>NW_026991709.1:131812900-141812900 GCF_029215605.1 Mirounga angustirostris | reverse complement strand
ATTTATTTATTTATTTGAGAGAGAGAGAGAGAGAGCACACACATAAGAAGGGGGAGAGAGAGGGAGAGAATCTCAAGCAAATTCCATGCAGAACGCAGAGCCTGAACCTAGGCTGTCTCATGACCCTGAGATCATGACCTAAGCCAAAATCAAGTCATGCTTAACTGACTGAGCCACCCAGGCACCCCATGACTTAATTTTTTTAGACCAGTATTAGGTTCACAGCAAAACTACAGGGAAGGTGAGAGCTCTACCATGTATCCCCTGCCCCTACACATGCATAGTCTCCCTCATTATCAATATCTCCCACCAGTATAGTATATTTGTTAAAATTGATGAACCCACAGCAACACATCATAATCAACCAAAGTCCATAGTTTACATTAGGGTTTATTCTTGGTGTTGTACATTCTACGGGTTTGGATAAATGTATAATGGCATGTATCTGTCATTATAGTATCATAAAGAGTATTTTCACTGCCTTAAAAATCCTCTGTGTTCTATTAATTCCTCTCCTATACCCAGCCCTGGCAACCACTGATCCTTTAATGTCTCTATATAGTCTTTCCTTTTCCAGAATGTCATATATTCAGAGTCATACAATATGTAGTCTTCTCAGACTAACTTCTTTTATTTAGTAATATGCATTTCAATTTCTTCCATGTCTTTCCGCGACTTGATAGCTCATTTCTTTTTAGTGCTGAATAATATTCCACTGTCTGGATGTACTGTGGCTTATTTATCCACTCACCTACTGAGGACACCTTCATTACTTCCAAGTTTTGACAATGCTATAAACACCTATGTGCAGGTTTTCACATGGACATACGTTTACAAATCCTTTAGGTAAGTATCAAGGAATGTGATTTCTGAATGCATTGTAAAAGTAAGTTCTGTTTCATAAGAAACTGTCTTCCAAAGTGGTTGTACCATTTTCACTTCCACCAGCAAAGAATCAGAGTTCTTGTTGCTCTGCATCCTCCTTACCCTTTGATGCTGTCAATATTCTGGACTTTTCCCATTCTAAAAGGTGTGCAGTGATATCTCATTGTTATTTTAATTTTCACTTACCTCATGATATATGATGTGGAACATGTTTACATATGCTTATTTGCCATCTGTATATCTTCTCTGGTGAGGTGTCTGTTAAGGTCTCTGGCCTAATAGAATTGGTTGTTTTTCTCATTATTTAAGAGTTTGGTTTTTTTTAAGATTTTATTTATTTATTTGACAGAGAGAGACAGCTGGAGAGGGAACACAAGCAGAGGGAGTGGGAGAGGGAGAGAGAAGCAGGCTCCCCGCTGAGCAGGGAGCCCAATACGGGACTCAGTCCCAGGACCCTGGGATCATGACCTGAGCTGAAGGCAGACACTTAACAACTGAGCCACCCAGGTGCCCCTAATTTTAAGAGCTCTTTGTTTATTTCAGATAATAGTCCTTTTATCAGATGTGTTTTATGCAAATATTTTCTTCCAGTCTGTGGCTTGTCTTATTCTCTTGATATTATCTTCTTCAGAGCAGAAGTATTAATTATAATAAAATCCAGTTTATCAATTCTTTATTTCACAGATAATGCTTTTTGTATGTCAAAAGGCATTGCCACAACCAAGGTCATCCAGTTTTCTCTTACGTTGTTCCTAGAAAGTTTATAGTCTTGCATTTTACATGTCGGTCTATGATCCATTTTGAGTTAATTTTTGTGACGGGTATAGAGTCTGGGTCTAAATTCTTTTTTTTTTTTTTTTTTTGCATGTCAGTGTCCAGTTGTTCCAACACCAATTATTGAAAACACTAACTTTATTCGATTGCATTGTCTTTCCTCCTTTGTTGAAGATCCACTTGACTATATTTATGCAGGTCTATTTCTGGGTTCTCTATTCTGTTCCATTGATTTATTTTCGTTTAGTTTGTCGATACACTATCTTGATTACTGTAGCCTCAGAGTAAGTCTTGAAGTCAGGTAGTATCTGTCCTCCAACATTATTTTTTTTTTTCCTTCAATATTGTGCTGGATATTCTGGGTCTTTTGCCTCTCCACATAAACTTCAGAATCAGTTTGTCGATATCTACAAAATAACTTGCTGGATTTTGATTGAGATTGTATTGACTACATAGACAAGTTGGGAAGAACTGACACTGTGACAATATTAAGTCTTCCTACCCATGAACTTGGAATATCTCTCCATTTATTTAGTTCTTCAATTTCTTTGGTTAGAGTTTTGTGGTTTTCCTCATATAGGTCTTGTGCATATTTTGTTAGATTTATACCTAAGTATTTCATTTTGGGGGATGCTAATGTAAATGGTAATGTGTGTTTAATTTCAAATCCCACTTATTAATTGATGGTATACAGGAAAGTGTTTGACTTTTGTATATTAACCTTGTATCCTGTAACCTTGCTATCATTGCTTGTTATTTCCCATTCTTGTTGTTGCTGGGTCTTTCAGGTTTTCTATATGGATGATCATGCCATCTGTGAACATGGACTTTTTTCCCTTATCAGTCTATATTCTTTTTATTTTCTTTACTTGTCTTATTGAATTAGCTAGAATTTTCAATACAATATTGAAAAAGAGAGGTGAGAGAAGATCCTTGCCTTATATCTGATCCTAGGGGGAAAACATTGATGTTCTCACCATGAAGTATGATGTTAGATGTAAGTTTTTTTGGAAACATACTTTATCAAGTTCAAAGCTCCATTTTCAATCTCCTTAGAAGTAAGATAATGGTCTACTTTATATATAAGTGGTTTTTATTTTGTTTGGCTTTTAACATTTTTCAAAAATTTAAGAGTCCAGAATTCACATCATTTAAATTTTTATTTAATTTAATAACTTCTTTAGTTTAGAACGCTACTAACCTCACATTATCTTAATTTTAGATTAAGCCCTAAACAATATTAAAATTAAGGAACTAACAGAAGTCATAATTTAATATGGGAAGCAATAGAATTATAATGAATATCTTTTGTAGACCCTGTACTCCTACAGAATCTTTATCATAAGCATATCTTCAGGTCAGGGAAAAAAATACTTCCCTTCACTCTTCAGTCAAGGACATTTACTACTGTAGTTAAGATGGACCTGAATTATCTTAGGAATTAAGGTGGTGGTGGGGTGTGATGTTGAAAGGCTAGCTCTGGAGACGGTGGGCATGGTTTCAGACCCTTGCCCTACTACTTACTAGCTATGTGACTAGGAAAGTTATTTAATTCTCTAGTGCCTCATTTTGTTATTAGTTAAGTAGGATAATATTTACTTCAAAAGATATTTGTGAGGATTAAATGCGTTAATATGCATAGTTCTCAAAACAATGTCTGCAATATAGCATATATTATAAGAGTATTACTATTACTATAAAATAATAAGAAATACAGAAAGGTACCTGCATAAATAATTCAGGTAAACCACCAAATCACATAACTTTAGACTTTACAACCTCATGTAAATGTTAGTATGACCAATATAAAAATTACATCATTTCAAGGTACTACAATGATTGGCCAAAAAAGTCACCTCGTGTGGCTGTGGGAGAGGAGAGAAACTGTACATGAATTTAACCAGCTATGAACTCAGTTATTTCTTCTGCCCTTGGTGGACACAAAGAAATGACAATTTTAAAGGTTAGCTGATTTGCCTTAACCTGTTACCAGCAGTAAATAAACAAACTAGACCAGGATCATTTCATTTATGTGGATAATCTACAATCTCCTTTCAGGAAAGTTAATTAAAGGAAAGAGAAAGAGAATAAGAGAAGCATTGACCTCTGTTCCCAAAGCAAAGTGGGCATCGAACATATTTTCCCTTGCTTAGTTCTATAGTGTATCTGCTTCTGTAGCTGGACATTTCTTTTATGAGGTACAATAGGAGGTTAATGGATCAAATGAGCAGATGGTAATATTCTAGAAAATAATGATAATACTTACACCACTGCCAGGGTCCCAACCCTGCTGAGTGATATGGTAACTCAGCAGTGGGGAATTGTTCCTGGGGGTACACAGACAATCTGTAGTGTTGCTTCCATTAAGTGACTGAATGATCTGCTGCTAAACACACACACACACACACACACACACACACCCCTCACGCAAGAATACATTGCTAAAATACACTATTACAAACAATTATTCTGAAGAATGCCCAGGGACAGTTAATTCTTTAAGTCAACAAATGTTTAAGAAATGTCAACTCCATGCTGAGTAATATTGCATAGTACTTCTCAAAATATGTTATGCTTAAAATGAGAAGTTCATTAAATAATCTTGGGCATTGTGTGGACAATTAAAAACATGGTGTATGCTTATTTGCGGTGCATAAGAAAAATGTAACTGCTCAGAAAAACCATAATTTCATAAATATTTCTTAAGATAAAATGAAAGTAGGAACATAAGTTTTGGGAAAAAAATGCCTTAGGGGAAGATCAGACAAGGTCACTTAGATGCACTCCTTCCTAAAACTCCAGTAAAATGATGGTAAATAGGTGGTTTGAAAGAACAAACCTAAAAGGACAAAGGAAGGGAAGAGAGGGCAATAGCAATGTAACTCTGATGGTTTGAAATCAGAAAGACTAGGGAAAAAGCTTGTGTACTCAAGCTTGGAAAAGCTGAGTGTGAAGGCAGCACAGAGGAAGCTAAGAAACAACTCATTCTTCACTGCAGAACTCACACAGAGCAGGAGTTGGTAGTATGGAAACTTCTAGAAGAGGGAGTGACATTGGAAATAAAGTTGAGGATTGCATTCCAATTTTGCTCAAGAAGAACTTTGATGTCCAGATTCTTTCTTATACTTTGCATAGCCAGGCAATTGCTAAGGCCCCCAACTCTGCAAAAGACAGGAGGATTCATGTCTGAAAAGAATAAATATGTCAATGAGCAATGAGGCAGAGCTAAGAGCAGAGACACTTTAGTAAAAACAGGGAATAAGTAAAAGCTTACATATGAAAGATTACAAAAGACTGGAAAATTCTTCTGTGGTGACTTTGACCAACCTGACTAAAGGTAATGGTCTTGGGATTCCCTAATAAAATAGCCCAACCAACTGACATTTGAAATTATTATCTGTATAGAAGCATTTCCAACCACCTCTGGTACCATACCCTTAAGTTTGAACAGACAGAAAAGGATAGTCGGATAGTTTAGAAAAAAAAAATACTAATATGCAAAACAAAAATGAAAACACACAGAAAAAAAATTGGGGCAAAACAGAGATGCATGGAGAAGAACACTTCAAAAATGTTAACATCCTCAGAGAGAGAATAGGAAATATTTCATCTACGAATCAACAACTGGATGCTATAAAAAGAACATTTGGAGAACTAAGAGTGACAATAATAATAAAGATGGTACAGGGATATGTCAAGAATCATGAATGACTAAAGTGGGGTAACATGTACGGACCATTATACAATTAGATGTGGGCCATAAAAAAGGTACCACCTGCAGTATTATTGGTGTTGGAGAATCTACATCCATCGGGGCACACTGGAAAGTTCCTTGAGGGAGGAGGGGTGTGCGGTGAGCCATCAAGAGTATGTACTGCTATGACAGTACATAAGATGGGCTTAGGACTTTCCTTTTAGAGAAAATGGCAATCACAAAAGAAATAAATAAAAATGTGGGAGTACCATAAAGAGAAGAGAAAGCATAGATGAGTCACAGATTTGGAGAAAAGAGGGATGGAAGGGGAAAACTGGTACTAGTATTCAGTAAGTTTTATAAGGACTAAATTAAAGAAGCTGGGGCACTTCCAGATGGAGGCATCTAGCAGAGTCAATGGTGTGGCAGTGGAATTCTAGAGAGTAGTCAGATCTGAGTGTTACCACTGGGTTGTTCACATGGAATATTATTCTACCTTTCTTCCTCCCTCCTTTGTTTCCTTTTTTTTCCCAACAAATATTTACAGGATGCATAGATATAATAAGACAAATCAAACCTCTGCACTTACAAAATTTTCATTCTTGAGGATGATGGTAAGGACGTGCACGTGATTAAAAGAGACAGGAAGAGAGAGAGAGAATGTTTCAGAGAAAGAGGAAGGTGGTGTGGAAGACAATGATGATGTCAACATTTCTATAGTGCTGGACTTGGTTTTAAGCACTTCTCCTTACTACTCACCTGTGTCTGCAAACCAGCAACATCTGTATCACCTGGCAGTTTGTCAGAAATACAAAATCTCTGGCCCCGTCTGAAATGACTGAATCAGAATCTACATTTTATCAAGATTCCTATTAGACTGTATGCACATTATCATATTGGAAACCCCGCATTACACAGTTTTACCCAGTAAATCTTCATAAATCCAGTGAGGTAAATATTATCACTGGCCCCATTCTAAAGGTGAAGAAACAGAGGCCGAGAAGGGTCAAGGGACTGGCCCGAGGTCATTAGCTAGTAAGTGTCCAAGTTGGGATTTGAAGTCACACCATCTCACTCAGACATCAATGCACAAAATCACTATGCAATACTGTCTCTCAGTGCACACCGAGTTTGCGGGAAAACCTCTTATATTTAAAGGACGGCAGCAGAGGAAATGTATTCTAAATTTTCTAGAAAGGAGAGATGTAGGAAGAAAACAAGAAACAGAAGGGTTTAAGAATCAAAGATGTATGTTTATAAAGGAAAATATCACAAGCCAAAAAAGATAAAGTCCAGTTCAACGGAATCGCCGGTTAGGAAGTTAGTGATGTTCGAGAGAGGGGAGGAGGTAAAGACCCCTCTGCAGAGCAAGGGACTGGCGTGGCTGTGGAAGTGATGAGCGCAGACTTCTCATTCAAAAGCAGCCCCAAAGAGCGCCATCCGTCTCCACAGCAATAGAAGCAACTGACAAAGCAAGAGAATCAGTTCTGCTGAACAGGAATGTTTTCCCTCACTTGCAGGATTAACGCCCTACCCCGGAAGGTTCACTGCTCTTTCGGAGCCAGACTTAGAGCTGAATTTTCTCTCTCCGGTTTGCATATACAAATGTCAAGCTGAACATCTGAGTTAAAGGGATTTTTATTGGTGTTGAAGTATGGCACGGATTAAATGAAAGAGGGAAATATAATCTGCTTCTGTCACAAATCCACCTTAGTTATAAAGTGTGGGGGAAATAGGTTTTCAGCAACTTTCTGATCCATTTAAACTTCAAAACACTTTATATTATAGCTGCTCTCCACTTTTCTGCCCTTCTCCTGCCTCCACATTTTAATAGGTTTCCCACTGAAGGGAAAACTCAGATGAAAATGATTGTGAGTTGTGTTTTGTTGCTGTGCCTCCTCATGCTACATTATAGTGCTGGACTCCTAATGCTTATTTGCGGGATTCTACCATTCTTCTCCTTCACATGTAAACATGTTAATTTCTGAGGAAACGATCTCTGATATCAGGGTGCTATACAATAAAAAGGTCTTTTTAGAAAGTGCTGCTTTCCTATTGCAAAGAGCAAAGTCCCAAAAAAAGCCCTCTAGAAATTATTTCATTCACTGGTACCACAAGAAAACAGTAAAAAAAAAAAAAAAAAAAACAACTTTGTGTGCAGGATGGTATATTCTTTTTTTTAGATTTTATTTATTTATTTGAGAGAGAGAGCACAAGCGGAGGGGAAGGGGCAGAGGGAGAGGTCGAAGCAGGATCTCTGCTAAACGGAGAGTCAGACTTGAGTCTCCATCCCAGGACCCCAGGATCCTGACCTGAGCTAAAGGCAGACACTTAACTGACTGAACCACCTAGGAGCCCCAGGATGGTATATCTTAAACCTACATTTTTTTCCAGTTAACATATTTTTAATTTCTACGGATGATGAGAAATTGAGATTTTATTTTTTTTAAAGATTTTTATTTATTTATTTGAGAGAGCGAGAATGAGAGAGAGCACATGAGAGGGGGGAGGGCCAGAGGGAGAAGCAGACTCCCCGCCGAGCAGGGAGCCCGATGCGGGACTCGATCCCGGGACTCCAGGATCATGACCTGAGCCGAAGGCAGTTGCTTAACCAACTGAGCCACCCAGGCGCCCAGAAATTGAGATTTTAAACAATTAACTGGCTTAACTGTATTAATCCAGTATGAAAGATAGATACATCCTCAAATACTCCATTTCTTGTCTAACACTGTAACTGTCAGTATATTCTCCCTCAGGACCTTTCATGTGGAAGCGGTGTGGAGAAACTATGGTCTGTTGGCCAATTCCAGCCTGCCCTCTGTTTTTAAATATAAAGTTTTGTTGGCATACAACTGTGCCTATTTCTTATGTTCTGTCTGTGGCTGCAGTTACACTATAATGGCAGATTTGAGAAGTTGCACCATAGACCACAGGGCCAATAATGCCTGAAATTATTCACGACTGGCCCCTTATAGAAGAAGTCTACCAACCCCTGGTAGGCAATCTGGAGGGAAGCATGCGGCAGAGGTCACAGAAGGGGACTGGCTATGAGATTTTGTTTTTCCTTTTTCTAAAATAGGGACTAAACTTTGTAACAAAATAGTGTCTCAGTCCCCACATTTATCTCCAAATCTTTCCAGAGTCCTGGTGAAATGATAGTACAGATATGCAAAACAAATCCATCCACAATAGCAGAGAAAAAGGAAGTATGCAATCAGCAAACCAGAAGTTTTGACGAATTCCTGGAGGATAGCCATTAGATGGGTTTTACTGATGCCTAAGTTAGATCGGAGAAAATAGTCCAAAGAGGCTGCAGTGGGGGTGGGCACAGTGCTTCCTTGTGGAACCCCCAGAGGCCCAGCAGATGGAGGGAATGCAAGCAAACTTGGGGCAGGAATTAGGATAATTAAAGGACTTACTGTGCACAGTTGGGGCTAGTCAGCCCCTTCAATTCCCTCTTCTGTTCAGTTGGCTGGAGCAGTGAATCCCATCTTAAGCCTCAAGTAGGGCTTTCTAATGAGAATGATTCATCTGTCAAGGGTCCATTAGTGTGTATGTTAGAACTAGAGAGAGGTATAAAACAAGTACAATGTTGGGGCAACCTGGGTGGCTCAGTCAGTTAAGCATCTGCCTTCAGCTCAGGTCATGATCCCAGGGTCCTGGGATCGAGCCCCACGTGGGGCTCCCTGCTCAGAGGGGAGCTGTTTCTCCCTCTCCCTCTGCCCAACCCCCCTCTCATGAGTGTGCTCTCTCTCTCTTTTAAATAAATAAATAAAATCTTAAAAGAAAAATGTATAATGCCCCTGGACCAGTGGGGTGAAAAAGGATAGGAAGCTGGACCAGGAGATGGAAATAAACTCAAATACATGTCCCCATGTAGGGGATATTGAACATTTATGACTGCTCTGAATCTGTAGAGCACTTTCTCTACTTTTCATGGCCCCCAATATTATGAATATTGCTTCCTGAGATACAATTTTGAAAGCCTTTATTTTCTAGCCGACATTGCAAATAGAATGAAAATATATGACTAGTTCTCCCATCAGTTGTGTCCATACAAGACTCTGATTTGGGCATGACCTACACAAAGAAGCAGGTTGGGCACAGGGCATCCACTTGGGCTCAAGGGTGCGAGTGGCAGCTGTTCTCCAATTAGGCCAGTTCTTCAGTGAGGTTCTCACCATTGTTTTTTGTTAGTTTGTTTCTTTCTAGTAGTTTCTCCTAGAAGCTGATCCTCCAACTTGCTCAACAATTAGGTGAGTTATTTAATATCTCTTAATAAATTCCTTCTTGATTAAACTAACTGAAATGGATTCTGTGTTCTGCACCTACAAATTTAGCAAATAAAACCTCAAAATGAAATGTTCTTTAGCTTGGTGACAGGGGTAGCCCTGGGCCTGTCTGTACACTTCCTCTCCACATACCCTAAAGCAAAATCTGTACGAGAACAGGTCCTTATCCTTACACAGAATCAGTCTTCTCTTTCAGAGTGTGAGTCTTTGGGGACAACAGCCCACAACTCCTAAAGAAATGCAGGCTGCATATTATACAATGAACGTTCTTCATTGGTAAAAATGAATAGTAGACCAAGGTTCATTTGTTATTTGAGGAAAATTCACAACTTCAAAGAGAAAGATCAAAGTGGACAATAGAAACACGGACCCAGAGTGTACAGAAATAATGTGCTTTCTAATTTAAAAAAAAAAATGCTATTTATTTTCCTCTTAGAAATTTGAAATAGTCATCCATAAGAGAAGCAACTGTAAAAAAGGATCAATTAGCAAGAAATAGATCTTGGAGAGGAATAAAATGATTGCAAAATAAAATGTAGACTAAGGAGACTAAATAACAGAATGGGAACAGATACAGGACATATTTATAATAAGTAATATAAATTCAAGGAATCCCTAGAACATGGCCCAAAGGATAAATTAAATGGGAAATATTAGAAGAATGTTAAGAGACATGGAGGGTAGATTCAGAATGTCCAAACCTAATCTAAAAATCATTTAAAGGTAAAAGAACAAGGACAATGAAGGGAAAAGATAATCAAATAGAAGAAAATTTATCTCAAGTCTTCAGAACCAATGATTTTCAGGCATACACATTTTGTTGATATTTCAGCACTCCACTGACAGAATATCTTAAATCTTCCCCAAAAGAAAAGCATGTCAGGGCACCTGGATGGCTCAGTCGGTAAAGCATCTGCCTTCGGCTCAGGTCATAATCCTGGAGTCCTGGGATCGAGTCCCGCATCGGGCTCCCTGCTCGGCCGGGAGCCTGCTTCTGCCTCTGACCCTCCCCCCTCTCATGTGCTCTCTCTCTCTCTCTCTCTCATTCTTTCTCTCTCAAATAAATAAATAAAATCTTAAAAAAAAATGTCATCTGCAAAAGATAAGAACCAAAATGGCATCATCATTCTTTCTCATCATCAACATTTCATGTTAAGAAACAAACAGAACAATAACAAGTATCAATTAAGAGTGACATGAAAGAATTCTGAAAATTTACTTTCCACCTCCTCTTTCTAAAAACAAAAACAAAGCAAACTTAAAAATCTATTCCAGCTAACTGAGAGAGGAATCCAAGAGAGAGAAATCATGGCATCTTAGAAACAATGGAACAATTTTAGAAATAAAATGAAAAATAACAACAATAAATAATCTAAGAATGGAAGTCAGGAGGCATGTGGAGGCATGTGTAAAGAATGTCTTTAAGAAGAGTCTCCATTCCATGGATGTGATAATAAGATGAAGGTATGTGTTCTCCATCAATTATAATAGCAAGACTATCAGAAACTGGGCAAAAAACCTTTAAAGGCAAGTCAGGTTTTAAATATGAAGCAAACAGGGGCACCTGGGTGGCTCAGGTGGTTAAGCATCTGTGCATTCGACACAAGTCATGATCCCAGGGTCCCGGGATCAAGCCCTGTGGTGAACTCCCTGCTCAGCAGTGAGTCTTCTTCTTCCTCTCCCTCTGTCCCTCCACACTCCTCATGCTATCTCTCTCACTCACACACACTCTCTCTCTCAAATAGAGAAATTAAATCTTTTAAAAATATATGAAGAAAACAAATATGGGGTCTCATTTTGAGTAACCAATAGAGTATAAAAATAAAGAATACACATTTAACAAATCTTTGAGATCAAAAATTTTTTCCATTTTGATTCTAAATGAATAATAGTAATACAATCAGAATGTTATAAATTCTATTTATAAAATTTTCAAAGTTTGATATCAACTTATGGGTAAAGCATTGAACAATTAATCATGAGCATAGAACAAGATATAAAAGATATAGTTTTGACATGTTAAGATTGGTAGGAAGAGGAGGAGGAGAGAAGAAAGGACAGGGAGACACATAACTTCCTTATATTACTTAGTAGGACAGTCCAAAGTTTAGGATAAAGAAATAGAGGGTTAAGTGTGTTAATTGAAATTGTTAAAAACAACATTATTAATATAAAAAGGAGGTAGAGGGAGTAAAGGAGGATATCAGAATTATAACTGCTAAATTCCTAATTGTTCTTATCAGGAAGTCAACATAAACTATATGTCTTCATCATGGTATATGTCATGCTATGACAAAATATCATCTACTGGTGATTTAAACAACAGAAATTTCTCACAACCCTGGAGGCTGGGAAATTCGAGATCAAGGTGCCAGCAGATTCAGTCCTTGGTCTTTATTCCTGGCTCACAGAAGGCTGCCTCTCACATAATAGAGAGAGGTTGCTCTAGTGTCTTTTCCTCTTCTTACCAGGCACTAATCCTGTCATGGAGACTCCACCCTCATGACTTCAGCCAAACTAAATTACCTCCCAAAGGCCCCACCTCTACCTTCAACATAGGAATTTTGGGAAGACACAAACATTCAGTCTATAACACTATATAAAGATGATAAGTCAATGTATATCAATTATATTTCATTAAAAAAACAAAAGGTCAAAAACATTAATATATTTATTTAAAATTAGCACATTAACAAAAAGATTCTGGAAATATTCAAAGACAACTGTCTTGCAGCATTATTTACAATAGCCAAGATATGGAAGTGGTCCAAGTGTCCATCAATAGATGAATGGATAAAGAAGATGTGCTTTATTCAGCCATAACAAAGAATGAAAGCTTGCCATTTACAATATGGTTGGACTCAGAGGGTATAATGCTAGTGAAAAAAAGTCAGTTGGAGAAAGACAAATACCATATGATTTCACTCATATGTGGAATTTAAAAAACAAATGAACAAAGAAAAAATAAGATGAACAAAAAAATAGGCTCTTAAATACAGAGAACAAACTGATGGTTACCAGAGGAGAGGTGTGGGGGGGGGGGGGGGAGTGGAGTGTGGGTGAAATAGATAAAGAGGATTAAGAGTACACTTGACTGGGTGCCTGGGTGGCTCAGTTGGTTAGGGGACTGCCTTTGGCTCAGGTCATGATCCTGGAGTCCCTGGATCGAGTCCCACATCGAGCTCCCTACTCGGCAGGGAGTCTGCTTCTCCCTCTGACCCTCCCCCCTCTCATGTGCTCTCTCTCATTCTCTCTCTCTCAAATAAATAAATAAAATCTTTAAAAAAAAAAAAAAAGAGTACACTTGACCTTGCCTGAGAAATGTATACAATTATTGAATTGTTATATTGTACACCTGAAACTAATATAACCCTGTATGTTAATTATATTGGAATTAAAAAATAAAATTAAAGACAATTGTCTCTAAGGAGTGGCACTGGAAGTGGAAAAGTCAAAAAAGGAAAGCTTTTTGGCTTTTAATTTTTTTTAACTTTCTGTGTTGTTGAAATATTTTTACACTATGGACATACCTTATTTTATAATTTAAATTAAAATCTGAAGTAAAATAAAGATCATATTTGTGAGGATAGCCAGAACAAGATTTAGATATTCCAAATCATAAAGATCAAAAATAACATGATTAGGATATGTCATAAAGATGTTAAAAATTTTAATTTTGTTATGTTTGGGCAGCTAACAATACAGTTGACCCTTGACCAATGCAGGGGTTAGGTGCCAACCTCCTACCCTGAGTCTAAAATTCATCTATAACTTTTGATTTCTCCAAAACTTAACTACTAATAGCTTATTGTTGACCAGAAGCCTTATCGATAACATAGTCAATTAACACATATTTTATATGTTATATGCATTATATACTGTATTGTTAAAATAAAGTAAGCTAGAGAAAAGAAAATGTGATTAATAAAATTATAAGAAAGTGAAAATACATTTAGAGTACTGTACTGTATTTATAAAAAAATTAATATGTAAGTGGACCAGTGCAGTTCAAATCTGTGTTGTTCAAGGGTCAACTGTACTTATTAACACAGATGACAAAAAAAATCTTGAAAATAATGTTTTGTTATACATTTATTTCTTAGAAAAATATTCTGAAAGTTACAAGCTCAGGTTGTACTAACATGAAGAAAATAATTATTGGGGTGTCTTGTTGGATAACAATCATATCGCATTTCTTCACAATAAAAACTAAGCTTCTTTATAAGAGATAGCAGCTTCCTATTTCCATTTTATTTTCCTATTTATTTTCTAAATCATTTGATTTAATATCCCCACCTTATCAATATCCTCAATCCATTGATACAACATCCTTCTTTCCAACTATGAGGCCATTCCTACTTTTACTTGCATCCTTACTCAGTTTAGAGTCCATATATGATTGTTATATTCATTAATTTGTAATTGCTCCCAATCCGCCCCCCCCCCATGCCTTTCTACTATCTTCATGGTTTCACCTTTATTCCTTAAAGATTTGGGTCCTGGGTTCTCTCTCTTTCTTTATTCCTCCAATTCTGCCATCCATCCAGATATCAGAGTCCATGTGCATGACCCATCTAATATGGTTCCTTTGACCTTTGACTTCCTTATCTCCAGTGACTTTTTTTCATATCACCTCATCTACCATATCCTCACAGTGAGATCCCGGACTGCCAACACTTGAAACTGCTCAGATCTAACGTCATTAGTTCAATCATCCCACTCTCTAACAACAAACTTAAAGGGAGAATGGATGTAGCCTTTTTGTCCCTTTTCCCCTCCCTGCTGGTTGGAAAAGAACACCATCTTGGACCAGGAAATGGAAGTCAAATGATGGAGAAGATGGCATACCAAACAGAAGGGATCTGTAGAAACACTCCCAACAGTCTCAACTTACGACCAAGTAATATGAGAGAAAAAGTTCATGTAAACTTTTATCATTTTGTGTCTAGGCCCATTCTAACTTGCTGGTATCACTATATATCCTTGGTCACCAATTCAAATGGCTACTCAACACTGCTTGGCATTCTTAACATCATTTTTCTAAGAAGCTGTCTCTCTCACACTCCACAACCACTATTCACTCAAATACCTGAACTTTCTTCTTCCGCATCTCCAACTAATTTCTTGCTTCATACTTCTTAAATATTATTAATATTGCTCTCAAATCTAAAAAAATATTGCTATCAAATCTATTGACCAAAACCTTACTCATCTTTTCCTTTTTCCTTCCAGTAACTTTGAAGGAAGTGAGGCTTCTAGCAAAGGCCAGTCCCTCTGGGTGCCCAGATTCACCTTGCTGTCACCTCAATTTTCCCCTCCTAATTGCATTTTTCAGCTTCTCCCTCTCCCTACCCACTGCCCTCTCTCCTACTTCTCTGAAATCAACATTTTAATGTGCTCCCATTAGTGTCAAACTAAAAAACCAACTCCCTCCATGCTACCTCCCCTTTTAGCTACTGTTCTCTCTTCCTCTATACATGCTGCTCATCAGCACTATTACTATTACTGCTTTCTCACCTTCCATTAATTAAGCACCTTACTTCAAAGACGGTACTGTATCTTAAACCTGAGGGCATTGCTCTTAATAAGAAAACATGCACTTGAAATTTTTTTAAATCATTTAAAATAACGCTTTTGTTAATGCTGATACCAAAAAATGGAAGGTAACAAACAGCCTCCAATCACTGGAGTTTGTTGGGTTTTTGTTTTGTTTTGTTTTGTTTTTTTAATCTTAAACTCCATTGACCTTACATAACCATACTTTCTCTTGACTACTTTGACAACAAAGTCTCCTGGCTTTTCTCTTATCTCTTTGGCCAGTCATTTTCCATTTCCTTTACTGACCCAGCTCCTTTATATTTGAAAACTCCAAATTCTTTGCCTTCTCAGTAACTGTGCATTTCAATCCTCTTCCCTCACCCTCTCTTCTTCTCTTCAAGGGTAACTTTTATTCCCCCTTCAGGTGTCATTTAAATATTACGTCCTTACACAGGACTTGTATAAATTCCCAATCAAAAATTGTATGCCACATTTTCTTCTTAAGTCTCCATCTTTATAAAAAGTCTGTCTTTTATAATTCTATACTCATTTTTTATATTATTTATGTCAAGACTCACACTCTACCATAAACACCATAAGGGCAGGGAACATGTCAGTCTATCCATCGCTCTATTTGAGCACCATAGTATATGGAAGAGGTTCTATAATTATCTCTTGAAAGAATACATGAATAATTTAGGACCAGGAAATTTTTCAGTTACCTCTATTGTGACACAACTACAGAGAAAGGAGAGGGACATGCATTAGGTACACTATTGTTTGATTCATTTTCCATTGTTTTCTGCATGAAAAATCAACAAACATTTTTTGGCAGGGGTGGTGGGAGAATATGTTGGAACTTTCTATATATTTTTTGCTCAATTTCATCTGTAAACCTAAAATTGCTGTAAATATTAAATCTATTAATTTAATTTTTTGTCTATTAATTTAAAAAAATAAGAAGGCATCAAAACTTAATAGCATGGGCTGTAAGTCAGACTGCCTAATTCAAATCTCAGCACTGCCATTTAGAAACTGCGTAGCTTCAGGCAAGTTCCTTGAACTCTCCCTCAAGAAAGTTTGTTTTAGGGGTATCTGGGAGGCTCAGTGGGTGAAGAGTCCAACTCTTGGTTTCGGCTCAGGTCATGATCTCAGGGTCATGAGATCGAGCCCCACGTCAGGCTCTACACTGGGCATGGAGCCTGCTTGGGATTCTCTCTCTCCTTCTCCCTCTGCCCTCCCTCCCAATTCTCTCCCCTGCCTTAAAAAAAGAGAGAGAGAGTTTGTTTTATTTTGTTTTAATGTTTTAGTCACTGCTATATCCACAGCACCTAGTGGCATATAGTTTGAACTTAATAAATAACTACTGAATGAATGAATGAATGAATGAATGAATGCACTTTTTAAAAAACCAAGAAACAAGTCTCAAACTTTGCACAACTTTGTAACCAAATTGAAAGTTCTCTGTTTATACAGTCCACATCATTTCTTCATTTGCCACATGGATGGCCAGAGACATCAGTACCAAATGCTTATATGCTAAGATTTTCTCCAATTCATGTTTTTCAGTGTTTCAAATATTTTTCTTCATAAAACCAACAATACAAGTTTCCTCATTCACCTAATTTCAATCAAGAAAGCACATCTTCTGAACAAAAATGGAAAGGCATATTTCATGTCTTCATGGACAAAATAAGCACTTCAGTCTACTTGTTTGCTATGATTGGTAAAACCACAAACTTTGGTGAATACCAGCTGAGTGTTAACCACTTTGACCAGTCTTCAACTTGCAGAAATCCTTGGTACCACCTCAACTTAAAATGTCTAGGCAAAACAATCTACTTACTGCTGTTATCTAGTAATATCATGTGTATGACTCCCAGGAGTACAGAGAAAAATAGTTAATGTCTTCTCTGGAACTTAGAAGGAATAGAATAGCTAAAATTCAGGGGATTGCCAAGACCAAAAGCATGTTCCACAAAACTTGGCAAAGGAATCTAAGTTGGCAAAGGAATCAAAACATTCTTACTATGCATTTGGAATCATGTTGAATTCATGTCAACAAATCATAGTTCTCTAAGACTCAGCTCAGCAAATTTATGTTGTTTAAGAAAGAAAAGCAATGTGCTATGGACAGTACAGTTATATTAAATGCCTTAAACTTCATGCAGCACATGGTGAACATTTGTTCTGGTATTTCAAAGTTGAACAAAGTTTTTTCAAGATTCTACTTCTAAAATAGACATAAATCAAACTTCCAGAAGAGGATACAATTCATTCTATTTAAAAACTTTAACCCTTCTTGTGGAAGGAAAAAACAGTCATTCAATACGATCATAGTTATAGACCATTAACTGTTAGCCTTGTCATCAACCTCAGCGTCAACAAATATTTATTGAGTATACACTATGTGCTTTACATTATGCTAATCTATGAAGACAAATGTTATTATCAATAGATAAAATATGGTTGAAAGGAATGCAGTTAGCACTTGCCTGTTTATTCCTTCATTTAGTCAGTCAGTCATGCAGGCATTCAGTCTTCTGTTCACTCACTCTGTCGTCCCTCCTATTTGCCAAACACTCTGCCCAGAGACTGGTGTATAGAAGTAAACAAAACAGATAATGGTCTCAGCCCTCATGAAGCCAGATATTCTACCAGGCATTTTCCAAATGTTATCTCACTTAATTTAAACCTCAAAATTATGACTACCAAAAAAGTCTTTCCTCTGTGACAAAGACAATTGGTGCTCATGAAAGATCCATACTTTCCTATATTTTCTGTCCCCCTTGCAGGTGTGCTGGGCCATGTGAAAATTTACAACTGATGGAGATAAGAAGTAACAAATGTCACTTCCAGGCAAAGACCATTAAAGCTGATGTGTCTCCTCCATCTCCAGTCACCTATTTACTTGAGCCGATGAAGGCCACATGCTCAAATGGTTCTGCCACAAAATGAAAGCTGCCTGGAGCACTGGTTACTAAATGGAAGAAAGCTTACTTGGGGAAAAGACTGGATCTGCATAGTAATATACAAAAAAACATGTATTGGGTTAAGCCACTGAGATTTGTATTTATTTGTTACTACAGCAAAGCCTGACTCTTCGTAATCATGATTCCTAAGATTCTGAAGTGCAAATTAAGACGGGTGCTGTTTGTTTCATGAATCTTCAGGAATTTATTTGGTAATTTGTCATCTCAAATGTCAAAGAAGTCCAGAAATGTCAACTGACCAAAATGTGGGCAGTGTTGAAAAAAGGTTTACCAGGGAAAATAGCTGCTTATCCGAAGAGTTTCTGATTTATCATGTCCCACATTTTTTAAAAAGATTTTATTTATTTATTTGACAGAAAGAGACACAGCAAGAGAGGGAACACAAGCAAGGGGAGTGGGAGAGGGAGAAGCAGGCCTCCCGCTGAGCAGGGAGCCTGATGTGGGGCTTGATCCCAGGACCCTGGGATTTTGACCTGAGCTGAAGGCAGACGCTTAACGACTGAGCCACCCAGGTGCCCCTATCATGTTTCACATTCTTATCTCATAATTTAACATTCCAAAATGTCCATAACCATAACTCTTATCTCTTCATGCCATATCTCAAATTCCTAAATTTACATACCAACTGGGATAAAACAACTATTCTTCACTTTTTCTATCTCTAAACTATTTTTTACAGAAACTCAAAACAAATTCAGGATCTAGAGTCAAATTTGCCTGTCAGAGATATTTGACTCTAATTAATAGGAAGACAAGATGAAATGAAAGCCAATATGTACCTGTTTGATCATCCAAAACCATATTGCCTTATGAATCAGAAAATCAGCCAATAGAAAATTAACCTACATTTCAGACCTACTTATAATGAGTATCATATCTCTATATGATTATCCATATTATAATTCAATATTCAAAATACATTTTTGATGTATGCAACATCATTTCACATTTTAAAGATAAGGAAATTCAGGCTCAAAGAGGTATTACCTAACTGGTAAATAGCTACAAACCAGATTTATCCGGTTCCTTTTCTAAGGTTTGATGTAATACTGAGGAAGATAAAAGCAATGTGAGGAGAAAGGAAATATATCTGACTCTGTTGGCTGGCTAACACAGCAGCCATTCCTAAACCTATTTCTCTGCATCTACTAATGGGGCTTAAGAAACTAAATATCCACTTCCCCAGACATCCTAGCAGCTATCCGTGGCCAGATGACACATTCCTGCCAATGAAACATAGAATTCTGATAGGGATGTTGGAGAAAGGTCTGCTTTCCTAATGAGTGAGAGCAGTTGGTGAAGCCATTATCCCTTCTTCCTGCCCTGAGCATGGATGTGATGCCTGAAGATAGACCAGCCATCTTGCCATGAGCAGCAAGCCAAGGCACTAAAGATAGAAAGCCCCTCGATGACATCATCAGTCCCCTGTGCCAGCTCTGGACTACGTACCCTCAAACTTACAGCTATGTCAGATTTAATAAAGGAAGAGAGAGAGAAAGAGGGAAAGAGAGAGAGGAAGGAGGGAAAGCACTTTTAGAAAATCCATGTGCATTTACTAGATCAGTAATCTGTTATGCCACAAACCATCCCAAAACTCAGTGGTTTCAAATGGCTACCATCTATTAGTGCATGACCAGCAATTTGGGCTCGGTTCAGCTGACGGTTCTGCTAATCTTGTCTTGGTTCATTCATGTGGCTGGCAACTGGCAACTCAACTGGGGCTGGATGGTATGAAACGATCTTACCTTGTCTGAAGGTTGGTGGTGGCAGCCGGGTCACGTGTCTCCAGCAATTTAGTCCAGGCTTCTTCATGTGGTAGCAGTGTTAAGAAAGTTGGTCTCAGTGTACCAGTTCTATTGAGCCTCTGCCTGGGCCACATTTGCTAATGTTTAATTGGCCAAAACAAGTCACATGACTAAGCTTAGCGTCAGTGTGGGAGTGGACTATACAAATTATGCACACAGGAAGGAGTGATCCATTGGGAGCCATTACTCTAATAATCTACCAATTCTATTTATGTTATTTGCATCCTTAGCATTAACAGATCTTATCGCCTATGTGACAAAGGAGTGTACCATCCTAAATCACCCAATCTTCTGTAATATGAACTATCATCAGTATTTCAAATTTTATTTTCTCATATATCTCTATGGAATGGATCATTATCCATCTATTCTAATGTTGGAAAATGTGGCTAAGATATACAAAATCAAGAGCAAACTCTACTGATTAGTGGAGGTACTTATCACCAAAGACCTCTTGGTTCTGTAAGCAGTCTGCTTATTTTTTTCTTAGAAAACTTTTTCTCCCTCAGCTTTTATTGAGGTATGATTGACAAAAAGTATATACTTAAGGTTAGAAAATTAATATATATATATACACACATATATGTGTATACATATATACACACATATATATACATTATGAAATAATCACCACAATCAAACTAAGTAACATTATCGCCTGACATAGTCATTGTTGTTTTATATGTGGTAACACTTAAGATCCAGTTTTTTAGCAAATTTCAAGTATATTACATAGTATTGTTAATTACAGGCACATTGTTGTACATGAGATCTCCAGAACTTATCCATCTTGTGTAACTAAAACTTTATACCCTTGAACCAACATCTCCCCATTTCCCTCTTATCCTAGTTCCTGGCAACCAGCATTCCACTCTATGCTTGTATGAGTTTGATTATTTTAGATTCTGCATATAAGTGAGATCATGCAGTATTTGTCTTCCTGAATCTGGCTTAATTCACTTAGCATAATATACTACAGGTTCATCAATGTTGTTGGAAATGATTTCTTTCTTTTTTGAGACTGAATAATACTCTGATGCTCATTATGGCATTATTCACAATAACCAAGATATGGAAACAATCTAAATGTCTGTTGATGGGTGACTAGATAAGAAAATGTAGTACACACACAAGGAAATCTGTAAGCAGGGTTGAGCTGCCAGCAGATAGCTCATTACAGATAGTGGAGGTAGGATAACAATGTGACAATGGAAGATGAAACTTCCCAAGGATGGGAGGTCAGATACAAACTGCAGTAGATGGGTCAGAAAATGGAGTAATTGTTGAACAGCTTTGTCTCTATCACATTGGTAATTAGCAGAAATTATTCCTGCTACTTAAATAAAAACATAATATTATACTGTCGTGAATTAATTTTGAACTTAAAAAGAGATGGGTGGAACCTCGTACGTACACTTAACTAATAGAAATTCTATATTTTGGGACAAAAAATTAAAAGTAGCAGTGACTTTTTCACTCAATCACCCATTCAGTAAGTATAGGACTCAGAATTAGGTGAGATAAAAGGCACGAATCCTGTGGCTCAGCTCACACTATGGTGCATCATTCAGAACATGGAAGTCTTGAGGAAATTTATTGGTGTGAGATTTCTCTCTTTAATTTTTTTTTCTTATGCATAGTCTGTGCAAGATGTAATTCCAATGTGAAAACAAGCTCTGGAATATAGTTACCACCAAAGTGTTCAAAAATTCCACTTGACTTTACTTAGAACAAAAACTTTTTTTTTTTTTTTCAAAATATGCCACATGATGCTTTCTGTGGGGATATTTTAGCAGCCAGGATATTGTCAATGCCACTGCTACCAATAACTTCACTTTCCAACCCAAACATTTATTTTAGGGGAGGAAGAAGGCAATATAGATGAACACGGAGAAAGTGGCTTGCTGCTCACCCTCTTCTCATAGTTAGATTAAAAACACTGAAAAGGCAGGGAAAGATCACATGCAAATCTTTCATCATGTAAAAAAAAAGGGATATCCCGCATTTGTCTAACACAAATGCTAATTTTTAGTCCCTGTGGCAGGGTCTGTGATTGGCTCCATGTTTCCACAATCAGAGACATTGTAAGATGCTTCTAGCTCCTTTTCTTTCGCCCAGTTTATCTTCCTCCCAATCACTAGCTTCCAATCTTCTAAATTTTCAGACATAGCCAAGGAGTAAGAATAAAAAATTTTCCAAATGCCCTTTTCTTCTTTTCTCTCTGAAATCAATACCACTGTTGGCTCTCCGGACATTGTGGGGTAAGGAGGGACCTTAAATTTGTTCTGAGAGTATTTAAATTAACTGGAAAGAAATATTTGAATGTGTGGTAACTTTCAGACTGACTCTCCACAGAACTTGCTTTCATTGTCCGACAAGGGTATCTTAATGGTTGCCTCACAACTTCCCAGCTAATACTTTTGATATTTAGGAATTCATATGGAATCACAATAAACTCAACCAAAAATGTTTAGGAAGCCAACCAACAGAAAATGTTGTTTTTTTTTTTCAAAATGGCTGTAATTTTCATCATAGGGTAGGAAACTGGTCAGATGGAAAATCACTTCCTAACACAAGATATTGGAAAATATCTTTTTTTTTTTTTTTTTTTTTCAGAACAACCAATTCTCCTAGTACAGTTTACCAAAAAGCTATAGAAATTCAGGCATGTGCCTACTGAACATTATGGAAAAATCATCTTTTGTTTAATGTTATATGTAAACAGGATACAGTTTGAACAATGAAAGAGAAAAAGCAAAAGACTCAAAAAACTTGTCATAGGAATACCCTATTTCATGGTTCTCAATTCTATTTACAAAGTATTTTAGGAGGGAAGTAGATGTTGCTGGAAGTGCTGCATGCTTTTAAAAGGGAAACATAAGGAATAGCATGGAGAATATTAGGAGAAGGAAGGGAAAAATGAAAGGGGGGGAATTGGAGGGAGAGATGAACCATGAGAGACTATGGACTCTGAGAAACAAACTGAGGGTTTTAGAGGGGAGGGGGTTGGGGGGATGGGTTAGCCTGGTGATGGGTATTAAAGAGGGCACGTACTGCATGGAGCACTGGGTGTTATACGAAAACAATGAATCGTGGATCACTACATCAAAAACTAATGATGTATGTATGGTGACTAACATAACATGAAAAAATAAATTTTAAAAAAATAATAAAAATAAAAAGGCAGCATTAAAATAATGTCACAGAACTGTTCTCAAAGGAAGAAAATTATCTTCTCATGAAGAAAAAGAGCCCAAATAGTCTTTTCCATTTTTCATCTGATAGAGCGTCATTGAACTAACTCAAAATTCAGATTGAGAGTGCAGATGCTCCTGCTTGAAAAGTGAGTAGTTGGTAAATAAATCTAACAGGGACTACAGAAAACCTTTGCCAGAGATAAGTTCACTTTACCTAGGACTATGCAGAGACAATTTTTTTTAAATGCTCAGCACGTTGCAATGACCTGAAGAGATGAGAAAGCTGTCTACTCTACTCTTTGGATGAAACGCAAAAGCAAAGGAGAAAGAACCATCCACTTCCACTCAGTTACAGAACACACAACGACCTTCCTCTTAACTCATCCATTTGTTTCTCACGGAGTGATGAAAAGTGCAAAGTTTTGCTTAGGTTTGGTGTGACAGCCCAATCAATGTGAACCATTCCCTGTGTTTAAATCCCATAAAAAATGGTTATAGCTCCTGACCATAAACCTGTGCAGGGACTGGCAGGATAATTTTTTCATTATGACAGAAAATGTTCCGGGCACCTGGGTGGCTCAGTTGGTTGAGCGACTGCCTTCGGCTCAGGTCATGATCCCGGAGTCCTGGGATCGAGTCCCGCATCGGGCTCCCGGCTCTCGGAGAGCCTGCTTCTCCTTCTGACCCTATCCCCTCTCATGCTGTTTCTTTCTCTCTCTCTCAAATAAATAAATAAATAAAATCTTTAAAAAAAAAAAAAGACAGAAAATGTTCCTTTCCCTTTTCAAGAAAGACAATTTTAAAGAGTATTTCATAGCTACAAATGATAAATGTGGATAATGGGGAAAATATTACACGCTCACGACAGTCTCCAATTTATTACTTCAATGTGCATTATGACATTATATTATGTTATGAAAATTATATACATGGTTATTTTAGTTTGCCTGTATATAATCAACAAATATCTCTCTCCCTCAAATGCATAATAACCACACACACACACATATATATACGTATCAACATAAAATAGACATTTCTTCCTACTACCCTGAAAGAACATATGCCTTCTTGCCTAATTTCCCTTGATTCCCCTATTTTAAGCATGCAAAACATGACAAGAGCACAGGAGACCAACAGGTTCACCTGCCAACTCTCATTGTTAGTGTCTATCAAGAGCAAGGAGTTGAGAAGGATGTTGTAATCAACTGGTCCTGACCTCTTTGGCATGGGGTTACCTACTCCACTTTAGATGATATCTCCTAAATGTTCTTTGCTTTAAGAGACATGGCAATACAGACATCAGAAGAAAAACCATCAAATAACCCAAACTGGCAGGCGTTGGATCTGTGGGTGTATTGGGTATACGATGGTAAGAAGCGAAGCGATGTGGAAAAGCAGGTACAACCTGTTAAGACAATGCAATCTGTAGCTGCATCATTCAGTTAAATATGTAGTAGCTCAATTCATCACAATTAAACCCTTTAGACAGGGCACAGATATTTAGGCACTGGCAACCCCACTGGGACCACTGGACGCAAGTGTTCGTTTACAGGGTCAATATTCACAAAGAAGTTACATGTTCCTTCCTACAGATAATGAATCCAGGAACTATCTCCAAGCCTGACAGGCATTTTAACATCCCAAAGAAGCAACTCTAACAGGGGTCAGGCAAGGCCAGCAGAACTCTTTATATTCCCTACAGAGCCAACACTCTCATTAAAGAGCACAACTTCACCGGTGTAGACTTTTCACAATCAAGAGACTGTGTTGCATGAAAAGGAGGGATGGAGCCCCGTCACTGCCTTGTTTTTTCTCTCTAATGCTCCAGAGAGTCCTCCACATAGAAGGGCAACCACCTTTTATGACTTCCTCTGGAGACCACCCATGTCCAGAAACTCTTAAATAAGGTTAACTGTCTTCACTGGACCCTGGAAGGGAGTGAAGGACAGCTAGGAGGGGAAGGTACAAAAAAAAAAATCTCAAATTTTCTAATGTGATGATCCTATACTTTAAAATCATCAGCTGTCAACAAGTTCTAAGTTTGATTGTTGACATTCAGGAGATTTACAGACTCTTAATTTTATTTTGAATCATAAAACCATTGAATATTATCATATCAAAAAACTAAGTAGTAACAGCAGGGAGGGAATTCCCTAGGTCTGCAACTCTAATCCTCATAATAAAGATAACCCAGGCAGAGTAAAGACAGTTTGGCATTCAAACTCCATTTACCATTCCTTACATTTTTTACAGGAGGGTTTCTATAGTGGTGGCATGCCTTACTGTACTTAGCTTGAAAACCAATAAAATATCGTATGTTTTGAGAGGAGAGTGATTATACAGCCACCAACTTCAGCATTTGGCTCTTATTGTATTAAATCAGTGATAGTCACTATTATTTTATTAACTTTTGTGCAAGGGCAGAAGGTAAGCTGGGTTATCTACAGAGCTGCCTGAGATCTACCCCAATGAGTTACTTACTTCCTTAACCAGGTTTTGTTATCATACAAATTCCTGCCAGAAATTAAGTTCAGTCCCTTTGACATAATCTAACTTTTTTAGATTTTTTTTTAAGGTCCTGTCATTCTTCTTCTTACTTCTGCATTGAGAATAATTCCCTTCACTTGGGGAACTTCTACTTATCTACCATTCAGGACTCCACCAAGGCCCCACTTCTCTCCTTGCCCACTCTTTTTTTTTTAATATATATATATATTTAGATTTTATTTATTTATCAGAGAGACAGAGGCAGGCAGAGGGAGAAGCAGGCCCCTTGCTGAGCAAGGAGCCCAATGTGGGACTCGATCCCAGGACTCTGGGATCATGACCTGAGCCAAAGGCAGATGCTTAACAGACTGAGCCACCCAGGCGTCCCATTGCCCACTCTTTTCATCACTCATGTTTGGCATTGTTTTTTCTCATATCATCTTGGCCATATCTTTACCATAATACCCCACAGTTTTGTTGTGTTATCATTCTTTGTCTTATGGTTTTCTCCCTATACGGAAGGCAGGGACCTCCAATATATATCTATAGTGCCAGACATGCAATGAGTGTTACATAAATGTATACTGAGTGAATAAATGTCAATGTCCTTTTAAACAATATAATCATATTCCTATTCAAGTTGGAACTTTCCTGAACATTTGCCTAACATCTTCATCAAGATAAAGAATAAAGGATGAAATCTACTGAGCATTTAATACCTGCCAAGCACCATGCTAAATAATTTATTTATAAGGATCTCATTAATTCCTCTAAAAAACCCTATAGAGAAGGTTCCATCATGATGACTATTTTAAAGAAGGAGAAAGTGAGCCTTGGAAAGCACAGGTAATTTGTCTAAGAAGGTAAATTAGTTGGGAGAATCATGATTTACACCTATGTGTTCTGACCCCACAGTTCTATATTTAGCCACTAAGTCATACTGCCTTCTATAAAATACCCCAGTTTGTAATTCAAATCCTATTTAAAGTCAACCACAGCATGTATTAAAATACATGCCTACACAGGCTCACACACACATGCCAACAAAATGCTCGAAAATAAAAGAATACCTAATGATAGGACTACAGATTTCAGCATAAAAAGCCTCAGAGGCAATCCTGTTCAGGACTAGTTTCAGGACTCATGAGTTCTGTAGGCATCTCAAAATCTGCAGGAAAGGGGCAGATGGGAACTGGGAAGGTTTCTGATGATGCTAACTTGCCTTGATTTGGTGGGAGGGGGAAACCCACACACACACGATCTAAAGGAACTCCAGATGGACTCCAGTGTTTTGGGTGAGGAGGCAGATTGATGGTAGATGAAAATTAACTCCGGAAAGGGAGAAATAATATGTGTCAGCAAAGCCTCAAATCAACTTTCAGGTGCAGCATTCTGG
Source organism: Mirounga angustirostris (assembly GCF_029215605.1). Classification (NCBI taxonomy): domain Eukaryota; kingdom Metazoa; phylum Chordata; class Mammalia; order Carnivora; family Phocidae; genus Mirounga; species Mirounga angustirostris. The sequence continues at coordinate 141,785,836 of NW_026991709.1, read as the reverse complement.
ATTTTTTTGTAGCCTAAGTTTAAAAAGCCCATCTACAGCATTCCACTGTCACAAGAGCATAACACGTGAAAGCAAGGGAGTAAATATCATGGAACGATTACTTTTCCCTTGTAACTTGCATCTGTCAACAGCTGGGCTCTAAACTGACCAAATGTTCTACGGAGAAAATAGTTTGGAGATATTTTGGAGTTACTTTGATGATGTTCTCCACCGTGAAAAACCAATTTTCAAAAAGCAAACAGGATGCTGGGCAGAATGTGAAAACGGAGAGAACCTAACACCGTGCTGGAGAATTACATTTGAGTTCACTGCCTGCGTCTTAGACCCAGAAGTGAAACAGTCCTAGACTGGAAGTTAATAATCTTTTTCTATATAAAGAGCACTATTTGCACCAGAATCCAAGGACCTTCAAAAAAAGTACAGTGAGAGAGTGGGTAATACATTTAAATTGCATGAGGTGACAAAAACAATATTTTTTATTTTTGGTAATGGAAGACACTGAGAAGTCCTATTTAATACTACCATGGACAGGGGAGAGGGTGAGTCCTCTTTTCTGTGCAATTTTCTTCTGTCTTCTTACGCAGTTTTATAAAGCAAGAGCTAGGGTCACAGGGAGGTAATGGCAAGTAAACAAAATATATTAAAGGAAATTTTTTCTTCTCCATGGATATAATCGGCTTGTGGCATTCAATGTCGCTGAAGGTCAGAGTGGCAAAGACTGTGGCTGGAGTTCAAAGAAGCTGCATATTTGAAAATCAACAGTGGCAATTGGGTAGCTAAGTGAGCAGCGATCATACCCTAAGCCAAAATATGGACAAATAACCTTAGAAGTCTTGAAAGGTTTCATTTGGCCTTGATGCACTGTCCCTAAACTGGAAGTCTGATGGACTGTTGGATAGTAGAGACCAAGGACTGCTCCCCTGCCTTCGTTAGCAGCTTTTCTGGCAGACCGTCACCTCCAGCATCAGAGAAGTGACAAGGGCTGGCTCAGTCAGTTAAACGGCTGCCCTTGGCTCAGGTCATGATCCCAGGGTCCTGGGATTGAGCCCCACATCGGGCTCCCTGCTCAGTGGGGAGTCTGCTTCTCCCTCTCCCTCTGCTGCTCCCCCTGCTTGTTCTCTCTCTATCTCATGCTCTCTCTCAAATAAATAAATAAAATCTTAAAAAAAGAGAGAGAAGTGACAGGGCACCGGGCATTTCCATCTTCCTACTAATTCAAAGATGTTTTTTGTTTATCGCTGACAGACTTGTATGAATATGAAGAGTGGTCTTTCTTACTAGTAAAAATGTAATACTTCTTAAAACCATTTAAACCATGAATTGTTCAGGAGTAGCTTAGAATTCAAAGGGATGGGTTTTTTTCCCCATTTTTTTTAATTTAAATTCAATTCATTAACATATAATGTATTATTAGATTCAGAGGTAGAGGTCAGTGATTCATCAGTCTTATATAACGCCCAGTGCTCATTACATCATGTGCCCTCCTTAATGTTAAAGGGATGCTTTTCTAAGGAAATATGTGGGACTTCTTTTACTTTTCACGTATATCAATTTCTGATAAGATAGAGTTTATCCTTCCTTGTTTAGAAAGACATTTTTGATATGTACATCCCATTTTTTTTTAAAGATTTTATTTATTTATTTGTCAGATAGAGAGAGAGAGAGCACAAGCAGGAGGAGTGGCAGGCAGGACCTAGGGATCCTGGTAGGACCTGAGCTGAAGGCAGAAGCTTAGGCAACTGAGTCACTGAGGCATCCCAGTACATCCCATTTTTTTTTTAAAGATTTTATTTATTTATTTGAGACAGAGAGAATGAGAGACAGAGAGCATGAGAGGGAGGAGGGTCAGAGGGAGAAGCAGACTCCCTGCCGAGCAGGGAGCCCGATGCGGGACTCAATCCGGGGACTCCAGGATCATGACCTGAGCCCAAGGCAGTCGCTTAACCAACTGAGCCACCCCGGCGCCCCATCCCATTTTTAACATTCATGAAAGAGTACTATTTGCTATAGACTTGGGTCTTTTTTGTTTTTGTTTTTGTTTTTTAAGTTGGATTTTATTCTGTTTCCATTTTTTAAAAGATTTTATTTATTTATTTGAGAGAGAGAGAAAGTGAGAAACAGCAAAAGAGTGGGGTGAGGGGCAGAGGGAGAAGCAGACTCCCTGCCGAGCAGGGAGCCCGATGCGGGACTCGATCCAGGGACTCCAGAATCATGACCTGAGCCGAAGGCAGATGCTTAACTGACTGAGCCACCCAGGTACCCCAAGACTTGGGTTTTAATATTAAAAGAAAACTACTTAGGTGGTTGTGGCAGGAAGAATGATCCCCCCTCAACCCCCAGCAAAGATGTCCATGTCCTAATTCTTAAAATTTGTGAATATATTACCTCAAGTGGGAAAGGGGACTTAGCAGATACAATTAAGGATCTCGAGATAGGAAGATTATCCTAGATAATTTAGGAGAGCCTATGTAACCACGGGTGTCCTTAAAAGAGGGAGGCAGGAGTGTCAGAATCAGAACATGTGATGGCAGAAGTGGAGATGAGAGGGAGAGGGTGGGGAAGGAGGGAGGGGAAAATGAGGTCTGAAGAATCTATGCTGCTAACTTTGCTGACAGAGGAAGGGGTCACACATCAAGGAATGTAGGTGCCCTCTAGAAGCTGGAAAAGGCAAGGAAATGGATTTTACCCAGGAGGTTCCAGAAGGAATGGAGCCTCGCCAACAGGTTGACGTTGCAACTTCAATCCTCCAGAAATGTAAGATAATACACTTAGGTTGTTTTTAAACCACTGCATTTGTGCTACTTTGTTACAGCAGCAACTGGAAACAAATACAGACTCTGGCACCGAAAGCGGGCTGCTGCTCTAAAAAGAACTAAAACTGTGAAAGTGGCTTGGGAATTGGGCAATGGACAGAGGCTAGAAAAATGCTGATGACCGTGACAGAAAGAGCCTAGATTGCCTTAAACAGACCGTAGGTAGAAACGTGGATACTGATGATTCTGCTAGTGAGGACTCAGATGAAAGTGGGGAGCAAGTGGAGAAGGCTTATGCTTTCCTAAAGAACATTAAATCTTCATAAACAGACTGTTGATAGAAGGCAGGGTTAGCAAGGGCTCAGAGAGAAATGAGAAATATGTTATTAGAAACCAGAGGAGAGAGGTTTCACATTCTATAGAGGCAAAAAGCTTAGCTGGAGTGTGTCCTGCAAATGGAAAGCAGAACTTGTAAGTGATCATTTCTAAGTGATAATTTAGCTGCAGAAATTTCCACACAAAGTGGTGAAGATATGGCCTTGTTTGTGTTTGTTGTTTATAGTAAAATCTAAGAGGAAAGAAAAAAATTAAGGAAATAACTCTTAGCAACAAAACAAAACAAAACCCCAGGACTTGATGAGTTTAGAAATCCAATTCAGATTTCAGAAATGTGTGATTTTAGGACTATAAGATGGTAAATTTGTATTGTTAGGCACTAAATTTGTGCTAATTTGTCATATCGGCAAAAGGAAATTAATACAGTGGTCAAAATGAGAAGTCCCAGATATATTCAGAATATGTTTATTTGGGGAGGAGAGCCTCTGAGACATAGGATTCAGTTGAGGAATCTCCTTGAGACTGACACACACCATGGCCCCATTCCTTCACTTAGACATGGAAAGTTTCAATACACCTACGGTACACATAGAACTGCAGCATCAACAAACCACCCCAAACTTGGTGACTTAAACATCACTGTGTATTATTTCTCGTAAGTCTAAGGGTCATCTTGGCATTCTGATGGGCTCAGCCCTGGGTCCAGTCAGCTAGGAGGTCCACTGAGTTCTAGCTGGTCTAGAATGGCCTTGGCTCAGATGACTTGGCTCTTTTCTACACAGTATATCTCATCCCCCAGCAGGCTAGCCTGCTTTGTTCTTAGAGTAGTGGTAAGGTTCCAGAAGAAAAAACAGAAGCATGCAAGGCCTCTTGAGGCCAAGGCTCTGAACTGACATACCATCACTTCTGCTGACCAAAGCAAGTCTCCCAGCCAGCCCGGATTAAAGGGGCAGGGATATACTACACTCCTTACAGGGAAGGTGGCAAAGACCTCTTTTTTTTTTTTTTTTTTTAAGATTTTATTTATTTATTTGTCAGCGAGAGAGAGAGAACAAGCAGAGGGAGCAGCAGGCAGAGGGAGAAGCAGGCTCTCCGATAAGGGACTCAATCCCAGGACCCGAGTATCATGACCTGGGCCAAAGGCAGACACTTAACTGACTGAGCCACCCAGGCATCCCACTGGCAAAGCCCTCTTAAGACAGGTTGTAGGAAGGGGTAAAAAAGGGAAATATTTTTGCATCAATACACCACAATGCTCGTGACAAAAACAATAACAACATACACCTGCAAAACATCCATTTTCTAAATCATTCAACTAATAGCAGGGTTCAGAGTCTCAAGAGGGAGGGAGGGGAGGCGGCAGAAAGAACAAGAGCAAGAGCGATTCAGTGGTATGATCAAACTATTCACTGGCATCAGGGCCAGAAAAGAAGACTATGAGCTTGACTGTGACCCCTACAGTGGGAATGAGTCACTGACACATGCTTTCCTACTGCTGAGATGGCTTTTTCCTTGTCATAAATTCAAAATTGTTCTAATCATCAATAGCATCTGCTATTTGCAGAAATAATCTTCTGGCATATCAATTATCATTATTAGGTTTAGTTCAAGTCTTTTGAATAATCTTGTTTTTAAAGGATTAACCTATACCAGAGAGAAGGTAGGTGGGGGGATGGGTGAAATAGGTGATGGGGATTAAGGAGGACACTTATGATGAGCACCGGGTGATGTACGGAATTGCTGAATCACTATACTGTACACCTGAAGCTAGTATAAGGCTGTATGTTAACTAAATGAAATTAAGACAAAAACTAAAAAAAAAATTAAAAAGAATTAACCTACACAATCAACTCTTAAACAGAAAAGTAGATATATGTAATTAGCCTGAAAGTCAGCTGAAATTGAATAGGGATTTGAAATAAGATCCATCATTTCGCAGGTTTAATTTCCTAAAACCTATATTATATGCAGTAATGTAGGAAAATAAAAACCCGAGTGGCACTGCAAAAATGCTTTGATGGAAATTTATGAAAGACTAGAAACATTTCTTCCCAAAGAAAAAACTTGATAACTCATATCTTCCCACTTTCACCAGGATTTCATAAAGAATAATTCAAGATGTATTGGCTAGATCAACAGCAATAGACAACATTGTAAAGATGCTTAAGGATCTCTTATAGTTTGATAGTTGTGTTCTACCTAAATTGATTTCAATTTTATTTAGACCCTTCTAGAAGAAAATGAGATTTTTTCAAACTATTAGAGCCTACTAGTAAATACTGTCATTGGCCTGCATTTAATAAGCAATATGCAAGACATTTTAATGAAAGTTACCACTTTACTCTTCATCAAAACTCGTGAGGTGGACATCATTGTTCCATTTTAAAGTGATCAAATGATTTATGTGTGGTTATACCACAACTAAGTTGAGGGTTAGGATTCTATCTGAAATCAAAATAATAACATTTTTGCTTCCCTATACTGCCTCCTATGCCTAAGTAAAAGTGGAAGGGACAAGTTGAAAGGAACCCAGGGCTATGTTACAAGCAAAGGTTTATGCTTAACAGTAATGCCTAGGCATTTTCCATGTCATAGCCTTTAATGGGGTTTACCAAATCTCTCTGGGTCCCTACTTCCTGGGCATATGTTGATTGGTACCCCTTTTCTCTTGTAGTTGGATGGGGTCAAGGGACTAGATCTGGCCACTGAGGGGAGAGAAGTAACACGTGAGTCACTTCCAAGGCATAACTTTTAATTACCCAATGAAAGAGCAACCAAAGACTCCCTTTGTCTCTGGATAGTGATCAGGAATGTTAAACATGGTGGATGTTCCATCAGCCTGGGTTCCTGTGTGACTACAATGAGAGGTCCCTGCTTTCCATGATAGGCAGGTACTGCGATCCAGAAATAAACCTTTGCTGAGTTAAGCCTCTGAGATCTGGAGGCTGTTGATTATAGCAGCATAATGTAACCTTAATTATACACATGATGTTCATTTCTCTCCAAGAGAAGACCCTCTCTAGGTTGCACCAAATGCATACACTATTCTGCCTGGGAAGGGTAACTGACTAACCTCAACATCACAATAAAACACAAGGGGAGCTTAACCAGGTACACCCATATAAGTAGAACTAACCTATGCATGAATAAAATAAGAAGGTATTTCCAGGTTTAAAAAAATAGTGAATGTGATGTTGTTTCTTACATTATCAGTGTTTGGCTGTTGTTTTTTCTTTTTTTTTTTTTTAATTTCCAATTTGTCACAGACTGATGTGTGACCTTGCCCTGTGAATTCATGTGATCCCACTGAGTACTTATTTCATAGTTAGTGACCCCCTATGACTCAATATGCAAATTCAACAATACCCAACTATTGGATGAAATGCACATTAAATCCCTATAAAAGTTTCTAAAAGATTACTTTGAGTATCTATATCTAAATTGTTGCATGGGCACCTGGGTGGCTCCGTTGGTTAAGCGTCTGCCTTCAGCTCAGGTCATGATCCCAGGGTCCTGGGATCGAGTCCCACATCGTGCTCCCTGCTCAGTGGGGAGTCTTCTCCTCCCTCTCCCTCTGCCCCTCCCTCGGCTTGTGCTCTCTCTCGTTCACTCTCTCTCTCAAATAAGTAAATAAAACCTTTAAAAAAATAAAAAATAAATAAATTGTTGCAGACCAGTAATCAAATGTTTGTAGTCCTTTACCAGCTCAGGTAACTATACTTTGAGTAGCACTGCTTAACACAACAAAACTTCCTTGGTTTGTCTTTAAAGTGAGCTTTGCATTTGTGCAACTAGAAACTCAGAATTTTCCATAATCAGTTAAAAAAAAAAAAAAAACGACATAAGGGAAACTGTGAATAGTACTGGATAGAAATAAGATGAGCACCCCGGAGAGCATTAGCAGAACTTTGGTGATGAAATGAGCAATCTGGATGCTGAAGATCATGACTATTTCCCTTAGCGATACTTACTAAGCATTTTACTAATTCCTAATGGGAAAGAATTAATAGTTAATGTCAAAACATTTTGTATATTATTTTATAGTTCATTGCATAGAAATCATTCTCAGAGACGAAATAAACTATACGTAGTTTTCATTCCCTAGGGTAGGTCTGGCATGCTCAGGTAATTTATTGTGGTTTTAAAAAAACAAATGCAGTTACAGGAGTGCCAAACAAATTATACAGTTAAATCTGAACGGTGGACCCAAGATTGACATTGTTATTAGAATTCTAGTTCCCACTCTGGACAGAGAGAGCAAAAACAACTTAGATAGAAAAGTGCCTTAGCATAGTTTGTTGCTATCTGAACATGCTACACATTAGGCCTTTTTTAAAAATCAGTGTGTATGTATACACGTACACATGCACACAACATGCAATATACACTCATTACATCTAAGTATACATACAAGGTTTTCTCAACTTTGGCACTATTGGCATTTTGGGGCCAGTAATCCTTCGTTTTGGGAGCTCTTCTGTGCATTGTAGAATATTTACAAATATTCCCAACTCTACCCACTAGATGCCAGTAGTATGGCCCCCATTTCAAACCAAAAATGCTTCCAGATATTGCCAAGTGTCTCAAGGGGGGAAAAGTGTCTGTGGTTGAGAATTAATGATATAAACTATGTATACATCTGTCTCAGTCCGTTTGGCCTGTTATAAGAAAATACCATACACAGAATAGCTTATAAGCAACAGAAATTTATTTCTCACAGTTCTAGAGGTCAGAGGTCCAAGGCCAAGGTGCCAAAATGACCATGTTCTGTGATGAGGGCTCTCTTCCTGGTTTATAGCAGCACCTTCTCACTGTGTCCATGGAGCAAGGGGCTAGGAAGCTTTCAGGGGCCCTTTTCACAAGAGCACTAATTCCATTCATGAGGGTTCCACCTTTATGACTTAAGCACTCCCCAAAGGTCCCACCTACTAATACCATTACTTTGTGAGGGTTAGGGCTTCAGCTTATGAATTTTGGGAGGACACAAACATTCAGACCATAGCAATATCTTTTTTTTTTTTTAAGATTTTATTTTTTTTTTATTTATTCATGAGAGACAGAGAGAGAGACAGAGGCAGAGGGAGAAGCAGGCTCCCCGCAGAGCAGGGAGCCTGATGCGGGACTCGATCCCAGGACCCTGGGATCATGACCTGAGCCGAAGGCAGACGCTTAACCGACTGAGCCACCCAGGCGTCCCATAGCAATATCTTTTAACAAATAATTGTATTAATTTCTTGGGAAAACTTGAATAAATGCATTATAATTTATTAAAAAGCAAACAAATTATTTTCACAAAAGCAGGATGGAACAGGGGCGCTTGGGTGACTCAGTCGGTTAGGTGGCTGCCTTTAGCTCAGGTAATGATCCCGGGGTCCTGGGATTGAGCCCCACATCGGGGTTCTCTGCTCAGCAGGGAGTCTGCTTCTCCCTCTCACTCTCCCTCTGTGCTGTCCCTCTCTCTTTCTCAAATAAATAAAATCTTAAAAAAAAAAAAAGCAGGATGGGACAAAATTTTAAAGCATTACTTAGTTGACATGTTATGCAAGTGATTTAAATGTACATAAATCGTGTCCTGGTGGGGTTTTCAGCACATTGTATCAGGCAATGGTCTCTGCGAAGCAAAGTTCCAACCATCACTCAAAAGCAAGTGCTAGGTATAAAATACTTAAGTTATTCAAAGCGATGGGAAGGGAAAAATAATGTCGAGACATGTGGGTTGTGCATCTACATTCCAATCAATATGTGGGAAGACATTCTTTAACTTTCCTCCCAGGACTGGAGGCGCTGTACCTTTAAATGGAGCCAGCTGCAGTAACCTGCATAACTCTCATGGAATGTGGAGTGTTCTGGGATTCTGTCTAGTCAGGTCTCTGGCAGGGCTGGGGCAGCTTTGTCTGTGGGCAGGCGGCCTCCTCACGTTTCTGTTACTTATCCTTAAGAAAGTTGCCATGGAGACTGGCATGGAGATGGCAGTCAGCCCGCAGAGAGGGTTTTAAGTTGAAAAAGTGCGTGCGCGCACGCGCACACATACACACACACTCTCAAGCTTTTACTCATACATATTCCTAAAATAAACACATTTTTGTGTGTACATAATCAACTTTTTAAAAACACATTTCATGTCATTGCCTATTTGCGTAAATGGTTGAAGCATTGTTTCTTTTCCAACTTGCCCAAAGAAACACCACCAGATAAAGAGCAGTTAATGAAGTAGGAAAATAGCACCTATTAAAAGTAATCCACCACGGCTCGTGAACACCCAGCTAGTAGGAATCTGACTGCAAAATCTGTTTGCCTGGAAAAAAGAGTCATGGAGAGAAAAGTAAAATGATACAGTAAATGAAGAATTTATTCTTCATTTGGTGAAAACAAATGTGATTTAGTTAAATACTATGAAAAATGGTCCAACACTCTATTTTATTTGCACACACAATATGTAAAAATAACATAAGGCTTTGCAGAGTTGGTTTTTAATTTTAGAAAGGTGGCTAAACTAGGATTTTCTTTAGCAATCTGAACAGCCTCAGATTTTATCCAATATTGGCATTCGGAGCACTTTTTACTACAAACTTCAACTCAAGGTATTTTCTCAAAAGCAATGATAAAATCCTGAAGTATGTCTTAGTTGGTAAGAGAGAAATGCAAGAAAAGTCATAAATCCTTCAGAATTCCCCAAAACAGCATCAGAAGCTTATATTCTATTAGTGCATAAATCACTTAGTGTTTATTTGGAAAGTAAATCTCTGTATGCAGGGTGCACTTAATAAAATCAAAGTTTCTATATGCTTTTATCCCAGCATAGACAATATGCAGGAAAGCATCTCTGTAATTTAGATTATTGGGGTGAGGACCATGAAAATAAGTCTTCAAATAGGAAGAGAAAATGAGAGAAAAAGCTTGCATGATGAAACTTTCCTTTCTGCTGCTTATGAAAGTACTGTTGACTATTCAAAGACTGTCAGCTTTTTTTTAAGATTTTATTTATTTATTTAAGAGAGAGAGAGCATTAGCATGAGCAAGGGGAAGGGGAAGAGGCAGAGGAAGAAGCAGACTCCCTGCTGAGCAGGGACTCAGTCCCAGGACCCTGGGATCATGACCTGAGCTGAAGGCAGACGCTTAACTGACTGAGCCACCTAGGAACCCAGACTGTCAGCTTCATGAACTTTATGGCGTCTTTTTGCCTCTCTCCCCGAAGAGCAAACTCCCTTGGAGATATTGCTACCTGGGCTTGTGTGTGTCCCTGTTAGGCTGACCCAAAGCAGTTCACACAGCATTGTTTTTGAGGTTTGGGGAACACTGCACATAGTCACTGCATGGGTATCAAGCCCTGTGTCTTAAAGTCCTCCTGATGGACAACTGGATTTTACATGGTCCTTTTGTTGCTATATAAACACAACTGCTGAGATTGCAAAGAAATTACAGGGTTAGTAGAGTTGCTAAACACCATGCCGATACTATTCAAATCAGCTTGCCGTTGATGTGTGAGCAACATCACAATCGTTCCTCTCCATTTGATTCCCTATTCTCCTTGCCTGATAAATGACACAACATAAGGTAGTAGTCTGTCTAGACCGAAGTAATTTATCCAAACCATCTCTTTCTACAACCCACAGAAAGAGATACTATGCATTTTCCCCCACATATGTGACCATAACAGGAAATCCTTTTTTCTTTTTTTTAAGATTTAATTAATTAATTTATTTATTTAAGAGAGAGCGAGACAGAGAGCATGAGCGGGGTGAGGAGCAGAGGGAGAAGCAGGCTCTCTGCTGAGCAGGGAGCCCGATGCAGGGCTCGATCTCAGGACCCCGGGATCATGACCTGAGCCGAAGGCAGACGCTCAATGACTGAGCCACCCAGGCGCCCCCATTCATGAAATCTTATCATCGTGTCAATAACGACCCAAAATACTGAAAGAAAAGCAATTAAAATCAATTTCTAAAAATGTTTCTGGTAAAGGGGGATGTTTTGAAATAGAGGGGAGTTTTGTTTTTATTCTAGGGCTCAGAATAAAAAGTCTTCATTCTGTGAGAAGACAATTCTGACTGTATTCACCTATAGTATGTTGCCATGTGTATCCATTTCAGCTCAACTTTCACAGGGTCCTCAAAGACATCTTGGTAAACCTGTTCAAGGCTGATTTAAAATACCCCTGCCCCCAGCCCCCAATTCTGCTAATGTTTGGCATTACTTTCAGCAGGAATGAAGGTAAGAATGTTCAACAAGGGCTGACTTTTAACTTTTCACAGATGAAGTGAGCACAGAGATTGCAAGTCTCCAATGACACATGAGGCTTTGATGCTCCTTCAATTAAAAGACTTGCAAGTATAAAGCTTATGAAGTTAGTTAAAAGGTATGCCAGGAAAAATACAGAAAGGCAAAAAGAGTAATTTCCTTTCAGTGTTGCAAGTGCATAGAGGATAATTTTCCTCCATTGAGATAAGGCAAAAAGCAAATGGATAGACACTTTATCACAAATCATCTAGTTTATACAAATAAAAGCAATTTCTTCCAGAAGAGCTATTAAGACTGGAGTCATTTCCAACATACATGATTCTGCTGATAACCTTGGAGATCACTGGGATCAGGATTTTGATTTTGTGTTTCATTGTTCTGCTCATCCTCCCACCTGCCCCATTTTTAAACCTTTCTCTGGATCCTTGGGACCTCTACTCCTGTCATTTTTATCACCATCTCTAGAACCCAGACTGCAGTCTTCTCTTTCTAAGCCACACTCTATCATCTTTCTCTTTGTATCGAAACACACCTGCCCTACATCTCAATCCCGCAGAGCTTCATCCTGTATTATCTAAGATGGTGTCTGATGGTGTGATAATCTAAACACATTTTAATGGCTGAGAGTGAGTGGGTGACTTGCTGTCTGGGGCTCATCCACCTCCCGGGCATAGCAGGCACGCTGCCAAGGGTCCGTAATACTTTTTAGAGACCTACAAAAACGCTTTTTTTTTTTAAATTAGAAGAAAAACATCAACTTTCAGATCAAAAAAAATTTGTATCATACAATATTAGTCTGTTTGTCTTTTCACCAACAGAGTCCTAAAATATAATTTTTAACAAGGTTTCATGGATGAAGGGGCCCATGAGAGTCATAATGTGGAACTATTGCTATACAGTGATTTATGCTCTGGACTGATTAGCAATCCCCCTTTAATAGTTTCCCTATGTTCTGGCCCCCATTTCTAACTCTTTTTAAACAACATTTATGTGATGTGACCTTCTTGCAGAAAGGAAACAAACAAAAACATGATGAAGCAAAGATCTTATGAGATGATTTCTAGTAACAACCTGAGGGGCACCTGGGTGTCTCAGTTGGTTCAGCATCTGACTCTTGATTTCAGCTCAGGTCATGATCTCAGGATCCAGCCCCGTGTCAGGCTCCATGCTCAGCAGGGAGTCTGCTTGAGGATTCTCTCTCTCCTTCTCCCTCTGTCCCTCCCCCTGCTCACACTCTCTCTCTCTCAAATAAATATATCTTTAAAAATAAATAAATAAAAATAAAATAGTAACCATCTGAGAATAATTAAACCAAAAACTCTAATCCTCACATAATCTGAGGGATTATCGTCCAGTCTACAATATACTCCTTATTCATAATGACAATGATGCTGATAAGACACATTTGCAATAGGTACCTTCATAATCTTTATTGCACATACTCCAAGAAAATATATCTTTTTAAAATATCTCCTCCAATAGTAGGTAGTGTGCTCCCTGCACCTTTATGACCAATTTCCTATAGTTACCCGTATAAATTCTAGGATTATTACAATATTTTTTTTAAGATTTTATTTATTTATTTGAGAGAGAGAGAATGAGAGAGAGCACATGAGAGGGGGGAGGGGCAGAGGGAGAAGCAGACTCCCTGCCGAGCAGGGAGCCCGATGTGGGACTCGATCCAGGGACTCCAGGATCATGACCTGAGCCGAAGGCAGTCGCTTAACCAACTGAGCCACCCAGGCGCCCTATTACAATATTTTTTATTATTATTTTTGGATGGTGAGTAATGAGACTGCATGAGGGTGACCTCATGTTTAAATATTTTTGGAAACCATGTTATATAAGAATGTTAAAGAAATTTGGAAATTCAGCTCATCAATCTTTCCTTTATGTGACAAATGATATACAGTTCTGAATACAAAGCAAAATAATAATAAAAAGGCAAAGGGAAATCAGGGACACAGGCAAATATGAATACTTAACTTTCATCAATAAGCACAACTCATGAGTCACTGCAAGCACCAGAAAGCCAACTTCCTACATAAAAGAAGAGAATTATCAGCTCATGGTTTCCAAGGAAGGGCTCAATAACCCCAGGAGGGAGGACATACAAATGGCTTGGCAGGCCACTGCAAACAAGGACCAGAATGCCTCCATGATTTATTATCTTTGTTTATTTTCTCTGTTTCTCCAAATGTAAGAGGAAGTCAAATTCACAAAGAAAGTAAATCATGGGGCTGAGACTTTTAAGTAGGTCTTTTAATCACTCTGCTACACAGAATGTTGGTTACAGTGGAAATGGCGAGTGAATTCAGGGAATCACACACACACAAAAAAATTAGACATTCTAGAAAATGCATATCCTATTAATTTTCTGGGACCAAACAGAAATATGTGATTGAAAACAGTCAACGGAGCATTAGGTGTCATGTAGTTTGAGACAAGGATATATAGTCCCTCTTTTTGCAGTGTAGCTTTTTTTTTTCATGTTTATGTGGTCAGTACTTAGTATTTGCCAACAGGGATTGGCCTGTGATCAGAAGATGGGGCCTTGGAAATACATGGGATTTGAAAACTACTGGAAAGCCTATGTTTATATGAATAGGAAATTAAAGTACAAAGATGTAGAATGTGATATCCCCAAAGTTATTATTTTAGTATACATGTTTTCTAGAAATGGTCCTTCTCTGAGCTCCTAGACCTGGGTCTGTATTTGATGAGAATATAAAACCTTTAGTTATGAATTGGTTAATCAATGCCCAAACAAATGTCTTCATCCCAGACTAAAATAGCATCTACTATTAACGTAATTCTCTTTATATTTTGTGGAGCAATAAAGATATGCCAACCATATGAACAGGTTTCAATTTAAAGAAACTTTTTAAGTTGGCTTATTTTTAAAGGTAAGTGACCAATCATTTCTTAAACACCAATTAAGATTTTTAATTTTTAAAAGTCAACTCTTGCGTCCTGTTAACATAACCTAGTGTAAGCTTCTTATCAGTCAGTCTCCAAAAACATTGGCAAAGTCATAAGGACCCATGTTGTATTGCATTAAGCACTGGGAGCAAAGAGAAATCCTCAGTTACTATGCCAGATGGAGCAAAACTACAGGCTCCCGGTTACTATAGATACACTTCTGAGGGTCCTCTTTTGCATGTTCATTTAGTTGATTGGTTGGTTGGTTTTGTAGTGAAATTAAAAAAAATGAATGCCATAGAGCTCAGTGAGTAACATGGGGGGGAAAAGTATTTCTTACTGGCTAGTAGCAGAGGCTCAAAGAAATAAACTGATAAAAACCATTCTAGTAAATGTTGAAGGCAAAACCTGATTTTAAGTTTGACATCCTTACTACCATATTAAGTATGCTTTTATATTTATCAGAGTAAAACACAATAGCTTCCACATCTGATCTGTCATCATACTATAGAAGTATTTTTATACAGAAGGATGGAAATTTCTTTCTTTTTTTTTTAAATCAGTTTCCTCCCATGATAGCAAGGCTATAATTTAGATTACATAAGTAATGATTTTGCTTGATGTTAAATTATTAAGGATAAACCAGGACTAATTTTTTTTTTCTAAATTGATGTATTTGGGCAAGAAAGCTGCCCTTTTACTTTTTCCTATTGCAAAGGTAGTAGGGGTTAAAAGTTAATGGCTGCAAAGAAGAGAAGATTGTAGCCCAGTTTCTGCTGAGTAGGTATTATTTTAGAAACTACCGTGGATCCTTCTCAAAACACACTCACTATGGGACGAGACCTTTGAGGCCAATTCCCCCTCACTTCAGTGTGGATGGGTGCACAGTGAACTGTATATTCAGAGACAGTCTGATGGCGGAACAATCTGGAGCAAATAATAAGGACCACAAATCAAAACAGGAGTAAGAGAAAAGGAGAATGCTCACTGGAGCACTTTGCTTGTCCAGACGTCATTACAGAACATGGTAAGTTTGACTTAAGTCTGCTCAAGAAATATTGTACATTCCACATCTTTATTTACAAAATAGAGAAGGAACAGCCATTATGAGATAGTGAAATGGGGAATGGGTTGGTGGTCAGAAAGTAGTTGTCAAGGCGCCTCTGACAGGGGCGCCTGGGTGCCTCAGTCGGTTAAGCATCAGACTCTTGATTTCGGCTCAGGCCATGATCTCAGGGTTGAGAGATCGAGCCCCATGTTGGGTTCTGCACTCAGTGCAGAGTCCACTTGAGATTCTTTTCCCTTCCTTCTCCCTCCTTCTCTGTTCCTCCCCACATTCGCGTGCATGTGCTCGCTCTCTCTAAATTTAAATTTTTATTTAAATTTTAAGTAAAATTTAAAAATTAAAAATATTGTCAAAGTGCCTCTGACATAGACTCTTCTGGGGTGGGGGATTACATGGGACCAAAAGCCCAGAGGAAGGAATAAATGTGAGGAGTTCCTTCACATATCTGAAGTACGTCGGTCCAAAAGGCTAATAGCAAAGCTTATATTCTAAAAGACAGTTCAGAGCTCCTAACCATGTGATAGGTGTGAGATTAAATGAACATTTGAAAAGGTGATTAGCCCATGAGTCATTAGGAAAAGGCAAATACCACAGTGATATATCTAAACACATAAACCAAGGTGCTAAAATTAAAAAGATTGACAATACCAAGTGCTGTCAAGGATGCCGAAGAAATGGAATCCTCATATACTGCTGGTGTAAAATGAGTTTGAATATTGTTTGGCAAAACTCATCACATCTAAGTATACACATCCATATAATCCAGCAACTCCAGCCCTAGACGTATAGCCAACAGACATGCATAGGTATGAATATCAAACGACTTGTTCAAGAATGTTAAGAACGGCATTACTGGTAATAGCCTTAAACTGGAAAAAAACAAATGTCCATCAAAAGTAAAAACATAAACATTGTATACCATGGAATATCACACAGTAACAAAAATGAATGGGCTGATGCTTAATGGGAAAACCTGCATGAATTTCACAAACAAAATGGAGAACAAAAGCCATTCTCTATGATTCTATTTAGCTAAATATCAAAAACAGATAAAACTAATCTATGTTGTTAGAAGTCAGGATAGTGATTACCTTTGGGGTTACTTCCAGGAAAGGGGCATGAGGAAGATATGGGGCCTTCTGGTGCTAATAATGCTCTAGAGCTAGATCTGGGGTGTGACCTAATATTGGTATGTCCACTTTGTGAAAATATATCAAGTTATACAGTTATTTATACTCTTTTCTATATTATCTTCCACTAAATAAAATTTTTAAAGCTATCAATATGTGTTATAGGCAGATGGAGGAAAGTGGACGTTGAAATGAAAGATACTGGGAGGGAGACGCCTATAAAAGAAGGGATCTGAGCAGGAAAGCAGAGGTGCTTTCTGGACCAGTTCTACAAATCCTGACCTAAGAGCCCTCCTTCCACTAGAGAATTAGCAGCCCTTGTTTTTAACTGGGCTCTCTTTGTCATTTTCTCTGTGATCTTGGGCTAGTAATTTGAACTCCCTAATACCTGATTTTCTCATCTATAACAGGGAAATATCTTGTAGCTTTATTAGAAAGATTAAATGAAAGAGGAAAAAGGTCCAGTGAAGCACTTAGAACAATCCTTGGTACACAGTTGACAGTCAATAAATATAGGTTCCTTTGTGACTTCCTTCTCTTTTCCAGTTAGCTCTCATGAAAGGCTGCTTGAAAATAGAAAAATAAAAAATCTCATTTTCTCCATTTATTAACATCATAGGAAATTATTTTTCATATCCATATCTGTGAACAAGGAGATCTTTTACTGCAATAGGGGAGGAAACATGTCATGAGCTTGGCCTCAGTTTCTTACATTAACCAGATAATAGAGAAGGATGGCCAACATTCAAAACATGGTGTCCAAAGACCAGTGTTGAAAATAAAGAATTGCATCTAAGGATTGGAAAGGTAGGATCAGATTCAAAGAGAGAAATATAGGTTATAGCACAGGTAATAAATTTATTTTCCCTAGCATAATCTTCTCAACCATCACCAGGGAGAAGATCTCTGTTGCACACTGTTAACTTGGAAAAGAAAAGAAAATATGAAGGAAAGTCTATAACACTAAATCATTTTGGAAAAGCATATAGTTAATCAACAATGAATTTATGGATTGCAAGATGGATCTTATTCTGATACAACCTGCTCTAGAAAATGGTGTGGTATCCTTGGCTCTATTCACAACTTTTTTTTTTTTTTCTACATAGAGCAGAAGTTTTTGAGTGAAAGAAAATGCTAAACTATAGCATTCTGACTTGTGGGAAAGTAGCTAACGAGAAATGGAGGGGAAAGTCAGTTCCTTGAAAGAGAATGTGCTGACCATCTGCATATCTGGGGTGCCAGTGGGCTGTCAAGTCTCCCCTACCTAGAAGGACTATAAAGGAATACATGAAATTGCCAACACGCTTCCATATAGCCCCACAGTTCAACACTCTGGGAGACAGTACTTCTATGGAGTAAGAAAGGACAATGGAAATGTTCTTAGCTTGGGTGATATTAGCAGGTGAGATAATCCCCTGGCTCAGACAAGTTCTCTGCATGTGAGAAAGTGGTCCTAGAACCCAGAAAAGCACAAATGGTCATAACAATGACAGCCACCATGATACAGCAGTATGGCTATAGGGAACAGGCATCTAGATTTGATGACAGCTAGACCATAAGACTGCTTAGTATGTCATAGGTGAGAGTTGACAATACTTGCCTTTGAGTTTTCAGTAAAAACTGGGCCAGAGCTAGAATTCTAGCAAATGCACTGACAACATTTAGCTAAAGAGTAACACCTTATCACCTTGCACCACTCCAGTTACACATAGTTCTGATTCCTTGCTTTCTGGCTCCCCCTCAGTGTCCAAGTAACAAATCAATAATTTCCATAGCTTATTTGACTGGTTTTCCTCAACTTCTTCCTCCTTGGGTTGGTCTTTAAGTACAGAGAGACACAGCTGTGTGCTCCTAGCTCATGGGCCAAACAGAGTATACCGACTTTTTTCTCTTCATTCACTAACTCAGTGATTCAACTGGAAAAGTGTGACCAAACCTGTCCAGCCCAATTTGTGCGTTATAAACCAGGTTGTTTATTGCTAAAGTTCTGTTGCTCCCTGGATATGTACAGATTTCTCCTCTTCATTTTTGTCCCATTACTTTAATTGAATTTGAAACTAGATTTAGTGGTTGTAACTGTCAAGACCACAGGCATGGTTTTTTGTTATTATTGATTTTTTCCCCTTCTTATTCCTCTGTATAAATAAGGGGCAGGGGGAGAGTGTTACAACATTTTCTCAGATTTTCATTTACAACTGAATGGTGACAACTATAACAGCATTCATATTTCAATTAGTAAAACAGAAACAAAACACGGGTGGCACATGGAAAATTAGATACCCTGTCTCTTAATGAGATGTACCTTCTTCCTACCTCCATTCATCCTTCTCTCCCTCCCTCTCTCCTCTCTCCCTCCCGCTCTGTTCTTGTCTCTAACATATGGGATAAGAATTTGCATCGCTGTGATGAGATCCCAGAAGTCAGAGGTAGGAAAAAGACAATCCATGGAAGAAGTCCTCCCAGGTCTTTATTTCCATTAGCAAACATTTACTTGCACAGTGATCCTATGGTATAATGGAGAAAATATAGAATTCGAAGCCAGAGAACCCGTGTAGTTACCCCAGGCCGAGTTTACTTAACCTTTCTTAATTGTTGTACCCTCTGTGGTAATTTTAAGTAAGAGGTCATGGACCAAAGTGGCCGTGAAAGAGGGCTCTGGAAGTCAGGTTCTCTGAGTTATAAGTCACTCATGACCTTATGCTTTCAGTTTGACCTTAGGAAGTTACTGGTATCAGTTTCATCCTCTGGAAAATAGGGATGATAACAGGACCTACTGTATGGGGTTATGGAAATTAAATGACTCAGGTTATATAAAGCACACAGTGCCTCATGTAAAGAAAGAGCCCAACGAATGATATTATCAGAAAGAGAGTACCCATAAAAATAATTTAGAAAATGAAAAGTGTTTGTCATCAAAATTGTAATTCTTTTTTTTTTTTTTTAATTCATGAGAGACAGAGCGAGAGAGAAAGGCAGAGGGAGAAACAGACTCCCAAGGAGCAGGGAGCCCGATGCGGGACTCGATCCCAGGACCCTGAGATCATGACCTGAGCCGAAGGCAGACGCTTAACCATCTGAGCCACCCAGGCGCCCCTAAAATTATAATTCTTTTAAAGTTATTTCATGGGAGACCTGGAATAACCAAAGGCTGGATTTATAAAAAGATAAAGAACATACTATACTCATGTACCAGTGCTAAAATAATGATTAAGCTGATGACAAGACAGGATATTTTCATATAAAAGTAATTATCAAGATCCAAGTACAGGCTATGGGCAAAATCTGTCCTTCCGGCAAGTCCATGTCACAGGACATGAGATGAGTGTGAGGTAGGAATACACATAGCAAGTTCTGAGGCTCGTATATAAGGATTGGACCAGAGGGAACATTATTACAATAGAACAGTAGAAAGTGGGCTTCAGGGAGTTAGAAGGGAGCAGATTTTAAGTTCAGAGGCTCTTACAGGGCAAAAATGTAATGAAGAAGAAGGATTAATTCAGTATGCGAGGTTAGAACTACTAAATGGGCAAGGGTATATAGAGAATCGATAGGTCCCAGAAACCACGGGAGCAAGGGAACATTTATGAAACAATCCCAGTGTTCCAAATTGCTTGGGTTCCAAGGATTATCCCGTACAAATATGATGTAAATCAATTGATGTGTATGTGCGCATGCATGTAGGTACACGTGTATGTCTTCATGTATTCCTTCTTTTGTACACCAAATCTCTCCTAGACAATGTAAAATTAATATGCAGTAGGCTCATATTTGCATGGTTGAAAAAAGATACAATCTTAGCAATCTTGACTTAAATACAAGTAAGTCAGGTATTTCCATACCGTATGAATTCTAGTGAGTGAAAATACAAATGAAAAAAAATCAATTAAAGTTCTCTTTTTTAGCTATTATGATCACACCGTATATTTAATAAGAATAGCTAATATTGGGGCGCCTGGGTGGCTCAGTCGATTAAGCGTCTGCCTTCGGCTCAGGTCATGATCTCAGGGTCCTGGGATCGAGCCCCGCATCGGGCTCCCTGCTCGGCGGGAAGCCTGCTTCTCCCTCTCGCACTCCCCCTGCTTGTGTTCCCTCTCTCGCGTGTCTCTCTCTGTCAAATAAATAAATAAAATCTTAAAAAAAAAAAAAGAATAGCTAATATTTATCAATTGTTAAGAAGGTGTTAAGTACTACTGCATGTACCTTTTATCTATTCACTTATTTATCTAATTTTCAAAACAATCCTCTGAGGTATATCCTATTTTACCCTATTAAGGAAATGGAGACAACCAGTGAGTAGCATGACACAGCTAAGAGGTAGAGCTGGATTTGGCAATGAGGTTCTGGAGCCCAAAGAATTCCTACCCTCCTTGCCAAAGGTATATATAATAATCATCTGTGGATCCTAGGAATGGTTAAAAACACAGACTCCTGAACCACATATCCAGAAATTTTAAGTCTAGGGTAGGGCTCAAGAATTTGTATTTCTAACAAGTTCCCAGGTATGCTGATGCTGTGTTCTATGGATTACATTTTGAGTAGCATTATTTCAACTGTTAGATAAAAGAAAGTGAAATATCATAACATGAAAAGATGATCTCTCACTTTCAAAAGCTTTAAAGTTCATGTCAAGGCAATATTCCAAAGCATTGATATGAAAATTATAGATTTAGTCCAAAAGTATAAGCTTGTTCATTGAGCATGATGATAGAACTGTTGAACTTATACCAGTATTTAGGATTCAAGCTGTTTTATTCTTTCTCTAAATTATCCCAGTATTTTCTCTGTATATTTTTTCTGTATTGAATAATAACTTATGGGCTTAGCATACTAATTGAAACATACTAATATTGTAAAGCACTTAATTTAAATTACAGAAGACAATTCACTTGGAAAAGTATTGAAAGCCTCTTCTTATACTTTATTGCAAGAATCCAACATGATAAACAACAAAAAAATCGACACAAATCATAACCATCTTTAGTACGTTCTTTCTATCCAAAGAACCAGGAAAGTGACAGCCTAGGAGGACAAAGCCTTTTAGATACTACCACTCTACATCAAACGGAGAACTATGGGTCTACCACTAACATCAGCAGCAAAGGCTGAGCAAGGGACCTACACTTCGACACTCTCCAGGCTGTAATGAGGCACTTTGACCAGGGTTGTATCAGAGAAGACTGAGTAGGAAGCTGAGACTTTCACTCTAGCCAGTTGGCAGTGAGATCACACCTACAGGATCAGTGGAGATGATATGGATTATGGGCTTTTAGTCCCAAGAGCAGTAATAAGGTGTTCCAACTCCTTCCTGGGGCAGTGTCACTGGGGGCCACGTGGAATCAGGACTTTCGCCACCACCCAGGGGTAAAGGCCACTCTCCTCTTGCTGTGGTGTCACTGGAAGCCACATGAGAAGCAGGAACAAAGCACTCTTATCCCTCACAGCCAGGGTGGTAACAGCAGAAGCCTAGTGGGCAGTTAGAACTCCTATCTGAGCCAGCAGTAATGAGGAGCCTCTCCTCCCTTAGGGTATAAACAGAGGCTGAGTGGGGAACCAGGATTTCTAGCCCCACCTGGAAGTATTGAAGCCATACATCCCTTCTCCTGTTGGAGCAGTGTTAGAGGAAACCAGCTAAAACAAAAGGTATAAATCAGATCCTAAGTCTTATCACAAACCATACAAATGGCCAGGGTTCAACTGAAAAAACACTTGTCATAACCAAAGTCTTTCACACCTCTACTTAATTGAAAAAACAATCAGTAGACACCAATGCTAAGATGATAGGAATGTGAAAATTATCTGACAAAAATTTTAAAGCCATCATCATAAAAATGAGTCTAATGAGCAATTATGAACGTACCTGAAACAAATTTTTTAAATCTCACCTAAGAAATAGAGAATATAAAAAAGAACCAAATGGAAACATTGGAATCAAAACATGCACTAATTGAAATAAAAACCTCAATGGATAGACTCAACAACAGAATGAGAGAGACCATGAGAAAACTCAGTGAACTGAAAAATAGAACAACAGAAATTATTCAATTTGAATAACTGAGAGAAAATAGGAAAACAAAATGAGTAAGCCTCAAGAAAATGTGGTATTATAAAAAAGAAGATCCAACATTCATGCCATCAGACTTGTGAAAGAAGAGGAGAAAAATGATGGAACTTAAAAAGTAGTAAAAAAATAACAACTAGAAACCTCCCAAATTTGGCATAAAAAACACAAATATGTAGATTGAAGAAGATGAGCAAACCGCAAACAGGATAAATCCAGGCCAAAACAAATCACAGTCAAAATTCTGAAAAATGAAAACAAAGAGGGACGCCTGGGTGGCTCAGTTGGTTAAGCATCTGCCTTCAGCTCAGGTCATGATCCCGGGGTTCTGGGATGGAGCCCCACATCAGGCTCCCTGCTCAGCAGGAAGCCTGCTTCTCCCTCTCCCTCTGCCTGCAGCTCCCCCTGCTTGTGTTCACCCTCTCTCTCTCTCTCTGTCAAATAAATAAATAAAATCTTTAAAAAGAAATGAAAACAAAAAAAACTTGAAAGAAACGAAAGAGAAATGACACCTAACTGATAGCACAAAAACAACTAGAATGACAGTGGATTTCTTATCAGTAACCATGGAGACCTAAAGGAAGTGCACAATATTTTTTAAGTGTTTAAAGAAAAGAACTGCCATCCTATAATTCTATAGTCAGTGAAAATATCCTTCAGGAATGCAAAGGAAATCAAGACGTTCACAAATGTAAATTAATTAGCAGACCTAACCTAAAAGAATGGTTAATGGAATTTCTTTAAACAGAAGGGGAACGAAGGAAGAATGAAAGATGGAATCTTGGAACATGAAGAACAATAAAAGAATGGGAACAGTAAAAATATGAGTAGATAAAATACATATTTCTTCTCTTAAGTTTTGTAAATTATGTATGATGGTTCAAACAAAAATTATAACACTCTCTGATGTAGCTCTGTATGTATAGAGAAAATAGGAAAATTATATGATAAACTGGGGAGGATAAAGGGATGTAAAAAGAGGTAGGTAAGGTTTCTATAATTCACTCAAGCTGGTGATTTATTGATACCAGTAGACCAACTATGTATATATAATGTAATACACAGAGTAACCACTGAAAAAGCTATACAAAACAATGCACTCAGAATCACTACAAATAAATCAAAATTTTATTCCAAAAAGTTTTCAAGTAGCCCACAGGAAGTCAGGGAAAAGAAACTGAGAAATAAAAAAAACAAAGAGAATAAACAGAAGACAAAAAATAAAGTAAAATGGCAGATTTAAGCCCCAACATATCTATAATTACATTTAATCTAAGTACTCGAGGTATACCAAATACAGAGATTGGCAAAATGTATTCAAAAACATGACCCAGCTATAGGCTGTCAATAAGAAATTCATTTCAAATATAGAAGTATAGAAAAGTTGAAAGACAAAAAAAAGATATATTATGCAAAAAATAATCAAAAGGAAGCAAAATGGCTATTTTAGTATCAGATAAATTAGACTTCAGAGCATAGAAAATTACAAGACATGCAGAATGACACTGTATACTTCATAAAAGGGTCAATCCATCAAGAAGATATAGCAACTTTAAATGTGTATTCACCAAACAATAGAGGTGTATGATACGTGAAGCACAGTGATATAACTGAAAAGACAGATCCAGATGTATGGAGTTTTCAATACTACTCTCTCAGAGATTGATACAACTAGATGGAGAATCAGCAAGAATATAGAAAAACTCAAAAGCAGCATTACCAAAAAAAAAAAAAAAAAAAAAAAAACCCAACAAGGATCTAATCACATTTACAGGGAAGCTTTTCAAGTTTCTATGGAACACATACCAAGATAGACTATATCCAAGGACATAAAATAAACCTCATCAAATCTAAAAGAATTGAAATATTACAGAGTGTATTCTCTGACCCTAATTGAGTCAAACTAAAAATCAGTAACAGAAAAGTAAAAGGAAAATCTCCAAATACTTAGAAGCTAAACAACACACTTCTAAAGAACGCTTCTGTCAAGCCTCAAGGAAAATTTTTAAAAAAATGAACTTAATGAAAATGAAAATATGACAACAATATTCATGGGATATAGCTGTGGTATATAGTGGTAAAAAAGAAATTCATAGCACTAAAATCATACATTAGAAGAGAGGAAGTGACTCAAATCAATAATCAAGGCTCCCACTTCAAGACTCTGGAAAAAGAAAGCAAAATAAAGTCAAAGCAAACAGAGGAAGGAACTCATAAAGTTAAGAGCAGAAATCAATGAAATTAAAAACAAAAAAAGAGGGGCGCCTGGGTGGCTCAGCCAGTTAAGCGGCTGCCTTCGGCTCAGGTCATGATCCCAGGGTCCTGGGATCGAGCCCCGCATCAGGCTCCCTGCTCAGCGGGGAGCCTGCTTCTCCCTCTCCCTCTGCCTGTCTCTCTGCCTACTTGTTCTCTCTCTCTGTCAGATAAATAAAATCTTTTTTTTTAAAAAAAAAAAGAAAGGTTAATGAAACAAAAAGTTGGTTCTTTGAAATTATAATATAAAACTGACAAATCTCTAGCAAGACTGACAAGGAAAAAAGAGAAAAGAAACAAATTTCTAACATCAGCAATGAAATAGGGGATATCACTACAGAGCCTATAGATATCAAAGGATAATAAGGGAATACTACAAACAACTCTACACACATACATTTTAGACCTTATGTGACATGAAATAAACCCTCAAAAAACACAAACTACCACAACTTACCAAATACAAAAGAGACAATTCAGATAACCCTATACCTGTTAAAGAAAATAAATTAATAATTTAAAAACTCTTCCTCCCCCAAATCTCCAGGTCGGGTAGTTTCACTGGGGAATTCTACGAAGCTTTTAAAGAAGAATGAACCAATAATTCTTCACAATCTCTTCCATAAAATAGAAGAGGAGGGAACAATTTCCAAGTGATTTTATGAAGCTAGTATTCCCCTAATACAAAAACTAGACAAAGATAGTACAAAATCAAAACAAAAAAGAGAAAGGATGTAATAATATCCCTCACTAGTATAGAGTCAAAAATCCTCAACAAAATGTTGGCAAATAGAATTCAGCAATGTGTAAATAGAATTATACAACATTACCAAGTGGGGTTTATTCCAGGGATGTACAGTTGGTTTGAAAGTTGAAAATAAATCAATATAATCCACCATATTAATAGGCTAAAAAAGAAAAACCATATGATCAAATCAATCAATGAAGGAAAAGCTTTTGATAAAATTCAACATACGTTTATGATTAAAACTCTCAGAAAAAGAAGAATAGAAGGAAACTTCCTTAACTTGATAAAGAGCATATACAAAAAACCTACGGCTAACATTATGCTTAAATGGTGACAGATCAAGTTCCCTAGAAGACCAAAAATAAGGCAATCTTCTATATAGCATTTAGGAGGGAACTGCCACTGGTGATTTCCTATCAAAGAAGCATAATCCCAAACAGTAACTTGTTTCATGTGATCATTGATCCAGACTCTTCCAGAGAACCACAAATGGCTCTTGAAAACCCTTGGAACTACTTGGAGCTATCTGTATACCTAACAAATGTTTTCTTTACTTTGTATTATATGTCTAGATTTTTATTTCAGTTAAAGCTGACTAATGGATAAGTAATTCTATACTGAAAAGTTTACACTCTGTCCTTGGCTAATAAATATATTATCAATGAAAAAAATAAGGCAAGCTTATCTTATTCATCATTCTTATTGAACACAGTCCAAGAAGTTCTAGCCAGTGCAAGAAGGCAAAAAAAGGAAATAAAAAGCATACAGATCAGAAATGAAAATGGGGCAACTATGTGGCTCAGTCAGTTGAGCTTCCAACTCTTGGTTTCAGCTCAGGTCATGATCTCATGGGTCTTGAGATGGAGCCCTGTGTCAGGCTCTGTGCTCAACGGGGAGTCTGCTTGAAGATTCTCTCCCTCTGCCCCTCCCCCCCACTTGCTCGCTCTCTCTCACTCTTTCTCAAATAAATAAATAAATCTTTACAAATAAAAGAAATGAAATAATAAAACCATCTTCATTTCCCTATAACATGATTGTTTACATAGAAAATCCCAAGGAATCTACGAAAAAATTTCTAGAACTAACAAGTGTATTCAGCAAAATCTCAGGATATAAGAAAAAAATACATAAATCGATTGTATTTCCATATGCTAGCAATGAACACACAGACATTGGACTTAAAATATATTATCATTTACAATCACTCAAAAAATAGGATTCTAACAAAATATATACAGGGCTTATACACTAAAAACCACACAATGCTGATGAAAGAAATTTTAAAGCTCTAAATAATTAGAGTCACACCATGTTAATGGACAGGAAGATTCAACACAGTATATATATCAACTCTCCTCAAGCTGATGTACAGACTTAGTGAACTGCTGGAGTTTTATAGTTAGATTTTTCTAGCTTTAAGATTTCGAGGGCCATAAACCAGGTTTTGGTCTTCATGTCTAGGTATATCTGGAAATATACAACATATTCTTCTTTTGATTGAAATATTTACCCATCCTTTCCTCCATACATTTATTCAAATTCAAAACAAAACAAAGCATACTGAAAGCCTTTTAATGTATATGCCAGGGAATGTTCTAAGTACAGAGAACACCCATGGGAAAATAGGCAAATTCCCCACCATCATAGCCTCCCTCTCCCTCTCTTATCTGCTTATATGTGACTTTTAAGACTTGTTTCCTTTGTTTTTGTTTTTGTTTTTTAAGATTTTATTTATTTATTTTACAGAGAGAGAGAGAGACAGTGAGAGAGGGAACACAGCAGGGGGAGTGGGAGAGGGAGAAGCAGGCCTTCCACCGAGCAGGGAGCCCAATGCGGGGCTCAATCCCAGGACCCTGGGATCATGACCTGAGCCGAAGGCAGATGCTTAACGGCTGAGCCACCCAGGCACCCCAAGACTTGCTTCCTTTGGGTACAAGTGAATTCATTGAGATATTTCAGCTTTATTATCTAACTAATTTTGAAAGGCATTGGAGCTCAGTGGAATTGAAGAGAGACTAGTAGGGCAATATCCACAGTCCACTTATATATTAGAAAAAGTAGATTAATAGAGGCACTTTCAAGGGCACCACATCTCTGAATATTTAAATACTCCCTCACCAGGGATTTGTGTTGCTGTCTCAGATGTCAACTAAAGAGGAATCCAAGAGCTTTCTAACACTGGCATATTAGCTAATCAAATGTATCTTGGTGGCTACTACAATGGGAGTATCATAGGTTTGGCATCTAGAATATGCTGCTCAACCCATACCCCTTATTCCCATGATATATTAAATTTATCTCTCTTTCCTATTGTTCATATTGGCACTTTTTCTAGAAGTCTGAAATGAAGTTCACAAATGGAAACACAATGATGCCTCAGAACTAGCCTAAAATTCACCTTTCCTCTCTTTTACCCAATAATAGTGGTTTTTTTTATTTTTTATTGTTATGTTAATCCCCATACATTACATCATTAGTTTTAGATGTAGTGTTCCATGATTCATTGTTTGTGCATAACACCCAGTGCTCCATGCAGAACGTGCCCTCCTCAATACCCATCACCAGGCTAACCCATCCTCCCACCCCCTTCCCCTCTAGAACCCTCAGTTTGTTTTTCAGAGTCCATTGTCTCTCATGGTTCGTCTACCCCTCCGACTCCCCCCCTTCATTCTTCCCCTCCTACTACCTTCTTCTTTTTTTTTTTTTCTTAACATATATTGCATTATTTGTTTCAGAGGTACAGATCTGAGATTCAACAGCCTTGCACAATTCACAGCGCTTACCAGAGCACATACTCTCCCCAGTGTCTATCACCCAGTCACCCCATCCCTCCCACCCCACCCCCACCCAATAATAGTGTTTTAAAGAACTTCTATATAAATTATCTACATACTAGGCATTATTCTAAGCACTTTATAGTCATTAACTCATTTAGTCCTCATGGTAAGTCAACAAGATAATCCTCATGATAAATCCAAGCTTTCTGTCATTTTACAGTAGGGAAAGTGAGGCTGAGGGGGATAGAGATTGAGGGAATTGCCCAGCGTCACATGGCAAGTGACTGGTGGACCCAGGACTCATGGCCGGGCAGCCTGGCCTCACAGTCCATGCTCTAAATGCCATTCTAACTCATGGTCTCATCAGTACATGAACCTCATTCTGGCTCCCTATAATGACTAATTTTTCTTCACTCAAATTTTACTTAGATCTCCATTTGATCTCAGGCCATGTATAACTGTATTTATATTTTTTCCTAACTTGGTCAATAAAGAAAATTTAGTCACTTTGTCTTAATCAGAAATATGGCAAATGAAGTCTTGGGACTGGAACTGGGTTTATTTGGATGAAACAGTTTTAGAATATCAATTTGGCCACTATTTCTAAATGGGTAGCAGAAGCTGGGGTCCTTAACATTATCCTTTGAAACTTGCTGATAATGTTTCTTGTTTCAATTGTACAACTGAATGTATATCAACATAAGGTCACTATTCCCCTTTGCAGTATTTTCATCCTCATTATGGTTCCCTTCATTTGTGCTGTCTTAAA
The DNA here is from genome assembly GCF_029215605.1 of Mirounga angustirostris. Classification (NCBI taxonomy): domain Eukaryota; kingdom Metazoa; phylum Chordata; class Mammalia; order Carnivora; family Phocidae; genus Mirounga; species Mirounga angustirostris. The sequence goes on along the minus strand of NW_026991709.1, from coordinate 141,756,789 downwards.
TGCTAATGGAATTTAGTTGGTCAGTGATAATAAAAAGACAATAATTGCCAACATGTTCATGGCAAAGAAATCATAATTCTAAGTCTGTATCTTCCTGATTTCATTAAAGAATGCATCCCAATGTTAAAAGCAATTTGTTTTGCTATCAGAAAAAAAAATAAAGATGAACATTTGTTAATAATTTTCTTGAAAAAAGATTTAAGAATAATCCAATGCTGTTTCAGTGTCATTTTCACTTACTTACTTCTTGAGTGGTAAGGAAGGATTAAATTGGAGGTCCTACTTAACCAAAAGCCTATTCATCTATGCTGTAGACCATAAGGAGTACACTATAAAAATTATGAATCATTGCAGTGTTTGTGGGTTGTGATTCTAGAGTTAGTTTTGCTTTCTTTTTAATTTTCCACATGGGTAATTTTTTAATAAGGAAGAAGGCAAGGACAGATGAAGAAAGCTGGAGAAGTGCACCCACATCTACATTTACATCTGAGATGAAAAGGATGGTGTAAAAATTCATCAGTAATGACACAATCACTGTGATTGTCAAAGTGAGGGCGGACAGAGGTGATGGAATAAACCTGGCATTTTGTTGGACTGAGGAGGAAGGCAGTGTTTTTGTGTGTGGGTTGTTTTGTTGAATCAATTCAGTTGTTCTCTAGGAGATCTTCAGATATCGACTGTATTAAGAAGTAACCCATTTTGAAAATAATAATGATTCTTTATATTAGTAAACTCTTGAATTGATGTCATCCAGTCCTGATGAATCAACAATGTCCAACTTGTCAATTAGGTTTAAAACATCTATGGAAACATTTAGCCTAGTTACATCTTATTTACCAGTTTCAAAGGAAAAATGTCCATTTCATAGGAAGTGGTTATTCATCCACTGTTTATTCAAAAAGTCATTCCATAAATAGCTATTGAGCACCCACTCTAAGCATCAGATATTTGGTTCAGGATGAGCACCAAGGGGAAAAGGGGAAGGCATAGTAAAAAAAAAAAAAAAAAAAAAAAAAGGTTGAATTTTGAAAAATGTTCTTCGGGAATTTAAATTCTAGGCATGGAGAGTAAAATAACAAAATTAGGCTTTGTATGATTAAATGTCAGATGAATGGCACACAGTGAATCAGATAATTATCATAGGAGAAGAGGTGAACTTAGCATAAAGGTAACAAAGCTCCAACTTTAGGATCCCTCACTTGGAAGGATATTCACTCCTTTAATTTAAAATGTTTTTCTGAAAGTGGGCCCCTCAAGTGGTATAAGCTTCAGTCCCCACTGAATCTAGATCCACCTCTGTATAGGGATTCAGAAAGGCAGAACAATTTTCTCAAGATCTTTCTCAATGAAAATGCCTTCTTTGTATCTCTGTAAATACTATTTTGGTCATGACTAGTGGTTATCTGTTTTCTGCCCAGTTGCTAGTCTTTAGGATCCTTAAAGAACTAATCTGATTTTATTTACAAAAAAAAAAATATTCTCTAATTTTTTGCAAGAGAACCATGGGGCTGTTCTTCAAATCTGAACATGAAGAGAGATTTCAAGGCACATCTCTTTCACAAAAAATAAAAAGTATCTACTAAAGAACAGGCATTGGTCACCATATCCAGAGCCCAACTCTTCCTGGAATCAGCAAATGCATTCAATACAGAACCAAAAGTCTTGCTTGGTGTACAGTCATCCCTTTATATGCCCTCAAATAAGTCAGAAGTAGTCCCAAAACCGAAGGCAGGGCTGAAGGAGGGAGATGGCATTTCTGATGCTTATTTCAAAGCTGATAGGGATATAAGGACAAAGAATCTAACAGATCATTACAAGACATTAATGTAAATTTCATATGGAAATATAAATACATATTAACCCTACTACATTTATTCTTTTGTTTTATGGCTTCTTGACTTTGTGTCTTTCTTAGAAGAATCTCACCTACATTGATAACATTTTTTATTCTAGAATTTTACAGTTTAATTTATACATAAGATGCTCATCCCAAAATTATTTTAGCATAGGTTTTATATAGATGTTCAGTTTCATTCTTTCTCCAGGTGTCTATTAAATTTTATCAAAAGAATTCGTTTAAAAATTTGTTTCCCAGTGATTTGAAATGCAACCTTAATGTATACTAAATTCCCAGAAATATTTGGATCTATTCCTAGAAATTCTATTCTATTCCATCCATAACACTGCATCATTTATCCATGCATGAGTATAAATTATTTTAAGTATTATAGTTTTAAAGTATGTTTTAATATTTGTTAGGATTATTCACTCACTGCCCTTTATTCTTTACCATTTTTTTCTTTAATTTTCTTTGATATTCTTGGATGCTTCTGTTTTATTTGAAGTTCTGATATGTGATGCTTGTTTTGTTTTTATGGAACTAAATTTACAGATATGTTAGACATTTCTTTGTTCTTTAATCATTAATTCAAATCAGATATTTGCTTTCAAAACCATTACCCATCTCTGACTTTTCTTTCAGGTTTTTAATAAAAAAATCATCTGTCTAAACTGCTTAGAGAATCTTTATGATGCACATTGCTATAATGTAGGTCTGGTTATAAAATGCCTGCCAGTCAAATCCATCTCCCATGATGAAGAGCGGTCTCTCTTACTTAATGTGGAAAGCTTAAAACAAAGGTGTCATCCTGTCCCTCAAAACCACTTTAAGAATGGTCTCCTACTGTTACAGAACTCGACCAGTTTATTGAAGTCAGCTGTTTTCTTGAGAGTTCCATTACCTGTGGCTGTTTTTATTCACACACATTGTTAAACAACAAGCAAAAGCAAAATTCTCTAAATTCAACCAAAGCAAATCCTTCAGTAAGTCAAAAAGAAGTGTTGTGATTTAAAAATAAAAAGAATTGCATCTCCTTATATTTTACAAGGGTTCTAAAAATTAACTTGCCACTAGTTATATTTGCTTAGAACAAATGATTAATATTAATAAAGTATTGTGGTGTTTTCCCGATCTTAAAAAATAATTAGCTTATCTATTCATACTATGTTTACATCTATTCTTGACCCAAAAAGGATTTGATGCAAATGTATTTTTATTGAAGGTTTACTTAAAAAAAGTAAATTAATGAAACAAAGGAAAATTTTTGCATTATTACTTGCTGAGAAGCTTCCTTCTTATTTTTTGTTCAATTCTGGGCAACATACGAAAATTAAATTTCCTGGCTCACTTGAGCTGTAGCAGTATCAAAAAGCAGTATGCTCAGCATAGGGTTAAAATATGCTATTTGTGGGCGTCTGGGTGGCTCAGTCATTAAGCGTCTGCCTTCGGCTCAAGTCATGATCCCAGGGTCCTGGATCGAGTCCCACATGGAGCTCCCTGCTCCGCGGGAAGCCTGCTTCTCCCTCTCCTACTCCCCCTGCTTGTGTTCCTGCTCTCGCTATGTCTCTCTCTGTCAAATAAATAAATAAAATCTTTAAAAAAATAAAAAAATAAAAAATAAAAAAATATGCTATTTGTTTACCCTTCTCATTAATTTCTTAACTAACTCTCCCACAAACATCAAAAAGATCCATTTGAAAACTGTGACTTGACATATAATAAACCCAATTAAAAAACACTCACACACAGAGACACATACACACACACTTACACATTTGTGCAGCTCCTAATGGTGCCAATAAATCAACTCAAAACTATAAAAAAGTAATTAGGAACAATGAAATGACCTGTCTTGATGTTGCTTTTTTTCTCAATATGATTCTAACTCGATTATACATGCATATCTAATTACTACATCTGATGACCTATGGTCATAGCTTGATTTCTGTATTACAAATGGCCTGACATTTAATTAGTTTGTGTGATTAAATTATGTAAATATCTACATGGTGACCAAATGATTAAAACTTTTTTATACCTCCAGTTTCTCAGCACTGGAGTTCATTATATCTGCCCACATATATAGTATATGAAGACTCACACAGAAATCCTTCCAAGTGAATAGAAAGCTACAGTTATGCAAATTAAGATGGAAAGATATATCATTGAGTACATCTTACAAGAGGTGCAGTGGGATGATTTGGGACTTCAATCATTGCAAAAACTTCAAATCTAAATTATTATAACAAGGACAGATCTGGTAAACCAGTTTCTCCATTTCTCATTCATTCTCATTTCATTCTCTTAGGAGTTGATAGCCCCTGATTTTTGGCGTGGATGTGTGCTTACTATAAGAAATGATTAATTCCTATAAATTTTAGATCAAATTTCAGTGATTGCTGTCATGATATCAAGCTCATTTCTGGTTTTTATGCATCCCAAGTCAACCACGGATTCTTCATAGCTTGGCACCTGAATTGCAACAATTCTACTCTCAGAGCTCTGGTACAAGCATCAGTGAATTCAGGAGTTCTGAATCTCTACAAAATGTGGATTTGTTGTGAGTCCCAACCAGACCCAAAGAACAGTGAGAAAAGGATCCCCACTCCCATTTATATATCCAAATTGAATGCAGCAAGGGACAAAGGCTTTCTCTTAAAACATGTCTATGTTAACAGAGGACATTCTCTTGCCATTCTAGAAGCATGTTATATATACATGTCTCATTCATCTTTACTCCATCCATATGAAGGTAGTGAATACAAAGGTGCCTAAGTATCCAGGGATAGTAATGAAAGACAAAGAAGTTACACTGAAATCTACCACCAATCCTGAAATCTCTTTCAGCCAATGCATTCAATGACTGTTCCACCAGAGATTGTTTTTTTTTTCCATAAGAGATTAGAACAAAGTTAACCGATACATGACTCTCATACATACAAAACTACTTGGTCAGAAAAAGAAAACTTCACAAATTTGACTTTGTTCCAATAGCAGGTTATTTCCTAAGCTGCTAGCTATATGATTATTTATTAGAATTAAATAATTTACCTTAAAAACAGTAAGTTACTTGATGAAACCTCCATGTCCCCCAGAAGATAAAAGCAGATATAAAGGTACAAGCAGACTGAATTTCTTTTCTCCAAATTCTATAGCAAAAATGCTAGGATGCTTCAAATAGCCAGTATTGAAAATAATGGATGTAAGCAATCCAGAAGCTAATTAATTAATCTGTAATTGGGGAAAGCCATGGCTTTAAAGAAGAGAATGATGATAAAAAGTGGGGTATTAGTAAAAGCAGAGAGAGAGAAAATAAGACCAATAATTTTGAAGAATAACAGAAATAAGAAGAGAGAAAAAAGATATGATTCAATTAAAGGTTATAGAATCAGAAGGTAGAAATCATTAAAAATAATGCACTCAGTGTGAACTCAGTGAATTTAAAATGAAAGAGAACAGGCCTCAAGCTCAAGATGGAAGAATGAAGACCTAAATACACCTCACGTCCCTCATGAAATTCACTGAGATAAAAGTATGAATACATAAGAAAAAACAAACTTATAATATAAAAAGAATAGGAATGGGAATCATCATTAATCAAGAGATGCTAACAAACTTCAGAGAATTACAAAATACATGATGCAGTAAAGTAGGGACCACCTGGTAACCCTTCTCTATAAAGGATCAGGGAGTAAATATTTTAGGCTTGAAGGACCATACACTCTCTGTCATAAATAGTCAATTCTGCTGTTGTAGCTCAAAACACCCATCGACCATACTTAAAAGGAGGAACGTAGTTGTATTCCAGTAAAACTTCACCAAAACAGACATCTGGTCCATGGTTGTAGTGTGCCAGCCCCTACAATTAAAAACACTTCTGCAGTCAAGGTATTGGTCACTCTGCTGATCAAAGATCCATAGCTTCCGAGCTTAAAAATAAAAGAAAAACCAAAGTAAAATGTGAAAATAAAGAGAAGAAAATTTAAAAAGTCCTCACTATGGAATAACGGTACCAGTTACTCCTTCTTTAATCTTCAGTACACATAAAAGTAGGCAACTCAGCTCTAATGCCTAAGGAGAAAAAGGGGAAGGTTCTTCTCTAAATAAATTGTGTGATTTCTATCAGTGGGTGTGGATATCTTAAATAAAGCCCTCTTCTTCTGGCATTTGGATCATGCTTATCCTGAATTAAAGTCTGACCTCTTAGGTACGCTGTGCATCAGACTGCCCACATATGAAAATGCCCATTGCGAAACGGACTTGGAAAAATTCTCATTAACTTGAAACATCAAGGGTAACAAGGAAATCCTAAAAATGTCTATTAAAAAAGAAATTGCAAGTAAAAGATCTAACCCAGTAGGACAATCAAGGAAATTCTCAAGATGACAGCTATGCAAAAGGCTTAGAGAACATAGAGTTCTGAATGAAGGAGGAGGACACAGTATTTTTAAAGCAATTCTTTGGGGAGAAAAGGGAAATTCAGTAATGTAAAACATGACTGAGGTTCCAGATTAACTTGAAGGTAGGCTAAAAGCACATCATTCTTTTTTATCAACATCAACAAAAACCAAAGGCAATTAGAAATTCTGGGGAAAAAAAGAATGAGAAGGAAAAGAAAAAAATGTAAAATCATAATACAAACATGATTTTTTTTTTAATTTTCAAACGATGTTCTTGTAATTTTTCATGTTATTGATTTCTAGCAAAATGTCATTGTCATTAGAGAATATACTCTGAATGACTATTGTAATTTGATATTTGATGAGACTTGCTTTTTGATCCATTTATGGTCACTTTTCATAAAAGTTCCATGTGTGCAGAGAATGATTACTCTGTACTTGTTGGATATAATATTGTTTTTATATTCATTAGGTCAAAATCGATCATTGTTATTTAAATCTCTATTGATTTCTAAAAGTAGTTAAAATCTCCCACTATGATTATAAATTTGTCTATATTCACTTTTTTGTCAAAAATATTTAATATATTTTGAGACCCTATAATATAGCTCACTGCAGGGCGCCTGGGTGGCTCAGATGGTTGGGCGTCTGCCTTGGGCTCAGGTCATGATCTCAGGGCCCTGGGATCGAGTCCCGCATCGGGCTCCCTGCTCCTTGGGAGCCTGCTTCTCCCTCTGCCTCTCTCTCTCTCTGTCTCTAATGAATAAATAAATAAAATCTTTAAAAAAAAATTTAAAAATAAAAAAAATATACCTCACTGCATGAGCATTATTCATTTCTCTGGGACTCCAAATAAAAGTATGACATATCAGATCATTCTTTTAATGCTCTTGTCCACATTTTCTATCATTTGTCTTTCTATGCTTAAAGAATCTTAACTTTTTCTGACCTATTTTTTCATTCATACTTTTCTACGCCCTATCTAATGTAATGTACACACTGAATTATTTCAAATTTTTATTTGGTACCTATTCAAATCTTCTATTTTATTTTCTACAGTTCCAATTTCCTGTTTTATTTATAACTTTGGCTTTTGTTCTTTGATCATAGTAAGCAGTCTGAGCCTGACAGTCTCAAATACCTAAAGTCTTTGTGAATCTTTCCATTCTCTGCAGTTTCTGCTGGTTATTATTCATGGTGTCTTATTCCTTTGAGTGTCTCATTACCTTTGATTGTGTCTTGGACATTTTTTTTTTTTAAGATTTTATTTATTTATTTGTCAGAGAGACAGAACACAAGCAGGGGGAGAGGCAGGCAGAGGGAGAAGCAGGCTCCCCGCCGAGCAAGGAGCCCGGTGTGGGACTCGATCCCAGGACCCTGGGATCATGACCTGAGCCGAAGGCAGCCGCTTAACCGACTGAGCCACCCAGGCGTCCCATGTCTTGGACATTTTATTGCAAAAATTATTCATAGGAATAATTTGAGGCATGAGATGATGACAAATCCCTCCAAATGGGTTCTATTTTGTTTCGCTTTGGCAAGGTGTTAAGAGCTCCACTAGTCTGGGATGACTTTAATCAACAGAGATTCCCTGGATCACCTAGATAATGTAAACCCAGGCTGCAAATTTACTTCCAAAGTCTACCCAGATTGTAGGATATAGCTTTTGGGGTCTCTGCTTGAAGTGGAAGTGGCTTTACAGGTGTTTCTACCCTTGATGGGCCATAGGCATTTACCTTTGATCCCTCCTAGCCCCATGAGGTTGCCAAAGTAGTTTAGTTTGACAGGGCATTTTTGGATTTAAAACAAAACAAAAAACCAATAGGCCAAAGCAGCTTTATGTGCTAAGCTAATCCATCTGGGTTCTTGTCTTCTCCAAGATTTTGATCTCGAATGTCCCTACTGTATTCTTAATTCTTTAATGCTTTTAGGAATGTTTAAATATATTTTATCTAACATTTTGGTTGTCCTGAGCAGGATGATTGGTCCAAATTGCTCTGACAACCCCTCCTTAAATCTTAAAATATTAGTATTTCATTGCTGATATTTCCTGTTAACCAGTAACTTTCCCTGAATAAAGAATAAAAAAGTCAAATTATTTTCTTTTGAATTTTAATAGACTTGATCAGGACAAATATGCATTAGTTCGGTAGATGACACATTTAAGATCACAATTATTCACTCACAATCTGGGCAAAGGTAGTTCAAGTGAGCTGCGGAAGTGAGTCAATGGAAAAGCTACAAAGTGAGATACCAATCAATGTGCCCTCAAGAAGAGCCTGTTCCTTAAAACCTGCAAAACCTCCCCATTGGCTTGGTCAAGTACCCAAATTCCAAGAACAAGAAGGTGGTATAAAGAATCTAGGAAACTCATATAGGTTTATAACCAAGTGGAAACCAAGAAAGCTGTTAAGACTATAGAGTTCCACCCCTAAACACAAAGTCTCATCCCTTGTGACAAAGTGATAGAGTAAAAATGTCCAGGTAATGAGCCTAGGCAACAGCCTGAAACAGTGTCTCAGAGCACCCACGTGCCCAAGGTGGGCCCCTTGGCAGTTAAATGATGCCCGTACATGTTCATATTTTAAAGAGGTAGTGAAGGATTTTGGATAGGCCTAATCAATAGCCCATAACCCCGAGTGGACTGAAAAAATATTAATTATTCCTTACAACCGAGAGGGGAGAGAGAGTTGCTGGCAGGGATCTGGACTTGTACAAGTCTTGTTAGAATAAGAGTATAGGGCTGTGAGTGGTCTGCTGGGATTGAGGACCAAGTGCCAGATGGGATAGTGTTCATCTCCACCAGGAGCAAAATGGACAGATGTTAGCCTAAAATAAGATTCACTCCTTCCTCTAAGTTTCCAGCATATTAAATGATCCATTTAAATTGAGAAATATACTCAGTAGTCCTGTCAAATGTAAAATCATAATCTTTTAATATTGTAGTGAATGGTATATAACAACATATATCCTTGGCTCATACATTATCTTTGATCTCTCTCTCATTCCACACTCCTATATTGTATTAGTTTCCTGAGGCTGCTATAACAAAGTATCACAAATTAAACAACAGAAATTATTGTCACCCAGTTCTGCAGGCTAGAAGTCCCAGATCAAGGTGTTGGTAGGTATTAGTGTTCCTCCTGAGGGTTGGGAGGAAGAATCGGTGCCATGCCTCCAGTAGCTTCTAGGTTGGCTGGCAATCACTGGCATTCCTTGGCTTATAGAATTATCATCCCAGTCTGATCTCTGTCTTCATTTTCACATGGCATTCACCTTGTGTCTCTTCACACAGTCTTCCCTCTATGCAGGTCCCAATTTCCCCTTTTTATAAAGGCACCAGTCAAACTGGATTAGGTCCCACCTTAATGATCTTACTTTTATTTATTTATTTATTTTATTTTTTTAATTATTATGTTATGTTAATCACCATACATCATTAGTTTTTGATGTAGTGTTCCATGATTCATTGTTTGCATATAACACCCAGTGCTCCATTCAGTACATGCCCTCTTTAATACCCATCACCAGGCTAACCCATCCCCCCACACCCCACCCCTCTAGAACTCTCAGTTTGTTCTCAGAGTTCATAGTCTCTCATGGTTCGTCTCCCCCGTCTGATTCCCCCCCTTCATTCTTCCCTTCCTGCTATCTTCTTCTTCTTCTTCTTCTTCTTTTTTTTAACATATAACGTATTATTTGTTTCAGAGGTAGAGATCTGTGATTCAACAGTCTTACACAATTCACAGCGCTCACCATAGCATATACCCTCCTCAATGTCTATCACCCAGCCACCCCATCCCTCCCACCCCCCACCATCTCATTTTAAACTGATCACCTCTGCAAAGAGCCCGTTTCCAAATAAGGCCACATTCTGAAGTACTGGGGGTTAGAACTTCAGCGCATCTTTTTTAGGGAACACAATTCAAACCATAACATATACCATCACTCACTTTCACCCCAACCCCAACTAGCACCCACATCTTGTCTCAGGTCCTCACATCAAAAGTGGGGTAAAGACATAAATTTGACACATTCTATGACAATGAAAAAAGCAGAAAGTTTATGTTTGAAGTTTTTATTTCTTCAAAGCCATACATGAAGAACCCACGACAAGTGACTATCATCCTTCCATCATACCCATTCTCTGACTCCTGATGAATATTAAAAGTAAAAAATAGGTAGATTTGGAGTCTGCATACTGTTAAGATAGTCAAATAGTTTATTTAAGTTGAATAGAATCAATTGACTACTCCACTTCCCCCACCAAAAACACTTAATAAGCTATAGAAGACCAACAAATTTCCATTGGTCTTGATTCCCACTGCTCTTTGTTTGGGTGAGAAAAATAAAATAAAATATAGAGTGAACAAGACTGAGTGTATGAGTGTATGGCTGAACTGTAGCAGAATGGTGTTGGCTATTAAAGACGGTGGGGGAGAAGAATGGGGAGAAAGAGAATTTGAGTAAGTGCAATATTCATTAACAGGTTTCACTGGAATTAGAAAAGATGCTCATCTCTCAACTATTTCCTGAAAAGTCTGGCTTGGCTAAATTATTTTAGTCTAAACTCCCCTAGGCCAACAGATGAAATGCCCAGCATTTATATGAAGAAAAACTAAGTCTTTGAAATCTTGTTTTATACCTATTAGTTTCAACTATAAGCAATGCAGTTGTGTCTGTGTTCCCTGTCAAAGGAAAGAATCCTGATTGGGGAGGCTGGGTGGCTCAGTCGTTAAGCATCTGCCTTCGGCTCAGGTCATGATCCCAGGGTCCTGGGATCGAGTCCCACATCGGGCTTCCCACTCTGCGGGAAGCCTGCTTCTCCCTCTCCCACTCCCCCTGCCTGTGTTCCCTCTCTCACTGTGTCTCTCTCTGTCAAATAAATAAATAAAATTAAAAAAAAAAAGAATCCTGACTTATTTCTGTATTTCATAAGCCCTTTCCAGTGGCTATCACAAAATGTAGCACACAGTGGGGCTTTAATAAATCATTTAAATAAATATATATGGGCACATATACATTTTTCATCATTTAAAATTTTGCCCCTTAGGCAGTTCCACATTCTACCTCTTCTGCATTGAACTTTTTTTTTCTTAAAGATTTTATTTATTTATTTGTCAGAGAGAGAGAGAGCACAAGCAGGGGGAGTAACAGGCTCCCCACTGAGCAGGGAGCCTGATGTGGGGCACAATCCCAGAACCCTGGGATCATGACCTAAGCTGAAGGCAGACACTTAACCAACTGAGCCACCCAGGCGTCCCTGCATTGAACTTCTTGATTAGTTCTACTTTTGAGACAATTTATTTTCTCTCCTTCCCAATTCAGTTTTCATTGTGTCTTTTAATGAATGTAAAAGATTTTTTATGAAGAGGAAAAATGAATAAAGCACATTTTAGGATTTGAGAGCTGAAAATAACAAGAAACAAGTGAAGGATGTGTTGTTTTTAATGTGAAATTAATTCAAAAACGTATCTGTATACCTTGGGAAAAGTGCGTAACATTAAGCACTTCAGTTTTTTAAAAGTACAGGGCTAAAGATTTATACGATCTGAAGAGAAACCAGAGTATAAAGGGCTAGTGTCCAAAATCTATAAAGAACTTACCAAACTCAACACCCAAAGAACAAATGATCCAGTCAAGAAATGGGCAGAAGACATGAACAGACATTTTTCCAAAGAAGACATCCAAATGGCCAACAGATACATAAAAAAAGTGCTCAACATCGCTCAGCATCAGGGAAATCCAAATCAAAACCTCAATGAAATACCACCTCACACCAGTCAGAATGGCTAAAATTAACAAGTCAGGAAACGACAGATGTTGGCGAGGATGCGGAGAAAGGGGAACCCTCCTACACCGTTGGTGGGAATGCAAGCTGGTGCAGCCACTCTGGAAAACAGTATGGAGGTTCCTCAAAATGTTGAAAATAGAGCTACCCTACAACCCAGCAACTGCACTACTGAGTTTTACCCCAAAGATACAAATGTAGTGATCCGAAGGGGTACGTGCACCCGATGTTTATAGCAGCAATGTCCACAATAGCCAAACTATGGAAAGAGCCAAGATGTCCATCGACAGATGAATGGATAAAGAAGATGTGGTATATATATACAATGGATTATTATGCAGCCATCAAAAAAAAAAAATGAAATCTTGCTATTTGCAACGACTTAGATAGAACTAGAGGGTATTATGCTAAACGAAATAAGTCAATCAGAGAAAGACATGTATCATATGATCTCACTGATATGAAGAATTCTTAATCTCAGGAAACAAATTGAGGGTTCTGGAGTGGTGGGGATGGGGGGGATGGGGCGGCTGGGTGACAGACATTGGGGAGGGTATGTGCTATGGTGAGTGCTGTGAATTGTGTAAGACTGATGAATCATTGTTACCTCTGAAACAAATAAAACATTATATGTTAAAAAAAAAAAAAGAAGAAGATACTAGGAAGGGAAAAATGAAGGGGGAGAAATCGGAGGGGGAGAGGAACCATGAGAGACGATGGACGCTGAAAAACAAACTGAGGGTTCTAGAGTGGAGGGAGGTGGGGGGATGGGTTAGCCTGGTGATGGGTATTAAAGAGGGCACGTTCTGCGTGGAGCACTGGGTGTTATGCACAAACAATGAATCATGGAACACTGCATCAAAAACTAATGATGTAATGTATGGTGATTAACATAACATAATAAAATAAAATTTAAAAAAAAAAGTACAGGGCTAGATAAGGCATTTGCAATCCTAAAGAACTATTCTTGTTTACAGGCATATAGGCAAATAGATCATATAATATCCCTTTTTACAAATATTAATTCACCAGCAACATACACTTCCTGAGCTTCTGAACCTATGTCTTTGTCATAGCATCCCTGGTAAACTGCTTCCAGAGTAATACCCATCAGCCAATCTCCCAGGCTCCAGGACATTTTAGGCCAGATGTTGGCAAACTACAGTCCATGGGCCAAATCCAACAGTTGCTTGTTTTTGTCAATAGTGTGACTGGAGGGCACCTGGGTGGCTCTGTCATTTAAGGGTCTGCCTTCGGCTCAGGTCATGATCCCAGGGTCCTGCGACTGAGTCCCACATCGGGCTCCCTGCTCAGCCGGGAGCCTGCTTCTCCCTCTGTTCCTCCCCTCTGCTCATGATCTCTCTCTCTCTCACCCTCTCTCCCTCAAATAAATAAGATCTTTAAAAAAAGTAGTTTGACTGGAAAACAGCCACACCTTTCTCTTTATGGATTTTTCTAGGCTGCTTTTGAGCTACAATGGCGCATAGTCATTGTGACAGAAACTCTGTGGCCGGCAAAGGCTGAAGTCTATACTACTGGCCATTGGCAGAAAAGGCTCACCGACAGCGGCTTCCGGTACAAACATCAGCAGAGGCACTGAGCTGATTCTTTTTTTCTCTTTGTAGACAAGTCCAGTCACCAAATGATTTTGCTTAAACACTTGTTTTTGCTTAACTATATATGGACATGCGAAAAAATCCATTTTGATGAAACTGTTTGGTTAGTGTGAAGTTACACCTTCATTGGATGAAGATTCTCTTAGCTGCCTTCTGAAACAAAGGAATAAGTTTCTACCAAGGCAAAAGTACAACTTTATTAGAAGTCTCCAAGTCCATTCAAAAGAATCCTTCTTAGAAACATCTTTGCTTTTGATAGTCGTATCTATGCTCTCATTGCAAGAAAGTCTTATTACTTTCCCCACCTCAAGTGGAAAATCTTAGGCCTATGCTTTCCTCTTCCCGCTTCCCTCTCTTCTTTTAGCTTGCTCTTTATCACTTGCTACCTGTCAATACCAAACGTCCTCATTTTTCTTATAAAGTACTCTCATATATCCACTTCAGAATTAAAATTAATTTAGTCTCTCAGGCTCTTGTTAATGAGTATGGCTTTCTCCTGCCTGTCTTTCTTCTTACATGTTGACAGGAAAAGATTTGTTGTTACATTTTTTTTTAAACTAGGAAGTTAAAAATCAATCCAGTCAACTGCCCTTACATAATCCTTCATTTTAGGCTTCACGTATAAGCTCATGTTGTGTTTGTCCACTGGATCACTGCAAAATGGGTTGTCTTCTTTTTATAGAACTGTAACCGGTCGTGTTAGTGGAGGATTTCAGACAGCTTCCATATTATATAGTTTCTTTAACTTCCTAAACTTTGGTTTGGAAAATTCTGTATGTAAGCATACTAAGAAAGAAAAAGTTGCTAGAATTTCCTTTCTCCACTCTCACTCCAGCAAAGATAGACCCACCAAGGCCCATGTGTGAGGCTCCACTTGCAGAGGAGGGGGTCGTGGAGAGAGATGCAGTGAATGGTGCAGGTGAAGCAGCTCAGCCTGGGGACATGAGTCTGGGGAAAGTGGGACAAGGGTCTCCTTGAACCCAGGACAAAGAGGGCACAAATGGCTACAGACTCCAAGCTGCAGACCATGGAGAGTGCAGTGTGAGAGGAACCTCTGGGCTCACTGGACCGGCAGAACTCAGGAAACAGGTGACAGGGACTTCCAAGCTCCAAAGGACAAGACTTCTATGATAAACCTGCTAAACACCGCTCACAAAAGACCTAGCCCCTTCTCAACTTTCATAGCACTCCAGAGGCCAGAAGCCTGGGAGGGATCCCCCCTAATGGCTAAGACGGACTTTCCTACCAGATTGGCAGGGGGTACCTTGGAGCAAAGTAAGTATGATTTAGGAAAGAAAAAAAGGAGGGAAATATTTGGAGCTCAAACTAGTACTGTGCAAACTCTGAACCCCAAATGAGTTAAATTTCAAGGGCCAATTGTACCAACAAGGTAGTAATCTAATCTCATTTGGCAACAAAACTATACAATCTAATAGATCTTTAGCATAGCCATCTAGAGAGTTAGATTCAAATACAGTACTCAATAAAAGTAATTACTTTTTTCAGATTTGTGGTGCTTCTTGTACTTAATCTCTTTGTTTCCATTACACATTTACTTGCTTTTTATCCTGAATTGTACTATTTTGTGGATTGTTTTGTTCAATTTATAATTTGCCTCAAATCCTGCTTAAAAGCTGAATGTGAACGCTAAATGAGGGATTGATTCAAGTTCCTTAGTGTCACATTTCTTTAGAATTAATTTTGTTCTAACTATTCTAATCCCATTATAATATAGAAAAAAATGTTATACCCCCAAGTGCTTCATGTAGCTCTAGTTGAAATGCTTTTTCATTGCAATTATATCATGTAGTAGAAATAAGATAAAATTTGTTTTTAGACATAACATAAATGGCATCTTAATGTATATGGTGTGCATTAAAACTCAAAACAATTTTTGGAGACTATCAATGCATTATTTAAAGAATTAGATTCTGTATAAAGCATTTTATTGAGTTAGATGCTATATATATATATATTTTTTTTTTTAATTCTGCTCATAGCTTGGAGGTAATTGAAAATTCACTTACACTTATACAAATAATACACAGAGATCCCTGTCCTATCACCATGAGGATCCTTTGTGTTGCCCTTTAATAACCACATCCCCTCTCTCCACACTGATATTCTCATTTCTAAACCCTGGAATTATTCATCTGTTCTTCATCTCTATAGCTTTATCATTTCAAGAATGTTATATAAATGGAATCACAGAGTATATAACCATTGGGATTGGAGGGGTTTTTTGCACTCAGCTTGCCTTCGTGTGGGTCTCTTGAACATTCATTCATTCACTTATTCATTCATAGTGCCATTGGACATATCACTTTATACAGTTTCTTAGTGGTTTCTCTGGAATATACATACATACATGCATGCATGCTTATATGCATACATATAAAAATCCCAATCTACTGTCAATATATTTTTTAAAGATTTATTCATTTATTTTAGAAAGAGAGAGCACACACGTGATTGGGGAAAGTGGCAGAGGGAGAGGAAAAGGATCTTCAAGCAGACTCCCTGCTGAGGGCAGAGACCAAGGCAGGGCAAGATCCCAGGACCCTAAAATCCTGACCTGAGCCAAAATCAAGAGTCAGAGGCTTAGCCAACTGAACCACCCAGACACCCCTGTCATCCTTGAAGGGTAGGTCTGCTAGTGAAAACTTCTTAATTTTCTTTCATCTTAGAATGTCTCTATCTCCCCTTCTTCCCAAGGGATAGTTTCACTGGCTATAGAATTTGCGGTTGACAGTTCATTACTTTCAGCACTTGAAAAATGTTGTGTCACATTCTTCCGATCTCTCTGGTTTCAAATGAAAACCCTGCTGTAATCTGAATTGGTGTTTCCCTATAGGTAATAGTTGTTTCTCTCTCACTGCTCTCAAGATTTTTCTTTGTATTTAGAAGTTTCATAATCATGTGTCTTGGCATGAATTTCTCTGGGTTCATCTACCCTACTGGGTTTGTGCAACTTCTTGAATCTATATGCTTATGTGCAAATATGGAAAGTTTTTAGCCCTCATTTCTTCAAATACCCTTTCAGCATCACCCTCCTTCTCCTCTCCTTCTGGGACATCATCATGAAGGTTGGAATTTGTTTTCAATCACCCCCCCAGTTTCCTAAACTCTGTTCATTTCTCTCTATTGCTCAGACTGAGTAAATTTTATCAATTTGTCCTGAATGTCACTCACTCATTTGTCATCTCTTATCTACTAATGAGCCCATATTTTGAGTTTTTAATCTGTTATATTTTTCCAGCTCTTTAAATTCCGTTTGGTTATTTTTTTTACAACCTCTATTTCTAGATGGGATTTTCTATGTTTTGTGTGTGTGTGTGTGTGTGTGTTTGTTGTTCTATCATTTATTTCAAGAACATTTGTAATTCCTGGTTGAAGCATTTTGTGATGGCTGTTCTCAAAACCTTGTTAGATAATGCCAACATCTAATTCATACTGGTATTCTATGAATTGTCTTTTCTTATTCATGTTGACATCACTATATGCCAGGTTATTTTCTATTATATCCTGAATATTTTGGCTTTAATGTAGACAGACTCTAATAAGTCTATTTAATTTTTTTATTTTAGTAGGCAATCACTCTGTTTAGGATTATCATACAGGTCCAGGCCTATTTTTGTGGACTGTGAATCCAAAGACGATATCATCTTCTGAGGTGTTGTGATTCTCTTTTAGTCTGATCGGACACTGCTGGGGCTCTCAGTGACCCCTGATAACAACCTGAGAGCCTGAAAGTTGTTTCCTCAGGCCAGAAATCCTATAGGTGGTGAAACAGAGTACAGAACCTATCCCAGGCTGGGCATCCATGGCGAGATCCCTATCAGTGTCAGCTATCTGTCCAATGTCTCTAGGCACAGGGAGGAATTTTCCACCCAGAAAGGACTGAGAATGATTCCCAAGATAGATACTTGCTGTAATAGGTGTCCCCCAGCAGTGCAACCTGGCTGCCCAGTGTCTCTAGGTTGGGGAAGGCATTTTCCAGCTCTGGAAAAGAAGAGGATTCTTGGGCTGGGCACAGGTCATGGCAGGATCTGCTCTGTTGAAACCAGCCAGCTGTTCTTGTCTCTAGGTAGGGGAAGGAATTCTCAGGCCCAGTAAGAAAAGAAAGTACTTCCTCCTGACTGCTTATTGTCAGAGGGACTACCAATAGACCCTGAGCTTGCCTGGTGCTGTCATTGGGTCTCCTTTGCAACCCAGAGTAGGAATGAGACAACTGGACCACCTTTTGTTGCTAGGTTGGGGATGGGAAAACATAAAACCTGGGTTGTCTTCTGTTGTTGAGTGAATGACAATAAAATGTCCTGCTGCTATATTATTCTTTTAACCCTGGAGTTCCTAATCAGTTTGCCTTCTTTCTACTTTTCAGACTCTCCTTTGGCTACCTCTTGCATTATTTCCAGAAGTTGACAGTTATATTTCATGAGGACCAGGAGCCATGTTATCCAGAGGAGAAGTCAGGTTTGCTTTTTATACTGCAAAAGCTAATCTCCTAATCATATTCTATCAAGGGAAGAGTTTTGAGAATTTTACTTTTTTTTTTTTTGAGAATTTTATTCTTTAAATGGCAACTATTTCATAATGATATGATAAAGCCTGAAATTTATAACACATTTCTTAATAAAACATTATTTCAAAATAGGTATTCTCATAATTTCCTAGGTAAAATCAATGAAAAACTTTTTAATATCTGGAGGTCGTTCTGTTAACAATGCCTTTTATGTAATAACTATAGGAGACAACTGCGCTCATTGCAGCCTAATGCACTAGAGCTTTTCATTGTGTGTACAATCATTTATCATAACAAATAATTAAAAGGAAAGCCTCTACTAAATTTACAGAATATACTGCCAGTATGATGTCTACTTTGTAAAGAGATTAGATACTCAGTCTCAGGACTATAGAAAAACATGGAAAAGCTTTACAACTTTTCTGTATATCTAAAACTATTTTAAACAAAAGATTTTTTAAAATGTGCCTTTGGCTATAAGAGTAAACCTGAATGGGGAGTTCTTAATCTCAGGAAACAAAATGAGGGTTGCTGGAGTGGTGGGGGGTGGGAGGGATGGGGTGGCTGGGTGATAGACACTGGGGAAGATATGTGCTATGGTGAGTGCTGTGAATTGTGCAAGACTGTTGAATAACAGATCTGAACCTCTGAAACAAATAATGCAATATATGTTAAGAAAAAAAAAAGAAGAAGCTAGCAGGAGGAGAAGAATGAAGGGGGGGAAATTGGAGGGGGAGATGAACCATGAGAGATGATGAATGCTGAAAAACAAACTGAGGGTTCTAGAGGGGAGGGGGGTGAGAGGATGGGTTAGCCTGGTGATGGGTATTAAAGAGGGCACGTTCTGCATCGAGCACTGGGTGTTATGCACAAACAATGAATCATGGAACACTACATCAAAAACTAATGATGTAATGTATGGTGATTAACATAACAATAAAAAAATTTTTTAAAAAAGAGTAAACCTGAATGATTTGGGGGAGTAGCAGTTATCTGTTCCTTCGGTCAGAGCCAACAGAGGGATTCAAGCTAATGTAAAACTGTTTTTCAATTAGAATGGAGAACACAAGGTTGATGCTTTTCTTTTGTTGTTAAAGAAACGAAGGCCATTTACCCTTCTTTGTCTTCTTTTGAAGATATGGGTAATGTTAAAAATTGACTTTTTGTTTTAGCACTAAGGCAGGAAAAAATCATGTGAGAAATCTTGAATCTTAAAGAGTTAATTGTGACTTGAATAGTCTTGTAATAGAGATGACCCTAGCATATACCCAAAAATGTCACCAGGAAATAGAGGAAATTGAGATTTCTACCTTAATGGAAAGACCTGATAAGAAGGGTCTTTTCTTTACGTAAGCTTAATGATAAAGGAATTCCATCACCACTGCTTCGCTCACAGGGAAAACGTAAAGTAAAAATTACTAAGAAAGCAAAGAAAAACCTATCTTGGTAGCCAGGTGACAGGTGTTAGGTTAAGGCAAGCACAGAAAACTGGCTACAAGGACCCAATATTTGCACTCATCCAAGATCAGGCTTTTCCATGGTGAGTCAATGAACTGTGCCAGAACCAGCCTTCTACACTGATGAACAAATTCTTCTTGCTAGATTATTTGGTAGCCTAGGATACAGGAAGAGCCACTTAGCACTTAAGACACAAACCACAACCTAGACAGGTTTCCAAGAGTCGATGCTCCAACTATACTTAGCTATAAATCCCTACCTATTGTTGTGAATTTTCTACCAACTATTAAGTTCCCTATGGAACATTCTTAAATGCCAAGACAAAGTTTGCTTATTTTCATCTGTGTTTATATTAAGAACAGTGCTTTTTTCCCCCCATTAATGTAGCAATGGTGACTCTTGAAACACAAAGTTATTATAAAAGAAGTTGCTGGACTGGAACCTACCATGAGAACTTTTAGAGTGATTCATGGGATAATGATGTCCTAGCTCTGTGAATGACAATCTGGTTCAGAGCTGGACAATCCTTAGAGATTTCTCTGCAATCAACTGATTTCCCCTGTTTCTACAAACTTTACACACTTTTTTTTTTCTTCCAACCAGTCTGAACCTGAAGTGTAAACGTGTGATAATTAGGCATTCTTAATATACACCTTATAGTGGTTCCTGATACAGGGGGCTGGTCACTTACTAAATTATAAAGATGAAGTTTATCTCTGGGAGGTTATCAATGAAGTGACAATATTGAACAGAACAACAGGATTTGAGAATCCAGATTTCACTTGAAAGCTTTAAAAATTCATTTCACATTATAGGTAACCCAATGTACATAGTCATTCTTTCCATTTTTCCTTCCTTCCTTCCTTTTCTTCTTTCTTTCTCCTCCATTAATTGTTTCTTCCCACCCTCTTTCTATCTCCTTCTTTCTTTTCTTTTTTCTATGTTGTCTTAAGGAATATTTTTGTGGCTTCCTTATGTATGCTTTAGAAATTACATTTTGCCCAGAACCTTCTGATTATACATGGAAGCTAATAATTTATCCTACTAAGAATAATGTTAACAAAATTACAACATGCTAAATGGTTTTAATATATTATGATGAAAAATGGTAAGATGGGAAGAAGGAAAATTTCAGCCATGAATGAATAAACAGATTACAGAGCTTGGAATAGAGACTCTTATTTTTCTATAACAGAAGAATATTTGATTTGAGAATCCACAAGAGCCAACCCATTTGCAATGTAAGGTCAAGTTACTTTACAAGGAAATTATTCTTGCATCCATAATCTAGGCTCACAACATATTCAGCCAGAAAATTAGAATGTTCCTACAGTTGGTTCTCTGTAATAGGATAGCCTTAATCTGTGCAGAACACTGTACTATGCACTTGTATGAAGGAAAAAAGTCTATTCCTTGCCTTCCTAGAGATAGGAAATAATAAATCTATGAGCATTTTCCAATGCCTGAAGGTGGTAAGTTAGTTCCTTTAAATCAGACTTCCAAACACCAGTTGGGCTGTTATGAAAACAATGCTACATTTCAGCACTGAAAAACCATCTGCTACTCCTCTGGGTAATATACTCTCTACTGTCCAAGCTTCGAAATGAAGCTTTTTTTCTCATCTCAAGCCTTCTTCCAACCACACAGTTAATTCTGAGGCACTGGAAGAGACACAATGTCCAGCATTGTTAGCAGTGGATACAGTATCGTGCAGAACATGCTCACCACTTGCTTTTCAATATGTTTGAGATTATGAGGCTCAGGGCATTGGAGAACACTCAGCTATTGTGACTTTTGTGGAAGTGTTGGATGTGCATTTATGTGAGTACAATGTGATTGTCTTCTTGAAGATTCAATGAGTTTCCTAACGAAGAGAGCAAGAAAGAAAAAAAAGAAAAAACTGCTTGAAAGTCATTCATTAGAAATGACTTCCAAAACAAAATGTCTGGTGGAAAGATACAACCACAATTCATTTGTTCAATGTTTGGTTCCTGTGTCAAAGGAAAATGGAAAAAGTATATAAATCATCTATAAAGCCAGATCAGCCCCAGAAAATGAGCTAAGAATTAGATGCCCGGAGCCTACTCCCAATTCAATATGACAAACTCCAGAAATGTTCACAATTGCCACAGTTTGTTAATTGCTACACAAGAGCTATCACATTAATGCAACTCAGATGCCAAGAAGGGTTTAAATGAAGTTAAATGAGTAAAGCACGCAGAATGCTTTTCATTGTTCAGGCTTATGGGTAGTCAGTGAGTTGTATAATTGGGATCTCTAATGTTTCCAGCTCATTTAGTCTTTTACTGTATTGTGTGAAGTCAACAAACATCTGCCAAAAAAAAAAAAAAAAAAAGTGCAATAGCCCAAATTCAAAGATCCTCAATGCAAAGATCAAATAATTTTTCCTCCCGGAGTTTACTTTCTTAGAAATAAGACTTTTTAAAAAGATATTTGTTTTTGTTTATTACTTTTATCTGATTGCCAAAATAGCTAGATCTTTGCTAGTCAAAAGATATTCCATAGAACAGCGCGATCACCTAAGAGCTTGTTAGAAACGCAAAATATCAGGCCCATCCCATACTTAAAGAACAGAATCTGCATTTAACAAGATCCCTAGATGATCTGTATGCACAATAAACTCTGAGAGGCACTGAGCTAAAGGACAATCCACATAATATCAGTAAAGGAAAAAATATGATGTAAAAATCTTATTTTTGAGTAGGGAGCATGAGTCTTTTTCTCTAACAAACATTCATCCTGAGTTTATAAAGTTCCTAGAAACGCTCTTGCTTTATCATCTTTTAGGGTTGCTAATTAAATGTAAACAAACTGACTACAGACATATCTGACATTAACATACTTACAAAACTGTAATAAAAAAGAAGAAAATAGGTAATTCATGTACCAAGGCTCTTTTGCCACCTTTTGCTGTTAAATGTAATCTTTTATTGATAGGGTGCCTAAAACTTGATCTAGTGGTGTGCTGGTATATGATTAACAACCAAATGACCGTCCAGTAGAGGGGATAGCTCAGCTTTGAAGCACTTGGTAATTTTTTTTTTTTTTTTTTTTTTTATTGTTTGCGTCTAACACCCAGTGCTCCATTCAGTACATGCCCTCCTTCAGCACTTGGTGATTTCTGGTGCGAATAGTCCAACTATGGCCAATTTAAAGCCACTAACACGAGGTCACAGAACCCAGACTGGGGAAGAAATACACACAAGCAGCTCTTACCAGCGGATCTGAGGTAGTTCTGGCATTCTGCTACACGTACACATACAGGTGGCCCCCTAGCTCTCCCTAAAACCTCAAGCCCTCAGGACCCAGACGGAAAACCACTTCAGGAAGAAAACCAGAGGAAAATCAAGGCAGCCAAGCATAAAACAGCTTTTGTCTCATTCTTGTAATTCCTTTCCTTGGTTCCAACACCTGGTCTGCTTGCCCCAGCTGGCTGCTCCTTGAATCCTCTACTTCGATTCCCATCCCATTACTGGCAACCTTCTGATGTACTCAATTCTCTACCGTGGCTCTGAACTGTGCCAGTGTGACCTATTGCTCAGGGTCAGAATTGAACGTGTTAGGCCTTGTAAATTTTTAACTAATGGTGAAGTGTACAAGTTCACCAATGATTTCTTTTTTTGTATATATTAAAGCATTTCAAACTTCTATTCAAAATCCATTCTACAAATATTTTTTTTATTTTAAATTTTATTTTATTATGTTAGTCACCGTACAGTACATCATTAGTTTTTGATGTAGTGTTCCATGATTCATTGTTTGTGTATAACACGCAGTGCTCCATGCAGAACGTACCCTTTTAATACCCATCACCAGGCTAACCCATCCCCCACCCCCCTCCCCTCTAGAACCCTCAGTTTGTTTCTCAGAGTCCATAGTCTCTCATGGTTCATCTCTCCCTCCGATATCCCCCCTTCATTTTTCCCTTCCTTCTCCTAATGTCCTCCATGCTATTCCTTATGTTCCACAAATAAATGAAACCATATGATAATTGACTATCTCTGCTTGACTTATTTCACTTAGCAAAATCTCCTCAAATATTTAGTGAACCTTTTCTATTGCTACCACTGTAGTACATTCTTGAAAAGGAGAAAGGAGACTGAGTAACAGTTGGGATGCTGAAGGCTCCAGTGTGTTTTACCCATTAAGTGAGGCACAGGTAGGACAGCAGGGCTCTCTGCTTAGCATCCTGGGTGCCCTGCTCTGCATTCTCCTATGTGAAAGGAAAGAAGCTCCCCATCCCAGTGTCCTTCCTCAAGCCCAGTCATCTGTTACTGTCCCTCATCCAGGGGACAAAATACCTAAAGCAGACCCTCAATTTTAGTTTCTTTAGGAATTCCTCCTTTACAATGATGGAGCTAACCAAAGACAAATGGGCTTTGTGATAAATTTTTAGGGTGGCCAGGGGAAGGTAGATGTAGCCTGGAAGGGCAGATCTTCACAAAGGTGCTCACATGAGCTGCCTAAACCTTATTACCACTCTTGCCTCCCACCAATGCTCTTTAAAAGTGACACATTCTCGGGGCGCCTGGGTGGCTCAGTCAGTCAGCATCTGCCTTCGACTCGGGTCATGATCCCAGGGTCCTGGGATCAAGCCTGGCATTGGGCTCCCTGCTCAGCCGGGGGCCTGCTTCTCCCTTTCCCTCAGTCTGCTGCTCCCCCCGCTTGTGCTCTCACTCTCCCTCTTTTTCTGTCAAATAAATAAATAAAATCCTTTAAAAAAAATAAAAGTGACACATTCTGACATCAAGCAACCTATGGATTTCATCTGTATGCACTGAAGACATAAGCAGTGAAGAGCTGTTGGCTACAAGAGAAAGATGAAATTAGATATAATAGAGGAGACCTATGCACAGCTGATTATGCCCCCCTCAATTCTGGAGTTCTGCGTCTTAACATGTTAGTTATCATTTCACTTTTTAATTTGCTTTGTAGCCCTCAATTTCTTTTCTGAGGATCAGTCTATTCTATACAGCAACCACAACACATTTTCATGTTTTAATTACATATTGACACTGTCTTCTGCTTATAGTTTTTGTCGGTTTACAAAAAAATAAGAAAATGTTAATGTCAGATCCTTCAAGATTTAGCAATTTTGTTTATTTTGTAAAAATAAGAACACACAGCTAGCAGATTTGTATTTTATTTGAATAAAATATACTTTTAACTCCCAAATGCCAATCAACCTCATATAGGAAAGTTATCTAAACACATATTAATATTCAAAAAGTAATTTGTGTGAGAGCATAAATTTCAAGACATCCCCACAGATTCAAAATCCCTGTAAAACTACAATTGTATAATTGTACTGTGATCTCACATGAAAAAATAATTATCTTAATAACATAATCATGTACATAGAGGTAGCTCAAAAATATCTGCTGAATAAACAGTGACCTTGCATTTATAATAAGAATGCCATGGTTTTGCTGGTGATGACTAATGAACAATCAGCACAGGTTAATGACATGGCTCAGTATGCTATTCTGTATTAGTAATTTTAATTTATCTTAGTGGAAATAGGGATGAAAAGTACCTACCAACATTTCTACCTGGAATCTTACCTCTCAGAATCTTAAATGCTCTCTTATGTTGCCAGTATCTCTTCTTTAGACTTATGTACTACTGAACTTTTAACTATGCTATGATACAACTAAAACAATTTGTAGATTTGTAAGTATTTAGTTAATATATTTTGAAGAACACTTGGGCAAGGCCCAGATAGGCAGTTAAATTTCAAAGCTTATAATTACCCTCAGAGCTGAGGAATTTATTTTGATTCTAAAATACTGAGGTTTAATAACATAATTATTGGGAAAAAACCTACACCTAGAAAAATATACAACAGCAAATTATATTTTTATGTATGGCTAATTTATTTTGAAAGAACTTTTTAAAAACCTCATTAAGTTGTTTTAATTTGAATGTCTAAAATTAACCTTAGGAAAAAAGAATATATTTTATTTATAAATATGAAGAAGAATGAATATTGTAGCTGCTGGAGTAAAAGCAAGTTAGAAGTCTGCAGAAAGTATAAGAAACCATTAATTATGGTCTCAAAAGAATGTGACTTAATTTAATTACCTAAATATTGTATATTTTACACTTGCACTCCAGGGAGACTTTTAACATTAAAAGAGTAATTTTATAAATAGCAGAAGAAACTGGGGTGGTACTTACAAAAACATTAAGGTAGCATTATTGTTTTTTTAAATTTTTTATTAGCATTATTTAAAGAATTCATTACCATGATCTGTGTTAGCAGAATTTTAAAATCATTTGCTCCCCCTCATAGCTTTGTAAATCTCAGTCTTGCATGACCAACTTAGCAGAGGAATGTGTTAGAGCCAAAGGGTACCAATGTAGGAATTCAAGGCACCATCCACTAACCATTTAACGATACAAGAGACTAAACGAAAGATGAATTTTTCAGATTCTTTATTCTAGAACCATCTCTTCATGTTAAACCATCTACAAAGTAACGATTAATGGTATCACCAATAGACACAGAGAAAGGGCAACCACTGCATGCTCTCCAACCCTCATAACTGCTCTGTCTTCTTCCAACATCTAAGTTCTCCCAGGGAGGCAGTATCCCAGCCAGCCACAGAAGCTCACAGACACGGAGGAGACTTCAGCGCCAAACCCTAGCTGCTCGCTGTCCCTGCAGTGATATGTTCACACTGGAAGCAAGTTAACCGGTGGCAGCTTCTCATAAACTCTGAAAAATGCTCCGTTTGACCAGGCACAGTGGAAGGAGGTTGTGGGTTAAATATGACCCTGGGATAAAGCAATGGGACAGCAAATCTAGCATTATAGAAACCAGAATTTGCCAACATCAGAATAAAGGCCAGGCCTCTAGGGTCAACAACAGCATGTGGAGATGGGTTTATATTTTCTCCCTTCCCAGTTGAAGGAGAATAAATAGTAAACTTTGAACTTTGAAGGTATTCCATTTCTTACACTTTAAAACATTTGCTTCCTTTCTCTTAATTCCTATAATTTTCCCCCCATATTTTATTATATCATTTTTCTTTCTGTAACTTTCGTCTAGATCTTGGGTCTCAGAAGCACTTTACATTTTTAAAAATCACTGTGGTTAAGAATGTAAAATGAGACAACCACCCTAGAAAAACAGTTGGCAGTTTCTTAAAAATAATTAAAAATGTACCTACCAAAGGATATGGCTATCCTGCTCCTAGGTCTTTTTTTGGTTTTTTTTAAGATTTTATTTATTTATTTGAAAGAGAGAGCGAGAGAGCACAAGCAGGGGGAGGGACAGAAGGAGAGGGAGAAGCAGGCTTCCCACTGACCAGGGAGCCTGACATGGGGCTTGATCCCAGGACCCTGGAACCATGACCCAAGCCAAAGGTAGGCGCTTAACTGACTGAGCCACCCAGGTGCCCCTCCTAGGTCTTTATGTAAGAAAGATGAAAGCATATGTCCCTACAGAATTTGTACATGAAAATTATAGCAGCTTTATTTGTAACAGTCAAAACTGGAAACAATCAAATGTCCATTAACAAACACATTGATATATCCATACACTGAATATAATACTCTACATTAAAAATGAATGAACTATTGATACATACAACTACATGGCTGAGTTTCAGAATAACTTTGCTCAGTGAAAGAAACCAGTCAAAAATAGTACAATAGGAGAATGAAAAGCCAAATCAGAGACTATGATAAAATCTTTGCAAAATGCAGTTCAGATAAAGAATCTGTAACCAAAATCTTAAAATTCAACAATAAGGAAAAAGTACAACTCAGTTTTAAAAATGGGCAAAAGACATGAACAAACAACTCACCAAAGAAGATATAGATGGAAAATAAGCATATGAAAATATGCTCAATGTCATATGTCATTAGGGAATCACAAATTAAAATGACAATGAGATACTACTCTATACTTATTAGAATGGCCAAAATCCAAAACACTAACATCACCAAATACTGAAGAGGACGTGGAGCAATAGAGAGTATTATTCATTGCTGGTGGAAAAGCAAAATGGTATAGCTACTTTGGGAGACAGGTCGGCTGTTCCTTACGAAACCAAACATACTATTACCATATGATCTAGCTATCAGGCTCCCTGGCATTTACTCAAAGGAGGTGAAAACTTATGTCCACACAAACACCAGCACATGAATGTTTATAGCAGCTTTATTCATAATCAATAAGACATGGAAGCAATCAAGATGATCTTAAGTAGGTAAATGAATAATAAAGCTGTGTGGTACATCCATACACAGTGATAAAAAGTAATGAGCTATCAAGCCATGAAGAAACATGGAGGAACCTTAAGTGCATATTGCTAAGTGAAAGAAGCCAATCTGAAAAGGCTACAGAATGTATAATTCCAACTATATGACATTCTGGGAAAGGAAAACGATGGAGACAGCTAAAGTATCAGTGGTTGTCAGGGGAAGGGAGGGAGCATGGGAGGTGGAGCACTGGGGATTTTTAGGGCAGTAAAACTATTATTCTGTATGATACTGTAATGGTGGATACATGTCATTATACATTTGTCAAAACCCATATAATGTACAACACAAAGAGTAAACCCTAATGTAAACTATGGGCTTTTGTTAATAATAATGTCTCAATATTGGCTCATTAATTATAACAAGTGTTCCCACCAATGCAACATGGTAAAAATAGGGGAAATTGGGTGGGGCAGGGTGGGGGCTGAGTGGGTATGTGGAAACTCTGTACATTTTTGCTCATTTCTTCCTTAAACCTAAAACTTCTCAAAAAGTATTAACTGTTTAAAAGTAAGTATTATATGATTCCACTTACATAAAGCTCTAGAATATGAAAAATAATGTATGTGGCAGAAAATGGAGCAGTGGTTGCCTAGAGTTGAAGAGGAAGAAAGGTAGGGTTTACCAAAGGGTGCAAGGAAATCTTTGAGGATAATGGATATGTTCATCACTTCTCAGCCTTTTGGCTAAGATCAAGTGAGGATAATGGATATGTTCATTATTTTGACTCTGATGACGATTTCTTGGGGAAGCAGATATGCCAAATGTCTCAGATTTTATACTTCGACTATATATAGCCTACTTCTGTTAACTTGCTGTTCTAACCATTTCCCAGATGCTGCTAATGCTGCTGGTCAGGACCACACTTTGAGCACGACTCAGAGACAATGACACAGAGATTAAAGAGAGGGCAATTGTTTCCACCTTGGGCTGTATTTTGGAATCACCTGGAGAGGTTAAAAAACAGATTCTGATGTCAGTTTGAGGTGAAGCCTGCCTTGGGGATTTTTTAAAAGCTTCATGAGTGATTCTCACTTACTTAAGATGGAAAGCAATTAGGATAAAGATACCTCAAAAAAAATCGAGTTCACATCTGGCCTACTTGTAACAGCAATCTCCCAAGAATAACTAAAAACTAAGGGCTATTATGACTCAACCAATAGTGCACACTTGGAAATTCCATTAGCTTTATTTGTATCACATATAGAATTTTTGGTACATCTACTAAAATGTATAAGTTGTTAATTTATTGCATATTGGGAGAAAAAGATGGGATTTATTTTGTTGGCTGGAAATAGCTACAGTTTAATATTTAAACCCATCATTAAAACATAATCTCCAAACAAATAAATAATCTCATGTCCTCTCCTTTCTGGGAGTTGCCAAGTCATATGAGGTCACCAAAAATAATACAAGATGACTGCTGATCTATTTAGGATTTAGTTATTTGAGGGATGGGCTGAGTAATTTTATAGTTCATTTGTAAATGAATAAATTTCTTCCCTTCCCATAGAACTCCTTTAAAATTCAGTTCTATCACATCTCTTTTATGAGCCATCTATTATTGGATTTTTCTAGTGTCCAGTCTCCCATTGATAGATAAGAACCAGTGCAGAGAGACACACAGGGCTTAGGAAAAGGGACTGTGGGCGCCTGGGTGGTTCAGTTGGTTAAGCGACTGCCTTCGGCTCAGGTCATGATCCTGGAGTCCCGGGATCGAGTCCCACATCGGGCTCCCTGCTCGGCAGGGAGTCTGCTTCTCCCTCTGACCCTCCTCCCTCTCATGCTCTCTGTCTCTCATTCTCTCTGTCTCAAATAAATAAATAAAAATCTTAAAAAAAAAAAGGAAAAGGGACTGTACCCCAAACCCTAGAAGAACTCATTTATGCTTCTATCTCCCATCCATAAGCACAAACTGAGCATAGGAATGAGGAAAGCAAGCTGTGGTATTTACTATTCTAGTCAGCCTCAAAACCTCTCTACCACATAACCCATTTTTAGTTCCGTAAGTATTATTCCTCACTTGCTGTTCTGAAAGGTGGTTCAGGCCACATCTTATAGAGAGGACCATCATATCTTCTACCAGTGGCCTTAATTAACATGGCTATAGGGACTTCCCCGGATCAACTTTTGGCTGGCTAATAATATCACTTTTGATATACTAAACAGAATTTTATCAGCTATCTGAATCCTAATCATTTACGGTTTACACTAACCAAGAGTTATTGTTGTACCTAGCTAAATTCCTCAATTAATGCAACCCAGGTCTTTTTAAGTCAAGCCTAAAGGCAAGGGTAATTTTATAAAATAGTGTGTGTATAATTGATTAAACAAATATGTCAGACAAACAACTGGAAGCTCGGTACATGAGTATTTCAAGGCATTTGCTATTTTAATGTGATTCTAAATTTAGATGCAATAAATTGAAATTATATGAAATTCATATCAGCATTTATATTCTGGTATCAAGGACCTATATTATTTTGTATAAACAAATTACTGGAGTCAATTTTCAATGAAAACACAAAGTTCCTTTCATGACCATTGAATTGATGTATTTATAAAAAATAAAATTTAATGATCTCAGCAGCCAACTTTGGCAATCCTAGAACTACATGCTTAAGTTCCAATGAGGCTCTAACTCATCCATTCTACTTTTTAAAGCTGTTCCAACTAAATGCCAGAGTGATGAGGCAGACAGTGTATGGAAAGGGCCTCCATGAACACAAGCCAAAATTACACCCAGAGCTGGTATATATTCTGGTATATATACCACCCAGAGCTGGTATTATATTCAAGCATATACTTGATCTCATCTTCTCAAAAGTATGCCATTTTTTTTTTTTTCTATCAGGGAGCTTTGTTTCTACTTCTCCTCTACGTCACACATTTCACACTTTTAATCTGTAGAGCAGTCCCCCCAACCAGGGCTGCAAAGTGATAAGGTTCAGATGAGCTACGACCTACAATTGGCTATACAGAGCATAAGTGGTAAAGATAAGAAAAAGGACATAGTTAAGGGAATCCAGATTCTGGTCTATTCCTACCCTTTGGAACTAATTCCACCACATCACCAAATAAAGATGATAGTATCAGCTTCAATTCACTTCCTATGTTCATTACTCTAACCTTCTGAGGGACAGACATTAAAAAGCAGTAAGGACTTCGATGTCTGACAAGAATAGAAAGTCACAAGATAAATTTGCCCCCACTCTAACAAAACAAGGAGCCAGATAAAATACAAAAACAATGATTTTGGGGGCTCCTGGGTGGCTCAGTCGTTAAGCGTCTGCCTTAGGCTCAGGTCATGATCCCAGGGTCCTGGGATCAAGCCCAACATCGGGCTCCCTGCTCAGCAGGAAGCCTGCTTCTCCCTCTCCTGCTCCCCCTGCTTGTGTTCCCTCTCTTGCTGTCTCTCTGTGTCAAATAAATAAATAAAATCTTAAAAAAAAACAACAACGATTTTTCCCCTAAAGCTTATAAAAGAAGTGAAGTCACAAATAATAATGATTAAAAAAAACTCTATTGAACTAAGTTCAAAATGTGACATGCCTTTCCCAGAAGAGAAGGGAATCATGTCTGCTTTCTTCCACAGTTGAGTAGAAGAAAGAAGCCATCTGAAGTGTAGGTAAAAAGCAAACTGCTGGGGCACCTGGGTGGCTCAGTTGGTTAAGCGACTGCCTTCGGCTCAGGTCATGATCCTGGAGTCCCAGGATCGAGTCCCGCATCGGGCTCTCTGCTCGGCAGGGAGTCTGCTTCTCCCTCTGACCCTCCTCCTTCTCATGCTCTCTGTCTCTCATTCTCTCTGTCTCAAATAAATAAATAAAATCTTTAAAAAAAAAAAAAAGCAAACTGCTAAACTTTCTGCAAATTTAAAGGCTATCTGTAGACTGGCAGACTTGTTAGCTTGGGAGCCTCAGATGAAAGGGGAGACTTGACAGCCCTGCCAATTCTTTTCTGTAGGCCTTTCTGAGTATTCATGACAGAGGCTGGGGGCAGGGCAGGAGAACTGAGAGAATGATAGTGAAGTCTTAGGGCGGTCCAGGAGAAGGGAGGGAAATATTCCAGGCAAACTGGGCCTTAAACTGAGTGCCACAGCTGTCTACCACTAGAACAGAAACTGGAGAGCTGAGAGACCCTTTCCAGGCTCTCTCAGTCCACTAGGACAGCTTAAATATGAGGGTATATGCAGGAAGACTTAAAGGCACTCCATGCTGACAATGGACCCTCCATAAATAACAGGCAGTGGCTGTCTGCTGTTGAAAGAAACTAAAAGAGAATAACTTGAGGTAAAGATGCACTGGGGCCTGGTGAAATATGAAAGTAGTGGAGAAAATGGAGAAAACCCCACAACTACAGCCAGTTTTAGCCATATATAACTAAGGATGTGGGGGGACACAATTGGTGAGAGAGACAAACACACACACACAAAGTATACTTACACATGACTTGCTAAATTCTGACAGAACAGAACTGAGACAAACTTATGGTGAATAACGAAGCCCAGACACAGCTTAACCGATGATAAAATAGACTCCCCCCATCACTTCACCCGCACATGCACATGTACATACCACAGCCTGACAGAAGATGAGCCATGGGGCTCTTTCTGGGCTTACATATTTTCCTCAGTTTCTACTTTTCTATACAATGTTCAGAATACAGTAACAGTTACAAGAGTCATGAAAAGGCAAGAAACTGTAAACCAGCAATAAGAGAAAAAAACATTTAATGGAACCAGACTGCAAATAGCTCATATGCTGGAATTGTCAAATGAGAACTTTAAAAGAACTATGATACAAACGTTAAAGTATGTAGGAGGAAAGGTAGGACAACATGCATACACAGATGGGGAAATTAAAAGATGAAAACTATAAAAATAAGCCTATTAGAAATGAAAAATATAATATAAAACTTGAAAAATTATTTAGATGGGATTAGCAGCAGACTGGACATAGCAGAGGGAAAAAAAAATCTGTGAATTTGAAAACTGTTCAAGAGAAATTGCCAAATACAAAGAGAAAAAGAGTAAAAACTAAAAACAGAGTATTTGAGACCTGTGAGTAACTGGAGTCTCAGAAGGAGAAAGGGGAAGGAATGAAACAAAAAATACATTTTAAAATATAATAGTGAAGAATTTTCCAAAACTAATGAAAGATATCAAAACCCACAGATACAAGAAGTTCAGTGATCCCAGGCAGAAAAAATACAAAGTAAATCACAAAGAGGGAAAGTATACTCCAATGAAAGTCAACATTAAGGAAAAATCTAGAAAGTGGTCAGAAAAGCAAAGACATAATAAATATAGACAACAATGATAAAAGTAACGGCTACTGAGGCAAGAAGATAGTGAAAAGACATCTTTTAAATACTGAAAGAAAAAAATGTTAATCCAGAACTCTTTATCCAATGAAAATACCTTTCAGGGGTGCCTGGGTGGCTCAGTCGGTTAAGCATCCAACTCTTTTTTTTTTTTTTTAAGATTTTTATTTATTTATTCATGAGAGACAGAGAGAGAGAGGCAGAGGGAGAAGCAGGCTCCTAAGGAGCAGAGAGCCTGATGCGGCACTCGATCCCAGGACCCTGGGATCATGACCTGAGCCAAAGGCAGACGCTTAACCATCTGAGCCACCCAGGCGCCCAAGCATCCAACTCTTGATTTCAGCTCAGGTCATGATATCAGCGTTGTGAGATCAAGCCCCATGTGGGGCTCTGCTCTGCGCATGGAGCCTGCTTCAGATTCTCTCTCTCCCTCTCCCTCTGCACTCCCCCCAACCCCACTCACACACACGCTCTCTCTCTCAAAAAAAAAAAAAAAAAAAAAAAGTCAAAAATGAAGAGACAGGAATGGAAACTGGTGC
Organism: Mirounga angustirostris; assembly: GCF_029215605.1. NCBI lineage: Eukaryota > Metazoa > Chordata > Mammalia > Carnivora > Phocidae > Mirounga > Mirounga angustirostris. Next base: position 141,723,006 of record NW_026991709.1, on the reverse strand, counting down.
AGCCACTATGGAAAGTGGTGTGAAGGTTCCTCGAAAAATTAAAAATAGAAATACCACATAATCCAGTATTCCATTTCTGAGTATTTATCTGATGAAAACAAAAATGCTAACTCAAAAAGATTTGTGTACCCCCATGTACATTATAGCATTATTTACAGTAGCCAAGACAGGGAACCTAATTGTCATCAATGGATGAATGGATGAACGGATTATTTTTTAGCTATATATTATTATTTAGATATAAAAAGGAAATCTTGTTGTGTGCAAAACATGGGTGGATCTTAAGGGCATATACTAACTGAAATAGGTCATACAGAGAAAGACAAATACCATATGATCTCATTTATGTATAGAATTAAAAAAAAAGTCAACTCATAAATACAGAGAACAGATTGGTAGTTGCTAGAGGCAGGGAGGTGTGGGTGAGGGACAAAATGGGTGAAGGTGATCAAAAGGTATAAACTTTCAGTTATAAAATAAGTCCTGGGGATGCAATGTGCAGTATGATAACTATAGTTAATAATACTGTGTTTTATATTTGAAAGTTGCTAAGAAAGTAGATCTTAAAAGTTCTTATCACAAGAAAAAAATGTGTAACTGTGTGTGGTGATGGATGTTAACTAAACTTATTGTAGCTATTGTTTCATAATACATACATATAACAAGTCATTATATTGTACACCTGAAACTAATGTCAATAATATCTCAATAAAAAAATAAATAAACCAATTTTTACCAACAAAAGCAAACAATCTACTCAAGCACCATCCTTCCTACCAAGTTCTAACTTAAATATTCTATTATAGTTTTTCCCATGTCATCAATAATACTTTTAATAAATGCAGGAGAAATACATATCTAACAGGTAAAATCTGAAGGAATTCATCTCCAGCAGCCTGCACTATAAGATTAAATCTTAAAAAAAAAAAAATTATGGGCTATATAAAGTAAAATTATTAAAATTATAATAGGGTATATAGCATGTGTGACTACAAGAACACAAAGTATAGGAGTGTGGTAATTGGGAAGATACTATCATAAGTTCTTATATTGTTTGTGGAGTAGTAGAATGTTTACTGAGTTAGACTGTGATAAGTTCAAGATACACACTTTTTCATCTCTAGAGCAGGAATTGGCAAACTTTACTTGTCAAGGGGCAAAGAGTAAATATTTTAGGCTTTGCAGGCCATATGATCTCTGTTATAACTACTAAATTCTACTATTGCAAAAGCAGCCATATTTAATAAGTAAATGAATGAACATGACTATGATCCAATAATACTTTATTTACAAAAACAATCCTGGATTTGGCCTATAAGATGTGGCTTGCTGACTCTTGCTCCAGGACTCCCACCCAAAAAAAGAGATCATAACAAAAATCAATAAAGAAAATAAAATGGAGTACAAAAAATTACTTGATTCATTCCAGAAGAGCAGGGAAGTGGTAAAAAGCAAATGGGACAGGTGTAATTCAGATACCAAGATGGCAGACTTAAACCAAAACCTATTAATGATTACACTGAATTGAAGTGGAATAAATACCCCAATTAAAGCAGAGATTGACATACTGGATTATAAAGCAAGACCCATATATACCTCGTTCATTAGAACACCCTTTAAATATAAAGATACAAACAGGTTTCAAAATGAAATGAAAAGATATACTACACAAGGACTATATGAACAATAGTTTATAAGAAGAGTAGATAAAATAGACATCAAGAAGTAGAGAATTATTAGTATAGGCATTTCTTAAAAAGTTAAATCTATATCTTTTTTATAGATGTATATAATACATAATGTTTTTCAAAATATTCTTTTATAATTGTATTTCTATGATGTTGGTTGTGATTTCTCTTCTCTCATTTCCAATTGTATTTTATTTGGGTCCTTTCTCTTTTCTTTTTGTTATGTCTGGCTAGAGGTTTATCAATTTTATTAATTTTTTCCAAGAACCAGCTCCCGGTTTCATTGATCTGTTCTATTGGACTTATTTTTTTAGTTACTATGTCATTTATTTCTGCTCTAATCTTTATTGTTTTCTTTCTTCTACTGGCTTTAGGCTTCATTTGTTGTTCTTTTTCTAGCTCCTTTAGAAAGTAAGGTTAAGTTGTTTGAGATTTTTCTTGCTTCTTGAGGTAGACTTGTATTGCTATATACTTCCCTCTTAGGACGGCTTTTGGTTCATCCCAAAGGTTTTGATTTTTAGTGATCATTTTATTTTTTATTTTTTTTAATTTTATTTTATTATGTTATGTTAGTCACTACAATACATCATTAGTTTTTGATGTAGTGATCCACGATTCATTGTTTTCATATAACACCCAGTGCTCCATGCAGTACGTGCCCTCTTTAATATTCATCACCAGGCTAACCCATCCCCCCAACCCCCTCTCCTCTAAAACCCTCAGATTGTTTCTCAGAGTCCATAGTCACTCATGGTTCATCTCTCCCTCCGATATCCCCCCTTCATTTTTCCCTTCCTTCTCCTAATGTCCTCCAAGCTATTCCTTATGTTCCACAAATAAGTGAAACCATATAATTGACTTTATCTGCTTGACTTATTAAACTTAGCATAATCTTCTCCAGTTCCATCCATGTTGATGTAAAAGTTGGTTATTCATCCTTTCTGATGGCTGAGTAATATTCCACTGTATATATGGACCACATGTTCTTTATCCATTCATCTGTTGAAAGGCATCTTGGCTCTTTCCACAGTTTGGCTATTGCGGACATTGCTGCTATGAACATTGGGGTGCATATGGCCCTTCTTTTTACCACATCTGTGTCTTTGGGGTAAATGCCCAGTAGTGCAATTGCTGGGTCTTAGGGTAGTTCTATTTTTAATTTTTTGAGGCACCTCCACACTGTTTTCCAAAGTGGCTGTATCAACTTGCATTCCCACCAACAGTGTAAGAGGGTTCCCCTTTCTCCACAACCTCTCCAACATTTGTTGTTTATTGCCTTATCAATTTTTGCCATTCTAACTGGTGTAAGGTGGTATCTCAATGTGGTTTTGATTTGAATTTCCCTGATGGCTAATGATGATGAACATTTTTTCATGTGTCTGTTAGCCATTTGTATGTCTTCTGACATTTTTTGACTTGATTATTTGTTTTTTGGGTATTGAGTTTGAGAAGTTCTTTATAGATCTTGGATATCAGCCCTTTATCTACAGTGTCATTTGCAAATATCTTCTCCCATTCTGTGGGTTGCCTCTGTTTTGTTGACTGTTTCCTTTGCTGTGCAGAAGCTTTTTATCTTGATGAAGTCCCCAAAGTTCATTTTTGCTTTTGTTTCACTAGCTTTTAGAGATGTATCTTGAAAGAAGTTGCTGTGGCCGACGTCAAAGAGGTTACTGCCTATGTTCTCCTCTAGGATTTTGATGGATTCCTGTCTCACATTGAGGTCTTTCATCCATTATGAGTTTATCTTTGTGTATGGTGTTAGAGAATGGTCGAGTTTCATTCTTCTGTATATAGTTGTCCAATTTTCCCATCACCATTTATTGAGGAGACTGTCTTTTTTCCATTGCATATTGTTTCCTGCTTTGTCGAAGATTATTTGACCATAGAGTTGAGGGTCCATATCTGGGCTCTGTTCTGTTCCATTGGTCTATATGTCTGTTTTTGTGCCAGTACCATGCTGTCTTGATGATCACTGCTTTGTAATATAGCTTGAAATCAGGCAACATGATGCCCCCAGCTTTGTTTTTCTTTTTCAACATTTCCTTGGTGATTCGGAGTCTTTTCTAATTCCATACAAATTTTAAGATTGTTTGTTCCAGCACTTTGAAAAATGTCATTGAAATTTTGATCGGGATGGCATTGAAGGTATAGATTGCTCTGGGTAGCATAGATATTTTAACAATGTTTATTCTTCCGATCCATGAGCTTGGAATGTTTTTCCATCTTTTTGTGCTTCTTCAATTTCTTTCATGAGTGTTTTGTAGTTCCTAGAGTATAGACCCTTTACCTCTTTGGATAGGTTTATTCCAAGGTATCTTATTGTTTTTGGTGCTATTGTAAATGGAATCGTTTCTCTAATTTCTCTTTCTACAGTTGCATTGTTAGTGTATAAGAAAGCAACTGATTTCTGTGCATTGATTTTGTATCTCCCACATTACTGAATTGCTGTATGAGTTCTAGTAATTTGGGGGTGGAGTCTTATGCAGCCAAGAATACTTTATCTGGCAAGGCTGTCATTTAGAATGGATGGAGAGATGCAGAACTTCCAAGACCAGAAGAAACTGAAAGAATATGTGACCACTAATCTGGTCCTGCAAGAAATATTAAGGGGGGTTCTATAAAAGGAGAAAGACCCCAAGAGTGATATAGAACAAAAATTTACAGGGACAATCTATACAAACAAGGTCTTCACAGGCAACATGATGACAATAAATTCATATCTTTCAGTAATAACTCTCAATGTGAATGACCTAAATTCTCCCATAAAACGGCACAGGGTTACAGATTGGATAAGAAGACAGGACCCAGCCATATGCTATCTACAAGAGACTCATTTTGAACCTAAAGATACATCCAGAATGCAAGTGAAGGGATGGAGATCCATCTTCTATGCCAAAGGACCTCAAAAGAAAGCTGGGGTAGCAATTCTTATATCAGACAAATTAGATTTTAAACTAAAGTCTGTAATAAGAGACACAGAAGGACACTATATCATTTTTCAAGGGTCTATCCAACAAGAAGATCTAACAATTGTAAATATCTATGTCCCCCACATGGGAGCAGCCATCTACATAAGCCAACTGTTAACCAAAATAAAGAGTCATATTGATAACAATACATTAATTGTAGGAGACTTCAATACTCCACTCTCAGCAATAGATCATCTAAGCAGAAAATCAACAAAGAAACAAGAGCTTTGAATGACACACTGGACCAGATGGACTGCATAGATATATACAGAACATTCCACCCTAAAACAACAGAATACTCATTCTTCTCGAGCACACATGGAACTTTCTCCAGAATAGACCACATACTGGGTCACAAATCAGGTCTCAACCGATACCAAAAGATTGAGATTATTCCCTGCATATTCTCAGACCATAATGCTTTAAAACTGGAACTCAATCACAAGAAAAAATTTGGCAGAAATTCAAACACTTGGAAGCTAAAGACCACTCTGCTCAAGAATGTTTGGGTCAACCAGGAAATCAAAGAAGAACTTAAACAAGTCATGGAAATCAATGAGAACAAAAACACATCAGTCCAAATCCTATGGGATACTGCAAAGGCAGTCCTAAGGGGGAAATGTATAGCCATCCAAGCCTCACTCAAAAAATAGAAAAATCCCAAATTCACCAACTAACTCTACACCTTAAAGAACTAGAGAAAAAGCAACAAATGATGCCTAAGCCATGCATTAGAAGAGAAATAATTAAGATTAGAGCAGAGAGCAATGAATTAGAAACCAGAAACACAGTAGATCAGATCAACGAAACTAGAAGCTGGTTCTTTGAAAGAATTAATAAGATTAATAAACCACTGGCCAAAATTATCCAAAAGAAAAGAGAAAGGATCCAAATTAATAAATGAATGAAAGTGAAGAGATCATGACTAACACCAAGAAAATAGAAACAATTATTAGAAATTATTAACAACAACTGTATGTCAATAAATTGAGCAACCTGGAAGAAATGGATGCCTTCCTGGAAACCTATAAATTCCCAAGACTGAAACAGGAAGAAATTGACAATCTGAATAGACCAATAACCAGTAACGAGATTGAAGCTGTGATCAAAAACCTCCCAAAAAATAAGAGTCCAGGGCCTGATGGATTCCCTGGGGAATTCTACCAAACATTCAAAGAAGAAATAATACCTTTCCTCCTGAAGCTGTTTCAAAAATAGAAACAGAAGGAAAGCTTCCAGACTCATTCTATGAGGCCAGCATTACCTTAATCCCCAAACCAGGCAAAGACCCCATCAAAAAGGAGAATTTCAAACTGATATCCCTGATGAATATGGATTCCAAAATTCTCAACAAAATCCTAGCTAATAGGATCCAACAATACATTAAAAGGATCATCCACCACGACCAAGTGGGATTTATCCCGGGGAGGCAAGTGTGGTTCAACTTTCTCAAATCAATCAATGTGATAGAACACATTAATAAGAGGACAGAGAAGAACCATATGGTCCTCTCAATTGATGCAGAAAAAGCATTTGACAAAATCAGCATCCTTTCCTGATTAAAACTCTTCAGAGTATAGGGATAGAGGGTATATTCCTCAAGTTCATAAAATCCGTCTATGAAAAACCCACAATGAATATCATCCTCAATGGGGAAAAGCTGAGAGTCTTTCCCTTAAGATCAGGAACACAACAAGGATGCCCACTCTCGCCACTATTGTTCAACATAGTACTAGAAGTCCTGGCAACAGCAATAAGACAACAAAAAGAAATAAAAGGTATTCAAATTGGCAAAGATTAAGTCAAACTCTCTCTCTTCGTAGATGACATGATACTTTATGTGGAACATCCCAAAGGTTTTGGATCACTGTGTTTTCATTTTCATTTGTTTCCATGTATTTTTTTTCTTTCTCCTTTAATTTCCTGCTTTACCCATTCATTGTTTAGTAGCATGTTATTTACTGCTCCTGTATTTGTGGTCCTTCCAGGTTTTTTCTTGTGGCTCACTTCTAGTTCCATAGTGTTGTGCTCAGAAAAAGTGCATGGTATGACTCCAATCTTTTTTGTGTTTGTTGAGGTCTGTTTTGTGAGCTAATATGTGATCTATTCTGGAGAATGTTCCATGTGCCTTTGAAAAGAATGTGCATTCTGCTGTTTTAGGGTGGAATGTTCTGAATATATCTGTTAAGTCCATGTGGTCCAGGGTGTCATTCAAAGCCATTGTTTCCTTGTTGATTTTCTATTTAGATGATTAGTCCATTGATGTAAGTAGGGTGTTAAAGTTCCCTACTATTATTGTGTTATTATCAATTAGTTCCTTTATGTTTGTTATTAATTGTTTCATACATTTGGGTGCTCCCATGTTGGGTGCATAAATATTTACAATGGTTACATCTTCTTTTATATTTTCTTGTTGGATTGTCCCCTTTATGATTATATAATGCCCTTCTTTGTTTCTTTTTAGAGTTTTGGTTCTAAAGTCTAGTTTGTCCGATATAAGTATTGTTACTCTGGCTTTCTTTAGACATCCATTGGTGTAATAAATGTTTCCCCACCCCCTCACTTTCAATCTGCAGGTATCTTTAGGTCTAAAATGAGTCTCTTGTAGGCAGCATATAGGTGGGTCTTGTTTTTTTAATCCATTCTGGCACCCTATGTATTTTGATTAGAACATTTAGTCCATTCACATTCAAAGTAATTATTGATAGATATGTACTTACTGTCATTTTATTATTTGTTTTGTCATTGTTTCTGGAGATTTCCTCTGGTCCTTTTTTGTCTTTGTCATTTGTGGTCTCTCCTTTGCACTCAAAGAATCCCCTTTAGTATTTCTTCCAGGGCTGGATTAGTGGTCACGGACTCCTTTAGTTTTGGTCTGGGACATTCTTATCTCTTCTTCTATTCTGAATGATAGCCTTGTTGGATAGAGTATTTTTGGCTGCAGATTTTTCCCAATCAGTAATTTGAATATATCATCCTACTACCTTCTGGCTTGCCAAGTTTCTGTTGAGAAGTCTCCAGCTAGCCTTCTGGGCTTGTAAGTTAAGGACTTTGGGCTTGCTGCTCTTAAGATTTGTTTTCTTAGTCACTATATTTTGACAATTTAATCACCATATGTCTTGTTTTTGGCCTGCTTTTGTTGATTTTGATGGGAGTCCTCTGTGCCTCCTGGATCTGGATGTCTGTTTCCTTCCCCAGATTAGGGAACTTTTCTGCTATTATTTCTTGAAATAAATTTTCTGTTCCCTTTTGTCTCTCTTCTTCTTCTAGGACTCCTATAATATGAATGCAACCCAGGGATCTTACTCTTAGGTGGAAAATGAGAACTTATGTCCACAAAAAGCCTCATATATAAATTTTTATTAAAGATCTATTCATAAAAGCTCAAATATGGAAAAGCTCAAGTACCCACTAACAGGTGAACAGGCAATTAAGAGTATATTCATATTGTGGAATACTACTTAGTAATAATAAAGAATTAAAACTACTTGTATCTATGACAACATGATCTCAACATAATTCTGAGAGAAAGACTCTAGAAACAAAATAGTATATACTGTACAAGTATATTTATATAAAGTTGTAGAATAGACAAAACTAACTTATTATGATAGAAATAAGATCAGTGTTTGTTTTGACAGGGTACTTGACTCAAGGGGCACAAAGAAACATTCTGGGGTGATGTAAATGTTTTCCATCTTGACAGAGAATGGGTTGCATGGGTGTATTCATTTGTCAAAATTAACCAGCCTGCATACTTAATATCTGTGCATCCCCTAAATGTAAATTATACCTCAATAAACTTGACATTTGGTTATAAAAAGCATTTATACAAGACTATGAAAATCAGAAGGCATTTATGTAAATCAACTATAGTAATATAAATATTCATTTGCTATTAAACTGTTGTCAGGTCCAAGCCAAGAATATTTGTTAATTAGGGTTTCTGCTGATATGATATCAAATATCCTTGGATATTCCATTACCTGAAAGCAGTGGGATAAAATATACAGAAACAAGCAGCATATAATAGATAGGCAACGCAACATTTCCCTTCCTCCTTTCCTTAGATGGGATCTAAAGGGAACATCTCTTATCCAAAATTTCACATGAGTATAATGCGTACAGTCCCTTTCATATTTGAGTCACATATGACCATTAGCTCATCTAACCCTCTTTCAGCAACCAAGGTAGCCACACCTCCAATGGATCTGACTTAGCAACACGTTGAAACTTGTGTGTCACCTACATCAAACTATGAAATGCAGTTCTCAAAAGCTCAAGCTGGGCTATGGCAGAATAAGATAGTTCTAGTCAAAGCCAGACTGGACTAGACAACCTAGTGGAGCAATATGGGGAGAATCCTGTGATAAGTTAAAAATGATATCCTAACCTGGCCAGGCAGCATGGCAAAAGTAGAGACAATGAAGGGTGAGGAGAATAGAATAGCATCAGACAACAAAGTTGAGTTCAGTGACAAGGAATGAGGCCAGTTCAGAGATTAGAGGTAATAGTTAGAGTGAATCAGGCTCAGGACTTTAAAACCTAATCCGGGTTAGTGGGCCCAGGTAGAAAGGGAAGCCTGTATGTAAGAGAAGGCATCAGAGAGTCAAGCCAAATGACACGACTTACCTTAGAACACAGCGTTAGTTTCTAGAAATGCTTGCATTGGAAATTGGTTTCTATTATACATTACAGTGTACTCTTTTAATAGTTATTGTTGGGCTGATGGCCCCGGGCGAGAGGGGAGTTTCCTATTTATATTTCATAGCATGTAATTTAGGGGTTTCAGTGAAGGAAAGAATAGAATATGATGTTTGTGATTGAAATTAAATTTTAATAAAATTGTCTCTCTGAGTTCTGCTTAAAATGCTAACTTGCAACTTCTGCTTTTGATGAACTAGAGTGAAGAACAAAGCTCCCAATGAAAACTAGGAAAGGCAGATAACAAATCAAAACATCTGTTTGAAGGTAATAGGACCTGCCAAGGAAAGCCAGGACTGCAGAAGCCAAGATAATGGAAAGAAAGATCATTGAGCTGAGCCCAACTTTCTGCACGCTGTTTTTCCCCCTAGGTCATTTGCCAATTCCTGGTACAGAATGAGAAGCTAATAAGGCTGGCAGATGTCAGCCACTAAATGGTAGAGAAGCCAGCAGAGCTTTTGACAATCTCATGGTGCTGCCGAGAGAAAAGTGACATTTGGAGCTGCCAAATTAGAAGACGTTGAGAGGCCAGGCGGCTAAGGCAAAGTGATCCCAACTCTCAGCACAAGGTTTGCCCTGGAGGGATTTACGGATTCTTAAGTTGTGCTGGACATAATACCAAGAAACCAAATAGAAAGGAAGAAAAGAACTGAAAAGCACAGAGGAGTGATTAATAATCATATTCTAGAAAGATAAAATTGACTTTACAAATTAGCAAAGGGAAAAGACCCTAAATATCTCAGGCTCTCAGATGGAATATCTGAAGGGCTAAAAGATGGGAGGGTTTGAAGCAAAGGTAGACTGAGTCAAATAAAAACTACAACCCAGCCTTGAGCACGTTCAGCCCCTAGCTGAGGTAATATCCCTGCACCCACATCAAAGTGTAACCTGAGGAAAAGGATAATAAATAGCATGCTGAGCCTCCACGGTATTTCAAACATGTGCTAGTCAACAAACCACTAACAACTATTAAAATAATAAGACCAGGAGAAAAGCAAAAAGACAACAGACAGAGAAACAGATATGAACACCAGAAGACACAGATAGGATGCCAAAATAGCTAACTAATTGTCAAGAAAATCAATGTTAAGGTCAAAACTTTCCCTGGAGAACTGGACTCTGTGAAAAAAAAAAACCAACAGAAATTCTAAACATGGAAAATAAAATAGCAATGCACCTACAAGTCAAGGAAAGATTTCCAACAACCATCAGAAGCTAGGAGACATTTTTTATTACAAGCCTTCAAAATCGAAAATGTATTTTACATGTAAAGCACCTCTCAATTCAAGTGAAAATTCATTTTTTTTCCAGCTACACTAGACATACTTCAATTATCCAATGACCACATGTGGCTATGAACTACCATGTAACAGATAGTACAATTCTATACCACAAAAAAAAAAAAAAAAAAAAGAGTAAAGCACAGATACATGCAGAAACATGCACAGCCTCATAGACATATTCTTGAACAAAAAGAAGTCAGATTCAAAAGAGGGCATGCTGAGGATTCCTCTTATATATCTCAAGAAAAGGCAAAGCTTACTGATGGTCCTAGAAATCAAAATAGTGATTCTCTTATGTGGGAATGGTTTTGACAGGAAAGGGCAGGAGGGTATATTTTTGGAGTAATACTCTATATTTTGATCTGCGTAGTGCTGTATGCATAAGTAAAAATCAAAAATTTGTATATTTAAGAGGAGTGTGCCATCTGAAATTCAGGGTAATGTATATTATATCCTGTAGTGCACTGGCTAGCTGGACTTCAGGGCGGCAGGGAGGGAGAGGGAATGAGGAGGAGGGGAGGAGACAGAAGAATCTGTGGTTTATAGAATCTGCTAGTTTCTGTTGTGCACATATTCTGATCAGGTCCAACTTTAAGCCTCCAACATGACATCACTGAATATGAACTTGGGAGAGATATGCAATATCAGCTCTTAGAAGCTGGTACAAGTCAGTTCCCGCATATGTACCTTAATACAAAAGTATAATAAATAAATATGTGAAGAACTTGGAATTTGAGCAAAAGCAGTCAGCAGAGAGCGCACTCTTTTGATGAATACCCCTACCGTATAGAAATAATTATGAGGAGGAGGAGGGAATCTCTTCACCAGACTTCCAAGATGATCAGAGAGAACACTGGTAAAGACGTTACTGAGACAAGGCACAGATAGGCTCCCTCAGCCTCCAGTCCTGGCCCCCGCATGGGCCCTCCCACCCTGTGGTGCTTGCTCTCCGCACCCCCAAGCAGAGCTGAAGGATGACAACTGCATGCACTCCGAATGGAGCTTTCTCTTCTTACACACTGTACAGTTCCAAATATGCTGTCAAACTCAGGAAATAATGCACTTTAAGATAATGAAGTGTATTAGACAACAATACCAAAGGCAATCTTGAAGTGTCAAATAAAAAATGTACAACAGTTAAATAAGGCAGATGCTCCCTGGCGCCTGGCTTGTTCATGGGGGAACATATATTAGAGCAAAAATAAACAGTGCGTGCTTCACTGGGTTTCTAAATTTTTACATGTTTGCTGTGCAAGAAAATTCATGCTGAGAGTCACCATTTGCATTTCCTAACCTTTGTTAGGACTCTATGGCCTCAGTGACATAGTGCTGCAACCATGTGAAATTAATTTCCTGGTTGTATTAGCTCAAAGAGATGTTGTCCTTTAAAGGTTATCAATTAATGAAAATTCTAATTCAATGTAAACATGGGGCCATAAAAGGCCTGGATTCTGTACAAGGTGGCCTATTCTGGAGGGCAGTATGACATTTGCCCCAAGGCCTAGTATGACATACAAGAAAGTGAAAACAGTGGTAACAAGGCCTTTTACAATTATCTAACGCCATAAAACAGTGCCACTCGGGAAAAAAAAAAATTCTGATTCCGTATAGTGGTTAAAAGGCAAGACCCTGGCATGATCAACCTGAGGTTGCATTTTCCCTTGTGACAATGACGAGCTGTGCAAACTTAAGCAAGTTTCTTAATTTCTTTGTGCCTCAGTTTCTTCATTTAAAATGGGAATTATAAGTGTAATTATCATACACACACATCTATATAACCTCAAAAGTAAATTATTATGTAAAAGTATTTTGATACATATTTCCAAAACTCATTCTAGAAGATTATAAACATATACATTTCTAGCCCGTCAAGTAAGCTATCATAAGATCTCATCTAAATACTTACTTTTAGTTGTGGATTTTTATCCATCCTTATTACAAAAGAATTTCAGGTAGCTTTTTAAGGTATAAACAAGATAAAAAATATGAGTAAGTATAAAAATACGATCAAATGAAACTACGAATAAGAAAAATAAGATGAGGACAGGTGGGATATTAACATATAAATACTGTGAGGTTCTTTACAGCTGAGCATTTTTACTGTGTAAGAAGCCATATTCAAGCTTTATAAATATCCAGACAAATACTTGATTAAGCAAACTGATGACATGAATGAATCATCTCCAATTCCTTTCGAAAGTTGGTGTAGTATGCATAATAAATGAGTGAGTTAATGACAGCAAAGTCATGTCGATAATCCATGACATGGACATGAATAATTAGATGATGACTGTATTAGTAAAATGGGAATAATTTTCACTCAGATGGACATAAAACTATAAAGTCAATGAGTCTTCAACCCAAAAAGGAGAATTACTATTCAAATAATTATTACAATCTCTATTCCTTTGCTTTTTCCTGTCAGAAAATTTTAATCAATATCTGTGTCCACTTGTACTCCAAATATTCATTATACACTTTCTTACTCTATATACTTCTAAAATTAGTAGTTTAGCCCATTTGCAGGGCACAAGTCCATTTCTAAAAAATTAAGTGGGCTTTTAGACAATGCTTGTATACAAGAAGGAGGTGGTAACCTCTAGAACCAGTCACTAACAATGGTGAAACAGACCAACAAAACCAACAGCCTTTCAGTGTCTCTCCAGTATGGTAGCCAGTTGTCATAAATGGCTTAAATTTAAATGCAAATTAATGAAAATGAAATAAAATTGAAAACAGTTCCTCATTTGGACTAGCCATATTTCAAGTGCTCAGTAGCCGTACATGGCTGGTGGCTACCACATTGGACAGTGCAGATATGGAACATTCCATCACCACAGAAAGCTCTATTGGACAGTACGACTTGTAGAATGTAAGCTTTCTTTTACCAGTGAAAAGATAACACATTTGCAAGTATATATGTAAGCTGATGGACTAGAGATCAAAATGTATTTTCCAATAAAATCATGAGCACAAATGATTTCTAGGTGAGTTCATGACATTCTATTTACCCTTCAATTAACTGAAATCCTGCAAACTCACAGTGCAACACAGTTGCAAAACATTCTATTATACACCTGTAAGTAAACAAACCTGGGAAACAATAGCATTGCCTGAGAAATAGTGCTTCATTTCCTATGAATGCTCTCATTGAGGAATAACAAGCTTCATTAGATAAGGTGAAGTCCATCTAAACAGGGAATTCTGTGACAATTTAGTAAACATATTCCCAACTTCCCATCAATATTAGAGGTGGCTAACAAACCATTCTATGTTACAACTTGTTTTTGAATCACAACAGAGAGCTTCGTTTCCTTGATATGAGGATATCACTGCCACTAAACTTACATTTATTTGTTTAGGTATTTGTGGTTTGCCTTCAGAAATTGAATTTTAAAAGAAGAAGTGTGGGGGGACAAACAACCTTTCATCAATTAAATAAGTAAGGGTAGAGAAGGGAAGGTTAAAGAGATTGTTGCTAGCATTTGTTTGTGCTAAACACTTTACATACACACATTATCTCATTAAAAGTGCCTGTGAGGAAAAGTGAGAAAATAAAAGAGATAAAGAACAAACTGAACTTTACACAGAAAATGACAGAAGAAATAAATTAAAGGATGAGATTAGGGAGAAGAAAAAAGGTGTGATAAACCAGATGTATTATAAAACTTTGCTACTCAAAGTGTGGTCCACGGTCTGGCAGCATTGACATCACCTGAGAGTTTGATGGGAATGCAAATTCTTAGGCCCCACCTTAGACCTACTGTGTTACAACTTGTGTTTCAGCAAAATCTCTAAATGATCCATATGCACACTAATGTTTGACATGTGGACAATGCATAGGAAACTTCTGAAATAAGCCAATTTTATTGCTTTGTAGGATGGTGTGAGACACTGTCAGCAACCCATCCATCAACTATTCCCAAAACCCCTCTCTCTTGTCTGCCTTCTCCTAATGAAATTTAAAAAGCCAGATTACCTTCCTGTCTTCTTTGCAGCAAAAAGTATCAATGACCACCAGGTGGACAATGAGGCACGATAAAATGTTTATTGAATGGCATCTGGTAAAGATTTTCCTACCTGATAAAAGCAGAGATAGTAATGTGAGATCTTTTTGCAACCTGCTAACTTTCTTCAACTAAGATTGCTACTGTGAAGATCTGTTGCTTAGAACTGGGATGCCTATTTCATGATTAATAAAAGACACCATCAACTTACTAGGAACAGCTAAGTGGAGTTAGAAAGAGCCTGGGTCCTTGATAACATCACTGAGCCACTGCATCAACCAAACTGGCCATCTTTGGACTTCTTGTGTTTTGTGGGATAATTCAATATCCTTTTCTCTAAATCACTGTTCCATTACTTGCATTTGTGGCCCCTGGTCACAGCAGTGTTTGAGGAAGAAAGAGAAAGGGAAGGAACTAGTTATTCTATATATAGAAAGTTCATACATCAGGTATTCAAAACTCTAGAAGGACTCAGATATTTTTAGTTATATTGTAGATCTGATTAAACCAGTGATTTCAAATCTCAAAAGGTTTTGGGTGTGTATGTGTGTCTTCTCTCCCATAAGGAAGTAAACGTGATAGTTGGTAAGTCTGTAATTTACTTTCTGTTTTATAGACATAATTGAATGTGAATCACATTTGAATTTTAGTCTTGTATTTAAAAAACTGTTTATCTAAGTCAATGATTAAAAATGACAAGCTCTGCTACTTTTTTGTTAAGCAGGTTGCTTTCAAACTTTATTTATCTCAGATTGTGTGCTGTTGTCACACATTCACTGTACCTCTCAAAACCTGCTAAAATACAGAATTTGGGTCCACAGGGAGTAGATATCAAAGTGATGCACGAAGTAAAAAGGTTATATTTTTGCACAACTTCTCATGATTAAAAAAGTTAATCAAAGAGCATTTCCTCCCATGCTCTTTCCTTTCCTCCAAATCAACAGTCTCATTTGCAAAAGGAATGGAAATTTTGGCATCTATTTCTGTTTGGAATTGAAATTTTCCATGACACTTCAATCCTATCCTACCAGTATAAGACAATGCTGCCGCAGTCACTGTTGCAACAAAGAGAAAGAACAATTAAAGGCATGACTTACCAGAATGTGCAAGGATTAAGGTTTTAAATCTTCTAGTTATTGAGTATAATGAAAGAATCTATTGCAACGCCTGTGGATGAAAATCTTTTGTGAATGTATCAATGCATTTCCTTCTTTAACATCATACTGGCAACATAAAAAATCTTTTGATTGTGGTGCATTTTCACGGACACCACACTAATCAATGATGGTCATGCCACAGAAACGTTAAAATAAAAGGTGGATTGTTTGTACTTACTGTTTATGGATCCTACGACATGCCGGGCAGAGACGTGTGGGTATTGTTTCTGGATTTTTAGATTTTTAAAAATTGTTTTTAGTTCAGACTATTTTTTTTCTTTTGCATGAGGTCGGTTTGTCATTAATCTCTTATTTCCAAAGATTGTAAGGTTATATGCAACAAATAGTTTAGATTTTCAAAGTTTTACTCTTTGGAATAGTATTTTTTATAATACACTCAATATATACACAGCAAGTAGTTCTGAAATTATAATGTGCACATAAATCACCTGGGGATCTTATTGAGGTGCAGATTCTAATTCAGTAGATCTGGGGTTGGGCCTGAGATTCTGTACTTCTCATGGGCTCCCAGGTGACGCCAGGACTGCTGGTCCACACAACATTCTATGAGAAGCAGGGTCTAATATCTTACAGTTCACAAAGTGCTTTAACTTACATAATCTCATATAATTCTCACCCATCCCCACCATATCAATGAGTAAGAAAAAGTAAGTTTCTGGGAGTTTCACGGTCTTGTTCAAGACCATAAGTAATAAAGTCGACACTTCAACCTATACAATCTGGCAAAATCTAATGTCCTTTCTACTTTGAAATAGGGTCTTCCCCTCTACCTCTTTCAGATGAGACATCTAGTCCTTTGGAACAAATAAGAACAAATTCTGCAGTCTATTAGTTCATTCAGACTAATTACATCAACCAATTTCACAGAATACTAGAGAAGGATTAATCTAGCTTTACTTACATATCAGAATACAGTGTAATTTGGACTTTAATTAGACATTAGAATGTTATACAGAAAGAAATGTCCACTTAAATATACTGTGTGCCATTAGCATGCCAGCTTTCTATAAAGCAGAAGTTAATTTGTCTTCAGATGGGGGGAAGAAGGAGTGGTATACAGATTGTTTCTAATTCAGAAGATGCTTCTTCTGGTCTAGGGAAAAATAGCATGAGGGTTTCATTCTCTTCCCTCTGTTGTCCTCCCTTCCTTTCTCCTCATCTCTGCCCTCCTTCCTTCTCCCACTGCCTACCATCTACAAAACCCTTTAGGATCTAATTTCATTTTTATGATTCAACTAACTGAAAAAGCTAAAATCCCTATGAGTGTCTGAGAGCAGCAGAAAATCTGATTATTTGGAGTGCTGTTGGCTAGCTCATGGCATCCATATTTAAGGAAGCATCCTGCAACAATCATCCAGAATGAGCATATGGCAGACCTCTGTATGCAGCCATTATTATTCAGTCATTGTTCATTATGTTTGAATTAACAGTGACAGCACACATCATACGTATTAGATGATGTTTCTATTTAATTCCCTATTATCTATTAAAATCTCTCTGCTCTTGCAGAGAGAAAACACAAAAAAGTCATGCACAGAGAATCACGGACCACCCACGATTACTTTTCCCATCCTTTCCAAAATACAGTTCTAAGGAGTTTACTTTCAAAAGCAACACCACCAAATTAGTACAGTAACATCATACTTCTTGTTCTGATCAGAGTGTTGGTAGGAGAAAATGGATTGATGCTTTTTTACTGATCTGTGAGCCAAATTACATTCATTCTTGGAGAGTGGAGAAGTAGGAATGACCCTCAAGTGCAGAGTGGCCCAGTGGAAAGATGGCTTCAATATACTCTTGAATGATACTAATATATAGGCTAGACCAATACAACCACTTTCTGATCCTACAGAGCTGCCATTTTGTTAATCATTCTAGCATCCAGGAGACTGGAAAGAAGGACCAACATAGAACTGCTTAAAGACTATTGCCTCTGTGCCACATATTTCAAATATTGTTCAACTGATATGATGTAGGAAGGTGGTGAAAAATTAACTGCAAGATGACCATTCAAGAGTTATCTGAGGTAAGGTCTCAGTCCTGTGGGTTAATTCAAACCAGGAATATAAAGGGCTTTCTAATGGGGTTTTCTGAGCTCTTAAGCCTTAATACCACCTACTAATCTTTTACCCTAAGTGACCACCATGTTGTTGGGATACAACCAGCATGGGGATCACCAAAAGTAGGCTCCAGTGTCCTTTTTTTTTTTCTTTGCTTTTAAAAGTCTCAGTGTTCTTCTAACATTACAAGTCATCCGCTGATGCAGCCACAGCTGTACCACTGCTGGGAATTTCATTCCCATTTGGAGACTTCTCCCCCTCCCCCACTTTGATTTGATTAGGGAAAAACCATGTTTGTGCTCATCATGTTACAGAATGAAAATCAAGAACTATAATCTTCAGGGCTTTCTAAAGTTCTATTTGAAACTATCGTAACAAAATAAGATTAAGATATTCATTTTTGGGCGCCTGGGTGGCTCAGTTGGTTAAGCAACTGCCTTTGGCTCAGGTCATGATCCTGGAGTCCCAGGATCGAGTCCCGCATCAGGCTCCCTGCTCGGCAGGGAGTCTGCTTCTCCCTCTGACCCTCCTCCCTCTCATGCTCTCTGTCTCTCATTCCCTCTCTCTCAAATAAATAAATAAAATCTTTAAAAAAAAAAAAGATATTCATTTTTGTCATTTTTCTGACTTCTAGAGTTTATGAGAGAATGGCCATCTCTTTATGAAGATGGGCAAAATAATACAATGAATCACAGTGGGGACTGGGACAGAACATGTAGACATACCCCTAACTTAACAGTGACAAAATGAGCTCCTTCCATTTAGATTTCATTAACTCTAAGTGAATCCTGTTTTCAGGACTTTATTCTTTATTGAAAACAGAATTACAAAACTTTTCCTCAGCAGAAAAACTGAGGCAAAGATTTAATAGTAGCCTAAAGACTAAAGATTCATTTACTGAGTGCATTTTATTTAAATTAAGGTGGTATATAATCTATTCAATGTTCAGGTTCACTTGTAAACAAATGACTACCCCCCTTCTAACAATGATAACGTAACAATAACACCCTACATGTGTTAAAATCTTGTATACTTTTCAAACACTTTCTATATGGATTAAGCCACTTCAGATCCCATAAGCACCCATAAAACTTACATTTGATTTAATGGTGAATGTTCCCTCCAGAAAAGGTATGGTGAAATCCTAACCCCCAACACTTCAGAATGTGACCTTATTTGGAAATAGGGTCTTCACAGAGAAAATCAAGTTGAAATGAGGTCTTTATGGTAGGTCCTAATCCAACATGACAGTATCCTTATTAAAGAGGGGAAATTTAGATACAGACAGGCACTGAGAAAAGATGATATGAAGAA
This sequence comes from Mirounga angustirostris, assembly GCF_029215605.1. NCBI lineage: Eukaryota > Metazoa > Chordata > Mammalia > Carnivora > Phocidae > Mirounga > Mirounga angustirostris. The sequence continues at coordinate 141,703,803 of NW_026991709.1, read as the reverse complement.
ACACAGTGAAAAGATGGCCATCTACAGGCTAAGAATAACCTGAGGCTACCAGAAGGTAGGTTTCTTCTGCTCACTTGAGGTCAATCATTTCCACTTTTTTTTTTTTCCTTTAATGATGCTTCTCTTGGAGTGTTTGACATGGAATTTGATTGTTCTGCTTCCTAGACGGATGAGCTATGGTTACAAGAATGCTGAATTTCTACATTTACATAATGAGTGTTCAGGTAATATGACTGTATACTAGGGGAAAATTATTTCAGAAGCAAGTTCCTTCTTTCTAAGTGGGCATAAATGTGCTAGTTCATTCAGCATACAGTTATTATATACTTGTTATGTGTCTAGTAGAGTACAAGATAGGAGGATCTTACACAACACATATAATTAAACTGAGATATTCATTATAACCAGATCTGGCAAAAGTAAAACAACAGTGTCCTTACTACTCCCTCTGTGTAAAGCCAGGAAAAGGAAGAGTCTCCACCCTCACCCCTGAAAGCTTGGGCTGAGATTTATACTGCAGTGTAAGAACTTGGCATATTCTCCATAAAAACATAGATGTTTCTATTGGGTTTAACAAATTATAATATTAATAAGCTAGCATTGTGCAATTATTGGTAATTGAATCAAATGATATTATTATCATAATAATACCTAACTTTTGTGTACCAGAATTACTATGTTAAGAACTTGTCAAGCACTTTCTCCTTTGATCATTATGACTATCTACTGGATAGATGCTACAATAATCCCATGTTACCGATGAAGAAACTAATGCCCAAAGAGGCAAGTCATTTATTTTAAGAGGTCACAGAAGGAATAACATGTGGAATCCAATTCCAAAACCACAAATGTCTGTTCACAGAACTCACAACAGAAACAGAGAACACTCACATATCCACTAACTAGGTTAAACTTCAGGTAAATATCTGCCTTCCCATTTCATGGAATGATACCTTTGATCCATACTTATACAATAGCCACACACCACCTTTATTTTACAAACAAACTCTAAGTCCGAAAGAGTAACCGTGAGCAAGAAAAGGAAAAAAGCAATAAAAACGACAGACAACAGAGTATGTAGATCCCTCAGAATGTGAATTTCATCTTTTTATAAGTTACTCCAAAATACAAATTAGTATTTCAATAAGAGGAAAAAATATGTATATATGATCACTGGTGTAAAGAAAATAACAGATGGCAAATGGAATCTTTAAAAATCCAATGCCGGTGAATAAGACACATGAGATTGAAAAACAGTTTTTTGTTTCGACTCTCAACAATTTTCTTCCCCAATAAAAATTCTCTCAACTACAGGGTTTATATCAAATTTACCATTAAAATGTCAAAAAAAAAAAAAGAAAGAAAGAAAAGGAAAACGATGGCATCATTGAATGACAGAAATGGAAATGACCTTAGAGGCTATGTTGAACCCTCAAACAGAGACTAAAACTTCAGCTCAGAGAGTTTAAAGTTAGTAATAATAGTAGATGAAAATTCTATGGCAAAAATACATTAGTTGTTAATATGAGGATTTTAATAGTCTTTGCCCAAATTATTCTTTTTTTCTTCAGGTATCCTTCTCTATGTGAGGTCTGAGATGTTCATGAGTTCATGTAGTCCATAACTCTATTAAGAACATCAAGTGCTAATATATTTTTAAAGTTGAACTATCTGCCTCCCATCACCAATAAGATTCTTCTTCATTTTGGCAATGAAGCCTTTCCAGGGCCTCTCATATATGCACCAAATGTTAATACAGCATTTTTCCCTCATAATCTTAAAAACTGAGGCAGAGATAATGACTCCATGTCTTCTTCCAGAGCACATGGGCAGACTACTGACCACTATTAGTTAGCCTGGGACCACCTCACTGACTTCTGGTCCATGATATGTAACTTGAAGAAAGAAAGATTATTTTAAAGCATGATTTATGTTCCCCCAGTCTCTCTTCTCCTCCAGTGGTTATATTGGGAGTCCCTTGTTCCGATTGACATAGCCTCTATGCAAACATTTTAGGTCGCTGAGCCACCACTTGAAAGAGCTACTGAGGAGAGCAGTCATATTTTACTATGTGGAGCCTCAGATATTTTAGGGTTTGTTACCATAGCCTAGCCTAACCTATCCTGACTAATGTGGAGAACAACTTTCTGCATATGACCATTCATAAAGCTATGCTTTTTTTTTAGAACTCTGTGTGTCTTACACTCACATGTAATATTCCATGTAATGAGGGTTTTGATATCAAATAAAGTGTCTCAACAAGGAGTTAAGATAACTGGCTTTATTTTTTCTTTCTCTGGGTGTCTCACTTCTATGTTTCTTATTTCCCACCTACCCTAGCAACCAGTCTGTATCTCTCTAAGACATCAACACCATGTTTACCCGCTACTACGTACTTGGTCATCCTTCTCCTCCATTTCAATACTCTACCAATTACAGGGTCCATTCCTTTGATGTCTGATTCCTTTTATTCAGTGGTCTCATGCTTACATTACTGACTTGATCCATTTGACACATACAGAGTTAAGTAACTCTAGCTTACCATGATGTGTTATAAACATAGATTGTAACTGGAATACATAACCCTGAATATATGATAAGATACAGAATCAAATATTCTTTAGTTAGTATATCTTTCCACATCTTCTCCAGGTGTGGGCACCATTATAGTCAACAAACATCCTTCACATTTGTTGGTTAAATAGCACCACTGAAAAAGAGAATTTTATCTTACCTTCACCTTTTCCCTTGATAGGTAGGTTTTATATAAATGTGATATTCATTGACATGGGAGATTCCATTAATTCCAAAACATCAAAAGTAATAAATCCACCTAAAACTTTTACCTGTGTATAGAAAATGTCAAGATCTCATGAGACTCTAAGGAGAGAATTCCCTTAAACTGGAATTGAATATTGGATCAGGCACTCAATTTTCCTATTCCATTTACAATGTCTTTGCTGTGTGGTACGAAACAGAGTTCTTAATGGTGATAGGGAAGGAGAGGGCTGACTTAGGAGGAGTTCCTAATTGAGAATAGATGGATTTGAGAATAGCCTGCTACCCTGAAGCCAACAGGAATCACAAACTGAATAAAACCTCCCAACATTTGGAGACAAATATTTATATTCTCTGTATTTTCCTATTCTAAAGTGGTACAGTCCCTACAAGGGAAAAGGGAGTGAGAATATTTGTAGCAAGAAGGCACCAAGAAACAGCCCAATGCAAGAGAGAAACATGTGAAAAGAACATCTGCTTTCCCATAAGAAATATAGGATAGAAATAATCTTTGATGATATGCAAAGAATTGACTGAAGGACTAGAAGCCTTTATCCAGAGAAAGGTGAGAGGAGAAGGCAAACCTGAAAGAATTCTCACAAAAATAAAACAGTATGCCCAAAAATTATGTATGAAAAGGAGCATGGTCGTGAAAAGAAACTGCAGTGGCTCATTACAGCAACAGCAAAGAGCACAGCAGATGACCTCCTTCATTTACAACTTATTGGATCTTAGTCAACAGTTTTAACCCATCATCGTAAGTCAATAATCACCTACACTGTCTCTTGAATCTTTCCTTTAAGTTCGGATGAAGAACTTTTCTTCTCCAAAAAACCTTCTCCGGTGGATATTTATCATGCCTTGTGGATGGCGAGAAGCTTTGAATACCCTTGCTGGTTTGGGAAATTCCTCATTTTGTCAATCCTGGTTTAAAATCACAGGTCACCTTTTTGTATAAAAGTCTCACTTTTGCAGCCTTCCTCAAAGATGAACTAAGAGCATGCCTATCAAAGCCAAACACTGAATTAGAAGCTGGTAGCACAAAGAAGGAGGCCTTGATCCAAATTCCTACTGGCTTAAGTTACTCCCAGTTTCTAGGGACAGCGGTGAACAGAAGTTCTATGCAGGTGTCTAATATCCAGTAGTAAAGTGTCTACCATGGTATCTCCACTTGACCAGTTCTGATTGGTGATTTGAGACACTGGTCATTGCTATGTGATCCTGGCACCTCCTTCTCTAGCTTCCTAAAAATTATGACCTAATTAATATACTATACTTACTTTTTGCTTAAAACACTAAGAATTGATTTCTCTTGTTTAGAACCAAAACCCTATGGTAGACACTGTCCATGCTCTGCTCAGATTCCATTCATCTGTGCTGTGATTCCTTCTCCTAGCTTCTGTGTACCTTTATTTCTAAAGGCAACTCTTGCAACTTTCTTTGGAAGGACTGCCCTCTGACTATAAAGCTGCTTTATACAGAGGTAAAAAGAGCTGGTAGTGCCTGGAAACTGATGCTCCATAGGCAATATTTGGCAAATGACTGACAGGTGTAGGAGTATGAAAACTACAGTCTTAGTTTGCTAGGGCTGTCATAACAAAGTATCACAGACTAAATGGCTTCAAGGGCAAAATTTATTTTCTCATAATTTTGGAGGCTAAGAGTCTAAAATCAGGGTGTCCATAGGGTTGGTTCTTCTAAGCTGATGTCCTTGGCTTGTCTCCTCCCTGTGTCTTCACGTAATTTTCCCTGTGTGTGTTTCTGTGTCCTAATCTCATTTTATAAGGACACCAGTCATACTGGATCAGGACCTGCCCATATGACCTCATTTTAACTTAATTACCTCATTAAAGACACTATCTCCAACACAGTCACTTTCTGAGGTAAAGGTTAGGACTTCAACATATAAATTTTCAGGGTGACACAACTGAGCCCTTAACAGTGACTGCACTTGTCCCAAGGAGATACAAACAATGAGATATGACTTACATTGCAGAGACCCTCTGCAGGATAGGGCTGAGGCTGGAACTTGGTCTAAAATCACACTTTCTTGGGCTTCCTTCCCTTGTCTGGCCTGCTTCACTCGCTCTTTAGTGGTTTCTCCAGGGAGCCTTTCCTTACTGGCATAGAGAATCTCATCTCAGGATCTGCTTCTTGGGAAACTGATCTATTATATAATCCCAATTAATACCCCTTCTTTTGCCCAGACAATATCCCACCTGAAAAGGCTTCAGGAGGATATGCAAGGCCTCTTTAAAGCATCAGGAGGTGATGTCAATAGGAATGGAGAAGTAAAGACTTCCCAAAACTCTCTCTTCTAGAAAAGCAATGAGAGCAGTGGAAAAAAAAATTGTAAAAACATCACCTTCTTCAGAACTCTGGAAATTAAAAGCTTGCAACAGAGGTGCCTGGGTGGCTCAGTCGGTTAAGTGTCTGCCTTTGGCTCAGGTCATGATCTCAGGGTCCTGGGATTGAGCTCCGCATTGCTTTTCCCTCTCCCTCTGCTGCTCCCCCATTTGTGCTCTCTCTCTCTGTCAAATAAATAAATGAAATCTTTAAAAAAAAAAAAAAAAGCTTGCAACAATCTAGGGAACATAAATTCAAGAAAAATGGCTGAATCTTAGTAGGAAGAGAGAAGCTGTAGCATTTTAACATGGTCTGTTTCTATCCCCATCTCCCAACTCTACGATAGCTTGAACATCAACAGCCTTACAATCCCAGTGAAACTAGTATCTTAACAGCCCCTGGAAGTAACAGAACAGAGTTGGAGATGCTCCAAAGCCCAATCCCAGAGAACTGTCATTATTTGATGTGTCTGTCCATTCCGTGGAAAGCCACTCTCATTTGACCTACCTCAGAGTTCACAGAGTGCAAACAACTTTTCAAAACATCAAAATAAAACTATCAAATCTGAAGACAGAAAGAGAATCTTGAAAAAGCAAGAGAGAACTCATCAGATACAAGAGATCCTCAATAAGACTAATAACTGATTTCTCACAAAAAATCATGGGGGCCATAAGACAGTGAGATTATTTATTCAAAGTGCTGAAAGAAAGACAGTCAACCAAGAATTGAACCAGTAGTTCTATAGATCCAAGAATTCTATATCCAGCAACTTATCTTTCAAAAATAAAGGAGATATTAAGACATTCCAAGGTAAACAACAATAAAGAAAACTGGTCATTAGTAGATCTGCCCCTCATACTAAAGGGAGTCCTCAGTGAAATGAAAGAACACAATATGGTAACTTAAGTACACATGAAGAAATAGAGAGCACCAGTAAAGGTAATTACTATATAAAGGATGCTATAAAGGTATTTATTTGTAATATTTTCCCCTATATAATGAAAACTGCATAGAATACTTATAAATCTACACAATGTAAAAAGATATAATTTGTATGACAGTAATAGCACCAGGAATGATGAAGTGGGTGGAGCTACATAGGAGCAAAGATTTTTATATGATTGAACTTAAGTTTGTATTAATCTGACTAGATCGTTGTAAATTAATGTTAATTGTAATTTCTAGGGCAACCATTAAGAAAATAATAAATACATAAAATAAATGACAAGGGAATTAAAATGGTACACTAGAAAAATCTAACACAATAAAACATTAAAAGAGAAAATGCAGAACAATAACAAGAAAGACATGAGACGTATAAAACAAATATCAAAATGGAAAATATAACCTTACCTCATTATTAATGTCATTAAATGTAAATGAAATAAACATTCTAATTAAAAGACACAGTGGGGTGGAATGGATTTAAAAAAAAAAAAGGAAAAAATGTCATCTGACTACATGCAAATCAGAGATGAACCATGAGAGACTATGGACTCTGAGAAACAAACAGGGTTTTAGAGGGGAGGGCGGTGGGGGGTTGGGTTAGCCTGGTGATGGGTATAAAAGAGGGCATGTACTGCATGGAGCACTGGGTGTTATACGAAAACAATGGATCGTGGATCACCACATCAAAAACTAATGACGTATTGTATGGTGACTAACATAACATAATAAAATAAAATAAATAAATAAATAAACCACAGTGAGATACCATTTCATACTCACTCAGATGGCTATAATTAAAAAAAAACGAATAATAACAAGGGTTGTCAATGATGTGGAGAAATTGGAACACTTATACGAAGCTGGTAATAATGTTAAAGTGGGATAGCTGCTTTGAAAAACAGTTTAGCAGTTCCTCAAGAAGTTAAACGTAGAGTTACTATTTGACTCAGGATTCCATTCCTAAGTATGTACCCAAGAAAATTAAAACCATAAGTGCAATTAAAACTCAACAATAAGAAAATAAACAATCCAATTAAAAACTGGGGAAAAGATTTGAACAGACACCTTACAAAAGAAGATTTACAAGTGGTAAATAACCATATAGAAAGAAGTTCAACATCACATAGCATTAGGGAATTGGCAAACTAAAATATTAATAAGATTCTATCCCACACCTATTAGAACAGCTAAAATCAAAATATGGGCAGCAATGCTTGTGAGGATATAGAGCAACAGGAACTATCACTCTTTGCTGACAGGAATACAAAATGATACAGCTACTTTGGAAACGCATTTGGCAGTTTCTTACAAAGCTAAATCGAGTCTTACTATATGATCTAGCAATCACATTCCTAGGTATTTACCCAAATGAGTTGAAACCTAAGTCTACATAAAAACCCACACCTGAATGGTGATAGCAGCTTATTCCTAATTGCCAAAAACTGGAAGTAACCAAGATGTTCTTCAATAAGTGAATAAACTGTGGTACAGCTATACAAAGAAATAGTATTCAGTGATAAAAGGAAATGAGCTATCAAACCATGAAAAGACATGGAGGAAACTTAAATGCATATTGCTAAGTGAAAGAAGCCAGTCTGAAAAGGCTAAAGACTGTATGGTTCCAACTACATGACATTCTAGAAAAGGCAAAACTATGAAGAGACCAGCCAGGGGTTTAGGGGACATGAAGGAGAGAAAGAAGAGGGGAAGCTGAGGGAGGAAAGGAGATGAAGCACAGATTTTTAGGGCAGTAAACTACTATTTTGTATGATATTGTAAAAGTGGACACATGGCATTATGCATTTAACAAAAACTATAGAATGTACAACAAAAAGAATAAACCCTAACATAAATTAGGAACTAGAGTTAATAATCTATTGGGGTGCCTGGATGGCGCTGGTCCATTAAGCGTCAAACTCTTGCTTTTGGCTCAGGTCATGATCTTAGGGTCATGGGATCAAGCCCAGGGTAAGGCTTTGTGCTCAGTGAGGAGTGTGTTCATCTCTCTTCTTCCTCTCTTGCCTCTCCCCTTGCTTTCTCTCTCTCTAAAAATGAATAAAAATCTTTAAAAAATAATTATTACCAATGTTGGTTCATCAATTGTAGCCAATGTACCATACCAATGTAAAATGGTAATAATAAGGAAAACTGTGAGTGGTGGTGAGTGGTGGGGGTGGGGGAGAGGGAGTATGTAGGAACTCTCTGTACTTTTAGCTCAAGTTTTCTGTAAACCTTAAACTGCTCTAAAAAAATAAAGTCTATTAATTTTAAAAATATTCACAGAAAAACTTGTAGATAAGTTTCCACAGCAGCGTTATTCAGAATAGCCACAAAGTGAAAACAACTCAAATGTCCATCAACTGATGAATAAACAAAGAGTGGTATATCCATATAATAGGATACTATTCAGCCGTAAGATGGAATGATGTAGTGATATATGTTATACTTAAATGAACTTGGAAAACATTATGTTGAAAGAAGCTAGACACAAAAGGGCACATATTTTATAATCCATTTACATGAAATTTTTAGAATAGGCAAATCCATAGAGATAAAAAGGATATTAGTGGTTGCCAAGGACTAGGGGGAGGGGTAATGAGAGTGACTGCCAATGCTTAGGGTTTCTTTGGAGATTATGAAAAGAAATTAGGTCGTGTTGATAGTTGTACAAATATGTGAATATACTGAGATTCACTGAATTGTATACTTTAAAGAGTCCATTTCATAGCATGTGAATAATAGAGCAATTAAAAAATATAAAGCATTAAGTCACTTTGTCCTCAACAGGAAGAAAGTACATGTAGAAAACAGTATTGTTCAAAGGTCTAAAATACCATTGTGCTAAATCATGCATCCATATAATCAAAAGTGTTTTCAACCTGACAAGTAAGTCCATTGTGTTTTCTTATTATCAGTGATTACATTATCCCCCTAACCCCCCCACCACCACCCTTAACTCTAACCCATTCATTTTGGGAACTTAAGAAGAACTTGAAACATCTTCAATTAATCATAAGTGGGCCTACAGCACTATCTTCTTACATGAATGACATCCACAATATTCTAAGGTATTATTTGTTCTTCATTGTCTCTTCAAGTTAAGCTGTCTTTATTAGAGAGCTATTGTTTTGAGCTTTGAGTGCTTTTTGGGAGACACTGAATCATACCTCCCCTCTGCCAAGATACACACATGCGCACGCCTCTAGCGTCTTCTTATTTCTCAGTTCTATGTGCTAAAATGTAGGAAAGTCAACAAATGAAGGCAAGGCCTGGTATTCATTGAACTTAATGGCATGTCAACAATTGCCTGCATCTATCCACATAGTATTCCCCAAAGTTTTAGAAACAAAATTCCATTTTGCAAAATATGCCACATCAGAGCAAAGTGGGCCAGAGAGCCTTGATATAACAGAAAGGACTTATTTGCATTTTTCTCACTTTATCACTATTTCAACTCTGTGATGTAAATTTGACAGGTATTTTAATCTCCACTTAAAAAATAAAGACCTAGGGGCTCCTGGGTGGATCAGTCAGTTAAGCATCCAATTCTTTTTTTTTTTTTTTTTAAAGATTTTATTTATTTATTTGACAGAGAGAGACACAGCAAGAGAGGGAACACAAGCAGGGGGAGTGGGAGAAGCAGGCTTCCCGTGGAGCAGGGAGCCCGACATGGGGCTCGATCCCAGGACCCTGGGATCATGACCTGAGCTGAAGGCAGATGCTTAATGACTGAGCCACCCAGGTGCCCCAGCTTCCAATTCTTGATTTCAGCTCAGGTTCCTGAGAGAGAGACCTATGTTGAGTTCCGTGCTGGGCATGGAGCCTGCTTGAGATTCTTCTCTCTCTCCTCTCCCTTTGTCCCCCCTCTCTGCCCCCCACTAGCATATACGCCCGCGCTATCTCTCTCTCAAAAAAAAAATAAGACTTAGACATCAAGAGGGCACATTATTTGCAGAGGTTGCATTGTTAATTTGTGGCAGCCGAGAAAGTATTAAAACATATCCTGATTCTCTCATATGTTTACTGAAAAGAGTAAACATTGTGCTAGCAGTCCATTGAAGAAGCAAGGAAAATTGTTCTGACTTTGTAGTTAAAATGCCTGAGAGAATTTAAAAACAGGTGATTGGGTTTTGCTATTCTATAACTTAATCTGGAAAGAGGAATGAAAAAAGTTGTGTAGAGAATGGGATATAAGCCTTTAATGGCATATTTGTTTAAAATACTGTAGGAAGAATTACCCATGAGTTGCTTATTGAAATCAAATAAATTTCTTTAAATCACTCTCTTTTTCTTTTCATTAGCAAATTCTGTGTTGGGAATGATTTTGCAATCTCCACAAAGAAATAAAATGCAGTCTATCAATCTGTCTATGTGAAGTCAATAGTACCCTAAACTAAGCCCTCCTCCCTGCAGCATGCATACACATAGGCATGTGTGCACACACGCACTCACACGATGTCCTTATTTTATGGCCTGAAGTATTTTCTCTTCCAGCGTGTGCTTTGCAAAAAAAAAAAAAAAAGTATCAATGCCTCGGTAGCATTAAGGATGACTCTTGAGGCACTTTTGCAATAAATTCAATATCTACTCCTGTTAGAGAAAATTGCCATAAACTACCAGGTATCATATTTTGGCTAAGCCATCAGTCAGCTACCTTTTATGGAGGTGTCTTTACTATCTAGTACATTTCTTGAAATCGCCCAGGTTGTTTATAAATGTCAAACAAGGTTCACATGCTTACCTATGTTTCTTTTTAGCAACTGACAGAAAAATGCCCTCTCAGTGGGGTGGTGTACATGTAATTTAGTCAAGCAAGTAAAACCAAGAACCAAGATGTCTTTTACCCCACTGCAGTGTATTGCTGAGCAAGGAAATCTCCACTTGCTGTCCCTTGGAAACAGCACCAAAAGAGAGCATGGAACACATCTATATGATGCAACGAGGTGCTCATGGAATCAACCTTTAATTAAACATTACTTAAGAGTAATAAAACTAGGGTCACCACTGCCATTTTAATTTCAGTGGAATTGAAAGGTAATCTCTGCCAACCTTTAAGCCATTTTGTTTTGTTTTCATCAAATGTTCTCCTTCTCTAAGATTATACAGCTAAGGCAGCGTAAGTTCCCATTGCTATGAGAAGAGGAGATTAGGTAGAAAAGCAATCAAGAACGGCTTTAAGGCACAGAAGAGTACCTATAAAACTTTTTATATTGTTCCCCCTTCTTACAAAAAAGAATTGGATTTGGCCCTCTGTTTCCTCATCTGTAAAATACTAAGAGGAATGCCCAACCCACAGAGCTGTTGTAAGGACTGGATGAACAACATATACAAAGCGCCTAACAACGTCTTCTAAGATGGTGCCAAAAGCCTACATGGAAACAACACCTCAACTCATCTCTATAATCTGTAAAGTGAGAAAGATGAGTTTCTAAGAGGTCTCACAGTTGCGTCACTCAAGAACTCCATAAATCTGTAACAGAAAGGAAATATTGCTTGATTTTTTTCCCCCAACATCTCTCATGTATGCTGTTTTGCCTTTCCTTCTTGCTTGCTTTGGCAATCCACACTATCTTACCCTACCCTCACCATCACCACTAAAAAAAGAGGAAGCAAAAGGAAAGTTTTAAAATGACAAGTACCTTTAGTCTTGGTTAAGTTTAACATGCACTTAGTCATCTGCTGTGGGTTATGTTGGCTTTTTATTCTATTTATTCTGTCAGTCAATAAAAAAGGCACCACTCACCACACCACCAACTACAGCATATGTGAGTGGACTCTCACATGGAAACAGAGGACTCCTTTTGTGGAATTTTAGAAAAAGCCATTAGCTATATAGGATTTCACTAATATTTTTGGCATTTCAACATAGAACTCCAAATCTTAGGGAAATGGAATCTCTAAGAGTTCTATTAAATTTCAATGAACTGAAATATTTTATTGTTAAAGGGCCATTTTTCTTAGATACACTGAAAAGGAAAATTTAAAAAAAAAGTGATGAAAAATGCTGAGTCATTGTAGAAGGCAGAAGGAAAAAGAGAAAAATGCAGAGACCTTGACAGAGATGTATACCTCCTATTCTGGCTAGATTTAAGGGGCAGAAATGAATTGTAAAACCAACATAGGCGATTCAATTCCCTGAGACCTTCTTTTCACTACCAGCAAAGGAAAACAAGCATTCATGTGAGTATGTTTGACCATGTAGGTGAGCTGGGATCAAATCTATGGGGGGCGGGAGCCTCAACCTTTGAGAGAGTGGTGTCCCAGACCCAGTTCTGAGTGCTGTGTAACTTTGGAGAAATTCTTTAACCTCTCTGAATCAGAGCAACATACAGCAAAATACAGAATGCCCAGTTACATCTGAATTTCAGATAAACAACAAAAATTTTACATGTGCAAAATTAAGTTTTTAGATTTTTTTTTTTTTTTTGATCGTTACAGTCATTTGGGAGAAGAATGGAGTATGGAAAAAAAGGTTTTAGGTCATACTGAATTCTTCCTTTCTTTCTTTCCCTTCCTTCCTTTCTTTTTCTTTCTTTCAAATCTCAAGTTTATATTATATGCTTACTTGGTACAAGGCACTAAGCATCTCATGGTGAATAAAAGCAGACATGAAGCTATGAAAAAATAAATACACCAATAAAATTAAAGGTGCAATTCTTTTTTTTTTTAATTTTTTTTTAAGATTTTATTTATTTGACAGAGAGAGACACAGCGAGAGAGAGAACACAAGCAGGGGGAGTGGGAGAGGGAGAAGTAGGCTTCCCGCATAGCAGGGAGCCTGAAGCAGAGCTCGATCCCAGGACCCTGAGATCATGACCTGAGCCGAAGGCAGACACTTAATGACTGAGCCACCCAGGCGCCCCCCTAAAGGTGCAATTCTGATGAGGGCAGTGGAAAGATGTGTGACCAGGAGAACTGTGGCAGGTGCTAATTGAAGTTGTGTATGTCATGAAGTACAGGTGGGAGAAGATGGAAGAGAAGGTGCCCAGGCTTGGTCTTGAGGAATCACAAGCCCTAATTATCTAATCAAAGAAGACAAGCCTCCAAGGAAGATAGAGGCTGGAGAAGAGGGAGGGATGCAGGATATTCATATTGTTGACAGCAGAATAGGGTCTTTCAAATAGGCAGCCATGGTTAACACTGAGGAATGCTGCTGACAGGTCAACTCCTTTTCATGACAAGGATGCCACTGGCACCTGAATGAGGGTTGTAACAACAGGTGGGGGGTGGGGTGGGCAGGGGCATATTGACCTCTATTAGCTTTGCAACTGTGAACCAATCTTGAGGCTAATTTGAGCCTCAGTTTCTCTAGCTGTAAAAATGGGAGCTAACCACATCTACTTCAGAGAGAATGCCACAGTCTTTAGCAGAGTATATGTCCACTAAATATTTCCCTGCATGTTCAAGTTTCATCCGAGAAAACTGCTTTCATGGCACTAATTCAGATTTAACTTGTCCTCAAATTTTTCTTGGTGAGGTTAATCTGAATAACAACCATGAAATTTACTCTTATAGTCAATACTAACACTATAACAGCTTTTCGGTAACAATCTACATAAAAATGTAGATATGCAAGCAAAAAAAATCAAAATAAAATACCATTGAGTAGGTAATTCAGAAGAATTACATATTAGACTTCATGAACCTGTCTTGGTGTTAACAGCAGAGTTGTCATCATTTAATTTTTTTTTTTCTTCCCCATCACGGTCTGAATCCAACTTGCAACTCCCAAGATGATAGCTTACTACCCTCATCCTTTTGCAAGAATTAAAACAAAACCTCACTTAGATTCCTACCTATAGTCATTCTCCAACAAATAAACACCATCTACCAAGCTACAAGGGATTCCTCTCTTGCTCCTGCTTTATCTGAGGGAACAGGAGTCAGCAATACTTTTGACCCCAGGCCTGTTATGGCCTAATCTCAGAGTTATAGGCTTTACACACATCATCTTACCTAAGCATCCAGCAATTCTGCCACATAATTATGACTGGTCCCAACAGACAGAACTAAGGCTCACTGAGGTTAAATAACTTACAAGTACAAGGCTGGTACATGGTGGAGCCAGGCTTTGAAATCAGATCTCTCTGATTCTAAAATCCTAAAACTTTTCATTACATTATTTTTTTCCAAACTCAATGGTGTAGCAATATTTGGGAGGGGGAGGGAAGTAGGGGGAGTCCAACAATAATAATCACAGTAAAGGAGATAATATCCTCCTATGTCATCTGTAGATAGTGTTGCCAGATTTGGCAAATAAAAATACAGGACGCCCAGTTAAATTTGAATTCGAGATGAATAATCTTTTTTTATCTCTATTTTTTGAATAAGTTTTTGGCAAAATAAGTATGTCCCATGAAATATTTGGGAAACATCTACACTAAAATATTTCTCTGAAATTCAAATGTAACTGGGAAACCTATATTTTATCTGGCAACTTTTAAAATACTAATAAAATTATCTACAACTTGGTATGCTTTTTATTATCACCACACACCAGCAATTCCAAACAATGTCAGTGACAGAATACTTCTCTGATGAGTGGACCGTCACCCTACACAGGTTGATTCATCACTACCCAAACTGATCTATAGAATGTCAACACCCCATGAGATATTAAAAAGTCTGGTGGGTAATCTGTAAAGATGGCCACCATTCATTCATTCCCTCCTCCTAAGCTCATGTAGCTCCATCAAGAGGTTAGGTCTAATTTCTTCTCCTTGAGTCTGGGTTGGTCTTCAGCCTTGTTTGACCAAGAAACTGTGGCAGAAGTAATATTCTGGAACCTCCAGATCTAAAATATTAGGAGCCTTGCAGTCTTCCCCTGGTTCTCTTGGAACATTTCCTCTATAGATGCTCCCTCTGAGAATGCTCCCTCACAGAAATCCTAGGAAAAACGAAAGCCACGGAGAAAGGACATAGGTAAGTATTCTTATTAACAGTCACAGTTTAGCTCTCAGATTAACTGCCCATCATATAAATGTCCAGGCTAGTGAAATCCTCAGATAACTGCAGCCCCAGCCTCTGTTTGATGACAACTACAAAAGAGACCCCAAGCAAGAGCAACCCAACTGAACCTAGTCAAGTCTGAACTGTGAAGGACCATCATAGACTGTTTTAAATCAGGGGTTTCTGAGCTATAAAGCAATAGACAACTAGATGAAGAAATTTTTTGTGGGATTAAAAAAAATTCCCACATAAAAATTTGGAAAACACTGAAATCATATTTTTCTCCTAGAAATATGCAACTAATGAATCAGTGAACACTGCATCAAAAACTAATGATGTACTATATGTTGGCTAACTGAACATAATAAAAAAAAAAAACCCAACAACAACAAAAAGGAGAAATTCATAGTGTGTAAGTCCATAGCAACAGTTCTGTTCTGAGAATTTCTGCAGAAAAATAACTTTAATTTTTGTTTAACCCAATATTTCCTAAATGTATCCAGTTACATAATACATTTTCTATAAAATTCTCATTAACATTTTGGAAAAAAGTGTCCTGGAAGCTCAGGTGAGGAAAATCTATACTATTCCATGCTGTTTTCCATCAAAGGTAATTATCTGAAGGAACTTCTGTTTCAAAACTAATGAAATGATAAATCTTGCTAACAGCATGGTCTCTGAAAGAGAACTAAGATGTAGAAATATTTTGATTATATAATGTGTATGGTAGTTCCATTTGCTGAACAACCAATAAGGATATGCATTCTAATCACGAAGCACATATATACAGGAAGAATGGGAGGGAATATCTGAAATTAAGATAGTCTACTCCAGGAAACCTGGAATGCAAAACAGCTGAAGCAAAGGGTTGCCTTTATTTTTAGTAGGAAGGTCTCAATATAGAAGCCTTCTTTCTTAACAAAAGCTGGAGATTTCAACTCAAAGTTTTACTTTCCAGTTTGAATTGCTTGGCTTGGCCACAGCTGACAATCCAATTCAATTTCTAACTTTAAAGTGTGCTGCACAGATAGAGCTTTACTTGTAAAATAAATCACAGTTAAAGTACAGGGAATATTTGTCTCCACCCATTTGTCTGAAATAGATCTTGAGTAATAAAACTATAATTCTCCAGCATTTTTGACATATATACCAGTTGACATATTTTCTCTCTTTAGTTCATGATAGTAAGCTGAAAGGTATCTTTTTAACTCCTCATTTATCTTCTTTTAATAAATCATAAAGATAGCATATTCCTTTGCAGTTTTTCTTAAATATGAGTGTTTTTAGGGTCAACTGTTTTAAGGAGATATTTTTATTTATGTATTCAACTGAGATGAAAGAAAGTAAAAAGCTGTATAAATAAATTGCTACAAACATTGCCTTCATTTTAATGTAGTTATCAAAGTACAATAGGTATTTACAATGGAACACTGCACAGAGAAAAGGTAAACACATGAAAGGAACCAAGAGAGATGTCTGTAAGATGAATCTGTGGCCTTGCTATTATATTTGGGAAGCTTATGAATATCACTGAATGGAAAGGATTCAGTAAAGGCCATCAATGGAGAATGAGTTGTGCTTCACAAAATGCTTATCTGGTTTCATCCTCTCCAGTTCATTTTATAGATGAAGAGACTTGGGCTTAGATAAAAAGTCAGAAGTACCCTTGGGGGTGGGCAGTAGCACATTCACCAGAAGTAGTGGCTTTTCAAAAATGTTCACATGCCCCTTGTTAAGATAGTTTAAAAAAAAAAAAAAAAAAGACAAAATTGTTAGATGGACTTCCAGAGCCTGAGCCCAAAGACTCCAGGGCAAGTTCGTATCCCAGGCACACTATTCCTCTCAAAGGGGTCTTGGGAAAGATACAAAGAAGCAGCAACGACTACACCCACCCCACGGGGTCCTGAGTTTTACATGACTGAATGTATGTAAAAAGCTGACAGCAGTACCTAGAAAGAACACTGTAGGCCATGATAAAGTTAATTCATTTATCAAGGCCCCAAGATCCCTCAGGAAGAGTACTCTGCTGCTTGTGAGGCATTGTACTCCCCCAGTCCTTGGACTGTTTTCCTTTGAATGAAGGACAAACTCAGAAAGAAAAAAAAAAAAAAAAGATGAAACAGAGTGAAATATACTACAGAATCATCAATAATCAAATTCTAGGAAAGCAGGGTAGTCAAAGGGTTTTTGGTGTGTTTTTGTTTCTGAATGTGTTTTCTCCCCTCTACCAACAGCAAAACAGGCCCCATCTCTAGAGAAACCATACTGTCCTGTTCTGGGGTTCCATTCACATTGAAAGATGAATCCCTGAAAATGTGCCATGCACACATGTGGCCTTAAGGAGAGGCCCTGCCCATCCCCCTTTCCATCCTGGGCCTTACTGCCAAAGTTGCTGAACTTGGCCTGAACTTTGCCTAAATAGCGAATCAATTATTCAAGTTCATGTATCTTTCCAATACAACAGTGGCATACTCAGAATGTAGAAGCTAGCCTCTCTGATTTTTGAGTCCCATTATGGCTTTTAGTTACATGTGGACAAGAGGGACATGGTAAACAGACCTCAGTTGTCATCAAGTAAGCAAGAATAAGGTAGATACAGGTATGTAAGAGTATAAGATAAGTAATCAAAACAGTCCAAATGGCTTGTACAATACTTAAATTCTTAAAATCTCAACTTACAGTGTCTCTCCAAATTTTTGGTAGAGACACCAACAAGAAATCTAACAAGACCAAGACCTTCAAGAGATCCCTTAGGTTAACTTGGAAATATAAATATTAATATATGTATACACACACACACAATCATGTGTGTGCATATGCACGTAGCCATGGAGAAAAGAAAATACTCTGGTCACCACAGTCAGGTCTATCCTTTGGTTTAAACTTTGGAGAACCATAAATAAACTGGTTCTATGACATCATAACTTCACATTCTTGACCTGACTCCTCCTTGCCAGAAGTTTTGAATTTACCTTTTTTCATGTAATAATTGTACTTGAAAGCCTATTATAACATTTCTATTCCCATGTTCTTTTCCCAGTTCAGTTCACGTGACAATCCAGAGAAACTGGACCCAACTGTAAAGAAAAGAAAACAAAGGCCAGTGGGATTTCTGTGACTTGCTAAGTGACACAGCTACTTATAGGTATGCAAGCCAGGGATTTGACATTTTTTTTTCACTATTAGTCAACTACTTTTCTTTTTTTTTTTTTTTTTTAAGATTTTATTTATTTATTTGACAGAGAGAGACACAGAGCAAGAACACAAGCAGGGGGAGTGGGAGAGGGAGAAGCAGACTCCCTGCTGAGCAAAGAGGCCGATGGGGGGCTCGATCCCAGGACCCTGGGATCATGACCTGAGCCGAAGGCAGACGCTTAACCGACTGAGCCACTCAGGCGCCCCAAGTCAACTACTTTTCTTTAACATTTCTTGTTTTATATTTTTCTCATTTCCTTGCACCATTTCTGTATTCAATTTTATGCTGATAACATAGGGTAACTCTCAGAGCTATTTGAGATCTTCACAGGAAGGTAAAAGGAAAAATCTGAGTTTCTGAGACATAACTGAGACCAAGAAAAAAGAATCTACCTATTTGGCAAGTGTGTGACAACTGCATTGAAGTAGAAAGGGGAAAACAGAATGTTCCAGAACATTCTGGAACTGAGTGAAGGCTATGGGGTTAAAGATAAAGGGAACTGCATCTAGGCAGAGTACTGTAGTTGATAAGTTTCTTCTCACGGAAGTAGGGGCTACCAATTCTGAAACCACTGCACACGTATACTGAAGCTAAACACACAAACAAATGGATGGTGGGCAGTAAGAGCAGGTTTCCCATTGTTAGAGGGGAAGGTTACAGATAAGCAAGGGGAAAAGAGACCAGAATGAATCCTGTGGTGCTGGATTAGAGGTAGACATCAGTATGAACTTCTGTTTAGCTTAATACAGATGGATAAATATAAAAATAGTTATTAATGGGTGTGTATACACAGGTTAGTAAAAATATGTATATTTCCAAGTTCTTTTTGCTGAGGGGGCCTTAAAGCAGTGACATTCAGTAGCAACAAGCACATCTAGTGCCCAGATCTTAGTTTCTGACACCATTCTCCAAAACAAGGAATCAGGACTCCTTGGAGAAATGGCTGATTCTAGGGCTAGTGCAGGGAAATATACTAGATGAACTTGGGAGTATCCTGGAGTATTAGCAAGTAGGGAAGTGCTCATGAAACAAAATGATGGGAGTATGTCACTGGGGCACAAGATCCAAGTGAAAGTCCCCTCAATGGCCAAGGCTGGAACAATTGGAGTAACAGAATAAAAAACATAGTATTGGGTTATAGCCCAATTTATAAATACCCACGAGTCCATGCTGATATAAATAAATGATTAAATAAATAAGGAAGCATAAGCAAATCTATGCAGAAGAGGCCCAAATAATTTATGTAGATACTCCCTTTCAAGGTAGTGGAGCTTAACACCCTTCTCCCCGGGGGCCCCAAGTGTGGGCTGCCCTTAGTGATTTCCTTCCAAAGAGTGTGATATGAAAAGGGAGGGAGGGGTAACATTATAATGAACTTATTTCAGCCAGGTGAACAAGCTTAACATCATCAGTAAAGCACATACTGTTGATATGATGAGAATACTCTGTGGTCTTCTTCCCAAGAACCCATAATCTCAATCTAATCAGGAAAAAAAAAATCAGGCAAAACCCCAATGAAGAACATTCTACAAAATCTCTACCAGTACTCCTCGAAACTGTCAAGGCCATCAAAAACAAGGGAAGTCTGGGAAACCACCACAGTTTAAAGCCTAAGGATACACGACAACCAAATGTGGTATTCTAAATGGGATCCTGGGAAAAAACAAACAGGATACTACGTAAAAATTGATGACATCTAAACGAAGTATGGACTCTAGTTAATAATCGTCTAAAAATACTGGTTTATTAACTGTGAAAATGTACCATACTAATATATAAGATGTTAATATTAAAAGTTATTTTAAAAACCACACACACAGAGCTTCCAAATGGATTTTTTTTTTTTAAATCTTGGTTTCTCTGATGAATCATTAACTCACCAAAGGCCATACAGCATTTACAACCAACTCTTAAAAACATGTACTAATGAACGAAAGAAGTAATGGCATGGATATTCTAAAACATAAGATCTTTAAAATTGTCTTTATATTTGTTGAGGAAGATACTGAGGCATTCTTTCTCCTATCTTACTGGCTTTCCCTTCTTTCTTACATTTTGCTTGACCTTATGCTAAAATGACTCGGCACACTGAGTAGTCACCAGTTTGTGGTGGGAAGCAGTGGTTAAGACACAGTGGACGGGAGTGTCTGGGATTTAAATATTGACGGACGATAGGCCTGCAAAGTGGACAAGCCACACATGGATAAGGAGGAGTTAGTCATATGCTCAAAAGCTTCCGTTAATTCTAGATTCAAGAATCCAAGGTTAAAGTTGTCTTTCAAATAGCACACATTAATTGCAGATTCAGGCACTAATTAGAGGCTTTCCTCAACTTGGTCAAAAATTCATAGGGCATGGGAAGCATTTTTTCTACTTCAATTCCAAGCAGCACAGTGAATGAATATAATAAAAGAACTTAACCCAGCGTGATGCAAAATGAAAGAGTCTCTCTGAATGAATGGCATGAGGAGTTGGAGGAGGATGGAGGTGCCACAGCAGTAGGTAAGGAGGAGACTAGAATATTATGCTTTATATTCCAATCACTTTGAGAATCGTGGCAGGTTCTGATCTCCTCACTATCCAATTTTTCTTATTCCTAAAGACAGCAAACAAAGCAAAAGAAAACAGCCTTAGGCCCCAAAATAGCAGGTCTCAAACACTGAGAACAATGATGCATATAACACCTTACAGCAACCCACTGTGTGTGATTTCTGAGCATCAGCAATAAGAAGCAAGGGGATACAGGCAAAGCAATCATTCCAGGGTCACCAGTTAAAAGTTATCACCAATCCCAGTTCAGTGAGGCTGTTCAGGAGCCTTAAGAGGTTGCAAACTCTACATACTAATGAAAATCCAAACTAAGTGCTCCTGATTTCCATCCAAGAGGCCCTGAGCAAGTGTATAAAAGGCTCTCCCTTCTGCTTTTCCTGGCTGACTGTGATGCTCTAGTCTCGGACCCATACAGCCATTTCAATGGGAATGTTTCTCTAAGTGAAATGCACCCATAGAATCTTGCTGCTGGTTCCAAATTCATTACAATTTCTGGCTAAGTCACCCAGATCCCAGGTCCACTTTCCCAGGAAATTCCTAGAAATTAGGATCTCTCCACTGGGGGACAGGCTGAAGCCAATGACCAACTGTTTCAGGGAGATAAAAGTTGGTCACCCAGTCTCAGAGTAGGACAGCTTTTGGTGTGATTTATCCTCCAGAGCTCCCCATGGGATCAGGCTGAGTTTAGACCTCAGCTAAAACCATATCTTTGCCTAGATTCTTCCTCGTCCTATCCGAATTTTCTCACTTCCTTGCAGATTTCACCTGAGAGTGATCCCTCAATAAATACTTGCACCAGAATCCCTCTCAGGCTCTGCTTCTAGAGAACCTGACCTAAGTATCACCAATAAAAACTTCAAATAATAATAATGGTGATACCATCAACAACCACAAGCACAACAGCGCAATAGCAGCTTACATTTATTGAGTGTTGATTATGGCCAGACACGTTTCTAAGGGTTTTATAATAATCATCTCTCTTAAACCCCACAAAAACCCATGAGGTAGGTGCTATTATTATCATCCCCATTTTCTGAAGAGAAAATAGAGGCTCAGAGAGGTTAAAAAAAAATACTTGCCTAAGGTCACACACCTTGTAAAAGGTAAAACAAGAATCCCAGGCAGTCTGACTATAGAGTCTGGGCTCTTAACCTCGATTCTACTCCAATTCAAGTCCTAATATATTTTACAACCACATAATTCTTAAAATGAATCTATTTGTTGTAAAGTTTCTCATCTTAAGGACCCCAAAATGCATCCATAAATAGCTAGTCTAGATTTGGCCATGGGATCTAAAGAAAGTGTGAAGAATTATGACCAAAAATACACTTCGGACCATCTGCTGATTTATAGGGTGCTGGGGACACTATAGACAGTAAGGGGCCCTCCATCTCCCCTTCAGTACAGTTTGGACTGCAGGAAGTCACAATCCATGGATGGACTTTAGAGTACATCTGTTTCATAAACAAACTTAAGGGAAATTCGGTGGATATTCCTGAGTTGCCAGGCACCCTGTTCTTTGAGTTCATGATCCCTGTCTTAAGAACCCAAACTTCGCATTTTAAAAAGTTGACCAGGAAAGACATAGAATATTCCCCCTTCTCTCCCCTCTCCCTCTCCTCTTCCCGATGAGTGCAGCCATACAGGGCACCTCAAGGGGAGAATCTAGAGGGCTGTTTTTGCTTACAGCAGCCAATTTAGAAAGCAAAAGACCAGCAAAGTCCTGCCAGAGACTCGCTGTGCCCTGGACAACTTCCCACATAAACAAAGTGGGGACTCCTTTAAAGAAAAGATGCCCTTGGCTTTTTTGAGGGTGAGAGTGATCTTCCTTACAAAACCACAACCTTTCCCTGGCCCTGAGTTCCCCTTATGCAAAACTCAAGTGTATGTGGTTTTACTTCTGTATAACCTTTCTCAACAAGCCCACAAGAATTTGGGTTCCAGTATAAGTGATTTGCCAATTACTCCAGTTGGGGATAATTAGAAAAAATAGAAACCAGGGTTTACAGAGGAAGAAGGAGATAACTCAGAAGGCAGAATCGGTGTAGAAATTTTGGCAATAAAACTTGGAAAGAGAGAAGAGAGGAAGATGAGTTTAAATCAGGGCCAGATGAAGACTTAAGGACCGATACTTAGTGAAAAGATCATTGTAAGCTCCTCACTCTATATGTAATTCTAACCAAAAACTTTATGCTTTAAACATTGGCTATAACGTATGCCCTAACAAAACTAGTTTCTCCTTAGTTTTGTTGTTTTAATTTTAATTCTATTCTATTTTGTTTTATTTTATTTTTATTTTGTTTTATTTTTAATTGTAACGGTCTGGAGAAGTCCATAGCAGCTGAATTCCCCTATCTTTTTGGAACCTTTGCTTGGCCAACCCCCTAAAATGCTTGCTGACTCTTGTACAAAGCAGCATGAGGTAAAGTGAAATCTATGTCTTAAAGCTAAATCTTTGTGCCTATCGGGAGGAGGGAAACAATGGTATGTGCAATAGTTGCTGATGTCTCTATTTGGCATAAATTGATATCAGAAAAATTTTTTGAGCATTCACATTATTCTGGATTTAAGAGGCCAAGGAAAGGTGCTAGAGTTAGGACATAGAAAGAGGAGACAGGTTTTGTGCTATAAAATTCTAACAACATCTCAATGGCATTGACTAGGAGAAATCCTAGACACAGAAGGGAGAAAACATCTTTTTTTTTTTTTTTAAAGATTTTATTTATTTATTTGAGAGGGAGTATGAGAGAGAGCAAGCACATGAGAGAGGGGAGGGTCAGAGGGAGAAGCAGACTCCCTGCCGAGCAGGGAGCCCGATGCGGGACTCCATCCCGGGACTCCAGGATAATGATCTGAGCCGAAGGCAGTCGCCCAACCAACTGAGCCACCCAGGCGCCCGGGAGAAAACATCTTGATGTGTGCTCACTATTGGCAACAAAATAAAGCAACTCTATAAGCATAACCAATAGTCACCTGGAACACTGTACTTCCATTAGACTCATTATTAAAATATCCACAAATAGGCCTGTACTGATTGTGAACCAGGTGATGCCCTCAGCAACCTCTACTCCCCAACTCTTCTTCAGGGACTCCAGGAACCACAGGCATTGCCACGAGCCAGCGACAAACACCTGGACGAGATCAGATCAGTGTCCACTCTGAATGGCCAGTACTCCCCACTCATGGCACACCTACCTATAAACATGACATTGAAACCATAAGCCGGGGAGATCATGACATTTTCTTAGCAAAGAAGAGCTGAAGAATGGAAATGAAGAGGATAATGGCTTTTATAACTCATTTATAATAAATACAACATATTTTAAAGAAAATTCTGACTTCCTTTTAATGTAAAGTTTCTCAACTATACTTTTCTCACTATGAGGTTTTCAGGACTTTAATCTTCAGAGTTGGAAAGACAAGTCTCTACTTCTAAAACTTGGTATAGGTAAGTAAAGACACCTGAGGACTCATTAACCTTTACTCATGTAAACCACTCAAACATGGGACAAGACATTGTCCATAATTTCATTCAACACAAACCTAATGAGGCCCCTCTATGTTTCATGCATCCTCCCTGGTCCTGAGAATGCACCTACCAGAAAGACCCACTTATAATTCTCCAGAATTTGCTGTCCAGGAATCCTACCACACTGCTCCCTCTTTAGAATGATTTCATCTTTACAAACTCCCATGGGAGAGGGTTTTCTGGAGCACAGAACCTTCCCCCTCCTTTTTTTTCTGTAGTGAGCATATTTAGCTTGTTAAGCTAAATCAGGATCGTTAGGCATCAAACAAATGGTGTATACTGAGTAAGACTGAGGACATGTGCTGCATGAACTACAGGCAGAAGCAAAAGAGCAACAAAAACTTAGCTGCACTTCCAGAAGGGTTTTTTCTTATATGTGTTTGGTTCCCTCCTCTTTCTTTTTCTTCCTTCCTTCCTAACATCCTTCCTTCCTTCTTTCTTCTCTCTTTCCTTCCTTTCTGCCCTCCCTCTTTCTTTCTTAAACTTCTACCTCTTATAGTAGTCTTTCTATTCTGAAAGAGATCAAGAGAAAAAGAAATGAGGAAGGGAGAGAGGGACTGAGGGAGGGAGGAGCACTAAGAAGGCCTTAGCTTGAAATTCTAGTTGCCACAGCCCAGGGAGGTATGATACTATTGGATAACCTCTCTGCTTCAAGCTGAGGAATTCAACTCCCTTTTCCATATATCTCCTTTTATGGAGGACCGTTCCTCTTACAAACTTTCAGTATCTGCAGTAAAACCCCTCCTCGTATCCCACTGTCAGTACACCATCTCCCTGATAAATTGCCTTCTGCTTGGTAATACCTTGTTTAGTTTTTATTTACCAAAACTACACTTTGGAGAGGAGACAGTGGAATTTTAAAAGATATTACAAAATTAAAATTTCTGCCTGTTGCAGTTTCTAGGAACTAAAGCTGATCCTCATCAAATTATGCTAATTTACTGTATAGTGTTTAATTAAATCTTACCCCAGGCAATCTACTTCTAGAGTTTATTTTCTACAGCTTAGAACTTTCAAACATGAAAATGCCTTTCAATTTAAATTAAAAGGAAAGAAAGAAAGAAAGAAACTATTCACTGAAGTTCATTAGGAAAAAAATTTTACATTCTGGGCTTCCTTCAGCCTCTCTCCCTTTCTCATTCTTACCCTTTGTCTCTTTCTCTTTTCAGGAAAACAAAAAATGCTTCTTAGAAATTGCCTCCTTCTATTCTGAATAGTAGATGGGTACATATCTCTCTGAAATGGCAACTTCTTTTAACTGGCACATTTCCCAGGCCGATTGTGTTCGGCTAAACGCAGACATACGTGACTGGGGATAAGACAGGATCTCTTTCCTCAGGAAGTGACAAGGACTGCGTCGCTGCCACTGAACACGTGCCTCTCAGTGCCACCTGCTCCTCGGGTTCACTTACATATGAAAAACAAGCTGACGTTCAACAGGCGTCCTCAGCTCTTAACACACACACACACACACACACACACACACGTGCGCGTGCACGCACACCCAGAGCGCGTGCACACGGATGAAGTTACTCTCTCCTTTCATCCTGACCCCATCGCATGGCCCTGACTCCATCATCTTCCAGCTGCCGATAAAGAATCTTGTTCTCGGCATCTTTCCTTGTAGAAAACCCCTATACAGCCAAAAGCTGCCAGAGGCTTACAGGGCTTCTGCTAAACCATCATGCAAGATTCCTGGTTCGTGGGAAAATAGAACCAGCCAACCTGAAAGCTTGTAAGTTTTGTTCCAACCAGACATTTCTTTGTCCTTGTGGAGAAAATATTACATCTGAATGTTATGACATTGCCCCAAATCTTGATTTTAAGTACACCAAATGCTTTCAAATCATCTTCCAGAGCAAGTACTATATTACCTTTATAATTTTCCATCATTTCCTAGATTTGAATTAAAACAGTGAGCACTGGCCTCTGACATCTGAATGGCACGTACAATTCAAAATTGACATAGCATCACTGAGGTGTTGACCTTTTCCCATCAAAGTCCTCTAAGCCAAGACATTCTTTTACCCTCTGTTGTGTGGACTCCTGCTCTTTCTGATTTAAGTCACAGAGAGGAGGAACAATCTCCTATACATCAAATCTACTCAACCTCTCTGGAGCACTTGTGGTAGGCAGGTTCCAAAATGGCTTCTAATGATCTCAGTCTCCTGGCTTCCATCCTGTGTACTCCCTCCTACACTGTACTAGGTTTGGTCTGTGAGGTCAGTGAAATACTGTAGAAATGATGGTATGCCACTTCCAAATTTAAGTTATAAAAGATGACATCTTCCATCCTGGATACTCTTTCTGATCATTTGCTCCAGAAGAAGCCAGTGCCATTCCACGCAACACTCAGTCTATGGAGAAGCCCAGGTGGCAAGGAGTTCCAGTCAACAGCCAGCAAGGAACTGAGGCCTGCCATTACTATATGTGAGACTGGAAGCAAATCCTCCCCCGCTTAAGCCTTCTGATGAGACTTTAGCTCCTGCCAATATTTTGACTGCAATTTTGTGAAAAATTAAGTCAGAACCACTCAGCTACCTAGATTCTTGACTCATAGACACTGGGATATGATAAATGTTCATTATTTTAAGCTGCTTGTTTAAGGGCAATTTGTTACATAATAATGGGTAGCTAATATAGGAATGTCGACTATCCTATCCTTTCCTCTTCTGGTATTCCAGTCAAAGTCTGATTAGGAAAGAAATAACTTGGTTATTTTTATAACAGAGGGACTCAATGCAGGGGATTGGTTATACAGGTAATAGAAATGTTTTGAACTTACAGAACAGTGAGAAAACCCAGAGACTAGCAACATCAAGCTGCCATGCCCACCCCTGTACTAGAATGGCAAAAAGAGAAGGTGATGTTACCAGAGCCTGTGGGCCACATTACTCTCTATTACTCTACTCACTGTCCAACAGGACTTTCTGAGATAATGGAAATTATCTATATCTGCATCTTCCAATATGGTAGCCATTAGCAACAGTGGCTACTTAGCACTTGAAATGTGGCTAGTGCAACTAAAAAAATGAAATTTTGCTTTTAAGTTCAATTAATTTAAATTTATATAGCTGCATACAGCTATTTATGGTAATGGCCACAATACTGTACCTTGAAGCTCTAGAAGCTAAAGCCACAGTAGGCCATTCCCTTGGAAGCAGGAGCACTGCAGGACATGTAGCTGCTGTGTAAGGTGCCAGCAAAGTTAGAGAAGGACCGGGAGAGAGTGAGCCCTTGACATCTCTCATCCCTCTCCAATTTCCTCCCAGGGCTCCCCACTGGTGATAGCTAGTAGGAAGCAGATTCCAGGAGCCACCTCCCTGTGGGATACAGAGGTCATTGGGGAGAAGGTATCAACTTCAAGGTAGCATATGCCCAAAAGAGAAGGACTCAAAATTTTGATGAGCTTTAGAATATCCATAGGCATATAACCTTTCTCTTCATAAAGAAAACACCACTATCTTCTTTTGGATTGCACAGTAGCCTTGGATGCAGCCTTGGGACTTAGCCAGTCAAATCTTTTCTTCCAAACAAGTACAGCCTTCTCCCTAAAGGAATTCAAGCAAGTAAATGTCTCTTCATCTTGTTCTATGTGTTGAATGGGTTATTATGTTTTGCATGGTAAGCTGTAAACTGCTATATTAGACTTCTACTGCTATATAACAAATCAACAATATATATTTTAGTGGCTTAAAAGAACATATGTATTACCTCACAGTTTTCATAAAACAGGAATCCAGGCAGAGCTTAGCTAGTTCCTCTGTTCAGGATCTTACAGGCTGTAATCAAAGTATTGTCTCTTCTGGAGGCTCGACTAGGGAAAAATCCACTTTCAAGTTCACTCAGAACACTGGAAGAAATCATTTCTTTGCAGCTGTAGGACTAGGGAGCCCCTCTTCTGGAGGCTACCCACAGTTCCTTATCATATGACCTTCCTGTAGGCAGTTGACAAAATGGATATTTGATTCTTCAAGACCAGAAGGAGATTTCCTTGCTCCAGTCTGCTAAGGGGGACTCTTACATATAACAAAATGTAATCACGGGCATGACACTCCATCACTTTGCCATATAACACAACCTAATCAAGGAATTGACATCCCATCACCTTTGCTATACTCTGTTGGTAGAAGTAAATCACAGGTTCTGCCTGCACTCAAACGGAGTGGATTATACAAGAATGTTACTCATTGGAGGTTCACCTTAGGTTGGGTCCTCCATGCTGCTGGAGAACAAAGTCTAAGTTTTATTAATATTTGATGTTTATATTCTTGACAAACTTCATAGTCCTTAGCACACTAGAGCTGCTTAATAGTTTCTTGGATTAGAAAATCATATTTCCAAAGAAATGCTCCATGAGGATATGTTGATGCTCAACATGCAGCAAGACGGGAAATGCATGAGCAGCAGGGTGGTACTAGAGATAAAGCGTCTGCTTGACTAGAAAACCTAGTGAGATGCCCAAGCCTTGACAGCACAGGCTTAGGTACCTAGACAAAAGCACAGACACAGTAGTTACTGCCTAATTCAGGAACATGGTATAAGATAGAAGTCATGCATATATGGCTGTGTCACAGGTCAGGATGCAGATGGAGTTTATTTGGTTGATATGTCATTGTTTAAAAAAAAATGAATTAGTGCCAACATTTTCTAATCAGGAGATTTCACACCAGAATTCAGATCTTTCTTCTATCGAAATTGCCATGATCAGTGGGATATGACTTGGGGTTACCCCCTTCAAATGAGGTGTGTATTTTCCAGTCCGATCAATCCTCACTCAGCCCCTTCATTCAGAAGTCATGTGAGTTTGCAACCTGTGATTTAAGGTAATATAACAAGGGGTCCCAGAAGGTGAACCAGGCTCAACCCCCAGAAACAGAGGAAATGATTAAACTTCAGAAGTCCAGACAGGCTGCTGAGATTTTGGGGTGTCTAGATGTGAAGAACATTGACCAGAGAGACACTCTACTAAGAGCAAAGCCAGATTAAAGTTATAAGGAGACTCTACAGACCACAGCCTTTACAGAGGAACTCAGGACAGGGACAGGAAAGGCAGCCACTTCTATGGAGGCTAGCTAAAAAAGTACTTTTGTGCTACAGAATCCTATGATCAGAACTGGAACATTGAAATACATAGGATTCAGGGATTCTGCCTTGGTGCCCTTATTCACAAAGCAGTACACTTGGAAAGGGGGCTTAATGCTCCTTTCCCACCAGAGTGAAAGGGCAAAGAACAGAGCTCCATCCCCAAAAGAGGACCGGCTCAGAAACTAGAGATGGGACCTCAGTCAACATCTAGAAATTCAAGTAAATTCCATGAAAAGATGGGGTAAACAGCTGGGGCTGATAAAGAGATTTCATTCCACTTAATTCTTCAAATATAAGAATCCAAATTTGTTTCAAGAAATGTTTCTCTAGTTTTCTTCAGAATTAAGGTGTTAAATAGTCTGTCTCCTCCTTCCCTTAAAAACATTAAAATCATTGAATCTCAGACATATTTAAAATCATGAATGCAGAGCTTTGGGAACAATTAGCAGAGTTTCTACTCCAAAGGAGAAATTGTTATTTTTGTGAATTTTCCCAAAGTGGTGGATAAACAGATTATTCTTCTCTGAAATATTTTTTTTCTGTCCTTTTCTTCTTATACCACCTTTCCTATTTCTTAGTCATCCCCTATTTAGATGTAGGGAAGGATCAATTTCCTGCTAGTAAATTTCTGAATACTTAAACTTCCTGTTGGTGAATTTCTAATGCTTGGTACAGTCGCTTGTGATGATTAGTTGCAAGTAATTACGATCCACTTTCACCACTGGATGCTCACAGAGAGATGTGGTTTCTTGTTGACTGGCAAACTTCTCAACCATGCTTGGCAGCCATTCCTATTCTTAGTTTATAAAGGGCCTATGTGGCAATGAAAGGGAGGGGTATCAGGATCAACCACGATGATGGTGGGGTTTGTTGGACAATTGCACAAAGCAGCAGCAACCAGGTAGGTCTCAATGGAGGAGAGCCCATCTCAATGCTGCCCATACCACGGTTAGTTTCATATGCCAAGAGTGGCATGTATTTAACCCTTGGTGCTTAGGCATGCCACAAGCTACAAAGAGCAAAATAAAACTTGCCCTGAGAAAAATATAACCTGGAATTATGATGGAGGTGAGAGCAGTCTTGAGAGGAGGAGGAAGAGAAATTCAGTGGCCGGAGACCTATAAACATAGTTTGTGGCATGGAAGAAGATGGGGTCCTCAATCTCACTTTCATCTGATGCTTTTTTAGTGCATCTGAGAAAATCAATCACATGGAACAGGAATGATTTATTCTTCCTTCCAATCCTAACCTCTGCTGGTCTACTTACTATCTGGTTATTCAAAACTATTAAACAAGGAGAAAACATATATGTTGTGGGTGGTGTGTGTGTGTGTGTGTGTGTGTGTGTGTGTGTGTAAGACATCAAGTCCGAAGATGACAAATTGAGGCTAAGAGCCATGCAAAATTCCAATTCTCATTGGATAGTCTGGTTATATACTGCTGAGTAACAAACTTCCCCAGCAACACTCATTTATTTAGCTCATGAAATTATAAATTACAGATAAAATATTGACTTAGACTTACAGATATTGACATGAAAGACTCTCTAGATTTATTGTTAAGTAAAAAATAATAAAAATAAATGAAGTTGCAAAACAATACATACTGTATAGTCCAATTTCCAGAATTACAAAACTCAAAGACACAAAATAGAACCATAAGAACCATATATGAATATATGGTTTTGAAATATATACAAAGTGGTTACTCCTAAGGAGGGAAGTGAGTAAACAGAGACCTATCTATTTTATTCTAAATACTTCTGTATTATCTGAATTTGTGAAAATACATGTAGTTATTACCTAAGTAATTAAAAGTAAATATATTAATTAAATAGACTTTACAAAGCCACTCTGGAATCAATTTTCTTGGTATATCAATGACTACAATCCATCATCCAATAATTGATCAGTGTCACTTAAATTGGCCACCAATATTTCCCCTTACTCTTCTTTTAAAAGATTTACTTATTTATTTGAGAGAGAGAGAAAGAAGGAGCCAGAGAAAGGGCAAGAAGGAAAGCGAGAGAGAGAATCCTCAAGCAGACTCCCTGCTGAGCATAGAGCCCAATGTGGGGCTCCATCTCAAGACCCTGAAATCATGACCTGAGCTGAAATCAAGAGTCAGATGTTCAACTGACTGAGCCACCCAGGCACCCCTACTTCTGCTTACTCTTATACTCAATAGATTTTATTATCCATTTAAGACACTCAACACTTATTCTTAAGTTTGAAAACGACAGGCCTTTGCTTCCCAATGAAGCCAGTAAGTACATGAAAGCAAGAATCTTGTCTCATATTTTATTTCCTGCCCTCCCACCATCTGGTTCATTGTTAATGTACATAATAAATATTTGATAAATATCAGGTAAATTTAACTCACGCTAAGTCTTCTTTATAGACTAAAGATTTAATTGTTGTAAATGTTTAAAAGGACAGAGACTACATACATACAGGAATACAAACATCTCCCTAAAATTTACACCTTTTAGTGAATATTCTCCATAGCCATCAGTTTGAATTATGCAGAGGCAGAAGAGGGCAGGAAGGAAGTGCCCTTTTAACAGACCGGTTATCTCTGTTTTCTGTGTCCTGTGTCACTTTAAAAGCTGTCTTAAAATAGTGTATTAGTGTGTTTTTTAGAACTAAGAAGGAATTGATACAAGACAGAGAAAACTTTTGAGATCTGTGGATAAAATTATAAATATAAAATGTTACAGCATTATTGACAAGGCAAAATTTAGAAACAAGCTAAATGTTAAAAATAGAAATATTCAAATAAATTAAGATCTCTACTTCAGAAAATGTTGCATAGACATGTTTCTGAGATCTAGTTCAACACAGTAAATGGAACCCATATTTTTACGTCTCCTCTACCCCTAATTCCTATTGAAATGAATAGCTGAGGTTGAAACCAGGGAAAATGTTTTGCTAGCGCTGGAAATCAGGTGAGGATGTTATTTACAAGCCAGACATTTTATTTATATATATTTTTCTGTTTTTATTATTATGTTATGTTAATCACCATACATTACATCATTAGTTTTTGATGTAGTGTTCCATGATTCATTATTTGCGTATAACACCCAGTGCTCCATGCATTATGTGCCCTCTTTAATACCCATCACCAGGCTAACCCATCCTCCCACCCCCCTCCCCTCTAGAACCCTCAGTTTGTTTTTCAGAGTCCATCGTCTCTCATGGTTCATCTCCCCCTCCGATTTCCCCCCCTTCATTCTTCTCTTCCTGCTATCTTCTTCTTTTTTTTAACATATAATGTATTTTTAAAATATTTATTTATTTATTTATTTGAGAGAAAGAGAGCGCACAGTGAGCGGGGGGAGGGGCAGAGGGAGAGAGAGAATCCTGAAGCAGACACCCCCTGAGCATGAGCCTGAAGCAGGGCTTGATCTCAGGACCCTGAGATCATGACCTGAGCCGAAACCAAGACTTTGCTGCTTAACTGACTGAGCCATCCAGGTGCCCATACAAGCCAGACCTTTTAAGTAACTAAGTAAAAATCAGACTAGACAAAGAAATAGAAAAATAAAATACCACCTGAGAAATTAATGAAAGGGACTCCCATCCAAGGTGAAACAAAATTGTTTAAAAAATGGCAAAGAAACATTTGCAAATACCAAATAATTTGTGAAAGTATATGAATACATAGTTATAACCTAGATTGAAAGTCACAGATAATTCGGGAGTTTGTCCTCTTCTATGTTCTCCTCCAGGAAGACAATATAAAAAAAATAATCTTTCTCAACTTACCACTTTACAAGAGAGGCATCGATATATTTTTTTTCATTCTTAATTTAAACTCTTTTTTTTTTTTAATTTAAGATAGTTATTAGGGTTTTCTGGATAGTCAGCCTTGCAGATAGTTAGATGAATCAAGAGCTAAAAGAGAATGTCCTCACCATCTTCTTTCATCTAAATATGAAAGGCAATTAAATTAAACATTCAAGGCCAAGTCCTTGAAAAAGAACAAAGTCTTAGATACTGTGTATGGCCAAAATAGAAGAGAGAAGTGGCACCTCCTAATCTCAGACTTCTAGTCACTGAGCCAAAAATTCTCATAGACCTACATCTATCATGAGGATGAGCTGGTGACAGATGTAGCATTAGGGACCCTTTTGGACCATGCGGTTTGGCTCTCCAAAAGTGCTTATTCCCAGAAAAGCCACAAGATCAAGTCAGTCCTCAAAACATCCTCAGAACATTACAGATTTCCATTGCATGCCCAGGGCTCAAGCTTCACACAGGACCCTCAAGTCTTATTCATTAGCAGGTGTTCATCCCTCAGCAATCCATGTCTTCTGGGGTCCTCCCCCATCACATTGCATATTGATTTATGTTGGCTTAAAAGCTCTATTATTGGGGTGCCTGGGTGGTTCAGTTGGCTAAGCAGCTGCCTTCAGCTCAGGTCATGATCTGGAGGTCCTGGGACTGAGCCCCTGCTCAGTGGGGAGTCTGCTTCTCCCTCTCCCTCTGCCCCTCCCCACAGCTTATGCTCCCTCTCACTCTCTTAAATAAATAAAATCTTAAAAAAGAAAAAACCTCTATTATTTGTATCACTACTGTATCTTGTTTAACAAGGCAAAGTGTATAACATTATTAACTAAAGTTTTCTTTTGTTAAAAGCTATAACTTGTTCTTTCCTGTCATAGTAGTAATTAATAAAATTACTAGATTTTATTAGTATTATAGTAAAATTTATTAATAGTAATAAAAATATAGTTTGAACAATTCAATGAAGATAGAGGTAAAGGGAGGAATGAAAATTGTTTGAATTGATATAAAGCAAATTTTAAAATCATGTTATCAAAGACTGTGGGAAATTCTAACAATACTCTTAATATACTCTAAGTAAAGAATGTTAAAAAGAAAACCACAGGCCCAAAATGGTATCACTTTGGTTAGGGCCCCAAGTCAGGAAACTGGGGCTAAATACCTAAACTGACTGAAATTTCAACCTCTCCCAGAAATGTAGTTTTAACAAGTCAGTCAGAAATTTTCTGATGAGTGCCAAGAATCTGCCATGGGAGCCCTCCTCATTCCCCAAAGGAAGATGAGGCAATCTGCATAAGACCCCCTTGCCCTACCCTCCAAGGGAAAATTATCTTTTCTGGAACAATCGTCGCTTTTTTTTTTGCTTATAACTTCTTGCCCCACCCTCCTTCCTACAAAAGCCCTCCACTTTGTACAACTCCTTGGAGTTCCCCTCTACTTGCTAAATGGGATGCTGCCTGATTCATGAGTCATTTAATAAAGTCAATTAGAACTCCACATTTATTTGGCTGAATTTTGTTTTTTAACAAGAGTACACTCTCAATTTTGTTTAAAAAAGAAAATGTTTGTATATATTTCTATTTAGGTATGTATGTATACCTGTGTTCATGTATAGATACATATGTACACATATATATGTACACATATTTACAGGTTGACAAAAGATATCTCCAGTATTTGTCATCTCTAGATGCTAAAATTATCTATAATTCATTTTATTTCAAGTATTCAAAATTTCCTATAATCAACACATCTTAAACTGGTAAAAAGTAATCATTTTAAATTTAAAAAGCTTAATATAAGCAACAAAGATGAACAAAGTTATTTTCCTTATAATAGATTAGAATTATAAATTCAAAAGCAGGGTAAAACAGAACCTAAAGGCAAGCCAATGTTCAATACAAAATGAACAAATTTTTAGTACTTATTGTAGTCGATTTCATTTACCTAGTGATGCTTTAACTATAAACTTGTGCAATATTCTGAATTCAAGTCAATATTTTTGATAAATAACAATACTTGGTAAGGTTAAATCAGTCAATATCCTACTATAAAGGTTTTCTTGAGTTTCCATTTTTGTTTCTATTTCTGTATACACTGAAAAAAGTCCCGAACTTATGGTCAGAGACTGGAATTCAAGAATGTATCTGACATTTTCTAACTGTGTAAATTTGGCTGTCACTTAACATCTCTGAATCTCTCAGTGTCCATAAAGCACAAAACTTTGTTACACATTTTCACTTCTTCACAGGATTACTGTGATGAACTGATGTAATTTTGGAACTTTGTGTAAAATTATATAAAGAGAATTGTAAAAAAAATAAAAAAATAAAAAAATAAAAAAGAGAATTGTATTAGTTTGGTGCTCTAGATTCTTTGGTTTTGGTACAGCCACCTGTAATTGCTAATGGCAAACCATAGTAAAAAAAAAAAATTTAAAAAGCTTTAAATTTAATAAAGGAATAGAAAACATTTCCTAGTATATCACCCAAAAATACCAAAGAAATGATAGAAGGAGGGCACAAAGTGAAAGATAAATATGAGTCAGTTGAATTACTCACATACCACCAAATGGAGAAATGAGTTCCATGCATAAGTTTATAATTCAGGTCATGACCAAGATACATTAGATCATGAAAAAATGCTTGCCTTTAAGTCATTAATATTTTTGAAAGTCAAAGAACTAATCATCAGAAAATCTATCACTAAGATACAGATTCAAATGTGGCTGCAAAAAGAGTCACACAGTATCTAGCCAAGATTATATAGCTCAAATTGTAATTGATGGTAGTTCATTTTTATGAGACTTTAAATTTTGTAAATAGTCTTTGATTGAAAATGAGATGATTGCGGGCGCCTGGGTGGCTCAGTTGGTTAAGCGACTGCCTTCGGCTCAGGTCATGATCCTGGAGTCCCGGGATCGAGTCCCGCATCGGGCTCCCTGCTCGGCGGGGAGTCTGCTTCTCCCTCTGACCCTCCTCCCTCTCATGCTCTCTGTCTCTCATTCTCTCTCTCAAATAAATAAAATCTTTAAAAAAAAAAAAAAAGAAAAGAAGATGATTGCAATGTAGTATAACAGACTACAGTCACTGATGATAGTACATGAAATCTGACAACAAATTGAAATACTTGGACAAATAACAGAGAAACACTCAAATACCTTAGTAACAGACATAATTATGATAATAAAATTATGTATCAAACTAATTCTTTCAGGACTTTTATTTTTTTTATTTTATTTTTTTTATTCTTATGTTAATCCCCATACATTACATCATTAGTTTTAGATGAAGTGTTCCATGATTCATTGTTTGTGCATAACACCCAGTGCTCCATGCAGAATGTGCCCTCCTCAATACCCACCACCAGGCTAACCCATCCTCCCACCCCCCTCCCCTCTAGAACCCTCAGTTTGTTTTTCAGAGTCCATCATCTCTCATGGTTTGTCTACCCCTCCGATTTCCCCTGCTTCATTCTTCCCCTCCTGCTACCTTCTTCTTTTTTTTTTCCTTAACATATATTGCATTATTTGTTTCAGAGGTACAGATCTGAGATTCAACAGTCTTGCACAATTCACAGCACTTACCATAGCACATACTCTCCCCAATGTCCACCACCCAGCCACCCCATCCCTCCCACCCCCCCCACTCCAGCAACCCTCAGTTCGTTTCCTGCAATTAAGAATCCCTCATATCAGTGAGATCATATGATACATGTCTTTCTTTGTATCAAACTAATTCTTAAAGGGCAAGTATGTATTTGTATATAGGAAGGCTATATAATATGCATATATATAAGTCTAAGAACATTAAAAAATTCTAAGAGCTACATAAGGCACTAGAATTAAACATAGACAGTTACCAATTAATGAGGGCAAATATTTAATCATACATATGCATAATGCATCAGAGCTTAGTCATGTAGCAATTTTACACAGTACAAAAATGATTAAAGATGAAAGCAGAAAAAAAATATGTAGGTAACGACAATTGTCCAGTTACTGGAATTTCTGCTCATAAACTATTATTACACTTTTATTATACCCAGTTATCTGGGGTCCTATCATATTTTGATGACACTTTGATGACTTCATTATTATAACTGATTCTTCCAATAAAAAATGGCCATCCCAGTAATTGAGAATTAAAATGTATTTAACACAAAAACATAATACAGATTTTCTTATTTTGCTTCATTTTGTTTCTTAGTAGCTCCCTCAGATTAACATTATCACCACCATACAAGGAATTTAGGTGAGATTTGTTTCATTGAGTCTTGACTTTTTGTATTAATTAGAACATATTTCCCCCAACTGTAACTAGGATTGATACTGTAGTAAGAAGTAACCAAATCCAATGGAAGAGAAAGCCAAGAGAGATACAAAATTTATAAGGATTTACATGCAGAAAAATGGCATTTCAAACTCTAGGGAAAAACAGAATTCATTGGTACTATGCTCAATGCACAAACTCTATCTTAGGTCTATGGTACCTTATTTAGCAGAGTGCCTGGCACATACTCAACAACCAGTAAAAACATTATTGAGTAACTCAGTGAAGAAAAAAAGTTCAAGAAAAGTATTTGTTAGTTTTCAACCACATAGAAATTTAAGACTATAAAGAAAAAAATCAAAATAACAGTTTTTAAAAATGGCAATGGTTATTCCTCATTCAGCTTTGTGTAAGCTTTATTAAGCAAAACAAATAACCAAAAAACAAAAGAAGAAGAAACAAGGTATCATGGAAATTTTGGGTAGATCCAAATACATAAAAATGAGAAAGTCTGTAAGAAAGAAAAAATACAATTAAAAGAAAAATTATAAAATAGGAAAATACATGTCTTATGAAGAGAGTTAGTTAGAATTTGACAAATCAGAAAAAAAATTCTAAGATAAAGTAGCCAAGGATATCAATAGGTAAATCACAAAATACATATAAATGGTCAATAATCCTGAAAAACAAGCTTACTAGTAATGAAATAAACGCAAATGAACACCATAATGAAATACCATTTTTTAAAGATTTTATTTATCTATTTGGGAGAGAAAGTGAGCAAGAGAGAGAGTAAGAGAGAGAACATGAGCAGGGGGAGAGGCAGAGGGATAAGCAGGCTCCCCACTGAGCAAGGAACCCAATGCAGGGCTCTATCCCAGGACCCTGGGATCATGAACTGAGTCTAAGGCAGAAGTTTAACCCACTGAGCTACCTAGGCACCCCCAAAATGCCATATATTTTTTTAAGATTTTATTTATTTATTTAACAGAGAGAGAAAGAGCACAAGCAGGTAGAGTGGCAGGCAGAGGGAGCCAGAGAGGCAGACTCCCCCGCTGAGCAGAGAGCCCAACCTGGGGCTGGATCCCAGGACCCTGGTATCATGACCTGATCTGAAGGCAGATGCTTAACTGACTGAGCCACCCAGGCACCCCTGAAATGCCATTTTAAGCTAAAGAATTGCCAAAAACTAAAATAAAAGATAATATCGAAGTAGAATCTTCCCAAAAGGCAATCAGAAAGCATAGATCAAAAGCTGCAAAAGCATACTATAATGTTACCTATTTTTCCATATTTACTTCAAATCAGTTATCAAATGTACACATTAATACTGATACACAAGATAGTTCTAAATAATATTTACAATAGAAAAATCTAGATGCCTATAGCAGATATAATTAATTGCTCCCTACATTCTATTCTCCCCTTCTTTTTTTTTTTTTTTTAATTTTTATTTATTTGACAGAGAGAGAGGGAACACAAGCAGGGGGAGGGGGAGAGGGAAAAGCAGGCTTCCCGCAGAGCAGGGAGCCCGATGAGGGGCTCCATCCCAGGACCCTGAAATCACGACCTGAGCCTAAGGCAGTCGCTTAACCCACTGAGCCACCCAGGCGCCCCATCTCCCCTTCTTTATTTTGTAATAACACCACCACTCTCCTCCCCAGGTTTTATAAGATGACATTTTTATAAGGAAGTAACTTGACCTTCACATAAAGGGCAAGGACATGGTGCTCATGAAATAATTCCAACTACAAAAAAAGGGCAAAACCCTTGAAGATGGAAGAGAAATAATACAGAAGAAATCTGGATTTCTAGGGGACCTCACAGAGCAAAGCTACTCATCACAGCCAGGCCACCTGCTTATCTCTGTGCTCTATCAAGAGAGAGAAATAAACTTCTGTTGTATTTGAATGACTAAAGGTCTCTTTGTTCCAGCTGCTTAGTCTCTACCCTAATTAATACAATGTCCGACAATATAGGATTACCTAAATAACTTCATTCATTTCATAGAACACTAGTCAGCTATTGAAAATCATATTTCTGAAAAAAAAAAGTAAGAAATGGGAAATGTTCATGGTGTGGAGATTACTTACTTATCTGGAAAAAGCTGATTAGTAAATAACAGATATAATAAATATATTGATATCCCAATTTAGAGATAGAAAAAAATACATGGGTTAAAAGAGAGAAGAGCAAAATGTAACAATGGTTCTGGATTTTGGGGAATACAGATCATTTATTTTCCTAATTTGCCATGATGACTTTATGTTCTTTTGACAGAATATAATAAAACTGGAGGAAATGTTAAAAAAATAAAATTTCTGATAGAGGAATTAAAATTCTACAATTGAATGAATAGGTGCTTATACCTGGATATTTAAAGAGTGGATCCAGAAGTGTGGAACAGTTACATTGAAAAGTAAACTGCTTTCCTCATAGTGGGAGCTTAATACATGTTTATTAAATTGAACCCAAGCAAATATATTTTCCATGAGACTATGTGGTAGCATTTTAACGAACTCTTATTAAAATAGCAGGTTAAAGTTTAGCTGTAGTTTTAAAATTTGCCACTATTTACAACATATTTAGCAATAGTTCTAGGACTTTGCTATGGATCTATTAATTTTTTTCACATTAAATAATTCCAGTACGTACTTATTTATCTTTTTGTGTGGCTTAAAAGGTGATGTGATATTCAACACCCAAAGTGCTGTGAGACATTCAGCTTGTTTGGGCAGAAGATTGAAACTTATTGAATATACCCCTGAAATGGCATCATGGAAAGCTGAACAAGTGAATACAAATGTAAAATAGCAATTCATGCAATTTTGTAGGTGATACAGAATTATAAATTCAAAAACATAGGACGATCTTTTTCTTCATGCTGATTTCTTTACTACTATGCAATATTTTTCTATTGAGTTATATTTTTTTGAGTTATTTCAAATACAGACAAAGGATAGGA
This sequence comes from Mirounga angustirostris, assembly GCF_029215605.1. Classification (NCBI taxonomy): domain Eukaryota; kingdom Metazoa; phylum Chordata; class Mammalia; order Carnivora; family Phocidae; genus Mirounga; species Mirounga angustirostris. Next base: position 141,663,392 of record NW_026991709.1, on the reverse strand, counting down.
AATAGTAGACATTTTCAGAATTTATGTTTCCATCTAAACTTCCCAACCCAACTGAGCCTAAACACTTTAAAATGTATTTTAAATGTGTCAACCAATGACAGGTAAAATTCTTCTCTGGGGATTCCATTAAACTTTAAGATGACCTGATTTTTCAGTGACTTTAAGATGATCACAAAGACTAGAACGAATAAATTCTTACCATCCCAAACACAAGACCAAAGATCAAGGTTTCATCAGCCCTTGTCCACATGATTGTCAGTTCAATTCTTAATGAGTCAATTCAGACAAATGGATTTGTTGAATATCCCCAAGTATAAATAGCTACAATTAAAGTAGCTCTAAATTTACCAGTCACATTATGTGAATTCAACTGAGAGGTCTCAAAACACAAAAACATGAAAGCAAATGCCCTGAGGTGGCAGTTTATCTCCTGGTAGAGATAAGGTGACTCTCAGGGATGATTCCAGCATTCTTCTAATTCCCTGCATCTCATATTTTAGATAAAAGTTTGAGGAGAGATGATATCCCACCTTATTAAGCGTATCTTCCTTTGCCTTATCAATTCTTCAGGTTTCAGGACAAACTTCACTTGCTTAGGGAAGCCTCATGACTCCCTGCCTCTCCCACTCCACAGTCTGGGTTAGATGTTCTGCTAAATGCACCCTCATCACTCTACACGATTTCATCACGGGCTTGGCACGGTCACTTATCCATAACCTCCACTTAATCCCATGGAGAATAGAACGATTTCAAACTTATTTATTGTTTTATCCCCAGCAATTAGCACTATTCCTGGCAGAAAATAGGCACTCAATTGTCAGACGACTGAATGACTGACTGATTGACTGACTGGACGAACAACTAATGCCAAAAAAATGAAAGGGTAAGGCAGACCCGCCATTTCTTCACCTGCTCTCCTGGGTCAGGCTTCAATTTTGCATTTGGGTTGTAGGAAGTGATTATTTTACTATCATTTTCTCACTGAGCTTCAGGCCTCCCTGAATACCAGTTACTACCTGGGAAGGCAGAACCCAAACTCTTCTGCTCTTTCTGCATCACATATCCTTTTCTTGTTTATGACATTTTGAACAATAAGAAGAAAAAGACACAGTAGTACTTTTTGCTAATTTTCCAAAAGTCCATCAACTACTCCTAACCCATAAGAAAAGGCTTCTTTTCTTAGCTGTATATTGGAGCTCTATCTGCTAAAATCTATGAGCACTGAATGTAGATGAAATATTTCAATATAGCCCGCATATAAAAATATGTAGTAACATAGCTTACATTATTTTCTAGATGTCAAGATAATCTCCACATAGAAGCAAATTTGTACAGATTCCATCCGAAGTAAATTAAGGTAATAATGAGAAGTTAGGTGAATTTAGTTGCAGATTTGAACCATGACTATTACGATCACTTTTCCCGTCCACCAGCTGGGTTCCCTGAAGTCAGAAAATCTAGTAGAACAAGGAAGATGTACTGAGACTCAAGCGCCAGCGGTTGCCTTTGGCTCAATCACAGGGTTGAGATCATAAATTTGTACTGCTAATCTAATTTCCCCATTATGAAATTTACAGACTATTTCTTCTTTATATTCCAAACACTTTGCCACCCAACTGTGGTCCCCATCTGGCTGTAGCTTTCTCTGTATCAGTCCTGATTTTCTGGTTGATGATTCTACTATGGAAATTGTTTTTGAACAAAATGTTACAGAAAACAATCTCAGCTGCTGAAGAAATAGATTCGAAAATATCCTGTTTTAATTTGTCTACCTTAAAAATCTAGAAAAATGGAAGCTTAATTTCCAGTATCTAAGAAAACTCAAGATAATTATATTTTTTAAATAACAATTGAGAAGCGTTCAGTTCAAAATCTAGCGTAATTTTTTTTTTTTTAAGTGGGAGAGAGGCAGAAGAATGGCATTTATGCTTGATGTTTAGTGTTAATGGTTTACTGTAGTCCTCACTTGCTGCCCAGTTTCTATCATTCCACCAAGCTGGTGCCATTGAAGGGATGTGAATATTTGCTAACACTGCCAAGTTAAGTATGCATATTTTAATGATGCTTTTAGAATACATTTACAAGAGGCTCCAAAGATAAAGATCTTATTACATTCTACTTGAGACAATTGAAAACTTCAAATATATTGGAACCTTATTGGCAGAAAAAGCTCTCAAAAAATGAGGCCAAGTCTGCACATGAAATGAGAAGAGGAAAATTGAGGCAATTACCCAGATCTTTCAGGATAAGAGAAACATCTTAGCCTTTGTATGTCTACCCACTAAAGCAAATGCTTGCTTTTCTTTCTTTTTTTCCCCCCTATTTTCTTTTTCTTTCTTCGGGTATGAAACAGAGAGATAATTGTGGCAAGTTCCTATTTCAGCAAACCTGCGCTAAAACAAACATAAATGCCTGACATTTCAAGTCCAGTTGGAACTTGCATTTTGCCACTGTTCTGGGGAGGGAGCAGGTAGTGAGAGTGGGAGTTTCTGATCTCCCTTACTGCCCAGTTATTACCGTCCTAAGAAGCTCTGGGCTAAGCAGACAAAGGGAGAAAGCTTATAGTAGCAAGAGATTTTGCTCCATGCCTTGGGCAGTGGCTTCAGGAGATCTGGATGCTAACTTGAGCTTTCGAGTCATGCCTGCATTCCAACCCCTGTTTCTTAGTTACTAAGCAAATGCTTTACTCTCTGGGCCTCCAAGTCTTCATCAGACTAATGGTACCTAACCTGATGCCTGGTAGTGAAGAGTAAATCACAAAATAACATAAGCAAAACACTTAGTATTGCACCCATCGATAACATGGGCTTGGTCAACAGGAACTATTTGTCAGAGTTAGTTTGCAATGGGGTCCAGTAGCGGTTCAAATCCTATATATGTATATATGTATGCATAAATAAGTGCTTTTTCATAGTCTTAAAGTATATCAGCTTTTGGGACTAGCTAGCCCTGTATTATAGAAACAAGACTGTCTGGAGACCTTTGTTAGCCCAGCACTCCCATGTCAGGAGACCTCCGTCCCTTTCCTTTATAGCACATTCATTGCAGCCACACCCAATGTAAAATACGATTTTGTCTGCTGCAAATACTTGAAAGGATGTTTAATTTTTGTTGAATATAAATTTAAATTTAGTTATGATTTGATTTCTCAGCAACCGTCACCATCTTTTGTAATCTGAGTACAGTCTAATCTATAATTGTTTTCCAAATGTAATACAATGTTATGACAAATATAACAATTTCTGAAGATTAATATAATAATTAACATATTAATTTTAATTAGGACCATTCCTGAGTGAGGAAAAAAAAATTCACTGATTACTTAAGAGATTTAGGTTTAAATACCAGCTGTGTGACCGGAATAAAGCATTTGGTCTTTCTTTATGAAATGGGCATATCATCACTGTCTCCACCTCCTTCATCCATAAATTGTGATGCTCACATGAAAGAAAACAGGTGTAGGTACCCTGTGACACATAGGAACATTAGTACATGAATGAACAAATGGAACAAAAACAATAGTAGCTGCCTCAAAGTTAAATCTAGACTCTTCCAGTCTTTCTACATCCTTTGTAATAAGTACTAACAAAGAGCATCCTGGGGGAGAGCAAATGGGGGTAGAAGAGCCTACATCTGTGCATACCAAGAAGGAAAGTAGCAAATCTAGGACCTAGTGGCTCTAAGTCCTGCCTCAGAGCTGTGGCCCAGGGAGGTCCATGCCACACTCAGTGACCAACACTCCTTTCCTCTGCAAAGCTAAAAGCCTCAGGAGATGGGGGCCTTTTGATTAGAACCCACCCTTCAGTAGCCATGCACATGGCTCAAGGAAGGGCCCCACAAGTCGCTTACTCTGGCTCTCTGGAAACTTCTGTGGCTTTCATTAGGGTTATGAAAGTGAAACGAGGCCAGACATCTTTCCAGGGCCAAAATGGTTCGGAAACAAAAATACGCCATGCAGCAAACCCACCTAAGCCAAGGCAGCTGAATAAGCACCCAGCTCACAGCACAGGAAACCGGGCTGCCCTGTAAATAAAATTAACGTAATGAGACTCTGTCGCCATCCCATGTCTGAGCTGAAAAGTGATTTCTGCCAAGCCCTGTATCCAATCAGATAATCATGTCTCTGAATAAGCATGAGACTTTTAGCTAGAGACTTTTCAATGGAAATTTCGAGCACCCATGCACCAAAATATTTTCTTTACGATCTATCTCCCTGAAGAATCATAACACCAACAAGACTTTTCCCATTCTGTGATTTTAGTAGCTAGTTACTTGCAGCAAACTATTTTAACTGAGGAATGGACTTAAGAGTGAACATATACCTAAGGGAGGCAGGAAGGAGGGAAGGAGACAGAGAGAGAGAGAGACAGAAAACCAGGAAGACACAGAAAGAGAGAGAGAGAGAGAAAAGAGGTTTTCACTGTCCAAAGTACTTTTCCTACACCCCCAAACTAATAAAGAATGAATAGCTTAGATACCCATCTCTATTCCCTTTGCAATAGGGTATCCAATGAGAGTGGTTCTCAAAGGTTTTTTCCATGAGGAAAGCAAATTCACTCATAGAAACAAGAAGAGCAAAGAAAATTGTTACAGATATGTCACAGCCTTATCTCAATAAGCCTGGCTGTGTGTTTAGATCCTTGCTTGAATTAATACATCCCACTAAGCAACCTTGCTGCCTCCTGTAGCCTGTGAACAAGAGAGGCGATCAACAGCAGGTGACAATACTGTATGAGTTCCTTGTGGCTGAAATCAATGACTAATCCTGCCTGGCTGGAACGAATAAAATGGTAGGAAATCGGCTGACTGCAGAATGGTTTTTACAATATTTGCATTGAAAAACTTTTAATAATACGCTCAGCCACGGTAGTCAACCTTCCATAGAAATACAACAGATTAGCTAGGTGACCCCACACAGATTAATTCATCCTGCTCCATGTATATCCCTCTGAATGTGTTATCTAACTTTGTGTTTCACTAGGCTGCAGATCTCTTTCTCTGGTTACTCTCCAAGGGAACAGGTCAGGACTCTACCCATTGTGGACTCCAAAGAGTGGTCCCAGTTGATTGTCTTAGGTGAGACCTAGAGACGTTTTAGGGATACTGGAAGGATGACGGTTGGGAACATGACAAATTGAGACTCGCCTGCGTACATAATTTTAAAAATTTAGCTTTTGGAAGCAGTCCTGAAAGTTTATAAAGTTAACTTGTAAATAAGCTGAGTAGAAGAAATTAGCAAAAAAACAAAGCCTGATTTTCATTTCCTGTGTAGCTGGTTTAAAAAAAAAAAAAAGCAAGTTATAAAAGGAAATTCCTGAAGTGTCTGCTCCTGGGTGGTTGGAGAGGAAGAGTGGAATGAACTGTGGATTCTTGAGGATTCAGAATAAATCTCACTACACTATAGTGATATGAGGTGCAGTGGTAAACATCGGTGCTTGAATCACCATGACAAATAACTGAAACTCTCTACACCTCACTCCCCTCACCAATCACATGGGAATGCTATCTATCAGAATTTTGCCGAGAATTCAATGAGATAAAGCACATTAATGCTATAAGTACATCTCACAAAGGGTAAATATTTGATAAACATGGACATAATTATAGTGCTAATGCAGAGTGTAAACTCGCCAAACAACATTACCCACGTGCCTCGGCTGTGAAAGTTTACATGAACACAATCATGTGCCACCTAGAATTAGAATTTAATTCAGATACAAAATTCGTTCTAGTTATTTAAAAGCATACTAAAATGTAATGACTTAAAAAGTTTTTATTCATTGCTAAAGGTAAGTCTGAGGGGAGTTAAAAATTAAAATATTTGAAGCATGACAGAACAAAGCAACAATCATAAGTAGAGATAGGCCCTGATACCTACACAGTTGACCCTTGAACCATCTGGGGGGCTTGGGGCACCGACTCTCGCAGAGTTGAAATTATAATGTGTAACTTCTAACTCCCCCAAAACTTAATTATTAATAGCCAATTGTGGACCAGAAGCCTTAGCAATAACATACAGTTGATTAACACATTTTGTATGTTATATGTATCATAGACTTTATTCCTACAACAAAGCTAGAGAAAAATATTAAGAAAATCACAAGGAAGAAAAAATACATATACAGTAGCGTACTGTATTGATTTTAAAAAGTCACATATAAGTGGCCCTGTGTTGTTCAAGGGTCAACTGTATACATCACAGATAATGTCCCTCTCGGCTAAGACCTCTATCAAAGAACATTAAGTTAAATGCATTTCTTCTCCTCCCCATAGCTTCTGTTTACTATCTTTGCCAAGGCATCTTACAATATAAGGGTGATTTTTCAAGATACTAAAATTTAGTTTTTGGAGTTCAAAGCAGAATCTACAAACTCAGACCACCTTAAGAGTTGAAGTCTTTAGACTACCATTTAATTCAACTTCCACCCCATGTAAAAATCCTTACCTGGAGAGCTATCAGTTACACATCTGAACACTAACCATTACAAGAGCTCATTGCCTCCTAAGGTTTTCCACTCCAACTTCACACGGTTCTAATAGTTTGAAAAGTTCTTCATGTGGAATTGCATTCCACATCCTTATAACTATTTCTACCACCTGCTAGAACAATGCAAAATTAATCTATTTTCTCTTCTATATAAAAGCCCTTTAAATAAAGATTGTTAACAGGGCAGCCCAAAAATCTTTCTCCCATAAGCCAAATATCCACAGTACCATCAGAGAGCTATTGTTTTTTTTTTTTTTTTTGCTTCATGGAAATTAAAAATCATGTTTTAATTTCATGGAAATTCTCTGATCACTCTCCTCTTGGCTTATCAGTGAAGCATCTAATAGATAGCCACAACCTGATGTGAACTGAAAAGCACAATTTGGGACAGGTCCATCAGCTTCCTTGGACCTGATATTAACCTGCTTTTAATACAATTCAAAAAGAAATTACAGTGTTTAATAGCTACATCATTCTGTTCCCTTGTAGGAGATTTGGTTTGTATAAAAACCTGCATGTGTTTATTTTAACAACAGTCCAGATAGGTCTCCCTCTCTGTTCTTTGTTTTCTAACCTAAACAATTGAATTTGGATTTAATCATGTTCAATGAGGTTGGGTTGGTTTTGGCTATTTGTTCCAACTGGCCTACAACATCCTGAACTCCAAATTTATTATGTGATCTTCAGGTTTCAGGTATTTGTATAGCTTTTCAGTCCACATCCAAGTTGTTGACCCTTTTTGAAAGGGACAGATACAAAGGCAGAACAGTGAGCCTGGGTGTTCCTATGCCGCCCATCTCAGAGTAAAATCTGATGACCATGTTCTTTATTGGGCTTTCCAATTTGTCAACAGGAAATCAGTAAAACTGTCAGATGTCTTGCTCGAACTAATGCAGACCTGGATATTTTTTAAATATCACTCAATTTAGAAGTCGAGTAATTAATGTATTAAAAAACAAGTCAAGGGTAACTTGTGTGCCTGTCCTTTTGAAACACAGAAAACAGTGTGCAGGTGCCTCAAAAAGTTAAAAATAGAGTGACCCTATGACCCAGCAATTGCACTACTGGGCATTTACCCCAAAGATACAGATGTAGGGAAAAGAAGGGCCACATGCACCCCAACGTTCATAACAGCAAAGTCCACAATAGCCAAACTGTGGAAAGAGCCGAGATGCCCTTCAACAGATGAATGGATAAAGAAGATGTGGTCCATATATACAATGGAATATTACTCAGCCATCAGAAAGGATGAATACCCAACTTTTGGATCAACATGGATGGGACTGGAGGAGATTATGCTAAGTGAAATAAGTCAAGCAGAGAAAGTCAATTATCATATGGTTTCACTTATTTGTGGAACATAAGGAATAGCATGGAGGACATTAGGAGAAGGAAGGGAAAAATGAAGGGGGGGATATCGGAGGGAGAGAGGAACCATGAGAGACCATGGACTCCAGGAAACAAACTGAGGGTTTTAGAGGGGAGGGGGGTGGGGGAATGGGTTAGCCCAGTGATGGATATTAAGGAGGGCACGTAATGCATGGAGCACTGGGTGTTATACACAAACAATGAATTATGGAACACTACATCAAAAACTAATGATATACTGTAGGGTGACTAACATAACATAATAAAAATAAATAAATAAAAAAAGAAAAATACGATCTGAAATCTAGCGGTTGCTGCCTCTTTTCTATGAATTCACCAATCATTTGTTGTTGATTTGCCTGTTTTACCCAAAAATTGGTGTCAAATTTACCAGTCTGTCACATCCATAACCTATTTCTCTTTCCTTTTTTTGTAAATTACATAGTATATATTTTCCTCAAGGATCCTGCTTACTTCCTCTCATCTGCTCTTCAAGTTTGTCCCTTTTACCAGAGAACAATTAATCTGGACTTGATATAAGAAATCATTTGAAGTATCTGGGTATCTTCTTAATGTCATCTTTCTTTTTCTGGAATAACACTCTAGAATATATTATAAATATATACTATTTTTATATATCTACATTATATATATTTATATTATATATAACAATTTTAGTATATTCTTATTACCATTTAGTCTATTCTACATTGCCAAAAAAGTCAAATATAAAATTTTAAAAAGGTTCTAAAAAAGGGAACAAATGAAAAAAAAAAAAAAACAACCTTGTATGTTGATTCTTTTAAAAAAAATAAAGTTTATTTTATTTTTTACTCCCCCACAAAATAAATAAAAAGTTCTGTCTTATTCATGCCATTTGTTAGCATTATACTGTGTTGCCCAGAATACCAATTTTGCCTTCTTTTGATGTGAATATAGCTATATTATGTTTGGGAAGGGGGGAGGGGGAGGCCAGGGGAGAATCTTTTTCCAAGACTGAAATCTTTACAGAATTTTAAATTCTTGACAAAATTCTTACATATGCCTCTATTTTTTTCAAAACTTTGAGTATTTTTCTTTTAAAAAGTTATATTTTTATATTTTTGCATTTATTTCTAATTTTAAAAGATGATTTATACTCTTTGTAGAAATTCCTAAAGGAAAATTATATAAGAAAGCAAAAAATACATATTTCTATATGCACACACATCCATATGTACATATACACACACATATTTTTTCAACTTAAGACTGTATCATATGATTTTCTTATGTTAATAGAAATTATTTGATAACTTAAAAGACATTACATTCTACCATATGGGACATTCTCCTAATGTTGAACATTTAACTTTTTGCCAAGTTGTACTATTATAAATAATGCTGTAGTAAAAATATTTCTTTAATCATTTTCCTTATTTCAAATTATACCCATGTTAAAACAGAATTGTCCTAACAAGAATAGCACTTTTCAAATACTATATTGTAGGATTTAATCATGATTTGTCCTTCAATTAAGAACATGTTTTTTAATGTTTTTTCCCCAAACGGGTTTGTATGTGGGTGGCAAATTTCTGAATTCTTACTCATGGAATAATATAGAGTTTCTATTAATTTCATTATGAAAAATAAACTGGCTTCACAAGATTCTTGGATTATAATTCTTTGACTTCGACATTGGTAAATACTGTGTCATTAGTTTCAGGAACATCCTATTAAAGTCTGATGACATTCGATTTCTTTTCTTTCATAGATACATTGGGAATTTTTTTTTACCATATATATTTTTTTTGGAGGATTTTTCTTCTTTTTAAAAATATTGCTGAGATACAGGGTGTTTAGGGGTGCCTGGGTGGCTCAATCAGTTGAGTATCTGACTCTTGGTTTCAGCTCAGGTCATGATCTCAGGGTTGTGGAATCCAGCCCTGCCTCAGGCCAGTGCTCAGCAGGGAGTCTGCTTGAGATCCTCTCCCTCTCCCTCCCTCTGCTCATGCTCTCTCTAATAAACAACTAAAATCTTAAATAAAATAAAGATACAATATGTTTAGAAACCCCCAAAAAGTCTTTTCCATGTACATTTTCAGGACCATTTTCTTTTCCAATCCAGAATGTTTCCTATAATTATATCTTTGGCTGTCGTTTCCAGTGGCCCCTGATTATTCCTCAAGAAAACTCCTAATATTTATTCTCTCCATTTGAGACATTTTAACCTTTTTGTTTTATTCCTCTTTGTTCGAGCATACTGTAATTTGTGGTTTTCCTCCATATCCCTAATTTAATATATGTCATTTTTCATATACAGATATATGTTGAGGGAAGGAGTGTGAAGTTGCCTTCCCTACCTGCTAACCAGATAAGATTTTAAATAAAAACTGTAGAAATATTTTTAAATATAAGTATATCAACAGCATCTCCATTAAAACACATTAATACCTTTCCTCAGTTAGATTATTCACAATTATCTGGCCAGAAATGCATTATGGAACTTCTTCTCTGCCCCTTGAACCATGTATAATTTTACATAATCTGTCCCTGAAAGCACATTCTTCTGGATTCTAATTTCCAAGAGAGAAGATTCATGGCTGTTACATGTAGTATCTAGCACCAATACCTACTCAAAACCTACTATTTGACAGACATATTTACTCCGCATAAAAAATAAATATCTACTTAAATTCCACAATACTATTAAGCTGTCTCTGTTCAAATCATTCAGCCCTTCTGGGGTTCTGATTTCTGACTTAACTAGATGCCAGAAGAGCCATAGTAAGAGCCAAGCATTCTAAATAGGAAGAATGGTCTTTGTCCTCAAGAAGATTACCAACCTTAGGTAAACAAACTAAAAAGGACATTAAAAAAACCTGGGGCTGAGTAGATCATAAAATGTTAACAGACCCCCCCTGCAAAAAAAATGCACCTACAAGAGCTCAGGAAAGGAAACTCCTTATAATCTTAAATGGACGCGCTACGTTTAATACTCTTTTGAGCTACAAAAACATCCACTTCCTTTTCAGTCTTTATCACACATACTTGAAAAGCTCATAATCCCCTTTTGTTTGACCAAAAAATTCAGCTTATTTGTTCTCCCTATCTTGGTGAAGTTCAAAATATGTTTGTTTCCCTCAGTGCCAGAAAGAGTATTTTACCACGTAATAAGAGGTTGTTAGATGCTCACAAAATACAATATGTATTAATGCAAGAGAACCATCTTTCAAGTGATCTTTGTTTTGATCTGTAGAGGATTCATGGCTGAATTTAAGGAAACGTTCTTTCCCCAAGTAATTGCAATATCCATCTAATTCTAGCAGAAACAAACTCTTGTCATTCTGCTTATTCACACACCCACGTGAACAAATGTAATTTCCTTGAGATAAAATATGTTGGCTGAATTGGTAAGAAAGAAATAGGAAAAGTAATTATTCCACAAAAAAAAAAAAAAAAAAAAAAAAGGAACAAAAGAACCCTAGGCCTGCTTATTAGCTGTGTGGTACAGAGCCATGTTTTCGGTTGGGGAGCTTGTGCAAGTATCTTACGCCTGGCTTGGAAGGAAATAAGGAAGAAACACACAGCTTATGGACCTATAGATACATGGGATTTTCTTTTGGTCAATTACTATGGCATGTAATGGTAGCTTTATACATATTCTTCCATAAATGTGAAATGATAATAAATCAACTTGCTTTTTACCAATAGGCACAAGATAGTCAACAAGGATGAAAACATGACCTTCCATGATTTGCAACATGTATCTGGCTGGCCAGTTTCTGCCCCCCTCCTACCTTTGTAGAATCTCTCACTTTATCAGACCTAGTGGGAAAGAGAAACTGCTCCAACTACAGAAGCTGGCAAAGACTCACTTTCCCAGCTCCCTTTGCCATTGTGGAGAAAGCAGGAGACCTACATTGTATCAAACATGCACACACACGCCCAGGGCATTGAGTCTAGAGTGGATCACCAGCAGCATCCAGCACCAGTGGCGGTGACAGTTCAGGATGGTGCACTGACACTCGGTGGTGACAGCCAAAGTGTCTTCAGGGGACTGATTTGGTGCAAAGGCTTGGTTGGGTTATCCAGATTCCATTTACTTCTGCCTTTTTGCCAACCTGGTTTTCCATCCTTCTAGGCAATCCAGTGAGCTACCAATATAGCCTTTTTTCTGCTTAAAATACCCACAGATAATTTTTATTCCTTGTCACCAAGAACCCCACTAATACAACGGTCTTACCAATGATACTAATGTTCGAGGTTCTATTACTGCGTCCAACCCACTCTATGGCAATTCACCTTTTTATATACCTGATTCTCTTCTGTGAAGTTCTCCAGGATAAGCATAACTTTGTGGGGGGTTTTACGTTTTTTCCACCACCCATACCTTCAGTCTATTGCACAGGTCCTAATATATAGCAGGCACTTCAAAATGGGTATGAAAGTGAATGGTGCCATTAAAATCCTTTTATTGTTTCCCAGACAGGTAATTCACCTCATTCTTTTAAATTGTAATGACCACATACTCTCCCATGCCTATGCTTGGAAAGACTGTGTCATTTGCTTCTGAGTTTGTCTTGTTTACCAGGCTATTAGCTTTGGTGCAAAGACCCAGTCTTAGTTAAATCTGGATCCAGGATCTGATGAATAAATTATTGATGAATGTGAACACAGCTAACAAATAGTGGAGCCATGACTGGAAATCATGTCCACCAGCCAGCTCCTGCCCCAGCCACCTTCCACACTCTGAACCAGCATCACAACCAACATAAGTATATGACCACCTTGGCCTATTAGCACTTAGAAGAAATCCTCATATAAAACACTCACTCCAGTTCCCTGAAGTAACAAAACAGGCCCCAGGGACTAAGGAAGCTTAGAGCATCTGATTCTAGAAAAAAAACTGGTTGAAACTATAAAGCCTATAACAAAATAGTGATCATTAGCCACATAATAATGCCTAGTATGTTAGAATGTGTGTATGTATTGTCTCTACGGATCTTCTCAGCATACTTGAGGAAGATGGTAAGTGTTTTTACCATCTTCACTTACATATTGGAACACCCACTGTGGATTATTCCCTCCAACCCATCCTCCTAGACTGTCATCATTTCAAGCAGCCAAGACACTAAAGTTGTGCCACATGGATTAAAAGGAAAATATTTACTTCGATATTCCTCTTGAGCTAATGGTCTCTGCTTGGCTGTCCTGAATGTTTATTCCACCCATCTGCAGTGTCGCATAGTGCACGGAGGCACTGGCTACCCCACTCACTTCCTGTGTAACCCTGGGCAAGTCAGTGAACTTCACTTTCCCTCGGTGTTCCCTCCTACAAAGGTGAGTGTGCTACCTTGCGGGGATTTATTAGGCTCTAAGTAGGAGATTTTATATTTTAATACACAGAAGTGAATGGTTGTTGTTATTGTGATTTTTGTCAGGTATTATGCTCAGTACTTTACCCAAGTTATTTTATTCAATAGGGACAAGGGTTTTTATGTAAGGCACAATTCTTATCCCCATTTTACTGATGGGGAAATTGAGGGTCCGAGAAGTTAAGTGACCTGTGTCAAATCTCTCAGTCCAGGATTCAAAGTGAAATTTCCCTAACTTCTAAGACCACCCACTTAACTAGCACATGCCACTTCCTTTCCCTTTATACGCCTCCTGCCTTCTCAATGTACTTTCCCTTCCTGCAGATGGATGGATCCACTGCACCACAGAAAATGAAGTTGCCTTCGAGCCTGTCACTTCATTACTCACGAAGCTGAATCACAGCCTTCCGCTGCACCTCGTCTCCCCAGTCGGCCCACACCACCCCTGCTCTCGCACTGAGCATGAACACAATCTCCTTTGGCCCTGTGAGGAGTATGACAGAACTTCCCAGTGTATTTATCAGAAGAGCCTTAAGCTTTTAATAAATGGCCATTTCAGAAATACAATTTCAGAGATCTCTTGGAGGCTATAATTGGAGATGGTATTGTCACTAGTGGCGATGGAAAGCTGACTACATTTGTCTCTCTGTCCTCTTGTGTTCCCTTCAGGTACCATGTAAAAGCAGTAACAAATAGCTCAGCCATGCCGAGAGCTCCTGAAGGGTAAGCCATTTCGTTGTCGCTCCCTGCTACAAGGTGGAGGCCATCCTTAAAACAGAAATCCCTACTGTAATGACTCACTGGTGGCTTCTGAATGGCCTGTTTTATTGTTAAATGTCTCATTTTACCTGATAAATCATTGTACCATTGCATCAACTGTGTGTCACTACGCTAAAAACACACCTTCACTGCTGATCTTTCTGGAAACAACAACCCTAACCCACACACAGTGCTTGTTCTTTATTCTGCATCCTAGATTAGGTGACCTACCTGCAGACTCCAAGCTCCTTAGGGTAGGAACTTTTTTGTTATTTGTTCAACATGATTCATTTCGTGAGAAAGCTCTGTGTACCTTAAGAGTAGAACATAAATAAAGCTACCTGAGAGCCAAAGCAAGAGAGAGCCTGGAAAATGTCACGTTTTGGGAAATTAAAGATATAACTGTTTGATGAATCTGAACATCACATGAACTTTAAGTTAAAAATAAAGGTGTATTTTTAAACTGATAATTCACTGCAGGAGAGGCACTGTTCTCTTCACTGCAAATAGCAGAAAGGCTTTTCACCAGTAAACAAAATGATATGCAAAATAATAACTTATATGAAAAGAATATTTTCAAACTTAGAGTATCTCTGCCTTTGGGCTGAAATATTGTGGATCCAACAAGACGATCTTTAGGGAAACTTCTGATGATGGAAGGGAATATGCAAAATATTATCTATTAATTTTTAAAGTTATTTCAAATGGTGTGTCTTGTTCCCCTATGACAATTCGTATACCAAAAACTGTAAATAAAACTTCCTACATTTGAAGGACCTTGTACTAGTCATGAGAAAAAAAGAAATTAGGTAGTATATACATATGATGGGCTATATTCCTCATGCTACAGTAATGAACCAGTCCTATATTTCCATGACTTAATACATATTGTTTCCTGGTCAAAAATCTTGGTGGCTCCATTGGCTCTCCAAAGTAGGACCCTTCTAAGTATAGATTCAAGGTTCAGTTTACTTCCATCTTGTAACTATACCATCTGGAACACACGGCTTCCAGAGTAGCCAAGGCAGGCAAAGAGAAAGATGAAGAATGGCACAGGAGATTTTCACGGCTATTATGCGCTGAACTGTGTCCCCAAAATTCACACGTTGAAGCGCTAACCCTCAATGGGACTATATTTGGAGACCTTTTATTTGGACCTTTGTGGAGGTAAGCAATATTAAATGACATCGTAAGGATAGGATTCTTTTTTTTTTTTTTTTAAGATTTTATTTATTTATTTGACAGAGAGAGAGACAGCGAGAGCAGGAACACAAGCAGGGGGAGTGGGAGAGGGAGAAGCAGGCTTCCCGCTGAGCAGGGAGCCTGATGTGGGACTCGATCCCAGGACCCTGGAATCATGACCTGAGCCAAAGGCAGACGCTTAACGACTGAGCCACCCAGGCGCCCGTAAGAATAGGATTCTAATCTGATAGAGATGGTGCCCTTATAAGAAGAGACATCAGATCTCATGCTCTCTCTCTCCTTCCATGCACATGCAGAGAAAAGGCCACGTGAGGACACAGCAAGCAGGTTGCAGTCCACAAGCCAGAAAAAGAGCTCTCAC
This sequence comes from Mirounga angustirostris, assembly GCF_029215605.1. Classification (NCBI taxonomy): domain Eukaryota; kingdom Metazoa; phylum Chordata; class Mammalia; order Carnivora; family Phocidae; genus Mirounga; species Mirounga angustirostris. The sequence continues at coordinate 141,647,857 of NW_026991709.1, read as the reverse complement.
CAGAAACCAAGCTTGCCAGTACCTTTCATCCCAATGGTGAGAAAATACATCTATTATTGAAGTCACCCAGTCTATGGTATTTTATTATGACAGCCTATGCTGACTGATACAACCGCCTTTGCTCAAATGTGACATATGTCATATCTGACCACAGACCACTGGTGAGAACCAGGCAAACAGCTCTGCCTGACTGCATGGGGGCTACAAAATTCTGTTTCTCATACCCCCAGGAGGAAAAGGAACCTCAGGACTAGTGAGCACTAGTAATGGCCATACCTCCACACACCCTACCCCCAAAGACATGAGAGCTAAACAAGCTCTGAGCTGGGGAGGAAGACAGACAGGATTTCAGAAAAATAAGGAAAGCAAGAACCAGTAACAAATTAGTGTCTCTTCCATCTCTCTTATAGTTAGCTGCAAAGGACAGAAGGTATATGAAATGAGTCCCCTTGAAATTATGGGTAATTCAGAGAGGAGATGGTTTGACTAGCTTCTATTCTGGAGATTTCTGAAAACAGAAGCTTCCCCAAAGCACCATGTATTTTCTGAGCACAAGGAAGGCACAGGATGGCATACTGGGGAAGTGGGATGCAGCTACCATCTCCAGCACTGGGCTCCCAATAGCTTACAGGGGTTTTGGTAGAAGATTGAAGCAAGAAATTCAGAAAGTTCAGGGACAGAGTTAGCTGGTGGTCCAGTAGCAGTTGCACTGGTAAAGAGAAGAACAGCTCCCTAATGCTATGCTTTGCAAGACAGAGCTAACAGTAGGAGATGCTGACATAGAACTGGGATTTATGGCTTCAATAAGGACAAGGGGATTGCACAAGAGCAGAGGCCATGTGGCATTACTTAACAGACAGAGGCAAGACGGATGAAATTACTGTCAGGAAAAGCAAAGCCAAAGTGGCAACCAGGGTATCTTGACCCACAAAGATCTGTAACTACAGCTAACAGACCATGGTATTCCTAGGAGCAGGACAGATGTCAGTAGTCTGTGGCATGTCAGGATATCCTCTCCTAGGTAAAGAATAAGTTGTCACAACTTGTACCCCATGGCTCTAAAAGAGATGTACAGCATTTGGTGGATCTATTTGAACTTTAGAGGCAGCTTATATTACACTTGGGAATATTGCTCTGAGCCATCTATCAGGCGACTCAGAATGGTGCTAGTTTTTAATAGCGTTCAGAGCAAGAGAAGATTCTGCAGCAGGTCCAGGATGCATTGCAAGTTGTCCTACAACTCAGGCCATATGACCCAACAGATTTAGTAGTACTAGGGGTATTCTTATTGAATAAAAATGCAGATTACTGTCCCTGACAACCCTGAAGAGAAGAGTCAAGTGCATATCCCTCAGGTTCTAGAATAAGGCCAGGCCTTTTGTAGGAGAGTAACACTCACCATTTGAAAAACTGTTCTTGGAGTACTAAGGAGCTCTAGAAGAATCTTAAGAGCCTGACCAGAGGACACCAAATAATTATATGTCTGGAATTGCCCATTGTGAACCAATATTATCAGATCCATCAAACCATAATGCTGGATGGCTATAAGCAGCAATCCATCATATGATGGAAATGGCACATCCAGAACCCGACACAAGCAGGTCTTGAAGGCACAGATAACTTACATAAAAAGGTGGCCCAGACTCCTAGAACTGTTAGGTCATACTGATGCATCTCTCTCAGCTCATATCTTACAGCTGCAGGGGAACACAGATCCTATGATCAACTACTAGATAAGAAAAACACCTACGACCTCGTTCCCTGATGGACTGACCCTACGTGTTGGTACCAGCTGAGAATGATGCCACACAGAAGCCCTAGTCATAGGTGGCCTTGATTGAAAGTGGTACAGTGAGAGATGCCTGGGTGGCTCAGTCAGTTAAACATCTGACTCTTGATTTTGGCTCAGGTCATGATCTCAGGGTTGTGAGATCGAGCCCCATGTCCAGCTCCAGGCTCAGTGTGGAGTCTACTTGAGATTCTCTCTCTCCCTCTGTCTCTGTCCCTCCCCCTGCCCCGCTCATGCTCGCTCACTCTCACTCTTTCTCTCTCAAAATAAATAAATAAAATCTTAAAAAGAAAAACAGAAAGAAAGAGGTGAAGTGAAATCCTTCTAATAGACAAAGGTGAGAATAGAACATGTGGCCATTAACTTTGTATGGAGGAAGAAATGACCTGTCCTGGAATGCAGAATAACCCAAATTCTGGGCATTGCTGAATGGCTTATCTTACTGGTCAGCTGTCTGAAAGGAATAAGGTCAGAGACAAAAAAAATGTATATATATATATGTGAGGAAGAGGCATATGGGTAAACCTACTAGAGAAGATACAAAACATGTTCTTATTTGTGTTTCATATTATAGCCCACTATAAAGTACCCACTACCTCCAGAGGTTGCATAAAGGGCCCTTACACAGTTGCTATGGTGACAGGAATGAAGGTTATGCATGGGCCAACTCTTACCAAGGTCACTGCCAAATGCCCAGCCTGCCAAGAGCAGAGTCTGATGCTGAACTCTAAATATGGCATTATCTCCTGAGGAGAACAGCCAGCCACTCACTGGCAGATTAATTTATTAGACAACTCCTACCTGGAGCTCTGCTTGCTGGAAATGATACCTACTACAGATATGGGATTGCCTCCCAGGCCTACAGTCCCTCCATCAGCAACTCCCTGCAAAGACTTACAGGACACCTAATTTAGAGAAACATATCCTACCGTTTATGGCTATGAAGGTACAACTATGGGTATTTGATCACTTGACCTAATAGTCCTACCATATATCACACTACTCAGAAGCAATCAGCCTAATGGCATGAAGAAATGGCTCACTGAAGTCTCAAATAAGGTCCACCCCAGGCACAACATCCTTTGGGTTTGGGACACTGTGCTCTGGGACTTGGAACTGAAGCAATGGCTGATGCACATGTTGATAATGTCTCTAAAAGCCAGAACCAACTGGCTAGAAAAATAAGGGGTAAGATAGATAATGTTCTTCACGTCCAGTTCCCAGTTTGGGGAATTGGTTCTTCTTGTCCCTAAAACTTAAGGCTCTGCTAGATTGGATTCCACTGAACCTGAACTTACAACTACCACCTTGCCATCTGGGGCTCCTCATGACAGGAGAATGTCAAGCAAGGAAAGGAATTACTATCTTGGCAATTGTAATTGATCCTTTACCATGAAGAGGTATGGTTGCTACTATACAATGAAGGGCTGGAAGGAGCACATATGGTACCTGTGGGATTCTCTGGGGCATCTCTTGGTGCTTCTAGAAATAACTGTAAATGGGGAAATTGCAGAAAACCATGGTCAACAAAGGTACAGCACTGAAGACTCACATCCTCAAAGATGAAGTTCCAAGTTACTCTACCAGGCCAGCACCTTGTCTGTACTGAAGTGCTGAGTAAAGGTGAGGAAAATACACAATGAGAGATGGAGAAAGGAGATGAGATGCAGAGGGAGTAGCTGAAGCTTGCTCCACTAACCTTTACGTTTAAGTCTTTTGTAGATTTGGGAGATGACCAAACTTTGAAGTCTCTGTAAGGAATTAAAGCTAATGGAGGGCACAAGCAGACTGAAGTGCCCCAATGGATGCACCATATTGAATAGTTTTTGTAGCCTCATTCACATCTTCACTCAAACCATTTACTGCAACCATTGATGCTACCAAAAGTTTCTACCTAGAAGCTTCTACCTGCAGTTGTACATTATAGTGCCTCTCCTCAGCTGCACTTCTGCTTCTCTGACTCTGCAGTGTGGCGTATCTATAAGAATGCATTTAGCACGTATATATGGAAATTCTGAAATGTGCAAGGAAGCTAACACTTTACAAGGAAACTATTGACTGATGGGGAATGGAAGCTGATGGATAGATAAATGCTCCTCTCTTCTGTCCCTTTGGTGGAACAGAAATAGAATGCACTCTGTCTAACAGAGGGATAGGACAGAATCCAGCCACAGGACTGTATTGCTGTTCAACTCAAGAATGTATCCTTCCAGTCTATTTCACTGGTAAATTCTACTAAACATTTAAACAAGAAGTAACACCAACTCTTCACAAACTCTTAAAAAAAAAAAAAAAAAAAAGAAGAGGAAAGAACATTACCCAATTTAGTCTATGAGGCCAGACATTATCCTGACATCTAAGCCAGATAAAAGTATCACAAGAAAGGAAAATTTCATACTAATATCTGTTATAAATATCAATGCAAAAATCTTGAACAAAATACTCTCACACTAAATTCAGTAACATATAAAAGAGATTACAAACCACGACCAAGTAGGATTTATCTCAGGAATGTAAGGTTGGTTTAACATGTGAAAACTGATCAATGTAATACACCATGAAAACAGAAAAAAATGGCAAGAGAAACCACAATTATCTCAAAAGTTGCAGGAAAAAAAAAAACACATTTGAGAAAAGCTAAGACTTTTTTGTGATTAAAGGACTTAACAAACCAGGAATAGAAAGCAACTTTTTCAACCCAATAAAGGGCATCTAAGATAAAAGCACCCACAGCTAACATCAACTTAATGGTGAAAATATTAGAGCTTTGCCCCTAAGATCAGGAATGAGACAAGGATCTTCACTCTCCCTCCTTGTATTCCAAATTATACTGGAGATTCTAGGCAGGTCAATCTGGCAAGAAAATGAAATAAATGGCACCCAGATTGAAAAAGTAAATGTAAAATTATCTCTTTTTTTCAGATGGCATGGCCCTATATATAGAATATCCGAAGAAACCCACCTAAAAACTATTAGAATAAACAAGTTCAGCAAGTTTGCACAGTATAAAAATTTTAAAAACACAGTTGTATTTCTATATACTAACAATGAAAAATCTGAAAGTAAAAGTAAGAAAACAATTCCATTTGCAAAATCAAAAATACTTAGGACTAAAGTATTTCGACAAAAGAAGTGTAAAATTTATACTTTGAAAATGATAAAACATTGTTCAAAGAAATTAAAGAAAAAACTAAACAAATGGAAGGACTTCCATGTTCATGGAGCAGAAGACTTAATATTGCTAGCATGCCAATACTCACCAAAGTGATCTACAGAATCAATACAATCTCTATCAAAACCCCAGTTGGCTTCTTTGTGGAAGAAACTGACAAGCTGATCCTAAAATTCATACAGAAATTCGAGGATCTCAGAATAGCCAAAATAATCTTGAAGTTGAATAGCATTGGAAGTCTCCCACTGCCTTAGTCCATTCAGGCTGCTATAACAGAATACCATAGACTGGATGCTTATAAAAAACAAAAATTACTCACAGATCTGAAGTCTGGCAAGTCCAGGATCCTGAGGTGCCTGAAGAGAGCTTGCTTCCTGGTTCATAGATGGCCTTCTTTTTTGCTGTGTCCTCACATGATGGAAAGGGGGTGAGGGAGCTCTCTGGAATCTCTTTTACTGGACATTAATCAGATTTATGAGGGCCTCACCTTCCTGACTTCAGCAACTCCCAAAGGCCTCACCTCTAAATACTATCACACTGAGCATGAGAATTTAACAAATGAATTTTGGGGGACACAAATATTCACATGCTTCCCAATTTCCAAACTTACTACCAAGCTACAGTAATTAAGACAGTGTAGCACTGACATAAGGCTATACATGTAGACCAATGGAAAAGAACTGAGAATCTAGAAGTATACCTTCACATATATGGTCAATTGATTCTTGACAAAGGTGCCAGGATAGTTCAATGGGGGAAAGAACAGTCTCTCAACAATGGTTCTAGAACAACAGGATATACATATGCAGAAAAATCAAGTGTACCATTTCTTCAGCTACCATGCACAAAAATGACCTCAAAATGGATCACAGACCTACCTAAATAAAAGAACTAAAACTATAAAACTCTTAAAAGAAAATAAAGAAGTACATCTTCATGATGTACTTCTTTGGGATAGACAAAGCCTTCATGTATTTAACACCAAGAGCACAAGTACCAGAAGAAGAAAAACAAGATAAATTGGCCTCCATCAAAATTTAAAACCTGTGTTTCAAAAAACAACATTAAGAAAGTTAAAAAAAAAAATGTACAGAATTAGAAAAAAATTTTGCAAATCATGCATCTGATAAAGTATGTGTATCTGATATATATAAAGCAATCTTAAAATTCAATAAATAGAGGACAAATAACAAAAAAATGGGCAAAAGATCTGAATAAACATGTTTTTCCAAAGAAATACCAATGACCAAGAAGCATGCAAAAGATGTTCAACTTCATTAGCTATCAGGGAAAAGCAAATCAAAACCACAGTATGATACCACTTCATACCCTCTACAGTGGCTAAAATCAAAGAGACAGATAATAACAAGTGTTGTTAATTAAGGATGTAGAGAAATTGAAGCCCTCAACATTGCTAGATGCAATAAAATGTTGCAATTGCTTTGGAAAACAGACAAAACATTAAACAGAAAGTTACATATAATCCAGCAATCTCATTCCTAGGAATTTACTCAAGAAAACTGAAAACCTATGTCCACACAAAAACTTGTAAACTAATGTTCCTAGCATTTATAATAGCCAAAAAGACAACTCAAATGTCCACCAGCTGATGAATGGATAAATAAAATGGTTGTTCATACAAGAGAATGTTATTGGGCAATAAAAACATAGGAAGTCCTGATACATGCTACAACATGGATGAACCTTAAAAACATGGAAAGTGAGGGCACCTGGGTGGCTCAGTTGGTTAAGCGACTGCCTTTGGCTCAGGTTATGATCCCAGGGTCCTGGGATCGGGTCCCCCTTCAGGCTCCCCCTGCTCTGTGGGTAGCCTGCTTCTCCCTCTCCCTCTGCCTCCCACTCCCCCTACTTGTGCGCGCTCTCTTTCTGTGTGTGTGTCAAATAAATAAATGATATTTTTAAAAAACACGGAAAGTAAAAAGAGCCAGTCTCATGTGATTCCATTCATATGAAATGTCCAGAATAGGCAAATCCATAGAGACAGAAAGTAGATTGGCGGTTACCAGAATCGGGGAAAGGGTTGGAGGGGAAATGGGAAGTGACTACTAATGGGGATAAGATTTCTTTTTGGGTTAATGAGAATATTCTAACAACTGACTGTGATGATGGATGCACAACTCTTAATATACTAGAAATGATTTAACTGTACATTTTAAGTGGGGGAATTTTATGTTACATGATTTACATCTCAATAAGGCTTTTCTTTTCCTTTTCTTTAAGGAAGACGAAACTAAAAAAGAAAGAATGCACCCTCACCTTGGCTTTTCCTTTATTCCTGATTTCCTCTCCCACGTCCCTATTCCCTAGACCACCTTCGGTAATAAACTAGCTGATATAAACCCTGAGTCAGGCTCTGCTTTCTGAGGAGAAGGCAGGATAGAGATACATATTTGTGTGTGAGTAAGTGATTCTATTTCTCCTTGGAGAAACTGTCAAAATGTGATACCACTACTAACATCATCACCTAGAGAGATTCACAAATTCTTTATCTCCTGTACTTTTCTTTAATCTATGAGATAAAGGGAAAACCCCACATAGACTTTCTCAGAGCTTTTCCTTTCAAAGACTAAGAATTAGGGCAAGAAAATTTACTGACATAATAATTTAGGGTTTTTAAAAATATCTGTATAGGAATGAGTAAGAGGTACTTTTCCCTCCCCCACCACTAAAAGCCTTGAGTTCTGAACTTGGACCCCCTATTTTAAAGATACATTCATGTTTTTGTTGCAAAGAGTTGCCAAGCATTCAAATGATTAGCTACAAAATGTTTCCTTGGGGTAAGGATAGACAGATAGATGAGAGAACTTATTCTGGAAGTGGTGGAAATAGTCTGATTTTGGATCTATCCAAAACAGTTCCCTAAGGCAGAAATGCACCTGTCTCCAGCACGGTTTAGATCAGGGATCTGCCAAATCGTCTATACTTAGGCTTTGTGGGCTGCAAGGTCTCTGTCATAACTACTCACCTCTGCCCCTGAAGTGTGAAAGCAACCAAAAGTTGCTATAGACAAGAAGAAACTGAATAAGCATGGAGATGTTCCAATAAAACTTTATTTATGGAGACTGCATTTCTTATAACTGAAATTTTAATTTCTTATAATTTTAATTTTTCATGAAACATCATTCCTGTTTTGATTTTTTTTTCATCCATTTAAAACTGCATGACCATACTGAGCTTGTGGGCCATTCAAAAGCAGTAATATATTAACTTCTAGAAGTAGGTAAGTGCTACTGCCATTAGCAAAACCACAAATTGGGGCCTAAAGAAAGGGTCCCATACTCACACTTGGCATAAGAAGAATAGAACCACTCACTTTAAATGGACACTGCAGCCTAAAACAATAGGCACCGACTTAGGAACTAGTATATACCAAAACTTAGGGCTCTATTTTTTGGGGGGTGTGTGTGTGTGTGTGTATGTAGGACCCACAGTGAAGGAAAAAAGTCCCCCAAACTGACCTTTGACCCTTTTCTTCCATGAGGATAATAAGGCTTAAAATATTAATCTCCTTATTTTTTTAATTTGAAGTTTATAGCATCCAGTGTTAAATAGAATTGTCATCTCTCTCTTTTTTTTTTAAGATTTTATTTACTTGAGGGAGAGAGAGAGAGAACGAGCAAGAGGGTTGGGGCAGAGGGAGAGGGAGCAGGGAGCCTGATGTGGGGCTCAATCCCAGGACCCTAGGATCATGACCTGGGCCAAAGACAGATGTTTAACTGACTGAGTCACCCAGGAGCCCCAAAAATGTCATCTCTAATGCTGGGGTTTCTGTATGTCCTCAGAAAAAGGTTAACTTACCTGGTCCTAAAGGCTAGACCCTGAGGAATGCTCACTATAAGGTCAGAAAGAAGACAAGAATCTGAATCCAGAGATAGAAACTCTCAGCTCAAAAAGGTATATAATATCGACGTGAAATAACCTTTTTTCTTCCTCAGCTAAATCTGCTCATTGCCAGAGGAGAGCCAATGTGCAACCCTTTGAGACTTGAAGCATAGCCTGAAGCAGTCTACCATAAAGGCAGACTTTCTATGAAATCTAGAGCTTTATTTTAGGAATGCACGTGCATTTGTATTCTACTCCATAACACAGCTGTGTGTTTGTTTTAATATAAAAATGGCATGTTAAACTACTTACCGCCAAAGAAAACTGGCACTCTTTGAGGATGCATCGTTTACCCTGTAGTTTTAAGGACCCCCAGAGAAGCCACCTTACCCCCAAGGGTACAGGCAGTGCGTTTGAAGAGTGTAAGGCACAATAGGCCACAGCTTTATCCAGATTTCGCTCAGGCACTGAATGCTCACTTTTTATTAACAGGGCATGACTAAAATAGGTTTAGAGGACATCTTCTATGCTATAGGGCATTGGCTCTCCAAGTGCAGCTCTAGAACCAGCTACATCAACCTCACCAGGGGCTTGCTAGAAATGCAAATTCTCAGCCTCACCACAGGCCTACTGAATCAGAAAGTCTGAAGATAGGGCCCAGCAATCTGTATTTAAAAAGCCTTCCATGGATGCCTGGGTGTCTCAGGCGGTTAAGCCTCTGATTCTTGGCTTCAGTTCAAGTCATGATCTCAGGGTCCTGAGATGGAGCCCCGTGTCAGACTCCGTGCTCCGCCTGGAGTCTGCTTGAGATTCTCTCTCCCTCTCCCTTTGCCCCCTCACTCATTCTCTCTCTCTCTCAAATAAACAATAAATCTATAAAAAAATAAAATAAAATGCCCTCCAGGTGATTCTGATGTTCCTTCAAGTTTGAAAGCTGTTTCTACAGTGGAAGGAGTTTTAAAGTGCCATAAAAACTTTGTTTAAATTCATTCTGAAGGTCACAATTTCCCCAATCTCTCTTTGCCTCCTTGTCTCCATCTGTAAAATCAGGATACCACCTTCCTCTCAGGACTGTCTTGAGAATTAAATCAGATACACTCAGATATCCAGAAAACATCAGACATAGCACCTGATGATCAGATGCCCCAGTATGATTATTATTTTTCTCCTTTTCCAAATTCAACCCAAATAGTAAAATTGAGGTACAGTTGGCCCTTGAACAACACAAGTTTGAGCTGTTCGAACTGCTAAGGTTCACTTATACTCAGATTTTTTTTTTTATATACAGTACTGTAAATGTATTTTCCTTATGATTTTCTTAATAACATTTTCTTTTATTTTATTGTAAGAATGCAGTATATAATACATGTACAAAACATGTGTTATGTGACTATTCATGTTATTGGTAAAGCTTCCTGTCAACAGTAGGCTATTAGTGGTTAAGTTTGGGGGGAGTCAAAAGTTATACATCGATTTTGACTATGGGCGGCTCAGTGCCCCTAACCCCGTCTTGTTCAAGAGTCGAGCATAAAAGTGGAACTGGAATAATGACCTATCTCCATGAGATGATATGAGAGATGGAACCGAAATATTTCCCACGAGACGCTCTCACCATGTCGTTTCCTCTCACCCACATTATTTGCACATTCCTGAATTTTAGCATATGGAATTTTAAAATCAAGTAATTATCAGAGTTGAGAAATATTTAGGCTAAAAAATACTGGTGAAAAATCAATTTTCAAGCAGCATAGTTTGTCTTTGATTTTAAGAGTTCTTTGGGGAGCATTCATTTATAAATTACCCAATTTACAGGAGAAAAAAAAAAATCTCTGAAATGCCAGCTTCAAAGAGTAGTAAATTGTAAAGGGCACCATTTCCTTCTATATCCCGAATTAGAGCAAAATCTTTAAGGTGTCCTTCTGGTCTCTCACAAAATCAGAGATTATGTGCACTCTTCTTTCCTCATCTACTCAGTCGAAACATTCATAATAACCCTGAATACCTATCATGAGACAATCAGTTCAGATCTACAGAGAAAACAAATAGGCCAAAGCAAAACAAAAAATTCTTTAGAAGAGCAGAGGGGAGTTACATTGTTATTTTTTTAGTTGAATCATCTCGGTTTATTTCACTGAATAAGGTAAGTATTTTTCATCTGTTAAAAGCTCTTTGTTTTTTCGACCTGGCTTACAAAAATACATACAGTGAAATACAATTAAAAATGAATCCATGGAGACAAAATTAAAAGAGCATGTCAAAATGTAACTAGCCGTAAATACTGAAAAGTGTGTTACCTCAGTTTTCTTCTTTTTAATAAGAACACTTTTAAACAGAATGCAGAAATCCACACCACATACACATAAGCACACATACATGCATGTTCCTATATACTTGCTCTCTCTCACAAACATATATATATAAACTCCACTTCCTATGTAACATAACAGGAAAGTAAACCTTAAGAACACAGGCTCCCAAATATTTAATTTTCAATTATTTGGGAAAGAATTACATGGAAGCTTATGCATAAAAATGTGGCTCTGAAAATAACTGGAAAAACCCAGATAATGTGGGGGTTATGATATGGAGGATAATTTGGCATAGGGGCATATTTTAGCTTGCTTAAAAGAACAACCTATTTTCAAATATGTTTAGCACCACTACACCCTGGAGTAGAAATCAGTTATAAACCATTGGTAAACTAATTCCTAGTCCTTCTTCTTTATCCTTTAGAACAGGCTCCCAAAGGGACTCCATTAGGCAAAATCGTGCTGACCCGCTCATTATTGTACACTCCCATACAGAACTTGGGCTCTGCATTATTTAAAGCATTATCTTAAGTCATCTTGTCACTAATTTACATAATTATTTCTGTTTTAATCTATACGGGATAATGGTATTTCAGAGGCAAAGTAGATCTGTCTAACTATTTGACCAAGATTGAAAAAGAGCAAACTTTCTAAATCTGGAACTTGTCATCTAACGGTGGTGAAATTCTTCTGGAATATCCTCCCACAGCACTGCACATTATCAAACGATAAAGCAAAGACCACCAGAACTTTAAAACAGGAGGAAGAGAAGGTTTGTTGAGTTTATTATCTCGCCAGGCAAGAGAGAACACAGCAGAGAAACAGAGAATAGTTGAGGTGGAGAGAGGCAGAGGAATCAGGGTTTTTTAAGCACTAGAAAAATGGGGGTGGTTCAGATGGCTAGGCTAATTAAAGATGACAAGCCACAACTCTAGATAAGACAGAATGAGTCCATAGGTCTGAATATGATTGGCTAAAATAAATCCTTTGTTCCTTCTAGAGAATGTCTTTGGTTACATTCAATGAGGTCAGCTTATTGGAGAGTTATAGGTCCTTTTACATCTTCAGTTGTGATGAAACACAGCATTTGCACATAGATGTTTGCACAACACTGACATTGAAATAATTTTGTTGAAGTTTGGAAGTATGCCAGTTAAGAAATGGGCTCTGAAATCAGACTGCCTGGGTGTGAACCTCAGCTCCACCACTTACTGGCTGTTTGATATTGGGAAGACTGTGGAATCTCTCTCAGTTTCAGTGTCCTCATCTATGACATGGGGACAATAAAAGGACCCCTTCATTTGGCAGTTGCAAGTATTACATCTATTAATACATTGGTCCATACTTATTTATTACTTAATAAATGTAAGACATTTTTAGAAATAGCTTCCCTGTGGAACCACAGAAGATTGTTGATGGATAGACCATGTCATTTTTCTCTCTCTCCCAAAGGAAATTAACATTCTAGGTTGGAAAGTGATACAAACATTCATTCAACATTGATTCATTCATTCAGTGACTTGCATTCGTGGAGTGCCTTCAAGGCACCAGGCCTGGCAGAACTCACGGTCTAATGGGAAACACAGAAGCACAGGTAATTAAGAGTCTGTGTTGGGAGGAAAATAAATAAGGCATAATGAGAAACAAAAATGGTATATTTCACACAGGAGTTACGACTGGAGAGATAGATAATTCTTAAGGAACCTGAGAGAAGGTGAGCTCAGCTATAACTACCCAGCTTTTTATAACTAACTTTTTACTCAGGTAAAAAGTTCTGGAAATATTATACTCACAGAGTTATAATTTCTTCCCATTTAGCAAATATTTTTGAGAACCTTCTTCTTGCTAGGAATTGCAGATACATGCATTTTTGCTTCAATATTAAATATACTCAGAAACTTTGCATCTTGTGTGTGAAAAATAAGATTTTACAGGAAAAATAAAATTGGGGCAGGCCAATCAAAACTTATGAAACTTTGGTCTAGAACCTTAACACACACAATAGTAATCTTAGTAAGAAATATTAGCACAATTAAATCTCTACCATCACTTGAATCTACCATCTTTTTTTTTTTTTTAAGATTTTATTTATTTATTTGAGACAGAATGAATGAGAGAGACAGAGAGTACATGAGAGGGGGGAGGGTCAGAGGGAGAAGCAGGCTCCCTGCCGAGCAGGGAGCCCGATGCGGGACTCGATCCCGGGACTCCAGGATCATGACCTGAGCCAAAGGCGGTCGCTTAACCAACTGAGCCACCCAGGCGCCCTGAACCTACCATCTTTTGCAAGCCCTGTACCTTGGGGTTTTCATTCCTCCTTGCAGATCTAGGTTCTTGAGACATTTACTTTTACTAGCAGCCAGTTTCATCAAAATTGAAACTATAATCTTAAGGGGATGAGAACACGCCACCCCAAAATATGCCACTTCAGAATACTGATTCTTTTGACCTGAAGCCACTTCACAGACAGCAGATGCAGGAAGGGCTCTCTGACCTCCCCCTTTCTGCCTAGAAACAGGACCTATCATTTCTTGTGAGAAAAAATGCACTTCCTTCACCAAGAAGAAGAGAATATTCTTCTTTTTTTTAAGATTTATTTATTTATTTGTGTGTGTGAAAGAAAGAGAGCGAGCTCAGGGGTGGGGTGGGGCGGGGCAGAGGGAGAGAGAGTCTCCAGCAGATTCCACTCTGAGTACAGAGCCCAACACAGGGCTCGATCTCAGGACCCTGAGATCACAACCTGAGCCGAAACTGAGAGTCTGACACCTAACCAACTATACCACCCAGGCATTCCAAGAAGAGGAGAACATTCTTATCACCAGAGACAAAATGTATGGGTAAAAACAAACCTACGAAAATGACCCTCATCTTCTGTTAGTTCCCCCGACGTGTTTCCTGATAACTGTCCCTGGCTCAAACTCCCTTTCCCTTTGTCACGTCTCCACAATTTCTTGTTCTTTGTTAAAGTGGCATATAACACTCTCAGGTCTATCCAAGTCTTGGGGTATTCATTTCTTTTCTATGAAGGCTTTCATGCCCCATGAAATATTAACAGCAAATAAACTTCGTATGCTTTTCTCCTGTTAAACTGTCTTTGGTCAATTTACTTCTCAAGTCCAGCCACAGAACCATGAAGACAAAGGAAAAAATCTTAGTTCCCCTACAAATCCAATAATACCCTTCTACACCCAAGACTTGTTTTAAAACCCAGGGGGAAAATGTCTTTGTGATATCTGCACTTGCTGTCTCTCCTAACACCCGACATGGTTAGCAGTTCTAGAATCTTGCACTTAAAGGAAGGCACTTTGACAAAAGTTTTCTTTTTCTTAGGATCCTGATGTATTGCTAAATTTTCTTCTTTAATTGAAAGAAAGCTTACATCTGATCATTTCAAAACATTAACATGCTGAGAAAACTCACACACAAAAAACAGCTTTTGTTATGCTGCTTTCATGCCCTTATTTGCCACTCATGTTAAGAAAAACACTTCGCTTCAGAACAAACCCTATGACTAGACACAGTCCCAAATCTCAATAATTCACAGTTCGGTAGAAAAAAGTAGTCATGCAAACTCAAATCGTACTATTTTGAAATAACTGCTTTATTGAAGAGGGAAAGAAGTGCTAGGAGAAATCAGGGTAGACAGTGACTAAATTTCTGTAGCTAACTTTCAAAGGGTTCTCAGGGTTGTTTATAACTGAAGAAACACGCAAAGGATGAAGAAAAGTGTTTCTAAGGCAGGACGGACCTCTGGGAGTGCATTACAGGAAGGGACAACTGGAAATGCAAAGATGCAAAGCCATTCCTCAGAGTACAAGAAGAAAGCCCCCCTGTCTCTCACTTCCTGACAATTTTTTGATATTTCATCCCTGACTCCTATGGTTCTAATCACCATCAAGAAAACACACTTTAGCCAGGCCTTATTTAATCAAACTCAGCTTCTCTGCATCCATTTGAGGAAATTTTGTGAGGCTGTTGCTTTTGGAGAAGAGAGAGATACTGGGGTGGAGGAAGCTGTCTCCAAAGCTGGATTTGGCTACTATCCTAGGTAATGAATAAGAGCAATTGATTTCCAAGAGTGGGTAGCAGGACTCCACTTAAGAAGGAAATGTCTCTAGTTGGAAAAATAACACCACTGGTGTGAAAGGTGTGCAACCCTGTGGGCATGTGGGCTGGCAGAAACCAAGACTACAAAAGATGAGTGATAAAGTTGTCACCATGAGACAAGGAGAGGCTTTTAGCTTGGCCCACAGAGGAGCCAGGAAGCAGCTGAGAAACAAGGTACAGTGATACATGATGATGGTGGTGGTGCAAAAACATTTTTCATAGAATTTAGTTTATATACTCTAGTTATTTGCTCTATGGTATCTTCCCCCATGATCCTTAAAACATGCTACACAAGTTCTTGATTTGTAGTTCCTTTGGGGGGGTGGATCAAAGAGAAGTCCCATGTTTGTGTGAACAAAAATTCCCATCTCCATCTAACAGGAACAGAGATAACAAAGAACATTTAAGAAGAGCTTTGGAATCCTAAAACCCATGGCCTGGGTGTTGGAATCAATCTTATCTCAATTTTAAGGACCAGGGGACTCTAGCATTGAATTAAACCTATGATCTTTGTTTACCCTAACTTTTAATACCCTATGTGTAATCCTCCCTACCGAGAGCAATGTTATGTCCTTTGCACACAAGAGATATTGACCACTGGATGTGTTCCTTAGGTGACCATTTGCTAACAGGAGTAATTTTATTTTTATCACATGCTACCATAAGAAGACCATTTGCTTTCAGGTAATAGTGAAAAAGGAAGTTAGCAGTGCATCAGCTTTGCACCTCCATTCATCCTTAAGGGTAAGATACTTGGAAGCTCAAGTTTCTGGCTTTTTGTCTTTGTGTACTAGCCCACTGCCTAGTTCATAGTAGCCTACAGTAGCAATTTTAGCTCATGTAACAATGGAATCTGGCAAGTCCGAATTCTGCAGGCTAAGCCAGCAGCCTGGAGGCCTAGGGAAGAGTTGAGGCTGCAGTTCAAGTCTGAAGACAGTCTTTTGGGAGAATTCCTCTTGTTTGGGAGAGGGCAGTCTTTTTCTATTAAGGCCTTCAATTGATTGGATGAGGCCCACCCACAGTACAGAAGGTAATCGACATTACTTAAAGTTTACCCATTTAAATGCTAATCTCAGTAGAAAAATACCTTCAGAGAAATAGAATAATGTTTGACCAGTCATCTGGGTATTGTGGCCTAGCCAGGTTGACACATAAAATTAACCATCACACCAATGTATCCCAAAAGCTCCACCCATGGGCCCCATCACAATCACAACCCTCTCTCCCCACCCACATACCCAGCAAGTAATCATTCTTCTGATAATAATCGTTTTTGTATTTTTAAAAATAATTTTATCTTTCGAACATGTATCCCTAGAGATGACAAGTAGGCAAGAAATGTTTTAATTTAATATTCCTTGTAGGTCTCATAGAACCCACACATTGCCTCTCTTCACTTTACAATTAATTTGTTGAAGAACTTTTGGTTATCTGATGTAAAATTTTAATTAAAGACAGACTTGGGGCACTTGGATGGCTCAGTCGGTTAAGTGTCCGACTCTTGATTTTGGCTCAGATCATGATCTCAGGGTCATATACTCTGCCTCTCTAAAATAAAAAAATAAATAAAATCTTAAAAAAAAAAAAGACTGGAACATTTTGACGACTGAAAATAACACTGTCCTTACTCCTAAGGACAGTAAAATGTTAAAGGATCCCTCAGCAAGAGACAGAAGAGGGAGATATGACAGAATAGGTCAGAGGACAGCAATGGGAGCAAAGGAAACTATTTACTGTTTGTACCACCATCAGCTTCAATTAACACGCATGCATGGCTTCATCAATCTCCACAGCAAAACACTATCACCCTCATTTCCTAGACAACAGAACCAAAGTCAGCAGTCTTTCCAATGTACCCACAAATGTACCCCTAGGTACAGTATGGGGAACTTCTCCACATCAGCCAGCCTGGTAAACTGTTTGCCAGTTCTTGAATCCAAGCCACTCGTCCCCAAAGCTCAATGCTGCCACCACAACATTTAACTGCCCTGACTGGCTTCTTATGTGGCTGTAAAAAAAAAAAAAAAAAAAAATGATGCCTTGGCTCACTCCGCTGGAAAATTGTGAGTACTTAGGCTAATTTATGACTTTGCTATGCCAGTGTGGAAAAGCATTATTTTCCCCACCGTATTTCCAGAGAGACAGCTGTCCGGTGATCTTCATGTGACCTTCTTAGCAACTAGCTCACGGCGAGAGTTTTGATAAATGCTTCCTGGATGTACAGACAAATAAAGGAACGAGTGAATGCCTGCGTGTAAAGAGAAAACTTGCATTTTAATGTTGGCTTTCTGCTAAAGACACAAGTGATGAATTAGGCTTCTCAGCGTCCTCAGGTGTCGTGAAAATAATACAGGTTTCGGACGTCCAAGAAGACTACATCAGGTGAATTATTTTAAGCTGCCACTTCTGAAACTAACCTCTGCGCTGACAAAAATAGGCCAGCGAAACAGCTGCAGCAATAAAATGCGCCCCGGGTGCTGGCATGTGTGGCTAGAGAAGGAAATTTCGAGAGCGGGGAGGAGACAGAGCGGGAAGCTTGCTTCCGTTCTCCTGACTTCAGCGAAGGGAGGAACTGCGGCCATAGGCAAGACGGGCCTTGGGAGGAGCAGATACAGCTAATTTAGCTCATCCCAACAAACATCGCGCGTATTTCCACGTCTAAGCCTTGGAGCTTTCCTTGAGAGCAATCTCGTAACCAGGACCCCGGCGCAGCAAGAGCAGATGAACGTGCGGCCAGCTGTGCTAAGAAGCGCCGGAGTCGGGGCGCCTGGGTGGCTCAGTCGTTAAGCGTCTGCCTTCGGCTCAGGTCATGATCCCAGGGCCCTGGGATCGAGCCCCGCATCGGGCTCCCTGCTCGGCGGGAAGCCTGCTTCTCCCTCTCCCGCTCCCCCTGCTTGTGTTCCCTCCCTCGCTGTCTTTCTCTCTGTCAAATAAATAAATAAAAATTAAAAAAAAGAAAAGAAAAGAAGCACCGGAGTCCTGGCGTGTCTAGGGAGACAGCCGCCGATACGGGGTAAGCAAGCTGCAAGGGAAACAGCCCTTCGGATGACCATGGAGGCCATCACACATTTGAGAAGATCCTTGGGGTGGGATGTCAGGGCACCCTGGTTTTATCTCCATTTTGATGACTTACTTGCTCTGTCACTTGCAAACAGTCATCTGTTTCCTGGATAGCCCAGTTTTAAAGTTGCCTAACGCACAGAATAGCCTATAGGTCACAAGTTGGTCATTCCTAAAAGTGTTCCAAGATTCAAAAAGTCGGGAGGAAAAGTTTTTTCATAAGTCGTTTTAGTGGCAAAACTTCATCTGACATAAACAGATTTGGTGGTAAAAGCTGAGGTGAACTAATTTGAAGCTTCTTATTTATTCAGTCCCATTGGGTGAATATTCTTGAGTTTCACTGCAGAAATGCTAATGGGATTGATTAAGGATATGGCTCACGACTCTTTTAGGACTGTTATAAAGTATATGGGATATATACTGTCTTAACTTTCTAAAAATCCAAAACGATTTTAATTTTAAAGTATATCTGGACAATGGGATTATGGGCTTGCATTAAAACAAAGACCATGATATATAAAATGTAACCAAAGGCCCAGATTTCCTTTTATCATGGTCCAAACTGCTTAACCTTCAACTTAAATTTTTCCTGCATAGGCGTAAACCTGCATCTTCTCAAACAGGTCACCAGCAGGGTCATTTTATCCATTAAGAACAACAGACACAAGGGGCGCCTGGGTGGCTCAGTTGGTTAAGCCACTGCCTTCGGCTCAGGTCATGATCCTGGAGTCCCAGGATCGAGTCCCAGGATCGAGTCCCGCGTCGGGCTCCCTGCTCAGCGGGGAGTCTGCTTCTCCCTCTGACCCTCCCCCCTCTCATGCTCTTTCTCTCTCTCAAATAAATAAATAAATAAATCTTTAAAAAAAAAAAAAAAGAACAACAGACACAGTATCCAGGGCTTATGACCTTTCTCAGGCCCTGCAAAAATGAGAACTGAAAAACCAAGCTATGGGTCCCAAAATATGAAAACAAAATTATAAGACAAAATCTACAAAATGTAGACCACAAAAATCTATAAAACTTAAAATGAGCTACTTCATCAGTGGCTAAATTTAGTATTCTAAAATATCATTGCATTTGAAAACAATTTATAGATTCAATTTTTCCCATTTTGCAAGAATGCTCATGTATGCACAATAATTGTCAAGAAATGATAGCCTCTCATAAATTGTGTTTGTTCTTGTAGTTAAATGATTGCAAAAGCAAAGTAATAAAAATCCTTCCAAATGTCTGTAGGAAAATAGTATGTTTAGTATGAGACGCAAATGCAATTTAGTATGTTTTATATAAATTAGAGCATATAATGCTTATAATGTTCAGCTTGGCCATGGAGAGAAGTGCCAACTCTGCCAATACGAGCTCTAAGGATGATAATAAGTGTTGGGGTTGAGAGTTTTTCTCCAGGTATCCTGAGCATCACCTGTTTCTTTTAAGTTTCCTTAACAGCTTAGAGTTTTCTGGATCCTTTTTTCAGTTACAAAAATAAACATCACTGATCAAACATTCCTAGCCTGGAGACATGCTCTGAAAAGTAGCCAGATCTAACATGACCTTCATACTAAATGGCCACTTAATTTTGACCTGTAGGTCAAAAGAATTCATCTTCACTTGGGTTAATAAATTGATTCCAATCCAACTCTGAATGGTGACAAATAAATGCTGGTCTAAATCCCAGGCTGTCTACATAGACGCATTAGGTCCATGGACATGAGCCGTCATTCAGATCACAATTCTATTGCCAAGTTGTGGAAATGACTTACCTATCATCGTGGTATGCTTTACATAGAAAACTAAAATTCTAGGGATTCTGCTGCTTTATCATTTAATAATGTTATATCACTTAATGCTTACAATACCCTATAAGTTAGCTACCATATTTTTCTCCATTTTACAGACAACGAAAACAGCACTGAGAGATTCAGTGGCATTCCCAAGATCAAACTAGTGACATAGCTGGGGTACGTATTATAGCTTTGTGTGTCTCCAGAGTCCAAGTTCTTACCATTATTATCGTGAGAATTCCCAAGCTCTCCCATCCGAAATAACAAGCCCAATCACTCTCATCATTTTCTCTCCCCTGCATTGTGAAAGATTACGTACCCACACACATCCTATAAAAGATAAAGCTATCTTTATCTTATAGAGCTGTATCCCACTATAGAACTAAAGACTTTTTAGACTAATCGTATCATTCTGCGATCACACCCTGTATCTTATTTCCCAAATTCCAAAGACGCATACTCAGAGATTCTACGGGCATAAGAAAGATAAATAGTTCGATCAAGCTCCACCATAGTGATACAGGAGAGCCTGCAGAGCAGTATAGCAACAAATCCAATGAAACCATTGTTGCTTCTCCAGGCGGCAACCAGCGATCCAAGAAGAAAGACACTAAGTCCATCTCCACTGAACCAAAAATTTCTACGAACAACTACTTGGCTTTTATTGTATTTCTAGCTTTCCCCCTCCTTGATGTTAGCAGAGAAGGCTTCTGTACCTCAGGCATTCATATATAATTTGCCAATGGGCATTTATATTGATAAGTGGATTCATAGGGAAGTAAGACCACTGGTTTCCCTAACTTACTCCATTTTCCACAGTCCCAAGATGTCTCCCCGTTTATTCTACTGAGGACCCCCATCAGTCTGAAGTCCACAGATCATCTTAAAGAGCGCCACTGAGCACTGTTGTAGCCATGCTTCCCTTAAGGTGGAAGTGAAGGAGTCACCTACTCTGGTTGACAGCGTATCATGGCTAACATCAAGGTGTTAATATCAGACGAACCCAGCAATCTCTTCTTGTAAAACTCATGACTTCTTCCCACAGCCAAACATTTATTTATTAACTGTTTACTCTCAAGTGGCCTCTAACACCTACTCATGCTCCAATAATAGCCAGTTCACTGCTGATCCAGTAACAGGTGCTCTAGATTCTCCATTTATGATTAAATGAACAAATACAGAAAGGGTACAAGAGCCTCACTATTTCCACATCTCCTTTTTTTATTTCAATATTAATGATGCATTTTAATAATTTTATGGAAATCCCACAATTTACTATAACACAAAAGAATCATGAAGAAATCTGAGCTTACTCCTTAAACAAAGGAGTTAATTAAATATTTGGCTGCTAAGATAACACAGCTCCATCAATGACTTCTCTCTGTCATCAACAACTATCTTCAAAGAACTCAAAGGAGTTTTAGTCCAAGTGCATTCTTTTGACTGGATACATTTATATTGAAGTGAGCATAGACCTAGCTTAGCAGAGGTTACAGTCCACAGTCTGTATGTAAGTCAAAATATTGAATGCCTTCAAAACTACACTTGTAATTCCTTAGGAAGGCATCACATTGGATATCAATACATATTTCTCAGTATGTTCAACAACTTCTCTTGTCCTCCAAAGATGAAACAGACCTCTTTTAGTATCCAAAGATGAATGGTTTGCAACTATGAGTCACATTATACAAGAATTATGCATTTTTGAGCAGTAAAATCACATATAGGGCAGCATGATGGTCCCTTCATGAGGGGCCTGTGATAACTAAGCCATTTTGGGTAACATGAGATACAGCAATTCATCTCGCCAGGGCTCATGCTTATTAAAGAGAAAGTCAGGTAGAATTACTGGCACTATTTAAATTCTTTTCTCCTCCCTTCCTCTATTTCTCCCTCCTCAGCTTTGTCTCTGATAGCATTCGCTGGAATTGTTCATTTTAGAGTTGAAATAAACCTTGAAATTATGTGAAGAAAATGGCCATCATGCAACAACAACCTGTTTCACCTCTTCCTTCCTTTTCTTCTTCCTTCCTTCCTTTCTCCCTTTCTTTTTTTTTCTAGGTTCAAAATTTTATTAAAATTTCTTTTTAATCAAGTGCATTTTTTTATATTTTATTATGTTATGTTAGTCACCATACAATACATCATTTGTTTTTGATGTAGTGATCCACGATCTATTGTTTTCATATAACACCCAGTGCTCCATGCAGGATGTGCCCTCCTTAATACCCATCACCGGGCTAACCAATCCCCCCTCCCCCACCTCTAAAACCCTGTTTGTTTCTCAGGTCCATAATCTCTCATGGTTCATCTCTCCCTCCAATCCCCCCCCCCCATTTTTTCCTTCCTTCTCCTAATGTCCTCCATGTTATTCCTTATGTTCCACAAATAAGTGAAACCATATGATAATTGACTTTCTCTGCTTGACTTATTTCACTTAGCATAATCTCCTCCAGTCCCATCCATGTTGATGTAAAAGTTGGGTATTCATCTTTTCTGATGACTGAGTAATATTCCATTGTATATATGGACCACATCTTCTTTATCCATTCATCTGTTGAAGGGCATTTCAGCTCTTTCCACAGTTTGGCTATTGCGGACATTGCTGCTATGAACATTGGGGTGTATATGGCCCTTCTTTTCACTACATCTGTGTCTTTGGGGTAAATACCCAGTAGTGCAATTGCTGGGTCATAGGGTAGCTCTATTTTTAAATTTTTGAGGAACCTCCACACTGTTTTCCAAAGTGGCTGTACCAACTTGCATTCCCACCAACAGTGTAAGAGGGTTCCCCTTTCTCCACAACCTCTCCAACATTTGTTGTTTCTTTCCCTGTCCATTTTTGCCATTCTAACTGGTGTAAGATGGTATCTCAGTGTGGTTTTGATTTGAATTTCCCTGATGGCTAATGATGATGAACATTTTTTCATGTGTCTGTTAGCCATTTGTATGTCTTCTTCAGAGAAGTGTCTGTTCATCTCTTCTGCCCACTTTTTGACTTGATTATTTGTTTTTTGGGTATTGAGTTTGAGAAGTTCTTTATAGATTTGGATACCAGCCCTTTACCTGTAGTGTCATTTGCAAATATCTTCTCCCATTCTGTGGGTTGCCTCTTTGTTTTGTTGACTGTTTCCTTTGCTGTGCAGAAGCTTTTTATCTTGATGAAGTCCCCAAAGTTCATTTTTGCTTTTGTTTCACTAGCTTTTAGAGATGTATCTTGAAAGAAGTTGCTGTGGCCGATGTCAAAGAGGTTACTGCCTATGTTTTCCTCTAGGATTTGGATGGATTCCTGTCTCACACTGAGGTCTCTCATCCATTTTGAGTTTATCTTTGTGAATGGTGTTAGAGAATGGTCGAGTGTCATTCTTCTGCATGTGGCTGTCCAATTTTCCCAGCACCATTTATTGAAGACACTGTCTTTTTTCCATTGCATGTTTTTTCCTGCTTTGTCAAAGATTATTTGACCATAGAGTTGAGGGTCCATATCTGGGTTCTCTATTCTGTTCCATCGGTCTGTATGTCTGTTTTTGTGCCAGTACCATGCTGTCTTGGTGATCACAGCTTTGTAATATAGCTTGAAATCGGGCAACGTGATGCCCCAAGCTTTGTTTTTCTTTTTCAACATCTCCTTGGCGATGGGTCTTTTCTGATTCCATACAAATTTTAGGATTGTTTGATCCAGCACTTTGAAAAATGTCATTGGAATTTTGATCGGGATGGCATTGAAGGTATAAATTGCTCTGGGTAGCATAGACATTTTAACAATGTTTATTCTTCCAATCCATGAGCATGGAATATTTTTCCATCTTTTTGTGTCTTCTTCAATTTCTTTCATGAGTGTTTTGTAGTTCCTAGAGTATAGATCCTTTACCTCTTTGGTTAGGTTTATTCCGAGGTATCTTATGGTTTTTGGTGCTATTGTAAATGGAATCGTTTCTTTAATTTCTCTTTCTACAGTTGTGTTGTTAGTGTATAAGAAAGCAACAGATTTCTGTGCATTGATTTTGTATCCTGTCACATTACTGAATTGCTGGATGAGTTCTAGTAATTTGGGGGTGGAGTCTTTTGGGTTGTCCACATAAAGTATCATGTCGTCTGCAAAAAGAGAGAGTTTAACTTCTTTGCCAATTTGGATACCTTTTATTTCTTTTTGTTGTCTGATTGCTGTTGCTAGGACTTCTAGTACTATGTTGAACAACAGTGGCGAGAGTGTGCATCCTTGACGTGTTCCTGATCTTAAGGGAAAAGCTCTCAGCTTTTCCCCATTGAGGATGATATTCGCTGTGGGTTTTTCATAGATGGATTTTATGAACTTGAGGAATGTTCCCTCTATCCCTATACTCTGGAGGGTTTTAATCAGGAAAGGATGCTGTATTTTGTCAAATGCTTTTTCTGCATCAATTGAGAGGACCATATGGTTCTTCTCCCTCCTCTTATTAATGTGTTCTATCACACTGATTGATTTGCGAATGTTGAACCACCCTTGCATCCTGGGGATAAATCCCACTTGGTTGTGGTGGATGATCCTTTTAATGTATTGTTGGATCCTATTAGCTAGGATTTTGTTGAGGATTTTGGAATCCATATTCATCAGGGATATTGGTTTGAAATTCTCCTTTTTGATGGGGTCTTTGCCTGGTTTGGGGATTAAGGTAATGCTGGCCTCATAGAATGAGTTTGGAAGTTTTCCTTCTGTTTCTATTTTTGGAAACAGCTTCAGTAGAATAGGTATTCTTTCTTCTTTGAATGTTTGGTAGAATTCCCCAGGGAATCCATCAGGCCCTGGACTCTTGTTTTTTGGGAGGTTTTGGATCACTGCTTCAATCTCGTTACTGGTTATTGGCCTATTCAGGTTGTCAATTTCTTCCTGTTTCAGTCTTGGCAGCTTATAGGTTTCCAGGAAGGCCTCCATTTCATCCAGATTGCTCAGTTTATTGGCATATAGTTGTTGATAATAATTTCTAATAATTGTTTCTATTTCCTTGGTGTTAGTCGTGATCTCTCCCCTTTCATTCATAATTTTATTAATTTGGATCCTTTCTCTTTTCTTTTGGATAAGTCTAGCCAGTGGTTTATCAATCTTATTAATTCTTTCAAAGAACCAACTTCTAGTTTCATTGATCTGATCTCCTGTGTTTCTGGTTTCTAATTCATTGATTTCTGCTCTAATTTTAATTATTTCTCTTCCAATGCATGGCTTAGGTGTCATTTGTTGCTTTTTCTCTAGTTCTTTTTTTTTTTTTTTAGATTTTTTTTTTTTTATTTATTTGACAGAGAGAGATACAGCGAGAGAGGGAACACAAGCAGCGGGAGTGGGAGACAGATAAGCAGGCCTCCCGCTGAGCAGGGAGCCCGATGCGGGGCTCGATCCCAGGACCCTGGGATCATGACCTGAGCCGAAGGCAGACGCTTAACGACTGAGCCACCCAGGCGCCCCTCTCTAGTTCTTTAAGGTGTAGAGTTAGTCGGGATTTTTCTATTTTTTTGACTGAGGCTTGGATGGCTATGTATTTCCCCCTTAGGACTGCCTTTGCAGTATCCCATAGGTTTTGGACCAATGTATTTTCATTCTCACTGATTTCCATGAATTATTTAAGTTCTTCTTTGATTTCCTGGTTGACCCAAACATTCTTGAGCAGAGTGGTCTTTAGCTTCCAAGTGTTTGAATTTCTGCCAAATTTTTTCTTGTGATTGAGTTCCAGTTTTAGAGCATTGTGGTCTGAGAATATGCAGGGAATAATCTCAATCTTTTGGTATCGGTTGAGACCTGATTTGTGACCCAGTATGTGGTCTATTCTGGAGAAAGTTCCCTGTGCGCTCAAGAAGAATGAGTATTCTGTTGTTTTAGGGTGGAATGTTCTGTAAATATCTATGAGGTCCATCTGGTCCAATGTATCATTAAAGCTCTTGTTTCCTTGTTGATTTTCTGCTTAGATGATCTGTCCATTGCTGAGAGTGGAGTATTGAGGTCTCCTACAATTAACATATTGTTATCAACATGACTCTTTATTTTGGTTAACAGTTGGCTTATGTAGATGGCTGCTCCCATGTGGGGGACATAGATATTTACAATTGTTAGATCTTCTTGTTGGATAGACCCTTGAAAAATGATATAGTGTCCTTCTGTGTCTCTTATTACAGACTTTAGTTTAAAATCTAATTTGTCTGATATAAGAATTGCTACCCCAGCTTTCTTTTGAGGTCCTCTGGCATGGAAGATAGATCTCCATCCCTTCATTTTCAGTCTGGATGTATCTTTAGGTTCAAAATAAGTCTCTTGTAGACAGCATATGGATGGGTCCTGTCTTTTTATCCAATCTGCAACCCTGTGCCGTTTTATGGGAGCGTTTAGGCCATTCATGTTGAGAGTGATTATTGAAAGATATGAATTAATTGTCATCATGTTGCCTGTGAAGACGTTGTTTTTATAGATTGTCCCTGTAAATTTCTGTTGTAGATCACTCTTGGGGTCTTTCACCTTTTATAGAACCCCCCTTAATATTTCTTGCAGGGCCGGCTTAGTGGTCACATATTCTTTCAACTTCTGCTGGTCATGGAAGCTCTGCATCTCTCCATCCATTCTAAATGAAAGCCTTGCCAGATAAAGTATTCTTGGCTGCATGTTCTTCTCATTTAGTACCCTGAGTATGTCTTGCCAGGCCTTTCTGGCTTGCCAGGTCTCTGTGGATAGGTCTGATGTTATTCTGATGTTCCTCCCTCTGTACGTAAGGAATCTCTTCCCCCTAACTGCCCTTAAGATGGTTTCCTTGGTTCTAAGATTTGCAAGTTTTACTATTACATGCCAGGGTGTTGGCCTGTTTTCCTTGATCTTAGGAGGGGTCCTCTCTGCCTCTAGGACTCGAATGTTTGTTTCATTCCCCAGATTAGGGAAGTTCTCAGCTATGATTTGCTCAAATACATCTTCTAGTACTCTCTCTCTCTCCACTCCCTCCGGGATTCCAATAATTCTGACTTGGAACGCCTCATGGTGTCACTTATTTCTCTGATTCTATTTTCATGGATTCTGAGTTGTTTTTCCCTGGCCTCCTCTTTTCCCTTTTTATCTGTTATATTGTCTTCCAGGTCGCTTATTCGCTCTTCTGTCTCAGTTACCCTAGCTGTTAGATTATCTAGATTGGATTGGATCTCATTGATAGCATTTTTAAGTTCTGCCAATTCACCTTTTATTTCTGCCCTTAGAGACTCTATGTTGCCATTAATTGATTTCTCCATTCTAGCCATTGTCTTCACAATTGTTAGCCTGATTCCATCTCTGACATCTTGGTTATATCTGCATCCATTTGTAAATCTGCAGCATAAGTCATAATCTCTGAGTCTTTTCTGTTTTGGGGGCTCCTCCTCCTAGTCATTCTGTTGATGGGTGTTTGAGGGAATGTATAGAGTCCAAATTATTGACCAGAACCCAAGCAAGATGCACCTGTTTTCTTGGGACCTTAGTGTTGCTGGCCTCTTGTTTTCCCAGCCTTTCTTCTGCGGGAGGAGCCTGCTGTGCAGTTACTCAGGCAACCCTGTTTGGGTGGAGTTGCCCTGCGCCCCTGTGGCAGGGGATGGGCTCAGTGGGAATCAGTCTTTGGGGCTTTTGTTCTCTGGCGGCTTTCCCTGGTGGCTTTCCGCGTCTCTTCCGCGAGTCAGAGCAGAAGAGATGGTTTCCAGCCCTCTGCCTCAGAGCAGAGAGACCTCAGTCCGTTCTTCAGTGAGCTCTCCGGGCCACACCGTCTCTGTCTCTGTCCGAGCTGCTATAAACTGCAGCGGCTTGGGTTGTGCGCCCCTCTGCAGTGCCCCTAGTTCTGCCTCCAGGTCGGGGCACGTCTCTGCCCTTTGTGCTTCTAAAACCGCCAGCCGCCCCCAGATCGCACGCGGGATCCTGCCGCTTCGGGTTTCCACCCCGGGGGCTGCCCTGAAGTTCCTTCCCGACGCTACCGGTCTGTGAGTCTGTGCCTGTCCACAGCGCACGAGGCTGTCACTCACCGGCGGTGCAGGATCCCTACATCCAGGCACCCTCCCACTGCCGTTTATCCTCCGATATCTGCCCACAGAATCATGGCTCTCTGCTTCGTACCTCAAAACCAACCGCCTACGATATTCTGTTTGTAGAGATCCAGATCTTCTTACATCTCAGGCTGGTTTCGTGGGTGCTCAGAGTGGTCTGGTAGATATCCAGCTCAATTCCGGGGACCAGTTGAAATAGGGTCCCCTACTCCTCCGCCATCTTTCCCCCCTCTCCCTTTCTTAATAGCAGAAAGCCCTCAAGGTCCATCCACGTTATGGTAAATGGCAGGATTTCCTTCTTTTTAATGGTTGAAAAATATTCCACTCTATATACGAACCACATTTTCTTTATCCATTCATCCACTAATGGACACTTGGGTTGTTTCCATGTCTTGGCTATTATAAATAATGCTGCAATGAACATGGGGGGTGCAGATATCTTTCCAAGATAGTGATTTCATTTCTTTTGGGTAAATACCCAAAAGTGGAATTGCTAGATCACATGGCATTTCTATCTTTAATTTTTTGAGGAACCTCCATATTATTTTCCATAGTGGCTGTACCAAGTTACATTCCCACCAACAGTGCACAAGGGTTCCCTTTTCTCAGTTCCACCTCTTAGTGCAGATATAAATTTCAGTAATACTAAACGTAATCAGAAAGACAGAATTCCATAAAGTAAAAAATTGGCACTGGAGAAAACACAACAGTTGTGACTGAGCATGCTCCCCCCCATCCCCTGCTTCCACACTTGAAGTCTGTATGTTCCAATTAACCACATGGGGGGAAACCAACTCAGGCTCAAGCCACACTGCAACCAGTGAGATAGAGAAGCAAATTTAAGAGTGGACAGTAAAACTAAGCTAGATGCAGAGTTTAGCCCAGGAGATCCACAAAGTTTAAGCTCAGGCCTGTTTTGGTAAGCACAATAATTAAGGAGAGGGGATGTGGGCAGAAAGAAGGTACAGTTGAACCAGCAACACATGTCAGAGAGAAGGTCCAGGTGACTGATGAGAGCAACAAAAGCAACAAGAGCAACACTGGTTTCCTGGACATGTATTCATAAATGACTATATTTGATTCTTTGGAATCCTAGGAGAGCTCTGCCAAGAGTTAGCTAGGCTAGGAAGACTTAGAGTCAGAAGAACAGAAGGGCTATGATCATTCGCTTAGAAACCAAGCACATTTGTGTTGGAATTCTGGTTCTGCCACTCATTAGTAATAATAAGTACTCATTAGATGGTACAGTAGCAGATAAGCCAGGGTTCCAGCTCATAGAGAGGGGTCAGAGAATAGTTGACCATGCAGATGACAGCAGCGGGTTTAGTGCAGGAAAGCAAGGCTGGAATTGGTCAACATGGGGAACTAGGTGAAGGGTGGGAAGTGGCAGTGGTAGACCCAGGGCTGGCTTCATAGGTGTGCCACTTTGCTGCCACATATAGGGTCTGTATATTGTTTCTAAGCACAGGGCCCCATACTTGGTTTAATGCTTTGCTGTTGCAATCTTGAAATACTCAGTCTTTTTTTACATTTTGCACCAGACCCCACAAGTTATGTAGCTGATCCTGGGTAGGCCATTATGGGCACAAAAGACATTTCAGACACTGAAGATATTGCAAGCAACCACAGATGTTGAGATAAGGCTTCACTGATTATAACTGGCTTAGATTTCTCTGGGACTTGCATGGCAAGACACAGAATCCAACTCTGGGGGGATTGAAAAAGACAAAAACAGGACAAACTAGACAGGAGAGCAGGGAGTGCTATGAATAATTACCCCAAGACAGCAGGTGTAACCTGTGACTCTCCAGTCAAACAGGGAGAAATGGTCACTCCATAAATAAGCCATGCTAGCAAACTATTCTGAAGTTATTCCTAAAGGGCAAAGTTGGCAATAAATACAGAAGATATGATCATGACCACAAAGTGCGTTCATAGATAATTCAGATCTATTTTTGGAGGTGGGGAGAAAGGGTAGTTATTATCTTATCTTTGAAAGGATGATCAAAACAGAATAAAATTTTATGTAGCCAAAACTTATGTTTGAAAAGCTGCCCATATGGTGATAATTGTTGCAGCTGGGTAGATGAGTATATGAGGTTCATTACACTATTCTCTCTACTTTCATGCATGTTTGGAAATTTCATAATAACCATTTTTAAAAGAAAAAACAACTAATTTAGATTTTTTTATTGCTATTATATTGAATAAATATTTCTTAAATCTAATAAATTATTTGATTAACAACTTGCTATCAAATGACTTCAAAAAATAAATAGGAAAACAATCTGATTTGAGAATGATTTTCGTGTCAAGTGTGCTCAATTTACCCAAGTAAATAAACAGTGCTATTGCCAGAATTTCTATATTGAGGGACTTAGCGATATAAATCT
This sequence comes from Mirounga angustirostris, assembly GCF_029215605.1. Taxonomy (NCBI): domain Eukaryota; kingdom Metazoa; phylum Chordata; class Mammalia; order Carnivora; family Phocidae; genus Mirounga; species Mirounga angustirostris. The sequence goes on along the minus strand of NW_026991709.1, from coordinate 141,617,393 downwards.
AATTGGAAAAAAATCAGAAATTCTGTCTTCAAGCTCTGTTTACATAGAAATCACATTATTTTTATTTAGATTTCAAAGTTGATTTTGAATGGCCTGGGATGGATGTGACGGAGCTTATGGGAAATTAAAGCTCTTGTATTAGTCACAAAACGTTAGATGGTACTACAGATCCAAACTGACTCCAAATCTCAGTGGCTTAGACAAACTAAGGCTTGTTTCTGGCTGGTGCTATTGCCTATCAAGGATTAACAAGACGCTCTGCTCCCCTCACTCACCCAAGGGATCCAGGCTGGTGATGACTCGGCTATCCAGTTATTGTGCTATCTGGAACACATGGCTTCCTCTATCCCTGTGTCAGGCAACAGAGACTAGAGAATCACACATTGTCTCAAAACATGAGTGATACATCGCTTCCACTACCATTTCATTGGCTGAAAACTGTGATATGGAAACCATCTGACTGCAGAGGGGATCACATGGAATATTCAGCTAGTATTACTGTTTCCACTATGTCCCAACCACTCCTTTGGACACTGCAAGAAAAATACAGCCCAGGATTTCTGGGGTCTTCAATCCTAGAATCTGAGCTACACACCGAATGAGAATTAAAATGTCATTGATAGGTCTGGAAATATTTGTTCAACAAATTAATAATGAAAAGAAGATTAGAGGGTGAAATTTCTAACTTTTTCAAACACTAAATAGTATTCATTTTCATATAAGAGGCATGATTAATTCAAATGAATATTAGCAATTCATTCAAACCAGCATAGCTGACCTTTTAACTGCCAATACTTTCCTAGCCATTGTTATGGATAATAGTAATGTTTATTTTAAGATGAATGATTATTTTAGTCATCTATTCCTGTATAACAAACTACCACCTAGGCTCACTTGGGTGGTTTCACTTGGGGTCTTTTGTGCAATTACAGTCAAATGGTGACTAGGGTTAGAATCATCTGAAGGCATCTTTTCTCATTGGGCTGATACTTCTGCTGAGATGGCTGAAACAGCTGGGAGCTGGCTGGGCATCTCTCTTTCCACACAGACTCTCCAAAATCCTCACTTGGGCTTTTCTATAGCATGGCATTCTCAGGATAGTTGGGTTTCCACAAAGCAGACAGCCTCTCCTATAATAAGTACTGGAAGAGCACAAGACCAAAACTGCAAGCCTTCTTACCCCTACACTTAGAAGTCCCATGGTGTCACCTCACTGTACTCCATTGAGTCACAGGGCCAGCTAAACTCCAAAGAAAGGAAAGAAGCCAAAGGTGTGAGTACGAGGAGGCATGGTTCACTGGGGTGCCATCTTTGGAGACAAGCTATCATTAATCAGATATTTCATTTAATCCGACCCTAATTTCCTACATTCTAAATAATTCATTTTCAAATGCAAGTCCAAATTTGTAAGGGTTTATATTATGTCGTTTGCTTTTTCACAGTTTTTGCCTTATCCATTAAAAAAAACTGTAAATGGGATATGACAGTTTGCAAATGCATAAGAATTGGTATTGGAGATCTTCCCTGATCTCTAGATTTATAATGCTAGGATGTCAACTGGATGTCAACTCTAGTTAAGAATGTTGCCACTTTGCTATTCTGGTCAAATTCTCAAATATATGAGTGCAAGTATCAGGAGGAATACAACAATTGGGGAGGATAGTGCAGGTCTTCCATTTTATATGTGCAATCATATAAATTGTGTGTGTATACATATACACATATATGCATATATAGTATAGTTATATACGTATATGCATATATACGTATATATGTATATATGTGTATATATGTCAGCGTGTGTATATATATGTGTGTGTGTGTATAATGTGTGTTTATATATAAAATATAGCTGTCTAAAGTAGATGGCCTGGCATTAGCATCTAGGCCAAGAAGTTCCCTACTTAACAGAAATAATTTACAGAACATAAACATCAGATTAGACAAGGTTACCTCACAACCCTAAACTTCACTGAATAAGACAAAAACAAGGCCACTCCATAATTACATCCAAGCAGAGAGAAAAACAAGACCACTGTCCAAATCACAAAAGTGACCAAATATTCCCCTCGCCCCGGTAACATGAGTGACTGTTGCTTCTTTATCACTTACATCTTTAGCCTTGCTCCATTGATCCCACCTTCTGGATAAAATTATTAAGATATCCAATCATAGAAATACTCCTACTTCCTAACAGTTGTCAATCCAGAACAAATCCCACTTCCTTATGGCTCACCAAAATCATCTAACCAAGGCCTAAATCCCATAATGAGTCCCACCCAACAATACCCTCTTACTCAGATTTCCCTCATTTTGTATGCTATGCTGTCTGCTTCAGAGCAGCAAGCAACAAGCAATAACTCTAAATTTGTTTTAACACATGTGTGTTCATGGTAGTCTTTGGCTGATGAGCATTATAATAATTTTATATAACATATGAAATGTTTTCTATTTAAATTACAAAGTTCAACAAATGCACACACAGATAAAGGGGGTCAATTTTGTTCAGAATCCTGAACGAGAATAAACTGGAAGTTTACATTTGTTTCCATGGACCTCAGAGCACCAAACAACCATACACATATTCCCAACATTGGGGTTTCATCCCTGAAATCTCATGGCAACCACATTAATCTCAAATGCATAACATAGACAACATAAAGGCAACATCACATTGACCAGTGATTCAAAGTATGGACTCTCCTGGCCTCTGGCAGCCTATACTTCTCCTACCACAATGCTTGTTACCAGAACTAACACCAGAGAGGAGGTGAAATGCATTTACCTCAATCAACTCACAATTATCAGCTTTGATGTGAGCCTCAGTTAAGGAGAAGGTAGAAACTAATGATTTGGAGAAAAGAGAATATATATGGATTTGAGGCCCCCCCTTCCCCATTCTATCCCTGCTGTTACGTCATATAATTCATTCCATTCATTCAACAAATATCTCATGAGCTCCTACTACATGCTGAGTACACATATTTTCATATACAAGTATGAAAAATTATGTAAGACAATCTGGGAAGGGTACTCACTGTAGCCTATTTTTTTAAAGATTTTATTTATTTCACAGAGAGATAGAGAGCACAAGCAGACAGAGAGGCAGGCAGAGGGGAGGGAGAAGCAGGCTCTCTGCTGAGTAGGGAGCCCTACGCAGGGCTCCATCCCAGGACCCTGGGATCATGACCTGAGTCGAAGGCAGCCGCTTAACCAGCTGAGCCTCCGAGGTGCCCTTCCCTTTAGCCTTTTATAAGTGGACCGCACACAGCTATTTTCTCTTACCACATGAACACAGTGATGTGTTCTCTTCCTTCATTTAACACCAACCCTTCCAGATAACCAAATTTCTGCTGTCAACCTTGCATATGGCCAGGTCTATCTGCTGCTCGAAAAGGACACGGGGATACCAGGTTGAATTTTCTTGAGTAAACTGTCACTCATTAACATACCGCATCTTTTCCTAAAATTCACAAGTTATCCTTTTAATGAGATGAATGTTAATGTTCTTACCTACCAAGGACTACTCTAAACACAAAGCTTACAACGTTACAAAGTTTAAAGGACTAAAGAGACGTCAGTTGATTGATCATTATTGACCAAAACTTTACAGCGAGCTTTTAAGACACAATGCTTGGATTGGTGCTAATTATCCAAAAGAAAAACTTCCCATTTCTAAGTTATAGGAAGATAGCTATTTTATATTTATAAGGAATGTGCTGAACAGCAGATAGAAAATGTGATGGGAAATACAAAAGTTTCCTAAAGAGAAGTATACAATATGCATTAAAAATATCACAATTTCAGTTCCAGATCTGAAGATACCAGTCAGCCAGTCACCATTCTTATTTGTCTGTGTCCCTTATTCAAAATTCAATTCATAATGACTTTTATTCATAGATATCTGTAAGCACATAAAGCTTTATGTGCATTCCTTACACAACTGAAAGCATTGGAAAAGACACTTTTTTTTTTTTTACAAATAGGTTCTCAAATTATTCCAAATAAAGCACCAAGTTAGTGCATTTTATTTATTTTTTTTTAAAGATTTTATTTATTAGAGAATGAGATAAGGCATGAGAGGGGGGAGGGTCAGAGGGAGAAGCAGACTCCCCGCTGAGCAGGGAGCCCGATGCGGGACTCGATGCCAGGACTCCAGGATCATGACCTGAGCAGAAGGCAGTTGCTTAACCAACTGAGCCACCCAGGTACCCAAGTTAGTACATTTTAAATAAATGGTGTGGGGGCGCCTGGGTGGTGTAGTTGGTTAAGTGGCTAATTCTTGGTTTCGGCTCAGATCGTGATCTCAGGGTCATGAGATCGAGTCCTACATCAGGCTCTGTGCTCAGCTCGGAGTCTGCTTGAGACTCTCTCTCCCTCTCCCTCTGCCCCTCCCCTTCTGCATGTGTGCATGTGCACACGCGTGCTCTCTCTCTCTCAAAATAAATAAATAAGTGATAAATAAATGGTTCTTTTTAAATAAAACTTATTAATGAACATATTAAAATCTATATTTTCGGGGCACCTGGGTGGCTCAGTCGTTAAGCATCTGCCTTCGGCTCAGGTCGTGATCCCAGGGTCCTGGGATGGAGCCCCGCATCGGGCTCCCTGCTCAGCAGGAAGCCTGCTTCTCCCTCTCCCACTCCCCCTGCTTGTGTTCTCTCTCTCGCTGTGTCTCTCTCTGTCAAATAAATAAATAAATAAATAAATCTAAAAAAAAAGATCTATATTTTGAAAATTGTCTATTTGCAAATAGACTGATCTATACTTGAGTGGATATAAGCACTTGTTTCAACAAAGAAAGTTAACTGTGCAAAAATAATTTCAGAGTAGAAATAATACCTAAAGGCCAAAAAGTCGTGTTCTGGTCAGTGCAAAACTGAACTATTAGTGAAAATGATTTTCAGTGGCCCTAAATTAGTCTAAAAACTTCAGGGAAATAGTATTGTCCACTGATTAAATGACTAGGGTGCAGCCACTCTGGAGAACAGTCTGGAGGTTCCTCAAAAATTAAAAATAGAGCTAACCTGTGACCCAGCAACTGCACTACTAGGTATTTACCTAAAGGATACAAAAATACTAATTCAAAGGGATACATACACCCTAATGTTTATACAGCATTATTTACAAGAGCTAAATTATAGAAACAGCCCAAATGTCCATTGACTGAGGAATGGATAAAGAAGATGTGGTATATATAGACAATGGAATATTATTCAGCCATAAAAAAGAATATAATCTTGCCATTTGCAATGATGTGGATGGAGCTAGAGAGTATTATGCTAAGTGAAATAAGCCAGAGAAAGACAAATACCATATGATTTCACTCATATGTGGAATTTAAGAAACACAACAAACAAGCATAGGGAAAAAAAGAGAGAAAGGCAAACCAAGAAACAGACTCTCAACTATAGAAAACTGCTGGTTACCAGAGCGGAGGCCCCGTGGGAGGAATGGGTTAAATAGGCGACGGGGATTAAGGAATGCATTTGTTATGATGAGCACTGGATATTGTATGGAAGTGTTGAGTCACTAAATTGTACACCTAAAAGTAATATTACACTGTATGTTAACTAACTGGAATTTAAGTAAAAACTTAAAAAAATAAATCTAATTGAATGGACAGGAAAAAAAAAATACTACAGTGCCGTAACCTAACAGAACCAACCCTCTGTCACTGGACGAGTTAATTAAATGTTCAAGTTGTCAATTCCCTCACCTATAAAATATTGTCTCCTTATCATAGAGATATTGAGAGGATTAAATGAGATAATGCATGACAAGAAATTAGCGGACACCACAGAGTAAACATTCAGTACATGTTAGGTATGATGATGATAATGTTGAAGAAGGAATGGTGATGATATTAATTCTCAAACAAGCACGTATCTACCTGTACCAATTCACTCATTACTATATCTATATTTGTATCCGTCTGAGGTTTACAAATAGTGTTATGAAGACAAATAGAAAAAGGTCCACTTTTCCTAGTGAATATAAATCCATGACAGTTTCTTTTCTGAACTGTTCTGCTGATGCCAAAAATCAGAGGAAGACACAAAGCTAGGATCCAGGATAGAGTTACAGTCATCCTTTCAACCTCAGGCGGAGAATTTGTGTAGGTACTTTCAAAAACTGAAGGCAATAAGCCTATTATATTGCAAGCACAGAAGACAAAGGTTTTTGTAATAAACACAAATTTAGAAGGGAAGGATTAGCTCACGAGTGACAAAGAGGAATAATTATTCTGTGTGGGATAGGGGTATAAAAGGATTACCACCCACTAGGCCAGCTCAAGAGAATAAATCTCAGAGTTTTCAGCAGCTGCAAGTCTGGGGATCCTGTAAATATTCACATAATATTTATAAAGTTAAAGTTAAAACCCACTGTTATACAACCGAAGAATATAGTGCATCATGCCATGGTAGGTGTATCAATCAGAAAACAGTCAGAAAAATTGTTGGAAAAACAGAGCCCATACCAGGCAGTCAAAGAGAAGGAATTTAATATAGGGAACTAGTCATAAGGCTATTGGGAAAGCCAAAAAAACAGCCAGGGAAAAATGAGGGACGCTGTCACCTTCTTTGAAGCTGGGGGGACCACAGGGAGGTCCTCAGAGGCCAGCATCAAGGGCTGCCTCACACCAGCTAGACCCACACGGAGGCTCAGAACATGGAGATAACACTGCCCAAAGCAAAGGAGGGGGGAAATATATTTCTGTTTCTATCTCTTCCCAACCAGCCAATGGCGCCTCCAATTGGGAGAACCTATTTAGCAGTCAGTTAACAAGGGAGCCTGGGAACGTAGATGTCAAGAGATGGCATGGAGTAGATCTGAAAACAAACAAATGACCAGCACAACAGGTAAACGCCAAGGAAATCTACCAAATATAAAAAATGTGCCACTCCCTTCAGTTAGGGTTAAAGGGGATCCTCAGTACAAAAGAGATGTCACCGATACTAGTTTTAATCAGGCTACCATTTGGAAATGCCATCAAATTAAGCATCCCAATCCAAATGGCACTGCGAAGACTGAAAGTCTGCCTATATAACCACATTTCTTTCAGCATGTGAGAAGGCAAAAATGAAACTCCTTTTTGGTAGTTCTTCTGCTCCTGGATTTCATTTACAGGTAAGAATTTACAGAACACACTGGGAAATGTATACAGGATGGTTACCATTTAAAATTGGCTTGGATATCAAAAACTACACAAAAACCATCTAATCATTCCCAGATTTCACTTAAAAAGGTCACTGTAATATTGGAAAGCTAAAAGGATACATTCTAAGAATTAAGGACTGTCCCAAATACTACCCTGTCTTCACTTTTCTCATTTCATTGCAACATGTAAAAAGTTTGCAGGACCAGCGCAGAGTCATAGATTCACATTAGACTATTTCACTGGGAAGTTGTCAGAAGGATTGTATTGGCTTGTAAAACTGAGTAAGTTCTAGGGGGGAAAATCATGGAATTGTAGACCAACTGAAATCATGTAACCTTGGACAATATACTCTCTGCCTCACTTTCTTTAGACTGTGAAGATTAGATTAGAACATCTCTCCATCTTCAGGGTGAGTGCAGAAATGTGACCAGCGACTTGCTCAACCCAGTCTCTGCGAGGTGTGAGAACAGAAATCAAAAATACTGATTAAAACCCAGTGTGCATTTTCAGGAAATGCAGGAAGTAAAAGAAAACTGGATATTCAAAGCAATCTCCCTAGACTGGAGCCACTGTCCCTCTTTCTAGGTCGCCTTTTTCCTTAGCTCACACTCACAAAGCAATATATCCTTCCAAAATTAACAAAAACTACAGCATCCACACAAAGCTAATGCCAGTGGAAGCAGACCCATCACCTCAAGTTTTTTCCACCAACCAATCGATATAAAAAGAGTCACAGTGGGACGCCTGGGTGGTGCAGTCTGTTAAGCATCCGATTCTTGGTTTGGGCGTTGTGATCTCAGTGTCATGAGATCGAGCCCCACACTGGGCTCCACACTCAGCATGAAATCTTAAGTTTCTCTCTCCCTCTGCCTCTGCCCCTTCTCCCAACGTGCTCACTCACTCTGTCTCTCTCTCAAATAAATAAATAAATAAATAAATAAATAAATAAATAAATAAGAAAAAAGAGGCACTGTGAGAAAATGTTGCCTAATGGAAGAATGTATTTTTCTCTTATTAATTTCTTTAATATTTTTATTGATATCAATTTCTTGCGAAGAAATTATGAAGAAAAGATAAAAGGGAGAATACAAAGAGTGCTCACATTATGCTGATGCTGGAGTAAATTATCACCAAGACTAACCGTCTACAGAAAGTCAATAAAATGCGGGAGAAAACGGGAATATAAACCATTTATAATGTGCTTCTGCCTAACTGACCTGAAAAGCCTAAACGAGAATTCAGACCAATAAAGCAAAAGACAAAAGGGAGCTTATTTCTTGTTGGTCTCAAGGTAACTTGAATTCAAGTCCTACTCAGCTTTTAGAGTCTAAACTTAGTGTTCTCATCATGCGCTGCTTCCAAAAGAAGCCCGTGTAGTCACCTGTGTGAATGGCTTACCAACCTCAAAATCCTGTTTTGTTTACACTCAGAGACACAACAGTGCCGTGCTGGCTTAACTTCCCCTAAGAGGCGAAGTACTGTTCAGTGTTGTTTGACCAGAATGCAGACTTTAATCACCCTGAGTAACAAGGCGAAAAAGTGATTCTTCGTGGTATCAGTACATTTTCAGATGTACTGGTATATACACTCTTAGAGACCCTGTGTGCCATGCACACACACACATATATATCTGTGTGCACAAAAACGCACACATGGGAACATATGCACTTTCCTAGAATAGAAAGGACAGAGAGAGAATCTTAGGTTGAAGAAAAAGAGGCAAAATCTATTCTCAGTAATTGCCAGGTTGACTTCCTTAGCTATGCACTGAGGAGGGCTTTGAACGTCGAACTTGGACATTTCCCTCTCACTGTGACCCTCGTGTAGCCCTGACCGGAGACCCGGGGTGGAGAGAAGTAACCAATGAGGAACTCCACAGCCTTTTGCCAAGGGACCACCTTCAAGATGAGAACAGGCAAGAGCCTGATCCCCTCCATGTTTGCCCAATGACAAAATAACTGTACGTTTAAGCGCACTTCAGGGAAAACAAGCACAACGAGATTCTTAAAAAGAGCATGTTACCTGATGTGGCTGTGAACTGGACCATCTGCTATAGGAAGGAGCACCCGAAGACTTGCTGGCCGAGGGTCTCTGAAAAAGGGAAGGGGGGAAAAAAAAAGATTTCATGTTGTCACACAAACTGAATTCACTTTCTATTTCTCTAAATGAATTATTTATTCAGTGTCTACAGTTCCAAAAATTAACACAATCTTAGACTGTCTCAATTTACTCTCTGTTTCATTTCTTTTAAAACACATTCTCCTCACCAAGTATAATAATATAAACACTAGAGCCAAAACATCTGGATCCAACTCAGTTTGGACTCCTTATTTGACCTGGTGCAAGTCATCCAAATTCTCTCTGTCTCAACTTTCTCTTCAATGAGACTAGAATAATAATTTTTATGTCATGGGATTCTTGTGGGGATCAAATATGATAATAGGTGTGAAGCATTTTGTACAGTAAGGTGCTATACACATATAAGCCTTAATTCAACAAGCAGAAAATAAGGCACATTATTTTAAGTTTCCATGTGAAACCAAACTGGTATATGAATATCCACATTAATAAATGAGGTCATTTGAATCAGTTATTCTTATTATAAAGAGATTGTTCATCTTGGGAAAGACCTGACCATACCATTGCTACCAGTTCTCTGGGATTGTAAAAATGCCACAAATTCACTGTAGTATAGCTCATCCACAGCCATTCTTAACACCATTTTTCTTGTCTGCTTCTACCACAGAGGCTCAAAAAAAAACCCCAAAAAACCTACATATGCACTGTCTCGGCATTCCCTCCCTCTACTCCTGGCCAATGAGACATAATGTAATTTCGGAGGGCCAGGAGGTGAGAGAGTTCTGCGAAACCCTTTGCTTTTCTGATAAAAGGGAAAAGATAAGGCTTGGGCCTTCACCACTACCTCTTCTTTCTAAATAGAGATACGATACATGGAGCTAGAACAACCATTCTGTGAACATGAGGAAAAAAGGCCAAGAGAAGAGCAGAGAAACTAACCCTAATTGGTCTTCTTATGCAGTTTAACCACAGCTTCAGGCTGCTACTTTTGCCTAAACCCTCCTTGGTATATGACTATAATCCCATCTTCTATCCCTTGCAGAAACTTGTGGATACTTCATGGCAGAGGCATGAAGATGTGCAAGTGATTAGTATGTTTGGAGAATGATCAATAGACCGATCTAGTACTGCCAACTCCTATACTCCCCATCACTGCATTCCATCTGCCTTTCAGGACCCCTGTGTAATTCTGTGCTGGCCTTTGTTGTTCCTGACAGCTTTCCTGAATCTCTGCCACGGGGAGGTTGGCATGCTAGCTAAATGCTGTGTTCTGTCTGCTCAATTCAACTTCCCTCTTGCATTTGCCTGCCTGAGGAGGCAGGGTTGGGATCAGCTCTCCTGCCCCACTGAGGCTGATGGGATTGGACCCTATAGCACAGTGTGAGAAGCACTTCTGATTTCAACTTGGTTAAAGGGAGAACTACCAAGGAAGTAGCTAGAAATTAAGCTAAAAGCTTAATCATATTCCCTCAATGAGAAGCAGTAGCAATGAATTTCAAACGTATCAGACTTCACCAGCGCATGACCATGTACCTTCTCTAATGCCATTTTCCTAATTGTGAAATAAGGATAATTTAGATGGTCCCCATGCTCCCTCCTTATCCAGCCCCAAATCTATTCAATTAAATGATTCTATACTTTCAGAGTACATAAATTACTGATTATAGTGGCAACACTGAATTTCCATGGAAAGATTCGATTTCCATGGGAAGATTCGATTGCTTTCAATATTATGCATCTGAAATACCAAAAAAAAAAAAAAAAAAAAAAAAAAAAACCCACATCTGAAACCTCTGTTAACTAGAAAATGCTAGGAATCCAGAATAGTCCATCGCCTGAATTTTGTAGCAGATCCTGGCTTCCCTGCGTTTTCGGGAAGGGGCATCTGGCTACTTTTCTACCCCAATGATTTGGACTTCAGCAGAATCTCTTCAAGTCTCCTTAAGCCTTAAGCTTTTGGAATTCACTATCAGACTAATTTTTGAGACATCGTATGTGGAGAACGGAACTTATCATATTTTCAAGACACAATACAGGTTTCTAAAATTGTAGCCATAATTTTTATACTTATTATCAGGAAAATAAAGCTTTATGGTTTTTTTAATTGAGATATAACTGACTTATAACATGATATAAGTTTAAGGTATTAGACTTGATTTGATACATCTACCTATTGCAATACGGTTACCATCCTACTGTATATCATACATTTTATGTGAAATATGTATATTATATATAACATATATACTTCTTCTTTATCCACCCATCTGTTGACAGACCCTTAAGTTATTTCCATATCTTGGTTATTGTATATAAGCTGAAAGAAACATGAAGTGCAGATATCTCTTCGATATCCTGTTTTCCTTTTTTTTTTTTTGTGGATATATATCCAGAAGTGGAATTACTAGATCATACAGTAGTTCTATTTTTTCATTTTTTGAGGCACCTTCATACTGTTTTCCATAGTGGCTGCACCAGTCCCACCAACAGTGTGCACAAGGGTGCCTTTTCCTCCACATCCTCACCAACACTTGTTTTCTCTGCTTGAAAGCTTTGGTTTTTTTAATCAAAATAAAATTACGGTAATCAAATTCAAGACATGAGCACTAACATTCAAAAAACATTTTAAAGAAAAGTGAGATGTGTGACCTGCAGCATCTGAACTAAATTATTAAGGAATCTTGAATTGGGAAGGAGAGAAAAACGGGCATCTGTGGATTTGAATGCAATAAAAACCCAATGTGAAAGGCACAGCTCTTTCTTCTTGAAAAGTGTCACAATACTGCCATGCCCACACTTGACTTGCTCCTAAAGGTCATACTGCACTTCAGTATTGACACAAGTATAATTAACTGTATAATGGTAATTGCAGCCTATTGTGATTCACACACTTCATGTCCTTTCTAGTGCTGGGGATAAATGTAAAAGGCCAGAGAAACAACAAAATAACTGGTCAACATTAATTACAGATTTTAAAGACATGACCATGTCCCGAATTGTAGCATAGCTTCCAATGGATGAGATTACATTCAAAAATCAGTTTCATAACACAAAACACAAAATCTGGGTGGGTTTCCTTGGTATCTTTTTGAATAAACTAGCCATAATGCATGCTTTGGATTTCAGCCTGGATGAAAATAAACTCACCTGACAAACCAGATAAGTAATTGATCATATCCTCATTCTCCCCCTCCTAGTGCCCTTAGCAACCAGTGGTTAATCAAACGGCAGTATCCAGATCAGAATAATGAGGCATGCTGGTTTAAAATGCAAAGTCTTTGACTCCAGGAATTTACAAATCTCTAGAAGTGGTATCCAGCAATTTGCATTTTTAAGAGGCTCTTCAAGTGATTCATATTTAGTCTTGGAAGCAAGGAAACATCCCAGAATACTCCCAGCACACACTTGTACTGCTACATGCATCCACTGAAGAACAAGGATGATGATGAGTAGAGGTATGAAGACCCAAGGACATTATTGATAGCAGTTTTCTCTAAACAGATAAAATGAACTCTCAAACTCCAGAGAAATACTTCTGGAAATTGTGGGAAGACGCTTGAGGAAAAAGAATCTGATTTTTAATCTACTGATATAGATTGAACCTTGGACCACCACAGCCCAATTAAATGGCTGGGTAAGCGTTGCAGTTTAGATACCCAACTCCCACCCTTGGAAAACCTTCCCTGAATACCAAGAACAGGCTACTATCCTGGTATGTTTCCAGCCCATCTACACTTACCTCTTAGCAAAAACTTCTATTATACCCTCTTGTAATTGCCTTCTAAATGCAGTTTCCTCTTGCAGACTGTACATTCTACACGGTTATAGGGGAAGACGGGAGTGAGTTGGGGCTGGGTCTTATTTACTCATATAAATAGGCATGCTTGTTCTGGGGATATAGTAAGTGCTCAGTAAACATCAAACTAATTAATAGGTTCAGCAAACTTAATCCTATTCAAGTTTGGCAAGTACGAATAGGAGACTGTGACAATGAAACCAACATGCCTGAGGACAAATGCAGTAAAAACTGGTGGAATTCCAGAGCCCCAGTGGCTACTATAATGCCTTAGAAAGGGTAACACCATTGGCCCAGACTTCAGGATATTAGGGTAGGGAGTTCCCTAAGAAGGCTTCATAGAAAATACCAACTGTTAAAATCAGTAGGGCAAGGAATCAGGGAAATGGCAGACACTGCATGGAGGTTGAGAGCATTGGTGAATGGGTACACGTGATTCCACATGAAATGTCTCCAGAAGGCTGTGAGGTAACTGCCAAAGAACTAGATGATCTACAAAAGCAGAGAGAAGCTCGAATCCAAAGAAATATTGAGGCAAAAATACATACCCTACTTTTCATCTTCTCTCTCTCCCTCCCCCAGGCTGTAAGGCTTGTGCAGATCCAGGTTACTTACATCAGAGAAGGGAGCTCAGGAGGAGGAGGGTGTAAAACATTTTCGTGACAAAAGCATGCAGAGTGTGCTGTTAAACAAAGGGGGGAAAAGTGCTATGCAGAAACCTGGAAGACGGACCAAATTCAATGGCAGTTCATAAGTGAGGAAGGCTGCCACATGCTATAGCAAGCCTGCCAGCCAGCCAGCCGCTATACTTCGTCCACCACTGTCCTTTGCTTGGCCAGCTTCCTCCAAGTCTAATTGCTCATCAGCATAAGACAAGGAGCTTTGGGAACATGTACATTTTTCAGTAGCTGGAGTCTTTCCTGCATTAGGCCTTGAGCATATTTGAAGAACGAGAAATGAAGAACATAGCAATAAATAGTGTTAGGAAGTGCCAATTAGACATCTGCATTTAACATCGTAACACAAAACGTCATTGACAAATACGATCCAGAAACCAACACGGGTTATTCAGACAGACTGAACTCTGGATGACAGACATGACTTTTGGGATTTTAATTTCAGATGGAAAACCATGTTTCCAACCCCAGTGAGATGAATCATGCAAGAAACAAGACCAAACAGCAGAGGACCTAGACAGCAGTAACACTTTTAATAAGTAAGGTATGGAGAGCTGACTCAAAAACCTTCCCAAGGCAAGAAACTTTGTAAAGATTAAGTGGTAAAGACTTTACCCACACGTACCTTAAAAAGGAGCTACCAAAAAAAAAAAAAAAAAAAAAATTCACGAGTACACACACGAAGCAAGTTAAGAAAAGGAAGCTGATAAAGAATAAAGGGTATAGGGTGAAGTTCTGTAATCTCTTTAACAATTTTGCTATTGAAAGCATGATTTCAGGGGCGCCTGGGTGGCTCAGTCGATTAAGCATCTGCCTTCAGCTCAGGTCATGATCTCGGAGTCCTGGGATGGAGCCCCACATCTGGCTCCCTGCTCCGCGGGGACGCTGCTTATCCCTCTCCCTCTCCCCACCTCCCACAAATAAATAAATAAAATCTTTAAAAAAAAAAGAAAGAAAGCATGATTTCCTCTTTATTGTTACAATACCCTGGAACACATATTCCAGTGTGTGCTGATACATGGATTCAGCATTTACGGAGGGCTTTGCTTGTGAGTGTCCTTGAGCCTCTCCCCTCCCCGTTCTCTGTCAACACAATCACAGATTAATTACCCTCATTTTAATAAGAAATTATCGAGCTCAGTTAGGGAATCCCAGAACTCCGGACCAAACCATCATACGAAGAAGTCCTATCACGTTCCTAATGCTACAGAGAATCCTCACAGTTGGTAGCTAAAAGCCAACCTAAATCTTTCCAGTTTCAATAAAAGCCCAGATCATGAAGGTATATGACAAGCCGCTCACATAATCTCCATCTCCTTTTAAGGCTCAGCATCCTTTGTCATTCTCTTCCCAATTAAATTAACCAGTGCTGCTTAAACTTTCTCTGTGTGCCCTCGTTTCTAGCCCTTCTTCAGTCATTTCACTGCCCTTCTCTGGGCCACCTCCAAAATCTCCACGCTCCTCCTTCTGGAGTTGTGAAATCTGAAATTGGATGAGTTACTACTCATTGTGTCCTCATTCCATTACAAAAATGCAAAAGAAATCTAAGCTAGCCTCAAAGCAAAAAACAAAAGGAAGAAAATCCCAACACAATTCCAAGTACTAAAGATGGACTTAGTAACTATAGCCAATAGGCTTTGCCTCTCGATCTTATTTTCCAGTGAATGGAAGGAGAAATAAAGGAATCTTGTTTAAGGAGACCTAACCAAGTCTTTGTGTTGTGCTTACAAACAGCAGATGTAGAGTAATAGAGCCTCCATCTGTCTCTATGCGTTAAAATAGCATATATATTTACTGAAATCAAAATGGTGCACCCAGGGCTTTTCTTTGCTAATTCTCTGGCCCTCACTGCACTTGAACTTTGTAAGCATTTTGTTGCAAAGCACTCTGCCACCAACAGGGGTTGCAGAGATGGGTGAGATTCTCCTCAGAAGGGCTTTCTTCTCTCCTTGTCCTCCCACCCTGCCCCAAAGAACCACATGCAAGCCTGCCCCTGTCACTCCTTATTCTTTACCCTCTTGTAAATTCTTCACAGCTCCTATCACTATCTGAAATTCTTTTGTCCATGTACTTATTTTGTTGTACATTGTTCATGTTCCTCACTAGAATGTCAGTACCAGGAAAACCAGCTTTCTTTTTTTTTTTAACACTTTTCTTTTTTAACCACCACTGTACTATCATGCACATATAGTATATACCAGCTGAATGATTAAATGAAGGAAGGAAGGAGGAAACTCAGTTCTTACCCTCAAAGACTACAGTCCAGTGAGGGAGATTAACACATACACAACTCTATTGCAAGAAGTGCTGCTCCCTCCACCACATATGCGGGCTGGGCGGGCATGTACTACATGGGGCAACCATTCACAACACACACAAAAATCCCATGTTGGTATATTACAGCACTTTTCCAGCAGACACAGTAAAATGCCTTGCTGTAATAAAATTGGTACGTTAGGATCATTTCTCAAAAAGCAGAAGTAAACTATCTTATGGAACATACCTTATTCTCATTTATACAAAGCTGCTCTATAAGCTAACAATGGTCTTACATGGGTAGAGCTGATTTTAGGCCCAATTCCCTGGCCTTAGGCTTTGAGTATCCTGGACCAGGGGCAGGGAGTCAGGGCATAAGCGGTTCCTTCACCAACAGATGCTGTTTTAAAGAACCAGAATATGGTCTCCAGGCTCCAAGATGGCCTCCAAAGACCCTGCTTCCTGATATTCATTCCACTTTGTAGTCCCCTCCACAATGTACCAGGGGTGGTATGCTTGACCAATGGAATATAGTAGTAACAAGGATATGTCACTTTTTAGGTTAGCTTATAATCTTGGGAATGGTTTATCACTTTTGGATTCTGTAGGTCCAAGCCATGTCACTAGAGAAACCTGTCATGAGCCACCTTATGAAGAGTCCCAAATGGTGAGAAATTGAAAGCTCTTGCAAACAGCTACATGAGTGAACTTGAAAGTTGATCCTTCAGCCCCAGCCAAGTCTTCAGAGATTGCAACTCTGGCTAACAGCTTAAGTGCAACTTTAAGAGAGACCCTGACAGAGAACTGCCAGCCAACCTGTTCACTTACTCCCAACCCTCAGAAACTGTGCAAGATAATCAAGGTTTGCTGTTAAGCTGCTAAATTTGGGGGTAATTTGTTCTGCAGCCATGCATTAACTAATTCACATTATTAGCAGAAAAATTATTCAGCTCTTACCATGATACAAGTAAAAGTCTGTAGAAAGCATACAGTATTCTGTGAATCATACCTACCGGAGGGGAAGACATCATACTACTGAATTACAAAACAAAAAAGTTTCAGGATTTTTTCCTCCTTTAGGTCTTTAAAAAAGAAAAAGTCCCTGAATTTTCACATTGTTATTTAACATGTCTCGCAGTCACTTTCTTCAAGGAGACAGAGAACTGTAAGTCCCTGAAGACACAAGCACAAGGTAACCTCCAGCTCCCTTCCTGCATAGGACTAAAAACAGCGAACAGGATGTTCAGTAAATAAATGATAAGCTTCCTGTTATCATGCAGCTTTCTCTGTAACTCAACTTGATCTTGCTGTATCTTACAACAAAGAACTGATTCACTTTTGCTACTGGGCTCAATCTGCCACTCCACATCTCAGAGAAACAGAAATCCTCCTCTATAGCAGCTGCCTAACAGGGCAGGGGAGGGTATTCTGCTTTCAAGGTAGTAAGGGGAGGGGAGGGAGGCTCCCACAGACCACAAAGAAAGATTGAGTTGATTCAGTGTTCCTCCATCTGTGTTATATAGAAACTGGACCCATAGTTGGGGTCCAGAAACTGGTTCTCTGGTCAGTTTTGGGAAATGCTACATTTCCCAAATGATTCAACCCAGGGGTCAGCAAATTTTTCTGTAGTGGACCATAGAGTAAATATTTTGGGCTTTGTGGGCCATACTCTTTCACAACTACTCAATTCTGCCATGTGGCATGAAAGCAGCCATAGAGAATACAGTACAATGAGTGAATGTGGCTGTATTCCAATAAAATTTGCAAAGATGGGCTTGGTTCAGATTTGGCCCACGGGCTAGAGTTTTTATAGTGTTCTTGTTCCTCACTGGAATGTTTAAGTACCAGGAAAGCAGGAAGGTTAACACAGAGGACACTGTTCAAACCTCTCTCTTGGAGAATTACTGGACATTCTGGCACATAAGAGGCATTGAGAATTTCTGCTCCAAAGACCCATCCATGGATCAAACTTGTCCCAACATTACTTGCCAAAAAAATTTATTTATTTATTTACTTACTTACTTACTTAACTTACTTTCTTATTTCTTGCTTACTTGCTGTACCTCTCTCCTCCTTTTTTCTCTCACTCAACTTACTTACCAAGTATTTATTAACATCTCGGGGATCTAGTCTTCCACAGTACCTCCCTGAGGAAATAACGAGTCACCTAAATTGCCATGTATAGCAATCAGAGTGAACAATCTGATTCTAACTCTTCAGAAAATTGGTTTAGAACTTAGAGGGTCAGCGAACGTCTTAGGCAATACCTTGACTTTCAAACATAGGATAGTCCCAAAGATAGAAATTTTAAAAAGTACCTGGGTTTTGTGTGTGTGTGTGTGTGTGTGTGCACGCATTTTGTGGAAAATTGATTGGCTAACTGCTTCCCACATTTTCCTGTGTCTTCTACCTCCCCTCATCCCTATCCTAGAAGTGACTGTCCCCCTTTGGGAACTTGTGGTATGAAAACCATCTATTAGGAAGTTATGGACTAGGTCATTACCTCCAAAAAAATGTCATGTCACTAACATATCTGAAACTTAGAACTCAAAGTTAATTTCACTGGCCAAATTAGCAAATTAATGATTTTCTGTCAAAGTCTCTTAGAAACTTATAAAACACACACAGTGGTATCAGGGATTGGCAGAGTTCTTTTAAACAAAAGAAACCTTGAATTTCCTCATTAGTAGCCTGTGATTATTGGTGATTATTGGCCAAACAGACCAATCCTGGAAAAATATAAGCGTGCACCGCACCAGGGTGTGAATAGCAGGAGACAGGGATCATTGGACGACATCTTGGAGGCTGTCTGCCACATAAACTAGATGGAAAGAAATCGGGCAAACAGATTTTTTCCCTCCTCCTGGAACTGATAGTAATTATAAGGCATTAACCAAGTCATTTCTGCTCATCTATAAACTGGGGAGGTTGAACTAAAGTCAAACTTGCTGTGAAAATGTGAATGTATCAATATTCATATATTACTTTAAATATTTTCAATGCATATTCATATTAGTGGTGCCACATAGTGGAAATGTTAAGTGGGAAGGATCTGGTCACAAGCTGGCTAGAATCCCATTTCCCATAATGGCGCTACCCCTAACCTGGAACTCCAACCCAGTATTTTTCCCTCAAAGCTATGAGAAACCTCAGGACAGTCACACTCCCCTGAGCATAGCTACCATCAATGCACTATAATCCACAAGGCTTTTCAAAAACTTGGACTTTTCAAAGCCTGAGGAGGGGGTGGTGGTTGCTAAATCTTAAGAGTGGTTTATTCAACTGTCCATCAGATTAGAGCTTGCTCTGTCTGTCTCCCAGACTTTCCTTCATCACAGGGAGACATGTAACTCTCAGAAGTTTCCCCTATAAAAACATAGCCCAGGACACTACACAGTCCTCCATTCTTATCCTGGGATTTCCTCTTACCTCTTCATCTCATCACAAAACAGTGGGAAGACCAAGTTCTCCTCTGCACACATAGCACCAGATGCCACCTCAGCTGCAATGATCCTCCCAACCATGGGCGCCGGGGAAAAGGCTCTGAACTAGCCATTTAGCTGTGGCTAAGCAAGGGGAGCATGGCCACACTGTCGTAATGAACCAAATTTGTCCTCCATGCTAATTACCACGTACAAAACACTCCTGGCATGCACACCTTCCGGGATGAGCGTGTTTACAAGTGGAAAACTTTGGAAGTCTTTGCTCTGTGACTGAATGGACTAGGTCAGAGAGAACGCTTTTCTGACTCTTCCTGACAAGTCCTCATGTGGCTGATCCTCCTTGTGGGCATAAAAGACAAAGAGAAGTAGAAAAATGTACTTTGGTTTTCCTCTGCCAGGAAACTACAGATTTCATAATTCTTAAAGTAAGGAATAACTGTAAAGTTTAAAACTTTATGAAGAAATAATCATATCCCATCAAAATACTCATGAGTAAACTGGGGGTGAGGTTAATCCCTCCAAATACAGCCCTCTATTTGGAAGAATTTTGTTGCCATCTACATTATTTGAAACTTTTTTAAAAACAGGGAGGAAGAAGGTGAGGTGAAGAATTAAGCCTAATTTTAAGAGAATGAGATTTAGGGCCCACACAGGTAAAAGCACTCACAAGCATTAAATCACAAAAAAATTAACTGCCCAATGTGACATGTATTTAAGTGGAGTAAATTCCAAGAAATTGTGGAAAGGCTGCCCTCTTCAGACACACTATTTTTTCTTAAGTTGCTATAGGTTTTTCTATATAAGTTTCTCTATAAGGGAAAACGGAATATAGGGTAAAATATTTAAGTCTGAGCTTTATTCTAATAAATAAATGTCAAACAAGGACATGAAAAAAAATGTTATTGAGTGCCTAGTTTGCCTGTCTGAAATTGCCTGGAATATATATCTTATAAGTATTCCACATAGCCCTTGAAGCATGTAAGCAAGCTTCAGAATCCTAAGCGGTAATTAATTAATGGAGCTGTCTGTGGCTGAAATGTTTACCTCGGCTGTCACGTATCTAAGTGCATTCAGAATAACCACCTGAAGTCACAATAATTGGCTTTCATGTCATTAGAATTTTTAATAGCCGTGATGAACTCTACTCTTATTCCACAAAAAACCCTTGTTTTCGGTTTTATTCCTGTAATTCTGAACCACCTGAAATGACAATTAAGAAGAGTCCTGTCATAATGGTAGGTATTGTGCATAGCTGGGACCCTGGGAAGGCACGAATTCTACTGTCAGCAGAGTTTCCTTAGAATACCCCACAGACAGGTACTAGCAAGAGGCAAGTGGAAAATTTCATTTGAAATACAACTTGTTTCTCTACATGTCCTGACCTGGGCTTCCCCGCACCCCCAACCAAGATTTACTTTTTCAGTGACCAAATACAAAGTATAAGTCTAATATAATGAGATGGCTTTCAAGAACCACACTCAAAAACCAATTTCAATTCTTTACAGTCAGTCCATAACAAATTAGAGAAAAAAAAATTACCAACAAATCATAAAATACTCCCATTGTATCATCTTCTGCAAGAAGGACAGGAAGAAATTTAGTTTGCAAGGTGGCCTCTTTTGTTTCATAACAACAATGAAAAGAGAGGGTACATAATATACTCAATTACGTAGAGGTCATTGGAGAGAGAACCTCTAAACATTGTTTTTGAGAAACAGTTGTTGATAAAAATCAAATTGGAGTCTGCAGGAAAATGGTGTGTGGGGCAATGATAACTACCGACTTACATAATATGTGACATATGTAATATATGTGTGCTTTTTTTGCATAGGGACGTAAATACAGAACAAACTTGTTCATAATGTGAGGTGATCAGGCTGAAAGGAAGTGCGTGCCAGCATGTTTCTCCTCTGCCTTTTAATATTCAGTTTCATGTATAATTGATAGACGACCATTTTTATGATGGTTAAAATAAGAGTAAATAAATTATGAGGATTTCAAATATCATCCATTTGCCAGGAAGACTCAGTTTTCTTTGAATGGACATTAAACAATCACAATTCTGAAGGCATTTCTAGAGACCAGCAATGTCTTTGGCTTCTTATGCTCCCAAGTTTTACTCAGGTTCAAAACTAAGATTGGTAGACAACTAGATCTCAAATATGACCCATGCTTTATATTTATGCAGAGCTGAAATTCACAGCATTTGGGCTGAAGAGCCAGCATAATACCAAATGCTGAACTCAGATTATACTTGTATGCAGGATAAAATGAGAAAATGCGAAACAGAACTAACAGAAGACACTTCCGACTCTAGAGCAAGACCTTGAGGTGAATATAAGTTAATCCAGCGCACCATAACTTCCAGATTTTCAAATATAGACCTATTTGTTTACATAATTAAAATTCTATAAAATTATGTTTTGAACATATATCCAACTATAGATTCTATATATATACACATATATAAACTTATACATTTGCACAGTACATATATATAATATAAACGTATCATGGATAATCTATATTGTGTATTATAAATATAAATATGTTCATATGCAGTATTTATAGTTTTGTATTTATTTTATTTGTTATAAATGTATGAAGATATTTACTAGTGTGTACAATAAGTATTATATACAATACATAAGTATATAACATATTATATATCACACTGTATAACATTATATATTACATATTTAGCATAATTTATATATTACATATTAAATATATCACACACCATATGCACATATTTTATAATTATATATTTCCTATTACATAATATGCTATATAATATTATATATACTATAGATAATGTTACTGCATAAATGTATATACAAAACCATAGACACTGAATGTAATTTGAAATCTGAGAGATTTTCAAGGGTACTCTTGACTGTATGCAATTTCGAACTTCCACAAGGACTTTGGAATGAGAACCCTTTCATAAGAGGAGACACCACTGTATCTATTCTCAGTAGAGCACTCCACAAGCCATCCAGCTCCTGTAGACATAAACACATCTTTAATACCGAGCTCAGGAACTCCTTCACACAACTTCAAATCAAAGTCAATTTGTTTTTTGATCTGGTATCAGCGACATCAGCCTTGGTCTACCGAGAATTTTAAACAGAACCTTATGGTATAAACACCGATTAAACCCCTGACTATTACACCTCTGTTGTAAGGCACAGTGAAAGAAACCCCAAGTTACCTGGGAGATGTGAAAAGGAGAATTCGTGGCCAGTTTGGGGACGAGACTGTTCGATGGGCAGGTAATGTATGTCACCACTGGACCACCCAGCCTCCCCAGGTCTCCGTGCTTTGATTAGCAAATGTTATGAGGCACCAGATTACCCTTAAGGCATCAGTACAATCACTGTAAAAGGCTCTTGAAAGCCCGTCTTCCCTCGCATGCACATTAAATAAGCTAGCATGCACGCCGATTTCCCCTCACAGACAAACCATTACCAGCCACCGTTACCATGGCACAGACACACGCCAGGGAAAAGCCCCGCGCACAGAAGGGTCGTTTTTGTGATTAACTGGTAGAATCAAAAGGAGAAAAAAATAATAGAGCCAGAACTCAAGCCATGCATAGCCATGTGTCCCACGTGAACAAAACATTCATAAGAAACAAACAGAGCATGGAGCCAATATGGCAAACTTCAGACATGAGCATGTTTTTATAAATAATCACTTACAAAACTGTGGGAGAAAAGCAAAAGATACCCAGTGTGCATTCTCCAGCGCTTTGCCGTATATCACGGCTTCATTAGTGGCAAGACAGAGGCTGCTCTTTCTCGGGGAAACCCCATAGGTTTACCATGAGCAGGGAGGAACGTGAGCCACAGTGGTGCACGTGAAGGTGCACTTTAGTTCCGATGGCACCCACAACTCCCCTAATCGCCGAGGCAAAGCTACTCAAGTCTGGGTATAAAGCAAAGTCCTACAGCTGCACAGTGGAAGGGAAGAGCCAGGAGATTTTCGGAAAGAGCTAGCACCTGTCTTTCAGCTTGCTGCTCCAGGATTTCTTATCACGGTGCCAAGTCCAAGGTCCATGCAGAATGTTAGAATACTGGTGCTAGAAATATCTGCAGTGGGTGCCTGTTGATTTGCTTGCCTGGTTCCCATGCACAGTTTCTTTTATAAAACGGGGTACTCCTTTGAGAAACTCCTCTATCCCCACTAAGCTTGGCAGTTCAGGTGCATTGTCCTCTGGATGACCCAAGCCTGCCAGGCAGTTTCTTCATCAGGAATTTGCATCTTGGGTGGAATGGCTCAAGGGCAGTTGGAGGTGATTCATCTCGATGGAGGTGCCCTGAAGAGACCGCTTGTTCCTGTCTAAAACCGTCCTAGATCCCTGGAGCTTCCCTCATTATTGCCTTTGCCAAGCACTGAAGACTCATTTTTTTCTTTGAAATGTAATTCTGTCCTACCCCAGATCCTTCCAATAAATTCCATTTTGCTTAAGTTAGCCAGGGTTAGTTTCTGTTGGCTTGAAACCAAAGTACCATGACAGCCAGAGCCTCTTACCAATTACCTTGTCTCCAATTTCTTTTCCACTCTTCACTGCACACTATTTACCAAGTTCTCCTCATCATATACGATTATTTTCTCTCTACATACACACATTATAATACATGTTATATTATATTCTACTGTATTACACTCTGTTATACTATACCATGTCTTTTTCATCCTTAAAACACCCTAATGATATACCTCTTATTATTGCAAATGCACTGGAGATGAGGAGGTAATTGAAGTTCAAATAGGTTAAATTAGCGGTGCATCAGGATAACTAAAAGCCTTTGGTAAACAACAGATTCCTGGTCCCCAGCCCCAGAAGACTGACTCAGTGGGTCTAAGAGAGGGACCCAAGAAGTCACCTTTCTAACAAGTTCCCAGATGAGGATGTTGCTTGCCCAGGACCACATTTTAAGTAGCACCAGATTAAGTCAAAGCTTCTCGAAACTCTGACGGGCTTACAAACGCCCTGGGGAATAGATTCTGCTTCAGCAGGTCTGAGGTGGGGCCCAAAACTGCATTTCTAACAACCCCCAGGAGATGAAAATGCCACCAGACCACACGGAGTAGCAAGGGTTACATGACTGGCTCAGATCACACAATAAGTAACTGCCAGAGCCTCAACTTGGTCTCAGGTTTGACTTCTCCTAGTCACTCCACTGTCTCAGGTTTGACTTCTCCTAGTCACTCCACTGCCTCCCCTGAGAAAACCTGGTCTTTACAGATGGGAAACTCGAAACTCTGAAAGATCATACAATTTGACCAACTCTCATAGCTGGCTGGTTATATATTTAATGGGACACAACCCCCACCTTTGACCACTAGCCCAGGCTGCTTTCCTCTGTGGTGCTCAAGAGTTTACAAAGTAGGGGCGCCTGGGTGGCTCAGTTGGTTAAGCGACTGCCTTCGGCTCAGGTCATGATCCCGGAGTCCTGGGATCGAGTCCCGCATTGGGCTCCCTGCTCAGCAGGGAGTCTGCTTCTCCCTCTGACCCTCCTCCCTCTCATGCTCTGTCTCTCATTCTCTCTCTCGCAAATAAAATCTTAAAAAAAAAAAAAAGAGTTTACAAAGTATTATAGATTCACTTCCATTCTGCATTAAACCCGGACAAAGACACCAAGAACTGGGCAAGGCCAGGACTCATTGACATTTCGCTGATGAGGCACCCACGCGGTGAGGCTTGCAGAAACCACTTGTTTATGACCCCTCTGCTAGAAGGTGCCAAAACTTGACCTGAACTAAAGCAATTCTAATGCCAAGTACCTGCTCCCACCACCTGTTAACAGCCCCTCCCTTTACTGTGAAAGACGGGATGACCCCAGACAGATAGCAAATTATGGGGACCCAAGACCCTGGAGACCAGGTGTCAAAACTAGAGGTCCACTAGTCCTGTCTGGCCCGTAGAAGCATTTTCTCTGGCCTACACAATGTCTGTTTGTTTATTGGTGGGTCAGTTGCCTATGTTTAAATACTGAGAAATTGTACACAATAATCCAGAATGAAAACTGTAAAGATCTGGCAACACAGAATCCAAATTCTCACACATTACAAAAATCAGCTCTGGGTGTGAGGGGAGGAAGGTGGGGGCGGGGTGGTCAGTAATGAGGCCACATTATCAGTGACACGGATTTACATGATAGAAGATAGACCACTGGCCCCTTCTTCAGTTCACTGCAGTCCTCAGTCAGCCTACAGCCAGGAAACCCTACAGGCATTTGAGTTCGAATGGCTGCAAACAAGAGATCCACAAGACTACGGTACTATAAGGTCAACATTTCTCTGGGGTACTGGATAGGAAGGTGCAGAACTGAGCCACGTTGTTAAGAAAGAATGTATCTGTTAAAGTACTGGAGAAGAAAAATCCAGAATACGTGCCCCTGCCTTTATGGTTACATGAAGGTAGGTAGCCTCTCACTTCTGAATGAAAGCTGAGCTCATAGATGCCTCCTTTTCTCTCATAAAGTACAAGTTGCTAATACTATTTGAATTACCACAGCATCCCTACTCATCCTAAAGTTCTAGTACCTTGATTGGTGGTTGTTTGCTGGTTTCTGAAAAACTCTGCCTTTGTAAAAAAAGAAATAATTTTCTCTACCCTCATGGATTAGCGGTCCCTGTTGCACACAGCCAAGTATGTTCCTGAACGAGGCCACGGATCCAGCTGGCAAAATCCTGCTTTAGCATAATTTTAAATCGCCGAGTCAACATAATGCCACTCTTCTGTTTAAATTACTGAACAATTAGAACTATGTGGCGTGTAATTCCAGGCCGAGTCTGGCCCCGTATGCAGCTCTTTTTTGTTGTCATTGTTAAATGGCAATATTAAAACATATCCAGAAGTGGACTGAGGGTAGAGTTTCAGGGTAACAAAATTTATGCAAAGAATTTAAACACTGACACCATCTTTGTTTAAGACAAAAGATTTGCCCAGAATTCATCACACCTTTAAGACCACAGACATATATATAAATGTATGGTTTGGGGGTTGTGCGTGTGTGTGGGGGGGGGGTTTTTCTTTTTTTTGAGAGTCAGCCCTAAGAGCAAACAGCCCTCTCCCCTGGTGTTCTGCTGTCTCCTTGCAGCCTGAAGGTAGAAATAATGAGCCTGCTGAAGGGAGTGACAGATTTTATCTCGGAGACACTGACCCAAATGACTCCATTAGCATTGTTCCAAATGAAAAGTCGCCCTCCCTCTATGGGGATCGGAGGGGCTGCTGGGGAGCTAGGAGGCACTGGGATGTTCAGCTTCCATTTGGAACCAGATCCTTCCCCAGAACCAAGGACATGTTGTGCCCTCGCCCCAGAAGCCAGGCCCTGTCTATTTCTGTGTTACCTGCCTGCATCAGAATGAGAGCCTCTCAAATCAAGGAGTACTACCTAGTCCCTCCCTGCTCTAACTGGCATCCATAACCCCTTTCAGCCCACATCAAGGGGATCCTGCAGTGCAACCTGATGGATGCCCTCCAGTCTGGCTTCATGGTTTATCATTCACCCATTCCTCTTCCAGGATCCTGTTCTTGTGGAAGATCAAAGCCATCTGCCCTCTCCAGAGTTCTGACTTTCCAGAGAAAACCACCATTGTCCAGTTTTGAACCAGGCAGAGAGAGGAAGATGGGAGGGAGGTGATGGATGGGAGGTCAGAGGGGGTTACACACACACACACACACACACACACACAGTATCACTGAAGACTCCAGGCAAAAGCATCTCATCACACAAAGTAAAGGCCTTCTAAATCTGAGAGGAGTTCATTAGACTTTCACCTTTTGTGTACCAGATGTTTTTTAATCCAGAGATTCTACTCATGGACAAGTTTGGGGTCTGACGTGATTCCAAGTTTTACCCCCTACTTGCTGTGGGACCTTGTATAAGTTTAAGCAACTAGTTTAAATGCCTCTGAGGCGCCCCGTTTCTTCATCAGCAAAATGAAGATGTTAGTTTCTATTTTGCAGAATCATCTTGTAAATTAAATGCAAAAAGCAATTGTGCACCTAGAACAGTGCCCAGTGCATACAAGAAATTCAGTAAAAGTGGCTTAATTATAATAATAGTAATGATATTTGAATAAGCCCTATAAACACAAAGTCAAAGAATTCCACATGCAGAGGTAGCTCCTACCATGATAAGCTTGCAGATGAGGTTCCTCCCTGCCTTCTATCCATATGGCCAAGTGAAAGCTTTCTCAAGCTATGTTCTTCCCCAGGGACTGTTTTGGGAAGCCCCACATTGCTGGACGAGGCTTTGGTCACGACTTTAATGAGAGCTTAAGAATCCTGAGTAACAGCTCTGTGGTAGGCCTAGCCAGGAGGAACATTTCAGAGGAGCTCCCCAAGATAGCCCCTCACTCTGGGGAGTCTCAGTAGGTTAGAACATGCTGGAAACCACAGAGTAAATGTAGTATCTTTTCCAGGAGCATCATTCTTCCTGAATGGTAAGTCATTTAAAATGTCATTTTTAAAATTACAACAAACAAGGATATAAATGGAGTAAAAGCGGGGAACAAGATTTTTTAACTTAAAATACAAAACTTCAAGGGAAATTCAAGCCTACAGGAGACTATTTCAGGCTCTTGGGGCAAAGAGGTAGGCAGTTTCTCTCTGTTGCCTTTAGGGTTGCTGGGAAACACTCACCAGGTCCCCACTCACTCTCAAGATGGCAGGTAAGGTGGGGGTTATTACTGCCCTTTCCTTGGCAAAGAATCAGGCACAATTCATCTGCAGTGACAGAAAACAGATTTGTATTTTCCCAGGGCCAGGATCAGAGGAACTGACCACAAAGGGACATGATCTGGGGGGGTGACAAATATTCTACATCTTTATAATAGTGGTGGTTACATGGCTGCACACGTTTGTCAAAAAAAAAAAAAAAAAACTGAACTGTATACCCAAACAGGAATAGTTTACTGTATATGAATATAGGAAAATAAAATTGACTTTTTTGTAAAGGCTTCAGTTTTTAATTAAGTGTTTAAAGCATCTGTTGACTATGCATCCAATTATAGGGGGGAAAAATTCAACCCTATTAGAAAACAGAAAAACATTGTGGGGATGGGATGGATAGAGAGAAGAGTGGAGAGTGTGGGGAGGGGAGGGACCAGAGCTGAGTCATTATTAGCAATTTAGATCCACAGAGAGAGTGCAAAGGACCTTCCTGTGAAGAGAAGAAAAAAGCAGAAAGAGGCAAGAGGAGGATGAAGAGGCAGAAAGAGGAGAGTGGGCGCTGGCCCAGTGAGCAGAATCTCCAGGGGAAGGCACAGTCGGGGGAGGGGGATGGTGGTTTGGGGGTCAGGGAACCTGGAATGCAAAAGACCTTCAGGACAGGAGAGGGGAGGTATCTGGATACAGAGGCACTTCTAGACATAGCCTCTGGTTGCCTGGACCATCCAGATGGGATCCCCTAAATTGCACCACCCTGTGGGCCAGCTTCTAATCCCTAATGCTTCAGAGCTCTGGTAGGGATCTCCAAACCCCGAATACGCAAGCTGTCCTTCTCCCTTTGGCTCCATGGGCCATCCACCCTACTTCTCTCTACAGAGCTAGTCTCCTGCCAAGTGTATCTTCGCTGGGAGGTTCCATACTTAAAAAGCCAGACTTATTTTTAGCTCCTGACAAATCCTCCAGTTTTTTCAATCCAACAGAAAGAGGAGTGACTCAGCTTCTTTGGGGCTGGGGGTGTGGGGAGGGGGTGGGAAAGAGAAAAGAAAACCAACCTGAAGTTCGTTGCAATGGCGCTTTTCATTTTTCAATGTTAATTTGGAAATTGGCTTCAACTTGCTGTGAACCTTTCCACAGAAATATATTGCACCGAACACTGAAGTGTTTTAAAAATACTGGCGCACTCTGGTAACCGTCTGTCACTCTTTGCGGCACATAGCAATTTAAAATTATTGGAGCTCTTAAATTAAGTGCTTAAATTTGAAGGTGATCACCACTTTGAGCATGTGGATTGCACAGCTACCTCAACTATAACAGTGCTTCAATTTTCTTTAAGCAGGTCATTTTGGGGAGCGATAAGGGAGTCTGATTGCCCAGCATGCATTGATTTAAAACTACTGGAGTCGTCAGTTCATTTCTACAAGCACTTCTGTTTGGGTGCAATCTTGCTCTGACGGCTAAATGGGGCCAAATTGGTCTATACTGCACATGCCCAAAACACTAATGTATTTTGGTAATCTGCCTTTTTAAGGGCAAAATTAACAATCATTTCTGGCTAAAGCCAAAAACTGCACACCAGCAGATATATTTGTCTTTTAAAATTACAAGGTCATCTAGGTGGGATTTTTCTGTGTGTCTAATGTCAAAGAGACATAAAGGGAATGCATGTATTGGTTTTTCAGAGACATTTGGCCCAACATACTGTATTCAATTTCTCAAAAATAGTATGAGTTTTATCAGAATGTAATGCCTGTCGGAGAATTCTGTGTCCTTCCTGGAACCCACAAGTTAACATTTTATTGCCTCTGAAATACTGAGAGATCACTGGGCTTTGCAACCTGACTGTACACAGGGAATAAAAAAGCTTTTCTCAAATTAAATATGCCATACTCAAGTTATAAGAAAAAGAAAAAAAAATAAAGTGTTAAGTGGGAAAATAGCCAATGGACAGGATGTCTCCTATAACAGATCTAAGATATCCCATTGTCAAGTAGTCCAACAACAACAACAACGACGACGACAACGTTTTCCTCTTAAAAATCAGTGAGGAAATGCTGACTCAGGTACAACAAAAATAGCACTGACAGCTGATGTGCGTTGAATGTCATGTAATCCTCACAGGAACCCCAGAAGGTAACTATTACAGCACCCCCTCCTTCTTTTCACTATCACATAGAACTTTTCTTTTCATTTATAAGGAACAGATTCCCAGATCTCCAAAAAAAAATATTTTTAGGGGATGTCAGAGTACGAAAGCACACACACACACTTATATTCTCCAAGGGTTTTTATATAGCAGCTCTAATGGGGTATGGCGTATGTAACATAAAACTCAACCATTGCAAGTAAACAATGCAAACGATGTTTAGGAAATTTATGCAGTATACAACCACCTCCGCAATCCAGTGTTAGAACATTTCCATCACCCCCAAAAGTTCCCTGGTGCCTACAGTCAAACCCCACTACCCACCTCCCCACCCAAGGCCCAAGCAACCTCTGATCTGGGGATTTCACATTCCTGGGATCATGCACATAGCCTTCTGCACCTACCTTCTTTCACATAGCACAATGTTTTTGAGGCCCATATTGTAGCATGTACGAGTTCTTTGTTTTTTATTGCTGAATAGTATTCCATCATATGGTTATACCACAGGTAATGGACATTTGGGTTGTCTCCATGTTGGTGCTGCTAGGAATAACACTGCTCTGACAATTTGTGCATGTGTCTTTTTGTGGACATAAATTGTCAATTGTCTCTACGGGTAGAAACCCAGCAGAATTAGGGATAAGTTTAACTCTATAAGAAACCCGCCAGACTATTTTCCCAAGTGGCCATGTCAATTTACATACTTGTCTTTCCACCAGCATTGAATAGATTCTCATTTTTCCAAGAGAAAAGGGAGGTAGAGCAGGATTAGGTACTTAGCCCAATATTATACAACGAATAACTGCGAAGCAGGGGGTCTGAAGCTAATATTCCCGACTCTATATCCAACCTCCTTAATTTCACAAAGTTGCATAGGTTATTTGAGGTTAAACAAATTTCCCTGTTGTAGGACTTAAGAGGATTTAGTGCCTCTAATAATGATAAGGAATTTCCAAGAGAAGTCAAGAGCATCCAGTGCTTCCCCCATATTTGGCCCACAGGACCCTTTCCTATCTTGGTGCACGTCTTCTGTTAAATTCTCAAAAAGCAGAGCCTGAGAAGGGGCCTGGATGCATGCAATTTGTCAAAGAAACATAGCAAAATGAGGGAAGCAGAATAGAAAAAAAGAAAGGGGGCTAAGTAAGGATGAGGCTTCACAGGAGTCCAGCTTTTGCCTGACTGGGGGTGAAGAGAAGCTCTGGGACATTAACTACAAAGCAGTTACCTTGCCAGCACTTTGCTCCCAAAGTCAACTTGTCATTGGCTATGGGCTACCCCTCCTTGGTGCAGGGGGGAGGCTAGGACCTTCTTTCCTTGGTGACTCCAAATGATGGAGAACAATGCTCAAGGAAGGTGGCTGCTGGGAGCCGTTAGCAACCAACGCACTGAGTGCTATCCTGGAAATGGGCCTGGGAGGGGCACCCATAGCATCCATGACAGCAAACCTCTTTGCCTCTTATACAAGTTAACACATCAAACTCCTTCTCACCCCTGTGCCTTTGCACTTGCTGCTCTAGCCTGAAAATCTTACCTCAACCCAACCATAAACATACTGGCTTCTTCTCACCTCTCAGGTCTCAGCTCAAATGTCAATTAAAAAAGAACTGAAAGAGAAAAGATGGTGGTCATCGTAACGGTCATCAAAACTGGTTGTAAATGTTCTGCATGATTGAAGGGCTCTGGGAGCTCACACACCCTGGTCATGCGATGACTGGGGGAAAAAACAAAGCATGTTGTGTGGAAGGCACTTCCTTCCACTTTGAGACACTTCTTCTAGAATCACAGGTCTGCTGGGTATATGTATCATTCAGGACAGGATATGTTTTGCTGCAGTAACAATAAACCCCAAATCTCAATGGCTCAAAACCATTTCTTGCTTTTCCTACACAGCCATTGTGGGTCACCAGAGCAGGAGAGGGATGGAGGCATTCTTCTGTCAAAGTCACTCCCTCAGAGGCCCAGCTGGTAGACCAGCTATCAATATCAGTGTTGCTCATCAGTAACTGTCAAACCAGTGGGAGAGGGTTCCAGAGGTTCTAACATCAGCAATTAAATGCTCCAGCCCAGAAGTAGCACCTGTCACTTCCATTCACAGCTCACTGGTCAGAACTGCTCATAGGGCCTGGACTTGCCAGAGGGTCTAAGAAGGGCAACTGTCCAATGTGCTCAGCAGAAAAGAGACCAATGAAAGAACTTCTATCCTTCCTTTCCGGCTTGACTTCATCTCATCCACAAATAGTGTGGCTCTGGTCACTATTTCCAGTCAATGAAATCACTCCCTTTCTGATGGTCTCCTGTGTTAAACTGGTTTTGGAAAGAACATAACTTCTAATGGCATAAAGATAGAGAGCAATTCAAGAAGGGCATAGCAGTGGTTAATGAACTAACAAGCATTTCCAAGAGAACTCTGAAGAACTATTAAATCCCAAGTCGCCAGCCAAGTAAGCCTGCGGTATTTTCAAATGTACAGACCTTTTCTACTTTTGCTTTGAGGAAGAGAAAGTTGGCTTGTGTCTACTTCTAAGGTAAATGAAGGTCAAGAAGGCCATAAAACTTATTTTAAGACCAAGCCAAGACAGTGATCTGACAAGGTTATAGAACACAAAACCTTAATTAAAGTTCCCAAGTAAAGA
Source organism: Mirounga angustirostris (assembly GCF_029215605.1). Classification (NCBI taxonomy): domain Eukaryota; kingdom Metazoa; phylum Chordata; class Mammalia; order Carnivora; family Phocidae; genus Mirounga; species Mirounga angustirostris. The sequence continues at coordinate 141,584,518 of NW_026991709.1, read as the reverse complement.
GAAAGAATCTAACTACTTGCTTATATTATTCTCTGTGTGAAGAAAGTCTTTCAAAATTCTGTATAACAAAAAAGTCTTTGCAGTTAACTTAAAATAAGTCATCTTTTTCAAGGTACTTAGATTTATGATGCAAAGGTAGCTTTTAACTTAATTGTTATTTTTTTCCCCAGGACCTTCCACACGCACAACAGCCAATTAGGAGAGCCTTCTTTTGCTATTCAGCATGTTTGTAGCTGCTGAAGTGTACTTCAGATCCTTGCTTATGAGATTAGCTCAATTTAGGATCCTTCTCCATTTGCCTGTGAGTTGCCTAGAATGACAAGAAGTTCTGAATATCGGGGCAGTGGGGGGATGGGGATGGAATGTAAGAGACCACAATCTATGTCTACTGACATAGTATTAAAGTACATCAGCCATCTACGTCTGCCAGGCAAAACTGTCCTCCAGGTTTAAATTAAGAGGGATCACAGATATTGACAATTTGTTTTCATGGATATAGGAGAAATTTAAGAACTGTGATGATCCACTCAAAAATCAAGTCTCCAAGTGTCTAATTTTGCTTATATTCGCACTTGTAGCTGCTCTCCAGTGAAAGTAACTGAGTATTTGAAAGAGGAACACTGCCTTCAGTTACTTGGTAGCCCCTGACCACTTCTCGTCAGTTCTTTAGCTACACACCCCTAACCCAATGGTAATATGGAAGAAATGTTACATACTTCGGCTGAAGAATACCATGATCTCTGTGCTTTTTTCCTGTTCTGCAGAGTGCCATTTGTTCAATTCTCTCACAGCAATGGACAGAGAAGGGAGAAATTCGCCTTTTATACTATGCTGTTTGACTGATGTATCTGTCCCCTCCGTCTCTCTACTCCGGCGTCCTAGCTCTTCCTCAGATATGCCACCTCCGTCTAGGCCTGCATCACATCATGCACAAAATGAAGGTGTTTGACTCCTGAAAGAATGAGAACATCTGGAAACAATGAGCCCACCAAACCACTGAGGCTCCTGGGGCTGACGGAGAGGGGTAGATGCCTACTCTGGCCAGGGCACGTATGCGCTCGTTTGTCACAGGGCCAGCTCTGGGGACAGAGGGAGCCCTAATTGGTACTGTTTGCCAGTTTTGATGGTATTAATACTCCTGCCATGGTTGATTTCAAGCTACCACTGGAGCATCACCCATCTTACACGTTTCCTGAAAATTTAACAGTTGGCTCTCAGGAATTGGTACCAGCTGACTCCAACATACCACGGCACAGTGGCCAACGCTCTTCACCCACACAGTGTAAGTACAGGAATTAAACCCATACCTGCTTCACGCGCTACTTTACCAGTCCGGGTCTCTTTAGGCATCCAAGTTAGCTACCACTGGAGTAGATGACCCTAGATCTTTCCAGCTACAACAGGACATGATTCCACGGCTTACAGGGAGACTCCTCAGAGAACACTTTCTATATTAATAACAGGATGGTCTGATACTGCCTCACTATTTTTAGATCTAGAAAGGTCTGCCTGAAGATTGAAAATCTTATCTAGATTCAGATTTCACACTACAATCTTCACCATCTCATCCTTGTATTATTGTAACAGCTTCTTGGATGGTCTCTCCCACTCCAGCCCTTTCTGTAGCTAGGCAGCCACGGGAATAAGTGTCCTCCATCAGCTGTGAGAATGAAGCCCTCCATCACCATTTTCATCATGTCATTTCCCTACCAGGCAGGCTTCAGAAGCTTCCCGTGGCTTGTCATATCTAATCCAAACCCCTCAGCTTGGCATTCAAACCTGTCTGCCCATAAGCAAGAGCAATAATCCTGGGCTATTGTGGCTTCTCACAAAACCAGAGATGGTCTTTGAAATCCCTCTAGACCCTCCACATTGCGTCTCAATTTCCTCATTCACAGAAGACAGCAATAACTCTAATTCCCATCTTTCATCAGACTTGCTAGAATACAGAGTATCTAGTAAGCATGCTGTCTGCATACTAAGTCTCAGGGACTTCCGATGGTCTTTTAACACATTCACGGCCTCAAATCACAAACCCCTGTAAGGACGGATAACATGGAAAAAAAGTAAACACTTCATTTTAACACTGTCAGGGCCACCAGCAAAACAAATTTTCAGACACCCCGGCATTTTCAGAAAGCACTGCGCTTCTCTTCTCCCTACTTCTACTTGTAGTTTTTGGTATCTTTAAGCAGGGTCGATTCCAAAAACTATCTCCCTAGCCTATAGAATGACAGTCAGAGAATGTCCTGCAAATGGGGTCCTTTTATGTGTCCTAGGGGACTGGAACAAATTCCTTCAATATCATAGGCTATGGGTTGAGAAACAGACTCTATTAAGGAAAGAGGAAACTCACAGACAGGATATAGAAGATGATGTTTAGGTCCCAACCTATTGATCCTCTTAGCATACCTGAGTTCACCTACAGCTATGCTAGACAGTTTTCCAACACGGGGAGAGCTTCTCACCTCAAGCACCTGCCATCTCTCTTCAACTCTACCTGAGGGTTTTCTCCCAGCACCACCTGAGCTTGCAACCAAGAAATGCAGGGAAATTAACATCCTCAGGGGCAGCCTCTACCAACTGTGGGATGGGAGTGAATGGATAGCGCCCAATTCTCCATTCTTTGGAAGGACACTACTGAAGGGCATTCTACATTGTTCCTCAGAAGGTCCCAGAGTCATTGAGCCTTGTGTTTTCACTGTTCCCTATCCCCACGTGCCCAACAAACCACAGGGCAAGAAATAAGACCACATGCTGAGATTAGCCTATTGCCACCTGTGTTGATCCAAAATGAGCAGAATTGGCTCAGAATCCTCTGGACAGTAATCTATTAATTAACATACATTTCATTAGCTTTCCTCTGTTTTCACCTGTGTTTCCTTGCTCTCCCAAGTAAACTACCTGAACCCATATCTGGGGCTCTGCTTTTGGACAAAACAGAACTAAGGCATGGGGTCAGTGAGGGAAGAGAAGGCATGAGTCCCCACCCTCCCAATCTCACTATGAGTACACTGGGTCCTGAACAGTCACCTGGTTGTGCAGTAATGGTTATTTGTTCCACTGGGGAACTCCGACCCATGCTCCTTATAGATCCTTATAGATCAGCAGTTCTCAACTAAAGACAATTCTGAGCCCCTAGGGACATTTGGTTCTATCGGGAAACATTTTTGGATGTCACAACTGGGGATGAGAGTTGCTACTGGCATCCAATGGGTTAATGTCAGGGATGTGGCTAAACATCCTACAATGCACAGGACAGCCCTCTGCACCAAAGAATTATCTGGGCCAAAACATCAGTAATGTCAACATTGAGAAATGTTGTCATAAAGCAAGCATGAGAACTCTGTCCATGGAGAATAAGCAGACCACTTTGGTACCAGTTAGTCTCAATGTGGGTGTCAGCTATTTACAAGAGTTATCTCAGCACCATCTGCCCAGCACCTGGAGGCTTTGGGCCTATGGAAGATGCAGTCTCCCTGGGAGGAGAAGAGCTACAGTCCTGTGAGAAGCTGAGGTTGGGGTGGGCCCCTCCTGCTAGAAGCAGACAGACCCTAGTTCCAGCTTTTTGCCCAGGTAACCCAAAGTGAGTCTCTGGGGTCACTTTTCAATCTTCCACACAGAAAAGATATCAAACCTTGCTGGCCTACTCTTCTCCCTAAGGAGAATATTCTTAAGACCATTCTCTAGACCTATAAACAACTATAAAAATGTAAAAGAAAGATGTAAGAAAATGTAAGAAAAAAGAAAAACACCCTCCCTTTACAAACTTTTTGACCTGTGAATAAATCATAACCAGAGAGGAAGTCCTCCTCCCCTGCCACTGCTCCCTATCCCCACACACCCAACAAACCACAGGGCGAGAAATAAAACCAGATGCTGAGGTTAGCCTATCACCACCTGGGTTGATCCGAAACGTGTAGACCTGGCTCTGAATTCCCTGGACCCAAAGAACATTTTCCTTAAAGATTATAACTCTCAAAGATATCACTATGAGTTCCACTAGTAACAAAGAGTAGCAATCATGATGGGTAAAAAAAAAAAATCATTGGGGCCCCAAGTAGGGGAGGATCAGACAGGACAATCATCCCAGGTGAGTCACCTGCCTGAAGGGGGTGGACATCAAGCTGCTGCTCAGCCCCTGCTCAGGGACACATTCGGCCTACGCTGCACCTGGAAGGGCACAGCTCAGGAATTCTAGGGAACGATCCCAGGTGGGACTGTCACTGCCAAGTAGGCATCTGTCTACCTGCACAGCTCCCTTGGCTGCCCGAATTAATAAGCTCCACTCCCTAAAGGTGGCTTCCCGCCAAAGTAGGGAGTTGGCTCCCCAATCCTAACTCAATCTCGGTCTCACATTAAAGCCCCATGTGCTCTGGAGCAGCTTTGCAAATCACTAATGGTTTCTTTTTCAGGAAAATAGAGAAGCAGGGAAGTGTAGCAGCCAGCTGACTGACAGAAATCCACAAAGCTGGCAGCCGGTGCCGAGCCCAGAAAACAAAAGGGTCTTTGGTTCACCTGTCAGGACTGTGCTCCTTCCTCAGGTCTCGTCCCATGGAGCCTGATTCCTTCAGCCAGGTGTGATGGAGCAGAGAGTCTGACATGATCACCCAGGGTGAGCTGCTGGCTGCTTTGGAAGCCGAAAGGGAAGCTGAGGGAGACGCAGCTCTCAGCAGAGATGGCCGCAGCCTGGGAGACTTGGATTTCTGTCCTCTAAACTGGTAACTCTGAGGAAGAAGGAGGACTGGTCCCCAGGAGGGTGAGGCAGTTCTCCGTACTTACCTCTTGCCCTGGCTTCTTCCTTCCGTCAGGGCCGTCCCAGAATTAAAGGCCCCTTTTCAGGGCTATGGAGTAACATTAGCCGAACTTAAGTGAATCAGGCAGAACCTTTAGTTATTATGATTTGGTTATTCTCTTCCACCCGTTCGGACCAGCAAATATGCTCTTAAGATGTTCTTAGAGCAATGGTTCTCAAAGTGTAGCCCCCAGGGATGGGCATCACCAGGGAATGTTTTTGGAAACTCGAATTTCCCCCTCCTCCCCCTGCCCCGGCTGACTTAAGTCAAAAACTCAGGGGGCTGGGGGTGGCGGGACCTAGCAATTGGGTTTTACAAGCCCTCCAGGTGATTCTGATGCACTCTAAGGTGTGCAACCCACTGTTGAGAAGAGCAGAGTTCCATCAGGCTTCCCAGGTGATTTCGGCTCCTAGCGAATTCACACCTGGGCCAATGCACACCTTCCATTTAGCCTTCCTCCCCGATGTCGCCTTGGCAGTACCACCCCTCTCCCCAAAATATTATTTACTGACTTCAAGCTTTTCAAAATTTGCAATTTAAACTTCTCCTCTGAGTGTGAATGTTATATTAGCATAGATTTCTCATAGAATGCAAATGTCGCTAGTCAGATGCATTTCAAAGCCGAAAAGCCCTTGCACCTGTCATCCCGTTAGTGAATTTATTTTACCCTAATACAAGCAATCCTATATGAACCCCATCAGCATTTTTTAAACAAAATGGTTACTTGTTTGAAAATGATTGTATGGAGGGGCGGGGAGGTGGTAAAGGAAATATTATATATATATATATATATATATATATACACATTTAGGTATAGGTATACATACATATATATATATATATATATCTCCCTAAATGTGTATGTATAAGAGAACTATCATGGGCAAATATCTCACACAAAGATTGCTTAGAGGCTACTTTCTTTTAGAATAACGTCACCTCTCGGGCGCCTGGGTGGCTCAGTTGGTTGAGCGACTGCCTTCGGCTCAGGTCATGATCCTGGAGTCCTGGGATCGAGTCCCACATCGGGCTCCCTGCTCGGCGGGGAGTCTGCTTCTCCCTCTGACCCTCCTCCCTCTCATGCTCTCTGTCTCTCATTCTCTCTCTTTCAGATAAATAAATAAAATCTTTAAAAAAAAAAAAAATAACGTCACCTCTCATCTCTAAAATGCTTATGATAGGGGTACCTGAGTGACTCAGTCGGTTGGGCGTCTGCCTTTGGCTCAGGTCATGAACTCAAGGTCCTGGGATCCAGCCCCAAGTGGAGCTCCCTTCTTGGTGGGGAGTCTGCTTCTCCCTCTGCCCCTTCCTTCACTCATGCGTGTGCGCGCACGCTCACTCTCTCAAATAAATAAATAAAATCTTTAAATAAAATAAAATGCTTATAATAGGGTCACAATACTCCACCCTGGCTTTCACAGCTCTCTAGAATCATTCCTCAATGCAGCCCCTCTACACTCTATATTCAAGTCGCCCAGACGGCTCTGCCTTCTCCAAATAGCCCATGGACTTCCAGGCCTTTCTGCTTCTCTTTTTGTGCCCTCACTGACCTCCCCTGTGACAATTCCCCTAACCCCCCAGTCAGAATAGCTTTTTCCCAATCTAGCTCCAACTCCTTGGGCGAAGATGAACTAAAATATTAGTACTCAATGTTGGCGATAATATGATGAGACAAGCACCTCTGTGTACTTCTCAGGGATGTAAATGGGAGCAACTTTTCAGGAAAGTCACTGGGCAATATAACCCGTGACCCAGGAAGTCTTCTTGTAAGAATCCAATGCAAGGAAATTTTAGGAAAATAATGTTCAATCTTTTAGGGCATCTGTCTGATCCACAGGCTGACCATCCTTTAGGTAACTGGCCGCCGGGTGTACTGGTAATACTACACAAAGGTTGAGGGCAGATTTTGGAACTCACAACCTGGATTTGAAGCCTAACTCTGAGACAAGACCTCTGTGTGACACGGGATAAGTAACGTAAATTTTCTGAGCTTCAGTGGCACCCTCCACGTAAAATAATGGTATCAGTACTATCTCTCCTGTGTGTAGGCTTATGAGATGCCCCACCGTAAGCACTTGGCACAGTGGCTGACATCCAGATCACGCTCAGGAATTGTAAACTACTGTGGCGTTATGACTTTATGTCTCTCTTCTATAGTTGACTGGCCATAACGTAAGCTGGATCTATCAGATTTTTCTCCTGGGAATTTGGCATTGTGACTCAGAGCCAGCTAGTCCGTCTATTTGTTGCTAGGAGCATAACATAAACCATATCCTTCCATGTGCATAGAGAACCTGTGAAGCCTCTTCAAAGAACGAGAAGTTTTACAACACAGCAGCAAAAGCAAGAAATAGCGGGAGTCCTGGGGGCTTCCCAATCTTCAGTTCTGCTCTCTACTGGCAGCCAGGCTTTATTCCTGTCCTTGATTTTAGGAAATACTCGGTTCCTTCGAATACATAGAAGAGCATGATGATGATTGCCTCTCTGCCCCTCAGGTGGAGTCTCTGCCTTCTTCTGCCCTGCTCTGTGCCTTGGGGACTGAGAATGGGCTTAACATTACCCAGGACCCCTGTACCCCTGTTAACCACACACCCCAGGACCTTGTGATTTCATCTTTGAGTTCTTTTTTAATTGAATTCTCAGTCCTCTATGTTCTTCTATAACATAAAGCATATGCATGGGACTTTCTTTTATTCCCTGAGTTACAGTTTTCTTTTAGACGAGGTTCTTTGTCTTTTCTGGTTATGCGTTTTTTTCCCCCTCTGTGGAGCCTTTTACAACTGCCACATGGTTTTCTTTTTCATCTCATGGTTATCAGGAGACACTTGTCCAGAGTTTCTATTTGATCTGCTACAGTGCGAGTGAGTGAGTTCCCTTTAAACTCTTTTCCACTGAAACCTATTTCTATCTCCCTAAACTACAAATAAAGCCTGGGCATCCCAGGTCCTAACCGGTTGTTTTTGTTTTCCTTTTGGTGGACCTAGCAAGCTTGAGTGGAGGAGCTGAAAGACAAGGAAAGGGAGCTCAGTGGAGTCTGTGAGCAGCTGTTATTAGAAGACCTGGATTCTCTAATGTCTCCTGATTTGACAGACGCCCATTCTAAACCAGGGTCCATGCCACCTATGTAACAGTGTATCCCAAGGCCCTGGGAGCTGTGCTGGATGCTCAGGTTGTACTCCCCACTTTATGGGGGAGCCCTGGACCCTTCCATCCCCAGGGAGGGTCATCTTCAGTTGCTCACTTCTCATTTAGCTAATTCACTACCCCAGTAAAAAGAGGGAAAGGTGGGGGGGGGTGGAGAGTCCTTTGTAACAATCTCCCCAGTCTGGGCATGATTAATGGAAATTATAGAGGTTATGTAGACTCTGTGGCAGAGACTGCTATCATCACCAAAACCTTTCTGTTTCCTGGTGGGCACACAGAAAGACTATGCATCCTGGAATCCCTGGCAGTTAAGGACATTTGGCCAGGTGAAGTCAGCCACTTCCAAGCTTATTCCAGAAAAACTTGTCATTTCTGATTCTCTACCCTTCTTCCTTTTAATGGAGAGTACTATGAGAATCTAGAAGAGGAAGAATCCATAGATAGAAAGAACCTTGAAGCAACCTCACAAGAATAACCATCTGGGTACATAATGAGTGAGAAAGGAAGTTGCACGTAGCATGTGAAACACTGAGGTTTTATCATTGTATGTTTCAACTGTTAACCTACCCTGAAGAACACATTCACCAATATTGTTTCTTGAATTCTGTAGCTGTGGTTCAGTGACATGCCATGTCACGCTACAATATTTTAGTTCTTTTCTTAGCTGCCACTTGAGAAATGTAGGGCATTCAATTATTCCCTTTTCCTTATTTTGTTCTACCAGTGATCTACTCTTTGTTTCCTCGCTAGTTTTTATTAGTTGTCATTCACTTCATTAGGGATATTCTGTAAACCCATGCCATGCAGTCATTGTTATCCAGAAGTGACACAGCATATATTTTTTCAATCTGTTATATAACCATTTTTCCACTCTATCTTGTGATGTATGTAGGTAATTACAAACCTGTTTCTTTTCCAGACTGTAAGTTTCTCGGACTCAAGAATGATGACCTAGTTTGCTAGTAACTCTCATGGGTACCACAGCAGCTGGTTCATAGTAAGCACCCAATATTTTCTGACTAATAGATATACTTATCATCAGTAACACTAGACAACCAGAATTTTATCTGCAAGCAGCTGAAGGTAAATATAAGTGGAGTAAACACTGATAATAAACACAAAATATAAGCTGCAAATATACATATATATATCTATGGCCATATAGAACATTCTGCCAGAGAACTTCAAGTGGTCATCAATTTACCTGCAACAAGAAAAAGTAAGCACAATCTACTGAAGTGCTAAATTCCCTGTCAATTACACTGAAATAATTGAAAAATCCACTTTGGGAATAGTAATAGAATCCCAAGTAAAAGTTTTGTAACTATTAATGTTGCATAAACACAGGCATGCGACTTTTGCTGCCTATTAGCAGTGATCTATTATGATACAAATCTCTCAACAAACTTCCAATGATATAATTCAATTTTTCCTTTAAAGTGTGCAATCAGGGGCCCATGGGTGGCTCAGTCAGTTAAATGGCCAACTCTTGATTTCAGCTCAGGTCGTGATTTCAGCTCAGGTCCTGGGATTGAGCCCCATGTTGAGCTCTGTGCTCAGCGCAGAGTTTGCCTGAGATTCTCTCTCTCCCTTTCCCTCTGTCCCTCCACCTGCTTGTGCGCACTCTCTCTCCCTCTCTCTCTCAAATAAATAAGTAAATATTTTTAAAAAGTAAAAAATAAAAAAAAAGTGTGCAATCAACCTCATTCTGTAGTACACTGGTGCAGTACTTCCTAGCACTTACCTCTGAAAATTCTAAAACCCCCAAAACTAGAGAAACAATGAGATTTGTAAACAGGACCAAATGGACAACTGCCAACTTCTGACTTTCCCTGGGCTTTCTGAGATACAGTCTGTCCAAGATCCCTATCCATGCACAGAAATTCAAGGCTAAGGTTGGTAGTCACTGGATTATAAAGTTTAGGTTGAAACTAAAGAAAGATCTCCCTTCATTCCTTTTTCATATCTATATATCTTTCGCTCCATCATGAAATGGAGAAGAAGTCTTTTTCTACCAGCTGATGCTCCCAAATTCACCTCTTCTCTGAGCTCTAGATCCAACTAAATACTCAATGTCTCCACATGGATGCCTCATAGGCATCTGAAAGTGATACGCAATAGACAAAATGCTTGCCTGCACCATCCCTGTCCTGCCCGAAACCTACCTGGGTAGTTGTCACTATCTCAGTGTATGTCCCCCATCCTTATCTATGCCACATCACCAGGAACCATCTTTGATTACATTTTCTTCCTTACTCTATTTATCTCTTCAGAAAACTCTGTTATCTCTCCCTCTAAGTGTATCTCTCTACATCTCACCTTTCACAATAACTAATCTTGGTCTTCATTGCCTCTCACTTGGACCCCAGCCAGAGCCTCCTACATGGTCTCCTTCTTCTGCTCTTGTGCACTGCCAGTCTGTCTACTAAATACAGCCAATGTTATATTTTAAAATCCCAAATCAAATCATTAACCTCTCTTTATGAAAGCCTAAAAGGAACGAAATAATTTCACTCCTACGCTCTCTATCCCCATTCCATATCATTTTCCTCCTTCAAGATTTCCTTTTAGCTATAACTGTCATCCTTCCAGGTTCCCCCAATGTGCCAAGCTCGTTTTCATTGCATTTGGCTTTTGCATTTGTCAGGTAACCTCCTGTTAAATATTTTCCCCCACCTTGGAATAGCTAGTTCCTTACTCTTCCCACCTCACTTTAAATGTCCCCTCCTCAGAGAAGCCTTCTGAAATCTCCCTCTCCATCTTTTCCACCTGGGACATTGTTTGTTCACTCAGTATCTTGTATAATGATTGACACTTAGTTAATGCTTAATAAATATGATTACATGAATGAATGATTGTGAGAACTTCTTTAAGTGAGAGACCCATTGTGATTGAGATGACACTTTTATATTCTTGTTGACTGTAAATTTTTAAGTCAACTGTTACCCATATTTCATGGCAAAACAGGTGGAGTTTTTCATGAAGCAAAGAGAAGAGTTATTTTTGCTCCCCAAAGGGAGAAAAAAGCAGGACTAATTCTGGTAGAGAGAGTGCTGGTAAGGTCAAGATTTAACAAAGAGAGAGAACAGAAAGAGCTAACAGGAGGGGTTGGTTTCTCTAATGTGGAGTAGATGTGAACTCCTCCTTTGTCAATACTATAAAATCCACCTTGCTCACTAATGTATTTTGAGAATATCAAGGGGTGCTAACTCTTGCATCTAAATTAGCATGGATTACACCAGTGCTCATAAAACATAGAGCAATCCATGAAGTGTGCTCACATAAACTAAAGAACCAGAGGATGAGGAATCAGATGACATTTTCATGAACATGTATAATGAAAAAAATCTTTAGAACAAGACACAAAGTGCACAAAACATAAAAAACTCCATACCTTTGAATACATTAAAATTAAAATTACTTTTAAAACTCACTATGAAAAAAAGGAAAAGAGAAGCCACAGACAGGAAAATATATTTGCTGTGCATATAACCAACAATACTTTAGTACCCAGAATATATAAAGAACTCTAACATTTCTCTTTGGAGAGCAATTCAGCAATATATGATAAAGTTGAAGATATTCATATCCAAAAACTTAGCAATTCCATTGAAGTCTGATCCTCTAGAGAACCCTTACACAGGGAAACGTGGTTAAGAATGTTCTTCGCAGCATTGCTTGTAATGGTGAGAAACTGGGGACATCCTAAGAAAATGTATATATAAATAAATTATGGCAAAATCATACAAAAGAAAACTATATAGTAGTTATAAAATTTTAAAACCTGCATAGCAAAACTATTCCTCATTTATGGATATGTATGAAAGTATGTATATGGAAACATGCATGAGAATAAAAAAATACCACATTCATGATAATGGTTCTTCCTAGAAAGGAAGGCAAAGGAAAGGAATCAGCAAGCCTTGGGAAAATATCATGATCTGATAGGAGTGGAAGGGGCATCCATCAGGGCTCATTATGTTTGCCTTAAAATTACTTGTATGTGTAAAATCTCTAAAAATTTAAAAATTTTTAAAGACTTAGAAAATTAAAGAGAAAAAAAAGTCGAATAAAGTAAGGTGAAACGCAGGCTAAGGTTAGCACACAAAAACCAGACACTGTACATCACTATTCACGTAGCAAAAAAATTATTCTAACATTAGTATTTACACAATCACTTCAATTGTGTTTCCAAATGTAGGTAATATAAATCCTTGCCTGCAGATCATGATATAGCATGGATTCATAAATTTCATACCCACAAATTCGGGGAGTTTCAGCAACTGTTGCAACCCCTTGACTCCTAGAAAGAAGAATCAAGATCAACTGCCAATTCTACTCCCGCCACTCGGCTCTATGCAGCATAGATCGCTAGGGGAGGTTAAGCATCTTGCCTGGCGGACATATTTCTGGGTTAGTCTGACAGACAGGGCATAAAGTGCATTTCTAAAAGCAAATGAAATTATATTGTCATAAATAGGTAACAGCTCTGGCCAGGGCACAACATGCACACTGCCCAATGAATCACTCCAGGCTGTTCTTTTTGCCTAAAATAATCCAGGGCCTTATGTGTTGGAGGAAGCCATGAATCTTTCCACTACCCAAGCAGCAAGAGCATGCCTCTGCACTGCTGGCTGTGAGAAATCTTCCTGAGATAGAGGGGAGAAGAAAAAAACATGGCAAGAATTTGGACTCTGAGGAGAAAAAAAAATGGGTCATGTTTTTGTCTCATCCTGCTCATCTTTGGAGAAACTAAATTCACGCTGAATCAACAAGGGATTTAATCTCCTTGTAAGGAGGCTAAGATTTTATCATAATATAAAACCTGACACAATTACAATAGAATTTAAACCAGAGTTGCTTTTGGTCTTTGTTTTTCCAGTTAACTCTAACAGATACTAGTGCCCAAAAAAATATTAGCAATGTAAAAAGATATTCTTTCTTTATAATAAGTCAGAATGCTTCACTTCCTCATATTTTCCCAGTAGCCAAAGGGCATGGTCGTTGTTGGGTGATGGGGTCTCCTCCTAGGGGGTATCCCAATCATCCGGGGAAAGTTCAGATTCCATGCCTTCCTATTCAACTTCCAAACTTACCAAGTTTGGTAAATGGGACTTATATTTCCAAAGAAGTGTTACCATTATCCCAGCTTCTGGACTGTAGAGACAGAAAACTTGCACAGTAGCAAGTACCATATCATCCCTGCCTTCCACAAAGACTGGTAGGTTGTGATAACTCCATTTAGAAACAGGCCAAGTCCAGGTTGTGATGTAGACTACATTTTACTTTAAACTACTTCCAACCTAGATCGTGTAATGTAAATGAATGTCATGCCTCTAGGCCCCAGAGCATAATTTCCCTATTTGAGGATATTCTAGGGGTGTTAGTGGACACTTATTCAGAAGACAATGCACCAGAGGAGGTATCTATAAGGCTTCAGCTAGCTCTATGTCTGATCAACACAGAAGTTTGTTAATTAGCATTATGAATATTATAAATAGATTTTCAGGGACACCTGGGTGGCTCAGTAGGTTAAGCATCTGCCTTCAGCTCAGGTCATGATCCCAGGGTCCTGGGATCGAGTCCTGCATTAGGCTCCCTGCTCAGGAGGGAGCCTGGTTCTCCCTCTGCCTGCTGCTCCCCCTGCTTGTACTCTCTCTCTAACAAATAAATAAAATCTTTTTTAATAAATAAATAGATTTTCATTGGTGAAATCAATGGCTTATTAGCAAGCATAATGGACATTAGATACGGGCTTTCATCGGTAAAAATGATGGTGTTCAAGATACAAGAGCAGGCTAGAATACAGCTGATATATCCCTACTTTTACATGAACAGAAAAATTTTAAAAATCTATCACTCCTTCCATGCTTAGTAATGGTTCCCTAAGTTTAATTTCTACTGGGTCCTAGGATACTAGTTTAGAAAGTTCTTGATCATTTGATTCTAAAAAGAATAATAGTTAGAAAATTCATGCCATAAAATATCACACTTTTGCCTTAAGTGAAATTCTCAAACAAGGTGATTTGGGAATAGACAAAGGACAGAGAATAAAGAGTTCATTGAGTTTACAGAACTTTGTGCTTGCTTATTTTGGACTTCAGATGTGTGGAAGAATGCTGTTTGAGATTTGTTTTCCTATACCATACTGAGATACCAGAAGTGGAATAGCAAATATCACCTATCTCTAATACTAAAAGGAAGCTAATAGTTATGCATTGCCAATTAGGTTTCAGTCAGGTTTTAGCATAAGAACTAAAGCGGACTCAAATAATGACTTAATGAGAGCGCAAAATAGGAAAAGATCTGAGGATATAATCTGGCAATAAGTAACTGATGGGAAAAGAGAATTAAAGACATGTAGACTTACAGGGTCAGAGAGAAGAAAATAAAATACAAAACAGAAGAACTGAATGTTCCAATCAGGAAAGAGAATGAAAAAAAAAACTGAAAACAAAGAAGTAATATTAAAATATACTTTCAAAACATGGGAATAAGATAAAATAATAACAGTGTGTCCTTTGGATGTCATAGGAATAATGTCTAGCAGGTCTTCCCCATGATTACTTAATTTTCTAGAAGATGTCTTTGTTTGACTATTTACCATTGATTAGAACTCATAATCTTCGAAGTTAAATGTTAACTTCAATCTTTGATAAAAATACAAACGATATCTGAACAGTAGAAATGGCAATGCCAAAAGTTACCATTTTTATTATTTATATTTTTACCATTTTACCAGTTTTATTGCCCTGTAGGAAGTGAACAAATTTTATATTTAAATTTAGCAATCTTATTCCAGTGGTAATTCTTTTAGAGCCTGTAGATACTTAGCTTTTCAAATTCTCTTTGAATCAGCTTTAATATCCTGCTGCCTCTTTCATTAATGAGTGAAATAAGTCTTTGACATGATAGTCATGTTTTAATTTTTGTTTTAATTATATTTCAGGAGAAAGTTGGAAGAGTTGCCAAAACATTTATAAGGGGCTTACGGAGCTCAAATACCTCAGAGACAGATTGTTGTCTGATTATTATTACTCTCCAGATACCTACGTGGAAAGATATTAAATGTTTTCTTTGGAAGAAAATGTTTTCATTCCCATTTCACAGAGAAGAGAACTGAGCTTGAAGAGGGTAAGTAAATTTGCTCTTATTAAACAGACCAGAGCTTGCACTCAAAAGGTTGCCTCAGTCTTTTCCTTCTGTTATACAACCTTTAGATTCCCTGAATAGAATTGCAAAATGAAATTAAGGAGTTGTCACAAAAATACCCTTCCATCCCAAGCAGCCTCTCTGTGCCACCATTCTTTGTTGCCCCAGGCATTTTGCTGAAGCTACTCGGTGCAGTCTGGCCAATACTTCCACTGCCTGAGGCTGCTTTTCCTCTAGCTGTAAGGTGATCTGCATTCATATCAAGAAAACAAGGATGTTTTATGGGCTCCTTCCTACAGCTCTTTCCTAATAGTAGGATGAAATAATCTTGGCTCTGGTTCTAACTAGGGCATTTAGAGTATAATGCAATGATTATTGCAATTTTTGAATTGTCGGAGAATGAAAAAATAAATCCAAGTAGATCAGAATGTTCTAAAACCCAACATTCTCCCCCATTTTGAGATCAAAGTTTTAAAAAAGTGGTATCTCCCACCTCGTTTTTTTTTTTTTTCCACTTTATTTCTTCCTTTAAAGCATGAAGTTTGATTTTAGTACACAGAGAGAGGACTGGACAATGAGAACTTCAATAAGACCCCCAAAGAAGAGACGTTGAGAACTGTGTAAATCAGGGCGCCTGGGTGGCTCAGTTGGTTAAGCGACTGCTTTCGGCTCGGGTCATGATCCTGGGGTCCCTGGATCGAGTCCCGCATCAGGCTCCCTGCTCGGCAGGGAGCCTGCTTCTCCCTCTGACCCTCCCCCCTCTCATGTGCTCTCTCTCTCTCATTCTCTCTGTCTCAAATAAATAAATAAAATCTTAAAAAAAAAAAAAAAAGAACTGTGAAAATCAAAACGATATGTTGATTCTCAAACCCTTCCTATTTGTTGTACCTTGTGGTGCCCCACATATGCTAGATACATCTACCAGAAGAATTCTGGGCCTACTTTTAAAAGACCAAGTGAAGTAATAGCCATGTAACAGGATAGATGGCAGCTACCCTTGTGGTGAACATGGCATAGGGTGTAAACTTGTCAAATCACTAAGTTGTATACTGGAAACCAATGTAACGTTATGTGTCAACTATACTCATTAATGTAACATTGTGTGTCAGCTATACTCAAATAAAAAAATGAAATACAAAACAAAAAGACAAAGTGAACATAAAGCAGACTGTTCAGTGATTTAGCATTAAATGTTATGAAACAGACCCTAAGGGTTACAGAAATTCAAAAAGACAGGGTGGAGTAGAGTAGGGAAAATAAGTGATCTGTGACACAGGGAAGTCCAAATGCGGAGATCAAAGCCCATCAGGGTCTCCAGTAATTTATAAAGTTGGGGAGCAGGAAGGATTTCCAAGGGCAAGGCAGATCTCTCAGCAGAGTTTGTATTGCAAAACAGCGATAATAAAGTACTATTTACTGAGTGGTTATTTTTTTCCCAAGTATAGTAAGCAGCAATTTACACATGTTATGTGTATTTAATTTCATTTGGTCATCAGTCATGGGAAACAGATAAACATTACACCCATTTTGTAGAGAAGAACACTGATATGGTACCCAAGATCTTAACTGGGGATTACTGAGCTCAAACCCTGCGTGTGTGTGTGTGAGTGTGTGCGCCCGCATGCACACATCGAGGGCAGCAGGGCCATGCCTGCACCAGGGTGGAGATGGGATGGTCGCTTGGTGAAATTGCAAGGTACCAAGAAACCTCAAATGGGAAGCTGCAGAGCGAGCGTGGGCTTGAGGAAAACAGGCATCAGAGAGTGGCGGTGGATTTTTTTTCTTCAGTCTCTGGCATGATGAAATCACAGTGTAGGATAGAAAAGCAAAGAGAGGGAAAGGAGAACTTGGACTGTAGACACATATTTCTTGCCATCTCCAAAAGAGAAGTTCCTTTATTTAAAAAAATACACTTTTGTCCTCATATATTTATATATACTTCTTTATAATTTTTGTTTTGTTTGAATTATAAATTTTGGTTAAATGTAAATCAACATAGAGAAAAATTGGGGAGCCTGCTTTATAATTTTAAAAATATTTAAAATGCTTTACCTTATTTGCTGCTAATAATGCCATGAGATAGGGAGGGTAGGGTTTCCTTAGTCATTGTACAGATGAGGGAAATGAGGCACAGAAAGTTTCAATGCCCCTCATTCTCTGTCCTCAGTTGCCATGAATGATACCATTACTTGTTTATTAGAGTCAAACAAATCAGACATTTGAAAATCATCCTTGAGGGGCGCCTGGATGGCTCAGTCGTTAAGCATCTGCCTTTGGCTCAGGTCATGATCCCAGGGTCCTGGGATCGAGCCCCAATTTGGGCTCCCTGCTCAGTGGGAAGCCTGCTTCTCCCTCTCCCACTCCCCCTGCTTGCGTTCCCTCTCTCGCTGTGTCTCTCTCTGTCAAATAAATAAATAAAATCTTAAAAAAAAAATCATCCTTGACTCCTCTCTTTTCCATATGGCCTAACTCCAATTGGCTACCATGCCCCAACAGTCCTACATCATTTTAATAATGCTCAAATACCATACTTCCACTCTCTGCCTAGACTGTCATAACTGAGGCAACCATCATTCCATCATTTATACCCAGATTATTTTAGCAATGTAAAATGGACCAACCTGCCTCTGGTCTCACTAATGCCCAATCTCTTTCCCAACTACCACCATTTTGTGAAATGTTAATCTGAAGATACCTCAGCCACCATGTCAATGATTTTCTTATTTTTACAAATAAATACAAACTCTTTGTTAGAGCATATAAGATCCTTCATGATGCAGCCTTCATGAAACCCCAGTGTTATCTCTTGCCATTTACCCTCTACTCCGATGGGTCATACCTGCACCTCATGTATCATATCTTCCAGTCACACAGAATACTTCCTGATGGTTCCAGAAGCTTCATACTGGAAATCTCTGCATTTGTTGTTCTCTGTGCCTAGAATACTCATCCTCATTGTTCTCACAGTTCACTTCCTGTTCAGTCCTTCAAAATTCATTAGCTATGCTTCCTTCCCCAGGAAGCCTTTCTATCACCCCCTAGACTAGCATAAGATGACTTTCTATATGCAATTAGCCATATCATAGCATTTACCACTCCTAAAACACACACTATTTTCCTATTCGTCAGTCTTAGCACTAAGCTCTAACTGTGTCATTATATGTCATAAGATTGTTTCAGTCCTCTGTATGCACATGTGTGCCATCCATTCCTTTAATAGCTCTCAAAATACATTAAGATACATATACATCTCAATACATTAAGAGGGCTTGACTGGGTAGAGCGCTTGACTGGGCTGTAGGGAACCCAAAAGACACAAGATATGTTCCTTGTCCTTGAGGGAGATTTCTATGAACCTGAAACAGGAGAAAACACAAGGAAAAATGACACATACCCAGTGTAGTAGATTGAATGATGATCCCACAAAAGATATGTCTACTCAGAACCTGTGAATGTAACCTTCTGTGGAAAAAGAAATGGTCTTTGAAGATATAATTAAGTTAAGCATCTTGATATGAGACCATCCTGGCCCCTGAGTGGGCCCTAAATGTAATGACAAGTGCCTTTAGAAGAGAAGATACTAACAATAGAGGAGAAACAGCAGAGAATGTGATGTGAAGACAAAGGCACAGGTTAGCATCACGTGTCAATAAGCCGAGCAATGCGAAGGACCATCCACAGCCACCAGAAGCCATCAGAGGTATGGAATAGATTCTCCTAGAGCTTCCAGAAGAAACCAAATCCAATCACACCTTGATTTTGGACTTGAGGTCTTCAGAACTGAGGGGGGGGATAAATTTCTGTTGTTCAAAGCCATCCAGTTTATGGTAATTCTTTATAGCAGCCCTAAGAAATTAATATGCCAAAATATTAACAATAATAAGAAAACAAGACCTCACTTATTTTCAACGCACTTTTGCAATAGGTTAACACATTTCCAACAATTTAAGATGTGATCCTTTTCTTTCTGCTTGCATGTTCTTTTTCTCATCGTCAGACCCTAGCAGGGATGTGTATGTAGAGATGCACTAAGTGCTTCGTAAATACTGATTGACAGATAACTATATTTTGTATAATAAGAGAGAGATGCTACCATAAGTGAAGCAAAAGTGAAAACAAGTACAGAAATGTGTGCCTTCCTTACTTTTAAAAAGGAAAAAAAAAATCTGTCAGAAACAGGAAAGAACTGTCAAAAATACACGGTATTCCGTACAGATATTGTGAAACAAGTCACAATACAGGTTGTTTTGTGACAGTGTAAAGGCATACATTTTACATCATGTTAGCAAGTACATATCTACTACCTTGACCAAAATTACATGCACTCCTCCTAACACTTTAATCATGCACCGCAGTAATCTCCAATTCAAGAGAAATAAGTTGGTAACTGATATATTCAGAGCTATTTAGGATTTTAACACTAGGGAAAATAGGTTCTTTGCAAAAAAAGGGGGAGGAGGCAAATAAAAGAGGGAAAAATATATGATAAACACTATTGCCTGGAAATGAATAAGGATAAATGAAAAAAGGCAGCCACACCTTTCTTCTTTTATGATTTGAAATTCAATAACCTACATCTTTTGTTGGTGCCAAGTGTTGTACTTCCTCCTGAGGGAAAAAGTCCCTGAACTCACAGAACTTGTATTCTAGGGCAGCTCTTACAAAGCTACAATGCATTATGTAAATCAGTAATAAAAATAGCAATGAAATCATCTGCTTCCACATAATGTTAATAGTTAGTAATTATTGAGTTTTTATTATGTAACAGGCACTTTCTAGGCTCTTTTCAAATTAATTTATTCAATACAACAATCTATTATTATCTCTATTTTACAGAGCAGGAAACTGAGGCAAGAGAAATGAAGTAAATTGTCTGTTGGTTGAACCAATCAGGAAGTGGTAGAGAAGGGAGTGAAACCCAGCAGCCTAGTTCCAGAGCTCTTGGTTTCAATTACTGTATTATCTTGCATTTGGATGTAATAAGAGCAACTTGCAACAATAAAAAGGAAAAATCATCTTATGGAATGAATTAATAAGTCTTTACTCCACATCACAAAGCACAAATTAAATAACCACTTCAGTCTCACACATACCATGTTAAAAAAAATGTAGAAAATAATAACACGTAGCTTTGCAGGATCCATGTGAGTATTCGAGAAGAGGACAGATGTGAATGTGCCTAGCATAGTGCTCTGAATAAAAAAGGAATTTAATAAATGCGGATTTTTAAAAAAATTATACATAGATTATTCTATGGCCCCTTTCCCTATCTTTTAAGCATTAACTTATAATTGGGCTGAAAATGCATAAAGATCACATTGAAATCTCCAAAGTACATAACAAATCCTTAAGTCATTGCCTACAGCAGAAAAACATGTTATAGCATCACTAAACTGCTTTATTTTCTTCCTGGGCACAGAGGAAGACTACATTTTGTAGCCCAGCTTGATCTAGGAAGAAATCTCTTCTGGCCAATGGAATCTGAAAGTATATGATGTATACCACTTCTAGATCTGGTCTCTAAAACCTACACTTCTGGATCTAATGTATCAGCTCTGGCAGACCAATCCTTCAACTTAGAACAACTAGAAAAATTAGATGGAATAGAAAAACAAAGCAAAACAAAACACAAACTAAAAACATCTCTTGGAAGCCATCAAAGATGTTAGAAGGTGTGGCAGTTATTAAGGGGGATGGAACTTAAAAGAGACCATGATGCTACCAACCAGAAACAAATCACTGAGGTGAGCATAACTTTCTATACTACTCTTATCAATCTAATCACTTCTCAGTGTGTATGATAAAGTGGCCACATTTGGAGAGCCAGAGCAGAAAGCAGCTGCTGGGAAACTGAGAGCTAAGCAGACCTTTAGGCAGTATAAAATGTTGGGGGATAAAAATCAGAAGTTTAGGGTCCACATCAGTGCTGAGTCTCTATAGGATCACACTCCATAGTTAGAACAAAGCAGAAATGGACCAGATCTTACAAGGACTGGAAACTCTGCCTCAAATCAGCTCTAATCATTTGGCCAGAAAATGAACAAAATCTTTAATGGAAAAATATAACAGCATTCATAGACTCTAATATTTGGTAACAAAATGTGTGGCATTCAGTTCAGAATTACCAAGAGTATACCAAGAGTATAAAGTACCAAAGGAAAAAGAATTAACAGAAACAGACCTATGGATGATCCAGATATGTGAGCTACACAGACTTTAAAATAGCTGTGATTAGTATGTTCAAGAAAATTGAGTCAAGATCAGAATTTCACCAGAGAACTTGAATCTGTGAAAAATTAAGGGGAAATTCTAGAATTTAAAAAAATAAAATTACTGAGATGAATACAACTTAGAATTCTATACCAAGTAAAAATACATGTCAATAATGAAGGTGAGGAAGGTTTAAGGAGCTTTGAAGTCACCGCTCTGTCCCAACAACTCTACTTGGATCCATAAGAGAAGGAAAGACAAAAAACAAACTCCTGCCCCCACAACTGGAGAGATGGGTGAATACAGATCATCACAGCTTCCCAGAGCAGAGACTCATGAAGAAATTGCCACAGGAACCAGTGCTGGGGTAAGAAAATTTGAACTGTAACTGATGAACTAATTGCTAGAGGCTCAGCGTGGGCAACTCTCAGAATGAAAAACTCCAGGGGACTCAGGCAGAGGGAAGATCCTCACCATTGTGAGATTTACCTCTCGGAGCTCAACCAGATTCCCATAGTAAATATCTGAAAAAAATCAATCCCTTCAGGCTTCCTGCAGGGAAAGAGAATAAGGAACCATTTTGAAATAAGCCAGAGCACTCTTCTTAACAAGGCCTATCCTCAGGGAGAACTAGTTAACTAGAACCTAACCCGCTGAGGTATTATCAGAGCCTAACTTGCCCAGGGGAAAGAAAATATCCAACTCTAGTCTGTTGGTGTCATCCTGTCCTACCTCAATGGGGAGAAAAAACTGAGAAACCCTTGTGAATTTCACTGTCCAGACACACAGGGTCCCTGAGAGACAGACCTAGTCACAGGACTATAGAATATTTCCCTTCCCGACACCCCACCGCCACATCAGTAAAGGCTTATTCACTGGAGGTGCTTTTACCCAGGACCCATGTCTGATTATCAAGAAAAAATTAAAAGGCATACCAAAAGGAAAAAATACAGTTTGAAGAGCCAAAGCAAGCATCAGGATGCTTGCTAAACCAGATATGCACCAGATATGGCAGGGATATAGGAATCATCAGACTGGGTATTTGAAACAACTATGATTAATATGTTAAGAGCTTTAATGGATAAAGTAGATGGTATGAAGGGACAGATGGACAATGTAAGCTGAGAGATAAAAATCCTAATAAAGAACGAAAGAGAAATGCTAGAGATTTAAAAAAACACTGTAAGAGAAATGAAGAATGACTTTCATAAGCTTATATAGACTGGACATGGCTGAGGAAAGAATCATTGAGCTAGAGGATATAGCAATAGAAACTTCAAAAACTAAAAAGCAAAGAGAACAAAGATGAAAAATAGAGAACAGAATTCTAAGGACTGTGGACAACTACAAAAAGGTGTAATGTACACATAATGAGAACACCAAAAGGAGAAGAAAGGAAGAGAAGAAAATGTGAAACAATAATCACTGAGAATTTAACCCAAATTAATGTCAAACACCTAACCACAGCTCCAGGAAATTCAGAGAACACCAAGGAGAATAAATGTCAAAAAATCTACACCTAGGAATATCATCTTCAAACTACAGAAAATCAAAGACAAAAAAAAAAAAAAATCCTGAAAGAAGCAAGAGAGAAAAACACATTTTCTATAGAGGAACAAATTAGAATTGCATCCTACTTCTCCTCAGAAACCATGCAAGCAAGAAAAGAGTGGAGGGAAATATTTAAAGTATTGAGAGAAGAGAGAGAGAAAGAAAGAAAGAAAATATTTCATAGTGGACAAAACCCAAAGAATCTGTATTACATGACTTTTTGTGTTTTACTTTGTGAAAATTCATCAGGCTATGCACTAAACATAATAAAAGTTTATTTTTTTTAAATGTCTACAGAATGGTGAGAAGGAGGGAGATGAGAAATAGTGAAGCTTTAATGACTATATTCACCCTCTCCCACTGAAAACCAAATGCCACAGGCTCGAGTTCTAGATGGGAAAACTAACTTCAAATCATGTTCACAAGTTTGCTAATTACAAAAGACTGGACATTTTGACAGACTGGACTTTCAATTACCTAAATATAACCAGAAAGTGCATGGGGTTCCTGAGCCTTCCTCCAGGGTCAGTGCTTTACGAACTAGGCAATGTGGCCCTCGGTGACCTTTCCGAGTCATTGGCCAGGCAGGTCCCCGCAGCATGCGCCGGGGTTCATACAAGTTGTTTCAAAGCCTTGTTAAAAATGTTTGGGTCCCCCCGAAGCCCTATTCTACCCAAGTTTATCAGGAGATTTGGGTAGGAATGGGATTGATGGGCTTCATCATTTATAAAATCAAGGAAGTAAAGCTTTGAAAGCTTTGAGTTCTGCACCTGCTCATGGTCATCATTAACCAGCTTTACTTGAGTACACATCAGATGGAGCATCAGTCTGGCTGTAAATATCAGCAAGCTCTGTTAGATGAGAACATGGAGCATCGCTGTAAACTTGTAGACATGTTGTTTCCTTTGTGGAGTGAATAAAGGTACCTGGGAGGTGTACCAAACAAACAAAAAAAATGGGCAATAAAAAAGTGTTGTGTTTATAATTATTTTTTAAACCCTCCTGAGATGGTCTGCTTGCTCTTTTCTTGTCTGCACTCAAGGCAGAGGATGCAGTGGAAGACCTGAGTCACAGCTTGGAACATAGCTGCCCCATCAAGAAAACCCACTTTGGACTTTTTGTGAGTGAGACATAAACTTTTATTGACTAGAGTTACAATATTTTAAGGCTGTTTGTTTTATGTCCCACATAACTAATGCACTGCTATTAGAAATTTCAAGGTAAACAAAACCACCAAAGACTCAAAGAAGAAAAGGGGGAGTGGCAGAAAATGTAACTTACATTCATCAAGTGCTATTTTGTGCAAAATTCTCTGATAATAACTAAAATTTCTCAACATTTATCAATAGCCACTGACAATGTTACCTTCTTTAGATACATCGTTTCATCCAATTTCTACAAACACCCTTTCAGGTGAGTATGATCATCATTATTACACAGATAAAGGTAAATGAAGAACAGACCGACATTTTTGTTTTTTTAATTCCAGTATAGTTAACATACAGTGTAATATTAGTTTCAGGTGTAAAATGTAGTGATTCACCAATTCTATATATTACTCACTGCTCATCAAGATGAGTGTACTCTTAATCTCCTTCACCTAATTCACCCATCCTCTCACCCACCTCCCCTCTGATAACCATCATTCTTTATAGTTAAGAGTCTGTTTTTTGGTTTGTCTCTCTATTTTTCACTTTGTTCATTTGTTTTGGTTCTTAAATTCCACATATGAGTGAAATTATATGGTATTTCTCTTTCTCTGACTTATTTTGCTTAGCATTATACTCTCTAGCTCCATCCATGTTGTTGCAAATGGCAAGATTTTGTTCTTTTTTATGACTGAATAATATTCCATTGTGTGTGTGTGTGTGTGTATATATATATATGTATGTATGTATGTCACTTCTTTTTCCATTCATCTTTCGATACACACTTGGCCTGCTTCCATAATTTGGCTATTGTATATAATGCTTCTATAAACATAAGGGTTCATATATCCCTTTGAATTACTGTTTATTATTTGGGTAAATATCCAGCAATGTGATTCCTGGATCGTAGGATAGTTCTATTTTTAACTCTTTGAGGAGCCTCCATATTGTTTCCCGCAGTGACTGCACCAGTATGCATTTCCACCAACAGTGCACAAGTGCTCCTTGATCTCCACATCTTCACCAAAATTTGCTGTTTCTTGTGTTTTTAATTTTAGCTATTCCAGCAGGTATGAGGTCGTATCTCATCGTGGTTTTGATTTGCATTTCCCTGATGATGAGTGATGTTGAGCATCTTTTCATGTGTCTGTGGGCCAACTGTATATCTTCTTTGGAGGAATATCTGTTCATGTCTTCTGCCCATTTTTAAAATGGATTATTTGGTTAAGGGGTGTTGAATTGTATAAGTTCTTTATTTAATTTGGATACTAACCCTTTTTTGTATATGTCATTTGCAAATATCTTCTGTTCAGTAGGTTGTCTTTTAGTTTTGTTGTTTCTTTTGCTGTGCAGAAGTTTTTTATCTTGATCTAGCCCCAATAGTTTATTTTTTATTTTGTTTCCCTTGCTTCAGAAGACATATCTAAAAAAAAAAATGTTATGGCTTGTCAGAGAAATTACTGCCTGTGTTCTTTTCCATGATTTTTATGGTTTCAGATCTCACATTTAGGAATCCATTTTGACTTTATTTTTGTGTATGGTGTAAGAAAGTGGTCCAGTTTCATTCTTTTGCATGTAGCTGTCCATTTTCCCCAGCACCATTTGTTGAAAAGACTCTTTTTCCCACTGCATACTCTTACTGCCTTTGTCAAAGATTAATTAACCATCTGATTGTGGTTTTATTTCTGGGATTTCTATCCTGTTCTATGTGTCTGTTTTTGTGTTGGTACCATACTGTTTTGATTACACAGCTTTGTAGTGTAACTCAAAATCTGGAATTTTCATAACTATAACTTTATTTTTCTTTTTTAGATTGCTTTGGCTCTTCGTGATCTTTTGTTGTTCCATACAAATTTTAGAATTGTTTCCTCTAGTTCTATGAAAAATGCTTTTGGTATTTTGATAGGGATTACATTAAATCTATAGAATGTTTCGGGTAGTATGAACATTTTAACAATATTTGTTCTTCTAATCCATGAGCATGGAATATCTTTCCATTTGTTTCTGTCATCTTCAATTTATTTCATCACTGTCTTACAGTTTTCAGAATATAGGTCTTTTACCTCCTGGTTAAGTTTAGTCCTAGGTATGTTATTATTGCTTGTGCAATTGTAAATGGGATTGTTTGCTTAATTTCTCTTTCTGCTGCTTCATTATTAATGTATAGAAATGCAACAGACTTGTACATTGATTTTGTATCCTGCAACTTTATTGAGTTCATTTACCAATTCTAATAGTTTTTAATGGAGTATTTAGGGTTTTCTATATATAGTATCATGTCATCCACAAAGAGTGATAATTTTATATCTTCCTTACCAATTTCAATGTCTTTTATTCCTTTCACTTATCTGATTTCTGTGGCTAGGACTTCTAGTACTATGTTGAATAAAAGTATTAAGAGTGATATCCTTGTCTTGTTCCCAACTTAGGGGAAAAGCTCTGTTCTTCTCCATTGAATATGATGTTAGCTATGGGTTTTTCATGTATGGCCTTTATTATGTTGAGGTATGTTCCCTCTAAATCTCTTTGTTGAGGATTTTTATCATGAATGGATGTTGTACTTTGTCAGTTTCTTTTTCTGCATTGATTGAAATGATTATATGGTTTTTATCCTTTCTCTTACTGATGTGATGTATCATGTTGATTGATTTGCAAATGTTGAACCTCCTTTGTATCCCGGAAATAAATCCCACTTTATTGTAGTAAATGATTTCTTTTAATGTATTCTTGGACTTGGCTTGCTAATATTTTGCTGAAGATTTTTGTGTCTATCTTCATCAGAGGTATTGGCCTGTAGTTCCCTTTTTTGGAAGTGTCTTTATCTGGTTTTAGCATCAGGGTACTGCTGGCCTCATAGAATGAACTTGGAAGTTTTCCTTTCTCTTCTATTTTTGGAATAGTTTGAGAAAAATATGTATTAACGCTCTTTTAAATGTTTGGTAAAATTCACCAATTTGGTCCTGGACTTTTGGTTTTTGGAAAATTTTTGAGTACTGATTCGATTTCATTGCTGGTAATCAGCCTGTTCAAATATTCTATTTCTTCCTGGTTCAGTTTCAGAAGGTTATATGTTTCTAGGAATTTTTCCATTTCTTCGAGTCCAATTTACTGGCATATAATTCTCCTTGTCCAGTTTGCTGGCATACAATTTTTCATAATATTCTCTTACAATCCTTTGTATTTTGTGGCATCAGTTGTTATTTCTCTTTCATTTCTGATTTTGTTTTGAGTCCTCTCTTTTTTTTTTGATGAGTCTGGCTAAAGGTTTATCAATTTTATTGTTCTTTTCAAAGAACCAGTTCCTGGTTTCATTGATCTGTTCTACTGTGATTTGGTTTGGGGTTTGGGGTTTATTTATTTTTTTTTATTTCTATTTCATATATTTGCTCTAATCTTTATTATTTCCTTCCTTTTACTGGTTTGGAGTTTTTTGTTTTTTGGTTTTGGGTTTTTTTTTTTTTTTTTATTGTTCTGTTTCTAGCTCCTTAAAGTACAAGGTTAGGTTGTTTGAGATTTTTCCTGCTTCTTGAGGTAGGCCTGTGTCACTATAATCTTTGCCCTTAGAACAGATTTGCTGCATCCCAAAGATTTTGTACCACTGTGTTTTCATTTTCATTTGTCTCCATGTGTTATTGTTTTGTTTTTGTTTTTGTTTTAATTTCTTCTTTGACTTCTTGGTTGACCTGTTCATTGTTTAGTAACATGTTATTTACCCTCCATGTTTTTGCGCTCTTTCCAGATCTTTTCTTGTGCTTGATTTATAGTTTCATAGCATTGTGGTCAGAGAAGATGCACAGTGTAACTTCAATTTTTTAAAATTTGTTGAGATTTGTTTTGTGGCCTAATATGTGATCTATTCTGGAGAATGTTCTGTATGCACTTGAAAAGAATGTGTATTCTGCTGTTTTAGGATGGAATGTTCTGAATATATCTGTTAAATCCATCTGGCCCAATGTGTCAAAGAGACGGTTGTCATTGATTTTCTGTTTGAATGATCTGTCCATCGATATAATTGGGGTATTAAAGTCCCCTATTACTATTGTATTACTATTGATTACTTTGTTCATGTTTGTTATTACCTGCTTTATGTATTTGGGTGCTCCCATAGTGGGTGCATACATATTTACGACTGTTTTATCTTCCTGTTGGAAGTACTGTTGAGTACTGTTCCCTTGATGATTATATAGTGTCCATCTCTGTCTCTTGTTATGGTCTTTCTTTTAAAGTCTATTTTGTCTGATATAAGTATTGCTACCCTGGTTTTCTTTTCACTTCCATTTGCATGATAAATGCTTTCCCAAACATTCGCTTTCAATCTGCATGTGTCTTTAGGTCTGAAATGAGTCTCTTGTAGGCAGCATACAGATCGGTCTTGCTTTTTTATCCATTCCATTACCCTATGTCTTTTGACTGGAGCCTTTAGTTCATTTACATGCAAAGTAATTATTGATAGGTATGATTTTATTGCCTTTTTGTTACTTATTTTGTGGATGTTTTTGTAGTTCGTTTCTGTTCCTTTCTTCCCTTGCTCTCTTCTCTTATGATTATATGGCTTTCTTTAGTGACATACTTAGATTTCTTTCTCTTTATTTTTTGCATAGGTACTACTGGTTTTTGATTTGTGGTTACCATTCAGCTTGTGTATAACATCTTCTGCATATAGCCGTCCATTTTAAGTTGGTGGTCATGTAAGTTTGAACCTATTTTTTACTCTTTATTTACCCCACGATGTTTTAGGTACGTGGTGTCATACTTTACATCTTTTTTTTTTTTTTTTGCAGGGGTTGGGGGGTCCCTTTGCTGAGTTTTTACAGATATACCTATTTTCACAGCTTTTGTGCTTCCCACTTTTCTTACTCTTAATTATGGTCTTTCCTTTCCACTTAAAGAGTCCCCTTTAACTTTCCTTATAGGGCGGGTTTAGGTGTCATGAATTCTTTTAACTTTTGTGCGTCTGGGAAACTCTTTATCTCTCCTTCTATTCTGAATGATACCCTTGCAGGATAGAATATTCTTGGCTGCAGATTTTTTCCTTTCAGAACTTTGAATATATCATCCTACTCCTTTCTGGCCTGCAAAGTTTCTGCTGAAAAATCAGCTGATAGACTTATGGGGTTTCCCTTGTATACAATTGCTTTCTGTTCTCTGCTTTTAAAATTCCCTCTTTATCACTACTTTTTGCCATTTTAATTACTATATGTCTTGGTGTGGACCTCCTTGGATTGATTTTGTTAGGGGATCTCTGTGCCTCCTGGATCTGGATTTCTGTTTCCTTCACCAGATTTGGGAAGTTTTCAGCTATTATTTCTTTAAATAAATTTTGTACCCCCTTTTCTTTCTCTTCTCCTGGGAATCTCTGTAATGCTTGATGGTGCCACTGTGTTCCCTAAGTCTATTCTCATTATGCATAATTTTTTTGTTTCTCTCACTTGCTCAGCTTGATGATTATATTCCATTACTCTGTCTTCCTGGTCAGATTCGTTCTTCTGCTTCCTCTAGCCTATTTATTCTATCTAGTGTATTTTTAATTTCATTTATTGTGTTCTTCATCTCTGATTGGTTCTTTTTATCTCTTTTGTAAAGGTTGCCCTGATGTCCTCCATTCTTTTCTTGAATCCAGTGAGTATCTTTATGACCATTACTTTTTTTTAAAAAAAGATATTATCCATTTTTTTTGAGAGAGAGCACGCGCACAAGCAGGGGGCAGTGGTAGAGGGAGAGGGAGAAGCAGGCTCCCCACTGAGCAGGAAGCCTGACACAGGGCTCAATCCTAGGACCCTGGGACCATGACCCAAGCCAAAGGCAGACATTTAACCAATTGAGCCACCCAGAAGCCCCAATGGACATTACTTTAAATTCTGTATCAGGCATATTACTTATCTCCATCCATTTAGCTCTCTTGCTGTGATTTTTGTCCTGTTCTTTCATTTGAGACATATTCCTCTGCCTCTTCATTTTATGTAACTTTCTGTGTCTGCTTCTATGTGTCAGGAAAATCAGCTACGTCTCCTGCTCTTGAAAGTAGTGGCCTTATGAAGAAGAGGTCCTCTAGTGTCCTGCAGTGCAGTGTCGCCTGTTCACCAGAACCTGGCATTTCAGGCATGTCTCCTATGAGTGTTGTGTGTGCCCTGCTATTTTTGGTGAGCCACTTTTTCCTTTAGTCCAGTTGTCTGCCATGGTTTTCTTTGCCTGTTGTGAGCAGTGTTTTCTCCCTGTGGTGTTAGCAGGCCAATCTGTGGCTGCCTTGGGCTTGAGTTGAGTCTAACCAGGTATTTTCCAGAGATGTGGTAGCACCAAACTGCAGGGTGTTTTTCCTGAGAGGCTTTCATTGTTGGGCAGGGCCTGCAATCAGACCAGTTGTCTGCTTCCGGCCCACTGTTGGGGCCACGGTGTGACTTGTATGTGTGGTTATCTTCCTCTCCCTCCAGGGCAGGAGTCACTTTGGAGTGGTGCTGGCCCCTGTTGGGGGCTGCTTGCACACTGGCAGGCCTGAGGTACCAGCCTGGATGGGTTTGGGCCAAAAGCATATTGGAGGGAGAGGATCTACAATGTTCATGGGGGTGGGGAGCAGCAGTGTTAGCAAGTTAGGTATTGAGTCTTGGAGCTATGCTGTTTCCTGCAGATGGCCATGTGTATATGCAGGGGGGTGGAGAGGGATATGGCACTTGCCAGCTCCTTTGTTCCTAGAGGAGTCTCCCAAGATCTCTATCCATCTGGGACACACTTCTGAGATAAGTAAACTACTCTCCCTCTTGTATACCCCAGGTGTTTTTCAAACTGCCACTTCCATGCTTTATCTGTGTGGGGTTGTTTGCTGTGCTATTTTGTCCTGCCCTGCTTTGTCTCTTCCAGAGCCGAGCCCACTAATTTTTAAATTCTAGTTTTTAACCAGCCCCTCTGGTTTTCAAAGCCAAATGTTATGGAGATTCATCTACCCCACGCAGGCTCCCTAGTGTGAGGGTCTCTATCTCTCCTCTCCCAGGGCATCCCTCCCTCCCACAGATGACCACAGTCCATTTTGCTCCCAACTGTGTCTCTGCCCTTCCTGCCCTCTTCAGTGTGGCCTCCTCTCTACATCTAGCTGTGGAGAGTATTTTCTGCCAGTCTTAGTGTCATTTTCTGGGTTATTTACACTGATCTGGGTGTTTTCTAGTTGTATCAATGGGATGAGGTGAGCTTAGGGTCCTCCTCTCCACCATCTTCCCCTGAAGTCCTCCAGACCTACATTTAGAAAGCAGCAATCCATTCCAGAATCCGCCCCATTCTAGACTCAAATGCAGGCCAGTCTTGCACCACAGCCTGTGAATGCCATTAGACCAACATTTTTTATACTGAGCTATCTGCTTACTGGTTTCTCAAGGACCTGGGTGACATAGGAAATCACTTTAAGTCTCCATGCCTCTGTTTCCTCATCTGAAATTCTCAAATAAAAATAGTAAAACTAGGACTCTTCTAAAGATCATATATATAAAGTGCCTAAAATAATTCTGGACACATGGGAGTTGTTTAATACCAGTTAGATAATGTTTTTATTAATGTGGGTGTGATTATTGAGTAAATAGATGATTCAAGCAAAATAAAAAGGGGGGGAAGGTCCATAATCAAATAAATGTGGCAAATCTTGGGTGACAAAATTAAACAGGTTTCTTGTATACAGGACTGTGACACCCGAAGTAGGCACGGTAGAGTATGTAGTATTTCCAGCACTTATGTGCTGATAAAATCCTTTTTTTCAGAGCACATCTATTAACATCATTAATTCATTTATCAGATGTTTATTGAGGGCCTATCATATATCAGGCCCTGACACAATGATGATCTGTGCAGTTCCTCTCTTATGAAGCTAGTAGACAGAAGGGGAAAAATACAAGAAGTGAAACGCAAAGTTACAAACCATGAAAGGTTCTGTGAGGTGGAACCTGAATGTACCTTTGAATACTGGGAAAGTATAGAAGGAAAGAAGGTATTCCAGGTAAGGCACAGGGCACAGGGGAAAGGAAAATAACTCATGAAAATTCTCCATGAAAATTAGAACTTATCTCAAGCTAACAGTTTTATTCCTGTTTGTTGTTCTCAAAGACTGATATATAAACCCAGCAGAAACTATATCTATTTAGGTCAATTATGTCATTTGCCCAATTCCTCTATTGTTGCTATGATCATCAAAACACAGAATGGTACAAATAGAGAATAAATTAGAAACTTTAGCATAAACATTAATTATGTAAATGAGGAAACTGAGGCCCAGAGAGGTTCGATGACTGGTGCCCCAGTTTGGTTGCCTAGACCCACACTGTTCCCATAGCATCATTCTTCATCCTCACAGAGCATCATTTCCTGAACTAGAAAATCAAACAAATTAGCAAATATTTCTCAAGCTTGGTATAATGCTAGGTTCAAGGGAGCATTAAAGCAAATAAAATGAATAACAATATAACCCCTGCCCTTCGGGTGTTTAGAGTCTGGCTAGGGGGACCAGGTTGAAACACAGGGAAGTAACACAATCAAGTTTGAATAGGATCTCAGGACAGCAACCAAATAGAAAGAATAGATAGCACTTAACAGTGTCCAGTGAATCTAAAAGCACTAATTATTTTAAGAGTCTACAAAGAAGGGTTTGAGGTATCTGGGGAGGTTTTTTGCAAGAAATACAATTCGAGTTAGGTGTGGAAAGTCTAGAAGGAGTGAAAGAGAACATTTCCAAATATCATATAGGGAAGTTCAAGGTGTGTTGTATTTTGAGGAATAACCAAGTATGGAAACAGCAAAATAGGGAGTGCAAACTCCAGGCAAATCAAAATGATTAATTTAGTGGATCCTTTGATGTGAAACCACTCAAGAGAAGTATTCAAGTCTCTGTGGACCTGGTTTGACCGTCATTCATTCATTCATTCATCTACGCATTTGATATTTAGTGAGAGCCTGTTCTATGCCAGGCAGTGTTCTAGGCTCTGGGGATATACAAATCAACAAAACATAGTCAAAGAAAAGAAATATCCTTTGGGAGCTTATCTTCTAATTTGGTGTCTCTCACACCTGTCTGCACATTACAATTTCCTGAGAAGCTTTTTAAAAGGACCTGAGGAAACTTAAATACATAGTAATAAGTGACAGAAGCCAGTAAGGCTACATACTATAAAATCCCAACTATATGACATCTAGGAAAAGACAAACCTAGAGACAATAAAAAAGATCAGTGGTTGCCAGGGGTTCAGGGCAGGTTGAGGAGAAGGATCAATAGGTGGAGCACAGGGGATTTTTAGGGAGATAAACTATTCTGTATGACACTGTGATGGTAGATACATAACATTTGCATTTGTCAAAACCCAACAGAACTGTAGAACACAGAGTGAGCCCTAATATAAACTATGAACCTTAGTTAATAAGGTACCAATACCGGTTCACCAATTACAACTAAGATACCCCACTCATCTAGGATATTAACAATAGGTGACACTATGTAGGAAGAGAAGGAGTATGTGTGAACTGTCTATACTTTCACAATTTTTCTGTTAACCTGAACTATTCTAA
This sequence comes from Mirounga angustirostris, assembly GCF_029215605.1. NCBI lineage: Eukaryota > Metazoa > Chordata > Mammalia > Carnivora > Phocidae > Mirounga > Mirounga angustirostris. The sequence goes on along the minus strand of NW_026991709.1, from coordinate 141,550,986 downwards.
AAGGTAAACTATATTAATACCAATAGTTTTTTTTAATTATAGATTTTACTGAAAAAAAAAAAAAAAAAGACCTGCACTTGGGCCCCACCTGGAAATTCTGATTAAATATAGTGATGGGTCTCAGGTACTCTCTTAAAGTGCCCCCTATGCTTTTAAACCTACAATATCAGATGTTAGCAAAGATTTCAGACAACTGGAACTTTCATACATTGCTGGAGAGAGTGCAAAATGGTGCAACCACTTTGGAAAACAGTTTGACTGATTCTAATAAAATTAAACTTATGCTTACCATATGCCCTAGTAATCCCACTCCTAGGTATTTACCCAAGAGAAAGGAAAACATATTCACACAAAAACCTGGGCATAGATATTTATAGCAGATTTATTCATAACTGCCAAAAACTAGAAACAATCTAGAAGTCCTTTAAATGATGAATGGATAAACAAATTTAGGTGCATACACATAGTGGAATTCTACTCACCAATAAAAAGGAATGAATCACCGATACACACAACACAGATGAATCTCAAATGAATTTTGCTAAGGGAAAGAAGCACTCTTCTAGTGAAGTAAGATAATCAACAAACAAATAAGCAAACATGCAGTAAATCACATAGCAATACAAGCTATAAAAGTATAGCAGAGAAGAAAGGGAGACTGAGGGATGGACTTGCAAATTCAAATAGAGTGGTCGGGAGAGGGCTCCCTGAAAAGGTGACATCTGAAAAATGACCTGAAGAGTGTGAGGGAGGGAGACCTTGTAATATGGCAGGACAGTTCAGAGTTTACAAGAATGGCATAAGAAAGCCATCGGAGGGTTTTAAGGAGAAAGGTCATGAATCTCTATCTTAACTGACCACAGAGGCTGCTCACTGGAAAATAGATTCCTGTAGTTTCAGAGAAGAAGCAGACCAGTGAGGAGACTATTTACAGTAGGGAAGGTGGAAGATGATGGCTGAGAGAGAAATTCATACTGCACAACTTCCCCCCACAGAGACACACACAGAGTCTTGAAAAGGGACATTCTCTCCCTAAATGGAACAGAGACAGAGCATATCCAACAGGCATTATGTAGCTTGCGCAAAGTGCTAATTAAGCTGGTTGTGTCTGGAGTAAAAGGACGAAAACGCTCGCTTTAAAGTTACTCAGACAAATGTTTACTGTCTTCACTGAAGACTGGCAGTGGAAAATGAACAAAGCTCAGTCTGACTAGCACCAATTTGTCTTCTGCAAGTGTGTGTGATGAGACGGCTACAAGACACAACTGATAGGGAGAGGGGACACAAGGAAGCCCTTAAAAGACCTCCTCTGTTCAGAATGCTCCTCTGTAAGCAGAGTCCTACCCAAACCAACTCAAAATTCGGACACCTGGGATGCCAGCAAATGGGATTCTGGAACCAGTACTTTCAAGTCAGAACTACAGAACCCGAGAAATCAGGCCACTGCCCAGGTTCCACAATGAGCAACAGGCACAAAGAGCTGACATTCTTTGTTCCTATTTTAATTTGGGTTTTCCCAGAATCTAATCCTAAGCAGGGACTCAAGTGCAAGCATTTACTTGGGAGATGCAGGAAGCATTACTAAGTAAGTGAGGAAATGACATGGTGAAGAGAAGGCAGTTCATCAGGCCAGCTTCCCTTGAAGATAAAGGGAACTTAATCCTGAATGGAAACTCTGGGGAACTGTGTAAAATAATACCTAGGAGTTACATCACCCAAGAACTAGGGAGCTGGGGTATTTATACACCAACTGCTATCAGTCATTGGTTGAGGGCTGCTGAAAAGCAGGAAATAGGTTATTTTCCAAGCACTGCTGGCCTCTTACAGCAGAGGCTTTGGGAAAAAAAGTCTTCAGACAACAAACAGCAAATACTAGCAACTGGAAGTCAAAAGGAGCTCTCTAAAATCATAAGACCCAAGGGATAGAGCAGAGCACCCGCACATTCTGCTACACAACAGGATTCTTCTCCATGCCACAAGCAAGACATTTCTTTATGTCTGGCCAATATTTCCTCTGCACAGGATATGATTTTAACAAATTGCAAAAAGGGGGAACTCTTCCCTCCATCTATTTCTCTCAAAGCACTCTTCATTGATTTATCCATTACAGTATTGTTATAAATTAATAAAGTAAGGCACACGTTAATTTACTTTATAGGTTTCTCAGCCACTGATTTCCTATTATCCCTTTCTATTATTCAACTCACTGACTCCTGCAGATAAATTGTCTGCAACGCAAATGCATTCCAGACTCTTGGATTTTATTAAGTATATAAAAAGTGTGTGATTTGTATTAACAACTCAACTCATCACCCCATATTCAAAACTTAGCCAATTAAGCTCAAGTGCATATTAAAATAAGAAAGAGATTCCCAATTCCTAGTTAGTATTCTTACTGCCTAATGAATTGCTCATTCTTTCTAATTCTAGTGCCATTTACTTAATTTCCTTTTAATTTCTAAAATGTAAGAAAAACATGTCTAATTTTCTAATGTGTGAAAATATATTGTCTTAATATTCCTTGTTAAAATTTCTTAAGAACATTGAAAAAAACGTGCCAAATTGAGTGATAAGTAATAGATTCATCATCTGACACAGTGCCAGGTACATAACAGGCACTCAGTAAATGCCTGCTGAAGGATGAATGAGCCTACAGTTATATGACTAATGCCCATGAACAAATCAGGAGACTAGCTCAGTTATCACTATAACAGCTTGTTTATTTATCTGGTGGCTCTTGTCCTCATAGGTTTTTGGTGAGCCTGGTAAAGTGAAAAAATATGCTTTTATTTATACTATATCTTAGGGCTAATTGGTAGTTCTTTATTTTTATAGCCCTTTGGCACACTGATAAACTTCAATAAGAACAGGAACCATTAATTCACTCATTTATTCACTCAAAATATTTATTAAATGTTAACTATGAACCAGGCCTCAGGAATAATTTCATAATGCAGATAAAGTTAAAATGATGTCCAACCCTCTAGAATATCATCTGTGGTGAACAGTTTATAATGCAACTGTAGTTCAACCTGCAGAACAAGAAAACTGACTACAGAAGGAGTCAGGAAAGTTTCATCCAACATGGGATATCTGAAATGAGTCTTCTTCTGCCTGAGGAGGTTTCCAAATGGTGAAAAAGTAGAGAAAAACATGTTCTGGGTCTTAATATTTTTAAGGAACATGTTGTAATGTCACTGTATTAATCAGTGTTGTCCAGGAAAATACATATATATTTTTTAAATAAATTATATACATATATTTTATAAATTACATATTTTTACATACATATTTTATAAATTATATGTTTATATATTTTATAAATTATATATATTTATATACATTTTATAAACTATATATATTTACAAATATCTATATATATATATATAGACAGAGAGAGTTGATGCTGCATCCTTACGTCCAAACTATAAGCCAACAGGCTGGTTATAGTCTTGAGGCAGAATTCTTCTTCTTCTGGAAATCTTAGTCTGCTCTCAAGGTCTCCAATGGATTAGGTGACCCCACCCACATTATGGAGGATAATCTGCTTTACACCAAGTCTACAGATTTAAATGTTAATCACAACCGAAAAATAACTTCACAACAGCATTTAGCTAGAGCAATGTTTGACCAAACTGAGCACCAAGGCCTAGTCAGGTTGACAAATAAAATTAACCATCACAGTCATGGAAGTAGTGGCTCGCAAAGCACAGTCTCCAGTCAGAATAATCATTACTTGGGAACTTGTTAGAATTGCAAATTCTTGGGCCTCCCCCAGACCTCCTAAATCAGAAACTGTGGGGGTAGAGCCCAGCAGCGTTTTTTATTTTTTTATTAACATATAATGTATTATTTGTTTCAGGGGTACAGGTCTGTGATTCATCAGTCTTACACAATTCACAGTGCTCACCATAGTGCCTACCCTCCCCAATGTCCATCACCCAGTCACCCCATCCCTCCCACCCCCCTCCACTCCAGCAACCCTCAGTTTGTTTCCTGAGATTAAGAGTCTCTTATGGTTTGTTTCCCTCTCTGGTTTCATCTTGTTTCATTTTTCCCTCCCTCCCCCTATGATCCTCTGTCTTATTTCTCAAATTCCTTATATCAGTGAGATCATATAATATCTGTCTTTCTCTGACTGATTTTGCTTAGCATAATACCCTCTAGTTCCATCCACGGCATTGCAAATAGCAAGATTTCATTTTTTGATGGCTGCATAATATTTCATTGTATATATATATATATACCACATCTTCTTTATCCATTCATCTGTTGATGGACATCTAGGCATTTTCCATAGTTTGGCTATTGTGGACATTGCTGCTATAAACATTGGGGTGCATGTGCCCCTTCAGATCACTACATTTGTATCTCTGGGGTAAATACCCAGTAGTGCAATTGCTGGGTCATAGGGTAGCTCTATTTTCAACTTTCTGAGGAACTTCCATACTGTTTTCCAGAGTGGCTGCACCTGCTTGCATTCCCACCAACAGTGTAGGAGGGTTCCCCTTTCTCTGCATCCCTGCCAACATCTGTCATTTCCTGACTTGTTAATTTTAGCCATTCTGACTGGTGTGAGGTGGTATCTCATTGAGGTTTTGATTTGGATTTCCCTGATGCCGAGCGATATTGAGCACTTTTTTATGTGTCTGTTAGCCATTTGGATGTCTTCTTTGGAAAAATGTCTGTTCGTGTCTTCTGCCCATTTCTTGATTGGATTATTTGTTCTTTGGGTGTTGAGTTTGATGAGTTCTTTATAGATTTTGGATACTAGCCCTTTATCTGATATGTCATTTGCAAATATCTTCTCCCATTCTGTCGGCTGTCTTTTGGTTTTGTTGACTGTTTCCTTTGCTTTGCAAAAGCTTTTTATCTAGATGAAGTCCCAATAGTTCATTTTTGCCCTTGCTTCCCTTGCCTTTGGCGATGTTTCTAAGAAGTTGCTGTGGCTGAGGTCAAAGAAGTTGCTGCGTGTGTTCTCCTCAAGGATTTTGATGGATTCCTCTCTCACATTTAGGTCTTTCATCCATTTTGAGTCTATTTTTGTGTGCAGTGTAAGGAAATGGTCCAGTTTCATTCTTCTGCATGTGGCTATCCAGTTTTCCCAACACCATTTGTTGAAGAGACTGTCTTTTTTCCACTGGACATTCTTTCCTGCTTTGTCGAAGATTAGTTAACCATAGAGTTGAAGGTCCATTTCTGGGCTCTCTATTCTGTTCCATTGATATATGTGTCTGTTTTTGTGCCAGTACCATGCTGTCTTGATTATGACAGTTTTGTAATAGAGCTTGAAGTCTGGAATTGTGATGCCACCAGCTTTATTTTTCTTTTTCAACATTCCTCTGGCTATTCGGGTCTTTTCTGCTTCCATACAAATTTTAGGATTATTTGTTCCATTTCTTTGAAAAAAGTGGATGGTATTTTGATAGGGATTGCATTAAATGTGTAGATTGCTCTAGGTAGCATTGACATCTTCACAATATTTGTTCTTCCAATCCATGAGGATGGAATGTTTTTCCATTCTTTGTGTCTTCCTCAATTTCTTTCATGAGTATTCTATAGTTTTCTGTATACAGATCCTTTGCCTCTTTGGTTAGGTTTATTCCTAGCTATCTTATGGTTTTGGGTGCAATTGTAAATGGGATAGACTCCTTAATGTCTTTTTCTTCTATCTTGTTGTTGGTGTATAGGAATGCCACTGATTTCTGTGCATTGATTTTATATCCTGCCACTTTACTGAATTCCTGTATGAGTTCTAGCAGTTTTGGGGTGGACTCTTTTGGGTTTTCCACATAAAGTATCATATCATCTGCAAAAAGTGAGAGTTTCACTTCTTCCCAGCAGAGTTTTTTAACAAGGCTTTCAAGTGTTTCTGATGCACACCAGAGCCTGAGAACCAATAGATTAGAATATTAGGTTCATTACTTAGGTCATAAAGTGTTAACACTGAAGCAGGGTATTAATTGCCTTATTTTTCATGAGCCTTAGTCACTTGATAGATTCCATGTTTAAATGGCATATCTGAGTTGTATTCAACATCAAGTTGTATTCTAATTTTGGAGAAACAACCAAAGAGGGGACTATTGATTGTTTATAAATCTTTACTCAGAGATACTAAATAACGAATCCATTGAACTCTTCCTCTATCACTTCCTCTAGCTCTTCAGCTTTAAGACTCCACTAAGCTGGCTTCAATTTCCTTGACTAAGGTCAATAGGATCCACATCAGAATTTGCATCAAGACTCTTCAACAGTCCTTCTGTTGGTATTGATCATACAATGGGAACTGTTTCTAAACTGTTTCACAGCAGTTGAGAGACAGTATATTAAGATAACCAATTGGAGTGGTTACTGTTTCTTTTCAGTGATTTGCTGAATTCTTTTCAGTAATTTAAGTACCCTATTCATTCACTGGCCCCCAGGCCTTTTCTATCAATCATCTGTCACCACAATAATGCTGTATAACATCCGCAAAACTTCTTGGAATGCAACAGTAGTGTTTACTGCTCATGTGTCTTATGTGGGTGGCTCTGCTGACTTAGGTGGGACTCAGTCACATGTCTAAGGATTGCCTGGATGTTGGCTGATCTAGTGTGGCCTCAGCGGGATGACTGGAGCAACTAGACTCTGCTCCATGGTGCTCATCCTATAGCAAGTCTATAGGCATAGTCTTGTGATGATGGCAGAGTGCAAGAGGGCAAGTACAAATGCAAGCCTCTGCTTGCATCATGTCTAGTAAAGTCTCATTGGCCAAAGCAAGTCATAGGGCTGAGCCAAGAGTGGGGATTGGGGACACTGCAAAGTTACTTGGCAATGAGCCTAATTCATCCAGAGAGAGGTAAATTAAGGCCATATTTAATATCTACCTCAGTCCCTAACTGGAAAACTCTTCCCTATCTCCCCTCCACCCTCTATACCTGGCTACCTCTTACCTTTCAGATACACCTTAGGTGTCATCGCTTCTCGGCCTTTTGGCTAAGATCAAGTGCAGATACACCTTAGGTGTGTCACTTTCCTGGTAAACCTCCATCGACTCAAGGCTGGGCTCTATGCTTCTCCTGTGAGCTTTCCTGTAGTTCCCTATAATTTCCATTACTGTGGCCCTTAATGATATGGACTTAAGTTAGCAAATCCAAGAAAGCTAACTAAGAGGGATGCTAATAATATATATTTGAAAAAGGTTGAGGTATTTGATTTCCAAATGACTAAAGAACTATAGTAAATGTTTATTGGGGTTTTTTGAGATGTTTAACTTCTAGAGTAAATGACATAAAATTCTGTTTATTATGAAGACTTATTTTCCTCACCCATATCCACACATACTATTCTACTGTTCCATATGCCATCCTTCCACCTGTAACCTTTCCCCTCTGTGCCAAACTAAATCCTCATATTTCAAGTTTCCACCAGGCTATCCTGATAGTCCCAAAGCACTCCACTTACCTTTATTACCACACTAATGACTCTGTTTTACAATTGATGGTATGAAGACAGCAGATTCTTTACACTTGCTAAAGGGAAGTTCTGGTATACTGCAAGAGCGTGCCCTCAACAGTGCAGGGAAAGAATAGAAACTTACCCAATGTGCCCATTGTGGACCAGTGCACAGGTACCTGTGTGAGCATCAGTCAGCAGTCTCACTCTCTAATTTCCACCATTTGATTCCAATAAGCTTAACTAACGAGACTTCTGCTCACGCTCTGATTTCCAGTTTCCTTTGGGTCGCTAGAGCCTCACTGCAAACCCTAGCCTAGACCCTGAATTCTTCACTCAGGTATTGTTAACTCTGCCTGGGTAGACTAGACCCTGCTTTCAGTGTAGTTTCCTGACCTAAAATTCAAACATAGCAGTAACACTAGCTCCCCTCCCTGCTACCAACATACATCCGAAAGCTCTGTTATTTGCATGGTAAGCGCCTTCGACCTCAACTCCAAAGGCCATTTCTCCTTTGTAGATTTCCTGCCTCTACACAGTCCCACTGAGATCTCAGCATCCTGTTCAAGTTGGCAGCAAGCTTTTAGAATTGCTCTTATCTCTCATTTCTTCTCATCCTTTCTCTGCTTTTGCTCTCTCTTTTATAAAATACTCATTTTGCATAATGTTTTAGTTCTCCCAAATCTGTGTTTTCCACCTCCATTTTCTCTTAGGAAGTTCCATCAGCTGAAGAACCATGTCCTACCTGCTTACCTGCCACTTTGAAGTGGGAACTAGATGATGGGATCTTATAATTAAAAAAAAAACAACAAAAAAAAAACAGACTCAGCAAGTACACATCATTAGCAGGAAGCATGTTGGTCCCAGGAGTGGTGATTAGGCATTTAAAGAAATAATAAGAATGGAAAGCTTGAAAACTGTACAGCAACAAACATTAAAAATAATCACTGACTGGCCAATTTCGTGAAGTCAATGACTTGCAAACAGTTTGATTTATAACATAAAAGGGCTTTTTAAAAAAAATTAACAGACCAATGTGCTATGAAGTTCCCTAGTCATTCTTCTAATGAGGCAATGGAGGCTGACTCAGCAAAGAGTTTCTACCATGGATACTGGGGATCTTCGGGGCTCTGTTATAACTTCACATGCTATTCCTAAGAGATGGCAACCACTTTCATGGATTGCATTTCTACTTTAAACCACTGACATCCATAGCTTTAGCCCAAACTATCTCTCTGAGTTCTAGACCCACATATGCCATAGTCTACTAGCATTTCCACTTGGGTGTCTTGGAGGCACCTTGTACTGTTTGGATTTCATTTGTCCTGCAAATACACTCTCCACCTTTCTTTATTTTGCTCTGGACTCTAGGAGACTATTTCTATGAGCTACATCAACTAGACCCCTAACCTTTTGAATCTAGATGAGTTTAATTAGTCATTGGCAGGAACTCCAAAGGTGGGGGCTAGAGAGGTTGGAATCTTTATTCCCCTAGTTTCCTCCCTGCTAGGCTCTACTCTGACAAGTCCACAACACTACACCTAAGGCCATACCTCTTGTTGGATGGCTCTTTCCTATTGGTAAAGTAAGTTCTGAGAGCCATCCTTCTCTTTGATGTTTAGACTTACAGATAGTGATAATAACTTCCTATTATTGCTGATGCCAGAGTGATAATCCTTAGACATGTGACTGAGTCCCAAATGGCCTTTGGAGTGATAATAACTTTCTATTATTGCTGATGCCAGAGTGAAGCACTCTTGGTATTTTAGAAATGTGGCAAGTGGCAGAACAGAATATGAAAAGTATGATGCCCCTCCATGTGGGGCTCCATTTGGGGCTCAATCCCAGGACACTGCTATTGATTTCCCTTTATCCCACCCACAACTTTGTGAAAGGACTCTTAAACTCTTTTTTTTAAGTTTTTTTTTTATTATTATTTAATTGAGATAGAGAGTGAGAGAGAGAGCATGAGCAGGCGGTGGGGGTGGAGGCCAGGGGCAGAGGGAAAGGGAGAAGCAGGCTCTCAGCTGAGCAGGAAGCCCACTGTGGGGCTCAATACCAGGACCCCAGGATCACGACCCGAGCCAAAGGCAGACGCTTAACCGACTGAGCCACCCAGGCACCCCAGGACTGTTAAAACTCTTTAGTTGTGCCTTCTGAGCTTGCATCTACATTCAAACTCACTATGTCCAAACTGGACATTCCTCATCCCTCACCTTCCATCCCCAGCAGCCCCCTCCTAACCCTTCTCCTATACTACCTGCCACAGTGAATGGCCCCACCATCTATCCATCTACTAGGACTACCCAGAAGCCTGGATCACATGGATGACTCCTCCCCATCTCACTCACTACTACCTGTCAACCATCAAATCTAAGACTCTCTCACATTCTTCCACTTCTCTTCAATCCTACTCCAGGCCAACATCATCTTTTACCAAATTTATTGTGACAGCCTCCCAAATGATCTCTGTACCTTTGATTGACCCATTCCAAGTCCAATTCCTTTGGTTGACTTGCTGACTTAGTTCTGTATACTCTAAACAAGTCACCCCTCTTTGTTTATCCCAGTTTTTCATTGTGTCTTATCTCTTCCTCCATATTGACCTACGGTTAACATTTGTCAATATGATGGTCATGTAGTATATTAGCTCTAATCCTCACAAGAATTAGGCTAGATGCTAATCTTCATTTGGCTGAAAGGGTAAATAAGCTCAAAATACAAAAACAAATATTTCAGGGTCACATTGTAAGGAAGTGACATAATCAGAATCTGATTCTGTGAGAGTCTAATGCCCATATTCTTTCCATCTCTGCCTCTATGTGGTACATGATACATGGAGAGGTCAGTGCCCAGTGCTTATTTTTGTTCCTACAAAGACTCAGTGAGGCAGCTGGCAAAGGAGAAGCCTGTGGCTTCCTTTCAGCATACAGCAAACCTTACACAACCAGCAGAATCAAAGATTAACAAAGGCAGCTCACAGTGTCAAGATGTGACTTCTTCAAATGACTTCAAATGTAGTCCCAAATTTATCATGGTCAACCAAGTATCCCCATCCTTGTTCCTCAGCTTTGCCTTGACTTTGGCTTTCACTGAGGACTCCGAATTGCACAGTCAACCCTTTGAACATTCCTCCTACATTAACTTACCAAGTGGCCTTTTCCTAGTATCACTTTATCCTTGGGGCTAGGTGTGGTGCCCTGGTCATGACCTCCTTATTTTGGGACCTCAGTCCAACCCTACTTCCAGCTGGCAGTGTCCATTTTATTTCTATATCACTAAGTCCTCACATTGGTCTGAGGTACTTCTACAATAAGGATGGAAGTCCCCAGGTAACAAAAGCCCTGGGAAGAGAGCAGTGGGGTTAAGGGTAAGAAGGAAAGGGCTCTTCTTGAGGCTGATAATAGAAAGGGACAGGCAGCAGCATGCGCCTGAGCCTGGCTATGGAATCAGTGGCATCTTTCATGACTTAGAAGAGCCAAGCTCACCTCTGCTCCACAATGGTGAAGTCTGTGTTTTGGATAAAGTTGGCAGAAGTACCCCTCTCTCATCAACTTAAACTCTACTCTTCCACAGTCCATCATAAAGGCGGGGGGGGGAAGCATAAAAATGTCTATTTCACGGTACTGAGGTAAGGGGTAAAGGCGATTCTGGGAATGGAACTTATGATACATCGCCTGGCACAGGGCAAGATCTCAACACACACTGGCTAGATCTTTTTTTTTTTTTTTTTTTAGATTTTATTTATTTGAGAGAGAGCACAAGCTGGGGTGGGGGGGCAGAAGGAGAGGGAGAAGCAGACTCCCCACTGAGCATGTGGTCCTTCGCAGGGCTCCATGTGGAGCTCCATTTGGGGCTCAATCCCAGGACGCTGAGATCATGACCTGAGCCAAAGTCAGATGCTTAACCAACAAAGCCACCCAGGTGCCCCCACTAGCTAGATCTTAAGTACACATTTATGTGGCTAAGGCAAGACATCTCTTAAAATCCATTCTGTTCAGAATATCTAAGAGGAGCCAAACCTGGAATGGGCATAATCAAAATAATAAGAAGAAAAATCAAAACAGATAGAAAGAAAAGAAGTCCTAATCATGCTTTACAATGAAAAATTTTTGAAGATAGATGGACCATTCTATGTAAATCACATGCAAATATACTTTATAATATAGACCAAGGTAGTCCTAGTTTGAGATCATAAGAGACTGGGATTTGGAAACTTTTATGCTGGCCTAGGGTTTGAATTAAGCATACGAGAGACAGCAGTATAATTTTGAAAATATTCACGAAGGAGAAACCAGTGAGGGCAGTGATGGAGGTAATATCAGTGTTTGACTGGAGAAGGTACAGGTATGCTAGCCATGGGATGGAGGGCAATATGGTGACCCAGTTCATGATAAGGAGAAGCTAGAAGGAAATGAAAGAGCATTTCTGCATCAAATATGCATACATCATTTAGCTGGGCAGTTTATAATTACTTTCTGGGAATCTCAGCATGAGACAGCACTTTAAAGGTGATTTAGTCCCCTTTGAGGAGTCAGTTTGAGTACTGAAAAATACAGAACAAATGGACTTACAAAAATATATATTTCATTTCAGTTAGACTATTCATATGGACACCAAAATCCAGAAAATTGATAGAAGAGCTAAAAGATTTGATACTTAAAAGGGAAATGTATATAATGATGTGGGCAGTTATTTAACCTCTCACGGTCTAGTTTTCTCATCCCCATACATTTTGTGAGGCTCCAACAAGATGACAAAAAGCCATTTGTAAATAACAATAACAACAATGGTGGCTTTATTAGAACTTCCCAAGCTCTAACTATGTACCAGGCACCATTCAACATTTTCCATATACTTTTGCATGCAATGCTTCCCATTAGGCTATGAGATAGACATACTATAACTGTTTCCATGGTGGTGGTATGGAAACTGAGGCTCGCATGGACCCATGGGGTTAGATCACACAAGCAGCTAGTGGGAGAAAGAGCCAGAGCCCGATGCGGCCTCTCTCACCGCAGTATCTATGGATGTTAATTATCGGGGCTCTTTGAATGTACATCTTGGGGAGCCCCAGAAACCTGGCCAACTGGACATGAACAAAATACAAGAGCTGAAATGAGGTCCCATGGGACTAAAATGGGAAAAGTCAGAAGTGTGAGGTTAAAAATGGAGACAAGCCTCACTTGCTGTAGAAATGCCCTGGCTATAATTCTTGTAGCCAAGATGGATAGTCAGACACACAGCCTGGGTGAATTCCAACAGGAGGGGAAAGGCGCTGTGCTTCGTTCATAAAAGAAAAGCTGTGGGGAAGGCCTGGGATAAAAGAGGAGACACAAAGTATGTCAACAGAGCAGGGAGGGCACAGTGGGGCAAAGAACAAGAGAACAGAAACATCCTAATTGTTAACAGAGACAGGAAAACAGGCAGAAGTTAGCAGGGTAAAGGCCACCCGGGGGCACTATCCTCTGGGGAACAAGAAAAGAGACAGCAATTGAGGGCAACTTGGGGGCACTTCCTTAGAGTTTATTAAAAGCACAACTGCATGGTGACCAAATGGTAATGTTTGCTACCAGTTTGTCCTTAGTACTTTCCGGAAATGCTTTTCCTTCTGAAAGCTAAACAGCTTCAAATTTGTTGGAGGCTGTGGAAGAGAGTTTTGAAATTAAAAGCTCTCAGAGGTAGAGCTCTTCCAGGATATGAGTGGAAATCAAGTCTCTTTAATTTTTCTGTTAAGGCTCTGGAAAGGAAAGGTAGAGACCTTACAATGAAAGGAGCCAAGAAAACTTTAATGACATCCCTTCCAGGTGCCAGCTAGGAGCTCGGTTGAGGCTGAACCTGAGGTTTCCCAGCCTTAAATAAGACTACCATCCAGCAGTGTGAACCATGAACTTGCTTCCCATGCCAAGAGCAAATCACTTCTAGGTGCAATTGGTGCAACTTCTTTGAAGAGTAACTTGGGGATACCCATCATAACATTAAGAATTAGTGACTCCAGTGTTAGTAATTTTGCCTCCAATAAACTCTCCATGGTCACTAGCTGTTGTGTTAACTGTTCAGCAACAAATCCAAGACTTGGATTGAGGTCTGGTGGCTCCCAATGTGACTATCCTTACATCACTGCATGAATATATGTACATACATGAAGGTATGTATTGCAGCTTTATTTATAATGCTGAAAATCTGGATAACCTAAATGATTACACATAAGAGACCAGTTAAATAATGCTGCATGATACAACATTTGCACCCCTTAGTCTATTTTTGGCAATATATAAAGATCTTCAAAATATATTCATTAATAAATAACAACATCCAACTTAGATAACATGAAAAACCTAATTCATATTAAATGAATTTACACACAGAATTGAATATACTTTTGTGTGCATAAAAATTTCTAGAAAAAAATCATTGAAAGAGTTGTTTTCACAGTGAGAGGTAAAGTTAGGGAATATCTGAGATGGAAGAATTTTTAATTTTCATTTTATGTCCTTCCATCCTGTTCGCATTTTTAAACCATGAACATGGATTTAAAAACAAAACAATATTGGGCGCCTGGGTGGCTCAGTTGGTTGGGCGACTGCCTTCGGCTCAGGTCATGATCCTGGAGTCCCAGGATCGAGTCCCGTGTCAGGCTCCCTGCTCGGCGGGGAGTCTGCTTCTCCCTCGGACCCTCCCCCATCTCATGCTCTCTCTCTCATTCTCTCTGTCTCAAATAAATAAATAAAATCTTTAAAAATAAATAAATAAATAAATAAATAAAAACAAATAAAATAAAACAATATTTAAAAAGTTGAAAAGAGGTTTCTCTGTGAGGGATTATAGTTGAAAATGGAATCTCTTTAAAATTAAGATGCAAATCCCTGAGCAGAAACTATAGTAAAAAGGAGTCAACACTTTAATAAATTTTTTATCCTTTATGACCAACTAGAATTTATACCAGAGATGTAATAGAGGTTTAATATTAGAGCATCTATTAACAAAATACATTACATCATTAGACCAAGGAAGAGAAATTACATAATCATCTCATTGGATGCCAAAGGACATTTGGTAAAAAGTAAAAACTGATTAAAAAGAAAAAAAAAACCTCTATAAATAGTAAACTGTCATAATGGATAAACAGTAAGTATCTGAAAACAATAGCCAACATCATAATTGGAATAATGGAGACATTCCAATTATACAGGACATTTTATACTTCTAAACGTTTTAAATGATGTTCATGTCTGAGTTTTATGTTAAAATAATTATGTTTCAGAATCTGTCTGGAAAATTCCTCTAAGAGGAATGAGAAAGGAAAATATGTGACTGTCAGAAAGCATCCTCAATATTGAGAAAGACCTACCTCGCTCAGCCCCAAATCAATATGCCAAAGCATTGCTTGAGAATTTAGAATGCACCACCGACATGTTTGAGAACCCATGTTTAACTCTTCCCACATGTGACCCTAAACTATCTTCATGATGTGCTTTCCTTCAAAAGCATCTGACAAGAAATTACCTAGCACTTTGTGATCAAGACTGTGCTAGGTTTGAGACTCGCAAAATAGAAAACACACAGGTAAAGGAGAAGGGCACCAAGAGCTCCTAGGAGGTGTCCGCATGTGAGGGGAGGCAATGGACCATGACCCATGCCCATGTCAGGGGAATGCTGACAGCCAATGATTTTGTGTGGAAGAGAGAATGGCTGCGGGGAGGCCAGGCTGAGCTTGGAAGAAGTCTTTAATGTCTTGGTAAATGTGGAAAGCTTTGAATGTGGCAGTGAGGAGGCAGGAAGGATGGAGCTACTCCTACAGAAGAATGCTGAAAGTAGCAAGTGGCCCCCTGCAAAACCAGCGTGCCACTGAGACACCAAGAAGTGGAGAGATCGCTCAGTGGCAAGGGTGAAAATATAGGGATACTTGTTCATAATGGGACACAGGTTCAAGAGATTGAGCAAAGACAAACGATTGGGTCTCAGGGCTCAAGTGGATTGGAGGGGTGACTTTTCATTCACTAACCAGGAATCCCCAAAACAGGAAGCATCACTGGAAGTAAAAATCTTAAATATCCTAACTTTGACACATTGGTGTCAGAACTCTCCATGGTCACTAGCTGTTGTGTTAACTGTTCAGCAACAAATCCAAGACTTGGATTGAGGTCTAATGGCGCCCACTGTGACATTCCTTACATCTTACTCCACCACTTTGTGAATATGTCAGTGGTTATTGAGCATTCTGTGTGTGCTATGAAGGCACTATGAAGAAGATAATGGAAAGGATTAAGGCAGAGCCACCCCCCACCCCCTCAAAAAATACTCAGTACAACTAAGAAGACCTGTGACAGTGATTCTTTTTTAAAAATTTTTTTTGTTTAAATTCAATTAATTAACATATAATATATTATTGGTTTCAGAGGCACAGGCCTGTGATTCATCAGTCTTATATAACACCAAGTGCTCATGACATCACATGCCCTCCTGTGACAGGGGTTCTTAATGTTAGCATTGTCAGGATCACCTGGAGGGCTTATTAAAACACACATTTCTGGGCCCCATGCTCAGAATGTTTGGTGCAGGAGGTCCAGAGTGGGTCCTGAGAATTTGCATTTCTAAGAAGTTCCCAGATGATGCTGATGCTGCCGGTCCAAGGACCACACTTTGAGAACTACTGACCTATGAGAAATAGTTAACTACAGAGACCACGGGAACTCAGAGTATGGAGATACTCACTTCTGGAGATTAAAAATCATACTATAAAAATAAAGAAATAAATAAAAGTCACACTATAAATAAAATTCCAATAAGTTCTCAACGTTATGACTTTTAGGTCTATGATGTTCTCTGAAAAATGCATGTAGTTAATGCACTTTTCATCAAAGAAGAGCCAGGTTCTAAGTAAATTCAAATAGCAGGGGACTACTCAGTCAAGCATTAGAAACAAGAGCTTCAGGGTGTTCTCTTTACAAGATCAAATCCTGCAGTACAAGACTCATGGGACAAGCTCATGGTCACTGCATGCACAGGCCAGTCTGGACCACAGGAAACATCTCTCCTCCTCAAGCTTTCCTGGGAAATATAGTAACCACAAGAGCTACAGTTTTATAGCACACGGCAGTTTACAAGTACTTTTGCCTACATTTACCCAAGGGACCAATTGAGGAATATATGAGTAAGTGTGCTGTAAACTGTAAGGTCGATTTCAATATTAGGTTATCATCATAATTTGATCGTTACAGATTCCCAAGCATGAATATTGCTAATTTTTACCTATGAATAAAGACAAAAGTGACTTGACCATGGTCAGAAAACTTCCAAGGAGCAGAGATAAAATTAAGACATAGAATTTTGCTTCCAGATTCTATGTTGTATTAGACAGAAGACATCCCAGAAATGTCAGTCGTTGCACCTGCTCCATCCATAGTGACCAAGGAAGGGACAACCCTGGGTAACCATGTTTTATACTGTGCCATTCTCTGCTCTTTTTTCTCACTGGCCCAGAGCTGAGGATCTGACAAGAAGAGTAGCCAATCCATAAGCCTGGGACTAGACTACGGTTCTCAAAATTAAACGTGCAGGGCGCCTGGGTGGCTCAGTTGGTTGGGCGACTGCCTTCGGCTCAGGTCATGATCCTGGAGTCCCGGGATCGAGTCCCGCATCGGGCTCCCTGCTCGGCGGGGAGTCTGCTTCTCCCTCTGGCCCTCCCCCCCTCTCATGTGCTCTCTCTCATTCTCTCTCTCTCAAATAAATAAATAAAATCTTTAAAAAAAAAAATTAAATGTGCATTAGAATCACCTGGAGGTTTGTTCAAAGCAGATTGCTGGGCCCCACCCCAGAGGTCCCGATTCGGTGGGTCTGCGGTAGGGACTAAGAATTTCCATTGCTAATGAGTTCCCAGATGATGCTGATGCTGCTGCTCAAGGGGCCTCACTCTGAGAACCTCTAATTATAAGATAGTTGGCCAATCAGATTCCCTTCCTTCAAAACCTGAACCTGCAAAATCTGAGAGCATGAAGTCGTTAGTGGAGGAGGGAGATGAAAGGAAACATGGCGAGAGGATTAATGAGTAAGAGCTGTGAGAGATTACAGCAAACTGGTCTCATAAAGGAACAGAAACTGGAAGTGATAGCAATGGGGCACAGAAATGTTTTTCAGAACAGAGCGAAAGAACGAGCAGTGATGGCAGAACAGACAGCAGCAACCAGGCACAGGGCGCCTGTGCTGGAGGAGCTTAATGACATGAGAGTAAAGACCCGGAAAGCCTCCTGACAGGGCCCCTCGTTCTGCCAGGGAACCCGAACTCTATGCTGCTGCTTCTTTCTGGGTCCTGCTTATTTGTCTTCCTCTGGATCCCCTCTCAATTCTCCCTTCCCAATTAGACATGGAACCTCAAGAAAGTCTCTGTCCCTTTCAAAGAAAGAACTGCATTGATCAAGACAGGAGGATGGAGTAGTCTTCAAGAAGCCACCCTGTTTGTCTAACATCCAGGGCAGTCCATAGATTTGGAAACTCTATCACATTAGCGACGTTCTGCAAAGCACGCTGGCTGCTGAGTACCCTGGACCACCAGGTTCCGTAGCACACGGCCATTCCCCATCCTCTAGTACCCACAAAGTCCGTCTGATCTATAACCACCCATCTCTCCCAGGTTGTTGCCCTGACCAGTACTTGACACATGTTTGTTCCCCCAGATAATGTCTTTTCCTGGAAGATTTTCCAGCACCATCTCCCAGCCTGATAGAAAGGGGGAAAAAAAAACAGCCAGGGAGTTTAAAAAAAAAATCACACTCTGGCTCCTAATACTTTAAGTGACAAGTTGCATGATTTGGGGTAATGACCTTTAAAAAAAAATGATGCCCAGAAGGCTTATATCTAAGGTAAAAAATGTCTTTAAATCATAGTTTACTTGTCAATGCCAATCAATTGGTAGTGGCTTCCTGGAGTGCTGTCTTGAGAAGGATAATGAGCCTGTGTCCATCAAGGGTGTCATGATTGGTTAATAATGTCTGTCATGGCATGAAAAGGGGAAGTGATATCCAAATGCTACATATTTGCCCTTTCTGATCCAAACGCTATCAGGCATCCCTTCCATTTCTTAATTCTATGATTCTCTGTTATTATCCTTAATGTGAATGCACTAAACATATATTTACCTCTAAGATGTTAGCTTTATTTCTCTTGAAGGGTCATCTTTCTGGCTTCCTGATGGGTCTTGGGCTCCACTTTTTCTCAGGTTGGACATTACAATACTACAGCTCACAGCATTTAAAGTGCATGGCAAATGCATAATAATACAGTGTCTGCTAAACACTTTCTAAAAAGTAGCATTAAAAATTCACACCAAATCCCTGCTTCCTTAGAAAAACCTGCATGGGGCAAATGAATTCAAATCCCCAGTAGGGGGGAGCTGCAGTCCTGTGACCACAGTTCTTGGATCCAGATAAAGTGGCTGCAAGGAGAGACCTTTGATGAAAACCACCTTGGTTTCCCCTATTTCTTTTCTTCCTAAGCCTCTTTAAGAGTCGTATCAAATTGGGGCACCTGGGTGGCTCAGTCGGTTAAGCGACTGCCTTCGGCTCAGGTCATGATCCTGGAGTCCTGGGATCGAGTCCCACATCGGGCTCCCTGCTCGGCGGGGAGCCTGCTTCTCCCTCTGACCCTCCTCCCTCTCATGTGCTCTCTCTCTCTCATTCTCTCTCTCAAATAAATAAATAAAATCTTAAAAAAAAAAAAAGTCATATCAAATTATTCCAATGCACCATGGCCTTGTTTCTGTAGAAACTATATAGCATAAAATTGCATGGGGGAGAGAATCTTCGGGTCAAAAACATTCTTTCAGAGCATTAGAAAGACAGAACTACTTACCTCGCACTGCAATTGTCAATGGGCTGCCTCTCTCTTGGCCCAGTCACTTCCCTGAGCCTCAGTTTCCTTCCTCTGTCAAAAGGGTTTTAAAATAGATGACTTCTCGGGTCCTTTCTCTATGACCTTTTCTGCAAACAACTTCTACATGGGATTGGGAAATCAGATGTATTTAGAAAGGAACTCTCCTGTTACCACATTTATAATTAAAAATTCTAATTGTCCTCTATCAGTGAGAATAAAAATAAAAAATACAAATTCAATTGGTTAAATATTGGCTACCTTCAACTCGGCTGGACGCACACTCCTGGTTCTCTGGGGGAGAGCAGGGACAGATACCAGGGAAAATTTGGAAATATCTGGAGACATTTGGGGTTGTCAAAACTAGGCTGGAGGAGGAATGTTACCGGCACCTCGTGAATAAAGTCTAGGTCCCTGTTAAACATTCTGCAACGCACAAAACAGCCATCCCACGGCAACAACAACAAAATTACATGGCCCAAAATGCTAGTAGTGCTGAGGTGGAGAAACTACACATCAATTCCATCTCATTGCAACAGAGTTCACAAAGATTTTAAGAGTGGAAAATGAGATCTTCAATTTGATATAAAAACAAGTTTCAGTCGTTTTAATTGATGTAAATCAAGGTAACTGCGTGGTTTATGTCAACTGCACCAGGCCAAATTAGCCACTGCAAAATAACTAAAATATTCAGGATTTCTAAATATTACTAAGTTATGGAAAGAAAAATTACACTTGGCAATTTCTGAGCTGATGAGTACTACTTGAAACAAGTCATTTTTCTATAGTAACATGCTTCGCTTGTGTGAATTTCAATCTCTCAATTTTATTTTTAACTTTTTTCAAGAAAAGCTGCAAGATCCTCTTTAATTATCATTAAATGCAATAAATGAAACAGTTTTCTATTTCTCAGCCTCATTCAGCTAAAATACGAGAATGGAAAATCTTGCCAAAAGAATGTGTCTTCTATTTTGGAGGGGAACCAAAAGCACCTTCCTATATCCAGTGCTGAGATTGCCAAAATGGAAGCTAGAACAAAAACATCTTTTTGCAGTTCTGCTAAATTTTATTTTTGCATGTTAACTATCTTTAGAGGATTGGAAAGATACCCATAGAAAAGACACTATACCTGCTTTCCTCCCTGACCAAAGAGGAAAGAAATAACATCTTTTGTGCTAAACTCTTAAGATTAGAAGATGGTCATTATAGTAGCATAAGCCAGCCTATCCTGACTAACACACTCAGAAATTGGACCCATCTCTCTAGAACAGGACAACAAATGTGAGCCCCTCATTGCCTCAGGGGCATAAGAATATCCAAGACCTTAAGTATTTAAGTAATCTAACTCATAATTACGAACATGTAAATCCCAGATACTGCTTTTTATATATATATACCCTATGCCTCTTTGCTGTACATGAAACAAGGTCTGAGACACACCCAAATCAGTGTCTCCTTTGGTGCAAACTTTAGTCCTGGTTTCTGAGCATCTTCCTTACAAGTGATGGAGACAAGATGATCAGTGACCACATTTTCATAAAGTGTGCGTTAAAAGTGTGCATTGCTCGGCTAAATAATGAAAAATCTGTATTTGACTGGTCCTTCTTCCGACTTGAATTCATCCAAAAATACAAATTCTCCCTTTGTTTGACAAAGATTCTTTTTTTTTTTTTAAGATTTTATTTATTTATTCATGAGAGATAGAGAGAGAGAGGCAGAGGCAGAGGGAGAAGCAGGCTCCCCGCGGAGCAGGGAGCCCGATGCGGGACTCGATCCCAGGACCCTGGGATCATGACCTGAGCTGAAGGCAGACGCTTAACCGACTGAGCCACCCAGGCGTCCCTGTTTGACAAAGATTCTAATACCAAGTGTCCTCACTTGATAATGGCCTGAGATCATCTCTATTTTATATGCTTGGGGCACTTTTATGTGCAGGGATTTCTTAGACATAGTTAGGGAATTTGATTAATGATTTGACCTAATCTCTGCGCATGTATTCATTTCACTCTTTCACGTATCTTCTTGACGGCAGGTTTTCTGAGGTCACGAAGCCCATCACAACAACTTCACAGGAGAACTGAGTCATTTATTCAAACTTCATCTGACATTTTAATCCGGTCTCAATTATCCAAATAAAGCAGAACATCCCACTCTAACCCCTCCCAACTGCCCAATTGATCCAAGTTATTACACCAAGTTGTCCATTTTCTTTTATCTGTGGAAACCTAATTTATGAATTCTCAAACTTTCGACAGGTCATTCCTCAAAAATATGTTCTCCTAGTGCTCTCAAAATAGTATGCATTTTTTTAAACACTGTGAATAGTTTTATACTTTACTGTGGAAAAAACTCAAAATCTCACAAAAACTCAAAAAAAAAAAACTATCTACTGTATGAAGTCTTAAACTAGAGGAATTAGAATACAGTGGATAATTTTTGGCTTAAAGGGCAGACAATAGCTTCATGCAAGGAAGACCCAAGACATCTAACTACAGCAGAGAGCAAATATGAATAGGTCAGGATATCTAAAAACCCTCTCTGTCCTCAGAACGATTAGTTAAAAAAAAAAGCATGTATGACAGAATGTATAGTAATCACCTGTTTACCTGTGACAGAATATAGTAATTTATCTATTTACAAGTCTGTTTTTCCTGGACTTGAATGGGAGCTCTGAGGGCAGGGAATGTGTCCTATTTATCACCTCAAGGCCTAGAACAGTACATAGCACATGGAAGGTGTGTGATTGATTAACTACATGAATGAACACCAGTTTTTCAACCTGATTTATCTGGCATATATATATACTGTTTTGCTCTGCCTCTCAGATTGATTTTGCATTAAGGAACTCTCACTAGGAATCTCCAACAACTTGAGAAAAATTTTCCCTTCTCCAATGAGATCCCTATAACAACATCTATTTTGTTACTGGTAGTCTTAGGAGGATGCTGGCATATTGTGTGCCTTGGCAAGACTGAACAAGAAATGATAAGAATTAGGGTTGCAAATAAAGAAGGACTTGCTTATCACAGTGACAAAATATTGAAATGGGGATTTCAAAGGACATTCTGGAGTCTCCGGAACCTTCTCTTCTGGGGAGACCAATTGAAAAGCCCCCAAGAATCCTTTATCTCACGAACGCCCGAAAACCATTCTAGTTCTATGATAGTATTGAAGAGAGGATAGTAGAAAGAGTTTAACCACCCTTATTCTGCTATAAAACAGGAGCAAAAATGCCAAACTCCTCACAGAAAAATAAAAATAAAGGAGATTATAAAACATTTTGCAAACATAAAGGATTCTGGCCATGCTGAATAATAATTTTAATGCCTTCCAACAGAGCCATTACATTTGACAGGATTATCCTGAAAAAACAAGTGGGGTCTATTCTGCCTAAAAGAATAAACAAGTGTTGTGAATGCCCTGGAAATCCACATGAAGTCTGGATTTTATATACAAAGCTGTTTTCTTGTTCTCTTTCTCCCTTCCTTCTTTTTCTCCCTCCTTTCCTCTCTCTACCTGTTTCTCTTCTTCTCCCTTCTCTCTCCTTGTTTTGTAGTCTTATTCCTATTAACAGATGATGACAAAAAATTACCTGCAGTAGGGAAAATAGCACCCAATTTACTTAACACATGGAGCAAGACCTTAAAAAGTTCTTTATCATTTCAAGTAGCAGAAAGCTTCTTAAAGAAGGCTAAGTCATTGAAAACCAAATTACTTCCAAGTAGTCTAGATCTAGGAATCCGGGGAAGAGTGACTGCAAAAGGGCCTGGTGGAAGACTGACTGCATTAGTGACCAACTAATGGCCATGCTGTAGCCTCTCCCACTGCAATGTGGCTTGGCAGCTCCTTCTATCAAGAGGAGGGGTCTATTTCCTCAATCCTTTCATCTGGACTGGCTGTATGATTTGCTGCACCCAGTAGAACATGGCAGGAGAGACACTGAGTCAGTTCTAAGCCCAGGCCTCAAGGCACTTTGCACATGTGCACACTCAATCTCCAAACCTCCAGCACTGCCACTCGACAAGCCTGGGTTAGCTCCCCGGAAGGGGAGAGATCACATGGAAGAGATCCACATTGTCCCAGCTAAGGACAATATCAATGACCATTCAGTGGCCAACCAACATCTCAGATATGTCAAAAATCCCCAGCCAGTATCAGCACAGCTGCCAACCTAACATAAAACTTACCCCAGACACATGACTTAGTTTAGCTGAGACCAGAAAGCAGCTGAACCAAACACTTGTACACAACGATAGATGATTCTTATTTTAAGCCTCTAAGTTTTCGAGTGGCTTGTTATGCAGCAATATCTACCTGATACAGGCTTCATCTTTAACTTCTTACCACAAGCTCAATTGATCTGACATTGATTAACCTTAATGGAGTTGATACATACCAAAGACCCTGAACATATAATATACTTTATACCTGATGCATTATGATAGATGATTGACATTTGGAGTGCCACATGTGGTGTCTAAAGGGCATCCCTATGTTCAGATGTTTAAGGCTATCATAAACATGATAGGATGTTTGTGACTATCAAAATCCCTAATTACAATTCATGGAGCCCCTTCTGCTATATTAAAGCAGCCATGCCCAAACACGGACAAAACTGTGAAGTATCACATACAAATTGTCGACATCATCTCATCAGCTCTCTGTGACGAAGTCTTTTTTCCCATCATAGTTATTGCCCCATTTCCAAAATTCATCAGACAATCTCAGTTCTTCATGGCAGAAAAGAGAATGAAAACCTCTATCAAGACCAGAGGCTTTAGAGATTGTCCCTAAGAGCAACAGAAAATCTAGAAACTCCTTGAAATTGTGTGCAAACATTTATATGTATATTCATACATATATATATATATTTTTTTTTTTTACTACAAAAATTGTCCAGTATCCCCTCTTAGCAACCAGTAGAATTTTTAGGCAGAAATTCAACAAAGAAATAGAGTATTTAAACAGCACAATCCACCAACAGAATCAAAAGAACACTCCATCCAACAACAGCAGAACACACATTTTTTTTTTCAATTGTACATAGAACATGTACTAAGATAAACCATACTGGGCCCATAAACAACCTCAACAAATCTAAAAGAATTAAAATATGTAGAGTATATTCTCTGATCATAATGTACAGAAACAGAGGTAAGGAAATTATGAAAGAACAGAAATCAATGAAATTGAAAACAAAAACAAAGAAAATCGATGAATCAAAAAGCTGGTTCTTCAGGAAAAAAAATAATAAAACTAAAAAACCTTTACCAGAACTAACAAGATTTTTCAAGAAGAGAGAGAAGGCACAGATCACCAATTTCATGAATGAATTAGGCTCTTAATTATAGAGAACTGAGGGTTACCAGAGGGGAAGGGGTGGGGGAATGGGTTAAACAGGCAATGGGGATTCAGGAGTGCACTTGTTGTGATGAGCACCAGATTTTGTATGGAAGTGTTGAATCACTATATCCTACACCTGAAACTAATAGTATGTTAACTAACTGGAATTTAAATAAAAACTTGAAAAAAAAAAAAAAGGATGAAGTAGGGAAGATAACTACAGATCCTGCAGCCATTAATAAGATATTAAGGGAATGTTATGAACAACTTTATGCTCATAGATTTAGCAATTAGAAAAAATGAATCAGTTGCTCAAAAATCACAAACTATGAAAATCCAACCAATATGAAATAGACAATCTGAATAAGTCTATTTATAACCTATTTATAATTCAAAACCTTCTAAATAAAAAAATCTCCAGGGCCAGAGTGTTTCACTTAAGAATTCTACCAAACATTTGGGGCCCCTGGCTGGCTCAGTTGGGAGAGCATGCAACTCTTGATCTCAGGGTTGTGAGTTCCAGCCCTGTGGTGGGGGTAGAGATTACTTTAAAAAATTAAAAATCTTTTGGGGCACCTGGGTGGCTCAGTCGGTTAAGCATCTGCCTTCCGCTCAAGTCAGGATCCCAGGATCCTGGGACAGAGCCCAGCATCAGGCTCCCTGCTCAGTGGGGAGTCTGCTTCTCCCTTCTTTCTGTCCCTCCCCCTGCTCGTACATGCATGTGCACTCTCTCTCTCTCATAAATAAAATCTTTAAAAATAAAATTTAAAAAATAAAGAATTCTACCAAGCATTTAAATAGGAATTAACCCCAACCTTGCCATTATTGACATTTTAGACTTGATCATTCTTTGCTCTGGGGGCCTATTTTGTGCATGTAAGATATTTAGAAGCATCCCTGGTTTCTACCAAATACCAGTAGCACACTGTCTCCTCTTTTCCCCACTATGACAACCAAAAACGCCTCCAGAAATTACCAATATCACATTGGAAACAAAATTTGTGCTGGTTGAGAATCCTGGCTCTGCAGGGTTATTCTGTAGGAATATACATTTTTTTTAATGGGCACTGACTGCAGTGTTATAAAAGTCTACATATAACCTATTCTATCCTAACCCAATGAATAAAACTTGAATTGCCTTGATTCTGTAGTTGTAAATGATACCCCAAAATTCCAATTTAAATATTAAGGTAAAAACAGAATGCTTTATTCATTATATGAATTTGTTTTAAAAATAACCCAGTCTGGCACACACCTTTGGTAATAATACATACTTCAGAAGCATGCTGGGAGAATTAGTACTTAGAGAGTGCTTTAAAGATGAGACCATATTAAAATTATTAGTGCAGATTTTGAAACCTACATTGTTTTAAAACTAGATTTTGCTATGCGTTGTTCTAAATTTCTAAACATAAAACCTCTACTCATCTCTCCCTAATTACTTGTTAGTGGGTTTCACAGATGCAGGACTGGCTGTAGTGCTGTTTATTGGTCCCTGACATTTAATACTCATAAAATGTTTGTTTACAGAAGGTGACCTGTTAACACTGCCGTAACTGGCTCAGATTCTCCTCCAAGCCATTGCTGGACCTTTGAAGGGCATCGGGAAAATAGAAAAAGTCAGAAATTGAGTGTGACCTGAGCCAAGGGGACTAAGATGGTATGTGGCCACAGAGGACCAAATTCCAGTACCCTAAGAGGCTTGAATCCAGAATCCTTGCAGCCCTGTATATTTGAGTTGGTGGCTGGGTTATGGTTCTGTGAAGTCTGCATGATTTAGAGAAGGTCTCCAGGCATGAACTGAGAATAGATAGGAGCAGACCCAAAGTGCAGAAATTATAGTAAAGGATGGGTTTGGTGGGCATCTTTTCAAACACTTGGTCAGAAAAGCAAGACTTATTCCAGACCTATCCTGGGGGAGAAAATAAAGCTTCTGATACATCCCAGGAGGTCAGGTCTGGTTTAGAAACTAAGAAGAGCTATGGTTTCTGGATGCTCAGAGACTGCACCTGAGCAGGCTAGAGATGCAGGTTAGCCCTATGTGCTTATTAAAAGTCTTATACTCTGTGGATCAATGGGAGCTCCTTAGTTATGTATAACATGACTCTGTGGAAAGTGACTTATCCAAGAAGTTCCTGACACCAAGACCGTGAAACCAAGACAGTGAAACACATATGAATACGCCTAACTACATACTTAAACACCTTTCTTCAGAGGTGAGCACCTATGATTCATACAAAGATAAAGACATGACATTTTAAGAGCTAAGGAGAAAGGGAAGGAGAATGTATCTGTCAGAGGCAGAATAACAAAACTGGCCCAAATATTTCAAATCAAGAGACAGAGGTACTTGTTAGCAAGGGTAAGAAAGGAACAAAGGGTGACGAGGCATCCAGAGATTAACAACATTAGGAGGTCGTTATCCCTGCTAGAGCCAAAGAGACAAGAGAGAAAATAAGCATGACAGAAGTTTCATGAAAGCTGGAGCCATGACAGAGGGGCTCTCTGGTGGAGGCTGAGATCACAAAGACGCAGCTACTATCAGAGACGGGGCTTCAAAGCAAGAAAGGGACGTGGAAGAAATACCCTGCCTACTGCTCTGTGATATCTTTCCGGTTCCTCCCATTAGCCAAACCCTCCTGGAAGCCACTGAGCAAGGGGCCCTGAGTGTTGTGATCCAGAGTAATCATCCTTTCATGTCACAAGTCAGGGCTCCCATTTGCAGAGAGTGGATCTAGGTGCCAAGGCAAGTGGAGAATAATAAGCACAGGAATAAACATGATTGAATACACTATAAAAAACAGACAATCTAATTATGTAATTAAAGTCATATGTAAATAGAATTGGTGGATGATTTGAGGAAAACTTTCCCCAAATATTTTCCCTATCAACCTAAAATTTCCACCATTCAAAAAGATTTGAATTTAAATAGGTGCTCTGGTAGTCTTCTGAAAGAATAACTTTTTATGTAGATAAGAAACACAGTTTGGCAAAGATTTTCCAAGAATCACTTTTGAGTTTTTGTTTCATAGCTCTTATATGGATGTCACCTGATCACAATCATTTAATAGCAGTTGTTTGTAGATTAGGTCAAGAATATCCTGTGAGTTTGGCTGGAGGAAGAAATTATGGAAAAGACTGTGGTGATGAATGATGGTGACTGCTGTCTTCAAATGCCTGATAGGCTGTCCAGGGAAAGAGAATTCACATTCCTTCCTTGTAGCTATGGGGCTTAGGACAAAGGTTGAAAATTAATGACCCATAGGTCAAATCTAGCTGTACATGCATGGTTTGGCTCTCAGTGTTCACCCACAGAGCGTTTTAAACATTTGAATCGGTTGCAAATTTAAAAGTCCATATTCTGATTTACTTGAAAAAATCAGAATATCTGGCCCACATTTCTATAAAGAAACAATATATGAGAGCTGAAAAGTCATACTCTTCAGTTTATCACAGTCCCTATCATTCCCTGTTGTGTTCACTACAATGTGGCCACATACCAGATGTCATTTACTATAATATTTGAACTTCTTAAATTTTTATATCTGGATTACCTAGCTCATGTGTACTATCTGCTAAGCCTCTGTAGGCATCTGAATTTGAATTTCCTGAGTTAGAACTAGGATCTATGAGTAAAGTTATGGAGACACAGATTTTCACCTGATAATAAGGATAAACTCCCCAGAAATGGAACTGATTGCCATGGATGGTAACAAGTTTACCAAAACTGAGGATTTCCAAGGGAAGCTGGATCACCATTAGGCAGCAAATGGTTCCACAGAGGGAATATTATTTTAAAGATTTATTTATTTATTTGAGAGAGAGAGCTTGAACAGAGGGAGGAGCAGAGAGAGAGGGAAAGAAAGAATCTCAAGCAGACTTCCCACTGACTGGGAAGCCCGACCCAGGGCTCCATCTCACAATCCTGAGCTCAAAACCTGAGCCAAAACCAAGAGTTGGATGCTCAACTGACTGAGCCACCCAAGCACCCCAGGTTCCACAGAGGGAATTTAAGCATTGGATGATAATCCTTAAAGTCCCTTCCCTGAGATTTTACTGGAGTTTAGACTGATCTTTTAAAGTCATCAACTAGTCCTCATTCATCTCTGATTCTAGCACAGGAATTAGAATATGCTTGAAGCAACATAAGCATATACTATGGCAGATAATACTATGATTTGTTAACTATTTCTTATTTTAAAGTCATGATGGCTAAAACAACTTTTTTTTTTTTAATCTGGGAAAGATGATATATTAAGTTACTGTTGTTCATCAACAAATAATCTTATCTGATTACTTAGTCAGATAGAACAATCCAGCAGTCATGAGACACAGAATACCTTTAAAAGGAGTGAAGATGTAAATTCGAAAAGTATCAGAGAAATTCTCATTATATCCTTCAAAATTTTGAAAAGATTACTCCAGTGAGTTATACAACAAAGTTAGTCACCTATAGGAAGAAAAAAAAAAAAAAAAAAAGGTATGGACTGTGTTGGGCTCAGCAAAAAACAATAGAAAAATAATTCTACTAATAGTGAAAAACTCCGGAGTGACTACCTCTGGGGCTCTGATTAAAGATAGTGGCTTACAGGGGTGCCTGCATGGCTCAGATGGTTAAGTGTCTGTCTTCGACTCAGGTCATGATCTCCAGGTCCTGGGATCGAGCCCCACGTCGGGCTCCCAGCTCAGCAGGGAGTCTACTTCTCCCTCTCCCTCTGCCTCTCCCCCTGCTTGTGTGCTCTCTCTCTCTCTCTAATGAATAAATAAAATCTTTAAAAAAATAAAATAAATAAAGATAGTGGCTTACAAAATATTTGGCTTAGTCTAACAATTCTATAGTTTGTACCTATTATATATATGCCATTCCTAAAAATAAAAATTAAAAAATGGAATGCCTCTATGAAGAGCTCAAGAACCTCTTTTGTCCATTCCTGAGAAAGGATGCTGACATAGGACATGGACCAAGATCACTATTCGACCTTGTGTATAGAGCATGAAGTTTTTGCTGTAATCATAGATGCTGCCGTGTTATGAACAAAAATTTTACAACTATAGAATCCACATAGCCTAGACTGTTTGGCTTCCTAGACTTTTTAGAATTTCCCTTTTCCAAAAGTTTTCCCATGTCATTGGTATAGTAAGATGGTCCCTGGGCATCTTTAGGATATTTATCTTTGAGTTTATTCTTTCCTGTCTTTTCTTGCCATAGGATGCAAAGATATCAATAGCCAAGGTAAGGTGTGGTCAATGGGGAAAGAGGCCAAAGTGGTAACTTGACTTGCTTTTGATCCACAAAACAACAGGAATTTTTGAGATCCAACTACAGGCCAGCCAGCTCACCCAACCTAGATTTTACAAGTAATAACATGTTAAGAGTTTACAGGTTAGGATGATAGACAGTGTGCTTGCATTTTCTATTGTGCCACCACAACTCATTTCCACAGAGCATTATCCTGCTTTAAACCCCTTTAATGTTTTTCCATATCATGCTTAGAATAAAATCCAAACTCTCCCCCATAGTCTACAAGGCCCAATGTGATTAATTTCCATCTTCTACTTCAATCTCATTTCATACAACTTATATTAATAACTATCCTCTATCCTGCTGGTCTTTATTCTCTCTTAAATATACCAAGGTCATTCCTGCTTCATGGCCCTTTGCATGCTGTTCCTCAGTTTAGAACACTTTCCCTCAGTCCTCTGCTGGCTGTTTTTTTTTGTTTGTTTGTTTGTTTTCTTCTCATTCTTCTGGTCTCAGATTAAATGTTATCTACTCAGAGAAACCCTCCCTAACTACATACATTTCACATCCACAACTCTTCAACATCACTTTGTTTTCTTTTATCAGTACAAATAACAATCTGTATTAGTTTATTTCTTGTATTTGTTTTTCTTCTAGAACATAAACTCTATGAAATCCTGACCATACTGTGGTCTCCAATGCCTGCACCAGTGCCTGGCCAAGAAAAGGCTCTCAGCAGCATAGATTTGCCAGGAAAGTCCACCTCAATATTTCCCATATAGATGTCCAGAAAGGATTTGGGAGTTCAGGATCCAACAAATAATGTTCTACATCATCACGACTACCAGGTATAAGCATAAGTTGCAGGTGAAAGCTCCACAGAGTAATGTAGGACTTAAAAGGAAGAAAAAGTAATATTGGTTGGTGTGAATCAAGCAACACTCTATAGGAAAGTAGCATTTCTTATGCACCTTTAAAAAGAGTGTTGGATTTCAACAGGTCAAAAAGGTAGAGGATGATATGAAGAAAGAGGAATTACACAATCAAAAGATTAAATTTAAAGGCATGTTTAAAGATTGATATTACACCAATGGAGAGGGTTCATAAGTGAATAGTAAGAGAGGACAGTGAGAAAGTAAGTTGGGGCTGCGTGTTGAAAAATATGGAATGGCAGCATTAGAGTTTGAACATATCTCATTACCTATTAGGAGTCATGAAAGATTCTAGATCAGGACATGCCAGGATCAGTGACGTGATGTGGGGGAAATTTTGTGTTGCAATGATATTTAAGATGGATTGCAGTAGAGAGAGACTGAAAATGAGAACATTGGTTAAAAGGCTTTAACAATCATTTGAATGGCAGCATTAGGTGCCGAAGATACAGTTTTGTCAGAAGATGGAATAAAGATATTAACACCAGAGAGACATACTAGAGGCTGAATATTGTGGATATCTGGGATGATAAAGAGAGAGGTTTTAGTGAAGCAAATAATGTGGTTTATATCCCAGGAGAGGAGAAAACAAGGATAAGATGGGTTGGGAAGAGGAAGCACTGAGTCCTGCTACAGGCAAGTGGTTTGAGTTGCTGGACAGACATCCAGATAAAGATGTCCTACAGTCAGTTGGAAATAAAGATTCTATTTCCTTTTTTTTTTTGGAGGGGGGTGGGTAGGTGGGACTATGAAATCATCCCCTCTGGAGATAATTTAAAGTGTGTGGAGGAGTTCACTGATAGAAAAATACAGAGGTCAAGGAACAAAGAGAGAAGGCAGAACTTTGAAGAATATCCACATTTTGGGGGCAGCCAGAGGAACAACAAAACAAAGGAGTTTTGTCAGGTAGTTCCAAAATAGACTGAACACCTGCTCTGTATGTCAGAAGTTCAAGTTCCTAACAATAGTATAAACAAATGCATCTATTTATCTTCCAGCATGATTCTTCCTGCAGGATTGCAAATGTCTTACTAATGTCACCCACAACATCCATTTATTATGGCTGTTTATTATTCATCTTGAAGTGCCAGCATACCTGGCACTTGCTTAAACACTTAGGAAGATAGACTTCCTGCTATAACAGATGTCAGGTAAAGGGAGATAAGGTCTACCCTTCAACCTCAAATAAAATCAAGATTTACACTCTGGGTTTATAGATACAAAATCCCTTTGTGTGAATTCTTTCCCACCAAAGAATTTTTTATAAGAAGTTTCATTATTGTATATTTATGATGAAGGTAATTTCCTACGTGAATTATGGAATTCTGTTGATTTTTTAATTGATGTTTTCATACCTCTCTGTGCTTGTAGATAAGAGATCTATAGCTGATAAGCAGTCAGAGTTGCCTAAAGAAAACGGAGCCAAGGAGTAAACAGCAGACCTGGTTGAATATGCAAGATTCACAATGATAAGTCCAATTTTTATAACCCAAAGACTTATCTTTCTAGAAGCCGTTTACTTACTACCTTTTCTTACTTAATCTTCAGCTTGATAAACAGCCTCAAAGTTTAAGCACCAAAGGCTAGCTCTACCTAGCCAATAAACCTTACTTTATGTTCCTTAGACCAGTGGTCCTCAGAGTGTGGTCACACACCTATCAGCATTAGCCCCACCTGGAACTTATCAGATATGCACAGTTTCCAGTTCCACCCCAGACCTAGTGATAAGAAACTTGAGAGTGGGGCTCAATAACCTGCATTTTAACACCCCCTCCCAGTTATTCTACTTTAAGAATCACTGCCTTAGACCAGTGATAAAAATTCTAAGTGGTATTCATTCCATTGTCTACAGGACAAAAATCTCAATCCTAAACCTCATCAGAGCATTCCTTTTACAGATGAGAAAGTCGATCTGTCTACTGTATCTTTACTTGGATCCTGTCTTATGTTTGTCAATAAAAGAAGTACAAAATGGTAACCAATTAAACATACAAGGCTAATAAATGAGAAAGGCATGTGATTACAGTTTGAGTTTATAATCCAAGAAAGCATGATATAGGAAAATAATTTTTAAAAATTAGTATTAGATAAAAATTTAGAATTAGTAATA
Source organism: Mirounga angustirostris (assembly GCF_029215605.1). NCBI lineage: Eukaryota > Metazoa > Chordata > Mammalia > Carnivora > Phocidae > Mirounga > Mirounga angustirostris. The sequence continues at coordinate 141,518,060 of NW_026991709.1, read as the reverse complement.
TTAGCATTTATATTAGAAAAAGATAATGAAAACTTAAAATCTTACTTATTATTCCAGACTTGCATTACAGTGGCCAAAATTAGTATTATTTTGTCTATTATCACATTCATGGGGATAAAACTGATATGCAATCCTACTGCTATTTTCTACTAAGACTCAGGGCTTCTCAAGGACTAAAATCTTAGCTAATAGTAGAGAAAAATCAATACAGGTATGGAACATCTTGTTGCCTTTAAGCAAGAGACTTTCAAAAATATCTCAAGAGTAATGCTGAAAAGACAGGAGAGACTATTTAAGGGGGTGTCCACATTCCAATAATTTGAATAAGAACAATTATAGTTCTCTGGAATAACTGGTATCTATGACTCAAGTCCATAATAGTACTCAACAATGAAAAAGTATAAGGTATGCAAAAAGGTCATTAAAAACAAAAGGACATATTTTTAAAAAACATTCCTAATAAGTAGGTTAGGGATTTGATATATACAGATGTTCTGTTTCTTTTATTTTTATATTTTTTCTCAATAAAAAAGAACAGCTACAGTGAATTTTAAGTCAAATAACTCAAGAAAAGTTGGAAGTTTTTCCTGGTTGATCAGAGAAGTGATCCACTCTTAAGGCTACACATAACAGTCAGTTTTGTGTTGGAGGCAGATGCATGAGGTAGCGATCAAGAAGAAAATCTGGGGGCACCTGGGTGGCTCAGTCATTAAGCGTCTGCCCTTGGCTCAGTTCATGATCCCAGGGTCCTGGGATGGAGCCCCACATCGGGCTCCCTGCTCAGCGGGAAGCCTGCTTCTCCCTCTCCCACTCCCCCTGCTTGTGTTCCCTCTCTCGCGTCTCTCTCTGTCAAAATAATAAATAAAATCTTTAAAAAAGAAGAAAATCTGCTGTCCAGACCCCTCTTTCCATCCCCTAGATGAATAAGTTGCTGGATATTTTGTTATCAAAATACTGAGAAAACAAGGCATGGTGAAGTAAAGGCTCACTGTCTTGCACTAAGATCTGATGAACATGGAAGCTCACAGAGGGTGGTCCTTGTTGCCATTACAAGACAAGGGCTTTCAAGGGCTGACATAGCAACTGAACTTTGACTCTAAGAAAAAAACTCAGGCCAGAAAATACCAGCCCAGGACGGAAACCTTTTTGAAGAGATACACTAAGATCCTATATGCCAACCAAAAATCAAGTGGCTGATAACTAGCTGAAACTAGCTGACAACTCAGCTAGTTTAAGACTGCATTCTTTTTCTTTCAAGTCTGGCAAGATTACTATAATTCTAGGAAAATATAAACACTGATAAGCATAAAAAAAAAAAACAGGGAAGGGATAAAACAAGTTTATAAATAATGAAGACATAAATCAAATCCATAGTATAAATAATTCTTTTTTTTAAAGATTTTTTTTATTTATTTATTTATTTATTTATTTGAGAGAGAGAGAGTGAGAAACAGCATGAGACGGGAGAGGGTCGAGGGAGAAGCAGGCTCCCCGCTGAGCCGGGAGCCCAATATGGGACTCCATCTCAGGACTCCGGAACCATGACCTGAGCCAAAGGCAGTCGCTTAACCAACTGAGCCACCCAGGCGCCCATAGTTTACATAATTCTTAATCACTTAAGTGAAGGTATAATATATTTTGAATCCCATGGTGATTACTCTGTGTGTGCGTGTGTGTGTGCATGCGCGTGTGTGCTGTTTGCTTTTAAAAGTTTGTGAAGCTTTTAAATGGAAATGGTAGAGGTTCTACTGAAACATTTAGGAGAATTTGTCTAAGTTTCTAATCAGCATTTAAATATTTAAGATGATATGATTCATAAAGTATGTTTTATTTGTGGCAAAAGTAGCATTTGAATGTTTAGGAAAAAATTAATAATTAATGAGATTTAAAATGTGGGTAATTAAAAAGGTACCAATAGCAATAAATGTTTTCCCCACATAAAAGAGCCTTGGTCATTTTAGGAATGATGTTATTCCCTGATTTTTTCTTAATAGGGTTCTTGTCCTAATCGTGCATAAAACACAGCCCCACCCTCCAAGACCTTAGCAAAGACTGACAAGAAAAGAGGTAAGGCAGACTCTGATAGATACTATGGTTCCATTTACATCTCTGATAAAATAAACATCAAAATCTTTACTGGGAACCCCAGAGAAGAAACGTTTTTCTTCACACGTCCTCCTCCCAACAATAAAAATACATAAAGTAGGTGTGTGATTCCTCTAACAAAGATACAGGTACATCTCTTACTTTACAGGATTGACATTTTCAACGTTTGTCTTTAAAAGCTACAGTAGGTCAGTCTGACATGCTTTTTAGAGCATCATAACTTGAACTTAGAGAATTGGCTTGAGTTGATAATGATAATGGCAAAGATGAAATCTCGTTTACAAAACTGCCAAGCCAGAAAAAGCAAACCTCTTGTCTAATAGTCCTGATCAATGCGTTAGCTACTCCACACAATATTCAATATTCCCACAAAAATGTCCCAGAACAACAAAGGCTTGCGGACAGTGTCTTGGAGCCCGTGTAATGGGATTTGACAAGAGCCAGGCACTTTAGGCAGGCTCAATCAATGTTAATTGAAGCAGAAGTGATTCAAAGGCAAATGGGAGTCCTTGAGAGGTGAAAGGGGGGCTCTGGGATTGTGACTCCCTCCTTTTCCCATTACCCCCTTATATTTAATTACTTGTTCTAGCCGGTGACTGTAATTTGATTTGCCATCAGGTGACTCTTGCCTGGTCTCATATGTTAGTTGAGTTTTCCATTTAAAGGAAAAGTATCTTGTAACCTGTGAAGGTGCCTGTTTTCACAGGAAGGAAACTTCTTTGGCAAGTGGGTCTCAGATTTATAAAGGCTCCTTTCCAGTTCCTAACACAGCAGAGGTATCAGTAGAAGGACAAGTGGAGAAACGGTTTAGTCTCCAATGATACTGCTGTATTTTCTCTGGGACGTTATTATTTCTATAATTGACCAGCACCTGAATTTTGAATTCACTTGGGCTCCCACAGAAGCAGACCCTAAAACAGGAATTTGTGAGCAGATTAACTCCTTACTGGGAAAGTGATTCTAGGAAACATGGGTTGAGAAGCAAGGGAATGACACAGGAAGGAAAGGCAGACAACAAAAGTGGGTTAACAAACTAGTTCCCGCCATGGACAAGAGGAGTGTCACCTCACTGGGGAGCTCAGAGCCAGGGCAGACCAGGCCTCAGTTGGCCCACCCAAGGGTGAAGAGCTGGATCATTTATATACCAACTCTTTTCAGTGGGGTTGAGGCTAGTCTCAGTGGGGAGAAGAATGAACACCCCAGCACTTCTGGCCTGGATCACCAGGCCCCACAGCCAGAGAAAGCCCTCAGAAACATGGACAAGGTACCAACTGCATCTGCTACAATCTGCCTACAAATATGTAAAACGCTTTAAAGTCCAGTGGTCAATAACACCATCTTCTGTCCTTTGAACAGATACACAGTAACACCACCTTCTGGATGAGCTGTTGGAGCAAACTGGGAAGAGGTTGTTTCTGTCTGACATAAATGATGTCCTTCGATACAGCTTTAGGAACTAAGGTTAGAATCAGCATCGCTTTGTTCAAGAATCTAATATTTTCCCTGTACATGGTGCTCTCTCATTTACCCTTGAGAAAGTTCTTGGACTCAACATTGACATCGGTTAGGATCTCCTCTGGATAAGATGCACTGAAACCTGAATACTAAATAGAAATAGAATTCAGCATAAGGTAGGTTCAACCTGGACCCCATCCAGAAGAACACCTTTACTTTTCATATAGATTTACAATTAGTTGACATACATTTGCCAAGAGCTTAGAGAGTAACTGTGGGAAGCAGGTAGGAAAGTTGATAATTAATAGCCCCAAGTTATAAATAAGGACGATGCAGTTCCAAAGATAAGTTTCACAGTAAGAAGCCAAGAAAGCAGACAGGCACTGGGTCCAAGGTGAGGAAGCAGCTGACCAAAATGGTAAGGAACCCAAGTTTTGGAGTCAGGCAGACCTGGTGATTTACAGCTATGATCCTCACCAAATGGGGAGCTTGGCCCACTTATGCAGCAATTTCATGCCTGTTTCTCATCCAGATCATGGGAGTTCAGAGTACCTACGGTTGTTGTGATGATTAAATGAGCCACAACTTGCGAAGTGCTTTGCGCCCAGTGCCCAGTATAAAGTAAATACTTAGTAATTGTTACCTGCTTTTGTGTTGTTACTATTATTGTTTTATTGTTTTAATGACTCCAAGGTAGAAAGTAGAAAATGCTCTTTCTATTCTGCATGGTTTGAAGTCCAGGGCTATCTGTGGGACTATAACACACACCATAGTAACCAGAGAAGAGCGACTTTATTTGCCACCCTACATGAAATGAATGATCTTAGCTCTTGACTTTGCTTCACATGTTGGTCATCCAGAAATCTCAGGTGTGGTGCTGGAGACTGCAGGGGGCAGGTTTCAAAAAGTGCTTTCTACTGATGTGGCAGACACGGTCTGATGAGGCCTGAGATGGGTCGAATTCTTCCCCCATGGTGAAGAAGACCTCTCTGTTAGTATCTAGAGAGACTCGCCTGCCCTCAGATGGTATGGGCCTAATGTTGCAAACAAGTGGGAGAGATGGTCTCTCCTACAGCTATGTGCCTGGTAGATTTCACTTTCTATAAAAGCAAAAGTGTTGTCTCTGTGAAGGAGGTAACAGCTGCCATATTGCCCCGAGGGAGGAATCAAGGTATTTGGCTACATGGTCAAGGTAGTGAGCTGCAGATTGTCTTCTCCTGACTTCTGTCCCATGAATCTTCACCTTTCTTGCTAATGGCTTTAAAGCAAGGAGGCCTAAGATGCTACTCAAAGGCTGGGTTCTTAGTCAACTATGTAGTCAGCCATAAGGACTTAGAGTGTTCTTTCAATTCTTTGCTAACAAACAGAAGGATCACCATTTATGGAATGCCGCCACATCCCAGTATGTTTACAATGTGTACAGTGTCATCCATGTGATGTCCTTCTACAGGCACTTACGACCATAACTACAGGAAGGATCGTTATTCCCATGTTGTGTGTGAGGAAATTGAAGTTCTAAGAGTATGCAGCTTGTTCTAGAGTCTCAGAGAAATACATGGGGGCTCCAGAACGAGATGGCAGCACCCTGGCCTACCTGGGCTACACCATAACTAGAGAGGTCTAGAGCTGACCATAATATGAGAAAGGGAAGTTGACCACACACACACGGACCCTGCGTGGAGACAAGAGATGGCTCTGGAGACACTCCTGAAAGAGCAGTAAAGCTGCGTCCGGCTGCGATCTCCGACAGGTCAACCACTCAAAGGTCTACCCTGGACTTTCTAACAAGCACTGAGGACACAGTGGTGCAGGAAATTGACAGAGACCTTGTTGCTGAGTCAACCAAAGGTGTTTTATTGCAAGGCAGGCACAGTTACAGAGCATTCAGCCAGAGACACCACAATTTCCGTAAACCCAAACACAGAAGCAGGCCTTGCTCTCAGATTCCTCCAAACTGAGCAGATCCACAGACAGACCTGAGCAACCCTGTTGACGAGGTCAGCTGATCTCCAATTCCTGCTTTGCCTTGGAAAATGGCACTGTCCACTTATTGTCGCTTAGCTTTCATTCAGGGTGCTTGAAGCTGCTTTTGATATTTATAATTTCTCCACCATTCTAACTGCAGGATCAGATAGGAATTAAATTTCAACCTACAAGGTTTGTGTTTCTTTGTAGTGTAACATATATATCAAATAGCGTGCAAGAGTCCCAGGTATAATATATGTTTGATTATATTTCAACTCCAAGCGATACCACATTGAGATCACTTCAGTAGCTAAGCAAATGTGACTCAGGCCATTACCTGGATCCAAAACTTGAAAAAGAAAAAAAAGAAAGGAAGGAAAGGAAGGAAAGGAAGGAAAGGAAGGAAGGAAAGGAAGGAAAGGAAGGAAGAAAGGAAGAAAGGAAGAAAGGAAGGAAGAAAGGAAGAAAGGAAGAAAGGAAGAAAGGAAGAAAGAAAGAAAGAAAGAAAGAAAGAAAGAAAGAAAGAAAGAAAGAAAGAGAAAGAAAGAAAGAAAGAAAGAAAGAAAGAAAGAAAGAAAAGAAAGAGAAGAAAGAAAGAAAGAAAATGTATTTTTAATCTAAGGATCAGTACTACACAAATCAAATCATGCAGCCCCATTTACAAGGTAACCTGGGATTGCAATTCAGAAAATCCTTAGGGACAGAATTTGTTCATAAACAAGGCTAATTTCAGCAACAGAATTATACTTTCTAAAGCAATTCTTCTTACAATTCTCAGGGCCAAGAGAAGAAAAAAGAAAAGACAGAGGGGGGGAAAAAAGGAAAGAAAGCCAATAATTCAAAAGCATCCAGAACAGTGTTATGCAGGTGGCGGCAAAGCAAAAACAGTCCAATCAGGAACCACATGCAGCTCAAAGAGCTTCAATATGAAGGGGTGCTGGGCTTGAGTCCCACTCCAGGTGCTTCTTGGTTCCAGCTGCTGTGTTTCTGTCCTGGGGACCAGCAACATCTCCCTCACTGTCCTTCAGCAGTTCCCCCAGAGACCTGAGAAGGTGGTCTGTCCTCTGGCCAAAAGTGGAGCCTGTGGAAGGACATATGGGAAACAGCCCATCAGGCCTGGGCCCAACCATCTGCAGCTAAAGGCCGATGGAGTCAAGGGCAGAGGGAAGAGTGATGTTTCCTCACCTCCTCCAGGCTTCCTTCCTGCCGCCTCTCCAGAAGGGTGGCTTTATGCTTGGGAGCAGCCAGTGGCTTGGAATCTTTGAGATCTTGTAGTGAGCTCATTGGGGTACCCATCACATTTCAGTCCATGATATCTCTGTTGACAAGAACATAAAATAAATACCCCTGCATCACTGATCTATGAATCTTGAGGAGAAGGAGACACAACAGAGTAACAGACACATGGAAAGAAGAGAAGGGAGGAGAGAGAGAATAAAACTCAGAAAGGATACTCTACCTGCCACCTTTCCCTGGAATTCCCCTAGGTGGTCACATCCTGGACAGGAGGCTCCAGGTGAAGTCTAAGACCGCCCAGCGGTCTCAAAGGTCTGAAAGGTCAGGAAGCATCATTCCACTGCCACGTGGGCACCTGAACTCAAAACTCAGCTCCTTGAGAACCTCAGCCAGCTTTGCCCCAACTCTCCTGAGTGGATCCTGTCACTGAAATACTACATAACAGAGAGCAAAGTGCAGTTGAAAATTAGCAGGAGGTCCTCCATCTTCCTTTGCCCCTGGGTGGTGGTTGGGGAAAGGGCAGGGGGTTGGGGTAGGAGGGGTATCAACAACCACCTGGGCTTCTCTTTAGTGATTTCAGTCTTCAACTTCAAACTCTCAACTCCCCACCCACTGATAAATCTCTAAGAAGATTCCTCCAGGCCCATGGTCCATGCCCTTTGGTTCAATCTAGCCTTGCTCATTGACTCTAAAGCATTATCCAGATCCTGAAGAAAGTTTCTATGCCTGGGTCAGGAGAACTCCAGACCTGAAGTGTGCCAGACACCTGGTTCCACTTGTGACACCCCCCTTTCCCAAAACTCATGGGAAGTCCAGGGCTAGCCCTCTGTCCTTCGTAGAACCTATCTCCCTGGAACATGGGATAGGCTGCACACCACTGAGGAATACAGGCTGAGAATCATAGGAACTTGCAGTGCTACCACGAAAGGCAGAGAAAGAGGAACTTATCCAAACACACCCAATTACCAGTGTTATACTGAACAGTAGGGGCCGGTGGGAGTGGTCTGTCCTGGCCACACATTATAAAGAGGGCACACTGTCTGTAGGGGATTTAAAATCAATAATAAAATTAAGAGTTACTCTACTTTTTTACTATGACCATGCACTGGCGATTCTAAGAATGTCAGTGACAAAAAAAAAAAAAAGAATGTCAGTGACAAAAGAGTCCTTCCCACCCAGGCAGAACCCCATCCTTGGCCCCTTCTGCAAACTATTCATGGTATCCTCATCCTGCCAGAGTCTGTCCTTGTGCTCCTCCATCTGCCTGGAATTTTCTGCCCCCGATACCACCTGCCAACATATTACCAACTTTCAAGCTCCATTTCAGATGCTACCTCTTCAAGGAAGACTCATGACCTCTTGACTAGGAGTAATCCCTCTTCCTCTTAATTCCTATGGCAATTTACCTATATTCTTTTATTTCTTCCTTGTATTATACTTGAACATGCAAAAATATTATCTTCCCTATTAATATACATCAAGATGCCATGAAAAATATGTGGGATTTGAAATTAGGCCTACATTAGATTCCCAGTTTTTACTCTGAACTAGCGGTGTGATGCTGGGCTAATTTTAACCACCTCTTTGGCTTATTTCCACATCTATAAAATGAGGAAAATATCAGGGTTGTTGCATTAAATTAGATAAACACACAAAATATCTAGCCTGAGATATACCCTTGACAGTTATTGGTTTCTCTACTCTCTTTATAAGGGTAGAATCTTATTCTTTTTTTTTTTTTTTTAAAGATTTTATTTATTTGACAGAGAGACACAGCGAGAGAGGGAACACAAGCGGGGGGAGTGGGAGAGGGAGAAGGAGGCTTCCCGCGGAGCAGGGAGCCCGATGCGGGGCTCAATCCCAGGACCCTGGGACCATGACCTGAGCCGAAGGCAGACGCTTAATGACTGAGCCCACCCAGGCACCCCTGGTAGAATCTTATTCTTTCCTCCCTACTCCTGCAGGACTTACCCAGAAAAGTGGTAAAATGTGGAGGGTACTGAAAATGATGATATGGAAGAAGTAGAACATAAGCCTGTTTGGAGGATTCAGTGAGGGAGTATGTGTTAAGTTCTTAGATCAAAACATGGTACACGGTAAGAATTATAGTAATGAATATTACATAGAATAATTTTATGAGTTATTGTAGGATTCCCTGACCCCATGAAGCACTCCAAATATCAATTATCAAGATACTCCTTCCCCTGCTTCAAACTTCTTCCTCTCTTCCTCAAAAAAAATGTCAGAAGGTAAATAGTGACAGTGGAATTTTTAGAAAATCACGTAATGTTAGAGCTAAGAGACCTTTTCCCCTTTTAGGTAACATGTATTGAGAATCCATGATGTGTGAGGTACCATCCTAAGAACTTTACAAATAGTGTCTTATTTAAATCTCATCTGAACCCGGTGAGGAGCTGCCTTGACTATTTCTATTTTATAGATGTGGCAACTGAGGCACAGAGAGGTTAAGGAACTTGCCCATGGATGCACAACCAGTCAGATACAGAGCTGGGTTTGTTAACTAGGTGGAGAATCAAGCTCTCACTCACTGTGGATGTACTCCAGAACTTTCTGTGAGGATGGAAATGTTCTGTGCTAAGATGGTAGTCATTAGCCATAAGTAGCTCCTGAGAATGGGTCTACTTGAGGAACTGATTCACGTGTCAATGAGGAACTGACTTTTAAATTTTACTTAATTCTACTTAATTTAAATATAAATAGCACACATGTCCAGTGGCTGCCATATTGGACACTGTTCCTTAAAGACCTTGCAGAGGCCCCTCAGTTTGATGTTAGAGATGACATGATTTGCCCTAGACATAAAGTCAGGGCAGAACCTTCAGAGGGGGGGAGCAGGACTATGCTAATTATAGAGCACAGGATTGGAGCAAGATACACTTGAGTTGGAAATGCAGGTTCTTTCATTCACTGGCTGTGCCCACAGCACATGAGTCAACCTTCCTGTGCATCTGATCTCTTTTTGGTTAAGGAGGCCTAATAATAGCATTTCTAGGGTCAATGTGATCATCACATAAAACAGCATATGAGAGAGAGTGCTTAGCACATACCTGGTATAATTTAAGGGGAAGCTGTAGCACACATACTCATAACTTAGAAGAATGCCTCTCTCCATGCTCGGCTAGAGAGCAGAAGAAAGTAATAATATCAGTGGGACAGGGGAGAGGTTTTCCACCTGCATTCCACTCAGGATGCACATGTATGTCACAGACCAAGCACAAGATGAGTGATACAAATGCTTTCTCACTTCAACAGGCTCTCAGAGTCTTAGTGTGTGATTCTAGTGTTTATAGGTGATTTTCCCCTAATGTCCTGACTTTAGAACTTAATCACCACCCCACCCCATGCTAAATAAGGGCCCTTAATGTTATTCTTCCCTGCACCAAGTTCTTCTGTGCAGGCTATTATTATGATTATTTCTACAGCCAAGTAGCAACACTCCTTATCCCAGGTTGACTACATTCTTGTTCTCATTCAGTTCATACTCAAATGTGCATGAACTCTCTCCCTTTCTCTCTTGTTCTTTCTCTTTTGTGTGTATACACACGTTTATGTTCTCTCTCTGTGTTAGTTTTTAACTAACTGTGTTTCACCTCTAAACCCACCCTGCTTCATAGTGCTGGGGCTGGGACCCTGCAAAGCACATCTCTCCTGGGCCACAGGCTCCCTCCTGGGTTGGGGGGGGCGGCGCTGGCTCCTTCCAGGATTCCTATTCTGTCACGTGACTCCAGCAAGTCACATGACTCCACCCTGGCAACAGCAACTGGATCCAGTCAGAGCACCTGCTTCCACTTTGCAGTTTCTCTGTATTCCCAGCCCAGCTAGCTGTCCAGTGTCCCTTCCTTGGAAGTCTGGGTTCCCCCTCTGCAAGGCCCATCATCCAAGTATTTAAGTTTTCATTATCCTAACTTCTTCTCTTGGCTCCCCTAGCCCTCGAGGTACAGCTGCTTCCTGCAGCGTATGACCTCTGTGAAGCTCAGTGTCCCTTTGCACCTCTTGGATTGTCCAACACCTTGTTGACAAGTGATGAGGCTCAAGAAATGCCATCCAAAAGGTGCCACCTTGGCCTCCTGAATATTTTAAACAGGAGTCTAAGGAAACAGCAGAAGCAGTAAGGTCACTATGTCCTCTGCCCCCTCTCACTCTTCTTCCCTGAAACAGGTCACAAAGCGCTCCTGGGAGAGGTGGCCTCTCGATACTGGGAGGAAAGAAGCGTCCTCATCTCTAAAGACAAAGGGACACCTAGAGGAATCCTAACCAAGGGCCTTGCTAAGTTTCCACCAGGTTACTGTGCTTACCTCCTAGTCCTTGACCTATCACACTCCCCCACAACGGCCCGCTCTCCATCCTGCCTCGCTGAGAAACTCGCAGCTCTAACCAGTGCGGCGGGTCTTCGTTTCCTTGTGAGGGCTCCATGTCACGTAACATTTCTACTACATAAATATGTTTTTCTCCTGTTAATCTGTCCTTGTCAGTTTGCTTTTCAGGCAGAAGCAGGGACCCTGAAGGAGTTGAGGAAAACTTTTTCCCTCCCATACAAGTCTTCCTAGTATTTCCTTCTGTTAAAGTAACTTGTTTAGCTTCTGTCTCCTGACAAGATCCAACCTGATACACTCTTCCTCTCCCTCTTCCATGGACAAGCTATGTTACTGTGTATATAAGAATATATGAACATGTCTTACAGGGGGTTTTCCCCCACATAAAAGCTATCAATAAATTATTAACATATCCTGGCATTTCTATTCTAGAGCCTCTCTGCCTAGCGTGTCAGTACAGAGTAGAAAAAAAGGAATAGAGCACATCAAATCATATAATTTGATATATCAGAGAGTAATTAACCCCTGAGGCGCAATCTCTGGGAGCTCCTTCCTGGGCACATCTGCCAGGGCAGCTAAAAATCAGGTAAAACACATGGACATTTCTATTAACAAAGATCAACACATGGGAGTCCTGGCAGGGGCATTGGCTAAAGCCTAGGGTGCAGACCTTCTGTAGCAATACATCAACAACTAACTATGTCTGATGAACCAGAGCCCTCTGCAATGCTGCAGCCTTTGACAAGCTTAACTGCCCCCATCTGCCAGCTCTCCAGAGAAGGTACGTACACACAACACAATGCAATGCAATACAATGCAATGCAATGCAATGCAATATAAGAGGAGACTATATCAGAACCACTTTAGAGGTACTGACCATGACCACCCCTTTCCCCACTTCCCCAACAATGCTGTCAGTCTTATCCTTTATAAATATGGCAGGAGACCTGGGATAAAATCCCCACTGCTTGTTGGTCACCACCTGCCTTTTCAACCTAGGTGAGCTGAAGAAGCCCATGTTGACTCACAGCACCTCCACTCACAGGCAGCTTTCATTCTTCTGCATTGATCCCTGTGGATGAATCAGGTCTTCATGCCACAGATACAGTGACTGTCTATCATCCACAGTGTGGCTAGCCCCAACATGATCTGCAGCCAACACATGCCTACTAGAACACCGGGCATCCAAACTCGGAGCAGCCATCACAACCTGGATCTTCAGACTCCAAACCACCTTCCATCTTCAGTATGCTTCAGCTGGTACCTTCTTCCCTGTGTCACTTTTTGTTTTGTTTTGTTTCCCTGTGTCACTTGAACCACACTCCTTCGAGGAACTCACATGAGAAAGCCTATGGGTTCTGGCTTCAATGTCACCCACTGTTAATCCGGGCCTTCAGAGACAGTGGTTTCCTCAATGTTCAAAACCTCTCTCTCCTCTCCTTTCCAAGCCATTGTTCCCATTAATACCTGTAAATGCAGCAGAGGCTGTCAATATTCCGCTCTTATCCCTCAGGTCTTTCCAAAGCCAACCTCCAACTGCCATTAGCTGCATCTCTTTGCATGAGAGTTTTCCCAAAAAAACTATCTGTCTGGGCCTGGCAGGCCAGGAATATATGGATAACCCATCCTGAGAGGAGTCCTCAACCCGAGGCTGATACAGTCCAGGGGATACTGATGAGGTGCATGTTCTTAGCTGTTCCCCATTATCTCCCCATACGCTTGAGCATAAGTGTCCATCATCATCTGCAGCTGGCTCAGGTAACACACCCTTTCTTGGCTGCCTTTCTATCTCTTATCTTCCTTTCCCTTTCCTCTTGGTGGTGTTTCTGAAACTTCTCAAATAAACTACTTGCTCTAAATCTTTGTCTCAGGGTCTTTCCTGGAGAACCAAACTTAGGCAGAAGAAAACTATCTTTTTCCAATTCCAGTTACTTCAAGGCATTTCAGCAAATGCTTTAATTTTATGTACATATTGATACATGAACATAAATACGTGTTCCTAGGCTACTTTAATTGGATTTATAAATAATGAACAATATGTGTCTGGCTGGCATTTGAATTTTCATGTATTTTGCTTTGTGCTGGTTCTGTCTCTCCTGTAAGCTGATAAGACATTCAAAGGCCAGGAGTGCATCACCTCCTTCTTCTATAATTTTCCACAATGCCTGGCATGATGCTCCGCAGAGTGAATATTCAATCAGGGCTGACAGACAAGAAGCCACAGAGGTCAGGTTCGTTTGTCCCAGGGGCTTGTCAAAGGTGAGAAAGCTCCTAAGAGAAGGAAACTGTGATGCTATTTTCAACCCTTTGAAGGATGAGCCTGGAAACCCAGATTGGAAGCTGGCACTGAGACAGGGCACCAAGTCAGGACACCAGAGTCCTGTGGCTCGTGTTCAGCCCTCTAGCCACACAGGACAGGAGATGCTGCATCATCAGATGTGCTGCTCTCTTAGCCTGTTTTTGAGTGAGAGTCCGGTTAGAGACAAAGTGAGCTAGATGAGCAAGACAGAGCAATGTCAAGTCCATCCCCAGGAGATCTTTCCTGAAAATTCTGGGCCTTAACTGAAAATCAGTAGCCTTCTGATTAAGCACCTCAAAATGCATCACAGAACTGGGTACTAATAGGTAAGGGACCAAAACAGATAAAAAGGAAGCCCTATCTTTACCCATCTTATGCTCCAGAAGTGAAGGTTTAGGGGACAATTAGCAGAGGCACACAGTAATAAAAACAAGCACCCCTAACTACAAACACCCCTACCTTTGCTTTGGACTCTCATCCCCCTCCTGGGTCAGGAGGACTTTATGCCCTTTCCACTTACATATTTACTTTCCCAACTGGAATAAAGTATGGTTTATCAGACATCCTAGACCTCAAATCTTTATTAACTGGCTCTCTCAGGATACAAGGATTCTAAAGGACCTTCGGAATCAAAGAAAGGTGAAATGACACTCAGTGTTATTTCAGAACTGAGTATTCTGTTGCATTATTTTCTAAGCCTTTTACAACTAACAATCCAAATAAGGTATTGATTAAACAGATCACTCCATATCCCCAACTTGGCTGCTGAGAGATTTCCTTATAAAATCCTTTCAATCCTTTCTGGTTGAGTCTAGTGCCTCAAGAGTGAATGGCCACTGGAAACCTCATGCGCTCAGCACCTCAGAGGCTTGGCCACAGCTCCTGGTCCACAGGACAGGCCTGTACACAGCAGCTGTCTACCAGTTAGGGATTGTAAAAGAACATTTCTAAGGCTTTATCTGAGGAAATCACACCAACATATGGCTTTACATAAGTCCTGCTGATTGAGGAAACTTAATTCTACAGCAGCTTTCTCAAAATAATCCTAATTTGAATAGAAAGTCCAGCCCTTTACACAGCCTAGACTGGTTTGCTCACCCCACCCCCCACCACATGGGACCTTGAAGAAGCCACAGTGACAAGTGGAGAGAGGAATAGGTAATTCATCCAGAAATGAACTGCAAACAGAATAATAAATTGCTGTCATAACGGCCGGAAAGAAGTCAGAATCAAGAAGGGCATGGAAGGAAGCACAATGACAACTAGAGACTTCTAAGCACCAAATACAAAGGTACACACAATGTACTTTAATGATCTCCCTCTAACTGCTGCCCCTATCTACACAGAAATGAATTGTCATCCAGATAAAATCACTCAGGAAACAATCATTTACATGATACATAGATACAACCGCCAGAGCTATCAAGTCTCAGAGTGAAATTCTAGATGATCTGGTCCATTCAGATGAATTTTGCACATTATTTATGGGAAAAACACACTACTCAATTTTCTCACAGGTGAGAAGTACAATGCCAATGGAATGAATGCTTAATTACAGTCACCTTCAAAGCTCCAAGTCTACTGAAAGAGAGTCATGGCAGAAGGGAAAAAGGAAACACATTTCCATTAGGCTTACTGACTCCTTGGGTTCCTTGCATGCACGAGTGCCATTACAGCATGAAAATGATATCACAGATTGCCAAAGATTTTACCCACATAGAAGGAATACTTCAGCACTTCCTTAGGAGTCACGTTAAAAATATTCCATACTTTCCCAAATTGTGCTCAACTTTGCATTCATTCACTGGCTATGTAACCTGAGGCAAGTTATAATATTAAACATGACCCCATGGTAGCCTTATTAATGCCTGATGTATCTGAATATTAAAGGGTGGCTTATTTGAAGTCAATTCTGATCCCACCTAGTCTCTACTGTAGTCTACTGCAGTTTAACATTTTCCCACCTTAGTTTTATAGCAATTCCTTTCCTTTACCCCAAAATTACATCTGTCCTTGACAGTTTCCGGGTGTTATGAATCCGGAATGGACAAGGGATTATTTATCATGAAGTGTTTTTATGACATTGATTGGTCAGTGCATCAAAGAAGACTAGAAGCTCCTTTCTGAACACCTTTATGCATGCCCTTGACCTGCAGTATGAACTCCCTGAAGGCTGAAACTGTTTTTCACACATGTTCCTTTTGTAAGTCTCATAATGCCTAGTACAGTGCTGGAGATTGAGTTAAAGTTCCTATCTTTTCTAATAAGAAATTCTGGTACTCACTGTAATAGGAGATTCCTTGTAGCTGCCCAACTTGGATTAGGCAACCACAGGCTTCCAAGGGTAGGTCTCAGAGAAGTGTCCTGGATAAAGATGGTGCCAATGAGTCTCCTCCTAGAGGGCTTCCAGTCTTTTCCTCATTTACTCCTGACTCACTCCTACCTCTAACTCACTGGTTGAAGATGGAGGCTAGGAACAAGATCTTAAATGCCAAAAAAATCTACATATACAGGTCACTGAGATCGGTACTGCAAAGATTCTGCCAGATTGTCACAATGGGGAAGAGGCCCTAGGAAGTCCCTACAGTTGGTCCCAGAGCAGACCTAGGAGTTTTCAGTCTCCTAAACTTAATCCCTTCCCTCTTGGTCCTTTGCGGACTGCTGCTCACAGGAAATGGGGACAGAATGGGTACATTTGTCTTTCCTCAAGAACTCTAGAAATGGAGCTTGTTGACTTGTCTGAGAGAGATCCAGGAAATAAGAGGGAATTCTGCTCATCACTGAGAGCTGCTGAGGATATATAATAGGTACTTCCCCAACCAATGTAACTTTAGACAACTCTGGGTTTCAACTGTCTCATCTATAAAATGTGAACACTAAATGTCTTGATTACATTGAACATCTCATATTCAGACATGGTGTTCATTGCATTTGCTCTAATCCACTGGAGCTATCAATGAGAATGTCCCTTTCACTGTAGCTCAAAGAAGGTTATTTAGGTCAGCTTCCAAAATGGGTTTAAGTGAGTTTTTGCACCCACATCTATACCGGTAAATTTCCAACCTACCAATTGTTCCAAAGCTGTGACCCAGAGGAACCAAGTTCAATATAAACAGAGTCCACATTTGTCTGTGTGTGGTCTACTCAGATGCAAACAGATTATTCAACCAGGGCAAACACAGGAGGTGCCAGCATCAAACCCAAATGGTGACAGAGCCAATTACAATTCAGCTTGCCGTCCTGATTTTGAAATGTCACTTATGCTGAAGAAATGCTCTGTCTGGAAAAGCCCTGCAAAAGAGAAACCACACCACTATGACTTTCACTCCTATGGCATGGCTATGGTGAGAAGAACCCAAGGAGGATCCTCAACTTGCTGTGCTATCCAACAAACCTTCAAATTCCTTAATTTTGGAGAAGCAGAAATCTTTATTCCAGAAGTCACAAACTCCTATGAACACAAAGGCTTTGGAGGAAACACAGACAAAGGAAGAGAGCTGGGTGGGCACTGTGTGAAACTTGACAGCACTCCATTCAGCTCCAGGGGTCATTTGCCATGGAAGGATCAGGGCCTCAGGAGGCCAGATCTTTCCATTTTTCAAAAGAAGCCAGAAATCTAGATTATTTCTGGGAAGCTTTCTGGCATTAAAATGTTGGCAACTATAAATTTTTTAATTACCATGCAGGCAAAGAAGACACATTGATGGGCCAGATTTGGCTTGTAAGTTGCCAAATTCCTACGTTTCTCTGACAGATAAAAATTATAGACATGAAAAAAGCTGAATTCCAATAGTTTCAATGTAAACAGGGTACCGTGGAAGAATATCAGCCTCGGTGTCAGGAAACCTGTGTATTTCTCTTGGATCTGCCATGGTCTTTTGGGGAGAGGGGGGACTAATCACTTTGCTTCCTGAGTCTCCATTTCCTTCTTTCTAAAATGGAGCTAGAATGTAAGGCTGTTGTGAGGATCGCATTAGAACGGGCTAAACTACATGAAAAGCACTCAGTGCAATGCCTAGTATGTTAGACCACGATACACTTTGCCTTCAATTCCCTCAACTGAAAATACAGGTAATAATGATTTTACCTCAAAGGAGATGTCATTTGAATTAAGTGGGATAGTACAAGCAGAGGGCTTAGCTTGGTGTCTGACAGAATAAGGGCTCAATAGTGTCTGTTGTTGTTATTATTATTTGTAACCATGAAACAAGCTTTTAAACCCTAAATTTTACCAACATGGACACAGTGATTCAGAGAGAAAGGCACTAGTCAATCTCTGCAAGTATGTAGCAAAGTCAGAATCAAGAAATAGGTTTCCTGACTCCTGACCAGCAAACTTTTCCATGAAGCTCTGGTTTCCACTAAACTCCTGGCTTGCAAAGTGTTCTTTCTCTGTATTAATTTCATCAATATAGTCAATATAAAACAATAGGTTAGTGTTATTTTTGTTGTTGTTGTTAATGACTGATGAAGTTGATATGACGGTGTCTTAATTTATTGACACAGGGAGAAGGGGCAAGAAAAAAAAACAGACTTTATTACGTAAAATCCAAAGGAACAACTAAGTTTCTTAAAAAAGTAAAAAAAAAAAAAAAAAAAAACCTACTGTATGAAGTGACCTACATTCTGATTAATTATATAAAATTAGAATTTTTTTCTTTTCCCAAGACAGTCCTGAAACCGACAGCCTTTATGATCACAAGCAGTAATATGTTTGATGTCTGCAGGAAAAGAATGTTATTCTATTTAGGTAGACAAACAAAATTATCCCAAGGCACTGTTTGGGTAAACAGGGCTTAAGAATATCAACACTGTCAAGGCGTAAAATAGTCAGGAATTCAGCATTATCTTCTATGAAAGCAAACTGCATAAAATGTTTGGAATCCAAGGTAAGAGACAATTTTGTAAGGAATCAACAAAACTGACAGTTCCTAAAATATGAAGTTCCCTTTAAATGTAGGCCTGAAAATAGGGCCCCATTTGTTAAAATTTGTTCATTGCCTATTTTCTCTCATTGATCCCACTCCCATTTCCTTCACCTATCCTTCACATCCTATCTCCCTTTAGGATCTAAGGCTCTAAAATCTCCGCTTCTCTCTCAAGCTCCCACCCAGGCTCCATGAGCACCATGCTGAGATGAGTCTATTCAGAAGGTCTATGGTAAGCATGCATAGCGTCTCCGTTTAACCACACTCTTGGAAGACCCATAGGGAGTCTCAGTCCTTCTCTCACAGAGTTCTGTACTTCAGCTTCTTCTCTCATGCTTCCCTTGTTTCTCACTTGTTTAAAGACAAATGAATACTAACTGGGGGTCAGACACTGACCCCACCCATTAAGGGCCATTCATTCAAAACATGGCAATGCTGGGTAGCCATTTTTACCTCTGTCTAGGTAGGTCCTTAGCTTTGGAACTGCAGAAATAACAACAGTGATAAATTTTATACTCTTCAAGGCTTGCTTGCAATCATCTTTTCTAAACACTTATGCCTGATTCTATCAGCGTTAGTCTCCCCTTAGTAATATGCTCTGGCTCGTCACAGTTTGCTTTTACTAACAGTAAGTATGTACCCCTTTATCTCCTTGATTACATTTTAAATTTCTTGAGAGAAGAGACTGAGTGTTGTTGGCATTTGGAAACATTTCTCCTAGTGAACACCCAGTAGAATGTCCTGCACTTAGTAGGTGTCCTCGTAATAACTTGTGTAATTGAATTATGTCTCAAATTCATGTCTGGTCATCATTTTAAAACACTTCAGCCTTTTAAAATTCTTCTCAGTGCTCTCACAGGAGAAAGTGGAGATGAATTCATTACTATGCTTGGCAAAGTGAAAAGCCCAAATTGGATCTGCCTTGCCCTTCTAGTTTGTTACACAGCTGGAATGTGAAGCTGGTTAGAAATCACATCCATCTAGGTTGGCAGATCTATCAGGATCCTGTTGAAGATATTAACATATGAGCTGGTTAGAACGGGATTTATGCATTTCCATCATAGGTAATGGAGATGAAAAGGAACCTGTCAAATCATAGGGCCTATTTGTCTGCCCAAGGAGAGTGTTCAATTAAAACAATTATTTATATATATTCTGCAGAGCTTTAAAGACTTCATTCTTCATGTCCCCTTGGGAATCTGGCAAGGGACAAAGAGAATGACCATTTTTGCAAGTGAAGCAGACAGTAACTCAATGAATAATCCCAGATTCCTTGGAGATTGAAGCTTTGTCCCCTGAGCTCAGACAACAGAAATGTGTAGGCCACAGATTTCAAGATAAAGATTTTTGGCAGGTTTATATGTTCCTAATCAGAGTGTAAGAGCTAATTACAATGAAGTTTTACTGTCATTTTATAGGCATGGCTTTATAGAATGAGGCTATTTATTTCTTCCTAAACACTGCATACAATTCAGATATTCAGTTGCCAGTTGAGCGGTATAGTGGCTTAACAATGGTTTCATGGAATAAAACAGACATAAATAGTATCACCATTCCACTCAGGTAAAGTTTGTTTTTTTCCCCCACAAAATAGACCTGTTTATTAAAACAATTACCTTTCTTTATATTTAGTCAAACAATACACAGAGCAATAGCAAAAGAAATTTAAACACCTAAGTACAATGAGGCGTTACATTTACAAACTTTACACCGTTATCAGCCACTACTCAATCTAAGCATGATCATAAATACAAACTTGATTAGGTCTCATGCTATCCTGAGTTCCTTGCCCCTCTCTCTCTCTCTGTCTCTGTGTGTGTGTGTGTGTGTGTGTGTTGGGTGGGTTCTTTGCTCAAAATTATCTAGCTTCCAGCATTATGTCTAGACTCCATGTGGCCTTCCCTCATATGTAAGTTTTCAATTTCTCTAGCATTGAAACTAACAGAAAAATGCATCTCTCCTGTCTGCTAGACTACTTAACACAGAATATTCCCTCTTTCCCTGTTTCCTGGTTCCTTGTCTCTTCGTGGCCTTTGCAAAAAGGATAATACAGGCAGCCTAGAGACATGACAATGTTTGTAAACACTCTTACAGTTGATTTTTACTTTGTAAAATTTCTACTTTCTACAATGATATTAAAGAGTCACACTGTACATTACTCTGAGGTTTATTCCATAACCCTCCATACCTGCTGATTTGCTCCCTTGCACAAGGCTCACAGATACTACACTATTTTTAAAGGACTTGGAATTACCTAAATACCAACCTATTTCAGATCTTCTCCTTCAAAAACATGTAAATAAAATATTTTCTTTACACACATACACGGCACACAAATACATACAGCATTTAAGTGCCTGAAGGAACTGCACTATATTAGACATCTTGACATTTATTTTTCCTAGGAGCTTATAATAAAATAGGCACACTGACACAGACATGTAGTGGGCATTCGGCAAACACGACCTACATCATTAAACTGTGAAGAAACAGTGAAATGTCTGTCCCATATACTACAGCACAAGGGCTTTTGAGGTAAGGAACAAAGACAGGTATAAAACTGGGGAAAACAGTCCAATAGCTAGTGACAGCCACGTCCAGTAGGCTAAGGATGCTGGGAGACCGTAAGTTCTTTCCTCATCAGTCCAAAGCAAATAGAACTATGACATCATTGCTTGAGAAATTAAGAAGGAAAATGGCTCAAACGAGGTAAGAGATTGTTAAAAGGAGAAATTCCAATAATACAAAGATCCAAATAAACATAACAGGAAGAGATTTCTAAATGTTAACACTAACCAAGTAGCTTCAGAGAAAGCTTGCTGACGAGCTTCTATTTTCAAAGGGTGAGTATGAAGACAGAAAAAATGTGCAATGTGAAAGATGCACACAAAAGGGTAAGGCTAAAGCAGAGAAAAAAGCAAAGATTTTTTAGAAAAATATAAAGAAACATAAGCACCTTTTTCTTCCATAAGTCTTTCTTTTAAACTCAAGGCAAAAAGGAAAATGGGTAGAGATAGTTGGGCTAACTGTAGTATAGTTAATGTTCACAGCAGAGAAGGAGCTTGACGACTCTTTTGCTGTTATTTTCTCTATCAGATAGTTTTCAAACAAAAAGGGCTGAGGGTGGCAAAAAGAAAAATGCGTTTATTTACTAGCTGACTGATTATTAATTCTCTAGTGCCAGGAATTGGGCTCCCCTTTGGCAACTCTGGAGAATAAGACAAACATGGTCTCTGCCTTGTACTATGGTGACATTAAAATTGAAGGGAAACCTGACCACTCCCTTAATATAATCACACACAGATCCTGCAAGGTTAGCAATGAAGTTATCTCTCACTCCTTTGCCAACCTTGGAGTGCTGAAGATTCATTTTATTAAGAGAGCTGTCAGACTTCTTTACAATGTCTAACAGATGAGGAAATAGTAATGGAGCACTTGACTGAGCTTGAGACTCCAGAACTCAATAAATCAGATCTAAAAATACTGAAAGATTTTATGGGGTACCCGTATAAGACTTAGTGAAGTGCACTCTTTTAAAAAATTTTTATAAGAATGTCAAAAACTACAAAAGTATTTAATGCTTTTTTTTTTTTTTTTAACAAGTCTAACAATACAGAGAGATTACAGGAGAAAAAGTTAAGAGATCGTAGTAATACTGTAATTTGGGTTGTGGTCACATCTTACGAGTGTGCCCCTACAATTGTGTGCATCTTTTCCCACTCTGCACAGTCGTACCTTGAACTTGGCCAAGGTGGGAGTATTTACAGCACAGAAAATGGCAGGTGCTACAAAGGAGAGATTTTCTTTCTTCCTTTCCTTTCCTTCTTTCCCTCCCTTCCTCTTCTCCTTTCATCCTCTTTCTTGAGAACCAGTGGTTAAACATATACCTGTCCACTGATGTCTTAATGTGATATGCTGTGGTTGCTATAGAACTATGTTACCCAATGGGTTTCTTGGGTGTGTGTACTTTTCATTTTCATAAATGTGACATTATGTTTCCTTAATGTATAAATTTATACTGTGACCATAAGCATATGAAAGTATACATATAACAAAGTCCCATCAGTTATATGGTAAATGTTATACGTGCTTTTCATTGCAGCCAATCCTAAAGGTGGAAAATTTTTGGTCCAATGTAGTTTTAACTTAGGCTATCTAGATTGCAAATGAGGTGAGGGATATTTTTATAAGTTATTGCCAATTTGCATTCCTTCTTCTATAAATGGTCTGTTTATACACTTTGCCCATTTTTTTATTTAGTTATTTACTTTTTATGTCATTTTGTCTGGTCACATTACTTACATAAACTTCTGTCATGTGTTTCTAGTTTCTTTTTGATATTTAGGTTCTGTATTTGGTATCTTTTGTCAAACACCTTTTGTTGACAAATGTGTCTTTCTTTGGTAACTCTTGGTTTTCTGGTTTTACTCAAGCAGTTCTACCCTGACCAAGTGCTACAGTCTGAATGCTTGTGTCCTCTCATCCAAACAGCATGGAGGTTCTTCAAAAGTTAAAAATAGAACTACCCTGTGACCCAGCAATTGCACTACTAGGTATTTATCTGAAGGATATAAACATAGTGATTCAAAGGGGCACATGCACACCAATGTTTATAGCAGCAATGTCCACAATAGCCGAACTATGGGAAGAGCCACCTAGTCTGTGGTATTTTGCTAGAGCAGCCAAGGCATCAAGGGAAGTCACATGGATAAGCCATTCACTGCATGGGCTCCACACTCAAATCGCTTCTGCCTGAATCCCAGCTCTGCTATCCTGAGTGCCAGTCAGTTCTCTCAAAGTCTCTGTTTCCCCATTTATAAATTGGGCAAAAAAAAATAGCACCTTTGTAGAGCTATTTTTTTTTGTAGAGCTATTTTAATGAATAAATATTTAACTATATATTGTGAAATTCATTGTTCATTCCTGTTCTCCCCAGTCTTGAAATGCCAATCTGGTTCAATTTTCATTTGGTTATATTAGTTCATCAAGCACTTTCACAGATATAGTCCAAGAACAGATTACAGTCTGAGGCTGTGCAGGTCGGACTATTTTTGTCTTTTCTCTGATTGGTGAATGAAATCTCTGTGGAGATTCCTGACACCACTCCTCTCTCTCAATAGCCTCTCGACATCCCGCTGACTTCTGGCTTCAATGGTTGCAGGATAGTGCTGGTCTGATTCTTTCCCTACTAAGAAATTTCTTCCCTCTGGAAGCTTAGAAAAATTTCTCTGTCTCCTTGTCCTTCCAGAATTTCTAGGAGATATAGAATATACATATATACCCATGTATTCTCCTGCATACACACAATCATACACCTTTATGTATTTATAACTCCAGTGTACACACACCCACATGTATTCATGGGTGTATTTACATGCACATGTATATTTATATATGTGTACAAATATGTACAGATATATATGTGTGTATGTACATGCACATATGTATACACACACACACACAAATATATATACACACACATACTTTATTTTTTCATGAAACTAGCCTGGACCTGGATTATATTTTTCAAACAGAAATTTCAAGTCTTTATCTTAAGAAACTTTTCATCTCCTTCTTCTTTTTAAATTACTATCCTCTTCCATCTGTTCATTTTTTTCCCCTCCTGGAAATTTTTTTTTTTTTTTTGCAAGTTAAGTGTCTTGGAACTGCCTTCTATGTCTCTTATATTTTTTTACTCAGTATCTTCACCTCTTTGTATTTTTGCTCTGTGTTACGATTGTTCTTCTAGGAATCTAATTCATCTTCAGAAGAGATTATTCTCCTTTCAAATTATCTGCTGAATTCTTAAGTTTTGAAAGGATTTTTTTTCTTAATTCTTGAATTTGGGGATTCTGATTGTATCTCTTAAAAAATCTTCTGACCTTTTTGGTAAAGTTTGCATCTGTCAATTCCATTATTTCTATATCAATAACAAAACCTTTCAACTGGTTTATTTGGTTGTTCAAAGATACTTCATTCAGTTCTCTCTCTTTTCAGACACATAGTGGGACTGTACTTCCTGCCACAAGAAGTTAAGTGTGACTTGCTTTTGCCATTAAACTATGAGAAAAGTATGGTGTGTAACTTCAGAGCAGAAGCTGTAAGAGCCAGTGCATGCTTCCTAACATTCCTTTCTCTCTATCCCAGCAATAAGCATTGTCCTAGTTAGTGGCTTTTCTATCATCCTGTTCTTGTAGTAAGAACAATGATGCCATAGAGAAGAGCCCTCCCACCAATCCTCAGGGAAAATGTAGCATGGGTGAGAATTAATCTCATTTTAAGCCACTTAGTTCTGGGGTTATTTGTTATTGCAGCAAAGTCTAGTACACCCTGCCTGATACAGTCTGCTTAGTCTTCCTCTCTGAGATAAAATTTTGCTTTTCTAGTCACTGTTGAGTACTCCTTCAGTAACGTGTAGAGATTAAGCAATTGGAATTTCCCATGCAGTGGGAAACCATGAGTGAACAGAAAGGGATATCTTTTATACTAATAGATCAGGTATGAATGAGCTAGTTCTCCTCAGATATGAGAATGAGTCCTTTCTTCTCAAGGTTCTTATAGTACAAGGGGCATTCTTTTTTTGCATGTCAACCCTGTGAGGCAGTCAGCTTACCCATGTAGTAAAACAGTATGTTGAAATGGAGTCAGCAGGATTGGGGACCCCACAAAGAGCAAAAGCAGCAAGGAGGGAGATGTGGGCTCCTCGCAAAATCTTGGAAGTCATCAACTTGACAATCTCTATATTTATGGTGAAGCAAACCATGTTCTCTCTTGCTTATCCCTTGACTCTTGTCCAATGACTGTGAGAAGGAAGCTCTGCACCTATTCTCTCAGAAATCTCTGGGGAATGTGGAATCACAGATCCAGCCTCAACGGTCCTCTAGCCTTCTTTCTTTGGTTGCTGTGATGCTCTGAAAAGAATTAAGAGGGATAGGTGGACAAAATAAGTGACTGGGCAACCATCTTCACAGATCCCCGCCTGCAAATTTAAAAAGAACAGGAGAGATTTCAGGTGTCCTGAGAGAAATGAACATCCTGATTTTTTTAAAGCAATGAGGATGTGCAATGAAGAAAGAAAAACTCCAGAAACGGGTGAGCTTGATATCAAGTCTTAATTAAATTCTAATGTGTATATTAAATAAATAGTGGCTGCTTCAAAAGAATAAGCGATTACCAAGAATTAATATTTGTTTGCCTAGATAGGACTGCCAAACCTGGTTGATTCAGGGAAGTACCATGGACATAAAATAACAAGCTTAGCAGAAGCTTTTATTGTTTCAAGATCTCCTTCTAAAGAAGATGAAGAAATGACTAGGAATGAAATGGATTAATCGTTGGTTGAAAGAAAAAATTCCTAAGGAGTGTTGATTAATGACTTCAAGTCATTGTGGAAGAAAATCTGTATAAGTTGCAGAAAGTTTTTATCCTTTTCAATGACATATATCAATGTCAGACCCAATAGCAGAACGCTGGCTTAACAGAAGCTCATATAAATAAGAACCAGGGACTTTCGTTAGCCACAAGGTCAAAATAATGCACAAATAATGCACTTGCCAAAACAGCATATGAAATCTTAGGCTCTATTATAAAGATGTACAGAGTTTAGGAGGTGGGCAAGGTGAGAAAGGGTCAGCATAACTGACTTGGTATTGGCAAGCCCATACCATGCCTTTATACTAATAAGACAATGGAGGTCCTTTATGGAGACACAGCCCCAAGCCAGGACATGTGGTTCGGTGGGTGGAGTGAAGGCTAGAATTTAGCCACCCGATACCACCTTTGCCAGGCACCAATGTACAGCACACAAATCTGCATAACTGTATGGCAATCTCGGTAATAAACTACCATACTCAGCATTGCTCAGACCTCACCTGACAGATTTTGCTCTGAACTGGGTGTTCCTTTTTAAGAGAGACTTTGAAAGTGGGATACTTTAAAAGATGAACTGAGTAGCAATTAGTTTGGAAAGTAACTCATATGAGAAAGGATTTAAAAACCTGGTAAAGCTAAGACTTGATAAGAGAAAACTCAGGAGACCATGATAGCAGACTTCAACTATATGAAAGGAAAGGGATTAGATTTATTCTGGGTAGATCCAGAAGGTCAAATGAGGACTAGCAAGTAGACTCACAATGCCATGTAGAGAGTGAGTGTTTAAGAAATATGACAAATCAAGTCATAATTATAATAAGATGTATGTTTCACTTAAGTTAAAGGGGTATTTTTCCATAAATATGGCAATTCAAAAATAAAATGGTTTCTTTTGAAAATAAGTTCCTTATAAGCGGAGAGTTCACCAGTCAAGAATTTTATAGCAGAGCCTTCATTAAGCAAAGATTGAACTAGCAAAACTCTTCCTAAAATTTACACAATGCCACAGCACACAGTGTTTGACTATGCATATGTAAGGAGCTGTAAGAGATGCAAATACAAATAACACACATTTGTGCCTTTAAGGAGCTCACAGTCTAGTAATGAAGACAGATATGTACACAGCCATGACACTAAGCTATAAACAATTATTTCCTGAATGCAACCAGTATACAAAACAAACCTGTACAACAGAAACAATGTATCTTACTTTTATTCTCACCTGCAAGAACTGGAGCCTGAACCACCCAATATTTTACCATATATGTTTATTCTCTTGTCTTTACATATGTAACCCCAGTAGGAATACTAATAACATATTTATTCACAACATCCACTTAAGTCTACTTTATTCTTAGGTATCAGAAAACAGACCTGAACATAGTGCCATCTGCTCAACTCTCATTCATGTTTTAATCTTTTTAAATAAGAATTACCATTCGTGCTTCCTAAGGAGCCTATACATCTGGTTTACCCAGGAGGGTCCTGGCCTATGCCTATTGTCCCAGCATAATTACTAATACCACATCCATCACTCTCAAAAGTGTCCAGTTTGGACTTTAAATTATACAGTCACTCTGATGCTATCCTACCTTCTAAATGCCCTGTGATCTGCTTTGTGGAACATAAAGAAGCCTAAAAACCACTAAATGAGTAGTTTTACATTGAACAAGACACTTTTTAGGTGACCATTAACACTACTTAAATATGAAGCAGATTAAAATAGCTACCTAAACAAAATGCAAAGACCTATGGAAGTGTGGTAGGAGAAGAGAAGAACTCCAACCAATTACAACAGAAAGGCTCTTTGAGAAATAGGGAATTCCCTTAAAACCAAGAAATAGGTTAAAATGTCAGTAAGTGAAGGGGGCATTTCAGCTAGAACATGGAAATACTTTTATGCTCATGTTTTTTCATTCATTCATTTATTCACCCAATAACTAAGAATATAAGTAAAATTGGTTCAAGGAAGAGTATATTATGTAGGTAACAAAACTGGGAAATAGAAATATTGGGTTAGTCAGATATTCCTATATCAACATTCCTTTTTTGTTGTTAGCAACAGAAATTGAAATGGAAGGAAAATAAGAGAAAATGGGTTTTCTAAGGTATTTTACATATTATTGTTAGCAAATGTGATTCAATATAACCATCTAAAATAGTAATGGTTTATCCCTCAGTGATTTTCTTCATTCAAGTCATTTTTTTTTCTTTCTCCTGCCTGGGGATTTATGATTTAACAGGCTGTAATAGGCAAGATAAAGCCATTCATCATGCAGGCTTAATGTGGGAAAGTAAATTTAACTTGGTGAGCTTGATATATAAATATTGGCCTTTTTGGGAACACACAGAGCATATTTACTTGAGTGTAAAATCCAGGCTATATACTATGTCCAACAAATTTCTCAGGCTCAGGGAAGGACCTTTCAGTTCTGAAGCCTGTAGAGACTACTACTCAGGTGGGAGAAAGAAGTTATGTATTTCTCTTGCCCCTACTCCTTTGACAGGATCTTAATAACAGTACATTTTATCTCAGTATTTATATTCATATTTATATTTAAAAGACTATGGAAATTAACATCTAGCTACCTGGAAATTTGAGAGTGGATTTACTCTGGGTAGATTTATTCACAAAGATGGTTGGCATGTCTCTGACAAAGACAAGGCAAATGAAAATGGCATTTTATAAGTTTTAATGCCCTGTCTAGACATTGTTGATAAGTCACCAACTGTTGTATATCCCAGAAAGGCTTTGCGTAACAAATGCGGAGAATACCATCAGAAGGAGCTGACTGAGGCTGTATATCAACCAGTCAATACAGAGAATATTGCCAGGCTGATCAATCAAATTACTTCACTTTTATTCATTTTTAGCCAATGATTCTAGAATTCTTCATATAAAGCTAATTTAAATTTAAATTGAGAAATTTGAAAATGTAGCTACACATCTCCATTTAAAGCCTTAGTATCAAGAGCCATGCTTAAAGTTTCACAGTGGATATGTTCCATTCATATAATTAAAAATATTTTGAGACATCGGTCATCTTATTTCAAAATCCTTAAAAAGGGGGCGTGGGGGGGCTGTGGGTATAAATAGCACCTCTCATCACAGGTGGTGGTTTAAGTCAAGCCGTCATCAATACCAAAAGGTTTTGCCAAAGCCAAAAAAGAAGCCATCTCCATGACAGTCTCAGCTAGCATACCTTCAGTTAAATACAAATAATGTTCACAAGCAGAGTTATCAAGGAATGCTGTTTCCTGAATATCCAGTCAGTAGAGATAATTCATTTCAGTTCAACATAATCTGAGTGCCTACAACATGATAACCTCTAGGTTCTGGAGACTGAAAGTTAAGTAAAGAAGTATATAATCTTCTGGTTTAAGGTATCAGCCTAATATAAAGGCAAAGAGATGGACTCAGATCATTAATTTTCAATTTGTCCAACTGCTTCACCTATATAAAAATATATATACTGGATGAGGAAGGGGTATACAAAATTATGGTAGTGAATCTGACCTTCTAGGGCTCAGAACTGAGACTCTGGATTGTAGGCAAATTGGCACATAGAGAAACAGTAAGACACGACCATACTCCAGGGGTACCAATGACACATTTTTTAGTTCAGTTGATGATACAGTCAAGGTGGTCTCCAAGCTGGTCAGGGAAGGCTACAGAGAAAAAGGGTGGACTTTAGAGTATACTGGATCTAGGAAGACAGAAGGCATTCTAGGAAGTTAGGGTCAATGGAAAACTCAGAGCAAAGAAATCTATGCAATTTCTAGAGATTGAAGTGGGGCAAAAAGAGCAATGAGACAGATGCTATAGTTCAATTAATAGGACAAAAGACTTGAATGATGAAGGCAGAAACATTTATGGTGGCCTTAGAGTCAACTAAACAGCTAGAGAATTGGAAAATGACCCAAGGATCAGTGTTTTTGCAGTCTTTCAATGGAAATTTCCCATTCACAAAGTCAGGCCATTCACAGTTATGATGGTTGACCTCATTCTCTTTAAGTGATGATGCTAAGCAGAGGACAGTTACTCTGTGAAACGCAACCAAACACAAAACACTATACATACATACCAAACCATACATCCAAGGGGTAAGGCTCCAGTTACCTAAGATATCGGATCATAAATTCTCCATTCTGTGTTGAAAAATAAAATCCTCACTTGTCTTGAAAAGAGAATTTTAGCATGCAATTAACTCACTATACACTGACTTGTTGCCCCAAGTAGATCAGTTCTTTGCATCAGTTTTCAAGTACATTAGAGCTTTCAAGTAGCAAAACATATTTTGTGTTACGCAGGACACCATCAGTCATGTGTATCAAGCCCTAAAATGTCAGAAATGATTCTGACATTCTCTTAAACTGTTACAAGTCTGGGAAGTCACAGAAGTGTAACTTTATTGACAACAGTAAAGTACTTAGGGAAAAGCAGAATAAAGAGGTAAGCATGTAAATTACAACTATACCTGTTTTCTTCCTTTAGGGCTTGAAGGTATCACCCAGGTGATAATTATGACAGCATACACACTAAGCTTTTGATATAAGCCTGATGAATAACTCCAGAATAAGATTTGGGGGTCTCAGAATGCTTAGCTGAATGGGTTAGGAAAAGATATGATTAGAGAAAACGCTTTGGCTTCAAAATATATTGATCTTGTAACTGTTCCTATACAGATAATGATATCCAACATAATGTGTTCCACTTATATTTAGAAGAGAAATTTTCCATTCTGATTTCGTAGTTAGAATCTCCTAATTGCATTTAAAAGCCTGAGAAAGCCCCAACTGTTCACTCTTTGAAAATACCCTTCTATAAATAAGGCTAATAGCTTCATTTCTTTACAATAATGGGATTAACTATTTATAGACATAACGACAAGTCAAAAACCAATCTCCATTATCTGCCAGATGAAAACAATTCAGTAACTGCTTTTGGCATTTTTTTTTAATGCAGTGGCTGTAACACGATGATATTTGAGATAATTACTGACCTTTGTCAGAATAAATACTATCAACACAAACCTACCCTGAAACTAACTGAAGAAAAAGATGCAGCTATTGCAAATTCAAGGTGCTGGAGGGCTAGGGGAGTAAAAGCAGACTTTCTAGCAGGTCTTCCTGCAGGTGGCAGCCGCTTATCAGACATACTTGATAAAGTCAATATACATTCCAGTTGCTTTTTTGTTCATTCTCTACTATTTGTCAGTTCTTTGAAGAGGTGTCTGCGTGCCCACCAGGTTAGCAAGAGTCAGCTGTTTTGCTGAATTGCCATAAGTGAAAAATAAACTGTTTCCTCCAGTTAAGAAGTTTTAAAAAATCAGTTTTCTATTAAAATAACACTGGCAAAGATAAAATAATAGGAACTATATTATTCTGGTTATTCTAAAGCTACCTGTCTGAACATTTTTCTAAAGAGGCACTCTTCATTATTAATGAGTTGGGGTGAATCTTAACGCTGTTCTCTTCACTGTACCTAGCTGACCAATCCACCATCTAGACATCTGTGATCCTTACTATGGGGTCAGCATTGTGAACTACAGAAAAGGGTTTCTGGTCAATATCTTGTTTTTGCCTGCCCTATAGACTCCTCTCTCTCTGCATCTTTTCTATTCAGGGCTAGTCATTTACTCATCCTACAACTGGCTCACAAGAATTAACTGGCTCTTCTATCAATTTGCCCTTTTATTCTCTCCTTCTTTTATATCTTACATCCTTCTCCACACCAGGAGGAAACCCTAAAAAACTATTTTTCATTACTGATTTTCAATCATTTGAATAAAAATCTACATTTAAATTTTAAAAAGAAAATTTTGTCTCTGCATTTTCTCCTTCTTGGCCACCCTATCCCTCCCCCATAATTTGTCACTCTGAGGATACATTTCATTCTACCAATAAGCCGGTAAAACATCGGTACATCTTTATGGGTGCCAATCTATTAAACCATCTTTACATTCCTGGAGATGAGCAAATAATCCTATCAAATAAAGTCCAGTGCCAATACTAAGCTTATAACCTGTCCAAATTAAATTCCTTTATGTAACATGCAACTTACTGGGGACATCCCTTATATAGCAATTCCTTCCATTCCCTACTTTATCCTGGACAACATTATAGAAATGAGTCCAATGAGTCAACATGAATTCAGGGACCCTTCTTCCAAACAATGAATGCATGAGATTAATGAGATTTTGGAAACACAAGTGTTAATTGCAAATCATCAAATCACACTGCATACAGATTACTAAGCAAGAACAATACTTCTTCACTTAATTACAAGCATAAAATAGAAGTGTTGTTTTGCTTTTCACCATCAATCCTTCCCTGTTAGAGAGATGATAAAAGTCAAAAAATCCTAATTTGTTAGGTCAGGAGATCATCCCTAGATCACTGGTTTTCAGCCACTTTTGAACCAAACCTACTCCCTGAGAATCAGGCCCCTCCCTGCACTCCTAAAATCTACAAAAGACAATCTGAAAACCACTTAATATAGTCTCCTCACTTTGCTTACGGGAAAGGGACTGATTATATGCCTTGCCCAATGACAACCACATGGTTAATTTAGAGGCAGAGCATGTGTGTTCCAGCTTCCCACTCGCTATCCCTCCCCTTTCCCCCCTTTCCCTGCCCCTCACTTTCCCTTTCCTTTTACTCCTCCTCTCTCTTCCTCTGCTTTGGTGATGGGTTCATTTGCCTAGGGCCATGTTTCAGGTCCTCCTTCTGTATTGGCTTCATGCCCTCAGTCCCTTCAGTCTCCACCCTTTACTTCCCAGATAAAGAGCCCATCACTCAAGGTCATATGCTAATTTGTATAGGGCTCCCAGCAGCCTTCTGCTCTTATTTCACTTATTAGCTGTAAGAGCAATTATTTTTCACCTTCATGGTTTCTAATGAGAAAAGACTGCTTTCCTGGGACAGTATCTCTGGAATGACTATCACTCCAGAACAAGAAAACTTGTTTTGACAGTGTTTTTTGTTTCTATTCCTCTCCTCCTCCACCTCTTTTAAATATTTGTCTGGAAGCTATAAAAAAAAAAAAAACCAACAATACTTCAATTGATGCCATTTACATTTCTAAGTACTCCTAATCTCAATATGGCTGGATGTTTTTAGAAACAAGGGTTGTCCCATCTGCCTGACTAAGCAGCCATCTCCTGGGCTCACTCATTATTAATTCAGAAATTGCCCAAGATTTCCTGCCTAGGATTTGATGAGATTGGCCTGTGGGTGCAAATGCTGATCCCATAACATCAGCCAGGTATGAGGCTTCATTACTACACTGTGTGATGAAATCTTTTTACTTCCCTATTAGAATGATCATAATCACAACAGTAATCAGAGATCTTCTACTCCCATGGCTTATTTAACTGCATGTCAATCAGAATTCCTATTAGGCTAGATGCTCTTCCTCCTCTTTTCAGACCAGATGAGTTCATTGTTGTCATTACAGCACCTCCTGCTTTGGGCAATGAATGCGATACTACGTAAGGACTAGACCAATTAGTAGGTGGCAGCTTTGACGACAATCTTGTACTTAAGAAATTGGAAGCGGTGAGGACCACACGACGGTTTCAAAAACAGTAATGCACGTGAAGAAATAATATACTTCAGAATCAGTAGCTTTCAGAACAAAATGAAAACACAAACTCAATCTACTGTCAACTTCAACAAACACTTTAAAATATAATAACTGCCAGTGAGGACAGTGACAGCTACTACAAAAATTAAAAGCCCTAAGAAGAGAATTGTCAATATAGAGAACTGTCCAAAGATCTGTTTACTGTTAATTTTTTGATGCGCCTATTCAAATGCTTCAGTATAAAAACAGCATCATACTTTATGGGTGTTTTGTCTTTTTACCCTAATTAATAAAGTAATTATGGCAAGGATCTACACACTGGATACAGAGAGATATGATAATATATTAGTCCTAGATATACACAAACCTATAAATCCTCAGTCACCATTAACAAGAATTCACTAAGAGTACATTCTTGCAATTTTCTCTGAATCTTCTGACAACTGCTTACTGAGCACCTACCATGTACCTATCACTTAAAGTGCTGAGGACAGAACAGAGAACAGAGCAGCAAAACTCTGTCACCATAAATTTAAAAATAAGAATTGTTTTTTTAAAGCTAGCGCACTTACTGCTCTAAAGTCATAGTTACAAATAACTACCAGAACTGGCTTTACATCCATTTAATCAGTAAGTGACAACCCACCTCAGTGAATGTTCTTCTGAAAGCCAACCGAACAGTAAAAAGCCCTTGGTCTATCTTCCTATTTTTCTCTTATCTCCCGGCCCCACTCTCAAAAATAAGGTTCAAAAGGGCAAAGACCAGCTCTGCCTTCTTCACCCCATCTCGGCAGCATCTACTTGGGTTTTTGGCACACAGTTGATGCTTAGTAAATAGTGTTAACTGATTGAGAGTGAGGAAAGCAATCTGATTAAACGAAATCGTACAAATATGTGAATTAATGTTAGCCCTTTAAGTTCCACACCTATTACACTTTAAAAGGACCAAACTCGTTATACTTAAATAAAACTGACCTCTCAGGGAAAGAGGGACCCATGATTTGGTGAGCCAGAGAGGTCACATTCATATTCCCAAGATCAGCTATACACCTGGTTTCAGTCTTTTCTGAATCCACAGAATTCTAAAAAGCCTCAAATTTTTTCACAGTTGCTTCCCTCCCCGGCTCCAGCAGCAGATAAGACACATAGGCATTTTTAGATGATCAGTTTCTGGGAAGTGATTGCCTAATTTAGCCTTGTCCATTTATGTGTAACAACAACACTGGGAAACTACTCTCTCATCCATCCATCAAACTTCTATTATCTGAGGTGTAACGGTTATTTCACTAAGGGATCACAAAGACAGTACCTGTTGTATACGCTGCTGCTTCAACAGTTTGTGAGCTATGCATCCAAATTCAGCTCTTTGTTTCGGAGGGAAAGGGAAGAGACGGGGAAGCAACCACATCTACTGAAATGTCTCTCGGTCAGACACTTTGATGCATGTTCGACTCACATTATAAAATTCATAATCAAACCTATTTATTTGGTAATTCACTCAATCATGGTGATATACCAGGTACCGTGCTCAGCACTGGAGATAAAACAATAAACAAGATGACGTATGGGAAAATGTACACAGTAGAATGATACCTGCAAAGGCAGTAACATTAACCCCATTTTTCAGATAAGAAAACAAGGCTCAAAGAGCTTAAAAAAATGTGTCCAAGTCATACAAGTTTCAGGGCATTGTAAGTTCCAGAGCCAGAATCACACCACCCGGGCCTTTCTGACTTGACTGTAAAACTCAACCTTTTTGCTACCAAGCAACTTCCCCTTCATTTAGCCACTTCTATCCAAACTATGGTCCTCAGACAGCAGCATCAGCGGCCCCTAGAAGCTCGTGAAAAACACAGAATCTCCAGCCTCTACCCCCGTCAGACTTACTGAATCATAATCTGCGTATTTAACAATCCTTAAGGGATTGTGTGTTTGTTAAAATCCGCACGGGTCTAGGTCAAGAAGCTCTTTAATGAGGTAAAAGGAGGAAGAAAAAGAATTAAAACATTGTGTTACAACTATACCAAAAGGGTTGTAATTCCACCAGTATGGTGGGCATCTTGAGACAAAAGATGTAGGCTGAGCCTGCAAATTTATAACCTAACTGTAAATAGTTCATGCACTTAACACTCAAAGAGAAGCACGAGAGACACCAGGTTGCACTGAGACCCTCAAAACATATACCAGCTCCTAGAAAGCATTGATTTTAATCTACTGGTTTGCTAAGCGTCTTCAGGATATGCCAGACTTACACCACTCCTATCCTTGTTCAGTAAATCCTCTTAATTAGAGTAACCTCATATTCCCCCTAAGAAGCCAAGCTAACCTCTTTCCAAGACACAAGTTAACTCCTACTGCTCATCAAATTTTTGAAAGCCTGTTACAACTGAAGAAAGGTCACTTGTAGGAAGCAAGGGCTTTTAAAAGATGTCAGCCATTTCCAAAACCTCTGTAGGAATGTTTTTCTACCTCTTGACCAATATCCTCTCTCCACCTCACTCCTCAGGACCTGAACCACTGGACACTGGTTCAGGCTCTGCTTCCTCTGTTACTCCTAAATTCTCAGTTTTAATTGTGACAGTTGCCTCCAGATCTCCAAGTGACTGAGATCTGTACCTGTATGTGATCTTTCCCCATCGTTCTGTAATGTTCTAGTACCTTTCTGTATTCACTTATAACTTCATTATCTAAGAACGGCTAAACAACCAACCAACAGGAAAACCCTTTTGAATATTCTCTGAACTTTGGTCCTATGGCATAGCTTTCTCTAATTCAATGTCAGAAGTCATCAATAAATTCTAGATCAGCAAATCTAATAACCACTGTGGGCAGGTTACAGTATTTTAAAGTATTATTCTTCCCATGGAATTCCTTCCTCAGATTCCCCAGGGCCCTCTTCCAGAATGTGAGTGAGTCACTCTGGGGGAAACAAAGATCGCAAAAATACTTCACCGTAAATTCAAAAGCCACCCTTCAAAATGTGCAAACCGTTTGCACAAACGAGCAGGAAAAAAGGCAAGAGAGGAGCTGTGTAAGCAGGAAGGTGTGAGACCTGAAGCCAACATCCCCTCTAAAGCAAGTACCATCTATGGCCAGAAGCTGGGACTGTGAGGGCATGCCATCATTCACTGATGCCACTGAGGAAAACCAACTCACAGTGGGCAACACAGTGCCTGCTAATGTCCACTCAAGGATGACACTTGTCTGTATCCTATAACTCTGCTTCTCACCCATGTGCCCCTCTCCACATAGACAATCCTTGGTTAACAATAAGGACACTCATCAACCCCTGGAGGTAAGGAGTTTTTGAACACCAGGAGGAGGAGGTAGGAGCAGGAGGAGAAAATCCCCACACCTGACCAGGTAGGACTATCTAGAACCAGTTCAAGATCCCTTCTTCAACCAGGACAATGTTGGAATTTGTAACCAGTGTTATTTTCTCAGACTGGCTACTCCTGAATATAACTTTATTGGCCCTTAACCGTCCTTTAAACATTCCCTCCCCCTCGTCGATCTTTACGAGACCCGTGATCACTCCTCTTCCACTGACGGTGTCTTCTAAAGCACTGGCTGCTTCTGCTTCCTCTCACACCCCACACAATTCCCAAGGCCTGCCTCCTGCTGGGCCCCTTCTCCTCACACCCTCCCTTCACCAACAGGGTGCTGTTTCTCCAAATCCTACAGTTCTTGGTCTTCCATTCCAAAGTCTCTCCTCCATTTTTTGTGTGTTTCTACAGTGGTATTTGATGGATTTAAAGATGAAATTTGAACAATTCAGGCTGCAGATCAAAAGGACCAAGTGAGTAGATGGATAAACAAACATGAATCCTACACTGAAAAAGCTTACAGTTTGGGAACAGACCTCAATTGTACCAGCCACATGTAAAATTCAAACAGGCTGAGTCTTCAATGGTCAGACAGACTGGAAAATTGGAGTAATTAACTGGGTAACGTAGTAAAAGAAATAAATTCCAACAACTGAAGTGGGGGAAAGCTTTTTTTTTTTTTTTTTTAACTGAAGGCACTGAGGTTGCCAGTCTACATTGATCAAATTGACAAGAAAATTGCTCAATTCTCTATTTCCCATTTCCTGGTAAACACAGTGAAAGACATCCAGATGACTGAACAATTTCACAAAGTGACTAAAGTATATACATTATCCTCAGGCCTTAATACAATTTACATTTGTGCAAATGCCTTGCACATAGTGTCACGGAGAGATGACTCTGTGTTTGCATAATGACCTCTGCCAAAGGTGGCCCTGTAGACAGCCTTTCAAGAGTGAAAAGAGAAACACTACACCTCTCTCGCAGCAGCTGAAAGCTTGCTCAGGCTCTCCTTGTGGATTTTGTGGGTGTAGTAGACAGAGCCAGTTCTTTAAAAAGCAGCCTTGTGTCACCTTAAGGCAATATTCCTAAATTTTCTCATATCAAAACAGACATTTGGTGACCATCTAGACCAGAGATTAGAAAATTTGTTCTGTAAAGATGAAGACAGTAAATACTTTAGGATTTGTAGGCCATACAGCCACGTTCCACCACGGTAGTATGAAAGTAGCCATAGACAATACATAATTGAATGGGCATGCTATAGATATGAATTTGTCCCACCTAAATACAAGTATAATTTGCATCTTAAGACATGTGTACTAGAACAGAAACATTTTTCCTTGCTCCAAAGCATTAAACTCAAACCTCCTCAAAGTTTTCATTAGTTACTACTACTAATTATTCTAATGGCATTTGGATGTAGCAAAATCTATACATATATTATTTTTTTTTGAGATTATTCTGTTCAAAGTGTGTCGCTAAGTAAAAGCTTCTTGAATTTTTAAGCCATGCTACATTTACTAATATTCAAATACAGATAGTATTTTCAAAGAGGAAAGTTATCGTTTTGTCATTTCCTTTTCTTGGAGCCATTGGGGGGAAACCACTGGTTCACCATGATCTGTCTTTCCCCCCTCCTTGAGCATACAAGAGACTCTACTTCCTTGCCTCCTGTAGCCAGTTACCCAAAAGAAGAAAGCCTACCTGGAGAGTCTCCTGGATCCCCACACCAGGCCAGCTTCATAGGCATTAGATCTATACAATCACAAAGGAACCTATGCTCTGTGTTTGGTTTAATGTTCTGCCATCACTATTTTGAAATTCTGATTAATTTTTGGAAAAGGGGTCCAATATTTTCAGTTTGCCCCAGGTTTCACAAATTTATACCTAGTCCCGCCCACAGAACATTGCATGAGCTGCATATGAAGCCCCTGAGATTTTGAAGCTGTTTGTTTCTGCATTGCAAACCTACCCTATCCTAACACAACCATGACACCCTTCAAGCCCTAGTAAGTGAAACTCTACCCCACTGTTTCCCTAAATGTCCCTCCTCCCCTCTGAGACAGGTGCCTTCATTAGGCTGTCCTTACAGTACTATTATCCACTCCAGCATAACACTGACACAGTGTGTTGTGGTTATCTCCTAATCTGTGTGTCTTCCCATGGTGGGCACTCTGGATTTCCTCCATACACATCCCAACACTTCTAGAGTAACTTCCTACGTAGCAGAAACCAGAAAGCTAAAAACTACATTTCCCAGGCTTCTTTGCTGGCGAGATCATTGATGTGGCCTAGGTGTTGCCAATTAGATATACCCTTGAAAGATTTGGAATGAAAAGAAGGCAATGTGAGATCCCTGAACAGTCTTGTAGTTACAGAAAAAGTGAGTATCTCAAAGGTCCTGGTGGATCTTTCCGTGTGCATTTGGGGGAATGGGATCTTCCTGCGAGCATGGATTTCTTCTGTGGCAGCAGTGGGGCTTCCCCAAGAGCAAGGCTGTGGGTGGGCACTTCTCCTGGCAGCTCTCATACTTGGTGATGTGGCATTAAAAACGGATTCCCAGGGCTTTCCAAAGACTTTGTCAGCTACCTAATGCCCTCAAATAAACTTTTTCTTTTTTTCCTTAAAGAACTTAGAACTCCTTAAAGAACTTTTCTTTTTTCCTAAAAGAACTTAGACTTTTCACCCACCAGAGTAAGTCTTTGAGGACACAGACTGAACTTTATTTATTTTCAAAATCACCTCCCCACCTGGGACTAGCTTAGTGTTTTGATACATAATAATGGTTTAGAAAAAATGCAGACAAGTAGGCACCCAGGAAGGAAGGAGGAAAGGAAAAGCATCATTGCTTCCAAACAGTCACAGAATTGGAATATAAACCTGTCAATAAATGACCCTCATATTTTAAGCATATTATAAATGTAACACATTGCTCTGATACACAGGACTTCAGTCTTGTAGTCAGAGAAAAAGTGACTATCTCAAAGGTCCTAGTGGATCTTTCTTTCCATGTGCTATGGTCTAAAGGTAAAC
This sequence comes from Mirounga angustirostris, assembly GCF_029215605.1. NCBI lineage: Eukaryota > Metazoa > Chordata > Mammalia > Carnivora > Phocidae > Mirounga > Mirounga angustirostris. Next base: position 141,478,416 of record NW_026991709.1, on the reverse strand, counting down.
AAGAGCTTTTGTTGTATTTGAGTTTCTGTAAAGTATCTATTTTAACAAGCTCTTCGTTGTCAACTCATTTCCCAGATAATAAAATTCTTTTTTAAAAAATGAGAATTATACAAATATAAAAAAAAACCTATGCTTTTCCAGAACTTGAAAGCCAGATTTTCACCAGGCACAGATGTATCACATCACCCACAGTGAGGTAAGCTGCAGTCCTAGTTAGGGAAAGCAAGCTTGTCAGCGTGATTCCACTTGAAGCCTCTCCCTTCACCTAAGAAGTTTGCTCGCAGGATGCATGGCAGCTTCTTGGGCAGCAGCAACACCTTGAGCTGCCCCATATTCTTCAAAACTCTGCAGTCAACATATTCAGCAAATAAGAAAAAGAACCGGTACTGCTCAGACACACACAGTCTTTGCTTTTCCATATGTTCTCTTCAGTGTGGAATGTACTACTACTCTATATAGCATCAACTTCTTATTTGTAATTGTACATTCACTGGAAAGTAGGTCAAGACACACTGGAGCTTTCCCATTTCCCAAATACTATATGCCATGCATGAAAGTTGAGACTTATCAGGGTTGCAGTACAGGAAGGGAGGGGGGGAGACAAGCAGAGCATATGAAGAAATGCAATATATTTCCCTCTAAGCCCCTTCATAAATCTTCATCTTCTTTCCAACAAGCTCTAGGAAAATCACAGGTTCACTCCAGGACAGGGATGCTCATTACCCAAGTTCAAAACCTATGAAAAATTACAGTGGAAAAATCATTCACAATTGATTTATGGTCAAATTGAAAGAAGTGGAAGTGTGGGACCAATCACCTGCTTTTTAAATATCCTTCAATCTCAACCCCACTCTAAAGCTTGGCTCCAATCTGCTTCTATAATTAGAGTACCAAAACACGAGGCATTAATATCGCCAACACATCATCAATCATTCCAGCTACCTCATGATGGAGGCCGCAGCCATGGACGAAAGGCAGGGTTGAACAAATAAAATAGTCATTGATCTCTATTTGAAGACTAGAGCAAGACCATTCTCTCCATGTGTGTTTGTTGGTGTCTGTCATGGTGGAATTGCTGTGCAGGCCATCAGTAACAAGGCCATTTCACTTTAACAGCCTGAAACAGAGAGAGAAACTCTGCATGTTTCCTGGTAATAAGCAAACTAAGCTTTCAAGCACCTACATCAGGTACCTACACTTGGTTAATGTAAAGGAAGAACTGTGTAAAGGAAGAACTAAGAGTACTGTTCTGGGTTCTCTTGCTCAACCCTCTGAAGAGCAGCAGGCCCAGTCAACGAAGGCAATGGTCCTTCATTGCTCAGATCCAGAAGGCACTAGACCCTCAATCCAATATACTTTGATACCCAATGAACTACTGTGTTGTCACAGTGACTGCAAGCTGGAGTCCTGTCATACTCATAAAATTAATGCTGACCGCACCTCCACAGAGAACATGGTGCTCTCCTAGTTCAGACAGAAAACAAACCATAAAGCTAAACACAGGGCCATGTGCAGGTTGTTAACCACAGAGTTTGGATCAGGCATCTGCTCCTTTTTCTCTCTTCAGAAATGAAATTAGACTTGGAAGAGAGTAATAAATTAACGTAGAATTTAAAAGAAGAATGGCCATTCTGATGTCTTAGTATAAAACCCATGTCATTATTTCATACAATAATAGAGGACTATTATTTTATTTAATCTATATAAGACACAGTTTCCACATCTGCAAAATGGCAGTTACAGTACCTGCCATGCAAATTTGTGGTGAGCATTAAAGACAATGCATTAAACATCTGAAGGAGGGACTCAGGCTATTATTATTCAGCATTCTATGGCCACCTAATTCCTACATCACTTCTTCAAGGAATCCTTACCTGATCTCAAAATTTGGGAAAGAATCCTTCATGTGAGGATCCAAGACACCTGCATTTTCTCTATAAATACTGTTTTGGGGGCGCCTCGGTGGCTCAGTCAGTTGAGTGTCCGGCTCTTGGTTTCAGCTCAGGTCATGATCTCAGGGTCCTGGGATTGAGCCCCACATTGGGCTCCAGGCTCAGCAAGGAGTCTGTTTGAGATTCTCTCTCCCTCTCCCTCCACCCCTCCCCCAGCTTGCATGCGCGCTCTCTCTCTCTCTCTCAAATAAATGCATCGTTAAATAAATAAATAGATGTTTAATATTTATTATATATAATATATGTTAAAATATTTGTATATTCCTCTCACTAGACCTTGGCTATCTATTTACCATTTATATCCCAAGCATCAATATCTAGAGCACAAGAGGAACTCACCACGTATTTAAAGAATGAGTAAATGAGTGAGTCAATGAAGGAATGAAAGCATATGCCTTAGCCAAAAAGAGAACACACGTGGGAATGATATGTTCCAGCTGGTTAGAGTTCATATCCCGTTCCGTTTCAGAATCAGAATTACCTGGTGTGGTAAGCAAAACAATGGTCCCTCAGAGCTGTCCACATCATAATCCCCGGAACATGTGAATATGTTAGGTTACATAGCAAAAAGGTATTAAGTTTGCAGAAGGATATAAGGTTGCTACCAGCTGACCTTAAAATAGGGAGATTATCCTGGATTATCTGGATGGGCCCAACATAATCAAAGGAATCCTTAAGAGGGGAAGATGGAGACAAGAATTAAGTCAGAGGTAAACAGAATTGCAGAAGAAGGTCATAGTGATGCTGTTGCTGGCTTTGAAAAGGAAGGAAGGAGGCCATGAACCAAAGAATGAGGGTGGCCTTTACAGTCTAGAAGAAACAAGGGAATACATTCTCCCCTAGAGCCTCCAGCAGAAGCATAGCCTGGCTGATATTCTGATTTTAACCCAGTGAGACCTGTGTCAGGCCTCTAACCTACAGCACTTTAATAACGTGTTGTTTAAGCCACTAAATTTGTGGTAATTTGTTACAGCACCAAAAGAAACCAATCCACTTGGGTTATTTTAAAAAATATTAATGCCCGAATCCCAACCCCAGAATTCAGATTCAGTTAATCTGGGATGTTGCCAAGGCATTGGACTTTTTTAAAGTGCTGCAGGTGAGTCAAATATGAAACAAAGCCTGACAATCATTCAGTTATCCAGTAGTATTTAGATATTCTCTGTCTCTCTCTCTCTCTCTCTCTCTGTCACACACACACACACACACACACACACACACACACACACACCTGCCCAGAAAAAAAAAAAATCAGCCAAGTATACCATGCTCAGCTTGAGAGAAAGCATGGGTTGAGCAAATATAATATTCCTTGATTTTTTTAAATAGAAATGTGGTGTTCCTGAATAGTATTTCACTTGGCCATTACAACAATCCTGTGAAGTCAATAGGAAAGATAGCACAATCTAGTTCATACAGGAAAGAAATACAAGGTTAGTTGCAGAGATATTTAGTGGATTCTCCAAATCTGGGAGTTAATCAGTAAGGAGCCCACACTGAAACCACTTGATGGCCAGGATCTTAAAAATGGAAGTGCCTAGGACACTTGAAATTAAGAATTTCCCCTATGGAACCTACCACGGGTACCATGCCCAGGAGTAACCAAACTAGGAAACAAATGACATGAACAAAATTCATTAAAACTATTTTCACATTCTTGACTTTGAAACCGTGTCTCTCTTGCCTTTGGTTCAATTTAGTAATCTATTTCTGAATCAGCTCATGAGTAGTCAGTGGAATTTAATCTTATCACCTAGATCAGGTGGTAGCAAACCACAGCCCACAAGCCAAATCTGCTCCTGTTTTTGTAAATAAAGTTTTATTGGGACACCACCATGATTATTTGTTTATATATTATCTAGGGCTGCTTCCTTGCTACAAAGGCAGAACTGACCAGTTGTGACAGAGACCATATGGCCCACAGTGCTGAAAATATTTTCACCATCTAGCTCTTTACAGAAAAACTTTGCCAACCACTGACCCACATCAAGTAAGGGACCTTGATTTTCCCATTGCCACCACTGTTATTCTTCAGCCTGTTAACTTCATAAGGACAATTTAAAGAGCCTGGTAGAGGTATCCAACAATAACAGTGTGCGGGTATAGACAGAAACACCTATGACTGATTTTTTAATAATAATTTTAATTTAACCAGTGATTGAGTTCAGAGAAACTCAATATACTTTGAACATTATCTCATTTTTTTCTGACAGTTTTTATTAGGAAAAAAATTGGGATAACCAATACATTAAAGACATCACTTAAATCATTTAAGATATCATCAGTTCCTTTGTGCCTTCTCCCACTGTCAGTGTTTTGAGGATTAATTGCTCATTTGTGCATAGTACTGTACAATGTAATTTAAAAAGACATGGTATTTGCCTTCTGGGGGCTTATACAATCTGAGACAGGCAAGGATGGCAGAGAAAGAGTGCTCCTCAGGGGGTGCACTAAGCAAATCCATAAAACAAACAAATAATCATTAATGTAATGTAATCACAAAAGGTGAGTTCAGATTTTAATGGGAAGGCAAATAAACAAGTGCTCATGAAAGTAACCAACTCTTTTAACAAACTCTTATAATTATTTAATGGAAGCTTTCCTGGAGATGAAGTTGTAGATAAAGTGATTAAGGTGACCTGAGAAACAATTCTAGGCATATGGCTTAATTATACTTAAAGGGGCTAATTAGATGTAAGCGTTGGTACAGCAATTTACCCAGGAAAACTAAGGAAAGTCAAAAGCGTTCTAACATCAACCAACGTTGAAAGGGAAGACAAGGCTGTACACTTAGGATGGCAAAAATGGAGCATGAGCACCCTATGCGTCCTCACCCATGCCCATGGCAGGCATCACTAACTGATCAGCCTTCTTTCCAGCTAAGCATAGACACAGCCTTCTCTGTCCTTTACACCCTGACTGGATGCAAAACTGGTAAGTGATGAGAAGTGGTCCTTAAATTAAAAAAGGAAAGATACCACTTCTTCTTTAAGTTTGTATTCATTGGACAATGAGAGATGAATAACTGGTTGCCTTGATCTGCACCTCCTCCCAAAGAAGTTGAAAACGGTAAGTGAGAACCTATACAGTGCTCTTAGACGTCAATTATTTAAAAAAAGCAACACTGGAATTTGGTGTCTCTAGAGGAAAAAGCTAATCAGAGTGAAACAGTGCTATGAAAAGAGAAAGGAAATGGATGCCCAAGAGTGGAGCAGAGGCAATCCCAAATTATTGAGCACGTAGCGGCTACTGTGGGGTGTGGCCAGATCCCTTCAGGACAGAGGCACTCAATTCCTCAGCTATCAGAAGTGCTGCCTACTGTGTAGCTCACAGCTGTATGCCTCGCCAACAGTTGCCCTCCATCAAAGTGAACTGCATACTCAAAGTAACACTGCCTCCCCTAGGTAGCCCCCACCTAATGACTGCTTGATGCAGGAACAGTGGCTGGGTCCCTTCTGAGAATTCTGAAGGATCACCCTGATTTCAGTCTCCCGTTGGGTTTGGTTGAGGCTTTGAAGGGCTGCAATTGCGTTGCAGTTCAACTTCTCCTTCTGTCAAATCCTGCAGCCTTCACTTCCTTACAAATGTGGTTCCAGAGACCACTGCCCCAGAACATCTTTTGCATGTAACTCTCCCACCTCAGAGTCTGTTTCCAGGGAAACCAGTGTAAGACAGAGCACTTTCTAAATGGGGAAAATACTTAGGTACTTTTTTTTTAAGGTCTCACAACAATTCAATGAGATAGTTTTTACAATAACCATATGAAAGATGGTTGAGGCTCCGAAAAGTTAAGTCACATGCTTAAAGTAAGTGCTAGAGCCAGGAGGTGAACACCCAGTGGAGTGCTACACCGTTCAGACCTGGGATTGATTGGCAGGGCCACAACAAGAAGTCCAAATATTTGGGTGAACAGATGAGACCAGAAAGGTAAAGATTATAAATGTCAGAGAAGGCACTAGGCTGAAGTCAAGAAAGGACAAAAAGTTTGAGCCAACAGTGCAAATGAGTAGAAACTCGAAGCAAGACTAATTTGGGAACAAAAAATGTTGGCCCCTGAATCTCAATTATGCTTCTTATCCATGTGTAATCCCAAGTATTTGTTTGTATACAAAAATAATAATGACAACGATAATGATGCTTAACTGACTGAGCCACCCAGTCACCCTTGGAATTTTATTTTTAAATAGTGTTTTATAGCTTCAGAGCTTCTTTTGTATCATTATACAAAGTACATGACCTAAGCAGGACTGGGTCAAGCTGACCACTCAGGGGTGGCCAGGGAGAAGTGAACAGTAGCCAGACCCAGAGGAGAAGGTGGCCAGGGGAGACCCTGGAACAGAGGAACCCACAGCAAAGGGAATGAACTTGTAAAAAAACCCACTCTGGCTGGAGAGGGAGGAAGCTACGCAGAAGATGACTGTGCCCTGGAAACCCAGTGCCCGGTGTGTCTGAGGGCGAAAACAGCCTGGAACCTCCACTGATTTAATGGCCTTTCCATATATATTAAGAGGTAGTTCTCATTTTTTCCTTCAAATGTCTCCTTCCAAAACAAGTCTGTGGTTGTTCCCATCCCAAGCCTGACATCACCTCTGGCACCTTAGTCATTGCAAAAAAAAAAAAAAAAAAGGTCTCTTTACCACCAGCCCCAGGGACCGTAACCAAGGCTTCCACAGCACCATACTCCTTATGGGCGGCAGTCAACTCCTTTTGAACCCAATCCTGAATTGCTGGTTGAACCTTGCCCTAATAGCTCTTTGAGTAGCTCTAGGAACTGTCTCCTGCACCACAGAGTCTCTCCCTGGGTGGCCCTCTCTGTATGGCCTCTGCTTTCTCTTCCTGATACTTGAGCAGAAAGAATGAGACAACCTTCTCTTAGAGGCGCCTTTATCATTTACTTTCTCTCAACTCGGCATTATGTAAGTCCATTCCTCTTCCTTCTCAGATATTCGTGACTCCTAGATTTTTAAATACTGTCCCCTTCTCTTCTTGCCCTCCTCCTGAAACCCATCTGAATGGGGATCACTAAGCCCATGACTACCATCTGGAAAAAAAGTGCCCTAAGAACTGCTGCTTCTTGCTCTTCCTCTGTGCCAGCATTCATCTCCCCACCATCATTTTGCATTATTGCTCCTCAGCATGACCACCTCCTCTAGACTCACACACACCACCTCAACCCAACTAGTTTGCTTATAAAGGCAAAAGACATCTCAGCTTTACTCAAATCCTCAGAGAATGACCCCTGTCTCATTTACCATGAAACCTTGATACAAAGCAGTCTGTGGACTCAGTTCTCTCCAGCTTTGTGAAGCCCCACATCTCTCGGCTCCTATTCCACCGCCCTCTCTACCAAGGCCTTCTTCCACCTTTAGAGAAGAGTGATGGCAAATACACCCATGTCCTTATTTATATCAATATGTTCTCTAAATAGCAAATAGTTTTATCTGGCTCAGAAATGCCATTCAGTAAGATCTCTCCACTCATACATTCAAGGCATAAAACTATTATCAACTCATGTTGGCAAATAAGCAGGAGTGCCTTATAAATACAAGATACTGTGCCCCAGTGCTTTGTGAGTCAGACATGATGGCCTAACCAGTTCTTCAGGTCTGGTTTTGAAAATGAAGTCACCAAGTGGCTAGAGGCACCTCTGGATCTAGCTGCCTGTGGCCTAAGTGCCAACAGAAAATCCAGGCACCTACTTAAACTCAATGGGCACCAAGATGTCTGCCTGTCTGATACTACATCCCTGTGTGCTCACTGGGTGGTCCTGGCTACTTCAGTCTAGTTCCTTCAAAGGATTTGGCTCAGATCAAGAATGGGTCATAATGGGAGACAGGTTGGTCCTACAGTCCCTGCTTGATAGGATTAGTGGGGATCAATCCAGGGTCACTTTCCAGAACCACAACGTTTCAGAGGAAATTGCCAAATGATGAGCTTCCTATTGGATTGGACAAGGGGATGGGAGACCATAAAATCCAGAAGCTGAGGGTTGGGGAAAGCTTCAGTGAGAAAGTTATTCTATTTCCCAGCACACACGAGAAAGCAACATAATGGATGAGCGACTCCCTACAGCCTTGCATCGCTCGTGTTAGACAAGGAATTGGGACAAAAGCAGGATCTGGGAACCAAATCAAACAAGACCGGCACCTCCTGCATTTTAAATCAACCAAGCATTTAACTTAATATCATCTAGGACACTGGGGCATTGTTGAATTTAAATAAAAATCAATGTGTTTTGCAGAACATTTTCCGTAAAATTATGAATCTGGAAGAACAATCAGTCATGGGGAAGACAATCAGAGAGGCTGAGAAGTTTGTTGGCTCTAATCTCAACCACTGTAGAAGAAAAAAGAACACAGAAAATTCTTCTCATATTTAAAATTTAGGAGAGGCCAAAGGAACTAAACTTGCTTATCCTTTATAAAACAGTGCTCCAAGGTAGGGCATGATAGATAACTCCATATAAATATTGGAAAGTAAACAATGCTGAAAAAACAAAGAACTACTTCTACCAATATTGGCTTTGAGACAAGAAAACGGCTGAGGCAGACAAAAGATTCTTTGGCAGAGCCACTTGTCTTCCTGCCCCTTCACTAAAAAGCAAACAAGGCTTTAAGAGTAACACGGACAGGTGTACAACTCATCACCTGGCAAGTTAGGAAGCAGTGTGGGGCCTCCCACCAGCTTTAACCCCTGTGACAACGCTGATGCTCAGCGGGTAAGCAACTGTATTGGCATACCAGACACCAAAGTACTTAAAAAAATGAAGCAAAACAAAACTTCTGAACTACTTGGAAAATGGTTGCTGTACCTGAATTCCACCAGGTCTCCCCAACCCTGACCGCCCTTGGTCTCTCTTTTGGAACTTTCTGTACCTCCCCATGATTCAGCATCTAAAATGTTAACAGCTGCCATACAAGGTAGCCCCCGCCCCTTGCTTCAGGTTCAAGCCCTGGATCATTAGACTGCTTGGTATCCATGCCTTACCATTTATCAAATATTAAACATCATCTTTATCCTCTTTCGTTTTCTTGTAATGCACAGATTAGTGCATCATACGAAGTTACTTCTTCCCTAGGCAAAACCACCAGCTCACCATTCCTCAGATCAACCCAGTGGAGATAGGGTTTTCAAAGTATCATTCTAGACGGTGCCTTTCCCCCCCTGAGAATGCAATATGCATCACCCCAAGAGTACAGAAGCCCAGACTTGGCATCCTAATGACCTGGGTCTGAATGAAGCCCAGATCTTCTGCTAGTTTTGTGTCCACTATGCAGCCATGTCCCTGCACTTCGGGGTTTTCTTTTTGTTTTTGTTTTTGTTTTTACCTGCAGCACTGAATTACAGTCAAGGACCCTGCAGGGTTTGAGGAGGATTAAAGATATGTATAAAGTGCCAAACATAGTGCTGGGCACCTGGCAGGAGTTCAATAAAAGTTTCTGATGTTATTACCACACTAAATAGGGTGTGAGATAGGAGATCTGAAGCTAATAATTACATCTATCTCTATACTCCAAAATATATTCCTTTCATTTACCAAATTTTTTGTTTACTGACCCCTTATTTTTTTTCTGAACACTTATTTTATGCCACATCAATCAGCCCTCAGAACCCTCGTGGATCGATGCCACTCTGTTGGGAAACCAGGCACATCCAGGTAAGAGCTGATACATCCATGTCCCTTGCCTCCTTGGTGTGACAACTCCAGGACCTCAAAGCCCATACTGTGGACCATCTATAACCACCTGCTCACAGATGAAAGATGGACTAAAATAACACTCGAGGCTGGTACTCAGTTGACATTGGCCTCGGTGATCCTGACACTGAGACTCCTTTGAATCAAGATCTTTCTCCAAGAATTGGCAGCCAAACTCCAGCAAGATGCCCTTGCAGCAGAAGTATCTGGTGCTTGCTGGGTTCTGCATGAGAGACAAACCTCCTGGCTACACATTCTTGGGCCTGCTGCAATGTTGCCTTTGGGATGATGCTATGAAACTTTTTTACGAGACCAGGATATGATGAGGTGCTAACTATACACTGTTGTCTAGACCAGCTCAAGGCCAGCCTAATTTATACTGAATTTTGACATACCATAAGCTGTTTCAGAGTCAGGCCCCAGGGGATATATATATAAAAACTGCAATGATAGCATTTACTGCCTATTGTGCATGCTTTAGGGGCTATGCACTGTGCTAATTATTTTCCATATTTCATTTACAACCACCTACAACATAGGCATTATCTCAATTATACATATAGGGAAACCGAGGCCCAGAGAGGCAAAATCAATTTGCCCTGAATCACACAGCCAAGAACAAATAAAACCTGGATGCAAGCCATGTCTGTTTTACCTCAAAAGCCCATGCACTTTTCGGTGTGTGATGCCTCCTCTCTGTATTTAGCTCTGCCACTAAGGTAGAAATCATGGTCTCCACTTTGCAAGAAGAAACTTAAGACAGGTCCACATTTCTGAGAGGTAAAGACAGTATAAAAGCCCAGATACACTGTCTCCCTCAAGCTAAATGCATGCAAGGGTACTAACACTAAAAGTGGAAGATTTAGCATTTATTCCATTTTAAAGAATGAAGCAGCCTTTGTGAGAGAGCAGATATGAAGAGCAGAAGCAGATGAGTGAATAGGGTTCAGAAAATGAGTAGGCCACCTGCAATAGGCCTATCATCTCCATCTTCTTTGGTAAAGTCTCCAAGGAAATATCAGTCTATGAGTTTTCCCCAAATCAAGTTTGCCCTCAGTCTTTGATTTTTTTTTTTAATGGGCCACAAATCCCCAGCTCAACAGTCTAGCTGCAGAAAGAAATTTGTCATCTCTTGGCCGTAGCGGATAGACTTCAGCTCATCTTCTCTTCTCCAGTCTTCGGAGACTGATCCAAGATCTTGCAATTTATTTTAATCATGCAAACTCCTTTCTTCCCCTCATTTCTGACATGATCAGTTCAAGGAGTTTGCAACCATCACAAGAGGCAATGTGCCCCATCTGATAGAAAGAGTCAATATTTGGTAAACAGTTAACACGTGACTCAAGTGGTCAAGAAGAAACTGAGACTGAAAACAGTAAACACTGCCTGCTACAGATAGCCTACAGAAAGCTCTCTTGGTGCTGAATTCAACACCTTTATTTCAAATAAGCAACGCAACTGCCACTGTTTGAAAATATTAAAAGAGTAAATAATGACACCTTTACAAATTCAGCAGGCTCTCCCACCAAGGGGCTTAAACATAACTGCCATGAAGCCATCCCACACATAGTGAAAGAAAATAAAATCACTGCTCTCACCATCAAAATAAATCAGCAGGCAGTCTTACAAGGGTGGTTTCAGGGGAAGGAAGGCAGTTTGCTTGTTAAGAACCTAATATCACATAAAATTTAAATTAAAAAAAAAAAAAGACAGAATTCCCTTCCGAAGCAAAGATTTCACAGACTGAGAAAAGGTTCTGGACCAGTTTTGCCAATTAATACATCTAAGAAGGCCTCACCTGCTGTAGCTATGAATGGAGATGCATCTCTACACTCCCCAAGCCAACACGGAACTCAATCTGCTTGGGCCCAAGCCAGATGACCCTGGCATTCTAGCCCTTACCCACCATGGTAAGTGCACATAATAAAACTCAGAGTTTTGCCATTCCTTAAACATTTTAGTCATTCTGAGCTCCTCTTAAGAGTGGTTGCTTTAGGGCGCCCGGCTGGCTCAGGTGGTTGAGTGTTTGACTCTTGATCTTAGGGTTATAAATTCACGCCCCACATTGGGTGTAGAGATTACTTAAGAATAAAAAATCGTAAAAGAAAAAAAAAAAGCCACAGTGGTTGCTTTAACTAAATGGGACCCTTAGACCCAGATTTCTAGAAAAAAACTTTGGTATACCTTTGAGATGGTTGAGTTCACTTGCCTCTGTTCTTCAGATAGGAAAAAGAGGGAGGCACAAGTGGGAAAGAATTTGCCTAGGAGCTCTTGGAAAGTTTTAAAAGGCTAATTTTAGTAAATATCAGAGAGCCTAGAGTGAACCAGAGTGTTCATATGAAAAATAACTGGGTTTTCCCCAACTTCTTAATAAAAGAAGCCTATACTCACTTAGAAAGACCTTTAATAGGCCCTTATAAATATATTAAAATCAACTCTTGCCTAATTAGGTAGTTGACGGCTTCGAAATTCACACACCAATATCAACTTTCACCAGTATTTATCTCAAAAAGCTTATAGCCTCATTAAATTCCTATGCTCTCCCATATATCAATCCTCAGGTAGTCTTGACATATATAAGACATCTGTCCTTCATTTTCTTTCCATAGAACCACACAGTTAAGTGCCTTCCTGACTCCTCCATGTGGCTAATAACTTCCAAAACCAAATATGGCCAAAGGGCATTCTTGACCCCATCCCTCTCAGCCCTTCCTTCAGCCTTCCTTATAGCAGAAGTGGTATGACCACCATCCATCCATCTAGACAAAGAACAGCAATCAGCCCTGATTCTGATTCCTGCCTGCTGATTACCCCCCACTGGCACCTCCTACCTCTCCAGGAATCTTGTCAACTCAATGTCTAAAATCAATCTCAAACAGAAGCACTTCTCTTTCTAGTGCCAGCATGTTAGTTGTTCAGAACACCATGGTCTCTCAACTAAACTGCTGCAATAGTCTCCTCATTTATCTATTTCTAATTTCGCCCCTTCCCAGTACCTTCTATATTTAGCAATGACAATCTTCATATATATGTATATAGTATATTGTGTACATACATACATTCGATCATATCACTCTCCTCCTTACAAATTTTCACTGGATTCTCCTGCTCTTATAATAAAGTTCCGTATCCTTACTGCCAACTTGAAGACCTCCTGTGGGCTTGCCCTTCCAAAGTCTTCATTATCACTTCACATTACACACTGCTCCCCCTCCTACCCCCCCCCCCAAATTGGGCTAGCCACATCTGAGCTTCTCTGGACTTCTTGCTGTAACTTGAATCCACAGAACTCATTCGTACTTCGTAGCCTCACACTTGCTTTTTCCTCTGCGTGGAATACTTATCCCCTGGCTGTTGACAATCCTGCTTTCATCCTTCAGGTCTCACCTCAGTCTTTCCCTACTAATTACGCCTTCTCCCACCTCAGCAGCTCTCTACCACATGACCCTGTGCCTTTGTTCTTGGAACTTCCAATGCTCTGGAACTGCCTTGTTCAAATATATGTACTTGCCCCGTCTCCCCACCCAACCATGGAATATAATCTTCTGAGGGTCAGGGCCTTGTAAATCACATCCACCTTTGTATCTTCTTTGTACAGAACAGTGCCTGGCACAAAGTCAGTGCTCAATAAATTTTTGTTAGGTGAATTAACATTCATGACCATCATTCCTCAGGGTTCTTATGACTATCTAATGTATTAACTCCTGTTTTATGGTGACTTGTCACCCACTACAGCAGAGCTTTCTCTCATTATACCTCAGCAACAACCCCACTGCCAGCTTTCTAAGAAGATGCTTCCAATCATTTGTGATCCAGAAAAATAGATCAGAAACCCATTAGCACTGAATGCAGCATAAGAGCAAATAAGCTCTGAATGAAGATCTAAATAAGGAGTTTGCATTTAGTACTATAATTTTATGACACCTATATTAGCTACTCAGGAGACTATTTTTGCTTACATCACGTTTATAGGTAGATTTATAAAGTATGGCAAATGACCTCTAGAAAAGGAGTCATCATGGTGGTAGTAGTGGTAATCATAAATTTAATAATAATTAATAATCATAATAACATCTATTCACATTTGCTGAGCACTTACTAATTGCCAGGTACTTCCATAATTGTTTTATATATTTTAACTCACTCAATCTTCGTAAGAACCCTATAAAGTAAGTACTGATATTATCACGCTGGTTATACAGATGAGTATACTGAGGCACAGCGAGATTAAATACAGTAAATTTCCAGAGGGAAAGTTAGTTAATTGTCAGAGAAAGAATGTGAACTCAAAAAATCTCCATTTAAAATATGCACTGATAACCACTACTCTATACTACCTCCCAGTGAGCCATTACTGACTTAAAATGCTACAGTTTAATATTTTAAACTGTTAAGATATGAATGGTTTAGCCATGTATATGTTAAAAGTAATGATATTTTAAATTAATTTATAACCAAAAACTTTTAAGTCCATTAATCACATTCTTTGACTTTTAGAAATGTTTAAAATAACAGGAAAAAAAATGAATGAAAGGATGCATAAAAAAAGTAAAGTAATCAATAGCAGGAGCAAGAAGAAACTTGAAATAGAACCTTTGTACACATAGAGTTCACCATGAACCACTGATTCAGAAGAAATACTTGTCTGTTGCTTTTCAAAACAGAAAAGATATTACTACCACGGTATTGTTTTTAAAAACATCTTGAATCCCTAATTTGCACAGAAAATTAAATTTTAGAAGAGTTGATCTCCTGCTGTACTATGTGGCCTTCATATTCATGAGTATGCACTAAAAGACTGCTGGTTGGATAACTCAAGAGGACACCACCCAAATTGGTCCTGACTTGAGAAAGGCATTTGGCAGTCCTTTAGCACATTCCTGGGGACACACTGGAGCCATGTAGACTCGGGGCACTGGGAATCTGTCCTCACCTGACTTTCCAGAAAGTAGAGCGTGGGTCTAAGGGAAATAGGAGTGAGCAAACTGGGGAGTGCAACAGAGGAAGGAGAGCCAACAGAGCAGCCACCTGTGTGGAGCCAGTGGGAGCCAATGAGAGCCCACAACCAGGCAGGTCAGAGCAGCAGTTCGAAGAAGTGCTGAGGCCAACAGGATCTGAAGTGGCTCACAGGGGCTCTGAGAGCTGGCAGGGTGTATTTGTAAGCTGGTTGAATCATGGGGCCCCAAGACAGCTGAGGAGCAGATCCATGACAGCCTGGAAGGGAGCATGCACTAGAAGGCTTGGAAGAGGGTACTATTCCATATCTTCATTACCAACTCGATGAAAACACAGAAAGCAAACTCGATGACCATTCAGATGTCACAAGATTGGGAAAGAGAACTCGCAGACTGAGTGAGTGAATTAAAATTCTAACGATTCTGACAGGCTGGAATGGTAAGTGACAGCTAGTAAGATGAAGTTTTATAAGGGAAAAATATTGCTTGGGTGGGTTCCCTAAGCTAGAAGGTAAATCACCAGTAGGAATGAACATCCGCAGGAAAAAAATCATGAAAAGAGAATGCTTCCCTCTAATTCTTTAACCTGAGGGACTGGACAGGGGACACCATAGAGAACACTACGGCACACCGAGAACCCATGTCTCCCCTCCAGTAGATGCCAATTCCCTGGGTTCTTTATGCCACCAAGTAGGCAAACGATAATTGCTTACTGAATTAAAAAAGGTGAAAGAATACTATAATGAATTCCCATATGCCTATCAGTTAGATTTGAATTGTTAGCATTTTGCCATGTTTTATATATGTGGTTTTTTTTTTAATATTTTATTTATTTATTTGACAGAGACACAGCGAGAGAAGGAACACAAGCAGGGGGAGTGGGAGAGGGAGAAGCAGGCTTCCTGCTGAGCAGGGAGCCCGATGCGGGACTCGATCCCAGGCCCCAGGATCATGACCCTGAGCAGAAGGCAGACGCTTAACGACTGAGCCACCCAGGCACCCCTATATATGTGTTTTTGTGTATGTTTGTCCCAAGAATTTGAAAGTGACTCAAAAAACTTCAACATACATTGCATAACCACATACCATTATCACAGTAACAAGAGTTTATCAATTAATCGTAATACTCTAATAATATTCAAAATCTAGTTCCTATTCAAATTTCCCCACCTGGCCCGTAATATCTCTTATAGCTTTCCTTTTTTCACACTGAACCCAGTCAAAGTTCCCACATTATATTTGGCTGTTTTATCTCTAGTAATCTAAAGGAAACTCTATATTTTTGATTTGCAATCTGTCTGAATGTTTCGGTGTCATTTAAATGATTCCTATATTCTCAGTATTGCCTATAAACTGGAAATTATGTCTAAGTCTTGATTAAATTCACCTTACCCATTTTTGACAAGAACCCCTCATAGACGATGATTTTTCAAAATATCGCATCATGTTAGGAGGCACATCACATCTGCCTGTCTCACTATTAGTGATAAGTTTGATTATGTAATAAAGTAGATCTCTCCCTTATAAATGCTATGTTTTTCCTTTTACAATTAGCAAATGATCTGCAGCATCATCGTGCTTTCACTCAGCATGAGTATACTTTTTCCCAAGAATACTTTATATAAAGGTTTTAATAACCATTGACAATCCTTGTCTGGATCAATTATTTCATAGGGACTATAAAAATGGAGATTTTCTAATTCTATCATTACTTCTTTACTTATCAGCTGCTGTTCCTCATTAAAGAGCTTTCCCTCATCAAGTGCAGATGATTACAGCTCTTCCTAAAAACTGACATTAGATGTTTGTATCTTGCTCACATATGAGAATTCCAACCAAATAACCTATGGACTATAACAGGGTTGGCAGACCTTTTTTGCAAAGAGCCCACTAGCAAATATTTTAGGCTTTCCAGGCCATACGGTCCTCCATCACAACTATTCAGCTCTGCCACCGTAGCGTGAAAGTAGCTATCAACAACACATAAATAAATGGATGTGGTTGTGATCTGATAAAACTTTATTTACAAAAATAAATGGAGGGCCAGGTTTGATACACAGGCCATCATTTGCTCATCTTGGTCTATAATAATATCATTTACTTTTGATCTGTTTTACTGCCCTACTGAGCGGCTTTCAAAGTATTTCACACAGATCACTCAGTCTGTTCACCACAACAGCCATGTCACAGAGATGGGGCATATGACTGTTAGCAGACAGAAGAGATGAGGCTCAGAAGCGGTCAAGTGGGGCCCAGAACCTAGATTTTTCAACAACTTGCCTGATGCTTATATTCCCATTGTCTCCCTTTATGTAGCTGGATACAGACCCCAAACCTACCATTATGAGCAACAAATCTAATGCCCCAAAGATGTATGAAAAATTAAAGGTCAAACACTCTAATCGCTAAATTATGCTTTCCGCAGAGACTCAGCTATTGATTTGCCAGAATGAAAAATAAACCATCACAGCATAAACATACTCTGAAGACTACCGTTATGTTTTCATTTCCATGAAAAGAAAACAAAATTTAAAATGTTCTGAAATGCATAACCCAGATGGAAATTAATGTCTGGGCTTAGTTTGTTAATAGAATATAAAAATAAATAGAGATGCAAACCCTTCCACATTGCCATTAACTTTGCAACTAAATCTATCAAAACATCAGAAGCGGGCACCTGGGTGGCTCAGTTGGTTAAGCGACTGCCTTCGGCTCAGGTCATGATCCTGGAGTCCCTGGATCGAGTCCCGCATCGGGCTCCCTGCTCGGCAGGGAGTCTGCTTCTCCCTCTGACCCTCCCCCCTCTCATGTGCTCTCTCTCATTCTCTCTCTCTCAAATAAATAAATAAAATCTTTAAAAAAAAAAAAACATCAGAAGCCACAGTTTTCTTCCTTAACTCATTAACAGGTGGTAAAATATACATAAGCACGTCAAGCACTGTAAAGTGCTACCGCATCATCTGTCAATATTACTGCTGCCACAGCTGTTGTTAAAGACAGAAACGATCCTTGAATGGTTAGACAAAATGCGTATTTTGCCTAACCGACTAGGCTTGCATCCATGCTGGGGAGAAAAAACTATATTTAAATATATAGTAAGACGTTCCAAATCTGGCCTGTTTGTTATTGAGTCTTACCAACCAACAGAACATTTAAGAGACCACATATTCCCCCACACACACCTTTTTTCTAAAGGAAGAATTTGTCTTGAACTCCATGGGAAGAGACTAGGCTACTTAAAGTTGGAAAAACCTTAGCCATCATCTTATATCCCACCTCCATAAAATGTTGTCAGAGTTTCAGAGGTATAGCTCTCCTTCCACTGTGAATGACAAACAGGTTAGGGAAGAGCAAGGAAGCTAACTTTTAATGAGGCAACTAGTATGACCTGACGATTTAAGTTAGGCCCACGCCTAATATTGCAGGGGCAAGAATACCAGTGAAAGCCTACATTCCATACTTAATATTTTAAGTTCTGTATAAAGCTAATGAATCACGGGGGCACCTTGTGTGGCTCAGTGGGTTCAGTGTCTGACTCTTGATCTCAGTGCAGGTCTTATCTCAGGGTCGTGAGTTCAAGTCCCGTGTTGGCTCCACGCTGGGCATGGAGCCTACTTAAAATAAAATAAAATAAAATAAAATAAAATAAAATAAAATAAAATAAAATAAAATAAAATAATAAAATAAAATAAAATAAAATAAAATAAAATAAAATAAAAAAATAAAATAAAATAAAATAAAATAAAATAAAAGCTAATGAATCAGTAAATAAAATACGTTCTACTCTCCTACCTTGAGAAATACTTCATAATTATAAAATTTTAAATGTGTGTGAAGTTATGGTTTTTATACAAGTGAAAGTCAGCAAAACATTGGAGACAACTGAATTTAATTGTTATTGCACACATCTGGGTGTTCCGCTGATAGACCTGTGATTTGGGGATGAGTAGTTGGTTAATAATGCAAAATGTGCTTCATTCACCATGTGCATCCATTGCAAAGAGCTCCCTAATTCACAAGTACTTCCGGAACCATGAAGAAAAGCAAGAAAATGAATGTGCAGTATTATTGAAAAATAATACTTGCTAATGTAATAAACTACTGCACTTATGCTGAGAAAAAGGTTTTACAATTTAGTCTTTTGTCTTACCTAAGTGCTTTTGCTATTCAAATCCTCCCCACACTCAAAAGCAGTGCCCAGTTTCTGATAGCACAACCCACAAATCCTCATGGCATTCAGATACAGTCACCCTTTTGTTTGAGAACAATGGCCAAGAGATGTGGGAAAGCCTGTCCCTGGGGCCTGAACAGTATTAGCAGTCATGAGAGCTGATGTTTACCTGCCAATGTTGAGTACCAAATCCTGAGTAACAGAGGCACAGTGTTTTCTTTACCAAATATATACACTGTATGTGTGCTGAAGCTGAGGCCTTCCAAAGTGTGTGGCCCAGGACAGGACTGGGCCCTCTTGCCCAGTATTAGAGGTAAGTACTGCTTGACATTTATTTCCTTCCTCAGCAGAGCCATGAACCACTAGTTCTCAGTGAATATCCCTAAGTCACCATGCTCCAGATGTGAGGGCCTATGATACTCACTTTGCCATACCACACTAAATCCAAGGTTTCGAAATAACTATTCAGTACTGACAATCATCACTATTTATGGTCACTTCAAAAACAACTCCAATTTTCCCACTGCACAGTAAGATGTGGGCAGGGCAGGGGAAATAAACATTGCAGGTCTGGAAGTGAAGGAGGAGGGGAGAAAAACTGAGAATAGGTTTCTTCCAAGGTTACTTTTTCTTCAGCTGACTTTTCCACAGCAAAATCACACCAATGCCTTCTAACTCCTTGGCAATTTGGAACCTTCTTTCAACATTTACCCAGAGCGTGTGCCAGGCTCTGTCCAGGGCTCTGGGGAGAAGAAGAATAGTCTCTCCCATTAAAGGTCTCAGTATTCCATAACCATGAGGTTTCTGTCACCAAATTTCCTGGCCCATTACAAGGAAAATATGCATTACTTCTTTCCAACACTGTTCCTTTCACTCTTTCTCTTTTTTAGTCAAAGGCAATAACTATAGCATAAAAGGATGATGCTATTTTCCTTGTAACTGAGAGAAGATGCACCTAGTTTCACACACTCTAAGGTCAAAGAATTAACCACCTTCCCACAGGGTTTGTTGAAAGGTAACAAGTCTCAGCAGAAGCAACATTAACCTTTGTCCCCTCCAGCTCATGCCTCCCTACACCTACCTTGCTGACCTAAATGGAGAACAAATCTGAAAGAAAGGAGGCTGAGGCACTGGAGGATTTCTCAGAGAAGCTTTCTCCCCACCCCAACAATGAGAGGGGACGGAGGCTTCAAGCAGAGCAGAGATGACACTGTGTGCCCCCGATACCACATGCTTAGTCACTGGACTTGATAGTAAGTCCCTGTACCACTGGAGGAAGGCAAGGAGCACTGGGTAGAGATGGTATAAGAAGGGAAAACTTGGGAACTTTCCTGTTCCCAAGATACATGTAGGTTAGATCTGAACTTGCCAGTTGGCCACAAAGATGGAAACGTCACCAATGCCAGGTAACACTGTATCGCAATCTGGGCAGGCACAGGCATTGGGTAAGGCGATGTGATGGGATGTTTCTAACTAGGAATCAGCTAGAATATACGGCTGAGTCATGTACAAGAAGCCACATAGGACGGAGGTCCTTTTGTTGGGAGGGCCTACTAGAGTCACCAGCCATCCTCAAGGAGCCCATAAAATAAGTCATGAACTAGGTCAGCAGGTATTTTCAACCAAGGGGAGTCATGCAACCCCACCATAGGCGGACATGCAAGGCAACATTTTCATCTCATTGCCTTCCTCATTGACCCAACATCAAAGTGGTCATTACAAAAAGGTCGAGAAAAGTGTGTTATAGAACAGAGAGTGACCCAAACCCTCCACTCCCAGGGAGCCAGGGCCACAAGTTTGGAGGGAGGAAAGATGGGTAAGATGAAGAAATAGGTATTAAATAGGAGATCGAAGTTTTAAGTTGATAACACTGAAACTTTAAAAACTTTAAGTAGGGTTATTTTATATGAAATAAGAAAGTGGGTTTTGATAGAGCAAACTGGTAGCAGTTATTGCACAAAAGAAAACCATTTCATGTATGATGCCAGAGGATTCAGAGAGCAGGAAATCAAGAAATTCTTAAACATATTCATCAAGCCACAACTGATGACAAAATGATAAAACTAAATCACTGTACTACAGAGAAATCTGGTGGGCACCTAAGAAGGGGCCCCTTAAAGCAAGCCTTGGGAACTTCAGCTCTATATTCTACCTCCCAGCTGCTTGGAATTATAACAGAGGGTGACGCGGTTTGTCTTGATCTGCAAAGGCATTTAAATTTCGCAGAAGGTCCAGCTTAAATGTTTGCAAATTGTCCACGTTTACAGCTGGGATCTCTTCCCCAAAACTGCAGAGAACGGAAAACTGCACTCTGCATTTTTCTCTTTGTACCTTCTTCTTCTTGCTTCTCATCTTCATGGTCGCCCATTAAAAGTAATCGCCTTTGGGAAGAAGATCAGAAATTGCTTCAGAAAGGGTCTGTTCTTCCAAATGACATTGCTAAGATGGGGGTGTTTTTTTTTTATAAATCTGTTTCTCTTCTGATCTTTTCACTTTGCAGCTAAAGTCTTTCAACCGCCTTTGGATGAAAGAAGTACTGTAGAATATTGATTTTTTTTCCCCTTCCCCCTGTAAATTCATGACAAATGGTGAACAAAAGCTTATCTGGAAGTTTAGACGTCCAATTAAAATTTTACTCTCAAGTGAAAATTCTTCTGAAAAAAAAAGGGGGAGACTCCAACTTTGGTGTACTCTGTATATATCTTCATCTCACTAGAGACATGTCTCAGGGCCAGTTTCAAGAAATTAATCTGAAAATTAACTTGGGGAGAGGAAGGGGGAGGGGAGAGAGAGAAAGGTGAGAAGCATCACTCAACATATTTTATTCCTTTGGGTCAAAGGGAAACTAAGAAATGGTACCTACTGGAAGGATGATGGGATTTATGAATTTGGTGGTAATTTAGATCCAGGCTGCAATATAATGATTTAAAAGAAATGTATACTTGGTCATTCAGATGACCAATATATATTTCTCACATATATTTGGCCTTTATTCAGTTCCTGAAAACCCTTCAGAGCCATAAAGGTGACATGGGTGTTTTGTTATTAATGAAGGTGACTTTCAGACCCCAGCCAAGGACAGGGCTTGGTTGCCAGGAGGACGAAACATGTGATGGCAATGTTAGAATGTTCAGTCCTATCTCCTTACCTCCAAAGGGGAGAGGGGATAGAGGTTGAATCACCCAATGGCCAATGACTTAGTTAATCATGACTATGTATTGAAGCCTCCATAAAAACCCAAATAGACTGGGTTTGGACAGCGTCTGGGTTGGTGAACATGTGGAGGTTCAGGGAAAGTGGTGTATCTGGAGAGGATATGGAAGCTCTGTACCCCATACAGAGCTCCCCATATCTTGTGCAGTGCATCTCTTCACCTGGCTGTTGATTCGTATCCTTTAGCATATATCTTAGAATAAAGTGGTAAACATAAGTATTTCCCTGAGTTCTCTGAGCTGCTCTAGCAAATTAAAAGAACCTAAGGAGGATGTCATTGGAATCTACAATGTGTTACTGGTGGGGCAGAAGCACAGTTACAGCCCAGGGTTGCAACTGGCATCTGAAATGGGGGTAGGGGACAGTCTTGTAGGACTGACCCCTTAGCCTATGGAATCTGATGCTGTCTCCAGCTAGTTAGTGTCAGAGTTGAGCTGAATTCTCAGACATGCTGCTGGTGTCTGAGAACTGCTTGATCTTGGGGGGGGGGGGGGGGGGGCGGGGTGGAGGGCAAATGGGGACCACCCCTCATGTTGGAATTAGGTTCAGGAATCCTAAGAGATTTGGGCTCATTAAGCCCTGGGTGTGTCTGGCCAGAGTGAGATAAGATGCAGAGAGCTAGGCAGGGAAGGGCACATTATTTCAGGTGGAGTGTGCAAGTAGGAGTAGACAAGAGTAGACACAGGCAACAGAGGGAAAGGGAGGAGGCCTGGACAGGGATGAGCACTGTTCAGGTGACAGACACATGGTTTGCAGGATAAGTCAGAAAAAAGTCTGGAAAATGAACTGAAACACCCTTGCATAGGTCCATTTCATAAAAGGTTTAATATTTAAATTGATCTTTTGTTCACTTTTTTGTTTCTTGCCTCTGATTCTCCCTTTGCATCTATTAATATCCCCTGCTACAACTGATAAGCTTTGTCTACTCCCTCTTTAGGTACCTTCTCCAACCACCACCTGAAACTGTTACTAGAAAGGTAAAAGGCCATTTGGTACAAGAACACTGTGGATGGGTCCCCTGAGTGGCACAGTCAGTTAAGCATCCGACTCTTGGTTTTAGCTCAGGTAGTGATCTCAGAGGTATGAGAGTGTGCCCCGCAATTTAGATTCTATTACATGTAAAGCTCTACAATGCCAAATTCCTAACATCCTGATGTGGGGTCAGCCTTGGGAGCCCCAGAGCATCCCCACGGTCCAGCCTTCCCCCCGCCCGCCCATGCCTGTCTTCTCCAGCTGCACTCATGTTACTCTCTGGGGAACTCTGCATTGCTTTGGTTCATGACTGGGTGCTGCTAGTGAACTTGCCTATCCTTCATCCCAGAATTACGTCTTCATTATTCTGGTCAGAAAATAAACCAATCCTTCAACTGGAGGGAGACCCAGTCTCTATCTTCCAGATGATACAAGATGTGCAAAAATGCAAGAGAGCCATACAGCAATATCTTCCATCAATAAGCTCCTAAACCACAAGGAATGACGGGGGGAGGGGTGATTCTCCACAAGGAGGAAACATGCTATTTCAAAGAACAAAACAAAAAACCCTGAACAGACAACCCTAATCTGAGGTTATCATTCTAACTCCAGGTGCATGAAATCTCTCTCTGGCTCCCCAACTCAGTTTTACCTGTTAAGAGTACCTGACGCTGTTTTCTTCACACCTGGGTGAATTGTGTCAATGCCAAATTCAAACAGTTATTTCCATATGAAAACACGTACCTCTGAAGCCCAGTTCTTTGAACACACCTCAAAGTCCTGGAGATAAAAAAAATATATGTATCACTATGGAACCACCGCTCTGCATGGACCACAAATGGTGAAGACCATGAACTCCTGCCTCATCTGCCCCAGCTACAATTGGCCTGACCCTGTAGGTACCTGAATTTGACAGTTTTGCCCATGTGGTCGCTTGCTCCTCTGAAAATCCTCAAGTCCACATAACTGAAGAGATGAGCTGCGATTCAATACGTAGGCAGGGAGGCTGGACTGTCCTAAAGTACATGAGTAAGCACCAGCCTCAGGTTCAGAATTTGAGAATTTGCTTTGATCCAACCTACCCATGAACTCCAAGGAATGCTATAAGCTCCATGGAAGAGAGGATTGGCCAGAAAAGATACAAGCAAGGAGGGAAAGGAGTCTAAGAAGGGAAAATGTCCCCAGAGAAATAGCTCATGCTAAAGGACAAGTGACAACCCCCAAAAGGAAGGCACTTGAAATCCCACAAAACTATCTCTGAAAGAATCCTGCTATTTTTAGCCAAAAATACGCTTTCTCAAAACTTTGACTTGATCGTGGATAAAGAGCACTACAATACAAAGATATACAGACCAGTTCTTTGAGTCACAGACATGGTTCTATTAAATTCAGGATCAGATTGCCTGAAGAAAGGAGTTTCAAGGGACACACATGTTTTGAAGCAAAGTGGGTGGGGGTGCTGACTGCACCAGGCAATTCTGAGTCCTTAAGCAAAAATTTCAAAAATAAACCTTGGATATGTTCATCGACAGATAAACCAGTGCACACAGCTGTAGCCAAATGCTACATGGCAGGAATTCTTTTTCCTGTTCCTCTAAGTTTTTCCTACAACTCCCAAGCATTCCAGAACCTCATCCATCCATCCATCTGTCCAGTCACTGAACAAATGTTTATCAAGTGACGATCACGTGCCTGGCACCGCTATATTTTGGAAATTCAGCAGCGACCAAAACATATATGGCCCCTTCCTTCACGGAGGTTTCCAACCCAAACAGAAATTCAGCTATTCATAAAGCAAAATCAGAAATGAATATCCTAAAACAGTATGCTAAAGACTGTAAAAGACAAAAAAGAAAGTTTCTCTGCAAGACAATAAGTGGGTAGATGACATTTGTTCCCGAGGTCAGGTCTGGCTTCTCTGAAGAAGCAGCAGCTGCTGAGACGGACAGGATATACAGGAACTAACAGGTGAAAAGGGGGCAAAGGGGCAAAGAAGAAGGTTTCCTACAGAGAGCCGAGACCACATGAGGAACTGGAGGCCGGGAAGAGCAGGGAGTGTGGCTGGGTTCCTGCACCAACCGAGGCAGGCAGGCAGGTAAGACGGGAGAAGGATCGGGAATACGCAGATGGGGCAGGGCAACTGGTCAGCCCTTGTGGCCTCATAAGCCAGGATCCACAGGGCCTCCTGGGCCGAGAGAGGACATGAAGAGGTACTGAGGTGGGACAAAGCCATCTGACTTTGTTGCTAGTGGATCATTCTAGCTTCTACATGGGTAGATTCTGGAGGCCAAAAAAGGAGGCAAGGAGACTGCCGAGAGCACAAATTCTCCATGTGAGGCCTGAGGACCAGCAACAACAGCCCCACCTTGGAACTGAGAAAAAGCAGATTCTCGGGGGCCCCCCCTTGACTTCCTAAATCAGGAACTGGGGGTGGGGGCAGTAATTGTGTTTTAACAAAGTCCTCTCAAAGTCTGCAAACCACAAGTTGAGGAGGTTACTGTGCAGAGCTGGCAAGAAACTCTGGCGCTTGTCACAGGATGGTGACAGTAGAGATGAAAGCCATTCATCTATGAACAATTCAGAAGTATTAATAGGTGCTCCTTACAAATTTGGCAAAAGCGAGTAAATGTACCACTGCCTGGAATGCTCAGAAGAATAACAATGGAATGAGTCCGCAGATCTGGCAGCACAAAAGACTGCTGCTCTCCTCTCTGAACTCCATTTGCTTACTTGAGGCTCCTTACCCCGAAGGATGTCAATACTTGGGGTTTCTTAAAGAGTCGCTGCATCTAAGAGCTAACATTTGAAACCTACTTCTATTCAGTTCCATTCAACAAACCTACTTCTATTCAGTTCCATTCAACAACAGGTCCTCCTCTTTACTGAGGACCTCCTAGGTACAAGCAATCCAGAGTGAGACTATGAGCAACAGAGACCTATGAGAGATTTTTTAAAGTTTTGGTAGGTAACTCCCACCTGGCAGGTCTAGAAAATAGTAACGGGGCGGTGGAGGGATTCTAGAAGGTAGCAGCTGTTGCACAGAAGCTGATGTAAGAAGCAGAGTGGGAAAAGAGAAGGGAAAATTGCTACTTGGTCCTTAAGCTGAACACCACCTTCTGCGGGTACAACTGCTCTTTCTCAGTTCCTTCAAACCCATCCTTCCCTCAACACACACACTCCACACCGACATACGCAGGCATCTTTTTATCCATTTGCTGGATGATGAGAAAAGGAATAACATGTTGAATAGCACTCCCCTGCTGCTGAAATGAGAAACACATCAATTAACCCCTAGTCAAGGAAAGAGAATCAGCAATTCCATGGACATGGTTTCTTTCTGTCATCTCATTTTAGGAGCACTGAACTGCTTAAGAGAAAGAACAACTTGCTCAGATTAGGTCTCCAAATGCATCCATCCAGAATATTACATTTGTGGAGAGGACCTTAGTGACCTCCTTTGACAGAGGACACCCAGGGAGGGCTGGACTTGCCTAAGGTCACCCTAGTTATGACAGATCTGACCCTAGTGCCTGCCACCTCTCCCAACTCCTTTTCTCTCTCCTACATTCCTTCCAAAGCCTCATCACCCCGGGAAGGTGTTCATTTGTATAAAAAATGTTTAAGTAAACTTCATTTAATGACTATGAGATAGTGCGTTGCAGAGGATTCCAGCTTAATCAAGAAGCAGTCTGTTCAAGGAACTCCAGGCCCCGAACATTCCAGCTAAGATTTCACCCTGTGTCCTTAGCTACTACTCGACTCTCAGCATCAGACGTGCTTGCATGCCGTGAAGATAATCATTAAAGGGATTGGAGACAGTTCCAAGTGCAGAAGAGTGACACAGTAACCAAGAGAGGCCTCCTCCTTGGCAACATCAATTAGGCAATCCAAATTGCCAGAGTGAAGCAACATCTTACTTCAAACAGGAGGAAGTTGGGGAAAAAAATATATTAACAAACATCAAGAGAGAAGCAGTGGCTCCAGTAATATCTTCACACAAAACAAGCCCCAAATGTTAACAAGTATATCACTCAATATCCCTTATTATTATTATTATTATTACTATTTTCTCAAAAATAACAGCTGAATGGGATGGGAATTTTGATGGGGACAAATTTCTATGATTTGGTTCCCCAACGTTCATTTGTTCGGTCATTTTCTCTCATTTGTTCTTAACAGATCAATATGGGCCATCAGTTACTCCCCCACCAGCCAGGAATCTGAAAGAGAATGAGTTTCTGCAGAAAAATTGGGACTCATTGGGGGGTTTGGGTGGGGGCATCCACAGCAGATCTGTTTGAGGAAACCTTCCTGGTGAGTACCGATGTCAGCACATTGGCTGAATTTAGATCAAGTTTTTACTCAGGGGGAAACAGAATTACTTTTTAATTACGGAAGCTTAGACCTGAATAAAATAACAGAAAGAAAAACATTTATGCTTGCTGTTCAGTCCTAAAACAATCTCCAACAGAAAAGTCCTTTCCCGTGAAGTCTGGGAGCTCACAACCACTCAGCTATGTCATTCCAGGCATTTTTGGTAAACCAGATGGAATACCCTCTTGGCTAAGAAGGGGTTTGGGGAAATTGCCTGCAGGGGAATTTCTTTAATAGACATGCTTACAGTGCCTGCCTTGCCCAGAGAGTCAGAAAGAAACCCAGGGAGAGAGAAATTAGAGAAACAAAGACACAAAGTTAGGAAAAAAACGAAAAGAGAGAGAGAGAGAAACAGAGACAAAGATACACTGAAAAGAAAAGATGTCCAGAGAGAGAGCGGAAAACATACCCAAATGCACACAAGCACAAACAAACACACACAACAATGGCTGCTTCAGTGCCCGTGGCTTACATACCTACCTTCAGCTGCCACGTCCTCTGCTTCCTGTCCTTGGAATTCCTGAAATTGACTCACATCTTTAAAGCCAGGCCTCTCACAACCAGTACACACTGAGGGGAGCAATC
The DNA here is from genome assembly GCF_029215605.1 of Mirounga angustirostris. Taxonomy (NCBI): domain Eukaryota; kingdom Metazoa; phylum Chordata; class Mammalia; order Carnivora; family Phocidae; genus Mirounga; species Mirounga angustirostris. The sequence continues at coordinate 141,450,498 of NW_026991709.1, read as the reverse complement.
CCTCATTCTGATTACTTCGGGGGCACTGGCTTCAATTTTTTTCAGTCAACATGACTATACTAATCTATATTATAAATGATCGTAATTCAGTTCCCAAATAGTAAACTCATGAAGTAAGCAAATATGGTCAGGAGACTCCCCTCCTGAAATCCACTGATGCTTCTCCATTGCTCTGAGGATCCTGGTCAGTTTCTCTAACCTGTTTTCCTAAGTCCCACAGGCTCTGCCCTTTGCTGACTGCCCCCCCCAACCACCCCACCGCCTGCTGTCACCTCACCGCCCCCCCCCCCACCCCGTGCCCATGGACATCTCCCAGTTACTCAAACTGCCAGGGGGCCATCTCTTCCCAAGCCTCTCCATAAAACCTCTGCCACCTCCACAAGATCCCACAGGACTTTTCCCAACCCAACACCCAGTTCTCAGCGTTTACGAAACAGCCTTCTCTAGGTAACGCCCCTCCAACTCTGGCTTAGCCGCCTTTCATCTGCATCCCACATCCTGTCAGAGCACATCTGGCCATAGCACAACCACCGCCTGACTGGCCTCTCTCCCGGCCACAAGGACCGGGCCAAGGACCAGGCCGTATCTCTTCTGTCCACCGTTGAATGCCCAATCTCAGCACTGAGGACAGTGTTTAGAGTACAAATTTAGGTCTCTGTAGGCTATACCATTCTGTTTTGAGCATACAAGGAGAAATTTTCACTAAGAGATATCAAACAATTGCATACTGCCAGTATCCCTTATGAAGTCCCACACCAAGCAACGTCCAGATGTCATGAGCACTGCTTCAGCTCACTGCCAAGTGCAGATTTTAAGAGTCGGAACAGCTCGGGGCCAGTGTGGTTTGCCTGGCAATAAGGGTGGACACTGAGGGACATGCCCTCAATTTTCAGCCAACCCACTGCACAGATAAGCAGACTATTTGTCTGAGGCTGAGTTCCCTGGGAAACCATCTCTGAGACTCTGAGATTTGTGTGCAAGAGGGTTATTGGGCATGCCCTTGGGATCAACTCTGGAGGGAAGGGAAGGAAGCAGGATCAGGCAGAGGGGGGTAGCTGACCTGAGATACTCTGAACAGAAGTCTCTCGACCCCACAGGCGACTTAGAAACCTTGGCGGGTCCTTTATAGTTCTTCCTGCACGGAGGCAGGGGGCCTGATATTTGTGCTCTAGAGGCAAAGTCACTGGATACTGGCTACCCCGTACCTCCTGGGAGCCATCATGGCCTTGAGCAAAGCCACTCCTAACAGCCAGCAGCTAGGGAAAGACAATGAGATCTGGGAACTGTCAGGGGCCCATACCGGCTGCAGCTGGTAAACAGAGGGCCTGAAGGGGACGCGTGGACTGCACACAATCACACCCACCACTGCATTTCGGAGGAGGAGGGGAGAGAGATGCTGATTCTTTCACCACTTTCCTTGCTCAGAACTCTTGAGCTCAACAATGACAACTTTGCTTCAACCACCTTGCAATACAATGGGAGAGATTTCGCCTCATCTTTCTTACAGGGATATATCTGAGAGCTAGCAAGCATTTTTCAAACACAAACACAGCTCCATTAAGAGACTTTTAGTATTACAGTTCTGGGTGGGGAGGGGTTATGAAAACAGAAAACTATGGGGGACCTTAATTAAGAATGATAAACAAGGGCACCTGGGTGGCTCAGATGGTTATGCATCTGCCTTCGGCTCAGGTCATGACCCCAGAGTCCTGGGATCGAGTCCCACATCAGGCTCCCTGCTAGGCAGGGAGCCTGCTTCTCCCTCTGCCTCTACCTCTCCCTCTCTCTCTCTCTCTGTCTCTCTGACTCTCATGAATAAATAAATAAAACATTAAAAAAAAGAATGATAAACAATAGCGATATTTCATTCATTCCACAGGCTTCTCATGAAAAGGGAACTGAATCATAATGAATCTGGATGAATTATGAAGTTCTAGACCCTCAAAGGGAGTTTTCCTGAGGACCTATGACAGCATATATAGAAATTGGATGCATATTTGTTCCACTGATTTGAGTGAAATCTTACTCAAAATTATGGCACTCATCATACTTTTATTCTGAAACAGTGGGGGTTTTAGCTCTGAAATAAGCTAAATCAGTCTTTTACAGGTAAATTGATAAAGATGTCCTGGGGTTTGAAGACATAAGTAAGAGGTGAAAGAAATAACAGAAAAAGAAAAGGAGTCTTACCGGAAGCCTTGGGTGAGAGAAATGGAGACTTCTACTGCCTTCTGTCTGTGTCTGAGCCAAGGAAGAAAGCTGAGAGACATCTAAGAGGGGCTGACAGACGTGGGTCCCAGGAAGGCAGAAACCAATAATTCAGAGTCATAAAACCAGAAAGGCATTAAACATTTGGTTGGTGAAGCAGACCCAGGGAGGGAAAAAAAAAACCCTTGTGGTATGCATTATATCTACCAAAAATAAACCAATAAACAAAAAAAAACATACAAGCCACTCCTACTGGGAAGAGCAGTCCTGGAATTACCTTTCTACCCACTAAAAATGTGTACTCTCTCACCAATATGGTCCTTATTCATGGTTTGTTTGAAGTTATTTTAGCGAACACAAAATTTTAAAAGCTTTCATAGACTCATTCGGGACTTCTACTGCCATCCCTTATTTCAAATTCAGTGTCCTGGGATGTGCATTTTCCTATTACGAGAAGTCTTAATACCTAATTTCTGGGTAGAAGCTATCATACATACACATATTTTCTTAATGGACACCTAGGTATTTGATTGCAGCTTCCCAATGATCCACAAACTCCCAGAACCTGACAATGAGTGGGAAGTACCAGAACAAGAAGGATGGCAGGCCCAGCCCCATCGTTCACCAGCCTTGAGATCTCACAAAATCCCCTTAATCACAGCTAGACACAGCTTTCTCATCTCTTAAATAACAGAGGAATGAATATAAAACAGGCCTTGTCCATCTTGCAAGGATTTCTGATTCAGATGAGATTTTGTAGGTGAGAGTAGCTTGTAAACTTTAAGATGCCATACAAACATAAGGAATTATTATGACATTTCTATTCTAGAAAAGAGTGGAGAAAGTACCCAGTACAATTGGCGAGAAAAATATTGCAGATGTTAAGTTCATTTACATTTGGCGATTTTCACCCCAGTAATAAAAGCTATCACATGAAACATAATAATAAATGAAATGCTTTCTATGCTCTAAATAGCATCACAAAATATCTGTATCTGGTTTGATTTAAAAAAAAAAAAGTCAATATTTACCAAGCTCACTTCATATGAGCTGGCACTGTTCAAGGGCTTTTTATATATTAAATCATTTCAATCCCCATTACAACCACCAGAGGAAAGCACTATTATTAAACCCACTCTACAGATGAGAAACTGAGGCTCAGAGAAGTTAAGTAAGTTACCCAAGGTCATAGATATAGGAAACGGCAGATCCAGGAGTTGTACCCAAGCAGCCTGGCTCTGACCCCAACATAGTGATATACAGGAGTGGTAGAGAATATCAACACTAACCTTGAAAAGTTCTAACTGTGAGGAGAGGATGGAAGAGAAGATCAGGGCAGGAAAGTGTTTTTTAAATTTGCTGTGCTTAACGTTTTTATCTACCCTCTTCCAAATGTATAAAGCTATGTGATTAAAGCGAAAGTCCTAGCCCACAAACAAGTGGTCCAATAACTGGGCATCTCTTTCTCATACAGGGATAGATTTGTGCTTGGTGGTTCTGCAGCCTGATCTCAAACTGTCCTACCCCATTCCCAGTCCTTAACTACCAACAATTCAATCTGAACCAGGGTAAGCGGACAATTTGGTCATGCCTACAGTCTGCCACCAGAACCTCTCTGGCAACCACCCTAGAAAAAAGAAATGACCTTGTACCTTGGCTTATCTCCAGTCTTTCAGGAGAGAGACGGAATGCACAAACGAGTCATACTGTTGGGCCAGGGATCTGAATAATAATGAGCTCTGTTCTCCCAGAGGTCAGAGCATGATACCAGGCCATTCAGGGCAGACAGGGCAAGTTAAATGTTTTTTGAGCTTATGTGACGGCAGCAAAGAATGGTCATTTTTAACTTTTTGGTGTCTGCCAAGAGAACTTGATTCGATCCTCAAACATGAGCACCTTCTCTGGGCCAGGCACTATGCTAGAGCCCAGGACACACAATAAATATGACTGAGTCTCTACCATGAGGAGTCAAAACATAGCAGGGCATGGTAGGTACATAAATTGCTATCTGTGATGAGTGCTATTTATTTATGAATGCAGGACTCATATTTAAAACACAGAGGAAGGACAGAATGGATGGGGAATGCATATTCAGGAATTACTTTTGAGTAAGACGAATGGGATTTATGGTCCAACTAGGTGGGGGTGGGAGAGAAAGAGGAATGACCCCAAGATTTCTAGCTTTTAGATCAGCTCAGACCAACATAAAGAAAGACCAGTTCTAAGAGGCTGTATCAGAGTTCATTTGTTCAAAGCTCAGTGACAAGTTTTAAATTACTGTTAGCGCCATCTGTTGGCCATAGTAGAAATTGACGTACACTGGGCTGGTATTCAGCATTATCTAAAATGAACTCTGGAAGTTTTAAAGACCATCTGTATATAATAGCATTCTTAACCTACAAGAGGAAGAAAGAAGAATCATTAAAAGTATATGTGGGCTGAGTTCAGACTGCCTTGAAGATAAATCAATAGTACATGACCTTGGTCAACTCATTTACCTTGTCTAAGACTCAGATTTATTCAAACATAAAATGAGAATAAAATATTGTAACTATGACATAGAGATATTTTGAGGATTAGAATATATGTCGCATAAACAAGAACTCTCACACACTGGTAGTGGGAATATAAATTGAGCACCATTTTGGAAAATTGAGTGTCAACATCCATCAATGTTGAACATATGTATACCCTATGATCTGGAGTTTCTCTCTTAGGGATATACCCAACAGAAATGTGCATATAAACTCTTAATGATACATATGAGACTTTTATATTGTTCCTATGTGTAATAATAAAAAACCAAAGATAATACAAATTTCCAACCGCAGAAAAAATGGATACATAAATTGTGGTGTGTTCATAAAATGGAAAATTATACAGTAATAAGCATAAGCAATCAACAACTACACACAAAAAGGTGGACAAATCTCACAAACATAATATTGAGGAAAGAAGCCAGACACCAAATAGTACATATTGTATGACTCCATTTAAATAACCTACAGAAACAGGCCGAACTAATAAATGTTGTTAAAAGTCAAAATAAAGATTATCACTGGGTGGAGGGCTAGTAACTGGAAGGAGAATTAAGGAAGCCCTGAAAATGCTAATGTTCTTTCTTGATTTGGGTGCTGCTTACTTGAACGTATTTTATAAGGCCATACATTATCATTTCACCATTTTTCTACATGCATGCTATATGTCACTAAAGATTTACTGAAAATATATTTTTAAGTGATAATATGCTGCCTATAAAACTCACACTACCCAATTTCAAGGCTTACTATTAAGCTAGAGTAATCAAGACAGTGTGGTATTAGCAAAAGTATACACATACAGATCAATGGACGAGAATAGACTGCCCAGAAACAGACCCACATAAATACGGTCAACTGATCTTTGACAAAGGAATGAAGGCAATTCTATGGCGAAGGGCAGTCTTTTCAACAAATGGTACTGGTACAATTAGATGTTCATATGAAAAACTAACAAAAAGCCTAGACACATACCTCACACCTTTCAGAAAATTAAGTCAAAATGGATCATAGACCTAAATGTAAAATGCAAAAGTATAAAACTTCTGGAAGAAAACACAAAAGCATGATCCATGAAAGAAAATCAAGTTATACTTGATTAAAATCAAAATTTTCTCTGCAAAAGACACTAAGAAAATGAAAAGACAAGCCACGGAGTAAGAGATTATATTTGTAAAACACTCATTAGGTAAAGGTCTCGTATCCAAAATACAGAAATCTCTCTTTATCCATGGTTTCACTTTCTGCATGATCTGGACCGTGGTCAACTGCAGTCCAGAAGCAGATGATCTTCCTTCTGACACAGAGTCAGAAAGTCAATAGTAGCTTAACACACATCTCAATGCCTGCGTCATGCACCTCACTTCATCTCATCACGTAGGCACTGTATCATCTCACATCATCCCAAGAAGAAGGGTAAGTACAGTACAATAAGATATTTGAAAACAAAGAGAAAGACCACATTCATAGAACTTTTATTACCGCATACTTTTATAATTGTTCTATTTTATTATTATTGTTGTTAATCTCTTATTGTACCTAATTTACAAACTGAACTTTTATCATAGGTATGTATGTATAGGAAAATACATAGTAATATAGGACTTGGTACTCTCTTCAGTTTCAGGCATCCACTGGAGGTCTTGGAACATATCCCCTGCCAATAAGGGGGGACTGCTGTATACAAAGAACAATAAAAAATAAACCCAATATAAAAAATGAGCAAAATATCTGAGCAGACACCTTACCAAAGAAGATATACAGATGGCAAATGAACATATGAAAAGATGTTCCACATCATCTGTCATTAGGGAATTGCAAATTAAAACAAGATATCACTGGGCCCCTGGGTGGCTCAGTCATTAAGGGTCTGCCCTGGGCTCAGGTCATGATCCCAGGGTCCTGGGATCGAGTCCCATTTCAGGCTCCCTGCTCGGCGGAAAGTCTGCTTCTCCTTCTCCCACTTCCCCTGATTGTGTTCCTGCTCTCGCTATCTCTCTCTCTCTGTCAAATAAATAAATAAAATCTTTTAAAAAAATTTTTAAATAAAACAAGATACCACTGCATGCATATTAGAGTAAAACCCCAGAACACGGGCAACACCAATAGCTAGTGAGGATGCAGAGTGACAGGAACTCTCACTTACTGATGGGGAATGCAAAATTAGTACAGCTACTGTGGAGGACCATTTGTCAGTCTCTTACAAAGTTAAACATAGCCTTAGCATACGATTCACCAGTTGTGCTCCTAAGGATTCACCTAACTTGCTTGAAAAATTATGTCCATACAAAAACCTGCTTTATTCAGAATTGGTAAAAAACTAAAAGCTACCAAGATGTTCTTCAATGGGGGAATGAGTAAAGAAACTGTAGCACCTCCACACAATGGCATATTATTCAGCAATAAAAAGAAGTAAGCTATCAAGACATGAAAAGATATAGATGAATCTTAAAGACATACTGTTAACTGGGGGGGAAAAAGCCAGCCTGAAAACACTATATACAGTATGATTCAAATTATTATATGACATTCTTGAAAAGTCAAAAAGTATAGCAACAATAAAATGATCAGTGGTTGCCAGGGGGTTGGGAAGGGAGTGTTGAATAGATAAGGCACAGAGGAAATTTTATGGTGGTAAATCTATTCTGTACAATAAGGTAATAGTGGATACATGTCACCATGCATTTGTCAAAAACCATACAACTTCGCAGCACAAAATGTGATTTTAACATATAGAGATTTTTGACAAATCATTTAGGGGTGGTGAGATCTCAAGATGGAATGCTAAAAGTAACACAACAATCTAATTGTATTACAAATGTATGAAACATTCCTCATGCAGATAGGGAAAAATAGTGCCAACCTAAGTAACTTCTGGAATGAGTGGTCTATAAGCCTAAAAGGCAGTAAAAACTGTACATTAGCACTGTCCTCTAGTTGATAAAGATTTCTCCCACAGGGATATGGATTAACAATTCTGATAACACTATGAATGTCTACTGGCCTTGAACAATTAAAAAAAATGAAGTGGAGAAGGGGGAAGCTATTACTGGAGTGGGAGGTTATCAACAAGCAGAGGGAGAAGTCAAAAATGATCCATGTGGTAATGGTAATGGATTAGAGCTGGAGACATCAGCATCAAACTCATGTTTAGCTTAACACGTATACAGATGGTCACACATAGAAATAGTTACAGGTATTTGTATATACACGGGTTAGTATACACACATATATGGTCCTGCTCTGTGTGTTTAGCAGGCCTAAAAGAAATGATACTCCAGTAAAAAGGGCATACCTTGGAACCAGATCTTGATTTCTAATATCATTCACCAATAAAAGGAGCCAGGGCTCCTTGGAGAAATGGCTGATTCTAGAACCAGGGTAGGAAATACATAAGATGAGCTTGGAGCATTTTGTGGTGCTAAAAAATAAGAAGGTGCTCCAAAAAGAAACACTCTCTCTCTCTCTCTCTCTCTCTCATACACACACACACACACACACACAATGAGAGTGTGTCAAAGGGAAACAAAGCCAACTGAAAGAGTGCCCAATGGCCAAAGCTAGAACAAGGGGAACAACAAAATAAAGTAGAATGGGATTATAACCAAAGTATAAAATAAGTATCTATGAGTCTATACTGACATAACTTGATATAACTAAATGACTGAATAATAACTAAATGGGGGATAATAGCTCAATCTCTTGTGTCAAAGAATTCCAAATGATCGATGTAGATACTCCATCTTCAAGGAGGTAGAGCATAACTCCTCACTGAGGAAGTGTGAGCTGCAGGTAGTAACTTCCTTCCAAAGAGTACAGTATGGAAAGGGGGAAGAGAGTAACTTTACAGTGGAGAAACCTGACCAACACTACCTCAGTCAAGGGATCAAAATTAACTATCAGCAATGATAAGTGATGCTGGTAATATGCACTCTTGATATGATGTGATGAAAATGATCTTCATCCCCAAAACCTATAATCCCAGTTCTAATCATGAGAAAAACATACAAATCCCAACTGAGGGACACTCGACAAACTACTTGACCAGTACTCCTCAAAACTATCAAGCTTATCAAAAGCTAGGAAAGTCTGAGAAACTGTCAACAGTCAAGGGGAGAGCCTAAGTAGACATGACTAATAAATGTAATGTGATGCCCTGCATGGAGTCCTGGAACAGAAAAAGATAAAAACTATGGAAATATGAACAAAGTATGGGCTTTGTTTATTTAATAATGATCTTATTTTAAAGCCCTGAGCACAGAATGTGATTCATAACAAGTGCTTGATATATATTAGGAACTGGAATATCATGAGAGATGAAGAAGAGGAAGAAGAATTAAGTAGAAGAGTAGTTTGGGAGGAGTGTCTGGGAAGTTATAAATTCTACATTCAGATAGGGACATTTATCAGCTCCATAGACAGCCATTGAAGACATGGCAAACAAAGTATACAACTGCTGGGGAGAGCTTCAAAGGACAGAACCTGGAAAACATTATACACGAAATAGAGGGGGCTAATTTGGGAAAGAGACTTATCGGGAAACGGGAAGAGAAGCAAAATAAGATCATGATTTAAAAGCAAAGGAAAAAAGAGTCTCCCTTGAAGGAGGGTGTCAAGAGTTTTTAATGCTACATGAGATTGGGACAGATGAAGACTATATATAGTCATACAGATTTGTCTGTGACCTCGGCTAGGACAGTTTTAGAAGAGTTGGATTTAGAATGGAACTCAAGGGAGTATAAAGAAAGTGAGACATAAACCACTGGGGCAACAATGTGAAGGGGAGAAACACGACACTGTACCAAAATGAAATAGGTGATGGAAATGCCTTTATGACACTATTTAAGACTTGTTAGTCTTTTTTTTTTTAGAGAATCTTTTTTTTTTTTTAAAGATTTTTATTTATTTGTTTAACACAGAGAGAGAGAGCACAAGTAGGCAGAGCAGCAGAGAGAGGGAGAGGGAGAAGCAGGCTCTCCGCCGAGCAGGGAGCCTGATGCGGGGCTCGATCCCAGGACCCTGGGACCACGACCTGAGCCGAAGGCAGCCGCTTAACGACTGAGCCACCCAGGCGCCCCAAGACTTGTTAGTCTTAAATTACTTGTTAGTAATTTGAAAGAATAGTGTAAAGGAAGCAAAAGAAGGTACAGAAAAATGGGATAACTGATATAATAAGGTCTGAGAAGAAATGATCCAGTTCCCAAGGGGGCATTTAAGTCTTGGAGAGGAGGGTGACCCCTCTTCCTCCAAGATGGGCAAGAAAGTAGCAAGGATGAGTACTAATTATCATAGCCTGCTGATGATTTTGATGATGATGACAATGTTGTTGTTGTTGATGATGATGATGATAAGAGCCCCAGCTAACATTTATTGAGCTATTCCTATGTGCTTTACAGTGGATGTCTCACTCATAGCATAACCCCAGGGGGCACGGACTACTGTAACTTTCATGCTACAGATGAAGAAATTGGGTTCAGTTAGATTAAATAACTTGCCCAAACCAGTAAGTGGCAGAGCTTCACTGCTCCTCTTGACACTCTCCTTAAAATATCTCAGACCTCATCTCCTTCCTGGTAGCAGGTACTCTTCCGGCACACAAACCCAGGTGTAGAAAATAGAGGACACTCTCATCTCCCTCCAATATGTCTGGAGCCTTGCATAAGTCACGCATCATCCCTGAGTCTCAGTTTCTCATCTGTGGGATGAAAGACCAGGGCTAGATGAATCATTTCAGATTTTTTCCATCTCCAACATTCTTTGATCACTTTTAAAGACCCAGAAAGGCTTGGGAAGAGTCTACAACTGAGCTGTGAAATCTTTCATAGTTTCTAAAGTGAAGAATGTGGCTCATTCAATCTGGGGGGTCAATAAACTTTTTCTGTAAAGGGCCAGATAATAAATATTTTAGCTCTTTCAGGCCAAATAGTATCTGTTGTACTACTCAATCTGCAATCACAGTCATGAAAGCAGCTACAGACAATATATAAATGAATGAATGTGGCTATGTTCCAATAAAACTTTATTTACAAAAACAGGCTGCAGACTGGATTTGGTCAATGGGCTACAGTTTGCCAACTCCTACAACTTTGGAGCTGTGGCCATTAATACACCTCTCCCCTGTAACTGAGAGTACGACCTCAGAAAAGTCAGTTAAGCCTGCCTCAATTCAGTGAGCTAGAGACCACAGAAAACAAGGGCATTTACCTTACCATGACATCAGGAGGCAAACTAATAAAAGTGGTAGTAAAACACTGAAAACAGATATGAGGGTATCAGATATAATGGCTAGGCCAGCTGTCCTTTCTTTCCAGTGTCTATTAAATAAGAAAAAAAAATGGGATTTTAAATTGCACCAAGAGTTATTTAAGTTAAGAAAGAAAAAGCCAAGTGAGTGGTTGACAATGAAATACCACACTGCACTCCAGAGTACAGTGGAGGATTGGACATCTGGGTATCTTGAAGAACTGAACAGATAATGATGTTAACAATCATCAGAAATAAATCCAGACAAGGAGTGATGAGAAGGAAGTGAACCTGAAGCCCTCTTTCCCTGGTCTATGAAACTTACAAGGCTCTTAATCCTGGTGCCTTAGTGCCTTGAGACACTTGGGGGTCATCTCCAAAGCATTCGTTCAGCCCTTTCTGGCATTCCCCACTTGTATTTGAGACTCTGGCTCTGGGTATGAGGACTCCAGCCTCACCTCCAGGCGCAAGCGTGTGTCCTGGGCTAAGCCAACCAAGTAGACCAATGGAATGAATCTCAGGCCTAAGAATGAAGAAACAAGGACACATTCACCTTGTCTGGATGGCCTTGTGTGGACAGGAGGCCCGGAATGGCAGCTGCTATGTGCTACCATGAGGGAAGCCGGACTCTGAATGACACCAAAACACCAGGAAGGCAGGCCAAGAGAATCACAAGCAGTAAAGTCAGAGTCCTAATGACACCATGGCCTTCTGGACCAAATATCCCTCGAAACCCGTCCTACACCTTCGGCCTTTGAAATTTACATGACTGATAAATCCCCTTTTTTGGCTAAGCAGTTTGAGCTGGGTTTTCCTGTTACTTTTAAAGCAGTACATCCTAACTTGTATATATTCTCTCTCTGATTTGTATCTACAGCATGCCTTGAGCAAGGAGAGGAGATGAATGTTTAAAATGGTCTTAATACTTTTATCTACCTCTAAAGTATTCTCCCAAACTTTAAGTTGTTTTAAAAGCACAATAGCCAAACAGTCACCTTCTCATCATTATGGCTCCAACCTGTCAGCAATTCATTTCTCCCTCAGCTTCTGAAAGCAAAACACAGACTATCTCCAAGTCCTCTGCCTTTTTAATCTGATCAAATATAAATGATCAAATTCAAAGTCCTGTCTTCATGAGAGAATTTGCTCTTGCAAATCAGTTTTGTCTTCAGATTTCTAAACTCCCACCTCAGATGGCCTCTGACTAAAAGCTACCAAAATGAAGCCATGAACACACTATTTTCAGCCCGCAGAGAACCCCATCTGCGGGCACCAAGAAAAGAGATTTATTCAGGAATTATTTCTGATTCATTCAGGAATGAGGGGAAGGGGCTTGAAAATGCCAGGTTATGTTTCATTCAGTCTTTCCATTCTACTTTTATTTTCCTCCAGGAACTAAAGTACCATAGGAAATTTTTGGTGTTCAGCATATTGGATACTTTACATGAACATAAAAACAAGAGCAGGACAACCTATTGGCCATCATAACACTTCTCCCTTGCTAGCCAGCAGCAAAACAAAGATAATGTATTAACCAGCCTCCCTAATACATTCATCTTCTCAAGATACACTGGATTCTTAGCCTGGAAAGATGCAAGATGGTGAACATCCATCTTTTAAATGTCATTGAAACAAGGCTACTACTTCCAACACAAAGTCGTCTTTTTTTCCTTCACTATTACTAAGTAAAACTTTTCCAAATGGCATGCCCTCCTGAAAACTCAAATATAGATAGAACAGGCCCACTACAAAAATATGCATTTCTCTACGTGCCCAGAATATAAAGGGAATCAAGTAGGCCAAATGGAAAGCAAACAGAAAAACCAATGAAAAGCAGGCACAGTGACCTCAATGGCATTGTATAGATCTTGCTTATTTGAGTTATGTGTCCATGAGCTTTCTTGGGGTTCTATGCCTATGAGAGAACATAAAACACTGGAAGGGGAAGGCAAGCAGTCTCGAAGCATAAAAAGGTGCCTTGGGGACAATCCCAGTGGGTGTCTCAGACTCTGACTGCAGCTTCTGCTTCCACCTGTCCTGGACTATTCATCCCCCTCCCCACCTTACTAGCTCTTCCCTCATCTCTTCCAATGGGAAGCTCATCTACAAATGGCATTATCCTCTGGTACCCATGGGGCTTGAAATCCCATTAGCCTTACTTTAGTATTACTTTTTCCTTTCTGTGGGAACACAGGAGAGTAATGTCATAGTAAGCAAGGAAGGCCAAAGACCATGGTGCCCTTTCTTATAAGATATCTGCCTGCTTGCTTTGAGAAAGAAGCAATAATATTTGCAGATATCCTTTGTAGAGGATTCCTACCTGCTTTATCTTTATTTCTTCCTAAATAGATTAGAGAAGAACTTTCTCCTTCCTGTCTCAAAGAAAATCATACGAGGACATCATGGGGGGAGGTCACAACTGGATTAGGTAGGGGTTAAAATTATACACCACGGAAGTTATAAAAGGTCCAGGCCATCCCTTTTCTCTCGATGAATAGATTGATCAACTGCCCAGAGCCCTGGCCATGAGATTCCCTTTTGCCCTCTTCTGCCCCGTCACCGAGGGGGCACATCAACTTCAGGTCTCCACACCCACAGATTTATTGAAAAGACCCACAATAAGGAAGAAAGCTGGAAAAATTGGGGGGATTACTGAAATACTTTGTTAGCATTATCCTTGACAGTGAATAGGGTACCATGTGGAACTCTTCACTACCCTGAAATTTTCATTCATCCTGCAATTAATAGAATCAAAGAACAGTCTAGTTTAGAAAGTGGAGGGACCCTAAATTGGCTAGTAACTCCTCAGGCTAACACCTCTATGATTAACCATGTCTCTAACTCCAGTCCTGCTAATGACCATGCACTTTTCTAAGCTCTACACCAATCCAGACAGAGAACAAATTTCTGTTCACCTAGTAAAATCTGTCTATGCCTAATGTTTGGAAACTCACTGTAGGTCAAATTAACTATCAGTAGCAATCCTTTCCCATTACAGAACAAAAAGAATATGCATTAAAACAACTAAAAGTTTCAGAATCTCCTTGCAACCAACAGTTCGTGAAACAGGAATAATGATAACATTAAATTCTTTTAGCCCCACCTGGTGACTTGAAGTATCAGCCTACCTTGAAATGCCACATAAATTAACAATATAACCCAGTTAAGCACCTCCAAGCCAACTGTGTTGGTGGTATTAGTGACATTCAGGACCAGGGCCCCTTCTATTGTGGCTGGATAGCTAATTTCCCAAGGCTTAGCAAAGAACCATGGATGTCAAAGCCATAAATTGCAGGTGGGGTGATTTGTAGGCAGGGTATGGAGTAGAGCCACACAGAATATTAAAAAAGTATATAAATAAGATTATTTGGGGGTGGGGGTTCATGTGTTGGGCAACAGAGAAAAGTAGAAAAGGATTTTTCCATTACTATGAAAACCATGGAAAGCAAAGGAGAGAAACTAAACATTCTAGATGGTGAATCACCTTTATCGACAATCTGTGACATCTTCAACACAGGCCAGCTTCTTGCACAATAAGATTTGGCCTAAACTTCAAATATCAAGGAAGTGAGATGAGATAAGAACAAGTCCTTCTGTATCCCTACCACTCGCCCATTTCCCCCCAAAAATGGCCTTCTACCACCTTTGCTCAGAGACCTGGAGATTAAGCATTCAATTGTCAAACCCAGTGACTTCTGCTCTTAATTTTTAGGCTTACAGAGATTACACACACACACACACACACACACACACACACACACTGAGATTTCTGACACTGCAGACATGAACCTATTCAACATTATATTCTATATTCATAATGCTTCAGTTCTTTTTTCTTCGGCCCTTGTTATCAGTGGGCACCCAGCTTTGCCCAAAATTTTCCACATATTTTTCCATATAAATGTTCCATCTACATATCTGTCATTTTAAATAGCTTTCCACTCTTAAGAACACAAGAGACACACACAGCAAGTGTCCCATATACACACACACATATTTGCATACATAATATATCCCTTCTTCTCTTTGGAAGGAATGAAGCAACTTCAAACAGAAACCTGAAAAGAATGGGAAAGGATGAGTCCTTCTTTTCCTGTCTGCATCTCTTTATTAAACCCCACAAATATGCCAAATGTCAAAGCTGGCTTCTTTACTTGTTCTCATGAAAGACAACATGGTGCAAGTATAGCCTTTCCTCTGTGCTAGAATCTCCAGTATTATTACCTGGACCCCACAACTAGACATTCTAATGTACTTGGTTGAGTGGAAAGGGTCTTAAATTTAAAGACAAATGGACTTGCATCTGAATGCTTTCTCTATCACTACGAGTCATAAACTCTTGAGTAGTTACTTAAATTCTCTGCCTCAGTCTTTTCATCTGTATGATGGGAATGGTATTACTGACAGTATCAGGGATGATATATGCAAAATCCCCAGCATACTCCCTTGGCGAACAGTACTCTTTCAAAAAATGGCAGCTTATGGTTATTAATGTTCACTGCTCCTCAGGTTTTCTAATAGCAAAACAGAAACCACAGTAAAAGAGAAGGTTGCGCTGCCTCCAAGGATTCTAGCATGCCTTAAGTGTCATGCTGTTTAGAAACTATGCCCCTGAAAATATTGGACAGTATCCGAAATACTTTAGTGACATCTTAAAGCGGTAATATATCTTAGTGCTAAGGAATGATGCGTTCTGGCTCTTTCCTTTTATCACACATTTCTTTTTATTAAATGTCTTCATCTAAGTTAACAACTATTTTAGCTGGCTAGTTTATTATATGACCGATGTTTTTCACACAACAGAGTGTAATAGAAAGCTCTTTAATGTTTATTTAAGAGTAGAGCATTACTTGTGTGTAAATGAAGCCTGAAATTAGTGGTCTGCTATATAATGGCGGTGTTTCTTATTTTTATTTTTTTAAGTTACATATGAAATTATGTTGTATACAAATCTAAGTAGATATAAGCTGGACACATCACCGAGATGCTATTAAGTTGTCATGGTCTGTTAGTCCTCAGTAGCATCTCATTTGTGTGGTGTCTTGCTATCTGATGCCACCAGGGTAAAATGTGTGATTGCAAAAATCAAATAAAAACAGGAAGAAGAAAAACACATGAAAATGGGGGGAGAAATCTTTTCATTTCAGTACATTGACCTGAATTAGAAACTGAGGGGTTTTTTTCCTTTAATGCAACCTCACATTTTTACAAACACATCCGCCCACATCCCTCTTGTAGAAGAATTCCAAAGAAAAAGATGCCAAAGGAGGTACACTGGATACACCACAGGTCTTGTCTTCTACAGGATGCCATATTCTTCCTTTAAACAGAATAAGTTCCAGCCCTGTTGCTAAAAATGAAAGTGAAGAATTCATGAGAATAGAAGGTCTTGCTGATACACGGAGTATGAGCACTTAGACTCATGGGAAAGGAGCAGACGAGAGAGAGTGCAATTATTTTCATTCTAGTCTTCATGTTCCAGATATTGGAAAGAATAAAAGAGGTATTGGAAAAAGTGCCCGGAGGCACCACCCCAAATGTTTTAAATTACTATTCGGAACATTCATTAACCATCAAAAATATGCTATGCTGAACACAGTCTTTGGTAGATATCAATCAAAAGCACATTTTCTCACAAATGAAGAGGGGGAAAAAAGCCCCAACTCTGGCATTTTTGTTCCTCCAGATTCTTTTCTCTGGGAAAATATTGCTTTAAATTGCTGTTTGTTCTCATAATGGACTAGTGCCTTTGAGGTCTTTACTGCTTTAAGTGCTCTTAATGTACAGTCAATATACACGTAAAGTTTGCACTGATTATATGCAGCTCAAAGGATTTCAAAACATCTCCCCCTAGAAGCTTTTCCTTTCTCCTCAGAATTCCCATATGAGTTTCCCGGAGGCTGATTTTCAACAGAGCACAACAGAGTCTCCTTTCGGAAATGGATTTCCCACAGAAGTGGGCTACATCAAAGGAGAGCTCACTAATGTGAGAGCAATCTCTCTGATTTCATTGAACCGCCACGCAGAAGAACAAAAACAAGCTATTCACAGACATTGGAAATGTTATGGCGGCATTAAGCACCACACTGACCCTTCCCTCCTCTGCTTCTGTGACCGTTTTTTTCTTGTAGCTGCCTTCCCTGCATTTTGCTGTGCTCATGTCAGAAGGCCTTGGCCTTCTCACTCAGAGCTTCTGCTAAATTCAGGGGGTTCATTTGGCGTGCACCTTTCTTGCCCCCTCTTCAGCATTTGGGATTAACTCTTAAAAATGTCTTCACTCCACTTCCACTGTGCACACACTTCTCAGACTCTGACCACAGGTGGCCGTCCACAGGGGATCTGCATCAGCCCAGCCCCATCATCCTGCACACTCATGCCCTCAGGAAGAGTGCACTCATTCCCATGGCATTGATCACCATCTGTCCAGTGATGACCCCGAACCACATCTCCAGCTTTAATCTTCTCAGTCCCAGACACCTAATGGGGGAATGACTGCGATAGAAAATACATCTAATTCAACAGGGTACACAGCAGGCAAGAAACACTCCCTTTTACCTATGTCTGAAAAGTGTATTCCTAAGGGACAGGGTTATGGCCACAGAGATAAACCAACTAACAAAGGAGATTAATTTTTTAGTTTTCTAAGTTTTCCTTCCCTAATCCTCCTACCTAAATTAATAAATACGACTTCAAGTTCTGGTTTATACTCCTATTGCTTATAGGTCTCCCATAATTTATACACACATACACAAACACACGTGCACATGTGCACACCATCCTTGCATTTTGCCCCATGGGTCATTTGGTCTCGTGTCTTGGAACATCAAGACATACTCAACGCAGGAAGCTCCACTGACCTAGTGGAAGATCAGGCTTAAGAAAAAGGGAAAAGCAAAAGGGATGGGAAACTAGTTTGGATTCCAGATAAAGGAGCAGAAATCTGGAAACATTCCTTGGATCCCACTCCTACAGCTTTCTAAACATTTGGTATTTTCAAAATAGCAGATATTAGAACTCAAAGTCATGAACCCAAATACCTACAGAGGCCCAGGAGCTAACTGACCAACCCTGAGTGGGGGCCATTGTTAGCTACATGGAGCATACACACATCCTTTGCAGAGAGCTGTGACCTCTCGGTTTGGCACTGTGCCATGCTGAGATGTCCTTCACTATCCAATGGCACCTGTCTTGGCTTTTGTCCTATTGCAATTCCCCTGCATTTGCTATATAACAGAATTCGTATAAGTTCACCTTTGATCCAGTGTGTTATGGGATATTAGATCTAGGCAAGTCAAGAATGAATTCTCATATCTTCTTCCTCTAGCTTCCACACAGCCTGCTCTTCACCTACTTCAGGTCTTTGTTCAAATGTCCCTTTCCAGGCAGCCTTGCCCTGACTTCACTGTTTAAAATTATTACCCCCTCACCCGGCAGTTTCCCTTCCCTACTTTACTCTTCTCCACAGCACTCACTATCTGATATACTATAGTTTCTGTTTATGTATTTGTCTGTCTCTCCTTTCTAGAATACAATCTTTCCAAGGTTAGAGATTTTGTCCATTGGTTTTACCACTCTGTCTTCGGTACCTAGTATGGTACCTGGCACTTAGATGCTCAATAGTCTGTGTGTGTCAGATCAAAGAATTAATCTTTGATGACTAGATGTCAAGAGTGACTGGACCCACCTGGGTCTTTTGACTAATAGGACAGTGACAGAGCAAAAGAAGCCAAAAGTACACATTTTTTTAAAAGTGAAACAACCAGAAAAGCAATGTAAGCTCCCCATACACCTCTCCTAATAATGGCACCAACTGCTCCTTAAAGGATGTATAGTGTTATGGTGACACAAATCAAGAGAATAGAGAAGATGGGAGGGGCAGTACCTACACAATTTTGGGAATGGTTTGCTTCTTCAAGATGGATTCAAGACACCACATTGCCTACTACCATGGGATGGCAGTCAGCTTGAAGTCAGGTCCCTGAAATTTAAGGTTTTGCAAACCAGACTGTCTTCTCTGGAGAAACCTTAGGGAGGACCCAGGGCATACAGTTGGGGATGGGGACAGAAGTGATGCTGTGACACAGAGGAATGAGTGTCAGAATGAGAACAGAGGGTCTGGCTTCTGGTCTCAGCCATGCTGTGGACCATGCTGCCTCATGTGCTCTGTAAGGACACACTGTGGTATATGGATTACTCACTCTACCTCTGAACTCATCATTTTATTTGACAAATTTTTAAGAATGCTTACCAGGCATGCAGCATTGTGCCAGGTGCCATAGGGGAGAGAGCAGATAATCAAGACCTTGCCCTCAAACACTGAGTTCCTGTGTGGCACTCTGAGATTGCTGGCCTCGCATGAGCCTCTGAGTTTTATGTGGGTCAGGGGACCTACGGTGCAATCCTGGACAGAAGAACTGTGCCTTTGATATCTGCCTTCATTGGTCTCTTTTAAATCTTGATCTATAGTTGTATGTCACAGGAATGCTACAGAGAGTTATTTCATCATTATTTTGTTATAAGAAAATCGTACACTAGAATCAGTTCAGGCCTTGCTGGCTTTTTGTGACCCCACGCTTTCCAGAAAATTAATACAATTATGCCGTTAAGCACTCCCAAATGTGCCCAAACCATTATATTCACTGTGCCCAGAGGCAGTTAGCCCAACCGATAATCTGCAGTTTTATAGGAAGGTGGCATTAGCACCCATGGCTACTCTCTCTCCCCAAAATAAGACTAACCACCATGTAAATCAGGTCATATCTGAAGGAAGCGGTTATTAGGACCAATACACAAACCAATACACAAATACATGGGAGAATGTTAACTAAGGGCCATTCTGAACAAAGAGTTGGGTGAGTGGAAAATTACTGGTAACAGGTTAAATCTGACCTTGTAGAGTAGGTGCAAAGGTGGAGGCCGGAGTCAGGAAACAGATTTGCAAGGAGTGGCAGTAGGTCAGCACCATGCTGACATTCACATGGAAGGTACAGCTTAGAGGGAAGGAAATTATTACAAGCCAATCTCCTTAGAATGGCGTATGCAGTTTAGAGCACTCTGCTTTGAACATGTCGGGAGATGGGAGGTAAAAGAAGGAAAAGCAAAAAGAGTCGGCTATGATGTCTAGAGAAAAGGTCAAAATAATACATATTCATTAAAGAATGAGAAGATTGTATAGACACAACTATGTCTACAAAGAAAGCCTCCAAAGCAAGCATGTTTGGGATGTTAGTAGCCTCAGTTAAGATCCACTAAGTCCACCCACCAGAGACAGGATTTCTCCTCCAAGGGAAAAATACACGAGTGCCATATTGCGGCCATGGCAAATCTGAGCGCAGTCACAGAGGAGGACTTCCTCCGGAATGCATACTCTGAGGAGCAGAGAAGCTGAGGTTTCCTTGGTGCAAGTGTCCAACACCAGGTTAGATAAAACCTTAAGAAGAAAGGGTACAGAAGACAACTCACAACAACCCTCACCAGTCACCTTATTCTGAGGTGCAGAGGAGGAAGGAAACAAATGAATCCAATAACTTCTTTAAACAGATGGTGAAATCACAGCCTTATATTTTTGAAGTACTAACCAGTTGCCACCTGGCATGTCAATGTAGAATCAGTACAATTTTTAAATTTAATTCACAAAAAAAGGAAAAAAAAATGCCCATTTCCTAAAAGATACAAGAAGAAATCCTAGCAAGGAAAACTTACTGCAAATGTGCTTGTGTATTACAGTAATTAATTAAAAAAAAATGGGACATGCACGAAAGGATCCCAGTATTAAAAACTGCTTTTTCAAAACCTCACCAAACAGTATCGTAGAATGAGGAACTTAAAAGACTTAACCTTTCCGCTTGACCCATGGCAGAATTAAATTATATCTTCCCCAACCTGATTTCTCCCATGAAATCTACTCTGTTTAGGATGAAGGTCAAGTACCAAGTGAGAATGATTTAGTGCTGCTCTTCAAATCCAATTCCATAATCATACTCTTGTCTCAAAATACCAGCTGGACATCAAAGATGAAAAGAAAAAAAAAGACACAAAAAAATGCAGCCACACTCTCAAGAAACTATGGGGCTGGAATACAACCATTTCAAATTCTGTCATCCTCGAGTACAAATAGAATTTCATTCATCAAATACAAAGCAAACACAGAGCCCGTTGCTGGCTCCACTGTTTTGCAGCATCTCACCTCTTCACAGAACAGCACACTTCCCATTGCGATCTCCCCTTTCTCAAAAGAACTTGACTTCTTTTGAAAAACTGCAATGCTTACATTAAATTCTTTTCTTTCCTTTTCTGCCCGTGCATAATAGTCACTTGACTCCAGAGAAAGTAAAATTCAACAAACCATGGGTATTACTGCAAATACTTCAAAAACAGGCGGGACGAAAATAGCACAGTAGACAAGCCTGGCAACTGTTTGGTCCATAATACAAACCCAACAGCAACTCAGAGCAGGAAGAGAAATAGTCTTTATTGTTTGTTACCTCTGTAGTGATGAACAATAAGAGGTTTTGAGGAGAAAGATGTCATTTAAGTAGATGCCCTAAAGCAAAGTTTGAACGAGGCAAAAAGATGATGCACTAAAGGCATTTTCTCCCCTAGTTCTTGCTTCTAAAGCACCCAGAGCAATGCCATAGATTAAAACGATTCTTCATGGAGAAATCAGGGCTTTAATTAAAGACTCCAGTAAAGACGAATTAACCACATAAATTGAGTACTTACTATGCATTCTGCTTTTTGATACACTCTTTACAAAGTACTAGAGGAAGGGCTGTTCTGTTTAAGAAATCTATAGTCTCATTAGATGAGATCATCAGACACCCTGGTGTCAAAGGCTACATTATAGAGCAAAACAGCAAAATATAAGTCATCATCAGGTAGCATCTTACGTAAGAGTTGTTTGGTCAAGAAGTGGTATGAATTCAAAGGAACAGGATGCCACCATGAACTTGGCAGACTGAAGTGAGCCTTGAAATAAGGCTAAAAGTTCTGGCAGCTATGGAAGAAAAAAAAGAACAAAAGAGTTGGGAACAAAGTCCCTGTGAACAGAGCCCAAAGCCAGAAAGGCCCAAATTCTATTTGGGAGGTGACAATAGAGTGCAAATGGCTGGGTATGGTCTTTTTGAAGGCAGTTCCAAATTGCTGAGGTCTAAGTTCATGACTTTTTATATATTATGTAGCACACATCTGTGAGACACTGCCTAATACCCTTCCTCCCATTCCCATAGCAACAGACAAGTTTGCCCAACCCTTCACCCAGAGTTGTTTTTTCTTTCTTCCCCCTATAATTTACTATCTTAACCGTTTTTAACTGTACAGTTCAGTGGTATTAAATGTATTCATATTGTTGAACAAGCATTACCACCATCCATCTCCAGATCCCTTTTCATCCTGCATAACTGAAACTCTGTACCTTTTATTTATTTATTTTTAAGATTTTATTTATTTATTTGAGAGAGAATGAGATAGAGAGAGCATGAGAGGGGGGAGGGCCAGAGGGAGAAGCAGACTCCCCGCTGAGCAGGGAGCCCGATGCAGGACTCGATCCCGGGACTCCAGGATCATGACCTGAGCCGAAGGCAGTCGCCTAACCAACTGAGCCACCCAGGCGCCCGAAACTCTGTACCTTTTAAACAATAACTCCCCATGACCCCATTCCCCCTAGCCACTGGCAACCACCATTCTATTTTCTTTTTTCCTTTTTCAAAAAATCTTCTCCTCCATGCCCCAGCCTCTGGTAATTACCACTCTACTCTCTTGTTACTATGAGTTCAGTTTTATGTCTGTTTTCTCTTTTCTTTTTTTTAAGATCCCACACACAAGTGAGATCAAATATTACTTTTCTTCCTGTGTCTGGTTCATTTCACTTGATATAATATTCATGTTGTATATGTTCATTCATGTTGTCACAAATGGCAGGACTTCCTTCTTTTGTAAGGCTGAATAATACTCCATTATATGTATAATCATATATATATATTTATATTTATAATTATATATCCATATATATAATATTCCATTATATATATATATTCCATTATATATATTTATATATATATTCTATTCTATATATATTACATATTCCTCCACAGATGGACATTTAGGTTGTTTCCATATCTTGGCTATTGTGGAAAATGCTGCAATAGACATGGGAGTAGATATTTCTTTGAGGTAGTGATTTGATTTCCTTTGCATATATACCCAGAAGTGGGACTGCTGAGCCATATGTTTGCTCTCTTTTTAATTTTTTGAGGAACCTCATTGTTTTCCATAACAACTGTATCAACTTATACTCCCACCAACACTGTACAAGGGTTCCCTTTTCTCCACACTCTCACCAACACTTGTTATCTTTTGACTTTCTGATAATCACCATCCTAACAGGTATAAGGTGATATCTCACTGTGATTTTGATTTGCATTTCCCTGATGATTAGTGATGGTGAGCATCTTTTCATATACCTGTTGGCCATTTATATGTCTTCTGCAGAAAAATTCTATTTAGATTCTTTGCCCATTTTTTAATTGGGTTATTTGGTTTTCGGCTATTTGGTTGTAAACTTCCTTATATATTTTGGATACTACATTTTATTGGATATATGGTTTGCAAATATTCTTTTCATTCCATAGGTTGCCTCTTCATTTTGACTGTTTCCTTTGCTGTACAGAAACTTTTTAGTTTGATATAGTCACACTTATCTATTTTTGCTTCTGTTGCCTGTGCTTTGGGGTGTCAAATCCTAAGAAGCATTGCCAAGACCAATGTCAGGGAGCTTTACCTCTATGTTTCCTTCCAGAAGATTTATAGTTTCAGATCTTACATTCAAGTTTCTAATCCACTTCGAGTTGGCTTTTGTGTATGATGTAGGATAAAGGTACAATTTCATTCTTTTGCATGTGGACATCCAGTTTTCCAACACCATTTATTGAAGAGGCTATCCTTTTCCTATTGCGTATTCTTGGCATCTTTGTTGAAAATTAGTTGGCCATATACACATATGTCTATTTCTGGGCTCATGATTCTGTTCCACTGATCTATGTTTTGATGCCAGTATCACACTCTTTCAATTACTACAGCTTGTTAGTATAGTTTGAAATCAGGAAGTGTAATGCCTCTAGCTTTGTTCTTCTTGATCAAGAATGCTTTAGCTATTTGTGGTCCTTAGTGGTTCTCTATAAATTTTAAATTTTTTTTCTATTTCTGTAAAAAATGTCAACTGGAGTACTGACAGAGATTGAGTTGAATCTGTAGATCACTTTGGGTAGTATGGACATTGAAGCAGTATTAATTCTTCCAAACTATGAACATGGGATATCTGTTCATTAATTTGTGTCTTCAATTTCTTTCATCAGTATTTTATAGTCCAGTGTATAGCTCTTCTACCTCCTTTGTTAAATTTATTCCTAAATATCTTATTCTTTTGATGCTATTGTAAATAGGATTTTCTTAATTGCTTTTTCAGATAGCTTGTTTTAGTGTGTAGAAACGTAACTGATTTCTGCATGTTGATTTTGTAATCTACAACTTTAATGAAGTCATTTATTAGGTTTTTTTAAGATTTTGTTTATTTATTTGAGAGAGAGAGAGAGCACAGAGAGAGAGCAAGAGGGAGAAGCAGACTCCCCATTGAGCAGGGAGCCTGATGTGGGGCTCCATCCCAGGATTCTGGGATCATGATCTGAGCCAAAGGCACTTAACCAACTAAGCCACCCAAGCGCCCCAATTTATTGGTTTTAACAGCTTTTTGGAGGAGTCTTTGAGGTTTTCTTTACATAAGATCATGTTATCTATAAACAGAGAAAATTTTACTTCTTCCTTTTTGATTTGAATGCCTTTTATTTCTTTTTCTTGCCTAACTGCTCGGGCTAAAACTTCCCATACTATGTTGAACAGAAGTGGTAAGAGCAGGCACGCTTGTCTTGTTCCTGATGTTTAAGCTTTTCACAGCTAAGTACAATGTTAGCTGTGGGTTTGTCATATATGGCCTTTATTATGTTGAGGTACATTCTTTCTGCACCTGATTTGTTGAGAGTGGTTATCATGAGATGATGCTGAACTTTTTCTCACCTAGTGAGATGATTATTTTTATCCTTCATTTTGTGAATGTGACACATCACATTTACTGACTTGTGTATGCTGAACCCATCCTTGCATCCCAGGGATAAATCCCACTTGATCATGGTATATGATCTTTTTAATGTGCTACTGAGCAGACAATATTGACTGGCTAAAATAATAGCCATTCCTAACCCCTACTCAGGTGTTGTTTCTCACAGTCGAGGCTAATAAGCTAGTTGCTCATTCTCCCATATTCCCTCACAGGTAGAAATATTCACATGGCTCTATGCTGGCTGATGAGTCATAAAGGGAAGACTGGTGTGGGCTTCTGAAAAAAGTAGATAAAACATAATGAAAGAAGAATAAAGTTTGCTATCATGTAAACTTTTCTATTCTCACCTTGAATGGGCAAAAGGTATTTGGACCTCTGGCAGCCATATAACGAAGAGATGACAAGCAGGACTGTGAAAATCCTATATAGGGAATACAGAGTGAAAAAAAGAGAATGCCACAAGGTTCTTAATGATGTCATCGAAATAAAGGTTCAACTCTAACTCCAGACTTTTTGTTGTAATAGTAAATAAGTATTAAGCCACACCACTGGTTTACACTGCTTTGTTACTTGCAGCCAAAAGCATTCCTATCTGATTTACCTGCCCTCACCTTCCATGACCCCAAGTCTACAGCACTGCCTCATGAGAAGCCACATTGTCTATGACTTTACTCTCAGCCTACAGTTAGCTGTTCCGAGTATGAGGCCCCAACTCAGTCCCTTCCTGGGATTCTTTAAACCACATCTGAGAAGGAAAGTTTGCCCTCTCGCATGGCTGCAGTTATATAAAATGTTAAACTTGGGTCATCAGCAGCAAAGTTTTTGCACTGAATAAAAAGCCTGTCCCTAGTGAGAAAGGCAAGAATCAACATGCACAACAAGGCATGAATGGAACATGAAGAAAACCCTGGTGGGATTCAATTCCCTGATGCCAGCTATTCCTGAGCCTAGCTTCCATGTGTGCCCTTTCCAAAGGTGAGTCAATCATTCTTTGAATCCCAATTCCCCTTTTTCCCCAAACTAGTTTTAAGTTTGGTTTCCTTAATTTATAACTCAAAAAAATGTAATCTATATATACTATTTCATGTACTACCCAAAAGAACTTTCCTATGATTTTCCCATTAAAATGAGAAACATACAGGAATTTTCCAGAGGGTCAAAGAATAAGAAAAAGGTAGAGTTCATCTCTTCTCCTAAATCAGGCTGGGAAATGCTACCATGATCCTCGGTTCAAATATCCCAGCTCTACCACTTAGCAGTTTTGCAACCTTAGATAAGTTATTTAACCCCTCTGGGCCTAGGTTTACTTATGTATAAAATAAGAATGGCAATTGTAGCTAACTCACGGTGGTTCTAAGACTTAAATGAGTCAATACATATAAAGAACTTAGAATGATGTGAGGTATTATGGGTTCAGTAAATGTGAATATTCTTGGGCCTACATCAAAATCTTGAAAATAATGAGATACCTGATCCATGAAAAATAATAAATGAACTTTCAGCTGTGGGGCCAACATATTAATCTTTTAAGCATCTACTGTGTACATAGCACTTCACAGTGCTTAAAATATTGCCTAGCATTAACTCTTAAACCTATTAAGGAGCTTATAACTGTAATCACTCTGGAGGCAAAAAAACTAAAGATTAAGGAAAATTAAATAATATGTCCACTATGGCATAGCTAGAGCTTGAACCCAAGGTTGTATGAATTATAAGATTCAACTTTTTTCATGACATCATACAGCCACAGGAATAAGAATACATTCAGTATTTTGGTTCTTTAGAGTGGAGTAAAATGATTATAATGGCTTCGCATGTGATACAGAGTTAGGGTCTAAAGTCAGATTTTAAGGGCACCTGGGTGGCTCAGTCAGTTAAGCATCTGCCTTCAGCTCAGGTCATGATCCCAGGGTTCTGGGATCGAGCCCCGCGTCAGGCTCCCTGCTCAGTGGGGAGTCTGCTTCTCCCTCTGCCTCTGCCCCTTCCCCTGCTTGTGCACCCGCGCTCTCTGTCAAATAAATAAAAAACTTTATTAAAAAAATCAGATTTTAAGGCAAAACTTAAATATAGAAAAAGTGACCCTTTAAAAATCTCTTAATGCATCTTTAAATTTCCACCCTTGTGTCCTTGAAAGCGCACAAGCCAAGAACTGATTCTCTTAAATTTTCTTTGTATTTTTTTTTTAATCTTTGAGGGAGGGAGTACATGGAACTCCATGGGGCAAAGGGAAATCTTCTGTAAGCTCTTTTTCTTTTGAATTGTTGAGTTTGTGCAAGTAGAATATGTGGTATGACTCCATGGTGGCTGATATTCGGGAAAGCACCTCTTGAGGAACTCTGAATATGATCATTTCACCTCCCTTCTACCTCCAAGAAGGATGGGCTCAAGTTTAGGAGCATAAAAAAAGAAAAGCACAAATATTCAAATATCTCTGTTTCTGCAAAAGAGGTCAATAATTATTTGCCTCTTTATCCTATGGACAGACACTGCCTTCAAACACCTTTATATTCAAATGAATTTTGAGATACCAGCTAAATGCTCTACATTGAATACATATGTTTACCACCACTCTGAGTCAAAACCACATGAATCATAACAGTAGAAAAAAAAATTTAATGCAAAAAGAGAAGAAGAGGAGAAAAAACAACAACAGGTAAATCTTGAGAACTGGAGAGCAGATGAAATTAGCCCCAGAAGTGTCAGCAGGGGGTAAACGCTGTCTTAGAATTTGTACAGCCGGCCCCCAAAGGACCCAGGATTGAAGGGCAACGGATGCCCATGAAAGATGCGGGTAAAGCAGAGAATAGAGGAATGGCTGGAAGTCAAAAAACAACTGAGTCCCCCAGACCACCTCCACCACTCCACACTCCTCTACACTGTCACCCTGTCTTATCTCTCTCACACTCTCTCTCTCTCTCTCTCTCTCTCTCTCTCTCTCACACACACACACACACACACACACACACACACACGAGCGTGCGCTCACGCCCGGTCATCTTGAGCAGGAATAACAATGGCTCTGGGCCAGTCCTCCCTCCAGGGTCCGCATATGTTCCCAGGATACTCCTCTGCAGTCGCTGCCCCACTCAACTCTGAGTCTGTCTTTCCATATAATCCAAGAAATTCCAAATAATGAATTTCTCTCAGCAGTATTTCCAACCCAGCAAACTCTCCTTCACGACCTCTGTACAAGCAGTCCTCAGCCATTCAGTTCAGTCTTACAACTCAATCAGATATTTCCCTTATGTTACATGGCACCTTGAATGAAAAAGAATATCCTATCACGGGTGCCTGGGTGGCTCAGTTGGTTAAGCGACTGCCTTCGGCTCAGGTCACGATCCTGGAGTCCCGGGATCGAGTCCCGCATCGGGCTCCCTGCTCGGCAGGGAGTCTGCTTCTCCCTCTCCCGCTCCCCCCTCTTGTGCTCTTTCTCTCTCTCACTCTCTCTCTCAAATAAATAAATAAAATCTTTAAAAAAAAAAAAAGATTGGTTCTTAAAAACATTATAATACACCTAGGATACGGGAGATGTCCCATTTACTGGGGGTTAGAGAAAGAGCAAAGTCGTCCCTATTTCCCAAGGGAGAACGTCAGTAGATAATATCGAAAACTGGAAAACAAATCAAGAATCGGCTGTATAACCTTGCTTTTTGGAAACACAGAGGTAAAACTCAGGAGAAATACCTCTAAAAGATGGACTGGTTGATGCTAGGGAGCGGGAACTGAGATAAGAGGAGAGGCAGAAAGATCTGTCATTCATCATGAGTCTTGGAGAACTGCATAATTTTTAAAATTATCTCTATTTAAGCTTGAAAAAAAAAATCAAACAAAAATAAAATACACCTGTAGGAATCTGTTCCCTCTCTTAGCTGTCAGCTCCAGATCCAGTTTTATCTCTACAGCCTCTCCTCTCCAGAAATGTGCAATGACCACGAGGCCAAGACAAGTCAGGGTGTCAAAATGATTAACTACAATGCAAACTTTAAACAAGTCTAAGAAAATCCATATTTAAATACTATAAACTAGGAGATGACACATCAGGCTGTAAAATCTCCCCCAAATGGATTCTTTCACACACAGATCCTCTAATGTATCTAAAATGATTCAACTGATTTTTAAATGTGATTTACATATAGCTTAACAGCAATATATTCATTGAACACAGAAAAGCGGGGCTGTATTCAATCTGCAATTTCCACACTATCACACTGAGGATGACACAATTATATGAGATTACTACCTTAAGAAAACTTGAAACTGCCGCTGGTTATATTTCAATCAAAATAGCTACTTTTCAATTTTTTTTAAATGAAGCCATCAATCCATTATTAAATCGCTTAAAGCTTATAAGTTAAAATGAGTACTTTGTGAATGACTTTCTCATGTTTAGAGTAGCTCTGCAACACAGATTCACAAGTGTTATTAGAAGTGTGATCAACCCCACTGAGAATTGCTGCGAATAAATAAATGGCTTTAGTAAAGCTAACTGTTAAAACTTGGCATTCACTGTCAACATCGAGCTGTTTTCCCTCCTATCTACAAAGACTCTTCTCAGATAATGCTTTGTTTGATAACTCCCACAGCCCTATATAGTCTGGAGTTGTTGAAAACACTCAACTTAAATTTGTTTTTCATTAAATCATACTGACTTTGGCCTCCTGTTTTTGACACATCATAAGGTTTCAAATTACATCTTTTTCTACTGTGAAGGAACATATCTAGAAGTTCTTTACATACACTCACAAGATTTCCCATGTATATAATTTTCATAGATTTATGGAGATGTAGAAAACTACTGAAAGCTTTGGGTGTATTTAGATTTTGGACACCAAATTTCTATGGTGAATTTTGCCTACAATGCAACTACCCCACAGGGTCCAGTATACAGAAAGCTCTCAAAATGATGTCTTAAAAATATGATTCTTTCCATACTTTTAAAAAGGTGAATCATGTGATATTTAATCTAGTTTTCAGAAAATTATCTCCAGCCTCAGTGACTGAAATAATTAGAGTGGCTAAAATTTTTCGGATAATACCGGTATGCATCAGAACGGTGCCACATTCACTGTTGATAATACATCGATGCCTCTGTTCAGGTATGCTACAGTTTTAAATTAGCTGCACATCAGTTAATGCTCAAAATTAAAAACAGACATATTTTTAAGGACTTTTTTTTGTTAGCCAACACATGTTTAGGACTGTACATTAAATTTGTCTTTTTTTCTTCTTCTTCTTAGAAAGCTTCATGCAGGACGCCTGGGTGGCTCAGTCAGTTGAGTGGCTGCCTTCGGCTCAGGTCATGATCTCAGGGTCCTGGGATTGAGTCCCGCATCGGGCTCCTTGCTCAGTGGAAGCCTGCCTCTCCCTCTGTCTGCTGTTCCCCCTGCTTGTGCTCGCTCTCTGACAAATAAATAAATAAAATCCTAAAAAAAAAAAAAAAGAAAAGAAAGAAAGCTACCTGCAAGTGTACTCAAGTGTACCATGTCATAAGGGCAGGCTTTTAAAATCAATCTCCTATACGGTGATAAAAATGAGTACATCCATAATGAATAATACATCATCAACACTGAAACCAGGCAATGGTTCCAACTTTCTACGATAAACTAGAAGGCCCAGTTGCCACAAATGATTGCATTTGAGCTAAACAAAGATACAGAAATCTGACGACATCTCCCTGACCTGAGACAGTCATACAGTGTAACCAGTATTCCAGGAAATGCTGAAATGTCTCACCAGCATCTCTTAAGTTTGAGCTCCCAGAGAGAAATCAGCATAGCAGAGTCCCAGGGATAAGAGAGCCTGCTTGAAATCAACTCACCCCTCCTATCCAAAGCACTGGAGACCACAGCACTCCTCAGACAGAGAACACGGCCCACAGACCATTACTGAAACTGTGGGCTAAGAGCCGTAAAACACACCCTTGACTGTGTAAGGCTGATACGCCTGGCCCATCCTCCAGGCCACGAGCCCAAGGCCATCTCTGGAGCCTCCCTTCTTACACAGGAGGCCCACTCCCCCTGAACTGGGAGCATCCACAAAAGTTCAAAGGGCTATAAAGGCAAAGACAACCCAATGTCAGGAAAGGCAATGATGGAATCCCTCATTGCTGATAAATCCAGTAACAGAAATCACAGGATCATATCTAATCAAATCCGGGTTTTGTTCCTTGTTAGAACACTTTTTTTTTTTTTTTTAAATTTGAGAGAGAGAGAGAGTGAGAGAGAGCATGAGAGGAGAGAGGGTCAGAGGGAGAAGCAGGCTCCCCACTGAGCAGGGAGCCAGATGTGGGACTCGATCCAGGGACTCCGGGATCATGATCTGAGCTGAAGGCAGTCGCTTAACCAACTGAGCCACCCAGGCGCCCCCTTGTTAGAACACTTTTTAAAAAATTGGAATAGCAGATATTTCTGGAATACAGGGTCACTGATGATGAAAGAGCAGAAAACTTGCCATTGGAAGAAAGATAAATCAAGGATGAATGGTGAAAGTTTTAGCCAACTCAGAATAAGACAAT
Source organism: Mirounga angustirostris (assembly GCF_029215605.1). Classification (NCBI taxonomy): domain Eukaryota; kingdom Metazoa; phylum Chordata; class Mammalia; order Carnivora; family Phocidae; genus Mirounga; species Mirounga angustirostris. Next base: position 141,418,886 of record NW_026991709.1, on the reverse strand, counting down.
GAAGTAAGTGGCAAACATTTTTCTGGAGGTTATTTGGCAACATGTATCAAAAGCCTTAAAAACATTCAGCCTTATTTTTAGTTTCAAAAAACATAGCTTTATTATTTATATCCATGTAGTAAGCGCAGTCATTGATCACATAGTCTCTTGTATTTTAATTTTCTTTGAGTATAGCTGACACACAATGTTACCTTAGTTTCAGGTGTACAACATAGTGATTTGACAAGTTTTGCACCCCTACATTTATTGCAGCATTATTTACAATAGCCAAGATACAGAAGCAACCTAAGTGTCCATCCATAGACAAATGGATTAGGAAGATGTGATACAACAGAATTATGCCGCCATAAAAAGGAAGATATTGTGCAATCTGAGACAATATTCATAACCTTTTAATGAGTCGATTGCGTGCATAGGACTTTACCTTCTGAAATAAGCAACCAGATGTGAACAGATATGCTGGGACTTATCACACTGAAAAAGATAAAACAAATATAAACAAATATAAACACAGATCAAAAGCAATTGATAAAGAAACATATGTGCCTACACTTGTACATATGTGCATGTATGCTATGTTCCAGTTACCTGCTAAAATACTGTTTCAGTATCCGTTAAAATACTATGCGGTCATTAAAAATGCTACTCAAACTACATAGGATACGGGTAAATGATGTTAGATCTTTGAGTAAAATGGGCTAAATAACAGTACTATCTTTGTTTTGATTTAAAAAAAAAAAAACCATGTCCATTTATGCTCAGATATATATAGAGAACAATGTGTCTAAACTTTCAACAGTAAATGGTAAAAAAGTTATAAGTAGTTTCTAATTACTTATATGTTACTCCCAATCTTTTTTTATTATTATTTTTATTGTTATGTTAATCCCCATACATTACATCACTAGTTTTAGATGTAGTGTTCCATGATTCATTGTTTGTGCATAACACCCAGTGCTCCATGCAGAATGTGCCCTCCTCAATACCCATCACCAGGCTAACCCATCCTCCCACCCCCGTCCCCTCTAGAACCCTCAGTTTGTTTTTCAGAGTCCATCAGCTCTCATGGTTCGTCTACCCCTCCGATTTCCCCCCCTTCATTCTTCCCCTCCTGCTATCTTCTTCTTCTTCTTTTTTTTCTTCTTAACATATATTGCATTATTTGTTTCCGAGGTACAGATCTGAGATTCATATCTTCCAGTCTTTATCTAGAACAAACATTTATCCCTTGTGAATTCTGAAGAAACAATAAACATCAAGTGTTTTTAAAATGTCACAGCACTCCAGCAACCCTCAGTTTGTTTCCTGAGATTAAGAATTCCTCATATCAGTGAGGTCATATGATACATGTCTTTCTCTGTTGGGTGGGAGGGGTGGGGTGACTGGGTGATAGACACTGGGGAGGGTATGTGCTCTGGTAAGCGCTGTGAATTGTGCAAGACTGTTGAATCTCAGATCTGTACCTCTGAAACAAATAATGCAATATATGTTAAGAAAAAAAAAAGAAGATAGCAGGAGGGGAAGAATGAAGGGGGGGAAATCAGAGAAGGAGATGAACCATGAGAGATGATGGACTCTGAAAAACAAACTGAGGGTTCTAGAGGGGAGGGGGGGTGGGAGGATGGGTTAGCCTGGTGATGGGTATTAAAGAGGGCACGTTCTGCATGGAGCACTGGGTGTTATGCACAAACAATGAATCATGGAACACTACATCTAAAATAAATAAATAAATAAATAAATAAAATGCCACAGCAAAGGCTGTGCCAAGTCAGGGGTTCATCAGGAGAGAGTCTGGAAAGTCCACAATAAAGGCTTCCTCCTCTAAGGGATGTCAACTGGAAGAGAGGCCAAGACGAGAAGGTACTGAAGACTCTACGCTTGCATGTTCTTGGTGCCCAAGGTAGGAATAATTGGAACATACACACATACAAGAGAATGGCTAGATAAGCACGTTACCAGCAGAGAGAAACCTGGTCAGATGCCTGCTAAAAGAAGATGTGGTGGTTACTCCAGTTTCAACAACTCCCCCGCCAAAAAAACAAAACAAACAAACAAACAAAAACAGTGTGAAGGTAAAGGATGGCCTGACAGGCAACACTGTAGCTTATCATCCTGATCAGATGCTACTCTGCAGGTGCCAAACTCACTTAGCAGGGCCAAGGGCTGTGAAGGACAAGGTCACCAGAGGTGCCTAGGAGGTACAGAGCAGTGAGGGAGTCTTCGTGGACTCATTCATCTGGACCCAAGCCTTAGGAGAATTTCAAATAGAAACAAAGTAAGGGGGAGCTCCGAAGAGAGCTGCAGTGGGGTGTGTCCAGAGGATTTCCCAATTACGAGTCGGAAAGCAAAAGCAAGGAAGTCCGTGTGTCAGAACGCTGTAGATAATAGGCATTACCTACTAGCAGAACAAGATGCTTTCAGTGAACAAATCTCTCGGTGTTTAGAGAAAAAGAGAACTCCAGCGCTGATGGAGATGTGTCAGAAAGCTCGTGCTGGTGGACAAGACCGTGCAGTCTGAGAGGAAACGTAAGAAAGAGGTTTAAACCAGAGGTAGAAATGGTCCCTAGATGTCTCTTGTCCATAAAACAGGTTGCATTGTTCAGAAAGGCTCCTCAGAATTTTATGAAGACTTTAAATATTAAAACAAATGTATTGACTCAGGAAAATATGTATACTTTAAAACTTCTTAGTCTGCTTCACCCCTCCTTCATGACTTCTAAGAATAAAGTTCTAAGAATAGAATGCAAACTCCAGATAAAAAACAAATGGGGCAAAAGGGCTAATACACTTTTGAATGGACAAGTTTTATTTTTAAGTCATTTTTTTGAAAACGAAACAACCATTTTGTGCATTAGCATACAATGATCAAAAGCAAGTATTCTACCACTGGCATAAATAAGCTAGACTTTTTCTACATAATCTTCCATCCATTAAACGTTAAGGTGCTGATATATATGCATTTATATCAGACGGTTTTCTTTATAATGATCCAGGACAGGGTTTTACAACCTTGCCATATTGACATTTGGGTTGGCTAAGTCTTTGTTGTGGGAGACTGTCCTGCTCATTGTATGATGTGTAGCCGCATCCCTAGTCCCTACCCACTAGATTCCATTAGCAATCTCCATGCTTGCAGCTGTGACAACTAAAAATGTCCCCATTCCCCTCCCTGGAGAACCACATATCTACTGGTACTTTGACCACTTAATGGGATAGTCACAGGTCTGGATACTGCAAACAGTCAGTAGGGACTTTATAAACCTCAGTGATTTGCTAGAAATTGAATTCAAAAAGAGTAACAATGTGCTTTTTAGTTGTCTACTGTGATTTAACCTAATTTGAGTAAATTTAAAATCTACCAGAGAGTGTGTTGAAGGGTGAACCTTTTATCATAATAAGACCTTCTCATGAATTTTACAGGAAGTTTCAGTCATTCCTTTGCATGTCCATGGTTGGCAAGAAAAGTAGGAACACGCTAGAAGGCAGAAGTATAAAATCCTGTTGCTGACACAAACTACTCCATAATTAGCAGATTTAGATTATGTTATAATGAGCATATGTATATATCATCAATGGAGTCACCATTATATGCATACAAAAATGTTCTCCTGAGGGAAAACATTAAGTATGAATAAAGGGGATGCTGCCACAATTGCTTAAAGTAACTATGGAAATGTGTTTAAATCTTGATTTCCTATTCTAATCTCTACCCAGATCTTTAAAAAAAAAAAACAAAACTCTATTTTCTCAGCTCTAACATGAAGTTATACACTTAGACACCAAGCGCCTTTTGAGATTTCTTCCTATGTAAATGACCCTTGATCATAAAGGCACCAAGCATTAAGGATACAGTGATGCAGCAAGGTTGGGTTAGAACAGACAGAAGAATTAGAAAATGTGAAGCTGTAAAGTAAAAATTTTACTCCTTTAAAAATCAAATTCAGGGGCACCTGGGTGGCTCTGTCAGTTAAGCATCTGCCTTCGGCTCAGGTCATGATCCCAGAGTCCTGGGATTGAGCCCCGCATTGGGCTCCCTGCTCAGTGGGGAGCCTGCTTCTCCCTGTCCCCGTCCCCTGCTTGTGCTCTCACTATCTCTCTCTCAAATGAATAAAATCTTTAAAAAAATAATAAAAATCTAATAAAAATCAAATGCACTTATTCTTTTATATTCTAAACATCCAATTTTTGCCTAAGAACACTTAGATGATACTATTTATTATTTTTAAATTATTAAATTTATTATTTATTATTCAGAGAAACTTTCAGTTTCCCTAATATTTTAGTTACTTCTTGAATTTCTTCTCTCCCTCCTCCTAAACCCTGAATTCTTTTTTTTCTTTTTTTTAGATTTTATTTATTTATTTGACAGAGAGGGCAGGAGAGCACAAGCAGTGGGGAGGGGCAGAGGAAGAGGGAGAAGCAGGCTCCCCGCTGAGCAGGGAGCCCGACGTGGGGCTCGATCCCAGGACCCCGGGATCATGACCTGAGCCGAAGGCAGATGCTTAACCAACTGAGCCACCCAGGTGCCCTAAACCCTAAATTCTTATCTTCAACCCTGTGCTCTTTCCACATTCTTCTCTCTCAGAAAACTTAGACACACTGACAGTAAAAGTACTAAAACTTTTTAGTACTAAAACAAAAATTTTTTACAGAGTCCTTCCTAAGAGCTAGGCTCTGGGCCAGGAGCTGTGATATAGGAGATGAGTAAATAACAAGGTTTTGCCCTTATATTCCACCTGAGAATATAGGGTAAAAACAGTCCACAAAGTCAAGGAATGGTAAATAAGGGTACAGGAGCCACGTTGGAAAAGCCCTCCCTACTCCTGCAGGCAAAGCACACCACTACCCCCTCCTCTGAGCACGAACACTCCAATTATCAGGCAGCTCGGTACAGCATGGGGTTAGGGCTGTGGGCTCAGAGCCAGACCGCCTGGGTTCAGAGCTTCACTCCACCACTATATGAATGGCTTTGGGCATGTAACTATACATAGGGTCCACCTTTCTTAGGCATAACCATATTAAACTGCTAGTCTACACCTGTTTTGACCTACCTCAATCATGACAGCAATCCCATGGTTCCATCTAATATGAAATGGGAACACTAGTCATACCAACATGCGTGGCATTACTGGAAGGTTCAAACGAATGAATGCAAGCAAAGCACTTAGAACATACCCAGCACACAGTGAACACGCAACACAACTTTATTATTGTTATGATTATTTTTTTGATAATCATTTTCCCTCTATGAATCTGAACTTTCTTTAAAGATTGTATTTATTTATTTGAGAGAGAGACAGAGAGAGCACAAGTGGGGGGAGGGGCAAAGGGAAAGGGAGAGAGACAAGCCGACTCCCCGCTGAGGGTGGAGCCTGATGCGAGCTTGATCCCAGCACCCCAGGATGCTGAGATCATGACCTGAACTGGAGTCAGTTCAGACTTCACACTTCAGATGCTTAACTGAGCCACCCAGGTGCCCCAAATCTTAACTTCTTGATGACTAAGACTTTCTCAGTCACCTCTCAGTTTATCCTTATTCTAATTCCAACACCTAGAACAGTATGGGAGCACACAGCAAATGTTTAATAGATGTGTGCTGATGAATGAATGAATGAAGTATTGCCGAGAGGGAATTAAGACCACAGCACAGTAAACCAGGAGGTCAGGAGGATTTGCACAAAGGAGATGGCCCACAAAATTGGGACAACTGAAATGTTTAGAAAGGAACAGGGAGAGCATGTTAATGGTGAGAATGGGGAATTGTCGAAGAATGGGAAGAATCTGCAAGACTGGCCAGAGCCAGCTCTACAAAATAAAGTGTGTGAATGAGAAAAAGGCTCCTCTCTGGGCCACTGCACCCCTCCAGGGGCCTCTATTTATAGTGAAGCACAGGTGAGATTTCAGCCTCTGCTTGTCCAGGATCAGGAGCCTTGGGCAGTGCACACTCTGCACAACCATCCCAAACAGCCCTGAGGTGACTCCCGGAGAGGAAGCAGAGGATTTCGTTCTTCAAGCAGGTGCCCAGGACCTGATTCTACTGGGTTAAATGGCTGCCATAAGCAAATGCTTTCCTCACCACTCTGGGAGGCTCCTCTTAGTTATCCTTCTACCTCTAGATCTCAAGCTAACAGAACAGCACACCATAAGGTTTGAATCTCGGGCTTTGCTGCTTATGTGACCTTGGGTAAGTTGAATTTAGCCTCTCTGCGCTTCAGTTCCCCCATCTGTAAAATGGGGATGATGACAGTTACCTCACCACTGCCATGAGAAGCAGGATGAGTAGTCATGTGCGTGAGACCCTCAGCACAGTGCCAGGCTCCAGGCAATACCTAATGAGGGCCCCAGATACCATACCCCTGGCTCCATGATGCCTACGCTTCCAATGTGAAGCATTTGGAAAGCTAGTTATTCAAAATAAAAATAGCTTTTTATGCCACTTGTGATTGGGGAATTGTACATTCTCATACTTTAAATTACCTATTTTATTGAGTACAAGAATTTGGTGCTACTTTTTTAGCTAACAAAATACCTAATATTAGAACACTTTTGAGAAGCAGAAACTAGAAGGAAAGCATTTAGATTTTTTTCTATGTTCATAATTGCACAGCCTCTTCTCTTATCCTTGGAAGAACCCCAGAATATCGTTAGCATTGTCTTCCCAACTCACAAATGGAGAAACTGAGGCTCAAAGACACTGAAGGACCAGCAGGAGGGCACGCAGAAATAGTGGTAGAGCTCAAAGAGGCAGATCAGATACTGAAGGGTCTAGAGCTTATATAAGGAGGGATGACCAAAAAAAAGAATTCAATGTTATCAGCACAAAATTAGGAAAATTAGGTACAGCACTTTGGAAGGATCCTGTGCAAGCCAGAGACCTGGAAGCTTTCAACTTTATTCACTGCAAGACAGTTGCTCCTCTGGCTGAGGTCAGAATTGCATTCAAATGCAATGTTGACAGAGCATGTGGGGCCCTGTGCTAAGTGTTGTGCTGGACTCCTACCCTCCCCTAACCTCATGCTTTCCATTTCCCAACGTCATGATAACAAACTGGGATATGATGGTCAGTTTTAAGTGTCAGCTTGGCTAGGCTACAGTACCGTTCATCACATGCCAGTCTAGGTATTGCTGTGAAGGGAGATGTGGTTAACTTCTCCCATCAGTTGCCTGTAAAGGAAATTAGCCTAGATAATATGGGTAGGCCTCATCCAAACCATGGAAAGCGTTAAGAGCATAAACAGACTTCTGAGAGATGAAATTCTGCCTCAAAACCATAACACAGGGGATGGAGCTAGAGAGTATTATGCTAAGGAAATAAGTCAGTCAGAGAAAGACAAATACCAGATGATTTCTCTCACATGCAGAATTTAAGAAACAAAACAGATGAACATAGGGGGTAAAAAGAGAGAGGCAAACCATAAAACCAACTCTTAACAATAGAGAACAAACAGGGTTGCTGGAGCGGAGTTGTGCCGGGTAGGGGGGTGGGAGGAGGGGAGTTGAATGAGCAATGGGGATTAAGAAGGGCACTTGCTGTGATGAGCACCAGGCGTTGTATGTAAGTGATGAATCACTAAATCCTACACATGAAACTAATATTACACTGTATCTTAACTAACTGGAATTTAAATAAAAACTTGGAAGGAAAAAAAAACCATAACAGAATACCTGCCTAAATTTCCAACCTGTTTGATTTTCCAACCTGCTGGTCTGCCCTACAGACTTCAGACTTGCCAGCCCCACAACTCTATAAGCCAATTCCTTAAAATAAATCATATATGCATGTGTGCATATATACATTTATATGCATATATTTTTATACTTATATGTATTTATAAATGTTGTATAAATATAAAAATATCTCTGTACATATACATATATATCTATATATCCCCTACTATTCCTAGTCTCCTGGAGAACCCCGACAGGTCTCCGGGCCTCCTCCTCCACAGGGCTTGGGTATGATCAGCTCTTAGCCAACTGTGCACTATGTGGCAATGTACAGCATGGGGCCATGGCCAGGCTCCGGGAAGAGATGCTGGCCGTCTGTTCATGAGCAGGCATCCCTGCCCCCTTTCCCATCACACACAGCCTCATGGGTAAGCCCCCTACTGTCTGTCATGAGAGGGCCTGCTGTCATAGAGGGCCCACTGGGAACAGGACAGACAGAACAGGACAATCCAGGCCTCTGCTCTGTACCCACCCCAACTAATTCAGACGTCACAAGCTCAGCAAAAGGGCTGAATCCCACTGTGGAAGCAATCTGTCCCATATTGTTTTATTTCATTTTTTTAATGTTTCAATTTTTTATTTAAATTCTGGTTAGCTAACATACAGTGTAATATTAGTTTCAGGAGAATTTAGTGATTCATCACTTAAATACAACACCCAGTGTTCATCACAACAAGTGCCCTCCCTAATCCCTATCACCCATCTAGCCCATCCCCCACCTACCTCTATCAACCCTGTTTGTTCTCTATAGTTAAGAGTCTCTTATGGTTTGCCTTCCTCTCTTTTTTCCTCTTTCCCCATGTTCATCTGTTTTGTTTCTTAAATTCCACGATATTTTTAAAGAATTTGAAGGGCACCTGGGTGGCTCAGTCAGTTAAGCATCCATGAGGATGGAGCCTGCTTAAGATTCTCCCTCTCCCACCCACTCTGGCGAAGGAAGGAAGGAAGGAATGGAAGCAATGGAAGGAAGGAAGGAAGGAAGGAAGGAAGGAAAGAAGGAAGGAAGGAAGGAATGGAAGGAAAGGAAAGGAAGGGAGGGGAGGAAGGAAGGGAAGGAAAGAAGGGAAGGAAGGAAGGAGGAAAGAAAGGAAGGAAGGAGGAAAGAAAGAATGAATGAATTTGAGCCACCATTAAAAAATTCATTAGGTTTCACATCAAAATTTACCTTCTTTGAAAGCACTGGAATGCCTGGAAGTCCCCCAGGAGACAGGGTTGGTGACTGCTCCCTTTAGGAGTCAGTACTCACCTGTCTATCCTCATCTCCAACATGTCCCCTTTTCATCACACCAGGCTCCTTCTTTTATTAAAGTTACCCACTTGAATCCTATAATCCATCCTTTTTGGGGGAAACTAAAAAGTATATTTAAAATCCTACCACCAGCCAAGAAAGAAGCACAGTTACTTGCATGAAGCCATTGGCCCATGGCTGGACCAGCACTCCAGGAGGGCTGGGCCCGGTTTTCCCACCTCCCTGTACCCCCTCACATCCCAGCAGGAGCTCAGTGAGGGCTTAGCTGATTTGCAGCCTCCTGCTCTCCAGCCCATTCATTAGACATTAGCAGAGCCAAACAGGGAATGCGCAGGGAAAAGATACAAACTATTCATTTCTTCTAATTGCTAGCAGTTCCCACAACAGATTCAACGGGAGCATGAATGGGAAAATCTTGGCTGGCAATTAGGATTATGTGGGGCCTTTACTTTTAAACTCCTTCCACCTCACCTCACCTATGTACAGATGGTGCTAAAAAATTCGTCATTAGTCAGAGACGCTTCTCAAGTAAATACTCTGGTAGAGAGGAAAAGACTGTAATCAGTTATCCGTATGACGATGAAACCACCTGAAAATAGTAGCAAACTGCTCTGAAGTGCAGAGTACATCACAGATTTGGGTGGCAGAACAGGATCCTCCTATGATGGATCTGTACTTTGGGCATCAGGCTTAATGAAACAAGGCACTTATTTACTCCTCCTAACCCCTTTCTGCTTTTGTTAATCATGCAACACGGTGACGGAATACTGAATTTACTGCCATGGCCACTACCAGCCTGCATGGTACCTGTACAAACATTAGATAAAGACGTCACCTCCATGCTGAAGAGTTAGTACATGGTGCCTGTCCATGGGAGAGAAGAGCCCCACCCCACGGACACCTGGACTGGCCAGTGGACAGTACTGTCATGCCAAGGTGAAGAAAAGGCACCCCTACCGTGGATTAGATAGAACCCCTTGCAAAGGCATGTGACCAGGTGAGCAGAGCACGGGCTGAATTTCAGTGCCGACCTGTCTTCCTGTCTGGATACTTCTACGCGATACCAAAACTGCGTAACTGTATTTAGCAGTCCTACCAGAGGCATAAAATATTGTAGTTTCTTGTCTACGAATAAGACACAGAAAAAGCAAGGAAATAGAAAAGAAAGTTCTCTAGGTGGGTAGGTGATAAACATACTTTATGACAGACCCAAACGCTAAAATCAGTTATTCATCTGTTTACTGAGCAATGATTGAGCAGCTAATATGTGCTAGTTAATGGGGATTCAATGGCATCCCTCAGATACAATCCCTCAAGATGCCAAGGGAAAGGATGTGTCAGTAAGAGCTTAGCCGGTGTAATGATTTCAGAAAAACATTGGAACATTGGGATTACTGGCTGGTGGAAAGGCTGCTGATGTTTAGGCATCAGATGCTTATGCTCTCTATACTTCATACTTGCAGGAATTTCTGAAGGCTCTCCCTGCATATGCCGCTTAGGAGGGGCAACGCTGAAAAATGGGAATTAAAACCAATATATCCAGTTTTGGCAGTCACCTATTTCCTTAGAAAGCCTGGAGGAAGACAGCTAGTTTTAAAAGGTAGGCATTGAAGTCCAGGATTACATGATGAAAAATGCTCCCTAGCATCAGTGCAACTGGCTTTATTAGTAAACAGAAAGATTCATTTCTTCTTCTTCTTCTTGCAACACAGCAATCCAGATTCAGGAGGTCTGAGCCTGAAGCATGAATGCAAGGGGGAGAAATAGTTTGAGAGTGTTTTTAAGGGTTCAATCCCATATTTTTAGTAACTAAAAATGATCTCACAAACCAGAAATTGGCTTCTTCTTAACTGCTCTGAATTCTCCAGATTCCACGTGAAGTGGTAACTACTTAACCATGTTAAGTTCCGTCCTCCTTTTCAAAGTTTAATCCTGTGAGGATTATGAGGGGATATTAATAATAATAGAAAATGGTTATTTAGGCATTTACTCCACGCCAGGCATTCTTCTGTTGTGCTACAGCTGTTCTGCTCTGTGATGTCAGCTCTCTTAACCCTTACAGTATCTCCCTTTTCCCGATAAGGAAAATAAGGTACAGAGGCTTTAAGTAATTTGCCTAGAATCAGAGAGATAATTAGTGGTGCAGCTGGGATTTGAACCAAGGCTGTGTGGTTCCAGCATCTGGGCTGTCAAGCACTACACATTCTGGCTTCTATAATAACCATCATCTTTCTATTTCACTTGCCACATTGAATTATAATTATTGGCTTAGGTGCCCAACTCCCCCACAGTGACATGTGCTCCTTGAAGACAAAGACTCTCCACTCACTAGCACAGGGCCTGCTACCCAGTACGCATCCAATGATTACGTGCTAAATAAATGAATGAATTATACCTACACTTATAGCTCTGCTCTGCTTTAAACTATGTGTAGCGCCTCCCAAGAGAACTTACCACATATACCACAGGAAACGCGCAAGACTAAGTAAGACATGCAAGTTGGGAGGAAAGAAAATTCTAAGTGGGTAAAAGCAAGCAGTGGAAGAGTTTTGTCAAAGTGCCCAAGGTGTCTGAGAAGGATCACTTCTGGGCTCACGCTGTTCATCCAAGTAGCAGGAAGCTGCCGGCTGAGAAAGGGGCAACATCTCCTGCACAGGCCTGACCAAAACCACATGGAAGAGGGGCAGGAAGGGAAGCGACAAAGTATTCCCGCCACCGTGCAATGCAATCCCACTAGAGGACATCCTCCTCCAGGATGTTGGGAATGACCACAAGATGCCAGCAAGTGGGTGAGAGAGTGGGTGAGTGTGAGAGTGTGTGTGTGTGTGTGTGTGTGTGTTTAGAGGTGGGGAGGTGGAGGCAGAGAGAATGAATACCAGGCTTGTAAGGCGTGGGCTGTAAATGAATGTGGCTGAAACTCTGAAAATAGAATACAAAAGTTAACCACAGTACTCTGACCAAGAAACCCAAAGGAACAATTCAGAGACGTACAGAGAACACAATCAAACCAGTCAGTGCAATCAAAACACAATCACAAATGGCCTGTGCTAATGCAAAATTTTTTCCTCTTCTGCTCTCACAGAAACCAGATATAAAAAAAAATCCCAAACTAGCTTTTATTCTTCGCTCTCTGAAGAGAGGGTCGCTTATGGCTTGTAAAGCTTTAGAAGGAATTATAAATGCAGAAAATGAGACATGATCACCTGAAGAAATAAATACAGTGTCCTCTCCATGGAAAACCCAGAAGGACATACCAAACCTTTAAGGAAACCTCATTCCAATCACCACTGTCCCACCTCCAACTCTAGCCTTCCTTACTGCCCAGCCCATGGTGACTTCTCCCAAGTTCCGGAAGGAGACCCCAGAGCAGCCACAGTGGCCATGGCCTTCCGGGTATGGACTTGCCGATTGCTGCAATCACTACCCCGTTACCTGTGTCTGTCAAGACACTGTGGCCACCAAACAATTCCTTCTCCAAACAAGAGCTGGAGTGATTTTTTTTTTTAAAGTTGTAAATCAGATTATGCCATCCTTGTTTAAATATTTCCATTGCATTTATAATAAAAACCATTAGCACACACCGACAAGACCACACAACTTGCCCCTTACATCTTGGATCACACACTGTCCTCTAGCCTACAGGTGCCCTTTCTGTAATTCAACACTCTTAAGAAGGTGACACCAGCTACTTCTTCACAAACTGGCATTTCCCGACATCTTTTTCTCTCTTCTCCTTAGCATTCAGACTTCACCTCCACAAGAGGCCAGACCAGTCACTCTGTTTTCTACTTAATATTTTATTTTCACCATCAAGACTTATCTAGACCTCTGAATTCTTTATTATTGCTTTCTCCATTAGGGTCCAAGCAAGACATAGATATTACAAGCAAACTGGGCTGTGGGAGCATCCCCTACTAAAGGGGCTAGTTACAGAAGTGGAGGCAGTGTGTGGGGGAAAAGCACAGGCCAGTGCAACCCCCAGGGCCTAGGAACAATGAGGGACATTATTACCCCTGGGCCTGGAGGGGCGAGGGAGGGGGCAGACGGCAGCACAAAGAAGGAATGGGTTTTGTATTTCGAGGACCACCTGGTAGGAGCTGTGGCCTGCAGAAGCTCATTCGGCCAACCCACAAAGACTCCAAAGAGAGAAAGCTAGAGAAGAGATGCCCCAAAGTCCCTCCTCCTTGTCCTCTGATTTCCAGCAGCAGCTCCCCATTTGCCAAGTTCAACAAAAAGAGGGCAAGGAGTCTATGGACAAAAGCCAGGGATCAGTACTTCTTTTCTGTAAAGGGTCAGACAGTGTTTCAGGCTTTTCGAGCCATAGGGTCTCTCTGGCAACTCCTTGGATCTGCTCCTGTAGGGTAGAAAGCAGCCATAAATGTGCGTACATAAACAGGCTGCGTGCCAAAGAGACTTTATTTACAGACAACTGAAATGTGAGTTCCAAAGAATTTTCACATGTCATAAAATCTTCTTTGGAACTTTTTTTTTCATCCATCTAAAACTACAAAAGTCATTCTTGGCTTATAGGCCACACAAAAGTCGGTGCCGAGCCAGATTTGGCCCATGGACAACATTTGGCTTGTCCCTGATGTAAGTAAACCATTCCGATCAGTCTCCCAGGCAGATTAGAGCTGAAAAGGGCAGACATCAGAGCTGAAGCAGCCCATGGAAATATGCAGCACCTCTGTCTTGCCACAATTGAACCTAAGTACCAGGAAAGCAGTGGCCTTGCTGTATCCCCAGCACTCTGTATGGGGCCTGGAATATAGTAAGTGCTCAATAAAACTTTGTTGAAGGACTCATCACATGAGTGTCCTGTTGGAATTCTTCACATGGTCAAAATCATTATAACTATCAAGAGTCCCTGAAGCCACACTGAATCACATTCCCTGAAAACGTTTCTGGGGCATTATCACCTGATATTTAGGCTTTTGTCATACAAACAGTGGATCTGGAGTCCTTCAAAGATCTAAAGACAGGAAGGGGATGCAGGTGTTAGAGGAATGTGCATCCTCTCTTAATTTATCACCCAGGATTAGAGCCCCAAGGCTCTCCATCCAAAGTCTGATTGCAGTAAGAAATGATACAAAGAGAGAAAAAGAATATTTTCCTTTGCCTTAAGCCAAAGGCAGCTCTGGGACTGAGCCTGAGGGAATCTGTATGCTTGACTATCGATTCGCCTTCTAATCAAAATGGATAAATGCGCCCACTCAGGCTGCAGCTAGACAAAGAATGATGGACGCAGGTGGGGAGTTCCTGGACAGGTTTAGGCCTTTTTGCTTTTAACACAAGAGCAGCCCCAGTCCTGGGCATGTGGATGCTTCCAGGAGCTGGGGGAAAGCTAGTGCCACTCAGGGAAAACCCTCAATTCATAATTTCTATCTCCAGTTTTCACAGCAAGTCACTGTCCAGAGAAACAATAAGCATATACTTCATGAATGAAAAGAAGAAAGAGATATATCCTAACTTACACTACATTAAACACTAAGGATTTTTGCTACTAATAACAATAATAGCTAATGTGCTAATTATAGAACTTACGTGATGTACTATTCTCAGAGCTGTGCATATGTTAATTCATTTCATCCTTCTATCAGACTTATCAGGAAGAACTATTATTATTTCCATTTTATAAACTAATAAACTGAAGTGCAGAGGAGCAAGAAATTTCCAAGGTCATTCAGCCACTAAGCAGCAAGAAAGCCATCTGATGACCCAGGGAGTCTTAGCAACTATGCTATTCTACCTATTTCTCCATTATGTGATCAGTCCACCAAAGGATCTGTCCAGGAGATGCATGCAATTCAAAACTGATAAGGAAATGACACCATCCATGGATTCAAAAAGTTTATAATCAAGATTCAACACAAGATTCTCACAAGAGCTTGGCTAGGAGATTATATACATTACGTCATCAAAGCATTGCCTTCCTGGCTGAATGCAATTCATCATGGGTTTATGCAGTGTCTACTGGGCATCCTAAAGGGATGTGAGGTGCCTCAGGGAACATAAGCAGGATACGACAAAGGCCCATAGAGTAACACAGGTAAAACAACCAGTCCATGCAAGACCAAAAAAAGATTACCAAATGCCAAACTAAGTACTTGTTTACATTTCTTTTGTGAAGAATTAACCCTCCTTAGCACCAGATAAGCCCCCAAAATCTTCTCTATTAATAAAAAGTTTGAATAAATTGTTCCCAGATAGGATAATTAAAATTCCATATGGACACCCATAAATGTTCCTCACATGTGCATTTGAATTAAGCTCACTGACTTCTGGTGATGTTTGGTGATAAGCCTACAGGAAACTAAAGAAGAGAAAGACCATTGAAACCAATGTTTTGGAGCTATACATATCAAGAGCACCAAAATGAATCAACAAGTGCCCTTATTTTACAGTAATCAAATTAATTAATTCAACTCATCGATGTGAACTGCATCCTCAGTTCCCTCTAAAGAGGCAGAGAAGTGTTTCTGAGGAAATTGGCTGGAGAGGAATGTTTTAAGAGAGCAGAGAAATGAAGTATTGTTGTCTGTCTCTGTCTCTGGGGACTGGCAGGTGTGGATAATACATAGAACCCTAAAGGGAAGTGTCCCCTTGGCATGAAGAGAGCAAGAGATGTGCAGTATTCGGTTACTCTCCTGCTTGGATCCCAAGAGGACTTCACATTTACACACACTGGCTGTTTGAGTGGGTCCATGGAGACCCCCTTTGAACCAAGAAGCCTCTAAAAGCCCCTTCCAAACTGCCCTCAAGTTCCTTCTTTTTCTTGTGATATTGGCCAGAATTATACCACTGTCCTGTAGAAATGGAAAATCGAGGTTATAGAACTCTGAATTCACCAAGCAATGCCTTTCTGCTTACGACATCTTTCTTCATATCTACCTATCTACCTCTCCACCCATTCTTTCCTTTCTGTTTAGATAAAATTGGTACCACCTTGTTTCCCCAGATCTCTAGAGAGTGCAGTATCATGCAAGAGATTTTTCTTAAAATCCCTAGGGGATTTTTGCCTCAAGGTCACAATAGGTCCACCAGATGTCTTCCACATCCCAGATGAGACTTTACCTCATGCTGCAGCCCTCTCGGCTCTGCGCCAGCCCAGTCATGGATTTCAGACACTGTGATAACCCCAACCATGCATCAGGATGTGTGATAGACTTTACTTATGACTTTAAAATGCAGCTATGCACATAAGTTTGATGATTAGACTTTTTCATATTCAAATATCCCTCAGCCAGCCTAACACTGGGAATTTCTCCCTGACCACCTCTCTTTGTAGACTCCACCCTTCTGTCACATTGTCTTGTCTCATTCATTTACTTCTGCCCATTCCTCTGTCCACTCTTCTCTCTTTCATCCACTTCTATGACTACCATTTGTGTTCACTGCCTATACAAATACATTTACATATCCATTGACTATTTTTCTTATACACCTTGCCTCTGAGGCTTCACTCTTCCCTGGATAATTCCTAAGCAAAAATGGTTTCTTCACTGAAAAGAACTTTGGTGCCAGCTATTAAAATAATGATTGTTTCTGTCCCCTACAATCTATCATGTTATACCCATGTACATATATAAATATTTACAGTGTTAAAATATATAATTATTTTAATAATAATGCAGATTTTCATTAAGTTTAACATATAAATAAATGAGGTATGGTCATTTTTGTACTAGAAATTAGTATTTCTTCTTTTTTTAAGTTATACTATTTTACTTATTTTTTTATTATATTACGTCATATTTCTTCTTAACGTGACAAAGCTCAGCTTGTTTATAGGAAAGTGACTAGCTGAAGTTCCATGTTAACAGAAATGTGTTCTTTACATCAATTCTGTAAAATGCATGAATATAATAATTTTGGAAAGAAGCTTGCTGCTGCTGGGGTCAGGTGTAAATTCTAGAACAAGCTTCCTTCTTTGGGTGAACTGCCTCTATGAATTTCCTGAAAGAGCAGTCCCTTTACCCCTTGAGGGTCCTTGATGATGGTGGCCCTTTGAGAGTCCTGAGTCTGGGGCAGCTCCTCCCCATCAGCCACTCAATCAAATCAGTGACTCCCATGCGACTTTTTTACATGTACTACATAGTTTTAACACACAGAGTTACCCATGACATAACCCAAGAGTGAAAGGTATCTTTCCAATCAAGGGATCACATCATTGTCCCTTCTCCACCCAGAGATGGGCCCCTTTGTTATGAGGCTTTATCCCATCTCTCAGCTGGGTTTCTATCCATCTGCCTGAATCTAGCAACAAGTGTTTAAAGGTCCTGAGTTCCACGCTGGGGTTACAGAAATTTTGACAATTCTGGCTGGTGAGGGGAAAAACAAACGAACATTCATAGAGAGATGCAAAGATACATGTCACCTATATCATATATATCACATATATATATATAAGGCATATTAAATAATTTTAACTAGAATAAGATATACTAGCTTTTACTCAAATAATAATGCATTTTTGTGGCATTCGTTTTTTGGGGTTTTTTTTTTTTTACTGAGTATCTACAACAGACAGATAATCTTCAGTTAATAACAGGGTGACCTTGTTTTCAGAAGTGCATAGCACCTCATGACAAAAAAAAAAAAACCTAAGAATAAGCAGAATACAAAGTGCTTCATGTGTTCCCACTGACAAAATAGAAGAGCAAGGAGAAAATTCAACATGGAGGCAATAACCTGGCAGGATAGCTGGGTGCAAAAGCAAAGAGGAATGGAATATTGATAATCTAATTTGTACCAGTCCCAAACATGGGCTCAACTGCAGGTTCATAACCAGAAAGTCAAATGGAATATAATCATGAACTCACTCCAGTGTACCTATCTGAGATGTGAAATGGACTCTCCACTTCTAATTCCCAGGGAGAGCCAGCATCTGACATGTATTAGGTATTTTATCACAGAGACTCAAACTAAACATGACAACTGACTTCAAGTACACAATTTCCTAAGAATTCTGAGATTTGGCATGGGGAATTTTGCTTTTTAGTGTGGGAAACACAATTCACCAAAAGAGAAACTAATTTGTTAACCGACAGGCCTGAGTCTTGATTATCAATTAAACAGACTCTAAAAACATCTAAATAGATGCTAAACATATCTATGCAGATGGCCTCATTCAGTCCACACATCTCAAGAGAGAAAACTCTAGCCCATTCATGGAAATTTTATCCCCTACAAAGTGAGGGAGACATGACACTGAATGCAATTGGTCTTTTAAAAAGAGTAACATTGATATTTGCATGAAAAGTAATTTAAGAAAACTGAGTTAGGATGGTGGTGGACTGAAATAGGGGTACTGCAATAGAACTTAGAAATGAAACTCTACAGTCTTTTATTGGCAAAAATCCACAGTATTCTTGACTTGTGTAAGTACAAAATATTTAATATTATCTTTAAAAATGCAGTCCTTCCCAAGCAAGATTCCTATTGACCTCAGTGGAACTTCTAAAATTGAAATAACTTTAGGGATGGTTCCATGTATGATTTTAACATAGTAACTGAAAGATCATCAAGCCTTTAAAAATTCTCCGATTGTATCGCCAACATATGTTCATTGCAATTTCTCTTTCAGGGGTCACTCTTATAGGGAACGCTAGGAGGGTTTCTTTTTAATCGTTCACAAGATTTCATATCTGTATTACCCTAAAATTTTCCTTTTAAGGCCATACCAAAAATTGTTCCAAAATGATAAGAATTACACTTTGAAATATAAACATTTCTTGGCTAAATTAAAATGGGTTCTCTATAAATACATGAACAATTAAAATGTGCTTCTAATAAATGTCTGTTTTATGCACAGACATGGGCCATCTTGGACAATTAAAGAATATTTTTCTCAGAGTTCTATATTTGTGAAGTTTGCCACGTGGGACAAGATGCAAATTTAGCTGGACTATTTACGGTACTCCACAGTGTTTACAAATAGCTTCATATTTAATCAACTGCTTTTCCCTACGTTAGAGTAGGAAGGAGATGGGGAAAGAGACAATGGGGCTGTCACATGACTATAGACTTTTGGTTTTGGGAAGTGGTGTTACCTTCCAAGGAACCATACAACTTTCTAAGCAGGGAAACGTTAGCTGGCTCTTTCCTGTTTTCCTAAATCTTCACTTTTGCTTTCTCTCTCCTTTGGCCATGTGAGGTTGGCTGACATAAGGTCAATGACAGAATTTTTCTGGAACATGGGCAGGATTATCTTTTTTTTCTTTTGAAGCATGAAATGGTAAACTTTCCAAATCAATGGAGAGAGCATGAGTTTTTAAACGAAAAGTTTGAAAATTTGCTAGTTTGGAAAAAGAAAATCAAATTAGGATCTTACCCTTATATCACACACCCAATACATTCCAAGTGGATTGAAGAAATAATGTTTAAATGATACAGCATGGGTAAATATTTAACTTACCTGGAAGAAAGATTTTCTTTAAAAAATGCAAATAAAGAGATAGGAGAAAAAAATCTTATTTTCTTAGAGAATGCAATAATAGTTTTTTACTCCTAAGTTGTAATTACAATTAAGATAATTTTTCGACTTGTAAAAATTTTACTCTCACATATGAAAATTTAGAAACCACAAAGAGTAAAAGCAAAAAAAGTTTAAATCACCTACAACACCACTCAAGAGATAGCCACTTTCAATGTTTTGTTATGTCCTACTATTTCATCTGTATTATATTATATTTTAAAAGATAACATATAACCAGTATGCCACTAGGAATGTACTTGGAGGTAGTTGGAAAGGGACTACAACCCCAAACTCCAGGTACAAAGTGTATGACGCAGACCTGAACCACTTAGGATTTGACATTCACCATGTCATAGTGATTCATCCATGAATGAACGCACAACCCAGTTGGAACCAGTAAGGCTGCTGGGACTTCCAAAAAGTCCTCCTAAAAAACATGGCAGCCATCTGTGACGGGAAAGGAAGACACAGTGTGAGCACAGAGCAAATGCACTGAAAGCAGAGCCAAGACATAAGGGAAACTAAATTCTAATTTGAGTCCTGAGGTCCATTGAGCCTGAAACCAGTGCTACCCCAGAACTTCAAGTTATGAGTCAACACATTTCATTTCTCTTGAATTGGTTATTGGTTATGTTCAGTTTCCTATCATTAGCCACTGAAAGTGGTAATCTCTTACCCATTTGTGGGTTAAGAGATTAAAATAACCCCCATGGGGGCACCTGGGTGGCTCCGTCGGTTTAAGCATCTGACTCTTGATTTCGGCTCAGGTCATGGTCTCAAGGTCATGAGATTGAGCCCCACATCAGGCTCCAGGCTCAGTGGGGAGTCTGCTTGAGATTCTCTCTCTCCCTCTGCTCCCACCCCCCACGTGCGTGCAATCTCACTCTCCAATAAATAAAATCTTTAAAAATAAATAAATAATAAAAAATAAAATTACCCCCATGATGGCAGGTTCCCAATAACCAACATCTCTTTTTCACCAACAGCTTTCATTTCCTCAGCTTAAAA
This sequence comes from Mirounga angustirostris, assembly GCF_029215605.1. Classification (NCBI taxonomy): domain Eukaryota; kingdom Metazoa; phylum Chordata; class Mammalia; order Carnivora; family Phocidae; genus Mirounga; species Mirounga angustirostris. Next base: position 141,398,424 of record NW_026991709.1, on the reverse strand, counting down.
CTAACAGAGCCCCATTTGTGGAGATGTGGGTTCACACACTCATGTCTGAAAATTAGAACAAGAGTTATCTAAGGAAAATCACGAGGAGATAAATAGATGACAGCCTACAAAAACAGAGCCATGTTCTATAAGTTACTGACGATTTTGGGGGGACATATGCAGGAATTTCTAGTGCAGTTTAGGGTTTGGCTTGGTTTCCTCAGAATATATGACCATTTGGACCTGACACTGTGACAGAACCTGTGTCTTCTACTCATATCCTTTGCCTCATATCTTCATCTGAGAATGTCTTATTCCCACAGCTATGGCTGAAGGAGTTCAAAAATGGCAAAAGAATCGAAGGAACCAACTCTAACAAAATTACGGTATTTCACAATTTCTACTACCAGCTAGGTCCTAATCACTGTCCTGAAAAATGAATAATTACGCACTACAGGTGCTGCATCAGTCAATCGGGAACATGAATTTATTGACCTCCTATTATGTGCCTAACATTATACAAAATGCTCTCTGAATCATAATGTGTTTTGACACTATATTAAAATGTCACAGTTATCTTTGCAGCACCTCAAAGAGATGTGTGGGAAACCCCATGCCAGCCTCGCCACTGTTTCCATCAACCACACAATCATGCTCAACACCGTCCACAGGCACTGACTTACAAAGGCACTGATCAGATTTCATGGCTGGAGGAAAAAAATAATCACCTCGATGAGAGTTTCATAATCATGTCATCGTGTGTGTGTGTGTGTGTGTCTGTGTAGGAGTGTTACAGAAAATAAGAAGAGGGATAAAACTACGTTACTAATTGCCAAGAGAAGCTCAGTGTGTAAAGATAATTATAAATTGTGCTGTGTTTTGATTTTACAGATGTAGACTTAAATTGCAGTATCACTTGTTCTTTCTTATCTCTCTTGCTTTTTTTTTGGCATATGAGAGATAGACAACAGGAAAACTGGAAGGGGAACAGCACCATTCCACAGAGAAATGTTCAACAGCTGCTGAGACTGTGGCCTGCCACACAAGGTCAAAGTTTTGGAAGACCAAAACACCTGCAACATGGCAGCTGAGTATGCCACAGACCTTCTAACTATATGAAAGGGGGCAAGGTGAATTAGGGCATCAGCACTAGAAAGAGCCGCAGGAAAATTCAGACAGTTGGAAGCAGTTGTTAACAGCAGTGGCTCCTAAGTGGAAACTGCACCTGTAGTGGACATGCCCTGGTTGACTGCCTTGGAAACTCAGCATCCAGATGTACTCTCCAGTCATGGTGGAACTATAAAGCCAGGCACCCCAACGAATCCCAGGGGCAGCTGCTGGACACTTTACTGTAACTCCCAATTTTGAGCAAAGTGCCACAAGATCATAAATGGTAAAACACACTCTAAATGCTGGATCCTAACGTTGGCTGCCAAGAACTACCTGTTCCCAATCTATTACCAAGCATCCTCCTTCGGTCTTCTACTACCTATCCTCCTATCTACTCAGTGTCCCTGTTCTAAACTCCCTTTTTATACCAAAACTTGGACAGAATTGGGATCTGCTGCTTACCTAAGAGTCTCTTAACTGATGTGGTGTCCAACTGCATCTCAGTGCTTGTATTTCTTTGACTCTTACTCTAAAATGCATTTCATTCTATAAAAGATGCTTGGTAGCCACTCCAAAGAGTTAAGCAACACAGCTCAATAGCACATACAAATTAAGATAAGGAGCATTTGAATTTTATACACATTATCCAGACCTTGGTAGGTCAGACTAATAGTACTTCTTGAATAAAAATATCTGCACAGTCATAATCCACCCATATCACCGTGATCTGGAAGCTAAACTTTTATAGTCACAGAACTCCTTGTTTCACACAGAAGACCCCCAAGCCCAAACCTCCCACCAACCAAACCCATTTCCTTCCAAGAAAGAAGGAAGGAAGGAAGGAAGGAAGGAAGGAAAGAAGGAAGGAAGGAAAGGAAGGAAAGGAAGGAAGAAAGGGGAAGGAAGACTAAAAAAGGGAAAAAGGAAAGAAAAAACAGAAATCATAATATCTTTTAACACCATTTTTCAGGGAAAATATATACATGTTTTTGGATTTTTAAGCAATCTTTCTACTCTCATGACACTAAAAATTCTATTTCTTATCCAATGCTTCTCATTAGTCTTATATAATTAATATCATCTTAATTTATTTTGATAACTTCTCAATTCATCCTTTTTCTGAGAAAGATACTATTGTGTTTCTAATAACACAGCTGTATAGTGAGATCATGACCCTGAGAACTAGAAAATAGTTTTCTTTAAAAATAAACCATAAATGATACCAGTTACCTTTTGTCGGGAAAAAAAGCATAACCAACTCAAAAAAATAAGCCAAATGTTTCTATTAGTAATGACGATGGCTGTAATTTAGGGATTGTCTAATCTCTGCTGGGCACAAAGCTGGATGCTTTACCTAAATTCTCATTAGTTCTTCATGATAATCCCAGGTAGCAGGGCTCATTCTCCCATGGTATTGATAAGAAAACAAAGAGAGGGCATACCAAACCTAAGATCCTAAGGTCTGTCTTCTTCCCCAAACGGTGCACTACTCACAACTGTCCCTGCTTCAAGAAAACTGGGCCAGGCCACCCAAGTACCGCTCTCCATCACATGGCAGGTTTCCCAGTCTGCAACCGTAGTAATCAACTAGTAATTAAAGCTCTACAAACCCTTTTAAGTGATGTCACCACTTCCCAGAGAGTTTCAAAAGAATCTTGAACATTTTCCGAAAAGATATGACCAGTTATAGACTGATGACATTCAGTCTGATTCATACCCTATTACCAAAAAGAATGAAGTAGATTATTTAAGGGAAAAAAATTCCATAAACTAGATTTAATTAATTAAATCATGCTAGCAGGCACCGTAAGAAGACAAGAAACTAGGCTCCGCCTGTGTTTTTGTGCCTCTGGTAACTTTGTCTAACTCTACAGAGTATAAACATCATTGAAAGTCCTTGAACCAGTCATCCAGAAATGTCTTTAAGCTTCGGGGCCACATTACTCTTATTAGAGATGCTGAGATTTTGGAAAGTTTTTTGATTTGGGTCTTAATGCCTCTGGAGATCTTTGCCATCCCGTGGCTGAAATGCAAAGGACAGAAGGAATGGCAAAAGGACAGCAACTAAAGGATCCACAGAATCTGACAACCCATTAATATAGATACTCAGACTCTGTATCACCAAGATGTGACTATATTAACAATAGTGCTGATGTACCCTTTGTATGCAAAAACAAAGCTTTCATAATTACCCTGATAGCAGCCAGAGGGAACCATGTTTGGAATTTCTGATCTACTTGAGTGTTTCTTATAAGGTTTCCTTAATTGAGGACGGTTTGAGGGAATTCAGCTTATTCTTTCAGAATCAGTTGGGGTTGGGAGGTGAAGACCTGGGGCTCTAGAACTGTCTGAACCACCAGCTACATGTGGCTACTGAGCATTTGAAATGGGTCTAAGTACTAACTGAAAAAATACGAGAAGTATAATATGCCCAATGGGTGTGAAGGGTTAAATAGAAATAAAATAAACAGAATGTAAAGTATCTCAATAGTTTTGATATTGATTATAGGTTGAAATAACTTTTTGGGGCGCCTGGGTGGCTCAGTTGGTTAAGCGACTGCCTTCGGCTCAGGTCATGATCCTGGAGTCCCGGGATCGAGTCCCGCATCGGGCTCCCTGCTTAGCAGGGAGTCTGCTTCTCCCTCTGACCCTCCTCCCTCTCATGCTCTCTGTCTCTCATTCTCTGTCTCAAATGAAATAACTTTTTGAATCTATTAGGTTAAATACAATGCATCCTTAAAAATCTTCTTGCCTGTTTCTTTTTAAAATGTGGCCCCTAGAAAAGTTAAGATGGCACTCTATTTCCACTGGACAGCACCGCTGCACCTGTCGCAGTCAGATTCAGGGTCTGTCCCCCACCGGCCAGGCTGCCGCACGGGTGCAGACAGGGGCTGCCATCCATCCTGTGCTGTGCCAGCCAAGCCGTCACCAGAGGGAGAGCCTTCCCCTAATTTGCACACAATGCCACATCGGCTAAGCAGGGTCCTCCTTCTTAGCCACCTGACTTGAGGGGAGTAATGTAACCCGTCTCTCCCACATCCTCATCTGTAAAATGGGGAGGCCCTACAGACCTCATAGGATTCTTGCAAAGATTCAATGAGTTAATTCACATCAAAGACCTAGCGCAGGGGTTAGCATAGAGTAAGGACTCAATAAACATTAGTGATTATTAGGTCTTCTGTATAAATCACGCCAAATCTTGAGTCTTCTACAGACCGCTGAAAGTCCTCAGAAACACTTTCATTCAAAATACCTGTCCTTCAAGTGGGTCACCATTCTCTTGCTCAGACGTCTGTGATTCCAAAGGTAAGGCTAAGCGGCCGGGCGCTGCCTCCCGGCGGTTGGCTGATGAAATGGAATCAAGCCAAGAAGCTGCCAAGCATTGGATTCGCCGGGAGAAACTTTACCACAACTACTGCAAAAGAAGTAAAACGAAGGTAAAGTTTTTTCAAATGAATAAAGTGAAAACCTGAGGAAAGAGAGGAATGCCAAATAAATTATTTCTCATCAGCTTGCAGCGACCGCATCTTTTCTTCCCCCAAATGAACACCAGGTGTATAAGAAGGATAAAATTTCAATTAAGCTGCTACATAAAGATTAAATGACCTTTAAAACAACTAGTATATTTGAAAAGGCTATTAATCATCATTAGGGTATGTGTCAACCACAATCCAAAAGTATGAGGCCTCGGACTGGGCACATCATTTCAAAGGTGCTAATATTTCACTTCAAAGTGCAAAGTGACAAAGGTCCACCCGACGAAGCCGGAGTCTGAGTTCCCATCAGGGAGGGCTGTTACCTCAGCCTGTTTTCCCACTATGTGGAAATGAGTTCCCGGACACAGAGTTCATTAAGCTGTGAGCCCAATTACTATCACATGGCGTCAACCGTATTGCAATTACAGCCCTTCCAAGAGGCAGCCAGCCGCCGTTTTCAGTAGAGAAACACTGGTTTGGACAAGGTTTATAAATGATTTTCATTAACTATCATTTACCATTAGTGCAAATAAAAGCACTAAATGCCCACTTTGCTGTAGAGAATGACCTTTGGCCCAGATTCTCTCTCTAACCGATGAGGGCTAAATGTATTGTGACAGCTCCTAATCACATTTAGTGCAGCCCGTGATTTGATGGCGCTGGGTGTCCCATCAACTACAGACAGCCCTGGCAAGACCATTATATTCCATTTCCTTTCAGAGATATGCATATTAGTATCCCAGGGAATCAAGAAATATAAGCCTTTTCCAATCATCCAGAGTATATTTCAATAGCTTAAAAAACTCATACAGTTACACCATTACCCACAAAGAACTGCGTGCAATGAGAACATATTTCTCGTCTTTATAATTCAGGTTTATATGCCTAAAATGCATTCATCCGATCAGCCCTACTCTAGTACTATAGATAAAAACTCAGTCATCATAACTCACCAGTCAGAAACAATCCTCTCCAAAATCCACACATAATGTTTTGCAGCTCAGCTTCATCTCATAAAAAGTTAATACAGCCGTGTGATATTTAATGCTGAGGCATTGGTGCCTGATTTTGTACTAATCCAGGATAACACATTTCACAGAAACGTCAAGGGGAAACACTGGGAAATCAAGACTCTTAACAGGAAAATGATTTACTCTGAAACTCTAACTCCTTGATTTGGATGAAAACAAGTAAATGGCCGCCAAACTCTCAAAATAAAATACTAAATTATGAGTCGTACTCCACATTACCATGGGTAATGGCTTCCTTATCCTGAAAGAGATTGGCTCATATATTTCCCCAGCAAATGTCTGACCCCAAACGGAGGGTAATGCTTTCTAAGTACACAGTCTGAGGCCAAGAGGGAAAAGAGGTAGAAGATTTACAGAGGGATGCAAAGGTTGTTTTCTAATAAAAAGCTAAAACCAGAGGCGGCTGAATTAAACACCACAGCACAATAATGGTTATCAAGCAGGTGTCCGTTACTATCCATTGTCTTTGCAGCATGAAGGCCCTGTTGTTGTCTACCCTTTGTTCTCTGGCAGCAGGTTCGACTGGCGGGTGGGGGAGCAGCAAAGCCGATGCCCACCCTCTGTTCCATAGGAAAGTGAAACATACTTGGGGAAAACTCAAGACAAGGTGATGCTTTTTATCTAGATTACAAATATTTCAGGAAAAGAAAAGAAACTACACCACCAGAGGATACTTGAGTTTTGGGAAGTTAAATGGATAATTTACATAAGCAGGTCCCCTTTCTACAGACTTTTGACAGAATGCTATGTGTTTTATCAACACCAAAAGAGCCTTAACAATCTATTGGCTACATAGACGTCCTTGGCGGGGGGGGGGGGGGGGGGGGGGGGGCGGGGGAGAAGGCCTCATTATCCTTGTTTTCTTTACCTGGAACCTACCAGAACTTGGAAGTAGGGAAGTTGTTTTCCTCTGTGAGTTAAGCTTTTAAAATCAGAGATATAGAAAGTCACTTTAAAGAGATAGAAGAGATAGATGATTTCTATGTGAAAAAAAAGAGCCTGTTGGGCAATTAAGGCATGGATGGTAAAAAACAATGGTTTCCCATGGTTCAAGCACTTTGCTGAAGCATTTATTCATACATTTTTATGGATAGAGAACACAGTGAGGCAAGTAATTTGCCCAAGGTCATGCAGAGCAGTGCCCAGCCAAGTGCTAATTAAGGAATCTGGTGCTGGTGGCAAGTGTCACTCTTTGGTGGACTTAATATAATCAACCACCTTAGCCTCATGCCACTGAATATTTAAAATATGTAACTCACTCATCTTGGCTGGTTACAGCTTCACAACCAGCTGACTAAAATTTGTTGTCTGTGCCTACAGGGAGGTAATGGGTTGGCTAGTGGCATGTGTCTACGCCTTTGGCAAGTATGGTTTGCTGTATGTTCATCAGATGGCTTTCTGGCTTTATATATTATGATCAGGAGTTTGTGAGTTTGAGTCCACATCTAAGAGAAGAAATCACTCACAGTGTACTGACAAATAAGTGTTCTGAACCTACTGGGATTGGTCCCAGAATGTGACAAATTCACAAAATTTATGCCATCCTGTGATGAGATCCCCAGCAGGTTTGGGGCAGAAAGTCTGGACATCGTCATTGGATGAGTTAGATCCTTTTCCTTTTAGTTAAATGTACATCATTATCCAACTTATGGTCTCTAATATTCGATGGTTTCCCAAAACATTTTAAAAAAGCAAAAAATTACAGAAAATAAAAGCCTAAGGTCATATAGTTAACCTATAAAGAGCTCATTACACCTCCCTTTAATGCTACCTTACAAAGAGATTCCCCTGAATATAACAATTCAGGACATGCTTTATTTGTACTTCTTCATGCTATTCTGCACTTTGGATATGGATTATAGAATCTATAGTGCTTTTTTTTTTTAACTTCAAAGTCACTAAAACTAAAAGCTCTGCTCTCTTCTTTAACATTATGCATTTAAGAACAAGCCACCATTGGAAATAAAATATCCTAAATGCTTCTTCAAATAATGGTCCATGTTTTAGCTAAACAGGGCAGTTCCGCTTAATCCAGTTTCTTTTGAAGACAAAGTGCTTTTAAATTCGATCTTTAAAAATGGGTCACCTGCAACTGTGTCGATTTCCTAATTTATTCATTGCCTTAACCTTGACATGCCCAGGCACACCAGGCAACCTGTTCATAGACAATCCATGGCAGAGTTTAAATACGTGGGGGGCGGGGGGAGCACCCTGAATGGTCTTTAGAAAACAGAGCTGTAAGGCCAGACCCTAGGATGTCATTAAAGCAAAGGGCTTAGGAGCAAGGACTGAGCCTTGAAGTATCTAGGGATTACAATCCCAGGTTTGCTACATAAGAAGCATTGCCCTTGGCATGTGATTTAACTTCTCTGAATCTCAGTTTTCTCACCTAGAGATGGGAATAATTTTTTTTGAAAAGCTAACACTTGAGCAATCACTATGTTCCAGACATTATTCTGATTAGTGATTTAAGCCCCACCACTTTAGGATGAAGGTGGTATGACTATTATTGCCATATCATAGATGGGGAACCTGAGGTTCAGTGAAATTAGAAGACTTGCCAAGGACATCCAGCTAGTAAATGGCAGAAGTGGCACTGGAAACCAGGCTGTGTGATGCTGACTCGCCTCCTTAATCATTTTACTTAACATAATTTAAAATTTTTATTTATTTATTTGATAGAGAGAGAGACAGCGAGAGAGGGAACACAAGCAGGGGGAGTGGGAGAGGGAGAAGCAGGCTTCCCGCTGAGCAGGGAGCCCGATGTGGGGCTCGATCCCAGGACCCTGAGATCATGACCTGAGCCGGAGGCAGACGCTTAACAACTGAGCCACGCAGGTGCCGCAGTTGCTAACATAATTAAATGAGACGATACACAAAAAGCACATTACCCAGCATGCATTAAGTACTCAGATATGACAAGTGTTATTTTAAGTTTCATTTATTAAATATTATTTTATTTGAGGCTGAGGCGAAAAGAAACGTAGGTCCTTGAAGTTATGTTACTCCTTGCCTTGGTAAAATTCCTGTTTATCAAGGGAAAATATTGCTTCTAATACTATAACGGTAGCAGCAATGATGACATAATAGTAACAGACTAGTTCAAAGCATGGCTCTCAACTCAAAGGTCTGGGTTCAAAATCCAATATAAAGGAATGAATATGCTGGTGTTCCCCCAAATTCATATGTTGTCCTAACTCCGAATGCAATGGCATTTGGAGGTGGGGCTTTTGTGTGGTAATTAGGTTTAGATGAGGTCATGAGGGTGGGATCCTCATGACAGGATCAGTGCCTTTCTAAGTAGAAAAGACAGAGATCTCTCTCTTTGTGCCCACACACCCAGGAAGGTGATGGGAGGACACAGCAAGAAGGCAGCTGTCTACAAGTCAGGAAGTGGGCTCTCACCAGGAACCAAATCGGCCAGCAATTTGATCTTGGACTTCCCAGGCTCCATAACCATGTTGTTTAAGCGCCCAGTCTTTGATATTTGCCATAGCAGCCTGAGCTGACAAAAACACCTGGTCTGGGGCTTTCTGGTGAGATCTTTGGCAAGTTGCTCCACCTGTCAAAGCCTCCTCTGTACAAGGCCCCCTCCTTCCTAGGACTAGAATAAGAATTACATGGGCTGATACATCAAAAGCACTCAGCACAGTGCCCAGCACAAAGGAAGGACTCTCTAAATATCAGCTGTTATTTGAGGGATCACCCCCTTTCTCCACAGACTCCATGTCTTTTTGTGTAAGTCAAATATGCCCGTTGATATGTTTGAGAGGTCATATACTAACAAAGATTTCCAAGAACTCTTAGGTGGTATTACTTATAAATCTCCAGAATGTTCTCTCTTAAAAAAGGCCATTCACCACCATGATCCTAGCAGGGCTAGTACATGCACCTAAGAGCTGTGTGAGGCTTTTCTCCGCTCCCATCTCTTCTTCCCGTGGCCTTTCACCGAGCATTTTTTCTGGTTAATGAACTCCTTCGTAGAAGCAGATCCGTGATCATTCTTTTGTTTTAATACATCGATTTTTAAAACATTCCCCATGCTTCTTCCTATATTCGATTTAATTCATGTGTGGGTTTCCCATGTTGGGTTTCATAAAGTTGTCCCTGGATGACACTCCGGGAACAGGAGCAGGAGTGCCTACTCTTGGTAGCACAGCTCTGGGACCTTCCTGGGTTCCTCACTTGACGTGGACTCCACTCCTTCTCCTTTGCCCAACCCTGGCCTGAGATAAAGTCCATTTCATGTCCTAGAGATTTCATATTTCCTTTACCTTTTAGTATCTGAAGTCAGAGACGCCAAATTTTTAGCAACTGAGAAGAAGAAAGGGGTAACATGGAAGAAGTCATTTGCTATGGTACAGGGAAAGAAAAAAAAAAACAAACCAACATTTAGGCTGAATTTTTCATCTTTCAACCAGTTGAGTTGCTATGGTGCGCATCAAGCTTTAGAACGGTCTTCATTTCTCCCTAGCAGTTTTGGATTATTAAAAAGTCTTTACTCCGCCATTTTCTTTTTGCCCTTTAGTCTTTGGACCTCATTAGAAATGTTTATTCTTGAAAATATAAGCTTTTGCCATACAGTCAAAAAATACTGAACTTCTCTCCTTTAATCACCAATTGGCATTTTTTTGTTTCTCTTTTCTGTTGTTTATGCACTTTGTGAGTTAGATTCTTATTTCTCTGGAAAGAGGCTAAGCCCTTTCACACAGATTTCACATGAGGAAAATGAAAGCGGGACATTTCAGCTTTCTCCCTCCCTTTCTCTTTTTAAATATTTAAGATAAAACACCAGTCCATTAAAAAGGCATCATTTTATCACATATAATACTCCTTCTCAGAAAAGTGACTACATTCTGCATCTTCTAACCAAAACCACCCCAGACAACAAAACGACATATTCAATCCTGGGTAATGACTGGGCCTCAGGAGGGAGAAAATGAGGACGGGCTAATGGTCTGAATGCTTTCCTGGAGAGCAAACACTGGTCCCAGCCGGCTGGCTTGGCACACCTAAGCCTCTCCTCTGAGGAGGCTGTCTCAGGTCACACACAACAATGCTCCCAACCAATGTGTCCCCATCTTCCCTCTGCCCTATTTCTAAGGTGGACTCCTAGTCTAGTCATTTCTCTATTCAGACACCACTCCACCAGATTTTCCTTAGAGCAGTTACACTTATTCCATAATTGTTTACAGCAAATCACTTTGTCCCCAGTTGCTATGACTGCATTCTAAAGCATATGCATTTTGTCTTCATATAAAAGTTAAGCACATCTCTGTGCTTTGTCCATATTGGTTGATTCTGAAAATGGAAAACCAATAGAGTATTTCCCATGATTTTTTTCTAAATGTGTAGATATTATTCACTTAAGAACCAAGAGGAGTGGTACACAAGAAATACATAAATCACTTCCAATTGGAGATGTTTTCAGGCACCCACTCCAAATGACCTTTTACCTCCTTTCTAGCTTCCTTCAATTCTCTTAAGCCTTATTCCTTTTTCATATCACTGAAATACTATTATAATCTACTCATGAACTGCCTAAATTTTTGCACTCCCATTAATCTTTATTTTGCCTTCAGGCTTAATTGTTAATGTGGCTGAGGGGAGAATTCTAGCTTCAAAACCTTTCCCCACCCTCCCTGCATTGTGAAGACACCGCTTCTCTATCTCCTATCACACAGGGTCACTGATCAAAGGTAGAATATCACTGTAATTCTTATACCTTGGTAAATAATTCATTTCCTCTTCTCTCTGGAAGTTTTTAGGATCTTCTCTTTTTTTTTTTTTTTTAAAGATTTTATTTATTTATTTGAGAGAGAGAGAGAATGAGAGACAGAGAGCATGAGAGGGAGGAGGGTCAGAGGGAGAAGCAGACTCCCTGCCGAGCAGGGAGCCCGATGCGGGACTCGATCCCAGGACTCCAGGATCATGACCTGAGCCGAAGGCAGTCGCTTAACCGACTGAGCCACCCAGGCGCCCTAGGATCTTCTCTTAATCCTCAGAGTCCTAGAATACCCTTAGGAGATATTAAGTATTTTACCATGACTTTTGTGACAGAATCCCATCTCCAACTACTCAGTTCATAATGGGAAGCCTAAGGGGTAGTGTTAAAATCAGATGTGGCCATACGGATGGTTTAAACAAGGTTATTAGGTCTGGGTCTCTTTCTTTCCATCTTCGGACTTGGCCTCCTATGTGTTGGATTCTTTCTTAGGCTGATACTCTCCTTAAAAGAGAGTGGTCACTGGGTGCTTAAGCACTAGAGACCTCAGAAAGGATAAGAACCAGTCTCTCCCAGCTTCTCTATGGATCCCCTAAGAAGCATTAATTGGCCAGTTCTAGTATATGGTAGAGGAGCTATCTAAAGGTAAAAAAGCTGAACAAACAGAAATCTACTAAGTTAGCACCGGGTTTTCTTTTCCTTCATTCTGCTTGGCACTTACTGAAACCTTCCAATGTAAAGAGTTAGATTTCTTCTACCAAAAAAAAACCAAAAAAAAACCTTTCTTCTATTATATTTTAGCTACAACCTCTCTTCTTTCTTACTCTCTTTCTGTAACTCCCATTAGAATCGTTAGATGCCTAGACATCTGCTTCTCATCTTAACACTATTTCCTGATTTTCTGACTCTGTCTTTTGTTACTGTACAGTGTGGAAGGTTTCCTTGATTCCATCTTCAAGAACACCAACAAGGTCTTCAATCCCACTTGATTTATTATTTAGCCCATCGACTGATTTTTGTTTTAATGTCAGCAATCTATTTTTTTTATTTTCAGAAACTCCTGTTTTATGGATGAAAGCTCTTTATTTATTCGGAGAACATGAATTTGAATTTTTTGCCCATTACTTGAATCATTTCTTTTAATTTAGAGGAGTTGTTCTGCTCATCCTTGCTCTCTCATGCTTTTCTTCTTGGTTTTCATCAAATACCTGCTAAACCTTGTTTGTCCATTCATATTTTTCAATATAAGGTTTAGGAGAGGTAGAGTAGATTTACTTTAAAGCTGCATATATACATCTGCTTACACAAGCATCTCTCCCTTGAATGGAAAGGCTGAGTACAGTTTCTAGGTAGTCAATAGAATATGGGAGTATGTCAAGAGGCATGCATCCTGGATTATGGTTGGACATGGGGTATGCAAACATTGTGGTAAAAATTGTGGCTGTAGGGGCAGCCACAGTTATTGTAGGGATCGAAGAGTTTGCTAGATTTCCTTCCTGGGCACCTACCTGTACCTCTTGTTTTCCCTTGCATGTCTGTTGTAAAGATCAGGATTTCCTACACACATATCTCCACTTCACTCATAGACTCCTATATTCTCTCTGGGATCTGTCCTAAGACCAATCACTTTCTTTAAGAAAGTCCTTTAGCCTTAGCTAAAGGGCAAAAACCCCTTCCTTTGAGCAGTTCTAATTAACAAGGGCTAAGAGGAATGACCAAAGTTCCAAGCTGTTAGAAATACCATTATACATAATGAACAATTGCAATGATTGCTCCATGGCCCACTCTATCTATCTTTGTTGACCCCTGGTTTGAAGCTGCTCTGGGTTTTGTTTCCACTGGGCTGTTGCCAATAGTCCAATCACATCTGTTTTCCATCTTCCACATATTTTTCCAAAGTTCTGGCCACTGGCAGTACCTTTACTTGTTCTCCTTACAGTTTCATTCTTTTTAAAAATACTTTTTCTACAATTTTAATGGACAGAAGAAGAGTTAGATACAGGTCATCAGTCTAGCATTTTGAACCAGAGCCTCCAGATACCAATTAAAGTCTACTAGATTGACACAAATTAAAATGACCATGCTGGGTGATGGCAAATGTGTAAGACACAGGCACTTTGATCTTAGAGGAAAGAAGGCTATAACATCTTTTTTTGGATGAAATTTGACCATCACTACCAACATGGTAAATGTCCACAATCCATGACTTTCTAATCTCACATTTATAATATACCCTACAGAAGCATGACTACTTAAAGACCTATTGTATAATTATGTTTACCAAGGCACTCTACCTATAAGCTAACAAATAGGCAATAGCATAAATAGGGCAATGGTTGGACAAATTAGTGTATATCCATGAAATGAGTAAAGAATAAGACAAATCTATTTGTGATGACTTGGAAAGATGCCCACAATATGTGATTGACAAAAGAAAGGTATACAAGAGTATGTTTTAGACGATCTCAATTAAAAAAATAATAACATAAAAACAGTATATTAATGATGTGCCTTGCTACTATCCCAACATAAAATGCTTCTAACATATTTCTTTTCTGTTCCTACTTTTCTTAAATTTTCAATCTCTGCATAGCCAGACACAGTTAATGGCTACTGTCAATTAAAATCAAGGAGCAATCATGCATGAAATGCAAAAATTCTCCAGAAAAAAAGTGTTGATATAATATGCTGACAAAAAGAGTGTTATAAATCATAACTAAGATATTTTGATATTTTAGAACTTTTTATTTCTTATAATGTTCATATTCACACCTCCCCAATTTTAGGTATCAAAATTCTATAGCTAAGGTCAGAATCCTTCATGCCATGATCTGAATTCATCTTCATTAAGGCAAAAATATTTCTCACCAAATAACTTCTATAGAACACTTTGACAATTTCACCCAAAATCAATTTCTAGTTGCATATTATGTATCCAAAGGCAGTGTGCCCCTTCCTATTTTTTCTCAAGCTCTCTTTTTCTCTTCCTTGAACGTTTTAAAGAACGGCATGACCAGAAGTGGAATGTATTACAGTAAAGTTTAGACTTGTTTATAATTTCAAAAGTGACATTTGAATAAAATTGAAACACTTAGAGGTACTTAAGTTTTACTAATGAGTCTCTCACAGGGATTCTTCATTTCTGTTACAGTGTTTTTGATTTGTAGCATGTCCTTCATTTTTTCTTAGACTTTCCATCTCTCTGCTTACATTACTCATCTATTCTTATATGTTTTCTACTTTTTCCATTGGAGCCCTTAGCAAATTAATCATAGTTAGAATCACATAGATTCTGATTCCAACATCCCTGCCAGATCTAAGTCTAATACTGATGCTTGCTCTGTTTCTTCACACTGTGTTTTTTCCTTATAGTATGCCTTGTAATTTTTTATTGAAAGGTGGACATGATGTACTGGGTAAAACTAAGTGTAGTAAATAGGCCTTTGGTGGGGTAGTGGTGAGGTATACAAAGAGGGGAAACTTTCTGTAGTCCTGTGATTAGGTCTTAAACTTTCACTGGGCCTGTGCCCTTGGACAATGACCTTAATACATGCTTCTCAGTCCCCACCCTGTCCTTCTTAGTAAGGCGAGAGGAGGCTTCCCTTCCTCCAGGTAGGTTAGACTTTGGTATAACACCAGTCCATTAGGCTTCAGTGAAATAGTTTCTCTTCAGGGCAGGCAGAACAGAATGCTCTAGCATAATTCAAAATAGTTAGCTTTCCCCTCCCCCTGTCAGAAGCACAAGGGGATTTTTCTTCTATCTTCACTATGAGAGCCTGACAGTCCTTCTGGAGATAAAAGAGAGAAGTGTAGTAGCTCCTCTAAGACCACGGTCCCCTGGAGCTTTTAACTCTCAGACTTTTCCACACTGAGCCTTCAGCAATTCATCAATTACAGTTTAGGTTTTCCTACTCTGGCACTGGTTCCTGCAGAGGTTTCTGCTCTGATAAGTAGTGATTCTCTGTATTCACTTGTCACTCCAATTTGGGGGGCAGTGGTTTGCCCTGTGACCTTGGTTCCCTGATCAATCTAAGAAAAGCTGTTGACTTCCAGTTTGTTCATCTTTGTTCTTGTGTAGACAGGACTCTAAGCTCCTTACATGACAGACCAGGAAAAGGGGAAATTTTATCACCCTGAATTCTAGATGCTTACTTGAATGTGTCTGTGATTTGAAGCATCTATTCCTATTATTCATTTTAAATAGGACAAAATGAAAAAATCTTAAACAAATATATCCAAGAAATTAGCATCATGAGAAGTTAGTCTCTATCAGACCAACACGTCTACTAGTACTGTCAAACTTAACTATGATGAGATGCCTGGAAACTGGTGTTAGAAACTGGTGGTAACAAAGCCTTTACCCTCGCTGGTTGGAGTGGGGTGGAAAAGGGATCCCACTAATTATTTGCCTTTATTAAGAATAAGTTACTAATGAGATTAATAGCTGACTCCTTTAGATAGATAAGGAAGCTATTAAGAATTAGGGCAGCCTCCCAAATTATCCAAAATTAAACACGCACACATCACATCACATCACAGAAGGGGAAAACAAAAAGGCTAACAAACACAAGAGATGCTCAAATTTACTATTAAGAAGAGAACTGCAAATAAATCCCATTAGGGGGATGATTTCAAGTGATGGTAAGAATGATCTCATGTATGTTTTTCATAAATCTGTTTGCACTGCTGATATAAGATAAACAGGTATAACCATTCTGGAAAACAATGTGGCAGTATTTACACCATGTACATATGCTATAACCAGGAATTCAACCCGTGAAGATATTCTGACACAATGGAGCAACATTTGTGATAGCTGGGAGGTGGAGGCACTCTAGATGCCTACCACTGGGGAAATGAATCAATAAATGTGATGGGTGCACACTTGGAATATTATACAGCTATGAGAAGCAAACCAGCTGTATGCAAAACATGGATAGATATTAAAGACCTAGTTTGGGGTAAAATAAGAAACCAAGTGAGAACCATAGTATAAAATACAAAACAAGATGACACATTTTATATGTACCTTTAAGAATGGACACATTAGAGAAAAGAGGAGAGTTGAAAAGGGATAAAGGGTGTTAAGGATCAAGGGTGGATAATGAACAAAAAAACAAAAGCAAGACCTTACCTGGGGGAGAACAACATACACATGCAAGACCTCTCTAGAAAATGTTACATTTCACCCAACTTTTCAGCCTCACAGCAGATAGGAACCCTAGCCCAATTCTTTGTCTTTTGCCTCTTCGTTTTTCCCACATGCCCCCTGTCCACCTGCTGGGTTCTCAACCAAGTAATCATTTGCTTCCTATGATTTGGTTCACCACTGAGTGATTCAATTTTTTAAAAATCCAGAATTTTAGTAATCAGCAATACCCACTTCCTCATTTCACAAATTCGGACTTGTTTTGTGATTTCAAAAGTGACACTTAAATACACTCAGAGCATTTAGGGGCACTTAAGGAAATTGTATAATCCTTGACACTAAATGCTCACTTGGATGTGTCTGTAATTTGGGAGTATGTGTTCCTATTATTATATGTATGAGAAAATGATGGGAGAAAGTCTTGCTTATACAAATAAATCTAGTAATTTAGCAGCAGGCCGCAAATGAGAAGCTAGGATCTCTGACTCTCAAACTAGCTCCTCTGTGAACAGGGTAAAGCCCAGGATGATGAAGAGTTACCTAAGACCTCAGAGCTAGTTCCACAGTCAGGAACAGACCACAGGTCTCCAAAATCCCAGGTCAATGAGTTTTTTTCTTTCCTTGTTGTCCATATTTGCACTGATCAAGCGTTTCTCAAAGTGGTCTCTTTCTGGGGAAACCAGTAACTTTATTTTAAGAGGGTACATAGCCCTCTAATGCACACCTTTAATTTTCAAAGGGGAGAGCACCACAAACTCATGCATCAGTGATGGAAAAAGATCAGTCAAGGGTACAAGAAATTAGGGACCTTTGGAAAGGCAGTTGGTAGTTCTATACTTTCATATTTTTCATGTGAAACACAAAAAGGCAGAAGAACTTAACCTTTTAAATATTTTTCCACAACTGATTAAAGGCTTCCATGTGGAAAATCCAACACAATATGGTCATATTTCCCTGAATCAAAACCCCTATCTTCTTCATTTATTAATCATTTTCCCTCATTGTAGTACTAGAAAATTAAATTAGTTCTGACAAAATACCTAAGGAAAAAAAGAAAAACTCACAAAGGCCCCCCAAAATATAAAGCAGTCCCAGAAGAGTGAATTAAAATGCTCATTTTAGTTTTCCTGAGGTCTAAATCTCCTCAGGCACCTTCTGTGATCTTTTATTTAGAGGGAAAAAATATTCTGCTGCCCGCCTATACTTTCTCCTTCAGGCATTTAGCCCCAAAGAAAGAGGAAACATGAAAATATTTCTAAAGAAAGCCCAAAATTTAAGAAAGGAAGAAACAGATTAAAATGGAAGTGATTTTTGCAGGAGGTTGAAAATGGTGTCACTTAGAGTAACCCTGGATATACAGATTACATGTGGCTGACTGTAATCTTTCATAAAGAATTGGAATTTGTATTGATAGAAAAATCTCCCAGCTATAAGAAAACAAGAGTAGCAACAATAAACAACACTGATTTCCTTTCTCAAAGAAGCACTATTCATGGACAAAGGAATTGAAGTGGAAAAATAACTTCAGATTTCAATCTACTCCATAGAGTGATTCACACAAACATACACAGAAAACAGGCTTAAATGATAATCACCTGAACAAAGTACAATAAACCTTGCATAATGGCACATCCCCCAGGTTGAAGTGACTTCATACACTTAGCAATAACCCAAAGAGGTCACCGAGACGAGCATCTCATCTAACACAAGTCCACTTAACCACTTCTGCCAAAAGAGAGTCTAAAAATGCTTAAAGGTCTCCAGATTAAGATTCCAAAGTCACACCCAGGAACACATTTCAAAGCTTAATAGCCTACACAGCAGAAAATGATTTCAGGTAGGTAACTTAAATCACCCACCCACCCTAGGGATTTAAACTGTTTCTTCTCTTTTTGATTTCAGAGGGTAACTGCTGATCCTGCTTCATTG
The DNA here is from genome assembly GCF_029215605.1 of Mirounga angustirostris. NCBI lineage: Eukaryota > Metazoa > Chordata > Mammalia > Carnivora > Phocidae > Mirounga > Mirounga angustirostris. The sequence continues at coordinate 141,380,025 of NW_026991709.1, read as the reverse complement.
ACAAACTCTTCCCTTACTGGAAATGCATTATCAAATTGCTCTCAGGATGAGCTGCTGTTCTACTTGACCTTTGCTTCTGGATCTCCCTTCGCAACACTCCAAACTCATTGGTGGCTCCTCTGTATCATGAAAATGAGTCACATGCAGAGAAGAGCAAAGACACACCTTCATATTAATTGAAAGGCAACTAGGAGAAGTCCATCAGGGGGCCTCTGAGAAATCTGGGAGTGTGGGAGGAAACGAAGAGCAATTCTCAAAAGGGTATCAGAAGACCCAGTGATTCCCGTCTAAGCATTAATCCTAAAGATATTTCCTAACATTAACATTTATCCATGAAAGGTACCAACATTTATTTATAAGGATGTTCACTGAAGCCCTGTTTATAATAGGGGAAAACTAGAAGAAACCTAAAAGCCCAACATTAAGGGAATCATTGTTTAAAATTACAAGCACATTGCACGGAATATTATTCATCTGTGAAAAGTAATGCTGTTACATGAGTACTAATACAGCAAATATTTTTATGATGCAGTGTATTGTATTAAGACAGGAGGCTGAAGTACTGCATGTACAGACTGTTCTGATTTATGTTCAATTATATATGTTTGCATATGTGCCTGAAAATACTGGTCTAGAAAAATACATACCAAGATTCTGGCAGTAGTTATTGCTGGGTAATAAGATTATGAGTTTTGCTCTTCTTATTTTTACCTATGAGTATTTCCTGCTTCTTCTCAGAAATGAGCATATATTGCTTCTGTAGTAGAAAAAAACTAATAATTATTTTATCTTTGGAAACTTCTCTTAAAGGAAGATGACTTGCTGCTTTGTACAAAACTAAGTAGAAAGCTAAAATGGTGAAGACAACAAAGAAAGTAGGGTCTAGACAAGGGTTCCAAAGAGACATGGCAAATAAAAAGATAAATGAGGGTTGAGAGTCAATGGTTTCTCTTCCTTTCTGCATGACTTCTCTAAAGCATTCGACACTCACTCCTGTAGAATGCCACTCCCTCTTAGTTTCTTCCCATCCTCTGCCTGTCCCTTCAGTTTTGGCTTCCACCATTCTACATGCTGCCCTAAGCTGATCTCACAGCTATTACTCTGTAACTATACCTTCCACCAACCTCTCTTCTGGCCCTTAGAATTAAATTTCCAATGTCCAGAAGTCCTATAGATCTATTCAACACTGTATGTCAAAAACCAAACTCATTACCTCTCCCCACCAGCCTACTTCTTTCCCAGGATTCCTTCTCTCTGTTCAATGGCATCATCATGCACCCAAGATAAAAATCTCAGGGTTATTTTGAACTTCTCCCTCCCTGGTATTCTTCAAGCAATTTAGGACACACTGTGTTATATCCACCATCTAAATACCACAGGTATCTGCTATTTCCTCTTTTTTTTTCTCCCAGCTTTAGCCCAATCCCTCATCATCCCTAACCTACATCTGATTATTTCTTCCCTCCTGTTCAAAACATACGTTCATTACTTCATCCCTGTTCAAAGTCATCTAGTACCCACCCCCCCAACCCGTTAAAACAAAGTCCAAATTGCTTTCTGCTCTGCATAAGGCCCTTCAAAATCTAGTTCCAACTTATTTGTCCAGGCTTAACAGTCCCCCCCATCACCAACAACTACATCATGCCCCCCACCAGACACAGAAACACGCACACACTCCAGACCCACCACGTCTCTACCAAGTCCCAAGCATGAAACGCATGCAATGTCCACATGTCATTGCATCCCTCTCTGATAATGAAGCCTCAGCCCCACTCCTATGTGGTCATATTTTTCACCATGCTTTCACAACATTACGTGCAATCCTCTCTTACACTTTTTATCCCCCTTCCCAAGCTGCCCCTATCCCCATATGAGGCTATGAACAGTGTCACTGCCCAACTCCTCTGTGGAAGCTGGGAAGGCTAAGTAATCACTTCCCCAGTCTCTCTTGCGGCCAGGGATGGTCACGTGACACAGTCTGGCTCATGAGACATCAGCATAAAACTGCTGGGGAATCTCTGCATAATTGTGTTTTCCTGATAGTAGAGAATAAAACCCATACCACTAACACCTCCCTCTTCCTCTCACCTTGATATCTGGAGCTGCAGAAGCTATCTTGCCAACATGAGGGCAAAACCAAGAGAATCACAGATATTATAGCGCCGACCTCAGGGAGCTCCTGAATAACACCAGCAGCCACTAATCTGCAGACTTATTAGGTGAGAAAAATCAACCCTGGTTTTTGTAGCTATTTTTCACACTGTCTGTTGCCTGCTGCATTCCTAACTGATATTTTTATCAACAAATTAATGTAGCAATAACTACGGGAGACCTACCAGTCTCCTGACATTATACTATTTTTATTTGTTTTGCTTTATTTAATCTTTTAGGCATCATCCTTTCTATTTGCAGAATTGAAAGTTGATGTGCTGAGAAATTAAGTAATTTCTCAAACATCACACATAGCTATGAAGTTTCTGAGCCAGGATTCCAACCCATCAGAGCTGTCTGATTTGAAAGCTTGTTCTTTTCACCACTTTTGAAGACTGATTCAATGAACCTAGACCAAGAAAAGAGCTGTTGAAGACAACATGGGTTTGCAAGCCCAGCAAATGAGAAAATCCGTATCAGCTAAATCCATTTACCAGTTTACTGATGACTTAGTAGTGCGGGATAGGAAAAAAAAGCCTTGCTAAAGATGGTAATAGATGAATTCTTTCTAAACTGCCTTCACAAGAACTATCAATCCTGCCACTGTCACAAGAGATTGGATTCTCCTCTTTAAAGCCAAAACGGTTACTGCCCAGTGCCCCATTCTCTTCAAGGTGCTTGCAAATTCATTCACAAAGGAGACCCATGTTCTAAGGAAGAGTAAGGAAAAGGTTGTTTAAAGCATTTGTGAGCAAAGGCACCATATGAAAGAAAATGCCTCTGCTCAGAAGTGAGGAGGCCGTATTTAGGATCAGGAATGATTTTAAAAGGAGAAGGAAAACACCGCCACAGTGTGATTTAAGGATCAAGAAATGCATGAGTTAATTTATCCTAGAGATCTGAGAACAAAAAGTCAAATACCCTCACTATATTGCTCTTCGTCTGATGTATACCACATTGTGGAAGAAAGGCAAAAGCAATGCACCAGATAGAATATATTTAAATCTCAGTTCCACCACGAACTATATCCTGGTGTCTAAAATTAATTAGCTTAATGGTTAAATGAGGGTGATATACTTACCTTAAAAGGTTTTGTGAGGATTATTAAATGAGATAATAGTTAAGCAGAACACTTAGGTCAATGTCTGGCCCCAGTAAATGTCAGATAAGTGGTGCTGCTGATGATAACAATAACAATTAGAAAGCAATGACAACAGCAATGGCTCACAAGCACCTCAACTAGACAGTGATCATGTTAACACTGGGGACAAAACAGGTGGTTTAGATATGCAAGTTAGAGTACTGCTAGGCACAGTGACATGATTATAAGTCCAAGGACACTTCGGGTAAACAAGGCTGATTGCTTCCTGTGGAAGGGTTGATATCTTGAAGACCTCACATCATTCTAGAACAATCCTAAAAGAGAATGCTGGGCATTTATGTTTATCAGTCCAAAGGGGTTCCCCCTAACCCCCGCCAGCTTGCAATGCACTTGGCCACCAAGTGTGAAATTATGTGATTCATGCTGAAATTTTCACAGTGGGTTTGGGTTCACAATATTTTCAATTGTGGACTCATAAAGTGAAGTACTATTAACTTTTGTCACAAAATTTCATATATGCATAATTTCAGATCTCATAAAATGTGACTGTTCCCAGACAGGCCAAATTCTTAAGTCTGGAATCTCAAGTAGACATAGTTGTCTATCAAAAGCCATCCCAACCCCCAACCCCCACTCCTAGAGAACACACCTCTGTCTGGGAAGCAGATGCCCCACGAGGTCACATTTCTCAGCTACCTTGGACTAGAAGTAGCCTGTGACCAATTCTCTCCTACAGAATCTACGTGGCGTTGTCACCTCCACATTCTTACCCCTTCCTCAGACTGGATACAAGTGATAATCTGACCTTCAGGGATGGCAGACCGCCAGATGGAAGGAATGTGGGTCCCTGACTCACTGTGTAAAGACAAACCACCACTCACTGAGAAACATACATCTTGGACTGGGACATGAGTGAGAAGTTTTATCATGTTGGAGACATTACACATCTAAAAGTCTTTTTTTTTTTTTTTACATTTTTAAAAATTTTATTCTGAAAAGAGCACTTAACATAAGATCTTCTGCTTAACAAATTTTTAAGGGCACAATTATTGTTGCTTGTATGTACAGCATACAGCACATCTTTAAGGCTTATTCCTCTTCTTTGACTGAGATTTATGCCTATTAATTAATAACTCCACCACCCCACCCCTGACAACCGCCATTCCACTGTTTGATTTTATGGATTTGACGATTTCAGATAACTCATCCACATGGAATCGTACAATTTTTGTCTTTCTGTGATTGGCTTATTTCACTCAGCATAATGTCCTCAAGGTCCATCCATGTTTTCATGTGTGGCAGAACTTCCTTATTCTTTTATTATTATTATTATGTTATGTTAATCACCATACATTAGTTTTTTGGGGTTTTTTAAAGATTTTATTTATTCATTTGACAGAGAGACACACTGATAGAGGGAACACAAGCAGGGGGAGTGGGAGAGGGAGGAGCAGGCTTCCCGCCGAGCAGGGAGCCCGACGAGGGGCTCGATCCCAGGACCCTGGGATCATGACCTGAGCCGAGGGCAGACGCTTAACGACTGAGCCACCCAGGCACCCCACATCATTAGTTTTTGATGTAGTGTTCCATGATTCATTGTTTGCATCTAACACCCAGTGCTCCATGCAGAATGTGCCCTCTTTAATACCCATCACCAGGCTAACCCATCCCCCCACCCCCCTCCCCTCTAGAACCCTCAGTTTGTTTTTCAGAGTCCATAGTCTCTCATGGTTCATCTCCCCCTCCGACTCCCCCCGCTTCCTTCTTCCCCTCCTGCTATCTTCTTCTTTTTTTTTTTTAACATATAATGTATTATTTGCTTCAGAGGTACAGATCTCTGATTCAACAGTCTTGCACAATTCACAGCACTCACCATAGCACATACTCTCCCCAATGTCTATCACCCGGCCACCCCATCCCTCCCACCACCCACCACTCCAGCAACCCTCAGTTTGTTTCCTGAGATTAAGAATTCCTCATATCAGTGAGGTCATATGATACATGTCTTTCTCTGATTGACTTATTTCACTCAGCATAATACCCTCCAGTTCCATCCACGTCATTGCAAATGGCAAGATTTCATTCTTTTTGATGGCTGCATAATATTCCATTGTATATATATACCACTTCTTCTTTATACATTCATCTGTTGATGGACATCTTGGCTCTTTCCACAGTTTGGCTATTGTGGACATTGCTGCTATAAACATCAGGGTGCACGTACCCCTCTGGATCCCTCATTTGTATCTTTGGGGTAAATACCCAGTAGCGCAATTGCTGGATCGTATGGTAGCTCTATTTTCAACTTTTTAAAGAACCTCCATGCTGTTTTCCAGAGTGGTTGTACCGGCTTGCATTCCCACCAACAGTGTAGGAGGGTTCCCCTTTCTCCGCATCCCTGTCAACATCTGTCATTTCCTGTCTTGTTAATTTTAGCCATTCTGACTGGTGTGAGGTGACATCTCATTGAGGTTTTGATTTGGATTTCCCTGATGCCGAGTGATGTTGAGCACTTTTTTATGCGTCTGTTGGCCATTTGGATGTCTTCTTTGGAAAAATGTCTGTTCATGTCTTCTGCCCATTTCCTGATAGGATCATTTGTTCTTTGGGTGTTGAGTTTAAGAAGTTCTTTACAGATTTTGGATACTAGCCCTTTATCTGATATGTCATTTGCAAATATCTTCTCCCATTCTGTTAGTTGTCTTTTGGTTTTGTTGACTGTTTCTAAAAGTCTTTTTTTTTTTTTTTTTTTTTTTAACAACAGTTCAGCCTCTCTCAACTAAGACAGATTCCATAGAGGAAAGCTCTATGAAAAATTTGAGTCAATGAGACCAGCTGGGATCCTTAAGCAAGAAATGAAAAGAAAATCTAGATACATGTAATTGTAATCCTTCAGGAGAATTTTTAAAAACTGAATAACCAGCCTCCACTACGATGACCAGCTAGTATATCTGACAGGTATTGCTAATAGAGAAAAAAAAATTCTGCATCCATCAGATATATGCTAAGTTTCACATCTGTTTATGTGAAAAGCCTAGGTTAGTTATGGCCTCCCTAGGTTTAGAAAGGACCTTTGCTAAAGTTTCTGTCTCCAAGCAAATGAAAACTAAGGCCAGGTAGTAATTTGAAGAATCCTTCCAAGTATCTGGCTACAGGAGTCCACCTCCAAGATGCTCACCTCTTGGTATTCATAGCCTGTGCTGTCTCTTGCCACACTGAACAGGGCTGATCTGTGTAACCAGTAGGGTACTGCAAACATGACACAGTGTGACTTCCCAGACTAAGTCATAAAGACACTGGTTTTTACCTTCCTCTCTCTGAACCACTCAGATAAGTTGTTTGAATTCCTGACCTACAAAAATGCTTGTGTGTGAAATAATAAATGCTTACTGTTTTTAAGATGCTAATGGGGGCGGGGGAAATTTTGTTACGCAGCAATAGATAACTGATTCACTAGCTTGTTTTACATAGAGAAGAAGAGAGAAAGAAAGGAGCGGGGAAAGAAGAAGGAGGGGAAGGAAGAGGAGGAGAGAGAAGAGAGAGCTAACTAGCTCTCCCTAAGGCTGAAAAGCTTTGCCTACCTTTAGTTGTTTTTAATGCTTCCCGGAAACAGGGGAAGACTGTGCCAGAGGTCATCTAAGTATTATATTGAGTTTTCTTCAACCCAGTCATATGATGAAATCAGTTGTATATGTATAACAGATTCTTTTTAACAAGGCAGCAAAGATTTTATTCATGAACTGGTTATTGGCTTATGTGAACAGCAAATTTAAAGGTTTCTTTCTGTGTGTGTGTCTACCGGTAGAACTGAAAAGAAAAAAAAAAATGGCTAATTGAACATAGCAGCTACTTCATTCAGGGAATCAGACACTATTTCTTAAGAGCCTCACATTTCACATAAAATGAAGACTTCAGGGCAATTTTATGCTTGTGCCTCTACACGGGACACTGAGCCTCTCCCATGCCATGATTGAGAACTCTCACACAAGACTACTTCAGTTTTATCTTTCTTGACTGAGGGCACTTAAGAGGTGGGAAAAAAACCTCTCGTCGCCTCCACATGGAGACTAGCTGGCTTGTGGGAAGTGTCACAGTGTTTGATCACACCGGCGTCACCACTGAGGAATAGAAAGCAAGGAACTTAGGGTGGCTCATTTCTCTCTTCACAGGTTGCAGGAACCATCACTCACTCTTACATTACATTAGCTGACACACAGACAAGCCCTAATAACAGAACCCCACATCAGAAAACAGTATCAGGAAGACCCGGAATACAGCTGAACAAGACAGGGCCATACCTTATAATCCACGACCAAAGTCAGAGCCGCATAGTGTTTGATGACTGTTGAGTAAGAGCCACCGCTCTGACCAGCAGTCTGTGGCATGGCTCCAGTCTGTGGGGAATCCCCCTTTGAAATGGCTCATTTCTTTTTGTTCCAACCTGATTTTTCACTAAACTGAAATCTAACAAATATTAAAGAATGACATGGTATTTTTATAATAAGCTCACAGACCCTATCAGATAATTTCCATGAACACCACATCACTGTTTGACAAAGTCAATTTGTGGGTATAGAGTCTTCTTGGCCTGTGAGGTTGCTGATGCTGTGTAGACCAACACTTAAGTGCATCCTGCAATGATTCCCAACCCGGAGTCTTTGAAGATAACGCTGGGGTTCCATAAATAATACGCATCACTGTAAAAAATGCAACAGGAATTATGCATTTGCCCATAAGGCTGTCTGGGTTAAATTAAACAGAGGGAAGTACACTAGGGTCTTCAGGACCAAAGTAGGACCAATGCCTGTTTCTGTAAACAAAATTTCATTGGAATGCAACCACATCCATTCATTTACAAACTGTCTGCAAGTGCTTCCACAGGATAACACCGAAGTGGAAACAGAGGCTGAATGGCTCACAAAGCTGAAAATATTTACTATCTGGCTTTTCACATTTAAAGTTTGCCAACCCCTGAAATAAAGTATTACACTTCTCACTTTGGGCTCAGAATGTTTAGACTGACGTGGGACCCTTTCCTGGCTATCTCATGTATGCTGATTGCTAATTTCTTGGTTTAATAAAGTTAAAATAACAAATTTGGTAGATTAAATCTTTCAAGATTTAGAGTGCGGTCTACAGAAATTTCCTTCTTGACCCAGTATTGCCTTATTCATGCTTACCAAAATGTTTAAAAAATGGAATCTGGACTGCTCATACACTTGCTCAACAGCTTTTAAACCACTGGGTAAGTTTAAGTAGCTTGTCTTTTTCCAACATGTCTTATTTAGTTGGTCACCAATACTTTCTAGGGCTAAATATTCTTAGCCTTCTGTTGTGTTTTTAAGAAGACAACATGTAAACTACTTCGGATACAATGATTTTCTTGATGTGAAAAGTTATAAGCATGGATTAATCCATATTGTACAAGATAAGAAAGTGCTTGTAGCAAAATTTAATAAGGGGATAACAGCTACAGGATTTGAACTCACTGGTTTGGAAATAAGAAGCATATACATTTTGGCAGTGAAAGAGAAAATCTTTGTTACAGTCTAAGGAAATTATTTTTAGGGAGGAGGATTCCCATCTTACATCTTCGAGGCAACAGAAAGAGTCTCAATGAGTGTCAGTTTTGTTAAAAACGAAGACAATACTCAGAATTCTTGGTGTAGAGAACTTTCTCCTCAGACTCATCTCTTCTTATTAGGTCTGGCAAAAGGATGAATTCACATCTTTGGGAGTCCTGACACTCTATAACAAGGAAAAGCCTTAGACATTTTCTGCTTTAACGTTTTCCTCAAAATAATATCCCCCTAAAGTATACACAAAGTCAAGACCCAAAGGTCCAGAACATTCTCTACATCAGGGTTTCTCAACCTTGGCACTACTGACACTTTGGGTCTGACGCTTCATCATTGTCGGAGGCTGTCTCATGCACTGTAGGAGGTGTAGCAACATCCAGGGCCTTCACCCTAGACACCAGGAGTTCCCCACCCCTGACTGACAACCAGGAGTGTCTGCAGATACCACTGAATGTCCCCTGAGGTGTGGGGGGCAAAACTGCCTCAGCTGAGAACGGCTCTGGAGAAGAGTTAGATCTTTAACTTGCCCAAAAGTGGTTATTTCATTCAACCTATACAAACCAATACTTCATACACCTGGGACCAAATCTGTTCCCTTCCATGACGAAGTGGCTATTCATGCTATCGCAGTCATCACTGCTACGCTATCCAGGAGACTAAGACTTTCCTCAGAAAATTTCTCTGTGCTAAGACATGTATCATATGATCTCACTGATATGAGGAATTCTTAATCGCAGGAAACAAACACTGTTGTTGGAGTAGGGGGTGGGGTGGGGTGACTGGGTGATAAGACACTGGGGAGGGTATGTGCTCTGGTAAGCGCTGTGAATTGTGCAAGACTGTTGAATCTCAGATCTGTACCTCTGAAACAAATAATACAATATATGTTAAGGAAAAAAAAAAATAGCGGGAGGGGAAGAATGAAGAGGGGGATATCGGAGGGGTAGACGAACCATGAGAGACGATGGATTCTGAAAAACAAACTGAGGGTTCTAGAGGGGAGGGGGGTGGAGGATGGGTTAGCCTGGTGATGGGTATTGAGGAGGGCACGTTCTGCATGGAGCACTGGGTGTTATGCACAAACAATGAATCATGGAACACTACATCTAAAACTAATGATGTAATGTATGGGGATTAACATAAGAATAAAAAATTAAAAAAAAAAAAGAAAATTTCTCTGTGCTAGTTTCTCTGATTGTCATCTTCCCAGATTTCCTTCCCACAGTCTTAAAAAAAATCAGCATGTAGAAGGCATCGCAGGCATCCACAGTAAGACTCACTTTTCAACTCAGTGTTTTCAAACCCTTCCCTGATTCAACAGCAGTGACGGACAGCCTCTTGTAACCGATCAGGGCAAAAAACTACCTAGCCTGCTTTTGCTAGAGTCCACCGCGAGAGACTGTTGCCTTATATACTGCGCATTAACAGGATTTCTTACGACAGCGCCCACAGTCGAATGTGGTTGTTTTCCTTGAGATCCTTTTAAATCCCCAATTCAATTACCATGCTCATTTTTCTGATGAATCATCAGCAGAAAGCCAGACTATTTTTTTAGAGAGTAATATGATCCTCAGCTGGAACATTACTTCTGCAGGACTCGGCTTTACCTACTTGGCACTCAACACACAGCCTAGCCCTGAAGAAGGTTAGACCTTGGTACTTAATACAGCATGAAATTAACCCCTCCCAGAACTTCTAGTTTCTTAAAGATAGCTGTTCTACAAGTGACACCAAAAGAAAAAGCGAAAACATAAAACTAAATAATCGAGCCAAGCGTGTGGTGTTACTTCATTGCCGTATCTCTACATTTGATAGACGCAGAGATGCAAATCTCAGCTCTAGGCCACAATTAAATTGAGGCACCAAAATAAAGACTTCACATCTATTTTCAAACATCACAGCAGCAGTGAAATGTTAAGTCTTCGGTATTGCTTTTCCCTCAAGGATTTCCTTTTTTCTCTGCCTCGTGTTCCTTCACTGGAGGGATACACACCAGCAAATCAACATGTGACATGAAGACACTGCCGTAGATACCAAATCCCCACGGAATTCAGGGACCATGCCATAAAGGAGGAGGTTTCTTTGAATTCCAAAATGGCCTGAAAGCTGGAAGTGGAAGAAAAACTGGCCAAGTGACCGTCCCACACTTTGGCGGTCCCTCGGAGCTGGAATCGGCACATTTCTGAGTGCGTTGGAGCTGGGAAGACACGATGCTTAAAGCAAGGAGGCCCCAGGGACGAACACCCACCTGTCAGCTGATCTTCCCTTCGTCTTGCTCCTGGGACATGCCCCTTTCGGAGTTGCCTGAAGCCATTGACAGCACGGACGCCACCATTCTGCCCTTCACCCTCAAAACATCCCAGTGGTGAAAAGGGAACCCCACCCCGCCGCGATGCACAAGACTCCCAAATTGAGCTCCAGCTCCTTGTCTTTAGCTCAGACATAAAGAAATAAGAAGGGAATGACTAATGGGCAATTATGGTTGCCTTGGCTACAACTCTAACTTTTGGCAGATATATTAATTTTTCTGTACCTCTGTGTGTTTAATACTTGTTTAAATAGTACATAAAAATACTCAGAGGGTGTCAGGATTATTGCCCTCGCCACATGCCCTTTTTCTTTCTTGACGATTGTTGCGTGACCTGCCTTCTCACTCCCTGGTCCAGATTATTAGCCACAGCTGGGATACAGGAGCGAGTGCTCACATCTCTCACCATTTTCCAAGCATTGCTGCGTTCTGCATATGACGCCTAGGGGCCTCCCAGCTAACTGTGTAAATAAAAGAGTTTGAAATCACTTCAAGGTGTCATTCAAATTTTCATCCTAACAGGGAGGAAATTCACCACATTCACCCTGGGGCCATTTTCCCATCTCTTTTCCCACTAACAGGCAAATAATGTGCTAGACAAAGGCACAGCAAGTCCCATATTAGCATCTTTTAGGACTCACTCCCCAGTATTCCTCCAATCTTAAAAAAGATCACTCTTCTCACTTATGAATGAAAAAAAGAAATATAAAAAGGGTCTAAAAAGGAAGTTTTCATTATCAGGCTTTTTTTTTTTTTATGTCCTCTATTTTTCTTAGTTATCTCTACCTGAAATCCCTAATAATCATCACGAACTTGAAATTATATTGAACGATATAAGAAAAAGAAAAATAGGACACCTTAAGGGTATAACTTTGTAACTTAATACTCTTTATCCATTATATAATTCAAAAATTATTCCCTGCATTGTTGTTGCAAGCGTAGGGGCTCTGTGATGATATCAGACTTGGGCTCTCAGCAAGATTCCTCTGCCTGTGTGTTCTGACAAGTATCATCACCGGAATCCCCACAGTGTGAAGACAATCATTAGTAAATGGCAAAGAAGAGGTGTCAATGGTGCTTCAGCCACAGGTTCAACTACCCACTAATAAAGGCTTTGACCTTGGATAATAGAAAAGCCATCTCTTGGAACCACTTTACCAGAGACTGTTTTCTATTATGGCCAAGGACAAACACCAAGATTCAGTGGAACACCTAAATAAAAATAGCAACACCACTAGACAATATTTTTGAATGAGATCTTGCTCTAGGCAGCCTCTATACACAACAATATAAGTAGTTCAAAGACAATTTGTAAGTAATTCACCAAGAACCTAAACCAAACCCTAGGAAGTCACAAAATCTTCATCCTTGTCAAAGGATTGGTTTCAGAGCATCTCAGAGGGATTTCAGTCAACAACGGCTGGGGCAGGCCTGGAGAGCTGAAGTCAGTCCATAAACACGGCTACCCAAAAGAATTTTCTGCAATGATGGAAATGTTCTAGATACGCACTGCCCAGCGGGGGAGGCTTTCAACTTAGAGCTTTAAAGCACTTGAAGAGTGGCTAATACAAATGAAGAATTGAATTTTTAATTTTATTTCATTTTAATTCCATTTAACTTTAAATTGCCATATGTGTCTACCGACTACCAGATTAAAGAATGCAGGTCTGGAAACTGAGGGTGGGAGGGTGGGGTTGCCGAGGATTGAGGGTCTTGTCCAGGCAAGTGAGAAAGCACTGCCGGGAACGCCGTAAGCCAAGGGCAAGGAGAGCCCCACAGCTTCATCTCGCAGGCCACCTCCAGTTGATAATGAATATCTGCCTCTGAGGCTAAGGCTGAACTCATTAAGAAAGACGGCTGTGATGAACTCGACACGTCTGCTACGAACACGGGATGGGGAGCTGGTCACACAGGTGCTGTGATTTCATAACACCAACAGGGTGAGAACTTAAACTCTAGCAGAAGGAGAGAGAAGTAGAAGAGGTAGCCAGGTTCTGAGGCCACCAGATAGATGGCCGCTCCAGAAAACAGACTGGTTTGTAGTTATTGCTTTCTTTTTTTTTTTTTTTTAAAGATTTTATTTATTTGACAGAGAGAGACACAGCGAGAGAGGGAACACAAGCAGGGGGAGTGGGAGAGGGAGAAGCAGGCTCCCCGCTGAGCAGGGAGCCCAATGCGGGGCTCGATCCCAGGACCCCGGGATCATGACCTGAGCCGAAGGCAAGACGCTGAACGACTGAGCCACCCAGGCGTCCTGTAGTTATTTCTTTACTGCCCAAAATGGATGCTCTTGTATAAATACGGTTAAGCAGGGATGCTAAATATATGCCTGTAGCCAGACAGTCAGGGGGCCACTGGTGTCATTATATATTTAGCTGTTTACTTATTATCTATTGTATTTATTTAGTTATTTACTTGTTTAGTATCTGTCTCTCCCCCTAGAATGTGGGCTGCATAAGAAGAGGGACCATTCTGGGCTAGAAAGTAGGTATTAAATAAAAGATTGGTTTAAATGAGTATTTATACCCAACCATATTCATCAAAAATATATTTGCAGACCTCCCACATGCAATATACTGTGTTGGGGGCGGGGAGAGAAATAGCTGTGAAAAAGACAAACCTGGTCCCTATCCTCATGGCTTATATTAAATAGCTAATTATACAATTAAGAACGTATGATACCATAACGGCAGGGACCTGACTTACGCAGTAGGCAGGGACATGTGCAAATAAGGAAAAGCTTCCTTGGGTGTTAAGCTGAATTTTGAAGGCTGAGTTGGGATTAACTGGGTGACAGGGAAGTGAAGGGGGTTTGGGAGAACATTCCAGGCAAAGTAAATGCCTTGGGCAAAGGCTCTGGGTAGGACAAGGTGAACTCCAAAAGCTTAAAAAATAAATAAATGAAAACAAAACACCAATATTACTGTCTTCCAAAGAGCAAGCACGGCAGAGGGGCAGGACAGCAAGCTGTCAGAGTCTGTTGGTGATGTTCCCAGAATACCACAGTCCAAATTCAGCCCATTGGACCTCCCAGACACCTGAACCCACCCAATATCATCTGAGGACATCCTTCCCAGGAATGACCACATGTTCCTATGGACCCCAAATTCCAGCATTTTTTTAAATTTTATTTTGTTATGTTAATCACCATACATTACATCATTAGTTTTAGATGAAGTGTTCCATGATTCATTGTTTGCATATAACACCCAGTGCTCCATTCAATACGTGCCCTCTTTAATACCCACCAACGTTAATGAGATACATTTCTGCTCAATTTCTTAAACAGGGTCACAGAAAACCATGGGGGGAAAACCTCATTTATCTGGCAAAACAGAGACTTATACACACACACACACACACACACACACACACTGAGACTTGTGTAAGAGCTTACAAAAGACTGCTCATGTACTACTGAATTTGTTTCCAATCTAGACAGTTCTTAGAAAGGTAAAAATATTATCGCCATTTCACAGTTGACAACCCTGAGGTCCAAAGAAAATGTAACTTGTCCAAGAGTTCAGTTAGAAGGGACAGAACCAGGATTCAAAGTCACAGCACCCCAATGTTTATAGCAGCAATGTCCACAATAGCCAAACTGTGGAAAGAGCTGAGATGTCCATCAACAGATGAATGGATAAAGAAGATGTGGTTCATATATACAATGGAATATTACTTAACCATCAGAAAGGATGAATACTTACCATTTACATTGATGGGGATAGAACTGGAGGGTATTATGCTGAGTGAAATAAGTCAATCAGAGAAAGATAATTATCATATGGTTTCACTATATGTGGATTATAAGAAACAGTGCTGAGGATCATAGGGGAAGGGAGGGAAAACTGAAGGGAAGAATTCAGAGAGGAAGACAAACCATGAGAGACTCTTGACTCTGGAAAACAAACTGAGGGTTGCTGGAGGGGAGGTGGTGGGGGGATGGGGTAATGGGGTGATGGGCATTAGCGCCGGGTGTTACATGCAACTGATAAATTATTGAACACTACATCTGAAACTAATGATGTACTATATGTTGGCTAATTGAATTTAAAAAAAAGAACGTCACAGCACACAAGTACCATTATCTTCCCTACAAGAGCAGTTTCCTTCCAACTGAGAACCCATGAAAAATACTGAGTCTGATCCTTAGTGACACCAACCCCACCAACCGTGCAATTTTTTGACATTTTTTAAGTTTTTATTTAAATTTCAGTTAACATACAGTATAATATTAGTTTCAGGTGCACAATATATTGATTCAACCCTTCCATACAATACCTGGTGCTCATCACAAAAAGTGCACTCTTGAATCCCCATCACCTATTTAACACATCACCCCAACTACCCAGCCCCCCAACCCCTCCACCCCAGTAACCATCAGTTTCTTCTCTATAGTTAAGAGTCTATTTCTTAAAATTGAAAAAAATAATAATAAACGTCTGCAGTTAAAAAAAAGAAAAAAAAACAGTAGAAAATTGAAAAAATAATAAACGTCTGCAGTCAAAAAAAAGTCTATTTCTTGGTTTGCCTCTCTCTTTTTCCCTTTGCTCATTTCTTTTGTTTCTTAAATTCCACATATGAGTGAAATCATATAGTATTTGTCTTTGACTGACTTATTTCACTTAGTGTAATACTCTCTAGCTCCAGGGCAGCTGGGTGACTCAGTCAGTTAAGTGTCCAACTCTTGATTTTGGCTCAGGGTCCTGGGATCAAGCCCTGCATCAGGCTCCACACTCAGTGGGGAGTCTGCTTGAGGCTTCTCTCTCTCTGTCTACCCCTCTCCCCACTCTCGTGTGTGAGTGTACTCTTTCTCTCTCAAATAAATAAATCTTTAAAAATGCTAAGACTATGGACTCTGAGAAACAAACTGAGGGTTCTAGAGGGGAGGGGCGGGGAGTGGGGGGATGGGTTAGCCTGGGGATGGGTATTAAGAAGGCACGTACTGAATGGAGCACTGGGTGTTATACGCAAACAATGAATCATGGATCACTACATCAAAAACTAATGATGTAATGTATGGTGATTAACATAATAAAAAAAGAAAAGAAAAAGAAAAGAAAAATGCTCTCTAGCTCCATCCATGTTGTTGTAAATGGCAAGATTTCATTCTTTTTATGGCTGAGTAATATTCCATTGTATATTTACTACATCTTCTTTATCCATTTGTCAATCAATGGACACCTGGAGCTGTTTCCATAATTTGGCTATTGTATGTAATGCTGCTATTAACATTGGGGTGCATGTATCCCTTTGAATTAGTATTTTTTTATTCTTTGGGTACATAACTAGTAGTGCAATTGCTGGATAGTAGGGTAGTTCTATTTTTAACTTTTTGAGGAACCTCCATACTATATTCCACAGTGCCTGCACCAGTTTGCATTCCCACCAACAGTGCAAGAGGGTTCCCCTTTCTCCTCATCCTTGCCAACACCTGTTGTTTCTTTTGTTGTTGATTCTAGCCATTCCAACAGGTGTGAGGTGATATCTCATTGTAGTTTTGATTTGCATTTTCCTGATGATCAGTGAAGTTGAGCATCTTTTCATGTGTCTGTTGGCCATCTGGATGTCTTCTTTGAGAAATGTCTATTCATGTCTTCTGCTCATTTTTTAATTGGATTATTCATTTTGGGGGTGTTGAGTTTTATAAGTTCTTTATATACTGTGGATACTCATCCTTTATTGGATATGTCATTTGCAAATATCTTCTCCCATTCCATAGGTTGCCTTTTAGTTTTGTTGATTGTTTCCTTTGCTGTGCATGAGTTTTAATTTTGATGTAGTCCCAGTAGTTTATTTTTGCTTTTGTTTCCCTTGCCTCAAGAGACCTATCTAGAAAAAAGTTGCTATGGCTGATGTTAAAGAAGTTACAGCCTGTGTTCTCCTTTAGGATTTTTCAACCATGCAATTTTTTTTTTTTAAGAGAAAGAGAATGTGCGGGGGTTAGGTGGAGGGGAGGAGAGACAAGGGAGAGGGAGAAAGAAAATCTTAAGCAGGCTCCACACACAGTGCAGAGCCCCACAGAGGGCTCAATCTCACAACCCTGAGATCAAGACCTAAGCCAAAATCAAAAGTCAGATGCTTAATCGACTGAGCCAGATTGAAGACCAACTTTCTAAAACACACTTACTGGGTGCCTGGGTGGCTCAGTCGTTAAGCGTCTGCCTTCGGCTCAGGTCATGATCTCAGGGTCCTGGGATCGAGTCCCCACATCGGGCTCCCTGCTCGGCGAGAAGCCTGCTTCTCCCTCTCCCACTCCCCCTGCTTGTGTTCCTGCTCTCGCTCTCTCTCTCTCTCTCTCTCTGTCAAATAAATAAATAAAATCTTTTAAAAATAAATAAATAAATAAATAAAATAAAACACACTTCAGGGTTGGAGGCTATAAGGAGCTGCTTTAGAAAGTTCTACAGCCACTTATTCAGGAAAGTAATACTATTCGTCCAATTCGAATGCAGAGCCTTGTTTTGAACTATTTTTTAAGTCAATTTGGAGAACCTGGAATCATTCACAGGGCCTCATTAGTTCTGAAATACAATGAGTCATTTTCAGTCTCATGGATCGAATGCCCCAGAGCACTTTCAACAGTGACAGCTCTCATATCCTAAGAGTCTGCAATGATCCACGTGCTTTATATGTATCCTGTAATCAAGGTGACCAACTGTCCTGGTTTACCTGGGACCCAGAGGTTCCTGGGGCAGAATGAGCTGGTCACTCTACAGGCAATTCATCCTCATAACACTGGGGTGCAGTAAGGGGGACTTATCCATCACCTTAACTGATAAGAGAATTCCCATGGTTTGCCCAAAGTCCGCAGAGCCTGTGGGATCAAAACTGGGGTTTGAACTGAGATCTGATTCCCAGGGGTTAGTCCTACCCTAGCCCTCTCGGTAACCATAGCACCACAATTTAGCTGAGAGAGATGGACATCCTTGGGTACTAAAATGCAAATGAATACCTCAAACCTTCCACTTCTCTGGAGAATTCTCACCTTTCTACCTTATGATGTGGAGAGGATTTTTTCAGGACTGAAATAAAACTTGGGAGCACTCTTTTGCCTTAAGCTCAGTGTCCTGATTTGCATGTCAATGCCGGCAGTGTTATTTCGCCTAAGGGCTGCTTTTAAAACCCCCAGAGCAGAGAAAGCAGTCTGGGCTGGGAAACTAACCAGTAAATTGTGGGGAACAGGCCACATCAGGACTTCATCAGGTGTGGAGTCACACCTGATGAAGTGGAAAGAGTAAGAGTCTGACAGACTTAAATTTAAATTCTTCCCCTGCCATATACTAGCTGGGTGACCTCAGGGCTAATAATAGTTATTTCACAGGCTTACCATGGAGTATAAAATGAGATCACCCAATGTGAATCTACCTTGCTCCATGACTGGCACATGAAAAACACCCCGTAAATGTTAGTTTGCCAACAACCCCCAAGAAAGGAAACTCAAGATGACCCTTCTTTGTAATCTCCTCAAAGGTTCACCAGGTTTCTGAAACCTAAACCTTGGTGAAACAATAGTTTGTGTCAATAATAAGAATACAAATAATCCAATTTTTTTAAAAAACAGCCAAAGATTTGAACAGACTTTTCACCAAAGAAAAATACAGATGGCAAACAGGCACATAAAAAGATGTTCAACATCATTTGTTAATAGGGAAATACAAAATGAAGCCATAACAAGATATCATTACATACCTACTGGAATGAGTAAAATTAAAAATATTGACAATACCAAGTGTTGGTAATGTTGTGGAACAACTGGAATTCTCAGGCACTGATGGTGGGAATGCACGCTGGACTGGTACATTTAGAACAGCTATGGCAGCTTCTTATAAAGTTAAATACACTTATAATATGACCCAGCATTCCCATTCCTAGGAATTTACCCAAGACAAATAAAAATGAATGTCCACAAAAAAATGTTTCTTAATAAAAGCGAGAAATCACCCAAATGTCCATCAACAGAGGAATGGACAAACAATATGTGTTATGAGATACTACTCAGTAAAAAAAAAAAAAAAAAAGGAACCTACTGATACAAACATCAAAATGAGTGAATACCAAATACATTTTTTTTGGCAAAAGAAGTCAGATGCAAAAGACTATACACTATTTGACTCCATTTATTTGAAATTTTGGAAAAAGCTGGGGTGGGGTGAGGGAATTGTCTGCAGGGGGACACAACAGAAGTCTTTGGAGGTGATGGAAACCTTCCACATCCTGTTTGGGGTGGTGGCTACACAGGTATTTACAATTGTCAAAACTCATTGAACTGTACACTTCAAAAGGGTGGATTTTACTACATGTAAATTATGCCAGGAAACCTCACTTTAAAGAGAAAATAGATCAGAAAATACTAAGGGTCTTACATGGGGAGGATGCAATCCTACGAAATAGGTGGAGTAGGAAGCATGGCAGGATGGACAGGGCAGACCCTGCCACTGATTTTGTGAATGGGACTTGACTTGCACCTTTAGTTATTGGGGAAGCAAACCAAGAAAGGGGAGTCGTTTATTAGTTAGTGTCTCTATATTGCCCAGTCGCATTTCATTAATTAGTTACTTCCAAAGCTTGTTAGCAGGTCAACGCTTCACTTTAAAGAAAATGTGTTAAGTGTCCCCACTTACAAAGAATGTGCCTTGTGTTCTCATCTCTCCGATGGTCCTCACACCCTACAGCATCCTGATCTGTGTATAAGTGTGTCTCCTCCGTGAAACTGGGTTTCTCTTTCAAGTTTGTGATCCCAGCATCTAGGAGGTGTATAATGAGTGTGGACTGACACATCAAGGCAGCATTCAATATAAACTGCTATTAATAAGGGCCCACTATGTGCCAGGCATGGTGCTGGAAGAGTGTGTGCTCAGGAATGAACAGCTCGCCTCCAACATTTGCCATCGAAAAATGAGGAACACATTGTCCATGGTGCCTCCTCCTGCAGGACTCCCTCTGTAGGATGTAAGGTCCAAATGGAAGCACAGAAATATATTGACATGTAGATTCAAAAGTCAAAGAAAATGCTTTAGAGCTTTGAGCAGGAAACCAAATTACTTTAATTCAGGGCAGACAAAAAAAATGTTAATGTACTTCATTCCAGTGGGTATGAGTTCCATGGAAGATCTATATTTTAAAACATCAGAGCCCAATCACATTCATCCTGAGATTATCTGTTCAGTAGATGTGAAACGTTATCACGGATTTCATTTTATAAGTGGGAAAACTAACCTGTACACAAGCAACGGAAGACTTAATTTTCCTCTGTATTCTTTCTTCTCAAATGGTAGGAAATCAATGCTAAGAAAATATTTCAGGCTGTTTAAGTGCATTTGTCTGTCTGTATCTGTCTGGTTCTCACCTTCTCTCTTTGCCTCTATTTCTCTCTCTCTTTTTTTCTTTTCTCTCCCTCCTGTTCTGCTTCCCTCTCCGTCCCCCTCTCCTCCCATCCCCTCCTCTCCCTCTCTAGGAGAGGAGTTATACCAGTTGTTCTGCCCCCTGATATCCACTCCCCTTGATCTGCTAACAGCACCTTGATTTTCCTCTCCAGGGACTATACCCCTTCCAAAGAATAAAATTTGCAAGAACCTTCAACGTAATACCCACTCTTCCCTGACCAAGAGGCAGATATCTGATCCAAGCAAGGTCCATTGGATAACCTTGCCCTGGACTTTGGCTCTTGAGTAGAGTGACAGAAACGCAAAAAGATGGCCGAAATTTATTCTTGTGTCAGTGCCCTTGAGAGACCTTTCTTCACTTTGTACAACTAAGATCTTCTGAGATCCCCCAGCTTCAGTGTTTCTCAAAACCAGTTTTATCATTTCTCCTTTGATTCTGCGATTACCTTACAACCTTACGATAAAATACCTTTTTGCTCAAATTAAAGTCAGTTTCTGTTGCTTGCAAACAAAGAGCCCTAAAGGATACAACTTTTTAGTTCATTTTTTTTTAAGTCTTAAAACATGCCACCTACTTCTCCCAAGAAGCCATAAATGTCATGTGTAAAAGCAGGGCTATGCATTTGCTTTATTATTTTATTATTTACTCTATTATTTTATTATTGCATGTACCCCTGGGGCTTAGACTGGGATGTGGGGGCCTTCTATGCTGGTCCTCCTTGGCTTTCCCGATAAGAGAGGAGAGGTGTGTTAACAAGTCAAGATAAAGGATAACTCTTTCCTAACCTCCTGCCCACCAGGAAAAGACCTCAAGGCCCACAGGGCAAAATCAGGTCAATGAGCACCAACATGGTTTGACTGTCTGTACCACTTCCAACCCCACAACCTCTGGCAAACTGGAAATTCTAGGTGACTTGGAGCCCCAGCTCATTATCCTTTTCAGAACCCTGGATCACAAAGGTAATAATAATGATCACAATTATTGTTAACAATTACTGAGCAATCAGTACCTATGAAGCATTGAATTACAAATTGTATACACTTTATCTCGTTCAAGCTATATAATAATAACTGTTATTCCTATTTTACAGATGAAAATACTGAGATTTGGAAAGGTCAGGATATTACTGAAGTTAAGAGCCAATGAAAGAGCCAAGAGCAAATGCAGGTCTTTCTGATTTCACTCTTAATCAGAAAGCCAACACTCTTAATCACAATGACATCGTGTCAAATGTGGGCAAGTTTCTGCTTCTGTGCTGGAAATCAGAGTTCACCTGGCTAATACAATACAAACATGAGGGGGTTTCCATTATTTTTCACACCAGAAACAAACACCCAAGGGGTTATGCATCAAAGTGAACTGTCTTGATTTTATCAATTGCCTTTTCTCCTCTACTTGCCACTTGAGACTTTGCTGTCCTCTGTGTACTGACAAACCCTATCTTACCTGGCACAGGAATGTTTTTCAGGGTAAAATAAAAAAGAAGACTATCACTCCCCATAAGTTAACAGCACTCAAGAGCTTTGCCAAAGTTGTAACTCCCACAGGGCTCACTGCAGCAGGATGCAGAGCTCCAGGGACCTCAACCTTTGTACTTCGCAAGCTGCTCCTACCCACCAGAAAAACGGGGGGAATAGTTAACCCCAATCAAATCTGGCTCTTAAATACTCTCTCAAAGACCTTTCAGATGTAAAGAAAGTCTTAAACCCTAGAAGGAGAAAATGAAAAACATCAATACGTTTGCAAATTCATTCAGCAAACATTGACTGGACAAGTTGAGCTAATAGTACTGTGCCAAAGTTAATTTCTTCATTGGGATATACACGATAGCATGATTAAGAAGGATGTTAACATTAGAGGAAGCTGGGTAAAGGGTATATGGGAACTCTGTCTTATGTTTGCAACTCTTCTATAAATTTAGTCATTTCAAAATTAAAGGTTTTAAAAAATGTACCGACAGGCTGGGTAAGAGATTCCCTACAGCAACCTCCTTTAAGACTGATGATTTAGGACAGCACGACTGCTGAAATGAGAATCTTAAGTCATGTTCATCAGTGAAGTATCATTGGTAGCAAGAGCACAGAGTCTCTCTAGTCCAAAACCACAAGAACATATTTTGCAAACCAAGGCTTTAACGAGAACTGAACAAAGAAGAGAGCTTGGTCATGATACCTCACATCTGGGCCATAAACATACACTTCGCGGTAAATGGTAAATGGGGTGTGTGTGTGTTTTGGTGGGGAGGGAAAGAGAAAGAAAGAGAGGGGAAGAAAAGGGGAGAATACATGAATGAGATGAAGCTAAAGCAAAACAGAATCATTTACATCACTCATCTGGGATCAGGGGAAGAATTCACACATTTGTATAAGTAACTAGGTATCACAGATGGACTGAATTACTGGGTGCTGGTCCTCAACACAAGGAACACTAACTTTTCCAAAGAAAGTTTCAGAAATGCTTATCCAAGAGTTATTTAGCATAAGCAAAGCATTGCAGAAAAGTTTTGAATGGCCCTAAGAAATGGAATATCTAAGGGCTACAGAGAACTGCAAGAAAGTTTTGAGGATGATCAAATCCAGGGTGGAGAACTCTTTCAAGGACGGGAAGGTCTCTTACTTAAGGGCATGACCATGCATCTGCAAGACCAGAAGAAAAGAGTTCTGTCCAGTTTAGAGAAACTCTTTTCTGATACGAGGAAGAAGTGCTTGAGATAATGGGTGAGGAAATATCTCAGTAGGTCCCCAAAGGGGGGACCACCTTGTCTTTGGATGACATTGCAAGAAGAGGAAACTGGTTTTTGTAAAGGTTTAATATAAACCTGCCTGAAAGCACAGAGGAGGAATAAATGGTCGATTTAGGGTCTATGTCAATTCATGGAATCAAAGCATATGCAGCATGTAGCTGCTTTAACATTTCTCCGGAGAGTAGTTGGTAGAGAGGAATTGGGCATTGTTATTCTAGGAACAGAAAGTGCCAGTCACATCATGGAACTCTGGTGTAAAAAAATCCTTTGACTGATCCAGTTTTCTAACCTTTCCTCCTATTTCAGAGACTTTCTGAGGATGTATAACCGTGCACCTGCAATTCAGGAGACAAGCTGATCTGGCACTAAGCTCGGATTTCTTTTCCGATAAGACAACTGAGGTAAATTCATGAGAAAATAAATCATGGCCCCCAAATCAGAATCTGAAAAAAAAATAATGCCATTACTCCCTGGACACTTTATTTGGTGAGGAGGAGAACCGTATCCACTGACATCCTATTTACAGTACCCTTGCTCCGAGAAAGATTTAAGACAAATAATAAAGTATTCAAAATTCATATTTCATTATGTTTATGAGTGAAAAGAAAATACAATAGTTCATTGCATTACATTTGTACATTATTGTGTTTAAATCCTATCAACATAATAGCCCCACTTCACCCCAAACAGCTTGGTAAAACCACATTCCACTTTATCCCACTTTGTCTTCCATTTATATTTTAGTAGAATAATTTGGTCAGACACCCAAAGGCCCTCCCACTAATGAAAGCAGGATTTGCTGAGAAAAATCAATTTATAACTTGCCTTAGTACCCATCAAAGACAAAAAGAGTTATTAAAGTCTGAAACACAGCAACCATCCTCAAACTCAGAAGACCCAGTAGGAGAGCACCAGAGGTAAACGAAGGGTTAACACAGCTGATTTCTGGCTTAAGAGAAGGATGCAACACGATTTATTCTTTTTAAAGATTTTATTTATTTATTTGAGAGAGAGAGAGAATGAGAGAGAGCATGAGAGGGGAGAGGGTCAGAGGGAGAAGCAGACTCCCTGCTGAGCCGGGAGCCCGATGCGGGACTCGATCCCGGGACTCCAGGATCATGACCTGAGCCGAAGGCAGTCGCTTAACCAACTGAGCCACCCAGGCGCCCTGCAACACAATTTTTTAAGGCAAACACCTGGAGGGAAAAAGGTAGTATTTTGTTTCCACCTCAAGAAATTACAGACAAACGTAAAGCAAATCACATCAGTGGAATACTCAATTATCTGAACATGCTAATTAGCAATATCTAATCAACCCGCTTTCAGGCCTGTCTTCACCTGCTGTAATTTTGTAGTGCATTGCCTTCCTTATTCCTCACAACCGGTAGAACATTAGACAGTCTGCATGGTGCATCAAAGGGAAACAAATAAGCACAGATTTTTGCTGATGGCAGGAATTTCTCATGCTCAGGGCATATGAACCAACAATATGGAAACAGCAGCACTGGCTGTATATTTTAATTATTCCCCACACCTATCCTGCAAAAGACACTTAAAGTTCGATTCGGTGATATGATACTCAGCTATGGTCATTTCATAAAACTGAGCGCACACAGTCATTTAAAGTAGTAAATATGCAGTCATGACAGAATTAAATATTCATGAAATCAAGAGCAAGCGGAAAGCTGAGGATATCAGAATATTAAAATTCATCATAGTTTTTACAATGTAAATCTTGTATGCATTTGTAAGGCACCCCGGTTCGGTCTAGTGTGTGTTCCAATTCCAGTTCCATGGTAGACTGCCATTTAAATTACAATATCGATTTGGGTAGATAAACAACAATGTCAATCCTTACCTCAGTTTCAAAATGCAAAACAATTTTGAACATTTGCAAATAACTTAAGTGAGCCTGTCTCCAAACACAGAACAGCAACACTCAACGTGATCCCAACGTGTTTCAGATATTTGTTTAATCCACTAGGACCTTCGGGAAGGTCCAACAGAAACCAAGGCAACTCCTAGAAGGAGCACTCATGACATGCAATTCTCCTCTAACCAGGCGAAGTAGCTATTTTCTTGCACATTTCTAAGCGATCAAAAGTGACAAAGTATACTGACTGACCCTTCGTGGGTTCAGGTATCCTGATTCGTCACACCAACTTTTTCCCAACATTAGCAGTCAGTTTCAAAACGTATTAACAAATGCATGTGTACACTTTACACAGATACAACTAAACAACGCTAGCTTCCACAAAACGGAACTCCGGGCGTGAATGGGAAAAGACTATGCTCAGAGACCAAGCTGTTATAAATACACTCTAATAATATTACCAAGGCAGTATTTTCTATGCAGTTTCCTTTACTTTACAATTTTCTCAACAGAAGAAACATCAGCACCAGAGAATGATGGCATTTGAGCAATTTCTTACTGGAATCCAATTACCTGAAGAACTCCCCTCTCCACAGTAAGAAGTAGCTATCCCCTGGTCTACAATGACACAGCAGGGCTGCGAAAGATTTCCAGGGCTCATCTGCTTCCAGGCACCTGGTCCCTGCCCTCCTAGCTAGGAGGGTGCCGGCTGAGCAGGAGGACCTCGAGTTTAGAGCTGCCTCGAGTTAGGCAGCGCTCTCCATTCTGCAAATGAGCCAAACTTTGCTCCCATTGTTGCCATCTTAAGGTTGATGTCACCTCCCTCCAAGGAGTCTCGGAAGCCACTTAGCAGCTCCTGAAGACACGCTTCCCCTTGACCTACATCATCTAAATAAGCCTTGGTTATACTGTGTGGGCAAGCAAAGGTCTCTCAACACGGCTCTCCCGAGGTGCTGTGCTCTACCCTGGGCATCACATCGCATGTACCAGAAGACTTTTCTCTGCACACACCTCTGAATACGGAAACCAGGACAGACTCCTGCACACGCCTTCCAGTTCGGAAAGTCACTCTCTCCCATCGACTCCCCTCAATCGCACGCCTTCCCCACATCTGCAACCCCCACCACCGCACAAACGAGGGAAGGGGGTGGGGGGAGCGGAGGGGTTAAAGTGACAGCCACTACTAGAGATCCTCGGTTTTGTTCAAAAGGTGTCACAGCTCCAACACTGTGGACCTACCTTGCTCTCTCCTTTCTCGCTGTTGGGTCTCGCCTCGGGATCGTCGCTGTCCTCCGCGCCTGCACTCTCGCCGGGCACTTCATCCTGAGCCAGCTGCTGCTGCTGCGGCTGCGGCTGGGGCTGGGGCTGGGGCTGGGGCTGGGGCGGCTGTGGCGGCGCCTGGCAGGCTCCGCCAGCCCCCTGGGAGCGGGGGATGGGCTCCGGGCGCGGAGAAACTCCCTCAACATCCATCTCCATCTTCCCATTCACTGGAGGGCAAGACAAAAGCGGAGCGGGGACTTGGCAGCGGCGCCCGGCGGCTCCTCAGCTGCCCGTGGCACGCATGGCTCGCCGAGGAGGGGCCGCCTCCCGCGCGCCCTCCCTCCTGCCGCCCTTCGCCCGCGCTCCCCGCAGCTCCGCTCGCCCGCTCGGCTCGGGCGCTGGCGGCGTCTGGGCCGGGGCGCGCGGGGAGCGGGGGGCCGCGTGTCCTTGGAGCGGTGGCCTTCGGGCGCCCCCGGCAGCCCCGCTAAGCAGAGCGCATCCCGGCGGCGGCGGCGGCGGCGGCGGCGGCGACGCCTCCCAGCCGCGCGCCCAGCCCCGGGGCCGCCCAGGGACTTGCTCTCCAGCCGGGCCTCCAGATTCGCGGTGCTTTCCAGCCTCTCCTGGGGCCCCTCGGCGTCTCCCCTCCCCTCCAGCCTCCGGAACAAAGTTACTGGAAGAACGGCCGGGCGAAACGGACAAGGAATAGGGGCTGTCAGGTGCGAGTGAGCCCTACCATCCCCGCCCGCTGACCAAGCGCCGACCCCTCACCTTTGCCCTCGCCCCGGCGCCGAGGAGCCGAGGAAAGGAGGGGTTTCCGACCTGCGCCAGGTGGTGGCGGCGAGGACCGGCGGGAGGGGAGCATGCGGAGGGCTGGGGGCCGGTGCGCCCACCCCCGAGCCCCGGCGACCCCCACCTCGGCGCAGGCCCGGCCTCCCCCCGCCCCGCCCCGCCCCCCGCGCCGAGCGTGTCTCCGGGGTCAGCCCTCCGGAGCGTGCGTGAGTGTGTCCCCGGGCTCCCGCTCCTCCGTCGGTTCCGCCGCCGCCGCCGGCTCCGCGCCACGCAGCCCCGCGCTGGAGAACTGGAGCGCAGAAGCAGCGGAGCCGGCCGCCAGCTCCGGGCAGGAAATCGACCTACCCTCGCCTCCGGCCCGATCGCGGGCAGGAACCGGGAAGGGGTGGGGCCCCGCGTGGACGGCGAGGACGCGAGGCTCGCAGCGCGCCCGGGTTGGGCGTAAAGGTCGGCCGGAGAGGGTCGATGGGGGAGGCGGAGGGCGAAGCGAGAAGTCGCCGCCAGGCATTGACTGCAGTGTGCCCCGGGGTGGGCGCCAGCTGGGCGCCGCCGCTCCCAAGTGGCGAGCTCTCCTGTGCTGGAAGGGCGTCCTCCGCAGGGCAGGTCTCCAGGAGGTTCCGGTGGTGACCCCAGGCCAAGCAACGAGCTGCGTCTGCAAATACAGATAGAGGTGACAAGGGTAGAACTTGGAAATTCTTAAATCGGGGCTCACCGACAGTCAGGTGATCAGCATGACTTCTAAATTTAACACCACTTGGTCCTGGGTGTAGCTTACAACTTCGCAGAACCTGCTAACTGCAACTCCACGTCCAGGACGGACCCTCCAGCAGCTATGGAGAGAAATAGCAGGTTATTAAGAACCTGTTTAATATTAAATAGAGCCCATTGTTCTGGGCTTTGAGTTCCATAATGCCCCCAAATGGATCAGCAGATAAATGAACTATTCATGCATTTCTTAGCAGAGGGTGGCCCTTTTCCCATAACATATAACGTATCACAGATAACGCTTACCCAGTGAAACTAGAAAATTGCATTGTTCGCGACTGCTTTGCATTAACTTAAGACAACTTTTCTAGATCAAGACACGGTCTCAATAGATGGAGCTACACAAGAACATATCATCAGGTCCTATCCTTCAATTCAATCTCTTAATCTCTGACTCTGCCTGTAAATGTGACAGAAATTAATTGCCACTTTAATTTAAGCGGTGTAGACAGCCAATCTGGATATTGCAATGTGAACATGCGCTTGCAAAGAAAAAAGTTTGGGGACTGAATTACTCATTCGCTGTTCTTCAGAATTTCTAAAAACCAGATTTCAAGCTCGTTTTCTAAGTTGGGAACTTATTAAAAATAAAATGAGCTTGCATTAGTCTGAAATTCACGGTATGGCATATTAATAATACATCAGCCAAAAACATATAGAGCTCTGTGCCTCCAAAGAAGTACTTACTCTCCATTTCCTCCCCAGTATATTGTAATAAATCAATTCTTATAGTATTTTTATAACAGTAAATTAGATTATGTGTGTAAAGTGCTTAGCAGTGTGCGTTAGTGCATAGTGAGCACTCCACAATCATTGCCTGTTAGGCTGAAAATAGTAAGATGATAGAAATGCATGGTGAGCACTCATCTGAGGACCTTGGTTTAGGAAGAAGAAATTGTCAGTTTAATCTTTTTATATAAATTATTCTAAAAGATATTTTGTATCTTCAAAGAATGAAGCCCCTTCTGACGACAGGAAGAAAGTCAGTGTGGTGTTTTGTGCAATGAAGTTTTGAATATGTCAGATTTTCCTTCCCCAATGTAGAAGTAAAAATTACACGTCAGGTCCAACAGGAGCTCGAACAGCTGACTGGTAAGATATTATTCTTACATGCTTGTCACTTCCCAATGTGTTTGTGAACTTCTTTCAAGGCTTAAATGAAGATTAAATCAAAATAAAGATACAATACTTCAACTAAATTTGTTCTAAATTTAGGCATGTGCTTGTAAAGAGTCCCACTGTTAAATGCAAATATTTTTCTTTCTCTGCCCTTCTATTTTTTGGGGACACAGATTTTTTTTTTGCATCTGTCGTAAGTAAATATGGGCTCAGAAAATATATTACATTTCAAAACTGTTGATTGCACCTAATTATGCATGTAAATTGCTACTTCAAGCATGCAGACAGCTTGCAACATTTTGAAAATTTTGCCCTAGTAGTCATCTGAGGTATTTGTGTTACTATTTTGCTTTTGCCTTAAATGACTTCATTTCCCGATTAGCCTCCCGATAATGATGGATCTATCTATGAATAATTCTGACCTTTTGATGTCTCTCTTTTAGATGATTCAAATCAGCAAATCAGCACTTTCAACAAAATCACCCTTCTTATTGTTTATACCAGACCATTTGATGTTTTGAGTCGTTGAGCTGAGAGTTTTCAAAAAGGTGTCCTGAAAGAACCATCTAACCCCTTGCTACTCAAAATGTGGTCAATGGCCCGGCAGCGTCCCAACACCTGTATTGTTAGACACGCCGTCTCAGGCCCCACCCCAGACTGACTGCATCATAGTCTGCATTTTAACATGATCCCCAAGGGATTCCTACCACATGCAAGTTTGAGAAGCACTGCTCTAATCCATCACATAGTTGGCCTTTCTACATTATAATTATCTTTGGCACTATTCCCCTAAAATACTACTGGGAGAGATTTTTTAGGAAAACACAATCGTAGAAACTTTTTTCCCCCCTTGATCAAGACGTTATTGTCCCTTCCTGCCCTCCCCTCTAGGATCTTAGTGTTGCATAACGAGCAGTTACATAAATTAAGAATGTAACCGTGTTGCGTATCTGGTGATGGATTAGAAGTATACAATTTTCTCACA
Source organism: Mirounga angustirostris (assembly GCF_029215605.1). Taxonomy (NCBI): domain Eukaryota; kingdom Metazoa; phylum Chordata; class Mammalia; order Carnivora; family Phocidae; genus Mirounga; species Mirounga angustirostris. Next base: position 141,349,964 of record NW_026991709.1, on the reverse strand, counting down.
TCAAAAGACATTAACCTAAAAAGGGAAGAGCAATTTATCTAGAATAATAAATTTTATGCAAACATGTGGAACTGGTTCCTTAAAAGCTTTGGTTATTTTTGACCTCCTGCTTGAGACTTGAAAGTGCACAGTTTCCGCTCTGCCTGGATTATTGATACCTTCTGCTACAACGCAAGCAGAAACCACCAAGTTTGTGTCTGTGCAATGAAAATCTAATAAAGCTTCAGTAATCTGGCATAGGATGGACTAATTATATGCCTCAGTATTTTTAGGAACTAACAGAACTTGTTACTTGAAAGAATTTCTTTAAAGTGCATAGAGGTAGATCAATGAATTATTCCTTTAAAAGGCTATCCAGTACGGGAGTTCTCACCTTTAACGTACACGGTATCACTTGGGGAAAGCTGTTGAAAATGCAGGTTATGATTCAGCAGGACAGGATCTGGGCCAGAGAATATGCATTTCTAGCAAACTTCCAGGTGAAGCCAGTGCTTCAGGTCCTCAGACCTAACAGACTTGCTTTATCATCATTAATGGCTCTTAAATTTTAATCACCAGGAGAGTGATCACTTGGGGATTTTTTTAAATCTGTGATGCCCAGACTACCCGCTCCCAGACACATTCGATCAGAATCTTTTGGGGGTGAGAGCTAGGCATCAGTGGTTTTTAAACCTACTCAGGTAATAATGCTACTATCTAGGCAAGATTGGAAATCACTGTAAAGCCGTGATTCTCCAAGTGTGGTCCCCATACCAGCAGCAGCAGCTCTTGGGAGCCAGATCTAAATGCTGACTCTCAGGCTCCACCCCAGACCTACTCAGTATCTACACCTGAAGATCCCCAGGTGATATGGTTGCACATTTAAAGTTCAAGAAGCACCGCAGCAACCTGATCATAACTCTTTAATCTCTTAGCTCTTTACGGATCTATACCCTTTCTGAACGTTTGTAGAGAACCTCATGGATAAAGTTCCAATGGAGAAGAGAAATCCACAGGCATCCCTAGCTGTTTTAATCTCTCTGTGATTAGCGGCACTGTCCAGCATAACTTTTCTGAAATAATAGAAATGTTTTATATCTGTGCTCTTCAAGAAGTCGCCACCAGCCACATGTGGCTATTGAGCATATGAATTACGGCTAATGTGAGTGAAAAACTTTGAATTTTATTTCATTTTAATTGACTCAAATTTAAGTAACCTCATGTGGTTATTGGCTCTCCTATCGAACAGAGCAGCTCTAGAGTAATCATCCTTTCCGTTGCTCAACCCTTATTCAAATTCCCAGGTTGAACACAGCCCCTCCTGCTCAGTTTTTGTATGTATTAATCCCCAGTGAATGCATCAGGATGAAAAACATCTGCCTTGCCACCTCATTTACATAATAAGTAACATTATGCTTATTATTTTGAATGAGAGGAGTTTAACTTGAATTAAATGCCACCAAAAGTTGTCAAAACCTTTTTTCCTAGTATTCATAATTACGTAGCTTTAATTTTACAGCCTTTTCAAACGTCAGCACACATGGGGTGCATTTGGAACTGCCTTAAGAAAAGGAGACAAAAGAGTGCAAATAGATTCTGGGTAGAAGATACATGAAGATACCCCCTCCCCCAATATCGTATTGGTGCATAATGGAAAGTTGCATAAATTAAGAGTGGATCTCTGTTGAAAATAAATATCAAAACTTGAAGATTCCTCTCAAAATGGAAGATGAGATACAAAACAGAAGAGGGATCAAAGAGCTTAGGTGACAGAAGGTAGTAAATGAAATCCAAAGTAGAAATGTACTCCACAATTACCCAGAATGTAAATATCTAATCTGTGGAATGGGACAGGATAGGAGGGAAGGGGGGGATGGGCATGGAGGGAGGAGAGTATGAAACAAAAATACTCATTATCTGAAGACAGGCACCAGCATCCTGAGTCTTCCCTTCCCACGATGAGAACAACAAGCAGCAACCACCGTTAGTTACCCAGCCCTGCCTACCGGCTATCAAGTGCACTCCATACATCATCCCCCACGATCACCCAACAACCCCGTGAGGTGGGTACGATCAGGAATAAGACTATTGAGAGGACATCATTTTAACTGACACATCTCGGAATAAAAAAGCAAATCCGTACTTGAGAGGGAAGAGGACAGTGTTCAAATAAAGTCAGCCCTTTCCTTTGAAAAGGTCATGTGTCATTTCCAAGCTGAATTAACCACAACCTATCTTATAAAAGGAAGCTCACACTGGGAAAATATTTCATCATCATCATATTCATATTTCATCAGGGTCTCTGCCTTGCCCAGCTGCTGATCTGGTACTGTGTGATACAAGATTATGCCCGCAAAGAAATGTGTAGCTAAGGGCAACAGCCTCACTTCTGAGCACGGTCACTTCATAGCAACTGAAACCAATAAATAGACTGCCGTTGTTGTCCTCAGAAAAGAAACTCCAAGGGACTTCAGACAATATGATTTCAGGAGGTTGGCCGCCAACTCAGAGGCCATTCAAAACTCGTTTTGACTCTCATGCAGGCGTCTTCAGATCCCCTCCACCAGACTCCTTTTCTGCAGAAAGTGAGGGCAAGTTTCTTTATAATCCACATCAATCTACCTCAGAAGGGAGGAGGCAGAGTAACCCCGAAAAAAAAAGAAAATATTTACTCCCTTCCCCCGATGGACAACAAAGGCCAAACCCCATTCTGTGTTTATACCACTTTGCTCACAGCCCTTGCCTAACAACTCAGCTGATTAAAAATTAAGCCACATGCTCTAATCATTGTTGTAGGCGATGTTTGGAGGATTCCCCTGCCCTTGTTCAGACATGCACATGTTTCTTGGCTAAAGTTATAGGCGTAGTTTATAGACATAAGGTTTCCAGGGATTCTGAACTTTAATTTCTGGGTCACCTGAAAATACTCCAGAACACTGCAGCTTTAAGAGCAGTCACATTCTGCTCTGGCAATATTGAAGCCCGTCTGCCTAGTGAGAGCGCCTGCTTGGATTTCGGTATCTTGTACAGAATGCCGGCTTTGCTAAGTTGCTCCCAGACTTGATTAGTGCCAAAATACCACCTTTGTTACTGATAAAGAGCAGCTTGGAGGAGGTAGCTTGCATCTGAAGGCAGATGATCTTCCTATTTCTGAACCCTCCGGGTCAGGCGGACAGATCCACCCAGTCACAGTCTTGTGGGGCTATTGCAAGCTTTCCTTGTGTGTGCCTTGCCGGCAGCTAGCTCCCAGAAGGTACAAGGAAGAGGCCAGTAAGCTCAGTTCATTTTTCCCAAATTCACTGGGCAGTTAAGATACCTCTCCTAGGACCGAGAGTAAAAAGGGGAGATGCTAGGAGTGTCTTGAACTCCCTACATATAGTAAGAAACATGAGAAGTAGGGAAGAAGTGGTAAACCCCCCAAACAAATTCTGCTTCATTATCAGCCCCAGGTCCCACGTCCCGTGTCCCGATCCTCCTCACTGCCTGGTACCTCCTGTGGTGGGTGGGAATTCTGGGAGCCCACCCTGGACAGCTCCATTTCCTGCCTGTTGGATCCACTCATGGGTCCAGTGTGGTCACCAGGCCACGACCTGCTCTACCAGTCACACTCCCCTCACTTGTGGGAACTAACTTACTGGGTCTTAGATGTGGTTGGTCAGAATTAACATTCCTCATACAAAGCTGTCAAGAATTAAAACTCCTGACCTGGCTCTCATTAGCATCATGCTAGAATCAACTGAGGAAACCAGACATTTTACAGAGGTGTAAAGCTTGCAGAGATGCTGCTCTAGCAAGTGCCTTTTATCTTACAAGTGCCTAATAAATATTACATTTTCATAATTTGGCTTTTTACACCAGAAATTATCTTTCATTCCCTTGTGTAGTGTATTTTAGAAGACCCACCTAATGCGGTGCCTTGCGCATGGTGGGACTAAATAAATGTTTGAGAATGAATATTAAAGACCTTTTATGTGACGGCTCAGAAATGACTTTGCATCTCATCTTGGAAAATTTAGTCCTCAAAAAAGTAAAACAAGAACAGGCTATTTGGAAACTAGGTTTTCACCATGGACTTACTGTGGTCACATGTTCGTATCAACGTCACTGAATGATTGCAGGAAGGTAAATAACCGTAACTTTGTTCAAGTACCTTGTCTGAGCCTCCATTTCCCTTTTTGATTAATTGAGGGACCTATCATTCCTTTCAGCTCAAGATCTGAGATAACAATAGTAGATATTTTCTTACCAGTTAAGTACATACTGAAAGCAACCAATAATCAAGTGAGGGTAGGACACCCTCCGTAGTTCGTAATAATATGCTTTCATTTTCATCTGTTGAATAGCAGCTCTCCTATTTTTGGATATGGCCATTGGTCTCCGGGTCATTATGTCCTTATCTGTACACTGTGCTTTTCATTTTGGAAGCAGAGTATAAGCAACGTGCACAACTATAGTCATAATTAGGCAAGACATTTTGGAAAACCAAGAATCTGAATGTAAATATGAAACAGGAAACAAGCCAAAGAGACAGCCATAAATATAATAAATGAGCTCCTAGGGAAAACCAATAGAGGGTGGTGATGAGTTGTAAGATTCACCTGGATGTATTTTTAGAGCAAAGGACCACTCTGGTAGGGAGACTGAAATTTGAATGGGTGATATATACCGTTTTAATAGAAAAGTATTCTCATGTTCTTTAAGAATACCATATACATGCTTAGAAATTAAGGCATAAGTAAACACCAACTGTTCGCTTCTTCTCGCTACTCTCTCGGCTCGCAGGCTTCCGGGCTCTGCTCTCTTTACACTATTGTGTTCTGGGTCACCGGTCACCTCCCCGCTGCCGAAATCAGTACCTTTCCAGCTGATCTTAGCTGGCCTTCTGTCTCATATTTCACTCCAACCTTCTCAAGAAGCTACTCAGTCTTGATTCCCTCCTCAGCCTCGGACTATTCCTTACTGCCTTTCTTACTCTTTTTTTACTCATCTCCAAATGACCTGCCCTAGGCCACGTATACTCTCTCTTCACAAAACTTCAACTTGCTCATCTTGGAGAAATAGTGCTCCCTGTCACCACCAGAGAGATGAAGCAGAGCATTAGACATTTACTGATGGCATCTCTTTAATTATTATAACTGCTCTCTGCAGCAGCCGTTACTAATCCTATTGGATGCACGAGGAACAGAGGTTCTGCCAGTCTGGGAAACAGGCCTAAAGCCTGTTTCAGGTACTGAGCAGGATCAGATGTTTTAACCCAGGCCTGGCTGGCTTAAACTGCATGCTCCTTCACTACCTGTGTATATCAATTATCTACTGCTGCATAATAGACCACCGCAGAACTCAGTGCCTGAAACACAAATAATTATGTATGTTGTGCACACGTCAGCATTGCCGATGGCGCTTGGTGGGCAGGCCTCGCCTCTGCTCCACGCTGGAGATCCACTGAAGATGGCTCACGTCCAGAGCTGGTAAGCCGCTGCTGGCTCTTGTCTGGGAGCTCAGGGCCTCCCCTCCCCTCCACATGGGCCTCACCTACTTGGGCTTCTTCATAGCATTGTGGCTGGGTTCCCAAAGAGAACCTAATACAGGGAGGCAGAAGTCCTTGGTCGCGTAGGGTCATTTCTGTTATACTGTCGGTTGAGGCCCTCCCACGTTCAAGGGAAGGTGACAGAGACCCCGCCTCTTGATGGGGAAAGAGGAAGGTACCAGAAGAGCTTACAGAACAGGAGGAAACGCTGTTTCGGCCATCTGTGCAGAAAACAAGCTGCCACAGCCTAGTTCCTCCACTATAAAGAGGACTTTCAAATCTTTATCTCTAAGCCCTGACATCTCTTCTGAAAGCCAGTTCCCCAGGTCTGATTGTCCATTCAAGTTTTTCAAAAGCCGAATTCATTTAAATCCAAGCATCATCCCTCCCAGTCACCAATGCTGAACAGCTCACCTGCGGCTCTTACTCTTCCTGTCCCCGTGGCCCCACATTCCGTTGCTCTAACCTGTCAGTTCTTTTTCATCAGGTAGTTTATTCATCCTTGCAAAAACATTTATTGAGTACCTACTATATAACTGGCCCGGCATCAGTTGTTGTTAGTTACTAGTGATAATGATACAGTAGTACACATACATACATAAATATGTATGAAACATTATATATATAAACATACATTGTCTTTGCTCTCAAGTAGTTTATAGGTTTTTGCAGAAAGAATAGACACATCAACAAAAAGTTGAATCAACAAAAAGTTACAACCGTCATAAACATTATATTCCAAGTACACTGCAGGGTGTGGAGGTTGCAAGGAAAAGGAACTCTATCCTAGAATTGGGTGAGTGAAGGAAGAAGGCAGTGAGTTTAAAGGAGTAGTAGGAGTCTTATTCCATCAGAGCTCACACATTGCAAACAGATATATATATAAATAAATTTCATATCATTATATATTTATAATTATATATTTTATAATTTTATATTTATAAATTTAAAATATATTTTATATCTTTGTATAAATGTATTATTTTATATTTTTATTAAAATTTATATTTTTACATGAATATATATGTATATTTAAATTAAACAGAATACCATTTAGCTCAGGATGACTATCAGTTGGTCTGCCAAGAGACAGTCTCTGAAGCATTTGAATAATACCCACAACTGAACCTCTGTTCAAACATATTTCTCCATAGACTCTTTTTGAATGTGTCTAACCTGTGGAAGGTAAATTAATTTAGTTGGGATTAACCAATATCACTGAGCATTGTAATGTTTGAAAGTCAATGTAGAGAGATTTTTTAAAGTCTTTGCAGGAATTTGAGAGCTTTTTAATGACAAGGAAAGAAGTCTTGCATGGCCCTGTGTGCTGGTGTTTTGCCAGCTTGCCCACAAACGTCTTCTTCATTGCATTTGTTGTGTCCCCTGCTCTGCTCTGTGTCACCAGGAACTGCATTTCTGGGCTCCCTTGCTTACTTGTCTCTGGTTTGTTTATGTCCATGGGAGGCACTGGTAGAAAGCAGGAGGGTACAAGGAGGGGAGAACCTGGGGTGTTTCTTCCATCTCTCCGCCTTGGCTGAATTCAGCAGCAGCACCCTCTGTGTCTCTCATTCCCACCACATAGCCCCAGATTCTAGGATTAGGTACTACAGCCCCCTCCCCCGAAGGCTCCCAGCCCGAGGGATGGGACCAACCTCTTGATCCCATGAACCTCCGGTGCCTTCCACACCCTCTGGCTGCCGTGTGTGAACAATTCTATCACAGTGTCTTCCATTTGAAAGACTAGAGGGGCGTCTGGGTTCCTGATTGGACCCTGACTTTTACACCTAGCTAGCTCACTTTTTTAAGTTATTTTCAATTATTATACAACACACATAAAATTTGCCATCATAACCGTATTTAAGTATGTAGCTCGGTGACACTAATACATGTATGTGCACACCATCACCACCGTCCATCTCCGGAACTCTGCTCATTTGCAAAACTGAAACTCTGTACCCATTAAACAACTCCTCATTCTCCCCACCCTGGTCACCCCTGGCAACCACCATTCTACCCTCTGTCTATGAATTTGACTGCTCTAGGTACCTCACGTAAGTAGAATCATACAGTATTTGTCCTTTTGTGACTAGTTCGTTTCATTTAACATAACGTCCTCAGTGTTCATCATGTTGCACCATGTGTCAAATTTCCTTCCTTTTTAAGAATAAATAAATAACATGCCATTATGTGTATATACCAAATTTTGATTATCCATTCTTCTGCTGATGGACTTGTAGCTATTAGGAATAATGCTGCTAGGGACATGGGTCCCTGATTTGAGTCCCCGATTTCAGTTCTTTTGGGCATATACCTGGAACTGGAATTTCTGAATCATATGGTAATTCTATTTTTAATTGTTTGAAGAACGACCAGATTGTTTTCTCTGGTGGCTGCACCATGTACATTCTCGCCAACCACACACAAGAATTCTAATTTCTCCATATCCTTGCCCATACTTCATATTTTCTGTCTTTTTGATAATAGCCACCCTAATGGGTACGTAGTGGCATCTCCTTGTGGTTCTTAGCTCATTTTAATACCAGAACAGTTGGCTTTGGGTGGCAAAGATCATTGACTCAATCTTGTCTTCTGGTCATATGGTAAGTAAGAAGCAGGATTTCTGGCATTAAGCTCATTGCTGCTCTATGTTCCCATGACAAGTTTGAGTAAGAGCCTTACCAGTGCCCAACAGTTGAGGCCCCATGAAGATTTCAGAGTAAGACAGCTCTTCTTCAAATCCCACCTCAACCATTCTATGACCTTGGACAATTCAGTACATCTCTCTCTGATCTCAGGGGGTTTTTTTTGCCATTACATTGCAAATAATAACCTCTGCCTTGCACAGCTAGAAGAATTATATTTTCTCTACATATTTACTTATATTCCAGATTCTTAGTTTTAAATATTTGATGCTTCATATCTTGCTAGCTTATTTATATAGTTAAAACCTCAATGCTTTTGTTGACACAGTATCAATAAAAAGAACTGAAAATGTGCCCATGTTGCTCTCCCTGGTGGCTAAGCTTCAGAGAGGTGATTAATTAAAAGTACAAGTCCCTGATGTCTGATCATATAATTTCAAATCCAAACTCCACCACCAATAGATGTGTGAATTTGGAAAGTTACCTAAATTATTAAATGTCTCTGAGCCTCAGTTTCCCTATCTGTAACATAGGTACAATAATCGTTCCTATATCTTTGGGTTGCTGTGGAGACTAAATGATAAAATCACCCCAAGCTCTTACTTATCACATTTATAGATATGCATAAAGGATTACTAGATTCCATTTTAATTGCAAATTTAAAATGTTAATGGATCCACTCTTGAAAGATCCATTCACTGAAACTTCTACATTTCATAGAGGAGATTCTAGTTGGGATATATTAGGACACATTGATAAAGAATGCTGCTGGCTCCATTTGCAACCCTCAGCTGCCTTTCCCAAGCTCCAGGGTGCATAGGAACTTCATATCAAGTTAGGTAATCTACTGTGTAGGTGGGACAAGCTCTAGGGGTCTGGTCTTCCCTCAGTATACTTAAATGGTAAAACTCCACTATGCTTTTAGTGTAGTACAGGAAGTCAGAAGTCTAGATTTTGATCAACAACCCAAAATGAGGCCAACCAGGGTCTTCTCATGAGGGCAGGACTTTTGCTCAACCATGGTCCAAAGTTCCCAGGAGTGTATAATGAGCCTGACTCATTTACTTCTTCTTCCTTAAATGAGAAAATAAAGCACAATATCTACCTCATTCATTCATCCATTCATTTCACAAACCCTTCTTGAGGACTTATGCCAGGCACTAAGAAAAATACCAGAAATGCAAGACACAGTTCTAGCCCTCCAGGAGATCAGGAGACTGACAATCAGCACAAGGTGCTATGGGAATCCACTGGCATCTAACTTAGTCTGAAGAGTCTGGGAGGAGGCCATGGCTGGGCTGAATCTGGAAAGATGAGATGTTAACAAAGAATAAAAAGGAAGGAGTGTCTGTTCCAGGAAAAGAGAACAGTGGGTATGGAAACATGGAGGATGAGAGTAATGTGACCTGTTGGGGGGAACCTCAAGTGTGTAAAAGAGAAATGAGAGTCTGATGCAGAAGGTGGCTGGATCCAGATCATGAAGGCATTTCTATGCCATAGTAAGAAGTTCAGATGTGAGACCATGCATACTATGGGGGAAAGGTTGTGGTATTTTAAGATGGAAATAAGAAAAAGGAGGGGGTGTCTATGACAACTCTATAGAGAAGAGTAAGACTAGAGGTCAAGGAAACCAACTAGGACACCATAGCAGTAATAAAAGCAAGAAATAAGATTTCTAATAAGTCAGCTGCCACAGAAAGGAAAAGAAAGCACTGCATTCTAAATTGGAATTAGGAAGATGATCAACAAGACTGGGTGAGTCATTACATGTACCTGTTGCTTCTAAATTAAGAGTTCTAAGTTTATTGAGCAAACTAGAAATATCCTCTGACCACATGTGAGTACGTCAAACAAGTTTTCAAAAAATGGCCAAAGTGAAAGCAAAATCTGTGTGCCATGTAGTTGTCAGATTTCAACCAAAGCTGACCTATTTTAGCATCAGCTATGCTCTTGAATTTCAGAGGTCAACAAATTCTGTGGAATTATTGTTGAGGAGAAAAGAGAAAAAGCCCATACCTTCAACATGATGTAAATATTTGCTTCTATGTTTACAGTGTTACTCATTCTGAAGATTCCCTTGAGTCTTTAGTCATGAAACTAAGTATATGCTTTTCTGTGTCAAACCTCAAACACCCATCTATTTTCTATTGCCTGTAAGCAACTCTCCACGTAACCATATCCAACCAACAAGAATCCATTGGTTCTATTTTTAAAGATCTCTGAGTAAATATGTTCCTCGATGTCCTTGAGCAACCCAATCCAGTTCTTAAGACCCCTCCCATGATGAAAACCTTCCTCACAACGACTGTAACTCTCTTCGATGGCCAAGAAAGACACTCTCTTTCTCATGCTCTTTGGAGAGCCCTGAAGAATAGCTGTTGTACCAAAGGCATAGACTTGCATTTGACTGGATCTTATAAATGGAAATGACTTCTCCCTCAGAGATCAGTACAAGGCAAACGACACTAAATATAATTTGCTGAAAATTACACCTCTCAGGTTCTATAGCTAATCACTCACCACTTATAAATAAATGAATTTTGTTTTACAGTGGAAGGAATAATAAACCTGAGCACCAATTCCAGAACTAGCCTTATCTTCAACATTTTCTTTCCTCATTGTTTGCATATATATTTAGAACAAGGAAAAAAAAAAAAAAAGAACAAGGCAACCATTTTGGAGTATATAATTGAAAGACACTCACTATTACAAGATATAATTATCATATGTTTTATAGTAAATTCCTATGTCTAAGGAAGTCTTAGTAAGCTGAATAACAGGCTCCTTCCATGGTCAAGCACTGGCCACATTTTAAGAGGGCTAGACCATGGGTATTAGATGACTGGAATCCAGAATTGGAATCTAGTAAAAACAAAAGGGGGATCAGGAGTGAAATGTAGGCTCAATTCAAGGCTATAACCAGAAAGAAAGTAACGAGCTATTTGTTTCAGTAAAGATGGGAACCATGGGAACTTGATTTCACTAGTATTCTCTTAGATCTGTCTCTCTCTGCTGTATCATCTTTGTCCTCTGGCTGGCTCCACATGTGTTAGACTAAATTATGTCACATACCTTCCCATGAACTAATCACCATGGCCAACATAATATGATAATCTAATTGATGTAAGCCAATCATGTCCTGTCCCTGAATCTGTGTGTGTGTGTGTGTGTGTGTGTATGGTTGTGTGTGTGTGGGTGGGGAGTGGTCAATGTCACCAAACCACATGTCTGCCCCAACAGAAAAGGGATGGGACAGATGCTAAAGAGGCATCAGTGCCCACTGAAATGTCTGCTGAATCAGTTATCAATGAGATAACAGGTGGATAAAACCAGAGAAAAAGGAAGCAAAAGAATTTGAGAACAAAACAGTCATGGCACCAGCTTCAGACTCAATTCACCAGGCACAAGAGAACCCGACACTGAAGCAAACTAGCCTCAAATGGTAGGTTGATTATATTCTTGCTGCTGTAGTCACTAAGAATAACTCCTTAGAGAGGATTAAAGCCAAGACGGACATTCATGGCAGTCACTTCCTGATTTTAATTATTAAGAAAAGAACAATGATGGTTATAATGCCAGATAGCTCATGGCAGTAAATCACCGCTCTAGAATAGAAAAAGAGGCATTCGTTCTTTCAAGCAACTAATGGACTATTTAGTAAATGTCTGCTCTTAAGGACAAAGTAGAACTCTGAAACACTAAACATTTCATTAAATAAAGCAACTTGTTTCCTAAGAACTGCATTACGTGCAATGACAAGATGTTCTAGGACTGACTGAGTCCTTTGATAGGAACAAGACGTTTACATGCCAATGTTGAATAGGGAAGGGGGAAGGGCCGCAGCCTCCAGGCAAGTGCATTTTACAGTTACCAAGATCTGAGGGCAAATACCACTTGTTTTATTTATATCAAGAAATTCTGCCTAAGAGCCAATCAATTAGTAAATATCTTGCACAGTACTTGCAAGTAGTAAATACTCAATAAATGTTCATTGAAATAAAGTATTTATTGAGTGCCTTGTAAGTACTGTGACAGACCCTGATGGTAGTTTAGAAGACCCTGTACATATCCCTGGGCACTCACTATTCCCAAGTGTGTGGATGGCTTCTTATCACAAGCATCTGCGGCTCTGCCTGAGGGAGATACTTAGTTCTTACCTGGGGTAGGCTGGGGGTACTGGGCAGTTACTGGCCCTGGGAGCAGCTCTCAACCAACGATGGATAAGGATGGGTGGATAAACGCCCCAGCTTCTCAGCCTCTCAGGTGAGACAGCTCTGAGGCATGTCCTATGCTGATGTCACAGAGGTCTTGAATAGGAATGAACCTCAATTGCCTATAGCACTAAACTTCTCATTAATATACACTTCATTGGTTACCTTCTCTCCCTTTTCTTGCTTTCCCATTTCCTGCCAATGCTTCCTGGGATCACCTTCTAAATAAACCAGCCCTTTTCCTTGCAACCTTCTCTCATGATCAGCTTCTGGAGGAGCACAGCCTGGGACAGTAGTCCTCCTAATAGCCATTCCCCCTTTTCTCCTCGTTGTCACAACCCTAATATTTTGAGGAGAGGCAGTAAGCCTAGTCCCAGGATATGGATTATTACTGGGATACACAAAATATGGCAATCCCATTTTCTGTTTTCCTAGCCAGTGTTGCAACTACAAGAGGGTAGCATGATCACTTTAGCCAGTGAGATATAAGTATAAGGCTAATGGAAGTTGGAGAAGCTGCTGTCGTCCTGATAACAAGTTATAGATGCAACTGCTCTCTTCTTGCCTTAAATGCAATTATGGTGCCATTTGGCATCTGCTACAGAAAAGAGATCCATAGCAAAGACTTTGTGGGCCCCCAACATCACTGACCTACTTAACCAACAAGAACACTGGGCCATCTCTGAGACCTCTTGTTATAGGAGAAGTTACAACCTTATATGTTTAAGTCATTGTTATTCAATTTTCTGTTACATGCAGCCAAAAGCAATCCTAACCAATTCAAATACCTAGGACTATGTTAAGGGTTGAAAGAGATCAAGAAGGCACAACCCATGTCTGTTTCACTGGGGAGTAAAAACAATGTTATCAGATAATTAGAACCATTTGTATTAACTCTAAGATAATGGCTATGATAGAATATTTGTTTCAAGCACAGATTCAAGTACTGTGGAGTGTTTGAGGCTAGGGAATCCTTTAGGTCCCTTTCAATTTCAAGTTTCTATCATCCTCTTCCTGTATGGAAGGAAAAAGAGTAGTGAAGGTCCAGGGAAGAAGAGAAGAAAGAAATGGACCTTGAAAGGTGGAGATGAATATGAATAAAGTGAAATAAGGAGCACTGCAATCAGAGCAAGGGGCTGGAAATACATGCTGTAGAAATAATGCTTACAACTTGAAAGCCTCATAATAGAAAGCCCTACATGTGGACACCCCCAAAATGAAGTGTGAATGCAGCAGCTGCTGATGAATTTTGGGTAGCCATACATGGATGTAGCCTTATTAGCTATTTCAGAAGAGCATGTCTCCAAAGGATTGTATGCCAAGACTGGATCCAGATCTCTTGCTTTTAAACCCTCTGAGGAATCTCAAAATCAGCTCAATGGATAATGACAAAAGTGTTAACTCGTGTTACACCACTCTCCGAAGATGAGACCAGGATGTCATCAGGTGTGGCATTAAATGCCAGCTGAAAAGAAAGCGGAAGAGACTGCTGTGGCAGAATTCACTGACACTGAACCCCAGAGCAGAGCCTGTTGTCATTACTTGGCATTTATGGCATCTGTGATTCATTAGTTATTCCTTGGCAAAATCCTGTGAACTCGACTCTTTCTTTTTTTTTTTTTTTAATAAAGGAAGGGAAAGAGGGCCAGAGAATAAGGTCAAGGTAACTAAGAATCTTTTCAGCGGTAAGATAAACCAATGTTACCATGAGTCTGAAAGCTAGAGTTTTATGGTGGAAAGAAATACATGGTCCCTGCTACTTCTAAACAGGACCACTGACTGTGTATTACACAGAGAACTAAAACTAGTGCTATCTACATTTTACATTTACGTATGCTACCTTATTCATGCTTCACAAAACCCCAGGAGATAGGTAAGTCAAAAATTAAACCCTGGTTTGCAGAGGAGGAAACTGAGGCTCCTGAGGTTAAGCAATCAAGATCACCTTGCTGGGAAGGGGCTGGAATTCAAGCCTTCAAGTGCAAACTCCCATTTTCTGTTCATTACTCCACACTGACATGTAACTTTCAGCTACGTGAAACCAACTGGAGGGCCAACTCTGATTAGCCTCTGAGTGCCCAAGATGCAGGCCAACCCACAGATATATAACTCATTAGAATCTGTACCAATAAAGTAATTAATTCACTTACTCATTGAACAATTATTTCTTAAATGCTGATCTTGCACCAAGCACTATGCAATGTGCTGTGGATCCTTAGAGAAAGAAAGGTCCTTACATTTATTTTCAAAGACTCTAAGCATCTTTGACTACTCTCCTCACACCTGAGGCAGAATGCCTTTCCTGGAAACAGATGTTCAGCTAGCTTTCATATTGGGGGCAAGACCTGCCATGGTTTGCTGCCTTGGATCATCAAGAACAAAGTGGTCTATAAAAGTGAACAGAAGATAGTGATGAGAGAGCTCCAGGGACCCAGAGAGAAAAGATACATGTCAGAAGCTCCACAAGGGCACTGTCCAATAGACCTTTCTGGGATGATGGAAATGTCCTATATCTGTGCTGTGCAATTTGGTAGCCACTTGATATGTGGCTTGTATGACTGAGGAACTGAATTTTTTTTGAGGAACTGAATTTTTAACTTTGTTTAATTTTAATGAATTCCTAACCACATGTACGAAGTGGACAGCCCAGTTCTAGAAGCTAACCTTAGAGCTGAGCAACTGGAACACGTCTGGCATCACAGGTTAGGGAGAGCGACAACGTTTGCTTGAACAGAGTTGGAAATAGATTCCCTTTCCAAAATTCCTCATGGGGAGAGGACTATCTTTCCTCAGAAAACTAGTCTGGTAAGCTAATTGGGGTCACAGCAAGGCTGCGAGAACATGGCTGTCGCACTAATTTGAGGTTTCTGAATCTCAGCACTTTTGACATTTTACCCTGGGCAATTCTTCATTAGGGTTAGGAGCTGTCCTGTGCATTGCAGCGTGGTTTGCGACATCCCTGGCCTTTACCCAGTCCGTGCCAGTATCATCCCCAGCTGTGGCAACCAAATATATCTGCAGACATTGCCAAATACTCCCGGGAGATCAAAATTGCTGCTGGTTGACAACCATTACAGTAGGTCAAGAAAGAAAGCCAAGGCCAAGCTGCTCTGCTGGGCAAAATAAAAAAAAAGTAGGGTTTGATCTGGGAAAGAGAAGAAAACAGACTTGAGGATGAGAACTGCAAGGAAAAAGAGAACAGCCTGAAAGAGGCAAGCATTTTAGGGTCCATTAGGTAAAGAACCAGGGAGAGCCCCTAGTTGCAGCAGAAAAAAAGTCAAGAATAAGAAATCTGGCTCTTTCAAGATGTCCATCGACAGATGAATGGATAAAGAAGGTGTGGTATATATACACAATGGAATATTATGCAGCCATCAAAAGGAATGAGATCTTGCCATTTGCAATGACGTGGATGGAACTGGAGGGTATTATGTTGAGTGAAATAAGTCAAACAGAGAAAGACATGTATCATATGATCTCACTGATATGAGGAATTCTTAATCGCAGGAAACAAACTGAGTGTTGTTGGAGTGGGGGGTGGGGTGGGAGGGATGGGGTGACTGGGTGATAGACACTGGGGAGGGTATGTGCTCTGGTAAGTGCTGTGAATTGTGCAAGACTGTTGAATCTCAGATCTGTACCTCTGAAACAAATAATGCAATATATGTTAAGAAAAAAAAAGAAGAAGGTAGCGGGAGGGGAAGAATGAAGGGGGGGAAATCGGAGGGGTAGATGAACCATGAGAGACGATGGACTCTGAAAAACAAACAGGGTTCTAGAGGGGAGGGGGGTGGGAGGATGGGTTAGCCTGGTGGTGGGTATTGAGGAGGGCACATTCTGCATGGAGCACTGGGTGTTATGCACAAACAATGAATCATGGAACACTTCATCTAAAACTAATGATGTAATGTATGGGGATTAACATAAGAATAAAAAAAAAAAAGAAATCTGGCTCTTCAATTTGCAGTTGTTTTCAATGCTACCATGTAAAATCCTCCTTCATAACCTCCTACACCTGCCCAGTAAAATTTACTATGCTTTACAAATGTTTCTGTGGGTGGATTTTTGTTGAAATCAAGAAAAAAGCTAAGATTGATGCTTGGATTAAATTACAAACCTAAAGCAGGTACCTGGGCAGATCGTGATGATGATGATGATGATAAAATTAAAGCTTGGATTTACTGAGCCCTTTTTATAAACCAGACACCATTCCAAGCACACCTTAAAATACATAAGTAACTTTTGATGACATGAGCATTATTATTAGTTTCACTTTACATATGAGGATATTGAAGCACAGAGAGGTAAATTGCCTAAATCAGGCAGGACTCAATCAGAAAAGCAGAACCTTCATGACTACTGCGGAATAAAATATGTATTAAAAACAATGAGATCTTGGGGCGCCTGGGTGGCTCAGTCATTAAGCGTCTGCCTTCGGCTCAGGTCATGATCCCGGGGTCCTGGGATCGAGTCCCGCATCGGGCTCCCTGCTCAGCAGGGAGCCTGCTTCTCCCTCTCCCACTCCCCCTGCTTGTGTTCCTGCTCTCACTATCTCTCTCTCTGTCAAATAAATAAATAAAATCTAAAAAAATAAAAAAATGAGATCTTTTAGAACTGTGGGAAGACCTAGAGAAGTGAAGGTGTGGAAAAGGGACATTCAAGGACCAGAGGAACATCAGTAACAAGGACCATGGCACAGGTGGATGAGTGGAACTAGCAGGCACATCCCACAGTGGAGCCGGGATCACAATGGGGAGGGTCAAGTATTTGGTGGTGGGCCTAGGCCCACGGCTAGTCAGTGGCCTGTAGTCCACGAACAGTATGTGGAGTGGGGAAAAGTGGGGCATGCTGGGGTCCACGGGTATCTTTGGGTCTATCTCTCACCACTGCTGTCTCCCTGATGACTTTTATCTCTGCACTATAAATTAAGTTAGACTCCTTTAATCAAACACCTAAAAAATTAACTGAAAAACAGATATTCACACATTTATATAAATAGATGTTCATTCAATATTATTCATGAGCATAAAAGCATGTTCCCTATGGGGTGCCTGGGTGGTGCAGTTGGTTAAGCGTCCAACTCCTGGTTTTTGCTCAGGTCGTGATCTCAGGGTCATGAGATCGAGCTGTGTGTTGGCCTCCACACTGAGCGTAGAGTCTGCTTGAGATTCTCTCTCCCTCTCCCTCTGCCCCTTCTGCTCGTGCTCTCTCGCTCTCTCTCAAATAAATAAATAAATAAATATTTTTAAAAAACCCCAAAAATATGTTCCCTATCATAAACAATTAAAAGAATAGGAAGAAGTTATATAAGTTATAATAGAGCTATCAAAATTATGTCATTTTAAAGACTAACGATATGATGGAAAGATTATCATGTAATATTAAATGGAAAAACATATGTGATATGTGTGTATGTGTATACAGCGATACAATTTTTTATAAAATTATTCACACACACCCAAAAAAAATGACCAGAAGGAAAGATACTCACATCCAAGTGGGGGATAATGGATAATTTTTAAAAAATATTTTTTTAGATTTTATTTACTTGAGTGAGTGAGAGCAAGAGAGCATGAGCACACACAGAGGGAGAGAGAGAAGCAGACTCCCCGCTGAGCAGGGAGCCCAATGTGGGGCTCAATCCCAGAACCCTGAGATCATGACCTGAGCCAAAGCAGATGCTTAACTGACTGAGCTACCCACGCGCCCCTAAAATTTTTTATTTAAATTTTATTTAGTTAACATATAGTGTATTATTAGTTTCAGGGTAGAATTTAGTGATTCATCAGTTGCATGTAACACCCAGTGCTCATTATATGAAGTGCCCGCCTTAATGCCCATCACCCAGTTACTTCATCCCCCCACCCACCTCCCCTTCAGCAACCCTCAGTTTGTGTCCTACAGCTAAGAGTCTCTTATGGTTTATCTCCCTCTTTGCTTTTATTTATTTATTTATTTATTTTATTTTATTTTATTTTATTATTTTATTTTTCCTTCCCTTCCCTATGATCATCTGTTTTGTTTTTAAATTCTACATAGGAGTGAAATCATATGGTATTTGTCTTTCTCTGACTAACTTATTTCACTTAGTATAATACTCTCTAGTTCCATCCATGTGGTTGGAAATGGCAAGAGCTAATTCTTTTTGATGGCTGAGTAATATTCCATTGCATATACCACATCTTCTCTATCCATTTATCTGTCAATAGGCAGCTAGGCTCTTTCCATATTTTGGCTATTGTGGACATTACTGCTATAAACATTGGGGTGTATGTGTCCCTTCAAATCACTATTTTTGTATCCTTTGAATATATACTTAGTAATACAATTGCTGGGTCATGGGGTGAAAGACCTAAATATGAGACAGGAATCCATCAAAATCCTAGAAAAGAACACAGGCAGTAACCTCTTTGACCGTGGCTACAGCAACTTCTGGCTAGACATGTCTCCAAAGGCAAGAGAAACAAAAGCAGAAATGAACTATTGGGACTTCATCAGGATAAAAAGCTTTTGCACAGCAAAGGAAACAACAAAACTAAAAGGCAACCTATGGAATGGGAGAAGATCATTCACAAATGACATATCAGATAATGGGCTAGTATTATCCAAAATCTATTAAAAAAAAACTTATCAAACTCAACACCCCCAAAAATCCAATCCAGAAATGGACAGAAGACATGAACAGACATTTCTCCAAAGAAAATATGCAAATGGCCAACAGACACATGAAACAATGCTCAACATCACTTGGCATCAGGGAAATATAAATCAAAACCACTATGAGATACCACCTCACACAGATCAGAATGACTCAAATTAGCAACTCAGGAAACAAAAGATATTGGTGAGGATGCAGAGAAAGGAGAAACTTCTTATACTGTTGGTGGGAATGCAAACTGGTGCAGCCACTCTGGAAAACAGTATGGAGGTTTCTCAAAAAGATAATGGATAATTTTTATTTTCTTTTTCCTATGTTGTATTTTCTCTTAGTGATTATATAATAATAATTTTAAATTGTTTAGTCTGCTTCATACTTTTTTTTACATGGGCTTTTTTATTTGTTTGCTATTGCGTGTATTTTGCCATGTTACATAAGATAGCCACAGTTAAGATTCCTCACCAAAAACCCCTTTTTCTAAGAAAAAAAAATGCAACTCACTTATTAAGGAAATGAGGGAAAAATTTTAAAATCCTGTTCATAAACATCTCAAATGAGTTAAAGCAGCTCTGGAGGTCACAGCTTGTCCCTGTTCTTGTCCTCAGTAATGCAGTAAAAGGGGCCAGAACAGTTCCCCCTTTGGAAGGTTCAACTGTGGTGCTCAGAACCTCAACCTCAGGTAGGAAGCATCACTGCCTTCTATTTCTCTCTCCCCTGCCCTCTTTGTCCCACCCTCACATGCAAGATCGAGTTGACTGAGCCAGTCTTAAGGTTCTGGAGCATTAAACAACTGACCTTCACCTTCTATTGGGGCCATGTTGGTGTCCTTGGGGTTATGTCTGAGTCGGCTTGGCACTGCATTTTTAGGGAATAAAGGATGGTGAAATACTTCTGGCCAGCCTTTCACTCTTTCTCTCACACTCTCCTGGTGTCCTAAAATTCCACTGCATTTCACCAAAAAAGAATTTCCCATGATTTTCTAAGTCTGAGGCCCATCATGCTAGTGGTCATGATAGAGCAGTTAGATGTAGAACAGGCAAGCAGACTGGAAGGAAAACCCTAATTGTACAAATGGAAGTTTCAACAGGTTGCTCCCACATTGGTTCATTGTAAACCTTGACATGTGGAAGATGCCCAGGAATGGGGAAAAAAGAGTATAGGAGATTGATGCAGTCAAGCAGAGAAGTTCATTAACATAAGTCAGAGCCCTGGCCTCCCCTCCTTTCCCTCTGACACATGCGTGATCGGTGAGCATGAGGAAGCTGTGTGAAAGTGTTATGGGCTATTTCCCCTGTAAAAGTGTGATTCATGTACATTTTGTTGACCTGAAAATATGATTTCCTATATGTTTTAGTTCTCCAGCAATGAGATCCTCATCCGGTTTGAGTCTCTGCACAATGCCAGCTCAGCTTCTCACTGGGTGACTTGGAAGAACACATTTGGTGCAGTTGGCTAAATCATTTTCATCCTCTTACCAGTAGGTTCCAATCATGGCAACCTAATCAATCTTCTGGCCATCTCCATTAATCCCCAAAATGACCCAGATAATCCGATTGGCTGCAGGGCCACCTAGTCACAATTTACATCAGACCATCTGGTGATTCCATCTACTCCGAGGGTAGCCCACGAGGACCATCTGCTTCAATGCTCTGTATGTCCTGCTGACGAAGGTGAAGGTTGAGGCCGACCACACACCAGCAAGTCATTCCATCCTGCCTTTGCGTGAACCAACGAAATCCTGAAATGCACTGTAATTTAGCTGCTCACATCCTGCAGAGCCTGCTTTGCATTCTCAGTGAACACATCACAATATTCAGAATGCAAATTAAACTTTATGGGTGCCATAACCTTGGCCATTTATTGCAGCAGATTCCGTAATTGCCTGATGCTGCTAATACAGCCAAGACTACTTTGGCTTTTTTTTTTTTTAAACTTTTGCAGATAGAGCTGCCATGTTGATTAAGCAATCCTGATGCTTCTTTGCACTATTTCTTAGGTGAAGGTATTAGCTAAGATCCTTTTGCATACAAGTAACCAGAGTCAGCCTCAGCTAGAGATGGACAGTAAAATTGAAAACAAAATATGTTAGTATGCTCAAATTCAAGTAGCACTTATGAAATAAGTGGAGTTAACATTCTAAAGGAAAACAGGCTTGCACCAAAATACAGGGAGCGTTGGGGGAAAAAGTCACTCCAAGACCAACTGGTGGCTATAAATTATACTAGATGGTAAAATTTGCTTCTTTGAATAATTTGAACAACAAGGCATCTATAGCTTGCACTAATTTGGAAGAAAACCACCCAGCATTAGGATTATCACCAAAGAAGAATTAAGAAAATTGTGAGTAGATTGATAGCATATATATTTACTCATTATTTCAATAAATCCTACTGACCACT
Source organism: Mirounga angustirostris (assembly GCF_029215605.1). Classification (NCBI taxonomy): domain Eukaryota; kingdom Metazoa; phylum Chordata; class Mammalia; order Carnivora; family Phocidae; genus Mirounga; species Mirounga angustirostris. Next base: position 141,328,548 of record NW_026991709.1, on the reverse strand, counting down.
TAAAAAAAAAAAAAAGAAAGAAAGAAAGCCAAGGCTATTATGTGACACTGGTATGTCAATCAGAAAAAGGTCCCCATTCCTCTAGACAGATAAAGCTAGCCCTGACCAGGCATGTTCCATTGTAATCCTCAGCCCTGGGGAAGCCACCACCAAATAAAATGTCCCAGGACAACAAACCACTTCTAGTTTAAGCACATGGTGGTACAATGAGGTGCCTGATTTGGAAATGGAAATAGGCAACGTTGTTGGAATGTCCTGGGGGATGGACTTCCCCAAGGAATATAACCGGCAGGGACTTGGATGGAGTTAAAGGAGGGGTTTCAGGATTTGAATAAAAACCAAACTCTAAGCCTGTGTTTTGGGATGTCCTGGATTACAGGAGAATTGTTGCTCTTCCCCTGTCCCAGTGGACTGCCTGTATAAAGAAGAGTTTGGTTCCTTGCCTCTCCCAAGGCCATGGACGTGAGAACTGGATCTTAAACCAGGACACTGCGGAGTGCATTCCTTCAGCAGTGCTAATGGGCTTCCTGCTTGTTACTTCTGAGGTGGGGAAAAGAAGTGAACATATTGAATAGATGCAGGAGGCTAAACAATCAATACAACTGATATTCTGTCAGAGCACACGGTAGATTGCACGAAAGGGCCCAGTGCTTTACCTCTCCCTGTGTCACATGAACTCGTCATTCCTCTCCCTAAAGAGGCACACTCTCTCTCCCTACCTTCATATCTCTGCTCAGCCACATAACTTATTTTGGACAAATTGAATGAGATGGAAATAACCGTGTGCAAATTCCAAGCCTACTCTTCAAAGAAACTTCCATGTCTCTGCTCATTCTCTTGTGTTGGTGCCATGAGAAGAACACGCCTGAGCTAGTTCTCTGCCCTGTCAGCAGGTAACACACGTGGAATAGCGTTGGCCCAATCAAAATCAGAGCCCCAGCCAACACCACGATGCATGAGTGAACCGAAATGCAGGTCAGATAACTCATAAGTGTGTGCATTATTACTAACAAATGATCATTGTTGTAAGCCACTGAGTTTGGGAATAATTTGTTACATAGCAATAGCTAACTGATACAACAGGAATTAGGCAGATCCTGGAGTCCCAGTATTCAAGTTTATGGACCTTTTTATAAACACTTTCCATTAACCCACTGTAACTCCTAATTTCTGCTTCTCTGTTTCCAATTCCAAATTCCCAAGAGGGACAAATAGCTGGAGAGGATACAGTATAATCTCATAGAACATAATCTTCTGTGTTCAGGGGCCAGAAAACCTTTCCAAAGGTGTCTGCCACAGCTGGGCCATCTTCCCAGGTCAAGTACTGTGAGTGATTCCTCCTTAAACCTGTATCTCCTTGCATTGTTGATTATTAAACATCTCACTCAGTTCCAAATACAATGTCAGCAATCAAGGAAAGTAGATGATATTAAGAACAAAAACACTGTCTTTATCTCTGCTGCCTATCCATTTATTTCTGGAAATTCTCACAACCCAGTGTTTCCCCTCAGCACAGAATTGATGTTCATCATCAATTTATCATGGCAAAATGTGATCACTGGGCACCCATGTCCTCTTATAAAAGGTTATTTCCTTGGACAAGTTGGGACCTGGTCCTTTGTACCCAGAAAGGCAGTTGCTCTGTGTCCTTTGGATATTCCACGTGGCTTGTGTAGACAGGAGCCTGTCACAGGCTTCATTTAAAAGCCTTATCACAACCTTTAAAATCCAAGTAAACTATTCTCATAAAGTCCTGGGGAAAAGCGATACCATTTTTGTTTACTCTTTTCAAGAATTTAATAATTAGGATGATTTTTCCTTCCAGAACAGGGTCTGTTTGTGTTGATCTCTTTATTCTCTCTCTACATTGTATTATGAGGTCTTGAAATAATATCTGAAAAACAGCTTTTCTGGAACTTGGGGTAAAACTTACTACTCTGTCATTTTGGGGATCACCTTATTCTCTTTTTAGAATACAGAATTAATTTTGGCCTCTTGGTCACTTTAAAAAACAACATTTTCTTTTTTTATAGGAATAAATGAGTATTTCCAACTTTGGATTCCCTGCATTCACACTTTAACTTAGTTTCCTTCCAATAATACATTTGAGACCAGAAGAAATTTCGCTGTTAGTTTTAAAAATTTAAGGACTTAAAGTTAAAAAAAAAAAAACAACACAAAAAACCCCAAACAATTGAAAAGTGCACCAAAAAGTACACTATAAAAAGAGTACATGACAAATGGAGGTCCCTTCATACCAGATTTTTATTTATCCTAATACCAACTGGGAAGCAAATATATAGAATCACCTCACTTAGGCCGTTCAGTCAGTAACTCTTGGAAAGCTATGCCACTTTTCTTACAATGGCTTCTCCATAACCCACCTCCTATTTTAGGGACATATGACAACTTTCACTTAAAAACATATGAATATAGGGACGCCTGGGTGGCTCAGTCGTTAAGCGTCTGCCTTCGGCTCAGGTCATGGTCCCAGAGTCCTGGGATCGAGTCCCGCATCGGGCTCCCTGCTCCGCGGGGAGCCTGCTTCTCCCTCTCCCACTCCCTCTGCTTGTGCTCTCTCTCTCTGACAAATAAATCTTAAAAAAAAAAAAAAGTTTAAAAAAAAACATGAACATATATGCTATAAGGAGTGAAACTGAAACTTTACCATTTTAGACAAAGATAGGTGAACCAATTTGCTAAACAGTTTCTGTTTGTAAAATATCATACAAGACAAATCTGAATTGTGTACTATGTGTAGATGAACCCAGTGCTTAGTTTCACACATATGCCAAGGGACAATGAAGTCAGGTGACCTCATCTACAACTCTGTAATCCGTTGTGTGCACATGCAATTTCTCATGCTTTGAAACACTCACACATTCAGCCCTTATTTGGCTCCAAAGGTGTTTTCTGTTGTATAATTTAATTATTTAGTTCTTTTAAAGATTTTATTTTTAAGTGTCCCAATGTGGGGCTTGTACTCACAACCCTTAAATCAAGAGTCACATACTCTCCTGACTGAGCCAGCCAAGTGCCCCTCTAAGTTTATTTAAGTTTAGTGTGACTTCAAGATAACCATGAGTTCTAAAAGACTGAAAACTTGATGAAAGTCAAAGTATAGAAAGAATACATGTTCCAAAAATAACTTCCTCATAGGACTCCTCCATTAAGATGAGTGGGAAAAGGCGCTGATGTGCCATGTTAGCCCATGGACAGGCCCGGAGGTCACCGGGAAAGCCCATCAGCAGATGAGAAGTAAGCAGTGTGGGCACTTACATTCTAGGCAACAATTAGCCACCAACACCGATGAGCTCTGCAAATGGCTGCAGGGCGCTAAACTCTAACGTGCACCTGTGAAGTCAAAGGGGCAGGGCATAGTGGTTCTGCATCCATCTCTTGTCTCGGGCATTAGTAAGGTTAGTAATCACATGGTTTTCAGCAGTAAAAGAAGAAATATAGAATGGGAAAATCATGTACACTAGGTTATCTAGCAAGACGGTATGTGTAGTGTTGAAGACCACAGTTCCGGAGCCAGATTGAATGGGAACCCCAGCTCGGCTGCAAGAGTGGGCAAGTTACAGAACATTTTTGTGTGGCAGTTTTCTCATCTGTAAGACATGGACAATAGCAGTGCCCATCTCCTTGAGTGGTTGTGAGGATCAAATATTATATTACAAGCTTATGCACCTAGTACAGTGCCAGGCACATAATAAGTGGTTAACAAAGTTAGCTATCATCATTCACGCAAAGGCAAGTGGAGCGTCAAAGCAAATACACATTGAGTCTGATTTTTAAGTTTCTTTCATCCATCACAAATTTTCTTTTGCTTGACAAAAGCATTTAATTGACAAACTCACTTAGATAAAACTTTTCTTGATTCTCCACCATAAGCTTCCTACGGTTGTTACTCTGAAATAAAACAGAGTGAGTGTCAGAGTAGTAGATGTTGTCTCTGCCTCCCACATCACCTTGTCACCGTCTCATCCTGATCATCTTAGTCCATTCCAGTGTGCACAGCAGATCAGAAGCATGGGAATTACCACCCTCTATGAGCAGCCCTTAACTAATGGCCAGTGGGAACTGGTGTATAAATACCCCAGCTTCCTCCCTATACCCCCCTTCCCAGGGAGAGCTCTGAGGCGTGTCCCTCTGCTGGCTCCCAGGGTTCCCCAGCACGACCGAGCTCCAGTTGCCCACAAGGGTAACTTACTGATAGCACACCTTCCGTGGCCCCTTCCCTTCCCCGTGTCACCTCCCCGCCTTCCTACTGTACTGTGTTTTCTGGCACAAATTGTCCCAAATAAACCACTGAGCCCAAATCTTGTCCAATTCTGGGGGAAACCCCAACGAAGACATCCAGCAACACAAATACACAAGCTTCAAAAATGTGTTCTTCAACATTTGTCTTTAAATAAAAAAAAGTATTTAAATGCACACCAAGCAAATTCAAGAAATTCCAACCTATTCTGTTTTCTGTAGAATCTGTTGTGAGCCTTAGATATTTAATGGTTTCAAGAGAACTTTTTATTTCTCCTAAAAATCTTTGGCTCACGAATGCTATCAAACAGTGAACATTTCTATTCTTTACTTCAATCTCATTTGAGACTAGAAGAATAGCTTTGACCTTGTTCGGAGTCACTTGAACTCTGTGGGCTCCAAGCTAACTTTTTCTCCCACACCCAAGCTCCATTTACTGCCAGCAAAACATGACTTTCTAGTTCAAATAAAAATATCTTTGAAAAGCCTTATAAAAAGGTTCATAAGTTGTGTTGGTATTTGAAATGGCTCTGAGGTGTATAAATGAATCGGGAACACACAGATTAAGTTTCCTTTGAAATGTAGTTTCCAAAAGAAAGGAGTCCTTGGGGGAAAATATTTATGAGGATTTACTGCTTTGTTTTGTTTGTTTATTGTTCTATTTTGTTTTAGTTAAAATGGTTAAAGAATTGTTGAAAATTTTCTCTTTGATAAAATCACTCTTGAATTCTCTTGAAACTACTGTTTAGAGAAAATCATCTCTGGAGAATAAACACTTAAAGTTCTTGCTACTTAGAGAACCAAATTCTTGAGGTTCTGTTAATCCAAAAAATTTGTTTTAGTGTTCTTAAATCAAATGTCTTTAAGGATTGTGCATTTAACATGAATAGATTTCAGCATGTTTACATTTATCCAAATTTATAAGGTCATTGGCATTACAGCTCATAAAAAATCATTTGTAAGAAAGATTAAAATTTCGTTATCCTTAAAATTCATTTGCTTGCTTTCCACTAAAGTTAATGGTTTTGGTAAATCATTACCATATTCAAGTGTGTCTATGTTTTAAACACTTCATATTCATTAAATATGCACCAAAGAAATATTTTTTAAAAATACTTTTGCCTATGCACGACTAGGCTAATAAAAAAATTCTCTAGAGATTTAAAGAACCTGTTTTCATAGCCTACGCGATACAGTAAACGTTTTAGAGCTCAGGAAAAATTCATTATAAATGATACTACACATGCCTGGTCCTCAAGTATTTTAAATTAATTTGCTCTGATAAAAATGTACAGTAGTAGGTTTCTGGGTAAACTATTTATTAAGTGCATTTCCTTTTAGTTATCTCTAATATTTTGCCTCTCAGTTTGAATAGCCACTTATTTTTATTTAAGAAGAAAAACACAGAGTAATTATTTTTTTTTCAGTACTAATCTTTTTTCTTTAAGTAACATACTCTTTTTCCTCCCACAAACAAATCCTAGTCTTTAAATAGTTGTCCTTTTTCCTTTCTAGTTATATCTCAGTGGCAATCGCTCTATTCTCTTCCCTCTTCACACCCACCCACCCACGCACGCACCCATGCACACACGCGTGTGCATATCGTGTGTGTGCACTACAGGATTTCTGTCTGCATCTCTGTTTCTGTATCTTTCTAGCTTCCTCTCTGATTCTTTCTCGGTACCCTACTCCCCGCCTTCCCCTATGTCTCCCTCTCTATGAAATCTGCTCTTCAGAATTAAAGCACAAATAAAATAATCCATTAATTTGCCAAGATTATGTTTATAAAAGAGAGCAAGCAAGAAAGAAAACTGTCAGTTTTATATCGAGAGAACACTGCTGCCATAGGAGAACTGCAGGAGCTCTTGTTTTTAAAATGTTAAATGTAGGATTAAGTTCTGCCTAATGCCTTTCAGAGGGGTGTTTACCTATTAAAGATAAACTTGTTTATCTGAGGTGAAATGCAAGATTAAAAAAGTTCAGATGTCTATGAAATACAAACACAATTTCATTTATTTATGATCACCAACATGCTGTAATCAAAGCAGAACTCATTAGTCAGTGATCACTCGATTCATTTTGACATGTGTTTCTTGCAGCAAGAGAGGGAAAAGAGGTGAAATTCGCGGCATAGAATGACAGGAACATTTAGGAAACAGAGTTTTATTTGTTCTCCTGTTGGGAGAGCTAATTACTCATCGATTTGAGACCTAATGTCTTGATAAACATATATTGATTGAACCTGATTATTTCCTGCAATGTCAGAAACATTCACACATATTTGTGTTACTACAAAAGCTATGTAATTTATTGGTAGGCGCTAATGGCTTTAATGAAGTCAGAAAGCTTCAAGTGGGCAGAAGTAATGAAAGGAAGATTGCAATCAGTGAATTTTCTAATTCTCCATTCCAGCTACAAATATTAGCCTATTTTGACTCGTTAGCCATGTTCATGTTTATATAATGATTCATTTACATAAATAGGTCTTTAAATAGGTTTAAAGTACACCAACATCCAGTGCCCAATTCAAATTCGGAAAACAAAAGAAAAAGGAGTCCAAGCCACTGAGAGAGATTTAAATGTGTAGTTGGACTGGTGAGAAACACAATGAACTAACTAGTGAAATCTGCAACAAATGGTGAACTCAGCCTCAGCCATATGGGTCTTAGTGAACGGGCTACATTCTTCCAGTCTAATGGCCTTTGAACTTGCAATTTCCTCGCTTGGGATGCTCCTTCCAGACACATGCATAGTTCTCTGCTTAAGTGTCTCATCAGAGAAAGCTTTGCTGACACCCTATATCAAATACGTAAAATAGCATCCCCATCTTTGATTTTTCTTCTTAGCTTCATATCTTCACTGACCTGGTCCATATCTTTTTTTTTTTTTTTTTAATTTCTATAGGTCTTATCCACTAGCATTTACTTTGTTCCTTTTTGTATACTGCTTTCCTTAGCTCCTAGAGAGTGTCTGGTGGGCATTAAATATTTGTTGATTTGACTAGAAGGTAATTGTGAAGCATTAACACCATTTATTTTGACTAATATCTCAATACAATGTGAGTCACTGAAAGAAATGGAAGATATGATTCTTCTTTTTAAGATGCTTATCATCTATTTGGTGAGAAGAGCCTGTCACCCATTATATTAGCTATGTAACAAATTAACCCCATGTTGCCATGTAACAAATTAACCCCAAACATTAGTAACTTAAAACAATGAGCATTTATTATCACACACAGTTTCTGTGGGTCAGGAATTGAGGAGTGCTCAGCTGGGTCGTTCTGGCTCAGAGGGTCTCATGAGCTTGCAGTCGAGATACTGAGCTGTGGTCATCTGAAGGCGGGACTGGCGCTGGAGGGTCACTTCCAGAAGAGCTCCGTCACATGGTCGTCGGGTTAGTGCTGGTGTTGGCAGAAGGCTTCAGTTCCACCACATGGACCTCTGCTTGAGTGCGCTCCTGCTGCACAGCTGGATTCTTCCAGATGAGGGATCCAAAACGAGAGTACAGTGGAAGCCACAATGTCTCTTATGACCCAGCCTTGGAGGTCAGAATGTGTCATGTTTGAGATACTTTCATGGTGACCCAGGTGAGCTTTGTTCAGTGTGGAAGGGGGCCAAGCAAGGGTATGAATCCCAGGTGAGAATCATCTTGGAGACTGGCTACCACACATGAAATAAAAAATGAAGCACACATGCCCATGTGTAATTAAGTACTACATGATAAACACATTCAAGGTTCAATCAGATTTGAGAATACATAATTAGAAAGGCCAAGTCAGATGGCAAATTTAATCCTTATTTGGGCAAGCGTGTTTAAACATTTATAAACAGTATTTATTAAGCACCTTGCTTACTGTGCCAGGTCCAGGGATTATGAATAAAGCCCAGACCCCAGGAAGGAGGTACTCATAGTCCATTGTGTGGAAGGTAAAAATTTTGGAGCAATAATGGTTTTGAATGAATTTAAATACTTTGTGTAGGAGGGAAAGAACTATCATCCAAAGCCAGTTTTTCTCTGGGCACTAAAAGCGAAAATTACAAATACATAAAATAATCACACATGTCAATGGAAAATAATGCTTCATGCTCTCACTATAAGCAATTTCAATTTAATACAAGAAAGGTGGATTTTAGGAATAGTCATCTAGGTAACCTAAGATCAAATACTCACCGATCATGATTATAATACCCCAGGGGAAGCCATGTGACTACCTCAGTAAAAGAAATCAGTAGAAACTGATGTTATTCTCTCAAGCACCTCGACTTCCCCACTCTTGCCCAAATTGGAATGTAACTTCCTAGATTTTTAAATTTCTCAGTCCACCAAAACTTTTTCCAGTCCAATGACTCTCCAAACTAGTATTTGTGACGACAGTGATTGACCGAAAGGACATTTAATGTCTAAATCAAGGGACCATTGTTTCTTTTAACATTCTCTCCTGCCCATCACCTGATTTATTATTATTCTTATCTCAGTCACACATTTCAGCCTGCATCTATGGCCTATGTTCATGCTAATTTTCATCCCTCTCTAAGGAATTCGGGAAAAAAATCTACCATCTCATAGTCATTTAGTCGATGTTCCTTAAGACAGAGATTAACTCAATGCACTACTTTAAGTAACACAAAATTCAAGTAGAAACCAAACCCCAGTCTAGCAGAGAAACAGACACTCATACACCTCTGATGGAAGATAATAAATGATAGCCATAAAAAGCCTTGCAACTGTGTAGACAATCTCACTTATTAATTCCTCTTCTAGGAAAGACTTGAAAAAAAATTAAGGTACACAAAGATGGAATGAGAAGGATGTTCATGACAGAGTGGCTTATAACTGTATAATTGGAAATGCAGAAACAAATTAAATGTCCATCAAGGAAGGGAGTATTTCATTGTATGGTTAAAAATACAATGAAATACTAAGCAATCATTAAAAAATCATGTTGTAGAACAACATCTTATGACAATGAAATACATTCACAATATATAGTTAAGAGAAAAAAGCGATGGAAATAATTACGTGATTGTTGTTCCATATGTGCATTTAAGAGTACATATTTACTTGGAAATAAGGTTGTAGAAATTTTTAAATGTCAACAGTGATTTATCTGTAGTTGGTAGAATTGTAAAGTGATTTGCATTTTCTTACTGGAATTTTCTCTTACTCTTATTCTTGTCCCCTGGCAGGAGAACATGCCTGGGCTAGCTCATTGAAGATGACAGGTGATGCATGAAGCAGAGCTGAGTTGCCCATTTCCCCATCTGAGACTTCCCTAGATCATCTGACTGCTAGCTGGTCCCTGATAGACAAATAAGCCTAGCATGATCAACAGAAGAACCACACCTAAGCAGACCTGCAGCCGACCACAGACACACAACTGAGATCACCTGTAAGTAGCCAAATTGGCTGAACCTTGCAGGTTCCCAAACTAAAAAATGTGCTTTGTTGTTTGCCCCTGGCATTTCATGGTAGCCCAATACCCTGCATTACTGTAGCAATAGATAATGGAAAGAACTAGAGCTTGTCAGCATTTGGGGAACTGGAAAAAAAAAAAAAAAAAAAAGCAATGACCACCTGAGATTCAGTCCAAAGGTGTTTGAGTATAGGGCTTGTTGGAAAGCGTTTTTGAACAGGCGAGACTGGCAGAAAGTTTTAAATCAATATCAAAATAGAACTGGTGTTCTAACCCACGCAAGGCACTATGCCATGGTCTGGGTGGGTCACGAGTGGAAGGACACGGAGCCCCCACCTCCTGGAGCTCACCCCGCAATAATGAGAATTTCTCTTGACACAGATAGATACCACTCTCAGAGAGTTAGCAACAATCGTATTAAAACGCTACAGCCCCAAAGAGCTTCAGATTGCTGAAGTTGGTTAAAAATGCATTAGCTCTTCTCCAACACAATTCTGAAAGCACAGTAAAATCAAAAAGTCTGCGCTAGCCACCCGATGAACTTGAAGTAATGAGGTCTATAAGTTGACTTGAACAGAGGAGAATGATATTAAGCTTTCATGGAGGACAAATGAAAGTATCTACCTGTAACCTTTCTGATAGCCAGAGACCCTTTGCCATTTAAAACTCTGCTGCTGTGGCGCGTTATTCCCAGGCAGCTGAGAGTTTAATAAGACTTCGCCGAGACACCTCACCTTCCAGTCCCCGGCTGCTTGCTGGCAACCCTACGGCACTCTCCGAGGAAGCTGACAATCTGAGCTAACATCGGGGCACGGATTTCCTCAGATAGAGGGGCACCGGCTGGCATAGTAATGTCTGCCCGCTGCCCCCTCCGTGCATGCAGATCGCACCACGGTCTGATTCCAAGCCAGTCGCAGCGCCTGGCACCCTTGGGGTTGATCTTGGAGATTCCGCTGGTCCTTGCTCTTCCTTACCAAAATACCCGGCTCTCTTGCTGAACGGAGCGCTGCCCCTTTAGTGTGATATGCAAGGCTTTCTTTGAGCAAAGCCCAACCTTCCTGGTCCAGCCTTCATTCCCAACATTCTTCCCATCAAACCCACCATCCACTGTGCTCTGCTTACTCGGGTTAGGGTTATCTGCTCTTCCTCTGTGCTTTGTCCAGCCTGTGACTCTCATGGTCTCCAGCCAGCCCACTCTTCTACCTTCAAATTCTGGCTTTGCTTCACAGGTCGCTCTTCCCAACTAGACTATAAAAATAGCGGTGATACTTACACAGCAGCCAATGCGCCAGGGCCTTTGCTAGGTGCCTTCCCCATTTTCACTCATTTCATTCTGTTCAACCACTCTAGGAGATTAGTATTGTTATTACTATTATTATCATCACCATCATCCCAATTTTCAGAGAAAGAGAGTGAGGCACAGAGAGGCTAAGGCAGCTTGCCCGAAGTCAGAATCAGTTCCACAGGGTTGGAGATCAGGTGTGTCTTGGTCACTGTTGTATTACTCGTGCCTAACACGAAACCTGGCCCATAGTACTGAAGGAGGGAAGGAAGAAAATGCCTCCATGAAGCTGTTTCTGGAGTCAGAATTAATCTCACTCTCCTCTCCTTTCACATCTATTCCCCAGTACTTGACACATAAGTACCTAACACATAACCTCATAAGGTTGGACCCCCAATTCCAAATAATCTGCACTTTCATCACACACTGCTGCACATCCACACCCTAACCCTCGTTTGCTGGGAAGAAGTCAGGCTTTCCTAGATCAGGTAGTTTCCAGCTCTGGTTCTGCCTGAGAGCAGTGGCCGCTGAGAGAGGAGACCAGGAGTCCGTGGGAGAGGTGGAAGAAAGACCACAGGCAGGGGTTGGAGGCTGTGTGGCTGCCACTTACCCTGAAGAAGCACAGCGCTGCCCCCTCTGGAGTGAAGGGGTTCTGAGAGCTTGCGGGATCATTTAGAACTACCATCCGAGATGAGTGTGCCTTGCCAATCCCCTCTCCTGTGCCTCCCACACTTTGGATTCATCCACAGTAGCAGGGGAAGTTCTAGAGGTTATGGAGGAACGGGGGCAATGGATGGCAGCCAGACAACTAAACAGGAAGTGGAGAGGATAAGTGGTGGTGATCATATTGAGGACCTGGGGGTCTCTTCCAGCTGTGTTGGTAAAAGTACTGAGTCCCCTTAGGTCAAGACTTTATCAGGTTTAAAGATCAGGTGTCATTGTCATTGGCCTTCTCTGTAATTCGAGAAGAACCAAAGGAGGGACTTGAGTAGGGAGCCCTAGTTCTCGCTTGACTCCCTCCATGAATAGCTATTCTGTTGGCAGCTAAGGGCGAAAGCTGTCTGTAGACGTCAAACTCTGTAGGGTGGTTTCTCACTTCTGGCAGGGGGCACCTGACACAGAAGAAATTGTATTAAGGGATTTTGTAATTAGTGACTCTCAGCTATCTAGAAAGAGACCTCCCTTCTGCTTTCAGACATTCAATCTTCAAATGCACTTTATTTTGTGGACCACTTACATATTTTTATGTTCTTCCACCACTGGATTGTAAGCTCCAGAAGAGAGGGGGCATGGCCACATTCATAGTTATCTCCTGCCTGCTCCTTTCCCTCTGCAAATTGCAAGAGGGCTGTTTTACAAAATTTTATACTTATGCAATTTAATTGTATGTCATAATAAGCAAGTGTCACTGCTAACATAGACTAATTCTGGTCAAATATTTTGGTGAGCTTCCTGTCTTTCAAAAGATCTTTGGAGCCAGGGCCGAAAGTCCAACTGCTGGAGGAGGGCATGCTGAACACAACCCAGGTTCCCTATGAAAGGCATCCATACATTTACTGGAACACATCCAAAATGCCACAGAATCCTGCCACTACCCATCAATATTAAGACTTTCTTCCCCTTTTTCTTTTTTAACCGAATGTCTGTGAAGAAAGCAAGGTGATTTAAAGCCCAAGCTGAAATTCAACAGTGAGATGTCCCTTAAAAGATAGACATTGCTCTTAACACACCCATCAGAGAGAAGATCACATGCCCCTAGCATCAGTTTCCAAAGATTCATTTTAAAAAAGAGGAAAAAAGGAACTCTGATATTGATGACTAATAGAGTAATACAAAAGTAAGTGATCATTTCAAATGTATAATTACATTTTAGCCCAGTAATTATTAATTGCAATGTACTTAAACACATACTGTTTCCTTCAGAAAGGAGAGGAAATAAAGTTGATTTACAAAGCACTTTCACATAAAATATCTCATTTATTCCTCACAACAATACTTTTGCTTAGATAGTTCCATCCCCATTTCACATATGAGGAAACTGGATGCTCAATCCACCACCCACCTAGTAACCAGATTATGAAACAGTATAGATAGTAATCAAGGGCATGGGATCTGGAACAGACAGAAATGTACTCAAATTCTGGCCTTTCCATCTACTGCTCATGTGACTTAGACAAGTTAATAAAATCTGGACCCCAAACTAGATTTTGCAACATAAAATCCTATGATACCATACCAAAGGGCTAAGGAAGACTTGAGGACCAGAAATGGGATGGAATTATATGCATACTCTTCTTTGCCAAATGAGACATTCCACCATTATGGGCATATCTTCACCTTTTGTAAACACTAGAGAGTCTAAAAATACTTAAAAGGAAGAAGTGACCCACTCTTATGAACCCTTAGTGATAGGTGGTGTTGGTACCCTATTTACTTATAATATCTATATATATGCTGCCTCCATGATAAAGCAATCTGAGGCACTTTACAATAAAATTCACCACTGTGAGCTGGGCAGGGAATGGGCTAAGCCTCCCCAGTTGAGGAGCCAATCTGGACCAGATCCAAAAAAAGCTGGGAGTGTCACTGGGCACAAGGCCTTGCGCTAGCACTCTGGGTCCATCCCAGGAGGCAGGGCTATTTTGATAGTAGCTCCATCCTGAGAAGAAAACATCCCACGGGCCAGATACAGCTGGAAAGCCGCCACCAGAGCTGATTGGTGAAACTGTTGCTGGAACTAAGAAATCAGGTGTATTCGTTAACTATTGCTACAATAATGCTGTGTAACAAACCACCCCAAAACTCAGTGGCTAAAAGCAAAACACTTTTTTTCTATTCAGGATCTACAGATCACCTGGGGCAGCTCTGCTTCATTTGGCACGTCTCTGGGCCTGGGTCTTCTCCTTGGCCTTTCATCCTTCCTGAACTAGAGGGCTTGCCGGAGCATGTTCTTTTCAAGACGATGGCGGAGGTACAAGAGGTAAAGAAGAAACACCCAAAGCCTCCTAAGTCCTCGACTATAAATTGGTACCATCACTCCAGCTCTGTTTCATTGATCAAACAAGAGGCCAAGGCCAAAGTCACAAGGCAGGAAGTACACTCTGACTGTGACAGAGCCATGGTAATTATGCAGTGCAGGAAGACACAAAGAACTTGGATCAGCAACTACTTCACACCTACTTAGGCAGAGTCATTTTTTCCCTACAACTTAGTGGGTTTTCTATATATTTGATTCCAGTCCATTCTACGTGTCAAAGCCACAATTCTTTTCAAGACAGGCTTTTCTCTCCCGATTTAATTACTAGCACTTTGGGCACATCTGCTTTAAGCTTCATAGGAGGTTTAAAAGTCACTTTGTAATAGTTTGTAATGTTATTAGCCACACCCCTGATTGGGTCTTTACCCTGAGGCCATGTTTTTCTGCAAGCCACCTAGATTTGGTCTTTGTCTCTCCTGCTATGATTCAACAACCAGACCCTAGACTTGATCTTTGTCCCCAGGCCATATCTAAATTCGAGAATCTTTTTCTGGCTGGAGAGGCTGAAGATTAGAAACAGCTTTATTTTTTAAGCCAACAACTTCTGGGCTGCTTGCAAACTGTGTTTTATTTGGTTCCGAGCATATCTCCTTTCTTGTAGTATTTACCTATATGCATTTATTTAAAAGCAAACAGCTCATGCTTTCAAAATTTTTCTTGGCAAACGAGTTTCTCCTAGCTCCCCCGCCCTTTCATTTGATTATGCTGCTCACTGCTCTGCGTGCTTACATCATGCAACAAATCAGTGGGTGGAAAAATCCTAATATTTAGATTTGAATACACAGAATGTTCCACTTGAACCTTAAGGTCAAATTTATCTGTACGAAACAACTCTTCTAGAACTCTACTGAGTGATAGCAAGATCTGGCTTAGCCCTAAAGAAGAACTTAGAATTTTTTAATCGTACTATGTTTAGATCTCTTCTTGGAACCATAGAGAAGAAATAAGAGAACAGGATTTGGATATTTCTATTTTGGATTTTCAAAATCTTACCTTTGTCCCTTGGAAGGGCCGCAGGTGCAAATTCTACCAGTCTGGAAGTGTGTGGAACAGAACTATACCATTTGTTAGCCCCAATAAATAGTGGAGTCATGGAATACCAGTTATTTGGTAGAGCATTAGATGATAGAATGGTTTGGTTCCATCAAAAGCATGACACAGATCAGTTCAAGTTCATGAATAAAAGGTTCCTCCTTTTTAAAAATTTTTAAAAAGATTTTATTTATTTGACAGAGAGAGAGTACAAACAGGGGGAGTGGCAGGCAGAGGGAGAAGCAGAAGCAGACTCCCTGCTAAGCAGGGAGCCCAATGTGGGACTCGATCCCAGGACCCTGAGATCATGACCTGAGCCAAAGGCAGATGTTTAACTGACTGAGCCACCCAGGCACCCCAGGGTTCCTCTTTTTAGAGTTAACCACCAATTTCCTCCACAAAGGCTCTAGACTGATTTATAAAGCTTATGATAGTGCTTAAATCTATTAGTGGATGTATAAACTATCTATGGCCCATTACCCTCCACTGCAGAACCAGTGAGTTCAAGGCTGTAGACACTATAGACTTTTGCAAGTATATGGGTGCACACCCCTCTTTATCCCACTGGTGGCAACAAGAGGCTAACCTATCAAAAGTGTATCGCCTGTCTCCACTAGAGATAAAGCTAAGCTTCTTACCTCTGGGAATCCCTGCATAAATTCAACTTTTAGCATAGGGCAAATGGACCAGGACTTCCTGGAATATAGGGCAACAGAGCTGGCTTTGGTGCTTACCTCTCCACAGTCTGTAGATCTAACTGGGGACTCAGCTGCCAACAGACCCAGCCCTTCTATAGGTTCATGGAGGCTGTATACTACGTGGGTTTGGCCCAACTCATTCCAAAGAGGATCAGTCAGCCACTCCACAAACTAGACAAAGAGGGGCTCTTATTCCAACCCAAATGTTTGGGCAGGAGGTCCTGACATATTGCCTTATACCTCCCATATCAAACTTGGTATGACTAGTGTACTTAGAATTTAATCTCCCTGGATGGGCAATATAATTTCCTTATGATGTCCTCCTCTGGGCCCAGCAAGAGGCTCTAGCTATAAAAGTAGGGTGTTGTCCACCTCTAGGCCTGCTTTAGGAGTCAGCATAATCACATATAAGTCCTTGGTCCCAGTGCCCCAGAAGCAGGTTTGTCACCTCAGGTTCTACTGAAAGAAGCATGTTAGTCCATTGGGCCTAGGAGAAACAGGCTGTCAGAAGAGAAATGCTTTGAGACAACAATCGTGGTCATAACTTGCATAGTTTTCTGTGTGTTGATTGTCCTATGTTCTATATATATGTTTTCTAACACAGCAACTTCTGTGGAAAAAAGCCTAGGTTCAGAGAAATTAAAAAACTTGCCTCAGGTCTCCCAACAAGCACTGGGACCTGAAGGCCAGCATTGTGTCTCCACAGTCCCACTGCTCTGCCCTGGTGTATGTTATCTGGCCTGCCCGCCCTGGAAATGCAGTATTTACCAGTAGGAAGGGTTTGCCAGCCAGGCATGATTCTCAGCTTTGAGGATAGAGATGTTAGTTGACTGCTCCTTCATCCGTTTTCCTGAACACATTCTATCTGGAAATTTGAAAGTCTGTATTTTCACATGGACAGAGGCTCCCCTCTGTCCTCTTCTTGGAAGAGGCCTTTTCCCCAAGAGCCTGTTCTTGGAAGGAGATTGAAGTCTCCTCTGCATACTGAGCCAATCCAAATGTTTGTTCTCAGAACCATTTTGAGCTGCTCAAGGGCACAAAGACTTCAGTGGAAATTCCAGACTTCTACAACTTAGAATGTGGCAGAAATGAATTCAGTCTGGAAATTTCAGTATCTTACCTATAGAATCTGACTTGGATGAGCACTGGCTGTTCCACCAAGAGGAATTAGCTGCAAGTGTTCTAATTAGTCTACTACATGGGGGCTTATATCAAACACTTGAATTGTGGGTCAAGTCCTTCAGATACAATCGTAGTCATTTTACAGTTGATTCTAAGAAGTAACAGGAAAATGAGATCAATTACTTCTTGAGACATTTATGAATATAAAATCATAGTGACAAGAGAAAAAAGAAAAGTTTTTCTGAAATGCTATGGAGTAAATTCTGTTGGAAGAAAAAGAGGAAGCCTTAACTTCCACTGTTTTATACCACTGAGAAGTAAATATGATGTATTGAGAGACTATTCATCATCACTCTGGTTCGTGGAGTGGTTTGGAAAGGCAGGCACTGTCAAAGCATGAATAGTTAGAACTTCTGCTGAACTCACACAATTTGGCCCAAACTGGGTATCTGCCCTCCATTTCTAATATGCATGTATTGATTTTTTAAAGATTTTATTTATTTATTAGAGTGTGTGTACGAGGTGGGGGAGGGGCAGAGAGAGAGGGTGAAGCAGACTTTCCACTGAGCGCGGAGCCCAGTGTGGGGCTCAATCTGAGGACCCTGAGATCATGACCTGAGCTGAAGTCAGACACTTAACCAACTGAGCCACCCAGGCGCCCCCAATCTGTATGTATGCTGACCTTCAGTGCACAGCATTGTGAATACCAAGAACCCAGGAGTTGTTCCTACCTCCCCCTACTGTTGCATTTCCATATCCAATCTCTAAATCCTAATAATCCGTTGATATTAAGGTAGCTGGAAGCCATTCCGCTCTCTTCATATAGCACCATATTCAGGCTCTCATAATCTCGCAACTGAATTCCCAAGCCGCCTCCTAACAGGGCCCCTGGCCCCAGTGTTACTCCTGCTCACTCCAACCTCTGTGCTGCTGCTGGTGTGATCTTTCTGAAATGTAAAAGGGATTCCGCTGTCTAAAACTCTCCACTTGGCCCCTGCAGTTATAAACTCCTTAGCCTGTTTACACAGTGCTGCTCATCTGCTGTGGTGGCCTTCACACCAGCACATGGTCACTCTAGCTAATTCAACAAGCAATAGGGCCAAGGTGCTGTATTGCTCTTTCTTCTCTCTCCAAGCTTTGGTTTCTGTTTCCATGTGCTTGGAATGCCCCTTCTCTGACCCCATACTCCCTGGAGAGAGATAGGCATGGAAAGCGAGCAAGTGTGGGCAGTAGAGACGGGTGTGCAACACGATGTAGAAGGACACTCACCAAAACTGTTCGTGGGGATCCCTACAGGATGGGGTGGCAGGGGAGGTGTTAAGGGAGTGGAATTGAATGATATACTTTTTGCCTTCCTATAATGCTTATGGATTTTTTTTATTGAGAATATGCTTAATTTATCTCTTTATATTTTTCACCACATTTTCCCATCCTCACCTTCAGAGATACTGAATCAGTGGGGAAGCATCCAGGATTCTGATCTTCCACAGCCTCCCCACCTCCCCCTAGACTCTGTTAATCAGTTTTGGGAATCGTGGTTGAAATGATTATTTCCCAATATAAGGCAACTGACACCTCTGAGAAAAACGTCAACTCTATTATACAATACTTTTTTATTATTTCCTTTTCTTTTGTAGTAGCTTAATTCCACTACCAATACATATTCTCCTGTCTCTACTACACTTGAATTATCTGTACGAATTATAATAGCCTTGACAGCCATCTAAATAGCCACATTTGAATAAAGGGCCTAAATAATCATTGTAAAAAGCATGTGTTTGTGCAGTAAGTTTATAAACCATTTTAAAATTAAGGCAAACAAGAAAAAAAAGCTACAAATACAAGTATCACGGCTTCTTAAATCCTAAATTTTTAACACTAACTTAAGTACCATTTGATTGGTTCTCAAAACAATGGCTATTCTCAAAGTATAAAATAGAAAGTTATTATAAATATCAGCTTTGGTATAACATATACCTATTTCCCTATTTTCAAGTTTTTGACTTTGGGAAAATATAAACATGTAAGTGTTCTTATAATTAACTTTTGAAAATATTTATAATACCCTAAAATTCAGACATTAGAGCATCTATTTCTTTAAATTTGTTAGTTATATTTTCAATACATTCTCCAGCTTTTAATTTTATCCCATCAATTACAAGATAGTCCTCTTCATAGTGGTTTTCAAATGGACTGCCTGCTGGAACTTCAGGGTTGCACTTAGGTAACTGTAAAAATAACCACACAATTCATCAGAACTACATCAGATTTACTGGAAGAACAGGCTTAATTATTTGAACAAAATGTAAAGTAGTCAGTAACTTCACAAGCCACAGCAGTTACACAAAGCATTCCGTTATGCTGGTGGTCAAATAATGATCCCCATGTAGAGTAGAATGTATAGTAAATGTGTTAATATGAGAAGAACTGATTATTCAGGCCCTATCTCTTCTCCCCAACTTTATACATATTTAGTTTTAATATTAAGCTTTGGGAAAACATGATCAGCTTCATTCTATGAGTTTTCTATATTTGTTTATTTTTCAAATTATTATTATAGGGAATACAACTTAAAACCATTTAAATCACTTTCTCTGGTTATCTTCTCATAAGCCTCTGCATTACTTACAAATAGCAATTGTTTGCTCTAGCTCAGTAGGAAGGGACACTAGTAAAAACAATGCAAACAACCATAAACACACACAAGATTTATAACTTCAAGGCTCATTAAAGGTAGAGTGAACCTCCATGAAATTAAGAAAAAAAATAATTTATACAAGTATTTTCCCGTATCAAAAAATGTACCTTTTAATACAAATAATTATTCACTAAACTCTGTCTTATTTATATATGGCTTATCTAATTCAGGTGGATTTTATAAAAATCTGATATTAATTCCCTCTCATTGCTTGCAAAGCCGGGGCATGACAACCAGTGTTAATATTAGCTAAAGAAGAGTGTAATTAGGAAGGTGACTCTACTAAGGAAAATAATCTTATAAAACATTTCAGTGACAAATAGAAGAGAATTTTGATTATCCATGTGTGTATGCATTTTTTTTTTTAATGTTGCTACTCTCACCTATTGGTATAAATGCTTGAAGAGTAATCAACCTGAACCCTCATACGTGAAATGAAGGATGAAAACCATCAAATTTACAACTTTGAAAAGAGCTCAAACAATATCTGCTCAGAGAATAAACATGCTCAGAACCTTAAAATTACCAGGTGGCTCTTTTGCGGATGTTAGCTTGTAAGAGGCCACTTTCTCCTGCAAACACAACACAGCTCCAGTTTTAAGTGGTGTTAACTTTGGAAGCCATACTAATTTTCCTTACTAACTTAAAAAAAAGAGAGCAAGAAAAAGAAAAGAAAAGAAAAAAGAAAAGAAAAAAAAAGAAACCCCTGAGGTGATCATTTCTTTTCTTTTAAACTGGAAATTGTTCCAGCTTTGATAGTTGGTTTCATTGCTATTCTCCTCATTTAAAAGTGAACAAGGCCCTAAATATACTGAACCTGGTATGAATGCCAGGCTTACAAAGCTCAGTTGCAGAGAAGGGCTTATGAACCAGTCTGCAGGGGGCACTTACCTGCCTGCCAGCAAGTTAAAATGGTTAATTTTTACAATTCCTCATGGCTTTTGAAAGCATAAAATATTACAAGAATCTAAAACAAAAAGCAAGCTCCTGCCTGGTGATATATTAAAACTATGTATTTTACCTTAAGAAACAAAAATCAGAAGTCATTTTCTGTTCTATCATGTTACTGGTTATAATGGTAAAACAGAAGCCAATTCTGTGGCTGTAAAAGCCCCAGGACATCTCTATAAAAATCAACCTGGCCGGAGTTTTGAAAAGACAAACTGCAAAGACTGAAAACACATTGCACACAACCATATGGTGCTCCAACAAAGCACACATTTGCTAGGAAAGAATAATTTGTATATTAATTACATGTATATAATATATATGTCACCAGTCTATAGATCTTGTTTTACAGAAGGTAAGATCTATACAGAGAGAACAAGTTTTCTCAAAAAGGAGCTCTAATTGGAAAAATGGCATTCACAACCCATGCAAATTCAAATACAGGTTGATATTGCTGGTGCTAATTAAGAAAGCTATGTTTTTCAAGTTGGTAAGAGTTTTCAGCATTAATTTTATTTTCTTTTGGCATATTGATCTCTCTAACTGTAACTCTTGTATATTTTGATTTCTAAACTCAAGAAGGGAGGTGTTTATGAAATCATCTTTTTTCTTTTTGGGAGTCCTGAATGAAATCACCCAATTGGGCAGTCTGCCAAAGTGTGTAAACAACCTTGTCCATATACAAATCCACCTTTTTCAGCATCTGAGAAGAGACCCACTGGAGAACAGGTAGTTGCTCCAAGTGAGAATGTGAGAAAAGAGATGAAGTAAGGAAATCTCAGCCCTTACTCTCCGGTGACCGCCACTGCCAATTCTCATCTGTAATAACAGCTAACCTTAGGTGTCAGTTACTATGCAAAGTATTTTTCCCGGTTTGCCTTATTTTAAAAAATCCTCTGTGGCATGTGATAAGCAACTGTGCCAAATTACACAAGTCCTCAACGGCAGGACTAGGAGTGGGACATTGATATGATATTCCAGAGTCAGTGCTCCTAACCATTGTGCTCTCTCGACTCCAGGCACAGTATGTATCTACACAGATGAATGAGAGAATGAATGAAACCTTAAGGATACAGGACTTCTTGCTGCCATTTTTCTCCCTATTTCGAGAACAGCCGTACTGCCTTGTGGAAGTGTCTGTGTTATGACTTATTTTTCTCACACCTACCACATTGCTGCTCTGTATTAATGACCTGGGCTCGCACCCTCATTTTATTTGTACGAACATGGAGCTGATGTGCTGAGCAGCTTGTCAACCAACTTAAAATTTATGTTGCCACATACAAATATTGAATAAAGTAAGCACACACTTACTTAGCCCAACATAGGTAGCCAAAAGAAAAAAAGAAGGAAAATTCTACCTCCAGTGTGTTAATAATGAGGTCTGTCCCTGCAGAGGTTGTTCTGTGCACGAACCAGGTAGGGCAGATGTCCTAGCAAGCTGCTCTTAGCCTGGCCCGTTCTCCTGACTGTTAAGATGGGCAGCAGTGGAGAGGTCTCTCTGCTGTGGCACCCCATCAGCTACTGTGAGCTCCCCCCCATTCCTTCTTCATTCCAGCCTCAAAGATCTGAAATACAAAGAGTTCCTCCGCTCACAGATTTTTTTTTTCCCCAAAGACTGATAGATGTATTCTGACTTTTCAACGGGCTACTAGTTTATTATTAACTTCAGGATAATCAAGGGCTCAAATTTCAGAAGGGAAAAAAAGAGTTCTCCATATAATTAAAATGTACATCCAGAAACAATTTCTGCCATGTAAAGAACCTGAAGTTGCTGTTTAGGCCTGATCATGGGCTACTTTTGCTCCTGCATTTACCTCCTCTTCCCGCTCCTCTTCGGACTCATCAGGGGCCGCGGTTGGCTCTAGCGCCTGCTGCAGCATTTGCTCCAGCTCTTTCAGCATAGCCTCTGTCTCAGAGACAACTAAAAAACATCAGTAAAAAAGGCTACATCTTCATTAATTCAATCAAATCCGTAATCTTAACCACCCCAAAAGAGAACATCGTCTAAATGAGCCAAGATAAAAAAATAAATATTTTGTATAATTTTCATGTATGACCTCTGCTTGATGCAAAATAATTATGGATTTCCAGGTGAATATTTTACACTTATTCCTTTAAAAATGTAGGTGATATTCTTGCTATGGTCACAAAAAGCTCACTAGAAGGGTTTTTTGTTTTGTTTTGTTTTTTTAAATCAGGGCCAAACTAAATTGTTTTTTATAAACCAGGGGTCAGCAAACTCTTCCTGGGAAGGGAAAGAGAGTAAATATTGCAGGCCTTGTGGTCTCTGTCACCACCACTCATTTCTGCTGCTACAGTCCAAACCATAGACATGTACCTTAACAAATGCCAGTCACTATGTTCCTATCAAACTTTATTTACAGAAGCAAGTGGACTGTGGGCCACAGTTTGCCATCCCTCCGTAAATTCTTAAAACTACTGTTTAAAAGGGGAAACCATGTAATTAAATGGCTAGTCTATTCCTAATTCAAACACCAACAAATCTTAATTGCTTAATCTGATATCTATCTGTATCTATCTATCTAATCTATCTATCTATCTATATATGTAGATACAGACATATTTTAAATACCACACTTAAACAAAATTTGCGTGTGTGTGTACTACTGTGACATGAATTTACTGAACTTGCTGAGATAAAATAATAACCCCACAAAAGAAATAAACTATTATATAACTCTATAGACTCAACTACTGACGAATAACATGCAGTTGAATTCCTGACGTAAATAAAATAAACATTTTTGTTTGATATAGTCTTGTTGAAGTAAAAATCAAGGAGACCACGTGTGGCCTGCTGTCCTGTACAACAGACAGATTGAGCATCTGAGAAGCCCTTCCAAAGGCAACATGATTCAAAGACAGAGGCCATGAATACACACCCCATCATTTTCCACTCTGGTGACAAAAAGCTGACATACCACCTCCTATTAGCCACCATTCTTTGGCAGGTCACCAAAAATCACACTAGGTAGAGCAGCTAAAAGTTCGTGGAACATGAAAATAGACCCAAGCAGGACATACGCGTTCAAGCTAAAATATTATCAATGAATATGGAAGCAAGGCATTCTCAGCACTAAGTTTTAATCTAATTGTTGAACATATTTCAAAATTTTCTAACTAATCATGTTTAGGAAGAGTGCATATGATATATGCATCCCTTTATGTGTGTGTGTGAACACACACACAGTCATCCTTGTAAACTAAGCATGTTGTAAGGTAAAAAACAGAGATTGTTAATGTGAAAAGTTTTATGTTTCCTTTCCTCCAGTTCAAAAGAATCCATGTTTTATCAGAATCTTCTTTGTTGATAATCTTCTCTCATCTTTCACTCATAAGAAGGAAATTTTAGTGACTTTAAAAAAAATTTTTTTAAGGTTTTATTTATTTATTTGACAAAGAGAGACACAGCGAGAGAGGGAACACAGCATGGGGAGTGGGAGAGGGAGAAGCAGGCTTCCCACTGTGCAGGGAGCCTGATGCGGGACGGGGCTCGATCCCAGGACCCTGGGACCATGACCTGAGCCAAAGGCAGACGCTTAATGGCTGAGCCACCCAAGCGCCCCAGGAAATTTTAAAATTCTGCTAGAACATTATTAAATAATAGTGTTAAATAAAGTCATGGGAGGTTATGAAATAGAAAATTTTCCCTTTCTTGGTTGTCACTACAGTATAAAAAAATTTTTAGTTAACATTTTTCACATTATAATTTTATCTAATAAATAATAATTTTTCTGTCAATACTTATCACTTGCCCCAAGTACTTTTATATTCATTCAACAAATATCAATTATTTGCCTACTAAGGGCAAGGGACTCAAGAGAGTAGGCACAGACCCATGAACCTCCCTGGCCATCATCTCTTCCCAGCCAGTCTTAGGTTTTCTCTATGGAAGACTTCTTTCAAAACAGTTTGAAAGTAGCATTCTGATAAGCCATTTGCATACCACAGAACCAGTTCTTATGTTTAAAAACACAACAAAAACTATAACTGACCTGTTAGTTTTGTCCACATATATATATGTTCTGTGTAATTGCTAAAGCATAAGAACACAGAGTTTGAACTATTGTGTTCTAAAACAATGGTATTCCAAATTTGGTAATAAGCATAAGAATCACCTGGAGGATTTACTACAAAAACATGAATGCAACCCATGTCTACTGGCTCAGAATTTTCTAGAGGTATGTACATTTTTATTGAAGCAATTTTGTTAATGGAATTAACCTCTCTTTATGATAGATTTCCTACTTGGTAACCTGTTACTTAACAGACAACTACTTGTGGTTATCTTCACACTGATTCTCCAGTCCCACTCACGGATGTTGTCTTTTCCTACTTTACATTCTGAGTCTACAGAAATTGATACTGACATTTAATGCACTGTTGAGAAGATGGATTTTGAGCTACACTGTAAAGGAAAAATGGCACGCAAACATCTTTATATTTCTAAGGCTAGGCTAAAATACAATCAATTTATGATAATGAATGTCATTGCCGAATGGCATTGTAGTCCCTCCATTTTCAAGTGATCTGGAAAAATATGTACACTGCCTTTTGATCAAAGGGTAGACAAAGTAATGGATGACTTCATAAATCAACCAGGGTTCATAACACCAACTTGATTAATGTCAAATTCTGCCACCAGAGCAATGGGAGGTTTGCTTTTCTAAATAGGTATTCCTATATTGTAAATAGATAGAGTTCAAAAATAATTCTCAAGAAACAGCAGTTACTGTAACCTACAAACTAGGTTATCAAAATTGGCCAATGATATCCTTCAAAGATAGAGACAGAATGAATGCTTTTGCTGATTGCATGACCAATCATCTTCTATCAATACTGATTATCTTGTAGTTTCCCTGACTTGTTTCAATTTGTTGTTTAGAGTAAAGTGGTAGCATTACAGTTATTCCATCACTCAGAGAAAATTCTTTAAAAAGGTAAGAAAAAGGTATCTCTTATACGTATCTGGCTTTTAAAAGTGAATTTTTATAAAATGATCTGTGTAGTTTTTCCATCCCTGATAAGAAGTAACTTAGTGCTGGTCTCAATAAATCAGTTGCTATTTTAAAAGTCTTCAAATGTATATTTATAGAGTTTTCTCCAATCTCTACTTTTCTACTAAATCTTTAAAGAGGCTGTTTATTTCCTATGTAAAGAGGCTACTGGTTAGGCTACCTACCCCAAAGCTGGCACTGAAAAATATCATCTTCAATAAACCGTCAGGGTCATTTCAATATTGAAATTTTGAAGGCATTCTTATGGAAGAGGGGGAGGAGGACAAAAAAGTACTTGGGTTTTGTGTTGTTATTAAGAAACCACAAACACTCCTCTTGTGTGCTCACAGTTTAAATGTAGAGATGAGTAAAATACAAGTTGGAATGTAATGAAGAAGAGAGCACCATTCCTGGAGACACAAATAGAAATAGGAGGCAAGGAGTTTTCTAGGAAAGGCGCAGGTAGGCGAACCCTACCTTTTAGTCTATAGGTTAAAGGTAGCTCCAAACCAAGAGTAGGTGGGCAAAGTTTGTCCTGAACAGCAAGAAATCACCTTTCTCCCTGTCACCCCTTCTACCTCCCAGCCCCAGCCCCTAAGGCCTTCATGCCCCACCCCCCCTCCCCTTTGGGCTTTCCCCATGATTCAGACCTTTCCTGTATTAACCATCCTTTTCCATGCTTATCTGTCTCAGGTGGCTCATGAATATATCCTT
Source organism: Mirounga angustirostris (assembly GCF_029215605.1). Taxonomy (NCBI): domain Eukaryota; kingdom Metazoa; phylum Chordata; class Mammalia; order Carnivora; family Phocidae; genus Mirounga; species Mirounga angustirostris. The sequence continues at coordinate 141,302,320 of NW_026991709.1, read as the reverse complement.
TGCTAATTTATTAATGAATGCCATAGATTATCAGTTGAACCCGGGTAATACGCCAACCTTTCATTTATTTAAACTTTTATAGATTGTCTACTACCCAAAAAGAAATGAGGTATTTACCAACAAAAACCAATGATACAACAAAACAGATGACGAAAACCCAAAGACAAAAAGAAATCCAAATCAGTTCATTAAGGGGGGTATGAAGGGCAATAACGAAATCTTAAAATTGCTTAGGTCAGCTACCAGTACCGCACCCAAACCCGAAGAGTTAGCTTCATGATTCCTGATATTCAAAGCAACCAAGGAAACAGCTGCACACTTTGATTAATTTTAAGAAGATACGTGACTTAGAAAAACCACATAACCTCTTAAATGTCTCGGTTTCCCCATTTATAAAATGGGAGATATAATATCTACCTTATTTACTTCATATAGATCTTACAAGGGCTAAATAAATATATATGAAGTGTTTGGAACAGTGAAGACACATAGTAATTGTTACAGGTGTTGGCTACCATTATTACTATTGGTATTATTATTTCATCATTGTAGATGAATTTTCTTGTCCCTAAACACTGAAAAAAAATGAATCAGAGAGACAGTACAAATATAATTCATAATATTCCTGGTAGTAATTTTCCCCAAAACACAGATCTGCTCAACAAATAGCTATTTCTTAGATTAAATCTGCATAGCCATGGGCATACAGTTTAAATTATTGAATGATCCCTCAACTTTTCCTATTAATTTCCAGAAGTCCTCTCCTTGTTGGATAAGAGGGCTTCTACTGCATGTCTTTTTTTTTTTTTTTAAAGATTTTATTTATTTGACAGAGAGAGACACAGCAAGAGAGAGAACACAAGCAGGGGGAGTGGGAGAGGGAGAACAGGCTTCCCTCAGAGCAGGGAGCCCGACATGGGGCTCGATCCCAGGACTCTGGGATCACGACCTGAGCCGAAGGCAGACGCTTAACGACTGAGCCACCCAGGCGCCCCTCTACTGCATGTCTTAATCACAGATGAAACAAGTGACATGTGGACAGGTAAAGTAGCTACACTTGATTAGCTCTCCTCCCGACTTCTAACTAAGGAAGAGAGAAAAGCAAAGGGTAGAGTTTAAAGCCCAGAAAGGAATAGCAAATCTGGGCAGTAGGTTGATGGAAGACTGTAGCACCTGGGAGTGTAAGGAAAGCGGTTCCAAAAAGCAGGGCAGACATTCAAGAAGACGGTAGAATTTTCACTTGTTCTAAGGCTGATCCTACTCAAGCCAAGAAGAAAAGGAGTGATTTCAGAGACTTAGGTTAAGGGATCCACTGAAATATGGGTAGGGGTAAAAAACTGAGGGGGCTTAATCCACTCTTTCAAGAAGAAGTCAGCTCTCGCAAAGAACACAGTAGACTAGATGTTTCTGCTTTTTAGTTGTTTGAAATGGGATAAAGGAGTAAAACATAGATCAGATTAATGATTTGAACAATTAACTATTGCGACTTGAAAGCCACACAGAATGTGAGACTCCTGAAAGGGTGTCAGTGGATAACTATGGAGATGCATTCACTCATTTATGCAGAAGAGTGATTTCTAGTCAATGGATTCCTGGCTCTGACAGCTCTCTTCTGCGGTAGCCCTTTTGAGTCGAAGGCGGAAAGGATCCCAGCATTGGAGCCCTTAGCTGAAGTACCAAGGTCTCCTGGTGGGAACTCAGTCCAGGGATAAACTGCCTTTTGCCTTTCTACAGGAATATTTGAACTAATTATGTGAGGCAAAGGGACAACATAGCCAAGAAAAGGCACCCATGTTAGCAGGAAAGTAGCAGCAGAATAAATTTAAGAAGAGACAGAAACAACAGAATTTTGGGGCGCCTGGGTGGCTCAGTCATTAAGCGTCTGCCTTCGGCTCAGGTCATGATCCCAGGGTTCTGGGATCGAGCCCCGCACTGGGCTCCCTGCTCGGCAGGAAGCCTGCTCCTCCCTCTCCCACTCCCCCTGCTTGTGTTCCTTCTTTCGCTGTGTCTCTCTCTGTCAAATAAATAAATAAAATCTTAAAAAAAAAAAAAAAAAAGAGAAACAACAGAATTTTGTAGTGGTTTAGGAGAGGAACAAAAGGATTTAAAAAAAATAACTATTCTGTCCTTCTTCTGACTGCTTTCCTTTTTCTTTTAATAAGACTAAAGATGAATGGCTTATTTAGTCAGTTGAAAAACAGTGCCATAGGACCTGGGGGTGGACACAATGGAGAGGGAATATGGCGCGGATAACTACTTGGGGTTTAATGGGCTTTGGAACCTCTTTGCATGGCTGCCAAAGTTCCATTTTACATATAAGCACTTGCCTGCTTTTCAAGACTATCGAAAATGAAGGAAGAGTAAAGCTCCTTTGAACACTAAAACTTTCTCCCTGCATTCCACATTCACCCTACTGTGTTCTAATACCAATGGCAATTAATTCAGCTGGAAGCCCTAGGCTGCTGCTTTTCTTTTTCTCTCCCTTTGGCACCCCAAGGACCCCAATAATTTTGGAATGGAGAGCTCTGGATTTTAATGTATTGATGCGGGTATTTCCTCCCACAGCCACTGGTGCTTTATTTTTTTAAAAAATTAAATACATGATAGAGTCAGAGAAAATTTAATTCACAGAGATAGAAACCTAAAGACAACTGAAGAGATCTAGTATGCAAATCCATACCAAAAATGACCCACTAATAGTTCTCATATATGTATTTATGTACAACATTTTTTTCTTCCAAAAATTACAACTACATTTGGTAGAATTAAAAAGAAGTAAAAGAACTAAAAGCAGGAGAGGTTTTCACATACCCATGTTTTCCTTCGATAAGGCATCATCTGAACAAACATTTTCAAAAGAGAATTTAAAAATAGCTTTCCTAGAAAAAGAATTTGACAGATTTAGTTTCAAAAGAGCAATCATATATATTTAAGTGGCCATTTGTATATTCATTGATAATTATAAATTATGAATATATTTCTTTATCTTGAGGTAAGTCTCCTTGGTTGTTTTATACAGTAAGACAGCATGATACAGTGAAAAACCAAAGGGAAATAATATTGATCTGAGCTCTCACTAGGTGAAAAGCACTAATGACCCACCAAGTACCTTATATAGGCTTTTTCATGCAATCCTCCCCCAGAGAACCTACTAAGGAATTGCTACTCTGATTTTATAAAGAAACTGAGGCTCTGAGAAATTGAGAAATTTGACAACGTAGGAAATGGTTGAACATGACACAGCTAAATTCTGTCAGACTGCAAAATCCATGCTTTTCCCACAACACTGTGTTGCTGACTTAGAGAACATTTGTTCAAATGCATTTTCTCTAACCATAAGATCTTGAGAAAGCCACTTAGTTTCCCTAAGTCATAAGTTTTTCACCTTTTAAATAGAGATGATTATGATACATCCCCTACCTATTTGATGGGGTTATTGTGAAGTATAACTAAGATAAGGCAGTAAGGCCTTTTTAAAAATTTAATTATTCATCCTCTGAAGAAGGACAAAGAATAAGAGAAGGACTATCATATCAGAGTCAGACTTTGTCTTTGAGCAGGACTCCTTTAATACAGCACTGATTACAAGTCATCAAAAAAATAAGTAAATTAACTGTGTGGTTGGTTCAATGATAAACACTAAAACTTGTCATCGGTGGCTTATCAGTTCATTATAAAGGCCTGTTTCTGGTTTGCACTATTTTTAAACCAAACACCTGCTTCTCATCTGCTTGCTCACATGATATTAATCTTTGATAGTTCTGCTTCAACATATCTGTATAAACATAAAACTTTCTCCATACTTCTAAAACTACTACTTATCACCTTAATTCTTTTAGAAAATTTTAATGTTTCCCTAGAGAAAAAGAATCAAGAATCAGGGGGCAATGTCATAATAACTAAATTATACACACACACACATACACACACACACATATATACACATTTCAATTTTATCATAATATTTTTCAATAAAGAAATACCTTTTCCTTCTTCTAAAGTTTGGCTTCTTCTTTTCAGTAGTGTTTTTGGAAACTTGCATCTATAAAATAAAAACAAAAAGATGAGTTAGTTCAAATGGGACTAGATGAGTTCAGTAAGATAATGGGTCCTATATGATCCAAGTAATTTAGTCCAGAAGAAAAACTCTGGCCCACAGCTCTCAACCACACCTGGAACCCCAAGTCAACCACTTCATAGTCACTACAATTACACTGATCTGCTCAACTTCCAGGAATAGTAGACTAATCCAATGAGTGCCCATCTCCCATGTCCACCCCCTTCTCACTTCACAAACATATAATAACACTAGACAAAACAATCTTTATGTTTTAAAACATAGATGACCTTTAAAGAAAGAAAAAGAACTATTCAGATGCCAGAAACATAAGGGGTGCAACACTATATGGATAGGAAGTGACATGGTAAAGGCCTACAAAAAATGTATACCAGGATAGGGCCAAAAGGGTTTGGGATTTTAATATCTAAGCAAAGACGAGATGAAGGATGTGGAGAAATTGGCACCTCCATACATTGTGGGTGGGAACGTGAAATGGTGGAGCCACTTTGGAATACAGTTTGACAGTTTTTCTAGATGTTAAACAGAGAATTACCTTATGATTCAACAATTCTACTCCTAAGTATATACCCATGAGAAGTGAAAACATTATGTCCATACAAGAAATTGCATATAAATGTTCATAGCAGCATTATTCATAATAGCCCCAAAGTAGAAACAACCCAATGTCCATCGATGGATAGATAATATGTAGTCTATCCATACAATGGAATATTATTTAATCTTTAAAAACAACAAAGTCCTGACAAATACTAAAACATGGATGAATCTTGAAGCCATTATGCTAAGTGAAAAGTGAAAAAGTCAGACACAAAGACCACATGTTGTATGACACCACTTATACAAAATGTCCATAAAAAGGCAAATCCATGGAGACAGAGATAGATTAGTAGTTGCCAGTGGAAGGTGGGAAATGGGCAGTGACTGCTAATAGGTATGAGGTTTCCTTTGGGGTAATGAAAAAATGTTCTAAATTCATATAGCGGTATTGATTGCAAAACTGTGATTATACTAAAAACCACTAACTGCATACTTTAAAACCATGAATAAATTACATCTCAATAAAGGTATAATTTTTTAAAAAAATTGGTGACATGGAAAAATGAAAAGTAAGGAGATAGAATATATCAATGATTAACAAATGGAACCCAACATAGCGATATTACTGTTAGAAAAAAGCATAATCATAGATAAAAAGGGTTATTACCTAATGCTAAAAGAAACAATCCACCCCAGAAAGTATATCAGTCCTCACCTGTATATATCTAGAATCTCAGCCTTAAAATATATAAAGTGAAAAACAGAAAAGAATCACAAGTAGAAACTGATAAATCTACAGTTAAAAGGAGATATTTTAATTTACTTCTCATACAAAAATGAAAAAGAAAAAAAAATAGCAAAGAAACAGGAACATTCAACAACACAGATAATGTTTAATCTAATAAACACCTCTTGAACCTGGGACTGAATAATTAAGGAATACATATAGCTTTCAAGCCTGAAACATTTACAAATTTGACCACCTACTAGGTCACAAAGGAAGCCTCAAAATAGTAAAGTAACCTCTCTATTTTACAGACCACAGTCACTAGCTAAAATGCAATAAAATAAGAAATCAGGGGCGCCTGGGTAGCTCAGATGGTTAAGCGTCTGCCTTCGGCTCAGGTCATGATCTTGGGGTCCTGGGATGGAGCCCCACGTCGGGCTCCTTGCTCAGCGGGGAGTCTGCTTCTCCCTCTCCCTCTGCCTGCCGCTCTGCCTACTTGTGTTCTCTCTCTATCCCTCTGTCAAATAAATAAATAATCTTTAAAAAAAAGAAAGAAATCAAAACCCAAAAGATAGCTGAATAAAATCTGTAATCAATTCATAGATGTAGAAGAATTACATTCACCCATGAACCTACCCATGATAAGAGTTATGATCTATGTCATTTGGAATTATTGTGTCACATTTTAGTTATTGGTATACGTGACTTATTTTCTCACTGGGTAATACATTTGTCTCCATGCCATTCCTTGCACGCTATAGGAGCACGTGAAGTGTTTGTGGAATACATGAATGAATAAATGTTCAGAGAAAGATACAATAAAAACAAATATCACTAGGAAAAAACAGTGCCAGTGTTACTGTCCATTCTGTCCCATCGTGGCTGTTGATTTAAGCGTTTAACAAATTCATACAATTTGCCCTCATCTCCTAAGACAGAACCTCAATGCAACTTTCACCTCAATGTTAGCTTCTTTTGTCTTTTCACTTTAACCTGCTAAAGTGAGCAGTTTCTTAGCCCATTTTGTCTAATCTTTCACAGTTACACTGATCTTAATTTTACTGATCTTGAATCAAGCAACCACACTGCAAGGGTGGGAACAATTTTTTTTCATATATATTAAATGTTTAGCAGCTAGCAGAGTGCTATTCACATTGTATGTTCAAAAGCATTAACTATAATGAGATGAAGGTTGAATTTAATAACTCTCAAAGCATTATTAAACAGCTTAAATACCTCAATAACCATTCAAAAGAAGTTTGTATGAAACACTCAGGGAATTCATATTACGATGATGCTAAAAAATAAGTGGACTTTGTGTGTGTGTGTGTGATCTGCAACCACAAGGTTATATTCAAATATTTTTTCCAGCCCTGTTTCATATATATATACATGAAAGTAAATAAAGTAAAAAAGCATATGGAAATATTATTGTCTAAGTCATTGTTCTACATCTCCAAAGACAATGTAGAGCTATTATTTCTATCTTGTTATTAAGGATCAATTTAAATTATGTGCATATTTGAGTATAAAGTGAAAGGGTTGCTACAAGGGGAAATAAGATTAAAGTAACAAAGTACAAACCACTTCATAGGTATTAATAGAAAGAAATACTGTTAAATAGCTACCATAAATCAGGGAGATTTCTGTTAGAGATAATAAATTCCTTTCTACTTTGTTAAATATTCCATAGCAGCCAAAATGAAGTAGTCAGTATTGCCAAATGCCCCGTAGTTTCCAGCTCCAAGCCTTGATAAAATATGCTATGATGGAGAAGAGCACTGAATTTGGAATGACAGGATCATGATTTGAATTTAATCCCTGGTACTTACTAGCTGTATCACTTCCGGTAAGTCACTGACTTACCAGAATATCTAGCAAGAGCCTGGTATAAAGTAGACACTTAATAAGTATTTTCTGACTAAACGACCATTCTGTATTTCAGGACCTTCTTTTATAACTACTGTTAAAAAATAACTATCTCAAAGCTTTTGGGGGTAAGATAAAATTAAATAACATCCCAGAAGGTATCTAACAGTGCTCAACAATTAGTCAATGTTCAATCATTGTTTAACCCGTTATACTAGTCCACTGGGCTAGTGTCAGAATTCTATCCTTTTTCCTTAGAGCATATGACAGAACTTGGCACTTTGTTATGGTTGGACTTATGGTAATCCATTAGTTTCCCAAGGCTGCCATAACAAATTAACACAAATTTGATAAAGCATCAGAAATTTATTTATTTATCGTTCTGTAGGACATAAGTTTGTCTCTTATGGACAGACCCTTAAAGATACTTGTCATTGGATGTGGGCCCAACTAATCCAGGATGATCTCATATCAAAATCCTTACCTTAATTACATCTACAAAGATCCTTAATTCCAAATAAGGTCACATTCTGAGGTTCCTGGAGAACGTATTTTCTGGGGGCTACTATTCAACCCACAAGTAGATACTATAATCTTTATCTATTTCATCCCTTCCACTTCTCTTCCTGTGTTGCAGCTGATTTTCCCATGTTGTCGAGCCTCATGCTATTCAGAGTCAGGGCCGCCACGTGCAGAATTAGCAATACCTGAGAGTTTGTTAGACATGCAAATTCTCATGCCCATCCTAGGCCTACCGAATCAGAAACTCAGGGAGTGGGGCCCAGAAATCCATATTTAAATAAGTTCTTCAGGTGATCTATACCCCAACTAGAGTTTTCTAGGCCTTGGTCTAGCCCACACGCATCCATACAAATATAATGCTATATACTGTCATTGATTTTAAAGAAACCAAAGCAAGTATTAATTCTTTTCTTGCTAGATATAGAGGAATCTACGAGAAGCATATGTATAGAGAGCAAATGCCATTTACTGAAAAAAATATATATATTTATTCAATGATAATTAGGACTGCTGACTGGAATGGCAAATGGTAGAATTGCCCTTAATTGCCACAGACAGATAATCCATAAGAATTGTGTTTACATCAGATTTATATAATCTTCAGAAAGTGACCTGACGTTGCCCATATCCTTAAGTCACTATTCATCTAAATGAAAATAACTTTATTTTTAAGAAGAACAACTGTTAGCTGTGTTAAATCTGAGGGCATAACATTTTGATTCAGCATTTTATGCTCATAGAAGACATAAATATGTTTTGTAACATTCCATTGAGAGTAATTGTCAATCAATGATCACTAAAGAGCTGCCTACTTTGACAGAATTTCCAAACGTGAATCTGTGTTTTGAATAATAGACACAAACTCCTTGTCAAAAGTTATCATATAGAAGGAAAAGCCAATATTCTTATTTCCCTTTGGAAAATCTGCTGGGAAAATATGCTTGGAATAAGGATGAAAACTAGTTTTATGCAGCATTGTAAATGATGGTTATTACTTAATCTGAGTTTCCGGAGAGTACAAATAATAAAGTTAAGTTTTCAGGCCTAGATAATGATTGTTTTCACTCTTCTTTGAAAAGGGAGAAAATTAAAATAATCATTTTCTAGCCCTATTTTAAACAAGATTTTAACACAGAGAATACAAATCTAGTGCTTCTTACATAAATGTCACTCGATTACCATATGCTCCAGTCCAGTCGCTCTTAGTAGAGTTCAGTATTCCTGCGAGATTTGAACAATATCAGAGATCAGTCCCTGGAAATATGACTTATAAATATCTTGCTGTCCCCTGCACTATCTTTAGCCATGTGTAATTTCTCACTAAAGCACTGTGGATTTCTCTGCTTTGAGGGGTTTAGCAGAGAAAACACTGGAGTGTGTATTCAAGCAGTGAGCTGAGACAGAGGAGAGTATTTTCCCTAAAAATAGAAGTTGACCACTAGACCACCTGAAGTAGAAGGCATGAAAGACTTTCTATTAACACCTCCCAATCCTGGCTGAGGATACAAGTAACAGCACACTTCAAGAAACTCTATGATTAGCTACTTCACTGATAATTTTTAAAGTCTTGGATTTAATTTTTTTAATCGTCTTTGACTATACCAAGGATAAAACACAAAATCAGGAGGTTTTTTTTTTAATAGGACAGGTTTCTCTCATATCCATAAAGAGATTAAAAATACTAAAAGCTAATGGAAACAGGGTGTCCAGGGAGTAAAGACCTGCATGAAAAGCAGAATTTATGTCACAATTGTTTATCTGATTGAATGGTACCAGTAAATTAGATTACTTGACCTCTATTTGGAGACTCTAAAAACCCAAGTCTGTTGCAAACAATTCCTGTCTGCACATAGTTTTTCCTAAAGTCACTGGGCATTTTAGCAAGAGGAGAACAAGGGTTTCTAAGGAAGACTTCCTAGAATTGACATACAGGTCTACCTTGGAGCTATTATAGGTTCAGTTCCAGACCACTGCCACAAAGTGAATATTGCAATAAAGTGAGTCAAATGAATTCTTTGGTTTCCCAGTGCATATAAAAATTATGTTTATACTATCCTGTAGTCTATTTGGTGTGCAAAGCATTATGTCTATAAAATCAATGTACATACCTTAATTAAAAAATACTTTATTGCTAAAAATATGCAAACCACCATCTGAGTTTTCAGCAAGTCCTACTCTTTTTCCTGGTGGAGGGTCTTGCCTTGATGTTGATGGTTGCTGACCGATCAGGGTAGTGATTGCTGAAGGCTGAGGTGGCTGTGGCAATTTCTTAAAATAAGGCAACAGTGAAGTTTGCCACATCAATTGACTCTTCCTTTCACAAATAATTTCTCTGTAGTATGTGATGCTGTTTGAAGGCATTTTACCCATAACAGCACTTTCAAAATTGTAGTCAATCCTTTCAAACCCTGCCAGTGCTTTATCACCTAAGTTCGTTATATTCTAAATCCTTTGTTGTCATTTCAACAATTTTCACAGCATCTGCACCAGGAGTAGATTCCATCTTAAGAAACCACTTTCTTTGCTCATCCATAAGAAGCAACTCCTCATCCATTCAAGTTTTATCATGAGATTGCAGCAATTCAGTCCCATCTTCAGGCTCTATTTATAATTCTAGTTTTCTTGCTATTTCTACCATATCTGCAGTTACTTCCGCCACTGAAGTCTTGAATAACTCAATGTCATCCATGAGGGTTGGAATTAATTTCTTCAAAATTCCTGTTAAGTTGGTATTTTGACCTCTTCCCATGAATCACAAATGTTCTTAATGACATCTAGAAGGGTGATTCTTTTCCAGAAGGTTTTCAATTTACTTTGCCCAAATCCATCAGAGCAATCACTCTCTATGGCAACTATAGCCTTTTGAAACGTATTTCTTAAATAATAAGACTTGAAAGTTGAAATTACTCCTTGACCAATGGGCTGCAGAATGGATGTTGAATTAGCAGGTATGAAATCAACATTATTCTCATTGTATATCTCCATTGTAGCTCATGGGTGACTATGTGCATTGTCAATGAGCAGTAATATTTTGAAAGGAATCATTTTTTTCTGAGCAGTAGGTCTCAACAGTGGGCTTAAAATATTCAGTAAAACATGTTGTAAAAAGAGGTACTGTCATCCAGGTTTTGTTGTTCCATTTATAGAGCATAGGCAGAATAGATAATTTAGCAAAATTCTTAAAGGACCCTAGGATTTTTGGACTGGTTTCAACTTAAAGTCACCAAGTGCATTAGCCTCTAACGAGAGTCAACCTACCCTGTGAAGCTTTGAAGCCAGGCATTGACTTCTCCTCTCCAGCTATGAAAGTCCTAGATGGCGTCTTCCTCCAAAATAAGGCTATTTCATCTACAGTGAAAAACAGTTGTTTAATGGAGCCACATTCATAAATTATGTTAGCTAGATCTTCTGGATAACTTGCTTTGGCTTCTACATCAACACTTAACTGCTTTACCTTACACTTTTATAAAGACAGCTTCTTTCCTTCAACCTTATGAACCAATCTCTGCTAGCTTCAAATTTTTCTTCTACAGCTCCCTCTCCTCTCTCAGCCTTCACAGAATTGAACACACATTTCTCTTCTATCCCCCAAGCTCCTCCCACTCCCACTGCCCATCTTATGAGAATGACAAGGAGATCAATCTGGCTAAAGTCAGATCCATGGACTGAAAGTCAAAGCAAAGAAAGGGTTAAGCAAATACATAAGTCCAAAAGCAAACTTTTTTTTTTAACTTAAATATATATTTAGTTAGAATGACTAACTGGAATATCTTTAAATAGAGCAGGGGTGCCTGGCTGGCTCAGTTGGAAGAACATGTGACTCTTGATCTTGGGGTTATGAGTTCAAGCCTCAAGTTGGGTGTAGAGATTACTTAAGAACAGAATCTTTAAAAAAAAAAAAAATTACTTCCCTGGAAGTCTGTTTCACAACACTGTCTTGTAGTGGTGCAGTTTCCCAGTTTCCCTCCATGTTTTGAGCACAGGGTAATTGAAATTAGTATGAAAATAACTTTCTATGTTATTTCCATTGATGATTTAAAGGGATAAATGAATAATTTATATATATATATATTAACATATATTTCTATGTATTTTAAAAATGCAAATGCACAAAATAGTGCAATTGCATTTTAAAATTTAGATTTGGGGTGATGAAAATATTTTCTATTTTGATCAGGGATGGTAGTTACATGAGTGTATACATTTAAGAAAAACTCATGAAACTCTACACTTAAGATCTTCCACAGTGTTTAAATTTTACCTCAATAAAAAAAATTAAGAAAAAGGTAAGTCAAACGAAAGAAAACTATAGTAACTAACAGTATAGAAAAATAGCAAAATGGTGATAGAATACCTGAATGATCCAAGTTTGGGGAACACTGGCCAATGGAAAGGTGAATGATGCCCACAGAGTAGAATCCAAAAGGAAACTAAGTAAGTTTTGAATTCTGCCTGTGACTCTTCCCAAGGGGTTCCTCTGCTTACTATTCTTTTCAGAGATTTCTCTCTGCCTGGGGCTAGAAGCCAGCAGTAGGGATCTATTTTAATATTTATCTCTGGGGAAGGATGCATATAAAGCTAGTGAATCAAGTGAATTTCAGTACATGAATTCCATATTAATAGCAAGCTTATTAATTAACACAAATATCTAGACATCTAGTCATAAAATGTAAGCAACTTATCCTGCAACAGGGCTAATGAAAATTTCCTGATTATGAAGAATTTTTGCAATAATTTTGGGGAAAAATATTTTTTCATCAGAAAATATAATAGCCTAATTTCCTCATACATAAATGTATAAATCAAGACAGTTATCATTAATTTTGTAACTCAAAGTGTTACAAGTTAAACTCTTGGCAGTAATAAAAGCAAAGTGTTAGGAAAAAAGATACCCATACATACACACATAATTTCTGTATATAAGCCAAAAAAATGAGAAAACATAATGACAAAGAGATCCTTTTCCAATTAGTAACAGTATTTGAGATAGTCTTAATTAGAAATATGTAAAATTCTACATTAAAAAAACTAAAGAGAAATGAATAGAGAGGTTGTGTTTCTACATGGGTGTATTTAATATTATAAACTTATAAAACACATAGATTTTCTACAATACCAATCATCATCTCAACAGAATTTTTCTTGGGACTTCACTATATAATTCTAAAGTTCATTTGTATGTAGTTAAAATGATTTAAATTGTGCCTTTATTGGGGTTTCCAGAGGAAAGGCAAGGTAGGGTAGGGTGAACAGTTCAGGATTGGCTAGTTTGAATAATTCTGGAGGGCTCTGGCCTATAGGAATGGTCTCCAGTTGCCTGGTACTCAATTCTGGGATGATTTAGGGCAATGGAAATAGTGGCTTGGTATTTCAGAGTTTGGTAAGAAGTCAGTTGAGGTTGATAAGGGTTTGGGACTGGTTGATTTGCATATGAAAGATGTACCCCTTGCTACCTGTAAGGGGAAGACCTTCCCCAGCCAGAAAGGTTTTTTAAAATGTCAAAATATCATAATATACAGAAAATACATATATACATTATACATATATATACACACACACATATACATATGCAAAGACACAATACAATTTGAAAAAGTAAAGATAAGAACTATGAAAACAATTTTAAAAAATTATACAAATGAAGGATCACAAATCCACACATTAAAGAAAAGATAAACAATAACTAAGGCAATTTGAAATTTGTTTTAAGACCAGATAGATGAATAGATACAGAAGTAGGTGTTTTGACACATCAAATGTCATATGTTACATGATGAAGATGGCATATTATGTATTATAAAGAAGGTAAAAAACAGTAAAGAAGGGAAACATTACTTGCTAGTCAATAAATGGTATTGGAATAGCTGGCAGTGTAGGGAGGACAAATGTCTTTTTCCTCTACCCTTCTATGTTCTCAGTGGAGGTCCCGGTAACAAAAACAGATTAACAAGAGAAAAGCATACAGATTTAGGGCCACCTGGGTGAGTCAGTTGAGTATCCAACTCTTGATTTCAGCTCAGGTTATGATCTCAGGGTCCTGGGATCAACCCCCAACTTGGGCTCCATACTTAGTGGGGGGTTTGCTTGAGGATTCTCTCTCCTTCTCCCTTAGCCCCTCCCCCCTGCTCATACACACTCTCTCTCTCAAATAAGTAAATAAATCTTTTAAAAAAGCAAACAACAACAAGCATACAGATTTATTTAATGTAAGTTTTATGTGACATGGCAGCCTTCATTAAGGACATGAACACCCAAAGAAGCAGTTAAACCTGAGTTTTTAAGCTAGGTTTGAAGAGTAGAAGGTCATGGGAAAATGTGACAGGACATGAAAGGGAAGGAGCTAAGTGTAGGAAACTGTGGAAATGGCAAGGCTTACTCCCTCAGATTCTTCTCAGGCTCCCTCTACCTTCAGAGATAAGAATGCTTCTTTCCTCCCATTGTAAGGATGACATCTTACATGAGGCTCTTATACCCTGCTCCAGGGAAAGTCAGAAAATTCTTCCTGAACCTGCCATATCACAAATTCCTTCAGCTTGAAAAATTCAATATACCAAGATGCCATGTTTGGGGTAGTATGTCCTGAATCCCATCTTAGCAAGTTGCATAAAATTTTTATACCCTATCCTTGTATCTCATATAAAAATAAATCTATATTCCCATAATAATAGCTAACATTTGTGAAATGTTTTCTATGTTCTAAGCCCTGTGTTATGTGCTTTACACAAATTGTCAGAGCAATCTTTACACAAATTGTCAGAGTCTTTGCAATACTTCCATTCTTCCCACGTAACAGGAGATTGAGAGCTTACAGAGTTAAGTAGCTAACTTAAGATCACCCTGCTAGTAGGTGACAGAGCCAGGATTCATGCCTCGACAGTCTACCTCTAGATGTTCTTCTTCTTACTCACTCCACTGCATTATTATCTATGAAGAAGTCTATGCTAAGTAATAAGTAAAAAATCTCAGAAATGTAGATGTGACCACATACAAATATTTAACCTCCATATTTCCAGGAAAAAAATAATGGAAAAGCAAGCAATATGCTGGGAAAAGCATATACTGAAATGATGACAAAAAATTAATATTTTCATGACTAGCATATAAAATGTTCATATAAATTTGCAAGCAAATATTAAGAACTCAGACATAGACAATTTATTACCTCAAGTCAAAGAAATGCAAATTAAAACAACAAAGTATGATGTACACTGGTGACAACATCTTTATATGACAACACCTGTCGATGACTGTGGCATTTGCATGCACCACTGCTAAGAGTGAACAACCCGATGTGTTCCTATAGCTGTCCCAGGGATCCTTCTACCAGGAGTTGTCAGAAGGAAACCAAACATGTGGTGGGAAAGGAAGCAATATTCATGGAGATTTTCATCAAAGTGTGACCAACAGCAATAGAAGAAAGATTAAATGAATCACAACATATTTTGTTTTAATGAAAGGGCAGTCTTTCAAAGCATGTCACAAAAGCTCTAAAACCCTAAAAGAAAAAAAAGTTTTACTATGTAAGTACAACAAAAGAACTACAAAAAAGGAAAACTGAGAAAATGTTTGCAGCATATTAACAAAGTATTAACAATCAATAACTAAAGAGAGCACCTACAATTTAATAAAAAAAAAAAATGAGAGAGAGAAGCCAGCCTATGGAAGAAACAGACAAGAGTATAAACAGGCAGTTTTCAGAAGAAATACAATGTCCAATAAATACATTAATAAATGCTCAACCTCGGGGTGCCTGGGTGGCTCAGTCAGTTAAACGTCTGCCTTCAGCTCAGGTCCTGATCCTGTGGTCTTGGGAGGGCGCCCTGCTTCTCCCTTTCCTGCTGCTGCCCCTGCTTGTGCATGCTCTCTCTCTCTCATATAAATAAATAAATAAATAAATAAATAAATAAATAAATAAATAAAATCTTAAAAAAAAAGTGCTTAACCTCTTTAAAATAAAAAAAATAGATAACAGCAAATGAAAATAACAATATTATTGTTATTTTGCATCTCCTTTTAAATATTGGCAAATATGTAAAGATTGGTGATACCTAAAGCTGGCAAGACAGTAGGAAAAGCACTGGTGGGAGTACTCAGATGTAACTGTTTTGAAGAGAATTTGACAATACTTGACTAGAATTTTTAACTTTTATTTTGAAATAATTTTAGATTTACAGAAAGTTGCATATATAGCTCAAAAGAGTTCCCATATATCCTTCACCCAGCCTCCCCTAATGTTAACATTACACATAATCATAGTACAATTGTCAAAATAGAAATTAACATCGCTACAAAACCATTAACTGAATAAAGACCTAATTCAAATTTCATCAGTTTTCCCATTGATGTTCTTCTTCTGTTTCAGGACTCAAACTAGGATCTCACATTACATTTGGTTGTTATGCTTCCATAGTTCCCTCAATATGTAACAATTTTTCAGTCTTTCCTTATATATAACCAGATTTTAAACACACACACTTTACCCCAGCAATTTCACTTATAGGAATTATTCTGCTGAAATTTGTGCACAAATGTACAAAAATGCACAAAGATGCTTATTTTCAGATTTTGAAATAGTGAAATGTTAGAGGTGGGGCAGCAAGAGGGAAGAAAATGACTTGAACTTTCCATTTTACATACTTCTGTAACCCTTGGTATTTTTCCACTAGCATATATTATATAAATTTATAATAAAAATAAAACAAATTATAAAGAAAAAAGACTGGTAATGGCTAGTGTTGGCAAGTTAAGGCAGTCTAGACATTCCCTTACACTAGTAACGGGACTGTAAGTGGTACAATAATGTAGGGGGATTTTTTTTGGATGGGAGATGTTTAGCAATTTAGCAAAATTTAGAATGTGCCTACTCTTTGACTCAGCAAGTCCTCTTCTAGCAATTTTTAGTGTAGAAATATTTACAGAAACATTTAAAGAGATTTGTGTACAATGATGTTGCTGCATTTTTATTTATAATTTTGCTAATCCAGAATCAACCTAAATATCCAGGAGAGTGTTCAATAAATGAAGAAACTTCTATAAAAAGATATGCTATGCAAATGGGTTAGATCTGGTAGATCTCTGACTCGAGAAGATGTCCATAATATATTATTGAATGAAAAAGGTAAGGTTTAATTCATTCCATTTATGTTAACAAAGTATATATACTTTATACATATAAATATTATATTTTATTTACTCATAAAAATTTATTTGCACATATAACACATATACTTATACATGCATAAAGTATATAAAATTATTAACAGTGGTTTTTTTTCAGAACTGAAATTATAGTTGGGAAAGAATTTATATCTGCTCTTTTTTGTTTTCTCATAATGCTACTTCACTAATTAAAAAAACTCTTAAAATAAGAACCATAAAACATGAAAAAGATTGTGACATAATACATAAATGAAAACATTAACAGCACATTACTCAATGATTAAAACTATGCAAATAAACATGTATATAGAAATAACTGTAAAGAAATGCATAAAATTAATTAAAAATTTTAATTGAGGGGATGGATTGTGGATGATTTAAAAAATTCTGTCCTCCAAATATAATGTTATTATATTACTTTGAAAAAATTAAATGATTAAAATGTGGGACTTACTTTTAAAAACAGAATTTTACTTTTTTCTAATAGAACTATGATGCTATTGTAAGTCTGAAAATTTAAAATGATTCTTAAGTCCTTCCTATTTCTTAGAAATTAGAAAAGGAGAAATTAGAAAAGTACTAGGCTTTATTAAACAAGCACCTACTAAAATACAGTAAACTCTATGCTATTATAATGGCTTTTCATGTTACCTTTATAACAGTCACATAAGGTAATTATTATGGTTCCCAAATCAGAGATTAATCCAATGAGGCTCAAAGACGTTAACTTGCCAAAGGTCACAGAACTAGCCCTTGAAGGCAGATCTGGCTCATTCGTAAGTTTCTATTCTTTCCACCACAATATGCTGTTTCCTGAATATTTGTTTTTATATTCAAACATCTTTCAGAATCTGTAACAGGCAACACCATCAGCTACTCCACCCATTTCCTGATACACTACTATTTTTATTCTTTCATTTCTTTATTTCTAGGGCCAACTGACCCAGATATTCACTCTGGTCTGCACAAGTCCTTTGACATTCTGAAATTACTTACTGAGCTGTTATAAATATTTCATGGAATATTAGAGCAGAAAGGGACTTAGAGACAATCTAGACCTTCCCCTTCTTTTTTTTCAAGTGGGACTCAGAGATTAGTAAGGCTTACTCTAATTCTCTTTCATTCAGACTGCTCCACTGGGCAGAGCGGTGGTCAGGTGAAAAGGTGTGTGTGCCTAATACTATTCCCCTCTATCTGAACGGGTAGCCACATGCGGCTGAAGAGCTCAAAGAAGGAACCTATGGGAATGGCAGAGGCGTTTAGATAGAGCTCTCCTACTTGACCCAAGAAGCACCGTTCCTAGTAGGCACTTAGCAATGGTATTCAAGGTGGCAACATTCTTACATCTTGGTTCAAAGAGGAGGCAGCCCCTGCCAGTGCAGCTCAGCACAGGCCAACACAGAACTCGGACAACTTATTCCTCAAGGTCCTCTCATGGTTCAAGGGAGGCAGGTGACACTGTGGTTACCTTTGATCTATCAAGCCCATTTGGGGAATTTATCCTATAAAAATAACGGCATCAGTATTTAAAGATATACGTACAAGGAAGTTTATGAAAGCACTGCATGTAGCAGTTTTCAAACCATACCCGTGACTTGAAAACTCCCACATGTTGATTGACTAACTGTGATGTATCTGCTATGGTAGGCTCTGCAGAAGGTTAAAAACAGATCTGTATCTGTTAGCCTTACGTAGTTAAATCTGTAGAATAACATATAATCAGATCTCGTTGTTGTAAAAACAAGACAATCACAAAACACTTATACACAATACATATACACATTTGTTTACATAAATATAAATAAATAGACTGTTAAGATTTGCAACCCAGGATAAGGAGCTGTACAGCCAACTACCTTACTTTTTTATCATTCCTCTCTGTATTGAATTTTTGGCAGTGGTGAACATCCCTATACCTATTTTCTTCATTCACAAACCAAAGACAACCCTGACTCTCTCACATAATTGTTGTTGATTCAAATGAAGTAACATAGGTGTATGTCTAGCCTTAGCAGGCACTTAATACATATTATTATTATTTTTGATTGTTATTATTACCTTTTGCTTTCACACCAACAGCTTCTTCTTGTCCACATACAGAGTTTTATATAAAACAGTTCCATCTTTAAAAAATACTATCTTCAGGGGAGCCTGGGGGGCTCAGTCAGTTAAGCTTCTGACTCTTGGTTTCAGCTCAGGTCATGATGTCAGGGTCATGAGACTGAGCCCCACATCAGGCTCTGAGCTCAGCACGGAGTCTGCTCAGGATTCTCTCTCTCCCTCTCCCTCTGCCCCTCTGACTGCTCACACACTCTCTCTCTCTCTCTAAAATAAATAAAATCTTTAAAATAAATAAGTAAATAAATAAAATCTTAAAAAACACAGTATCTTCAATATCCATAGATCCAAAATGTATAGAAAAATAAAAACTGCTTTATTAGGTGAAATTAACACTCAAACTCTAATACGATTAGCCTGTTAATACTTTAATAAAAACTAAGGAAAACTAATATTAAATAAAAGTACCTAAGGGGGCGCCTGGGTGGCTCAGTTGGTTAAGCGACTGCCTTCGGCTCAGGTCATGATCCTGGAGTCCCGGGATCGAGTCCCGCATCGGGCTCCCTGCTCAGCAGGGAGTCTGCTTCTCCCTCTGACCCTCCCCCCTCTCATGTACTCACTCTCTCTCATTCTCTCTCTCTCAAATAAATAAATAAAATCTTAAAAAAAAAAAAAAAGTACCTAAGGAGCACTGTGTGGCTACCGTGAATTCCTTGACTTCTCTAACTATAAATGATCTCCTTTGTAAGGTGATGATGACAATGTCTGCTATGCCTTCTTCCCAAGGGTCTGAAGTGAAAGACAATGTTTATGGAAATGCTTTGTAATCTGAAAGTGCTATATTGATGAAGAGTTGTTTTAAAGCTAGGATTGTGCCTGTTCATAAGGATGAAGTTCACGATTATTTAAGAGTCAAATATACAAAGTGATTCAGATATTTAAAAAGATACTAAAAAGTGATTTGGTATCTCAAAGATCGTAAAGGGATTTAAAAAGCAAAGAAGTGTTAAAAGAAGCTTTGGTATTATGGACCATCAGAACTGCAATCCTACTCTGGCTGTGCCTCTCTTGTTAGTCACTTAATACCCCTGGGAGCAGCTTCTTTGTAAGAACAATTATGGTAATACCTATTTCCCACTGGTATTGTAGGGGTCAAATGAGGCAATCTATCTTAGTGTTTCTCAGCTCTATCAGACCTAGCCACTCCCTTTTAGAAGAAGCATTTTGAAACTTACCATTCTCTATTCTTAAATGAAAGTCTTATACCACTAACTGTAACCCCAATATGTAGACTGGTCCAGATAGAAGCTGTATTCTCCTCCTTCCCTTTGCCACTGGGTGTGGCCATATTACTAAATTTTGCCAATGGGATGTCAGAGAAATGACATATGCAGCTTCAAGTTCATGTTTTCTTGTTCACCTAATTGTTTGCACTCCTCTTCCACTTTACCTCTTTTCATGGGCCAGAATGTAGATGTGATAATGCAATCACCTTTTGACCATATTGATTAGGACCAATCTGGGGGTTGGCATAACAATAAAACAGAAAAAACTTGGGAGTCTAAATGATCTTGTGGGGCAAAGCCTCTTCCAACCCTGGATCATTGGCCCACATTTGGTCAGGTATACAATAAAGAGACAGATAAACTTCTGTCTTGTAGGACTCCCTGTAATTTGGAGTCTCCTTGTTACAGCAATTGTAGCCTGTAACATAATTAATATATCTGACTACATGAATAATTTCAAAATACTATAACTGTAATATAAAAGAGAAATAAAATATATTTATAATAAAATAAAAATGCATTTCTATATGTGTATGCTGGAGAAAACTACATTTGAAGACATAATCAGTAAGATAAATGCCAGTCATCCTTATCATGAATAAATAAGTTTGGATAAAGTCAATCTGTACTGGTCTATAGAAAAATGTACCAACAGAAGTAGTGGTGGACATAAGAACAGAAACTACTTTTTTTTTTTTTTTTTACTTATAACTTTATTGTGGACATACTTCACTCATTCTTTTTTAAAAAATATTTTATTTATTTATTTAAGAGAGAGAATGAGAGAGAGCATGAGTGGGGGAGGAGGGGCATAGGGAGAGGGAAAAGCAGACTCCCTGCTGAGCAGGGAGCCCAATGCAGTGCTCTATCCCAGGACCTTGGGATCATGACCTGAGCTGAAGGCAGGCACTTAACCAACTGAGCCACCCAGGTGCCCCATACTTCATTCATTCTTTTATTATTCTTATTAATTTACATATCTGACTTCTAGACTGTAGGAAAGTATCTGCATTTCCTTTTTTTATTTATTTAAGTTTTAGGTAGTTAACATACAGTGCAATATTGGTTTCAGGAGTAGAATTCAGTGATTCATCACTTACATACAACACCCAGGACTCATCATAACAAGTGCCCTCCTAATACCCTTCACCCATCTAGCCCATCCAGCACCCACCTCCCTCCATCAACCCTCGGTTTGTTTTCTATCATTAAGAGTCTTCTATTGCTTGATTCCCTCTCTCCTTTTTTTCTTTTCCCCTTCCCATATGTTTATCTGTTTTCTTTCTTAAATGCCACATATGAGTGAGATCATTCTGAAATACGGCTTTTTGTCTAACATGTTATACTACAGTATTATTGGAGTATAAACATATTCCAATATATATATATATATACACAATAATATAACATATATGCATGCCACATCTTCTTCATTCATTCATCAGTTGATGGACATTTGGACTCCTCCATAGTTTGGCTATTGTTGATAATGCTGCCATAAACATCAGGGTGCATGTGTTCCTTTGAATCTATATTTTTGTATCATTTGGGTAAATACCTAGCAGTGCAATTGCTGGATGGTAGGGTAGTTCTATTTTTAACATTTTGAGGAATCACCATACTGTTATCTAGAGTGGTTCCACCAGTTTGCATTCCCAACAAGAGAATAAACAACAGGTGTTGGCAAGGATGTGAAATTACTTTTAAGTTAAGTAGTAACAGATCAGACATTTTATATAATGAAAGAAAAGAAACTAATCTTCATTGAAAGAGAGATAATATTCCAAAATAAATTATAGATTGCCCAAGCATAGAAAATGAGAAGTATTATATTCTCCCAAATGAGTTTGGCAAAATAATTCCCTATAGGGGAAATAATTCTCTGTGTGCTATGACATGAGATGACCTAGTAACCAGATATCACAGAAATCCCACAACACATCAGGGTCACATTCAGTCTCTAGTACTTGAAAATAATTTGACCATAACTTTTAATACGTGAGGAAGAATGTCTTTTTTTTTTAAGATTTTATTTAATTATTTAGAGAGAGACAGGAAAGAGAGAGTGCAAGTGGGAAGAGGGGCAGAGGGAGAGAGAGAGAATCTCAAGCAGATTCCATGTTGAGTGCGGAGGCTGACACGGGGCTCAACCTCACCACCCTAAGATCATGACTTGAGCTGAAATCAAGAGTTGGACACCCAATCAACTGAGCCACCCAGGTGCCCCAAGGAAGACTATCTTGATAATCTTGATAATAAATTACAAAAAGAAGCAATTTATTACATAAGATGTAATAAATAATTTTAAGGTAGACTTTGGGGACAGTATCAAAGTAAGATTGGAAAACAACAGACTATCTAAAAATAATTTCAATCTGTAGTATTTGTAACAGATTTCTTAGCATTATTCTAAAGTGTTACAAATATATAAAGGGTAGCAATACTATGAAATCTTTCTAATGCTTATTTTTTGAAATTCAAAGAGATCAATACATTTATCTGTCAATTTAGTAATATTTGATTTTAAGACTGTTAAAAGGCATCTCAGATTTCTTGTTTCAGATTTGTAAATGTTTTCCATGGTATCTCAGTAATTGCACTTCTACTCTTTACAGCTAAATATGTAGTTAAATATGTTCCAATATGTTGAATAGAAAATAAGTAAATTATTCAATAATTTCGAGAACAGTGTGTTTATTCCATTTCAGTTTCCTGCTCTATAATAAGGCTTCTAAATTCCTTGGCTTTTTGTCTAACATGTTATACTTCAGTATTATTTTGTATTAAATCACTACACAATTAACAGTTGACCCTTGAACAACACAGGTTTGAACTGCACAGATCCACTTACACACAGATTTTTTACAGTACAGTATTGTATATGTATATTCTCTTCCTTATGATTTTAACATTTCTTTTTCTTTAGCTTACTTTATTGTAAGAATACAGTATATAATACATATAACATACAAAATATGTGTTAATTGTTTATGTTTTTATTACGGCTTTCAGTTGACAATAGGTTATTAGTAGTTAAGTTGTCGGGGAGTCAAATGTTATACATGGGCTTTTGACTGCAGCAGTCAGTGCTCCAACCCTGTGTTGTTCAAGGGTCAACTGTATATTTATAGTTTGTTGAGTCTAGCAGCACATTCAAAAGTCATGCCAAATGCATGACTTTTTGTGATACAGTTTGTTCCATGCATTGCAAGATAGCTAGTTTCCTTACCTTTGCTCAACAAAAAGCCCTGTATTTCCCCAAACCCCTGTAGCCCAAGACACTTCTACAAATTCCTAACACATTCCAAGACACATAGGGAAGTGTCTCTCAAATTATCTGTGTTAAAGGATCAGTTCTTCCCCCAGTATGCCCAAGATCTATACTTCTATACAATTAAAAATAAGTTACTAGGAAAAAAGTGAAATAGAAAATAAATACAAAATATAAGTTCCATTTTATCATTACACTCAACAGACAAAAATGACTCTGTTGAATTACTATACAAGTTTCTAAATGGTTCCTGTCATTTTTTGCTCTTATCTCATTGCAGACCAATAATAAATAGTTCACAGATTAGCTCTGGTCCACGGACCACACTTTAAATAGCACTGTCCTAGAGACAGTAGTACCATATCCATTGAGAATCACTGGTAACAATAAAACAATATATAGAAATGTTAGTTATTATCTTTATCTTTTTTGATTCTAAATATCCTTTAGCAGAGACTAAAATAAACAATTCCACCCACATTAACAATCGTGCACTAGCCCACACGTTCCTGTCTAAATGGTCAGACATACACATAAGTACTATTTCCTTTCCTTTTAAGAGGCAACCTTGTCTTCTATGATATGGAATTCCTCTCTGCAAAGGTGCAACAACATTATTTAGCCAGTGAAAAGTACAGATTACTTTTACGAGTCAAAAAGCAAAAGGGTAAAACAAAATCAGATTTTAAAAGGACTCATGATAAAAATAAATAAATAATACAAAAATAAAAGGACTCATGATATATACATAATCAGAATACAAAAATGATGCTTACCTTGTTGCCTGTCCATCTGTAGGTTTGTGACCAACATTTTTTCTGTTCTGCCAGGTTACATTCAACCTTCCCTGGGCCCACCCTGCACCAACCCCACCATTCAACACAGGAAATACTAGAGGGATAGGCTCTCCTTTCAATCACAATTCTTTTTCTTATGACATCAATATATTATTTGTCTAAAAGAATTTAATTTAAGCATTGGGTCTTTCTCTTTTTAAGTACCGTCCTGTTAAGAATACTGTCACCTGAGGAGAATGTCAAGATTCATCCTATCCCAATCATAGTTTTGACAATAGTTAAACATCTCCCTGCATACAATACACAGAATGACGTGTTAAATTTTTAAAATTCTTTTAAAATGCTATTGACTTTACAAATTTTATTTAAAAAAATCTAGGTTTAGATTGATATAAATGGCTGATCTTATTCTCAACTTCAAGGTAAAGTCCATATTAAGCTGTGGATTTTAATTATTTAAATTTTCCACGAGATTGCACACATTCCAATAACATGGTACACAAAAAATATTTTAGTATATGAGAGTTTTGTATGTGAAATACAATGTAAATAAAAGCAATTGCTAACTTGTTAACTTTAAATTTTTCTACTGTTCTAATTTCTAATAATTCTATAACACTGATATAAGTAGTCATAAATACTAAATTTCTAGTGTCAACCTGAGAACGGAAACACATACTCAACCAACATTTAGAAGAAAAAACTCATTATATGTCATTTTGCTTTTAAATATTAATTCAATTTTCTTTTAAAAATAGCTTTAATCAAATGGAATTTGAAGTCTGCATATTTTATATAATGAAACATGATCTTACCCTTTTCTTGGCTACCACAGCAACTTTGCCATCTGCCTTGGATTTATCTGTAAGATAATGAAGTATGGCTGTTTCAAAAAAATGCCTACACTCCTGTTTAAATAAGTGCAACGTTATACAATTAGAATTTTCTACTTTTCTCATACTGTAATATGTGTTTTTAATGGTTCTTTGATCAAAATGCTAACAAACTCAACTTCCCAGAGTAGAACAAAATAATCCAAAGTAATAGTATTAGGGATTCATATACTTATTTGACAAACCTCCTCCCTTAAATCTAATTAGGTAGATGTTCTCGAGTTAGAATCTAGAGTATCTTATTCTAGGTTCTGGTAAGCTTATGTACTCTCAAGTATATGGGATCTGGAATGAAATCCCAGCGATCTCTACTTGAACATCCACTCCATGCCAGACATGGGATAAAGACTTTACATAGACAATATCTTATTTAAACTTCATGATAATCTTGCAAAGTATGTAGTCCATCACCATTTCACAGCCAAGAAAGTTGAGGCTAAGTACCATGCCTGAGGCCATGCAGTGGGGCCAGACCCATCTGATGGCAAGTCTCTAATCTTTATGTCTGCTGCCTCCATGTGGGATCCCTATGTAACACTCAACAAAAAAGAGGACTACAACCAAATAGAATACAGAAAATTATTTTAAGATTTTATTTTGATATATGCAAACCTGTGTGTGAATTAGTAAAAATTACTGGCAATAACAATTAATAATTGGATTTTTATGGGTTCAATGTTGAATCCCAATTACATGAATTGTACATAAATATTTACTCATACATTTGTTTTATTAACCTTAATATTATGGTAATGAAAAACGAATAGAGCTATGGACATTAGTATTAAGGTTTTAGGATTACATTTAATGTTAAAGAAGAACACATAGAAATTAAATTTATCGGGGCGCCTGGGTGGCTCAGTCGTTAAGCGTCTTCCTTCGGCTCAGGTCATGATCCCAGGGTCCTGGGATCGAGCCCCGCATTGGGCTCCCTGCTCCATGGGAAGCCTGCTTCTCCCTCTCCCTCTCCCACTCCCCCTGCTTGTATTCCTTATCTCTCTGTCTCTCTCTCTGTCAAATAAATAAATAAAATTTTTTAAAAAAGAAAAAAGAAATTAAATTTATCAATATAGGACTATAATTCACAATGAACATGTAAAACTAACAAAAAGAATAAATATCCATGAATATAAGAGTATATAAATGCTTGCTATCTAAAAGCAAACTTTGCAGTAAGAAACAAATTATGGCATAAAACACAGAAATCCAGAGAAGCAGGTTATTATATTTATACTTATAATTAGCTGGCCACATATAAATTGCCCTCTTTCCTATGTTCAGCTGTGTGCTTGGAATAATCCCTTCCTCTGGAATACCCTTTTTCTTCCCACTGATGAATTTACAAGACCATTCACCATCACAGATGATTCCTCCACCTAGGAGAAATAACCATCTCTGTTGCAAAACCACAGCATCCCAGGACACAGAACTTTCCTCCTTGTATTATGGTTAGTTCTATATATGTCTAAGCACTCTGCAAAACTAGAATGTGCCTTAAAGACAGGGACCATGTTTTATATAAAGTAGGTGCTCAATATTTTTTTAATAATTAAAAATGTACATGTATTTTATTCAAAATCTTATATGGATCTGAAATATACATTTTACTTGAACAAACTAATATAATTTATTGGTTAAAATACATATAATATTTACATGGTATAAGTTACTATGCTAGACAGTGTAAGGTATAAAACACTGTATATGTTCTCAGGCCTTTAGTTTCTTTATTGATAAACCAGGAGTAATTAATTATTATCTTATTGGTATATTATGAGATTCAAATAATAGAATATTATATAAAGTTCCTAAAACAATGTCTGGTAGCTAATAGATTATCAACAATGTTCTCTTTCATTTTAGCTAATAAAGACATTCTAGGGATGTGTGTATGTGTGTTTGCGCGTGAGAGAGAGAGAGAGACAGAGAGAGAGAGCTAATCTTTGGAATACTAGTGAAAATAGTTTAGTGATGACACATTTTACTACTGTATCATCTTGTTAAGTGATTCTATCATTCTCCCATTTAAATAATTTGTTTTAGTCTTTTTAACATAGTTGGAAATAAACTGATAAGTAATGATAAAAGAGCAAAGATTATTGAAATTCCATAATTATTTCAAATTTCTAAAAGGGCCCTGATGATAATTACAAGATAGAATAAATTCTATTGTATCTAAAATTTTTTTCTCTTTTCTCTTTTGAAAATCGCTAATAACAATAAAAGCCATGATGAAATATCAACCTGTACCCATAGTTAAAACTGCACAAAAAGGAAACTCAAAAACTAAAACTGGATCCAATGGACCCTGATCATATACTGAGAGTTAATAAAAAAAGAATACAAATTCTCCTCGACATGTACATTATTCTTATGTAAAATTTCCAGTAGGGAGACAATTGCGAACAGAAATAGCCAAACTGCTGTTCAAGGAACTTTTTATGTTGAAAAGTTGCACAACCTGGTGCAACATAGAAGTGTTTTGGGGAGTATCAACAACGACTCTGATTTTCAAAGGGATTTGCCAAAGGGAGAAAGTCTGATGTAATGCTGAGAAACATTACAATCATTAGCAATTTTTCTATTAATAACAGTAAATCCATGTTCAACTTCAACATTAAACACTTTCTAAGAGCTGAATTTTCCCTAGTGAGAAAAGTTTAATTTCCTCCCTTCAGAAATCTCTGCATGTAGGGACCCTCACACAGAGTGAAAAGCAGTTAACAGGAAATGTAGATTTGGATAATTAAAAGGGCCTTTACTCCACTTCTGGGCTATATCCACATCATAGTTTTAAAGTGCGAAAGAGGAGTGGCAGGTAGAAAATGAAAATGTTCCAAGTCAATAGAGGTGGTTATGCCTCATGACTCATAACAGATGTTAAAAATTTTTTATTTATAAGCATTTTAGAGAGGAGTACAAATATTAACATAAATCAATGGCTTCTTTTTTTTTAAGACATATATTTTTAAAGCCCGTCCATTTATGGCCTCAGAAAATCTGTCAGTCTATGCTTCTTTAGAAATGACAGCTGAAAGAAAGCATTTTCTTAAAAAGGTAGAGGATAGGTCCACTTTCCTATCTGGCATGTAAAGAGCTTAGAAGTCACATTCCATCCTCACAACAAATAAAAAGCTGAACAAATTGAAAATCAATAACTCTTCTTAGATCCCTTAGAGAAGTGAGGTCACAGGGCAAACCACTGCCCCCAAATTTGGAGAGACAGGTGAATACAAAGAATCACAACTTAATGGAGCAGAAACCTTCACAGGAACTAGCGCTGGGGTAGGAACACCTGAACTGTAATTGACGAATTGCTGGAGCCTCAGTGTGAACAAGCTGAGAGAGAGAAATTCTAGGGGGACCCAGTCATGCAGGAGGCAAGCACACTTTTGTTGAGTTTACCTACACGAGCTCTATCAGGTTCTCACAGTGAAGACTGGAGAAAAATACCTTTGTGCTTCCTCAGTGGAGGAAAAAAAAAGTAACCATTTTGAAATATGCCAGGGCATTCAGTTCTTAGCAGTTTGCCCTCAAGATAAACTATTTTACCAGAGCCTCACCTATTGTGGTTTTTTTAGAGCCTAACCAATTAGCGGGAAGGGAACAAATCTAAAAAGAATGAGAAGCACTTGTGCAGCTCAAAGCCCAGGACTGAGACCTAAGCATAGAGCTAGAGACTGCCCTCCCTAGCCCCACATGCCTTACCACTACACTACTAAAGGCCTATTTACCACAGTTCCTTCTACCTGGTACATCATGTTTGCCTTTCTGCAAAAAATTACGAGGCATACTAAAAGGCAAAAACAATTTGAAGTGACAGAGTAAGCATCAAAAACAGACCTATATATGTCAGAGATGTTGGATGATCAGACTGTGAATTTAAAACAACTATGTTGAATATACTAAGGCTCTAGTGTTAAAAGTAGGCAACATTCAGGAACAAATGGGTACTGGAAGCAGAGAGATGGAAATTTTTTTTTTAAAGATTTTATTTATTTGAGAGAGAGAGCGAGCTTGAGCACAAGTGGGGTGGGAGCAGAGGTGGAAAGAGAGGGAGAAGCAACCTCCCCATTGAACAGGGAGCCCAATGCGGGGCTCTATTTCAGGACCCTGAGACCATGACCCAAGCCAAAGGCAGACGCTTAACTGACTGAGCCACCCAGGTGCCCCAGAGAGATAGAAATTCTAAGAAATAATAATAAAAAAAGAAATGCTGGAGTTTAAAAATGCTGTAACAGAAATGAAAAATACCTTTGATAGTTTCATCAGTAGACTGGACACAGCTGAGGAAAGAATCTGTGTGCTTGATGATGTATTAATAGAAACTTCTAAAACTGAAAAGCAAAGAGAAAAAAAGACTGGAAAAAAAACCAGAATATTCAAGATCTATGGGAAATCCACAAAAGGATAATATATGTGTAATGGAAATACAAGAAGGAGAAGAAATAGACAAAGGAACGGAGAGATATTTGAAGCAATAATGACTGAGACATTCCCCCAAATCAATGTCAGACACCAAATCAAGATCGAGGAAGCCCAGAGAACAATAAGCAGGATAAAAGCTAAAGATAGAAAATCAAAGATAAAGTAAAATTGTTGAAAGAAGCCTGGTGGTAGGAGGTGCCTTATCAATAAAGGAGCAAAGACAAGAATTTCATTCAATTCCGCTCAGAAACCATGCAAGCAAGAGGAGAGTGGAGTGAAATAATTAGTGGTAAGAGAAAAAACACCAAATTACAATTCTGTCCTTCAAAAATAAACGGTTATATACTTGAGAGAATTGGAGAAATTGATTTGTTACCAGTAGACTTACACTGCAAGAAATATTAAAAGAGAAGGAAAATGATGTAGAGCAGAAACTTGGATTGACATAAAGAAAGGAAGAGCATCAGAGAATGGCTAAGTGAAGGTAAAATATAAACTTTAAATTGTCTTATTCTTTAACTGAAAACAATTTGTTCAAAATAATAATAGCAACAATATGTTCAATTTAGGAAAACCATTTTCCTAAAACTTTTTTTCCCTAAAAAAAGTTAAAAAGAAAGCATAATTGATATGCTAAGAGAGGAAATAAAATCATATAAAATACTCAATTAAAACCAAAAAGGTGGAGGAAAAAACCCACAAAAAGGTGAGGTGACTAGGTGGCTCAGTCGGTTAAGTATTTGACTCCTGATTTTGGCTCAGGTCATGATCCCTGGGTTGTGATATCAGGCTCCATGCTTAAGATTCTCTCTTTCCCTCTCCCTCTGCCTCTCCACCCCTGTCTCTCTCTCCGCCTCTAAACAAACAAACAAACAAAAACACAAAAGGCAGAAAAAGTGAAAGAAAAAGGAACAAAGAAAAAGGAAAACAGATAGAAAACAGTAACACATATGGTAGCTATTAATCCAACTCTATCAATAACCACTTTAAATTTCAATGGTCTAAATATACCAATTAAAAAACAAAGACTGTCAGAGTGGAGTGGTTATATGCTGTCTAAAAAAACCAAAATAAAACTCAGTTTAAAATATAAAGATACATAGGGGCATCTGGGTGGCTCAGATGGTTGGGCATCTGCCTTCGGCTCAGGTCATGATCCCAGGGTCCTGGGATTGAATCCCACATCGGGCCCCTGGCTCAGCGGGGACCTTGCTTCTCCCTGTCCGTCTCCACCTGCTCATGCTCTCTCTCTGTATCTCTGTGTCTCAATGAATAAATAAAATCTTAAAAAAAATATATACATAAAGACACATAGAGGTTAAAAGTAAAAAGATACAGAAGGATATACCATGTTAACACCAATCAAAATAAAGCTATTTTAATAGGAGTAGCTACATTAATTTCTTTTTTTTCACATAATCATTTTAATAGGTGTGTTAAATATGAAGTTATTGTCAAATATTAAGTTACATCTTACTAAGATATACAATTTCTGCATTTTCTGCTTTGTCATTTGATTTCTTAATGAACAGACCAACAAGAATCTTTGTATTAGGAGTAGCTACATTAATTTCAGACAGAGCTGGCTTCAGAGCAAGGAAAGTTATCAGGGATAAAGAGGAGCATTACCTAATAACAAAGTCATCATTACTCCAGGAAGACATAATGATTATTAATACGAATGTGTCTAACAACACAGTGTCAAGGCATGTAACACAAAAATTGACAGAACTCAAGGAGAAATAGATGAACTCACTATTATAATTGGAAACTTCAGCAGAAATGAACAGGTCCAGCAAGCAGAAAATCACTAATGACATGAAGTAGTTCCCCTGTATCTGTGGGGGATATGTTCCAAGACCCCCAGTGGATGCCTGAAACCATGGATAGTAATAAACCCCTATATGTACTGTTTTTCCTATACATACATAGTTATGATAAAGTTTAATTTACAAATTAGGCAGAGATTAACAATAACTAATGAAAAGAACAATTATAACAATATACTGTAACAAAAGTTATGTGAATGTGGTCCCTTACTCTCTCAAAATATCTTATTGTACTATACTCATCCTTCTTGTTAAGATGTGACATAAAATGCCTACATGATGAGATGAAGTGAGGCAAATGACACGAGCATTGTGACATAGAATTAGACTACTATTGACCTTCCAACAATCCATCAAAGGAGGATCATCTGCTTCCAGACCATGGCTGACCACGAATAACTGAAGCCATGGAAAGCAAAAGTGCAGATAAAAGGAAACTACTGTAGTTGAACTCAACACCATGAATCAACTGAATATAATCTACATCTATAGACTACTTCATCCAGCAACAGCAGAATATACATTCTTCTCATGCTCACTTGGAACATTTACCAAGATAGACTATGTTCTGGGCCATAAAATATACCCTAACTCATTTTTAAAAATAGATATCATATAATAGTTTGCTCTCAGACCACAGTAGAATTAAACTAGAATTGAAAAACTGAGATAACTAGAAAACCCCCAAATACTTGGAGATTAAACAACGCATTCCAAAATAGCATATAGGTCAAAGAAGAAATCTTAAGAGAAAATTTAAAATATTTTGAACTAAATGAAAATGAAAATACAATTTATCAAAATTTGTAAGACACAGTGAAAGCAGTACTTAGAGGGGAATTTATAAATGCAAATATTATGAAAGAACAAAGACCTAAAATCAATAAGCTAAGTTTCCATCTTAGGAAACTAGAAAAGGAAAAGCAAGTTAAATATGAAGTAAACACAAGAAATAAAAATTAGAGCAGAAATCATTAAAATAAAAAACAGGAAATTAATAGAGGAAATAAAACCAAAAACTGTTTCTTTAAAAAGATCAATAAAATCAAGAAGACTCTAGCCAGTCTGAGGAAAAAAGAGAGAAAACTATCAAAAATGAAAGAGAGGGCATCATTACAGATCCCAAGATATTAAAAGGATAATAAGAAATGCTGTGAATAACTATGCCCACAAATCTGATACCCTAGATGAAATGGACCAATTCCTTAAAAGACACAATCTGCCAAAAGTCACACAAGAATAAACAATTTATATCTTTTTATAAAATTGAATCAATATAATAACCTTCCAAAACAGAAAGCATGAAGCCCAGATAGGTTCATTGGTGATTTTTATCAAACATTTAAGGAACAAACTATACCAATTCTCTATAAACTCTTCCAGAAGATAGAAGCAGAGGGAATACTTCCTAATTCATTCACCCAAGCCAGTATACCAAAACCACAAAAAGTACAAGAAAACTACAGACCGATTTCTCTCATGAATATAGATGCAAAAATCCTCAATAAAATATTACAAATTAAATCCAACAATGTATAAAAAGAATTATATACCATAAACAAGTGAGGTTTATCTGAGGTATACAAGGCTGATTCAATATTCAAAATCAATTAATGTAATCTGTCACATCAACAGGTTAAAAAAGTCACATGATCAGATCAACAGATGCACATAAAGCACTTGACAAAATCTAACACCCATTCATGATAAAAACTCTCAGCAAACTAGGAATAGAGGGAAATTTCCTCAATTTGATAAGGAGAATCTACAAAAATCCTACAGCTAACATCATACTTAATGGTGAGAAACTCAAAGCTTTCCCACTAAGACTAGGAATAAGTCAAAGATGTTCCCACCTCACCACTCTTTAATTTTGTACTGAAACTCCTAGCTAATGCAATAAGAAAAAAAAAGAAAGGAAATGAAAGGTATAGATTGAGAAGAAACAAAACTATGATGACATGATTATCTATGTAGAAAATCCAAAAAAGAATTAAAAAAATACTCCTGGAACAAATAAGTGATTATAGCAAGGTTGCAGAGCACAAGGTTAACACACAAAAGTCAATCAGTTTCCTATTTACCAGCAATGAAAAAGTAGGATTTGAAATTAAAGACACATTACCATTTACACTAGTACCCCCAAAGTGAAATACTTCAGGAAAATTTAACAAAATATGGGCAAGATTATATGAAGAAAACTACAAAACTCTGATGAACAAAATCAAAGACCTAAACAAATCTGGGTATTTTCCATATTTATGGATGAGAAGATTCAGTATTGTCAAGATGTCAGTTCTTCCCCACTTGATCTATAGATTCAGTGCAATCTCAATGAAAATCCCAACAAGTTATTTTGTGGATATCAACAAACTCAATCTAAAGATCATATGACGAGGCAAAGATGCAGAATAGCCAACACAATATTGAAGGACAAAGTCAGAGGACTTGGCCCTACCTGACTTTAATACTTATTCTAAAGCTACAACAATCATGGCAGTGTAATATTGGGAAAAGAATGAAAAAAACCAGATCAGTGGAACAGAATAGAGAGCTCAGAAACAGACCCAATAAATATAGTCAACTGATATTTTACAAAAGAACAAAGACAATATAATGGAGAAAAGATGGTTTTTCAACAAATGGTGTTGAACAAATAGATATCTACATGTCACAAAAATGGATCTAGATATAGACCTTGCACGTTTCACAAAAATTAACTCAAAATCACATATCTAAATGAAAAATGTAAAACTATAAAATTCCTAGAGGGTAACATAGGAGAAAATGTAGATGACCTAGGGTATGCAGATGACGTTAGATATAGCATCAAAAGCAAGATCCATGAAAGAAATAATAAGCTGGACTTCATTAAAATTAAAATTTCCACTCTGCAAAGAATATTATCAAGTGAATGAGAAGATAATCCAGAGTGGGAAAAGGTATTTACAAAATAAATGACAAAGGACTGTTATCTGAAATATACAAAGAACTCTTTTTTTTTTTTTTTGCTTCTCTCTCTTTTTTTTTTTTTTTCAGATTTTATTTAAATTCTAGTTAGTTAACATACAGTGCAATATTGATATCAGGAGTAGAATTCAGTGATTCATCATTTATGTACAACACCCAGTGCTCATCATAACAGGTGCCCTCATTAATCCCCATCACCCATCTGCCCATCTCCCACCCACCTCCCTCTATCAACCCTCAGTTTGTTCTCTATCGTTAAGAGTCTCTTATGGTTTGTTTCCCTCCCTCTCTCATTTCCCCCCTCCCATATATTCATCTGTATTGTTTCTTAAATTCCACATATGATTGAGATCATATGATAGTTGTCTTTCTCTGACTGACTTATTTTGCTTAGCATAACATGCTCTAGTTCCATCCACATCGCTGCAAATAACAGGATTTCATTCTTTTTGATGGCTGAGTAATATTCCCTTGTAGATATACACCACACCTTCTTTAGTCATTCATTAGTAGATGCACATTTGGGCTCTTTCCATAGTTTGGCTATTGTTGGCAATGCTGCTATAAAGATACAAAGAACTCTTAAAACTCAACAATAAGAAAATAAACAATTGAATTAAAAAGCAGGCAGTGAACAGACACCTCTCCAAAGAAGATTTATAGATGGCAAATAAGCATATGAAAGGATGTTCATCATCATACTTCATTAGAGAACTGCAAATGAAAACATCAGTGAGGTACCACTGCAGACCTAATAGAATGGCCCAAATCCAGAATACTGACAACACCAAATGTTGACAAGTATGTGGAGCAATAGGAACTGTCATTCATTTCTGGTGGGAATGAAAAAATGATGCAGCTACTTTGGAAGATAGTTCGGCAGTTTCTCATAAAAGTAAACATACCCTTACCATATGAAATGGGTCTGTATTTTTTACATATCATTTACTGACCTTGCAGATTTCAACAATGAAAGAGCTGCATCAAACGTAATAGTGTGCCAATTTCTGTAGGGTAGGAAGAATTTAGGCCAAGAAATTACTAGTCTTTATTTCTGGGTTGGAAGAAGACATTTGGGTTAAAGAAATCCTCAAAGTTGCTGGGATGAAATAAGTTGTTTGCCTCTAAGCTACTCACCTTTTGTAAAATATCTGAATAATGGCTAATAACCTCTCAAAGTTACTTTTGAACACAGTAAGAAGCTGAATATGTACTAGAATTCACCCTGGAAGCTAAGGAAGGATTACAGTGCCTATTTTGGAGATAGTAAAGAGTAAGTATGAAGTGAGTGAGCCTATTATGGCAAAGACTGAATTCCTGTGTCTTTGTACCCCTCCATTCTGGCTCCTTTGGGGACAAGAATCTCTTTAGGCATAGGACTCTCTATAATCAGACTGAATTACATCAAATTCTGCATGCAAAAGTCAGCAGGCTTTCAACAAGAAAATGGTCTACTGCAAAACCAATGAGAAAAAACCCCTCTCCATAGTCTCTGGACAAGCAAGAATGCCAAAGGACACAGACATAAATACGCAGCACATACGACAGAGACATAGTTCCATATTTATTGAAAGAGTGTGTCTACTGCTAATGTGAAATGGCTATAATATAACTTTAAAAAATAACTGAGTATATTATTTCAAGACACGAATATTAAAAACACTAAAAAAGCCGAAATACTTCAAAGTTTATTTTGGTTACACAAGAAAAACATACACTCCGTGAAAAGAATAAAATTGTATTTGTGACAATACAGTGACTTCAACCTTTACTGATAATAAACAGAGACATTATATTTTCAGCCCAAGGAATAAAATCACATTTACGGTAATAAATGTCTCTTTTCCCAGTCTCAAAGTAAACCAGAGTAATGTGCTTGTCATTCTTTTCCACTCTTTTAAAATCTACTTATTTCCTTTAAAATCTAAACTTAGGTAGCTGGGTTAATATTTAAATTTTTCTCAAATAAAATATTTTCACATCTAGGTTTTAAAAATATATATATATTATATTCCATGAAGAAAAAGATGTCACTCTTAAAATTCAGTCAGCACTAAAAGGCCAGATCCTCCCATAATCTATTTTGAAACTTAAGATGATCATTTTAGTAATTAAGATGATAATTATTATCACTAAGAACATATTTAAGTTTATTGAAAACCATTTTTTTAAAGATTTTATTTATTTATTTGACACAGAGAGAGAACAAGTAAGGGGAGTAGCAGAGGCAGAGGGAGAAGCAGGCTTCCTGCCGAGCAGGGAGCCCAATGCAGGGCTCAATCCCAGGACCCTGGGATCATGACCTGAGCCAAAGGCAGACACTTAACGACTGAGCCACCAGGCACCCCGAAAATCATTATTTTTATGTGACAACCTTATTCAGAATTAAAAATGTGTCCTACCTACTATAATCCCTATGATGAATTCATTTAAAAAGCTATCTATAAACCATAATATTTATGATTCAAGAGCACTTTCTTTGAAAATGACCTGAAATCTTACCATATTTTTTCACCTCATTAAAAAAGTTGAAGATTGTTTTTATCTCTGCCTTGAATTTCTTTAAAAATAAAACATTTTGAAAAATACTTTGTTCTGAAAGAATGCAGCATATGCAAGTGAAAGTTTCACCCCAGAAATATATTTTAAGGCCACAGCTTCTAATTTTGAAATATATACTTTGAAATACACAAGAGAACTTAACGTAGATAGTCTAAAGGTAAAGAAGATGATAGAAGCATTTAAATAGAATGTATGTTTAGTCACTAAAACAGTTTCAAAGGGGAAAATACATACTATTAATCCATATAAAAATTTTTTCAGGGGACAACGATATATTATATTCTTATGAAGGGAAAAAGAGATTTTTTTTTAAATGTGCAAATGTATTTTGGAAAGCATGCATCTGAATAAATCCTCATTTTGGGGTGGTAAAGAATAATAAAGTTCATATACCCTGTTTGGATAGGCGGCATATTTCCAGTCTTTGCTCATGAGAATATCCATAGAGGAAGTAGGCTTCTTGTAGTGCACTTTTATACCATTTCTTTTTCTTACATTTTTCTGGCTAAAGAAACACAGAAAAATAATAAGACTCATTTCTAAATATATAATTTTGTTTTAATATCTACTTGATTTAGCTGTTGAGCTGGAATTAATCTGACTTAAGCATTATACCATATATTAGACTTTGGTATATGATTATTATTTTATTATTTTAGAGTATACCAAAGTTGGGGAAATCTTGTACATTAAAAGTCAAAGGGTCAGATTCTTGATTCACTTAGATAATATTTTAATATGATTCATCTCACACTTTAAAAACTTAAAAAAGTCCACCAAAGTAACAAGTCAGTATTAATATATCTTGTTAGAATAATTTGATTCTCTATTAAGAGCAATGATAGTGAAGTGGTAAAAAGTGAAAAGCCAAATTTCTTACTGTAAGAAAATTAATTCTATTCACATCCAGTTTTGGTGTTATGACAGGCAGGTGACATATTCATACAAGTCCCTTAAACTTTTACCCCAATTTCTTCATCTGTAAAATGTGGATAACAGTATATACATCATAAAGTTTCATGAGTATTAAATGAAATAATAGATAGCAGTTTTCTGGCATAGTATGCACTCAATAAATGTTATTCTACTTGAATTCAGTACTTTTTCTACATATAAATTAATTTTAAAAATATTTTGAAAAGAAAAACAAGAGTAAAAGAATCTCTATGTTAAAAATGACAACTGGCTCAATAATTTTTCCAATGTTATCTTAGAATTTGCCTAAAATTAAAAGATTTTATTTTTAAGTAATCTCTATACCCAATCTGGCTGGGGCTTGAACTTACAACCCCAAGATCAAGAGCTGCATGCTCTACTGACTGAGTGAACCAGGCACCCAGAATTTGCCTAAAAAGTTTTTTATAATGCTTTTAAATGTTACAGTTTATAAAATGCATACCACCATTTTCTTCCTGGAAATTTTACCATCAAAAAGAATACAGGTTTTTGGGCACCTGGGTGGCTCAGTTGGTTAAGCGACTGCCTTCAGCTCAGGTCATGATCCCAGGGTCCTGGGATCGAGTCCCGCATCGGGCTCCCTGCTCTGCGGGGAGCCTGCTTCTCCCTCTCCCACCCCCCCTGCTTGTGTTCTCTCTCTCGCTGTGTCTCTCTCTGTCAAATAAATAAATAAAATCTTTAAAAAAAAAAAAGAATACAGGTTTTTATTCTATAATCCTGTATTTACCACTTGCATATAATGATCATATCTTTATCTCAGATATAGAATTCGACTCTTTATATAGAAATGTAAATCTATGTAACACCTATATTCAGTTCATTCAGAGAATGAAACTGTCTATATATTTATTTATTTTTATTTTTATTTTATTTAAATATTTTATTTATTTGACAGAAACACAGTGAGAGAGGGAACACAAGCAGGGGGAGTGGGAGAGGGAGAAGCAGGCTTCCCGCGGAGCAGGGAGCCCGATGCGGGGCTCGATCCCAGGACCCTGGGATCATAACCTGAGCCGAAGGCACACGCTTAATGACTTAGCCACCCAGGCGCCCCGAAACTGTCTATATATTTAAAGCTCTTTTCAAATTCCACCTTATTCTTGGAATCCCCAAATTAATATAAGCTATGTGTTCCCATTACACTTAATATTTTCTTTTAATCATTTACTACATTCTGACTTGTATTATAATTATTTGTATTCATAACTGCCCCCACCCCACCATAAAATGAAAGGTCCTGAAGATAGAGGCAATAAATAGTATTTCATCTTTGTGTCCTCCACAGTACCCATTTGCCTAATCTCATTGTGTATCATGTAAGCATTCAGAAAGTGGTTGTTAAATTGCATGTTGTTCTGGACACTGATTTATTTGATATAAAAGCAGTCAAACAATATAATCAAACAAAAATCTATTTTTTTAAATCTACTTTTGTGCACAGAGTATTTAAATTTTATTCATTAATTTCATAGAAAAAGATGAAAAGATAGGTAGATACAATTCAAAAAACGTGAGAAACTATAAGAATATCTAAGCTAGTATCCGCAGATTTAAGATAATTCTTACCACTTAAATGTTATAATGATGCTAAATAAGAAATTAGTAAAAAATAGCCTAGAAACTGATATGGCACTAAACAATTGAAGTTAAGGAAGTTTCTTCAGAAAAACCAATAGAAGTTTCTTCAGAAAAACCAATACTGTAGACAGCTAAAGTAAACTTTGGTGAGTTTGGGGAACTAAAACACTTTTTAAAAAAATCTGTGTCTGGGATTCTTTGAGAATTTATCAGTAAGTATGTGCCATCTAGTGGTGATACAATTAAACATCTTCAAAGAAAAAAATTAAGACTTTATAAAGAATTTTGAATTCTGGAATTAGGCTCAGCTATGCATTGTATTTTTCAACTAAAGAAATGATAGGTGCATATCCTAAAGTGTAGACTGTGCCTCCCTACCCATCTCTGGTATTGTTTCTCCCACAGGTACCCATTATTACCAGTTTCTTTTATAGTCTTTCAGAGATGGTTATGCATCTACAAACATTTATATCATTTATATAAATATAGCACATTTTATAGAGTGTTGTGAATAGTTATATATACTTCTGGGTTTTTCAATTTGTCTTGCAGATTGCTTCATTTATTGATTGATTCAACATATTCTAAACCCTTGGGATCTATCATTGAAGAAAAAAAGCTTACATTGATTCTAGGCAGTGTAACAGACAATCGATAATAAGCATAATAAATCAATAAAGCCTACAATATGTTATAAGAGGTTATAAGTTCTAT
Source organism: Mirounga angustirostris (assembly GCF_029215605.1). Lineage (NCBI taxonomy): Eukaryota > Metazoa > Chordata > Mammalia > Carnivora > Phocidae > Mirounga > Mirounga angustirostris. The sequence continues at coordinate 141,262,082 of NW_026991709.1, read as the reverse complement.
GTAATAAAGAAAAGTTAAGGCTATAAAGTAGTCAGGGTAACTCTCATGAAAAGGTGACATTTGAGCAAAAACCTGAAAGAGGCCAGGGAGTTAGCCACATAGCTATCCCAAGAAAGAGTACTCCAAGCAGAGAAGAAAATACTCTAAGATGGGAGAATACAAGTGTATTTAAGATGTTTGAAGAAGCCAAGCTGGCTGAGGCTGAATGAAGAAGGCAAGTGATAGGGAATGAGGTCACAAAATTAACAGGGGCCAGATCATGGAGGTCCTTTCAGGCCATTGTAGGGAATTTGTCTTTTATTCTGAGTAAAATGGGAGCCATTCCACAGGTCTGAGCAAGAATAACATTTGATTTGATTCAATGTTTTAAAACAATCATTGATTGTTTTGACCAGAATAGACTATACAGGGGCATGCAGATATAAAACGACTAGCTACTGCAATAATCTAGGCAAGAAATTATGGTGGTGTCGACCAGGATAGCAGCAGCCACTGTGGTAAAAAGTGGTAGGATTCTGTACATAATATGAAGGTAGAGCAAAAGGAATTTTTGCTCAACTGAAAACTGGTTGTGAGAGAAAGAGAGGATGACTCTTAAGGCTTTTGGACTGAGCTAGTAGAAGGATAAAATTTGCTGTCTATAGAGAAGAAGGCTGTCAAGGAAGTGAGACTTGTGGGGGAAGATCAAGAGTTTAGATATGTTGAGTATGAGATGTCTATTGTGACATCCAAGTGGGGATACTGAGGAGGACTGTGGTAAGGGAATTCAGAAGAGAGAATGGAACTGCAGATAAAATTTAGGAATCATCCACACACATAGTATTTAAAGCCAAAAAATTGGATGAGATAACTAAAGGAATGAGGAAATAGATGTACATATATCCACACATGTGCTATATATGTACCATTATTTATTTGACAAATGCTCTAATAATGAACATTTAGGTTATTTTTAATACTATGCAATTTGAAACAATGTTGTAATAAAAAAATTTGTCCATATGTCACTTTGCCCATGTGAAAGTGTACTGAGGAATAAATTCCTAGATGTTGAATTTCAAGGTTTGAAGTATGTATATTTTAAATTTTGGAAGTTATTGTGAATTCACTCTTGAATGAGGTGGTCACAATTTACAATGCCATAAACAGTATGTTTCCTCACATCCTGGAAAACACTTCTGTTACCAAACTTTTAGATCTTTGTCAATATTTTAAGGGAAATATGGTATTTCTTTTTTATTATCATTTTCATTTCTTAAATTTAGTAATTATGAGAAATTTTTAATATTTTTCCAGCTTTGAGATATAACTGACATATAACTATGTAAATTTAAGAGCACAACATAATAATTGGATACATGTCATTACCAAAATAGGGTTAGTTACTACCGCTATAAACTCATATAACTTTTGTGTGCGTGTATGTAGTGGGAACATCTAAAATCTACTTTTTTTGCAAGTCTATAATACAGTAATATTAACTTTAGTCTCCATGCTGTACATTAGATCCCGCAACTCATTCATCAATTTTTCACATTTTTAAAAAGCATTTTTCTTTTCTATGGAATGATTGTTCAAGTCCTGTGTTCATATTATATTGGTCTTTTTCTTAATGGTTTATAAGAGAATTTTATAAATTAAAAAAGTAATACTTCGCTACATTTATTGCAAATATCTTCTCCTGTTGACAGTTTATCTTTTAGATATTTGTATTGTCATTTTTGTTTATTTAAATCTTTCATCCTTCTAGCACTAATTTGGATGCAAGGTATGACATATAGCTTCTACTTTATTTTTTTTCCCAAGTAGCTAGCTATTTGTGCCCATAGAATTTATTAAATAATACAACTTTAATTATTTGAATATAACCTTCACCACTAACTATATTTCCAAGTACTCTGGAGTCTGTTTTTGGAGTTTATATTGTTATCTTTATCTGTTGAATCACTATTAGTACCGAACTGCTTTTTTTTTTAAAGATTTTTTATTTATTTATTTGAGAGAGAGAGACACAGCGAGAGAGGGAACACAAGTAGGGGGAGTGGGAGAGGGAGAAGCAGGCTTCTCTTGGAGCAGGGAGCCCGATGCGGGGCTTGATCCCAGGACCCTGGGATCATGACCTGAGCCAAAGGCAGACGCTTAACAACTGAGCCACCCAGGCGCCCCCCCCCCCGCTTTTTTTTTTTAACCGAACTGCTTTAACTACTGGAACTTTATTGTAATTTTATATTTTATAGGTCTAACTCCCTCTTCTATATTTAATTTTCCTGTGCATTTTAGCACTCATCTTAAGTCCTTTTTAAAAACTGAGATTGCTTTAAAATTAATTTAGGGAGAATTGACATTGTTCCACATTAAATTTTCTAAACCAAGAAGAGGATTGTATCTTTCCATTTACTTAGGTTTTATTTTCTGCCTCTTAGTAGCCAAGTTTTATTCATATAGCTCTTACACATGCTTCTTAAGCTTATTCCAGTGTATTATATATGTTTTGTTGCTATTATAAATGGGAACTTTTATCCCTTCATATTTTCACACTGGTTACCTCTTTATAGTAATTTTATAACTGCCATATAACTGAATTTTCTTATTGTTTATAATAGTTTTTTGATTTGAGTTCCATGGTTTTTCCAGGTAAACAATCATCTACTAATAAAAGTAATTTTGCTCTTTTTCTTTCCTTTATGTGTACTTTTGCTTCTTTCTTTGGCTAACTGCATTAGCAATTCTACCAGGACAATTACATAATAATAGTAACCTTATATACTTTTAAAAACCCAAATTTCCTACCTGAACAACCAATGTCTTCTCTAATTAAAATAAAACTCTAATTAAAACATTCAACTTTTCAGTTGAATGAGTTTGTGTACTTTTCAAGACATGCTAAAGTGATTCACAGTTACTTAAATAGAAATCTTCTGCAGAAGCTACCAAAAAAATGTTTATTTGTTATCATCTTCATAAACTAAGCTGTTTAAGACATTATCATGTTTCAACTGGAATATGCCAAGGAAAGGCATATAGTAATTACTAGGGCAAAGTTTGTGAAGGATGAATGAACATCATGCTTGAATGAATTATAGTAATAACATTGTGATTAGGTTCAATTTAAAAATACTATAGTATTTAATGAGATAAATGTTCAACTTGAAGGTTTACATTTTGGACAAAATTCAGCAAAGGATACAATGCTGTCTTGAATAAACCCAAACTAAGGCAAAAACTATTGTCCCCCCCACCCTGCTTTTTTTAAGAAATAAAACCTTTTTTTTTTTTAACAAAAATTATCTCTTAAAGGCATGAAAACATTTACATTGACCATTTCGGCCAAAAGTCAAGTAAGATAATTAAGTTTAGATTTAACAAGGAATTGTTCAAAACCAAATGGTATTGAAAATAAGATTCAAACTCAAGCAGAAAATAACTGCCATTCAAACTCACTCTATCAACTGGAATCTGGAGGTTTCTTAACCCTTGACTGAAACCTACTGCAGCTCTTGTGACTTTCCTTGTAACTTTCAGATAATAAAATGTCCCAGAGTTATTTAGTCCCCTGAAATTCAAAAACTAAAATGTCTACTCGCACATTAAGAGATAAATTCTAAACTCCATCTTAAGTTAGAGCTACTCTCCTTCACAAGCTAGGAGCATACTTCAGGCTCAAGCGGTCCTCCTTTTCCTCTATGTGCTTTTCTCTCTCTCCCCACATCTTCAGGGTTCTCTGGGATTGAAAAGATTCGGTGTGGAGAACGGAAAAGAAATTGCAAAAAAAAAATGTTTTTGGCTGCTACCACAACAATTTGGGGTTGGTGCTTTCTCATTTTAAAGTGTTTTTTATTATGGGGTGCCTTGTGGGTTTTTGGAGAATGTTTTCTACCAATTAGGAACAGCTCCCTTTGACAGAGGAGGTCTTTCTTTCAACTGGTTGCTTGCAATCTCCCACCCCATTACCAATTTTCTGCATTGTTCTGCCTAGATTGCAAAGGAGCAGAAAGCCATCTTGGGTGGGGACCCTTCTAAAATGACCCCCGATTCTTTTTCCCAGGTTGCCTACATCATTGCTCCCCAAACCATGGGAATGCTGGCCATTCTCAGTGCCTTTAGCTCTTTTCACTCCCGCCAGACCTGATAACCAGATACTCTCGCTCTGTAGGTTCTTCAGAGGAAAGCTGGATGTCAGTATGCTATGTTGCTCAGGCTTCAGAGTACAACATCAAGCTCTCAAAAAATCCCTCATACAGGAAAATCAGCATCTTTCCTTTTCCCAAGATGGAGAGTGTGGAGGTGTAGGGAAAATGCCACAGAATATCATTATTTTCTCCAAAGAAATTTCTGTATGTTCAACCTCAAACCTTTTATATCCTTGCATAAATTGGGCTAAGGGCTGCCAAGTCAGTTTTGGCCCCTCCTTTGCAACATTTAATTATTTTTGTCTTCATTTTTTACAGTCTTAAAGACATGCCTTTCAGTAAAACCTGGGTATATCTAATAATGTTAGAACTTTCAAATTATCTCCCACCCCAAAACAAAACAAAACACAGACAAGTTTTCAAATATACTTAAGAAGAAAATTTTAAAGGCAGCTCTTTAGCAAACTTCCAAGGTGCTACAAGCTTATAAAGTCAAGGATAAAGATCAATGGTTTCACATGAAATCATAGAAAGGACTGGACATCTTCAAATTCCAGTAAATTCTATGATCCCAAGAAGGAAGACCATGCCCTTCATTATGTTTATAATACTCTGGCAACTTGAGTTTTCTCAATCAGTTTATTACATTTAGGGTGGAGGGGAAATAAGTAATCATCATAGAAAGAGAAAAGTAAGTCATCATAGAAAGAGAAGGAAGACACACAGTCTAAAAATTTGTGTGAATTTATGAATGTAAATAAGATGATTCTTGATAGATGTATTCTTGGTAGATGAATAAGCATGTAAATATTTGGAGTAAAGATGAGGTTTGAGACTACTAATAGATGGTTAGACAGGGAAGATAATACCCTATGTCTGAGAAAATTCCTAGCTGTGTCCAAAACTGAAAAGTTTGTAAACTACTGTCCTATATGATCTTGTTTCAATTGCGCATTGGCTGACTGCAAAGGACTTAATATCATTTTTACATTTCCCAGGATTTGAGGAAGAAATTGAATGTCCCATTTTATTGAATAACATTTGTGCTATCACCACATACTAACATGGAGTGGCAAAGTCAAGGAAAATAATATATATGTGTTGGTCCACCCAGTAAGGCCAGAGGAACGAAATCTGCAATCCATCAGAAATTCGTATCTTTTGTTGCTTTGTATTTTAAGATTGCTTCTCCACCTCAGAGTTAATCAAGATAACAATAACCTGAAGTTGTAGCAGGATAAATCTTATGCCTCAAACTTGAATGTGTAAGCAGTGTCCCATTACTGATTTCTGCTAAATAAAATACAATGTAACAGCCCGCATCCAACAAGGATAAGAAATTTGATCTCAGTCATTTGAGGGCCCACCCCTTACTTTCCCTAGGTTCATATAAATTGGACAGAAATTAACGATGGCCGAAGAGTGAAGACAGATCATTACTCTACAACCCAGAGTGGTTACATGAATAGCAACATCTCTGTTCCAGTCCCTTGAAGTCAGGCGGTCTAAAGCTTCATGGCCACGCCTAGACAAAAGAAGTTTTTTGGAAGTTGGGAACTTATTGGCATGAGTTCAACCTCCCCGGGTGCACCACACGGTGCTATTCTTCTCTGAGGGACTGCCACTTGTCAGGACACTGACAGACTTTTGTCCTCTTCCAAGTCTGAAAGGATCTCTTCCCTGCTCAGCTGCTCAGCACTCCTGCCTGTCCCTCTCAGAGGCACTGACTTCTCTGTCCCCAGTCCACCCTTCCCACCCTCGAGGAACTCGGGTCCAGAGGACAGGCAAGCTCTGCTTTTGATCTCCACAACAGAAAACTCCCCTGACACATGGGAACACAAGGGGCCTGACTACTTTTTGGAATAAATGAAAAGAGAAAATACAATCAAAACAAGAAATATTATCAACCAACTGCTGGTGTTTGGTTGGCTGGGGACAAGAATTTCCTAGCGAAGGGACTTTGAATATTAGAATAGATAGGCAAGTGGTACTTTCCTGCTCCCTCTTGGCACCTTACTCCCTTACTCGCCCCCCCCCCCCCACCTATTGCTTTTCCTTAATTTCCCCCCACAGTACTCCTTGACAACTAACATACCTTATCTTTTTATTATTATTTGTTTGTTTACTATGGGTCTTAACCTACTAATTTAAGACTCATGAGGGCATTTGAATTTTGTTTGTTTTGTTCACATCTAAGCCTAGAAGAGTCGTAAATAATAGAAGCTCAGTAAATATTTATTATTATAAATAGAGATCTTTTTGTTCAGGGTGGCATTGGTAAGAGCCAGTCAGAAAACTGGAGATGAAAATGAAAGCTCCTGGAAAAAAAAAAAAGAAAGCTCCTGTATTTTAATCCTGAATTATGTGATTAACCCTAGAAGAGTAAAAGAAAAATATATAAAGATGAGGACTACTGGGCATTATGATATGGTGATATTACTTCTAAGATAACACAGAACTTCAGTTTTTGTACAGAAATCAGATCTGTAAAATATTTCATGGGCCACTGATTTATTCCATATTAGTAAGTATATTTTTCCTTAGGGAAAAAAAATGTGTCTAACTTCAAGTACTTTAAATACTATGTAAAAAATAATACCTAATTTTAAAACTAAAGTAATTCAATCAAGTGCTTTTTAATGTGACCTATTTGGGGGATGGTAGAGTCTCACTACAGTCCTGTAGGTACAATGGTAGCATCTACAATCCGAAATTATCATTTTGGTTACATCAATATTAAAGTTAACTGCAAAATAAGTACTTATAATTTAGAAAATGTATCTTTTAGACAAAATGTTGAGCATATATTAAAGATCTGAAAAACCAAAATCATAGGTACTTAGCCTGCTTTACTGAGCTTCATAAATTCATTGAAATGACTTCAAATATTGACCATTACTTTAAGTTATTTCTTACATAATATGCCTTTAGAAACATGAGGATATAATTCATAGATTTCATAATCTAAAAATATATAAAATAATTTTCCTTTGAAATGCATCTCTACTGAATGTTTGAGGATCAACACTACTGCCTATTCTAAGGTACTCTGCCTGGTGATTTATGTTAATTGCTGCTATTTATACATTCAGACTTGCCATGTAGCTCGCTGACTCTAACCATGCATTGCCCTGATGCATCGTTCTATTTACTATCACACCAAAGCTATTGCTCTTCTCTGTTGGGCAGACTGTTTTCACTTAAAGCAATTCAGTAGAAAGTTAATCACAAGAATATCTTGTCTTCCTTAAATTGGATTTCTGCAACAGCAACCAGTAATCTAGACAGTAAGAACATTCCCGTTCCTTTGATGCTCACTAGAAGATAGTCACATCACACCCATGTGCATCCACACTTCTTGGCTTCCTCTCTTCTCATCTCTCATCTTTAACATAGGATCATATAATCTTCATATAGTCAACTCTGGATTAGACAGTTTACTCCAATTATTGGACACCTGAAGGAAATATTGCTTTCAAAATCTTATTAATTTATTGTTTACTCTAAGTTTCCTGTGGTATACATAAATAGGAATTTTGCTTACTCTAACGCAGCAGGATTTTAAGATCAAAATAACTTATGTCTACTCCCCACACTACTGGAAAGTGTGAACTAGCTAAGCTGACAAAAAAAAAAAAAAAGTTCTAGTTCTGTTTAGTCTGATCCTTTAAAGGATCTGAGAGATTATGTATTATATCTGAGAGATAATACTGAAAATTAAATGAGTACTAGGGGAGAAATTAGATAGAAAGAATAAGGAAATTTGAGAGTCCAATTACAGTGTGGTTCCATTACTTGGCTTGAAATATTGGGAATTACCAAAACAGGAACTGAGTATTCCTTGCAAAGCTGGGGGTAGAGGGCAGAGGAGGAAGCCAAGCAGTTTAAAATAGTCCCAATGGAATATCAGAAAAATCACAGGATACCAGATGAACTTTTTATTAACTTAGACTTTAACATATGTTTTACTAAGTAATTTGAATATCTAAGCTCTTTTCCTATTAGGATAGACAACTGTTACATGCTGTGGTGGTGGTTGTTTTTTAAAGAAGTCCCAGTCTGACATTTTAGGTTGGTCTATTATTTAGACTGACATCCTTCTGAAAACAATTTTTATACAACCAATATATTGGTCATTTAGTGTGATGGAACTGAAATCAGATTTTGAGAGGAGAGAAAAAGAAGAGGGCTCCAGCTGTCACAGCAGGGAAAAAATCAACCACCACCAAAGAGAGAAACTATTTAAAGGGACAGGGGAGTCTAACATAATTTTGCTGAAGATCTGTCTGGCTTCTTTAGCACCACAAACTCATAAACACACTTATATGTTTCACACACATACATACACACACAAAATGCAACATAATAAAAATACACATTTTCATAAATATTTTCTTTAGGTAATTCCAGTAAACATAGAAAATAGGTATTTATGGTGAGATAATCTGCTATATAGTGGTTCTTGAGATTCACTGAGGAACAATATAGATTCACAGAACATTCCCAAGTAGGTTCAGGAATAAATACAAATACTTGTATATATATGTGCCTATATATACCAGAAATACATACATATATATATGTATATATGCATACAGACATATGTATTCTTTTCCTAGTCTTATTTTTTATTTTTTTAAAATTTTATTATGTTATGTTAGTCACTATACAATACATCATTGGTTTTTGATGTGGTGATCCACGATCCATTGTTTTTGTATAACACCCAGTGCTCCATGCAGTACGTGCCCTCTTTAATACCCATCACCTGGCTAACCAATCCTCCCTCCCCCCTCCCCTCTAAAACCCTGTTTGTTTCTCAGGTCCATAGTCTCTCATGGTTCATCTCTCCCTCCAATTCCCCCAGCCCATTTTTCCCTTCCTTCTCCTAATGTCCTCCATGCTATTCCTTATGTTCCACAAATAAGTGAAACCATATGATAATTGACTTTCTCTGCTTGACTTATTTCACTTAGCATAATCTCCTCCAGTCCCATCCATGTTGATGTAAAAGTTGGGTATTCATCCTTCCTAATGGCTGAGTAATATTCCATTGTATATATGGACCACATCTTCTTTATCCATTCATCTGTTGAAGGGCATCTCGGCTCTTTCCACAGTTTGGCTATTGCGGACATTGCTGCTATGAACATTGGGGTGTATATGGCCCTTCTTTTCACTACATCTGTGTCTTTGGGGTAAATACCCAGTAGTGCAATTGCTGGGTCATAGGGTAGCTCTATTTTTAATTTTTTGAGGCACCTCCACACTGTTTTCCAAAGTGGCTATACCAACTTGCATTCCCACCAACAGTGTAAGAGGGTTCCCCTTTCTCCACAACCTCTCCAACATTTGTTGTTTCTTTCCCTGTCCATTTTGGCCATTCTAACTGGTGTAAGGTGGTATCTCAATGTGGTTTTGATTTGGATTTCCCTGATGGCTAATGATGATGAACATTTTTTCATGTGTCTGTTAGCCATTTGTATGTCTTCTTTGGAGAAGTGTCTGTTCATGTCTTCTACCTACTTTTTGAATTGATTATTTGTTTTTTGGGTGTTGAGTTTGAGAAGTTCTTTATAGATCTTGGATACCAGCCCTTTATCTGTAGTGTCATTTGCAAATATCTTCTCCCATTCTGTGGGTTGCCTCTTTGTTTTGTTGACTGCTTCCTTTGCTGTGTAGAAGATTTTTATCCTGACGAAGTCCCAAAAGTTCATTTTTGCTTTTGTTTCACTAGCTTTTGGAGATGTATCTTGAAAGAAGTTGCTATGGGCGATGTCAAAGAGGTTACTGCCTATGTTCTCCTCTAGGATTTTGATGGATTCCTGTCTCACATTGAGGTCTTTCATCCATTTTGAGTTTATCTTTGTGTATGGTGTTAGAGAATGGTCGAGTGTCATTCTTCTGCATGTGGCTGTCCAGTTTTCCTAGCACCACTTATTGAAGAGACTGTCTTTTTTCCATTGCATGTTTTTTCCTGCTTTGTCAAAGATTATTTGACCATAGAGTTGAGGGTCCATATCTGGGTTCTCTATTCTGCTCCATTGGTCTGTATGTCTGTTTTTGTGACAGTACCATGCTGTCTTGGTGATCACAGCTTTGTAATATAGCTTGAAATCAGGCAACGTGATGCCCCCGGCTTTGTTTTTCTTTTTCAACATTTCCTTGGCGATTCGGGGTCTTTTCTGATTCCATACAAATTTTAGGATTGTTTGTTCCAGCACTTTGAAAAATGTCATTGGAATTTTGATCGGGATGGCATTTAAGGTATAGATGGCTCTGGGTAGCATAGACATTTTAACAATGTTTATTCTTCCGATCTCTGAGCATGGAATATTTTTCCATCTTTTTGTGTCTTCAATTTCTTTCATGAGTGTTTTGTAGTTCCTAGAGTATAGATCCTTTACCTCTTTGGTTAGGTTTATTCCAAGGTATCTTACGGTTTTTGGTGCTATTGTAAATGGAATCGTTTCTCTAATTTCTCTTTCTACAGTTGCATTGTTAGTGTATAAGAAAGCAACTGATTTCTGTGCATTGATTTTGTATCCTGCCACATTACTGAATTGCTGGATGATTTCTAGTAATTTGGGGGTGGAGTCTTTTGGGTTGTCCACATAAAGTATCATGTCGTCTGCAAAAAGAGAGAGTTTGACTTCTTCTTTGCCAATTTGAATACCTTTTATTTCTTTTTGTTGTCTGATTGCTCTTGCTAGGACTTCTAGTACTATGTTGAACAATAGTGGCGAGAGTGGGCATCCTTGACGTGTTCCTGATCTTAAGGGAAAGGCTCTCAGCTTTTCCCCATTGAGGATGATATTCGCTGTGGGTTTTTCATAGATGGATTTTATGAGCTTGAGGAATGTTCCCTCTATCCCTATACTCTGAAGAGTTTTAATCAGGAAAGGATGTTGTATTTTGTCAAATGCTTTTTCTGCATCAAGTGGGAGGACCATATGGTTCTTCTCCCTCCTCTTATTAATATGTTCTATCACATTGATTGATTTGCGAATGTTGAACCACCCTTGCATCCTGGGGATAAATCCCACTTGGTCATGGTGGATGATCCTTTTAATGTATTATTGGATCCTATTAGCTGGGATTTTGTTGAGGATTTTGGAATCCATATTCATCAGGGATATCACTCTGAAATTCTCCTTTTTGATGGGGTATTTGCCTGGTTTGGGGATTAAGGTAATGCTGGCCTCACAGAATGAGTTTGGAAGTTTTCCTTCTGTTTCTATTTTTTGAAACAGCTTCAGTAGAATAGGTATTATTTCTTCTTTGAATGTTTGGTGGAATTCCCCAGGGAATCCATCAGGCCCTGGACTCTTGTTTTTCGGGAGGTTTTGGATCACTGCTTCAATCTCATTACTGGTTATTGGCCTATTCAGGTTGTCAATTTCTTCCTGTTTCAGTCTTGGCAGCTTATAGGTTTCCAGGAAGGCCTCCATTTCATCCAGATTGCTCAGTTTATTGGCATATAGTTGTTGATAATAATTTCTAATAATTGTTTCTATTTCCTTGGTGTTAGTCGTGATCTCTCCCCTTTCATTCATAATTTTATTAATTTGGGTCCTTTCTCTTTTCTTTTGGATAAGACTGGCCAGTGGTTTATCGATCTTATTAATTCTTTCAAAGAATCAGCTTCTAGTTTCGTTGATCTGATCTACTGTGTTTCTTGTTTCTAATTCATTGATTTCTGCTGTAATCTTAATTATTTCTCTTCTAATGTGTGGCTTAGGCATCGTTTGGTGCTTTTTCTCTAGTTCTTTAAGGTGTAGAGTTAGTTGGTGAATTCGGGATTTTTCTATTTTTTTGAGTGAGGCTTGGATGGCTATGTATTTCCCCCTTAGGACCGCCTTTGCAGTATCTCATAGGTTTTGGACTGATGTGTTTTCATTCTCGTTGATTTCCATGAATTGTTTAAGTTCTTCTTTGATTTCCTGGTTGACCCAAGCATTCTTGAGCAGAGTGGTCTTTAGCTTCCAAGTGTTTGAATTTCTGCCAAATTTTTTCTTGTGATTGAGTTCCAGTTTTAAAGCATTATGGTCTGAGAATATGCAGGGAATAATCTCAATCTTTTGGTATCAGTTGAGACCTGATTTATGACCCAGTATATGGTCTATTCTGGAGAAAGTTCCATGTGCGCTCGAGAAGAATGAGTATTCTGTTGTTTTAGGGTGGAATGTTCTGTAAGTATCTATGAAGTCCATCTGGTCCAATGTATCATTCAAAGCTCTTGTTTCCTTGTTGATTTTCTGCTTACATGATCTGTCCATGGCTGAGAGTGGAGTATTGAGGTCTCCTACAATTAACGTTGTTATCAATGTGACTCTTTATTTTGGTTAACAGTTGGCTTATGTAGATGGCTGCTCCCATGTTGGGGGCATAGATATTTACAATTGTTAGATCTTCTTGTTGGATAGACCCTTGAAGAATGATATAGTGTCCTTCTGTGTCTCTTATTACAGACTTCAGTTCAAAATCTAATTTGTCTGATATAAGAATTGCTACCCCAGCTTTCTTTTGAGGTCCGCTGGCATGGAAGATGGATCTCCATCCCTTCACTTTCAGTCTGGATGTATCTTTAGGTTCAAAATGAGTCTCTTGTAGACAGCATATAGATGGGTCCTGTCTTTTTATCCAATCTGCAACCCTGTGCCATTTTATGGGAGCATTTAGGCCATTCATGTTGAGAGTGATTATTGAAAGATATGAATTAATTGTCATCATGTTGCCTGTGAAGATGTTGTTTTTATAGATTGCCCCTGTAAATTTCTGTTGTAGATCACTCTTGGGGTCTTTCTCCTTTTATAGAACCCCCCTTAATATTTCTTGCAGGGCCAGCTTAGTGGTCACATATTCTTTCAGTTTCTGCTGGTCATGGAAGCTCTGCATCTCTCCATCCATTCTAAATGAAAGCCTTGCTGGATAAAGTATTTTTGGCTGCATGTTCTTCTCATTTAGTACCCTGAGTATGTCTTGCCAGGCCTTTCTGGCTTGCCAGGTCTCTGTGGATAGGTCTGACATTATTCTGATGTTCCTCCCTCTGTATGTAAGGAATCTCTTCCCCCTAACTGCCCTTAAGATGGTTTCCTTGGTTCTAAGATTTGCAAGTTTTACTGTTACATGTCGGGGTGTTGGCCTGTTTTCCTTGATCTTGGGAGGGGTCCTCTCTGCCTCTAGGACTCGAATGTTTGTTTCATTCCCCAGATTAGGGAAGTTCTCATCTACAATTTGCTCAAATACATCTTCTAGTCCTCTCTCTCTCTCCACTCCCTCGGGATTCCAATTATTCTGACATTGGAATGCTCCATTGTGTCACTTATTTCTCTGATTCTATTTTCATGGATTCTGAGTTGTTTTTCCCTGGTCTCCTCTTTTCCCTTTTTATCTATTATATTATCTTCCAGGTCGCTTATTTGCTCTTCTGCCTCAATTACCCTAGCTTTTAGATTATCTAGATTGGATTGGATCTCATTGATAGCATTTTTAAGTTCTGCCAATTCACCTTTTATTTCTGCCCTTAGAGACACTATGTTGCCATTAATTGATTTCTCCATTCTAGCCATTGTCTTCACAATTGCTAGCCTGAATTCCATCTCCCACATCTTGGTTATATCTGCATCCATTTGTAAATCTGCAGCATAAGTCATAATCTCTGAGTCTTTTCTGTTTTGGGGGCTCCTCCTCCTAATCATTCTGTTGATGGGTGTTTGAGGGAATGTATAGAGGCCAAATTATTGACCAGAACCCAAGCAAGATGCACCTGTTTTCTTGGGACCTTAGGGTTGCTGGCCTCTTGTTTTCCCAGCCTGTCTTCTGCGGGAGGGGCCTGCCGCACTGTTACTCAGGCAACCCTGTTTGGGCGGAGTTGCCCTGCCCCCCCTGTCATGGGGGATGGGCTCACCGGGAATCAGTCTTTGGGGCTTTTGTTCTCTGGCGGCTTTCCCTGGTGGCTTTCCGCATCTCTTCTGCGAGTCAGAGCAGAAGAGACTGTTTCCAACCCTCTGCCTTAGAGCAGAGAGACCTCAGTCTGTTCTTCAGTGAGCCCTCCAGGCCACACTGTCTCCGTTTCTGTCCGAGCTGCTATAAACTGCAGCGTCCTGGGTTGTGCGCCCCTCCGCAGCGCCCCCAGTCCTGCCTCCAGGTTGGGGTGTGTCTCTGCCCTTTGTGCTTCTAAAACCACCAACCGCTCCCAATTCATGCGCACACGACCCCGCTGCTCTGGGTTTCTGCCCCGGGGGCTGCCCTAAAGTCCTTTCCCCGCTGCTACCGGTGCGAGTCTGTGCCCGTCCGCAGCGCGCGAGGCTGTTGCTCACCGGTGGTGTAGGATCCCCACAGCCAGGCACCCTTCTGCTGCCGTTTATCCTCCGATATCTGCCCGCGGAATCACAGCTGCCCGTGGAATCACGGCTCCCCGCTTCATACCTCAAAACCAACCACCTGTGACTATTCTGTTTGTAGAGATCCAGATCTTCTTACATCTCTGGCTGATTTCGTGGGTGCTCAGAGTGGTCTGGTAGATATCCAGCTCAATTCCAGGGACCAGTTGAAATAGGGTCCCCTACTCCTCTGCCATCTTTTCCCTTTCCCCCCTATTCCAAGTTTTATTGAGAAATAATTAACCACACAGCACTGTGTAAGTTTAAGGCATACAGCATGATGGTTTGTTTTGCATATATTGTGAAATGATTACCACAATAGCTTTGGCTAACATCCATCTTCTCATATAGATAAAATAAAAAGAAAGAAGAAAAAACAAACAAAAAATGTTTTCCTTATGATGAGAACTCTTAGGATTTACTCTCTTAACAACTTTCCTATATATCACACAGCAGTGTTAGCTATAGTCATCATGTTGTAACTTATACCCCAGTACTTAATTTACTTTATCGCTGGAAATGTGTACCTTTTGACCACCTTCCTCCAATTCCCTTCCTCCACCCTCCACCTCTGATAACCACAAATCTGATTTTTTTTTCTATGAGTTTGTTGTTGTTGTTTAGATTCCGCATATAAGTGAGGCCATATGGTATTTGTCTTTCTCTGTCTGACTTATTTCACTTAGTATAATGCTTTTCAAAGTTTATCCATGTCATCACAAATGGTAGAATTTACTTATCTTTTTTATGGCTGAATAATAAGGAATAGTAATATTTTAAAGAGCTCTCTGACAATGAGCAATTTTGGGAACCAGCAGTATAGTAAAACAAAACAAAAAACCAAAACAAATCCTGGCATCGAGATACCAACGTTTGTACTAATAATAACCAATTACTGCTAAAGTTACAAGAGAATAAAATAGATACTAGGTTTTAATGATACTCATGAAGGAGTCTTAAATCTCTGTCTAAGAATCAATACATTAAACATGAAGAAGAAAGCTTTCACATCTTTGTCCAACTTTGAAAAGTTCTGGTTTATGGCTAAGTTAATTAACCAAGTTGGCTGAATTAACAGCAGGAGATCAGTAAGAAGGATATTGTGATCTTCCAGTTTATAGATGATAGCTTATTATGAATTTGGTATGCTTATGAAGATTAGAAGCAGATGGCCCAACATAAATTTCAAGCAGGTTGACACATAATGTAAAAACCTGGAGTTTGTAATCAGAAGACCTAGGCTTGAGTCTCAGTTCTGCTACGTGTGGCCTTAGGCAAGTCACTTAACCTAAGCTTCAACTTTCTTAACAATGAATGAAGATCACATGAGATAGTGTATGTAAAAAGTACTTTTTTTTTTTTTGTAAAAAGTACTTGTAAAATGTAAAGCATTTTTCAAATATTCATTATTAATGTCATAACTGATCAGGACATAAATATTTATCATTTGGTCTATGCAATCCAAGACAATGAGAGAGGAACTCTATTCACAGCAGGGAGGAGTTGGCTGAGTACACATTTTATTTCCATAGGAGTTCTGTGAAAGAGTCTATTATTAATTTTTTAATTTACTAATTTACCCAATGCTTGTGTAGCACTAGGCGTCAAGTACAGTTTTAAGCACTTTACAAACAAATCATTTTAACTTCCTAACAAGCTCATGAGGTAGGTACTATTGCTATCTTCATTTTACAAATAAGGAAACAGAGGTACTGAGTTTAGAACTTGACCAAGCTCATGTAGTTAGTAAGTGACAGAGTTGGGGTTCATACACAGGCCATCAAGCTCCAGAATTTGTGGGCTCAACCACTATAAAATTTTATTTCACTAAAAGGCAATTCTATTGGGGCGCCTAGGTGGCTCAGTCAGTTAAGGGTCTGCCTTTGGCTCACCTCATGATCTCAGGGTCCTGGGATCAAGCCCTGTGTCAGGCCCCCCACTCAGTGGGGAATCTACTTCTCCCTCTCTCTCTGCCCCTCCCTCCTGCTCGTGCTCTCTCTCGCTCAGATAAATAAAATCTTTAAAAAAAAAGGCAATTCTGTTGCACAAGTCTCAGAGATGGGGTTATGAAGAGGCTTGTAGCCCATATCCTAAGAAATAGAGGGTATTGAAAATAACAGAGACCTGTCATCTGGTACTTTCTGTATCAGGTCATATTTATATTTCTTAGGAAAATTTTTTCTAGGATTATTAATCAGTAGTTGAAAACTTAATCACCATTGAACATGTAGTTAAATATTCAATTTTATGTTACATATATTTTATCATAATTTTTAAAAAGAATCAAAAACTTAAATTCATTTATTGCAACAGCTTAAAGAATTTTATATATTCTGCTTTCAAGTTGAAGACTTTTTAAAAAGATTTATTTATTTATTTGAGAGAGAGAGCAGGAAGAAGGAGCAGAGAGAAGGGGAGAGAGAGAACCCCAAGCAGACTCCCCACTCTGTGTGGAGTCCAATGTGGGGCTCAATCCCAGGACCCTGAGATCATGACCTGAGCCGAAATCAAGAGTTGGACACTCAACCAACTGAGCCACCCAGGTGCTCCTCAAGCTATACTTTTTATTTTGCAAAACTAAGTATATTGTTAAGTCTATAGCAAGAGAGCTGTTGTAAACACTGCTACATAAAATGACAGTATTAGTAATGAATTATTAGTAATAAAGTATTACTAATACATTGATGAAACAGAGCACATGAAGCAAAGTGAACACTGAGTCAATGGATAATTTTTAAGGCCTGTGCTTATCTAAAGTGTGGCTATCTCCCATTGCTCTGGCCAGGCTGACTGTTACAGCTGGGGACATTCAACAGGACTGGGAGGATGGGTTTAAATCAGCCAGGAAAATAAGCATGTACTTTTTTGTCCTGAGCCTTAAAAATGTCAGGATTGGCCTAATGGATTTTAAGCAATAGTACATATGGTTATCAAGACCTGGACCTAAAGAAAATTTACTTGGCTGCTATTTTCTACTCCACATTTGCTTATTTTTTATGGAATATGTGTTTATGGGGAAACAATTGTTGTATTTACTATAGACAGATGCTCAGATTCTGTTTCACAACAGAATTGTAAAAGCAAGTGGGAATTCTAGGAGAAGAGGATGGTTAAATATGTGATGTAGAATCAGTACACATTTTGGGAGCTAAACAAAATGGTAAGGAAGTGGTAATTCTGAAATTTATTTTCAAAGTTAGTTTAGTCGGTATTGTTTAGGGTTTAGGGAGAATGGGTTTTGACTGAGTCATGGATTGGTCTTAGCCTTTGGCTAGAAGATATGATATAATCAATCAGTATGTGGGGGAATTAGAAAGAAATCAAAAAGAAAGTTAATAGATTAATTGTAGACTTTCAGCTATGTGATTATGAGTTTTGGATTTCACTATTCACTATGGAACAATGTACCAAAAAGTTACTCCACAACTATTTACTAATTTGAGATCCCTAACATAAAAGATTCATTTTAAGATAGACTTACTCATAAGGGGTATGACTCTGAAGGCAATTTAGTGAGCCTGTATTTTGACTTAAAAACAATGATCTGACTCTGGTTCCTTTAACAGAAACTAAACATTTCTAGAAAATTGAGAAAGCTGTATATTGGAATTTCTTAGAAAAGATTATTATTATTTATTTATTTATTTATTTATTTATTTTTTTAAGATTTTATTTATTTGACAGAGAGACACAGCAAGAGAGGGAACACAAGCAGAGGGAGTGAGAGAAGGAGAAGCAGGCCTCCTGCTGAGCAGGGAGCCCGATGCGGGGCTCGATCCCAGGACCCTGGGATCATGACCTGAGCCGAAGGCAGACGCTTAACGACTGAGCCACCCAGGCGCCCCCTTAGAAAAGATTATTGCTGTTCCAGTGAAGAGTCAATATGAGAAACCTAGGTGATACTTAATACATTTTTCATGCATTTGATGATGGAAAGGTAGCCACCTGTTCTGTCCTTTATAAGCTGAGCATAAAGTTGGCCATATTATTTGGATTTGGACTTTTTAACTTCAGTAGAAGTTCATAGCTATCTAAATTCATAAGAGATGAAGTCGGGAGATGACAGAGGTGAATTCAAGAATTTATTTGGAGCAGCCAAGTCAGCATACATAAATGTGAGCGAACCAAAAAGCGGAATAGAGATAGGGAAAGAAACTGGTTTCATTCAGTTGCAAAGAACATGAAAGATAATATTTCCTATTCTCCTTCCAAATTCCATCAAACAAATCCAAAGCACTCTCAAGGCATTGCTGATATGGGGGACTATTCACTCACCAAGGAGTCAGATTAAGAAGGCTCTAACTTATCTCCTGCTTTCAATAGTTCAGAGAACTGTTTACACTAACCTAGAAAAGCACTGCACCAATGGTCTCTTTCAGTCATGTACTAAAGAATCAAAGGATACAATGATCAATTAGCTTTATTTCCTCCCATTGCCAGGAGCATCATGTTGGTTGATAGAAAACACTAAAATTATATCATTTTTCACATATGATCTTAATCAAAAGATAAGATATTATTCTCCATCTTATTGTTCTTGGTATCTTTTTTTAGATGTGGGTTTCTAGGGAAAGGAAATAAATAATTTAAATGTATTCTTTACCTGTAGTTTCTTTCTTTTTTTTTTTTTTAAAGATTTTATTTATTTATTTGAGAAAAAGAGAATGAGAGACAGAGAGCACGAGAGGTAAGAGGGTCATAGGGAGAAGCTGACTCCCTGCTGAGCAGGGAGCCCGATGTGGGACTCGATCCCAGGACTCCAGGATCATGACCTGAGCTGAAGGCAGTCGCTTAACCAACTGAGCCACCCAGGCGCCCTCACCTGTAGTTTCAATGAATAACATCAACTAATGTCTATTAAGAGCCTACTATAGTGACTACACTTATCATGGTGAGCATTAAGTACTGTATAAAATTGTCAAATCACTATGCTGTCCACCTGAAACTAATATAACATATGTCAACTATACAGCAAATAATAATAATTTTAAAGGAGCCTATTATATGACAAGCAGTATGCCAAATGCTTTGCAGTATTATCTCAGTTAACCCTTACAACATCTTTATGAGGCAGATACTATTATAACCCCCATTTTAAAGTGAGGCATGTGGGATTTGTAAAGACTAAGTGACTTGCCTGAGGTTAATCATCTGGTAAGTAGCAGAGCCAACCTTCAAACCCAAAGAGCATGGCTCTAGAGCCTGTCTTATTAACTACTATGACAACTTAATTTTTTTTTCCTAATATACATTACTATAGAAGTTTTCTTGGCATATTTGTCACAAGGAAGGTCACAGTTGCAGAAACATGTTCTAATTCCCTTAACCTTTCTCCAGGCCAAAAACTAAAGAATGTGTAGAAAACAAGCAAACAAACAAAAAATCTTAATCCAATAATACCAAATTTACAGCAAATTTTATATCAAATATGGCACTTGTACAATAAAAACTGACTGAGAGTTTGATAGCTACACAGATTATTTGCCAGCAGGAACGTGGTACAAAAGCATATATATACAGATAGTTCCTAACTTATGATGGTCCAACTTACAATTTTTCGACTTTACAATGGTGCAAAAGTGATACACATTCAGTAGAAACCATACTTCAGATTTGGAATTGGAATCTTTTCCTGGGCTAGCAATATGTAGTTGATACTCTCTCATGCTGCTGGGCAGTGGTAGCAAGCCATAGCTCCCAGTCAGCCCACAATCATGAGGGTAAACAACCCGTACACTGACAACCTTTTTGTACCCATATAACTAAGCTTTTTTCACTTTCTTTACAGTATTCGATTAAATGCAATATTCAACACTTTATTATCAACTTTGTATCAGATGACTTCGCCCAACCATAGGCTAATATAAGTGTTCTAAGAATATTTAAGGTAGGCTACGCTAAACTATGAAGTTTAGTAGGTTAGGTGTATTAAATGCATTTTTGAGTCATGATATTTTCAACTTATTGTGAATTTATCAGAATGTAACCACATTGTAAGATGAGGAAGATAAATATCTTGCAAATGTATTTTTCCACTGAGTTGGCTCAACAGATTTGTATCCAGTTTCACTCCATTACTCTAAGAGGGAAACACTGCCTGATGATCTAGTTATAAACTAATTTGCTAATCCTTATTACAAGTTACAGTCTTAGAATTTGGATCATAAAGAGCAAAACACTTGCTCAAATAGATGTTAATCCAGATGCACTTGTTATGACTATTGCAAATGTAATTTGAAAATATCAAGAGTTCTGCTTGTCACTAGTCCTCCAAAGGGGTAGATCAAGGGACAAATAAAGAGGAAGTCTGCCAGAGACTGCCATGATTCAACACATATATTAGAATTAAAGGTGAGAATTTTCCTCATTTTGTAGGTGCAAGTCTGGGAAAACATTCAACAATAAATTAGACCACTAAGTATGAATAAGTAAATTTGGCATGGTATAGAAAAAGAAATAACTTGGACTTTGGAGTTAGACATAATAACTCTAATCATTATTTCATCATTTGGTGGCTGATTGACCTTGGGCTAGATAAGTAGCCTGAATCTCAGTTTCTTCTATATATGTAAAAATAGTGACAATGCCTATCTTCATGGGGTTGCTGTAAAACTTTAAAAATTATATGAAAAGGATCTACCCAACTCGTGGCCTACAGCAGAGACTCACTATATCATTGCTGCTTGTAGGCTCTTTTAGCTGTTGGAGTCATCATACTGCATGCTGACATCAGAGCCCTTTGTTGGAGGATATTTACTAGACCAAATTTATACTCAATAAATTGATCAACAGTTGGTAATTTCTACTCATATGTTTATCATTATACAGCAAATAAACAAACTTATTTAGTAAGTTACTATAGGATAACAAGTTGTGTTATCACTTCTATTTACAGACTGGAAGAGTTAGAGTAATGTGATTTCAGTCATTTGGCCAAATTCTTAAGGGTACTAAAATTTCAGAATGGTTCTTCTAAAGATTCAAGTTACAAAGAACTGTGACATCTTCAGTGCCATCATTAGTGTATCTTTTGGAATAATCCCAGGGGTTTAACACAAGGTCTATATCTTCCTCACACTGCTTATCTGTTATCTGGTGGGGAGGGGGAGGTGGTTTGCTGAGAGTAGTCACTGAGGGATCCAGGCTGAGAGAGGAGCAAATCAACATTTCAAACATTATCAGTCACAGTGCCACAGGGAAAGAATTAACTCTGGAGGATGTTGCACTGCACACATTTACGTGCTCAAAGAGGTGACATTCATCAATTCCACACAACTCACTGGCCCCACCCCACCACAAGTATCGAATGTGCAATTCTACTTTGTAACAGGAAGGAAGGGACCTGAAAAATTCTGGTGAACACTTTCAATGACTCCTCCAATTAGGAAGCAGAATGGAAGGAGCTGCAGAAGCTCAACTTTAGCAACATGGCATTGTTTCCTGTTTATTGCCCCAGAAAATACAGGCAACTCCATAACACAATGGGTAAATACTCAAATGATATCTGGAACCCAAAGAGATGATTGCATACCTACAGTTATATCCTACATACAGTAGTAAGCAGACCACTAAAATATACAGCCAAAAAAATCCATTCACATCATCGACAAAATAAACCCCTAAATTTTACCACAAGAGCATCACAGCATCAGGGGTGAACTATCTACTTTTCTTGGCAACCTGAAAAACTTTTAGAAAAGTGTAGGCCAAGGTTGGACCTCCAACCAAGGTCATTGGTTGGAGTACATTACTTATGTCCAAGAAAAATTATAATGACTCTATACAACCAATAAGACAGATGATCAACTTCAACATACTAAAAATATTAAGTTCAAATTATATATCAGCTTTATCAGCAATATTATGAATTATGCATAATGTTTAATGACAGGAATGACCTTAAAGCTGTGTTCAATGAAACAGATCATTATTGGGTTTGACATGTGAATATATGGCAGTAAGCATAATTTCCAGGCAAAGTGAAAGACTAAGCAAAGAAGAAGGCAACAGAAAACAGTAAGCCATAACTACAGTTATATTACTACTCTAGTAGAGACAAAGCTGACAAAACTCTGATGCCTCAAGTTGAGAAAATTTAGTCAGTGGTTCTTATTCTCTGGCCTGCACATTAGATTCATTTGACAAAATTATTGAGGCCTGGCCCTACTCCAAGAGATTCTGATCTAACTGATTCACTAGACTGGAGCCCAGGCATTACCATGTTCTTGTTGCTGTTGTCTTTTTGTTGTTATTTTGTAAAGCTTTCTAATGCATAGCCAGACTTAAGAAATGTTAAACTAAGTCATGTAATTTAACAAGCTAAAAAATAAACTCATATATAATGGGTTCTGCAGACAGGTATCTGCTAAATATAAAAGAAGAGCATTTGTGCTAGTGGGGAAAGAATTATTTTCCATGCAACAACACTTAAAAAAATAGCCATCCAGGGGGAGGGGAAAAGATGGTGGAGGAGTAGGGGACCCTATTCCAACCGGTCCCTGGAATTGAGCTGAATATCTATGAGACCACTCTGAACATCCATGAAATCAGCCTGAGATATAAGAAGATAGATCTGGATCTCTACAAACAGAATATCGCAGGCAGCTGGTTTTAGGTATGAAGTGGGCAGCCATGATTCCGTGGGCAGATATCAGAGGATAAACGGGAGGGGGAGGGAGCTGAACTGTGGGGATCCTACACCACCGGTGACTGATAGCCTCCCATGCTGGGGACCTGGCACAGACTCGCAGACCAGTAGCGACGGGAAAAGGACTTTAGGGCAGCCCCCTGGACAGAAACCCTGAGTGGTGGGGCTGCACCTATGAATTGGGGGTGGCTGGTGGTTTTAGAAGCACAAAGGGCAGAGATGAGCCCAACCTGGAGGCAAGGACTGGGAGCACTGCAAAGGGTGCACAACCCAAGATACTGCAGTTTATAGCAGCACAGAGAGAAACGGAGATAGTGTGGCCTGGAGAGATCACTGAAGAACAGACTATGATCTCTCTGCTCTGAGGCAGAGGGTTGGAAATAGTCTCTTCTGCTCTGACTCTATGAAGAGACGTGGAAAGCTGCCAGAGAACAAAATCCCCAAAAAACCGGTTTTCACTGAACCCATCCCCCGTCACAGGGAGCAGGGCAACTCTGCCCAAACAGGGTTGCCTGAGTAACAGCGCAGCAGGCCCCTCCCCCAGAAGACAGGCTGGGAGAACAAGAGGCTGACAACCTGAAGGTCCCTATAAAACAGGTGCATCTTGCTTGGGTTGTGGTCAAAAATTTGGACTCTGTACACTCCCTCAACCACCCCTGAACAGAATGACTAGGAGGAGGAACCCCCCAAATAGGAAAGATTCAGAGACTGTGACTACCTCTGCCATGGATTTACAAATGGATTGGATACAGATCTAACCAAGACGTCGGAGATGGAATTCAGGCTAGCAATTGTGAAGACAATAGCTAGAATAGAGAAATTGATTAATAGCAACATAGAGTCTCTAAGGGCAGAAATGAAAGCTGAATTGGCAGAACTTAAAAATGCTATCAATGAGATCCAATCTAATCTAGATAATCTAACAGGTACGGTGAGGCAGAAGAACGAATTAGTGATCTAGAAGATCAATTAATAGACAAGAAGGAAAAAGAGGAGGCCAGGGAAAAACAACTCAAAATCCATGAAAATAGAATCAGAGAAGTAAGTGACACCATGAAGCGTTCCAACGTCAGAATATCTGGAATCCCGGAGGGAGTGGAGAGAGAGAGAGGACTAAAAGATGTATTTGAGCAAATTGTAGATGAGAACTTCCCTAATCTGGGGAATGAAACAAACATTAGTGTCCTAGAGGCAGAGAGGACCCCTCCCAAGATCAAGGAAAACAGGCCAACGCCCCGGCATGTAATAGTAAAACTTGCAAATCTTAGAACCAAGGAAACCATCTTAAGGGCAGTTAGGGGGAAGAGATTCCTTACGTACAGAGGGAGGAACATCAGAATAACATCAGACCTATCCACAGAGACCTGGCAAGCCAGAAAGGCCTGGCAAGACATACTCAGGGTACTAAATGAGAAAAACATGCAGCCAAGAATACTTTATCCAGCAAGGCTTTCATTTAGAATGGATGGAGAGATGCAGAGCTTCCATGACCAGCAGATACTGAAAGAATATGTGACCACTAAGCCAGCCCTGCAAGAAATATTAAGGGGGGGTTCTATAAAAGGAGAAAGTCCCCAAGAGTGACACAGAACAGAAATTTACAGAGACAATCTATAAAAACAAGGTCTTCACAGGCAACATGATGACAATAAATTCATATATTTCAATAATCACTCTCAACATGAATGGCCAAAATGCTCCCATAAACTGGCACAGGGTTGCAGATTGGATAAAAAGACAGGACCCATCTATATGCTGTCTACAAGAGACTCATTTTGAACCTAAAGATACATCCAGACTGAAAGTGAAGGGATGAAGTTCCATCTTCCATGCCAACGGACCTCAAAAGAAAGCTGGGGTAGCAATTCTTATATCAGACAAATTAGATTTTAAGCTAAACACTGTAGTTAGAGACACAGAAGGACACTATATCATTCTTAAAGGGTCTATCCAACAAGAAGATCTAACAATTGTAAATATCTATGCCCCCAACATGGGAGCAGCCATCTACATAAGCCAACTGTTAACCAAAATAAAGAGTCATATTGATAACAATATGTTAATTGTAGGAGACCTCAATACTCCACTCTCAGCAATGGACAGATCATCTAAGCAGAAAATCAACAAAGAAACGAGAGCTTTGAATGACACACGAGATCAGATGGACATCATAGATATATACATAAAATTCCACCCTAAAACAACAGAATACTCATTCTTCTCAAGCGCACATGGAACTTTCTCCAGAATAGACCACATACTGGGTCATAAATCAGGTCTCAACTGATACCAAAAGATTGAGATTATTCCCTGCATATTCTCAGACCATAATGCTTTAAAACGAACTGAATCATGAGAAAAAATTTGGCAGAAATTCAAACACTTGGAAGCTAAAGACCACTCTGCTCAAGAATGTTTGGGTCAATCAGGAAATCAAAGAACTTAAACAATTCATGGAAACCCATGAGAATGAAAACACATCAGTCCAAAACCTATGAGATACTGCAAAGGCGGTCCTAAGGGGGAAATACATAGCCATCCAAGCCTCACTCAAGAAAACAGAAAAATTCTGAGTTCACCAACTAATTCCACACCTTAAAGAACTAGAGAAAAAGCAACAAACGATTCCTAAACCACGCATTAGAAGAGAAATAATTAAGATTACAGCAGAGATCAGTGAATTAGAAACCAGAAACACAGTAGATCAGATCAACGAAACTAGAAGCTGGTTCTTTGAAAGAATTAATAAGATCGATAAGCCACTGGCCAGAATTATCCAAAAGAAAAGAGAAAGGACCCAAATTAATAAAATTATGAATGAAAGGGGAGAGATCACAACACCAAGGAAATAGAAATAATTATTAGAAATTATTATCAACAACTATATGCCAATAAATTCAGCAACCTGGAAGAAATGGATGCCTTCCTGGAAACCTATATACTCCCAAGAAAGAAACAGGAAGAAACTAACAACCTGAAAAGGCCAATAACCAGTAACGAGATTGAAGCAGTGATAAAAACCTCCCAAAAAACAAGACCAGGGCCTGATGGATTCCCTGGGAAATTCTACCAAACATTCAAAGAAGAAATAATACCTGTCCTCCTGAAGCTGTTTAACAAAATAGAAACAGAAGGAAAGCCACTCATTCTATGAGGCCAGCATTACCTTAATCGCCAAACCAGGCAAATACCCCATCAAAAAGGAGAATTTCAGAGTGATATCCCTGATGAATATGGATTCCAAAATCCTCAACAAAATCCTAGCTAATAGGATCCAATAATACATTAAAAGGATCATCCACCACGACCAAGTGGGATTTATCCCCAGGATGCAAGGGTGGTTCAACATTCGCAAATCAATCAATGTGATAGAACATATTAATAAGAGGAGGGAGAAGAACCATATGGTCCTCTCAATTGATGCAGAAAAAGCATTTGACAAAATACAACATCCTTTCCTGATTAAAACTCTTCAGAGTATAGGGATAGAGGGAATATTCCTCAAGTTCATAAAATCCATCTATGAAAAATTCACAGTGAATATCATCCTCAATGGGGAAAAGCTGAGAGCATTTCCCTTCAGATCAGGAACATGACAAGGATGCCCACTCTTGCCACTATTGTTCAACATAGTACTAGAAGTCCTAGCAAGAGCAATCAGACAACAAAAAGAAATAAAAGTATTCAAATTGGCAAAGAAGAAATCAAACTTCGCAGATGACATGATACTTTATGTGGGAAACCCAAAAGACTCCACCCTCAAAATACTAGAACTAATATAGAAATTCAGTAATGTGGCAGGATACAAAATCAATGCACAGAAATCAACTGCTTTCTTATACACTAACAACGCAACTGTAAAGAGAAATTAGAGAAATGATTCCATTTACAATAGCACCAAAAACGATAAGATACCTCAGAATAAACCTAACCAAAGAGGTAAAGGATCTATACTCTAGGAACTACAAAACACTCATGAAAGAAATTGAAGAAGACACAAGAAGATGGAAAAACATTCCAATCTCATGGATTGGAAGAATAAACATTGTTAAAATGTCTATGCTACCCAGAGCAATCTATACCTTAAATGCCATCCCAATCAAAGTTCCAATGACATTTTCAAAGTGCTGGAACAAACAATCCTAAAATTTGTATGGAATCAGAAAAGACCCTGAATTGCCAAGGAAACGTTAAAAAAGAAAAACAAAGCCGGGGGCATCACGTTGCCTGATTTCAAGCTATATTACAAAGCAGTGATCACCAAGACAGCATGGTACTGGCACAAAAACAGACATATAGACCAATGGAACAGAACAGAGCCCAGATATGGACCCTCAACTCTATGGTCAAATAATCTTTGACAAAGCAGGAAAGAATGCCCAATGGAAAAAAGACAGTCTCTTCAATAAATGGTGTTGGGAAAATTGGACAGCTATATTCAGAAGAATGAAACTTGACCATTCTCTAACACCATACACAAAGATAAATTCAAAATGGATGAAAGACCTCAAGGTGAGACAGGAATCCATCAAAATCCTAGAGGAGAACATAGGCAGTAACCTCTTTGACATCGGCCACAGCAACTTCTTTCAAGATACATCTCCAAAGGCTAGTGAAAGAAAAGAAAAATGAACTTTTGGGATTTCATCAAGATAAAAAGCTTCTGCACAGCAAAGGAAACAGTTAACAAAACAGAGAGGCAACCCACAGAATGGGAGAAAATATTTGCAAATGACACTACAGATAAAGGGCTGGTATCCAAGATCTATAAAGAACTTCTCAAACTCAACACCCAAAAAACAAATAATCAAGTCAAAAAATGGGCAGAAGACATGAACAGACACGTCTCCAAAGACATACAAATGGCTAACAGACACATGAAAAAATGTTCATCATCATTAGCCATCAGGGAAATTCAAATCAAAACCACATTGAGATACCACCTTACACAGTTAGAATGGCAAAAATTGATAAGACAAGAAACAACAAATGTTGGAGAGGTTGTGGAGAAAGGGGAACCCTTACACTGTTGGTGGCAATGCAAGTTGGTACAGCCACTTTGGAAAACAGTGTGGAGGAGCCTCAAAAAATTAAAAATAGAGCTACCCTATGACCCAGCAATTGCACTACTGGGTATTTACCCCAAAGACACAGATGTAGTGAAAAGAAGAGCCATATGCACCCAATGTTCATTAGCAGCAATGTCTGCAATAGCCAAACTGTGGAAAGAGCCGAGATGCCCTTCAACAGACGAATGGATAAAGAAGATGTGGTCCATATATACAATGGAATATTACTCAGCCATCAGGAAGGATGAATACCCAACTTTTACATCAACATGGATGGGACTGGAGGAGATTATGCTAAGTGAAAGAAGTCAAGCAGAGAAAGTCAATTATCATATGGTTTCACTTATTTGTGGAACATAAAGAATAGCATGGAGGACATTAGGAGAAGGAAGGGAAAAATGAAAGGGGAGAAATTGGGGGGGGACATGAACCATGAGAGACTATGGACTCCGAGAAACAAACTGAGGGTTTAAGAGGGGAGAGGGGTGGGGGGATGGGTTAGCCTGATGATGGGTATTACGGAGGGCACGTACTGCATGGAGCACTGGGTGTTATACACAAACAATGAATCATGGAACACTACATCAAAAACTAATGATATATTGTATGGTGACTTACATAACATAGTAAAATAAAATAATATTAAAAAAATAGCCATTCGGCACATGTTCACATCTATTTTCTTTAAGGAAGGGGGAGATTTCAGCTGTCTTTATAGCGACTGATTTTTTAGTAAATGAAAAAATAAAATGTATGAATAAACTAATACAAATTACAAATACACAACTAAATATCACCTTCAACTTTTTTTCTAAACTATATCCCAGTGTATCTATGAGAAGTTTTATTTATTGTGGAAAACCTTACCATCTGTACCAATCAATAGACAGTGACAGCTCTGTCATGCTTTCAACAATAAAATTAGTAAGTCAGTGGTCCTATAAATATATCAACCAGGGGAAAGTGACTATTCAAAATAAAAGCTTGGCAAACATGAAGTAAAAGTTAAAATTTTCATAATCTAACACTAAAAATATATTTCATTTTCTCATAAATGCATATAATATCTTTCTAGGATAACATATTTTTCTCCCACCTTAACATATACACTGTAAAATATACATAGTCCATATGCAGTGAAAACTCTAAAATATTTAGTCACTTGTTAAACTAAGCTTACACAAATTAGGATAAAATGATATTGAAATAATGTATGAAGTAAGATTTAGTTGATTAAAGCAGTGAAAGTTTAAATGCCTATCATTCTTTGCTAGTTTTAGAAAAAGAGATCAGACAACCTGTGCAATGTACATCTCTCCTCCACTTCTAGAAAAACCTTTAAGAAAGTCCACATTGTCTACCATACATTAATTTTTGTGTGAGTGATCTTTTTTCATGGGGGAAGGGGATGTGAACTTAATAACCAAATCAATGTACTACAGGGTAGAGACAGCATTTGAGGATATGGGAGTTCCGGCGTAGAGAGGGGCATTAAAAGATTAAATTTTGGGGAAGTCTAGGCAAAAGAACTGTAGGTTGGGTTGCTACTATCTCCATCTCTCAGGGACAGGAAAATCTCAGCTATTCCTGGATAATACATATTTTGAAATTATTCTTTTTTAATCAATTTCTCATATGTAAAATTTTTGACCATTTTTCTATCTTGGCTGGCAGTATTGCTGAGTCAACCTTCTTCCTTTCTGTTTCTTGAGTAGATTGGGGCAATGAGGTGTCAATATGAATCTCCCCTTCCCTATAAGTGCAGATCCTTAGATAGGCAGAAGTAGGGAATCAGAGCACAGAGGGACAATCTGGCATGTGCCAGCTGAATTTGAGGTAGAAGGGTATTAACAGTTCATCCTTGAATGAAGAGACCCACAGAAAAAGGCACCCATATTAGATCACCTCCAAGGTAGCAAGTAAAGAAAAAAGACAGATAAAAAGAGTAAGGGACAAAGAAAGTGCCTGTAGGAAAGGTACCCTGAATGACAACAGAGGAGAGATCCTGCCCCAGAGCTTGTGAGCACCCAGAGGGTTATCCATCTAGAGCACCTGGTTAGCTGGGAGAGTAGGGGAAGAGAGAGGGGAAACAAGTATTTTTTTCTGTCCTCATCCTCCCATTAGGGAACTGCTTATTTTAAACAGCCCTGAATTGATGATCTTTGCAAGATTTTCTAAGTTTACTTTAATGCTTTCAGAAGGTTAAAAACTATGGCTTCAGATGCTTGAGTTTGGCTTTGTTTTGCATCAGATTTGGTCTGTGTCCTTGGGACTAACGGTATGCTCACTGGAATCACACTACTTAAATTAATCCTGAGAAAATTCAAATCCTGAGAGAAATATAGTTGAGACATTTTAAAAAGTCACTTCTAGTTTTTACTTATATTTAAATATAATTTCTTAAGAATGCCTTGCTCTTTATCCTATTGTCAGATCTCTAAGATTCTAAGGTCTGCTTCATGAGAAGCTAACAGGTTTCCCTGTCCTTTAGGAAAGAGGAGAAGGGCCACAGAAAGGAGAACAATTCTTCCTGTTTTCTGTGGTTGCCAGCAGAAGTGCCTAGGAACACATCCAAAATATCAGAGCAGAGAAGGTGCCTCACATTAAGAAGACTGGCTCACAACTACCATGAAATGAATGTATATATTTTATTCTATACTTAAATATTTTTATTAAAATGGCTTTCCCTTCAGTTGCTTTCAAGTTGAATAGAAAAACATACTGCTTATGCCAAAGATATAGCAAAAGTCCATTTTAAAGTACCTCAAATTTACACAGATTTACTTATACTGTGGATTAAACAGTGTGCCTTAAATGTACATACACTTACATGTGTATTTGAACATATCTACTTTCCACTATAAAATAGAAACCATCCAGTCAAAGGAATCCACATTTGATACCTATTTTTAAATCAGATTTCTAATGAAAGCATGGTTTGCTGATGAAAAGTTTCAATATTAGAATACAGACACAGATAATTGAATTGATTTATAATGACTAAACCAAACCATGGAAATAAGTCCAGTTCACCTATTCTCATTAACCTGAGAGTCCAGTCTATTTATTAGTTGTAATGTGTGATTTAAAGTTTAAAAAGAGTAAAAAAGATACTGAAGGAGTTAGTATAATGAAATATTCTCTTTGAAATTTGAAAATCTGGTTGCATTCCATAATTAATTTTCCCTGTGAGCTAGGCCTACAACTTAAAGTCTTCTCAAGGGAGTTTTTAAAAACTACCAAATGATAATCTTAAAATTGTTTCAAAAGGCAATTATATAAAGTCCTCAGTTGATTTATACTATATCACCATTAGGAAAATAAAATTTAAAACTACCCTACTTTCTACACTTCCTTTGAAAAAACTTGTTTAAAAATACAAATATTCAATTTTAAACAAATAGTACATACTGTTTCATTTATATAAATATAAAAGTAAATAATTATATATCTTTTAGATTCTGAAACAAAAATGGCCATAACTAAAAACAAGTGCAAGAAGAATAAAGGTTTGATGTTACTGTACCTACCTTTAATGTGATACTATAATGTCCAACAAATGTTGCATTTATCCATGATCTTGAATGGGGATCACCCAGGAATTCTATGTGATATTGTTCAACATTTCCATCCAGGTCATAGATCACGTATTTCCCTTTAAAAGGATCTGGGCAAAGTATCCCTGGCCAACTTTCAAAAGAAAGTATTTTTAATTATTTTGATGCTTTAAAAAAGGCAGAAATCAATACATCTGTCATAATCATATACCAAACTTTCTCCTTTGAATTTTAATAACTCAAAAAACTTAAACATATTCATACTTGTATCCTTTAAAAGTAGGATATTCATTTGATACAAGTAATCATTTGTATCTTTGTAAATACAGAAAGCTTTGGAAAAGTCACATATTTAAGATAAACATAAAATATGAGGAGAAAGAATTATAAGACAAAAGAATGATCTCTAGGATCTGCAAGAGGTATTTAGACACTGCTAATAGGAAAGATAAGATTCATGGCAGGTTTGAATCAACCCTAACCAATAAGAATGCTTGTTACTAAAATGTTAATCCACTGAGCTTCTGATGGGGTACGAGAGAGCTGGCATTTCCTGAGCTAGGGCTGCCAAAGGGGTAGTTTGGTAGCACATGCTGTGATAACACTGGAGAGTCTAACTACTGAGGAACAAGCCAAAATAGAGCTCGACAGTTCTATATTGCCCCTCCCCCCCATCTGCTCCACTGGAAGGAGACCAAATTTCTAAAAATTTTTAGTATGGGAAATAAAATTTATCCTTTACTAAAAATAAATCTTTAGGAGTATGTCCTTTTGTGCCACAAACCTCTAGAAATTATAGAAATATGTTTCATTTTTCTTTTTGACAAAAACAAAATATATATACATCAACTAAGTTTTAACTATTTTACTTTCTAGACTCTGACCTACTGTTTGGAGCCTAAAGCAGGAAAGGAAGGCAGCAAATAAAGTCAGGAAGCTGTGACTAAGGGATGCCAAGTTCTACCTCAGTTCCCTTGTGAAAAAAGATAGTGAGGTTCAAATCAGGAGATCCAGGCTCCGACTCTGCCTTCTACCAGACAAGAGGCCTCAAGCAGATAATGAGACCTTGCTGTGACTCCAGTTCCTCAATATGCTGTTACAAAATTCACACAAACATGTGCTTTATACATTTTTGGTTTTTGGCAAATTAAAATATTATAAAGTGCCATCATTATGAACCAAATTGTGTTCCCCTCACCAAATTCATATGTTAAAGTTCTTATAACTCCAGTACCTCAGAATGTGACTGTATTTGGAGACAGTGTCTTTATGGAAGTGACTAAGTTAAAAGGTGGGTCCTAATCTAGCATGACTGGTTTCCTTTTAAAAAGAGAAGATTAGGGATTGCATTGAATGCATAGATTGCTCTAGATAGCATAGACATTTTAATAATATTTGTTCTTCCAACCCATGAGCATGGAATGTTTTTCCATTTCTTTGCATCTTCTTCAATTTCTTTCATGAATTTTCTGAGTACCCTATCAAAATACCATCAACTTTTTTTCACAGAGCTGGAACAACTAACCCTAAAATTTCTATGGAACCAGAAACAACCCCTAATTGCCAAAGGAATGTTGAAAAGAAAACCAAAGCTGGTGGCATCACAATTCCAGTCTTTAAGCTCCATTACAAAGCTGTAATCATCAAGACAGTAAGGTACTGGCAAAAAATAGACACAAATATCAATGGAACAGAAGAGACAACCCAGAAATGGACCCTCAACTCTATGGGCAACTAATCTTCAACAAAGAAAGAAAGAATATCCAATGGAAAAAGGACAGTCTCTTTAACAAATGGTGTTGTGAAAATTGGACAGCCACATGCAAAAGAATGAAACTGGACCATTTCCTACACCCTACACAAAAATAGACTCAAAATGGATGAAAGGCCTAAATGTGAGACAGGAATCCATCAAAATCCTAGAGGGGAACACAGGCAGCAACCTCTGTGACTTCGACCATAGCAACTTCTTGCTAGACACATCTCCAAAGGCAAGGGAAACAAAGGCAAAAATGAACTATTGGGACTTCATCAAGATAAAAAGCTTTTGCACAGCAAAGGAAACAGTCAACAAAACCAAGACAAACCAAGAATGGGAGAAGATATTTGCAAATGTCATATCAGATAAAGGGCTAGTATCCAAAATCTATAAAGAACTTATCAAACTCAACACCCCCCAAAACAAACAATCCAATCAAGAAATGGGCAGAAGACATGAACAGACATTTCTGAAAAGACATCCAAATGGCCAACAGACACATGAAAAAGTGCTCAACATCACTCGGCATCAGGGAAATCCAAATCAAAACCACAATGAGATACCACCTCACACCAGTCAGAATGGCTAAAATTAACAAGTCAGGAAACGATAGATGTTGGCGGGGATGCAGAGAAAGGGGAACCCTCCTATACTGTTGGTGGGAAGGCAAGCCGGTGTAGTCACTCTGGAAAACAGTATGGATATTCCTCGAAAAAGTTGAAAGTAGAGCTACCCTATGACCCAGCAATTGCACTACTGGGTATTTACCTTAAAGATACAAATGTAGTGATCCGAAGGGGCACAACACCCCAATGTTTATAGCAGCAATGTCCACAATAGCCAAACCATGGAAAGAGTCCAGATGTCCATTGAAAGATGAATGGATAAAGAAGATGTGATGTATATATATACAATGGAATGCTACTCAGCCATCCAAAAAAATGAAATCTTGCCATTTGCAATGATGTGGATGGAACTAGAAGGTATCATGTTAAGCGAAATAAGTCAATCAGAGAAAGACAATTATCATATGATCTCACTCATATGTGGAATGTAAGGAACAAAAGAGAGGATCATAGGGGAAGAGAGGAAAAAATAAAACAAGATGAAATCAGAGAGGGAGACAAACCATAAGAGACTCTTAATCATAGGAAACAAACTGAGGGTTGCTGGAGGGGACGAGGGTGGGGCAATGGAGTAACTGGGTGATGGACATTACGGAGGGTATGTGATGTAATAAACACTGGGTATTATATAAGACTGATGAATCACTTACCTCTACTTCTGAAACAATAAGACATTATATGTAAATTAACTGAATTTAAATTAAATAAAAAATAAATAAAAAGAGAAGATTAGGACACAGACATGCACAGAAGGAAGACCATGTGAAGACACAAGGAGAGAGATGCATCTACAGGTCAAGGAGAAAGCCTCAGAAGAAATCAACCTGCTGACAATCTAACCTGAGACTTCTAGCCTCAGAATTGTAAGAAATTAAATTTCTGTTATTTTTAAGCTACCCAGTCTGTGACACTTTGTTATGGCAGCCCTAGCAAACTAATCATATAAAGGTATACAATTATATATAGATACAATAATTGGTATAATTGAGAGGTAGAAAGAATGATACAAAAACATTTTTTGCCTCATTTAATTATTTAGAAACTAGATAAATTAGATATTTAGATAATTTTAAAACCTAAAGGAGGCATACAGATCATGCTATAAGAATCTGAAATTACAAAAATGCAAAATCCATAAATTACTTGGGCTCGAGGACTATAGATGGTTGAACTATTAAATTATCAATTGATATGAAAGTTACAAAGTCATAAATATAGAAATACATCTACCATACCATTGTAAAAAAGTTTTTACAGATTATAAATAACACAATGTAAACTAACAAAAGTATTTCATTATTATTAATGCTTAGTATTATTAATGCAAAAAGTTTGATTCCAGGAAATTGACAAATCCCAAGTGTAGTTGCCAGGAGGTGGTGAGTTGGGTGCACCAGTCACCAGGGAAGGTGGAGTGTGAGAATGGAGCAGACGTCTAGCTGCTTCCTAGATGCTGAGCAGAGTTCTTTGGCTCTTGGACTCTCTGAGTTAGGAAAAGGGTAGGTGGAAGGTCTGCCTAGCAGCCTTAGATCATGGAAGAGGAAGGGCTAGAGGATTACAAATTGAGTCAGACTATGTGGAACCCAAAGCAGCCTAATACTTTGGAAAATTGGAAATGATAATGGAAAGTCAAGTAGAGGTTCAGGACCTAAATGAAGATGACTATCTTGTTACTGTCAGGTTCACATCACAGTATCGTTGCTATTTGGCAACCCTTATTGGGCTTAAGAGTGCTTAAGAGAAAACTTGAGTGGAGTTTATCTTTTAAACCTACATTGGAAATCTACATTTCTGAAGGAACTCACTCAAAAGAAGAAGATTTCAATAGGCAAATAAATGACTAAAAATGAATGGTAGCTGTATTGGAGACTCGTAATTTATCAGAAATTAAGAAACAGTGGGTCCTCCAATGGATTAGGAACTATTTAAAAAGAAATCAAACTGTGATTGTTACATTACATTTGTTGACTATCCTTTGTAAAACACAAGGGGCTCATGTTTAATACTAGGTGATTTGCACCTCACAAAAATTTTTATACCAAATTATAAGTAGCACCAATTTCATTCAGTGTAAAACAATCACAGGATTTCTAACACTTGAGATATGAAAGAAAAATATCTTGCAGTTATTATGTTTAAGATAAGCTTTTCTGACACAAATTCTGATACAACTTCTTTTACACAAAACCTACTGGGCCCGAGAGTATTCGATTTATTTTTTATTTTTTATTTTTATTTTTTCTTAATAATACAGTATTTATTTGTCTTCCCCCTGTCAAACCCTGAGCCAACGACTTTCCCCAGGCTGCCTGGGGAGGTATAGGAAAAGGAACATACAGGGCGGACAAGACACGGGAGAAAGACCTATGGGAGGTGGAGACGGCTCCTTCCCATGGCGAAGAGGATGAGAAAGGCCACCATCAGGCAAAAGAGCCCTATTTCCTCCAAGAGGGCAAAGCCCAAAATGGCATAGGAGAAGAGCTGCTGCTTCAGAGAGGGATTCCTGGCATAACCAATGATGAGGCTCCCAAACACAGTCCCAATTCCAGCCCCAGAGCCAGCCACCCCTACCATGGCAGCCCCAGCTGCAATGAACTTGGCTGCTGTGTCGATGTCCCTTGAAATGAGACGCTGGTTTGGAAGCTGCAGCTAGGAATAAGTGAGGTCAGGGGACGTGGGGCTGCCAAGCTGCTGAGGGTCTTGTAAGGTACCTCATCTGTCAGTGTCTCCGGTGGTTTAACACCACTGCAGACAGTGATCGGTTCAACAGCTGAGAGGTGCTCCTGACCTAGAAGGGGGTGGAGACGAACTTTGCACAGGTGTACATTTTCAGGGGATGAGGGGGCTGTGGCAGGAGAGCTGCTCCCAATGCAGAGAAGACCCCGAGAGTATTCAATTTAAATTATTACTATATAAAATACAATAAAAATTTAAAAAATAAATAAAATGTAAGTGAAAATAGAGATGACTCCTAAAAAGAATGAGATGCCAATAAAAGAAAAAAGCTTCTGTTCATTATTTAAAACATGTCATATTAGACAAAATATTGCATGCTGATATACAGATGAATTATGAAAAGTATTGTCAAATGTTCAGATAATTGGGGCATGTTAGTATTTCTTCAGGCGGTGCAAAGGAATTGTCTGACTTCTAGTTTGTGTGTTTCAGCTAAAACAGAATGTACCAAACTGCGGGAGAAGCTGAGGAGAGGCAACAGACGCAGAAAACATGATTACTTCTCTCCACGTGCTATATCCATCATTTTCTTTGACTCAGTGTGATTGAAGAATGCTGATGTCCATTTTTTGCTTTCACTCTGACCTCTTTTTGTGTTCCAAAACTGTCAATGATGATAGTGCATTGTGCACTTCTACTTCCTGATTTTTCACGTTCATATTGATGAGAAATTCTGAAATGTTGTCTTGTGGGCTTAAAAATGGAGAGGGAGAGTAAGAGTTGGCAAACCAATGGGAAGGTATTAGAATTACAAGGAAAGTTGTGTGATTAATTTTAGAATCTGTGGGTGGTGGGAGGTAAAATGTACACATACAACAAAGACAAATAGGCACCAGGTGTTGGAATCCACTTGGGGGAAAGCGGAAATTTGGGCACAACAAGTAGCTTCAAGAGGAGTGCAAATATATCATGAAGAAACTGATCACATTTCTCATCCAGTGGAAATGATCTTTAATAAGAGCTATTGCCTTCAGTAGAAGTTGAAGCTTAAGCATGATTTCAGTTGTCGTGTATTTATACTCAATGAGAAGTACATGACTGTTATTTTCAAAGTATGGTTTGGATGTTTAAGAGGAGAGCTAATTTTACTTGGGCCTCATTCTTAATCTGTGGGAAACAAAATGGATGAGTTGGAATCATCACTAACTGAATGCTGTATTTGCCACAAAATCTCTAAGCTGTACCTAACTACAGGGGGCTTATAGGAAGAGGCAATTCCCTATCCCCAGCCTCCCCCCACACACATTGTAAGTATATTAATCCATAGATAAAAGAATGCACATAAGGAGTAATCAAATAATATTTTATAAGACTGAAAGGATCTATAGAAATCTCAATTTATAAATTTTAATATTATATCTAAAATGTATCACTGCATTGGTTTGTTAATTTAAAGGCATATTTTACTACTAAATTGTTTATACTATAGTACCTTAGAATGCAAATATATTTTCTATAAATTAATTTTCATATTTATAAAAAAGCTTTGTAAAATGTGTAAATATGCCCAAGGTAGTTACTTTCAACAGAAGCCTAGTTTCTGCTTGACAATGTATCTGCCCCTACTAGGGGAGATATGCACCATTATTTTTTACGTTTAACTTCTATGCTTTCCAGCTGAATACAATGCTATCTGATCATTTTTTAAAAATTAAGGCTGCTTAATATGAAGATAGCTTTTCTCTTCTCTCTTCTCCCCACCATCAGCACAAACAGACATAGCATAACCCAAAGGCAAGAGGCTGCATATGTACTTTTATAAGTATATAAGTCTGTGCTATCTCACAGTGTGGAGGTAAATGTAACTATTGTAATTTGATTTTCCACGGACCTTGCCCATAGACAAAGTGCCTTCTCTTGACAATTCTTTATTTTTATTATATAAAGGTTAAATAGGCATTTCTAGATTCTCTATCAGTCTCTAGCTTTTAAAAACTTTATTAGAGAAGGTCAACTGTTCTGGGAAAGAATAACTTGGGATGTTGATAAGATTGAGTTTCTGAGCCTTCAAGGTTGGGTGTAAGGCCATAGGCTAATGAGAACTGACCCAGATAATGCCACCTGCTAAGTGTCTCTACAGCCAGCTAGCTGGTCTTTCCACTTGAAACTTCAACATCTTTAATATTGTTTAATTAAGAACTGATGTTTGACTGTGTTTAGTGGGTTAATTCTAGCTTTACATTCTGCTATTGCAATTTATCCTGTTATCATCTTTCTATGTATCTGTAGCATTGAATATGAAATATAACTAGATTTGAGTTTTTAAATATTTTAAGGCTATATTTTAAGCCTGTGCTCAACTATACTTAGTTCATAAAGAAAAATACATATTACTACTTAGCCAAAGCACTCTATTCTTTCCAAATAGCAAGAAGTAGATACAGCTGCATTTTGCAGGTATTTTGATGGTCCTAATCATAGATTAAAGATAGTTTAGGGCCTGGAGTAAAACATGTTTCATTTGTACTTCAAGTCTTAATCCTCAGTTACAAGCACAAAACTGCAAAAGAAATTCCTAATCAGATTTCTAACATAATATTTCAGATATAGTGATAAGAAGCAAATACATTTCTTGAATTAGTTATTGAGACTTCAGAATTTCCATTAGAAAATACAAATTCTCTGCTTTCAAAATATTAATTTTAGATCTGAAAAATGACATGGACTACAAATACCTTCATAAGTAACCTCATAAAATAAGCATTCATATTCATGTCTTTTAAGATATTTGTTTTTACATAGCTATCTAGTTCCTCTTCATGCCCATCCTAATTATTTTACAAAAGAAAATAATATTTTTAATATTTAAATAAATAATATGTATATATTTACAACATTTCACATTTGATCTCTAGAAACGTCCTCAGTAGCAAAAGGTATATATCTCAGAGAGACTTCCACATTTGCAAAGATATTAAATGTATTAGTTTGCTAAGGCTGCCATAGAAAAATACCACAGAGTGAGTGGCTTGAACAACAGAAACTTATTTTCTCATAGTTTTGGAGGCTTTGAGTCTAAGATCAATAGGTCAGCAGGGGTGGTTTCTCTTGAAGCCTCTCCTTGGCTACCTTCCTGCTACGCAGTCACATAGTTTTTCCTCTGTGCATGTGCATCCCTGGTGCCTCTTTGTGTATCCAAATTTCCTCTTCTTATAAGAATACCAGTCAGATTGGTGTAGGGCCCACCCTAATGGCCTATTTTCATTTAATCACTTTTTTAAAGGTCCTGATTCCAAATACAGTCACTTCTGAGGTTTCAGCTTTAAAGTATCTCTTTTGGGGAACACAATTCAGCCCACAATAGTAAGTGACAGAACAATAACACAACTATAGGTTTGATTTGAAGGCCTCTTGTCTGTGTGTGTGCGCGCCTGTGTATGTGTGGTGTGTTACAGGAAGTCCATCACAGTCTCTCTATGAAAGCAAACATTTTATATTCTTCATGGAGAACAGCTGAATGTGAATGAAAATGAGGTAATATGAGCCAGAGTATGCCAGCTTTGAGAATGTTAAGTAGGAGAATATAATGTAAAATAGCAAGGGATTCTAGGAAGATAGCAGCAATGGTGTTAGGGTTTTAGAATCTCCTGAAATTTTCCCGTAAGTACAGGTAGAACAACTATAATAGCACAGTCAAAACATGACACACATCTATAAAAACTAAGTGATAAGCTATCCACAGAAACTACCAAAATAGAAGCAGGCAAGTACAAGCTATTGACAGGTACAAGACCCACATATTACTAGCATCTGTATGAGGGAAAGCGGGTGGGGGGGGGGGCAGGCAACCAGTGGTCTGATGGGTTTGGGAAATAAGAGCCTCAAAACTGTAAGGAGTACTTACTGAAAAGTGCAGCAGGTCAACATGAGCACAGCAGCCAAAACTGTGAGGTGGATAGCAACAAAACCTGAAGTTATTGGAGCTGTCTGGGCTCTGTGAACACTTAAAACTAACCAACAAAACTCCTTTCCAGGACAAAAGCTTACACTGATGAGAAACTGCTGGGAGTATAAACCAAATCGAAGAAGAAAGGATCAATATGAATAAAGGAAAGAGAACGTACAAATAAAAGTGGGGATACAACGCCAAAAGCACCATCCATGAAAAAAAGATTGGTAAGTGGGATTTCATTAAAATTAAAAATGTCTGCTCTGTGAAAGATACTAGTAAGAATGAGAAGATAAGCCACAGACTGGGAGAAAATATCTGCAAAACACATATCTGATAAAGGACTGGTATCCAAAATATACAAAGAACTCTTAAGCTCTACAATAAGAAAGTGAACCACTCAATTAAAAGATAGGCAAAAGATCTGAGCAGACATCTCACCAAAGAAGATATACAGATGACAAATCAGAATATTAAAAGATGTTCCACATCATATGTCATCCGGAAATGCAAATTAAACCATTAAACCATGTATGTCCATGAAAATACATAGAGGAAACTTAAATGCCTATTACCAAGTGAAAGAAGCCAATCTGAAAGGCTACATATTGTGATTACAATGCAGCATTCTGGAAAAGGCAAAACTATGGACATAGTATAAAGATCCCCAGTTGCCAGGGGGTGGTGGGAGGGATGAATAGGTGAAACAGAGGAGATTTTTAAGCCAGTGAAACTATTCTGTATGATATTATAATGGCGAATACATGTCATTATACATTTGTCAAAACCTATAGAATGTACAGCACAAAGAGTGAATCCTAATGATTCACTATGGATTTCGGTCAACAATGATGGGTAAATGCTGGTTCATAGATTGTAACAAATGTGCCACACTGATTTGGGATTTTGATGGTATATGAGGTTGTGTGGGGCTAGAGGGGAGATATGTGAAGACCCTGCACTTTCCATTCAATTTTGCTGCAAACTTAAAACTGCTCTAGAAAATAAAGTTTATTAGTTAAAATATGGAAATAATTCAATTTTAAAATTTAAAAAATAAAATTAGAGAAGGAAAAAAGCTAGGAAATCTCAGACAACAAGTTCATATTTTTGATACTCTGAGAAAATAATAGAATAAGGGGCTTTGGGTATGTGATGTAGACAAAAAAGCTAAAGCAAATCTATTCTGCAGATTCCAGTTCTGGACAAGTTGAGGTAGACTCAATTCTCTATATTCCTCCCACTAAGAACACCAAAAATTCCTCAGTATTATACATCAAATAAACATAAGAAGATTCTAAAAGATGAAGAGAAGATAAACCAGAGAAGGGCCTCAAGACCTGAAGAATGACATGGCAGTGAGTTCCCTCAGTGCTCTTTTTGCCTCATATATCCTAGACTGGGTGCTAAAGAAGCCAGCAACCCAGAGGTACCAATGGATGCAAAGGAACAAAAAGTCCATATGAAGCCTGCTCTTTCTAGTCATAGGACCAGGATAGGGGCAACCTAGCAAGACAGAAAACTTTAAAGCAATAGCTGCTTTTTTCCCAGCCAAATACCATGGAAAAATCTACAGATTCCCATCTCTATCCTTATCAACAAAGGCCAAGTGGTGAGCCTGGACTTCAACCCACCCAGCAGTAGTAAAGCCCCCACTTCCTCCCCACTCAGATAGTGGTGGAGGAGGACTACTGGGAAGTTGGAATTTTTATCACCTTCCAGAATTAACATGATTCTCCCCCCATGGTATCAGTGGAGGTGAGTAACAAGGTACCAGTACCTCTCCCAGCCAAGTTGGTGAGTGAGGAGCCTGAACTCTCATCCCTGCCCAGCAATAATGAGGCACCCCTCCCTTTCCAGAGAGTAAGTGGAGACTGAGTAGAAAACCTAGACTTCCACTCCCATCTGGCAAGAAGGAACAAGAGGGGGGTGCCTGGGTGGCGCAGTCGTTAAGCATCTG
The DNA here is from genome assembly GCF_029215605.1 of Mirounga angustirostris. Taxonomy (NCBI): domain Eukaryota; kingdom Metazoa; phylum Chordata; class Mammalia; order Carnivora; family Phocidae; genus Mirounga; species Mirounga angustirostris. The sequence continues at coordinate 141,219,324 of NW_026991709.1, read as the reverse complement.
CCTTCGGCTCAGGTCATGATCCCAGGGTCCTGGGATCAAGCCCCGCATCGGGCTCCTCGCTCTGCGGGAAGCCTGCTTCTCCCTCTCCCTCTGCCCCTGCTTGTGTTCCCTCTCTCGCTGTGTCACTCTCTGTCAAATAAATAAATAAAATCTTTAAAAAAAAAAGAAGGAACAAGAGGTTCTCTCATATCTCTCCAGTGCAGTAGTAGGGCCAGCCTGCTAAAACAGATTTAAATAAGATCCAAAATGAAAAAAAAAAAAAAAAAGGAAAATCTAACAAATAAATAGAAGATATAGAGAGAACCAAATGGAAATGTTACACCTGAAAATACAATAACTAAAACAAAAAGCTCAATGGATAGTCACAATAGCAGAATGAATATGAAAGAGGCAAGAATCAGTGAACTTAAAACAGAAATGATCCAATCTGAACAACAGAGAGAAAACTGACTGAAAAAAACCTCTTCTTAAAGAATAGAATTCATTTCATATAAAAGTACAAAAGAGATTCAGCAGGTGTCCCTCCAAAGCAGCTTCTGCCCTGATACACTCTGCAAGCAATCCCAGCAGGGACTGGTGCCACTCCAAAATGACTTCTTCCCTGGGAGAGGGGAAGATAACCACACACACAAGTGCATCCACAGATCCAGGAGCCAAAACTTATAGCTGGCAGCACAGAGAGAATGCCCTGTTGATCAGGCCAACTACAGCCCCAGCAGGGCGGACTGGGGACAGGCCTCTGGTCTGATTGTTGACGCCACCCAACCACAAGCCCACAGCAGCCCCAGACTGATCCCTCAATGGCACAAGGGCCAAACTCTGCTCAGTGTACCCACAACAAGCAAAGTGGGCCATTGCAGCCAACTGGACTAGAGGCAAACACAGCTCAGCCACAATAGTAGGGTGCAAGCAACCCATATAGGACACACCCCTGGTTCTGGTGAACATGGGGCATTGCACTATGGGCCACCACAGGACCTCTTCTTCATAAGGCCACTACTCTCAAGATCAGGAGACATAGCTGACTTTTTTAATACACAGAAACAAAGAGAGTTAGATAAAATGAGGAGGAAGAGGAATATGTCACAAATGAAAGAACAGAACAAAACCACAGCAAAACAGCTAAATGAAACAGAGATAAGTAATATGCATGATAAAGAATTCAAAGTAATGATCATAAATATCCTCACTGGACAATAGACTTGAATTAGAGCTCAATAACAATAAGATATTTAGAAATCCCCAAATATCAGGTAAAAATACACTTTTAACAGATCATTTGAAAGAAGACATCACACAGCAAATTAGTAAATATTTGAAACTGAATGGTAATAAAACACAATATACCAAATTTGTGGGATATAGCTAACACTATGCTTAAAGAGAAATTTTTAGCTGTGGTTGCCTATATCAAGGGGAAAAAAAAAGATTTAAATCAGTTACCTAAAGTGTCCAATTTAAGAAACTAGAAAAAAAAAAAGTATTAGACCCCAAAATGTCAGGAAGATAATAATGATGAGATCAGGAAACAATAAATAAATTAGACAAACAGTAGAAAAAAAGTTGATTCTTTGAAAAGTTTTAAAAATTCATCAACTTAGCAAGACTGTAACTCAACAGTTTATTATGAAATAACAACAACTTTACCTTGGCCAATTCTGTAATTTTACCAAAACCAGGCTTCCAAGAGGGAGCTGTGAATAGATGATCTTAAATCCACTTTCATGAAGCTGAGCCTCTTCAGGGAAGTCTTCTTCAGAAATAGAGCACTTATTATATCTTGAATCAGTGTTCATGAAGCAGTACCATGGTTTATTGTGATCAACTTTGGCTGCGTCCTCACTTGACAATGATCTCCATTTCAAACAGCTTTCATTCTCACATTGAACCCACACTTTGTTTACATACATATTGTTTTCTGCTGAGGAATCCATTGCAGTGTTACAATATTCTACTATTATCTTACCATCCAGTTGTTCTTTTTCCATAAATGCATTTAATCTGGAAAACAAATAAGAAAAAAAGAAGAAAGATTCAAGAATATAAGGAAAGTTCAAACCAAAATCAGAGAAACAGCCCTGTACCTTCTTTGCCCATATCTTCTCTATCCCATAAAGACTATACATTTTGAACAATTTGTTTCCACCTACCCAGAAACAAAGGAACAAAATAAAAGCATCAATCACTCTGGGCATAAAATGCTCCAAAATTAAAAATAAATTTGTAATCACAAATAAAAATAAAAATAAGTATGACCATTTTTACAGAGAAAACTGAATCTAAGAAAAGTAATTTGTTTGCAGTCCCAGAGCTAGTATATGGTAGAGTCAAGATTTAACCAACTGAGCCACCCAGGCACCCCAGTAGAGTCAAGATTAAATGCAGGAAGTTTGGTTCCAAATTCTATGATCTTACCCACTAAGCTTTACTGCCTCATATATACATATATATTTCATATATATATATGAAATGAATATATATACTCATATGAAATGACTTGACCCCTTTTATTTTCTAATTCTGAGAAAAATCAAATGTAACAAAATATTTCACCATATGAATGTTTGAAATCTACTTTTAAAAACTAATCTGCTTATATAGTTTTGCTTTTTATACATTAATTCAAGTAATTTGAAAAAAGCATTTCTGTTTTTTATTATGAAAATTTTAAACATATAAAACATTAGAATTGTATGATTAAGTTCCCAACTTCTAGCTTCAATAATAACTGTGTGTATACTAAAAAATAATACAACTAAAATAAAGTAAAATTAATTAACAACTTATTTTGCAATAGAAACCTGTTTCAAAGAATGACTTCAATATACCATATTCACAAGTTAGCAAAACACTACTATCCAAGTATAAGCACCATTTAAAGAAGCTCTTAATTCATGAGTTAATCATATATTTAGAAACTCACTTATCATATTTCAGGGTCACCACAAATTGCTTTAGAAATTTGCCAATTTATGCCAATAGTCATAGTTCACAATTTTTTACCTGTTAATGCTGCTCGTATGACTGTATCCACAGAAAATAAACCTCAAAGAAACTATTCTACATATACAGAGATCCAACAATATTCACTGTGGCACTATTTATCATACCGAAAGAGTGGACAAATCTAAAAACACGAAGAACTAAATCTATTGGAAGAGGGATAAAAAATTTGCTAATAATATTCATGTAAATTTCTGGTTAATTATTTAACTGGTGAGGAAATTTATGAGAAGCATGCCTGCACTTTAGATTGCATTTGAAGTGAACAGTTTTTTCCTCAATTCTCTGTGCCACTGGACAGTACAGAAGTTGTTGAGTTCAGACATTGGAGCCAAATTATGTGTGAACTCTTGGCTCTGTTATTCACCAGCTGTCCCTGGGCAAGACATTTATTTTGCATTTCACTTCACATTAGGTGTAAGTCTGTGTGTGTGTGTGTGTGTGTGTGTGTAGCAGTTTTATTTTCCATCCTTGTATCTTCTTTTACTGTGCTGCCTAAGACAGGCATAATATTGAATAGAAGTCATGATAGTAGACATCTTTTCCTAATTTCAAAGAGAATGCTTCTACTATTGGACTATAGAGTCAAATATGTATATTTTTTGATAGAGACCATTAAAAAGTTGCCAGAAAATTTTTCCCTTCAATTACCAGTTTACTATGAGGATTTTTTGTTAATAATGAAGCACTGTTGAATTTTATTTATTGCTTTTCTGTAGGTATTGAGGTAAACATAAAGATTTTTTAAGTCTATTAATTGGGTATGTTGTAATAATGAATTTATTAATGATAAATCATACTTTCATTCTAGGTAAACCCTACATGATCAAATGTTATGAGATTTTTTTAACATATATTGCTGTATTTAGCTTATTAACAGTTATTTAAGATTATATATATGTTTATAGATGAGATTAGTCTAATAATTGCAATTCTCTTCTTTTTGCCTTTGTCTGGTTTTGATATCAAGATTAAAATAACCTCAAAATGAAGTACAGAATGTCTCTCTTTTTATGTAAAGTTTGCCTAAGGGGGGAGTTCCCAATTCTGTCTTACTTTTAAGAGTTCTGGTGTATCGGGTGCCTGGGTGGCTCAGTTGGTTAAGTGACTGCCTTCGGCTCAGGTCATGATCCTGGAGTCCCGGGATCGAGTCCCGCATCGGGCTCCCTGCTCAGCAAGGAGCCTGCTTCTCCCTCTGACCCTCCCCCCTCTCATGTACTCTCTCTCATTCTTGCTCTCTCAAATAAATAAATAAAATCTTTGAAAAAGAATTCTGGTGTATCTACTATGTCTCTCATTATGTTTCTCTCCTTCACCCTGAAATTTATTTATATCTTCTTTTTCTTCATTTATCTTGTCAGTACTTTTTAAACACAAACAGCATTTCAGTCTTCCCATTTACTTTTTTAGAATCCTATTAAATTAATAGCTGCACTCTATTCTTTCCTTCCTCTACTTTCTTGGGCATTCTTTGTTGATCTTCCCTTTCTCGAGTTGGTGCTTGATTAAATTATTTTCAGTCTTTTTAAAATTAATTTTATTTAATTATGGTAAAAACACTTAACATGAGGTCTACCCTCTTAACAAGTTTTTAAGTGTATCATACAGTATCGTTGACCATAGGTACAACATTGTATAGCAGATCTCTATAACTTACTCATCTTGCTTAATTAAAATTTTATGCCTGCTGATTCATAACTTCCCATCTCCCCTTTAACCCCACCCTTCAATTCTATGAATTTGACTATTTTAGATACCACATATAAATGGATTCATGCAGTATTTGTCTTTCTGTAACTGCTCATTTCACTTAGCATAATGGCCTCAAATTGATCCATATCCAATATTTTGCAGATTTTGCAAGGCTGAATAATATATTCCCTTGTAGGCTTTCTTCATCCACCCATCAATAGAAACTTAGGTTGTTTCCGTATCTTGGCTATTGTGAATAATGCTTCTATGAACATGGGAGTGCTAATTTGTCTTTGAGATCCTGATTTCAATTCTCTTAGATCAGTACCCAGAAGTGGGATTGCTGGATCCTATGGTAGTTCTATTTTTTAACTTTTTGAGGAACCCCCCCATATTGTTTTCCATAGCAGCTGCATCATTTTGCATTCCTACCAACTGTGTACAAGGTTCCAATTTCTCCACATTCTCGTCAACATTTATCTTTTAATTTTTTGATAATAGCCACCTTAAACAGGTTTGAGATGATATGTAACTGTGGTTTTGATTTGCATTTCTGTGATGATTACTTATGTTGAGGATCTTTTCATACATCTGATGGCCATATTTATGTCTTCTTTGGAAAAATGTCTATTCAGGTCCTTTGCCCATTTTAAATCTTGATTATTACTATTATTTCTATTAGTTGTAAGAGTTCCTTACATATCTTGGATATTAACTCCTTATTGAGTATATATTTTGCAAATGTTTCATTCTAGTCTATAAGTTGCCTTTTAAGTTTGTTGATGGTTTCCTTTGTTGTGCAGAAACATTTTAGTTTTATACAGTCTTACATATTTGGTTTTGGTGTAAGATCCAAAAAATCACTGACAAGACTAATCTCAATGATCTTCTCCCCTAAGTTTTTTTTGTTTGTTTGTTTTTAAACATTTTATTTATTTATTTGACAGAGAGAGAGAGAGAGAGCGAGAGCAGGAACACAAACAGGGGGAGTGGAAGAGGGAGAAGCAGGCTTCCCGCTGAGCAGGGAGCCCAATGCGGGGGCTCAATCGCAGGACCCTGAGATCAGGACCTGAGCCGAAGGCAGACGCTTAACGACTGAGCCACCCAGGTGCCCCTCCCCTATGTTTTTTTTATGAGTTTTACAGTTTCAGGTCTTTAATTTGAATCTTTAGTCCTTTTTGAGTTGATTTTTGTGTATGGTATGAGATAAGGATCCAATTTTATTCTTTTGCATGTGATTATCCAATTTTCTAATACCATTTATTGAAGATGCTATTATTTTCCTATTGTGTATTCTTGGTGCCTTTGTCAAAAAATGAGTTGACTATATATATATGTGGGTTTATTTCTGGGTTCTCTATTCTGTTCCACTGATCTGTGTGTTTTTATGCCAATACCATACTATTTTGATTACTATAGTTTTATAATATAGTTTGAAATGAGGAGGTAAAATGCCTCCAAATTTGCACTTCTTGCTCAAAATTGTTTTAGTTATTTGGATTCTTTTACGATTCCATGTGAATTTTATGCCTGCTTTTTTCTATTTCTGTAAAAAACACCATTTGATTTTTTATAGGGATTGAGCTGAATGTGTGGATCACTTTGTGTACCAGGGACATTTTAACAATATTAATTCTTTCAATCCATGAACATGAGATATCGTGCCATTTATTTGTCTTCAATTTCTTTCAGAAATGTCTTCTAATTTTCATTGTACAGATCTCTTACCTCCTTTGTTAAGTTTATTTTTAAGTATTTTATTCTTTTTGATGCAATTAGAAATGGGATTGTTTTCTTAATTTCTTTTTCAAGATAGTTCGTTGTTAGTGTATAGAAATGCAACCAGTTTTTGTTTGATTTTGTATCCTGCAACTTTACTAAATTCATTCATTAGTTTTAACAGTTTTTGGGTGAAGTCTTTAGGATTTTCTATATGTAAGATAATGTATTTTGCAAACAAAGACAATTTTACTTTTTCCTTTCTGATATGGATGCCTTTTATTTCTTTTCCTTGCCTAATTGTGCTGGCTAGGATTTCCAGTACTAAGTTGAATAGAAAGAAGTGTGATGAGAGTGGATGCCTTTGTCTTGTTCCTGATCTTGATCCTGATGAAAGCTTTTCATCAGTGAGTATGTTAGTTGTAAACTTGTTATGTAAGACCTTTATTTTTTTGAGGTACATTCCTTCTATACCTAATCTGTTGAGAGTTATATCAAAGGTTGTTAAATGTTGTCAAATCCTTTCGCTGCATCTACTGAAATGATATGATTATTTTCTCCTCATTATGGCATGTTTATTGATTTGAATATGATGAACTACCTATGGACCCCAGAGATAAGTCCAATTTGATCATGGTGTATAATCCTTTTAATATACTGCTGAATTCTGTTTAGTAGTATTTTGTTGAGAACTTTTGCATATATGTCCATTAGGGATATTGGCCTATAATTTTCTTTTCTTTTTTTAAAAAGATTTTATTTATTTATTTATTTGACAGAGCGATAAAGAGGGAGAGCAAGAGCACAAACAGGGGGAGCAGCAGGCAGAGGGAGAGGGAGAAGCAGGCTCCCCACTGAGCAGGGAGCCTAATGTGGGACTCAATCCCAGGACCCTGGGATCACGACCTGAGCCAAAGGCAGATGCTTAATGTACTGAGCCTCCCAGGTGCCCTATAATTTTTTCTTATAATGTCCTTACCTGGCTTTGGTATCAGGGTAAAGCTGGCCTTGTAAAATGAGTTTGGAAGTGTTCCTTACTCTTTGATTGTTTTGGATGAGTTTGAGGATTGCCACTAATTCTTTAAATGTTTGGTAGAATTCACCAGTGAAGCCATCTGTTATTGGCCTTATCTTTGTTGAAAGAGTTTTGATTGGTGATTCAATTACCTTGCATGTTACTGGTCTGTTCAAATATTCTATTTCTCCATAGTTTGTTCTTTTTAGATGGCATGTTTCTAGGAATTTATCCATTCTAGGTTGTCCAATTTGTTGGCATATAATTGTCCATCTTGTCTCTTATGGTCATTTGTATTTTTGTGGCATTATTTGTAACATCTCTTTCATTTCTGATTTTGAATCTTCTCTCTTTTTCTCTGTTAGGCTAGCTAAAGTTTTGTCAATTTTATCTTTTAAAAAAACCAACTCATAGTTTCATTGATCTTTTCTATTATCTCTCTAGTCACTATTTCATTTATTTCTGCTCTGATCTTTGTTATCTCCTCCTTCTACTAAATTCAGGCTTAGTTGTTCTTCCTTTCCTAGTTCCATGTGGTGTAAAGTTAGGTTGTTTGAGATCTTTGGTTTTTTGTTGTAGACATTTATCACTATATACTTCCCTCTTAAAGCTGCTTTTACTTCATTCCATAATTTTAGTATTGTTTCCATTTCATTTGCCTCAGATCCTTTTTTTTTTTTTTAAGATTTTCTTTATTTATTTGTCAGAGACAGACAGCAAGAGCAGGAACACAAGCAGGGGTTGTGGGAGAGGGAGAAGCAGGCTTCCCGCTGAGCAGGGAGCCCGATGTGGGACTCGATCCCAGGACCCTGGGATCATGACCCGAGCCGAAGGCAGACACTTAACGACTGAGCCACGCAGGCACCTGCCTCAGACCCTTTTATATTTCTCCTTTAATGTCTTCTTTGACACATTAGTTGTTCAGAAGGATGTTGTTTAATCTCCACATATTTGTGAATTTTCCAGTTTTTCTTGTTACTGATTTCTAGTTTCATATAATTGTGGTCAGCAAAGATGCCTGATATGATTTTAATCTTTTTATATTTGTTAAAACTGGTTTTGTGGCCTATTATTTATCCTAGAGAGCATTCTATGTGTATCTGCCACTGTTGGATGGAATGCTCTGTATATATGTTAGATCTTTTTGGTCTGAAGTGTAGTTTAAGTCCAGTGTTTCCTTGATACTCTGTCTGAACTATCCACTGTTGAAAGTGGGATACTAAAGTTCCCTATTATTATTGTATTATTATCTATCTCTTCCTTCAGATTTGCTAATGTTTACTCTATATATTTAAATGCTCCAATATTGGGTGCGTATTTTTTTTTTTTGAGAGAGAGAGCACGTGTGTTGGGGGGAGGGGGCAGAGGGAGAGGGAGAGAGAGAGAATCATAAGCAGGCTTCACGCCCAGCTAAGAGCCTGAGGTACAGATGGATATCATGACCCTGAGATCATGACTGAGCCGAAATCAAGAGTTGGGACACTTAATCAACTGAGCCACCCAGGCACCCCTTGGGTGCATAAATATTTTTAATTGTTATATCCTCTTGATGAATTGATCAGTTTATCATCATATAATGGCCCTTTTGGTCTCTTTTTATAGTTTTTACTTAAAGTTTATTTTGTCTGACATAATTATAGCTGCCTCTGTTCTCTTCCAGTTTCCATTTACATGGAATATCTTTTTCCATCCCTTCACTTTCAGTCTATGATTGGAGAAATAGTTCATTTACATTTAAGGTAATTTTTGATAGGTAAAGCCTTTTGTTAATTCTTTTTGGGGTGTTTTGTAGATCCTTTGTTCTTTTCTTCCTCTCTTGCTCTCATCTTTTATGATTGATAATTTTCTGTAGTAGTATGCTTTGACTCCTTTCTTGATCTTTCATGTATCTACTACAGGTTTTTGCTGTGTGGTTACCATGAGGCTTACATAAAACATAACAGTCCATTTTAAGCTTATAACTTAACTTGGACAGCATACAAAAGCTCTATATGTTTACTCCTGGCCCCAATATGTTATGTTTTTGATGTCACAATTTACATCTTTTTAGTGTACCCATTAAAAAATTATTGTAGCTGTAGTCATTTTTAATACTTTTGTCTCTTAACCTTTATACTAGAGTTATATGTGATTTATACACCACCATTATATATTAGAGCATTCTGAATTTGACTATTTACCTATCCCAGTGAATTTCATCCTTTCATGTTTTCATGTTACATGTTCACCCTTTCATTTCAGCTTGAAGAACTTCTTTTAGCATTTCTTGTAAGGCAAGTCTAGTGGTGATGAACTCCAACTTTTGTTTGTCCGGGAATATCTTTATCTCCCCTTCAATTCTGAAGGACAATTTTGCCTGGCAAAGTATTCTTGGCTGGCAGTTCTTTTCTTTCTTTTTCTTTCTGAACTTTGACTGTTTCATCCTACTCTGTCTGGCCTACAAGGTTTACGCTGAAAAATCTGCAGATGGTCTTGGGGCAGGGGTTACCTTATATATAACAAGTTGCTTTTTTATTACAGCTTTCAAAATTTTTTAACTTTTGAAAATTTTATTATGTCTCAGTGCAGGTCTCTTTAAATTCTCTTGTTTTGTGCTTTTTAAATTTTCTTGATCTGGATGCCTATTTCCTCAGGTTTTGAAAGTTTTCAGCCATTATTTCATATAATACTCTCTCTGTGTCTTTCTCTCTTCTCCTTTTGGGACTCTCATAATGTGTTTATTCATCCACTTGCTGGCATCCTATACGTTCTTTAAGCTATCTTCATTATTTTTCCTCCTCTGATTGGATGATTTCCACTGACCTATCTTTACTGATCCTTTCTTTTGCTTGATCTAGTCCGCTGTTGAACTCCCCTATTGAATTTTTCAGTTCACTTGTATTCTTCAGTTCTATTTCTTTTTAGTACTTTATTTTTTTTATATTTTATTTTATTTTATTTTAGAGAGGAAGAGAGAGAGAAAGAATCCTAAGCAGGCTCCATGCCAGCACAGAGCCCAATGCAGGGCTCGATCTCACAACCCTGAGATCATGACCTGAACCAAAATCAGGAATTGGATGCTTAACCGACTGAGCCACCCAGGTGCCCCATCTTTTTCAAACTTTTTAATATTTATATTTTCTCTTTGTTGAAACTCTCACTTTGCTCATATATTGTTCTCATGACTTCAGTGAGCATCTTTATGGCTATTATTTTGAGTTATCTGACAGGTAAATCATTTATCTCCACTGGTTTTATCAATGGGGTGAGCTGGAGGGAAAAGTCACAAAGTTCTGACATGTCTGCTCAGGCTTCCATAAGACTATTAATCATGTGCCCCATCAGCTCCCAGATGCAGGATAATTAGAAGCCTGACCCTTGGGTAGCAGCTGGGAAATTACGTAGTCAAATCCCTTCTAGGGAGAAATTCTGAGTCTTTTGTTTTTGTCTGTTCCCTCTGTACTAAGGGTGGGGGAATAGCAGCAGGAAGTACTTATGCATCTGTTAAAAACTGCCTCTTTGTTTTTGGTGGTAAAGGAGGACTTGTGAATGCCAAGCCCTTTTGGCACTCTGAGCTAGGTAATTTGGAAACCAGTCCGTTAGGTGGCAGTAATAAAAGTTGGGATGCTAGATGTATGGACAAGCTCTTTCCAGGGAGAAAGTGGATACCTGTTTTTATCACTGGAGTGAGTGAGGGGAAAGCAAATTACTGAAGTGCCCACAATCCTTTTCAGGCCCCTAGAGGAGCACAGTCAACTTCTGGATGAAGGTTGATTAGAAGCTCTACGCTCAGAAAAAGAAAAGAAAATGACACTTGACCCTTAGGCAGCAGCTATAAATGTCCAATCATATCTTTTCAAAGGGGAAATTGGTAGCCTTGTGTTTTTGCCTGTTCTCTCTGTGCTGAGCCCACTGGTATAGTCATGGTAAGTACTCACACTTCTGTTTAAAATCTCCTCTTTGTTTAATATGGTCCTGAGGGACTCATGAATGTTGAGCTACATTGACTTTCAGAGCTAGGTGACTTGGGGGCCAGTCCTTATGTAGCAACAACAAAAGTTGGGGAGCTAGATATGTGGTCCAAACCCTTTGCTCCTCAGGGAAAAGCTGGCAGTTGGGGATTCCCTCCTGATTACAAATTGCTATGCCAGGAGTTTATGGGATGAGTGTGTCTCAACTTTTCCTACTCTTTTCAATGTGTATATTTTCTCAGTCACCTGATGTGTAGGAGTCAGTCAACTAGTTTCCGTATTTCTCTCCAAGGAAATTGATTTGTGTGTAGCTGTTTGTTCAGTGCATCTACAGGAGGAAGGAAAGTCAAGAGTCTACTATTCTGCCATCTTGCTGATATCCTTTGTATTTTGTTTTCTTTACTTTTATATTAGTTCTAAGAAAATATTAAACAGTAGTAGAAATAGCAGATATCTTTATCTTGTGACTTTGACAATATTGAAGCATAAATCTAGTCATCAAAAACAGAAGAAATTAAGGTTATTTCTGTCAAGGCTGTCCTCTAGTTATGTTTCAGGACACAATCATCCATCCACAAGCCCCCCCAGTGAGCTGCAAAGAAAATAGTAGGAGGAGGACATGATGTTACCTACTGGGTGAAAAACTACCAACTCCCAAATCAAATATAAAAACAGATGTGGAAGATTCTAAGTCTAAGGCAGGTACTGGCAGATTGTGTAACAAATAAGCTGAGGGTAAGGAGTTGGGTACAGTTCTAGAAATAATGAGATTATCCATTACAAGTTCATTCAAGGAACTTCTATTTATTTTTATTTAATAAATAAGAAAAATAGGACTTAATAATATTTAATATCAAATTGATATTAGAATCCCCGCTCAGATCATATATAAGCAGGTCATATGTCCTAATAGTGATGTGAAGCCTCCTGCTGGAAAGGTGAGAAGCACCACAACTGAGAGTGTTTGACAGAGGTGCTCTTCAGCTATCTATTTAGCTTTACCATACTGCAATGTATTCGAGTTATAATTAACTAGTTGAACAGGTTTATAGATTATGTTATCTAGATTAAATTATTCCTCAGAAAACTTTAAAATATTTCTACAAACAGCATATTCAAGAGAACACTAATAATGCAAATAATTATTGTATAAGAGATAGAAAGGAAAGTGAAAAATGATTGCTATTACTCAACTGCCTAGGATTTTGTCCATCTTGCAACTATTGGATTGCTATAATGGAGAAAGTACTCCAAGTTAATGGTACCATTTCAATGGAAAGCTTAGGAAAATTCATTCTGATAGCCTATTATAAAATGTTAAGGGGATTAAAAGATTACTTTTAAATGGTAGATAAAGTTTTCAGATTTTCTTAGGAAGTTGGGTCTCACAGTGGATAATACTGAGAAGATAAATTAACATTAAGGAAATGTCATTATTACTTAAATGATAGTGATACTCATTTTCAATGGCATCTAACTTAAACCTCTTGGTATTTTAGATTTGACACAGTTTATTCAGGCTAATAGAATTTATAATACAGATTACAAAACACTCTTTTTAAACCAGATTCTCATTATCTCTATTACCTCTTCTCCAACACTTTGCTGGTTTTCAAAATTACTACCACATACAGAAGATGCAAATGAAGGGGGAAAAGACAATGTGGTCTGGAAACTTCTAGAGTCTTTAAAAAAAAAAAGATTTTATTTATTTATTTGGGGGAGAGTGTGCCCACACACACATGCACATGCGCCCCCCCACATGAATTGTGGGGTGGGGCAAAGGGAGAGGGAGAAGCAGGCTCCCCACTGAGCAAGGCCTTAGGATCATGGGTGCTAGGATCATGACCCAAGCCGGGGGCAGATGCTTAACTAACTGAGCTACCCAGGCACCCCCGGAAACTTCTAGAGTCTTTAAAGGGGGTCCCTATAAAATTATGCCTAAGTAGTTCACACTATAAAGATATTGACAAATGTGAAGCTATGCTAAACACTTGTTTTACATAACTTCTTTTTAATTTTTGATTTCATGACTTAGCTAACATTGAACTACAGAAATCAGAAGAAAATTTAAAAATTAAATTTGAAAATAAAAAACATAAAACAGCTATCCAGAATTATACAGCCTTAAGTTCAGGCTGTATATTATTTATTCCTTCATTCAAGGTAATAGTTATAAATGGTCACAGACACTCAATTTTCAGTCAGATAGCTCTACCACTTTTTACTAGACAAATGAGTTAACCACTCTAAAACCTTTGGTCCCTTATCTGGGGATAGTAAGAGTACTATTACCCTATATTGAACTCCTGGTTCAGTGTATTACACACTTGATAGTCAATAAATATTTGTTGAATAAATGATTGACTTTGAACATTAATTCAAACATATAGTGAGTTTCTACTAAATGCCAGGCATGGATTTCAGGATTGTGAACAAAAGATGAACAAGAAACAATCTCTCCTATTGCGTTCAGACAGAGAAACAGATAAAACTAAGTTCCATAAAATACTGGACAAATGTAACAAAGGGTGATACAGATGGGGGTTGGGTCCCAAAGGCTATAGATGGCCTTGCCCATGGTTTTGGACAGCCCCCAACCCTATGAGTTTGCTTGGAGCAGCCCACACCATAGCTCTCAAACGTTAAAGTCACATGCCTGTGGTTCTCCTAGACTGGAATTGCCCACAGGTGGCTCCTGATCATGAGGGCAGTCCCAGCCCCACAGCTCCACTGAGCAGTGCTATAGTGGTAGCTCTCTCTCTGGGGTGACTCTGACTCTGCAGGGATTTTCCACCTGGGTCATGCACCAGGAAATCTAGGTGGAAGTAGCTATGATCTCATGGCTTGTGCACCCTGTGTCCTGGCAGCGATGACACATGGACAGCACCACATGGATGCAGCATAATCTGCTGCCTGTACCCTCTGGTGGGGTGACTACTGCGGCCTGCACCACAGGAACTCACTGGAACTGAATCTGTGGCAATCGAGGAGCTTGGTACAAATGCAGGGAGTAGAAGTCCTTGAAGTAAGGCTAAGCAGTAGGTATCTGAGCTGCTATAACAAAGGTACCATAGACTAGGTGACTTAGAGGTAACAAAAATTTATTTCTCACATTTCTGAGGGTTGGAAAGTCCAAGATCAAGGCATTGGCAAATTCATTGTCTGGTCAAAGTCCCTTTCCTTTTGTCATAGATGTCTTTTTTCTTTTTTTTTTTTTGCAGTAACTTCATATGGTAGAAGGGGCAAGGCATCTCTCAGGGTTTTTTTTAGAAGGACATTAATTCCATTCATGAGAATTCTGTCCTCATGACTTATTCACCTCCCAAAGGCTCCACCTCCTAACACCATCACATTTTAGGGAGACACATTCAGTCTATAGCAATTATCAACTATATGTTGGTTTTGGAAGTGGAAGGTTCCTAGAGATAAGGAAGGGACAATAGTGGCAGATTAATTTAAGATTTCTGTTTAGGGCAAATGAACAGTGGAGTTAATAATTGAATAGGCTTAATAATCAAATAGTTTACTAATCAAATAGAGGACATAAATACAAGTTTGAGTTTTGGGGACTAGGACTAATACATTCTTTTTGGTCTTGAGTTTAAGATGCCTATGAATTTACTAGATAGGTAATTTGAAGTATGGGTCTGTTTCTCTAGAGAAAAGTTCTAGAGTCACACAACAGGAAGTCAGAGTATCAACTACTTGCCAGAAATCCTAGGCATCTACTTATTTTTAAATGCCTGACCATCTGGCTTTTACCAAATGTTTCTTTTAAAGGAGACCAGAGATTTTCCAATCACCTACTCGAAAGGATTGTTCTTCAACTTTGATTTTTTTTTACTAGTTCTTCTTTCTCCCCCTAGTCCCTAAATGTAGGCCTTTCTCAAAGTTTGCCTTCAAACTTCTCTTTCTATTCTCTTCCTTGGGGAGTTCACTAAAATAGCTTTGACACTCTCTCCTATGCAAATAGCTGCCAAATCTCCATCTCAAGTCTCACCTTCACACCTACATTCCAAGTAATTTTGACAGTGTCACCTGGGTGCTCCTCAGGCACCCTGAACCTGGGCCAAATTGAGTTTTCTTTTCCCTCAGAAGTTTCTCTTCCCCATTATTGCTACTTAGGCTTGAATTTCACCCAAGGTCAACTTTAAAACTGCCAACTTCCTCATCCCCTCCATTTAAATACTTGTCATTTTGTTAGTTATATGCAACTAGTGAATCATTGAACACTACATCAAAAACTAATGATGTACTGTATGGTGGCTAACTTAACATAATAAAAAAATAAAATAAAAAAAGAGAATTCTGGAAAAAAAATTTTTTTTAAAGTGTCTCTGTGTATGTTCCTACCTTTTCAATCTTACTGACCTATAAACCCAGCTCAGTTCATTAGCTCACTCAGACTGCTGTAAGAAGCCTACTTAAACCAGGTGGTCTACTTTCTCTCTCTCCCCACATTTATTCTTTCAACTCACTGATAATAGGTTAATCTTAGAAACTCTTAATAATTGGTCCTCTTGCTAAAAAATATATATATTGTTTTCTACTGATAACATCATTGGAAATAAGGCCCCCACTTTATATCTGAAATCTCCACAATATAACTTTGTATTGTAGTGGTTAGGGTATGGGTTTTAGTACCAGTCAGACCTAGATTAAGATCTGAGAACATCAACTTAATAGCTGTATAACTTGGGAAAATCATTTAATATCTTTTCATTTAAAAGATGGTAATAATAATACTAGCACCTGCCTCACAGCATGTTCTTAAAGTTCAATAAAATAATGTAGGGTATGTAGCAAGAAGCAGAGCACACAGTAGGTGCTCATTAAATGATTGCTAATATTACTTTCTTCTACTAATCTTTCAAACTGCATCTAACTTACATTATTTGATATTTTCCAAACAAACCCAATGTGTCTCTATACCTTTGTGCATGCTATCTTTCTTACTCTACCTTAACCTGTAAGTTGTGGACTTTCAAAATCCACTTCAAATACCATCTCTTTCAAGAAGTCTTTCTGGATATCCCCAACCAGCTGCAATTTCTCCCTGCTTGGCTTTCCTTAACTTCTGGTAGTTACAGCATTCTGGTTCATATTATAGTGTTACTGCATACTTCCCATCATTAAATTGTGAGCTCTTTGAGGGCAGACACATTATTTTTGTCTCTCCAGCAGTGAAGGAGTTGATGATGGAAACATTGTTTTCTGATCCCCAAATGGCTAACTAATTAACATGTAGGAATTTCTCCTATCATTTCCCTAGTTTTGCTCAATGTCTTATTTCTGTGGAGCATCTAGAACTACCTAACAGATGGGAAAGAGATTAGTGAGCAATTTTTTATTTATAACAATATATTACAATGCACTACTAGTTAAATTTATAAAAGAGACCACCAAGGTCTGTAGAACCCCACTAAACACTTCTAAACAACTTTATGCAGTATAATTACTATTATAGGTATATTTGTAACATTAAAGTAAAATTTATAAGCTAAAGAAAATGAGAAAAATCTACGTGGATTTGACATAAATTCTCCAAAGATTTATGTATTCCATGAATGTTATTTTAGAATGTTGTAGTAGAGTCTGAAAAAATTAATAAGATCAACTGTCCACAGTTCCATTGTTTAACAGAACAAAGGCCTTTAAGATGGACTACAGCCAATATGAATCCTTGTGAAGCATCCATTTTTATTACAATGTATATGTATTTTGTGACTGATGAATCCCAGATGGTAAAATTACAACACATCCAAGGAGTTCTGAACAATATGAGAATTTAATGAGACAGTGTGAAAAAATACGTACAGAATGGGGATGAAGATAAATGACTGCTTGTAACAGAAACTGTTTTTATTGTTTGTATGTGAATGAGAAAAATAATGATTGCTCTTCCAAATGAAAAAAGTTGTCATTATTCTTTTGTTCTCCAAAACTGCTGTTATAGGAAGTGTTCCATTTTTAACGCAGGCTACCCCAGATGATGCCACTTTTTTGGGTTGGAGAAAAGTAATAGTATCAGTAGCAAGGTCTTTAGACTTCAATCATTTTAGGATCATAATTTCAATTTTCAAACTTCCGAAGAGAATCTGAAGTAATAAGATAATTTTAATGTTACGGATTATAATTTCATAATATTTAAGAGGCAGTAGAAAAAGATCAGGGCTTGGCATCAAAAATGTAGTTTCTAATCTTGGTTATGCAACTTGTAGCTCTGTAATCTCAAGAGGGCCTCCGTGTTATCTGTAATGTAAGAAGAATAAGGCCAGATGATCTCTAAAGGTTGTCCTGCTTTAGTGTGTCTTGATTTATCCATTCTGGCTGTTCTTCCTCAAAAATCCTCTACTCCCCCTGCTGGATTATCAGCTCCTGTGCTTTGTTCTTTTTAACCATGTATCAGAGTCCAAATTTCAGTAGCCACCCTTTCATCACATCTGTGTTCTTAAGTCTCATCAGCTCTAAAGACTTGCTAAGCCTTACTTGCTTTGTAGGTGCTGGATTTCACTGTTTATTCTGTTTTCAGTTCATACATAATTTCCCTTAACCTGGCAATCATATTAGACTAAAAGGTACATTTATTGCCCATCATTAACATCTAGCACTCTTCATTACCTTTGATCCCCATCCAGAGGCTTCAGTCTGATACCTTGTATCATCTCCCATGAAAGATGCTTTTATCACTATCTTCAAGACAATTAAATGCAGCAGATATAAATTCCCCTTTGGCAAATGTTGATTGAGTTTGTCACTGTCCTTCCCACCTAACCAGCTCAATAATGGTATCAGCTCTGAAGTCAGAAAGTCTAAGAGGAGTCCAGAGTCTACCAATTACTGGTTGTATAACTTTGGGAAAGTCATTTAACCTCTCATAATTTTATCTCCAAAATTATTATGTCATAGAGAGGTTGTAAAGATATTTTTTTTTTAAAAAAAAGTGTATGTAATAGAGAACAGTAATAGATAAAAATGCTTTTGTACAAGGAACAGTCAAGTTTAGAATACTCCCAGAGTTGGAATTTTTATTTTTTATTCTTAGGAAGATTCCATGAAGAAAAAGAAAAACCAAAATACAGAGGAGGGAGATGAGATCTATATTAAAAAAAAAAAAAGAAAAAAAAAAAAAGAAATAGGGGATCCCTGGAATGAATCTGAAGAAGCGCATATCAATTCAGCAAAGTTTAAAACCATATAAATCAGGGTGCCTGGGTGGCTCAGTTGTTAAGCATCTTCCTTTAGCTCAGGTCATGATCCCAGGGTCCTGGGATCAAGCCCGGCATCAGGCTCCCTCCCTGCTCCATGGGAGGCCTGCTTCTCCCTTTCCCACTCCCCCTGCTTGTGTTCCCTCTCTTGCTGTGTCTCTCTGTCAAATAAATAAATAAAATCTTTAAAAAATAATATAAATCTACAATTTTAAAATGGTAAAGAGTTATTGGAAATTGCCATACTCTACTGATGAAAATGTAAATTGATAGAAACTTTTGAGAGTGAAATATTGTAATATGTAACAAGAGCCTTTAAAATAGACCCATATACTAATGGTATTTAAGTTGTTGATTTTGATAAGTACATTATGGTCATGTAATAATAAAAACAATTCCTTGTGTTTGGAAATGCACACTGATGTATCAAGTGATAGAGAGGGCTCATGTCTGTAACTTACTCTTTGAAAGACTGTATTCTTTGTTGTGTGTGGTCAACCCCTCTGGCACCAGCCAGCTTAATCAGGAATGCAAGCTGCCATCCCCACCTCTACCTGTGAGCTGGGAAATGGGGGAGGGTAGGTGGGTGTGATAGTTAGTTTTATGTGTCGACTTGGCTGGGCCTGCGAACCCAGGTGTTTGGTCAAATATTTTCTGGATGTTTCTGTGAAGATGTTTTTGGATGAAATTAACATTTAAATTGATGGTCAGGTAAAGCAGATCACTCTCCATAATGTGGGTGGGCCTCATCTAATCAGTTGAAGGATTTAAAGAACAAAACTGACCTCACCCAAGCAAGAAGGAATTTTTCCAGCAGACTTTGGACTTGAAATGCAATTCTCTTCTAAGTCTTCAGCCCACTGGCCTATCCCCTCAGATTTTAGACTCACCAATTCTCCACAATCACATGAGCTATTTCCTTAAAATAAATGTTTCTCTCTCTATATATACATTCTGTTTGTTCTGGAGAACCCTGACTAAATACAGTGGATAATTCAAAATGTCCCATGGCTCACTTACTGAAATTAGCAGCTTCATTCTTTATTAAGCACTCTTCTAGGTACTGTCAAGTTTTTATTAGATTTTAAAATTAGATTCTGGATTTCCAAAAATGTTAATTCTAACAGCTTTTGCCAGTTTGAACATTGCTTTAGTGGAGGGACATATTTTTTAGAGTTCCTCTTCTGCCATTTTCAGTGATATCACTATAACTTACTCTTAAATGATTCAATATGTATTCTCAACCATATATTTGGTATATATTCCCAAATTATTATTTCCAATTGTTAAGATTTGGAAATATTTGGGAAAGCTGAGTATAAAGTAACTGGAAATTCTTTCTTCTTCATGAAACATTTCTTGAAGTCTGAAATTATATCAAAATAAAGGAATTTTTAAAATGTAGTAGCTCTCTTGGACATTGGTTCAAGAAGGAAGACTGATTATATGCCAAGCCTTTTCATCTGACCCTAGGAGCCTGAAAAGTACAGAAGAGGGTATTGTCATATCTCCTAAAATATAATAATAAAGAAAAGGCAATATCCTCAAATCTTCAGATACCATGAGGAATCCTTCCATGAAAGAAAATAGATGGGAAAGTAGAGAAGGAAGCCACAGCCCAAAACATGCACAGAAGAAACCTCCTACAAAGATGAAAGTTGGTCCAAGGGTGTGCTAAGCCTACAAATGTCAGATAAAGAATACAGAAGGGATCTTGGACAGCCGAGAGAATGATTGGCTGGAGTACTAAAGTAGAGCATTACAGGGTCATTGCTCTTTGGGCCAGGCAGTAAGCAATGGAGATGTCTATTGTCACGCAGAGCAGAGATAGCCAATACTGGGGGTGGGGGGGGTAGGTACAACAGAAACCTTAGGGGGCTAACAACACTCAGTAAGAATGGAGAGTTGTTACTACCCAAAAGCCAAAAGCAGCTACTGGCTCACTCCATCCAGAAGTTTTATCCCACCACTCCTCCTTCCATATAGGGAGAAAAGCTTATGTAAACAAATTCATAAACAACCTCAAATACACAGTTGAGGACTCAATCACAATAATCAAAGAGAAAAGCCAATATGAAAGAGAGGAAACAAGTCCAACAAAAGGAAGAACTCAGTACCTATAAAACATAAGCTTAATAAAGTGAAAAGGACAGCATTTTCAAATATTTAATAACTTCAAAAAGATATGGAAGAATATTCATTTTTTAGAAAGAACCAACAGAATATCATGGAAATTTAAAATCTGACCACTGAAATTTAAAAAATCAATACGCTGTCAAGATGGTTAAAAAAAAATCAGTGAGCTGCAAGATTGAACTAAGGGTTTTTCACAGAATGCAAGCCAAACTTAAAAAATGATGTATAAGAGAAATTTATAAACTAGGAAACAAGGAAAAAAACCCAAATAATAAAGAAAAAACAAAGAACTAATAAAGTTGATCAATACAGACGTCCATTAAAAAAAATCACCATAGACTAGGTGGCTTAAATAAGTCTTTTTTTTTTTTTTTTTTTTTTTTTTTTGTGAGAGAGCAGTGGGGAAGGGTAGAGGGAGAGGGAGAGAAAGAATCTAGGCATGGAGCCTGAGACAGGGCTCGACCTCAAGACCCTGAGATCATGACCTGAGCCGAAATCAAGAGTCAGATGTTTAACCAACTGAGCCACCCAGGTACCTTTTATATAACAGTCTTAACAGAAAGCACATTTATTTCTCATAGTTTTGCAGGCTGGAAGTCTCTGTCTTGTAGACAGCTATCTTCTCACTATGTTCTCTTTCTCCTGCAGCCTTTCCTCAGTGCATGCACAAAGAGAAGGAGAATGAGTTTTTTGATGTCTCTTCTTATATGGATACTAGTCCTATCAGATCAGGCTCCCACTTTTAGGACCTCACCTAATCTTTATTACTTCCTTAGAGGCCCCATCTTCAAATACAGCCACATTGGGGCTTAGGGCTCCAACATATGAATTTGGGAAGTGTACACAAAACCTAAGTCAATAACAATCAATAAAACAAAAGCTAGTTCCTGAACAAGAGAAAATTCAGGAATAAATTATATTAGAAACATAACTAAAGAAACTTAAAAAAATGTACAAAGCTCCTAGAGCATATCTTGAATATTTTTAACTCAAAAGGAAATTTAAAAAGCCAGATAAGGAGAGTATAAGAAAAGGAAAAACTATGCATTTAGGAAAGTAGTTTTAAAAATCCTAGCTAAAGCAGATCAGATCTGTAAAGTAAATCACATCCATTAGAATATTAAGAAAAAAACTGATCGTGGCCAAATAGGCAATGAGAAGTAAAAATTAATTAGTTGCAAGAATGGTCCCCTGCAACATGGCCTACCAAAAATGTGGCATCTTACAAAGCTCCACAGGAACTTGCTATAGCTCAGAGCATAAAGCAGTTGATATTGGTCAGCCATAATGTTTGGACCCCATTGCCACTTCCAATGGTACTCATGTCAGGGAAGGGGCTAGGGTTAACACAATCCACCATGTATACTGATGTGGCCAACTGGTGTGGCCTACTGGCATGGCAATCCTGCTAACTTTCAGCATCTTTTTTTTTTTTTTAAAGATTTATTTATATTAGAGAGGGGGAGAGAGTACACACAGGAGGAGGGGCAAAGGGAGAGGGAGAGAGAGAATCTCAAGCAGACTCCTGGCCAAGCACAGAGCCCAACGCAGGGCTCAATCTCACCACCCTGAGATCGTGACCTGAACTGAAATCAAGAGTTGGATGCTCAACCAACTGAGCCATCCAGGTTACCCTAACTTGCAGCATCTTATATTTGTAACAAGAAGTCTTAGATTTCAGCTGGGCTGGGACTTCTCATCAATCTTGAATGCCATGCTGTCAGGATAGTGCTGAAATCAAAGTTCTGCCACATCATATTACTACTGGTTCTGGTTCCTGATCATGCCAGGGGAGGAGCTGGTGTTTCTCTAATTACTGATTAAAAGTCCATAGTTCAATGGTCAAGGTCCCTCTAATGGAATCTGTCACATGGCCCAAATAGATTGCTATGCTCTGCTTTAGAGTGGAATGAGGCAATGGTGACTCACCACTGAGGTACTGACCCCTATTCTTCTATGCTTTTTCTAGCAAATACTGCTCCAGCAGGTCTGATATGTGTGCTGCTTGGCCACCAGCACTGCTTCCAAAGACATGTCACATTACAGATTACACAAGGCAAACTATATAATCATCATCATATTTGCTGGCCCAAAACATGTGAGAAATTCAACATTCATTCATATTTTTTACAACAAAAAAATGAAGTTCCATCTCAATCTAGCACCATTTATAAAAGTGAATTCCAGACTAACTAAACACTAATGTAAAAAATTATCAAATTACAAAATAATATGTGTAATGTTGAAGTATAAATGTATTTGTATGTATGACACAGGAGTCATTAAAAGATTGATAAACTTGAAAACACTGAGATTAAATCTTCTGTGGAACTAAAATTTAAAAAAAAATTTAAAACCATAAAATAAGTTGAAAGGCAAGAAAGAGACAGAGATGAAATATTTTCAGTACATAGACATATGGACTAATATTTAGAATGTATATTGTATGGAGTGAACATACTCAGTAGAGGAGCTTTAGAAAAGCAGGGAAGCTTCTGTTCATGCTGTTTTTTAAATTTTGTAAAAGGCTAAATTTAATATGCTAATACAAGCCTGATTATTACTACTCAACAACATAAAAAGTACAAAACAGATTGATGATTTTGAATATATTAATACAAAGTGTATGACTACATACAGTACATTCCATTAACAAAGAGAGTTAGAAGGGGAAAAAGAAGACTGGTTTGATCTAGTAACAAATACAGAAGTGGAGATAATCTATATCTATATGGTCCTATACCACCAATACCAACCAGCCAAAATGCACAAAATAAAATTCAAATATGACTCAGGAGAGACACAATAATGGCTCAGACCTTATAATAGATCTCAAAGGCTATGGGAGAGCCCATTCAACTCACTATGTAGTTTGTGTATAGGGTGGCATGTACTATGTAGGTTTTCTGAAAGAAAGAAGTACAGAATTTTAATTTTAGAGTAATAATTATAAAATTATAGGATACCCATAAAAGTGGCTCACTGCTGCTATTATGTGTATTATCCAATTTTTAAAACCCAGTTTTAAAGATAGATACTGAATCACATTTTTATAAGGTAGGCAAAATGTTCTTCTCTCATTATAAAAAGTATGAACCTGTCCTCCCCACCCCCCCCGGCCGAACTTTTAGAAAAGCAACAATGAGAGCACTTTGGCTTGGGCTCAAATAAGAAAGGCTTCTAATGGCGATTTTAGAATTGAAGAGCTTCAGATTCAGGATTCATGAATCACGTAACATCTCAATGTACAGAAAGCCTGACTAAAAGAAGCCACCCAAAAAACCAACCTACTCAGCATTAATACACACCTATTTTCTTCCAGAATTTTTCTTTAATACAAAATAAAACAAAAAATCCTAATAGGTTGAAACAAGTCAAATGCCTACTCTCCATAGGTATATACTTTACAAAGGTCAACTGACTCTACAACTAAAATGAATCATGCACGTTTTCAGTGAAATCACTAGTCACATAATATAAACAAAAGTCAACATGGTGAGCATTCTAAAAAATGAAACCCAAGCAGCATTAGCCTTTGTTTTTTTGCCATCTTGAACACTTGCACATTTTATTTTATTTTTCAGACAGAGAAACATATTAATAGAGTATATTAGCTACTATATAGTAATGTTGTGGTACTACATAGAGGATCTCTAAACTAGAAGATGCCAGTTTTCTCAAAGAGCTTTGGTTATGGCTTTAGAAGTCTCAGATAAATGAAACACCTTATCAAATATTAACACAGAGGGAAGAGACACAAGATAAAAACATAGACAGTCAAGTTACCTCTTTGTATGTTTAGGAATTACTTTCTCCTTCAAGGTATTTACACTAGGAAGCGTAGTGCGTCCTGATTAATATTTCAGTAGTAAATATTTGAGTGATCCCAGAACCTTGCCAAAACCTTAATTCAAAATTGTTAACAAATACTTCAACTATGTGATGAATTACTACAAATTTATCGTTATGAGGGAAAATAAGTATGGCCAGTCGTATTTGAAAAATGTCTCAACCACTGCTTCTTAATATAAAAGGATAAAATTACATATGGGCTATCATACAATTAATCCTACCTCTGTTCCCTGAAATTCCCTTAATTTCATTCATTAGAAGGGGATACAAAGACTTTATGGTGGCATTCAGCTTTCCGATGAAACACTCGGTATCTCAAACATTATGCATGTTTTTCTCTTTTAGTAAGCTAGTACTGGCTTCAGAGTTTGTGAAAATGGAGAAAAGAAAAACCAATTCAAACCCATTCTAGAAATTGTCTTTAAGCATAAGTATCCAAGTCAAAAGCTGGAAAGCCACTGTTAAGGGCTGAACTATATCCCCCCCCTCCAAATTTATATGCTGAAGTCCTAAATCATAGTGCCTCAGAATGTAACTGTACTTGGAGATAGGGTCTTTAAAGAGGTCCTTAAGTTAAAATGAAGTCATTAGGGTGGGTCTTAATCCAGTATGACTCGTGTCCTTATGAAAAGAGGGAATTTGGACAGACACCTACAGAGGGAAGACAATGTGAAGATACAGGGAGAAGGTGACCATCTACAAGCCAAGAAGAAAGGCTGGGAACAGGTCCTTACCTCAAGGATCTCCAAAGGAATCAACCTTCCTGACACCTTGATTTCAAACTTCTAGCCTCTAGAACTATGAGAAAATAAATTTCTGTTGTTTAAGCCATTCAGTCTGTAGCACTTTATAATGGCAGCCTTAGCAAACTAATATAGCCTTTCTAAAAATTAGGATTTTTGTTCCCCGTCTACATAAACCTTAGTTACCACTCCTCAGTGGAAATGGGTAGAGGCTTTGGCACCCTGCTTCTCCAGCTTCTCAGAAACTTCTTTCTTACTGCTGCAGCAAGGCTTCCATAGATGGGTGTCAAGGACTTCCCCAAAGTGCCTTTTATAGTTAAACCCACAAAATAGTTTCTGCCTTTTCTAACACATGAGATTACAAAAGAAAAGATAGAGGTGTGTTGTTAGAACCAGAAGCCATCTCTGTATCAAAGCCATCATCTGACTGATAAGTGCAACAGGGAGACTGAGTTGGAGAAAGATTGGGATGGTGGGTAAAGAAAAATTTTAGTTTACATAATATTAAATGAAGGACTTCCTCCTCTGCCACTGCCTTAAGAAACTTCATAAAGACTTAATTTTCAATGCTTGTTTACTTATTTATTTATTTTTAAGTAGGCTCCATGCCAACACAGAGTTTGAACTCAGGACCCTGAGCTGAGATCAAGAGTCAAGACACTTAACTGACTGATTCCACCCAGGCTCCCGTTCAATGCTTTTAAAATAGAATTTATATTTTTTTAATGTGACACTAAGCTGGCCTTATTAGGATAGGAACAAGAAAGTCTTAGATTTGAGATATATTTGAAGGACTACCAGGTGGGATTTTGGGCCAATGGTAAAATATTCAATTCTACCTGTATTAAATCATTACCCTAAAACAAAGCCACAAATCTTTACTTACCATAAGGTTATATCATAACCACTCAGGGGGTTGAGTACCAACCTTTCACAAGTTAGGAATTACTTTAAGGCATAAAGAAAGTGAATTCTAGTTGGGAATTCAGGGCTCAAGATTAGATATTGATAGATAGAAACCAGATTTAGGCAGCATTTCATGATTCACTAAATAGAGGCACTCTCAGAGAGTAACAGGCTAAACATTCATTCTAATCCAGCCTTCAGAGATATCTAATTGTTACAGATGGTGTCTTTCCTGGTCCAAAAGAAGAGGTCTGTGGTGGAAATAGACTGGTTCAGGGTTCATCTCTCTTTTTACTGGCTATGACAGAAACCACTGGAGATTGGCATACTATGCTATTGTCATCCAACAGACTTTGGAAACACTAGTAGGGGGTGTTTACTACTATAAACTGGAAACATTAAGAAGGGACACTGCCATGAATGGGGGAAAAGGTGTTTGAATTATGGGTGGAGCAAACCAAATGCTCTAATAATGTAGGCTCTGGAGGTTGAAAATACTAGAGATTAAGTGAGGATCTATAAAATCTTGAATTTGGAGTTGGTAGTGAATTCAAAGCCATAAAGAACTACTTCTTTGGCAGTACTCACTCTCTCTCTCTTCCCTCCATCCACCAAAAAAGCAACTGTACACTTCAGAGTGAAGATTTCCTGGGATTCTTAGGTCAAGTTAACATCCACATAGCAAAGCAAAGGGAAAATAATCTACCTATATATTCAGACTTTGAGATTCTTTTTTTTTTTTTCCTTTAAGAGAGGGATTGGGGGAGAGAGGGATAGAGGGAGAGAATTTTTTTTTTTAGATGTATTTATTTATTTTAGAGAGGGTGGGGGTGGGGGGAGGAGCAGAGGGTGAGAGAGAATCTCAAGAAGCCTCCCTGCTGAGTGCAGAGCCTGATGCAGAGCTCCATCTCACAATCCTGAGATCATGACCTGAGCTGGAATCAAGAGTTGGACGCTTAACCTACTGAGCCAGCCAGGCACCCCCAGACTGAGATTCTTATTCCAGCAAGGTGTAAAAGAATAAAGAATTAGAAATGACAAGATCAAATTAGTTTAGGAGATATTTATATAGAGAAGAATTAAACAGATTTATACTTTACTACTAATAAGGAACAAATCTTTTTTTTTTTTTTAAAGATTTTATTTATTTATTTGACAGAGAGAGACACGGCGAGAGAGGGAACACAAGCAGGGGGAGTGGGAAAGGGAGAAGCAGGCTTCCTGTGGAGCAGCAGGGAGCCCGATGCGGGACTTGATCCCAGGACCCTGGGATCATGACCTGAGCCGAAGGCAGATGCTTAACGACTGAGCCATCCAGGCGCCCCAATAAGGAACAAATCTTAAAAGAAGGCAGTGATGAGTGTCAGGAAGAACTTGGGGCACAGAGATGATTCAGTCTCCTAAAACATGATCCTTAACTAGCCAAATCCCTGAGCTTGGGCCAGGTCCTTCACTCACAATCAATGGACTCTAAGAAGCAGCTCAACGCTCAAGTCATAACTTCCAGCAGAATTACCTTTCAGTCTGACAAGGTGGCCCAGAAATGTAATTGCTGTGACTATACACACATATTCCTCCAGCAGCTCACAAATCTCAAGTGTGGGAGGGATGGCCATAGTTGTAATCCCAGGATTGGTCAAGACCTTGAAACACAGATAGGTCTTCACTTTTGCTTTGACTACGGAGAGGTGGGGCATCTATTTGAAACTATCCCCAAAAGGGAAAGGAATGGCTGAACATTCCATTTTCTTTGCTAGCAGAAGAAACAGACTTGGTTGTATATGTGTAGGATGGGGGCAGGAGCTATAAACATCTGATAAACATCTTCAAAATATTTCTCCTTTGGCCTAAGATACATGTTTATAGCAAACCCAGGTTTAGACAGAGATCTTGACTCTGAAGCTCTTTTTACTTTACCAAAGCAAAATTGAACACTAAAATTAAACAAAGTACCTATAAATTACTTACCTGTATTTAGTTTATATATGGAATTACTCGTATGATGGAAATGTAAACACCTTGTTCTCATCTAACATCCAGTCCATAGCTCTGTCATCTTCTGATACTCAACTCTGCTTCTCTATTTCTACTCACTTCACTTTAACCATTCTCTTCCATAGGTAATTTCTCCTAGTAATATCACCCCCCAAAAATATCAATTGCAAGCTTCTCTGATCCTCTTGTTCTCCCAACAAATCCAGTAAAACCAATCATTTTTCAAGTAATATAATACATTACTCCCGTCCTGTCTTCATTTATATCCTTCTCCAGCTTGGATTGTATGGCCCAACATTAAAAATTATTCCCTTAAAAAACCTCTAGAAACCGGGCACCTGGGTGGCTCAGTTGGTTGAGTGACTGCCTTCGGCTCAGGTCATGATCCTGGAGTCCCGGGATCGAGTCCCGCATCGGGCTCCCTGCTCAGCGGGGGGTCTGCTTCTCCCTCTGCCCTCTTCCCTCTCATGCTCTCTGTCTCTCATTCTCTCTCAAATAAATAAATAAAATCTTTAAAAAAAAAAAAAACAACCTCTAGAAACCTTTGTTTTTGATCTTCTTTTGGTGAACTCAGTGATATGCACCCCCCATACCTGAGCAACTGAATGTTGTCATATGATCTTTTTTTTTTTTACATTTTGTTCTTTCGATTTCTCACCATTGTATTATTTCAGTTTGAACATGTACTATCAAAATCATATGATACTATACAACATACTAGAATAAAGCAAAAAATATATATTTAAAGATGTTTAGGATAATAGTTAAGAGTCTGGAATCTGGATGCATAATTTTCTAGGTTGACTGGCTTTTAACTATATATATATATATGTATTTTTATTATGTTATGTTACTCACCATACATTACATCATTAGTTTTTGATGTAGTGTTCCATGATTCATTGTTTGCGTATAACACCCAGTACTCCATGCAGAACGTGCCCTCTTTAATACCCATCACCAGGCTAACCCATCCCCCCCACCCCCCTCCCCTCTGGAACCCTCAGTTTGTTTCTCAGAGTCCATAGTCTCTCATGGTTTGTCTCCCCCTCCAATTTCCCCCCCTTCATTCTTCCCCTCCTATCTTTTTTTTTAACATATAATGTAATATGATCTTAAATGTTATATGGAATTAATTCAGTTGTTATTTTCATCTAGGATCAATCATAAGTGTGCATGCACACACACACACATGTGCATGCAGGCATACACAAAACCTATTGCTTGTTCCATGATCTAATAATCTCACTTTCAGGTATATATCCAAAGGAAATAAAATTACCTCAAAGAAATATCTGCACTCCCATGCTCACTGGGGCACTGTTCACATTATTCATACCTCATACACTGGAGTATCATTCAGCCTTAAAGAAGAAGGAAATCTTGTCATTTGTGACAACATGGATGAACTTGGATGAACCCAGAGGGTATCATGCTCAATAAAATAATTCAGGCCCAGAAAAAAAAAATATTGTAGGACTATCGCTGAATTTGAAAAAAAGTCGAAATCACAGAAGCAGAGAAAATGGTGATTACCAGGGGTGGGGGAGGAGATGGGGATGTTTGTGAAAGGTACAAGGTTTCTGTTATATGGGATGAGTTTAAGTTCTAGAGACCTAATTTATAGCATGTTGACTATGGTTAATAATTTGTATATTTGAAATTTGCTAAAAGAGTAAATCTTAAGTGTTCTTACCACACAAGCACAAAAGTTAACTATGTGAGATGATAGATATGTTAATTAGCTTGACTGCAGTAATTTCACTACATATATATACATATATATATCAAAATAGATCTTTTTAATATTTTCATCTTAATACATCTTAAATATACATCTTAAATATATACAATTTTATAAAAATAAGTTAATTCAAGACCAATTAAATTATTTCATTAGGATTTGGTTTTTCTTAGTCTCTCTACTCTGCCTCCTTCTGCATTAGGGTCAGTCTTGATTCTACGGAAAAGACGGTAGCAGCAAATTCAAGTCCAGTATAAAAGAGCAAGTGTCTCTTCTCCAGGAATCTAGCAAAAATCTTATAGCACCACTCTGGCTCTATCCCAGTATCAGTGACTATAGCTGGTGAATATCATACTTTTTAGGCATAGGTCACATAACCATCCTTGAAGCATTGGGTAAAGACAGCTCCATCTAAAATCCATCAATGGAGGAGGAGGGCTTTCCAGTGGCAAATTGGGTGGAAGACAAAAAGAGTACCTGTCCATGCAATATTTGAAAATATATATACCAGAGACAAAAATTGGAAAACATTAAAAAAATCTTATGGTGGTAAGATTATAAATTGTCTTCTGCTCTATTTTTCAAAGTTTTATGTTGGATAATTTAAAATTATATTTTATTATATAGCTATACATCAATCCTCATTATTTGCAGATTCTGTATTTCCAATTTTGCCTACTCTCAATTATTTGTTATCTCCAGTATCAATATTTGCTGCACCTTCACAAGGCAATGTTCTGCCTTGTTTCAGCTCTCATACTGTAAAGAGGTATCCATTTTGTGATCTATTTAGTGCCACAGTTTTACAGTAACTGCTTTTGTTGGTGATTTTATTATTTAAAATAATGTGTCCACCAGCCCCGTCCCTCCTCCAATAGGGCTAGCATTCTTAATTCTTAAGTTCAAGAAGGCAGAGATGTGCCTTAAAAGGAGAAAATCTGTTAGATAAGCTTTATTCAGGCAAGAGTTATAGTGCTGTTGGCCATGAGCTCAATGTTAATGAATCAACAGTACAGATTAAATAAAATGTCTTTAAACACTTTATATATATAAAAAAATAAGTTTCTGTATTGATTAATGAAAATGTTGTGACCAGAGATTATGCAGGAATCTAATTCTGCATTTCTTCTAGGAGTAAGGATTCAGAATTGCTAATTCAGTGTTCATAATGATGTAAGAGAACATAATGACCATGAATAATGAGAGCAGAATGCAAGTATATATGTGTTTTAAATAAATATAATAAAATTACATCATCAATATCATGAATTTTATAAATGAATGCAGGAAATAAATACAAAAGGCTAATATAAATGTAAAAGGACAAAATTAACAATATAAAAAAGTAATGTCTCAAAGATATTTTAGCAACATAATCTATCCTTGAAATAAACATTCTAAAGAAAACATATGATATTGATCTACATACATCAAAGTGGTTACTAGCTGCAGAAAATTTTGAATAGTTTATCAGATTTAATATTTTTCTATGCATGTTGTTCATAATTATAGCTCATATATCAGATCTTCAATTAAAATCAATTATTGAAAATTCTGAAGAAATATTTTAATATGGGGCACCTGGGTGGCTCAGACGGTTAAGCGTCTGCCTTCGGCTCAGGTCATGATCCCAGCGTCCTGGGATCAAGTCCCGCATCGGGCTCCCTGCTCCTTGGGAGCCTGCTTCTCCCTCTGCTTCTCTCTCTCTCTGTCTCTCATGAATAAATAAATAAAAAATCTTAAAAAAAAAGAAATATTTTAATATGAAAACAAGTTTCCAAATAAACCATCAAACTACAGATTTTCAATAAATTTCAACCTGCAGTGTCTCTGCTAATTAAATAGCCTTAAATACTTGTGTACCCAAAGTACTTGATTTATTTTGCCAAACTGTAACTTCTTGTTGCAAAAGTTAAATTGTAAAAATGTTTTATGGACTTGTAAATTTTAGACTGGAAAAGGTGTTCCAGGCAATATAGCAATAATGGTTTAGAGTTACCTTGGAAAATGAAGATCATTAGGGATTAAATAATTTTACTAGGAATATAATTATAATGCACATAAGAAATACCAGGCAATGCTCCAAGTTCAAGAAAATTCCCTTCATCTATAAACACATATACTCTTCGGGTTCTAGCAATTTTGGGGTGGAGTCTTTTGGGTTTTCCACATAAAGTATCATATCATCTGCAAAGAGGGAAAGTTTGACTTCTTTGCCAATTCGGATGCCTTTTATTTCTTTTTGTTGTCTGATTGCTGTGGCTAGGACTTCTAATACTATGTTGAATAGCAGTGGTGGTAGTGGACATTCCCCCTGCCATGTTCCTGACCTTAGGGGGAAAGCTCTCAGTTTTTCCCCATTGAGAATGATATTCGCTGTGGGTTTTTCATAGATGGCTTTTATGATATTGAGGTATGTACCTTCTATCCCTATACTCTGAAGAGTTTTAATCAAGAAAGGATGCTGTACTTTGTCAAATGCTTTTTCTGCATCTATTCAGAGGATCATATGGTTCTTGTTCTTTCTTTTATTAATGTATTGTATCACCTTGATTGATTTGTGGATGTTGAACCAACCTTGCAGCCCAGGGATAAATCCCACTTGGTCGTGGTGAATAATCCTTTTAATGTACTGTTGGATCCTATTGGCTGGTATTTTGGTGAGAATTTTTGCATCCATGTTCATCAAGGATATTGGTCTGTAATTCTCCTTTTTGATGGGTCTTTGTCTGGTTTTGGGATCCAGGTAATGGTGGCCTCATAAAACGAGTTTGGAAGTTTTCTTTCCATTTCTATTTTTTGGAACAGTTTCAGAAGAATAGGTATTAATTCTTCTTTAAATGATTGGTGGAATTCCCCTGGGAAGCATCCGGCCCTGGGTTTTTGTCTGTTGGGAGATTTTTGATTACTGCTTCAATTTCCTTAGTGGTTATAGGTCTGTTCAGGTTTTCTATTTCTTCCTGGTTCAGTTTTGGTAGTTTATACATCTCTAGGAATGCATTCATTTCTTCCAGATTATCTAATTTGCTGGCGTATAGTTGCTCATAATATGTTCTTACAGGAATTCAGTAAAGTGGCAGGATATAAAATCAATGCACAGAAATCAGTGGCATTCCTATACACCAACAATAAGATAGAAGGAAGAGAAATTAAGGAGTCGATCCCATTTACAATTGCACCCAAAACCATAAGATACCTAGGAATAAATCTAACCAAAGAGGCAAAAGATCTGTACTCAGAAAACTATAAAATACTCATGAAAGAAACTGAGGAAGACACAAAGAAATGGAAAAACGTTCCATGCTCATGGATTGGAAGAACAAATATTGTGAAGATGTCAATGCTACCTAGAGCAATCTACATATTCAATGCAATCCCTATCAAAATACCATCCACTTTTTTCAAAGAAATGGAACAAATAATCCTAAAATCTGTATGGAAGCAGAAAAGACCCCGAATAGCCAGAGGAATGTTGAAAAAGAAAAGCAAAGCTGGTGGCATCACAATTCCGGACTTCGAGCTCTATTACAAAGCTGTCATCATCAAGACAGTATGGTACTGGCACAAAAACAGACACACAGATCAGTGGAACAGAATAGAGAGCCCAGAAATGGACCCTCAACTCTATGGTCAACTAATCTTCGACAAAGCAGGAAAGAATGTCCAATGGAAAAAAGACAGTCTCTTCAACAAATGGTGTTGGGAAAATTGGACAGCCACATGCAGAATAATGAAGCTGGACCATTTCCTTACGCCACACACAAAAATAGACTCAAAATGGTTGAAAGACCTAAATGTGAAACAGGAGTCCATCAAAATCCTAAAGGAGAACACAGGCAGCAACCTCTTCGACCTCAGCCGCAGCAACTTCTTCCTAGAAACATCGCCAAAGGCAAGGGAAGCAAGGGCAAAAATGAACTATTGGGACTTCATCAAGATAAAAAGCTTTTGCACAGCAAAAGAAACAGTCAACAGAATGGGAGAAGATATTTGCAAATGACATATCAGATAAAAGGCTAGTATCCAAAATCTAGAAAGAACTTCTTAAACTCAACACCCAAAGAACCAATAATCCAATCAAGAAATGGGCAGAAGACATGAACATTTTTCCAAAGAAGACATCCAAATGGCCAACAGACACATGAAAAAGTGCTCAATATTGCTTGGCATCAGGGAAATCCAAATCAAAACCTCAATGAGATACCACCTCACACCAGTCAGAATGGCTAAAATTAACAAGTCAGAAAAGGACAGATATTGGCAGGGATGCAGAGAAAGGGGAACCCTCCTACACTGTTGGTGGGAATGCAAGCTGGTGCAGCCACTCTGGAAAACAGTATGGAGGTTCCTCAAAAAGTTGAAAATAGAGCTACCATACGATCCAGCAATTGCGCTACTGGGTATTTACCCCAAAGATACAAAAGTAGGGATCTGAAAGGGTACGTGCACCCCGATGTTTATAGCAGCAATGTCCACAATAGCCAAACTGTGGAAAGAGCCAAGATGTCCACCAACAGATGAATGTATAAAGAAGATGTGGTATATATATATACAATGGAGTATTATGCAGCCATCAAAAGGAATGAAATCTTGCCATTTGCAATAATGTGGATGGAACTGGAGAATATTATGCTGAGCGAAGTAAGTCAATCAGAGGAAGTAAGTCAATCAGAGAAAGACATGTATCATATGACCTCACTGATATGAGGAATTCTTAATCTCAGGAAACAAACAAGGTTGCTGGAGTGGTGGGGGGTGGGAGGGATGGGGTGGCTGTGTGATGGACAATGGGGAGGGTATGTGCTATGGTGAGCGCTGTGAATTGTGTGAGACTGTTGAATCACAGACCTGTACCGCTGAAACAAATAATATATTATATGGTAAAAAAAAAAAGAAGAAGAAGAAGATAGCAGGAAGGGAAGAATGAAGGGGGAGAAATTGCAGGGGGAGACGAACCATGAGAGACTATGGACTCTGAGAAACAAACTGCGGGTTCTGGGGGGGGGTGGGGGGATTGGTTAGCCTGGTGATGGGTATTAAAGAGGGCACGTACTGAATGGAGCACTGGGTGTTATACACAACGAATCATGAAACACTACATCAAAAACTAATGATGTAATGTATGGTGATTAACATAACATAATAAAAAAAACTGGGAAAAAAAAACAGACTTAAGCATGAGTTAACACTCCAGTAAGAAGGGAAGCGGACAGTATACATAAGCAAACCAGTAAGTAAACAAGATAAAATTTCAGATGTTGATAGATGCTTAAGGAAAAAAAAACAGGATGATATAATAGAATGATGTGCACATTGGGGGAGATGAGGAGATGGTTGAGAGAGGTTTACATGAAAGATGACATTTGAGCTGAAAGTTGAAAATTGAAGACACAGCCTATAAAGAGCCTTGAAAAGAAGAAAATTTGGGCCTTTGTGAAAGCAAAAATGAGACCAGTGTGACAGGTTCTAAGTGTAGGGAGGATTTCTGGTACAGATCTACTATTAATTAGAAAAAAGTCAGAAAACCTAATAGAAAAACAGCCAAGAGACTTAAACAGGTATTTCACAAAAGAGTTAATCCAAATGACCCATAAATATGAAAAGGTCCTGAAACTTAAGAGTCATAAAGGAAATGCAAATTAAAAGTACAATGAGATACCACTTTAAACTTATCAGCAAAGTCAATGTTAAAAGGACTAACATGCCAAGTGTTAGCAAGAATATAAACCAACCTGAACTCTCATACACAGCTGGTTGGGTTGCCAACTGGTATGTCCACTGGCAATTTGCTTTTCACTATCTACTAAATTTGAACATATGTACTTCTAGGTATATATATGACACAAATATCTATATCTAATATCTACCTATCTCAATAGATAAGTCCAAGATATGCTCAAGATTTGTAGACAAAAACTATAAATTCAAGTATCTATAAACTGTAGAACAGAAAAGTGAAATATGGTGTACTCTCAGTATAAAATACTATATAGCAATAAAAATGAACAAACTCCTCCTGCTACACAAACTTCAATCTCAGAAACATACCAAAAAAGCTTGAATTAAAAAATACATATTATATGATTCCATTTAAATGAAGTTTTAAAACAGGTGGAATTAATTTGCAGTGTTAAAAGTTAAGATAGCAGTTAGCTGTGGATCAAAGGGATCTAGATTGAGAGTGGCCATGAGGTAGCTTCTCTGGGGCAG
Organism: Mirounga angustirostris; assembly: GCF_029215605.1. NCBI lineage: Eukaryota > Metazoa > Chordata > Mammalia > Carnivora > Phocidae > Mirounga > Mirounga angustirostris. Next base: position 141,183,148 of record NW_026991709.1, on the reverse strand, counting down.
GCAATGTTCTTCAAGGGTCCTAATAACTGTGACAGATAATGAGTGAGAAGAAGAGATTCATCTTTACCCTGAATGTAGTTATACAAGTACACTTACTTTGGGATAATTTGTGAGCTGTTTATCTACAATTTTCACACTTTTTTTGTATGAATGGTATAATTCAACAAAGTATATATTTTATTTTATTTATTTATTTATTTATTTTTAAAGATTTTATTTATTTGACAGAGAGAGACACAGCGAGAGAGGGAACACAAGCAGGGGGAGTGGGAGAGGGAGAAGCAGGCTTCCCGCCGAGCAGGGAGCCCGATGCGGGGCTCGATCCCAGGACCCTGGGATCATGACCTGAGCCGAAGGCAGACGCTTAACGACTGAGCCACCCAGGCGCCCCAACAAAGTATATATTTTATTTTATTTTTTTTTAAAGATTTTATTTATTTATTTGACAGAGAGAGACATAGTGAGAGAGAGAACACAAGCAGGGGGAGTAGGAGAGGGAGAAGCAGGCTTCCCACCGAGGAAGGAGCCCGATGCGGGGCTCAATCCCAGGACCCTGGGATCACGACCTGAGCCGAAGGCAGACGCCCAACGACTGAGCCACCAAGGCGCCCCAAAGTATATATTTTAAAAACACATTATATTACAGTAAAAAGAATAGATTTGAGAAAAGAGAATGTTTCGGTTTTGAAGTAGGGCTCTAAGAAAAGTGGACTGATTCCACATGTTTTAGAGGTGAAATAGGTAGAACTCACTGATATAGGGAATAAGAGAAAGGTAGTGATCAAGTGGTAGTGATCAAGACTGACCAAGCAACTGGATCAAAGTTGGTGACTTTTATGTTTCCAGAAAAACAGAACAGTTGATTGTATTCGATATTGCTTAGTATTTGAGTAAGGAGAACAGAGAAATTGACACTGGATTTTAACATGGAAGTCATCGGTGATCTATGAACAACATTAGGGTAGTGGAAGAGATGAAATCCTTATTGGAGCATGCTAAACTGAAATTATGAAGCAAGTGGAGAAAACAATTTTAGCCAACTCTGAGTAGGTTTCTGCTTGTTTTTTTCTTTTTCCCCCTTTTGTGAATTAGGACAGAAATGCAAAGAAAGAAAAGAGCAAGGTGGAAAGTGTTGTGAGATCAGAGCAAGTTATTACATATATTATACAAATGGTTGAAGAAGAGTCTGGTATAAAAACATAAGCTTCACTCACTTAATAGTCTTGGTAGAAGATTAGGCCTCATCTACCACCTTTCCCTGCCACCCCAGAACCAGAAACCACTTTTTAAGAAACCTCTTGATATATTACTTGTACAATGAATAGTCATTTTTTTCCTATTCTTTAAGTTTTGCGATGTGTAGGGGAGGAAGTTCCCATTTTTCTGTTCATTTCTTTTGCTTTGACAGCTTTATTGAGATATAATTCGCATACCATAAAATTCACCCATTTAAAGTGTACAATCAGTTCTTTTTATGTCCTGGGTTCCTTAATGATGTTCAAATGTTGTCTGGTACTAAATAACATTCAGCATGAACCAAAAAATGTTTTGGAAACAACACAGAGAGATATTTTCCTTCTAAACTTTTATTTTAATGATCAATTTTAATTTAAAAAGTATTGTACAAAACAAGATTTTAGAAAAAAACAGAAGAAAAACCATTTCCAATTGATATGCAGGGAAGAACTCAGAGTAACATTTTGAGGAGTGAAGTTTTTTGTTCTTAACTTTGGGAATCATCATTATTCTATATATCTGTTTCTGGATACGTGACAAAATTAACCCTTACAAGTTCAAACTACTTTTTATCTTTCCAATTACTTGAGGCCAAGAGCATTCCTAACAAATATAGGCTTGATCCCTGATTTCTTGCATTTGAGCTGCTGATTCTTAAAGGAAATTATGTATACAATGCCTATTGGTACCACTACATGTTCCAAGATTCCAACCTCAGAGGAACTGTTAGCACATCTTCAAGGCTATCCTTTTTATGTATTCTTTCTCTTTCCTCTTGCATCTGCACAGTGATCATTCTAAACCTTTATAAATAAATCCTACACCATCTTCCTCATTCTTAAAAGATAAACTTGCCTCCTACTTTACAAGGAAATCTCCATCACTTCTCATCATAATACCTAAAATCTTACCTAAAACTGCTCTCTCACATTTTGCTGCAATTTTAGACCCTGATTCTATTTTTTTGTTGTTTTTTTGTTTTTGGTTCTGAAATAGTTATTGAAGGTTTGCTATGAGCCAGACATAATGCTTAGGCAAAGACAAAATCCCTCTCCTCAAGTAATGTTAAGTATTAAGTATTAGAAGACAAATACAGAATGTTATGCAAGCAGATGTGGTACACTAAGGCTTTAGGTACAGGGTGTTAGGCTAGGTTTAGGTGATGTCTAAACCAACCCAACAAATGGTAAGTAGGGGTCAAAGTTCCTATGATGTGCCCCCAGGCCTCTCAATTACTTTACATACCACTTAACACATCATATTATAATTTATTTGATGAAGTCCTCTACAAGATAATGAAAATCCACTTAGGGAAAAGTTCATATCTATCTTGTTAACCACTGTATCCCAACATCTAAAAAAGTTCCAGTCAAAGAAAAGCACTGAATATTTAGAGTATTATAAAATAATGGAAATAATATGAACTTCAGAATTAAGACTGGCCCAGGCAGTGTTGATATTTAACAACCAGGATGGCTATATGTATCAACTGAATATCTTCTTCTGTAATTCTGGATTTAAATTCTGGCTCCATTTCCTGAGATTTTTAAATTAAGGCAAGTCAGTTAAATGGTCTGAATATCATTTTATCATCTGAACATGTTGATCATAATAATACTTAATTCATGGTATGGTTTTAGTGATAAAATGAAACAGCGTATAAAATAACCCATTTCAGTACCTGATACACTAAAGACATATAATAAATGTTTGATTTCCTTTCTACACTGCTTTTAAGTGAGTTCTATTTGTAGTTGGATAGAAAATTAAAATATGCAGAAACCAAAGCAGAATGAGTGTGCTCTAATTATTTCATCTTTCCTTAATGATTTTTCTCAAGTGCTCAACTTAAATAATTTAGTTTACTTCTAAACTTTAAAGCAGTTTATTTATTTATTATTTTTGAGAGAGAGAATGCGCAAAAGCACACAATGGTGGGCGGGGGGTGGGGGGGCAGAGGGAGAGACTCTTAAGCAGGCTCCACCCCCCAGCACAGAGCCCCATGCAGGACCCTGAGCCTAAACCAAGAGTCAGACACTTAACTGACTAAGCCACCAGGTGTCCCTGCTTCTAAACTTTAAAATGCATTTATCCCTAATCTTCTCTGTGATATAAGTTTAACATTCGCTATTCATTCATTTACCTAATTTATAAATTTTTGCCTATATGTCAACCTTAGATTAAACTTAATGATTCAACAAAAATTTATTAAGAGCCTATTATCTGTGCAAAATTGTAATTTAGCTTTATCATTCATGGACTAGTCTATGCAGATACTTCTGGATAGATTCTGGCTGAATAAATGCTCCAAGATGCTTAATAGATATTCTCTTTCCTTTTTCTTTTGTTTTAATAATGAAGATAACTAATGAATTTCATCCAAAATCAGAAATCAAAGTTGAGTGGAAAGAAAGCTTTCAGTAGAATTAAAAACTGGTATCTTTTGCAGTAACTATATTCTTCAGCTTTAAATTTTTTTAAGGAATAGTTAACAAATAATTAGAAATCTAATAGTGCTAAATGCTAACTTCAAATCTTAGTAATTGATCTATATGCTTTAAGTCTATATTGGTTACAAGTATCCCAGTTTATTCAGTATAGTGAGACTTGTCAGAATAAAACAACAGATCTAACAAGGATCATCATAATTAAGTTTTTCAGATAGTCTACCAAACACAATAGTGCTATAAATGGATTAGAATTATATCTGTAGGTTGAGCAAAGAGAGCATTGATTTCAGATGTGCTTGGTTATTCCTCCCTACACGTGCCCATTCTCAACTGACTTTTATTTAAGCTATTTGCCATAGAAGTCATATAGTTGATTTGCTTAAAGGTAAAATTTTGTTCCACTAACGTGAAAGAACAATCTTCAATTAAATTCACCACTTCCCTTAAATCACAAGACACAAGAATAGAATCTCAAGCTAGTCTAATTAGAGAATTTCAACTTGTCATTTGAAATGATTTACACATTATCATTTATGTTCCTCATTTTAGAAATAAGTGTCATAATTCTAATAAAGAGTGATGACTTTCTTACTCTGGGTGCTAGTGAATAACTATATAATTATTGTTTCAAGAATCACTACACAAATATTGAGAAAATGAATCACTAAAGAGTTTTAAAATGAGAATGTGAAAATAGAAGTAATTTTAAATTGCATAATGTAAAACTGAGACCATGCTTCTTCAACATATCACATCTAAATTTGCAAAGTAAACATGACATGCTGAGAATAGGAGTAAGTTGGAATTCTTACCCTGGAAAGAAATAAGCTAAAGCTTTTTCCCAGTTTGTCCAATTTTCTATTTCTTTAGAGTGGGTGGGTCCTTTCTTCTTCTGGCTTTAGAAGGAACCCTGGATTGCCTGTCTTTCTGCATGATGAAATGGAGAAGACAAAGAAGCACATTAGTTTCATAAAAGACTTCCAAAAATCTCATATCCATCTTCCATCTTACATTTAGGGCTTTCATAGGGCTTCCTTGCCATCGTCTTTCTGGGAAAACTGATTTCCATCTCCACTGTGGACTCCTAATATAATTCTGTGCTGAAGCTTCCTGGGCTCTATTTCTTTTGACAATATATTCATACCTAGTTTCTTTCAGAATATTTGTTGAAATCTTTTATCCACTGATGACTCCCTCTTTCCTTTTCTGTGTATATTTTTTTACTTTTTAATTGTAATTTTAATGGAAGAAAAAGACATAAATAAATCGGGCTGTAACCCTAACAATTTGCTTTCTTACCAATACATTGTGAACATTTTCCCATATCATTTACTGTCTATACTATTTAAGCATAGATATGATTTAGTTTTGAAGCTGAAGTTATATTCTTTACTCATCAGTTATGTATTTAGATAGTTCTAGTGAAATTCAAAGTAAAGATCACAGTATTTTTCCAAGATTGGAGTCACTAGATGATTCTTTGTATTTTATTAGTGATTGATTTAGAGACCTTCACTTATTTTTTTTCTTTTGTTGCCATGTCCAAAAACTCATGGTCAAATCCAATGCCATGCAGCTTTCCCCTATCTTTCTTCTAAGACTGTTATAGTGTTAGCTCTTACAATCTAAGGCTTTGATCAATATTTACTTGGTTTTTGTATATAGTAGGTAAGGGTCCAACTTCATTATTTTGCATGTGGATATTCAGTTTTCCCCAAACCAACACCACTGGTTGAAAAAACTGCCCTTTTCCCAGCGAGTGGTCTTAGCATCTTTGCTGAAAATCATTTGACCACTTATATGAGGGTTTTGGGGGGCTCCCTATCCTATTCCATTGATTTATATGTATGTCTTTACGTCAGTGACATACTGTTTTGATTCTGTAGTTCTGTAACATATTTTGAAGTCAGCAAATGTGAAACCTCCAGTTGGTTCCACTCTCAAGATTGTTTTGGATTCAGGGATTCCCTTGAGTCCCTTGAAATTCCATATTAATTTTAAGATAAATATTTTCCATTTGTTTTTTGTTTCTGATAATAGCCATCCTAGTGGGTGTGATGTTAATAATTTTAATTCCAATCATCTATTTCCTTAATGTATTTTTTCTTTTTTTCATTCTATCAGTGAGGAGGTAAGTTCAAATTTTCTAGTATTGTGTGTTTATCTCTTAGTTCATATAATATGAAGCTGTTTTATTAGATGCACACAGAGTTTTTTTATCTTCTGGTGGAAGTAATACTTTTTTTTTCTGAAAGTCTGCTGTGTCTCATGGTAATATTTTATATCAAGCTACTTTCCACTTTAGCTTACTCATGATCGATATTTTTTCATCCTTTGCTATTTTCCACAGATCTTTTATTATCAGCACATTCTTTAATCCAGTATGACAGTCTTTGAATAGTCTGTGTATATTTAACATAATACTGATATATTTGGTTTTAAATATATCATCCTTCAGTATTCAAAGCAATAAAATGAATGTCATGTAAGTCTATTTTTCCTAAATTTTTTATTAAGATATCATTAGAAGTGACCAAAATTATTATTATATATTATCAATATTTAAAATTTCTATTATTTTTTCAGCAAAAATGAGATGTGAGACTGACATAATCTAGATCATGTAGGGTAAAAGCACACTTTCTCTAACTCTTAACTAAAGGAACATTTCATAGACATGTCATATAAATATGTCTAATGCTACATTTTATAGTTAACAATTTCCTTATTGTTCTGTATTTCTTTTCTGAAAAAAGTGAATAAACCTGTCTCACAGTTTTTGTAAAGATGAAAGATATTTATAATCTTTTAAAGATTTTTGTTGTTGCTTTTATTTTTAGAGAACAAGGATTATGGAATATTCTGCTGATTCCTTTAATATCAAGATGAATAAAATTTTTCCCCAGGTCTCTTCCTCTTTTCCTCAACCCAAGCCATTATTTTCTCCCCAAAGATCTCCACATGCATATTTTTTTAAGTGAGTTTGCTCTACCTGGAAAACTATAACTGTCCTCTGCCTAGCTGCACAGACAAAAGCATTTTTTTTTCATTCTCTTGAGACTCTTTGGCCTATGTTTCATAACTTTTATAACAAATATTGACCAAAACATTAAATAGTCCCAGTTAGTGAATGATATACTCTTAGTGAACGATATACTCAATGTCAAAAAATAATTACATTTTTCATGAATATAAATGTTATTGGTACTAAACTGTATTTCTGTTGCTAATAGATTCCCAAGTTAAAACACAAGATTTGGTGTAGATGTCATTATCTCATTTCCCTTTTCATCTAAACAGAACTAAAAATCAAAACTGAAAAATAATAAAAGGATAATCTGGCTTCTAAAACTCTTAGTTTTGAGCAATCACTTCAGTTATTAAGCTCAACATATCAATGATTTTCTCAATGTATAGTTAAGTATTTCCAGGTAGTTCTAGTTCTGCTTTATCTCTGATCTTTAAACTTCTGCATTATCCAACACAGGTATTTCAAACCTATTAGTTCATTTGAGATAATAAATATAACTGCCTTGTCACAAAAACAAAAGAAACACTTCTTCAAATTGAAAATTTGAATTATTTAAGAAGAAGTACTGGTAGGATGGGATAAAGAACTTTTTTTTAACACTCTTACCAATAACATACAAGTAGCAATGCAATTCATTATGAAGATTTAGAAGATTAAGAATTTTGATTAGTTTAGGATGATCTTTGGAGAAAAATTTTATTTTGGGCACAAAGGGAAGAAAACTGTTTTGATTTCTACTAGGGAACACTTAGTGTCAAAATAATGATATCCTTCTGCCACATACTCTAAAAAATATTATGACACAATAATATTAAAAAATTGTGACTCAATATATTCTGATGATATCCATTATCTGGAGATACAGGATCTTCTTCTAAATGTGTTTTCTTTTTTTCTTTCTTTTTTTTTTTTTTTTTGAGAGAGAGAGAGAGAGAGAGAAAGACGGGCGCCTGGGTGGCTCAGTCAGCTAGGTGTCCAACTATTGGTTTCGGCTCAGGCCTTGATATCATGGGTGATAAGATTGAGCTATCAGCTCCATGCTCTATGGCGAGTCTGCTTGAGGATTCTCTCCCTCTCCCTACTTGTTCACACATGTGCCCTCAAATAAATAAATCTTTAAAAAGAGAGAGAAAGAGAGAGAGAGAGAGAGAGAAAACACACATGTGCACAAGCATGCAGAAGGGGAGGGGCAGAGGGAGAGGGAAAGCGAGAATCTTAAGCAGGCTCCATGCCCAGCATGAAACCCAAAGCAGGGCTCCATCTCAGGACCCTGAGATTTTCATGACCTAAGCTGAAATCAAGAGTCAGATACTTAACTGAGCCACCCAGGTGCCCCAAAATGTAATTTCATTTTAAGACAAATATGTAAGTAGAGCCATAATTCTCAAACTGATGTTGGAGAATCTTTCCAGGGTTCCCCAATTAACTGAGAATTTTTAAGTAATATCAAGGATAAAAAAAGTATATATACAAGATCAGAATCAGAATCAGCTAAATGAAAACTTTATAAATGAGCAAAGATACCCAATTTCAACACTGGGGCTGGCAATGTTTCTAGGAGCTGGTGGAAAAACAGGCTGGGCTAGTTTAAGAATGGCTTTTTAAAACATGCTAAGGAGTCATTTCAGAAGTGTAAGAGAGAAATGTAATGGTAAGATATACATTTTGAAAAGATCATTTAGATATCCATATAAAGAATGAGTTAGAAGCAAAAAAAAAAAAAAGAAATAACTAATTAGAAGAAACTATTATAATATACAAATAGGAAACTGTAGCATAGTAGGGATGATGAAACAGGATTGGAAAGACAAATAAGGAGTGGAATCCATAAATCCACGTGAACAGATTGGCTATGGGATAAGAGGGAGGAGCTTTTTAAAGCCAAAAGGAACCAATATAAAATGTAGAGTAAATGATTAATATCAGTGATTAAAAACCCATCTTTTTTTGTACTTTTAGAGAACCAACTGACTATTCATACATACACAATTTAAAAATCTACACTAGGAACTTATGTCTTTAATTTTGCAACTATTATAAATTTAACAATTTCACTTTTATATAATGTGAGTTGTGCAATGGGCTTGGAAATTTTCCCTCTCCTTTGCTACATAATCTATTTTTAAAAATCTAGCTTAATTTCTTTCTATAGATCTTATAGAAGCTTAATGTCATCCTTTCATTATTTGGTAACTTTATAAGGTATCTTTCCTCTAACAAACTTTTGTCTTCTTGGTTTTTACAGTGAACATGTAGAAGTCTCCAAATTATTTCTTCTCTTCCCATTTTAAATAGGAAAACAAGTTTTCAGAGGCACATATAGTAACTGTCATAAAAAATTAATGGGAGAAAATTGCTTGTCATGTTGTTAAATTTCACATAGGTCTTTGTCTATGTGACTGATCTCCCTGTGATAGATTTTATTTCCTTATACATTAAAAAGTCATTTGCCTGTTTCATCTCAGTGCCTAAAACAATGTCTGGCACATGGTAAGTGCTAAATAAATATGTTAATTACTGAATAAATCAATGAATTCATATCCCAAATAACAAGAGTATTAACTGTCAAGCCTCAGAGGAGGGTTGTTCTTAATTCATTTAAAAAGAATGTAGGATTCCCTCTACTGGATCTTTTTTCTTTCCCTGTACAACATACCAACCCCACTCGGTTCTCTGCTGCTGTTCTTTTAGCTGTTCTCATACTTCTCCCTACTTTAGGGCTTTCCAGGGCTATCAAATTTTTCTTCACCTACACATTTCCGAAAGAAAATTATTGCACTTAGTTACTGTGCATACAATTATGACACTCACGTTTTATTTTTTAAAAAATGAAAGCTCTGTTAGAAGCTAATTCTGACTGAATACAAAGCATTTCAAATCAAAAAGTTATTATGAAGCACAGATTGTATGTCTGTGAACATACAACAGAGAGTTCTAGCACAACAAGACTAGCTGCTAGAGACAGTAGCATCTCTTTCTTTTATAAATCAAATGTAAATGCCATACTAATTTAGTATCCATTATTATTCATCCTGTTGAAAAGCACATGAGCAAGCTCTCTTTTCACAGTTGGGAACTTGATTATCTTTCCTTTTCTTCTTGAATTCATATTTTTATCTCACTTCTCCCACATAAATTTATCCTAACATTTTAGGGTTTGAAAATATTTTAAATTGACCATCCTATCACATTTCCCTCAACAACAAAAAAGTATTTTAAAATTCCTGAGAACATAAGTTCTAAAAATTTTCCTCAGTATTATATTGTGATATCATTAAATTACTAGACTACTACTGATCAAATAACAAAAATACTACAAATTATGATCATTTGAAAATATCAGGTCAGCTTTTATTGGAAATGCATCTCATAAAGAAATAGATAGGGCCTTCTCCCCCAACACCCATTTAGATCATGTATCCAGAATGACTACTACTCATTGCTAGAAAGAAACAGGTTAGGTTGTTCTTCTATTTTGTAGTCTTCCATTCCAAGTATATGGGAGTAGAAGGATTTCTGGTTATAACAACAATCATTCTTTTGAACTACTAAGCCATGTACCAAAAATCACATAGAGGTATGACATAAAAATTATTTTTAATGGTCAGATGACAATTCAATTAGGTCCTGCAATATTTTTTTTTTTTTAAAGATTTTATTTATTTGACAGAGAGAGACAGTGAGAGAGGGAACACAAGCAGGCAGAGTGGGAGAGGGAGAAGCAGGCTTCCCGCCGAGCAGGGAGCCCGATGCGGGGCTCGATCCCAGGACCCTGGGATCATGACCTGAGTGAGAGGCAGAAGCTCAACAACTGAGCCACCCAGACACCCCAGGTCCTGCAATATTTTTGAAGGCCTTTGGAAACTGCCATTCTTGCAAAGGAATTAACTACCCAGTCATTAGAATCACTCACTTTCTAAACAGATTTAGTCAGATTAAAGGTATTGCTTTACATGTAGAGTAGGAGGACAATTACCAAAGAGGAAGGGAGAAAGGTGTCTGATTCAGGCACACTCTGAGGTAGATCAATTTTAGGGAAGAAAACATGCAAGTGGACAACCTGAGAATTAGTACCTTCAAACTATCCTTTATGTAAAGGATTATGTATGGAAATCCTCCATGTACCTTCTAAAAGGTTAAGGGTTAGGGATATGCGTTGCCCTGTTTGAAGACTGTTGTTTCAGGATACACACAGATGTGGATATACAGAGTTTATCAAGTCATGACTTAAGTAGTTTACATCCTTTTGTCCATGTGTATGTGCTTTTTTTCTTGGGGGTGTGTGGGTGTGATGAGGTGGGAGAAAATAATTTTAATATAAAATAATTTTGTTAATAAAGACCCACCTTTTTCATAATTATAGTAAAGAGGTGTGTATTTTAAAATAAAAATAGACTCTCATCAGAAAAACTTTAAAATAACGGGCTAAGTCATTTTCTCCTTACTCAGAGAGAAAAGATAAAAATGAATTTCCCTTCGTTTTCGACAAGTCTCAAATTATTCTAAATTGTGAATGAAAGTTGAAAAATAGAAAATATTTTCATATCTACAAATTAGAAACCAGATTATCATTTTATTTATGATGATTTGGGTGCCTCAGCCAATTTTGTGACTATTCCTGAAAACTCTACTAGCGAAAACATCCTATTTAGTGGTCTTTTAAACTTGCAAAGCGCTTTACCAAGGCCATCAAAAAATAAATGATTCATGTCTAAAATACTAAAAACACTGCTCTCTTCCATGCCGCAGCCGGACAAATTGAAGCAAATGATTTTATTATTTAGATTTTTAAAAATATGATGTAACTTTAAGTTGCGTGTGGTCTTTGTTCGCAATAGCCGTGAACTTTCACTCAAACCAAAAAGAGAAGCTTAACAACAACAAAAACGTATTTTAAAGTTAACCCTTGAGTCGAATCCATTCTTTGATCAGAGCTGACAGGTGGGCTGATGAATTAAAACGCGATGTAAAAACACCTTCCCACAAAACACCTATTTAAACAATAAGCCTTCAGTTGACAAAGTACTAAGTAAGAGGGTGGCGAAGGGTGTCATTGTTGCTAATTGGCGGTTAATGAGGATAAACTGCCTACAATTACCGTTTTCTCGCTTATTTTTTAAAATCAGAAGTAGCCCTACAGCTTGAGGGGTTCCATGTGGCTGCGACCTCCAAAGACAGTAGAGTTCAACTACTCGTGACTCCACAGCTCAGGGCTATCATCTAGAAATACTGGAAGGCGGAAGCAACTCCAGGGCAGCCGGTTACCATCCCCAAATCCCAAAGCTTTGCCCAAAACTCAATAAAGTTGATTTTTTTTTAAAGAGCACTGTGCCGAATAACTATGGGACCTTGAGTAATTCGCCGAGCTTGTGTTTCAACTGATGGCCTGAAGTTTCGCAGTAGCGCCCAGGAAACGCAGGTGGGGGCTTGAACAGCTCCTTCCGCCCGCCCCGAAAGCGGCGTTAGTTTCCCAGCTCCCGGCCACAGCGAGGCGACAGCGCTATAAACATGGAAGAGCGCTACTGAGCGGACCCAAAACGCACCACAGACGCTCGGGGACCCCCAAGCGGACGCCGAATGAAAAGGACGCGCTGGAAGAAGGCGGAAAAACACCCCAGCGACCCAACCGCCACAGCGGCCGGTAACACGCTTACCCATCTCCAGCTCCGCCTCCGCTCCTTGCGTCGCCGCGGCCCCGCCCCGCCGCGGAGACTCACGGGACACGTAGTACGCCGCGCCCACTTTCTCCTTCCCGCACCCCTCACCGCCCCGGCTTCGAGAACGCCCCCTCAGCTCCCTGCGGACTGACTTCCGGTTTGCTCGCGCGGCCTCGGAGCCCAGCCTGAGGACCGCAGGAGTTCCACTTCCGGCCGTTCACTGCTCGTCTTCCCTTCCAGTCCCCCTCGACAGCGCTTCCCTTCCGCGGAACGCGACATGGCCATCAGCCGGTGCGGACGCTGACGAGGCGGGCGCCGGTGGGCCTGGGTCTCGCGCGCGTGTTGCTGGGTAACGGGCCTTCTTCGGCAGCCGCTCGGCTTCTCCTCCTCGACTTGTGCCTCCTTCCACAACCTCTGGAGCTCCAGTCGACGGGCCGGGCTGCGCCGCTGGCGGCGTAGTGGAGGCTAAAGAAATGGGAATTCCTCCGCGGCGTTCCCGGAGCGGCTGCCTTCTCTGGGGAAGCGGCGGTGTCTTCGAGGAAACCGGAAGCCCGTGGTGACCTCTGGCGACCCGGTTTGTTTTCCGTCCGTTTCCAAACACTGGGGAATCGAAACTCGGCGGCCCTGGGGGCGGCCTACGTAGCCTGTCTTCGGGGTGAGTGACTCGCTTCAGCCGGGCTAGGGGTGCGGGCGGTGCCAGGACCAACCTCCGCTGCCGTTGCTGCTTCGAAGAGACACGTCATTTTCTTCACAAGTCCGTGCGCTCTCCTTTGGCTAGGGAGCAGCCCGCCCCTGGGCTTCCCTTACTCATGTCATCTTTTCATGCTAGTGATTCCAGGCCCTACTTGGTCTTTCACTCTCTTTGTCTCTATTGCTTATTTTCTTTCCGTACTCTGAATTCCTAGGGCGCCATTAGTTTTATTTCATTCATTGAGATGGCATTTATATCGAAAACGAAAGAGGGACGTGTGGCTAGGACGGTACTGCCTGGGGCAGTGGACATGAACTTCCCCCCACCCCCGTCCGTTATCGAGGCTAACAGTAGATGTTCGTCGTTTCTGTATGTTTGGTATGATTTTTGATCATTTGTTGAGTGACTACTACATACATGCATGGTAGGTTGACTCGTGTCCGTACAAGGAACTCACTCGAAAGTGAGGTAAAATATTCGCTAGAACAGTAATACAAGTTGAAATATAAACTGCTCCAGCATGTGTTGTTGGAGATATGCTAAGATGCTCGAAGACAGTGACGTACTAGGACTGAAACTGACCCGTGCCTCTTAAATATAGGAGACAGTTTTTTTTTTCCTGCTTTGGAATTTTGAATTGGATTGCTCAAGATCTCAACGCGTAATTTAAATTCTGGTTCTCTAAACATGCCATATCTAATTTCCCAACCTTTTGTGATCACTCCCTACTTCATCTGTAAATTAGGAATGATACATCACTCACAGGGTCGTTAGAAAATTTTAATGCAATATTGTTTATAAAATAGGAAGATGTATACAAATGTCAGGTTTTAGTGTTAGAGAGTATAGTGTAATGGGAAATGCACTGGATTAAGTCAGAACATTAACTCAAGATCTGAGTGCTGAATTTTCCACTTGCTCACTTGACACTGGGTAGGAGACTAAATCTCTTCATTTTCCCAATCTCTGAAATGAGAGTAATGCCTAACTGTCCAAGGCACCGGTGCTTAGTTTCTAAGAGTTTCCCTTGCTCTAGAGTAAGCTGGCTGGTTTACATTCCTGGCTTCCTCACTTTCACCCTTTGCCTTTCTTTCAGTCCACCTGTGATAACAGGAAATTTTTGCCCACATCAGAGCTCTTAGATTTAATGAATTGTTATGAAGAACAAATGAGGTGGTTCTCCTAAAAACTGCCTGACATACCATAAACACTCTGTAAATATTAATTACCAACACTGAGCATTTTTATGTTTATTGAATGAAATGTGATGAAGTTTTTCATAATCCATGAATAGAACCAATGTGATTTATTTTTTTCTTCCTTGTACTTATATTCTGGATTAAGGTATAGTTGTCTTATGGCTATTAGAGGGTAATTACTGCTAATACTAGTAACAGTGTATATAAGTGCTCAATTCTCTTGAGATATATTACTTTATGAAAAGATTGAAAAGAAGTAGACTGTTCTTCAAACCTACACTAACCCTGAAAAAAATCTTGATTCCCTAGCCATAACACTTATTTTTGGACTAATGCAGTTTAGTGACTTATAGAAAAGAGAGTGGAGCTTCTCATACTGTATATCTGATGCTGAGTACATTTTGGGCATTCACTGAATTATAGGGCATTTGAGTTCTGAGGTATATAGATGGAGTGACAGTATCATGAAAAAAGGCACTTGATTATCCCTTCTTTATAAACTAGTTAGGTCGTTCCTGCCCCTAAGTATTTAATTAAAAATAGGGAGTGAAGGGGCACCTAGGTGGCTAAGTTGGTTAAGTCTTGAACTCTTAATTTAGGCTCAGGTCATGATCTCAGGGTTGTGACATTGACCCTGGGGTAGGGCTCCATACTCAGTGGGAGTCTGCTTGAGATTCTCTGTCTCTCCGTTTCTCTCTGCCCCTTCCCTGCTCGTGTATGTGCTCCGGTGCGCTTTCTCTCTCTAAAAAGAAATAAATCTTTAAAAAATATAGGGGGGTGCCTGGGTGGCTCAGTCAGTTGATCGTCTGACTCTTCGGGTCCACTCAGGTCATGATCTCAGGGTCATGAGATCAAGCCCAGAGTTGGGCTCCGTGCTCAGCGGGGAGTCTGCTTGGGATTTTCTCCCTCTGCCCCTCCCTCTAGAATAAATAAAATCTTAAAAAAAAGAAAAGAAAAAAAAGAGAGAATGAGGAGTAAGCGTTGGTCTGTTTGCCTCCATAGGATTTAATCCTTGCTCCACTGTATGGTGACTGATCCTATGAAGTGGGTTAGGGATACTCTAGCTTTTCAGAGGTAGAAAGATGATGGAAATAGGAGATTCAGTTCAGGAGGCAATGTAGAATAGAGGAAAGAGCCTACTAAATAGTCCTTAATTCCAACCCTAGCTCTGTCACATACTGTCAGGTGATTATAGGCAAATTAACCTCCACCTCTTTGAAGTTAAGTTTCTTCATCTATGGTGGTGATAATAACTTTTTAGCCAAGTTTGGTATGGATTTGAGGTAAGGTTTGTACTATACCGTTTATTTAGTTTCTGGCAAAAATGTCAATTCCTTCTGTTTAGGCTGCCATTCTATATTTGCATTAAATTTTCCCTTCACAATTTAGGAGGGTAGTATCTTAGTAATGTAGTTCAACCTTGTCATTTTATTGATGGGAAAATTTAGATCCAGAGAGGTAAACCCATCAGTAATCAAGGTGGCAGATCGTAGACTAGAATCTGGGTTTTTCAATCTCTGGTCAGGGTTCTTTCTACCACTGAGTTTTGCCTTTTACGGATTCTTAATGGAAAAAATCTGAATCCATGTTGTGTTGCCTCTCAGAATGTTGTATTAGGAGCACAAATTTGGAAGATAACTTATCTGGGTTTACATCCCAGCTTTGCCGCTGATAACTTATATAGCTGTAGGTAAGATGTTTAATTTTTTTCTAAGACTTTGTTTATAAATTAGGATAATAGTACCTACCTAAGAAGTTGGAAAATACATTTGGAAGCACTAGTGCCTGGCATATGGTAAGTGATGAATATGGTAAATATTATGATGATGAAATATGACAGGAGAATCATATTTTTTTCCTAGAAAAGAAGATACTTCTGTGTTTTCTAGTATCTCACAAGCCAGTACATATAGCATGTCTCAACTCGGGGTCCTCTTAATGTTGTTTGTAGTAAAGACTGAAATTTAAGATTTTCTAAAATAATTCTTACAGTGTTTGAATCTTTTTTTTTTCTTTGTCTCTTCCTTAGCCTCACAAACTGCTCTTGCTCCTTTCTACCCACCTTATTTGGCAAACTGTGCCCTTCTTTCTCCATTATCATTTCAATATTGTGATTTATGAGAAATGTGTATTTGATCATTTAGATGACCAGAATGTATTTCTCATATATATTTGGCTTTAGTCCACAGTTCTTGGCCCTCAGCTCCCAAACTCTTGGAATTTCCTGAGCCACTACTCTACAGAGTTAAGTGGCTACTATGTGATTTACAGAATTCCAATTATAACTAGTATTCTTAAACATTTATGGTCCTGGTTAGTTCTGTATTATCACTTTGTAAACATCACCTAACTTGTACATGGAAATTTTATTTTTAATAGTATAGAAAACAAATTCATATTCATTATCTCTCTCATCACAATAATATAGGAGAATCAGATATATTTACCTACAGGAATCAAAACTGTAGGTAATATATCTATATAATCATGCAAATATTTTATATATTTGGAATTGTTTCTTCTTAGAGGTTTACATAAGAGAAGTATAAGTTAAAAGAATTAAAAAGGGTTAAGGTGAGGGGCACTGGGTAGTTCAGTAAGAGTTATAGGATCATCTTTCATCATAATATTTGGTCTCTTAACATCTTTTGTGGAGCCATGAAGGTGAAATGCATGTCTTGTTTATTTCTAACAAGCTCCTTTCTACCAGGACTGGGTTTATGTTAATGGGGTGACTTTTGGACAGCAACTAAGGATGGGAGCTGATTGCCAAGGAAACCAATCCTATAATTAGAGGGTTGAAGCTTTCAGTCCCACCAATGGTGGGGGGGTGAGGGGGCGAAATTTTAATCAGTTGCCAATGATTTAATCATTTCTGTGTAAGGAAGCCTCTGTAAAAACCCAAAGAGGAGAGGGTTCAGAGAGCTTCCAGAATATTTTCACATGCCATTATGCTGGCCCCAAATTCCAGAAGGACAGAAGCTGCTTTGTTTAGGACCTCACCCTACGTATCTGTATGGTCAGAAGCACAGGTAACAACCTAGGCTTACAGTTAGCATCCAAAGTAGAGGGTAGTCTTGTGGGAGCAAGCCCTTTACCAGTGGAATATGTTGCTGTCTCTTGGTAGATATCAGAATGGAGTTGAATTATAGGTTACCCAGCTGCTGTCCAGAACATTGCTTGTTGATAGTGTAGAAACATCTCCTCACATTGGAATTGGCTGACCAGAGCACCATTTAATCATTCTTGGGAATTTCATTGTTCTCAGCAATAAATGTCAACATCTTTCACCTTAACTCCCCCTCTTTGTTTTTGTTTGTTTGTTTGTTTTGTTTGTTTTTTTTTAAGAGGGAGAGTGTACACGCAAGTGTGGGAGGGGTGGTTTTGGGGAGGGGCAGAGGGAGGGAGAGAATCTTGAGCAGGCTCCACACCCAGCATGGAGGCCCACACGGGGCTTGATCTCAACCCTGAGATCATTACCTGAGCCAAAATCAAGAGTAGGATGCTCAACTGACTGAACCACCCAGTGCCCCTCACCTTAACCCTTTTTAATTCTTTTAACTTATACTTCTCTTATGTAAACCTCTAAGAAGAAACAATTCCAAATATATAAAATATTTGCATGATTATATAGATATATTACCTACAGTTTTGATTCCTGTAGGTAAATATATCTGATTCTCCTATATTATTGTGATGAGAGAGATAATGAATATGAATTTGTTTTCTATACTATTAAAAACAAAATTTCCATGTACAAGTTAGGTGATGTTTACAAATTGATAATACAGAACTAACCAGGACCATAAATGTTTAAGAATACTAGTTATAATTGGAATTCTGTAAATCACATAGTAGCCACTTAACTCTAGAGTAGTGGCTCTCAAATTGGATAGGGACTTAAAATCATGTGCAATGATTATTGAAAGTTCAGTTTGATATTTTCACCCCAGATATATTGACTTGTGTGTTCTGCAGTGCCATCTAGCAATCAGTATTTTTTGTTTTCCATTATCATTTTATTTATTATAGAAATGTAGTTAACACACAATGTTACATTAATTTCAGGTGTACAACATAGGGATTTAATAACTACATACATTGTGTTATGCTTACTACACATGTAGCTACCATCTGTTGCCATACAATGCTATCGTAGTATCATTGACTATATTCCCTATGCTGTACCTTTCATCCTGTGACTTAACTCATTCTGTAACTGGAAGCCTGTACCTCCTACTCCCCTTTGTTTTGCCCATCTGTCATCCCTTCCCCTATGGCAGCTATCCATTCTCGGTATTAGTCTGTTTCTGCTTTCGTTTGTTTTTTGTTTTTTAGGTTCTACATTTAAGTGAAATCATACAGAATTTGTCTGACTTACTTCACTTAGCATGATGCCCTTTAGGTCTGTCTGTGTTGTTGCAAATGGCAAGATCTTGTTCTTTTCTATACTAAGTGATATTCCATTGTGTGTGTACCATATCTTCATTATCCATTTATCTTTCAGCAGACTCTTAGGTTGCTTCCATATCTTGGCTGTTGTATATAATCCTGCAGTAAACACAGAGGTGCATCTATCTTTTCAAATAAGTGTTTCCTTTTTTTTTTTTTTTTTTTGGAATTACTGAATCATATGGTTTTTCTAGTTTTAATTTTTTGAGGAACCTCCTTACTGTTTTCAAAGTGGCTACACCAGTTTGCATTCCCACCAGCAGTGCACTAGGGTCTCTTTTTCTCTACTTCCTCGCCAGCATTTGTTATTTTTTGTTTTCTTGATAGTAGCTCTTGTGACAGTTGTAGGTGATACATCATTGTGGTTTTGATTTGCATTTCCCTGATGATTAGTGATGTGTTGAGCATCTTTTAATGTCGTCTGTATGTCTTCTTTGGACAGATGTCTATTCAGGTCCTCTGCGCATTTTTTAATCATATTATTTGGATTTTGTTGGTGTTGAATTATATAAATTTTTTATGTATTTTCAATATTAATGCCTTATCGGATATGTCATTTGCAGATCTCTACTCCCATTCAGTAGATTGCCTTCCTTCTATCTTGTTGATGGCTTTCTTCACCATGCAAGCTTTTTATTTTGGTGTAGCCCGAGAAGTTTATTTTTGCTTTTGTTTCCCTTTCCCAAGGAGACATATCTAAAACAATGTTGCTAAGGCCAATGACAAAGAGATTACTGCCTATGTTGTCTTCTAGTTTTATGGTTTCAGGTCTCACATTTAGGCCTTTAATCCATTTTGAGTTTATTTTTGTGTATGGTGTAAGAAAGTGGTGCAGTTTCATTCTTTTGCATATAGCTGTCCAATTTTCCCAAAACCATTTGTTGAAGAGATTGTCTTTTCCCCATTGCATATTCTTGCCTCTTTTTTCATAGATTAATTGACCGTATAGGCATGGGTTTATTTCTCAGTTCTCTATTCTGTCTGTTTTTGTGGCAGTACCGTACTGTTTTGATCACTACAGCTTTGTAGTATATCTTGAAATCTGGGATTGTGCTATCTCCAGCTTTGTTGTTCTTTCTCAAGATTGCTTTGGGTATTCAGGGTCTTTTGTGGTTCCATACAAATTTTAGTATAATGTGTCTAGTTCTGTGAAAAGTACTCTTGGTATTTTGATAGGGATTGCATTAAATCTGTAAATGGCTTTGGGTAGAATGAACATTTTAACAGTTTGTTCTACCAATCCGTGAGCATGGAGTATCTTTCCATTTGTTTGTGTCATCTTCAGTTTTTTTCATCAGTGTTTCATAGTTTTCAGAGTACAGGTATTTCACTTACATGGTTAAGTTTATTCCTAGGTATTTTATTATTTTTGATGTAGTTGTAAATGGGATTGTTTCCCTAATTTCTTCCTGCTACTTCATTATTAGTGTATAGAAATGCAACAGATTTCTATATATTGATTTTGTGTCCTGCAACCTTACTGAATTCATTTATCGGTTTTAGTAGATTTTTGGTGGTGTTTTCAGGTTTTCTGCATATAGTATTCTGTCATCTGCAAGTAGTGATAAGTTTTGCTTCTTCCTTACCAATTTGAATGTCTTTTCTTTTTCTTGTCTGACTGCTGTGGCTGCCATTTCCAGTACCGTGTTGAATAAAAGTGGTGAGAGTGGACATCCTTGTCTTGTTCCTGACCTTAGGGGGAAAGCTCTCCATTTTTCCCTCTTGAGTATTATGTTAGCTATGAGTTTTTCATAAAAGGCCTTTATAATGTTGTGGCAGGTATCTTCTGTACCTACTTTGTTGAGAATTTTATCATGAATGGATATGTGTCACCTTTGCAAGGAGGCTTGAGCTGTAGTGAGCACTCACCAGGGGTATACCAGTATGGTTTAGGGGCCTGAAACTCAGTGAGGCGGTAGGCCAGCTAGGGCACCTGGACTCTGCTCCTGTCTACAGTATCAAGGTGGAAGAGGAATGTAGACTGTGGCACTCACCAGTCTTCTGACCCAGAGAGAGTTCCAGCAGCTTTGGCTGGTTCTTTTATTTTCTATAGCCCTTATAAAGGCATGGCTTTTTTTTTTTTTTTTTTTTTTCTTTCTCCTGTGCCAGAGGGCAGAGGAATCTGCTCTTGGTCTCCCATAGTATCCCTCCTCAGTGCAGTTTGCAGTGGCCGGGGTAGGGCTTCCCTTTGTTACCATGTGTCTCTCTTGCCATTCTCTGTGTGGTCTTTTGTTGTTCAGTTAGGCTTCAGTTCTTCAGGAGTGATTGCTCTATAAATAGGTGTAGATTTGGTTTGTTCCTAAAGGAGTTGAGTTCAGGATCTTCTACGTCACCATCTTGGACCAGAACCGACGATCAGTATTTTGAAGAGAACTCCAAGTGATTCTGAGGCAGTGGTCCACATTGCACTTTGTCAAACACTGCTCTAGGTCATCTTCAGTTTCTTAGAATGTTCTTGAAAAAGACATTTTGTGTGTGTGTGGTGTATTGCGTAGAATATATTTATTATTGATTTTTATGATCAAGAGAGGTCTACTTAATCTTTGTGTAATTTTTTTTTTAAGATTTTATTTATTTATTTGAAAGAGTGAGTGAGAGAGAGAACAAGCGGGGGAAGGGTCAGAGGGAGAGGGAGAAGCAGACACCCCTGCTGAGCAGGAAGCTCGACGTGGGGCTCGATCCCAGGACCGCAGGATCATGACCTGAGCCGAAGGCAGCTGCCCAACCAACTGAGCTGCCCAGGCACCCCTCTTTGGATAATATTTTTGATACTTGTTGAGTTTTAAAATTAATGCTCTCAATTCCTACTAGATTTACCTTTAAAGTATTATCTAGTCTTTTGATGATTCTAATCTTGATAATATTCTGCTTATGACACTTTTTTTTTTTTTAAGATTTTTTTTTAATTTATTTATCAGAGAGCGAGAGACAGAGGCAGGCAGAGGGAGAAGCAGGCTTCTTGCTCAGCAAGGAGCCCGATGCGGGACTCGATCCCAGGACCCTGGGATCATGACCTGAGTCTAAGGCAGACGCTTAACCGACTGAGCCACTCAGGCGTCCCACTTATGACACTTTTTAAAATTTCTTTTTATTTCAGTTTTATTTATTTGAGAGAGAAAGAGTGCAAGCAAGCATGAGCAGGGGGGAGGGGAAGAGAGAGAGTAGCAGACTCCCCACTGAGCAGGGAGCCTGATGTGGGGCTCGGTCCCAGGGTCCTGGGATTGGGACTTGAGCATGAGGCAGATGCTTAACAGATGAGCCACCCAGGCATCCCTGCATATACCACTTTTTAAAGATTAAAGTAAGCACATGCTTGTTATTTTAAGGTAGTTTACAGTAAATAAGGTTAGATCAGTATAGGATAAGTTTTCCCAAATGTTAGATGTTAAAACTGGCCTAGTCTAGTTTGTTAAGTATAATGATAGCCAGTTAAGCTTTCATGATTTATCCAGAAAATCAAACTTCCTGGGCCTGTAACTTGGATCTCATGAAGAGACATTTCATCACAACAGAAGTGTATAAAACTGAACCGTACTTTGCTGTGAGGCAGATTACTGCAGCTCCCTTTACTTCTCTAAATGAGGTTGAGAATGGATGCTTACATAAGCATTAAAGCATAGCCTACTTTGTTAATTTGCTAGCGGTTTTCCTTTCAGTATAATAATTTATATAACGGGATAGCTGCCTTGTATTTTTCGGAACTTTTTTTTTTTTTTAAATATATATATATATTTTTAGATTTTATTTATTTGAGAGAGAGAGAATGAGAGAGAGAGCACGAGAGGGAAGAGGGTCAGAGGGAGAAGCAGACTCCCTGCTGAGCAGGGAGCCCGATGTGGGACTCAATCCTGGGACTCCAGGATCATGACCTGAGCCGAAGGCAGTTGCTTAACCAACTGAGCCACCCAGGTGCCCTTTTTTGGAACTTTTCTAAGATATCAGTTTCTTTGGCCCTGCAGCTTTTAATCTCTTTAAGTCTAGTTTGTACAGAGTAATATAAGCATTAATACTTCTGATACTTTCGGGGCACCTGGGTGGCTCCTGGAGTCCCGGGATCGAGTCCCACATCGGGCTCCCTGCTCAGCAGGGAGTCTGCTTCTCCCTCTGACCCTCCTCCCTCTCATGCTCTCTGTCTCTCATTGTCTCTCTCGCAAATAAATAAAATCTTAAAAATAAATAAATAAATAAATAAATAAATAAATAAATAAATAAAAATACTTCTGATACTTTCATGATTTCACATTTATTTTTGCAAAGATAGGAATCAAATTTTCCTTTTTCATTTTACAGCAAATTTAAAATACAGTTATTTTAAAACGTTAAAACAGCATGCATGTCTGTGATGCTAGTAGATTTTATCTTGGGTGTGTTTTATTTATTTTTTTAGAGATTTTATTTTTAGTAATCTACACTCAACAGGGGGCTTGAACCTACAACCCCAAGATCAAGAGGCACATGCTGTACTAAGACAGCCAGGCACTTCTTGGGTGTGTTTTAATGTATGGCTAGTTCTCATATAATTTTAGGACAGATAAGTTATTTTCATGCTGCTTTCCAGTGCATTCCAAGTCATGTTTATAGTATAATAACTAAATATTTAGAATAATAGTATAAAACTTGGAAGAAGCTTCTATATCCAAATAATATTTTCTCATATTTAGAGAGGAGACACCATATGCAACTTTTTAGTGGTTTAAAAATAAATCATTTTTAGTTTAGGCAGTAGATTTAAATATATAAAATAAGCCAGTCTCACTACTCATTTTGTCCTAAAAAAGACCAGTACTGTGTATGTGACATTGTTACATCAGTATGCCTCCTTCCATCTAAGGTACTTAAAAACCTTCCAAGGGCTTCCTAGTTTTTTGGTTCTTTTTTTTTTCCCTAAGATTTTATTTATTTTAGAGAGAGTGTGTGCGCATGTGTGCACATGCAGTGGGGGAGGGGCAGAGAGGGATGGAGAGAAGTAGAGGAGTCTCTGCCGAGCAGAGGTGGGGGCAGATCTCAGGAATCTGAGATTAGGACCTCAGCTGAAATCAAGAGTCAGATGCTTAACTGAGCCACCCAGGCACCCCCTAGTTTTGTAGTTCTTGATGAATTTAAGTATGTGAAAGATTCCTTGAGTATTAATAGTTCAGGCTCTGAAATCCAGGTGCTTATGCTATATACTAATCATCTGGTCTTGGCTAAGCTCTGTAACCTTCCCAGGCCCCGGTTTTCTCATCTGTGAAATGATTACATTAAGATTTTCTACCTCAGGGTAGTCATGAGAATGAAAGGGGATAATATTTACAAAATACTTAATGCAATACTAAGTAGTTTATTTGGTTATAGATATATTTTACAAATGTTGTGTAAGCATTCTTCACATTCTTGACTCATGTTCCGTCTGTCTTGAATTCCACAGAATAAGGACCAAATTCTGTAGGCTCTCTACATAAAAGACCATCTCAGTTTGTTTCTGTTAGGTTTTTTTTTTTTTATTTCACATCTTGCCATTTCCCTTTTCATACCTTCTTCCCATACTCTTTCAGGCCTTTGAACTTATTTCCCCTGCTGGAAGTTAAGTACAATGAAAATCACCATCCTTTTCACCTAAGAGTATGGAACTAAGAGTACTGTGTTTGTGTGTGTGTGTGTGTGTGTGTGTGTGTGAGATACCTTCTTTCAGAACCATTCCTTCACCCTAACCCTCAATTCCCATAGCATTTTCTCTTGTTTCAAATATTATTACTTACATCTTTATGGTATGATAATTATTTTACTGCCCAGCTGTCTTCCACACTGGGTTTTCCTTCCTGAGTGATATTTTCATGATAAAAATGAATAGGAAATCACACAGCTGAGCTAGTTAGAACTTTGTGTAAAGTAAAAGCATCCATGGTCCGATCCTTAAAGTACACAATCAGTGGGATATCTTTTTTGACTGTGTAGAGCAGTTTATGCTTATTTCTTGTTTTTCAAGTGTCTTTAGAAAAAAAAAAATCATCCCAGTTGAATAAATCCTGCCCATTTGGTTGGTTATTAAGATACGAGAAATTATATGTCTAAAATGGTCACAATTTAATCTCTTCCTAAGCTACACTTCATCCTACCACTTAACTAGCTAACTGTCCTTATTCTACTTGTCGAGCTTTTAAGGTATAATGTGTATGAGAAAGAGTCTTAATATGGAGATATACATGTATACTTACAGTTTGCAGTATGATAGTAATCCCTACTTTCCTTTTGGGAAGGAAATAATAAACATTTCATCTATCAGCAGCATGATTGGTATGATGTTTGCTGTTCTTTTAGAATATGGTTGAATTCAGAGAGGAAAAAGTAAACCCCTTTAGAGGAATGAAAACTTTTCTCCATCACTAGAACAAAGACAGTTTCCACCAGAAGCAGCAGGAACTAATTATGGTTCTGAGGATCTGCCACCTTTTTGGGATATGTAGGTAGCATAGTTCTTTCTTATTTTTGGACTTTCTTAATAGGGTGGGAAAGTTGTAACTTAGGAGTTTCCCAGTGTGGTTAGAAATTTTTTATTTTATTTATTTTAAATTTTATTATGTTATGTTAGTCACCATAGAATACATCATTGGTTTTTGATGTGGTGATCCACGATCCATCGTTTTCGTATAACACCCAGTGCTCCATGCTGTACGTGCCCTCCTTAATACCCATCACCGGGCTAACCAATCCCTCCTCCCTCCTCCCCTCTAAAACCCTGTTTGTTTCTCAGAGTCCATAGTCTCTCATGGTTCATCTCTCCCTCCAATTCCCCCTCCCCATTTTTCCCTTCCTTCTCCTAATGTCCTCCATGCTATTCCTTATATTCCACAAATAAGTGAAACCATATGATAATTGACTTTCTCTGCTTGACTTATTTCACTTAGCATAATCTCCTCCAGTTCCATCCATGTTGATGCAAAAGTTGGGTATTCATCCTTTCTGATGGCTGAGTAATATTCCATTGTATATATGGACCACATCTTCTTTATTCATTCCTCTGTTGAAGGGCATCTCGGCTCTTTCCACAGTTTGGCTATTGCAGACATTGCTGCTATGAACATTGGGGTGCAGATGGCCCTTCTTTTCACTACATCTGTGTCTTTGGGGTAAATACCCAGTAGTGCAATTGCTGGGTCATAGGGTAGCTCTATTTTTAAATTTTTGAGGCACCTCCACACTGTTTTCCAAAGTGGCTGTACCAACTTGCATTCCCACCAACAGTGTAAGAGGGTTCCCCTTTCTCCACAACCTCTCCAACATTTGTTGTTTCTTTCCCTGTCCATTTTTGCCATTCTAACTGGTGTAAAGTGGTATCTCAGTGTGGTTTTGATTTGGATTTCCCTGATGGCTAATGATGATGAACATTTATTCATGTGTCTGTTGGCCATTTGTATGTCTTCTTCAGAGAAGTGTCTGTTCATCTCTTCTGCCCACTTTTTGACTTGATTATTTGTTTTCTGGTTGTTGAGTTTGAGAAGTTCTTTATAGATTTTGGATACCAGCCCTTTATCTGTAGTGTCATTTGCAAATATCTTCTCCCATTCTGTGGGTTGCCTCTCTGTTTTGTTGACTGTTTCCTTTGCTGTGCAGAAGCTTTGTATCTTGCCGAAGTCTCAAAAGTTCATTTTTGCTTTTGTTTCACTAGCTTTTGGAGATGTATCTTGAAAGAAGTTGCTGTGGGCGATGTCAAAGAGGTTACTGCCTATGTTCTCCTCTAGGATTTTGATGGATTCCTGTCTCACATTGAGGTCTTTCATCCATTTTGAATTTATCTTTGTGAATGGTGTTAGAGAATGGTCGAGTTTCATTCTTCTGCATGTGGCTGTCCAGTTTTCCCAGCACCACTTATTGAAGAGACTGTCTTTTTTCCATTGCATGTTTTTTCCTGCTTTGTCAAAGATTATTTGACCATGGGGAGTTGAGGGTCCATATCTGGGTTCTCTATTCTGTTTCATTGGTCTGTATGTCTGTTTTTGTGCCAGTACCATGCTGTCTTGGTGATCACTGCTTTGTTTTTTTTTTTTTAAAGATTTTATTTATTTATTAGCGAGCGAGAGAGAAACAGCATGAGAGAGGAGAGGGTCAGAGGGAGAAGCAGGCTTCCCGCTGAGCCGGGAGCCCGATGTGGGACTCGATCCCAGGACCCTGGGATCATGACCTGAGCCGAAGGCAGTCGCTTAACCAACTGAGCCACCCAGGCGCCCACTGCTTTGTAATATAGCTTGAAATCGGGCAACGTGATGCCCCCGGCTTTGTTTTTCTTTTTCAACATTCCCTTGGCGATTCGGGGTCTTTTCTGATTCCATACAAATTTTAGGATTGTTTGTTCCAGCACTTTGAAAAATGTCATTGGAATTTTGATCAGGATGGCATTTAAGGTATAGATTGCTCTGGGTAGCATAGACATTTTAACAATGTTTATTCTTCCGATCTCTGAGCATGGAATATTTTTCCATCTTTTTGTGTCTTCAGTTTCTTTCATGAGTGTTTTGTAGTTCCTAGAGTATAGATCCTTTACCTCTTTGGTTAGGTTTATTCCGAGGTATCTTACGGTTTTTGGTGCTATTGTAAATGGAATCGTTTCTCTAATTTCTCTTTCTACAGTTGCGTTGTTAGTGTATAAGAAAGCAACTGATTTCTGTGCATTGATTTTGTATCCTGCCACATTACTGAATTGCTGGATGATTTCTAGTAATTTGGGGGTGGAGTCTTTTGGGTTGTCCACATAAAGTATCATGTCGTCTGCAAAAAGAGAGAGTTTGACTTCTTCTTTGCCAATTTGAATACCTTTTATTTCTTTTTGTTGTCTGATTGCTCTTGCTAGGACTTCTAGTACTATGTTGAACAATAGTGGCGAGAGTGGGCATCCTTGACGTGTTCCTGATCTTAAGGGAAAGGCTCTCAGCTTTTCCCCATTGAGGATGATATTCGCTGTGGGTTTTTTTCATAGATGGATTTTATGAACTTGAGGAATGTTCCCTCTATTCCTATACTCTGGAGAGTTTTAATCAGGAAAGGATGTTGTATTTTGTCAAATGCTTTTTCTGCATCAATTGAGAAGACCATATGGTTCTTCTCCCTCCTCTTATTAATGTGTTCTATCACATTGATTGATTTGCGAATGTTGAACCACCCTTGCATCCTGGGGATAAATCCCACTTGGTCGTGGTGGATGATCCTTTTAATGTATTATTGGATCCTATTAGCTAGGATTTTGTTGAGGATTTTGGAATCCATATTCATCAGGGATATCACTCTGAAATTCTCCTTTTTGATGGGGTCTTTGCCTGGTTTGGGATTAAGGTAATGCTGGCCTCATAGAATGAGTTTGGAAGTTTTCCTTCTGTTTCTATTTTTTGAAACAGCTTCAGTAGAATAGGTATTATTTCGGGCGCCTGGGTGGCTCAGATGGTTAAGCGTCTGCCTTCGGCTCAGGTCACGATCCCAGAGTCCTGGGATCAAGTCCTGCATCGGGCTCTCTGCTCCTTGGGAGCCTGCTTCTCCCTCTGCCTCTCTCTCTGTCTCTCATGAATAAATAAATAAAATCTTTAAAAAAAAAAAAAAAGAATAGGTATTATTTGTTCTTTGAATATCTGGTAGAATTCCCCAGGGAATCCATCAGGCCCTGGACTCTTGTTTTTCGGGAGGTTTTGGATCACTGCTTCAATCTCATTACTGGTTATTGGCCTATTCAGGTTGTCATTTTCTTCCTGTTTCAGTCTTGGCAGCTTATAGGTTTCCAGGAAGGCCTCCATTTCATCCAGATTGCTCAGTTTATTGGCATATAGTTGTTGATAATAATTTCTAATTATTTCCTTGGTGTTAGTCGTGATCTCTCCCCTTTCATTCATAATTTTATTAATTTGGGTCCTTTCTCTTTCCTTTTGGATAAGGCTGGCCAGTGGTTTATCGATCTTATTAATTCTTTCAGAGAACCAACTTCTAGTTTTGTTGATCTGATCTACTGTGTTTCTGGTTTCTAATTCATTGATTTCTGCTCTAATTTTAATTATTTCTCTTCTAGTACGTGGCTTAGGCATCGTTTGTTGCTTTTTCTCTAGTTCTTTAAGGTGTAGAGTTAGTTGGTGAATTCGGGATTTTTCTATTTTTTTGAGTGAGGCTTGGATGGCTATGTATTTCCCCCTTAGGACCACCTTTTCAGTATCAATAGGTTTTGGACTGATGTGTTTTCATTCTCATTGATTTCCATGAATTGTTTAAGTTCTTTGATTTCCTGGTTGACCCAAACATTCTTGAGCAGAGTGGTCTTTAACTTCCAAGTGTTTGAATTTCTGCCAAATTTTTTCTTGTGATTGAGTTCCAGTTTTAGAGCATTGTGGTCTGAGAATATGCAGGGAATAATCTCAGTCTTTTGGTATCGGTTGAGACCTGATTTGTGACCCAGTATATGGTCTATTCTGGAGAAAGTTCCATGTGCGCTCGAGAAGAATGAGTATTCTGTTGTTTTAGGGTGGAATGTTCTGTAAATATCTATGCAGTCCATCTGGTCCAATGTATCATTCAAAGCTCTTGTTTCCTTGTTGATTTTCTGCTTACATGATCTGTCCATTGCTGAGAGAGGAGTATTGAGGTCTCCTATAATTAACGTATTGTTATCAATGTGACTCTTTATTTTGGTTAACAGTTGGCTTATGTTAGATGTAGATGGCTGCTCCCATGTTGGGGGCATAGATATTTACAATTTTTAGATCTTCTTGTTGGGTAGATCCTTTAAGAATGATATAGTGTCCTGTATCTCTTATTACAGACTTTAATTTAAAATCTAATTTGTCTGATATAAGAATTTCTACCCCAGCTTTCTTTTGAGGTCCGCTGGCATGGAAGATGGATCTCCATCCCTTCACTTTCAGTCTGGATGTATCTTTAGGTTCAAAATGAGTCTCTTGTAGACAGCATATGGATGGGTCCTGTCTTTTTATCCATTCTGCAACCCTGTGCCGTTTTATGGGAGCATTTAGGCCATTCATGTTGAGAGTGATTATTGAAAGATACGAATTAATTGTCATCATGTTGCCTGTGAAGATGTTGTTTTTATAGATTGTCCCTGTAAATTTCTGTTGTAGATCACTCTTGGGGTCTTTCTCCTTTTATAGAACCCCCCTTAATATTTCTTGCAGGGTCAGCTTAGTGGTCACACATTCTTTCAGCTTCTGCTGGTCGTGGAAGCTCTGCGTCTCTCCATCCATTCTAAATGAAAGCCTTGCTGGATAAAGTATTTTTGGCTGCATGTTCTTCTCATTTAGTACCGTGAATATGTCTTGCCAGGCCTTTCTGGCTTGCCAGGTCTCTGTGGATAGGTCTGATGTTATTCTGATGTTCCTCCCTCTGTACGTAAGGAATCTCTTCCCCCTAACTGCCCTTAAGATGGTTTCCTTGGTTTTAAGATTTGCAGGTTTTACTGTTACATGCCCGGGTGTTGGCCTGTTTTCCTTGATCTTGGGAGGGGTCCTCTCTGCCTCTAGGACACGAATGTTTGTTTTATTCCCCAGATTAGGGAAGTTCTCAGCTACGATTTGCGCAGATATATCTGCTAGTCCTCTCTCTCTCTCCACTCCCTCCAGGATTCCAATTATTCTGACATTGGAATGCTTCATGGTGTCACTTATTTCTCTGATTCTTTTTTCTTGTATTCTGAGTTGTTTTTCCCTGGCCTCCTCTTTTCCCTTTTTATCTATTATATTATCTTCCAGGTCGCTTATTCGCTCTTCTGCCTCAGTTACCCTAGCTGTTAGATTATCTAGATTGGTTGGATCTCATTGATAGCATTTTTAAGTTCTGCCTATTCACCTTTTATTTCTGCCCTTAGAGACTCTATGTTGCCAT
Organism: Mirounga angustirostris; assembly: GCF_029215605.1. NCBI lineage: Eukaryota > Metazoa > Chordata > Mammalia > Carnivora > Phocidae > Mirounga > Mirounga angustirostris. Next base: position 141,152,588 of record NW_026991709.1, on the reverse strand, counting down.
TAATTGATTTCTCCATTCTAGCCATTCTCTTCACAATTGCTAGCCTGAATTCCATCTCCCACATCTTGGTTATATCTGCATCCATTTGTAAATCTGCAGCATAAGTCATAATCTCTGAGTCTTTTCTCTTTTGGGGGGCTCCTCCTCCTAATCATTCTGTTGATGGGTGTTTGAGGGAATGCATAGATTCCAAATTATTGACCAGAACCCAAGCAAGATGCACCTGTTTTCTTGGGACCTTAGTGTTGCTGGCCTCTTGTCTTCCCAGCCTGTCTTCTGCGGGAGGGGCCTGCTGTGCAGTTACTCAGGCAACCCTGTTTGGGCGGAGTTGCCCTGCGCCCCTGTGGCGGGGGATGGGCTCAGCGGGAATCAGTTTTGGGGGCTTTTGTTCTCTGGTGGCTTTCCCTGGTGGCTTTCCGCGTCTCTTCCGTGAGTCAGAGCAGAAGAGACTGTTTCCAACCCTCTGCCTCAGAGCAGAGAGATCGCAGTCTGTTCTTCAGTGAGCTCTCCAGGCCACACTGTCTCCGTTTCTGTCCGTGCTGCTATAAGCTGCAGCCTCCTGGGTTGTGCGCTCCCAGTCCTGCCTCCAGGTCGGGGCACGTCTCTGCCCTTTGTGCTTCTAAAACCGCCAGCCGCTCCCAGTTCCGGCGCGCGCAACCCCGCTGCTCCGGGTCCACCCCGGGGCCTGCCCTAGAGTCCTTTCCCCATCACTGCCGGTCTGCGAGTCTGTGCCCGAGTCTGTGCCCGTCTGCAGCGCCCGAGGTTGTCACTCACCGGTGGTGTCGGATCCCCATGGCCAGGCACCCTCCCGCCGCCGTTTATCCTCCGATATCTGCCCATGGAATCACGGCTCCCCGCTTCGTACCTTGAAACCCACCGCCTACGATGTTCTGTTTGTAGAGATCCAGATCTTCTTACATCTCAGGCTGGTTTCATGGGTGCTCAGAGTGGTCTGGTGGATATTTAGCTCAATTCTGGGGACCAGGTGAAATAGGGTCCCCTACTCCTCCGCCATCTTTTCCCCCTTCCTGTGGTTAGAAATTTTTAAGTTGGTGTTGCTGAAGATTGAATGGTAGGTTTCACCTACTTATATTGTAGTACACACATTCATTTTTGCCTGCCTTTCTTGTCATCCTAGATATAAACAAATTGCTAGATACACCAAACTGACATTATTTGAGAACGTTCTCAAGTTGGAAGCTTTTTGTTACAAAAATCAGTAAAGCAAGAATACAATGATAGAAGACTGGAACCAGAAAAAACATACATTTTTCCTTAGTATTCATGTCTGAAATAAAGCAAAATGGACTTCAGAGGCGTTGATAGATACAAGGAGGGAGGTCAGAAGTTTTGGAGAAAAGCAAGCATAGTAAAACATGGATCCTGTGGCATAATTACCTATGTTACATCTCATTATTTACTATTTTACTTGGGAAAATTACTTAAATTCCTTCTACCTCAGTTTCCTCACCTATAATATTCTTGGAACAGTGAGTGACACAGTAAGCAATCAAATGTCATTCCAAGCAAGAAATAGTAAATAAAAATGTTTTTCATTAATCCTGAATTACTAATATAAGATACATGAAATTCCATTGATACTCTTTTTTAGAATGCTGTATTTGATGTTTTATTTCAAACTAGAAAGTATTTAAAAGGATTTTTTAGGTTCTCTTATGACCTGCAGTCCCTCTTACTGTGTTTTTCCCATGAGGTCTTAAAAGATTTCAGCTACATTTTCTCCTTCCAGTGTTTTTCAGGAACATAACTCTCAGATGGGGAAGTAATGCTGTGCCTAACAGCAAAAGTAGATGTACAAAGCAAGTAAGTTCACTAACTACTGAAGTAACTGGCTTCTTCTCTTAGGTTTTTGAGTTAGAGTTTGATTTGAATCCTACACTATTGACTCTTCATTTAATAACCAATATTTATTGGGCATCTTACAATGATGAGTTGGGGACACAATGATGAACAAAACAGACCTGTACCCTCACAGAGCTAACATCTACTAGCTTTAACATGGGCAAATTACTTTACCTTTTTGATCCTATAAAATGTAGGTGATACCTACCTCATAGAATTGTTCGGATGAATTTAAATGATATAATATTAAAAGAATGTAGTGCATGGTACTGGGACATGGTGAGTACTGAAATGTTAATTCCTTTGTGTCTTCTATTACAATCAATCAATTACCAATACAGAAAGAATATAGTGGAGGATGCATTAAAACTTCTTTAATAGTCTTGTAGTGAATTGTACTCAGGAGAGTTTTTGAAAATTTATAATTTGGGAAGTTATAAAACTTGCTGCTTACATCTGAGAGTGGAAATGCTGATAATGAAGAAATATGTGGGTATAAATTTAAAGATTTTTATCCTATAAAAACAGTGTTTTACTACTTTTTCTAACACTTACTAATAATAGCTTAGATGGGTTTCAAATGCTTTATAGGTATCAACTTATTTAATATTCTTAAGAATTTTGTGAAGCAGTTGCTACTATTTATTATACTTTATAAATAAGGAAACCGAGGCAGAGAGATTAAGCGCAAAGTCTTACTGACACTAAGTAGGGCTTGGATGCATCTCCTAGAATCTGGTTCTAGAGCCCATGCTTTTCACCACTATGTTAGGCTGCCTGTAAAAGAAATAGGAGTTTTTAACATTGACCCGGTATTCTCATTATTCTAAATACATCTCTCTTTTCCTGCTCATTTATTCAATGAGACATTTTCTTTTATATTATTTTAAAAAGCTGTCATGGATGCACTGGTAGAAGATGATATCTGCATTCTGAATCATGAAAAAGCACATAGGAGAGACACAGTGACTCCAATCTCAATATATTCAGGAGATGAATCTGTTGCTTCACATTTTGCCCTTGTCACTGCATATGAAGACATCAAAAAACGACTTAAGGATTCAGAGAAAGAGAACTCTTTCTTAAAGAAAAGAATAAGATTTTTGGAAGAAAAGGTAATTATTATCTTTATTATATTTTATGACTCAATAATTCAAAATACTTGAAATTTAAAAAGTTTTTCTAAACTGTCTTCCCTGGTTGTACTAAGTTTCCAAGGATAACTCACAGCTAGTCTCAAAACCCAGTACTTCTCATACTGTGCTTCACATATCACGTACGTGGTGAATATTTGTAGAATAGGATTTGCAATATATTTTTCTTGGAATGTATTTTTCTTTTTTTAGATTGCCTTACCTTCATAAACTGTATGTATTTTATTCAGGATTTTAAAATCTGTGCAAAAGAGCGCCTGGGTGGCTCAGTCGTTGGGTGTCTGCCTTCGGCTCAGGTCATGATCCCAGGGTCCTGGGATCAAGTCCTGCATCGGGGTCTCTGCTCCGCAGGAAGCCTGCTTCTCCCTCTCCCATTCCCCCTGCTTGTGTTCCCTCTCTCACTGTGTCTCTGTCAAATAAATAAATAAAATCTTTAAAAAAATAAAAAAATAAAATCTGTGCAAAAAATGATATGCCACCAAAGGAAATTAAATGTCAAAGGAGGAATCTCCTGTAACATTGTTCTAATGTTTAAAAACATGTTCACCAGGATTGACATTTTCTTTACCTCAATATTCTCTTTTGTTCTTGAACACACAGAATAATGTTTTAACTGATAAATTACCTTTCTCTGTTTACCTTTTTCATGCAGAAACCTGACACTCTTAAATGTTACAGAATATATAAGCTTGATAGTTGATTCCATTATAAATCATCATATCTACTTGGCTTTATGTACTGGGAAATCTTTATCACTCACCCTTTTATATTTTGAGTTTTAAGAAGTTTTAACTTAGTTTTATGTTTCTTCAGATTAGATCATTGTATTTGTATTTTATAAACAGCAGCTTCCTCAAAAGGGAAGGAAATGGATTCTTAGCTGCCAAGGAAATAATTATCTTGTTATTAAAAACTTAAGGATGGGGCTTGGTTAGAGTTTGATTCATCTAGGAGAAATAAGAGGAAGGAAGTCAGTTGTAAAAATCATAATTTCTTTATATTCATATACATTGTCTTTAATGGTAATCAAATAAATTTGTGATACAATTGGATAGAGTGAGAAAAGGTAACATTTTGGAGCTTGTAGTTAAGCTCATTTTAAAATTAAGTAGAAAAATGTGATTTGGTGTAGCTAACATTGGCAATATTTCTGTACTTTGTGCCAACAAGCCTATAATTTCTATTCTGGAATAATATAGTATTTAATGAACTACCACATTTATTCTTTAAAAAGTCAAGTATACCTTAACTTGTCATTTTTTCTAATGGTGGAAATGAAATACTACTGGCTTGGAAAACACCTAAGTATTATAAAAGAATGATGTACTGTTTTAGTATGATGAATTAATATATGTTATAACAAAAAATACTGATTAAAAGCATAAAATAGAAGACTTTAAAAATATTTACCTGTACTTTTTTGCTTTCTTAATCAGGAAGGCTTACTTGTTGGAAGTGAAATGTTTACCTAATTATACTCCAGGCTTTATCCCTGCATTACAAAGAAAAGTAAGGTGTGGAGCCATCAGAAGACTGGCTTCTTTTTGGTTTTGTTTGTTTTGTAGAATAGTTTCTTTAAGCTTTCCCTTCTAATTTTATACCATTAGCTTATAGGAGCTCGATTAGATGAAGAAACAAGTTCTGTGGGACGTGAACAAGTAAATAAAGCCTACCATGCATATCGAGAGGTTTGCATTGATAGAGATAATTTGAAAAGCAAATTGGATAAAATGGTAAGTTGGTTTGAAAACAATCTCTATGTATTGCAAATGAGTTTTCTTCTTCAGGAAGTTTAAAATTAGAAATAAGAGAAATACTTATATTTATTAAATAAAAAATTAAAAATATACATCCTTAAGGCAAAAATAGGAATTTTTAATGGTGATATTTATAACTTACTTCTGTACAAAATAAATATATAGTATGTAATGATGTTTAGGAATTAAGTATATCTAACACCACTAACTTATTTTGAAAAATCATGACATGGTAGAATTTGTCAGTGTGTTTTTAAAAGAAAAAAAGCCAGTGAATAATATATCCTAAGTTTGAAAAAGAAAAAAAGAGATTATTGAAAAACTGGGTTCATTTCCCCACCTTGCTTTTTAAAGGCCTAAATCTGTTTTTTTTCATCTACCTGAAAATTAATATATACCAACCTATAGATTTTATTGAATGTAATTTGGCATTTTCCCTACTTAACTAGAATAAAGACAACTCTGAATCTTTGAAAGTATTGAATGAACAGCTACAATCTAAAGAAGTAGAACTCCTCCAGCTAAGGACAGAGGTGGAAACTCAGCAGGGTATGCCACTTACTTGTTACAAATATTATAATGGAATCAATATAATTTTCCATTTATGTGTTATATCCATTATCAGTTTTCTGTATCTGTATGCTAAGGCCTTAACTTAATTTTAGGCTTACATTAATTTCTCTGATCTGCTTTCACCAAAATATCAACTGCTTTAACTTTTCCTTAGATATAAGTTGCACTTTTCCTAGAGAAAATTTGATGGTTTTTATTCAGGGCTAGTTTGTGATGAAGTAGATGAAGAAAGGAGTAGAACTCCATCCTTGTCAAAACGTCTTGCCTGCTGGTATGTCCTAGCTTTTCCTTTCTACTGAACTTTTGCCCGCTATTTAGACATACTGTCATGGAGTAGTTAGAATTACTTTTTTTTTAATTTCTGAAGATTGTTAAAATGTGCAGATGAGATGCTGGAGTGAATAATTAGTTCTGGAGCATATGGCTATTGGCCTGTTCCCATGAACATTCTGATGAGACAAGCTGAAGAGTAGGTCTCAGAGAGAGACCTTTTGATAGGAGTTTGAGATGAGCTCTCTTACAGTAGCTGGTTGGGGCTTTTTCTAGATAGACTAAAGAACTAAGTCAAAGGTAATTCAGTATCCAGTTGTATGGAGTTTCTACAGTAGATGTTTATGAATAAATTGTTTTGACATCATGTTCTAGGCCTGATGATCATACTTCATACTCTGAAGGGGACTAGATGGAGTAGAGACATGAGCTTCAGTTTCCTCACTTCATTTAATTATCACTGTCTTAACCTTGACATATATTATTGACTTGTCAAAAGTTTTAGCATGTGTTTGATTAGTGTTATATATTTGAAAGTTCCAGAATGACAAACTTGTACTTTAACCTAAACAGAAGATCAGAGGTAGTGGTGATTAATACATTCTGAAACAAGATTGGTAGGTTTCTTATTCTCATTAGCATAGATCTTTGAAAGTAATTACTGTTTTTAAAAAACTGTTAGTTGTGCATCTTTTGTATTAGGTTTTGTATTATCAACATTTTACTAGTATAACCTTTATGGAATTACAACAGATGTAGAAGGCAGAAATAATAGTTAATGTCCATCCTTTTTTTAGTGATGAGGAATTTAAATCCACCTTCATCAAACTGGGAGGTGGAAAAGTTGAGCTGTGACCTGAAGATCCATGGTTTGGAACAAGAGCTGGAACTGATGAGGAAAGAATGTAGTGACCTCAAAATACAGCTACAAAAAGCCAAACAAACGGTACTACAGAATTATTAAATTGAGAAATTCAGTATTCTGTGTATGCTATTGCTAGGATTTATAACTAAAGATTAAATCATAGAGTTAACATATATTATAACTACCTAGAGAGTTACATTCTCTGAAAAATTTACCTTTATCTTCCCTTTTAATCATTTTGTCTAAAATTTGATATACTGTATACTTCTAGCATAATCTCAGAATTATATAGTTTTGTTTTAAAAAGCTCATTTTAAAAAAGCTTACTAGTTCATTTATTAATTTATTAAAGCTATTCCTTTTAAATTCCTTTTCCTTCAGTTTCCTTAAGTCATTTTTTTCTGTAAAGTTTTTAAGTTTATCATTTTAATTGAATAATTTGATTAATATAGACACCACAAGAGACAACTTAGTTTTTAGAACTCTTGAAAAGAAAAAACTTGACAGAGTCTACTAATTTTCAAAGGTCTCAATACTTTTGGGCAACTTCAATTTTCAGCAAATAGCTGAGATTTTAAGAATTGGGGGGAAAAAGTAAAAACAACCGTGCTGAGCTGCTGAAGTATGGTTAGCCTGAAGTCATCCACTAAAACACAAGTTGCCTTTCAGGTCCTCACCAAGTCTGTTCACTAATACTTTACATTGGTTCTAACAAAGTTGAATACAAGTTTTTAGATGTCATGACAGTGCTGAAGAGAAAAAGAAGAAATGGTAGAGAAAAAGAGGAGTTGTGAGAGCAATGTACCAAATGCAAAGTTTAAAATAGTTGTTGTAAGAAAAGTTTAGTAGTCTAGAGTCAAAGAGCCATTATATACATTCATGTATTTTAAATAAGGTAACCAGTTAGATAATTACTTCTCAACCGTTTTGCCCATCACAGCATTCTAACCCCATTGAGGAGCTGTGTCACCTACCCCAGGTTTCTTTTGGGATGCCAATACCTAAAAAGACACTACTTTCCGTATTCCCTGATTGCCAGCCAGGACATTCGTGCCTGAATCCCAACTGTCCTGACATCCTGCATGACAGCCACGCATTAAGAATAATATAGCATTCCACCTTGGCCTTAGCCAAATTGATTCCTCTGAACTGGACAATGAGAACTTGTTTTCAAGCCCCCAGACCCGGTAAAGGGGAAACACTGTAGAGATAACTGTCAGTTCCTGTTAGGGCAAAATACTTTTTTTCCTACTTAACATCTGAAGTTAATTTCTGCAGTTACATACAGTTCCTTCAAAGGCTTCCAGCATCCTATCCCATAAGCTTAGGTGCCATAGCCCCTGAGAAGCTGGCTAGCTGGCTGGCTGGCTGGTGTACTTGCTTGTTTATTTATTTTTTTTTAAGATTTATTTATTTATTTGAGAGAGCGAGAATGAGAGAGTACATGAGAGGGGGGAGGGTTAGAGGGAGAAGCAGGCTCCTCGCCGAGCAGGGAGCCCGATGCGGGACTCGATCCAGGGACTCCAGGATCATGACCTGAGCCGAAGGCAGTCGCTCAACCAACTGAGTCACCCAGGCGTCCCTTTGCTTGTTTATTTATGTACGTTTTTCTTAATTTTAATTTTTAAAAATATTTTAATTCCAGTCTAACATGTACAAGTGTTATATTAGTTTCAGGTGTACACTATAGTGATTCAGCAGGTCAGGCCTGGTTAGTACTTGGATGGGAGCAATTCTATATTAACTGCTCATCATGATAAGTGTACTCTTAATCTCCTTCACATATTTTACCATCCCCCCCACCTCCCCTTTGGTAACCATCTAGTCATTCTTTATAGTTAAGAGTCTGTTTTTTGGTTTTTCTTTTTCTTTGTTCATTTGTTTTTTAAATTCTGCATGTGAGTGAAATCACGGTATTGGTCTTTCTCTGACTGGCTTACTTTGCTTATTTGCATTATACTCTCTAGATTCATCCATGTTGTTGCAAATTGCAGGATTTGATTCTTTTTATGGCTGAGTAATAGTCCCCTTTGTGTGTGTGTGTGTGTGTGTGTGTATACACACTCATGGTAATTCTGTTTTTAACTTTTTGAGGAACTTCCAGACTATAAAGTGGATTACACCAGTTTGCATTCTCACCGACATGCATGTGGGTTCCTTTTTTTCCTCATCCTTGTCAATACTTGTCTCTTACGTTTTTTGATTTTAGCCATTCTGATAGGTGTCAGGTGATATCTCATTGTAGATTTGATTTGCATTTTCCCGATGATGAGTTAATGTTGAGCATCTTTTCACGTGTCTGTTGGCTGTCTGTATATCTTCTTTGAACAGATGCCTATTTAGGTCCTCTGCCCGTTTTTTTTTTAATTATGTTATGTTAATCACCATACATCACATCGTTAGTTTTCTATGTATTGTTCCATGATTCATTGTTTGCGTATAACACCCAGTGCTCCATTCAGTACATGCCCTCTTTAATACCCGAAAGTCAGTCCTCTGCCCATTTTTAATTAGATTGTTTTTTAGGTGCTGACTTGTGTAAGTTCTTTATATGTTTGAATTCTAACCCTTTATCAGATATGTCATTTGTCAGTATCTTCTCCCATTTAGTAGGTTGTCTTTTAGTTTTGATTATTTCCTTTGCTGTGCAGAAGCTTTTTATTTTGGTGTAGCCCCAGAAGTTTATTTTTGCTTTTGTTTCCCTTTCCCAAGGAGACATATCTAAAACAATGTTGCTAAGGCCAATGACAAAGAGATTACTGCCTATGTTGTCTTCTAGTTTTATGGTTTCAGGTCTCACATTTAGGCCTTTAATCCATTTTGAGTTTATTTTTGTGTATGGTGTAAGAAAGTGGTGCAGTTTCATTCTTTTGCATATAGCTGTCCAATTTTCCCAAAACCATTTGTTGAAGAGATTGTCTTTTCCCCATTGCATATTCTTGCCTCTTTTTTCATAGATTAATTGACCGTATAGGCATGGGTTTATTTCTCAGTTCTCTATTCTGTCTGTTTTTGTGGCAGTACCGTACTGTTTTGATCACTACAGCTTTGTAGTATATCTTGAAATCTGGGATTGTGCTATCTCCAGCTTTGTTGTTCTTTCTCAAGATTGCTTTGGGTGTTCAGGGTCTTTTGTGGTTCCATACAAATTTTAGTATAATGTGTCTAGTTCTGTGAAAAGTACTCTTGGTATTTTGATAGGGATTGCATTAAATCTGTAAATGGCTTTGGGTAGAATGAACATTTTAACAGTTTGTTCTACCAATCCGTGAGCATGGAGTATCTTTCCATTTGTTTGTGTCATCTTCAGTTTTTTTCATCAGTGTTTCATAGTTTTCAGAGTACAGGTATTTCACTTACATGGTTAAGTTTATTCCTAGGTATTTTATTATTTTTGATGTAGTTGTAAATGGGATTGTTTCCCTAATTTCTTCCTGCTACTTCATTATTAGTGTATAGAAATGCAACAGATTTCTATATATTGATTTTGTGTCCTGCAACCTTACTGAATTCATTTATCGGTTTTAGTAGATTTTTGGTGGTGTTTTCAGGTTTTCTGCATATAGTATTCTGTCATCTGCAAGTAGTGATAAGTTTTGCTTCTTCCTTACCAATTTGAATGTCTTTTCTTTTTCTTGTCTGACTGCTGTGGCTGCCATTTCCAGTACCGTGTTGAATAAAAGTGGTGAGAGTGGACATCCTTGTCTTGTTCCTGACCTTAGGGGGAAAGCTCTCCATTTTTCCCTCTTGAGTATTATGTTAGCTATGAGTTTTTCATAAAAGGCCTTTATAATGTTGTGGCATGTATCTTCCATACTTACTTTTTTGAGGGTTTTTATCATGAACAGATATTGAATTTTGTCAAATGCTTTTTCTGCATCTGTTGGAATGATCATATGGTTTTTATCCTTTCTCCTGTTCATGTGATGTATCACGTTGATTGATTTGGGAATATGGAACCACCCTGGCTTCCCAGGAATAAATTCTGCTTGATCATGGTGAATGATATATTTTTTTAATGTATTGTTGGATTTGGTTTGCTGGTATTTTGTTGAGGATTTTTGCAGCTATGTTCATCAGCGATATTGGCCTATAGTTCCCTTTTTTTGTAGTATCTTTATCTGGTTTTGGTATCAGGGTAATGCTGGCCTCATATAATGAATTTGGAAGCTTTCCTTTCTCTTCGAATTTTTGGAATAGTTTGAGAGGAATAGGTATTAATTCTTCTTTAAATGTTTGGTATAATTTGCCTGTGAAGCCATCTGGTCCTGGACTTCTGTTTGTTGGTAATTTTTTGATTAATTATTCAATTTCATTGCTGGTAGTTGGTCTGTTCAAATTTTCTATTTTTTCCTGATTCTGTTTTGGGAGATTATATATTTGTAGGAATTTCTCCATTTCTTCTATGTTTCCTAGTTTGTTGGCATATTATTTTTCATAATATTCTCTTATAATCCTGGGTATTTCTTGTATATGTTTTCTCTTACTACTTTTAAAATTTATCTTTGTCACCACTTTTTGCCGTTTTAGTTACTATGTGTCTTGCTGTGGACCTCTTGGGATGGGGGGCTTTCTGTGCCTACTGTATCTGGATTTCTGTTTCTTCCCCCAGATTTGGGAAGTTTTCAGCTCTTCTTCAGCTTTTCTGCCTCCTTTCTTTCTCTTCTTGTGGGGTAATTAGGCCCCTCTGGGTTTTCAAAGCCAAATGTTACAGGGATTCGTTTTCCCTGTATGTGTTCCCCATACCTGGGGTGTGCATAGTGTGAGGGTCTGTTTTTCTTCCTTTTCTGTGCCAGTGGTGTCCCTTCTTCTGCGGACAGTCCTTTGGGTGGGTGTGCTTAGCTCCTGCCTGCTATTCCTGCCTCTTCAGTATGGTCTCCTCTTTACTTTTTGCTGTGGGATCCTGGGATCGAGTCAGGATCTGTTCTGTTCTGCCAGTTCTCTGGGTTATTGACACTGATGTGGATGTTATCTGGTTGTATCTGTGGAACGGGGTGAGTATAGGATCCTTCTCCTCTGCCATCTTCTTTAAACAAAAAAAGACCTCTAAAGATTTTATGTAATTGAGAGAGAACACGAGACAGGGGGAAGGGCAGAGGGAGAAGCAGACTACCTACTGAACAGAGAGCCCAACGTGGTACTCAGTCCTAGGCCCTGATCATGTCCTGAGCTAAAGGCAGATGCTTAACTGACTGAGCCACCCAGGTGCCCCTAGAGGCTTTTTTTTTTTTTTAAAGATGTGATTGCAAGAAAGATCTGTACCTGGAAGCTCTGAATTATAATTGTCAGTAAATAGATTTTCCTTGAAAGGAAAATGATAGCTTTTTACATAATGGATATTTCCTTATAGAGTAGGTAGCAGTACCATGGAATTGTAAAAAATTTGGCTTATAATTATGGTGTTGCTTATTAACTATGTAACATTAGGAATATCATTTACTTCTTCTGAACTTGTTTTCTTTAAAGTAGACTTTTAAATATCTGTTTTTTCCATGAAGGTTAGATAACATGTAACACATTTAGCACAATGCCTAGTATATAGTGTATTCAGTAAGTCAGTGTGTGTCAAAAAAACTTAAGGTAATCCAGAAAAGCAGTACTGTTAAGAGGGTGTGTGTGTTACAGTTCAGTTCTTATTAGTTACTCTTTCCCACTAGATGGTGCTAGGGGATTTGCTTTTAGTTTAATTCATCTATCATAAATCATAGAGACATTTGAAGGTAGAAGAAACTTTAGAAATTTTTCATTTACTGCTGAAATGGCATCTGAAAGACTAAGAAACAAGAGTTTAATAAAAGAGGAATTGTTTTAAAAAAATTTAAGGGGTGCCTGGGTGGCTCAGTTGCTAAGCGTCTGCCTTTGGTTCGGGTCGTGATCCCAGGGTCCTGGGATCGAGCCCCTGCTCAGTGGGAAGCCTACTTCTCCCTCTCCTGCTCCCCCTGCTTATGTTCCTGCTCTCGCTGTCTCTGTCAAATAAAATCTTTATTTTTTTTTCTTAAGATTTTATTTATTTATTTGAGACAGAGAGAATGAGAGACAGAGAGCATGAGAGGGAGGAGGGTCAGAGGGAGAAGCAGACTCCCCGCCAAGCAGGGAGCCCGATGCGGGGACTCGATCCCAGGACTCCAGGATCATGACCTGAGCTGAAGGCAGTCGCTTAACCAACTGAGCCACTCAGGCGCCCTAAATAAAATCTTTAAATAAATAAATAATAAAATTTAAGACTTCGTTCTCAACCTTCATAGGAACTTCTTTGACAGGGTGAGGGAGGGATTTAAAATTTAAAAATGCTCACAACTAAGATAAAGAAATGAACCAGGAAAAGGAAGAGTGGAATGCTTAAAATAAACTTATCAGAGGTTCCAAGTTGAAATCTTGATGTTGTTTTAAATTTTGTTCAAAGATATTGCTGATCAGAGTCCCCTTGGATGTGGGAATCAGAGAGCAAGTCAGGGAGAAAAAATTATGTTCACTTTATTAATCTTATATCTACTATAGCCATATTTACAAATATTTTTGAGGTGGTATTTTCTGTGAAGCATTTTATAACATCTTTTAAAGTGTGAAATAGCATCCCTACATGGATATAATAATGAGGTGGGTTTTTTTTTCTGGGGGGGGGGGTTACTCAGTAGATTACTGTTTGGTATTAATGAGATCAATGAGATAATGAGAGTCAGTTCCACTTATGGCCCTTTTAAACTTTCCCCCAGTATCCAGTCATTTATATTCAGAAAAGTTGATCCTTTGGAAAAAAAGACACTAGGGCCAACAAAATTTAGAAAACACTGGATCTTTAAAATGGAGTTGGGTAGAGGTCTCAGGTACCCAATAATAGCCCATTTAGTGACTCACAGTGTGCTGTTATATGTACCAAAGGTTCTGAGAAGTCCTAAAGTGTAGGAACCTATTTAAGTTGAACAGTGTTTCCCAATATTTTGTAACCATGGGCCCCTGTATATGTGAAATTTCCACATCATAAGGCACTAGTTGGGAAACAGATCTATACTTCTTAACAATTACAACTTTAAATTTTTTTTTTTTTTAACAAATAATAGGATCCATCTCAGGAAGACAATCTGAAGAGCAGTGATCTCCAAAGACTGAGCATTTCAAGGTATGAACATTCTTCAACATTCAGAAATAGCATATTCTTCCGTAGGCCACTTTGTATAGCTTACCTAGATTTCTGTTATGATTTAACCTTAAAAGCAAATGGATACTATTTGGGTACTGCATGTAATCTCTGACCACAGTGGATTTATAAAAAACATTTAACTGCTCTTCAACAGTTGGCTTGAACTTTAGTAGAATGGTATATATTGTGAGGCCTCAATATTTTAGATAGGGCTTTAGGGAGCTAGCTGTGTAGAAAGTATTCTGTAATCCTGATTTTGCATGAAGAATTATACATTTCCATATACAGTAGTACCACCTTGTCCTAAGGGCAAACTTGGACCACCTTAGTCTTTGGTATAACATGAATTTTAAGAGAACTGTCCTCCTAGGGTAAAAACAAAAGTAGCTATAAGAGTTCATGTATATTACTTTAACCCTTTTTCTCTTAAATAGATGTCATTTTTATTTAAGTAACATGTACTGTTTCAAATTATCTTATTTTACATCCCTTCTGTATATGGATTCTTTCATCCAATGAAAAATAGTGAGTTGACTTCATTGTTGGATCATTTGGCTTCTAAAGTTTACTAGTCTAAAGTAAATAATGTGAAATGGCTCCTTCCTATTCCTATCAAAAAACCTAATTGAGAGAAATGAGCAACTAGGGCAAACAATTTGAAGATTGCAGCCAATCTTCTAGATCCAGGGGGTAGCAAACTTTTTCTATAAGGGACTAGCATATTTAGGCCTTGTGGGTCATAACACATCTCTCTTGCAACTATTAAACTCTGCCATTTGTTATGCCTTCAAGTTGCATCTAACTTTACCAGCAAGGAACTTTTTCCTTTTTAAACAGTGTGTCTAGGTCAGTGTCCATGTAAATTATTTCTGAAAGTTGTTTAAGATATATTTATCTTAGAGAGAAAGGCGTGTGTGTGAGCAGGGGAGGGGCAGAGGGAGAGGGGAAGCAGACTTCCCACTGAGCATGGATCCCGACACAGGGCCTCTGTCTCACCACCATGAGATCATGACCTGAGCCGAAACCGAGTTGGATGCATAACCAACCTAGCCACCCAGACACCCCATATTTCTGAAAGTTTTCTTCTTTATCAAAATTATCTTTTCTCCTGTCAACCCAGGTTTTTTCCCCTCATTTTGTTGTATTTATCAGTTTTATAAGCCTTTTCAAACCATTTTTGGATAGAAGCAGGGAACAGAGAAATATGTTAGAATAAGAGTACGTCAAATGAAAGGGCTATGTATATTGTGTATTAGGGATACATGATACAGAATGAGACTTCTGCTTCCATTCATGGGAAAATTTACATAATTTGGTTTACATCTACTGAGAATAACTCAAAAAGCTGCCTCTCCCCCCAGATGTCTTTAAAGACATCATATAACTAACAAGATAGTGAGGGATCTCTACACCAGGATTTAAGAGGATAAAGGTACAAGGAGATGAGTCTAGTTTTTGAGGCTGCCCAAGTCTGTAATTTTGGCTTCAAAGTGCAGTTTTGAATTCTCTAAAGCTTAGTATTAACTCAGAGTATTAGCTGAGAGAAACAATTTTTAGAAAGATTTGCCTTAAGTTCTCCACTCTGAGAGTTATTTGTCTGCTAAAAGAACTATATAATTAAAGCATGTCCTAATGGCTCGCTAGTGCTCAAAGTATATTTATGGTTTTATACAGGTTGGTTCGCATTTATTTTATGTAAACAATATGAATTGCAAAACTAATTAGGTTTCCCTTTTCTGGTTAGTAACTAGAAAACTAATAACCAAATTTGTAGTTTATTCCTTGGTAAACTTTTTATCACGCATTTTTATGTTAGCCTCATTCCTAGCTGCACTTTATCTTGTTTTTCCTTCACCTTACCATTTATACCTATTCCCAGTTTATAGTCCTGTATTTTTAAGTTACGTCATCACTTTTAAGTGGAACAACTCAGATGTAAGTTTACTACATTAGCAAAAAGGTACATAGGAGTGTTTCCACAAAACCTTTAAGTACAAGTTTATATATTTTTAAGGATTATTTTTTTTTTTTAAGATTTTATTTATTTGAGAGTGAGCAAGAGAGAGAGAGAGCATGAGCGGAGGGGGAGAAGCAGAGTCTCCTGCTGAGCAGGGAGCCTGATGCGGGGCTCGATCCCAGGATGACCTGAGCCAAAGGCAGACGCTTAACCGACTGAGCCACCCAGGCGTCCCAGATTATTTTTCATTTATTTGTAAAGCACCCTTTTTGGGAAAACTTTTTTTTCATATTTCCTCCATTATATTGCCAGGCAAATGAGGTACCTCATATAGAGTGAACCTTTAGTTACCGGAGGCCTTTTATATGGTACTTACTGTGTACAACATCATTTAACAACAGCCCAATCAGAAATTTGGCCTGTTTCCTGCCAGTGTTCGATTTGGTGTTAGCTTTAGGTTGTTGTTCTTAAACGTATCTAGGTACGGAGTAAACTTACACTGTGAACTTCTTAAAATGTAAATCTTTAGGAAATATGGATGAGGTTAGTGTTTTTCAAAATGTGCTGTGGGACCCTTAGTGGTCATGAAACTTTGTGTGTTGAGGTAAGTATTTTATACAAATATTGAATAAAACAGAATAGAACATACCAGATTGTATTAAACATAATAAGGGGGTAAGTATGGTTTCTCATAACTTGTTTTCTTTGGGTTGCAGTGTAAAATGATTCCTTGCTGGGCCTCACAATCAAAAATGTCTAAAAGACTCTTGGTTGTGGGGAATCACAGTTGTCAAAATATACATTTCTAAATCTTTAGCTCTTGGGTAAGATATCTCATACTTTGATTTTTGTTTCTCTGGGGAATGTCATAGTTCAGTAAATTTTCAGAAGCTAAAGAAAAACACAAATGGGTGAAGTAAAAAATTAGATTTTTCTTAGACAAGGAATACTCATTTCACTATTGAAGAGTCTTGAATATATAGTGTCAATTAAGAAAACTGGGCTTTTACACAATTTGACTTCGTAAGCAGGACATGAAATCTGCTTATTCACATCTCAAGGAGGAGGTACGTTACATTTAAAATTTAGAGGGTTGAAATTTGAGGTTAAGAAGGTTTTGTTGGCAGCCAGCATATTGGAGGTGCTTGGTAAATGTGTGATGAAGATGATGGTAATAGTGATATGAAAAATGTTACCCCAAAAAGGCAGCAGGCAGTCCTTAGACTGGGGATAATTAAAAGATGGCTTTGATCAGCAACATGTTAAAGAGTATGGAGTAAGTTCTCCTGAACCTGTTTCCTCGCGCGGAAAATGTGGTTACCCAGCTTGCCAAGTTGGTGTGAGAACATGGTTGAGCATTTATTATGTTAGGCATTTCACCCATCATTTTTTTGTTTCGTCTATTTTATTTTGTAGGGTTCTCATTTGGGATGCTTTTTAGTGTTGCATCTCAGTGCTCGTTTTATAATTTCTTGTATATATATATATATATATACACACACACACACACACACACACCTATACATATATATGCACCTGTGTCATTTAAAGCAAAACTTAACTAAATTCATACTCCTGGTTGGTTGGGGAGGGCGGGGGCACAGCCAGCCTGTACAATTTCAAAAATATCTGGGTAAGTGAAGGTTAACTGGAACTCTGCTGAAGATTTGTGGATGACAGTTTGCCTTTTCCAATCTCACTTAAGTAATGTTTAAGTACTTTGTTCAAATAGAATTAATTTTTTTTAACATACTTTGAGGACTGTAGCACTTTAAAGTGACTGTTATTACTTTGTTATCCACAAGGGGGAGAGCTTATACTTGGTAATTTTTTTTTTTTTTTTTTTTTTTTAAGCTGTAGTTTTTAATCAGGTGACATTAAGGGCAAAAGAAAAAGACTTAGATGTATGTTAAACTTGGTGACCTAGTTTTTAGTTTAACCTAGTATATAAGCAGTGTTCACTAAATTGAATTGGAAAATGTGTATTAGACACTGCTTTAACACTTCTATTATAATTGTTTTTATTTTACATGCTTAGCTATTTTGAATGATTAAATGTGTTTGATACTCTAGGATCCAAACACAGTCTTGGGTATTTGCTTTTCTTTTCTCAAAGTCAGGTACTGATTTACCATCTCATGCCAATAATTAAACACTATTTTTAAACTGTATTATTCATATCATGACTGTCTGCATGAATTAGCACATATACAGCACTTACCCTTACTGCTATATAATGTAACTCTTTGGAAAGCATACTGAATACCCACAATTGCAACAAGGAACCAACAACTCTTCACACTTAAGACAGGTTCCTATGTGAAACATTCATTGTAGCATACATCTCAGATGTTTACTGGTGAAGTGGAGGTGGTTAACTAATTTTTGTGAAGTAATTATTTCACACTTATCAAAAACCTGCAAAAAGCTCTGTGATTTTTAATAGACTACTGTTTGACAAATGACATTTACAATAGACTAAAACATGTGGATTTTTCCCGAAAGCAGTATATTCTGCTTCTAGTGAAAGAATTGTAGTCTGAGTGGAATAGAAATATCTTGACCAAAAAAACGTATATAAGCTTACATTCCAGAATGATGGTTTTTGAGTAGGTCTGTTGCATTGTAATTTGAATAGGATATTAGATTTAGGTATCAAGAGTATTACCCCTTGGTTTGTTCAAAGGTTTTTGTGTATAGCTAGATAAAAACTGACATCTTTTCTAACTTGATTTACTTATTAAATTTACGCCAATATCTTTAAGAGGCAGTAACGGTCATTTGAATGCTATGAGATCAGTTGTTTTTATACTTAACATTTTACATATTTTTGTATAGCAAAGTAAGAATATAGAAGATTTCAGTTTATTTAGTTGGCAATTAAAAACCAAAAAAAAAATCATGAATATCCATGTTTAATGGGAGAATGAAACTTTTGCAAATTAGGTTTAAAATAACTTAAACTTGTCAAATTATGAAAATGACTGGCATTTATGAAGTTTATAATTTGTTTCATATAATCCTCTCTCGCTTCTTTTCCCTTACCAGGAAATCATCTGGCTCTTCTTGTCTTGTGCTGTCATGTCACATTGGTTTAGAACCAACAATATGAGACAGCCCAGTCAAACATAAAAGAATGAAATACATGAAACCTAAATTTTAATGTGGATTTGGGTATATATTCAGTTGATACATTTCAATTCACAACGTCAAAACCAAATAATCAAGAGATAAATACAAATTAAAACTCTATACATGAATAAATGTCACTTTATTTTTGATCAGATTTGTAAATGAAGGCCATACCCCTTACTTTTGTAGTCACAGCACAGCACATGGTAGGCTATAATTAATAAGAAACTTCACTGTAATAATTTTTGTAATACCCTTCTGTTTAATATAGTTCAATTAATGGCTAGAAATTAGGTCAGTATTATTATGAATAAGATCTTTTTACTTGTTTTAATGCCCTAATTGTATTTGTTATTTAATGAGGAAGTTTTAATTTATATCATCTCAAAACTAATTGGAGCAGAAATGCAGATATGCTCATTTCTACTTTAAAGTCACTCCTTTCTGTCTATAAAGAAAATTATAACCATTAACTTTTTTAAAAAAAACTGTATTTCAGTGATAATATGCAAAATGCATACTGGGAACTGAAGAGAGAAATGTCTAATTTACATTTGGTGACTCAAGTACAAGCTGAACTACTAAGAAAACTGAAAACCCCAACTACAATCAAGAAAGGCAAGTTAATGTTTGCTGGAAACCACTGATGCCAGCCAAACAGCTTGAAGAGCAACTGGCTATTGTTTCTTATCGAAATTTCATCAGATGATTTTGATAAGCCAAAGTATATATAGTATGTTCACAGCCGACCTATTCTCTGCTTTGGCTTCATTCTCATACTGGTCAACTTCACACATAAAGGTGTTGCTGATGTGTTTTTTCTTCAGTACTGTATTCTTTTCCCCTTGTGGCTTTTTTTCTCAGCCAAGTGTTGCTTATGTGTATAAGGCTGAGGTGTTAAGTTGGCTCTAGTTGACCTTTTACCACAACTCCTTCTTATATTAAAGAGAGACCAAGACACCAAAAGCTATTTTTCATTCCAGTGCTACAGAACATATCAAAGACCTAGCTCTTTAAATTGTTTTTGAAAAAAATTACTTTGATGAATTCATTGGGTTCTTTTCATTTGGTAAACTTTTATTTCCATAAAGGATAGACTGTTTAGAATGGAGACTAGGTATTATCCCCTTATCCCTTTCAATGAAATGAAAATTTTCATTGATTTGCTTTTCCTATGTAACTGCTTGGCTCACTAAACTTTTTGAGTTTTGGGCTAACGTAGTAGTGGCTACTTCGTCAAAGCTATTTTTATACCTCAGAAAAATCAGTGCATTTGCACTTCTTATTACATAATAGGTATATTTCTGAAAAGTTGTAAATTTGAATGCCCTAAGTTTAAAGGAATGAGATGTGACTTTTTATAAAAAATAATCACCATCACCTAATTTAAAATTATATGCCCCTCGTATTACGCCTAAAGAGGGCACAAGAGTATTTTATAAATCTCCTCAGGAGTATTTACTAGGAGGGAAAAAGGAAAACTGAAGTCAAAACTCCTTTCAGTTTCATGAGAGTTATTTATGAATCAGGCAAACTAATATGGTGCCCTGGCAGGCTCCAACTTAATTTATGGTTCATTTTGCCCTTGAGTTTTTCAAGGGCAGGGTTACATATGAGGCAAATGTATGTTCTTTTAAAAGGAACGCAGAATAATTTTGTAGGGGGTTTTCAGTGAGGCTCTTTGTTTATATAATAAATACAATTTCCAAAGAATAATATAGGAGAAATGCTCTTTCCGTATTTGAAAATGACTCATTCTTGTGTCCCTTCTGAGCTGAAGGATGAGTCTTTTGGTGTATCAGACCATAAATTTTCTAGCACACTACAACAGTGGCAGGCTCACTCCTTACTGCAGAACTCAGTGCTTTGAGGAATAGAGAAGACTAAATCACCTTTTTTCCTAACCTACAGATCACTCTTGTCCAGAAGTTGAGCACCATTACTTCTATGTCTCCTCTATTCCTATCCCTCTTCCCAAGAAAAAAAGGGAATGAGCTTATTTTATAATGTGGTTCAGTGTCTTACAAAATTATAGATTGAAGTCTTTGTTCTAATTCCTAGCATTCTGTCCGAGTTGGTTAATTGGAAGGGGAAGAGAAGTCGAAGTTCATAAGCTCATACTACCATTATGCTGGCTATCACTAAATAACAGCTTTAAAGCAGTTTGTTTTCTAAGCCATTACGTGTGTACTAAACACATTCTTTTCCTTGACCTATTACCGTAACCATAGCAGAAATGTGTGTGTATTTAAGAAACAGGATTATTCTATAAATTTTATTCAAACTTTTATCCATAAAAGCCTTCGGATATATATTAAAACTTCATTTAGGCCTCATCAATTCACAATATAATTATTTCTGAAAAAATTTACTTTTAAAGCACCTATGGAAAAAAGATTTGAATAAGCAAAGGATATTGTATTTAACATTACTTTAGAACAGCTTAGTTTCCACTGACAGGTAAACAGTCTACAAACCTTTTCTAGCCACCTTAAGAGCCAAGAAGGGGATCCTTCCTGTATTTTAACTTTATTGGTTTCCAACTTCTTAAACTATGGAATTCATCTTCATTAATAATTCTGTGAAATAGGCAGGGCGAGATTACTATGTCAATTTTGCAGACAAGAGAAGTGACACCTGGAAGTAATTAAGTGATTTTAAAGTAAAGTCTCAATGTCAGTAAATAGTGATCCAGGATTAGAACTCAGATCATTTTTCATCTGTCAAGTCACAGTGCCCCAGTGATCACACTAATTTAGAAATGTTAGTTTTATTTCCAGTTCTAGATGTAACTAAATTAATGAAATGTTACATATTTTATGATCACAAATGCCTTGACAACTGACACTTAGCCTGTGTTTTCTTTTTAGCCTGTGCCCCAGTAGGATGCATGGAAGACCTTGGGAGAGACAGCACAAAACTGCACTTGGCGAATTTTACTGCAACATACAAAAGACATTCCCCCCTCTCACCAAATGGCAAAACTGTTTGCCATACCACATCTTCCCCTTTACCCGGAGATATAAAGGTTTTATCAGAGAAAGCAATTCTCCAATCATGGACAGATAATGAGCGATCCATTCTTCATGATGGTACTAACTTTCAGGAACACAACTCTTATGGCAGAAATTCTCTGGAAGATAATTCTTGGGTATTCCCAAGCCCTCCTAAATCAAGTGAGACAGCATTTGGGGAAACTAAAAATAAAACTTTGCCTTTACCCAACCTGCCACCACTGCATTACTTGGATCAACATAATCAAAACTGTCTTTATAAGAATTAATTCTGAAGAGATTCATGATCTGGTCATGAGGTTACTGTATCTCCCTCAGTGACACTCTCAAAAATTATTTAAACTGAAAGCAGATTTTGATTAAACTTTTGCAGAGTTCTTCGGTATATACATTTGCACATACTGTTCCACATTATGTAGCTGATTTTCCAGTATGAAAGAGCACCCTCCAGCTCCATGTTCCAGCTAAGAATCAGACATATGCTACTTATTAATAAACTTAAGGTGTTTCAAAGAGACAGTTCTACCTTTGATAGTAATTGTAAATAACAGCCTCTCACATAAAGAATGGAATTAAAATTTCTTAGACATGGTTTTATAAAGCATGTGAAATGCCTAAATATCCATTCATAAAAATAAGAGGCCATTAATATCTGAGAAAAATTGTAAGTTGCTTTGAGTTGCAAACAAGAGCAAATGGCAAAATGAATAGGTTATGTTTCTATTGACTTTATATTGCATAAAGATGAAGAGTGTTATAGTTGAATAGTAGTTATCTCTTACAGGTTATTCCATCTCCATATGCTTATTGTGTTTCAAAGTTTAAGACTTAAAAAATTTTTTTTAATCACAGTGTTAATACTTGAAATAACCTAATCATTGAAGCCAACTTTGTCCTGTACATCCCTCAACTCCTAACTGAAAAAAGTAATGAAATAGTTGAAAAACTATGTGGTGTGTAAACTATTATAATTCTGTAGTAGTCAATGAGAAGTATAAAGAGCACCACAAAGGTTTCAGTCTAAATCTGTGCCTTCAGTGGTCCATAATGAAAATCTAAGTATGTAACTGGATCAGGTAATTTTCTTCAAAGAGTCTATACCTGCTTGTTAATGTAGAGCAACTTATAAATTGTTAGTTTTTTTGAAATGTAACATTTTACTCATTGAGCTAGTGATTTTTTCATTAACCAAATTAGGAATTATAATTCTGTAAACCAAATTCTGTGCTGTATTGATATAGTACAATCATGAAATGTCCCGACTTTTTGATTCTAAGTGGCCTATCATTTATAAACAAGGATATAACAAGGATGGCTTCACATGGAAATCTATCTAAATTCTTGCAGGGTGGTAGTATTAACATATTAGTAATATAATGTATTAGTTGGCTTACACATCTTTTGCCTGAGATAAAGTGTTTCATGTAGGAGGCCTTTATCCTTTTTGATAGACAGTTTCAAATACCTTGAACTCAAAAGAATATCTCAGATCTCTTCTATATTAACTGAACAGCATACATACATAAACAATGTTCACTGTTCACCAGATATTTTTGTCTTTCTATTATCTTACTCACTTATTCAAGCTTGTCTGTGATTAATGGAATTGGTGTCAGATGCTGGAATTTATTCTGACCAATGAACACAGCTGACTCTAGGGAGTACAATCTCCTGCCAAGTAATAGAACAAAACCCAATATGCATAAAACAAATACAAGACTCCAGGCTTTAGCTAAAGGAAGCAACTACCTGTGTAATAACAAAGCAGCAGAAACTATTTCTCATGTGGCTGCATAGGCTATATATTCTATCTAATCTCTAATGTAGCTTACTGGTTTGCCTTTTTTTAAACCAAGGTTGGAAACTTTTCCTTTGTAAAGAAGTAGTATGAGATAATGGCTTGATTAATGTTTTGAACAATACCAAGAAATTGTTTAATTAAAATAAATTATTTTTGTTTGAAATTGAAGAGAATGTGAAATACTGTCCTTGCCTATATATTCCAAGGTCAGGTACTAATTGTTAGTTGTTCATTTGATACATGTTAACAGGCATTTGTCTTGTTAAACCAGTTCTTTTAAGTGGAAGAAACGTTGTTCCATCTGACCAAGAGGGTGGCTATCAAACAGGTATGCTAGAAATCAGTGGTTGTATGTTCTTTACAGGGTAAAGTGCTAAATAAATGATGTGTGGGACTCTAGTAAAGATTAACCGGGGCGCCTGGGTGGCTCAGTTGGTTAAGCGACTGCCTTCGGCTCAGGTCATGATCCTGGAGTCCCTGGATCGAGTCCCGCATCGGGCCCCCTGCTCGGCGGGGAGCCTGCTTCTCCCTCTGACCCTCCCCCCTCTCATGTACTCGCTCTCTCTCATTCTCTCTCAAATAAATAAATAAAATCTTAAAAAAAAAAAAAATTAACCAAAACTCTTTTACCCAGCCACAAATTTAAAAATGTGTGCTTTATGATCATCTCCGTTGTACGTAAGATTCAAAGAGAAAAGAGAATGGCCCATCTGTAGTTGGTATTTATTTGAGATGGAAAAAAATTTTTTAAAGATTTAATTGAGGGGGTGGGGGGAGAAAGAAAATCTCAAGCAGACTTCCCACTGAGCGCCAAGCCCAACAATGGGGGGCTGGATCCCAGGACCCTGAGATCATGAGCTGAAAAATTTTATGTTGACTTCATACTGCTTGAAATTTGCTCCAAAGGGCCTTCCCTGGAAATTTCTTTAATCTTTAGACTTTTATAACCCAGTTCACATTTACATAACAGAACAAAGAGAACACAGGTAAGGACAAAAAGCCACTTACTTCCTCTTGATCTCCCATTAGTGAAAATAAAATTTGCATCTTCTCTAAAAGGAAACGGAGATTCTGCCAAAATGGAACCTAATTCCTAAGCAGAGCAGGGGGACATATCTATGTGAGACAATTATAAAACCAAGTAAGTAGGGGAGAATTCAGACTTAAAGACCTGAGACCAAATCATACAAAATCTATCATCTGATCCGGAGAGGCTACTTCAACAAGGTGAATCTTTAGGGGAAGAAAATCTGTACACTGTTTCTTAACAGAACTAGTATCAGCCAGA
Organism: Mirounga angustirostris; assembly: GCF_029215605.1. Classification (NCBI taxonomy): domain Eukaryota; kingdom Metazoa; phylum Chordata; class Mammalia; order Carnivora; family Phocidae; genus Mirounga; species Mirounga angustirostris. The sequence continues at coordinate 141,127,776 of NW_026991709.1, read as the reverse complement.
GGTATGAATGAGCAAGCAAGACAACAACTGAGGCAGCTGTACTAGTCAGAGAAGTAGACAAGTGTGGTGGCTAGGCATGGATATCCTGAAAGCTGTGATAAATGATTAGCTTCTGACATTATAGAAGAATGAACATATTTATATAACCTACTGTCCAGCACCTGTGGGGAAAGTGACATCTACATAAATGAATTTTCCACATAAAATTGAAGGTGGCTCCTCTGATTCTCATCCAAATTATAAATTAGCCACAGATTATATATTTTACCAGCTTTTTAAAGCAACTGCCTTTTCTTCATTTGCACCATTAAAAATAAAAATTAAGGTCCTGTGCTCTAGGAAATGTACCAATACCAAAAGGCCAACAGAAGAATATAGGCTTGTTTACTCCTATGGTATGTGGTCTCTAGGTTTCTATATTTGCTTTGCTTTTATCTGCTCTAGTAATCTTCCTTTTGATCTGTGGCCTGGGAAAATGTGGTTTCTTTGGGTTTCAAGTAAGAGTAAAATAGTTCTTTGAGCGGTTCACTTGAGTAAAGTATGGAACTTGAACATCACATTGGTTCCTTAGGATCCCATCTGCTTTAAACTAAGTCCTTAAAAAAAAAAACCTCATCTATTTTATGGGATTGGGGTCAAAGTTAAATCTTGTCCTAGTATGTAGTAATTTCTATTTGTGATTTTAATGAAAACTATATATATATACATTTTTTTTTTTTTTAACTTGGAAACTGGTTGCCATGGCTCTAGTGAAGAATTAACAGCTCACAGAGGAAAAGGAAAGCAAGTTTGGATATAAAAAAAGCTCAAACTCGAACCAAATTATTGTACTTGGACAATTTTTTACATTAGCTCCTGAAATCATTAAAATATTTTCGGGGCGCCTGGGTGGTTCAGTCGTTAAGTGTCTGCCTTCGGCGCAGGTCATGATCCCAGGGTCCTCGGATCAAGCCCCGCATTGGGCTCCCTGCTCAGCGGGAAGCCTGCTTCTCACTCTCCCACTCCCCCTGCTTGTGTTCCCTCTCTTGCTGTCTCTCTCTCTGTCAAATAAAATCTTTAAAAAAAAAAAAATTTTTCAGTAGCCAAATTAACAGGTCAAGGAATGTAATAATTCATTTTAGGAAATTTTCCATCAAATACGTAAGTAAAATTAATTCATGTGTAAGTACTTTCTTCATCTGTTTCCAAATAATCCTTTACTACTACTAACAATAGCCATTAAAGAGCATTTACCACATCCGAGGCAGTGTCCTACATACTCTACTTACCTGCAATAATCCTCACAATAACTGAAAACTATTTCCATGGTTACATAACTAGTAAGTGACACAATCAGGAAGGATTCTGATTCATCACTATTCTGCTATACTGCCTTGTTATTAACTTTTGACGGCTGTCCATTCCTACTTTCCTTTGGTTACTTCTGGTCCCTATGATTAGCCACTGGACGAAAGTAATATAAGGTCTATATAGAACCCTAAAACTCAGTATCTGTTACAGAACTGTAGTTGAAAAATTTACAAAAAAATGCATGACGAACAGGCGGACCATATCCCATTTCACTATTTACTACTCCCATCTCATTTGATAAACTTGACTTTGAAATTTAAAAGGAAATCTTTATTATTTCCATAATTTAGGATAAAGCAAACACTTCTTTGAGTCCATTATTTTAGGTGATAATGATTTCCACGAGTATCAGAGCTAAGTATCTGAGTAATTGCCTACATGCTTGTGGGAAGTTTCTGTAGCCTTTTCTTGGCAGGAATTCCAGTTTTTCTGAATTCTTCCCTTTCCTTCAGGTATTCCATTTTGCATTCTTCATAAAAGGCTGGATCATTATAACTACAAGAAGGAAAAAAAATCTTTAAAAAAAATGAAACTGCAAGTGTTCAATATAAGCTTACTTTAATAATATTCAGACATTTCATCAGGTGCAATCTTTAGAAGTAGATTTTAAGAAATGGTCATAAATTTATTGTAAACATTAGGCTATCAAACTGGTTAAGAGGGCGAAGGGGAAGACCTAGTGGTTTGTTTTTGCATGGCAGGATAGAGCAATGAGAAGCACAGCACCTATCCTCAAGGAGTGCATGGTGTTCTTGGACAGGTAAGTAAAGGCTGCACAACAAGGAAGTATACAAAGTGCTGTCCCGGAGGCATGGCCCAGTGCACCATGGAGACCTCAGAAAGAAGTGGGGAAAGGAGAGATGGCAAGCAGAAGTGCAGGAGTTGCACTTTGAAGGACAAGAGAAATCCAGATTGCATGTACACTGGAAAAGGCACAAAGATGAAAAACAAATGAAGAACTGCAAGTAAATAAGTACCATTACAGCAGATTACATTATGCACGTAAGAAAAAGGGCCTGGGATGAAGCTAGACTGGGCAAGGGCCACATCATGAAGGTCACTGTATGCCACACCAAGAAGTCGAAATCTATCCTGAAGGCAATGGGACAATATTAACAGAGCAACTCTGAAGATCAGTTTTGTGTCTTAGATGAATCTGACAGCATGTGACAGGCCAAAAGGGGGCAGCAGGGTTAGACACAGGATGCCCAGTAAGAAAACTACCACAATTATCCAGGAAAGAATGATGAGGGCCTAAACTAACAGGAGAAGTTGGGATTAAAAGGACAAAATGCATCTGGGGGAGATTTAGGTAATAAAATCAATAGGAAATTACCATTGAGAGGAGACAAGATTCTAAATTCTAGACGCATGATGCAGGAGGAGGAAAAGGAAGAGTTCAGTTTTGGATCTGAAGAGTGCAATGTCATGACCTATAGGAAGTAACTGAATGCATGGGTGCAAACAGCTTTCACAGACATAAGCGTGAGGAGAGAACCGGGAACCCACTTCAAGGAATCGGTTAGGGAAGAAAATGCCGAGAAGAATAAGATATTGGGGGAACAGGAAAGAGTATAAGGGAAGCCAGATAGAAGGGAACTTTAAGGAATTTCTGGAGGGAAGCCAAGAAAAAAGAATGAAAAGCAATTCACTGCATTTGGCTATCTGGAACCCACTAGAAACTTGAGGAGGAGCAGTCTCAGTGGAAGGGGGGCAGAAGTGAGACTGCCTTTTACTACGGAATGAAGATGAGACAGAGATAAAAGAGAACAAGCATTCATGTTTCAAGACGTCACTATGAAGAGATGAGAGGGCAGTGGTTAACTTCATGCAATGTCAGTAGTAAAGCTTAAGGTCAAGTAAAATCCTTAACTCCATTACTTTCAGCAAATGTCACAACCCTCTGTTTCCCTCACTGTTTCTCTCTCTCTCCTAAACAGAAGCAGCCTCCTCCAACCCTTCCCGGCCCCTTCCCGCAAAATAGAAGTTCTCTATTTCCAGGGGTAAAAGATGGAAGGATTCTTAATGATTAATATTCAGGTAACAAAAGCTAACAAATACAATTTTAAAGAGCTACCATTTATGGACTACCTACTATGTGCCTCGCACTGTTGTAATGAGTTTACGTACAGTCCCTCACAACCACTCCGTGAGGAATAATTTTCCCGTCTTCTGTGAGGAACTTGCCTGAGGCCGCACCGCTAGCTAAGCTCTGGCTGATCCAGAAGGTAAGCCCAGGCTGCCCTCTCCACAGCTGTCACTCCTGACCCTCTGCTCCAATGATGCCCATGGGAGGGATAATATGGCAAACTAAGAACAAGTTATTATGATGGCTAAAACTGAGGTGTTAAATGCCTTTAATATATAAAAATTTAAATTCAGTCACAAAGAAGTTTAACAGGTTCATTTATTCATTACACATCTCTTGGGAGCATGAGGGAATAGAATTGGAAGAAAAACAAGTCAGAGAAGAACGCTGACTCTATGATGAAATGCTTAGGGCAGGTCCTGGCCCATAAATAAGGGTGTTTCCTCATCCATAAATGCAGAGATTAATTTAACTTCTCAAGTCTCCTAACTACAGAATTCTAAAATAAGTTAGTAAATTTAAATACATATGTACATTATTTGCTATCAAAACCGAAAACTAATATTTGATTCAGATAATCACTTCTTTTTATATAATTCCCTAAGGAGGCATCAAACCATGCTGACCTATATGTTTCACAGGCTAGAGAAGTACAGAAGGAAATAAGGGATAACCAAAACTAAGACCTCACAACTATCACTTAACAATACTAACGTATTCTGCAATACTATCAATAACGCAGACAATAAAATGTGTGAGGAGATACAACAGAAAGCATTGTAAAGGATACCCTTCTGCATCCTTGGGTGGCTCTTGGGTGGCTCAGGTCATGATCTCAGGATCATGAGACCGAGCCCCACATCAGGCTCCGAGCTCAGCATGGAGTCAGCTTGAGATTCTTTCCTTCTCCCTCTGCCCCTACGCCTGCTCGTGCTCTCTCTCTCTACAAATTAAAGTCTTTGAAAAAAAGAAAGCACTTGCATTCAAAGAACTTTGCAAATTTTTATTTTGATATTCAACTAAATGTCAGTGAACATATTTAAGAATTATTTTAAAATTGATTAACTTCAAAAATCTAAATTTACCTTTGTATCCTTTATTTGATTTATTACAACTTTCCCACAAGTTAAATTATATTAATCCCCAAATCACAAGGTGGACAAATCATCTAATTCAGTAACTTTTCATTAAGAGAGACAAATGTAAGTCCATCTATAATATATTCTACAGATCAACCTGTTCATGAAAAGGAATTTGCTAAGTCATATGAAAAATCCTGTATTTTTGTTTGCTGACCTCATATATTTAATCAGATACAATGCTGACCCATGTAACTTGACAAGACCTTTCATAAATATGTTGCTTAATATTTAACAAACTGAAATCTCAGATTGAGCTAACAATATCAAAGGTTTGATGGGGCAAAGTATAGAATCTATTACGTGTAATGAGTTTAGTAACATACTCTTACCTGCTACATATATTACACACATACACACACAGAGAGAGAAGCACAGTGTGGTGACTACTTACTGAGCAGTCAGACATTCTTTCAATGCAGAATTTTCTTTCCGGCATTTTACTACCATAAGGATTCCAGAGTCCTTGCAACATTTGGTAAAATCTGAAAAAGTTTAGAAAGAAAAAAATGACTTGCAGTTACATCAAAAAAATTTTTTAAAGATTTGAGAAAGAGAGAGCGAGCGAGCACGTGCGTGGGGCTGAGGGGCAGAGGGAGAGGGAGAGAGAGTCCCAAGCAGATTCCGTGCTGAGCACAGAGGCCGACGCAGGGCTCGATCCCATGACCCCGAGATCATGATCTGAACCGAACCCAAGAGTCAGCTGGCTATCAACTGACTGTGCCACCCAGTCACTCCTACTAATTTTTAACAGCTCTAAAATACTCATCCATTTAACATCTATTACCCAGATTATGCTTAGCATATAGTACACGCTCCACAAAAGACATGCACACAAATAAAAGGCAGAACAGGATGAGTGCCATTAACTTTGCAGAAATAAAGGATGAACTCTGAAAGGGGGGAGAGAGGACCTCTGAGGAGGCCTCATGGGGATAGAAGGGATGGGGAGAATAAGGACGATTCCTAAGAGAAGAAGGGTATCCTTTACAAGAAATGAGTGAGAGTAAAAGGGGAGATGTTTCCAGACACGGGCCTCTGGCGTCTAGTCTCTGCAGGTCACCTGAGGGCATCAAGGCACCCGCTTTAAGACAACCCTGCCAAAGGGCCTTCACACCTGATAACAGAGTTCCCATTCCTTTCCCAAGGCAACTCTTTGATGTCCCTGAAAACAGCTTTCTGTCTAATTTCCATTCTGGTAGTTTGCCTTTTAAATTGTACTGATCCCTTGGTATCCTGCCTTCTCAGCACTCCCAACTCTGAGAAACCTGGCACCATAATCCAGTTTGCTTTGGAAAGTCAGACTCGGTCCTGCCTAGCCCACAGGACAGTGTGCTTTGCTGCAGCTACTCTCCTAACTATTCCGTCCTTCCTCTTGTCCACTGGCTACTCTAGTTTCAGCTCTGCCATCTCCAGTCTGCTGTAAGTAACGAACCATTTCCACGTCAGACTTCAATATGATATCATCCTCACACAGAAGCTGTAGGTAAAACAGTGTTTTCTGAGTATCTTTTATAACTCCTTTAATACAAAATTATCAAGATTTCCCTCTTTTCTTGAGCTACTACCCTTCTAGTTACTAAAGAATATAATTTATAATTATCTTTTTTTTTTTTTTTAAAGATTTTATTTATTTATTTGAAACAGAGAGAATGAGAGACAGAGAGCATGAGAGGGAGGAGGGTCAGAGGGAGAAGCAGACTCCCCGCCGAGCAGGGAGCCCGATGCGGGACTTGATCCCGGGACTCCAGGATCATGACCTGAGCCAAAGGCAGTCTCCCAACCAACTGAGCCACCCAGGCGCCCTAATTTATAATTATCTTAAAGCATGCAGATTAATTCAGGGGTCTCCATATTACAAAATATGTAACAAAAATAGTTTTAAACCCAAGCAAACTGGAAATGACTGAGATTTAGTAAATGCATAAACAACCTCAGGAGCAGGGCTTTGCTGGGCCAAGAGCCCCACAGCACAGACATCTGTATCTACCTGAAGCGTCAGAGCATACTCTGAAGGAGAAGTGGTAGAACAGGAACAAGGACAAAAGATGCAGGCAATGACTTTAATTCAAACAGTTTAATGTGTGTGATCACATGAAAGTGGATGACATGCAATAATACTCCACATCAAAGACACACCCAGGACTCGCTTCCTTTAGCTGCTTGTTCTCCAGTCCCGGCAGTCCCACCGCTGCTCTCTGACCCCTGAACCCAGTCAGGTATCTTTTTTGCTTCAATTACAAATATTCTGTTCCACTCTGTGCACATGAGCTAGGCTCATGAGCCAAATCAGACCGAGGGAATTTCCTTTGTGCCCTCTAACTAAGGACTCCCTCCGACTCAAAAAGGCAGAACAGACTTACAATCAGCTCATTATCAGGGGAGATCCTAAGGGGTAGCTACATGGCTATCAAAAAGTCCATTAACTTTCACTCCGAAATGTCATTAGCATTCCTACATGTGAATTTTTCTACTTAAAGCATGGTATTAAGATCTACTTTTCAACAAGCAATGGTTATGATGCTAAGTAAGAATTAAGACCTGGGAACCCGGTTTGTGGGGCACCTGGATGGCTCAGTTGGTTAAGCATCTACCTTCAGCTAAGGTCATGATCTCAGGGTCCTGGGTTAGAGCCCCACACTGGGCTTCCTGCTCAGCAGGGAGTCTGCTTCTCCCTCTCCCTTTGCCTCTCCCCCCAACTTGTGCTCGTGCTTTCTCTCAAATAAATAAATAAAATCTTAAAAAAAAAAAAAAAAAAAGACCTGGCAAATCCTCAAAGGGAATATGTACGTAAAGTTAACCCAGAAGTGACTAAATCTGGCGAAGGGCTTCTTTAAGGGAACTGCCATATTCCATAGTGGTGACGAACCATGGGCTGACTGCTCTGCATCACCCAAACTTTAATCTCACTAGACCTACAGCAGACCAGTCCATGCTCAGATAGTGTCTAGAAGAAAGATCATTAGCATCATGAATTTGCCTAATGAAAATGTGCTAGGTGATCAAAACCCTCCTTTCCTGGAGAGCACAAACACAATGGCTATTATCAAAAGTCTACTTTCCAAGTTTAATAAACCCAATACAATTGATAGATTCACAACAGAATGCTTACACACTGCATTATTTTCAGATCCGTTTTCCCTAATATGAATAAAAATATTCTCAGTAGGGAACTGATGCAAGATAGCATTTACGTGTTCTGACCACAATAAAGGCACAGTCTGTATATTTTCACACTTGTCCAAATCTCTTGGAATAACCGTGACTGGCCTAAAGCCTCAAGCTGTTTGTAAGGTTTTTGTTACTTGTTTAGCTACAAGATTTTAATGAGGATCTTGCTTTCATACCACATTAGCATACATTCATGTAATAATGATGTTGCTAATACTGCCAACTGATTTCTAAAGTGGTATTCTAAGAAATCCATATAAAGTCTTTGTCTTTCAATGTTAAACGTTATAAAGCTTATATGTCTATATATAATTTAATATTAATTACCATTAAAGATTATGAAAACAAAATTTCATGCATTTAAGCATATCTTAAGGAAATACAAATGAATATCAATAAACAGTAAGAACAGAGAGCTTAAAAAGTTATTTCAAAATTTAAAGAAATGTACTTAAAGATAACATTCAAGACTTTTTTTCTCTAAGACGTCAAGAACATGGTACCTATTCTTCTCAAACTATTCCAAAAAATAGAAGAGGAAAGAAAACTTCTAAATTCATTGTACAAGTTCAGTATCACCCTGATACCAAAACCAGATAAAGACACTACAAAAAAGGAAAACTATAGGCCAATGTCTCTGATGAACACAGATGCTTAAATCCTCAACAAAATATAAGAAAACTTATTTCAACAATAGTGGGATTTACTCCAGGGATACAAGAGTGGCTCATTATTCACAAACCAATCAATGTGATACATCACATTAACAAGACAAAGGGATTAAAAACCACTTGATCATCTCAACAGATGCAGAAAAAGCATTTGACAAAATGCAAGAACAAACTAGGTTCAGAGGGAACATACTTCAACAAAATAAAGGTCATATATGAAAAACCCACAGCTAATATCATACTCAATAGTGAAAAACTGAGACCTTTTCCTAAAAATCAGGAACAAGACAAGGATGTCCACTCTCACTGCTTTTATTCAACATAGTACTGGAAGTCCCAGCTGTAGTAATTAGACAAGAAAAAGAAATAAAAGGCATCCAAATTGGAAAGAAAAAATAAAACTGTCACTATTTGCAGATGACATGGTACGATATGTAGAAGACCTTAAATACTCCACTGAAGAACTATTAGAATTGATAAATGAATTCCATAAACTTGCAGGATACAAAACTAATACACAGAAATTGGCTGTGTTTCTATCCAGTGATAATGATGTAACAGAAAGAGAAATTAAAACAATTCCACTTAAAATTGCACCAAAGGGAATAAAATATGTAGGAATAAACTTAACTAAGGAGGTGAAAGACCTATACCCTGAAAACTATAAAACCCTGATGAAAGAAATTGAAGACAACACAAACCAATGGAAAGATATTCCATGCTCATGGATTGGAAGAACAAATATTGTTAAAATGCCCATACTACACAGAGACCTACAGATTCAAAGTAATCCCTACTAAAATACCAATAGCATTTTTCACAGAACTGGAACAAAAAATCCTAAAATTGATTTGGAACCACAAAAGAACCTGAATAGCCAAAGCAATCTTGAGAAAGAAGAACAAAGCTAGATCACAATCCCAGATTTCAAGATATAGTATAAAGCTATAATAATCAAAACAGTACGGTACTGGCACAAAAACAGACACAAAGATCAATTAAACAGAATAGAAAGCAAAGAAATAAACCCACACTTATAGGAGTAATTAATCTGTGACAAAGGAGGCAAGAACATGCAATGGGGAAAAGACAATCTCTTCAACAAATGGTGCTGGGAAAACTTGATAGCTACATGCAAAAGAATGAAACTGGACCACTGTCTTACACCATACACAAAAATAAATTCAAAATGGATCAAAGACCTAAATGTGAGACCTGAAACCATGAAACTATATAAAACTCCTAGAAGAAAACATTAGCAGTAATCTCTGACATCAGCCTTGGGAACATTTTTTTTTTAGATATGTCTCCTGAGGCAAGGGAAACAAAAGCAAAAATAAACTACTGGGACTACATCAAAATAAAAAGCGTTTGCACAGCAAAGGAAACCATCAACAGAATGAAAAGGCAACCTATTGAATGTGAGAAGATATTTGCAAAAATCTGATATTTAAAATAAATTAAAAAGCTTGAGGGGGATACTCAGATTCATTATCTCCATTTGTTAGAACATAAAGGGGAATAACATGTGACTCTGACAAAGAGCATTTAGTATGTAGCACTTGGAACACAGATGACTTCTACTTATGGAAAACCAAAGGGCAATGATACATTAATATTGGGCAGGTTCTAAAATGGTTTTTGGAGATTTTCTGGAGAAGACTGCAAAGTATGAAGACTCTAAGCTCACCTTGTCCCATGATACAACTAGATAACACTCACATCAGTATAAATAACCCAGAAAGTGACCCAAGACTGGCAAAGCAAACCCCGCTTTGAAATGTAGAGAAGAGGGCACCTCAAAGAGAGTAGGAAGGGTGGAGACATGATGGGGAGGGATGGAAGGTGTGTGGAGAGGAAAGAGAAACAGACTCTCACACTGGAGAGCCCACATGGGAAAGACAAATCCCCATAACATTTGGCTTTGAACACCAAAGGGGTCAAATTTCGTGAGCTTACAATCAGCAGAGCTTAACACTGGCAACACTAAGTATCAGTGGACTTAAGTTCTTGGAGAGCTGGGAGGACAAGAGGAAACTGAGTCCCCATCCTTAAAAGAGACAGCACAACAAACAGCCTTCAGAGATGCAGCATGGAAGTAGAAGTTTGAAAAAACGTCTGGGGCACAGAGAAGGAAGAGTTATTTTAGTCATCTCAGAGCTCATCCTGGAGGGACAAGGATCACTGGGGGACTCCTCCAGGGACAAAGGAACTGGCAAGCACCATTTCTCTTCCCTGTCTCCTAGCATATACACACAGCTACCTGCGGGAACCAGCCTGGCACCAACCCTTGCCACCTGACTTGCTAACAGTGTGCCATCCCCTACCTGCAAATGTTGCTAACACTGCACCTCCCACTACAATGAGCTTCTACAGAGCTGCCCGCTCCAATACACTCTTGACCAGAGCCCATCCAAAGCAGAACCACAAGCCTGGCAGTGTGCAAGCAGCCATGACAGGGACCAGCGCCACTCCAAAGTGACTCCTGCCCTGGAGAGAAGGGAAGATAACCACACACACTAGTCCAAATGCAACTCCAGCAGTGTGTGGGGGCAGACAGGAGTCTGACTGCAGGTTATGCCCACCAATGAAAGTTTCTCAAGGGACAACACAGGGAAAGTGCCCTGCAGTTTGGTGCTACTGCCCTCTAGTCTAACTCAACTCAAGCCCAAGGTGGCCCCTGACTGGTCCACTAACACCACAGGAACCAAACACTGCCCACAACAGGCAGAGAGCCACTGTAGACAACTGGACTGAAGGAAGGAGCCAAACCATGACACCAGGGTGAATGCAACACACATAGAAGACACCCCTGAAGTACCAGGTTCTGGTGAACAGGGGACACTGACTGAGGGCACTACAGGACCTCTTCTTCATTAGGCCACTACTTTTAAGAGCTGGAAACGTAGCTGACTTCCCAACACACAAAAACAGACATGGAGTTAGACAAATTGAGGACAGAGGAAAATGTCTCGTATGAATGCACAGAACAAAATCACAGCAAGAGACCTAAGCAAAATGGAGAGAAGTAATATGCCTGATACAGAATTTAAAGCAATAAATCATAGGGCATCTGATGGCTCAGTTCGTTAAATGTCTGCCTTTTGCTCAGGTCATGATCCCAGGGTCCTACTAGGATCAAGCCCCACATCAGGCTCTCTGCTCAGTGGGGAGCCTTCTCCCTCTCCCTCTGCCTGTCACTCCCCCTGCTTGTGCTCTCTACCTGTCAAATAAATAAATAAATAAAAGCCTAAAAAAATAAAGTAATAAATCATAAAGGTAAATCACTGGACAGTGAGACCCTTAACAAAGAGACAGAAAACATAAAAAAGAAAAATTCATAGAAGAAGAACTCAATAAATTAAAAATACACCAGATGGAATAGTGGACTAGAAGAAGCAAAAGAACAAATCAGTGACCTAGAGTACAGAGTAATGGAAAGTAATCAAGCTGAGTAGGTGAGTGACAAAAAAAAAAAAAAAGTATAAAAATAGATCTAGGGAACTCAGGGACACCATCAAGCATAATAACATCCACATTATAGGGATACCAGAAGGGTAAGAGAAGGGAAAGGAGGCAACTATATACTTGAAGATATAATAGCTGAAAACTTCTCAAATCTGGGCAAGGAAACAGAAATCAAGATTGAGGAGGCACAGAATGCCCCAAACAAAATTAACCCAAGGAAGTCCATACCAAGACACAGAATAATTAAAATGGCAAGAAGTAGTGATAATTTTAAAAGCACCAAGAGAAAACAAAAGAGTTACATACAAGGGCAACCTCTTAAGACTATCAGCTGATTTTTCAGCAGAAACTTTACAGGCCAGAAAAAAAAGTGGCATGATATATTCAAAGTGCTGAAAAGAAAAAAAAATCTGCAGCCAAGATTACTCTATCCAGCATGGCTATCAGTCAGAATAGAAGAAGAGATAAAGAGTTTCCCAGACAAACAAAGGCTAAAGGAATTCATCACTAAACCAGCCCTACAAGATATGTTAAAGGGGACTCTCTGAGGGAAAAGGAAAGACCATAAGCAGGAATAAGGAAAGTAGAGAGCACCAAAGCAGTAAAAGTATGTTTATATGTCAAAATCACTCAAGGGACAAAATAAAAGGGTGTAAAATGTGAAATCACATACCTAAACACGGAGGGGAGAGGCATAAAGAATGGATTCAAACTTAAGCGATCATCAAATTAATATAGACTACTATATGCAGAAGATGTTATAAACAAACCCGAAAATCAAAAACCAGTAGTAGATATGCAAAAAATAGAGAGGAATTCAAGTATATCACTAAAGAAAGCCAAATAATCGTGAGAGAAGAGAGCAAGGGAAGAAAGGAACAGAGAACTACAAAAACAACCATGAAAGAAAAATGGCAGTAAGTATCTACCTATCAATAATTACTTTGAATGTAAATGGGCTAAAGCCTCCAAACAAAGAGAGAGGGTGATGGAATGGATAAAAAAAAAAAACAAGACCCATCTATATGCTGCCTACAAGAGACTCATTTCAGACCTAAAGAAACCTGCAGTTGAAAGTGAAGAGACAGAGAAACATTTATCATGCAAACAGATGGGAAAAGAAGCCAGGGTACCAATACTTCCATCAGACAAAACAGACATTAAAACAAACATCGTAACAAGAGACAAAAAGGACACTATAAAATCATAAAGGGGACAATTCAACAAGAAGATATGACAATTTTAACATCAGAGCACAGAAATACATAAAAATACATAAAAAAGGTTAATAACAAACAGAAGGGAAGTAATCAATAGTAAATATAATATAATAGGAGCAAGGGATTTTCATGCCCAACTTGCATCAATGGGCAGATCATCAAAACAGAAAATCAACAAGGAAACAGTGGCTTTGAATGATACATTGGACCAAATGGATTTAACAGATATATTCAGAACATTCCATCCTAAAACATCCTAAAACATCAGAATACACATTGTTTTCAAGTGCACATGGAACATTCTCCAGAATAGATCAAATATTAGGCCACAAAACAAGTCTCAACAAATTCAAAAAGACTGAAGTCATACCATGCATCTTTTCTGACCACAATGTTATGAAACTAGAAACAAACTTCAAGAAAAAAATCTGGAAAAGAGCGTAAATACATGCAGCTTAAATAACATGTTACTAAACAATGAATGGGTCAACCAAGGAATCAAAGAAGAAATAAAAAAAATACATGGAGACAAATGAAAATGACAACAAATGGTTCAAAATCTTTAGGGTGCAGCAAAAGTGGTCCTAAGAGGGAAGTTTATAGTAATACAGTCCTACCTCAAGAAGCAAGAAAAATCTCCAATCAACAACTTAACCCTACACCTCAAGGAACTAGAAAAAGAACAAACAAAACCCCAAACCAGTAGAAGGGAAGATATGATAAAGATTAGAGCACAAACAAATGAAATAGAAACTAAAAAACAAAACAAAACAAAGAACAATAGAACAGATCAATGAAACCAGTAGGTGGTTCTTTGAAAAGATCAATAAAACTGATACCTTTCTCCAGATTCATAGAGAGAGAGAGAGAAAAGACTTAAACAAAATCAGAAATTGAAAGAGGAGAAATAATAACCAACAGCACAGGAATACAAATAACTATGAGAATATTATGAAAAATTATATGCCAACAAACTGGACAACCTAGAAGAAATAGAGAAACTCCTAGAAACATATAAACTACCAAAACTGAACCAGGGAGAAATAGAAAATTTCAACAGATTGATTACCAGCAATGAAATTGAATCAGTAATCAAAAAACTCCCAATAAACAAAAATCCAGGACCATACCGCTTGACAGGTGAATTCTACCAAATATTTAAAGAGTTAATACCTATTCTTCTCAAACTATTCCAAAAAATACAAGAGGAAGGAAAGCTTCCAAATTAATTCTATGAAGCCAGCATTACACTGATACCAAAACCAGATAAAGACATTACAAAAAGAAGGGAACTATAGGCCAATATTGCTGATGAACATAGATGGAAAAATGCTCAACAAAATATTAACAAACTGAATCCAACAATACATTTAAAAAATCACCACAATCAAGTGGGATTTCTTCATGGGATGCAAGGGTGATTCTATATTCCCAAATCAATCAATGTGATACATCATATCAACAGGAGAAAAGATTAAAGCCACATGATCGTCTCAATAGATGCAGAAAAAGCACTTGACAAAGTACAATATCCATTCATGATAAAAACCCTCAACAAAGTAGAGAGAGAACATACATCAATATTATAAAGGCCATCTGTGAAAAATCTACAGCTACTACCTTAATCAATAGTGAAAAACTGAGATCTCCCCTAAGATCTGGAATTCACTCTCACCACTTTTATTCAACACAGTACTAGAAGTCCTATCTGCAGCGATCAAATAAGAAAAAGGAAAAGAAGGCATTCAAATTGGTAAGGAAGAAGTATAACTTTTACTATTTGTAGATGACATGATACTGTATATAGAAAACGCTAAATACTCTACCAAAAATCTACTAGAACTGGTATCTGAATTCACACAGGTCACAGGACACAAAATCAATATACAGAAATCTGTTGCATTTCTATACACTAATAATGAAGCAACAGAAAGAGAAATCAGGAAAACAATCCCATTCACAACTGCACCAAAAATAAGAAAATTCCTAGGAATAAACTTAACCAAGGCAGTCAAAGACTTGTACTCTGAAAACTATAAAACACTGAGATGAAAGAAACTGAAGAAGACAGAAACAAATGGAAAGACCTTCCATGCTCATGGACTGGAAGAACAAATATTGTTACTCAATGCCATCTACAGATTTAATGCAATCCCTATCAAAACACCAACAGCTTTTTTTCACAGAACTACAACGAACAAATCCGAAGATTTGTACGGAACCACAAAAGACCTTGAACAGCCAAAGCAATTTTGGAAAAGAAAAACAAAACTGGAGCAATCACAATGCCAGGTTTCAATTTATACTACAAAGCTGTCATAATCAAAACAGTATGGTACTGGCACAAAAATAAACACATTGACCAATGGGACAGAACAGAAAGTCCAGAAATAAACCCACATTTATATGGTCAATTCATCTTCGACAAAGCAGGAAAGAATATGCAATGGGAAAAAGAGAGTCTCTTTAACAAGTGGTGTTGGGAAAACTGGACAGCAACATGCAAAAGAATGAAACTGTACCACTTTCTCACACCATACACATAAACTCAAAATGGATTAAAGACCTAAATGTGAGACCTGAAACCATAAAAATCCTAGAAGCATTTCTCTGACAGCAGTTGTAGCTACATTTTTCTAGATAGGTCTCCCTGAGGCAAGGGAAATAAAACCAAAAATAAACTCCTGAGACTACATCAAAATAACAAGCTTCTGCATAGGAAAGGGAACAATCAACAAAACTAAAAAACAACTTTCTGAATGGGAGATGATATGTGCAAGTGATATATCCAGTAAGGGTTTAGTATCCAAAATATATAAAGAACTTCTACAACTTAACACCAACAAAACCCAAATAATCCAATTAAAAATGCTGGCTGCACCAGTTTGCAGCCACTGTAGAAAACAGTATCGAAGTTCCTCAGAAAATTAAAAATAGAAAAACCCCATATGATCCATGACTGCACTACTGGGTACTTACCCAAAACCTACATAAACACTAATTCAAAGGCATACCTGCACCCCTGTGTTTGTTGCATTATTTACAATAGCCAAATTATGGAAGCAGCCCAAGTGTCCATGGAGAGATGAATGGATAAAGAAGATATGGGGTACACACACACACACACACACACTCGAGTATTATTCAGCCATGAAAAAGAATGAAATCTTGCCATTTGCAACAACACAGATGGCTCTAGAGTATAATGCTAAGCAAAATAAGTCAGAGAAAGAAAAATACCATACAATTTCACTCATATGTGGTATTTGAGAAACCAAACAAATGAACAAAAGGTAAAATGAGACAAACCAAAAGCAGACTTAACTATAGAGAACCAACAGATGACTATCAGAGGGGAGGTGGGTAGGGGGATGGTTGAAATAGGTGAAGGCATTAAGAGTACACTTCTCGTGACAAGTACAGAGTAACGTAGAGAATTGCTGCATCGCTATACTGTACAACTGACATCAATAGAACACTGTATGTTAGCTATACTGGAATTAAAATTTTAAAAATTATAATTAAAAAATAAAATATGCATAACGCTGTAAAAAATAAGTAAATAAAATGGTTCCTTTTTAAAAAGATTTCATTTATTTATTTATTTATTTTGAGAAAGACTGTGCCAGCAGGGGGTGGGGAGCAGAGGGAGAGGGAGAGAGAGAATCTCAAGCAGACTCCATACTGAGTGCAGAGCCCGACACGGGGCTCGATCCCACCACCCCGAGAATATGACCTGGGCCGAAATCAAGAGTCACATGCTTAACTGACTGAGCCACCTAGGTGCCCCAAAATAGTTCTTAACTCATTTCTCCATTAGAAGAAACTGATTTCAGGTGGCTGTTCTGTTGGTTTGTTTTTCCATTTTCCCAGGTAACTTTGTAATTCCTTTCAAGGTTTTTAGGTGTTAATAATAACAATAAGAACAAAATGATAATGGCAACTAAAATATACTGAGCATTTATTATGTACCAGATACTATACTGAGTACATTAGCTCACTTGAATTTTATAAAAGCACTATCAGAGAAGCACTATTATTATCTTCATTTACCAGATGAGGAAACAGACCTTTAGGTTATGTCATATTTCTAAGACCACAGAGCCTGGCACAGACTAGCCTAGAACCAGGCCTCCTCTAGTTCCGGAAAAATACTTGCGTAACTACTACTGAATCCCACTTACTCCTTCCACAATAAGAACGTAAGAGAAATCTCCACATCTAGCTGTGATTTCCATGGTCCCAGAGTAAACTAAACCCAGGCCAGTTAGCTCACGTGAGGTCGCAGCTGCAAAGCGGTGAGTGTGCAGGGCTGGCTCAGCACACCGCTTTCAGCACCACGGGAAAAAATAAGCTGCAGGCTTGCCGTTCCATTTGATGCTATCGTCT
Organism: Mirounga angustirostris; assembly: GCF_029215605.1. Taxonomy (NCBI): domain Eukaryota; kingdom Metazoa; phylum Chordata; class Mammalia; order Carnivora; family Phocidae; genus Mirounga; species Mirounga angustirostris. The sequence goes on along the minus strand of NW_026991709.1, from coordinate 141,110,279 downwards.
GAAATTAAGTAACACCAGATACCTCACTCTCTGGCCCCACCCTGTTTTCTAGAATTCCTATAAAATATATTTAAATATTTAAAGTAAGGATTTTACACATTAGAAAGTGGCTTCTCCAAATGGTATATAATGAAACGCTAAATTCTGTGTTTCAGATTTTAAGTGCTACCAGCATTTGAAAGGTACACATTAGCACAGTCTAGTGTTGCTGAGGAAAGCACCCACCCAGCCCATCTTTTTTAAAAAGACTGCCTGTAAGAGATGCTTTAAGTCTCCTCAAATCACAGTATCCATGATCATTAATAATAGCAGAGGTGGGGCGCCTGGGTGGCTCAGTCGGTTAAGCGACTACCTTCGGCTCAGGTCATGATCCCAGGGTCCTGGGATCGAGCCCTGCATCGGGCTCCCTGCTCGGCGGGAAGCCTGCTTCTCCCTCTCCCACTCCCCCTGCTTGTGTTCCCTCTCTCACTGTGTCTCTCTCTGTCAAATAAATAAATAAAATCTTAAAAAAAAAAATAATAGCAGAGGTGGAGGATTTAGAAGGTGATAAAGCAGGAGAAATATAAGTGAGTCTGGTTCATGCCGTACATTTTTGTTACATGTTCCTCTCTGCACCCACTGCCTCCAAAGTTCAAAGAGCTGTCCATTAACAGGCACTGATCAAAGCAGCTAACAAAGTGGCACATCTCTGAACATGGAGCCTTCCAGGCCTCCCCACCATCTCCTGGTGGATGCTCCACCCTATCCCTCCCCTCACGAGAAGCATGATCACACAAAAGTAGGATCAATGCTTTTAATAATGCAAGTAATGCAAGCAATAAACTAACCTGCCATACTTTTTCACTCTTACAAGAGGTTTTACAGCCTCTTCTGGGGATGAGTATGAGCCACTAGTGACCATTTACCCCAATTCCCAGAGGGTCCAGGGAAGAACAAGCTGTCTTGTTCCAGACTGCTGGGACTGAAATGGTGAGAGTGGGAAGGACTTCACAGGCCACTTAATCTAAACTCTTACTCGGTTCAAAAGGTCCTTGTTAACCATCTCTCTGTTTAAACACTGTGACAAAAACTCCTTCTCTCCCACGGTAGCCAGTTCCTATCTGTGTGCACATTTTGTGTGTGTGTGTGTGTGTTGGGGGTAGGATTTATAGCCTGGAAAAAAACAGTGTATCTAATGCTGCCTCCTCATCAAATACTACAGGAAATAACATCCCTCTTGTTTCCTTTTCCTGGTTCAGAGGCAGTGGGAATGCTGCTCTCTCCTCCCTAATTGGGTCTGCTTTCTCGATTACTGACAAAACCTGGCCACCCTTCCTCATAATCTTCTCGTTTGTCAAATTTATTTATGTATTTAACACCTTGCTTTGCTCCTAAAATGATCTAAAAGAGCTTGGCATCTCCCTTACGAAACACAGTAAGTTTTGCAAATTCAAACATAGTAGGCAGTTAAAATATGAAAATGACCATGGCTAGGTCTTTCTTAACAAAAACGAAGATATAAATAAATACATAAATATCAAAAATCCTTTGGAGGGAATCACTAAGAGAATGACACATTACTAGCCATTCCTCACTCTACCCTCTCTCAGCTCAAACAAAAAAGATTTTTACCTAAATAAAAAATAGCCTTTGACACCATTAAAAACCGCTTATCAGCCTTCTTTCACTCTAACACCGAAGGAGAAATACTATAGCATGAAATGCTATGCAGCCACTAAAAAAACAAAACAAACAAAAACAAAAAAACAAACAAGGCACACTAACAGGAAATGATCCCTAGGACTCCACTGAAAACCAGGGTGCAGAGCCGTACAGTGGAGCATGTTACCCTTTCCGTGCAGAATAACCCAGGTTTGTGTACGTGTGCATATCTATGTATCTATACAGATGGATGTTTATACAAAAGAAAAACTGGTAATTGGGGTTGCCTCAGAGGAGGAAAACTGGGGCTCTGGGGGGCAAGAAATAAAGAAACACATTTGTACGTGTCTGGGTAGTAGACACATGTGTCAACCTTCCAAAATGTAATTTAAAAAAAAGCAAGCAAGCAAGCAAGCTCTGGGTGGAGGGGAGAGTGGAGTCCGGCTCAGGCTTTGATGAGCGGAGTGAAAAAATACTTTGCGATTTCCTTCTTCAACAAGTGCTTCTCCCTGAAGGCTGCAAGCAAACGACTGGGTGGGGAACCCCTCTATAGCTCACTAAGAACACCCCGTTCACCACACTCTAGGGATATTTCTGCACATATGGCCTCTTTTCATTAAATGCTAATTGTTCTCAAATACAAATTTGGACATTCCTTTTCACAAAATACAGAGCTACATAGATCCTACTATTCCCATTATACCAATGCCAAGTGAAAAGCACTATTCCAAGGTAAAATGACACTATCAAAAGTCACACCACTGGCTTTCTTGTAATTTAACACAGTCACACAACTGCCAAAACAGAAGAAATCTGACAATAACATGTGCTACCTTACTCATAAATAGGTCCAAATTCTCAGTTTTAAAAAGAAAAAAAAAAAAGAATAAAAGACATGCTATGCTAAATTTAATTAGACATTTACTAAGTGTAGTGTCCCTAGTTAACAAGGCAAATCGATCCTTTCAGTTCTGGCTGCAGTTTATTTAAAGACTTTACAATTTTACTACTTAAGAGCAAGTCCTATGGAGGTGTTATCTCACCATTTATATTTTCACAACACTTATGATATTGCTATCACACTCTTAAAATAAATGAAAAGCCCATGCCACATTTCAGACCAATGTAATGCTACAGACCCTATTTTTATTTCTAGAAATAAACATTAAAATAATTCTGTATTGCTCACTTTATTCTTGCAATGCTGAACATTAAAAAAAAAAGTGAAACTAAGATTTTTTTTTTTTTTAAGTCCCAGGTATACTTGAAAAGCAGAAGTTAATCACTTGGCTTTAAAATTAGGCACTAGAAAAACACAACATTATAAAATTCTCACAACAATAGCATTTTGTGACAAAATTATTATGCTTTTAATTTTCTATTAAATTGTGATTAGCTTGCTACTTTAAAGATTAGTTTGTGTATAGAACGAATTTAGTGGTGCATTTAATGAGACAAGAAGTTAGAATGATGAACATGAAAAGATTATTTCACATTGTAGTGTATGAGCTATTTGATAATTCTAACATAGTACAAAAGAAAGCTTCTCTCTAGATTGATCATGGTTCAGTTAACATCACTGAATATCTAATACCTCCAACTCAATTAATTCTCACCTGATTAAGATCAGGCTGATATTCAAACTAAATCATCTCTCCAGTCAAGTAGAAATCAGTATTTCTGATTTTACTTTTAAATTACAATAGAAAATAAAATGCACGCATCTTCAATATGCCAAGAGTAGCTTTTCTATTCTAGTCTACCATGGCATGGATAACACAGTTGATTAAAGAATTATTCTAATTTGAGCACCGATATGTAGCAGAATCTGATTAATTTGAACACAGAGATGGAACAAAGTAATTAAATGTATCTTATACAGGGCAAATAGAAAATTGACATAAAGTAAACTTGACTTCTTTAAAACAAACCTCACTATTTATCAGCTCAAGTAGTTAGGAACATGGGCTTATTAAAGATTGATTACTCTGACAGAAGAGTCTTATTTCAGGCACAGATATTTACAAGATGGGCAGACACAGTTCTTTTTAGATCATACTTTTTCTACCACTGTGACCTCCAAAAAGCATGCATCTAAACCTGAAAACGACCACATATGACTTTTCTAGAAAAAAGACATACTGACTCATTCTTGCTAAGCAGGGTAAAAATCAGCGAATCCTAAAATAAGAAAATACTTACATATTTGTAACTCTTACTACTGAGGAGAACACAAAATAGATTTTCCTCCTCTTTCATTCCTTAATGCCACTTCAAATTTAAGATGGAGAAGAGTAAAGCCAAATTATTTGTTGGATTAACTGAATTGCTTTGCTTGTTAGCAAACTAAATAATTCAGACGAAAAGGACAGAAAATTTTCAAACTTTAAACAATACACCGAAGAAAGCAAAATCACAGCTAAAGGTACTATTAGAATTAAAAATAATAATCCAGTTTGGAGAGTACTTACTGTGTGCCAAACACTGGGCATTATATACATTTACTATATATAATGTATATATCATATGAAAACACTTTTATAAAGTACTTTAAAAATATGAGAATATAATTTAGATAAAATATCTATTTCATATACATTATTCTCAAACCTCACAAAATAGGTTATTACTATGTACTAAATAACTCATACGTGCTTACCTTAGATGTACCTTTTCTGGTGTCTCAGACATATCAATTCATAGAAAAGAATATAAGGAACCAAAAATTATGCAAACTGGCCTGGAAATAAAGATTCCCAAAAACCGTACCCTATGAGAAACAGCCACAGAAGTTAGTTATATATGATAGTTAAGGACATAAAAATTTAGATTTTATGTTAAGATAGGATACTCTCCAAAGACTTGTAGAATCTGATGCTGGGCTGCCTGGACGACTTGCACGCACACATTGCTACTTTAAAGATTAGTTTGTGTATAGAACAAATTTAGTGGTGCATTTAATGAGACAAGAAGTTAGAATGATGAACATGAAAAGATTATTTCACATTGTAGTGTATGAGCTATTTGATAATTCCAACATAGTACAAAAGAAAGCTTCTCTTTTGTTGAAGTTGGGCCACTTGTATGTTATACACAAAAGGACCGTCTTTACTTTCATGAAAGACTCTGTTCTATTTTTGTTGAATCACACAGACATTTCAGTTTGATTTTCTTACTTATGACTGAAGCACATTATTTTTGGAGAAATATTATATATGCGTGTGTATGTATATATATATATTGTGTGTATATATATTTTACAATATCTATATATATATACACACATATATATAAAATAAATACTCCAAATATAGAAAGTAACAGTGCAAGCAGACTGTAATGAACCAGGGCAAATGCTGCCCCCGCCGCCGCCCCGCGCCGTTTAAAAGTACAGCAGTTACTTCATTCCACATAACTTGTTTGCCTTGCAGGAATGGGAAACACATCATTTCCGGATCTGAGGATTTACATTTTTTTTAAGCTGGAATTTTTGTTTTAGGTAAAATCTCACAATTTTAAATAGTCTAGCTAACTTTGTTTTCTAAGACACTGCACAGAGGAAAAACAAAATATGTCTACATAATGGGTCTTGGTTGGAAAGCTGATGGTCTGTGTCACTGACCTGAAAGGCTTTCTTGAACACTTCACCTCTAGAATAACTATGCACATGTGGTTATCCGTTCAAAAACTACTATCGCTCACTTGACAACTACTGAAGCAGAAGTCTCATAATTATTCTACGTAACATCGTAGCCACAGAAGCCAAGTAAACAGAGACTCCCCAGTCTTTCCATGATCCCGTGCGACCATCTCTGTCATGACGGATGTGGTGTGTTTACTTCCTTTCAAGAACCAACAACAGGGAATCAAAATGGGCCCTTAACTGAAAGTTTACAGGTCCTTTGGGTTAAACATCTCTGTATGCTCCAAGAAGCACTTGAGGTAAGAATAATGTTTCCTTTGAGTGGATGCTACTTTAAAAAATAAAGGGATTTCTTTTCCTCCTCTGTTAAATTACCAGACACTTGGTAACCTACCAAATCGTCTGTCTGCTGCCCTCAAGAAGCGTCTAATGGAGCAGCAATGACACCCTTAAAATGTTAAACAATACAAAATAAAACTGCAATTATGGAAAAATGACAAATATCAATGACAGTAAAAGACCGACTGCCCAAAGAGGGCATGTGCAATGACTGATAATACCAGTCCACAGGGGAAAGGGCACATCTTAGGCTACTAGAAAGCGGCACAACATTTAAAGGACTACCTACCCCCATTTGCAAACATGGATGGAAGAATTCCAAGAAATGTAAAACAGCAATCTTTATCTTTCCCCCCCTACTAGTCTATTAAACAATCTGTGAGTACAAAGGATAAAATGAAGAATTCTTTAAAGTATATCTAATAATTTTACATTCTCATATCCAATATAATAGCAGTTAGTTATACTCATGCATAAAGCATTATGGCAAAATCTAACAAGTCAACAACATAGGGGTTGGTCTTCAGCTACTTAAAAGACGCTGCTAAATAAGAATTTTACTTTTGTTCTATATTTCACTAGTAACTTTCATTAAGATAATAAAAATAAAATATAAAGTATAAAAATAAAAAAGGATTTGGAAATGTTCTGTCGTAAGAAGTAGAGAAAGTAGCTGTCACAAAGTCTTATGTTAGATTCCACAAAGAATATTTTTAATTTTAAAATAGAATGTCAACAGGGTTGATTGAAATAAAGAGAAATAAATTAATGCTAAATAATTACTAAGGAAGTTTTGTTTATGGAAATGAATAATTCAGTGTTTTACAAAGTAAATTCAAACAGCAGCTGCTTTGCTGACATTAAGCTTTCTCAAAATGTACAAACTTTAAAACTAGAGAATCATCATTTTTTTTTTTTTAAGTCCAACAGAAAGAAGTTATTTCCTAGGTCTTCTGGTTTTAGTATAAAATATTACACGGTTACCAGGGTAATCAACCAACCATTTAAGGAGTATTACATTTTTCATGGGAGGTATCTGTCACATTGTTAACTGAATATATGCATAATTCCTGGCTTGTTAAGTCTAAGAACAGCTGGGGGAGAAAGGAATTCAGATTTCTAGCAATCTGTTCTCAATCCACTTGGTCCCAGGTTTTATTCAGGTCTCAAAATAAATCTTATGCTTGCCTTTAACTCACGGCACTTCCATGCCTGTCTCCTAACTACCACTTGCTCCCATATATTGGATAGGAGCTCTTCCTCCTTCCAAGAGAAATGAACTCAAACGTAAAACAAACACACTTTAAAGAAATTGCACGTATTACAAATTAAGTTCATTTTTACTAAAATAGTGTATCCATAGCTTTTATCCAAAATTATTTGATCCAAAATTATTTGATCCAAATAACTGATCCATAGAATCAGTATCTCATAACAGCAGGTAATAGATATGGAAACTTTAAAAATAATGTTGCAAGTACCCTCCAAGATCAATCTGAAATTCAAGCAAGATACTTCCCAATAGTCACGTAAGACAAAAAGAAAACCAGGTTCTATTTACATAAGGTTATTTTAGAATTATCTATTGTGTAAGGCAAACTATAGTCTGCAGTTTTAGTGCATCATGAAAAATTTAGTACATTACAAATGGTATTTGTTTTTAAAAATGAAAGAAAATAGGGGCACCTGGGTGGCTCAGTACGGTTAAGCGTCCAACACTTGATTTTGGCGCAGGTCATGATCTCAGTGTCATAAGATGGAGCCCTGCATCAGGCTCCTGCCCAGCGGGGAATCTGCTTGAGAGTCTCTCTCCCTCTCCCCTCTCCCTTCCCCTGTTCTCTATCTCTCTCAAATAAATAAATAAATCTTTTAAAAATGAAAGAAAATAGGAAATATCAACATACACTATGCATTTCCTCTCTATAAACCTATATATCTAGGGGTGTCTGGGTGGCTCAGTTATTAAGCGTCTGCCTTCAGCTAAGGTCATGATCCCAGGGTCCTGGGATTGAGCCCCGCATCAGGCTCCCTGCTCAGCGGGGAGTCTTGAGATTCTCTCTCTCCCTCTGCCCCCTCAACCCGCTCATGCTCTCTCACACTCTTTCTCAAATAAATCAATAAAATCTTTAAAAAATAAAAATTAAAAAGTAAGCCTATGTATCTATATAAATGTATTTCCATATACCAAGTCTTATTCTAGACACTTGGGACAAATGAGTAAAACAAACTCAGGATCTCTGCCCTTGTGAAACTTATCCAACAGGAAGACAGACAAGAGACATAATATTGTATAGTATGTTCAAATATGATAAGAGTTGGAGTACCTAGGTGGAGTAATCAGTTGAGCATCTGACTCTTGGTTTCAGCTCAGGCCGTGATCTCCAGGTTGTGAGATTGAGCCTTGCAGCAGGCTCCGTGCTCAGCGCGGAGTCTACTTAAGTTTCTCTCTCCCTCTCCCTACACCCCCCCCCCCCCGACACACACCGTGCACGTGCGTGCTCATTCTCTTTCTCAAATAAATAAATCTTTAAAAAAATATATACGGTAAGAGCTATAGACACAAGGAGAGAGAAGTAAGGCGCATTATGGGAGGGTGGCAAGAGTGGGTTGCATTTGATGTAGGGTCATCAAGGTAGGCCCCTCTGAGAATTTGAGGGAAAACTTAAAAGAAGTGGAGGAATGAGTATCATCATTTATACACCCAATGATAGTGTAATATAAATTCTTTAGTTTCTAATTCTGTACATGACAAATCAAAAAATATTTATAAGGAAAACAGCCCTGAAGAAGGAGTAAGTGTAGCTAAAACTAAATTTCAAGAACTGGATTCCTAAGCACAATACAGGTGGCCACTCCAACCACCAAAGAGAAGGCAATGCTACTAATGTCAACAAAGTTGTTCTTGTGGGAATCAGACAGGGCTTAATTTTAGGATGTCACTAAAATGAAAATAAACACTAAAGACAAAAGAGACACATAAAAAGTGATTTAAAATCTTAAAGCAAAATGAGCTCAGAGCAAAATGCATCTATTGAAAAAACAATATTCACTGAAGATATTTCTAGGGTAGCCAAGTGTGAGAACAGCATTCTCCACTCCTTCTAGGGTCTACAGATTCTTTTGTTTTTCTAAAAAAAAAAAAAATCAAGAAATACCATAAATTAAGCATCTCTGCAACTTCTGCCTGGGTAACAAAGAATGAAGAAATGACTTTAGTTAATTAACCCAAGCCTGATTTCTAATATAATAAGCTCCTTGAGTAATAGGATATAGAATATAATGAGTATTGGCTGATGTTTTGGAATGACAAATCTGGAAGTAAGTTTATTATATAATGCATGCACTTAGTGCATGCACTAAGGACCTATGGCCTCTTTTTTTTTTTTAGTCAGAAAACACAAATATATTTCCTTAAAGAGAAAGTGGGAAAAATAATGTTACATCCTAGGTTAAAACCATGTTCTTAATTCATAAAAATGAAATAGCATGAGCAAATTTAGGATTTCTGGTATTGTTACTTTATATTGACTTTCACTTATCTATGTTAGTTTCCATTCATGCTTTAACTTGCAATTAGAGGTTTATTTTTTTTTATTTATGAAATACAAGCAGTTAGTACTTAACTTCTGATACTTACCAATAACCATGTAGCTATACAAATATTTTATCTTACCTATCTTATAAAATCCTATGAAAAATTTTCTCAAATCCATCTGAAATGGTTAGTAAAATTTATTTCTCCTATATTATAGAAGAGAGAAATTAATTTCATATGCCAAAAAGGAAATATTATCCCCAACTTTTGCTATTTAACTACATAATCCGCAACTTCAAGCTATTCTGTAAGAAAATAAGGCAAATTTGCATTTGAATGGGGAAAGATGTTTCTGTTTTGTACACACCACAACTGAGTCAGGGTCTCATAATTGCAATGCCAGTTCTATAACTTTTTTGATGGAATTAATTTATGTTATTGCCCCAGAACTGGCACTGATTAAGGGTGCTTAATAAGGGTGCTTATAAGTTATGGTAGATGGGGTCCACTGAAAACACTTCTACATAACTGGACATTAATTAAAAAAAAAAAATCACTAACTTCACATTTATTTTACTCAATTAAAATGAGTTCAAAAAAATTACAATTATCTTCTTCCCTTATTTGAAATTCACACAGTTCAAATTTAATCATGCATCCAAATACACAAGGTCTTAGAAAGAAAATTAACACAGAGGGGTTCCTGGGTGGCTCAGTCGTTAAGCGTCTGCCTTCAGCTCAGGTCATGATTCCAGGGTCCTGGGATCGAGCCCCACATCGGGCTCCCTGCTCAGCGAGGAGCCTGCTTCTCCCTCTGCCTGCCGCTCGCCCTGCTTGTGCTTGCTCTCTCCCTCTCTGCCAAATAAATAAATACAATCTTTAAAAAAAATTAACAGATTTTACAGAACTAAAGGGTTTTTCAGTTAAAGAAAGGTATATGTTTTGCTTTAAAAAACTCTGTTGTAATGCCTTATATTAGAAACCTGAGACACAAAGCAAATTTTTGTTAAAAGCTGGGTATCTTCTTAACTATGTCTCAATTCACTGACCTCAAACTTAGTATGTCCAGGTTCCCTGCTTCTTGCAAATCGCCTGAAGTCAAACTTTTGACATCACACTTCAGGGGTCATCTTTCCAGTCACTAAGTGCTGCTAATGTTCCCTGTGATGCTTCTCGTTCTCACCGCCATCTTCCCCAAAAGAGGCCCTCTGCCTGTAGCTTAATGAAAGGAAAAGCATCCCCTTTCTCTAACATCTCCTCCTCCACCCAGCCATCCCCCATAAATAGAACAATCACTAGTTTTCTCTCATGTCACCAGAGGTGTGTCGTGATGAGATTACAAGGACGCAACTGTATCAGAACTACTGCAGCTACCCTCCCGGAAAGTTCCTGTTCCTAGGAGAGACTTACATTTTTAAAAGGCATGATTAGCATCATATCAACTTAAGGGAGGACTGACTTGAGATTCAAAATAATCTCAACACTATGGACAACCAGGGGAAAAAAAATTTAAGGTGAAATTTCTCAGGGATAAATGCAAACTCCTGCATTTAGGTTTAAAGAAATACTTCCAAGTTTTAGAAGGGAATGACAAATAAACTCAATGTGATCCAACAAAACGAAACACGACAGATAGAACACCTAAACCCATCTTAGTATCAGTGTCCCAGTCACAGTGGCACAAGATCACAGATATCTGTGCTCTTCTCTAGGGACCACATATTTATTTAGATGGATCTTGACAAATAAGCGTGTTCCTAAAGAAAGATGATCAGGAGACTGAAAGAAAAACCACAGTGTATATACAGTTGACCCTTGAACAACACGGGTTTGAACTGTATGGGTCCACTTATATATGGATTTTTTTCAATACAGTACAATAGTGTAAGTGTATTTTCTCTTATGATTTTAATAACATATTCTTTTCTCTAACTTAGCTTTAAGAATATAGTATATAATACATATGCAAAATATGTGTTGAGTGTTTATGTTATTGGTAAGGCTTCTGGTCAAGGGTAAGCTAATAGTAGTTAAGTTTTGGGGGAGTGAAAAGTTATACCTGGATTGTCAGCCATGGAGATAGGGATGGGGAGGTTGGCATCCCTAACCCCCACATTATTCAAGGGTCAATTGTATACACCATGTTATGTACTAACTACATCTTGGAAATCTACTCAGGGTATGCATGGGAAAATACAGAAATTTTCAATTTAACCTGAAACGAGCTCAAGAAAGGAAATGAGACTATGATTAGTAAAGTAGGCTTAAATAAAATCTTGGAAGACCTTAAATATAAGACTTTAGACCTGATCCTATCGGCAGTGGAGAATGACATAAACTAAACTGTATACTTCAGGAAGTTTTACCTAGCAACTTTTAGGGTAAAGTTAGGGAAGATGAAGGAAAATAAATTTTCTAGATAGGGAGAACTAGTCTGTATGCTAATAAAACAATTCAGACAACAGATATTGAGGATAGTTCTGGGTAAAAAAAAAAAAAAAAAAATCACAGGATACTGCAAGCTCATAAACTCTTCCACAATAAGATAAACAAAAGGAGTTGCAAAAGAGAAAAACTGTCCAACTGCCACAATACAAGGAAAGAGATATATATAGTCTCATACCTAAACTTCAAAAAAATAATAGGAAAGAAAGAAAAGACTGGCAAACTCAGCATTGTGAGGCTCAGCATGGCATGGCCACTAGTCCCATTTCCACCCCTTAGAACACACTGGGGAAAGAAAATGAATTTTAAAAAGTGCTGAGAATCTCCACTAGTAGCACTCCTTATTCTTGAGAGCAGCAGACCGAGGGCATAAACAGGAATCCTAGAGAAAAGTAAAAAACAAAACAAGACCCCTTAGAATAAAAGCCTCTACCCACCTTCAGAGGATCTCAGCAGGGGTGGAAAAGCCCACAGTAGGCCATTTCGCTCAGGGCTCCACGCTTAATAGGATAACCCAAAGGTAACCCCACAGGAAAAAAGGAAACATTCCTGAAGGCTATTTAACAAAAACACTGCATTGGCCAGTACGCTCCTTTTCTCCCCTCCCTCCAGGCTTCAGGAAAGTACAGAGAAGAACACCTCAGCCCTCACACTATAGCCCACAAGGGAAGACAAACATATCAGAGAAAGGTGGCAGGAGTGTTAAAGAGAATTCACCCACAATTTTTCAGAGAAACAGCAGGGCAACTCTGCAAACATACCCTAAGGACAAAAAGATTCATCTCAAATGTCACACTATAGAAGAACTTAATAAAAATATAAATTCAAGAAAGCTAGACTTCAAGGAAGAGTTGATAAAACTGAGATTTAAGACGAGATAAAAATCTAAATTAAAGCTCTAAACAGATCTGTAACAGTGCTGATATATTAGACATATATAAAGAATAGACTACACACAGCTAAAATTTTTTTTTTTTTTAAAGATTTTATTTATTTATTTGACAGAGACAGAGACAGCGAGAGCAGAAACACAAGCAGGGGGAGTGGGAGAGGGAGAAGCAGGCTTCCTGCTGAGCCGGGAGCCCGATGTGGGACTCTATCCCAGGACCCTGGGATCATGACCTGAGCCGAAGGCAGTCGCTCAACCAACTGAGCCACCCAGGCGCCCAACACACAGCTAAAATTTAAGTGAGAGATTTTGTACGAATGACTTTAGATAATCATAGTAAATATAGAGGAAAAATTTTAAAACTTAATGCAAACACAGAGAAAACCAAAATGTGGTAGGCAGCTTCTAAGATGGCCTCAAATTATCCCAGTCTCCTGGTATACATGCCCTAGAATAAACCACTTCCCTTGAGAACAGGCTAAACCTAGCGGTTTCCTTCTAACTAAAGAACATGGCAATGTGAAGAACAGGATGTCACTGCCATGGTTAGATGACAAAAGAGCCTGACTTCTGTGTTGTTACCAGATGTTCTCTAGGCCTTTCCAGTTTGCATGCTCTGATGATAAAAATTGCAATGAGAGAGAGACTCATGTGCAAAGAACAGAGGGATGGCCTCCAGACAACAGTGAGCAAGGAACTGAGACTGTCAGCACAATATCCCACAGAGGAACTGAATGCTGCCAACAACCACTGGATAAGCTTCCCAAGTCGAGGCTTCAGATGAGACTGCAGACCCTGAGCCAACTCCTTGATTGCAGCCTTTTTTTTTTTTTTTTTTTAATTTTTTTTTTTTTTTTCTTAAGTGATTGCAGCCTTGTGAGAGACTAAAGCAGAGGACCCAGCTAAGTCATGTTAGATTTCTGGCCCACAGAAACTGTGAGGTAATAAAAAGGTGCTGTTTTGGCCACTAAGTTTTGAGGTAATTTGTTACATAGCAAATAGCATCAAGTGGTAACCCTGTTTCAGTGTTCGAAGGATGACTGGTATCTCTGAGGTAGAAAATCCAAAAAAAGAAAAGAAAAAAATATTTTACATGATAATTTAAGTTTTCTGACACGAAGAATTGAATCTGCAAATCAAAAAGACACCATATATTCCAAAAAGAACTGATATAGAACAATAACCACCTAAGATATAGTCTATAGACCTAACCAAAGAATTAAAAAAAGAATTTTTCTACTATCCAAGAAAAATCAAAACTCCTTTGGCAGGATAGTCGTGAGGCAGGGATGAAAATCAGGCTCAGAATTCCCAGAGCAACATTCAATGTCATAAAATACTAAAACAACGTGTTCAAATTTCTGAAGGAAAGAAAATATGACCTGATAATTTTATACCTGCCCTATTATGTCATACACGTATAAGGCAACAAGCAGTCATTTCCAAACATGATAGATATCTAGGATTCTAAAACCCAAAGATTCTTAAACAAATTATTTGGCAATGAAATCTAGTCAATCAAGCAATGAATCAAAACAAAGAAGTAATAAAGGGAGATGTGATGAGCACTGAATTTATGGCTACAGAAAAGAATGGATGTATTATAAATGTCAACAATGTAAAAAAAACAACTTACAAAAAATGGAACCTAAAAGGCAGGATGTGGGAAAGTATAATTTCACCTTCAAAGCAGGGAATCAATTGATACTGCCCCAAACTAGAATATGAACTTTAAAACGCACAATGATTCAAGCTTATTAATGGCTTTTATATAATTTTTTCTTAAGATCTGAGGCACATTTAGCAGTAATACATTTTTTTTTAAAGATTTTATTTATTTATTTGAGAGAGAGAGACAATGAGAGACAGAGAGCACGAGAGGGAAGAGGGCAGAGGGGGAAGCAGACCCCCCGCTGAGCAGGGAGCCCGATGTGGGACTCGATCCCGGGACTCCAGGATCATGACCTGAGCCGAAGGCAGTCGCTTAACCAACTGAGCCACCCAGGCGCCCCAGCAGTAATACATTTTTTTTTTTTAAGATTTTATTTATTTATTTGATAGAGAGAAAGACAGTGAGAGAGGGAACACAAGCAGGGGGAGTGGGACAGGGAGAAGCAGGCTTCCCGCGGAGCAGGGAGCCTGATGTGGGGCTCGATCCCAGGACCCTGGAATCATGACCTGAGCCGAAGGCAGACGCTTTAACGACTGAGCCACCCAGGTGCCCCAGTAATACATTTTTTAACCAAGAAAATTTTACCTGAGCTTCAGTAACTCTTTCAGTTTAGTTTAGTTTTGCTAAATTCAACTTTAAAAAATAGTGCTTTTTATATAATCCATGCTGTTTATGTTCACAGAGATACCTGTATTTGTGAATGCTGAGACTTAGGGTACATTTTTGGAAGGGATTTCATCTTTTTCATATTCCTTACATTATATAAATGAAGTATTTATAATTTGTAGTAAAAGGTATTTTTCTAAAAAATTAATAACAACATGTAGGGGAAAGTAAATAATGAAAGCCTCAACTGGCATAGAGGTATTGAAAATAGAAATTTTCACATATTATTTGAAAGATTCCTGAAATGGGACTAGTAACCCTCAAAGGCTCCATCTGATGCTAAGTTTCCAAGATCACAGAATTTCTCCTATATAAAAATCTAGGCAATATGAAAATCGCTGTTTTCTATTATATCATCAAGTCTAGACTTCTTTGCTTGGCTTTCAAGGAGCACCAAAATATGACTCCAACTGCAAATAGTTTTATATAATTAGGCCAATCTGCTCACTGTCCCACAGATAGCTTGCACTGTATTCAGCTTTCATGTTTTAACTCCTATGTGGGATATCTTCTAAATAGATGGATATTGAGATGTTACCAATTTATAGGCTATTTCATCCCCACTACTTAATAAGATAAACAGACTTGAGTTTTAAAAAAGCTATCTAAATCTAACCTAGCTAAAAACGTCTATCTGCTGCATAGAATTCTTCCTAAACTCTTGGAAGTTAAAACATTTTTTTTTTCCAGAATTTCTAGAGCATTCAGACTTTTCTATATAAAAACTTAACTCTAAATTAATACTGTTATGTAAATTTGATTAGTCTTAACTCAAAAAATTTAAAAACCTGGAAGAATAGAAAAAGTAGTAAATATTAGGTTAAATATATTTAGTTAGAAAAAACTTAAAAGAAAAAATTTTTAAGTTTTTAATTAAAAATAAAATGAAAGGGTGATACAAATAATTCTGATATGAAATATGTTCTTAAACCTTTGATATGGTCTTCCTAATCAAATATTTCATATTAGGTATTTTTAAAAGAGAATTTTATGCATTTATATAGAACGCTACAATTTACAAAGTGTTTTAATGCTCATTTACCTCTAAAAATAATTTTACAATTATAATTATCCACAAAAGAACAATGAGCACATTCAAAAACTAGAAAACTATAAAAATGAAAATTTTAATTGCTTCAGTAAGAAACAGTTTATGAAACTTCATAGATTTATCACAGAAACATATTCATCAAAATCCTCTTTACCAAAACAAAACTACTTTTGCGAGTAAGCAGCTAAAGCTTTCTTATTTGTTCTTCCTCTCAACCATGATTAAAATATTTATATTCCTTGTTTCAATATTCCAACACATTCAGAATGGTAATTGTAATTCTGTTCTTCCCCTTCATTGTAATTTTAAAATCTAAAATTATCTTTAGCTGACGCCTTGAGTAACAAAACTTTATTAATAAACCCTAACATTTAATGTTACATTTAGAGTAATGGGAAGGAGCATAAGTCAATGTAAAGATGAATACGGCTTAACTATATTCTCCTAAGAACAGCATTTCCATATATTTCTACAAGATGGAGATAAAGAAGACATATTCACATATGTCTAAGAGATATAATATTTATTAAAATATTTGATATCATGTAGTTCATAATTAGAAATATATGCTGCTCTTTATAATAAATAGAAAGGTAACACTAGTTCATATGACATCAGTTTCAATTAAAGTTATTTCCAAAATATTCTTTTGACAAAAGAAAACATAGAGATATACAATGTTTTCATATTTCAATTCATTTTCTGCAGGAAA
Source organism: Mirounga angustirostris (assembly GCF_029215605.1). Lineage (NCBI taxonomy): Eukaryota > Metazoa > Chordata > Mammalia > Carnivora > Phocidae > Mirounga > Mirounga angustirostris. Next base: position 141,093,686 of record NW_026991709.1, on the reverse strand, counting down.
CTACCAGTATATTAAGATTATTTTTAAACATACATTAAAGATGATTCCTATGTCTATACTGGCGCTGTCCAAAAGAACTTTCTAAAATAACGGAAATGAACAATAGTCTGCATTCTCCAATGTGGTAGCCACAAGCCACATGTGGCTGTTGACCATTTGAAATGTGACTAGTGCTAAGAAAAATTAAGTAACTAATAGGACTAGTGACTACTAGCTACTACTAGCTACTAATGACTACTAAATCTATATCATAGTCAGTTTAATATTTTAATTTATATCAACATCTAATGGAGTTTTCAGATATTAAATAAAAACCTAAAATATAATTATGAATTAATGATACAAAAATGTGTTCTGACAATTAATTGTTGAGGTGTTTCCATAACCATGAGGAAAAAAAGGGAAAAACTCAATAGAACTACAGGGATGAAAAATATTGTATATTAAATAAAATTTTATACCATCCTTCAAAGGGAATAAAAGAGCATTATTAAAACATACACAGTACACAGAAATCTTTTAAAAATATATCAGTGACCATATGAACTTTCATATTTGATTTAGAAATGTGCTTAAATATTCAAAATACTAAATATCAAATAATTGTACACAAAATAAACTCCATATTTACCACTTAATCAAGTCCAAGTTTAGTTAACATTTTCAAAAAAAAAAAAAAAATTGCTCCCTCTTACCTAACAGTGAGAGTCTAACTCTGCAATTACAAAGTAGAGCACTTTGCAACAGAGAGAGATTCCAATAAAAATCCACTGGACCTCAATCAATCCCAAGATGGGTACCATTTAGACTAGACAGCCAAGAGCCAGGGTGTTTCTAGCTAGGAGTACTCTCACCATCCAGACAAAGATGTCAGTCACAGATGCTGAAACCAAAAGGAAAAAATTTCATGACTGCATCCTGAAAGCATAAAGATTCATGACCAAACCACTTTACTCATGTCTGTATTGGGTTTGGGCAGATAAGGGAGGGAGCTGACCTGAAATGTTATCAAAGCAACACTGAGGAGGTAAGAGTGTAGAAAAGAATTTGTGGAATGATCAGCAAATAATTCTTGAAAATATGTTGACGGCTGGACTATTGTGGCACAGGTGCTCTGACTTTAAAACAAAACAAACAAGAATGTTTAATTATCTGTAGGTTACAAAATTAGGATGTTCTCATTCGCAATTAATAGTCAAAATCAGCCTGCCATTCAGCAGATCTACCCTTCCCCCAAAAGATCTCATTAAATGATTTCCACATGTGCTGTGTTAAAACTGAACCCCTAGAGGGCAACTGAGCTTCAATTTTTACTTCATAATATACTTCAGTTCCTAACCAGTTTATAGATACCATGACCTATTTCCTCATACCTTGGAACTTTTCCTTTAAAACAAAGGGAAATGGAAAGAAGAAAACTAAGATATTCCACCCACGAATGAAAAATACCAATATGGAATGTACTCTTAAACACTGATAATTCAAAGATGAAGAATACGGTGTATTCTTACAGACGTATTCCTGAATAACACAGATCATAAACGAGTATTTGAATATTAGCACTCTCACTAGGAACCATGCAGCGGGTAGGAAAGATATACTTAACGAGTCTATTTGATATAAATGCTTTGCATAACTTTACATTTGTTAAAGGGCAAGTTAAAATTTATAGGGAAAAAAGGTGAAGAACCCAATCTCAATAACAATTAACCCTATATAAACTACCCAATATAACTCACTATACAAAAACCAGTGTCCCCTTCAAGGTAAAAAATGTGACAAGATTTCCTAACTGCCCATCTCAGCTAATTCTACACCATGAGGTACAAGTGTTGATATTCAAATAGGCCTACTTAAAATACTGGCATACCAAAAAAAAAAAGAAAGAAAGAAAGAGAAAGAAAAAAAAAAAAACATTAATGTATCAATGTGAAAAAATACTAGCTAGCAAGGACACTAACCTATACAATGCAACAATGACATATTTGATTAGCCTTTTTTTTAGTGAAACTCGAGAAATTAGGCATATATAAGCCTAATATGTATATACCAGCAGAGAAACATAACAGAATGAGTTGAACATTTACCTGGATGATATATGAGCTTACGATAGTAACTTGATTAGTCGTGTTTTTTTTTTTAAATCCAAAAAGATTTTTAAACAATAAACTCTCATATTTGTATATTTACTTTACAATATGTACTTGTTAACTGGAACAAAACTTTAACTCAGTCCATAGGGTTGTTTTGGTATTTTTTAAGATTTATTTATTTGACAGAGAGAGACAAAGCGAGAGAGGGAACACAAGCAGGGGGAGTAGGAGAGGGAGAAGCAGGCTTCCCGCGGAGCAGGGAGCCCGATGTGGGACTTGATCCCAGGACCCTGGGATCATGACCTGAGCCGAAGGCAGACAACTGAGCCACCCAGGTGCCCCAGTTTTTTTTTGTGTTTTTTTTTTTTAAGATTTTATTTATTTATTTCAGAGAGAGAGTGAGTGAGAGAGAGCACAAGCCAGGGGGAGAAGCAGAGGGAGAAGGAGAAGCAGACTCCCTGCTGAGCTGGGTGCCATGGGATCATGACCTGAGCCGAAGGCAGATGCTTAACTGACTGAGCCACCCAGGCACCCCCCAATCCATGGAGTTTTTGAGTGTGAATCTGTAACCACACAAGGCCTTCCTCCCCACCAGGGTGTGTCACCAGTGGCTCAGTGCCAGAACCACCATCCTCTGGAAGGCAGAGAATACAAGCACATGCTGGTTAAAGACCCTTTCTCCACGTCACAGTAATTTTCTTCACTAACTTTGCTGTAAACTATTCACATGTGGAATTACTTGTAATTATTCACGTTACATCCTATGGACTCACAGATCTAAAATGATCACAAATCAAACTCTGCTCATATAGATTAGAATCTGTATATACATATGACAAATTAAGCATGGACTAATGGAACACAGAGAAGAGAGAGGCTGCTGAGAAGAGTGAAGTTTGTGTGCCATGAGGCCGGTAATTTTCAAAATAGGAAAGGGGGACAGGGAGTAGTACAGGATAAAAAGGAGGCAAGGGTTAAGAACTCAAGAGCATACTTGGGTTCATCACTTCCTAAGATTCTTTGGCCCCCTAGAAAAGAATCTGAAGGCTGGCCTAGAAAATGTGGTGCTCAACCTTGAAGGTGGAAGGAAAGGAAATAAAGTTTCAAAAACAGAAAACACACATACACAGTCACAACAACAACTAAAAGCTTCTGCTTCATATGTAAAAGTGCTCTAGATAGTTAAGTGTGTATCTTGAAGATACACAAAATGAGCTGCAGATAGGAGTAAAATCCGTATGGCCTGTTCCCAGGTGCTGCTTTAAGAAGCAGTTCTGTGTCTTTGGCTAATCCCTTGGTTCTCAACCTTGGCTGCACATTCAAATCACCATGCGAGCCTTGAAGAGAAAACAGAAACATCCAACATTGACCTTTCTTTGTGGAGAGGAGCCTGTGCACTGGTATTTTTAAAAAGATTCCCAGATAACCTTGATGTATAGGAAAGGCTGAGGACCACTGATCTAGTCTGTGTGTGAGAGGATAAAATCATAAAGGCAGAGCAGAGGTTCTACCCTAAGAATATGACAATTTGAATCTCATCATCTGAAGAGATTTGACCAGGGAAGGAAGATGTGGAAGAAAAAGATAACACAGAAGAAACGGCCCAAAGCTTTTATCATTGAGGCATTTAATAAATAGGTCCACTCTGAAAATCATGGGGGTACTAATGAAATTAGAATTCCTTAATAAACTCAACCACATATAAGTCAACCATAAGATCTTGTCTCTTGAGGACAAAATAAGAAAAAACCAAACATCACCTTTTTCACACTAGTACATAAGAAGTATGGCTGGTCAAACCTTCAATAAGATTGGAATTTTTCAGAAGTTTTATGAGCTTGGCATATCTATGGGAGATATGCCAGGCAAAGAAAAGGATGCAACATACCTTCAGTTTTTACCCCGTACTGACACAATCTAGGATTCAGCTCCCTTTAAAGTGAGTTTCAAATTTCCAAACATAGTCTTGACTCTTCTAGGATGGTCTAGTTCACGATTTGTGTAGGTGAGTGATAAGAAAAGTAAACAAGAGCTATACCCGCCCTGAGTTGGAATAGAACTGTTCCTACTGATCCAATAAAGGCATCTTCCACCACAATAAAGGGCTACTATCTGTCTGGAACAGAACAGAAGTGAAATTACCTGAGCTCAAGGATCCAATAGACCTAGAAAGACAATTTAAAGAGTGAGACAATATGTTAATGCAGAAAGAGCTCAGTTCTAATCATGTATTTGATATTAACCCATGATTTGAACTAAGGTTAGTCAATTACCTAATCTCTTACATAAAAGACACTGGAAAAGATAATACTTAAAGATTTTACCCATCACTTAAATTCTATGTAAGACTTGGCTCTTTGGCAGTGTCAGTGACTAAGGAGGTGTAAATACAGGGCTGAACTAGAGAAACAATTTGTAATAAACACATGGTGAAGTTCAGAAAATCAAGAGGAAGCTGAATTTGTGTGATGACCTGGAAATCTTATCTAAATATAATATGTCCTAATAAGTTAAATCCAAAAAGATTTTCTCAAACTTTGCTAAGAGAGATATTTAAAATAAGAAAAGACATCTAATAATACTGCGCTGTATTTCTGAGGTTGGTCATCATTAAAACTGGTTTTAGGGTTATGGTGCATAATCAAAGGGATAAAAAAAATCAATGCAAACACACATTATTCACTCATGCATTTTAAAGGTTAAGGACCTGGGTACTGTATCCGAATGCGGAGTAAGACTACTGGTGGGGGGGGGGGGGGGAGGGTGGGAAGCAGCAGCCTGACAATGTGAACTTTCAAATTAGGTATGCAGAAATCAACTCCATTAAATTAAGGGAATAAGCTGCCGGTTCGCTATTTAGCCATTCTTAGATCAAAGAAAGTTTTTTTCTTCAGCTTTAAGGACTCAACATAAAATGTTATAAAAATCTGACAAATCAGTTTGTCTAAAAAAGGTAATAATACATGCCCAAGGACACCTGTAGGAACAAAAAAAGGTATGTCGCAGGTAACTCCGTGGAAGTATTACGTGCAGTTAATGCTCATCCACACGCAGTAACCTGACACTTTTCATAAATGCCAGGGGTTCTGCTGCATGCAGCAGCTGGAGACGGGGTACCCCTTTAGCTCTGGCAAACACACATCACTGCCTGTCACTTTAATGAAGAATACCTTCTAGTTTTAGAAGAATGTAGAAAACCAGACTTTAGAAAGGGAATCTGTTAATATATCCTGTGTTTTGCTGCAGAACTAATCTTTCAATTCTATGTGTATGAAGTCTCTTCCTGGGAAGGGAGGGAGGAAGAAAGAGAGGGAAGAAAGAAAGGGAGGGAGAAAGGACAGACTTCAGATGCTTCTGGTTTCTTACTGGAAAACAAATCCAAACTTTCGTTGTAGATTTTTTAAGGCACTCCAAAATGAGGCTTGACTCCTAGGCTTTACTTGTCAATAACCCCCAAATGCACCACTGGTCTCTTAAGGTCCATCTCCCTACTGCTGTATAGATACACTGTGCTCATTCTTACCTCTGTGCCTTCAATCCTGAGTCTGTGGTATAAAATGCTTTTCCAGCATCCCTGTACTTACCCAACTTAACTCCACGGAGTTACCCAAATCATTAGCCACCCTTCAAGGTCCACTTCATAGCCCATGTTCTTCTTTCAGTCTCACCTGATTAAATTGAAACTTACTGGCTTTTCTTTCTTCTAAACTAACATGCAGATATCTTATTATAAATTGCTTTACATGATGTACTTCTATTTTACGTGTGCCTGGTTTGTCTCTCATCAATCTCATCAACCAGACAAGTTTCTTAAACCAAGTTTCCTACTAGGCCTCTATAAAACTTCTTACAATGTTGAACATGTGATAGGCAGTCAATAAACACGTTAATAAGACTGCTATTACAATGAACTCTTTCTTTGTGGAGAGGAGCCTGTGCACTGGTATTTTTAAAAAGATTCCCAGATAACCCTGATGTATAGGAAAGGCTGAGGACCACTGATCTAGTCTGTGTGTTAATTAAATTTAATAAATTTAATAAGTCTGTGTGTAAATTAAAATTAAGAGCAATACTATTCTTTAAAAGGGTTTTAAAAAAGGTTTGAGCAAATGTCTGCTTATCTACTTAATCTTCTTGATCTATCTCCAATAAAAAATAATTGATGAATATAAGAAAAATCTAGAAAACTTAGAAAAAGAACAAAATTTTTTAAAAGATTTTAGTTTTAAGTAATCTCTGTACCCAATATGGGGCTCAAACTCACAACCCCAAGGTCAAAAGTCACACAATCCACTGACTGAGCCAACCAGGTGCCCCAAGAACAAATTTTTTAAATCACAAATACTTCCAACACTTATAAGTAACTTCTGTTAACATTTCTTCATAGCGCTCTTTCTTCATAGTATTGGCCATAATTTTAATGTGAATAGTTATTGAATAACTATCTCCCCTGGTTAAACTCAGTAAGAACAAGAACTGAATCTGTTTCTGTCATACTTATGTGCACAGTGTAGTGTATGTGCAATGCTTGGTCCATGGTAAGTGCTCATAAAAAAACTTATGGAATGAGTTAATTTTGGTAAGCCCCTCTTGTATTTTTTAATTTAATTAAACCAGGGGTGAGGAAATTTTTCAGTAGAGTCACATGGTAAATATTTTCGGCTTTGTGAGTTATATGGTATCTGTTGCAACTATTCAACTCTACTACTGCAGTGTGAAAGCAGCATAGGCAATACAGAAGTGACGGGCATAGCTGTGTTCCAAGAAAACACAGAGACAGGCAGTGGGCAAGATTTCACCATGAGACCGTAGACTGCCAATCCCTGAATGAAAACAGTACAGTGTGACTAGTCTCTCATGTCAACAGTGGACTTATTATGATTGCAAATGCATATGTATCATTTCCTATAACAAAATTTACATAGACTCTGTTGATATCTAAGTTTTGGGCAATAGTCCATGTTATAAATAATGTGGTACGGAATATACTAAGCCGTGTTTTATTGGATACCTCTGATCATTTCCTTAAGAGACACTCCTCCCACTGTAAATGCTAGGTTAACCAGTAGCCACATGTATGAATTTTTGTTAGGAAAAAGAAATACTCAAACTGGGGGAGCTTGGGAAGATGGCGGAGCAGGGGGAATCTGAGCTCACCCTATCACACATTTACAACTAGATATCATCCACATTCAAGTCAATAAACCAGAAAGTGATCAGAAGACTGGCAGAACAAACTCCACCACTAAACACAGAGAAGCTGCATCTGAAAGGTTAGGAAGGTAAGAAAGACGGAGGTGATTACCTGCAGGAGGGAAAAAGCTCCTCACCTGGGGAAAACTAACTCCCACAACCTCTGGCTTTAAAATCCAAAGGGGCTGAATTCAGTGAGTTTGTAAAACAAGTGGGACTCAGAACCTGGAGCTTTAGAAGTCAGCTGACTCAGCACTGGGCGAGCCTGGAGGGTGCAGAGAGCTGAGTCACTGCCCTTAAAAGAGAAAGCAGCCCCAGCGGAGAGGCAAAATGAAAAAGGGCAGTTTACAAACAACGGGGCCACACAGGGGACAGATCTATTAATACTGATTTCAGAGAGTGCTGGGGACTTCTCCAAAAACAAGGGAGCTGGCAGGCACCATTTCCTTCCCCCACCTGCCAGCATAAACACAGAGGCACATGCGGGAGGCCAGGCTGCAGACACTTGCTACCTCAATTGCTAGCAGTGTGCCTCCCTCACAAATTCTCCTCAGGACTTGCCCGCTCAAAGCCTGCTAGCCTCAGCTCTGGGCTCAGGGCAAATTTTGTTAGTACACGTGCACCATACCCACCACCAGATGCACACCTACTGCCTCCCACAGTGCCCCTGCACGCACCCCCAGCACCATCACATGCTGGGCCCAGCCACGGGCCAGCCATCATCGCGTTCCCCACCCAGCCACACACCCCCGACTGCCACAGCACTTTGGGAGATCTGACATGGGACTAGTGGCCCTGTGCAAATTTTTCTACCACCACTGCTGGGCTGACAAGTACCCCAGCAGGCACACCCCTCAGAGCTGGCCTGACTGGGTCCCACCAACACAAGAGAGAGCAAGCACAGCCCACAACAGGCAGAGAGTCATTGCCGACGACTGCACCCAAAGGAAAAGTGACTCAGACACGACAGCAGGACGTAAGCGACACACACAGGCTGCTCTCCTGAAGTGCTAGATGCTGGTGAACAGGGGACACACACTGCAGGGACTCCAGGACCTCCTCTGCATAAAGACAATGCATGCAAGAGAGAAGACACAGATGATTTTCTTCACACACAGGAACACACACACAGAAGCAGACAAACTGCAGAGACAGAGAAATGAAATGAAAATGAAAGAACAGGACAAGGCCATGGCCAGAGATCTAAACAAAACAGATGTAAGTAACATGCCTGATAGAGAATTTAAAGCAGTGGTCATAAGGATACTCATTAGGTTTGAAAAAAGAATGAAAGACATGAGGGAGACCCTTTAAACAGAGATAAGGAATAACATAGCAGAGATAAAGGGCTCATTAAACAAAATGAGAAAGATGCTTGGTGGACTGAACAGTAGGATGGAGGAAGCAGAGAAACGAATTAGTCACCTAGAAGACAGAGAAATGGAAAGTAATCAACCTAAACAAAAGAGAGAAAAAAGAATTCTACAAAATGTGAATAGACATATTAGGGAACTTGGTGACTCCATCCAACGTAATAGCATTCATAGTATAGAAGTCCCCGAAGAAGAGAGAGAAAAGAGGGCAGAACATTTATTTGAAGAAATAACAGGTGAAAACTTCCCTAATCTGGGGGGGGAGAAACAGATATTCCAGATCCAGAAGCACAGAGAGCTCCCATCAGAATCAACAAAAGCAGACCCACACCAAAACATATTGTAATTAAATTCACAAAATATAGTGATAGAGAAAAAATTTTAGAAGCATCAAGACAAAAGAATAACAGTGACTTACAAGAGAAAACCCATAAGGCTGGCAGGAGATTTTTCAACAGAAACTTTGAATATATCATGCCACTCCCTCTGGCTTGCAAAGTGCTCAAGGAGAAATTTCTGCAGCTAAGAATACTCTATGCAGCAATGCAATCACTTCTATTCACTCAGAATAGAAGGAGGAAAAGAGTTTCCCAGACAAACTAAAGGAGCTCATGACCATTAAACGAGTCCTATGACAAATATGAAAGGGCACTCTTTGAGTGGAAAGGAGAGATCAAAAGTGACAGGATAGAGGTAGGAAACACAAAAGCAGTAAAAATGAGTGTTTCTGTAAAAAATCAGTCAAGCAACTCACACACACACACACAAAATGATATAAAATAGCATATACCTAAAATGTTGGGAGGAGAGGAGAAAAGATTGGGTTCAAATTTAAACTATCAACTTAATACAGACTGCTATATGCAGAAGATGTTATATACAAACCCAACAGTAACCATATATCAAAAACCACAAATAAAAATGCAAACAAGAGAAAGAAACCCAAATATATCACTAAAGAAAATCGCCTAACAGAAAAAAGAGACAAGAAAGGATCAGAGAAAATCTTCAAAAACAACCACAAAACAGATAATAAAATGACAATAAACACATATCTGTCAATAATTACTCTGAATGTAAATGGATTAAATGTTCTGATCAAAAAGCATAGAGTGTCAGATTGGCTAAAAAAAAAACGAGACCCATCTATATGCTGCCTATAAGAGACTCATTTCAGACCTAAAGACACGTGCAGTTGAAAGTGAGGGGATAAACAAACATCTATCATGCAAATGGATGCCAAAAGGAAGCCAGAGTAGCATACTTCTATTGGACAAAATAGACTTTAAAACGAAGACTGTTAACAAGAGACAAAGAAGGACACTTTACAATAATAAAGGTAACAATCCAACAAAAAGATATAACAGTTGTAAATACTTGTGCACCCAACATAGGACCACCCAAATGCATAAAACATTTAATAACAAACATAAAGGAACTAATCGATAATAATACAGTAAGAGTAGGGGACTTTAACATCCCACTTACATCAATGGACAGATCATCTAAAGAGAATAGCAACAAGGAAACAATGGCTTTGAATGACACATGAACAGATGGATTTAACAGGTATATTCAGAACATTCCTTCTTAAAACAGCAGAACACACATTCTTTTCAAGTGCACATGGAACATTCTCCAGAATAGATCACATATTAGCCCACAAAACAAGTCTCAACAAATTCAAAAAGACTGAAGTCAAACCATGCAACTTTTCTGAGCATAACACTTTGAAAGTAGAAGTCAACCACTAAGAAAAAATCTGGAGGGCGCCTGGGTGGCTCAGTTGGTTAAGCGACTGCCTTTGGCTCAGGTCATGATTCCGGAGTCCTGGGATTGAGTCCCACATCTGGCTCCCGGCTCAGCGGGGAGCCTGCTTCTCCCTCTGACCCTATCCCCTCTCATGCTGTTTCTCTCTCTCTCTCAAATAAATAAATAAATAAAATCTTAAAAAAAAAAAAAAAGAAAAAAGAAAAAATCTGGAAAGACCACAAATACATGGAGGTTAAATAACAAGCTACTAAACAATGAATGGGTCAACCAGGAAATAAAAAGAAATTAAAAAGTACATGGAAACAAGTGGAAATGAAAACACAACAGTCCATACCCTTTGGGATGCTGCAAAAGCAGTTCTAAGAGGGAAATTTATAGCAATACAGGCCTACCTCAAGAAGAAAAACCTCAAATAAACAACCTAACCTTACACCTAAAGGAGTTAGAAAAAGAAAAAGCAAAACCTAAAACCAGGAGAAGGAAGGAAATAATGAAGATTAGGGCAGAATAAATGGTAGAGGGGGAAAAAAAAAAAAAAAAACCAGACCAATGAAGCCAGGAGCTGGTTCATTGAGAAAAAATAAATCAATAAAATTGATAAACCTCCAGCCAGACTGATCAAGAAAAACAGAAAAAAGGACTCAAGTAAATAAAATCACAAATGATAGAGGATAAATAACAATCAACACGACAAAAACACAATCATAAGAGGATACTGTGAAAAACTAGATGCCAACATATAGGACAACCCAGAAGAAACAAATAAATTCCCGAAAACATATAAACTACCAAAACTGAAAAATGAAGAAGTAAAAATATTTGAAAAGACCAATAATCAGCAAAGAAATTGAATCAGTAATTAAAAAACTCCCAATTAAAACAAAAAGCCCAGGACCAGATGCTTCACAGGTGACATCTAAAATACCTCTTCTTCTCAAACTATTCCAAAAAACTGAAAAGAGAGGAAAGCTTCCAAATTCATTCTATGAGGCCAGCATTATCCTGATACCAAACCAGACAAAGACACTACTAAAAAAGAGAACTACAGGCCAATATCCCTGATGAACACAGATGCAAAACTCCTCAGTAAAATACTAGCAAACTGAATCCAACAACACATTAAAAAAAATCATTGACCATGATCATGTGGAATTTACTCATGGGTTGCAAGGGTGGTTCTATATTTGCAAATCAATCAACAGGTTACATCACATCAATAAGACAAAGGATAAGAACCATATGATCATTTCAATAGACACAGAAAAAGCTTCTGGCAAAGTTCAACATCCATTCATGATAAAGATCCTCAACAAAGTAGGTTTAGTTGAACATATACTTCAACATAATAATGGCCATCTATGAAAACCCACCGCTAACATCATCCTCAATGGAAAAACATTGAGAGCTTTTCCCCTAAGGTCAAGAACAAACAAAGATGTCCACTCTCACCACCTCTATTCAATATAGGACTGGAAGTCCTAACCACAACAATCAGACAACAAAAAGAAAGAAAAGGCATCCAAATCAGTAAGGAAGAAGTAAAACTTTCACCATTTGCAGATGACATGATACTACATAGAAAAACCCGGAAAACACCACAAAAAACTACTAGAACTGATTGAAGTTGCAGGACACAAAATCAACGTACAGAAATCTGTTGCATTTCTATACACCAATAATGAAGCAGCAGAAAGAGAAATTAGGAAAACAATCCATTTACAACTGCACCCAAAATAAGAGACCAAGGAATAATTCTAACCAAAGGGGTGAAAGATGTGGACTCTGAAAACTATAAAACATTGATGAAAGAAATTGAAGACAACCCTAAGAAATGGAAAGATATGCCATGCTCATGGACTGGAGGCCCAAATATTGTTAAGATGTCTATACTACCCAAAGCAATCTACACATTTATGCAATCCCTATCAAAATACTAACAGCATTTTACACAGAACTAGAACAAAGAATTCTAAAATCTGTATGGAACCACAAAGACCCCAAATGGCCAAAGCAATCTCAAAAAAGAAAAGTAAAGCTGGAGGCAATGCAATTCTGGACTTTAAGTTATATTACAAAGTGGTAATAATCAAAACAGTATGGCACTGGCACAAAAATAGACACATAGACCAAAGGAACAGAACAGAAGACCCAGAAATAAACCTACAACTCTATAGTCAATTCATCTTCGACAAAGCGGAAAAGAATATCCAATGAGAAAGACTGTCTCTTCAACAAATGGTGTTGGGAAAACTGCAGCAACATACAAAAAAATGAAATTGGATCACTTTCTTACACCATACGCAAAAATAAATTCAAAATGGATGAAAGACCTAAATGTGAGACCTGGAACCATAAACATCCTAGAGGAGAACCCAGGCAGTAACCCCTCTGACATTGGCCATCGCAACTATTTTCTAAATATGTCTCCTGAAGCAAGGGAAACAAAAGCAAAAATAAATTATTGGGACTACATCAAAATAAATACCTTCTGCACACTGAAGGAAACAAGTAACAAAACTAAAAGGCAACCTACAGAATGGGAGAAGATATTCGCAAATGACATATCCAATAAAGGGTTAGTATCCAAAATATATACAGAACTTATAAAACTCAAACTCAAAAAACAAATAATCCAATTTAGAAATGGACCAAAGACACATACAGACATTTCTCCAAAGAAGACATCCAGATGGCCAACAGACAAATAAAAAGATACTCATCATCACTTACCATCAGGGAAATGCAAATCAAAACTACAATGAGATATCACCTCACACCTGTCAGAACAGCTAAAATCAAAAACATGAGAAACAACAGGTGTTGCTGAGGATGTGGAGAAAAAGGAACACTTGTGCACTGTTGGTAGGAATGCAAACTGGTGCAGCCACTGTGGAAAACAGTATGGACGTTCCTCAAAAAGTTAAAAATAAAACTACCTCATGATCCAGCAATCACACTACTGGGTATTTACCCCAAAAATACGAAAGTAATTCAAAGGGATACATGCACCCCTATGTTTACTGCAGCATTATTTACAATAGCCAAACTACGGAAGCAGCCCAAGTGTCCATGGATTGATGAACTGATAAAGAAGATGTGGTATATACATGCAATGGAGTATTACCCAGTCATAAAAAAAAAGAATGAAATCTTGTCATTTGCAACGACATGGATGGAGCTAGGGACTATTATGCCAAGTGAAATAAGTCAATCAGAGAAAGACAAATACCATATAATCTCACTCATATGTGTAATTTAAAAAATGAAACAAACCAGCAAAGGGGAAATAGACAAACCAAGAAATAGACCCTTAACTACAGAGAACAAACTGATGGTTACCAGAGGGGAGGTGAATGCGGGGATAGGTTAAATAGGTGATGGGGATTCAGAAGTGCACTTGTCAGTGATGAGCACTGGGTGATATATGGACTGTATTCAGCTGTATTTTACACCTGAAACTAATGTAACACTGTATGTTAACTGGAATTAAAATAAAAAAAGAGAAAATACTCATAACCCCCTTTCATGACTTTGTGCTGATCTGTATCTCCAGCCAGCAGTGTGAATACCTGCTTCTCCAAAGCCTCCTCCTTATACACGATACATGTTTTCTTATCCACAAAGACTTCATCCTGGACTTGATTAGACTTCTATACTTGTTTACCTTTTTCTTATTAGAGAACAGTTATATACAAGGAAATAAATCTTAAGTACAGCACTCCATGAAACAAAGTATACACACCTCTGCATCACAAACCAACAAAATACAGAACATTAAAAATCTTTCCAGTTAGTCCCACTCTCACCCTAATGGTGCAACCATCATTTGGATTAGTTTAGCCTATTCTAGAACATAGTTTTTTTAAAGTATGTACTTTTATATTTCTTTCATATTTTATTCAGAATAAAGTTTTGAGATTCATCTGTGTTGTAATGTATAACACGAGTTATTCAACTTTATTGTTGAAGAGTATTCCATTGTACTTGTACACCACAATTAGGCTATCCCTTCTCCTTTTGAGAAATACCTGGCTTATTTTCCATTTTTGGCTCTTATAAAAAATCTACCATAAGTATTATTATACAAAAATGAAACTAAGGTTGAAATTATTCGTTTCTCCTGGGTAGAGCTGCTGGGTCATTGTGGGCAGGTATGTGGTTAGTGAATATTTTCAGTGTTTTAACTGTGGGATCCTATCTCCCCTACAACGTATAGTGGGTAGCAGCTCAAAGTTTGGTGACTGAGTGGCTTGGAATTTGCTCCATAGGTAGTTTAGGACTGAGCCAGAGACACAGAGTTTATACACAATATAAGGCTCACCTTCTCTAGCTCTCAACTTGTTGGGATTTATGCTCTTTCCCTCTTCTTACACCATCACAAATAAATACAAAGTTTTCTAAGTAGTTACACTAAACCCTGTTTTTGGTCCTTCAGACCAGTAAGACTAAAGGGGTTTTTTTGTTTGTTTGTTTGGTCAGAGTTGCAGCCACCTTACAAGATGGAGACTCACCCCGTACTATTCTCTTCCTTCAGTGTGACTCCCCTCTGATTTCCAATTGCTTTTGTCTACACTCAAATGCCTTCATGTTGTTATTTTTACATTGTGTTCATAGTTTATAGTTGTTTTCTGCAGAGAGACATGTACAATAAGAGCTATTAGGCCATGCCAGAAGCTGAACTTCTCCATTATGAAATTTTAAGTCATATCAAGTTGGCAGGTTACATATAGTACTGTAGGTATGGTTTGCAATTCACCCACTGAAAGTGATGGCAAGTATTTTTCATGTTTAATAATATGTAATTTGTCAAAAAAAGAAATTGTGTCCTCTGCTCATTTTTTAAATTGGATATTTACCAATTCCTTACTGATAAGTCTTTATAAATTAAGGATAGCAAACCTTTGTCACATACGTTACAAGTATATTTTCCTTATTTGTGATCTATTATGTTTATATGACATATATGACATACAAAAAGTTTTATTTTTTTATATTTACAGTTTTGTATTATGAAATATAACATTTGATTCCTTAGAAAACACATGTTCATCATGGGAAATGAAAAAAAAAATCCATTCTATGAAAATAAAAATCACCTATCATTCTCCTTCTTCCTCCAATACCCTTTTATCGCTGTTTTTTAAAAACCAGTTATACTTCCAGTCATTTGGTAGTCTTGTGTAACATTATCTGCTGAAATTGAAGTTATATATAGTATATGACCCAGAAATCCCATTTCTCTGCTATAAATTATAGCACATTCATATAATGGTGCAATATAGCAATGAAAATGAAGGAACTATTACTCTATGCAAAAACATGGATGAATCTAACAAATATAATGTTGAGTAAAAGAATCCAGGCACAGAAGATCATATACTGTATGGTTCCATCTAAATTAAAGCACAGGCAAACTAATCTATGCAGTTCTCAGTCAAAAGGGTAGTTATTTTGGCAGAGCAGGAAAAGGACAGTGATTGGGAAGAGACCGAAAGAAGGGTGGCTTCTGGTAATTTCTATTTCTTGACTTCTACAGTGGTTACACATGTTTACTCTGTCATAATTCATCAAGCTATACATTTATAATTTGTGCATGTAGGATACAAAAAAGCTTAATGTTTTCATTCTGAAGAATATGAAAAAGCTATTCAGAGAAAAATAACCTATGATCCACCTTCTTCTCATGTTTCAGATACTTACTAAATTTTGTATATTTACTTTTTCTAACATATTTGTAATGGCATTAGAACTATACCATGTATATGATTTTATATAATGCCCTTTTACTTAGTGAATGAACATGTTCACATTTGTTAATGATCCTTCATAGACTCAACATATTTTGCTGAGTGATAGCTTTCATAAGATATAAAGTAATGGAAATCAAAAAGAGTTTCAATTCTAGTAAAAAATAATCAAAGAAGTACATATTGTTAACTGTTATAAAAATAAGGAAAACATTCAAGTTCAATGCATAAATTATGCTGTATGGGTATGACTGCATTTTTAATGAGCAAATGGTCTGTAGTTTGTGTAGGTATAGGGCTATAGCTCCAAAGTGTGCCACAGAAAGATCAGAAATGTTCCCAGAAAATGAAATAAAAATTCAAAATTGCTTAAGCTACAGGAAGAAAATAACTTTCCCATCTTGGTGAAGTCTAGGATAAATAATACACAGCACACACAATCCAGCAACAGAAAAGTATTAAATAGAAATAAACTAGCACATAGGCAAGAAAAAACTAATACTAGGCAAAGCATATAATCACCACCAAATCTACCACCTATGACAGACACAGCTAACTGATCTAATGACAGGTTTTTAAAATTTTATTTTATTATGTTAGTCACCATACATCACCAGTTGTCGATGCAGTGATCCATGATTCATTGTTTTCATACAACCCCCAGTGCTCCATGCAGTACGTGCCCTCCTTAATACCCATCACTGGGCTAACCCATCCTCCCACTCCCCTCCCCTCTAGAACCCTCAGTTTGTTTCTCAGAGTCCACAGTCTCTCATGGTTCATCTCTCCCTCCAATTCCCCCCATTTTTCCCTTCCTTCTCCTAATGTACTCCATGCCATTCCTTATGTTCCACAAGTAAGTGAAACCATATGATAATTGACTTTCTCTGCTTGACTTATTTCACTTAGCATAATCTCCTCCAGTCCCATCCATGTTGATGCAAAAGTTGGGTATTCATCCTTTCTGATGGCTGAGTAATATTCCATTGTATATATGGACCACATCTTCTTTATCCATTTGTCTGTTGAAGGGCATCTCGGCTCTTTCCACAGTTTGGCTATTGCGGACATTGCTGCTATGAACATTGGGGTGCATATCGCCCTTCTTTTCACATCTGTGTCTTTGGGGTAAATACCCAGTAGTGCAATTGCTGGGTAATGACATGGTTTTTGATTGATCCCCTTTGTAGTATGCTAGGCAGCCACTTCCAACTGATTAAAGTCAGCATAAGGTATATTTGCTATCTTTGACATAGTTAAATGGTATGTTAATGGAAGAGCACTAAACTGGGAATTAAGATACCTGGATTCTAATATCAACTGTGACATATTAACCAGTCACACCATACTGAAGAGGTAATTTAATCTATTTATTGTGGTATGAGATCATATCCTCATATTCCCCTCTGTGTTTGGAACCATTATTTTCCCTGTGAGTACTGAGGTATAGTTTGTTAAATTAACAAATCAGTGTAGTTATGATTTGCTCTGGAAAGGAAATGGTCTATGTGGAATCTTAAAGGAAAACCAAGAAATAAAAATGTCAGTTTTTGATACCAGAACTATTGCAGTTGCATAAACATTCTATTCCCTTGTTTCCTTTTAAAATAATTTTTACCACTGTTTAATACAGCAGTTTCAAACTTAGATGTCTACTAGACACCTCAGAGTTAACATGTCCAAAACTAAACTCTTAATCCATCAATCACCAAAAACTAAACTAAACTAATAATATTTCTCCACACACATTCTTCCTCATCTCTGGTCACTACAGTCCCATCCTTTTACTTGTTCAGGACAAATAACAGGAAGTTATCTCTTTCATGTTGCCTCTACTTTCAAAATATATCTCAGATGTGCTCATCCTCATCTCCATTGCTACCACCCTTTTAATCCACCATCGCGTCCTTAACCTGTGTCCCTGATTCTCCCCTTGACCCTAATGCATTTACACTTAGCACAACAATGAGTGATGCTACTGAATAGTAAACCAGACCCTGTCTCTTTCAACTGCTCTAAACCATCCAATGTCTTGCCATTTCTCTCCTTAGTACCTACAGATCCTCAGTACCTGTAAGACCCAAAAGGATTCTACCCCCAATTCCTTTGCTGACCCCTTCACTTTTCACTCTTCTCCTCCCTCATTCTACCTTGCCACAGTGACCTTTTAGGTGTTCCTCAAACAGGCCAGCTTCGTCTAGTGCCTCAAGGTCTGCAGGTACTGTTTACATCACTCTGCCCAGAGATAGCTGCACATCTCACTCCTTCACCTCTTTCACGAATTTTGTCCAAATGTCACTTTCTCAGTGAGAACTATACTGACCACCTATTAGAACCTGCAGTCCTGGGGCGCCTGGGTGGCTCAGTCAGTTAAGCATCCAACTCTTGGTTTCGGCTCAGGTCATGATCTCAGGGTCGTGGAATTGACCCCCACAATGGGCTGTGCGCTCAGCACAGAGTCTGCTGGAGATTCTCTCCCTCTGCCCCTCCCCCTGCATGCACTTTCTTTCTCTCTCCAATTAAATAAAATCTTAAGAGGAAAGGAGGAAGGGAGGATGGGAGGGAGGAATGGAGGAAGGGAGGGAGGGAAGAAGGGAAGGAGGGAGGGACGAACTGCAATGCCATTCTAGCATTTTCCATGGCCCTTACTCAACTTTTTCTCCAGATCACTTATATTTACTTATAATAAACCTACAATATTTATCTCCCTCCTTCACTGAAACGTAAGGTCTGTAATGGTAGGAATTTTTGTCCGTTTCATTCACTGTTCATATAATGGTGGCTGGGAATTACTCAGTAAACATTCTGAATGACTATGTTCCATATAACCCTAATGTTCCATTCAAGTGCTTAAGGGAACCTGAAAATTCTGTTTCTGCTTGTAAAAATATATCTTTAGGGGCATCTGGGTGGCTCAGTTAAGTGTCTGCCCTCAGCTCAGGTCGTGATCCCAGGGTTGTGGGATCTCCCGGCTTCTCCCTCTCCTGCTCCCCCTGCTTGTGCTCTCTCTCTCTGTCAGGTAAATAAATAAAATCATATATATATGTATATCTTTAGTGATATAATAACTGGATAACACTAAAATATATGCAAATAGTACTACTGAATGCTAACATACTGGAGACAACCAATATGTTAAAATATGATGCCAGATAAACTTATTTAGGGGCCTCGGATCCAAATTTCTCTCATAGCTGTTTAATTGAATGATACTCCAAAAATCTGAATAAATCATAAGAAATCATTACTATTTAGACTACTATTTTTATACAATTTAGGATTTACTCTATATTTTGTATTCCTCAAAAAAGCAAGCCAGATCCTCTCAATAGATGCAGAAAAAGCATTTGACAAAGTACAGCATCCTTTCTTGATCAAAACTCTTCAGAGTATAGGCATAGAGGGTACATACCTCAATATCATAAAAGCCATCTATGAAAAACCTACAGCAAATATCATTCTCAATGGGGAAAAACTGAGAGCTTTCCCCCTAAGGTCAGGAACGCCGCAGGGATGTCCACTATCACCACTGCTATTCAACATAGTATTGGAAGTCCTAGCCACAGCAATCAGGCAACAAAAAGAAATAAAAGGCATCCAAATTGGCAAAGAAGAAGTCAAACTCTCACTCTTTGCAGATGATAGGATACTTTATGTGGAAAACCCAAAAGACTCCACCCCAAAACTGCTAGAACTCATACAGGAATTCAGTCAAGTGGCAGGATATAAAACCAATGCAAGAAGTCAGTGGCATTCCTATACACCAACAACAAGAAAGAAAGAGAAATTAAGGAGTCGATCCCATTTACAATTACACCCAAAACCATAAGATACCTAGGAATAAATCTAACCAAAGAGGCAAAGGATCTGTACTCAGAAAACTATAAAATACTCATGAAAGAAATTGAGGAAGACACAGAGAAATGGAAAAACCTTCCATGCTCATGGATTGGAAGAACAAATATTGTGAAGACGTCAATGCTACCTAGAGCAATCTACACATTCAATGCAATCCCCATCAAAATACCATCCACTTTTTTCAAAGAAATGGAACAAATAATCCTAAAATTCATATGGAACCAGAAAAGACCCCGCATAGCCAGAGGAATGTTGAAAAAGAAAAGCAAAGCTGGTGGCATCACAGTTCCAGACTTCAAGCTTTATTACAAAGCTGTCATCATCAAGACAGTTTGGTACTGGCACAAAAATCAATGGAACATAATAGAGAGCCCAGAAATGGACCCTCAACTCTATGGCCAACTCATCTTTGACAAAGCAGGAAAGAATGTCCAATGGAAAAAAGTCTCTTCAACAAATGGTGTTGGGAAAATTGGATAGCCACATGCAGAAGAATGAAACTGGACCATTTCCTTACACCACACACAAAAATAGACTCCAAATGGTTGAAAGACCTCAATGTGAGACAGGAGTCCATCAAAATCCTAAAGGAGAACACAGGCAGCAACCTCTTCGACCTCAGCCACAGCAACTTCTTCCTAGAAACATCGCCAAAGGCAAGGGAAGCAAGGGCAAAAATGAACTATTGGGACTTCATCAAGATAAAAAGCTTTTGCAAAGCAAACAGTCAACAAAACCAAAAGACAACCGACAAAATGGGAGAAGATATTTGCAAATGACATATCAGATAAAGGGCTAGTATCCAAAATCTATAAAGAACTCATCAAACTCAACACCCAAAGAACAAAGAATCCAATCAAGAAATGGGCAGAAGACATGAACAGACATTTTTCCAAAGAAGACATCCAAATGGCCAACAGACACATGAAAAAGTGCTTAATATCGCTCGGCATCAGGGAAATCCAAATCAAAACCTCAATGAGATACCACCTCACACCAGTCAGAATGGTTAAAATTAACAAGTCAGGAAACGACAGATGTTGGCGGGGATGCGGAGAAAGGGGAACCCTCCTACACTGTTGGTGGGAATGCAAGCTGGTGCAGCCACTCTGGAAAACAGTATGGAGGTTCCTCAAAAAGTTGAAAATAGAGCTACCATACGATCCAGCAATTGCACTACTGGGTATTTACCCCAAAGATACAAAAGTAGGGATCTGAAAGGGTACGTGCACCCCGATGTTTATAGCAGCAATGTCCACAATAGCCAAACTGTGGAAAGAGCCAAGATGTCCATCGACAGATGAATGGATAAAGAAGATGTGGTATATAAATACAATGGAATATTATGCAGCCATCAAAAGGAATGAGATCTTGCCATTTGCAACGATGTGGATGGAACTGGAGGGTATTATGCTGAGTGAAATAAGTCAAACAGAGAAAGACATGTATCATATGACTTCACTGATATGAAAAATTCTTAATCTCAGGAAACAAACTGAGGGTTGCTGGAGTGGGGGGTGGGGTGAGAAGGATGGGGTGACTGGGTGATAGACACTGGGGAGGGTATGTGCTCTGGTAAGCGCTGTGAATTGTGCAAGGCTGTTGAATCTCAGATCTGTACCTCTGAAACAAATAATGCAATATATATTAAGAAAAAAAAAAAAAAAAGAAGGTAGCAGGAGGGGAAGAATGAAGGGGGGGAAATCGGAGGGGTAGACGAACCATGAGAGACGATGGACCCTGCAAAACAAACTGAGGGTTCTAGAGGGGAGGGGGGTGGGAGGATGGGTTAGCCTGGTGATGGGTATTGAGGAGGGCACGTTCTGCATGGAGCACTGGGTGTTATGCACAAACAATGAATCATGGAACACTACATCTAAAACTAATGATGTAATGTATGGGGATTAACATAACAATAAAAAATTTTTAAAAAAGCAAGCCAGAAAAATGAACTGGAAGAGATACATACTAGGCTACAACTGTAATCTACAACATCTGATTTAAAATTTGCTTCATGAAAATAATGCAACATTGTTTCCATATGTTCACTCTGTAAATGTAACAAAATTAAACATACTACAATAAAAATACTGCTTTTATCTGTTTTATACATTACAGTTCCAAGCAAATTCTAGCCCCCTGTAAAAAGGAACTGATTATTTTTGAAATGGTTCAAAATCTAAATGCATTCCAGAGTGTTGTACAAACCAGATTTCCCCTTTGTCTTTCCAACAGACAGGATTCTTCTAAGAATGTATTTCAGTCAAAATATAATTATTTGTGAGTATTTGCAAAAAGTTAACCACTCATCTGCTTTGATTATCTGGAAAGAATGTCAATTACAACTCAAGGATCATCAGTTAGCTGAAGTGAAATGTGATTTTGTACTCAGATTTTATAAACAAGGGATGGTACTGTTTAAAGACCATATTTAATTTTGGATTAATTTCTCGTAAGATAGAAGAATTTAAAACTATTACAGCAAAATCATTGAAAGGTGAGGCCTAGGAAAACTAGGGAAATAATAAAAATTTGTTAATGAAGTAATCACAGAACAGTTAGCTCATATTTTATGTTAATATTTATTCATCTTAACAATATTCCTAAGTTTCAAGTCACATAATTCTTTGCTTTTGTGTTCAAATGTAGACTTTTCACACTTATACCTTCAAAAATAAGCTGCATAAATTAGTTGTTTGAGATATTAAATTCATCTGTCCTGACAAAACTCCCTGCTAATTTAGTCATTTAAAGATTTAGCATTTAAAGATTTAACTTACTTCTAAAACTAAAACAGACTACATCTCTCTCAGTGAGAAGAAAACTAACCAATTTATTCAAGATTACTTAGGTACAATTATAATTACAAAATTGCCCTGTTATTCAAAAACAAGAAATCGTAATAAGCCATTAAGTCTTACAATACAGGTATGAATTAACAAACATAACTGAGAACCACTATATCAATAAGTAATGACCACTATATACTTGGGTCAGTTGTTTTTAAAAATAATTCAGCTGTATTTGTCAGATATAGGTCTATTACTCATCATGCCATGACTTTAGGCCTGAGAGGCATACATAAGTACTTACTGGCAATTAAGTTGTATTATGTCCATGTGCAGAAAGGGGTGAACAGGGCAGGCCTGATGCTGCTATCTTTAGAAAAGCCTGTTTGCAAGGTTGGCCTTTAGCTGGTGTCTAACAACTTGGATTTTGGGAGTGTTCCCATCGTTCCCTAATTGCTAAGAGTGGCTTACTGTGTCTAAACTGTTTGTGCAAACCATATGGTTTATGCTGAACACCTGCTTTCCTTATGGAAGTCTTGAAATTTTGGTAATGCTAACCAAAGGATGCCCATGTGACCAGCTCCTAATAAAAACTCTGAGGACAAAGTCTCTAATGAGTTTCCCTAGTACACAACATTTCACACATGCTGACACAATTCCACACTGGAGGAATTAAGCACATCCTGAGTGACTCTACTGGGAGAGGGCTTGTGGAAGCTTGCGCCTGGTTTCCTCTGAACTTCATCTGATGTGCCTTTTCCCTTTGGCTGTAATAAATCTTAGCCATGAGTATGAATAGGTGATGAGTCCAGTGCAAGGCCAAAGAAGGGGAACTGTACCTGCTCTTTACATTTCTTAGAGTACATAACCTACTCTTATACATAACAGATATGCATCATATTTGGTGATTTTATGTATTTCACCCTCCTAGTATATCCAAGTTAGTTATCTCCACTTCAGTGTTAGTTAACACTGGTGAACTGTTAAATGGCAAAAATATACGTGGTGATAACAGCACCATTCAAACAACAAAGGAAAAGTTTTTGGCAGATACAAGTAATGCAGTTGGATAAAAGACTGATTTCTTTGACCATCTGCAGTCTGCAGTCCTCCAATTTGTTTTAATAATGTTTTAATGTTTACAGGATCGCCTGTAAACATCCTAAAGAATATCCAAAGCATTCCTAATTTGATTTTTTTATCAGTTCATATTATCTTTCGAATTTATAAAATGTAACGTATTTAATTGCATGTGACTGACAGAAGAAGACAGGCATTTTATCTTAACTACAGATCTGCGAGGTCTCAAAGAAATGAACAATCCGTGCTTCCTTATGCTTTATAGAATTCCTTTAGAACTAACCCCACCTATATTGGGCAAAAGATCAAAAAGACTGCTGTAGAAGACACTAATACAAAAGAAACATTAAAATAAGGTAAAAGAAAGCCCAAAGGATGAAAGGAGTTAGTAAGCAGCAGATACATCTAGGTTAAAGAGAGCTCCAGGCCATCCCTGATGATAGGGTACTTCTTTGGTCTTGATGGGTCATAGAAACAAGAAAAAAAAAGTTATTTTTAAATCTAACTTCGGTATTCAACATGGAAGCTTTATATCAAATGCCAACTATGCAATTCAAAAAAAGCAGCAAAATATAATGAATTTTTACAAAACAGTAATTCAGTGACTCTTTCTCTCATGGACTATTTCCACAAGAAAAACTGTAACACGAGACTGCATACTTTACTTATATGCATTATATAAGTGTATATATGACAAACTATATATATATATAACATATGACACAGTATTACTAACATAGAAAATATAAATTAAATTAGCAAAGAGTTAAACATATGCAAAAAGTCATAGAATGAAAAGTAACCTCCAGAGGTCATCAAACCATCTTCCTAAAACATCATAAGTTGGTAACTCCCAGATCCAAGAAAAGCAATGATTCCACCATCACACTTGATGGAAGAGAATTTGTTTTGGCTTTTGGGAAATGGGAGACCTAGAGAGGCATGACATTCTAGAATTTTTCTTCAGTTTCATTCCCAACATAGTCAGTGTTCATTGTGTTAACATTTAAAAATACACTTTGGTAATTTTAGTGGCTCTATTTACTGCCAATATCACTGGCAAAAGAAGAATACTATAAAATTTAGTTGTCTATCTAAACGAATTGATCACTTTCTTTTCTGTTGATATATACTCTACCAACAGTTTATAATCTTATCTAAGTGTATATAACAAGATCAGCATTCTCAATTCTGTATCTAATCTCTAAGTCAAGCCACCTTTACTCATCAAATCAAAGTTAAATTCCAAAAGAAAAGGTGATGAGTACTATTTTTCTACGCAAAACAAACAAAAAACAAAAAAAGTGTATTTTATAAAGACAAAGATTGTCAAGTTGACACCAGTTTAATATGTTACCCAGAAGCTGAGATTTTGTTTCTGGTTATAGTTTTCATTATTTGAAATCACAGTTACTGTGACTTTATAAAAATTCACTGCAGAATAAGAATTCTGAATTGTAAATGAAAATTAAATTTTAGAAGTATTAAGGCATATAACAATGAAACATTCTAAATATTACTGGCTACTTAAGACAAATTTTAATTGTGTTTAAACATAAGACAAAATATGCAACTCAGACTAAATCAGTGTATAGTAAAAACCAATAGTATATATATAGATAATGAAGGTATCATGCAAACTGGTTAAAAATTATAATGAAGAGAGAACTAGTAAGAATATAGCAACCTGGCTGAAATTGATATTCATTAGGGTACTCTTCACATCAATAGGGAGCATTTGGACTCTGTGGTCTTTATCAGTGTCCCAGCTGGTAATGGTTGAAGGTTAATGCCTTACCCCATTCTGTTCAATTTTCTATCCTAATTAGCCCTCCAAATCTATAGCTGTGAGCACCAAGTGTCTGTGCTCAAAAGAAACTAATTAATGCTAGCAAATTAGATCAAGTCCAAAGATCCAACAGCCAAACTCTTAGTTAAATGCTCCTTGTTAATAGGAAGTGTAGCTGTCAATAACTGCTGTTGGTGACTATAATGAGGCATCTTTCTTTCATTGAAAGTGATTTCATTTCTCTTTGTCCTTGGAAAAGCTGTTCCATTCCCTTCACAAACCTAAGTTGCTGGCTGTGTGACCCAGTTCTTATGATCAGCTGGGTTGAAATGACATGCAAAAAATTAAACAGAAAAGCTTTCCTACATAATCAGGTTTAAGGCATTTAGCAGAAAGTCAGATCACTTATTAAAATTCCTGTATCTTTACCCAAGAGCTATACACATAATGCTTTTATATAAATTCCTACAATTATTTAATAAAGCAAAGGCTATAAGTAGTAAATAAGCTACAAGGGAAGTGTCCTGATTCTAAATTACATCTTATTGTTCAGTTCAAATGTAGCTCTTCTGCTGCTGCTTAATACCAATGTATGCTCTTTACTAAATCACATGATTAAGCAAGAATACTAAAGAGTACTGTTTTATAATCAATTTTAGATTCTCTAACACTGTTTTAGACCATATGGCCTAAAAAAAAAAAATCAATATATTATTATCTATAAAAGATTCAAATATTCAAAAATCAATTGTTATAACATGTTCTAATAGGGATAAATGCATTGCAATAACCCAAGCAGATGTCAAATTTTAAGACGGTTTCAGTCTTCAGAAGATTTTAAGTATATTAAAAAAACTTAACCAATCAACAAACATCCTAAACAACTTAACTTCTGATAAAGAAGCAAAAAATAAACATTTTTTCTGTACCACTCATTATATGATAGTCGTTGTGCAACACAAACTTATAAATATTTTAAAGTTATACTCTATTTCTTTCATTTAAAAAAACCCAAAACAGTTTCACTATCTATGAGTAAGCAAAGGCAGTTCTGAAACCCAAACCCAATTTTGCATTTTCATCTGAATCATGTGAGTAAAGCTTTTTTCATTCTAAATATCAGAATAATGTGTTAAAAACAGCATAAATACAGCTCATATTTATAACTTTGAGCCAATATATCAGTAATAAGTAAATTTTCCTGGTAGGGAAATTTTAGCCCTATAATTTCACCACACATTGATTTTTATCCTCCCTCACCTGAGTCAGGACAGGTATTTTTTTTTTTTTCAAGTTCTAAGGCAAGGGGAGAATTCTCTCTTCAGACTATCAGCATTACATCTGCCAATTCCAGCTTTGCACCGAGCCCTGTCTGCAGGTGGCAATGGGTTAGTTTCTCCTGACACCTGGGGGTGTGGGTGGAAGGAACCTTCCTTCCTGATTAAACAACTAATTCACAGTGAAAGCAAAACTAGTATCATAGAATGATACTAAGTAATTATTGATAACATTATTTATGGATGGATTTAACTTAAATCTTATGAATGGATTTGAAACTGGAATAGGTCATAATAAGTCATCTAAGAAACAGAAAGGACCATCACACAATGTCCATTCTGAGGAATTACTCTTCTTTTACTGCTTCAATCCATGGATTCCAAAGGTCATTCTCTGAGAACACCATCAGAGGGACAGAAATGTTCCTGGCATCCAAACATTACTGACATGGTCCCAAAACCACAGTTGACACAGCCTGGCTCCCCTGTAGAGAAACCTGCTGTGGAATTACAGCCCATCATCCTCACAAAGAATCACTGAGGTCCCTCAAGGAAGAAGACTACAGGGAAAGGTGAAGAAGGGAGACAGGAAACAGCCTACATCAGCAAAAATTATACTACTATTTCTTTTAGATGGCCATTCCAGGAGGTAGATTTGTTTAAAAAGACATTTCTACAGTAATATTGCCATCTGCTTTTCTAATGACCCTCCATATATGGCCTCATTTTTCACCTTCCACTGCTTTGTTTACATGTTTTCACTAAATATTATATACTAATCAAAAGCATCTCTCTAGATTTACAGAATACAGAAGTATCTCATGTTAAGAAACATTTTCTAAAGAAAATATGCGTACGTGGGTGCCTAATGCATGCATTTACATAAATATCTTCCATTTAGAAATGTAAAATATAGAAAAGTAAAAAAATAAAAAACAAAAAGACTCACTGTAAGTACTACTGAGATTCCATTAACAATTCAGTAATAGACAATGGCACCAAAGAAAATCACCTTAGAATATGTATCTATAAGAATATGTTGATGAAGAAAAAACAGGTACATGTTACATTTGAGGTTTCTCTTTCCCTATCAAAATCACCAGAATAACTTGTTTCTCTAAAATACTCATAACCAAGTTTTTCTCTATATATGTAACTGTACTTCTGGGAAAAAAATTTTTTACTAGTAATTTGGGAGAATATTTTTAAATTGTAAATGAATTGAACACCGTCTGGAAGTTCCAAAGCTGAAATACTGGTATCTCCGTGAAAGGGTGAGAAGCAATTCATACATATTAATTCATTCACTACTTGACTCTGAGGCTAAGGATTAAATTCAGATCATATTATAAAAAATGTATTTGATATTTATATGAATATTTGAATCTTACCTTGAACTCGTTCAGAACATCTCTCTCGGGCTTTTTCTCTCATTATTTTAGGAATCAAAACATCCTTTTCGACGTGTCTGAGATGCTGCCCTGGGGGGAAAAAAAAAGATCTTTCTTTAGTATAGTGAAGTCTCACGTAAATCACCAGTTTAGGGAAAAAATAAGCACTCTGGTTTACTCGAAATGAAAACCTATACAAATATACTAAAAACTGACTCTTACAACCTCATAAAATTGTGATTATTTTAGTCAGTAAAAATCATTCTAAGTATTTTTTATATACAACAGAAAAAAATGTGGGACACAAGCAGTATGTTTCTAAAAATTTCTACAAGCTATATTGCAACACTTGTATTTGATAACATATTCCATGCAGTCTTGTCAAAATTAAAGTCATAAACTAAAACATATAATTTTGGGGACGCCTGGGTGGCTCAGTCGGTTAAGCGGCTGCCTTCAGCTCAGGTCATGATCCGGGGGTCCTGGGATCGAGTCCCACGTCAGGATCCCTACTCATGGCAGGGAGCCTACTTCTCCCTTTCCCTCTGCCTGCCACTCCCCCTGCTTGTGCTCTTTGACAAATAAATAAAATAAAATCTTAAAAAAAAAAAAATAAAACATTATAATTTTCCTTCTTAATATAATCCACAAAAAAGATTTTTATCAATACAGAGATTCAAGGATAAATGAAGAGATCCAAGATTAAGAGACACATGAGTAGTTTCTCAACCCTGTAATAAGACTAGCCTAAGAAAGAACTAGCAGAAGAAAAAGTAGAACTACACGTGCATATAAAAACATAGCACATGAGACTTCTGTGCATTTTAAACAAAACAACCACAATTAGACTAAAACGGTAGACAGAGCACCTACTCCAGAGACCTACCAGCTCTTTAAATTAATAGAGTCCTGAAAAACAAAGGGTAGATGTCCTCAGAGAAACCAAATAATCAGGAATCTCTTTGAAAGACAAAAGGCAGATGAGATCAGATTAAAGGAGGTAATCATATACTCAAGACTTTTTGCCCAGGAAAAAACTGATGCCCAAAGTGGAGACTGCTCCATGCACTGAAGCAGCAAAAATGCGAAGAGACTTCCCTGAAGGATACCAAAACATTATTGGTTGAAATGCCTCCGTAGGAGCAAGTGGGTCACCTCTTCTGCTGCCTTTAGACCATGGGTAAAAGAAATAAATATGTGTATTTACCCCCAAAGGATCAGGAAGTTTCCCAGTATCTAGTGACACCTAGGAAAACCAGGAACCCCTAAACTTTTCCTGGTACTATGCAATTCTCAACCACCTCTGGATACAGGCAACTATGAACTGAGAGTATTTGCAGAGAGTGTAAAAGGGCATCTCAAAAAGCAAACAAAATCAACAACAGCCAAGAACCACCTAAATTGGGAGGGACAACACAGTTAAAGGGGGAAACCAAATGTAATTAATCAAGAAATACCCAAATCTTGGAGAGTTAAAAGAGTAAAAAAAAAAAAAGATTTTAAAGTATAATAAATAGACTGAGGCAAATAAAAAGACATGAGTCCTCAGAAAGAAATGGATTAGAGATTACCTACGTGAACTCTGAAGAAATATCTGAAGGTCAAAACTCCTAAAAGCTTCAAAAGGGAGAAAACAATATCCACACAGAGTATTGAGAATCAGATTTACATCACGTTTCACTGGCAAGACTTGGATACATGATGACAATGGAGAAATAACTTCAAAGCTCTGAGAGTGAATTACTTTACATCCAAGAGTTCCAAAGCCAATTAAGAGTGCAGTTAAAGATATTTTCAGGTATGTAGGGACTGAAACCTCTTGCAAATCCTACTGAAATGAAGTGACCCCTATTGTTGTGCAACAAGCCATCAATCAAACTTAGTGGTGTAAAACAATTTGTTATGCTTGGAGAGCCAACAGGCTAGAACTTCAGAAAGGTAAAGCAGAATTGACTCTTCTCTGCCTCACAGTATCTTGGGGCTTCCTCTAGGAAGAGTCAAATGATTGGCATTGGGCGCCTAGGTGGCTCAGTCGTTAAGCATCTGCCTTCAGCTCAGGTCATGATCCCAGGGTCCTGGGATCGAGTCCCACATCGGGCTCCCTGCTCCGCGGGAGGACTGCTTCTCCCTTCTCCCACTCCCCCTGCTTGTGTTCCTGCTCTCGCTATCTCTCTCTCTGTCAGATAAATAAATAAAATCTTTAAAAAAAAAAAAAAAGACTGGCATTGACATCAACAGCTGCAAAAGCTGAAGCTGGAGGATCTACTTTCAAGATGACTTCTTTTTTCACTTATGTATTTGATCTCTGGGCTGGAATGGCTGATGAATGGGCTCAGTGAGGACTGTAAACTAGAGCAGCTATGCATAGCTTCCCCATGGGGTTTGGCTTCTCACAGTGCAGCAGGTAGGTCCTGAGAGGGAGCAATCTAAGAAGGAATGTCTAGAGAGCAAGCAGTTCCAAGAAAACCAAGTGAAAGCAGTCTGGCCTTTCCTGACCCTGTCATAGAAGCCAGGAAGCAGCATTCCTACAGCACTACATTGATCAAGTCACTAAGGACAGGCTATACTCAAGTGCAGGGGAATGAAGACTCCATTCTTTCTTGCAAGGCCACATTACAGAAGAGCATGAGGAATGGAAGATAATGTTGTGACCTTCTTTGTAAAACAAAATGTGCCATAACAAGTAATAAAGAATATACCCTGATAAAATAAAAATGAATCCATGATGTACAAATGTGAAATATATAAAACATATTAGAAAAACATATTTAAATTTACATATTAAAATTGTAAAATACTTGAACCATATTATCAACTACTTTGACCCATTTACAGAATATTCCTCTTAATAACAGCTGAATATTAACCAAGATAAACCAGACTCTGTAATATGAAACAAACCTCAGTAAATTTAAAAGAATTCAACTCATACAAAGTATGTTCCCTGACACCAATGTAATTAAGTTAAAAATCAGTAACAGAAAAATGTCTTGATAATCTCCAAATATTTGGAAACTAAATAACACACTTTTAAATAACCCATGGGTCTAAGAAATCAAAAGGGAAATAAAGTATTTTGAAATAAATGAAAATGAAAGTAAAACCTATAATTTGTGTGATGTAGTTAAAACAGTACTGAGAGGAAAATCTGTAGCACTAAGAGCCCACACTTAAGAAGGATGGTCTTAAATCAATGACATAAGCTTCCACCATGAGAAACCAGAAAAAGAATAAACTAAACACAAAATAAATAATAAAGATCAAAGTCAAAATCAGTAAACTGGAAAATAAAATAATAGAAGAAAGGAAACCAAAGCTGATTCTTTGCAAAGATTATTAAAATTGATAAGTCACTAGCCAGGAAAAAAAAGAGATATCACAAACATTAGAAATGACACAGTTTTAAATGATAATAATCTTTTCAAATATTTTTTTAAATGTAGACCAATAAAATAAACAGCACAAACAACCAAAGGTAACTCAAGAAGACGGAGATAGATAACCACGATAGCCCTGTATCTACTGAGGAAATTGAATCTGTATTTAAAAGCTTTCTCCCAAAAAATAATTCCAGACATAGGTAGCCTCATGTGAATTTGACCAAACATTTAAAAAAGAAATAATACCAATTCCATACAAACGCTTACAGAAAATTGAAGTTTACCCTGATACCAAAACCAGGCAAAGACATTACAAGAAAACTACAATCCAATATCTCATCAACATAGATGCAAAAATTTTAATGAAAAATTAGCAAATTAAATCCAATAATATAAAAAAGGATACTACATCATGACTAAATAAGGTCTATCCTAGGATTGCAAGATTTACTTAACATTCAAAAATTGATAAATGTAATGCAACAGACTAAAAAGCTAAAAAAGGAAAAACACATGGTTATAATAGACACAGAAGATACATCTGACAAAATCCAACAACCATTCCTAATAAAATCTTCCAGTAAAGTAGAAACAGAAGGAAATTTCCTAGACATGATAAATAACAGCTACAGAAAAAAACCCACTAACATATTTATTAGTGAACACCAAAAGTTTTCCCCCCAAAATAGGGAACAAGGTAAAGAAGTCTGCTTTTGCCACTTCTATTTAACATTATACTTGATGTTCTAGACAGTGTAATAAAGTAAGAAAAATAAAAGGCTTCTGGATTGAAAAGAAATAAAACTGTAGCTATTCAAAGGTAATATGATCATCTATCTAGAAAATTCAATAGAATCTACAAAAAAAGCTACTAGAACGAATCAATGAGTTCAGCAAGGTTTCCAGATATATGATTAATATACAAAAATCAAATGGAGATGACATTATTAAAAAATAGCTTTTTAAAAAATGAACAAAGGCTCAGGGACCTGCAAGACCAAAAAAAAGAAATCTAGCACTTATTTTACCAGAGTCTCAGGAAAAAGGAAAAAGAATGCAGAGACAAAAAAATATTTGAAGAAATAATAGCTGAATCCTTTCCATATGAGGAAAAGACATAAACCTATTAAGAAAAACAGTTAAAAACCCCAAAAAACACACACCTAGACACATCACAATCAAACTTCTGAAAATGAAAGGCAAAGAAAAATCTTCAAAGCATCAGAGAGAAATAAAGGACAAAGATTCAAAAGACAAAGGATTTCTCATCAGAAACTACAGACGTCAGAAGGAAGTGCATAATATTTTCAAGTACTAAAGAAAAGAACTGTCAATCAAGAATTCTATATCCATCAAACATCCTTTAGGATTGAAGATAAAATAAAGACAACTCAGATGAAGGGAAGCTAAGGTAATTTCTTGCAAGCAGACCTACTTTCAAAGAATGGCTAGAGGAAGTTATTCAAACAGGAAGGATATGATAACAAGAGGTAACTCAGAACAACAGGAATGAAGAAAAGGCAACAGAAAGGTAAATAAACTACTCTTGAGTTTTAAATATTATTTTTGACAGAAGCAAAAATCATAGCATTCTCAATGTATATAGAGGTAATATTAAGGATGACTATACCATAAAGGGGAGACGGTAAAGCAACTTTGGTGATAGCAAGATTATCTATATTCCACTTAAATGATAAAATGTTCACACTGGGAGACCGTAATAAACTATGTACATACAGTGTAATCTTTAAAACAACCACTAAAAAAAAATTTTTTTAAACACTAGATAAATCAAATGGAGTATCAACAAATTGAAAGTATTTTCTCTGACCATAATGGAATCAACTAGATACCAAGAACAAAAAGTAGCAGGAAAATCTCCTAACACTTGGAAACTAAATAGCACTCTTCTAAATAATTCATAGATCAAAGAAGAAGTATCAAGGAGAGTAGAAGAATACAATGACCTGAATGAAAATAAAAACAAAATTTACTAAAGGTTCTAAGACAAAGCTAAAGCAGTGCTTGTAGTGCAATTTATAGCAATAAATGTTCACATTTAAGAAGAAAGTCTCAAACTAATAATCTGTGCTTCTATCTGACAAAATTAGAGAAAGGACAAAAAGAACCTAAAACAAGCAAATAAAAAAATAAAAATAAGAGCAGAATTCAGTAAAATTGACAACAGGGAAACAAATGAGATAATCATACTCAAGTGTTTTTGTTGTTGTTTTAGAAAAATCAATAAAATTGGCCCAGATGGCTTCACTGACAAAGTCTCTGAAATATTTATAAGACAAATAGCACCAACTCTATAGTCTCTTCCCAGTATATTTTATGAGATCAGCATTACTCTAATATCAAAAGCAAAGGCAGTATTAAAAAGACAAAAAAAAAAAAAAAAAAAACACAGACCAATATTCCTCATGAATATAGACTCAAAAATTCTCAACAAAGTATTAGCAAATCGAATCCAGCAATATAGAAAAAGAAAAATACACCATATCAAGTTGGATTTATTCCAAGATACAAGGTTGGTTCACTATTTGAAAATCAATCAATGTGATCTATCATATTAAGTCTAAAAAAAGAAAACCATATGATTACATCAACTGAAGGAAAAAATTTAATAAATACCATTCATTAAAAACAAACAAAACTTTCAATAATAAAAAGGAACTTCTTCAAGCTACAGAGTGTCTGCAAAAATCCTATAGCTAAAAAGTCCTATACCACACTTAATGTAAAACACTCAATGTTTTCCTTGTAAGAAGAGGAACATGGAGTAAAACTGCATACAACTATACACAAACATATGCATGTATATAAAAACTGGTGAAAACTGAAGAGATCTATATTCTAGGTATAGTATTATACCAACTTCCGTGTCCTGCTTTTGATTTTTTTTTAATTTAGTTTAGTTTTACTATGTTATGTTAGTCACCATACAGTACATCATTAGTTTTTGATGTACTGTTCCATGATTCATTGTTTTCATTTAACACCCAGTGCTCCATGCAATACGTGCCCCCTTAATACCCATCACCGGGCTAACCCATCCCCCTCCCCCCTCCCCTCTAGAACCCTCAGTTTGTTTCTTGGAATCCACAGTCTCTCATGGTTCGTCTCCCCCTCCAATTCCCCCCACGTCATTTTTCCCTTCCTTCTCCTAATGTCCTCCATGCTATTCCTTATGTTCCACAAATACTGCTTTTGATATTATACTACAGTTATACAAGAGACCACCATTGAGGGAAGCAGCATGAAGGGCATGTAGGACTTTCTATAGTATTTTTTGCAACTTCCTGTGAGTCTCTAATGGTTTCAAAATAAAAAGTTAAAGGAAAAAAACTTCTATAAGAAATCATAGGGGAAAATCTTCATGACCCAGCATTAAACAAAGAGTTGTTATACATGACACTAACTCATGATCCATAAAAGAAAAAAAAAAACAATAAATTCAAACTTCATCCAAATTAAAACTTTCACTCTACAAAAACTGCTCTTAGGAAGATAAAGACAAGCCACATAGTGGGAAAAAATTATTCACAAATTTCATACCTGATAAAGGACTTGCATCCAATATATAAAGGCTTTTTTAAACTTCAACAGTAAGAAAACAATCCATTTGGAAATGGGCAAAAGACTTGAACAAACACTATACAAGGAGATATAAGGATAGTGAAGAAACGTTAAGAGATGCTTAACTCATTAGTCATTGGGGAAATCCAAAATAAAGTTACAAAAGTTACCATTAAAGACGTATTAAGATGGCTAAAAGAAAAAAAGTAATAATACTAACAAGGATGCAGAGTAACTGGATCTCTTAGACATTCCCAGTGGGAACATTAAATGGTGTATAGGCACTCTGGAAGATAATCAGGCAGTTTCTTATAAAGTTAAACATACATTTACCATATAACCCAGCAAACACACTCATCAGGATTTATTCAAGAAATGAAAATATGTTCACACAAAAACCTGTGCACAAATGTTCACTGTGGCTTTACCTGTAATAGCCAAAACATGCAATTAACCCAAAAGTACTTCAAAAGGTGAATGAATAACAGTTCAAGACAATGAAATATTACTCAGCAATAAAACAGAATGAACTATTGATACACAACAGCAACTTGGATGAATCTCAAGCACATTATATTGTATGAAAAAAAGACCATCTCAAAGGGCTACACGTTATGATTCCATTTATATAACATCCTTAAAGTAACATAATTAGGGTGATGGAAAACAGATCACTGGTTGCCAGTAGTTCAGAAGTTCCTCCATACTGAGGAAGCAGTATGACTATTAAAAGCAAGCATGAGGGGTTTCCTTTGTGCTGATAAAACAGTTATGTATGCTGTGATCATGGTTACTTGACTATTCACAGACAATAAAATATCATAACTACACACACACACACACACACCATGTAAAGTTTGATAAAATTCAACTAAGATATGTATCTGAGTTAGCATACTAATGTCAATTCCTGATTTCCTTAGGTACAATTAATTATAGCAGTGTGTCCCAGCTTTTTTCCATTTTTACTCTAGAAGAGCCTTTTTAGAGATTTTTTTTTCTAATGCCCCCATGAACTGTTAATACCACAGACACACTATCTATTTATATGCTGCATGTATAACAGTAGTTCATACATTAAAAGAGCAAGATTATTTTCTCCCTCCAATAACAATTTTTGCCCCTTTGAAGGCAATATCATACTCACTGAAGACCTGTACTATGGTTATGAGAGACAGTATCATTAGGAAAAGCTGGAGAAAAGGAACATAAAAACTGCCATGTTTTGCAGCTTGATGCATTAAACTATTTCAAAAACAAAGTTATAATTTTAAAAAGCTTAAAAATGTCTAAGAATAAAGGACCAGAATAACCAAAACAACATTAAAATAGAAGAACAAATTTGGATGACTTACACTACCTGATTTCAAGTGATTGCAAGTCTCACTACAAAGCTACAGCAATCAAAGTGGTGTAATACTGGTATAATTAGGATAAACAAATAGATTCATGTAACAAAATAGAGTCCAGAAATGTTTCCACCTATATACAGTCACTTTATTTTGACAGATTCACCAAGGTTACTGAATGAAGAAATAAAAGCAATATTTTTAAAATATTTTATTTATTTGAGAAAGCGAGAAAGAAAAAGAGAGAGAGGGCACGAGCAGGGAGGAGGGGCAGAGAGAGAGAAGCAGACTCTTTGCTGAGCAGGGAGCCTGACGTGGGACTCGATCCCAGGTCCCTGAGATCATGACCTGAGCCAAAGGCAGATGCTAAACCGAATGAGCCACCCAGGCACCCAATAAAAGCATTTTCAACAAATGGTGGTAGACCTGGATAAAAATGGAGGGGGGGGAAAAAAAATCAGCCTAAACCTGATCTCCTACTTCACAGTACCCACAAAAACTAAGTTGCCACAGATCATAAACCTAAATATAAAAACTAAAACTATTGGGGGCGGAGCAAGATGGCGGAGGAGTAGGAGACCTGGATTTCTTCTCCTCTCAGGAATTCAGCTGGATAGGGATCAAACCATTCTGAACACCTACAAACTCAATAGGAAATCAAAAAAAGAATAGCAACAACTCTCTGAACAGAAAAGCAACCACGTTCTGGAAGGTAGGACACGCAGAGAAGTGAATCTGAGGCAATATTCGGGAGGATAAATGGCGGGAGAGGGGCCTCCGTCGGCCACTTCTGGCAAGTGATAGAGCCACGGAGCACAAAATCGGAACTTTTAGAAGTCTGCTCCGCTGAGGGACGTCACTCCGGTGGCTAAGCGGGGTGTGGAACCCTCCGGGACAGTGTGGTCTCAGGACCCTCGGGGTCACAGAAAGACCGGGGGTGCCCGAGTGTGGCAGAGCTCCCAGGTAACGGAGCAGGGAAGCCGGCTGCAGAGACGGGGCCCAGGCGCGGGCTCTCAGCTCGGGGTGGCCATAAACCGTGATCCGCGGCACAGTCGGGCCCCTGCTCCTCCAGCAGGGACCCAACAAGCGGCAGATCCGGGGAGACTCACCTTCCTCCCCCGGGAGGAGCCGCGCGGGAGGGCACCGCAGGGATCTGCTGGGTTTGGAGACTCCACCCGGGGTCGGGTGCCAGAGACAGAGGCGCGCGGTCGCAGGCCGGGTGAGCACGGGGTGCGGCCGGAGACCGGGGAGACGGGAGTGACTGACGGCTTTTCTCTGGGGGCTCACTGAGGAGCGGGGCCCCGAGTTCTCGGCTCCTCCCCAGCGGAGATTGGGAGGCCGCCATTTTCACGCTCCGCCTCCAAAGCTGTACGGAAAGCTCGCAGGGAACAAAAGCCCCGGAGAGCAAACCTGAGCAGATGACTTAGCCGGGAGGGGGCAAGGGCGGGGCAATTCCGCCTCTGGCAAAGACATTTGGGAACCACAGCAACAGGCCCCTCCCCCAGAAGATCAGCGAGAACAGCCAGCCAAGACCAAGTTTACTGATCAATGAGAACGGCAGAACTCCAGCGCTAGGGGACTACTGCACATAGAATTCACGGCTTTTTTACCATGATTCTTTAGTCTTTTAAAGTTAATTTTTTTTTAACTGTCTTTTTGTCTTTTTATTTCTTTTTGAATTTTTCTTTTTCCCTTTTTCAACCAACATCTTATCAATCCCTTTTTAAAAAAAAAAAAATTTTTTATTTTTCATTTTTAGAGTCATATTCTATCCCTTCATAGTAGTTACCCGTATTTTTGGCTTATATATATAAGTTGTTCTCTCTTTAAAATTTTGACATAGTTTCTTCTAACAGATTAAATTATACCCTAAATCTCTAGTATATGGTGTTTTCTATTCCCCTGCCTGATCACATCCTCTCCCTTTTTTTTTTCTTTTTTTAAATCCTCTTCTTTCTTTTTTCAAACAACTTCTTATCAATTCCTTTTATAAAATTTTTATAATTTCCATTTTTACAATCATATTCCATCCCTTCATCATATCAACCCTTATTTTTGTACATATATAAGTTTTTCTTTCTTTAAAATTTTGGGAGGCACTTTCTTCTAAAAGACCAAAATACACCCCAAATCTAGTGTGTGGCACTGATCTATATACCATATAGATCATATTTGATCACATTCTGGTTTTTCTTTTGTTGTTGTTGTTTTGTTTTGTTTGTTTTTGTTTTTATCTTTTTCTTTTTCTTTTTTTTCTTTTTCTTTTTTCTCTCTTTCCCTTTCTTATCCCACTGCTTCAGGTCTTTTCTGATTTGTTTAAAGTATATTTTCTGGGGACGTGGTTACTCTGCTAGCATTTTGTTCTCTCATTAATCTATTCTCCTCTGCACAAGATGACGAGACGGAAAAAATCACCTCAACAAAAAGAACAAGAGGTAGTACCGACTGCCAGGGACCTACTCAATACGGACATTAGTACGATGTCAGATCTAGAGTTCAGAATCATCACTTTAAAGATACTAGCTGGGCTTGAAAAAAATATGGAAGTTATTAGAGAAACTCTGGAGAAGTAAAAGAGCTAAAATCCAACCAAGTAGAAATCAAAAAGGCTATTAATGAGGTGCAATCAAAAATGGGGGCGCTAAGTGCTAGAATAAATGAGGCAGAAGAGAGAATCAGTAATATAGAAGAAGAAATGATGGAAAATAAAGAAGCTGAGAAAAAGAGAGATAAACAACTACTGGATCACGAGGGCAGAATTTGAGAGATAAGCGATACCATAAGACGAAACAACATTAGAATAATTGGGATCCCAGAAGAAGAAGAAAGAGAGAGAGAGGGCCAGAAGGTATAATGGAGCAAATTATAGCAGAGAACTTCCCTAATTTGGGGAAAGAAACAGGCATCAAAATCCAGGAAGCACAGAGAACCCCTCTCAAAATCAATAAAAATAGGTCAACTCCCCGACATCTAATAGTAAAACTTACGAGTCTCATAGACAAAGAGAAAATCCTGAAAGCAGCTCGGGAGAAGAGATATGTAACCTACAAGGGTAGAAACATTAGATTGGCAACAGACCTATCCACAGAGACCTGGCAAGCCAGAAAGGACTGGCAGGATATATTCAGAGCACTAAATGAGAAAAATATGCAGCCAAGAATACTATATCCAGCTAGGCTGTCACTGAAAATTGAAGGAGAGATAAAAAGATTCCAGGACAAACAAAAACTAAAGGAATTTGCAAACACAAAACCAGCCCTACAGGAAATCTTGAAAGGGGTCCTCTAAGCAAAGAGAGAGCCTAAAAACAACATAGACCAGAAAGGAACACAGACAATATACGGTCACAGTCACCTTACAGGCAATACAATGGCACTAAATTCCTATCTTTCAATAGTTACCCTGAATGTAAATGGGCTAAATGCCCCAATCAAAAGACACAGGCTAACAGACTGGATTAAAAAACAAGACCCATCGATATGCTGTCTGCAAGAGACTCATTTTAGACCCAAAGACACCCCCAGATTGAAAGTGAGGGGGTGGAAAACCATTTACCATGCTAATGGACACCAAAAGAAAGCTGGGGTGGCAATCCTTATATCAGACAAATTAGATTTTAAACCAAAGACTGTAATAAGAGATGAGGAAGGACACTATATCATACTTAAAGGATCTATCCAACAAGAAGATTTAACAATTGTAAATATCTATGCCCCTAACATGGGAGCAGCCAGTTATATAAGGCAATTAGTAACAAAAGCA
Source organism: Mirounga angustirostris (assembly GCF_029215605.1). NCBI lineage: Eukaryota > Metazoa > Chordata > Mammalia > Carnivora > Phocidae > Mirounga > Mirounga angustirostris. Next base: position 141,053,250 of record NW_026991709.1, on the reverse strand, counting down.
AAGAAACACATCGACAACAATACAATAATAGTGGGGGACTTTAACATCCCCCTCACTGAAATGGACAGATCGTCTAAGCAAAAGATCAACAAGGAAATAAAGACTTTAAATGACACACTGGACCAAATGGACTTCACAGACATATTCAGAACATTCCACCCCAAAGCAATGGAATACACATTCTTCTCTAGTGCCCATGGAACATTCTCCAGAATAGATCACATCCTAGGTCATAAATCAGGTCTCAACCGGTACCAAAAGATTGGGATCATTCCCTGCTTATTTTCAGACCACAATGCTTTGAAACTAGAACTCAATCACAAGAGGAAAGTCGGAAAGAACTCAAATACATGGAGGCTAAAGAGCATCCTACTGAAGAATGAATGGGTCAACCAGGAAATTAAAGAAGAATTAAAAAAATACATGGAAACCAATGAAAATGAAAACACAACTATTCAAAATCTTTGGGATGCAGCAAAGGCAGTCCTAAGAGGAAAGTATATAGCAATACAAGCCTTTCTCAAGAAACAAGAAAGGTCTCAAGTACACAACCTAACCCTACACCTAAAGGAGCTGGAGAAAGAACAGCAAAGAAAGCCTAAACCCAGCAGGAGGAGAGAAATCATAAAGATCAGAGCAGAAATCAATGAAATAGAAACTAAAAGAACAGTAGAACAGATCAACGAAACTAGGAGCTGGTTCTTTGAAAGAATTAACAAGATTGATAAACCCCTGGCCAGACTTATCAAAAAGAGAAGAGAAATGACCCAAATCAACAAAATCATGAATGAAAGAGGAGAGATCACAACCAACACCAAAGAAATACAAACAATTATAAGAACATATTATGAGCAACTCTATGCCAGCAAATTAGATAACCTGGAAGAGATGGATGCATTCCTAGAGATGTATCAACTACCAAAACTAAACCAGGATGAAATAGAAAACCTGAACAGACCTATAACCACTAAGGAAATTGAAGCAGTCATCAAAAATCTCCCAAAAAACAAAAGCCCAGGGCCAGATGGCTTCCCAGGGGAATGCTACCAAACATTTAAAGAAGAATTAATACCTATTCTTCTGAAACTGTTCCAAAAAATAGAAACGGAAGGAAAACTTCCAAACTCATTTTATGAGGCCAGCATTACCTTGATCCCAAAACCAGACAAAGACCCCATCAAAAAGGAGAATTACAGACCAATATCCTTGATGAACATGGATGCAAAAATTCTCACCAAAATACTAGCCAATAGCATCCAACAGTACATTAAAAGGATTATTCACCATGACCAAGTGGGATTTATCCCTGGGCTGCAAGGTTGGTTCAACATCCGCAAATCAATCAATGTGATACAATACATTAACAAAAGAAAGAACAAGAATCATATGATCCTCTCAACAGATGCAGAAAAAGCTTTTGACAAAGTACAGCATCCTTTCTTGATCAAAACTCTTCAGAGTATAGGGATAGAGGGTACATACCTCAGTATCATAAAAGCCATTTATGAAAAACCTACAGCAAATATTATTCTCAATGGGGAAAAACTGAGAGCTTTCCCCCTAAGGTCAGGAACGCCGCAGGGATGTCCACTATCACCACTGCTATTCAACATAGTATTGGAAGTCCTAGCCACAGCAATCAGACAACAAAAAGAAATAAAAGGCATCCAAATTGGCAAAGAAGAAGTCAAACTCTCACTCTTTGCAGATGATAGGATACTTTATGTGGAAAACCCAAAAGACTCCACCCCAAAACTGCTAGAACTCATACAGGAATTCAGTAAAGTGGCAGGATATAAAATCAGTGCACAGAAGTCAGTGGCATTCCTATACACCAACAACAAGACAGAAGAAAGAGAAATTAAGGAGTCGATCCCATTTACAATTGCACCCAAAACCATAAGATACCTAGGAATAAATCTAACCAAAGAGACAAAGGATCTGTACTCAGAAAACTATAAAATACTCATGAAAGAAATTGAGGAAGACACAAAGAAATGGAAAAACGTTCCATGCTCATGGATTGGAAGAACAAATATGGTGAAGATGTCAATGCTACCTAGAGCAATCTACACATTCAATGCAATCCCCATCAAAATACCATCCACTTTTTTCAAAGAAATGGAACAAATAATCCTAAAATTTGTATGGAACCAGAAAAGACCCCGCATAGCCAGAGGAATGTTGAAAAAGCAAAGCAAAGCTGGCAGCATCACAATTCCGGACTTCAAGCTCTATTACAAAGCTGTCATCATCAAGACAGCATGGTACTGGCACAAAAACAGACACATAGATCAATGGAACAGAATAGAGAGCCCAGAAATGGACCCTCAACTCTATGGTCAACTAATCTTCGACAAAGCAGGAAAGAATGTCCAATGGAACAAAGACAGTCTCTTCAACAAATGGTGTTGGGAAAATTGGATAGCCACATGCTGAAGAATGAAACTGGACCATTTCCTTACACCACACACAAAAATAGACTCCAAATGGTTGAAAGACCTCAATGTGAGACAGGAGTCCATCAAAATCCTAAAGGAGAACACAGGCAGCAACCTCTTCGACCTCAGCCACAGCAACTTCTTCCTAGAAACATCGCCAAAGGCAAGGGAAGCAAGGGCAAAAATGAACTATTGGGACTTCATCAAGATAAAAAGCTTTTGCAAAGCAAAGGAAACAGTCAACAAAACCAAAAGACAACCGACAGAATGGGAGAAGATATTTGCAAATGACATATCAGATAAAGGGCTAGTATCCAAAATCTATAAAGAACTTATCAAACTCAACACCCAAAGAACAAAGAATCCAATCAAGAAATGGGCAGAAGACATGAACAGACATTTTTCCAAAGAAGACATCCAAATGGCCAACAGACACATGAAAAAGTGCTCAATATCGCTCAGCATCAGGGAAATCCAAATCAAAACCTCAATGAGATACCACCTCACACCAGTCAGAATGGCTAAAATTAACAAGTCAGGAAACGACAGATGTTGGCGGGGATGCGGAGAAAGGGGAACCCTCCTACACTGTTGGTGGGAATGCAAGCTGGTGCAGCCACTCTGGAAAACGGTATGGAAGTTCCTCAAAAAGTTGAAAACAGAGCTGCCTTATGGACCAGCAATTGCACTACTGGGTATTTACCCCAAAGATACAAAAGTAGGGATCCGAAGGGGTACGTGCACCCCGATGTTTATAGCAGCAATGTCCACAATAGCCAAACTGTGGAAAGAGCCAAGATGTCCATCGACAGATGAATGGATAAAGAAGATGTGGTATATATATACAATGGAATATTATGCAGCCATCAAAAGGAATGAGATCTTGCCATTTGCAACCACGTGGATGGAACTGGAGGGTATTATGTTGAGTGAAATAAGTCAAAAAGAGAAAGACATGTATCATATGATCTCACTGATATGAGGAATTCTTAATCACAGTAAACAAAATGAGTGTTGTTGGAGTGGGGGGTGGGGTGGGAGGGATGGTGTGACTGGGTGATGGACACTGGGGAGGGTGTGTGCTCTGGTAAGCGCTGTGAATTGTGCAAGACTGTTGAATCTCAGATCTGTACCTCTGAAACAAATAATGCAATATATGTTAAGAAAAAATAAAAGAAGAAGAAGAAGGTGGTAGCGGGAGGGGAAGAATGAAGCGGGGGAAATCGTAGGGGTAGACGAACCATGAGAGACGATGGACCCTGCAAAACAAACTGAGGGTTCTAGAGGGGAGGGGGGTGGGAGGATGGGTTAGCCTGGTGGTGGGTATTGAGGAGGGCACATTCTGCATGGAGCACTGGGTGTTGTGCACAAACAATGAATCATGGAACACTTCATCTAAAACTAATGATGTAATGTACGGGGATTAACATAAGAATAAAATTAAAAAAAAAAAAACTAAAACTATTAAACCAAAAAAAACTTCAATTCCTCAGAGTAAAGATTTTTTTTGTTAAAGAAGACACAAAGGCACTAAACAGAAGAAAAAAAGATAAATTTCATCAAATATAAAATCTGTTCATTGAAAAACACCATGAAGAAAATTAAAAGGCAAGCCAGGAGAAAGCGTTCACAGTAGATAGACAGATAGTACAGAAATAGGTACAGGGCACCTGGGTGGCTCAGTCGTTAAGCATCTGCCTTTGGCTCAGGTCATGATCCCAGGGTCCTGGGATCAAGTACCACATTGGGCTCCCTGCTCAGCGGGAAGCCTGCCTCTCCCTCTGCCCCTCATCTCACTCCTGCTCTCTCTTTCTCTCTCTCAAATAAATAAAATCTTAAAAAAAATAGGTACAGATCTATATCTATATATATAGATACATACATATATTTGACAAAGGACTTGAATTTAGCATATATAAAGAACTCCTACATATCAATAACAAAGTATAAACAACCAAATAAAAAACCCAATAAAAAAGGGACAAAAGGTGTGAATGGATTCCTCAAAAATATATACAAATTGTAAATATTTAGATGAACAGGTGTTCAAAATCATCAGTCATTAAGAAAATGCAAATGAACCCCATTATACCATTTCACACCCACAAGAATGACTAAAATTAAAAGTACTGACAACACCAAATGTCAGAACATGGAGCAACTGGAACTTTCATCTATTGCTGGTAAGAGTGTGAAGAGATTAACTTCTCTGAAAAGCTAATCGTTAAGTTATAGTTAAATATACACCCAACCTACTTTCCACTCCTAGGTATTCATTCACCCAACGTAAATGACAACACACTTCCAGAAAATGACTTGTACAAGTCTGCTTATGGAAGCATTCATACTAGCCCCAAATTGGAAACAACCTAAATGCTCAACTGAATACTACTCAGCAATACAAAAGAACTAACAACCGATACACTCAGCATGGGTGGAGCTCAAGAACTCTGTTGAGGACAAGCCAGGCACAAGAATAAATACTACATGGTTCTAGAACATGAAAAACTCGGTGGTGATGAAGAATAGAACACTGGTTATCTATGGGAGTTGAGAAGGGTATTCTCTGGGGGATGTCTTGATTTGCTCATATACATTATCAAAACTTACAATCTATAAACTTCACTGCATATTTTACCTCAATTTATAATATATTAGCTTTAAAACAGGATAAACATCTGCACTCATAATGGGTGATTTTAACACAGAGCTTTAAATAATTAAATAGAGAAAAAGGTCTATAATTTTCTCCTTGAAGATACTGTTCATCTTTTACTAGATTCATTTCTACTGGTAAAGGTAACTTTTCATAAGTAACATGTAATTATTTGTTGCTGGTTTCACTTGAACTTTTTATATTGTCCTTACAGCCAACATAATCTCACTTAACTCTCATTAGTTCTAATAAATTGGCCATAGTCTCTTCTAATTTCTATGGAGACAATCACTGGGACAGCTCTGCTCTTACTTTTTAAATTCTTACTGGCTATGTCCTTTAGAAAAATGATGGGTAGAACACTAACAGCACCTCTGTTTTGGATGCTCAAATTCCGTTTAGAATTTTTATAGTTATCTTCATGTTGAGATTTGCCTATGATTTTCTTCTGTGTTGCTTTGGTATCACAGTTACATTATTTAAATAAACTAGGGACCTATCTCTTCCCTTATATTCTCTGGAACATTCTGTATAAAATAAAGATCATTATCAGTTCCTTTAAAGTTTGGTAGAAACTACCTGTGATTGTCAGTTTTATGAATCAACTTGGCTAGACTATAGTCTCCAGTTATTCAAACAAATACTAATCCAGGTATTGCTGGGAAGGTAGTTGGCAGATGTGATTAAAGTCTATTCTCAGTTGATTTTAAGTAAAAGAGATTATCCTAGATAATCTGGGTGGGCCTGAAAAGCTTGAAGAACAGAACTGAGATTTTCCTAAAGAATTCCTTCTGTAAACTGCAGCTTCAGCTCAGAACCAAGAGTTCCAATGCTGATAGCCATTCTTCCCCATAGCCTGGCCTGCCCTACACTTCAGACTTGCCCAACTAGCTCCCGCAGTCACATGACCTAGTATCTGGCCTTAATGTCTGCGTGTACGTACCTACACACAGTAGCCCTGTGGTCTCTGAACTCTTGACTGATACACCAGCTATTAGGGCCTAGGTCTTCAGTATGTCTGTGTGAGACAGACACAGAGTTTTAACTACTAATTCAATTTTCTAAGGGCTTTTTATTTATTCTTTAGTCAGTTGCAGTTTTAGTAAATTTACAGTTCTCAAGGAAACTATCCATTTCATCAAACTTTCCAAATAATGATATGAAGATACTCACATGATTTTTTTCTTTACCACACCTAGAGTGGCATCCCAATTTTCATTGCCTATGCCAGGGTTCAACAAGTTATTTCTAGTTAAGGACCAGACTTGTGAATATTTAAGCTTTGCGGGCTACAAACTATCTCTGTCATGTATATCAATGGTTAGTAACATTTTCAAATGTTACTAACCATTGATAGCTTACAGGCCTTACCAGACTTTGCCTGGACCATGGTTTGCTGAAATCTGGCCTCAACTAGTTATTTATGCTTTCTCTTTCTCCTTAGCTTTGCCAGAGCTGCTGTAAGATGGGAAAAAGGACACTGAGCTTATAGAAGGCACTGGAAGTATGGATGGAGAAAAAAGGGCAGCTTTGAGGGAGGCCCTACAAGATTCACAGGGCCTGCAGGGACTAAGAAAAGAGGATTCAAAGAAGGCTCCCAGTTTGTCTGGCTCCCAGGGAAATGCTGTGGCCACTCACTGACACAGAGAACACAACAGAAAACACCAGGTGGGAGAGGACTTCATCTGTGGACATGGTGAATTTCAGATGTGAGACATCCTGTGGAGTGGAAAGCTGATGTGTACTTGAAGGGAAATAATATAACAGGGGACTATCTCCACATACTTCTTTTCTCCTGGTCTGCAGCACACATCATACGGAGCATCAGTTATTAACGTGCAAATTAATGAGAAGAAACACTGTGATATACTGACCTATTTTATAAAATCAATTTTGAAATGTTATCTCTTCACTTATATAATTTTAATCTATACAACTTATTAATAATGTGTCCTGATGAGTATCTTTTGCTCTATAAACTTTGCAGTGGTCTTAGATAACAAAAGCACTAATTTTTCAAATCAGTTCCTTAAATACAGGCATAGCTGTGTAATATTGAACTATTTTTCCTTAAGAAATTATAGTAGAAATTTACCTATTTATGAATTCTAGGTTATAATTCCTATTTAAACACATTTTTTTAAATGGCTTGCAAAAACTCCTTCTGATCATTCTTCTAAAACCTCCTAGGGCAAAAAAAAAAAAAAAAAAATTCCAGAATCACATGAATATTGATTTAGATTTTCCAAACTCTTGATGTTAAATCAGAAATAACAGACTTAAAAATATATAATATTTTATATATTATATATATATTATATATTTATATATATAAATAAATTCTGCTAAAGATTCTCTCATTTGATAGCATATCAACCACTGAATATTATTAAATTACGATTTTATACATATTACAAAACTATCTTCAACACAATTATCAATAAAGTATACTTTCTATTCATTAAATTACAGAACGATTCTCTCAAAGTCAATGTGATGCATATGTTATACATTTGTACAAGAACCTGCCAAAAAAAAAAATCAAAATTTGAGAGTTTGCTACTGTATAGTCACATGAATTTATACTGAGATAAAGAATCAGGATAACACCACCAGGGAAAATTTCCAAAGCTCTAACTTCTCAACATTCTATCATCACCTGAAAGTCAATTTTCACCTTTTCCACTGGCTGAATTTGTTAGCTCAGATTTTGCTTTGGGGCTCACGTGTTCTTGCAGGATGGCAGTAGTAGATGGTAAGACGACTGACAACAGCACCTGCTATGAATCCACAAAGATAACAGTGAAGCAAATCAGAACATTACAGAATCTTTCATTGGAAAGACGTGAGGCCGGAAGGGCAAGGTATGCTTTGTTTCAATAGTGAAAATGTTCTAACTAATTTGATTCTTATTTAGATAATGCCCCCCCCCCCTTTTTTTTTAACTTCCTAGTTAAATGTATTTGCTCTTGAAGGGTGCTACTCTTTAGTCTGGAGGAAAAACAAGAAAAATGCTTGCAGTAAGTTTGCAACAGTATTCTCATTAGCCACAGTTTCTATCTTTAGGTCTCTTCTTTACTAGCTAGCTACCAAGAGCCTGGAAATGAAGGGTTCCAGGCAGATGGTATCAGGAACAACATAGAAAGACCAGTGTTCTCAATTGCTACATTTCCAGTAAGTGCTTCATTTCACACCAGGAAGCTAGGCAGCCTCCAGTTCTCCTCAACAGCACAAAAATAGGGATGCTCTTGATCAGATTTTCAGGTTCTTGCTGCTTGCTTGTGCTTTCTTGCTATGATAAAATGAAGAGGGGGGTGGGTGGCAGAGATACTTAGGCTGGGAAAATTAAGACAGTGAAGATAGTGCTCCTTTCACATTCTTACCTTCAAGCCTTACTTGAACTGACAAAACCAGAAGAAAAAAAATCAGTAGTAGGAGATATTCTTCCCCCCCCCCCCCAAAAAAAAATTCCGGGCTGTCTCTGGCTATGAGGCCTTCAAGATAGGGCAATGAATGCCCCATAGTCTGTGTAACAGCCCTCCCAGGTAAAGTACTTTGATTCCATTTTGCAGATAAAGAAGTGGAGACCCACAGAGGTGAAATAACCCAAGTTTCTGATAAAGCGACAATGCCAAGATCATGTAACCCAGGTCTCAAATCTTCTTCCATGACACACCACACACATGGGGGTGGTGGCCTATTTAAGGGGATTTCAGCAAACAAGGTTATGTAAGCTTCCGAAGTTATGCAAAGTGTGAAATAACCCTTAGATAGTTAAGACTGTTTCAGAAGTATGAGAAGCACAGGCAAAATAAAAAACTCACTGTTCAGATTTTTTTCTTTATCAGAAAGTTAAATGGAATTCTGATTCTCTGATTTCTAGCATGGAGAAAATTATTTAAAAGAAAAAAAAACACAAGAGGAGCCATTTGTCAGCTGGCTGAAAAAATACCTTCAAAGAAAGTAAACATCATGTATTAGGTCAATTGGCAACAATCTAATTTTTTTATAAGCTCAAACTTCAACAAAATATGGAAAGCGCGTCAGTGAGGTAGATGTGCCTATCTGTGCTTAGCTTCTGGGTCAAATACCACCTATATCCCACAATAGTAGTCTTCATTTGAACTACTTTGTCCTATCAGCTTTCACTGTTAATAACCACCTAGTTCACACTAGATGTGCCCATTTCCCAAAAGCACCTATTTCTTGGACCTCAGATTCTGTAGATTGCTAGGTGTGAAAACTTCCTCTCCCACCCACATTACTTTAACCAAGATGAGGCCAAAAGGGGACAACAAATCTAAACATATACCAAAGCAGGAAATCAACTTATACAAGAAGACATGCCAATTTAAGAAATGTGCTGCAATCTCCGTTGGTTTACTTTTTACCTTTTTTTTTTTTTCCTTACTTTACTTGGTAAAACTTTGAGACTATCTTTTCCTACAAGCACAACTTCCCATTGATATATAACAGGAAATCAGCAGTGTTATAGGAGACAGAAACAGGTATTTGAGAAAGAAATAAGAGACAGCATGCCTAAGCCTTCTCAGCAATACACACCTGATTTTTCTCTGATGTACATCTAGAACATGGTAGACTATCCTCAAATCTATGGATGTTCCTCAGTGCTTTTGGCCACTCTATTCCACCAGTTGTCCTTCATCTTACAATATTTCATAACATTTCTTCAAAAAATATGTGCCACTTTGTAATGGAGTGGGGGAATTATTTTTACATTGAGAGGTTATTCACTTATTTCAAAGAGTCAAACTTTGCTCACACCACTCATGTCTTTCTTGCTGTGACCTTCAGTCAGTGTGCGTTAACATGAAAACCAGTTCCATAATACAACTTTTCTGGGGGAGGGGCATTTCCTAGGATGATCACCTATACCACCTTCACCAGATTGCCCCTGGCTAACTTTGGCTGAAATTCAAGTTCACCTCCTACACAAAAAATGTGCTAAAAATTAGGATATTGAGATGAATGGACCGTACTGGCTGAAGGCAAATCCTAAAGGAGTCTCAAAAATATTCCGAACAAATGCAATAATACTAGAAAAAGCATAAACGATTCCAAGGTAAGATCTGCTCCTATTCCTCCTGTGGCAACCCCACAAGGTTCTACCTTTAAAGATGCTGCTGATTATGCCATGTTCTCAGTGCTTATTTCCAGCTCCAAATCTACTCTGCCCACATTTTCAGGTGTCTATTGGCAATTTCCAAGTCCCACCAGCACCATGATTTCAACTTAAAAATTTCAACAATTTAAATCTTCATTCTGTCATCCTGGTGGTTATGTTATCCTCCTTACCTAAAATAATCAACTTACATTTATACAGTACACAAAAGCAACACAATAAATATTTAAAGAAGGGAGAAGCGGTAGAAGGAATTGTTTTACAAACATCACCACACACAAGGTATTATAAAGTAGTGGGGGGGGGGGCTCAGAAAACTCAAAGCAATCTTGTAACATTACCCAGCAAATAACTGTAAAGTCAAACTCCAGCTCAATCTATTGCCCTTATTTACCATTTTCTACCTCTTATTTTCTTATCAAAGTCCACCGATTTAAAATCAAACACTTGTTCCATCCCCAAGTTCTCTCTGAACCCAGCACCTGAAAGTGCTTTCTCCTCCTTTAAGCCCAAGATTTTGTGTACACCAATGCTATGGCTCTGATTCTGGACTTAACACATCACATCACACCGTCTGTGCAATCTTCTTCTCCTGATAGATCAGTGGTTGCCACGGATTGAATCTTTGTCCCCCTCCCTCACTCCACTTCATACTGAAGCTCTAAACCTTAATATGACTTTATCTGGAGAAGCAATTAAGTGTTAAAGGAGATCATATGGGTAGAGCCCTAATCTGACAGGTGGTCTTATAAGAAGAATCAGCAACCAAACTGGCCAGCACCTTGAGCTTGGACATTCCGGCCTCCAGAACTGGGAAAATAAATACCTGTTGTTTAAGCCACTCAGTCTATGGTATGCTGTTATGGCAGGCCAAAGAGACTAAGACAGATTTTGGTACCAGAAATTCTCAATTCTGGCTGCACCTAATAAGCACCTGAGAGGGCTTGATAAAATGGGCACCACCCAGACCAGTTAAATCAGAAATGCTGGGATAAACCCAGGGTTTGGTATTTTTAAAAGCTCCTCAAATAATTCTAATATGTCGCTAAATCAAGGAATGCTGCATGAAACTTAAATTTAATGAGGTCTGAGACCATGTCTAATTTATCTCTTAATTCCCTTTAACTGCTGGCACATGGTAAATATACACTCAGTTTAATAAATGACCCATGATTAACAGTGTTTCAATATTTGATAATTATAGATATTCATTCTGTTAACAGATATTAGGCATCTACTACGTATCAGTCACCATGCTAGGGCTTGTCTACACAATGAGTAAAGCAAGCTAGCTCCTTATTCTGCCGCATACATTTGAAACTCAGTATTTTTTTTAAAGATTTTATTTATTCATTTGAGACACAGAGAGAGAGAGAGCATGAGCAGGGGGAGAGGCAAAGGGAGAGGGAGAAGCAGGCCCCCCGCTGAGGCAGGAGCCCGATGTGGGGCTCCATCCCAGGACCCTGGGACCAGGACCTGAGCCTAAAGCAGACGCCCAACCATCTGAGACACCCAGGTGCCCCACTGAAATTTAGTATTTTAATTCTTCATGCTTAATTAACATATCCTTTGATCTGTAAGAACAAAAACAAAAACAAAAACAAAATTCCTAGTAACAGTTCGTCAGCAAAAACACAATGCAGGATATTAAATACCATGCCTAAAAAAATTTTCCCCTCAATCTCTTTACTTAAATATGTTAAAATACAATCGGGGCTGGTGGGGGAGAAGGTTAATTTGGGCATCAGTGTTCTTATTTGGGCAGTTTTGTTTGATCCACTTATATCAAGTAAAAGGTAGTATTTTTTGACAACTATAAACTTAGGGAATTCTACACATATGCTATTAACACCCTTATACAAAAATAAGGATATTCATCCAGCCAATGGAACATAAACTTCTGTGCTGAGTCAAGAATCCCTTGAGACCAACTGCAAGTATTTAAAAATCATAAAAGTTTAAGGCTTAAAGCAGCTCTCAGGGGCACCTGGGTGGCTCAGTCATTAAGCGGCTGCCTCTGGCTTAGGTCATGATCCCGGGGTCTTGGGATCGAGCCCCAAGCTGGGCTCCCTGCTCTGCAGGGGGCCTGCTTCTCCCTCTCTCTGCTGCTCTCCCTCTCTGTCAAATAAATAAAATCTTTAAAAAAAAAAAAAAAAAGCAGCTTTTACAGTTATCTGATAAACCTTACTCTCCCTACCCCTCATCCTCAAACCTGAGATTATGCCATTTAGAATTGGGCCTAAGGTTAATGGCAAAGTCTAAAACAAGAAGATATCATTACTAATTTCCCAATTCAATTGGGTGCTATTTCCATAACAGGACAGTGCTCTCCCCCCACCCTGGCCCCCCATTGGTGGGCAATCTCTTATCGTCTAGATGTAATTAACTGGTTTATCTTCTCTAATCATCTAGTCTCTGATAAACTTAAAGAGGTGAAATCATATGAGAAATATTTACTGTTTACTACACAGGTAAATAATCTCATTCTCCACACAATGCTTTTCTTCCTCTCTCAAATCATTGGACACATACAGACAAATCACATCTGTAAGTTTCACTTTATTTCTCAAGGAAAAAAACTCTAGGTCTAGAATGAAAAACTCTATACCCAGGCTATGTGACATTTTGGTAGTTTTTAAAAATCTCAAATAATTTTAAAACTGTTTTTTGAAAGATTGTGGGGTGGTAACAATCAGGGAAAGCGTCCTATGCAAATGATTCTAAAGTGAGGTGTGAAAAATGAACAAGAATTAGATTTGGGGATGGGGAAGAGAGGGAAAATTCTAAAACGAAAGAACAGCATGTCAAATGACCTAGAGAAAAAAAAACAACGCACAGTTTGGCAGATGTTAGGTATATCTTAGGCCAATGTCATTACCACAACCCCATGATGTTCACACCTGGAGCCTGTACACACACCTGCGCGTATTTATATATTTGTGCAAGTAGCCCTTCCTATCTGACCTACCACTATCCAAACTCTCACTACCTGAACAAAGGTTCCTAGAAGCTTCAGATAAATGATTTTTAGGACAAAGCTGGAATTCCCCCCACCCCCCCACCCCCTGCAGCAGAATGCAGAAGCATTCACCCCTGCAACCTTTTCAGGACTGCCCCTGGCCACGGTAGCACATTCTAGCTTTCCTTCCTGCTGCCCCTCTCCCATCTCCTGCAGTGGGCAAGGACTGACAGAGGGCACAAAAGCCCAGTGCCCTTGCCTCCAAAGTGGGACAAGCCTGCACTTTGTGGTGCACCAGAGCTGATCAGGTTGAGACCAGCCTTTCCTGAAACCACATCCTTGCTCAGCTTCCTCCCCTTCCCTTTCCTCTTCCCCTCAGTCCCTCACAGGTTTTTCCCTAAGAGCATGCCATTCATAAACCTGCATGTGAAACATCCAATGGTCCTCAGACCTTGTTCTGTAATGTCATGCCCAAATAAAGGAACCAGGGTTTGTCAGAGGACGAATTCTATGGATGGGCCAGAACAGGTACAAGATGAATCAGAAACACCTTGTATGAGAAAAAAAGGAAATGCTCCAAAAAAGGATGGGAACATATCACAAGGACCCAGAAGCTAGTTTGAAGGAACTCTCTCACTGGCTAAATCTGGGAAAATGTGAGCACCAAATTACATACAGTAACAAATTATAAACCAGTGGAAAAGTAGGAATTCATGAGTGCACATCTATAATAAATCTATAAATAAATAAACAAGAAACAAAATAGTCTCTAGCTTATATGGAAATGTCAACAACCATCTAATAAATGTGGAGAGAAGGCTGGAGGCAGAAAATCGTCATTCTGCAACCATAGTAGGAAAGACTGAATCAGGCAAAAATCATCAATGGATACCACATCAAAGGGGAATTTTTTGATGAGGAATGGGTATTTGCCTAGTCTTAAATGGTCTTCCCACAGATTACTAATTAATGGCGAGAGGAAAAACAAAGAAATGGGACAAAGCCCTTGTGATCAAAATTAATATCACCTATGAGAAACAAACATTATGTGCCTCCAGATATGATACCAAGAGGAAGATACATCACCACTTAGGCAGTATTCTGCTGAGAACAAATAACCCGGATCTGATGAAAAGTCAGATAAACAGAAAATGAAGGAAAGTTCTATTTGCCTAAAAATCTGCAGCATCTTCCCATTGTTCTCAGGATAAAATTCAAACTCCTTGACCTGGTTGACAAAACATTTCATGATTCATGATTCATAACGCCTATAACAAATATACTTCCAGTTTAGAAATATGTAAAATTTACAAGTTAAACAGATTTTTAGCTCTGAACTACAAATGTAATTTATGTCTAAGAGAATACTATAGAGCTATAGAAGAATAAAATCAACATTTTTCTAATCAGCTATATAACCTTTTATATATTAATTACACAGTGCTCAGAAAAGTCTTCAAATCTGTTTAGATGTCTAACTTAAAAACCTCCAGTGAATTTAGTAAGTGCTAGTACCCCTAAAGCTAATCTACCTACATGCCCACAGGAACCACTAAAAGAACCCCTATCATTCAAATACTCAGAGAACTGCCATGAGGCCACCCTCCCAAGACACACCTTCAACATCTACTCAAGGGATGTCGTGAAATTCCTGACTCCACTTTCCATCCCCTGAGCCCTCGCTGTCCCATCTTCCTCCCCTACTTAGATTTCTGGAAAACACCATTAGAGGGACACACACACTTGATTAAGGAAACCTCTCTGCTGCTAGTGCTCCATCACGCAAAAGTAGAGAACAAATCCACACTAATGGATGAGGAAAGGGGAGCTAGCTACCCTGCTAAAAGAGGGAATGGTACAAGAAAAAAAAAGGAAAAAGGGAATCTCTTTTGGTTATTACAGAAAGTAATCAAAATTATCAGGCCCAGGTTTCTGTAAGTTGTCTTCTGGGAATATAATCAGGTTGGAAAATTCTCTGGAGTCTGGAAATAGCAAAGGAATAACTGGGTGTTCTTTCAGTACAGCCCTGGGCTTGACTTTCCATTACCAGGCCCTTTTATAACTTGTTACAGGAGGAGGTTAATGTCTAGAACTTTGTTGAATAAAGACAGACATAATTTCTGACCAGTGGAAAAGATAACCCCAAAGATTACAGGATATGGTCCTGTTATAAACTAACCATTTTTCTTTTATCTAAGCAAGTAATCTATGAAACTGTCTATGCATCTAGTTTCTCAAATGCTTTTGGACTGTTTTACATTTTACTGTTTCCCTAATTAATGAGTTGAAGAAAATCTTCAACACATGTTCATTTTATATTTGCATGAGTAATAATTTTACCTTTTTGAAAATTCTACTTTAACAAGCACCACTTTTAAAACTGTTCCTATAGGTGATCATGTGTTATGCATTCAAAATACACAACCATTTAAATTTGCAATCACTTAAGTCTGACTAGATTCTTAAAATATACAATACTTGTAGAAGGGGTTCTAAATTGGCAAATATAAATTGGACTAGACTATGCTTAAGTTCTATTATACGAAAATGTGCTATACTGTATATTTCTGGACCATTATTATGCCATCAAAGGTCCCATTCATGGCTAAAAATGTAGGGATAATTTTCTCTGGAAATAGGAAGATTAGACTGATAAGAAAACAAAGCTGAAGAATAAGTCAATAAAAGTGGAAGAGTTCAGAACAGTGGTTCCTCCTCTACTCTATTTGCATATTAGAACTGTCTATGGACTACTTAAAATGTCAGAGGCTTAGTGAATTAAATCTGAATATCCGGGAGAACAACCCACATACGAGTAGTTTTTACAAATATTAATCTCTTTCCACAGCCACTTTTCTTGGGTGTTGTGGACTCCCTCCAGCTTTTCTCTCTGCATTCAAATAGTAAGAGAAAATAATGAACATAATTACAGCTGAAAAATGTACAGAGTGCCCTTATTACCTCTACATTAACAAAAAGAAAAATAGTTTCAATAAAACTACATAGAAGAGTAAGTATATAACCTGCATTTCAATGCTGAGTTCAGAGTTTCTTGAGAAAAATGGACCCTACAAAGTTAGTTAGATCAAACTTGTATAAAGATCTTTAAAAATCTAACATAAACCAGTGAAGGCAACCTACTGAATGGGAGAAGATATTTGCAAATGACACATCTGATAAGGGTTTAGTATCCAAAGTATATAAAGAACTCATACAACTCAACACCAAAAAAACAAATAATCCAATTAAAAAAATAGGCAGAAGACATGAATAGACATTTTTCCAAAGACATCCAAATGGCCAACAGACACGTGAAAAGATGCTCAACATCATTCATCATCAGGGAAATGCAAATCAAAACTACAATAAGACATCACCTCATACCTGTCAAAATGGCTAAAATCAAAAACACATGCAACAAGTGTTGGAGAGGATGTGGAGAAAAAGGAACCCTCATGCACTGCTGGTGGGAATGCAAACTGGTGCAGCCACTATGGAAAACAGTACAGAGATTCCTCCAAAACTTAAAAATAGAATTACCCTACAATCCAGCAATCACACTACGAGGTATTTACCCAAAAAATTCAAAAAACACTAATTCAAAGGGATACATGCATCCCTATGTTTCCAGCAGCATTATTTACAATAGCCAAATTATGGAAGCAGCCCAACTGTCCATCAATAGATGAACGGATAAAGAAGATGTGGTATATACATACAAAATGGAATATTATTCAACCATAAAAAAGAATGAAATCTTGCCATTTGGGACGACATGGATGGAGCTAGAGAGTATAATGGTAAGCAAAATAAGTCAGTCAGAGAAAGACAAATACCATATGATTTCACTCATGTGGAATTTAGGAAACAAAACAAGCAAAAAAGAAAAAAAAGAGAAACAGACAAATGAAGAAACAGACTCTTAACTACAGAGAACAAACATACGGTTACCAGAGGTAGGTGGAGGAATGGATGAAATAGGTGATAGGGATTAAAGAGTACACTTATCCTGATGAGCACTGAGTAATGCATAGAATTGCTGAATCACTATAGCGCACACCTGGAACTAATATAACACTGTGTCAACTATACTGGAATTAAAATTAAAAACTTAATAAAAGATTTTTAAAAATCTAACATAAACCAGTGGAAAAGAGACTTTGCTATATAAACCTCATCTGATGTAACTACTAGTATGGGCATCTACCACTGTATAAAAAGCAAGAGAAATATCAAAATGTGAACCTATGCTTCAACTCAGGACCCAAACAAAAATGAAGCTAAAAAAACACAAAACTGGCTTTAGTATTTTTATTCCGGAATTTAAACAGGTAAGAAAAATTTAAAACTTCCAACTTGCTGACTCCACTTTCTTCCTTCCCATTCAATCTTGCTTCCATCCCTGCTTTTATCAAGTTTCCAATGATCATACTGTTAGATTTGACCATCACCAGCCACCCAGTTGGTAAAAAACCTAATTATCCTTAATGCCTCCCTTTCCCTCACCACCTTTATTCAATGCAACAGCAGCTCAACTGCTCCTTCAAAACATCAACCGAATAAGCTTTATATTCTTTTCCAGCTTTTCTAATACCATTCCAGGCTAAGATACTAACATATTTGGCCTGGACTACTGCCACCATCTCTTATCCTGTCTCCCTGCTTCCACTCAGGACCCCTCCATAGTGCATGCTACCACTGCAGTCAGGGTAGTAAAGACATAATTTATGTCACTGCCCTCTTTAGAAGCTTCCAAATGCCTTCTTATCAGAGCCTTCAAGGCCCTGCAGCATCAAGCTCCTGCCTACTTCCCCAACATCTTCCCTTACGGAACTCCACCACTCTGACCTGCATTCCAGGCAAATGTTTAAGCATTTACTACTTCGGACTGCCTGGCGTACTTTTTCCCTACCTCTTCATATTGCTACTTCATCTTGTCCTTCAGATTTCCAATTCAAACAACACTTCCTCATGGAGCTCTTCACAGATCACTCGGAGGTAGTCCTCTCTTCACCACCTACTGTCATGTTTATCATAATCCGGCAAAATGTATATGGGGGCATAGGGGTGGGCTGCCTTCTTTCTTCTAACACTGTATGCTTGTGACATGTAACGGGCATGTATTTGCTTAATCAATAAATACTCCAACAGAGGCAGGGTCTGTAACACTGGCCTGGAAATGAATTATGGAGTTCTATTCCAGCCTTGACTCTACCAGCAATTAGCTGGGTAGCCTTGGGCATACCATAAGATTTGAGTGGGTTAAGAGTAAGTCGACAGTAAAAAAGTAAATGGGGCACCTGGGTGGCTCAGTCAGTTGAGCGCCTGCCTTCAGCTCAGGTCATGATCCCAGGGTCCTGGGATCAAGCCCCACGTCCAGCTCCCTGCTCAGCTGGGAGCCTGCTTCTCTCTCTCCCCCTCTGCTGCTCCCCCTGCTTGTGCTCTCGGGCTGTCAAATAAATAAATAAAATCTTTAAAAAAAAAAAAAAGTGGAGACGGCAAGTATGACTTTTTTCTAAATTTTCTCGTGGATCTAAATTCAAGAATATAGACATTTGAAAGTCTTTGACCTCTCTCTGTGTCCGTTTCCTCATTTGTATGAGACTGCTTTGAATATCCCTTTCAGCTCAAAATACTAGAACTATGGGGCACCTGGGTGGCTCAGTCGCTTGAGTTCCCAACTCTTGATCTCAGCTCAAGTCTGGATCTCAGGTTGTGAGTTCAAGCCCCACTATGGGCTCCACTCTGGGTGTGGCGCTACTGCAATAGGCCTTAATCCACTTTCTAATTTTCCTTACCCACCCCTTATTTACACCCTGCGACCAAACCTCACACAGTGCACTTTACTGCCCATACATTTCCTCATCCTGCCGCCTCTTCTCCAACTCCAACCACTGGAAATTATCCTTTAAAGCCCAGATCAATTGTTAACTGCCTCATAAAGTCTAATCCAACCACCTGGCCCAATATTGGTATGATTATTAGGTGTTCCAGAAATTATTTTATGCTTTAGAGTAGTCCCTGATCCTCTCTCCACCTGCTCCCTAATCCGTAAGAGGGAGATAATACTATCTACCACACCACACACTATTGTTGGACAACTGAGAATACTTAGCTTGATAATAAAGCGTTCAATAAATAGTACTACTTGTTGGCTACCTACACTTTCCGCTCTCCTTGAGGGCCACCAAAGTGACTTTTCCATTTCTGAATCTCCGAAGGTTTGAAGCCATTACTACTCCTCCCAATGCCTCAAGTTTCCATATTCATAAAATGCAGGGAGTGGACTAGACCAATTACCATTCCCTTCAAAAATGAAGTTCCCTATATTTACATGAATACCCTATAAAGATACCTCAGGTGAGCTTCCGTAACATAAATAGCTTAAAGCAAGGACACGGCAGGTGAGCTTCTGTAAGGACGGGAATTCGAGGGAAACTGAAACTACCGCTGCAAATGCAGGTGGGGTGGAAACACTAAAGTTAAAAATAACGTTGATCAAAACCTTGGGGATCCTTTCTCAAGAAACGGACTCTTGCCACAATGATGGGTCTTTTGGATTACCGCTTTTAAGTTAGATTACAGATACTTAAAGGAATCAGTGCCCCAGAGGGGCGAAAAAGATGGAAAGACCAGTCGCGTTAAGAAGGAAATGTGTGTAAGCCACAAATGGACGAGAGCTTATACAGCAAAGCCAAGCCTTTCACCTAACCCGAACCCCAAGGAGCGGGAAGAAGACCGAAGACTGCAGGGAAGAAGTTGGGGCTGCCAGAAACCCTAAGGCGGCAGGCCGGCCGGGCGTGAGCGGACGTCTCCGAAAACGGTGCAACCTCAGCGCTCGGCCCCTTCCCCAGGCCGGCCCCCAACCGCACAGCCGCGGTTAGGGAGCCGGCCGTGACTCCTCAGCAACCCCCGCGTCCCGCCCCCGTACCTGCGGGGTCGAGCGCCATCTCGGCGGGCGGAGGAAAGCAGCTCCCGGCCGCTCCCGGACGGGGCGGGGGGAAGGGAGGGGAGGGAGGGGAGGAGCCTGGGCTGGGCGGCACGTGCGGCCGCCCAGAGCTTCCCGCGGTAGGAAGAGGCGGTGGAGGAGGAGCGCAGTGCCCTCCGCAGAGCGCGGCAGGCCTCTTTCCTTCCTTCTTATCTCCCTACTCGCTACTTCCGCCGCCCATTGCGCCTGCGCTCTCCTGACCCCGCCCCGAAGCCTGTAACTGAAGGGGAACGGCCATCTCCCAGGGAACGACCGGGAAGGGGGTGTGACCTCGCGTGCCTTGGAGGCGGGACTGTTTCAGACGCGCGCAGCCGGGCTTGGGAAGAACCGTGAGCGCCCGCTTGCAGGCTCGGGTCTGCGGAGACCAGAGCCGAAGCTGTGGGCCTTTGGGAGTGCGCCTCACGTGGCGACTAGGTTCACGGCCAAGCCCCTCCCTCCACGTCCGCCTTTGGAGAACGGAATGAATCATCCTGTTCCTTTATTTTTCTTCGTGAACGTTCATTCATTCATAAATGTCTATTTTATGCCTGTCAGGTTCCAGCCACGGGTTCTAAATACGAGGGGCAAATAATTGAATAAAAATAAGGTCCCTATCCTCCAGTAGTATCGTGTCGGCAGGAGAGTCCGATAAAAGCAACACGCTGTTAAATGTGATGAACTCCGCACATGCGAGATATGCACAGCTTGTTCTACTATAGAGGTGGTATAGTTTGTGCAGTATCAGTATTTCTCCCACAAATCAGCAGCCTGTGGCTCCCTGGAGGAGAAATAAAAAATTGGGCGCTAGCAAATATTATTCTTAGGGGCCTAAGGCACAGCCTGATTTGGGTGATGTTACAAATCCCGACTCTGTCAATTAAAGCTGTATGTTTTTGAGAAAAATGAAGGAAGGTGATAGCTATGCTCCTGAAGAACCCCAACTGCCCTCTTCTCGTTAAAGGAAACTTTCTGGTGGCAGTTATGCTCATTTCCACTCACCAACCAGCCTTCAGAAATGCTTCCTTGTCACATCCACGTTTTGCTAGTTGGAGACTCCAAAGGGTGAAGTGCGGCCGGGACAGATGGGACAGATGTTAGAAAAACAAGGAGCAGCTGCTTCTTCCCTGGGAGGGATTTAGAGCTTTCAAAATGATCCCCTCCCCACCTACCTGCAGTCCCTCCTCCCCTGCTGCTGCTTCAGCCTGGTCAGTTGGCAGAAAAAGCAGCCGCAGTTGAGCAGGGCTGGGAAAGTGGGTCTCTGCTCAGCAGGTCTTCCGTTTAAGGGCCTATTTGGGCATAACGGCCCTTATTACAGCTGTAGGTTGAGATGCCAAGGTGAAGAATTAATGTTTCACTCAGCCAGGCAGGAAAGCAGGTCGGTTTTCTCGTGTGTTTTATAAATGTGTTTTGAAACATACCAGATTCATTCTGGTGCCCCTTTTCTTTTTCTGGAGGTGGAGTATTTCGTTTAGGTAATAAATCTTTTTAAGGAGATGAGATGGGGTATAAAAACACAAGCCAGACACTCACACTTAGGTAAACTAAATCTTCCTATATGCAAAAGGGCATCACCAGGAGCTTTAGTCAGAGACCTAAGTACCTCTACCTGAATCCTGCATCACAACCTATTGGCTTTATGACTTGAATAAATTCCAACGTTTCTCTAGACTTTAGTTTCTAATTTGTAAAATCATTGTGAGGA
The DNA here is from genome assembly GCF_029215605.1 of Mirounga angustirostris. Lineage (NCBI taxonomy): Eukaryota > Metazoa > Chordata > Mammalia > Carnivora > Phocidae > Mirounga > Mirounga angustirostris. The sequence continues at coordinate 141,031,382 of NW_026991709.1, read as the reverse complement.
ATAAATGTGGTATCATTTAACACTGTTTCAGCCATTGAAAAACCACTTCTACAGTTTTTGCCATAACTAAGTATCACTTGAACCGTTATTATTTAAGATTTTTAATCTAAATCAACTCAAAGAAAAACTTACATGGGCACTATCCACATTAACCTCACCCTACGCAATAATATCTGTAAAATCGAGGGTTTTGTGTGTCCCATAAAATGGACTGCTGGACATGCCACACTATGAGAAGCACTAGCAGCACCTCAGTACCTGGTACATAACAGTGTACCCCTCTCCGGTCTCATGCTAAATAAGATCATTTGGGGGCACAGTCTTTATAATATACCTGAGAAAGATAAGTTATTTATTAAAAGTTAAATCATAGAAATGTAATTGGTACTTCAAAACAGAAGAAATTTCCTAAGATATCACATTATTAATGGGCAAATCTTTGAGCCATAACTGCAATGGGAACAAAAAGAGGAGGAGAGCACATTGTCCCGGAAATGAAGAAATCTGTATTATCCAAGCATGACCTCTAGGGCTTAGACAATATCTGGTACATAATGGCTGAATGCCGGCGTGGGTGGTTAGGAAGGACTTCAAAGATGAGGCAGAAATTATGGTTGGCAGTGAAAGATGGGTAGCACGTGTCAGCAGAGAAGAATGCATGTCACACTAGGAGAAAAGTAAACAAAAGTGTCCGGGAGGGGCGCCTGGGTGGCTCAGTCGATTAAGCGTCTGCCTTGGGCTCAGGTCACAATCCCAGGGCCTTGGAATCCAGTCCCTAGTTGGGTTCTCTGCTCAGTGGAGAGTCTGCTTCTCCCTCTCCCTCTGCCTCCTTCCACTGCTTGTGCTCTGTCTCTGTCTCTCTCAAATAAATAAATAAAATCCTTAAAAATACAAGTGTCTGGGATTTGACAAATGAGGCATGGAAAAGAAGGTAAGGAATAAAAACATATGTGCAAAAGCTAGGGGTAGGAAGCAGGGCTGTGTGGCAGGCATGGTGGAGGGCAATGCCTGAAACCATTCGTTTGAGGATTTGGGAAGCTAGGATGGTTAAAAATGAGACTGAAAATGTTAGAAGAGGTCAGATTCCCAAAGCCTTAAACATTAGGCTGAGGAGTGTTTGAATTTGTTGCTATAAGCAGTCAGGGGCTATTGAAGGTTAACAAGTAGAAAAACGGCCTTGTGGTCAAAGTGGTGTCTTTTAAAGATTTTGTGTAGGCTAGATACAGGCAGTGAGGAGGAGGCAGGGGTTAAGCAGAAGGGTAAGGGGCTATTGCAGTTCAGGCAGGATGCGAAAAGAGCCTGAATTAGTATATGTGGCAATGTAAAACAAAGGACGGTTGTGAATGTACCTGGAAAGGAAGAATCCATTCTTCATAACCGACTTAGGAAACTAGAACAAGGAGTCAAGAAGGTTTTCTAGGTGATTCCTTTCCTTGGCAAATGTACACAGACAAATGAGAAAATCGTGGCAATGCACCCATTCATGCCTCAAATGATCTGCCATTGATCCTCATTACTGGGGAGCAACACTGAAAGAGAGGAACCAACTAGGAGAAAATTGTAGTGACCCAAGGGAGCAAGGACAGTAGCTGATCTGTGGCAGAGCATGCAAAAGCAAAGAGAAGTGAACGGCTTAGTATGTAGACTAGACGTGAATGCACACACACATACACATATCTTAATTTAATATCTAACGAATTTGCAAGTACACATAAATATCTTAATTGTTTATTGCATCAATTCTGACTAGATCTAGCATACCTTTTTGCTCTATGTTGATATCCAGTTAGTTATTTTTAAAAGTCGAGATAGCCCCTGCTTACTTCCAACTCTGCCCAACGTCAGAATTGAAGACTCTTCACCGATAGCTCTGCTCTGTCCTGTCTTTGAGCCAATGAGAATTGCATTTAGAAGAATACTAGAAGCCCCATCCCTACCAGTACATGAGATTTGGAACCAGTTCTTGGCTAGAAGATCACTATCCATTGGACCCTGATGGCCCTGTCTGCTTTCTGAGCCTCATGATCTAGCCCCCAGAACCCACAGCCTGTGCCTTTTCCCATTTGAATGGACTTGGGTCCAGGTTGACAATTAGTTTGTTAGGGCTGCCATGACAAAGTACCACAGAATGGGTGGCCTCAACAACAGAAACTTATTTTTTTCACAATTGGAGGCTAGAAGTCCAAGATCAAGGTATCTGTAGGCTTGGTTTCTTCTGAGGCCTCTCTGCTTGGCTTACAGATGGCCGTTTTCTCCCAGTATCTTCACATAGTCTTCAGGTTGTGGGTGTCTGTGTCCAAAGGACCAGACCCCTTCCTGGAGTCCCAAATCACCTGGCTAGAGCCCTGACAACTTGCCTAGCTTTAGCCTCCCCCCAGCATGATAGAGTTTGTCCCTGTCTTTCTGGTGGTTGAATAGGTTCTGCCTTGCTATGGCTCAGTCCACCTAGCCACTTCAGTCAGCTCCTCTTTGTCCCCCATTGCCCACACCCAACTGATTACAACATCCACCTGGCTCTTTAACAAATCTTTTTATTTCATCTGCCAACCACACTGTTACGACTCAATCCAAGATCTACCTGCTTTTGCAGAGATGTTCACAATGGTCTCCTAACTTGCTCTCTGTTCCTAGGCTGTTTCTCCTCCCATCCATTCTTTCTAACTCATTTCACCCACAACAGCAAATAGGATCATAAAACTTTTTATATAAAATCCCTCAGTGGTTCCCATATAAATAAAATCCAAACCCTTTCCTTGGACAAGGTTCACAAAGCCCCTGATAGATGAGTTCCAGCTTATTACGTCATCCTTTCATCAACAACCTGCTTGTACTCTACATTATTTACTATATGAGCCTACTTGCAATAGTTTAGAAAGTTATCTGTGGGGACTTTTCTGTACACTATCCTAGAAAAATGGGTAAGATTCTGTGTTGAACAAAGAAACTTGAAACTGATTTCTGAAAGAGTATGTAGTGGAAAGACAGGAGCTGTGGAACTAAACAGAGCTAAATTCTAACTCCTCTTGCCTTCTTTTACTTTTTAACTGTTTTATTAGATATAACTTATATACAGAAAAGGGCACAAATCTTTGTGCAGCTGAATGAGTTCTTAAGTATGTATATACTTTTGAACTACACCTCTGTCGAGACCTAGAGCATTTCTAGGCATCCAAGAAGGTTCCTTGATACCTCCTCCTAGTGAAACCCCCCTCATAAAAGTAACTACTCTCCTGACTTCTATGAGAATGTACTAGTTTTGCCCTGTCTCGAACTTATGCAAACATAATCATACAGTGTAGTCTATCATATCTGGCTTCTTTTGCTCAGCTCAATAGCCATGAGACTTGTTCATGTTGTTGTATATATCCACATATCTGCTCTCCTACTTCTAATTTACATTTGGTAAACTGTTTCTCTTCCTGAGTCTCAGTGTCCTCAATCACACCATCCCTGCACAATTGATCTGAGCATTAAAGAAGACCTGTAACAAACAGTGATAGTGTTTTCTAGCACATGGTAGGCCATTGCTAAATTCTAACTATTGTTATTGTGATGATTATCTTTTACTTTTACAAAACTGTCCTTTTGAACTATTGCACTATATCCAGGGTTTTTTGGTTTTCTTTTTTTTTAATGTAATACTTCTGAGCTACTCTGCCTTCAAGACTGAAATCTGGGTAACAATATGTTTAAATCAGTATTATGTGAATACCTTTCAAATGAACAAAGGAGATTTAACAGTGTGCCCTATCACTTACCAGGTGAGAAAAAAAAGTGTGAAAAAAAATCACCTCTCACCTCTGTGGAAGGCTTTTTATATTTTATGCTTTGTTTTTACTGTGAATTGTTTTCTGGGTGGCCTCCTTTAAGACAGACCACAATTTTTTCTGGGGTCACAGACTTTTATTCCTAAAAAATACTAAAAAAAAAAGTAATAAAGATAATGATCAGACTATGACATGACTTATATTGGATTCCTCTTACCTTGGTCTTGTGCAGATGCTATGATCCTTTGTAGAATTTCTCATAGGGGCTGGCAAACTTGACAAACAAAAACAGAAGTGCTTTTCATTGTACAGTGTGTCTGAAAGAGCAGTGACATTCTGATTAGATGGCCAGCTGCCCTGAAAACATCTCAAGGATCTTTTGCTTATTTAGAGGAAATAAAGTTAGTGAAAACTCCGACAACTGATTCCAGATGTTTCTGCACTACTAATCTGACAGAGGACAAACTTCCTGAATTCATTACCCACTCTTCTCCCAAGTCAGAGAGCCTACTATGTGCCATACACTGTGCTGAGTCCTGGAATAAATAAACAAGATGATGTCCTTTCCCTTAAGGAACTCACAGTACATGGGGCATAAGACAAACACACGAACAATAATTACAGTCCAACATGATAAAAGATGATGTGGGAGCCCGAGGGAGCCCAAGTCATTTGACTTCCAGAAAATAAACATAAACATGAATGCTTATATTTGAAGTAACTCTTTAAAAATTATTATTCAACAAGAGAAAGACAATGGAGTCATAGTTGACAGCACTTTGCTGTATAGAATAGGCATATGGTAACCATCAATGAACAACAAATATGGTTGAAATAGCTAGGGTGGCCACTATTAGCTGGAGCCACATAGACACCCAAGGAGATAAAAATGAGAATTGCTAGCAAGTTCTGATGCTTTCTCGCTAGTGCTATGTTCAGTCAAAACAATCCTATGTCATCGATTTTGGTATATTTATCAATAGGACATTAAGCAATAAGTCCAAATAAAGAGCCCCCAAAAGCTCAGGACTTGACCTTCAGTAAAGGAGAGTGTTTACACAAATCTGTTCCATTAACTAAATTCTGTGTCATGGGATGCCTGGGTGGCTCAGATGTTTAAACGTCTGCCTTCAGCTTAGGTCATGATCCCAGGGTTCTGGGATCAGCCCGCCATCACATTGGGCTCCCAGCTCATCAGGGAGTCTGCTTCTCCCTCTCCCTCTCCCTCATCGGCTCCCTCTGTCTCTCCCCTCCTGCTCATGCTCTTGTGCTCTCCGTCTCTCTCTCTCTCTCAAATGAATAAATAAAATCTTAAAAAAAAATTAAAAAACAAATTCTATGTCATGGAGCCAGGGATCCCAAGGTACGGATGAAGGGTTTCCTAAAGGAATGTGGTATTGCTGTTGCTAGGCCACATGACTCTGCTGTTTGAGGAGAGAGACTGTCTTATGCGCACCATTATAGGACCTCTCAGAGGACTTGGCATCTGGCAAGGTAAATGTTGGTTGCATAAGATCCTGTTAATGGAGAATATACGGGCACCATGTAAAACTAATATGGGTCACATGGTCCATTGATTATTTCTCTTTAGCATCACTTCCGTCCTCCTCCTGTCAGTAACCCCTACCTCAATTCAGGCTCTATTTTGCCATTTCTGATCTTTGGCTAAAGACAACTTTTTCATTCTTTAAGATATGTTTTCTGGTCAAGGCATCTCCTCACTTAGAACACGATATACACATTTATGGCACGATCTGCTTGACATCTTGTTCTTTTGGACACTGCTCCTCCCCTGCTTTATTACATGGTTTCTACCAATGTTTTCATGTCCTTATAGGACATCTCTCTCTAGCCATACTCATTTGTTAAAGAATGGATACATGACCTCAAGTAGATCAATGACGTTTTGCCTAGGAAATATTAGCTGTGGGTCTAAGTATATCAGTTTGTTTCCTGAGGTTAGAATTGTAAAATGCAGAATGTGTAAGCCATTAAGAGATGAGTTTTGTGGGTGCCTGGGTGGCTCAGTCAGTTAAGCATCTGCCTTCCACTCAGGTCATGATCCTGGAGTCCCAGGATCGAGTTCCACATCAAGCTCCCTGCTCAGCAGGGAGTCTGCTTCTCCCTCTGACCCTCTCCCCTCTCGTGCTCTCTCTCAACCCTCTCTTTCTCTCAAATAAATGAATAAAATCTTTAAAAAAAGAAAAGAAAAAGAGATGAATTTTGTGCCATGTAGAGAAAGTTATCTCTAAGGAAAAGGGAAAGATGATGCCTGACCTAAAAGGTACAGAGATTCAAGACTGAGAAAATCCATATAGAGTTTGAACCTCTGGTTGTAGCTTCTCTGAGATAAATCTCTATTCCTGCCTTTCTGGGTCTTGGCTCTTTCAGCCACCAAAGACTCGTATATAGGACATGTCTTGTATATGACTCCAAATCTTCTCAGCCCCAATTCTTGCATGTGGCCACTAGTTCTTTGTAGGCTTCACATACTTTCATATAGGTGCAAGCTGGTAATATCTTGTACCTCTCTCACACTACTGCACGAAACACCCATATGGATCCTCCAAAGAGTCATACATATACACATATACAGAAGTGCAGGGGAAGTTAATGTCTATGGGGCCACCACGATCAATAGTGAATGGAATCCAATGGATAAATATGTCCCACTTTTTATTCCCTGGGAAGACAGTTCTGAAGCACATTTTATAAGACCTCTCCAACAGTCTCATGATACCCAGTACCAGTCACCTGTAAAATGGGACACTCATTAAAACATGAATATATTATCTTTCCCTCCTTCCCTGCTTCACTTTTCCCTGTCCCTCCTTCCCGCTTCCTGGGATGATATTCAAAGATAATCCCCTTGCACATAATCTAGGCAAAAAGAGCACTTGCACATTGTTTCTGACTTTTTGTTTAAACCGATTCAAGTTGGTTCTTGCTTCTTGCAACTCAAAGACATTGTCCAGATTAATTCAAAGCCCTGCAATGGTTCCCCCATCGCCCATAGAATATGAGTATACAAGCAACAGAACTAGATGGGAACACATGGAAATCTGATCCAGAGTTTACATTCTTAACTTCTCTGGTGCTTTGTAAATGTTTATCACCCTCTCCCAGTTGAAAATCAATCAAATTCTCCCTAACTATGCAACGTGCCATTGAGAATACATAAAACTCCAGACACACACACAAAAATCCTACTTCAGGTCACTAGTTGTTCTTTTCCTGTTGTGAGCTGTGTCTAGGTACCACACTTCATTTCACTGTTTATCTACTGTTGAAGATTTGGGCTGTTTCTAATTTTTCTTTTAAAATTAACACTGAAGTGAATATTCTAAAAATAAAGCTTTCATCTTTAGCTCTGTGTATTTCCAAAGGATAATTCCTAGAAATGGAATTATGGTACTAATTACTGTGGATAAATTGCCACCAATAAGTAAAGTCACTTTAAATATATTTGCTAAGTTGATACAGACAGGCATTTTGTTACAACTTATTAATTTTTATTAGTAGTGATAAATACTTTGCTTAATAGACTTATTGTCCTTTTATGAATTGTCTATCCATATTCTTTCCCATTTTAAATTAAACCATTACCATTTTCTTATTGATTTATCTATTGCTTTTTTATATGAAGCCTTTTTCTATCCTGTTTGTGGCATTTATTATAATTGTTTTCCTTTTACTTTTATGAATAATAATTTGACAGACTCATGTACATATGGAGTATTTTTCTTTTGGTTATTTATTTCATTATTTAATTCTTAAAGATAACCCATTCTATCCTCTATATTTCTTGTTTCCTGTTTTTTTTTTTTTTTAATAAATAGATTGCTAGGGCGCCTGGGTGGTTCAGTCAGTTAAGTGTCTGCCTTTGGCTCAGGTCATGATCCCAGGGTCCTGGGATCGAGTCCTGCATTGGGCTCCCTGCTCAGCGGGGAGCATGCTTCTCCCTCTCCCTCTGCTGCTCTCCCTGCTTGTGCTCTCTCACTTGCTCACTCTCTCTCTCTCTCATAAATAAATAAATAAATAAATAAATAAATAAATAAATAAATAAATAAATAAATAAATAAATAACTATTTTATAACTATTTTCTTTTCTTCCTCTTTATTTTATTTTCTTATGGTGGGAAATGAAAATCTATCCTTCTCTCCAAAGAACTAACCAATTCTTCTAACACTGTTTTCCCAAAAGTATTTACCAAATAACCTACTTTTTCCTTTTCAGTTTTTTTCTGATCTTGAATCTATTTCTAGGCTCTTTGTCTTCTCCATCTCCCTGCCTACTTTTGTGACTATGTCTTTTCATTTTGCAACTAACTCTTAAGCTCTGGGCAGGTAAAGAGAAGATAGAAATGATGTTTCATCTCTTCCCATTTCAGGCCACGTCTCAGCACACTTGAGCACTGAACTGACTGAAGGCTCAAGACAATGTCTGTGATTGGTATGTGTCAGGACACTGAGCAGTGTCACCTGCCCCATCCACTCTGGCTTTGTGCCTGCTGGCTCCTAGTTTGTGCGCAGACAGATGAGGATGGGCTACAAGAGCCCATAGCTCCCTCCCCAGATTCAACTAAAGAATGATTCTTGACTTCCCATCCTTGGTTGCAGAGCATGTTTATATTTATTCCATACTATTTATATTATTATACCTTGGGTCCCTGGGAAGCAGATTCTGAGGCGGAGATTAACACACAGGAAGTTTGCTAGGGAGTGCTCTGGTGGTCAAGACTTTTAGAAGAGAAGAGAAGGAAATAGGATTAGGTAGAAGGAGGAGATAAACTGTGGTGTAGTCCTAATAAGAACTTAGCCAAACTCTGAAGGTGGATGACCCTTCAGAACTGTCCTGAATTGGAGCAAGGGGACTGAGCTTCATACTCCTGCATTGACCAATCATTGGTAGAAGGCTGCTCTAGGAAGGGCAATGACCTTGGGTGAGGCATGTCTCTTTAGCAGGTAGCACTAATCATGATTACAATTACCAGAATTATAACTACAAGTTAACATGAATTTGTGAAATGCATTCATTATTAACTGTCCCTCTCTATATCATAAGCTCCAGGAAGTAAAGGACCATGTCTGTTTCTTAATCACTATTGCAACCTCAGAACATAGCAATTTTTTGTTGAGTACCTAATGCATACAAAGGACTCCATAAATAATTGCTGAATAAATAAATGACTAGAGGAGGCAATATTATCTTCTTTGTCTATATTTTACAAAGAAGAAAGTGAGGTACAAAATAGAGCTAATAAATGGTAGAGCTGAGATATAAGTCCACATCAATTTGGTTCCAGAGGCCATGCTCTTTCTACTATGATAGAGTCTTAGTCAGCTTAGGCTGCCAAAACAAAATACCACAGACTGGGTAGCTTAGACAAAAGAAATTTATATTCTCACAGTTCTGGAGATTGGAAGTCCAAGATCAAGGGGTCATCAGAATTGGTTACTGGTGAAATCTCTCATCCTGGCTTGTAGGGACGGGACACCTCTTTGCTGTGTTCTCACGTGGCCTCTTCCCTGGGCACATGCAGAGAGGGAGGGGGACAAAGTAAGAGAGAGAGAGAAAGAGAGAGGGATCTCTGGTGTTTCTTCCACTTCTTATAAGGACACCAGTTCTATCAGATTAAGGCCCCACCTTTATGACTTCATTTAACCTTTACTACCTCCTTATAGGCCCTATCTCCAAATGCAGTCACATTGGGGATTAGGGCTTCAACATATAATTTGGGGGGCAACATGATTCAGTCCATAACAGAAAGACTTACAGGGCTTATTATAAAACCATAAAGATTTAGGGGAGCCTACCTTAGGCAGTACTGTGGCACTCTCCTTCTGCCTTCTGCGCAATTATGCAAGTAATGCTGCCATTTGTGTCTAATTATATAAGAAATACGACAAAAACAGAAAAATGTTGAAATGAAAGGTCTGAGAAACTTTAAAAATAGACAGTAGTACTCAACATTAGGGTTATTTGGTCCTCCCCTAATTAGTGACTCCAAATTGCTGCAGACCATGAAGTATCTTCTTAACCACTGTATCAAATTCTGACCCACATTTTCTCATTAAAGATATTTAGCTTTCAGCTTCTCTTTCCTGTATTCTGCAATAGCTATGGTCTTCAGCCATTAATCTAGTCCATCCTCCATACTTGGGCTAGTTTTCATCCTGAGAAGAAAAAAGGACCTCGTCACTCCCTCGCTTAACTCCTCCCTGTAGTCTCATTTCTCCTTGTGACAGTGGTTCTAAAACTTCGTTGTCCATCAGAATCACCTAGAAGCCTCGTTAAAACACAGACTGGTGTCCCTCCACCACACATCCCCTCCACCCCCCAGAGTTTCTGATGCTGTAGGGCTGGGGCAAGGCCTGAGAATTTGTATTTCTAACCTGTACCCATGATGCTAATGAAACTGATCCTGGGACTACCTTTGGAAAACCTCTGCCCTGCAGAGAAGGCTGACCCCCAGCTTTTGCCTCTATCTGGCCTCAGCTTGCTTACCCTTGCTTACCCCTCTCCCTCTTACCCTTCTGCACCCCTCTCCTTCTAACTCCCATAGATCTTACATTCTACCCACATATTTTCACCACATCTAGAATACTTCCGGCACTGTCATACTTCATGCCTTCATGGCTGGCAAAGTCTATTTCCTACCCAGCTCATATGCTCCTTCTCTGGGCAGCCTTCCCTTACTCTTTTGGAGTATTTTAATGATGATTCCACACACTGTGTTCATATCTCTGTTTTATATTACCGCTTTATTTTTATTATTTTTCAAGCCCTTCTCTTTCACTGTGGGTTTGACTGTACAGGGGACATGTCTCACTTTTGTATTTCTGATGATTCACATAGTGTCTGCCAAGAATTGCTGCTTGGTATATGTTGAATTTGTGTTTGAGGTTAATTCAGTTTAATTATTCATAAAAGGCTTAAACCATTCATGGGATACATGGTGGCTCTGACATCCTGTAAGGTTCCTTTCATTCTATTAGGATCTGAGACCCTACATGGGAGCCTTTCAACTCCTTTCAGCTACTGTGCATGGCTTCCCTTATTCATTAGCTCTCACCTTCAATTTGTCTATGTAGCTGACCTCAATTCCAGGCTTTACTGACCATACTTTTGTCTGGCATGCTCCAGCATTCTCTTTGGCTTACACATTTATTTCTTGAGGTTCAGACTGGGTTCTTTAGCTCTCTGCTCACTAGCCTCCCTGGCCTTTACTTCCTGCCAGAATAGCACACTTTGCTTGATCTGATTTGGTTCACTGGTTCCTGAATTTTGAAACTGTCTACAACCACTAGACAAATGGCCCATATATCTGCAGTCACTATGATCTGGAGAAAGGCTGCTGGTTGAACCTTTCTCCTTACTCTCCCTTTGCCCTACTGCCCACCTGTTAACACTTGATTCATTATTCAACCATCCTTCAATTCATTCTTCTATTTGTTCTTCAACTCAGAGCTTGCAGGTGAAAAAGTGTATGGCATCATCCACCAAATTTCTACTTCAAACTATGTATTATTACATGCTGAAGTCATAAGGGGGGAAAACTCTGAGCTAGAAAAGAAAGAAATAAAAAAATTTCAATCACAACCCAGCTGTGAAATATTGCTAAAGACAGCCTCTTCAGGGGCGCCTGGGTGGCTCAGTTGGTTAAGCGACTGCCTTCGGCTCAGGTCATGATCCTGGAGTCCCTGGATCAAGTCCCGCATCGGGCTCCCTGCTCAGCAGGGAGTCTGCTTCTCCCTCTGACCCTCCTCCCTCTCATGTACTCTCTCTCTCATTCTCGCTCTCTCAAATAAATAAATAAATCTTTAAAAAAAAAAAAACAGCCTCTTCAATTTATCATTAAGAGGGCAACATAAACTGGATTTTCTGAAGATATGAATAACCCAAGTCTTCACTAATTATACTGGAAGTATATAGTATTACAATTATAAAAATTATCAGCCATGAAAAATTTCATACCCTGTTTACTTTCAGGGTGAAATACACCTTCTCAAATTTGTAGGTTATTTTTACTTTGTAGGTTGGGCTTAAGTATAAATGATAATACATTTCTCAGATAAGCTAAAAGGTTAAAAACAAAGAAGAAGGAACTTTCAACTTCTGATAAACCAGATGCAAGAGATGATAGCTAAGTCACCATGTCATATTTCAAATTAATAGTTTTAACTGTACTTGGGCCAAATAAATTGACTTTGTAAAAAATTCCTTACTCTCAGAAATTATGGTATTTCTTATTTATGTAAAGAGTTTGATTTTATCTCTACCAGATGAAATTCCCTGTAATTTTCCATTTCAAATAATTACTCATAAGAAACCAGAAGAATAGGTGATATATGGCCTGATACATATATTCTCTAGTGTTGAAATGCTTTTCTAATTTTAATTATTTGATCCCTTCAACCAAAAGTGGGCTCTTTTTTCAGTTTTAAAAGGCAAAGAGATACTGACTTCTACTACAAGGGGAATAAAACAATCTTGGGATACCACTCAAAAACTGGGGAACAATAATTCTTAATAATGTCCAACTTGCAGTATTATTGTCAGTATTAAATAAGGGAATAATTGCGGAAATGCTAGATAATGCATGCACACAGTTGGTGGTCAATAAATGTTAGATGTCCCATAATAGTACCATAGTCTGTGAGTCCCAGAAATAGCTTAGGCATCCATGGGCTTTCTTACAGGAAATACAAATGGTCATGAATAGTTATATTTTCTGGTCAAGTAGAGTGAATTGCTCCTTGGAGTGTTCTCGAGAAGAATATTGGAACACATAAAGTACCCAATTAGACACATCTGGTGTTCCAGAAAGGCTATTGGAGGGGAGATGGAGAAGCTCAGTGGGAAATGTGCATATTCCACTATGCAAAACAGAATCACATTTGCCAAGAGGAGGTTTATTGTCAAGAGATGAGACAAGTAGGAAATCACTAAAACTGCTGCTTCTGTGAATGGATTTGGAAGGTGAATGCATTGGGACCTCTTCTCAGCCCTCATTTTCTGCCTCTCTACGGTATCCAACACTGTTGCCCACTCCCCCCACCCCGAGCTGTTCTTTTTGAAAGCCTTTTTCTCTGTACCAGATTGAAACTATATTCACCTACTTCTCCCATGAAGTCTGCCCTTTTCTGCTCTCTGATTTACCCTCTTCCATTTTAAAATACTTGACTTTTCCATTATGTACAATCTTGAGATCCATGGTCTTTTCTGTGGACTTTCTCTTAGAGAATCCATCCATTTTTGGAGATGCAACTGTTGCAGTTTATGTGGAGGGTTCCCAAATATTACTGGAGTTCTAATTTCTCAAATTTCAGGTTTGCATCTCCAGCTCCCCATCGAATAATGTTGATGTTGTATCGATTCGTCAAACTCAGCACATTAGAAAAGACTTACTTTCTGTCATCCTTGTATCTTTCAGTATTCTCAGAACTCAGTCCATCCTTATCATCTCAGTGATGTTTGAATCAATTCTGCATTTCACTCCTTAAACCTAAATCATGTTGTGTAACCTTCTCTAATACCATAGATCGTTCTTTCCTCAGTCAACATCTTTGTGCACACCCATATCCTTTCCCATATGGACTGTTTTTGTAGCTGCCCCCACCCCCCCCGCCACCAACTCCAACTACTTCAGACCTGCAGACTTTCTTCTCTCCAGTTCATTCTGTGCACCTCAGCTAGATTATGCCTTTTAACAACCCTTACTAACTCATCATGGAATTGCTTATTGAAAACCCTTCAATTATCTAAGTTTCCACAGGTTTCCACAGATTTTCCAAACTCCTAGGCCTTCCAGGCCTACATCTGGCCTAACCTGACTTTATAATCCCACTCCTTCCCACTTATCACTATCCCCCTGGGGCCCCATTCATTCCATTTATAGGAGGTTTTAGATAGGCAGTAACTCTTTCAAGGAAGGGTAGAGCCCTAAAATCTTCCTGAGATACTTCATTTTCTGTCAAGAACACCTCCTCATGATTATAAACCCCTTTTTTAGAGACAGAACTTGATTTCACAAATATAAAGTGGCCCTAGGATGTCAGTAGGTGCTTCTAATAAGCATTTTTTGTCATCTCCCTATAATCTAAACACTGAGAACTGGCAAATTTCCCAAGTGTTCTCTTTATTCATACAAAGATCATAAAAAAATAGATCCTTCAATGTTTGCATTTTTCATCACGTTACAAGTTTAAAATTTATTTTTTATTATTAAATGTTTTAAATAGAAAATATAATAGGTACTCCTATACCTATCATCAGACTTAATAGATGAGAAAGGTCAAAAAGGTCATATTTACTGCAGGTCACTTTAAAAAATATAAGGATATAACGAGTCCTATGACCCAAACTTCCTGTCCACCTGAAGTTCTATAATGCTGCACCAATAACTCAGAAGACATAAAAAAAATATTGATATTTGGGTAATATTTGTGTTAGATGTTGTCTATGACTTGATGGGAATGGAAAAAGAGTCTGCCTAGGAAAGAACAAGTCAGTACATGTTCTTTTATTAGACTCAGAACTGAGTTAGCCAGTGAATTTCACATCATATCTTAGCTACCAGGAAACTTGCACTATTTAATTGCTAAGCTTCATAAATTAACTCATCCCAGATCCCTGTACATCTGTTATTCTCTTTCTTTTTAACAGGTTTTGTACTTTTAATTCTTACTTGTCTTACATGTTTTAAAAGATGACTGTAATCACTTATTGAACATTTTAAAAAAACCTACAGAAATACACTTACATGACATGTTGATGAAAATTATCAGAGAAGTCCAAGATACAGTATTCCATGGCAAGTTCGTCAAGTTTCTTAAGATAGGACATAAATAATGACTTGTTTTAAATGGGAATAATGGAACCTAATTTTTATGAAACCCACAGTAATCTAAAAACTTCAATTTCATTTGTGTTTACCTTCTCTTCAACACCAAACTTCTTACCAAACCAATTAGAGAATAAAGAACTGATACAGATTTATCAACTTTTTTCATCATTTTGATAAGACAGTCATGGACTCAAATTCAAATGATCAAAAAGATGGAAAAAGAAATAATATACCTGATTAATTTACAGATGGAGAACTCTGTTGCCATTGAACTATCTTATCATACAAGTGAGGCATTTCAGTCTCTGTTCATAACCCATTCCTAAGTTTGGCTACTGAATTCACTAAAGTAAAATAGTGGCAAGAAGCTACAGGAATTTGAAGTAGAGGGATAAGTAGATCTTAAACAACTTGCCCAATGGAAAATGAGTTCATACCAAAGTTCAGCCTAGAACCCAGATTTCCTTGCATATCTAGGAACATTATAACTGGTTTGTGTTAATGTTTCATGTTGAGAAAATTTTACTGGTTTTTGAGTAAGAGCATAAACTGATAGTTGGCTAAAGTAACCACTTTGAAAGTCAAGATTTATTTGAATTAGTAAATTCTCTCATGTCTGTTGAAAAACTATGCCCACTATTAAATTATAGGCTAGGCATTTGATATAGGTGTTGGTCATACAGCGGTAAATAAAACAGTGCTCATGGCCCACAAGATCCTTGTGTCTAGAAGTAAGTTTTTAATTATTATAATAAAGTTGAGAAGTGGGTGGGGTTTTATGGAGATTGAGCCATATGTGCCTAGGAGGGATGCCTACTCCAGCCAACTGTGGAGTGGAGCTGAAGGTGAAAAGTCCAGAAAGGCTTCTGAGAGGAACTAACATTTAAAATTTGAGATCAATAAGGAGAGGGAAGAGAAAAATATTCCAGGTTCAGGAAAGTATGTGCTAAATCCATCAGAAATCCTGATGCATTTTAAAAACCTAAGGAAGTTCAGTCTGGCTGATGCTTCAGAGCAAGACTAAGATGTGAAGTTATAGACACAGGCCCCTTCACCTTACAGGTAACATTAATAGGGTTGGCATTCATCCTGAAAGCAAGGAGAGGTCACTTACTGGACAAACAATAAAGTGATATGAAATTGCATTTTAGAACAAAAGACTTCCAATAGGGTAGGCTCATTCAGTGGGGCTCAAGTGGTCACAGGCAAACCAATTTTAAATAATCAACGTTCAGGTCCTCCACTTCCTTTTGTACTCTTTCTTAGAGAGGATCTTCTTGAGAAAGCATTCACTTGCAGTGAAGGCATGATGCAGGTTTCCTTTCCCTGGTACATCTCACACCTATCATTCACTCATTCTGATTCTGGCTCTGGTGGGTTATTCAGGAGCTCCAAATAAATGGACAAATCTAAATACCGATATTGGTGAAGTCTTCATTTCTCAAGACATAGTAAATCTGCTTATAGATTTGAGATTTCCTCTTGTTTAAAAATAGTTTCATTAAGCATAAAACATGGTATCAGAACCAGTCTTAGAATATTTTGAAGTCAGGTATATTGCACAGTGGAGATGCAGGAGTAATGGTAACTTTAACTTAATAATTTTGTCCATTTCATTCCTGAATTACCATCAAAGAATGCATTCTTCCTGAAAAGAACTTGGAAAGAGCAAAGAAAGAGAATTTTGGTCAAAAACGTCGATGAAAGTGGCACTTTATTTCATCCTGGCAAAGTTCCCTGCTTTATCTATTTTTTTAGAATTGTAAAAAGCCTGTTAGAAAAGAAGAATCTGCAACAAAGCGTGCCTTCTGAACATTTTCATCCTCCTCAGTAAGGAGAAAGCACTTTGTAACACCAGTGAGAGAATTCTCATTTACCTATGTTTCAGCTGTATATTTGGCCTGATTTCAGAGAGAAAAAAGTGCAAAATTATTTATTTATTTTCAACAGATTTTATAACTTCAGTAAAAGGAACATATGACAAAGTTAACTTCATGTTTTATTTTTTTATTCAGGTTGTGGAAAAACAATTTCATTACTCTTTATAAGAGATTATTGAATACTGTGAACACATAATAATTTTTGCTTGGACAAAGTCGTCTGCTCTGTGTCTCTCATCAATGTCTTTAGTCATCTACTCATTCCTCCCAAGTATTTATTATGAGAATAACTTAAAGGAAATGTGTTGTGGATTCTACTCTAAATAATGCAATGAACTGAAATCATTAATATATAGCAATATCTTTTCTTCTGTTTACTCTTAATTCTTACAAAGCACATTAATCTAATACTCTGAACCTAAAATCAGTATCAGCTTATTGTGATTAAGTCCAGTATTTCAAATGTGGATTTGCTGCTCTAATTCTGTGTTTGTTTTCACCATGAAATATTATCATACTATCTATATATAATAATTCTCAAGAGCCCATCTTTATGTCTACCTGTCATGATTTTCTTAGAAAGATTTTTATTTATTTATTTGACAGAGAGAGAGAGAGAATGAAAGCTCATGAGCAGGGGGTACGGCAGGCAGAGGGAGAGGCAGACTCCCTGCAAAGCAGGGAGCCCGATGTGGGGCTCGATCCCAGGACCCAGAGATCATGACCTGAGCTGAAGGCAGATGCTTAACCAACTGAGCCACCCAGGTGCCCCTACCTGTCATGATTTTTAAAGCATCAAGAAATGACCTAGAAAACTGAACTTTGGCACAACTGTAAAGGTCTTTTTTTGAAAAGATATCAGAAAATATCCTAACATGTGGAATTCAATATATATGTGAAATTTATGAATTTATATAAATATAAAGCCTAGATTTGACTAATTTTAGATTCATAAATAAGGTACCTCTAAGTAAAAGTAAAATTAATTGTCACCTGAGAAGTTTTTTTTAATGTTTTTATTTTAATTCCAATATAGTTAACATACAGCATTATGTTGATTTCAGTTGTACACTATAGTGATTCAATACATCCGTACATCGCTCTGTGCTCATTACAAGTGCGATCCTTAATCTCCACTTTGATGGACACTTGGGCTGCTTCCATTATTTGGCTGTTGTAAATAATGCTGCAATAAACATAGGGGTGCATGTATGCTTTTGAATTAGTGTTTTTGAATTTCGGGGGGTAAATACCAAGTAGTGCAATTGCTAGATCATGAGTTAGTTTTATTTTTAACTTTTTTGAGGAACCTCCATACTATTTTCCACAGTGACTGCATCAGTTTGCATTCCCACCAACAGTGCATGAGTGTTCCTTTTCTCCATGACCTTGTCAACAGCTGTTGTTCTTGTGTTATTGATTTTAGCTATTCTGACAGGTGTGAGGTGATATCTCATTGTAGTTTTGATTTGCATTTCCCTGATGGTGAGTGATGATGAGTATCTTTTTATTTGTCTGTTGGCCATCTGGATGTCTTCTTTGGAGAAATGTCTGTTCATGTCCATTTTTTAATTGGATTTTGGGATGTTGAGTTGTATCAGTTCTTTACATATTTTGGATACTAACCCTTTATTGGATGTCATTCGCAAATACCTTCTTCCATTCTGTAGATTGTCTTTTAGTTTTGTTGAGTGTTTCCTTAGCTGTACAGAAGGGTTTATTTTGATGTAGTCCCAGTAGTTTATTTTTGCTTTTGTTTCCCTTGCCTCAGGAGACATATTTAGAAAAAAGTTGCTACAGCCAATATGAAAGAGGTTACCATCTGGGTTCTATACTAGGATTTTTATGGTTTCAGGTCTCACAGTTAAGTCTTTCATCCATTTTGAGTTTATTTTTGTGTGTGGTGTGAGAAAGCGGTCCAGTTGCTTTATTTTACATGATCGGTTTTCCCCAACCCCATTTGTTGAAGAGACTCTCTTTTTCCCATTGCATATTCTTTCTTGCTTTGTTGAAAATTAATTGACCATATAGTTGTGGGTTCATTTCTGAGTTTTCTATTCTGTTCCATTGATCTATGTGTCTATTTTTGTGCCAGTACCATACTGTTTTGATTACTACGGCTTTGTAGTATGACTTGAGGTGAATTGTGATGCCTCCAGCTTTGCTTTTCTTTTTCTAGGTTGCTTTGGCTATTGGACGTCTTTTGTGGTTCCATACAAATTTTAGGATGGTTTGTTTTAGTTCTGTGAAAATGCTGTTGGTATTTTATTAGGGGTTGCATTAAGTGTGTAGTGTGCTTTCGGTAGTACAGACATAACAAATTTGTTCTTTCAACCCATGAGCATGGAATGCCTTTCCATTTCTTTGTAACATTTCAATTTCTTACATCAGGTTTATATAGTTTTCAGAACATAGGTCTTTCACCTCTTTCGTTAGGATTATTCCTAGGTATCTTTTCATTTGGTGTGCAATTGTGAATGGGATTGTTTTCTTAATTTATCTTTCTGCTGCTTCATTATTGGTGCATAGAAAGGAACAGATTTCTGTAGATTGTTTTAGTATCCTGTGACTTTACTGAATTCGTTTTATCAAATCTAGCAATTTTTTGGTGATCTTTTAGGGTTTTCTATATATAGTATCATGTCATCCACAAATACTGATTTACTTCTTCCTTTCTGGTTTGGGTGCCTTTTATTTCCTTTTGTTTTCTGATCGCTATGGCTAGGACTTCCAGTACTATGTTGAATAAAAGTGGTGAGAATGGACATCCTTATCTTTTTTCTGACCTTAGTGGAAAAGCTCTCAGTTTTTCCCCATTGAGGATGATGTTAGCTGTGGGTTTTTCACATTTGGCCTTTATTATGTTGAGGTATGTCCCCTCTAAACCTGTTTTGTTGAGCGTTTTTAACCTGAACATGTGCTGAACTTTGTCAAATGCGTTTTCTGTGCCTGTTGAAATGATCATATGGTTCTTATCTTTTCTCTTATTGATGTGATGTATCACATTGAATTGCGAATGCTGAAGCATGCTTGCCATCCAGGAATAAATCCCACGTGATCATGGTGAGTGATTTTTTTTAACGTGTTATTGAATGTGGTGTGCTAGTATTTTAGAGAATTTTTGTGTCTCTGTTCATCAGGGGTATCTGGCCTGTAGTTCTCTTTTTTAGTGGTCCATTTGTCTGGTTTGGTATCAGGGTAATGCTGGCCTCATATAATGAATTTGGAAGTTTTCCTTCCATTTCCATGTTTTTGGAATAGTTTGAGAATAATAGATATCAACTCTTCTTTAAATGTTTTGTAAAATTCCCCTGAGAAGCCATCTGGTCCTGGAGTTTTGTTTCTTGAGAATTTTTTGATTATTGAGTCAATTTCTTTGCTGGCTATTAGTCTGTTCAAATTTTCTATTTACTCCTGTTTCAGTTCGGGTAGTTTTTGTGTTTCTAAAAATTTTCCATTTCTTTTAGGTTATACAATTTATTGGCATATAGTTTTTCATAAAATTCTCTTACAATTGTTTATATTTCTGTGGTGCTGGTTGTTATTTCTCCTTTCTCACTTGTGATTTCATTTATTTGAATGCTTTCTCTTTTCCTCTTTTTTTGTGATAAGTCTGGCTAAGGCCTATCAATTTTATCGATTTTTTTCAAAGAACCAGCTCCTGGTTTCATTGATATGTCCTATTGTGTTTGTTGTTTTTCTTAGTTTCTATATCATTTATTTCTGCTCTAATCTTTATCATTGCCTTCCTTCTCCTGGTTTTAGGCTTCGTTTGTTGTTCTTTCTCTAGCCCCTTTAGGTGTATGGTTCAGTTGTTTGAGATTTTTCTTGCTTCTTGAGGTAAGCCTGTATTGCTATAAATGAACCACTTTTGTTACATCCCAGAGGTTTTGGATCATTGTGTTTTCATTTTCACTTGTTTCCATATACTTTTTAATTTCTTCTTTGTTTCCTGTTTGCCCCATTCATTGTTTGGTACCATGTTATTTAACCACCATATATTCGTGGTCTTTCCAGATTTTTTTCTTGTGGTTGACTTCAGTTTATAGTGTTGTGCTCAGAAAACATGCATGGTTTGATTTTGAATTTCTTGAATTTGTTGAGGCTGGTTTGTGCGCTAATATGTAATCTATTCTGGAGGATGTTCCATGTGCACTTGAAAAGAATGTGTATTCTTCTGTATTTGAATGGAATGTTCTGAATATATCTGTTAAATCCATCTGGTCCAATGTGTCATTCAAAGCCCTGTTGCTGTTCTGTTTAGATGATCTGTCCATTGATGTAAGTGGGGTATTGACATCCCCTGCTATTCTAGTATTTTTATTGATTGCTTCCTTTGTGTTGGGTATTAACTGTTTTATGTATTTGGGTGCTCCTATATTGGGTACATAAATATTTACAATGGTTATATCTTCTTGTTGGATTGTCCCCTTTATTATTATAGAGTGTCCTTCTTTGTCTCTTGTTACAGTCTTTGTTTTAAAGTCTATTTGGTCTGATTGAAGTATTGCTATTCCAACTTTCCTTTGACATCCATTTGCATGATAAGTGTTTCTCCGTGTTCTCACTTTCAGTCTGCAGGTGTCTTTAGGTCTAAAATGGGTCTCTTGTAGGCAGCATACACATAGGTCTTGTTTCTTTATCTATTCTGTCACCCTATGTCTTTTGGTTAGTCCATCTACATTCAAAGTAATTATTGATAGATATGTATGTATTGTCATTTTATTATTTGTTTTGTGGGTGTTTCTGGAGATTTTCTCTGATGCTTTCTTGTCTGTTTCTCTTTCATGGTTTGCTGATTTTCTTTAGTGATATATTTGGATTTCTTTTTATTCTTTTCATATCTGTGAGTGGTATTTGATGCGTGGTTACCATTAGGTTGTATATAACCTCTTCTCCATATAGCAGTCTATATTGAGTTGATGGTCATTTAATTTGAACCCATTCCTTTCTCCTGTCCTCCCCCACATTTTAGGTATGTATTATTATATTTATATCCTGTTTTTTGAGAGTTGCTTGACTGATTTCTTACAGAAATATTCATGTATACTGCTTTTGTGTTTCCTACTTCCAAACTTACTTTTGGTCCTCCTTCCCCTTCAAAGAGTCGCTTGTAATATTTCTTGCAGAGCTGGTGCAGTGGTCATGAACTCCTTGAGGATTTGTTTGTCTGGGAACCTGTCGATCTCTCCACCTGTTCTGAATGATAGCATTGCCGGATAGAGTATTCTTGCCCGCAGATTTTTCCCATTCAGCACTTTGAATATATCACGCCACTATCTTCTGGTTTGCAAAGTTTCTGTTGAAAAATCTCCTGCTAGCATTATGGGTTTTCCCTTGTAAGTTAATGACTTCGTTTGTCTTGGTGCCTTTAAAAGTTTTTCTGTATCACTACATTTTGCAAATTTAATGAGAATATGTCTTGGTGTCTGTCTGCTTTTGTTGATTCTGTTGGCAGTTCGCTGTGCCTCCTGGATCTGGATATCTGTTCCTTCCCCAGATTCAGGAAGTTTTTAGCTATTATTTCTTCAAATAAATTTTTTGCCCCCTTTTCTCTCTCTTCTTCTTCTGGGATTCCTATAATACGAATGTTATTACATGTGATAGAGTCACTGAGTTCCCCAAGTCTATTCTTATTTTGCATAATTCTTTTCTCTCTCTTTTGCTCAGCTTGATTACTTTCCGTTTGTCTGTCTTCCAGGTCACTAATTTGTTCCTGTGCTTCTTCCATCCTGCTGCCCATACCATCAAGCGTGTTCCTCATTTCATTTATTGAGCCCTTCATCTCTGCTACGTTATTCCTTATCTCTGTGTTAAGGTGTCACTCATGTCTTCCACTCTTTTCTCAAGTCCAGTAAGTATCCTTATGACCATTACTTTAAATTCTCTATCAGGCAAGTTACTTGTATCTGTTTCACTTAGATCTCTCGTTGTAGCCTTGTCCTGTTCTTTCATTTGGGATAAATTTCTCTGTCTCCTCATTTTGTCTGCCTCTTTCTGTCTGTTTCTGTGTGTTAAGAAAGTCAGGTATGTCTTCTGCTTTTGAAAGTAGTGACTTTATGTGGTACCTGGGCAGCTCATTCAGTTAAGCGTCTCCCTTCAGCTCAGGTCATGATCTCAGGGTCCTGGGATAGAGCCCACATCAGGCTCCCTGCTCGGTAGGGAGTCTGCTTCTCCCTTTTCCTCTGCCCGTCCATCCCCCGCTCATGCTCTCTCTCTGTCTCTGTCTCAAATAAATGAATAAAATCTTAAAAGAAGAAGAAAAGGAGTGACTTTATGCAGAAGCGTGCCCTTCAGTGCAGTGTCTTCTGTCTATCAGTGACTGGCACTTTGGAAGAGTATCCGACGTGTCTTGCTTATGTCCTCCTATTGTGTCTGAGTTACTTTTCCTATCAGTTCAGTCATCTGCACTGACTCTCTGCCTGTTTGGGGCTGTGCTTTCTCTCTGTGGTGTTAGTGGACCCAGCCAGATCAGCCTTGAGGGGATGCGCCCTCCAGGAACTTGGGAGCAGGCCAGTGGTGTTAGCAAATTTGAGCTGGGCTAGTAGTCCTATTATAGATCCCCTGAAGTGCTGTGGGGCAGCCTGGGGTGCGAGACTTGTCACAGAGTGTGACAATAGCTGGAAGTGGGTGTCTGGGTGTGGTTTGGTGGCTTGGTGGGGCACATGGTGGCTGCTGTGTACCTGGCAGCTGGGTGGATCCTGAGTGTGTGTGGCTTTAACAAAATTTGCCCTAAGCTCATGGCTGAGGCTAATGGGCTTGGAGTAGGTGAGTCCTCAGGAGAATTCCTAATAAGGTTTGTTAAAGCTTTTTTGGTATACTCTCAGGCATTGGCCAAGAAAATAACACTAATAACTGGTAAAATGTCCTTTTGCAAGTTAAGGGGTGTCCAATTGTGCACTTTGTATAAGATGAAGGAGGATCTAATCATGTTTTCAATTGATTTTTCAATGTAAAAAAACTCATGATATATTATATATTTATATTTACATTACATATATAAATATTATTATATAATTATATAATATATTATATTATATATTATATCATGGCTTTTTTGACATATTGTTTGAAAAGAGTTTAAGGAAATGACTGTCATTGCTATAATAAAGTTCCTTCCTGGCCTACATAGTTATTTATGGAATCAAAGCTTCTCAAAAATTGTATCTATAAGGCCAAATATGGGTATAGAATTTATTCTGAGTGCTTTATCATTCTAGAGATATGTAATGTTTATCAACAGACACAAGACTTATCTATCTCATTAAGAGGTGGTTTTCTTATAAAATTTTACTTTCATGTGTAATAAATATTTTTCTAAATATGTAATATATTTATGCTGTTTTCATCAGTTATATTGTAAAATAAGTATAACAGTAACTCAATCTGTAAGACCCTAATAATACTTACAACATTATGGTCACAGGAAATTTTTAAACATTTTGACTTATATGTATGTTTTTCTGCATTGTGATAAGATAATCAACCAAGACTAAAAATTAAAAATAATTCTTAAGGATAAAAACTGTGGGGAAAAAAATGGAGTGGAAATACAAGTTCAAGGAAAAAAATCAAACCCATTTCCTGTTGATAGAGAGGAATTTGTTCATGTATTTTTAAAAGAACAATGAGAGGTATCAAATCGATCATTTAGATTCATTTGGATATATTCAAAAGAGGACACAGCTGTTTTATTTTTTGCATCAGTGTTATATATATTCCATTCTTTGTAATTATCTAATTTTATAGTAAAATAATTTTATGTGAACTTAAAAAAAAGTAAGAAAGTACATATATATTTCAAAAATTCTAAGGGGGTTTGTAAGCAAGAAAGTGTAATGACCACTGCAGAAAGTCTGTTTGAGTACAGTATGAAAAGGAACTGAAGGGAGCAAGACTGGAGACAAGAAGACTAGCTAGTAGGATGTTGTAATAAATGAGTCAGGATAATGGTTGCCCCGACTGTGATGGATAGGAGTAGATGAATCTGAGATACATTGGGAGGTAGAATGAATAGGATATGTTGAGAGATTAGATGTGGAGGTAGAAGAGGAAGGGTAAAAGATGACACCCAGATTTCTACTTGGGTAACTGATGTTACTGAGAGAGGGAAACATAGTGAAGGAGTAGGTGTGGGGGACAGGTGTGTGATACCCTGAGTGTGTGTGTGTGGGCATGCATGTGTGTAGTGTGTGTGTACATACTTTCAGATACATATATGGAATTGAAGGTGACAAGAGATATTTGGGCTAGAGGCTTAAACTTGGCAGGCATAAGAATATATTCATAGTAACTGAATCTACAGGAGTAAGTGAGATCTCCCAAGAAGAGATGTAGGAGAAAAATTAAGAACATGTCTTGGCATGGAAAACAAGAGAAGGCAATGTTTCAAAAAGGAAGGATTATTTAGTGGTGTCAATGGTAAAGAAAGATGGGGAAGACCTTTTCCAGAATTATTTCAGTAAAAAAAAAAAAAAAAAGAGACAGAAGCCAGCTTGGAGGGGGAGAATAGATGTATGCGTACACCTACACCCACACCCACATTCAAGGTGGGGCAATAGGAACTACAAGGTTGAACAGCTGACAGTGGATTTATTTGGTGCTGATAAACTATTGCTAATTAATAGAAATTTTTTTGTATGTAACAAAAAAATGTGCAGCTAATTTATGAATTGAAAAAAATCATGTTTTTTACTATTTAAATAGTCAAGTTTTTGAAGATGTATGAAAGTCGGGGCACCTGAGTGGCTCAGTCATTAAGCTTCTGCCTTCGGCTCAGGTCATAATCCCAGGGTCCTGGGATCGAGCCCTGCATTGGGCTCCCTGCTCCATGGAAAGCCTGCTTCTCCCAGTCCCACTCCCCCTGCTCATGTTCCCTCTCCCGCTTTGTCTCTCTCTTTCAAATAAATAAATAAATAAAATCTTTAAAAAAAAAAAGAAAGAAAATGTATAAAAGTCCATGAAAATGCAACTTTATAACAACTTTTGTCTCCTCATTTACTATTTAGGTTTGATTCAGTAGACAGGGATGCCCATTCAGTATAAAGCACTGGGCTAAATTGGGCTGGGATAATGAGTCAGACATGTAGCCAGATCTCAAGGCATTACAGAGGAGTTAACATATCTTTAAAATACCACACTATAAAGCAGTAAGTGATATGCGTTGCAAATATACACTTTGGCTTTAAAAATATAAATATGGGTAAATATTTTTATCTAAAGGCTTTTAGATAGAATACAGAATACTGGTTTTGAATCCCTAGTAATTAGATCTGCATTCCTTCAACAGTGTCTCTGCCTTTTCCTGATTATCATTTCTTAAAGAGAACACACAGGTAAACATAGGAAATTAACAAAATAATGAACATGGGCCTACCTCCCAGTTTGGATTTTTATACATCAGACTATCAAAAGAGAACTAGTTATTCAATTATTTATTCAGCTTAGTCTGCATTTTAAATGGAAATGACAATGTCCAGAGTAAAAAAATAACTTGATGATTCACTCAAATGTGATTCTCCTTTCTTCGTTCCTCCTTGCCTATGGTCTTGAAATATACCTCTCTTCTCCTTCTTAACCTCTCATATTAAAAATTGCTTACTTAGGGAAGAATATGAAATTTTATTCATTCTTTTTTGAGAACTTATGCAATTAAAAAGTTGAGAATCTGTGTGGATGTTTGAGGAGCACAGATTACACTGAACAATCCACCCTTAAAAATTAAATAGAATGTTATAATCATAAATAGCTCTGCCTCGCAGTCATTTCTGTAATTCTAACATTCATATTGTCATTTGATTAGTTAATCATCCATTTTCAAAGGTGTGAATGTGTTTTCACACTTCTGCTAAGACAGTGTTAACTATGAAACTATAGATAGCAATAGAGATTAATTATCTATTGCACAAGTTCCCACACCTTGTGCTTACCAGATAGAGGAAGAGAATGCATGTCTTAGCACAGGTGTGATTTCAAAAAATGGAAAAAAAAATATACTTGGTCAAATGAGTTCAAGGAGTACTTTCAATTGACATATCTTTAAAATGTTAACCACATTTACACTTTTAATTTTATTTCATAAAACAATTGATCTCCCGTGTATCACAAGATTTGTTTCCTGAGTGGATTAATGCATCGCTTCAGTTATAAATGAATGAGTGAAGTGGAGGCATTTTACAAATGAATCAGTTTCTCATGAAATTAGAAAGGGACCAGAGCTCTATCAGATTTTAACCACAGCTGTAACTTCATTAGGACAAAACCAGACATTTTAGACTTGTCTTCTGAAAGGTTAAATACATCGAGCCTTCCGAGCACACTGGTAATTCAAAATAATAATAATAACTATTATTATAGTTATAATAGCAATAAACTGTCCAGCTGGCCTTTAGTTTTGCTGCTGTTCTCTGACCCAAGTGAAATCTGGTAATTTAGAATCTGGCTCACCATCTCTTTGGAGACTGATTTTCCTATCTCAGTGAGTTGTTAACTTTGATGTATAGGGTACTGTGACTGAAAGAGAGACTAAAGTATAGAAGTTTATCTGTAACTGCATATTGTTTTGAAGTAAAGATATGCTCAAATTTTGATCCATCATGAAAGGTAGTAAGTCCTCACTCCTAGATCAGTGTTAGCTTTGATCTTATATTAACGTGGTGCAATTGGTATTAATATCCTACAAGTCTTCTTTATGATGTAGACCAAGGACTGAAACTGAACAAAACATTTCTCTCATTCAGAAAATGTTTCTTCTGTCATGAGCTTTTTGCTATCTTCTTTCTTCAGAGATGTGGGTGAAGGCATTCTCCTAGGTGTGGTTCTGTATGGACACTAAGACAAGCTTGTGGACCCCTGAGCGACAACCTTGTTCTTTAAGTGCCTCCCATTGTAAATACATAGCCCCAAATTGCTTCTTCTCTCTTGGTCTGGGTATGACACCAGAAAGGCAAATGCCAAGAGTTTTTGATAGCAAGAAAATGAGATAAAAACCAAATACCACTGGTTGGTTAGACAAAGTAGCATAACATTCCCATGTTTCTAACCAGTCTTGTCAGTTCATATTTAGTTACTCTTCTATAAAATAAACTCTCAACTCCATGCTAATAATATACTCTCCATTTAATGAATGAGAATGACCATCATTTATCACCATGGCCCCACTTAGATTGAGGACACTTTAGTTCTCAAGCTTATTTTTACTTTCCTGGAAGGCCTGAGTTAACCAGAAACTTCCTGAGAAAGTTTAGCCCTAGCAGCGTCACTGATGAATTTGTAATCTCAGAACAATATTTGCGAGAAAAATAGTTGAAAGAAAGATGGTGAAAAGTGATCAAGACAGAGACTTATTCTTATAAAAGAGATTTCAGAAAAGCAAACTTCATCTTCATTGGGTTGGCCATGCCTCCTGAAGGAGAGTGCCATGTCCTCATTGGGTATATTTCAACCCTATTGCTTGCCCATCTGCAGACCTAGGAGAGAACAAACACAAATACATTGAAAGAGAGGGGGGCTTGGGGTCTGGGAAACTAAGATGTCTTTCCCAGGAAACCTCAGATTTTAAGGTTTAAGATTTTCAATGTTTTGACCAGCTTCAAAAATAAGAGCATGTTTCCTTCAGAGCACCACACGCATTTTAAAATGTGCTCCTTGGAACCATATGTTGGCTGGCCTCATTGTCTATAGGCACTCTAACTGGGAGCAAAACATACACTAATGTGAAGTTCCTCTTAAATTTAGAGCTGGTCTTTTTTTTTTTTTTTTTTTTTTTTTTTTTTTTTTATTTTTTAAAGATTTTATTTTTTTAACAGAGAGAGACACAGCGAGAGAGGGAACACAGGCAGAGGGAGTGGGAGAGGGAGAAGCAGGCTTCCCGCGGAGCAGGGAGCCCGATGCGGGGCTCGATCCCAGGACCCTGGGATCATGACCCGAGCCGAAGGCAGACGCTTAACGACTGAGCCACTCGGGCGCCCCTAGAGCTGGTCTTAAACAGAATGATTCTCTGGGGCATGAAGCAAATGACCTCATTCATTCTTTGGAGTAGTCTAAGCCAGAGAAGGCCCTGTGGATGACATAAATCTCTTTATCCCTGTCTTTGAGGACACTCTTCTGAATAATTTTGACACATACCAGAGCCATCTAGAGATTTGAACCATGTGCAGGCACTCCAGTTCAGGCCAGACTTCCAGCCATCCACAATGAAGTACTTCAGACATGTGAGGAAGCTGTCTTGGATTCTCCAAACCAACCCTGTTGCCACAGCTGAAAACCTCTGAGTGACGTCAGGCAATGTCATATAGATCAGAAAAATCACTCTACTGAGTCCTAACCAAATTCCTGACCCACAAAATAATGAAGTATAATTAAATTGCTATTGTTTGAAGCCATTACATTTTGGTGCAGGTTTGTGCAGCAAATGGACAGGAAGTGCTCTACAACAAAAATCTTAAGTATGTGACATTGGCTTTGGGACTGGGTGGATGCTGGTAGGGCCTCAAAAATATTGTAAATATAATCTCAAAGAGCCTCAAGAGGCCACTGCTGAGGGATCCTATGACACTGAGGACAATGTTATCTGAAGATGAGGAAGAAAGGATGATTGCTATGTAGTGACACTGTTTGTCAAGAGTGTTGCCTCTGGAGACTTGGAAATTCAAAAGGGTAAAACTTGAGGTGCTCATGGGCTTGGTTGTGGAGATCTCCAGGCAGAGTGCAGAAAGTGCCAACTGGCTTCTTCTACTGATTATGATAACTTAAGAAAGAGAGAGGAAATGAAGAAGAAACTATTACATTTTTGAGTCAAATTTAGAAGAATTATAATATATCCAGGACCTGTGGGGCTTGAAAATAAAACTGTTTTCTATCCCCAGTGTCTCCCAGTAAAAGATTTTCAAAGTAATAAATAGCAAGATCAAATCCAGAGTCATCAGTAGAGTATAGCTTCAGGGTAAATATCTCACAGATGTAGCTGTAAGACCCTTTATGAGGATTTCAGAAAGGTTTAGGGTAGGCTTTTATAGGTCCTCTCAGTTAAATGATAAAGTTTTCAAGAATTTTGAGGGTATAGCAGCCTTATACATGGCCAAGTATAGAAGGACTTGTCTCAGAAAGAAATGTGAGTATGACTTTGTTTATCGGAGTTTATTATGAATGATATAAGAAACCCACAAAGTTGTTAAAGGAATCAAGACAGCTTGGAATGAAAGAGACAGAGATAGCACAGTGGGAAGCAGGCTAAGAAAGCTACATTGCTGCAAACACAGACTTTTTTTAATGGATGAGAAATGATGATTCAAAGGGAGGAGTCAAGAGCCCAAAGACCAAAGCCAAGAAACAAGAATAATCCATTCACAGGGAGAACTGGGTCCCCATCAAGGGATTAAAGTGGTGCCATGTGCCTGAGTGGATTTCAGAATTGCTATGGACCTATGATTGCTATGTACTTTCTGTTCCTTCCCTTTTTGGATGGGATTGTCTATTTTGGCCATCCAATCTCTGTTCCACCATTATAGGTTGAGAAGCCTTTCTTTTTATTTCACAGGTTCTATGATCGATGGGAACCGTACTCGACCACCTGTGGTGAACCATAACACTTTTAAAGAACGAACACAGTAGCTTCATTCATTATGATCTCAAAATGGGAACAGTGCAAATGTCATTCAGCAATAAAAAGAAACCAGACACAAAAGACTACATACTGTATTATTCCATTTATATTAAGTAGTTCAAGGACATGAAAATTAAGCTACAATGGTAAGGGTTATAGGAGTGGCTGGCTACTTCTAAGGGAAGAGGAATTGACTGAGAAGAGGCTTAAGAAAATCTTCTAAGATGATGAATATTTTTTATCTTGGTCTGGGTGATGGTACATGGATGCATACATACGTAAAAACTAATTGTGCTATGCACCTAAGGTTTGTACATTTTTATGGTGTCACTGATATCACAATTAAAAATAAATCAGTAGGCACTGTATTGGAAAATCCAGGTGTGGCTGTCCTCTGTACTGTTAAGGTAGATACACACATGTACTGAGAGAATTCTCTTTCACTCCTCCTTGGGTCAATCATTAGGGGGTCTAATAGTGATTTCCTCTCTTCCTTTTCTTCATATATTAGCTAAGAATGAATCCTCATACCAGTCCTATGATTTAATTGGTGCTTTGTATTCCTTGTTTTCTGTTAGAATATCCTTTCATTTCTCATCATTCTCTGTGGAGATTCTTAACATTAATTTTGCTCTTGATATTTCACTTTTGATTTCTCCTGATTTTGGAATCTAACACTTTTCATCATCAATTTTATTTTATAATCTGTTAATGTCAGCATTTCCCAAATCAAGCTTCAAACACAGTATAACAATTCATAAACAATTAGAGCTATATTTGTTTATGGCACTGATTGGAATTATGCAAATTAATTCCATTTATAGCACAACGGCTTTTATAACTAGAAAAAGTAACATTATTTTATATGTCAAATATATTTTGTTTTCAGATGGGTAATCTGAAGTTTTGTTTCTTCTCTTTTTTTTTTGTCCTTCGCTTAAGATAAATTCACTGCAAATTCACATATTGCATGTTCCAAATTTAAACCTGACACCTAGATAGAAAGCTGACAAACAGGAAACGACTAAAAGGAAGAGGTTCTTCCTACCATGTTTGATACCATCAAAACAGACGTTTTTTTGTAAAATCTTTTTCTTTTGTTTTTCTTTTGGGCACAAAGGTGTGGGACAGTAATGGTGTCAGTTTATATACTTACCCTTCATGCCTGTGTTAATAAAAAAGTGATTCAACAATTATAACGCTTTATAACTTGGTTGGGATCAGGTTATTCAGCTTTTACATCCTTTGCCTGGAGAGTTACAAACCAGTAAAAATAATGAAATGTAATGTGTCCCTCTTAGGTCATTGTCCCCAACTCTTAGAGAAAAAAAATTGCATATGTCTATTTCCTACATTCTTAATGAAGAAGGCCAGTCAGTGCACATGTAAACCATGGAGGCTGTTGTCTACTGACTGAACACATGAACTTCAAGTCAATCCCTTAGATATAAATGCTTCCATCTTTTTTTTTTTTTTTTTTAAGATTTTCTTTATTTATTTGACAGAGAGAGACACAGCGAGAGCAGGAACACAAGCAGGGGAAGTGGG
Source organism: Mirounga angustirostris (assembly GCF_029215605.1). Taxonomy (NCBI): domain Eukaryota; kingdom Metazoa; phylum Chordata; class Mammalia; order Carnivora; family Phocidae; genus Mirounga; species Mirounga angustirostris. Next base: position 140,999,734 of record NW_026991709.1, on the reverse strand, counting down.
AGAGGGAGAAGCAGGCTTCCCGCCGAGCAAGGAGCCCTATGCATGGAGCCCGATCCCAGGACCCTGGGATCATGACCTGAGCCGAAGACAGACGCCTAACGACTGAGCCACCCAGGCGCCCCAACAAATGCTTCCATCTTTTAAATGAAAGTGAGACCTGGAAATAATCTATGTTTTAGTTGTGAAATTCTGGATGTTTTGTAACTAGCCATGTAGGCCACTGCTGAATTTACTGTTTTAATTGGAATTTTAATCAAAAGAGTAGTACATGCTCATTATAAAAATTAAAACAGTACCGAAGCATATTAAAATAAGTAAATCTCCCCCTGCCTGCTCTGCCTCTCACCTTAACTCCTTTCCCACACAAAGTCACTTAACAGTTGGTAGGGATCTTTCCGTTTCATGTACTTGCCACCTAAATGCAATATGTATCTAGATAACAGTCTTTCTCTCTCTTTTTACCCAAATGAAGTTAAGCTACATGTAATGATCTAAAATTTATTTTGTCCGCTTAAAAATATACCTCATCTTGTTACTAATAGTAATCCACCTGTTTCAAATTTTTGAAATAAAAAATTTTGTAGCTAATTTTAACAATTATTTTTACTTTTTTATATTATGAATAATATATTGTATTCATAGAGATTAAAAGATTACAGATGAGGCTAAAGTCCCTTTAATCCTGCTTTGATTTCTGCCCCCACTCTCAATACTTCCCCGTCACCACCGTTGACAGCTTTATAAATGACCTTCCAGACCTTATTCTTTGCATTTATATATCATTATTTACAAAATCATAACAAATTTTGTGTCTATTCGTTTAACTTAAAGAGTTTTCCATTGTATATAATGTTCCACCATGTTCTTCTTTACTCAACAGTTTGTCCTGGAGACCATTCCATGTTAATACACATAAGTCTGTCCCATTCTTTTGACTAACACTACACTACGTCTTGTTTAATACCTCCACTATTTAAGGTCATTTAGGTTGTTTTTGGTTTTTTTCATGCCTATGAATAATGCTACATAATCTTTGTAACTTTAAATGTGGTTCCTTATGTAATTGTGCAAAACATGTCAGTTTATTAATACATTAAAAATGATACCTTCCTGCCAAAATTTGTAGGTCATAGCTAGTAACCTGAGCATTTTATTTAACTGATAATAAAAAATATGGTAAAATGTGTGACTTTGTCAATAATTCTGACAATATCAAAGTGTTTCATTTTGTACAGAATAAGGGAGGTTGGTGAGAACTGAAATTACTGGGTCACAGAAGGTATGTAGTTTTTTGTTTCAATAAATACCACTGGATTGGCCTGCAAATGATACCAAATTCAGTTTTACCAGAAATTCCCATTTCTTCACATTATTGCTAAAAATATTGCCCAGTTTTTACTTTTTTTTAAAAGTAGGCTCCATGCTGGGCATGGAGCCCAATGTGGGGCTAAAACTCACTACCCTGAGGGCATGACCTGAGCTAAGATCAAGAGTCAGATGCTTAACTGACTGAACCACCCAAGCACCCCAACATTGTCCAGTTTTTAAATTTTTTATCGATCTGATAGGTGAAGAATACTATATAATTGATTGTAATTTACAAGCCTTCAAACTATACCACCGGCTTTCCTAGGTGTCCAGCTTACAGAGGGCAGATGGCAAAACTTTTTAGTCTTTATAATTGGATATATCTTATATATCTTATAATAAATGTCTTCATATAGATATGATATGTTTATTTATATACATAAATATGAGATATATAAGATAAGATAGCCATAAGATATATCTTATGGCTAGTATGTTTGTCAAGGTTCTCCAGAGAAACTGAAACAATAGGATATATGTATATATACCCATACATACATATAAGATATATGTATGGGTATATATATATATATCTTATATGTAATATATATATGTAAGATATCTATAAGATATATCTATTATACAAATATACATTTATATATACTTATGTATATATCTTATACTTAAACACTTATGTATATATATCTTATATATATGTATGTATATATCTTATATATATAAAAATACATCCTAGTAGTCCTGTTTCTCTGGAGAACCTTGACTAATACACTAGCCATAACTTACACAATTTTGTAGACAGACAACATTTTTAAATGTACTGATACAATTAACATATTTTTGTACAAACTAGTATATACCAAGACTGTGCTAAATGTCGCAAGGTTTATACAGAGGAGCAAAGCACAACATAGTGGTAGTTGATCTCTCTACTGTTTGCGGGTGCAGTTGTGTATTTAGGGGAGAACAGGATTACAGAGGGTCTTCAAGAAGCTCTGATAGCATTTAAGATATGTCTTGATTTTATAGATTAAAAGTGGCCACAAATTATTTGATCCAGTTCCTACTGAATCTGGACAGGCCTGTGACTGCTTTGACCAGTAGAATATGCCACCAGCGACCCCATGGCAGTTTTGGACCTAGACTTTTAGAGGACTGGCAGTTTCAGCTTTGGTTTCTGGGAACCCTGAGTCACCATGTGGCAGTCTGACTACCTTGCTGGGGCGTAAGAGAGGGGCCAAAGTGAGCCTAGTCCTCTTTTTATTCCTGTCAAGGCACCAGTCTAGTAAATAAAGATGCCTTGGATCCTCCAGATGAGCTTAGCTGCCAGCTGATTACTATCTGGCAACCCTATTGGATTCCATAGGTCTGAATTCCTGACCCAGAAAGTTGTGAAATGCAGTAAAGTAGTTCACGGTTTAAGTCGCTGATTTTAGTGGTGATTTGTTAAGCAACAATAGATAAGTGGAATAAAAGCTGATGCAAAAGCATTATCTAAAAAGAAAGAAAATGCTGGGCGCCTGGGTGGCTCAGTTGGTTAAGCGACTGCCTTCGGCTCAGGTCATGATCCTGGAGTCCCTGGATCGAGTCCCGCATCGGGCTCCCTGCTCGGCAGGGAGTCTGCTTCTCCCTCTGACCCTCCCCCCTCTCATGCTCTCTCTCTCTCAAATAAATAAATAAAATCTTAAAAAAATAAATAAAAAAGTAAAAAGAAAGAAAATGCTACAAGTGTAGTAGATTAATCCTCAAGATGACAGAGCTTACGATGTGAATCCCTTGCAATGCAAATCTTTCATTTAATTTATAGTAACAGAGCACCATTCTTTCATACATATATTTGTGCCGTACCCACGTACTTCTTACAGAGCAAACACAAACCCTAACAGAATCATTTAGGAGTGAATTACAATATTCTGACCCTGAAACAATTAGGTGCTTTTAGGTGGCTTCAATCTTAATGCAGAGTATGATAATTATGACTTAACTCAGCCTGGGACTTGAAACCTAAATATCAGAATAGGACAAGAGGCCAGCTGGTACAATTCCTTAACTTTATATTAAACAAACCAACCAACCAACCCGTGTTTGAGAAAGATTGAGCATTTTGGCTAAGGTCTCATGAACGATTTTGGCAGAATCGGGAATAGACCTTTGGTTTCCTAACCCTTCTTCTAGAGCACTTGACCTCACTGCGTTGCAAACCCTGAGCACATGTGCACGTGTGTGCGCACAGACACAAAAGCACAAAAACATAATTTGGTTTTAAAATTTCAGAACTCAATTATTATAGTACTATGCAACAATCCGATTTCTAGGGCCAAACAATCATTTAACTACCAGTGTATACAGTGGTATACTTGTAAATGTTTAATAATCGGCTCTTTGAAAAAAATGAAGAAAGTCCTGATTTGTAGCATTTGCTGACTTCTATAGCATAGATAATCCCCACTCTGACCAAATTCAAGCTACATAAGATGAACTTGGGAGTTGGAAGAGATGTGCCAAATCAGCTTCCTGAGCCAATAGGAGCCAGCTCTAGCACATCAATGATTATACCATTTTAAGAAAAGCCAGTGTAAAAAGAGACAGATTTGAAGTGATCATTGACGAAAGATTCTTTACAAAATGGGTCACTTCACTGCTTCTTTGAAGAGCTGGAACTTTTACATGCATTAAAATATTATTTGGGAAGCAACATTTCAATTTCCTTATAAGCAATGAAACATTGCCCAAAGCAATATATATAGCCGCTGTGGACAATACAGCTACGCTCACCAAATATTGCCCGTGGCCCTTACATTTCTCAGACTTTGCAGTCGGGTTGGCCCCAGGTGACAAGTTCAGGTCAATGACTATGAGTGGAAGTGATAGCAATGACTTCTGGACGAAGGTGGGTAAGGACTGTGAGTTCTTCGTGCTTTGTCTTGACACGATAGCTTGGAAGCCACGGGTTGAAATGGTGACATCACAAGATGAAGGGAACCTGAATTCTTGAATTGCCAGATGGAAGGCAACTCTTCTGACCCTCTTCAGACTTTGCAAGAACAAGAAGTCATTTTATCTGTGTCTGAAACCACTGAGATTTGGGGGTTTGTTACCACACCACAGCAAGGATTGTCTTGACTAATAGAGTTATAAGAGCAATTTCATATATTTGAACTGATGGAAACAAGGAAAGGCCATGACTTAGAAAGAGAAGAGTGAAGATAAGATAGAAAGTAGGAGAGAGTTTCCAACTTCTCATTAACCAGCAGCTGTTTCTGACTATAAACTTCTGATGCCCTTTTAATATAGGAATAATGCTCCATAGATTATTAGGCTGACTTTTATAGATAGCATTGATTTTCATTTCAAAGTCTAACCAATTAAAATTATAACAATATTTATATGTCCCTTTTAGAGCTATAAAATCATTTTCATATCCTATATTAATTACTTCCTTCATATATTTATTTGTTCACTAAATAACTATTTATTGAGTGCTTGTGATATTACAGTGTGAGATGCTAGGAATATAGTGGTGAAAAAAGACAGCATAGACTCTGCCCTCATGGAAGTTCCAGTGCTGGGGGTTACACAGTTATTAATCAAATTATCTAAGAGTATTAAGCGTCTCAAAGGAAAAGTATGGGATGCTGTGAAAATGTAACAGGGGCATTGTTTTTATGACTCTGTGGTCAAAGTGGAAGGGAAGTGATATTTTATTCTCTGAGGAAGTGATATTTGAATCAAAATCTGAAGGATCAATAAGAGTTAAATTGAAGAGGGAAGTTTCTTCTTGCTGCTGTAACACATTACCACAAACAGTGGCTTAAATATATATAATTTATTATCTTACAATTCTGGGGCTCAGAATGAGTCAGCAGGGCTTCTCTGGAGGCTCTAGGGCAGAATCTGTTAAAGGAAAGGATCACCTTTTCTAGATTCTAGAGACGGCCACATGCCTTGGCTCATGGTCCCCTTATAGTAATGACATCGCTCTGAGCTCTGTTTCTGTGGTCACATCTCCTTTCCTCTGATTCTGAACATCCTGCCTCCTCCTATAAGTCATATCTTCTCTCTGATTCCAAACTTCCTCCCTCCCATGTGATTACATTGGTTCACCTGGATAATCCAAGATAATCTTCTTGTCTCAAGATCCTTAATTTAATCACAGTTGCAAAGTGTCCTTGTCATTAAAGTCACATACTCACAGGTTTTAGAGATTAGGACATGGATATCTTTGAGGACCATTATTTTGTCTACCACAGAGTACAAGGCAATGGAAACAGCATTTACTAAAGTGCTGAACTAGAGGGACATGTCTCATTGGAGAAACAGAATGAAGCTACTGGGACTGGAGTGTCAGAGTAAGGAGAGGACAAGAATGTGACAATGGCCTGGAGAGAGGCCAGGACTGGGCCCTGCAGAAACTTGTTGTCTTAGTCAGTCCAGGCTGTCTTATACAAAATACCATTGACTAGATGCCTTAAATCACAAACATTTATTTCTCACAGTTCTGGAGGCTGGGGAATCCAAGATCAAGGTGCTGGCCAATTTGGTTTCTAGTGAGAATGGTCTTCCTGGCTTGCAGACAACCATCTTCTTGCTGTGTTCTCACATGGCTATCTGGTCTCTTCTTATCGGGGAAAAAACCCCATCATGACAGCTCCACCCTCATGATCTCACCTAATCCTAAATAACTCCCAATACCATAACATTGGGGATTAGGGCTTCAACATTTGAATTTTGGGAAGATACAATTGAATGCATAGAATCTGTAGACTATTTCAAATTACCCTAGGAGTACTTGGAAACATCTCTATTTATCAAGAAAAGACCTATGTATCAAGGAAAGATCACCTAGAGTTTTCACAGTTGTTTCTAGCCCTGAGGTGCTGTGGAATTCGAAATGTGCCAATAAAAATTCATAACAATTTAATCTTGTAAAATGGAGACAATAATTGTACTAGCTACACATGTTGATGTGAAAAACTCATGTAAAGCACTTACAATAGTGTCTGGAACATATAAACACTACATAAATATTAGCTACTGTTACCTAACTGTGCAAAATGAAATCTTCTGGTATTAAGGGAAGGAACAATATTACAGTTGCCTAGCTCTGTGGGATTTTAAGTGAAAGATGAGTGAGATGGGGTGAGTGGGGGATGAGGAAGCAACACGACAATTCAGACTAAAACTGAAATGGCAGGCTAGAGAGTGTAAAAAGAGAAAAAGCAAATAAAGTGGCTATCTAATTGTATTCCCTGGTGACTCCAGTTCAAATGGACAAGACAGATTGAGTGCATAATAGAATAAAGGAAGCACAGTTTGAGAATCTCTGGGAATTGTGAGATGTCTTAGGCTTCCCTTGATGGAACTGAAAATCATGGTGAGCAGAATGCTGGACCTGTGGTGTGTTATCAAAGGAGCCACTTATTCAAGCAAAACACTTAGTGCTGTCATGCTGATGTGACAAAGAATGACACTCAAGCAAAGATATGAGGCCATTTTCGTCAAATTGGTTATATTCTGGGTTGAGTCTGCTAAGGCATTTGACGTTGTTTGAAGTTAGTCTGGAATGACAACTTTTCTATGCAACCTGTAAGAAGTATTGTACTACTAACAAGTAGGTAGGGCTTAGTCAAAGTTATTTGAATTTACACTGTCTTGGGACAGGGATTTGAGCGTAATAGCTTATTTGGGATGTGATCCCAGGAGGCAGTAGCACTGTAAGGGGGTGGACAAGTGAAATGGGGAAAGGAAAGCAGGCAGTAGGGGGTGAGCTAATGAGCAGATTAATGCTGAGGGCAACTGAGGTCCAATTCCCCTGGAGACCTGGAGGAGATGCCATAGCAGCCTCCTTAGAGCTGCCCTCTCACCAAGGGTGAAGACACTGGGGTATTATACTTCAACTTCCATCTGTCATTGGCTGAAGACTGCGTGGGGGAAAGAAGGGTCAACATCTGTGGACTAAATCTGCTCTTCCACTTGCAGTCAGAGAAATGATGTGCTCTAGGTAGAAACTGTAGGCAAGCACAGGACAGAAAGTGTTGAGAGGATATGGGTATCAGCCACGTGTATCTCAAACTTAACATTCTTGGCATCTATGAAATATATGGAAATGAACATATAATGACTCAAATGTTGTGATCAATTCTCTCTTGCTTACCCAAGGATACCACTCTAACATTTTTTTCCCTCTCTCTTCTGTATCATCAAAATTTCCCTCTGAACTGGATTTACTTCTGCATCATTATAGTAACATGCTCTGCCTTTTCCCTCACTGTGTCCACTTCTCACTCTAGTGGATTCCTGATTTCTCTCTTTCCCTTTACAGCAAGCTCATTGAGAATATTATTTTGTACTCAATGTTTATAATTATTTTTCTTCCATTATTTCTGGAATCAATTAGAAATATATTTTTGCCCTAGTCTCTACTCAAATAGATAATGACAAAGTCATCAATAACTTCCATGATAATAAACTCAATGATCAATTCTCAGTCCTTATTTTATTTGATTTATCAACAGCATTTGACACAGTTGTATACTCCCTCCTTTTATGATAAACTTTAGTTTTCTCCCCAACTAACTGATGTTCCTTATATGTTTCTTTTGCTGAACCTCTGCTAGTTCCTCCTTATCTCTCTGACTTCCAAATATTGAAGGCCCCCCCCACCCCAATCTCAGCCCGTGGACCTCTTCTCTTTTCCATCTGCCCTCTGATGATATCAACTGGTCTAATGACTTCAAATATCACCTGTATGCTCATGATTCCCAAATTTATAACTTAAGTCCAGACTTCTTTTCGTAACTCCATTCCATTCTAGTGGTTCTTACCTCAGGACAATTATGCCTCCCACTCCCACCCCGAGGGGTATTTAGCAATGACTAAAGACTTTTTGGTTGTCACAATGGGGGGAATGGATACTATTTGCATCTAGTGCATAGAGACCTGGGATGCTACTAAACATCTAACAATGCACAGGACAGCTCCCCACAACAAAAAATTATCCAGTCCCAAATGTCAATAGTGCTGAGGTGGAGAAACCCTGCTCCATTCTCATATAAACAACTGCACATTAAACATATCCATGTGGATGTGTAATGGACATCTCAAACTTAACATCTCTAGAAGTCCGTTCTGACCAATATCCCCCAAACCTGCCCTTTTTGCATCCTTTCTTAGTTTAATTAAATGGCACTTCTACCCTTATAGTTGTGTAAGCCAAAAGTGCTGGAATCATCCCTGACAACTACCCCTACCTCTGACAACTAGTCCATCAGTAAACTGCTGCTCAATCTTGAAATCTCCTCACCTTAATAATATTATCCAGGTTCAAACTAGTAACATCTGTTGAGATACTATTTTATCAATCTGCTGGAATTATCGCCTCCATTTCCAAAGTGTTCCCCTGTTCCTGAGTCTCCTATAGTCAGTCTACAACCAAGCAACCAATGATGCACTTAAAATACATGTCATGTCACACCTTTGCTCAAAACTGTCCAAAGACTTCCTGTATCACATAGAATAAAAGTCAGTGTCCTTTCAATGATCTCAGTGCCTTACTTGATTCATCTCACTTTTACTGATTTTAACCCCATTAGTCTTGCCCTCACTCAGCCACAACAGCCTTGCTCCTTTACTCTTCTGTGAACATAACAAACGTGCTCCCACCTCTGGGCTGTTGCCCTTGCTGTTTTCCCAGATTATTCATGGCTTCTCTTTCACCTCCTTGCAGGCTCTATACAGATGTCCTCTTCTCAGGGAGGTCTTTTCCCAACAACCAATTTAAAATTGTACCCCCTTTTTCATTCTAACACACCCTATCTTCCTTCCTTGTGTAGTTTTTTTCCTTTACTGTATTGATCAGTTTCTAGCATGTTATATATTTTACTTACACTTCTAATTTACTGCCTGTCTCCTTCTTGTATAATGTCAGTTCCATGAGGTTAGGGAGTTTGTTTTATCCACTGATGTATCCACAGTGCCTAGAATAGTGTCTAATATGAAGCAAACTTTCAATAAATATTTATTGAATAATTGAATTAACGAACAAAGAAAATACAGCCCTCTTTGTTTCTGTAACTGATGTAATTTTACTTTTTTGCCCCTATTCTTAATAATGGTAGGAAAAGTAAAGACTAATGTAAATATGCTAAGTTAGTCTTATTAGCAAAACATGGAATAACAAGAAGTCTTATACACTGCTTCTAAGAGCATAGTTAGGCAAAACACTTTGGGAAAGAACTAGGCATTATCTGGTAAAAGGCAAAGATTAGCATATTCTACAATCCAGTAGTTCCACTCCTCTAGAGTTGAGATTCTAGAGTTGAGAAATTCCTGTCCCTGTGTAAAGCAAATTTGTTTATAACAAACCTGAAGATAATCTAAATATTTGAGACAGGAGAATAGATAACTAACTTCAGGTATAATAAAACATGAATAAATTACAGCTATATACAACAACGTGAATGAATCTAAAAATGATATTGTAAAACAACAGCAAATTGTAGAGGAATACTATATATATACAACTACATGTATGTATGCATGTATATACATATATATGAAGCTCAGAGACATGTAAAACTAAACAATACAATGTTAGACATACACATATAGTTGGTAACTGATAACAAAGTCAGGAACGTGACAAACACAAAATACAGGATACTGGTTACCTAGTTGAGGAGGCAAGAAAATTAGCTTTTAGATACAAACTCAGGGAGTTAGTATCAAAGGTTCTGGTAATACTCAGTGTTTTAAACTGGGTGGTAGGTATGCAGATGTTCATGGCACTATAATTTTATACTATACACATTTTGTATGAGTCATATGAAAATATTTTGCATGTATTGTGTTGATATTAATTGCTATGGAATCAAATGCAAAAGAGTCTTGCATGACCATTATATGCTATATCCTTCTAACCCAGAGAAAAGTCAGCTGGAACAAGGTCTTAAACAACTAAAACAGTTGACTCCAATATCACTGCACACTTCATGCTATAAGTTATTACTGCTTTCGTAGCCATCATGTGATATGGAAATGAATACAGGAAAGGCTATTAAAAACTGGAGGGAAGTGGTAGAAATAATTTTTTTTACAGTTGGTGTATAGATAGTTTATGAATCAGGGTTTTTGGGGGGAAATAGCACTGTATTGGGTATCTATTACGTGTAACAAGTTAGCAAAAATTTAGCAGCTTGAAACAACATACATTTAATATCTTGCAGTTTCTGTGGTTCAGGAAATCTGGGCATACCATAGTCAGAGCCTCTGCTTAGGATCCCACAGGGCTAAAATCAAGTTACTGACTGGGTTGTGGTTTTTTAAATTTTATTTTAGAAGGATTGAGAGAGAGAGGAGAAGCAGAGGGGAGAAAGAGAATCCCAAGCCGGCTGATGTGGGGCTCAATCTCACAACCCTGAGATCATGACCTGAGCTGAAATCAAGAGTCAGACACTTGAGCCTGATGTGGGGCTCAATCTCACAACCCTGAGATCATGACCTGAGCTGAAATCAAGAGTCAGACACTTAACTGACTGAGCCACCCAAGTGCCCCTGGGTTGTGATTTTATCTGGGGAATCAACTGGGGAAGAATTACTTTCAAGCATGCTCAGTCTGCAGAATTCATTTCCTCATAGCTGTAGGGCTGAGGTCCAGCTTCCTGCTGGCTGTAGATCATTATCATGTGGCTGCTTCTCCCACAAGGCCACTTACTCCACCAAGCCAACAAAGAGAGTATCTAGAGTGTATCAGTTAGCCAGAGTCTTACACAACATAATGTAATCATGGGAGTGACATCCCATCACTTTGGCTACATTCTATTAGTTAGAAGCAAATCTCAGGTAAAGATCACTCTCAAGTGGAGGGAATTACACAAATGTATGCATATCAAGAGGTGGAGATCATGCAGGACCAGCTCAGGGTCTGTCCACCACAGGCACACACTAAAATAATTAGTGAGAGTTTAATGAGGGGCCTCTTTACAAAGAGAGGTCAGGGCAAAATTAAGAGAAGCCAACAAGGGATACTGAAGAACCCCAGGTCTAGCAACAGCAGTAGCCTTTATTACTCAAGGGGAGGGGAAGGGACTGGAAAGTGCATCCTGTAACTGTAGGAGGCTGGCTGTCCAACAGCAGGTGCAACTCTGACAAGGGAACACTGCCACTGTCAACTTGCAGCCTAGAAAGAAGAGAGTCAGGGACATAGTTGTACAATGTACAATGGAACTATTTTGAAATATATTTATAAATTAATCTAAAAATGATCACTTTTAATATCTAATGTGGTAAACTCTATAGATATAATTTGTTATAGCTTCTAACATCAACAGACATAATTTTTCTCCATATCAATGTATATATCAATATCAATCTATTTCTATTATATATCTATATCTATGGCAATAGATATAATTTTTTCAGTTTAAAATTTTTAATATGATAAAAACAAATAGATATAATTTTTGTTTTAATATCAAGTGTCAATAGATATGATTTTTATATTTTAAGAGTATAAATTGGTCCTGAGACCAAAATGTGTGAGACCTGCTGCCATAATCTCACCCTTCTTTCACTCGCTGCCTTCCTGTTAGTGGTTCTCATTGGCTGAACAGAGTGGGAGCCAAAGGAGAAGAAGCCATCAATTGATATCTGGGGAAGATGGTGGAGTCAGAAGAAATTGAGCTCACCCCATTCCATGTTTGCAACTAGATATCATCTATATCCAAGTCAATAAACTGGAGAGGGATCCAAAGACAGGCAGAACAAACTAAATATAGAGAGGAAGCTGCATCTGAGACTAGGAAGGTCAGAAAGGTGGAGGGAGGCTGTCCACAGGAGGGAGGGGGCTGCATGCACGGAGAGGGCAGAGAAATGGGTCCTTGTACGAGGGGGCTCACATGGAGAAGACTAATCCCCTTAGTGTTTGGCTTTGAAGTCCAGAGGGGTTGAATTCCATGAGTTTGTAAAACTAGTGGGACTTATAACTAGAGCTTTGGAGGTCAGCTGAGTCAACACCAGGTGAACCTGGTAGGCTAGCTGGGTTGCCCTTAAAGAGTGCAGCCTGTGTAGAGGCAACATAAAAATGGCAGTTTATATAGTGCCAGGGACAAACAGCAGACAGATCTATTCATACTGATTTCAGAGATTATTGGGGGACCACTTTGAAAACAAGGAAGCTTGCAGGTGGCATTTGCCTGCCCCATTCCCTAGCATAAGCACAGAGACACCTGTGGGGGAGGTGAGGCTGCATAGACCCTTGCTAACCATATAGCAGTGGCCCATGCCTACAAGTTCTCCTGAGGACTCATCCACTCCAAGCCTGCTGCCCCGGCCATAGGCTCAGGGCAAATTTTTAAAGCCTCAAGGGCACCCACTCAGGGTGCACAGCTTCCACCACATGTTGTGCACATCCACCACACCACACCCAGCTGTGTGACCATGGCCACCCTGGTGTGCAGATCCCAGTTGCCATAGCACTTCAGGGGATTGCACATGAGAATATAGGCCCAGCACAAATTTGGCTAACATCTCTGCCCTGCTCCCAAGTTCCCCAGCAGGCATGCACTCCCCAACCCCCAGAGCTGCCCTGATGGGTCCCACTAACACCACAAAGAGCAAACACAGCTCACAACAGACAGAAAGTAAGTGCAGACAATTACACTGAAAGGAAAAGTGACTCAGACGCAACAACGAGGCATAAGCAATTATCCTAAAGTGGCGAACAGAAGACAGTGCACTGGAGGGCTCTCCAGGATCTCTTCTGCACAAAGTCACTACTTTCAAGAGCAGAAGACAATGAGGAGACAGAGAAATTTATCCCAAATGAAAGAACAGGACAAGACGACAATGAGAGATCTAAGTGAAACAGATACAAGTAACTTGCCTGATAGAGAATTTAAAGCAATGGTCATAAGGATACTCACCGGACTTGAGAAAAGAGTGGAAGATATGAGTGACACCCTTAACACAGAGATAAGGAATAACATAGCAGAGCTGAAGGGCTCAATAAATGAAATGAGGAACACACTTGATGGAATGGGCAGCAGGATGGAAGAAGCACAGGAACAAATTAGTGACCTGGAAGACAGAAACAGAAAGTAATCAAGCTGAGCAAAAGAGAGAGAAAAGAATTATGCAAAATAAGAATAGACTTGGGGAACTCAGTGACTCTATCACATGTAATAACATTCGTATTATAGGAATCCCAGAAGAAGAAGAGAGAGAAAAGGGGGCAGAAATTTATTTGAAGAAATAATAGCTAAAAACTTCCTGAATCTGGGGAAGGAACAGATATCCAGATCCAGGAGGCACAGAGAACTGCCAACAGAATCAACAAAAGCAGACAGACACCAAGACATATTCTCATTAAATTTGCAAAATGTAGTGATACAGAAAAACTTTTAAAGGCACCAAGACAAACGAAGTCATTAACTTACAAGGGAAAACCCATAATGCTAGCAGGAGATTTTTCAACAGAAACTTTGCAAACCAGAAGATAGTGGCGTGATATATTCAAAGTGCTGAATGGGAAAAATCTGCGGGCAAGAATACTCTATCCGGCAATGCTATCATTCAGAACAGGTGGAGAGATCGACAGGTTCCCAGACAAACAAATCCTCAAGGAGTTCATGACCACTGCACCAGCTCTGCAAGAAATATTACAAGGGACTCTTTGAAGGGGAAGGAGGACCAAAAGTAAGTTTGGAAGTAGGAAACACAAAAGCAGTATACATGAATATTTCTGTAAGAAATCAGTCAAGCAACTCTCAAAAACAGGATATAAATATAATAATACATACCTAAAATGTGGGGGAGGACAGGAGAAAGGAATGGGTTCAAATTAAATGACCATCAACTCAATATAGACTGCTATATGGAGAAGAGGTTATATACAACCTAATGGTAGCCACGCATCAAATACCACTCACAGATATGAAAAGAATAAAAAGAAATCCAAATATATCACTAAAGAAAATCAGCAAACCATGAAAGAGAAACAGACAAGAAAGCATCAGAGAAAATCTCCAGAAACACCCACAAAACAAATAATAAAATGACAATACATACATATCTATCAATAATTACTTTGAATGTAGATGGACTAACCAAAAGACATAGGGTGACAGAATAGATAAAGAAACAAGACCTATGTGTATGCTGCCTACAAGAGACCCATTTTAGACCTAAAGACACCTGCAGACTGAAAGTGAGAACACGGAGAAACACTTATCATGCAAATGGATGTCAAAGGAAAGTTGGAATAGCAATACTTCAATCAGACCAAATAGACTTTAAAACAAAGACTGTAACAAGAGACAAAGAAGGACACTCTATAATAATAAAGGGGACAATCCAACAAGAAGATATAACCATTGTAAATATTTATGTACCCAACATAGGAGCACCCAAATACATAAAACAGTTAATACCCAACACAAAGGAAGTAATCAATAATAATACTAGAATAGCAGGGGATGTCAATACCCCACTTACATCAATGGACAGATCATCTAAACAGAACAGCAACAGGGCTTTGAATGACACATTGGACCAGATGGATTTAACAGATATATTCAGAACATTCCATTCAAATACAGAAGAATACACATTCTTTTCAAGTGCACATGGAACATCCTCCAGAATAGATTACATATTAGCGCACAAACCAGCCTCAACAAATTCAAGAAATTCAAAATCAAACCATGCATGTTTTCTGAGCACAACACTATAAACTGAAGTCAACCACAAGAAAAAAATCTGGAAAGACCATGAATATATGGTGGTTAAATAACATGCTACTAAACAATGACTGGGTCAACCAGGAAACAAAGAAGAAATAAAAAGGTACATGGAAACAAATGAAAATGAAAACACAATGGTCCAAAACCTCTGAGATGCAGCAAAAGTGGTTCTAAGAGGGAAATTTATAGCAATACAAGCCTACCTCAAGAAGCAAGAAAAATCTCAAACAACCAAATCATACACCTAAAGGAGCTGGAAAAAGAACAACAAACAAAGCTTAAAACCAGGAGAAGGAAGGAAATAATGATTAGAATAGAAATAAGTGATATACAAATTAAAAAAAGAATAGAACAGATCAATGAAACTAGGAGCTGGTTCTTTGAAAAAAAATCAATAAGGGGCATTTGGGTGGCTCAGTTGTTAAACATCTGCCTTCAGCTCAGGTCATGATCCCAGAGTCCTGGGATTGAGCCCCACATTGGGCTCCCTGCTCTGTGAGAAGCCTGCTTCTCCCTCTCCCACTCCCCTTGCTTATGTTCCCTCTCTTGCTGTGTCTCTCTCTGTCAAATACATAAATAAAATCTTTTAAAAAAATCAATAAAATTGATAAACCTCTAGCCAGACTTATCACGAAAAAAAAAAAAAAGAGAGAGAGACAGAGAGAGAAAGGACTCAAATAAATAAATTACAAAGGAGGGAGGAGAAATAACAACCAACAACACAGAAATACAATCATAAGAGAATATTATGAACTATATACCAACAAATTGGTCAACCCAGAAGAAATGTAGAAATTCCTATAAACATATAAACTACCAAACCTGAAACAAGATTAATAGAAAATTTGAACAGACCAAAAACCAGCAAAGAAATTGAATCAGTAAACTAAAAACTCCCAACAAACAAAAGCCCAGGACCAAATGGCTTCTACCAAACATTTAAAGAAGAATTAATACCTATTCTTCTTAAACTATTCTAAAAAATAGAAAAAGAAGGAAAACTTCCAAATTCATTTTATGAGCCAGTATTAAATATCAGCCAGCCCTGATGCCCAAACCAGATAAAGACACCAAAAAAATAAAAAATAAAAAAAAAATAGGCCAATATGCCTGATGAACATCGATACAAACATTCTCAATAAAATACTAGCAAACCACATTCAACAATACATTAAAAACCACTCACCATGATCAAGTGGGATTTATTTCTGCATTGCAAGTGTGGGTCAACATTCACAAATCAATCAATGTGACACATTAGTAAGAGAAAAGATAAGAATCACATGATGATTTCAATAGATGCAGAAAAAGAATTTACAAAGTCCAACATCCATTCAGGGTAAAAACCCTCAACAAAACAGGTTTAGAGAGAACATACCTCAACATAATAAAGGCCATCTATGAAAAACCCACACTTAACATCATCCTCAATGGAAAAAAACTGAGAGCTTTCCCCCTAAGTTCAGGAACAAGACAAGGATGTCTATTCTCATCACAATTTTTTTTTTGAGAGAGAGAGAGAGAGAATGTGAGAACATGCATGTGTGCGAGCATGAGTCAGGGAGGAGGGAGAGAGGGAGAAAGAGAATTTTAAGAAGGCTCCTCGCCCAGTGCGGAGCCTGATGTGGGGCTTGATCTAACAACCCTGAGATCATGACCTGAGCTAAAATCAAGAGTCAGATGCTTAACTGATTGAATCACCCAGATGCTCCTACTCTCACCACTTTCATTCAATATAGTATTGGAAGTCCTAGTACAGTAATCAGACAAGAAAAAGTAATAAAAGGCATGCAAATCGGTAAGGAAAAAGTAAAATTTTCACTATTTGCAGATGACATGATACTATATATAGAAAACTCAGAAGACTCTAACAAAACACTGCTAGAACTGAAAGAGAAATTGGGAAAACAATCACATTTACAACTGCACACCTAATAATAAGATACCTAGGAATATACCTAACCAAAGTGGTGAAAGAACTGTACTCTGAAAACTATGAAACACTGATGAAAGAAATTGAAGGTGAAACAAAGAAATGGAAAGACATTCCATACTCATGAATTAGAAGAACAAATATTGTTAAAATGTCTATACTACCCAAAGCAATCTACACATTTAATGCAATCCCTATCAAAATATCAAAATAATTTTCACAGAACTAGAACAAAGAATTCTAAAATTTGTATGGAACCACAATACACCTGGAAGAGCCAAAGCAATCTTGAAAAAGAAAGCAAAGCTGGAGGAATCACAATTCCAGACTTCAAGTTACATTACAAAGCACAACTGTATAGTTGTAATCACAACCATGTGGTACTAGCACAAAAATAGATACATAGATCAATAGAACAGAATAGAAAGCCCAGAAATAAACTCACAACTATAGAACAGAAGAGAGAGCCCAGAAGTAAACTCACAACTATGTGGTCAATTAGTCTTCAACAAAGCAGAAAAGGATATCCAATGGCAAAAAGATAGTCTCTTCAACCAAAGGTGTTGAAGAGGGAAAACTGGACAGCAACATGCAAAAAAATGAAATTGGACCACTTTCTTATACCATGCCCCAAAATAATTTCAAAATGGATAAATGTGAGACCTAAAACCATAAAAATCCTAGAAGAGAACACAGGCAGCAACTTCCTTGACATCAGCCTTAGCAACTTCTTTCTAGATTTTTCTAGATTTTTGAAGGCAACCTATGGAATGGGAGAGGATATTTGTAAATGACATATCTGATAAAGGGCTAGTATCCCAAATATTTAAAGAACTGATACAACTCAACACCCAAAATCAAATAATCCAATTAAAAAATGGGGGGAAGACATGCACAGACATTTCTCCAAAGACATCCAGATGGCCAACAGACATGAAAAGAAGCTCATCATCACTGATCATCAGGGAAATGCAAATCAAAACTACAATGAGATACCACCTCACACCTGCCAGAATAGCTAAAATGAAAAACACAAAAACCAACAGGTATTGGTGAGGATGTGGAGAAAAAGGTACACTGATGCATTGTTGGTGGGACTGCAGACTGGTGCAGCCACTGTGGAAACATTATGGAGGTTCCTCAAAAAGTAAAAAATAGAACTACCTTATGATCTAGAACTACCTTATGATCTAGCAATTATACTACTGGGTATTTATGCAAAGAATTCAAGAATACTAATTCAAAGGGATACATGCATCCCTCTATTTATAGCAGCATTACTTATAATAACCGAGATATGGAAGCAGCCCAAGTGTCCATGGATTGATGAATGGATAAAGAAGAAGTGATATATATATATATATTATATATATATTCAGATATATATCTGACTGGACTGTTATTCAGTCACAAAAAAGAATGAAATCTTGCCATTTGCAATGACATCAATGGAATTAAAGAGTATAATGCTAAACAAAATAAATCAGAGAAACACAAATACCATATGATTTCACTCATATGTGGCATTTAAGAAACAAAACAAACGAGTGAAGGAAAAATATAAGAAAGAGATGGAGAGAGACAAACCAAGAAACAGACTTTTAATATAAAGAACTGATGGTTACCAGAGGGGAGGGGGGAGGAGAGGGGGTGAAATAGGTGATGGGGATTAAGGAGTGCACTTGTGATGAGCCCTGAGTGTTGTATGGAAGTGTCAAATCACTATATTGTACACCTGACACTAATATAACACTGTATGCTAACTAACTGAAATCAAAATAAAAACTTAAAAAAAAAAAAGAAACCATCAACCTGGTTGATGTATCCAAAAAAGGTAGTTTTCTAACACAGAGTGGGCAGATCATGTTATAGAATGGATGTTGAGAGGCAAGTACAGAATATCTAACAGAGATGATCATTTTGCTGTATTGGGTTTCATTCACTCTCTTCAAAGTTCCTAAGGAAATATACTACTAAATAATTTTACCATTCATTTTTTCCTATCTGTGGAATTACACGGTAAGAGTGATCAAATGACTTGTCAAACCTTGCTTTTGGTAGTTCATTCTTGCCACTAATATTTAATTAAAGATTAACAGATAAATAGTTTAAAGATTCATAGTTTGCCTAGAGAAAGGTGGTAATTTTCAGAGTTCAGAAAGCAAAAGGTAAATCTAACAGTTTTCATCCAGTAGATTGTAGGAGCAACCAAGTTTCCAGTCAGTGGCACTCCAGTGAATTGTCATGAATCAGAACCACTTGGCGCACCTGACAGATCTTTCTCCATTTATTGCTGAGGCCCATAAGTGCCCCAGAAAAAGGTCTCTGACAGGAACTTCACATCTTGAGACTCTTTCTGGGCTCCACCTCCTATCTTCTTGAACCTTAACTGCCCCTTTGCTTCAGCTATGATTTTCCTTTGGACTCTTTAGATCTTGAATAACTCCCATCCTTATCTCTCTACTTGCTTCATACAATAGGCTCTGGGTCAACTCTGCTACATTCCAGTGCTCATTCCTGAGTCTCAGAGCTTAGGTCCTGGAAATGATACCTTCTTCCAAGCCCCACAGTACATGATATGGAATAGTGTCAGATCACCACTTTATGGATAAAAGACCACTAACAACTCTTCAACTTTTGTTACTCTAAGTCTCCAAGAAAACTCCAGATAGGTTTTATAAGTCACCTGTGCTTGGGAAAGGTGACATAAGGATTTTGATCACAAAAACTAACTGACCCACTGATACATATTTCCATTTCTTTGGATATGGTTAATTTATTCAGTGTCTAGGGCCTCATTAGGTCAGACAAAAATGATAAAGCTAAAGAATCTATACCACTAATCAGAGTTTGCCCTTTAGATTCCAGTTCTCTTTGAGCATTAGCCTGCCAACTTGTCTGACCTCTCCCATTAAGATTTGCACATTTATGGGGGCTTATCTTAGTTTGTAACTTGCTGTCTTCAAGTTGCCCTTTTTCTAACTTGTTGACTTTGATGACGTGATATTCTGTTCTTTGCAGCTTAGAAGATGGTGATGTTCAAGTAGCATAAATGACTGTTATGTCATAAACTGAAGAGGATATACTACAGGTTGATATCACAGGATAAATCCATATTGTGCTACTTATGATACAGTGATAGAATTCTGCCTTCATAATTAGACAGGAACTGAAAGTTGGTAGGAAAAAACAAAGCGGTGATTGTAGAGGGACTGGCTTCCTGTGAGGAAGTGATGAAGTCTCAGGAAGTAGAAAATCGTGCTCTTAGTTCCTACTAGATGAACCTCTCAGATGCCAATTGGGATCAAAAAATGGGGCTCAGAGTTTTTTGTTTGTTTGTTTGTTTTTTAGATTTTATTTATTTATTTGAGAGAGAGAATGAGATAGAGAGCACGAGAGGGGGGAGGGTCAGAGAGAGAGGCAGACTCCCTGCTGAGCAGGGAGCCCGACGTGGGACTCGATCCCGGGACTCCAGGATCATGACCCAAGCCGAAGGCAGTCGCTTAACCAACTGAGCCACCCAGGCGCCCGGGGCTCAGAGTTTTCAATACAGTTCTCTGTCAATGAGAATGTGCTTACAATGACCAAGCACTGACTAAAGAATGCTTTCCTTGTTATTTGAAAGCTTCTGTGGCTATTGGCCTCTCAGATTTTCCAGTGGTCTTTATACTCTCTCCTGATCATTTTTTAAATCTTGTTTTTCAATTCTATGAATTTTAGAATCTGAATCTGGCCTTGTTCTGACTGTGCTTGTGTCCAAAAATCTTGGTTCTCACATCTTACCAAAGCTCTTCTGTTTTTTGACTTCTTTCTTTTTGCCATCTTATAGTGATTTATTATTTAGATACTAATAATTCTAATAATTACTGGCTCTGTGTTAAGGCAACAGAGAAAACAGTTTCTACAACCAGACTTACAGTGACAAATCTAACTTGTAGCCCAGTATTTTAGCATCTAATGTGTAATAGGGGTTCCACAAATATTAGTTAAATGAGTAAATAAATGAATCAAAAGTAGTCTTTATGCTTCCATAAAATGCACAAAACCACACATTTTTAGCAATAATCATATATTTTTATAACATAATTGCCAGCCATATTACCTTGAAAAGAGAACATAAGTGTGTATATGTGGATATTTTTGGTATGTTTGAAAATAAAGCAGAGCACATACAAAGCAGAACAACAATAGGTTAACATGGCCATCTGCAAGTCAGTGCAAAAAAAAAAAAAGGTGTTATCAGATTTAATGTACAAATGATAAACATTCAGTAAAACATTTTAAGTAAATCTCAGAGACTCAAATAATAAAGCACAATTTAAACAATTTAAATTGTTGAAGTAAAGTTGTACTTTACATATAAGAGATGTTTGGATTGATTTATAGTTCAACACTCAGGAATGGGTATTTGCCAGCTTCAAGATTCACAGTTTTTATGGCATAAATT
This sequence comes from Mirounga angustirostris, assembly GCF_029215605.1. Lineage (NCBI taxonomy): Eukaryota > Metazoa > Chordata > Mammalia > Carnivora > Phocidae > Mirounga > Mirounga angustirostris. The sequence continues at coordinate 140,978,289 of NW_026991709.1, read as the reverse complement.
CCAAGAAGAGAAACAAGTATAGCTTTAATTTTTGGTCCTATTTTTCTTTTAGTTATAGAATAATTTCTTCGATAAGGACAAAAAGAGCTAAGACTTCCCTTCTTCCACATTTTCTTGCAATTTGGCTACAGCAAATACATATCTGAGTGACTATCATTCTTTCTGTGTCCATGAAAATATCACAACATTTTTTTCCTTACTGCTCATGGACTTATCAACACAGATTTCCAGGTAGCTTTTTGGTTGATCTTACCTGAAATCCTCAACTTAAGTCATTCCCTGGATGAGGAAAAAAATCATTTGCCAAGTACCAGTCTTCATCTCATGGCATATTTATGATACAGGTGATTTTTCTCTTTCAGTGGGTCATTACCAAATATTGTCCAGATCACAGGACTTCCATTGAGGCCTATGAAGAGTTTTCTTTCCTTGGGGGTAGTTTCGTCATTGATATTGTCTTGAGTCCAAAGTCGTTCTTGGCTCCTTCAAGGCCTGGAGTGGAAATAGCCACATACTATAGCAGAGCAGCAGAGTTTTACCTGTGCCCGCACACGTGCATTTCTCCCCTCGTTGTAAGAGGACCTCACCAGTTCCAGCATCTCACCTAGACATGACAAAATTCAGGGGCTGAAAATAAACTGGCTTTTCCTCTGTCTTCAGAAATCCCCTCACTGACTTTGTATCATGTCTTATTGGTCACAACTGAGCCAACTGCTCATGCTAGAACAGGAACATCATGGTTGATCTAGACTAGTCAGGACCCCTTCCTTGGGGTGATGTGAGCCAGCCTTCCTTGAAGCCCGTGATGCTGGGGAGGAGGGTAGGAATTTCAGGAAAACTGAAGTCATGTTAACAAGGAAGAAGACAATAGCTATTGGGAAGATAATGGTCTTAGTTTGGGTTACCCCAGAAGCAGATCCTAAAACAATGTATGTATAACTAGGTTGTTTAGGAGATGAAACCAGGAAACATAAGGGAAGTAGGAAAGTGAGAGAAGGAAGGAAGTGAGCCAATAAAGGGTGTATTATAAATCAAGTTACAAGAATGGGCAACTGAAGATTACTTCAGCTGGGGAATCCTGAGAGTCAGTGTAGACACTTCTCAGAGTTATCCCAATCAAGTTTCTCAGAGTCATCCCACCACGTTATCCCAAACAAGTTATCCCATTCCGTCTGCCAACTGCCATCTGCCATTGGCTGAGGGTTCGTCCCAGTGGTATTAACCCCCCACCCCAGTATATCCAGCCTGCTCCCCAGTTCTCCTCTGGCACAGAGTCACAAGTGCTTTTGGTAAGACAAATCCTACAGGATATGGGTGGAGCAGTGACAGAATCTGCCACAGCAAACAGCAGGCTTTGCCACTAACATGAACTATTTATTTGTAATTTCATCTTCAGATTTTTAGAACAACAATGCCATCCCCCAGACTAATTTAAAATAAATGTAATCTTCATCATACCATGTGCCTTATAAACACAAACAGTTGTTCCAACCGAGCAGAAGAGATTTTCAGAATGAATTCCATGTTCTTGATTACCCTTGAGACTCAAATGTCAACTTGGAAACAAGTGGTGGCAGGGGTAGGTCTGTGGGGAAGTCTGCTTTTCTATTTTAAATTCCTTTTTATAACGTTGTATATTTTTCAACAAGGCATAATATTTTTAAAGGAAATATCTTTTTAAACAGGAATGAATTATGTAGCTCTAAGTTTTTTTAAAAAGTTGCTTTTTAATTAAAACTTTGTTTTAGAACAGTTTAATGTTTGCAAAAACATTTAGGGGAAGATACAGAAATTTCCCGTATACACCAGACCCCACATATGCATAGACTCTCCCATGATCAGCAGCCCCCCAAAGTGGTCAATTTGTTACAATTGATGGCCTACATTGACACATCATAACCACCTAAATTCCATAGTTTACATTATGGTTCACTCTTGGTATTATCCATGCTATGGGTTTGGACAAACGTATAATGACATGTATCCATTATTACAGTATCAGCATTTGCCCAAAAATCCTCTATTCATTTCCTGTCCTCACCTCAGACCCTGGTAATCTCTGATCTTTTTACTGTCTCCATAATTTTGTCTTTTCCAGAAGGTCATATAGTTGGAATCAAACAAAATACATCTTTTTCGTAGTATGCATTTATGGTTTTTTCCATGTCTTTTCATAGTTTGATAGATCATTTTTTAAATTGCTAAATAATATTCCATTATCTAGATGTACCATAGTTTACCTGCTGAAAGACATTTTGGTTGCTTCTATGTTTTGGTGATTATTAATTAAGCTGCTATAAATATCCATGTGCAGGTTTTTGTGTGTATGTAAGTTTTCAGTTCCTTTGAGTAAATACCAAGGAGAATTGTTTGATTGTATGGTAAGAGTAGGCTTGGTTTTGTAAGAAACTGCCAAACTGTCCTCCAAACTGGCTATACTATTTTGTATTTCTACCAAAAATAAATGAGAGTTCCTCTTGATTCATATCCTCACCAGCATTTGGTGTTGTCAGTGATCTGGATTTTGCCCATTCTATATGTGTGTAGTGGTATCTCATTGTTTTAATTTGCATTTCCCTGATGACAAATAACATGGAACATCTTTTCATATGCTTGTTTGCCATCTATATATCTTCTTTGGTGGAGTATCTGTGAAGGTCTTTGTTCCATTTAAAAAATTTTTTGTTTTGTTTTCTTATGGTCGAGCTTTAACAGTTCTTTGTATTTTGGATAACAGTCCTTTACCACATATGTCTTTTGCAAATATTTTCTTCCAGTCTGTGGCTTGTCTTCTCATTCTCTTGCCAATGTCTTTTACAGAGTAGAAGTTTTTAATTTTAATGAAGCCCAGCTTATCAATGATTTCTTTTATCCTGCCTTTAGTGTTATATCTACAAAATCATTGCTATACCCAAGGTCATCTAGGTTTTGTCTTATGTTATCTTTCAGGAGTTTTATAGTTTGCATTTTACATTATCTATTTTGAGTTAATTTTTGTGATGGGTGTAAAGTCTCTAACTATATTCTTTTTTTCCTTCTTTCCTTTTCCTTCCTTCCTTCCTTCCTTCCTTCCCTCCTTCCTCTTTTTCTTTTTCTTTCTTTCTTTCTTTCTTTCTTTCTTTCTTTCTTTCTTTCTTTCTTTCTTTCTTTCTTTCTTTCTTTCTTCTTTCTTCTTTCTCTTTCTTTCTTTCTTTCTTTCTTTCTTTCTTTCTTTCTTTCTTTCTTTCTTTCTTTCTTCCTTCCTTCCTTCCTTCCCTCCTTCCTCTCTTTTTCTTCTTTCTTTCTTTCTTTCTTTCTTTCTTTCTTTCTTTCTTTCTTTCTTCCTTCCTTCCTTCCTTCCTTCCTTCCTTCCTTCCTTTCTTTCTTTCTTTTTACATATGGATGTCCAGTTGTTCCAAAACCATCTGTTGAAAAGGCTTATCTTTGTTCCATGGTATTGTCTTTGTTCCTTTGTCAAAGATCAGTTGACTATATTTCTGTGGGTCTATTTCTGGGTTCTTTATTCTGTTCCATTGTTTTATTTATTCTTTTATTAATATCACACTGTCTTGATTACTATAGATTTACAGTAGATCTCAAAGTTAGGTAGGGTTCATCTTCCAACTTTGTTCTCCTTTAATATCATATTGGCTATGAATAAGTGGTTGGGATTTTGACTGGTATTGCACTGAGTCTATGAAGTTGGTAAGAACTGATATCTTGACAATATTGAGTCATCTTATCCATGAACATGAAATAGTTCTCCATTTATTTGTTTTCTTTGATTCATTCATCAGTTTTGTAGTTTTCTTCATATAGATCTACATATTTTGTTAAAATTATACCTGAGTATTTCATTTTTGGGGGTGCTAATGTAAATGGTATTGTGTTTTTAATTTCAAATTCCACTTGTTAATTGCTGGTATATAGGAAAGTGTTTCACTTTTGTATATTAACTTTGTATCCTGCAATCTTACTGTATTCACTTATTTGTTCCAAGAGTTTGTCAATTCCTTTGGATTTTCTACATAGACAACCATTCATCTGCAAACAAGACAATTTTATTTCTTTCTTCCCAATCTGTATGCCTCTCATTTTCTTTTACTGTCTTACTGCATTGGCTAGAACTTCTAGTACAGTGTTGAAAAGGAGTGGTGGGAGGGGATGTCCTTGTCTTGTAGTTAATCTTAGTGGGAAAACTTTAAGTTTTTCACCATTAAGTATAATGTTAGCAATAGATTCTTCTGTAGGTATTTTTTAGCAAATTGAAGAAGTTCCCCTTCACCTTTTTTTAAACTAAAAAGTTCAGATGAAATCTTTTTTGGGTGGATCATAAATAAATGTAAAATTAAAAGGATTCCTTTCTATGTTGTTTTGTGTCTCCAAAATTTATATGTTGAAGGCCTAATCCCCAATACCTCAGAATGTAACCTTATTTGGAAATAGGGTCATTGCTGATGTGATTTGTTAAGGTAAAGGTGAGGTCATACTGGTGTAGGGTGGGCTTCTACTCTAATATGACTGATATTTTTATAAAAAGAATGCCATGTGAAGGGACAGATATGCACATCACGAGAATGCCAAATAAACATAAAAATAAAGATCGGGGAGATGCATCTATAAGCCAAGGAATGCCAGCAAACTGCCAGGAGCTAGGTGAGAGGCATGGAACAAATTCTCTCTCATAGACTTCAGAAGGAATCAACCCTGCCCATACTTTGATCTTGGACTTCCAGTCTCCAGAACTGTGAGACAATAAATTTCTGTTGTTTAAGCCATTCAGTTTGTGGTACTGTTATGTCAGCTCTAGAAAACTAATATAATGTTTGTGATATTTTTATGAAGATTTCCTTTTAGAGCTAGTATAATTACTAGTCAAGATTTCTGAGAAAGGTTGTCCCTTTAGATGTGGATGAGTGTTTGTGGTTCTGGTCTCTTAGCACCAGTGGTAAATCACAAAGATTTGGGTCACCTTATCCTGGTTGCAGGAGTGGAGGAGACAATGTGAATGTATATTTCAGGAACAGTCAGACCCGTCCAGATTTATCAGGACAAAAATTGCTTTAAGAAAAACATTGCTGCTGTGATTGCTGGAGACTTCCAATAACTTTTTTCTTTCCTTATTATGAAACTGTATAGTACTTGCCTCTTGTGTGTCTGATAGTCACTTGTAACCCATCCATTTGCTTAGTGAAGTTAGTTAGACTAGAGGTAGACAAGGGGTGTAAGCAGCAGAGGGAGAAAGATTTAAGTCACCTTGCCAACAAAGTTGGGACACTGAGGGTGGGGTTTAGATGGAATTATAGTTCTATGATTGCTAGCCCCATTTGTTTTGAAAGGAGCCCTTCAACAGTTCTGCAAAAATTGTTTCAGAGCCCCCATTCAACAAATGTTTGCAAAATGTCATGTACATATCAATGTGTGCATTACTCTGGGAAGAGAGTGTGTCGTTCTCAACAGAAGTTCAACATGTACTGGAAAAAGTGATGTCGATAATAATTTGAAAATCATTTTGTCAGGTAGGATTGGCATTTTGAAATGACATTAAAGAAACTTTATTACTTAATTTCTTTTTATAATATTGAAATACTATGCATCAGTTAGTGCTTTACAGTTTAATTCTTCAAAGGCAGCCAGGTGGTCATTATTATTTCTATTTTGCAGATGGCAAATGAAAGGCTCTGAGAGGCTAAGGAATTTACCTAAGGTCACAAAGTTCACAAAGAGTGAGGACTCATATCGGGCACTGTCTTGCTTCAAAGACTGTTTTTATTCTAAGTCCCCTGCTTCTTTATTCAATGGTAGTCTTCTCTTTAAAAAACTGAGTTTCATTTTAGTTTCATTAAAGCCAGTTGTAAGCATCAACTGTTATAAGATTGCACTGTTACATAGAATATGAATTATAGACAAAGTAAACTCTAGGATTCTTTCCAAATTACAAGATTCTGGAGTACTGTGAGAAACCCAAGTTTTTTGGGTTTCAGGGCCTTATACAGAATGAAAGGAAATGTGAGGCCTCCTGCTGGGCTCTCTGCCCTGTTCTTTCCCTTTTCAGAACTTGTTTAAATTGCAGCCAAGCAACTTTGCTAAGGCCTGAATAAGATCATGTCATTCCCTTGCTTAAAAGTTCCCAGTGGATTTCATCTGAAACAGACCTAAGCAATTTGCCATATCCTATAAGCTTGAGAGGGTAAAAGGGAGAATAATTAATTAATAATTAATTATTAATAATTAAATTGGGTTGAAGGGTGGTAACTGGGATTATCTTGGGCCAAACTGGATGTTTGGTCACTCTTCCTTCGAGGTTCTACCTGATCTGTCCTCTATTCATCTCTCTGACACAGTATACCTTAAACCTCCCTTCATTTCCTCTCTTTGGCCACACTGGCCTAGTTTCTGGGCCTTGAACACACATCTGCTTGTTTCTGCCTCTAGGTGTTTGCTGTCCTTCTGTTTGAAATGCTTTCCCCAGACCTTCACATGCCTCTTCCCCTCTCATTGTTCAAACCTCAGTTCAAATATTTCCTAAGAGTGGTCATTCTTGCCCAACAGAGTTAAAGTGTTCCCTGCCCCTCACTCATTCCCTCCCATAGCACCGTGTTTTCCTAGCACTTGGTGGATACTTATTTGCATTTATCTTTTTATGGGTTTAGTGTCTGAATCCCTCTATTATTAGATAAACTCTTTGAGAGCAGGGACTTTATCTTGTTCATGGTGTGGCACACAGCAATTTCTGAAAATATAAATGTTGGTTATCTGGCTACTTTTTAAAAATGGTGGCTACTAGAATAACTTTCATGTCTGTAAGAGTAGAGATACTTTTGTATGGAAATAAACATCTGGCCCCTGTCCATCTCTCCATGCCCACTAGTCACCCCCAGCTCCTGCCATCTCTGACCTTCTGTGCTCAGGTCCCTACTTATGGGACTTCCCTCCCTCTGCATTATTCCTTCTTGTCCTGGACCTGCACTTCCACTGGAATTTCTTCACTTCTCTAGGACAAGGTCCCAATGGTATCCTATTCTCTAGTATTCCAATACCCATCACACTTTATAATCTTTATCTGGTTGATTGTTTTCTTTCCGTTAGATTATCAGCTCTATCAGGAAGGTGCCATGTCTCTCTTGTTGACTTCTGTATTCTGAAATCTGACACTACCCACTACATTGTCGTACTTGCTTAATGAATGAATGAACCCACAAACGTGCAGATCTCTCAGTATATTTTCTCCATTCTGACACTCTCTTCGATTTTTATATCTTTGCCTTTATCCTAAAAATATAACAGTTCTACACACTAGGCATCAGCACAGGATTTATCACCACCTCCTGATTCATTCTCAATTTCTAGATGTTAGGATATCCTGCTGTCCACAGCATCAGTGCTAAGCTAAAAATCTTCAGTCTCTTATTAGCTCTCAACATCTAATGAGTCACCACATGTGGTACTTGTTTAAAATTGTCTTGCTTTTTTCCAGTGCCTGGTGCCAGATATCTGCTCTCTTGTCCCTTTAACAGAAAGTCTCCTTATTGCCGTCATTATGGTCAAAATTGGTGAATACACCTGCTGTCAGATTTTAGTGGATCTCATGGTGTGCAATCAGCTGTTGTTTGAGCTCTCTAATTTCAGCATTAGAATATTGGGAGATCAGATTCTGCCTGCCACAGAGAATTCTTATGGCACAGAGAGACTGATGTGTGGTGCTAGAAGGAAGCTACATGACCCAACTACCTCTGAATTAGTGTGATGCTGAAATCAAGATCATGGACATAAATGTACACTTAACCTCAGCTAGCTATACCCTAAATGATCATGGGAAATGGCTTTAAATAGTGAAGACTTTTAGTTATCACCCTTGTGTATTTGTATGAAGAACAGAGCTTGTAATTCTTTGAGGATGTTCATGTATACAGAGACCATCTACCATCACTCCCACGGAGAAGCAGCACACTAGGAGCTCTGGACCAGGACTTCCTGAGATCAAATCTCAGCCTCCACTTGTTATATGACCTAGGGTAAGTGTCAGTCTCCTTGATTGCAAAATGCAGATTACAGTAGTAGACAATTTATAGGCTTATTATATAGGTGATATAATTAATATAGGGCTTGACAGGTACTATGTGCTGTGCTATTATTAACAACATTGCTATTACTATCCTATTCTGGTAACTACTCAGTCAACAGAAACAGAGAAATTAAAAATCCATCTGGTGGGTTATTATTATTTTTTTTTTGGCAAAACATATTGAATTTTACTACTGAAATCTCACTTGCATTTTGCCCATGACAAGTCACATTTAGAGAAGGAAGAAATTATGAAAGTAATTTTCATGCTTTAAAACTGTTCAAAAAGTTATTATGATAAGTTGTCCTGCTATAATTTATGTCCTTGTACTATTTTCCTTTTCTTTTTTTTTTTTTTAAAGAAGGGTATGTTGGCCTAATTCTACACAGTTCTGCTTTCTCTCTTCATTGGCTTTTTTTTTTTTTTAAGATTTTATTTATTTATTTGATAGAGAGAGACATAGTGAGAGAGGGAACACAAGCAGGGGGAGTGGGAGAGGGAGAAGCAGGCTTCCCACTGAGCAGGGAGCCCGATGCGGGGCTTGATCCCAGGACCCTGGGATCACAACCTGAGCCAAAGGCAGACACTTAACGACCGAGCCACCCAGGCGTTCCTGTACTATTTTTCTTACCTGTCACCCTTTCTCAGCACATGCTTTAGCAGGCCACAAGTGGTGTATTGCAACTGCTTATAGGTCTGCACAATGAACTAAAGGAGGTTTCTGGATACTTTTTCTTTTTAAAAATCTGCAGAAGTAACACGAAGTAGTTGTAACACATTTAAAGCATACAAAAGAGAAAGTAAAAATTTTAGTCCAAACCAAACAACAATAACTAAAAAAAACCAAACAGGGCGCCTGGGTGGCTCAGTTGGTTAAGCGACTGCCTTCGGCTCAGGTCATGATCCTGGAGTCCCGGGATCGAGTCCCACATTGGGCTCCCTGCTCAGCGGGGAGTCTGCTTCTCTCTCTGACCCTCCCCCCTCACATGTGCTCTCTCTCATTCTCTCTCTCTCAAATAAATAAATAAAATCTTCAAAAAAACAAAAACAAAAACAAAACCTTTTCCATTCCAATCCTAATTCCCAGTAATCACAATTAATATAATTAACAAAATGGCTGTGTTATTTCTATTGCATGTTCTGGAGACTGGTGCACTGGTAGCCCTAAAGGGCCACATTTTCTGGTATCTACGCCTTTGTGTATTTCCCTCCCACACCGATACTGAGCTTGCCATGTGACCTGATTTGACCAAATGGACAGCAAAAGCTTGATAGGCACTTCCACAAGGGGGCTTGTCCTCTTGGAATGCTGTCTCTTGAAAACCATCTGCCATGTAAGAAGTCCGACTATCATGGGACCACCATCCTGTATGGAGAGCCATGTGAAGAGAAAGAGGCCATCTGAGGAGCACTGAGGCACCAGACGGGAGTGAAACCTTTTGGAACTTCCAACCTAGATTGGTCACCAGCTGTTGTAGCACATTATTGGTCACCAGTCAATACCACAACTGTATTCCCACCCCACCAAATCATGAGAAATAATAAATTATATTCTGTTAAATCATACATTTTGGAGTAGTTTGTTATGCAGTATTAGATGACTGAAATAAGTAGATATGCTATAATTTACTTTTCTAGTGTCCTTTAAATAACTATATAGATTAGAATGGACTTTTTGCTATTTTAAACAAAAGAAACAATCATTCTTTTATAGATATGTGTGTACACTCATGCCAGTATTTCTATAGGATAGACGCCCTTGATAAGATTGCCAGGTCATGGAGTACAGGGATTTAAAATATTGATACTGTTGTATTTTCCTTTCATAAAGGCTACATCAATTTACATTTTCACCAACATGAATTATATTGCCTATTTCTTTACATTCTTGTTAATATTTTGTTATCAAGCTTCTAAACATTTGCCACTATATTTCACTGTTATTTTACTGAGCATTTTTTTATTACTGTCTGAATATGAGTTTAACATCTACTTTTATCTCTTCAGGGACAATTTTTAATTGGACTGTTTGCTTTTCTCAGTTTTGATTTGTAAGAACCATTTATGTATTAAAGATACTAGCCCTTCATCTGGGCTAAGTGTTCAAAATATTTTCTTCCAATCTATTGATTCAAACTACATACTTTTGTTTATGGTATCTTGCAGTTCACAAAGGTAATGAAATTGTATGTTGTCAGGTCTCACAAATTTTCCTTCATGTTTTCTACATTTCTTGGCAAACTTTATAATTATCTTCCTCATAGTGAGATTATTATAAATATTTACTATATTGTCTTCTATAGCATATATAGTTAAAATAGATTTAAATTGATAAATAGATTTATTTATCTGGAATTTGTTTTTGTGGGTGGTGTGAAATAATGATATAATATTTTTTCCAAGTAGATAGCCAATTGTCTTAATATTAGTTATTGAATAGTTTTCTCTTTCCTTGCTGATTTAAAATGCCATTAAGTTGATGGGAAGATGGCAGTACAGGAGGATCCTAGGCTCACCTCTTCCCAAAATACACATAGGTAACACCCATATCAGTGTAAATAACCCAAATACAACCAGAAGACTGGCAGAACAGACTGTCCACAGCTAAATGTAGAGAAGAGGCCACATCAAAGAGGGAAGGAAGAGTGGACATGTGGTTGGGAGCCAACTGACCATGAGAGGGAGGAAAAGTAGGGGCTGCAGAGGGGGAAGAGGAGTAGACCCCCACCAGGTATCCCAGGCACAGGGGATCTGCACTGCGAAGATGAAACTCTGTAACATTTGGTTTTGAAAACCAGAGGGGCTAAACTTCATGAGTTCTTACAATCAGTGGGGCTTAATACCTGGAACCTTAAAAATCAGCTGGTTTAGCTCTGGGAGAGCCAGAGGGCAATAGGAAACTGAGTCCTTGCCCTTAAAAAGATAGCATAACAAATAGCCCCACTGAGATACAGCATAGAAATAGCAGTTTGAAAAATGGGGTATACGGGAGGGAGATTTGTTTACTAATCTCAGAGCAGGTGCTGTAAGGGCAGAGATCTCTGGAAGACTATTCCAAAAATTAAAGAGCTGATGGGCACCATTTCCTTCCCATGCTCCCAAGTCTAGATACACGGATATTGGCCAGAATCAGTGGAGCACCAACACTCTGAACCTAGCTTGTTAATAGTGTGCCCTACTCCCATACTTTTCTGTAGACTTAACCCTCCTGGACTGGGCAGGGATTTTCTCAGGCAGGTGCAGGCCCCTCCCACAGGAGACTGTCAAGGGCCTTGCTGGCACCATGTGTCCCACCCCCATCTTTTCCTGTAGACGTCTCCTTCCAACAAGCCCTTGCCAGGAGTACATCCAAAGTGGTGCCACAAAGATGCCAGTGTGTAAGCAGCCCCAATAGGAACCAGTACCACCCCAAAGTGACTCTTGCCCTGGTGAGAATGGAAGATAACCACACACACCAGTTTGACTTCAGTCTCAGCGGTGGGCTGGGGTCAAATATCTGGTCTGACTGTGGGCCCTGCCCACCAGTGAAAGCTTTTAAGGCACAACACAGGGAAAGCACCCTGCAGTTTGGTGCTACTACATCTCTGGCAAGTACCTGGTCTGATTCAATTCAAGCTCAAGGTGGTCCAAGACTGGCCCACTAACAACAGAGGGACCAAACCCTGCCCACAACGGGCAGAGAGAGCCATTACAGATGACTCAGCTGAAGGCAAATGTGAATCAGCCACAACATGAGGGCACTCAACACACATAGGAGACACCCCTGAAGTACCAGATTCTGGCAAACAGGGAACACTGAACTGTAGGGCACTGTAGGACCTCTTCTTTGTGAGGCCACTTGTTCAAGAACAAATGTAGCTGTTTTTTCTAATACATAGGAACAGACAAAATGAGGAGACAGAGGAATATGTCTCAAATGAAAGAACAGGACAAAATCACAGGAAGAGAGCTAACGAGATAGAAATAAGTAATGTGCCTAATAGAGAATTTAAAGCAATGGTCATAAAATGACATGAGAAAAGAATGGAAAGACCTCAGTAAGACCCTCAATAAAGACATAGAAAACATAGAAAAGAACCAATCAGGTATGATGAACTCAATCACTGAAATTAAAAATACACTAGAGGGAATAATAGTAGATTAGAGGAAGCAGAGGAACAGATCAGTGACCTAGATGAAAGAGTAATGGAAAACAGTCAAGCTGAAAAGGAGAGAGAAAAAAAATAATAATAAAAAATGGAATAAGGGGACTCAGTGACACCATCAAGTGTAATAACATTTGCATTATAGGGATCCCAGAAGGAGAAGACAGAGAAAGGGGGGTAGAAAATTCATTTGAGGAAATACTATCTGAAAACTTCTCAAATCTGGGGAAGGAAATAGAAATTTAGGTTCAGAATGCACAAAAAGCCCCCAACAAAATCAATCCAAGGAGTCCACACTAACACATAATAACTAAAATGGCAAAAAGTAGTAATAAAGAAAGAATTTTTAAAGCAGCAGGAGAAAAGAAAACAGTTACATACAAGGGAAACCACATAAGGCTATCAACTGACTTTTTAGCAGAAACTTTGCAGGCCAGAAGAAAGTGCCATGATATATTCAAAGCACTGAAAGAAAAAAAACCCCTGCAACCAAGAATACTGTATCCAGAAAGACTATCCTTCAAAATGGAGAGATGAAGAGTTTCCCAAACACAAGTTAAAGGAATTCATGACCACTAAACCAGCCCTATAAGGAATGTTAAAGGGGACTTTAACATTTAAAGGGGAGTGGAAAGCAAAGACCATAAATAGGAGTAAAAAAAGTAGGAAACACAAAAGCAGTAAAATTAAATATATATATATATATATATATATATATATATATATATATATATATACAACCACACACACACATATATATATATATATATAAATCAGTCAAGGGATTCATAACATAAAAGGATGTAAAGTACTACACCATGCACTTAAAATATGGGGGTGGGGCAGGGGGAGGAGTAAAAATTTAGTGCTTTTAGAATAGGTTCAAATTTAAGAGACAGTCAACTTAATATAGACTGCTATATGCATAAGATGTTATATATAAACCTATAGGTAACCACAAATCAAAAACTGGTATTATATATGCAAAAAATAAAGAGAAAGGAATCCAAATATATCACTATAGAAAGCCAGTAAACTCTGAAAGAAGACATCAAGAGAAGAAAGGAACAGAGAAGAACTACAAAAACAACCATAAAACAAATAACAAAGTGGCAGTAAGTACATATTGTCAGTAATTACTTTCAATGTAAATGGACAAAATGCTCAATCAAAACATAGGGTGATGGCATGGATTAAAAAAACAAAAACAAAAACAAAAACAAAAACAAAAGACCAAACTATATGATGTCTACAAGAGACTCATTTTAGACTTAAAGACATATGCAGATTGAAAATGAAGGGATGGGAAAGCATTTATCATGCAAATGGAAGTGAAAAGAAAGCCAGGGTGGCAATATTTCTATGGGACAAAAGAGACTTTAAACAAGACTGTAACAAGAGATAAAGAAGGAAACCATATAATCATAAAGGGGACAATTGAACAGGAAGATATAACAACTGTAAATATTTATGCACACAACATGGGAGCACCCAAATATATAAAGCAGCTAATAACAAACATAAAGGAAGTAATTGATAATAATATAATAGTAGGGGACTTTAACACCCCACTTACATCAATGGACAGATCATCTAAACAACATGAACAAGTAAACAATGGCTTTGAATGACACAATGGACCAGATGGATTCAACAGATATATTCAGGACATTCTATCTCCTAAAACAGCAGAATACACATTCTTGCCAAGTACACATGGAACATTCTAAAATACATTACATATTAGGCCATAAAATAAATCTCAACAAATTTAAAAAGATTGAAGTCATACCATGCAACAATGCTATAGAACTAGAAATCAAGCACAAGAAAATATCTGGAAAGAACACAAATATGTGTTCTTTCACAAATAACATGCTTGAAATAATGAATGGGTCAACCAATAAATCAAAGAGGAAATAAATTCATGGAGACAAATGAAAGTGAAAAACAACTTCTAAAATCTTTGGGATGCAACAAAAGCTGTATTAGGAGGGAAAGGGGCAATACAGCCCTACCTAAAGAAGCAAGAAAAATCACAAAAAAACCAAACCCTAATCTAATATGTAAAGGAGCTATAAACAGAACAAAGAAAACCTAAAACTAGGAGAAAGAAGGAAATAATAAAGATTAGAGCAGAAATAAATGGAATCGAAACTAACAAAAACAAAACCAATAGAATAGATCAATGAAACAGGAACTGGTTCTTTTTTTTAAAATTCTAGTATAGTTAGCATACAGTATTGTATTAGTTTCAGGTGTACAATATAGTGATTCAACAATTCTATACATCACTCACTGTTCCTTGTGATAAGTATACTCAATCCTCTTCACCTGTTTCAACCATCCCCAACCCCACCTTCCCTCTGGTAAACATCAGTTTGTTCTCTCTACCTACGAGCCTGTTTTTTTGTCTTTTTTCTTTGTTCATTTTTTTTTTTTGTACATTAAATCCCACATATGAGTGAAATCATATGATATTTCTCTTTCTCTCACTTATTTCCTTAGCATTATACCCTTGGATCCATCCATCCATATTGTTGAAAAGATCAACAAAATTGATAAACTTTTAGCCAGACTCATAAAAAAAGAGAAAGGACTCAAAAAGGACCAGAAAAAGGCACTACTTAAAAAAGAGAACTACAGGCCATTATATCTGATGACCATAGATGCAAAAATGCTCAACAAAATATTAATAAATCAAATCCAACAATATATTTTAAAAAATCATTCACCAGGATCAAGTGAGATTTATTCCTGGGATGCAAGGATGGTTCAGTATTCACAAATCAATCAACATGATACATCACCTCAACAAGAGAAAGGATAAAAACCATATGATCATTTCAATAGATGCAGAAAGAGCATTTAAAAGAGTACAACACCCATCATGATAAAAACTCTCAACAAAGTAGGTTTAGAGGGACTCTACCTCAACATAATAAAAGCCATATATGAAAAATTCACAGCGAGCATCATATTCACTGGGGAAAAACCGAACTTGTCCCCTAAAATCAGGAACAAGACAAGGATGTCCACTCTCATCACTTTTATTCAACATAGTACATAGTCCTAGCTGTAGCAAACAGAAAAGAAAAATAAATAAAAGGCATCCAAATCAGTAAAAGGAAGAAGTAAAACTTTCACTATTTGTAGATTACATGTTACTATATATAGAAAACCCTAAATACTCCACCAAAAAACTACTAGAACTGATAAATGAATTCAGTAAGTTTGCAGGATACAAAATCAATATACAGAAATCTGTTGCATTTCTATACACTAATAATGAAGTAGCAAAAAGACATCAAGGAAATAGTCCTATTTATAATAATAAATACCAAAATAATAAAAAAATAAATAATAAATACCTAGGGATAAATAAATAAAAAATAAATAACAAAATAATAAAATACCTTGGGATAAACTTAGTCAAGTAGGTGAAAGACTTGTACTTTGAAAACTACATTGATGAAAGAAATTGAAGATGACACAAACTGAAAGATATTCCATTCTCATGGATAGTGAGAACAAATATTGTTAAAATGTCTATATTACCCAAAGCAATCTACAGATTTAAAGCAATTCCTATCATAATGCCAACAGCATTTTTTTACAGAACTAGATAAAACAATACTAAAATTGGTATGGAACCACAAAAGACCATGAATAGCTAAAGCAATCTTGAAAAAGAAAAACAAAATTAGAGGCATCACAATCCCAGATTCCAAGTTATGCTACGAAGCTGTAGTAATCAAAACAGTATGGTGCTGCCACAAAAATAGACACATGGAGGGGTGCCTGGGTGACTTGGTTAAGCATCTGACTCTTGATTTCAGCTCAGGTCATGATCTCAGAGTCGTGAGGTTGAGCCCCGTGTCAGGCTCTGCACTGAGAACGGTGCCTACTTAAGATTCTCTCTCTCTCTCTCCCTCTGCTCCCCCCACTCATACTCTGCTCTCTCTGTCTCGAAATAAATAAATAAAATATTAAACACAAAGTTGACATAGTTATCAACAAAACAAAATAGGGAGCCCAGAAATGAACTCATGATTATATGGTCAATTAATCTTTGATAAAGGAAGCATGAATATGCAAAGGGAAGAAGAGAGTCTCTTCAACAAACTGTGTTGGTAAAAGTGGACAACAACATGCAAAAGAATGAAATAGGACCACTTTCTTTCACCATACAAAAAGATAAACTCAAAATGGATGAAAGACCTAAATGTGAAACCTGAAACCATAAAAATCCTGGAAGAAAGTACAGGCAGTAATTTCTCTGACATTGGCCAGAGAAACATTTTTCTAGATATGTTTCCTGAGGCAAGGGAAACAGAAGTAAAAATAAACTACTTGGACTACATCAAAATAAAAAGCTTCTACACAGCAAAGGAAACAATCAACAAAACTAAAAGATAAACTACTGAATGGGAAAAGATATTTGCAAATGGCATATCTGATAAAGAATTAGTATCCAAAATATACAAAGAAGTTATACAACTCAATACCAAAAACCCAAATTCCAATTAAAAATGAACAGTAGACATGAACAGATATTTCTTTAAAGAAGACATACAGATGGCCAACAGATACATGAAAAGATGCTCATCATCACTAATCATCAGGCAAATGCAAATCAAAACTACAATGAGATACCACCTCACATCTGTCAGAGTGGCTAAAATAAAAAACACAAGAAACAACAAGTGTTGGTGAGGATGTGGAGAAAAAGCAACCGCTGTGCACTGTTGGTGGGAATGCAAATTGGTGCAGTCACTTTGAAACACAGTATGGAAGTTCCTCAAAAAATTAAAAATAGAATTGCCATATGATCCAGTAATTCTACTACTGGGTATTTACACAAATAATATGAAAACTCTAATTTGAAAAGATATATGCACCCCTACATTTATTACAGCATTATTTACAATAGCCCAAATATGAAAGCAATCCAAGTGTCCAAGGATAGATGAACGGATAAAGAAGTGGTATATATACATATATATAATATGTAACATATAACATATATATTAGAATATTACTTAGTCATCAAAAAGAATGAAATCTTGCCATTTGCAACAACATAGATGGATCTCAAGGGTATAATGCTAAGTGAAATAAGTCAGTCAAAGACAAGTACTATATCCACATGATTTCACTCATATGTGGAATTTAAGTTACAAAACAAATAAACAAAGAAAAAAAGGGACAAACCAAAAAACGGACTCTTAACTATAGAGAACAAACTGATGTTAGCCAGAGGGGAGGTGGGGAGGATGGGTGAAATATGTTAAGGAGATTAAGAGTAAACTTATCACAATGAACACTGAGAAATGTATAGAATTGTTGAATCACTATATTGTACAAAACACGGTATGTTAGTTATACTGGAATTCAAATTTTAAAAATGTGAAGAAAAATGTGAAAAATTTTTAAAAAATGACATTTATTTCCTGAATATAACCCGGGTTTGTTTCTGGACACTATTTTTCCCCTTTCTTTTTTTTTTCTATTTACAGTAGCAAAGTTCTTAAAATCATCCTGAGTTTTTCTTAACAGCATAGTGAGGTTAACACACTGTTCAACCCACTCCAAAATTTGTATATACCTATCTAATTTACTAGTGCACACTTAGAATTTTGTAAAAAGGACATTATATTTCATTTAGAACCATAAGAAAATGCTGTAAAACAGAGCAGTTAATATCTGAAATCAACAGTAAATAGAAAAATTAACCTGAGAAAGAATTTTTGTGATGCCACATAAAATTGTCTTAAATTTTATATGATGATGATGATCCCAATTCCTTGTCTGCCTTCTTTCCCATACCTCCAGCAATGCAAAAGTTAAAGAATATCACATAGAACTGGAAGGAAAAAAAAATCTGTTAAGATTAAAGCTGGTTGGGGAGGAAGGATGCCAAGAATTTGTTATCCAAATTCAGAATAATTGTTCAGAATAATTGTACAATAATGGCATCTAAAACATCTGAGAGGGAGTGGAGGCCTTTTCTATATTTTCCAGGAGTAACAAGATTGTTACTTCTCCTGAGTCTAAGCTGGGTATAGTCTTTATAATCGTTAATTAATTTTGTAAAACTTTTTGATTTTACTTTGTTAGTTCAAATGGATGGAGGCAAGCATGTTCATAGTTAGCAGTGTTCAGTTTTAAACAAATAAAATCCATTTGTCCCTCATGTAAAGGAAATGCTCAAACTCTTCCCAGGTTTTGATGTAGCTCCACCCCTTATATAATCTGCTTGAATTTTTCAGTTTTGATGGTTTTATTAGGTTCAAGTAACTATATTGCTTGAGTTTTTTTGACTCTCTTTGATAAAATGGTGTACTAAAATGGGGTTTCCTAGAGTGACAGAAAAGTGTTAAAACAAGTGTCCTGACACAGATATTGATCTTGGGCAACCTGTAAAAACAGTAAGTGGTTTAAAGCCTGGACTGGCAGTGGCCTCGCTAATTCTACCCTTGAATTTGTGGGCATACTTTTAAGAGCTATTGACCAAAAAATGCATCTTTAGTCTTAGAACAATTCAAAACTAAATGAACTTGAGTATTTTTTTTTAAAGATTTTATTTATTTATTTATTTGAGAGAGAGAATGAGAGAGAGAGAGAGAGCATGAGATGGGGGAGGGTCAGAGGGAGAAGCAGACTCCCCGCCGAGCAGGGAGCCCGATGTGGGACTCGATCCCGGGACTCCAGGATCATGACCTGAGCCGAAGGCAGTCGCTTAACCAACTGAGCCACCCAGGCGCCCTAAATGGACTTGAGTATTAACATTTTAAAAATTCAACATTAACTGTGACTCTCTTCTCCCTTTATAATCTATTTTGGCATTTTCTCTTTATTGTTTTAAAAAATCTATTTTCTCGTTAGTACCAAAATGCAGTTTGAAAACTAGAAACATGAAAACAAAACCCCAAATGATTCTAGTCTTACTATAAAAAGTGAAGTGCGCTTAAGTAATTTACGATCTAGGAGTCACATACATTTTTCTTTCTTTTTTTTTTTTTTTTTAAAGATTTTATTTATTTATTTGAGAGAGAGAGGATGAGAGAGAGTACATGAGAGGGGGGAGGGTCAGAGGGAGAAGCAGACTCCCTGCCGAGCAGGGAGCCGGATGCGGGACTCAGTTCCAGGACCCCAGGATCATGACCGGAGCCGAAGGCAGTCGCTTAACCAACTGAGCCACCGAGGCGCCCCATACATTTTTCTTCTAATGTTTGTGTCCTCACTAGGAATAAATTGTAACATGTTTTCCATTTTTTCACCTCTCTTTCTTTGTGAAATGCAAATACAAAAATACCACACCACATCTGCCACCTCTGTGCCCCCACCCTCAAAGATAGGCACATTCACATTTTTCTGTGACTTAGGGTCCAGTTTAAATGGCATCTTCATTTCGTTGATTATTCAGATAATTATTTCTATAAATAAATTTAGCCTCCCCAAGCTCTTCATCTTTTTAAAATGCCATTTGTAACTTTGTATTTTGTGTTTTACTTACATACCTATCTTACCTATTACATATAACCTTCTTGAGGATAAGGCATTAGTCAAGATTCATCTCCTTGTAAGGGATAAAGTTGCAGCTTAAGCAAAACAAGATAATTTCTTTTTAATAAGATCACTTCTCAGAACACTGAGAAATCTGACAGGCTTCAGGCATGGCTGAATCCAGCAGCTCAATCTCTTTCTCTTTTTCTCAGCTCCGTTCATCTCAATTCGGCCTCATCTTTCTTACAGACATTTTTTACACCCTTTTTACTGAACAATTCATTTTGAAAGGGTACTTCTTTCTTGATAAATATGGCAGAAAAGTCCCAAATAAGACTCTTACCTGTCTTAGATAATTTATCCATCCCGAACCCATCACACTAGCCAGAAGAAAGGAACATGTTGATTGGTAGGCCTGGGCCATGTGCACCATCTTGTGGCTGAGTACGCACAATAGAAGAAATCAGAAAGGGATGCAAGGAATCCAGAGATATATGCTAGTGATGGGATCCTTATTTGATTTAGCTTTGGGCACTCTATGTTCTTAGATGGTGCCTTGGCGTCTATTTGGTAAATACTCATAAATATTTGTTAAATGAAAGGACCATATCATTAATTACTTTCTACCCAGTAGTGGGTGAAGAGGGGAGCACTAACATTTTTTAAGATATTTTGAGCTCTTTGAGATCTATTAACATAATTAAGAAGACTAGTTTTGCTGTTTGGAATTGTTTCCTAAAAGAGTTTCATTAAACTGATCTTACATAAAGGCAAAGAAAACTTAAGGGGAATAGACACCTGTCTATAGTGAAAAGTAGGGAGAGAAAGAGGTACTTACCTGGGACTTAAAAAAAAATGGATAGCTTCTATTTGCCCCTCCTGATTCCCCGTTCACCTGCTCTGTGTCTGGGGAGGCTGATCTGTAGGATGGCATCACTAGCTTCCCCTGCCCTTTGGTTTTTAGTAGGGTCTAGCTAATGGGAGGCATCTGTAGAAAATCAGAGGGCAGGAAGTGAGAAGGGCTGGGTGTTTGTTCCTCTAACTTCGGCTTTGCCAGGTCATTGTGGGTTGGCTACAAGTCTCTTCAAAAAGCCATAGTTCATTTCATATAGCTACCTCTCTAGATTTTGATAATGATTTCTTCTTTTTGCCACTTCAGGCTGAGGGGGTGGTAATGGCTACCAACTGCACCATGTTGGTTATTCTAAAACCCTTTCACACTTTTATAAATAGTCTATTTGCTGAACTCTCCTTAAATTAGTCAGAGTATGCTCTGTGTTTCCTGTTGGGTCATTAATACTTGCCTAACCAAAATGGAATACAAACAAACAAACAACAAACAAAACCTACAATCCAATAACCTTAAAATGTTTACCTTATGGAGTAGAGTGGGGAGGAAGAGAGATCAGTTCTTGACAACCCTGAGTCTTCATTTTTTGTAGCACTTGTCCCATTACAGGTGTCCTTGATGGCCATTCTCATGGAATTTTATTGGTATGAAAACCTTTTGTTTTTCTTTTTGAGGAGTAACACTATTCCAGGCCCAATAGTCAGTTGGTATTTATGAATTTTAATCTCCTGAAAGCTAGAGTTTTACTTGTAGACACAAGGCTGACATAAATCCTTTGGCCCTCTACTTAGACATAGGTTTTTAGCTAATGAATTAAGGAAAAGAGCAGGCAGAAAAAAATTACTTCATTAATCATCACTGCATCAAAACCAAAGGATCTAGCTGGACAATTCCACTTGTGTGTGGCTCAAGCGACAAAGCGTGATTAGGGTTTGAAAAAAGAAGTGTTTCTCTCATTCCAATTAAAGTAAAATTAATATTAAGATATTTCGAATGGATTTCTGCAAGCATTGTTATCAGCTAAGGAGCTTCGTCATGTTCTTTGGTTTTAAAGTGAATTACTTTTGCAGTGAAGGTAAAATGTATTATTCTCCTTTCACTGTGACATTTACTCCCAGCCTGTTTATACCAATGCAGCTGCTGTATAAGTCAGTGCCTTTTCTTTTTCTTTCTTTTTTCTTTCTCTTTTCATTTTAAAGGCATATATGTGAATCATCTGACCCAGGTTGTACACGAGCTATACAGCATATGGTTGGGGTAAAGAACATCGTATCTTTTGTTCAACAGTTTTTGTATTTCTTTCCAGTCTTTTGCTTCCCTGGTCCTCAAATAAGGCTAATTACAAAGAAAAAAAAAAAAAAGGTGGGACTGGTGGAGAGGGAGCCTTTAAAACCATTCCTTTTGCAGCATGGAACAAAAGAGAGTACCAAGGGCATGGCTAGGCCTCAACAAAAAAGAAAAGAGAAAAATCACCTAATGAGGATGTCGAGATAAGTGCTTGTGAAGAAAACTGGCAAAAAAGAGCTTTTAGTCTAAAATCCATAAATAAGTGTGCATCAGATGGGTACTAGAACATTTTTAACAAGATAGGCCATGAAAACTATATCCTTCTATGCAAGAGCCTCAAAAAAAATGTCCTTTCTTTACAAGATATTTTTCTTTCAAAAATTAATTTAAAAAGAAATACTTGAGAATTAAGATGTTTTATTCATGTCTCTGAATCCATTATAGAGTGGATACCATATAAAGAGTTGTTTTTGAGACATAATTATCAATGCTGCTGGCTTCTTAGGGGTCAAAGGCTTTGCGTGAGTATACGAAGAAGTTGTTCATGGAGAAGGGCCGAGTACGGGAGATTTTGACCTTGGAGGCTTCTGTTGCATTTTTATTTTTAAAATAGGAGAATAAGCAGATACATTTGAAGTTTTGTTAATTCTATATAGCTCTTCTTTCTGTCTTTCCTGACACGTCTGAGCCTTACCTTGGGCGCTAAAGCAATAGAGGTCAGAAGTTTGAGGCTAAATTAATCACAAAAATACCAAAGAATCATAGATTTTTAGAGTTAGAAGGACCTTAAATTACCTACCTCTATAAAATGTAAGGGTGACAAAAAAGAAGTCCAAGGTGAGAGGAACCCTTACGACCTTAAGAAGGATTTAATTTTGTTGTGTATTTGACCTGACTGTATCTACCTGTAGTTTACGTAAAGAAGAATATAGGAATGTATGTCATGGTAACCTTGGGATTATGCTGTCATATACATATACATATATACACATATATGTATTACATACATATATATATTATATATATATATAATAGTGCTGTACTAGATGTAGGACTTGGTTGATATAAAGCTTTTCTTTTCTTTCCTTTTTTTTTTTTATTTTGCCACTTGGTCAGGTAAACACACACATTGTATACATATGAAAATGTACTTCCTTTTTTTTCTCACTAATCATCTCTCACTTTAATACGATGATAAAAATTATAATCAATTTTGCTTTATCTTTTCTCTCCCATGATTTTAATACAGAAATGTTTTTATCTTTTATTTTGTATCTTATTATAAATGAAGACTTTATATTCTTCCATGGGCTTTATTAACTTCAAAGTCTTAAACTCTGGGCACCCGGGTGGCTCAGTTGGTTAAGCGACTGCCTTTGGCTCAGGTCATGATCCTGGAGTCCTGGGATTGAGTCCCGCATCAGGCTCCCTGCTTAGCAGGGAGTCTGCTTCTCCCTCTGACCCTTACCCCCTCATGTGCTCATTCTCTCTCTCAAATAAATAAATAAAATCTTAAAAAAAAAAAGTCTTAAACTCTTCTCCTGCTGTTGAACATGAGAGGCTGTCCTTATTCTCAATATTATAACTATTGTTCCTCCTTTACTCAGAACCCAACAATGGCTCCACACTGCACTCAGTAAAAACCCAACATGATTCCTGCTTATTCACTCATGCTAAATGCTGATCCTTGTTGCCCTCCTCTGCATTTTCTTTTTCTATAGCACCAATAACATTCTCACATACTATAAAGTATCCTTATTGCATTCACTATTTATTATCTGATTCTCCTGATAGCCGTACACAGATCTGCACCTTTTTCACTCCCCAATGCTCCCCAGGCACCTACAACACTGTCTCATACATGGGCCACAGTAGGCTCCCCATAAAAATTTGCTAAACTGAAGAAAATATGAGCTAGGGCGCCTGGGTGGCTCAGTTGGTTAAGCGACTGCCTTCGGCTCAGGTCATGATCCTGGAGTCCCAGGATCGAGTCCCGCATCGGGCTCCCTGCTCGGCAGGGAGTCTGCTTCTCCCTCTGACCCTCCTCCCTCTCATGCTCTCTGTCTCTCATTCTCTCTGTCTCAAATAAATAAATAAAATCTTAAAAAAAAAAATTTGCTAAACTGAATTGAGGTCTAGACAAGAAAAGCTCTAAACCTTTTTCTTTGTTGTATTGTTTTTTCAGGGTAAATCCTTTGGTACTCTGAAGAGCCTAGCATAAGAGGGTGTTTGGTCATAGAGTATGAACATTTTCATGATTTTTAATAAAAGTTGCCAGATTATCCTATAAAATAATCACCATTGTTTTTATTGCAACCAGAAATATATCAATGTACATATTTTTCCACATTCTAACTAGGTTTAGTTTAAAATATAAATGTTTTAGCTAGTGTACTGAGAGCAAAAATATGGCTAATTCTTTGTTTTAATATGATTTTTTCCAATAAATATTTAACATCTTTATATTTAATCAGTTGATATATTTTATAATTTCAATATACATGCTGTTACATATTACTTAAGTTTAATATTTGATTACTTATATTTTTCCATGTAAAATACTCATTTCTGGGGCTCATTATATTTTGGAGTTTTGGTGAGTTTCCTAATTGTGCATACCAGTTCTATGTTATATTCACTAACCTCTTTTGTTGTTCTAATATTTTCTTATATTTTCCTTTTACATGATAGTAATGCAGATTTTCATTTATGGAAACATTGAAAATGTTGCATTTTTTTTTTTTTCTGCTTGCATTTTTCTACTATTTCAATTATATGGAAATTAACCATTTTCTGTAGCTAGGATGCATTGATATTTGAAACTTATTGTTAGGTCTTTGTTTCATAAAAAGTGGTCTGTAGACCAGCAGCTATCTATTGAATAGGAATTTGCATTTTCATAAGATCCTTAGGTGAGCACGCACATTAAAGTTTGGGAAGCACTGTTTCAGGTAGCCTCTCTCATCTCTTGAAATTAAGAGTGATTTGCTGTATTGGAAGCAGTGATGGGTCAGATACACAGTTATTACCTGCTTTTGGTTGTTCTACCAGACAATGCAGCAATCTTTTCTAGATTGTTGGGCAATCTAGAATTTTCAGAATTATTTAGAATAAGTATCTAGAATAATCTAGAATTTTCTAGATTGGCCAATCAAGCACCCTGGCTTTGAGGTCAGACAGACTTGGGTTCAAATGATGCTCTATTATTTATTAACTATATTGGCCAAATCACTTAACTGCTCTATGCTCACTTGTCTCACTTGTAAAATAGAGACAAAAATAGTACCCATCTGCGAGGTTAATTGTGAGAATCAAATGAGAAGATATTTGCAAAGTGATTAGACACTGTCTGGCATATGGTAAACATCAACAAATGCTAGCCATCAGTATAATTATGATCTCATTGCAATCCTGAAAACCTATACTGCCCTAAACAATGGTTCTCAATCCTCTTAAACTTAATTCTGCAAAGATTCTGTGAGTCTGCTGATATTCAGAGATTTAAACAAACCCCCACCTAGAAATAAAAGAGAAATAAAAGGGAAATAGTTTATAACAGGACAGTTATGGAAGTTCAGGCATGACTATACAAGGGAACATACAAAGTATTCACATGTTTACTTAAAATTAGAATCCACACAAACAGGAGTGCTAAAACACCAGCTGTCTAAAACTGGCAGTTCAAATATCGGGACCAGGACCGCAACTAGGAACACGATTTTTAAAAATGGTTAATATCTCTTTGTCAAATTGGGAACAAAAGAAAGGACAATCTTCCATGGATTTACATGGTAGGTACGTTTCTAGAAATGTCAGTGATCCTAAAAATTGTGCAAAA
Source organism: Mirounga angustirostris (assembly GCF_029215605.1). Taxonomy (NCBI): domain Eukaryota; kingdom Metazoa; phylum Chordata; class Mammalia; order Carnivora; family Phocidae; genus Mirounga; species Mirounga angustirostris. Next base: position 140,952,616 of record NW_026991709.1, on the reverse strand, counting down.
TATAATTTATGTTAATACATAAAACAGAGTTAGGTTCTGGGGTCAGATAATGAAGATAGTTTATCTTCATGAAGATCTGGTGTGATACTAACCTGTGCCCACTGCTGGACAGTTCTTCATTACATGAGACTTTTCTGCATATCACTAAGACCAGTAATGCCTTCCAATAATTGGGACAACCAAACATGCCCCCAACAAATTTCCAAAAGACCCTCAAGGAACACTGTTTCTCCTGCTGAGACACATTGCCTCATTAAATGCAGGGTTCTTTTCTAAATATGGTATCCTTTTGTCTTTCATCATTGTAGCTGACAACTAACATAACCTGTATACTATGATATAAGAGGGAACATCCAAGATGTTTTGGGTAAACATCCAAATAAATTTGGAACATCCAAATTACCACACTTGTAATTTTAGGTAAAAATAGACAGAACCGTGACACAGCATAGTTATGCCTGAACCTAGAAGTAAATGCCTTTCAGACTGAGTGACCCACAGTGGAGGGATTAAAACTTTCTCCCTTCCTTGACTCTGGAGATACTTTCAGATACAATTTAGGACATTTTAAGTGATACTGTGACACTACAAATTGTAATTGACTTTCAGGGAACAGAATTCAGCTTTTCAATGCCTCCGAGGTATGAGATCTTACATTAATACACTGTCGAATCTGATTGCTTAATTAGGACCCAGAGTTCCTGTGATAGTCGGAAACTTCTGGGTTTTTTTCCCTGGCAAAAACTTCATGATCTACACAATTTAATGATGAACAGTTCAAGACTGCAAAAGTTATTAATGCATTTTTTATGGTGCTGTTAACATAATTAAACACCATGACAGATGTTCATCAAGCAAGTTTCCAACAGAGATTGTTTGTTTATTTATTTATTTATTCATTCTCTAAGATTATAGTAGCAAATTCAAGAAGGAAAAGTTTGAGAAAACAATTGAATGATCTAATAAAAGTGGTAAAATGAAGTTACTCTAAAAAGTCAACCAAATGAACAAAAAAATAACTACCCTGTATTAACCTCTGTTTTATGTATATCTCTCCTTTTCTACTTTTGGTGTGAAAGCATTTATGGGTTACATTCAGAGGGTTCGATGCATCTTAATAAAAATTCCCCAGTGAGCTCTTTTGGGACAGAAAATGTGAAATTACATGTCCTCTTGGACAAGCTTGCTTTTTTCAGAACTTGGATCTCACTCAAATATTTATGCACGTAATTGTTCCTGGTGTCTCACCTTTACAAGGAAGTGTGGCAGAATAGCCAAATTTCTGGCTAAATTTTGTGCTTTAATAGCACAGAATTGTTGCAACAAAGGGATTTCTAGTCATAGACACTGTTGCTCAGCATCCCTGCATCTAGGTGGGGTCACATGACTGAGAACTAGCCAGTGGAATGTGGATGGAAGAGAGGTACACCCCTTCTTGCCCTGACCCATTAAATCCTTGGAGCATTGTCCATGCTCTTACGTCTCATCTGCTAACTCAGTACCTTTATGGGAGCCGTGTATAAAACACAGCAGAGACTCCACCACCCAGGTCCCTGAATCACTAGGTGGAACAGAGTGTCCCCTCCCTCTTCCCATATATTGGACTTTACAGAAACCAGAAATACACATTCATAGTTTTAAGCCAATGGAATTTGGAGTTTTATTTGTTACAGGATCTAGTGTTACCTTAAGAAGTTCACTACTGTGCATACGAATCCTAGCGGAATATCAGGCACATAGTAGGCCCTCAGTGAACAAATGAAAGCATGCTCCCCATCGAAGGGCAAAGAAAAATGCCATATAAGCACAATTCCTTAGTCTTCTAGGGAAGACCTTGGTCATATAGACCAAATCAGAAATTATCTTAAAGGAAGAGTAAGAAAGACTGTGGAGCAGGTAATGCCACCTGCTTGTATAATCCCACTTCTTACGTGACTTTAGGGATCAGGAGAGAATCTGATAGGAATTCTAAGTCATTGAGGAGCCATACAAATAATAGTTGTATCAGAAACACTAGTGCAGTTTCACAGAAAACTGTCATGTAAATTTGTGTGAAAATTAAAAAGAAAAAGCCATGTCACCTCTGTGAGATAACTCTGGGTAACCACCTGCAACATGTAAGGAAACATGCAATACTTTTGCCCCTATGGCTAGTTGAGGAAAAGCAACCCCATATGACCATTTAAATGTACTTATACTGTGAGAATAATCACCATTATTTATGGAGAGCTTCCTTGGCCAATATCCATGATCATGACAAAATCCTTCATGAGAGATTATAGTGTTCCATTCAGCCTGATCAAAGATGGGTTTATTTGATTGTGCCAACATTTGCATGTACATTTTCTTATTTAAGCTTTTACATATTATCATTCCCCATCTGACATGTGGGGTAATGGAGGCCCAAAGTTGTTGATGAATTAATTTGCCCATGGGTGCCCAGCTGTGTGCCCCTGCCATTCTTTTCATTCTCTACTCATCACTTCCTAATATCCCCGGGTCTCATACTTCCGTTGTGGCTCCCAGCATTAACCACCAGATCATCACACAACCCCTAGTGTAACATCACAACCAAACTCAGACAATTAATTCAGGCACAGCACACCTGGGTTTGGAATCATTTCCTTTGGATACTTGCTTTGGGAGGTCACTCAAACTGCAAACAGAGCATCCCTGTTGGGATTGCTGTTTTCTAGTAATCAATCATTTTCCTTTAGGCATGCCTCTCTGCCTCGCGACTCTGCACCTTAGTTTTTTTGTACCTTTTTATCTGGAGGTTCACTACACATTGCAAAGTGTTCACTCTCTCTCTAGCTCTAGCTGTGTTCCCTGGAGATGTCTATCTTCCCAGTGGGGCCCCAATCACAAATCCCTCATGCTCTATCCTCTAGAAAACAGTCTTTCCTACCAGGGTCATCCAACTTTTTTCTGTAAAGGGACAGATAGTAAATATTTTAGGCTGAGTGGGACACACAATGTGTCACGGCTCCTTGACTCTGTCTTTGTGGTGCCAAAGCAGCCATGAACAATTTGTGAGTGGGTGTGGCTGCATTCCAATAAAACTTGACACAAATGGTCTGTTGGTAGGACTTGGCCCACGGGCTGCAGTTTGCCAATCCCTATTTTATACATATATCATTTTCTATGATTAGATTTCATGTTTTCCCTGACATTTGTTTAAAAATTTTCCTGTTTGGAGCCTTGATACGAATGTCTAAAGAATATATACTCTGTCAGGTTATTTTAGGATTGTTAGAGTTCATGCATTCTGTTTGAAAAAAAATTTGTGTAAGGAAACTTTGGATTTAAGACATGTTTCCTAATGAAAAAAGGAAAGAGATGATTCCTGACAAGGAGTAGAGAATGCACTAACGTGAGAAAATACAAAATTAATCTTGGATAATTCATATTGGATAATTGATATTGCATAAAATGAAGGTATGAGAAATTTACTGCATTGATTTATTCACTGAAAATGTTAGTTTTAGCTCTTTGCTCCAGGCCCTGGGATCACAATGTGAAAAAGACAAATGTTGTCCCTGCCATACAGAATTTATGTTTTAACTGGGGAGACACACGTTTGACAAATAATTATCACAAAAGGTGAAGAATATATGGGCCCGGTAAGTACTGGTTGAAACCTGTAGGAGTTTAGCTAGAAAGAAGGAACTGGAAGGGGTATAGGATTTGAGGAAAGTGATGCTAGTGGAAGGAGACTGACAAATGGCTTTGGAATTTGAAGAACGTTGAATGTGTATCTACAAGGCTTTGAAAGTCTCAGGGCAGACATTGAGACAGGAGTGACAATCAAAGGATTGGGAGGGTTTTTTGTTGTTGTTGTTATTGTTGTTGTTGTTGTTTTAAAATGTATTTTTAATGACCTTTCAGATTAACTGGGGGGCAGGAGGGGGGAAGCAAAGGATGGACGCAATAGCTTTAAATAGGTGGCAACTCTAAATGAGGAGTATGGTTGTGTTAAGGAAACAATAAGTAACTCATTTGCCTGGGGCTTGGAATGAAGGAAGAAAGTAGCTGGAGCTAGGGTGGGAAACAAAGGTTCGAGCCAGATGGTGGGAGGCTTCGAATGCCAGGATAAGGAATTGGACTGACTTGAACAGACTGGGTGAGACCTGAGTGGCCAAGAGCAGGGTCTGTGCCAGGCAAGTTTCAGGATAATTAGAAGAATTAGAGAGGGAAGTTCTGGAGGCAAGGAAAATAGGTAAGAAACTCTAGGACTAGTGCAGGTAATACAGGGCTGGGAGAGGAACAGGGTTATGTTGTCTTGTGAATTTGCTTCCCTCCTCCATAAACTCCTTTGAGTTAAATGCAGCATCTGTTCAGCTGCCTGCGGTACAGTGTTTTACTGGATGAAGAACAGCACCGTATTCACCGGCTGCTGACAATGTCTCTCCTTTGCTCTGCTATGTTTTAATTATGTTTGACATTCATCACACACTATTATTCGGTGGAAGCAAATTGAAGAAATGCAGCTTCATTTGAAGTCAAACAAAAGTGAGGACACATGTAATTATATAGTAATATATTATTACTTGGAAGCTATTAGATTTTTAGGTTTAATATACCTGTGGCTTCCCAACTACCACCCCGCTCCCATATCTTGCCTTGATTCAATTTTAAGAAAGCCTCAGCCCACAGTTTAATTACAAACAGCCAGAACAAAGAATCCAAAAACAGTAGGAATCAGGAGAAAGTAGTAGTTTTTGTTATGGAAAATTTCAAACGCAGAGGCCAGTACAATAAACTCCATGAACCCATCATTCCGTTTCTATAATGATCATCACATGGCCTAAATTGTTTCATTTTTAACCCCACCTACTTTTTACCCTTCACCTGCAACCTGGATTATTTTAAACCAAATCTCAAGTATCTTTTTATTTTGCCTCCACATGCTTCAACAATGTATCTTTAAAAGATAAACTTTTTTTTAAAAGCAAAGACATAATACCATTATAATGCCTAAAATAAAAACAACAATAACTTTTCCATATCATTAAATATGTAGTCATGGTTTAAATTTCTCCAGTTGTCTTATAATTTTTATTTGATAGTGGTTTTCCTTTGTTATTTTTCAAATTAAGTAGGAACAAGAGCTGCACATGGAGTAGGTTGATCTATCTCTTATGTCTCATTTATTTATAGAGTCTTTCACTTTTTTTTTCCCTGCTTGCTATTTATGTATTAAAGAAACCAGGTCATTTGTCATGTTGAATTTCCCACTTTCTGGATTTACTGATTAGTCATGAGTTACATGTTAGTCTAGACCTGGCTTTTCAATAAACTGATAATCAGACTTAGAGGTTTGGTCAGATTTGGTTTTATCTTTTTCTGCAAGAATATATATAGGTGGTATTGAGTTCTCTTGTGTTAAATCAGAGGCATTTAATGTTTGGTTGTCCCTCTTTTTGGTGACGTTGAAAGAGACGAATGGGTTCATGTGATGCCAACTTCATTCAGTTATTATGAAGTTCTCTGTCAGTTATTTTAAAGCGAAAGTTTATAAAGGAAAAATAGAAGACATGCTCGATTTTTAAAAATATCTTGCCTATTATTAGGAAACTTATGGATTAAGAAAATGATGTTTCAGTACATTGAAATAATATTTTTGAAATCACAAGTTATTTCATCTTTGCCCAAAAGAAAATCCTTTCAAGTTGGCTTCCTCTTTTTTCCTTCTCTTCTCTTCTTTCCTTTCGACTTTTCTTCAGTATCTTTGATAGCTTCCTTGCTTGTTTGTTTGATACCAACAATATACAATTTCAAAATAACCATACCACTATTACTACTAACAATATGACTATTAAACATAGTTTAAAAAATAAACAAAAAAATAAACATAGCTTGATTTCCTTGCAGTTCCTTTTGCCTTTAGGATATATCACACTAAACTGTATAATTAAATTTATAATATATAATTGATATGTATAAAAAGTTATATATATATAATTAAAGTCATCAAAGTAATTTTTGAGTGATTAAGCCTACAACTATGTTTGTTTATTTCATTTGTTTTTATTTTTTAGGGATTTTTTAAATTTTGGTACATTAGTCAAGGTACTCCAGAGAAGCAGAACCATTAAGATATAGAGAGACATATATAAGAGATTTATTATAGGAATTGCCTCACACAGTTTTAGAGGCTGAGAAGCCCCACGATCTGCCATCTCCAAGCTAGAGAACTAGGAAAGCCATTGGTATGATTCAGTCTGAACGCACAGGCCTGGGAGCCAGAAGCCTCTGGTGAGAATCTTGATCTGAGTGTGCACCCCTATGAACCAGGAGTCTGAGGGCAGGAGGAGATGGATGCCTCAGCAGACACCGGGAGAGTGAGCAAATTCACCTTTTCTCCACATATTTTGCTCTATGCAGGCCGTCAAAGGCCTGGATGCTGCCCTCCCACGTTGGGGAGGGCCACCTGCTTTACTCAGTTCACTAATTCAAATGTTAATCTCTTCAGAAAATATCCTCACAGACACACCCAGAAATCATGTCTTACCACCTATCTGGGCATCTCTTAGCCTGCTCAAGTTGACACATAAAATTAACTATCACTTTTGGGTTAATTTGGTTTTTTATTACATAAAACATTTACATGGGCCCAAAGACAAAAACTATAAAACTAATTGATTCAGGGAAGTATAGCTTCCACCTCTTTCATCTTCATCTTGTTCCCTCCCAATCATTATAGATAACTACTTACATTTATTTTTGGCTTATTCTTCCACTAAAAACACAAATTTTTAATTCCCTTTTTATATACTTTTATATTCTTTTCTTTTAAAAAGATGTACTTTTATATTCATTTTTTCTTAAAAAAGATAGCACATACTTTTATATTCCTTCTTTCTTAAAAATGATAGATAGTATGTATGCATACTATGCTGAAGAGGACAGTGTTTAGAAGGCTATAGAAGAAAGTTCTATAAATCTGAAGTTACTACTCTTATAAAAAAATTTGTTATCTTTATCATTAAAAGTCAGATCTGTTTAGTATAAAATCATCACTATGTTAACATAGATCTAGTAGAGAAAGTTACTTCAAAATAAACTTTGTTAGGCTAGACCTTTGTAATATATGAAAGAAAACACTTTGCTCACCTAATGATTATATATTCAACATTTACTATGTGCCAGGCACTGTTTTAAGCACTTTCCAAATATTAGCTTATTTAATCCTCATAACAACCCCATAAGGTAAGTACTATTATTAACCTCATTTTAGAAATAGAAACCAACCAGGCTGCCATCTCCCAAGGTCAAACATTTACCTTGTATTCTTTTGTTTGCTATAATAGGCAGCATTGTAATGAATAGTAGACATCTTTGAAGACAAATTTTAGTTTTCATCAGTTAGTATTTCCCTACAATGATGATTTATCTAGGTGGGATTTCTGAGTTGAAAAGTGAGCATATATATTTTATTAAGTAGGCTCCATGTCTAGCATGGATCCCAACGTGGGGCTTGAACTCACAACCCTGAGATCAAGACCAGAGCTGAGATCAAGAATTGGATGGACACTCAACCAACTGAGCCACCCAGATGCCCTGAAAGGTAAGCATATTTTAGAGTAAGTACTTTGGAATTTTTTTATCTTTAGCTCAAAGAAGTGAGAAGGAATCCTTTTGAGTATGTGAATGGACAATATATCCCAATGGGTTTTTTTTGTTTTTTAAATTTAACTCCGTGAAGTATAATTTGCATACAATAAAATGTATCCACTTAATTTGTATGATTTGATGTCTTGACAAATGTATATACCCATGTTATTACCCCCACAATCAAGAAATAGAACACATTTCCAGCACACCCAAAAGTTCCCTTGTCCCATCTGTACTTCCCTTAAGTTTTGAGAACAGATTCCTTTTACTTGTGTTCTGTTTAGAGGGATAAATAAACTTTTAGGATATAGGACATCTCATTCCCAAATGAACTATCTCTAGGCAGAAATAAATTTTTATACTTGTCTGTTTTCTTTTCTACTAGAATCCATGTCAGAAAGCATTGACTTGAAGCTATGAATATTAAAAGCTGCTTTCACTATGTGAACTGAAAGCTGACCTCCATTGTGCTATTGATACCAGGACAGCAAGTCTCATGTCTCCTCGGTTACTCTCACCAGCCCATCCTGCCTTTTTGGATATGTATATTTGACTTTTATTTAGATAGAGGGAAACATTCAAATAGCTATAGCAGCCCGTTTCCCTGAGGGAGTGTTATACATCTGTCCAAAGATGGGGAAGTTCAGTTTTTGAATGATTAGGAAATTTCACTTTTAATCAAGAGTATGAAAGTGAGTTCTACAGACATGACCAACTAGATTAGCATGTAATCATGGAATATTAAAATTTTAAATTTGGAAAAAAATTAAAAATAAAATTTTAAATTTGGTATCTATTTGCAAGGAAAATAAAGACCAAAGTGCTTAAATGGCTTACACAGGTCATACCATTTAAGGTACAAGTGGGATTAAAACCTTTACTAATGGGATAAAGTACTTCTCCCCAAATCCCAGCCTGCTGTCCTAATTTCATGTTCTTTTCATGGTATCATGCTGCCATTTCATAGTGCTCTTCCTTAGGCATGACTGTTCCCAGACAAAATTATAGATACTGTATTCATCGTACTATGAAAAAATTCTCTTGGCCCACACTTTTGGTATCACTCAGATATTAGCTGCAAGTCAACATTATTGTACTCAGGCTCATATTTACTTGGTATAACATACATCTTCTCAAACAGCATGCTGTGCCAGATGGGGGAAAACACATGCACAACATTTCTGAAAAATCTAACTCTTGTAGCCAATTACCATAAAACAGAGCCAATCACCAATTAGTAAGGGAGCTGCTGTATGCTTTATAGAATGTTCCTTGTGATAGTGTGGGAAGTCCCACAAGATAGTGTGAACTATGTGACCTTGAAAACTAGCGACATTTTCTATTTTGAAAATAAAGTATTTTTTTCTATTTGGAAAAAATAAATAATAACAGCAATAAAACAATAAATGAATAAAATAAAATTATTCCCAACATTTAAAAATTAATTTCCACTGTTAATATTTTAGTGTAAAGTTTTCCAAACTTATAAAAATATTTCAAATTTTGGGGGCACCTGGGTGGCTCAGTCGGTTAAGCATCCAACTCGATTTCAGCTCAGGTCATGATCTCAGGGTCATGAGATAGACCCCGTGTTGGGCTTTGCTCTGGGCATGGAGCCTGCTTAAGATTTTCTCTCTCTCCCTCTGACCCTCCTCCCCACCCCCACCCCCCCACCGCTTACGGTCTTTCTTTCTAAAAAAAAAAAAGAAAAATTTTAAATTCTTATTAGTTTACTTTTAGTAACACAATCAACACATGAGTAGTATTTCCTTCCTATTAGACATAGGAGGGTATATTGGTCAAAAATACAAGCCCTAGGTTACTTTGTTAGGATCTGGATTCTGCCAATTATTAGTCATGTGACCTTGAGTAAGTTAATCTGCCCATGCCTCCGTTCTCTCATCTATAAAATAGTTTGATTTTAGTGCTTACTTCCTAGGGTTATTGCCAGAATTAAATGAATATATGCAAAGTATTTAGCAAGGAATCTAACACATTGCTATTATTATGGTATCATCATTACTATAAAGCAATTTAATCAACATAGATTCACTGAATATCCCTCTTGCCTACTGTCTCTCTCCCCCATTCCAACTCCCTCTACAGAGATAACCTCATTATACACATAACAAAGAACCCAACCATCCCAACGTTGTGTTCTCTAAGGATAAATTTATGATAGTGTTCTGGCTTCAGCTAGATTTAAAAGGATTAAGAGGAGGAAATATTTCAGGCATCCCAAATAATACTTTCTGGAGTGAAGTCTGGGGAGGGGCAGAAATTTCCCTTATTGTGGAAAAGGTAGATAACTATAAAACAATCCAGATTCCTTTTTTTTTTTTTTTTAAGATTTATTTATTTAGTTGAGAGAGAGAGTGGGCGGGAGAGAAAGCATGAGCAGGGGGAGGGTAGAGGGAAGAGGAGAAGCAGATTACCTGCTGAGCAGGGAGCCCAATGGGGCACTCAATCCCAGGACGCTGGGATCATGACCTTAGCTGAAGTCAGATGCTCAACCATCTGAGCCACCCAGGCGCCCCCCCCCCCCCCAGCTTCTTCTATAGGTATGGAAAGGGGGAAGCAAATGATCTTGGAATTCTCTGGCCAGTCTTGACTGTTGCTGCCAAGGTTGGATACTACAGTTTTTACGTGTTTCTACCATGGCCTGTATTTATTTATTTATTTATTTATTTGAGAGAAAGAGAGAGAGAGAGCGGGGGAGGAACAGAGGGAGAGGGACAAGCAGATTCCACACTAAACGGGGAACCCGATTCAGGGCTCTATCCCATGACCCTGAGATCATGACCTGATCAGAAATCAAGAGTCGGATCAGGCACCCCACTACCATGGCCTTTAAAAGTTTACACCTTTACCTGCATAAGTGAAGAGAGAGAGAAGCAGTTCCGTCTGAGTTCCATCTCTTTTCCATTTCAGAGATTTTTATTCTTTGAAACCCAGCCTCAAATATGTCCTGTCTTTGTTTCTCACTTCATGTTGGTGTTGTCATTCTCTGTAACTGTAGACTATTTCTTCTCTTAGCTGGAGACATCACTACTGACAGCTCTCAGATTTTCATCTTGTGTTTCTCGCCACCATGGGAGAAGGAATACCTCTTTTTACTTAGCTCAGATTCTGGGCAGAATGGGTATAGATTGGGCCAGGTGCTGACCTCCTGAGATAATCAACTAGAGTGAGAGAGGCTGGGATCCTGTAAAAACATGACAGCCCTTGCTAGAATCACATGCTGGGAATGGTAGAAGAGCATTTCTTATAAGAAGGAGGTAGGAGTGGGTGGGGCATGCTGCTCTTGTAAAGATGGTGGGAGCTAAGCAGTCCCTAGCACCACCATGACCCTTTCTTAATTTCCTTCTGCTCTCTGCCTGTGCGTCACCTCACTTTCATTACTCAGCAGCATGCTGTGGGTGTGACTTTTGCTCTTGTATGCCATTGGTGCCATCTGCTCCTGCCTTGTCTCCTTTGATGTCATTATACAGATGGCAAGGACACAATGGGAAGTGGCACTTAGTTCAATATGGCAGCTCTGGATACATCAAGCCTGACCTTGCATCAATGCTGCTGCTAAGTAATCCTGCTCATGTGTAAGTCTAATAATGGCATCACTACTACATTTTAGTGTAGCTTCTGAAATCCCATTGTAAATTATTGGAACTATATCCATCCATTCTAAAATATGTATCTTCTATAGTATGGGAGCTAGTATATATGATTGTTTCAAAGGTAATCTGGTAGATTTCTAAAAAATGATGACAACTTGCTATTAACAACCTACCAAAGTTCAGAAATATTGTTGATATTATAAACAATAGAAGATGTCTTACAAATGTGCTTGTTAATTTGACCATGTAAGTGTCAGAGCTAATCAGTCAACAGCTACAGCTAATGCAGGAAAGAAGAAAAATTAATATTCATTAGACTCTTGTTTACACTTCTGTTGTCAAGGTTAATCAGTTTGCTTTAAGCACAACATTTCACTCTTATTAAAGTCATTAGTATCTTTCAGGACATGGAGAACACTTGGATTTCATAAGTGTGTTTGATTTACTCATCAGATACACTGCACAGGGACCCAGACTTAGGCCATATTTGCTGGGATTTAGCCATGAACCTTTATTTAGACCAATCAATTATTATTCTTCATAATTAAATAATAGTTAAAGCTTTCAGGTATTCAGTAATATTCTCAACTGCAGAAACTAACAAAAATTCAGCCTCATCTTTAACACAAACATTACATAGACTCAAATCAAAATACTACCGGCACTGATGATACAAAAAGGATTTTTGATATTTTTGTTTACTTTTGTAGCAAAACAGTAGTGTGTAACTGAAACTTGACTAGAAATTTTTATTGAAGAACAGTGTATGTGGCTAGTATTCCATGGATATAATCTTGTCAGAGGATCAGTTTTTCCTATTATAAATAAAAAGGTAATTTTTCATGTTCCTCCAAGTGTGGAACTAACATTATTCCAGTTTACTCCTCAACAAACTGCAAGTCTGTGTTGCCCAGGGGAAGCAAGCCTCTGGGATGGCTCTCTCACCACTGATCACCCTTTATCATCTCATGGAGAAATCTAATAGAAATAATATAATGTGGTTTTCAGCTTTTACATATGTTTCCTTGGAGTTCGGTTCCAGAGACAGGAACTATAATGCATTACTCAGCAGACTGGATATGGACTCTAATGGCTTATGATTTTCTGAAACTTACTCACTACTCATGGACTTGAGAATTAAAACCCATAGAAATAGTCTGTTCATTTGAGCTTAAAATGGAGCCGTGTTGTGTTTCCTCTTTTAAATTTTATATCCTGATAACTAGAATGCTCTAGATATATGCCTCTTGGCTAGAACATATAGAACAAACTATATTTCTTCCGTATGTAAATTACATAATCTTATGATAGTGAATGTGGAGGAACCTCTGAGGACAAAAGACTCTTGAATAATTGATGTAAAAGGACTTGATATTAATTATTCTTAAACTAATAAGTTACTTTTAGCAAATCTTACCTAAAATTTAATTAACATAGCCAATACATTCATGCAGTAGGAGAGTTCATTCATACTTTAGTGGGGTGGGGGTCGTTTGTGGTCAATCAATTCTGGTAGTTTTTCTCCTGAAATCTCTTAAAAATAAATGATTACTGCACTAGAGCACCCTTGATAGTTTCTGTAGATATGATAGATGACATGTATAACTTCCAGCACAAAATAATCTTCACAAAAATGTAGAAGTATAGAGTATAGTACTTTGGGAATTGCATTAATTATTTATGAGTGAGAAAAGACTAAATCTGTAGCCAGATTGGAAATGGCCATCTATCTGGCCTGGAGCCTTGCTTTGGCTTCTCAACTTATTTACTATCTACAAATGCACTGTCCAATAGAGAAGCCACTGACTACATTTAGGTATTAAAGGTTTAAATTAATTAAAACTAAATAAAAATTTTTTTTAAAGATTTTTTATTTATTTATTTGAGACAGAGAGAATGAGAGAGAGAGAGCACATGAGAGGGGGCAGGGTCAGAGGGAGAAGCAGACTCCCTGCCGAGCAGGGAGCCCGATGCGGGACTCAATCCAGGGACTCCAGGATCATGACCTGAGCCGAAGGCAGTCGCTTAACCAACTGAGCCACCCAGGCGCCCAAAACTAAATAAAATTTAAAATTAATTTCCTTACCCACATTTTGGTATTCGATATCCACATGGGGCTAGCAGTCACCATATCAAAAAATGCCAGAATAGAATATTCTCATCATATCAAAGTTTTTATTGGACAGTGCTGATCTAAAACTTATGCATCTTCATCAATCAAAAAATGATCTATTTTTTCAATCACTTCCCAGGAGATTTTTATTTCAAGGCTGCCTGACAAAGATATGCTTTGACCTCTTGACTTCAAAGGTCATCCTCAAACAATAAAAGGAACAAGAAACAAACAAAAAACAAGTTCTATTACTAAAGAAACTAGGAGATGTTTAATTCAAATGACATGAATATAGAAAAACATGGAGAAATCATAAATGATGTAGCAGGTGGGAGGAAGGTCAAATGACTGTGTTTGTGTGTGAAGAGTGATAACCAGAAATAAGTAGACGGGCTTTGTAGAACCTGAGAGAGGCTTAGAAATTTGAGGTAAATTCTCAAAACAGAGGTAGGTAGGTTCACTTCTATCCTACAGGGTCAGAGTATTTCCTTTATTCTCCTGAAGTGGGAAGCTGGATATTTATTTTCTAGATTAACCAAACTAGAGATTCTAGATTGGGGACCTCAGACACAGAGGGCAGACAGTGGAAGAAGGTGGCATACCAAAAACAGTGTTACCAAGAGAATAGGAACATTTTTTCCCCCACTCATTTCTGGAACAGCAGCAGGTTATTTATCCTTCCTTGTCATCACCTCATCTCTAAAACAGGAGATTAGAATCTTCTTCCATGGAGAAAACAAACAAATCCAGAAGAAAGACATGCTGATATGGAGATGGAGTGTCCACAAGTAAAAAGCTATTGGCTTTCTCCATCGTCCTGCATTATAGCCACCAGCACACAAACTTATCCTTTCACAGACAGATGCCAGGTGATTTCTTAGTGCCTCATTCTTAAACAGAAGAACAGCCAGTGATAACTGTGTATTTGAGGATAATCTCCAACATAAAAGAAAGAGAATGAAATAAACAACAAGGGAGAAACAAAAATCAGGAGGAAAAGAAAAATGCAAGAAGAGAAAAATCTCAAAGGAAACATCAGAGAGATAAGAGAAATATTGCACAAATAAAACAAGAACAGCATACCATTAAAGGAAATGGAAAAGGAAATTGAGCAAAAAGAAAAACAGATGACATCAGAATTAAAAAAAAATAGAGACAATATCTGATGAATAGGAATTGTGTGTGTGTGGGGGGTGGGAAGTATAGAGAAAATAGTGAGAAAGAAATACAAGAATATTTCCTCAAACTGGAAGAGATGAATGCCAGCACAATGCATGAAAAGAACCTACATGATTGTGAAATATCAAACATTAGGGACAGAAAAAGATCTTGAAGATAGGTCACATTACAAAGAACAAGAATTAGAAGGACATTGATCTTGTCAGTGGTGACTCTGGTTTCTAGACAGAATCGAGAGAAAAAGGCTGCGTACATTATTTTAAAATACTGATGTAAATGCCGGAGGAGACAATAACAACAAGCTGAAAATGATTTACTCTGGGCACAGGAGTGAGGAACTGGGGAGAGGGGCATCAAGAGACTGCTGTATTTTTGTTGGAAGCCTTTCAACATCCTCGACATCTAAATGGTTTGTCTGGACTATCTGATAAAAATAAATTAAAAACAAAACCTATTCCAAGAGAATGATCTTGAGTTATTTAATATCCAATTCTTATCAAATTCCTAGTTTAGAAAGTAAGGAAGCAAACAAATAAATAACTGAAATTTTTGGACCTAAATCTGGGAAATATCAGATTATAAAGTATATGGCGATAGGTTATGATATAAAATTAATGCAGAAAAATAATGAATAAGTATTTGGGCCCTTTTATCATGTGAGGATTAGAAGACATCATAAGACACAGTTTTCTTTGATACAATACAACTATGCCTTTTAAAAAGCAACCATAACCATGTTTTTAATCTTACCTTCAGAATTCACAATAAAGACTCCTGAAATGATTCAGCAAGCAGAGAAAATAACCCAAATGGCTAGCAAAGAATACTTTTTCTTGTTCAGTTTATAAAAAATGCATTAACACTAGTTAAGGCTAACATCTTGACCATGACATTTTAGTATGTCAATGATTATATAAAAATTCTAAGAGCACTCTTTTTCAGGATGATTTTTCTGGAAACTGAGACTTACTAAGAAGGATTACAAAAATCCAAATACATTATCATGGAAATCTTGAAACACCTGTGTTTCCTACCAGGTCTTCCACTGGAGAATTGGTAATGCCTCAGGACTTGAATTTTACAGAAGATGTCAAGTTATTAATGAGGACAGATTTGAAAAGAAAGTCTGAGAGTGTGATTTTAAGTGTATTTATCCTCCTCCAAAGCAAAGAAGTAAAATAGAAATCTTTTAATTACCTGCATAAGACTCTCTGGTGGCTTCCTTTTGCCTAGCATATAAAATTTGAATTTCTTAATCTTTTATTCAATAACCTACATCAATTTTCTCTTTTTTTCCTTACTCTTCTTTTTTTTAAAATTTTTTTTTTAAGATTTTATTTATTTGCGAGAGAGAGAATGAGAGACAGAGAGCATGAGAGGGAGGAGGGTCAGAGGGAGAAGCAGACTCCCTGCCGAGCAGGGAGCCCGATGTGGGACTCGATCCCGGGACTCCAGGATCATGACCTGAGCCGAAGGCAGTCGCTTAACCAACTGAGCCACCCAGGCGCCCCTTTTCCTTACTCTTCTTAATACTTCATCAGCTCAAGCCAGATGAATGTCCTTGCTTTTTCCAAGTCCGGGTTTTTTGTTTTTGCTTTTTTTTTTTTTTAGTCCCACCTTTGTGTTTTCATCTATATTTTTGTCTGAGTTGAATGTCTTCATTTTCCCCTTTACCAAACCTCATTTTTCTCTTTTTTAAAGCTTTGGTTTAAAGCCAGGAGGCCTTTCAAGATTGATACTGCCTGTTTTGTTGTTACTCTTTGTTTGAGTAGTTTTTATTATTCTAGGCCCTGGTGAGAACCATTAGCAATTTTATTAATATTTTAGTTTCATCATGGGCTTACAGCAAATTATGAACCAAATTGTCTTCCTTGACAGTGGCATGCCTTCTGCTACCTACTGGGATTTCAACTCTATAGTATCTTATATAAAACTAATAAAGCCCTCCTTTATCTCTTTATGGATATTATGCTCACTTTAAATTAGGGATCCATTGATCCCATATATTTGCTTCACATTCTCAGTGTGTCTGTTTTCTACAGTGTTCCTCAAGGGTCTAGATATTTTGGTGTGTGAGGGCTTGTTCCCCTGGGGGTTTTAGCAACATCAACTAGCATCATGTGGGGGTGTAGGCCAGGTCATGGTTAGTGTCCCTTCTGGTGAGATAAGGCAGGGAGAAATGGACCCCAGGGCATAGCACTCCAGGCATCAGAGAATAACAAGTGACTAAGGATGGCCCTAGGATTGTAAATCCACTGATTCTGGTGGTTTGGAGGAGGAGAAGATGGGTGGGGGAGTGGATACCCTAGCTCTGAACCTGTCCACACTCCAGCAATTTTTTGATACCTTGATACGCCCAGACACCTGGGCTTCTTTTGTGGATGTTGATCTCTAAATGGCCATCAGGCCTGCAATGTCTCTTTTAGAGCAGTATGGGGGAGAAGCAAGAGCAGAAGGTAAAATAGCTCGCCATGGCTGCATGACTGGCTGCCCTCTACCCTGCTCCCTATCCTCTGTCCTTTTAGTTCCAAGCTTTCCTTTAGCCATTTAGCTTCTCCAGCACTTTCTGAGGAAGAGGGATGAGACCTTAGTTACTCCTCTTTTAGCAAATGCTGCATCTCTCCAGGGCTTCTTACTCTTTGGTCCCATTGACACTTTTGGAAGTCTAGACATGCCTATGGACCTCTCTCAGGTCCATAATACTTTTAAAAGAATAAAATAAAAGGCATAGTATTACAAAGGAAATACTTATATTAAAATATAGTTAACAAATCCAACTTATGATAGTTACACATGTGCTTATTTATTCACAAATAAATAACAAGCTCTAGTGTCTGATTTACTGTAATTCCATAATTTCTATAACTATAAAAATTAAACTGTAAAAAAATTAAAAATTAAACTAAATTAAATTTAAAAAATTAAACTATAATTCCTAATGATGTTGAACTTCACAATTTTCAGACAGCTGAGACAACTGTAATATGATATGAAATACATGATTTTCATCAATAAAAGTCACAGATACTGTGAATATGGCAATATGTACTTTTAAAAAATTAAGTCTAAGAATTAGCAATACATAGATGTTTTACAATTTTAAACCCTTGTGTAGTGAAATACAACTCTTTCTTCCTCCTCTGTTCCCTGGTCCCTTAGCTGTCCTTTCTAGAAGCAGCCAGTTACTTGTTTGTACGTCTTCTTCCAGAGAAATTCAGTGCATATACAAGAAAGGGGGGAAGTTATGTATTTCACTCAAATCACTTAATACATTTTTGGAGAGTGTTTCATTTCAACTCATACTTTTTAAGAACATGTAGCATTCTGCTGTGTGATTGTACCATAATTTATTTAACCATTTTTTTTTTGATAGACATTTATGGTGTTTGCAATCTTTAGTTCTTATAAATAAGGCATATACAATTGTGGAAACATGTGGATTATATATGTTGCACAGACCACTAAAAATGAAATTGCTGAGTCAAAGGGAATATACATTTTTAATTGAGAAGAATTGGGCTGGATTGTCCTCCAAAGAAGTTGCATCAATTTCCACTCCCATCGAGAATATGTGAAAATTGTGTTTGGAAAACGGACATATTGTCCCTGGAACTTGGCACTATTTAGGTTACCGGGAATAAATACACAGTACAATTGACTCTTGAGTAATGGGGGGCTAGGAGTGCTGACCCGGGACAGTCAAAAATAGGTGTATAACTTTTGACTCCCCAACAACTTAACTACTAAAAACTTGCTGTTGACATGAAGCTTTAACGATAATATAAACAGTTGATTAACACATATTTTGTAAAGAAAATATTATTAAGAAAATCATGAGGAAGAGAAAATACACTTAAAATACTGTATATTTGTTGAAAAGAATCTATATATAAGTGGACCCATGCTGTCCAGACCTGTGTGTTCAGTGCCTCATGCTGAAGTTTAATAGAATATGGTCGTTTTGCTGCCACACTGGCAATTGCTTTCACTTTTGTGGCAATGTCTGATTTTGGTTTTTATCCTTGGGGGTGGCATAGAATCTTTCATTAGAACCCTGACAGCCTAGGCCAGCATGTTAGAAATTGTTCTAATAAATCATGTTTGGCAAATAGTTCATTAGATGTATTGCCTGTCAGAGGGAAATGGAATGGTGGATATTGTGACAACCTCTTTACTTATGTCACATTGGAAGTTTAACACCAACTTCAAAGCATGTACTAGTTGTCTTTTTTTTAGCATGTTTCATTCATAAATTGTATTAAAGATAAACAATGCCAGTAATATTCTAACAATTCTGTTTCCATAGTTGCCTGTGTTTTCATTAGCTTAAGACTTTAGATGTGTAGCTTCAAACTCTGGGTTGTTCTTTTACTAGGTTAATAGTAACACATTTTTCCTTCTACTGGGAAGGCAAACCAGGTTGTAAATATCATTCATGAAGAGGACTCCCAAATGCTACAGTGTTCTATCAAATTAAATTCAGAGCAATAAAGTATTTCTAAGTATGTTCTCAGAGACACCCATAGTTTTCCTTATTTGACATCATCTTTACCAATTAAGAGAACACAATTCAAATAATACTAACACTCCTTACAATTTCATTATTTCCTGGATCTTTTCCTGTTTTTAGCTTTGACAAGGTCTTTGGTAACTCTATGAACTATAGACATGCTAATCTTAGCCTTATTTAGACTTTTAGTCTAAAGGGTTTTCTAATCATTGTAGAAAGTGAGCCCAAAACTAGCTAGATAGGCTCCCCACAAGAGAAGAAGGAGTGCTGACCCGGCAGCTTGGTGAAAGTTGATTAAACAAAAGTGGTGAAAGGTGATTAAAATAATAATAATGAGTAAATGGATTCACATTTATAGGTTCTTCTGAAATCTGATATAAAGAATTGACCCTTGGTTAATTTCAGGGCAATTAGGTACTCCTAGAGACCTACTGAAACTATTTAAGATTAGAAAAGAAAGAGTAATAAGTGTTGGTAGGGGAAACAAAGAAAATCCAGAACTTAGAGACTAATTTCATTTCCTTTGAAAATAATGGGAATCAAGAGGAGAACATGTAAAAGAGAATTGAGTATTGGGAAAACATCTATTTTTAGAAACAATCCTCCTATCCTCTCCTCCTGTGAAAGAAGATAAGACTGAGTGATCAAGGAAAATTGTAACTGCAATAGATCTTGATTTCATTCATTAATTCAGTCAGTCAGTCTGCTCACTGGCTCCAACATAGCTCTTAATTCTATCCCATGTGACATATTTATTGACCAACCATGTGTATAGACTTGTAAATCCCTGGTTGGAGGATGCATCTGTCTATACATTTAATTAGCTCTCTCTAATCAATTATCTGGGTACTGTTTAATACTAGTCTGTACACAGATGACACTATTTACCATGACACTCAGTCTAACCAGTTTTCTTGGCCCCTCTAACTGCTGAGCAGCCCAGAGCACATGGTCGGCCATGGAATTCTGGTCTGTGTTCATGTATGTGTACAGAATGAGATAGCTAATGTTCTTTCACCCTTTACTTTAGTCAGATTTTGGAGTGCCTGCACTTGGCTGTAAGGATCTCATGGGAGAGACAATGAGAAAACAAGTTATGACAATACGAGGCTGTTCAGCATAACAAAGAATCTGAAAAATGTGACATGTGAAAACCAATTCAAGAAACTGGAGATCACATTTTTGTTCTGGGTCTATGAGTTTGAGTCACAGTTCTGCCCTTTGTTCTCTGTGCAACATTGGGATATTACTTTACTTTTTCTAAGTCCGTTCCTCCCATGTGAAAGGAGAATAATAATGTTGCCTACTCTATCAGGATGATGGTGGCATTGGTAACTGAAAATTCAGTTAATCTCGGCTCAGTCGGTAAAGACAGCATTGTTTACTTATCAAGCAGTCTAGAGATGCATGCTTCTAGGGTTAGTTCAGTGACTCCATGGTGTGAAGTTTCTAGGTTCTCTGTGATTTCCTAGCTTTTCCCTCCATTGTTGAAAATGGCAGCAGTGGTTCCAGACACCACACCCTCACAATTTCAAGCCCAAAATCTAACAGCAGTGAGAGCAGGCAGGGAAATGAAAGAAAGAAAAACCCTCCAACATGCCTCTCTCCCTTTAAAAGGGAGGAAAAGTTTTTCCCAGAATCCCCCTAGCAGATTTTCCTCTACATCTACTTGGCCAAAACTGAATTCTATAGCAACCTTTGGCTGCAAGGGGGGTGAAGAAAGAAAGCATTTGGTTTTCTATCCTCTATGGCAGGAGGGCAGGCAAGAGAGATGGAGCTCATAGAGTTGGCCACAGCCACCTCAGAATATAACTGTAAATATATAATGGGATGAAACACGTACCATAATTTTCACAGGCATATATTGTAAATATACAAAAATGGTAATAATTATTTGTCACTATTATTTGCCTTGAAGAGAAACATTTTTAATGGAGAGGCTTTATACTTACCTTTAAATATTTGAGTGCTGTGATAGTATGTGAAGAGAACAGAATTGAAATCATAGTAATTTTCTATTAGATCTGCTTCAAAATGGTATTGACTCTGTGTGGTAGTGAGGGCATCATCAATAAAATTTTCAGGCAGAATTGGTATGATCCCTGTGTTTTAGGTGGGAACTTGCATTAGGTAAATCTAGGATTCCTTCTCCTTGAAGGTTCTGTGATTCTACAGTACGGCAATCAGAAGCTCAAGATACAAGGTCCTTCTCTTGGCTTAAAGTGGATTTACTTTCTGATTGGGCTAAATTGCAATGCTCTGGCTATATTCAGAATTTCTAAAATGAGGATATTAAAAGTCTAGCCATTGCAACTCAATGACTGCAATGGGGTGCAATTCATTTATTATGAAATAAGAAACTAGTTGCTTAGGTACTGAAGGATACAAAATAATAGTACTTTTTTCCTGTTGAGAGGTACAAAATTCATCCTATTTTTAGATCTTGAAATTGTAAATATTGATATCTCTTCAAGTGAAAAATGAACATTGGGTCAGTAGCTTTCCCACAACCTCCTTATTGGATTATATATTCTTAAAATGACTGTATATTTCTCATTTTATGAACTCCTCTGTTGAGCGCACATACTATCTCTCCCTTCGTTAGGATTTGGTAAGAGTGCTCCGAATGTGTTAGAATGGTGTAAATGATATTTGCCATGTATGATTTGTTTCCTCTTCCCAAGCCTGGCAGGGAAGGGAAGTGTTATATCTCAAGAGACTCTTCTACCAAGTCCAAGTTTTAAATAAATGAAACTTGTACTGACTCCAACACACCATCTTGAGATAACCTCAGGCCCTGAAGCACACTGACAAGCAGAATGATCACAGCCAAGTCATAAAACTGTCTTTTGAAAAGAATAACTAGATGAAAAACACTAGTAGTGACTGAACCAAGGGGAAGGCTGACTTCTTCAAATTGAAAGGGATCCTAAAGGCAAGATAAACAGTGAAACCATATTCCCCAAATTCATATTTTCAGGATACTTTAAGCTATCCAAGGAACTCAAAGCAGATAGGCAAAGCTTCTTACTGAGGAGCTCACGCATGCCATCAGTATTTCTTCTCCTCACATTTGTCTTCAACCTCTTTCCATTTGGCTTCCATTCCGCCATTCACTAAAACTGTTCTTGTTCAGGTCACCAATGACCTAGGTTTTCCAAAACCTGATGGCTGTTTTTCTATCCTTACCTTATCTGTCTTTTCAGCATCATTCAATAAGATTGACAACTCCTTCCCAGATGGCTTTGATGATATCACATTCTTCCCGTGTTCATACCTCCTTTCCAGTTGCTCCTTCTCAGTATTTTTTTTTTTTTGCTGGCTCTTCCTGCTTTATTCCAACTTCTATTGTTGGAGTATCACTGATCTTGGATTGGGTTCCTTCTTTTCTGTCCACACTCTCTAAGGCTTGAAATTCCATCTTTAGCCAATTTTAATCTGTGTCTCCAGCCTAGAACTTCTCTGATTTCAGATTGTAAACTGTGTGTGCCCAGAATGAGTCATGGGAGGCTTTCTCCCATTCAGTGCCATGCAGCCTCATTCTTCTTCAGTCTTCCCACAGTAAATGGTACTATCAGCTACTCAGTTAATACCTGAAACCCAAGAGTCATCCTTGAGTTCTCCTTTTATAGTGTCTTCACACCCAGTCAGTCAGCAATCCCTGTCAATTTACCCTCCAAAACATATGTCAATGCATCCACTCTTTCCACCTCCACCACTGCCACCTGGTTCAAGGCACCATCATCTCTCATCTTGTATGCTTCAGTAGCCTCCAGGCAGGTCTTCTGGTTTCCTTTATTAGCTCCCCTATAATTCATTCTTTGCACAGCAGCCAAAATGGAATCACACTACATCACTCCCCTACTCAAAACTCTTAAAGAGTTCCTATTGCAATTTAAATAAAATCCAGACTCCTTGCTATGGTCTTTGGGTTTTCAATGTCATAACAGTTCTTGCTCTTTCTTTCTAAGCCTTAGTCACACTGGCCTAATACACCAAACTCTTTCCTGCCTCAGGCCCTTTGCACTTAGGTAACCCTAAATGGGGTGGTGGAAAGATTTGAAGCATGTGAATGATCATTTTTGTATTTTAGATAATCATCTTTGGAAAAAAATCACTCTACAGCAGTGTGAAGTAAGGATGAGAATGAGAGGAAGTGGGCAGAGTGGTTTGTAACTACTGATGAAGACAAGGACAGTGAGCTTGGAGAGATGGAAGAAGACATAATCAAACTAGAAAATCCAGGTTAAGAAAAACTATAATACACATGTACTAAAGTTTTAAATTTCCTAAGAGTCATGGAAAAATGGGAATTAAAAGATGTTATTCAATAATAATTACCTAGTAAAATATACTGGTCAGCACCAGACTTTGTCTTGAACTCCAAGAGGAACACATATGGAATATTGCCCTTCAAACAACACTCTGCATGCATTTGGCCTTATCTCAGCCTTTGATGAAGGACAAGGGCAAAATATTAGTTCATAAGATTATGAAGCATGTGTATAAGGAGCTAAAGCAACATTATGTAGACTTGTTATTTTCTTATGACTTAATTGTTATGGAGAAAAAACTGTTGAAATCTAGGAGATAATTTAACTGCATGTCTCGAAAAGCCATGTTTTTCAAATTGCAGATGATGAGCTGTTAAAAGTTGTGAAATCAATATTGTAGGTCATGAACATCCCTTTAAAAAATAAAACAATAGCTTTGAATAGAAAATAGAATATAGGAACAAGACAAGGATGTCCACTCACACCACTTTTATTCAACATGATACTGGGGGTCCAAATCACAGCAATTAGACAACATAAAGAAATAAAAGGCATTCGAATTGGAGAGGAAGAAGTAAAACTCTTTTTGCAGATGAATGATACTATATGTGGGAAACTATAAAGATTCCACAAAAAAACTAAAACTGATAAATGAATTCAGTAAAATTGTAGGATACAAAAATCAATGTACAGAAATCTGTTGCATTTCTATACACCAATAATGAAGCAGCAGCATACTCTGAAAACTATAAAACACTGATACAAGAAATTCAAGACAACACGAAGAAATGGAAAGACATTCCATGCTCATGGATTGGAAGAACAAGTTTGTTAAAATGTCTGTACTACCTAAAGCAATATACACATTTAATGCAATCCTATCAAAATACCAACAGTATTTTTTCCAGAATTAGAAAAAACAATCCTAAAATTTGTATGGAACCATGAAAGACCTCGAATAGCCAAAACAATCTTGAAAAAGCAAAGAAAGCTGGATAGATATCACAATTTCGGACTTCAAGCTATATTACAAAGCAGTAGTAACTAAAACAGTATGGCACTGGCATAAAAATAGACACATAGATCAATGGAATGGAATAGAAAACGCAGAAATAAACCCACAATTGTATAGTCAATTAATCTTCCACAAAGCAGGAAAGAATATCCAATGGGAAAAAGACAGTTTTTTCAATAAATGGTGTTGGGAAAACTGGACAACATGCAAAAGAAAGAACTGGACCACTTTCTTTCACCATACACAAAAATAAAGTCAAAATGGATGAAAGACCTAAATGTGAGCCCTGAAACCATAAAAAATTCTTGAAGAGAGCAGAGCATAGGCAGTAATTTCTCTGACATCAGTTGTAGCAACATTTTTCTAGATGTGTCTTCAGAGACAAGGGAAATAAAAGCAAAAATTAACTACTGGGACTACATCAAAATAAAGTTTCTGAACAGCAAAGGAAACAATCAACAAAACTAAAAGGCAACCTATGGAATGGGAGAAGATATTTGCAAACAACACATCTGATAAAGGGTTAGTATCCAAAATATATGAAGAACTGACACAACTCACACCCAAAAAAATGAAATAATCCAATTTAAAAATAGGCAGAAGACATGAACAGACATTTCTCCAAAGAAGATGTAAATGGCCAACAGACACACGAAAAGATGTTCAACATCACTCATTATCAGGGAGATACAAACCAAAACTACAATGATATATCACCTCACACCTGTCAGAATGGCTAAAATCAAAAACACAAGAAACAACAAATATTGGGGAGGATGTGGAGAAAAAGGAATCCTCTTGCACTGCTAGCGGGAATGCAAACTGTTTCAGCCACTGTGGAAAACAGTATGGAGGTCCCCAAAAAATTAAAAAAAAAAAAAATAGAAATACCCTACGATCCAGTAATTGCACTACTGGGTATTTACTCCAAAAATATAAAAACAATAATTCAGAGGGATACATGCACCCCGATGTTCATTGCAGCATTATTTGCAATAGCCAAACTATGGAAGTAGCCCAAGTATCCATCAATAGATGAATGAATAAAGAAGACATGATACATACGTGTGTGTGTGTCTATATATATATATATATACGCTTTTTACATACATATATATACACATATATAATGGAATATTAAAAAGAATGAAATTTTGCCACTTGCAACAACATGGGTAGAGCTAGAGTTTAATGCTAAGTGAAATAAGTCAGAGATAAACAAACACCATATGATTTCACTCATATGTGGAATTTAAGAAACAAAGAAAGTAGCAAAGGAAAAAGAGAGAGAGAAACAAACCAAATAACAGACTCTTAAATACAGAGAACAAACTGATGTTTACCAGAGGGGAGGTGGGATAGGGGAAATAGGTGATGGGGATTTAATGGGTATGCTTATTATAATGAAAAAGATAAAATAAAATAAAAATAGAAATATTTTTATTTAGTTAGAACTTGGCTGTGAGTTTATGTGTACATGTGGCCCAATACATTTCTTACTGCTAGTCATAGTAAAAATAAGTTTGAAAAGCCCTTCTGTAGACAACCCTCCAGTATACCTCATCTCTGCTCTGATTCTGACGGAGAGTGGAGTATCTCTGGGCTGCTAAGTGCAGATTTGCAATCCATCATCCTTAGATTATGTGATACAACAACCGATGCCCTTCAGGTTCCACCTGAGGTTAGGCCCAGAAAGATTCAGTTCCTCCTCGCAAAATGTTACAGAGGATGTAAGGCTGGCCAAATTGTCCATATGCTGAAACAAACCCTAGCTTGGAGCTACTGAGTTCTGTCCTTTAAGACTCAATGGGGCTAACTCAAAAAGCTTAATTTGGAGTAGAAGCACATCTTGTGCAACGTGCCAGAATGTAACACTTATGAGGAAAAAATTCTCTGCTTTTTCCTTCTCTGTACTCTCAGAACACTCACAGAATACTTTGCTTCTGGTCAACAAATGTCTGGGCTTTCTTCCCACACCAAGCAATTCTTAGATACCCACTGGGTGTCTTACAATTTAACTCATATTAGGACACTAGCTGCCCAAATCCCATAGGTGAAGGGCTCAGTCCCTCAAGACTGCTTGCACTTCAGATGCCAATCACAAGTCCAGCTTGTCACCTGTGCTTTCGACTAGTTGGCTCTAAGTTGGTGGTTCACACAACCCTGTCCTCAGGTTCAGTCATTTGCAAGGGAGGCTCACAGAGCTCATGAAAACAGTTTACTATTACCAGTTTATTACAGAATGACACAATTCAGGAACAGCCAGATGGAAGATATGCACAGGGCCAGGTATGGGGGAAGTGGTCCAGACCTTCCGGGGCCTCCCTGGGGCACCACTCTCCCAGCACCTCCACATGGTCGACCATCTAGAAACTCTCCAAACACTGTCCTTTGGGTTTTTATGGAGGCTTCGTTACATAGACGTGACTGATTAAATCACTGGCCACTGGTGATTAACTGAACCTCCACCTCCTCCTCCCTTCCGGGACCAGGGTGTGGAGGCAGGGCTGAAAGTTACAACCCTCTAATCACAGGTTGGTTCCCCTGGCAACCCCTCCCCCCCATTATCTGGGGGCTTTCTGAAAATCACCTCATTAACATAAACTCAGGTGTGGTCGAATGGGAGTGGGTGCTTATTAAGAATAACAAAAGACCTCCATCTCACCTTTATCACTCTGGACCTATTTCAGAAATGGGAACAAAATCTAAATATTATAACAAAAGATGCGCCTTATAGGTCTTATCACTCAGGAAATTACAAGGATTGTAGGAGCTAGATGCCAGGAATCTTGACAAAGACCAAAACATATTTCTAATTATAGCACAGTATCACAGGTGTTAAACATGTAAATCAGGGATCACCACCCAAACTGCCCTCAGGTGTGAGGCAAGTAAGATAAATGTGTGACTACACCCAGATGGACTATATTTAAAAAAAAAAAAGGAGAGTAGTGGGGACACGGTTAATGGGAAAGAGTGTAACTTTCTAAAGGGAGCAGCCAGTACTTATGGACAGTTAATTGTTGTCTATAGGAATATGAGCCTCCCCAATTGCCAAGGGACCCAGAAATCTGGGTTTTATGTAAAATGGCATGTGTTTAAATACTGGCAACATTTTTTAAAAAAATTGATGTATTACAGCCCCTAGATTCCTTAGGCAAGATTTTTAATTGCTCCTGGTTTGCTTCTTTTCACTTAGATCAGACTTTTAAATTTTTGTTTATTTTTTTATCAAGAAATCCTTTTCTTCAAATGAAATTTATATAAGTCCGATAAATAAAACCACCACCAACAAAAATGGTTGGGAGTGGGGTGAAGTTGGAGCTTCAACCACTGTCTTCGTGTTTCTAGTCCTTTTTCCTGACCCACCAGTTCTAGAAACGAGAGTATAGCACAGATCTGAATGCTATACCTAAGGCCTCTTTGAGATGGAATTCTTTTTTCTTTTATTCAGACTGGCAGTTTGCCTCCCGTTTTCATTACTTCTTGAGGCCATCCTTATAATGTAATAGAAAGATTGTATCATCAACCTAGGGAGGGATGCCTGGCTTTCAAAATTGTTACATGTGTTGGGGCAGGAGGAAATATATAGATCATTCCAGTGAGCAGAATTAAATTATTTAGGCACAAGTTATAAATGAATGAAATGTCTAGACACAATCCTGTTGTAAGCCATTTTAAATTAGAATCAGCACTTTCAAAATCCATTCTGATATTGCCATGTAGATTCATAAAAACATGTAGAATTTGAGATCTAAGTCAAAATCATATAAGCTAGCCCCTAGAACAACCTGGATTCCTTCTGGGTTTAAGCAGAATGTAAATAAGAAGTCCAGAGATAGCTCCTGTCTATGGAATCCAAAGCTGTTGTTAGATCGCCTAGTACTAGAAAAATAGAGCTTTTCATAACCGAGTTCCTATTAAAACGAAGGAGATAGAACTTTGAGCCCATGATTAAAAGAAGTGTTCAAAATCTCACTGTTAACTAGTCATGAGGTGGAGCCTACAATCCAGCCTTTTCTATTCTGAGGTTCTTCTATCTTGGGTTTTCTGCATCCCCTCTATGCAAATAACACAAGATTTAAAAATCTCCATAAAAGAATGTTTCAGGCATCTGATTCAAGATAGCTTTGTCAAAAGCCGTAATGAGACTAGATATTTTACTTCTAAACAGAAGGGTTTTTTTTGTTTTTTTGTTTTTTTGTTTTTTTCAGATTTAATACATAACTTTTGTATAAAATCAGTTGACAGCCTTTGGGAGAGGCAGACCAGGCTACTGAATACTACAAGTGTAATGAAAAACGCATCCTAAGATGTGGGTTATTTGCTTAATAAATTTCACATGCTTCATACAAATTTCATATTCCTCTGGCCTTCCTGACCTCTTTCCCATCCACTCGATAGGGCGGCAGGAGTGAGAAGTGGCATAGAAATGTTATTTTTGTCTATCCTTCTCCTATATATTCCACAGTATTTATCACAGAACTTTTATCTTCTTGCATGAGCACAAACTCCCTCCAAAAGAACAGAAATGATTTATCAATATTTTCTCTTTCATTTCTTGCTCCCTGCCCACAATTCTCTTTTGGCTAACTTCTGTTGAACTCTTGACCTTGGGTAAAGATGCAGCTTTGCATGAATATTTGAAAGTGACTTTTGGTGATTTAGCCGCTAAATGTGTATGATAGAAATCCAGCTTACCTTGGAGGCTCGCAGGGTTTTTAACTCACCATGCCAGAGAGCAGACCAGTCTGGGGAGAGCCAGCTAATGTCTCCCAGCTGTGCCGGGGAAGTGTGAACAGCTCTGTCAGAAGCGTTGCCTCTTTCTCTTCTTTTCTAGACAGTACCTTATACTCAAACCATCACTTCTCATTTTCCATGTGGACAACGGTGATGAACCTGCTGCTTTCTTGCCCACGGAGAAGCCAAGTGGGGAGTCTGGAGCTGATCCTGTAGTTCCCCTGGACAAAAGAAGATTTAAGCTCAGGCTTGGTCATGGAGTAGACACAAAGAAAGCTGACAGAAAATATATATTCACAGTTTTGGCCTAAAGGTTGCTGGTTGACCAATAGGTAATATGAGGAGAAATGGTCTTTTCTGGAGTTGTAATTCTTTCCAGGTGAGAAAATTAAATGCCATCCCTTAATCCTGGGAGCAATCCAGCCTTTCTCAGTAAATTTCCAAAGCAGGTTTGTTAGCATGTTTGGGCTGTTGTTTGTTCAAGGCTGTTAGGAGAAGTGACAGAAACATAGGGAACAAAGCCTCAGAAATAAATATTAAAGTTTAGCTATGGGGCAATCATTCTCCACCTTAATGCTTTATCAAAAAGCAGATACTGAATGACTGCATATGTTCAGAACTACCTGTGGCAAACCCTTCATTTCCTCCCAGGAGCCATTCCTCCTACCTCTTCCTTCCTATGGCAAACCCCTCCTGTCATGGTGGTGGCTACAAGTTTGGGGGATTTGCTTTCTTAGGTTCCCTTGCAAGCAGAGATAGTCAGTGACATAATTCTGACCTGTGAGTTATAAGAAATCTTGTGACTTTCAAGAAAGCTTTTTCTCCATGATTAAGAAATGGTAAGGATGAAAAAGCCCTTTTCCCTTTTAATCTTCTGACACTAGAATGAAGCTTCATGAGAACAGGGACTTCATCTGTTTTGTTTATGGTTATGTCCCCATGCTTACAACAATGTCTGGTACTTAGTAGTTTCTCACCATATTTACTTACTGAATGAGGGGATACATGCAAATATTTGTGAGAGAATGTGACGTTTGGAACACTGCAGCAGCCATTTTGCAACCTTGAAGCAACAACCTTTAAGAAAATAGCCAACCCCCTAAGGATGTCACCATGCAAGGTCCTTGATGGCATCATTGAGCTACCGAGACAGTCGTGCGGCAAATTACCTCTGAATTTCTTTTACTATACAACAAAATCCCCTATTTTTAAAACTACTTCTCACTGATTGATTTGTTCAATAAATATTTCCTGAGTGTCCAATCTGTGCCAGGCTTCATTCTAAGCTCTGGGGAGACAGCAATGAATAAAACAAAGTCTTTATCTCCATTTTAGTGGAAAGAGACAGCCAATAAACAAATGCACAAGTGAATGTATTTCATGTGGTAATTCACACTGTGGAGAAAAATAAAGCTGAGTAAGGAGGGATGGGAAGTGCTGAGCTGGAGAGGGGTTGTTGTTCCTACTTTACATAGGGTGTTCAGGGAAGACCTTGTTGGAAAAATGACATTTAGGCAGGAATGGATAAAGTAGGGAGGGAGTCCTGCCATCATCTGGGGTTGGAAGGGCATCCTGTTCGGGGGAAAGAGAAATGCAAAAGCCTTGAGGTGAGATCATGCTTGTGTTTTAAGAATAGCAAGTAGGCCTGTGTGATTAGACCAGGATGAGTGACGAGATTAGTAGGAAGTGAGTTCAGAGAAGCAGTGGGTTGCCTGGTTAGAAGAGCCTGATAGGCTCTTGCAAGGACTTTGGCTTTATTCTGCCTGAGATGGGAAGCCACTGGGGTGGAAGGAGGCTTAAGCAGAAGAGTGACTTAATTGGACATACTTTAAAAGGATCCACTGTTTGGGGTAGGGATGGAAACAAAGAACCATTGGGAATAACCCAGGCAGGAGAAGATGGCAGGTTAGACCAACATGAAACTGGTGGCATAAGAAGAGGTCAGATCTGTATAAATTTTGAGAGTAGAGAGCTATCTTGTCTGAGGTATTTTAGATAAAAAACAAGGATTATATACTTCGGCTTTACACATTTATTTTTCTACTCACTTCCCAACTCACTCTGCTACTCATCAACTATTTATCACCATGTTCCGAGACTTACTTGAGGAAGCTTTTTTAGGTATTTGCCATTTTATAGTTAATGTTAAGCAGTCTTGGAAGATGATGGCTATTTCTGTAACCATCCACTTCTGATCCCAGCGATATTCTTGAGAAGAAAGAAAGAATGTTACCTCCTGTGCACAAGTTTAAAGTTGTCATATGCCTTGGATTACTTTCTGATACTGAATGCTAGAGTCCGTTATCAACTTAATTCATAGGATCCCAAGTCTTTAATTAAAATCACTCAAGGGGCACCTGGGTGGCTCAGTCGATAGGCGTCTGCCTCCGGCTCAGGTCATGATCTCAAGGTCCTGAGATCGAGCTCCGCATCGGGCTCCCTGCTCAGCGGGAAGCCTGCTTCTCCCTCTCCCAGTCCCTCTGCTTGTGTTCCCTCTCTTGCTATGTCTCTCTCTGTCAAATAAATAAATAAAATTTTAAAAAAATAAAAAATAAAATAAAATCACTCAAGATGGTCTTGTCCAACTTCCCATTTTAAAAGATAGAGAAAGAGAAACTCTGACAATTTCTGTGAGCCTCAGCTGCATCATTAGTATAATGAGATGATAAACCTTAATGTTTTTCCAAGGGTTCCTCTAGCTTTATGATTTCTTTGATTTAAAAATTTAAGTTTGTTATAGTGTCACACTTTTTAAAAATACCAAATCAACTTTAGTTTGAGTTCCATTTTGCTTGATCTTAGGAAATGCAGATGCTGATTGTATTTCCTTCCCCAGAGAATACCTGAGAAATAAATGCCCATACATTTGATGGATCTACCCTGGTTGTCATTTGCCATTTCAACCAGCTGACTTGCTCTGGACCACAGGCCAAGGCCCATTCTATTGCTGTTCTCTTCTTGCAATTTTAGGCCACCTTCTTGCAGGCATCTGTGCTGCCCTGGACCACTGTATTTTTAGCAAAGACATCACCATTGCTTTTAATGAGCATTTTTTTTGAGGTCTTGAGGATAACACACTGTGAGTTCAGTGAAGAATGGCTATTTGATTCTATCAGTCCTGTGAGTCCCCAGGTCCAAACCTTCCCACTGTGGTTCTCTGTGAGGTTCCTCTTCTTTAGTATCTTTACTTGGCTTGAACCTAGTAGTCATGGCCATATGACCATGTTAAAGGGACCAGTTTAGGTGTACCAAAGTGAGGACCTGAAACAAATTTACCATACCCAATATGGTAGTTGTATTTGTTTCCTATGGCGGCTATAACAAATTACTACAAACTCCGTGATTTAAACAACAGAAATTTATTCCCTCATAGTCTGTAGGCCAGAAGTCCAAAATCAGTATTACTGGGCAGAAATCAAGGTGTCAGCCGGGCTTCACTCCCTCTGGAGGCTCTAGGAAAGATTGTTTCTTGCCTCTTCAGCTTCTGGTGGCTGCCTACATGCCTTGACTTGCGGCTCTATCACTCCAGTCTGTTTCCATGGTCACACTGAGTCCTCCTGTCCTGTCTATGTCAAAGCTCCTTCAGCCTCTACGATTTTGACACTGGTTCTGATGTGTGTGTTTTTTCCCATGCCACCAAGCAATTCTCTGGCCCCAGAGTACCAAACAGTTCAATTCAATTCTGATACTATCTATCTGGAAAGAAGAGCAGATCCCACGGATAAAGGGCTCACTTCCATAAGACTGCGATCCCTGTCTCCTCCCACTTTAGATGCTGATTGTAAAGTCCAGGTTGTCACCTGTGCTTCTAAGTGACTCCCTCCTGGGGAATTTGCTGGAGTGCCCACAGAACTCAGAGAAATAGTTTACTTACCAGGTCACCTGTTTATTATAAAAGGAAATAACACAGAAACAGCTAGATGGAAGAGACACACAGGACAAGATATGTGGGAAGGGGCATGTGGCTTCCATGTTCTCTCTGAGCACCATACTCCCAGAGCCTCCAAATGTTCACCAACCTGGAGACTCTTCAAACCGAGTCTTTTCAGGTTTTTAGGGAAGCTTCATTACAAAGGCCTGATTTGTATAACACATTGGCTACCAATGATTGAAGTTAATCTCCATCTTCTCCGCCCTCCCGCAGAAGTTGGAAACTTTCAACCCCACCCCTCTAATCAACTGGTTGGCTCCACTGGTAACTAGCCCCCTGTCCTCCTGTTACCTAGGGGCTTTCCAGAAGTCATCTTGTTAACGTAACAAAAGACACTTCTATTGCTCTCATCACAGGGAATTACAAGGGTTTTAGGAGCTCTGTGTCAGGAATGAGATGAAGACCAAATACAGATTTCTTATTACAAATCACAACGTCACAACCTCTCTCTTCTATACAGGTACACCTTGTGTCATTTAGTGTGCACCTGCATAATACCGGATAACCTCCCCATCTCAAGATCCTTAGCTTCATCACATCTGCAAAGGCCCTTTTCTAGTAAGGTAATATTTACAGGTTCCAGGGATTAGGAGCTGATATCACTGGGGGGCATTATTCAGCCAACTACAGTAGTCTGCGGTGCTATTCACCAAGTAGTTCCCATTTGTAACCTTTGGGACAATGGTAGTATTGTACTGCCTGACTTCCTTGGTTGGATGGGGGATGCGACCAATGAGTAAAAGTAATTTGTGTCACTTCTAAACGCAAGCATTTAATTGCTAGTGCAAGAACTCGAGAGCTGAATTCCCTATGCTGTGAGCACAGAATATTTTGGAATGATGGGTATATCATTCAGCTGGTTTCTCGGAGGAAGGAGACGTGAAACAGACCCTGGCTGACCTGCAGTGACATAAAGGATGAGTAAGGAATACATCTATGCTGTTAAAAGTCACTAAATTTAATTGTTTTAGTTTTGATTGTGTTTTTCTGCAGCATAATTTACAGATATACCACATACAGTTTATCTATTCATTAATTAATGAACATTTGGGTTGTTTCTACTCTCTGGTTATTATGAATAATGCTGCCGTGAACATTTGTATACAAGATTTTGTGTAGACATATGTTTTTAATTCTGGGTCATTCAGTCTTAGAATTACATGTGGACAATGAGCAATCCAGCCCAGTCCCTTTTCAAAATCTTTCCTCTACTTTGAGGTGATGAGGTTCCATATCTGTAGTAGTTTCCTGTAATTGCTGTGGCAAATTACCACACTGGGCTCAAAACAACACGAGTTATTATCTTAAAGTTCTGGAGGTTAGAAATCTAAAATGGATCTCCTTGGGCTAAAGTCAAAGTGTTAGCGGGTTCTAGAGGGTGATCAGTTTTATCTTCGAAGCCGTCAGTCTTTGTCTTACTGCATCCCTTCTTGTGGCTGTCTCTTCTGCCTCCTTCTTCCATGTTTAAAGGATGCTTGTGGTTACACCAGGCCCACTTGGATAATGTAGGTAATCTCCTTATTTTAAGGTCAGCTGGTAAGCAACTATAATTCCAACTGCAACCTGAATTCCTCCTGACCATGTAACATAGCATATTCACAGATTCTGACACATCTGTTTGGCCCCTTTCAGGAGCCATTATTCTGCCTACCATAATACATTTTGAGCTGTCTTGGAGTCTCTGCTCCCTATCTTTTGGAAACAACAATTTAAATACACACACACGCACACACACACACAAAGGAAAAGCAAAGTAGATATATGGCAGTCTAAATCAATACCTAAAAAATAAAAAATCTATCTGGTCAGATTGCAAAATGTATAACTACTTCAGAAGATGGCATGGCAGTTTCTTACAAAACTAAACATCTTCTTACCAGATGCTCCAGCAATCATGGCTCCTTAGTATTTACCCAAATGAATTGAAAACTTATAACAACACACGTAATTTATTCATAATTGCCAAAATGTGGAAGCAATGAGATGTCCTTCAGTAGAGGAGTGGGTAAACAAACTATAGTACATCTAGACAACAGAGTATTATTCAATGATAAAAAGAAATGAGATAAAAAATTAAAAGGATAAATTAACAAAAAAAAAAATAACAAGATATAGAGGGAACTTAAGTGAAAGAAGCCCATCTGCGGCCCCTAGGTGGCTCAGTCAGGTAAGCATCCAACTCTTGATTTCGGCTCAGGTCATGATCTCAGGGTTGTGGGATCATGCTCCGGAGTCGGGCTTTGCGCTCAGTAAGGAATCTGCTTGAAATTCTCTCTCCTTCTCCCTCTGCCCCTCCCCTCACTCTCTCTCAAATAAATAAATAAATCTTTTTTTAAAAAAGAAGCCAATCTGAAAAGGCTACATATTATTGTATGATACTAACCATATGGCATTCTTTAAAAGGCAAAATATGGAGATGGTAAGAAGATCACTGGTTACCAAGGGTTTGGAGAGAGAGAGTGAGATCATGATGAATGGGTGAAGCACAGGGGATTTGGGGGACAATGAAACTCTTCCCTATGACACTATAATGGTAGGAACATGTTATTATACGTTTGTCAAAATCCATAGAATGTACAACAGAAAGAGTGAACCTAATGTAAACCAACTAAAAGTTAATAATGTGTCAGTGTTGGATCACCAATTGTAACAAATGTACCACAATAATGCAAGATATTAATAAAAAGGTAAACTGTGTGGAGGGAGGAGAGGATATATGGAAACTCTGTACTTTATACTTGTCTGTAAATCTAAAACTGCTCTAAAAATAAATTTTTATTAATAATGATTAATAATGTAGTTATTAATGTAATAAATCTATTCATTACTTAAAAATTCCATCTACAGAGATGCACTCGGACTACTATAAAGGTAAGGTTTCACATTATTTTCCAGAGAAGTGTAACTCCTTGGATCTGCCTTTTTTAAATCTCTGGACTTCAGAAATCTTTCTCTCACATGGACAACTAAAAGCCCATGGGAGTGGTTTTCTCAAATGAAAAAAAAGGTCAATTGGCTTCAAAAATAAATTTTAGTCTCTACCTGATAAAAGACAGAACTTTTAAATGACAGTTTTTCCAGAATCAACCCATTAGAATTTTAAATATTCTTGGGGGCCGACCCCCCTGCCATCACTCTGCTATACCTATAATATGGGTAAGAAATCCAAGAACAGGTTTCCATACTTAGTATCTATTTATGTCAGCTGAAATTTGGAGGAATTTCATTTCAGATAACAGCCATTGTACATTTAATCTCAAAGTAAGCTATTTTTGCACTTTTAAAGTCATCTTCAGACCCCTCAGGGGTTTGTTCTTTAGAAAAAAAAAGAAGTCTCCACCAGTGAACACCGAAATAGACATCTAAGCATTGCCATCATTTCCTGTTTTTCTATGAGGATTTCTGGCAGGTCAAACTTGTTCATCATTAACACTTCTGTTCAAAAATTATGAAAATTCAAGTCAATCACCAAGAAAGTGAGTTTATTTAAGTCTTGGGCAAGATTCTTGGCTAGGAATGGGGATATGATCTTTGAGAAGGTTAAAAAAAAAGAATTTACAATTACTGAAATTCAAAAACTGCTCAATTTGCTCATTTTTTAATATTAAGCAGACTATAATTAGGAATCTGTAATAACTTTCCATCAAGAACTGTGAAGTGTCCGTGATTTTATCCTACTCATAAACTTTATTATTGCCTGTCACAATTTCATGCATGCTGAGAGAAAATATAAGACTTCTAGGTCAGAGACAAAGGACTTTATGATGCATGGCCCAGCAAGCAGCATGAGTATGAATATATTTGTGTGGTTTGTCCCATCCCCGGGTCCCCCAGGGGCAACCTAGATAGGCCTTGGTAGATGTACCAGGTTGTGTCATGGGACAGCAGCCTTAGGCTTGGAAACCCATTTTTAAAATAATGACCAATAAGCATATTAGCTTACTTTACCTCCTTTATCCTGGAGGAGGACACTAGCTTTCGAGGGTGTAAGCAAGCCTAATCTTTGCTTTGGAGGGAGACATTGTTTCTATCTTTCAAAGATTTTCAGTATATAAACATCTTTGAAAAAATATCCTGGACAAAAAAGGCAGACAGTGACTGGTTCATAAGATATGCAGAACTCTGTGACCCATGGAGAATCATCTCCTAATCTTTCCTTGAAATTTCTGACATATGCTGTACTCTATGTAATAAGATGATTCTACTGATCTGACAGATCCACATCTATTTTTCATATGTGGTTTAGGTTCCCACCTATCAGAGGCAGTGATTTGTTCAGGAACATCTAAATTCTCACCTAGTGCCCCTCGTAATTAAAGTCTGGTTTAGTGGTGTGGTCAGTGATCAGAGATGAATTCAAGCTAATGGACACATATGGGCATTGAACAAAGAACTTTGGCTTCCATCAACTGAGCTAGAAACCATTTATTAGATTTAGCCAGACACTGGGAGCAATCCGAATTCCTCCATTGCTTGCCCTGGTCTCCGTACCCGCTCAATCACTAATCCCATTGATACAACTCTTGGATCAAACTGTCCGCCCTGTTCTTCTGTATAGTTCATGTCCTCTTCTTACCTTGCAAAACCTATTGTCATATGTCTCCTCTCTCTCCTTGTTGGCTTCTTTCCAGTCTTGTCCAATTCGACTCCACCATTCACACAGCGGCCAGAACAAATGCAAATCTTAACATGCCACTTCTGTTCTGGAAGATCTGCAATACCTCAGAGCTACCGGATAAATATCAATGTCCTTAGCGTGGAACAGTTATCTTCTTGCAGTCTGGCTCCTGATTAAAACTTTAGATACAACACCCAATGTACCCCACCTGATGCCTCTAGCCCTTTCATCTGCAAAAAGAGATAGTAATACTATCTACCTCCTAGGTTGCTCTGAGAATTATATGTGTTAATATATGTTAATTGATTAGGACAATGGTTCATAATGATTGCTCAAGAAGTGTCATAAGGAGAGTAATTCACTAGCCACACCAAACTGCTATCAATTTCTCCAATAGACTAGATCAACCCTTATCAACTCCCTGAGCACTTTTAAAATAGTTTATCATCTTGGATACTACTTTTGCTCATCACAGAACCTATAATAAAATAATGCTTTTTTTTTTTTTAAATACTTCCAATCTACTTTCTCTACTACAGAGTAAAATTCAGAAGACAGGGATTATGTTTTACCCATGTGTGGATTCCTAAGGCCATCCCCTTGTCTGGCACATAAAAGTCACTTCGTAAATATTTGTGAAGCAGTTGTGTTATTTCTGTTTTCATGGATATAGATGGAATATGCCCAGTAGATCTTTCCCTGCTCTTTTCAGGTCCAGGTTTTATAGTTATTGCCACTGCTTTCAGGCCTTCTGACTGTCTTCGTTCTCCTTTTTCTCTCCAGAGCCCTTGCTCAGAAACCTAATAGTTTCTGATTGTCACATCTTAGGGTCTCCCCACCCTCCATCCCCTTGGCTCTGGCTAGAAGTATATCACATATGAATAATACAAGAGTTGTACTAACGCTCTTGTTGATAAATCTAGTAAACAGGCTTTGGGGTACTAATTTTTGAGTTAGTCCAGTTACTCAATGTAGAAATATCTCACCTTATAAGATCCACTTACTGAGGATTAAGTGAAAGGAAGGTATTATTTCTTTGCTGCTATATTTTGTCTCACTATCCCTTCTTGTTAGTTTTCATTTTTGTATGTAGTTTTCCACAAAGGTACTAGACAAGAAAACAAGAAACATACTGAAGGAACGGCCTATGTATTAATTATCTTTAAGAATACATGATTCTGATCACTTTGCTAAGGTTGCCTCTACCAGCTTTCTCCACTGCAAAACTACGTCTCCTCTTGTAATGAACGAATATTTATAGGGAAATAATTTGAGATTATGTAAATATTCTGTTCCTTATCAAACTTTTACTCATTAACTTAATATCCATTGATAGTTCTTGCCTGAATCACTTATTACTACGATGGTCACAAAAGTGATGATTTTCAAACTCACATCGTATGCCCCTTACGTGATGCATTAAGAAGGACAAATCATCATACATGTAGTGTTCCTTCCAAAATGCATAACTTGACTCTTATCATGAAAACACATCAGACAAGCCAAAAACTGAGTATATTCCAGAAAAGAAATGGCATGTAATCCTAAAATGTTAATGTCATAGCAGAAAAAGAAAGGCTGAAGAACTGTTACAGATCAAAGGAACCCTAAAACACATGACAGTTAAACACAGCATGTGATTTTAGATTAGATACTGAGCCAGGAAAATTTACTATGAAGGACATTACTTGGATAACTGCTGAAATTGGGATATTGATTATGCATTAGGTGATAATATTGTATCATTGTTAAATTTCACAAATATAGTGACTGCATTGTGGTTATGTGAGGATAATATGCTGCTTAAGAAATACATAGTGAATGTTAAGGAGTAATAAGGAGTAATATAGGCAACTTATTCTCAGGTGGCTCAGAAAAAATACGTATGCATATATATTCAATTAAAGCAAGAATGATAAGGCAATTGTGGTAAAATGTTAATAATGGTGGAATCTAGAAAAAGGGTCCGTGGGAGCTCTTTGTACTATTCTTGCAACTTTTCTTTTAAGTTTGAAATTATGTTTTTAAAAAGTTAAGCTATTTTTTTGCATAAAAAAGAATATATGTTTTTATGATCTTGTATACTTACTGCTATGTCTTAATATGACAAAGCTTTCTTAAGTATTATATTAGAAGTGTGTTCTCCCTTTGATTTTTACTTTTTAACTGCAAGAAATTTCTTTGTAAGTGTACTCTCCAATTGCAGGGAAACCCTTATTTATAAAAACAAAGCAGGTGAGGATGTATAATAAGCAAGGGACACTAGAAACAGTGACACGATCAGGCCTTTGGAACCCAGAGCATCCATTGTTACGATTCATGACTCAAGAGCATCTCCAGAACTCCAATATCTTTACTTCCTCTTAGCAGATTGTGGCCATTGATCTCGTGCCTGAAGATGATGCTATTGCTATTCTCAGACTTAGCTTTTTTTTTCTTTTTGAAACCTCTGATTCCCTCTGTTACCTCTGTTTCTCTTGTGTATCT
Organism: Mirounga angustirostris; assembly: GCF_029215605.1. Taxonomy (NCBI): domain Eukaryota; kingdom Metazoa; phylum Chordata; class Mammalia; order Carnivora; family Phocidae; genus Mirounga; species Mirounga angustirostris. The sequence goes on along the minus strand of NW_026991709.1, from coordinate 140,912,518 downwards.
TGCATTCAAAATATCTCCTAGGAAGATATGATTGGGTTTAGTCACCATCTATTATTGAGCACTACAATTGGGTGGGTTTCTTTCATCAATCCATCTCATAAGCAGTTGGACTCCCTTAGGTCAAGCTCAGGATCCCAATTTGATATACAGCAGAACCAACCAAACCGAAGATTCTTAGCAGGCCTAAACAACAGAAATTGGATTCTATGTTATAGCAACGTTCTTGGTCCAGTGGACAGAGGTCAGTGTATCATGTTCGTAGAACACAAAGAAAATAAACCTATGAAAAAAGAACCACCTGTAGTCAATTTCTTCAAAGGGAACATTCCCTTCTCCCTCACTCAGGCCTGTTAGGAGGAATAAGGATTGGCTAGTGCTATCTGAGTAAAATCTATATATCCCCCATAGAAAAATCCAGATGTACTTTCTTTATCTAAGCCATAGGGCAGGCATCAAGAAAGCATGGTCATTTGTGCCATGAAGCACATGGACTTTGACGTTAAGGGGACTGGCTCCAATTCCTACCCCCATCATTTATTGGCTACATGGCTTTGGAAAATTACCTTGTCTATATCTTGATTTCCTCATTGGCGGAACCAAGATGATAAAATAGCTTGGTGAAGTATTAAATTACCCTATGAGAATATTGCTGTGGGGTTAAATTAGATGATATGTATAAAGCATTTAGCATAGTGTTTGGCACATAAAAAGAGGTCAGTCAGTGATAATGGTTATTATTATTATTATAAAATCTGCTTTAGAACTCCTGCACATCTGTAGCTAAGGACAGTATATAAAGCTATTTTTAGTAAATTAATTTGTGTGTGTGAGGCACTGCCCTGTATTTTCAGTTCCTCTGCTTTCTGATTCCTTTTAAAATATATATTTTTTATTTTTATATATGCTTCACCCAAAGATAATATCTTATATAACTGTAGTATATTGTCTAAACCAGGAAATTGATATTGGAATAAGCTATTAACTCAATTATAGACATTATTTGGATTTGACTAGTTGGGTTTTTTTATTTATTTTTTTATTCATTTCTTCCAATTCTTTTACTCAGTCCATTTCTAGTTTACAGGTGACAGATTCAAACAGAATTAATAGAATTTCATCGTACAGCACAGAATAGTTGTGAGGCCCCCATTGTAGTAGCCATCATAGTTCTAAAAAAGATAGACTGGGGCATCACTGGTCTTCCTGACATATCAGAAGGATGTATTCTTGGGGCACCTGGGTGGCTCAGTCAGTTAAGCATTTGGCTTTGGCTCAGGTCCTGATCCCGAGGTCCTGGGATCGAGCCCTGCATGGGGCTCCCTGCTCAGCGGGGAGCCTGCTTCTCTGTCTCTGTCTCTCTCTGCTCCTCTCCCAGCTTGTGTGCGCCCTCCCCCACCCAAATAAATAGATAAAATCTTAAAAAAATAAAAAAAGAGGGATGTATTCTTGAGGAAAGTTCAATCCTTCTAAAGGCACATAGGGCAGAAGGAATTGTGCCTTGGACTATAACAGTGAAGAACATTTACTACATCAGGGCATTTGTCACGGCAGCTGTTTAATTCACATCAGCACTTACATAGAATGCTCTTCTGAAGTTTGACAACTCTCACTCCAAAAGGAGAGGAGGCACAATAGTGTCCAGTGGGCAGGATACTGAGAGCCACAACACCACCTTTACAGTCCCTTTTGCCTGATGAGAATAACCTCTACCCAGCCCTAACACTTCCTTCTGCCTCCAGTACCAGGATTGCACTAAATGCAGAGTCCATGAAGAAAAGCTTTCAACTGGGGGAACTGTCTAGGGAAAGAAAGGATAGAGTCTGTTTCCCATTCACAGGGGACTCATTTTTAGGCTGGAGTGCCTTGCAATGCCTGATTCATACAGTACATTGGGAGGCCCGTTATGACCAGCTGATGTTCAGCAAGCATTCAGTCATAATTATTCCAAACTTGAGTAGATCAGACAGAGCTGAGTCTGGAAGTTCCCATAGATCCTTGCTGGTGAGAAATACCCCCATGGAAACTATGGCTCCTTAGGAACAGTATCTGAATTTGAAAGAACACTCTGGTGATTTAAGAGTTTATATTGCTCAAGTGTGTTGACATTGTGGGTATTAAACAGTACCAACTCTTGTGTTTATTTTATTTTATTTTTTAAGATTTTTATTTATTTACTTGACAGAGAGAGAGAGCAGGAGTGAGCACAAGCAGGGGGAGCAGCAGAGGGAGAGGGAGAAGCAGGCTCCGATGCAAGACTCAATCCCAGGACCCCAGGATCATGACCTGAGCTGAAGGCAGACATTTAACTGACTGAGCCACCCAGGGGCCCTTGTGTTTTATTTTTAAGAACCTTAATGTGCCATAGGTTTTGTCAGTTTGTCAATCAACATTTTTGTTAAGTCATGGGTAAACTCATAAAATAATTGTTTTTGTAATCCTTAATAAAATTAAACTATTTTTTCTCCAAAAACTTTGTAAATTTCTTTACTGTCCGTATATTTAACTTTGGACTCATGGTCTAGGCTTGTAATAGATTCTTGAAACTTTTCTGCAGATACTTTGTGGTTTTTTGTTTTGTTTTATGCCTTTTATTTTGAGACAATGATAGATTCACAGGAAGTTGCAAAAATAGCACAGAGAGCTCTGGGTACTCCTTACCCAGCTTCTCCCAGTGGCAATACCTTACATAACAATATGATATCAAAACCAAAAAATGACAGTGGTACCATACAATACAAAACTGAGTCGTATTCACATTTAGACAGTTTTTACACGCATTCATTAGCATGTTTTTGTGTGTGTTTGTATTTGTGTATTTGTGTGTTATTGTACAATTTTGTGTATGTGAGTGTTATTATACAATTTTATCCTATATATTGATTCGTGAAATCATGGCCACAATCAAGACACAGAACTGTTCCATCAGCACAAAGGAACTCCCCCTTGTGTTACCCTTGACCCACCAGTCTCTATCCTGGTAAGATTATAAAGTCTTACTTAGGGACGCCTCTGTGGCTGTCAGTTAAGCATCTGCCTTCCACTCAGGTTATTATCCCAGGGTCCTGAGATCGAGCCCCACATGGGGCTCTCTGCTCAGCGGGGGTGGGGGTGGGGGTGGGGCTGGGGGGGCCTGCTTCTCCCTCTCCATCTGCCTGCCGTTCCCTTGCTTGTGCTCATGCTCTCTCTCTCTCTCCCTCTCTGTCAAATAAATAAATAAATATTAAAAAAAAAAAAGTCTTACTGTCTTAGACTGATCTAAGTGTAATTTCTTCCCCCAGAAAAATTCAAACTGTACTTATGCTTTGAAATCTCCTACTTATGTTAACCAGACAGTCTCTATCTGGGATAATACTTAACTCAAAAATTTGATTTTGCAGGACACCTGGGTAGCTCAGTCAGTTAAGCGTTTGCCTTCAGCTCAGGTCATGATCCCAGGGTCCTGGGATCGAGTCCTGCATCGGGCTCCTTGCTCAGTGGGGAGCCTGATTCTACCGCTGCCTGCCACTACCCCTGCTTGTGCTCTCTCTCTCTCTCTCTGACAAGTAAATAAAATCTTAAAAAATTTTTGATTTCGTGTAGCTTTTAATTAATGATGCAAGAGGTGGAGAAATTCTTAAATAGTGCATACTAAGTAATTTCCTCTAAAGGAGAGAACGATCTTTGGAAAAATACATCAGTAAGTGCCAAGGGCAGAAGGCAAGACTTCAGAGAGTGTGTGTGTTGAGGCCAGAACTCCTGAAGAAGGGAAGAACTCATCTAGGAGAAGAGGGCAGGAGTTCATTGTTTTGCATCTCAAAGGGAAAGGGAAGCGAGTGGCTATAGGACATTCTTGAACATGTGGATCCTTATAATTCCTTTTAAGATGATTTGTATTGTTGCAATTTGAGCTTCTCTTTCTTTTTTTTTTTTTTCATATTGCCCATGGCTTATTTCTTTTTTATTGTTATGTTAATCACCATACATTACATCATTAGTTTTTGATGTAGTGTTCCATGATTCATTGTTTGTGCATAACACCCAGTGCTCCATGCAGAACGTGCCCTCTTTAATACCCATCACCAGGCTAACCCATCCTCCCACGCCCCTCCCCTCTAGAACCCTCAGTTTGTTTCTCAGAGTCCATCGTCTCTCATGGTTCGTCTCCCCTCCGATTTCCCCCCTTCATTCTTCCCCTGCTGCTATCTTCTTTTTTTTTTCTTAACATATATTGCATTATTTGTTTCAGAGGTATAGATCTGTGATTCAACAGTCTTGCACAATTCACAGCGCTCACCATAGCACATACCCTCCCCAGTGTCCATCACCCAGCCACCCCATCCCTCCCACCCCACCCCCCACTCCAGCAACCCTCACTTTGTTTCCTGAGATTAAGAATTCCTCATATCAGTGAGGTCATATGATACATGTCTTTCTCTGATTGACTTATTTCTGAGCTTCTCTTTCAACTTAGCCCAGACGCTTCAGAAAATCTGTTAAATTCATGTTTATTCATTTTTTCACGTATTCATTTATTCATCCACTCATCAAATTGTAATTGAGCACCTTCTATCTTCATGGCATATTTGAGGCTTTGAAATTACATCAGCGAACATGCCCAAGTCTGTGATCTCACTTAGCATACATTCTAGTCGAGGAGAGAGACAATAAACAGATTAATAAGTTTGCAACATGTCAGGTACTATTGAATTATTATGAAGAAGAAAGCAGGGTGCTGGGGTAGAGAGGCAGAGGAGTGTGCGTTACTTTAGATAGGGCAGTCAAAGGTGGTGACGTTTTAGCAGTGACCCAAATGAAGTGAGGGTGCAATCTCTACAAGTGTCTGGAAGAACAGTGTTCAGGGCAGAGGGAACCGCACGTGAGCTAAAAGTCAGCTTGGTGTGTTTAAGAAATAGAAAATAGGCCAGTGTGCCTTGAGAGCAGTGAAAAACAGGGAGTTTCAGGAAATGATGGGTATGACTGCTGTGGAAAGTAAGCAAGGACTCAGTTCTGTGTACTGAAATGAATGGAACAGAAGAAACTTCTGGAACCCAGTGGCCTGAAAATTGTGCTGGTTCTGAGAATATAAGCCATTGTCTCCTTACCCCATCCCGGAAAACTTAGGTACTACTTTGGACTTCTGAAAACAAAGGAGATGGTGAAAAGTAGAAGACATGGTCCCGTTTTGGTGGGGCAAGGAGTCACTGACATATAGTTTCCTCTGATATAACTCTTTAGAAATACTTGAACTTTCATCAAAATATTCATTTTAGGTCCTTACAGCTTGTCAAGCAGCCATTGGGTCACTACCGTGGTTCCATTCATTCTTTAGTAAGACTCACTAAATTCTGATAATAAAGTCACTAGGAACTAAACTACATGAGCATAGCCTCTTGGTCTGTCTCGTTCTATACTTTTCAATGTCTACACATGTGCCTGGCATAAAATAGGAACTCAATAAATATTTGCTAAACGAGTGAAAGTAACAATCAAACAATCAGTCAATTTTGGAATCCAAACAGTGCACATATATATCCTTATAGAAGTAAATTTGTTTATTTAAAATGTTAATAACATGGTTAACTATGTGTTGGCGATTTTTCTCTAGCCAGAAGGTAAATAGTACACAGCCCATTATTTCATCTTGGCTTCCGAAATAGAACATTTTAGTGAAAAGTTATAATTTGATCATGGAACATCTGTAATAGCCTCTGGTATTTTCAAATAATAAAAGCTCCATTTAGTTAGCTGGTGTTCTCATCCAGATTTTGTGACATATTTTATTACCGAGAAGTATCAGTTTGAATAGTGTCAATCGAAATTGAAAATATGCCAGGTTTATTAACACCAGCATTAACAGACTTTTTAATTAAGTTGCTGATTCTGTCAATAATATAGTTTACTGTTGTTTCTGAAAAGAGTTGTATAAGCATTTCTTTTTCATATAACTTTTATTCCATACAGGTGTGGAGTGGAGCAAAGTTTCAACAAATGTGCAAGAAACTAAGCAAAATTTCACGATGTGTTGTTTTATTGCTATAAAAATAAAGTGTTTTAATTTGGTGCTTATCAGATGAGTCTTGCTTATCAGACATAGGCTTAATGTACTATCGTTTAAATGTACTATTGAATCAGTAAAATTTGCTTTTTAAAAAAACATATACAGATGGATCCTCTGGAATCCTGGTTCCTGGATAGATGGTTAATGGCAGCTTCAAGATTTGTTTGTAATACAGCTTTCAGTATGTTGGAAGAGAAAATTAATTGCTTATGCTTTTTTATACTTGCAAAGACTTCTACCTCTACTCTCTCGTGATGTTATAAATGCTCTCCATCTTTGTGTCAAACATACAATACAAAAGAGGGCTTACATTCATAAAAACTGGATAAGATATAGTAATCCAGCCTTACTGCAGAATTTGGATACCCCATTAAAAAGCAGAATCCTCATTTTCTACACCAGAGGGAATAGTGCTTAAAAGAGTCCTACTACTTACATGTTGGAGCTATGTAGTTCAAATGACAATATTTCCCTAAGATGTGTTGCCATTCACATTCATTAATTTGTCTGTAAATATTTTGTTCTGTACCCAACCAAAACAGGTCAGGTGTTAGAGATGTCTTCCATGCTGAATGACTTGATTCAAATCTTTAAGTCTAAAGTTAGATTTGTTCTAGCTCATGTAACTTCAGCAGTGGTTTTTATACATCCTTAATTGATTATCGTTTCATATATCAATTTGGTCTTTTGTATCCAACCCTTATTTGAAGGTACGGATTCCTTTAAAGAGAAAACCACATGCGGGTTTTAAAGGGAATACTATCTTTTTTTTTTTTTTAAGATTTTATTTATTTATTTGACAGAGAGATGCACAGCGAGGGAGGGAACACAAGCAGGGGGAGTGGAAGAGGGACAAGCAGGCTTCCCGCTGAGCAGGGAGCCCGATGCGGGGCTCAATCCCAGGACCTTGGGATCATGACCTGAGCCAAAGGCAGACGCTTAACGACTGAGCCACCCAGGCACCCCGGAATACTATCTCTTCTAACAAGACACACCTCCTTTTTAGTTTCTAATCCATCCCAGTCTTAGCTTCTGCCAAGGAGTCAATTTAGCCCTTGTGGTGGGTTGATGACAAAAATGTTTCCAAATTCTCCACCCCTCCCTCTGAACTTGCTCTTTGCTCTGTGTCTTTGCAGCTTCTCTCATAAAGAGGTGGATTCTATTTCCCTGCCCCTTGAAGCTGGGATGAACTCGTTTGGGCCAATAGAACACAGAAAAATTGACAATGTGCCAGTTCTGAGCCTGAGCCTTGCAGACTTCTGCTCTCTCTTGGACCCTTCACCGTGTGAGTAGGTCTCAACTACACTCTCAACTACACTCAACTACACTCCCCTATTTGTTAACCAACATGCAGTGCAACTATGAGCAAACTATTTAACTGCTCTGGCTCTTGGCTTCTTCATTTTTAATAATGAAAGCATTGGTTTAGGGGGGTCCATAATGGCCTGTCTACTTTCCACTATGGTTTCTTCTTTGACTCATAACTTACTTAGAAATGTATTGTTCATTTTGCAAACATGTTGGCTTTTTAGATTTAAAAAATGACTTCTCACTTTTTACCTCTTCAGGATTGTGATTGGAGAACATGACCTGTATGGGATCTGGTATCAGAAAATATTGAGACTTACTTTATAGACTAGCATGTGATGTTGAACATCTTTTCATATATCAGTTGGCCATCTGTATGTCTTCTTTGGGAAAATGTCTATTCAGATCCTCTGCCCATTTTTAAATTGGATTGTTTGGGAGGTTTTTTTTTTTTTGTTTTGTTTTGCTATTGAGTTATGTGTTCTTTATAATTTTTTTGGATAATAACTGCTTATCAAATACAGGGTTTGCAAATATTTTCTCCTATTTAGTTGGCTGCCTTCTCATTTTGTTGATGGTTTCCTTTGCTGTGCAGATATAGTCCCGTTGTTTATTGTTGCTTTTGTTACCTTAGCTTTTGGTGTCAAACCCAAAAAATCATTGCCAAAACTGATGTCAAGAAGCTTACCTTCTATGTTTTCTTCTAGGAGTTTTATAGTTTCAGGTCTTACATTCAACTCTTTAATCCATTTTGAGTTAATTTTTGTGTATGGTGTAAGATAGTCGTCCAGTTTCATTCTTTTGCATGTGGCTGTCCAGTTTCTCCAGCACCATTAATTGAAGAGACTGTCCTTTCCCCACTGTATATTCTTGGCTCCTTCATTGTAAATTAATTGGCCATATATGTGTGGGTTTATTTCTGGGGCTCTCTATTCTGTTGCATTGATCTATGTGTCTCTTTTTAATGCCAATACCATACTGTTTTGATTAGCAAAGCTTTATGACATAGTTTGAAATTGGAAAGCAAGATGCTTCCAGTGTTGTTCTTTATCAAGTTTGCTTTCACTATTTGGGTTCTTTTGTGGTTCCATACAATTTTAGGACTGTTTTATCTCTGTGGAAAAAAAGCCATTGGAATTTTGATAAGGATTGTATGGAATCTGTACATTGCTTTGGGTACTATGAACATTTTAACGATATTAATTCTTTCAATCCATGATCACAGAATATCTTTCTCTTTGTGTCATCTTCAATTTCTTTCATCAGTGTCTCATAGTTTTCAGTGATTAGGTCTTTCACATCCTTGGTTAAATTTATTCCTAGGTATTTTATTCTTTTTGATGCAATTGTAAACGGGGTTGTTTTCTTAATTTCTCTTTCTGATAGTTTGTTATTAGTGTATAGAAATGCAAAGAAATGCAAAACATTTCTGTATATTGATTCTGTATCCTGCAACTTTAGTGAAATTCACTTATTAGTTCTAACAGATTTTGGTTCTAACAATTTTCTGTCTGTGATGTGTACTTTTTAATCATTAGGTTTAAGATTCTATATATGCTTTTTAGCACAATCAAGTGTTAATTCTAATTGCAGCCATCATGCTGGAGGTGGTAGTATCTTTGCTAGAGCAGATTTAATAGGGTCTCAGAAACATGATATGTGACCATTGATTTTGGCTGTCTTTCTATCCCAATAAAGAAAGGAGATCAGAAACAGTCCCAGCCATATAGAACAGCTGACATTATATAATTACAATTTTGTCTCCAGCTGGCAGCTCATTTAGGGTAGGCTTCAGCTGTGGAGAGCTGTCCTGAGTGAGCTCATACCGTTTTGGGGGCATTCTGCATTCCGTGGCTGAGAAAGGCCGGGCTAAACAGGTCCAACCATTGCAGCCCGACACAAGATGACACTGACGGCCAAAGTGCCTTGTCAGTCATGTATTGGTCATGACTAATAAATGTCCTATACCCCACACTCTGTCTTAGCATCTGCTGTTCCAGAGACTCCAAACTGTGACACCCTACAAATGCTATGCAGTAAAACAAATTCAGATGTGATGCGATTGGAAAGTGGTTCCCAACCCCCCAGAATTTTAACAGGTTAGCTGTTCAGGCTCATATCAATAACATTCCAGTAATGCAACCTTATATTTTATGCCATTGAATGTTTTTGGACTGCATAATGTCATGATGCGATTATTTGTTTGCTTGTATTTTAATGTTGTGTTGTGCTTTATTTTACAGTATTAAGCAGTACTTTAATGTTCTTTTCCCTTTTCACAAAAAAGCAAGTTTGCCTTGTTCCCTCAATCTCTCCACCAAGAGCTAGGGCCCGTTGCAGATAAGTCAACTGCCTTTAGGGAAGAAAGAATGTTGCTTCTCTGTTTCCTTTCTCCCCTTCTCAGCTAGCTAACTTCACACCTCTTCCAGGGTCAAAGCATGGAAAGGACCATTTCTTTCAAAGCAAACATTTTTGCTCCCTCCTTTTTTGGAGCAAACACCTTTGTTCCAACCATTGGAGACGGTGCAGTCACCTCCTAGATGCTCACTAGGGTATCGAATATTTCTCATATCTGAGCACTCCAATTCAATTTCTAATTTAACATCCTGTCTCATATAGCTATTTCAGCTGTCTTATGCTTAGTATTTGTCCAGTCTATCTTTTTACATTCTTTTATTTTCAATTTTTCTGTCTTTATCCCCTAGGGATGTCTCTTGTGAATGCATATGAGTGGATATTTTAAAATTCAGTCTGTTAAGTTAGGTGGCAGAATTTTCCAGCTTTCCAGATGATTCTTATGGCTAGCATATGTGAGTAGGAGCAGGATGCCTGACTTTTCTGGAGCAGTCATACGGTGGGCAGAGGTTGCTAGGGGACAGCGTCAACCTCATCTTTCTTTTCTCTTCCTGAATCTTAGTTAGCCCAAGTAATGAGCCTATATCCTTAGCCTCTTTATTGCCTTTTCTCAAAATCCAGGGAATGGTCTGGTTAGTTCGTTCACATGGAGGCATCATATGAGTGTTCACCTTCCCATGGGAAAATTGCATTCTGGTGGACAAGAAAACTTATGTTTAACTGAAAGCTAGAAAAAACCTAAGTACTGAGTGGGGAAAGTTTTGTGGAGATCTACCAGAGACCTCTGGAGAGATATTAGTCCAAAAACCTACTCAGGCAAGAAAAGCTAACCTTTGATTTGTTTCCCCATTAGGGACTTCTACAAGGAATACACAGGGTTTTTTTTTGTTTTTGTTTTTTAATGTACTGTGAACACAAAGATGTAGTATCGATAAAATGTTAAACTGGAAGGAGTGAAGAACACTATGGAATTGGAAGGCTTTATTTTCTATGTTGGAAAACAAGACAACTATATTAATTACAATGTTATTAGCTACGAGTAAAAGATTTCCAAACTAACAATAGCTTAAATACTGTGACATTTAGTTGTTCCACATAACAAGGAATCTAGAAGTTCCAGTTTGAGGGCAGCAGTTCAAAAATGTCTTTAATTTCCCAACTTCTTTTCCATCCTTCTGTTTTACCATCCTCAGAATTTGGAGTTTTTTTGGTTTTGGTGCTTGTGCTTCATGGTCACAAGATAGCTGCTGTAACTCCAATCATCATGGCTACATTCAAAGTCAAGAAATAGTAAGCTGGTCAGAGAGGCAAAAAAGAACTCCTTGCAGGGGTCTTTCTCCTTTTATTAGTAAAGAAATAAGATTTGAAGAACCTATCCCCTCCCTAGCAGGCTTCCCTTAGATCTCATTGTAGAAAACAGAATTCACTTTTTCAAAGAACAAAATTCTATTTCTCTGATAGCTTTTTTAGGGAGACACTCTGCAATCATTAATGCTCACAGCTAGGATGTGCATGCACCTGGGGCTCACCTGCCTCAAGAAACTTGCTACTGAGCAGAGCACTCCAGCAGACCCTGTATATGACATGAATATGCATAGACAAGAATGTCAATTACAGGACCGGTGGCTTGATCACAATGAGCTGGTGGACTCAAAAGCCACTCAGGGATATATAAAACAAAATATTTTATGCCAGCTTTTAACTAGCTTGAAACTAAGTAGAGTTAGTTAATTTTCCTCTTCAAAGTTCATTCTTCCCTTGTATATCATCCCAAGAGATTTTGCCAACTCACTTCTAAGCAACTACAGAATCCTGACACAATCTTGGTATGACTCTGCAAGCCTCAGGGAGCCTTTGACCAAGATCACTTTTCTCTGCTCTATTACTTGGCTCCAGCTTCAGAATCTTTCTCAACACAGTGATTTAGGCAGCAATTACCAGTAGATCACAGTCAGCACTCAGGATAAAAGGACACCTGGCTTTTTGTACTCATGGTGATTTTATAGCTTTTGAGGAAAAAAAAAAAACAACACATTGGACAAGTTGTGATAAACAATGTGCTCTTTTCCTCATTCATTCATCTCCTCAAAATTGGTCAATCCCTGACCAGTGTCAGGTACTTTGTTCAGGCCTGGGCTTCTTAAATAAAACTAATCATACAAGAACCGAAAAGAAATAAAATTTAAATTCCAGACTCAACACCGCTGCAACCCTTAGTAAGTGTGAAGTAACTAAGAAGTCTTAGATGTGAAGTTCCATTTGATAGTCTCTTGGTTCCCCCTGCGTGAAGATATGCTGTGCTGCGTGCAGTCATTTTCCAATGCAGCTCTTTTGCAAAGAACCTGGGGAAGAAAAAGAAAGCCAGAAGCATTCAAGTATTACCTCTGCCCCTTTCAAAACAAAGCAAAACCCAACTCGGCACCATCTGCCGGAACCCCATCCTGTAGAAGACAGGATTGTCTAAGAGTATCCGTAGCATCCCGCAACAACGAACCTGATGACTCCCTGTTGAGCCTAACTGCGTCAGAAGGTGAAACAGTTGAGCTATGACTATTTTGCACCCGTGGTTTGGGGGCAGCATCAGAAATGCGGGGATGGTGCACTTTGGAGAGGCCGGTCTGCTTTTTAACTTTACGGCACGCTACTGCCATCGCGATTTTTTTTTGACAGTCCCAGGGAAAATGCGAGCAGAACTGACCTCTCATCAGCAGCTCTGTAACCGTGGGGCTTATGCAGGCAGATTGGCATCTGCAGGCACATCTTTAGCAAGTTGGCAGCCTCTGTGCCCTTTGCAGGTTGCAATCAAACCTGCCTTCTACAGCAGCCTCTTTCTGGTTGATTAACTTTAATGTAATTTTAATTAAAAACCACAGTGTCAAAGGGTTTAGCTACTCGAGAAATGAGCACAGACTGCGGCCCAGTGGCAGCAGTCACTTGGAAAATGGAAATGTGTCTTGACAATGTTGTGCAGGGGCCAGATAAACAGGGTCGCCGCGGCGCTTCGCTCACACGCAGGAAACAGGCTCGGGAACATCAGAACCAAGAGGCCGGCTTGTACAGCGAGGGGTTCTAATGTATGAATTTCAGGTGCCGTCAACCTTTTTTAGACCTTGTTCAGTCCTGGCACAAAATACTCTCTACAATGGCTGGCTGTGACCATTCTGTTCTCCTCTTGGCACTTTAGGCTCTAAATCAACACACAAATCTGGGTTAAATATGAATCAGATTTCAGACAGGAAATGATAGCCAAGCCTTAGGTTATTCTTCAATTGGAGAACTTCTCTTGTTTCCACTGTATGTATTTTATAGGAGACTGGGGATTTTTAATATTAGAAATAGACTCTTCTTTCAAGGAAATGCTTCCTCTGGGATATGATTCCTTGACTTCTTTACAAACAGTGCCAAGGAACTAAAACTGAAAGTCTTAAAAGATTTTTTTTTTTTTTTTGCCGCATTACTTGAATTGCAAGAAAGAGAGGAAATAATCTTGCAAATAAGTCTGGTCATGCTAGATTCAGGAAATAGATTTTCTCTTCTTTATCTTCTTTGCATGAAAATACAAATATTTTAAGCTTTCTAGCTAGCCTGAAGGTATGATCTTTTTCAGTCCCTCTTTTCCTTTAATTTTCTGGTTGATGTAAAATAATGTTCGAAATGGAAGACAAATGTGGTTCTGTGTGGAAGAAGTATTTTATTGATGCCAGTGGAATGGGCGCCTCTATTCCATGCTGAAATGCCCTTTATTCTTCCTCAACGTAGCTAATTTTTCAGGGCACAACTCTCAGGAGAACACCTAGTGACGTCAATTCTTCGGAGGAGAATTTCCTCCACCAGGTTTGTGGGATGCTGGGGCTGCTTCGCTGACAGATGGGGCCAGTACAGGTGGGCCCAGGGCCATCTGAACAGAAGGGGCCCCTGGACCCTGACAGAGAGGATAGACAGAACGGTGGGGGAGAGTTTAGGGCAGTGGACAGGGAGGGGAGAGAGGAGGCATAGAGGATTTCTACACCAAATCCAGCAGAGAGGAAGAAAAGCAAAAACAAGCAGATGGGTGGACAGGGAGAGGTGATTTGAATTGTGTAACTTGCTTAAGAGACTAATAAAAAACAATCTCTGGGGATACGACTTCACTGCAGGCAATCTTGGAAAATTAGAAATGTATCTAGGATTGCCAAAGCAGAGAAAAACACAAGGAAGATAAATATGAAATAAAGGTATAAAAATGAATCATGTGTAAGCTTGCAGGATGAATCCTCAGCAGGCCCCGGTGTGGACCTGGGTAGAGCCGTTATCTGGCTGTTTCTGATGGTCAAAAGCCACTTTTACTGCTCTCCTCTCAATTGCTTTCTCTACCAAAAGACAAAAATAGAATTTTGTTTGTCAGTTTAGCAGGTGACCTAACTGATCAAAATGGACTTAGAACAACTCAATACATTTGTAAATTTTCTATGTTGACAATTTAAAAAGAAACACCTAGCAGTGTAGGATCTGAATAAGTTAAACCAGAATATTCAAAACTGTCTTTCCTAGAATATTATTTTTTCCAGATACTTATATGTAAGTTCTGGAAAAATAGCTCTGTGGTGAAATTAATGTAGGGAGGCCTGGATCACACATCAAATAGATTTCTTTTTAATTGCAAGACTTCTCAGGGCCTTCCTGTGCTGTCTTATGTATAAAGCTTTTTTTAAATTTTGATCAGGGAGCCCTTTTCAAAATGTATTTCTTGGGGCTAAAGTATACACCTCGGGAAACAGGTCAACTCTTGAACAAGGCAGAGATATGAGGGACCTTGTTCTTGCCAAGGGGGTTATCAGTGTGAGCACAGTTACAAGGGACATGGGTCTGCATTTCCATTGCACCCTGTGTTTGACAATAGGCTCACACTGGCCATTCAGTCGAGGAGCCATCTTATATCTAATGTAAACACCCCAAACCCTCCATTTGCAGGTTACCACATCAGTGGTGTTGTTTTATCTGTTTTGCAGTAGATATTATGAGTTAAAGAGATTAGATTGGTTAGAAGTGGTAATAAAAAAGAATTTCTAAAAGTTATGGCCTAAGCACTGACTGGGATGGATTCTGGCCACACACACAGCTGGACCTATGTGTTCTACTGAATGCCAAGCCTGTTCCTGATGTTGTGGTCTTCACTTAAAATTTACAGTGTCCTCATTTACAGTGATCAACAAATAGACCTTAAACTCTATAAGAGCAGAGACAAGTATGTCTTTTTTCACTCTTGTGTCTCCAACACTTAATGTAGTCTGAGTCAACAAATATTATTAGAACTAATGAATTATCCCTCTGGCTAATGTTTGATGATATTCCATATGGCGTGAGCATGCAGCAGGGCTTACAATGGATTCCTCAAGCACCTTTCTGTACTAAGTAAGCCATAATAATAACATTTGTTTCCATTATTGAATATCCTACTTTGTGCCAGGCACTGATAGGTATGTTGCTCTCTTATTTGCCATCAACTAAAAATCTTCTGGAGGGCGATAGTATATGTTATTCATCTCTGAATCTTAGAAAAATTTGGGAACTCAATTGAAGCAAATTTTGTAGTCTGCCTTTCAAGGGTTGTAGTCCATTTCCCACATATCTTAAAAGCTTTGTTCAGAACTTGAAGATACCACCACACAAACATGAGCTCCATCTCTGTTCTTGAAAAAAATTTTAGTGCTGTAAGCAGTTCAGTTCTGTACCTCCAAAATAGCCTGATCCTAAGTCTCAGTTGGATTATAAGCTTCATGAGGATAGAGCAATGTTTGTCTTTTCTATCCCCTTACTTTCTTCCCTAGAACATAGTAGGTACTCAGTAATTGTTCAGTGAATGGTTAACATTGTATTTTTTTCCTTTTAGGAGGAGATCTGATTTTGGTAAGTGCTTCAGGTGGAACATGGCAGTGACTACTAAGAGTAAAGTTTTGTTTTCCCAGATAAATTTGACTGCCAATATGATATGTGCAAATGTTGACCAAAATTCATCCTGGAACTTCCTGATACCCAATGAATCTGGAAAGCAGAAATGATGAGTTTAATTCTAATTGATATTTCTCATCAGCCAATAAAGCAATTGGACAGAAACCAGATTTGGGAAGAAAGTGATTATTTCTTTCTGTAAAGTCTGGGGGTTCAGCATTCTGCAATCCAATTACATATCCATTAGCCTTCTGTGTACTGAGGAGGTCTGGACAGGAAGGGCTAAGGGCTCAGATTCCTTTGAGCCAGGGAGTCTATGCTAGACACTTAGACTTCCATGATATAGTTTATTCAACATAACTCATTGAAATAAGTTTTACTATTTCCATCTTATGGTTGGGGAAATTAATGATCATAGAGCAACTACCTAGCCTATGTGCTAAGTACAATCTAGTCAGTGGTAAAATATGCTCAGCAATTCCCTCAATGACAAATTTAACTTTCTTTTTTCTCTATAATTCTGTACCTTGTATATAATTTTAATATTGCTTATATTACACTATATTTTAATTATTTATGTACATGTTTATCTTCCCCAATAGACCATGTCTCTTTCTAGAGGACAAATTGAGTCACACTCAACATTGTGTTCCATAGCTTCTAGCAAGTTTCTTTTCTCATATATTAAAGTAGTGGTTCTCTAATTCTAGTGTGCATTAGAATCACTAGAAGGGCATGTTAAAATTCAGATTTTAAGGAACGCCTGGGTGGCACAGTTGATTAAGCATCTAACTTTTGGTTTTGACTCAGGTCATGATCTCAGGGTCCTGGGATCGAGCCCCATGTCAGGTTCTGCTCTCAGTGTGGAGTCTCCTTGGATTCTCTCTCCCTCTGCCCCCCACTCCTGCTCTCTTTCGCTCTTTCTAAAATAAAAAAATAAATCTTAAAAAAAAATTTCAGGTTTTAATAATGAAGATTTCTGCTTCATTAGGTCTGGGATGAGGCCTACAAATTGAATTTCTAACAAGTTTTCAGGTAATGCTTCTACTGCTAATCTAGGAGATGCACTTTGGCCTAAACCAAAAATATCAGTAAATATTTATTTATTTAAGTTGATTTGCATTTACTATACAGATTGGGAGAGTGTAAGCCTCAAACAGTTAGCAGTTCCTTGAAGGCATTAACAGTGTCCTTGGTTACGAGAATAACAAACCTCAAAGACTAGCCTCAAAAACTATCCCTGCTTGAATTTAATTGTGCCAGACTCTGGATCAATTTCTTCTCCAAGGCATTGTAGAATGTAATAGAGCATCCAGCCAGCATTAACACAGCCTAATAACTGGGTGTGATACCAAAAGCAGACAACTTAACAAAGGAATAAGAGAAAGAGATATTCAAAGTGAACCCTCCCCAAACTAGTCATCCCACGTTGACTGTGCACATGCTCAAGACTGCACCCTCTGAGAAATGACAACAGAAACTACACATTGAAAGTGGTATAGACCTCACTGAAATAATGTAGTCAAGTCAGTAAGACAGCCAACAAGAAAGCAATAAAAAAAACAAGCCCTGGAGAGGGAGAAGGTGAATCAGTATCCAGAATTTCTATAAATTTCCAGTGTTCAACAAAAAAAATCACAAGATATGCAAAGAAACGCACACACAATGTGTGACCTATACACAAAAAAATATAGCAGGCAACAAAAACTGACTGTGAAAAGGCCCAGATATCAGCTTTAACACAGGCTTCAAAGAAACCATTGTAAGTATGTTCAAAGAACTAAAGGAAGGTATGCCTAAAGAAGGTAAAAGAAGCTATGGTAACAATGTCTAATCAAATACATAATATCAAAAAAGATGTAGAAATTATAAAAGAGATCCAAATGGAAATTCTGGAGTTGAAGAGCATTATAACCAAAATGAAAAATTCACTAGAAGCGTTCAAAGTAGTTTTGAACCTGCAGAAAAAAAGAATCAGTGGATTTGAAGATAAATTGATAGGAATAATAAAATCTGAAGAACAGAGAGAAAAAAGAATGAAAAAAAATGAACAGAGCCAGAGAAATGTGGGATACCATTATGAGCATCAACATTCATGATAAAAGTACCAGAAGAGAAGAGAGAAAAGAAGAAGCAGAAAAAATATTTGAAAAAATAATTGCTATAACTTTTCCAAATTTGCTGGAAATGGGTAATATACACATCCAAAAAGCTCCATGAACAATATAAGGTAAGGTAAGCATGAAGAGATTTAACATAGACACATCATAGTAATAATGCTGAAAGATGAAGACAAAGAGAAAATCTTGGAAGTAGCAAGAGAAAAATGACTTATGTACAACAGAATCTCAGTAAGATAAACAGCTGACTTCTCATCAAAAACAAAACCAATGGGGTTCAAAAGGCAGTAGGATAGTATATCCAAAGTGCTGAAAGAAAAAATTGTCAACCAGGAATCGTATATCCAGCAAAACTATTTTTGAAAAATGAAAATGAAGTAAAGACATTACCAGATAAACAAAAAACTAATAGAATTTATTTGCTTGCTGATTTTCCTTACAAGAAATACTAAAGGAAGTTTTTCTACCTGGAAGTAAGTGATCCAGACAGTAATTTGCATGTATTCAACAAACAAGCAACTGTAAATATAATTTTAAAAAACAGTATAAATGCATATTTAAAGTAATTTAATAAAACTATGTATATAATTGAACTATTATATTTGACAATAATATTACAAAGGAGGTGGGTGGTAGCAAAGCTGTATTGGAAACATGAACAACAACAACAAAAATGACACAGGTGGTAAATTTGAATCCACAGGAACAAAGGAAAAGAACATGAAATTATTTATTTATTTATTTATTTTTAAAGTTTTTATTTATTTATTCAAGAGAGACAGAGAGAGCAGAGGCAGAGGGAAAAGCAGGCTCCCCACCGAGCAGGGAGCCCAATGTGGGACTCAATCCCTGGACCCTGGGATCATGACCAGAGCTGAAGGCAGACACTTAACCATCTGAGCCACCCAGGCACCCAGGAACATGAAATATTTTAAAAGAGAGTATAACAAAATCTATAATTATATACTTGCTCTGCTTTCTTTTCTTAGCTTCTTTAGTAGATATAAAATTATATAAAGTAATGGTTTTAACAATGTATTTTAAACTTGCTCAAGAATAAATAGAAGATATGAGAATACCTATAAAAAGTAAAAAGAGAGAATTAGTAATCAAAACATGTCCTGCAAAGTAAAGCTTAGTCCCTAATGGCTTCACTGGTGAAATCTATCAAATGTTGAAAGACAAATGAACAATCTTTCAAAAACTCTCAAAAAAGAAAGAAGAGGTAATACTTCACAATCAAGTCTATGAGGCCAGTATTACCCTGATACTAAAAACAGACAGACATCACGGGAATAGAAAATTACAGATCAATATAACTTATGAATATAGATACAAAATTCCTCAACAGAATACTAGCAAACCTAATCCAGCAACATATCAAATAGACCATGCAGTATGACTTAAATGGGATGTTTCCCAAGAATATAAGTTTAACACCCAAAATCAATTAATGTAATGCATCATGTTATTAGAATAAAGTACCAAAAAAATATGATCATCTCGATAAATGCAGAAAAAGCATTTGACAAAATCTGACACTACTTTATAATAAAGATATTTAATAAACTATGAATAGGAGGGAACTTTCTCAACCTGATAACAGCATCTACAAAAACTCACAACTATCATCATATTTAATAATGAAAGACTGACTTCTTTCTTGCTAAGATCAGAAATAAAACAAGGATATGTGCTCTCACCATTTCTATTAAACATTTTACTGGTTTTCCAGCTAGAGCAGTTGGCAAGAAAGTGAAATAAAATGCATTTAGATTGGAAAGAAAGTAATAAAGCTATATTTGTAAATGACATAATCTTGTACATAGAAAATCTTAAGGAGATCATTAAAACCATTAGAACTGGGGCACCTGGGTGACTCAGTAGGTTAAACATCTGCCTTTGGCTCAGGTCATGATCTTGGGATCCTGGGATCAAGCCCCACGTTGAGCTCCCTGCTCAGCAGGGAGTCTGCTTCTCCCTCTCCCCCCTCCCCTCCTGCTTGTGCTCTTTTTCTCAAATAAATAAATAAATAAAATCTTTAAAAAGCAAAATAAACAAACAAAAAACATTAGAACTAATGAAAAAGTTCAGCAAAGTTGCAGAGTACAAGCTCAATATACAAACTCAGTTGTAATTCTATACACTTGCAATGAGCAATCAGAAAATAAAATTAAGAAAACAATTCCATTTACAATTACATTAAAAAGAATAAAATACTCTAGAATGAATTTAACAAAAGAAGTGCAAAACTCATATTTTGAAAACTAGAAAATATTTGTTGGAAGACATTCAAGAAGGGCTAAATAAATGGAAAGGCATTCCATGTTCGAGGACTGGAAAATTGAATATTTTTAAGATTGCAATACTTCCAAAATTATCTACAGATTCAACACAATTATTATGGAAATCCTAACTGACTTCCCCCCAACCCATTCAGCCCAATTCCCTTAGTCCCAAAGGATCTTAAATGCTTAAAGGATCACCTTGACCACCAATAAATTGATTGTTTGTCTTTAAAGTTTGTAACGATACAGACTTCTCTAATTGTAGAAGTAATACATGCTTATTGAAAAACAAATCAGACAAATCCATGGCTGACTTTCTGAATGCTTTTGGCATTCACCCTGACACTTCGGCTCTCATAGAGTTAAAAGCAACCCCTATCCCCACCTCCACTGGTGTTCCTGGGTATTTATTGGGTTCTCAGAGAGTAATATAATATGTACAATATTGTTGTATAATATGTTGTATAATATTTAAGGGACCCCGTACTGTTTGTATCTCCCCTCAAAATGAGTTCCCTCTGACAAGGACACTTCTTCCAGAGGTTGGACTAAATTTTATTTTTTGATGCAATCCCTTGAAGTGCCGTGATTGAAGGATCATAATTCTGGCATAGTGAGAAAGAGCCATCTGTCTCAAAATCTTTGTTATTTCTCCCAGGAGGCACAGCAGGGCTTTGGGTATCCTATCATGGAGGTTCAGAGTTTTTAGACAGGAACAACTTCAAGCTTGCAAGTGAGATCTAAATTCACTAAGTTTATGTTGGTCTGCACTCAAGTAGTTTTTCTCTCTAGGTGAAAAAAATAGCTATGTTTGCAAAACTACTTGAAGAGGAGGCATGTCTTATTAGAAATTAGGCTGTTAATCTCAAATTTGGCTGAATGGTGATAGGCTTTCGAAAATTATAGGATCTACTACTAGATTTTGAGTTCCAGAGTGCAGAAAATGTTTATGTTTGTGGCTCCCTTTCTGGTACTGTGTTCAACACACTCAGGACCCAGTAAGTATTAGTTATTATTTTCAAATCTTCCCTCTCCACTCCAAATTCCATTTGGCTTCAAGTCTTATTGATTGTAACTTGTAAATATCTTGAATATATCATTTTGTCAATTAAAATATTTTAATCTAAGTCCTTGTTCTGGTAATGTACAAGATTGTACAATACAATCATTTTATTGTATCTCATTATTCTGTGGGTCAGGAATTCACAGAGGAGTTAGCTGGATGGTTCTTCCAGTCTACTTGGCCATTTAGTGGTATTCGGCTGATCTAGTCTGGAGGGTACAAGATGGCCTCGCTCACATGTCTTATAGATTTGTAGCCTCTCCATGCAACGTAGTCCTCATGGCAACTGAGGACTTGAGACCAAGGCAGAAGTTGCCAGTCCTTGTAATGACAGGTTTGGGCTAAGTGTCATGTCACTTTGGTCATAACCCATTAGTCAAAGGAGTCAGAGATTCTAGAAAGGAATGGATCCTCCTGCCTATCCAGCTGTCTTTAACCTGCTGTAGTCCTCTTCTCTTGCCTGACATCGTACCACAGGCTCTTCTAATCATAGTCTATCAATCATATGTCTAAGAAATTTTCTTTCTATTGAAGAAAAATGTAAAGCCCTAATTATTTTCTTTCCACACATCACATTATTTATTGTCTGGCTGCTGCTGATGTAATTATACTCAGACTTTGTATCATACCAGAAAACTTTTTATAATCTGGTGCCTGTATTCCAAATGTCATTTTCCAGCACTTTTCTATAAGAACATCTATCAGTCTCAAAACATACAATGTCGTTTAGGGCTCCAGGCCTTGCACACACTTCTTTAATCTGCCTGGAGTGCTCTCTCCCTATCTCTTACCTCGTTGACTTCCCCAGGCAGAGGTGGTCTTCCCAGACCTCTGAATTTCTAGAGAATGCTGTTCATTTACTATAGCTTTTGTCACATTGTATTGCCTTTTATCCATTTATATATGTCTCTTTTTTTCTCTGTATCTTTCTCTGACTATACACATTCTAAGAGCAGAGATCATTTCTCATTCATCTTTCTATCCCTAGTGTTTTAGCATAGTGCCTAGCATATAAATCACAAATAGATCTACAAAATGAATAAATAGAAGGAAAAAAACTGGAAGAACTATGGTAGCAAAAAAGTCAAGTGCTCCTAATAACCTGACATTTTCCATTCTTTTCCAGAAGGTGTCAAAGGTGAACAGAAGAGCAAGGTGTGCTGAAGTGCCACATATGCTTCAGAAGTCACTAAGCACCTGTCCATAGACACAGCATCCATATTTCCAGATTGAACATGACATATGATATTTTTATTCTTGCTTCCTCCACGTATTTCCATCTAGTCATTTACTTTAGAATTTCAACCTTCTAACACTAATACCATACACATTTTGTAAGTGTAGTGAAGATAAAAAGGTGAAGTTAACTTTGCAAATGCTCCTGCTATTATCTATAAGAATGCAATAGATATTGCATAAATGAGTTATGGACACAAAACTATCATACCCCTTTTGCCCCTGATACAAGAGACCTATCTTTTGATATTATAACTCTTCATTTCATACTTTAATAATTTAATTACTAACAAAATTAATAACACCAGATTGTGCTGACAAGTGTTGCAATCTCCGGATAAGGGATACATTATTTGCACAAGTGTACAAGGATTTAGATCTCAGTCGTGTGCTAGAGAAGAACATATAATTATGGCCTGAAATATTTGTTTTACTTCCCCAAGTATGAGATGTGTTACATACTCTCCTAAGTGAATTTTCTACTTTTCATCAGTCATTTTGTTCTAAAATGAAAGAGATAATTGGATATGAGGAATGGATTATAATCAGGTGAGCACCCATCCCACTTTCCCCAGAATAATCCTGTTTATGTTTGTTAACTTTATGTAATTAATAATAGAATTTTCTTTCATTCTCTGACGTGTCCTGGTCTGGATTAAAAATCATATAGATGCCCCAATGATAATTAACTAAACAAATTATTCCTATTGCATAGTGCCAGCATGGGCAGTTGTAGTGGCTTTCAAACTTCTTGGCCAAAACTCATAGGGAGAAATACATTTTTCATCATCACATAGTACACACATACACACAAACACATGCACACGCATGCTCGCACACATGCACACACCCCATAGAGCAAAAGCTTAAGGAGACAATACTTGGATATTTTCAAATCTAATCTAGTCTATTTTTAATTTTAAAAACTCCAGTCATGACACTTGAATTGATTTCCTATTCATGGCTTAAAAAACATCAATATCCTAGATGTATCTTGAGGTTGTAGAACATTCCTTCTGGTGATTCTCCTTCACTGGGTGATCTTGTGCAAGTTGCCAGACTTCTCTGAACAACAGTTTCATGGTCTGTAAAATGAATGTAATAACTATCTCAAGGTGGTAGAAAGAGTCAACTGAGATGATGTGGTGAATGAGCCTGGAATCTAGTAGACAATAAATGTTAGTTTCTTTTTCTTTCTTAAGCTTCTAAACCAACAAGACCCAGCTAAAGTTCACAGGTTTTTAGTAGTGAAAAAACATTTCTCTTAGCCCCTTGACCTCTAAAGTTTAGTCAGAGTTTTGTTGAACCACTGACAATAACACTGTTTCTTCTGTGTTCAATGAATAGAGTCACTTACTTTTTGAACTACTTCTGGTCAACCCATCAGAATAGCACCAGCAACTTCTCAAAAAAAGAAGACACGGGCGCCTGGGTGGCTCAGTTGGTTAAGCGACTGCCTTCGGCTCAGGTCATGATCCTGGAGTCCCGGGATCGAGTCCCGCATCGGGCTCCCTGCTCGGCAGGGAGTCTGCTTCTCCCTCTGACCCTCCTCCCTCTCATGCTCTCTGTCTCTCATTCTCTCTCTCAAATAAATAAATAAAATCTTTAAAAAAAAAAAAAAAAAAAAAAAAAAAAAAAAGAAGACACAAAAGAAGAAAATGTAAATTGTGATGAATATTAGACAATACTTTTTATTGAGGGGTAGGGGATGGTGAAGACATTGATCATAATAATGAATATAACATAAACAGCTTGCATTTCTGCTTCTGCTCTTAAATTAACAGTTTTCACACATAACTCTTTCCATTAGCAGAAGGATGTGTTGGAAAATTAACCTTGAGAATAAAACAATGGACAGAAGCATAGTTTTGCAAGCAGTGATATATTTGTTTTCTGTTTTAAATGTGAAAGAAGAATATAAATGAGTATTCCGTCATATATCTGAGATATATATCATGAGCAATAACAGAAGACAGAGCCCAAGCAGGAGTGCTCTGATGTCTCATAATCCAGAAGACCAAAGCAATGATAAAAGTAAGCCTTCTCCTCCCAGGTTGGCAGAATCCAGGCCTGTACCCAGGGTTCTAGAGTTATCGTTGTGTTAAGGTGGGGCAACCTCTCTGCATAGCTCCTCTGCATTGCTTGGCACCTGTTGAACCCAAGGACATCACAGTAGTGGTGGAGGCAAGCCAGCTCCAATCATTCTACAGTTTGAGCCCCTGAACTCCAGATCGGGAGGAGAACCTCCTCCACAGAACACACAGTAGGCATCCTATCACTTGTAAGAACTCAAAGGTCATCTTGCCCCTCATCTTCACATTGAGTCTTTCAACTTTGTCTTGTTTAATATTGCTTCCCCTTGGTGAATTTTTACTTTTCAAGGAGCACTCCTGCAGTAGTTTTGTAGGCTGGGGGCCATTTTCTTTTTCTGGGTACTCTTGACTCCTCACACAGTGCTCCCTGTGCAGAGTGTGCTCAATAAATGGTGCTGATGAGTAAGCCATTCACTCAACAAGTATTTATTGAGTATCTGGTGACCAAAACAAAGATGAAGTTAACCAGTGACTTTTAAATCGCCAAACCCATTGATCATTCCTTATTGCTTATCCTCCTTTTGACACTGTAGTGGCCTCCTGTGGCCTGACTCCACTTCTCAGACCCACTGCCTGACCCTCCCTGACAAGCGTCCCCTTTTTCCTTTACTATTATTCAGCAATTGTAAGGAGTTGAATCTGTCCCTAGTAGTACATGGCTTGTTTGAATTAGAGCCAGGACTAGAACTCAGGTCTATATATAATCAACAATCAAGAAACAGCCAACTCTTGATGTTTCTATTCATGGGGAGGAAACCCAGATGGACTTACTCACAATGGATTCTTCCAAATCAAAGATCCCCCCTGCCCCAGGACATAGTTAGGACACTGTCTAGCTAGAAGATATTCAGAGAAAATTCACCCCTTTACCTGCCCCAGGGAAATAGGAGAATTCAATGCCTGAGCCATTTACCCAAGAGAGTAATCCATGCTGGAAATTTTGCTTAAAGTATTCTTTTAAAAGGCCCTTCTGTCTTTATTATGACTATAAGGCTGCTGAGTCTGCCCAAGCATATGAGGTTGCAAAGAATATTTCTTTTTATTCAGACCTTGCATTCTCTATAAAATGAAAGGATTCTTGGCACATAGTTGGCAATTACTATCTAGGTTTTCTGCATAACGTAGGTTTTTTAACTAAGCTTTAACTGAATAGACATCAGGCTCCAGTGAAAATACATGTGGACTAACACGAGCAGAAATAAACACAATTCTAATCAATTTAGCTGTTGACAAAAGCATGTGGTTTCATTGCTTGGGGCCAAAGTTTTAAGAGTGGGCTCTGATTTCTCGCCGGCACACCCTTCATTTATGTGTGCAAATAGGGTAATTAAGTGTCCAATTATCAGATTTGCATTGGCAAATGGGGGCTTTGTGTGGGTAAAATTCTCCATAGTTTGGGACCAGCTGAAACTTAGGTCTTTTATTTTTGAATCAATCCTCCAACAATAATGCAGGCATGATGAAGTTCTCATCTTGCCTCAATCTGAAGCCATGGCTGAAGACTTCCCTTTATTTTGGTGATTCAGTGAAGCGGAGAGCCAAAGTTAGGATATTGAGCTTTTTCTTCCATACTCTCTACTCTGAAAAATAATTAAGCGTTTCAAGTGCTTTCAGATTGACTTTTTTTCCCTGCAAGCTCTATAGAATTGATTACTGAAGGTGAAATACCTGTAAATATTCTTTATGAAGATTTAGCCATATGTAACTAGTAGGTCATTCAACCTACTAGTCAGGTCCCATAACTTTCTCAAAATACAGATAGGAAGTTTTCTGGATACTTTCAGTCACAGAGCTGATCTCCTTACAGTAATTAAGATGTTCTTTTTTGGTCCAGATCTAGTCAAGATGGAGAAAAATACTCCATCCTGTGTCTCTCTGTGAATGCATTTAAAATTCTGAATGGAATACATGGAGCAGCTCTCTGAGGAATCTGGAAAGTAATAGCAGCAGGCAGATTGGGGAAGGAAACCAGAGCTCAAACTACCCATGAGTCAGTGGTGTGGTGACCATTTCCCTGACTGGCACCTTCTGTTCTGGATCCAGAGACAGCTAGACGCCTGGAACAATGCACCAGGTAGAGATAGAACTCCAAAGAAGCCCTTGTATTTTGGCTTGAAGAGAGAGAAAGGGGGCTCCTGGTGGTCAGAGAGAGGAGAAAATGCCCTGTTTTTATTCTTCCTTTACATTCTCTATTCCTCCAGCTCCCAGGCAATACTGTTGTGATGATGGTGGCTCGGTAGGCACCAAACAGGAGAGCCCTTATCGCTGACTAGAAAAACTATGATTTCCCTTTTTCCTCCTCTATCTTTTTGCCATTCACCCTGGAACAGAAAAACCTGGCCCCTTCTTCTTCTTTTAGCCCTATTTTGCAAAGGGCTTGTATGAGTTTGATCACATTTTTTCTGGAACATTCCTTCCCTACATAGACTACCAAATAAACTTTTGACTGTGTATTTTACATCTAGGATAAAGCTACATCCTTGATAAAGCCTCCCCTTTCCAGAAATAGCTTTATTTACCTCTGTTATAAAAGATTTTGGTATAATATCTCATAATTATCTCTAGTTTGGAGGCTGCCATCTTCATCTATGGATTCATTCCCACCCTCTGGGGCTTGGTTTAGTGCTTTCATAAGGGTTTAAGTAAAATTATCACATTTGTTGTCTTCTAAATGAAATATCACAAGAAATAGTAAAAGATATGCATTAAGTTGAGAATTAAGCACAAGAATTAAGCATAAAAGTGCCTAAACAGAAATGAATTTACATAAATATTTTATTATAGACAGGGCTGCCATACAATGTATTGCCCAGACTGGGGAATATTTGAAAATGAAAGGGGGAAGAAGTGCTAAAATGATGAAAATACGGTATTTGATCTATAACAGATACAAACTGGAACGCATGTTATATTCTCATTATATACTTACTGGCAAATGCCACCTCATCTCTTGTTTGTTTCTTCATGATTTCTTCTCCACTCACAGCTCTAGACATGGACCTGTGTGTACAAAGTCCTCTGGAAATCTACATTTTGACCTCAAATCATATGCTAGACCAACTCAACTAAGAAAGAGAGGATGTGGAAACTAACATTGCACATAAAAGTATTATTTTTGTGCAGCTTCCACCTTTCTTTCCATCCATCTTTGACTCTCACCTTCTCCCAAACACAGTTTCCAAGCACAAGAGGACGATTCCCTCACACCTTATTCTAACTGCAAGTTTTAATTAGATGGAACATTGTGGTTAAGCATTCTGACTTTTAGAATCTTTCTCATGGATTAAGATCTAAGTTTTGCTATTTACTATTCATGTAACTTCAGTTCTCTTCTACTCAGTTTCTTCATCTAAAATTTTCATCTATAAATTGAAAGCAATGATGATATACTCTCTGAGGGATGTTGTGAGCGTTTAATGAAATAATTTGCATAGCAGTGCTTAGCAGAGTGCTTAAAGTAAGTGGTCAGTAGATGTCAGCTATAATTCATTGTCCAATCTGGACACTTTTTTTTTCAATTGGGACACTTTTGAGATTGAAAGGGGACTCTACTAATAATTTGTTAGGATAGCTGGGGAAAAATAAGATTATCCCAGTCAAATCAGAACATGTGTTCACCCCATCTTCTGTTTTGTGAATGACTCTCTACAGTGGTACTCTGATGACCAATTTGCACAGAATGCCATAGAAAGGAGAGCTGTTACATACTTTACACAAGCCCTAAATTCTAAGGGAGTTTTAAATCTAAAGACTTGCTTACAGATACTTTATCTCTAAAGAAAAGTCTGGTTCTTGCCAAAATATGTAAGACATTTCCAGTTTGCCCAATACTGAATTGAGAGATACTTCTTTCTAGTTAATTAGCAAGTTTGTTGTGTTAAACACCTATTGCCTTGGAGGAAGAATACTTCTAGGATGGGAGAAAAGGAAGAAGCTGGTAAAGAACTTAATAAATGAATCTGAAACCAAACCCCCAAAGAAATCCACTGCCACCACCATCACCACCAAAAAGAAAACATGACAGTACCTCACTGAATTCCTGAGTGAAACTAAATTTCTTATTTTCAAATCCAGAATATTTTAACCAGAGTACACTTTGATAATCAATTCCAGCTAAGGCTAAATGTATGTCTTCTAAAATTATCAAACAAATTCAAACTGGAGGACCATCTGCTTTACACCAAGCTAATACTTAAATGTGTTTTATTTGCTAGAGAAATGGATTCTCATGTAGGCACATTTGGTCTTACCCATGCTGAAGCCAAATGAATTAGACATTGTCAAGGGGCCCACAACAGCATCTTAGGCTTGGCTGAATTTCCTTTTGGGTTAATTGTTATGACTTCCATTCTTCTGAGGGAAGGAATTGAAATTACTAGGACCCTGAAGCTCTTTACCTACCCACTTAGGACTCAACAGTCTCAGCATTGAAATAATCTTCATCATACTGCACAGACCAAATGGCTAAGGTTCCTTACAGTGGAATGGATATCATTTTGACTGCTTATGTTTCCATCAGCTCCTGGCTGGCTTTCGCATTTCCCTACTTCCTCTGGAAAACTAAGGTGCGTCATGGCTCCAGTTCACCTACTCAAGCCATTACACAACTCTTCCTATAATGAAAAAAAAAAATCACCCTAAGTGCTATGGACTTTTCAAGGTAATTTTGTATAACTGACTATTTGAGGAACATCAGACAAGATCAGGCACATTCAGGGTGGTATGGCTGTAGACTATTTGAGGAATATCAAATGACCTGGTTAAATACATATTCTGTTAACTTACAAGTTAACAGAGAATCTTGCTACTGCCTCTCCTTGCCAACACTGTGTCTGAAAATTTTGGTAAGGAATTATAGTTCACTTTCTTGTGTGAAAATAGTATCTTAAGTATGAGTGCATGGAGTTGTTTATACCTTCCTTTTCCCCCAAACTAACTGATGTTGCCTTTTTAGGTAAAGTTTATTCCATTTTACTTTTAAATAATAAAGTTCTTATAATCCTCTATTGCCAGGGTTGGAAAACTACAGCCTGTAGGCCAAATCTACTTGTTTTTATAAATAAAGTTTTATTAGAACTCAAGTACAACCATTTGCTTACTTATTGTCTATGGCTGTTTTTTCACTACAATTGAGTTGAGTAGTTTCTGCAGAGATTAAATGGCTTGTAAAACCAAAAAATTTTACTATTTGGTCCTTTACAGAAAATATTTGCTGACACTGTCAAACATAATCATTCTAAACACTGATAGTCATTGCACAAATTTATAGAAAGTAAAATATGGTGTACTCTGTTGAATATATTCTAAATGTAGAATATATCTTAGAGATAGGTTAGATCTAAGAAAGTTTATTCTTGACATCAGCTTTTATTTTTCCTTGCTTGCTGAGTTCCCATTAATCAAGATTTCTTATGTACAATACAACAAATTTCCAGTAAAGCATACTTCATGATTATATAAATTCAAATGTTCCTCATGTAAAGCTGTGTCTCCCAGTTGCATAAAAACTTGATATATCTATATCTATATCTATCTTCTTTATCCATTCATCAGTCGATGGACATTTGGGTGGTTTCCATAATTTGGCTATTGTAGATAATGCTGCTGTAAACATTGGGGTGCATGTATCCCTTTGAATTAGTATTTTTGTATTCTTTGTGTAAATACCTAGTAGTGCAATGGCTGGATCATAGGATAGTTCTGCTATTCTGAAAAACAATATGGAAGTTCCTCAAAAACTTAAAAAAAAAAAGAAAAGAAAGAAAATGTAGATTCTTAATAGTAGGTGGGGCAGCAGTGGGGGAGGCAGATGATGCTGATGTTGGTCCATTGAGTAATAAAAGTTGTGATTTGGAATGTGTGCATGTGTATGTGAGTGTGTATGTGCACACACATATCCCTAATATGTCCATTATTGTTCTAAGAGCCAAACTTGTCTTCTCTTTGAGTGTGCCTGGCATACTCAACTGTAGGAAAATTTCCCTCTTGTTTGTGAAGGATTTCTAATGAACTGCATGCACAAGGACCCTCCCCTGCTGACTCATGCACACTGAACCCTGCTTAAGCTGTCAAGACAGTTCTCTGTGCTGTTAGCTCAGGTTTCTGCTCAGATGTGCTTGTGCTGCTAGCTCCAGAGGGGCTTCACTGATAATGGCAGCTGAGGGCATTCAATTAGCACATTTCAGGTTTCTCTGGTCATGGACACCTCACCATTTCTTTACTTAGGGATCTTTTCCTTTTTCCAAATCATTAGGCATCTCTTCCATGTTACTTTTCACTTTCCAGCCTGTAGTGGATAAGGATTCTATTTTAATACCATCTCACAACACATCTGTATGTTTGGGTAATTTAGGGAGGAGCCAGGTGCTAACTTATTTTTTAACATAAAGTTTCATTTTTCTGAATCCCACTAAGACATTGATCCTGCCTCCTGTCTTTACTCGAATCCAGTGAAACGTCAGCATTAATAAATAGGTGTGATGAAGGCTGTGTCTGGAGATGGAAACTGAGTCTGGGAAGACAGGGAGGAGAAAAGGATGGGGACAAAGACGGAAGACTCCTCAGGTTCACACCTGCAAAGTAAAAGGTAAAAACCACTGCCTTTGGGAGAGAGATAGTGAGTTCTTCATTTTGTCCTGAATCCCAGTATCTCAGGAAGGAAAAACTCAAGTAGGGCAAAGGTGAGATCTGGTGATGCTTTCTCTGATATAAGTTGGGAGGGAAGATTCCCTGGTTCAGGGCTTCTCAAACTTTAACATGCATGGGAATTCTCTGGAGATCTTACTAAAAAATGCAGATTTTCATTAGTTAAGTCAGGGTGGGGTCACAATTTGTGCATCTCTAACAAGCTCCCTGGTGATGCTTACGTTGCCAATCAGGGGACCACACTTTGAGATGCAAGGCCCTACTGGCATACATGTAGGGCCATGGTTCTCAACCTTGACTTCTCATTAGAAGCACCTGGAAAGCTTTAAAAAAAAATCCCAATGCTCAGGCCTCACCAGAGACCTATTATTAAATCAGAAACCATGGTATGGGATCCAGACATCGATAATTTTGAAAGCTTCTTGAGTGATTCCCGTGTGCAGTTGCCTGGGATGAAGAGGAATGGGAGGAAACAGAATCATTTCTCAAAGTGTGGTCCCAGGACCAGCAGCATCAGCATCACCCAGGAAACTGTTAGAAATGCACATTCTTAGACCCTCCTCTAGGCCTACTTAATTGGAAAGTAGAGCTGGGACCCTGTTTTGTTAAGTTTTTCAGATGCTTCTAGCACACACTAAGATTTGAGAACCACTGCTTTATATATTTAGCCTCTCAGACTAGTGTGGTGGTGGGAACAAATACATTCTAAATGTTACCATGGCTTCAAGCTGTGTCTGTTGAGAACCCACGTACTAGCTATTGAGTGCTTACTATTTGCTAGGTAAAATGCCAAGCAACTGACTTACAGTATCTCACTTATTGGCTTAACATCCTGGACAGGTGAATATTAATGTTCCCATAACACAAATGAGGAAACAGAAGACTACAGAGATTAGGCAATTTGCCAAACGTCACAGAGCGGGGAAATTAGTATTTCATACCAGCTCTTTCTGATTTCACGTGCTATCTCCTAACCTAGGCTAGGCTTCAGGAGGAATGAACAGAAGTGTAATTCACTCATTTTGTAACCATTGTGAGCATGCAAGACATGTTAGGTATCAAGCTACAGCTGTCTAAAAGTTATCCTTGTCGTCATGAGGTTTCAGAGAGGAAAACTGGCCATTAACGCATAGACAGATGCATTCTATAATAGATTAAGTAGCTTGTGCTATGGGTAAAAGTACCTTCTTGGGAACTGGAAGGTGGGTGGCAGGATGTTTCAGGAAGAAGCCCAGAGAAAAAAGGAGAGTGTGACACCCCAGCATGGTTGGGATAGTATTCTGATTTAGAACAAGTCAACTTATTTTTAAATTCCTTTCGTAACTGCTTCAGTTTGGTTAAAAATATCCGCTAGATTTTTATTTAAAAGCTATTCCTTTTCTATCAAATACTGAATTTCCTGTGATATTGAAACCTGATCAGTTTATTCTCCATTTTCACACATGGCTTTCACTAAACTAGAATGAATATTGTAATAATTTTTGTTTGCGTGTTTGTTTTTCAGATTAAGAGATGGAAGAAAAAAGTTCACCAAGTCAATGAAACAATTTTTAGGAAAATTACAGTTCTGCGAAATGCCAGGATTTAACTGTTAATGCCATTTGGAATTAGATAATCCATTGCTAGGGTCCTGTGGCCTTGTTGAAGCAACAGCAAATCAGTGAGGCTCCATGACTGGAACTGGCTGGGTAAAGTACTGTTTTTCTTTGGAATAAATGCAGAACAAATGTCTGAATAATTTACATCGTGGCAGGACCAGTTGGAGGCAGAAATGTAATAACCATGTTTTCCTCAGTGTTTGGAATTAAGGTAACCACTCCCTTAGGTTAAGAAAAAAAAATAACAAAAGAACTTAGGGGGGAAAAAAAGGACCATCTTATCCCACTCAGGCTCATTCTCACTGAAGTGTGGTACATGCATGAAGCTGGGGATTTGACTGCTATCCCTGGTCCCCACCGCTTTCTCCTCCTTTTCCCCTCCTACCTTTTCCACCTTGGAGGTTTCTTTCCAGATACAATATTACCCATTTGTCTGAGTTGTCAATAACTGGCCTTAAACATTCGTATTCGTGTTTTGTGAATAGAACCTAAACTTTGGGACCACACAGACCTGGATTCAGTTCATAGATTTCCACATGTACCAACAGAGGTTAGTCATTTAACCTCTCTATGCCATGGGTTCCTTGTCTATAAAATGAGGGCAATAATGTCTACCCAGCAGGATTTGAAAAGGTAGCAGAGGTAATAATTTGAAACTATTAAATCAATGAATGAAATCACCCCTTTAATTCATGCTCTTTTGTAATCTTTGATTTTTGAGGCTGTATTGGGAGGCATATCACCTCAGAAGAGAAAACAAGTAATGCCTATAAAATAAGTAAACAAGTAAACAGGTAAATAATTTATTGTTTATCTTCTAATCTCAAAGCTAACTTCCTTTTTAACTTCTTCTCTCTTTTTCTTCATCCCTCCCTCCCATCCTTCCTTCCCACCTTCCTTCTTGTTTATTTTTTAAATTTACATATAGTAAATTTGACTTTCCTTTTTGTGTACAGTTCTATGAATTTTTTTCACAGATTTTATTTTTTGAATAGTTTCAGATTCATAGCAAAATTAAAGGGAAACAATAGAGATTTCCCATAGGCCTCTTGCCCCCACACAACATAACCTCCCCACTATCACCACGAGTGATATATTTGTTATAATTAGTAAAGCAACATAAACACATCCTTATCATCCAAAGTCCATAGTTGATGTGAGGGCTCACTCTTGGCATTGTACATTCTATGGGATTTGACTACTATATAAAGGCATGCATACACATTATAATGACATTATAGTATTATAAAGAATAGTTTCTCTAACCTAAAAATCTTCTTCTTCTGCCTTTTTATCCCTCCCTTCCCCCAACCCCTAACCCCTGGCACACACTGATCTTTGTACCATCTCCGTAGTGGTCTTTTTGCAAAGTTGTCTTTTTGCAAAGTTGGAATCCTTTTCCTTGTAACCTTTTCTGATTGGCTTCCTTCACTTAGTAATATGCATTTAAGTTTCCTCCATGTGTTTTCACGGCTTGACAGCTCATTTCTTTTTATTGCTGAATAATATTCCATTGTCTGAATGTACCACAGTTTATTTATCCATTCATCTACTGAAGGATATCATGGGTGCTTTCAAGTTTTGGCAATTATAAATAATACTGTTATAAACATCTGTGTGAAGGTTTTTATACACCTACAGACATAAGTTTTTGAATCATTTAGGTAAATACCAAGGAGTGCTATTGCTGGATTGTATGGTAAGTGTATGCTTGGTGTAGTAAAAAACTGCCAAACTGTCTTCCAAAGTCGCTGTATCATTTTATGTTCCCACCAGCAGTGGGAATGTATTCTTCCACGTCCTTGCCAGCATTTGGTAGTGTCGGAGTTTTGGACTTCTGTCATTCTAATAAGTGTGTAGCGGTATCTCATTGTTTTAATTTGCATTTCCCTGACAGCATATGATAATGAGCATCTTTTCCTATGCTTATTTGCCATCTGCATATCTTCATTCTATGAGTTTTAACACATGTACAAAAATAGTTCCATTATCCCAAATGAAGTGGTCCTCAATCAGTGAGTGACAGGAATTGATGTATAAACTTCCTCAACCCTTGATCGAGTAAGTCTGAACGTGTTCTCTGTACCAGTACCCAGAGTTTTCCCATGGGATTAAGGTCCAGTTACGCACAGTGGTGACTGGTCTATAATGCATTTTCTCACTGTCTTCCCTTCCCTCTCTCATTTCCCCAGTCCTCTTTTGGTGTTCTCTGCCTCTCCCAAATGAACTAGATCCATTTGAATCCTTGCCTGCTTTTGAGGAACCTAAATTAGGGCAGTCAGTGTGCAACAAGAACTCAGCATAGGAAGTAAGGGAGTCTGGCTAGGCAGGAAGAGGAAGGGGCAAGCCCTGTTTCTGGCCTAGGGCAGCGCTGAACAGAAGAAAGAGAAGAAAGCTAAAGAGAGGAGGTCAATGCCAAGATTCCCATTTCTCTCACTCCTGGTCCTGCACGTAAAATAAGAGGACAACAGAAGTGGTCAGATAGGTATAGGAGACACCACGACACCAATTTTGTGGTCTATTTCTCTAGACATAGCTAAGATCCTAGGACGATCCCCATAGTCATGTCTGTACCATGTCCACATAGAGTGGGAATGCAAATACACCACTGGCTGATGGAGAAACTGGAGAGATAAGCCTGAGGAAGTGGGCTTCTCTGCCTGGCCTGCTCCTGATCTTCCTACCAGTCCTGATGTGCAGACACTGAGGCTCAGAGACAGGCAGTGGACTGGAATACACCTTGGGATGCATGTGTGAACACTTCATAAGCAGAGTCAATAGGCCAGGACCAGTTTCTAGAAGTAAGCCAACAGGAAGTGTCAAGTGGCTGGTGAGGATATGATTGTTCTTCAGTCCATGCAGCTGACCAACCAGCCATCCCAAGGCAGAGGCTTGCAGGGATCCGAGACTTACCACATGAGTCTGCGGTCCCCATTCTCTATTGGCACCTGGCATATGAGCTCCAGACACCACCTTCAAAAGGAGCATGGGGACAGAAAGGAGATCTAAAAGACAGCATATATCAGACAGACACCACACACCCAAAGAGGCTGTTGAAACTGGAAGAGAATAAAAAATGAAATTAGCCCAGTCTGACATTTTAATGTTGTTTCTCCCCCAGAGAACTATGAAGATTCAATTGGCCATAAACAAAGAAGCTGAAATTTCTTAGTACAGAAATGCCGTGAAGCACCATGAGAAAATTTACAACCCACTACATAAAGATTAGACATAAGGGATAGGAGGCACCCAACCAAGCTTGTGGCCCCGGTAAGAGTTCAGGAACTGGTGGCTCTGTCATTGACGCCACTTGTGATGATCTGAGTGAATTTGCTAGAATAGGAACCTATAGTAGCTGATCTAGCGGGAGCAGTGGGAATGACAAGTCTTGGTTCTACTGTCGTTCTTTCAAAAGACCCCAGTCCTAGAGCAGCTTCATGTTCAGGATTCTACATAATGGCCTTTTAGTCGGATGGAGCGCTGGATTGGTTCTGGGGCTCCTGTTGATTGAAAGTGTGAGGCAAGTCCGTTCCAAGTCTTGAAAGTTTGATTTAATAAACTTTCCATCACCACAAATTCCACTGGTATTGATTAGTTTGTGTTAGAACTCCTTTATATGAAGAATTGGTGTTCAAATTCCCTAAGCCAGCCCAAGCCTCAGCGAGGACTGATCTGAGAAACCATTCGCTTGCTCTTTCTCCCATTAGTTTTAAATTGAACACCACAAGAGGCATAAAACAACAACAAAGGCTGTAATGAGCAGCTGAAAGGTTTTGGTCCAGTTTCTTGCCTTCTTCTTGCCACTAAAGGCAGATTAAAAAGGCATCATTTTCTTTGACATCTGTAGTATGCAGTCACCTTGCCCATTAGATTCAGACAGGGCGAAAGAACAGTGAGGGAGGGACGGGCTTAAGGGGAAATTTGCATATACATTTCCATTAGGGTTAAAGACATTTAAATCCACATTACCCTGGACCAGGGAATAATGAATGCACCATTATGGACAAGGCTTAGCGTGTGTTGCTGCTGCATTTGGCAGGTTCAAGTCTTGCTCTGGGTGTAATATTTTGTGACTCATTTTTCCTCAAGCATAGAGTAATAGGCTTTAACTTTGCTAAGCTTTTCTGCCAGCCCTTCGCCCCCTGCTGTTCCATTATATTGAACTTGTAAGCAGGACGCTCTGTCCGGCTCACCCAGATTACCACAGCAATACGGCCCCGCTGAGGGGCTGGTGTCAGGATAAGTGTTAGGGAGGGAGCTCCCCATCTTGGCATGCTGTTCTCATCTTATTAAATTCAGCTTTGTGGAAGCAGGGAGCCTGCCTCTCAGTCACACTGGCTCAAGCCTGATCCAACTGCTACTGTCAGACAATATGAAAATAGGAACCACCACAGCTAACGGCAGGTGCTGCTTCACAGCTGAAAAAAAAAAAAAAAAAAAGAGAGAGAGAGAGAAAAAGAAAAAGAAGAAGTCTGGTTTATAT
Source organism: Mirounga angustirostris (assembly GCF_029215605.1). NCBI lineage: Eukaryota > Metazoa > Chordata > Mammalia > Carnivora > Phocidae > Mirounga > Mirounga angustirostris. The sequence continues at coordinate 140,875,364 of NW_026991709.1, read as the reverse complement.
TATGATGATGATTTCACGAGCCTGTGTGAGTGTGTGTTATTTTACTCTTTTAGAAACACTTCACCAGATCGAAGGCTGGATTCAGAAAGCCTCGTGGTTTTGAGAAATGAAACGAGTCTCTGTGCCTTCAGCAGTGGGTGCATACGTGTTAGGGAGTTGTAGATGGAAGGCTGCTTTTATCAGGGTTCTTCACTCTAGGTTCCCGGGCAGCTCCTATTTAAATAAAAGCAGCCTTCTTATAGGTTTAGGCTTGGAAACTTGCTGGTGTCGCTTGCCCTGCATTCTCTCAGATGAAGGGAGTCACAGTCTTAGCCCAGATTCAATCTCCAAGTGGATTACACAAGGGCAGGACAACTGGGAATTGTGCTTCATTTGGAGCCATCGTTGGACACCAACGAACATATCATGTTATGTACTTTGCTCTTCAGTCTCCAACAATAATGCATGATGTGCCTTCTTGCTTGGGTAATTTAGTCAATTATTCTATAATTCTTTCAGTTGAATGCAAGTTTTAACCCTTTGGCTTAGGTATTCATGAAATGGCATTCCTGTTGCAGTATAAAGCTCATCTTGAGATACTTGAGACTCCATTTAACTACGGTGTGTGTGTGGTTGGATAGAAAATGAGAGTAGGGGAATGGGAAACCAAGCCAGGATGAAGCCATAGATATATCTTTCAACAGGATCCTTAAAAAGTAACATTGAATGTATTGGGCCTTATAATCTAGAAATCTGGAGAGGGATTCAAGGAACATGTGACCAAATGCAACCCTTCAACATCACCACAAATTCCACTGTTTGCCTCTGCTTGACCCAGACAGCTGGATGGGTAGTGAGACCCTGTGGGGAAAATTGATGTGGGACTCTCTTCCGTGTTGTCTGGGTTAGCTCCTTTGTGGAACCCCAGGCAAGAATTTACCCTATGGAGGTTGACAAACTCCAGGGAGAAGGTCATCACTGGCCTTTCATGAGAGTGCTAGGTATCCCTAGTCCCCAAGAGGCCAAGAAAGATGAACAAAAGCATAGAGTATTGAAAAGGAAACAAGGAGAGTGGAAAGCAGGGATGTTCCTCCATCTAGGTGTCTCAGCAGGGGCTCACTGTTAAATTGGAGGCCATGAGGCAGGACCACTTCACGTCCCCTTGGTCAAACACAGCTGAGCCCCAAGGAACCTACAAAGAAAAGTAACAAACCTCTATTTAAAAAAAATAATAGAATTAATAAGACGATTTGGTAAGTTTGCTATATACACCAAGAATATTTTCAGTAAGGAACAGCTCTCATAAATTCTAGCAGTGTTCAAGGGACAAGACAAGTGTAGGGTTCTACTACACCGCCTTTGTAGCTCCCTCCCTCAATCTCATAGATTCTAGGCTTGAGTATCTGAAACTGAGAATGGAAAACATTTCACTCATAATAACTACAAAAATGAAAAAAAAAAACCATTCAAGATAGTTTCTCACAAACTTATTATTTACATTTAAGACAATTCTAATTAAAAATCAAATTTCTTCCTTGAATTTAGATAAAATTATGTTAAAATTTTTAAGAAAGAATAACTCCTCAAGCATAACCAAGATAATTATGCAAAGAGAATGTATTGCCTTTTCAGGTGTCAATACCTGCTGTAAACTAGGGCTGGATAATATACCACTATGGACTAACCATAATTCATTTAGCCAGTCCCCTGACAATAGCTAATCATAGCTAAAATCAGTAAATATCCTTATACACGTGTCCCATGTACTGGTACATATATTCTTATGGGACAGACACCCAGGATCAGTGTTTGCTGATTGCCATTCATCTCTGAACTTAGCTGGGATAAGGAAAGACTTTCTTGTTGCACTGTTGGCTGATGTACCTCTTCCATATCTTGCACAGTTTCTTTTTTTTTTAATAAAGAGTATTCAAGGAATTTCCATCAGATGAACATAAATAGGTATCCCCATTTTTAAAGAATTCTTCCTTTAAAATTTAGAAAGATTCCGACACACCGTCTTTGGGGTGATCCATGGTGGACGTTTTGAAGGCAGCTGTCCCGCAGCCTGCATGCCCCGGACCGCCTCCTGTGGAAGACTGAGCCGGCCGTTTAGCTTTCTCCCTTTGTCTCATAACCATGTCCACCAACAGGAATGCTAATTCACCAGCTGCCCGCCTTAACAGATTCAAGAACAAGGGGAAAGACAGTACAGAAATGAGGTGGCGCTGAATAGAAGTTAATGTGGAGCTGCGGAAAGCTAAGAAGGATGACAGATGCTGAAAAGGAGAAACGTAAGCTCGTTTCCTGATGATGCTACCTCTCCACTACAGGAAAACTGCAATGACCAAGGCACTGTAAATTGGTCTGTTGATGACATTGTCAAAGGCATAAATAGCAACAATTTGGAAAGCCAGCTCCAGGCTACTCAAGCTGCTCGGAAACTGCTTTCTAGGGAAAAACAGCCCCCCATAGACAACATAATCCGGGCTGGTTTGATTCCAAAATTTGTGTCCTTCTTGGACAGAACTGACTGTAGCCCCATTCAGTTTGAATCTGCTTGGGCTCTCACTAACATTGTTTCTGGGATGTCAGAACAGACCAAGCCTGTGGTAGATGGAGGTGCTATCCCAGCATTCATTTCTCTGTTGGCATCTTCCCATGCCCACATCAGTGAACAAGCTATATGGGCTCTAAGAAACATTGCAGGTGATGGTTCAGGTTTTCGAGACTTGGTTGTCAAGTATGGTGCAGTTGACCCACTATTGGCTCTCCTTGCAGTTCCTGATATGTCATCTTTAGCATGTGGTTACTTACGTAACCTTACTTGGACACTTTCAAACCTTTGTCACAACAAGAATCCTGCACCCCCATTAGATGCTGTTGAGCAGATTCTTCCTACCTTAGTTCGTCTCCTGCATCATGATGATCCAGAAGTATTGGCAGATACCTGCTGGGCCGTTTCCTACCTTACTGATGGTCCAAATGAACGGATTGAAATGGTTGTGAAAACAGGAGTTGTGCCCCAGCTTGTGAAGCTTCTAGGAGCTACTGAATTGCCCATTGTGACTCCTGTGCTAAGAGCCATAGGAAATATTGTCACTGGGACAGATGAACATACTCAGTTTGTAATAGATGCAGGAGCACTTGCTGTTTTTCCCAGCCTCCTAATGAACCCCAAACTAATATTCAGAAGGAAGCTCCGTGGACAATGTCAAACATCACAGCTGGTCGCCAGCACCAGGTACAGCAAATTGTGAATCATGGATTAGCCCATTCCTCATTGGTGTTCTCTCTAAGGCAGACTTTAAGACACAAAAGGAAGCTGTCTGGGCTGTGACCAACTATACAAGTGGTGGGACAGTTGAACAGATTGTATACCTCGTTCATTGTGGCATAATACAACCATTGATGAACCTCTTAACTGCAGAAGACACCAAAATTATTCTGGTTATTCTGGATGCCATTTCAAACATCTTTCAGGCTGCTGAGAAACTAGGTGAAACTGAGAAACTTAGTATAATGATTGAAGAATGTGGAGGTTTGGACAAAATTGAATCTCTACAAAACCATGAAAATGAGTCTGTGTACAAAGCTTCATTAAACTTGATTGAGAAGTATTTCTCTGTAGAGGAAGAGGAAGATCAGAATGTTGTGCCAGAAACCACCTCTGAAGGCTATACGTTCCAAGTTCAGGATGGCACTCCCGGGACTTTTAACTTTTAGATTGTACAGCTGAGGCAGAAAGTTGTTTGTTGTATACTCTGTTTGGTAGAAGTTTGTCTTACTGTTTCTCTACTAAGAACTCTTTTTAAATGTGTTTTGTTATTGTAGCACTTTTTACAACGAAACTCTACTTGACCAGTTCCAAACTGTACAAACTGTATGAAGCTCCTCCTCTCAGTGGGTTTCTTATTTCTATGTGGAATCTCCTCTCTTGCAGTGTCCTGTAAATAAAGATTAAATTCCACTCTTTTCTTAATAAAAAATTTAGAAAGATTCCAAATTCAGGGAAGTTTTAAGAACAAAAATCTGTGCAAGAATTGAGTCTAAATTCTTGTGTTTGGGGATTTTTAGAAAATTCTTCAAATCAGAAAAATTGTGAATAGCCTTTAAAACATGGACTATCAACACATTTGTTTAGTTCACTCCCAAAAGCTCTTGTATTCTTGTACATGATATTTTTAAATATTATTCTGAGATATCTCAATCTCACATAAAAGAATAACAAATAAAATAACTATTACCCATGTACTGACTACCCAGCTTTGTCAGATCTTAGCAGTTTGCTACATTTGCTTTAGAATTGTAAAGACAAACATTTTAAATACAATTTAAGTACCCCTGGGTACTGCTTTCTATTCTCATTTCTCTCTCTCCTTCCCTCTCTTATCCAGAGGCAATCATTACTCAGAGATCAGAGGTTATAATTTCCATGCAACTTATGTGGATTTTTACTACATTTATATGTAGTAAATAACATTTAGAACACTCCTTCATGTTTTCTTACTTTATAAAAATAGTCTCATACTATGTGTTATTCTTCTACCTGCCTCTTTAGACAGTATTGTTTCTGAAATTTATCAGGTTGATATCTGTAACTTTATCTAGTTGAACATCTATTTAATATTTTGCATATGAAATGGATCCATCCTCCTATTAAATGCACATTTCTATTGTTTCCAACTTTTTCCTATTATAGAAATAACTCTATAAACATTCTTAAACCTGTGGGTAGGTGGGAATGTTTTCTAGGGTAGTAGTTTTCAAAGAGTGGCTCAGAGTGGCCTAGAGATTTCTGAGACCAGTTCAGGAGATCTGCTGCACGAAAATTATTTTCATAACAATGACATTATTTGACTTTTGCATTCTTATTCTCTCATAAACAGCAGAGTTTTTCAGAGACTACATGGTATGTAATATCACAACAGATTGAATGTAGAAGCAGATATGAGAATCCAGCTGTTTTCTATTAAACCGGATATTAGAGTAATTTGAAAAATATAAAAGTGTCACTTTCATACTGATTTTTTTTTAATTTTGAAGAATAGAGTTGTTTTTCATCAAAATGTGTTATTTAGGTTAAGTAATGAGTTTATTGTTGTTATTTTTAAGTGAATGAATGAATAAATATTTTTAAATTTCTTGGTTTTAATTTCTAATTTAGTAAATATTAATAGACAAAAACGAAAGGAATTTGATTCTCAGTGATTATAAAGAATAATGAATCGTTGAACACTACAACAAAAATTATGATGTACTAAAAAAAAATTATGATGTACTATATGCTGGCTAACTGAACATAATAAAAAAATAAAATTAAATTAATAAAAAATAAAATACAGTATACTGGCATTAAAAAAAAAAAAAGAACTTAAAGGAGTTCCAATAGCAAAATGTTTGAGAATATTTGTGCATTTTGTATTGTGGGTTTTTTGTGTGTATGTGAACATATGTTTTCATTTCTCTTGGGTGAATACCTACAAGTGGAATTTCTGGGTCAGGGATAGATGTATGCTAACCTTTAAAAAAAACTGTCCCGTTGTTTTTCCAAGTGGTTATATGCTTTTACATTCCCTCCAGCTATTTATGAGAGTTCCAGTTCTTCCACATCCTTGTCAAATTCACTTTTTAAATTTGTCTTTTTAATTTTAGTCATTCTATTGTCTCTGAAATGATAACTTATGGTGGTTTTAATTTGAGGGATATCATTATAGGGACCCTTTCTCTGGGTTAAATCTGACATAGCTTTTTAAAAATGTGAAGACCCCAGGGAAAGTGTCACAGAAGGATCAACTCTGGTCTTTTCTCCTTGCTGAGAATGATTTATCAGGTTATTACCCTAAATGACAAATAATGAGTCTATGGCCATACCACCCTAAATGTACCCAATGTCATCTAAATTAAAAATAATGAGAATAAAGGCAATCAGGTGATTGCCAAGGTGGGAGGTATTGACCATTGATGAAATATGCACCAGAAAATATAGTACCTTCATATCATATCAACAGAGAGCATCACTTCGGTTAAGGCTAAGTTTTCATGAGTGGATGTTTTAAATAGGAATGTTAGTCTGGGTGTATGGTAAATAGGATGCCCATGAGGTACAAAAGACTCAAGACTGGAAACTAGCAGTGTAGTGGAAGTGCTCTAGACAAAGGGTCCAGGGGACTTGAGATCAAATCCTAGTCACTCTGGAAGGATTTTAACCTCTCTGAATCTGTTTGTCATAGGAAATATGTTGACGATGAAACCTACATTTCAGAGTGGTTGAGTGGATTGAATAAGATTTAGATAATTACTTACTTTAATAAGATTAAAATAATGGGGGAGGCTGGGTGGCTCAGTCCGTTAAGCATCTGCCTTCGGCTCAGGTCATGATCCCAGGGTCCTGGGATCGAGTCCCGCATCGGGCTCCCTGCTCGGCGGGGAGCCTGCTTCTCCCTCTCCCACTCCCCCTGCTTGTGTTCCCTCTCTTGCTTTGTCTCTCTCTGTCAAATAAATAAATAAAATCTTAAAAAAAAAAAGAAAGATTAAAATAGTGGCATAGAGTGCCATGGATCTCCTATCAACTTGATCGCCAATCAAGTTAACATTTCCTATCCCTCTGTGCAATGGTGCCAGGAGGTTAGAAGATTGCAGACCCTTGGGCAGTGTAAAGTGTGAACGAAATAGTAGCCCCTGCGAGTATGATGTCATTGAGTGCTTCAGGGCTGGAATGTGGGAGACAGCAAGTTTTCTGAAGGCAGGTGTGGCCAAGACTGGCTAACTCCTTCCTAAACCCATTTCCTTTTCTTCCTGGCCAGAGTTAGACCACATTTCTCACATTTCTCATTATAGTTACCTGTGGCCAAATGACTAAGCCCTGACCAGTGGAATGGGAGCACACATGACATACGCCACTTCCATGCTTGGTTCATGGAGAACTTCTCACATAATCCTTGACTTTCTTTCTCCTCATGGGCTGGTCTGCTGAAGAGAACACAGTGGAGGCCCCTGACACCCCACATTGTGACAGAGAGACAAGAGGGAAGGAGCCTGGTACCCAATTTCCACACTCAAATTTACATGAGCAAGAAATAAACTTTTATTATGTTAATTCAATGAGACATTGTCATTGTTCGTGACAGCACCCCTCCTACCTTCGCTAATACAGCAGGCATTGCTTATACCTTTCTGCAGAGCTGCGGGAGATTTAAACTGGTGCCTCTTGGGTGCTCAGTAAATACTTGTTGAATTGGTCATCAAGGAATAAACAAATAATTGATTAGAAAAAACAGTATGGGTTGAAGAGTGGACATACGAAGAAAACGTGTGTTGCTTTCTTTAATGAGATTGGTCAGACCTGGCCCATGGTAGAAGTAATTTTAATTTCCTTTCCTACTGGGTTTTAAAATTTTCTGCTCTCTCATGGGCCTATTAAGAGCCAGGAAAGCTGGGGAAGGTGACATCCAAAGGTTATTTATTAGCAGTCTGTTATTTCTCTCTCTAAGTCCAATTCCTCTCCTCTCCTTTAGAAGATTTTATTGCTATAAGGAGTGGCATCTGGTACCAAAATTAAAAAAAAAAAAAAAGTAAAGAAAAAGAAAGAAATCAAAACCAAAACCAAGCAAAATAATAATTAGATTAAAAAATATTTCCTGTGGTTTAGCTGAATCTGGGAAGGAATATCTCTAGTAGTCTGAACACCAAAGACAGAATGAATTTTGCAAAGTGCTGTGCAGACTAACCCTACTTATTTACTGGTTCTCACCTCCTTAATAATCCACAGACTAAATACTTCTCACAGAAAACCCAGCAGTGTCACCTTGCTTCTCCACCAAGATTTCATAGCCAAGAGCTGTAAAGGGGTCTCCTGCAAGGGCAACCCCCATTATGTTTACCAAATATGTTATGGTATCTTTACTAAAAGATTCTTGTCAACAGTGTGTGTCTCTCTGGGCACAGTTTGAAGAGCAAGTCAGTAAACTTACATCATTTTTTTTTTCAATTAATCCTTCCTCCCAAGAAATGTGCTAATCTGTACTGGGCCTCCTTGTCATTGGTGTGAATTATCTGATTTTTACTCTTTCCAAAAGCATTTTGCATATTCATAAAATGTTATCATTCAAATGTACAATATAAACCAGAGTGGGTTTCAAGCCAAAAGTAATTAATTCTGTTTCAGATAAATCAATTAGAACTGGAGTAGGGACTATATGCTTGTTTTGTCTTATTACTTCTGGAGAAGCATAAGCAATATACATAATTATGGACTGAAAATTACATTAGATTCTTTACAAAGTCATGCATTTTCTGATTCACCTGAGTAACAGTAAGTTAGCCCTAGTACATAGGGATAAAGGCATGTCTAGCATTGAGAAAATTCAATATGAAAAGTCAAGCTTATGAAGGATTGCAATGATGGGGCAATTGTTTACATTACAAATTAGTTATTTGCTTCATAGGACCTTGGCAATTTGTTAGCTATTTGACCAAATTGGTTAAAAAGCAAACTTAAAGCATGAGTCAGAAATCTTGTTTAAAAAAAAAGATAATAAATATTTTAGGCTCTGCAGACCATATGGTTTCTATCACAACTATTCAATTCTGTTTGTGTAGTGTAGGTATGGAGCAAAATCAGCCATAGATAATAAATAGATGAACAAGTATGGTCATGGACCCCAATAAAACTTCATTTGTGGACATTAATTTGAATTTCATATAGTTTTATTATGCCATAAAGTAGTCTTCTTATGGTTTCTGTTGTTGTTTTGTTGTTGTTGTTGTTTTTGTTTTAGCTTCTGGGCCATACAAAATCAGGGGACGGCTGGATTTAACACATGGATTGTAATTTGCCGCCCCCTGATTGAAAGTATTGTGAGCAAGTCTCAATTGGCAGAATGAAAGCAGAATGAAATGAAGGTAAGATGCTTGATATCACAGTGTGTAAGGAAAATAGGAATCAACGTACACACTTAGTTTAGAATTGAGCATTAATTGCTGCAAGGGGCTTTGGCATTGTGGTGCTGGGTGAGGAAACAGGCAGAGAGTGCTCCTGACCAGCTCCGGGGTGCATGGAGGTTGGGCTGACTCAGCCTGCAAAAGAACTCGGGTTAAAGCTCTTTCGATGCATCTCTGTCTTTTCTTCTTTTTATTTGCTCCAAGCTCAGGCTGAGGAGTGGATGGGATTTTGAATACTTTCAACCTCATCATTTTCCAACTTCCCTGTCCACTTAGGCAATATAATTTTTAGTCATGGGTGACTCAGAACATGAAGACACATCACCGTGGTCTCACCTCCATGGATTCTGACTCCGAAGTGGTGGGATGGGGCCTACGAAATCGGCATGGTTAACAAATGATCCAGAATGTTTTGATGGGGGTCTTACGGCTGGTGGGCAAAGTACTGATTACTCTCTTTTCTAGTCCAAGTCTGGCTTTTGTCTTTTCTTAGACCATTTTCATCTGCTGTTCCTTCTCATTGCCTAGTCTAAAGACTCAGCTGTGGCTTGGGTCTGGCTTCTTTGGGGGGACAGCTTATGGAAGAGAAGCTCAATGTATCCTTATCTTCCACTGCAGCCAAAGTAATCTTTTCAAAATGCCATACTGCCCATGTGGATACATTGCTAAATCTTCCTTTGTTTTTCCTTTGCATCTGGAATCAAGGTAAACTTGTTAACAAGGCCTGCTCAGTTTGGTTCCTCGAGCCCTCTACATTTTCATCCTGACCTCCATCCCAGTCATGCTGGCTACCTTTTCCTCCCACATCCTCTTCATGCCTCTTCCTGCCACAGGGCCTTTGCACTTTGCCTATTCCACTTCACCTTCTCCTGGTTGATGTCTTCATGGGCTTCACATTTCACTTCAAGTGACGTTTCCTCATGAAAGCTCTTTCTGACCTCATCAACTATAAATGTGGCACTTGCCCTGGGGTCAATTTTACACTTGGGTTTTGGGGGTTTTTTTTGTGATTATTTGACAAAGGTCTGTCTCTCCCACTAGACTGCAAGCTCCATGAGGACAAAGCTCAAGTTAATATTTGGCTGCCATGTGTATCTCCCAATGCCCAGCATTTTGCCTGGGTCAATAGTCATTTGTTGAGTGAATGAACAAGTGGATGAATGAATGAATGAGTGAATGAATGAATGAGAGAAAACTGTGGCTTTGTGTTATGCTCCAGGCAATCAGAAAAACTGAATAAGTGTTCTGCAACTATGATAGACACTAAGCCTTCCATATGAAACCAACAGTGAGGAATCTGAGAGGGCTTCATGCCATTCTGCTGCACCTTGAATGGAAGGAGGTTGGCCCCAAACCAGCATGGTGCCACAGTTGATAAAAGCACCACTGCCAAGGTCGGTAGAGGGGGCTGGGCAATGGCCCCAACAATAGCAGACAAATACAGAGGAGAACATGAGTAAAGGAGGAAGAATTTCTTGAGAATGGGAATTATAATAAAATGAAGGTTACCAAACGCCAAAGAAAAGAGACAGTGAGGTAGCTCAAACTTTATGTGTCAAATTTGTATGACAGGAGGTATTGATTGGCACATATTTTTCTGGCCAAAGTCAAGTTTAGGGGTCTGGATGCACTCTACCAAATTGTACTGGGGAAAATCAAATGATGACAAGGCCTGACATCTGTGTGAATGTCTGATTCTAGATTTTCAACTTTTGACAAATACGTATTATTATAGTTGTGATATGTAAACTATTTGCATATGCTCTAAAAACATCTTTTAACTTATTTGTTTTTCCTGTAACATTGTCATTCAGCTTACATGACTGCTATGGAATGTAATCTATTTCTTTTAACAAACCATAGTCTTGAATGTCATCTAGTGAACCAAATATAGTCAAAATTATATTTGACACAATTTTTATCTTTTATATTTTTAGTAAAGAAATCAGTTTATTTTCTTAACATTTAGCACATAGTAGGTACTCAATAATGCTTATTGAATGCATACTTAAAACATTATGTTGTTTGCTTATGGACAGAAAATAATCCTTTAGCTGGAGCCTAAACCTCCATTTAACGAACTCAGAGAAACATGTGTGTTGGAACAGAACCTCTAAAGTCTCCTGTTTCATTCTCTTATCCCATATCATTTTTTTCTAAATAGTTCCCAAAGGGAGGTACCGATAGGGTCTTCAATAATTTTTAGGGTTAACGATGCCACAGTCTCCCAGTGTCAGTGAGCTTCCCTACGTAGCAAACCATCGCAAACCTGGCAGCTTTGTGGCAAACCACAATATTGATTAGTTTATATTTCTGCGAGTTAGCCATCTGGCCTGGGCTCAGCTGGGTGGTTCTTCTGGACTCAGCCAGGCTTGCTTATGTACCCGCAGTACCTAAGCACATGGGTACGAGTGAGCTAGATGGTTGCCTCCTGAATTGGCTGGCTGTCCCCCTGAGGCAGGGGGAGCACTCTCATCCTCTGGCAGGTTAGCTTAGGTGAACTGGGCAGCTTTCCAAACCATCACTTCTACTACATTCTATTTGCCATAGCAAGCCACAAGGCCACCCTAGAACCACTAGCAGGGAAGGTAGGCTCCACCTCTTGATGGCAGGAGTTGCAAAGCCATCTCACAAGTCCACCAGTACAAGGAAAGGTGCTGGACTGTGGTCATTTCTGTAATCTGCCACATTCCTCAAGAACCCCTTTTCTCCACTATCAGGACTATTTCTCTACATCAGATCAAAATCATGCTTCAGCTCATTACCAGCTTGTGCTATTTACTTCATAAGGAACCATAGTCACTATCTTCTGTACAATAGCTTTTCCTCAAGTTAATAGCATTAATTTGCCCTTGAGCTCTCTTTTATCATTAAAAGTATGTTTGATACTTTTTGGTTGAGAAATAGATCCTTGACAAAGAAAGATAGTTATATTTACTAGATACCTTCGAATCCTTGGAATGCTCACCACATCTGAGAATAAATCCTAGCTTTGTCACTTATTTATGCTAAATAATTATGATGATAAGTATAACAGCAATAACAACAGCTAATGTTTAGATAGCACATAATAGTATCAGGCACTGTTCTTTTTTTTTAAGATTTTATTTATTTGAGAGAGAGAACGCATGAGCAGGGTGAGGGGCAGAGGGAGAAATAGACTCCCCACTGAGCAGGGAGTCTGATGCTATGTGGGGCTTGACCCCAGGATCCTGGGATCATGACCTGAGCCAAAGGCAGACGCTTAACTGGCTGAGTCACCCAGGCATCCAGTATTGGGGACTATTCTAAGTGCTTTACATTTAATCCTGACAGTAAACCCCCGAGGCATTAATCCTGACAATAAACCCATTGTACAGATAAGAAAGCTGCAGCAGAGAAGTGTGAAGTCAAGTTTACATGGTCAGACAGAAGCAGAGTAGAAGTTTGCCTGCAAGTAGCCTGGCCTCAGAGCCCATATTCTGAACCACTACAAAGTACTGTCTCCTGTGTGACTCCGTACAAGTCACCCAACCTATCTGAACCCACATTCCCACATCAGCAAAGTGGTGATGGTAATGCCTGCCCACAGATGTGTGGTGAGACTCAAATGAGCCAGTGTACCTGAAATATCTTGGGGAACTGCAAATCACTGTAAAAATGTAAGACATTGTTATTTTTATCATTAACCTGACATGGTCATGTGTTTCACTGAGAACTCGAGAAGTCCAAAGAATGCACAAATTGTTATATGGCTCCTACGTGCTATTTAAATAAAGAAATGGATGGTGTCTGTTTAAATGCAAATCAGTCTGCAGTGTTAACGAAGTCGACATCGGTGTGATTTTGGGTTAACTATTCTGGTGTGAGGTCTTATTTTTCCACCAAGAGCCCTCCCCATCGTGTTTTTCCGAAGATGAAGACAACTCCGCCTATGAAATCTGAGGGAGGAATAGAGAACTACAGCTCCCCTTGAAGGCTGTGCACAACTTCCTTGTTTTGCTGGAAATTGTAGGGCCAAACTTATGCGCATTTCCCCCAACAAATATTTTCTAATTGCTATGTCCTTATCATCGCGAACCCAATTTACAGCACCAGGCATGCAATGTGTTATTTTTGGAGCAGTGCTGTATACACTGGAAAAAATTTGCACATGAGGGCAAAATAGAACAGACAATTGCTTTTGGGGACTGCACAGATTAGTACATCATTGCATACTAACAAAGTGCTAATTGCTCCTTTTGACCACGGGCCCAGTTTACAAAGCTTTTGCACAAATGTGCTCTGTGCACTAAATTACAAAACTAACACTGCATTATTTCTCAGTACAGCTTGCAAATTCTTGTAGGACAGTATGCATTAGCATTAATTAAACTGGAGAGAGAGATAAAGAGAGAGAGAGAGAGAGAGAGAGATCGTGCGCAAGCGCTAGAGAGAGGGATACTCACAATTTGGAAAGAACAGACCGGATGCTAATTACTCAAGTTACAAATGTTGCACTTGTTCTAGGATGATATTAGGAAAAGCAAACAGCATCTATTCTCCAGGCTTGCATTTGGGAAACACAGTTTCAGGTCTGCAGTAAAGATGAAGACTGGTGGTTAATAACTAAAATAAAGTAGTAGAAGTAGTAATAGTAGGAGTAATAGCTGACATTTATTACTTACATTTAGTAAGTAGGCAGCACTTATTCTGTGGCAGGACCTATTCAAATAGTTGTGCACACACCAATGCATTTATTCCTTACAATGACTCTAAGAGGATAAGAATAAAGAATGGTCAATCTTTTAATAAGCTGACTACTGTTGAACCCTCACTCCCATCCCACCCCTGTGATTCAGCTTTAGGCAGTTGAGCCTGAAAATGACAAGGATGACTCAAGCTTTGAAATCTCTGTGAAAATAGGAGTCACCTCTTCCCACCCCCAGTGATCTTTGTTTTCTTCCAAATGCGAAGAAGCCACACTTAAAAAAATTACATTACTGCAAAATATGTACAGAATCTTTTGACTTACTCAAAATAAGTACTTCTCTAAATCTGATCCATTTCTTCTTAAAAAAAAAAAAAAAAGCCCTGAGATAAGTTTCAATTAGCAGTTGAAAGAGGAGTAAACAACAAGGAGTATTTCCTTGTTTTCAGGAATCAAAAGTGAGGATATGATCAGGCCGACTTATAGTTATGAAGAAAACCTGTTTTCTTTTAAATCAGGCTTTAATTTATGAATGAGAAGACTGGCTATACCTTGAAAGAAAAGTATGGGCATATCTGTTTCTTATTATTAAATAGCCAGGATCTTTCATGAAGTATGTGCGGTATGGCTACTCTCTGGGGCACAGATTTAAAGATTATAGCTTGTTAAGGTAGAGCAGAAAGAAGCAAACTGTCTGTGGGGAGATCACATTATACATCCCTGGGCTAAGAATTAACGTGGGGAAATGTGAGAGCACACTCTTTTTGGTGTTACCATATGTGTGAAGTAATCATAAAGTATAACTGTAATGAATCCAATTCTGAAAGTCCACTCTTCTGTGAAAAGAGGTGTCTTTTTTAGCATCTGGAGAAATGCAGATGATGGTAAATTCAGGCAAGAGGGGCTGGACTCAGGCTGCCAATTATACTTGTCCAGCAAATGAACTCAGAGTCGGAGGGAGAATTCTGATCAGAGAATGAAGTACAGTGGTGGGTTTGTCGAACAGGATGTAGTCCCTCCTGTCATTTGGAGGGGAAATTAACTTATGAGGTTGACAGAAATACCGGAACTGTTTTATATGGAACAACAGGTGTTGTGAGTGGGAGACTTAAAAGGACTCCTTTGCCAGATAAGTTTGGGAAACCATGCATGCAGTATTTGCTCCTGGAAATTTGCAAGGCACACAAACATACAAGAGGTTCCAAGGAGCCCTGCTTCTTATTTAAGTTCACTTTAAAAGGATTCGCACAAACTAGTATTCTGTGAAACTCAGTTTGGGAAATGGTAGAGAATTTTTTAAAAAGTATTTGATTGTGGAAAGAAATGTGTTCACTTGACCAGTAGGTCGGGTTGCCCACACAAAAGGAGTAAAGAAGCATACTTCATTAAAAAGTACAGTCATAATACTTGGCAAAATAATGTACTTCAGGCCAACTGAAAGACACTAAGCTGAAAAACTAGGGGCAAGTTAAGAGTCCTATCCAGGAAGGAAGCCAATCAATTGCTTGACTTGAAGAAACTAAACTGAATTGCTTGACTTAAGCTTAAGTAATCTGTGTTAAATAAGGTCATTTTTTTCCCTGTACCTTTGTCTAAGTATGTGTGGGGAGATGGTGGTGATGGTGGTGAGGTGTGTAACTCTACCTTCAGTTTCCTTGTAAATGAAGTGTTCGTCCATATTTTGCCAAATTCTAAAAATTCTTTCTTAGATTAGGGGAATTTGGATGTAGAAGGATTATATTTTTGTACAGATGATTACAAAATCTGACTATTGGGAATCAAAAGTGCCCGGCTTAAATTCTTGATCAACATGGCAAAGGAAAGCAGGGTACCGTGAGTCCATTGCTTTACCATACATAGAGCCACAGCCAAAAGTCAGAGAGAAACTGGATTGATAGAGAGAAGTGAAAACATGACTAAGGGAGCAGGAAGTTGGAACTGTCCTCTTCCCACCTGGGCTTCCCTTCCCGATCTCTTTCTGCTTGAATTGCTGATGACTTTACTGATGCTTTGGAAATTCTCAACTACCACAGAGGGGAATAGGGGATTTCTGCCGCCCCACTCTCCCTTTTTCTTCTTGTCTTTGTTCAGTTTGTGGCCCTAGTGCCATGCTGATGCTGAGCTGTCACTTCGTTAGTCAAATTATGGTGATTAATGCAAACAGCCAACATGAACTTTGGGCTGCTCAGATGTTAGATAACCCATGAGCTGGCAGGGAGCCATCTTTCTACATATCCTAAGTGACTCAGACATCTTTCAACACCAAAGAAGGTCTTCCTCAAGCACAGAACTCTGTGATTCTTAAGTGACTCAGACACCTTTCAAAACCGAAAGACAGCCTTCCGGTATTTGATATAAATTTGATGGCCAAGTTCTTTTCAGATGATAAAATTAATGAGACTGTTTAAAAACAAATGGCTTCTGGTGAAAAGGGGTGTATTCTATGGACTTCTATTACATACACGATGCTGATTAATTCTAGAAGTTTTTCAGCACATTCCAAGGCTCCAACATCTTTTCTTCTAAATGTGGTCATTTTCTTTAACTGAGTTTGAGAAGCAATTAAGAACCCACTTCCATCTATGGTTTAGCTTTTACATGTGGTAAATGATGATGTGTCCGTTGTTCTCCTAATTTGAAGCAGATGTTTTGGGGACTAATAAGAAAAATAAAATAAATATAAGATACTTAGAACTTTGAAAGAAACTTCCTATAGCAAATTGAGAAGCTGTGGTTTATTACATAATATGGAAGCCTCAATTCTGAAGTTCTTTGGAGAATAGGTCACCAAACTTTCTTACCTAAGATGAAATTAGAATTCTCGCCACAAAGGATTTCCTGCCTAGATGGAGGTAAAGAAGCCAACTATGAGAAAAATGTTCCATTAACATAAACTGAAGTTTTATTTCTGGGGGATACCCTATGAAATCAACCACTTCCCTTATGGTACCATTTTATGATTCTATATGCTCAGAAGAGCCAAGCAGGGAAAATTTTGATGCAGTTGGTTTTGTCTGTTTCTTTCCCTGGAGGCCCATCATCCAAGACTAGACTTACAGACCCTTCTCCCAACTGTAGAAGACATCTAATGTTAATTGTATAGGACTTGGGCCCCAAGCTATTTCCTGCCCTTCCCGAAGGATAGAGGGGTTTCTTCTTCTTTTTTTCCTTCTCTAAATGCAATGGGTTTTCACCTGTACCATTGGGGTGACATGGTTTGTTGCTTCTCCTCTAGCATCTTAAGATTTACATTCTGTAGGATAAAGAAGTGTAGATGGGGTTCCATTCTTTTCTCCAACAGCAGCTGCTCCCATCTTCCAGCCTTTTATGGGAGTCCTTGGTGGTGTAGCCATGGAAAAACCCTGTGAATGAGGGGAAATTTCTCAAATGTCTGAGTATCCCACATGCCTTATACCATCATGATTGCCCTCACATAATCTTTGGCAATTTGTTAACAATTTTAGTTGAGTTCTTTATACCTGCTTGTATGGTACCCAATATCTTCATTTCATCATCTAATACAAGTGAGCCAAAATTCTTATCCCATCTTTCCATGGAGGAGCCTCTCTTTCCTTGGATTTCAGGCTCCTTGTTTGCCCTACAACCTCAGCAATCTGAGGAGTTCAAGAAAAGTGATGGTTTTGTAATTTACTCAGATTTTTCTTGCTGTTAGGTTAGCAGGGATATTATTTCTAGTTCCCTACATCATAGGCCATAGTGGAACTCTGAACCATGATTTTTTTTTAAGGGAAGGGAATGGGTCAGGAAAAGGATGAGAAATCTTCATTCACAGACATGTTTCCAGCAGAACTTGCAAATCATGCAATTTTGGGCCATGAATCTGAACTTGAATTGGCCTGTCAGAAAGGGAAGAGTTATTCTCTTACTTCTAGATTAGTTTGAAAATGTCTTGAGAAGCTAGATTGGTTCCAATTTCAATCTAATTCCCAGCTATGTCCCCTCAGCTGACCCAACAGCTGGTGGTAGGTAGTAAGCTTGTCCTCTGGTTCCTGATTACTATAGTGAATTTTCAAACTATTTTACTCACAGTAGCCCAGCTTCTCCTGGTGCGTGTCTGTAAATGCAACCTAGGCCATCTGGTCTTTCCTCCTGGGTGGCCAAATGTTATCTTGCCTACTGCTTTCATTTGTTAACATTGTGTGCTCCTGAAATGATGCCTCTGCCTGAATGGAAGTGAAAGGATAATAGAGTATGAATGAGACAATAACAAAAATCCGTGCCACTGTTTATCAAACACTGTCACAAACCAGGACTATGTGAAATGCTTTATAGTACTATCTCATTTGATGCTCATAACAAACCTTTGGGTAAGTGCTATTATTATCTCATTGCAAATATAAAGAATCAATAAATGAACTAATTAAATGGTGGGGGAAAAATAGACAGCCATATACAAAAGAATGAAACTAGACTACCCACATACACTATACACAAAAATTAACTCAAAATGGATTAAAAACTTGACCTGAAACCATAAAACTCATAGGCAACAATGTAGGCAGTAAGCTCCTTGACACTGGTCTTGGTGATGCGTTTTTGGATCTGATTCTAAAAGCAAAGGCAACAAAAGCAAAAATAAACAAGTGGGACTACATCAAACTAAAAAGCTTCTGCACAGTAAAGGAAACCATCAACAAAAAGAAAAGGCAACCTACTGAGTGGGAGAAAATACTTGCAAATCCTATATCTGAAAGGAATTGATATCCAAAATATATAAAAAAAATTCATACAATTCAATAGCAAAATCTCCAAATAATCCAATTAAAAAATGGACAGAGGATCTGAGTAGACATTTTCCCAAAGAAGGCATACAAAGAGCCAACAGGTACATAAAAGGTGCTCAACATTACTAATCATAAAGGAAATGCAAATCAAAACCACAATGAAATATCACCTCACCCCTGAATTGAATAACTATTATTAAAAAGACAAGAAACAACAAGTGTTGGTGAGGATATGGAGAAAATGGAACACTTAAGTACTGTCTGTGGGATGTAAATTGGTGCAGCCACCATAGAAAACAAGTTTTGAAGTTCCTCAAAAAATGAAATATATAACTACCACATGATACAGCAATTACAATTCTGGGTATTTAACCAAAAAAATGAAAACATTAATTCAAAAAGATACATCCACCCCTATTTTTATTGCAACATTATTTATAATAGTCAAGATATGGAGGCAACCCAAGTGTCCATCGATGGATGAATGGATAAAGAAGATGTGTGTGTGTGTGTGCGTGTGTGCACGTGCACACACGCACACACATACCCAATGGAATACCAATCAGTCATAAGAAAAAGTGAAATCCATGTAACGACATGGATGGACCTTGAAAGCATTATTTAAGTGAAATAAGTCAGACAGAAAAAAAAAAAAACGAATACCATATGACTATTTACGTCTAAAACAACAACAAGAAGAACAATGAACACCCAGCTCATAGATATAGAAGACAGATTGGTGGTTGCCAGAGGCAAGTCATGGGCGTGTAATGTAATGTGCGACATAGTTAATAATATTGCATTGCATATTTGAAAGTTTCTAAGAGAAAATAAAAGAATCGGAGGCACAAAGAATTTGAAGTAACTTACACAAGGTTGCAGATCTAATAATAGGTAGATCCAGAACGCCAACTTAGTATCTTAACTACTCCTGAAGTATATTGATATCTGTCCAATACTATTTTTTTTAAAGATTTTATTTATTTATTTGAGAGAGAGAGAATGAGAGAGAACACATGAGAGGGGATAGGGCCAGAGGGCAAAGCAGACTCCCTCCCGAGCAGGGAGCCCGATGCGGGACTGATCCAGGGACTCCAGGATCATGACCTGAGCCGAAGGCAGTCGCTTAACCAACTGAGCCACCCAGGCGCCCTGTCCAATACTATTTTATTGTTGTTGTTGTTTGATTTATAGAGTGAGGACTCTCAAATAGAATGTATTAAGTTAATGGAAATTTTCTGTGGAAGACCTGACTTTTGAAGATGATACCAAAGATCTTAGAGAAAGAGAAAGTTGAAAGTCTCCTTCCCTCTGAGAAAGCCTGTCATTCCCAGATCGTGGAAATCTTTTCTTTCTCTCCCCAGCGCCAGAAGCCTGCTCAGATGTCACCCTTAACAACAGTGGCTGTGACAGTGAAAGGCAGACAATGGAAGGTATGACCAAAATCCTGAGTCCCTGCCTCCCACTTCAGGGTTGACAAGCTACACTGAGACCTGTGGCCTGGGTTTGGGACCCAGCTGCTAAAAGCACTTTCTTTGGTTTCTCCTAAGTGGGATCTCTAAGAAGCCACGTGATTGTGAATGGTTTAGACAGGCACAGCTGTAGGGGAGCAGGGGGACATCTTGTTGCATTTCTTTTTTTTTTTTAATTTTATTTATTTATTTGATAGAGAGAGACACAGCAAGAGAGGGAACACAAGCAGGGGGAGTGGGAGAGGGAGAAGCAGGCTTCCCGCTGAGCAGGGAGCCCGATGCGGGGTTCGATCCCAGGACCCTGGGATCATGACCTGAGCTGAAGGCAGACGCTTAACGACTGAGCCACCCAGGCGCCCCTCTTGTTGCATTTCTATAAAGAAAACAAGCTGACCATATATTTGGATCTATCCAAGGTTGCTGAATGCACTTCCCTTAAAGTTTTTTTTGTAAATTTTGAGGTGGAATAAAAACATTCAGTTGGTGGTAACTAGATTTTGTCAAATTTTACACATTTTCATGTTTCCTGTGCTTCTTGCGGGCACATGTCAATAAATGTTATTATAAAAATGATAATGTCATACATTGTGTAGATTTTTGTATTCTGCAAAGCCTTTTACATATACTATTTCATTTCATATTATGAAGTCAGTAAGGCAGATGGAGAAACGAAGCACACTCTAGCAAAGAGAGTTGTACCAGAGAAAAAATAATAAGGAAGGATCAGAGGTGGGTCTGGATTTCCACCCTTAATGGCAACATGACTTGTTGACACAACCCGTGGTCCAGTCCCCCAGTCTTCATCTTGGAGATGAGTCAGTAGGACCATACCATTTCTGTGATTTCTCCCTGTAGCCCTCCATAACTTGGAGAATCCTGAGCAATCTACCTCCTCACCAACTCTGGCTATCAATTGTTAAACATTTGCCTATCTCATTACAGGTGGGCAATGGTATCTCATGATCATTTAAATTCATCTTTTTATTCTTACTAGAGTTTGGATATCTTTTCACAGATTATAGACCACTTATATTTCTTCCTTCATCTTGATATATGTTTATAAATCTCCATTATCTTCAATGCCTTCAAATCAATTTAAAAGTATTTTCCTTATAAACCATATATATTATGGATTTTTTTTCTTTTAAAATCCCGATCTGAAAATTTTTGTCTTTTGATGGGGAAATTCAAGTCTTTTACTTTTATTGTGATTACATGTATATTTGATCTTATTCCTGCCATCTTATTTTCTTTTCTGTTTGCTGTGATCTTCTCATTCCTGTCCCTGGATTGACCAAATTTCCTTTGTTCCTTTCCTGGTTTTGTGTTGCATTTTGCTTTGTTCTAAACCAGAAGTTTTGGAAGCTCTATATCTTATTTCTAGTTATCTCATGTTTAGCCATATATTTTTAATGCATTTATATATATTTTCCTATTGTCCAAAATAAATCAATGTTTATAACCCACATCCTTCCAACAGGTGTTTGGCATATTTTTATTTCTTCCTTTCTTACTAGAATATTTTAGCTACAGATTTTAATTTTTTTAATTTATGACTTATGGTCTCTAAAATCTTTAGTGATTCATGATTATCTATTTAATTTTATAAAATTGCAGGCTGGAGTAATTAATATAGGCAGATGATGTGGGTTTTTCTTAACATAATATGAAGTATTATGTCTGCAGTGGGACTCTGCTCTCACAGGGAAGATTCTCTTCAGTGGACAAAGAATGGCAGAATTTAGGCTTCTCTAAGGATGGGCCAAGAGCATGGTACCTCCACTTATGGTTGCCAAATTTATGAGGCAACGTGCTTTAATACTTTGTGCTTCAAAAAGGAGCTGCCTTTCTATTTTATATCCAAATTCAAAGTTGCAGTCAGCTTTTCTTTCTTGTCCCAGTGCTCACTGTTCATCTTCAAAACGGAGCCCATGATTTATTTAGAGACCATTCTTCTAGTTTTAATGTGGGCACCAAACCATGGCCAACTGCTAAATATAGGGAGATGAATGGGGGTGGAGATCAACTGGCAAAACTTTTCAGCTGTCCTTTAATTATCTCGGAGATCATCACTTGATGATGGCCCTGCTGCCTTTCCATTGAGAAGGATTTGAGCTGCCTTAGTACCCCTTACTCATGGCACAATTTGGGATTGCCAGTCCATACTGTGGGATTACAAATCATTTCCGCTTCTGTCTCTCAAATATCCCCAAAATTTCTGATCCAGAAATAGCACCTTTCCTCATTTACCACCTTTAACCAGAATGACTGACATTTCACAGAAAAAGAACCTAAGGCTTCGAGAAGACAACCTTGAGAAGTAGGAGGTACCCTTCAAGGATAATATGAGGCTTGCAGTAGTTTTGAGGGTGGGGTGGGGAGGGGCAGAAGGAGAGGAAGAGAGAGAATCCTAAGCAGGCTCCACACCTAGCATGAACACTGACGTAGGGCTTTATCTCATGACCCTGAGATCATGACCTGAGCTGAAATCAAGAGTCAGACACTTAACTGACTGAGCCACTCAGGCATTCCCTCCCCTGCACCCCCCCTTTTTTTTTAGAGAGAGAGAGGGAGGGGAAGCTAGCAGTATTGAAAAGATAGGAAAGGGGAAAACCTTTCTTGGCAGCCAGCTTTACTTCTCCTTTCACTGTGCATATGAGTACCTTCATATGTTTTAAGCACTAAATGATCTCTTCTCAGTTCCATGCTTTAAGAAGATGCTGTTTACCTGGTGTGATCCAGCAATGTCAGATATGTCATGAGCCAAGAACACATTGGGGAAACATGGTAGCTGGAACATATAGAAATGTATGAGGACCCCCCCACACACACACACACTCTCCTATCACCCTTTTGTTAATCTATTTAACCAAAATGTGTTGAGTGCCCACCACTTATACTCTGTTAATCCTGGGTTCACTGTAGTAAATACAACAAACAAGCCTTCTGTCCTCATGGAGCCTATAGTCACTACTGTGACATCACACTGGCCATCACCTTCTACTTTTGCTTCTTTTATCTCAATTCTCCTCACTAAGAGAACCTACTAACCAATGCAGTTAAGCAACTGCATTACATACAACTTTGAAGCGATCTCTAGTACTGTTATGAAAGCAAAGTAGGATTTTACCAACATTTAATTTTGGCCAAAAGGGTCATACATTTTTTAATGATTGGGGGGGTCTCTTTAGAAAGACACTGGAGTGAAGAATGCTAGTTCAGTGAGAGCTTCTGAATTACCTTTCTCATGTTGAATGGTGTATTGCCATCTTGAGCAAATGGGACCACATAAAATATGTAGTCAATGAAGTGAGATTCAGAGTGGGATCAAACCTTGAGATAACATGTGGCTTGGGAGATATTCAGAGCCTTGTTTTCCTTGTCCAAAAAAATAAAAAGATGTCACTAAATGATGTCTAAGGTCTTCTAGCAGTAATGTCTACTGGGCCTGTATTAATAAAAATATAATACAATAAACTCTGTTTTCATCTTTTAAATTTCCACCCACATAAGATGTTCCTTGAGGTTAGTGGAAGTTCTATGGAGAAAAACAAAGGAGAGAAAAGGCAATTGAACTTACAAAGTAATAGTCTTGCAAATCCACAAGATTGCTGTTGGGTGGTGTATCTTATATTCCTTGATACGGTGTCAAAATGAGCTACTTTCTGAGGAAGGGCTCTTGTCTTAATAACCTTCCTGTGTTGTCTGTGAAGTCCCAATAACAATAGAGATCAAGGTGGAGAGGAAAGTCAAAGCAGGATAGTTAAATTTCTTTTTATAAGATAGTGTAAGATGAAGAGATTCTTTCCAGGTTTTGGACTTTTCTTAACCTTTTTTACTCCCCTCTTTCTCGTCATCCCACCTGCCACTCCTGCCTCCTCTCAGAACAAAGCTGGAGAAAGCAAGCTTTGGGACCCAAAAAGGCTAGGACATAGTTTTTACTGTAATTCACACCTTTCCCAAGTAAATTCCTTAGAAACCTCAGTAATTGGTAACTGATGTTTATTGAATTGGTCTCCTCAAATTGTCACTGGGACAGAGTGAGAAATTGTTATACGTCCTGCCAGCAGCCTGCTGTTGATGTTTTGTTTTAAAGGTCCCTTTAGACTATCCATGGAAGTTGTGGCCATTAAGAGTTGTTCCAAGGCTCTTAAGAGTTGCTCTTCTCCTTCTACTTCATTCTGCTCTTGGGTCACTTCTAGTACCCAAACCCACTCATATACACATTGGACACACATACACACACACCCTTATATAAGTATTTATATGGAGCCTGTGGAATATACCTAAGAGCATAAGCTCAGGTTGCCTGGTTTCTCCATTTAGTAGCTGAGTGATCTTGGGCAACTCACTTAACCTCTCTTTCCTCAGCTTCATCTATATTACAGTGTTAAAATGAAGATTAAATGGCCGCACCCTTGTCCAGTATTTACCACAGGCCCTGGCACATTGTAAGTGCTCTATAAATGTGAGGTATTATGCCCCTGATGAGCTTTCATTGTGCTTGCATTCTTTTGGAGTCCTGGGGAATGGATACCTTGGACAGTGAGATTTCCAAGTAAGGTGCTCTCAAAAGACTGCCCAGATTGAGCTAGGTTTCCATGTGTGGGAGTAGGGTAGGTAAAGTACTACGTGGCTTGCCCTTTGTTCTTACATGAGCTCAAGTCATGAAAGCGGCTTGGTGGGATTGGGTGGCAATGGTCTCTATGTGCCCTTTCAAGAAGGTAAAGTTAAATGTCACTTGCCAGGTGTTGAAACCTGACTCTAAAAAGAGTGAGTTAAGGGAGGTAGTTGTATTGAGCAGAGCCAGGTAAATTATCCACTGTGTTCAAGACCATTCTGGCAGAGCCCCATGGTGCTCTCTTATGTACATGTTCCCATTGTTTCTGCACATGCTGCCCTCAGCACCATCTTGGGAAGGAGGGAGGGAGGGTGGGTGGGTGGGGACTTCTGATGTGATGCTGACAAGTACAAGCAATGGGAAACTTGACAGTTTCTATCCACATGAGCTCCCTCTGTTTCCTTTCTTCTTTTTGTCTCAGTTGTGATGGGCTTTGGTTTCGTTGAAGTTTAGTTTTGAGTTTTGACCTTAAGTAAACTCTGGTTGCAGGGTCAGTGTGATTGCCTTGTGCAAGAGCTGTGGTTACATGCAGGGGTCTGTGAGGGACATCTGCCTGGGTGGGGAAGATCTGCCCTCCATTTCCAAAACTTGGCTTCCATCAGGTCAAACTAAATCCTAATCCTTTTAAGCTCCCTCTTCTAGGTTAAAAATTGTCCACAAAGATGGCAAATAAAAGATTCTTAGGTACCCTAGATCTTGCTTTTGTGGGCCATGTGTCACAAATTTTCCATGTGGCTGAGAAGGGGAGAGAAATATTCATGTAGAAAACCCATGTTTCTTGTACAGATAGGGAATAGTAGGAACAAAAATATCTTGCTTCTCTTTCTATTTAATGCAATAAATGGTCTAGCTAACATGGACAGAATTTACCACACAAACTTCCTGTAGCATAAACATACAAGTCCTGAAAATGGGTAAATTTTATCAGAAGTAAAAACAAAAAACAAACAAAAAAACCCACAAAAAACAAAACAGAAAGTAGGAAAAATGCTCTACCACATATAGAACACAAAGCTTTGTGTAAATGCCACAGAACCTATCAAAAACTGTCAGTTGGAAGCTACTGTGAATTCACTGGGGTCTTCTACACTGTTTAAGGTAGTGAACCCCAACCTTTCATGAATAGAAGCTCTTTTTCATTTTTGCAAGGTCTGATGCCTAGAAGGGGACAGTGATGGTGTTAATAATCTCACCAGGGTAACATCAAGTGAAGCTATTGAATGGAGGTGTAAGAATGGTGTTTTGTGCCTGTACTGTGGGCTTCTGACAGCCAGCATTCACTCATTCACTCATTCACTCACTCACTCACTCACTCACTCACTCACTCACTCACCCATTCATACTTCTAACTAATAATATCAGCTACAAGTTACAGCCATAGCTGTTGGCCAGAAAAGAAGGGGGAAATATGACAGTGGCTCAGGGATCAACTGTAACTTCCTCTGGGAGAAGGAACTCACGGGTCTAGAGAGCTCTAGATTCTGTCTTCTGGGAAAAATGGAATTTAGGCAACAGTTAGACTGTGTGTGCATTCAGGGTCCTCAATTTATAGGCATGAAGCTCTGCTTATGAGACTTACAAATTCCTGCAAGCCGTGAAGTTTGGTGATGACTGGGGCTACTATTGGGAGAGGGGAAAGGCAATGAGATTCTGGAAGATACCTGGGAAATGAACCACTTGTGTCTTTTAAAATCTACTGGAAAATCCAAGAGTCTCTGTCAAGGGGGCCACTCCAAGACCTCCCTGAGGAGGCAGCCTTTTTCCATGGGTGCTGCATGGTAAAAGGATATAAGTCCCATTTGGAGGAAATCTTACACCCAGAAACACACTCTCTCATCAATCTTTGTCTTTGAAGTTTGGGTTCACCCACAACATGTGACTCAAAGACACATAAAAGACACGCAACCCCCATGGCCATGGGTAAGGTCATTATCTTGTGAGAGAAGTTGGTTTGGAGATTATTCATACCTCATGCATGATAACCTTTGCCATTCTCTGCCCACCTTCATTACAGCTAATTTCAAAACAAATCTTTTTCTTTTTCAAGATGTTTAAGAAAAAAGCAACAACAAAAAAAAACCTCTGATCAATTTACATATGTGATTGATTATATCAGCCTTCACAAGAGTTCTGAAGTACATCTCAGGCTCATAGCTGGAAATTGGTTTTATTAAGTGATCTGTTGGTATACCATTGCTTACTCCTGGGTACATCTCTAATGCAAAGAAGAGAATTTAGTTTTTAATTGATTATATTTTGGTTTCCCAAAATAAGATGACTGTGGATTTGCATATGTGATTTCCTGGTGCATAGACCATCACATATATAGGTTTTTATATCATCGCACCTCACATCCTGGTCTCCTGGCTGACTCACAAATGTTTGAATTGGCTTGTAGATGCGTGTGTTTCCAACTTCATCACAGGGATCTTGCCATCCCAATTTCAGATTTAAAAAAAATTAATTTTCATTGGTATTATGTGGTGTATTAGTCTGCTAGGGCTGTCATAAAAAAAAAAAATGCCACGGACTGGGTGCCTTAAACAACAGAAATTTATTTTTCACAGTTCTGGAGGCTGGAAGTCCAAGACTGAGATGTCAACAGGTTTGGTTTCTCCAGAGATCTCTCTCTGAGATGGACACCTTCTCTAATTTATGTCCTCATATCACCTTTCCTCTGTGAGCACACACTCCTGGTGTCTCTTCCTCTTCGTATAAGGACTATTGGATTGGGATCCCACCATTATAACATCATTTAACCTTAATTACCTCCTTAAATACCCCATCTCCAAATATAGTCATATTAGGGCTTAGGGCTTCAACACATGGATGGGTGGGGGGAGGGAGGACACATACAGAAAATAACACCTGGTATGGTAGGTAGGATTCTAAGATGTCCCCTAGATTTCCTCCCCCTGGTGCAATTGCCCCAGGGCTATGAGGATGGTGGATTTTACTCCCGTGATTAGGCTAAGTTATATTGCAGATTTGACCTTTAGATATGAGATTGTCCTAACTTAATCTCAGGAGTCCTTGAAAAGCAGAGAGTTTCTGGTAAGTAGCCGAAGGGAAAAATCAAAGAGATTTTATTTGAAGGAAATTTGATGCAAGGGAGGTTCTCTGTTGCTGAAATGGGGGAATCACATGGCAGGGGCTCCAGCGTGGCAAGTAGATGCTGAGAGGGGTCCCTGACTGACAGCTGGCAAGATGACAGGGAGCTCAGCCCTCCACCTACAAGGAATTAACTCTACCTAAACAACCTGAGTGATCTTGGAATTGGATTCTTCCCAGAACCTCCAGGTGCAGACTCAGCGTGGCCGGAATCTTGGTTTCATCTTTGTAATGCCCTGAGCGGAGAACCTAGCCATGATCTGTGGGACTTTTGACCTACAGAACTGTAAGATGATAGGTGGGTGTTATTTTAATCTCCTAAGATTATGGTAATTTGTTACACAGCGATAGAATGCTGATGCAGATAGGTGTTAGTAGGTCATCTGAATCAGCCACAGACCCATGGAAACAGAACCAACTGAAGCTAATTCTTCTGCTGCCACATCCACATCTTTTGGACCAAGTTCCCTGGTGTTTCTCACACCGTAATATAACCTGCACTTCTCCTGGGAACCCTGTTAAAGAGCAGAGTCTGATTCAGTAGTTCTATGGTGAGTCCTGAGATACAGCATTTCTGACAAACTCCCAGAGGAGGCTCATGCCACAGTCTGAGGGTCACATTTAGAGTAAAAATTATATACTTAGGAAATTGGTTTTATCCTCAGAGCTGTGGCAAAGCTGGGTCTGTCTTCTCTTTGCTCTTTAGTAGTTGATTGGTCAATTTCTCAAAGGATTTGGTCCAGAATTTCTGATGTTAATGGTAATGATGTCAGAAATTTGAGGTTTGTAATAGTAATAGTTAATATTCATTGATGATTTGCTATGTGCCATACACTTGTAAGTATTTCCATGAATTGCTTCATTTAAATCCTACAACCTATAATCAGTAGATGTTGTCATCCCCTTGTTTGGAAACCAAACCTCAAGGAGAACAAATAATGTGGCCAAGATCACATTGCTTATATATTGGAGTTTTATGGTTCAAACCTAGAACCTTCTGATACTCTTGATCATTATTCTATTCAGCCCTTCTTTCTTAATGTAACTGAGAATATAACACAAAAGAAAACATACATGTGCTCCTCCCCTTGCTCAATTAGGGAGGAAATATATTTTTCTTTTGTTCCTCTCTCAAAGACACTTGTTTGAGGGGGCCCCCTGCCTAAAATTTTGATTCAAACTATGTTCAAGAAAAAACTGTAGTTTACAAGTTTCTGAGAAATTTTTTTTTAATGCTCAAATCAGAGGTTTTTGGTTTAGCAAAGGCCTTTCTGAGGTTTTTAAAATGCAAAAATAGATCAAAAACTTAGTTTGGGTGGAGAGAGCAAAGCATAATAAGCAAAGAAGATTGGGGGGAGGAGGGGTGGAGACCGGCAGCTGCAGATTGAGGATAAGATGGGGATGAGTAACATGGCAGGTGTCAGGGCCTTAGGAGAGAAGACAAACCATGGCAAAGTCCTAGCAAGGAAACGTCTTCGAAGAACAATTCAATGAAAGGACAGTTGAATGCCAATATAGTAATCTGTTCCCTTTACTGAGCTCTGCTCTTCTCTCCGTCCTTGAACTTAAGGCTCTCAGTCAGAGGCCTTTGTGTAAGGGGGGAACGAAGGGACAGTAAAGGGGAAGGTAATATTTCCCTCACAACACTCTGCTGATACTAGAGCCACAGTGAACAGTAGAGGTGCAGGTCCAAGGCAAGCCCTGCAGATGGGACCGGCTGCGTGAGCAACATCCTGCAGCATGCAGTGCGTCAGTGGAAACCCAAGTCCCCGCCATGGGGTTTCTCAGCACTGGCACTAATGACGTCTAGGGCCTGATCATTCTTGGTTGTGGGGGGCCATAGTGCACCTTTTAGGTTGTAGAGCAGCATCTCTGGCTTCCACTCCCTAAATGCCAATAGCACCTTCTCTCCCCAGTTGTGACACCAAAAAAATGTTTCTAGACATTTCCAGATATCCTCTACGGGCAAAATCTCCCTGGCTAAGATCAGTTACCCTACACCAAACCCTCCAGACATACCGGGAAGGGCTCAGACACCCACAAAGCATGGGATGTTGACTTAAGCCATAGGACTAAAGAAATCCAGGTTGTAGATCTAGGTTACAGTAATATAAGCAGAAATGCGGAGTCAGACAGGGTTTGGGTGCAGGGAGAGTTAGGGGTAGTCGTATCTGTGTTAAGCATAAACACTTAAAAGAACATTGGATAAAAAAATGGGGGGTGGGTTGAGAGAACGTTGGTCTCTAAAGCACTTTTTCTCCAGAAAATAAAAGTTCTGAGGGTCTATTACCATTAGCAGGCTCTGCTGTTTGCCCAATTCAAATATAGTTTTCCTTTTTAAAAACAAAAAATCATAAATATTTAATTGAAATTGTCAAAAGGAAGCCCCAAAATGAGATTTTTCAATTTTGGTTACTAACAGGCAAAGATTGTGATTTGGTTCCAGCCACTTGTGAGCTGTCTGCCTGCCACGGGCTCTGCCTTTATAGCACCCTTGATTAGATGTGACATTTTCTCACTCTGAGTATTTTGCCCATATTTGAAGAGACCCACACAGGGGACCTTATTAAAATCTGCAGAAGCCTGTGAATACGTGAAGATGCACTTATGTGAACGGAAGGGAGAGAATGGATTTTTTATCTTCTGGGAATCTGCTGGTTTTATTTTATAGGAGCTTCCAAAATGGGAAAGAAGATGCAGATCTCATTTGAAACAGACTGCAGTGTGTCCTCTGCTCAGAAGTCCGAGAGAGCCCGGGGTAAAGCCGAGTTTAAGTTGTTTTTATGGACCACTAAAATGGGAATTGCTTCTTCTGTTAAACTCCAGTTTCCTTTGCTAATTATACTGAAGAGATGTGGACAGCATAGAGCCATGGATCACAATGACCCCATTGGCTCACTCAAGTCCGTGTCTGGGCTGACAAAAGTGTGAATTGCACTCTGCTCCCGGTCTGATTTGTCCCTGATTTGCCTTTCTAGTAAATGGCCCCAGGCCCCAGTAAGACAGAGTGGAGGCAAGCCTCCAAAAGTAGGCTGACCCTGTTGAAAACTGTGAAGGAGGCAAAATTTGTCCCCAGGTTCCCCTTCCTGTCCCCTTGCTATCTTGATAGGGCTTTAGGGCTTTTCTTCCCACACTTTTATAGGTCCTCAATATTCTAAGGCTTTTCTAGATAGATTGTTTTCAGTGAAGCAGCGTCATTCACAGGCTCTTATGCAAACCATATGACTCTGGTTCCACCACCACTCTGGTTCCACACCCCACATAGGATCGGGTCAAAGGTGGGAGCTTAAATCAAGGCAGCCAGCTCTGACAGGGGAGAGAGGATGAGCTCGATCTGTCAGCACAGATGCTTCCTTAGGAATTCACATTAACAAGTGGTGACATGAAGTGGGCATTAGCCGTGGTAGCTGACACTAAGACTATGAGGCTGAGTGGGGCTGAAGGAGAGGGAGTGGAAGAGATGGCATGAGGAGCCACGGAAAGCAAGAAGGCATTGATTACTTAACAAATATTGATTGGGCATTTACTGCGTGACACACAGTTCTAGGTCCTGGGGATATGGTGGCAAATAAAGTGGGGAGAGCCCCAGCTTCCAGGAGTTGTTCAGGCAATGAAGAGGTAAACAAATACAGAAGATATTAGATGCTAATGAGCACTCTGAAGAAAAAAAATGGGGAGAGGTGACAGAGTGACCGGCAGGGGTGGAGTAGGGAGAGGAAGGGAAGGGGGCCACTTTGGGGTGGTGTGGTTGGGAAGGTCTCTCTGAGGAGGTGAGATCTAAGCTGAGTCCTCAGTGACTCACAGGGATAAGTCTTGGGAGACTCCGGAAGAACATTCCAGGCAGAAGTCCTAGCAAACACAAAGGCCCTGAGGCAGGGGTGAGTGTGGCATGTTCAAAGAAAGGAAGAAGGGCTGTGTGGCCAGAACACAGAGGGCAGGAAAAAACAGCACAGGATGAGATAAGAAAGGTAGGAAGGGGCAGGTCATCCAGGCCAGACATCACAGTGAGGAAAACAGGGTTTGACCCTGAGTGCAGGGAAGCCATCACAAGCATATGAAGAACACCTAGAAAGTGAGCTGAAAAAAGCCCAACAATGCAAAATTCATGAGTAAACTGTTCATAAGGAGAAAGAAAGAAGGAAGGAAGAAAGAAAGAAAGAAAGAAAGGAAGGAAGGAAGGAAGGAAGGAAGGAAGGAAGAAAGAAAGAAAGAAAGAAAGAAAGAAAGAAAGAAAGAAAGAAAGAAAGAAAGAAAGAAAGAAAGAAAGGTAGGAAGGAAGGAAGGAAGGAAGAGAAAGAAAGAAAGAAAGAAAGAAAGAAAAAAAGAAAGAAAGAAAGAAAAAGAAAGACTCTTACACATGCAAAAGATGCCCAATTTCTATTTCTGTTGGAGAAGCAGTTAGAGAAACGTGCGTTCTCATACGTTGCTGATGGGAGTACAGAACGGAACACCCCCTGCTGAGGATGGGATTTGCTAATGGATTAGATATAGGAAGAGGTCAAATGCAAGAATCAGAGATGATGTCTAAACGTTCAGCTTGAGCAACAGGGTGGGCTATGATGTCATTTACTGAGGTGAAGAAGACTACAGGAAAAACATGTAAGGGGGCGGATGGGCGCAGGAGACCATTTCCAACACAACCAATCCGAGTTCAGTTTGGGGCGGGTTATATTTGAGAACGCTATTGCTCAGTCATGTGACAGTGCCCCAGGCAATTGGATGTGCAAGTCAGGAGCTCAAGGCTGGAGAAGTGTGTGTTGAACTTGATAGCCTCTCTGTGGCGGTGAAAGTCATGGCCCGAATAGGCTCCTATGGGCTTGCCACCCCCATCACTGTGTGCACCTGAGGTAGAGCGTAATGGTGCTCAAACTTCGAGGTTCATAACAATCACCTAGAGAGCTTTTAAAAAAAACCTCCATTCCTAGGCCTCAGCTCCAGAGTTTCTGATTATGCATGCAAGCCTTGGGTTGGGCCCTGGAATCTTCATTTTTAATACATACCTCAGATAATTCTGATTGTAACTCTGCAGTGCCCAATTCAAAACCCATGAAAGTACCTTCTTAAACTACACAAACCACTAACGTTTATACCTACGTGGATCTGGAACACTGGCTAACTCATATGTTCATTAACTCACTTAATTTTTTCCTTTTCTAAATTTTTATTTGTTTATTTATTTTTAAATTTTTATTTTTTAAAAGGTAACAAATTCACATGCTTGAAAGTCAAAATAATACAAAAAGGCAAATGTCAAAAAGTATTGCTTCCACTGTTGTTCCCATTCATTTTATGTCCAGCTCTGTGTCCCGTAAGGACTCCTATTTCTATTCACTTCCCTGGGGTACTAAAAAATCTTTCTTTTTGAAACTTAAAACAAATTTAAGTATATTTTCTCCCCCAAACTTCTCACCTTTCTTAAACAAAAGGTAGCCCACAATATATAGTATCTGCTCCTGAAATGCTTCTTTAATTAATGCTATAGATCTTTCCATATCTGTGCATAGAGGGCACCTCATTCTTTGTTTTATAGTTGCGTAATATTCCATGGTGCGCATACACCATGGTTTATTCCCTTGCTGGTGGGCAGTTGGACTGTTTCTTATCTTTTGCCATTAATTAATGCTGCACTGCATATTAATGTATATTCACTGTTACTTATCTGTGAGGTGTATCTGTAGAATAAATTCCCAGAAGTGGGATTGCTGGGTCAAAGGGTAAATGCATTTGTAATTTTGATAACACTTGCCAAATTGCCCTCTGCAGGGGTTGTATCATTTTGCACTCCCACCAGCAATGCATGAGCATGCCCATTTCCCTACCACCTTGCCAACAGAGTGTGTTGTTAAACTTTTGGGTTTTTGCCAATTTGATAGGTGAGAAACGTTATTTCAGTGAAATTTCACTATTGTGTCTCTTATTAGGAATGAAATTGAGTTTCTTTTCATATTATATGCATAAGGGCTTTTTGTATGTTTTTTCCCTATAAACAGTCTATTCATAAAACTTTTGACCATTTTCTTCTCAATTTCTAGGAGCTCTTTATATATTAAAGAGATGAGCTCTTTGTAATATAAGACACAATGTTTCCAGTTTTTCTTTCATGATTTGATTTGCTTATTTTTAAAATGTATTTGAATGTATCAATTTTTCTTTATGGCCTCTGGATTTTGAGTACTTGTTAAAAGACCTTCACCACTCTAAAGTTACAAAAGCACTCCCTCGTCGCTTTCATCATTTCAGAGGTCCTTAAGCAGATACTGTTAGCCTCATTTTATGGCTGAGGAAATGGACACCCAGGATTCAGACCTAAGCCTCCCACACTACTAAACTTTTTCAGGACCTGATTCATGGAGTAAGAAAAGGAATCCCTCTTCTCAGCGTAACTTTGCATACTTTTGCTGGGAGATTTGTGAGGGTTATTCTTTGCACTTGGCTCCGAATCTCAAATTTTCATGTGAAAACACCTGTGACCACTGCAGGTGTTAAAGATAATGGTCCTGTTATTTCTCAGGCTTTAAATGAACACACAATTGCCCAGTTCCTCTAAACATTAATGTTTGCATTTAAATAAACACACACAAAAAAAACCCCAAATCTTATAAGCATCAATGCTGGAAGCCAACATGTTGAAACTGCCAGGACCACGCACACCACCTACGGACGTCAGCAAATGTCCCTTTTAATTGAACGCTCAAAAGGATATCTGCAGGCAAGCAGAGAGGCCCTGTGGTGGCCACATTGGACTGCATTAAGGGACACCTGGAATCCATGGCAGCTCCTCGTCTCTGTCTCTCCCTTTCTCTCTGCCAGAGCCAGCAGGTAGGGAGAGTGCTGACGTGTCTATTGAGGGCTAGGAAAAGTACTCTGTTTGAAAGCCAGTCCTCTGATGGAAGATGACCCAGATGAAGCCTTGCACCTGCAGTATCCTCTTCCCACTGAACCCTGGAACCCAGGGGCACCATTCTCCGTGGAAGAAGAGTAATGAGACATTCACCTGATACGTTTGACAGGGGAATGGTGTATGCATGGTCACATTTCAGACCAGGGGCTGTGATAGGTTTATCTCTAGGATTAGCTCTGATCAGCTGGGAAGCTCTAGTTGAGATGGATTCCAAGGCCACGTCTAGGCACAGAGCTATATAGTACTGAGATACTGAGATTGATGTCTGTCACTGATATAGTAGGGGGAAGAGTCACACCCATGTCAAGCATCTGCCCATCCTGATTTAAAGGCTTATAGTTAAGTTTATAGAACCGAGACCCAATGAAAATGACTGAAATGAGCTTACCCACTCCAAATGCCAAAGTTTTGGAATGCTTGGCTCTAGGGAAGTTGCTCTGTCTCCTTTTCCAGAGGGTGATACCAATTATATGAAAAGCAAAACTTTTGCTTGGTTTTCCCTCCCCTGCAATTTGCTTATCCTTTATTTCCAGCTCTAAAATCCAGTGCTTCAGGACCTAACACAGTGCTTTCCAACAGTAGATGTTCGATGACCACTGCATTGAATTACATCACATGTAGCAGACTGAGTTTTAAAAAGCACTTTGTGCACATTCGTATATTCATTCAACGAATCCTTATTTAGCATCTACTTATAGCATGGTACTAGTTAGATGTTGGGATTACAAGACTGAATGATTAGATAAGGTCTCTAAAGTGTAGATTTTTCCCAAATGCATGCATGAAAAGTTTTGAATTTTGATGACTCATGTTCAAGGCCTATACGAGGTACTTTATATCCACATTTGTTCTTCTCCCTTAATAAGTAAAACTTAATAAAACTTAATTTATTGATTCATTCAATTTATTGAGCACTACTCATGTTCCAGGCACTGGTCTAGTGCTGGGGACATAGCAGAGAACCAAAGTTCTTGTTCTCAGGAGGTTGCAAAAGAGAGAAAGAAGGCAGAAAATATAAGCACTATATTTAAACAAGTGGGTGGCCTAAGGACTTATGAAGAAAGAGGAAGCCTGCTGTCCCTGAAGTCATTTAGTTATTTATCTCGATGCTTCCACCTCAGCTCAGAATTCTTCAGGAGAGCCTACTAAACTTATAGATCCCTCCTCCAACTTCTTCCTTTTGTCTCCTTTCCTCTACTCTTATCCCTGTGGACTTAGCAAGCCTACTAGCACCAAGCACTCTTCTCGTCAAACTCCCTGATCTTGTAGGGCTCACGTTCTAGTGGGGAGACCCACAATAAGCAAGGAAATTAGTATCCTTCTAATGTCAGCTCTGGATCAGTGCTATGCAGAGCAATAAAGCAGGCTTCCAGGTAAGGAGAGTAGCAGGTCCAGAGGTGCCGTTCTGTATAGGGAGAGCCTGGAAGGCCTCTGGAGTGAGATGACATTTGAACTAAGATGTGAACAAAGAGAAGGCAGAACCATGTGGATGTCTAGGAGACAGTGATCCAAGCAGAGGGAATGCTAAGTCAAGGCCTGTGGCTGAAAGGTACCCTGGTATGTTTCACGGACAGCAAGGTGGCCGGAGGGACTGGAAGTGGAGTGAGGAAGGGGGAGCAGTAAGAGGGGACATCAGAGAGGTGGATGAGGCCAGCTTATTCCAGGCTTCACAGGCCATGCTTAGGATTTGAGTGAGATGGGAACCTGCTGGAGAATTTTGGTGGAGTGATAGGATCTGATATGTGCTTTAAAGGGATGGTTCTAGGTGCCCCCTCTATTCATCAAAGAACATTTCCACCTTCTGGCCCCCACCCACCCCCCTCTCCCACCTTCAGACCAGCAGCCCACCCTGTGAGCTGTATTTGGGGGCCAGTTAGAGTCCCAGTTCTGTGACCAATTATCTCCCCAGACAATGCCAGTAATTACAAGGTGGGAAGCATCACTCTGCTGCATACCACACCTTTGAAGAGGGGATTTGGTTCAGCTTGAATTATGGGAAATAAAAAAGGTTCTGGCCATCAGAAAACCTACACTCTAATCTCTATCAATAACTAACCCTGTGCCCCTGAGCTGTTTTCTCTGACTTGGGTCTCAGGCTCCTCATCTGTGAAATGTGGGAGGGTTGAACCTGAAGACCTCTGAGGTACTTTCCAACTCAAAAGCACTGTGGTCTCCTGACAGTTGATGCACAGCTGTGTATCAGGACAGCCGCCTCTGGATAGTAGGGCTGTGGGGAGGACTCGGGGGCCTCCTTTATTTTTTGTATTGTAACAAATAGCTCACATTGATGAGAACTTACTATGTGTCAGATGTGGTGCTAAACACTCTATATGTGATATTTCCTTTCCACGTACAGATGGAAAAACACAGGCTTAAAGAGATTAATATACTCAAGCTCACAGGTCTAGTAAAAGCTAATTCTAGTGTCCTTTGTGATTCTGGGAGCTCAGCCCCTTTGTGATTCTGCCATTCATAGATACATTTATACGTGAATAAGAGTCAATCTTCTGGAGAAAAAAAAAAAGCATTTGACAAGCGACTTAGCATTGCCTCTGTGGTTGACTCTAAACCATAGCTGGATTTAAACTAAACAGATATCTTTGATCTCTGCCAAGATTATTCTCAATACATATTTTTTTGTTCTGGTTTTTTAAAAAGTCTGGTTACACCCTGTTGTATATTCCACTGAATAAATATCTATATAACATAACACACAAACTATTGGTCCAGGCTGGAACTGTAAAAAGATGAACAAATCCCAGCATTCAAAATATGTTTAAAGACAACAGTTCCCAGAGAAAGTGAAATGAAAAACAGAATAAAGTTGCAGTTTGGGGGTGCTTATCAAACAGAAACAAGTTAGTTATGATGCAGTGAGCCTTAAAATAAATCTAAAGTATTTTCCAGGAGGGGTGGGAAGAAGCATGAAGGAGAAAGTACCCTTCCTTCTCTCTCTTCAGGTGTTTTTTTCTTTGGAAATTTCTATTAGAGGAATATTCATGAAAAATGCTTTTCAGCTAAAATAACTTGTTAATTGCCCAAAGACTGAAGAGGAATCTCTATTTCCGAGGTTGATAAAATCTACAAACCTAAATATCTTGACCCACATCTCAATAATTGCATCTTTTGTGATATTTTCTCTTGCCTCAAATTTTCACCTTTGTGAAAAGGTGAAAGCATATCGATACAGTTATATAAGATCAGCGGAAGACTCCTTTGAGCAAATCTCAGTGCATTTGGTCATGCAATGTGAAATAAGCACAGTTATCAATTCAGACCTAGAGATATTGGGGCAATGAGTATAAACATCTTTTAGGGACATAAAAGATAAAATACTCAAAATAAAAATCTTGCCACAAAGTCCAGGATGTACGCTCTCTAAAAAGATAAGCTACAGTTTTTATTGTTGTTTCTAAGTTTTGCTTTCATAGCACTGTATCTCTATTTTCATAGCACTGTATCTTTAAGGTGCAGTGGGTTTCAAACTATTCTGGGACAAGTCACTATTGCTATTTAAATATCACTAGAAATGATGGGTGAAAGGACACAGGACTTAGATTAGTGAGAGGCAGAGAGAGAGAAATCTTGTGGAAAGAACCTAGATCTGTAGACAAACAGATGATCTGACTCTCAGACCCAGCAAATTTGCCTGGTTCGCTTGCAAAGCCATCAAAGCTAGGGGGTGTCTGCTGTAGATATGGTTTGCCATGTCTTTAAAAATAAAAGGTAGGCATAAGTTTTTGAAACAAAATAAAATAGAGCCAGAGCATTAGGCAAACCATCCAGTTCTGTAAATAAATATGAAGCAATGGAATTGATCATGTCACGCTCAAGCTCAAACCGTCACCAAGCTTCCCATTATACTTAAAATAAAATAAAGTCCTGGGGCGCCTGGGTGGCTCAGTCGGCTAAGCGTCTGCCTTTGGCTCAGGTCATGATCTCAGGGTCCTGGGATCGAGCCCCGCATCGGGCTCCCTGCTCCGTGGGGAGCCTGCTTCTCTCCCTCTACTGCTCTCCCCACCCCCCCAACTTGTGCTCTCTGGCTCTCTCTCCCTCTCAAATAAATTAATTACAATCTTTAAAAATAAATAAATAAAATAAAACAAAGTCCTATCATGGCCTAAGAAGTCCTGCGTGACCTGGCCCCTGGCTCCATCTCCAACTTCATTTCCTACCATGATTCCCCGAACCAATGTATCTTCATGTTCTAGCTTTTTATCTTCCTTCATTTTCTTTTCTCTGGATCACTGTTACAGTTGTGGTTGCTTTTCTCTCTTCTCCACCAGACTATTAGCTTCTTGATACAGAGATTTTTTTTTTCATCACTATATTCAGGTGTCGGGCTTATGGCAGGTGTTCAAAACTATTTTTGAATGAATGAACCATCAAACCAACAAAACACTAGACTATGTATTTATTGACTTGAAAGTCAATTTCTTTAGTAGGTGAACTTGAGAAGGTTGTTTCGCCTCTCTGTGCCTCAATTTTCCCTCATCTCAAAACTAAGGAGTTTAATAAAAACTAAGGAGTTTTAGTCTTTGCATTCACAAAAACATTATCTTTCAAAAATAACACAATTCAGTTTTCTGGATTTGTGACTGCCTGGCATTAACTAAGAATACTTTTTTTTTTTTTTTAACTAAGAATACTTTTTAAAGGCCAAGGTGCATGAGGATCTGCATGGATACATTTTCTCTATTTTTATCTTGAATTTGTTTTGAATCAATTGATAAGTGTATGTATGTCCATCAGTCCATGTTTTTGTATTGTTAAAGTGTATTTCATTTTCTGCCACTGGATGTCGAGAAGATGGAAGCCCAACTTTATAATTTTTGCCATCTATATTTTATGATTCTCATGTAGTGACGGGAACTAGGTGGAGAAATGTGGGCTTCAAAGCAAGACTGAAATGCGGTGAAATGATTAAAACTAGATTTTTAAACAGCCCTTATTAAAGTTGTTAGGAAAATCCACACCCCTTAAGTGTCTTACGATTTTCAGTTTGACTGGTTTTCTTTGTTTTTTACGATTAACTCAGCTTGGAGGTGTTGCTTTAAAGGATATGAAAACTCAATTGGCATATAAAACCCAATAATCAAAAAACATGTTAATATTTGATGGATAGATGAAATGTAATTAAGGATTCTATTTCCCTTTAAACCTATAACTCTATGGACTATATCTTCAAGTAGCATCCAAGAGGTCAAACATTTTGAGCTCACCAAATGTTCTCTTTCCTTTATGCCTGGTATAATGCTGCATTTATATATTTTTCTTAAGCTAGGTTTCAGAACCATCCTCCTATGATTTAACCATAAATCAGAATAAACTAAAAATGAGAATGTACAAATCAAAAATGTATTTTATAAAGTGTTGGAAAGGATGAGTGGGAACACTCTGGCCTCCAGCACCTCTGGGATCTACAGTGTCCCAGTAAAATCAGACGCACTGTGTAGATGAATAGAACATAAAATTTATGCACTAGCTTTCGTGGTGGACATCTTGAAACTAATGTCACTTTGAAATAAAGAAACCAGGGATTGGTTAACATCTGTCTACTCTTCAGTCTAAGATGTTCAGAGACACAAGTGTTATTTGTTTTTTCAGATAAAACAGATTAAACGAGAAAACCAAATATATCTCCAGCTCTCGATAAATACTTTTCCCTTCTTCCTTAAGCCCGTGCAACCCATTGCATCAGTCAGTCTCCCAATGGCTCATCACTAACCGACTTTCTGAATGTTGTGTTACTTACTGCCACCTCCCAAAGGAGCACAATGACCCTGACGTTCTGTGATTAGGGACTATGTGTGCAGTAGTGAAAAGAACAGAGTTTGAAGTCAGACTGAGCCAAGTTTGTTGTTATTTGGTGTTTTAACTCCATATCTCTAAGTAATATGTTTATATTGCTACATCACGGTGGTTTAGTTTTAAGTATTCTCTATTGACTTTCCCTATGGAGGAAAAAGATTTAACTCTCCTTCATTCTCCTCCACCCTACCCACTCATGAACTTGTCTTATCTCCTTATACTGTCACATTATACTGTTGGTTTTACCATAGTCAGTGTTCACATGACTGTAGATTCTTTTCACAGCTGAGCCACGGGAGTATCATATACTTTTATTTCCCTGAATGACTTTTATTTTTCCTTCAGTTAGTAATACTGTTGTTATTGATGTTGTTTGATTAAAAAACAAAAAACACTAATCAAATTTTCATTCACTCTGTTAGTCATCTAAATCTCCTCTTAAGATACTGAGATATAGGGTGCCTGGGTGGCTCAGTTGGTTAAGCGACTGCCTTCGGCTCAGGTCATGATCCTGGAGTCCCGGGATCGAGTCCCGCATCGGGCTCCCTGCTCGGCGGGGAGTCTGCTTCTCCCTCTGACCCTCCCCCCTCTCATGTGCTCTCTCATTCTCTCTCTTTCAAATAAATAAATAAAATCTTTAAAAAAAAAAAGATACTGAGATATATCAGGTACTTATCAGTTTCCCATTCCTGTAGAAATATAGGGATAGAAGAACTTTCTGGCCCATGTCAGGGTAGGCTTGCTGCCCTCCTGCTCAGTTAATGACTTGGGGTCTCCTTACACCCCTCTTCTGAACTGAATTCCCAGTCTCCTGTATCTCATGTCTTTCTCTTCTTTGATTTACTCTCTCATTTTAGTGGAGCATATTTCCCAATTGCTTCTCAAGAAAAGGCAAATAAGTGGTAAATTTTTGAGACCTTATGTCTGAAATTGTCTGTATTTACTTCATTTAATTGATAGTTTGGCTAAATATTGAGTTCTGGATTGGAAATCATTTTCCTTAAGAATTTTGAAGGCATTGCTCCAAGGTCTTCTAGCTTCTAGTGTTGTTCTCGAATATTCCCAAACCCACTCTGACTTCTGATTTGGGTATGTACCACTTTTTTTTTTTTTTTCTTATTCTGAAAGCCTGTAGGTCTCCCGTGGGGTTTTTCTTTATCCCTCGTACTGTGAAATGTCGTGGTGATATGCGTGGGTATGTGTCTATTTCCCTTTTTCCTGCCTGGCACTTAATGTGCTCTTTCAATCTAGAAACTCATTTATTTCCTTCCTTCCTTTCTTCCTAGGAGTTTTTCCTTTCTTCTTGGGAATTTCTTCTGGGGAACTATTCTGAACAATATTCTTTATAACATCTTCCCCTTCATGGTCTCTGGATAAGATGATCTTTAAGATCCTGGCACAGATGTTAGTAGTGGAAGGGGTCTCGAGAGTGCATCAACACCAAACCTCTGGGTCTGAAGACCCACTGAGGATTATTACCAAAGAAGAGATGAGACCAACTGAAACCTAGAGCTTTTAAATGACTTGCCCATTGTCACCCTGTTGGTTAGTCTTTTTTTTTTTTTAAGATTTTATTTATTTATTTGAGAGAGAGAATGAGATAGAGAGCACAAGAGGGGGGAGGGTCAGAGGGAGAAGCAGACTCCCTACTGAGCAGGGAGCCCGATGCGGGACTCGATCCAGGGACTCCAGGATCATGACCTGAGCTGAAGGCAGTCACTTAACCAACTGAGCCACCCAGGCGCCCTGCTGGTTAGTCTTAAAAAACATAACTAAATCCTAATTCTCTGATCACTAGGCTTTCTACTACATCAGTTTGCCTCTGAAGTAAAGAATATAAAGAATCTTTTTGTGCTTTGAGTTCTTTCTCGGCATTAATTGAAAGGTGATGAAGATTTTGTGGCAAAAAATGATTACCTTCTAGTTCCACTGGCACATTACCATCTAGCTATTTGTATTACAATGCTCCGAGCCCAAGTGACCTCATATTTATGAAACAAGAATGCCATTTGTTTACATCATGTTCATTGTTAGATTTAATTTAATGACTTACCTTATGTACCTTTTGTATTTGTCACAATTCCCAGCACATGCTGTGCATGTAAGAAGTCCTACTTAAAGGGCACCTGGGTGGCTCAGGCATTAAGAGTCTGTCTTCAACTCAGGTTATGATCTTGGGGTCCCAGGATCGAGGCCTGTGTTAGGCTCCCTGCTCAGCAGGGAGTCTGCTTGTCCCTCTCCCTCTGTCCCTCTCTACGTATGCCATGTGTACACTATCTCTCTCTCAAATAAATAAATAAAATCTTTACTTAAGTTCTTGTTTAAGTTACTTTCTTCCTATTGCCTTCTGGGATATTTATTCATTGGACAATTGAGGGTTTACTTCCTATACTTAAGGTACTCAAATATATAACAAAATTGTCTTGTAGGGGAGAAAGGACCAAATGAATTTTTTTTCAATTGTTTTCTAGTGTGGCTTTTAAAAAATGAATTTGAATTTCCTTATATATAAATTGTGAGTTCCTATTCTAATTTTGTTTCTATTGGGATCTTAGTGACTTCTAATGATTTGTGTGAATTGCATACATTGAAGAGACCGGCTTTTTGTCTAAAATGTTTGTCACGTACGTTTTGGGGATTTTTGGATCTTGTTTACTCTTTAATTCATTTGACCCAAAAAAGTATAATCCATTGCTATTTTCCACTCAGAAAACTTTACCTCATCTGGGTATTTAAAAAGTGTTTATGTTACCTAGAGATTTTAAACACCTTAATTTATTTCTTTTTATTCTTTAATTCATAGGTATGACATGAGCAAAAGGTCTTAGCAGGTATTTTTCCCCCAATAATATCCTGTTTTGAATAATATTTTCCTTGCCTGTTGATTTGCAATGCCTACTTTATAAATACTATACTTTCATTTATTCTAGGATTGGGTTGTGAAGATTTGTTGTATTTTATCAACATAAGTATTTTAGAATTAGTGCCACATTGATTTAATTGTTGTAATTTTTTAAAAATAACATGGTAGGCTTTATTACTGTCTGCAAATTTTTTGAAAAGTTAACTTGTACATGTTTATTATTATCAGAAGAATTTGAGAACAGTTATTTTCAATCCCAGAATCTCTCTTTTTAAAAAATTTTTTAGAGAAAGAGAGAGAGTGTGTGTGTGAGTAAGCTGTGGGGAGGGGCAGAGGGAGAGGGAAAGAGAGAATCTCAA
Organism: Mirounga angustirostris; assembly: GCF_029215605.1. Lineage (NCBI taxonomy): Eukaryota > Metazoa > Chordata > Mammalia > Carnivora > Phocidae > Mirounga > Mirounga angustirostris. The sequence continues at coordinate 140,831,890 of NW_026991709.1, read as the reverse complement.
GCAGGCTCCAAGTTCAGCACCGAGCCCACTGTGCGGCTTGATCCCATGATCCTGAAATCATGACCTGAGCTCAAATCAAGAGTTGGATGCTTAACTGACTGAACCACCCAGGCGCGACTCAATCCCAGAATCTTAAATCCCTTAAATAGGGCATATCAGAACTCCAGCTACTCCGTCCTTCCTTTGCAGAGATTAAAATGGGCCCAGTTGAGACTCAGCCAGTGTAGGGAAAGACACTGCTGAGATCCCTGTGAGCAGTGTGAGGTGAGGAAAGAGAGTCTGCAGAGATTTTTTTAAAAATCAAGTTCTAAGCTAAATTTTATTGAGATTTTATTTAGGATGGCATTATCTCCATACATTATTTTGAGGAAAAAGGAAGATTTTTACAATTTTCAGCCTACTTAAGTAGAAACACAGTATATCTTTCCACTTATATGTCTTTTTGTAATTTCTCTTTGTCGTTTTGTAGCTTTTTTCACTGGAGCCCCACACATTTTTCATTGAGAGATTACACTTAAGTATTTTATAATTTATGTAAGTGGAATGTTTTTAATGTCACATCTATCTGAATTTTTTATTGCTAATGATTTTATATATTTACATACCTATTTCTTGTCACATTACCAAGCTGCATTGTTATAGACCTTCAATCTGCAACAAAACCTGGGAGATAGATATATTTCAAAATCCAAAAGTTTACATTTTCAGAAAGGTAACATTGCACTGATGCCATTTATTTTTTAAAAAAAGATTTTAGTTATTTATTTGAGAGAGAGCATGAGTTGGGGGGATAGAGCAGAAGGAGAGGGAGAAGCAGACTCCCCACTGAGCAGGGAGCCCGATGCAGGCTCGATCCCAGGACCCCAGGATCATGACCTGAGCTGAAGGCAGACACGTAACCGACTGAACCACCCAGGCGCCCATATTGCCATGTATTATGTAATATCCATAGTAGGGTCTAGGACAGCAGGCCATAATCACTGTGCTAATAGACTGATGTTCATATTTTAAAAGGATAAATAAAGAGTATAAAGAGCCTGACATCCACTGAGCTCAGATTTTACTGACCAATGAGTGTGGGCATCGAAGTTAGGCAAATAAGTCATTTAGATTTCTGAAATATATATAAAGTATTGGTGACCAGCTGGTGTTTTCATAATTCACTCTCTTATATTTTCTTGGAAAAGAATCGTTTTTTCCCTTTTTAATGGATATACCTAAATACTTTTTCCTTTCTTATTGGATTTGCTAATACTTTCCTAAACAATGTTTAAAAAATAATCATGATGTTGTTGTGCGTGGCTCCTTAAAGTAGGTTGTTGGTCTTTGTCATCTAAAAAAAGTGTCCTTCATTAAGTTTTTAAAAAAATCAACACTGAATACGAAATGTTACTGTCCTTTCCCCTTTGTATTAGTTTCTGGTTGCTGCTATAACAAATTACCACAAATCTGGTGGCTTAAGACAATACAAATCTACCTTCTAACTGTCTGGAGGTCAGAGTCCAAAATCAGTCTTGCTGAGCTAAAGTCAAAAGGTTGTCAGGAGTGGCTTCTTCTGGAGGCTCTGGGAGGAGAATCCACTTCCTTGTCTTTTCTAACTTCTAGAGGCCGTCTGCATTCCTCAGTTTCCAGTTCTCTTCCTCCTCTTCAAAGGACGTCACTCCGCTCTCTGCTTCATAGTCGCATGGCCTTCTCTATCTCTAATTCCCCTGCCTCCCTCTTACAAGGACCCTTATATTTACATCGAGCCCACCTGATAATTCAACTTAATCTCTTCATTTCAAGATTTTCAACTATATCACATCTGCAAAGTCTCTTTTACCACATAAAACACATATTTGTAGTTTTCAGGGATTAGGACATGGATTTTTTTGGGGGGGAGGGGTCATTAATTAGCCTACTACACCGCTCTAGTAAGATGATCACATATATTTTCTTCTTTGAATATAATGTGATTCTGTAGGTTATGTTGACAATTTTTTCTAATATTAAACCATAACAAAATAAGTACAATAGTCTTTCCATATACAGCCTTAAAGCTTTTTTTCATGATAATTTTTATATGGTTGATTCTATATTCATACTTAATATTAGCTTACGTGTGTGTGTGTGTTCTTTACTTGGGTTTGGCAACTGAGTTAACCTGATACTGTGTATAGGTCAGGTAATAAAAACTCAATTTACACTACCTTAAGTGAAAGGGAGTTTTCTTTACTTGTATCACTGGAAAAGATACTAGAATATCTCAGAGGATTAAAGGAAAAACTGAAGGAGGTCTCAAGGATTGATAGTAGTAACTTCTTGACCCCAAAACTTTTTATGGTCTCCCTCTCTTTCCCCCATTCCAGGTGTCACTGACATTTTGTATTAGGATAGGCAGGCCCTCTCCATGTGCCATTACACTAAGCACAACAAATGAAGAGGAAAGAAGGAGCTCTTCTTTCCTAGCATTGGATACGAGAGATGCTTCATCCAAGTCATGTCCCTTCTCAAGGTGGCCAACATCCAAACGCTGATTAATGTGGGAGCAAAAAAGCTGGACCATTTCATGCAAACTTAGGGCTTTCCTAGCTTAAGAGCTCCCTGAGGCCCTGCTGAGGATGTACTAGGGCCGGTATCACAAGCCAACTTCTTCCTCCACCCAGTTCTGTTCCTTCTCTCTCCCTTCAACAGATGTTTGTCCCTAGCACACTCCTTAATAAACATCCTGTCTGCTAAACACAGTATTTCAGCTTCCTAGGAAATACAACCTGACATACTTTGGGATGCGATAATTTGCTAGGGAGATAGATTAAGAACTAAAACCATCCCAGTCATTTCAATTTTATTAGATACTATTACATTTAGGATTTTTTCTACTTATTCATAAATGAGATTTGTCTATGGTATTAGTGGGAGTGGAAGTTGGGATCCTCCTCTTACCCAGTTTTGCATTGGTGTTGGTATCTTTATGAGATAAAATGGAATGAGGATTTTTTTCTCTTTTTTTTAAAGATTTATTTATTTATTTTAGTGGGGGGAAGGGGCAGAGGGAGAGAATCGTCAAGCAGGCTCTCTGCTGAGCACAGAGCCCAATGAGGGGCTCAATCCCATGACCCATGAGATCATGACATGAGCCGAAACCAAGAGTCCGATGCTTAACCATTCAACTGAGCCACCCAGGCGCCCCTGTTTTTTTCTTTTTAAACCATGTTATAGCATGGGTTGTTATAAGCAGAAATTTTCCACATTTTAAACTTCAGGGGAAAAGTTTTCCTGTAAAACTAACTGGGCCCAGAATCTTTTTTTAAAAAACTAGTTTTTGATAAAGGAAGATTCTATTTTTACTGCTCCAGCCCTTAACATGCTATTTTGTTTTTGCTTCAGGAGGTAAACTGTGAGTATTTTAGGATTACATTTCTCTGAGCAGTTACCTCAAAGCTACAGTTAATAGAAATTCTCCCTTGTCTGTCACTTACAGCCTTGTCTTTTCTCCCCTTTAAGAACTGTTTTAGTCTCTCTCTCCTTGCATTTTGTATGTACATTTTCACTGAACATTGAGAGAGGAGTTATCAGGAACTATTAATATCCTACCAAACTGACACAGAACTCCTGATGCCTTTCTTCAGAAGGAGAAAAGCCCACACTAGCCTTTGCTATAATCTTTCCTACTCTTTTTACCCAAAGAGCAGCTCTTGCATGCACACTCACTAACACACACACACACACACACACACACCCGAATACTGAAGGTGTTCCCTTGATTGCATTAACTGTGGATAGCAATGCATACCATTAGCACTTCTCTAGTGTTTGATAAATGTGATCAGTTTCAACTTGGGGCAACATGATACTGGGGAATTCTTAAGGCAGAATTTCCCTCTTACATTCCACAGTTGTCTTAAAAGACTGGTGAAATGACAAGGTGCTTCTCCAAGGAAACTCCCTGACAAATCTTGTTTTCGAAAGGAGAGGAGAGGTGAGGGAAAGGAAGGAGAAGAGAAAACAAATTTAAATTCAGTCTTCTACTTCCATTTAGTTGGTCACTTCCATTCATTGTTTGGCTATGAGATTCCCCATATATTTTATTTCTTACTACAACTGGTATAGACAATGCCTTATTAATCTGGCAACATAATTGTAGACTAAAATAAGCCCCGATTTTACTAAAGAAAATTTTTATTTTTATTTATTTTATTTTTTTAAAAGATTTTATTTATTTATTTGAGAGAGAGAATGAGATGGAGAGAGAGAGCACGAGAGGGAAGAGGGTTAGAGGGAGAAGCAGACCCCCCGCCGAGCAGGGAGCCCGATGCAGGACTCGATCCCAGGACTCCAGGATCATGACCTGAGCCGAAGGCAGTCGCTTAACCAACTGAGCCACCCAGGCGCCCGAAAATTTTTATTTTTTTATACCTGGTAGAGAAATGGATTTAAAATGTAGGATACTTGATTTTTTTTTTTTTAGAGGAGCCTTGAAAATTGCCCAAATTGCTAAAATGGAATAATAACTATTTAGGCAGAGTTGGGAGAAAAGGTAATGGCACTCATTCTACTGAACTGAATCAGCATGTAGCCAATGACTTTTCATGTGAGCAGATAGAAGGACCTCAACATTATTTTGACCTTTAAATAATAATTATTGGTCCTGAGCAAATAAGAACTGATGCTAACAATGTCATTCCTTGTTTGTTTGTTTTGTCCTAGACTAGCTTTATAACAGATATGGGTTGATGAAAAAATATGTATCTGTAAGATTTGATTAAAATAAACATTATGGTCCCTGAAAGCTTCAAAGGCATTACCTTTTTTCTAGCAGGATGATCTGTGAGCAGCGCTTCTCAAACTTTAATGTACACATAATTCACCTGGGGATCTTCTTAAAATGCAGATTCTGACTCAGTTGGTCTGGGATGGGGCCTAAGGTTAATAAAATCCCAGGTGATCCTGATCCATGAACCCTACTTTCACTAGATCAGGGTAACCCAGACCTTCTCATCCTATGTCTGTTAGTAAGGAGTTGCATGTGATCTTGGATATATTCCCGATCATCTTGAGAACCTGGATTTCCTCTTTTTCAGTGTGTTAGTTGCCTACTCACATGTATGGGCCTTCCAAAAGGGAATTTCAAGGTATCAAAGGATGAATCCCGGGTAGTTATCCTCCTTTTAAAAAGATTTCTTTAGGGGCACCTGGGTGGCTCAGTTGGTTAAGCGTCTGCCTTTGGCTCAGGTCATGATCTCAGGGTCCTGGGATCGAGCCCCCGGTTGGGCTCCCTGCTCAGCGGGGAGTCTGCTTCTCCCTCTGCCGCTCTCCTCCGCCTTGTGCTCCCCCACTCTCTGTCAAATAAATAAGTAAAATCTTAAAAAAAAAAAAAAAGATTTCTTTAAATATCGGCTTAGAACTCACAAGGGAATATTTAAGGGTATTTTTGGCGAACCATTCCATTTAATTAAACAAATCTTTATTGATCCCCTTTCAAGTGAAGGCTTTTTGCAAGATACCTCCAGGCAAACCAAAGAAAAGGATGACCCTGTTCTAGCCCTTACTGAAGTTTGAAGGTTATTAGTTGTACTGAGTAAACTTTATTATCCAATATCCCAGGAGGGATCCCCCTGAATTCACCTTAAAGAGGTGACAGTCTAGTGGGGTATCTATGGCAAACTCGAGGAGCTTCTTATTATTTATTTGTTTGTTTATTTATTTATTTATTTTTGCCAGTTCATAGACTAAAGAGAGGTTTAAGGTACAAGACTGTGTGAATTATGCTGGAAACTTTGGGGCTAACCCTGGAAATGCTTAGGAGTTTGTTTTTCTTAACAGCATTTTCTACTCATGTCAACAATTACGGACAGAAAAACAAGCGGTCTACAGCACATCTCTGGGAGCTAACCATCACACACAAGCCCCGGAGCCTTGCACGGCTGCTTAAGGAGGGTCTACAGGAGGGGGGCGGTGCTGTAACTACAAGGAGGCTTGGGGGGAGGGAGGGCAGCAAAACCCCCCTGTGATTCAGCACTCCTAGGAAAAGTACCACTAATCACTTAGCCCTCATCTACTTTTACTTTTTAAAATTTTAGCAGAGCTTGTAAAGACTTGTCGTTTGACCAGATGGTGTGGGGAGTCTTTTTTTTCCTAAAAGGAGGATATCATTTTACCCAGTACACTCAAATCCATTCGTCCACAGGAGCTCCGTTTTGATGTTTGCCATCACGGAGCATGGCTTTGTCTTCTCGCTGAGCATCAAGGGTGGCTAACAGATCAGATTGACAAAGATTCTGGTCTTTGTGCCCCACTCCTTAGCCCTTTCTAACACTGTGTCTATCGATACGCTCCTCCCCAAATCCTCTTTCCGTTTTCTGGTATGGCATACAAACCGATGATGGACAGCGTTCAGCTGAATGCTCTCGCGATCCTCCCCTCCCTTCTCCCAGCTCCCCGTGCCCCTACTCGCTCTCGGGCACAGAGCAGTCTCAGCATCAGGAGTCTGCTCCTGATGCCACACGCTTTCTGAATGGTTTTGTCGGCTCTGTTTTCCTAAGACACCCGGCAGCTCAACACTCTCTCATCATCTTACCTATGTCAGCCATGGCCAGGATTTTATGGAGTTTTTAGCCCCTTATAAAAAAAAAATAATAATAATACATAATGTGCCATGCTGGGTACTTGTGGACGTGGGCCTGGCCTCTGTGGCTCATTAACATCATTTCTCAGTTCAGCTTCATCCACTAGTCTCTGCAGTGGTTTGACATCCATCTCATTTCTGTCTTAAGTCTGACCCAATAAAAGACATCTTTTCCCAGCTTATCTTTTTCTTCTCTCAAGTGTGAATATAAGATTTATCAGTTATTAAGCTGTTTATATTTTTAAAGGTATCTAGCTTTGTGTCACTGTTGATTTCACTATTTGCAAACTGGCTTTGTCATTTTATTGATAGCACTTGAGTGAAGAGCTCCCTGTTAATATATGCAAACTCACAGCTCCCAACGAGCTTTCCAGCCCTGTTAATGAGAGGATTAGCAAGAGCACTGCAATGTATTTAACCTGCGGCACTAGCTCTGTTTCAATAAGACTTCAACAGCCTATTAAATGGAGTGGGGGCTCAATTAACCCACACAAAGGCCACTCTACTGAACGTGGCAGGGAGGACCACATTTAGCATCTGCCTAAGCAGCTTGTTGGAAGCTGGAAATAAAGAGGGTGACATGTTCTTGCCTGGAGCTATGATATAACTGAAATGGTGATTCTAGTTCATCTGGACTGACTGAATAGGTGACAGCATTGAAACCTACTACTATCTCGCCATATGACAGTTTTTTAAAAAATCAGAATATGCTCAACGGTCACTCCACTCCCCTCATGCCTTTTTCCAAGGGAGCACCCCCATTGTTCCTGGGTCAGTAGGAGTCATGGATTATGGATTTGAGGATGGAGGGTGTCAGGGTGTGACAGTTTGTTGGTTGGGAGGAGGGATGATGGTGTACACAAAGATGTCCCAGGAAATGCATTATGTTCAAACAGCATTTCCTCCCATAATTAGAAGCTAGAATTGGGTCTTCATAAGCATGCTTCACCAAACAGCCGGCCAAGAGCCAGCCATTTTCTTTTGGGAATCGATGTACAAGTAATGGCAAATCATGGAACTGGATTCTTCTAAACCTTCACTTGAATCTTGTTAGAATTATTGGCTTATGTGGCCTGTACGGTCACCTATCTGTCAGGAAATCCAAGGTGTCTTGATTGTTTCAACATTTCAAGTCAAAAATGAAAGTTGACTAATTAGGTTGATTGCTGTTTGTTTACTCACAATGACTTGAGTCCAACTGTATTGATAAAGCTAAATCTCCTTTAATTTTCCTCATGCGAATTCTCTCTGTGATACAGAGACTTATTTGAAAGAAAAAAGGAAAAAAAAAATATCGTTTGATGTTTTCTTTCCAATTCTCCAATGGACATTTCTTTTATAAACTCCATTTTCTTTTGAAATTCAACCATACACAAATATTATTATAGATTGGTTATGTCACTCTGTCTATATGTTTTGATTCCCACCCCCCATCGTATAGCCAAGGATAAAATTGTGAAATGTGTGCCATATTTAAATATTAATGAATGCCTCAGTATTCTGTTTTACTCCCCCCACCCCCACTGCTTGTGACCTTCTAACATACTCTATTCTATGCTTATTTATCACGTTCACTGTTTATTGTCTTTATCCCCTTGAATGTAAACTTAACAGAGGCCGGGATTGTGTTTTGTTTACAGATGTAGCTCAGGCATCTAGCACATTATAGATGTTCAATAAATATTTGTGGAATAAATGAATCTAAAAAAGAAGCATGGGTTATGTTCTGGTTGTGGAATCATAGCCAGATGGTTCATTAGACAAGATTCTTATATGAGAAAATAGTCACTTCCACTCTTACAAAATTAAAAAAAAAAAAAAAAGGTCTAAATTCTAGGTCGACAGGCTGAGTAAATTCACTAGAGTGGTTTCAATAGGGTGATGCACCATCCCTTACGCCAGAATGGTAGGAGCCTGGATGGAACATGTTTTCCCAAACTGGATTGGATCACATTGCCCTGTGAAGTGGGCGGCATGCTCACTAGTATGAACCATTTTAATCTTATTCTGGGGTATGCTAAAGCACAGGTTTATTCAGTGAAAATTAGAGACACAAATTACTGAGGCATTGCATCACAGATGCACATGTCAGGACTGATAGAAATGCCACATTCATGTACTATGTTCATTGCAATTTTACACAAAGCATTGAGCTTTGGATGGCTAAGAAGAAAATGATGTATTGAAGATATCGTATAATGCTATGATTATATAATTTATTGTGATGTAATACTATTATACCACTTATTATGTAAATTCATTCACTTATGTTTCCAGGCTTAAGGCTACCATGAAACCTGAGAGTGTTTATACTCTTCATCTTGACCTCTTTGTATTAATGCTCTGGCAGCTGTAACTTTCATTTATATATCTGAATAGTCACAGAGCTGAGACAAATTTAAAAGTCTCTTCCCTTTGGCTATCTCTGTAGTGAGGTTGCTACCTCTTATTTCACGCAGACAGTCCTAACTCCCAGTCTTGAATACACTTCGGGCCTCTTAATGTGTGCTGGGTGAGTAAGAGCATTTTTGTGGGTGTATTCTATAGAGGAAAGAACCATCTTCTGTTTGGAAAAAAAAAGAGCCTTATTCAACGTAGAGCCCAGAAGTACTGTTGCCTGAAGTGAGGCCCACCAGGCTCGTAAAGGGTATATCGTAAGACAGGGTTTTCTCACTTCTTAGTCTAGGAGCATATACTCATGTAATTAAATCAGTTGTCCTCAGGGTTCTAAACTATATTCTAACTCATGCCTTCTCTGGTTGGCGAGGGAAGATCAGAAAGAATTATTTGACAAAAAAAATGTAAATTGTGCTCCATTCTTACTCCAAACTTCTGGACATTAAGACACCTGAATGCATGCCCTATTCTCAAAGCTTCCCTGAATCTCTTTGGTTGAGATTTTTTTTTTTTTTTTAAGTAGGCTCCATGCCCAATATGGAGCCCAATGCAGGGCTCGAGCTCACAACCATGAGATCAAGCTATAAGCCGAGGGGCACCTGGGTGGCTTAGTTGGTTAAGCATCCAGCTCTTGGTTTCACCTTGGGTTGTGATCTCAGGGTCCTGAGATGGAGCCACATGTCCAGCTTGCACTCAGTGGGGGAGTCTGCTTCAGTTTCTCCTCCCTCTCCCTCTGCCCTTCCCCCCCCCCCGCTCATGCTCTCTCTCGCTCAAATAAATGAATAAATTAAAATATATATATATCTGAGCCGAGATCAAGAGTCAGACACTTGACCAACTGAGCCACCCAGTTTGAAATTTTATGTTTAAGAATTTGATTGTAAACAGGGACTTAGAGCCAAGCCAGTTAATGTTCTAATGGTACTGCTTTCCAGACCTAAGATTTTCTTAATTAGAATCAAGATGTAACTGAAAAGATAACTTTAGAGTTAATTACTTTTTCCACTAAATCTGCCATAGAATGGGTTCTTATGAATTTGACTCTTGACTGAAATCTTAGAATATCTAAGCAACCACCTCATTCTATTCCCAGTTGTGTCACAAGGAGATACGATGGCCTTTGTCAACAGCCTCAGGTACATTTCATCACTTTTTTGTCAACAAATTTTCTGCTGTATATAAACACAACCTCCCATGTTATAAAATAACCTACTGCTATTAATTTATTTTGTGGAAATGGACCTCATGTAAGGTTGCTAATCTCTTTACTTAAAAAACAAGAGCAAAAACCAAGCAGAAATACCTTCAAATGACCCTTAGTTTTCTTTTCTTTTATTCAAATTGCAGGTTGTTTTATTTTTGCCTGATGCTCTATAACTTCATAGTGGTGGGAAAACTTCTTATTAAGAAGAAATGAAGCAATTTGGAGTCTAGATGGTGCCAGAGTGAATAAATTAAACATATCCCCCCAGAAATAACATGTAAACAAAAAGGAATTCCTTACAAAAAGCCACCTAGATCTTTGGCAAAGAGTTTAAAATTCATTACTATTGGGTTTGGTTATTGGCTTTGTGGGTCCTAGTTTCAGTCTGACTGAATGATATAAGAATGTGGAGATTTGCTGCTCAGTGTAGATTGATTGAAATGGGGGAGGGGTGCTCTATTAGATTTTGTTAAGCCAAGAGTTGGAAATCTTGAGAATTATTTCCTGTAATAGCCTCCATGGTTACTGATGTGTCAGGCACCCTGCAAGATGCTGCAGAAGCAAAGATGGACAAAATCCAATAGCCAATGCTGTGAAATTTTAAAGATGTAGACAAGAAGTAGCGAAACAATTTCAGTAAAATATGGCAATGCTAAGATAGAGGAGTAAGATCAACCAAGAACCCCTCATAACAGATAGTTTCTCATATGGATTCTGGGATTTGGGGCTCACTGCCTGTTCTTCATTATCTGTGTCATATTTGCCATTTTATGTGGTGGTAAGGACCATCAAATGAAAACTAGATTCAAATTATGGTTTGATTCCCCTGTTAACTTGGTTGAGTCTTAGTTATCTCATCTATGAACTGGAGATGAAAATACCTCATTGGCTTATTGTGAGGATCAAACAAGACTCAAGTGGAGTGCTTAGCCCAGTGCCTGGCATATAGTAAGCCTTCAGTAAATAACAGCTCGTGTTGATGCTGCTCTTGTTATTGCTGTTGTCATTAGGTTCTGAGAAACTCCAGTAAATATTTTTCTCTTACTATTGTGTTAGATTGTGGCAAACCTGTGACTCACTGTGGTTCACCTACTTACTGTTGTTAATTCCTCTCTTCTCTTCTTTTCTCATGCCTAGTGCCTTTCCATTTCACCTATGGCTCATGGACATTTCCCCTCACAGACTGTCTTCCTGCAGAAATCATCCTCCTTCCTGGAGAAAGAGTATGATTTATGGGAAGCCATGAAGTTTAGGAGTCTACAGGGGAAAGGAGATAAGAATGAAGTAGATGAGGGCTTTCGACTGACTAAGGCACTCAAGGACCTGGCCGATAAAATTTAAGGGAGCCTAGACACTTATAGGCAATCACCTGAGTTGCTTTGAGGACAAGGTGAGAAAATTTTCCTATGCTTATCAGGGTGCTTTAAAAAAGGTATTGACATCAATATTCTGGAAACAGAAAGCCTACTATGAGGAGAGAGGTGAGAAGAGCCATGACAGAAGAATGAAGCACCAAAAGAAAAGAATGATTAAAACTTTGATAACCAGGGGCACCTGGGTGGCTCAGTTGGTTAAGCAACTGCCTTCAGCTCAGGTCATGATCCTGGAGTCCCGGGATGGAGTCCCGCATCGGACTCCCTGCTCAGCGGGGAGTCTGCTTCTCCTTCTGATCCTCCGCCTCTCATGCTCTCTGTCTCCCATTCTCTCTCTCAGATAAATAAATAAAAAATCTTTAAAAAAAAAAAAAACTTTGATAACCAGAGTCGTGCCTGCGTGGCTCAGTCAGTCAAGGGTCCGACTCTTGATTTCGGCTTGGGTGGTGATATCAGGCTCGTGGGATCGAGCCCCACGTTGGACTCTATGCTGAGCGCTGAGCATGGAGTGTTCTTGAGATTCTCTCTCCATCTCCTTCTGCCCCCCACTGCCCTGCGCATGCTCTCTCTCTCAAAAAAAAAAAAAATTTAAAAAATTAAAAACTTTGACAATCAGAGACCATTTCAGAGTCAGCCTGGTTTGTGGATATGGAAGAAGATGAGTTTGGAACCAAAACTTTAATTGAGCAGATTTTTAAATCTAGCTTTTGTTCCACAGATATTAATAACTAATCTAAATAAACTAAGATAATCCTGTGGTTTTAAGGATTGAGGAATTTTAGAGAGATTAAGGTTATATATCCAACCCTATGGCTCTGATCATCTATTTCCCATATATGGTCAGAATATATCTCTATTGTTTAATACATAATGCATTTTTCTGTGATTCCTTTCTTAAGAAAAATATTTTTATTGAAGTATAATGTACTTATTGAAAAGTGCACATATTATAAATCCTCAGCTTGGGGAAACTTTCATAAAGTGAACACAACCATGTGACCAGCATTAAGATCAACAAACAGAACATCATTAGAACCTCCCCAATGCCCCCTTGTACTCCCATTTAGTTATTAGCACAACCTCCCCTTCTTGCCAGGGTGATGGGGAACCATCCTGATATCTAGCAGCTTAGAATAGTTTCTCTATCTTTGTAGTTTATTTAAATGTAATCCTACACTATGTACTCTTTTAGCATCTGATTTCTTTTGCTCTGCCTTTTCATCTACCTAAAACTTATATTAAATACTTTATGTAACTTTTTAAACACTATCCATCACACACTCTGTGTATGTACCAATAAGAGAAAGCAATCAATCTTTTATCAATTGGCTCATTCACTTCTTCAAAGTTAACATTTATTTCATGAGGGATACAGAGAGAGGAGAGATATAGTTCCTGCTCTCAAAATCTTCATATCTGTAGTGAAGGTCAAACTATCCCATGGCTCAGCAGAGGCAGAACTGTAAAAGGTAGAATGTGTGGGAGCAAAACAGAAGCTCCTTGTGGCAACTTTGGTAGGGAAGAGAAGCCAGTGGGGTACCAGGAGAAGCGCATTAGCAGTCATTCTCCCCAGACAGAGGTAGTAGAGGGAAACACTGTAAAGAATTGAAAAGTCCTGAATCATTAGTGAAAATGCTTTTTATCGTCACCACACACCAACAATTCTTAACTCCTCAGTGACATAATATCTCCCCTCCCCACAAAATTTTTGTAGGTCTAGTTTCCAGACAATTACTATATGTGTAATCTTCAAATTAGCACATTTTTATTACTTAACTTTTACTACACAGGTAGTCTACATGGACGTTAATTCAGAAGATACCCGGTTTTATGGTTGACCTGTGATACCTAGGGACTCAGCAGCACGTGTTTGTTGCAAGAGTGAGTTCCTACCAGTTCTGAATCATTCAGGTTCCCTTCAGGCATCGTTGGAGCCTTTACCTGCTATGGTGGGTTCTACATAAACAACCATCCAGATGAAGAAATAGAGCTTGAGTTACTCATTTGTCGTCTTTCTTTGTGACCACGTGGAGTTTTTATTTGTGAGTGTTTAAAATTTAAAACAGTGAACCAGAATGGGGATCACAAGCTGCAATATTTTGTTTGGTAAGTGCAAATTTTAGCTCACAGGTGAAATACTTTAAATAATTCGAATAACTTTAAAATTGGTATTTCTTCCTTTGTGTTTGTGAATTAAGAAGTGAATGATCAAGAAATTGCAATGCTAAATTAATGGTATGATTTCCTAGTTATGTATTTTGGACTTTTTGCATTTAATTGGAAAGTATTAATCTACTCCTTTCTCCTTTTTTTAAACTTTGACATTTTATTTCATTATTATTTTTCACTAATATGATTATAAGTCCAAAGTTCAGGAAAAGAAAAGCTTTCCTTGTTTGCATTTCTTTTCTGCCCATTATCCATTTAATTTCATGATTATTGCTGAAAATAATGTTGATTAGAGGAGGATGTGTTAAAAATGATCCACTAAACACACAGGTATTTCAGGGACACAAGGCGCTAGTGGATATTAAGAAAGTTATTTACCTAAATTTGGGAGAGGACTGGTTCACATTTTTCTCCAAATGAAAGTGAAAATGGGGGCTTGCCTGAAACTGGAAAGGCTTAGTGAGCATTAGATTTTGGAATCAAGATGAAAGCGTGGTGCTAACACAGCATTTTGATAGGTCCAGTGCAGCCTGTTCGGTTTGGGACGGAACTGACCATCTGCTTAGAGCTTTTTAAATGTGTTTAAGTCTGAGATGGCCTTTGTTGCTTGGGCCTTTGTGCTGGGGTGTATTATTATTCCAAATTGTTGGAAGCCAGTCTTGCAGGAGGTAAGGTTTTGAATTCCTGATGGTGTGTGAATTTTTATCCCCAAGGTTTCTCTCTGGGATGAATTGATTTGCTGGCCAGAAATGAGGCTGAATTCCTACATCAGGTTAAAGGCACAAGGGTGTTTGGTTTAGCAGCCTGCCCCAAGCGCCTCATCTGCATACTGATAAAGAACTTCTCCCCTCCCAGCCCAAACTTGGCAGTGGCCAGTTGCTAATGCAAGCTGCTCGGGAAACAAAGCAGAAATCAATCTAGCTTTCACCTGAATGTCAGTAGGGCCAAAAGGAAAGGTCCCTCGTCCTCATTAAGGTCTACTCATTTTTTTTAAGCAGGCAACTATCTCTGGTCACATTTCACATACTTCTACCACCTCAGCAACTGAAAGAACCTCCATTATTCTTTACCTTCCTCTCTGCCTTAATCAGGCATTTCCTCTCTAGATTTTCTAAAACAGTGTATTAGTTTGCTAGGGCTGCTATAACAAAATACCACAGACTGGATGGCTTAAATAAAAGAAATTTATGCTCTCCTAATTCTGGAGGCTAGGAGTCCAAGATCAAGGTTTTGGTAGGGTTGATTTCTTCCAATGGCCTCTGTCCTTGGCTTGCAGGGGATTATCTTCTCTGTGTCTTCACATGGTCTTCTGCGCATGTATGTGTCCTAATCTCCTCTTCTTACAAAGATACCAGTCATAATGGGCCCATCCCTATGCCCTCATTTGACCAGACTTACCTCTTTAAGAGTCCATATCCAAATACAGTCACATTCTGAGGCACTGGACTTCAACATAGGAATTTCAGGAGAGACACAATTCCGGGGAGGACGGCAATAACAAACGGATCTTCCAAGTGCCACTTGAGCCAGAGTATGACATTTTTGGTCCTAAATGATGGATTAGACATTTTTTTCCCTTGCTTTGGGAAATGTTCAGGATCAAAATAAAGTACTGCTAGTTCTACACATGGAAAGTGAGCTTTTAATGGTAGAGATGGGCATTTTCTCCTGGTCCTATACTCGAGTGAACCCACCAATCCAGGGCTTTGAAAGATACTTGACTAAGTTAAAACAGACCCCAACATTAGGGAAGCCTAGTGTGCTGGGGAGAGGATTGGAGCAGTGTCATTAAGATTATGATTATGATTACTTGAAAATATGTCTAAGTTCTCTTAATGAAACAAATAAGTGAAGTATGGTAAACATCTAGCAAGCTGGTCCAGAATTCATGGGAGGATAGGATTTAGTTGACATGTTCTGTATAATTGGGTCTAGGCACATTGTGTTCACCATTGTCTTGATGGATGAAGGTTATACAACCCCAAAGCCAGACATAAGACATAATAAGACTTGAAAGAGGAAATCCACTAGGACTATTTCTTTGTGATTCTAGAATGTTCTGCTTATAACTGGGAAAATAGGGGACTTTGGTTTATTTCCAGGTTTGCCCATTGCCAGGAGAAAATGTCAGCTAGCATTGGAACTTACACTAAACAACAGATATTTTTGCCCAAAACTTCCTAGATTAGAAAACGAAAAATAAAATTTACACCCGTTGAAGAGAAGTAATCTAATCTGATCTGAGAATGTCGTAAGGAATAACTTGATTTTAAAACATAATAGAGCCACTGTTATTGTACGGTCAGGAGAAAGAAATGACCAGTGTGACACAGATGGTGTTTTCTGATTTTCTTTAAATACAGCTGACTTTAATACATTTCCTCTGTCACTAATGCTTTTACTCTTTTCTTTCGATATGCATTGTTATCAAGGCTAAAGGGGACTGCAAAGAAGACGAGAGTTACAACACATTGGACACAGATACATGGTTCACAGTGAAAAACTTAATCTGGGTCTTGAATTTATTAATGAATGTATTCAGTTGCTAAAATGTTGCTATGAACAGCCAGAAAAGTCCTTGTCTCCAAAAGCTGAACTTCTTAATGGATATACTACACTGAATAAGAAGGACAGGCAATTTACTGAGATACATAATAATTTTTCCAAAGGCAAAGTTTGGGTACAGCTTATAAAAACTGAAAATATATTGGGGCAGCTGGGTGATACAGTCAGTTAAGCGACCGATTCTTGGTTTCGGCTCAGGTCATGATCTCAGGGTCGTGAGATCAAGCCCCACGTCGGGCTCCATACTACCCCTCCCACTCGTGCTTTCTCTCTCTCTCTAAAATAAATAAATAAATCTTAAAAAAAAAAAAAAAACTAAAAATATAAATTAAAACATAACAGACTTTCAGTTTCTCCTTAGGCCTTGAAGGCTAGTTCTGCTCCAACATACAGACCTGGGGAATCTCTAAGGGGAAGATAAAAGCATTTAGGAAGGAATTTGTCCACGGGGGCTGAAAATCAAAGAAAAGCTTTCACCTAGTAGATTTGAAATTACTCAACTCCTCCTATGATGAACTATCACCAACCCCCAAGAAACTTCACTCAGAGCCCAAGCTACTTCTGAAATAGTATGTGTCCCAGTGGTTATGGATCTGACCTTGTTCCCTAAAAAATAATATGCTTTCTACCCTTCATCTTTTCTAGGGTAGTACTGTGTTTGATCTAAATCAGATGTTAACTCCCTACATTTTGGAGAGCCATCCATCCATTGATAGAACCATCATAAATTCATCCATCCATTGATCCATCCAATGTCTTGTCCATTGCCTGGCCTATTATAAAGCCTTAGCAAATATTTGATGAATGAATAAAAAATCCACTAAACCTTGAGTGTCTACTATGGTGCCACTTATAATCTAGAGACCTAGTAGCCCAGTTCTACCTGGAGACCATTTGGAGCCAGGTTTACTCAGGGCTTTTCAGGAGTTTGTATTGACTATTATATTGGTGACAGGAAAAGTGTGAGTATAATTTTTGTAACAAATAGCTTTCCTAGCAAAAAAAAAAAAATTCTTGTCGTATCAACTTTTAGATACACACAGGAAGAGTTCTTAAGGAAGGTAAACCTCAGGTTAACATAGAAAAAGCTTATAGGCAAAATAAAGTGTGATACTCCTGTGAGTTTTTTTTTTTTTTTTAAGATTTTATTTATTTACTTGACAGAGAGAGACACAGCGAGAGAGGGAACACAAGCAGGGGTAGTGGGAGAGGGAGAAGCAGGCCTCCCGCGGAGCAGGGAGCCCGATGCGGGGCTCGATCCCAGGACCCTGGGATTTTGACCTGAGCCGAAGGCAGATGCTTAATGACTGAACCAGCCAGGAGCCCCACTCCTGTGAGTTCTGAGAACATGGTAACTTAGTGTCTGGACTGAGAATTGCCACTTTCTCTGAGGGGACAACACAGTGAATGGGATTCACTTGAAAACCTCCAGGGACTTGCTGAAATTCTCCTTAATATCCCTTTAGGGGAATGAAATCCACAATGTCAACCAGTCCTCAAAGAATCTCAGTCTCCCAAGGGTAGCAGAACAGCCTTTTATGGAAGGAGAGGCTGGGAAGCAGGAGACTAACAATGGCAGAGACAGGCTTGTGCTAAGAACATAGAAGAAAATTATACTTGTTTTAGTCTACGTGTGTCTGATGCCTGGCTCTTGGTCATAGAAGGAAGCTTAGCAGACACCAGATGTGTCCTTTCAGCTGATAGTTTATGGTGTTTTATGGTTTACCAGTCATTTTCTCATGGTGCTTTTCAAATTCTTCCTCCAAACTACCCCTAACAGCAGCGTGCAGTGAACATGACTCCCTGGGGCCTAAAGAGGGTCACTCAGCATTCTGAAGCAGACCAGAGATTTGTTGTGAAGTTTCCTGATTTTTGATAAAAATTCACCCCTATTTTACTTTCTATTCTAATATAGCTCTGTATTTGCTTTAATGTGGAAAATAATGCTTTAAATCCATTAATATAGAGTAAAATGTATCCTCAAGATAATGACCTCCGTAACACCCCCCACCTCTACTCTTTCCCCTCAGTGCACACACACACACCCATTCTTCAAATATTCCTGTGGAGATGAATATTGCTATGCTATCTTCCTTTACAGAGGAGGAAATCAAGGATCCTAGAGGCTAATCAAAGCTGCTAATTGACTTTATTTACTAGTACTCACCAAAGTGCCAGTCATTGTCTCATGGTTTCATGTACATTTCATTCTCATGGACACTTCATCATTACCATTTTATAGAAAAGGAAACCAGGGGTGCCTGGGTGGCTCAGTCGTTAAGCGTCTGCCTTCGGCTCAGGTCATGATCCCGGGGTCCTGGGATCGAGCCCCGCATTGGGCTCCCTGCTCCGCGGGAAGCCTGCTTCTCTCTCTCCCACTCCCCCTGCTGGTGTTTCCTCTCTCGCTGTGTCTCTCTGTCAAATAAATAAATAAAATCTTTAAAAAAAAAAAAGAAAAGGAAACCAAAAATTGTAAAAGTTAAATAACTTGCTTTTGACCACAGGGTTATAAGGAATGAGCCTGGATTTGAACCCAGTTTGTCTGACTCCAAGGAAACGACTCTGTTATACCATTACTATAACTCTTCAAATGTTTCAAATTAAATTTTGCATCTCGAGCAATCTAACTAAATAATATTGGGGGGCATCCTTTTAAGGAAAGGGCCCTGTTATCCATTAATTCTTTGAAGGGGTTCAGAAGGGAATCTTAGAAAAGTCAAGTGAACTTTGAAGAACCTAGTGGAAAGTGATGTAGAGACACAGGTTCCTTCCTCCCCAACTGCTGGGGTGATAAACAAGGGTCATTCCATCAGTGGTCTGTAGTGGTCCATAGGTGCTCTGTGCTTAGCCAGGTGCACTTGAGAAATATAAATGCGATTGTGGCTTTGCTTTTGAAGAACTTACAGTGTTGCGACCCCCTTAGATGAAAAGTGAAATACATTATCAAGCAATGAGTGGTTAAGTGCTGGGGGGTAGTGTGGATCTCATTACTCCCAAAGAATGGCAGAGTAGGATTTATTTGGGAGAGGATGACAAATCTTCCATTCCATTTTTACCCAAAGCATTATTATTTTTCTTCTACAATGCTCTGCCAGCACGTCAGGTCTCCAACACTCCTAGATAATTTCTTCCAGACTTTCTGGTTCTCAGAAGTTGCTGAAGGAGATGAACATGGCTACACTGGCTGGTTTGCTTCCTGGAAACCTATTATCTACCTCCCGCCAAGCTGTGTGTGTATCATCCCTTGCCTCTTTCCCTATGTGTGTGTGTGTATACCTATATATTCATTTAGCAACATTCATCTGTTCATGAAATATTTGTGAAGCACCTACCAGGTGCTGGATATGATAGTGAACAATATAGAAATTACTTCTGCATTCATAGAGAGGTAAGACATAAGGTAGAGAGGAGGGACTCAGAGAGAAAAGGTGAAAATAAACGCACCTATTTGCTACATTCCACATTTCTCTTTTGCTATTCACCTTTTAAAAGAACTGAGCTTCCACATAATGAGAGCACTATAGCAGAGAGGAGAATGAGGTCACAAATCTGTGTCCTTAACACTTGTGCCTTCCTGAAATAGTCTTTCCAGACTCTACCCTGCACAACCTGATTTGAAATAACCTTACGTTGTGCAGTGGTTCTTACTGAACCAAACGGTCCACTTTTGGCAAATCTTACTAACAGCTAAGAAGCAGTTGTTGGATTGCTTGTTAGCTCTAGCAATTAAATAACCATCACTTAAAAAATAGTATATGGATGAGTTGG
Organism: Mirounga angustirostris; assembly: GCF_029215605.1. NCBI lineage: Eukaryota > Metazoa > Chordata > Mammalia > Carnivora > Phocidae > Mirounga > Mirounga angustirostris. Next base: position 140,811,810 of record NW_026991709.1, on the reverse strand, counting down.
AAGAAGTAAGATGCTACATGTTGGGTATAAAGGTTGCCTGGACTTGCTGTGTCTGGTGTTGATAAGGTAGCAGATGGTCTAATAGACTCCATCCTTGAGCAGCTAAATTGGTAGGGTCTTGGTTTAATAATCTTGTGTTCTAATGATTTAGGCGAGTGATGAAAAGCAGTGCAATTACTCACTTGTAATAATGCCCAGTTGGCCTGGATGGAAGGGGCACTCACTCATACATGGTGTGATGTAATTAACTCCTGTTCCCCAGAAACATGGCTCTTTGTAGACAGACTACCTTGATCAGACACATCTCACCTTTATGATGAAACTTAAAAGCATTTTCCAAGTGGAAAATCCCTCTTAATTATTTAAATCACTGGAGGAGAGAACATTTCCAAAGTTTATGTTAGTGTAGTATTTCTATATTTCAAAAACACATTCACGAATATGATTTCTTTGGATTCTAAAATATGTTGCTGGGGGTGGGGAGGAAGGACTCATGTAAGCCATTTATACCGAGGAAATCATTCAGAGGCTTCTTTGAGCCACAGAGAAAATCTGGAGTGCCAGAGAACTCAGGTATTCCAAACCAGAGGCCTGGATACTTTGCATCCTGATATATTCTTCAGACTCCTTTTACCCAACAGTTTCTTCCAGTCCCTTTGCAAAACTTCTCATCAGTTCTTCAAGGTATGCTGTAAATTTATGGATGTAAGTTATATTTTTCTCATATTTTTCACTTCTTGAACCTCTGCTGGGGTAAATTGAGTGGAATGAACACCATCAAAATATAGATAATAATTAACTACACTTTATTATTTTTTAAAAGATTTTATTTATTTATTTATTTATTTGAGAGAGAGGGAGAGAGCACAAGCAGGGAGAGTAGCAGAGGGAGAGGGAGAAACAGATTCCCTGCCGAGCGGGGAGCCCGATGTGGGATCCCAGGACCCCAGGACCTTGACCTCAGCCGAAGGCAGAAGCTTAAGTGACTGAGTCACCTAGGTGCCCCTTAACTACACTTTAATATTCCCCATGATATTATGTGATTTACATAGGGTAGAATACTAACAAATATTTGTGAAATAAAATTGCTTTCTTAAAGTGTTGATTTATAAGATTAACACAGAAAAATCAATTGTATTTTTATGTACTAACAACAGACATGTGGGAAGCAAAACTAAAAACACAATACCATTTATAACAACTTCAAAGGAAATTAAATTAATTAAATTAGATATCAACTTAACAAAACATGTATAGGATACATATGCTGAAAATTATACAATTCTGATGAAAGAAATTTTTTAAGAACCTAAATAAATGGTGAACATATTCTGTTCATTGCTTGAAAAACTAACATAATAAAGATGTCAATGCTCCCCAAACTGATACGTAGATTTAACATAATTCCAATTAAAATCCCAACAAGATTTTTTTGTAGATATAGACAAGCTTATTCTAAAATTTATATGGAAAAACATATACCATATTAAAGCTAAAATATCTTGACATAGAGAAATAAAGTGGGATGAAGCAATCTATCCAATATTGACTTGTTATATAAGTACAGTAATTACGACTGTACTGTAATATTGGCAGAGGTAAATAGACATAAATCAATGGAACAGAGTAGAGAATGCAGAAATAGAATACAACCCACACAAATATACCAAACGGAGGTTTTTTCAAAGGTGTAAGAGCAACTTAATGGAGGAAGGTTAGCCTTCTCAGCAAGTGGCACTGAAGCAATTAGACAGACGTCCATAGATTAAAAAGAAAAGAAAAGAAAAGAAAACAAAAAAACCCTGGATGTTTACCTAAACTTCACACCTTATAAAAAATTATTTCAAAATTCATCATGGACTTTAAAGTGACTCTGTAAAATGTTTAGGAATAAACAAGAGAAAATCTCTAGGATCTAGGACCAAGCAGAGTTCTTTGACTTGACACCATAGGCATAATCCCAAAAAGGAAAAATTTATAAATTTTACCTCATTAAAATTAAAAACTTTTGCCCAATACAAGACCCTGTTGACGAACTACAATTTGGGAGAGTATATTTGTAAACCATGTATCTGACAAAGGCTAGCATCTGGAATATATAAATTGCTTTCAAAATTCAACAGTAAAAAAGCAAACAATCCAATTAGAACATAGGGAAAAGATATGAAGAGACATTTCACCAAAGATATACAGATGGCAAATAAGCACATGAAAAGATGCTCAACATTATTAGCCATTAGGGAATGCAAATTAAAACCACAATGAGATATCACTACACACTTATCAGAATGGTTAAAATAAAAAATAGTGACGATGACAAATGCTGGCAGGATGTGGTGAAACTGAATGACTCATACATTGCTGATGGGGATGTAAAATTGCTCAGGCATTCTGGAAAACAGTTTGGTGGTCTTTAAAAAAAATTAAACATGCAACCACTATATTACCCAGCAATTGCACACCTGAGCATTTATCCAGAGAAACAGAGTTGTGTTCACATAAAAATCTGTACAAGAATATTTATGGCAGTCTTATTCATCATATCTCCAAACTGGAAACAACTCAGATGTCTTTCAACTGGAGAATGGTTAAACAAACTGATACATTTATACCATGGAACACTACTCTGCAATAAATAGGAATGAACTATCAATTCACCCAACAACTTGGTTGGAAATCCAAAGAATTTTGCTGAGTAAATAAACCAATTGCAAAAGGTTACTTTCCATATGTATAATATTTTGAAATGACAAAATTACAGAAATGGGGACCAAGGGCTAAGGAGAGAATAGGAACAGAAGAAAAGTCGGTATGACTGTAAAAAGATAGCATGAGGCATCCTTGTGGTAATGGAACTGTTCTGTATCTTGACTGTATGAATGTCAGTATCTTGGTTGTAATGTTGTACCTTAGCTTGGCAAGTTATTACCGTCCAAGGAAACTGGATAAAGGCTATGTGAGCTCTCTCTGTACAATTTCTTACAGCTGCATGTGAATCTATAATTCTTAAAACTGCATATGAGTCTATAACTATCTCCAAATAAAAAAAAATTTTTTTTAAAGACTTTATTTATTTATTTGACAGAGACACAGCCAGAGAGGGAACACAAGCAGGGGGAGTGGGAGAGGGAGAAGCAGGCTTCCCGCCGAGCAGGGAGCCCGATGTGGGACTCGATCCCAGGACCCTGGGATCATCACCTGAGCCGAAGGCAGATGCCTAACGAGTGAGCCACCCAGGCGCCCCCAAATAAAAATTTTTAAGTTAAAATAATTTTTCCTAACTCACTTATTATTATAGGCACCATAATATTTTCTACTTGACATTTTGATCAAGTCAGGTAAAATCCCCAAGTCAGTCTTTGTATGGCAAGTATAATCCTTGATTATTACTGGGTTTTACTGTGTTGTTATCTAATATCATCAGCAAATGTTCACTGATTTCTTGCTTCACAGCTCTGTTTGCTACAAATAATGTCATTGGCCTAGAAGGCTTCAGAAGAGCTGTTGACACTGTCCCATCATTCCTCACTATCAGCCATTCTCCATTGTCTTACTCAAGTGAACACCACGCCGTGTACCTGGCTACCTACCAACCTGCCGACTCTCCAGCTTCTTTTAGTTAGTGACCTACTTTGCTCTTTAATTTTAAGTATTTTCTTGCAGTGCCACCGTCGAGGGCTAAGTAGAATTTACTGAAGTCCTACTATGTATCTATGTGCTGCCCACAAGGCAGTGGTGGCTTTCAAATTGGCAGCCAAAAGAATATAGAGAAAATAGAACTGAGTAGGGTTATCCTGATGAGATACTGTCTCCATCCATGAAAGTCGGGCTTGTGGCAGGACTTTTTGGAGGAAAGGATCTGGTGTAACTTGGAGATGCTTAGGGAGCTGGACTAAACCAAATATTAGAAGGTAGGCCCTAAGCAAGGTGTTTCGTATGCATGTGCTCACAAACCCTTTGAGTAAGTGCAGCTATCATTGCTATTTTATAGGTAGGGAAATGGAGGCTTACTGATACATTGTGCAAGATCTGCTAAGTCAGGAACCAGTATTCAGACTCTTATCTGCATGATTGGAAACATGTGCTCACTTCCCCATATACAACAATGAGGGGCCACTATTAACAGAATTAGCATTTTCTATGTTATCTTCTTAGTCACCGTCTTTTGAAGAGCTGGAGACCGTCATTGGTAATATTTGTTTCTAATAGAGCTCAATGCCTTTAGTTCTTAAAAGAAAGAGAGAGGGGTGCCTGGGTGGCTCAGTCAGTTGAGCGTTGGACTCTTGATTTCGGCTCAGGTCATGATCTCAGGGTCAGGTGATGGAGCCCTGGGTCAGGGTCCACACTGGGCGTGGAGTCTGCTTAAAATTCTCTCTCTCGGGACACCTGGGTGGCTCAGTCAGTTAAGTGTCTGCCTTCGGATCAGGTCATGATCCCAGGGTCCTGGGATTGAGTCCCGCATCGGGCTCCTTGCTCAGCGGGCAGCCTGCTTCTCCCTCTGCCTGCAGCTCCCCCTGCTTGTGCTTTCTCTCTCTGACAAATAAATAAATAAAATCTTAAAAAAAAAAAAAAAGATTCTCTCTCTCCCTAGCCCTCTGCCCCTTCCCCATGCACGCTCTCTCTCTCTAAAATAAATAAATAAAATAAAATCCTTAAAAAAAAAAAAAAGGAAGAGAGTAAAATTCTATTACTCCTCCATAAAAATATTCCCCTAAAGACTTCATCCTCCCTTTCTGCCTTTTCCCCTTGGGGTCTTATCTTCGTCCTGTCTACTCTATCAGTGAATTGTTTCACAATCGCTTTGTGGTTGCTTGTTATGCAGTAGTACAGTAGCTGTAGCCAACCGGTAAAGCAGGCTACTGGCCATCACCACAAGCAGGAGTCCAGCTGCTTTTTCCATCAGTGGAGAGAACCCAGACCTGCCTACCACCAGAGTAGCTCAAATTAGGAGTCCAGGTGAGTGAGCTGAAAGTGTTAAGTTTGTACTCGGGACACATTCTACCCTATAGAAATTCTGGAAGACAGCTTCTTTTATTTTCAACATAGCTGGGAAGAGAGAGAAATGCTCACTGAGACAACAAATATTAATTACATGCCTATATGTTCCAGGTACTGTTTGTATTTATTAAGTTCTATGTAGGTGCCAAACTCTATGTTCAGTGTTAAGTGTATTACCTTATTTAATCTTCAAAAGTTTTATTACCATATCCTGATTTTGCGTATTTTTCAAGTTTGCCCCATACCACATCTTTCATGACTTTCTATGTGAGACTCTTAACCGTAGAGAACAAACTGATGGTTACCAGAGGGGAGGTGAGTAGGGGGATGGGTGAAATAGGTGATGGGGATTAAGACTATGTTTATCATGATGAGTACTGAGCAATGTATAGAATTGTTAAATCATTATATTGTACACTGGAAACTAACACTGTATGTTAATTATACTGGAATTAAAATTAAAAACTTAATTAAAAAACAAAAAGAAACAGAATTCAAAAAAAAAAAAGTTCTATGTGAGTTGGAGTATGGTAGGTTCAAGAGTCTTCAGGTATGCAGAGAACCAAAGAGAGACTTGCCTTTTTTTCAGCATCATTTTTACCCTTCCACATTTCTTACCTCTATAAAAGCTGTGTGGTTGGAGGAAAACATGTATTGTCCCAGTCATGATATCTAGTTCTGGCCTGAGTTCTACTACTACCGAGAAGTTAGATTTGGGCTGAAGTAATTCGCCTTTTTGTGCCTCAATTTCCTCATTGGTAACATGAGGTCATAGACTAAACTTTAGATTTTTTAAGGACCCTTTATCCTTGAAAGCTGTGTATGTCACCATCTGATTTTCTGCAGTAATTCGCTCAGGAGATTTGAGAGCAGAGTTTGAAACTCAGAGCCAAATTTCTGACAATCCAAGCAATCACTGAGTACAAGGGTCATGCTGTCTCTTCCTGGGTCCTGCTTTCCAATCAGACCTATCAAAGCATAGATCACATCATGCGGGGCTAGACAGCCACAGCAGATGTAGGCCTGATTTTTTTCTACCAAGCATTGACATACCTAAGCAGATGTTAGGGTTGAGCGGTTTTTTTTGTTTTTTTATTTGTTCGCTTTTAGCCTCTTGGCTTCCAGTTCTTGTGACGCATTTGTTTCTTTGGAGGCACACTGCATTATTTTTCAAACTGGGAAAAACCCTCCCGGCAACAACTATTTTTTAAGTGTAAGAACATTTTCAACTCTAGCTTCCTTTAACCCAGCTGAAAAATATTTGAAGTAAAGGAACAACTGGTTTCAAGTAAAAGAAAAAAATGCAGCTGAGAATCTCCTTGCATCTGCACAGATGATTTCCTTCTATATCTACCCTACAGAGCAAGAAAATAAATGCGACATCTGTAAATCTGTAATACTTCAGGACTGTTGGTAGAAGCCAAAAAAGCACTGGGTGGGGCTGGGGTTGGGGGGTGTCTGTCTTTTTGATTGCTAAGGAAATTATGTAGACTTAGTTTCAACTGCTTCTTGAAAATTCCACCGCAGAGAGTTTTGGTTTGCCATAGCATGACAACTGGCATATAGGGTCTAACATTTTTATTTTCTGTGTTTACTTGTCAAGGAATGGCATGATTTTATTGGTGGTACTAAACAAACACCAGGTAGAAAGTTTCTTAAGCATGAGGGAATTTTGTTTTGTTTTTCACATGATTGGGGTTAGAAGGAGCCCTGGAAAGAGATAGGAAAGAAGTTGATCAAAATACCATAACACTGGCAGAGGTAAGCATTCCTGAGGATCTATGCAGAAAATCTTTCTCTGAATGTGTACAGAGGACATTTACACTCATCCTCAGTAACTCGTCCTTCATACCCACCTTATTTCTTGGGTCTCTAATAAGCATGCCCAGTACACAGGGACTGCCACGTGGTAAAGCCTCATGGTAAGCATTTAACATGCTTGTTGAATGACAGCAAGAAATGAGTGGATGAATGAATAAACAAACTAATTAGAGATTACACTTCCTACTCCCCACCTATTACCAAAATGAAAACTTTATAGTCAATACGTGGTTAATGGATTCTGTGGGAAAGACATACATTTGAAACCTTGCTCTATTATTTACTGTGTTTTTGGAAACTTACGTCACTTCCCAAAGACAGAGTTACTTTGTCTAAAAATGAGAAGAATAAGACCACAAACTTCATAACAATGTTGTAAGCACTGACTTACATCTTTGCACAATTTTCACAATACCTGGCACATAATAAGCAATTAAATAGATTAGGCATTATTATCATCACCAATATTGAAAAAACAAATTGAATTTGTAGTTAACAAACTTCTGCAAAGAAAATTCAGGCCAGATGACTTCATTAGTGAATTCTATCAAATATTTAAAGATGAAATAACATCAATTCTATAAAAATTCTTTCAGAAGTTATGAGAGAAGAAAACACTTCCCAATTCATTCTATGAAGCCAGCATTACTCTGATACTAATCAAAGATGTTATAAGAAAACAACACACCAATATACCACATGAACAAAGAAGGAAACTTAAAAAAAAAAATTTTTAGCCAATCGAATTCAACAATATAGAAAAGGATAATCCATCATGGTCATTCCTGGGCCATGTTGACTTCACATCTAAAAAGCAGTAACACCATATTAACAGATTAAAAAAATAAAATCATATGATCATCTCAAAATAGATACGGAAAAGTTTTTGATAAAATCTAACATGCATTTAAGGTAAAAACTCTCAGCAAACTAGGAATAGAAGGAAGAAAATATAAAATAAACCAAAAGAAAATAGAAGGAAAGAATTAATTTAAGGCTAAAATTAATAAAAAATATAAAAATATAAAAAATATTTTTTAAAATTAAAAAATAAAATTGATAAATGAAATGAAGATGTTTCTTCAAATACCTGAATACAATGGATAAATACTTGATATACTAAGTAAGACCATAAAAGAGAAAAACAAAAGACAATATTATATTAGGAATAAAATAGGAAAGAAATACAACAGTTATGAAATCGTTTCCAAAATTTGAAGTAATTATATTGTGTTCCTTTTACCAAAAATTTGAAAGTCAAGATTGAATGATAATAGTCAAAATAAAATGGGGGAAATGCTCAGGAAAAGATAGATAAACCAAGTTGTCTAAAATCCAAGGAGGAAATTGAAGTTTGTCAAAGATCTACCATTTGAAAGGGTGCCAGGCTCAGAGTACACCTAATCTTCCAGAAACAGGAAAATTCCATGTTATTCAGACTACAAAGCCAACAGAATGCTTACATCAAAGCTAAAAATATTAACCCTGAAAGAAATATGGTAGTTACCATATAATATATATACAAAAATTCCTAAACAAAACATCAGCAAATCAAATGCACAAAATAGCTAAAAGAATAAGACACTATCTTTAAGGATTATTCAACATTTAAAAAATCTATTAACACATTTTTAGTTCCTTAGGATAAAGTGATGCCAAAAAGGACAATAAAAATATTAGAATACCTAACTCTAAAATTATACTGAAAGACATGAAATAATGTTTGAAGAAATAGAGGGCTATGTCATATGTCCAAATGGAACTACTAAATATATAAATTTAAGATGATTCTATACAAGTCCCAATTGTTTCATATATGTGTTTGATTTTTAACTTGACAAACTGATTCTAAAATCCCTTAGGAGAATAAATGAGTGAGAATAGCCAATATAGTTTAGAAAATGAATTATAATAAAAGATTAGCACTATCAAATAAACCAATTACAAGATCAGATTCTAAAGAAACTAAAAAACAAGTAGAAATTTAATATGCACTAAAAGTAATAGATTAAATTCTGGGGGAAAATGGATTGATGCAAATTGTGTTAAAGTAATTGGATATCTGTATCTAAGGAAGTAGTTAGATGCTAGCTTATATTGTGTAAAAAGATAAATTTCATCTGGATTACAAATCTAAATATAAAACAATAATAAAAGTATTAGAAGTAAATGTACAGGAAATATGTTTTTAACCTTGGGGTTGGAAAAGTTTAAAATTCAAGATCTATAAGCAAAAACTTAATAAATATAATTATATAAATATTAAAAACATTAAAGCAAAGAATACATAAACAACAATGAAAGTGGCAGACTAGGAGAAAACATTAGCAATATATGACATATAAAGGGTTAATTAAAATGCAAAATGCATTTATATGAATATAGTATATACAAATATATTTTATATATATATATATATATGGAAAAGTCAATCTAATAGGAAATTGAGCAATAGATCTGAACAGGAAGTTTACACAAAAATAAACACATGACAATAGACATAGAAAAAGATGGTAAACCTTGGCTATAGCTAAGAAAATGCATTTTATTTTATTTATTTTATTTTTATGAAACATAAATTTTAAAACAGTAAGAAGGCATTTTGCTTCTCAGTGGCAAAAATTAAAAAGATTACTAAGAGCCAAGTGGGCAAAAGTTCTGGAAAAGAAGCATTTCCAGGTTGCTAAGGACTTATTAGGTGTAATGTTTTAAAGAAAAAGTTGGCAGCAACACAGCTAACTTTAAGATTCCATTGTGTCCCAAGTGTCACAAGTCTAAAAAGATCTTTATGTATAAACATGCTCACTGCAGCAGATGTTGTAACAGAAACTGTTAAAATGCCCATCAGTAACAGAATGTCTAAATAAATTATGATAATCACTCATATGATGGTATAACACCAATAGGAAATAATGAGGTAGATCCACATTTACAGATCTGGAAACATGGCCAGCATGTTATTAAGTTAACAAAAAAGTTGTAGGACAATGTGTACATCATCATCACCACCACCAACCACTTAGTAACTACGACACTAAAATATTTGTCAAGATTCACTCCCCAGGAGCCACAGAAAACTTCTCCACTCTTCTTGATCTAGTTCCATTTCTCTTTAACTCATTTCTCAGCAGTTGTCCACCTCTGATTGAATGGATAAATCCATCTCCTTCCAAAGAAGATCCCTCATCTTCTACCTTGAAAATATCTCTGATCCCTTCACATTCTCTCTGGCCTCGAAAGGGAAAATCTTCTTTGTAAATTCCTTCTGAATTCATCTCCTTCCTTCCTCATGGCATCAGTCTTTCCTGTACTGATTTCTTTGCCTTTAACTTCAAACATAAAGTTATTCTCCTTTAAAGACACAGAATAAAACAAAATCTTGCAGACCCCATTGCCTATCAAGCTATGGGCTCCCTGTCACCAATACTCTTCAAGTTCTGCTCACCTAAGGCTGCCTCTCCCCCTGCCCATTGCTCCTTTACTCCAAGCAGCCTTTCCTCACCACAGAAGCTACACTCACAGAGCTCCTGAGTTGACGAATCACCCAATCCAGTCCTCTTTTCAAAAAGTTTCCTTTTCCTTTGTCATTTTGGTGGGTTTTTTTTTTCTAATGTTTTGTTTTGTTTTGAACATAATTGTCTACCTTCTAATTCTTGAACCATTCTCTGTTGGCCCCATTAACTTTCTGGTTCCCAATCTGTTTGCTCATTGGTCCTGGTCCATTGCTTTCGCTAAATTCTTTTTCCAACTACCATTGCCATGGTCTACTGCTGCTTAACCCATTATTAACATAGCCTCTGTGTCTCCCCCATCTAATTCTTCAATCCTGACTTCTTTTCAAGCCCCACCTCAGCATCTCTAATCATCTACCAAGACAACTCCATTTAGGTAGCAGTCTGACATGCGGAATTAAATATGTCTGAAGCCAGGTCCTTCACCTTCCCTGAGAAACTCAGCCTGATGATTGGTTCTCACCTTTCTCAACAGTCTCTGTTTGGCCCCACTTACTCCGTGTTTCCTATGGCCAGATTCTTTGCTGCTTTTCTCATTTCCATTGTTTTCTTTCCTTTTTTAACTGTCACCAGTCTAGCCCTCTGAAACTCAATCCCAATATTCTTTTCAAATCATAACCTTCTAACAATTTCCTACATATAAGTGTTCTGTTCAGTCAACTGAGACAAGCTATCCCTGCAACATATTTTCTATATCCAAACCTTCGGAACCCTGCTGCCCCCTTCCTTCTCAACCAACTTCTTACTACTTCCATGAAGCCTCTCAATATTTTCTTCTTCTGCATATATAACATTGGATGCCATACCATTCCTGTGGCAGTTTATTATGTCCTTTTCTCGTAATATTACCCTGTCTATTTATGCTTTCTTGTATTTATGTCTTCCCTTCTTAAATGAATATAAGCTTCTGAAAGAAAATAGCCATTACATCCAATAGGGTTTCTTTTTGTTTGCTAGTAATGGAGACCTCCTGAAACAACAGTGCCTTAAACAGGAAATATAAAGAAATAATATGACATGCAGTCTAGGGCTGGTGTTCATCAGAGAGACCCAGACTCTATCAGTATGCTTTGCCATCTTTAGCCTATGTTTATCATCATTAGAGGGTCTTCATTAACACAACATAGCTGCTGGAGTTTCAGCCACCAAGTCTACATTCAGGCAGGAATGAAGAGGAAATAGGTAAGAACAAAATACATGTTTCCCAGATGAGTCATCCCCTTTCATTGGGCTCTCCCAAAGCCCCCTACCCACCCAGTGACTTAGGCTTAAATACAGTCAACCATTCCTATATGCAAGACAGTCTGTGTAAATGCAGTGTTTTAGATAGGTACATTACCATTTTGAATAAACTTTGTGTTTTGTTAGAAAGAAGGACAACATTGATTCCAAAAATATGTACTGATCATATTTTATGTGCCAGGCACTGTTCCAGTTCCTAGAAATAGAATAACAAACAACATACATAAAGATCCTACCTTCATGGACCTCACATCAATAGTGTATGGAGAGAGCAAATAAGCAAATAAGCCAGGAAACTCATAGTCAGGAAAGTCTTCATTTATAAGATGGTATTTTAGTGGAGACATAAAAGAAGCATCAAGGTAGGATGTGCAGATATCTGAGGGAAGAACACATAGGCAAGAGAAGAGGAAATGCAAAAGTCCTGAGGCAGGAGGGTGTTTGACAGGTTGGAGTAAAAAGAGGACCAGTGCGGTGGAATGGAGAAGGAAGAGAGGAACAATAGGAGATGAAGTCAGAGTAGCAGTGAGAAGCCATTTTGCTTTTTCCAGTGAGTCAGATGGAAAGCCATTGGTAAGATTTAAAAGAATCACTCTGGTTCTTCACAGAGAATAAACTGTAAGAGGATCCAGGAGAAATAAGAGGCCAGTTAGGAAGCTGTTGCAATAATCCAGTTAAAAGATAATGATGCCTCAGGGATCAGATTTTGTATCTATTTTGAAGATAGGGCTGGCATAATTTGCTAATGGTTGGGGTGTGACAAAAATGATTGAAGAGATATTGAATAGAAAACTAGAAGACTCTACCACTGCTATGTACATAGTTTTTCGTATTTCTCCATAGTGCCTATTACAGGGCTATGCACATCAAAAATGTTCAATAAATATTCAGCAAATAAAAAGATTTTAATTTTTTCAAAGGACTACTTTCAGAATTTTTTTGCCAAGACACCCAGCATTAATGATGAAAAAAAAAATACAGGAAAACCTAAATTCTAAAAGCGTACACTGAGACTGTATTTTCCTTTTGCTTCCTATTAGTGACAACTGCTTCTAGAAGCTCAAGGAAGAGAAAATACTGGGGAAAAAATTGGTTTGTGGCATTATTAATAGAACATTCAAGAATAAATCAGGTACCAAATCTCCCATCCAACCGTGATGGAATTTACCTGCTGTGTAAATGCCTGTTCAGACCAAGTCATTTTCACACTTGTGCGTGGGGGTCACATGAGGGCATATTTGGTGAGAAAAAACATTTGACGTGGTAGCTGTGTAGGAGATGGAAAAAGGAAGAGAAGAGAGATTTTTAGAAGATATCCCCAAACTAACAAATTGACTTAAGTATATGAAAGGAGAATGTCACCATCAACATGGAGTCTCATATGAAATGCTCAATGCCATCTGCTGGTATGCAAAGATGTGAAGTTGGAGATAACTCTTTCCAGTCATCTTGTCTCTTATAATAACGCTGTAGCTTCATTCTTTGGGTATCTTTGGTCTCATGGATTGGTGTGACACAGAATAAAAAAGTGAGAAAGGAATTCAAAGATACTCTTGGGTATTTTCCAGTTGTTACATAACTTTATGTTAAATGAAAGCACTTAGATAACAAAAAGATGGCTCTAAAACCCAGTCCTCTTAACCCCAAGGACGGGGCCTTTTATTCATCACTTTTCCCCAACCACTAATGCTTATTTCTCTACTATCACCGCCCACCCACAGGGATAAAATTAATGATATCTCTACCATAAGACATATTCATCTCGCCCACCCAAATGGCAGCTTGGAACTCTTTCTTCATATGCCCCTGAATCTGAAACTTAAACGCAAATGAGATTCTCAGACAATTATTATTGGTCTCAATTCAATGCCCTTGGGAGTTTTAATATATCCAAGCACTCTGAGCCTGCAATGGGATGGGCACCCAGAAGAGTTGCATTCAAGTAAATGGGCATACTTTCCTTTCAAAGACTGAGTGAGAAGGAGCACTTATATCAGAATAGCCTGCCATGAGCTACCTTTTCCAATTCATCTTCCTGTAGCTGTGGGGAGAGGAGCATTTCATTAACAAAATCCCAGCCAGATCAGACTCTTGTCATCACTATTGATTCTCCTCTCAGAGAGCCCACTGTGTCCATAGCACCAACCTTAATACTCTCCTTCCAAGTCCAAGATGGTTTTCTAGCTTTTGTTTCAACATCTTTGTGTCTTTCCATTGATCTCTTTCCCTTCCAGGAAATTTAGATAAAAAGGGAAAAAAAATCACCAAGATAAGGAAAAGTTAAAGACAAGAGGGGCGCCTGGATGGCTTAGTCAGTTAAGCGTCTGACTCTTGGTTTTGGCTCAAGTCATGATCTCAGGGCTGTGGGATCAAGACCTGCATCAGACTCCCGTGTTCAGCGCAGAGTCTGCTTGAGATTCTCTCTCTTTCCCTCTCTCTCTGCCCCTCTCCCTGCTCACGCTCTCTCTCTTTCTCAAATAAATAAATAAAATCTTTTAAAAAAAAGTTAAAGACAAGAATGACAACAATGCCAATGAAAGATAAAGATCAAAGACTGGGGAGGGAGAGAGGGAAAGGACTTGTGATTTGTTGATATTATTGTTGTTACAGTGATTATTTTAAAAATGCATCTCCTTCTTAGAAGTTTGGAAAAAAGCTACCAACATTTTAATTCATGTAGACATAGAGTAAGCTCTATCTTGGTCAGACCTCTTTGAAATCTTTGGTCATTATACTATTTGAATCAATTCTAGAACTACTGGGCTTTATTTTGGACAGCAGGATCTGATGGAATTTTCTTGTGTTAGCAAGGAAAGAGCATTCATATCTAGATTTCTCTGTGTTTAGGACGTCAGATGGAAGGAGAGGTGACTGTACTCTGGTCACAGGATTTTTCTTTTCAGCCAGCATGCCTAGCTAAGTAATTGGTTCTCAGGGATATGCAAAAGTGAGAAAAAAGACTGACCTGGATGGGCATGAAGGAGGGCACATGATGTGATGAGCACAGGGTGTTATAGACAACTGATAAATTATTGAACAATACATCTGAAACTAATGATATACTATATGTTGGCTAATTGAATTTAAAAAAAAAAAAGACTGGCTGGTTGGCCTTTTCTTCTCTGAAAATGGACTTGGTTTCCCCACATAGTCTTCATTCTGTGCCACCATCTCTGAGGTGTATCTTGTGTCACCACCTAGCTAAACACTAGTATTTTATTTAAAAAATAAAATTTAAAGCCACCTAGGAAGGAGAGAAGAGTTGGTAGCATTAGGGCTAAAAGAATGTGATTGATAGGAACACAAACGGCTCATTCAAGAGCCTCATCCAGATAGTCGTGGAAGTAGTGAAAGTCTTCATCCAGTTGAGAACCTCTAAATTGTTTGAGAACATTGACGGAGTGCTTCAGAGCCTGATGGCAGAAGCATCTATGTTAATAGACCAGGCATCACTTTTCCCCAAGGTTTTTATGTTTGGTTTTCTTTTTTATCTCTCTCTCTCTTTCACTTCCTTCCTTCCTCCTTTCTTTCCTTCCTTCCTTCCTTTCTTCTTCCTTCCTTCCTTCCGTCTTTCTGTCTTTTCCAGATAAAGTAGAAGGTACAGATGCTTGCTCTGGGCACTGGACTCCACAGATTCTTGGGCCCCCCAGTCCTATTCTGTGCAGAGAATCAGGTGGGGGTCTATAAATCAGAAAGAATTATGCCAAAGTGTATAGTTACTTTATACTAAGGAATATATATGCTAAATGGAGTATTGAAGGAGGTGGGGAAGAACCCTATAAATTGTTTTGTTTAAATGCAGTATTAAAAAACATCTAGCTATAAAACTGTCTCCTTAGTTTCTGTATTTTGCAAACTAGTGAGTTATAAAGAACCACAGCTGAAAAAAAAAAACAAAACAATTTGTTTTTCTCTCAGGAATTCACAGGAGTGCTGTTTCTCAGCCTCTGGGGTGTGATCCTGTCTGCATTTGTAAATCTTCTAGTAAATGGAAAAATGATACCCTTCTCATTCTGTCTGTGGTCTATGAGTTGGAATGGGCTGTGCAGAGGAGTCAGATGAAAACTGATCCTGGGCCAGCGCATGTGAGATGGCCAGACCTCCAGAGGCTTTTGAAGGACAGATCCTCAGAGAGGCTATTTATGCATGAATGCAGAATGGCGTACACACAAGGACTGTCTAGGAGGGTTGTCTGTAGGGGGCCATTTTGGGGGGGAATGGTCAGTTCCATAAACAGAAAGATAAATGACATGTCACAGAAGGCTAGCAGATTGCTAATAAGCTTATCTTGCTTATCCTTAGTTGTCAAGCCTGGATCTCCAAAAAAAGACGTGAGTTTGGAGAAAGGATCTATATTAGAAATGTCAGTCATGGGGTATACTCCATTTAAAACCCCTTTATATGAAACAGCAGACCAGCAGCTCCAATGAGGACACAGGAATCATACTGCCCTCCCAGCCATGGGGCAAGGGAGGAGTGCCTGCCCTAAGGGCAACCATGTTGTACCGCCAGTGAGTCATAGTATGGTCAAGCTGGCTCCATCAGAGTCCATCTCTCTGGAACTGGAAGAAGGCAATACTGAAAGAACCCATGCTCTAGAACTCATCTCAAGTTTATAAATTTCAAGGAGTTCAGTTTGATTTATTGTGAAAGGATTCTGGCGTGCTTGGCCACCGGGTGGTTACTGTCACCTCTATGGTTTGACTTATCAAAGCCCCATGCCCTCATTTCTCTCCTACCCCTAGGGCCTAGACAGTCTGTTTCTAACTTGCACCACTGTCACCTCTCTACACGTCACTTACTTATTAGTGGTGCACACACAATTGAT
This sequence comes from Mirounga angustirostris, assembly GCF_029215605.1. Classification (NCBI taxonomy): domain Eukaryota; kingdom Metazoa; phylum Chordata; class Mammalia; order Carnivora; family Phocidae; genus Mirounga; species Mirounga angustirostris. The sequence goes on along the minus strand of NW_026991709.1, from coordinate 140,795,409 downwards.
GATTTAGGAAAATATACTAAGCCTGTGGGTGTGATTAACCGGGACAAGAAAATATAGAAAACATTACCATCCACTGGGTAATGCATTCTCTATTTGTCACCTTCAGTTAGAAATTACACACCTTGCACTCAAAAAGTCCATTGCAAGGTGTGAATCTAGTTCTCAATAAAGACAGAAGGATTTTCCTAATTCTGTCAAACAGACTGATATCATTGACCCTGTTCATGTAGTTTCAGCTTGGTAAAATACCCCCTTAAAATACAGACTAACAAAAACAAGGACTGGTCTGTATTAGTTGGCTAGAATGGCTCTAACGAAGTACCACAGCTGGGTAGCTTAAACTACCGCAGAAATTTATTTTCACACAGCTCTGGAGGCTAGAAGTATGAGTTCAAGGTGTCAGCAGAGTTCATTTCTTCTGAGGCGTCTCTTTTTACTTATAGATGGCCATCTTTTAAAATTTTTTTCTTTTATATTCAAAACACTTTTTTAATTGTGGTAGGTACACCTAACCTGAAATTTACCCTCCTGAAAATATTTTAAGTACACAATACAGTATTGTTAATTATAGGCACAATGTTGTACAACAGATCACTAGAGTTTATCTTGCATAACTGAAGCTATACACCCATTGTACGGTGACTCCCCCATTTTCCTTCCCCCCAGCCCTTGCCAATCACCATTCTACTTTTTTATGAATTTGGCTATTTTATTTTTTTAAAGATTTTATTTATTTGAGAGAGAGAGTGAGAGAACAAGAGAGAGAGAGGGCACAAACAGGATGGAGGGGCAGAGGGAGAGGGAGAGGGAGAAGCAGATTCCCCGCTGAGCAGGGAGCCCAACAACGCAGGGCTCCATCCCAGGACCCTGGGATCATGACCAGATGCTTAACCAACTGAGCCACCCAGGTACCCCGTGAATTTGACTATTTGAGATACTTCATATAAGTAGAATCACACGGTATTAGCCCTTCTGTGACTGGTTTATTTTATTCAGCATAATGTCCTCCAGATTCATCATGTTGTTGTATATGGCAAGATTTCCTTCTCTTTTAAGGCGGCATAATATTCCATTGTATGTATATCACATTTTCTTTATCCATTCATCCACTGGTGGATATTTAGATTGTTTCCATATCTTGACTAATGAACACGGGGTGAAAATACCTCTTTGAGATCCTGATTTCAATTCTTTGGGATATATACCCAGAAGTGGCACTGCCGGATCATATGATAATCTTATTTTTAATTTTTTAAGGAACTTTCAAACTATATTCAGTAAGAACTGTACCATTTTACCTTCCTACCAATAGTGCACAAGGGTTTCAATTTCTCCATATCCTTGCCAACACTTATCTTTTGTTTTTTTGGATAACAGTTATCCCAGTAGGTATGAAGTGATATTTCATTGGATTTTGCTTTGCATTTCCCTAATGATTAGCAGTGTATCTTTCCATAACTTGTTGGCTATTTTTTAGCTTTTTTGGAGAGATGTTTATTAAGTCTTTTGTCCATTTTTAAAACAGGTTATTTGGGGGGTTTTGCTATGGAGTTGTAGGAGTTTCTTATATATTTTGGATATTAACCCCTTATCAGTTAGATGGTTTGCAAATATTTTCTCCCATTTTCACTCTTTTTATTGTTTCCTTTGCTATGTAAAAGCCTTTTAATTTGATATAGTTCCACTTGTTTGTTTTTGCTTTTGTTGCTTGTGCTTTTGGTGTCATATGCAAGAAATCATTGCCAAAATCAATATCATGAAGATTTTTCCCTATGTTTTCTTCTAGAAGTTTTATAGTTTCAGGTCTTGTATTTAAGTCTTTAATCCATTTGGAGTTAATTTTTGTGTGTGCGCTATAAGATAAGGGTCCAATTTCATTATTTTGCATGTTGATTAGATGGCCTTCTCCCTGTGTTCACATGGTCTTCCCTCTGAAACTTTTGGTTTCCAAATTTCCTCTTTTTATAAGTACATTAGTCCTATTGGATTAAAGCCCACTCTGATGACTCATTTTAACCTAATCATGTCTTTAAAGACCCTATGTCCAAATATAGTCACATTCCGAGATACTGAGGGTTCAGACTAAAACATGAATTTTGGAGGAATACATTTCAGCCCATAACACTTAGCAAATAAAATGCTCTGATTTCAAGGATGTGATGACTCCTTCCTTTTGTGGTTTCAATAAGTATAAATTACTATTGGAGTATGTACAAAGGAAAAGTGACCTGTTGCATGAATTTAGGTAAGTTACCTTAATTCTCCATATTCCAGTTCTTCTGTGTGTAAATCAGGAAACAAATGTATTCCCCAGCTCTCTGAACTTTTCCAATAGATCAAAAATTTCAGTCTTTAAAAATGATTTTGTTATCTTCAAAATCTTGTGTGGCTTCTCTTCCCTGTGGTTTTCATTACAGTGTAGCCATTTCCAGGCTGCTGTCCCATGACTCAATATTCACAACTGCTCCAGTATGTCGGTGGTGGAACAAAGGCTCTGTTGCCATTTTGTGAGTGAGGAAATCAGTACACAAGGAGGTTAAGGAAGCTAATAACCTTTCTAAAGTCACATATAATAAGTTGCGCCTTTAACAACAAAAAAACCCAAAAAAGAACCCCCCCAAAAAAATAATTAAAAAAATAAAAATAAAAATGGAACCAAATTTTCCTGGCCCATTTCAACTACATTCTTAATATGTCACAACTTTAAATAGCTGATTTTGATGAGAAATAGAATAAGAGAACAGTATTCTGAGACTAAAGAGCTAGAAGTACAAAGAATTTTAGTACTTTCCTCTGGAGCTGGCTTCCTTTTCCATAGGATTGACTAGAGTAGTGCATCTTAACATGACTTCAGTGAGGGTTGGCATTTTGGCATCATCAGCATTATGTATCTGGAGTACCTTTCCAGGCACAATGTTTATAAAATGATGGTAACTGTCTCCCACAAATGAGTCATGTTCTGTAGTTTAGATAAGTTTCCTCAGCTGATAATCATGAGCTGATTATCATTATGGCTTTTTCCTGGACTTGTTTCAATGCTGAAACATTTATTTTCTCGTAACATCCATTGGCAATTGCATTTCTACTGGATTGCTGGACTTTTTACTTATTAATTTTCTCAAGCTCATCAGTTAATATTGATGTTTACCCCTCATCTTATATTGATTGCACATATTTTTTTGACAGACTGTCAACTATCTTTTTTATGGTGGATTTGCCATACTTAAATGAAATTTTTATGTTGTTTTTCATCGTAAAATCTAATTTTGCCTTTACTGCTTATGAATTCCATGACTTTCTTGCCAAGGTTATATAATAATTATGTAAATTTTGCCCTTTTTTAATGGTTTTTAAAAACACATTTCATTTTCAAATTCACCAGGAATTTTCGTGTTTGTGATGAAAGGAAGGTATATAACTTGATTTTCTTTTCTGACTATATAATCAATTCCATCAATAATTTTATTAAATCATCCATCTATCTTTTCTGTACTTTAATCTTATACTCAATTCCCATTGTATATGAACCAGGTTCAGATTTCCCTATTCTTCTCCATCAATTTTTTTTTCTATTCTTAGATCATTATCACACTACGTAATTTCTGCAAATTCCTATTATATTTTGATATCTAATGAGGCAAGTTCTGTAAATTTCTGAAATTGGATTTTCTAGCGCATTGACTTCCAGGAGAATTTTTCAGTTTTTCTATTTTAATTCAGTTCAGTTTTTATTTTAAAAATGGTTAAATCATTAGACCAAAATATAAATGGTTCTTATATAATTCTGGATTGACTAAGAAAGTAGATCTTATTAATTTTAAAAAACCCCCAAAATTAACTTTCATATGGCAAACATATCATAAACCAACTTAGAAGATAGTTGACAGTCTGTCGGAAAAATATTTGCAAATTAGTTGAGCAACTTTATATGTCAGGTATACTGAACTGGACATTCTTCAATGAATAACACAGGTGATAATAGAATTGATGTTCTAGCAGGTTAAGGCCAACGATAAACAATGAACACAATAAATAATTATCTGCTAATTAGAAGCATATAATGCTATGGGAGAAAAGATAAAAAGTAGAGGAGTTGAGTAAGGAAGTCAGAGCACTAGGTTAGGGGAACAGGTTGAAGTTTTGAATAGAATCATCAGGAAAAGCTTCACTGAGAGAAGAACATTTGGGCAAAATTTGAAGAAAGTGAAGGAGTTAGCCATGTGGATAATGAGAATTATTGATTGGGATTGGGGTTTAATTTATAAAATCATTTGGGGAGAGTTGATACATTATGGATCTTCTTATCCAAGAACCAAGTAGGTCTTTCCATTTATTAAGGTCTTTCTTTAGTTACTTCAGAAAATATTTACATCTCTATAGATCTTGAATATTTACAGGGTCTTTCACATTTTCAGATAAGTGTATTTCTAAATAATACATGATTTTTCACTCTTGCTATTTGTAGAAATGGAATTTTTCTCATATTTTATCATTATTTATTTCTGGTGCACTGAAGAAGTATTGATTTTTCTTATACATCTTATATCCTCCATCTATCTGGCTCAATTCTTTTATTAGTTGTGGTTTTTCAATTTGTAAACAAATTATAACAAATTGTATGATTGTCTGTAGACAACCATATTAAGTGAAAATGTAAATGGTTCTATTATTTTTTCATCTTTATCCCTTTTATTTACTTATCTCAAGTATTGATTAGAACTTAAAAATAATATTGAATACTGCATGTATTAACTGGCATCTGTACTTTCTTCCTGACATAAATGGGGATGTTTCAAACTATTTCATCATGTTTTTTGAAAGATTTTATTTATTTATTTGACAGAGAGAGACACAGCAAGAGAGGGAACACAAGCAGGGGGAGTGGGAGAGGGAGAAGCAGGCCCTCCGTCGAGCAGGGAGCCCGATGTGGGGCTCGATCCCAGGACCCTGGGATCATGACCTGAGCTAAAGGCAGATGCTTAACCACTGAGCCACCCAGGTGCCCCTCAAACTATTTCATCATTAAGTAAGATGTTTGTTCAAGGTGTTCAGTAGAACATTTTTATCAATTTAATGAAATTTGAGTCAGAACCAGAAGCTTTTAACAATCATCTATTGCAATAATTATGCCATTTTGCTATTTTTATAGGTTTTTGGGTTTTTTTTGAGAAAGAGAGAGAGAGGTGGGGGGTGGGGGCAGAGGGAGAGGGGGAGAGAGAGAGAATCTTAAACAGGCTCCACTCCCACTGCAGACCCCAATACAGGGTTCTATCTCACTATCCTGAAATCATGACTTGAGCCAAAATCAAGAATCAGATGCTTAACCAACTGAGCCACCCAGGCACCCCGCCATTTTGCTATTTTAAATGAAATATTATAAATTACATTAATTAATTTTCTAATCTTGAACTATTATTAGATTCTTGGTTTTAAAATATTCTACTTGATCATACAGATAATTTATTTTTAGTGTGATCCTGAATTTGACTGATTAATGTTTTATTCACATGTTCACATTATATTCCTGAGATTGGTCTATAATTTTCTTTTTTGGATAATAATAGGAATTCTTTCTCTTGGGCCTTAAACGAACTGACCCTGAAAATTGTCTGGACTTTATATATAACTTTCTGCTACCTGTTCAGTTTCTTCAGTGGTTGCAGATCTATTCATGTGTCTACCCTTGATTTTGCTAAAAGATCATCTATTTCTTCTAGACTTTGACATATATTGGCACCAAGATGTATGAGTCATCCTCTTACAATCTTCTTGTTTTCGTTTCCCATTTTAGTGATTATGACCTTTTTCTTATCACTAATATTGTTTAGTGACTTGTTTTCTCCTTTTCTTGGACAGGCTTGCCCCAAGTTTTGCTATTGCATTGGGCTTTCAGGAGAACAAGCTTTCAGTTTTATTGAGTTTGATTTCATTATTTTATTTTATCATTACTAATTCCTTCCACTTTCTTTAGTTTTACTGGTCTTCTTTTTAGTTTTCTAAGTTAAGTGCTTATACACGCATTTTCCTTTTTAAAATTAGTGCACAATTTTAACAAAATAAATGTAAGTGGGGCACCTGGATGGTTCAGTTGTTTAAGCATCTGACTTCCACTCAGGTCATGATCTCAGGGTCCTGGGATCAAGCCCCGTGTTGGGCTCCGTGCTCAGCAGGGAATCTGCTTGTCCCTCTGCAACCCTCCACACTTGTTCACTCTCTCTCTCTCTCAAATAAATAAATAAAATCTAAAAATGAATAAATAAATAAATAAATAAATAAATAAATGTAAGCACAGAGGTCATAAAATCAATTACTACTAAAGAGTTGATACCTGCCACCACCACACCCTCCCCAGAAAAAGCAACTGTCCCCTGCTCCACTTCTTCATATATTCCAGTTCTGTTTCTTAGCGGAAACCACAGACAAAACTTTTACTATTGCATTTGGTCCTTACTTACTATCTTATCACTAAAAAATATTTCTATTGTTATTTATTGATTTATTGCGTTTAGATATTATCTATAACTTATTATCTATAAACTTCAGTTAATGCTTTACTTTCTTACAGAAACACCATATAACCCAACATTTTCTTTTTTTTTTTATTTTATTATGTTATGTTAATCACCATACATTACATCATTAGTTTTTGATGCAGTGTTCCACGATTCACTGTTTGTGTATAACACCCGGTGCTCCATTCAGTACGTGCCCTCTTTAACACCCATCACCAGGCTAACGCATCCCCCCACCCCCTTCCCCTCTAGAACCCTCAATTTGTTTCTCAGAGTCCATAGTCTCTCATGGTTCTTCTCCCCCTCCAATTTTCCCCCTTCATTTTTCCCTTCCTACTATCTTCTTTTTTTTTAACATATAATGTATTATTTGTTTCAGAGGTACAGGTCTGTGATTCAACAGTCTTACACAATTGACAGTGCTCACCATAGCACATACCCTCCCCAGTGTCTATCACCCAGCCACCCCATCCCTCCCACACCCCACCACTCCAGCAACCCTCAGTTTATTTCCTGAGATTAAGAATTCCTCATATGATTCATCATATGATACATGTATTTCTCTGATTGACTTATTTCATTCAGCTAACCCTCCAGTTCCATCCACGTCATTGTAAATGGCAAGATTTCATTCCTTTTGATGGCTGCATAATCCATTATATATATATACCACATTTTCTTTATACATTCATCTGTCGATTGACATCATGGCTCTTTCCGTAGTTTGGCTATTGTGGACATTGCTGCTATAAACATCAGGGTGCATGTACCCCTTCAGATCACTACATTTGTATCTTTGAGGTATATACCCAGTAGTGCAATTGCTGGGTCATAGGGTAGCTCTATTTTCAACTTTTTGAGGAACCTCCATACTGTTTTCCAGAGTGGCTATACCAGCTTGCATTCCCACCAACAGTGTAGGAGGGTTCCCCTTTCTCCGCATCCGCACCAACATCTGTCATTTCCTGACCTGTTAATTTTAGCCATTCTGACTGGTGTGAGGTGGTATCTCATTGAGGTTTTGATTTGGATTTTCCTGGTGCCAAGCAATATTGAGCACTTTTTCATGTGTCTGTTGGCCATTTGGATGTCTTCTTTGGAAAAATGTCTGTTCATGTCTTCTGCCCATTTCTTGATTGGATCATTTGTTCTTTGGGTGTTGAGTTTGGTAAGTTCTTTATAGATTTTGGATACTAGCCCTTTATCTGATATGTCATTTGCAAATATCTTCTCCCATTTTGTCGGTTGTTTATTGGTTTTATTGACTGTTTCTTTTGCTGTGCAAAAGCTTTTTATCTTGATGAAGTCCCAATAGTTCATTTTTGCCCTTGCTTCCCTTGCCTTTGGCAATGTTTCTAGGAAGAAGTTGCTTCGGCTGAGGTTAAAGAGATTGCTGCCTGTGTTCTCCTTTAGGATGTTGATGGACTCCTGTCTCACATTGAGGTCTTTCAACCATTTGGAGTCTATTTTTGTGTGTGGTGTAAGGAAATGGTCCCGTTTCATTCTTTGGCATGTGGCTGTCCAATTTTCCCAACACCATTTGTTGAAGAGACTGTCTTTTTTCCATTGGACATTCTTTCCTGTTTTGTCGAAGATTAGTTGACCATATAGTTGAGGGTCCATTTCTGGGCTCTCTATTCTGTTCCATTGAGCTATGTGTCTGTTTTTGTGCCAGTACCATACTGTCTTGATGATGACAGCTTTGTAATAGAGCTTGAAGTCCGGAATTGTGATGCCACCAGCTTTGCTTTTCTTTTTCAACATTCCTCTGGCTATTTGGGGTCTTTTCTGGTTCCATACAAATTTTAGGATTATTTGTTCCATTTCTTTGAAAAAAAGTATATGGTATTTTGATAGGGATTGCATTAAATGTGTAGATTGCTCTAGGTAGCATTGACATCTTCACAATATTTATTCTTCCAATCCATGAGCATGGAAGGTTTTTCCATTTCTTTGTGTCTTCCTCAATTTCTTTCATGAGTATTTTGGAGTTTTCTGAGTACAGATCCTTTGTCTCTTTGGTTAGATTTATTCCTAGGTATCTTGTGGTTTTGGGTGCAATTGTAAATGGGATCGACTCCTTAACTTCTCTTTCTTCTGTCTTGTTATTGGTGTAGAGGAATGCCACTGATTTCTGTGCATTGATTTTATGTCCTGCCACCTTACTGAATTCCTGTATGAGTTCTAGCAGTTTTGGGGTGGAGTCTTTTGGGTTTTCCACATAAAGTATCATATCATCTGCAAAGAGTGAGAGTTTGACTTCTTTGCTGATTCGGATGTCTTTTATTTTTTTTGTTGTCTGATTGCTGTGGCTAGGACTTCTAGTACTATGTTGAATAGCAGTGGTGATAGTAGACATCCCTGCTGTGTTCCAGACCTTAGGGGGAAAGCTCTCAGTTTTTCCCCATTGAGAATGATATTCGCTGTGGGTTTTTCATAGATGGCTTTTATGATATTGAGGTATGTACCCTCTATCTCTATTCTCTGAAGAGTTTTGATCAGGAAAGGATGCTGTACTTTGTCAAATGCTCTTTCTGCATCTATTGAGAGGATCATATAGTTCTTGTTCTTTCTTTTATTAATATATTGTATCACATTGATTGATTTGCAGATGTTGAACCAACCTTGCAGCCCAGGGATAAATCCCACTTGGTCGTGGTGAATAATCCTTTTTTTTTTTTTTAAAGATTTTATTTATTTATTTGAGAGAGAGAGAATGAGAGACAGAGAGCATGAGAGGGAGGAGGGTCAGAGGGAGAAGCAGACTCCCTGCCGAGCAGGGAGCCCGATGCGGGACTCGATCCCAGGACTCCAGGATCATGACCTGAGCCGAAGGCAGTCTCTTAACCAACTGAGCCACCCAGGCGCCCCGTGAATAATCCTTTTAATGCACTGTTGGATCCTATTGGCTAGTATTTTGGTGAGAATTTTTGCATCCATGTTCATCAGGGATATTGGTCTGTAATTCTCTTTTTTGATGGGGTCTTTGTCTGGTTTTGGGATCGAGGTAATGGTGGCCTCATAAAACGAGTTTGGGAGTTTTCTTTCCATTTCTATTTTTTGGAACAGTTTCAGAAGAATAGGTATTAATTCTTCTTTAAATGTTTGGTAGAATTCCCTTGGGAAGCCATCTAGCCCTGGGCTCTTGTTTGTTGGGAGATTTTTGATGACTGCTTCAATTTTCTTAGTGGTTATAGGTCTGTTCAGGGTTTCCATTTCTTCCTGGTTCACTTTGGTAGTTGATACATCTCTAGGAATGCATCCATTTCTTCCAGATTATCTAATTTGCTGGCATAGAGTTGCTCATAATATGTTCTTATAATTGTTTGTATTTCTTTGGTGTTGGTTGTGATCTCTCTTCTTTCATTCATGATTTTATTTATTTGGGTCCTTTCTCTTTTCTTTTTGATAAGTCTGGCCAGGGGTTTATCAATCTTATTAATTCTTTCAAAGAACCAGCTCCTAGTTTCATTGATCTGTTCTACTGTTGTTTTGGTTTCTATTTCATTGACTTCTGCTCTGATCTTTATTATTTCTCTTCTCCTGCTGGGTTTAGGCTTTATTTGCTGTTTTTTCTCTAGCTCCTTTAGGTGTTGGGTTAGGTTGTGTATTTGAGACCTTTCTTGTTTCTTGAGAAAGGCTTATATTGCTATATACTTTCCTCTTAGAACTGCCTTTGCTGCATCCCAAAGATTTTGAACAGCTGTGTTTTCATTTTCATTTGTTTCCATGAATTTTTTTAATTCTTCTTTAATTTCCTGGTTGACCCATTCATTCTTTAGTAGGATGCTCTTTAGCCTCTATGTATTTGAGTTCTTTCCAACTTTCCTCTTGTGATTGAGTTCTAGTTTCAAAGCATTGTGGTCTGAAAATATTCAGGGAATGATCCCAATCTTTTGGTACCGGTTGAGACCTGATGTGACCTAGGATGTGATCTATTCTGGAGAATGTTCAATGGGCACTAGAGAAAAATGTGTATTCTGTTGCTTTGGGATGGAATGTTCTGAATATATCTGTGAAGTCCATTTGGTCCAGTGTATCATTTAAAGTCTTTATTTCCTTGTTGATCTTTTCTTAGATGATCTGTCCATTTCAGTGAGGGGGCTGTTAAAGTCCCTACTATTATTGTTTTGTTGTCAATGTGTTTCTTTGCTTTTGTTATTAATTGGCTTGTATAGTTGGCTGCTCGCATGTTAGGAGCATAGATATTTACAATTGTTAGATCTTCTTGTTGGATAGACCCTTTAAGTATGATATAGTGTCCTTCTTCATCTCTTAGTAGAGTCTTTGGTTTAAAATCTAATTTGTCTGATATAAGGATTGCCACCCCAGCTTCTTTTTGGTGTCCATTAGCATGGTAAATGGGTTTCCACCTCCTCACTTTCAATCTGGAGGTGTCTTTGGGTCTAAAATGAGTCTCTTACAGAGAGCATATCGATGGATCTTGTTTTTTATCCAATCTGATACCCGGTGTCTTTTGATTGGGTCATTTAGCCCATTTACATTCAGGGTAACTATTGAAAGATAGGAATTTAGTGCCATTGTATTGCCTGTAAGGTGACTGTTACTGTATATTGTCTGTGTTCCTTTCTGGCCTATGTTACTTTTAGGGTCTCTCTTTGCCTAGAGGAACCCCTTCAATATTTCCTGTAGTGCTGGTTTTGTGTTTGCAAATTCTTTTAGTTTTATTTTGTTCTGTAAGCTTTTTATCTCTCCTTCTATTTTCAGTGACAGCCTAGCTGGATATAGTATTCTTGGCTGAATATTTTTCTCATTTAGTGCTCTGAATATATCATGCCCGTCCTTTCTGGCCTGCCAGGTCTCTGTGGATAGGTCTATTGTCAACCTAATGTTTCCACCATTTTAGGTTACAGATCTCTTGTCCCGAGCTGCTTTCAGGATTTTCTCTTTGTCTCTGAGACTCATAAGTTTTACTATGAGATGTCGGGGTGTTGACCTATTTTTATTGATTTTGAGGGGGGTTCTCTGTGCCTCCTGGATTTTGATGCCTGTTTCCTTCCCCAAATTAGGGAAGTTCTCTGCTATAATCTGCTGCAATATACCTTCTGCCCCTCTCTTTCTTCTTCTGGGATCCCAATTATTCTAATATTGTTTCGTCTTATGGTATCACTTATCTCTCAAATTCTTCCCTCTTGACCCAGTAGTAGCATAACAATTAACAATTAATTATAAAGAAAGAAAAGAAAAATATAAAAAAAAAAGAATATGATCAAATATGATCAGACTGGTGAATAGATTAGTGCCACACACTAGATTTTGGACGTATTTTGGTCTGTTAGAAGAAACTGCCTCCCAAAATTTTAAAGAAAGTAAAGGTTATATATGTACAAAAATAAGGGTAAATACAATGAAGGGAGGGAATATGACTGTAAAGATGAAAATTATAAAAGATTTTATAAAAGGAATTGGTGAGATAAGAAGTTGGTTGAAAAAAGAAAGAAGAGAAATTAAAAAAAAAAAGGGAGAGAATGTGATCAGGCAGGAGACTAGAACAAAGCCATACACTAGAGATTTAGGGTATATTTTGGCCTGTTAGAAGAAACTGTATCCCAAAATTTTAAAGAGAGAACAACTTATATATATGCCAAAAATAAGGTTAACTACTATGAAGGGATAGAATATGACTCTACAAATGAAAAATAAAAAAGATTTTTTTAAAAAGGGATTGATAAGATGTTGGTTGAAAAAGGGAAAAAGAAAAATAAAAAAAAAATAGTAAAAGAAAATTAAAAAAATTAACTTTGAAAGACTAAAGAATCATGGTAAAAAAGCCATGAATTCTATGTGCTGCATTCCTCCAGCGCTGGAGTTCTGCCGTTCTCATTGATTGGTAAACTTGGTCTTGGCTGGCTGTTCTTGCTGATCTTCTGGGGGAGGGGCCTGTTGCCGTGGTTCCCAAATGTCTTTGCCCAAGGCAGAATTGCCCCGCCCTTGCCAGTCCAGGCTAAGTAATCTGCTAGGGTTTGCTCTCGGGAGCTTTTGTTCCCTGCAAGCTTTCCATACAGCTTTGGAGAATGAGAGTGAGAATGGTGGCCTCCCAATCTCCACCCTGGAGGAGCCAAGAACTCGGGGCCCCTCTCCTCAGTGTGCCCCCAGAGAAAAGCAGTCACTCACTCCCGTCTCCCTGGTCTCCGGCCGCACTCCATGGTCACCTGGCCTGTGACCGAACATTTCTATTTCTGGCACCCAACCCCGTGTGGAGTCTCCAAACCCAGCAGATCCCTGTGGTGCACTCCTGTCCGGCTCCTCCCGGGGGAGAAAGGGAAGTCTCCCCTTATCTGCCGCTTGTTGGGTCCCTGCTGGAGGAGCAGTGGCCCGACTGTGCCACGGATCACGGTTTATGGCAACCCCGACCTGACAGCCTGCTCCTTGGCTCCATCTCTGCAGCCAGCTATCCTGCTCTGATCCCTGGGAGCTCTGCCACACTCAGGCACCCCCAGTCTTTCTGTGACCCCGAGGGTCCTGAGACCACATTGTCCCAGTGAAGGATCCACCCCTGCTTAGCCACTGGAGCTAAGTCCCTCAGTGGAGCAGACTTCTAAAAGTTCCAATTTTGTGCTCCGCTGCTCTATCACTTGCCAGAAGCAGCTGACAGAAGCCCCCTCCCCCGCTGTCTATCCTCCCGAATATCACCTGGGATTCACTTCTCTGCACACACGTCCTACCTTCCAGAAAGTGATCGCTTTTCTTTTCAGAGAGTTGCTGCTCTTCTTTTTTTCGATCTCCTGTTGAGTTCATAGGTGTTCAGAATGGTTTGATCCCTATCCAGCTGAATTCCTGGAACCAGACGAAATCCAGGTCTCCTACTCCTCCACCATCTTCACTAATTCTTGCCCAGCATCTTCTTATATTATAATATGGCTTAAATTATAGTCAGTATTTATAATATTATGACTGTGTAAAAATATAGTTTGCTATCAAGCCAAATAGTCTTTTCTTTCTTATGCACTTCTTTTTTCTGGAGTTAATATTTATCACACCTTTTTTTTTTGTTTAGTAGTCTATGTATGTATGGCAATGACTTTCCAAAGGCTCCAAGAAAAACCTGTCCCTTTTTTTCTAAACACTAAAGCACAGCAAATAATCTCTTCACTACATTTCTGTCCTGGCTACTTCCTCACCCCAGCTCCCCAGCCTCCGACTCCATCTGGACTGGTTGGTCTCTAGGCCAGTTGTAGAGCTGCTGCCAAGAGGCTTCCTTTCATTCTTTTCTTATCTAAAATCCTATATTTCCTGGATCTCATGTTTTCACTTTTCATTTTATTCTCATTTTACTGAGGCACATCCTCTAAGATTTTCCATAAGAACGATGAGTGGGAGATGCTTATAAGTCTGATTTACCTCAATTTTAAGCTAATGTATAATTGATGGTTTGGCTAGGTATGAAACTCTAGTTTAAAAATCATGTTTACTTAGTTCTGAAGGCATTGTTCCATCTTCTAGCATCTAGTATTCAGGTTAAGAAATCTAGTGGTTCTCATTCCCATGTCCTTGTTTATGACCTATTTCTGCATCTTCCTTTCCCCTACAGAATTTTGAGATTTTTAGAATGATGGATGTTGATATGAGTCTTTTTCATTCAGTTTGATGGACCCCTCAATCTGAGATGTGCTCTTTGGTTTTGAAAGTTTTCTTGTAATTTTTCTTGATAACTTTCTCCCCACTATAACCCCAGTTTTCTCTCTATAGCTGCTAATAGTGGAATGCCACATTCTTGGATTGATCCTCTAATGTTCTCATATGTTCTTTCCCATATTATACTTATTTGCTTATTTATTAATTCTTTGATTTATTTTAGCTTCTGCGAAGTTTCCTTAACTTTATCTTTGAATCCTTACATGGAATTTAAAATTTCTAATAGCACATTCTCAATTACCAAGAGATCTTTCCTATCTGCTGATTATGCCTTTTCATTGTTTATCAATACATTGTTTTCTTTTATCTCTCAGGTTATAATAGTTATTTGAAACCTTCTTCTACTACCCCCCAAATTATTTGGGGATACTTTCCCCCTGTTTTTTGGTGGATTTCCTTTTCATTTAGATAGATTTCCCAAAATGTCTAAAGATTGTTGACTGTCCCATCATATTTAGGCACTGAAATGCTGATTGGAACTTGTACATGGGTAAGTTAGTTGAATAGTGAAGGGACTACACAATGCCATGTTTCCTGAAGGATCCTCGAATGTAAGTTTTCCAATTCACTTACTCCAGAATAGAATCAGCCATCCTTCTGACCACCGGCATTTTGATGAGCAGTGTGAGGAAATTTATCTCCTGTTCTTAACCCTGCTCTGTTCTCCTACTCCTTTGTTTCATACTGTTCCTGAGGTGATCAATATTTAGTCCTCGAGGTTTCAAGTCCTCTAGAATATGTGCCTTTAGTGCCACATGGGCAGTTGTGGTGACTTGGCTGGTTGCTTGGCTGCATAGTAGAGAAAAACCCAAGTTTCTGGCCGCCCTGTGAAGAGACCTTTGAACTATCTCTCATGTCAGCCCCATAATCAAGTTGTATCTTCCACACTCCCTGGTACCATTTGGAGCCAAGCTTGCCAGAGGTACTGGGCTAAATTACACACCACTTGTTGATATCATTGTCTGTAAACATTTGGATAATAATTCAAGCTATTCAGTTAAATCAGGTGCTTTTCAACTTGCCAAAATAATTGAAACTCCTCAGCTGAAGTTTTCTCTTCTCCCTCCGTGTCAATCAGTAGTGTGTTAATATCTTTACTGGCATTCTAATCTGGTTTGGGGAGATAGAAAATATAAATACCTGTGGTTAATGCCATGTAGTCACTTTTTCTTGTTTCCTAATAAATGCAATTGAAAACCAAAACCGTGCTATGAGTAACATAGGGCACAAAACACAGCTTTTTGTGAAGCTTTTTCATTCTTATTTCTAAAAACTCTATAAACTGGGTTTTTTTACAAGATTTTATTTATTTATTTGATAGACAGCAAGAGAGGGAGCACAAGCAGGGGGAGTGGGAGAGGGAGAGGGAGAAGCAGGCTTCCTGCTGAGCAGGGAGCCCGTGGCGGGGCTCGATCCCAGGACCCTGGGATCATGACCTGAGCCGAAGGCAGATGACTGAGCCACCTAGGCATCCCAGGTTTTTTTTTTAAGATTTTATTTATTTATTTATTTATTTATTTATTTATTTATTTACTTGAGAGAGAGAGTGAGTGAGAGAGAGCACAAGCATTAAAAATGAAATGATATTATATAAATATCTACAGCTTCTAGAAGAAAAATGGTGGAAGTGGGATTCAAGAGATTTTTGTCTACCAGGTATGAGTATATTGTTCCTTTTTCAAAGATGTTTTAAATGTTTCAAAGATTATTTTCATGAAGTAATGACCACAGATTAGATTGCAAACTTCATAAAGAATCTGTCTTGTTCATCCTTAATATCCACAGTACTTTATGCATGGTAGATGTGCAATTTATGTTTCCAGCATATAACTGAATTTAATTTAGAAGAAAGTGACCTTGTTTTTCAGAATTATTTTTATGTCATTCATTCCACATTTCTTAAGACTCTCATGGCAAGTCCTTAAAGCTGAAATGGACTCCCATAATCAATGCATAAATTAACTTGGCCTTCTTGGAACAGCCTTAAAGTAAGTCAGCTGTTCTGAAAACCTACCTCAGGTAAAGGGTTAGAAGAAAACTGGGTTTATGTGTTCATTGGAAAGGCCCTTAGTCACGCTTCCTACCTCCACTTGAGAGCAACTCTACAGTTGTTAAAACAACCACAGTCACCTTATCCCCAACACTCCCTGTACATATATGAAAAGCTCTTGGCCATGCTTCCTGTCTATAACCCTTGAAATTGCTTTCCAGTATCCCTAGCTCAGCACGCATAGTCTTTCATGGGTTAATGGAACAACTATTCATTTAACACTTATCACATTCCAGGCCCTGTTCTTGGTGCTGAAGATATAGCAATTAATAATGACTGTTCCTGTGCCTGGGCCACTGGTGAGATCTGAAGCTTAGCTGGAAAAATGTAGGTAGTATATGATATATGGTACAACATAGATGCCTTAAAAACATTGTGGTGAGTGAAAGAAGGCATTCAAAAAGGTCACATAGTTTATGATTCCATTTATATGAAATGCCCAGAATGGGCAAATCCACAGAAGCAGAAAGTAGATTAGTGGTTGCTGATTAGAGGCTGGGGTAATAGTTATGGGGTTTTGTATTAGTCACAGTTCTCCAAAGAAACAGAACCAATTAGGATGAATATATGTATTTATTATAAGAGATTTAGCATGAGGAATTAGCTCACATAATTATGAAGGCTGGAAAGTCCCAAGATTTTCAAGTTGAGTTGTTAGCTGGAACCCTAGGAGGGCTGATGGTATAGTTCCAGTCTGAAGGCTATCGGGATCAAGATCCAGGAAGAGCTGATGTTCAGTTTGGCTTCTTCAACTGATTAGAATGGGCTCACTCACATGAGAGAAAACAATCTGCTTTACTCAGTCTACCAATTTATCACATCCAAAACCACCCTCATAGAAACACCTAGAATAAATTTTGACCAACAATTTTGACCAAAAAATTGGCACAGTTGGGGTACCTCTCTGTCTCAGTTGGTAGAGCATATGACTCTTAATCTTGGGGTCATGAATTTTAGTCCCATGTTGGATGTAGAGATTATTTAAAAAAAATATTGTCCCAGTCAAGTTAACACATAAAATTAACCATCACAAGTTTCTTTTGGCATAATGAAAATGTTCTAAAATTAGACAGTGGTGATGGTTACACAACTCTACTACCCACTAAATATATACTAAATACACTATATACTACACTAAATATATATACTAATATTCTAAAACCCACAGAATTGTGCACTTTAAAAGAGTAAATTGAATAATATGTAAATTAAATCTCATGAAAGTGATTTAAAAATAAACAAACATAATGCATACTCAAAACTTAAAAATAAATACAAGAATGGACAGTATCCTAAGAGCGATACGGGAGTTATGAGATGTTTATCTAGAAAGTTTATCTAGTACCTTTCTTCTCAAAGGGTATTCCATGGACCAGCAGCTTGGGCATCACCTGGGAACTTATTAGAAAGGCAGAAGCTCAGGCCCCACCTGCTGACTCAGAATCTGCATTTTAACAAAGTTTCCAGGTAATTCATATACCCACTGAAATAAGAAGCTCTGATTTAGTGGTCTTAAATTTTACTTATCATTTTATTTTGATCAGTGAGATAATTTCTTTATTAACATCCCATACTGAAGCTTGACATATGAACAAATGAAAATCGAGTATCTTTGGTGGCAGAGAGTCAAGGAACCCTCAGCCCACCTGCTTGTCCCCACCTGAGAGCAGCTCATAGATCCCTCTCCCTCAGGATTCCAATACAAGTGGGTCAGATTTCTCTCTCCTTCTCTCTCTCTCTCTCTCTCAAGTAAAGTTTATGATAAAAACTTGTAGGCACAATGATAAGACAATTAGTCCTCTCGTAATAGAAGAAGGCAACAAAGATGAAGATGAAGATGAAGAAGAAGAAGGAGGAGGAGGAGGAGAAGGGAAAGAAAGAGAAAGAGAGAAAGAGGAAGAAAGAAAGAAAGAAGAAAGAAAGAAAGAAAGAAAGAAAGAAAGAAAGAAAGAAAGAAAGAAAGAAAGAAGAAAGAAAGAAAGAAAGAAAGAAAGAAAGAAAGAAAGAAAGAAAGAAAGAAAAAGAAAGAAAGAAAGAGAAAGAAAGAAAGAAAAAGAAAGAGAGAGAGAAGAGTCCCGACATAGGCATACTCTTCTGCTCCCCAGAGCCCATTTGCCTGCCCCAAATTTGCTGTCTTTTCCCACTGTGACCCAGGCTATCTATGCTACACTTCATCTGACAGTGTGGAGTTGGCCTGTCCCAGTGCACAATGCAAGAAAGAGACATTTCCCGGCACCTGTGTTTCTGTAGGTGCCTCCAGCCAAACCCCGCAGTTGAACCATTGGAAATGTGGCTGACCTTCTCTTAGGAGCTGACACCCTTCACTCATAGCATTCATTAGGCAATCAGATGGCATCCCAGTGACATTCTTCACAGCTTCTGGCAACAGCCTTTAATTCATCTGGTATTTAACCAGGGTGAAGCATCCTCTGGCTATAACATGTTTGTTGGTGTGAGCTCAGTCTGGCTCATCTTCCGCTTCCTCTAATTCAGGGTTTCACACCAACTTGTAGTCTGCAGGCAATGCAGAAACTGCACAGAATGCTCTCCTTCCATCTTCTGTTTGTGCCATTGCATTTTTATTGTCCTTTTGTCAGCTCTTGGTCAACAGGGAATCACAGAGCTGGAACACAACATTTCACAGATAAGTAAAATAAGACTTAGAAGATCATGCAACTTGGAAATAGAGTCAGGATGTCATCAGAACCCAGTCTTTCTGGTTCCAGATGCATTTCTCCTGGACAAACATTGTCCTACTTTTAGAGTCCTCAGCTTATAACAGGTCAAAGTGTTAGCCAGCTGGTAACTAGTTTCAGGAATCACAGAAAATTCCCTAGCATCTTTTTAAAAAACATGGATTTTTAAATATACTCCAAAAGATATTTTTATCCCTTTCCAAAATCTCCTTAGTGTGAGATCTCATGGAAGAAAATGATGATAAATATCTTCACATACAGATTTTGGAATCAAAGCAGGACCATTCAGGAGAAATCATGGGTGCCTGCATAAGAACTGTAATAGTTCTTCAGTGTCCATGTGTTTCTGGGTTTAGCCTTTTGAGTCATTTAGTGTTTGTCACTGGGAGGAAAGATATTCATCTATGACCAGGGACAAAGATCTACTTTTGGTGGAGTCAGTAGGAAACCTTCTGTGACTTGGACAGTCATGCTTAGAGTCTCAGATTCTACAGTCAGATTTTCTACCCTTCCGTCATGAAAGCTTTTGACTTTGGATATTTTATGATAGCAATAAAAGGGTGCTCTGCCTGAAGAGAAGACAAAAGCATCGCAAACACTCAGAAGAGACTTCTCCAACCACAAATGAATAAATGATTATTTTGGGCTAATCTTCTATTCTAAATGATTTAGTGAAGAATACATCAATCCTGGTGTAGACCCTTAGGAAAAACCTGCACTGTCTCATAAATACTTGATCAGTATCTCTCTCCTTACCAAATTGTACACTCTATGAAGATGAAAGCTTAGTCTTACCCAAAGTCCCATTCCCCAAGTTCTGGCACAAGATACCCAATAAATAGTTGAGTGAATGATCTTTAGTGTATTTTCTGATATTGTGGAGATATTGGTTGGAATTATTGTTATTGTTATTTACAAGTAGCCCAAACACATTAACTTAAACAAAACCAGAAATATCTTCCCAGGCCTCAGGAACAAACTGAAACCAGAGGACCCTTCTCTCTCCACCTCTTTCCTACCTTGGTTTCTTCCAGGTCCTTCTTGTTCCTTGCTTACTTTTCTTTCCCACTACAAACCACCTTTCTCTATGTCTGAGTCCACAGGCAAGTTATACGTGTCTTCATTCCAGTTACCAGGAAAACACAGAGATTTCATTTCCAATGTCAAATTTCTGAAGAGGGGATTTATAGGGCAACTAACCACTTGTGGCAAGAGAGTGGGATCCATTGTGGGTGTCGCTGCTTTGCCACAATGTGGGGTAAGTCTGCCACAAGGCAGTTCCTGAAAAGAGATCCACTTCAGGTACTTTCTACTGATTTGCATTTCCTCTTGTGTGAACTGGTTCATTTTACTCATTTTTTTTCCATTTTCCCATTTTGGGGTCTTTTCCTTTTCCTACCAATATTTCATATGACAAACATATTGGTCTTTCTGTTTTGTTTTCTGAAGATGTTTTTCCAGTTGGTATGAGTCACAATTCAGTTCAGAAAACAGAAATCCCTCTAGATATTTTAAATAGAAAGGGATTTAACACAGAGAATTAGATGCTTGTAAAATCCCTGCAAGTTCTATAGGGACAGCCTCTAGTCTGAGCCTCTGTGAATGACACCTGCAGGGTCACAGAACTGGCCCTTAAAGGATTCAGCCACATTTGCCACCACCAGGAAGAACACCCACTGCAGCTGACATCTAAGGGTCGGGAAGCCACCACCATTGCAATACAAATGTCTCCTGACAACCACAAAGGTGAGGATTAGACATGGGAATACTGTTCAAGAAGGCCTCACATCTCTACAGCCAGACCTAAAAACAAAACAAATAGCCAAATGAAGGCTCTGCCTCCACATCCTCATAGGAATGCATTAATGAGGGAATCTAATTTGAATCTACCTTCCCAGCGGCAAAGAAGCCTGGGAAAAGTCACTTTTAAAAAAATAAAGATTTATTTATTTGAGAGAGAAAGAGAAAGAAAGCATGTGCATGCGATCTGGGGCAGGGGCAGAGGGAGAAGGAGAGAAGCAGACTCCCCACCAAGCGGATATGGGGCTCGATCTCACGACCCTGAGATCATGATGTGAGTCGAAATCAAGGGTTGGAGGCTTAACCGACTGAGCCACCCAGGCAGCCCTGGGAAATGTCATTTTTACCTTCCAATCTCTGAAGTACAGTTCCTGGAAAGAAGATGGACAAGACCCTAAATGCCACTTGACTATGTCTACTGCATACATATAAACATACAATACTTTCTGAGAGAATTAACTTTTATATAAATAAATTGGTCAGTCTTTTTCTTTGTAATATATTCTATTGCTTCAAAAACTTATAAAACCATCCCACTCCAGAGACGTTTAGTAAGTATTAAATTCTGGGTTCTTCTTATTTATACCGTCATTTGAAAATAAGAGGAATGTGGAAGCACAAAAATGAAAATAATTGCTGGGGAATAGAAGGAATTTTTGCTCAAAATTGCATTCAACTGTATTGTTTTTACAATTAAAAAAAAAAAACCAGTGATCAGAAAGTAACAATATACAGACTGGTTGACATTTTACTTTGAGTGGCACTTTTGGCCATTGCAACCAACTATGGGCAAATCATGTCATAGAATAGGCATCAATTAAATATCATGTGCAATTTTTAAATACAAAGGTGAGAAGTTATTTTCAACTTTGTGCTGTTTACACAAGTCCAGCTTTGGTCTGTTCTCAAAAGATAGCTAATGATGCAGAATGCCACAGCATCAGGGAAAACAAGGCATGTCAGGTATCCTAATCATTAAGTGATATTCTCGATTTCATTTGAAGCTTAGTCAGAAATGACTCTTCTTTTCTCACGAGATTTTATTTTGAGGCTTTCCAAAATTTTTAATTCTTAAAAAAAAAGTCAGGGGCGCCTGGGGGGCTCAGTCGTTAAGCGTCTGCCTTCGGCTCGGGTCATGATCTCAGGGTCCTAGGCTCGAGCCCCACATCGGGCTCCCTACTCAGCGGGAAGCCTGCTTCTCCCTCTCCCACTCCTCCTGCTTGTGTTCCTTCTCTCGCTGTGTCTCTCTCTGTCAAATAAATAAATAAAATCTTAAAAAAAATAAAGTTAAAAAAAAAGTCAGATTCCACTAAACCTCTCAAAAATGCTTACCTTGTTTGGTAGTTAGAAGAAAACTCCCGCTCCACAGAGATTTGTTTTCATCACACCATATTGGCCATGGTCTGCCTCCTCCTTGAGGTGAGCCAGGGGGACTGGATGCCAACCTATGGAAAATGGTTTTCCAAAGCAGCATCTCTCTCTCCACACAAGTCCTGGGGCTGTAGCTGGTACTGTGGTCTTTGGAGTCCCCCAGCACTACAATTGGATGATTTTGTCAATTGAGGGCTCATTCCAGCTGTTACTTCCTTGCGGAAACCAAACTTCTCCAATATCCCTTTTAGTAAAACTTTGTTGAGCCACTCTCTCCACCTTTATTGTGGACAATTATGTAAACTTAACCCTTTTGTGTGGTCAGCTGAAGAAAGTCATTGATGGTATATTCTAAATCAGTGTTTTTCCCAATCTTCACTATACATCAAAATAGCCTTCAGAGATTTATTTTAAAAAACAATATAAGTATACCCAGAGATTCATATTCAAAGGTCTGGGATGGCACCAAGGCATCAGCATTTTTAATCCCTCCAGGTGATTCTATTTTGTAGCCAGGGTTGAGAACCACAGCAAAAGAAAGATGGTCCAGCTCCAGTGAGCACTTTGTCTTCATTTGCCCAAGATTTTCCTGGTTTTAATACAATAAGTCTCATGTCCCAGGAACCTTTCAGTCCCAAGGTAAACCAGGACAGCTGGTCACTTTAGACCTGGAAAGCTCTCCTCTCAACCTCCCAAGAAAGCCTGAGTCACATAAATGCACAGGCTCTATGTTTATGCAGTGGACACAACACTGGGTTTACAGACCAAAAGCCAAGGTTGCATGTAGCCCTTCTTCTGCCATTCCTTAGCTGTGAACTTGATGGGAGTCATTTAACTCTTTAGAGATGAAAGTTTCCTCCTTGCTGCCCTACTGTGGGAATCCAAGAGTACACAGGACAAAAGGGGAAACTGAGGTTCAAGGAGGATAAATGACAATGCTGGAGTCATTGAATTGAAACGTGCCTGATTGTCTTCCACTGCATCTGTCCTGGAGGAACTCAAGGAGGTATTCTCCTGCTAGGAAGGAATCAGCACCCCAGGCTAACAGCAAAGCGGTGAGCCACCCATCTTCCACACATTCTCTCCCAGTGTGTGCCTTTTATGGATATTTCTTTTTGATGTTTGTCTGGAACTAAGGTCATCTTTGTAAAATGTGTTTGGTGGAGATATCTTAATTTGTTCCAAGTTCTAGATCCTGGTAGTGGCTTTAGATTATCCCTGTGTAAGCTCTTAAAGGGGAGGCTCCAGCTCCCTCCCCACTCCCTGCCCCCAATTCTGTAGTGTGGGGGAATATGCATGTAGGCCACTCATTGAGAAAAGCTGTAGGAGAGCTTCATTGTTGATATTTTCCATGTTTTATGTTTCTGAAACAAAGATGGGCATTTTGAGCAATGTGTACATCTTGTATGGTGCTATATTGCTTTTCCCCAAACTACCCCTAAATTAATGGTGTATCATACACTGGATAGAGTTATTAATATCCAGCAAATCAAAATATTCCTTTTCATTCAACCAGCATCCCTGTGAAGTAGCATTTGGAGGATGAAGAGCTGCCTTAAGCCATCATGTGGCCCTCCCAGGGCGGGAGCCCACGTCAGTTTCCTAAAGACAACAGAGAGTGCATATATCCCTTCTTTAACCTGGCAACTTAACGTGCATGGATCTCATATTCTCAGAGAAAATGGAGCTGCAAGTCAAACAATATTTTGGAAGTCATTAGTTAGCTCAACTGTCGAACTTTTCCATCTCAAAATTTATCTAGGTGTCCCTCAAAGTTATAATAAACTTAAAATGTACTGTGTTCACATCTGTAGTAATTATCAACTTTCCACCCTTTGCCATCCCAGCAACAAAAACTTGATACCAGCACTTATGTGAAACAGGAGAATTGGGGCCCAGTAAATCTAAGAGGCATTCCCAGAGGAGTCCAGCAGTTGCCTGTTTGACATTCAGAATTGTTTGCCTTATACTCTCCTGACCATCCACTCTCACAAAATATAACCTTTGAATAAACTTACTTTAAAAAAGAAATATATAAGGGCAACTGGTCTCTTGTTTAAGTGATGTTCTCATCACAGTTGGACTGAGCAACTTGGTAGGACCAACTTGCCTATCTGGAGTTGAAGGAAGAGAAATGAACAGATTTTTAAAATAATTATTCATAAGATGTCAACTCTCATAACATTGTTTCTTGATTATCTGCCGACCTGAGGGGCTCTTGCTCTGCTCTTGGAATAATGTGTGACATGCTGACATCCGGCTGGTCAATGGTAATGAGATATTTAGTGGGTGAGAGAAAAGGGCCTGATAAATAAGTCCAATTCGACTTCCCTTTGTCTGAGATCTTCTGGGATAATTCACACATTTCAAGGAGTGCATGGGGAAATGAACCGGAGGTGGAGAGTCTAAGATCCTAAATATTTATATTCTAGGTGATAGGGACAAAAGATAATTAATGCTCCAAGAAAAATGTAGGTTCTCTTGAGGGAATATTTAGGCATCAGGGAAGAAGTGAGGGATAAGAGAAAATGGCAGCCAGGCAAATTTCTAATTCCCCCCCTGCCAGTGCTTGAGCAGTGTGACTGTGGACAAGTCACTTAAAATCTGGGCCTGTTTTCCCATCTTAAAAATTACATAAAATGCCTTAGAGGACAATGGTGATCATGAAATGGAATAATCTACATAAAGTATAATGTGCATAAAAACATATTCAAAGTGATACTGAGTAGTGAGATTTAAATACTAGATGTTATTTATATTAATGTTTTTTTTCCAATTTTAACTCCTGGATTCCCAAATATGTTTTGTTAAATATCACATTTTATGTGGCATGTGTGTGGTTTTAAAGGCATATAAGAACACAGTATGATTATAAATTCTGATTTAGAGAAAGAGTCTGTGATTCTCAAAAGGTAACTACGTTATTTTATGTTTGACTTGAAATTGTCTTCTTGGTTAGTTTCAGAAGGGTTCAAGTCTTTTGCCACGTGGTAGCTAAGTGGCCCTGAGAAAGGCAACCCACGTGAGACAGGGTGTTTGTCATACCTGTAAAATGGGATAATTCTCCCCTTCCCATGTCATAGGGTTGCAGAAATGATCAAAAGAAGATACATACAAAGGTGTGAAGCACTATAGTACTGAGAAAGATCATAATTCTGAAGAGTCCCATGAGCTCCTGAATTATGTCTACACCTGTGAACTTAGGGAACCAGGTTTCATTGAATACACAAACTCTAGAACCTCAGAGAGAGCTCCTGGAAACACTGGGGTGGAACCAAGGTTGCTAGACAGGGTTGAGCTTTCTTCTTCCATATTTTATGGGAGAATTACTCTGTTTTGGTCAGTATGCTGGGCTAAGCCTCAAATGGAGCCATTGTTCCTCCTTCCCTCTGCCCTAACACCACGACCACAGGTTATAATACAGGCCCCACGTCAGTTAGACTTGGGAATTTTCATAACGTAATGTCATCCTTACCTCATATCACAGGATCCACTTTGGACAAAAGTTTGGAACTTCTAAATTCAAGGGCCACCAGAGAAGGTAACATTGAACTCACTACTCCCTTTGTCTCACCATTCAAAAACCAGTTCAGAAAATGGATTCTTGGTGCACTTGGCTGGCTCAGTCAGTAGAGCATGCAACTCTTGATCTCAGGGTCATGAGTTTGAGCCCCATGTTGGAGGTAGAGTTTACTTTAAAAAATTAATTTATTTATTTTAAAAAAGAAAATGGATTTTTAAGGAAGATATCTAAAGGAACATGCTACCCTTTTGGGCTGTCTAAATCATGACTCTTAATCTTTTACTATGTGAGGATTCCTTCTTAGCCAAAAAAATTTATCAAGGCTTTTTCTAAATACCAACAATTTTATTTAGTGACTATTGACTGAGAGAATACATAGTGATCATCAAAAATGCTAACCACCACCATGACTTCAAAAGTACTATCATCAAAAGCATCTATCTATACCTGTAAAAAACAAAAACAAAAACAAAAACAAAAACAGCCATACAGATAATTGTGAGATCTATTTATTCAGCTGACAGGCAAGGCATGTAAAGAAACTCTCATGAGAGCTAATAGGGTCTCCATGGGGGCTGAGAATCCTGCTCCTAGTTCAAGAATGTGAAGGTTCCAAGGTCTCCTTAGCTTTGCCCCACTAGAAACACTTTCACTCTGCTGTAGTTGAATATGTTACCCTTAGGTTGAAGATTAACTCTTATGTTATCTAATGCCACTTAAACAGACAACTAATTTCTTTTAGAATTTAATGCTAATAAATGCTTCTACTTCCTGAAGAACTAGTGTATGGGTTTTGTTGTTCTTTTGAGGTTTTTTGGTCAATGTTGTTCTAGTTGTTATGTCAGTGTGGTTAAGGGCATTATTTTGAAAGTTTGAAAAGAAAATGGGACTGGGTGTTGAGGGTGGAGAGAACCCAAAGCTTTGTGAGAAAAGATCTGTCTTTACCAAGTTGCATATGCAGAAAGGGGACACAAAAACAGGCATTTTCTCATTCTTATTGGCTCATGTTGGAATACCCATTATTTATTTAGTGATGCCCTTTCCAGTATTCCTTCATGCTGAAACAGGAATAAAAATGCTCTGTTTCTCAAGATATGATTGCCTGGGATTTGTGTATGATTTTGATTGCATAATGAGGGTTGTTGAAGCAAGTGATAAACCTATAAAAGGAATCTGACTGCCTGCCCAGATAGAGAGTTCTGGGCTGGCAGTTCTATAATCTGATACTTTGTTTTTAACTGAGGTATAATTGACATAAAACATACTAGTTTCAAGTGCACAACATAATGATATATTTGTGTATATTGTAAAATGATCACCATGATAAGTTCAGTAATCAGTGATTGCTGTGCAGGTTAACAGGACTTTTGAAATTGACTCACAATAACCAAACTTAAGAGACTGATGTATAAATCAGAATGCTAGCATGTGATCTCACAACAGGGGAGATAACTGTCCAGTGGAGAATATCAGTGTCTATCATCCAACACACTGCCTTCCTAGTATTTGTATTTGGGGATCAAATTATTCATCAAAGCTTGGCTAGTAAATACTGAGTTTGACAAATAGAATCAGTAAAGTTTTGGTCAATTTATTTCTCCTTTTACACATATTTTGCCTAGAACATTTTAGGGGTACTCTTCAAGACAACCTCTGTGCTTATTTTTGTCCTTAATTCAGTTTCACCAAATGTCCATCTATCATGAAGTACCCTTACTTCTTTGGTTGAGTTCACCCAGATGCAGACCCTGAGAAGAGGAATTAGTTCAAATCATTTATTTTGGAAGGAGATTCCAGGATCCACTGGTAAGAGCTGGGAAGTGAGACAGGAAAGGAAAGAAACCATTACAGAGCATGTTAAGGAGTAGGCTATCATTTTGGGCACCTGGGTCTTGGTCTCACTGAGCCCTTGTAGAAAATGATGTAAAACACTCCTTAGAATGGCTGTACTTGAGAACCAGGAGAGCTGGGTGGGCTTTTATCTTCCCATTCCATTCACCATTGCCTAAGGGATGCTCTCAAAGATGTCAGTTCCCCAGAACATTTGGTCTGCCCCATCCATGAGCTGAGCATACCACAGAGCATTAGCTATTAGGGTCACAGGCACTGGCCACAGGAAGTCATGAATAGGCATGATGAGTGGGGAGGGATATATCCAGGGCACTGGTGGCATCTGCTAATATCGTACTGGACAGAATTTGTATCAAACCATTTCAAAGATGGTTGGCTGTCATAATTCTTATAGGACTGTTTATGTATTAGAAGTAAGATATCGAGGTAGATTTCCCTCAACTCATAGGCAAAATTCTGAAAATTTGTGCGACCATTTCCTTAAGACAAGGGCAAGAACTTTTCAACTTTACATCCTACCTAGTTATCAGAGTTCCTAACGTTATGGAGGTGATGAAGCAAGATGGAGGATGTAGAACTGAAACAGCGTTCATGGCAATGTATTAGTTTTCCACTGCTGCTGTAACAAATTACCACAAATATAGCAGCTGGAAATAATACATGCATTTGTCATCCCAGTTTCCATGGGTCAGAAGTCCAAGTCCAGCTTAGCATCATCCTCTGCTCAGGATCTCACAGGGCTATGATCAAGGTGTCAACTAGGCTCCATTTTCACCTGAGGAAAGAACCTGCTTCCAAGTTTATTCAGGTTATTGGCAGAATTCATTTCCTTGCAGCCATGTGATGGAGAGCCCAGGCTTTATGCAGGCTGTCAATTGGAGAATGTACTCAGGTCCTAGAGGCCATCCACAATTTTTTTTTTTTTTTTTTGCCACATGGACTTCTTTACTTCATCAAGTCAGCAAGGAGAATCTCTGCTGAGAAGGAATCTCACGTAACATAATATAACCACAGGAATGACCGCCTATCACCTTTGCCATATAATGTAACCTAATCAAGGGTGTGACATCCCATTAAATTTGACATACTGTATTGGTTAGAAGCAAGTCCCAGTTCCTGCACACACTCAAGGAAAGGAGAATACACAAAGGGGTGAACTCTGGAAGTGGGAAATCAGTGGGAGTTGTGGTAGGATCTGTCTGCCACAGATAGATAGTGAGTACTCAATAAATATTAATTTGCTTCTTCTGCTTTGAATTCTTCTTCCATCACTGAATGTATTATTACCATCATAGTAAATTTATGCTAGAATAAAGACTCATGATGGACACTGACTCTCTGAGATTGAGAAAACAATTCAGACATGACAGCTCCGTAGTGACAATGAACACTGTCAGATCACATTACCTGTTCATGCACAGTTATCACACATTTAATGTGGTGAAATGTTATGGCCACATCACAGTCAGGCTGAGCTGATGGTTTTAATTTGGGTCTAAGGATAGAGCTATGCCGATGCTTTTCACCGCTGGCTAGACTGAGGGACTCACATTTCTATGGGTTTCTGCTATCAGGAGGAAGGCTTTGTTTCCTCTTCATTTTGAACTTTTCAAGCAAGTGAAAGTTAGTATTTCCCAGGTGGAAAAAACTGTCATTAGACATTAATCTCCTACATTTTATATTGGATGAGAGTCTGAGTGAGTTATGGAGATATAGGGGCTAGCACATTCAAGCTCTGGGAACTCTAAGTGGCAATTGAAATTTGGCTTTCCTAAGGACTTGATGAAAAAAATAGAGCTCATAAAAGTCCACAGGCATCAGCTTCCAAGAAGTCACCTGAGGATAAGCTGCAAAAATGCTTCATGTGCACATAACTACTGTCCTCCCACCCTAGCCCCAACCAGCAGTTTCCAAATAAATGACTTGGCTGTCAGCCTCTACTGCAACAAGAAACATTTATGACTCAGTTTTGAAGATTGTATTCTTGGAGTTGACCTCTGTTGATTTGGGAGAGATTAGGTCTGTTTTATCGATTGGTGATGGTGTTACTAACGTATATAGATTGAGGACTCCATAAGCAAAGCAGTGGAATTTTGTTTTGTTTTGTTTTTAATGTCTTCTCTATTAACTCAGAACCTGAGAAGTCTGTGCTTATAGTGTGGAAAATAAACACTGTGAAGAAGACAAACACTATCCTAGAAGTTCCAATTGACGGAATTCTGTTATTCACTTATACATCTCCTTGATGACACCACTGATGGACAGGGTCCATTTGGTTCTAAAACCCATAGGAGACTTGATCCAAAAGCAACTGGGAACATTTCCCAACGTCTGTGCCGACCACCCACTGAGGTTGTGAATAGCTTGGAGCTAACTGGCTGTGGTCAACTCAAATTGGTTATTAAGGCCAAACTCTTAGAACATAAATTTTTGTTGACACTATTATTAACCAGACATATTTAATATGGAACTAATAAAAAGCAATGTTGCTGTTGACCATAAGAAATCAAGTTTGTCCCAGTTGATGAAGAGGCTTATAGATACCGGATGCTATGAAGTACACCGCTGCAACTTCAACCACTGCTCCTGATATTTTCCCTCCTTCTCTTCTTCAGTACATAGCTCCATATTCTGGTGTTTTATTAGATTACTTCATAGATGATGGAAAGCACACTTTATTCATTTTTGAGGACATATCCAAACAGGCTCTTGGTTATTGTCAGGCATCTCTGTTGCTCTGTATCTCCTTGATTTTGAGGCTTGCCCTGGTGATGTCTTCTACCAATAGTTGCAAATATTGATGGAACGGTTAGAATGAATAGTATGTTGGTGGCAATCTTCCTGGCTCCTCTGCCAGGCCTTAAAAGAATGACTGATGATGTGTCTGCTTACATTTTAAAAAGTGTTATTTTCATCGTGGTTTAACAGATCTTCTGGTGAATAGAATTGTCTATAAAAAAAATCCACCCTAAATAATAGCCTTTCTGTGACCTAGGCTGGTTCAGGGCCTTGATGCTGGTAGGACATAATATGGAGTATTTCAAAATCTATGAAGTTGCTGGTTTCTCTTGATTTATTTCTGATCTAAATACTGCCAACTAAGTTTGGAGAGATTTCTTAGTGATATAACCAGCCTTAAGATTTATTATGGGAGGGGCGCCTGGGTGGCTCAGGCAGTTGAGCCCCTGCCTCTTGATCTCAGCTCAGGTCTTGACTGGGGTGGTGAGTTCAAGCCCTGTATTGGGCTCCATGCTGGGTGTGGAGCCTGCTTAAAAACAAAAAAAACAAAAAAAACAAATAAAACCCACGTTATTATGGGAACTACTAAAAGAAGACCATCGATCAGATACGAAACCAAGGAATATTGTGTTTAACTTTCTGGGTGGCTTTACATCTTAAATATATGTGGATTCACACATTATACATAGAGTTGATTCTGTCATTATTTCTTTCTAATGATCTGCTTCTACTTGATATAGCTTGAATATACTCATCATTTTAATGTACAGAAATGTTATTGAAAATAAATAGTTCTCTTTTCAGTATATTGTCTAACAAGTAGAAGAAATACAGAGAAATATGCAAAAGTATGTGCTTTGGGGTCAGATGGACCTGAGTTGACTTCTGGCTCTGTCACGTATCACCTAGTATCCTTGAGCACTCTCTCTGAGCTTCTGTTTCCTTATCATTAGAATGGAGGTAATAATAGTAGCTATTGAGGGAAGCAAGATGGTGGAAGACCTCCTTTCATCTGGTCCCTCGAATTTAGCTAGATATCTATGAAATCATTCTGAACACCTATGAATTCAACCAGAGATGTAAGAAAAGAATTGCTGGAATTCTACAAATAGAAAAGCAACCACTTTTGCAGAGAAGTGAACTGGAGGGGATATATTGGAAGATAAACAGTGCGGGGGGACGGGTAGGGTCTCACAAGCTGGCTACCGGAAAGTGATATAGCAGTGGAGTACAAAATCAGAACTTTTAGAAGTCTGCTCTAGTGAGAGATGTCCTTCCTGAAAGGTGCTCAGGTGGTGAAGCAGGGCAGAATCCTAGGTGGGACAATGTGGTTTCAGGATCCCCAGGTTCACAGAAAGAACAGAGCTGCCTGAGCCAGCAGAGTTTCCAAGCACTGGAGCAGGGAAACCGGCTACAGTCAGCAAGCCCGGGAGTGGGCTTTCAGCTCGGTTTGCCATAAACCATGAACTGTGGCACAACTGGGCGACTGCTCTCCGAGCAGGGGCACTGCAAGTGGCAGGCCCATGGCGACCTCCTCCCTTCCCTGGGAGGATCGGTGAGGGTATGCACCACAGAAGTCTGCAGTTTGGTGCACACAAAAGTGAAGACTGCTTTTCCCTGAGGGTTTACTGAAGAGAGGGGGCCGCCATCTTTCAGCCCCAGGGCTGGGGATGGGGCTCCGCCATTTTTATTTTCACCCTCTAAAGCAGCACAGAAAGCTTTCAGGGAAAAAAGCCACATTGAGCAACTGGAAGCAACTTACACTGAGCTTAGCCCCCTGGCAAGGGGCGATGCAACTCTGCCTAGGCAAAGACACCTGAAAATCAGTGCAGCAGGGCCCTCCCCCAGAAGACCAACTGGAACATCAGAGGAATACCAAGTTTACAAAGCACACAGAACTGCAAAACTCCAGTGCTAAGGGAAAATAGTATATAGAAGTCAAGGTTTTTTTCTCATGATTCTTTAATCTTTCAGTTTAAAATTTTCCTTTTTTGTTTTTCTTTTTTTCCTTTTCAGCTAGTTTCTTATTTTGTCAATTCTTTGTTTGTAAGTCTTTTTTAACTTTCGTTTTTACATTTACATTTGTATTCTTCATTTTTGGCTTCCTTTCACTCTATTCAATTTTATTTTTGTATATATATAAGTTTTTCTTTCTTTACAATTTTGAGATTTAGTGTCTTCTAACAAACAGACCAAAAAATTCCTAGGACCAAGGGATCACCCTGTTTTGTCCACCTGGGAGATTATATTCTCCCCCCTTTTTTTTTCCTTTTTCTTTTCTTTTTGGGTTCCTGACCTCTTCAGACTTGTGTAGTGTGTATTTTGCTTGGGTTCATGGTTGATATTTTTAATTTTGTTCTCTCATTCATCCATTCTTCTGTGGGCACAATGACTAGAAGGAGGAATTCACAACAAAGGAAAGAACAAGAGATGATACTCTCTGCCACAGATCTAATTGATATGGATATAAGTAAAATGTCAGAGCTGGAATTCAGGAAAATGATTATACAGTTACTAGCAGGGCTTGAAAAAAGCATAAAAGACACTAGAGAATCTCTTAGTGCAGAAATAAAATCTAATCAGGCCAAAATTAAAAATGTTTTAACTGAGATGCAGTCTAAATTGGATGCTCTCACAGCTAAGGTAAATGAGGCAGAAGAGAGAGTCAGTGATATAGAAGACAAGATGATGGAATGCAAGGAAGCTGAGGAAAAGAGAGAGAAAGACAAATAATGGACCATGAGGGGAGGCTTCAAGAAATCAATGATATCATGAAGTGAAACAATATTAGGATTACTGGGGTCCCAAAGGAAGAAGAAAGAGAGAGAGGGACAGAAGGTATATTTGAGCATTTCATAGCTGAGAACTTCCCTAATCTGGCAAAGGAAACAGGCATTCAGTTCCAAGAGGTAGAAAGGATGCCCCCCAAAATCAATAAAAATAGATCAACACCCCAGTGTATGATAGTGAAGCTTGCATATTTCAGAAATAAAGAGAAAATCCTGAAAGCAGCTTGAGGCAAGATCTCCTTAACCTGCAATGGTAGAAACATTAGACTGGCAGCAGAGCTATCCACAGAGACCTGGCAGGCCAGAAAGGGCTGGCATGATATATTCAGGATACTAAATGAGAAAAACATGCAGCCAAGAATACTTTATCCAGTAAGGCTGTCATTCGGAATGAAAGGAGAGATAAAAAGCTTCCAGGACAAACAGAAAATAAAAGAATTTGTGATCACTAAACCAACCCTGCAAGAAACACTGAAGGGGATCTTGTAAGTGAAGAGAGAGCCCAAAAGTAACATAGACCAGAAAGAAACAGAGACAATCTACAGAAACAGGGACTTTACAGGCAATACAATGGCACTAAATTCATATCTGTCAGTAGTTACTCTGAATGTAAATGAGCTAAATGCTCAAAGATACAGGGTATCAGATTGGAAAAAAAGCAAGACCCATCCATATGCTGTCTATAAAACACTCATTTTAGACCTAAAGACACCTCCATTTTGAGAGTGAGGGGGTGGAGAACCATTTATCATGCCAATGGACATTAAAAGAAAGCTGGAGTATCAATCCTTATATCAGACAAATTAGTTTTTAAACCAAAGGCTATATAGTAAGGGATGAAGAGGGACACTATCATACTTAAAGTGTCTATCCAACAAGAAGATCTAACAATTACAAATATTTATGCTCCTAACATGGGAGCAGCCAATTATATAAACCAATTAACAACAAAATTAAAGAAATATATTAATAAAAATACAATACTAGTAGGGGACTTTAAGATCTCAGTCACAGCAATGGACCTATCATCTAAGCAGAAGATCAACAAGGAAACAAGGGCTTTGAATGACACATTGGATAAGGGGGACTTCACAGATATATACAGAGCATTCCATCCTAAAGAATAGATCACATCCTAGATCACAAATTGGGTCTAAACTGGTACCAAAAGATTGGGATCATTCCCTGCATATTTTCGGACCACAATGATTTGAAACTGGAACTCAATCACAAGAGGAAATTTGGAAAGAACTCAAATACATGGAGGCTAAAGGGCATCCTACTAAAGAATGCATGGGTCAACCAGGAAATTAAAGAAGAATTTAAAAAATTCATGGAAACAAATGAAAATGGAAACACAACTGTTCAAAACCGTTGGGATGCAGAAAAGGCGGTCCTAAGAGGGAAGTATATAGGAATACAAGCCTTTCTCAAGAAACAAGAAAGGCCTCAAATAAACAACCTAATCTTACATCTAAAGGAGTTGGAGAAAGAACAGCAAATAAAGCCTAAACCCAGCAGGAGAAAAGAATTAATAAAGATTAGAGCAGAAATCAATGAAATAGAAACCAAAGAAAGTAGAACAGATCAACAAAACTAGGAGCTGGTTCTTTGAATGAATTAATAGCATTGATAAACCCCTGACCAGACTTATCAAAAAGAGAATGAACCCAAGTAAATAAAATCATGAATGAAAGTGGAGAGATCACAACCAACACTGAAGAAATACAAACAATTATAAGAATATATTATGAGCAACTATATGCCAACAAATTAGGCAACCTGGAAGAAATGGATGCATTCCTGGAAACATATAAACTACAAAAACTGAAACAGGAAGAAATAGAAAACCTGAACAGACCCATAACCAGCAAGGAAATTGAAACAGTAATCAAAAATCTCCCAAAAAACAAGAGTCCAGGGCTGGATGGCTTCCCAGAGGAATTCTACCAAACATTTAAAGAAAAACTAATACCTATTCTTCTGAAGCTGTTTCAAAAATAGAAAGGGAAGGAAAACTTCCAAACTCATTTTATGAAGCCAGCATTACCTTGATCCCAAAACCAGACCAAGACCCCACTGCAAAGGACAATTACAGACCAATATCCCTGAGGAACAGGGATAAAATTCTCACCAACATACTAGCCAATAGGATCCAAAAGTACATTAAAAGGATTATTCACCACTACCAAGTGGGATTTATTCCTGGGCTGCAAGAGTGGCTCAATATTTGCAAATCAATCAACGTGATACATCACATTAATAAAAGAAAGGACAAGAACCATATAATCCTTTCAATTGATTCAGAAAAAGCATTTGACAAATACAGTATCCTTTCTTGATTAAAACTCTCCATGTGTAGGAATATAGGGAACACACATCAATATCATAAAAGCCACCTACGAAAAGCCCACAGGGAATATCATTCTCAATGAGGAAAAACAGAGCTTTTCCCCTAAGGTCAGGAATATGACAGGGATGCCCTCTCTCACCACTGTTGTCCAACATAGTACTAGAAGTCCTGGCCTCAGCAATCAGACAACAAACAGAAATAAAAGTCTTTCAAATTGACAAAGTAGTCAAACTCTCACTCTTCACAGATGACATGATAATTTAGTGTGGAGAACCCAAAGACTCCACCCCCAAATTGCTAGAACTCATACAAGAATTCTGCAATATGGCAGAATATAAAACCAATGCACAGAAATTAGGTGCATTTCTATACACTAACAATGAGACAGAAGAAAGAGAAATTAAGGAATCAATTCCATTTACAACTGCACCAAAAACCATAAGATACCTAGGAATAAACCTAAGCAAAGAGGTAAAGGATCTGTATTCTAAAAACTACAGAACGCTCAAAAGAAATTGAAGAAGGCACAAAGAAATGGAAAAACATTCCATGCTCATGGATTGGAAGAACAAATATTGTTAAAATGTCTATGCTACCTAGCACAATCTACACATTCAATGCAATCCCTATCAAAATACCATTGACATTTTTCATAGAGCTGGAACAAATAATCCTAAAATTTGTATGGAACAAGAAAAGACCCCGAATAGCCAGAGGAATGTTGAAAAAAAAAAAACCAAAGCTGGTGGCATCATAATGCCAGACTTCAAGCTCTATTACAAAGCTGTAATCATCAAGACAGTATGGTACTGGCACAAAAACAGACACATAGATCAATGGAACATAATAGAGAACCCAGAAATGGACCCTCAACTCTATGGTCAACTAATCTTTGACAAAGCAGGAAAGAATATCCAATGGAAAAAGGACAGTCTCTTCAATAAATGGTGCTAGGAAAATTGGACAGCCACACGTGGAAGAATGAAAGTGGACCATTTCCTTGCACCACACACAAAAATAGACTCAAAATAGATAAAAGACCTAAATGCGAGACAGGAATCCATCAAAATCCTTGAGGAAAACACAGGCAGCAATCTCTGTGACCTCAGCCATAGCAACTTCTTGCTAGACATGTCTCCAAAGGCAAGGGAAACAAAAGCAAACATGAATTATTGAGATTCCATAAAGATAAAAAGCTTCTGCACAATAAAGGGAAAAGTCAACAAAACTAAAAGGCAACTGGTGGAATGGGAGAAGATATTTGCAAATGACATGTCAGATAAAAGCCTAGTATCCAAGGTCTATAAAGAATTTATCAAACTCAACACCCAAAAAACAAATAGTCCAGTCAAGAAATGGGCAAAAGACATGAACAAGCATTTCTCCAATGAAGACATACAATTGGCCAACAGACACATGAAAAAATGTTCCACATCCCTTGGCATCAGGAAAATACAAATCAAAACCACAATGCAATACTACCTCGCACCAGTCAGAATGGCTAAAATTAACAAGACAAAAAACAACAAATGTTGGCAAGGATGCAGAGAAACCCTCTTACACTGTTGGTGGGAGTGCAAGCTGGTACAGCCACTCTGGAAAACAGTATGGAGGTTCCTCAAAAAGGTAAAAATAGAGCTACCCTATGACCCAGGAATTGTACTACTGGGTATTTACCCCAAAGATACAAATGTAGTGATTTGAAGGGGCACCTGCACTCCAATATTCATAACAGCAATGTCCACAATAAACAAATTGTGGAGGGAGCTGAGATGTCCATCGACATGAATAGATAAATAAGATGTGACATATATATATACATACATAAATATGACATATATATATATACATACAATGGAATATTACTCAGCCATCAGAAAGGATGAATACTTACCATTTACACTGATGTGGACGGAACTGGAGGGTATTATGCTGAGTGAAATAAGTCAGTCAGAGAAAGACAATATCACATGGTTTCACTCATAAGTGGAATATAAGAAACAGTGTAGAGAATGATAGGAGAAGGGAGGGAAAACTGAATGGGAAGTCATCAGAGAGGGAGACAAACCATGAGAGACTCTTAATTCTAGGAAACAAATTGAAGGTTGCTGGGTGGGGGGATGAGGTAACTGGGTGATGGGCATTAAAGAAGGCATGTGATGAGTACTGTGTGTTATGTGCAACTGATGAATAACTGAACTCCACATCTGAAACTAATGATGTACTATATGTTAGCTAATTGAATTTAAATTAAAAAATGAAAAAAATAATAGTGTCTATTTCTATTTGTGTGGATTAAATGTAATAATCCATGCAAAATGCTAAGTACAAAGTCTGGCACCTATTAAATATGAAAAAATACCTGTTATTTCTGCTCTAGGTACTTTAGAACTAGAAATAAGCTCTTGGTAGTTTAGAACTGGAAAATGTAGGCTAGGAAAGAAATCTTCTCCTTTATTTAAGGCAATTAGATAGAACAATGCTGTCCAATAGAAATATAATGCAAACCACATATGCAAGTTTAAATGTCCCAGTAACTCCGCCAAAAAGTAAAAAGATACAGGTGAAGCAAATAATACATTTTATTGAATCCAATATAACTGAAATATTATCATTTAAACATGTAGTCAATGTAAATAATTATTAATGAGGTATTTTTCATTCTTTAATCATACTCAATCTCTGACACCCATTGTTTTCTTTATATTTACAACACATCTTTACTTGGACCAGCCACATTTCAAGTGCTCAGTAGCCACATGTGGTTCATGTCTACCTCTTGAACAGCACAGTTAGAAACTTACATTGTAAATGGATTCTTAAGGAGGCTCCCTCTGTTGTTAAGGTAGTGAATGTGGTGGGGGTGGTATAGACCAGTGCCTCTTAAACTTTGACATCTATTAGAATCATCTTGGAGAGGAGGTTAAAATACAAATTCCTGGGTCCTAACTCCAAAGATTCTAGTGCAGCGACCAAGAATTAGCATGTCCAAATTAATGCTGATGTTGGTCCATAGACTACATTTTTTAGTGCCATTGGTAAAAGTCTCCACCCTTGAGTTTTACCATTAACCTGGTTGTTTTCATTAGTTTTCCAAAAAGTTGTACCTATTCTGACTACAGTAATAGAAATGAAGGGCTTTTCCATGGCACACATATCGGTTCCTGTTTCTACCACCCCCACAGTTATAGGATCGAAAACTTGCAACCTGTTCACTCTACTCAGTCAGCTGTTGAGCCACTAGGACCAATGTCTTGTCATATCTGGGGTGTCTCATCTCCTCCATAAAGTGGAGATCAACTTGCTCTTGTTTCTCCAAGCCTAGCGCTCTGGCATGGGTCTCCCTAGGCCATGTGCGTTCTCAGCTATTACCTCTCTTTTTAGTCATCATAGGTTCTGCCATTATTATTACATTGAGTTTGCATTTTAAATAGTTTGGGTTGAATTTACATAATAATTTAACCCTAAAATCTGTTTAGTATGACTAACAATGTCTTTTTTTACAGTATATACTGTTTGTCCTTTTCCATGAATATAAATAACATGAATATTTAGGCAGCAGGTTATCTGCTTAATTATATGTCCTCATGTCATGTTCATGATTTATGATATTGCCATTACAAAGTGATGTTGAATAATTATGGCAGAAACTATGGGTTAGTCTCATGTTTATATATAACTTATAAGTGTTTGCCATTTTGTTCTACCTAAGCACTATTTCAGTAATCTACTTACCCTGTGGCCCTCCATGAAGATATTTAATGAAAGCTTGATAGCCTATTCTCTAAAAGAAACTGTTTATAATTTTGTTGGAGAATACTATGCAGACAAAGGAAAAAAATGTCCTAGTAATGTTTAAGTTCACATAAAACACCACTGAATTCTAGATGCCCAGTGACCTAGATGGGGCACAGAAAATGGACTGAAGAGACAGATTCAGGCTTGAGTGACAGCTCTGTCATTTATCAGTTTCCAGGATTAGACCAGTTAGGCAACTTATTTACTTCTCTAAAATTAGTTTCTTCATCTGCAAAACAAGAAGAACAAAACCCCTGGTTAATAGGGTTATTGTGAAGACTACATGCATGTATAGGGCTATGGTGCTCAATAGAAGTCAACTGCAATTATTGTTCTAGGATTAATAAAGGATTTCTAGCTTGGTGATCTGAAAAGTCACCATGAAGGAGATGGCATCTGAGTTAGGTCTTCAAAGTTGGTACGATTTGTTTGGTCTTCTTTTTTAAAAAATACTTCTGTACATGAACTATAAATTCATTGTATAAAATATTAAAGTTATAATTTTAAAAGGTCACCAATGATTTCATCATTCAGAGATAGTCTCTATTAATATTTTGGTGTGCTTTCTTATCTCTTCTATCACTTGGGTCTTTTTTTGAATCATTGTATGTGGAAAAACAAGTTGTTAAATAGAATTATTCTTATCTTGGGGTTTCAGTGTGCCAAGTGTCCCCACATTCTAAAGCTCATGTACCATTTATGAAGAACTTGCATTTGGGGTTCTCTTTTGCCAGCATTAGTCCACCACCCACTTTATCCTTAAAAAAAAAAAAAAGAAGAAGAAGGTGAAGAAGTCACTAGAAGTAGGAAGTTTTATAGAAAGAATGCCTTTAGGTCAATGCCTCTCAACTGGAGACATTTGGCAATGTCTGGAGACATTTTTGTTATCACAACTGGGGGGTGGGGGACAGGGCTACTAGCATCTAGTAGCAGCCAGAGATGCTGCTTAACATCCCTTGGGACACAGGACAGCCTCCCACAGCAAATACTTACCTGGTCCCAAATGTCAATAGTGCTATAGTTGAAAAATCCTGCCTCAGAGAGCAAGTTGTCCTAGAACAGATGCACTGCTCCTCCCCACATCTGTGGGAGATGTGCTTCTCTCTCACCTTGATCCAAATATGAAGATTCAAGAAAACTACTTGGATAGCTTTGCCAGGGTTCTTTGGAGTTTGGTAGACACAAGTACCAGTATCTGATTCCCTCCTGGAAAAACTCTGAAGAGGAGAGGCTGAGGGAAGCCATCAGTGGCACGAGGAGGAAAAAAAAAAAAGAATCCCAAGTTAAAAAGCTTCTGCGTGCACTTCAAGAGTTCAGTGAAACAAAAATCCCTGTTTTTCTGGTCTTCATGGACCATGACTTCAATCATCTCAAAAGGGACCATCTCCAAGAAGATACCTGTAATGGAGAAGGGCTACCAGGAGTGAAAGCTGAGAAGACAGTAGTATGAAACTAGGCAAGGGTGGCATGCATCTTCATGAGTGGAAAAAGTTGGAGGGAAGTCTGCAAAGAGAAAGGGCAAGAGGATTATGTGGGACCAGGGAGATAGTTTTTAGAGAACACCAAGACACGCTCTGGAAATCAGCATTTAAACCGTTGTCATGTCCAAAGGGATGATGGCAGTTATCTTTTCTGACCTTTGCTTTCCTCCCTACCTTCCTTCAACCCAGCAGGATAGAGAGGCAGCTGAGTGAGTAGGGAAGGAGGATGAAAAAGCAAAGTGGGTAATTATGAAGCAACCAACCAATCCCCTTTTCCTACTCCAGGTTTCCTAAGCTGGGCCAGGAGAGAAGCTTCAAAAAACAAGAGACTGAAGTTGTGATGTTAACCTAAGCTAGGCTTTTTTTTTTTTTTTTAAGATTTATTTACATGAGAGAGAGAGTGCGGGGTAGGTAGGTGTAGGGGTAGAGGGAGAGGATCTCCAGCAAACTCCCTACTGAGCACAGAGCCTGACCTAGGCCCAGACCCCACAATCCATGAGACCACTACCTGAGCCAAAACCAAGAGTCTGACACTCAGCCAACGGAGCCACCCAGGCACCCCAATGTAGGCTTTTTACTATCTTCAAATAACTATACAACTATAGGATCTGCTCACAAGTTCATCTTGGCAACAGGAAGAATGAGTCTCTAGAGTTTATTTGAAAAAGGCAGTTGTGTGGAAGAATAAAGTTACTTTATATTTGAAACCTACCAAGTCTGGCTCCTTCAATAAACTGGCTACATGCATGTATATAATAGACAGGATATGTAAACATATATATATACACATACAAAGAATATGTCTGTATATGATTATATCACATATGTAACAAACAGCTATACATACATATGTGTATGTATTTTTTATGTGTTTGGATCACACTATATAAAGAGTTTTCTATTGTGCTTTATTCACTCAGCATTCATAAAGTTTTTTACATCATTGAAATAATCTGTCATATAGATATATCACAATTCATGTGACTAACCCTAATTCTGCTGTCAGATATTTCAATAAACTACTAATATACTACTAGATAATGCTATAATGAACACCTTTATAATTCTCCACCTATATTATTACTTCCTGGACTAAGATTATGAGTTTTATTTAAGTGTTATTGATATTTTCATCCAATTGCTTGAGAAATCTTTATCAAATTTTTAAATTTTTAATTGCAGTAAAAGACATACAGTATAAAACTTACCATATTAACCATTTTTAAGTGAACAGTTCATTGGCATTAAATATATTCACATTGTTGTACAACAAAGTTCCAGAACTTTCTCATCTTGCAAAACTGGAACTCTACACCCATTAAACAACTCTCCATTTTCTCCTTCCCCTAACCCCTGGTAAGTACCGTTCTACTTTCTGTTTCTATGAATTTGACTATTTTAGATAACTCATATAAGTGAATCAGACTGTATTTGTCTTTTCATGATTGGCTTATTTTACTTAACATAATGTCCTCAAGGTTCGTCTATGTTGTAGCATATAACAGGATGCTCCTTCTTTTTTAAGGCTGAATAATATCCCATTGTATGAATAATATCCCTTTGTATGTATATACTACATTCTGTTAATCCATTCATCCATTGATGAACATTTAGGTTGCTTACATTTATTAGCTATTGTAAGTAATGCTACTACAAATATGGGCATACAAATATCAATTCTTTGGGATAAAGGACTTGAATAGAAATTCTCCATAGATGATATAAAAATGGCCCACAAGCCTATGAAAATACGCTCAACTTCACTAATCATAAGAGAAATACAAGCCAAAACAGTAATAAGATTCCACCTCATACCCATTAGGATGACTATTACAAAAACAAAACAAAACAAAAAAACAGAAAATAACAAGTGTTAGCAAGGATGTAGGGAAATCAGAACTCTTGTGTACTATTTGTAGGATTGTAAAATGGTACAACCACTATGGAAAACAGTATGGAATTTCCTAAAAAAATTAAACATAGAACCACCATATGATCAAGTGATGTGCATCTTACATATTAGATGCACAGCATCATTTCTACCCCATTCTATTGTTCAAGGCATGTGACAAGACCAGCCCAGATTCTTAAGAAGCAGAAATAAATGCCACCTCATTTTTTTAAGATTTTATTTATTTATCTGTCAGAGAGAGAGAAAGAGGCAGACAGAGGGAGAAGCAGGCTCCCCGCTGAGCAATGAGCCCAATGCAGGGCTTGATCCCAGGGTCCTGGGATCATGATCTGAGCCAAAGACAGACGCTTAACGAATTGAGCCACTTAGGCATCCCTAAATGCCACCTCTTGATGAGAGATGTAACATGTATGTACAACAATGGAGGAATTATGGAAGGCTATCTTTAGAGACCATTTACCATAGATAATTTGATGCAGGGATAATGATAGTCTTATGTTTTATTTTACATTTCTTTGATTACTTATGAGTTTTTTTTTCATGTTCCCCAGTCATTCGTACTTCTGTGAATCATTTGTTTATGCCTTGTGACTTTAAAAAACTTTCTCCAGCAGTTTCAAAGATATTTTGTAAAAAGTTTTTGTATGTTAAGTTTGTTGATTGTGAGAAAATAGGATATTAACCCATTTCCTATCAAATTTACTGTAAAACTCTGTTTATTATATAGCATTAAATTTTTATATGCAAAAAGCATTCTAAAATTTTTAATTTCCAAGTAACAAAATCTGTTTAGGTTTTTTTTTTTGTAACATATTCAGTGATAATACACAAAATATATAATTATAATGAATATTCATCATCTTTTTGGCAGCACAACATCCTAATGCCTTTCCTAGTTTGAGGGAATTTCCAATTGTCTGGGTTTGTATTGGACAAGGCACATACCCCCGGGGGTATGCATGTGGTTCACTAGGGGAGCAGAGAGAAATTATTGAAGTATTTCTTTTTATTTATTTTATCTTTAAAAATATAGAAATTAAACTTTACCAATACTTAATACAGACACAAACCCTGGGACCCTGGGATCCTTTGTTTGGAGCACATATCAAGTATAGGGGATAACCACGAGAAGGTGGTGCTCTGAAACATGGGAGGTTTTTTTGTTTGTTTGTCTTAATTTTTTTTCAGATTATTTATTTGCCAGAGAGAGAGATAAAGAGCGAGCATAAGCAGGGGGAGCAGCAGGCAGAGGGAGAAGCAGGCTCCCCACCGAGCAAGGAGCCCTACGGGGAACTCCATCCCAGGACCTGAGCCAAAGGCACAGGCTTAACTGACTAAGCCTTCCAGGCATCCCTAAAATATGGAAAGTTGATGGTGCTGCCCTTTATACCTTTCTGGAAGGTTTCCATGTGTTGCCATTTACATGTAACTAACAATTTTAGATTTACAGATTATAGTACCCGGCTTTATTTAAACTATCCTTCAGGGATAACTGGCTGGCTCAGTCAGAAAAGCATATGACTTGGGGCTCCTGGGTGACTAGCCTGCTTCTCCCTCTCCCTCTGCCTGCAGGTCCCCCTGCTTATGCTCTCTCTCTGTCAAATAAATAAATAAAATCTTAAAAAAAAAAAAAGAAAGAAAAGAAAAGCATATGACTCTTGATCTTGGGGTAACAAGGTCAAGCCCCACGCTGGGTGTAGAGATTACTTAAAAAAATTTTAAAAAATTACCCTTCAAATACACACAAGTGTCTAGAAGTGTCCTGCAAATAAATGTGGACTGAATACACTATTATCAATGCAAACATTAATGAACTGGGGCTGACACTCTACTTCTTGTTACCTACCTTAAAAGCTCATCAGATCTGCCAAGAGATTGGCCAGAACAATTAAAATTACTAAGAAGACTGTTTGATATACAGATATAGATTTACATCCCATTTGTACATTTTATTTGGATAGCTAATGGTAGCATAGAGTCACTATGATTGGCAAAATGGTCTATATGTAATCTAATATGTAAAGACAAATCTCTATAATTTTTCTCAGATGTCAAAATTCACATGATACTCATTCACTACCTAAATCTTTTCCCCTAAGCTTAATGATATACACTGAGCTTAACGTTTGTACCGAAGTTTCTTACTTAACATCTTTCTGAGGGAAAATTTTCAGCTGTGACAGCCATTAAAAATTGATATTGAAATAAACACAAGAAACAGTCTTTTGGGGGTGCCTGGTTGGCTCAGTGGGAAGAGCATGAGACTCCTGATCTCAGGGTTGTGAGTTGGATCCCCATGTTGAGTACAGAGATTACTTAAAAATAAA
Source organism: Mirounga angustirostris (assembly GCF_029215605.1). Classification (NCBI taxonomy): domain Eukaryota; kingdom Metazoa; phylum Chordata; class Mammalia; order Carnivora; family Phocidae; genus Mirounga; species Mirounga angustirostris. The sequence goes on along the minus strand of NW_026991709.1, from coordinate 140,750,551 downwards.
ATCTTAAAAAAAAAGGAATAAAGAAACAGTCCTTTGGATATTCTCTCAAAAATAGCTAAAGCATTATTTTAGTGAAACATAATTTAATCATGGTGCTATTAAGAAAATATTATTTATAAACACTTTAGGGCATAAGTAAAATACATTAGTAAAGATACAGAAATAAATATAATAAAACATAAAATACAGTAATTTCCAATTTCATTTTTATCACATTTAAAATGTATATTTGTATAATTTTTATGTATAGTCATACACTACCATGTGCAAATAAATATATTTAATCAAGAATACTGCTGGCTCGGGGTGCCTGGGTGGCTCAGTCGTTGAGCGTCTGCCTTCGGCTCAGGTCATGATCTCAGAGTCCTGGGATCGAGCCCCGCATCGGGCTCCTCGCTCTGCGGGAGGCCTGCTTCTCCCTCTCCCACTCCCCCTGCTTGTGTTCCCTCTCTCGCTGTGTCTATCTCTGTCAAATGAATAAATAAAATCTTTAAAAAAAAAAATACTGCTGGCTCACACAATGGGCAAATTAGAAATAAGTTTCTTTAAGTAAAAATTTTTTTATTAGTTATAGTTTATTTCTACAAAATAAAAAATATTTTGTAGAAATTACAAAAGTAAGATTATTGAACATAAAATAATAGAAAATGAAAAATTTAATCAAAATAGTTACAAATAGCACAGTCAGAATATATTTTTAAAATATTTTTATTATTAATATATTTTTAATAGTTGTTTTATGGAAATGAATTCTTTATGATGATTTCAATGCTTACTTGCTCTAGTATCCCATTTTCCATAGATGTCATCTCTGATTTACTTGCTACTTTTCTTCAGATATTACAGACCTTAAGTAGTTTTAAGTACATTTTAATTTTGAAACTATATTTTCCACTGGCAACTGAAATTGGAAGTTAATTATAACCTCAGAGCTATCAGAATATTTGAAAATGTATTCAGTAAGTTATTGCTGCAAGCATTTCAATATTGAAATTGCAATATTTCAGAGGAAATCTATGTAGATTCTAGAAAGCAGCTTAAAGATTTTAGTTTCTCAAATATTTGTGTCCCATAAATATCATATTTGCTATTATAGTCATCAGATATCAATTATAACTTTTTGTGTAGTTATAGTATTTCATTTTCTTCATATTTCAGCAAATGGTGTTATCTAGAGCACCAAAATAGGCATAGTATTTTCTTGGCATCATAAAACTTTTCTTTTTTTTTTTGAGAGTTTTTATCATAAATAACACTACATCAAAAACTAATGATGTATTATATGTTGGCTAACTGAACTTAATAAAAATAAAAAAGAAGAAAGAAGAAAGAAAGAAAGAAAGAAAGAAAGAAAGAAAGAAAGAAAGAAAGAAGAAAGAAAGAAAGAAAGAAGAAAGAAAGAAAGAAAGAAAGAAAGAAAGAAAGAAAGAAAAAGAAAGAAAGAAAGAAAGAAAGAAAGAAAGAAAGAAAGAAAGAAAGAAAGAAAGAAAAAGAAAGAAAGAAAGAAAAAGAAAGAAAAGAAAAAATAAAATAAAAACTAAAACTTTCCTTAATGGTAATATGATTGTATTTGATACAGAAAACAAAATTCTTCACTTGGAAATTTTGCTTTTTGACAGAGATGGGTTGATTGTGGGATTTCCAGTCAAACTTGATCTTTTTGTTTGTAGGTTTTGAGATTCATATCTATATCCAGAGATTGCAATTTCTTTAACAACAATAATATATTTCTCATAAAAATCACAATCATAATTTCAAAATTTCTTAATCTCTTTGATGACGTTTGAAGGGTATTAAGTCTTGAATTTCAGTTTCTGCAACATTTTGCTTACCACATTAATACTTTTTAAAATACGATAAATTGGAGCTAAACAAATATGTATAACTTTTGATATTTTTTCAAGTATTCTTTGGCTTCTTTTCTAAAATGTATACCTTTACTAGTGCCATCAAAAAATTCTAAGAGTTTTTAACCTGCCTCTATTTCTGTTTTTATTTTTATTGTTGGATATTTTTTAATTTTAAAAAATGTTTAAATTTTTAAAACAAGTTTTTATTTTAATTTCAGTACAGTTAACATACAATGTTATATTAGTTTCAGGTGAACAATATAGTGATTCAACACTTCCATACATCACCTGGTGCTCCTCATGACAAGTGCCCTCCTTCATCCCTGTCACCTATTTCACCCACCGCCCACTAAATCTCCCTTCTTCTACTTGGGTTTTTAGTAACATAATGTTACCAACTGCATTTCCTATTACAAATTCAACAATGGCAAAATACTTATGTTTGGTAAATGTGTGTCCAATACTCTTTAATTTTTATTGAGGCTAAAAAGTAGTTGTATAGTTTGTGCCATATAAAAAGCTATTCAGAGTTATCAGAGTTTTGCTGTCTCATTTCCTCCCAGTTTAAAAAATGCACAGAAAGCAGAATACAGGATGTTCTATCATTTTCAAACATCATCTGCTGCAATTTGCTATGTTTTCCTTGCACATTTATGCTATTATTGTACCCAGATTTTAGATTTTCAGATTTTCTCTTGTAACTGGTCTACTAAAAATACATATATAATTGTTCTTTACTTATGTCACCTACTGGACAGAACTGCCCCAACTAGTCGCATGTAGAAATAACAAGACTTGCATTTTTAAATTCACAGATCTATCAGCGATTATCATCTGTTCTACATGGCTTTGATTGTATGTGTATGTGTTATGTAGGATCCAGCTTGCACCGGCTGGTGAAAGCCTACCATTAAATATTCAGGAATTTTGTGAGCCAGTTGTTAAATTATTAGGTGCTTGAAATCAGCCTTATTAGGAGTGTTTGCACCACTGAAATCGGCAAATGCCACAAATCAGGACTTTTTTTTTCTTTTTTAAGACAGTTTATCAGCACACCACTGGTTGTTATCTAAAATGATTGAATAATAATTAGCATTGTTCACCTCATTAAATAATCTTGTTAATTCCATCTGCTATAATCTTGATTTTTGGTTTTGTATTTCATCCCCTACATAATGTGCAATATTGTTATTTGTTGTTGATGTTTGTATTATGCATGAGTGTCAGTCATAATGTTATCCAATTTTGCTGTGGTTTCTACTAAATGAAGGAGATTCCCAGTGTCATTCCATTGTGTAGATTATTCTCTGAATGCTCAAATGTTTTTGCTAAATACATAATTATTTATAGTATACATTTACTATTGGCAGATTAATAGTTTCTCATCTTCAAATAGTTTGTTTCCTATAGTATCAATAATTACTTTTTTCAAAAGTTTTTAACTTTAAACACTTAATAAAATGATTGTGGTTCATTTCATTCTATTCATTTTTTATGACAATTAAGTGACAAAATCTGTCATTCTGTGCCCTCATTCTCTTTATTCAGTTGGTTTTTTTTCTTAAGGGATTTATAAAATAATATATATTTTTAAGATTTATTTATTTATTTATTAGAGAGAGAGAGCATGAGAGGGGGGAAGGGCAGAGGGAGAAGCAGACTCCCCGCCGAGCAAGGAGCCCGATGTGGGACTCAATCCTGGGACTCCAGGATCATGACCTGAGCCGAAGGCAGTCGCTTAACCAACTGAGCCACCCAGGCACCCAATAATATATATTTTTAGAAATAATTCTTTCAGCTTAAAAAAAGAAAGTAACAGGAGTTACAATTTTTTTTCAACATTTGCCAGAATTCTTAAGTGAGAAGTTTCCAAAAACTTCCTATCTGTGCTTTCCTCTGGAAGATAAACTTGTCCTGTTTGAGATGGATAATCTCAACAAAGGGTTCGGCTTTTAATATTCAAATACAAGGACTTTAACTGCATCAACAGAAAAGGTATTTCATTTAATGGATTCTAGATGGGTTTTTTTCTCTCTCATTTTTTTTAAAGGAATTCATCCATTCTTATTGACATAGAAATAGAGAGTAAATTCACCACTTGTCCTCTCTGTGAAGTCTGTGCTAGATTCTTCTGAGACCAGTCATTTCCTTTTCTTTCTTCCCCATGGCATTCAATGGTCCAAATAATTTCTTTTTCATTTTTTGTATGGTGGGTTCTCATTTTCTGATTCTCTGATCATGATACACGGTTTTCTTATGTTTTGAGTATCTGGGCAGAAATAATGTGATCATTTTATACATTTACTTTAGAATGTGTAATATTTTAAAATTTTTTTATTTTTATTAATTTATTTTTTATTTATATTATATTTTATATTTATATATAATATATAAATAAATATAATTTATTTATATTAATTGATTGATTTATATTAATAAATATAAATTTATTAAATTTGTTTTATAAATTTAATGAGCCATTAAGCTTTAACAGCAATTAAAATTGTATGATAAAATTTTCACAGCATAATAATGGCTATGATATAATTAGATCATTATGTGGTAATGGTAAATAAATATTACTCATTCTATAGTGATTCATGTCAGATGAAAGTATTATTAGGCTTAAGTGGAAACTCTGCAGTATCATTTTAGTAAAATAAACAAATGACAATACTGTTAACTGCAAAATGAGACACAAAATTTAGCTACATTTTGCCACCAGGGAATTTTTCTTTTTCATTCTAAGATATTTTCTGATCAGCTCATGAAATTTGTGAAAAGTAGCTCCCAGTATTAGACGCATTGTTTATTGTTACATTAACAAAGTATTTTGTTTGTTAAATTCATTCCTTCATGAGTCAAAGCAAAACGGTATCTATGTACTCTATTACGAAAAGATATTTTACTCAGTTAGGGAACTGTTATAATAAATATACAAATAAGCCTATCTTTGAAACCTAAAAAAAGCCATAATAAAAATATTAAAATAAATCAAAATAATAAATGTGTCTACAATGTGAATGTCACTCTCTTAGTTGTCGTGCCCTTGTATGGGACACAACCTGGACACCTGTAAGCAGCAGACGTGCTCCTGTTGGAGACACACATTCATAGGGCCTGGACACCATTTCATTAGCATAGAGTAAGTACTAATAAAGCAGGCATTACTGTTACTACAAATGAAAACAAAATTTAAAGTAGTTAACTTGATTCATCTATTCCTTTGTGATTTCCTCCATTGGTTTGCTTTCTGTTTTTTCATATAGAGTTATTTCCCTCACTGAGATCATGACACTAATCATCCATATTTTCTGCTATTTTTTACATTAAATAAAACTTTTAAATTCTGTTAGATTTATTTTGATGCATGATATATAGTAAGAATCTTTCTCTCAAGTTTTATCTATTGTGTACTCACCCTTTATGTAATAATCTTTCTCTACTCATTTCTGATATCATTTTTATCATAACAGCTTTTGATAGAGTCTACTTCTGTAATATCTCTTTTATTTGTACCTATTCTGGTACTTTAACATGCTGTTTTATTCAGTATAGCCTTATAATACATTTTATTATTTGGCAAGATAACTCTTCACTCATTAAGTTTTGCTTCCCTGTTTTCATTAGACATTTTTGCCCATTTATTCTTGCAATGTATAATATAGGACTTGAAAGAGTGGAGATAAAGAGAGAAGAGGAATTTCAAGGAGGAAAATAGAGTAAAGGCAATGAACTTCTGCTGAGTCAATGGAAAGCAATGTTGAGTTAAAAGGAAGGTCATCTGTTTCTCTGATCTCCCCTGTCTTGAAGCTAAAATGTATCCTCTGATATCAACTCATCCAGGTAAGAGAATTAGAGAAGGGGAAAAAAAATACATAAATACTCTAACAGAAATGTGTATGAATACTGCAGGCTTGCCACGGCACTTGCTTATTTAATTTGCTCTTCAGAACATGCTGTCTAAGTAGAAAGTTTCTGCAAATATTCTGAGAAAGTAAAATTTTCTAAACCTGATATTGGTTTTTCCTAAACCTGATATTTGCTTCACACTGCCCTCCCTGGAAACCTTACCTCCTACCAACTTTCATGAAGTGTCATATATTCTTTTAGTAAACCTGAGTCAAGATTCAAGGAAACCCTGGTTTTATAATTTAGAGGTTTGGGCTTGGTTTCATTTTGAGGTTTTGGGGATGATAGAAACTCAAAACAAAATGAAAGCTCTTTAAATCCTCAAACCTCCATTTTATAATAAATATTTTGTAATGCCTTCTGTTCTGTCCCAAATGAAATTTATAATAAATTAACCTACCTACTAAAAATTAACCTAATTTTTAAAAATTAATATAAGACTAACTTTAATATAAAGAATAAATAGAAGGAAAGAAGTTTATAATTTCAATATGTAAATGCTTGGTCACAGTCACACTGAAAGGTGTAAGGAAGTTGTTAGATATTTGCAACTCCGTGTAGCAATCACAGTGAACAAGATAGCTACAGAAGCAGATTAATGGAGTGTAGGGTATTGGCAACTCAAAGCCTAAGTGTTTAGACTGTCAGTAATTTGATTTTCCAAAATGGTAAACCACTGTTGATAACTTTCAGTCTAAAACAATATAATCCTTTCTTGAATTTTATGTAGTTGCTTGTTTGGAAAGGTCTGCATATACATAAAGCAAGTTGGAGTCTGCACTCATTTCACTGTACTCATCCACTTTCTGAATGCATTCCAGGAGTACTATAAACTCTTGATATTCCTAAGGGACAGATCTTCATGGACTACCAAGTGTGACATTCCCAATGTTATAATGAGGTGGAAGACTAGATTGACCATGATAATCTCAGGTATGTTAGACAGAAATGAATGCAGACAGAAGCGGGAATGGGTGGAGGATCCCCTCCCCCACAAGATGAGCTCTCAAACCAAAATTCCAAAACATGTAGGAAAAACTAACCCCAGGAAATTCAGCCTACAGAATCAACAATCAGGAGATAAAGTCACCCCCACCCCAAAAAAAGATTTTTTTAAGTATGGGAGAATCTAAAAATAATTTCACCAAGTCATCCTCAGTTAGCTCTTTAGCTCCATAAATAAAATATTTTCACTTACAAAAGTCTGCTATTTTTCTTTTTTTTTTTTTAAGATTTATTTATTTATTTGAGAGAGCGAGAATGAGAGAGAGAGTACATGAGAGGGGGGAGGGTTAGAGGGAGAAGCAGGCTCCTCGCCGAGCAGGGAGCCCAATGCGGGACTTGATCCAGGGACTCCAGAATCATGACCTGAGCTGAAAGCAGTCACCCAACCAACTGAGCCACCCAGTTGCCCCACAAAAGTCTGCTATTTTTCAATAGAGCTATATCACCTGAGCTAGATTTTTATTGCTTTTTGTTGCATAAGTCTCACATGCCACTTAAGGGAGAAAAAGCTATTTCAAAACAAATTTTAAAAAAAAATTTAATTAACCAGTAAAATCTCAAGGAAATAATGGCCTCCTAGAAGTTCAGAATCAGAGACCTCAGTCTCTTGATACCAACCAAGACACCTGCCTAACCCACTTCCAGTGAAATCACTGCTCCTGTGGCCCATGCTCCTTTCTGACTGTAAATAAATTCTTTGTCACACACTAATTAGAACATGACAGTGAGTGAAGTGAGGCCATGAACCCAGGAGCAGAGCTAAGTTCGAATCCTGGCTCCGTCACTCATCAGCTGTTATGAACTTGGGCAAATTATGTACCCTCTTTGCATCTCCATTTTTTCACCTGGTAAATGGGGATAAAAATAGTACTTATTGCTCTGTAAGTTCTTTTGTAAGAACTGAAAGCTAACTTTTATGAAGGGCTTGAGATAGTACCTGGAAAATAGTCAGTGTTACATAAACGTTGCAGGAATTCCAGCCTTAGTCTTCACTGTTTTCTGAATACTAGAAAACTGCTAGAGTCACAGCTAAGGATCCCAGATCTTTGTATCATTTTTCATATTGCATGATTTTTATTCTCTTTCCATCCAATTTGGCAATACTCTTGAAAATTGGGTCCTAGATTAAACCTGTACCTCCGGTGTGTTCTGATCTGTGCCACATAGAATGTGTTCATGCAGCAACTTAAAATCAATGCCTACTGTACTTCTGCTAATATGTCCAAAAATTTATTCATACAGGGAGTTGGAATGTCAGTTGACAAAATGAGATGCCCAAGAACTTTTCTTTGTATTTTTATAACTGAACTCAATTTATATTGTGAGTCCCTATACTCCTGGATGGTAAAGACATAATTTGAGTTAATTCAAATTTAGACTCCTTGGCTTGCCCAGGGTTGCATCAGAACTTTGGGGGCTACTAGGTTCACAGGACTCATAGGGTCAACGTATCAGGATGGAATGGGAGAGAATATCTGATTGTCAGTGGGTATCTACACTATCATCCCCTCAGAGGTCCTGGTTCCCTTCTAGACCTCAGTCATTGGTCATTGGCAGGCCAGTATAGCACCCTCCTGCCCTACCCTGTCATTCCCATCATTAAGACCTCTTTAAGACCCTGATTCTCCTCTGAGTCACACCTCTGTGTGGGAAAATTCCACTGTAGGGCGCTGTGTGATCTGTGGAAAACTTGCATTTTTCCAGTCCTAGACTCACCTGCTGTTGCAATGCCATGCTCTTTTACAAGGAACTCCGTGAGGCTTACACCACCCAGACAACAGTCAGGTTGCCTCATTAGGCTGGTGGCCAGGCTAGAACTTGCCTCTTGCCACTCATACCCCAGACACTACCCAGGGACAGAAGCTTGGGTCTCCTCAAGCTTATCCAGTTTCCTCAATCCTTAGTTCACCCCCATTGCCGTAGAGAGCCACCAGGTCTCATCACACCCCCTCTGCTTCTCTCCATCATTCAGGGTAAGGAATTTTTGTTTATTTCTGTGAAGGAGATACTGACTCTGATTCATCATATATTCTTCCAAATGGGATAAGGCTTTTTTGAAACAATGATCACTGGTTAACTTTACAACATTTTTAAAGTCTACTTTCTCCCATGGAGCCTCTTTCCCAAGGACAGAAGACAAAATACCTAGCTCCCCAAATTGGAAGGAGGGAGAAAGTTGGGGGAAAGTGGAAACATGAAAAAAACACATCAGTTAGAATCACAGAATTTCTCATCTTATTACCTTTTTTGATGACATTGAATCAAATTGAGGCAATTCCACCATCAAGTAAAATATTTTCTCAGCCCCAACTGTAGGCCAGGCATCGTGCTCAGTGCCAGGGGCACAAAGACGAATGAGACTGGGCCTCACTGCCATCACTCAAGGAGATCTCATTCTCGCCACTTCTTCTTCTGGTTTATTTAAGATCATGTAATTTTTCAGCTGTATTACAACTTTTTCACCTGTTTTCCTGCTTCAAATCTCATTTTCCAGTTTTATGTGCACCCTACTGATCCTTCATATTTACTAAAACATAAACCTAATCGTATCATTCTTTTATTTAAAAATTTACAGTCGTTCCCATCATCTTCGGGACAAAATGCCATGCACAGTCCTCTTTCTTAAAAATATTATTTCTTTTAGTTCTCAAAGCAATGCCATCAGATAGCTATTATGATCTCAATTTTATAAACAAAGAAACTGAAGCTCAGAGAGCTTAAGCCATCCTGACCAAGTTCACAGAGCTGGCAGAATTAGGGCTCAAAAGCAGCTTTCTTTTCTCTAGACCCACTGCCTTTAATACAAGACTGAATGTTCTGGTCTCCTTCATTCACTTCCCCTCTGACACTAAGGAGGGATGTATATAGTAAGACTACCACTACCATTACTACCATGACTACTATCACTATAACAAGTAACTAGCACTTTGGATTTCATGCCCTCATTTATCTTCAATATAAAGAAGGAAGGAGGAGGAAGAAACTTACCTAGTTGGCCAAGTCTGTCAATCAGCCAAATGAACCTTGGCAGTCCATGGGTGACAAATTTTGAGCCAAGTCACCCTTGCATGCAGCACATTTTATCCAAAGACTTACAGATAAAATACTCAGTGATTTGTTCCAGTTTATACATCGTCATTGTGAAAGTAGAATGGAAAGTCCAGTCTCCTGAATCTTCTGTCCACTAAGCCAAAATGCAACCCATAAATCCACTAATCTAAGCCAACAGAAACCTTTCAGTAAGTTAGCCCCATGTAACAGGCAACTTAACACGTTTGAAAGCTTTAAAATATGACAATTAATCACATCTCTAGGAAGCATGTGGTACCGCTAAATGGCGATTCACAGGCAAACCTCAAAAACACCAACGTTGTTTATGACTGTAAACCTCACTCAAAATTTGTTCCCAAGTGGTTTCAATCTTCAGCTGGAAGAGTGACAGTTGGAGTTAATGGTTTTCTTTTCTCACTTTTCTTCAGAAACCAATCCATCTCACTACTGCAGTGCTTTGCAACCTTTTTAAGCCCATGACCCCTTTGGATAAGCCTGAAAATCTCATGACGCCATTCCCCCCACCTCTGACTTCCACTCTGACCAGTGAGTTTTGTGTGTTCAGACAAGTCATTCTATTTCCTGTGCATCATGTCAGATAAGAAAAAACAATAGCTTTTAATGTTCCAAATTATTATGTGAAAAAGGCATTTTGCTTTCCAAATATAAAAATATATTTTGACATTTTTTTCCAAATCACATATCATCCACTCATAACACCCACCTTACCCCTCCCAGCTACCTCACCAACTATATGCTTCCACTTGTTAATCTGTGGTCTATTTTTGTGTAATATTGATGTTCAGTTTAAAGCTCTTAATGGATCTACAATAGTCCAAACATTTATTTTTTTAATTTTTTAAAAAGATTTTATTTATTTATTTGAGAGCAAGAGAGATTGAGAGAGAGTCAGAGAGAAAGCATGAGCTGGGTGAGGGGCAGAGGGAGAAGCGGACTCCCGGCTGAGCAGGGACCCCGATGCAGGGCTCAATCCCAGGACCCTGAGATCATGACCTGAACCGAAGGTAGTCGCTTAACTGACTGAGTCACCCAGGGGCCCCTACAATTGTCTGAATATTTAGAATATTTGCCATTCATAAAACAGTTTCTGGCTAAAAAGAGAATCAAGCAATAGAGATGAAATTCACAGACTCAGAGGATATCCAAGTGTCAGGAGCCTCAAGACATTATCAGTCCCCATGCTTTCCACCGAGAGCTATGGAGGAATCTGGATCTTGGGCCCTGTGGCCAAGGGATCTGGATTACAAACAAGCACCCCAGCTGATTCTAATAACCACTTGGTGTGGGGAAGCAACCAGTAACAGGTCTTATTCTATTATTTGACAGGTGAAGAAACAACTGCAGCTAACTCAGTCCACGGACCTAACTTTACTTTCTACTGGTTATAAAAGCAACTTTTAAAAGTCTTTAAAATTTTATTGTCATTATCAGCTCTGATTTCTAATGAGAAAAAAATGTATTTTTACAATCACCTTATTTTTCTCCTTTTTCCAAATGTTGCCTGGACAGCTACAAATGATGGATTGAACACATTCCCTTATCTCCTCCAACAAAACAGCAGTAAAGGTATAAAAAAGGCATAACCCAGTGAGGAAAAGGGGAGGCTTGTTCACATATTGGGAAGATGTCAAGTAGATGGTGGAGTGGCAGCTGATGTGGCCGAAGAACAAGCTTAAATCCCAAATTCATACCCAAGGGGAAACCAATGAGAAGTGGACATATTTGCCCTGGAGAACTCAGGAGCAACTATAGGGACACATGGCCAGGGGTAAGGCTTAAAGCAAAAAAAAAAAAAAAAAAAAAGTGCATGGGTGGCTTGAAATTCCAGATATGCATTCATATACCACCTTCCCCCATCCCCATGCAGAGATGCCAGCAGCCCAATGCTCCACTCCCCACCACTGACAGACAGATTCTAATCTCCAGTGAAAGTGAAAGGGGTTAAGCATCTGACTCCTGATCTCAGCTCAGGTCTTAATCTCACCCTCATGAGTTTGAGCCCCATGCAGGGCTCCATGCTGGGTGTGGAGCCTATTTTAAAAAAAAGAAAAAGAGGGGCGCCTGGGTGGCTCAGTCATTAAGCGTCTGCCTTCGGCTCAGGTCATGATCCCAGAGTCCTGGGATCGAGCCCCGCATCGGGCTCCCTGCTCAGCGGGAAGCCTGCTTCTCCCTCTCCCACTCCCCCTGCCTGTGTTCCCTCTCTCACTGTGTCTCCTTCTGTCAAATAAATAAATAATTTAAAAAAAAGAAGAAGAAGAAGAAGAAAGTGAAAGGGAAGACTTTTGTTCAGAAGCACCAAACACAGCAGAAGGTGGCAGTGAGGTGTAAGATAGTAAAAGGGGTAGTCAAGTGAAAAATTTGCATCCTGAATAACTGGACCATCAAGCTTAACTAGGTGTCTACCTCCAGGAGGAAGTTGAAGGATTCATCCCTAGAGATACTGAATGACTACTACGTACTGCAATTGTGTGTATGTGTTTTGGGGAAGGAAAGAGATTTGCATCAATGAAACAGCCAGTTCTCTAGCAAATAACCCTAAGGGATGACAGCCTTATGTCTGACAGCTTCTGTATTAGTTTGCCAGGGTTGCCATAACCACATACCACAGCCTGGGTGGCTTACATAGTAGCAGTTTGTTTTCCTAGAGTCCTAGAAGTCTGAGACCAAGGTGTCATCAGGGTTGATTTCTTCTGAGATCTCTCTCCTTGGCTTGTAGATCATTGTCTTCTCCCTTTGTCTTCACATGATCTCCCTCTGTTGGGGGTCTTAATCTCCTCTTGAGGACACCAGCCATACAGGATGAAGGCCTATCCATATGGCCTCATTTTACCTTAATTACCTCTTTTTTTTAAAAAAAGATTTTATTTATTTATTTGATGGAGAGAGAGAGCACAAACGGGGGGAGCAGGGGAAGCGGCAGGCAGAGGGAGAGGGAGAAGCAGGCTCCCCACTGAGCAGGGAGCTCAGTGCGGGGCTCCATCCCAGGACCCTGGGATCATGACTTGAGCTGAAGGCAGACACTTAATGACTGAGACACCAAGGCACCCATCTTTAATTACCTCTTCAAAGACTCTATTTCCAAATACTGTCACATTCTGAGATACTGGGGATTAGAATTTCAACATATGAATTTGGGGAGAACAGAATTAAGTCTATAATAGCTTCTAAAAGATTTTTAACAATTTATTCATAACCATGGCAATCAAGGATCATTAGACACATGAAGAAAGTTCTCTAAACACACCACACACACACACACACACACACACACACACTCTCTCACTCACAAAAATCTCAAAGAAAGGTAAATAACAGGGGAAAACCTCAAAGATACCAATTAATATTTCTGGAGAAATACAAGAAAATCTTGAATTGATAAACCCAGAGCTGAATATTATAAAAAAATGAGCAATAAAAAACAAAGAACTTGAAAAATTAAACTATGCTAACAAAATATAAGTAAACAAATAAATGGAGAAAAGAGAAAGTCAAGGAAATCCCTCAGAGAATTGAAGACCTCACAAGGTAAGAAATTGGACACATGAAAGCAAAGATAGAGAATAAGAAGCTCAACCTAAGAGGTTAAAAATCTGATAAATAGGAATTTCAGGAAGAGTAGAGAAAAATGGAGGGGGGAAATATCATCAGAGAAATAGCACTAAATTTTCTGAAATCTGTATCTCTTATCTCTGTCTTCCCTTTGAACTTCAGACTTGAATGCCCAACTCAGTTGTCTATTCAAAATCTCCATCTTAATAAATGAAAATTTTAATTTTTGTTCAATCAAAAAAATCTCAACAAATACCTCATACTTTATAAAAAATTAAAAATTGGGGCACCCGGGTGGCTCAGTTGGTTGAACTCTTGATTTTGGCTCAGGTCATATTCTCAGGGTTCTGGGATGGAGCCCTATTGGGCTCCGTGCTCAGCAGGGAGCCTGCTTAAGATTTTCTCTCTCCCTCTCCCTCTGCCACTCCCTCTGCTCACGCATGCGCTCTCTTTCTCTCTCTCTTTAAAATAAATAAATCATTTTTTAAAAAATAAATAAAAATTAATCATAGACTGAATGTAAAATATAAAGCTATAGATGTTCTAAGGGAAAAAACTGAGAGAAAAATCTGCAAAACTTGGGTTTGGCGAAGTTTTTGAATATGAATCCAAAAACATATTACATAAAAGAAAATGGATTTTATCAAAATCAAAAATTTTTGTTCTAAAGGGGCACCTGGGTGGCTCAGTTGGTTGTCTGTCTTCGGCTCAGGTCATGATCCTGGGGTCCTGGGATTGAGCCCTGCATCAGGTTCCATGCTCAGTGGGGAGCCTGCTTCTCCCTCTCCCACCACCACCCTGCTTGTGCTCTCTCTCAAATAAAAAAATAAAATCTTTAAAAAAAATTTTTTTGCTCTATGAAAGGCACTGCTAAGAAAACAAAAAGAGCCACAGATGGGGAAAAAAATATTTGCAAATCACATATCCAGTAAAAGACTTTTGTCCAGAATATATAAATAATTGTCTTAAGTCAACAATAAAAATCAAAGAAAACAAAAATATCAATTTTTTTAAAATGAGCAAACAGGGCGCCTGGGTGGCTCAGTCGTTAAGCATCTGCCTTCAGCTCAGGTCATGATCCCAGGTCCTGGGATCGAGTCCCACATCGGGCTCCCTGCTCAGTGGGAAGCCTGCTTCTCCCTCTCCCACTCCCCTTCCTTGTGTTCCCTCTTTCGCTGCCTCTCTCTCTCTGTTGAAAAATAAATAAAATCTTTAAAAAAAATGAGCAAACAATCTAAATGGACACCTCACCAAAGAAGATATATGGATAAGTCAAATAAGTATAAGAGATGTTCAACATCATCAGTGATCAGGACAGTACAGATTAAAACCAAGGAAATACTACTATATACCTATTACAATGGTTAAAATTTTAAACTCTGCAGTATCATGTGCTGAAGTGTATTCAAGAGAAACTGAAACTCTCAGACACTGCTGATGGGAATGCAAAATGTTACAGGCATTTTGAGAAAAAGTTTGGAAGTATCTCATAACAATTATGATAAGAAGGGCCAGATCTCTCATTGTCAGAGAAGGAAGAGAAGTTACAAATAAGCAAAAGGTAATGCTATGAAGAACCCAACTGTGCTGTGTTGCAGTGGGAGGTCTCAGAGTAAACTCATGATTTTGTACATATGTATACAGATGGATAGAAACAGAAATAAATATAGGGTTGTATGTATGCATGAGTTATATAGATAAATAGATCAATATGTCTGTCTATTTATCTATCTCTCCTAGCCAAGGCTGCTTACAAGTCCCAGAAGCAGTGGGAAAATCCCAGTAGCAACCTAGTACCTAGATCTTGGTTTTGAAATACCATTCTACAATAAAAGAAACCAGGGTTTCCTGGACAAGTGCTTGATTCCATGTTGAAACATGGAAAATATGGGATGAACCTGGGAGTCTTTTCTGGTGTCATAAAGGAAGGAGGTCTATTGAAAGAAAGAAAGAAAGAAAGAAAGAAAGAAAGAAAGAAAGAAAGAGAGAGAGAGAGAGAGAGAAGGAAGGAAGGAAGGAAGGAAGGAAGGAAGGAAGGAAGGAAGAAAAGAAAACTGTAAAAAGATTAAATAAATAAGAAAGAAAGGGCAACTGTTTCTTACAGAACTCCAGTTAATAAGCATGCAGGGAATAAGGGAAATCACCATTAGAATATCAGTTACATGCACCTGAGTCCCTGATTCTCATGGAAAGGCAATATGGTTAGTATTGCCTACTTCATGTTTCTTTCATGTGATTAGAGAAGTTACGTCCTATCTGGCTTTTGTCACAGCTATTTTTGGTTTTCTGTCATTTACATTCAACCCAATCCTATGAAGAGAAGACTCTTTCTAAAAGTTTCATTTGAGGGACGTCAGATTCTAGCATGTCCAGCAATCCTCAGCAACCGTTTACTTATGCCTACAGCATGCTTAGGATGAGCATTTGACATGCATTAATCCCTTTAATCCTTAGAACAAACTACATATCATTATCCCCTTTTTGCAGATGAAAAAAATATTTTTCAGAAAAAGTAATAATTTGGGGCATCTGGGTGGCTCAGTTGGTGAACCCTCTGCCTTCGGCTCAGGTCATGATCCCTGGCTACCTTGTGTGGCAGAACTTAAAAGCAAGTCCATGTCTCTTTGGCCATGATTTTTCCTTCATATCTCATGGTCACCTCAGAGAACTTTTAGAATACTTCCAACTACCAAGTAGAGTTTAATTTCCCTTTTGGGGAGCTAGGAGTATACTGGGGAACAGGAAGGCTAACCAGATATTGCTGCTGACTTCTGATTTTAATGATGTCTACTAGTGACATCTCACAGGTAACAACCCCTAAAATCCTCTAGAGAAATAACCCCAAAAAGTCCCAACCCATGGAACTCCCTCCAGTGACCTGACATTGTCAGAACTTTTCTGAGCACTGGGAAGATGTCCCCCTGTGCTGACTAAGGTAGCATGTCTCCATAGTTGCCACCAGTTCCTTCTCTCTTAGTACATGCATAACATTCCACATTGAAGATGGGGTCTATTCTTCCATCCCTTTGACTTTGGGCTGTCTCATGACTGCTTTGACCAAGAGCCACAAGCAGAAGCATTAGAGCACCACATATAAGAAGGAAGAAGCCATGTTGGACATCCAGCCTAGCTGAGCCTTCAAGTAACTCCAAACCCAGCCCTACCAGAGTGCAACTACATAAAAGACCCAAAAGAAGAACCACCCAAGTGAGCCCAGTCAACACAGAATCTAGAGATAATCATAAATTGTTTCAAGACATTACATTTTGTTGTGACTTATTACACAGCAAAAAAAAAGCAGGAAAATTGTTGGTGTCACTTGACATTGACATGTGAAAAGTACTGGAGACCACTGGTCAACAGAATTTTTGAGGTTTTTCATAGGAGAGAAGTGGAAAATTTAAAGCACCCTCCTACTCTCTTCTCCAGCATTGCCCTCAAACTCTTCAAGAACAGGGGAGGGAAGCTGCCTGCTTCTTGGCTTACCTTCAATAAAGGTGAGATTATAAGAAGGGAAATTTCAAAACTCTAGAGAAAGAAGGCACTGTAGAGGGTAGGACAATGGGTAAGGATGGAGTGAGGGGAATTCCAGTCACAAGGGGTAGTCCCTGTTCTCTTTTACCTCCATGCCCTGTTCATACTTTTTTCTTCTAGAATGCTTCCTCCACCCCCATAACCACCATTCCTCCCAGCAGAGTTAAATTCTTAACCCAGTGCTTCTTGAGCACTCTCTCACTTATAGCATTGTGATTCTTTCTTCAAACATTTGTCTTTCCCACTTGACTGTGGGTCCCTTGAGGGCAGGGGATATAGCTTTCATCATCCCGGTTTTTTCTGTTCTATCCTCCTAGCCTATACATCAAGAATGTTTATTGACTGAATGATGCATTTTGCAAATAAGCTATAGCATAATCTTCCAAATGTATATGTTAAAACACAGCAGAGTCTGTTTTGCTAATCATATTTGAAGGCAGAAATAATCCTTGCTATTTTTGTTTTGTTTTCTGATCTCAGAACAAAAGTCAACAAACTCAAATATCCATAGAGGCAAGACAGGTAAAGTACATGAGAGAAGCAGGCCAGTCAGAGAGCACATGGCTCATCCAAGGATGGCAGCCATCACTCACTCCAGTAAAGTGCTCTCCAGTGGTCCCAGTGTTGCTTCTGGAACTATTTCAAGAGAAGCCAAAAATCCAGATTTTATGTGAAATGCTGGCCAAGTCAAGCATGTCATCAAGGCAAATCACATCTATGGTCTGAAGTTGGCCCATATCTGGCCAATTAACAATCTCCAACTAAGAAATACTTTATCCTGTCCTACTCAAGTGTATTCCCATGAGAAAGGCTTTTTTGACCACTGAACTAGCACCCTGTACACACACACACACACACACACACACACCCTGTAGACACTCATACACACTCATTTTCAATCCCTTTAAGCAGATGCTTAATTTTTCTTCATACCTATTATTGCTATCTGGTATTATCCTCTATATTATTTTGTGTATTTATTTACTATGTGTCTCTGCTATTAGAATGTCAGTCCCACTAGAACAGGGTCCCTGTCTGTTTTGTTGACTTCTCTATCCCCAGTACATGTAACAGTACGTGGCACATGCAAAAGACTCAATGTAAACTGCTTTAATATTGAGAGTTCCTGCCTCCTCTACGTTCCTGCTGGATTTATGCCCATCCAAATGCATCATAAGAGAGTTTCTTGCCAATTTTCTCTCTTTAGTCCTGAGCCAGGATTTCACTCCATGTGCTACTGCCTCCTAGACTGGTGAGCGGAGCTGACATTGTCAAATGAACCTCCAAAGCCCCTGACATCTCTCCTCACAGCAGAGGGCTTAGAACCAGCTGCAAGCCACCCAGCCTTCTCAGCCCTTTAGGGTCTTAGGAGTTTCCCAAGAATAGGATACATTCAACTCTAAACAGCATGTTCACATTTCATTAAGGAAAGAGAAAGTGGTGCCTGGGTGACTCCATCAGTTAAGCAGCCGCCTTTGACTCACGTCATGATCCCAGGGTCCTGGGATCAAGCCCCGCGTCAGGCTCCCCACTCAATGAGCAGCCAGCTTCTCCCTCTCCACCACTTGTGCTCTCTTGCGTGTGCTCCCTCTCTCTCTCTCTCAAATAAATAAATAAAATCTTAAAAAAAAAAAAAAGGACAGAGAAAGAGCCTTAAGGGTCTAAGAAGAACCTTTCACTCAAGAGACTATACAGTCAGGTCCTCCTGCTAAGTGGGGAAGAAGACCGGAGAAGGGTGAGCACTTCCATAGAAGGTAGTGCTTCACTTTTATCCAACATGTTCTAAAGCCTGGAAGATCCCCTCTACAAGGAGCCTGGGATGGGGATGGAAGAAAGAACAAGGAAAGGCAAGCTGGGAGCCAAGACAGTGGTCCCATGACCATTAGTGCACATGCTCTGAAGAGTGGAGGCTGGAGGTTTGTGAGGTCACCACCACTTGTAGGCACTCATCTGAGCATCTCAGTCATTTGCCATATCTTGCCTTTTTATCACAGCTTCTGCCATATATACTTGCTTCCTGTGCTATCATTTATTATTTTTTTTCTATAAGTAAATATGGCTTTGAAATTATTACATTTACCTGAAAATAAAAAACCAGGATCATTCCATATAAATAGGTGGTGTGCACATACGTGCACACATAAACTCACTGAAAACAAAATAAGGCTATTAAATCCTAGTTAGATAGGTTAGCTGCCAAAGTTCTTTGTCTAATGTCTGCTCTCTTTGTACTAATCTAAAGCTTGGTTAGCAAGTGTAATTATTCTTGACCTAACCAGAAGGGTTACAACAGAACTAAAAAAAGGGAATAGCTTCAGGCGATACTGATAATCCATGTCATGTCCCTAAATTCATGACCTGTAGTACACACAGGGAAACACAACTCTCAGGCTTATGGATAGCCTGATACCAGAACCATCTGCAGGTAAAGATGGTACATTCCAATGCCAAGGCAAGTAGTTGAATTTAGAATCTGTACTTGAAGTTTTTTAGTAGTCACCGGTGAGTGGGGCTGGAGCAAGCAGAGACAGCAAATGGAAAGAAAATCCAGGAAACTTTCTCAATCACTTCTGCTGTAAACGTGTCTATGGCTTCTCCTCCTGGCTCTTGGCTGGGGCATCTCAGTTCACTGTGAAGCCTCTCCTCCTCCAGTAAACTAGACTGGGCTTCTTCATTGCTTAGTGATTTCAAGGTTCCAAGAGGGTAAGAACAAAAACTTCAAGGCTTTTTTTTTTTTTTAAACTTCAAGGCTTCTTAAGACCTAGGCCCCAGAATTGAAGATCATATCCGCAACATCCTACTTGTCAAAGCAGTAGGTTAGCTCTTGTTCAATGGGGAAGGAAAATAGATTCCACTTCTTACTGGAAGGAATGGCAGTATCATATCGCAAAGGCGTGTAGACACAGAGGCGTGACTTCCTGGGGATTATTATTTTAATTACCTTCTATGTATCTACTTCCATGGACCTTCAAAATTCTCAGATACCTCTGATCAGACTCTGCCTTCCTTAATTATTGGTGCCATTGTCTTGTACAGTAAACTGGGCTGGGAGCTACTAAAGAGCTCAGTGCCAATTCAGTTGAATTTAATGTAAACACTTTGATTCCCCAGTTTGTTATCAATAAACAGAGGAAAGGTGCTTTTTTAAGGACAGCACTTTTTTCTTTTGTCATAGCTCTGGAAAAGTTAGTCTCTTCCATCTTGAAGTGGTATAATGTAGCACAGTGGTTCTCAAACTGTGGTCCACCTGGGAACATGTCAGAAATGCAAATTATCAGGTCCTACCCCAGACCTACTGAATCAGAATTTCTGTGGGTGGAGCCCAGCGATTTGGGTTTAACATACTTTTCAGGTGACTCGACTGCATATTGGAGCTTGAAAATCACTGTTATGGTTAGACATACAACTGGATTCAAAATCCCATCTCTATTACTTTACAAGGTATATGACTTTGGGCAAGTTACTTAATCCTCTGTTTCTCAGTTTCCTCATCTGCAAAATGGTCATAATAAAGGAACCTATCTCATAGGCTGTTGAGAGGATAAGATGAGGTAGCAATATAGAGCACTTGAAGAGCCTAGAACATTCCAATTATTTTGTAAGTTTTGCAGCTATCATTCTAATTACTGATTGTGCCTCTGGACCATGGTCTTTCATGGATTGGATACAATGAAGGACATTTTTGAGAGGAAAGATTTTTGACCGATTTCATTTAATTCTCAAAATGACGCCTATGGGATACATGCTTTTATTGTTTTATAATAGACAGGATTACTAGGGCTTAAAAATCTAAGGACTTACTTACCTAAGTCACACAGCTACTGAGCAATAAGGTTGGGGTCTTCTATTAGAATAGTAACATTAGAAAAACAACAACCTACAGACATTCACACTAGCAATGTAACCAGGTTACACCTAATGTAGTCTGCCTGTTGGTAAATCCAGCCCTGATTACATTGACATTGGTAAATCTCTAAATTTCTTCCTGATTTCCTATCCTGGTGACAAGCAGACTTACTTAAAAGTAAGAAAAAGAGGAATAAACATACAAAGTTAGTGAGGAAGAATATTTCCATGACCATCTTCTTTCTCTGTAGGCACTACATGTTTGTTGTTTTCCCAAAAACATGAGATGACTCCAAATGAGACCCAATGCTGGACTTCCACTTATTCTGCCATGTCTTTAAGAATTTCCCTAACTGTGAGGATGGAAGGAGAGATTTCCCGTAATTCCCTGCCCACCATATCCGCTGCTCTAGTTCCTGCTTGCCAAATCCTTTATGGTGGTTTTCTGATGTGAGCTATTATCCAGGAGAGTCCCAGAGCTGACATGTGAACTTTATCTCTTGGAGAGCTCCACCAGAATTCCCTAAAGTGAAAGCTTAGTCTTTTACCTACCAGCCTCCCTCCTTTCATAGTTAATCAATTGGCTAAATCCTCTGAAGTGAAAAAAATGCACATTTTTTTCTGTGACTTACTGAGGCTGAATGCCTCTCACGATAGCGAAGTCTATGAAACGACTATATATTAGGGATGAGTGATTTCTCACACTTAATCTGTTTCTATCCAGGACTGCCACATTGGTCCACCGGGCCTCAGAACTGAGATATCACATTTCCCACATTTCTTGCTGTTCCTTCTACTTGTGCTCCATTATTTATTAAGGTCTTGAGTGCACCTGGGGTTCTTCCCCAGCTGGGATCAGACTTTTCAGACCCTCCCTCATTCTCAGGAGCTGGATTTTTATAAGGGTGTGAAAGACTCCTACTCTGGCAATTCTATAATCGGGCTGTTATTAAGAACAGAAATGGAGACACAAGACCTCAGCTGAGAGAAGATATTTCCAAGACTGGAGATCCAAAGGCCAATATACCTTCTGTTGAGGTTTGTTTTCTCTCCACTTTGTGTTATGGCAAAAGCTAATGAATCATTTGTCTCTATCCATTTGGACACTTTTACTTAGAGATAATAGAAAACTCAACAGGTCCCCCTACCTCCACCATATATGTGCAAAATCCAGGGGTAAATTAGGCTTTTAGGAATACCAGACACATGTTCAAAAACTGTCCTCAGATGCCATGCTTCCCCATCTCTTTCCTTTGCTTCTTTTTCTGTCCCCTTCTCTCCCTAGCAGTGCAGCAGAACCTGCTGGCTTTCTACACATGGCTCTTATATACCTTAACCTGCTGTCCTTTCACTTCTGACAGACCTATGCTTCCTTGCCATCTGGTTCTGAAGCTAGCATTGCCATGAGAGCTAGATATCCCTGGGATTCTAAACTCCCCAGGGGCATTTTAACTATGACTCACAGGTGCAGGGTATAAATACCTCAACTCCCTCACCCCTGACAGGAACGACTATGCAGTTGACGTCTCCAGAGCCACCTCACCTCCCACAGAACTTAGCCAGAGTTACAGAAGTTTTCTTGATATTGCATCCTTGCTTGGCTGCCCTACCTTCCCAAACTGACTTCCATACACCCCCTCAGGTTTTCCTAGGAACGAAATCTTGTATTAGGGGAATCCCACCAAAGACAGGAAGAATGTTTTTACATGCAGGTCCAAACAGCCTAGTCATACATCTTTCTCAACTGAAATACAGAGCTGTCCAAGCAAAAGTCCCTTAATTCAATTTAATTTGACTCTGACAGCCTTGACTCAGGTACTCACCCCTAAGTCAATCATAGTGGATATGGAATACGCACGATATTTAGCCAGACCTGGGTCACATGTCAAAAGTGGGGCCTTAACCACCCAAACCACAAAGACAGGGAGCAGAGTTGGTAGGAAGGGTGGTTCTGGCTTTTACGGAAAAACAGGGAATGAATGGTTTAGCACAGTACAGCAGGAATCAGCAAACTCTGATCCACAAACCAACTGCTTAATTTTTTTAAAACAGAATTTTATTGGAATAGAGCTATACACATTTTTTTATGTATCATTTGTGCTGCTTTTAAGCTAGAAGAGCAGAGGTGCAGAGCTGCCCCAAATACTGTATGGCCAGTAACCTAAAATAGTTATAACCTAAAATAGTTACTACCTGGCTCTTTAGAGGAAAAGTTTGCTGACCCCTGAAATACAGCATCATTTTGGAATAGACTCTGATATCAGTTTGTGGCACATTCCAAGGAAACACCAAGAAGTAACTAATTGGTGTCATCACACTTTTAGGCAGTTTTAAGCTGTGTTCTTCAGGCTTCCAAATTGAGGGAGTGGTAGATGTGCTGCAGTGGTTGGTAAATTGTGTGTCTAAAACCCAGACTTTACTCTGGAAAACAGTATGGAGTTTCCTCAAAAAGGTAAAAATAGAGCTACACTATGACCCAGGAATTTTGCTGTTGGGTATTTACCCCAAAGATACAAATGTAGGGATCCGAAGGGGTACATGCACCCTGATGTTTATAGCAGCAATGTCCACAATAGCCAAACTGTGGAAAGAGCTGAGATCTCCATCGACAGATGAATGGATAAAGAAGATGTGGTTCATATATACAATGGAATATTACTCAGCCATCAGAAAGGATGAATACTTACCATTTACATCCACGTGGATGGAACTGGAAGGTATTATGCTAAGTGAAATAAGTCAATCAGAGAAAGACAATTATCATATGGTTTCACTCATATGTGGAATATAAGAAACAGTGCAGAGGATCATAGGGGAAGGGAGGGAAAACTGAATGGGAAGTCATCAGAGGGGGAGACAAACCATGAGAGACTCTTAATTCCAGGAAACAAACTGAGGGTTGCTGGAGGGGAGGTGGGTGGAGTGATGGGGTGATTGGATAATGGGCATTAAGGAGGGCACATGATGTGATGAACACTTGGTGTTATATGCAACTGATGAATTATTGAACACTACATCTGAAACTAATGATGCAGTATATGTTAGCTAATTGAATTTAAATTAAAAAATTAAAAATTAAAAAATTAAACCCAGACTTTCCTAGGAAGCTCCTGGGGGCTGGGAGACAGCTGAGTTGATGGAAGGCCAGCACACAGTGCTCTCAGAATCCCTCCCCATTTCACATTTACCTGTTTACCTAGCATGCTGAATATGTGGAACTCATGGTTTGTATCACAGAAATTTGTTTTAATCTCTCTCAGTCTTGCTCCGTGATAATTGTTCTTTACCACCTCTAGATGCAAAGGAAGGCAGTCTGTGACTTTTCTGTCCCATCTTAGTAACAGAAAGTCCTACAGTCCCTTTAGGTCACCAACAATATTAATTCAGAGTTTAAAATGTGGAATATCAAGTTACATTTTAGCAAAACAAAACTTCCTTCAAAGGTGAGGCTTCTAACTTCCCCCAACCAGCCCACTACTGCCTTCAGGGAAGGGGTGTGCTCATTCTCTTCCCATTTCCTGCTCTCCACCTGTCCCTCATGGGCTCCTATTTCTGCTTCTTTCTCTATGCTGTTCTTCAGATTAGAGCAGAGTAGAGGGCAGAGAACTAAGAGCGGGAATGTTTTTACTTGTGTGCTCCTGTCTCAGCTTTGTGACCTCCAGCCCTTAGTGGTATTCAAAACTCAGTCTTTCTCTCAAGAGACACTTCTCTTCACTTCTTTGGAGATTGCCCAACATTGAGAACTTTTCAGATTACATCCCAGACAAGGACCCACAGATATAAATGCAAGAGGTACCTTGAGCAAGCAGAGCATATACAAGGTATAAGAAAGCCTCTTTATTCTTGCTTCTCATTATCCCTTATGAAATTTATTCAGAGGAGGGCACCTGAGTGGCTCAGTTGGTTAAGCGTCCAACTCTTGGTTTCAGCTCAGGTCATGATCTCAGGGTTGTGAGATCGGGCTTCTCACTTAGGTGGGGAGTCTGCTTGAAGATCCACTCTCTCCCTCTCCTTCTGCCCCTCCCCCCTCATTCTCTCTCTCTAAAACAAATTTTAAAAAAATAAAATTTATCCAGAGGAGAATGCTTTCTCTGTCACTGGATGAAAACTAACCAGACTCTGCCTTTTCTGGTCACTTGAAGTCAACAAAAAATTCCACAGTCACTTTATATCGCAATCTCAATTCAATAATTAAAAATGCCCAGCGTCTTTATGAAAATTCCAAACTTTATTTAAAGTTGAGCCTCGTCTTTTCCCACCCTCCTTTGGTTTACCAATTTCAGTTTCTAACCTTTCAAAAGCTACAGTGTGGGAAGAAAAGAGATGGAAGGAAAACAGAAATGATTTCACTAGACATTGATGAGGCTATGGACATAAAATAGACATTTAAAGTGGACTCTCTCATGGAAGAATTCATAGGTTCTTTGTAGGTTCTCCTACTTGTCCTTCTAATAGCCTTTTGGGGGGGGGGGTCCTAAACCAGGTGTTGGCAAACCAGGGCAGGTGGGCCACATCCTGCTCATTGCCTGTTCTTGTAAATAAAGTTTTAATGGAAGATAGCCATGCCCGTTCATTTATGTAACATCTATAGCTGCCCTTATGCAACAGTGGCAGAGTTGAGTAGTTACAATAGAGACTGCATGACCCCCAGAGGTTAAAATATTTACCATGTGGCCCTTTAGAGAAAAGGTTTCCAACCCCTATCCTAAGCAATGTTTTCCCGTTGGCTGGTTGCTTCTGAAGGCCCCTCCGTACACTTACAACCTGCTGGGGTCCCCTTCCCTAGCAGACCACACTCTAGTTCATGTCCCTTTAAAAAATGACCCCTGCTCCAAATCCGGAGTTCCACATCCGGTCCCTGAAATTCACACTCCTTGATTCCACCAAGGGGCAGTGTAGTTGTTTCCCAAAGGTGTCCAATTAATGACCCTGCTGCCTCAGGCTGCTTAGAAATCTTGGGTAAGGTGTTCCACTGTGGCCCCTGGCTGCAGGGATAGGTGTGAAGAACTCCTAGTAGTCCTGCTAAAGGCCTTCTCCAGCCCACTTGGGTTTAGAGGATAGGACACCATACCTCCACCTATGTATATGGGAAGGTAGAGGGAATACCAGTGAAATCCTACCCAATGCTTCCAATTTCCATGACTGGTTACTTTTGTCTATTTGATATGGATGACATGCTATTGTGGGTTTGGATCCCAAGAAATAGAGTCTGAAATACGAATTCTTCCTAGGGTTGCCAGATAAAATACAAGATGATGCCCAGTTAAGTTTGAATTTCTGATAAACAATGGATAATTTTATGGTAAAAGTATGTTCCAAATATTGCATGGGACACACTTATGCTAAAATATTATTCCCTGTTTACCTGAAGTTCAAATTTAACTGAATATCTTGAGTGTTTGTTTTCCCTAAATCTTGCAACCCTCATGCTTGTTTTAAGTGATTTATTGAAGAAGTATTTTCAGAAGAAAGGGAATGGGGGAAGCAAAATGGGGCAGTGGGGAGAATCTAATCGAGTTGGAAATAGGCTTTGACCAGATCCCACAGGTAGCTCTGGGACATGAGTTGTACCACAAGGTGGTATACAACATGAGTTGTACCTTAAGGTCTCTCTTGGACTTCCATGTCTCAAGCATGAGGT
The DNA here is from genome assembly GCF_029215605.1 of Mirounga angustirostris. NCBI lineage: Eukaryota > Metazoa > Chordata > Mammalia > Carnivora > Phocidae > Mirounga > Mirounga angustirostris. The sequence continues at coordinate 140,724,142 of NW_026991709.1, read as the reverse complement.
ATGGCTTGTCCCCCAGGTGAGTTGGGGCACACTGGTGGTTCAGCTGAGGACAATTCTCCAGATAAAGAGGCAGCTGTGAGCCTTTATGACTCAATGTTCATAGCAGTTGGGGGAGGGGTGCACTAGCCCAGAAAAGGAGCCCTGGGGGGGGTTACCAACAGTACCCATATCAAACCTCTTAACAGGTTAGTGACTACTTTGACAGTTCCATCTGTTAGTCTGTGACATCATCTTGTACTTGGGCCAAAACTTCCAATTTAATATTCAGTTATACCTATTTTATGCAGTGGGTATTATACCTCCTCATAAATAGGGTTTCATGGCTATGGAAAGATTAGAAAGCCTACTAGTCTGGCAGGAGGTAAGCTGGGTTCAGATTTTGCCTATGCTATTTACTAGCTATCATCTTAAACAAATATTTTTACTTTTCAATGTGTGTTTCCTCCTGGAAAGGAGTAAATGGAATTTTTAAAAAAACCTCTCCCGCAGATTATTGTGTTTTGGTTTTGACTCCTGTTTCCAGCATCAAAATCTGTTTTGTCTTTTTCTAGTCATTGTCAGACTCTCTTCTTTCTATGGGTGTAGGCATTTCTCAATAGCTGGTACATGTTTTAGATTGGTGGAGAGGGCAGACGCTGCGCCTTGAATCTGCCTTGTAGAGCAGACCACTCGGTGTGGTGTGATTGATCTCACCTGTTGCCAGGGATGACAAAATTTGTTTTCTTATGAGTGGACATATTCAAGTCAAGTGGGACAGGACATTTGGTCATAGCTTTTTAAAAAAATTTCGCTTTCCTTCCATGAGCTCTTGGAGATCTTAGAGTAGTTTTTAATCTGGAGAATGACCCCCTACAGTATATGTGTTAAAGGGCTCTACAACAGTAGCTCAGAGACCTCCTACCTGAGGCTCTAATCCAAGCTTTCCCCACCTCCCCACCTCCCTGAACAACTCTACCCCCAGATCGCAGGTGAGTCATTTTGCTTCTCTGAGTCTTGGTTTCTCCATTAAATGATGGTAATTTAGACGAGTCCCTTCCACTCAAAATTCTATAATTTTCAATATGGAATGTCTGCAAAGGACTAAGGTTCATTTAATGTAGTTTTCAATAATCTTTCTTTGTATAACCTTTTCTGATCACAAAAGTAATATATGTTTATCGGATATAATTTAGATAACACAGATAAGCAGAAAGAAGCAAATATTCCTGTAAGCACCACCTAAAGAGAGCAATGGCTATCAATGCATCTCCTTCCATCTTCTTCCCCAGTGTGTGTGTGTTTGTGTTTATGTGCATGTTTTCCAAAATTGAAAACGTATACCCTTTCTTCCTGGCATGTGAATTTTGCAGTGAGAATGTTTTCTTTGGCAAAGTTCTCCCAACCTGGAGGTATTATGATGAACTAGGTTAAGTCTTGGGAAATGCCATAAATGATTTGACAGCTTTGGTGGCAAAGTAGGGACCCAGCAGAGTAGGTAAGTGCTTCAGAAATCTTGACAACCCAGAGATAAGCAGTGCTTCCTGTTTCTTCTCTAACATCAAGATGGTGGTTTCCTGTAGGCTGTTGATGTGTAATGATTAGAATTTCTTTGAGAGCACATTGAGAAAGTATTTTAACTAAAGTGCCACATATTGGATGAATAAGGAGGCAAAGGAATCCTATACAACTCTAGGATTGAGTTGGAAAATATTTTGCCTGGAATAAGAAGGTAATGGGGGAAAATAGAACAAATCATGAACTTAAAAGAATTTTCTTATGCATCAGATAAGTCTATTTTGCATCTTTAGGTTCCTTTAGCAGATGGAATGAAATACTTCTATTTGAATTTCCAAATTCTCTAACAAAGCATCAGACATTCCTTCTTAAGAACTGACTTATGAGCAAATTGGTATTCATCATGTACTTGCATGTTTTCAAAGATATAAGTGTATCATCCAGCTATAATTTTTTTCTACTCTGGGCATGATTTCCTTGATACTGTTTCTTCAAAACATGTCCCTGTTATAGACAAGGAGAAAAAGACTCAGAGAAATTAAGCAAGTGATTAGTTTTTGGCAAAGCGGGTGCCAAAACTAAAGCCTTCAGACTTCCAATCCATTTTCCCTCACTGTTTATTACACTGTGTCCAGGGGGATGTGTTCTAGGCACTACCAGACATTCATAACATGGGTTCATAATATGGATATTCCCACCTCATCCCATGCCTTAACAAAGCAAGGATGGATTTGATTTTTTAATATACTTAAGAAAGAGTTATAAGAGTCAAAAGTACTTCAATAAAAAAAGGAGGTATAAGTGTCAAAGTAAACAAGTCAGGAGTTAGCCCCTTCAAAGCTAGGCAAGGTGGCAACTCCTATAGAGGAATTACCTTGTTGTGGGTCATTCATAGAGTAAACAAGGCCAGATCTTATCCTATGTGGGAATCACCAACCTGAAATATTATCTAGTCTCTAAAATCAACTTAGTCAAATAATAAATAATTGTTGAATTTCACAAAGCACAACAACTTGATTTTTAAGCTCCAGGAAGACGTTCAAGTCTATAATTATTTATTGAGCACATACTAGTATTGGGTTCTATGCTATGGTCTGGAGGTACTATAGACAGACACAGTTATTTTCTTGCCTCATTCATTCATTCATTCATTCATGCACCAGTTATTGATATAGTTCTTGCTATGTCCCAGGCATGGAGAGGAACTGGGGATTCAATGGTAGACAAAGACACAATTGTCTTCACAGAGAAGTCCAGTGGGAAGAAATAGGTCTAAATGGTTAGGTTTAATGTGGATCCAATTCCTATTTTTCTTCATTTCTGATTCTAGGCACCAATACCTTCCACCACCTTATATAGAGTCTGGAAGTTGATAAAGTGGATACCCAACATCTGTATTACTAATACATAACCTTTAGTTACATATAGCTTTCAGTATTTACTGTAAAATGTCTCAAACTGGGGAAAGACAAAATCCTGAAGAGCTGTAAAAGGTGAAAAATCAAAAAAGCTAATTAAAAAAAAAATCTATGAAGCATCAGCCAATTGAAAGGGCCAAAGAGCTGGCTAAAGGAGGCAGAGCAATCAGATGAACTACAAGTATATACCTACCGCCAGCATTTCTCCTGTATAAAATACTGCCATTTGCATTATTACAATCATCTCTGTAAATTGGCTAGCCTTGGAAGAATCCCAAAAAGAATATTATAAAAATATTAAAAGAATGTTAAAAATTATGCAAAACTCCTAAGAAATCTGCAAATTCTCTCAGGCAGAGAAATAATGAAGCGAAGCGGGCTGTGGTCACCAGCTTCCCTTTCTTCTTTGCTCAGTGACATAGCTGTGTAGAGCTCAACACCAAGACATAGTAGGACCTTTGCCCCCTTCTCTCCCCTGGCCCCCTCACACACACAATTGCATTTTTTCCTGAAGAAACTAAAGAGCAATTTTCAAACCAAAGAGGAATTGAATTATAAACGTGCTTGTACAACTATGGATGTCTTTTCTTACCCTGCAATTTTCTGAGGCTTGGATTTTTAAAAATCCGTGTTACAGCTTTTAGGACCTTGGAATTGCCCTGTTCCAACACTACCCAATAGATACCATAATGAAGCTGCCTTTCAGAAGGGGCTCCTGAAAACAAATTGTGTTCAAGCAGAGAACGTGACCCCTGGACAAGACTCAAAGGCTCACTCGCCTGCCTAGAGTCGTCGCTTCATATTCTTTTAATGTAAATCAAAGATGAGCTACAAGGTAATTCAGTTCTTTGGTGCAATTACAATTCTAATATATGCTGTGGCCTGGAGCCCTTGCAGAGGTTCTGAGTTTTCATCAGTGTTCATTTTCAAGTGGTTCAATTTTGCCCCTGATTGCCAGGTGCTAAAATATGAACCTTCACACTTGTGAGTCACCCGATTTAACCAAGCTGTGGCTTTACCCTCAGAGAGTTTCCTAGGTGTGAACCTAACTGTGCCCTGGACCCACAAAAACATTTTAGTCAAGATTTCCAGGGTAAATTCTAGCCCACCCTTGTCAAAACCACACAGACTCCCACCCCCACCTCCCTGCAGAGAGTTACTCCTGCAACCCTGGGCTGAGCAAGAAGACCCTTTCAACAAAAAGTGGGGAAGTTAAAAGGCATGATTTGCCCTTCAAGAGGGTCTCTGTTTTGTTGTTGTTGTTGTTGTTGTTGTTGTTCTGCTTCTGGCAGCTCCAACATACCCAGGGCATCCCAAACAGGTTGAACCAAAATGAAAGAGAGGAAATAGAAATCAAAGTTGTTCACATGCCAATTTGGATTGCTCTAAAAATGGGCATGAGATAGAAATCATTCACTCAATTGACAAGAATTTATTGAGCACCTACTCTGTGCATAGAATGATAAGAAGCTTTATGGGGAATCCACAAGCAATACCAAGGCCTGATATATGACTTTGAGATAGCAATGCAGGATGGCACAGTTGAAAGAGAAAGGACACAGGAGTCAGACATATTGGAGCTTAGATCCTGATTCCACTACTAAGCTGGCTAGAGGATCTTTGGCAAGTAAATTTACCTTCCTGGGCCTCAATTTCTTTGTGAAATGATAGTAATCTATCACACAGAGTTTTTGAAAGAAGTCAGAATAAAATAGTGTGTATAAAGTGCTTGGCACCTACTAGGAATTCTCTTTGCCTCAAAGAACTTTACAATTCTAACTAGAAAAACAAATATGGACATGAGAAGCAATTGAAAACATGACTGAAGCATATATAAGATAATCAGCAAATGAGGTATGGCTGTAGTTATAGGGTGCTAGATCACCATCTTTTGTAAGAGGGGCTACCATTTCAAAGATGTAAAATGTGGAGAAAATATGGATATGAGAAAAATGGAATTGTGTAAGTGATGACTTGCAAGAAACAACATTCTTGCAGATAAGTTCAAGAAAATGGAAGTTATTTGCAAGCTGTAGACTCATAAAGCTATCTTTTGATTTTTTTCCTTCTCTTGCTTTTTTCCTTTCACCTACTTCTTTTTTTTTAATCTTGGTACAATCCATATATTTTTGTACAAGTCCTTAAAACTATCTTGGAACAAGGCAGTAAATAGATTTTTAGGTGAAGAGATGGCCTAACTTAACAAACCAACTTCAGCCTTGCTCTTGGCAATGGCAACCATCAAACTGGTTTCTCCAAATGGATGATGATTTGTGGTTTTCCAAATTCTCGGGCAGAAGATAACATATGTAAATTTATTGGCAAAATCAATTTCCACATAATAAACTTGAAGCTGAAAGGAAGCATAAAGCTTATAGGTACCTTTAAGATTCATCTCTTTTTCCTTTAGTTCATATATATTATTAGCATAGTCATACTACCAGACCTTTAATTTCTCCATAAGGCAATGATACTTACATGCACTAGGTACAGCATCTATTATATTTTAAAATAATACTTCTATGTGCTCCATTTGATAATGGAGCATCTATGACTTAAATTTTTTTCCCCACCTGGGCCCCTATGACCTAAATCTTATTGAATAAACCAAAAGTAATTCTCTTTTCATCCTAAAGACTACAAATGTCTTTGGTCATTTTTGAATAAATGTCTTTACTAGAAATAAGGGAACAGGGCCCACAGTTTTGAATGGGAGATTAGATTATACACTCCAAGAGAAAAAGGACCAAGGTCTAGGCCAGCACCTGACCCATGAAAAAGGCACCTAGTAGTTGGAGCTAGGGACCAGGTGAAGCATATTTGTGGATAGCCCAGGAAGAGAAGACTAGCCTGCATCAAGAATAAAAGCAGATTGGAACTTTAAAAGATAATAGACATCTCAAGAAGAAAGAGAGGACTTGGGCCAGAGATAATTGAGGTAGGTAAATGGCGGTAGAGCACACACTAAGTCCTCAGTGCAGTTGTGGTTCTGCCCTTTGGCATATTTATAAATCAGATGAGGAGGTGTAATGCTAAAGGTGTGTGTCAGTTTGATTAGGCTACAACAGATAGTTATTAATCAAATGCTAACCTAGGTGTTGATGTGAAGGTAATTTTGGAAATGTGGTTTATATCTACAATCAGTTGACCTTAAACAAAGGATATCAACCATCAATAATGTAGGTGGGCTTTATCTAGTCAGTTGAAAGCCTTAGGGGCAAAATCTGAGATTTCCTAGAAAAGGAGATATTCTGCCTCAAGACGATAGCATCAGCTCCTGCCTGAGTTTCAAGCAAACTGACCTGTTATAGATTTGTGATTTGCCAGATACCACAGTCAGGCGAGCCAATTCCTCAAAATCAATCTAGATTGATTGATTATTTTGGTTTTTCTTTTTGATTTAGAATCTTGTTAGCAATATATTAGCATAATTTAAAAACCACCATTTGCATAGTAACTCAAAACCAGCCATTTAAGAAAATAATGTAGAACTCAACCACTACCTCTCATTTGATTCTACTGGCAAGCCCAGGTGATACCATATGTGTGTATCCCAAATATATCTATATCTGTATCTTATATATCCTGGAGATCTGTCCCTCCGTTTAAGAGGGACCCAAGACTATCTATGATGCTGCCATCGCCCAGCTCCAGAGCCTGCGGAGGCACAGGGAGCCTCAGCTCTGAGCTCACACAAGTGGGACCCACTGTGCCGGATCCCCCAGTCTTTGCCCCTGGCTTCCAGTTTGGCCTGCCCTAGGCCTTCTTCAACCTCATGGCAGAGGAGGTCAAGCGAGAGCATGGGCTCAGGTCCCAGGCAGTGGAGGGATTGAGTGGGCTGCAGACCAAGGCAGCCAGGGGGAAAGAAAAGCTGAGAAAAGGTGCTGCCATGCATCTACTTCCCCAGTGGCTGCCTCTGGCCAGGGACCATCTACTCTGGGCATCAGATGTCACAACTCCATGGTTTACTTTGGGTGGTTCTCCAGAAAGACTGGCAGCCTTTTGAGTTGCTGGCCTCGGGAGAACAGAAGTCAGGACGAGAACCTGATCTTCACCAAGTTTGGGGTATTATATGTCTACCGTGACTGATACAGGAGACCCTGTAGAATTAAAAGGCAGAATGTAGTAGTCGACACATCTTCACTGAGTGCCTACTATGTGCCAGCCACTGTGGACGCAGCTGAGTGCAAGTAATGGCATGTGGGGAGGGAAGTCAATATGAGATGGCATTATGGGCTATGAAGAGGTGGAGTGGGCCCTGTTCTTGCAGGAATAACAAGCTAGGCAGCAGAGGGAGAGCAGTCTTTGCTTCAGTCCAGAAGGCAGCCATACCAAGTTATCAGAAATTTAACTTGCAGGTGGAAAGAATCTACACCAAGGAATCTGCTGAATCATAATCAAGACTAACCATGGTGCCTCGTGCAAACTCATTTCCCTTTTGTCTCTTCACCTGTTATGTTAAACGCATGTGTGAAGAAAATAATTTCTTTCATGGTTGCTGAAATCTGGAGTTGGACTGGGTTTATTTCAACAAGTTACTAACTGCTTTCTCTTCTGATTCGAATTACTGAAGCAACTGAGAATTGCTGGTTTCCTTTGATGCTTGCAAGAGAGAAGCTCTTTAAAACACTTAGGATCCCATGAAGGTTAATTCACCTTACTGTGGATACATTTGAACATCATAGTCAAAGACTGGTTTTGGAAGATCCTATAGGACATTGTGAAGCCTGTAGGTACAATGTTGGGTTGCTTGCCCCTGTCTTCCTCCTCACTTTCGCATATGGAGAAAATGCTAAATTGACAATGGTCAGGGTTTATAGCCTGCAGAATCTCCCATGGTTTGAGCTCTCAACAGCTATCACCAATTCCAAATATTTCCTGTAGTGTGGAGAAGGCCATAGGAGATGCGGAAGATGAGAAAGAGCACAAGGAAATTCACTATCTTGCTTTTACATCCTGGTAGGAGATTTTGCTTTGGGGGTCATTTGGATCTTTGAGCTTTTAATGAAAGCAGAACTGGTTATTGAGATTGGAAGTAAAGGGAGGAAAGCATTAAACTTTTCTCTTTTTTCCCCCCAGATTTACTGAGATATAATTGACATATAACTTTGTATAAGTGTAGGGTATACAATGTGTTGATTTGATACACTTATATATTGCAGAATGATTAGGGTTAGTTAACGTCCATCAAAAGAGTTATAATTCTTTTCAAAGGCTTTATGATATTCAGTGAATCTCCAGAAGAATGAGCTCTTTCATAGCAGTGGACCTGTGGTTGTAAAAGAGAAGGACCACCTCTATGTGTTGATCTGGGAAGATCTCTAGGGTACACCATTAACCAAAAAAAAAACAACAAAGGAGACATTAGTATATAGCATGTTAGATCTTACGAGACTAAAATAGCTATAAGAATATATACTTGTATTTCTTTTTCTTTCTTTTTTTTTTTTTTTTTTTTTTTGAGAGAGAGAGAGCATGCACGTATGAGTGGGGAAAAGGGCAGAAGGAGAGGGAGAGAGAGAATCTTAAACCTCTACAGAGGGCTTGATCTCACCACCCTAAGATCATGACCTGAGCCACCTGGGTGCCCTTTATATTTCTTTATATTTCATAAATATGTAACAAAAAATAAACCATAAACTCCTAAAGTGTTTACCTCTGAGAGTCACAGGATCACTCTAGAAGTAGAGGATCAGGTGGAGGTGATAGGCATGGGATAAAGGCACTTCTTTCAATGTGCCTTTTCATATTTGACTCTTTGTGTGTGTGGTAAAATACACATAGCATAAAATTTACCATTTTAACCATTTTGAAGTATACAGTTCAATGACACTAAGTACATTCATGAAATTATACAATCATCATAGCTATCTGGTTCCAGAATTTTGCATCACCCTAATAGGAAGCCCCATACCTATTATTAAGCAGTCTCTCTTCATTCTCTGCTCCACCTAGCCCCTGGAAATCCTAAATCTGTTTTCTATCTCTATGAATTTGCCTATTCTTGATATCTCCTATAAATAATATGTGGCGTTTTGTGTCTGGGTTCCATGTTTTCTAGGTTTATCCAGTTGTAGTATGCATTCATACTTCATTTCTTTTAAGGCTGAATAATACTCTACTGTATGGATAGAACACATTTCTTTATCCATTCATCCACTGATGGACATTTGTGTTATTTCCATCTTTCCCCTATTGTGCATAGTGCTGCTATGAACATTGATATATAAGTTTTTGTTTGAACACCTATTCTTAATTCTTTTGGGTATATTCCAAGAAGTGGAATTTCTAGGTGATATAGAAATTCTGTTTAACTTATTGTGGAACCACCAAATTGCTTTATACAGAGGCAGCACCATTTGCATTCCTACCAGCAATGTGAGTATTCCAATTCCTCCACAACCTTGCCACCCCTGCTAATGTCCCTTAAATTTTTTTATTATAGCCATCCTACTGAGTGTGAAGTGGTATCTCATTGTGGTTTCAATTTGCATTTCCCTAATGACTAATGACGTTGAGTATCTATTCATGTGCTTGTTGACCACTTGTATATCTGCTTTGGAGAAATGTCTGTCCAAGTCCTTTGCACATTTTTAATCTGGTTGTCTGTTTATTGCTGAATTGTAAGATTTCTTTATATGTTCTAGATACTAGACTCATTAGAAATATGATTTGCAAGTATTTTCTCCCATTTTGTGGATTGTCTTTTCACTCTTCTTGATAATATCCTTTGCGCAAGAATGTTTAATTTTGATGAGTTCACTATATCTATTTTTCTTTTGTTACTTGTGCTTCTGATGTCACATCTAAAAATGCATTGCCAGATCCAGGGTAATAAAGAGTTACTCCTATGTTTTCATCTAAGAATTTCATATTTTGGCTCTTATGTTTAGTTCTTTGATTTTTGAGTTAATTTTTGTATATATAGTATTAGGTAAAGATCTAATTTCATTTTTTGCACATGGATATCCAGTTCTCAGCATTTTTTATTGAAGAGACTGTTCTTTCCCCATTAAATTGTCCCATCACCCTTGTGAAAAATCACAGGTGACCATAAACGTATGGGTTGATTTATGGTCTCAATTCTATTCCATTGATCTCTATGTCTATCTTTATGCTAGGACCACAAAGACCATTATAGCTTTGTAGTAAATTTTGACATCAGGAAATGTTAATCCTTCACGTATGTTCTTTTTCTCAAGATTGTTTTGGCTATTTTGGGCTCCTTGCAATTCCATGTATTTCAGGATCAGATTTTTCCCATTTCCTAAAAAAAAAAAAGAAGCCATTGAGATATTGATAGGGATCACATTAAATCTGTACATCATTTGGTGAGTACCGCCATCTTAACAATATTAAGTCTTCCAATCTGTGAACAGGAAATTTCTTTCCATTTATTTAGATCCTCTTAAATTTATTTCAACAATGTTTATAGTTTTCAGTGTACAAGTATTTTGCCTCTTTGGTTAAATTTATCCTTAAGTATTTAATTAATTTTAATGCTCTGTAAATAGAATTGTTCTGATTTTAATTTCATTTTTGGACAACCCTTTGCTACCACATAAAAATACGACTGGATTTTTTTATGTGTGTTGGTCTCATTTCCTGAAATTTTGCGAGTTCATTTATTGGCTTTAATAGTTTTTTGTGAATTCTTTAGGATTTTATATATATGAGATCATGTCATCTATGAGTAAAGGTAATTATATTTCCTCCTTTCTTATTTAGATGTCTTTTATATCCTTTTCTTGACTAATTGTTCTGGCTAGAACTTCCATTACAATGTTAAATAGAAGTGGTAAGAGTGAGCATCCTTGTCTTGTTCCTGATCTAAGGGGGAAATTTTTCAGTCTTTTACCATTGAATATGCTGTTAGCTGTGGCTTTTTTATATATGTCCCTTATAATAACTTTTGCTTTAAGGCCCATTTCGTTTGATATTATTTGATATTATTATAGCCACCCTAGCTTTCTTTCAGTTTACATGCAATATTTTTCCATCCTTTTACTTGCAATCACTTTGTATCTTTGGCTCCAACGTGAATTTTTGTAGACAGCAAATAGATGTATCGTGTTATTATTTCTTAATTCATTCTGCACATCTCTGCTGTTAAATTGGAGAGTTTCTTATGTTTACATTTAAAGTGATTTCTGATAAGGAAGGCTTCTGCCATTTTGCTATTTGTCTTCAATAAGTCATATCTTTTTTTCTTCCTCAATTCCTCCATTTACTGCCTTCTTTTTTGTTTAATTGGATGTCAGGGGTTTTTTTCTGCACTATTTTGATTCTTTTCAACTTTTAAAATTTTTCAACTACTTTCAAATTATGTTCTGAGTGATTATCTTGCGGATTACAATTAACATCTTATAACAAACTAGTTTGAGTTAATACAAACTTCACTTCAATAGAATGCAAAATTCTACTCCTGGAAGTCTCTAGCCTTCCCCTTTATGTTGTTATTGTCACAAATTACATCTTTATACTGTATGCCCATTACATACATTTATAATTATCACTTTATACTTTGAATTTAATATGTCATTTCACTGCCTCCATGGTTTCTGATGAGAATTAGCTGTTAGTCTTATTGAGGATCCCTTCTATCTAATGAATCACTTCTTTCTTGCTGCTTTCAAAGTTGTCTTCCAACAGTTTGATTATTATGTGTATCAATGTGGATCTCTGTTTATCCTGAATATTTTGAAATTTGTTGAGCTTCTTGGATGTGTTGATTCATATCTTTTGTCAAATTTGGGAAACTTTCTAGCATAATTTCTTCAAATATTCATTCTGCCTCTTTCTCTCCTCTCTCTCTGAGATTCTCATTTTACATATTTTAGTATACTTGTTGGTGTCCCACAGATGTCGTGGGCTTTGTTAAACCCCTCCAATAAATTTGTTTATTTCAATTATTGTATTTTCAGCTCCAAAATTTCTATTTGGAGAGACTTCATTGTCCTGGTTTCCTTTCGTTCTTTGTTCTTGGTTTTTTTTAGCACTTGGAACATATTTAAGGAAGTTGATTTAAAATCTTTGTCTAGTAGGTCTGATATGTATGCTTCCTCTTGGGCAGTTTCTGTTAATTTAATTTTTTTTCCTTTGGGTGGGCCATACTTTTTTGTTTCTGTGCATACCTCATAATTTTTTTTTGTTGAAAACAGGCCATTTTGAGTATTATGATGTGGCAACTGAAAATTAAATTCTCTCCTCTCCCTAAGATTTTTTGTTATTGTTTTTTGTTATTATGGGTTGCAGTTACTTGTTTATTCAGTGACTTTTCTAAACTATTTTTGTAAAGACTGCAGTCCTGGTCATGGAAGACTCTAAAGTCTCTATTCCTTTAGCTTAGTGCTCAGCCAGCTGTTTGACAAAGATTTCCTTAAATGCCTGAAGTCAAGAAAAGGAAAATCTGGAAAAGTAAACAAAATAATTATCCAGGTCTTTGCAGATTGGCTCTGTGTTGGGTCACTCCCTCCTTAGCCAGGCACTTTTCAACTCTGCTTGAGCCTTCTCTTCCTGCTTGCACTGAGCTTGAAGATCAGCTAGAGATGAAAGCATATGGTTTTCTCAGGTCTATTCTGAGTGTGTGTTCTGCTCTAGGCATACGCATGTTTTCTAGACACCCTAGTATACATGAAAAATTTCCAAAGGTGTTATTCTCCTCAAAAATCTCACTCCTTGGCTTTTCTTCATGTACTTTTGGTTTGTCTGTTGTTCACCCAAACTATTACTCTTTTCCCCAGACAGCAGTGGCATGTTCTTTATCTTTGGAGGAACATCCTCCATGTAGCCACTAAGCCCTGATAGTGTTCCAAGTGGGGTGAAAAAAAAAGGGAAGTGAAACCCCAGTCAGGTCAAAACAGATAAACACAATTCCTTGGGAACAAGATCTTGTCTGGTTCCTCTGAAACCTGGTGCCCACACAGGGAATGTGGGCTGCTATCTTAAGTCCATTGCCACATTAAGGAGAATGGTGGAACTAGAGTAAATGAAAATTTCTGGCCATGTTTCAGTAACTTTTTCTAGGTGAAGAGTTCACTTGGTTGCCATAAATATTTGATTCTTTCTCAGAAATCAGTAAGTTTAATACTGATAGTTTTTGCCAGGTTTTTGTGTCTCTGGTGATAGATCCCAAGAGTTCCCTACTCCACCATTTATACTGATTTCCCATATTTGCCTTTTGAATCACGTGACTATATTACTTATATGGAAGAATAATTAATTTTAAAAAAATTTAATGAGTGTTTTAGTAGTTACAGTCTTATCATCTAATGTTCTGGTATGCTGAAACTTTGACTCCACCAAATAAAGGTTGTCACCAAGCTCTCATTTACTTTCATTTGAGACAGATACAAGAAGAGTACACAAGAGAGACCCAGGATTAGTTTGTTAGTTAGGGCTTACACTAGTCAAAACTTTGAAGTATTAAGTCTGTCTCCCCATAGACCTCTTCCTTCTCATCCCTCTCTGTCTTTGTTCTCTTTTATTCTCAAACCCAAGCCTGATAAGTCACCTGCTCTCCCACCACTCTCCATGATGAAACAATACTGACTGACTAAAACCTGTTAACTCTTTAAGGGGATGAGCAAATTTCTATTTCATAATTTGTCTTAGAATCCTGATATCCCAAGATGAAGTAGTACACAGGTGTCAACTCACTCACAAATATGAAGTAAGTAGGTTTGTGTGTTTGTGTGTTTGTGTGTTTGTTTGTTTTTGGAAAGTTGGTTCTGAGTATTGGAGAGGGTAAAGGAAATTAAAGGAAGAGCTGAGATGCCAAGTGTATAAGAGCAATGAAATATGATGCTGTTGGATAAGCATCACATGATAACTTTGTCTAAGTCAATGCTACATGAAGTGGTCTCCAGATATACTGACTCAAGATCTCTAACCAGGAATCGGCATGTTTACCAGCTCTCCAGAGGATTCTGAAACATGCTAAAGTTTGAGAGCCACTGGTCAAAGTTACATTACTGGGTTTTTCTTGTTTGTATAATAAAGACAATAATATTCCCTTGTATTTTTATAGTGCTTTGTTGCTTACAAAGCTTTTTTGTAGACAATATTCTTACCTGTTACCACTAAAGCCCAGGATTGTTTTCCTGTTTTAATAAATAATAAAACTGAGTTTTAGAAAGCTTATCTGACTTTTTCCATGGTGCACATTCAAATACAAGTCTCTTGACTTCAAATCCATGGATCTTCTAATTTTACCTCTATGCAAAAACATGTTTTAAAAATAAAAGCAAAAAGGATACACCTTTCCTGATGTAGTCACTCAGCTTTGCCTTTCTTTTATTTATTCATTGGTTCATCCACCATTCAGTCCTTTACATATCCAGCAAGTATTCATTACAAACTATAATAAGCCATGCAGTATGAATATCCAGGGCTATCTAAGGGCATATGCAAAGATGATGGCAATTTCTATTTATTGGTTTGGCTAGAGGGATACACTTTTAATTATGTATAATTCCATTACATACATTTTCTTTAGTAATTTAGTCACCAGTTTCTTTAAGAACAGTTAGCCTAGGGATTCTCTAACACTACTTCCTACTAGAATTGGCAGGATTTCTCAAAAATCCTCACATCCAGACCAATAACATCAGAATCTCTGGAGGTAAGACTCAGGAATCAATATTTTGAAAGCTGTCCAGGTGATCCTAATGTGTAGCCAAGGTTGAGAGCCAGTAAATTTGAGAATATAAGCCTAATTCTAGTGCCTCCTTAGAAAAGTTTTCCTATCCTGTGAGTCTCATTTCGAAACACCTCAGAGAGAGACAGACAGTCAGACAGACTGGGATTGAGGGGTGCTTGGGAGGATGGCAGAATCTGGGTACATCCCTTCTCAGAAGTCTTCCTCTCCATTGATCTGTCAATTATCACCATCCAAGTATGTACATGTTCAACGCAAGCTGATCATCAGTACTCCTCAGAAGTGTATGTCTAGATAAAGTAAGCATAGCTTGCAAATTAAGTGTTCATTATAAAGTCTTGGTAAAAATCTAATTATCTTCGAATTATTCTAGCTTAAATTAGTAGAATCAGTCCAACAAGGCTACCACTCTGATTTAAAATTTATCTGCCAAACACAGAAGTACGAGTCACTTCAACTTACAACTTTCTTCCCCTTCTACAATTTTACAGGCCTCCATCTATTCCTTTCCTATGATACGGCACTTTCCAAAGTCTGTCATATTTTATGTGTGCCTCTGAGTGACTGCTTGGGGAAGTGACTTCAGGACCAAGAAAATCTAGGTGTGAAAACTGGCTTTCTCAGTTACTGGTAGTGAGACCCTGAGCTCATTCCTGAATCTCTCTGAGCCTCAGTTTTCCTGTCTATACAATAAGGATAGTAACGCTCTACAAGGATGCTCTGACCATCAGAGGAAAAATATGTAAACTACCTAAAGCCTGGCACATTGGTCCTCAACAAATGGAGTTATATTGATGATGCTTCCTCTGTCCCACTGGTCTTAAGCTCTTTATCTTTTTTCAAAGCACCTTTGCCTTCATTATCTCATGCAATCTTCCCCACAAGGAAGATAGGCTAGAAGTTATCTCTGGGTCACAGAAGAGCAAGATGAAGTGCCAGACAGTTAATGGGATGGATTCAAGAGACAATTATGCATTCTCTTCATAAAACATGCTTATAAGAGGAAAAATCCTAAGCAGCAATCTAATTGGGGAAAACAAAACAAAACCAAAAAACACAAGGCTAAATGCAGTCATCCACTTTGGTAGATCTGAAAATAAACACCAGTGTGAGCAAAGTCAACAGGGGGAAAAAAATGCATTCAGAATTTGAAACTTACATGGCCAAATGAAGGGTGCTATTGTGTTCAGGTGGCAGGATGGTTAGTGATAGATCTTTTCTTTTTTGTATTTTTTAAAGGTAATCTTCTTATCTTATGGCTTTCCTTATTAAATAAAACTTGTAACATCAGAGATGAGGTGGCATATGTGTTTATTCATATTTATATGTAAATATATATATAATTTTCCGTAAGTCTAATCTATGTGGGTTTTTTTTTTTCTAAATGGCAATTGAAAACCATTCCTGATTTGGATATTCCCATGGACAAGCAGCAACTTCAAGCCCAGTTTGATGACTCAGTTTCATCCAACCCAGAGCACCTGGAGAGCAATTGATATCTAGAGTGATTGACATAAGATTACTATATTTTACTGCACATGAAAATCACCTAAGGAGATTTAAAAATCCCGATGTCCACTTCTCACACCAGACCAAATGTATCAGCATCTCTAAGGATGGAATCCAAATATCAGTGGGTTTTTTTTTTTTTTTTTTAAGCTTCCCAAGTAATTCTAGTGTGCAGCCGAGTCTGAGAACCAGTGGTCTAGATTACTGCTTCTGATGCTGTAGGTCTGGGATGGGGACTGGGATTCTGCATTTCTAACAAGCTTGCTTCCTGGTTGGTGCTGGTTCTGTTGGTCCTTAGACCATGTTGACTGAGTAACAAGGACACAAAGGAATTTCTTTGCTTTCATTTTAGGAGTATTAACACATGGGTTGCATAATCACCTTAGGGACCTGCCTCATTAGTTATAAAAATGAGAATTTGGGCTGGATAATTTCTGAGCTTAATTTGGCACTCTAAACCTGTATACTTTATTACTAACCAAGCCACAAGTCTTTTGTTTCTCAGGGGCCAGGAGATGACTGCTTTTATCCAGCATCTTTTGAGCATTTGGCTATCAGGCTGCTCCTCTCCCCATGAGACAGACTAAGGCAGTGCTGCTCACATCTGTGTGCATCAGAATCACATGGAATGCTTGTTTTAAATGATCTAGAGCCCTAACTGCAGAGATTGATTTCATAAGTCTGGGCTGGAACCTAGAAATTAGTAGTGCTAACAATAATAACTGTTAACATTTATTGAATGTTTGCTATATGCCATCTTTTATTCTGGTAATTTCATAACCTAAACTCATTAAATCTTCACAGTGATCCTAGGCAACAGGGACAAATATTTCCCCCAATTTACAGATGAGAAAACCGATAAAGAAGGTAAGGAATTGACCAAGGTCCAATAGTTAGTAAATTACAGACGTGGGACTCTACTTTAAGGAAATTCAACACAGCTAGATTTTGAAATCCTTTCCTTAAAGAATTTCTGATTATAAAAAAGAAAGGGGAAAAAAAAAAAAAAAAAAGCAAGCCGGCATAGGGACAGTGGAGTCAGGATTCACAGCCTGGGAAGCTGGCTTCAGATCCCAGACTTTGATCCAGCTGGTTCTGATGCAGAAAGCTTCTAGATCATACCTTAAGCTCCCATTTATAGATCTGCTGAGCCAGTGGACTAGCTCCCTAGGACCTTCTGGGATTTTTTTTAAAGTACAGTCTCCTGAATCCCCCTCCTTGATATTTTGACTCCTGAGGTCCAGCATGAGGCCTGGGAATCTGTGTTCTAACAAACATACTCCATCCCCCAAGGATTCTGATACACAGCCAAGTTCGAGAAACATTGAAACAATAGGACTTTGAGGCTGGCAACCTGCATTCATATCCTAGTTCTGCCAGTTACCCTCTCTGTGTCCTCATTCATTCATTTAACAAGAACAAATATTTGTGCACCTGCTATATGCTAGTACTTGGTGCTGGAGATTTACTAGCAAACAAAACAGACAAAACTCCCTTCCTTCATGAAACTTACATTCTGGTTTATTAGAACATGATAAATGCAATGAGCCCACATTAAACAGCAAAAGAGGTCAAGAGGGTTGCAACTTTAAATAAAGGTGGCCAGATAAGGTCTCATTGGGAAGATGACATTTCAGTAAAGATGTAAGGATGGAGCAGGTTAAATAGAGAGACCGATGGGAAGGGTGTTCCTGGCAGAGGGAGCAGCTAGTACAAAGGCTTAGAAGTTGGAGTGTGCTTGACATGTTCAAAGAACAGCAAGAAGGGCTCTGAAAATGAAACCAGAGAATGAACAGAAGACACAAGATCTAGAATTTGTAGGCCAGTAAAAGGACTTGAGCTTTTGCTCTGTGTGAGATGGGAGCCGTTGGAAGATTTTGAGTGAAAACATCTGAATGATCTGAAATGGTCCCCAGTTGCTGGTTGGATAACAGACCACAGTAGGATGAGGGCAGAAGCATGAAAAACAGTTAGGAGACTATTGCAATTATCCAGGTGAGAGATCATGCTGGCCTGGGTCAGGCGGGTAGTAGTAAAGGTAGTGAGAAATGAATACACTTTGAATATATTTGGAAAGTAGAGGAAACAGGATATGCTGCAAGTTTAGGTTTGGATTATGAAAGGGAGAAGTCAAAGATCTTCAGTAAAATTTATTCAATCATTGATTCATTTTAAAGAATATTTACTGGGCACTACTATACACAATCATAGGTGCTGGCCACTGCAAAGTCCTGGGGGCACACTGATAAAATAAACATATGGTACCTGCCCTCATGGAGTTACATCCTAGTGACATGAGGACAATAGCTACCTAACTCTTTAGGTTATGACAATACAAGTGCATAAAACAGAACTTGGAACATAGTAGGGCTCAATACATGGTAGGTATTACTATTATACAGATTATTTAGCAAAATGATAATACATTTAGGTATAGACAACATAAGTTTTTGCTAATAAAATACAGATGAAAGGAGTAATTAAGATGGAGTAGGAGAGGGGTGCCTGGGTGGCATAGTTGGTTAAGCGTCAGACTCTTGGTTTTGGCTCATGTCCTGATCTCAGGGCCATGAGATCGAGCCCTGCATTGGGCTCTGCACTCAGTGCGGAGTCTGCTTGAGATTCTCCTGTCCCTCCCACTTGTGCTCCCTCTCTCTCTCTACAATAAATAAATAAAAATCTTTAAAAAAAAAAAAAAGATGGAGTGGGATAAAGAATTAAGCTAGTTCATATCCCTGTGATTTCCCAAATAACACAACATTCATGGTTTCTGATTTTTATCTCAACATGGTGGATGGTCCAGTACCAAGAAGGTCAGGAAGCCATAGCCATGGGACTTGAGCCCAACTCTGGGAAAGGTGTTGGGTGCCTTTTGAAATTAGAATAGCATAGCTTTTTTGTTGACTTGCATGCTGGGACTAGATCTCAACCAGGGACAGTGGCAATGTCTGGAGACATTTTCAGTTGTCACGAATGGGGAACATGAGGAAGAAGTGTGTTACTGGCATCTAGTGGGTAGAAACCAGGGATGCTGCTTAATGTCCTATAATACACAGGACACCCTCCCCTTTGCACTCACCAAAGGAATATCCAGAACAAAATGTCAGTAGTGCCTAAGATTGAGAAACCATGAGATGAAGAAAAGAAATTTAGAGTTATCCAAAACCATAACCATGTGATCATAAACAAAATCAGCGGTTTGAGAGAAAAAGTGTCCACACTCTAACAAATGTGATGAACTCTGGGAAGGACATCATCGTGTCATTAATAAGAGGATATTCAGAAGAACAAATGTGTGCTGTGTTAGCTTTATTTCCAGAAATGTCCCTCTTCGGAGGCAATTATACATTCTTCCTGCTGTCTTCACCAAAGTGTGTCCAAGTGCCTTTTCTTCTCGTATAAAGGTCCTGTTTGCCTAGACTGGGATGTAGGGCATTCCAGGAGCAGGGAAACTCTGTTTAAAGACATTTTATTCTGGGAAAATTAATGGGGCAGACAATGTAAAAGAAAAGAGACAAATTGTTCTTTTGGTTCCGAATAAATGCTTGTTTTCTGACACTGCCTGAATTTAAATGGTCCTCAGTTTGACTGTGAAATTAACACCTCTTTGAGGTTAATTGTGGGGGTGGGGTGCCATTCACACCACTTCCAGAGCTATTGTCTGTCTGGAATGCAGAAGGAGCAGCACCAGCACGTGGTACACTTGCTTAACCAACACTTGCTCTGTATCTCTTCAGCCTTCATCCAAATATTGCAACCTGAAGAAGCCGGCATTCACACTGCTGACCCATTTCCCACACTTGTTTCTCTTGTCTAAGAAACAGTTACAGGAAGTCCATTGACCTTGAGCCAAATCAGTTCACCTCCATGGGCCTCATTTTCTTTCTCTTTAAGATGAGAGAATTGACCGATCTCCCTAAGGTCCTCTCAGCATGACTCTGCCTTGACCAACAACTTGCTTATGGCCCCGGGAGTCTTTTTTTTGGGGGGGGGGGGTGTTATCTCATTACTGAGAACATGGGTATTGCGTGAAAGATGCATAACTCATAATTACAGAGTCACCAACCACAAACCCAGCTTCTTCAGTTATTAGTTGGGGGACCTTAGGAAAATCTTTTCAACTCTTTTGGGCCATCTGGCTACATTTTTAAGTTTCCTTCCACCTCAAAAATTATATGATTTTAGGAATCGTAAAATCAGTGACTCAAAGTTGGAAAGAATTTTGAACGTTGTAATGCTTCTGCACTCAAGGTACATCATAAAAGGACAGTCAGCAAATGGTCTTGTGTACATTTTTGTACCAGTCACTTTTTCTTTGGGAAGTGAAAACTTTTTGATCATTCTTACATATTATTAGGATTCTTTCCATTAATACCGAACCAGTTTTAAGTGTTATTGTCAATGAGTACATATGCTAGGTTTTCCATAGCCCATAAATGGGACAGCATTCAATGTTACCATTTTTAATATTTTTGATTAGTTTACTATAGTGACAACTTTAAATTATTTGAATTTATGTACCCAAAGACATTAAAGAGCCCTTCCACATGCAACCATATTTTCTTTATGCACACTCTAACTTGGACATTATGAAGCTGATAAGTAGCTCATAGTAAATAGAGCTTCTTGCCTTAACCAAGTGATTTCTTTTTCCACAGTGAAGATTCAAGGACAGGATATTGAAGCTACAAAGAAAATGTTATTGTAAAGGAGATTTTGTATCCCTCCAAACTAAAACAAACAAAAAAAACCTAAAGGAAACATTAAGTACCTTTCTTAAATTTACTATCAAGAAAGGCAATCAAATCCACTTCTCCGCAGGTCTTCAATGGGAGCGCAAATTCTCCACCTACAGTGAAGGAAGAAATGCAGAAGTCTTTTAAGAACAAAAGGAAAACTGGATTATTCACTGCAAGACAGCAGTCATCCGTGGATATTTGTGCAAAGAGTCCTTTAAAAAGTTTGGAGAGCAAGGGCCAAGAAAATGCACAAGAAAAATTCAAAATTATTCCCAGATAATGTGTTCTATTAAGTTTATCCCCCCATCTTATCTTGCTCCTAAATTCTCTTACCAAACTTCCCACCTCCCAGTGTTCATTCTAATACAAAACCGTGACCCAAGCGAACAAAATCCTGGCATGTTTCTTTTTAATTATTTGAGTCACAAAAATAATATATGATCACTGTATAAAAGTTAGAAAGATAGATGAAAAAAGTAAGAAAATACAACCCATCCATAATTCCACATCCCAGAAAGAACCACTGTTAGCCTGGGTTATATCTTTCCAGAGATTTTTCCATGAATATCTTTTTAAAAAGAAGTCATGCTCTTCAAACTATTTCTACCCCATTTTCTCACTTAACAACATGCTATGTGCACTTTCTGGGGCTTTTTTTTTTTTTTCCATAGAAACCCACCCTGATTTATTTATAAATCAGAAGGTTATTTCTCATATGGAATCCTAACAGTATTTCTTACTTTCTACTGTTACGAACCCGAGTTAATACCTTGTCACGTCACTTTTGTGCACATTTTTAATTACTTCCTTACAATAAATTCCTAGATGTGGCACTGTTAGATCCACTGGGGATGCCCGCTCCTAGGCCCTTGCCACATAGTGCTGTATCTCTAAAATCTCTGGCTGATGCTACTGCGTCCCTCCAACTCTAGATGATTGCCATATGGGCCTGAGGGGGCCTTGCATAGCCTTTCAAGCACAGAAAGTCTTTGGAAATACAGTGATGATTTATGAAGTGTAGGTGGTTCAGTTGACTGAGGGACCACAAACCATCACAAAAGTTTCAAAGCTAACATTTACAGAGAGTCACTGTACTATTATGATTTCTGGTAAATAAGTGGGTGAAAGGCAAAACAGAAAGGGCTTTCCTTTGAGGAGAGAAAAAAACCAAACCTTACACAATAACAAATCCAGATTTCAACCATAAAGCTAAAAGCACCCCTAAATGCAGGCTTAATTCAATTAAGGATACATTGAAAATTTAAAGTGCACATACCTACAACCTGGAAATTCCATTCCTAAATGTGGATTACTAAATTAAATTCTAAATAGAGGATTCTTATTTATAAGAATGTAAACCTGGAAAAATGTATTGGAAACCACTTAAATGGCCATCAATAGGGGAATGGATAAATTAATTACAGTATATTCATACAATGCAATATTATAAAGGAGAGAAATAAATTCTTCTACATACATCATGGACAGATTTTTAAATCTAATTGTACAAAAAAAAGAAAAGATAGATGCAAAATTATGTATACAAAACAATGACACAGAGAATAATATTATCTATTAAGAAAAATATATATGTGTGTATACAACCATGGCCTGAAAGCCACCACATTTATGAGTCTTTGCCTCTGGGAAATTAAAAAAAAAAAAAAAATGAAAGCAGTTGGGGGAGGGTGAGTGGTAGGAGAGAAGAAAAGTCTTTCAGTTTTATCTGTAATATTATTTTAATAGTAAAAATCGGGCTGTTTTATCAAATTTAAGATGCCATTGATGAAAAAACCACTATTATTTTATGTATCACTGAGGAAGAAAGTTGCCACAATATGCAACTAATTTTAAAATGCACCCAATTTGAGTGATGCTAAGATGTGAAAAAAAAGATGTGTGAAATTCTCTCTATATAAGGCAACACACGAAAGGTTAATAATTCTGCTAATTCACAAACCATGGTTACTGGTTATGTAAATCTGTGAACTTTCAAAAAGTTTTCCAGAGGAAAAGAACACATCAAGTAGTGTAGGGAATGGATTTCCCCCATATTATGTAGCATCTTCAGTGCATGCTGCTCATATAACAACAATACTACTCTAAAGCCCCGTTGCGGGCGCCTGGGTGGCTCAGTTGGTTAAGCGACTGCCTTCGGCTCAGGTCATGATCCTGGAGTCCCAGGATCGAGTCCCGCATCAGGCTCCCTGCTCAGCAGGGAGTCTGCTTCTCCCTCTGACCCTCCTCCCTCTCATGCTCTCTGTCTCTCATTCTCTCTCTCTCAAATAAATAAATAAAAATCTTTAAAAAAAATAAAAATAAAAAAAATAAAGCCCCGTCGCCTTCTTCTGTGTGGTCCCCAAATGAATTAGAATGTGGTGAAGGTGGGAGACATATCTTTGAAGACTTGTACCTCGAGAAGCATCTGGCTCATGACTTAACATTTACTCGAGAAATACTTGTTCCGCTGAATTGAAGTTCTCCCAGTTGAAAAGAACAATCTTAAAAAACAAATCCTGTCAGTTCAAGAACCCACGTGTGAGGAATTTGATGCAGCAGACTCAGGTGTCTAGAGTCACAGCTCATCAGGTCTGTGTGGAAAGCTATGGGTGTTCATTATAAGGCTACTCCCTGGGAGAAGCAGCAAACTTAAAACCAGGCTATTCATCCCACCCTTAGCTAGTAAACTGAAGCCATCCTAGCTCCCTGATTCAATGTGAATTCATGGTAGTCGGTCCTAGCATGGGAACGAACTGCCTGGAGTCCTTCATTTCTCCCCTTGCCTTAAAGAAAGCCTTTCTCTAGAAAGTATTCCGAAGAAGGGAGCGAAAAAGGTCTAGAGCTAGCGTTGGCATATAAGAGACAGATTCTCAGATAAATGAATTTCAGATTCACAATGAATGATTTTTCGGAAGTCTGTTCCATTGAATTCAGATAAGCAACAAAGAGCTTTTGGCTATAATATGTGTGAATATCACATGGGGCATACTTACATGTGCGAATATCACATGGAGCATACTTACACTGAAGTTTTTTTCACTGCTCACCTGAAATTCAAATTTAACTGTGTTTTATTTTCTAAATATGGCAAACCTATTAGCAGATTAATCTGATGAGAAGAAAAGGGAAACTTGAGGAAGAAAAACAGAGAATGGATTTGGAAGTGGCTAGGAAAGAAAGAAAGAAAAGGAAGGAAGGAAGGAAGGAAGGAAGGAAGGAAGAAAGAAAGAAAGAAAGAAAGAAAGAAAGAAAGAAAGAAAGAAAGAAAGAAAGAAAGAAAGAAAAGAACGAAGAAAGAAAGCCCAGAACCAGAAGCTACCCTCAAGGAACTATACTTGATTTGAAGACCATGTCCATTTTTCCTACTTTCTGTTTGCACGGAGGGTTTCATTCTGAATATATATATTTTTAGTTTTTTTATGTATTTATTTGTCAGAGAGAGAGAGCACAAGCAGGGGGAGTGGCAGGCAGAGGAAGAAGCAGGCTCCTCTCCGAGCAGAAACCCAATGTAGGACTCGATCCCAAGACCCGGGGATCATGACCTGAGCCAAAAGCAGACGCCTAACCAACTGAGCCACCCAGGCATCCCTGGAGGGTTTTATTCTAAACTGTGTGCATACTTGGACCACTGAGCAATGACTGTGGTCTCAGTAGCCTCAGTCATCTGTTTGTCACTGCCTACTCCATGTGTCCCCGTGGGTCGGCCAGCAGCAGAGGTCTCTCCCAGGAGACACGAACTGATCTGGCAGGCTGGCTCGGGGCCACCTCCTCAAACCCGAGCTCCGCTGCTAACTTCCCTTTCACTGATTAGTCAAGAATCTTGGAGTCATTTTTTCACTTTGGATTTGAGTCCCATGTGTAGTGTGAACTAGAGCTCCCTGCGCCAGCTTGAGAGGAGATGGCAAACTACCCCCAACCTGGTTCTCAGCTCCCCTGACAAACCGGAGAGCCTGAAGCCCTTGCCCCAGGTCAGAATCATTTTATGTGGCAAGCTCGCCACCTCATCATCTTCTAGAACACAGGCAGACCTGCCTGCTGAAAAACATTTAAAAAAAATATATACCCCTTCCTGTTCTTCTTGAAGCTGAAAAATAGAAGGAAGGGGGGTAAGGGGAGGCAGCAAGAGAGGTGTCAAGCATTCCCTGGGTCTGAAGGAAGCAGCAGACTGCACTGTGTCTCACACCTTCCCTGGGCTTGTGTAGAGAGCTATTGCTGCTGCTTACCCTGTTGCCTGCACATCGGTCTAGAGAGGTTGATACCTTCTTTTCCTCTCTGGTCTTACTTGCAATGGTTGTTGAGGTGAGAATTTAGTTAATGAGTTTTTTTCACCTTATGTTTTTGATCTCAAGGGGTTTAAAGTTGCTTTCACTTTTGCGAACACTGGTGGCCCTGCTGGGAAAAAATGCAAGCCCTCACCATGGGCCCCCCGTACAGGAGG
Organism: Mirounga angustirostris; assembly: GCF_029215605.1. Taxonomy (NCBI): domain Eukaryota; kingdom Metazoa; phylum Chordata; class Mammalia; order Carnivora; family Phocidae; genus Mirounga; species Mirounga angustirostris. Next base: position 140,698,885 of record NW_026991709.1, on the reverse strand, counting down.
TTTCAGGAGAAGGTGTCTCCATCGTGCTTCTGGTTTTCAGAGCTGTCAGAGGGAGAGCCGCTCCTGATGTGCAGACTCTGACCGTTGGCCTCATTTAACTTCCTGTTCACAGTGGTGCAGTGGGGGAGACAGGGTTATCCCCATTTTACAGAAGAGGAGACCGAGGCGCAAAAAAGACACTGACTCAGCTGCCAACTATATTGAAGAAAAATCTCTGAAAATGTAATGAGATGGAGAAAAGACTTTTCTAACACCGCGTTTAGGGAAAGATTTGCAAACGGATACGCGGGTTATTTTGATCAGCTGCTCAGGAGGCAAGGAGAAGGGGAAGGAGTGATCCCCCTGGAGCTTGCGATAGATGGGGCTCAGCCCGCCTCCTAGGAGAGGTGGGGAATTGGAGCATAGGGCTTTCCTTGTACTGAGTGGATTCAGCAAGTTTGGGAACAGAACAGAAATGTTCTAGACCACTGAGTGGGAACAGTCCTCCTTCCTGGTCCTCCTACCATACTGCTTCTGGGCCTCTGCTCTAAATAGCACATTATCAGCAGAGACGAAGAATGGAAAAGCATCTCTGCTCATTGACAGAATCCTTTTGTTGAAGATTTCTCCTTTTTTGGTAGTGATAACATTTAGAAGCTGGAAAGCTGAAAGACAAGTATTGACTAACTTAATAAACCCAAGAAAGCTGGACTCTTAGGTATGAGCACCATATATGGAGAGCGAAGGATTATCAAACATCTGAGGAAGATCACAACAGGCAAGTCAGAAGTCTAAGCAAGGAGATGACAACTTAAAAAACAGAAACAACACATTAGGAGCCTAGGTGACTCAGATGGTTAAGTCTGCCTTCAGCTGAGGTCATGATCCCAGGGTTGTGGGATGGAGCCTTGCTGTGGGCTCCCTGCTCAGCAGGGAGTCTGCTTGTCTCTCTCCCTCCCTGCCACCCCCTTACCACTCATGCTCGCTCTCTTTCAAATAAATAAATAAAATCTTAAAAAAAAAAGCCTCGACTGTCATTGATATTCTCTGAGAGAAAAGATATTGCAAACATGAAGTACAAATAAGATTCTGTTAAAAAAACAAAAACAAACAAAAACAAAAACAAAAAACAAAACAAAACAAAACCATGCAAATATCCAGAGTGAGTTTTGGAAAATAAAAATCTGAAAGCAGAAATGTACCTATTAGTAAAAGTGCTGGAAGATAGTTTTGAGGAAATTTCTCAGAAAGAGAGAGAGAAGCGTCTTTCTGGCTCAGTCAGTGGAGCTTGCAGCTCTTGATCTTGGGGTTGTGAGTTTGAGCCCCACACTGGGTGTAGAGATTACTTAAAAATAATTTTTTTTAAAAAAAAAGGGTAAGTAGAGCAAAAAGACTAAGAGATGGAAAATAAGAGAGAAAACATTTGCAAATTAGATATTAGAAAGTGTCCAGAAGGTTAAATATCTGAGCAGAAGGAATTCTAGAAAGATAGAAGAGAGAAAATATAATCAATGAAAAAGCTAAAATGAGAGTTCCAGAATTAAAACGGTCTCATCAAGTTTCACTACAATAAATTGAAATGGATTCTTACCACAGCTGGAGTATTACAGTCAAGCAGAAAATCCCAAAATCTTCCAGAAAAGAAAAAAAATATATTTTTTTTACTTACAAAGGACCAACATTCAGAATGGCTTCAGATTTCTCAATAAAACAGTAGAAACTAAAAGACAACAGAGAAATTCTGAGGGAAAATGGGTACCAATTTATAATTCTGTGCCCAAGTCAATTAAATTTCAGTGTCGATGAGAGACATTTATACATATATAATTTCTTAGAATTTTTATCTAGTATGTGCTTTTCTCTCAGGAAGTAAGTCCAGGAGATGCCCTCAAAAGTAGGGATTAAACCAAGAGAAGGACAGATACAGGGAACTCAACGCACAAGAGACATAAACAGAAAACCTGAGCCATGCAAGTAAGCCAGGCCAGAATCCAACACCACTGGGGTTGTGATTTCATTTCATTTTTGTTTTATCAAATTAGCATGCATATAATTTAACAACAGTACAATAAGATTTTAATGAAAGTAATCAGCCCCTGGGCCATCTTCGTTTTCCAACTGCAACTTATTCCCCAGAAGCAACCACCTTCATCATATATATATATATATATTTTTTTTTTTTTTTTTTTAGAGAGAGAGATCACATGCGTGGTGGGGGGTGAAGGGCAGAAGGAGAGGGAGAGAGAGACTCTCAAGCAGGCTCCACCCTGAGCACAGAGCCCAAAGCAGGGCTACATCTCACAACCCTGAGACCATGACCTGTGCTGAAATCAAGAGTCTGATACTTAACCAAATGAGCTACCCAGGCGCTCACCTTCATCTCTTTTTGCTGTCCCTTTTGGCATCTGCCTCCAAGTCATTAAATAACATAGTCCTACTCCTTGAGGTTTCCAGTTTAGTCATTCCCTATGTATTCTCTACTCTGGAAGTTTAAGGATGATTTCCCTTCTGTCACCACCACCACCAGCAACACTTCTTGGATGGGTCTGCTTATTCTGGAAGTTGTCTCTTACCCTGATTTCCACAGAGCACTAGAGCTTTGGCTTGTGTTTTCTATCACTCAAGATAGTGTTTTGTATTGTGTGTGTGTGTATGTGTGTGTAACTTGATAATTGAATCAATAGGTTTGAAGTAAAGCAAAGACAAGGAATCCATAAAAATAAAAATTCCTATAATCAAGACAAGCACACAAATGTGTGAATAAGATTTTCAACAGAAACATAACAAAGACCATGCAGGATAGAGGGCAAAATAGAGAAAGTGTTAATAAGTAGATTTATCAGGGCAGCACATGTGAGAAAAAAAAGTGAGTTCAAGATCAAAGAAAATACCCGGCCTTCTTACTTTAGATACAAATTGGCAATTAGCCTAGATCACCTTATACAGTGACCACAGAAGGGCTATGGGATCCAAACAGGAAGTATCAGCCTCAAAAATCTTAAAAGCCCCTGATGCGAACTTCTCCTCTTTGATCTGCCCAGGGCCAATCTCTCCTTATGAAGACAGACTCTCTTTTTTTGGAGACCTGCTCCTCTCTCCAGGCTAAGTGTATATGGTTCTAGCAAAATCTTCTTGTCCCAAACATCTTATCCTGCCGCCACGTTGATCAAGCTAGAGGTGGATATGTAAAGCAAAGCCAGGCAAATTGGAATCCTTCCCTGAGATGTTTAGGGAGTCCTACAGAGGGCGGAAGATCTTTCTTCACAGCACCACGAGCCACCTAAAAACCAGAACTTCTATAATATACAAGAAAAGGAAGATGGATTTTGAGGGACGACTAGTAGCCACTGCCACAATTGCCAACTAAGACAATGTAACAGGCTATTATAACTGGAAATTCTCCTGTACACCTCAGCCTTAGTCAGGGCAGGTGTGCACCATTTTTTCCCTTTAGAATTTCTCAGCATCAATGGGACAGATTTCAGATTATGCAGATTTACAAAGGAAATGAATCTGAAAATTCATTCCATGACATGTGAATCCCTCAGCTGGTTCAAGAGGATTAGAGAGGGGAGAAGGAGGGAGAATTTGGGGAGGTGGCTACCGCTGAAAACAGTCTGCTGTGAGCTCTGTGAGCCTTCCCAACGGGGGCGTGGGTGAGGGGGCCACACTATAACTGCCTCTTCCCCTCAAGTCCAGTTAGGAGGCTTTGTAGAAGTTGCCACAGAACACTGGTTAAGAGAGATGTTTGCATAGAGCTGCTGTTATTCTGACGGCCCTGCTCCACCATCTGCTTTGGGGAGGTCGTGGGGCATGGTTGCTCCTGAATGACCAAAGGGTGATGATGGAGTCTTCAAAAGGACCCCCTCGAGAGTCTTGAGCTGGGAGATCGAGGGGACAGTGCTTGACTTACACTCACAGCGGACTGTGGACTGCGTCTGAGTCCTCTCTAACAAATCCAGAGTGAGAAGGGCTGACCTCAAGCTTTGGTGGTGGCACCCAGGAGCAGCTGCTGGGTTGAGACAGGTCTACATTTTGTCAGAGCAAGTGGTGTGGGCTGTGGGGGCCGAGCCCGCACGAAGTCAACCAGGGCTTTTTGAAAGGCCTCCATAAGAGGCAAGGAGAACTCTGTAGAAAAGGGCTACTCTTTTGTCACTGGTGCCCAGAGCCTGTTAACACAGAAGGCAGGTCACATCCCTGCTATGCTCAAAAATCCTGCCCGGATTATTATTACGATGTCCTAGGAGGGTCCTCCTGTCCTTGCTTTTCCTAGAAGCAACCCGTTTAAATCATCTCAGGTCCTCCACTTGGAATATTCTTCACCCAGGTATCTGCAAAGTATGCTCCTTTAGTTCCTTTGTGTATTGTCTTAGGTTGGATTCCTTAGAAACAGAACCTACAAGGAGTTCTGTGCAGTAACTTATTGAGGGAGTGTTCTCAGGAGAAACCTGTAAGAAGCAAGGGAAGGAGATTAAAGCAGGGAAAGCTGCTAAGCAAATCTGTGATTTCTGGCTTCCTCTACCTGATCCCATGGAGAACTCGAAATATGAATGGCACTACAGAATTGCCCTAACGTAGACTTCCCAGCCCTGGGAAATCTAAACCCGCATGTCGGTTTCAGCTGGGACCTTTAAAAAACACTGGATGCTCAGGTCTAAACCCAGCCCAATTAAACTCAGATCTGTGGAATTGGGGCCCAGGCATTGGTATATTGAAAAGGTCCACAAGTGATTCTAATGTCCATTCTAGGTGGGAAACCCACTAGCAACAGAGCAAAAGAAAAGACATCGTTCAACTTGTTTAATCAACAGTGAACACATCTACTGGTTGCTTATGGAAGCTACATGGTAGAAAGGCTGCTTTCCTGGTCTTTTCAAGAAACACTGGCTCCCAAGGAAAATTTAAACAGTTCTGTATTTGAGGTTCGTGCTATGTCGGGGAGGTTGCGGTCTCAATATGGGTATCCTCTCCCTTTCCTTCCCGACGGGAAACTGGGACGGACCCTGGGCCTCTGGACCTCCCTCATTCCCTAACATTCACCTTCCTCTCTTCACCTCCCACTACTGTCTTTAATGTTTAGCTAATCCCGTATGCCCCCCGCAATCATGCCCTGCCACCCACAACTTTACATCTGTGAAAATTTAAAAAGTGAAACCTCACTAAAATGGAGCCAGGAGGTTTGGCATGGGGAGTACTCATGCCCTGCCACTTGTTGTCAGTTGTAGACCCAACCGGAAGAGAGGGAGTCAGGATTTGTGCAAAGACTACCTTAACTACCCCAGTAGGAGGAAGAAAGGCTTTCCTCCTCCCCCTCTCCCCAACAACCCAGCCAATGAGAGACAGTCACAATCAGCCCATGAAAAGCCAGTATACTTTGAACACCCAGTTTACTCCAATGGACTTTTGTTTTGTAACAGCCTCTCCAACGTCCCTTCTTTCCTCTATATAAAAAAAAAAAAAAAGTAGTCCACTGCTTCGCTTGTTCCAGGGACTCGCCTATGACTTTGTGCCATAGCTTGCTTGTCCTGGATTATAATTCTCTTTATTCCAGAATAAACCCATATTTTGCTGGTAAAATAGCCGGCAGTTTTATCTTTAAGGTTAACACATCTTTGCGCCCTCATAGTTAATCCTAAACCACTCAGGCTTGGTTGTTCATCAAAGCTGGTGACTTTCCTCCTACACCCAGTTTCTGTTGGCCTGCAGCACATGGGGTGACCTCTGATCCTAGTGTCTGAAGATACTAGAGAGGTGGGATGGGGAGCAGGTATGGAGAAAGAAGAAAGGAGGGTCTTTGCCTATGGCTTATTAAGAAAAATTACACCTGCAGCTAAACATTGCAATGAGAATTGTCCTTCCCATGGCATTTATACAGGTACATTTGCTTTTGGAAGCCTAGCATCTATGTTCTCTCTCTGACAGCAACGCTACTTTCCTTTATTGTAACTACCTCTTCCCAGCTGGATATTCCTTGGAGGTACTCTATTCAGGGACCATACCCCCTTTTAGCCAAAGGGCAGGCACATGGCTTAAGCCAGGCCAATCAGATGTTCCCTCCTGAAATGTACATCTTGAGCAGGGAGACAAGGCAACTGAGCACAGTGTTGCAGTGAGTCAGCCTGGCAGAAAAGTCCTACTCAGATTGTTCCCAGTGAGAGACCATCCCAGTGGTTCCTGCTCCCAGCTTCCAATCCCTGTGCTGTCTCAGACCCAATTCTCCAGCCTCTTTCTGGATGCTTCTCTGAACTCCCAGTTGCTAACAATTTCCTCTTTTGTTATTGTTTTGTTTTGTTTGTGGATTGGTTGGTTAAGGGGTTTTCATTTGTTTGTTGTTGCTTGTTGGTTTTTTGTTTTGTTTTGTTTTATACTGTTTTTACCTAAATTAGCCAGAGTCTGTTTCTCCAGTTTGTAAGCAAAGAACCCTGTCTTAATCAATCGTCCCTTTAATGTGCATGAGAAATCCAAATTCCTTCTGTGCCCTCTATTTCTTAGGAACCAACAGGTCTTATTGGGCTTAAAAGAAAATCTATCCCTGCACATCACCCACCCAATTCCTGTCCTAGGTATATATCAAAGTTCTCTTATGTTAGTTGATGACAAGGATAGTTGTGACCAAATTCTTCTTCTTACTAGGGGTAGGTTAGGGGTAAGTAAAGACACTTAATTTAGTCTTACACTCAATATATGGCCTACCATGTACCAGAAATGGGGTTTAGGGTGATATTTCTTCCCACCTCCCATGTCATTTTATTTATTTCTTTTTAAGATTTTATTTATTTATTTGAGAGAGAGAGAGAGAGTACACACAAGCAAGGGAGAGAGGCAGAGGAGAGGGAGAAGCAGGCTCCCCACTGAACAGGGAGCCTGATGTGGGGCTCAATCCCAGGACCGTGGGATCATGACCTGAGTCGAAGGCAGATGCTTAACCAACTGAGCCACCTAAGCACCCCTTCCATGGCATTTTATAATACATTTCCATGTCTATAAAGAATCTGTGCATGTTGACCCTGTACCCTGAGCAGTCACCATCTGGCTGGTTCTGGGGTTCTACTCCCAGTGAGGCCACTCTCATGTGACCTTGAGCAATTCACTTCACCTTTCAGACTTCTTTATCCCTCTCTCTCTCTCTCTCTCTTTTTTAAGTAAGCTCCACATGTGGAGCCCAACATGGGGCTTGAACTCACAACCCTGATATCAAGACCTGGGCTGAAGAGTCAGGCTCTTAAGTGACTGAGCCACCCAAATGCCCCATCAGACTTCTCTTATCTATAAAATGAAAGACCTGGAGAACATGATGCCCAAGTATGACATTTAATGATCACAAGAAATGTATGTCATATAATTTGCCATAGCTTGCTTGTCCTGGATTATAATTCTCAGAACCTGGAGCTCCAGATGGGCCAAGGCCTGGAGATTGGCTCATCCTCTTCAGTATCTCATCAATCTATCTGTTTCTGTCTACCTCTGCAACTACCGTGACTCTCTAATATTGTCAGGACTATTGCAGCAGCTTCATCAAGTGTCAACTCTGGCTTCATCCAAACTCTTCTCTGCATAGCAGTCAGAGATCTTTTTAAAAAGTGAATCTGAATATATTAATTACATTTCTTTTAGGATAATCTGATCCGACCCCCTTGCATTTCTTCAATCTCATGTCCTACTGCTTTTCTTCTTGCCCTGTGTATTCCAACCTCAATAATCAGTTTTCAATCCCTCCAAATACCATAGGTTTTCCTTGTTCCAGGATCTCTGCATAAGCTCTATCCTCTACCTCTACCACTAACCCCTCCCCACCCCACTTTGCCTAGCTACTTCACTCACCCCGCAGATCTTGCCTCAAACAGTCCATCCTCAGAGAAGTCTTTCCTAACCTCCCGGACAAGCCAGGTAGTCCTGTCAAATGATCCCCGTACTTCCCTGCAGGGTTCTTATCACAGTGATTTAATTATAAATTTAATTATTTGTTTTTTTGAGAAGTGTTATTTCCTCCACTGTTCTGCTTATCACTATAACCCCAACACCTAGCACAGCACCTAGCACACCATGGAGAGGCAATAAATGCATTGCATACATGAGCAAAGGAGTGACATTGGAATATGTCCAAGCATCTCATCCCTCTTTCCTGTTCTGTGCACTCTAGGTAGATCAGTATCCTTGCCCAAGCCAATGTCCACTTACCTTGATCAACTTCTTCCTTATTCTTATAAAACATGCTCTTGGGAAAAGCTGTAGTAAATTAAAGTGAAACTCACCATCAGTATGCCTGGAGTATTACACAGTAATACTGTGGAGTATTGGAAATTCCAATACTGGAGTATTGGAATTTTATTTAATAATGAATGATGCCTAGGTTTAGCTTGAGTCCAAGGAATCTTAACTGTCTTAGCAGAATGTCCGGTTCAAAGGCAAGCCCTTCCTTGTAACACTTTTTGTCTGGATCCTTAGACTCCCACGTCTTCCCGATTAAAGGGTTTCTTTATCTGCTGGGCCCATCATAAGAAAGTTACACTTAATATCCCCTTATCCTATCCTATCCTCCTTCACTAATATGGACTTCCTTCCAGAAACATTGAAATCACTATTCTGTACAGCTTGAGTGCTTCCTTTCCAGCAGTTCCTGCTAGCTCAGTATAATGACATGGCTTTCCTCCTTTCTCTGAATGGCTTTGAGTAGAATCACAGAATCATACAATATTTGAGCCAGAGGCTTCTGTGAGCCCAGCCGTGTGGCAATAATCTCTTTGAATGTGCTACATGATCAGCTACAATCAGAGGCATCAGAAGAAAACCAGCCCTGAGTTCAATAGAAGGTAAGATAACAAATGTGATGATTACTTTGTGAAGCCCCGCAGAACCCAATGTCTTCTAGCTGTGGGATATAGACACCATAGTGATTGAAGAACCCAGGCTTGGGAGCCAAGCAGACCTGAGGTTAATTCCTGCCTCTATCCCTGTGAACCTGGGCAAGTGACACCTCTATATGTCTCGCTCATTACCCATAAAAAGAGAACAATAATGCTTATCTCATGTATTAAGGTACAAAACAGAGTCCCTGAAGCAAGAGGGGAGATCATTATGTAGTAGCTTAAAAACAGCAGAGTTCTCAATTTTTTTGGCTCTGAGCACATGGAACCCGTGGAGGAAGAAAAATAATTTTCCCTCTACCCTTCTAGATTCTTGGCTGAGACACCCGTGTAATAAAAAGACAGATTAACAGGAGAAACCCAAACAAAAGTTTAATAACCTATATACCTCCTGTATACATAGAATATACCCAGGAAAATTGAGTAACCTCCTAATATGGCCCAAATCATCACCTTATGTAACATCTGCTAAAGACAAATGATGTTTCAGGGGTGAGGAGCCAGTTATGGGAGGTTTTCAGGTAAAGCACAGTAACTAAGAGTATGATTGTTATGCAGATTTAAGTCTCTGCCCTTCTCCACTGATAAGAGTTTCTAGAGACTGAGTCATCTCCCTCTTCCTGGTACAGCCTGGGAGACACCCTTACAAATGGAGATTTCCCTTATAAATGTAAATGTCTCTTACAAAAGGGTTAACTTCTCAGTTTTCAGAGCTTCACCTGTTTCTTAAAAATAACCAGTTTAGAACAATCAATATGCCAGTGAGGCATACTTTGGGGTTGTATATTTTGCTCCCCTTCAGGTTTTACTGTTAATTTACTCTCTACACAGTTTGCTTTATTAGCCTATGCTTTGACTGGCTCCTTCATCTGACTTTTTCTTTCCTGAGATATATATATAATACAAAGTAAGACATTTTTTTAAAGTGAAATTTCCTCTCCCCCATTATTTCACCTAATTGTTATTAGGATAATTTCTCTAGATAAGTTTATCTGTCATCCCTTTATTTTTCCTTTCTGGGTTTAAAAGGCTATCATGATCTCAGTCTTATTCATTTAGGGCAGCAGTTCTCAATCGGGGTGAGTTTACCCCCAGGGGACATTTGGCAATACCTGTAGACATTTTTTATAGTCACATCTGGAGAACAGGTGCTACTGGCATCTGATGGGCAGAGACCAGGATGCTGCTAAATATCTTATAATGCACAAGACTGCCTCTCACAACAAAGAATCATCCAACCCCTCAAGTCAATGGCACCGAGATTGAGAAATCCTGCTTTAGAGTGAGGCTGTTCAGCTTCCAAGTCAAAAACTTTGCTGGAATCTGATAGCTCAGCAACCTCAATTCTAAGACAAGCACCTCCTCTTAAACTGCTTTGATTCCCTCCCTCCTCCCCAGCTCTGACAAACAGCTCCTTCAAAATAGTAACATGCAAAGTCTATCTTAAACACCCTGAGTCAAGAAATTCAGAGTTAAGGTTTAAAAATTCGAGGCTGGCACTCTGCTGTTAAAAAAAGACAAAGCCCAAAGGTGCCAGGGCGTGAGTTGGAAACAAAGTGTCAAGCCAAGCTTTCAACTCCAACTTTGCTACTTTTGGCTTTTGTGGGCTTAGGTCAGACTCTCTGTGCTATCCTGGGGTGGCTGTTTTGTGGTTTCCTTCTGACTTCTATAGAACTTAAAGAAATAAACATTGGCAATATTCAGAGCAGGCCTCAAGAGATGGCATGAGCTGTTTAAGGTTTGGAATCCCGGGGTGCCTGGCTGGCTCAGTCAGTAGAAAATGCAGCTCTTGATCTTGGGGTCATGAGTTTGAGTCTCATGTTGGGGGTAGAGTTTACTTAATAAAATTTTTTAAAAAACGTTTGGAATTTAAATTTGTAAATACTATTTCTTTAATAAAATCACTAAGTTGTGGCACTTTATTCACTGAATATTCATATATTCATCATACTTAAACAAAATTATTGTTAATGTCACTTACATGGTCAATAAGTCAATTACCTAATAATTTTGTGTCATGCAAAAGATAAGATGGCGTAGCCAAAAAGCATCGTATTGAGAGTCAGAACAAAAGTGAATTTCAGCTCCAACTCTACTGTTTACATTTTGAACAAGTTACATAACTTCTCTAAGCCTTACCTTCCCCTTTCTAGAAAATGGGGAAAATAATCTCTACCTCATGGATGAACATTGTATATAAAATCCAGTCAGAGTTCTGGAACATATAGGCCCTTTAATAACATTAAACCTTTACCAAAGGGCTAGGTCTGTCCCACCAGTTCTGAGGTCAAACTACACATATATGAGAAGGTAAACTAAAAAATTCAAGGCCATGAATGACATGGCAGCCTGACTTGAGATTCAAGAGGATTACAAACAGATCACCCATGATTATTTAGCCCAGTGCCAATGAATACTAGCTAGTTATACATATATGTATATTCGTATGAAGACAGGAAGAAGGACCAGGATATCATCAAGCTGTCATAATCAGCTGGACTATAGCCTATTCATAAGACTATAGTCAGATGTGAAACTGGAAAAGTAGTCGGTCTGTACTAGTCAGATACCAGCACAATAATGAAGTATAGTAAACCACCCCAAAATGCAATGGTACACATCAACAAGCATTTATTTTCATGCTCATAAGTCTATAGCTCAGCTGAGTTTTGGCTGATCTAGATTGGGCTTGGCCAGTTAGCTTAAGTCCACTGTGCATCAGGTGCCTTGGATCCAGACTATGGTTTGAGCTCGGGTCTTCATGTATGCTCATACTGGGGCCATAGCTAACAGGGTAGCAGGAATTCAGGACATGCTCTTCTCATGGCAGATCCAGAATATAAGAGCCAAGTCAAACCTTGAAAAATGTATGTAAGGCCTTTGCTCCTATGACATTTACTCATTTTTCATTGCCAGAGCAAGTCACATGGTATAGGGAAGATAATTCCACCTGCAGTGGGAAAGCATTGTAAAGTTATAAAGCAAATGTATGGATATATAATCCCATTACAGGGGAGTGAAGAATTGGGACCAATAATTGAATCTACCACAAGGTCTATGAGCACAGATCTTAAATATGGAAGTAATCCATTGTTAAAAAAAAAAAATGTCCCCATAGGAAATCTTTGGAAGGAAGGGATGTGTTCAGAGCTGTAGCTGGCAGTAATGTATGAAATAGACTGGAGAACGGAGAAAGGATGCCAAAGGCAATTAGAAAATACATCTGTAGCCTGAGAGGAAGGGTATGGTGAGCTGCGTTTCAGAGGAGGCACTGGAAAAGGAGATAAAGGGCCATGAGAGGGATTGAGAACATGGCATTTAAATAATTTAACTATTGATTGGCTGTAAGGTGGGTATATGGCAAAAGAAAAGGAGTCATCAGAAATCATATGGAATTGGAGAGTCTGAACCTTGTAGTCTAGCAAAATGGTAAAACTACTCATAATAATTGCATGTAAATTTTGTTGAGCACACAGTGTTTACCAGCCACTGTGCTAAGAACTTTATAGATGTTATTTTATTTAATCATCACAATAACCCAGTAAGATAGGTACAGTTCTTATCTCCATTTTTAAGGTGAGGTAACTGAAGTAACCTGCCTAAGACCATAGCCAGAAATGGTAGAATCAGGATTGAAAGTCTGGTGGTCACCTCCAGAATCTACACTATGTTATCATTCATTTCCTATTTCTTACCCAGCTATATTACTGAAATGTTCATGTTATATCATATTTAGTCACATACCAAACTATTTCTCAGTGGCCAATCAAATAGTCTAAGTGGAAGTGGAATTGTTCGAAACACCATGGATTCTTAGCATTAAAAAATGTAAGGCGAGGGGAGGGGGGGAATGTAAGGTGGGGCACCTGGGTGGGTCAGTCAGAAGATGTCTGACTCTTGATTTTTGAAGGTCATGATCTTGGGGCCCTGGGATTGAGAGCCACATCAGGCTCTGCACTGAGCAGGGAGGCTCTGCACTGAGCGGGGAGTTTCCTTGAGTATTTCTCTCCCTCTCCCGCTGTCCCTCCCCCTGCTTGTGCACACTGCTCTCTCTCTCTCTCTCTCTCTCTGGCTAAAGTAAATAAATAAATCTTTAAAAAAAAATGTAAGGCAATGGGAAAGGCAGTAAAAACTGATGTCTGGTCAACCAAATGGTCAAGACTGATAGAAGAGTCACATCTATAATTATTTCACAGAAAGGTCTTTTAATTTGATCATTCTGGTTAAGTAGTCTTGTTTCTTACTCCCCACTAGCCTAACCACTTCCCAAGTACCAGTAAAAAGAAGAGATTGCCAGTAGAAATAAATACCGCCTAACATTAAGATGCCCCCTCCCAGGGCGCCTGGGTGGCTCAGTTGGTTAAGCGACTGCCTTCGGCTCAGGTCATGATCCTGGAGTCCCTGGATCAAGTCCCGCATCGGGCTCCCTGCTCGACAGGGAGTGTGCTTCTCCCTCTGACCCTCCCCCCTCTCATGTGCTCTCTCTCATTCTCTCTCTCTCAAATAAATAAATAAAATCTTAAAAAAAAAAAAAAGAAAGATGCCCCCTCCCAGTTATTCTACACACCCAACAGCTGTTCCTTGATTGGGCAGGTGCTACATACACTGAGGCTCCTCGCCTTAGAAGTGGAAGGATGATATTAGTTCAAGGAGAGTACAAAGAGCTATCACATCTTAATTATTATCTCCACATTACCACTATCCTCTCCATATTCTCATTTCACGATTTTGGGGATTAAGCCTCCACACACTGGAAATCTCTTGCAACCATGGCCAAGTCATCAGCACTGTAATGATGTGATTCAAATGGGGGGGACTTATGCCGTCATTTCTTCCCAAATTTTTAGCTAATCTTTGAATCACATTGACTTTTGGCATGAAGCAGTAAAACAGAAAAGTAGAATAGATTTTTAAAAATACCCTTTAATTACTCTACCAAATACTTATCTTCAACCAAGAATTTGATAAGCCTCTTTCTGTAAGTGAGATCCAAGCATTCTGGTTTTTGATCTTGAAGGGGAAGGAACATAGAGTTCGGGGGGATGGGGGGGTGCTGCAGACAGTGCTAGAGGTGGTTTCTACCAGTTGACTTGAAAAAAATTTTATTTTTTTAATTAAAAAAATTTTTTTAAGATATTATTTATTTATTTGACAGGGAGAGAGAGAGAGAAAGAGAGCACAAGCAGGGGGAGTGGGAAAGGGAGAGGGAGAAGCAGGCTCCCTGGTGAGCAAGGAGCCTGATGTGGGGCTTAGTCCCAGGACCCTGGGATCATGACCCAAGCTGAAGGCAGACGCTTAACCAACTGAGCCACCCAGGCACCTCAACTTGAGAAAAAATTTAAATTTTTTTTTTTAAGATTTTATTTATTTATTTGAGAGAGAGAATGAGAGACAGAGAGCACGAGAGGGTCAGAGGGAGAAGCAGACCCCCCGCTGAGCAGGGAGCCCGATGTGGGACTCGATCCCGGGACTCCAGAATCATGACCTGAGCCGAAGGCAGCCGCTGCCAACCAACTGAGCCACCCAGGCGATGGCAGATCTTCCTGACTGCTATAGGAAGGAACAAAAGAAGGCCATTTTTTTCTTCCCCAGAATCTGTAAACTCCTCATTTGTGTCTTCTTTGATGAAGGTGCAAGCCTAGCAGCTGTACTGAGGAGGCTGGCAGATACCAAAAGTCAGTCTCTGCCAGATGCTTAGCACCTGTCAGGTAGCACAGCAGGGCAACACCTCCGATATCCATCAGCCACAATTATTTTCAAAAAAAAGTTTTGTTTTTGTTTTTCTAATATACTGCCAATTTAAAAGGTGCCATTTTTGACAACAGTCTTGCTCTTTTTTAAAAGAAGGCTAGGATTGGGAGGGAGGTAAAGAGGGAGACACACCTGTGGCTTTTGAAGATGATCTCATTTTGGTTCCACAGAAGTCATTGCACTATTCAATTCAGATCGAAGCAACTTTGGCTCAGGGTTTACCAAAAATGCCTTAGAAAGAGAACCCAGGACAATGTGTGAAGCATGTGAAGGAAGAAAAAGAATGAATTAAATTAAAAAACATGACAGTAAGTGTGCGATTGTGGCCTTAAGTATATTTATAAAGATTACTTATGTAATGGTTCAAAGAGTTTTAAGAAGCACTCTACTCAAGTAATGAGTGTATAGGGAGTCAGAGGATTTTAGGCAAGTCATTTAATTTCCTTGTCCCTGAGTTTTCTTCTAAGTCAAGTACAGATAGTAATAACTTTCCTGTTAATTTCTTCAGGCTATTTAAAACTTGAAAGCACTTTGAAAATTGTGTGCTGCATTACTATAAAGTATCATTATCAAATGAAAATTGGGGAAATTGGACTAGCCTACTATTATATTTCATATGAATTTATAAAAATTAATGCAAGCTATTTTGCTATGGAAAACCATTATAATGAGCATGATTTGGTATAAAGATTAGTGATCTTGGAGTTCAAAGACCTGGGTTTAAAGTATTAGTCCCTCCAATTTTTAGTTGTGTCACCCTTGGAAATACTTCCATTTCCTCTGAAGTCTGGTTTGCTCCTATCAAAATAGAAATAACCCATGGTCTGTCCACCTTGTTGGACTGTTGTGACTGAGAAGTATGTATGGGGAAGCCTTTGAAAAGGATAGGCTTCCACAGGAGTGTAAGACTCTTTCATTATTATCTTTATGTTGAGAATATGAATTATTTGTTAATTGGGTGACAAAATTTTTACTAAAAAGATAACCAGAAGCGCCAAAGTCTCTGCACCCAATTCCATCAACCTTTTCCTTACACCATTACATTTTTACTAACAGCAGAGATGGATGTATTAATAATATCTTATCTTAAAAATGTTATTTTCAGAAGATATGGTAATGAATGTTTGCTGGTTCCTTTTCCTCATTCCCCTCCCTACCAGCTCCTGCTAATACGTATCACAGATCCCTGTAAAATCCCTTCCCTATGTTACTGCAAACCCAGGAGGATTCCCACATGGGCTCAGTTACCATATGATATCTGAAGTCTGCCTTTTCTCCAACTACTCTCCTTCTGCTGAGCACCATCACACCCTCCAGAATTGGGTATCACAGCCCCCACTGGCCATAGTTTGGGGCAGCACTGCCCTATCTGAGCTACCATCTATATAGCAAGTATTAATTTTCTGCTGCCATTCATATGCTGGTCCTCAAGCACCCAAAGTTGCAGGATACTTTGTGCACTTTAGGGGTAGGAGTGGTGGGATTCAGTCTCCCATTTTAGTTGTTACACAGTGTATAGCTTGAATTAAAAATTAAATTAATTTAATTTTTTAAACAATTTAATTAACTCTCTCTCCTAGAGAGTTTAGGGGTTCTGTGTGTGTGTGTGTGTGTGTGTGTTTTAAGTAGGCTCCACGCCCAATGTGGGGCTTGAACTCATGACCCTGAGATCAAGAGTTGCATGCTCTACCAACTGAGCTAGTCAGGCACCCCCTCAGTCCTAGAGAGTTTTAATGACATGGATCTTTAGTAGGTTCACGGTAAGACACGACTAAATTATACCACACTAGACTCTGGATGAACTGCCCTCAAAAGATCAAGAAAAGATGGATCCTTCTCTTGGACACAGCATTGGTTCCTGCAGAGATCCCTACCTTAAACAAAAAAACCTGACCTCATCAAAGAGGTCAAAACAGCCTAAGGGAAACTAGCTTCAAGCTACAAATTCCTTTATAGGTCTAAGACTTCATTCCATCTCCTTAGTTTCTTTGAAGCAAAGTCTTACATCTTACCCTCTCCATTTTACAGGCTTTGGAAAGATAGAACTAAATCTCCACCTATTCTAATAAACAAAACATGACAGATGACCAAAAGTGTGAAAGACAAAACCATGTGAAAAACTGTCTCAAAAGATAAGAAGCCCATTTGGAGGGAAAATATGTGGGTTGCTAGTGGGAGTTTCTCACAATTCAGTATTTCACATAGGCTTTTGCAAAGGGGAAAAGGTTATGAGGAGGTGAAGTGTGGAGACCAAGCGAAGATTTCTTTAAAACTTTTAAAAAGTCAGATTGCTATTAACCTATGGAAATATTACTTTCAAGTATTAAAAAATCCCCTCAAAAATAACCTCTAATTCAATCCTGTTGAAGAACATGATGTGCAAAAGAAAATCAGTCACACACAGTGAAAGATGGTGGACCCCTCTGGGCCTGGAGTGTGATGTGGAAAGAAAGGACAGTGGTGAGCAGGAGAAAGAAGTGTGAATACTGTTTGGAATCCTGTTTCTCATCACTAACACAATAATAACAACTGCGTTGGAGACTTTGAAGTACATAACTAAAGTTTGAAATCTTCATCCCATGTGGTAGTCTTAACAGATCCTTTCTTATATGAAATACTGAAAGTCATTGTCATCATAAGTATAATTTTCTTATCTTTGATAATTTATGCTGCAAAACAAATAGAATTAGTTTAAGGTTTTTCATGGTCAGCAAATTCTAATTTTATTTTTTCCCATTTTCGTCAGATTTATCAATGAATACATTTGTTTGCCAGAGGTAATAACCAACCTACACATGGCAGAATTGGATACAAAAACCCACTGGATTTATTCAGCCCATTCCCGCAAATTTTAAGGCATGATTTATAGCACTTCAAAATGCCCTTAGTTCATTCTTCAGGAATTATGGAATAGAAGTCCACTTTTGCTTTGTTGGTTTTCTGAAAGAGATCCATAATTCAAACTGATGTCCTTTGTACTATGCTGCTAAAGGCGGCTACATTTTTAGATAAGAACAAGACATCTCAGAGGAAAACCTTTGCCAAAAATGTTTCTTTAATCAAGAATAAAAGTCAACAACTTCTAAGTTATAATGGTAGAGTAAAGCCAGATCATACACCAAAAATCTAGTCTAATAAATTGAACAAAGTCAAAGAAAAAACAAAGTATGTATATATTCATACATATACGTATGTGTAAGTATATATAAATATATGAATATATATAAGTATATAAATATATATCCATTATATGCATACACACACCATTGACACTTAGACAAAGTACAACTTCATATCAGGCTTTGAAAACAGAGAGCCCTACTTCATAGTAATTTACGCATGCCTCCTAAAATCTAAGAAAACCCACTAAGAACCAAAAAACATAATTTGAAACATCAAGGAAAAAAATGGAATTTAGTCAAAACAAAGTCCCAGTCATGGAGGAAAGCATTCAAATGATCAAAGATAATGCAGAGAAAAAAAAAATGACAAAGAGGTTAAAAATTATTAAGGAGATGAAAGGTAACAGATGTAGAAGACAGATCACAATGATCACACATACATATAATTTGTTACATAAAAACAAGACTGTAACTAATAACATTGAAATAAATAATATAAAAGAAGTTCTTCCCCAAACAATGGGAGACCTAAATCTATACATACTAAGAGACAAGAAATTTCAGGAAACTGAATACCAAAAACCAAGGAAACAAAAAAAAAACCGGGAGATAGGGAGGGAGAGACAAACATAGACTGTTGCAGTCATTCATATTTTTAAAAATTGCCAGGGCACCTGGGTGGCTCAGTGGGTTCAGCGACTGACTCTAAGTTTCGGCTCAGGTCATTATCTCAGGGTCATAAGATCAAGCGTCCAGGTGGGCTCCACCACAGGCTCTGCACCAGGTATGGAGCTCTCTCTCCCTCTCCCTCTGCCCCACCCCTACCCCCCCCCAATTGCTCCTGCGCCTGCGTGCTTCCTCAAAAAAAAAAAAAAATTGCCACGAGAGCATGTATAAAAATAAGTGATGGGCTATAAGGGAGAAAAATCAAACTTCCTCCAGAATTCCCAAAATGTTGTCATTTAAAATTAAAGTGGGCTCCTGGGTGGCTCAGTTGTTCAGCATCTGCCTTCGGCTCAGGTCATGATCCCAGCGTCCTGGGATCGAGCCCCACATCAGGCCCGCAGCTCTGCACGAAGCCTGCTTCTCCCTCTCCCACTCCCCCTGCTTGTGCTCCCTTTCTCGTTCTCTCTCTCTCTGTCAAATAAAATAAATAAATAAATAAATAAATAAATAAATAAATAAATAAAAATAAAATTAAAGCAAGAGAATTTCTCAAGTGTGCAAAAATTATTTGATGACAAAATCCAGCTAACAAATAACTCAAATGAATAAAACTAGGAAGGGAAAGAGTTGCTTTAAAGAGTTTGTCATAATTTTGGGGGCACCTGGGTGGCTCAGTCGGTTAAGCATCTGCTTTCGACTCAGGTCATGATCCCGGGGTCCTGGGATCAAGCCCCACATCAGGCTCCCTGCTGTCAGTGCTCCTCCCAGATCCCCTTGGGTCTCCCTGCTGAGCAGGGAGCCTGTTTCTCCCTCTCCCTTGCTGCCACTCCCTCTGCTTGTGCCTCCTCTCTCTCTCTCTCTGTCAAATAAATAAATGAAATCTTAAAAAAAAAATCTGTCATAATTTTGAACCTAGTGAAGCAAGGATAAACCTCACTATGGAAATAAATATTATAGAACAGAATAAAAATAATTATGGTGCAGCCATCAAACAAAATGAGGAGGAATTTTCATGAACTAGAATGGGAAAATGTGCATGAGATATTAAGTTGAAAAAGATATGTGAGGGGCACCTGGGCGGTTCAGTCTTGCTTTTGGCACAGGTCACCATCTCAGGGTCCTGGGATCCAGCCCTGCTTTGGGCTCTGCACACACAGCAGGGAGTTGCTTGGGGATTCTCTCTCTCCCTCTCCCTCTGCCACTGCACTCCCTCTAAAATGAATAAATAAGTCTTTTAAAAAAAAAGATACAGGAAAATAATTTTATAGCACAACTAGCTTAGAGAAAGGAGTAAATCGTGCCTGACATATAGCAAATAATAAAACAATAAATTTCATGAATTATTAAATCTTAAATATTGCTAAAAATTTTAGGAAGAATACAGAAAGACAATTTTCATTTGTCTTATTAAACTCTTCTGTTTAATTTCTTACCAAGTACATGTGACACCTTTTCTTTTTTAAGTTGAAAGTTTAAAAGTAATCAAATACCATCTTAGTTATCTTAAATGATGTCCACTGACTATCCAGGGACGTTATTTCTAGGATCTGCTATATAATTTCTGAGAAATTAAAAGCTTTATGTTCTTTAGGAACTGTATTTAAAAATACAAAAGCCATTGTTCATTGCATTGACGGGAAGACACCACCAGGAGCTCAGAGTTTACTTAATTTTACTTAATACCTGAAAGTCCTTCTGATGGGAAGTTGTAAAGGATGCCATATTGACAGCTTTCTCAATTCAGTGGGTGACTGGTGGAAGATGGTTCTTCTCAACTGGTGGAGTGATCTGCCTGGATGGTGAAAAGACTGCCTTAGACTGAGTTTCCCAAAAGCAGACCCTGAGATGAGTATTTTGTGTGCAAGTGATTTATTGATGAAGGGCTCCCTACTCCAAGGCAAGAAAAATGGGTTTTCATATACTCGCACTTGTCAGTCATTGGTTACTGGGGTTGGGGGTACACCTGTAGATCTCCTTTGGTGAAGACAAAGGGAGTTGAAGGCAGCCCCCCAGAAAGAGCTGAACATGCAAGCTGAAGAAAGCTCAAACTCACAAAGCCCTCTCTCCAAAGTACTCTGAAACAAATACCAAAAAGAGACCCAAAGGGATCTGGGAGGAGCACTGACATTATCTGCTAACAACTTCACAGAGGCAAGAATAGGTAAACGGATCAATGGAACAGAGGAGAGAATTCATTAAGAAGATCATGTTTTTATGAGAATTTAGTATAAAATAAAAATGGCATTTCAAATCAGTAAAGAATCCAACAGCCAAGAAATAACAGGTCAGTCTGGCCAGGGGTTACATTTCCTGACTCACACCATTTGCAAAAATAAATTTTAGATGTATTGAAGATTTCCATCTTTAAAAATCAGAAAACTAGGGCCTGGGTGGCTCAGTGGATTAAGCGTCTGCCTTCAGTTCAGGGCATGATCCCAGAGTACCAAGATCGAGCCCCATGTCGGGCTCCCTGCTCAGTGAGGAGTCTGCTCCTCCCTCTGCCCCTCACTCAGCTCATGCTCTCTCTCAAATTAAAAAAAAAAAAAAAAACTGCTTTAAAAAATTAAAAATAAATAAAATCAGAAAACTAATAGAAAATTCCGCAGGAGAATATTTGTATATCTTTCCATGGGAAATGTCTTTCTTTAACAGGATTCTATGAACAGAAATGTAAAAAGGGAATTAAAATGACTGTGGCTAAAGGATCATAAGCAAAGTTTATTGACAGATTATTTAACAGCTCACTTACTGCAAGTGCTAAAATTTGAAATCATTCAGGAAGAGACAATGTGAAGCTTTTCAAAGCCAGGTAACACAGCAAAAGCCTTAACTGTATAATCTCCCCCAGCATCTTACACCTAATTAGCATCTCAACTATGTATTCTGAATCACAGGATAGCAGACTGAGATGAAATGACAGAGATCCTACAACCTGATCACCCAGTCTCACGGAAGCTATGACTGTCCCAGCCACACATCTTGTTAATGGACAAATGTGAGTTGGACATCAATGGTTTTAGTTTCTGTTTTGTGCCCATGAACTTTTGTAGGAATCAAGAGGGTCCTGGGAACGACTCTCTTGCCCCTGGCACCCATTCAGATGGGACACCAATCAGGAGATAATAGGCTTTTGTTAAATTTCATAAAGAAATTTAGTCATGTCAAGAATCAAAGTAGGGGCGCCTGGGTGGGTCAGGGGGTTAATTGCCTGACTCTTGGTTTGGCTCAGTCGTGATCGCGAGGTCGTGGGATCGAGCCCCACATCAGGCTCCGTACTCAGTGCGGAATCTGCTTCAGATTCTTTCTTCCTTCCCCTCTGCCCCTCCCTGTTGATGTGTGCTCTCTCTCTCTCTTTCTCGCAAATAAATAAATAAATAAGCAGAGAATAACTAATAACCTGTTATAGCTTTGTTAACACCTTAGGTGTCTGCACTTTCACTAATAGCAGCTCACTGAGGAAACAGGGGACTAGCTTTATAACTTCAATTACCCCTAGGACACACTTGGAATCCTAGGGACCAAGGTGAGTGGTAGGCTAGCTTCTCCTGGGAGTCAGACGGGCTCCAAACTCTTAGATCGCTTTCTTTCCCAGCTGTCCCCACCTGCCTGTGCTCCATCACTCAGTGTTTTATGATTTGATCAGTGCGGCCATTGGCTTCCCTCCATACTGATAAGAACATCAGCATTTTTCTTTCCCATCCTACCTTATATGTACCCTACAAATGGGCAATCACATCTTTCGTAAAAAGCAAATGAGACAGGGAAATGCAAATCAAAACTATAATGAGGTATCACCTCACACCTGTCAGAGTAGCTAAAATAAAAACCACAAGAAACAAGTGTTGGCAGGGGTGTGGAGAAAGGAGAACCCTCCTACACTGTTGGTAGGAACGCAAACTGGTGCAGCCACTCTGGAAAACAGTATGCAGTTCCCTCAAAAAGCTAAAAATAAACTACCCTAGGATCTGATAATTACACTATTGGATATTTACTCAAAGATACAAAAATACTAATTCAAAGGGATACATGCACCCCCAGTGTTCATAGCAGCATTGTCTACAATAGCCAAATTGTGGAAACATCCCACATGTCTATCAACTGATGAATGGATAAAGAAGATGTGGCATATATGATGGAATATTGACATTTACAATGACATAGATGGAGCTAGAGAGTATAAATGCTAAGTGAAAGAAGTCAGTCAGAGAAAGACAAATACCATATGATTTCACTCATCTGTAGAATTTAAGAAACAAAACAAATGAGCAAATGGGAAAGAAAGAAGAGAGAGAGAGAGAGGCAAACCAAGGAACAGACTCTTAACTGTAGAGCACAACTGATGGTTACCAGAAGGGATGAGGATGGGGCGATGGGTGAAATAAGGAATGCGGATTAAATCATGCACTTGTGATGAGCACAGGGCGATGTGTGGAAGTGCTGAGTTGCTGTATTGCACATCTGAAACTGATATTCCACTGTATGTTTAACTGCAATTGAAATAAAAACTTTAAAAAAATAAAAATAAATAAAATTGCAGATAATCGGGCAGCATGCCCCATGTCAGGGTGAGCTGTACATCAGCATGGTGGTTTAGCACGAAACCACATCAGTGAGGACCTCTGGTCTGTCTTGGTCCCAGCCAGCAGGGCGGAGGGGACAGTGCCAAGCTGGTACTACTCAGCCAAACCAGAGAGCAGCATTTACTGAGGACTCACTAATTTCTTCTTCTCCTCCCTTCCTCCCCTGATGCCACAGTTTTCTCTTTTCCCTCCCTCTCCATGGGTTCATTGACCATCTCCTCTTGGGCCAGATACAACAAGAGGCACTGGGACTCCAAAAGTGAGCGGGACCCTGTGCCTGGAGGGGGCTTCTGGTCTTGACCCTTCTACGGCATCAAAGGTTGTCAGACACAAGCCCTAGTCTGGAAAGGCCGCTCACCCCGCTTCCCTTTGTGGATAATATGGTGCGGTTCCAATGGCCTGCCACTGCTTACAGTTAATGAGCAAATCCCCCTGTGGGGTCGAAACTCTTTTGGAGCTAGTTAACACAAGTGCCACTCACATAGCTGTTAACAGACAGTATCAAACAAGGTGAAGATTGAAACACTTCTCCTCTGGGTGCAGAGTTCTCTCGACTTTAACTTTGGCTGATACTCTGATCCTTGGGAGTCCAGCTCCGCCTACTCTGTTAGCTTCCCATTTCCCTCCCCATACTCTCCAGAAAGTAGACCACTTGGTTTCTCTCTACCTTGACCTACCGAATCTGCCTGTCCTTTCAAAGGAAGCCAGATTTCTGGCCCTTCCTCTCAGGTTTGTCTTCATAGGGCCCTTGCCATCCCATTGTAAATATCCTTACTCTGGCTACCTGTGAGGCCCACTTCAACTCTCTTGAACATCAGTCCTGGGGTGAAGCCGTAACTCTTCCAGTGCACTTGGTACCACACAGGCTAACACCTTGGATATTGCACCATTTTCCCTGGCTTTGTCATTGACCTTTGCTTCTATCCCTCCTCATCTATTGCCACTGTTAGTGATGTTAATACTGCTGTGGATGCCCTTTGGTCTCTGCCTTGATTCCTCCTAAAAATTCCACCTCCAAGATTAATGCACAAGTATTTTATGGGCCCCCTCAACAGGAGAAACAACAGCAGCTAAGGGAGTGTGGAACATTTATGGGAGGCAAACACTGTGCCAAATGCCTGGCTTGCCTCAGCTTGCCCCGTTTTCACAGGAACCCTGTGATTGACTTAGTTTGGATTCCCCCAAAGCAGCCTCTGTTGTGAGGATTTGGGTGTGAGCAGCTCTTTTGGGATGTAAGAGGTGGTCCCAGGAAACGGAGTAAGGAGGGACCTGAGATAGGGAACAGAGGAAAACCACAGAGGATTAATGGGTGGAGAGCCAGTGTGGACAACGGGGCTCAGTTCCCCAGAAGCTTCTGGAGACGGTAGGATGCCCCCGAGACTGATTTCTCCAGGAAGCAAGGAATGGGATAGTTGTCTACCCGTTTCCACCCTTCACAGATAGAGGATCACACTTGGGTGATTTAACTCTTTGGAGAACTTCCAGAGCATGGGGACCAAGCACTCTCCTGTGATGGAAAGCCAACAGAAGCACCACCGTGGACAGGAACTGTCTGTCACTGACCTCGGAGCGGGCCAAGTTCATATGGGCAAGCCACAGTTGAGGTCTGCTACAGTGAGACAGGAAGAGAAGTAAGGAAGAGGACAAAGATGACAAGAAGCCAGATCTGATCTCATCCTCACTAAGCTTACGAGAATATTATATGGACCCCTAAAAAATGTAAAATTTATCCATTTAATAATTATTGAGTGTCTACTGGGTCCCACACAGTTTCCCACACTGGGGGTATAGGAGTGAGCAAGGCAGTCATTGGCCTCATGAAGTTTGCATTCTAGAACAGTTAAGCACTAAATAAATAGTGCTATCCAGATATCCACAAAGACCCAAGAAAGGAGATGAATGTGAGCTGAGATGGTCAGGAGGGTTTCTTGGAAATATGCCTGGACAGTGAAGGGAGCTTCTGCACTGAACGTCACCCCTAACTGAGAGGCTGAGACAATGGCCACTACGTCACCCCATAAGAATATCTAGCCTCTTGTGTGTCCCCTGTGTTCTCTCTATGAGGTTCTTCTGTGATGCCCTCTAAGTGGGGGCACTGGGTCAGGCTCTGAAGGCAGTTGGTGCTGCCCCATGGTCCTGGTCCCTCCTAGCCCTTCCACTTGGCAGCCCACCAATCTGGTCTCTGAACAGAGGACCAAACTTGGGAATTTGAAAGTACTCTGCTTAAGTTTTTGTATTCAAAACTGGCATTTCAGATACAAGAAAAACTTCCAACTAGTTGGGAATCTGAAAGTACTCTGCTTAAGTTTTTGTATTCAAAAGTGGCATTTCAGATATGAGAAAAACTTCCAACTAGTGTGTAACTAGCAAGTGAAACACAAAGCAGCTTGTCAAGCTGCTTCTTGCTGTCATTTATAGATTTCCAGGTACCTCATGCAGAGATTAAATATGGAGTGATTTGGTACACTCAACGCATTCGTGTCTGCCACTTCTTTTTTAGTCATTTTATTGAAGTCTCTGGTGCCTCTACTTTGCTTTTTCTCTAGAGTTACCAGCATGTTCTTCTCAACCCTGTAAGTGCTAGACCAAGGCTTGTCAAATTGACTTCTGAGGGTGACACCCACTGATCCTGCCTTGTCACTCTTAGTATTTTGATTGCCTGTCACACAGACTTTTTAGCACCCAACAGACCTCATAAGACACCCACTTCACCTGCGCTGGCCACAGAAGAAGAGAAATTGGGTAGTACAGGAGATGGGCAACGGCTGAGCTTGGCAGAGCAGGGCAGGCCTGTCTGGGAGAAATGGCTTATATCTGCATGTACTACTGAGCGCTCGGCGGGCGTCACTGCAACAACTTCCTGCTGATCTCTCGACCTCCTCTCTGAGCTCTTTCTGAATAAATCCGTAATTCTTCCTGGCCAGGGCCTCCAACCTCCACATGAACCGGCCCCTCCACCTCTCCGATCGCACCTTGTAGCACCATCCCCATCCCTCTTTCTGCTCCAGCCATTCCTCATCAAGAAAGGCACACTCCTGGGCGCCTGGGTGGCTCAGTTGGTTAAGCGACTGCCTTCGGCTCAGGTCATGATCCCGGAGTCCCCAGATCGAGTCCCGCATCGGGCTCCCTGCTCGGCAGGGAGCCTGCTTCTCCCTCTGACCCTCCCCCCTCTCATGTGCTCTCTGTTTCTCTCAAATAAATAAATAAATAAATCTTTAAAAGAAAAAAGAAAGAAAGGCACACTCCTGCCTCAGGAACTTTGCACTCTCTGCTTCCTCTCTGGAATGCTCTTCCCCAAACACGTGCACGGCTCACTTACTCCTTGCTCCAGCTAGATCCCAACTCAAACATCATCTCATCAAAGAGGCCATCTTTGATCCTCTCTACTATAAAGCCCCTCCCCTTCCACTCCACCACTCTCAGCCCCATCCTCTGTTCTATACTCTGCCATCACATAATCACACATTGCTTTGTGTGGTTCTCCCTTCTAGAATGTGTGTACCGCGGACTTTGCCAATTTCACTCACTGTTATATCACTGGCATCTAGAACGGGGCTTGTCATATAGCAGACCATCAGTAAATATTTGTCAGTGGATAAGGAGAGGGATTTAGTGAGTATACATGAGATAGAGTGACTTGAACATTAAATCTTTACATATGCAAACTTTCCCCCATGTAGATGTCACTCCCGTTGCGTTACTGCTGTCCAACTTTCAAACGATCCTGGCAAAGGCAATTGTCCAAAGACTCTTCCTTGGGGGGGGGGGCGGGTGGGGACATGATCAACCTTATTAGCAATTAGAGAACTGCCAGTTAAAGTAGCAATGATCCCACTACTGACCAAGATTTTCCAGCGGCTGTACTCACCAGCAGTGCTGGGGGAGGGGCCGGGACCCTGCTAGCCAGGCTACAGGTGCAGCCAACTTTTCTGGCTCATTAATATGCATGAAAAGCCTCAGAATATGCAGTTGTTGAAATGGTATGTCCGAAGAACATTTATTCCTAAGGGATTCTTTTCACAAGCAAAAGAACTGGGTGATTAAGACATACAGAGTATGATCCCATTTTTAGTTAAGGAATTCTATGTACTGGAAGGTTGGATCCCAAAATATCAACAGCGCTTACCTCTGCGTAGTAGAATTACAAGTCACTTTAGTCTTCTTCCTTTTACTTGCTTGTACTTTCTAAATGTTTTCTAGGTAACTTGCCTGAAGCTTTTGCTTTTCTATTACGAGGTATGACATGGGAAATTGAAAAATACTGATCAGCAAAAGAATAAAATAATCTCTAATAGAGAGAAATACTAGTAATAATATAATAACCATAAGTAATATTTAATTTTAATAAAAATAAGTATTTTAATAACAAAAGATAATATATATTTATGATGCTGGAATACCCTCAGCTTCCACTCTTTTATTAATATAAGGCCATACAGTATGGACAAGCTACCAAATTCCCCTGGAGCTCCATGATCTCAATAACTTGGGGTGGCAGCACTCTCTACTGAACTCCAGCTAGTGTCATTCCAGAAGAAGTAAACTTATCCTGGTTCTCTTTTTTTTTTTTTCTTTAAAGATCTATTTATTTATTTATTTGAGAAAGAGAGAGAGAGCACAAGCAGGGGGCAGATGCAGAGGGAGAGGGAGAAGCAGACTCCCCGCTGAGCAGGGAGCCAGATGCGGGGCTCGATACCAGGACCCTGGGACCATGACCTGAGTCGAAGGCAGATACTTAACCAACTGAGCCACCCAGGGGCCTCTTATTCTGGTTCTCTCAACTGGGGATTGTCCCATGTTAGTGGCCTTGTAAGGAAATGCCTCCCTCAGATCCATGTTGGAGAAGACCCCCAGAAAAGCTTTCTATCACGTTTTACCCCCTTGGCACAGACTCGTATATTATAGGGCTGGAAACTCGGCTGTTTAAACTGAGCCGTATAGATGCCTCACAACACAGGGACGAGACTCAAGAGGTATTACCTTATTACATTTAACTTAAGTAAGTAAAGGTCCCACCCTGCTCCCTTCAAGTTGAAAATGGCCACCTACAGGGGGGCCAGGTCCTGGAAGATGTTCTTTCAACCAACACATATGGGGCTTTGTAATTTAGAGAGTGCCTTTTCATGTATTATCTGATTTGGTTTTACAATCCTATGACACAGGTATTAGAGACCAATGTGGGGTCGCAGAGAATGAGAGAGACGCAGACACCTTAAAGATCTTATAATCAAAGCTCTTTCAATAATTGGACTTGTGGTCAGAAATCTGTATGTGGAAGGGATACCATTAATTGTTTATTACTAGAATAGAGAAGATCAGTATGTCATTTATTCAATATATATATTTTCAGTATTTTTACCAAAATCAGGGGAAATTAGAGTTTACTTGATTTCATTTGTGCCAAAGTATGCCATCATAGATCTTGTATTTCTAACTCATATCTTCTGATATAATTAGCAGGATACTGGTTTTTAACAAATTTCACAACACAATAGTTTTCTACCATTTTTAGTTTTTTTTGTTTCTACAAGTAATTCATCTTTATTATCAAAATTTTGTAAACTATACAAAAGTAAAAAGAAATATGTCACCATCCAAAGATACACTCTCAATTTTGATATATTTCTTGCCAGTCTTTTTTTTCAACTAAGATGCATCAATTCTAAATCAAAGTTTATATGACTAATGATGACTCAGCCTCAATTCATTTTGTGAAAGAAATATCCTTCCATAGGATTTAGTAAAATTAAAATTTAAGAGTCACATACTCAAATCCAAAAAACCACAGATAATGTATATTCTTGTATATACTTGACTGGCAGTTCAAACACCTTCTCTTGGGGTGCCTGGGTGGCTCAGTTGGTTAAGTGTCCAACTCTTGGTTTTGGCTCAGGTCATGATCTCGGGGTGGTGAGATTGAGCCCCAGGAAGGCCCTGCACTGGATATGGAGCCTGCTCTTGGTTTTGGCTCAGGTCATGATCTCAGGGTGGTGAGATCGAGCCCCAGGAAGGCCCTGCACTGGATATGGAGCCTGCTCTTGGTTTTGGCTCAGGTCATGATCTCGGGGTGGTGAGATCGAGCCCCAGGAAGGCCCTGCACTGGATATGGAGCCTGCTTGAGATTCTCCTCCTCCTTCTGCCACACGCACTTGTGCCTTTGCACGTGTGTGCTCTCTCTAAAACAAAAACAAAAACACACACACAAATAGCTTCTCTTGACACTAAATTTCACATTTGCTTATTCAATCATTCTTTCAATGAATATAGGGAGTGCCTACTAGATACTAAGTATTTCCTAGACACAGGGAATGTGGCATTTTAAAAAATCAGATAAAAATGGCCATGATCTTTGAACTAACATGTTTAAATGGAGGACAATAAACAAGTAATAAACAAGACAGATAAGTAGTACATACAGCAAGTCAGTCATAAGTGTTAACCAGCGAACCAAAGCACGTCGAAAACATCCTGAAGCTTGCACCTCAAAGGCAGCCGTGATTATATTTGCTGATATATTTTAAAAATGGAGGAATCTCTTTTGAATTGTGATTATATTTCCAGGAGTATCTCTCTGTAGTCCTTCAATATGTGTAATTCCATTGAGCTAAGAGTTAATTAATAGTGAAAAATAGGACTTGACATTGGTTTTGTTTGTTCATTTGGAATCTGAACACCCTTACTTCTTTGTAGATTGCATTTTCCAACCGACCACTGTCTAGGCATGTGTGCATCTGTAGACGGGCTTGAAGTCTCCCGTTGGCTGTTCCAAAGGCACGTGCAACACTGATCCTGATATTTCCCTAAACTTGCTCTACCCATCTCACCTGTTGCACTAAATGGTATGAACATCCCATCTGGCTGTTCAGATGGAGTCATACTTAGATTCTTTTCTCTTTTGCCCTCACCTACACTACAGCCATTTCCCATCGGGTCCCGTCAGCTCTGTTTCTCTCCATCACCTCCACTGACAACATCCTCATATGCAAACCACAGTCTCCTCACTACACCTATTGCACTAGCCCCAATCTTACTCCTGCCATCTATAACGGTTTTCTGCATACCAGCTAGAGTAGCTTTCATAAATATAAAGCTGATTGATTTCTTCCTCTGTTTAAATGGTCCGATGGCTTCCACCACAGAATGAAATCCTCAGTGTTTAATGGGATCAAGAAAACCCTACATGAGCCGGCCTTTACTAGCTCCCCAGCCTTGTACCACTCCTTCCTGACTCATTCTGTTCCCCCACACCGCCGTCTGGCTCCTCAAGCTCAGCAAGAGCCTTCCTAGCACAAGGTCTTCCCTCTTATTCTTTCTGTGTGGGGCTCATCTCACTCCTTGACTGCTTTCCACCTGCTCATTTTCTTTTCTTTTAAAGATTTTATTTATTTATTTGAGGGAGAGAGAGAGAGCCCACAAGCAGGGGGGAGCAGCAGGCAGAGGGAGAAGCAGGCTCCCCGCTGAGCAGGGAGCCCGACATGGGACTGGATCCCAGGACCCTGGGATCATGACCTCAGCCAAAGGCAGATGCCTGACCAACTGAGCCACCCAGGTGCTCCTCCTCCTGCTCATTTTTAATCTCAGCTGAAATGTTGCTTCTTCAAAGAAACCTTTCCTAGTCCCCAAACTATATCAGTATTTTATGCTGGATACTCCAGATTGACTCGCTCAAGTGTCCACTCCATCCTCCTTCTACTTGGAGAGGATAAAATGTTGCTCACTACAGTGCAGACTCCCTTGCAGCCTAGGTTCTGGATGCTGATTAGATTCGCCTGGCAGTTTCTACTGGGGAGCACCAAGCTAAAATCATGAGGTTTCTCTGTAGCTCCCCAGTTTTCAGATTCCTGAAGTGAGGAAGTAGAGAATAAAATGGCATGAGTGGTCATCTGGAGCTGGCTTCCTAAATCATGAGCCATGGTCTTGGGTGTCCATTTGGTAGCTTCCTCGGTGTTCAGGGGCAGTTTCAATAGGGGATCTACATGGGTGGCAGGGAGTTCTTGGTTCCGGCAGAGTTCCATTGCAGTGGCTCCCCTGATGGGACAATTCTGCAGTATTCTGGAAGATAGTCCTGAAGACTCAGGATTAAACTGCTTCTTCAGCCCTTGCAATGATTTTTATAAACACTGAATTCCTTGTATTAATCTATATCCTTCTTAAAATACCCAGAGTTACTTCTGTTTCACACACTGGAGCCTGATTCATAGAGTCTGCCTGTTTAACTCTCTCAAGATTCTTACCATAATTTACTATTATGTATTTATTTGTGGGGTATTTTGTTTCTGTCTGGGTCACTGCTGTGTCCCCAGCACCTAGCATAGATGCTGCTGAATACAGTAGGAAATTAATACGTATTTGCCAAACCAGTGAGAACATTTAGCACTTTCAACTATATGGGTAATTCATTTGTGAACTGATGATGGAGATAACTAGATTTATACCCCAATTACCTCTTACACCTTGAAATAATAACAAGATTGCAAAATGTCTAAAAGGAATACAAATACAGTTCTGTTTTATTTTATTTTTACCAAATACAAAATATTTAGAGCTGCAGCCTATAGCCCCATAAGAGAGGTGGTCCTGGAGAACTAATGAAGAAATTCCGTAAGCTAATTCTGTTCTTATCAGTCTGATCTGTCTAATGCCTACTCAGTCAAAGGACTTCATTAGGTCAACTGGAAAAGGACAATCAATATAGCAACCTGGTCTGATTTTGCTATTGTTAAATAAAAAGATATTTGTAGGGGTGCCTACAAATATCAGTAAAGCTTCCAACTCCTGATTTCAGCTCAGATCAATATCTCAGGGTCCTGGAATTGAGCCCGGCATCCAGCTCCATGCTCATCAGGGAGTCCACTTGTCTCTCTCTCTCTCTGCTCCCCCCCGCTCTCTCTCTCTCTTTCTCTCTTTCTCTCTCTCTCTCCCTCAAATAAATAAATCTTTAGAATAAAAGATTCTCTCTCCCTCTTTCTGTGTCCCCTCCTCCCAGCTTGCATGCTCTCTCTCTCAAAAAGAAAGAAAGAAAGAAAGAAAGAAAGAAAGAAAGAAAGAAAGAAGAAAGAAAGAAAAAAGAAAAGAAAAGAAAGAAAAAAGAAAAGAAAAGATTTTTGTAGACCAAATAGCTCTGGGTGTAAGTTTCTTACAAGTTTTGTATCAAAAGGAAACTGGACCAAAAAGTCTCCAACCTTAAGTGTAACATTTGAAAGAAGTTAATCTGTCCCTGGAATTCAATCAGGGTGTGTGTGTGTGTGTTTTAACTGTGTCTAAATGCTGCAAAGGATTGTAAGAGCAAAGCATTAGTATAGGTCCAACCAAAGCAGTGTTTCCAAAGCATCAGGCACAGTCTGAACCACACCAGCCTGGATGTAACTGTTGTCTCTGCCGCTTACGAGCTCAAGACCTTAAGCAAGTCATTTACCTTCCTGAGCTTTAATTTTTTCATTTGTAAAATGAAAATCCAACTCATACTTGTGCCTAGTCACAGAGTTTGCCTCTGGGATTTAGGTAGAATCATGTGTATAAAATATTTAGCATGGAATTTAGAACATAACCTATGTGCTTTTGACAAATAACTATTTTTTTTTTTTTGTACTGCCTAACGAATATATTCTTTTCCTTTTCCTTCATTATAGGTGACATCTGAGCATCAGTTCCGAACCTGCAACAGGAGTCACTGGTCCTACTCTTATACTATATTATTTCCAAGTGCTCCTGTTGGGGTAAAAAAGTCCAAAAAGGTACTGTGTCATCAAGAAAATACATGGAAACACCAGAATTGTGAAATGCTTGTTGCTGCCCACATCCTTTTGAAGTCATATCCACTCCTCCTTGTTCTGTAGAGTCCCGCTAGAGTTGTCCCCTTCTTCGATGCTTCAACTTCCTGGACATAGCGATTGTTCTAGAACGCAGCATGTGCCCCAATTCTATCAGCATGAGACCTTCTCTGGAACTGACACAAATGTGGAAGAAAAGTTTTACTCTCCCAGGTACCGCGTGCCGTAGAGGCAGTGTTAGCTGCGAGTAGCCTCATGGGCACCATTTTTCTGTCTGAAAATAAGCTACTACATCAAGAGCAACAGTGGTGAGAAAGAGACAGAGAAAATGAGAGAGGACAGGTCATCAAGTTCTGTGGATCCAGCCATCCTTAAAGAGGATTCATGACCTTTGGACATTGCCTCATATGAGTCAATGAACTGACATTTTTTCCTTTATTTTGTTCTAAGCTAGGTTGAGTTAAATTGAATGTATGTCACTTCCATCTGAAACAATTGTGATTTATACAAACCCTGGTTTAGTTTGGGGTACCCTCAGAAGCAGACCCTAAGACAAGAATTCAAATACAAGTAGTTTATTTGGGTGGTAATCCCAGTAAATACCAGTTAGAGAGTGGAGAAGTGAGTCAGACAAAGTAAGGAAGCCAATAAATGATTCAAGGAGCCAGAAAGTGCTGTGTATTTGAGCTAGTTATCACTGTGGCCCCCTGGAGCTTAATACCACTGGGGAAATTCTGAGCTCCAGTGTAGACGCTAAGACCCTGGGATCCTCTGAGTGATCCCACCCAAGAGGCAGGGAAACCAGGATATAGATCAATTCCTGTCAGTCATTGGTTGTAGCCTAATCTGGGGGTGACGATTCTCTGGTATTAACTCATCTTATGGGATATACCAGGGACTGGCTGCCAAATTAAGCCCTTGGACAAAAAAAGATGCAAAACACTGGCAGTTGGAGAAAGGCCTCTGGGTACCACAATGGTAAGTAAGGCCGGGATATATAGGTGGGACCAACAGTATCTGCTGCAAACATAGGGTTCAGAAAAAGTCCAGAAAAAGACCAGTAGTAATATTAACTTACGTTTATCTAAGAGTTAGAGGTTAAAAGAGGCTTTGCCCTATCTTGCTTGATCCCCCAATACATCCCTCCCTCCATTTCTACTAGGTCACTAACAGGAATCACCACCTCTATTTTTCTAAGGAGAAAACTGGACTCAGAGAGCTTAAGTAAGCTGCAGAAGTACACACAACGATTAAGCAACAGAACCTCAAGCCTGTGTTTTCTAATTCCAAGTTCATAAATGTGCAGTATTGGGGTAAGTTTGGATTCAGAGCAACTCTGGAAGAAAAAGCCTTTAACAGATAGAAATTTCACCTCAAATGCAAACATGTAAGATGGCTGAATATGTGACATTTTGCCTTGTTTTTTCCCTCCTCAAAATTCTCTATGTCGTCAATATATTAACTTCATATTGAAGAATACAGTTTTGCTTAATAAAAGGTCAGGCTGATCTGATAAGATAAAAGCTAAAGAGTTTGCATAATTGGAATCTACAAAAAATCACCATTTCTATACAGTGAAGTGGGAACAACCTCTCTGAGAAGTGACCCATGTTAGAAATGCCTGAGTCTCAGCAACAGGGAAATACAAATCAAAACCACAATGAGAGCCTAGTGATGGGTATTAAAGAGGGCACGTACTAGGAGCACTGGGTGTTACACGCAAACAATGACTCATGGAACACTACATCAAAAACTAATGATGTAATGTATGGTGATTAACATAACATAATAAAAAAAAGGGAAAAAAAACCCGCAATGAGATACCACCTCACACCAGTCAGAATGGCTAAAAGTAACAAGACAGGAAACAACAGATGTTGGCAGGGATGCAGAGAAAGGGGAACCCTCCTACACTGTTGGTGGGAATGCAAGCTGGTGCAGCCACTCTGGAAAACAGTATGGAGGTTCCTCAAAATTTGAAAATAGAGCTACCCTATGACCCAGCAATTGCACCCAAAGATACAAATGTAGTGATCCTGAGGGGCATCTGCACCCCAATGTTTATAGCAGCAATATCTACAATAGCCAAACCATGGAAAGAGCCCAGATGTCCATCAACAGGTGAGTGGATAAAGAAGATGTGGTATATATACATATATACACACACACACACACACACACACACACACAATGGAATATTACTCAGCCATCAAAAAAATCCTGAAATCTTGCCATTTGCAATGCCATGGATGGAACTAGAGGGTATTATGTTAAGTGAAATAAGTCAATCAGAGAAAGACAATTATCATATGATCTCACTGATATGTGGAATTTAAGAAACAAAACAGAGGATCATAGGCAAAGAGAGGAAAAAATAAAACAAGACAAAATCGGAGTGGGAGGCAAACCAGAAGAGACTCTTAATCATAGAAAACAAACTGAGGGTTGCTGAGTGGAGGGATGTGGGGAGATGAGGTATGGACATTAAGGAGGGGAAAAAAAGAGTGAATTTTACTCTATGTAAATTGTACCCCAACAAACCTGACTTAAAAAAAAAAAAAAGAAAAGAAATGCCTGTGTCTGTTTCTCTGTTTGTATGAGTTTGCAGGGCAAATGTTAAAGAGAACATCTCTTTAATAGTTCATAACTTTGACACGTTTCACAAAAGGAAGATATTCAGGCTTTAACGAGGTCAAAGGATGTCACCCATGGCTTTGGTTTTAAAGGTGTTTACAAATCCAGTAGTTAGGTGGATAAAATGATAGACATCAGCTCTAAGACATTCCCAGACATGAGGACAGGCATCTGAGAAAGTTCATGGAATCTCCATTCCTGGAAGACATCAGAATTGCCTTTGGCCTATTTGGCCTATTAGGTCACTGGAAATGATCTAAGGCATGCTGTGAGCCTAAAACAATAGTAATAATAATTAACATCGCCATAATACAATGATCTTTTTGTGTGTATATGTCATATAGTCGAGTAACTAAAAAAGAACAGAAACTAATATTGATGGAGGTAAATACCAAGTATTTATCATACACACTTAACTCATACCTTCAACAAATGTAAATTGAGCTCCTACTATATACTAGGCCCTGTGCTCAGTGCTGGGAAGTTAGCGGTGATGGATGACTTCCTGGAGTTACAGCCTAGTGAATCACACAGATGGGAGAAAGAAAATTATTGGTGATGCCAGGAGGGATATTAGGAAAGCTTGTAACCAGGGAACCTAGCTGTGATTTAGCTGAGACTTGAAAGATGGTTAGCAGTAGCCAAGCCAAGGACAGGCCCAGTTGACCCTGCGCTTTGTCTTCCTCAGGAGGCCACAGATGACCCAGAGCTTTCCTGATAGCAAATGTGTATCTGGGCCAACAATGGAGTAATCGCTGTTGATATCCTTCTGCTGAGGCAGGAGCAAGAAGGTAGCTTTGGCTAAATACTGTTGGTCTCTATAACGAGTGTGGGGTTCTAGAAAGAGCCCTCCACTGGAAGTCAGATGCTATTCACTAGCTGTGTGGCTTTGGGGAGATGTGTTGCTTCTCAGAACCCCAGTTTCCAGCCAGTCAACATGGGAGATTAGTAGTCTTGCAGATTAGGTTCTCTAGAAGCAGGCCCTGAAAGCCAGCGAGATGTTTGTGAGGCGTCTGTGACCTGGGATGGAAAGGGAGGGGAGTGGGATTAGACAGAGGGAGAATCCAAAGTGCTATGAAAGCCCAGCTGCAATGGAAGACCAAAGCCCCACTACTATGGAAGCTCTGGAACCAACAGAACCCGGCTGCATCATTCCACTTTGGGCCCAACTGAGCTGCCTCTTAGAGCCCTACTTCATTCAGTCGCTGGATGTGGGCTTAACCAGCAAAGGGCTGATTAGGGGCCAGGTGACTCTCTGCAGCTCGGCAGAGACTATGTGCTGACCACACCCTCCACAGTTGGGAAGAAGGTCCACTTGGACCGCAGAACTGGGTTCCGCATCTGTGTCTACCACAAATGCTGCAATTCTGGAGAGCAAACGAAATTAAGTCCTTAAAAACATCTGGCAGAATGGAGATGTATAATAAACATTACTTAAATCCTAATTATTATCACATGCTCATTTCTGTATGCAGCAACATTCGGCAGGCTCCTACATTCATCTTTTCAAGCATTTTTAATTAAAGCATTAGCCCTTTGCGTATTCAGCAGTCTCAGAATGGAAAGTTCCCATTCCCTAACACTTAAAAGAAATCCACCTAGGGCGCCTGGGTGGCTCAGTTGGTTAAGCGACTGCCTTTGGCTCGGGTCATGATCTTGGAGTCCCAGGATCAAGTCCCGCATCAGGCTCCCTGCTTGTCAGGGAGTCTGCTTCTCCCTCTGACCCTCCCCCTCTCATGTGCTCTCTCTCTCTCTCTCCCAAATAAATAAATAAAATCTTTAAAAAAAAAAAAAAAGAAATCCACCTAAAATGCTTTTTCCTCCATGAATTCTTTCCAGATCCTGAACACTACCTTAAGGGATCTTAATTTTTTACCAGACAGATATTTGATGAGCCTGTGGTCTTCTAGGGCAGGGAATATAATAGTGAAACAATCCCAGTTTACCTTCAAGCTTACCTTCTCTCCCCTGCCAGTCCCATCCACACTGGCCAGAAGTTCTGTGGCACCCAACGTATGCTATCTTGAAGCATACGTGGGATTCAGGCTCCCCCATCTCTGCTCCCAAGTGATTCTGTGTTCCTGGAAAGCAGAGACAACAGGCCATTTCCCATTATTACTGCTCTGAACCCAGAAAGCTGCAAATATAGATAAATGGATCCTTTCTCCACTCACCAGCAATAGACTTCATTTGGAAGATGAGCTAAGAGAGATCTGTAGAGTTTTTGTTTCAAATATTCTACTAGATTTGATTATAGAAGTATATACATTTCCTAAAATATAAGTAGCCATCTCTCACATTTACAACTCCATAAGTTCTGACATTTCAATGTTATCTTAAAGAAAGAAACAATAGCATTCTTTCAACTCTTCCCAAGAAAAGCTTAAAAGCCCAGAACTTTTTAAACTATGACTCATTACTTTTGTAAAATATACCATGAAGCATTGTCATAATTAATTTAAATTAACTTTACTAATTTGTCAAAATAACAAACAACCATACATGCCTCAAATGGCATCCGGGATTTTGAATTGGTCATGCGCGTGAGCACACGTGTGTGTGTGTGTGTGTGTGTGTGTTTCAGTAAATCATAGATCTTGGCCATCTCTAAATTTACCAGTGTCCAGTGAACTTAGGTGATTGAGGACTTCACTTTTGTGTATTTAGCAAACATTTTGTACTTGCCTATCTGGAAATCCCTTTTTCTGAATCATTTCTTTAATGGACTGAACAGTATATTGCCATATGTGTGCAGATCCACCTTGTGGCATGAGAAGGAGGCCTCGTCTCTCATCCAAACTCGCTGCTAGGCAAGGCTTGTTGCCAGGAGCCAGTCATACCTGAATCATGATCCTACAAGAGATTAGTAGGTTTCTATCTTTGGATCCAGTGGGTATCCCAGAACAGGGAATTACAAGTGAGTTGCTCAGGGGTAAGAAGCACAGGTGTATTGCAGTTATAAATCAGGTAGACTTCCAGGAGATAAAGCTGTTTAAATTGAAACTGGAATAGAGTCAAAGGTAGAGGAAGAGCACACAGAATTGAGGCAGGCGCAGTGGGGTTTGTGGGTGAAGACCTAGAAGGACTTTGTGTAAGTTGGGGCTTCATTCCAAGGACCTACAAGAACCAATTGAACGTTTCTAAACAAGAGAGACACGGCCAAATTTGCATTGGTTTGCTTCCATCAGAAGTATAATAAGCAGGAGGTGGGTGGGGGATGGGCATTAAGTAGGGCACATGATATGATGAGCACTGGGTGTTATACACAACTAATAAATTATCGAATACTACATCTGAAACTAATGATGTACTATTGGCTAACTGAATTTAAATAAAAAGTTTTTAAAAAAGAAGTATAATAAGCAAAAAACAAAAAGTGTAACAAGCTTCTTTATCCAAATTCCTGGATGAGCCCAAGTATATTATTATGGTTATTTACTTGTTTGGAATGATATAATATCCTTCCTTCCTCTGAAGGAAAAATATACTTTAATTCTGCTTATGTTATGATTTGTTTATGGCACTGCCTTATGTCATAAGGAGGCATTATAACGGCATAATTTCTGACACATAAACAGGAACTTTCTATGCTTTTCTGCCTTTAAGAATGGATTCAAAGTATTTTAATCTCCACCACAACTCAAGATGGAAAAAACACAAAGGGCATGGCAACTTAAAAATGCTGTAACTAGGTTGTGTATATATAAATATTACTTCACAAATCTCTATAGTTACACAGGAATGTAGAGATTGTCCTGTTCAGCAGCTCTCAAACTTGTTGGTCTCAAGAGTTCTTACACTCTTAAAAATCATTAATGACCTCAAAGAGCTTTTGTTTATGTACATTACTTTTATTGACATTTATTAGAAATTAAACTAACGACATTCTTAAAACTTAAGAATGCACAAGCAGGGGCCCCTGGGTGGCTCAGTTGGGTAAGCAGCTGCCTTCAGCTCAGGTCACGATCCCAGGGTCCTGAGATTGAGTCCCACATCAGGCTCTCTGCTCAGTGGGGAGTCTGCTTCTCCCTCTCACTCTCCCTCTGTGCTCTCCCTCTCTCTCTCAAATAAATAAAATCTTAAAAACAACAACAACACAAAAGAATGCATAAGCACGTGTTTCATCAGCCATCAGGGCTGTGACGTCATCCCATGTTGTGTGACCTCCAGAAAACTCCTGTACACGCTCTTGAGAGAATGAATGAGAGTGAAAAAAGCAATAATATCTGGTATTATCATAAAAATAGCTTTACCCTCAAGGACACCCTGAAAGGATCCTAGGAAAGCCCATGGACCCCCTTACCACACTTTGAGAACTACCAGTCTACTTCAACTAGAGGATTAAGCCAAGAAATGCTTCAGATCACAGAGCTGTGAGGATGAGATCCCAGGATCATACTCTTTGACACTCATGGACATGTCTATCATCACAAGGTCACTTAGCAGTCATTCTAATGCGTACTAGTTAGGGTAATGCTAGTGGAAGGCAACAAATCAACTTAAAATTTTAGTGGCTTATTTCTCACTCATATAATAGTCCAGTGAAGGGGTTCCTGGACAACGTACACTCTTAGGGTGACCAATACACCCCATCTTGCCCAAGATAGTCCCAGTTTTATGAAAGTCCCATATTTCAAGAATCCCCTCAGTCCCAGGCAAACCAGAACAGTTGATCACCTTAACCCTTCTCCTTCCAGCATCGATTCAGTTTCCAAAGTTCCCTCCATCTTCAGTTTCTATCATCTTCTACGGCTTCAGGACCTCTGTTTCTGGCCAGTAGAAGAAGGCATACCCACTTCTTAAAACTTTTAGTGCACAAGTAACACCCCTGCCTTCCATTCACATTTCATGGTGGGAAGTAGTTGCATGAATGTAGGGGACCCATATAGCTGGGCAGCTGAGGCCTTTAGAAAAGAGAATACACATATCGGGCAGACTGTTAAACCTTTACCAAAAATGGTATTATCCTACTTTATCTCCATAACACTGCTCAGAGGAAGGTAGGGGGAAAGGCTACCCATTGTTCCCAGGGTTATAAGCAGAGATGAGAAAACTGATCCCTCAAAAAGTGTAAATGCCCTAACCAAGTGTTGATCTCATTTCCAACTTAAATCCTTCATAGAGGATTTGGTTTAAAACAACCAATACTAATTGACGAAAAAAACATTAATTATTACAATTACTCTTTAAGAATATTGACCAAGCAAATCATATTTTAAATGCATCACAAAAAAGGGAGGGGGGCGGGGGGATGGGCTGGCCTGGTGATGGGTATTAAAGAGGGCACGTTCTGCATGGAGCACTGGATGTTATACGCAAACAATGAATCATGGAACACTACATCAAAAACTAATGATTAGCGTATGGTGATTAACATAACATAATAATAAAAAAACAAAAAACAAAAAAATCTCCATACTTACAGGAAATTCTTCTAATGCAAAATAATCTACATGAAAAACAAAACCAGAAATCTTTTCCCCATTTGTTCTGTGCATGTGGTGTGCGTGCACATGTGTGTGGACTTTCCTTGAAGCTCTAGGACTCTCTTGTATTTCCCACTTCTTTCCAGGCTGATCTCCAACCTCCACCATCATTGCTTTGAATGCTAAGTGTCTGGTACTCCAGGTTCCCCCACAAAGAGGTGGCAGAGTTGTCTACCACCCTTGCCAGAGGTTTTCCCACTGATTTGGATCTGAATACAAATTCTTAAAAGCGATCCATGAATTCAGAAATAAAAGAACATCATTTCACTGGCAGGAAAGGAAGTTTTCCTGAAGAAATCCTAGAAGCCTGAGCTCACCTTTTAACAACCAAAGAAAGGTTGAATTGTATAATTTTAAGTTAATAAGGAGGAAAATAAATAAATGAGGTGAGACAGAGGGAAGAAATATTCTCTGTCCTTCAAAGCTCACATTGAACAAATTGAAAATGTTCTTATTAATACAAAAAAAAAAAAAAAAAAACCAGAGGGAAAAAGCTGCATGAAAATAGCAAATCACTATATACGCAGAAGACACTGTTATTGGGGGATATAATGACATTAAAAAGGCAAGTTAGAAATTGCTTGGAATTAAGAGAGGAAAGTTTTAGTAAAATTAACATAAAGTTAAATTATATTTTTACACAGTTTCTAAATTATAAATAACTGCATAAATATGTCCTAAACCATATAATCCAAGCTATTTGCATTTATTGCTCACGTCTTCTGTTAACCTTCAGAATTTAGCAAGGAAAGTTTATTTTTATAATAATTGTTCTTCCTTGACTGCATATTTTCCCTCCTTGAATAAATTATAATTTGCCTCCCAAACAAAAGCAAACTCTATAAGAGTTTGGATATTGTAAAAAGTATATTCATCTAATACTGAATGAATTTCCTCAGTATGAGATCGCACCCTTTCTTTTAACTTACTGCTAGCTGCCAAATGTAGTACTTTGCTGAAAGTGTAAACTTGGAGATTTGGAGGCTTATCTAGTCAGCTATGATTTCATTTTTACTAAAAGCTGATATTCTGGTTCATGTAAAAACTAACATACTAAGAAAGATATAAAGTGTACTTTGTATTTACATGGTATTTTCTCTAAGGATCAATAGTTAGAAGTGTAATATTTAGCATTATATATACTCAGCACGTACATTCTTCTTATATTACTGTGTAAAATTCTAGGTTGTGTTTTGCTTTTCAGAGTATATCTTGTCTGAAGGAATCAAAGGACTTTTTAAAAAATTCTTCTTTGGTTCTGAGATGAAGCTCTTTACTTGAAATATAACTTGCCTAAAGCAGTAAATAGAAACAGTGGCAGCTCTTTCCATGTGATTTGCCAAAGGGGTGTTAAGAAATTTCTCTGGTTTTTTTCTATATGTGTGATTTGAAAAGAAGTGCTAAATTGCTAAAGGAAATTAAAATGGAGGGAAAAAATGGAACTCTACACTTTGCAGTCTTTGAGCAATTTCTGAGCCCTACATACCCAGTTAAGCTGAAAATCTAAATGTTGGTAAGGGGAAGACTTGTTGGAAATAGGGAAAGAAGGAGAAAAGAACAATTAAATTAAAGCTATTGAGTTTGGTGTCTTCTGCTGAAATAGAAATGCTCACTGTGTACTGAAGAGAGCAACTTGTAAGCAGACAAATTAATGGGCAAAATAAGTAGCTGTTTGAGGGGCTTTCTTTCAGGGAAGTGGCTTGGAATTTTCTTTCCTTTTATTCTTAAATTATAAAAGTCATGATAGAATAATATTCAGAAAGTATGTAAAAGCAGGAAAAATAAATAAATAAATAAACCTCGTCCACCAGCCCAGGTGCCAAACAACAAGCACTATTATCATTTCGGTGTATTTCCTTCCAGTTACAAAACCCTTCTAATGAGATGGCTTCTTTCAAAAACAAAAACTGTTTCCTAAAGCTGTTTGACGGTTCTGAGAAGTGGATAGAGCTTTTTGGTCTTGAAGAGCAATTGGTATTCATTTATTTTGTTTTTCAAAATCTGGCGGAGAAACATCCCTTTGATATGCAAGCAGAGCAACAGGTAAAAGAAGGAAACATTAGACTGCCCCAACTGGAGCCCGATAGACCTTTGTCAGCATTTAAAAGCCCCGCAGGCAGCCCCAGCCTTCTAAAGTGGAGATTGCCAAGCTCCAGTATTGAATCTAGTTTCCTTCTTCCTAATCCTCACCAAACACCATCACCCAAGATCACCTCATCATTTCACTTAGCCTTCCACATTGGTTTTCCAATCTGTCCTCTTATCCCCAAGAGAAAAGAAAACACAGGCCCAGCCTGAATTCATCACTTGGATCCCCATGGTAGGATCTGCAAGCAAGTGCCAAGTGTCCTCCCCAAATCCAGATGACCCCAATATTCTGGGTCTTGCAATTTGAGAGTTATTGTCCTTATGTCCTTGAGGAGTCCAATCAGCCCAGCTTACCTCTATGATGCAAAGAGACAGACGAAGAGGATGCAGCTAAGAGTGTTGTGAGTTTGAATCACAACCCCATAGGGACGACGGGGGAATGTTAGAAAATAAAATTAACCTCTTAAAATCTTTTTTTAAGGAATTCAGACCATCATTACATCTATCATCAAAACAGCTTTATGAAGTTGTTGAAAATGAGAACTGACATCTCTCACAAATGAGGAAATTGAGGCTTGTTGAGGTCTAAACATTAGACTAGAATTGAGACATCTGATTCCTAAACCAACTAGGCAATGAATATTCCTTGATTACTTACCTTCAGTAAATAGGCTTTCAACAAGGCAATGCCTGTGTGAGATACAAATTCCCTCTCTTCAAATAATGTATAGCTTGAAAGGAAACAAAAGATATTTAACACATAAAATTCTACTAAAATTTGGTGTATATCTAATTGCCTAAATGGTATTGCTAAGGATTTACAGAGCTGGGTGAACACTGATTGCCAGGTAGATTTTAGCACTAGTTAGGGTTTTGTGAAACTGGGCTCTGGATTTAGGATGTAAGAATTTGTGATCTCCATATGTTAATAGGAACAGAAAAAAAATCTCAAAGTAGCCCAATCTGGTGTTAGCTGAGAGACTGAAAAAAAAAAAGAGAGAGAGGAAAAAATGTCTTCAAGAGACAGTTTTTATAACATAATACTTAAAGGGCTATCATTTGAAAGAGGGATTAAATTTATGTTATAAGGCTTCCTACCAAAAGGAGAATATTTCAGTGAAAGAAATTTTAGTTCTTCTG
This sequence comes from Mirounga angustirostris, assembly GCF_029215605.1. Classification (NCBI taxonomy): domain Eukaryota; kingdom Metazoa; phylum Chordata; class Mammalia; order Carnivora; family Phocidae; genus Mirounga; species Mirounga angustirostris. The sequence goes on along the minus strand of NW_026991709.1, from coordinate 140,654,805 downwards.
TAAACATTGCACAAGAGATGAGTCATCCTTAGAGATATTTCAGAAAACATTCCCACAATGAGAGGTAGCTTAGAGGAGATGACCCATCCTTTGCAAAGTTCAACACATAGTACTTTGTGAAGTGTTCAGAATAACTACAGAAGTATAATTATAATGCATGATGCTGACTCTCCACCAGAAAGAAAAGGAAATGCCACATGTTTGTGCCATTGGCAACCCAAACCTGGACTTGGCTGCCTTTGTCCCAGGATACCCAGAGTGATTTGCCATTTGGCTGTTGAAATCTTTCTCCTGTGACAGAAAAGTCAATGACCTTACTTGGCCAACAGAAGGGGAGTATGTGCGAAGGCAGCTGTTGGCCTATCTACCTTATGATGTAACATGTAGTGACTGTATCTAAAGAATTCAAGAGATTTGTCACACAGTAGAATAGGAGATACTATCTCATGAAGTTATCTGTTCTAGAGACCACTTTTCCAAGATAGTGAAATTCTGAAGCTGTCGCTAAATTGTCCTTCTGTCTGTCCAAGTCCTTAACAGAGAGTTTTGCATAATGTCTGGTCCCCATGGTTCCTTATTAATCCATACAATTAGCAAAATTTATAGGACAGTTACTTCATTCCAAGCTCTGTGCTATCACTGGAGATAGAAGGGGCCTCATGAAAATTATGATCAAATCCGAAAGAGAGACAAGCATTAATCAAATAATCATAGGATTGAATAGCTGAGTAAGAATGTTCTAATTTTACTAGGGAAAAAAATCACAGGATACCAGGAACATGTATTTGACAAGCCTGACCTAACCTAAGATGATCAAGGAAGACTTCCCAGAGGCGGTGATATACTGGCTGAAAGCTAAAGGAACGTACTGGGATAACTGGAGGTGGGTGGGGAAGAAAGGTCAGCATGTGGAAAGAGCTAGAACATAAAGGAACACGATACATAATGCATTGTCGAGTCTGAGAGGAGGGCCAGGTGACCACAGAAAGGGTATAAATGTCGGCTTAGGAGAGACAAGGTTCTGGAGATTGGCAAGAGGCCATCAGTAGCCTTTTCACTTGAGCAAGAGAAGGAACTGCTAAAGAGATGATGGGCTGGGGAGGACATGGTAGTGATGACAAGGCGCTGGACTGGAGAATTATTTAGATTATAAAATCAGCAGTCTTTAGTGATGATTGAAACTTGAGAGTACCGGAAAACAGAGTACTAAGAATGACTCCTCGGGGTACCTGGCTGGCTCAGTCAGGAGAGCATGCAACTCTTGATCTCGGGATCGTGAGTTCAAGCCCCACAAGTGGCGTGGAGTTTACTTAAAATAAAAAATTAAAAAAAAAAAAAATGATTCCCCATCCTGTGGTTATCCAGTTGGGTGAATGGTGTTAGAGTTCCCTAGGATAGGAAATTCTAAATACCAAGTTTGGGAGAAGATCATGGATTTGTTTGGGGCATGTTGGTTTGGGGTTGCTTTGAGACATCTAAATGGAGATATGAGTTCATTGTTGGATTCTTATGGAGTAGAATTCTTAGCCCATACATGAATTAAATATTGCTATCTTAAACCCTTCAAAATAGCTCAAATGATGAGGAAAAGAGGACCTCAATCCAATCTCTTCCTCTGAAAGAGCAACCAAATAGCATGTAATAATAGTTTGAAAGGCATTGGAAAATCAAGCCTCTTTCTGCAATTACATTCATTCATTTATTCATATATATGCATTCACATATCATGTATTAAATAAACATCATTGTAATTTCAGTCTAATAAATATTACACAATTGACCTGTAAAATCTATCTGGACCTTTGGGTAACTTATGTGATTGTGTGTGTTGGGGGGGGTGTGTGTGTAATTCTACTCACTAAACTATGCACTCACAAAGCATCCTGAAGTAAAGTATATTTAACACATTAATATTGGAACAAATACCTGTGAAAGTCATAAGCCCTTGAAATCACTTAATAGGAAGAATCAATTCCAGAGCTTCAGATACATCTGCTTGAATCACATCCTTTAACTTAGAAGTGAATATACAATGTAGTTAATGCTGGCTTGCCCAAAGCTGTCCTCCTTAGGATTCGATATCAAGCAGCCCCACTCAATGAAGCACTTTTGCACCCATTCCTATCAGGCCCCTATTTGCTAACAAACCCTGAATGGTTTTCATGGGTAACGGGTTGACATATCATCCTTGACATATGGCACATAGGCCACATGCTTGACTCGGTCTTGCAGCGCTTCAGGCAATCCAGGATTGCAGACATCCACAGCCATGCCCACAAAGCTGCACGGGTGCCCTCTGGAACCAGTGGTGAGACTATGGGTGGATTTGGATTCCAAGGGCTCATAAAGTGAAGTAAATATCAACACTGTACCAAAGTTTATAAACTTGTTAATGCACATACTGCTCATTAGTACATGCAGCTGAGGTAGCTGTGGTCTTTAACGGAGCATTTATGGAGGCTGGTGGGGAAAGCATGCAGGAAAGATGAACTATGTGTGTTGAGGCTCAGAGGTATGTCTACATTTGACTAGGACATTTTCATCTTAACACTAAAATACAGTGAAAGGTGGTTTTTTTTAAAAGGTTTTATTTGAGAGAGATTGATCAAGAGGAAGAGGGACAGAGAATCTGAAGCCGACTCCGCACTGGGCACAGAGCCCAGTGCAGGGCTTGATCCCACAACTGTGAGATCATGACTTGAGCCAAAACCAAGAGTCTGATGCTTAACTGACTGAGCCTCAGGCACCCCTGAAAGGTGTTTTAGATAAACCAGCTACATTTTGCCAGGATGGCTCCACATATTAGGCTGGTTTTTTTTTTTTGGTAATTTTTAAAAAATTGGATGATCTAAATATACATCGTTTGCAAACTTAACTCCAGGATGTGTATGACACAATCGTCACAATCCTTTGGGAAAATGCAGATTTGGAGGGAAAAAAAAATACTCATTATGCAAATGATGAGCCTCTTCCCCTGCACAACCTTCTGAGAAGTCCAGGTTCACCCCAGAACCACGGAGGAGGGTGTGGAGCTACAGAACGGAGGATGTTGGGAAAAGCAGGAAGGCTGGTTTCCGTGAAAAAGACCATGGAGCCATTTCCAAGGAGAAAGGTCTGGAAGAGTCAGGCAGGATTTTGAGGGAGAGAAGGACAGGGATGGAAGGAGCTCCCCCAGAGCCTGGGGCATCTTCAAAGAGAGAAACATCTCAAGAGATTTGTTATTTTGCGATGAGTTGCAGGGCAGATTTCTCACTTTGTTACCTCTTCTGGAGAATTCAGAAAACATGTTTTATTTAAGACTCTGGGGATTGCTATTTATGTTTCTTTTGATGAAACAGATTTTAGAGGGAATAAATGACCTCGGATCATTCTGGATGCATTTCCCATTCTTGGAAGGTCAATGCAGCACTACAAGAATTTAAGTTGCAACAACATTTAATAGTATATTAATAGCGCTTGCTAATTATGGACACACAGAAGAGGGACATCACTCCCACACTCCAAGGGTCTTTCCAGCTTTTGTCTCCCACCCAAGAAGGCAAATAAAAATGAATGTGACTGAAAGAGATAAGAATCTAGGAAAAACCCTGACTCTGCTCTCATTTATGAAGGTTTTATTTACAAACTTCTGTATTTTAACCACTTTTTGTTTGTTAGATTTTATTTATTTGAGAGAGAGAGCAGGAGCACGTTGGTGGGGGCGCAGAGGCAGGGGAGAAGCAGGCTCCCCGCTGAGCAGGGAGCCCCACATGGGCTCGATCCCACGACCCCAGGATCACAACCTGAGCCAAAGGCAGGTGCTTAACCGACTGAGTCACCCAGGCGCCCCTATTTTAGCCACTTTGAGCAATATGTAAAGCAGTGTAGCACTGATTTTTAGAATTGGGTTTTGGAGCCAGATTGGCTGAGCCTGAATCCCCACTGCAGCCCTTTCCAGTCAGGTGACGTTGGGCAGGTAACCTCTCAGAGTCTACATTTCCTCACCTCCAAATGGCTGCTGTGAAGTTTGAATATGTATATAATTCATGCTTAGCACTATGCATGTGCACAGTAAAAATTAGTAAATGTTTGCTATAGTTATTTTTGGCAATAAATGACATGGAAAATATCTTACAACTGGTGATAATAAGCCAGTAAGTTATAATTGCTACTGTAGGCAGTCCTGGGGTTTTCCTGATCTTTTTAAATCAGGACTTAATTTTATCATTTTAGTCAGGATTTAATTTTAGTTTTATTATTTTATTACCAAGTGGAATTTATTATGCATCCACATCACTTTATCCTATGGTGAGCATTTTATAGTGTAAGCTGAACAAATCATGTCCTTAGTCTTAGGGAAACAGAATAGAAAATGGGCAACACTGACCAAGATTAACATTTTTTAGAATATGTATAATTTATGTACCGCTGAAGGGGGAACGTTTTTAGCAAAAGCAAAAAGTAATAACTTTGGCAGAAGAAGAAACTTGGCAGCAAGGTTTTCAATTTCAGAAATTATCAATTCTTTCTTGATCTTGGCCGCCGGGCATTCACTCCTTGAAGTACCACGCGTCTGTGAGAACCTGCTGTGTTCCAGGCACTGCTCTAGGCACCTGAGGTACAGCAGCAGACAAAGCCGAGGAAGAGTCCAGCTTCATGCAGCTAAAGACTGGATAGCATTGCTTTAATTGTACTGTACCAAAAATGGCATCATGAAGGAAGGTGGATCTGAGACTTGCCATCACTTAGGCTCCTTTCCAAGGCTGGTCCTCTAGAGGCTGTTTATTTCTTCCTAGAATTGTGTCTTTAAGTAGGTAGCTCCCACCAGGAGATGGAAAACACCAGCAATTCCCATTCCTTAAAACACCTGGGCTTCCCTTAAGCATGGGCAGCTGGATTTAAAATGCATTATATGGGGGCGCCTGCGTGGTTCAGTCAGTTAAGTGGCTGACTCTTGATTTCAGCTCAGGTCCTGATCTCAGGGTCCTGGGATCAAGCCCCACGAAGGGCTCCACACTCAGTGGGGAGTCAGTTTGAGGATTCTCTCTCCCTCTGCCCCTCCCCCCACTCCCTCTTTCTCTCTAAAATAAATAATCGTTTTTTAAAATGCATTGTCTTTCCTATTGAAAATCTAACTTCCTCATTAAACAATCTCTTAACCAATTGTTGATCCCTATTATAAAATTTAAAGCAAGTTCCATCAAAATGAAAACTCCTATATACTTTCCCAGGCTTTTCCACAAATCTTCAATAGTTATCATTCATCTCTTAATTTAACCTGGTTTTGTGCGTAATTGGTATAAAGAAATATACTCACCTTGAATTCTTTAAAAAGGCTATGTAACACATTTAAGATGGAGGCACCGATTCCCCTTGCCAGGAATTTGTCAGGGAATTATTCATCAGTGCTGTGCTTGGATAGGCTGCCCAACTGTCAGATCATCATAGCTAGAAACTGTGCAATCAGGGGCTATTAACTAAAGACACTATGCTTCCTGAAAAAAAAAAAAAAAGAAAGAAAGAAAAGAAAAAATATAATATCTATATTACAAATGTAAGCCAGAGAGAAAGAGAGAGAGAATGAAGATCCTAACAGCTACATCTCAAGAGTCTAACTCTGGAAAAATTGCAGAAATGGCACTGTAGCATATGTAGTGTTAATGAAAATAAAATAAATAGGTCTTCTTCCATGAACCAATCTTTCACATGGCCCAAACAAGTTTAGAGGAAAGCAGACGTTTTACTGAGGTATTTTAGAACATTGAGGCAAAGGAAGGGTTACCAACAAGAAAAAATAAAAGCGCAAACAAAAATACCAAGCCTTCAGCATACCCCCAGAGGATGTTTAATTGTCAGACGAATAGCTCAGACCTTTTATGATAAATGTCAAATGTTGGATGCTTATAGAGGAATGAAGTAAATTCGGACAGAAATTTGAGCCTTGAATCAGTGTGAGAGAGCTGGGGCCATGCAGCAAGGAGACGGGTGCTGCACGGGAAGCCTGGTGCGCTCAGAGCCAGGGTGTCTGGGTCGCTGCGATCCTGGGAAAAGTCATGGAATCCAGGTGGGCTTTCATCCCCACTACTGGGAGAGCAGGCCAGCTTCAGGGAGCTGTATGATTTTAAACCTCTTCCACCACCACCACCCCTAGTTTCTGAGTCATTGTGAACTCTATTTAGAGAGTAGGCAAAACAGATTTCCTTTGCCTGATTTGTTCAGAAGTTGAGAATACCCAACCCAACACCAGTCTTTGTCAGTTGTACACATTCAGGCCCAACTCAACGTTCACCTCCTCCATTTAGCTTTCCTTAACCAAACTTATCCTTACTCTCGTGCCTCCATGTGGCTCCAGCGACTCTGCATATTCTCTACATTATATTTTCTACACAGTGATTATCATTCTTTTTGCATGCATTATTGAATGCTGTGTTTGGGTTCCTTGATTATTGCATGGTCTAGTAGAGAAAGCATGGGAACATAGAACAGTGTTAAATAATACCATTTCTGTATGTTTCCATGTTTCATTATTGAACACTCACAATTTTCAATAAGAAAAAAAAAAGAATGAAAAGCACGGACACTGGAGTAAGACCCAGGTTTAACTCTCAGCTTTGTTTCTTTCTAGCTGTGTGACCCTGGGCAAGTTACTTAATCTCTCTGATCTGTAGTATCTCAGCTGGAAGAAGATCATGAACAATGCTGACCTCATAGCAGTTTTTGAAGATTCCTTGAAATGCTGAGTATAAAATGCCTGGCACAGAGGAAGCATTATTTTTTTTAAAGACTTATTTATTTATTTTAGAGAGAGGGAGGGGAAAGCCAAAGAGAGAGGAAGAGAGAATCTCAAGCAAACTCTGGGCTGAGCATGGAGCCCCAACCAGGGCTTGATCTCATGACCCGGAGATCATGACCTGAGCTGAAACCAAGAGTCAGAAGCTTAACCGACTGAGCCATCCAGGCACCCTGAGGAGACACTATTAATCTTAAATCTCCTTTTTCAGAAGCAGTACCAAATCTTTTGGGGGAAGGGCGGTTGTTTTGTTTAACTCCCTGGTAGTTTCAAACATTTAGCACAGTTCTTTGCATAGGGAATGTATCCAGTTACCACCTGGTTGAAACAAATCTTTGAACTGGTAAAAATGAAGAGAATTAAGGGTAAAGCAAAAAGGAAAGAATGTTTGACCCATGGTTTGGACACCAGATCTTGGTTCTTTTTCTTGGCTAGCTGAGTAACTGGTACCCTCTGGGAGAACCATCCTTAGAAGGATGGAATTGAACTAGAGCAGAAGGTTGCAAAATGATGGGCCTCAGACAATATCTGGCCTGTAGACATGTTTTGGTTGGTCCACAAAATATTTTTTTCTGAAACTTGACTTGTTTGCTTAATATTAAAAAAATTATGACACGATGAAAATCAGATCGCTGAAATTTTATGGAAAGATCTGGCAACGTGGGTCCATGTTTCCACACAACAGTCTAACAGAGTGGAGGTCGGCGCCCCCTATAGATGGGGCATGTGTCCTCCAGTTCACACAATCCCCTCCTGGATCAACACACTTGGTTGTGTTGCCTGTCTCATTCTGGAAACACTAGACAAGACAAACTCTAGAATCCCAAGTTGTTCCTATTTTTGGAGCTGGAGAACCAAAATTGCTGAGGACATAACTGCTGGTAGAGCCAGCAGTGATTTACAGGGAACACTGGCTACTGTCTTGGAAGGGCCCGAAGGCCTCAAGTCAGATCCCTTGCATCTCTCCGTGGCCACACAATTGAGCAGACTGGAGAACATGGAGGTTTATAAAGGGGAAACTAGAAGAAGAAACCAAGCTCATAACTGTTCCCAGCATATTTAGTAAAATAGCTGAAACTTCATTGCTTTCAGAGAATATTCAGGAGGAGACCCCTAGCTTCCCTTCCAGAAGTATCTCATAATGATCCCTTTGGAACAGAGACAAGTGGTGTGTGAGAAACTGAAGGAGGATGTGGCTTTAATGTGGAGCCGTGGACACTTTGTCCTACCTGTCACCATGAGGGAATAATTCTTCGGTCTCCCTAAGACCATGTGAGCCTCTTTAACCCCCAAACAATGTCCCATTGGTCAGAGAAAGTATGAGTGAGAACTTGGAGATTGTAAGTTGGCATTCATGACATGCACAAACTGCATCCAAAAGCCACCTCTGGTAAACAGTGTGAGTGGGGCCGCTCAAAGTCCTCTGAGGAAAGTAGCCTGCAGGCAGACGTTGTAAATAGATACATACAGGTAGATACACTCAGGATTGTACTGCTACTTAACCCTCCCACAGATGTCTCTGCCTCAGCTTTCCAACACACCCAATGGATTCCTCAAGAAATGGCACCTAAACAACTCTTCTAGGAGGTCCATGCAAATAGCAAAGCAAAAGAACAGGTGCATCTGTGGCTTAAAAAAGGGGCTGGGGATGAAGGAGAGAAGCAATCTGTGTGTAATATGCTGTGGTAGTTAAATCGTTATCTTCTTTGAATTCTTTTAGAAATAAAATAAATATAAAAAGACAAGTAATTTTCTCACCTAATTTGCTTGTGGAGCTGATAATTAAGTGTTGTTGGTTGCATCACCAGAATGAATTTGTGATACTTGCTGTAGTGTCTCTGCATATTTAAAGACGAAAACGTTCTTTCTGGTGCTCAGTAAAAATATCATTTTTATGAACCCTCTTCCCCCCACCCCGCCCTGGCAGTTCTTGTAGCCCCCATGCCCTGTTTGTGGAGCTGCAACGCTCCCTGTCTGAGATGAGGCAACAGTCAAGCTTACACCCAAACGCTCCTGCTAGCCTGTCTGTGCCTTAACCCTGAGAAGCGAGCCTGGTCAGAGTTCTACAGAAATTGCAGATGATCTCAGAGACACCTCCTCCCCTTCATCTGTCTGTTTCCTTCCTGTCCCCCCTCACAGTTCAAAACAGGGTAAGGAGGGAAGCTTGCAAAATGGTTAAAAACTCCAGCTTCAGATGCAGTCCTGTTTTGGAATGCTCATCCAACCCCTTCAGCCTCAATTTCTCCCTCTCCAATGGAAGCCATAACTAAGTCATGGGGGTTGTAATGAGGATGACATGAGCTAATGCATGGACAATATTTAGCTCACGCCTGGAGCATAGTAAGAGTCCCATACAGGGTAGATTTCATCCTGGTCATCATCACTATCTATTCCAGATGTCCAAAGTGGTTGCATGTCAGAATAGCCTGAGGAGATCCTGAAAAATACATATTCACTGATCCCACACCCAAAACCGTGTTAGAACTTGTGAGAGTGGTCCTAATGATTTCTTCTAAGCTCCCTAGGTGAATAAATGCTCAGCCGAGCCTGGGAACCACTGATCCAAGCCTGGCTCCACAGAACCTTTCAGATGGAGCATGGAAAGAGTGACAGCTCTAGGGGGAGTCAAGGTCAAAGACAAAGCAATGACCCAACTGCTCCTCTGAGAATCATTTTATTTAGTCTTTTTATTTTGTTTAGTCTTCGGGAAAGGGCATCATCCCAAATATCATTTGGTATAAGTCCCCTTTCTTCTCTAAGCTTTCTTTCTAATCTTATTTATTGGTGCCAAAGACAGCCTTGCTAGCAGACTGGGATATTCCAAGGAGATTGAATTTGTTCATGCTTTGGATGTATGTGACAGTGGAGAAAGCAGAATAAATACAAATGAAAATTTTTTAAAAATTTTAAGAAATGGGGAGACACTCGATTCCAGTTTTTCTAATTAGCATCTCCAATCAAGTTTAGCTCCTATAAGGCCAGACACTAAATATTCTTTGTGTGATGTCCTCAGTTGAAATGATCGGCAAAACACATTTGTCCCATGAGATGTGGTGTTCTTTCTGCCCATTGGGACAAAAGTAGGTGAAGGAGCCAAAAAGTTTTCTGTTCTAGTTGACTCTGCCAAATCAAGAGTTGTTTGGGCTGTGGAACAGCAACTTTACCTCAGGCTTTCTTACTTCTGCGGCTACTCAGGTGATGGATTCATGAGAAACTACAGTGGGTGATGGGTGTGGCCAGACCTTGAGGAACCCTCAGAATGAGAGAGAGCAAGCAAAGCCCTGCATTTGCTTGGACGCATCACCACCATGGCTGGTCCATCTCTGGCAACCACCACAGGCTGGATCAGAGATAGGGCATCTCAGCATGCACCTCATTCCCATAGCTATTACATCACCACTGTCGCCCCATTCAAGAAATACCTTGGTCTGCAACTACCAGCAACATTTTTAGAGGAATAAATATATATATTTGGTTTGCAAGAACTTCATTAAAACTGAATTATTTGTGAATTTGATCCAGGCTTTACTGGGGCTTACAACATAGTTTGCAACTGATCTCGGGATTGGGACACTTGCAATAGAACAGTGATCCTCAACTGAGGGTGAGTTTGCCCCCAGGAAATGTCTGGAGACATTTTTGTTGAAATAACTAGGTCAAGGGGCTGCTTACAGACATCTAGTGAGTAGAGGTCAAGGATGCTGTTAAATGTTCTGCAATACACAGGGCAGGTCCCCAGTCAAAGAATGATCTCACTCAAAACAGCAATAGCACCAATCTTGAGAAAGCTGGTTATAGAAGAATCTGCCAGACCCAGCTCCTGCTCACTTCAGTAAACCCCTCCACTCTCCTCTGCTCTTTTGTGCCCCATTAGAACACAGGGATCACGGGTAATGGTTTTCATTGTTGACTTGTCGATCAGCCTCTAGGGCAGGGACATCTGCTTGCAGAAATCTCTTTCCTCCCACCGGCAGTCGGGAGGAAGTGTGTATTTCAGGCTAACCTGAAGGATTATGATGGCACAGATAGCTTGGGGGTGGCGGAGACCCAGACCGGCATCCTGTAATCACTAGCTTGAGTGCTTAACAAAATCAAAAAGATGAATGTATATCATCTGTGCTGCCCCTCTGTGTTTAGGAAGGTGAACTAATCAGAAATAAATGGAGAAAGTTGTTAAACAGATGGCATGTGGATTAACTACAAAAGGAAGTTAAAATCCAAATTGTATGGTAAATCTACCTCGTTGTAGACATTCCTCCTGCTGCAGAGATTGTAATTACTTAACACCCACCCTAAGTTATGGTGCCCTTGGCAAATTCTTCATACTCTCGGCTCCAACTGGGTTTTTGGTATCTAATTTTTTGAAAAAAGAGTATCTGAAAATTGTGAGCTGTAGCAACATCAGTAGTATGTGATATCCTAGGAAAAAATGTGGACCCAGTTCTGAAAGCAGGACTGTTTAATTTTCATCCATGTTTTTGCCCTTAGACCTCATTTCCCCCCAAATGGTTTGTTTCTTTTTTAAAAAAAAGATTTTATTTATTTATTTTAGAGAGAGAAAGTACCAGCCGGGGGGAGGAGCAGAGGAAGAGGGACAAGCAGATTCTGGGCTGAGTGCGGAGCCCCACGCAGGGCTGGATCCCAGGACCCTGAGATCATGACCTGAGCCAAAATCAATAGTCAGATGCTTAACCAACTGAACCACCTAGGCGCCCCAGTTTGTGTTTCTTTTTTGTTGCTATGAAAAAGGATAGTCATGACTCTGAGTTAGTCATTAGCCGATGGGCACCGGCTCTGAATTAGTAGCCAAAATGCAAACAGAAGAATTATTTGGAATTCCCATTAAGGAAATCCTATGGGGTAGTTGTGAATTTTGTTCTATTGAAAAACTTAAAAGGAAGGTGAAATAATATTACATTATTTGGCTTTGATACATCAGATTTTGCCTCCTTTGAGCACCCATCCTGCTGGGTGGTAGAGAAATTTATTCTCACTAGTGCTCACCCCCACCACCACTACCCCAGGAATAAGGAAGTGTCAAGTGTCTGAGGTAGTCTGGAGCTGTAGCTCATGGGACTGGTTTCCACTGATTGCTCATTGTCCAGGTGGTCCCTAATAGGGCTGCTACGGTAAACAACTTCAGAGAGCACCATTCACCTACACACTAGGTGACTAGTCTAAAAACTATACTGTACATGGTTCCCCTAGAAAAAGTCAAAGAAGACATGTCACCTCAGCGCTGCTGGGCCAAGCTGTGGCATGGAAACTTTGCTAATTCTGGAAGCGACTGCAAACATGGTCAAGCTAGCTCTTCCCCTCTGAGATTCTCCCAACTCCCTGGAGCACAGTGCAGGAGTAGGGTGCCAGTTAATCTCATACCTCATCTCCTTCTAGGTTTAGGGGAACCTCACCAGAGCTTCCAAGATTCCTTCAATCTTCTTGTCTTTCCTCTCATAAGATGCATCCACTGGCCCGCCCACCCACCCATTGTCCTTCTAATCAACTTCAGTGGATCACCAGAAATAGGAATTTAGCCTTTTCTTGGTGGGGGAGGGACAAGATGGGGTGGAAAAATGAGATGTTAAAATCGGTGTGGTGTTTTTCTAATTTATCCTGATCTACGGGGGGCTGAGTTAGTCCCAGAGCTTTTACCAGGAGGATTCTGAAGTAACTTGGCAAATGAGAAGAGGAGAGAGCATCCCAAGAGCATTATAGCTCCTGGGGCGCCTGAGTCGCTCAGTCATTAAGTGTCTGGCTTCGGCTCAGGTCATGATCCCAGGGTCCTGGGATCGAGCCCCGCATCGGAATCCATGCTCTGCGGGAAGCCTGCTTCTCCCTTTCACACTCCCCCTGCTTGTGTTCCCTCTCTTGCCATGTCTCTCTCTGTCAAATAAATAAAATCTTTAAAAAAAAAAAAAAAAAAGAGTGTTATAGCTCCTGAAGAAGAGCCCAGTTGTGACACCGTTAGCGGGAAAGAGAAGCCAGTAACTTGAGTGGAAGGCAGAATGGAAAAAGCAAAGCAAACTTTAAAGAAAGTGTCAGTTAATCTCTCCAGAGCATCTGTCAGGTGAGCAATTCTGAAGGAAGGAAGTTTCCTTCTTCTGCAGGGCCTCGCAGGTGGGTCTGCTTCCTCCCTCTAGTTCTAATCACTCCTCCTCGTTCTGGGCATCATCTAGTCCAATGGCACCCTGGCTCCAGAGAGTTCCCACCCTGTTGTATCAATCTATTGGTGTCAGAGTTAACTGGCTGAGAATGAAGTTTCCAGGCAATAAGTGTGGAGAAAAACCATTATAATTGGGAAGAGAATGGAGATACCAGCTCTACATACCAGCAGAGTTAAGGATTTACCATGCAAAGACACATTCTGATTCACCCTGACATTTCTTCCTTGAAAAACAACTTTTATAATTCATTTCTTTGCTTAGACATATTGCTCTACTGTTTCATAGATGCTTACCACCTTACAGGCTCTTTATTATCCCCCTTTGTGCCCTCATGGTAGTACTTAGCACATTGCCTTGCACACATTAGGTGTTCTATATTGGTTTGTGTAGTGGAAATAAAATCAAGAAGCTATGAAGCTGGGGGAAAAAAGGCATAGGAACCAAAGCCACAGGTAACCATTTTTCATTAATCTTGTATAGCAGCAGCCCTACTCCTAAAAATTGTCATACCTTTGAAGTGAGACAGTGTTGTGTGCATGTGTGTGCATGTGAGTGTGTTTTAAAGGAGAAGTACAAAGCACTAAGTTGGCTGGTTGCTCAGCCATCCTCCCACCAGGGTGCTGGGAACCTGAGAGTCACTAATGAGTGTGGGTTTTATGCTTCCATTCGTCCCTGTTAGCTGGATCAGAAGAGAGCGTCTTTGAGCCTAAGCAGCCCACAAATCCTGGAGCACTTCCCTTTCATGTGCCCCACTGCTTATCTACTCTGACAACAATATGGTGAGACTTCCCTCCCTCTGGCTTAGGGCCATGGTCCCCATCAGAGCACACATAGTGCTCTAGGAGTGGGCAGAATAGCAGGAAAAGGTCAGAATGAATAGTTACTCCTCTTGAAAGAAATATACCTTAGTTCAATTGCTTGTCCACAAGAACAGAGGACATCTCTGCAAGGCATTTGCCAAACGAGTAAGTGTTTCTGAGGATGGAGTGTTGAACTTCGAACCACAACTAGAGTCGGTCACCAGGGACACTCCTTTACAATGACTAGCAACCCTAATAAAAAGGGTTCTGATGGGGGACGATCCATCTCACCCCTGAGGGGTGATAAAGGAGAAAGGGAAAGTGGTAGGTAAGGTACAGTATTTGGATCTCTTTTCTTGAGTGAGGAGAACAAAAATGATTTGACATCAGAGTGCTATGTAATGTCAAATGTCCCCAGTAGGTCTTACCGGGGAAGGGGGCAAGTGTCCAGCCCTTATTTAAAAGAGGCTGTAGATGCCATATCTCCTTTGCCTCTTTAAAATTTCTGTCTTTCATCTTAAGAGGTTTTCTCATTTGAAATGGGAAGAAAAGGACACCAATTTGCAATGCCACTGATAAATGAGACAAAGCTTAAAACAGTCAGTTGATGTAACGTGTCCATTCACTTTTGATGTGCCATAAGCCATCCTAAAACTTGGTGGCTTAAGACATATTTATTTCACTCCCAGTTCTGTAGGCCAACAGTTGGTCCGAAGGTCTGGTCTAGGCTGGGCTATGGTATCCATGGTCAGCTCTGAATCTGTGAGAGGCAAGAACAACTCATCTCTGCTCCACGTGGTCTTTCATCTTCCAAGAAGCCGGAGCCCCTTGACTTGATGGCCGGCAGGCTTCCAAGACACGAAGCTAAGTTGCTCCCAGTTTCTGGAGGCTGAAGCTCACAACTGGTACAGCATGGTTTTCTGCCTCCTTCTATTGGCCAAAGCAAGCCACATGGTTAAAGCCAGGTTTAAGGGGTCAGGGAGAGACTCGACCTCTTGAAAGGAGAACTGCAAAATTATTTTTCAAAGCCGTGTGATTTCAGAGGAGTCTAGTAACTGGTAACTTTCTCAAACTATCTGCACAGTGTGGCTTTTCGGCACTCTGTCCTAGCCTCTGTCACAGCTTTGAAGAAATCCAGAGGCAACTCTGTAGCTGATTTGAAAGAGCAGCAGACTAAGAATCGGGATACCTGATTCCCTATCCTGATCCTGCCATCATCAAACTGTGATGCTGTAACTCTGATCATGTGTCTACAAAATGAAGGAGGTAGATTCAGTAAATTCTAAGACTCTTTCCATAATTCAAGTCCTATGATTCTTGGATAAAAAGAGGTTTCCTTTCAGTAGTTCATAAGTAAGCATGGATATATTTTTTGTATTAAAAATGGGTATTATTATGTTTTTCATGATCTTCTGCTCTAGTTAACAACCACGGCTAGCTTGTCTAAGGTATCTCCTTCAGATATTTGGATTCATTGGGAGGCAAATAAGTATAATAAATAGTCTCTATTTGGTTTTAATTACCTATTGCACAAATAACATTGTAAATACAGTGTCACAAACAAACATTCAAAAATCCTACCCCTCACATAATATATGCATGATTGCATATGTTCCATGAATACGTATGTATAACACGCATAGTATTTAAAATTCATGGTCATCATATTTAAAGCATATGTCGTTATTCTAAGAAACGTACATACAGAAAAGTGCACATATTTAAGTATACAGTTGAATTAATTTTCCAAATTTAAACATACATTCATAGCAAACATCCAGATCAAATAAAATGTTACCAAAACCTCAACAGCCCTCCTCATTCTCCCCTCCCAAGGACTGCCCAGCTCCTGAAAGTTAACCAGTATCTTGGCTTCTATTCCTATAGACCAGTTTCACCTGTTTTTGCCCTTCATGTAAATAGAATTATACAACATGTACTCTTTTCTACCTGGCTTCTTTATGTTTGTGATTCATTATGTTTGTGATTCATTATGATTCATTCATGCTATTGCACAGAGCAGCAGTTTGTTCATTTTCATTGCTATAAATTATTTCAGTGTACGAACATACCAATAATTTGTTCCACTGTTGGGCCTTGTGGTAGTTTCCAGTTTGGGGTCATTATGAATAGTACTTCTGTGAACACGCTCATAAATGTTTTTAGTGCACACATGTACAGATTTATTACATTTATACTTAGGAGTGGAATTGTTGAGCCATAAGTTTTATGTTCAGCTGTAGTAGATTCTGTTAAACAGTTTTCCAAATGGATTTTGCCAAATTACATCATTATCAGCAACATATCAGAGTTCCAACCGGTCTACATCTTTAACAATATTTGGTGATGTCAGCCTTTTTAAATTGTAACAAATCTAGTAAGTGTGTACAGGTATGTCATTGTGGTTCTATCAGTGTCATTTTTCTGATGCTTTTTGCATGTGTATATTTATACTACATTAAAGATCATCCTCTGAAGTTCTATCTGGACCTTGAATTCTCTGATTCTTCCTTTTCTGGTATGGAATTTAAAAGAAAACACATATGCAAAAGCAAAATGTGATCTATATACATACAGTGGACAATTATTCCATCCTAAAAAGGAAGTTCTACCATGTTATAACATGGATAAAAACTGGGATCCTGGGTGGCTCGGTCAGTTAAGCATTTGTCTTCAGCTCAGGTCATGATCCCGGAGTCCCAAGATCGAGTTCCACATTGGGCTCCCCGCTCAGTGAGGAGTCTGCTTCTCCCTCTGACCCTGCCCCCTCTCATGCCATCTCTCTCACTCTCTGTCTCAAAGAAATAAATAAAATGGATGAAAATTAAGGACATTATGCGAAGTGAAATAACATTGTGCTATTTTAGTCACAAAAAGACAAATATTGTCTTATTCCACTTATATGAGGTATTAGAATAGTCAAAATCATACAGACAGAAAGTAGAATGATGGTTATCAGGAGCCAGGGTTGGGGGATGAGGAGGTAGGTTTGTTGGGTATAGTTTCAATTTTGCAAGATAAAAAGAATTCTGGAGATGGGTAGTGGTAATGGTGTACAATAACATGAATGTACATAATACCACTGAACTTTATGCTTAAAAATGGTCAAATGGCAAACCTTGTTATGTGTATTTTATCAGTTTTTTTTTTAAAAAGCAGAAAGAAAATGGACTTCAATACCAAACTTTGTATAAAGTATATGGTATCCCCTCTTGTCCTTGACCTTCAAAGTTCTTTCAGGAGATGCCAGGTGGGCTATGAAGAGAAAGAAGAATATGATGAAGAATGTTTCCAAGCATCACATGTTCTTTTACCAAGCACCAGAGAAGTCATCTACATCCTTCCACTCACACACACACACACAAAAAAAAGAATCACTGGGTGTACAGAGTCACAAGGAAGCAGATTTCAAGTCAATATAGGAAAATACCCATCTTTTAATAAATTGAAGAACAACAAAATGGCCTTCTGGACACTGGCTATGTTTGAATTTTTCTTTTGAAGGATGCTACAGGGACAGGAAAACTGAAGCTCCTCCTGATTCTATAATTCTAGTAGTTTTTTCTTGACAGTTGATTCTTAAACTGAATATGAACACTGATTATTGCTGGCTTATTTGAAGTGCCTTTTTGAAAGTATTTCCTCCTTCCCAAGAGGTAGGTGGTCCTTTCAGATCATTCACAACCATGACCCAACGGGTCTATATGAGCCCAACAAAAATAGCTTTGCGATGACATATGTCATTGTTAAGAATAAACTCTGATAACAAGAAAAAAGAATAAAATCTGATTGAAACCGTCCACCTTCATAGATACCCATTAGATTGCCTGCTTTCTTAGGGACTTGGTGTTATGACTGGATGTTTGTATCGCCCTCAAAATTCACATGTAAAATCCTGATCTCTAATGTGATAGTATTTGGAGGTGGGGCCATTGGGAGGTGATTGCGTGATTAGGGTGAAACCCTCAATGAATGGTGTTAGTGCTCTTATAAAAGGGACCTCAGAGAGCTCCTTCACTTTTTCTGCTAAGTGATGACATAGTGAGTGAGAAGACAGCTGTCTTAGGAACCATGAAACAGACCTTCACCAGACACAGAATTTGCTGATGCCTTGATGTTGGACTTCTCAGCTTCCAGCCTCCGTTTAGCATAAACGGACTAAGATACTTGGCTCCTTAACCTCAATAATATTCTATAACCAAGCCCTTAGTCTCTGGTACCTCCCATTTGAACTCCTACCTCCTACTGATTCTCCCCTAAACTCCTTAGGGTGGAGTAGATGCCAGCCCGTTGCTCCTCTGGGACTCCCCTGGCACAGTCCCTGTCCGGCCTTGTAATGTCCTATGTGATGCCAAGTGAGAAGAGAGATGGATGAAATATTTCTTATTCAATCCATTCCCTGTCTGAAATGGAAACCAGCTTAATGACAGGCATAAACACTGTGATCATTTTTAACTAGGATATGAATCAGCTTGGTGTAAAAGACTCTTCTATAGCTATTTTTATTTTCATTGGAGCTTTGTCAGGAAACATTATTTTAATAGGTGCTAAATCCAAGCTTAATTTTTAACCTACTTAGGTCTCCAATATTCTTCAACCTGAACTATTTAAGGCGATTTATGTAGTCAGGTCTGTATGCACAGTGCACTTGGAAACCTTTTACTCAGCTTGAAGAAAAATTTATGTCAAAAGATGCTCTCAATGGTGTATAAATAGATGATTTATAAGATCCATATTAGTTTTAGGTAGCTATGATTGCTATTAAGTAATAATAATGGAGATCATTTATTGACTGCTTTCATTTCATGAGGGAGAGAGGTGCAATCATTTTCACCCATTTTATACATGAGGAAACTAAATCTTAGTAAAGATGAATAAGCTGCTGAGGTCATTCCCAGTGCCTGGATTCTAATTCTGGCTACAGTGCACACATGTTCTTAACCACTGCTCTCTGTAAAGGGCATTGAGTTGTCATCCTCATTTACTGAGCCAGACCAAAAGGAAACAGGCCTCAGGAATGAGAAGGGATATGAGTTGGATAGAAAAATTCACCATCAGTAAGAGTTAACAAGCAGTGAAAAATGTTACCATAAAGAAGCTATGGCATATTTGCCACAATATTTTAAAAGACATTATATGACCCTATCCAACTAAATCAATCAGGTGAAATTGACTAAATCAGAGACTGAAGGAACAGTGGAAGAATATTCCATTCTGAAATTCTACATCTAGTGAGGTCCCAGGGAGAGTCAAATCTGTTTATCCATTGAAAGTTTTACTTAAACATAATCTGTTAAGGATGATGCTAAGGCAGTTTATCACTGTTTTGCCTGGCATACAGAAGACATCCAAGAAATATTGATTGACTGCCTAATTGGTTGAATTTGAGCATGTCCTGGCCTAAGTGGGTGGGCAGATGGGGTGGGCTAGCTATGGTTTTATTGAGATGTAGGCTTGATGAGCCTTCTTAGATATGAAATAACTAAATTAGTTTGGGGTGGTGGCAGAAGCTGTAGAGTACAAGACTTCCAAACAAATGGGAGGAAAACCATGGCTATAGTCCTTGTCCCAAAAAAGAGAAGGTCAGAGCCCTTAAGTTTGATATGATAGTCTTGGCTGAACTTTGGAGAAAGGGGTAGTTTACATGCAAAACAGTCCCTCCTGCATCTACATTGAGCTTTGGGTGAGTCTTGAGGGAAATTATCAGCTAGTGAAAAAGTGTAGTGTCTTCAAGAAGCTGGGAGCATTTGTTTCTGATTTCATTTCAGACCTTAGCACTAGAGAGGAGCGCCTATATCTCACAGCTCATGGGAGATGTTGATGCTGAACAACATGCTAACAACTATAAGTCCAGACAGATGACATGAAGTAGAAGCCACAGAAGATACTTTGAGGACCATTAGAATGGGGAGGGGCAGGGTCTCATGGAAACCAAGGCCTAAGCAGAATGTCAGAAGCAACAGACAGATGGAAAGTAGGTTCCTTGAGTAGAAGAGGTCTGCAACAGCTTGCTGCCCAGGACAACTTAGGTCCCCTGCAGTACTGTAACCAACTATCTCTGTCCTTGGGGCCTGGCAGAAAGCGCACTGGTCAGAACTGTCTCCTACAGCCAGAGCTCCTGGGACTAGGCTAGATGTTGGGAAGTTCTCTATCTTCTGGTGCTCCCAAGAAGCCACATCCCTCATCTTTACAGGAAAATATACAGAGAAGTAACTCTACAGGGAGGTTCCCATATAGCAGACTTACTTAGTTTGTTATATGGGAACATTTGGCATTATCAGAGATCAAGGGAAAACAAGGGTATTTGTAAATGTCCTCTTTACAAAGCTCTTGTATTCAAGTTAATACAGGTGTTAACTCTGATAATGAAATGGATATTTATTTATCTTAACACTAATTTTATTATTTCCTCAAAAGACTCATAGAAGAAATTTCTGCTGTCTCAGTACCAAGAACAGTTTTGCTTCTTTCAAGCAGCAATTTTTGCTTTTATGGTACTTGTGCTGTGAATTGTAGGACAAATATTGATCCCTGCAAACTAATCAGAACAGATCTAAATTTGTGACCATATATCTTTATAGAATATAGTTCTTATGGTATGCTTTTCCCACTTTAACTTTCTAAATCTTACTTTACCCCAACGTTACTCAAATATTTCAATTTACTTACACTGATTTTTCTCTTAATTCAATTGGGAAATCACTTTTTATTTAGTTTTGTTATTGTCATTGTTGTGTATTTGGGATTTGTGTGTGTGTGTATGTGTATGTGTTTGTTTTGGTGTACATTCTGCATTCCATAAGTCACCACAAATCCTTTTGGGAATGAGTCAGTATAAGAAAGTAATGAGATATAATGAAATAATTAGGAATTTCTTTGACAATTTTAAAGCTTCAGACATTGATAAAAGAAATTGAAGAAACCACAAGTAAATGGGAAGATATACCATGTTCATGGATTAGAAATATTAATATTTTTTAAATATTCATACTACCCAAAGCAATTTACAGATTTAATGCAAAATTCCACTGGCATTTTTCACAGAAATAAAAAAAAAAAAACTAAAACATATGGAACCACAAAAGATTCTGAATAGCCAAAGCAAACTTGAAACAAGTGGGACTACATCAAACTAAAAAGATTCAGCACAGCAAGGGAAACCATTAACAAAATGAAAAGGCAACCTATGGAATGAGAGAAAATATTTGTAAACTACTTGTTCAGTAAGAGGTTAATATCCAAAATATACAAAGAAGTCATACAACTCAATAACAAAAAGCAAAACAAAACAAACAACCCATGTAAAAATGGGCAAAGGACCTGACTATGTAGACATTTTTCTAAAGAAGACATACAAATGGCCATAGGTACATAAAAAGGTGCTCAACATCACTAATCATCAGGAAAATGGAAATCAAAACCACGATGAGATATCACCTCACACCTCTTAGGACTTCCATCATCAAAAAGATAAAAGATAACAACTGCTGGTGAGGATGTGGAAAAAAGGGAACCCTTGGACACTGTTGGAGGGGGGATATAAATTGCAACAGCCACTATGGAAAAGAGTATAGAGTTCCTCAAGAAATTAAAAATAGAACTACTATATGATCCAGTAATCCCACTTCTGGGTATATATTAAAAAAATAAAATAATTATCTCAAAGAGATATCTGTACTCTCAATGTTCACTGGCAGCATTATTCACAATAGCCAAGGTATGGAAGCAACCTTGATAGATGAATGCATAAAGAAAGTGTGGTGTATATATACAATGAAAAATTATTTAGCTTTAAAAAAGGAGGAAATTCTTTCATTTGCAACAACATAGATCTAAAAAAGAAATTAAAACTCATAGAAACAGAAAATAGAAAATTGGTTGCCAAGGATTGGAGGAATGGGGGAAATAGGAAGAGTTTGGTAAAAGGTACAGACCTTTAGTTATAAAATGAGTAAGTTCTGAGGTTCTAATGTGAAACATGGTGATTATAGTTGCTAACCCTGTATTATATCATTGAAACTTGTTACGACAGTAGGACTTAAATGTTCTCATGCGCACAGAAAGGTAAAATATGTGAGATGATGAGTATGTTAATTACCTTGACGGGGTATCCTTTCATAAAGTGTATGTAGAGTTGACTTTTGAACAACATGGGTTTGAAATGCACGGGTCCATTTAAACATGGATTTTCTACAGTACAGTCCTGTAAGTATATTCTCTCATCCTTATGATTCTCTTAATAATATTTTCTGTTTGATCTTATGTTATGATACTATTCTACTGTATAAGAATACAGTACATAATAAATATAACATACAAACTATGTTGTGTTAACTGACTATGTTATCAGTAAGGTTTCTGATCAGTAGTAGGCTACTAGTAGTTACGTTTTTGGGGGGTAAAAAGTTATACACAGGGGGCGCCTGACTGGCTTAGTCCATACAGCATGCAACTCTTGATCTCAGGGTCATGAGTTCAATCCCCACATGGGGTGTGGAGTCTCCTTAAAAAAAATTTTTTTTAATTTAAAAATATTTTTTAAAAGGAAGCTGACAATATAAAAAAAAGTTATACACAATTTTCTACTGCATAGGGGGTGCCAGTGTTCCTAATGCCCATGTTGTTCAAGGGTCAACTGTATATCAAACCATCACAGTGTACACTTTAAATATCTTCAATGTTGTATCAATTATATCTCAGTAAAGCTGAAAATAAAATAAAATGTAGACTGCAAAAATAATAAAACAACAATATTAAAGCTTTGAAATCTCTGGAGTCATCTTTTTTTCATTTTTCAAAGCAAACACCACCTCCATATTTTCCTCATCCTATCAAATTGAGAGCTATATTTTGGAAGATGCTTATGTGGCACACTGATGTCATGGTACCTTTAGGGCATTGGGAAGTTATCATGAATTTATAAGATATTCTCAAAATCTCACCAGCTTGTAAATTCCATGAGGACAAGAGCTGGTGGTTTTGCTTACTGCTGAATTCTCTGTATCTAGCACAATGCCTATGAGGCACTCAGAATTATTTGTTAAATCAACAGTCCTACCACTGGGCTACTGCACTGTCATCAGAATAAATATGGGGAAACAACTAGCAGTTTCTGTAACAGTTAAGCATGAAGATACCACTAGAGACTTAGAAATAATAATGCATTTGAAGTTTGGAATTGTCGTTTGGAGGAATCGTTGCAGTAAATCAGTAAAAAAGCTTAATAGCTATAATTCCCCCAAATTCTGCTATATTTATTCCATTTTAATCTTCTCTGACCTTCCCTTCCTCTTTCCCACCTCAACTCTAGGGAATGAAAAGACAAATCCATATGTCTCTTTTTCCCTACCTCCTTGTTTAAGACTTAACATTAACAGTAAGTGCTAGGAAGCCAAGATTTAGAATCTCTAAGAGTTAAAATGAGAAGAAGCATGAAAAAGACCATGATCCATTTTCCGTAAGCCCGTTGATCTTCCTGAGTTCCTACTGTCAACGGATTCTCCTCAGCAGGTTTCATTTCAATCCATTGCCAACTAGTATGTATGGAGTCAGCATGAAAGTATAAATCACATTATGGCTAAATGCAGAGGATATAAGTGGCTCAAAACGGTATCCAAAGACACTGAATTCAAAATGAGATGCTGCAGATTTCTGTGACCAAGTCACTAAAAAAAGCATTCCTGTAAAACGAACAAGTAACTCAGAAAAAATAAATCAAAATAGTGAGTTTTTTCTTTTTTTTTTCTTGTTTTTTAATTGTGCAAAAAATAAAAGGGAGATATCAAAGTCTTGCTTGTCACAGAATACTATTTTAAATTGGTTGAAACTGATACTCCAGTGTTCTGTTGTTTTCGTTTGGTTTAGTTTGGTTTGGGTTTTTGCTAGCACTTCAGTGAAGTGCTAGCTAGAATCTCTGAGTCTAAGAGGGACTCTTGAGATCTCACCCTTAATTACTTCATCTATCACCATCAGCACGATGCAACAGAGGGGGAAAATATATATTTTTAAAAGTAATTAAAACCCTATTGGAGATGAATCTCAAATGCATTAATTAAGTGAAAGAAGCCAGACTCAAAATACTACCTGCTGTATGATTTCATTTATGTAACATTCTGGAAAAGGCAAAATAATAGGGACAGAAAACAAACCAGTGGCTGCCAAGGCCTAGGGTTGAGGTAGGAATACCATAAAGGAGTGGTGAGGATTGGGGGGCGGTAACAGAAACGTTATATGTCTTGTCATTGTGGTTACACAACTGCACGCATCTATCAAAACTCACAAAAATGTACACAAAAATAGTGCATTTACTGTATTTAAGTAATTCCATAATAAAAATAAAATGATGGGGAACCTCTATTGATACAAGCATGCCAGTTTCTCCCCAAAGGATGGGAGGATGAGGAATGCAACGAGATAGAGCAGATGGAGTAGAAGTACCATCAGCCTCTCATAACTATGACTCTTTATGCCGCAAACACTATCTCATTTGGTTCTCACATTTGTTTGTCTGAAGTTATATACTGAGTAGGCCTGGGACTTGGGTTTCAAACCCCACTCTGTCTGACTCCAAACTCCAAGGTTTTCATAACGCTGCTCAACTGCTTCTCCCACTATGTGCGGGTACTGAATGTACAGAAATGCGTTTACTTCCCAGGACCTGGTGGTAAAACGCATCAGTTGCCCGTCTCTCACAGATGAGGAAGCTAAGCAGAGCTTCGCAACTTGCTCAAGAGCCAGAGCCTGCATTCAGACCCAGGCCTGTCGGGCCCTACGCCATGTTTTTGTGGCTGTTGTTGTTTGTTTCTTCTCGTTTTCACTCTTCCCATCGCTTTTCTCTATAAAAGCTGAAAATTATGAAGCGAGTATATGTGTATCATTTTTCATACTCAGGCACACAGGAATGCAGGCCCTGTTACTAAAGAATTTTCAAATGTGGCTACCTTGAGCAGGTAATAATAAGTCACAGACTAACACCTAGCGAACTATACATGTGGAATCAATTAATTGTAATAAGTATTAATTAATTAATTAAAAGTAAATACACCTTATTAAAATTTGCAGATGTTGAGTGGAAAGTGAAAACACAACTTTTATTTATCTATTTTTAAAGATTTTGTTTATTCATGAGAGAGAGCACACGCAGGGGGAAGGGAGAAGCAGACTCCCCACTGAACAGGGAGCCCGATGCGGGACTCGATCCCAGGACCCTGCAATCATGACCTCAGCCGAAGGCAGACGCTAACCAACTAAGCCACCCAGGTGCCTGGAAAACATGGCTTTTAGAATCAGATGACCCAGGTCTGAAACCCCATTTAACACTTACTAGCCAACTACTGGACAAATTTCTTAAATTTTCCGTGCCTCAGTTTCTTTATCTGTAAACTAAAGATGACCATAGTACCAAACTTATAGTGTTGTTGTTGGAATTAAATGAGTTAATCTGTATAAAGCACTTAGAACAAGGGGCACCTGGGTGGCTCAGTCGGTTGAGCATCCAACTCTTGGTTTCAGTCCAGGTCATGATCTCAGGGTCCTGAGATTGAGCCCTGCCTTAGGCTCCATTCTATCCAGATTCAAGTGGGGAGTCTGCTTGAGATTCTCTTTCTCCCTCTCCCTCTGCCCCTCTGCCTGCTCCCCTGCTCTCTCTCTCAAACAAACAAATCTTTAAAATAATAAATAAATAACACTTGGAACAGTGCCTGGGATATGTGGTAAAGAATTGATACATGATTTTATTTATTTTCTTTTGGAGGAAGCAAATACAGAAATACAGAAGGAGGAAGCAAATACAGAAATACAGAAGGAGAAGACATAAAAGATGGTCAACTCCAGGGGCACCTGGGTGGTTCAGTTGGTTAAACATCCAGCTCTTGATTTCGGCTCAGGTCATGATCTCAGGGTCGTGAGATCGTGCCCTGCGTGGGGCTCTGCAATGAGCGCTGGAGGCTCCTCAAAGAATCTCTCACTCCCTCTCCCTCTCCCTCTGCCCTTTCCCTCCCTAAAAAAAAGATGGTCAACTCCAACAACCAAATGCTTGCTGCTTTCCTTCCTTCTTTTTTCTATCTTCCTTTCCTTCTTTTGAACACACACACACACACACACAAATGTTATAACCTGAGGGTAATCAAAACAGAGTAAAAACTAAAAATCTAAAAGAAAAAGAAGAAAAAGAAAGAAAGAAAGAAAGAAAGAAAAGAAAAAAGAAAAGAAAAGAAACTCCCCCAGGTTTTACATATGGCTCTATAATCCTAAAGGGGTGAAAGAAGTATTGAAACTGGGAAACAGGCACCTGGGTGTCTCAGATGGTTAAGCGTCTGCCTTCGGCTCAGGTCATGATCCCAGGGTCCTGGGATCGAGTTCCGCATCTGGCTGCCTGCTCAGTGGGAAGCCTGCTTCTCCCTCTGCCTGTAGCTCTCCCTGCTTGTGCTCTCTCTCTCTGTCAAATCAATAAGTAAAATCTCAAAAAAAAAAAAAAAGAAACTGGGAAACAAATCATAAAATTCCTTTAAGATAAAATCTTTGTTTGAGCCTTAAATCTGTCTTATTTATCATTAAATACCCAGTTGTGAAGCTCAATATATACTATACTTATCAAAGTGTTATTGATTTCTGACTGTGCCAGATTGTACAAGGACCATGTAGGTTAAATTTCAGAGGCTGACGTCACCTATTGGTCAAACCTTGGGAATTAGCTAGATAGGTTGCTTTTTTAGGGAAAATTCCAATTATCTATTGTTGTTTAAGAAGCCACCCCAAAACTTAGTGGCTTAAAACAATGATTTAATATTTTTTCTTGCAATTGTGTGGGTTGACTGAGCCCACTTGGACTATTCTGGCTTAAGATCTCTCATATAGTTCGAATCAGATGGTGGCTGGCACTGGAATCATCTGATGGTTTAACTGGGCTGGACATGAGAAATGGCTCACTCACATGGCTGGCAGTCAATGCTGGCTATGTGGGGGCTAGACGTTCAGCTGGGACTGTGGACCACAGTACCTGTAGGGGGCCTCTCTATGCAACTATTCTCCTCACAGGATGGTGGTTGATTTCCCAGGAGAGTCCTGAGAGGGAATATCCCATGGGCAAGCATCCTGAGAGGCCTAGGAAGAAGCCATTAAGCTTCTTATAACCCAGCCACAGAGGTTCCAAAATGTCAGTTCCTCCTCATCTCTCAATGAAGCAGGTCACTCAGCCCAACCCAAATCCAAGGGGAGTGGAGTTAGATTCCACCTCTTGATGGGAAGAGCAGCATGTACCTAAGGGGAGGAAAGGAATTAATGGTGACCATCCTTGGAGACCATCACAAAAAGAGACAAATGCAGGAAATAAACATAGGCATAAAAAGCAATAGGCACTATCAGTTGGCCATTTTTCCCCAACAAGGATCCCATTAAAAGGATGTGAACTTTACAAGTTTGGGCTCTTCTTTCCCAGTTCCCTCCCACAGACACAACTGTTGCCATGTAGACTAAGAATCAGAGAGTTCCTGGCCATGAGGTGCCCACTGGTTAGCGTACTGGGTAATTTAGAGCCAGGTCTCATCTGATACTCACTATGTACTTGTCACCAGCAGGTCCTCAATTGTCCTTGATGGTTTTGTCCTCTTCCCTCTCCTTTTACCCACTTCAAGGACATGGTTGCTTCTCCTGACAGCATTAGGATAAGACTATACACGAACAATGTGTAAAAGGTAAGAGCCAAACCTAACAGATCTTCTGCCCTCCACCCCCACCCCCCACCAAGTAAGTTTCTGATCTATTTTTTTATTTATTTTTTCTGATTTATTTTCTAAATGAATTAAACATGTTTAGAACAAGTTCAAACTTACAGAATTATTACAAAGATTTTACAAGCTGTTCTTGTATACCCCACATTCTGTCTTCCCTGTTCTGAACATTCTATGTTAGCAGGGGACATTATTACAATTCACAAATCGACACTGATATCTTATTATTATTAACTAAAATTCGTATCTTACTGAAATTGCCTCAATTTCTCCCTGATGTCCTTTTGCTGTTCCAGGATCTAAGTCCTGTGACCACACACACATTTAGTTGTTTTGTCTCTGTGTTGTTTGTTCGTTTGTTCTGTGTCCTTATCTTGCTCTTGGTTGTGGCCATTTCTCAGACTTCTTTGTTTTTCCTGACATTTGAGGCATAGTGGGCAGGTATTTGTAGAATGCCCCTCAATTAGGAGCTGTCTCCTGTATTTCTCAAGGTTAGACTATTAGGATGTGTTTGGGGGTTGTTTTATTTTTCATCTTTCTGACCTGATCTCTTCATTAGTCTCAATAATAATAATAGTCTCAAAGTCTCATATTTGGAAAGAAAAAGAAGGCTATTGGGAGGGGACACCTGGGTGACTCAGTTGGTTAAACATCTGCCTTTGGCTCAGGTCATGATCCCAGCATCCTGGGATCGAGTCCCGCATTGGGCTCCTTGCTCAGTGGGGAGCCTGCTTTTCCCTCTCCCCCTGCTCATGCTCTCTCTCGTTCTCTCATAAATAAAATTTTTATAAATAAATAAATAAGAAGGCTATTGGGAGGATAATATTGTGATTTTTCTTAATCTGGAATCTGACTTGGAAGATCTAAAACTGTGGACTGAATTTCCTGCTGGAAGCACTGACTTCAAAACATGTTGGACTCTCAGGAACAGGATTATGATACCATAAATACATGAATATGCACAATTTTTTCAAGATGAAATCACTTAGCCTTTTCTCTGGGAATTATAAAGCCCTGCCAATTCAGTCAAAATACCTGCTCAGAGCCTAACCATATTGTGTGTGTTTTCAACCTTACCAAATAGCAGTCCTTAAAATCTGTCATTTTTCCTTGAATGGAAGAATTTTGGCTTCCCACTTATGTAAGTGAATTTCATGACAACCTCTCTAGGAAAGGAGGAGTGGTTTGCTCTGGCAGATAAACAGCCTCTCCACTCAACATTTCTTCAATGTGTTGTTTGTATTTCTCTCCTTACAGTTTCCTTTCCCCATACGGAGAGAACATATTTTCAGGCAAACAGAAATATGTTCATATCAATATTTGGTTGAGATTTTGTCACAATGTTCCCCCTTGGCATCTACTTAACTGCTGTTAAGTAACAGACTTTCCATATTTACAGTGTCAACAAATGCTCCGGGAATTTTTATTTATTTTCTTCAGCCTGTAACAAAATGGTTTTATTAAATTGAACTGCCAGTGGGGAATACTGTGGAAGGCTCTCCCCCGCCCTTCTCTCTCTCTCTCCTTCCTTCTCCCCTCCTTCTCCCCTCCTCAACTCACACACTACTTTGTAAATAAAATCTGAAAATGGAAAAGGATGCCAGGCCTAGTAATAGTCATAATGGTTTTAAAATCCCAGCCCAGGTATGAGATTTGTGAGCAATCTTATTTACTGAGGGAGTTGTGTTGGTCTATGTGTTGCCACCAACTCTCATTCTGGGGAACTGTCTCCCTGGCCCTCTCTGGACTTCATTTCCTACATTTGATTTAGGAAATTAGATGAGATGATTCCTGATTACTTTCCCAGCACTAAAATTCCATGACACAATATGTTCTTTTATTCATAAACCTCCCATAATAACAGTGGTATGCTGGTAAAGCAGCTCTCTTGGAAGACAAGCCCCGATTTATAGCATTTGCTAATTTCTGTGATGTAAGTATGTCCATTATGGGCAATTTCAAGCTACCAGCATTTTAACAACCAGCTTTCAAAACAATGACAACCAGCTTTCAAATGTTCTAAATATTTAGAAATCAGTTCTCATGGGGTGCTATGAGTTTGCTCCAGCATACCAATCAAACAGTCAATAATAAGGATTGGGATTAAATTTTATTGGGGATTCAATTTATTTTGGAAAAAAAGTTCATATATGCTTTCTGATTCAACTAACACAATTCTGAGAGTGAAAATATTGTGTGCATTCTATACAACCCCTTTCTTTCTATTCTCACTGCCACCCCCTTAGTTGAGCCACCCAAATCCAGATTATTACAAGAGTCACCATGACTACCTAAATTAGTTTTGATTCCCCCAGAAGCAGAGCCTTAGAGAAGGACTCAAATTCAGATAGTTTATCTGGGAAGAGATAAGAACATAGATATGGGAGAAGGGAAGCAAGAGTCTATATTTACCATGTCTTTATTTTCTGTATTCTGATGCTTTGACATCTAGAGCCTTACTGACTTTGGGGGCTGGGGGGGGTGGGAGGGGACTGCCCCTCCCAGAGTTGGCCATTTCCTAGAGATAGTTAACAACTTGCCCATGAGCAAGTTTCAAATACAAGCCAACCCATCCAGAGCCCACATCCTAACCACCTCCTTTATTGGGCTCTCATGGCTCCAGGCCATTATTCACCCGCCTTAATCACCCAGGACCGTGTACCAGACAACTAGGAACAACCCCATGCTTTAGATCCTGCTGAAATTATTCCCAATCCTAAACCCGCTTATTCTGCCCCTTCTGTCCCTTCTCCAGGAAACCACAATAAGGGCTCTTTCTTAGTTTCCTCTCTCCTTCTGCCTCCTGACAAACCTCATTGCTTTCCCTTTACCCCACCAACCCCCTGTGGCAGGGTGCCCGCCCCTCCTCTTAGGAACTCTGAGTAACAAACTACCTTCCCGATGACAATTACTGCCTGATCTGGTCTGTTAATACACTATACTCTAAAAACAGTTGAAAGCAAAGACAGTTATTAAAGCATTTATCATGCCAACTACACACTTGGCTGTTGGAGTCTCATCTCACTCGGAGCCAGTGTGGAACTCACACCTCAAGGTTGTCCCTGGAGGAACAAGGGAATTGGGCTATTTACACACCAAATCCTGTCTCGTCGAGTGCCAAACCTGGCTCCAACGACAAGAGACAGCTCTGAGGCCAAGACAGTCAGGTGCTGAGGGGCTCAGATAAAGTGATATGAGCAGGGCACTAATAATACTGCTGCCCTACTGACCAGAGCGCCCTTTGGGCCCCTGAGCCTTCACATCCTCTTTGGGTCCCTAAACCCATCAGGGATGTCAGCTGGAGTTGCTTGAAACTTTAGGGCCTATAAATTCCAAAATGTGTCTCCCCTTCAACCAATTACAAAAATCCATGGTGACCCAGGTTCTCCTAATCTCAATCCTTCCTTCTCCAGTGGCGAATCAAACATGGCCAAAGCCCTGGCAATCCTCCGGAGCCATCACCCACAGCCAACACGCTGACTGAACATCTTCACAGACTGTTCTACTTCCTCAACAATCCTGGAACTTCTTCCACTACTTACCTTCTTGAGTTATACCCATGCAAAAGTTTGTGGGTACCCGCCATGCCTGTGCAGGCCACAGAGAACCTCAGGAATCACCTCAGGCCCGTCCCTCCCTAGCTTCTGTAACGACCCTTCCTCCCTGATTCCTAGGTGTCCCGATTTCCCTTGAGTGACCTCAGTCCCTCTCTCTGTCGTTTGAGCAATCTGATTTCTAAATGTTTACTGCCCTCTGATCAGGTAGCCTTGAAGGATACTGCAGCTCCCAGAAATTATTTATCAGTCTATTACACTGCCTCATGTCTCCTACATTAAATATTTGCTAGGTGAATGAATACACCCTCAGCAATGAAGGGCGGGAGATAATACATTTATCCTGACTCTGCTTTGCACTTCCATTGCAGCATGCCCTCTTCCTCGATATCATCGACTTTACCCCTTTCCCATACCAATGTCTACTCATCTCTCCCCATAACCATAAAGACTTAGCACAGTCTTCCTCCCTCCCCCAAGTTCTGGCTGGAAACAAGACAGGTTACTGATGTAGACCGTCTGCAAAGATGGCTACCAACCATTCTTTTCATCCTTGTAAAAGCACCCTGCTTCTCCCATCAACTGAGGGACACTAATGGCCCTCCTCTTGACTCTTAGTTTGGCCCTGTGATTTGCTTTGACTAATAGAATACAAGTGATGTTCTGTGAGTTCTAGAGCCTTAGCCACAAGAGGTCATGCAGCTTCCATTTTCCCTTTCTTGGGGTCCAACCATCACGGTCCAGATTCATAATGGATGGGAAATAACTGATAGAGAGGGAGAGAAGGGGGGAGGGTGGTGCAGGCAGCCCCCAGCCATTCCAGCCATTCTAGAACCAGACAAGTTTCCAGACATGTGGGTGAAACCATCTCGGATATTCCCAGGATGATTTGCAGCCATGAGGCTTCCAGTCGTACCACTTGGAGCAGAAGAACTGCTCAGCTAATCCCAATCAACCCACAGAATTATGAGAAATAATACAACTTATTTTTTAGCCACTAAATTTTGGGGTTCTTTATCATACAGTAATAGATAACAGTTTTTTAAATTCCCTTTCTTAACTCCTTACTACACCCATCATTTATTTGATTAATAGAAAAGAAATCCAGTCACTGAAAAAGGAATAATTTACAATAACAGAACTCTGTTAATAGAGTCTGGTGACTTCATTACAAAGCACTGCTTTTTATAAAATTCATCAGTGCCAGCAGTAGCCAAAAATGGAAACCTCCCAAAAGCTCATTAACAATAGAAGGGATAATAGGGGGCACCTGGGTGGCTCAGTCGGTTGAGTGTTGGCTTCAGTTCAGGTCATGATCTCAGGGTCCTGGGATGGAGCCCTGCATTGGGCTCCCTATTCAGCGGGTAGTCTGCTTCTCCCTCTGCCTCTGCCTCTCCCCTCCACTCGTGTGTGCTCGAGTTTGCTCTCTCTCTCTCTCTCTTTCTCAAATAAATAAATGAAATCTTAAAAAAGAACAATAGAATGGATAATAAAAGGTGGTATATTTGAATAATGGTATAATTGAATAATACAGCAATGAGGACTGACTACATAAATATGAGTGAATTTCACAAAGATACTTTGAGTGCATGAAGCCAGACAGAAAAGAAAACATACTGTGTTATTTAGCTCATCTGAGGACAAAAACAGGCCATTCTAGGCTAGGCTAATAGAAGTCATAACTTACCTCTTACGAGGAAGTAAGTTCTGGAAGGGAGTCTGAGGGTAGCTTTTAGGGTGATGGTAAATTCAGCTTCTTGATCTGGGCACTGGCTGCACAAGTGTGTTCAGTTTGTGAAAATCCATTAAACTACAGACTTTGGCTATATATTTTTTACTTAAGTAAAAAGTTTTAAAATATTAATCAGTTAGAAGGTTTCTCAAAAATCCCCAGAAACAGCTTATTACATACGGGGAGAGCTTTGTAAGTGTGATATACTTCAGGTATCAAAATTTTGTTGTCTTCTTTTTTTTTCTCTAAGATGATGATGATGATGATGATGATGATGATGATGATTTTTAGTAATCTCTACATCCGACATGGGGCATGAACTCACAACCACGAGATCAAGAGTCACATGCTCTCTGGGCTGAGCCAGCCAGGCGCCCCTTGTTGTGATTTTATGGTAATTATCTCAGCTGTCATGTAGAGGAGCTTTTTTGATATTCCACATCCCTAAAAGTTGAGGCACACATAGCATTTGTCAGGAGATAAACACTTTCATTCATTTTTTACATTTTTAAAAGATTTTATCTATTTATTTTTTTGTCAGAGAGAGAGAGAGCACAAGTGGCAGGCAGAGGGAGAAGCAGCCTCCCCACTGAGCAAGGAGCCCACTGTGGGACTCTCTCCCAGAACCCTGGGATCATGACTGAGCCAAAGGCAGATGCTTTACTGACTGAGTCACCCACGTATTCCCATTTTTTACATTTTTTTAAAATGACCTTCCAGGGGCACCTGGATGACTCAGTGGGTTAGGTGGCTACCTTTGGCTCAGGTCATGGTCCCAGGGTCCTGGGATTGAGCCCCGAGTCAGGCTCCCTGCTCAGCAGGGAGTCTGCTTCTCCCTCTGCCTCTACCCCTCCCCCCAACTCATGCTCACTCTCACTCTCTCTCGCTCTCAAATAAATAAATAAAATATTTTTAAAAATAAAATAAAATGACCTTCCATTCTAAATGAGAAACCTACTTGAAACTCCAAAGCCTGGAAAATGAAAAAAGTCTCTCTTCCTTTGGACAGCACAATCTGTACTCTCCCTCAGTACAGAAATCGCACCAGCTCCCAATACACCACCATCTGAATTCAGACCCCAAGGTAAACTCAGGGGAACCATGGAAATAAGAGATGGGTAGAGACCCATTACATAACTGGTAAGACATGCATAATTCACTCCACAAATATTTATTGCCTTGCATACGTCAAGCACGCTGCAAGCCACTGAGCATACGATGATGGGCCAGACAGGCACCATTTCCTGCCTCCCCATGGAATATTTACTTTTTGTTTTACCCATCAGTTAATTAATATGTCCTTTTTGACAAAGACGGTTGTACACCGAAATTCATGTCCTCTTCTTTCAGCACACAGCTAGACCACATTTTTCAGCCTCCCTTACACTTGGACTTGACCTTGTGATTGAATTTGGTTGGAGTAGAATGTGGAATAGAAGTAGAATGTGGGCCACTTCAGGTTTGAACAGAAACACACACCCTTCCATGAGCACTCTCCCACGTGCTCTTTCCTCCTTCTCATTAACTGGGGTGGAGATGGCCCCCAGAAAAACCCTAGAAGTTAATGGTATTGTCAATGCAGATATTTTGCCACACTGGGTCCCTGATTGACTGCTTGGAAGAAAACCTCATTATAGTGTTACATGAATGAGAAATAAACCTCTATGGGGGTGTTACTTATTATAACACTTAACCATTAAACAAAAATGTATCAGTGTTTTTATTCGATCCAGAAGTCATACCATCTTTTTTTTTTTTAAGATTTTATTTATTTATTTCACAGAGTGAGAGACGGCGAGAGAGGGAACACAAGCAGGGGGAGCAGGAGAGGGAGAAGCAGGCTTCCCGTGGACCAAGGAGCCCTATGCGGGGCTTAATCCCAGGACCCTGGGATCAAGACTGAGCTAAAGGCAGACACTTAACGACTGAGCCACCCAGGTGCCCCCATACCATCTTTATATCCACTGAAAAGCACTGCAATAGTGAGGTGTCCTGCATATAGAAGAGAACCAGTTTTCAATGAATGACATCAACACGCAGAAGAGGAAGTTACTCGGTATGTTGATTTGGACTCCCCTAAATTTGACACTGAGGCACAGATTCAAGTGCAAGTAGTTCATCTGGGAACTGACACTGGGAAACCCCGGGAAGACAGTAGGAAAGTGAGACTGGGAAGGTAAGGGGGCCAATAAATGGTGCATTGCTGATACTACAGTGTCCACTGTGGGACGCTAGATTTCATTCCTGGTAGGGAACTCTGGGAGACAAAAACAAGCCCTGGTTTTATTCCAACTGGAGGGTAAAGAGCTGGAATAGGTACTCACCAAGTTTCCATCAGACATCAGTTGAGAGACTTAACTCTCTGAATCTTCCAGCCTGTCCTTTGCACCAGCTAACCATGTTCACATGGCCAGGACGGGGGGGTTGGGGTGGGGGTGAGAAGGAGATAAAAGCCCAAAAGCAAAAGTAGGTGTTTGCAGTAAACCCTTGTATGTGTGGAGAGTAGAAATGAATGCCAAGGGGGGCGCCTGGGTGGCTCAGTCGTTAAGCGTCTGCCTTCAGCTCAGGTCATGATCCCAGAGTCCTGGGATCGAGCCCTGCATCGGGCTCTCTGCTCAGCGGGGAATCTGCTTCTCCCTCTCCCACTCCCCTGCTTGTGTTCCCTCTCTTGCTGTCTCTCTCTCTGTCAAATAAATAAATAAATAAATCTTAAAAGAAGAAAGAAAGAAAGAAAGAAAGAAAGAAAGAAAGAAAGAAAGAAAGAAAGAAAGAAAGAAAGAAAGAAAGAAAGAAATGAATGCCAAGGAAACACAGAAACAGAGCAAGGCACTGAGACTGGACCTTGGAGAACCCGAAACAAGGAACCATGGTCTAAGAATCCTGTTGGGATAAGATCCATAGACTTGTAATTAATGGGTCCATAGTCTGAACCAAATGTTGATTCATGTGCTCATTATCAATCATGTGCTCTCTCTAGTCTTTCTCTGGTCTAGATAAACCCTAGAACACCAGGCTACTTTTCAGTATCACCCTCTTAAATTTCCTGCCCAGCCTTCTTTGCTAATCCAAGTCTTAGTTTCCCTAGTAGGCTTGCTTCCAAATGTGCTTTCTCAGAGACCCTCTCCCTGGCTACTCAAGCCCTCAGATAACATTTTCTTTGTCTCCAGTGAACTCATAGCCCCTAATGGGAGCACTTCTCATTATATATACCATTATATATACTACCTTCTGCTATCTCTACCTTCTGCTATCTCTGCCACAATACCTGAGCTGGTTCCTTAACTCATGTAAAGCTGCTTAACTCTGCAGAGCTGTATGTATCTGATCTCCCCAGTGACTTTGCAAATGGCAAGGACCATTTGCTATACTTTTCCATATTCACACTTAGCACTGTGCACAGCCAGAAGTAGATATTGGTAAATAATGACAGAAGAAATAAAGAAACTGGGTGGGGGGGGCATGTAAGAAGAGAGGAGGGGAGCAAGGAAAATGGATTTGGAGGAGGGAAGGAGAGGAGCAAAAGTGGAATGTGCTTCTAGGATGAATATTTTCTGCAAATAGCAGGCAAATAATTGAATAAAAAGCTTTGATTTCATGGTGCTGGGGTGGCTCAGTCGGTTAAGCGTCTGCCTTCAGCTCAGGTCATGATCTCAGGGTCCTGGAATAGAGCCCCACTTTAAGCTCTGCACTGGAGGTGGAGCCTGCTTAAGATTCTCTCTCTTTTCCCCTCCCCCACTCGCATGCTCTCTCTCCCTCTCTCTAAAATAAATAATCTTTTAAAAAAATAAGATAAAAAAATTAAAAGTAAGCATAGAATGGGAAGCAGAAAAGGATGATGATCAGAAAAAGAAAGGAGGCCTAATGAGAAGCTTTGACGAAGTGGAAGCAGAACAGATGTCACCATGAGAAAAGCAAGGGGTCTTTTCCCACCCACCCAATGTCGGTCAAACAATGAAACAGAGACCCTTGCCCAAAGAGTCATCTTCTGATCTTGTGGTGGTTCTAGTTCAGCTCTGGCTTGCTCAAGCAGGCAATGGGTAGGCTCCCTGCCCAGTTGGCTTCCAAGTTCCTGAAGGTCACCACTCTGCCGCCATGACTCCCCAGGCTGCAGCCAGTTTGGAGCCCAGTTAGCGATGCCTTGTCTCTAGCTGCTCTTTTCTTCCTGTAGATCTGTACTCACACCACCCTGGGCTACAGAACTGATGAAACATAACTGCCAATAAACCCAAATACACCTAATTGCACAAAGTACTCACTCTTGACCCAAACTGGAGGAAGCCAAGAAGTGAGTCTGAGAGCCCTTGTGGTCCAGTAGCTCCTTAACGGTATTAGAGAGAAAAAACATCTTTTGTTTACTCATTTATTTTTTTTTATAAGAGTTCTGCCAAGTTCAGTCATTCTGATCACCCTGGTACTACCTCATCTCCAAAGAGAATCCCGCCCCATCTCCCTGGCTAGCCTGTCTGTCAGTTTATTCCTTTATTGTTTACTCAGTAAATCTTGCAAACTTCTGTACAGGATTTAAGGAGAAAGAAAACATAGTAGTTATTGTAGTTCTAAGCAGCTGGAGGAAGGACTGGGGTCCAGGTGCTCATGCACCATGTGGAAGAGAAGCTGGAACAGTCCCTCCGCCATGTGGGGAAGAGAAGCTGACAAGCCAGTTTAAGGGGGGTGGGGTAGGAAGTGCGGCTGCCACCAGGGAGAAGATGCTAATCCAAAAAAGCTCCATAAATCATGGTTCCCAGAGGCAACTTCCCTGAAGTCATTAAAGAGAAACCGAAGCAACGTGGATCAAACCGCTGGCCTGCTACTGGCTGACGCATTCACCAAGAGAGGACTGCACCGCTGAAGTAGGGGTCCTAGGCTGACTGGAGCAGAAAGAGGCAAGGCGACCTGAAAAGCGGGCTGTGTAGTTACTTCCAGAGAGTCACAGACCAGACAAGAAATAAGAGATGGGCACTTGCCTTCATTACACAATTGGCTTTTCCACCAGCTGCATTTTATGCTCATCTCCCAAAGTGATCTTTTGCTAAGAAGTCATGCTTTTCTGTTCAAAACAAGGCCGAGAGAAGGGTTTCTGCAGGAACAGCAGTGGGGGCTGACCAAAATTCCCTGAGTGGGAGAAAAATGCCTGGCGGGGTCACAAACAATGAAAACAGGAAAATGTTCTAAGAGACAGTGAGAGAGGTTAAAGTTCCATGACATCCTTCCAGTAGGTTTATGATGCAAAGAACAGACCAGACAGCAAGCAAGAGCTATGTCTGCCGAGTGGGTTTTACATGGAGCTCGAAGACTCCACAGTGAAGAACGATGAGCATCGCCCTGTGCGGAGGGAGGGCTGTTTGCCATCGTACAGGAGAAAAGAAAAGGATAAAAAGGAGAAGGGCAGAAATTCAGTTCTGCAATCTTGGGAAACATGGAGAAAAAAGCATGCAGAAGGTATCATTACCATTACCATTCTAAGGGGGGTAAGCACTTTCAGATCCTTTCTGGCTTATGCCCAAGAGGGGAATCACCTTCCTATGCTCTTCATTCACCAGATAGTTCTTTTTCTTTGAAAACATATACACACTTCCCTGTTGCCCTCCCCTGCCTCCACCTATGCCCCTTCCCAGCCCACCCATGGCCTCCATCAGGTCCTTGCAATAACAGAAGGAAGAGGAGGCTTCAGGAGACAGCCCAGCTCTTTGATCTTCCAGAGACAGCCCCGAGCCCCACTCCGCTGGGTGCCCAGCACCTCTTCCTGCTCATTCAGAAAGTGTCATTGATCTTTAACTACTACTTCCCTGTGAGAAAAATAGAGTGAATGTCTTACATCACTTCCTAGATGTCAAAGCTGAGGTCCTGAGAAATTAAGCAATTTGACACAAATATACCCAATACATCAGTGACTCTCAAGAAATGTGGAACAGCCAACATTTCAAATCCCAATTTACTGCCCTTCTACAGGGCCACCTTTCCATGAAGAAGGGTTCAATGTCTCAGAAAAACAAACCTCTGCTAATTCATACAGGATGGCTGAGGGCGGTGAAGGTGTTAATGATAACTTGAAAGGAGAAAATCATAAATACACTCTCTCAAAGGGGGAGGAATAACGGCAGAAACGACATGTTGGAAAAAGAAAGAAGAAACTGGCACATGGAGTTTTTCTAACAAAATAAAATATTCGGTGTCTTAATCAGATAAGATTTTGGAAGCATCTAAGTATGACTAGCACTCTGAGGCAGGGGAAAATAGATTAGGAGAGAGGGAAAGGGGGCTCAAAATGTTTATCTGAGTCTACTCAGCACAAGATTACTACCTGGAAATATCTGTATTTATTTATTTATACTCTCCGCTTTCCAAAAACAATTTAAGGCAACTTGTAAGGAAGCATAAAATACATGAAGATAAAATAAATTGAAAAGACATGGGAAAAAAAATGAAACCGGGAATAAAAGTAGGACGGCAAGACAGAGAAAGGGGAGAGGTTAGGATCCAAAATACCGGCTGTGCAAGGGAGTGTTACAGAGTGGTTAATAAGAGCATTTTGCTGTCAGACAACTAGGTCTGTGACCTTCTTCTGTGACCTTGAACAAGTCCACTCAACAAGTCTCAGTTTCCTCCTCAAGAAAATGGAGGTCCAGGGCGCCTGGGTGGCTCAGATGGTTAAGCGTCTGCCTTCGGCTCAGGTCATGATCCCGGGGTCCTGGGATCGAGTCCCACATCGGGCTCCCGGCTCAGCGGGGAGCCTGCTTCCCCCTCTGACCCTCTCCCCTCTCATGCTGTTTCTCGCTCGCTCTCTAAAAAATAAATAAAATCTTTAAAAAAAAAAAAAAGAAAGAAAATGGAGGTCCAAAAAAGCATTTACCTCATAGTTCTGTTATGAGGAATACCTGAGAATATTTTCCTAAGGCGTTTATCCCACTGTTTATCAAACAGCGCTTGGAAAAGAAGAGCTTCTATTGTAACCCACTCACATGCTAAAGGAAGCCCCCACATAGGATCTCAACTTTCTAGCAGCCACCCAGATGACAGGATTTCCAGTGGACACTGTAAATTAAAACAAATCCATTGGTCCAGAGAAGTAGAAAAGTTTTTCCTGAATCTACATCTAGACAAAGAACTTTCTCCCGTGGACCTCAACGAAGAAACACAATGAATTAAATGACCTTACAGTAAACACACTAATGAGCTATACAGGTGGCGTTTTTAAGAATCTCACTCCTCATTATGGGCCCCAGCCTTATGCTGAAGCACAGGTCTGGGGCTCCTGAGTGGCTCAGTCAGTTAAGTGTCTGCCTTCGGCTCAGGTCATGATCTCAGGGTCCTGGGATCGAGCCCTGCATCGGGCCCCCTGCTCCACGGGGACCCTGCTTCTCCCTTTCCTCCCCACCTGTGCTCTGTCACTCTCTCTGATTCTATCTCTCAAATAAGTAATTAAGATCTTTATTTTTTTTATTTATTTGACAGGAGAGAGAGAGAGACAGCGAGAGAGAGAACACAAGCAGGGGGAGTGGGAGAGGGAGAAGCAGTCCTCCCATGGAGCAGAGAGCCTGATGCGGGGCTCGATCCCAAGACCCAGGATCATGACCTGAGCCGAAGGCAGACGCTTAACAACTGAACCACCCAGGCGCCCCAATAATTAAAATCTAAAAAAAAAAAAAAAAAGCACAGGTAAAACAAGGCAGTCCTTCAGAGGGTCCATGATATGTGATTCAGCTACCAGGTTCTCCAAAGGTCATTTTTATACTGGGAACAAATTTTAGAGTTTAAGAAAGGTTGCTTTCTTTTTTTTTTTGGTTTTTTTGTTTTTTTTTATCATGGGTCCCTGTAACCTGATCTATGCTTGGATTTCTGGATATCTTTGAACCCACTATTATCAGATGCAAAATCTTGTGGGAAGAGGAGGATGAAAATATACGTATTTTTCAGGGTGATAATTCATAGCTTTCATTAGATTCTCAATGAAGTCCGTGACCCCATACATCAAGACCCACTTTCCCAGAGGAATGGATAGAATATATATACTACAAGTAGAAATAATTCAATTCAATTAGTCTGGTCAACCTCATATGGATATAAAAAGCTATGAAATAAAA
The DNA here is from genome assembly GCF_029215605.1 of Mirounga angustirostris. Classification (NCBI taxonomy): domain Eukaryota; kingdom Metazoa; phylum Chordata; class Mammalia; order Carnivora; family Phocidae; genus Mirounga; species Mirounga angustirostris. The sequence goes on along the minus strand of NW_026991709.1, from coordinate 140,613,978 downwards.
GCACTTGATGCAGAGTCTCAGCTGGGACTCCAAAGGCTCATTATACTTAGCAAAATTGAGGAAGTGTATTTAATTAATTAATTAATTAATTAATTATGCTAATAAAGGGTGGTTAACCAAGGCAGAAAATGGAAAACTTACAAAGTCATAGAAAATACAATTTGGCAAACACGGAGGCCATATTTATTATAGTAGAGTAGTATTAAAAAATACTTAAGTTGCCTCTTATATGTTACAAGTAATTCTAGTGTTGCTGATAAGATTTCAAAAATTCTGAAGAACGGGTGCCTGGGTGGCTCAGTTGGTTAAGCGACTGCCTTCGGCTCAGGTCATGATCCCAGGGTCCTGGGATAGAGTCCCGCATCGGGCTCCCGGCTCAGCGGGGAGCATGCTTCTTCCTCTGACCCTCTCCTCTCTCATGCTGTTTCTCACTCGCTCGCTCTCTAATAAATAAATAAAATCTTAAAAAAAAAAATTCTGAAGATTCCCAATTGAGTAGCAAAGACATGTAGCATGTCACTTACACGTCCTTGTGTCCCTCCCCACTTCCCTCAGGCCATAAAGAAATCATTTTCACAATAAAGGCTTTCCTCACCTAAAATACAACTACCTCCCCATCTGACACTTTGTAGCCTTCTTAATTTTTTTCCTGACAATTTATTATTTTCTAATATCCTATGTATTTTACATTTCATTTTGTTTATTGTCTCTTTCCCAACTAGAGTAAATTCTATGAGAGCAGAAATTTGTTTACTGTGACATTGTTGATAAAAGCTAAAAACTGGAAACAACTTAAATTTCTATCAGTACGAGAACGGAATAAATGATGACATGCTTATATTTGGAAATCATTTGGAAATATTGGAACTATTTCCATATTGGAAAATATTTCACAACTAAAAAGATTAAATTAGATCTAGATCACTAGCATAAAACACTGTTTAAGAATTAATGTTAATGAAAAAAACGTACGTAGGAGAAAAATAGAGAGTATGATGCAACCTACTTTTAAAAAAGAAAAAAAACACTATAACTCTATACTTTTCTACAGGCCCATATATATGTATATAAATGCACAGAAAAAAAATAAATAAATGAACAGAAAAAAAACTAGAGAAAGAAATCAAAGTCATAACATAACTCCAAAAGTGTTTACATCAAGTTAGGGTATTTTGATGTGGGATTTCAATGTGGGGTAAAGAAGCTTAGCTTTGTCTGTACTGTTCACATTTTTACAAAAACGAATTCACTTATATAATTTAAAATAGCAAATACCTTAGTTGCTTTAAATTCCTACAGAATCTAACTATCTATCTATCTATCTATCTATCTATCTATCTATCTATCTATCATCTATCTATCTTGATTATGCCTTACACGTACAATCTGATCCCAGAGCTGGTAAGAAATTTGCCATTTTCCAAACTCCCACTTGATTGTTCTATTCCTATCATATTTCACCCAACACTTCCTTACCTTGAAATACTTTTATTTATATGCACATCTTAGGACTATTGTGTAGTAAATATTACTTAGCTTCTCAGTGAAATAAGTTATTCCCCAGTAAAAATCAAATTGTGGGTTAACTCGGAAAGTGATGGAAATCCTGACTGTAGCACTGACTGTAACCCACCTCATTGCTCCCCCATTCCTGCCCCATCTCAACAGGTTGGTGTCCTTCCAGTGCACTTGTCAGGAGAACTCCAGGTGGCTTTAGCTTCTGCTATACTGTGGTCGCCTAGTTACCTCCTCCTCTTCCTAGTCCCTCTGGGATTCTTCCCTAACCACACGGATCAGCTGTGGGTGTCCCTCTTACTGACTTCTTCCATAATACCTTGCCACTTTCATGCCCTTAGCACTTACAACATGGAGGGACCAGAGCATCTACCCCGTGCCTTGGGTCACACACTGTACAAGAGGCTGCAGATACAGCGGTGAATGAAAGACCTCATGCAGTTCACAGTGCAAGATGTTTGTTTACTTGTTTGTTTCTCTTTAGATCTGAGGTCTCCAAATTGTTTTCCTCTTACATCTGACCCAGTAGATACATTTACATCCATATTCCCAATAATGTGCGAATAGATTTAAGTTCATTTAAAAATTGAAAAAGCAGGGACACCTGGGTGGCTCAGTTGGTTAAGCATCTGCCTTCGACTCAGGTCATGAGTCCCACATCTGGCTCCTTGCTCATCAGGGAGACTGCTTCTTCCTTTGCTTGCTGCTCCCCCTGCTTGTGCTCTCTCTCTCTCATTCTCTCTTTCTCTGACAAATAAAATCTTAAAAAAAATAAAATAAAATAAAAAATAAAAATTGAAAAAGCAGAAAAAGAAAAGAAAAAAAAAAGGTTTTTGCACTTGGTGAGAGCAATATAATTTAATACCCTTTCCTAAAAAAAATAAAAACCCATTTTGGTTTAACTCTTTGTGGTCCGGTAATTTTCTGGTCATCATTGCCTCCTGGAGTTACTGTCTTCTGGGCTACCTCGACCACTACTGTCTAGCTTTTCAGTATTACCAATCTGTGAAGATAATTCTTCATATTAAATTCTCACAGGGCATCTGGCTGGCTTAGTCAGTGGAACATGTGACTCGCCGTCTCAGGGTCAGCAATTCAAGCACCATGTTGGGTGTAGAGCTTATATAAAAAAAGAAAACTTAAAAAAAAAAAAAGAAAGAAATTCTCTCTACCAACATAACCATTGCAGTTTCTGTTTTCCTGTGTGGACCCTAAATACTATACCAAGAAATATATTTTTTTAAAGATTTTATTTATTTATTTGACAGAGAGAGAGCACGCAAGCAGGGGGAGTGGCAGAGGGAGAGGGAGAAGCAGGCTCCCCGATGAGCAAGGAGCCCGATGCGGGACTCGATCCCGAGACCCTATGATCATGACCTGAGCCAAAGGCAGACGCTTAACTGACAGAGCCACCCAGGCGCCCTTGGAAAAGTTTGACATTGACCATTCTTTGTCTGCTTCTCCAAATGCAACCTCACTTATAATATGGAAAGTAAGTTTGATTTTTTTTTAAACCAGCATCTGATAGCCTAGCTATTAAAAAGCCATTCTCTAGGAAATTGAAGCTAAGGATTCTAACAAGTGGCTTGTTAGCAGAAAATGTCCTGACTGAAGTAAGGAGCAGGCTTGTCACTTTTTACCCCATCCTCTGAGGATAATAAGTAAGGAGGACAAAATGAGTGCAGCCCTCCTGGGTCTCCCCTTAAGAGTTTAAAAGCAAAATATTGATTTTGAGTTACCCTGCTTCAACTCAGCTTTGCTCTCATGATATTTTTATTCCCTTGTAGATTCCCAGGTCCATTTGTTGCAGATTTTAAAAGTAAATCACTGGTGAATCTGTGGTGTGTCCATGTAACATTTCTGCACCTAAAAATATGGTCAATTGACACCTTAAAGGTTTCTGAGCAGCTCTAACTCTTAGTGACATCTCCAGTTGCATCCCTAGTATGCTCAAAACAGATAAAGTGGATGCATTGATTTTAGTTGTATAAAACCCTTGACAAAATCTCTTTGTGGCCATCTCTGCAGTCTCTTGATGATTTATAAAGGATTTGCTTATGACACAAATGTGATCCTTCCACTCTTTTCCATTTTGTTTTTCAACTAGGTCCACAGTGAATTTCCTGAGGCCAAGAGACCAACAGCAAAAAATGCTTAGGTACCCAGGGCTAATCATGGAAAGTTTACTAATTTGTATTAGGAGATGGCACTAGAATTGTGACTCAGATTGTATCAATATTATCGTCAGCAGAGCCTGGAATTGGACCACTTTAGGATTCTTAAATTCTAGCTCCCATATACAAAGATTTGTTGACTAAATTCAGACTAGTGAGAGCTAGGGAAAAAAGCATACTCACATGCATTCTAAATAAATTTTGACACTCTTCCGTGGGTTTCTTGGGATGAGGTAAAAAGAGTTCACGTTAGAAGATAGGTCTAAATTCTGAATCTTCATTTAAATTTCTCAGAATTCCCTAACTTCAATAGTTTCCTATGCTTCCTATTCGTTCTTTTCTGGATTCTTTCCCCATGCAGATGAGAAGCCATTTCTAGCTAACGAAACAGATCTGAAAAGGGAGGTTTTGGAAGTCTCCAAAATGTTTTGACATTAAATCCCAAATGTGGAAGACTGCTCTTGGCTCTAGAGATGTTAGGTAACCTTGATCATTTATTTTCACTCCAGCTTTTTATATCTCTAGATTTCCCTCTAGAAAATTAATGTCACCACATTCCTCTGAGACAAATATTTCTCTATAGAGATGCTGCTAAAGTCATCAAAAAGGTAAAAATCCTTTGTTCAATAACACGTATTGAGACGTGGAAGCAAGGAGCTGTAACAAAGAGATGAACAAGACACGGATCGTGGTGAGACACAAGCAAAGAAATCAATGGTCAAATATAAAAGATGTGAAGAAAGAGACAGAAGGGACTCCTAATTCAGCAGCAGGAGAGGGTGGGGATGTCAGAAGAAGCTTCCAAAAGAGGAGACAGTTGAGCCAAATACGGAACAGTGGGTAGGAGTTCACCGAGCATAAAGAAGGTGTCCTAGTCTCCTAGAGCTGCCATAACAAAGAGCCACAAATCGGGTGGCTGGGAACAATAGAACTTTATTGTCTCATAGTTCTGGAAGCTGCAGTCTGAAATCAAGGTGTCAACAGGGCCGTGCTCCCTCTGAAGGCACTGCCTTCTGGCTTCTGGTGGTTCCTGGACTTGTGACAGCATCACGGCAATCCTCACATGATGCTCTTTCTGGTTGCGTGTCTGTGTCCAAATTCTCCCTTTTTCCAAGGGCACCGGTCATACTGGATTAGGGGCCTGTTGTCCTCAGGTATGATTTCATCTTCACTTAATCACACCTGCAGTGAAACTATTTTCAAACAAAGCCACCTTCTGAAGGTACTGGGGTTAGGACTTAAACATATGAGTGGGGATGGAGGACACAATTCAACCTCTCATAGAGGGGGAAAAGCCAATGAGGCCAGGTAAATTCCGGCACAGTCACTGCAGGAGGACTCTGAGGTGGGGCTGAAGTGTGTGCTGGAAAGAATGGAAAGAACCTGGGAGAGTGCTAGGCATTCAGATCACAGAGAGCGCTGGGGGCCAATGACACACTTTGACTCTTCTCCTGAAGATCATGGGAAGCCACTAACCAGAGGCATGGCGTAATCAGGTGTGCAGCTTAAAAAAGTTCTCTGACATCACATGGCAGATGAATCAAAAGGGGCAGAATTGAGGCTGGGAGAGGGACCCTTTAACAGAAGTAGAGGGCAAACAGTTCTTATGAACTATTTCCTTAGTCTAACTATTTAATTAATAACTGTTTCCTCATTAACTCTAATTCCCTAGAAAGATGTCACTCTCATAATTAGACTCACTGAGGTCCTACCAAATGCCTGGTATGGTATGGTACTAGGTTATGAGAATATAGTACACAGATATCTGTATCATAGATATTTTATAAGTATCTAAGTCAAAATTATGAAGCATATAAACATGTTGAGAAGACAATGCTACATAAATTAGACAAAGAGAACAAAATAGACTAGAGAGAAAATAAAAGTCAATACCAAAAGAGTAATGTGTTGCTAAAAGTGAAAATTAAGAAAGCCTTCTGAAGGAAGCAGTACTTTGTACTGGTCTTAAAAAATGAGAATTTGGATAAAACAAGAGTAAACTGAGTTGATGTTTCAATCTCTTTTTTTCAAAACAAGTTATTACTTTCTTCAACTACCAGGAGATGAACTAAGAACTCCTTAACAATGCTAAGATTAGGAGTAGAAGAGTAATAATTGGTACACATTGCAAAACGCTTTATTTTAAAAAAACACTTTAAATTTTTGTAACTCCACGCACAGAGATCTATACAGTATAAAATGACTTGACTCCAACTTTAACACTTTAACATTAGGAACTGGCCGGCTATTCTAGGGAGACAACAAGAAATCTTCTCCCAGAAATACATGCAGCATTGAATGTCAGCACTCTGGCAAGTAAACCACGGCAATGTCTTTCTGAGCCCTCCCAACTTGTTCGGAATCCAGAAAGAAAGTGATTCATTTTTGCCCTTTAGGAAACAGGAGCAATTTTCATATTGTGAAATCTTGGCAATGGTTTCCTCTTCACAATAGGTGAGGGGGAAAAAAGCTGCATTAGGTACCATCTGTCAAATATAAATCCTTCAAAACTAGCAGTGACACCAGAATAAAATAACGTGGTGCAAATGTGGACAATTGACTTTATGTGCATAATCCTGTTAAGAAAAGCTGTCTTCACATGGTTTATTATCCTTCTTTCTTAGTGACATTAAAAAATTTCATCCTCAGGGTGCCTGGGTGGTTCAGTCGGTTAAGCAGCCTACTCTGGATTTCAGATCAGGTCATGATCTCAGTGTCCTGGGATTGAGCCCCACATCAGGCTCCTTGCTTAGGGGTAGTCTGCTTGAAAGTCTCTTCCTCTGCCCCTCCTCCCACTCGGGAGTACACCCTCTCTCTCTCTCTCAAATAAATAAATAAATCTTTTAAAAATAACCAGTATATTAAACAAAGATAAGTTATGTCATGTAATCTGTCCTCATCTTTATTTTCAGGCCTCCTACTCTCCTGTTAAGATGCATTCAATGTGGAAACTTGCCTTCTGCCCCAGGATGAAAACTCAGAGACTAGGTAGTCCTGTGATTTTTTCTAATAATTCTGAAAAGGAAGGAAGGAAAGAAGAAGAAAGAGAGGGAGGGAGGGAGGGAGAGAAGAAAGAAGGAAGAAAGCAACATGGCTTATAGTTATCTTAAGTTAGAAAACTTGTCTAAGTTTAGTAGCTAAACATCCATAATATCATATAATAATAAAAAAATTTGAACATGATTTTAAGGTAAAACATTCTCCTTTCTGAACTCTGAAGGGTTCTGAAAACAGGAAGCTGGGGGAAGCAGCATGAATCTGCCTATTCGTGCCCTTCATCCCCACCCCTCCTTCCTCATCCCTGTTCCCCACCCCCATCAAGATTGCTGACTCAGTCTGGAAGTCAAAGCAGCTGGGAGAGAAGTTGGGGAAAAAGAGCAGCAAAATTTCACTGGACTGGTCCTGTCATTGTCATATGATGACATGTGAGCCAGACAATTGATGAAAATTGATTCTCCTTCTTGGGAACTTTCATGGTTTATTCAGAGACCACCAGGGGAATATGTGCTTCCTGTGACACAGGTGAAATGTTTTCTCTCTTTGGCCACTCCCGCCCCACTTCTTCCCTCCCTCCAATAGGAATTTTCCAGCAGTCCACTCCACACTGTCTGTCTCAGTCGCTCATTGCCCCTACAGGTGGCCCTCCTTTGGACAGGATTGAAAATGTCTTTCCCTTCCCCCTTCTCTTCTCTTCTCACATTCAATCCTTGGGAAAGAATGAGACTTTTTAGCCCAACAATCTCTAACATCTACCTTCAAAGACTTCAACTGATGGAAAGAGATTTGTCATAGACGGACTTGGGTGACCCTCTTAAAGACAATGATCCTGATGATGCTAATACTTATTGACCACTTACTAGTACCAGATACTTTTAAAAACATTTTTCATGAATGAACTCTTTGAATCTTCACAACAAACCTATGAAGTAGGAATTACCATCTCTAGGAAACTGAAGCACAGAAAAATTTAAAAACTTGCCGAGTCATCCAGCCAGTAAATGATGGTGCATGGAGAGTTCCTCTTTTCATTGCATTCTGGTCTCCTACTTAGGTTTCCTGACTGCCTTTGGCCACACATCCTGTGCCACTCTCCTGCGAGAACACCTCTCAAAACAGGATTCCTAGCACCATTTGCAAACCTTAAAAAGATATATCATGTATATTCCTGTGAAACCAAGTGGCACAGTGTCTGCCCCAACTCTTGCTTCACCCAGAGCTAAGCCAATTCACTCTTCAGATATTTGGCCAACATCCAGGAACAAAAACACAAGGCAACTCAAGTGGTCAAAGAAGTAGACCCAGATGGTCTTGCCTCATTCCCACTTTGACCTTTACCTGTTATACTTTCCTTTCTTAGCTTGTTCTCTGACATTTAAGGAAGCAACGAGGCTTGGTTCTTGCAGCTGGACCTTGGGTTGTTGTCTTGGTCAAAAGCATCTTGGTTAATAGATAAACCAAGTGCTATAAGACCTCAAGCCCACAACCTCTCAGGCAAACTAGGGAATGTGAAGCACGAAACACTGGAAAATAATCAACTCCTACTTTATTCACACCAGTGAGGATTTGGAGAATTCTACAATATAAATATGTGTGTTGTTTCTGCTGCTCCTGGTGCTGCTTGTGTGCTTGTTCGGTGCGGACCTGGTACGTTTTATGTGAAGCAGCAGCTGAGGAGACTCCGGCACTCACCATGGCCGACGAAAAGCCTAAGGAAGGAGTCAAGACTGAGACCAACTATCATATTAATTTGAAGGTGGCAGGGCAGGATGGTTCTGTGGTACAGTTTAAGATTAAGAAGCATACACCACTTAGTAAACTAATGAAAGCCTATTGTGAACGACAGGGTTTGTCAAGGAGGCAGATCAGATTCCGATTTGATGAGCAGCCAATCAATGAAACAGACACACCTGCACAGTTGGAAATGGAGGCTGAGGATACAATTGATGTGTTCCAGCAGCAGACAGGAGGTGTCTACTAAAAAGGGAACCTGCTACTTTACTCCAGAACTCTATTCCTCCAGACCAAGAAGACATTCTCAATTAAAAAGCCGCAATTTGGTTCCACCACATCCTGACTACTACAGTATAGTTTTCTCTATTCTTTCATTTTCCCCTTCCCCATTCCTTTATTGTACATAAAGTAACTGTGTATGTGCACAAACATATTGCATTTTTTAAACTAAATGGCCAATGGTATGTTTTGATCGACATCAAATGGAGATGGGATGGGGGAAATACTGCTTCTGTGAAAATATCCCCCTCTCCATTAGTGGCATGCTCAGTCAGCTCTTATCTTTATATTCCAGTAAGTTATTTTGCTCTCACTGTTTAACAAAAAAAGAACAACATAAAAATCCTTGCATACCTTGTTCGATTGGCGAATTTTAATGTTTTTCATTTATCATTGTAAAACCAAGGACAATTTTATAACTTTTTTGTATGGAGCTGTTACATGTAGGGCAATCTGTTTTTAAGTGGGGGTAAATTACTCTAAAAGAAATGAATCCTAGATAGTTTTTCCTTCAAGTCAAGCATCTTGTTTTTTAAATAAACTTGTTTTAAAAAATAAATAAATAAAAATAAATATGTGTGTTTTCAGCCATACTTTGTGCAACATTAGAGCATCTCATCTGCAAAACCTACTAAACTGGAGATCTTCAGCTATATAGTGAGAACAAATAAAGCTTATTATATTCTATGTAAAGAAAAAAACCACAACCCTCCAGCCTGCCCTTGTGTGTGTCACTGGCAGATGTGAGGACCAGTCAAATCATATGCAAATTCAACCAATCAGAATTTAGCAACTCCTGAATGCTGAAGATGTCTCTTGCAAGTAATTGGCTTGTCCCAGCTATCAATTTAAGAAACTATCTGTAGTAACAGTTAAGAAGGCTCATTTTAAGCAAAATAGATGCATTAAAATATGTATTACAAAAGATTAATGTTCAATAATCAAGTTGGTAGTAACTAACAATAAGGTTTTATCCATTTTAAATATCCAATTTAAATGAACAGTTGATTTTGAAAAAGAAATGCAAAAGGCAATGAACATGAAAAATTACTTAACTTCATTCCTTAATTTTTAAAATGCAAATCAAGGCAACATACCATTTCTTAACCTATCAGACTGAAATAACAACCTCTCTCAAAGTTAGGTATTCCTCTCCTGATTTTACATACATTTTGCATAGATACTCACTTTTATTTATTTATTTATTTTAAGATTCATTTATTTGAGAGAGAGGGAGAGAGCATGAACATGCATGCAGGGGGAGGAGGGGGAAGAGGGGATGGGCAGAGGGAGAGGGAGAGAATCCTAAGCAGACTCTGCCCTAAGTGCAGAGCCCCACGTGGGGCTTGATCTCACCACCCCAAGATCAGGACCAGAGCTGAAACCAAGAGTTGAATGCTTAACGGACTGTGCCACCAAGGAGGCCCCATGGATATTCAATTTTAAATGATGAAGTCAGAAATGCAGAGAATTTCAAATTCACAGATATTTCCATTGGATTGGCTGGAGAGGTGTGGAAGAGAATAGGCCAGAAGAACCTGAGGCAAATCTCAGGTTGTGGTCAAAGACACCAACATTTTTGTAGCCTTTGATTCCTATGGGTAAATTTGGTTCCCAAAGGATTAAATCCATTTACATCACCACAGTTGATACTTTCAGCAGTATTAGACTTTATTGTTTTAAAAATATTCCTTAGGCAAAAAGGGGGACTCTGGGTTTGCTTTTGTTGTTTTGAATTGTTTGAATTACTAGTAATTTACATCTTTGTTTTACAGATGCAGTCTTCTTTTATGAACAATTTTGTTCGTTATCACTTATCATATTATTCCCTTATTTGACATATGATATTTGCTATGAGTAGTCCTTACTCCACCCTTGTATTTCATTTTGGTTTGATGCTTTTTGGATTATACAAGTTTTTGATTTCTTTTTTTTTTTTTAAGATTTTATTTATTTGACAGAGAGAGAGACAGCAAGAGAGGGAACACAAGCAGGGGGAGTGGAAGAGGGAGAAGCAGACTCCCCGCCGAGCAGGGAGCCCGATGCGGGGCTCGATCCCAGGACCCTGGGACCAGGACCTGAGCTGAAGGCAGATGTTTAACGACTGAGCCACCCAGGTGGTGCCCCACAAGTTTTCTATTTCTTATAGTCAAATTTGTCTCTTTTCCTCAGTAATTAAAACATCTTTTAAAAACATCTTTAAAGATGTTTTTAATAAAAACATCTTTTCTAAGATTAGAAAATTAAGTATACTCCAAAAATGTGATATTCGGGGTATTTCTTTTCTTTTTTTTTAATTTTAGTTATTTTTTTGAGAGAGAGAGAGAGCACAAGCAGGGGGAGTTTCAGACAGGGAGAGGGAGAAGCAGACTCCCTGCTGAGCAGACAGCCCAATGTGGGGCTTGATCCCAGGACCCTGGGATCATTACCCGAGCCAAAGGCAGATGCTCAACCCACGAGCCACCCAGGTGCCCCATGACGGTATTTATTTTTAAAACTTCTCACTCTAAAATCACCAAGAATTAATTTTGAAATGTTATTTAAGGTATAGATTTAAAAATGAAATTTCCTGGGACGTGTGGGTGGTTCAGTCATTAAGCGTCTGCCTTCAGGTCAGGTCATGATCCCAGGGTCCTGGGATCGAGTCCTGCATCAGGCTCCCTGCTCAGAAAGGAGCCTGCCTCTCCCTCTGCCTCTGCCTGATGCTTCCCTTGCTTGTGCTCTGTCTCTGTCAGATAAATAAAATCTTGATCTCACGGTCATGAGTTTGAGTCCCACATTGGGTATAGAGATTACTTAAATAAATAAAACTTAAAATTTAACAAACAAAAAAATGTTTAAAAAAAAAATAAGATGAAGTTTCCTGCCCCCTACAATTGCTGAGCTGGACTGCCAGTATAATTTAATGAGTAATTGTTCTCTATACTCATTTGTGGTGGCTGTCTCATTGTATATTCTTATATCCTAAAATTTCTGCAGATTTCATCAGAATTTTGCACAGAACCCAGTTCAAGTTTCATCTGTGGTCACCATCCCACTCCAAACCCAAATATATGTCATCCACCTAATCAACAAGCCCAGCAGTGTCTAATCCAAAGCATCTCTTGAAACTAGTGGTCTCCATGTTTATTGCAACACCTGGAGCTCAAGCCACCACCATCACTTGCTTGGACCAGTTCACAAACTCTGAATTCCCTTTCTGTATGACAGCCAGAGGGATACCTTAAAAATATAAATCCTGCTTATAATCTTCTTTGGGGACCACAAGCCCCTGGATGATTTGGCCCCTGACCACCTTTCTCATCTCCTCTCATGTCACTGTCGAGCCAGTCTCCAGAACTATCTCCTTTCAGGTTCAAGAATACCATAAACTGGTTGTCACACGGAGGCTGCTATATGTACTGTCCCCATGCTGAGAAAGCACTTCCTTCTGATTCAGGCGGCAGCCCATAATTTGGGGCTCCCTGACAGGAACTCCTGAGGGGGAGCGCTTCCTGAGCTCCCTGTCCAGAGCAGCTCTCCTCTCAGCTTTTCACACCAACCTGCTTTACTTTCTCCCTCACTCATATCAGGAGCTGCAATTGTCTTAACTACTTGTTTTCGATTTTGTCTTCTGTATCTTCTTTTATAATAAAAATTCCTTGAAAGGAAAGATCTTGTGTGTCTTCTTCATTCCCATAAACCCAGTACTTAAAATAGTGAATGTTACCCACTAAGTGTCCAGTAAATTTCTTGAACGGATGGATGGCTGCGTGGATAGCTGAGTGGCTGGATGAACAGACAATTAGGAAACCCCTGGCACTCTTCCTCAGCAGCTCCATTGTTAGATTAATGTCTTATGCAGTGACTTAATGTTTGTTATCACCCAAGTATTCATTTTACCCTTTCCTATTCCTTACGGCCCTACAATTGTGAGGCTGTGGTGTGCCATCTCCAGGTCCAGGAGTGGTCCCCATCTTTCCAGGCACAGAGACAGGTTCAGTGACGAGCAGGACAGGATACCTAATTCAGGTCTGAGACTAGAGGAGAAGCCAGGGCCTTCTGGGGAAGACTCTGCCTTTTTCTTCCATATTGTTAAGATATGAATTAGATTTGATGTAATCCCAATGAGAATCCCAGCGGGCTTTTTTTCATAGCAAAAGCAACAATAAAAGGAAGAAATTAACAAAGGTAAATGAAGATACGTTTGAATACATGGTTTTTCTTTTTCTAAAATAGTAATTTAAGTGTTTATCATTTTGTTTTTATAAACTCATGTAAAGCCGCAGCTTTATAGATATTTGTCAAGTTAATTCTAAAATGCATATGGAAATGTACAGGACCTGGAACAGCTGTAGTTTGGGCTGCATCTTATTAGTGTGGGCATGTGCTACTCATATGCTTTCATTGCTCTTTTAAATATACATTACTTCTATTCTTAATTCCTCCTTTAGTCCCAATATTGTTAGAAAAGAGTGACTGCTTAGCTTCCGTAAATTCCAAAGTGGTTACAGTTTTAAACATTCAAATTTATATTGCTGATCTATAATTTTTTTGGCAGTTGTCATTAATATGATCTTGCAATTTCAACCATTTTGGAGGCTAAAAGGAAATTTGAGGTTTCTCTTTTGAAAAATGTTTTTATAAAATTTCTTCAAATTCTTGAAATGTCCTGCCCCGTAGCTTTAAGAGTAAATATCAGCTTAAGCTTCAGTCATCTAATTGCTGCATTTTGCCCATCGTATATTGTGAACCTAAGAATGAAAACCAGGTCTTTACTCTGTGGTTCTCTATGCCCTGTGCCATCAAATCTTTTCAGAGAGAGAAGAAGTAGAGGGTCAATAGCTATTCTTAATGAAGAAATGGCTTCACACCCCAAGCTGTCACACTCTGTCACACAACATCTGAGAATTTTCAACAGAAAATTGGCCACTTTCCTCATGTTCTGAACGGGGAAATTTGAGGAGACTCGCACCCTTTTCATCAATCTGGGATACTTAACTATCCTCTTCTCCACATCCAGTTGCTGCAGTTCACTTGCTATTAATGTGTATACTTTGAACTCCTAAATACAGGAAGTTAATTGAAAGTATACTATGGTCCTCCCTCCACAAAGATAAGATACTGGCAACCATGTTGCTTCCTGTCTTCACAAGCACAACTAAAGAGATTGAGGTGGCACCCAGTCCTTTTCTTGGGAATCACAAGTGTAAGCACTGCAATCAGCAATAGTAAGACTAGATCTTCAAAGAAGTAGGCATGCAAAAATCAATAAGTAACAATCAACCTATAAGTAATCATTCTTTCATTTAATTCAGACATTCACTTTTTCTAGATAGCATCTTAAAAATAGAATTTTTTCTTTCATATTAAATTGTCTTTTTTCTGTTGTTGCCCTTGTTTGGTTCGTTTTGTGTTACCAGTAACCTTTGTAAGTTCACACAATAATAATAGTAATGATGTTAAAGAATTAATAGATTTAACAATCCTCAAAGACATATCTAACATTAATCCTGGCATCCTCAAGGCTAGTACAGAGCCTGGCACTTACTCAGTCCTTCATAAATTTGTGTTAAATGAGGGTACCTGGCACTGAAGAAATGCTGTAATCCTAGAAAAAGCATTATGTTGTCCAAGACAAATCACATACCTGGAGTCAGTAGTTAAGATCCCTTGACTTATTTGGTACTCTGCTGAAGTTTTTCTCTCCGTTCTGGAAGCTCATTTAATCCAACTGTAGTTGGATTAAACAGTTGCTAACAGTTGCTTTATAATCCCACTGAAGGAGGAAGACAGGGACAAAGGAGGGAGAAAAGAGAAAAAAAAAAGGAAGGTACATAAACAAACTTTTTTTTTTTTAAGATTTTTCTTTCTTTATTTGACAGAGAGAGAGAGTGAGAGAGAGAGAGCACACAAGCAGGGGGAACAGCAGAGGGAGAGAGAGAGAAGCAGGCTCTCCACCGAGCAGGGAGCCCGACGCAGAACTCGATCCCAGGACCCCGGGATCATGACCTGAGCGAAGGCAGACACTCAACCGACTGAGCCACCCAGGCGCCCCAACAACAAACTTTCTCCCTTTCTCCACCTTATCTCTCTTACTGCTTTTTGCTCATAATGAGCCATCTAGGAAGTACATTTGGGTCCAGAAGAGATGGTCTATACCAGGTGTTCAATCAGATATCCTATAGTCCACATTCAGCCCACAGATATGCTTTCTTGGCTCTAGGCAACATTTTTCTGGATTTTAAGATATTTAAGTGTTTTTGAATATTATAAAATCCAGAAAATTTGCATAAATATTTAAATTCTGACTTTTCTTGAATGAAAATCAGTAGAACTGACAAGGTGTTCTCCAATTCTCACCAGGTGGCAGTGGACCACGGCATCGTGATTGCCCCTTTGGATGGGGGGCGGGGGTAATGTGTCACAGACACCCCACCTCCAATTCTTCCTGCAATCTCTAATGTCAGCTGCACTCGTGATGGTTGGGTTGCAGACAGCAGTCAAGCACGGTGGCTAAGGCCATGGACTCTGGACCAGACTGCCTGGGTTTGAATCTAGATTCCATCATTTCTGACCAGTGCTCATCTTGGGGAAGTCGCCTGATCTTTCTGTACCTCGGTTCCTTATTTGTTAAGTGGGATAATAACTGTTATCCAATTTTGTGATGAGAATTAAATGATTCTATACATGAAATACTCAGAACAGTGCCCCCCACCCACATTGCAAGCACACCCAGTAAACATCAGATATTGTCACCATCTTACCTGAGCTGTGTTTTCTTTTTATTTTATTTTATTTTATTTTATTTTATTTTATTTTATTTTATTTTATTTATGAGAGAGAGAGAGTGCGCACACAAGCAGGGGGAATGGCAGGCAGAGGGAGAGGGAGAAGCAGACCCCTGCAGAGCAAGGAGCCCGATGCGGGGCTCAATCCCAGCATCCCGGGATCATGACCTGAGCCAAAGGCAGACGCTTAATGACGGAGCCACCCAGGTGTCCCTGAGCTGTGTTTTCTTAAGTTATGTTAAGAAATTAATCAAATATCACTTAGCCTTCTGTCTCTATCAAAAGTGGAAAATATACAATAGGCTCAGAAAATAAAGCCTATTCCTGAATGTAGAATATGCAAATAAAGTATGTCTGTGTCAAAGAAATGGACGACACCATTATGAAACAAAGCATACTAAGAGCTTTAACAAGAAATACAAAAGATTGGCGGGAAATGATTAAAGAAAAGAAAAGATTTCAACAAGAGTTCTTTAAAAATTGAAGCAATATCATTGATCTCAATGCAAAATACAGTAACATATTAAGAGACAAGAAAATGGTAATAACACTGCTTTCCTCATTCACTTTATCTGCCTGGCTCTTATAGGCATTGGGTTTGGTTTCAGGACAAGTCTAAGAACACCCCCCAAAAACGATAGTCTGTCTGGGTGAAGCAAACTGAACTAAAAACCCCAGGCATTAGAAAAGTCAGGTGTAAATCTGTTTAATTTTTACTATCACTATTGTAATAACAAATTACTGGAAAACTGTGAAGTAAATAATCACATTTGTAAACAGTCAATTCAATAATACAATAAATACAAAATAGACTTCTGAGAAAGGTGGCCCAGGCTTACAGAACACCTTCTTCCACAAAATGGAACAAAATGAACAAAAGACGTACTACACAAAGAATAAGCCAGATATGCTAAAACAAAGGGGAAAATAACCTACTATTGTAACCTGTGATAAGAATAATCCAGAAGAGGGGCGGCATCTGGGTGGCTCAGTCTGTAAAGCATCCATCTCTTGATTTCGGCTCAGGTCGTGATCTCCGGGTCTTAAGATCAAGCCCCGCATTTGCATCTGGCTCCATGCTCAGCAGGGAGTCTGCTTGAAGATTCTTTCTCTCCCTCTGCTCCTCTCCCCCCTCAAAATAAATGGATGAATCTTAAAAAAAAAAAGGGGGGGGAGAAGAAGAAGAAGAAAAATCTAGAGACAGAAAGATCTGCAACACATTAGAAGAGGACTCCAAGAATCAGTGCAAGGTTGTAAGTCAAACTGAAGACGTTGCCTACAACTCTGGACATCCTCACCAAGCCCAGGAGTACATTTGGGCCAAGGGAACCTCAGAACATCTCAAAGGGAGCCCTCTTCACATGACCAGCAGGGAGTAGCTTCTTAGTCTAAAAAAGTGTTAAGGTATACAAATGAAGGTTTCATTTTTTTTTTAAAGATTTTATTTATTTATTTGACAGAGAGCGAGCACAAGCAGGGGGAGCAGCAGACAGAGGGAGAGAGAAGAGAAGCAGGCTTCCCGCTGAGCAGGGAGCCTGAGGCAGGGCTGGATCCCAGGACCCTGGGATCATGACCCGAGCTGAAGGCAGATGCCTAACGACTGAGCCAAATGAAGGTTTCAGAGGGTCTAAGGAATGACTGCCTGAGTTATGGTTCATCACAGAGCAAATTCACCCAAGAGGCTCTCATAAAAGGCACAATTGGAAATTCTGATTCAGTCAGTGCTGGATAAGAAAGGATTTGGCAATACAAAAGGTCACTTATTATAGTATTATTTATACAGCATATCACTGGAAAAACTTAAATGGCCACCAGTGGAGAAACAGATGAATAACCATGGTGCATTCATGTAAGGGAATACTCTTGCAACTGGCTAAAGAAATGAAGTTCTTTATGTGTTGATACAAAGTAATTTCCAACATCCATTGTGAAGAGGCTGGGGGAAAAAGCATGATGCAGAACAGTGCTATAATATGCTACCCCTGGGGAAGAAATTATAAATATTCCTCTATTTGAATAAAATATCTCCAGAGGCATCTGTAAGAAACCAATAATATTGGTTGTGTCTGGGAAGAGCAGCTGAGCATCTGGGGAAGAAAAGGAAAGAAGATACCTCCTTTTTATTCTTGAATTTTGAACCATATCAATCTATTATTATTTTAAAAAATAAATAAATGTCCTAGAAAATGAAATGAAAGAGAGAAAGGAAAGAAGGAAGGGAGGGATTGAGGGAGGAGGAAGGTTGGAAAGAAGATCAGATCATAGGAAAATCGCACCTGCAAAGTTTTCCTGAGAAAATCTGTATAATGACACAATCCAGTCATGCAAAAGAGATTAGAAATGCAGAGGGCAGTGCACAAAAGGACTGGCAGAATCATTTAATTATAATGACGGCAAATCATTACAACAATTGCAATTATAAAACAAATGTTAAATTTTCTTATTTTTTTAAGATTTTATTTATTTATTTGAGAGAAAGAGAGAGCATGAGCAGGGGGAGGGGCAGAGGGAGAGGAAGAAGCAGACTCCCTGCTGAGCAGGGAGCCTGACCAGGGACCCTGTGATCATGACCTGAGCCGAAATGAAGGGTTGGACGCTTAACCAACTGAGCCACCCAGGTGCCCCTAAATGTTCTTATTTTTTGAAGGGAAAACAACATAATGTCAAACTTACAAGAAGTTAAGTATAATGTACATATAATGGACTGGTACTTAAATCTCAAAGCCTGCCGTCAGAAATTCAAAGGTAGGAGGCAGTGCCTTCATGAATTCATTCACCCAACCGATTTCAATGTATGAAACATGCGCTGTGGCTGAGGCCCTGGGCTAGGCACTGAGAATCCCAGACAAGTACCCACTCTGTCATGATACTTCCATTCCACCTGGTTGTCCTCATTCACAATAGTCTATAAAAGCAGTTTTGTTTCTTAGGCAAAGGGAAAAAAAAAAAAACATAAGTACAGGGGCGCCTGAGTGGCCCATTCGGTTAAGCACCAGACTTTTGGTTTTGGCTCAGGTCATGATCTCAGGGTGGTGAGATCAAGCCCCACATGGGGCTCTGTGCTGGGAGTGGAGCCTGCTCGAGATTCTCTCTCTGCCCCCTCTCCCTCCCCTCCCTCTTACCAGTGCACACATGCTCTCTCTCTCTCTCCCTCAAAAATCAATCAATCAATAATAAATAAATAATTAAAAATTTAAAAAACATAAGTATACTGTTTAAAGCCATAAAAATAGTCACTAATTGCAGGTTTTTCCCGAAATACTAATGAAGTACGGAGAGGGAGAAAAGAAGACAAAAGATATAGACTGTATCACACACGATAAAGAAGAAAAAAAAAAAAGCAGCAAGCAAGAAATAAAATCATAAAATAAAATGGCAGAATTAAGACCAAACATAAAGCATGACTATCTTACTATGTAAAACAGATTGCTATATTATATAGCTATACTATTTGATATAACTCTGCTAAAATGTTTGAAAATTTAAAAACTAAATAGATAAATGAGAATAAGAGAACATATAAAAAAGCTTTAAAGGGCATTTCCAGGTTGTATTCATTTCAGGGATAAATTCTTATTAAACTGATACTGGGATTTAAGTCGTTCCATAGAGAATAAAACAAAGTTCTAACTTATTTTTTAAAAGTTAGCAATTTTTAAAAAATATTTATGCAAAATTCTCAAATAATAGATTAGCATGAGGAGTCTAGCAATGCATTATGGATATAAAATATGACTATAGCCAGTTAACTCCAGGAACACAGGGGTATTACATATTAGGGAGTCTCTTAGTAAAATTCACCACAATGATAGATTAAATAGGAAAAAGTAAACTAATTTCCATAGAAACCAGAGTTGCCAGGACTGGGGGTGATGACAAAGGAGCACTTGGGAATTTTTCAGGGTGATGGAAATGTTCCTTATCTTGACTATGGTATTACACAATTGTTTACATTTGTCACAAGTTATCAAACTACACACTACTAAAAAGGGTGAATCTTTATTGTATATAATGTATACCTTAATATATTTGACCTTAAAAATAATTCATTGGCATAAACATGCTATTTTATTATTTTTTTATTTTTTAACATGTGACATTATCTCAGATAAATTAAGAATAGATGGCAAATTCTTTAATTTGTATGTATCCACAAAATACAGACACAAAATGTATTTACAAAAATATTCAAATGTATTCTAAATTCCTACATTTGTTATATATATTCAAAATTTAGCATCAGACTGTATGATTTAACATGAGAAGCATTCCCATTAGATACAAGAACTCAGTGATACTATTATTTAACATTTGTCATAAGAGACAGATCAGTATTCAAGAAGTAAACTATTGGAAAAGAGGAGGAAAATGACTATGTCTGGGTGGATGATGTAAAAAAACAAAAGATAATCAAATGCAAAGCTACTCAAAGTCATAAGGGAATTCAGAAAGTAGTTAATAACAAGATTATTCTTTAAATCAATAGCTTTACTATAACAAGATCCAATTAGAAAATGTAGGGGTAACTGGGTGGCTCAGTCGATTAAGCATCTGCCTTGGGCTCAGGTCCTGATCCCAGGGTCCTGGGAGACCCCTGTCATGCTCTCTACTCAGGAGGAAGCCTGCTTCTCCCTCTCTCTCTGTCCCCCCCCCCATGGCCCCCCTCCACTCGTGCTCTCTCTCTTTCTCTCTATCAAATAAATAAATAAAATCTTAAAAAAAAGGAAAATGTAATAAAAGATCCCCTTTATAGCAGAAATAACAATATAAGCAACAACAAAAATACTACGGATAAATTTATCAAGAAAGCATACAGCTATACTGAGAGAAAAACTTGAGGAAAAGTTAGAGACATACATTAATTTTGGAAAGAAAGTCTATTTTGTAAAGACATCAATTTTTTATAAATAAATTTTTAGATTCAATGCAATCTTGATCAAAACTCCAATTCTCAGTTTCATCTAAAAGAATACAATAAGAGAATAGCCAAGAAATTGCTTTAAAAAGAAAGTAGTGTAGGGGCCCCCAGGTGGCTCAGTGGGTTAAGCGCTGACTCCTGATTTCAGCTCAGGTCATGATCTCAGGGTCCTGAGATTGAGCGCCTCCTTGGGCTTCGCATCCCTCCTGGGGCTGAGTGCAAGCTCAGTGCAGAGTCTGCTTGAAATTTTCTTTCTCTCCCTCTCCTACTGCCCCTCCCCCTGCTCTCACTCTCTCTCAAATAAATAAGTAAATACAATCTTAAAAAAAAAAAAGAAAACAACTTGGTGTATATTTTGGTGCTTTGGGGGAAAATTATAAAGCTAAGTAAAATAACATGTCACTAAAACAGAAACAGTCAAATATTCAATGCTGTTAATAGGGTTCAAAATTATACCCAAGTATAGATGGAAACGTGGTATATATTTTTAGAAGCACTTCAGATTAGAGTAATCAGTAAATGGTTTTTAAACAACTGGTTAGCTACTTGTTAGAACATAAAGATAAATTTCTACCATTCTTTTCCTCAAATTAATTTCAAATATATCAAAAAAATATGATATAAAAACACTGGAAGAGATCTTAGAGAAGGTCAGGTTTTTCGATAGCTTCACATAAAGCCCAACATGTATCAAGAAAGATATTCATATTTTCTGTGCAGAATATGTCATCATAAACTAAGTCAAAAGATAAATGCTAAAATAGGGGGAAATATTTGCAACACTCCACAAAGTATGATATATATGATATTTAAAGAGCTCTACTAAACTTAAATATGAAGCACAAATTCATTAGTCATTTTAGAAATGCAAAGTAATATTTTCCCTTACCAGAATCACAGAGACTAGAAAAGTAAGTAATAGCTGGTGTTGGTGAGAATGAGGAGAAATAGATGCTCTTAAACATTTTTATTGGGAATGTAAGTTGGTACAAAAAATTCTGTTAAATGTGTACCAAAATTTTATACAAATATATTTGATCTAATAATACCAATTCAAGGGATTCATTCCAACGAAATAGTAGGACATGTATGTAAAGATTTCCATGCAATGATATTGTGGTGTTGCTTATAACAGGAAAAACTGAACAATGTTCGTATATTTACAGATTACATATGTATAATATTTGTGTAACATTATGTCCAGGCATATCTGGAAAGGCACACAATGGTTAAAGTTAAGATAGTGGTTCAAATTAACCTACACATTAACCTAATTTTATCTCAGAAGGTAGGGCAAGTTCAGCCAGCAGCAGCTCAAAGAAGTCATCAAGGATCCAGATTCTTTGCTTCTCCCTTAATCTGTTGCTTGAGCACTGGGTTCCCTTAAAGAGATACCCCTCACTGTCCCACCATGGTGTCAGAGGCCATCAGGCTACTTGCTTCCTTTTTCTACAGAAGTAGGATTGTGAAAGGAAAAAATAAACCCCTCTCCTAACCACTGACTCTAAGTTATCCCCTTCAGTCTGGACCACTAGCAATTTCCATGGAAACAACATGTACTGATTGGCTTAAACTAAAGAGGCTCTCCCCCATATTGGGTCTGGGGTCACTTTTCCCTGAGTCACGTGAGGAAGGAATAGATGCCTGAATAAAATAGGAATTCTTTTTGGAAAAACAAGTGGGGTAAGATGAACACTAGGTAAGACACCCATTGGTGACCCTATATGTAACCACAAAATGCCAAGAGTGGTTATCACATGGAGGTTTGGTTATGAGTGCTCAGGGTTTTGGTTTTGTATTTTTTTTCTCACTATTCCTTTTTTTTTTTCCTGAACATACCATCAGAGGGAAAAAAGTTTTTCCTTGATTATTAAAAAAAATGAAATATCAGTGGAAAATCTAGACTTGAGAATTTACTGGTATCAGTGCCTCCACCTTTATGCTAGAAATTTTTGACTGAGGCAATTGCTAGAAAGTCATAAATATATAAGATGAAAGGATATCAAGGGGTTCCCTCTGGCATTCTGAGTATTTCCCTATCCCTGTCTGCTTTGTCAACACACTTATCTATGGATGTTCAAAGATTCATAGAAAAAATGTAAGCATTCATAAACATTTAGTGCTTGGATGTTAGATCACAAAACAATAAATGTATGCTAAAGCATTATTTGCATCTATCTTCTTGCCTCCTATTTATCTCTTCCTCCTTTCTTTAATTTGATATCCCTTCCTTAATACTCCCTAGCATTGTTACAATTCAGTCCTAAGAGTAAAAGTGCCATGCTTAAATAGCCCAAGACTTTAAAATGTTACACACCTTGTTTAAAAATATATGGTCTGGTGGGTGGGGGGATGGGGTAATTGGGTGATGGGCATTAAGGAGGGCACTTGATGTAATGAGCACTGAGTGTTATATGAAACTGATGAATCACTAAATTTTACCCTTGAAACTAATAATACACTATATGTTAACTAAACTGAATTTAAGTAAAAATATTTAAAAATAAATAAATAAATAAAAATATATGGTCTGACCTGTATCACCCAGCAATCCCAGAGGCCTGACAGAAATGCACTACATATGTTCACCAAAGGACATGCCCAAGAATGTTCATACCAGCACTCTCCATAATAAGTCACACTGGAAACAACCCAAATGTCTCAGGCAGAATGAATAAATTATATATTCACATCATGGAATAATACACAGCAAGAAGAATGCACAAATGCAATTACTCGCATCAACATGAGCAAATATGCCAAACAAGTTGAATGACAGAAGCCAGACACAAAGAATGCACTGTAAGAATCCATTTATATAGAATTCAAAAAATGAGAAATCTAACTGATGGTGATAGAAGTAAAAATGGCAGCCGCCTCTTAGCAGGCAGTGACCAGAAGAGGGCATGGGGCCTTCTGGAGTTCAAGCAATACTGGATTTCTTAACATAGATGCTGGTTATTCAAGTGCATTCAATTTGGGAAAAATTATTGAGCTATGTATTTAGGGTATGTGTACTTTTCAGTATGTACTACATTTGAATTTTTGAAGTTTATTTTTTTAAATATGGCCTGAAATGTGCAGATTATCATTTCCTTATGTTTTTTTATTTTTTATTATTTTTAAAAGATTTTATTTATTTATTCATAAGAGACAGAGAGAGAGGCAGAGGGAGAAGCAGGCTTCCCGCTGAGCAGGGAGCCGGATGCGGAACTCGATCCCAGGACCCTGGGATCATGACCTGAGCCAAAGGCAGACGCTTAACCATCTGAGCCACCCAGGCGCCCCTCCTTATAAGTTTTTTAATGGATGACATGAATGATCTTGGCTGTATAAGGTTGTTTTGCCACATGATCCTTTTCTACCCCTAAACAGTCATAAAACTGAAGTCCAATTGAAATAAAGACCCCATTCTACCACTTAATTGAACCCTGAAGTCTTTTCTTTCCCCCTCACCTCTATTCCCCTTCTTCTAACCCTTTTGAGTTTCAGTTGACTCAACAGAGACAATTTTCTCAGCTTAGAGTGAGATTAGGACCACAGTGGGTTTATATCCTATCTCTGCAACTTGGTGGTGGTCTGATTTGAAGTAACTTAGCCTTCAGTGCCTCCGTTTTCTCATCTGTAAAGTGTTTTTAATAAAAATGGTTCCTACTTCATATAGTTGTCGTGAGGACTAAATGAGCTAAAAGATGCAAAGCATCGAGCAGTGAGCTCATTAGATGACACTGGTTTGCATAAATTCTAGGATGCACCTTTTGATTTCTGGAAATCCAGAAGCATTCTACAACCAATGAAGTCTTACAATCACTGTTGGTCAGGTGACAGTTGTGACATAGCTGTCCCTGCCTGGGCTTTTGGCTTTTATTTTTCTTTTATGAGTGAAATATGAAAAATAACACTTTGTCTAAAAAAGCAGTTCTTTCAATAAGCACAAAATAAAAATTTTTGGAGCTGGCTTTTTCTTTCTTAGTGACAAATAAAATAACGGAGTATGTTAATGGATGGCATCTTAGATTCCATGAAATGTCATGAAATTCCTCATGAAGAAGCCCTTTGGCATTGTTGTATTTAAAAAAATATTTCCATGCTTTATTTGACTTCTATGTTTTAAAATAAATCATTTTAAACTAGGTATTTTCCAGTGATCTTTAAAGCTTCCCTAGGAACTGGGCAATTGAAAGACTTCCCAGGGATGCAGAGCACTGTGACCAGATGCTCAGCTCTCACTTGCTTCCTTCTGCTCTTAAAATGCCTTTTCTCCCTCCTCCACTGCCAATCCCAAAGCACCAGCAAGCACAAGACCCCAACACAGTGTTCCCTCACACTCTTCTCTCCCTTCCCTTCTGAGCTCAAATGTCAGTTCTTCAGAAAGACCTCCATCGACCCCGAGCCCAAAAGCCCAGTGGTTCTCCAACTTTGTTACATACTGAAATCATTTAGACAACTTCTAGTAATACTGATGCCTGCGTCTCACTCTCAGAGATCCTGATTTAATTGTTCCTGGGCTGCTACTGGGGCACTGAGGTTTTTAAGAGTGCCCCAGGTGATTCTGCCAAGATTGGAAACCACTGCATTACCCTGCTGGATGATTTTCTTAATTGCTTACTTGATGTTGTATCTTCCACCAGCTCCTGAAGACATGGAAGCTTATCCTTGTCAACATTGTCCAGTCTTGGATCCGAGCACCCTCCTAAGAGCTGAGCCTCACAGTGCGCCTTCTAAGAAGTCTAGAGAGCTTCGGCTTCTTCGAGAGTTGCCATTAAGCCTTAAGGAATTTGGGAAGTAACTCAGATCGGGTCATTTCTTGGGCCTTTGGCAACACGCGATTTCTGCCCCGCGTCTGCCCAACTTCATCCCCACCCCCAGCAGCCCAGCCAGGCGGGATGTTAATGGGGCTGACGGTCCCCTCCAAGTCCTCCTCTTTGATCGGCCTTGGGACTGTCTAGCAGATCCCTCCCCGGCCCGTGAGCCCCAGGAGCACAGGTCAGGGTCCGAGAGCTTGTTTACCCGATTCTGGGGTCTGAGAGTACAAACAAAGAGGGTTCTCAAAAGCAAGAAAACTCCCACAGCGAGGCCCGGGCGGGGTTCCGCGCACGCGGAGCAAGGGGGCGCTGCGCCTTCCGCGGCGCACACCGCTCCTCCCGCGGCGCGCGTTTCCGGGGGCGCGGAGCAGCAGGCGGGCGGCCTCCAAGCGGATCAGGGGATCGCAGTGTGGCTCGGCGTTGGCGCGCGCAGCTGCGAGGAAAGCCCCCAAACACCAATATAATTTATTTAAGCCTTTGGGGCACGCCCTGGGATGTGTTGAGTTAGAAAAACCTCCGACTTCCCCAGGAGCTAACTTGAAGACGTATTTTAAGTGAAAAAAGCAAATTGTTGAAGAGTGCGTATAAAAACATGCAGACGGGTGGGGGAGAGATAGGAGGAATCCAGGTGCATACACACACTTGCTGGTGCAAAACAGGTAATAAGCCCCGGAAATACACACAAGAAATTAATCGTGGTTGCAGTCAGGCCGAGGTGCGCGCGAGATGTTGCAACCCGGTGGCTTCTGAGTTCTTTAAAAGCCTTATGCAAGTATATGTAGATAGATAGATAGATAGATAGATAGATAGATAGATAGATAGATAGATAGATGATAGATAGATTTTCTATTGTATTATACATTGTATGGTGTTGTTTATAATGTATTCTATTGTGAAAGATACATTTTATTATAACACCGTACAATAGGTTATGTAATATACATACACATTTATCTCTGGTTGGTAGAGTCAAAGAAGTTCAAGTTGGCCTCTGCCTTCCAGGCTTACCTAACATACAGAGAGAAAGACTTGGTAAAAAGGCAAAGAGGGAGAACCAGAAATATGTGGGACACCCTCCTATCTTTTCACCCAAGGCGCGCCCCGGTGATTGTGGGGAAAGGGACAGGGGAAACAGGCGCTCGGCTGCCCGAGTGCAACCCCGAGTGCATTAGGAGTTCTAAGCCTGCGGCCGAGCAGAAGCCGAGAACCCACGCTTGGGGCGCAGAAGCCTGGGTTTCAGCCCCTGCCCGGAATTGGCTTTTTTTTTTTTTTTTTTTTTTGCTCGGGCCACAAACACCGAGGCGTGGGTGGACTCTATCTTGCGTCAGGAAGGGGCACTCGCCGCGCGCTCGGGGCTCTAAGAGACTCCCTTGGCTTCTCTGATGGCGGGGCTCGGTCCCTGAGCTGCGTGTCGCCGGGTTAGGGTGGCCGCAGAAGCCCGGCGCGCCAGGGAGAGAGAGACCCAAGAGGCGGCCTCAATTCCCCGCGCATCCGCAAAGGAAAGGCTTCGAGCGTCCGCCAGATAGGCGAGAAGGGTCCCCAACAGCTCGCAAATCCCAGTCCCCGAGCGCGTAGGATGGGCGCTCGGCTGCGCGCTCCGCGGCTGGGAATGGGCAGGGAACAGGAAACGCGACAGGCAGGGAGGCTGTTGCTTCGCCGCCGCTCTCTCTGCGGATCGCCCCTCTGTCAAAGCTCGAGCCCAGAAAGCCCGGTTTTCTAGTAAAGGTTTCAGGGTTCCCGGGAAAGAGCACCGCCTTCCCAGCTTCCAGGTCCGCTGGAGCGGCTGCTCACAAATGGTATGCCCTCAGGGAAGTTTACTTGACCTCTCTCAGACTCGGTTTTCCTATTTGTAAAATGGGGATGATAAAAAGTGCCTACCTCTGTGAGGTGGTAGCGAGGGTTTAAGTGGAATATTGTACGCCAAGAGCTTGGCCCAGGCCGAGCTTGTAGAGAGAGGTCCACCCCTGCTGTGGTTATCCCAAGCAAGAAGGACTAGCCAGAACCCAGGATTGGGATATAGGGTGGAGTTATGGGGCCCAGCTTCCATAAAAGAGACTCATTTTAAAGGTCCAGGGGCTGCAGATGCGCACCGAGCGCTGTCCACTCGCTTCCTTCGAAGCCACACATGATCCCCATTCCAACACTTACCTGGAAGCCTTAACCCTCAGAGAAAACAACGCCCCACACCCCGCCCCATTCACACGTCCTTAACCCCTCCCCTGGGAGCCCCGCAGCTCAGATTGCCAGGATTCAAACTCCCAGGCCACCATTTTTAGCTGTGTGCCTGTGGACAAGGGCCTTCATTTCGCCAAATACCACTTTACCCTTCTGTAAAATGGGTTCTTAAATACATCGTAAGGTGCCGGTTTTAAAAAATCGTACAGATAAAGCCGAGAGTCTGTCCTATGCTGCTTTCATTATTTTCCTCCCTTGGCTGTGGATCGGAGGATCAACTTTATTCTAGAAAAGTGAGCCTCAAATGGATGAAGAAATAATGTCAGCTGCTCTTTGCTCCTCCCAGAAACTCCCTTCCCCGCGGACCCTTGTAATCTTTGGGAGGAGGGGGTTCCACGGACCTTCCTGGACCCTGCCCAGTGGTTAAGCGGTCCGGGCTGACCAGGACTTGGGGGCCTCCTCAACAGCAGCTTTCTACGGTTGCTCTTGCTTTGCTCTTGTCCTCTCAATTTGCAGATGCCGCCACTGAGGCCCGCAGGGCACCCCAGCGAGCGGGTCCAAATGGTGTCCTTTTGGGGACCCCCAGTTCAGGGTGTCTTCTCCAGGAGCGAGAGCCCTGCGGGAGGCATCCGACCATTCACTCAACTCCTTCGTGGTCGGGCGTTTAACCAAGTAGGTGGAGAACAAAACCTGAGCTAAATACCCTTTTTTTTTTTCTTTGACAAATAATCGGCCAGAAAGGCAAAATCCCGGCGGGAGGCGGGAGGGCAAGGAGGCCTGGGAAAAACAGAATGCTAATGCGGGCCTGGAGGGGGCGGAAGGCGCACCCGGGCTAGGGCGCCCCAACCGCCTCCCTTTGAAGTGCACCTTTCCAGCCCCGCTCAAGGGGAGGGCGCTGGATTCCACCCTTCCCCCCCACCCCTCCATCCCGTAAGGTTCTGGAGAAACTGAAAGAAGCTGTAGGAACAACTGGGGACTCTCCTCTCGGGTTCTAACTGACTCAGTCCTGCCTCCTACTTCTAGTTCACGTTGTTTTTGACCTGTTGGTTCCTGGCCTCCCCCCAGCAGATCCGGATATATCCTTGTTTCGCCCCAGTATCTACTAAGAAGAGGGCGAAAAACGAGCTCAATATAAGTGTGATGGGGAGTAATAGGAAAGAGTTTAGATCTTCCTATGTGCCAGGTGCTGTTCTAATTGCTTTACATTCTGTATGGTATTATTACAAGTGGGAACTGGGGGACAGAAGGGTTAAGGAGTTTGCCCAGACTCACAAAGGTAGTAAAAGGTAGAAAGCCACAAACACATAAAATTCTGCATACAACGTTCTGCTTTTCTCTTAGTTTATGGAATGATCTCTTTGGTGCCCTTCTTTCCTCCCTCCTCCTCCCCCTCTCTTCCTTGGTTCTTATGGGCTTAATGCTTTCTGCTGAGTAACTTCTCAACCAAGATTTCCCCTCGCCCCATTTCTCGCAGGGGGCCTGAATGGGAGATTCCAGCTGCCCTGTCATTCTGAAGCTTTGGTCAACAGGATTGGATTCTGCCCACCTGTTGTGTAGACATCCTGCCGCACGTGTACCATAAAGGTGGCTTCTGTTGAAACACTCATTGCCATAGGCTCTGCCGACTCTCTTAGTGATATGCAAGTGATTTATGGTCAGGAGGGTATTTCTCCTTGGCTACATGTTGGTTGTTCCCATTAACAGCTGTACTGCAACTCCAGCACTAACTTTTCTATTTTCCTGTGGAAGAGTGTCAACATTGAAATACACAGGAAAAGCCATGCAATCACGTAACAACTTTGGGTTAGGAAAGGTCTAGAAAAGATTTTTAAAATCCTAAAACGTCTTAAAAAGATGAAAATGCCAGGTCCATTAATTTAGGAAGATCTGTGTTATCTTTTTTTCTTATAGGATAGGGAAAATAGTATTTTCACTTTTGTCTTCATGGTTATAAATCCTGAGACCTGACACTGTCCTTGGGCTATTTTATCTGTTCTAGTTTACAGATTTAGTAACCCTTTTCTTTCAGTCAACAGATGAGCCCCTACTAAGTGTCAGGACTTTCAAGGTGCAAAAGTAAGCAAGACAGGTGGAACCCTGTATAACTCTTTCATATTTTAATGTAGTAATAATTAGCCAAATAGTCCCATAATTTATTTCTGAGAGTTTTTTACTTTATTTACTTTGCCCCACATGGCTTTCTTGTATTTATGTGAATCTATGTACTTCCATAAATGTGAATATAATAATGATAGAGCAGCACTGAAATCCAGGAATTCATTTGCTGTTTAAAAAATACTTCATAAAAAAAGATTCTTGACTCAATGTTTAAGAAAAGATCAGTTATTTTTTTGTAATAAACAACTTTGAGTATGTTTCTTAACTTTCATTCCAGGATTCCCCCATCTATTCATATTTTAACAGTAAGTTACAATTGCACTTAGCAATCTAAATACATAGATGGATAGCTAAGAAATAGTTTAAATTAGCCATGTTTGTTTGAAAAAAATACCATGAGTTTAATGTAACCCTTTGCCTCACGCATCTGTGGACCTGGAGATTTTTTTTTTTTTTTAAAGCAGTGTTCATTCTATTCCAGCGTCATGGTGAAATATAAATTCTTATAAAAGTGAAACTGTGTTGGTGGGTGTATCTTGCTGTTGTCAGCAGAATCAAAACTACTTGTCCTTGCCAAAATGTTTTATCTTACAGGACATTTTCTTTAAAAGAAAAAAAAAGTGAAACATGAACAACCTTACCGTGATGAAAGCTCCCTCCCCCTTTGGAAAGCACAGTGGAGGTGGCAGATCTGGCCAGCAGAGAACAAAGGGCCAAAGAGTTAACCTGAGATGGTGAAATAAAATGTAACATCAACAAAGAAAAGGCCATAGATAAATAGTAAAAGGACCAATTCACCACAAAACACCCATTGACGTTTTCCCAGAGTCCAGGCGAAGCGCTGGTGACCGGGTAATGTTGGAATGTTTTCCTAGGGTTAAAAGGAGAACCGGCAGCAAGTCTGCTCAGAATTTACAAAGTGTTTGAATAACACGGACGGTGTTTTGATAACACATTTTTAGTGGGGGTGAAAATAATAGACTTTATTGGGACATTTATATGGGCCCCCTTGGTTGTGTGTAGAGGGGGCAGGGCAGGAGGAAAACCATAGATCATTGCACTCATCTATAACTCACCCCTGTAACTTATTCACATCTATGTATATGTAATTGATGTGTAATAGTCTTGTTATAGCAAAATGTTTCTCAGTGTGGCTTTTAAAAGATGAATGCACTGATAGTGGTCACCTTTAAGCGGGGAGAAATGGGTAAAGAGGTCACCTGGCCAGGTTGGCAATAACTGTGTGTTCTCAGGATGAGATGGTGGCATGAAGCTGATATGATTGCTTGAACCAGTAGAGCATAAGATCTTCCATAGGCTCACACACAGGCTTGGCCTTGGCTTCCCTGTAGCCTTCAAAGGGTCCTGCTTGCCCCAACTCAGGCTGAAAGGTGCAAGATTTGAGTTAATCCAGCCGGCATTTGGGTCTGGGGCTCCAAGGGGTCTCCACGTTTCCTCCCCGGTGTTGATGTTTTTGTTCAATGTATTCCAATACACTGTCAGTTGAGCCACATAAAACCAGGCACCTTTCAATAAATGTCTCATTTGGATTTCATGAAGCTTGGGGTGTAATTGAAATCAAACAGCAAACAGGCTGGAAGGCGCTGTTATTTGCCCACCCAGTCTAAGGAGGGTGCTGCCTGACATGTTCACTGAAGCCAGTGCTTTAGCTTTCTCTCCTGTTCCTATTTCTGGAGAAGAGTGCTTGGGTTTTAAAGTTTGGCTGGGATACATGAAAATAATTTTTATGTCTCTTTCCCTGACTATAAGTAAAATGGAGCCAGCAAAAGAAAATCCATTCCAAGTAGGAAATCACAGATTTGCTCATCTATAACTCTCCAGGCATTTAGACTAGTATATTCCATGTGTAATAATAATAATAATAATAATAATAATAATAATAATGCAATTAGTCAATCAATACAGGAAAACCATTCAGTGAGATTTCTTTATCTCTATGTTGTCAGGAAAAAATCATCTTTAGTTGAAACAGTGCTTTTCATTACGTTAAAAAAGAACTTGTAACTTATAAATGTAATATAAATCATGTATATGTTTTCCATGTTCCCAAAATGCCAGGTCTCAGAGTAGTTTTGTGCTAGCCCGAATTTTGATTCTCTTTGAATTCCTTTTTATTTCCCCATCTGTAAAATGTGTTAAAGTTTGGGTAAAATAATGGATATACTGGGGAGGTGGGGAGATGTAAACTGCAATTTCCTGCCCCAAGAGTCAACACTAATCTTGATCACGCATACGGTGTATATATTTAATAATTAGGTAGCACTCAGAATGAACCCACGCGCTTTCAAGAGCTTGCTCTGGGGCTGGAATAAAATCAACCCTTTCTGATGTGGCGCGGGGGACAGCTGGCCCGCGTTATTTGC
This sequence comes from Mirounga angustirostris, assembly GCF_029215605.1. NCBI lineage: Eukaryota > Metazoa > Chordata > Mammalia > Carnivora > Phocidae > Mirounga > Mirounga angustirostris. Next base: position 140,582,109 of record NW_026991709.1, on the reverse strand, counting down.
GCCAGAGTGGGTCGGAACGATGCCTGTTGCCGGCCATGGCACTTTGCCACGCGCAGCGCTTCCCTGGCCGCCTCGAAAGCAATTTGAAGGGACACAGAGGCCCGCTTTCTCTCTGTGATAAAGCGCAAAACTGATACCTACCCCCAGCCACCCTATCTCCAAATAATGTGAGATTCCATCTCACCCCTACTTTTGCCTCACACATCCTGCAGCTCAGGTCAAGCCTAACGTGGAGGAGCCCGCGAGGCGTAACCAGGTTCCCCAAACCCGAGCTACGTCGCCAAGATGCCCAAACCGCGCAGCCCCTTCCTTTCCTGTTCTCGCGTCCCCCTCACGGAATCTCCACTTTGAAAATCATGAAGTCTGCAAACGCACAAAGTACTTGAAAAATTCAATTCTTCACGACTTCCCTCGGTCACAATAAAACAAAAGCCGGGAGGTGGGAGTGGACGGTGGGGGTGATCGGAGCAAGGGAGCCAAACCAAACCCGACCTCAACTAGCAGGACGAGATGCTAGGGGCGCTGGGTTGAGTGCGCTCTGGGCCACCTTTCCAGGGATCTGCTCCCGGGCTGCTCTGCCCAGGACCTGCGGGACCACCGCCCCGGCCCACTCGCTTAACGTGCTCCCTCCCCACTGGCTGTGTCCTGAACCTGAAAACCTTCTCACGCCCCCGGTTTTCACCACCCCCCAAAACTGGTAAATTCCCTGGAACGTCCGAGTGTATTCAGAAACCGTCTTGCTCTCTAACCCAGACGTGCAGCTGTTGGTTTATGCTGCTGTGGTTTGAACCTAGGTTGGAAAGCTTCGAGCTATTCTGCACTGGCGTGTGCGCGCTCAAGAAATCCTGCGGCCGCCTCATCTGTTGTGGGCTAAGAGTTTCCCGTGTGATCGTGTTCGGTTGGGGAAGCAGAGTCCCAACATCTCAGCCGGAAAATGCGCTCCCGGAGCGATTACAAGCCGCGTCTGTAATTGCTTATTAACAGCGAATATTCATGCTTCTCCCTATCCGCAATGAAACATGCCTCCCCCCTTTTCGGTAATAAAACAATAAAATAAGACGGCACCACTCTTGACTCTACTGTCTGCGGAAACGCAAGGGAGAAACAGGCAGCTGGGGCAAAAGGGCTTAATTCAGTATCAAACTGATTATTTCACTAATTATTCTACCTTCTGTGTTGCGCCGCAGAGGAGAGGCGCAGGGAATCTCAACCGCACGGCTGCTGGGGAACCTTTGTTTCTCGGTGCCAGGCCCCACTGAAGATGGTGTGTGGGGTGGAGGGAATCCGGGATTCAGGGAAACGGAGCTGCGGTGGATTTTCAGTTGTGGGGAGTAAAAGTGATTGCCTTCTGAAAGCAGGCGTGTTGTCAAGAGGGTGAGGGTGTCCCCAGTACCCCACCCCGCCAGGGCTTCTGACTCATAAGCCGGTCCTCAAGGATGGCAATGTGCTCTCGCTGTCCCCGGAATCCCAAACGCGGAGCGCAAGGTTTCCTCTTCACGAACCCTTCCCAGTGAGTAAAAGAGTAGAACCGAACAAAATGGGGTTCCTGTAGGCTGAAGGCCTGGGAGCCTTCCACCATCGGGAGGAAAGTGTGCCTGGAGCTACAGCCCCCGATGAGGAAAGAGACCTCGCCTCGGCCTCTCTCCGACTCTCCCCAGATCCCCACCCTCAGGGACCGGTGCCTCTCTGCAAGACTTCAGCTTGCAGAGCCTTTCTCGCGCCAGCCTCTAAAACCTGCTCCCGCCTCCGCATCCTCCTCTCAGAGTGCTGAGATGACTTCTGTGGCAGGAGTGGACCCCGCTACGCAGACCCCAAACCCCGTTCTCCTAAACTCCAGCAAAATACGGACACCAGAATTGATTCTCACAGTAGGACAGAGTCTAAAAAAAAAAAAAAAAAAAAAAAAGACTAAAGGAAAAGAAAGTCGCAGTCGACATGATCCAATTAGTAAATGCCTAATTGAATTAGTGTCACCTCCGTCAGCCAATAGGAGAGTCCCCGGGCTGTGGGGCCGCGAAGCCCCTCCCTGGCCGCACATATATAAAGCAGCCAATGACAGCCTGCAAGTTTCCAAGTGGTCAACTTGACCCACACTCGGGCAGTCGAGAAGGGCAGAAAGGCTAGCGCTGGTGGGTGGATGGGGACAGAGATCTAAATCCTCTTCTTCCTGGGTGTGAGTGTGGAGGAGGACGGGGGTGCAGAGTGGCAAGAAGGACGGGAAGGGAAAAGGAGAGTGCTTTTCGGTCAATTTCCACCTCCTGCCTTCAAACTCAGTGAGCTTTCCTCGCGGAAAGGACGCTGGGTTCCCGGCGCGCGGGTGCGCGCCTTAGCGGCCCGCGTGCGGCCAGGTGGGTAGCCCCAGCACCGGAGGTAGGGGAAGTTACCTTCCCCTCGGAAGAGGGCGCTGGCTCCCCCATCCTGCCTTTATATTAAGGCCGCGGAAGGAGAGGAAGCAGCCAGCTGCCGTCTGCGCTTTGCAAAGCATGCAGTTAGGGGAGCAGCTCTTGGTGAGCTCGGTGAACCTGCCCGGCACGCACTTCTACCCGCTGGAGAGTGCGCGAGGCGGAGGCAGCGGGAGCGCAGGCCACCTCCCTGGCGCGGCCCCCTCGCCTCAGAGGCTGGACTTAGACAAAGCGCCCAAGAAGTTCCCTGGCAGCCTCTCGTGCGAGAGTGGGAGCGGGGAACCCACGGCCGCCAGCGCGGGGGCCCCCGCGGCCATGCTCAGTGACGCCGACGCCGGGGACGCCTTCGCCAGCGCCGCGGCAGCGGCCAAGCCCGGGCCCCCGGACGGCCGCAAGGGCTCCCCCTGCGGGGAGGAGGAGCTGCCCTCAGCCGCTGCCGCCGCCGCCGCCGCCGCAGCCGCCGCCGCCGCCGCCACCGCGCGCTACTCCATGGACAGCCTGAGCTCGGAGCGCTACTACCTCCAGTCCCCCGGGCCTCAGGGCTCCGAGCTGGCCGCGCCCTGCTCGCTCTTCCCCTACCAGGCGGCGGCAGGAGCGCCCCACGGATCCGTGTACCCTGCTCCCAACGGGGCGCGCTACCCCTACGGCTCCATGCTGCCCCCCGGCGGCTTCCCCGCGGCTGTGTGCCCACCTGGGAGGGCACAGTTCGGCCCGGGAGCCGGCGCGAGTAGCGGAGCGGGCGCGGGCGGCGGCGGCGGGGCAGGCGGCCCGGGGGCCTATCAGTACAGCCAGGGGGCTCCGCTCTATGGGCCGTACCCTGGGGCGGCAGCTGCGGGGTCCTGCGGAGGATTGGGGGCGTTGGGGGTTCCTGGTTCCGGCTTTCGTGCCCACGTCTACCTGTGCAACCGGCCTCTGTGGCTCAAATTCCACCGCCACCAAACCGAGATGATCATTACGAAACAGGGCAGGTGAGAGCAGCGCGGAGGGGCTCCGAGGTGAATGACAATTGAGTGACTGTGTGGTCCTGGGGAAGGCCGGGGGTGAGGGAGCTGTGCCCATTCGCTCCGCGATTTGTTGGGAGAGTGTTTTTCCGCGAGCATCTCCAATCCGGTGTCCCTCCCGGTCCGCGCACCGGTTTGTGCACGGTGCTAATGTTACAGCTGCCCCCCCCCCCCCGCCCCCCTCCCCGTCACCCTCACCTGGACTGGCGAGAAGGAGGCGGAAATGGAAATTGGGAATTGTCCACAAAGCTGGATTTACTAGATCCGCCCGCTCGGCATACCGAGCTGGTCCCTGCATACCCGCGAGGAGCTGCGGGTGGGGAAAGGCGCAAAGGTTGGCTTCCTGAGCGCAGTAGATGGGCTCCCGCAGTTTTAGGCGCCAGAGTCTCCACGGGGCGCCTCGGGGAGATGGGCATCGGAGGGTTGGCTGGTGCGGGTAGTTGATTAGGCAGGCCCTGGAGCCAGACCTGGTGGGGTTCGGGACGTGAGAAAGTTCTGATACCCATCCAACTGCTAACAGTGGGTACGAATGGGAAATGTGAGGGGTGGGTGCTGGGAGAGGGGCGCTGAAGGGGAACTTTGAGCCTGACGAGTACCATTTAAAAATTTTAACACGAACAACTGAACCTTGTTCTCTGGTACTTAATCGTAGAAAAACGAATGATTTTTCACATCCTGGAAGAAAAATTAAGAACTTGAGTGGGGAGAGGGTGCAGTAGCACCTCAATTGGGGAAATGCTTACTTTGGGGCAAATTGTTTCAGAAAAGAGATGTTCCCAGAGTTGACAACTCAAGTATTTTGCAGAGTGAGGGGCCACTTTGTGGACCAGTATTCTGTTCTTTCTGTAGGCTTTTCAGTTCCTACTCTGATCTACCCCAGGTGCCGGCAAACCTGGTCTGGTGCGGGCCTGCTCTCAGGCATCCGGATTTAAACCGCTTATCCTGCTTCTGTTCCCTCATTCAGGCGCATGTTTCCTTTCTTGAGCTTCAACATAAACGGACTCAATCCCACGGCCCACTACAACGTGTTTGTAGAGGTGGTGCTGGCGGACCCCAACCACTGGCGATTCCAGGGGGGCAAGTGGGTGACCTGCGGCAAAGCGGACAATAACATGCAGGGTGAGGAGAGAGGAGGCCCAGGCAGGGAGGGGCGGGCAGTGAACTCCTGACTCGGAAAACTCACATTTAAATCGAGCACTTGCCCCTCATCTGGGGCCTAGAGGTGTCAGTATGAGTTTCTTGGTGTTGATTGTTGGAATGGGGGAGAGAGGGAGAGAATTGCCAAGTCAGATTTCTTGCCTAGGAATATAAACTTTGGTACTGTAACCATGACCCTACTCTTCCCCACCCTCCCCCACCAATTCCTACTAAATTCTCCTGGGTGGAAAGGGCTCCCAACACTCCAGCCTTCCCTTGAGAAAGCCTTCCCCAAGGTTGAGTCCACCCATGAAAACCCAACCACTTTCCATCAGATGTTGCCCTACCAGCTTTAGGAGGCCCCAAATTGACCTTCAAGAGACATCTCCTGGTGGCTCCTTTTATGTATTTTGAGGTAGCATTAAGATGACTGCCTTGTTCAAGGAGGGCCGGAAGCACAGGGGCCCTGGGAGGGCTGTCAGTGGAATCCCGGTGGAGAGCGAGCTCTGGGGAGACTTGTGCCTGAAAACTAACTCTTGAATCTATATGTAACAGACATCCCTCCCCTATGTCCATGTGTAATCAGCCCTATCTGCTTGGGTTTTGTGTTTTGTTTCATTTTCTCTTAGGCAACAAAATGTATGTTCACCCAGAGTCTCCTAATACTGGTTCCCACTGGATGAGACAGGAGATTTCCTTTGGGAAATTAAAACTCACCAATAACAAAGGCGCAAATAACAACAACACCCAGGTAGAGTGACAGAGGACGGGGTGTCTTCTGGCCATAGATTTCTTTTCCTAACAAGTTACCATACTCTTCGCTGTATTTGTAATATCTGCAGTTGTTTACCTGTTTGCTCACCTAGTTCTAACCTTTTTTTTTTTTTTCTTTTGACCTTTCATTTTCACTAGACTTCAGTCAACAGTGAGTTGACTATTAGGAGAAGAAATACTAAAGTCTTTGGGGGACTTAGTAACTAAGAGGAAAGAGTGTTTGTCAAACACGCATAGCCAGCCAGCTAGGTTTTAAGTTGCAAAAGCAGCAATGAGAAGATCTTAAAAATGGCTATAGAAAAAGGTAACTGTCAGTGGGCGACAAGCAGGAGTCCCATTCCAAAACATGTAGTTTGTCAAGATTTACCTCTAAGAGACTTTATGGATTTGGCAGCTCTTTTTCTGTACCATTTCCAGATGATAGTGTTGCAGTCTTTACACAAGTACCAACCCCGACTGCACATTGTTGAGGTGACAGAGGATGGCGTGGAGGACCTGAACGAGCCCTCAAAGACTCAGACCTTTACCTTCTCTGAAACGCAGTTCATTGCAGTGACTGCCTACCAAAACACCGATGTGAGTGTCCCAAATGGCCCAAGAATCTCTACAGCTAGGTCCAGCGTGATAAAGCACTCAACAACTGACTGTTTTTCTCCCCTCTCTAGATAACTCAACTAAAGATTGATCATAACCCCTTTGCAAAAGGCTTCAGAGACAACTATGATTCGTAAGTACAGCTTTTCTTCATATTTGCATGGTCATCTTTGAACAGGACATACATAACCAGACACTTCCCAGAGAACATTCTAGGATGAGTCTTCACGTTTGTTTGGGATTTTCAGCTATTTTTATTTTTGCATTTTTTCCCCCTTTGGCTAATCTTGCTTTAGAATTTTCACGGAAGGATTTGTTAATTTTTAAAGCAATGTTAAGGGCTGAAAAATGAGGAGCTATTTTTTTTAACATTTGAGTGGAGATTTGAAATTTTCGTAATCTGCATTTATATACCTTCCTTTTCATTTGATCCAACTTTTTTATCCTCTGAGGAATAGGTATTATTACTCCCCCTCTTTTATTATCATTATTATTATTTTTTTACATAAGAAAAACCTAAAACTAAGAGGATGTAATTTTCACAACATTAAACAGTAAAGCCCCACAAGGTCATTTACATGTGGGATTTCTAATACCACAGTCAGCATTCCTTCCCTGACATTGACAAAGGAGAGTGGCACTGTTCTTCAAGTTCTAGGACTTGCAAAGGTGGATTTTTCTATAGTTTAAATACTTAGTGCTTGGGAGGAAACTTTTTCCGTATGAGCCAAGCGTCGGGCTGAAATGGGCCAATGCATCTCCTACCTCCATCCCTCCACTCCAGCAGACCAGTGCTCCCAGTACAGCCCACTATGTGAGCCTTTTTGATTTCTGGGAGGTGGTTATTTGGTAACAACATTAGGGTTTTTTTTTTTAAGTGTTTCTCTTTATATTGTAGCATGTACACCGCTTCAGAAAATGACAGGTTAACTCCATCTCCCACGGATTCTCCTAGATCCCATCAGATTGTCCCTGGAGGTCGGTACGGCGTTCAGTCCTTCTTCCCGGAGCCCTTTGTCAACACTTTACCTCAAGCCCGATATTATAATGGCGAGAGAACCGTGCCACAGACCAATGGGCTCCTTTCACCCCAACAGAACGAAGAGGTGGTCAACCCTCCCCAGCGGTGGCTTGTCACGCCTGTCCAGCAACCTGGGACCAACAAACTAGACATCGGTTCCTATGAGTCTGAATATACTTCCAGCACCTTGCTCCCATATGGTATTAAATCCTTGCCCCTCCAGACGTCCCACGCCCTGGGCTATTACCCTGACCCAACCTTCCCTGCCATGGCAGGGTGGGGAGGTCGAGGCTCTTACCAGAGGAAGATGGCTGCTGGACTCCCATGGACCTCCAGAACAAGCCCCACTGTGTTCTCTGAGGATCAGCTCTCCAAGGAGAAAGTCAAAGAAGAAATCAGCTCTTCTTGGATAGAGACCCCCCCTTCTATCAAGTCTTTGGATTCCAACGATTCGGGGGTATACACCAGTGCTTGTAAGCGACGGCGGCTGTCTCCCAGCACCTCTAGTAATGAAAATTCTCCCTCCATAAAGTGTGAGGACATTAACGCTGAAGAGTACAGTAAAGACACCTCAAAAGGCATGGGGGGGTATTATGCTTTTTACCCAACTCCCTAAAGAGTTATTTTAACTACGTCAAAATGAGCTAACTTTTTGCAGATGGACTTGGTGGTGTTTTTTGTTGTCTTCTTTGCCTAGGTTTGCCAAAAAGACGTTTGCATTCCACCTTGATGCATCCCGTTTTGTGCAATCCTCTAAAAGAAGGTGCCAAAGCTTTTTAATTGCTGCAGGTAACTGAAACAAGCCTCGCATTTTTTTGTTTTTTAAATAAAATTAATGAAGGACTTTAAAGCATTTTAAAAATTCGAAGGTTATTCAAGGTTCTGGATTTATTTATTGAAGGCACTAAACATTCAGAGAATCGGGCTGTGAAGATTCGGAGTGCTGAGCGCTAGCCAATGAGTTGAAAGATCTGGTTCTCATTCCTATGTGTAAATCTGTAAGCAGAGAGAATCCCGGAGTGGCAAGGTGTTTTGCTTCTGGAAGAGAAGGGCTGGGCCTTAAGCTTCAACAGGGGACTTTTTGCTGTTACTTTCTGCTAGGGACAAAAGATAGCTAGGCCTGGGAGGTGAGAAAAACCTTACGTGAAGGTGCTGGCTTTACCTGACTTTGATTCCTCCTAGGCTTTCGAAGCAAGCCATGTTTGGCCCTAGTTCAGGACTGTGTCACAGGCTAGGCCTCTGCTGCGGGCTGGGGTGGCTAGTAGGACTCAGGAGAAGGGGGTGGGGAAGGGAGTGGCCAAAAAAGAAAATAAGAGAGAGAATTTTAAAGTGTACAGTTTTGTGTGTGCTTAGATACACTGTAGAACACCGTGGGATATATTGTACAAATAGTCTCCTTACGTGTCTGAGATGATGAAAATTGGTGCTTTGGCTTTGTCAAGAATTCACAGATCACCTGACAGCAGGGCTTGGGGGGGATAAGTTCTCTCATCATCCCGGATATTGGGGAATATTCTGTTTACTTCTTAGATAGTTAAGAATGTATTCAGCTACAATGTACTAACTCGAAACATGTGTAAGGAAAACTCCCCTATTTCACCCTCTTTCTTTGCCATCCCCACTACCCAGCTCGGTAATGTGAAGAAACTAAAACCTGATGCCACAGCTCCTATAGGCTTTTTAGAGATCTTGGATTTTTATGTACAGTCTTAGTCATTTTTAATAAATGTGGTTCATTAAGGGAACAGGCATAGCTCTGTCTTCTGTACTTGGAGTTGTAATCTTTGTTTTAAAGATCTTATTTTTCTTCCCTCTCCACTCTTCTCCAGCATGAACAGTGTCCCCCCCCCCACCCCCACCCCCAGGTTCTAGAATCTGTAAGTGGACACTGTAGTCATGAGGGGGTGGGGTTGCTTTTGTTTATCTTCTTTTTTTCTTGAAGATGAATGGGTTTATTTCCTCACCCCACTGGGAAGTCTGGACAATGGGTATTGGGCCGGTGGGGGTGGGGGTGGGGGAGAGGGGAGGTTGCAGAGATGCAGGATTGCCTATGTTAGGCTTAACCCGGCCTGGAAAACCTCGGCCACCAGCTCTTGGATTCCGGGCCCTGTCTCGGCCCGTGACCACTTCGTTCTCTGGGCTTTTTCCTAGGCTTTCTTGGGGCCACCCGTCCCTGGACCCACGTGGGCTCCCCGGGAACCCCCGCGGCCCTTTGAGCGCCCACGAGTTACTGGTCCCTGCAGCGCGGCGGGAAGCGGGCCGCCCACAACTCAGCTTCTGCTCCAACCTGCGGCTTTTTTTCTACATGGAGCCCCCAAGCGCACCCGCCGCCGCGGGCTGCTCGCCTCGGTAGCTGCTGGCCGGGGCGCGTCGCGGGCGGCCAAACTCGGCCACGGATGCTGGGGACGCTGCGGCGGCGGCGGCGCGGGCGAGGGGCGGGCGCGACACTTAGAAATGAGGATTCCAGTCGTCCCGTGCAGCTCCACTCTGCAAACAGCGGCCGGGAGCCGTTCGCCCTGAGTCTAGCTCCGTTTATTTGGCTCTCCTTCCCCAGGAGGCCGAAGGCCACCCCATCCCCTGGCTGAGCCCTAAGCCCGCCGAAAAGTTAAACCCAGGAGTGGGGCGGAGGGCTCTTTGTCCCCCTCTGCCAGACGTCCCGCCCGCCAGGCTTATCTGCAGACGGCTTCTGGCCCAGCTTGCAAACCTTTCCAGCCCCTTCCTGACCCTCCCGGGGTAAAGGTCTGGCCGGGAGGGTCATTTTGCTAAACTGCGTGGCGCGGAAATGCAGTTGCTAAGAGGATTAGCTGCTGGGAGGCGAGCAATCAGCCGGGACCTCCTCCTCTTCCGCGCCCAATTAAGGCCGCTAGGAGCCTCTCCCCAGTTTCCCATTCCCTGTATCCTTCCTGGGCCCGAGCTCTTCCCGCGCCGCCCGTGACCTTGGGGGCCCCGACTCTAGCCCCAAGTCTATGACCGTGCCTCTTCAAAAAGCTTTGCCAAAGCCGCCCGGAATTTTACGACGCTAGAAGCGAAAGCTTGAAATCTGGTTTATGTGTATTTATTATGGATGACAGATTCAGACTCTGGCGGGAGGACTCGCAGCCCCCCTAACCTGGTCAGCGCCCCCCTCTCCCCCCAGGGACCATAACGTACTGGGAGCAGCGACAGAATTTCGAAACAGTGCTCTGCCCTCTAGAAAGCCCGGATAATGCTAATCACCGCCGGGATAAAGCAGACTCTGGTCCCAGTCTATTTCGAGTCCTGTATATTTTTGCACCGTACAGTAAAAAGAACCTGGTACTTGTGAAAAGTCCCTCACAGTGTTTAATAGAAACGTAAGTGGCTGAGTGGCCCCAATTAACACCTTGTGATAAGGCATTCCTAAGATGGAGTGTCAGACACCAAATTGTGAAGAGATGTATCTAATTAATCCTCCTAGGATGACACCGATAAACAAGCCTCTATTTAAATAATGATCAAGGGCTCGGCGCCCCGTTTGTTTACATTCTCTGCCAGGGTCCCCGCATTTGCACCCGCTCAGGCGGCGTTCCCTGCGCAGGGTGGAGACCCCGGCTTGGGGGTCTGCAGCTCCGCCGGGATTCGCTTCACCTCCGTTCCTGCTCCAAACAAAAGCACACAGTAAAGCGAATAAACCGCAACGAAAGCCCAGAGGAAAACGAAGGGCAAAAAGAACCCGACTCTGAGTTGGAAAGGCTGTTGTTTGCCATTTTCCACGCTGTCCTTTACATAGCCATTTTTTTCGTTGTTCGAGTTTTCTTTTTTCTTTTTTAAGGCAAACGAAAAAAATAGCTCCCGCGTAGCTCCTGGACGTCTTTCCTGCTTTGGGAAGAACTCGGGGCGGGGCTTCCCTCCACTCCCCACCCCGCCCCGGCACAAGTTCGCTCCCCTTAGTCCCAGGATTCCTCCTCCTGGGTGCCGAAGCTGCGAATTGCTGGGACCTGGGGTAGCTGTCCTCGGGGTGGGCTGGGGAGCCGCCCACAGGGAAAGGCTGGAAGAGTACGAAAAGAAGTAGGCGATGGGAGAAGCTGCATACTAGCGCGCCAACTGTTAACTAGGGCCGGGGTTTGGAATCTGCAGCAGAGCATCTCCCAACTCCGTAATGGAGAGTTGGAAGCTCCCGATCAGCTTTTGGTCCTAGCGTCCTTCTTCGGACACCTTTGATTAACTTTAAACCTGGAGGTAAAGGCAAACTCGCAGTCTTCCCTTTCCTCTGCAGTCTCTTCCTTCTTTCTGAACCAAACGTGTGTGTGTGTGTGTGTGTGTGTGTGTCGGGGGGAGGGGGGTGATGATGCGATTCTGGTAAAAATTTGCAGGTGTCACGGAAAAGCACCGGAGTAAAAACGTTCCCGCATTCCCCTTGATTTTAATCGAAATTGAGCCTCCAGTAGGGACAGAAATTAGAATCACTCGTTTTCCACTCGCCTGGACGCTGGCTGCATCCTTCATTTTTTTCACGTTCGCGCCGCGATGTCCGCCACAAGGCTGCAGGCCGACTCCAAAAGTTGGGCTTTCACCTCGCGGAGATTTCGGCGTCACCAGGAGGCCCTTTTTAAAGACAATTTGCAAAACTGTGAGCCCGATTGAGTCCCCTTCTATGAAATCCCCATCTCCTCCGTGCCCCATCCCTCAAGTTTTTTAGGCTTTCGAGTACGCGAGCTCCGGCCCGGGTGGATTCGAACCCGCGCAATCTGTCCACCTGCGCCTATCCTCTTCTGGGTAGAGGACGAGGCCTGCGCCCAGCGCACACCCTTGGGGTTCCCGCCCGCCTGAGACTGAATACCGCCTGAAGTTACGAACATTTTTTTTTTTTTAACAAGACGGGGAGGCTGACCTTGAGGGCCACTGAATTTCCCCTTTTCACGGCTTAAAGGAAAAGTAAACTTTCTCTCCTGGAGGTCCATTTACCCCATACCCTTTTCTCCTTCGACCCTAGTAGTCCTTTGCGCTTTGCCAAAGAAGAGCGTCGAGTTCCCCAGGGGAAGGATTTAGCAGAGCCACCTACGGAGCAGGCCCTCAGCAATGGTCCCCCAAGTTTCCGGGCTTCTGAGGGATCCCTGACCAACCCCGAAGCGCAAGTCACTGCTTATTTTAGGCAGCAAGATGTGCATCCTCCACTTTAATCTCCCCACCTTCGGGTCTCCTTAAAAAGCCCTAAACTTGCTTCTCTAAGCTTGTGGAGGCAGCAGGACTCGCGCAGCAACTTCTGTAACTTTAGGCTCGGCTCAGCTTTCCGCGCAGTGTCGGAGCGCCTTGCCCTTGGCCTTGGGTCTCCGGGCAGTTTCCGCGCCCGGCGCGGTTGTCCGCTGGGCAGCGAGCAGCCTTCGCCATCTGGTGGCCACGGCGAGTATCGGCCCAGCCGCCCAGGACTTCCTTCCACTCCCGAAGTCGCTGTTTTGTCAGGTCCTGGAGCGTTCTGTAAACAATTACTTTCTTTATTCCACTCCCACTCTTCCCTTTTCAAGCTTCTTGGTGTGGGGGGAGGAGCCCAGAATGTGGAATTTCTAAGACTCTACGTTCTAGTTCTGGCCCGTGGCTTCAAGGCAGCAATTGCCCTGGGCTTCCTTGAGCTTCATTCATTTCTGCGAAGTGGCACAACAGCGACCTCGCCCAGTAGTACCCAGGAGGAAGAAATGAGATTGTAAATGAACTGCTTTGTAAACTGTTGCGTAGCTCCAAGTCTTAGTAGGCATTATTAATTACTGATTTTATACATGATATGTGATGGTAAACTCAAATGCATTGGCAAATGAAAGATCTTTATTTGCCCAAAAAATTACGGAAAATTTCAAACATACATCAAAGTAAAAGGAGCAGTGGACCCTCATTTATCTTCCAGCTACAACAATCATCAGCTCATGGCTGCTCTTGTTTCCTCCTATAACCCCCCACCTCATTCACAAATCCCAGCAATCCTGACATCTAATCCAGAATTATTTCCATACTTAGCCCTAAAACGTAAGGATTCTTCAAAATATATATATATACAGTCATAATTTATCACACCTACAGAATTAACAATAACTTCTTAATATCGTGAAATATCCAAGCATGTTTCCCTTATTGTCTCAAAGTTTTTGTTTTTGTTCTTCTGGTTTTGTTTTGTTTTTTTTATAGTTGGTTCATTTGAGTCAGGATCCAAACAAGTCCCACATATCTGGTTGATGTGTCACTTAATTCTCTCATTCAAGACATCTTCCCCTTGTTCTCCTCTTTTATTTTTTCCTTACAATATATTGCAGAAGTCTGAGCATTCATTCTGTCTAATTTTCCAGGTTCCCACCTGCCCGAAACTGAATACCACCTGAAGTTAGGAACATTTTTTTTTTTTTTAACAAGACGGGGACGCTGACCTTGAGGGCCACTGAATTTTCCCTTTTAACGGCTTAAAGGAAAAGTAAACTTTCTCTCCTGGAGGTCCATTTACCCCATACCCTTTTCTCCTTGGTCTGGATTTTGCTGGTTGTATCCCCATGGTGATAACCCAATCCTCTGACCCTTATATTTCCAGTAAAGTGATAATTACATATAGAAACTGATCTAATTCAAGTTCTATATTTTGGCAACAATATTTCATGGGTAATAATATTCCATCAGGAGGTTCGTGATGTCTGGCTAGTCTCTCCTTGGGGCATGCCGTTGCCCATTGATGATTGTCCACTAGATCCATTATTTCATTAAGGGTTTCACAAAGTAAATAAATTCCAGTACATCTGTTATTATCAGTTACATATACATGAGAAAGTTTAACTTAATGACACTTTTTTTAACATATATTTTCCTCATATTTTGGGATATAATTGACATATAATATTGTGTAAGTTTAAGGGGTACAACCTAATAATTTAATACATGTATATTTTGTGAAATGATTATCACAATAAGGTTAGTTAACACTTCCATCACATCAAGTAATAACCACTTGTTTGTATGTGCTGAGAACATCTAAGATCTACTCTCTTAGCCACTTTCAAGTATGTAATACAGTATTGTTAACTGTGGTTAACATGCTGCCATATTAGATCCTCAGGACTTACTCATCTTATAACTGGACACTTCAGAATCTTCCACCATTTGACCAACATCTCCTCATTTTCCTTATGCTCCTGCCACCAGCGCTTGGCAAACAACATTTTATTCTCTATTTCTATGTTTGGCTTGTTTAGATTTCACATATAAGTGAGATCATACAATATTTGTCTTTGTCTGACTTATTTCACTTAAGATAACACCCTCTAGGTCAATCCATGTTGTCATAGAAGGCAAGATTTTCTTCTTTCTTAAATATATATATATATGTCAGTTTTTAGTATCCATTCATCTATCAATGTACACGTAGGTTATTTCCGTGTTTTAGCTATTGTGAATGATACTGCAATGAACATGGGGGTGCAAGTATCTCTTCAGGACAGTGATTCTCAATGACACTTTGAATGTGATAAATGGAGTAAACCAAAAAGCCGAGATCTCTGGTCTTTCTGTATCATCACAAGAAAACAACTATGGCCCTCTGGGGAACATGGGCCATAGAAAATTGAATGAGAAAGTGGACAAAGTGCATGAATTGGTAAGATTTAGCAGATGATACACATTTATTGAAACAGTTTGCTACACACAAATTGCTAAGAAATCACATGAAACCAGTGCATAACAAAGTGATAAAATATGTTTCTATTTGCTTTTGTGCTCCCAGAATAAATTATCAATCTCCTAATCCCCTTACAGGTATGGTTCAAGAATTGATAAGGTGAAGCATCATATGCAGATCGTAAGTGATAAAAAGGACTATCGAATAATTTGATGGTTGTTCTAGGGAGGTAATGATTTCATCCATGACAAGTAAAGAGAAGTGATTCCTACCACTTAGTTTGGAGTGTAAGGAAGGTTTGAGGAGGAGATCTAAAGAAGGGAAGAGTCGGGGAGAGTCGTGGGACTGCCAGGGTACTACCCACAATTCACAGCCCAGAACTTCTGAAACTAAGGTGGAATCGGTGACTGAGAATATCATAGTGATTCTAAAAAGATCAAGGGTAGATTTTAACATGTAGATGCTGTTGCTATGATCCTACCCCCTTCCCCATCCCAGATACAGAATTGGAGCCTATTCCATGGGCCACCAGGAAGGCTATATCACTCTGTCTGTGATTGTCCCCATTTCTTTTTGTAATGTCCAATTTTAATGCCCTGAGAACATGGACTTCTGTTAAATAGGACTTCTTCCTAAGTCCCCAAACCAATCATCAGTCCCTGAGTCACTAAACCGGAGAGCGGGGAGGCACCTCGGACCCTGCTCTGGCTCCATCCCTCCCACATCACACAGAGGCAGAGCCGAGAGCCACAGTGTTCCCGGGTGGGCCACGACCCCTGAGGACTCCATTAGCTCTGCAGCATACCATGAGTTGGGCCCTATGCTTTAAACAAAACATTTCAGGGGCCTGTAAAATAGTCATGAAAACATTACATTCTAAAGCATAGTTTTTATTATTGTTTTTGTTGCTTTTCAGGGAATGAACAAGATTTAAGATCTAAATGGATCAATAATTAATAATTAATCTTCTGCTTCTTTATTTTTTTCTAAGGGGCACTTGGGTGGCACAGTCGGTTAAGCATCGACTCTTGGGTGGCTCAGGTCATGATCTCAGTGTCCTGGGATCAAGCCCCGGGTCAGGTTCCATGCTCAGTGTGGAGTCTGCTTCTCTTCCTCCCCATCCGCCCCCTCCTGCTCGTGCTGTGTTTCTCTCTCTAAAATAAATAAATAAATCTTAAAAAAAAAAATCTAAGCCTGTCATGAAGTTATGTCTATTTCTTCTTGCACTTTGACCTATACTCAGCTCTGGAGTAGTGAATCCACAGAACATATGTCTTGTATCCTACATCTTTGCTGGTATTCTTAATCTTGACAAGCAGGTTTTATCTTTATCTTATAAATCTAAAATCCAAGAACATTCTTCGGCATTTTACTTCTTCCAGGATTCCAGCTTTTTCCTGTGCAAAAAAAAAAGGTGATTGTTGATCTAATGAATCAACTAATTAGACAATGCTCATCACTAAATATTTAGAAGGCTGCAGATAGAGACCACATAGCTGCAGAAGAAAAGCACAGAGAAACATGAATTGAGGTAGTGCACAAAAATTCATGTGCATGCCTGTTTCCACATACATGAGGGTGTATTTGTGCTCCAGAGCAGAATATCATTAAGCTGAGATTACAGAATATAAAATATGATTAGAATAGAATGGTATGGTGATATCTAATATTTCCTTTAGGGACTCTTCTGCTCAGAGCTGTCAAAACAGATTGTGTAAATAGACTAGACTGAGGGATGTGATCCTAGTCATATTGATGAAACATTCTTCTGAAAGACAGAACATAAACAGAAGAGAATCTCTAGGAATACAATTAAAACTTAATCTGGAGGTGGACGCCTTAAGTAACTCCTTCCCACTACTCTGTCCCTGTCAGCAAAAAGAATTTAGCTTGTCACCGAGGAAGAAATGTTCCTGCAGGAGTCTCTATAATCAGGGCAATAATATCCATTAAGTATTCCATTGGTTTCTCTATGTTTCCTAGCCCCCTTGTACTTAGGCAGGGTCACTGGAACCCAGAGAGAGAGAACAGTGTGATAAGGCCACTTGCCAAAAGCTGCAGCCTTTCAAAGAAGGACTTGACCAACCTGTAGTAAGCTAGCAAAGAGGAAGCCAGACTCTCATCCTGCCTCCTCCCACACTGATCCCTTGCCAATGTCCCGATAGGCTGACCCCAGTGAGAAGCCAGAAAGCCAGGAAATCTTTTGATGCACTTATAGAGGTCAACCTCCTGGACACAGGAAGGGATGGAGAAGAATGGAGAGTGAAATTGGGGGCAATGAAGAAGATGTGCAGCCCAGGTCTTACCCCCATCAATTCACCCCCAAAGCCTTGACTGCTAGAAGTTAGACTTCTAAATACACTACAGTTGATTTGAGATAGTTCCAGAAAAGATGTTTCAAGAATAGCTGGAAATCTGGATTTTTATATGAAATTTTTCATTATTTTTCAGGATTGACAACTTATTTGTAAACACCAAACACTCTTGAGAAAGATTCAGCTATGGAACAGCTAGCTTTTGCCCCCTAATCTAGATTTAATTCTAACTGAATCTCAAAAATGTCAAAAGCAGGGCTTCTGCTTCAAGACAAAATGGAGTAACAAGGATATGATTTATTCTTATGCCTGGGAAAATTTTTTTTAACTAAAATCAGACAAAATATAAAAAAAAAAAATGGCTTCCAAGACATTGAACATCAGGCAATGTAGAATAAGCATTTGTTAAAGAAAAGAAACAAATGAGGAGAGCCCTAACGTTGCTCCAATTTACTGCCTGAAGAGCTTCCAAACTGCAGTTCAGGGTTCGGCTGGGGGCTCAGACAAAGCCCAGCAGTCTCCTGGAGTTGAGGAAACAGAGTTGTGAGGCTGAGAGCCCAAGATGGCTAGAGTTCTCAGGGCAGAGTTCCAGAGAGGAGAATGCTACACAAAGAAACACCCAAGAACTGAGTTGGGTTCCTCTGAACTCTCAGAGTGCTGATCAGAACATGCATGTGAAGAAACTACCTAAAGCCCAGGGAAAAAATCACCCAAGAGGATTAGGCAGGGTTTCTTAACCTCAACACTCTTTTGGGACAGATACTTCTTTCTTTAGGGGCTGCATTATAGGATGTTTAATGACATCCTGGCTTTTCCCAACTAGATGTCAGCAAAAACAACCCCCATCTTCTGAGTTGTGAAAACCAAAAGTCTCCAGACACTGCCAAATATCTTTGTAGGGCAGTATTGCCCCCAGCTGAGAATAACTGGCCCCCAGCATTCCCTCTCACTAGGGTATTTCCTGTTCCCACTAGCTGGAGTACAAAACTTCATGATTCATGAGGTATTGGGAAGACTACTCAAAAGGGTCCTGTCTCAGGGGTGGGCTAAACTAGCCCTAGGCTAAATGCTGCTTCAGTCTTATCTAATACAACCAAAAAGTAAAAGTTGAAACTTAACTACATCCCAGAAGAAAGCTCAACTATATTTATAGTAATAAAAAATAACAACCAGCACATAATAAGAAAAAATTAAAAATTTGTGGCATCCAATCAAAACTACCAGACATACAAAGGAGCAGAAAAATATGACCCAGAAAGAGGAAAAAAATATTAAAACCAACACAAAATGACACAGATGATAGAATTACTAGACAAGAATAACAGTTATTATAATTATATTCCATATGTTCAAGAAGCTAAAAAAGAATGAATCGTTGAACACTACATCAAAAACTAATGATGTACTATATGTTGGCTAATTGAATGTAATAATAATAAAAAAAGAGTCTGATATCCAGAATATACAAAGAAAACTTACAACTCAATAATAAAAAAGATAAATAACTCAATTTTAAAATAGTCAAGATTTGAAAAGACATTTTTCAAAAAAAAGTAAAAAAGCATTTGTATCTGAAAATAAGATATCAAAGTGATATCTACACCCTCATGTTCATTGTAGCATTATTCACAATAGCCAAGATATGGAAACAACCTAAGTGTCCATTAACAAAAAAATGAATAAACAAGGTATCACACACAGAGAGAGAGAGAGAGAGAGAGAGAGAGAGACTGGAATATTATTCTGCTGTGAGAAAAAAGGAAATCCTGCCATTTGTGACAACAAGGATGGACCTGGAAGACATTATGCTAAATGAAATAAGCCAGACAGAGAAAGACAAATACTGCATGATATCACTTAAATGTGGAATTTAAAAAAAGAAAGAAAGAGAGAAAGAGAAGAAAGAAAAGAAAAGAAAAGAAAAGAAAAAGTCAATCTCATAGAATCAGAGAGTAAAAGGGGGTTGCCTGAGGCTGGCAGGTAAGGGGAATAGAAAGAGGTTTATAAAAGGATACAAACTTTCAGCTGTAAGATGAATAAGTTCTGAGCATCAAATGTAAAACATGGTGACTATAGCTGATAATGCTGTATTGTATAATTAAAATTTGCTAAGAGAGTAGAACTTAAATGTTCTCACACACATCCAACGGTGATGGAAATGCTAACTAACTTGATGGCAGTGCGTTCTTTCACAATGTACATGAACATCAAATCACCACAATGCATACTTTAAATATCTTATAATTTTATATGTCAACTATACCTCAATAAAACTGAAATTTTAAAAAATACCAAAAAAAAAAAAAAAAGGGAATAGAGCTTTAGTGAGCTGTGGAAAATTTCAAACAACCTCATTTACATGTAATTGCAGTACACAAAAGAGAATGGCACAGAAAAAATAAGAAAAACTGGTCAAAAATTTTCAATTTCAATGAAAATTATAAATACACCAATCCAAATAGCTCAATGAAGCCAATCCACAAGAAACATGAAGAAAACAACAAAAAGGCTCATGTTAATCAAATTGCTTAAAACTGGTGATAACAAGGAAAATGCAAAAGTCGCTGGGAGGGAAAAATAATACATTACGTACAAAGGAACAAAAATTAGAATGACAGCAGACAATAAGTATACTAGATGACAGTGAAACATCTTTAGGGTACAGAAAGAATAAAACCATTAACCTAGAATTCTATACCAAATGAAAATAGCTTTCAAAAACAAAGGTGACATGAAAAGTTTTTCAGACACACGGAAGCTGAGAGAATTCATCACTAGCAGACCTGCACTATAAGAAATGTTGAAAGAAATGCTTCAGGGGGCGCCTGGGTGGTTCAGTTGGTTAAGAGTCTGCCTTCCTCTTGGGTCACGATCCCGGGGTCCTGGGATCAAGCCCCTCATTGGGCTCCCTGCTCAGTGGGAAGTCTGCTTTTCCCTCTCCCTCTGTCTGCTGTTCTGCCTGCTTGTGCTCTCTGCTCTCTGTCAAATAAATAAATAAATAATCTTAAAAGGAAAAAAAAAGAAAGAAATGCTTTGGGTAGAAGGAAAATGATACCAGAGGGAAATCTGGGATCTACGTAAAGGAATTAAGAGCCTTGGGAATGGTAACTACCTGGGTAAATATAAAAGACTTGTTTTCTTATTTTCAAAGGCTTTTTAAAAGAAAATCAACTGTTTAAAGTGAAAATAAGATATTGCTATATTTATAACGTATAAAGAAGTAAAATATATGATTATAGCACAAAAGCTAGGAGGAGAGAAATGGAAGTATATTATTTTTTTTAAAGATTTTATTTATTTGACAGAGAGAGAGAGACAGCGAGAGAGGGAACACAAGCAGGGGGAGTGGGAGAGGGAGAAGCAGGCTTCCCGCTGGGCAGGGAGCCTGATGCGAGGCTCGATCCCAGGACCCTGAGATCATGACCTGAGCTGAAGGCAGACGCTTAACCGACTGAGCCACCCAGGCGCCCCTGGAAGTATATTATTATGAATTCTTACTCTGTATAAGTGGTATAGTATCACTTGAAGTTAAACTGTGATAAGTTAAAGATGTTTACTAAAAATCCTAAAGCAACCATTAAAATAACACAATAAAGAATTACAGCTAATAAGCCAACAAAGGAGATAAAATGGAGTCATAAAAAGTATTTCATTAATCCAAAGAAGGCACAAAAAGCAGAAAAAGGAAACAAAGAACAGATTGGACAAATAGAAAACAACAAAGTGGTAAATTTAAATCCAAAATATCAGTAATCACATTAAATATAAATGGTTTAACCACACCAATTAAAATTCAGAGATTGTCATCTTAGATTAAAAAGCAGGACATAGGGATGCCTGGATGACTCAATCGGTTAAGCGTCTGCCTTTGATTCAGGTTGTGATCCTGGGTCCTGGGATTGAGCCCCGCGTCGGGCTCCTTGCTCAGTGGGGAGCCTGCTTCTCCCTCTGCCTGCTGCTTCCCCTGCTTGTGCTCTCTCTCTCTCTGACAAATAAATAAATAAAATCTTTTTAAAATAAATAAATAAATAAAATGCAGGACATAACTATATGCTGCCTATAAGATGCTCACTTTAAATATAAAGACATACACAGGTTAAAAAAATTTTTAAAGATTTTATGTATTTATTTGAGAGACAGAGTGAGTGAGAGATTTATTATAAAACCTAACTAACCAATACAGTATATATATTTGTCTAGCTAGCTGGCTAGATAGATAGATAGATATATCTAGCTAGACAAATAGACCAGTGGAACTCAGTAGGTGTCTAAATATAGACCCTCATAACTGATACCTGACTTTCAACAACAGTGTAAAACAGTTCAATGGAGAAAGGGTAGTCTTCTTAACAAAAGGTGCTAGGATACTTGGATAATATGCAATCTATGCTTCACATTGTATTCAAATATCTGGTCATAATGGATAACAGATTAACTGTAAAACCTAGTATTATAGCATTAATAGAAGAAAATGTAGGAGAAAAGCTTTGCGATCTTGGTCAAGCAAAGACTTCTAAGGTCTGACATCAAATGTACTATTCTTAGAAGAAAATACTGATACATTGGACTTTATCAAAATAAGAACTTCTGCTCTTTGAAAGGCATTGTTAAGAGAAAAAAAAGACAAGCCATGGAATAGGGGAGATATTAATCTCTAAAAGTTTTACACCTTTGTCCTCACTCAGGGAAAAAAAATGGGTTGTGATTTTTAGTTATATTAATTTGGATCAAATTTGAGATATTAAGCCTTTCTAGCCAGGATGGTATGTTCACTTACTGAAGTCTTATTTTATATCTTTTAAAAATATGTTACGCTTCTCAACATCACTCGGCATCAGGGAAATCCAAATCAAAACCTCAATAAGATACCACCTCACACTAGTCAGAATGGCTGAAATTAACAAGTCAGGAAATGACAGATATTGGCGAGGATGCAGAGAAAGGGGAACCCTCCTACACTGTTGGTGGGAATGCAAGCTGGTGCAGCCACTCTGGAAAACGGTATGGAAGTTCCTCAAAAAGTTGAAAACAGAGCTGCCTTATGGACCAGCAATTGCACTACTGGGTATTTACCCCAAAGATACAAATGTAGGGATCTGAAGGGGTACGTGCACCCTGATGTTTATAGCAGCAATGTCCACAATAGCCAAACTATGGAAAGAGCCAAGATGTCCATCTACAGATGAATGGATAAAGAAGATGTGGTATATATACATATATATATATATATATATATATATATATATATATATATATACACAATGGAATATTATGCAGCCATCAAAAGGAATGAAATCTTGCCATTTGCAACGACATGGATGGAACTGGAGGGTATTATGCTGAACAAAATAAGTCAGTCGGAGAAAGACATGTATCATATGGTCTCACTGATATGAGGAATTCTTAATCTCAGGAAACAAACTGAGGGTTGCTGGAGTAGTGGGGGATGGGAGGGTTGGGGTGGCTAGGTGATAGACATTGGGGAGGGTATATGCTATGGTGAGCACTGTGAATTGTGTAAGACTGTTGAATCACAGACTATACCTCTGAAACAAATAATACGTTATATGTTAAAAAAAAAAAAAAAGAAGAAGAAGAAGATAGCAGGAAGGGAAAAATGAAGGGGGGAAAATCAGAGGGGGAGACAAACCATGTGAGACTATGGACTCTGAGAAACAATCTGAAGGTTCTAGAGGGGAGGGGGGTAGGGGGATGGGTTAGCCTGGTGATGGGTATTAAAGAGGGCACGTACTGAATGGAGCACTGGGTGTTATGCACAAACAATGAATCATGGAACACTACATCAAAAACTAATGATGTAATGTATAGTGATTAACATAACAGAATAAAATAAAATAAAATAAATATGTTATGCTTTTCTTTGATAGATCCTAATTTGTTGTCAAAAACTTGTTCCTATGTATTATATGGATTAATCATGAATGAGGACGTTTTTTATTTTTCATTTTAAAGTTTATTAATGATATTTTAAAAGCTCTTGATTTTTCCTTATACAACTTGTATTCAGCTCTTTTACCCAATTCTCTAGTTTACACTAGAACTTTATAATAAAGTTTCTTAGCATTTCTAGATAGTCATCATGCCATCAACAAATAAAGGAGATCTTGTATCTTTTTTTCTACTATACATAATATTTATTTTGTTTTCTGTTCTTACTACTTTAGGTAGGATCGCTAAAACAATGTCTCCTTAAGCCACAGGGAGAATTTATTGAAAGGGGGTTGACAAAGGCTGAAGAACTATGCTTGACACTAGGGCATTACTTGATATTTTCTTCCATTTATACATAGTCTTTTCAAGGTTCAAAGTCATGGAAGGTAATTCCAACTGGCTGAACTTGGGTCTCTTGTCTACACCCGGCATTATTAGGGCAATGAAAGGATATAGGTTTATGTCAACTTTCCAAGTGGGAGGTCAAGTAATCCAGATACAATGCACTAGAGTGAAGAGAATACACCTGAAAAAGACTAGATGCTGTTACAAAGAGAGAGTGGATGTCAGGTTTCAAAAAGTGAAAAATTTCTCCTTGAATATGTATCTTGTCGGAATAGCTTGGGTGTGAAATCAGTGCTACTGATCCTATTAGTCCTAAAGCTCTGTTGCCTTCATTAAAAACATTTCATAACATCCCCTGTATTAGTCTGATCATGCTATTATAATGAAATACCATAAACTGGGTGGCTTAAACAACAGAACTTTATTTCTCATAGTTCTGGAGGCTAGAAGTCCAAGGCCAAGGTGCTGGCAAGGTGGGTTTCAATCCTAGGCCTCTCCTCTGGGCTTGTAGGTGGCCATCCCCTCCCTCACTGTGAGCTCACATGGCCCTTCCTCGGTGTCTGTGTGTGGGGAGAGAGAGCAGGCTGGGATCTCTGGCGTCTCTTCTTGTGGGGCACTAATCCCATCATGACAGCCCCTACCTCATGACTTCCTGTCACCCTAATCACTTCCAAGAGGCCTCATTTCCAAATACCATCACAATGGGGGTTAAGTCTTCAACATATGAATTTGGGAGGAGGGACACAATTCAATCCATAGCACACCCTTTATTATCCTGAAGTGAAATTCATAAATAGGATAGCTGCCTATATTCACAATTTTATGAAGTATGATCACCTGAAGTATAAAGGAGACATTTAAAAAGTAATTCATAATAAAATAATATGAATATTGATAAGAGTGTTTGGGTACAAATCTACTAGAAAATATGAGTAGTTAAATATTTAATTACATGTAGAAATTCCACAACTATATATATATATAAAATGGAGACTGACCTTTGTGGGTGGGCTGGTGATTCAAATATCATGAGGCTGAAATGAAAAACAACTCTTAGTAACATTTTGATCCAAACAAAATATAATTTTCTGTTTATTTAAATGATGGTTGCATTTCTATACATTCAGTTATTATTAAAACCATGCTATTTGGGGAGGGTTGTTTGTTTTTATATAATACTTGTGCTTTATTTGCATTTGTGAATTTAGTATTTTCTTTTCTTTTCTTTTTTAAAAAGATTTTATTTATTTAGGGGCACCTGGGTGCCTCAGTAGGTTGGGCATATGCCTTTGGCTCAGGTCATGATCCTGTAGACCTGGGATCGAGCCCCATGTTGGGCTCCCCTGCTTAGTGGGGAGCCTGCTCCTCCCTTTCCCCCCTGCTTGTGCTCTCTCTCTCTCTCAAATAAATAAATAAAAATAAATTAAAATAAAAATAAATTTAAAAAAATATTTTATTTATTTATTTGAGAGAGAGTGAGAGAGAGAGAGCACAAGTGGGAGGAGGGGCAGAGGGAGAGGGAAAAGCAGACTCTCCTGCCGAGCAGGGAGCCCAGCTCAGGCTGGATCCCATGACTGACTGGGGGATCATGACCTGAGCTGAGGCAGATGCTTAACAGACCAGAGCCACCCAGGCACCTCTAGTATTTTCTTTTCTGTTTAAGTTTTTATTTAAATTCCAGTTAGTTAACATACATGTTAGTTAACATGTAATATTAGTTTCAGGTATATAATATAGTGATTCAATACTTCCATTTAACACCCGGTGCTCATCACAGCAAGTGCACTTCTGAATTCCCATCACCCATTTAATACATCCTTCCACCTCTTCCCTCTCCTCTGGTAACCACCAGTTTGTTCTCTATAATTGAGAGTCTGTCTCTTGGTTTGCCTCTCTCTCTCTCTCTCTCTCTCTTGCTTTTCCCCCACTTTGCTCCTCTGTTTTGTTTCTTAAATTCCGCATATGAGTGAAATCATATGGTATTTGTCTTTAACTGACTTATTTCACTTGGCATAATACTTTCTAGCTCCATCCATGTCCTTGCAAATGGCAAGATTACATTCTCCTTTTTTACGACTGAGTAATATTCCATTATATATATTTAAAACATTTTCTTTATCCATTCATCAGTTGATGGACACTTGGGCTGTTTCCATAATTTGGCTATTGTAGGTAATGCTGCTATAAACACTGGGGGTGCATGTACCCCTTTTAATTAGTATTTTTGTATTCTTTGGGTAACTGCCTGGTAGTGCAATTGCTGGATCATAGGGTAATTCTATTTTTTAACTTTTTGAGGAACCTCCATACTATGTTCCACAGTGCCCTCACCAGTTTGCATTCCCACCAATGGTGCAAGAGGGTTCCCCTTTCCCCACATCCTCGCCAACACCTGTTGTTTCCTGTGTTGTTGATTTTAACCATTCTGACAGGTGTGAGGTGGTATCTCATTGTAGTTTTGATTTGCATTTGCCTGGTGATGAGTGATGTTGAGCATCTTTTCATGTGTCTGTTGGTCATCTGTATGTCTTCTTTGGAGAAATGTCTATTCGTGTCTTCTGCCCATTTTTAAATTTGGTTATTCATTTTTGGGGTGTTGAATTTTAAAAGTTTATGTATTTTGGATGCTAACCCTTTATCTGATATGTCATTTGCAAATACCCTATCCCATTCTGCCGGTTGTCTTTTGGTTTTGTTGGCTGTTTCCTTTGCTGTGCAGAAGCTTTTTATCTTGATGAAATCCCAATAGCTTATTTTTGCTTTTGTTTCCTTGTCTCAGGAGACATATCTAGAAAGTTGCTAGGGCCAATGTCAAAGAGGTTACTGTCGGTGTTCTCCTCTAGGATTTTTATGGCTTCAGGTCTCACGTTTAGGTCTTTCATCCATTTTGAGTTTATTTTTGTGAATACTATAAAAAAAGCAGTCCAGTTTCATTCTTCTGCATGTTGCTGTCTAGTTTTCCCAACACCATTTGTTGAAGAGACTTTTTTCCATTGGATATTCTTTCCTGTTCGTCGAAGATTAACTGACCATTTCTGGGTTTTTTATTCTGTTCTATTGATCTATGTGTCTGTTTTTGTACCAGTACCATACTGTTTTTATCACTACAGCTTTATAATAGAGCTTGAAGTCTGAAATTGTGATGCTTCAAGCTTTGCTTCTCTTTTTGAGGTTGCTTTGGCTATTTGGGGTCTTTTGTGGTTCCATACACATTTTAGAATTGTTTGTTCTAGCTCTGTGAAAAATGCTGTTGGTATTTTTTTAGGGATTGCATTAAATGTGTAGGCTGCTTTGGGTAGCATAGACATTTTAGCAATATTTGTTCTTCCAATCCATGAGCATGGAATGTCTTTCCATTTCTTTGTGTCGTCTTGAATTTCTTTCATCGGTGTCATATTGTTCTCAGAGTACAGGTCTTTTACCTCTTTGGTTAGGTTTATTCCTAGGTATCCTATTGTTTTTGGTGCAATTGTAACTGGGATTGATTCCTAAATTTCTTTCTGCTGCTTCTTTGTTGGTTTATAGAAATGCAGCATATTTCTGTATGTTTATTTTATATGCTGTGACTTTACTGAATTCGTTTATCAGTTCTAGCAGTTTTTTGGTGGTCTTTTGGGTTTTCTCTATAGAATATCATATCATCTGAATCACAGACCTGTACCCCTGAAACAAATAATACATTATATGTTAATTAATTGAATTTAAATAAAAAAGAATAAACCTAGAGTGGAGTTGAAAAGAAAAAAAAAGAATATCAGATCACCTGCAAATGGTAAAAGTTTTACTTCTTCCTTACCAATACGGATGCCTTTTATTTCTTTTTGTTGTCTGACTGCTGTGGCTAGGACTTCTAGTACTATGTTAAATAACAATGGTGAGAGTGGACATCCCTGTCTTGTTCCTGACCATAGAGGAAAAGCTCTCATTGAGGATGATGTTAGCTGTGGGTTTTTCATATATGGCCTTCATTATGTTGAGGTATGTTCCCTCTAACCCTACTTTGTTGAGGGTTTTTATCATGAATGGATGTTACACTTTGTCAAATGATTTTTCTGCATCTATTAAAATGATCGTATGGTTCTTATCCTTTCCTTCATTAATATGATGTTTCATGTTGATTGATTTGAGCCACCCTTGCAGCTCAGGAATAAATCCCACTTGATCGTGGTGAATGATTTTTTTAATGTATTATTGGATTCGGTTTGCTAGTAGTTTTTGAGAATTTTTGCATCTGCGTTCATCAAGGATATTGGCCTGTAAGTTCTCTTTTTTAGTGGAGTCTTTATCTGGTTTTGGTATCAGGTTAATGCTATTTTTGTTCTTATATGTGAAAAGGAATTAGATTCTAGGTTCAGATTGTTATTATAAGGGTGTTCTCCTGCAAGTAGTATAATATGGTAAGGTAGGTGCTGACCAATCAGATGGACAACAGCTTTAGAGCTGGTGGCCCACCACTGTGCTAACCATTAACCCGTTGATTGATGGATTGTGTGTGTGTGTGTTAGAGGGTTTCTAGGGGGTCCCTAGAAGAGGCTGTGGCAGTTGGGGGAATCTGGGAGGTACTGGCTATTTACCAAGCAGCATATTTGTATGTTATTCTTTTAAAAATTGCTTCAAAATGTCTACCTCTCTTTGGGTTAATTCTAGTGATGTTCTGCTAAAAATCATTCAATTCTTTCAGTATTCTCTTATAGCCATTTTATATTCAGATATGCCTGTGCTTACAGCTTTTTTAAATAATTTCTAATGTTGGGCGCCTGGGTGGCTCAGTTGGTTAAGCGACTGCCTTCGGCTCAGGTCATGATCCTGGAGTCCCGGGATCGAGTCCCGCATCGGGCTCCCTGCTCAGCAAGGGGTCTGCTTCTCCCTCTGACCCTCCTCCCTCTCATGCCCTCTGTCTCTCATTCTCTCTCTCAAATAAATAAATAAAATCTTTAAAAAAAATAATTTCTAATGTGTATTTTTATTTGTTCTCTGTTTTCCCATGGTTTTCAGAGTTTTAGATACTTTTCTTAATCAGTGTTTGGTTTTTCTCTGTTTAATTAAGTCTTTATTTTTTATTAAATTCTCTTGATTGGAGGTTTATACTATTCATAGTTTCTTATGCCTACTTAGTTCATTTATTTTCATTTTTTAATTTTTACTGATAAAAGCATTTAAGGCTACATATTTTCCTATAAGTATCTGATTGTCTCAGTCTCAAATATTTTTTTAACCTTCATTCTAGACTCAGCTAATTTCCTACATTTCAATTTATTGACATTTCTCAAGTTTCTTTTTTTTTAAACCAACTTTACTGGAGTAAAACTTACATAAATAAAATGAACACATTTTTAAGTATGCAGTTGAATGAGTCTTAACAAATGTACAACATAAAACATTCTTCTGGTCACAGAAGATGTTTTTGTATCTTTTACCAGTCAAAACCCAATCTCCACACCCTGCCCCAAGGCATCCACTAATTTGTGTTCCATCCTTTTATCTTTCCACAATTTCATATAAATGAATCATACAGCATGTGCTGTTTTGTATCTAGCTGCTGTTTAATATTAATATTAAACAGGGAAATACATAGTCCTAAGCCTGCCACGTTTTAAGTGCTTAATAAATCTTTGCTATTTTTACTGTTACTCCCTGGCTGGATTATAAACAGTCTTGTACCTCTAACTCTGTGCCATGCATTCATAGGTGGTCAACACACCCTTTTTAGTTCGACTGTGGAATATGGTGAATTTTAAACAAGTCTTTGCAAAAATTGTGTTAGATACTGTTGTAACCACTTTGCAAGCATTGATTCACTTATTGCTTAGAAAGACCCTATGAGCAAAGTATGTGATCCTCGGGTAGCAGGAGGAACTGAAATACAGAGAGTCAGAAAACATGCCTAGATCATTTATCCAACAAATAGCAGAGCTGAAGTTTCAACCCAGGCTGTCTGGCTGCTGAATCTAGATGCTTAAACACTGTGCCATGGGGTGGGTCCATGAAGTGCAATCTTAGCACAAATAATGTGTTCCAGAATGTCCTTCATTCTCATGTGTAGGTACTATTATCCCAACTGGACAGAGGAGATTGCTGATACTTGAGTGATCTAAAAGTCACATGATTCTTCAGTGCTGTGCAAAGCTGACTCCAAACCTAATAATTTCCCACTTCTTGATGTCATTTCTCTATTCTCCCACAAGCCATTACACTTACAGAGTCACAAGTCAACTTTCAGTAAACGTGGTCTGCATATTCAATCTGAGCAGTATTGGCAAAATCTTAATCTGCTGGTCAGTTTGGGGAACTGTGGTAAAATCTCAAGCAACCCTCTTCTCTGGGAGCTCCCTTGTTTTCACACTTTAAATGCTTCTCATTGCCCACTAGAGGGCAGACTTGTGTCACCGCTGTCTTTTCTGAGCAAGGAAAAATGATGCCCAGTGGAGCAGGGAGAACCACAAGCTGAGAGCAAACATTGCCCAGAAAATTAAAATGTGGGTGATCTTACCTCCTTGGTAGGAAAATGATGAGATGGAAGGTCAGAAGAAAAAATCTTAGGCTCATTTTAGAGCACCTCATGCCCTGTTGATCACTTTCTTACCTCTGCAGAAAGCGAAGGAAATGATGATTCAGGGATACCTGTTCCTGTTTCTCACTCTTTGTGAAACCTCCAGCCACTAGGGTAAGGACTGGGAGACATAAGAATCAGGAGCCAGGGGCGCCTGGGTGGCTCAGTTGGTTAAGCGACTGCCTTCGGCTCAGGTCATGATCCTGGAGTCCCTGGATCGAGTCCCGCATCGGGCTCCCTGCTCAGTAGGGAGTCTGCTTCTCCCTCTGACCCTCTTCCCTCTCATGCTCTCTGTCTCTCATTCTCTGTCTCAAATAAATAAACAAAATCTTTAAAAAAAAAAAAAAGAATCAGGAGCCAGTAACAAAAGGCTTGGGAGCAGGATGAGTTCTTCTGTTGGCTTGGAGTTCTCAAGCCTGGTGCTGAGAATAATGAGACAATGGGCTGCTATAATTGAGCACCTGAGCTCAAGCGCTTACAAATGCGATCTGCTCCCAGCAAAGTTCCCGGGGAGAGCTGTGGGACAGTCGTCCATGGCCTGGCTTGCTGAGCGTGCTCCCAGGCAGCTGGTACTCCCTGACGAGCCCCAACAGGATAAGGCAAGTGCCCACATCTGTGTCATTGTCAGTCTGGCAGTCCCTGATTCCTATTATAAGCTACTTGGATTTGGTGGGGGATGGGGGAGGGGGAAGAGGGATGATTCAGCCACATGAGGGGCCTTTCTGAAGGTGCTGGAAGCCTGGAGCTTCTGTTTCCCACAGCCCTTTTTAAGTGGCTTATAGCTGAACCCAATCACCAGGTCTCCAAGGCCGGTTGGGGTGAATGCAAGGGCATCATTCTCTTCTCCAGATCTGGAAGTAGAAACAGTTTAAGAAAAACAAAATTAAGAGCAAAACCAAAACCACAATCCTGGGGACTAAATGTCTATATATCTAGGTGGAAAGAATGGGTCTGTCTTGTTTGGTTCCATTCCCAAGCAAAGGTGCTATTTGCAGCCTATTTTGGGTGGTGGACCTTAGGCTCACCTCTGTCATTTGAATGTATGTGACATTCTTTTGGTTCTGTCTGTTCCAAGCACCTGCTTCTCAGAGCTCAATTCTTTATGTCTGATGGCTTGTCCCACACCCTCATCTGTTTTAATACAAAAGTTGTCGGTGGAAACAACAGGCTACTCAAAGCAGGTTCCATGCAAGGAGGACCAGGGAGCCAGGGTGGATACATCCTGGGAGCTGGGGATTTAGGCTGCTCTATGGAAGTAACTTAAGGCCGTTATTTACCCGTTGGGCACTGGAGGTCCTTAGGAACCAGGATTTTTGTAATTTTATGGTGCATCTTCCCTAAGGTTTTCTGCCAAGAAAAGAGAAAAGCTGTGTCTCTGGGTACCATTTATTCCACAAAGTAAATACAGTAAATACTATGGAGAGGTTAAAAGGATGGAGTAAGAGGATCCTAAATTCTAGGGCTGTTTCAATCTTAGAACAGCTACTTACTCTCTCTCAGCCTCAGCCTCCCCATGTGTAAAATCAGCATTTTGAAACGATCTAATTAATAGCTGGGGAAGGGGTTGAGTGAAGGGACATTTGTGAAGTGCTTAGTGTGGTGCTGGGCACAGTACCCATGCTCAGGAGAGGAGGCTATCTTATTATCACTTGAGAAATTCTACAAAGGGGAGTCCCTTTGTTAATCTGTGATGGCGGTAGCTACTGAAACACCCCCTCTCGGTGACTTCTACACCTTGAGTGTTCCCACTTGTTAACCGTTTTCTTTAAAACCTTTTTATTTTGGGCGCCTGGGTGGCTCAGTTGGTTGGGCGGCTGCCTTCGGCTCAGGTCATGATCCTGGAGTCCCTGGATCCAGTCCCTGGATCGAGTCCCGCATCGGGCTCCCTGCTTGGCAGGGAGTCTGCTTCTCCCTCTGACCCTCCCCCCTCTCATGTGCTCTCTCTCATTCTCTCTCTCTCAAATAAATAAATAAAATCTTTTAAAAAAATAAATAAATAATAAAACCTTTTTATTTTAGGGGTGCCTGTTGGCTCAGTTGGTTGAGCTCCCGGCTTTTGATTTCAGCTCAGGTCATAGTCTCAGAGTTGTGGGATGGAGCCCCATATCAGGCTCCATGCTGAGTGTGTGGTGCCTGCTTGGGATTCTCTCTCTCCCTCTCCCTCTCCCTCTGCCCTTCCCCGCACCCCCACTTGTGCTCTCTCTCTCTAAAGAAAAAAAAAGCTTTAAAATGTTTTTATTTTCCTTTTTTCCAAATTTTTATTTAAAAACTCATTAGTTAAAATATAGTGTAATACTGGTTTCAGGAATAGAATTTAGGGATTCATCCCTGACATATAACACCCAGTGCTCCACACAACGCGCGCCCTCCTTAACGCCCATCCCCCTATCTAGCCCATCCCCCAGCCCAAAACGTTTTAAAAACTCATTTTCTCTCTTTTGGTAGAGGTTGCCTTATGTGACTTTTGCACCACTCACACAGAGAAGCTGGAAGAAAGGGAAGGAAAATACGCCTCGCTCTGCAGAGGCCTTTTCCATGCTACCCAGCAGGAACGGTGATGAAACCAAGGTCAGAGAGTTGGAAAGGCCTGAGGGGCAGAGCCAAGGCCTGAGTCATATTTTGTGCTGCTATTAAAATTCTCACCCGCCCAGATCCTGTTCCTTACAAGTCCTGTATAAGTTATTTCAGGGCCTGTGCCTGGTGAGTCTGTGTGTTTGCTCTAACATGTACTTATGATGCAGCAAAACTTCATCTCACTGTTTTTCCTCAGGAGCTGGTTCAAGGCACAGGCTGTCCCCTCATTTGGGTTGGAGATTACTCACTGGGACGATCCTTTCAACTCGGCTTGCTCTCTCCCTCCTGGCTGGTCTGAATTTCCCCGTTGGGATGGGGGTGGAGAAACGAAATAGTTCTGTCACAGTAGTCAAGCCCTGACTGAACTCTGAGGAGCTCAGCTGCTAGAACTGTCCTCACCCAAATAGAGCTTCAAGGCAACACACGAGATGGAGCTTATTCTGCATCAGCGACTTCAGGACATGGGCATGTTTGGTTGGGGGTATGTGTATATGTCGGGGGCCATTGAGGGGAAACCGCAGAGCTGGATCATGGAGGCTGCAGCCCTTTATGTGTATCATCAACGAACCTTTATTTAGGCCTTAACCCACACACGTTGTTGGGATAAGGGGGTGCATTACATACAGTTCCTAACCTTGAGATCCATTATAATCAATGTGGAGAGAGAAGATATGTGAATATATTAGAAACAAACAGGATAATAATTGACGATAGTATTTCAGGAACTCAGATGAGGAAGGATGATGAGACCCTCTCAGGTCTGGTGGGATTCTAAAAGACTTAGAAAAAGGATAAAACAATATGGTAACTGGAACTTGAAGAAAAATTAGTAGGACTCAAGTAGGGCGTCTGGGTGGCTCAGTCGGTTAGGCGTCTGCCTTCGGCTCGGGTCATGACCCCGGGGTCCTGGGATCGAGCCCCATGTTGGGCTCCCTGTTCCGCGGGGAGCCTGCTTCTCCCTCTGCCTGACGCTCCGCCTGCTTGTGCTCGCTCTCTCTCTCTGACAAATAAATAAATAAAATCTTTAAAAAAATTAGGACTCCGGCAAACAGAGAGGAAGGGCAATGTCTGCACAGGCTTGCTTAACAATACACTGAATAGATGTATGACTGGTGTTGTCAGTCAGAATTCTTGTGGTTTCCAGTGACCAAAGCCTCACTCAAATTACAGACAAAACCAAAATGACCCATATACCTGAGAGATTCAAGGCATTGTGCTGGCTTCAGTTCTCAGGGATGTCATCACGACACTGTCACTCTCCCTTTGGCCCTGTTCTTCCAGGTGGTGGCTTTATTTTCAGGTAGGTCCTCTTCAGAGATAGGGCTACTTGGGCTCCAGAATTTAATTCTTTGGGCACAACATGTGCATCTTTTCCCCAGAAGTACAGCAGAGCTTCCTGGATTCTCATTAGCCTGGCCTGGGTCAAGCATCTATCTATGAGTCAATGACCATGACCAGCAACATGGAATTCTCTGATGGCCAGATCGGAGTCATGTGCTCACTCCTAGAGCCAGGTGGTGGGGACAGTCCAACCTGAACCTCATGAACTGAGAGTGGGAGAGGAGAAATCAGGATGGCACTGCCAGAAGAAAGGAATGGTGTCTGGGCAGGCGAAAACAACAGATGTCCCCTGTCATCTCACCCATTAGCAATCTATTGGCAATGGTTCATATCAACTCCTTCTTGAGCTTTATAATTCCTTTATATGAATATCAGAGGTTCCTGAACACAACATATTCTCAATATTTGACTCTAAATCTCAGACAGCAGGGGTCTATTCTACTTTTCTAATGATAGGAGATCCATCTGATGATTAATTCAGGCCCTCAGAGAAAGGGTACTAGAAAATCCTCATTCATGAAATTAGGACCACACTATTTCCTTCTAGCTATGAATGCTTGTTTGACCAAATTACTGAGATAAAATACTACTTTGGCATTCATGGTGTTTCCTAGTGAGTTAACCTAACAGGTCAACATGGGAGAGTGTTCAACCCAATAGGAAATGGGAATCTATATATATTTCTGGATATTTTTGTCCCTAAGGATGGTAGTGACCAAAATTCTAGCTCTCTCCAACCAAGAGACAATGTCATTGTTCTATTATTTCTTAATAGAGAAACACTCAGGATCAAGATAGAAGTGCAAATGAGCTGAATTGTGCTTGCAAATGGGGACTTGGCAAATGTATTTGGCAATGAGCCATGTTCTTTTTTATTCTGAAGCCTTGGCATTGATGAAAGATGCCTAAAGCTACACTCAGCTTCTGTATCATTAGGGTCTCAGAAACTCAGCAAACGCACTCATCTGTTGTTTTAAACTACAAGGCAATTTGTTCCTCTAGACATTAATACTCGAGCCTTTTGAGAAAAAATTATTTATTTATTTGAGAGAGAGAGAGAATGAGCAGGGGGAGTGACAGAGTCAGACTCCCCACGAAGCAGGGAGCCCAACGCGGGGTTCTCAGGGTTCGATCCCAGGACCCTGGGACCATGACCTGAGCCAAAGGCAGACGCTTAACTGACTGAGCCACCCAGGTGCCCCAATACCTCAGCCTTTAACTGAAGTAATATATATCTTTCAGATTCAAAACTATGTCAGGGTTGAAAGGATCCTCATGTTTGATTTGCTGTTATATTTGTTTTTTGTTTTCAGTCTTTATTTGAAGTAAAAAATATTTTTAAAGTCTTTACCATTTTGACCAGACAGTGACAGATACAGCGTTATGTACGTGTAAATGTAGGAAAAATGTTCATTTTAGTCCCAGGCCATACCTACTTAATGCCACCACATTTGAAGTTTCCTAAATGAATCAGAGGTTTTGGTGGCATTTAACAAGCTTTTCTTTTCTTACAAAATAATTTAAATTTGATGTATCCATAACTACATTCTCCTTTAAAAAAAAAAACAAACAAACAAACCATTACAGATACAGCTAAAATTCTCCTTCCTCCCTTACCCCTAACTCCCAATCTTGGCATTTCACCCCACCTTCTCCCTGGTTAGCTCCGTTCCCAGTTTTGGAGTATGTTCTTGCACACGTGTGCACACACACATATACATGTAAGTATACCCATAGAAACTTTAGAGTATTATTCAATGTATATTTACACAAATGATGTTATACTAAGTATATCTATTTACAACTTGCTTTTTAAGATTCAACCATATGTCTTTTAGATCTACTGTTATTTTTACCACATATACATTTAGCCAGGCTTCAGTTTATGAACATATGTGTTGTTTCTAATTTTTCACCATTATAAACAAACCCATTGCAAATATCCTTGAACATGCCTCCTTATGTATGTGCGTAAATTATTCTGCAGATAGAAATGGAGAGTGTCTAAGTAATAGGGAGTGCTCATTTTTAGTTGTGAATTTTTTTTAAGATTTATTTATTTATTTGAGAGAGAGAGAGAGAGTGCGTGCTCGAGCAGGGGGAGGGGCAGAGAGAAAGAGAGAGAGAATCCTCAGACAGACACCCTGCTAAGGGTGGAGCAGGAAGTGGGGCTCCATCCCAAGACCTGAGCCTAAATCAAGTGTCAGACGTTTAAGGGCCTGAGCCACCCAGGCGCCCCTCATTTTTAGTTTTAATAAATATTAGTAAACTGCTATAAAAAATAGATGTAATAATTAATCCCAACCAGAGTCCCAATTCTCTGTTAATATTTTACTTTTTTGTCAGTCAAATACGTATTTGCCAATATGAAACACCACCTCATTGCTTTGATTTAAATTTCCTCAGTTGTTAGTGAGGATGTTCCTAAGACAGAACTGCCCCCCCAGAGATCTGAAGGGGCTCACTGGGGCATTGGTAACAGCCAACTTAGCCAGATGACTTCCCTGTGGTAGATATGATTTCTTGTTCACCTGAAAGAAACTCACTTCAGGTGCCCACATATACTATGTTCAGTACTGCAGATGCACAAGAAAGCAGTATTTGATAACTATGCAGTGAAGAAAGTTCCACAGAGGTGCAAAGGCCAGACTGTTACTGATTAACATCTTGGTTAGTCCATTTCTATTTGTAAGAAAACAATGGATTCTTTATAGAGAGTTGAAAGACTCTATTTGAAAATCTGTGTGACTGTCACCTGTAAATAATTTTTTTTTGTCTTGCCCAAGGGACAATGTGTCCCATGATTTTGCAGGATTTCCAGGAAATAATAATATTGAACCTAGAGTCCTTTGTGAAGTGTACTGAGCCCTTTGAAAGGCAACATAGAAAAATAATAAGCTTTTTCCTGATGGTGCCTCTCATTGCAAAACATCTCCCTTTCTTTAACCTTTCACAGTCATGTTCCAACCCAGACCCACTCCCAAAGACAGACATTTGAAGGTCATCAGGAATCTGCAATGGTCAGATCAGTGGCCTCTTCAGGCTTATTCTTTGCTGCTCGCCATCATTTGCCTTTATTGACTACTTGCCTCCTTGAAACTATTTCCTTTGCTACTGGCTGTCATGCTCCATGAGGAGGAGCATGGCTCAGGAAATCACAGGACCCAATTTTGAGTCCTGGCCCTGCCACTTGGAAGCCATAATGTGCCTTCTAGGAAGTTCTCTGTATCGGTAAAATGGAAAATATTAACTAGATAATCTTAATAGTCCTCCAGGCACTAAAATTCTATGGCCCAAGATTCTCTCTGTATATATTTTTTTCTGTTTTCTTTTGATGTTCTGTTTGTTTGTTCCCTCCACTCTTCGGCCTGGTTAAGCTTCTGGACTTGTCCCTGGCTAATATCATCTACTCCAAATGAGTGCTTCCAAGACTCCAGTATCGATGGCTCTCCCAAATGCTGGTGTCGAATCTCCAGCTGTATGCGGGTCCCCTGTTTCCCTATGGGATAAAGTCTGAGGCTCTAGCCTGCCCTTCAGGGCACTACAGTTGGGCCCCAGTCTCCCCTATATGTCCTCAACTCCATTTCTTCCCTTTACAAGGCCACATCGTCTTCTTTCCCTCCTCCAGATGCAATTTCCACTTCCTTTGCCAGGCTATTTTGCTTACATGACTCATTCATCCTGCTCATCTCTGACTCCAAAAATCCCTCACATTCTTTAAACTCCAGCCTCAATTCTGGCCCCCATAGGAGTCTTCCATGATACCCCAGGGATCTCTTCTGTCTTGAAATTGTCCCTCTCCTACATTAAGCAATTATAAGGAGCACTTTTCCCCCCACATTTCAACACTTCTGGAATTTGGATTCATGTTACAATCACTATTGGCTATGTAACGGGCATGATATGCTTGTGTTTGCCTGGGTATGTGCATCAAAATTTGCAGATAAGTTTTCAGCAGCTTGGAAGAAAATTCTGGAAATATCAGTGGAAGGAACACTTTCCAAAAATGTGGTATCACCAAAGCTGTTGATAGGACAAAAGACAATACTGTGTGAAAAAGATTCAGAAGAGTTAGACTGTAATAAGAAAAAGTTTTAAGAATTCTTTAATTTATTTCACTTTTTCTTGTACATCATATACCATGCAAGAGTGATATATGATAAAAATCAATGTATAAATGAGTGTCTAAAAGAGGTCTCTCATTAGGTACAACATGAAAATTCTAAATGAAAAGGAAGCATTGTGCCATAATTTAATTGGCCACATTCTTTCTTTTCCTAGTGACACATTATATAATCTGTGACTTAAAATTAATGGTGTTTTAGATTTAGAGAAATGTGGCATATCAGTAATTACATTATGATTACTGGTTGCCTTCTTCTTTTTTTTTTTTTTTAAGATTTTAGTTATTTATTTGACACAGAGAGAGACAGCAAGAGAGGGAACACAAGCAGGGGGAGTGGGAGAGGGAGAGGTAGGCTTCCCGCGGAGCAGGGAGCCCTATGTGGGGCTTGATCCCAGGACCCTGAGATCATGACCTGAGCTGAAGGCAGTCGCTTACCGACTGAGCCACCCAGGTGCCCTACTGGTTGCTTTCTAGCTCATCAACTGGGTTAGAAACTCCTAGAAAGCAGGGCTGTGTGGTGATCAAAGCCCTCTGCACATAATACCCATTTTAAAAGATTATCTTAAATTACATTTATTTATTTGTCTTGAAATAGAAATATACTAAACATAGCTCAAAAATCAAGCATATAAAAGGGATTGTAGAGAAAAGTCTTTCTTCTACCGCTGTGCCCATCTGCCCAATTTTCTTCCTAACCTGAAATAAGGAAATGAC
Source organism: Mirounga angustirostris (assembly GCF_029215605.1). NCBI lineage: Eukaryota > Metazoa > Chordata > Mammalia > Carnivora > Phocidae > Mirounga > Mirounga angustirostris. Next base: position 140,543,660 of record NW_026991709.1, on the reverse strand, counting down.
CACTATTAGTTTCTTATTTCCAAAGATTTCTGATGCATGTGCATGCAAATAAGATAGACGTTTCTTGTTCTTTTTCTCTCCTATATATTTATTTGTTTATTTTGTTTAAGTAAGCTCTACACCCAACATGGGGCTTGAACCCCCCAAGGGGTTTGAACTTACGACCCCAAGATCAAGAATCACATGCTCTACTGACTAAGCTAGCCAGGCACCCCTTTTTTCCCCCCATGCAAATGGTAGCTGGGTCTACATACTGTTCTATGCCTTGCTTTTGAAAAATTGAACAGTCTTAAAAATCTGTCTGTATCAATTCCTCGAGGGCTTTTCATCTTTTTTTTGAAGCTCCATTTCTTTATGTAGATATATTTAACTAGTTACTCATTGTCGAACATGTGGGTCATTTCCTGTCTTTTCCTATTATAATGTGCATATGTTAAGTCACCTGCCGGATACATTCTTAGAACCAAAATTTCTGGGATCAATATGCAGATCAAATTGTGTAATTTTGATAGAATTTTCCAAAATACACTACTAGTTTTTAGTCCTGCTAGCGATGTATAAGAACCTCCAATAAAGATGTGAAGAATAAAGAAGGGGGGAATATGAAGTAACATACTCATTTTGGGACCATAAAATTTGCCTTTCAGGACACATAGATATCATTTAGTGAGCAAAATATCTCCAGTGTGGGGGCACCTGGGTGGCTCAGTCGTTAAGCGTCTGCCTTCAGCTCAGGTCATGATCCCGGGGTCCTGGGATCGAGCCCCGCATCGGGCTCCCTGCTCAGCGGGAAGCCTGCTTCTCCCTCTCCTGCTCCCCCTGCTTGTGTTCCCTCTCTCGCTGTGTCTCTCTCTGTCAAATAAATAAATAAAATCTTTAAAAAAAAAATATCTCCGGTGTGTAATTAATTTTTCAAATGCTAAAAGATCAGTCTCCTTCAAGAGCCCCATAACATTCGTGGTTCTTAGTGTAATGACGGTATCTCTGGTGGTGTTACCTAATTATCTTCTTCTGAAAGTGATTCTCAATTTCATCTCTCACTTCAGCTAGTTAGAGCTTTGTTATTCCCCCAACAAGAGCCTTCCCTGCAGGCTTGAGCAGTCAGACGGGACACACCAATCCATATTGGTTGTGGCGGTCATCACAAATGGAGGGAGAGCAGAGAGGCAACTGGAGATACATCTCTCCACAATCGTTCTTGGGAAAGTTTTGTATCTGCTTCTGCCACCAAATCTGCCATCTTACTGCAGTCCTTAACATTCAGATAGTCAAGCTCTTCTTTGTGTGAACACACACAATAAAATGGGGGAAAGTAGAGAGTATTCCCGCCTTCGTGGAGTTGACTGAAGACACACATGAGGCAAATACAATTTATCCTGAGAAAATAAAATTTTAAAATTCAGATCTCTCATCTGGATCTGCGCGATCATAAATAAATAATGATGTTAAGCATTCCTACACGTACTCATCTAATATCCATTCAGGAGGGATCGCAAAGAAATTGTGGCAAAAAATTATCAAGGCCTGACCAGAATTGATCAGATGGCTCTAGAGTAAATCTGGGTCCCTTAGTCACAGGGGTACCTTAGGTCAGGTCCCCTAGAAGCAGGGCTTGAGGCGGCGACTCTCCTGAAGGTTAATTAAGGTAGTTCTCTCAGGAGAGGGGAAGGGAGAGAAGCAGGTTGGGGCGGGAGAAGGGTTAGTGTTACTCGGCATTCCACACAAATTTATGGAGAATGAATGATGTATCAATTTTGTATTTAGTAACATAATGAGAGTAATTTGGCCTTACTGATTCTCTTTTCCCTTAGATTCTAGGAAGCTCAGAGCTTAATATCATGCTCACAGTAACCATATTTGCCTACTTCGGGCTGATATAATAACCATCAGCTACCGCCCATACCCTCCCCCCACACATATCCCTTATATAGAGATTGTAATTTTCCACATGAGTTTTGCTCTTACCTAGGTATGACTTATTACCACTCATAATAGTTCCCCTTTACTGAGAGGTATTATACTAAATTCTTTGCATCTGCCATCTTATTTAATCGTCACAAGATTCCTGTAAAGTCCGTATTGCACAGATAAGGAAACTGAGGCCCAGAGTGGTTACTTGCCCAAGATGATAGTGGTCATAGCGACATAGCCTGGAGTTACACCCAGGCGGTCTGATTTTTATACACTCGTCTTATACCATCGCCTCTGTTTCTTTTATTATTTGCTAATTAGTAGAACCAAACTATAAATAAATGTGAGTGGTAGAGCCCTTACTCATCCGGGAGCTGATGGTCGTCACGTGCCTGTTTCTACAGGTTGTCTTGTGCAGTCACTTCATCTGGCTGTGGAGCAGAACCACACTCTCCGTGAGCACCTGGCAGAGCACCATGGCTTCGCGCCGGCGGTCCCTGAAGACACTGACAGATGGCTCCCCCACCTTCCATCACCATCTTGTTAGCGGTTGCAGCCTCAGGGAGGACATGCCACTGTGGACCACACTTGAGCCGCCTCCCGTGAGTCAGTGCCCTGTCTAAAGCTCTCTTTAATGAGCCCTGCCAGGCCTAATGAGCTTGGTTTGACACTCTGCTCTGTAAAAGGCTGTCTCTCACCGTCTGTCCTCGAATGACACCTGTGTCTTTGTTCTTGCTTTTACCTGAGTGGGGGTGATTCTTGGTGTTTTGATAATCCTGCTGTGCTTTTCAAAATTTCCAACATCAGCCATACTTTCCCATCCCATCCCACCCCAGGACAGGAAATATTTATAACTTGCCAGAACTGTCCTCTCTCCCGAGGGTGAAAGAGTAAATGAGGCAATGTCTGGAAAGTGACTGGAAAGCATGTCAAAGGTGGGCAGAGGTATACTGGCACTGAGGTCTACCCACGATTTTAAATTGTCTCTGTTTTGACAGGTTTAAATTTGATATTGACTTATGAAATAAATCCATTTATGTTTGTTTTGATGTTGGCTCTAATTTTTTTATTTTTTTATGAGACTATTAGAGGAAATTTTCATTTGCCAAAGGAAGCGTGTGCTGACCAGAGGAGCAGTACTAAGAACACAGTTCTCCCTCTGTATGTCTCTGAAGTGCCCACCTGTCTCCTCCCAGCAGGCTTGTCACCTGTTTTCTGCCATTGATAAGTTGGATACTCTTCTCACAGGATGACTCAAGTGTCTGTGTTGTACTGACTTGCAAAATTGTCTTAAAGTCTGAAAAGTGCATTGACAGTATCATTTATTCTGAGGTACTCAATACATTATTTCAATTTAACAATCTAGCCCCAGAGCCATGGCTTCAGCCTCTGATGTAGCCCTAGGAGCATGCTTTGAAACAAACACCCATGGTTTTTGCACAACAGAACAGACTCTGTGGGTCTGTGTCCTTTGATTCCCTGCTGGAGCAGACCCAGTGGTGTTACAAGTTTGGGGATTATTAGTTTTTATCTGTTCAAACTGAAGAATAGACAGACACCTACCTTCATAGGATGCGGTTGGATGGAAAACAAAAACTTAGGTAGACCAGATCTTGGTGGTGGGGTGGGAAGGTGAGGGGGATAACAAGGTGAGGGAAAAGGGTGGGAATGGGGAGGAGTATGGGTTCTCAGATAAATGCTTCAAGGTTAGCTGGGGGAACAAAAATCTCAGGTTAGTTTCTGGTTCCCTTGGTTTAGAAACTTTATGTGCTATTCTAAGTTTTGGGCAAAGAGATACAAGAGTTGGGTTGGGGGCTTGCTAATTTTAGCAGAGGTCTTTTTCCTCCCCTCTCCCCTCTCCCCTCCACCTCCTCCCCTTCCTCCTCTTCCTTCTCTTCTACTTACTCAAGCTCTGATATAAATATTGTTTGATGGAGTTTCCAGCTTTCAACTTTGAATGACATAATCTTCTACAGAAGCTACCCGTACTGTGTAGTGAAGTTTTCTGGCACTTACCCAAGTAATAAAGTTCAAGGGTCTAAAACACCAGTTTCCCACAACTGCGAACACAATCCCTTTTGGAGAAAGGAAAACATGCCTATGTCCTGGTGAGGGTAAACCAATAGAAACTCAAGGGGAAAGGTCTTTTAGGAGAAACGGTATCTCACAATTCAACCTCTACTCTCTTTCAACACTGACGCAAGACTGATTTTTATAGCAGACCCTACCCATCCCCATTCGTGCACCTGATGGTCAGCATGCCCCAGTGATTTCCAGGTGCACCTCTGTGCCTGACTCCCCTTCCCCAACCACACACCCCTCTGTTCTTGTACCAGGAAATTAACACTCCCCAAGAGCAACCCTCAACTACAAACCGATGGAGTTGGTGTGTAAATACCCCAACACCCTCACTCTTCTCACGGGATGACTGAAGTGTCTGTGTTGTACTGACTTCCAAAGTTGCCCCACAGGGTCAAGCTCCAGTTGCCCACTATTGTGGCTGCCTCAGTAAATGTACTCCCCATTGGCTGCCTTCCTTCCCTACCTCAATTCCCACTTCATACTGGTGCTCCCTGCACCTCCTAAATAAACTACTTACCCTGGCACCCATATTTCAGGGTCTGCTTCCAGGGGAAGCCAACTAAGACAACTTTGAAAGATTCATTTAACCAACATTTTATTGGACACCTATTGTATACCAGGCACTGTGATGAACCAGATGACATGGGTCTTGCCTGTTTGGAACGACACATGCTCTCCTCCCTCTCTCTTCCTCCTCGCCATTGAAATCTTCAGTCTGTTTCTCCTCCATTCTATTCTACACATGGATTCCCAAATCAATGATATTATTATCATTCTCATTATGACCCTTTCCAGCTTAAAAACCCATGATGGCTTCTCATGACCCCAAGCCCCCAACTTCAAGCATTTTGAAATGGTACTTGAGAATATCATGACTGAGCCCTAAACTTTGCTTCTCAACAGTCTCAGGTCTTATTTCTCCCCCTTTCCCATGTGTCCTGTGATCTGGCCTTTCCAGAGCAGTGGGATGAGCATAATAACACCAAGGTTAGGAGCACGGACTTCAGAGCCAGAGGCATGGCTCTGCCACCCAATATTAATACCAGAGTGATCTCGGGCAAATTATTTGACCTCTCTGTGTTTTAGTTACTTCACCTGTAAAATGGCATAGCATGACAGTCTCTAGAGTCACTGTGAGGAGTAAGTGAGAGAATGCATATAAAGCACATAGAACAGAAGCTGGGCGTGCTGTTAAGTACTGTCATTATTGCTAGTATTGGAGTCTGTCACATGTGGAACACATAGCACGTGTGTGTATTGTGCCCTGCCCGGACAATATTCCCCCTTTTCAGCGCATTTAACAAACGTCTCACTCAAGACCCCACTCAAGTATTAACCTCTCAATACAGCTTTCTCTTACCAGCTCCTCACACCAATCCTAAGAAATCATTGCTCTCAGTTTTTCAATTCCATGGTATTTTATTTTATTTTTATTATTTTTTTAAAGATTTTATTTATTTATTTGACAGACACAGCGAGAGAGGGAACACAAGCAGGGGGAGTGGGAGAGGGAGAAGCAGGGTCCCCGCGGAGCAGGGAGCCCGATGTGGGGCTCGATCCCAGGACCCCGGGATCATGACCTGAGCCGAAGGCAGATGCTTAACAACTGAGCCACCCAGGTGCCCTCCATGGTATTTTATATATATTTTTGTAGTAACACTATATTATGGCTGAGAGAGAGAGAGTGTATCTCCCATGTAGACTATGAGCTCCCTCAGTGTGGGGACTGTATATTATTTGTCTTTATGTCTCCAATGTCCAGTATAGTACCTGGAACGTGGTTGGTGCTCCATGAAATTTAATGTAAGAAGGAGCAAGTGTATACATGAATGAATGAATGGATTTGTTGCAGGATATAGAGTAGGAGCCACATCTAAAGCCCACCTATCTTCTGCCTCTCTCTTGAGAACTCCAATAGAGCAGGCAAATCTGTCCTGATCCTCCAACAGTCTATTTGCTTCACATCCTTCATCGGTCCTCACCCCTCCCCCTCATTATACCTCCTTTCTAGTACTTTTCCTCTGGGCCCATAGAACATAAGGATGTGATACTGAAAGACTCTCAGCATTTGAGCAGAGAGGCAGGTTGCCATGGTAACCACCCACAAAATACAGTGCCAGCAAGTGCAACTACAGATGGTCCCTGACTCACAACTCACAGTTTTTCTGTTTATGATGTTGTGAAAGTGATAGGCATTCCATAGAAACTTCCAGTTTTGAACTTGGATCTTCTCCTGGGCTGGCGCTATGCCCTATGATCCTCTCCGGTGATGCTGAGCGGGGGCAGCCCCTGCTCCCAGTTGGCCATGTGATCCCAGGGGTAAACAACCAGTAGGGATCCTGACAATCTGTACCCATATAGCCATTCTCTTTGTCACTTTCCGTTGAGTGTTCACCAAATTACATGAGAGAGCCAACACTTCATTGTCAAGTGGGCTTTGTGTGAGATGATTTTGCCCAACCGTACGCTAATGGAAGTGTTCTGCGCACACTGAAGATCAGCAGGGCTAAGCTATGACGTTTGGTAGGTTAGGGGTACTAAATGCATTTCAACTTAGGATATTTTCAATTTGCAATGGGTTTCTAGGTGGGTAACCCCATCATAAGTGGAGACAGATCTGTTTCTCACTTCAGGCCTCCATTCCCAGCCTGGCCATGGCTGATGGGAGGCAGCAGAGGGATACTTCAGAGCATTTCCACATTAAGTGTGTGCTGTGCCCCTTGCCTCTTCATTTCATGCTGCTGTTGTGAGTTTTTAGAGCTTGCTTTTCTGTAGGGATTTTGTTTCCTTGGAAGTGGGGAGGCATGGGCATTTAACAAACTTCTCACTCAATACCCCATTCAAGTCTTGACCTCTCAATACAGCTTTCTCTTACCAGCTCCTCACACCAACCCTAAAAAATCATTGTTCTCAGTTTTTCAATTCCATGGTACTGGAACCCAAGTCACCTTGTTAAATGGTTCTTAAAATAGCAGGAGCCTACCCTTGGTCTCCTGTTCTCCTGCCTTAGAAATGCTTTGGGGATTAATGAGAGGAAACTTGCTTGGTGCTTATGAGCTCCTGTGTGTGAGCAAAGTATCATTCCTGTTGAGCCAGAAACAAGCCACAGGTGCGTCATATTCAGTCTCGGGTTGGAGGATCTTGCGAAGGACTAGTTCCTCCGGCATTGTTCTCAGGACTGCTGTTTACTGGGCTTTGCACCAGAGTCACATGGGAAATGTCTTTGCATTTCCTGTAAAAACGGCTGTAGGGAAACCTCCTTACAATAAGCGAGAGTCTGATGATAAATTCTGAGAACTCAGGGCCCAGGAAATGTTTATTTATTTCTCTTCGTGAACCATGGCTTATTTTTTGTTGTTGTTCCCTACTAATGGACGGTGAATGTCATATGGCTGCTGGAAACTCTGAGCTACACATGAGGTTCCCGGTGCTATTCTCCTCAGCCAGTACGTCTTGTCACAACATCCTTTTATATATATATATATATATATATATATATGTGTGTGTGTGTGTGTATATACACATATATATACACATATATATACATATATATACACACATATATATACATATATATACACACATATATATATACACATATATATACATATATATATAATATATTCCCCTTTTTGGCCTTTTTTTGAAGCTGTAATTTTATTAGAAATTACCATCTATCTTGTCAGTGACTGGGGATGAAGCAAAAATGGTATGAGTACCCGGTATATTGAAGAATCCAAATCATGACATGTTTTCCCCATAATTTCAACTGACTGGGCTGGATTAAGTCTCCCACCTAACACTATAGCCTTTTACTTTCATTTGTAAAACAACCCATTTTGGTCTTAAAATTCAGTCTTATTCATTGAAAACTTCTATCTCATTTCTGAGTCACATGATTTCTCCTCCTTCTCAACCATCCCCCATAGACTAGACTTGGGGGTCTATTAGCTAGGAGTGAAGTGGGGGGTGGGGGGGTTGTAAGCCTTTGCCCTCACTCTTCTCTGTGAGCTCCAATGGGCCCTGCTGACAGGGGGTGCCTCTAAGTAGCCCTCCAAGGTGCGAGTGGTCCCTCTGGAAATCTAGCCACTTTGTCTGGCAGACCCCCAGCTCGTGGCAGCATTGGTCAGATGTGGGGGCACCCTTTACACATGCTGTGGTGGTCTCAGGCAAGGCTGTAGCCATAGAGCTCACCTTCCATCCCTTGGGCCTTTGGGCATGCATGTGCCTCTTTCTTACCTCCTGGGAGCGGGGAAAGTGGGTTGTGGTGCCGGATGGCGAGTGTGGTGGCAACACAAAGAATAAAATGCCTGCCTGCCAGCCTCAACCATCCCAGGTGACTCTCTTAAGTTCCCCTGCACTTGGGTTTGGGGTTGTGGAAGCAGGAGGAGGAAAGGCAAAATAGTTTCATTTTGCAAATGCTTCCCACCAGTCCACCTCAAAAAGTGATGCCTCCTCTCTCCTCAGGTCCCTCTTGTGTGGACAGGGGTGCATTGGAGGGAGGAGATGGTTCTGCTAAGATGGCCCCTTCTGGTAAGTCTTGGAAGGGGGCATTTGGCCCCAGCTTCTGCACGTTCTCTGACGTGAGACTCTGCGCTCCCTGGTGACTTTTGTTTTCAGTGATGACCCTTATTCACAATTCTGGGAAAATGGGGGCAAACATCACACATGACCCACAATCCCATCCTGTGACATAAGGAAATTGTCAAAAATTGTTTCCTGAGTACATGAGGATTTTATGGCACCAGAGGAAAAAAAAACAGACTTTTGTTTCATTCATCCATTCATTTATTCATGCATTCATTCATTTATTTTTAAGTAGGCTCCATGCCCAGCATGGGCACAAACTCCCAACTCTGACATCAAGAGTCGCATGTTCTACTAACTGAGCCAGCCAAGTGCCCCATATTTTGTTTTGTTTTGTTTTGTTTCCTGGTAGTCCTCTCCTTTATGGATGTCAGACCTTTTTATTTTAAGGAAAGGACTAATAACAGTCTTGTCCTTTCCAATCTTCCCTTTGCCTGTAGGGGACAGTGGATTCATCTAGAGCTCAGGATTTTTTTTTTAATTTCAATTCAATTAATTAACATATAATGTATTATTGGTTTCAGAGGTAGAGGTCAGTGATTCATCAGTCTTATATAATACCCAGTGCTCATTACCTCACATGCCTTAAAGTCTATCACCCACCTCCCTCCCTTCCAGCAACCCTCAGTTTGTTTCCCATGATTAAGGGTCTCTTATGGTTGGTCTCCCTCTCTGGTTTTGTCTTGTTTTATTTTTTCCTCTCTTCCCCTATGATTCTCTGTTTTGTTTCTTAAATTCCACATATCAGTGAGATCATATGATAATTTCTTTCTCCGATTGACTTATTTCGCTTAGCATAATACCCTCTAATTCCATCCACGTTGTTGTAAATGGCAAGATTTCATTTTTTTGATGGCTGAGTAGTATTCCATTGTATATATATACCACATCTTCTTTATCCATTCATCTGTTGATGGACATCTGGGCTCTTTCTATGGTTTGGCTATTGTGGACATTGCTGCTATAAACATTGGGGTACAGGTGCCCCTTCGGATCACTACATTTGTATCTTTGGGGTAAATACCCAGTAGTGCACTTGCTGGGTCATAGGGTAGCTCTATTTTCAACTTTTTGAGGAACCTCCATACTGTTTTCCAGAGTAGCTGCACCAGCTATAATTCCCACCAACAGTGTAGGAGGGTTCCCCTTTCTCCGTATCCTTGCCAACATCTGTTGTTTCCTGACTTGTTAATTTTAGCCATTCTGACTGGTGTGAGGTGGTATCTCATTGTAGTTTTGATTTGTATTTCCCTGATGCCAAGTGATGTTGAGCACTTTTTCATGTGTCTGTTGGCCAGTTGTATGTCTTCTTTGCAGAAATGTCTGTTCATGTCTTCTATCCATTTCTCGATTGGATGATTTGTTCTTTGAGTGTTGAGTTTGATAAGTTCTTTTAGATTTTGGATACTAGCCATTTATCTGATATGTCATTTGCAAATATCTTCCCCATTCTGTCTGTTGTCTTTTGGTTTTGTCAACTGTTTCCTTTGCTGTGCAAAAGCTTTTTATTTTGATGAAGTCCCAATAGTTCATTTTTGCCTTTGTTTCCCTTGCCTTTGAAGATGTATCTAGTAAGAAGTTGCTGTGACTGAGGTCATAGAGGTTGCTGCCTGTCTTCCCCTCTAGGATTTTGATGGATTCCTGTCTCACATTTGGTTCTTTCATCCATTTTGAGTCTATTTTTTTGTGTGGTATAAGGAAATGGTCCAGTTTCATTCTTCTGCATGTGGCTATCCAATTTTCCCAACACCATTTGTTGAAGAGACTGTCTTTGTTCCATTGGACATTCTTTCCTGCTTTGTTGAAGATGTGTTGACCATAGAACTGAGGGTCCATTTCTGGGCTCTCTATTCTGTTCCATTGATCTATGTGTCTGTTTTTGTGCCAGTACCATGCTGTCTTGATGATGACAGCTTTGTAATAGAGCTGGAAGTCTGGAATTGGGATACCACCAGCTTTGGTTTTCTTTTTCAACATTCCTCTGGCTATTTGGGGTCTTTTCTGGCTCCATACACATTTTAGGATTATTTGTTCCAGCTCTGTGAAAAAAGCTGATGGTATTTTGGATAAGGATTGCATTGAATGTGTAGATTGCTCTAGGTAGCATAGACATTTTAACAATATTTGTTCTTCCAATCCATGAGCATGGAATGTTTTTCCATTTCTTTGTGCCTTCTTCAATTTCTTTTATGAGTGTTCTGTAGTTTTCTGAGTACAGATCCTTTGCTTCTTTGGTTAGGTTTATTCCTAGGTATCTCATGGTCTTGGGGGCAATTGTAAAGGGGATCAACTCTAATTTCTCTGTCTTCTGTGCCTTTGTTAGTGTATAGAAATGCAAATGATTTCTGTGCATTGATTTTATGCCACTTTGTTGAATTCCTGTACGAGTTCTAGCAATTTTGGGGTTGAGTCTTTTGCGTTTTCCACATAGAGTATCATGTCATCTGTGAAAAGTGAGAGTTTGACTTTTTCTTCGCTGATTCAGATGCCTTTTATTTCTTTTTGTTGTCTGATTGCTGAGACTAGGACTTCTAGTACTATATTGAACAGCAGAGGTGATAGTGGATATCCCTGGCGTGTTCCTGATCTAAGGGGAAATGCTCTCAATTTTTCACCATTGAGAATGATATTTGCTGTGGGCTTTTCATAGATGGCTTTTATGATATTGAGGTATGTTCCCTCTATCCCTACACTGTGGAGAGTTTTAATCAAGAAAGGATGCTGTACTTTGTCAAATGCTTTTTCTGTGTCAACTGAGAGGGTCATATGTTTCTCATCCTTTCTTTTATTTATGTAGTGTATCACATTGATTGATTTGCAGATGTTGAACCACCTTGCAGCCCAGGAGTAAATCCCACTTGGTCGTGGTGAATAATCCTTTTAATGTACTGTTGGATCCTTTTTGGCTAGGATTTTGGTGAGAATTTTTACATCCCTGTTCATCAGGGATATTGGTCTGTAATTCTCCATTTTGGTGAGGTCTTTGGTTTTGGGATCAAGGTAATGCTGGCCTCATTGAAAGAGTTTGGAAGTTTTCCTTCCATTTCTATTTTCTGAAACAGCTTCAGAAGAATAGGTATTAATAGGTATTAATTCTTCTGTCCATACTGATTAGGTCCCTAATAGTCAGTACTGCTTCTTGTTCTCTTTTTTGAGGTGAGTTTTTCTGTCTTGTCCTTCTGTCCAGAGAAGAAATAATGAACAAGAGAACAAAATACTAAAATGGCAACAATGACCCTAGAGAAATATACACTAAACAAATCAGAAGAGACCCGAAACCAAAAAAAAAATAAATAAAAAAATAAAAAATTTTTAAACATTTTAAAAAACTTAAAAAAGAGAGAATATAATCAGACAGGTGAACAGAATAGAGCAATACACTGGATCCTGTGTGTGTTTTGGTCTATTTGTTAGAGAACTAGATTCTAAAATTGTAAAGAAAGAAAAACTTATATATATACAAAAATAAAATTAAATACATTGAAAGGATAGACTAACTATAAAGATGAAAATTTAAAAAGACTTTAACAAAACAAAACAAAAAAACAAAAAAAAACACAAAAAAAATGGAAGAAGAAAAAAAAGAGAGAGAGAATGTGATCAGACAGATGAATAGAAGAGAGCCATACCCTAGATTTTGGGTGTATTTTGGTCTGTTAGAAGAAACTGCATCCCAAAATTGTAAAGAAAGAAAAACGTATACATACATATACAAAAATAAAATTAAATACAATGAAGATAGAATGTAACTGTAAAAATAAAAAATTAAAAAAGATTTTAAAAAGAGTTGATAAAATAAGAAATTAGTTGAAAAAGGAAAGAGAAAAAAATTAAAAAAGAATTAAAGTTGAAAGACTAAAGAATCCTGGGGAAAAAGCCATGAATTCTATGTACTGTATTCTGCTAGCGCGGGAGTTTTGCAGTTCTCATTGATCGGTAAACTTGCTTGGTCTTGGCTGAATGTTCTTGCGGATCTTCTGGGGGAGGGGCCTCTTGCGTTGATTCTCAAGTGTATTTGCCCCAGGCGGAATTGCACTGCCTTTTCCGGGGGCCAGGCTAAGTAATCTGCTCTGGTTTGCTCTATGTGGCTTTTGTTCCCTGAAGGCTTTCTGCACAGCTTTGGAGGACGAGAATGAAAATTGCGGCCTCCCAGTCCCTGGCCCTGGAGGAGCCGAGAACTTGGGGCCCCACTCCTCAGTGCGCCCTCAGGGAAAAACCGTCAATCACTCCCGTCTCCCTGGTCTCCAGCCTGACTCCATGCTCACCTGGACTGTGACTGAGCATTTCTATCTCTGGCACACGACCTAGTTTGAAGTCTCCAAACCCTGCAAATTCTTGCGGTGCGCTCTGGCACCGCTCTTCCCGGGGGACAGAGTGGGGGCATCTCACTGGTTCTGCCACTTGTTGGCCCCTGCTTGGAGAGCAGTTGCCTGACCATGCTGTGGTTCATGGTTTCTGGCAACTCTGAGCTGAGAGCCCACTCCTGGGCTCACTGTTTGCAGTCGGCTTCCCGGATCCAATGCCTGAGAGCTCTGCAGCACTTAGGCACCTCCGGTTCTTCCGGTGACCCCGAGGATTCTGAGACCACACTGTCCCACCTAGGGTTGTGCCGCCACTTAGCCACTTCAGCACCTTGCAGGCCAGGACGTCCCTCAGTGGAGCAGACTTCTAGAAGCTCTGATTTTGTGCTCTGCCGCTGTATCACTTTCCAGTGCCAGCTGATGGAGTCTCCCTCCCCCTTGCGGTTTATCTTCCCATATATCACCTCAGATTCACTTCTCCACACCTCCTACCTTGCAGAAAGTGGTTGCTTTTCTATTTGTAGAGCTGCGGCTCTTCTCTTCTTCCATCTCTGGCTGAGTTCGCAGGTGTTCAGAATGATTTGATAGCTATCTAGCTGAATTCCTGGGACCAGATGAAACAAAGGTCTCCTGCTTCTCCACCATCTTGGACTCCTCTAGAGCTCAGGATTTTGTGACATCTGTTTTGTGGGCTCCAGAGGGAGATTTTTTGGGTCTCACTTCCTAATTCTCAGTTCTCAGGTATGTGGTTGCTAAATATCTCTGGCTATCCATCATTGACTAGAGAAAATTTCCATGTTCTTTTCAGTCCACAGGTTGGGAAACATGCTATGTGGTGAAGTTCAAGAGGAACCTGTTTTCCTGCTGCAAGGGATTAAGGAAACTGATAATAAGCAGTTGGGTAAATCCCTATCAAAAAAGGACAAAAGGCATAGAAATCTATGGGAGAACAATCCTCTTTGTATAGCTCTACAAAACTAGTTTGGATGGGACATTTGTTTTGTGGCTACAGTACTATTAAAACAGAGAGAAACCTACCTCCTGTAGATAGATGGGATGGGGTAGCATGGTGGGGGGATGCACTTAAGAAGTAGGATTATCTCTATTGTCAGTCACCTGAGGAGCACACACACCCTCCAGAACCTCAACTGAGGTCAATGTCCCCAGGTATAAAGCACAGCTACCAGTTCTCAAACATTAACTGTGTGCCAGGTTCCATCCGAAATGGTTATCGAGTATTATCTCATGTATTCTCCACAATAACACCATGGAGGGCATCCTATTAATATAGGTGGGAAAGCAGAGGCATAGAGAAGTTAAGTAACTTGTCTAAGGTCACAGAACAAGTAGGCAGTAGAGTGTGGATTTGAACTTGAGCAATTTCCCTTCAGAGCCCAAATTCTGAACCCTCTGCTATATTATGGCTGCCCTGGTGTGGGCAGGATTCTTTGAGGCTGGGGGTTGTGCGGTAACCTAAGCTGGGGAACTAGAATAAAGTCCACCAGCCAGGGGAGCAGAAACCAGCTCATTGTATGGCTCGTGGTTTTTCTTGTTTTTGTTTTTGTTTTTTACCTACACATTTTTTTCCTGTGGGTTTTGTGTGTGTGTGTGTGTGTGGTATTGATTATACCCTTTTTAATTTAATTAGGGAGTCCACGAGAATGGGGTTTTTGGGTCAGACTGACACAGAGGGATCAGAGTACCTTGAGGCGACCATGATGATGGCAAGGTGGGGTCGAAGTGAGACAACACCAAAAGCATGTTGGCAAAGGAGGGCCTGGTCCCCGTTGCATGGTTCATTCACATTTGTCCCCATCTGGGCATTCTCTCTCTGTGGCCAAAGCTTGGAGTTCCTGGTTTGATTTTGTTGGAGAACACAGTACTTTTTAAAATAATAACTTTAGAAAGAAGTTAGTAATTTAAAAAAAACAAACAATTTGGAAAGTTTTGGTCAGAAAGGAGATGTTAAGCTTTGACCACATGGAAAAAAGAATCTAGTCCAGACAATGTTCAGTCCAGGCAATGTTCCTGAAGTGCACCAGCAATTTGTCTAATGTGATACAGATTCTTGTTATAGCAGCACCTCCTCAGGCCATCATTTGGGAGAAATGAAGTATTTCATAGTAATGAGTGTCACAGCTAATGAGAATTACTTCTTCCAATATTGTTTTTTTTTTTTTTAAGATTTTATTTATTTATTTAAGAGAGAGAATGAGAGAGAGCACATGAGAGGGGGGAGGGTCAGAGGGAGAAGCAGACTCCCTGCCGAGCAGGGAGCCCGATGCGGGACTCGATCCCGGGACTCCAGGATCATGACCTGAGCCGAAGGCAGTCGCTTAACCAACTGAGCCACCCAGGCGCCCCTCCAATATTGTTTTTAAGTTTATACACCTTTGCCCAAAGGAGGGTTTTGTTTTGTTTTGTTTTGTTTTCAGGTGATAGATCTATCAGTCCTGTATCCTGATGGTGGTGGTGATTACATGAATTAATTACATGTGTTAAAATTCTCAGAACTGTACACACTGCCAATAGTCAATTTTATTGTGTGATACTTTTCTACGTGAAAAAAATTTAAAGGAAAAAAAATCCTACACTTTCTAAGGGAAATATTAAAATGTGTACCTCCTAGGGGTACCTTGCTGGCTCAGTTGGAAGAGCATGTGACTTTTGATCTTGGGGTCTTGAATTCAAGTCCCACGTTGGGTGTAGAGCTTACTTAAACAAATAAAATAAAAATAAAAAATAAATAAAAGACAAAGACTCTTCTTTTAAAAGAAGTGTGTACTTCTCAGCCTTTTTTAACAAGGTAAACTGCATATGAATTTACCTCTTTTGTGCGTTTCAGGGGCATTTGAGGAGCAGGGAACCAATGTTCCCTCTGTAGAAGAAAAGTAATGAAATTTAAGTGCCAGGACCCGGCATTATCACAGGCCCATGAGTGCGGGCTCTAGCTGAGCATGTTTGAGGTGGGGAAGGAAGCAAGGTTGCAAAGGAATTATTTGCATGTAAACACCTCTGTTAAATTGCTGAGAAATCTCAGTAAAAGGAGATGTAACTCTTCAGAACTCTGGTAATTCGGTATGTGTGTGTTTTTCCCAGTGGAAATAAATATTCACTTTTATATCTAATTGTGCATTACATACTAGTATTCTTTTTCTTAAAGAAAGTCCTTTAGGGGACGCCTGGGTGGCTCATTTGGTTAAGGGACTGCCTCTTGGTTTCAGCTCAGGTCATGATCTTGAAGTTATGAGTTCGAGCCCCATGTCAGGCTTTGGCTTAGCTCAGAGTCTGCTTGGGACTCTCTCTCCCTCTCCTTCTGCCCCTCCTCCCTGCTCTCTCTCTCTCCCCCACCCCCTGAAATAAATAAATAAATCTGAAAGAAAGAAAGCAAGAAAGAAAGAAAGAAAAAAGTCCCTTAAATTATATAAGCTTCAGATCCTACAAAATCCGGGTCCACTCCCACTCAAGGGTTACAGAGGTGTGTTGGGCATTTGATGACCCACTCAGCGGTCCTCTAGTCATGGAGCTGGGTTCTTAGAGGTTTTTGTCATTGCTCCATTTTTTTTTTCCTGTGGCAGCCTGCTTACCTCCAATAGTACTCACATTTTCTTGTTGATTCCCTTCTTCGGATCTAGCTGGGGCTAGAAAGCCATGTAATGAAGCTTTTTAGAATGACTTAACTCTGGGTTAGAGATTCACAAAATTTCTTGTGTTTGACCACGATGCCTAGGATTTTTTCTACTCACGTCCCAGCACCCACATATCCTTCAGATGGTTGATGTTCCTACACAAGTTATTACCATGTGAGTTAGATTTTTATCATATTTTGCTTGTTAATAAAACAAGACGTTTCATTTTGAAAAAAAAAAAAAGAGGCAGTAGGGTGTTAGGACTTCATAAATGTTTATGAAGCTTTAAGGTACTTCATATAGCCATCCTGATTCTCCAAGGAAGCACTCAACAGTGTACAAGCACGTACATACTTTCCATCAACATTTGGGGTTTTAGAGGCTCTAGGAGCACCTGGCTGTGTCCATTTCAGGCTCTGGCTGTAATAAGTGGGGTGAGCTTTATAAGTGATGCCCCTGCCCCATTCCACAGCCCCCAGTGCTCCTCTGGATTGGGTCTTCAAGGCCAAGTTCAGTGATGTCACTGCAGCTTGTGGCCAGCAGGGGGCTGTGGCACTTAGTGGCCTCCCAGACTTTAGGCTGCAGAATTGACGAGAAGCAGAGGGTGTGCATCCAACCTAAGAGCCTCTCACTACTATTCTTTCCAAGCCTCACTCTCCATCTCCACCCTAAGTCTGACATAGAAATAGATACCAGTAATGAATAATAACTACGATTAGTGTTAACTGCTATATAATTGACAGGTTGTAAAGAATGCTTATTATTTACAGCAAAAACCTTATGACACTTCAGTCCTGATCTAGACAACATTTCTTTTCCAGGTGCCTGATTGAGTTAACCTCATTGAGTGAAAAGGTGGAGGACTGCAAGAAGCCAACAATTTCCTCCAATCCGAGCCAGGAAGGGAAGCCATTCTTCCTTTCCTGCAATACTTGACATAGTTATAATAGGTACACCATGACTCACAGGTCTCACATCTAAGAAGTTTTTGGGCCCATTTCTGCCTCCAAAGCTGATGTTTCCAGTGATAAGAACCTAAGAAGTCTTAGCTGTTTGGTTACACTTTAACCTTGGCCAGACGAGATAATGGGAAACATTGGGTACAGGACCAGGGAAACCCACAATCTTCTGTCTTCCTAAGGGGCAGAGGATGGAAGACCCTACTGAGAAAGACTTTCTTGTCTAAGTGAAAATGAGGCAGCAAATCTAGTGACAAGAGCATGTGTTCCTTATTGGGCACTTGATGTTCAAGTCTGGCTACTAAGTTGTTATATGATCTCCGCTCTTCTCTGGACTTCCCCTTCCCAGTCCTCATCTGGAAAATGGGCTTTTACCACACCAGGACCTTGCTTAACACACTCGTGTGTTTTTATTTATCTTTTAAATAACTAATTGTCATTGCCATCAGTGTGGACTCTAGAATTCCAGAGAGCCCATAAAGTAAAGCTTATCACCACCGTACCTGGCAGTATCTGATGATAACGTTGCTCATATTGTCCTTCACCAGACAGGAATGAGCCACCAACATGTGTCAGACATTGTGTTGGGCATTGTTTTTGTATAAATCAAAGCAGTCCTAATCTTTACCCTCAAAGAATGTACAGGTTCGTGGGGGGTTCCGGTGCAACGTTGTGGGTGTTGTGTATGTAGGGAACACAGTGGGGCACGTGGAGGGTCCCCTGTCTCATACTTGGGGCCAGAGAAGACTTGAGGAGCTGAATTTTGAAGGAAGAGTAGGAAATAATGGATGAAAAAGAGCAAGGGGGCGTCCAGGGAGCAAGAACAGCATCGCCACACAGAGCATACTGTTCACTAGTGACAACCTGAGTGTCTCATGAAGAAAATCAAGAGTAATAACAGCTCTCTGGGCCAGAGGTCAGGAAATCTGGGGTTGTGGCCTGACACTGTCAACAGCTTTGAGAAACTGGTCCACCCCGTCGCTTAATCGCTCTGGGCTTGTTTACTCAACGATCCATGTGAAGGCAGGCTGGTTATGCTCAAAGATGGCCCTGGGCCTAACTTTCTTTCTTTTTTTTTTTTTAAAGATTTTATTTATTCATTTGAGACACAGAGATATATATAGAGAGAGAGCATGAGCAGTGGGAGAAGCAGAGGGAGAGGGAGAAGCGGACTCCCCGCCGAGCCAGGAGCCCGATGCGGGGCTTGATCCCAGGACCCCGGGATCATGACCTGAGCCGAAGGCAGACACTTAACCATCTGAGCCACCCAGGCGCCCCTGGGCCTAACTTTCTATACAGTTCTGCATTTTGGGTTAACCCTAAGAAGCCAAATGAGGGTTCCAGGCATCCAGTGACATTGTACCTTGGCTGGCAACCCAAAGGTCATCAACCAAGCCTCCTGAATGCAGTGGTGATGCACTGACTGTATCTAGCTCAGGGCCATGCAAAGCACAACTGCCCAGCGTTCTGTAAAACAGTGGTCCTCGGCACTTCACCTCCCTTCCGGGGGGATGGAAAATAGTGATAGTCATTTAGAACCAGGGAAGTCTGATATGTGACGCGTTGGCCAGGCAGCAAGATGCTGAGTGATGGGGCAGAGAATTTTGGATTTGTGCCTTGAAATCATTTTACGGAAGAAGTTGGAAAGCTAGCCACATCCCTGTCAGGCCCCCAATATTCATTTCTTTCTTTCTTTCTTTCTTTCTTTCTTTCTTTCTTTCTTTCTTTCTTTCTTTCTTTCTTTCTTTCTTTCTTTCTTTCTTTCTTTCTTTTTCTTTCTTTCTTTCTTTCTTTCTTTCTTTCTTTCTTTCTTTCTTTCTTTTCTTTCTTCTTTCCTTCCTTCCTTTCCTTCTTTCTCCCTTCCTCCTTCTCTCCCTTCCTCTTTTTCTTTCTTTCTTCTTTCTTTCTTTCTTTCTTTCTTTCTTTCTTCTTTCCTTCCTTCCTTCCTTCCTTTCCTTCTTTCTCCCTTCCTCCTTCTCTCCCTTCCTCTTTTTCTTTCTTTCTTTCTTTCTTTCTTTCTTTCTTTCTTTCTCTCCCGCTCCTCTCTCTCTCCCTTCCTCCCTCTCTCTCTTTCTCTTTCTTTCTTTCTTTTTCTTTCTTTCTTTCCTTCCTTCCTCCCTTCCTTCCTTCCTTTTCTTCTTTCTCCCTTCCTCCTTCTCTCCCTTCCTCTTTTTCTTTCTTTCTTTCTTTCTTTCTTTCTTTCTTTCTTTCTTTCTTTCTTTCTTTCTTTCTTTCTTTCTCTCCCCTTCCTCTCTCTCTCCCTTCCTCCCTCCCTTTCTTTCTTTCTTTCTTTCTTTCTTTCTTTCTTTCTTTCTTTCTTTCTTTCTTTCTTTCTTTTCTTTCTTTCTTTCTTTCAAGTAGACTCCATACCCAACATGAAACCCAACCCAGGGCTTAAACTCATGACCCGGAGATCAAGACCTGAACTGAAATCAAGAGTTGGATGCTTAACAGCTTAGCCACCCTGGCGCCCCAGGCCCTCGATATTTCTGATAGATGGGGATCTCCAACACACATTCAGCTTCTGGAGGATTAAGATGTTAACCTTGGATGTGGCTTTTGAAAAGCTCAGAATCCAGTTTCTTCTGACTCATTTAGATATGATACAGTGTTTACTGGGCTGCTGTGAGGGGAAAAATAAATTCTTGGGCTGGAGGTGGGAGCTGGACAGCAAGGGTGGTCAGGCCTGATTAGTCCGCATCTGTTCCTAGCTCCAGCAGCCAGTGTTTCCTTAACGGATCACAGCAAAGGGCCTGTAACATCTTGTATCCCTCACTCCCTACTCTCCCCCTTGCCTCATATTCTGGAAATAGCTCCTGCCCCTTGTGGGTCAGATCCTTTAACTCTTTAGATCTGTTTGTGAACAATCTTGGTGTCCTTTCCCCTAAAAGAAGCCCTTTCCCCATTCCTGCTTGAAGTCAGCCGAGAAGGCAAGGGAATAAGGACTGGGCCAGAAATGGACATTCTCATTGCTTGACCAAATGATGACAGACATAAGGCCAAGGGCCTCAAGCTCTGAAGCTGTTCAACAGAAAGTAGCAAGAGCAGTTTTTTGTTTTTCTTAAGATTTTATTTATTTATTTGAGAGAGCGAGAATGAGAGAGAGTACATGAGAGGGGGGAGGGTCAGAGGGAGAAGCAGACCCCCCGCCGAGCAGGGAGCCCGATGCGGGACTCGATCCCAGGACTCCAGGATCATGACCTGAGCCGAAGGCAGTTGCTTAACCAACTGAGCCACCCAGGCGCCCACAAGAGCAGTTTTAAACACATAAAGAGGTTATGAGGATTGGGGAAATTTTGCTTGAAGTTTTAACGTTATTTATCGTTCTTTTAAACTGAGTCCTTCATGACCTTGCAAGGTCAAATGGCGCTTCTCCATCAATTCTGAGAAGAAGTTCTAATGATAATCAGTGAACTCCAGAGAGACTTACAGGCTAAATGAACCACACCTGGAGGATATTCTAAGAGTCTAATTTAAGAACTTCAAGTACTGGGGTGCCTCGGTGGCTCAGTTGTTAAGCGTCTGCCTTCCGCTCAGGTCATGATCCCAGGGTCCTGGGATCAAGCCCCGCATTGGGCTCCCTGCTCCGTGGGGAGCCTGCTTCTCCCTCTCCCATTCCCCCTGCTTATGTTCCCTCTCTCGCTGTCTCTGTCAAATAAATAAAACTTAAAAAAAAAAAAACTTCAAGTACTGTTTCCTTGTCAAGGACAATGTGGGAGGAAAAAGTAAAGGGAGACAAAGGATCAGTAAGCAGAACAAGGGGGATATGTTCAAGGGCTTCTTCTTGGAGCCAAAACCCCATTAAAATCACCTTTGTTTCCACAGCAACCCCTGAGTTCAAAAGAGGTCCATTTGAGATTTTTTTTTTCTCCTTCAAACCCTTGAACTATATTTAAGCCTCTGGGTTTATGATGGTATCCGGTCTAAAACTGCCAGTTTCAGAAAACCTTTGTACCTTATTGCTGATTTAGGCAACACTGAGGATTAATGACATATTGGGTGGAGTGTTTGAAATGAGATTAAACTGTAGCCGAGCTAATTGTTGCTTCAGCTTGAATTGGTGAGGGATGGGCCAACCTGGGGCGGGGGGGGGGGCAGGGGAGAGTAAAAGTCTTGCTTTCCTTGCCCTGAGGAAACCGCTTTGAACAATAAACAAAATGGCTCCCTGCTTTAGAGAGGTGACTACACTTGGAAAGCTGTAGATGAGTCTTTGGCATTGTGGCAAGCACAGTTTCAGATATAAGATGGTATCTCTTAATTAAAGCATATAGCTACTGTCTTGAGGATCCTTTGGTTGCTTGAAGGCCAAATTGAAGAGGTAGCAGAAGGTGGGGGCAGGGAGCTTGCCTGATGTGATGAAAGCAAGGTCTTCCTTTTCCATATAGGAATGCTTCTCAGCTCGCATTCCACCCTACATCGTGGTGCTCAATGCATCTCCACTATATTAAGAGGCATCAGTTGTGAGAAATAAAAGATTGTGTTTATAACAATGTACGAATCATAGAGAACATATCTTGGAAGGCATTCGCTCTGATTATTTTGCACCATAATTGGAGCCAACTGCTATTTTTTACAAGTCATGGATGAGTTCCACGGCTCCCTAAAGCATTTTTGTTTCAGTCATTTGGAATATGGCATAACGTCATATTATTCCCTGTCAGGTGCATACTTGGGATTACCTGATTAGAAGGTGAGGAGCAGTTTAGCTGCTGATGTTCAGCTTCATGTGTTATTTGCACTGTGCTGTCTCTCTGCCTCTGTGTGTAAACAGCATGGTTATGAGAAGCTGCTTCTTTCATTATTTCTGTGGTCTCTCTGAATAAGGGATTATCGTTAGATTGGATGAGAAGTACCTCTGAGAAGTCAATGTGACGCCCACATACAATGTGGTCCCAGAAGGTGCCCTCCGGGATAGTGGTTCTCAGACATGGCTCATATTATAGTCACCTGGGGAGTTTAAAAAAATCCAGATGCTCAGACTGCTCCTAGACCAGCTTAATCAGATTAGCTTGAGGAGGGACGCAGGCTCCATTATTTCTTAAAATGTCCCGGCTGATTACAGCATGCAACAAAGTTTGAGAACCAACTCTCAAGAATCCCCAGAGATTTAGTGTGGAGACCTGATGATAAGCTCTGTACCTCACATAGGGGACTGGTGAGGCTAGAGAGGGCATTTGTCGGAGACAAAGAAAGTGGGGTATGGAGACCTTACAGTTGTGAATGTCGATGCCCCACAGACCATGTGAGGTGCAGTGTGCCCCCTCAGGGCCTCTACCTTTGCTTCAAAAACAGCACAGACATGTCTCAGAATGTGGACCTTGGATAATAGGCTGACATGTGACATGTCAATCTTAATTAATTTCTTTTTTAAGTCGTTTCCACACCCAGGGTGGAGCCCAACATGGGGCTTGAACTCAGGACTCTGAGATCAAGACCTGAGCTGAGATCAAGAGTCAAACGCTTGACTGAGACACCGAGGCGCCCCTGACATGTCAATCTTGACTCAGTAACTAAGCAGACATTTTAAGCATACCATCAGCCCAAATGGATATGAGTATTCTGTCCATTTGCTTACCAGCTATTTCTGAGCATGAATTTATGCTGTGAGCCATGATCCATTTTTCTCAAACAAAACCCCCTTTTATGACTGGAAATGTATTTGAGTTGAGTAGCACTAAACACGCACATACAGACAAGAATAAAGGTTCTTTAATGAGACAGCTAAAAAGATGATCACAAACAGCTCTGGGACCAATTCCATCCCCTCCCCCCACTGGATTTTCACAGGTATATCAGAGGCCATTCTCTCTTATCTGGGACTGGAATGCTGAGTGAAGCGTCACACCTCCCCCAACACAGCTATTCACATCCGGGGCTTGGGTTTGCTGGCTAGGGAGCTGGAGAACACAATCTCTCTCATATCTATTTTCCAATTAAAAAAAAAAAGTTCAGTTGCTTCTTTGGTAGGGGAGTGGGGAGCATGGGGAAGTGGCTGTTACAGATGCTTAATTTTGCTCCTGAAAGAGACCATGGCTTGATGGGAGTTTCACCTTCTAGGATTTCAGTGGAAGGGGTGAGAAGTGACATTTGTGGAAAGTTCCTGGACATATGTGGGTTCCTGTTCTCTACCATCAGGCAAAAGACCAGGAAAGTCAGGACACCCTGAAGAACAAATGTATTAGCCTCTGAGAAACTCCTAGAAAAGGTGAGCTGGTAAAGCATATAAATCCTTGAAAGCATGACCACTGCAGATTTGCAATTGGAAATGGCACTACTTTGTATTCTCATATACAACATTAAAAAAAGAAATTGAGGGGCACCTGGATGGCTCAGTTGGTTAAGCGTCTGCCTTCGGCTCAGGTCATGATCTCCGGGTCCTGGGATGGAGTCCTGCAGGAGTCTGCTTCTCCCTCTCCCTCTGCCCCTCCCCCTGCTCATGCTCACTCTCTCCCTCTCAAATAAATAAATACAATCTTTAAAAAAAATTGAAACAGTACAGGAAGATAAAATAACAAAGTATACATTTTCTGAAATTCCACTACCAAGAGGAAGCCCTTATAAAAATCTTCCAAATAGCTCTCTATAAATGGGTGCATTTGTGTGTGTGCGTGTGTGTGTGTGTGTGTGTGAATGTCAATATAGCTATACATTTCACAAACTTGAGCCTAAGGTGCATGCTGTTTTGAAACTGACTTTCTCAGTCAGCAATGACTCCTGAGCTTGCTCTATGTCAGTGAATTTAAACCAATCATTTTCAATGTCTGTGGCATGTTCCCTTGTATGTATGTATCATAATGTGACCAGCCTTTTATTACAAACAAAGCTGCTAAGCACTCTCTTGCACATGCCTTTTTTGGACACACATCTCATTTCTCTTGAGATGTACCTAGGAGGGGGATTGCTGGGGCTATTAGCTGTCAGTCCCTCTTATGGGACATTGAGGTTTTTTCCTAATCTTTCTGTTTTCTCAAACTCTTCTGCAGTGACCTTTCTTCTGCTAGAATGTAAGCTCTGCAAGGGCAAGTTCTTTTTCTGTTTGCCTCAGAGATGAATTCCAAATGCCTATGCTGCTGTTTTCAACATGTTTGCTGAAAGAACTGAATGAACATGGATTTTTTTCACATCTGTAGGTACACAGACAATCAATTCTTAACTCAAAGTTTTTGCTGCTCTACATCCTTGGATGACCGTGAAAGCGCCATGAATAAGGGTTTGGGGGTTACAAATTCATGGCAGTGAGTAGGCAAATTTGCAAATACAGAATTCATTAAAAACAAGGATCAACTATATTTCATAGGATATATTCCTAGATTTGGACTTGTTGGATAATAGAATATATACACTTTTTTAAAAAGATTTTATTTATTTATTTGACAGAGAGAGAGCATGCTATAAGTGGGGGTGGGGGGGCAGCCAGAGGGAAGGGAGAAGGAGGCTTCCCTGCTGAGGAGGGAGGCCAACGCGGGGCTCAATCCCAGGACCCTGGGATCATGACCTGAGCCGAAGGCAAATGCTTAACCGACTGAGCCACCCAGGCACCCCGAGAATATTTACACTTTAAGTGCCAATAGATACTGTCAAATTTTCACTACCCTTCATGAAAAAATATATATGTATATATATATTTTAAGATTTTATTTATTTATTTGACAGAGAGAGACACAGTGAGAGAGGGAACACAAGCAGGGGGAGTGGGAGAGGGAGAAGCAGGCTTCCCGCGGAGCAGGGAGCCCGATGCGGGGCTTGATCCCAGGACCCCGGGATCATGACCTGAGCCGAAGGCAGACACTTAACGACTGAGCCACCCAGGTGCCCCTATGAAAAAATATATTGCTTTACTTTTCCATCAGTGTTATGTGAGGGTGCTCACTTTCCCATGCTCTTGTCAACCCTAGAGCATATCTGTTGTTGTTGTTGTTGTTGTTATTGTGGACCTGGTTTGGGGAGACTTAGATTTTTATTGTGATGACAAAAATCACACAGGGAAGAATGAAAATTATAACTGACAAACTGGGAATGAAGTGTGGGCCGGGCAACATGGGGAATCGGTGCCCAGAGTCCCTGGAATGCTGCCTGGATTTCCTTCTGGAGTCCTCCGAGTGCCCTGGAGTCCTCCTGGAACCATGCTCCCAAGGGTCCCATGGAGCCCAGTTTGAGAACCAGCACTCTAGGCCAAGATTTTATTGTACAAGGAGGTGAAGATGTACAGGGATGTACAGGGATGTTCAGAGAGTACATCCTCCTCCTCCAGCAGGTCTGGCAGGGGCACTGCTGTGTGTGAGCCAATAGCTTGACCACGCAGTTGTGCAGCTTAAAGGACTGGCCTAGTTAGCACCATTTCCTCCGTGTAACTGGTATCCAGACTGAGCATGAAGGCAAACAGATCCTTCCAGCTCATCTTCTTCTCATAAGAGTCATTGTGGATACAAAGGATGGTGAAGGAGAAACGGCCAGCAGAACGTTTTCTTCATGTTCCTACAAGGAGAGGAGCGCCTGGCAGGACAGATGACTGGAGACAGCACGTGGTCAGTGACCGGCAGTTCAGTTTTCTTCTGGACGAGGCTGAAGAGAGCTTCTAGTTTGAACATGGAGCAGAAGGCTGTCTCTAGGTCTAGAAGCAGTTGCCGAGGCTCTTGGGGGTTGGCAGTCCAGACAATGAGGCTCTGTCCTCCCTCACCATCGCCAGCGAGAATTTGTGGCTCTTTTCTATCTTGGGTTTTGTCCGAAGGAACATTTTGATCATCTTCTGGGAGACAAGGGGGACAGATGATCACCTCCTGGACAGTTGACACTTGGCCCCTCCACCAGGACCTCAGGGGCAGGCATAGGCCCCTGCCAGGGTTTGGAGCTGGTTCCAGGAAGGGTGGAAATCGCCTTGTCAGCAAGGCCTGCCTCACTCTCAGCCTTGCTGTGGCTGCCCATGCTGGCCTGGGCCCCCCACGTCGGGTCCTCAGCTCCCCAGGGTTGGCGTGCATGCAGGGCCACCTCCTCCAACTCCTCCTCTTCCTCCTTTCCTTCCTCCCCCTCCTCCTCACAGCTGGAAGTGGTGCAGCCAAGACACCCCAAATCTTTAACCCTATATTTGCAGAGCCTAGCATGCTGTCAGTCCTGAATCAATGATGGTTGCTTGGTCGGTTGAATAAATACTTCACTTTAGGTTCTTCACTGCTCTCCCATTTAGTTGTGGATTTTTTAGATTTCTCTGAATCTAATCTTTTTTTTTCCCTTAAGATTTTATTTATTAGAGAGAGAGAAGCACAAACAAGGGGAGCAGGGGGAGCAGGAGAGGAAGATGCAGGCTCCCCGCTAAGCAGGGAACCCAATGTGGAGCTCAACCCCAGGACCCCGGGATCATGACCTGAGCCGAAGGCAGACGCTTAACCAACTGAGCCACCCAGGCACCTCTCTGAATCTAATCTTAACAATAGTCCCTGGATATCTGGGTATTTTACTCTGACTTTTAATGAGTACAAACAGCAGTGGGAAAGCAAAGGTTCTGAAAAGCAATGATGACCCAAGGGCCCAGCTTTTTCTCCACAAAGGCTAAGAGCTACTAACAGAAAATGCAGTTACCTTTACAAAGCTGATAAGCAATTGATTTTTCAATTCAGTAAATTATGGAACATTTCTTAAGCCAACGACAACACTAATTAACACCAAAGAAGATTAAGCATGCGCTCAAGTTTTCCACTAACTTTAATGAATTAGTTGAGTTGCTGGGACATTACTCAGCACAGAAAGCATAAAGGACAGAGATGTGCTCCCCATTCTGCTGAGCATGATAATGAGGTCTGCACCTCATTTGCAAGGAAAATGTTCTTTAGTGAGCATCCACAACTGACTGAGATAATGAATCTATGCCCAATTTTACTTCCAATTTTATTAATAGATTATTTTAATGACAAATGCAATTATAAATTAGCTATTCAACAGCACACAATGAAATTCATGAACAAATCTGGTTAAATGCTTTTCTTGATTGCACTGTGTGTATAACATCTTTAAAACAGAGATTCAATTCTTAATTCACACCATCAATTAATGTTTGCGCACATTGTATTAATCAGTTCCTGTTGTCAGGAGAAGTCCCAGTTGTTTATTGGTAGGGATATATTAGCATTTGCTGGCATCTCTAATTACAAATCTGAAATTCCTAGGGAAAGGGGGAGAAAAGCTTTTTTTTAATTTGTGTTTTTAAATATCAAAATACTCTCTTATGTTCATGATATACCAAAGGAGAAAAAGCAGATTCAAAACAATACAAATTGCATAATGCCATTTTTTTATTTATTAGCTAAAAGAGTCTAGAAGAAAGTATCCTAAAATTTTGACAATGGTTATTTCCAGGCAATAGACTCCCGGATGACTTACTTTATTTTGTCTTTGTTTTCCTGTATTTCTGGATACTTTTCTCCATTTGAACAATAGATATATAAAGCCTTACATATATACATAGACTAAATTACACTGAAAACATTCAAAGCATTATATGGCTTCCAGGAGTCCTAATATTCAATAAATCCTTGTGCAAATGGACTATGAAAATCTCTCACATCCCAGGATGGAACACTAACTGTGCTAAATGCACTTAATTATTTCACAAATCTAAGCTATAACCTCACCAAAAGGGGGGAAAGAGCTGAGCAATGGTAGCTTCTGAAAATGGTACTTTGGGTACTGTAAGCCTAAAGACAAAAAGAATTCTGCATAAGCATCTTACTCCAGTTGGTAAATTTGTTTCTTGCAGGGCTGTGGGTTAACAGTGTATAGTGGGATTGAATGAAGAAGTACTACTGTCAGAGTAAGAACCAAGGTTGCTTAGAGAAAGGGCTGGGACAGGGAAAATGAGCTTGGGGCATCTTATAGTTTCAGAAATGAACAGATTCTCACCCTCCACCCTCATACACAAAAAGGAATTGAGCATGTCACCAGGACATAGGAACCAACCTGCAACTGCCCCCAGTGGCCAAAGCTGGAGTAATTTGAGCAAGAAAATAAATAATGATAATATTGGATTATAACACGAAGAATAAACTTAATATCCCTGGTACATATTGATATAAAAATGATTGAATGAATAAATAAATAAGGGAGAAGGGACAGATCTTCTATGCAGAAGAATTCCAGTTAATAAATGTAGACGCTCCCCACTGCAGAAAGTGAAAGTTAATTCCTCTTTCCTTGAGTATGGGCTGTACTTAACCATGATTCACTTGCAACAATAGAGCATGGAAAGCAGAAGATAGCACACACACCCTTAACCGGGTGGTCAAGGTTAAGATCACCAGTGACAGGTCACATTGCTATCATACCCTCCCTAATATAATGAGATGAGGAGGGCACTTCATCTCTCTGGTTTTCTTCCCCCAAACCCAGTTTTCCAGTCTTGTCATGAGAAAACTTGTCAGACAAACCCAAAGTGAGGGGCATTCTTCAAAACACCTGCCCAATTCTCTTCAAAACTGTTAAGATTATACACATCAAGGAAATATTGAGAAACTGTCATGAATTGGAGGGGTCTGGGGAGGCAGGACAGCTGAATGCAACATGGTATTCTGGATTAGATCTTGGAATAGAAAAAGACATTCAGTGTGAAACTGGTAAAATTGGAATAAAGTCTGTAGCCAAGTTAACAGTGTTAATTTCTTATTTTTGTTAAATGTGTCGTGGTTAGATGTTAACATTGGAAGAAGATGAGTGAAGGATATCTGGGACTTCCTGTATTTTTGCAAATTTTCTATAAATCTAAAATTGCTCTGAAATTTCAGATCTATCTATCCTAGTATTTTATAATTCAGTATTTTATAATTTCAGATCCTCTATCCTAGTATTTTATAAATGTTCTAATTCTGCTATTGAAAGAAATTGTTAATAGTCGCTAGCTTATGTTTCCGTATTTAGTAGCGGCTGCTGAAGACTCGGGCTGCCTGGATTTAATCCTCCTCATTATATGTGACCTCAGAAAGTCATTTAACTTTTGTGCCTCAGTTTCTTCATCTGTAAAATGAGAGTAATGATGTATCACAGGGACAATGTGGGGGTTAAACGAGATAATACTCAAATACTAGAGATCTTCTCAAGTGTTCCAGAAATAACCTGAAAAAAATCAGTTCCCACCACCACCAAATTCTTCTAGTTATGAGTCAGAAAATGGGCCAAAAAGTCAGAGATAGGGGCACCTGGGTGGCTCAGTTGGTTAAGCTACTGCCTTCGGCTCGGGTCATGATCCTGGAGTCCCGGAATCAAGTCCCGCATCGGGCTCCCTGCTCAGCAGGGAGTCTGCTTCTCCCTCTCCCACTCCCCGTTTGTGTTCCCTCTCTCGCTGTGTCTTTCTCTGTCAAATAAATAAATAAAATCTTTAAAAAAAAAAAGTCAGAGATAGATAAAAAGAGGTGAAATGAACCTACAGTTGGTAAGTCCCAGTGGGCATGAGAAGGAGAATCCATGTAAATAAAGCAAACATTCATTTCACTCTTTTTCTGCTTTTGTAAGGTAATTTTTCTCTTGAAGGATAACAGAAAGTTTCCTAAGTTACTCCATTTCTTCCATTTTGTTGTTGTTCTGTATTCTTTCTGGGTCAGAAGGCCCAAACACTAGAGTGTCATCTGTGAGATGTCTTGCCCAGCTAGATGCAAGAAATATTTAGGACTTATTATGAATAAACAATCATATTTTTCTAACATTCCTAGTATTGCAAAATTCAGGAGTGTTCCTGTAAGGCTAACTCTATAACTGTTGGATGTTTTACCTTTGAGGCTCCTTAGTCACAATTATTACTAAGAAGGATTAAAGCACTAAGCAGAGTTGAGATTTCATTAAAAAAAAAAAAAAAACAACAACTGCATTTGCTGGTGTCTGATTGAAAGAAACACTTCCCCCAAAATTCAGCCTTTTGTATCTTGCTGGCAACAAAAGGAGAGAGCTTTTCAAGAATTCCCTCAATTTTGGACACCGATTCTCCAATTTCAGCCTGCAAGAGAATCCCGTGGAAGAGGAGAGAGAGAGAGTCTCCAGCAGACTCCCTGCTGATCACGGACCCCAAGAGGGGGCTTGAACTCACAAGCCTGAGATTGAGACCTGAGCTGGAACCAGGAGTCAGACACTTAGCTGACTGAGCCCCCCAGGCTCCCCAAGAATTGCATTTCTAATAAGCTCCCAGGTGATGCCGGTGCTGCCAGCCTGACCATCCTTTGGGTACCACTTTCTATGGTTTGAGAGGACTAACGCATTTTAGGATTTCTTTTACCTAATGGTCAATGGGAATATGGTTAAAACCGTGGATGAAAAAGGGACAAGTGTGAGCCCGTAAGCATGGAATCATCTGTCACTGTTTTCTCCAGAGCTCTGAGAGAAAGCCTTTGTTTCTCAAGGCTTCTCCTGCAAAAGATGTTCCGTGGCTTATCTGCTGGGCTAGAGTAGGCTTCGTAAGATGTTCTCTTTGTGACCAGGAACGCCGAGGGGTGTGTCTCTAGTTCAGCGGTTCTCAAATTTTACTGTGCATGAGACTCACTTGGTGAGCTTATTTAAAAAGCATATTTCTGGGCCCCACCCAAGAAACTTTGATTTATTAGATAATAATAATAGCAAGCATTTATTATACATTTACCATGTGCCAAGCACTATTATAAGCACTTTACTTGTATGAACTGTTTTAATCCTCCCAGCAACCATATGCGGCAGCTACTATTGTCGTTCCTATTTTATAGATGAGGAGCCTGATGCTCGGAATGATTGATATCTAGTTAACTACTTATTAACTAGTTGGTGGTGGAGCCTGGATGTGCACCCAGGCAGTTGGCTCCAAAGTCTCTTACCCACTATTACTCGACCACCTCTTGTCCAGTGAGGCTCTTCACTCTGAGTTCCTCAAAGGGAACCCCTAAGACAAAGATGTAGATGTAGGCAATTTATTGGACTGATGGTTCCAGAGACACAAACAAGCAAGCAGAAAAGTGAGGCAGGGAAACTGTGCATTAATGAGCTGGTTGTTGGCATGGGTAGCCAGGGCTCAGTCTCGATAGGGACCCTTCAAAGGACCATAAAGAGCATGCCTTAGAATTGCCCTACTGAAGTTGGAGAAGCTAGGGTAGTACTCCGACTTCTTCCCCTTCTTGGTTGAGGGTTGTCTTGCTGGGCATGAATTCCATGTCACTTACATACTCCTCTGAAGCCAGAAAAAGCCCTCGGGAGAGATCAATGCAGGGAACCATCCATCATAGCTGCAGGCAAACTCTGAAGTAGGTCACAGGGATTTGGGGCAGAGTTTTGATAGGAATCTGCATTATATATATATATATATATATATATATATATATATATATATATATATATATATATATATATGTATATATATATATATTTATTTATTTATTTATTTTTGAATTTTTTATTTAAATTCAATTTAGTTAACATATAGTGCATTATTTTTATTAGTTTCAGAGGTAGAATTTAGTGATTCATTGGTTGTGTACAACACCCAGGCTAATTACGTCAAGTGCCTGCCTTAATGCCCATCACCCAGTTACCCCATCCCCCTACCCACCTCTCCTCCAGCGACCCTCAGTTTGTTTCCTAGAGTTAAGAGTCTCTTATTGTTTGCCTTCTTGTCTCTTTTTATCTTGTTTTATTTTTCCTTCCCTTCCCCTTTGTGCATCTGTTTTGTTTCTTCAATTCCATATACGAGTGAAATCATATGGTATTTTTCTTTCTCCCATTGACTTATCTCACTTGGCATAATTCCCTCTAATTCTATCCATGTCATTGCAAATGGCAAGATCTCATTCCTTTTGATGGCTGCATAATATTCCATTGTATATATATACCACATCTTCTTTATCCATTCATCTGTCAATGGACATCTGGGCTCTTTCCATAGTTTGGCTACTGTGGACATTGCCACTATAAACACTGGGGTGCAGGTGCCCCTTCAAGTCACTATGTTTGTATCCTTTGGGTACATAAGGTAGCTCTATTTTCAACTTTTTGAGGAACCTCCATACTGCTTTTCAGAGTGGCTGCACCAACTTGCATTCCCACCAACAGTGTAAGAGGGTTCCCTTTTCTCCATATCCTTGCCAACATCTGTCATTTCCTGACTTGTTAATTTTAGCCATTCTGACAGGTGTGAGGTGGTATCTCATTGTGGTTTTGATTTGCATTTCCCTGATGCCAAGCGATGTTGAGCGGAATCTACATTTTAATGTACTGTTCAGGTGGCTCTGGGAACACACTTTGAAAAAGTTTTTTTAAATTTGAGGATGACCTTGGGTTGCCTCAATATGGTATCTCAGGTCATGACAACAGGGTTCTAAATGATATGAAACTGAACAATTTCCCATTGCTCTTTTCATTGCCAGCCCCCAAGACCCTCCCCTAAGAACTGAGTCACACCAGACCACTAATTTATTAAGATCCCACCATGTGGTTGAATCCTGCCTTCTGTCCTAGACTGGAACATGGCGCAACCAACCAGAAACAGCCCTATCTAACCAATCCCAAGAAAATGAAAGTTCTCTGGATGGATGAGGAAAGGGGAGAAGTTTCTGTGTCCGTATTGCTCTTAATGTCTAGGTTTCACATTTCAAATATGCTTAAAAATTGGTCACAGCCTCTCTCACCAATAAAATTAAGCCCAGAACTCAGATCATTGGGAGGATAGAGGATGGAGCTTTAGAGACATCCAAAAGTAATATATTTAACTCCTGTCTCCCATGGCACTTGCTATGTCCTGTTTAAACAGCATAATGCTAAGCAGGCAATGAGAAAGAACTAGAACCAGAAATGTCAGAGCTGAATGGGGGACCTAGGAAAGCTTCAAATTTAGGGCCTGCAAACTCAGAGGCCATCACGGGCCAGGCAGGTATGATGGCTGGTTATATAAATGAAGAAAACACAATACAGAGGGGGAGGCCTTGCAACTGGAGAATGCATGCTCTTTCTAATTTTCAGCAATGCTGGATTGACCAAAAGTAAACAAATAAACAATCAAAAAACACATTGGGGCTCATGTTTGCAGACTACTAATATGTGCATATTGAATTTCATTTGTTCCCTTTAGTTGAGAGGAGACTGTTTCCAGGAGTCACTCAGGGACTTATGTTCAGCTGATACACGTCAAAAAGGCCATACTTGTTCTGAATGATCAGGGCCTGACTATAAGTGTTCTTAAATATTTGACTATCACCTCTGAGTTCATGCAACTGGCAAACCAAAGGACTGAAAATA
The DNA here is from genome assembly GCF_029215605.1 of Mirounga angustirostris. NCBI lineage: Eukaryota > Metazoa > Chordata > Mammalia > Carnivora > Phocidae > Mirounga > Mirounga angustirostris. Next base: position 140,509,967 of record NW_026991709.1, on the reverse strand, counting down.
CATCCCCACTCTCTTCTATCGTCTGCCCTTAAAAACTTACATTTTGCATTCATAATATGGAAAAAACCCCCAGAAAACTTTAAAAAAACAATAAGGAGTGCATAGGTAAATGTATTTATATGTGTAAAATAAGAGAGTTTTCCAAATGCAAGGGATCTTAGGTTCTATTACAAATTCTTTAGAAGGGGCACTTGTCTGGCTCAGTTGGAAGAGCATAACCTCAGGGTCGTGAGTTTGAGCCCCACGTTGGGCATAGAGATTACTTAAAAAAAAATTCATTGTGGGCGCCTGGGTGGCTCAGTCGGTTAAGCGACTGCCTTCGGCTCAGGTCATGATCCTGGAGTCCTGGGATCGAGTCCCGCATTGGGCTCCCTGCTCGGCAGGGAGTCTGCTTCTCCCTCTGACCCTCCCCCCTCTCATGTGCTCTCTCTCTCAAATAAATAAATAAAATCTTTAAAAAAAAAATTCATTGTAAGGGTAAATCTATCAGCAGGATACCATAAGTGATCTAAACATTTGTTGATCCTCCTTTCGTTGACAATCACATTCTCAATAGAATATCAGTACTTATGTTCTCATCAGGGATATATCAAAACACAGTGAAAAAAAAAACAACCTTTCTATGTTTTTATTTTTTTATTTTATTTTTTTTAGAGAGGGAGAAGGGGAGAGGCAGAGGGAAAGTGAGAGAGAGACTCTTAAGCAGGCTACACCCCCAGCATGGAGCCCGATCTCATGACCCTGAGACCATGACCTGGGCCAAAATCAAGAGTCAGATGCTTAACCAACTGAGCCACCCAGGCACTCCTTTACCTTAATTTTTTTTAATGTATGTTTATAAGTACAAAGTTTTGCTGTGTTTACTCTCAAGGAACTTCAGTAAAAATCCCCAAGGTTTGGTAACAGTCAATAGTTAAATAAGCCAATAGGTTGTGCCACCAAGATGTGAGCTTTAGGGGGTAAGGATATTTTTTGTTTTGTTTACCTCCATATCCCCAGGCATCTAGAATCATGCCTGTCACAAAGACACTCAGCATGTTGCCATGACTCTCATTTGCCCCTTGATGGTGGATATCAGCTGCCTGGAAGATTTAAATTCTGAAATATTTTAGAACCAACTGCTGCTATGCAGAGGACCTGTATCTCCAGATGCTGAATAATGAGTGAAGTAGAAGAAGGAATGAGAAAGTGGGGACCATCTGGAAAGGTTTCAGTAAATAGCAGAGGTTGATGGCAGAGTTTGAAAGGACAGGGGTTAGGGGTTGAGTTGAGGCAGAATCAGGAGAGGTGAGTATTCTGAATGTGTGTGCCATGATTCAGAGTGAAGAGGTGAGAGAATGGGGAGCAAAGTAGGATTTTCTCAGTTGAGCAAGCAGTACAGGCAGAAGGGAAGGAAAAATAAAACTAGGGATTGAGGAAGAGGACTAATTGATAGAATAATGGCAGAAAAGCCATTTGTCAGGAGTTCCTAGTATCTCTCTAAGCTTTGCTAGTCCATAGTGCTCCATATCCAGGGAATGCAAAGTGTTGGCTAGATAATATATAATTAAGCTTAAAAATATCCTATGGGGGGATATCTGGGTGCCTCAGTCAGTTAAGTGTCAGACTCTCAATTTCAACTCAGGTCATAATCTCAGGGTAGTGGAATCAAGTCCCATGTCAGGCCCCAGGCTCAGCACAGAGTCAGCTTGAGGTTCTCTCTCCTTCTCCCTCTGCCCCTCCCCCCTGCATGCTTGCATGCACTCTCTCTCTCTCATTCTTAAATAAATAAATAAAATCTTAAAAAAAAAGAAGAAGAAGAAAAAAAAAAAAAAAAACCCTGTGGCGTACCTGTCTGGCTCAATCGGTAGAGCACACGACTCTTGATCTCAGGGTCATGAGTTTGAGCCCCACACTGAGGGTAGAGTTTACTTTAAAAAATATCCTCTTAAAAAAAAAATACCCTGTAAGGGAGATACTGCACTACACTCTGGAAATATGAGTTGGAACAGTCAGAAAGAAAGACAACTGGCCAGATGACTGGCCTTATGGACCAAGAGGCCGCTGCCCCAGACATGAAGGGAGCCCACCCTGAAGGAAGTGCCACGTGGGTAATGGATAGCTCTTCCAAGCTTCCTACAAAGATGGCCTAGGGAATGTCTGTTCCCAGAAACACAGGATCCCAAATGACTGTGTACATTGTCACTCTTTTTCTTCAATAAGTATGCCCACAGAAGTTAGATCAGGCATTACTTCTTTTTTTTTTAACTACACCACAAACATGTTCTGCGAAGCTCTGTATCAGTGTAATTAGGCAGAGGAAAGCTGGATCTATGGAAGGCTCAAGAAACTTTTGATCCCATTAGAGCTACTGGGAGATTTGCAGAGCAAAGCAGAGAAGGTTAATGTCTATCCAGAGCTTAATTTATGATCTGAGTGTACAAACCTCTTTCAAGACCATACAGCTGACTAATGAATTTATTAGGGAGATTAATGCTTATTATCTGCCATTTCAAGCTGTGCTGGTATGTGCTAACTTGATTCGTATACCTTGGAACATGCTGAAACGTCCCCAGGTGCATCTGACCGGCGGCTGTGTTTCCCAAGCCTGGTGCTCCCACAGTTTAAGGGGGGGAGGTTGAGAGGAGCCAGTCCCCACTCCTGTGTTGGCTTCTGTGCCTTGAAGCCCATTCCCAGGGGTGCTGGCACACTCCCCCCACCCCATCAGCCCTGCTCAGGGCTTGCCTTGAGTAGGTGTAAGCAATGTACCCACTGCAGGTTATTGTGGCTACTCTCTGGCAGTCAAGTGACTGGAAGGCGAACAGATTTTTCCCATTGACTCTCATCTTCAGCCCCCTAGACACCTGAGCAAGTGAACCACGCTGTATATCCAGATGGAAGTAAACCTCATTAAGGCAGAAATTAGCAAGGCAAGCCTAATGACCTGCTTCACCCACAGAGTCACATGTGCAAGGGTTCAGTTGGGTCCTCCTTGTCCAGGAATCTCTTTTCCTTTGACTCGGGGTCACATGAAAGCAGCTGGGTAGCTCAGTCCATTAAGTGTCTGCCTTCGGCTTGAGTCATGATCTCAGGGTCCTGGGATCGAGCCCCGCATCGGGCTCCCTGCTTGGCGGGGAGTCTGCTTCTCCCACTACCCCTCCCCCAACTCATGCTTGCTCTCACTCTCTCTCAAATAAATAAGTAAAAATCTACAAAAGGAAAAAAAAAGGAAGACAATCTATGTGATGGGGTGAAAACCATATGCATTTGGCCTTTGTGTTTTACCTAGACCAGGTAACTCTTGCGGCCCAATTGATCAGCTCAAGTGGATTCAACCCTACTTATATTATCAAGAAACACAGCATCTCTCTCAAGAACCAACTCACCACTCCTTGAATTGTCTAAGAACCTCGGGGGCTTATTCAAACCAAAGTGGGGGAGAAAGCTGCGAAGTACCACAGGGTCTCATGCCACTGGGGCCTTGGCTGCAGGGATGGCTGTTGAGTCTGATCCTACACAGGCTGAGGGACCCTTTTCCCCTTAGGACAGTGAGACTCTCACTGGGCCAGTGATGCCTGGGCCCATAGTGCTCTGACTCCAGATTGATTCAAGATTACAGCTCTTTATGGGCTTCACATAATTCCTGAGGTGTGTATTTGCCTTCAGCTGTCTGCCGTGCACTGCTAACCCTTCCCCACAGCCTCTCCCACTTCTCTCTGCTCCGAACACCGGTTACCAGCCCCGACATTCTATTCCCTCCTGGTGAGTTCCTTTCTGAGACTTTTCCTGATGGCAGCTGTCCGTGGACCTACCTCAACTGAAGAGAGATTCTCAATGTGTTCAATCTCAAAAGAATAAGAGCTGGGGTTTCTCAATCCCTCTTGTCGCCTACAAAATTTTCCTACATCTCCCTTGGAGGACAGCTCTGTCACAGGGGACGATCCAGAACAATGAACACCTCTCACCTTCCTTTGCTCCTAAGGATTCCTGAAAAGAGACTTCCCTGAACATTATAATCTGGACATTTTTAGGGGCGCCTGGGTGGCTCAGTCGTTAAGCGTCTGCCTTCGGCTTGGGTCATGATCCCGGGGTCCTGGGATTGAGCCCCGCTTTGGGGTCCCTGCTCCTCGGGAGGCCTGCTTCTCCCTCTCCCGCTCCCCCTGCTTGTGTTCGCTCTCTCACTGTGTCTCTCTCTGTCAAATAAATAAAATCTTTAAACAATAAATAAATAAATTAATTAATTAATTTTAAAAAGCTGGTCATTTTCCCTGCCCTGTCCCCACTCCCTCTCAAAATAACAAAAAAGAAGAATATAGTTTCTGCTCTGCTAGGCACCCTATCAAGAGCAATCTGTAGCCATTTCTGGTTCTTTCTGCCAAAGAATTATTGTTGAGTGTTAGCGGGTAGATGAGGGGTCTTAGCTGAGGGAATCACCTCTCTTGTGCTATGGTCTGGATTTTTCTTCTTCAGGGTTCCACTAATTGTCTTCTGTCTGCTCGCTCTGCAATATCCCAATGTTCAGGTCTGCTTATGCATTTATTTAACGTTTGAATTTTATTCTTTATTGCTTTATTGCTTTCTTCACCTGCCGCTGTGCTCTGGAAGTTTGGGCTGCTCTTCCACTCATTATCCTAGGTAGATTTATCTTCTGTCTGTTGGCAAGGCACGGCAGGTCTGCTCCCCAACCTGGGCGGGGGTCCATGTTTGGACTATGGGCTGGTGTTCCTGCAAACTTCCTATGTGGAAATCCTACCCCCGCCCCCCGCCCCCCCGCCCTCACCAAGATGATGGTATTAGGACGTGGGGCCTTTGGGAGGTAATTAGGATTAGATGAAGTCATAAGGGTGAAGCCTTCATGATGAGATTAGTGTCCATGTAGGAGTCAGGAGGAGCTTGCTTCCTTACCCTGCTCTCCGTGGTGCAAAGATACAAGGAGAAGTCAGCAATCTACAACCTGGAAGAGTGCTCTGACCAGTACCTGACTATGCTGTCACCCTGGTATCAAACTCCTAGCACCAGAACTGTGAGAAATATATTTCTGTTGATCATAAACCACTCAGGCTATGGTCTTCTGTTATAAGCAACCTCCTTCAGACAGCAGTCTCATTTAGTGTCCTGGCTACAGATCTGGTGGGAGGGCAGGAGAGATCTTTATTTGGCTGCCTTTGACATGAAGAGTTATTTCCTGATTGGAGTCTGAGCTGAGAACAGGTTTTCCCCCCAAGAAAGGCAGAAAGGAAAAAGGACACTTCCTGTGTCACACCACTGAACAGCAGCTCCTGTTCTCCAATCCAAGGAGCGCGTCTGTTGGAACATCTCATGCGCTATGTCATGTGGTTTTGCAAACTCAGTTAAGTTTTGTCACTGGCAAGTTATGCACTCCTTTCCAGATCTGGGAGAGGGAGGAGCCATTCATTCAATTGACCACAGGGTCCAGGCTGTAACCAGGGTCCTCAGTTATCTTTCAACATACACATAGTTTGCATATGGAATGTGCAGGAATGTTCCAGAAGTCCAAAAAGAAATTTGTACACTCCCCTTTTCCTTGAATCATTATTCTATCTTTTTGCTACTTGACTCTTAATAAAGACATGGGCCCAGAGAAATATTTCTCTACTTCAAGAAAAATAACAGCAAGTACAAAGATCAAGAAATGAGAACCCACACTGAACAAGAAAATTCATTTCTTGTGTTTCACCTTTACTCTCACGCTACTGCCACACTCACGCTTCTGACACTAGAGGTGTGGATTTTTTCCCCCCCAAATACCAAGTAATTGTCTATGAAACCAGCTGCGTGTCCTACAAGTCAATTCAATTCTGACGCTAACTGGAGGTAAGGCGGACCGAATGGGTGAAGGGCTCAGTCTCAAGGGACTGCCCCCTGCTTCAGACGCTAATCACCAGGTGGTAGGTCCTCAGATGACCTACAACTTCTGTTAAACTTGGCTACACATCAGAGGTTCCCATGAGCCTCCCCTTGGATTTGAGTGTTTGCAAAACAGCTCACAAAACTCAGGGAAACACATTTACCATTTATTCTACTATATAAGGTATGATAAAGGATACAGGTGAAAAGCCACATGAAGGGAGACATAAGGTGAGGTCTGGAAGGGTCCCAAGCATGTGAGCTTCTGTCCTCATGCAGTTGGGGTGTGTCACCCTATAAGCGTGTAGATGTGTTTACCAACCAGGAAGCTCTTTAAATCCCATACTTTGGCATTTTTATAGGGGGTTCACTGTGTAGACATAATGGATCATTAACCCCTTTTTGAGCCCTCTCCTCTCTCTGGATAGTAGGGGCAGGGCTGAAAGTTCCAAGCTTCTAATCATGGCTTGGTCATTCTGGTGACCAGCCCCCATCCCAGAGCCCACTGAGGGTCACCTCACTGGAACAAAAGACATTATTATCACCCAGGAAATTACAACGAATTTAGGAGCTCTGTGTCAGGAACTGGGGTCAAGGCCAAATATTAGAATAAAAGATGCTCCTAGTTCTCTCTGACTTAGGAAATTGCAAAGGTTTTAGGAGCTCTGTGCCAGGAAACAGAGTCGGAGACCAATATATCTGTATCTTTATCTCTATATTTCTATATTTACTTTGTATTATTTCATAGGCTCTCAGCCTCAAGATCAGGGAAATGATTGGGAATGATGGGGACCATGGCACCCTGGGGTACTCACTAGCCAGTTCCAGCTGGTCATTGTCATACAAGGAATGTGTGATTTCCCTATTTTTAAATTTTGGCTGAAATTCTGTAAGAACACTGGGTAGTCCAAACTAAATACGTCCGCAGGCCAGATCTAGCTTTCAGGCTACACGTTTGGAACCTGAGATGGGAAACAAGAATGGCTGGGAAGCACAGTTAGCCAGGCTTGTAAAGTAAGCTGTAGGCCACTGACCTCACTTCGCAATTGTTTCCTGAGAGACGAGCCAGAACCTCTCAGCATCTTGGGCACCGAAATTCATCTGAGTTACTTCTTTTTCTTGAAGAATAGATCACGCATACTATGAAAAGCAATGTGTGCAGTTTTCATCATCCCCTGGTTTTAGCAGACAGAAAGGAACTGTATTCTCTCCTTTTGTCCAGGGAGAAAAAGATTCAGAGAACAGTTTTCCTTGGTCCAAATTAGAATTTCTAATTTGGAAGTAGCCAGGTGATGATGGGTGGATTGTATTCACTGGTGCTTTTTCCCCTTGCATCTGGAGGAGACAGGGCAAAAGTAGAAGAGTGCCTACCTGGTGAAAGAAAATGATGGGATGAAAATGGAAGAGTTATTCAATCATAGGATATTTGCAAATATCCATGAGGCTGGTATCATGTAGTCAAAACATCTGGATGAGTCACTGAAACTGTCAGCCTCTGGATATCTGCCTGGCAGATGAGTACCAGGAGGGTGTTCTTTCCCCTTAGAGATTCAATGCCTTTCCCTTTCTTTCTTGATTCTTTACGCCCAACAGAGGAATCCAGAGTCGCTCAATTTAGAATTCCTGTACTATCAATAAGTCACCCATGATGGCTAGTCTATCCCTATCATAGCCCCAGGGTGCCAGACCATTCTTACTGGTCCTCTCTATATATTTTTAAGATTTTATTTATTTATTTGACAGAGAGAGACACAGCGAGAGAGGGAACACAAGCAGGGGGAGTGGGAGAGGGAGAAGCAGGCTCCCCGCTGAGCAGGGAGCCCGATGCGGGGCTCGATCCCAGGACCCTGGGATCATGACCTGAGCCAAAGGCAGATGCTTAACCGACTGAGCCACCCAGGCGCCCCACTGGTCCTCTATATTAAGTAACATCCTAGGGGCTCGGGGAGTACACGTGTAACACTCATGCTGTCCAATGGTAACTGAATAGGTTACACACTGAGGAAGCTGGCACCTTGCTTGCAATGGCCCTATCAATGAACAATGTCCAAGGTTACATTAGAAAGATAATCTAGATTAAATAATGAAGAGGGAAGTGGATATGAGTAAACACAACCAACGTTTGACTTAGCAAGCAGGAAAAGACAACTTAATTATTCTCAAATGCATAAAAATAATGCTAATGGGTACATCAAACTAGGCCAACAAAACATGTGATCTGACAGTGTTTTAATTAATGGATACAATTTTTAATTAGACTGTCAATTATCTGTAGGCAAATGAGTGTTGGAAAATTACTTGTTTTCTTTAGTCTCCTAAATTTGTATTCTTGGAGTCATATTTGAGTCATCCCTATCTCTAAAAATATCAAGATTTCAAAGCCTGCTTGCTGTTATCTTCTTAGGCTTTTCAAATCTACCCTTCCCTCGTTCTCTCAGCTAACAGCCTAGTGCAGTGCTCCCCAAATTTCAATTATACTGACAAATCTTCTGGGGATTTTGTTAAAATATATATTCTAGTGCAGATCCTGTTGGTCCAGAGGCCACACTTTGAGTAGCAAGGCCCTAGCCTATGCTCTCCTCCCTATCCTACCCTAAATTCTAACCACCCTACCCTCTACCCTCTACCCGCAAACCTTACTGGCCCTGCAGGTAAGCATCTCTCTCCCGGGCCCTCCTGTATCTCATTGGCAGAGAAATGTTTCTTCAGTACAGCAGTCGTTTCAAAAAAGGGATCAACCAAACTCCCTGAAACAGAAAGCGATGCAGAGCACTCCAACAGCTTCGGGAGAAGTACTGACTAGTTGACCCTTCTGGAACAGCTCCGCTGAGCAGGTAAACATGCAAGCTTCTCCTAATCTCCCCGTTGTCTGTGCAGTCTTTTTCTAGTTGTGATCTCTGCTGCAGTATCACAACCAGTCCTAAAGTGTGCTCTGCTGCCACTTTAAAACCCTTACCTGAGGGGCGCCTGGGTGGCTCAGTCGGTTGGGCGGCGGCCTTCGGCTCAGGTCATGATCCCAGGGTCCTGGGATCGAGCCCCGCATCGGGCTCCCTGCTCGGCGGGAAGCCTGCTTCTCCCTCTCCCACTCCACTTACTTGTGTTCCCTCTCTCGCTGTGTCTCTCTCTGTCAAATAAATAAAATCTTTAAAACAAACAAACAAAAAAACCCAATAAAACCCTTACCTGAGAGGGGCCCAAAGCTCCCCATCCATTATTTTTTGGTTTTACTTAGCACAAAAAGGAAGTAGTGATTGAAATTCTAAAGTACGTTATGGGAATCAGATTCAAGTATCTGATCTTAAGGCAATACACTCCAGCCCCAAAGCCCAGTATAATTTACTTAGAAGACATCTGAGTTTCCTTTTCAACTCCAACATCCATTGTGATGAGCATCATCTTATTTCTAGTGTCTTAGGAGCTGTTCCCCAGTGACTGGGCCCAGATAAAAATCTGTCACACTACATTCTCCCACTAAGTTCTGCTTTCCATTTGGGGGGGGGGGGGGAGAAGGCAGGACACATTTCATGGTCATGGCCAAATGGTAGACACAACAAATGATCTCATCCTTCCTGAGCCAGCTTTGCCATCATGGAAGTATTTTGTGATCCAGGTGAGACCTACCTTTCCATATCAGAAAATGGTTCGTCCACATATAAAAAAATGGCCATAACAATTATTTAACCATAAAATCTCCATAACATATCTAAAACATACATTAACAAACATTAATTAGGGCCAATGTATCTACCAGACACAACAGACACAATGTCTAAGGCCCATGATACTTTTAGGGGACTGTGAAAATGTTTTAATTTTAATTTCTTTTAAAATAGGAAGAAAAAATAACTATAATAATATGAATGTAATAATAAATTCAGTCTGGACTACATTAATCTTCATACTAATGTAGTCATAAAATATATGTTTTTATATTTTTTATAAAGGAAGGGACCCACATAGACAACAGTGCCAAGGGCCCATGAAAGTCACATTGTAGTCCTGACTGTAATAAGACGGTCGTTCTCTCTGAATCTATCCAAAGCCCTGTGGCCGACTGTCAAGGTCTTCCGAACCTGTCTGGGTCTCACTCCACACGGACAGATTATTACTAACTTTCTTCTGCGTGGACCCTCCGTGCTAGCCAACCTGGTCCTTTCCCAAGTATTATTTGGGTGAGAGCCCCAGGTCAAATGTTCTTTTGGTAATGCATCTTTATTCATCTCTTCTTCCGTATCTGCAAAGCTCTCCACGCTACTAGTCTAGAACCTACCCGTTTTAATCCCAGCATTTGTCATGAACCTTCCCTGACTGCCACCACCTGCATCGATCTAGGTTCTAACCGACAGCACAGTGAATTTACCGTACATACTAGAATAACAGGCAACCCCAGATGGGAAGCAAGCACTCATTTTCTCGATGGGAACCTGCCCCCACCAGAGGAAAAAGAGATTTGGCCAATTTAAGTTCGTAAGCTTTTGGTGATGTAGATGAAATAGTCAAATGTCTATTTAACCATGTTTAAAGTATTCATTTAAACACACAGAAGTTTTTAAAATAGCTTTTTATGTAAAATCGTATCTTGATTTGGAAATTCTCTCTTTTGGTCTTATCTCACGTTTCATGAGACAGTTTTATTTAGAATTTCATTGCAACTGAAGTTCTTAGTCATCACTCGGGCTACATTTTGAGTCATTAATTGCAGTGTCCAGATGATATCATCTTGACTTCCAGCTAAGTCTTTATTTCCAAATAAGTCCTTTTTGAGATCTTTTATGGGGCTATTGCTAGAAAATATATCCCAAGCTACAGGTAGCTATTCACATAATAGTAGGACTGCTTGCTTACATTTGCAATTTCCTCAATATAATCACTGAGTTGCTTTTAAAAAAAAAGATCTTCTTTTAAACTAGCTTCTTTATAATAAACCGCCAACATTTACAACTGAGAGGAATAATTATTACGTCTTTATTAAATTTCTTCATTTTAAAATAGCTTCACCAATTGATATCTGTAAATTTCAAGCTAGTATTGATTGAAGGGGTTCCAGGTTAATATATTGTTCCCCATTAATACTTGCTGTTCAGAATAAAATCTCTATACCCATGACAGAGACATGCAAGGGTTAGAATTTAAGACCACTCATTTACCCCCGGTTGAAACGTAGTTTGGGGAATAAAATTTGGTCTTTTGAGCCTGTATATAGGTCTTAACATCTAACTGTTTGGCATGATTTGCTAACTGTTTCAGATGTGTCAATCTTTTTCTTCCACCCTCAAATAGATTGGTTTTATTTTCCACTTTTTGTGATGGAAATTCTTAAACATATACAAAACATAGAGGCACTGTCTTAATAAATCAGACATACTTATAACCCATCTTCAACAATAATCAATATATGCCCAAACTTACTTCACCTATAACCACACTCAGTCCCCCCCACCCTGATTATTTTAAGGCAAATTCCAGACATTGTATCACTTCATCTGTTAATATCTCAATGCTCCCCCAACACAACAACATTTCTAAACTTGAAAAAAATTAACAATAATCCCTTAATATAACCAAACATCCAGTGTTCACATTTTTATTTTACATACTGTTTTTACATTTTGTTTATTTCACTCTGGATCAAAGTAATGTCCATACATTGTGATTGTTTGATTTATTCCATCTCTTAACCTATAGATTCTTCTAACATCCCCCTTTTATTTTTTCTTCTTGCAATCTTCTGTAGAAGTGACTTGAGTTGTTTGACTTGAACTTTCCCACAGTCTGAATTTTGTTACTGCATCCCTGTGGTGTTATTAAACACATTTCTCTATGCCTTGTATTTCCCGTAAATGTGTAGTCAGTTCAGGAGACTTAATCAGGTTTAGCCTCAATTATTGTTACTTTGGCAAAACTACACCATAGGTGGTACTGTGCATTTCTCCTGGGAGGTATGTAATGTCTGGTTTTCTCTTTTTTTGTGATGTTATCAACCCTTACTGATCATTAATCGTCTAGTAATTCAGATGGTAGTATTTTAACTCTATTACTCATTCTTTTTTTTTTTTTAAGATTTATTTATTTATTTGAGAGAGAGAGCGCAAGCACAAGCGGGGGCTGGATAGAGGGAGAAGGAGAGAAGCAGACTTACCTCACCACTGAGTGCAGAGCGCAATGGGGCTCCATCTCAGAACCCTGGGATCATGACCTGATACGAAACCAAGAGTCAGACGCTCAGCCAACTGAGCCAAGCAGGTGCCCCGATCACTCATTCTTTATTTATTAGCTGCAACTTTTCAATAAAGAGTAACTTCCCATATCAACTACTTGGTCATTTTTTTGCTTAGTACAGGCAGCATAAACATTTGACTTTTTATTTGCCAGTTTAAAAAATAATGAAGTAGTTCTCTGGCAGCTCCAAAGGAATCCAGTTAGTTGAGTTGATGTTTTTTAAGTATTGTAATGACCTTGTGGACTTAAACATATCTGAGGGTTTTAACTTATTATTGATGCTTAATCTGCTGCATCTTTGACTGGAGCTTTCGTATGATGTTTGCTTTTTTTAAAACAACGCTAGGGTCTTTAGAACTATCTTGCTTTAGGGCATGACAAAATGCAGTAGGCTCATTTTGTATATGGAAATGTGCATGCTTCTGGTTAGAATTCACCATTTTTCCAAGGCTTCACAGTCAGAGTGCTAGGGTACCCACTGGCAATGAGTTAATCACTAGGCCTTCTCAATGGACAGACCTAAGAAACATACATTTCTTTTAGGTCAATTTTACTGAGGTGTAATTAATATACAATAAAATTCACACGTTTTAAATATACAGCTGAAGACTTTTGACAAAGTTTACGTCTATGCAAGTACCACTCCAATCAAGATGTAGAAAATTTCCATCATTCTAAAAAATTCCTTTGTTGCTGTCTTCCCTCTTTCTCTCAGGCAATCACTGATCTGATTTATAGCACTATACATTGGTTTTGACTCTTACAGAAGTTCATATAAATGCAGGCAGGCAGTATGTACTCTTTTGAGTGCATTCTCTTGTTCTGCATATTTTTGAGATTCATCCTTGATGTTGTGTATATCAATAATGCATTTATTTTTACTGCCAAGTAGTTCTCCAATGTATATCTGTACTGTAATTTGGTTATCTATTCACCCATTGATGGTTATGATGGTTATGTTTGATTTGTTTCCAGTGTGGGACTATCATGAATAAAGTTATGCATACAAATCTATTGCTGAGCATATATTTTTGTTTCTCTTTGATAAATACCTAGAAATACAATTGCTGAATCATTTGGTAAATGTATAGTTTAACTTCCTAAGACACTGTTGAAATGCTTTCCAAAGTAGTGTTATCTAACACTCCCAATAAAAAAATTTATGAGCCATTCAGTTGCTCCTTATCTCGGCCAACATTTGATATTATCAGAAGTTTTCATTTTAGCTATTATACTCAGCATGAAGAAAATTTCACTTTGGTTTTAATTTTCATTTCTTTTATGAACACTTTAATGTGCTATTTGGCCACATATATGTTTTTGTCCATATGTGATGTGTCTGTTTAAGGTCTGTGATGCTTTTTTAAAAATTGATGAACTAATTTGTTAGTTTTTTAATAATGTGCCAGTACTAGGAGTTACAGGGAATAGAAAAAAGTTAATTTATGTAAATCATTAGATTGCATCATTTCCCTACTTAAAACTGACCAATTTCTTATCACATTAGAATAAAAATCAGACAAAAAAAAAAAGAATAAAAATCAGACAACAAACACCTGGAAAAAAGAAATCTATTTTTAAAATTACAATTGTTTCGACTTGACCATTTTTTAGTTGGGTGCTTGTCTCTTATGATTGAGTTGTGAAAGTTTTTTATATATTCTGAACACAAATCATTTGTCAGATATAAGTATTGTGAATATTTTCTCCCAGTCTGTGGCTTATTTTTTCATTTTTTTCTTTTCTTTTTTTTTTTTTAAAGATTTTATTTATTTATTTGAGAGAGAGAGAATGAGAGACAGAGAGCATGAGAGGGAGGAGGGTCAGAGGGAGAAGCAGACTCCCCGCCGAGCAGGGAGCCCGATGCGGGACTCGATCCCGGGACTCCAGGATCATGACCTGAGCCGAAGGCAGTCGCTTAACCAACTGAGCCACCCAGGCGCCCCATTTTTTTATTTTCTTAATGACACTTTAGAAAAGAAAGTTTCAATTTCAATGAATGTAAATTTATTATTTTTTTCTTTTATACATAATGCTTTTGTGTTCTATCTAAAAACATTTTCCCTATCTCAAGTTCACACAGATTTTTATCTTATGTTTTCTTCTAGAATTTGTATAGGTTCATTCTCATGCTTCGATGTAGGATCCATTTTGAATAAATTTGTGTGTATGGTGTGATGTACAGAGAGACGGTAATTTTTTCCTTATGGATATCCAGTTATTCCAGCAGCATTTATTAAAGAGACTATCTTTTCTGCCATTGAATTGCATTAATCCTTTTATCAAAAATCAGTCAACCATAGGAATTTCTATTTTGTTTCATTGACTTATTTGTCTTTACATATCTTTACACTGATAACTGAGGTTTCACAGTGGGTGTTGAAATCATTCCAAATAACTTCTCCGTATCAGGGTTCAATTATATAGAACCATTTGAAGATTATATATAATTAAAAAGGGATTTATGACAGGGATTTGATTGTGTGCAATTGGGCTAACTGGTTAAACAATCTCTGTAAGACTAGACATCAGACACTGGAGCTTGGAGCCCATGGGACAGGTAGGCAGGAAAGGAAAATAGATGTAAAGCTGGAATCCATGAGTATGAGTTGGAACTCTAAGTCAGTTTTACTACCTACAATCTTCATAGATGTGGCCCATGACTCAGAGAAGCCTCAGGAGGACCCAGGAGAAGGTGCAGGCCTGGCTGTTGCCCATGGCAGCCATATAATCCAGCAGATAAACAACAGTGCCTGTGTGCTGTGGAAGAACGCCTGCCCCAGCCTTCTGACATGCCTGAAGTTTCGCGTCCTCTCCAAATCCTACATACAAAAAATTTCCCTTGAGGCCTTGGAGACATACAAAGAAGAAAATTCTGGGAAATGTAGTTCAGCCTAGCCAAGTTGACACATTACAAAGCCACCACATCATCCAACTTTATTATCTTCCAAACTTTTTTGGTCTATTTTAGATCCTTTGTGTTTTCATGTAAATTTTAGAATAAGCTTGTCATTACCTTAAAAAACAAAACTGCTGGTTTTGGAATCACATCAACTTTATAGAACAATTTAGGGACACTGGACCTCCTTCTAATCCACAGATAGGTCCTTCAATTTATTTAGATCTTCCTTAATTTTTCTCAACAATATTTAGTAGTTTTCAGTGTAAAGAGTTTCCACATCTTTCAAGAAATGTATCCCTATGTAATTTATGATCTAAAGCTATTGTAAAGCTTGTAAGTAATATAAAGTTCATTTTCTTTTTTTTTTTTTTTTAAGATTTTATTTATTTATTTATTTATTTGACACAGAGGGCGAGAGAACACAAGCAGGGGGAAAGTTAGAGAGAGAGGGAGAAGCAGGCTTCCCGCCAAGCAGGCGATCCCAGGATGCTGGGATCGTGACTTGAGCCAAAGGCAGACACTTAACCATCTGAGCCACCCAGGCGCCCCTAAAGTTCATTTTCTAATTATTTGTTGCTAGCACATACATATCCAATTGATCTTGTATCCTAAAACATTGATAAATTCACATATTAATTCTTGTATATTTTTTATAGCTTGCTTAAGATTTTCTATGTCAACAGTCATTTTGTCTGTGAATAGAGAATTTTATTTCTTCTTTTCCAAGTCTCCTTTCTTTTCTTTTCTTCCTTCCTTTCTTTCTTTCTTTCTTTCTTTCTTTCTTTCTTTCTTTCTTTCTTTCTTTCTTTCTTTCTTCTTTCTTTTTCTTTCTTTCTTTCTTTTCTTTCTTTCAAGTAGGCTCCACACCCAAGATGGGGCTCGAACTCAGGACCCTGAGATCAGGAGTCACACTCTCTACTGACTGAGCCAGATAGGCACCTCAAATTTTTTATTTCTTGCCTTATGTTTCTGGCTAGAACCTTCCATTCTATGTTGACTAGAAATGGTAAGAATGGATAGCTTTTGCCTTGCTTCCAATCTTAGAAGGAAAACATTTACTCTTTCATCATTAAGTATATTGTTAGCTATAGGTTTTGTAAATAATCCAATTATTGGATTTAGGGATTTGTCTTCAATTTTTAATTTGTTGACAGATTTTGTCACAAATGAGTATTTTTTTCAAGTTTTTTTTTTTTAAGATTTTATTTATTTATTTGAGAGGCAGAGAGAGAGAGCGAGAGCTCAGGAGCAGGGGGGAGGGGCAAAGGGAGAGAGACTCCCCACTGAGCAGGGAGCTGGATGCAAGGCTTGACCCCAGGACCTTGAGATCATGACCTGAGCCAAAGGCAGACATTTAACTGACTGAGCCACCCAGGTGCCCCTTCAATAGTTTTTATTCATCTCTAAAATGGTTATATGATTTTTCTCCTTTATTCTATTAATTTCATAAATTACATTGATTGAGGCTTAGATATCAACTCAACCTTCCAATTTTGGGATAAATCCCACTTGATCATGATATAATATCCTTTTTACATATTGCTAGATTTTACTTGCTAATTTTTTAAAACGATTTTATTTATTTATTTGTCAGAGAGAGAGAGTGAGTGCACAAGCAGGGGGAATGGCAGGCAGAGGGAGAAGCAGGCTCCCCCCAACCTTCCTCGCTGAGCAAGGAGCCCCATAACAGAACTCCATCCCAGGACCCTGGGATCATGACATGAGCTGAAGGCAGATGCTTAACCGACTGAGCCACCCAGGCACCCCTACTTTCTAATTTTTTTTTTAGCATTTTTACACGTATAGTGATTAGGGGGTCAGTAATTTTCTTATAATGTCTTTGTCAGATTTTGATAAGAGGTATATTGGTCTAAAAATGAGATAGATGCATTAATTTCTATCTTCTAAATGAATTTTTTTATCTTGCTATTATTTTTTCCATAAATGTTTGATAGAATATACCCATGAAATCATTGGGTTTTGGTGCATTCTTTGTGGGAAGATTTTAAAATGTTGTGTTTAATTAACACATATAGGGCTATTCAAATTTCCTTTTTTCTTCTTGTTCAGTTTTCGTAAGTTGAGCTTTTCAAGAAACTTGTCTATTTCAATTAAGTTATTAAATTTCTTGATGTAAAGTTTTTGCTAATATTCCCTTATTATCCTTTTGATATTTGTAGGAACTATAAAGATAATTCCCTCTTTCATTCCTGATATTGATAATTTTTGTTTTCTCTTTTTTTCTCTCTAGGGGCTTATCAATTTTATTAATCTTTTCAAATAACCAACTTTAAGGTTTTAAAATTTTTGTTTTTTGTTTTCTTTTTTTTCTTTTAAAAATTTTATTTATTTATCTGAGAGAGAGAGAGACCACGAGCTGGGGGGAAAGGCAGACTCCCCATTGAGCAGGGAGACTGATGCGGGACCTGATCCCAGGACCCTGGGACCATGACCTTACCCAAAGGCAGACGCTTAGCCAACTGAGCCACCCAGCACCCTTGTGTTTGTTTTCTTTCACTGATTTCTCTTCTTCGCTTAAACCTTTGCATTGAAGGGGCCCTTGGGTGGCTCAGTTGGTTAAGCATCTGACTCTTGATTTCACCTCAGGTCATGATCTCAGGGTCGTGAGACAGCCCTGGGTAGGGCTCTGCACTTAGTACAGAGTCTGCTTAAGATTCTCTCCCTCTCCATCTGTTCACATGTGTGTGCATGGGTGCCCCCCTTTTTCTCTCTCTCTCTAAAAAAAAAAAAAAATCCCTAATACAAAGCTATGTGGCTAAAAAAAAAAAAAAAAATCCCTAATACAAGGCCATGTGCCTAAAAAAAAACCTTTGCATCGAAAACTACTAAACATTGGTGAGAAAAAAAAGAACTATCCATAGCTGTAGACTTATAAAGAGCAACTTTCTTTCCTTCTTTTCTCTTTCTACATGTTTAATTAATTTTTTTCCTAGTTTACCAAGATGGAAATTTAATTAATTGATTTTAAACTTTCTTCCTTGGTAATATCGGCATTTAAAACTTCAGTCTCTAGGAACTGCTTTAGCTGCATCCTACAAATCTTGAGATACTGTTTTTAATTATCATTCAGTTGAAATATTTTCTAATATTCCCTTGTCACTTTTTCTTTGATACAAGAATTATTTAGAAATCTCTAATTTATGTACATTGGGGGATTTTCTAGAGATCTTATTATTTTTTTTTTTAAAGATTTTATTTATTTATTCATGAGAGACAGAGAGAGAGAGAGAGAGAGGCAGAGGGAGAAGCAGGCTCCCAAGGAGCAGGGAGCCCGATGTGGGACTCGATCCCAGGACCCTGGGATCATGACCTGAGCCGAAGGCAGACGCTTAACCATCTGAGCCACTCAGGTGCCCTAGAGATCTTATTATTGATTCTAATTGAATTCTGTTGTTGACAGAGAGCTTTATATACTCTATAATGTTTCATTCTTTTGAAATCTAATACACTTACTTTTTAGTCCAGCATATAATCTAGTCTCTTTAGGTGACCTTAGATATGATCTCTGTCACCTCAGTGAGGTGAGGACACCTCATTCTTCTTGGACTCTACCTTGTTGTACCGTGATCAGGACATTTTCCCTCAGCAGAGCTCGGACAACCATAGGGCTTGCTTGGTGAACCTCCCTGTTTTTCAGGACTCTCAGGCTTACATGGCTTCTTATCTAATGCCAGAAAACATCTGCTTCTTATATTTTGTCCAGTTTTATGATTGTTTATGGTGGAAGGGTTAGTGTAGTTCCAGTTTCTCCCATCAGAGCCAGAAACAGAAATCTCTTTGTTTATTTACTTTGTTTTTGTTTCCTTTGCCTTTCTTTGTAGGTGTTACCTATGGGGCCTATTTCTCTGTTGCGTTTTAGTCTTTATTTATAGAATGATTTTTTCCTCATATTTCTAATTCTTTCCTATGTTAAGTCACCATTATTTTTCTTTTTTTTTTAGAGGGGGTCAGGAGCAGAGGGAAAGGGGGAGAGAGAGAATCTTAAGCAGGCTTCACACCCAGTGCAGAGCCCAATGTGGGGTTTGAACTCACAACCCTGGGATCATGCCTGAGCTGAAATCAAGAGTTGGACACCCTACCGACTGAGCCACCCAGGCTCCCCGAGTCACCATTATTTTCAAATAGTCCTTTTCTCTAGTCACCTCATGGCTGAGTTTTTCTGGTTTCCTCTTTCAGAGCTTCTGTTATTTTCTTACTGTACTTTAGCTCATTTTTAAAAAAAAACATTTTCTTTATTTATTCATGGGAAACAGAGAGAGAGAGAGAGGCAGAGGCAGAGGGAGAGGGAGAAGTGGGCTCCCTCACGGGGCTTGATCCGAGCACCTGGGATCACGACCTGAGCCAAAGGCAGATGTTTAACCGACTGAGCCACCCAGGCCATGTGTTCCTGGCATGATTCCATAGTCTATGAGGATATTATTCTGCTCCTTACTCTCTTTTTTTCTTTTAGTAATTTTTCTTTTAGTAAATTTAGTAATTTAGTAATTTCTGTTCTAAATTTTAGTAATTTTCTATAGGATTCTACTGTGACTTTTTTCTGTTTGTAACTTTTTAAGTGAAATAAATGTCCTTTGTGTTTAAAAAAAGAAGGATGGGGGCGCCTGGGTGGCTCAGTCGTTAAGTGTCTGCCTTTGGCTCAGGTCATGATCCCAGGGTCCTGGGATCGAGCCCCGCATCGGGCTCCCTGCTCAGCGGGAAGCCTGCTTCTCCCTCTCCCACTCCCCCTGCTTGTGTTCCCTCTCTCGCTGTGTCTCTCTGTCAAATAAATAAATAAAATCTAAAAAAAAAAAAAAAAAAAAAAGAAGGATGGCCAGAACAGCTTTCCTAATTTCAGGGCTCTAGAACCATCCTGTTTTTTTCACAGTGATAAGAAACTCTGTGTGTGTGTGTGTGTGTGTGTGTGTCCTCAAACTTTCTGAGACCTACTCATATCTGGGCTGCTTCCTTCCCTACTAATATTGGGACCTTATTTTTCCCTTTGCCCCCAGTGTCCTAGACCTGCTCAGCTTGGATTCAACGTCCAGCAGTTTCACCTACCTGCCAGGCTTTGCCTTGGAAGGGAGCTCCTGTCTGTTAGTTTTGAGGGTTTTCAGGGCCCCAGGTGGCTCCCGGGGCTGTCCAGATCTCTTGCTTCGCCATCTCACTGCATGCACACCCACAATGGATCTTGCAGGACTGCCTTCCAGTTGGAGCCGTTGTTCTCAGACTGACCCACTGTGCTTCCTTGTGAGTGCGTGTTTGTTTGTTTTTAAGATTTTTAAGATTTTATTTATTTATTTGTCAGAGAGAGAGCACACAAGCAGGGGGAGAAGCAGGCTCCCCGCTGGGCAAGGAGCCCGATGTGGGTCTCGATCCCAGGACTCTGGGATCATGACCTGAGCCGAAGGCAGACACTTAACCGACTGAGCCACCCAGGCATCCCATGTTTGTGACTTAGGGGTTGTCTGAAGCCCAGTTCCCTTACCTCTGCTTCATCCCACGCAGTTCCTTATCCCACTTGGGTAGTTTGTCCTCATCCACATGTGCTTGTGAGGGTACTTGCCATGCGGTTTTATTGTAGATGTTGCCTCTCTGTGTTTGGTTATGGTAGTCTAACTGCTCTGTTTATCTGAGAGATTCAGGGAAATTCATAAACCATGCTGCTCCCTCCATCTACCCAGAATTCTTTGCCTCCATCTAGATTCTGAGCAGGAAACGGGTCATATATTTCTTTCATAACCACCATGCCATTTTGCTACATGCCATTCACAGAGGAGATCATCAATGCTTGCTGACTGATGAAAGTTTATGTATTTAAAAAAAAAGAAAGAAAGAAAGAAAAAAAAGAAAGTTTATTTATTAGTCTTCTATTGTTATGTAACAAATTATCATAAACTTAGTGGCTTTACATCACACATATTATAATCTTAGACGTTTGGGCCTAGTTTGCCTGGGTTCTCTTTTTCAGGGTCTTTACCACACTGCAATTCATGTGTCAGCCAGGGCAGTGAGCTCTTAAGAGGCTTGAGTGGGAAAAGATCCCCTGCCAAGCACCCTCAAGTTGTTGGCCGAGTTCATTTGTAGGCCTGAGGTCCCTGTTTCCTCCCTGACTGTCAGGCAGGGCTGTGCTCAGCAGCTAGAGGCCACCCCCACTGCCTTTCCACATAGCTCTCTCCATCCTGGGGGCTTAGTAAAGCCAGCAATAGAGAGACAGTCCCCGATGTATGCTGGCAAGGCTGACAATATACGTATCAAAGCATAGTCCCAGAAGTGACTTCACATCAACTTTGTCATTGCCCTATTGGCTAGAAGCAAGTCATACATTTCTCCCAAACTCAGGGAGAGGTGATTGCACAGGGTATAAACATGGAGCCACATGAAGGTCTGTCTACCACAGTTTATATCTGCCTTAAAACCTGGTTTATCCTCTTTGTTTCTTAAGACGAACAGCTTTATATTAATAGACTGTCAATGGCGAGTTTAACTCAATTCCAGGGCAAATGGCTATAAATTCAAATATAATAATGGATTATCCAGTTCAAATATAAAAATCTGACATCAGGAACTTGAAAATCCTACTACAACTAAACCTTTTTTTTCTTTTTCTTTTTTTTTTTTAAGTAGTCTCCAATGCAGGGCTTGAACCCATGACCCTGAACTCAAGACCTGAGCTGAGATCAAGAGTCAGTTGCTTAACCGACTGAAACACCTAGCTATTTTTAATGCTCTAATTCCCTGTCCTTCACTGCGAAATCTCCTCTGGGCATAAGTATTTCTACTGTTCCCAATCTCACAGAGAAAGTATAAGAAGAGCCTTGTTAGTATCCTTAGGGAAAATAAGATTCCATATATGTCTAATGCATTTTTACCTTATTTTATGGCACCTGCGGTTGTACATACTTCTGGAGTCCTTCAGAGAGCTCATGTTTAAGAATGACACAGCACCGGGTGCCTGGGTGGCTCAGTTGGTTAAGCAACTGCCTTCAGCTCAGGTCATGATCCTGGAGTCCCGGGATCGAGTCCTGCATCGGGCTCCCTGCTCAGCGGGGAGTCTGCTTCTCCCTCTGACCTTCCCCCCTCTCGTGTTCTCTCTTTCTCATTCTCTCTCTCAAATAAATAAATAAAATCTTTAAAAAAAAAAAATGACATAGCACCAAAAGCGATGGTTTCAATACTCCAATAAACCAGACAACCCAAGTAACCATGTGGAGGAAACTCAAAAGACATGTGTATTTTAGAAACTACAATTTTTGGTGCAGATGATGAAGGAAATAATCTTATCCCCCATGCCAGACCATTGTAAGACTTCCATGAACGAGGTGGCGCCTGGGTGGCTCAGTTGTTAAGCATCTATCTGCCTTCGGCTCAGGTCGTGGTCCCAGGGTCCTGGGATCGAGCCCTGCATCGGGCTCCTTGCTCCGCAGGAAGCCTGCTTCTCCCTCTCCCAGTCTGCCTGCTTGTGTTCTCTCTCTCGCTGTGTATCTCTCTCTGTCAAATAAATAAACAAAAAATCTTTAAAAAAAAAAAAAAAAAAGACTTCCATGAACGAATTCATTACCCGAACACAAAGTGGCACTGTTCCTTATGTCTACTTTTGTTCTAATAAATAGGAGTATCATCATCATTTTCATCTCTGTCTCCTCACATGCTCATTCTGTCTTCTCTGTTCTTGATCTCATCATTTTTTACTGAGCATGAAAAGGGTAGGAAAAACTGCCTCTATCTGATGAAGATACACGATCATTTTTTAGTAAGGTTGTATATGCTTGGAAGCATTCAGCTATGGACGTGAGGGATTCTTCTCATCTGCTTCAGTGCATCTGAAACACTGAACAGCGCCTCGCCTGATGGATGGCACATGAACGCTGTTTGCTATGGTGAAGCCCTTTCCTCCTGGCAACAAGGTTGGGGGGGCGAATAGGAGGCTCAGGAGTACAACACACAATGTGTGGGTACAGACTGTGCAGGGCAGTCTGCCCTGTGAATTTCTGATTCCCCTCCTCGTGGGAACAGCAATAATAATAACCAGAGTTAACACTGATTGAATGATTAATACCATGAATGATATACAAAATACTTAGTAACAGAAACAGTGTAAGTATCAACCAGTCAGCATGAATGCTGGTTATCACAGCATCCATTCTGATGAATCCATGCCCTCCCCATTCCAGTTGTTAAGTGTGTTGACGACTGGCTATTTGGACATTTGAGGACTGCCAATGTAAACCCTGCTTTACCTTATGTCGGGCCCTGTGCCAAGCACCTTAAGGACCTTTGTTCATTGACTCCTCCCAGCCACCCTGCAAGATGGACACTCTTGTTATTCTAATTTGACAAATGGGAAAACTGAAGCTTAAAGAGATTGAATGACTCATTCCATATCACACAGCCAAGAGGCAGGGGGACTGAACTTGTACCCTGCTCTGCTGACCCAGGAGTCTGAGCTCTTAAGTTCCACTTTCTACTAACTCTTAGGAAACCACATCCTACAGCTTTTTTCTGTCCTTACAAGGAATGTACACTTTATGAACATGAAAGCTGAACTTTATTACCCTGGCCTTAGTGACAAGTGAAGTAGCCCTTGGCCAATCCATTAATAAAAGCAATGCAAACAGCATAATGAAAATGACAGAATGAAAAATAAGCCCCGAGACTAAGCCTATGCTCCAGAAATAATTCTGGAGTTGACCCAAGGTTTTTCCTTAAAGGACCATGGAAGCCCAAAGTCCAGACTGGCCTTGCAGCCTGCGGGGGCATTTTTCAGGTAATCGTCACAGATCCTAACTCCACATTCCTCTAGCAATTAAAAGAACTCTGTCTGGTTGTGGCTTTTGAAGCTGGGTTGATTTAGAGCAAAGCAAACAACTGGATTCCAGAGATGGGCCACGTTGATCTTATGTCATTGTCTTTCTTGACTACATGGCTGGCTGGTTGGTTGAATTTTTTTCAACCTCAGCCAGCAGCAGCACCCCACATCATCATTGTCTGTGAGCCATTCTTGATAGTGACACATTACATTTTCAGAAAACTTGTTTTTCAGCTGTGACACACAACACTAATGAAATCCTCATGCTCAACACACTGTCGTGAGCTGTCTTCACGTTATGTGCTCAGATGTCACCCTCATCTTTTTCTTTCCCATTCAAGAATGCATTATGGAAATGCAAAAAGTGAGAGTAATGTTAGTAGGGGTATCCATTTGGACAACTTTCTTAAAATCTCTGGGCCTCGGGCGCCTGGGTGGCTCAGTTGGTTAGGTGACTGACTGCCTTCGGCTCAGGTCGTGATCCTGGAGTCCCTGGATCGAGTCCCGCATCGGGCTCCCTGCTCGGCGGGGAGCCTGCTTCTCCCTCTGACCCTCCCCCCTCTCATGCTCTATCTCATTCTCTCTCTCAAATAAATAGATAAATAAAATCTTTAAAAAAAAAATCTCTGGGCCTCAGTTTCCACATCTGTAAAATGTAATTGGAAATATATGCTTTGGGTGTGGGTGAGGTCAAGGCATGGAAGAAGGTATGACTGGTCGGAGCAAATCTTTATCTCAACTTTTCCACAACACTCACAGACAGACAAGATCAGATTCTTGAATTGCAAAGAGTGAGTTACTTACAATAAAATACCAGCATTTGTATCATCAATGTCATTATTACTATTATTATAACTATTATCAACAATGACAATGATGAAGTAATGGGGGCTATGTATTGAATGTTTATTACACGCCAAGCATGGTGCAAAATGAGATGTATCTCATCTCTCGTTCATTTCTCAAAACAACCTTATGAAATTAAACTTTATGTGGGTATGTTTCATCACTGCTCTGGCCTAGAGGAATAGATCAGTGGGGCCTGGGATAGAGCAACCAGATCTAGAGGGTCCCTGTAGAGACTCAGAGTCCTCCAGGGTCCTCCAGACAGCATGAGCATCCTCTGTTGCTGGCACCAAGAGGCTGTGTGGGTCCTTAGTGCCACGGAGCCTCCAGCCCCATTCCAGCGAGACGTACTGCCAGTGCTGAGTAGCTGCACGAGCCAGCCAGGAAAGACAGCCCAGCCTCAGGGCCAGCAAGGAGGCTACTGCCCAATCATCATGCAGCAGAAGTGAAGCCTATCTGGCCCCCGCGTAGGCAGTGCTGCTGTGATGTATTCCACATGAACCATAACACTCATGAGCTCCCTCATGATTGATGGAGGTTGGGGTCGTAGACACCAGGAGGATTAGGAGAGGTGTGGGCACATCTGATGGGCCCGTACATCTTCCTTAGAGCAGGGCGGTGGTAACATATACCCACATTCACACCTAGGGTTGTTTTGCGGAATGGATGAGCTATGAGATGTGGGCTATTGTGCACAGTCCCTGGGACATCATAATCAGTACCACAAACAACAAATACCAACTGCTATTCTTAGTAAGTAATAATAACATAACAATAATGTAGACAGCATGCAAGCGTTCTTACTTTATTAGTAGTAACACACGGCCAACCCTCCTCACAGATGACCATGACAAGACCACGTCACCATGTCTCATCTAAGAAGCCCTGCTCCAGTCAACACAGGGCACATGTGACTTCAGAATCCGAGTGGATTTTTCTGGCCCGGGTAATGGTTGGTCTTGGACGGCATGACTGGGTGCTGTCTCAGAGGAGTCGCTCCTGTCTCTAGCAACAGCCAGCCGGGGACACACTGATCAACTGGCTCTGGGAAAAGCAGCCAAGGGCGCCTGGGTGGCTCAGTCAGTTAAGCGTCTGCCTTCAGCTCAGGTCATGATCCCAGGGTCCTGGGATCGAGCTCCGCGTCGGGCGTCGGGCTTCCTGCTCCGAGGGGAGCCTGCTTCTCCCTCTGCCTGCAGCTCCCCCTGCTTGTGCTCTCTCTCTCTGTCAAATAAATAAATAAAATCTTAAAAAGAAAAAAAAACGAAAAGCAGCCAAACACCATCCAACACAGCCATGAAACACTCTATCTATTCTATCCCCAGCCCTGATATTGACAGTGCCATATTGGTTCTGAATGTTCATGCTTTCAAGGTCATTCCAGCCAGAATAAAACTTTTCAAATCAGCAGTACCTCACGGTTTTTGTTCTGTTTTGTTGTTTTGTTTTGTTTTCATGTGTCCAGACCTCTTAATAATACATGACCACTTTACTTTTCTTTCCACAATCATGTTAAATCATGCAGAGATTGAATTCATTTACTCACATTTTCAGGCCACGGTGAACTTGTTTCCTTACCCTAGGTGTGGAGTCTTTGGGTCCTGGAGCTAGGGAAGAGCTGCAAGCCCATTAATCTGGAGCCATCTAGAACTGTCGGCAAGGATGGGGATGTTATATATCTGTACTGTTTAGTGTGGTAGCCCCTAGACCCGGGAGACTCTTGAGCCCTTCCAATGTGGCTGGTGTGAGTGAGAAATGAATTCTCAATCTTATTTACTTGTAATTAATTTTTTAAAATTTATTTGTCAGACAGAGAGAGAACACAAGCAGGGGGAGCAGCAGGCAGAGGGAGAAGCAGGCTCCCCACTGAGCAAGGAGCACAATGCAGGACTCAAACCCAGGACCCTGGATCCATGACCTGAGCCGAAGGCAGACACCCAACCAACTGAGCCACCCAGGGATCTGTAATTGTAATTAATTTAAATGTAAATAGCCCTATGTGGCTAGTGCTACTTATTGGGTAGTGAAGATCTAGCCCAATCCCTTCATTTCACGGAGTCCCAGAATCGTATCAGTGACCTGCCCAGGACCTCACAGCTGGGTAGAGGCACAGCAAAGCACAGAAACATTGGTCACTGCCTTAGTCCATTCAGGTTGCTATCATAAAATACCATACACTGGGTGGCCTATAAACAACAGAAATTGATTTCTCACTGTTCTGGAGTCTGGAAAAATCTGTTGCCGGATGGTTGGGCTCTGGGGAGGACCGGCTTCCTGGTTCATAGACAGCAGTTTATTCACTGTGTTCTCACATGGAAGAAGCCAGGAGCCCTCTGGGGTCTCTTTTACAAAAGCACTCATCCCATTTATAATCCCATAGAGGGCCCCACCTCTATGACCTAATCACCTCCCGAAGGCCCCACTTCCTAATACCATCACACTGAGGACTAGGTGTCAACATATGAATGCGGGAGGAGGGTGCAAACATTCAGTCAATAGCAACTGCCATCTCAGTGTTTTCTCCAGCACATCATGTTCCACTTATTCATCCCCAGGCAGAAATATCATTCCACCCACGCACTTAGGTTATTGGGAGGGAGGAAAAGAAAGAGGGGAGATGGGCAGATGCAAACTGTTTTTGTTGTCTCAGTACACAATCATGCAAACTCTGAGGAGAGAGGAAGAATAAAAAACAGAGTTAGCATCCAAAAAATAGAGTTAGTATCCAAAATATTTAAAGAACTGATACAACTCACCTCCCCCTAAATAATCCAATTAAAAAATGGGCAGAAGACATGCACAGACATTTCTCCAAAGACATCCAGATGGCCAACAGACACATGAAAAGAAGCTCCACATCACTCATCATCAGGGAAATGTAAATCAAAACTATAATAAGATATCACCTCACACCTGTCAGAATGGTTACAATGAACAACACAAGACACAACAAGCGCTGGAGAGGATGTGGAGAAAAAGGAACCCTAGTGCACTGTTGGTGGGAATGCAGACTGATACAGCCACTGTGGAAAACAGTATGGAGGTTCCTCACAAAGTTAACACTAAAACTACCCTATGATCCAGAAATCACACTACTGGGCATTTACCCCAAAAATACAAAAACACTAATTCAAAGGGATACATGCGCCCCTATGTTTATTGCAGCATTATTTACAATAGCCAAACTATGGAAGCAGCCCAAGTGTCCATCAACTGATGAATGGATAAAGAAAATGTGGTGCACATATATACAATGGAATATCATTCAGCCATAAAAAAAGAATGAAATCCTGCCATTTGCAACAACATGGATAGATCTAGAGAGTATAATGTTGAGCAAAATAAATCAGTCAGAGAACGACAAATACCATACGATCTCACTTATATATGGAATTTAAGAAGCAAAACAAATGAGCAAAGGAGAAAAAAAGAGAGACAAACCAAGAAACAGACTCTTAAGTATAGAGAACAAACTGATGGTTACCAGAGGGGAGGTGGTTGGAGGGATGGGGGAAATAGGGGATGGCGATCAAAGAGTACACTTAACATGATGAAAAATAAAATAAAATGATAAAAAAGTATCAAACACCTAGTAATCTAATAAAAGATTTATAAGACCTCTGCAATGAAAACCACAAAACATTGTGGATGGAAAGTAATTAAAACCTAAATAAGTGGAGGGACAGACTATGTTTATGGACTAAATAACTCAGTTTAATAAAGATGTCGATTCTCTGCTAAAAACAAAACAAAACAAAAAAGAAAACCCACACACAACCACTCTGTTTGAAATACTAAGTAAGACATAGAGGAGTCAAAGAGATGGGAGCTAGAGATGGGGTGGTGAAGTGTCTTTTGTGATTAGCATACTGTAATTAAACAACGACAATTCACATTGGCTTTTTACCTTTTTTACAGTTCTCTTTTTATAGGATAAACCCATACAGTGAAACATGAAGCAGCTGAATACTGTTGAGGACCCACCGTGTAGAAGGTCCAGTGTTAAATGCTATAGGGGGTTTCCAAAAAAGCGTAAAATAGAGTCCCTCCCGTCAGAGAACAGGGCATCTGGTTGTGAAGACATGCCATCGTAATGGAGGAAAGATAATTTTCCCTCTACGTTCCTGAGCTCTTAGTGGATACACCCATAATAAAAGATGGATTAACAAGAGAAAAACAATCCAAAGTTTATTAATATGTGTGCCTTATGTATACATGTGGATATCCCCAGGAAAACTGAGTAACTCCCCAGGTGGCTTCATTAAAACTCAGATTAAAGCAGCTTAGTAGGGAAGGGGAGGAGGACATAGGACTTTCAGGGGAGAGTCAATGATTTTTAGACGAGATGAATGGGCCCTGAGAACAGATGGGAGTTGGACAGTTTCTGACAGTGTGGAGTCAACATCAACATCTAGTCTCTTCCTCTGAATCAGGACTCAGCCCTACCTGGGGATGACACTGCCGTGGAGGGGATCTATGCCAACTGGGTTCCTCTCAGGGAATGTGTCTTAGGCAGATGACGGGAGTTCAGAGAAAGCCTCTCCCTGCATTTGCTATTTTTCAAGTGCCTACAGTTCAAAATAACCAATACTTCAAAGGGTGGCGTGTTCTGCTACCCCTCATCACTGAAGCGGGGGGAAAAAGCAAGAAAATCGTATCAGATCCTACATAATTGCCATACGTCTTCTGGAGAGTGGCCTCTGGGCAGGCCAGAGAGCCGGCGACTGATGGATGATCCCTGCTTCGGAGAGTGCACTCCACCCTTGTGCTTCCTTCATAAGTGTCTTTCATTTCCGTTTAAGGATATAAGCAGCATCCTGTGTTCACCTATGACTTGCTCAGGGAAGCCAGGAGTCCACGGCCAGGAAGGGGGCACGGCATAGCTCAGCTGTGCCGCCCTCTGCAAGTACCTTTGCCTCTTGGGACCCCATTTTCCCAGCTGTCGGAAAATCACTGCAACTGGACAGGTCGTTACCAGGATTTACCAGCCCATACACTGATTCACTCACACCCCATCCCATTTGCACCTGCAGGCTGTGAGCTCCACCAATATTTGAGACTTGCTGCTGCCTGCTTACCCCAACATCTATTCTGCAATTCTTTGGGTATTGAATTCTGACTCCGGTATCAGGTCCTCGTTTGTCTCCTGCCAGCTCAAGCTTGGCTTATTTTTCTGGCTTTTCCTTCCCTCGTGAAGGAAAGACAGATCGGGGGGCAGGATAACATGACAAAATGAGTGTTAGTGACACAGTCTTGGAACAAAGTCAGCATTTAATAAGAATCGGAAGCGGAATGTCTGCTTTCGTTTATGAAGCTCTTATTATGCGCCAGCGTTGGTCTGAGTGATTTACGTGTATTAACTCATTTAAGTTTCCCGAGGCAAGATTCAAGTGCAAGGATGTATTAGGAGCGGTGCTCCCTTAGCCCATAGAGGAGTAGGGGCAGCAGGACGGAAAAGAAGGGTAGGTGCCATTTCTGGAACAATCCTGCCAGCCTGATCCCAGGCGGGAGCCATGCAGTGTGAATTACGCTTCAGGACTTGATTGCTGAGCTTTCTTGCATAGTGAGACTAAAGACCGGGGGTGAAGAGAACCCTGAGGCACCCCAGTTCTGTGCCCCTGCAGGTGAGCAGCTCCAGGAGGCTGAGGAAGTCCACCAAAGAGACTTGCAGGTGTTAATGGGCAGGTGAAAGCAAAGGTAGAGAGAAGCCAGAAAAGGGATGCAGAAAATGCTAAACGGCTGCTGGGAGGTCCAGCAGCACGCCCTCGATGTCTCCCGCAAGCCTTACAACAACAACAAAATCCATTTAACAGACGAGGCACCGGAGGTTAAGTAATTTGCTCCCATCACATAGCTAGTAAGTGGAAAATAAGGATTTAAATCTAGACAGGCCATCTCTCAAGTAAATCTGTGCCCTTCGCCCTGGTGCCGTATCAGCCCGACCTCCTAAAGATTTTCAGAGCTGATGCCGATGCGTCGGTCTGGGCTGCAGACATCTGGAAACACACTGAAGCGAACCAAATTGTTCCTTCCTGGAGGAGGTCCTTTGTCATCCTGACTTGTCTCAGCCTCCACCACCATAATGTAATCAGGACGCTTTTCATCTCTACGGCTCCTGATTCCTGCTATTTTCTCCTCACAGCACTCCGGATCTTGCTGCTGGTGACAGCGCCGTCCGCCCCCCGCCGTGGGTGCTGGGCTTGGGCACCAGGTGCAGGCTCCCGAGACCCCGGCTTGGCATCTGAAACAAACTCCATTTGTTTGAACATTTCGAGAGACGTTGCTTTCCCTTCAACATGTTAAATTACTCTTTCCTGGAAAGAGTTTGACCACAATTTTTTTTTTCTACAAAAATAATGTTAAAGTATTTCCTGTTGGTTTAAGCGATTAGAGAAAGTATGGACTTTATCATGTGCTTTGGTGTCACGCAGCGGCCGAGAAGCAGTTGACATTTGAGTTCATAACCTCTGGCCACGGGGGTGAATGAACAGACTATGAACTTCCGTGGCATAATGGATGGGATGATGACAAAACAGCATTTAATGTATTGATAAAATGTTCCAGATTAAATAGGTATTATTTTTACATGTGGCTGATTACTTTTTATAACCAGAAAAACAACAATAAATATGATAAAGCAGCGATCCTGGTCGTTACCTCCGCTCTCGAGCAGGGTTTCTTAAGCTTGGCATTCTGGACCTTTCTTTTCGTGAAGGGCTGTCCTGGGTAGTGTAAGATGTTTCTCACTGCTGCTGGCAACAGTATTCACACCTCCAAGTTGTGATAAGCAAAAATATCTCCAGACAGCGCTACTCGTCCTCTGGGAAACAAAACTGCCCCCGGTTGACAACGACCGTGCAGAGGACAGTAACAGGGAAGGCGCGTCCCATGGTGCTCTCTCTGGGCTCACACCCGCCAACCTCTCCGCTGGTCTCCCTTCTTGGTTTCTGTTTTACTGGTATTTCCGACATTGTCCAATTTCGGTTCCGTCTGGCAATCTCTCACTACTATCATCTTTTAGATGTCCACACCGTTTCAAGTTTTGGACAACCGGGGTTGTCCCCATCGCCACTGTGTCTGGAGCTTGAGCCTTCCTTTCTTGCAAGTGGGATGCAGGGGAAGAAAAGACTGACAGTAGGGAGACAAGAGGCTGTCTGTGACCCATCTGCACATTTTCAGCACTTCCCTTTAGTAACTTTGTTTCAACCTTATGATGCATAAAATAACAGGAAAAAAAATGAAGTGAGGGGAATTGAGAGTGCCCTGTTTTGACGAGTCAGAGAGCACTGGTAATGGAAAAAAAATCCAGGTTTCCTAGGATCTAGGGATGAGACTTTTTCATTTTTAAAAATATGATCGTTCTAGTCAGAAAAGTTTTAGTAATTCTGATCAAGATATTCACATCCGGGACGCCTGGGTGGCCCAGTCGGTTAAGCGTCTGCCTTCGGCTCAGGTCATGATCCCAGGGTCCTGGGTTCGATTCCCGCATCAGGCTCCTTGCTTAGCAGGGAACCGGCTTCTCCCCCTGCCTGCCACTTCCCCTGCCTGTGGGCTCTCTCTCTCTCTTTCTCTGATAAATAAATAAAAATCTTAAAAAAAAAAAAAAAAGATATTCACATCCATAGCCACAAAAGGCTGCTCTTGTACCTTTTTTCAAAGTTCAGGCCAAGTAGCAAGCAAGTTTCACCCATCACACCATCATGTGGGTATCTCTTTATGCTGTCTTTTCTCATTGAGTCTCTAGAGTTGGACTTTACAAATGGGCCAGCCAAATTACTGTGCCGCCATGACCCCAAGCCAGGTTTCTGAGAGGGTCTGAAGAATGTCTGGATTCCCCTTAAAACCTTCCCTTAAAAATCATGTCCCAGTTTTGGGACACCTGGCTGGCTCAGTCAGTAGAGCATGTGGCTCTTGATCTCAGGGTCTTGAGTTCGAGCCCCATGTTGGGCTTAGAGATTACTTTAAATATATATATTTAATATAAGTTTCTTCCTTATGAAACACGAGGAAAACTGACCTCTCAGGTTGGAAGCTGATGCCCAAATACTTGCCAAGACCTAGGAACAGTCAAATTCAATGTTCATGACCATTCAAAGGATGGGTCGATTCAACCCATTCAAACCCACTGGGTCGATTCAAAACTTGCGTGTCTAACTCTGCTCCACATCCTCTGTTAGTCTAAAATCCCTCCATTCTTTGAGGTCTAATGCTTTACATGATGCTCTCCCCTCTCTGATGGCCCATACCACTGTGGTCATATTTTTATTGCTCTCCTTTATTTGTGATCCATTTGTTTTTGTCCTTCTTTAACTACATGAAGCTTCTTAAGGGCATATTTCTATTTAGTTCACTTTTTTTTAAAAAAGATTTTATTTATTCATTTGCCAGAGAGAAAGCAAGAGAGAGAGAGAGAGCACAAGCAGGGGGAGTGGGAGGCAGAGGGAGAAACAGGTTCCCCTCTGAGCAAGGAGCCCAATGCGGGGCTCCATATCCAGACCCTGGGGATCATGACCTGAGCCGAAGGCAGATGCTTAACGACTGAGCCACCCAGGGGTCCCGATTTTTAGTTCATTCTTATGTGTGTACTGGACCTGCCTCTGTTTGGAGTAGGAACCCAACAAATGCTTGTGCAATTGAACTTTATCTTTGGAGAATAACCCCAGGTCTTTCTGTGCCACCTAATGAGTCTTGGCTGGGGATGGAAGGAAGGAGGGAAGGAGGGAAAGAGGGAAGGAAGGAGGGAGGGAAAGAAGGAAGGAAGGAAGGAAGGAAGGAAGGAAGGAAGGAAGGAAGGAAGGAAGGAAGGAAGAATAAAAGAAAGGAAGACAGGTAGAAATGCTATTTTTTTTATTGAAATATGTTTAAATACCAGAATCAGAATCTTTTAGGAGGTATGAAATGTTCTGTTGAAATCACATTAAGATTACAATAATATATTTGCCTCATCTAAAGGTAAAGGTCATTAGTAATGAGAACTAAATAAATACCATTCTCCTCCTGCCCCATGGTTGCCAAACATATAAAGAAAGGAAACGTATCGCTTAGGATACAGATAAAGCTTCCGTCCTTGCTCATGAGCCTCATTTCCTTTTGATTGCCTGAGTTTTCCTATGGCTTTAGGGTTGTGAAGAACGGGAAATAATAAAGTGCTGCTTTATCCACTGGGAAGCACCATGACTTCTTTGGTATGTGAACATCTGTAAGTTCTCTCCTCAGAGCAGGAACTTTGGTCATGTGATGGCATTTCCTCCGAATACAACATCCATCTGCCCGGATCTGGATTTTCCATTATCAAATAGACTCTGCAGCATCCTGCAGCTGGTTCTGCTGCGTTCACTGCAAGGCTATGATAAATCACGATTCCCAGGGGCTGCTCACTCCATGTGGTAATAAAGGCTTGAGGGAGGATGGTCAAAGTGGACCTCAGGCTTGAGGGAGACTTCAGTTAACTGTAAGGAAGGTTTCCTGACCAAGAAGATGGCCCAATCACACAGGCTCAGAGACACGTGGTCTTAGTTGCATAGCTTATGCAAAGCACAGGAGAGAGGTAAGAAAGTATAGTCTAGAGAAATGGATAGGCCCAGGTCCCAAATGTCTTTAGGGTGGGGTCTTCACTGAGTGATCCATACCCCTGGAAGGTAAGTAGTATTGCTTCAAGGATTTAAAATTTTGTGCATTTTTATAGGACAAATGTCCATCCCTAGAAAGCAAACATTTAACAATCTAGTTGACTGTGGAACTAGACTGTCTAAACAAAGAGAGAAGGAAAGTAGGTGCTGGTCCTGTGGTCAAGATGTGAGAATGGAGGATGTTTTGGAGGGTGAAGAAGTTAAAATTCTAGTGTAGGAGAAGTGGGTCAGTCCAAGTGTAAGGAGTAAGGGATACAGTTTCTGTGTTTATCTCACCCTGTTGGCATACCCAGCTCTAATCCTGTAGACTTCTGAAGGGCAGAGACTTTATAAGGTGACACAATCAGATATGCTCTGGTTCCTGAATATTTAATGATGGGATGCTTTCCAGTTGCTCACTTCCTTTGTTATTTTTAGCTCCTACGATCTCAATAGGATGGAGATGCCATGGCTTTCTTCCAGATGCTGCCATAGAGCAGGCCTAAAATAAAAATTAAACGAGGTAGAGTGGTAGACACATTAGCTGTGGAGGTATAAATGATGGCTGCTTTCACAACATGATGTCAAAGCCTTCAAGGACAGCATTGCCTATCGATTCGCTATAGACTTAGCAACGCCACCATTATCAGGGTCATTGGACTTTGTTGTAATTTTATTCCTGTTACATGGAAATATATCAGTCACTTATACTGTAGTATGAATCAGGATTCCCTCTTTTTTTTCCCCAACTGAGGGTATGTTGAGATGGTGCACTTTGTACTTTGTTTTATTATTACTTTTTTTTTTTTTTTTTTTTTTTACTTTGCTTCCAATGAGAGAGGAGAGGGGAAAACAGGGTTAGAAAATGGGAGCAGAATTGGAGGGGTGACAGAGTGAGGAAAGAAGCAGAGTTTCAATAGAAAACCAGCAGAAAGGTGGGAGATGCTTGGATGACCCTAGAGGCAAACTTAAGTGGCTTTACAGTCTGGCCCAGGACCAGTTCTAGGGATGGAATGTGACCTTGGTTTCCATGTAGGTTCCTACATAAGATCACAGGAATTATTAGGTTTGAGATCAAAGTGCCTTAATGCAGGTAATATCAGGACTCACTTGAGGGAAGTCCAGAGATAATTGAGGTGTCCAGGCTGTTTTTTCTCTGGCTGAGCAGTGACATCAAGGTCTCAGTTTATTTCCAGGAAGCCCTGGTGTGTGTCAGTGCCATTTTATGGTTGCCGCCGGTCCTTCATTATCCTTTTGTGTGTGTGTGTGTGTTCAGGGAGAGAAGCAGTTTCTAGAACTCTTTCATGACAGCAATCACATTTATTTCCCAAAAGCTCCCAGAAAACCTCTTCTCATGCATTATTGTCCGTAATTTGGGCTCACACCCATTCCTGAATCATTTCTTGCAGTGGAGAAATGCCATGCGCTGCCTGAACCAAGAACCAATCACTAGACGAGGCGTCATGTCCTCCAAGGGGGCCGCTTGCCGAATGCAATGCCAAGAAGCTGGGGCGCTCCCCCAGCGGCCTGCGCAGGGCGCCCGAGCACAGTGCCCTTGGCCGCCGCTTGGGCACGGAGGAGCCGCAGTGGGTCCCGGACAAGGAGAGGACTCTCCGGAGCGGGGACCGCGGTGGAGGCTGGTGTGTGAGCGGAGTGTGGGTTTGAGTCGGAGGCTCCACGTGGAGAGGGGCAACGCCTGGGCCACAGGCATGTCCCTGCAGTTTGCGGCCCCAGGGGCAGAGGGCATGAACCAGCCGACGCCAAGGGCTGCGGAGCACGCAGATGCCCGCCGGGGTCAACTGACAGCCCGGCTGGCAGCCGTGCAGCGGGCCGCCAAGCTCTGCTCCCAGTAGCGAGAGCAGGAACTCCCCGCAGGGCTGACCGTCAGCATGCAACAGGGGGATCTGCTCTCTGTGCACGCACAGGCAACGAATCCTACCCGTGCGGGGAAATGCAATTCAGGTTTTCGGAGAAACAGAAGTGCTCGCCTGTCTGGTGCAATATGCTCAGTTTATTAACGCTCTAAACAGCTTCATGTTTTCGAGTTTGTGCATTATCTTGTTGATTACTTAGTTGGAGGTCCACTACGGCTACACTATTTTTAGTGTGACTTAAGTCGTGTTTTTTTTTGTTTGTTTGTTTTTAAGATTTTATTTATTTATTTGAGACAGAGAGAATGAGATACAGAGAGCATGAGAGGGAGGAGGGTCAGAGGGAGAAGCAGACTCCCTGCCGAGCAGGGAGCCCGATGCGGGACTCGATCCCGGGACTCCAGGATCATGACCTGAGCCGAAGGCAGTCGCTTAACCAACTGAGACACCCAGGCGCCCCTTAAGTCGTGTTTTTACAAGTGCCCG
This sequence comes from Mirounga angustirostris, assembly GCF_029215605.1. Taxonomy (NCBI): domain Eukaryota; kingdom Metazoa; phylum Chordata; class Mammalia; order Carnivora; family Phocidae; genus Mirounga; species Mirounga angustirostris. Next base: position 140,473,385 of record NW_026991709.1, on the reverse strand, counting down.
GGTTTACCAGAAGGTTCTGCCCCCTCAGTGTTCATTCTTGCACAGCAGTGATTTGGGCAGCGGTAACTTTGGCCTGATTTGTAGTAGAGCATGGTTTCTAGCCTCAGTCGACAATCGGCCTTGGCCCATTTATAGGTTGTTCACTTACTGCATCACTAATTTTGGGCTATGAACAAACGCTTGATACTTCACTAAGGGGGAGGAGCCAGCTTTGCTCTTTATACTTTTCACTTACTTTATTAAAATAAATTGTACAACAACAACAAAAAAAAACCAGTCAGTGTAGCAAAAGGGGTGAGATTGGATTAACCAAAAAGGAGCCCCACCTGGACCTGGAGGTGAAGTCAGTTGCCTTCTATGACAAAGGCCATAGCTGCTACCCAATGGGAGAGAGACAACAAAAATGTTCAATTTACTGCTCTTTCACTAGTTTTAGTTTTCGACAAATATAAAGAAAGATGGAACTAACATTTATGGAGTACCTCTATGCTTTACATATGCTAGCTCATTCAAGCCTTACAACATCTTCTATGGTCAGAATTATTATTTCTGTTTTACTGATAAGAAAACTGAGATATCAGCCAACTTACCTGTATTTACACAGCTAGTAAAGTTGCAGAGCTGAAGCATAAACCCAGGTCTGCCCATATCTAAATTTTACCAACAATTGCCTAATTGATCATTGCTAATCTATCATCTATCACTAAATCTATTGTTGGCTACAAGAAGGACTCAGTTTATTGAATACCTACTCTTTGCATATACCACACTGTACTAGGCCTTGCTATTTGCTGAATAAGGTATCTCTAGAAGCTAACACAAATTTCCAGTCCATAGAAAGGGAGAATGATTAGGTAGTAAAAGAAAGAGTATAGAAATGTTTATTCACTTACTTACTTATTCGGTTCATTTGGGAAATCTTTACTGCCCATCTACTTTGTGCCAATCATTGGGTTAGCCGCTATTTGCAGCCCATGCCTAGATTTGGCTCACAGGCCGTGAGTGGACAACCTCTCACTTCATATGAGGTTAAGCATAGTTCCACATCATATATGTGATTTTATCAAAAACAAAGTACAATTCTGATGCCTCAGTCAAGGTAACCAATATCTGGCATGTGTATTGCAATTCAATCGTCCCCTCCACATACACTGCAACACATACATCATGGCAGACATCACTAAACTGCTGTACTTTATAGAATCTAAATGTGACCCCATAATCTTTGTAGTTGATTCACCCGCACTTAATACTTTCCAAATGAATAATAATAGTGCATTCATGTAACTTTTAAAATGTGCTCAACACAATTCTGAACATTTACTACATATTAACTCTTTCATTCCTCATAATCTCTAGGATATGGATATTATTATTATCTCTACTCTATATGTGGGTAAGTTAAGGAAGAGAGAGGTTAAACAACTTGTCTAAGCCCACCCAGCTGGTAAGGATGGAGCCAAAATTTGGAGTTGGGCTGTCTACATCTAGGTGTGTGATTTTAACCACCTGCTATACTGCCTCTCAACACACTGTCACCAAGTGGGAGACTCCACCACATGAAGCTCCAGTGACCCTACCAATTGATCAAACCATTCAACCAGTCAACTGTAATAATCAACCTGGTTAGCTGATGAAGAATTAAAAACCTAGGATTTATCTATTTTTTATTTTTTAAGATTTTATTTATTTATTTATTTATTTATTTATTTATTTATTTATTTATTTATTTATTACAGAGAGAGAGAGCACACACGAGCTGGGGAAGGGGCAGAAGGAGAGGGAATCTTAAGCAGATTTCATGCCCAGCACAGAGGGCTACATGGGGCTTGGTCCCATAACCCTGAGATCATGACCTGAGCTGAAATCAAGAGTCAGATGCTCAACTAACTGAGCCACCCAGGTGCCCCAAAAACCTAGGATTTATTTTGGAACTATGTCTATCTAACATGATCCAATCTATATGGCTTGAATTTAAGAAAATTATGATTGCATATATGGTATCACAGTGAGAATGTGTTCTTGCTACCACTTTCTCTCGCACCATAATTTTTGAAGAAGTGGGGGTGGGTGTTGAAATTTATGCTCTATCTACCTATACCACTTAAAAATTAGCTTCTTTCATTGAGGCATTTCTCATTTTGAGAAGAGGTGTTAATATGAGAATTTGTGTTCAATAAAACAAATGAAGGAATAAAGAGGTAGACATAATACAAAATGACAGGAATATTCAAAAAATTTCATCTGTTTTGGAATAGTTCATTCCACAGCCCTTCAAAGCAGTGACTTACTCTTGGTGGTCAAAAGATGAAATGATTAGTGCAAAGCAGGTAATATCAGGATAAACTACGAAAGTGGTAAGAAATCACTGCAAATTGGGATGGACGTAATTGAGATCTGTGTCTATATTGTTATTTCAAAATGATTTCTATGTATAGTATCCATTCCATAGCTAAAATTAGAAAGACCCTCATTACCAAATCTTGACAAGGGTGTGGAGCAATTGGAACCTTCCTATGTTGCTGGGAGGAGTGGAAGATGGTACAACCGTTTGGGAAAACTGTTGGAAGTTTCTTATAAGGTTAAGGCCAATCCTATCCTACAATGAAAAATTCTACTTCTAGATACCACTCAAGAAAATTGCAAACATATCCACAAACAAACCTGTATTAGCATGTCCATAGCAGCCCAATGCATGATAACCAAATAGTGGAAACAACCCAAATGTCCATTAACAAGCAAATAGGTAAATCCATTGTAGCACATTTGTACAACTGAATAGTACTGCTGAGCAACAAAAATGAACATAATAGCATTACATACAGCAATGAATGTGAATCACAATTGCATTATGCTGAACAAAAGCAGACACACACAGAAGAGCACATATTGGTTGGTATAATTTACATGAAGACTGAAAATCGGTGATAGAAATCGAGAGTGGTTACTCTAGAAGGCAGAAGGTGGACTGGAAAGGGGGCATGAGGAAAGTTGCTGGGGCACCAAAAATTTTCTCAATTATGATCTTGGTGATAGTTACGTGGATATATATACATTTGTCAAAACTTATCAAACTGCAAATGTAAGATCTATGCATTTATACTTCAACAAAAAAATAAAAGTCCAGAAAGTAAAGTGACCTACTATGGCCATAAAAAGTAAACTTTTGACCTTACTCAACTTGGTCTTATCTCCTTAATATAATCCATTTTAAAATCAACTCAACCTGTGGACTAATAACAAAGTGTCATCATTTAGACTAAAAGTACATTTGATAAAGCCTTACAGAAAGGTCCAAGTTCATTTCTTTTCTGTTGAATTATTCCACCTGTCTTTTTGTTTGTTTGTTTGTTTGTTTGTTATGCTAAATGTGGTTCCTATTTTAGTAATGGGAGTAGCATTGAATTTGGGAATGTCTCTGCAATTCAGGTGATACCTACATGGTCAATTAGCATTTTGAGTTACTAAAGGTGTTATTCCTCACTCTGTGGTTAAAATCTTCTAGAAGTTGTTCATTTTTGTCAAGAAGGCAGAATATTTTCTTTCTAGAGTAGTGAATTAGGAATGAACCTGTTAGACCCATTGATATTCATGTTGTACACAATGGTTTCCTATTTTTCTAGGCCGTTGGTTCTCAGATTCTTTATTTAATTAAAAATGAAGAAGGAAAAAAAGTTTTAGTCTTTACGTGAAATCCAGTCTTCCCAGAGCCTCAGAAACTGATCCATTCATTGTTGAAATCACGTTGGTTCCGTGATGGCCGACCTGGTATCTTCTAGCTAAAATTACCCACCATGCAGCAAGCAGGGTCAGGCACAAAGACATGAATCTCCAGATCATCTGAGCCATGATCTGATTTTCTTGTTCTGAGGTTGGAGCCTGAAGTCACTAGAGACTAGTGCCTTAACAAGAAAAATAACACATGGCTGTTTAGTTCAACCTTGCAGCTAATCACTCACCTGGGCTGGAAAAAATCATGCATAAATAGAGAGAGCTCTGCATCTCCTCTTGTGTCTCCATGAAAGGGAGAGGGCCAGGCTCAGGAACACTTTCCATCTGTGCTATGGTAGTCGTTCTGCTCTTCCTTCTTTGCTGACCCCCCTTACTAGCTATAAGCAGTATTAGATTTTGGTGTTCAGGTGTTACAAATGGCTTAATGTTTAGCAAGGATATCGAATTTATTTTGTACTTTTGTGGAAAATCCTGCTGCCTCACTCTAGTGACAATCAGGCCAGTGTGGGCAGCCCAAAGATTTATGGCTCATATTTTTGACTTTTAGCAAAACTTCCCATTTTCTTTTTGACTCACTGTCTACCTAATTTCTTTTGCTTTTATGCTCTGCTGGCCTCAGGTGAGCCATTTTATTTATATCCCATAGAAAGGGCGTTTTAGGAGGGGTTCACTGGAAGCAGACCTGGGGACCGATATTTACATTAAAGTGCTTTATTAGGAAGAATTCCTGGAATGAAATAATAAGGCAGTGGGGAGGTCCAATGGGGAATAGAAGGAAGCTGGTCAGTAAATCAGTATCAAGCATGGTCTCACCAAGGACTGCTTCAAAACTGCAGGAGAACTCTGGAGAAGGTAGTTGTCTTAAACAGAGGGGAGGGAGTTGAAGTATTTATACTCTTGTGCCCATCAGTGGTTAAAGGCTCTCTCAGGAGTGCACAAGATCCCAGGCTCTCAGGGCCATCTGTGCACACAAGCAAAGGGAGGTCTGGAACTAAAGACAGTCCTCTGACAAAGAGACCCAGGTTCCGACTGTTATGAGTGAAAGCACCCTGGGAGTCTGTGTGCATAAAAAAAAAAATGTAGTAGGTACAAAAATGGTAAAGGAATCCTAGCGGATATAGGTGAGGCACTGATATTCATCCAATAGCAGGCTTCTCTCTGGGGTCCTGTGATGGGACAAAGATGATCACTTCTTTCTTCTTCTTCTCCTCCCTCCTTTTCTGCTCTCTCTGTCCCCCCCACCCCCATCCCATTCTCCTCTGAGCAACTTTCTGAATAGTGGGCTGGTCAGGCTTGTTTTTGGTTCTGCTTTTATTTTAATTTTTTTTAAGGTTTTTTTTTTTTTTTTTTTTGAAAGAGAATCTCAAGCACACTCCATGCTGAGCACGGAGCCTGACTGGGGGCTTGATCCCAGGACCCTGAGATCATGACCTGAGCCAAAACCAAGAGTCGAATGCTTAACCGACTGCGCCACCCAGGCACCCCTTGGTTCTGCTTTTAAACTACTTAGCTAATTTCTCAGATTGTTCCCATTGGCAAGGTGCAGTAGTTTGAAGACTTTGTTCCCAATCTTATTTTGACTCTTAAAAGAACATCAAACCAAAGTGCTGTGAGGTTCCCTCAGGCTCTTTTGAGTTCCTGTCATACCAGGCAAGTTAAACAATGTTTCCCTACTTTCCCTTTTCTCTTATCTGTCACTTTCCTTCTTGCCATTACTTGTATTCACCCTGGAGCTCTTGAGTTTATGTTTTGTTTCTGTGTATGTCCAGGTCTTCTAGACTTTATGTCAGTTAAGAATGCTTTTGGGTACATTCTGAAAGCAAATAGTTGGTGGGATGGCTGAATAATATCCAGGATCTCTCTTTCTTTAGCACTGCCATCTTCAGTTCATTTCCTTCCTCACTCATGTTCATCATTCTATAGGGACAAGACGGCTGCTGTATGTCAAGGCATCACATCCACATTCAAGGAAGAAGAAAAAGAAGGGATCATGCTAACATCATCTAGCCTTTTGTTGGGAAAACAAAACTTTGCTATGATCTCCCCAGCAAATTTGTCATTATGCCTTGTTGGCCAGACCTTGACCAGGTGCCTCTCCAACAGCAAGGGAAGCTGAGAAAGGAAGTGTCTAGTGACAAGAAAGGCACAAGGAAAAGAGGTGAGAGATTGTTAGATTACTCAATGAGCAATATCTGCCAGAAGTATCATGGAAATACTTGAATTGGTAGAAACATTTATATTTTCCTCCAATATCTTTGTGGTTCAAAAGCAGTAGCTATTCGGGGCACCTGGGTGGCTCAGTCGGTTAAGCATCTGCCTTCGGCTCAGGTCATGATCCCAGGGTCCTGGGATCGAGCCCCGCATTGGGCTCCCTGCTCAGCAGAGAGCCTGCTTCTCCCTTTCCCTCTGCCTGCCCCTCTGCCTGCCCTCTGCCTACTTGTGCTCTCTGTCTCTCTGTCAAATAAATAAATAAAAAATATCTTAAAAAAAAAAAAGCAGTAGCTATTCTAGGCTTTTCTTTGGATTGTGCCAAACTATATATATATATATATATATATATATATATATATATATATATATATATATATATATATATATATATAAAACTTTTGCATTATTGACCATGTTAGCTTTTGTCTAATACATTTCAACTGAGCACATGAGCAATACATATTTGACATCTGAGTGAATAATAAATAATGCTGCTAAAGAAAAATGGAAACCACATTTTTTGCAGGAAAAACAAAAAAAAAGACGATGTAGTATTTACTGGCTGGTCCCAAAATAAACTAGCTTTTTTCGATGAAGAGATGTGTCCTCACTTTGAAGCAAGCTTGTGTTATTTTCAAATTGTGAAGGAACCACATTTAAATGATAATCTTATCAAAATAATCTCACACAAGTATCATTTCAAGTGAAATATTCATTTTCAATAATGCCATCTTTTTGTCATTTGAGATTTCCACTTCTCTGGGGGTTCCTTACATCTTCTTGTTCCTGAGGGATTCTTTAGGGAAGAAAAATAGTTCAAGCAGTTAGGGAGGAGGATGAGGAAGTGTATGATTTTTAAAAATTACAAAACCAGGGCACCTGGATGGCTCAGTCTGTGGAGCATGCGACTCTTCACCTCGGGGTTGCAAGTTTGAGCCCCATGTTGGTTGTAGAGACTACTTAAAAATAAAAAATCTTTTAAAAAAATTACAAAACCTATGGGAGTCTAGTATTACTCATCATATGAATTAATGTAATAAAAGGTAATTTAATTTGTAGTGTAATTAAATGGCTCTATTCTTCTAATACTCTGACATGCCACCCAGAAGCCCTTTCTTCTGACATCATTGGTCAGTGATTTATGGGCTTCCTTCCTATGACTTCCTTACCTTGTCTAGCTATCACCAGCTGGTTTCTGAGATATGAGAGTGGACTATCTAGGAAGTGATGATTCAAAGTCCATGGTTACTGGGCCTTGTTCTTACATCTAATGTACTCAGCTGGGGGAGATAAAAATTAGAAGCTACTGGAACACTTAATTTGTAAGAGGCAGCCAGCTGCTATTGACCTTCAACCCCTAGGTATACCCTGCCAAAATGATAGTTGCTTAGTTTCCAAAGTCAGAATTACAGATAAAACCCAAAGGCTTTTTCCTAGTAGACTGTGTGTGTGTGTGTGTGTGTGTGTGTGTGTGTGTGTGTGTGAGTGTTGGTGGGGGAGAGAAAGAGAGAGAGAGAAGGAGAAAATGCTTTAGTTTGATGGTGGAGAAGCCCCACTGTCTATGTATCTTTAGAACTTGATGGAGGCTGTTGGTCTATCTTAAAAAGCCCACTCCTCAGCCCAGTAAAAGCTTTTCTTAGTAGACCATGAACCATTAACATCCTGTGCTTCTGAAGAGGTGAGGACAACAAAACTTAATTAAAAATTGCAGGCTAGAAAAGAACTTTTGTTCATTGAGTTTGGGTGGAAGGTGAGAGCAGGCCTGGAACCACAGATGTGGTGACCATCCTTTATGGATCAACCTGAAAATGCCTCTGGGAATGTGGGGTTTGGTAGGACAAGAAAAGGGAAGGGTATGGAGAGAATAAGAAACAAAGAGAGAGAGAATACAGAAAACACTGGAAAGCAGTTGAAGTTGACTGTGTTGGATTTGCCCTGCCTTTATTTTGGGTTTTCATTTATTGAAGCAAGTTTCATAAATAGACCGCAGAGAAGTGGCTCTATTATATAAGATGTCCCAGTTGGAACTTTGCAATTTCTAAAGGGAAAATACTCTTTTTCAGCTTAATTCCTTCCGGCAAAATTTCATACAAACAGCCTGCTGTGCGCCTCTTTGAAACTGTTGATTAAGCCCCGCTTCAAGGGAAATGAAAGTATCTTTGGTTCCTGCACAACCACTTCTTTATTTTTTCCTTTTGCCGTTTACCAGCTTATTGCATCTGTGTTGACAGCTGAAGACTGAAGATTAAATTAGAGGAAGGTTGCTATTGCATTTTAAGAGTATGTTAAACACTTAAACACATTGCAGTGCTCCAAGGTGGAAATGGCTCCTGTAATCTTTCATCAGGATTTACGGCCAACATTTCCTTCAGTGACAGTATATCAAAAGGCTACGATGGTCAGGGAATGTTCTCACCCACGCTGGCAAGGGGATATGATTATATTCTCCAGTAGAATGTAACTTCCGGTTGCTTTTTTCCTCCCCCTTGTGAAAACAATGGTTTTTGGTTACCCCCAAGGGTACTGTGACTTCATGAAACACTTCATAAAGCCAACTCTGCCTTTTTGAAAGGGACCTAGGGGAGATGGGGAATTTCTCTCTCTTTGGAAATGAGGTTTTTCTTTTCTGGAAGATGACAGGGAAAACAGTATTGTAGGCCAGCACCTATTACTCTGCAGAGGGGTGGGGCTTTATCAGAAGTGATGATGGGAGATCTCCGAGCATGCAAGCTCACCCGCCAGCACCGGTTTTCATTTTTCTTGACTGAAATTGTATTTCTGCTTCTTCAACCTGGCATTGTGCACATGGTGACTGAAAACGAAACAGTTACCAGTGTTTTCCAAGGGCTTTGCCTATAGAGGAATTAATGTTTCTTTTGCTTTTCTGCTATCAACAGAGAAGAAAGGGGAAGAAAAAGCTAGAATGATGGAGCACATCTCTTTCTTTTTCTTGCTTTTTTCCCTCTTGGTGTTCCTGCATCTTCTATTTTTGTTCTTCTGTTGTCTTTATATCTACTTTTCGTTTTCTTACTCATATCTAATTCTGTTTTCTGTCTCTTTGTTTTGCTTTCTTTCCTCTCTCTTCGCTCAAGAAGAAATATTCTCTAGTGGGTGGAGGAAGGGGCGAAGGAGATTCTCCAAATCGCAGAAGAAAACGTAGTAAGAACAAGAGTGGCGATGTCCTTGTTGACTAGTTGTTCTGCCTTCCACATGGCTCCAGAAGGATCTGGAATCCCACTGCTCAGCACCTCCTCTGCTGCCACCATATTTTCATCAGCACCATCTCCTGCCTAAATTATTACATGACTCCCAACTGCTCATTCTCATTCCACCGTTGCCTCTAGACAGCTGACACATCACCCAGGGTCACCCTTTTAAGAATGAAGTCACTCCTCTGCTCACAGTCTTTCAATGGCTTCAGAATAAATTCCAAATCCTTAACTGAGGACTATGTGGCTCTAAGTGACGTAACCCCCTGCTGCCTCCCACCTCATGGCCCTGCTCCTGCCACTGCCTGTGTTCACTCCCCGGCAGCGCTCTGCTCCCCTAGCCGCCCTGCCTTTAGCGTCTTCATGGCTACTCGTCCCCCTGCCGGCACCACTGGCCCCCAGAGAGTCTGCTCCCTTCATGTCTCTGCCCCACTGTCGACCTCTCATCAAAAGAATCTCTCTAGGGGCGACTGGGTGGCTCAGTCAGTTAAGCGTCTGCCTTCCACTTAGGTCATGATCACCAGGTCCTGGGATCGAGCCCCCCTTGGCCTCCCTGCTCAGTGGGGAGTCTGCTTCTCCCTCTGCTTCTCCTTCTGCTTCTCCCTCTGTCTCTCCCCTCCGCTTGTGAGCGCTCTCTCTCTCTCAAATGAATAAATAAGATCCTTAAAAAAAAAAAAGAACCTCTCTAAAATAACACCTCCTCTTTATTTTCTGTCCCCTTTATTTAACTGTTATCACCACCTGACGTATATTATTATTTGATTATTAATTTATGTTGTCTCCCCAGGCTAGAACATAGAATATAGGGATCTGTCTCTACCCCCAGCAGCTAAAACAGCATCCAGCACATTGAATATAATAAATCTTTGTGGACTGAGTGACCGAAAAGTCGTCATACTAGCAAAATAATCTAGCCTTTGGGCAAACTCCCTTTCTGTGGCATGTGTGTGTTATCGGCCACACTTCTTACAGTGTATTGGAAAAGAAAGCCATATAAGAATGCTGAAGGTCCTGACCAAGAGCCAGCTACTTTCTCCTTGGTGGAGCTCTGTGAGCCTTAAGCCTGCCTGCTTTCTTATCCTCAGCTTACTGGTCAGAAAGGGAATGCCCACTCTTGTGCTTGATTTCAGCATTTTCCAACTGGACCAGTGTGCACCTGCCTTTCCCTTATGTCCCAGTGCCAGGGACTGTACCTGTTGGTTGCATATTTAGTTCTTATTCATAGTCATGTTTCCACCCACCTGAGTACTTTTACACCTGGGCAGTCTTGGAAATTGAAAGTCACCCTTGGCTTCTGGCAAACTGGTCAGATCAGGGAAGAAGGACAAATCCTCTCCCAAGACAATGCGGTGGACTAAGCCATCATTTCTCAGACCCTCCCGAGATTCTAGAGTATGGGAATAGGGAAGGATTTTGAAGACCTTGAAGTACACTGATACTGATATTTAATTTCTTCACAAGAGCAGTGATAATTTTCTTCAAACAAACTCTCTTCTGGAAACCCAATGTCAAACAACTGAATCAGAACTTCTCTCTTTGGAAGGGAGGCAGGGACCAGAGTCTGCTTGGCTCTATTCAGCTCCACCCAGAGGGGTCCCTGAGGAATTTTGTGAAGCCAAGAGTTTTCACAGGGAGCAGTGTGAAAACCCCAGGTGTCATCCAACACCATTGCTGTACAGATAAGCAAAGAAAGGTTCAAAGAGGTAAAGGGATTTCCCCAAGGTTACACAAGGAGGAGCAGTCCTGGAATGAGACTAGTCTCCTAATTTCCCATTTATACACCTCTTCCCACCATATGCACCGTACTCTGCTCATAGTCGACCACCTACTAAGTACCTATTGTGTACCAATCATCATGCTAGCTATTTTGCATTCATCATTCCATTTAATCTTTACATCTACCTTTTGTGATAGATACTATTAATCTCATTTTATAAAAAATTTTATTAAAAAAATAGACTAAGAAAGGGATCCTAGGAAATTAGTAGCGAAGCATGTATTTGAACTCCGATCTGTCTCATTCTAAAGACTGTGTTCATTCTTTGGCTCACTTAGAATAAACAAAGAAACAAGTTAAGTGTACTCGTACCTAATAATGTATAATGAGCCACGCCCAAACAAAAAATGTTTGCTGTTTATGGTACAGGTTATGAACAAGTTAGCAAAGAGAACTTCCACCTTGCAGTCATTTAGGGGCCAAGGTGTCAGAGGTTCTGTCATCTTTAACACAAAAGAGCAGGAAACATGGAGAATCACTAATGGAGAATTTTTACAAGCCAAGCCTGGAAGTGGCATCTATTACTTACACATTCTATTCACTATAACCTGGTCACTCGATTGTACCTCATTGCAAAGAATGCTTGGAAATACAGTCCCTAGATCAGAAGTCACTTCCATTTGAGAATTCTATACTATGAAAAGAAGAGCGCAGATTTTCAGTGGATGTGTAGCAATTCCTGCCTCACCAACCAGGGAGCTGATACACAGACCAAACTGTAGATACAGTGTTCTTTTTACTGACACAGCTTTCCAGTGTTCATGGCTACAATCATAGCTGTGGTGCACATTTATTGATTTTTTTTTAAGATTTTATTTATTTATTTGAGAGAGAGAGAATGAGAGAGAGAGCATGAGAGGGGGAGGGTCAGAGGGAGAAGCAGACCCCCCGCCGAGCAGGGAGCCCGATGCGGGACTCGATCCTGGGACTCCAGGATCATGACCTGAGCCGAAGGCAGTCGCTTAACCAACTGAGCCACCCAGTTAATTTCCAACATTCAATCTCCCTTCTTATTTTGGAGGAATCCACCAATATGCCTATTACTATGGGACACAGTTCCCCTCATTTTCCTACAACGAAAAGGTGGGGGAGAGGGCGGTAACCTCCATTTCTCTTGCCAGCCTCAGTAAGAATTCATGCGAGGGGCCTAGATTTTGCCAGTGGATCAGGTGATCCCTCTTGGAACTTTGAGTCTGCAGAGTATAATGCAAAAGCATAGGGATTGCTGGGACGCCTGGGTGGCTCAGTTGTTAAGCGTCTGCCTTCGGTTCAGGTCATGATCCCAGAGTCCTGGGATCGAGCCCCACATCAGGCTCCCTGCTCCGTGGGAAGCCTGCTTCTCCCTCTCCCACTCCCCCTGCTTGTGTTCCCTCTCTGGCTGTCTTTCTCTCTGTCAAATAAATGAAATCTTAAAAAAAAAAAAAAAGCATAGGGACTGTTGATGTTTACCGCACAGTTTCAACAGTATCCAGTGGTGGCCATTTTTGTAGTTATGTCCAGCTATGGGTTGGAATTCAGCCAGAGAAGGAGGACCCCAGCCAAAATCATTCCCGTGACAATGTCTGAAGCCCCTCAGTTCCTACCTGTTCTCCAAGGTTTGTTTCCCCACCCTGTCACCTTAGCCCTGCTTCTGGTCCACCCTGTGAACCACCTCCTGATACCCTTCAATTGAGGATATCCTCTCTTTTTGCTGGACTGCAACCAACAACTTTGACTGATACAAAGCCTTTCAGATCCTCTTGTCTAAATCTGTCTCCACCAGGCCTGCAGGTTGGTTAATTTTGATACTCCTGAAAACACATGGTAATTGACAAATCTGGACCCCTGCCTCCTTAAGAGCTGGGGTCAGAGTACCTGGCCTGATCCACACTCTTCTTTTTTTTTTTTTTGAGGTGAGGAGAGTCTGCTAGTGATAAAGCTTTTGTACTTCCTGTGAGAAAGAGGGGACATACAGAAGAGTAGAGAGGCAAGTACCCTTGCTTTTGCCAGCTATTTCCAACCAGCATCTCAAACAGAGAGCAGAGGGAATAGATTTCTGCAGAGCCCTGCCTGGTATTACTGAGGGAAGAAATCTGTGTTGAGGGTGTGAGGAGAAAAGGTGTGTGAGTGTGTGTGTGTGTGCGCGCACACATTGGAGAAGGAAGGAAGCTAGCCTGTACCAGACTCCCCCGAGAAGGGACCAGAAGAAAGAAAGAAATGACCAATTTGTTCTCCAATAAACTTTTAAAAACTGGACATTGTGTACTTTCTTTCAGACGCTCAAGTCTGTTGACGCTCTTTTTCTCTGCAAGATTTGAGTGAAATTTTGTTGTCAGAGAGAAGACCCAGACTCTGTATTGTCAGGTCATGAACTGTTCTTACAGGTAAGTGTGACTGCCGTGCTCTTTAAAGAGGATCTCCTGGGGTTGTGGAAGGAGGCTCTTTCCCTCCTTCCCGCACCCTCTTCCTCTTCCTCATAACTGACCCCAGTGCTTCCCCAGCTTTTGGTATTGATGGAATTTTGTTTCAATGTGGATATATTGATAATTGTCTCTGTACTCCAAATTTGTTAAGACTCCCAAAGCTCATAGGTCTAAATAATATTTACATACTCCCCTAATTTCCCTGGCTCGTAGCCCTCACCTGTGTCTCCCCGCCCTCTACTAAGTCCATGCCCTTATTCTCACGTGGTCCTCAGAGGTCTCCTCACTGAAACTTCTCTGATGTTCTTCAGTTCCAGCAATCCCACAGGCTACTCGAACAATGTACCTGTTATGGGCAGAATGGTTGAAGCCTCCACAATTCATATGTTGAAGCTCTAAGCCCCAAAGCCTCAGAATGTGATTGTATTTGGAGATAGGGTATTTAAAGAGGTGATTAATTTAAAACGAGGTCATTAGGGTCAGCCCTAATCCAATCTGACTGATGTCCTTATAAGAGGAAAATAGGACACATAAGGAGACACCAGGGATGCACCACGAGAGGAAAGACTCTGAGAGGACACAGTGAGAAGGCGGCCATCTGCAAGTCAAGGGGGAGTCGTCAGAATAAAATCAACCCTGCCAGCACCTTGATCTTGGACTTCCAGCCCTCAGGACTGTTTCTCACAGGACTGTTTCTACAACACTTCTGTTGTAGAAGCCTTTTGTTAGAGCAAACTAACACAGTCCTTAACCATAAAGGTGATCGTTGAGACTTATATTAACCTTGTATTTCTGATGCTTGGACATCTTGGGGCCTTGCTGACTGTGGAAGGGCTGCCCCTCCCAGGGCTATCCCATTCCTAAAGACAGTAAAAGACTCACCTGTAAGCATGCCTTATGCAAATCTATAAGCGTACATATGCAAATCAACCAATTCAGAGCCCATACCCCACCACCTCCCTTCCTGGGCTCTTATACTCAGGGTCACTATCCCCTACCCCAGTCACCCCAGGGCTAGGTACCAGACAACAAGAGACAGCCCTGTACCCCAGAACTAGCTAAAATTATTCCAACTAGCCAGTCGTAAATCTGCAGGCCCTGCCTCACCATTCCTTTCCATGGAAACCACAATAAAGGCTCTTTCCCTCCTTCCTGCACCCCCTTCCTCTTCCTCATAACTGACCCCAGTGCATCCCCAGTGGCCCTGTGAGATGTGCCATGGCCCCTCCTCTAGGGAACTATGAGTAACAAATCATCTTTCCAATGGTAATTGTCTCCTGATCTGTTGGCCTCATCATATCTGAATAATAATAAAAATCTATATTTTTAAACAAGGCTTTCATGAAAATCTGAACCCTAGGCTAGGATGCTCCCTAGCTTTGGGAGAACTGGTAGAACTCCCAAAGCTGAAAACCTTGAGGGGGAAAGGAAAGAAAGAAAGAAAAGAAAGAAAGAAAGAAAGAAAAGAAAGAAAGAAAGAAAGAAAGAAAGAAAGAAAGAAAGAAAGAAAGAAAGAAAGAAAGAAAGAAAGAAAGAAAGAAAAAGAGAAAGAAAGAAAGGAAAGCTATATTTCTTTTAGTCCTTCCTTTTATATAGAAATGAGGAGAAAGACCCCGAACTCTATGCCACACCATCACCTGGCCCAAAGCAGTATGGTTAATGCCCTGTGAGCTACAAAACCTCTCAAGATTCTGCTCCTTCTGCTTTTGCAACCGCTCCTTCTCTCCCCAGAGCCCAAATGAATGAATCCCTGGGGCCCAGCTTTGGTAGCAAACATCATGCCACCCTTTTCACCTTCCTGCACTAAATTTCCTCTTGGAATGACCCTCCCCCTCATGCAAAGCAACAATATGCAAACTGATTCTTGTAGGCACTATTTTACATAAGAAAGTAAGTCCAAATTTGTAAGATGGTCAGCCAGGACCTACTGCCCTCCACATCAGCCTCTACTAAGAAGACAATTGATAGTTTGTTTGTTTTTTTAAGATTTTATTTATTTATTTGAGACAGAGAGAATGAGAGACAGAGAGCATGAGAGGGAGGAGGGTCAGAGGGAGAAGCAGACTCCCTGCCAAGCAGGGAGCCCGATGTGGGACTCGATCCCGGGACTCCAGGATCATGACCTGAGCCGAAGGCTGTCGCTTAACCAACTGAGCCACCCAGGCGCCCCAGACAATTGATAGTTTTTGAAGTAAGGAAGGGAGGAGACCACAGACAACACCACAAGACTCAGCACCTGCCCCCCAGGCTCTGACTACTTGTTTGGGGAGACTCAATATCTAAAGAATGAAGCAGTCTCTATGTCCTTCAGGAAACAGGCAAAGCTCATTGACAGAGTTCAAACAAAGGAGAGATGCCTTCTTTTTTTTTTTTTTTTAAGATTTTATTTATTTATTTGACAGAGAGATAGAGAGAGAGAACAAGTAGGCAGAGAGACAGGCAGAGGGAGAGGGAGAAGCAGGCTCCCCGCCGAGCAGGGAGCCCAATGCGGGGCTCGATCCCAGGACCCTGGGATCATGACCTGAGCTGAAGGCAGCTGCTTAACCAACTGAGCCACCCAGGAGCCCCAGGAGAGATGCCTTCTGACTGGATATCGGGAAAGATAGATGTAGTAAGAGATAAGGAGTTTGAGATAGTCCTTGAGTAATCAGCTGGGTAGAGAGAGAGACTCAGGGCAAGGTAAGAAGATTGATTGACTTGCCTAGACAAGAAAGGTGGGAAAGTGTAGGAAACTGAAGGGGTTTGAGGCTGCAGGAGCAGTTGGTGCTTGACTGGGAGGCCTTGAGTGGCATGTTAAGAAGCTTCTAGAGGAGATACAAAAGACAAGGATGAGTGGTCTTTGCCTCCAAGATTGTACTTTTCGTAACGGAGATAAAACTTACAGTGGTGAAACATGTAAGAGAACATGTCATTATGTGTTGACACATTTGAGCTCTTAACATGTATGATATAGAGGAGGGGTCAGCAAATATTTTCTAAGGCCAGATAGTGAGTGTTTCAGGCTTTGCAGGCTATTTGGTCTCTGTCACAACTACTCAGCTCTGCCATTGTATGGAGAAAGCCGCCATAGACAACGTATAAATTAACGGCCTGGCTGTGCTCTAAGGAAATTTTATTTATAAACCCTATCAGTGGGCTGGATTTGGCCCAAAGGCTTTAGTTCGCTGATCAGTACTAGTGAAGCACACAAATTTTAAGTAGTTTGGATCTCTCAGTCAGGAGCTTCTGCTCAAACCTCAGGAAAAATCTGGATTTTGAAGGATGATTATACTAAAGATGGCATGTCCCAGGGTTCAGAAACAAATAGCATCTAGAAAACTTGGGCCTCATCAATAGGTCCTTAGATCTATCTAGAAACTAGGCCCTTCCAGTCAAAAATCATTATATTTGACATATATATCGACTTCCCCTCTGGAAATCCAAGTCTTGTACCCAGCAGGTTTAAACACTGGAAAATCTATCAAGTAATCATAAGCAATGAATGGCCCTTCGTTACCACCTATTTTTATGACTTGGAAGGATTGGTCGTTCATCTGTTGATTCTCAATCCTCTCTTGGTTGTCTTTTTTAAGTTTTCATTTATTGAGTGTCTGCCTGGTGATGTGCTGATACACTGATCCTCAAGGCTCTGAAGATTCTTCATCACGCACACAACACACACACACAGCACCCTGGGACCATGCATACGAGTTTGTACTAGTCCAAAAAGATTTAGTTAGTGTTTCGAAGTTCCACCCTACCCCTCATTTAATCCTCACATCAAACCTGTGAAGTAGGTACTATTGTTACTATTCCCACTTAAGTAGAAATGAAGAAACTGAGACTCAAAGAGGCTTATTACTTGCCCAAGTTTGTATAGTAAGTAAATTAAGTCAACAGAAGCTGGAATTAAAACTCAGGTACATCTAACTCCAAAGCCTATGGGTATGGGTATAAGCCTCACCTGTTCTATGACCTGTGCTCTTCCTCAGGAGAGTTACAGCCCACCGGGGAAAGGCATTTGGTCATAGAGAAAAAATATCATTGCTTGCTATGGTTGTCCAGTTTCCTTTGGACAGAACCAGAAACTAGCTGACCATAGGGCTTAGTACTGGGGTAGATTCCAGGAACTGAAATGAGTCAAGAGACATACCCAGATCTTCCATTAGCAGACAAAATCCAATAGGAAAGTACCAATACTAGAGCCAAGGAAAGGAACTCTGGTCATTTCCAGAGAAGTTAAATCGGTATCAGATCCAGGCGACAGGTTGATGCTAGATACAGGGGATGAGGCACAAGGACCAGAGTCCCAGAAAAGCAAGTTAAGAAGAAGAGGAAGAAGCAAACAGCTTCAAATTATAGACCAAGAGCAAGGCTGGGGTGTGGGGAGCTTGAATTCTGGCTGCAAAGGAGGAAGTAGGACAGCTGAAAACAGCAGGCTGTGGCCAGAGAGAGGTAATTGAGAATGTCTTCATGGGAGAAGTGATAATGGGGCTTGAGCCAACCCTTAAAGGGTTGGTAAGGTTGAATTAGACCTGGGAGTGCTTTCAGGAGACTCAAACAAATCTGGCTCTATGCCTGATCAGGGAACAGCAAGCTGGTACTGTGGTTACATAGACTTGAATGGGAGGCACTGCTTTGAGGGGTTATCTATTCCATGAATACTCTTGGTCTTTACCTCCCCAATGGTCCAGGAATGAAGTATCTGACGTTCATGTCAAGGGATTGCCCTGCATCGAACTAGAGGATCCAAAGCTTAAAATATAGAGCTGGACTCTGTCAGCTTGTGCAGGAAATCTACCTTAGAGGTTTATCACTCTTTGTTTTGGATGTATTAAAATGTTCATGTTACAAAATAAAAATAAAAAAATAAAATGTGCATATTACTCAAAATATAGGTCTGTCACTAAGACTCTCTCTGAAGCAGTTCAGACATCAATAACTGGTCAATCTGGAAACCTCTGACTCCTGAGATAGTATGAATGACACCAAGTGCCTCCCTTCCTTCATGCAGAGGACTGTGTCACACCTTCTTATAATTGAATTAATGAACAGAGTCTGCTGTTGTTTTGTTGGACTCTGACTTTGGAAATATGCTCTATACTCTTCTGTACTCACTCCACCCTCCCACCCCAGCAAAGGTTCAAAGTCTTCCTGGCTAAAACTAATTCTGAATTCTGAAATAACATCTGGGCCACTAAAGCATGATCACATGACTGTGTAATACTAATTTTCCAAAGAACAGGCAGAGTACAGAACATGAGCTGACTTGTCAGGACAAAACATCTCCCTTTCACATGAAGCTCCTAGAACAAAGATTGTGAGGGGAACCTGCACTCCTCCCCGTGCAGATGGGAATCTCAGAAACATTCTGTGGGGCATAGTGATCCTGACTCTCTCACGAGCCTCTAGGTTGCAAGGCATCGAGAAGGATTGTGCTGGGGTTCAGCAAAACACAGCAAGGCAAACAGCCTTTGGGCTCCTATTCCTTTTAGAAATCTTTTAAAATGGTATCCAGGAAGAAGAAAAGTCCAAGAATGGTTAAGAGAATCTGCAAAGCAAATGAAGGCCACGGAGATGCCCACAACAAGCAGGAACTCTGAGTGGATTTTAAATTCTCATTAATATATCAATGTGTGATCATACTACTTCCCTGTCTGTGGTCCTGAGAAGCCATAGGCCCCAGCTGGGAGAGCACATGGATGCCTAGGAGCTGTGTCTGAAACTTGTGTCCACACTGAAGGGGGAAGGCAGGTTTGTCGGCACACCCACCCCTAATGCAAAACCATAGGAGTGACGCGGGGGGCCAGTGCAGAACACGCTCCCTCATTGTCAGGGGGAATGCAGCAACACAAAGCTTGCTTTATTTCATTTTGTTTGAGGACTGAAAAGCAAAAAGATCATAGCACATGGCACTTTTTTTTTGTGAACAGGAATGGAGCAGATGGGATACAGGGCATCTACACAATTATTTTGTTACTCATGGGTTATTACTGATGTTTGCTTCTTCTCAGAACAGAACCATCTGGAACTTTAATGTCATCAAACAGGTGTGTGCGTGAGTGTGTGTGTACTGAGTCTCTGATTGATGATGGGATATTCTCTCATCAGGGTCTTTGATTTAGAGCCAACCCAGCCTGTCCCAGGCAGAGTTATGAAGCAAAATCATAGACCACCAGAACGCAGCTTTGGGGAGGACCCTTAGAAATCACAGTCGCCAGCCCCCAACAATAGAGATGGGAAATTGAAGCCAAAGAGGGGAGCTTCTTAGGATGATCACACAGCTTGATGACCACCAAGATGGGTCAAGAACCCAGACTCCAGCAAGATACAGTGGAAAGAACATTGGCCTATGACTCAGCAGATCTGGGTTCTTATACCAGGTCTGTCACCCGCTGGCTAGCTGTGTGGTCTTAGATAAGTCACTTAGCCTCTCTGTGTCGGTTTCCTTATGTATAAAAATGACTATAGCAATTTAATGCCTATCTGTCTTCTCTCAGAGGTTTGTCAGAGCAAAGGGGTCTGAAGGTGCTTCAGAAAGTGCTCTACAAAAATAAATAATTGTGGTGTGTGTGTGTGTGTGTGTGTCTATACTAAAATGTAGGCCATATAGTATCATAGGAGAAAAGTCCAAATCGGTTAGACTTCTTTGGGTTGTTCCATTGTAAATAATAAATCTCAATTCAAACTTGCTTAGAAAGGAGGGAGGGGGAAAAGATGGAGGGTGGGGTGGAGAGACTGAGATTGATTTATTGATTCCACAACTAAAAAGTCTAGAGATTATAGGCTTTAGGTTCTGCTGGATCTAGGGACTCAAGTGATGTCATCTGGCCTCATCCTCTCTCCTCATCTCAGTTGCCCTCTTGAATGCTTCCATTATTAGGCTTTCCACAGTGGCTCCTAGTGGATTCATGCTTATATCACCCTTCCAATTGTCCACTGCAATGCAAAGAGGAGCTCCTTGCTTTCTTTCATCTAATTGACATGTGGGCCTGACTTGGATCATATGCCCATAGATTTTTAAAACGTGGCTTGAAGGGGTGCCACATGTGAGAGTAACTCTGTACACAGTCTTCAGTAGATCATTCATTTTCCTCTTTTTAAATTTTGCTTAGGTGGGTGTGTGAGGGATGGCTAAGAGTTCAAAACTACATGGTGAGGACTATGTTGAAGGGATTGGAGAAGTTTAAAAGAGAAGGGACCATGGATAAGCAGAGGGACTGTGGTGACTGTTTGCGGATATTTGAAGGGCTGACATATAGAACGTGCTTTCAATGTCCTGAGTAGCTGCAGAGGGCTCCGCTAGCAGCCCATGGGGCATTTACAGACGGGGAGATTTAGAACAAGTGGAGAAGCACCTCCAACACTTGGGGTTGCCAACACTGAAGTCGCTTGCCCTGGGGTGTGCTAAGTTTCCTGGGGGCAGGAGTGGACAACCACTTGTCACAAATTTATAGAGGGGATTCAGATCACTTGTGACTATTTTCCCTAAAAGATAGTGTAGCAAATGTTCCCCTCACTCATGGCCCTCAAACTTGGCCAGGTCAGCGTGGTCTGGCTGACTTCCACCTTCCAGCATCTGTCCCTCAGACCCTGAGGGACTTTTCTGGAACCGTACAAGGTCACCCTGTCATCCTGTGTATGGCAGGCTTGAAGAGCAGCAAATTATTATACCCCTAGGAGTAGCCCTCAACCAGTAACTCTTAGGAGTTGGCATATAAATATCTCAGCCATCTTGCCATCTTGGAGGATAATTCCCAGGACATGTTTTGCATCTTTTCCCAGAGTTTCCCTGGGAGGTTAGGCTCCAGTTGTCCACAGAAATGACTTGCTTCATGACACACCGTGTATTGGCGGCCTTCCCTTCCCAGTCTCACTTCCCTTTCCTCTACAGTTGTCCCTGGGTTACTTCCCAAATAAACGAATTTTACTGGAATCTCATTTCAGGGTGTGCTTCTGGGGGAACCCATATTAGGAGCGGTAGCTCCTAACACTATTGTCAGTTAGCATCCAACAGCAGGGATTAATCTGGGTGGTAGGTGCCACAGGAGACATTGAGGTGGCTGAGGTGTGGCTCCTGAATACGGGAACCGTTGTCGTAGAAGGGGAAGATGGACTGCTCTGTGACGCATTCTGTATCAGAGGGTCAGAAATGTTATGAGATACAGCCCAGGAGCAGTGAGGCAATCAGTCTGGGAGTCCTTCCGCATTGACTTGGTTTCCACAAGCAAAGAATATTTTTGGAACGAGAACTCCTGGAGGCCAGTCCTCCTTGCCTTTTTTGGCCAGGGCCTGCCTGGGAGACACACCATGTATATCCATGTTCTTAGGAAAAGCGCATAACAGTGGTTCTGTCTTTCCTTCACATGCTCTCCCAGGCTGAGGCCAGGCAGCTGGAGAAGCCGGCAGCAGTCAGGGTGGGCATATTTCCAGGCCCCCAGGCTGTTGGGCCGTGGTGCCAGCACCAGCACACTGAGCTTGCTTTTTCTCCTTTTTTCTTTTTAAGTTTATTTACTCATTCATGCTTCTTAGTAATCGCTATACTGAACATGGGGCTCAAACTCATGACCCCGAGACCAAGGGTCGCATGCTGTTGCAACTGAGCCAGCCAGGTGCGCCACTGAGGTTGCATCTTGATTTTAGAAGTGAAAAGGATGACAATCTCCCAGTCCTCCTAACCCCTACCAACCTTTTAAGGCTCAATTCCAATCCTGCTTCCTCTGTTAAGTCTTTGTGGACCAGCCTGCCACTCCCCGCCCTCCCCTAAACTCCTCTGCGTCACCACCTATGGGACCCTATGAACCCTTCCCTCTTCTTGCTTTGAGTTACCACCACCCTTCCTTGTGTACAGTTCTTCTTTGTGGACAGAAGCAATGCTGTTTATTGAACACCATGTTTTATTGGTTAAGGAGTACAAAGTTTATGGGGAGTCAAAGATACGTAAATATACAATTAGAAAACTTGAAAAACCCACATGTCCCTTGGGGAGGAAAAGGATACAGAAGTTTTTACAATCATACTATGAGATACTTACATAGCTGTTAAAGAGAAGAAGGTACCCGTATACGCAAGGATGCAGGGGGAAAAAAAGTCAATGTCAATGAAAAAAGTAAATTAGAGCCATGAAAAGACACTGAAGAGCCAAAAATGTATATTGCTAAGTGAAAGAAGGCAGTCTGGAAAGAATTTGTGCTGTGTGATTCCAACTCTTTGACATTCTGGAAAAGGTAAAAGAGCAAATACAGTGAGATCAGGAGCTGCCAGGAGCTGAGGTGGGTTGGGGTGGGGTGGGTAGGGATGAAGAGGTGGAGCACAGCGGGTTCTTAGGAAGGTGAAGCTATTCTGTGTGATATTATCAAGGTGGATCTGTGACATGATGTATCTGGCAAACCCAGAGAACCCAACAGAAAGGGTGAACCCTAATATAAACTGTGGACTTTAGTTAATGTATCAATATTAGCTTGTCAATTCTAACACATGAACCACACAAGATGATAATACGGGGATACTGATAGGGAAGTGGGGTAAATGGGAACTCTCTGTACTCTGCTCAATTTCTTTTAAACCTGAAACTGCTCAACGAAATAAGTCTATTAACTAAAAAATTATAGAATAGGAATAGTATGATTCCATTTGAATAAAAAATAATTGCATAGGTATATGTGACTATTTATATGTTTGAAAACACAGCAAAAGGTCTAGAAAAACCAGTACACAATAAACTGTTAACAGTACTTCTGGCCGACGATGAGTAGCAAAGAAAAGGAAAGACTGTCACTTTTTAATGAAATATTCAGGTATGAAAAGGTATACAGAATAATGTAATGAACACCTGTGTACCTCTCCTACCCCCACCAACCAACTTCTGAATCAAAACATGGGTGGGGATTCATATTTGCTACTCTAGGTACTTTTATATCTTACAATATGAACACAAGCTATTGTATTCATATGTATTTATATTGTGACTTAAAAAGAAAGAAAGAAAAAAAGCCAGAACAGTGATCAGACAAGGTGCTGCATGAGAACAAAGATAGAAGCAATGAATTATGGCTGGAGTTGGAGAGAGTCAGAGGTTGGCAGACAGGTGACATTGAAGCTGGGCCCGAATTGAGGAAAGGGGAAGGGGGAATTGCAAATGCAAAAATAAAGAGCTGGGACAAACGTAGGGCCCAGCTTCTTTAAGGAACAGGAAGTGATTCTGAAAGATGGGGGCAGGGAGGAGGGAAAATGTCCCAAGAATTAGAATGGAACCCAAAGTGTTTGGTTGTGGTTTGATTTTGAAAAACACTCAGTATTGTGGTAAGGAGCTTGGTCATTATGTAATCAGCAAAAAGTATCTAGAAGCAGCATCTAAGATGGTTTAATATAGGCTCAGATTTGTTTTGTAGGGAGCAACAGTAAATAGGAAGGACTGGAATAGGGATCACCAGACATGCATTCAGTAGGGTGATTCCTGCGTCCCCCAGTTGCAAAGACATGAAGAAAGCATGTATTTTATTTTATCGTCTTTACATTTTGTTCATTTGTATCAGATGCGTAAACCTTAAATACCCTCTCCTGATATCTTGAAACAACCCAGAAGTATACCTAGAAACCTGTGAGTGCCCCACTTTACCCCCCCTACCCCAGTCTTCTTGAAAGTTAGACTCCATTAACTTTCATTATTTTTGGAAGTCAAGGTACAGAGAAGACCACAGCCTTCCCATCCTCCTCACAAAGGGGTATGAACTATCTTCAGGAGGTCCCAGTTAAAAGCATCTATGTTACCTGAGCATGTCACTAAATTCCCAGAGTCCCCAATGACAACATCCCCTTTCTTTTAGAGCTTCTTGGAAGTTCTTCATATTTTCTCCTTAATGGCATGCCATTGATTTTGTGAGTTCAGAGGTGAATGACCTCTTGGCCTTTATGAAGCCAATTGTTTTTTTCTGGGAAACAGTCTGTTTTTGCCTGCAATGATGAAGGGTCACTATTTGTGAAATCCAATATCTGAATCAGAGATGCGTCTTGATTTGGGGCGGAGGGAGCGTTACAGGCTGGGTCTCGTGGGAAGCACACTCTGAGATGGAGTTAGTGTGTAGGAGGCTCATGGGAGGCTCGCGGGGGAGGGCTCCTGGGATCCCCATCTGGGGATGGGAAGGGAAGGAAATGAAGCACAATCAGGCAGAGGGGGAGGGAGAGCCATCGTGCAGGGCAAGTGAGGGCCTCAGCCAGCCTCACAGGGAGTTCTCAAGATGGGAGGATCCTTCAGAGCTCTGGACTGGGGCGAGAGGGCAGGGCCTTTACACCGGACATCAGTGAGCCATTGGATTTGGATGGCTCTGGGAGAGAGATGCCATGTTGGGAGGGGTGGCTCTCTTCAACTGAGGCAATCCCCAGAAGGGGCTGTGCTGAGAGCATAAGATCTTCATTCCTGAAGTGTGATCTGAGGTATGCATCGCAATGTCTACCCCAAGGTGATGCATCCAGGTACTTCGCTGACATCCAAGGAAATCCATGGGGTCCTAGGCTTCCAGACCTCCTCTCTTCAAAGTGCCTTGCAGAACAAGCCCTCAAAAGTTCTTATTTATTTTTTTTAACAACGACTTACTGAGTGTCCACATGTGGCAGACACTGTTTTCAATGCTAGCATCACGGCAGTGAGTAAGCACAAAAGTAGTGCTTACATTCTACAGATGATGGGCTACAGACCATAAACAAAAGAACTGATTAAAAGATACAGTCTGTAAGATGGTGAGCATTCCTGTGGAACAGGAAGGGAGATGGGAAATACTAGCGGGGTGGGGGTGGTTAAGGATTTCCAGGCAGATGGACTAGGAAGTACGAAGGTTTCAGTCTGGGGGTTAAGGAACAGCAAGCATTTTGCCATGGCTGGAGTAGAATAAAAGAAGCAGAGGGTACTTGCAGGACAGGCCCCAGAGGTAAGCAGAGCCACTGGGGAAGGGCCTGGGGTCTCAATGAGCCTTGTGGGTCACTGTGAGGCTTTGGATTCTTCTCTGACATGGGTAATTGGTGGAGGGTCCTGGGCACACATGGCATGATGTGATTGACATTTTAACAAGATCACTGTTGAGAACGGACTGTAGGGAACAAGAGTAGAGGCAAGGAAGCCAGTTAAGGAGGTTATCACAATGGTCCTGCTGAGAAATGAGCAGGGACTGGACCAGGGTGGTAGCAGTGGTGATGGCAGTGATGGTGGGAAGTGATGGGACACTGTGTGCATTTCATCAATGAAGGCAGCGGCGTCCGCCGAGGAACTCCATCTGAGTACTGAGAAACAGGACTCAAAGGTGCCTACAAGGCCTTGGCCTGAGGCAACTCAGAAGATGGTCTTTTCATTAACAGAGATGAGAACTACTGGAGGAGATTGAGGGGTAGGAAGCAATCAAGAGCTTAGTTACAGACTTGCTCAGTTTCAGAAGATATGAAAACATGCTCTGTTTCCATTGGCTGGCTACTTTTCATTAGCCGCCCAGCCTCTCAGTAGAGGGATGACTTTCGGAGGTGGGATCTGTGTCTGCCAAAGTAGACCAGCCCTGGAATATGCCCTCTTCACTCCCTGGGCTTTTCCCCCAGAGCACACGGCAGCCTGCAATGACAGATACATGATTCTTTGATTAATTTCTATCTCCATCACTAATTTGCAAGTTCCGCTTGACAGTAGAATCTGCTTCATTCGCTCTCTGATCCCCAGGTTTAAGATCAGTTCCTGTTGTGCTGTAACTATTATCTTGAATGTATACATTAAAAAAAAAAATGCATGTGGAGAAGAAAAGGTATGTTTTACACCTCCTCCCAGCTTCTTTTTGGGAAAGGCTGGAAGAATCCTCAAGTCAGAGCAACTCTACTTCTAAGGTCTCTAGCACCAACCAGTCTCCCACGCTTTCCGTGAAGTTAAGTCTCTAATCCCAGCTCTGGTGGCAAAGAGCATGGAATTTGGAGTGCAAAATCTGTGGGACCTTGAGCAAGTTTATTAACCTTTCTAAGCCTTAGAGAATAATAATTAGTATCCATTTCATAGATCATGGTTAGGAGTACATAAAATAATTTATGAAAAATGCTTAGTGCAAAGGTTAGCAAATAGCACATGTTTAATAAACACTAGTTGTTGTTGTTGTTGTTGTTGTTATTATTTTATCCATCCTACCCCAAGAAGTCCTCATGGCTCACACTGGTGCCTACAGAATGATGTCTAAACTCTACAGCAGGCATCCATGTCCACCATCTTCTATTACATCTTAATTTCATTGCCTGCGCTCACCTGCCCAACCAAATGATTCACCTCTATCCTAGGGGCTTTCCTGCAGGCTACTCCCTCTGCTTGTAGTGCCTTTATCTCAATTTTCTGCCTGCCAGGCTAGGACCCATCTTTAGAACCGAGCTCGGATTAGGAGCACTGTCATCTCATCATTTTTGCAGGCTTCATGTTCTAGAAAACGGAGCCCAAGGCAAGGATTAAAGGGCTGACACTGCATTCAGGAGGCAGAGATCCAAGGCAGCAAGGATTGGGAAAGAGAAGTGGACAAGGGAAGATGTGGAGCAATATGACATGACGTTTTACTGCGTGGAACACAGCGTCACGCAGGTGTGTTCACTCAGCACGCAGAACTTCTCTCACACGGAAGTGGTCTGTGGGACGCAGGGAGACAGGGAGGAGGGGAAAGCTTTTCTCCAGCTTCCCCGTGGGGGCAGTTTGGCCCGCAGGCAGGACCCACCTTGCCCTCGTGGATGCGTCATTCTCTCCCTTCTATCCATCCCATGCCCTGAAGCAAGCAGGGGCAGAAGAGAGTCCGCCTGACCAGCAGCAGGTGCCGGCCAGGTGGGAAAGCTTTCCCACTTCATCAGTCCTGGGCAGCTGCGGTGTAATTGAGGAGGTGGGCAGTGCCAGAGCAAATGACGAGGCACAGAGGATCTGTGTCCTTTCTGGTGCGCAGGTGGCAAAGCCAGTGGATTCTGCAGGAGACCATTGCCCACCATTCACAAACTGAACATGCCAGGCAAGTCACTTCATCATTCCCTGTCAATTTTCTTTCTTTTCTCTTGCATCTTCTCATTTTGAAATAATTCTAAAATGGCAGAAAATTTCAAGAGCAGCACAACCCTCCTGTCATCCATCTTCACCAACTGTTAACATTTCGCTACATTTCCTTTATCACTGTCTCCCCTCCCTCCTCTTCCCCCAACACGTGCGCATGCGCACACCAATTCTCTTGTGCGTGTGCGCGCACACACACAATTATTACTATTTTTCTGAACTATTTGAGAGTAAATTTATATCATGCCCCTTTATTCCTAAATCCTTCAGGGTGAATTTCCTATGAACAAAAATGTTCTATATAACTACAAAAGGATGATCAAAATCAAGAAAGTTAGCGTTCATACAATACTATTATCTATCTAATCTACAGCTCATATTGACATTTCACCAGTTGTCCTAGGAATATCCATTATTGCCAGTTTTCCAGTGTCTGTTCCAATCTGGCTAAGGGGAGCAACACTAGTGCCATCTCATAAGGTTGTTATGAGATTGACATGAAATAATACGTATAAGACACTGTCACGTGGGCCCTGACACATAATAACAACTCAGTAACTGCTTGCTACTTCTTTAATGATTATGAATTCTTCATTGAGGTCCTTCCAGTCCCCCTCCCTTCAATTCAAAGTCAGTTTCTTCCCTCTGTTTCCTTAGCACTGTATTTTACGTGCCTTGTTGCATATTTACCTTAGCCTTCTTCATAAGCTCCTTAAGACCCCATGGTTTGAGATGTCTGGGTGGCTCAATCGGTTAAGCGGCTGCCTTCAGCTCGGGTCATGATCCCAGGGTCCTGGGATAGAGTCCCACATCGGGCTCCCTGCTCAGCGGGGAGTCTGCTTCTCCCTCTGCCTCTGCCCCTCCCCCTGCTTGTACTCTCACTCTCTCTCTCTCTAGCAAATAAATAAATAAAATCTTAAAAAAAAAAAAAAAAGACCCCATGGCTAATTCCTCTTTGCTTCTCCTTATGGCTCCAGGCATAGCATCTGGTACTAGGGCAGAATTGAGGTTTTTAGTATGAAAGTGGAAGGTTGATGAAGGAGATTGGAGGGAATGTATCTCACAGTATTGCGCTAGTAGACACATTTTTTGTCTTTAAAGAGCTTATGGTTCATGAGGGGAAAGACAAACACACAGGTGAAGACTTAAACGAAATGAGGACTGAACAGATCTCAAAGCAGCCTCTGGGAAAGGGCTAAAAGTGAATAGGAATAGACAAACATTCAGGGAGTTGAAAGGAGGAAAAGACGCTGGAAAGAAGAATAGTCACTTCCAAAGACTGTTCAACATGGTCTCCTCAACAGGACAGACGTCATGGAGGCTTGATAAACCAAAGTTCTAAGGGCAAAGCTCTCAAATCCACTTTCCCAAAGCTTGTGGACCTGGGTGAATAGCTGAATTACCTCTTGGCCGCCCTTGCTGGGATGACATTCAGGACAAAAGAACCTGGGCAGAAGTGATGTGCTCCGTTTCCTGGCCTGGCTCATCAAAATCTCCCATGTGTGCTCTCTCCCTCCCGATCACTCTCCAGGGGCTTTGGAGACCACATGCGGAAAACCGTGATGCACGGGTGGACTGAGCATGAATCCCTGAGTGACTGTATGAAGCAGAATCCCCAGCCCCACCAGCCCGCTGCTGTGACAAGAACAGGAGGCAACTTTACTGCGCCATACCACTGGAACATGAAGCCTGCTAGTTATAGCTGCCATTACGTACCCTGTCTAGTGTACGATTAAAACTGCAGGCTGGATTCAAAAGACCTGTGTTTATATCCTCACTTCACTACTTGGTCACTTCATCTGGGAACTGCCGTGAGGAGTAAATGGAAAAAGCCTTTGTAAACTGTGAACGTGCTATAAACGTCGGATATTATTAGTATTCGTCTATTCTTCCTAAATTGGCCAAAATAACAGTCCAAGAATAGTATACAGGGATTAGTCATTCTTTCCAAACTAAGAAAAAGAGGAACACAGTCTGGGGTCTCAGGATACTGGTATTAATTCAAGTGTTGGAAAAGGAGTTTGGGTCAGTGTCTGGAAGGCCAATGATTCACTTCCAAACTCCTGGAGTTACTTTTCTGCTTTGCTATTATGAGGTAAAATTTTTATGAATACTTCAGTATTTCGAGGTAACCTCAACATTGGGATCTCTTGAGGAAAGGCAACAAGAAGAAAAAAGAGAATTCTTTCTAGATGAATTTTACCAGCTATTTTCCTCAGAGTCAAATGGATTCAAACTATCCTTTTTGGCCTCGGGTTGTTTGGTATTTCTGTATTTCTCACAAATGTTAGCAACTCTTTGCTTTATCAAGGAGATTGAGATGATCCAGAAATCATACTCCAACATGTATATGTTAAAGTAAATGAAGGACAGGACCAAAAGAGACTTCCAAGACTGAGAGAATTATTCACCTTATAAATTCCACCACATTCCTGAGTACTGGAGCAGTCCTGGGAATGGGTAAGCAGGCTTCTTAATGTGAGGTTTGGGGAATGGGAAAGTATTCCAGCTTCAGTGAAATACTTCCAAGGCACCAGTGGGAGCCTGTGAGGTAGCCCACTGACAGGATATGGCCCTTCACTGGTGATAGTTCCTGCTACAGCCAGATGAAAGGCAAGAGGCAGAGTTTGATCATTAAAACCATCTGGGCCCGTTATTCCTGGCCCTGAACCCACCCCATTCTAAGGAAATGATTTCTTAAGCTTGTCATTGCTCCTTTTCCACTTTTCTTATGCCTCCATTTCCTGTGTGTAGTGTCTGGTCCCTCTTCTCCCTAGCCTTCATAAGCTTTTTTTGTTTCCTTTTACATTTTGGGGTTAGGGGTGGTTCCAGAAAATAAAAGCACTTCCTCCCCCTCTTCTGGATCTTTAGTCCCTGTGGCTATATTTTCCTTCCTCCCTTGTTGGCTCCTCTGTTTGTAAGATTTGTTTTCACTTCCATCTGGATCTGGGGCAGTGGAATGGGAATCAGAAGATGTAGGCTTGTGATCACCAGCACATAGATAAAGTAACTTTATTCTGCTCAGACTCAGTATTTCATCTGTAAAAATAAAGTTTGGACTAGAGTGTCTCCCTATTTACTTCCTCCTCAGGTTCTGTGTGAGATCAGTTCCCCATCAACAGCTGAAAAAGGAGGTCTTCAGAATTGTCTTACTCCACAGTTAAGTAGATGTTCCTTGTTTTTCTGAGTGAGACATCTGGGTGAACTTCCAGAATAAGTAAGTTCAAATCCTGGAATATGAATAAATTAGGAGTCAGTGGTGATGAGACTAGAGAAGTGGCAACAAGTTTAGTTTAGGAAGGACCTTACATTATATGTGAGGTTTAGAACTTTATTCACTGGGTGATGGAGAATCTTGAAAGTATGACCAGAATTGTGTTTTAGGAAGTTCATTTTGATGGTTATATGAAGTTTGGTGAA
Organism: Mirounga angustirostris; assembly: GCF_029215605.1. Lineage (NCBI taxonomy): Eukaryota > Metazoa > Chordata > Mammalia > Carnivora > Phocidae > Mirounga > Mirounga angustirostris. Next base: position 140,442,617 of record NW_026991709.1, on the reverse strand, counting down.
AACAGAGGACAGGGCCACCAGAAAACTATCATCATTTTTCAGGCAAGAAATGAAGAAGATCTAAAGTAAGAAAGTGGAACTTAGTTGGAAAAAATGGGAGGGAACAAATTTGATACATTTGGGGATCTGTTGGCTGATGGGCTGGAGGGGTTCAAGAGGGAGAGGAGACTAGGATAACTCTCAGTGATTCGAATGGATGGATTTGTCATGATGATAGTGGACACCTATGGCTTTTTACTGAGGAAAACATTATACCTTTTCTTCTCAAAACTGTTAACAAGTTACTTTAAGGGAGATAATGTTTTTTCCATAATTTTGGTCCCATGGTCTTAACTGATTGGTCTAGGAGGACACCTCGCCTGTGACAATCATAGAACCCCAACCTACTGGCAGCAGGTAATGGATCCAAAGGAGGGCAACTGATTCGAACCAAATCAACCAGAGTCCTTGTCCGGAATTTTGAACTTGGAACCAAAGCAAGTTTCAGTCTGGCCTTTTTAGTGCCAGAAGTTTGCTATGGACTGAATGTTTGTGACCCCCAAAATTCATATGTTGAAGCCTTAATCCTCAATGTGACAGTATTTGGAGGTGGGCCTTTGGAAAATAATTAAGTCATGAGAATGGAGCACTCATTAATGGAATTAGGCCCCTTATAAGAAGTGACATGAGAGAAATGATTTCTCTCAGCCATGTACCTCCCATACAATGAGAAGGTGGCTGTCTACAAGCCAGGAAGCAGATACTCACCAGACACTGTCTTGCTTTTGGACTTCCAGCTTTCAGAACTGTGAGATATTTCTCACAGGTTGTTTATTATTTAAGCCACCCAATCTATGGTATTTTGTTAGAGCAGCCTGAAGTAAGACAAGGTTTCAAAATATACGTGATGGAGCTAGCAGGCATATTTTCCACCAAATAGGAGTGGTCTGAAGCAAAAGAAAATGAAGCCCATAGGCAAAGAAAAACAGTGAGTTCTATAATATTTGATAAACCTGGCTCCAGTTATTCATGGGGCCCATTTGCATCCCTGTCCCTCCTACAATTTGATTGTACAACTTTCCTTGGATTTCCTGAGACAATGTTTTCCCTTTGTTGCCTATGCTAATTAAAGGTGAGTTCAAGTACTTGCCACTAACATGGCAGTCTATTAACTGAGTTGGGGAGGACTAGAGAGAGGCAAGCCTGAGAGAGAGGATAATGATGTCAGTTTTGGACACTTTAGGTTGAATTGCTTTGGATATCCATATGAAGACTTCCAGCAATTATTTTATTATGAAACTGAAGTTCAGAAGATAAATCACATTCTTCAAGTCGTCCAAAATATATTGAAAAATACAAGTCTAAGTATGATGCCCTATAGTATTATCACTAAATACACCCAAGTCATCATCCTCTCAGGATGTAATTGTTTCAGTTGTTATACCTCTATTCAGGTGAGCTAGCATTCAACTTACCATTTTCACACTGGTTCACAATGATATTAGAAAGCATTTTTCTAAGAACGTGGATGAAATCAAGGTTGAGTAGTTCTATGGCATTCCCGTGATCGTCTAGCTCAGCAGAACAGCATAGACATAAGGTGGAAATGTGACTAGTCCAACATGACTTGGTCTTGGTGAACATAGCTCCAAGTGCTGGCTGCAAATGAATGCTGCTGTTCTCTAAATATTCATAAGTTAACTGTCAGTAATTTATATGTATATATTTTTTGGCTAAATCAACGTGTTCATCTAAATCAGCAGAACTAAGAAGTAATAGGTGGGTGTGTTGAATCTTGAATAACTTCTAGTATCTGTCTCTGTTAGCCTTGTCAGCTCTATGCATGGATGCTTTTGGACCTCCCAGCAGGGAGATCCCAGCATTCCATGAACTTAATGGTGCCTATGAACTGTTCTTGTTGTTCTCTTCAACATGGAAGGGTGCTGCTTCAGAAATGCCAGGTTGACCCTCCCTGAGAAAAGTATCTTTTCTTTCATGCCACGCCAGAGGCTATGAGCAGCACAATTGTCCTTTTAAGGCAGAGAAACCTGGGGTGTTGGTTGCAGCACTCACATGCTGTGTGATCTTGGGAGAGTTACTTAAGTGTGCTGAGCCACAACTTTCCTTATCTGGAAAATAGGAACAAAGATCAATTCCTTAGTATATTTGTGAAAATTAAATTAAATAGCACATACACTGTACTAAAATAGTTCATGGTGCGTAGTCAACTTTCAATAAAGGGTAATTTTATTACCTTATTTGTGTTTGCTTATTTGTTTTAGCTGATGACATTGCTTCTTCCTCTTTCCCGTTTATCCATGCTTATCACTGGTCTTGATTCCATTGCCTATCATTGAGTACTCTTTTTTATTTCCTTTTCACATTATTTCTTTCTTCATTTTGGGCATAGCGCATCCTCATGAAAAGCTACAGCATATCGCTCTACTAATACAAGCTGTCTGTATGGATAGTTTGTATAATTGGTGACCTTCTTAGGCAGCCAGTTAAGTAAGGCCCTTGGTCATTTCTGTCCACAGCCCTGGCAAAGTGTCCATTTCCAGGCTGGCTCTCCAATACCTCCAGGACAACCAAAACCACACTGTGGGTAAATTATGTACATACTATTACACATGTTAATAGAAGTAATTTCACACATCTGGTTTATCATCCCTTTATGGGATCCCTATTTCTTTCCAGTTGAGTTGGCAAGAGAACAATGGCTGAGGCAAAACTGCCCTGCAAAGCCGAGGCAGCAGGGCCTTTTTATATAATATACAACATCAAAGCAAAGGCAAAGAAGAGGCTCAAAGATATTGCACCTACCCAAAGAACAAGACAGCTGTGGAGTGACCTCCCAACTAGCTCTTGCATGTATCCCCTTCTCTCCACACCCATTCCCAAGCCCTCAATCACAGCGTTCTCCCTTTCAGCCTATTCTCTCTTCTCTTGCCAGTGGGAGCTTTCTAATTTGTAAATACGACTATGTCTTCTTGCTGCATGGACCTTTCAGTTGGGCTGAAACAAGGCCCGTGGTGATCTGGCCATGACATACCTCTTCACGTTTCCCACCACCATGGTTCAGCCATACTAAATATTGGAGTTTTCAGTTTCTTGAGTGTTCCATTATATCTCTCGTCCCCCAAGCCTTGCCTTTGCGGTAGGTACTCTCTGATAAGAACCTGCCTCCACTTCCCCAACATTTTTGCCTTTGGCCCTATCTAGATATCACATCTTCTGGGAGTCTTTTTCCGACCCAAGGCTGCACTACCTACCCCTCTAATAAATAAACCGTGAATCATGGCATTTATTACATTACAGAGTGATTGCCTCTTTTTGAAAGTTTATTTTTATTTATGTAATCTCTATACCCAGTGTGGGGCTCAAACTCACAACCCCACAATCAAGGGTCACATGCTCTTCCAACGGAGCCAGTGAGGCACCCCTAGAGCGATTGTCCTTTTACTTGTGTAAAAGCTTGGCGGGGAGCCAGCCTGCTTCTCCCTCGCCCTCGGCCTCTCCCCCTGCTTGTGCTCTCTCTGTCTCTCTCTTTCAAAGGAATGAATGAAATCTTTGAAAAAAAAAAAAAAAGAAGGGGTGCCTGGTGGCTCAGTCGTTAAACATCTGGAGCCTACTAAACTGCAGGGACGATGGAGAAAAGGTCATCTCTGTTTTGTTCACCACCGTGTGGTGAATGTTAGGCGTAGTACTCATCAATGAATAAGGCTCTCAACAATTCAGTGTTGAGTCAGTAAATGAATGAATGAATGATGACATTAGAAGGTGACAAAAAATCAGAACTGAGATACCAATCTCAACTACCCACGAAATGTTTGGGACACACTTGTACTTAGAAAATTATCTGTTGTTTATCTGAAATTCAAAGTTAACTGTGCATTCTATATTTTCTCTGGCACTTTCCCTTGCTACTTAAATACCGCTTTCTGCATGTCTAAGAGATAAATGTACCAAATCCAACAAACCCATCTTAGATTATTTGTTGCCTTAGCAATGTCAATACAGTGAATGATCATGTTACTGGTGATGAATAAATCGCTTCTCTCTCTCTCTCTTTCTTTAAGCAATGGGGATTATGCAGGTTTCTCGCTTGAATTTCAGCACTTCAAAGCCCTGGTTTAATGTGAACCAATATAACACGCATTCCTTTATATACTCTATTGTGAACACTGTGGTTGGTTAAATTCCTAGGACAGCTGTGAGTCTTAAAATTTCTTAGTCCTAATTCTTTTACACATTCCATTCATAGTCTAATTTGCTAACTCCTTTTTGTACCTCCTGCTTTTAAACTTTACTTTCATTGTTGCACAATCAGTAGTGACTGATATTGAGTAATCGGGGAGTAGTATGATTTTTAAAAAATAATACACTATCTTTCTAATCCTGCTTCACCAATAACTTATCAGAGATCCTTCTTAACATAGAATTTGTTTTCTTTTTTTTTTTAAGATATTATTTATTTAATCATGAGAGAGAGAGAGAAGGAGGCAGAGGCAGAGGGAGAAGCAGGCTCCCTGTGGAGCAGGGAGCCTGAAGCAGGACTCGATCCCAGGACCCTGGGATCACGACCTGAGCTGAAGGCAGATGCTTAACTGACTGAGCCACCCAGGTACCCCTAGAATTTATTTTCTTAGTGAACTAATAAGGAAACAAATACTGACAAAGTTAAGTGCACAGTATTATAACAACAAATGATAGCATAACAAGATATTGGTAACAATGAAGGGAGAAATCTTTAGTACACAATTGGTTATACCACTTAATATATTTGTTGAGCATTTGCTGAAAAATGCAAAAATTACTAGGTTACCAGGAATTTTTAACCCAGATTGCCACAAGGAAAAGAAATATTTAAGTCCAAAATTATTCATTTATTAGGAACATTGTTAAGTATTTACTTCCATTTAAGGTTGTGGCCTAGGAGCAGTTTCAGATGTAAAAATGAGTGCTTTCCAGAACAAACAAACAAACAAACAACCCCCCCCAAAAAAACCCCAAACCAGTCTTATTTAGAGATAAGATATAATTTGGAAAGATAAAAAGTAATTGATGCTACATAAAAGACCCTGAAAATGTTCAGTGAGAACTCAGATATAAGAGTTCAACTGGAGGAACCAGGAAAGTCTCTGTTCCTGGTTTTTTCAGCAGTGATGGCATTGGTCCTTCAAGGGTAGGTAAGACTCCAAAATGCATGAGGAGGCACTGCCATGCAGAAGGGTCCCTGTGGGCAAAGCTTCCTTTACCTTCAATTGCTTGGGAATTACATCCTCTAAAGAAAACCTCAGGGGTGCCTGGGTGGCTCAGATGGTTGGGCATCTGCCTTGGGCTCAGGTCATGATCTCCAGGTCCTGGGATTGAGGCCCATGTCGGGCTCCCGGCTTGGCGGGGAGTCTGCTACTCCCTCTCCCTCTGCCTCTCCCCCTGCTTGTGCTCTCTCTGTCTCTCTGTCTTTCAAAGGAATGAATGAAATCTTTGAAAAAAAAAAAAAGAAGTGGTGCCTGGGTGGCTCAGTTGTTAAGCGTCTGCCTTCGGCTCAGGTCATGATCCAGGGTCCTGGGATCGAGCCCTGCATCGGGCTCTCTGCTCAGCGGGAAGCCTGCTTCTCCCTCTCCCACTCCCCCTGCTTGCGTTCCCTCTCTCGCTGTGTCTCTCTCTCTCTGTCAAATAAATAAATAAAATCTTAAAAGAAAAAAAAAAGAAAACCTCAATGTTCCTACAATGGCCTGAGAATTTCCAAGATGGCGTCATAAAATGCTAACAAGGCCTCCAGCTATATTTTAAACACCAACTGAATTGACAGCATGATGAGAGATATGTTGAGAGAATGAGGGGTGGGGAGTTACCTTTGTATGTGATAGTCACAGATAACTCCCCACCCCACGTATTTGAAGACAATGCTTGCAAATAACCTCCCTGTGACTGGATGTTGTAGACAGTCTCTTAAAGCCTTTTCCCCAAGTGTAAATATGACTAGCCCCTCAGTTGACAGACATGAATGCTTTTTAAAGAGCTGGATGACTTTTCCCAGTTCAGGGCCCCAAGGGCTAGCAGCTGCCATTAGGATGCCTTAGAAGGAAGTTTCTATGGGTGTGCATGAAGGAACAACTCCAGGAGAGATTGTGGGGATTTTTGTCTCCTGCATCTTGGTTCTGATTCATTTTCTAGGCTCAGGTAGCACTCAGTGGCTGGGCCAAAGGGTGTGGAAAGCAATTGCAAGGTTAAACCCTAAGCCTTCCTCTGGGCCTTTCCTCTGTATCATAGGATGCTCTCCCCACAAGCTCTCCCCCACATTTTGTTCTGACTTCATTGCAAGAGGAATGTGAATGTGAATGGCAGGTGAGGCCAACCATGGAAATAGGAACTACAAATTCACTAACCCTGACCTGCATTTCCAAAATCCAGAAAGTTCTACAAACTGGGTGTTTGTAACTCATTTGGCAGCAAAATGTGACCTCACCTGAACTCATTTGAAAGCAAAATCTTACCTAGACTGACAGGAGGCTATTTACAGTCTTTGGCCAGCTAGCATAAATATTCACGTGTTTTACTTCAGAAATGTTAATGTATTTTAGCACAGAGTGCTGTCCCACAGTCTGCTGCAAGTGTAAATAATATACAGTATTACACGGTATTACTTTTGTAAAATTCCAAGATAATTCTGAATTCTGACATCTGGCCCCAGGGTGTTGGATAAGGCCTTGTCGTCCTACAGCAAAAAATGTACTGTTGACCCTCCACAGGGTAAAGAGCTGAGCTCCTTGTACACAGGATGGACCTTCATTCAGTCATTACCTCCAAATTCTTACCATTTTAGCATATGAAATTAACATTTTTCTACCTCAGTTGGTTTCAATATGTGATCTTGGAACACTGGAAATTTGCAAGCTGTCTTATGGAGTCTGTACCTTTATTGTTAGACACTAAAAATTTACTTGTACTTTATTATAACACAGGGTATTGCTGATAGCTCATTAGAACCAAGGCAATTTCTTCTCCCCACTAGTCAATTTCCCCCTCTCTCTTTCTTTGTGTGGGATGTGGGAGCAAGTGGGGAAAGTAGGAACAGCACCAGCTTCGTGGCTATATGATCAGTGTAGTCACACAAGCCCTGTACCCAGAAATTCAGGATTCTCCAAAGATAAGGAATTGACTCATGTGATTATGGAGGCTGGTAAATCCCAAGATCTGGTGGGTGAGTCAGGAAGCTGCAGACCTGGGGAAGCTGATGGCTTAGTTTCAGTCAGAGTCCACATGCCTGAGAACCAGGAGGGCCATTTGTGTAAGTTCCAGTCCAAAAGCTAGCAGGCTCAAGACCCAAAAACAGCTGATGTTTCAGTATGAGTCTGAAAGCAGGAAAAACTCTTACTTGGAAGGGGGTCAGCCTTTTTGTTTTATTCAACTGACTGGAGGAGTTCCATCCATATTAGAGAAGGCAGTCGACTTGACTCAGTCTACTGATTTAAATATTAATTTCAGCCAAAAACACCCTCGCAGAAACTCACAGAATAATGTTTGACCAAATATCTGGGCACCCCATGGGCCAGTAAAGTTGATATATAAAATTAACTATCCTACAAGGGGACCACATGCTTGGAGTTCAATAGTCTGTGGTCACCATCTAGAAATATTTGATAATTTTATTTTTTTTAAGATTTTATTTTTAAGTAATCTCTGCATCCAACATGGGTCTCGAATTTATAATCCCGAGATCAAGAGCCATATGCTCTACTGACTGAACCAGCCAGACACCCCAATAGTCTTATCTTTTTTTTTTTTTAAGATTTTATTTATTTGAGAGAGAGAGAGTGATCACGAGCAGGGGGAAAGGGTAGAGGGAGAAGCAGACTGCCTGCTGAGCAGGAGCCCGATGTGGGACTCGATCCCATGACCCTGGGATCATGACCTGAGCCGAAGGCTGACGTTTAACTGACTGAGCCACCCAGGCGCCCAATAGTCTTATCTTTTATTTGTATTTTCTAATTGAAGCCCAAAGGGACATTGGAGCATGTGCTAGGTTTTGGAACCTCAACTCACCCAAAGTCCCACCTCCCACCACCTCCCTGTCTCCTGTTTTTGTCTGCCTGTTCCTGTACCCCTGCCCAGGGACCACTGCAGCCCTCCGCTCCTGGCACAGGACCTGGGCACAAGTGTGGGAAGGATCAAGGTCAGGCACTGACCAAGTTGCAGGGCAGGGCCCCAGGCATCTGGAGGGTGTGCACCGGCACTGTAAGTATCCCTATATCCGAGATAATGTGACATTAAAGAGCTAAAACAAACAGACAAAAATGCCTACACAGATCAAGACGACCTTAGAAGAAAGGAAAGAACTGTTTTCTTGATTTTTTGAACAAAGAACCCGAATTTTCATTTCGCACGGGACCCTGCACATTCTGTAGCAGGCACTGGGTAGGAAGAATACCCAATGGAGTCTCTAGCATCTTCTATCACCCATATGCAAGCACAGCTACAGCCACACACACAGAGAACTGTTTCATTGTTGTTGTTGTTCCTATTTTTCATGGTATGGATGCAGAAGAGAAAGTTCAAGAATCAGTCAGTTCCACAGATACTTTACCCTTGGTTCCTAACGGACTTTTGCCTTTCCCTCACTTCGCACCTGCAGACTGCATATAGTCCTGCTGATGTTTGCCAGCATCTCTCAACACCATGCTTACTCATTTCCCCGCCTGCTGACCTCGTCCAGGAGCAGCCCTCCCATTCTCCTGCTCCTCCTCCTCCATCTTCCATCACCATCACCACCACCACGATCACTACAGGAAGAGTTACTATGCTTAAAATGTACCAGACAATGTATTAGGTGCTTAATATATTATTTAATGTATTTGTCACAGCCACCCAGCAAAGTACTTGAAGTGACCCCCAATCTGCAGACGAGAAAACACTCCCAGGAAGTGATAAGGCTAGACGCATCACCTGGTGTGCTCTTTCCACAGAAGGACCCCAGTATACCACCTGAACAGCCTCCTAATTTAAACGGCTCATCTTGTCATCTTCAAAAGCGAGTCCAAATTTTTTTTGTCGAGCACGTAGGGCCACCACTGTTAATTAACACATGGTGTCTACTTTCTAATTTTACCTTTGGCTAGTCCCGCACTAGTCAGGTTTCTTTCAGTTGCAGGTGACAAGACTACAACAAAGCAGAAACACGCAAGGAACTGATTGGCTCCTGTAACTGGAAAGTCCAAGGTGGGAGGAGTTTTGCTTCAGGCACAGTTGGCTCCAAGGATTCAAGCTGCCCTCAGGACCGCCTTTCTTCTCCTCAAGGCTCCTTATCCTCCCAAGCTGACTTCTCTTAGGCAGCCTTCTTGTCTGCAGCAGCAGTTATGCCCATGGCAAAGCTGTCTTCGTAGCTAGCATTCACAGAGAAGAGAAATAATCCCTTCTCCTCTTGTGCCTGTATTAATCTCCCCAAAGGACTCTGATTGGCTCTGCTTAGGTCACGTGCCCACTCCGGAGCTGTTCCGGGTTCTAGGACAGGGGCATAGAGTGCCCTGATTGGACCGACAGAGTCCCAAATCCATTCCCATCAGGCGGAAGGCGGGGCCGTGTGATTGCCAGCAACAACAACAACAAAATCAGAATCACAAATAATGGAAGAGCAATTCCTGAAAGCAAAGGAAGTCAAACAAAGAAAACAAAAACAAAAATATGTCCATTACACTTCGTGAACAATCAACTCTGACTGAACAAGGCATGCATTTCCCTGCCTCTAGGCTACTGTTCATTCAGCCTGTCCTCCCTCCCCACCTTCAAACTGCAGAATAGTCCCTACTTACTAATGTTTGCCCTTAATTCAGGGCCTGGATTAAGCTCCCTCTTCTAAAAAGCTGTATTAGGGTGCCCGGCTGGCTCATTCAGAAGACGGTGAAACTCTTGATCTCAGGGTTGTAAAGTCAAGCCCCACATCGGGTGTAAAGGTTACTTAAAAATAAAATCTTTGGGGCACCTGGGTGGCTCAGTCTGTTCAGGGGTGGGCTGTGTGCTCAGAGGGGAGTCTTCTCTCTCTGCCCCTCCCCCTGCTCATGTGCTCACTCTCTCTGTCTCAAATAAATAAATAAAATCTTAAAAAAAAATAAATAAAATCTTTAAAAAATAAATAAACTTTAAAAAAAAACCCAAAACTTAAAAAACATAAATGTGGTGTGAGCCAGTTGAAGATAGGGAAAGTTCCAGCTCAGATTAATTTTGACTGTTAGTGTGTTAGTTACTATGCAGCTTCAGCTATAATAACAAAGACCCAAACATAGAAGTGTCTCAAATAAAATAGACAGTTACTTTTCCTTCATGTTAACTATCCAAATGTGAGGGGTTAATATGGCACATCCAATCTGTCATAAGCCTTAACTTCTATATTTTTATGCTGCCATCCTTGGCATAAAGCTTCCCTTTGGCAGTCTAAGATGGCTAGTCTGGGTTCTGTGCCAGTTTGCAACCCTCTCAGGAGCCTTCTGGCTATAATCTGAAACCGGCCCCCGTATGTGCAGGGCAGGGAGAGAGATCGAAGAAAGAGGCCGGCCACTCCAAGGTGGTGGGTGGCAGGTTTAATGAGTAAAGTGAACTTATATACAAGGCTTGTAGTGGGCAGCAGCAAGATGAATGGATCCCCTCACCTTCCCACCATATCTTTTTTTTTTTTAAGATTTATTTATTTATTTATTTATTTGAGACAGAGAGAATGAGAGAGAGAGAGAGCGCACATGAGAGGGGGGAGGGTCAGAGGCAGAAGCAGACTCCCCGCCGAGCAGGGAGCCCGATGCGGGACTCGATCCCGGGACTCCAGGATCATGACCTGAGCCGAAGGCAGTCGCTTAACCGACTGAGCCACCCAGGCGCCCGCCTTCCCACCATATCTTAAAAGTTCATAAAGAGACCTTAACTGGGTTCAGCCACATGTACCGCGCAGGTGTTCTCATCATATCACTATCTCGAGGCTGTGTCCTTGGAGCAGCCTCTGGGAGTGGGAAAGACAAACGGAACCCACATTCTCAGAACAGGGGAGGGGCTGAGCCTCTAAGTGCCTGGGTCCAGCTCATGGATCAGCCAGCAATCATGTCTTTTTACTGGTCTTCCCCAATATTCTGCCATTATACTTGTATCATAGTCAGTGGGAAGAAAAAAAAGGTCTGAGGAGTGAGCATACTCATGCCTTTTAAAGGCATAACTCAGAGGTGCCGGGGTGCTGCAGTCGGTTGAAGTGCCCAACTCTTGGTTTCAGCTCAGGTCAAGATCTCAGGGTTGTGAGATGGAGCCCCGGCTCTGTGCTCAGCACGGAGTCTGCTTGAGTTTCTCTCTTCCTCTCCCTCTGCCCCTCCCCCACCCCCTCAAATAAATCAATCAATAAATCTTTAAAAAAAAAGGCATAATTCAGAAAAAAAAAAAAAACCCATTCACTTCTGCTAACATTCTATTGGTCAAAGCTTAGTCACATGACCTTATCTAGCTGCTGGTTCTTGGTCGGGCTGCCATTTGCTTAACTAAAATTGAAGGGGTCCTATTACTAAAGGAAGGAAAGAATATATAATGATATAACCAGCAGTAAGTAAAATAGGAAATAAAGGTGGGATGGAGAGAGATACATTTGCTTCATCTGTTGATCGATTGCTGAAACAGATGTTAGCAAAAGGTTTCCAAATGGTTATTTTTTTTTAAAAGATTTTATTTATTTGAGAGAGAGCACAAGCGTGAGCAGTGGGGGTCGGGGAGGAGCAGAGGGAGAGGGAATCTCAATCAGACCCCTTTGAGCTCAGAGTCCCATGCGGGGCTCAATCTCATGACCCTGAGATCATGACCTGAGCAGAAACCGAGAGTCCAATGCTCAACCGTCTGAGCTGCCCCTCAGGCTCCCTTCCAAATTGTTAAATTTAAAAATAGTTCTCTTTTGATCTTTAAGGTTGCTTTTTGTTCCAAGTATCTTAGAGTCTATCTTTCCTCTTTTCAATTTTATTATTCCTTCTGTCTCTAAGCCTAGCACCCTTGAAGAGCTAACCTACCTAACACGGTCTGGACATAGACAAAGGTTAGCTCATTCACTTAGTAAATCTTTCTTGAGAGCCTACTGTATACAAAGTCCTGTTCTGGGTGCTGGATACATCAGTGAACAAAACCAATATCCCTGCCTTGTATAGTTCCTGTTGGGGGGTTTGGGGAGGGCAGGAATATACAGTAAACAAGAGACAGTAATTCCCATGGAAACAAAGCTAATTATGTCAGACAAGTCCTTTAGCTCCTAGAAGGGTGGAGATGCTATCCCCTGGTCTCACAGCCTATAAGTGTGGCACATCCTACAATGTGTGCTGTCCAGACACTTGAAAGATTCTTTTTTTTTTTTATACTTTTTTTTTTTTTAATTTTATTTATTTATTTGAGAGAGAGAATGAGAGACAGAGAGCATGAGAGGGAGGAGGGTCAGAGGGAGAAGCAGACTCCCCGCCGAGCAGGGAGCCCGATGTGGGACTCGATCCCGGGACTCCAGGATCATGACCTGAGCCGAAGGCAGTCGCTTAACCAACTGAGCCACCCAGGCGCCCGACACTTGAAAGATTCTTAACAACATAAATAAATATCTCTGTGGAGTTCCTTGGATCTTTAAAGATTTATTTATTTTTCACAATCAAATGGATTACTATATTTAATAGGACTCTTTTTTGGTGGGTTAGAAACCTAAGTAGCTTGGGGTGGGGGTGGGAAGGGTAGCAGAGATAATTTTTTAAAGGATTCTGGGATATCATATGCTTGAAGACAAGCTGAATGATCTTAGGGACAAATGGAACCAAAAGCTCAAATGTAGCCAGCACTTTCTGTCTCACCTCTCTAGGTGTGAGTTCATTTTTTTTTCCTCTGAAAAGAATTGCACATCTCATGCTCTCATCAAGAGTATGGGATTCTTTGCCACATTGGTTTTTTTTTTTTTTTTTTTTGAAGATTTTTTTTATTCATTTGACAGAGAGTCACAGCGAGAGAGGGAACACAGCAGGGGGAGTGGGAGAGGGAGAAGCAGGCTTCCCGCTGAGCAGAGAGCCCGATGCGGGGATCCATCCCAGGACCCTGGGATCATGACCCAAGCAGAAGGCAGATGCTTAACGACTGAGCCACCCAGGCGCCCCTGCCACATTGCAGTTTGACAAAATTCCAAGGCAGCACTCTAATTGGCCTGAGTTGGATCAGGTATGGAACCTACATTGATATCTACAGCTAAAGAATCAGGGTAACAGAAAAGACATGATCTCTATGGGCCTACTTAAGATATTCTCAGCTGGGCAGCAAGCTCAGTTTGGATATGGAAGCTATATGATGGGTTGCCGTAAGATTGGAGAACATCAGTCACTTTTCCAAGAAGTGGTACACAAGACTGAGCAGGTTAGGAGAATTATTCGAGGAAAGTGAGTAACTCCGGAGTCAAATCCCAGGTCTTCACTTTTTTTCAAGAATTTTTAAAGCTGTGTCATGAATAATGACTTAAACAGAATGTCACAGTCAAGAGTGTGTTTTAATTTGTGTTTTGTTGTGCTTTGTTTTGTTTTGAAACAGGCCTCAGGGATCTTTCAAATGTTATGTGCCCACAGAAAATGGGTAGTTCAGGAAGTTCTGTAATACCCACAGATAATTATCTTGAAGAACAAGAAACTGAGACATTAATATGAAAAGTATTCTGTAAACAATGAAGGGTTTTATTTTAAAATGTCAAGGTCCCAGGAAAATAGCTCCTGAGTTTACAACCTTTGTTTTTCATTTGGTGGTGATGTGCATTATAATAGATCTCCCCCAAATAAGAATGTTTTGAATCAAATAGTACTTCTTCCTTCCTTTGTGACTCAGTCTAGAATGACAGCAGAGTTCATTTTCATTGTGTCAACTTTTCTGCCAAGGATTTGTGTAGGTTGACTAACATTTGGAAGGCTGGTAGGGCAGGAGCTGTTTTTCTGAGCTTCATCAAGTCCCTAATGTAGCAAGAGTGTGTGGGCCTCCAGATATCTTTTAATTATATATACTTGAGATAAAACATAGTATCCAGCCCCCAACTGCATACAACAGGTCCAGTTTTGAGTTCCACACTCACACCAGTTGAAAAGTTGAACCTCTTTTCACTTGCAGTCTCTCTGCTTTCTAAAAGGGAAACTGGAAGGCCTGTGGTCAGATGCCTTCCCTGGGTCAGATCTGGCTGAGCTGTCCAGGAGCTCAAAACCTGATTTTTTTTTTTGGTTTGTTTTGTGTTTATATTTTTATGATCACCTTTATTTTTTCCAACCATCTTCCATGGTCAGTGTCAGTAAAGTAAAAACCAGCTGTTAGGGCAGCCCAGATGGTCAGATCACTTGTTTTCAAGCTGGTGGTTTTTGGCACCTGGTCCCAGCATGGCACTGGGACCTTGTAGAACACTCCCGTTGTAGAATTCTGGGTGGTCTTGAGGTCCTTTCCAGGAATAAATGGTGCCAGGCATAGCACTGAAGTGAGGGAATATCAGGAAGATAGCCTTTCAAAGCCAGGGTGGTCTTTCTGATTCCAGAATTGTCCGGGGATATTGGCAGCCCCACCTACACACACCACCCCCTCCTTGGCTACACTGCCAGGGCCATGAGGATTGGTGCCAGAGAGCTACACCCCTAGTTTGATCAACACCAGCAGCCCCATCCCTCCATTAGCTGACAAACAGGCAGTTGCCTATTTTTACTTTGACTAGACTCTACTTCCGCTTAGCTCAATCACATCCTTTATAGACTTATTTCTCTTCCTTCCTCCCCCTTCCTCTTTCCTACTGTTATTTATAAATGTTAGATACTTGTTTACGAGAGGAGTGATCTTTACAAGGAGCTGCTGATACAACGGCCCAGCCGACCCACTTTAGGGTGCCCGCTTTTGCCATCACCCACATTTCTGCTTCTCTCTTTTCGACTGCTCCCCCTGGATGGAGGAGCCCGACAGCAGGAAGGGTGGTGACTCAAACCCAGAACCCCAAATACAAACACCCACTAATGACTCACATGCTGGAACTGGGGAGATTTGGAGACTTTCCTTTGCTGAAAAATGCAGATGCAAACATTTCCAAGCACAGGAAGCCAAGCTGGCTCGTCCCGCACTGGGACTCCGCTGAGGTGGCAGCGAGTCAGGGATGTGTCACCCACCCAGACACGGGGTTTACTGGGTCAGGAGATGGAGGGCGGCCTGGACTCGAATTTCTCTCCTTCTCTCCAAATGCCTGCTGGAGAAAATCTGATGTATCCTGTGTGAGTCAAGCTGACTGTTTGTTTCTGGGGAAGGGCGTCGTAGTCCGGCCCTCCATCTTCCCTGCTGGTTTTAATTGTGATTTTAATTAGCAAGCGTGTCATCCGAGCGGAGGCGTGGCCTTTCTTCAGAACGGGAGGTTTGTGGCTGTGTGGACCCTGGTTGGCCACTCGGCTCTTCTAATGATACAAAATAATTTTTTTTCTTTAATGCTTTTCCTTTCCACAGTTCAAAGGGCTTTACCGAACTTTAACCCTTAGGGCCCTCCGTTTATATTTAGATTTAAAAAGGAGTGAAGATGGAGATCTTTTGTGGCAAAGTGCTTTGAAACCCTGAGATGAAAGGGAACCCGTAAAGAGAAATTAACCTCATTTATTTTTTAAGCAACATTTCGCATGCGTGTGTGGACAGATGTAATTTGAGGCAACTCGAACGGAGCCTCCTCTTCACTCTGCTGGTGACCCTCCCTCCCTGTCTCCAGACCAATCGAAGGACCTCTTTTTTTCTTTTCCCTTCTCTATTATCCCAAGCCAGGGCCTGTCTGGTGGCAAGGCTGATTCAGGTTTATAACTAATGCCAGGCCCTGTCTCTAGGCACGGCACCCCTTGGTGGCTGGATCGCCCCAGGTGGAGGACTCCAAGGTTCACAACAGAAAGGAGAAGGTGAGGGGTGTGGGGCGGGAGGCTCCAGCTTGGCTTTGCTTCCATACCTTTAGCATTCCTCAGTGCATTCCTGAATTCATTAATGCACACGCTGCATTGCACGCATAAGCGCTTTGGGGCAAGGCTAATATTTAGTTGGACCACACTGGGATTACCGTGTGTCACCCACCCAGACACGGGGGCATACTGCTAATATATTGAAATCCTCTTATATTGACTTGTAAATAATCATTGCCTAAACCTCTGCCCATGTGACATATTTTGAGTTTCACCCCTGCTTCGTGAGCTAGGAGTCTTTCTTCTTGGTTTCCTACAGTGCTCAGCATTAATTCCCCACTCTGTATTTGAAACGCTTATACTACTTGATCGGGGAGAAAAATGGAAAACATCAGCTGCTTCTTTAGGCCATCAGGGCAGTGGAGGACCAGCTCGACATTTCCCTATAAAATCTATAATGAGTGCTTCTAGTAAAGTATTCAGAAGTTAAATTTTCCCATTCACTCTCTGAGGTGTTTGAACTGAAGAAGAGCACACGCAAAGATCGATGGCTGGGTGGATTTTAAAAATACCCTTCCAGGTACTGAGACTTAGTCAAAAGCTTGGTAACCCCTGGAAGACTGTGCTGGAGGCAAGGGCCAGGCCAGAGGCCCAACACATCTGTTAAGAACTAAATATTTGTGCCTCCCTCCCCCCATTCATATGTTAAAGCCCTAACTCCCAATTTGATGGTATTTGGAGGTGAGGCCTCTGGGAGGTAATTAGATTTAGGTGAGGTCATAGGGTGGGGCCCTTCTGATGGGATTAGAGAGCCCTCCCTCTCGTCTCTCTTTGTCGGTTTCTGTCTGTGTCTGACTCTCTGCCCCCCCATCCTCCTTCTTATTTGTGCACAAAGAAGAGATCATGTGAGGACACAAGAAGGTAGCATTCTGTAAGAAGAGAGTTGTCACCAGAACCCAACCCTGCTGACACCCTGACTTCAGACTTCCAGCCTCCAGAAGTGGAGGTCACGCTAGAGGTAGGTGCCTGTTGTTTTCAAGCCACCAATCTATGGTATTCTGTTGTGGCATCCCGAGTAGCCCGAGTCAGTGTCCTGTTCCCCATTCACTGAATTCTCAGGAAACAAAGGAGGCCAGTGTGCCTCAGCCCACCCTGTGACGGCCGGTGGCCTGGAAACAGAAAAAAAAATGGTCCACTTTGCTGGTCACTAGGGATAAAGGGGAAAGAAGAGGGCCTGGTCTCTGCCTTCAAGGCCCACTCCCCATAGGTGGCTTAGATTTTGACCAGTCAGAGCTCTTCTGGCGAGTGAGGGAGGGGAAGATGACACCCTGTTTTGTTTTGTTTTTTTAATAATTCTTTTTGGGGGGGGCCTTCGTGGCTCAGTCAGTTAAGCATCTGCCTTCGGCTAAGGTCATGATCTCAGGGTCCTGGGATTGAGCCTCGTATCAGTCTCCCTGCTCAGTGGGGAGTCTGCTTCTCCCTCTTCCTCTCCCCCCTGCTCATGCTCTCTCTCTCAAATAAATAAAATCTTTAAAAAAAATAATTCTTTTTTAAAGATTTTATTTATTCATTTGCCAGAGAGGGCGCGAGAGCACAAGCAGGGGGAGCGACAGGCAGGGAGCCCGATGGAGGACTTGATCCCAGGACCTCGGGATGTGACCTGAGCCCAAGGCAGAGGCTTAACTCGCTGAGCCACCCAGGCGCCCCAGATCACACCTTGTTGAGAGTACATTCCCTACAATGACCCAGAAGACATATTCATATAACTGTGCCAGTTGAGAGTGGGATTGGGTAAGAAGTGCAGGTTGGACCTGGTACAGGGAAGGATACCCAACTTCTCTCCCCATTAAGCATGTGTCTCTACCTTATCCTGGGCTCTGATGGCTTTGGGAAATGGCAGATAGCCAGTCTCATGAACTCATGCCTTCGGGTCATGTTTTCTACCTTCACTACACATTGGAATCATTGAAGGTACTTTGAAGAAGATCCTGACTTGATTGGTCTAGGATGCTGTGGGCATCAAGAGTTTTTTTAAAACTCCCCAAATGAATCTAGTATGCAATTAAGGTTGAGAACCCCACCAGATAAGCTCTGAGAGTGAGAACTTGATCCATTTCATGGAGCTGTCTCATAAACTTGTCTCATAATTCTGACCTAACTCATACTTCTCTTTGGGCCAAGCGAATGCATTTACTACACATGCATGCATGGAAGGTCTTTGCTCAAACTGCTTCATTGATTTGTGTTTCAACAGACTTGCTGGGCCAATAAGGAAAAATATATCATTGTTTTTTTTACAGGTTTTAATTTTTATCGAAGTTGTATATATACATTGTTTTCAAAGTTAAATGACGCTTACTATGGAAAATAGCAATCCTTGACTTTTATCCCTTCCCCTTCCCAATTCCCACTCCCCAAAAGCAACCATATTTACCCTTTCAGCTGTCCTTCTAATATTTTCCAATATGTCCAGATAACAAACTTACCCTGCTATTTCTTGATTTTACACACTTAGAGATAATCTGTTGACTTCCTAATGTAAAAGATACGGAGTTAACTCTTGGATTCTGCATCTGCTACACACAGATATTTCCTCTCTGACATCCCAATTAAGGCATAGATTTTGGTTATGTCAATATTCAGTTAATCATGTATTATTTTTGGGGTGCCTGGGTGGCTCAGTCTGTTAAGTGGCTGCCTTCGGCTCGGGTCATGATCCTGGGGTCCAGCCCTGTGTCGGGTTCCCTGATCAGCGAGGAGTCTGCTTCTCCCTCTCCCTCTCCCCCCGGCTCATGCTCTCTCTCTCTCTCAAATGAATAAATAAAATCTTTAAAAAAAAATCATGTATTATTTTCATGGCTGAGCTATGGAGTGTGCTGATTAGATTTCTTTGCTTGAGTAACTTCTTGCTTTTTTTTGGATTTAATAATTATTTCATTTTTTATTTGCTTAATTTTGTATGTACCTTATATTAATTTATCTTCAAATTGTCTTCCATCTTCTGAGACCATGTTCACGTGTATCAGATAATCTGTCAAATTCAGCTGTTTTGGGTTTTTGTTTGTTTGTCTTAGAATGATTGCTAGTAGTGACCTTCTTATATATGCTCCAGTCTAAACTGATTGTGCTCTAGAATTGAGAGATCTGGTATTCTAGGATCTCCCGTTCATCATCGTCTCAGAGATTACCTTCACCTGTCTCCTGTGTTGGATCTCTGGTTTCTTGAATCTTGTGTATTCCTCTTTCTTGGTTTACTCTCTCATTGTAATGGAGCCTATCCTCCAGTAGCATTCTTAGCCAAGTTGTATGGGAGTAAAATCATTTGGGGCTTTGCATATTCAGAAATGTATATATTCCAGCTTCATAGTTGGTTAATAATTTGCTTGAGTGTGGAATTCTAGATTGGAACTAAGAAAATTTCAGAATTTTGAAGACATTGATCCATTATCTTCTAGGTTTTAGGATTCTGGGGAAATCCAATGCCATTCTGAAAACCATTTATTTTTACATTCTGAAAGATTTTGGGATCTTCTGTTTGCTCTCACTATTATGAAATTTCACAATAATAGGTCTTGGCATGAGTTTGTTTTCATTTATTGTGCTGGCTTTTGGTGGGATTTCTCTATTGGGAAATTAGTGTCCTTTACTTTGGGATATATTCTGGAATGATTTCTTTGCCAAGTTCCTCTCATCATTTCTTACATTCTCTCTTTCTGCAACTCCTATTAATTAGTTGTTGGATGTCTGTGACTTATCCTCTCTTTTTATTATATTTTATTTTCTATTTTCTATCTTTGTATTTTAGTTCCACTTTCTGGGAGTTTTTCTTAATTTTGCTTTTTAACCTTATATTGGGTTTTTCATTTCTGCTCTAATGTTACTATTTTCCAAAAGCTTTTTTAATTTTGTTTGTTTTCTTTCTTAAATAGCATCTCATTTATGTTTCATGGATGTAATACATTTTCTTATCTGTCTAAGGATATTAATGATATTAATTTGAAGTTTTCTCCTTCCTTCACAGTGTGTTTCCTCTGAGTGTCTTTCCCGCCCCCCATGTGCTGTTGTTATTTTCTGTGTTTTTTATATGAGAGATTTTCCTTGGATGTTGGTAGTCAGTGATTTTTCCATTCACGTTAAATAATGGAAGACACCAAAACTGATTGGAAGCTCTGAGTGTGTGTGATGCTCTAAATTAGAGAACCACTGACGTCAGTATATTTGGGTCTTTTCTATTAAGTTGGTAATTTGAGTCTCCAAGGAAGTCTCCAAGGAAGACTCCTTCTGTCTCCTGCTCAGAGGATGGTCCAGGTCTGTGATTGCCAATGTTCCTGGCATAGAGAGTTGGGTAGGTGAGTGGTGAATGTCTTAGAATACTGTGAATTCTTTCACTTTATCTTCTTGGGTTTTGTTATGGACCCTGTCTGCTCATCTGTGTGTGATGCTACCCAAATGAAGCGATCCTGTGCTTTACTCTTTCCAGAGAATAAATTTCCAGACATCTGCCAGGGTAGGGGATGGGCAGCTTGCCCAAGCACATGGAGTGGGAGAGGAATACAGAGACCCAATTGCATCATCTTTCAAACAGTTCTCCTTTATCAATATTATCTACACACACACACACACACCTTTAGAAGGTTTCATCAATTCCTGAACCTTTTAATAAATCTTAAGCTAGATTTCCCCACTGTTGGTTTAAGATTCAGCTTTCTTGGGTTTGCCAGTTTGATTACCACTTGTCTATCTTCTTGTCTCCAATATTTGTTTCTATAGTTTCTTTCCCTGCTCCACCATTGTGGATTTATGCCTTATAAAATTATTTGTATTGATGTTGCATTTGGGTTTTAGGAAGAATGTGTTTAATCCACCATCTTTATATAGACGCCATTAGATTCTCATTACCTTCACCATGTCACAAAAAGTAAGAAGATACTCCTATTTTACAGATGCGAAAATGAGACCTGATACCACATTTACTGTAAGATCCAAACCTATACCTTCTATGTTCAAATCCCGTTCTACCTATCTCTTACTTAGAATTAAAACAACAAAAAAAGTTGGTCGTGATATTTGAGTTTCATTAGAGCAAAGTATGTGGCAAGATGATAATTGCTGGGGGGTGCCTGGCTGGCTCAGTCGGTAGAGCATGTGACTCTTGATCCTGGGGTTGTGAGTTTGAGCCTCACATTGGGCGTAGAGATTACTTAAAAATAAAATCTTAAAAAGAGATAATTGCTGGGCAATTTGAAAAGATAATGATTTGAAATTTAACAGTTACTAAATGCAAATAAAGTGTTAGTGCTGTATAGGCCTGGTTTCCTGTCTAGATCAACAGGAAAACAATTTTCAAAATATCTCCTTTCTGTGTATAAGTATCTTTATGGAAACTCAGTGCAGAATTTAGCATAGCTCACTGGTTTTAACCAAGGTGGGTTACTGATTTTCATTGCTGGATATTTTGTTTTTATTTATTTATTTTAATCTGCAGGTTACATGATTTTCTCTAAAAGAAAAGTCTTATGTATGTTTTCTGCCTCTGTTTAGTGGTTTTGTAACCACTAAACAAATATTTCTTTACCTACTGATTCCGCTCAGCACCCCTTCACAAGCATGCATATTTTAAATGGCATTCTTTATAGCAGAGTCACTGAGAGAACTATGAGGGGTTTAATGAATGTAATAAATATGTTTCCAAAAATAATTTCCAATTCTTATCCATTTTCAGCACTGACAGTTATTTGAATGTTTACAAGGTACATAGGTCAAATGTTGAGACTTATCATTTGGTATTATCTCTTGGGTAGCTTTAATCTATACTGGTAAGGACATATCAGTCTTTATCAACTGATATTCCATCCTTGTCTAAGAACTAAGTTTAGATTGAATAACCTTTTGAGAAACTGGATTTGTTCTTCTTGATTTTGTCCATGGAAAACCCTTTCAGTTGTTTTCAGGTCTGGCTTTCATCTGGGGTTGGCATTTCAGATTTGGTTCCAATCTGTGAATAACTCTAACCAAACCAAAGTAATGGGCTGCTTTGAGCATCATTTTTAACTGGAGAGACAAAAATTCCATCATGCTTCAGGTCATAAGTCTTGCTGCCAAAATGTTTCCCAAGTGACAGTAATTATGTATGTATGATTTATTGGAGAATTTGGGTGTCCCAAAATAATAAGAGTAGGAAAATGAACACTTTAGGGCAAATGGTGAATTGACTCAGAGAGGCTCTTCCAACAATCTTTTCAGGTTACTTGTCCTCTTAGGAAGTGTGTGTGTGTGTGTGTATGTGTGTATGTGTGTGCGTTTTCTGGAATTAGAGAAACTATAATCATTGGTCTGTCAGCTTCAGTATTGAACTTCTGGTCCCAAGTGAAATGGCCAACATTGCTGTGCTTGGGAGAGTTAAAGCTCCTAAACAATTTTCAAAGTCTTTGATCTGAGACATTTTTATGAGTAGGCACAGGGCTTCTGAATGCATCATACAATTGGATTGAAGCCTGGAAATTCACCCCGGTGTGTTTGAACAAACTGTAGCCCATGAATACCATATTTTTTATATTGGAACATTCCTTTCCTTTTTTAAAGGGACCCAGCATCTATCTTATCCCTTTTCCACATTCTTGAGTAGTTGGAATATCAGTCTCAAAGTCTTTTCAAAAACTTACTTTCATCCTTTTACAAGGGTAGAAAAAAAATAAAAGAAGAAGGTATCTGAACTTCAGATTGGATTTAAAAATTATTTTCAACTTACAGATTCCTTTTTCTCTGTCTCTGTCTCTCCCTCTCTCACACACGTACATGCACAAGCACATGAATGCATACAGACACTGTATATGTAATATGAGTAATATTATTAATGGAGTTAATACTGTCAAATAATCATACTGCAATCTATTACACAAGTAGTATCTGAGTACACATCTTTTCTGCTTTAATTGATCATATAGTGAGATGAACTATGTTGATATGAGAGGACAGAATCCAATAAAATAAATTAATCTGATGATTTCACATGTTTCCAGAAGAGCTGCAATTATTCATTCATCAAACTTTTGAATATTTCCTAGATGTCCCAGACTCTGTTCCAGGCTTTCAGAATATAAAGATGAAAAACATGGGATACCTGCTTATGTAAGAGACTGAGGTATAAACATAAATTACAGTTCATGAGAAAGCATAGAGATTTTTGAGCAATGTTCTAGGGGAGGGCTATAGACTGAATGTTTGTGTCCCCCAAAATTCGTATGTTGAAATCTAATCCCCCAATGGGGATTTGATATTTGGATGTGGGGTGTTTGGGAGGTGATTAGGTCATGAAGGTGGAGTCCTCATGAATGGAATTAGTGCCTTTTTAAAAAAGAGGCTCTACAGAGCTTCCCTGCTCCTTCTCCCATATGAGGACATAGCAAGAAGACAACTATCTATGAACCAGACACCACATCTGCCAGTGTCTTGACCTTGGAGTTCTGAGCCTCTAGAACTGTGAGAAATAAATTTCTGTTGTTGATGAGCCACCCAGTCTATGGAATTCTGTTATAGTAGCCCAAACTGACTAAGATAGGGAACAAAAATTTAAGCAACTCTCTTGCCTGATGGGTAGAAGTATGGGTATCTTAAAGTATGGTTAGAACTAGCCTGGCTTAGAAAAGGGTCAAGTACATTCCTGCAAGAGGTGCTACAGCATGTCAACAGGGATTGACCAGATTTTATTTATAAGATGGGCAAAATATAAATTGATTCATTTTTATAAGCCGGGTATTTGTAGTTATGGGGCCATTTTTGGAGTCATCTTGGATTTCTCTTTCTCACACATGCCATATCCAAGCTATTGTCAAATGTTATTGGCAAAATGTATAGACTCTATGTTCAAAACACATGTCAAATCAGACCACTTCTCCCTATCTCCATGACTACTAGCCAGGTCCAAGTCACCATAAGCTCTTGCCTGGACTACTACGAAAACATCTTAGTTTGTTGTGTTAGTTTTCAGTTGCTGTGTAACACATTACCACAAACTGGGTGGTTTAAAACCACACACAGTTATATCTCACAGTTTCCATGGGTCAGGAGTCTGGAAATAGCTTAACTGGATACTCTGTTCAGGTGTTGCTTGCATTCTCATCTGGAGGTTCGACTAAGGAAGAATCCACCTCCAGGTTCACACAGATTGTTGGCAAAATTCAGTTCCTTGTGGTTATAGAACTGAGGGCTGGCTTCTTACTGGCTCCTGGCTGGGGACCGCCTATAGGTTCTAGAGGCCTCTCATAGTTCCCTGACACAAGGCCCACTCCATAGGCCATAGGTGGTTTGCTTCCTAAATATAACCAAGAGAATTTCTCACATTCCAGTCTGCTAAAATGAAGTCTTATGTAACGTAACATAATCAGGAGAGTGGCATCATATTTGCCATATTTTGTTCATTGGAAATAAGTCATAGTTTCTGCCTACATTCAGGGGAGATTCCCATACAAGAGCATGATACATTAGAGGTCAACTTAAGGTGTGTCCACCACAGTGGTCTTACAAATTCCATACATGTCCTCCTACAACTTACTCTACATACAGAAGCCAGAGTGATCCTTTTAAAATGTAAAACTAACAATGTCATTCTCTTGTTTACAATCCTCTACTGGCTTAGAATAAGGCCTATAAGATAAAGCATATATAATCGCTGGCTACCTCACCTGCTTCATTTTTCACCAGTCTTCCCTCGCTTATTCCTCTTCAGCACATGGGAATCTTTGTGGCTCCTCAATCACGCCAAGCACACTTCTGCCTGATGATTTTTGCATTTGCTGTTTTCTCCACCTCAAACACTACCCTAGCAGATCATTATGACTTGAACTCTCTTTTCACTTAGGTATCTGCTCAAATGTTACTTCCTCAGAGAGCACTTCTCAGATTCCCCCAATCTAAAATAGCCCTTGCACTATATATCTCAATATCTTTTCCCCTACCTTATTTTTTCCTAGCCCTTACCTCTCTCTATATTTTAGAATATACTTATTCACTTATTCATTGACTCTCTCTCCCACTAGAACTCAAGCTTCATGAGGGCAAGGACCTTGTCTATCTCATTCTCTGTTGTTTTCCCATGCCTAAATCGTTGCTTAGTGTAAAGTTGGCTCTTGTGTGTGAATGAATAATGAAAGGATTTAAGACACAAAATAAAACTTTTCAAAAATAATTTATTGCTATTGATAATATGTTGAATTTTTCAAGTAAGCAGTGACTAAACTCTAGACCATGAGACGAAATTTTTCTCATGATTTGGTTTTATCAGAATAGTGAAGAACAATCAATATCTCAAATGAGATTTAAAGTCACTTGAGTGACCTCAGAGTAGTTGATATTTCTTACTTATCAATGATCAAGACTAGCATTACTAATAGTGGAAAAATGTGACATTAACACAAAAAAGGCAGTGACAGAGTAAAAGAAAGAAAAAAGACATAAGACATTTAGAAAACAAATAGAAAAATGGCAAATGTAAATCCTACCTTAACATTAATTACGTTAAATGTGAACTCCAATTAAGTCAGAGATTGGTAGAATGGATTTTTTATTTTTAGAGAGAGAAAGTGAGTGAGTGTGTGTGTGTGTGTTTAGGCGTAGGGGGAGGGGCAGCAGGAGAGGGAGAGAATCTTAAGCAGGCTCCATGCTCAGCACAGAGGCTGATGCAGGACTCAATTTCAGTACCCTGAGATCATGACCTGTGCCGAAATCAGAGGTCAGACACTTAACTGACTGAGCCATTCAGGTGCCCCAGTAGAATGGATTTTTTTTTTTTTTTTTTTAATTTTTTTATTCTTATGTTAATCCCCTTACATTACAACATTAGTTTTAGATGAAGTGTTCCATGATTCATTGTTTGTGCACAACACCCAGTGCTCCCTGCAGAATGTGCCCTCCTAAATACCCACCACCAGGCTAACCCATCCTCCCACCCCCCTCCCCTCTAGAACCCTGTTTGTTTTTCAGAGTCCATCGTCTCTCATGGTTCGTCTACCCCTCCGATTTCCCCCGCTTCATTCTTCCCCTCCTGCTACCTTCTTCTTCTTCTTCTTCTTTTTTTTTTTTCTTAACATATATTGCATTATTTGTTTCAGAGGTACAGATCTGAGATTCAACAGTCTTGCACAATTCACAGCGCTTACCAGAGCACATACACTCCCCAGTGTCTATCACCCAGTCACCCCATCCCTCCCACCCCACCCCCCACTCCAACAACACTCAGTTTGTTTCCTGCGATTAAGAATTCCTCATATCAGTGAGATCATATGATACATGTCTTTCTCTGTTTGACTTATTTCACTCAACATAATACCCTCCAGTTCCATCCACGTTGTTGCAAATGGCAATATCTCATTCCTTTTGATGGCTGCATAATATTCCATTGTATATATATACCACATCTTCTTTATCCATTCATCTGTCGATGGACATCTTGGCTCTTTCCACAGTTTGGCTATTGTGGACATTGCTGCTATAAACATCGGGGTGCACGTACCCCTTCGGATCCCTACTTTTGTATCTTTGGGGTAAATACCCAGTAGTGCAATTGCTGGATCATATGGTAGCTCTATTTTCAACTTTTTGAGGAACCTCCATACAGTTTTCCAGAGTGGCTGCACCAGTTTGCATTCCCACCAACAGTGTAGGAGGGTTCCCCTTTCTCCGCATCCCCGCCAACATCTGTCGTTTCCTGACTTGTTAATTTTAGCCATTCTGACTGGTGTGAGGTGATACCTCATTGAGGTTTTGATTTGGATTTCCCTGATGCCGAGCGATATTGAGCACTTTTTCATGTGTCTGTTGGCCATTTGGATGTCTTCTTTGGAAAAATGTCTGTTCATGTCTTCTGCCCATTTCTTAATTGGATTCTTTGTTCTTTGGGTGTTGAGTTTGATGAGTTCTTTATAGATTTTGGATACTAGCCCTTTATCTGATATGTCATTTGCAAATATCTTCTCCCATTCTGTCGGTTGTCTTTTGGTTTTCTTAACTGTTTCCTTTGCTTTGCCAAAGCTTTTTATCTTGATGAAGTCCCAATAGTTCATTTTTGCCCTTGCTTCCCTTGCCTTTGGCGATGTTTCTAGGAAGAAGTTGCTTCGGCTGAGGTCAAAGAGGTTGTTGCCTGTGTTCTCCTTTAGGATTTTGATGGACTCCTGTCTCACATTGAGGTCTTT
The DNA here is from genome assembly GCF_029215605.1 of Mirounga angustirostris. Classification (NCBI taxonomy): domain Eukaryota; kingdom Metazoa; phylum Chordata; class Mammalia; order Carnivora; family Phocidae; genus Mirounga; species Mirounga angustirostris. The sequence continues at coordinate 140,415,538 of NW_026991709.1, read as the reverse complement.
CAGCCATTTGGAGTCTATTTTTGTGTGTGGTGTAAGGAAGTGGTCCAGTTTCATTCTTCTGCATGTGTCTATCCAATTTTCCCAACACCATTTGTTGAAGAGACTGTCTTTGTTCCATTGGACATTCTTTCCTGCTTTGTCGAAGATTAGTTGACCATAGAGTTGAGGGTCCATTTCTGGGCTCTCTATTCTGTTCCATTGATCTATGTGTCTGTTTTTGTGCCAGTACCATGCTGTCTTGATGATGACAGCTTTGTAATAGAGCTTGAAGTCCGGAATTGTGATGCCACCGGCTTTGCTTTTCTTTTTCAATATTCCTCTGGCTATGCGGGGTCTTTTCTGGTTCCATACAAATTTTAGGATTATTTGTTCCATTTCTTTGAAAAAAGTGGATGGTATTTTGATGGGGATTGCATTGAATGTGTAGATTGCTCTAGGTAGCATTGACATCTTCACAATATTTGTTCTTCCAATCCATGAGCATGGAACGTTTTTCCATTTCTTTGTGTCTTCCTCAATTTCTTTCATGAGTATTTTATAGTTTTCTGAGTAAAGATCCTTTGTCTCTTTGGTTAGATTTATTCCTAGGTATCTTATGGTTTTGGGTGCAATTGTAAATGGGATCGACTCCTTAATTTCTCTTTCTTCTGTCTTGTTGTTGGTGTATAGGAATGCCACTGACTTCTGTGCATTGATTTTATATCCTGCCACGTTACTGAATTCCTGTATGAGTTCTAGCAGTTTTGGGGTGGAGTCTTTTGGGTTTTCCACATAAAGTATCATATCATCTGCAAAGAGTGAGAGTTTGACTTCTTCTTTGCCAATTTGGATGCCTTTGATTTCTTTTTGTTGTCTGATTGCTGTGGCTAGGACTTCCAATACTATGTTGAATAGCAGTGGTGATAGTGGACATCCCTGCCGCGTTCCTGACCTTAGGGGGAAAGCTCTCAGTTTTTCCCCATTGAGAATAATATTTGCTGTAGGTTTTTCATAGATGGCTTTTATGATATTGAGGTATGTACCCTCTATCCCTATACTCTGAAGAGTTTTGATCAAGAAAGGATGCTGTACTTTGTCAAAAGCTTTTTCTGCATCTATTGAGAGGATCATATGATTCTTGTTCTTTCCTTTGTTAATGTACTGTATCACATTGATTGATTTGCGGATGTTGAACCAACCTTGCAGCCCAGGGATAAATCCCACTTGGTCATGGTGAATAATCCTTTTAATGTACTGTTGGATCCTATTGGCTAGTATTTTGGTGAGAATTTTTGCATCCATGTTCATCAGGGATATTGGTCTGTAATTCTCCTTTTTGATGGGGTCTTTGTCTGGTTTGGGGATCAAGGTAATGCTGGCCTCATAAAATGAGTTTGGAAGTTTTCCTTCCGTTTCGATTTTTTGGAACAGTTTCAGAAGAATAGGTATTAATTCTTCTTGAAATGTTTGGTAGAATTCCCCTGGGAAGCCATCTGGCCCTGGGCTTTTGTTTTTTGGGAGATTTTTAATGACTGCTTCAATTTCCTTAGTGGTTATAGGTCTGTTCAGGTTTTCTATTTCATCCTGGTTCAGTTTTGGTAGTTGATACATCTCTAGGAATGCATCCATCTCTTCCAGGTTATCTAATTTGCTGGCATAGAGTTGCTCATAATATGTTCTTATAATTGTTTGTATTTCTTTGGTGTTGGTTGTGATCTCTCCTCTTTCATTCATGATTTTGTTGATTTGGGTCATTTCTCTTCTCTTTTTGATAAGTCTGGCCAGGGGTTTATCAATCTTGTTAATTCTTTCAAAGAACCAGCTCCTAGTTTCGTTGATCTGTTCTACTGTTCTTTTAGTTTCTATTTCATTGATTTCTGCTCTGATCTTTATGATTTCTCTTCTCCTGCTGGGTTTAGGCTTTATTTGCTGTTCTTTCTCCAGCTCCTTTAGGTGTAGGGTTAGGTTGTGTACTTGAGACCTTTCTTGTTTCTTGAGAAAGGCTTGTATTGCTATATACTTTCCTCTTAGGACTGCCTTTGCTGCATCCCAAAGATTTTGAACAGTTGTGTTTTCATTTTCATTGGTTTCCATGTATTTTTTTAATTCTTCTTTAATTTCCTGGTTGACCCATTCATTCTTCAGTAGGATGCTCTTTAGCCTCCATGTATTTGAGTTCTTTCCGACTTTCCTCTTGGGATTGAGTTCTAGTTTCAAAGCATTGTGGTCTGAAAATAGGCAGGGAATGATCCCAATCTTTTGGTACCGGTTGAGACCTGATTTATGACCTAGGATGTGATCGATTCTGGAGAATGTTCCATGGGCACTAGAGAAGAATGTGTATTCCGTTGCTTTGGGGTGGAATGTTCTGAATATGTCTGTGAAGTCCATTTGGTCCAGTGTGTCATTTAAAGTCTTTATTTCCTTGTTGATCTTTTGCTTAGATGATCTGTCCATTTCAGTGAGGGGGATGTTAAAGTCCCCCACTATTATTGTATTGTTGTTGATGTGTTTCTTTGCTTTTGTTATTAATTGCCTTATATAATTGGCTGCTCCCATGTTAGGGGCATAGATATTTACAATTGTTAGATCTTCTTGTTGGATAGATCCTTTAAGTATGATATAGTGTCCTTCCTCATCTCTTATTACAGTCTTTGGTTTAAAATCTAATTTGTCTGATATAAGGATTGCCACCCCAGCTTTCTTTTGGTGTCCATTAGCATGGTAAATGGTTTTCCACCCCCTCACTTTCAATCTGGGGGTGTCTTTGGGTCTAAAATGAGTCTCTTGCAGACAGCATATCGATGGATCTTGTTTTTTAATCCAGTCTGTTAGCCTGTGTCTTTTGATTGGGGCATTTAGCCCATTTACATTCAGGGTAACTATTGAAAGATAGGAATTTAGTGCCATTGTATTGCCTGTAAGGTGACTGTTACCGTATATTGTCTGTGTTCCTTTCTGGTCTATGTTGCTTTTAGGGTCTCTCTTTGCTTAGAGGACCCCTTTCAAGATTTCTTGTAGGGCTGGTTTTGTGTTTGCAAATTCCTTTAGTTTTTGTTTGTCCTGGAAGCTTTTTATCTCTCCTTCAATTTTCAATGACAGCCTAGCTGGATAGAGTATTCTTGGCTGCATATTTTTCTCATTTAGTGCTCTGAATATATCCTGCCAGTCCTTTCTGGCCTGCCAGGTCTCTGTGGATAGGTCTGTTGCCAATCTAATGTTTCTACCATTGTAGGTTACATATCTCTTCTCCCGAGCTGCTTTCAGGATTTTCTCTTTGTCTCTGAGACTCGTAAGTTTTACTATTAGATGTCGGGGAGTTGACCTATTTTTATTGATTTTGAGAGGGGTTCTCTGTGCTTCCTGGATTTTCATGCCTGTTTCTTTCCCCAAATTAGGGAAGTTCTCTGCTATAATTTGCTCCATTATACCTTCTGCCCCTCTCTCTCTTTCTTCTTCTTCTGGGATCCCAATTATTCTAATGTTGTTTCGTCTTATGGTATCGCTTATCTCTCGAATTCTGCCCTCATGATCCAGTAGTTGTTTATCTCTCTTTTTCTCAGCTTCTTTATTTTCCAGCATTTCATCTTCTATATTACTGATTCTCTCTTCTGCCTCATTTATTCTAGCAGTTAGCGCCCCCAATTTTGATTGCACCTCATTAATAGCCTTTTTGATTTCTACTTGGTTGGATTTTAGCTCTTTTACTTCTCCAGAAAGAGTTTCTCTAATAACTTCCATATTTTTTTCAAGCCCAGCTAGTATCTTTAAAGTGATGATTCTGAACTCTAGATCTGACATCGTACTAATGTCCGTATTGAGTAGGTCCCTGGCAGTCGGTACTGCCTCTTGTTCTTTTTGTTGAGGTGATTTTTTCCGTCTCGTCATTTTGTGCAGAGGAGAATAGATTAATGAGAGAACAAAATGCTAGCAGAGTAACCACGTCCCCAGAAAATATACTCTAAACAAATCAGAAAAGACCTGAAGCAGTGGGATAAGAAGGGGAAAGAGAGAAAAAAGAAAAAGAAAAAAAAAGAAAAAGATAAAGATAAAAACAAAAACAAACAAAACAAAACAACAACAACAAAAGAAAAACCAGAATGTGATCAAATATGATCTATATGGTATATAGATCAGTGCCACACACTAGATTTGGGGTGTGTTTTGGTCTTTTAGAAGAAAGTGTCTCCCAAAATTTTAAAGAAAGAAAAAGATATATGTACAAAAATAAGGGTTGATATGATGAAGGGATAGAAAATGACTGTAAAAATGGAAATTATAAAAAATTTTATAAAAGGAATTGATAAGAAGTTGTTTGAAAAAGAAAGAAGAAGATTTAAAAAAAGAAAAAAGAAAAAGAAAAAAAAAGGGAGAGGATGTGATCAGGCAGGGGAATAGAAAACACCATATACTAGAGATTTAGGGTATATTTTAATCTGTTAGAAGAAACTATCTCAAAATTTTAAAGAGAGAACAACTTATATATATAAGCCAAAAATATGGGTAACTACTATGAAGGGATAGAATATGACTCTAAAAATGAAAAATAAAAATGTTTTTTTTTTAAAAAAAGGGATTGATAAGATGTTGTTTGAAAAAGGGAAAAAGAAAAATTCAAAAAGAAATAAAAAGACAAAAAGACAGTTAAAAAAAAAATTAACTTTAAAAGACTAAGGAATCATGGTAAAAAAGCCGTGAATTCTATGTGCAGTATTCCCCTAGCGCTGGAGTTCTGCCGTTCTCATTGATCGGTAAACTTGGTCTTGGCTGGCTGTTCTCGCTGATCTTCTGGGGAGGGGCCTGTTGCCGTGGTTTCCAAATGTCTCTGCCGGAGGCGGAATTGCCCCGCCCTTGCCCCCTCCCGGCTAAGTCATCTGCTCAGGTTTGCTCTCCGGGGCTTTTGTTCCCTGCGAGCTTTCCGCACAGCTTTGGAGGCGGAGCGTGAAAATGGCGGCCTCCCAATCTCCGCCCCGGAGGAGCCGAGAACTCGGGCCTGCTCCTCAGTGAGCCCCCAGAGAAAAGCCGTCAGTCACTCCCGTCTCCCCGGTCTCCGGCTGCACTCCATGCTCAACCGGCCTGTGACCGCGCGTTTCTATCTCTGGCACCCGACCCGGTCTGGAGTCTCCAAACCCAGCAGATCCCTGCGGTGCCCTCCCGCGCGGCTCCCCCCGGGGGAGGAAGGTGAGTCTCCCTGGATCTGCCGCTTGTTGGGTCCCTGCTGGAGGAGCAGTGGCCCGGCTGTGCCGCGGATCACGGTTTATGGCCACCCCGAGCTGAGAGCCTGCGCCTGGGCTCCGCCTCTGCAGCCGGCTTCCCTGCTCCGATACCTGGGAGCTCTGCCGCCCTCAGGCACCCCCGGTCCCTCTGTGACCCCGAGGGTCCTGAGACCACACTGTCCCGGAGGGTTCCACCCCCCGCTTAGCCACCAGAGTGACGTCCCTCGGCGGAGCAGACTTTTAAAAGTTCCGATTTTGTGCTCCGCGGCTCTATCACTTGCCAGAAGCGGCCGACGGAGGCCCCTCCCCCGCCGTCTATCCTCCCGAATATCGCCTCGGATTCACTTCTCCGCACGTCCTACCTTCCAGAAAATGGTCGCTTTTCTGTTCAGAAAGTTGTTGCTCTTCTTTTCTTTGATCTCCTGTTGGGTTTGTAGGTGTTCAGAATGGTTTGATCCCTATCCAGCTGAATTCCTGAGAGGAGACGAAATCCAGGTCTCCTACTCCTCCGCCATCTTGCCTGGATTTTTTTTTTTTAAGATTTTATTTATTTATTCATGAGAGACAGAGAGAGAGAGAGAGAGGCAGAGGGAGAAGCAAGCTCCCAAGGAGCAGAGAGCCCCAAGCGGGACTCGATCCCAGGACCCTGGGATCATGACCCGAGCCGAAGACAGACGCTTAACCATCTGAGCCACCCAGGCGCCCTAGAATGGATTTTTAAAAATGCTCCAAGTATTTCTGTCTACAAGCAACAAATTTCAGATTCAAGACACAAATAAGATAAAAGTAAAATGATAAAGATATACCATTCAAAGAGTAACCAAAAGAAAGCTAGAGTTGCTATGCTAATACCAGACAAAATAGACTCTAAAATAAAATTGTTACTAGAGACAAAAAAAGGCATTTTATAATGATAAAAGGGTCAGTGCATCAAGAAGTTATAATAATTAGAAACTTATATGTACCTAACAAGAGAGTCCCCAAATTCATGAAGCAAAAAAGTAAGAATTTAAGTGAGAAATAGAAAATTCAACAGTAATAATGGGAGACATCAAAATCCTACTTTGAATAACGGGTAGAACAACTGGACAGAAGATCACCATGGAAAGAGAAGATTTAAACAATAGTGTAAACCAGCTTGACATAACAGACATCTATAGAACACCCAAAAAATGCTGAAAACACATTCTTCTCAAGTGAACATGGAATATTCTCCAGGATAGTTCCATATATTAAGTCATAAAAGGAGTCTCAAAACATTTGAAAGGGTTAAAATTATACAAAGTAACGGGGCGCCTGGGTGGCTCAGTCGGTTAAGCGACTGCCTTCGGCTCAGGTCATGATCCTGGAGTCCCGGGATCGAGTCCCGCATCGGGCTCCCTGCTCAGCAGGGAGTCTGCTTCTCCCTCTGACCCTCCCCCCTCTCATGTGCTCCCTCATTCTCTCTCTCTCAAATAAATAAATAAAATCTTAAAAAAAAAAAAAAAAAAAAAAAAAATTATACAAAGTATGTTTCCTGAATACAGTGAAATGAAGTTAGAAATCAGTAACTGAAGGAATTTTGGAAATTCCCATTTATAAATAAGTGTGTTAGAAATTAATATGCTCATAAATAATGGGTAGAAAGAGAAACCACATGGGCAATTGGGAATAATTTTAGATGAATGAAAACAAAAATACAACATACCATGATTTATGGTATGCTTAGAGGGAAACTTAAAGGTTTAAATGCTTATATTAAAAAAGAGTAAAGCTATTAAATCAATAACCTACCCTTCTACCTTAAGAAACTAGAAAAAGAACGGTCTAAACGCAAAGCAAGCAGAAGGAGGAAAATGATAAAGATTACAGCAGAAATAAAAGAAATAGAGAATAGCAGAACAATGAAGAAGATTTTAAAAACCCAAAATTTGGTTTATTGAAAACATCAACACAATTTTTAAAATTTACCTAGGCTAACACAGAAAAAAGGGAAAGGACTCAGAGTACTAAGATTTTATTTATTTATTTGACAGAGAGACACAGCCAGAGAGGGAATACAGGCAGGGGGAGTGGGAGAGGGAGAAGCAGGCTTCCCGCCGAGCAGGGAGCCCGATGCGGGGCTCGATCCCAGGACCCTGGGATCATGACCTGAGCCGAAGGCAGACGCTTAACGACTGAGCCACCCAGGCACCCCAGGACTCAGAGTACTAAAACCAAGAATGAAAGAGGTGATGTTATAACCAACTTTACAGAAATAAAAAAAGATTTGAGGGAATACTGTGAACAATTGTCAACAAAAGAGATAACCTAGATGAAATGAATGAATCTCTACGGTGCCAAGAAAATTCAATGGGGAAAGAATAGTCCAGTTCAACAAATGGTGCTGGATCTACTGGTATCCACAAGCAAAAGAATGAATGTGGTCATCTACCTCATATCATATACAAAAATTAACTCAAAATAGATCAAAGCCCTAAGTGTAAGAGCTAAATCTATAAAACTCTTAGAGGAAGCATAGATGTAAGTCTTCATGACCTTGGATTAAGCAACAGTTTCTTAAATATGACACATAAAGCATAATCCAACAAAGAAAACATGAATAAATTGGACTTAATAAAAATAAAAAACTTTTATGTATCAAGAAATGAAAAGACAACCCACAGAATGGGAGAAAATATTTGCAAATCATATTATCTGACAAGGATCTGGTAACCAAAATATCTGAAGAACACTTAAACTCAATCATAAAAAGACAACCTAATTAAAAAATGAGCAAAGGCTGTGTTAGAAGTTTCTTCAACGAAGATATACAAATGACCATTAAGCACATGAAAAGATGCTCAACTCATTAGTCATTAGAGAAATGCAAATCAACACCACAGTGAGAACTACTTCACACCCACCAGGATGACTATACTCAAAAAGTTGGACGTTAACTGTTGATGAGGTTGTGGAGAATTTGGAACACTTACAGATTGCTGGTTTGAATAAAATGGTGCAGCCGCTTTGGAAAACAGTTTGGTAATTCCTCAGAAGGTTAACTGTAGCATTATTATGTCACATAGCAATTCCACTCCCACGCATATACTCGAGAAAATTGAAAACAGATAGTCACACAAACATGTTCAGAGCAGCATTATCATAATAGCTAAGAAATGGAAATAATTCAAATGTCCATCAACTGCTAAATGGACAAAGAGATGTGATATACCCATACAATGGAATATTATTTCCCTATAAAAAGGAATGAAGTATTATAGATGCTACAACATGAATGAATCTTAAACACATGCTAAATGAAGGCAACACACACAAACGGCTACATATTACACGATTCCATTTATATGAAATTTCCAGGATATGCAAATTAATAAAGAGGCAAAGGAGATTTTTAGTTTCCGGAGGCTGGCAGAGGGAGGGTGTGGGGAATTAGTTCTAATGTGTATGAGGTTTCTTTTAGGGGTGATGAAAAATTCTTGAATTAAGTAGTGGTGATGATTGTATAAACTTGTAAATTTATCAAAAGCCTTGAACTGTATACTTTAAAAAAGGTAATTTGATGGTATATAAATTATATGTCAATAAAAAAAAAGAATCTAAGAGGTGCCTGGCTGCCTCAGTCAGTAGAGCATGTGACTTTTGATCTTGGGGTCATGAGTTCAAGCCCCATGTTGGGTATAGATCTCACTTTAAAAATAAATTTAAAAATATTAAAAAATGTTTTAAAGAATCTGAAATCCATGAAGAAAGTGAATTATGAAAAATCACTTAAGTAAGAATATCTTTCTGATTGGCGAGATGTGGCTCTTCACAAAGTCTACAGTAAGAAACCAACACCCACAGCCAGACCTACCTTGGACTTGATTTCATTCAACCTTGAGTTGCTCTGATCATAATGGCTACAACATGGGAGAGAACTTCCCCAATTCTCTTCCCTCATAGGTAGGTTCTGTTCTTTACTTTGTCCAAATGTCCCCCTTCCCTCTCAAGAAGACATTCTGCTACTCCTTTTTTTCTGTTTTTCTTTCTCATTCTCTCCTCTGCCTTTTCCCCCTCATTTCCCTCCATGATCATTCAAATTTTCCTTTCTTTTTTTGCCTGCTCACCTCTCTGTCTCTCTGTCTCTGTCTCTCACCCCTTGCTTCCACCTCTTTCTTCTCCTCTTCCTTGTTCCCTTTCCTCTTACCTGGCTACAGTATATACTTTAAAGTTTTCTTTCTTTCTTTCTTTCTTTCTTTCTTTCTTTCTTTCTTTCTTTCTTTCTTTCTTTCAGAGAGAGAGAGAGAGAGAGAATCTTAAGCAGTCTCCATGGTCAACGCAGAGCTGGAAGTGGGGCTTGATCTCACAATCCTGAGGTCATGACCTGAGCTGAAATCAAGAATGGGATGCTTAACCGACTGAGCCACCCAGGTGCCCCAAAGTATTTTTGTCAGAATTATGTACTTTTTTGCTCTCTTTGCTTAGCTGAAAAGAAAGTGATTTTGATGCTTAATATTTCCTTAAGGAAAACTAACTCTAAATTAATTACAAGGTTGATTTTGCTTTAGGGGATATAACTGGTAATTAAAAAAAAAGGTTACCCACCCATGCTGTATGAGTAGTTATAAATAATTGAGGTAAGATACTTTCGTGAACATTAAAAAGTGATTTGTAAATATGAGCAGACACTACTGGTAAACACTGATAACATCTAGTGTGGTGGTGTTCACTGAAGGTTCTTAATTATAATTTGGCTCTTGTATGTGTAGACACGCCTGAGTTAACCATTTACGCTACAAAGCATAAGCCTCCTACACAGATAGTTTCATTTGACTCATATAAACCTGATCACGTTTTCCCTCAGGAATGTCCTTTCTGAACTAAAAAAATACAATATCGGTTGTAAGCTCTTCTCTTGTGAAGCCATCTTCAGAATGACCGATTATTCTCTGTCGTTCATCTGGAAGAGTGAGTAAGTACAAAAAGAATACCATTAGCCACAAAGTTGTCATCTTCTTCAAATAAAATTCTGATCTCTGGCTTGAATGTTGAAACGGAAGATTCACTGTTTTCTCCTGTCGTGGGTCAAGAGACATGATTTTGTAACTGTCATTTTATGAGAAAACTTGATTCCGTTTGTTGACAAAACGTTAAGAAAATGAACTGGTTAAGTTTCACAGGACTTGGTGATTGAAATTCTAGTGCCCAGAGTAGTGGTGTCAGAATGATGAGGCATCCAGATAATGATCTCAGAAACCTTCCCAAACAATGTGACCACTTCATTAGAAGGGGAAGGGGGAGGGAGGAAACAGACAGAATTCTTCAGTCAATTCCTAAGAGGCCATCTAACCTGTCTTGGAGAGACAGAGTGCTTTACTGTGGGGCCTACTTTGGTATATCGGTACAACTATTAGAAAAATTAGAATTACGATGAGATATTAAGTATTAGGGGCTCCAAGGAAAGCTGAAGAAGGTGGATTTCCATTGTCTGGCTCTAGCAGTCAGCCAGGTGGCACCTTTAAGATCCCCCCCAGCACGGTTTGAGAAGCTTGGTATTTGCTTATCTTCCTGAAGCTGCACAAAGGCTCTGTGTCTGGGTATGTTAGCTGTTCGGCAAAAATACACTGCCCCCTGCTCCTGAGCATATAGTTGGACCATATTTCCCAGGCTGCTTCGTAGTTTGTTGTGGTCGTGAATTCTAACCAACAGAATGTGTGCAGGAAATCGTTTATGCCATGGCTGAGCCAAGCCTTTTAGGAAACACAGATGTCTCCTCCTTATTTTGTTTCTTCCTTTATTGATTGGATGCTGATGAAGGTGAGGCCTTGGGGGAGGGGGAAGCTACCTAGTAAAACAGAACGCAATACAAAGGGGCCTGAGCATGTCCAAGAGCCACCCACCACCCAGAAACAGTTTAGGTGAGCAAGAAATAAGCTTTTATGAGGCTTGAGGATTATATATTTTGAGGTCTATTTATTATAGCTGCTAGCATGACCCTCACTAACCAGGGATTTGAGTGGCTAGCAATTGCAGGACTGCAATTAAAGGAAGCAACACCAACAAATGCCTTCAACAAATGCCCAGGAAATACCATTTCAGAAACGTAACCCTTTTACCTTTTCTTCCTTCTGTTTCTCATTTTTAGTTTGTCATTGGCTTACTTCCCTGTTTTTTTGTTGTTGTTGTAATTAATTAATTTATCGGTAGCAAAATCTCCTCTTTATTTTTATTTTTTTTTAAAGATTTTTATTTATTTATTTGACAGAGAGAGAGCACAAGTGGGGGAGCAGCAGAGGGAGAAGGAGAAGCAAGCTCCCCGCTGAGCAGGGAGCCTGATGCGGGGCTCCATCCCAGGACCTTGAGATCATGACCTGAGCCGAAGGCAGCCGTTTAACTGACTGAGCCACCCAGGCGCCCCCAAAATCTCCTCTTTAAACCTTGTCCCTCACTACCCCCACCCCCAAATATGACTGAGCTTGGAAAAAGTTACCAGGAAAGACTTTTCATAAATCCTCCAAGAATGAGAATGGGGGTGATATGGGAGCTGGGTGAGGAGAAGACGCTGTGTCGTGATTAATGGAGGAGAGCCTATGGAGCATTTGGATATCTGAATTATTTTCATTACGAGGATGATGAGAAGACTGCCCATTAGGGACAATGATGGGTTATTTTTAGGTATGTTAAGTTTTGAAGTTCTTATTCAACAAAATGAACATTGTTTACATTCCATCTACCTTTTCAGTTGTGATAAAGTAGATGTAGGTATAGTATGAACAGCCAGCCAGGTAGCATGAGCCACCGTATTCTGCAGTTAAAGAAATAATTTTATTTATTTATTTATTTATTTGATTTCATTTTTAAGTCATTTCTGCACCCAACATGGGGCTCAAACTTATAACCCCAAGATCAAGAGTCATATGCTTTACTGACTGAGCCAGCCAGGTGCCCCAAGAAATAATTTAAATTGTTTTATTTACCTGTATACAGATTAAAATGTGAATATTTTATAGTGATTCGAAGGGGTACCTGCACCCCAATGTTTATAGCAGCAATGTCCACAATAGCCAAACTATGAGAAAAGCCCAAATGTCCATCAACAGATGAATGGATAAAGAAGATGTGGTGTGTATATATATACAATGGAATATTACTCAGCCATCACAAAGAATGAAATCTTCCCATTTGTAATGACATAGATAGAACTAAAGGATATTATGCTAAGTGAAATAAGTCAGTCAGAGAAAGACAAGTATCATATGATCTCATATGTGGAATTGAAGAAACAACAGATGAACAAAGAGGAAGGGAAGGAAAAATAAAATAAGATAAAAACAGACAGGGAGGCAAACCATATGAGATTCTTAACTATAGGAAACAAACTGAGGGTTGCTGGAGGGGTGGTGGGTGGGTGAATGAGGTAACTGGGTGATGGACATTGAGGAAGGCACGTGATATAATGAGCACTGGGTGTTACATGCAACTGATGAATCACTAAATTATACCCCTGAAATTAATAATACACTATATGTTAACTAAATTTAATTTAAATAAAAAATTTTAAAAAATAAATGAATAAAATATGAACATTTAAAACATTTCAATTTTTTAAAAAGTAATCTCTACTTTCAACATGGGGCTCGAACTCACAACTCCAAGATCAAGAGTCACATGCGTGGGGCACCTGGGTGGCTCAGTCAGTAAGCATCTGCCTTTGGCTCAGGTCATGATCCCAGGGTCCTGGGATCAAGTCCCGCATCAGACTCCCTGTTCAGTGGGAAGCCTGCTCCCCTTCTGTCTGCCGCTCCCCCTGCTTGTGCTCTCTCTCTCTCTCTGACAAATAAATAAATAAAATCTTAAAGAAAAAAAGTTGATGCTTTACCGGCAGAACCAGCCAGGCACCCCAAGAATGTGGACATTTTTATTAAAAACACAATTATTTACAATTAAAAATACAATCTTTGAAGCACTGAATTATGAGACAAGTGTAAATCATTTTGTTCTAAGAGCTGAGTCAAAGATTCAGGAAATATTTGTTGAGCTCCTTTCATATGTCAGGTGCTGTTACATTTGTTTTCTATGGTTCAGCCAAATCCACGCATTTTATTTTCCTATACATTTCAAGTAGTAGTATATACAAATATATACTGCACCTTGTAAGTTTTTGTGACACCATCCTATATATATACTAGGCAGAGTACACAAATGATAGTAAACTAAAATGAACACATTTTAACCCCTCTTGATCTTCTAATTTTGTTTGGAAGTGTCAGAGGCCAGGTTCCTGGGAAACAGACTCTTGTGATTCTTACATTTTTGGACGGAAGTTTCATTACGGGGTACTCTGGAGAACAGCACTTGCAAAGAGTAAGAAAAGCAGAAGGAAAAGCAAAAGGAGAAGGTGAACCACAGTGTAACTGCAAAGAGGCCTCAGTTGTCCTACACAGAGCTTTGGAGCTGGATTGATTCTTCAGAATTGTTCCACACTGAGACAGACGGTCTGAGTATTTTTGGATGCTGGTTGTCCCCAGGGAAGAAAGAGTATAACCTTCAGCTCAGGACAATTCCTGAAGAGGAACTGAGTTGTGAGCCATTAGCAACCAATATCCCTCAGCCAGAGGAGTGAGTCCCTTGATCCAAGAGGGATCTGTTGGGCACGTAGCATCCACTGTATTACGCATATCATCTGCAATTGCATCATTTTGTCCTAAAAAGAACAATGACAGGAGGGAAAGATGTGAGTAAAAAGGGAAGAGAAGAAAAATAATAAATCAGTATTTGGGGAAAAGGGAAAATAAAGAATTGTGGAAAATAATTAAATAAGTCTAAAAACTAAAATGTCTGTTGCACCAGGTACGGACTAGATTTCACAACACAGCACATTCTAGTTGAATATAGGGATTAAAATGGCTAAGGTCACTTGGTACATCAGAAATAGTTCCAGCAAACACCTGTGAATCATAATTCAGAGGCTTGTACCATAACCTTCAAAGCATATTAAACTGATCGCAAATGCATTCTGTTAAACTACTTACCAACAGAGGTCATTCATTCAGAAGAACACTTTTAGAGCATGAAGAAGCAAGTTTGAGGAATATTGATGCTGTGAGTGAAGGAACTTAAGTTTAGCCAATTTCAGTCTTGGCTTACTTACGAATTTTCAAGTTTTCACCATCCCATGGTTGATTTGAAAATTATGGATATTTGGCTTTGGAATCCATTATAAGAATTTTGGGAGACACCTGTGGACCATCTTGGTTTGGGTGTCCCTGGCAGCTGACCCAAGACAAAGACTCAAGGACTAGTTTATTTGGGAGTGTCAGGAAATGATAGTATGGTAACGGGGGTATGATGTAGGGATGGTGAATGCAGTTAATCAAAGGTATGTAAGGAGCTCATCCCCACTGTGAAACATAAAGCATACACTTCAGAACTATCTCGACTGAGGGACCAGGAAGCTGGGGTATCAATCACCGGCTGCTATTGGTCGTGGGCTTCTCCTGAACTTGAGGCCTGCTTTGTGCCAGGTAGAGCAGCCTCCCGGGCTTAAGGAAATGGCCTTGGGGACAAAGAGGAAGGTCCTGACAATTGGAAGCCTACAAATAAAGCCTGAGGGTTATGTGCAGAAACCTGTCAGTGTGGCCTCTGCTACATTGACAGTCCCAAATATATTTTTCTTGTTATGATTATTAAAGGTGGTTTCCATCTCCGAGGATGTGCCAAGCTGTGGCCAGAGGGGAGAGAACCCAAATGTGTGCTGAGAAACAAGAAGAAATCATGCTGAGATCAAACATTTGGGCATGGGCTAGGCACAGGGGAGAAAGTGAGAGTTGATATAACCAGGCAGCCCATGCTGTAGGAAATGTCCTGTGTGTGAGAGCCCACAAAGTCAGCTTCCTTCATTCATCCATTTGGACCCTAAGACTCCTGAGCTGGAGAATAATAGAGTGGAAAGTTTTCAGGTGGCAGTTACCTTGGTCCTGTGCCAGGTATATTACTCACTGCTCACAAAGCTCCAGCTGGTATTTACCCCCCGACAAAAGGGGAAAGAAAAAAGTTTTCTGGTTTTAACGTCACATTGTGCATAAAGCATGAAGGATAAGACCGCGGGATGGGGAAAAGGAGAAAAATTTGCCGTGGTCCTCTCTTTATTTTTATCACATGACTTCAGTTGTTTCTACCCCTTTAGGGAACATAAGAATCTAAAGTGGTTTGATTCTTTAACTAAATTTTGTTTATTAACCTCATATCTGAGGAAATAACATTTAATCGGCTCACTTCCTGAAGGGCTTGTTTCATATCCTTGACTCAGATTACTGTGGTGTGATCAGGGACAGCTTTACTCTTTTCCTCCCACGGGGAGCTGAAGAGCGATTCTGTGGCTCCCAATACACGCAATAAAGACCAGAACAAGAAACATCCTGACCCTGAACATCCTCTCATGTTTTAACTAAGAAAATCCGCCCCTCCCCCTCCGCCCAAATTTAATCTGTAAAAAAAATCAGCCAGGATCACATTGCCAAAGAGGAAGACGTTGAGTGATTCATCTATTTAACAAATCTTTATGCAGTTTATGTATAATGTACAGAATGCTGAGAGGGAGGCAAAAATGAGTAGGCCGTATTCCCAGTCCTTATGGAACTTAATGGTATTCTACAGAGAAGGAAGACTAGGAAGCAATTAATAACCCAACACGAAATAGTGGTCTGATATCCTGTGAGAAATTAATGGTGCTGAGAGCCCTTCTTTCTATAAATCTTAGGCCTCTTTCATTTCATACTATGTTATTCAGCAGTTGTTAAAATTCTACCCTCAGTGGTTTCTTATGGCTTTTCCAACTCAAGTGATAACCTTCTCGAAGTCAGGAAGGAGATCGTAAGAGCTGTGCCTTCTAAACTTCATTGTATCCAGCAAGCTCCTCTGACCATCTCTTGTACTCCTACAGCCCTTGCCAGACTGCTCGGCAAATCAGCTCTGTGGTTGCAAAATGACTTTTGAAGCGATCAATCATTTTTATTGCACCTGACGGACAAGCTGGGGACTCCCGAGAATATGGTAGACACCTCATATACTCAAAAAGTTGTAGGGCAAATTGAATGTGTTAAGATACCGTCTTCCCAACATTAACCAGCCCATGATGCTGTTCCATGCGCACAGGCCTAAGGATTAAGCATAGGCACATACCCTGTGCTTTTTTAAGAAGCCGAAACATCTTTTGTATTTTACCTCTGGCCCATTCATGGGATTGCTCAGATAACATTTTCTCAGGGTTACTATATGTGCTTTGCAGAGTAAGTTCTTTATAACGAAGGGTGTGGAATGAGTGCTGATCATCGGCTCCAGAACAAGTGTCAGGCCTCAGTGCTGTGTGACAGTTCTAGAACAGTGAGTGGTGAGAGCCTGCTGCTGATCTGGTCTAGGCCTCCCAAAGAGGCACACTGGATGCAGGCTCAGCCTACTGCTCTGTTTGATACCTTTGAATCCCAGCTACCAGATGGATATTAAAATGAGTCCCATATGCATCAGTCTTTGTATTCTAGGTCTTTCTCATGGCAGTGTGAGCCCCTGTGGATATCTAGGGCCTCCCACATATCTCCAAACTGCCCTCTGCTGCTTCTCCTTTGACCCTGCCTGACTGCTCTCCCTACCAAACTTCCTGCCCTTTGGAATTTCTCTTCTTCCCACATGGTCCGTTTCTTCCCATTGCAACTTGAGTGACTTCACCTAAGACAGCTCTGATCAAGTTCCTCTCTGTCTTAATCCCTCAGAGTGGCTCCCTATTGTTCTCAGAAGCTCCCCACCCCCCACTCCCCACTCCCCAGCCCTGAATCGTGTGTTCCCACTCTAGCCAACCTCTTTAGGTTCTGGAATGCCTGGTTCATGCTCTCCACCCCTTGTTCGTCAAGTGCTGTTTCCTCTGTCTGCACTGCTCCTCTGGTTTTGTTCTTTCTATACATTAGGCCTCATTTAGCAGTCTCTGAAGCTACGAGTACTCATTCATATCGATGCTCGTAGGCACTGCAGGGTAATTTCCTCTTTCCTTGTCTGTTCTCTTTGTTAGACAGAAAGGTCCATGGGACAGGCAGTCTTTATCTTGTTCACGCCATATATTCACTGCCCAGAACAGAGTGGGTTCTTAATAGGGCCAGCTTCATGAGCACTTGGGAAGGAGTTTCGGTTTTAGTACCTGTCAGTTACTGTCTTGAACTTTTCTTTTAAGATTTTATTTTATTTTATTTTATTTTTTTAAAAGATTTTATTTATTCATAAGAGACAGGGAGAGAGAGAGAGAAGCAGAGGGAGAAGCAGGCTCCCAAGGAGCAGGGAGCCCGACGCGGGACTCGATCCCAGGACCCTGGGATCATGACCTGAGCCGAAGGCAGACGCTTAACCGTCTGAGCCACGCAGGCGCCCATTATTTTATTTTGTTTTGTTTTGTTTTAGGGAAAAAGTGTGTGCGTGCACACACTCTAGTGAACATGCACAAGTGCTTGAGGGAAGGAGGGGCAGAGGGAGAGGGAGAGAGAGACTCTTAAGCAGGCTCCACACCTAGCTCGGAGCCCATGGGCAGTGTGGGGGTAGAGGGGTTGTGCACAACCATGACATCATGACCTGAGCCAAAATCAAGAATCGAACACTTAACTGACTGAGCCACCCAGGCATCCCTACAGATTTTACTTTTAGGTAATCTATACACCCAAGGTGGGGCTCAAACCCACAACCGGGAGATCAAGAGTCCCACACTCCACTGACTGAGTCAGCCGGGCGTCCCTTGAACTTTTTATTTTTTTTATTTTTTATTTTTATTTTTTTAAAGATTTTATCTTCATTTATTTGATAGAGACACAGTGAGAGAGGGAACACAAGCAGGGAGAGTGGGAGAGGGAGAAGCAGGCCTCCCGCTGAGGAGGGAGCCCGATGCCAGGACCCTGGTATCATGACCTGAGCCAAAGGCAGACACTTAAGGACTGAGCCACTCAGGCGCCCCTCCCCTCGAACTTTTTAATTGTCTTTAGACTTAACGTTTTGTAAGTGAAGTCCAATGGAACAATGGAGCTTACACCAGGGGCTTGGAACCCTGGTCCCATCTCTCTGGGATGCTCCCTACTCCACCCAGTGACCACTGTTGCCCTTCCTCTCCCATTCCCCTCCACCACACCCACTTTGGTGCAGGAACCGGGAGGGATTGGTTAGATTCTTGTGCCCACACGTGGAGTCAAGCATAGAGTCATACTGCCTGTGTAAGGCTCAGCACTCTCTCTGTGAGTCCCCACTTGTCCAAAGGAACACAACGCTGAGTAGCAAATAAAAAACACAATGACAGGTTGAGAAGGAGGCCACTGAAAAAAGGAAAACACTTTTGTTTCCTGCTTTTTGAACAAGGGATTTTGCATTTCATTTTGCACTGGGTCCCACAGATTATTATGTAGCCACTCCTGGCTCTCAATGAATATTTGTTGAATAGATGAATCAAAGAAATTTGATGAGCCAAATGCATGTTTTGTTTTGTTTTGTTTTTCCAAGCAATTACCCAGAAAGATTTTCCAACAGGGTTGTCATTTCGTAAAACATTTTTGGAACTTCTTTTTGAGAAAGTCACTCATTTGTTCAACGATTATTTTTTTAGCAGTTACTATGTGCCAGGTTCTGGTGTGCAGCAGTGAACTATTTAGATAAGGTTGTGGAAAATCTTTATCCTTAGAATTGATTTGCAGTGAATTTACTTTTCTAAAGAAGGCAAAAGTCACGAGGGGCCACATCTAGAGAGTAAAGTGGACCATAAAACTAAATAATAATCATAATACTACTTGGGACTAAAATTAACTTTATAACTATTGAACCATAAATTAAAAACATTGGGTTTCTTATGTGAGTAAACTGATTCTGAAGATAATTTCCAAATGTAAATTTCAAGACGATTTCGCATTACTTTTAATAAATGAAGAGTATCCCAAGGTGACTATCTTGAAGCAGAAATTAGGATTTAAATGTAGAGGTTCTGGGAAAGAAAATAAATGTAGAGGCTCTAGAAGAAATACTTCTTTAAAAAAGAAAGCATTGTTTTAGGTAACTTCTATTTTTTAATTTTCTTTTTTTTTTTTTAAAGATTTTATTTATTTATTTGACAAAGAGAGACACAGCGACAGAGGGAACACAAGCAGAGGGAGTGGGGGAGGGAGAAGTAGGCTTCCTGCAGAGCAGGGAGCCCGATGCGGGGCTCGATCCCAGGACCCTGGGATCATGACCTGAGCCGAAGGCAGACACTTACCGACTGAGCCACCCAGGCGCCCCTATTTTTTAATTTTCTTAAACATACTTTTTCATCTAATTTCATATGCAGAAGGAATTTGCAAGTGATCTGAATGTGGTTATTAGTAATAACCTGCTTCTATGATCACATTGTTCTTGTAACCTTTACCATGAATTGTTTGCTGCTTTATTCGAGCCTTTAAATTATGATTTTGTTCATCAGTTTTAGAACCCAATGATAACCTGTTTATTTTATAATACCTCTCCTATGTAGGTTGGCCCTTATTAGCTGTGTTATCTTAACCTCTTTGTGCCTTAGTTTCCTCATAAAATTGTAGTGAGGTCTAAATAAATTAATATATGCAAAGACCTTAGAATACTACCTAGCGTATGGTAAATGCCACATTAAGATTTTTATTACAATAATTATTATTATCTGGCCCTATACATCTAGGCCAGGAATAGGCAAACTTTTCCTCTAATGGGCCAGACAGTAGATATTTAAGGCTTTGTGGATCAGATGATCCCCGTCACAACTACTCCAGTCTGTTGTGATGCCAAACTCAGCTTTAGACCATACATAAATGCATGGGCATGACTGTCTTCCAATAAAACTTTAATTACAAAAACAGGTGGCTGGTTAGATCTGGTCCATGGGCAATTCATTTGCTGTCCCTCACTGGGGCCTTTTTGATGGGTTTGAGTGTGAATGGCTGGGGAAGAATGGAGCCACAGTGACTTCAGACATCGGAAGCTCAGGTCACAGGGTTAATAGGCTTCTATAGATAGGATGGCCCAAAGTGAGGGCAGGGTGGGGGGCATCTCCATGGAAGTGTAGCTGGGGCTGGTGGAGGTTGGGGAGTAGATAGGCTACAACTGGAAAACTCTGTGTATTTCACTCACCAGAATTAGTTTTGTCCTGACAAATTGATTCAGTAAGCATTTTAGAAACTCTTGTTCAGTGCTTGGGTATGCAAAGGTTTACTGTACTGCCACAGTGGGCCTGTTGTATACTCTATGTATCTACACAGAAGCCCTATGTCATCCAGTTAATATTCAGGAACCAGATGGAATTTAATCTTTTAAAAACTAGAGAATAGTGTTTTTGAGGGGAGAGTTTGCAGACCCCAGATTTCTGTAACATTTCTTTACCCTTACAGTAATTGGTGAGCCTAAATATTAGGAGAAAGTGGGACCCCTGACCTGCTTGGCAATCACCTGTCCCTGGAGTGACCTCAAAGGAACCAGGGAGTTGTTGTTATTGTCTGTTTTTTTTTAAATTTCCATATCAGATCAGCATGCAATACGCTTGCTTAAGTAATAGATATTAACTAGATAGATAGGGAGAAATGGAGAGGATATTTGTTTTCTTTATGAACTTGATGTCTTAATGTGCCTGGCAGTCAGCATGTTCTCCTTTGCAATATTCTTCCAGTTTTGCATGGACACTCTCCTTAAGGTAACAAAAGGTCCCTGCCAGAGTATCATACATTCTGTATTTACCTTGTGCTTTCCAGGGGCAGGGCTTTTCCTACAATCTTGAGGACTACCCAGACTTAAATCGGGCTCTTATTTGGTACAACAAAAGAAATTTTGATTCGTTGATTGATTGATTCAAGAAATATCTATTCAGCCCCTAATCATGCATGCCAGATACCATACTGGTCCTTGGAGGTACAGGGATGAATACACATCATCTCTGCTCTCAGGGAATTTACTGTTTGGTGATAGATGCAGACATTAAACAAGTCAGTGAACAGGTAAGGACAGCACATTATTAGAACAAGCAAGGAGTGCTAGGAGGGAAATGCAAGTTTTTGGCAATATTTTTCAAATTTGCTGGCCAGAAGAATTATCCAGGGCCTATGGTAAAGTTAGGGAATACTTGGCCCCATCCTGGACCTGCTGAATCTCTAGGGAAATCCACATACTTCACAAGTACGCCAGGTAATACTTAGAAACAAGCAAATCTGGGAAGCCCTGGTCTAAGAGAATTTAAAACAAAGACAAAAACCCTAGCTTCCAACCAGGCAGTAATCTTAGAAGCTTTCCTTCTAAAGAAGGATTATTTGACAGGTCTTCGAAGATTTGTTGTAATAATAGGCAGAAAGCTTCCATTTCAAATTTATTTTTGCTGATGCTGATGACCTATGGACCTAAATGCCACCTTTATGAAACTCATTAGGTTGCTAGGCAATGGGTGCTCTACCGACCTGGGTTTAGTTTCCTGGACATGAGACTTGCTGAAACTCCTTTGTTTTCTCTCTCTTTGTTGAAATATATATTTTTTCTTACCCAGGAAAGATGCCATTGAGAATATTTACTCTAAAAACTTAACATATTTCTCTTTTTGGACCCCCACAGCATACTCTGCAGACCTCATGGAAGGCTTTACTTTAACGCATTGAGCTTTTTTCTTTCTAAGATTTTATTTATTTGAGAGAGAGAGGGAGGGCACGAGCAGGGGGAGGGGCAAAGGGAGAGGGAGAAGCAGACTCCCCACTGAGCAGGGAGCCCCCACGTGGGCTCTACCCCAGGACCCTGAGATTGTGACGTCAGCCAAAGGCAGATGCTTAACGGACTGGCCACCCAGGTGCCCTTAAACCCATTGAGTTTTTGACTTGGCCTCAGTGAAAGAAGTGATCCGTCTTAACAAGTCTTCCTGAGGCACCTGGGTGGCTCAGTCCTTTGAGCATCCCACTCTTGATTTCAGCTCAGGTCGTGGTCTCAGGGTCATGAGATGGAACCCTGCATGGGGCTCCCCATTCTGCGGGGAGTCTGCTTGAGATTCTTTCCCTTTCCCTCTGCCCTTCCCAGTTCCGCCCCCACCATGTGCGTGTATGTGGGCACGTGCTTGCTCTCAAATAAATAAATAAATCTTTAAAATAAATAAAAATCACCTGTATTCCTATCCACTGCCAGCATTTTCGTCCGTTTCCTGTTAATCATTTTATTGTTAATTTTTAATATATTACTTTCAATTGATCATTCATTGATAGGTAACTATAATTAGGATTATACTTTATGTCAGTTTTGTATATAGATCTTTTAAGAAAACTTGATACAGTGAGCATTTTCCCATTAAAATTTAGAATGTCTTGATGGGTACATTATATTCCATCATAAAGATATGTAAGCATTTATTTAATACTTTCTCATTGCTTCAATTTTAGATGGTTTTTAATTTTTCACTTTCATATGTACATTTCATAACATAACACTGACATAAACCCCATTGTATATAAGTAAATATATGTCCATATCTATGACTCATCTTTTAAGACATTCCTTGTTATATTACTGGGTTGAAGGAAATGCTGTTCTTTGAGATTGTTAATACATGTTGCCAAATTGATTTTCAGGAAGATTGTACCAGTTTAGGCCCAGAGGGTGTCTTTAGAGGGAGACGCTAGAAATTACCCCTGACTGGATGGATCCACTGGGACCAGTAAGCACTAGGAAATGGATGTGATTTATGGATACACCAATTAGCCTCCTTGTGTTCTGTGATCCCAGACTTGTATTCCTAACTCTGACAACCTAGTTTCACAAATGAGTATCATAGGTAGGGTGTGAAAAGAGCCATATCAACCTACATCTGTTATTGCACCAAAGTCTTACAGAATATATATTACCAATGAGGAGTCATGCCATCTTCATATACAAAGGGCAGCTTATGGTTGGAACCATGGCCAGGATCTCTATTCATATTATAAACATTATTGTAAATTGGCATTTAAAGAGGAGATACAGCTAGGGAGTCATTGGTAAATGATAATGCTAATATTCTCATTTGCAGGGGATATATTCTCAGTCCTCCAGTGGAAACATTTCCAAATTCTTGGTGCTTTTTCTGGTTAACTGTCTTTAGGAAATGATAAAATGCTAGTGCTTACAGCTTCATACTTTGTAAAATATCTTTTTCATCTTTCTGTCCCCAGTCTCAGCTTTCAACTGCGTGTAATGTCTCAATGGACCGCAGCTATGAAAAGCAAGTAAAAGGAAAGTTACCACTTCTCAGTCCTCATTGACCCCAGGTTATGAGAACACAGTTATTATATTTAAGTGGAGTTGTCATGTGGGTTAATGTGCCCAGTGACATGTGATGGACTGGCTATTTCCACCAAACAAATCAGTTTGTATAAGAAAGGAACCATAATTTATTTGACTAGGACCATAATTTATAAGATTAGGGCTTATGTTGCACGTGTGTGTGTGTGTGTGTGTGTGTGTGAGAGAGAGAGAGAGAGAGAGAGAAAGTAGGTGTACTCTTTCACACAACAGGCACAAGTTACCATATACTGGCTTCTGGCTTCAAGCAGTAAAGATTACAGAAGTTCCCAGGATGTCTAGAGAGCACTTGGAAGCACCCTGAGGGCTTAAATTTCCACTTGATCTGATTTCTCTCCACTCTCTTATTGGCAATTCATTAACAGCCTGAGTTTCGCAAAGCAAAGCTACAGAACTACAAGAGATATCCAGACAGACAGGCCCTGGGTGGGAAATGAACCCCTAATCATAGAGAGCTGTTTTTAAGAGAGATCTTTAAGGAGAGGGACAGCATGATGGTGGAACAGGAGAAGCTGTAAGACAGGCTGAAGTTCAAAGCTGTTTCTAGCATAGGAGGAGAGATCATTTGTACGAAGAAGTTACAGAAAGTAGGATCTCCAGGGCTCCCTATAGTTAAAAAAGATACAGCACTCATTCTGTCAAGTATTTTATTATCTATTGCCTTATTTGGCCTTTGCCACACATTTGAAATAAACGGAACAAGTATTGTAGGTGTGCAGTCCTTTATTGGAAACGCTTAGGGCCAGATATTTTAGATTTCAGAATTTTTCAGAATTTAGACAAATCACATAATGCCAATTGTGTATGCTATGAAGTACCCTTAAACAGGCTCTGGGGCATCATCCTGTTTATCAGACACATTATCTGGGTAATGAGACAAATGGATATTCACAATAAGGAGAGAAAGACTATAAACAGCTTCATGTCAGTTTAGGTGAGGTTTTTGCAGTCAAATGAGTTACGAAAATCCTTTAGTTTTTCAGAGATTATGGTGTTTGCAACTGAGGATAAAGGATTGTGGCCTCAATTATCCCCATTTTACAGATCAGGAAACAAGTCTAGAGGCGTTAAGTGACGTACAATGTCATGCAGAACTTAAGTCTCTTTTTTTCCTGCCAGTTTTAGATTGTTATAAAATAGGATGATTATTTCAAGATGATCTAAAGTAACCCAAGTGCTTATTTTAACATTAGTGCATGATATGGGGTGACTGGCTGGCTCAGTCAGTGGAGGGTGCAACTCTAATCTTGGGGATGTAGGTTTGAGCCCCACATTGGGTGTAGAGATTACTTAAAAATAAAATCTTAAAGAAAAAAAAAAAACCACCCAAACCCATTAATGCATGGCAACCTTTTAAGAAATTTTATTCCATCTCTGACTCCCTAAAAGTCTTTTAAACCTTTGTTTCTCAAGATGGAACCTTGGGATTTTAGATTTCCCCTTTGGTTCAGATGAGTTCTTTTCCAAAATTCATTGTGGTCTCAGTCGTGGACCTGCTTGAAGGGATTGCTTTCATAAAAGGGGTATGTGTTTACTGAAATTTAACCATATCTAAAGAGTGGTGCTGAGAAGACAAAAAAAAAAAAAAAAAGAGCAAGAATCATCCAATGCTTTCCTAGCCCAAGTCCAAAGAGTCCTTGGAAAGCAACCAAAACAAGCCACACCCAGGTGTACCTAGGTGTTACCAAAATGGACTCTGACTTTTAAAGAACACTGTCTAAATCAAAGTGTGTAATAATCTTTAAAAGAAGTTCGCTGGCACATCTCAAAGTGCCAATGTACACTATTCTGTACTCACTTGCCATCTGTTACTCAATGGTAGATTATAGTATTTCACCTAATGCCTGAGCAAACTAGATGGTGACCAATGACTTTGAACTGACTTGGAAAAAATCAGCATTGTTAAAGGAACAATGAGCCGAGTGTTAGTCAGTCTAGAATTCAATTCCAGGGCCCTTCCTAACTTGCTGTGTTATTTGATCATGATAGTGCTTACAGTCTTTGACATAATTGTACTTTGTACAATAATCGTAGTTCCTTCTGCATACGTGCATAAGATAATTCAGAAATAGACATACAAATAATTTTGTGTTTCCAGAAGGAAATAGATATAGATATTGATATAAATATATAATTGGTTTTTTTTCTTACAAAAAGCATCATAGCATACCCACTTACTTTGCTTTTTGTTTTTTTGTAACAATATTAAGAATATATCTCGAAACACTTTCCTTATTGGCACACTTATATAACTCATTCTTTTGGTGCTAAATTGTATTTCATCATTTGGAGTACCAAAATATATTTAACCAATCCTCCTATTGACATATTATTGCCAGTTTTTTCCTACCAAAAATGTATCAATGAACCTAAACATATACTTTACCCACCATTTTTATTAGTGAAAGCAGATTAAAATGCTTTTGTTTCCTGTGGCACTAACTTAAGCTTTATTCTTTAGGCTTTTTTTTAAAGACTATTATTATTATTATTTTTTAAAGCTGTTTTAGGTTCAGAGCAAAATTGAGGGGAAGGTACAGAGATTTACCCTGTACCCCCTGCCCCCACACCAGCACAGCCTCCCCTGTTATCAACAGTGCCCACCAGAGTGATACATTTGTTACAACTCATGAACCGACATTGACACATCATAATCATCCAAAGTCCATAGATTACATTGCGGTTTACTCCGGGTGGTGTACATTCCTTGGGTTTAGACAAATATATAATGGCATGTATCCATCATTATGGGATCAAATGGTATTTTCATTGTCTTATATGTTAGTTGTGCTGAATGTTCTCAGTTAATCTTTGACATTGCAAACCCATGAGGATACTACTATTATCTCCAATTTCCAGTTTCAAAAAGGAGGCTGGCAAGGAAAATCTTGCCCCAAAACATAAGAACAAGCACAAAGGTAATCTGCCCCAGGAAGTTTGCCTGGATGGGGAGGGATGCTTCACCACTGGACTACCCTGTTTCTTCAGATCAATAACCTTGATCTTTTAAAAAAAAATTTATTATTGAAGTATAGTTGACATACAATGTTATATTAGTTTCAAGTGTACAACATAGTGAGTTGAAGATTAAGTGCTCACAATGCTCCTATGATTCAGTGTAGTTAGTTACCTTTTGTCACCTGTTAAAAAGAAAACCACAGGCCCAAAATGGTGTCACTTGGTCCAGGCCAAGTCACTAAACAGGCCAAGTCACCAAACCCAATTGCAGTTTCTTTCTCTTTCTCTTTCTTTCTTCCTTCCTTTCTTCTAAGATTATTTATTTATTTATTTGTCAGAGAGAGAGAGAGAGAGAGAGCATAAACAGGGGGAGTGGCAGGCAGAGGGAGAAGCAGGCTCCCACTGAGCAAGGAGCTCAACGCAGGATTCCATCCCAGGACCTTGGGATCATGACCTGAGCCGAAGGCAGATGCTTAGCCACTCAGGAGTCCACCAATTAGCAGTTTCAATATCCCCCAGAAATGTAGTTTTAACTGGCCAGTCAGGAATTTTCTGAGCAGTGTTAATGAGGTAATCTGTCACATGGACCCTCTTCCATTCCTTACAGGAAGATGAGGTAATCCTCATAATAAGACCCTCTGCCATTCCCCGGAAGGGAAGATGATCTTGCCTAAAACATCCTTTCTTTTCTTTTGCTTATTAACTTTCTTCCCACCCTCCTTCCTATAAAAACCTTCCATTTTGTATGACTCCTCAGACCTCCCTTCTACTTGCTAGATGGGATGCTGTCAGATGCGTGAGTCCTTTAATAAGGCCAATTAAATCTGCAAATTTACTGTTGGATTTTGTCTTTTTAAAAGACCATATTATTACAATATTATTGACTATATTCCCTATGCTGTACTTTTCATCCCCATGACTTAATTATTTTATAACTGGAAGTTTGTATCTCTTAATCCCCTTCACCTGTTTTTCCCATCCCCTCTGGCTACTACCAGTTTGTTCTTTGTATTTATAAGTCTGTTTCTGATTTTTTTTTTTTCTAGTGCCCTTGATCTTGCTGTTACCTCTGCTTGTAATGTTACCTCTTTCCTCCCCTCCCCTAGCAATTTGATCAAGTAATACCATTATCATCATAACTCAGTTTAAATCTATTGTATTTCTCTGTAACTTTTCCAAACACCTTCACTTTTGTCCTTTTCCCAAGCTGGCAGCCCTCATTCCTTTTCTCCTCTAGCAAAAGGCATTCCGTTCTTTCTCATTGAGTTTCCCATGACCCTATTAGAGCTGCAGTCATTGCATTGTTATCATTTGTCTGTATATCGATGTCTTCCACTTTGAACTCCATGAAATCAGGGAACAGGTCTGTTTGTTTTGTTTTTTAAATTTATCAAAAGAGCTACATTTTTTTTTTTCAGTCATCTTCCTTTTGTCTTCCTCCCATTGCAACTGCCCTGGTGCTGTTTTAAACACTATTCCAAGGAGTTTAGTTTTCCTTATGGGATTGGATGATTGGGAACATTTAAATTTCAGCTATGACCAGAAGAGGCAATGAAGAGATACATAATTGTTAAAGGATCTTCTGCTAAAGGTTGGTTCCACGCTTTTCAAAATGACACAGAAGCTGCTATTTGTTTTTACAAAATATGCCCTGGCACTTAGAGAACTGTTGGGGGATGATTATTCGCTCTTCAGGATGAAGATCTTGCCAAGAGGTTGTATCCAGGTCCCTGCTAGTATTACCTACTGTTCCAGAAACCCAGGAAGTGTCTTGGGCTACAGCTAAACGTCATTAATTTTAGGTGCTACAAATTCATTGTTAGTGATGAATTTAGGTTCACGTTCACCTTTGTTTAGCAATTGTTTCCCTGTGCTACATTTTGGATGAATATTTAAAATACTTAAGATAATAATTTGCCTTTGAGCACCTTGGAACATTTCATAGTCATTTACATTTGATGAAAGTGATTTTAACACATTATCTTCTTTACTCACTACAACATCACCTCAGGATGAACTCTGGCTAAGCCAGAATTAAGTAGGCAATTGAGAATAATAAATTCTGTAATTCAGACCTTTACTACATTATTTTTTTAGTAGTTGGGATCAAGTGAGGAGTAGAAAAAGTGCATGCAACACAAAAGTCACTTAAAAAATAATTGTGGATTAAATAAACTAAGGGCTTATTTTTTTCTTTTGCAAGATCGATGAAGAGAAATTCATTTTTCTAGCATGGTCTCCTGAGTATGTATATGTATATATATTTGTTGTTGTTGTTTAAAGATTTTTTTTTTAATTGAAAGGGGGAGGGGCAAAGGGAGAGAGAGAGAATCCCAAGTAGACTCCACACTCAGCATGGAGCCAAGCGGGGCTTGATCTCACAACCCTGAGATCATGACCTGAGTTGAAATGAAAAGTCAGTGGCTTAACTGACTAAGCCACCCAGGAGCCCCTTCTGAGTCTATATTTTTAAGCCCTTCTTGAAGTTGACTACTTAGCTCTTTCACCTTTGACTCCAAGGGTCTTGGCTCCTACTTTGTTCCTGTTACTACTTTTGGCCACATCCTCAGCTGTCACCCAGGATGCTCTTAGGTCTTAAAGGATGTCCCCTTGTGCCCCACTTCATTCAATTAACCCAAGTAGAGCTTACAAGGGCCAAGGACTCTTCTGGGTGCACTAGGAATTTAACAGCAAACAAAGCAGACCAAAAAAAAAAAAAAAAAAAAAAAAAATCACTGCTTGAATGGAACATACATGGAGCATACATCACTATGCTAATGTATGTGTACAGACAATAAACATAATAAAGCATAACATATATAAAATGTTACAAGAGGGTAAGTGCTGTACAGAAAAATAAGACAGAGAAAGGGGATGGAGGGTGTTGTGTATACACTAATTACAGTTATCATGGCTACATAGTAAGAGAGTCCAGAACTAATTCTTCAATATAAATCATACTCACCTTAGGGAGTGATGGTATGGGTACAAATGATGGATGCCTTCAACAACTTTACAAGGTGCTTTTTTTTTTTTTTAATTCCAGTTCCCCTCTTTCTCCATATTCTTTCCTTTTCATTCTTGTTTCATCTTTTCTTCCCTTTTTCTTGTTGTTGTTCAACTATCTTTAATGAGGCATTGGAATGGTGCACAAGAAAGAGCAGGTATACTAACTAGGACCTAAAGCCAGTTATCTCTATGAGCCTCAGCTTCCTCATCTATAAAGTGGGGATAATAAAACATATTTTATAGTGTTGTGAGGATTAGAGATGAAGCATGTTTGCAAAACATCACAGTCTCTAACTGCAGGCCTCTTTAAATGGTGGCTGTTATTAAAAGCACATCTGCTCTTATACAAGTAAGTGAATAATGTGTGCTAGCCTCAAAGTAACTCTCCGGGAAGTTGAGAACAAGAGGAGACTAGGACCCAAGCCAGGAATGAATCCTGCAGCATCCTTAATTTTCTGACAAAGGGCTTTGCTAATATCCTATTGGAGATGGATAGGACATGTGCTCTGGATCCACTGTAACATAAATTTTCCCTCCAAAGCACTGATGTAGCGCTTATCAGCTAACTTTGTTATCTTTTAAAAATACGCATGATAACCCTGTTAACAATAATGCCCATAATAAGCATGCTATGGGTCAGGCAAGTTTGCGGATAGAAAGTCACTTAACCTTTCCATCACCCTGTGTGGCAGGTCCCACCATCATCCCCAGTTAGAGCTGTAGATACTTGAGAGCTGCCCTCCAGGTGTGGGTATTTGAGGGTGGACTCAAGAGTGTGGGGGCCGCCGTGGTACCCGGTCAAAGGGACAAGCACACGAGGATACTCGGTCAGGAGGACTCCCTCTTTCAGAGGCCCCGAGCTGGGGTTCACACCTACTGATCTGAGAGGAAAAAAAAACCTTGCAGGAGTCAGGAAGACCCGTTAGTTCCTTTGGGGTTCCCGTGAGCGGCCTTGATAAGGGTGGCGTCCTCCTATCCTCCTGCCACTCTAAAGAACGTGGTTAGGAGGTAGGGGCGGTGGTGAACCCCACCGCACTTAGAAACTTCAGGAGAACTTCCCACCCGAAAAAACTTGTTAGACGCTGTTTCAGTGAAGATTTTACAAAGAGGGGCGGAGCTTCCTGAGGAGGTGGCGGGGGGTGGTGCATGAGGAACTCTGCGAGCCGCCTATTGGCTGGAACAAATGCCCGTCCCGCTTCCCTCCCTCCCCTTGTTTGGGTGGCCTCCCGGCAGGGCCGGCGGACGCGCAGAGCAGGCTGGCGGTGCCAAACTGGCAGGGGGCGTGGCGAGGGAGGCGGGGAGGGGGCGTGTCGGGGCGGGACCCGGGCGCCGCGCACGTCACGGCCTGCGGCCCCGCCCCCAGGCCCTACGCGGCTTACTCCTCCTTCCCCTCCTAGACCTCCCGCTCGCTCAGTTCTCGCTCCACGTTCCACGCCGCGGCCTCGCTCCCCCGCGAGAGCTAGCTCTGCGGCAGCCGCTCGCACACGCCGCCCGCATCTACCGCGCACAGCTCTCCCCACGCGCGCGCCTCGCTCACGGACGCACGTTCGTTTTCCCTTGCGCGCCCGGGTCTCGGCGGCGGCGGCGGCGGCGGGCGGACCGCGCGGGGCAGCTCCATAGCGGCCGCCGCGGGCTGGCGGGCTGGCCATGGAGGCTGATGGGGCCGGCGAGCAGATGAGACCGCTACTCACCCGGGTAACGAGCAGGGTGAGGGCGCCGCGGGCGGCGGGGCCCCTCGGCGGGAGGGGGGGGGCGGCGCGGAACCAGGGAGACAAAGGCGGGGGCGCGGCGGGCGTCGCGGTCCGGCCACTTCGCCCCGGCCCCGGAGCCCCTCCGCCGCCCCGCAGCCGGCGCTCCTCGCCATCCCCTTTGTGTGGCCGCCCAGGGCGCCGGTGCGAGGGGGCGACGGCGGCGGCGCCCAGGAGGCCCGAGTGGGGGCAGCCGGCAGCGCGCCGCGGGCATCCTAGCCGCCCGCATCCTCGGCGTGGCTCCGGCGAGACCCCGGCACCCCCGTGGGACCATCCGTCCGCCCTTGACCCCGACCATCTCTTCCTTTCTCCCCTCAGCGCTCGTCTCCCTTATTCCCGGGTGGTCTCCCCAGCCCGGGTCTTCGTTCCGGTTGCCTTGGCGCTGGAGTTCAGATTAGCCCCTCCAAAACCCGTCTTTTTTCTCCCTCCAAGCGCGGCTCCACCTGTTTCTAGCCTCAGGCAGTGGTGAAGAGTTGGGGTGAATCTTTTCCTTTCTTTCGCGTCTCCCTATCAGGTCCGCGAGGTGTGCTTTGTTCGGTGAGTTCTCCGGCCGCGTGGACGAGCTGCCTTCGCGGCCAAGGCTGCTTTTCGCTGCTGACTCTGCCTGGTCCGCCTCCTCCTCTTTTGGCGAGAACGAGGGGAGTATCCTCCTGCCGCAGGCCAAGTAGAAAGAGGAAAGTGTCTTGAGCCCTCTGAGCTGCTCCTTCTTTCATCAGCCTAGCAAAATCCCGTATCCCGGTGGCTTTGGCTTCAGGATTCGAGGAGAGTGGGGTGGGCTTTTAGAAGGCCCGCGTTCCCGTTTAGGATGCTGGACCGGCGGCCCATGCTCGAGAAACTGACTTCCTGCTTTCATGTAGAATGCATGTGTGCCCACAGTTGTGATTCTCTTCTCCCTTCGTAGTTCCTGACTCAAAGGGCATGGAAGTGTTCTAAATTTTCCGACTTCCAATTCTTACTCTGTGACCAGCAAAGGAGGCATGGTTGCAGTGAAAAATTTCCAGTCTTTCACAACTAGCAGGAAAATTGCTTTTTGTGTGTTTTTATTCAAGAGTTTTCTTTAACCAGCTCCCCCCTCACCCCCTCACCCCCGGCCAATCTTTTTAAAGAGTATTGTTAAGGCCCTGGAGAGTAGTCATGCATTATTACTTCAGTATGTTCACTTACAAATTCTCAAAACATGGAGGAAAACGGAGTCTCCAGACCGTGAAGTCATTTAGCAGTGGTTTTGGGGAAGATCAGGTCGCAGTGATGGTAGTGGAATACTGGAAACTCGTTCTGAGGAATCTTCAGTAATTCTTAGTGTGACATTTGAATAAGCTGCGTTTCGGAGGTTTTTCTTTTTTTTTTTTTTTTTTAAGCACTTTCTCTGTTAATGTATATCAAATACAGTGTTGTCCTTAAATTTATTATTTGCAAATTTTCAATTCAGAGCAGTTAAAGAACATTCTAGTTTTCATAAAGCTGGACGGAAACTGTGTCTTCTCAAATATTGTCTACTTAGCTAGCAAAAGAAGCATGGTAATGCTATTGCCTTCCAGATCAGTGATTCATTCATTCATTGTAATAACACTTAGAACCTATTTTGTAGTATCCAGCAAGACAGAACCAGCTCTGCTTTAATAGAGCTTACATTCAAATGAATGACAAAGGAACTATCAAGCACTTATTAATGGCATGGCGGAGGAACACTTCGGAAGGGTATACCTCCTAAACCTTTGGGAAGATAAGACTTGGCTACAGTAAACATGTATGAATCAGTAGTAGAAATCAAATATAATAAGCTATCACAGCAGACAGTCTAAAAACAGAATGGGAGAACAGGAAAACTGTTGGTTTAAGTATTACCGAACACTGTAACTTAAAAACTGGGAGGAGAGGAAATGTTTGCATCGATAGTTACTTTTTCTCATCAGTTTTCCCCTGGAAAAGTCATAAAAATGGAAGATTATGATATTCATCAGTCATTTTTTCTTTAACAGGCAACTACTTGGCATAGCCAAAAAAGTAGAATAAAATTAATATTCATAAAATACTATCTTGGGTATGTGATTATGCAAAATTTTTGAATAAATTGGTGGCAGTTTATATTGCTCTGAAACAAGCCCATCTGTTCCATAATTTAGGCTCTGAGGTTTCTTCTGCTTCTAAAATTCCGTTCTTTTCATTGATCATGGTTTTGGGATAGGAGGAAAGTCATTTAAATTTTATAGAAATGCAACTTTGTTTGCTTTGCTACAAAAACTTATTGCAGGCCTCCCTTAGAATTGACTTGAACTATCAGTCTTATTTTTTGGTATTAAATATTCCGTTACTGTTTAGAAGGTTCCCAAGTTTTGACAAGTGTTTATTCTTGTAAGCAGTACATTACTTAACACGGTTCTGTTACCACTGAAGTTTTTGGGCTGTTTCATGAATTTTGTTGTTTTACAATTTCATTCATTTTATGGGTATTAAATTATCTCCCAGGTGCCAGGCGCTGAGGATATGGGCACACAAGGTAGAATCCTGATCTCATTGAGTTTATTTTGGCATGTGTAGTGAACACTGTGATAGTATTTGCATTCCTGCTAATTCCATTTGTGAGTGCCAGTTGAAACATTTTCCTGGGTCCATTAGAAATACTTTTAAAAAAGTAGTCATTCAATAAATAAAAGATAGTAACAACCTAGTGTGAGTTCAGTGGTGATTGGCAAGTAGAAGGTTTTTTGGTGGGTCTGTAAGTAAGCATACTCTTTGGGATCTGTGGTTAGGTATTGATAACTCTGGAGATAATATGTACCCAGGCATAGTATCAGAATTTTCGTTACCTTTTTGCCTTTAGTTGGTTTCTCTGCATCACAGTCCATAGAGTTGTAATAAAGGGAGAGACAGAAATCTCATCTGTCCAAATGAAACTGTAGGACAATTGAGTTGGATTGAAGAATTGTTTTATTTGGTAATTGAGACTGAGAAGTACAGAGGTTTTCTTCTAAGAGAGCTTAGGGCATGAAAATTAGAATGTTTTGTGACACTAGTCTTCTGTTACTTGAGTAGGTTAAAATCGAAAGCCAAAGTAACCTGTTGTTAGAGGAACCTGGTTTATTTTAGTGGTATGTGGTATGCTAACCAGTATATTTTAAAGCCTTAGTAGTTAAACTTGTCAACATCCTGTAATGGGTTGTTTTTCTTCCTCTTTCCTTCCCCTTCTTTCTTACTGTATTTTACCCACAAATATGATCTTAAAGTGGATAGAATCTGCAGCTGACAAAATGGACCATTTACATAAAAGGAGCATACAGATGATTCAGAGGGTTAGTGTTATAGACAGTGTGACTTTTGATTTATATTATAGCTTCCTCTTGCTGACTATAGATTCTTCTATAGTTATCTGCTTTTTATGGATACAGTATTTCCAATTTTGCAATAAGCATGTATCAGTAATAAAGATCAGTGTTTATCTATGTAAAGGTGCAACAACCTGCCTGGCTGCTTTTAAGCCCAGTTTTGAACCAAGAGAATTTTTAGTTCCTGTACAAAGCAGGTACCTATCTCAGTATTTTAGCTTACAATGAAGTTTGCTTCTGTTTTTGTTTAGTAAATTACTTCATGTATTTTGTTGAGTAATATTCATTGAATTTTATAACTTGGGGAGGCTTTTAGGATTATTTGTAATTATGATGATAATAAACCATGAAGGGGTCTATGTTTGGCATGGTGTTAGGATAGTGTTTGGTAGTGTTGCTGTTAACAGTCTTCCTGAGGGCACAGGAGTTAGCATCCTGGAGTAGTGCTAGGTTTCCTAAATTAGCGACTCTTCACTTCATAGGCTAGACATTTTTAATGACTTCTGTAAGTTGAGAGTGGCCAAACACTTTTTTTTCTTCAGTGCTTGGTTTAGGAAGATAATGTGATCATGACATAAATATGCACTTTTATCGGGAGCTGATCTGCCAGTACAGAAAGGTTGTAGTTTGGCTTTTATACGCAGATTTTCATATTTACTCCAAAGAAGATATTTTTAAATATTTTAATTTTTATTAAGCCGTAGTTTGGATTTTAATAAGTCTAAACAGTTTTTGTTTCAACAATATCCAAGTGAAGCGTAAAGCATAATCTGCCTTTTCATAATGAAATAGAAAAGATACTTTAATATTTAAGTATTTTTCTTTTGTAGAGAATATATAGATTAGCGTCATTGGTTTTTATTTTGTTTACATGTCGGACAGTATAGAATTGTCCTCTCTTTCTGGAGTTCAGGACTGTACTGCTTCTTTTTTGTCAGATTGCCTAATTTGGAGAAGCTGTTGAGTTATATGTCATCCCTGACTAGGAACTTGGGAATTGGATATACCTTTGAAAATGGATTCACATGTGCAGCGTGCCTGTACTGTATATTATAGAATGGACTGTGGACTGATTTCTCAGAAGAGCATGAGAAAGGAAAACATGATACTTATAATCTCTTTTTCTCATAATTTGCCATAGCATATAATTAACACTTGGTGCTTTTATGCTTGGTGCATGTTCTTTTATATACAGATTGTTTTCAGCTTGATACCATTCTTTATTCTGGAAAATACTGAAGATACTTACACAGATCTTACCTTAGAAATTGATGTTTTCAACAAAGATAGGAATAGAGCAAATTTATATGTAGTAGACTGGCTTCCCATCGAGTTCCATGGTAGTATTTGGAGAGGTTTTCATTAAGAAAAAAAAGTTCTCTTAAGAAACAAATTTTTGAGCGGTGCCTGGGTGGTTCAGTCAGTTAAGCATCCGACTCTTGATTTCAGCTCAGGTCATGATCTCAGGGTTGTGAGATCGAGCCCCCCCTATCTGGTTCCATGCTGGGTGTGGAACCTGCTTAAGATTCTTTCTTTCCCTCTTAAAAAAAAAAAAAAAAAGAAAGAAAGAAGGAAACAAATTTTTTAAAAAAAGATTTATTTGAGAGAGTGTGCACACATGGAACGGGCAGGGGGGAGGGGTGGAGGGAGAAGCAGACTCCCCACTGAGTGGGGAACGCCTCTTGGGCTCCATCCCTGGACCTTGGGATCATGACCTGAGCCAAAGGCTGTCGCTTAACGGACTGAGCCACCCAGGCGCCCCAACAAATTTTTGATAAGAATTTAAATTAGAAATTTCCATTCTATTATAGTTTGGCTACTGGGATGTAGTCGTGATCTAGAAAAACATCTTTTCTTTTTTACAATTGTAGCACTTTTTAATATTTGCCATGGGTGGGTGGGGTTTGGGGGGGAAGGGTCAGGGAATGGAGGGAAGAAGGGTATTACTGGACTGTGTTTGTCTGAATTACAACAGATGCCCCTTGTAGGCAGATTCAGACTTTAGCACCAGGCTCCATGAGAGGAGCCTGGTCTGCGCTTCAGTCCCCACCGGCCCTCTCTGAATGCCCTTCTGCCTTTCTGTAGGGTACCAGTCCCAAATCGGATGTGGTAGCCCCGCATTTGTCACGTTTTCAATTTAATACTTCTGTCCTAATCATTTTGCCTACTGGACTATCATCATGCTTGGGGATTCTTTGCTCTCCATTTTAAATTCCCAGAATTTTTTTTTCTCCTCTGGGCATTCACATTGTCAGTTCAGATCTGCAACAGAATTATATTTCTGGTACATATTACTGTCTAATGTGAAATGTATTGCATTCTGAAAATCCTGGATGTTAAACTCATATTGTACAAAATGAATTAAAGACCAACTTTTTTAAGAGAGACATCTGTAAAAATCAGACTACAACCCCTCGTGACAGTTCCCACAATTATTTAGTAGAATTTACTTTGCTTGGTACCATTAATTGTTAAACATGATCCCTTTGAGTGTGCCTTGTTTGCTTTGCACCAAGGTACACTGCATGGTGAATTCTCTTGTGTTTTTTCATTAGCTCTGGGTTCTGTCCTAACATTTGGAGTATTAATGGTGCCACAGATAACATAGCACTTCTATTCAAAGTTGCTTCCAAAGTAGATAAGACCATGGGGACTGTGGTCCATGAATCCCCAGAAACTGAAAAATTTTATGCTTGTATCCATTCTTTCTGGGAGAGGGTCAAATGGCTTTACATTCAGATCTCAAAGGGGTTTATAATCCAAAAAGTAGTGAAGGAATGCCTAGTCTGAAAATTAGCTCAGCTGGCTTTCTTAGACGTTCACAGAAGTCTTATATTTTGCTTAAATAGATGACAGTAATGATTATATTATAACCCCGGTATCTGCTAAAGTTTGTTTTGGGGAATATTTCGTCTATAGCAGGTTTTGCCAATTAAGTTTGGGAAATGTCACACACTATACTTTTCAGAGATTCATAATGCATAATGGTGTATTAAAGGCGCTGAGAAATCCTTTAATAAATACATTAAACTTCGATGGGGAGAGAATATAGTCGTGTGAAATGGAAATTTCTGATGGTTCTTACAAAATATGAACAGTAGGTCACTAATCTCCCCTAATACAGGTCTAAGAAAGCAAATCCTGTGATAGTGATAATTCACTTTGTTACAGTAGCAGGAGAGATTTGAAAGGTATCACTTAGGAAGACGCTTTGGAAGCAACCTGATAAGGTCTGGTTGAATAAATTATGGTATAGCCACAGAGTGAGGTACTACTATAAAAAAAGAGTAAGATCTCTTTGTGCTGATGTGGACAGATCTCTAGGATAAATTGATTAAAAAAGGCAAAGTGAGTGACAGAGGGCACTCTACAGTGCCTTTTCTTTAAGGGGATAATAAGAATGTATATTTGTATTTACTAGTATTTTTATAAATACACGGGAAAGGAAAACGAAAAACCAACAAAAAATGGTTGCCATGAAAGGTATGAGGGAACAGGAATTGAGGCAGGAGTGGGAGCAAAACTTTAATACATACCTTTCTATGTAGTTTTGGTTTTTGAACTGTGCAAACACGGTATCTATTCAGTAATATAGAAGGGATGGTTTTTTATATTACTTTATGTCATGGGTTAACATCTAGCTATTTCATGAGTGACTTGGTATAATTTTATATGATATCGGCTGCTTAATTTTTCATGTTAAAGAGGCACCATATGAATGGCAGAGTTGTTAATACATGCCTATCAGTAAAAGCACATACTACATGCCTAGCTCTGTTACTGAATCCTTTGGCAGCTTTGAGTTTGCGTGGTATTGATCCTCCTCTCACTTTCAACTCCTCTCTCTCCAGGGATTTAGATTGTGGAGGAGTAGGTAGAAGGCATGATGTGGGAAGAAACTGAAGGTGCCTTAGGCATAGGAAAGAACTGCTTGGTTATACATATTCTTTTTTTTTTTTTTTTTTTTTAAGATTTATTTATTTATTTATTTATTTGAGAGAGAGAGAATGAGAGAGAGAGCACATGAGAGGGGGGAGGGTCAGAGGGAGAAGCAGACTCCCTGCCAAGCAGGGAGCCCGATGCGGGACTCGATCCCGGGACTCCAGGATCATGACCTGAGCCGAAGGCAGCCGCTTAACCAACTGAGCCACCCAGGCGCCCGGTTATACATATTCTTAAACTTAGAATTTTCTTTCCATTTTTATACTTACCTTCAATTGATGATCATAAGTGTTAAAAAAGAAATCATCCAGACTAATTACGATTAATTGTTGAGATTACAGCGGCACAGTTGGAGGGGCGCCACTCACACAGTTTTCCTGGTTTCGTTCTGGAAGGCACCGTTTACCTTGAGCGCGGTGTGACCACTTTCCATAGAGCTGTGCAGTGTAGCTGTGCAGTGAAGACAGCACTCCACCTATGGATTCTTCCTGTCGTCTGGACTCCATGTGAAATGTCAGTCCCTACATTTAAAACTAATTAAAAATAAGACTGAGAAATGATTTCTATTTAGCCGGTTTTTAGAAGCCAGTAATTTGGAAAAGAGAATCATTTTCTTCTCTTGAAAGTATTTTCATATTTATATTTGAGTGCAAACCTCAGTGGTATTCTGAGACTTCCCAGCACCCTCACATGGACTAATGAAACCTCTTCTAACGGGAGCGCTGGGTAAGGAGGAGGAATGCCATGATTCTCATATTGTTGTGAATTGCTAATGTAGGATTAATGATTTTGTCCTTTGCTCTGGGGCAAGTGAAGAACAGGTAACTAACTCTTTAGAGAAAGCTTTCTTTGAGGCATGCATTTTATTAGGTATCTTTTAGTCACTTATTATCCCTGTTACAGATGTGAACTCATAGGCAGAGAGATTTTCTGAAATTTCCCAGGCCATACAATTAGTAGGAGGCTAAGCTGAGATTTGAACTCACGGTTGTTGGCAAATCACTGCTGCTCCCTCTTTTTCCATTTCTCATTAGCCTAGAGTAGTCAGTGATCCCTGTTTGTCAGTACCATTTAGCATTAATCAAATTAGATAATTTTATGTGTATGGTACTTGAAAGCTATATTTGTCTTAGATAATTATTTTTATATTTAAAAGTTTTTATTACTATAACTTTTGTGAATTTGTTGCTGATATTATGGAAACTAAATATTTCAAAGAAATTTGCCTCTTTGTCTCCAGATTCAAGGAATTTAATACATTCTTCTGGATAACTTTTGATTCCTCAATTAGGTCTATTCTGGGGTTTAACACATAGAAAGCATTCAATGACTATTTGTTCAGTGAATGAATATTAGGATAATATGAACTCCTAAGATTTGAAGTTGAATATGGTTAATTGTTTATAATCAATTAGTTAAGAAATCTTATCACTTTTATCTGGGGTGTTATCATCAAGGAAAAGACTCCTGCTTTGCTTGATGTAACTGCCAGTAGGAGAGAATATTTTTTGCCTTGGATCTATTAAGGGGAAATACTGAAGAAATACACTTCGGATTGATCCCAGAGTAAGAGTACTTAATATTTTTTTAAACTGCGTTATGATTTCAAGCAAGTGAATCTTAAGTACATTAAAATGAAAATTTTATGACTCTTAAGATACTTCACAAGTTCTAAATACATTAACATTTGCTTTATGAAAATCTGCGAGTTTTAATGTATACAATTATAAAAGGACCAATGGCAGGAAAAGGGATCTCAAACCCCAGATATGATGTCAGCTGTTAGATATATATTGGTTTGAAATTGTGCTATCTCTCTTAATTCATTAGGATTATTACTTACATAAAAAGTATATTGTTTTTGTTCATTTGCTTTTAATTTTGTGATTTTGAGGTCCGTGGGCCCTCTTCCTTCCTGGACTCTGCCTCCCTAACTTCCAGGTCCATGCACCAGTGTTTTCATGGGTGCCATAATTGGCAGGTGCACTGACTCGGTAGAGCCCTTTCAGTAATATTCTGTATTTATTTTTGTTTTGCTTGTAATCGTTCCCAGATGACCTTATAATATGTTCAGGAGGAATTTCTTTATCCATTTTTGCACATACCATTAGCAGTATCCTCAGGATAAGGTTCTGTTGTGATCCTGTTTAAATCTGGGCAAGTTGGTCTCCCTTTTGTTAGGAATAAGGGATTCTTTCAGACTAAAAATAGGCCTTCATTTTGTCTTCCATTTTATTTTATTGAACTGTTTTTATTCAGTTAATAGGAAATTCACTAAACAACCACAAGGCCAAAACCTTATTTTCAGGACAAGGTAAAATTTGGAGTAGCCTAACCTTAGCCCCTGGTGTGACAAGTACGTGCTTGGGGTTCACACACACTGGGTTCCCATACGTAATCTGCCACCAGGTGGCCTTGGGCAACTAACATCTTTGAATCTCATTTTTCTCATCTATAAAATTGAAATTATAATACTTATAGGGCTTCTTCAGGATCAGGGAAAAGATGATACTGTGTATAAAATGCTGAATATGCCTGTGGGAACATGTAATTAGTAACCAACCTGTATTCTTATGAAATATCTCATATAACAGAATTCTAAAAGAATTAGTCTACATATTGACTGAAAAGAAATAGAAAATAGAGTCTTGACTATCCTCTGGCATTGAGATAGTCTGGATAGCTCTGTGGGAGGGGGTTAGGTATTAGGAAAATCTGTCTTCTACCTGTATTTTTCCTTTACTCTCACATGACTGCCATGTTGACTTTCCTTTACTCTCACCACACTTCTGACAACAGCTGTGGGAGGGGGTGTTTCCTCTTACCAAGAAGTTCTGTGACACGAGCTGGGTATCCTGCAATTTAACTCAATTCTGTCACTATCTACCTAGAGGTAGCATCTGATCCCCAGGTTAAATACCCCGACTCACACAGCTGCTCCCTCAGATGCCAGTGGCCAGTCCAGGTTATCACGTGTCCTTCTGACTGACAGCTAGAAAGCGAGGTTCCCCTGTCCCTGCTTGGATTCGATTGATATGCTAGAGCAGCTCACAGACCTCAGAAAAACAGTTTATTTACTGTTTGCCAGTTTATTCTAAAAGGATATGATAAAGGACATAGATGAACATCCAGATGGATGAGATGCACAGGGCAAGGGGTTGTGGAGCTTCCATCGATCTCTTAGAGTGCCACTCTCCCAGCACTTCCACCCACCTGGAGGCTCTCCAGGCCTTGTACTTGGGGAGTTTTATGGAGGCTTCATCGAGTTGGCATGACAGTCATTAACTCCATTTCCAGCCCCTCTCCCCTCTCCAGAGAATGGGGTTGGGGCTGAATTCCGAGCTTCTAACCATGACCAGCCCCCATCCAGGAGTCACCTCAGTAGAACAAGAGACCCTGCTGTCATCCAGGAAATGCCACGGGATTTAAGAGTTCTCTGTCAGGAATCAGGGACAAAATGTTTAGAAGTTTAAAACATAGATTATTTTCATATTTAACCATTTGACAAAACATTTAAAATGTAATATATGTCTTTCCTTTTAAAAATAGAGTACTGATTACTAGTATTAGACTGTTGTGGTCTTTTTAAATCTTTAATTATTTTCTTTTGACATTGGATTTCTTATGTGTTATGGATTTGTTATAGATAACAAATGAAATCATGTAGTTATTTAAACAGGGAAGGGGAGGAGAAGGGTTTTCTGTTATGTCACTCTGTGACACCAATTTTACCTCCTCGGATGGTCTTCTGATTCTTGGCTTGTTACAGATAGCTGAGATTGCTAAATAGCTTAATTCTGTTCTGATGAGATATTCCTGTATCGTCTTGTCACTGTTAGGCTTTCAGAATTCAGTCTGCAGGGTATTGCAGTATTAGGGGAGTTTAGCACACTGCTTGGCAGAGGAGGTTTAAGATGGTTCCTAATTGTTCTGCTAAGGCTCAATGACCAGAAATTTTATGAGTTTATAGTTTCATCTTAAATTTAATTACCATTTATATTATTTTTTCTGTAATCTGAAATAAGAATTACCATGTATTTAATTGGATAAAGTGAGGCTTCTGAATATATGTACACATACTTTCATTATGTATAAATGATTATATATTAATTTGAACCATTGAATCATTAAACAATTTAGAGATATTGAGGAATTTTTAGATTACTTGTAGCATTGAATTTTAATGGGTTATATTAGTTAAGTTAACATTCTATTACAAAAAT
Organism: Mirounga angustirostris; assembly: GCF_029215605.1. Classification (NCBI taxonomy): domain Eukaryota; kingdom Metazoa; phylum Chordata; class Mammalia; order Carnivora; family Phocidae; genus Mirounga; species Mirounga angustirostris. The sequence goes on along the minus strand of NW_026991709.1, from coordinate 140,372,861 downwards.
GACTTCTCAAAAGGTCATTATTGTAGGAATTTTAAGGAGGTCAAATAAAGACTTTATTGTCAGTTGCTTTTTTTTTTTTTGAGGTTGATGTTTTCTTCCATTTTTCAAGCTACTTCAAATCTGTTTTATTTTATTTTTAAATATTTGTTTATTTTAGAGAGAAAGAGCACAAGGTTGGGGGACTGGGGTGGGGTGAGGAGAGGAGGGAAAGGGAGAAGCAGGATCCCAGCTGAGCAGGAAGCCTGATGCGATGCCAGGCTTGATGCAGGTTTAAATCCCAGAACCCTGAGATCATGACCTGAGCTGAACGCAGATGCTTAACTGAGCTACCCAGTTGCCCCCAGATCTGTTTTAAAAACAATTTTGATAGATGTCAGATATAAATAAATGTAATTTTACTGATTAAAATGTATTTTAATATAATTTCATAGCAGAGTATGGGCCCTTCCAGAATTGGAATTCATTTTGGAGACGTGATGAAAGGTAGAAGATAAGGTCATAAAGGGAGTGAGGGAAAGAAGTTTTTTTTTTTAACTTATTTTTCATTTTTTTCCATTTTTAAAATTTAAATTCAGTTAATTAACATATAATGTATTATTGGTTTCAGAGGTAGAGGTCAGTGATTTATCAGTCTTATGTAATACCCAGTGCTCATTACATCATGTGCTCTCCTTAATATCCATCACCCAGTTACCCCAATCCCCCTCCCATCCAGCAACCCTCAATTTGTTTCCTATGATTAAGGGTCTCTTAACGGTTTGTCTCCCTCTCTGGCTTCATCTTGTTTTACTTTTTCCTCTCTTCCCTTATGATCCTCTGTTTTGTTTCTTAAATTCCACGTATCAGTGAGATCATATGATAATTGTCTTTCTCTGACTTTTTTCGCTTAGCATAATACCGTCTAGTTCTATCCAGTTGTTGCAAATGGCAAGATTTCATTTTTGTTGATGGCTGAGTAGTATTCCATTGTATATATATATACACCACATCTTCTTTAGCCATTCATCTATTGATGGTCATCTGGGCTCTTTCCACAGTTTGGCTATTGTGGACATTGCTGCTATAAACATTGGAGTGCAGGTGCCCCTTTGGATCACTACATTTGTATTCTTGGGGTAAATACCCAGTAGTGCAATTGCTGGGTCATATAGTAGCTCTATTTTAAACTTTTTGAGGAACCTCCATACTGTTTTCTGGAGTGGCTGCACCAGCTTGCATTCCCACCAACAGTGTAAGATGGTCCCCCTTTCTCTGAGGGAAAGAAGTTTTAGATTAAATTTCATTGTTTCAGATCACAGTTAAAAAATACAAATTGCATGTTTTACATAATTGCATTTATACTCAATTTTTATATGTTAATTTATTTTGCTATCATCTCCTAATTGGGTTAAAAAGGTTAAGTGGTGAATGTTGAGTGGATTGGCCACTAGGGATTGTTTTATACTTAGAGTGCTAGTGCTTCCTCAGTTATGGTTGTGAACTTCAAATAGGGGCAGTTTGAGATTCTAATTTTTGGCAGTGAATCTCAAGATTATTGAGGGTTGCTGCATCTTCCTGCCTCTACAAGAGGTAGAGGTATCTGATTGGAGAAAAATTTTTGTAGAAAGCCCAAATGATATCATTTCAGCTTTATTTTTCAACCTGCCTCAAGAGAATGGCACATACATCATAATAAATGAGCATTGATAGACTAATTTTGGTTGGGCCTGTTGGTTAGTGGTTTTTTAGTGTTTAATGCCTTGAATTACTCCAGAGATAACAGCTTTTGCTATAGTTTGTTGTCTGTCATAAATGAAGTTGATCTTTGTGTTTTAGAGTGTAGGTCTAGGCCTTTAATCAGAACTTCACTCATGGTGTTGATTGTGATTTTACCCTTTTTCACTTTGTCCCCCATTATTCAAAATAGTTATGAAGCTAAAACCTTGACTAGCCTCTGCTTGTTCAACTTTTAAAGTAGGTATTGTTAAATAAAATTTAGGAAGGATTACCCCAAATGTTCATTCCCTGCATCTTCTCCTCACTGTTTTCCAGACTGTTGTAATTTATTAGTGATTTGCAAAAACAATTTATCGGGTTATCACAAGCATTAACAAAGTAAAGTAACAGTAGAAAATACCAAACAATACATTTGTGTGAATAATTGTTTTGTGAAGCTTTTGTTACATATACATACATAGATGTAAACAGATAACTGTGTATATTGTAGTCCTAGGGATTCCTATTAAAAGACAATCGGAAATCCATTTCTATAAGGTTAACATATGATACATTCTTTTGGGAATTATATTTACATATATATACATACACATATAATGTTTTTTCATTTAAAATTTTAACAAATCCAAATATCTAGATTAAACACTATTATTTGATGTCTAAGTTAATGCTACATCAAAAGGTTTTATATTGGTGAATTTAACTTCTGGTTCCATGTCTAATAAATGAGGTATAATGAGGAAGAAGAACTTCCAACAGATTTTCCTCTGTTCAATTTTAAACTCTCATCAGCTGTTTAAGCCTTTAGGATCGTGGGCAAAAAAACCCAGAACAAAACATATATATATGTGTATGGGATATGTAAATAAAAAGTTTAGTCCGTTTAGTCAGTCTGACCCACAAGTATCGGAGATATTGTAATATTTTTAAGGAGATGATCATTTGGAAAGGACTTACATGGAACACTCAAAATCTTACCCTTAATACCTGAGCAATTGAATCAGTTCTCTATTGCTGTACATTAGCTACTTTGAGATTTTAAAAGAAGCAAGATGAGAAGCGTGGACTGGTTAATGGTATTAAACTGTAATTCTTTTGTTTTATGTGTATGTAAATACATAGAGACGGTTTGAAAGAAGACAAGTATTTATTGTATAGGATAATCCTTATAGACTTAGGTTTTTTTTGAAGAAAGATCTGAAGGAGATTCAGGTTTTTTTTGAAGAGAGATCTGAAGGAGATTCCATTTGGTTCAATAGTTTATTGATGTAGGAAAGAATGAGTCTGATTCTATTTGATAAGCTGTAATTTTTTTCTTAATCTCTACACCCAACATGGGGCTTTGAACTCACAACCCTGAGATCAAGAGTTGCATGTGCTACCATCAACTGAGCCAGCCAGGTGTCCCTGATTAACTATAATTTATCATTTATTTATTATATCATATCATTTTATATCATATCATTTATTATAAATGCAGATTAAGTATTAGTAAGAAAAGCAAAGTATGTTCCTTATTCCATTTTTTGTATGTATTTATTGGAAGGTGATTTAATATTGAATATTATTAATATTGAATATTGAAATACATAAAAATTAATATTGAATATCTTGGAGGTGGAATTTAAGGGTAAATAGAAGATTATTAGTTTTTGAAATTTTTACCTAGAGCATGTATTATTTTTGTAATAAAAAATATATATTGTTTTAAGTAAACTGTACCCCCAATGTGGGGCTTGAATTCAGTGACCCCGAGGTCAAGAGTTGCATGCTCTACTGATTGAGCCAGCTAGGTGCCCCTATAATAAAAATATTTTAAAGTATCTGAAGTTACTCTCTTACAGCCACTTCTTACCTAGATTCATTATTCCTAAAAGAGTTAAATTATTTTGTAGGGATTGAACAAAATGATCATTTTTTTTCACTGGATCATCATCTTAGCACCTTAGCAATGGCTTTAATTATTGACAGGTGTCTTGAGTTTTTAACTCTAAAGATGGTTGTAGTGAAAATTATTTTCATATAATTGAGATTTAGGCTCTTGATGAGTTTAAGTGTGTTTAGGCTTGGCTATCATCTTTTTTTTTTTTTTTTTTTTAAATTTATTTGACAGAGACATAGCTAGAGAGGGAACACAAGCAGGGGGAGTGGGAGAGGGAGAAGCAGGCTTCCTGCGGAGCAGGGAGCCCGATGTGGGGCTCGATCCCAGGACCCTGGGATCATGACCTGAGCCAAAGGCAGATGCTTAACGACCGAGCCACCAGGTGCCCCAGGCTTGGCTATCATCTTATGAGAGGTCCTCTAAATTACTTACGCCATTCTGGAACTGAGTTCCTTTACCAGGTTTTTAAGCCTCATCAGTGTTTGAGCTTTTGATGACTGTGAGAGAAGTCTTCAGTGGACCCAGTGTAGGAATATTTATCCTGTTTTACAGTGTTGTAGATGTGAGCTGGTTAACAGTATACTCCTATAATTCCTATTCTGTGAATCTTGAGGCTCCTCCAGTCACTTAACCTGCCTTCCATTTTTGTTTTTGTCTGTTGCCTGAATTTTCCTGTCCACTTTAGAATCCATGGCCCATATCTCCCGGCTTTGCCTTGTTGTTTGAGGACACTTATCATCATGTCTCTTGATATTAAGTATTTCAGTAAATTCCTAATTCTGTCAGTTTAACTGTGTTGGAGATACGTAGAACAGCTGGAAAATTAAGTTACCCAGCTTTATAGATTGGTACCCCTATATGTTGGTGTTTCTTTCCCTCTGGTTCCTCATCAAACAAAATACTCCTTTGTCTAATTCTCTCCTAGTCTCTCCAGTGGGCACATCAAACATTCTTGCTCTCTTCAGAATGTATCCTCTCACCCCTCAATCTTAGTAAATATTGCTACTTTCTTCACAGAGGCACTGGAGGAAACCAGAAGGATCTTCATCCACTGCTATTTCTACTTGGATAGCTCAGCTGGAACTTGTGGTGTCCTATGTAGGAGTTATCAAATCTTTTCTTCCTGTGTTTCTTATCTCAGTGAATGGCACACTGTCTATTTGGCTCAAATTTGAAAATGTGAGCATTGTTAGGACTTTTCTCTCCCTCTGCCCAAACCCCAAATCCAGTGGATTCAGCATCCTGACTATCTCTAATTGGTCTCCTTTCTTCATACTTCCTTTGATCTTCTTTTGCCTGGAATAATATAGTATCTTTCCAGTTGGCTTCCAGTGTTAAAAAGTTATTCAATGATGCTTGCTAAAGAAGGTAAAGCAGCCTTTATTTAAGGGAGACCATCATGATATTAGTGTAGGGACCACTACAGTGGAGGAGAGGGATTGGACCCAGCTCTGACTCTAATGAGGACAAGAGGCATTTATATCCAGGAAGCAGGGATGGGGGTCAGTGGATGGAAAATTACTAAGAGGAAACAGCAGAGGTAAGCGGATTCTTGTTAGACCAACTTGGCAGAATCTGGAAGGCAGGACAGGGTGGTAAGGTATCTAAGGTGGCCAGACACCAAGGGTGAGGGATTTTCATTAACGATTTATCAGGATTCTCACTCAGACTGGATTCTACAAGGACAGAGGGAAACCCCAGTTCTGCTTAGAGAAGCCTGATTAAAGTTCAGTCAAAGGAGAGAGTCTTTGTCACCAGTTTCTACACGGTTGCCTTGCTAGGGGGATCTTTGTACTAATGAATATACTCCCCTTTTTAAAGTCCATTGCTCTTAGGGTGAATCTAAAACTTACCTACGTACAAATATAGTGATCCGAAGGGGCACCTGCACTCCAATGTTTATAGCAGCAATGTCCACAATAGCCAAACTATGGAAAGAGCCCAGATATCCATCGACAGATGAATGGGTAAAGAAGATGTGGTGTGTGTGTGTTTGTGTTTTAAGTAAACTGTACTTATAGTGGAATACTACTGTACTACACACACAATGGAATACTACTCATCCATCAACAAAAATGAGATCTTGCCATTTGCAACGAAGTGGATGGAACTAGAGGGTATTATGCTAAGCGAAATAAGTCAATCAGAGAAAGACGGTTATATGATCTCACTCATGTGGAATTTAAGAAACAAAACAGAGGATCATAGGGGAAGGGAGGGAAAAATAAGAGGAAACCAGAGAGGGAGACAAGCGATAAGAGACTCTTAATCATAGGAAACAAACTGAAGGTTGCTGGAGGGGAGGGGGTTAAGGGGATGGGGTAACTGGTTGATGGACATTAAGGAGGGCATGTGATGTAATGAGCACTGGGTATTATATAAGACTGATGAATCACCGACCTCTACCTCTGAAACCAATAATACAGTATATGTTAATTGAATTTAAATTAAAAAAAGGGAAAGAAAAAAAAATAAAACTTATCTACACCCTGAAAGGTCTAGCCTTTTTCCCCTTCTCTACCTTTTTCTGTCTTAACTGCTCTTCCTCTTTTCTACATTTCAACCATAGTCAAATTTTTTTAATTATTTGAAACTACTAGACTTTCTCATCTCTGGGTTGGGGCATATGATATCCCTACTCCTTCCACAGTGCCTGGCACATGGTAGGCACTTGGTAAATACTTGTTAGATGATTAAGTGAATAAGAACAAATGAAAGTATCCTGTAGTATAAGGATAGGTATAAAAATTTCTGAAATATATATAGATATCCAAATGATTTAGTAGTGAAAAGATAGATTTAAAATCTTATATTCAAATGAAGAATTTCTTGATAATGCAAGGGCAACTTGGATATTTATCATAGTGCATACTATATTTTCAGTAAGATGCAAATTTGTATAAAATGAATGGAAAATCATTTGCATGGAACAGGCCTTGGGTATAAAAGTTGGTACTCAATTTCCTTAGATTCAGGTTTGAATACTATTTCCTGGCTACATTTATTGATTGCTTACTCTGTCTCCTAGAATTCATAAAGAGGTGACTCAAATGCATATGAAACCGTTACCACAGTTGGAAAGGCAAGTGACAGTATGTGTCTTACCTATGCTGGGACCAGTTTTTTTGTTTTGTTTTTGTTTTTTGTTTTTACCTTTCAAAATATCCATGTTTTTAAATGAAAGCAAAAACAAAAAGAAAAAGCCATATGTGACTTGTATCAAACTTATCTAGCAAGGAATATTTCATTTTTACCACTAAGAATCTGTTTTATGTGTACAGAGTTAATAAAATTCTATGTAAAGAAAATTGTATCTCTGGGGCTCCTGGGTGGCTCAGTTGGTTAAGTGTGCAACTCTTGATTGTGGCTCAAGTTATGATCCCAGGGTTGTGAGATCGAGCCCCATGCTGGGCTCCAAACTGGGCATGGAGCCTGTTTTAAGATTTTCTCTCTCCCTCTTTCCCTCCCCACCCCCCATGTGTGCTCCCCCTCACCCTTTCTCTCTCTCTAAAAAAAAAAATATATATATATATATATATATATATATATATATATATATATATCCAAGGACATTGAAATTAGTTGGGAAATTGTGATAAATATATAAAGAATAAATTCAATTTCACTTAAATATAAAATGTGAAATTAATATAGTATGAGCAGTAAAGATGATCATGTAGTAGGATGGTACTAATACTTAATGTTACATTAAGTTACATTGTTTGTGCCAGGAACTTTTCTAAGCTCATTACCTTCATTATCTTGTTAAATTTTTATAATTTATCAGTTGTGATACTGTTATTGTCCAAATTCTACAGATGAGGACACTGAGATCCAGTGAGATTAGGTAATTTGCCCAATTTTGCATAGTAAATAGTAGAACTGGGATTTGAATTCAGGCAATCTGACTCTAGAATCTATACTCATTAAAGTAATGTTTTATCTTTAGCCAAAGTAAACTTGTTGACAGATTACATTATGTATATGTGTGTGTGTATATGTGTGTGTGTATAGATACATATATACATATAGGCACTATTTTCAGTAGTATTTAGTGTTAATTTTACACTAATGTAATTTATGGAGATAATTTACTGGATTAGGTCAGTAATTAGAAGCTGTTTTAATTAACAAAATTTTATGCAGTGTTCATTATTTAAACATGGTTTTGCTTTCTGAGTCCTACTTTATTTCTTCCTTATTTTAAGGTTGCTGTTTATTTTCCAAATGCACTAACCATTGCAACATGCACTTTATGTCTTCCAAAGATTTTATGATGTTTCTCATTTGTTGTAGTTTCTTCTTCCCCCTTTTTTTTTTTTTAAAGATTTATTTATTTATTTTAGAGAGAGAGAGCGAGAGAGAGAGCGAGCGTGCACATGTGAGCAGAGGGGAGGGGCAGAGGGAGAGAGAGAGAGAGAATCTCCAGCAGACTCCCGGCCAACCTTGGAGCCTGGAGCAGGGCTGGATCCTAAGATCCTGAGATCACAACCTGAGTGGAAACCAAGAGTCTGGACGATTACCCAACTGAGCCACCCAGGCACCCCTATAGTTTTCTTCTTTCTCTTAGTACTTGTCAGCTTATCCTTTAAAAAATTGCTTTACTGTCATGTTAGTGAATATTGGGAGAGAGAAGAGATAGACCCAAACCCAGTTTTTTGATCTGTCAAGTCCCTTGATGACCTCAAATAGTTTTTCTTTACTTCCCTGCCTTCTGTAAGCATAAAGTGAGTTACTCTTGGAAGGAACCTTTATTTTTAGTCCCATAAAAATTAGAGAACAAATACGGAAAATATTGGGAGAATGCAAAATAAAATGACCATAGTGTTTGCTTGAATTCAATTGAAGTTGCTTAAAGTACTTAAAGTTAGATGATATGCTTTTGAACTTGATAATTGTCTGATGTATTAATTTTATTCAAATTTGGGCCATTTGAAAGATAAATATTGCTTGAATCTTTAAAAAAGATCTAGTATCAGAGAATTGCAACAACTGTTGTAATTGGTAAAGATCTGCCAGTTTATCTGCATAAAAATTAAATTTGGCAACATTTTAATCTTAATTTTTTAAACTATTGCTGTTTATAATGGAGCTTTTGCCTTGGTAAGTAAAAACAAATAGAATTGTTTTGAGTATTCCAGGCAGGGTCCTTTTGGTTGCCTGGGATCAGAAATCTATTTAAACTTGTTGTAGTTAAAGAGATCTTTATTGTAAGTATATGGAGTTTTTGCTGGATCCAGGAAAAGCTGCACACATGCTTCAGAAAGAGGGAAAGGTGGCTTCCGAGTTCAGCTCTGTCTCATCTTCCTCTTCCTCATTTCCCACATGTGTCTGCTTTGTGAGGTGCTACTTGATGTCACTCCTAGCTTCTGCATGCCTCTGCTTCAGTCTCCCCTAATTTTTGCTATCAAGCTGATAGACTCTAGTCTCAATCCTTCTAAGCAAGGTTAAGACTAAGAATTTTAATTTAATAGATTAACCAAATAACTGCCTTGTGGTGAAATACATACCAGGGACAAGTTATGATGATTTTCTAGTATATTCAGTTGATCTGAAGGAGTTACTATGGAGGTGCTCTGTATTTCAAAGGTTTAGGCGAATAAGAAAGGCCTGAGGGGCTTCTTTTGCAGTATCTTAAAAGTATGGGTATGTAGGCGCCTGGGTGGCGGCTCAGTCCTGGGATTGAGCCCTGCATTGGGCTCCCCGCTCCGCGGGAAGCCTTTTCTCTCTCCCCGACTCCCCCTGCTTGTGTTCCCTTTCTCGCTGTGTTTCTCTCTGTCAGTCAATCAATCAATAAATAAATAAAATCTTAAAAAAAAAGATATGTGTATGTAAAAATATTTTCATCCTGACTTTATTTACTTAAAAGTATTATATCAAAACTACAGTAGGAATACACTGAGAACAGATAGCTTTCAGTAAAACTGTTAATCTTAAATGCAAGTTCAAGATGCATTTCTGCCTGTAGTGTTCATTGCTAAATGCAGCTTTTACAAAAGGTTGAGGGCTTTACTATGTGGGCGTTTATGATGACTTTTGAGGAAGAATCTGGTAGCTTTTGTTGGTTTGCTTTATAGGATCTTAAAGAAATAAGTAGTAGCTCCCAGTGGAGCTAAAGCAGTGATTCCTCAATGGGTTTGTGTGTTGGGGTGTGTTTTTGCCTCTTAAGGGACATTTGGCATTCCTGGAGACATTTTTGTTTGTCACATCTGGGGAGAGGGCATTTCTATGTTACGGTGTCTAGTAAGTAGAGGCCAGATATGCTACTGAACATTCTGCAATGTATGGGACCTCCCCCTACATAACAAGTGTCCAGCCCCAAATATCAATGGTGCCCAAGTTGATATGTAGAATCTGTTATATAGAATCAAGGATCATAGAGCAAAAAGGTTAAAAGGTTCAAAAGAGAGAAGATTTTGGAGTTAGAGAAGTTACCCTGCACTGGTTTTGAATGCTTGCGGGGGGAGTGAGAGAGGAGGTCATTTCTACTGGAAGCCTGTGTTTAAATATATCTGAGTTCACTATATTAATCTATATTTTAACTTTGGTAATTTTCCTTTATTTAAACCAGTTTTAGTTATATTTTAATTCTGACCAATCAGAATATTTTTTGATTTCTTAGATACATTTTCCTAACTAACAGTAGTCCAAATGAGACCTACAAGAATGAAAAATTCTTTGTAATTAACATTTAGGAGTATTACAACTAAATATTTTCTCAGTGCAGATATAAATTGAACTATATCTCCTTTGTCCCTAGCATTTAAATGTGAAGTATTAATCTTAAGAAAAAGATACTTTCCCTAGAAGAGTTGCTACTTTTTATGATGATGTATTTTTTTCTGGAAAGCTTTTTTCTTTTTTCTTTTTTTAAGATTTATTTAAGTAATTTCAACACCCAGCATGGGGCTTGAACTCATGACCCCAAGATCCTGAGTCACATGCTACACCAACTGGGCCAGCCAGGCACCCCTGGAAAGTTTCTGATAAAACAGTTTTTACCTTATAGGAAACTGTATTTGTGAACTAGATTCTTCAACTGTTTAATTCTCATGAAGTTATAGATATACCTCAAAATATGTTTAAAAACAAAACTCCTGAAATGCTGTAGGTATTTGAAATAATTTTTTTTTTAAAGATTTTATTTATTTATTTGAGAGAGAGAATGAGAGAGAGAGCACATGAGAGAGGGGAGGGTCAGAGGGAGAAGCAGGCTCCCCGCTGAGCAGGGAGCCCGATGCGGGACTCGATCCAGGGACTCCAGGATCGTGACCTGAGCCGAAGGCAGTCGCTCAACCAACTGAGCCACCCAGGCGCCCGTAATAATTTTTAAAAAATGATTGTAAATCTGTTTCACTGTAACCCATTGATTATTCGGTGGTACATATAAAATGCCCATATGAAAAATATAGCTCTATTATTTCTTAAATATTCTAATATATAAATGGAATATTTACTCAGTAGTTCTTTACCTTCTGATCTGAATGAAATTAATGTTCAGATTTCTTAAAGCAGCTCCAAGGGAAGTTTTTTAAACCCAGAATTTCCTGCGTAGAACATGAATTTAGAGTGGTTCTCTCCATTATCATTAGACATTCCGCATGTCTAATGATCGCCACCAGATGGCGATCTTATATGTTGATGAAGATTGATACTTGGTGAAAACTGAATTGGTTGCCCAAATTAAGCAAGGTGAACTCAGCAATGATATTTAGCAATGGTGAAAGGTGTGGAATGGTTATGCATCTCTCTGAAACATGAGACCTGTTTTTGTCTTACGTTTTTTTTTCTTTTCTTGGCTCTTCAAATTTTTCTGTGGAAACCAAAGTGAAATAATATCCCCATAAATTTATTATAATATTGATGCTGATTTATTGTGTTAAAGTTTTTGCTTTTTTTTTTTTTTTTAAAGATTTTATTTATTTGAGAGAGAGAATGAGAGATAGAGAGAGAGAGCATGAGAGGGGGAGGGTCAGAGGGAGAAGCAGACTCCCCGCCGAGCAGAGAGCCCGATGCGGGACTCGATCCCGGGACTCCAGGATCATGACCTGAGCCGAAGGCAGTCGCTTAACCAACTGAGCCACCCAGGCGCCGAAAGTTTTTGCTTTTGATGATGGTTATTTTATGGCTGTTACCAAATTTCTAAAAGATTTAAAGTAGTATTTTAGAATAATTAGGTGAATGTTTTTGTGACTGAGTACTTTATATTTTACTTAAAATTCCCTAAATTAGGCATATAGGCAATTAAAATTATATGTAGAACAAATAAAATGATATGTAGTTGAACTTAGGGTAAGATATATGGCCTAGTGGAAAGAGCATAGGCTTTGAAATCACATGGCTCTGGATGGGAAAATGATTAGCTATGTTACCTTACAGAGTTCTTGTGAGAATTAAAAATAAGGTTTGTAAGTGGCCCCCTGAAAAGTGCATGGTCCCTGGAGGCAAATGGGCATGATTTATTAGCTTCCCTAAGTGTGAACTGTGGGACTTTGGGAAAATTACTTAACCTTTTAGAGCCTAAGTTTCTTATATATATTTGGGGTAGTAATACCTACCCCTAGAAATGTTTAGGGTAGTAAATGAAAGAATGTATGTAAAGCATATAGAAAGTTTTAATAAATAATACCTGTTACTTTTATCTCTGATACCATAAAAGCTAGTAATGACCACAGTGTATGTCCATGTGTAGTAGGAAAGAAACACTGCTAAATTCCTGTCCATCATTGTTAAAGGAGATTGTTCTTCTCACACCTCTATTTTTTAAGAGTTTAGGAAAATAAGAGAATGTAGCAATTTTAAATTAAAGAATTTAAAACATGTTTTCTCTTAATTAGGAAAAAATTGCACCCCACCTTTTTCTGGCCAGATAAAGAAACTTTACGGGGTCCTTTGCTTTATGTCTGCAGCATTATCTACATCATTAGCAATACCCCGGTGTTGTGTTCCTCTACGTTAGTCCCACCCATCAACAGTTCCGCTTTCCATGATGGAGGTCTAGAGGCAGATGCTCCTCCTGACTGTTGTCAGTAGGTCAGTAGTAGCCTAACACACATCCCAATGCCTGCGTCATGCACCTCGCTTCATCTCATCACGTAGGCATTGTATCATCTCACATCATCCCAAGAAGGGCGAATACAGTACAATAAGATTTTCAGAGAAAGACTACATTCATATAACTTATTACAGCATATTGTTACAATTGTTTTGAGTTTTTAATCTCTTACTGTAGCTAATTTATAAATTAAACTTCATCAGTGCTATATATGTATAGGAAAAACAGAGTATATGTAGGGATTGGCACTATCTGTGGTTTCAGGCATCTATTGGAGGTGTTGGAACGCATCCCCTGCTGATAAGGGGGTGGGGGGAATTGCTATACTGAAAAGGTGACTGTAAAGGGAACTTAGGTGGATATTACGTGTTTTTAAAACCATTTTGATTCTTGTACAGTTCTCCACCAAACTTAAATTTCTAGATTTTTTCCCCCCTCGGGCTGGTTGAAATTCACAATTAGAATTTTTAGTATTATTTTTTTCCTGAATTAATTAATTAATTAATTTATTTAGATTTTATTTATTTGTCAGAGACAGAGAGAGAGAGCATAAGCAGGGGGAAGGGCAGGCAGAGGGAGAAGCAGGCTCCCTACTGAGTAAGGAGCCCAATGTGGGACTAGATCCCAGGACTCTGGGATCATAACCTGAGCAGATGGCAGACGCTTAACCAACTGAGCCACCCAGGCTCCCCTACAAATTCATTTTAAAAAAATAGGAATGTGCTGAAAATTTTTAACCATTTTTTGACCTCATGAAATGTACTTTTGAAATGTTACTTGCCTTGTTATCAAAGTTGTATCTATTAAGGGGCGCCTGGGTGGCTTAGTCATTAAACGTCTGTGTTGGGCTCAGGATATGATCCTGGGTCCTGGGATCGGGCCCCGCATTGGGCTGTCTGCTCCGTGGGAAGCCTGCTTCTCCCTGTCCCACTCCCCCTGCTTGTGTTCCCTCTCTTGCTGTCTCTCTCTCTGTCAAATAAATAAAAATTTAAAAATCTTAAAAAAAAAAGTTGTGTCTATTAAAACGTGAATTGATCACAGTTTTTTTTTTTTTTTTTTTATTTGAGAGGGAGAGAGAGTGTGAGAGGGTGGGAGGGATAGGGAATCTGAAGCAGACTCCTCACTGAGCACAAAGCCTGATGTGGGGCTCAGTCCCACAACAGGGAGATCATACCCTGAGCTGAAACCAAGATTTGGATGCTTAATGGGCTGAGCCACCCAGGTGCCTTGGAATTGATCACAGTTTTGAAGAATTGACTAAAATGATAATTTTTCACTTTCAGTGACTTTAATGATTATCTTTGATATTAAATCTTATACTATATGTTGAATTAATAGATACTTAACATCTTTAGAGAAGCGTGATCTTTGTTGAAACAGACCAACCAATATATCATCCTCCTATACTTCATGTTCATAGAAATAATTACTCACAAATATGTTTTATCCTTTGTAAAACATAAAAATGTGATCATATTAAACATAATTCTACAATTTGCTTTTTTCTTAATATATTAACTGGTATCTGTTGAGTGGAACCTTGAGGTTTTGTCTCATTCTTTGTGTCTTACTAATATGTAATGGTAATTAGCTGTTCCTTTTTATTTACTTTCAGGTGGTTTTCTGTTTTTGCCAGTTTGAATAGTAAGCATGCTTGACCTTATCTTTGTATTTTGGTGCTTTTATTTCTGGAGTAGATACTCTGGAGTGATACTGTTGCACGAAGAATATCCTTAAAGATTAAAAAAATGGATTCTTGCTAGCTATGCTCAAAAAAGTTTTGAGAAATTTATATGCCCACTGGGAATTATGAGAGTGTCTGTGTCTCCCTTTCTTTATCAGTTTAGATGTTAATTTTTTTTCTTTTTGCTAATCTGATGAGTAAAATTTACTAAACCTCTAGTGAGAGTATTCACCTTATCATATGGTTATTGGTCATTTGTATTTTCTCTTAAGGGAGTTACTTGGTTCATATTTTTGGTCCATTTTTCCATTCCTTTCACTTCCTTTTTAAATCAAGAGTTTCTTATAGTATAGATATTTAATGCCATGTTCATCATTCTGCCTATATTTCCTTATGTTCTACCTTATCTCTTTATGATGTTTTTTGCTTTAGAGAAATATTTGTTTTTAGTAGAGTAAAATAAATCTGTATCAGTCTTTTTCTTTATGGCTTCTGTATTTCTCATCTTTTTTTTTTTTTTTTTTAAGATTTATTTATTTATTTATTTATTTGACAGAGAGACACAGCGAGAGAGGGAACACAAGCAGGGGGAGTGGGAGAGGGAGAAGCAGGCTTCCCGCCGAGCAGGGAGCCCAATGTGGGGCTCGATCCCAGGACCCTGGGATCATGACCTGAGCCGAAGGCAGACACTTAACGACTGAGCCACCCAGGCGCCCCTGTATTTCTCATCTTGACTAAGAATATATCCCCACTCCAATAATACAAAATACTATTTTAAATTTTAGATATTACCCTTCTAAGTATCTTTAATCCATCTAGAATTTTTTTTTTACCTGTGGTTTGATGTCGACAACTTTGTTTCATCAAACTGGAAAACCAAAGAAGTCTTTTCATTTAATAAATGAATTACTTTCAGTTTCTTGACTCTGTTTTGTCTTACAAAATATTTAGTTACTGTTTCTGTGTTGGTACCATACTATTTTGCTTATCATAGTTTTTTAGTATATTGGAATGTTTGTTAGGCAAAATGTCCCCCACCCCCCTTTTTTTTCACGATTTTATTGGGAATAGATTATCTTAGAGATAGTGGAATCTTCAGTATTTTGCATTTTAATATGTTTGCTTTTGGTATCTAGTAAATAATTTATCATTTTTGGGCAAGTTCTTTGTATTCTCATTATACTTAAGTTAACATTGAAAGAGATTTACTTGACTGTAATTGAGTGACCTGAGCAGCAGGGGCTTAGTGACATTTTCTAATTAGTGACTAATTTCTTAGTGACATTTCTAGTCCAATCATAAATCTTGATTCTGAACTAGATAAGTAGTGTTTAAGTAATCCTAGTACTCCAAATGTTTTTTTAACATGGATTTTAAGATTTGGGGATTAACCAGAGGACAAAGCTTACTTAGAAGGCTTCATTATAAATATGGAACAGAATGTAACTGATATAAAATAAATTGATATAAAAATAAAAATCTAATTCAAAACTGAGATATGGAAAGGAGATTGTAAGTGAAAAAGGTGTGTGTGTGTGTGTGTGTGTCAGGGGGGTAGTGTGTGGAAAATCCTTATTTTTCTTTTTGTAAAGCAAGCAGATACTGCCTAAAATGATGTATTATTTAAAGTTATGATGACAACTCTAGCTACCAAGAACAGTTATAAGACAAAAACAGAATGTAGTTCTGTCTGGTGAGTGGACATTATATGGAAGGAGTGCTTATTTGGGGAGCCTTGTGTAAGTCTTGATTTCTTCTACCATGTACAAGTTTATTTAATTTATTTCCAAATGAAGTTGCCATGTAGTAATAGAGAAAAATCTTTAGGATATATTTTTTATTTGGAACAAATCAAGTTATGTATATAACAGTGAGTTGTAATGTGGCTACCTTTTTTGGTAATATATACATACTTCTATTTGCATTACAGAAATGGAGAAAAGGTTGAAAATGGGGCAGAGAGAACAAGGGAATAAAGGAAACTGTTTTGATTCATGTAAATGTATGGCTAAATGAAATAAGCCAGATACAGAATAACAAATACAGTATGATCTCACTTATATCAGAAGCAGAGAGTGGAATGGATGGGTGCCAGGGGCTGTAGGTAGGAGGAAGTGAGGGGGGTGATGGGCAGAGGGTACAAACTTTCAGATACACAAAGTAATTAAGTTCTAGTGATGTGTTACACAGCATAGTGCCTACAGCTAACAATACTATATTATATACTTAAAGGTTTTTTGACAGCTTAAGTCCAGTTTCTTACCACACACACACACACACACACACACACACTCAATCAGTATAAGGGGGGGTGGGAGGAAACTTTGGGAGGTGACAGATGTCTGTGGCCTCGATGGTGGTGATGGTTATGAGTGTGTATCCTCAAACTCATCGAGTTGTATGTATTACATACATATAACTTTCTACATGTTGATCGTACCTCAATAGATCGCCTTAAAAATAAGGATTGCTGAAAAATCTTTAAAGAAATAGCCAGATTAAAATTCTGGAGCTTATATGTTGAGTTAATATCTTTTTATTTTATCAAGAGAATGGTAGAATAAAACTTACTTTACCTTTCTATATAATCTGTGAGCTTGATATTTAAAGTTTAATCTGAGAATTGGTTTTAGTAGTGCCCAGGATACTGTCACAACAGGTAACATGTTGGAGAAATGGATCTTTTGTAATTTGATGAAGAGTTAATTTTGTTTTGCAATTTGGGAAATGAAAAATTTGTATGTACCTAATTCCTTCTTTCCTCCCTGGGTCCTCTCAACCTTCCTTTCCTCTCCCCTGTCCCCCGACCCCCTTTTCCCACCTTCCTTCTACCTAAATCCCTATGCTCAGGGTTTTTATAATCCGGGCTGGAGACCTATGGCTGACCAGGATGTTAAGCTCTTAAATACTAGTGGGGAGGTACCAAGATTTTCTACAGGAGGTAAATTTCAAGAGGTTATTGTAGGAATTGCTATTGAACCTGATTGCAGATACTTTTCATTTTGGGTGTGATGTATTGAAATTTTTAAAAATTGTTGACTAACATTTAAATTTTTTAAAAAGATTTTATTTATTTATTTGAGAGAGAGTATGCACACATGAGCTTGGGGAAGGGCAGAGGGAGAAGCAGACTCCCCACTGAGCAGGGAGCCCAGGACCCTGAGATCATGACCTGAGCCAAAGGCAGACACTTAACCAACTGAGCCGCCCAGGCACCCTAAATTAAGATTACATTTTATATGAATTTGGTAGACATTTTATTTTATTCGTTCATGTTCAGTTAGAATTTTGTTTTAATCATCTATAGTTGGAATTTTTTTTCTTAAATTTCTTTATATACCGTTAGAATAGAGGAAAAAGCATGGACTGAAAAAGACTAGGTTTGAATCCCAAACCTACTGCTTACTAGATCTGTGACTTTGGAGAAGTAATTTAACTTCTTTGAGCTTTAATTAGAGTTGAGAGGATTAAATGAAATATCTGAAGGTTAAATGTACTATGTAATAATGCGTATATATCATCATGTTTAGCATAGTTTTAGCGCATAATAGGTGGTCAGTTAAGTATTTTTATTTTCTAGAAACCCAGAATAATAGAATGATACTTTTTAGTCTTCATTCTTAAAAATGTTTGTTGAACAAACAATATCATAGAGAAACTAAAAAGAATATAATCCACCCACAACTATTTAATTAATTAATTAATTAGTTAAGTAAGCTCTGTGCCCAATGTGGGGCTTAAACTCACAACACCGAGATCAAGAGTCATATGCTCCACTGACTGAGCCAGCCAGGCACCCCTCACCCAGAACTTCTTAATTCTGTATTTTCAACATACAGCCTTTTACAGTAGTTCTAAAAGTGCTATCCCTCGACCTCTGCCAGTCCCTGAGATCAGGGGATCTGTAAGGTCAAAACTATTTTTATAATAGTGCTAAGACATTATTTGCCTTTTCCACAGTTGTGGAATTTGTACTGAGGATACAGAAGCAATGATGAGTAAAACTGCTGGTCCCCTAGCTCAAAACAAGGCAGAGGCACCAAACAGCCCTTGTAGGTGTTCTCAGTTTAAAAAATGAAACATTTTCACTTATGAATGTCCTTGATGAAGAAGTAAAAACTGTTTTAGTAAATCTCAGTCTTTGAGTGCACATGGCTTTAATATTCTGAATGACAAAATAGGAAGTATGCATGAAAACACTTCTGTTACATACTGAAGTACCAGTAATTGTCTGGAGTAAAAGCACTGGTGTGATTACTTGAATTATGAGCTGAAGCTAGCTGCTTTTTTACTTGAAAGTAACTGCAGACTAAACTGTGATTATTCAGACTTGACATTTGGCAGATATTTCCTAAGAAAGAAATGAAGTGAACCTACCACTTCAAGAAAAACAACTGGTAGTATTTGTTACCAATGATAATAAATCTAGCTTTCATGGTAAAACAAGAAATTTGGAAAACTTGTCATCTGCCAGCCTGACTTGGTCATTTTCTCAGTACTTGAACTACTCTGATGAGATTATTGATGATACTAACAAATGCATTTTTTTTTTTATATCGTATAATGAAATGTGAAGTTTGGAAAAGTTCTAGAACCCAGTGAACACATATTTTACAAATGGGTGAGAGAGCCATTCAAAGTGCATGGTAGACCAGTGGATTTCAGTATACGTGTACAAAAGCATTCATTTGAAATGGTTTTAGATTCTAACTTGCAAACTAACCTTTAAGAAATGACTACTTTTTGGGGTGCCTGGCTGGCTCAGTTGGTAGAGCATGCGACTCTTGATTTCAGGGTCCTGATCTCTACCTTGGGTGTAGAACTTACTTAAAAAATAAATAAATAAAATTAAAAAAAAAATGACTACTTTTTGAATTTGGTGAACTATCAAAGAAGAATATCCACAGTTACCTGAAAAGGTATTAAAACATTCCTCCCTTTTCCAACAGAGTATTGTGTGGATCAGGAATTTTTTATATAATTCAACCAAATCATATCCTTGATTAGAGAAGTAGATATGAAAATCTAGTTGTCTTCTATTAAGTCAGGTTTTAGAGATGTGCAAAAATGTAAAAGCCTTTTTTCTCACTAAATTTTTTATTTTTGAAAAGGATTATTTTTTATTAAAATGCTATTTGTTAACATGTAATGATTTTATTTTAAATTGAATTTAAGTGTTTTAAAGTTTTTTCAGTTTTACTACCAATATAGTAAATATAGATGTTAAACTTGTATAAACAAAGACCCTTTGAAGTCTTCCATAATTTTTAAAAAAAAATATTTTATTTATTTATTTGAGAGAGAGAGAGAGCACATGAGAGGGGGGAGGGTCAGAGGGAGAAGCAGACTCCCTGCTGGGCAGGGAGCCCGATGCAGGACTCGATCCTGGGACTCCAGGATCATGACCTGAGCTGAAGGCAGTTGCTTAACCAACTGAGCCACCCAGGCACCCAATCTTCCATAATTTTTAAAGAGATCTTGAGTCTGTAAAGTTGGAGGAGTGCTTCTCATTTTCTTTTTGCTCTTTTAGCTGTTATCTATATGAATACTTTTGGTTAAAATAATTGTAAACCATAATGTGATTTATTAATCTTGTTATTAATATAGTTGTGATAAGTTGGTATAAATATTAGAGTAATGATAAAAAGGCAAAACTTTCTTCAGATGAAAACATCTTTGGGTCTTCCTGAAATTAAGTGAAAGGGCTAGATTTAACCAACTATGTTGTTGGCAGTTTATTCTCTAAGTTCCCTCTTTCTACTCTCACTATTCTCTAAGATCTATCTATCTATTTTTTCTCCCTCATGTAGCCATCCCCATATATCCTTAGAGTATGCTCTCTTTTGAACTACTGTTACAGAGTTTCAGTTGAAAACTGGTAGCTACATTTCTCTTTTGATATTTTCTATCACTACTTCTCTTTTGGTATGTTCTGTTACTACTAAATGTGTGTATTATGCTCCCAGTCTCTTTTGCTGTGACCCTGTATAAGTTGTAGTTATTAGCTTGGAAGATTAGGTAACTTAGAAGACCGTGATTGGCTGTACCATAAAAGCAACTTAGGAGAGTTCATCTGTGCAAAGCACAGTGACCTAAATCAGATATGTACTCACTGTCCCTGGAATCTTCAAGGGACTTAACTGCATTACATTGTCAAACACAAGGCATTTACATATTACCATGGAAAGATTTCGCCTGGAGAAGAAGTTACCTGTATGTACCTGATTGTGATCTTGTGTTTTATTTACAAACAGATTTGACTTTTTCAGTTTACTAGTGAAGCTTGAAGAAATGTCAGGCTTATTAGCATTGGCTTAGAATAGTATCATCCTCTGTGTCCTTGGCTGTGGAAGTCATATGCTGAAAAGAGTAAATCCTTGGGTAAAGTTAGCAATGTTTGTAACATCTTTATTATTCTATAAAATTAGGTTTTTTGATTAATATTACTTGAATGAAGCTTTTAAAAATTCCGTTTGGCCAAGATATTAGGAAAGAAGTCACTTTGTCTTTAATGGTTAAGTATGTTTTGAATATAAACTGAAATATTTTATAACTCTTTGTGCTTATAATCATAATTTATTGGAGGTGTTACTTTTGGGCTGTGGTCATATGTCTTATGTAATGAAGAAATTAATTTGTGATAGGGATCTTCTTATGCTGTTTTATAACAGATTTTGTAAACCTCAGGTGTCCAAAAAGGGTATGACTAGATTTATGAATATGTTGTTAAATAATCTTTTAACATTCTTTTTTTCCTTAAAATTATGCCTTTGACATGTTAAAGTTTGAGTTTTGGTCTTTTGGCCAAGAAAATACACATTACAGATTTTGCTGTCTCAGGTGGAAAAATGACTTATGGGAAGAATTAGTAAAATGTGTTAACATAGTTATAAAGTCTGTTTCAGATAGTTTGATTTTGCTGGGAATTCCCGCTTGTGAATTGAATTTTGGTTTTATCATGTGTTGATGGGCTTTTTTGTTTATAAACTGATCTACTACATTTTCAAAATACTGAGTACCTTTGTATGTTTGAGCTTTAATTGTGTTCATAAGGAGTCTTTAAGTGAATCCAGGGTAGATTTTTAGCTGAGTAGTCTTGTCCTTTGAAACATACTCAACATTCCACTATTAGAGAGCTTACCAAGAATCCTGCTTGATGCTTAGGATATACTGGTGAGCAAAACAGACATGATTCCCCTCTTCTTGGAACTTATTGTTCTACTGGAAGATAGTAGAAAGAGGTTAAAGAAGTAGTTATATAAGTATGTAAAGAATATCAAAGTAGTAGTTACATAAATATGTGATTATAAGTTTTAACAGATGCGGTAAAGAAAGTACTGTGTGTTCTCAGCATATATTATAGTGACCTTGGTCTGTTGTCTTGTGGGTAAAGAACCCATGTAACTGGGACTCTACAGAGACCTGGCTTTTAATTTCAGTTCTTTCACCAGCTCACAGTGTAATCTTATGTCACTTAAGCTTTGTGTGTGTGTGTGTGTGTGTGTGTATGTGTAATGTATATATAAAATCTGGACATTGAACTGAAAAAGTAAAGCCTGTTGATACCTATGAGTCTGTGAGGTCTCATTCATTAAGATTAGGAATGGAAAAGAGAATTCATTTACCTCCAGATTTTTTTTTATCATGGGGAGCCATTTAGCTGTAAATTAACTGTTAAGCTGGAAATTTGATTGTATTACAGTTTTTCATTCACTGATCTATCTCTGGTACCTGAATAATGCTTGGCATATAGTATGTACTCAGTAAGTATTTGTTGAAAGAATGGATGACTTCCTTAATTCCTAGTCCTTTAAGGGAATGAAACTTCTTTCATGAACTGTTGGATTTATGGGGAACAAGGGTATTATCCAGGGGAAGAAGAGGCAGACTGACCATATGCTGAGGGATTTTCTGGCTGTCTCCTGTTGGTTTTCACTAGAAAACTGCAGTGGAACCCAAGTAATGATAACCTCATGCTGACTGGAGATGCGGAATCTTTTTTTTTTTTTAAAGATTTTATTTATTTATTCATGAGAGACGGAGAGAGAGAGAGGCAGAGGGAGAAGCAGGCTCCCAAGGAGAAGGGAGCCCGATACGGGACTCGATCCCAGGACTCTGGGATCATGACCTGAGCCGAAGGCAGACGCTTAACCATCTGAGCCACCCAGGCGCCCTGGAGATGCGGAATCTTGACAGAGCACCTACTGGACCTTATTTCAGTAACCATATACTATTTGATAACCCTGAAATAAGTGATCCATACGTGTTTTTTGGTGTGTGTGTGTACTGATTTGGAACTTGGAATGATTGTGTCTCCCCATAGATATAATACAATAAATATTTGTGATTTGTAGTTTCAAGTAGAAACCTGATGAGGCTTTCCATTTGTCCATAACTTGGTATTCCATTGGCATAGCCATTCCTCTATTAAGGGACTTTTGGATTGTGTCCAGTCTTTTCCTGTTATAAGCTGTAATAAATAACCTTGTACATGTGTCATTTCATACACAGAGAATTTAAACTTTCTTTATGATCTCATATGGCTCATTTTTTGTTGTCTTCTTTGTTATGGAGCACTTATAATCTGCTTAGTAACCTTATTTTAGAAGTAGAAACGGAACAGAAAATTGAAACCAAGGCAAATAATTTTAAGATTAGAGTGAGTCAGTCTTATACTGACATACTTTGGGTGCTTTTTTATTCTTCCATGTATTTGAATTTTCTCAGTGCCTTGGCATTATTTCATTTTAGGAAGGCTTTATAGGCATTGGCTTACATCACTCATTTGATGTTAAGAATGAAAACATTTTGATGTCAGGGGTTGTTCTTTGCTGACTATTTTTTAGTTTTCCACTATATTCTTGGAGTTAAAAAATGAAGTTTTTTCTAGATGCAAATATAAAAATAACTGACATTAACAGATTGAAATTTGAATTTATTCTTTTTAAATTACTAAAGTTAAATGTGTTTGTTGTAACAAAAAAAAATAAACAGTATTTTGATTGTTTCTGTGTTACTGCTTTCCTAATCATCAATGTGAGACAGTGTTAGTTTGAAGGTTAGCCTTCTAAATATTTATTACTGTGTAATACATTTTTGTATATACTTTAAAGAACACAAAGGTACTTTATATAGTATATAAACATCCTCTATATTTAGAGATATGGACTGAGGCATTGTTCTAAAATGATAGGATTTGAAGCACAATATGTTTGTTTCAGAAATGAATTGTCCCCTTGAAACATCGATGGCTTTGTCTAAGGGATTTTCAATATATAGTCATATGCAACCTGCAGACTTTGTTGAATTACTTGTAATATGTCAGGATGACCAGTTTGTATGGCCTACTTAATGTTTGCATTTATAGCAGATCGCCTTTTTGATTCATGTTTCACAGTTGTTGAAAAGCTACAAAAAGTTTTTAAGAGAAGGGAGAAATGCTGATGCTCCCCCCCCCTTCTTTATAGTGCTAATCCTATAAGTTTCTTGTACTCTTAAAATTTGAACTTTAGTTTGTTCTACCAGTTACACGTGAGAACATTCTTATTGAAAACCTAGTCAGTCACAGTAAAATAATAGTCTACTTGGCTTTAAGTTAAGTGACTTATGTAAGCTTCACGGACACGATTCAATGGGAGCAAGCTGGGTGGGCCATGAGAGGATGTGCTGGTGGACAGCCTTTTTTCGGCATGCCACTTTTTGCACATTTTAGGAGTGTTTTTGTATGGTAGATGTTTAGATGTCCAGCTTAAGCTGTTTTTGAGTGTTAGCTAATAGTGTTGTTAGTACATCTAAACATGTAAATATATCTGTAGAAATAAAAGGGTGTTTTTGGTTAGGGGTAAGAGAAAAATGTATTGTTTTGCTTCCTATCTTAGCGAGCATTCCTGCTAATGAAAGTTTAGAATGGGAGCAGTTAATTCCTTTTAGAATATACAGTATGCTACCTCTTGGGATAATCGTCTTGTAGGAGACTGCTTGTCTTGTACCTGTGCCTGAAATCACTTGAGGAGAGCTAAAGGTTTTAGAGTATGACATGCTTACTAATTTTACTTTTTTTTTTTATTTAAAGATTTTATTTTTTTATTTGAGACAGAATGAGAGAGAGAGAGCACATGAGAGGGGGGAGGGCCAGAGGGAGAAGCAGACTCCCTGCCGAGCAGGGAGCCTGATGCGGGACTAGATCCCGGGACTCCAGGATCATGACCTGAGCCGAAGGCAGTCGCTTAACCAACTGAGCCACCCAGGCGCCCTAATTTTACTTTCTTGTGGTTTTTTTTTTTTTTGTGTGTGTGTGTGTGGGTCTACGTATATATTTTTGTGTTTCCTACTTTAGCCTTTCCTCATTACTATTGGCGTTTGATTGTTGTGAGGCAGTTTGATGAACCACCCATACTGTTGTCACTCGTCTTTCTTAGTCCTTTATATGAAAATACACAGTCTGTTTCCCACTCGTAGATATGGAGCCTTAGCAAGTCATTTGACTTCTCGGCATTTTCTATATTAAATTGAACACCAATCCTTCAAAGTTCTATACAACAACTTCTTTTTTTTTTTTTTAAAGATTTTTATTTATTTATTTGACAGAGAGGGACATAGCGAGAGCAGGAACACAAGCAGGGGCAGTGTGAGAGGGAGAAGCAGGCCCTCCGTCGAGCAGGGAGCCCGATGTGGACTCGATCCCAGGACCCTGGGACCATGACCTGAGCCGAAGGCAGACGCTTAACGACTGAGCCACCCAGGCGCCCTACAACAACTTCTTAATACTCAACTCTATTGGATTAAATATTTGGATATCTAACCTTCAGAAAGTAAATTTGGATATCAAGAGATCTGCATGGCCTTAATGTATTGTGTCTGGTTCTGAATTTTGGGAAGCAAATAGAGTTTGGATAGCAGGGGATTTGTACAAAAAGGTAATCAAATTGATTCAGTTCCTGAATTTAAAGGTTGGAGAATTTAGACACAGAATTTGGATAGCAAGGCACATTTGTATATGAATCTACTTTGTATACATTGAAAAAAGCTATACACAAACGTATGATATTGTAGATCAAAAGTTGAAGGAGACGTTAATAGAGCATCTTAACCAACCTCCTGTTTGGTCCTTTCTTAAATAGTCTTCCAGTTTATGCTTGGACATTGAAATTGGTTAGAAGCTATGTTCTGTCTGGTTTATTGTTCTAAGTGTTAGAGGAGATCCTGGACCATAAGACCAGCCATAAAATGGGAATGGCTAAAAATGTGTCTTGCAAAATTTGAAAAGTACTATAATTAGATAGATAAAAAATGTGACTGTATTCTAGAAAAATAATAGTGGGGTATTAATGTTGTAATTAATGTTATTATAATTTTATTATTTAATTCTCTTATCTCCAGTTGTCTCTATTGCCTGCAAAAGTACCAGTTATAGCATAAGGACCTTCAAAGAGATTGAATTAGATTATTTATTTTCTTTTTTGAAAGCTCTTTCCTTTCCTCCTTTGGAAGGTTTGTAGTACTTTGATTCCATCTGAGCCAGAACATTGTCCATTTCCTGTTGCTCATCCTTTGCCTGCTTTCAACACTGGTTTCAGGTTATCCACCTCTTTCTTCATCAAGCCACCCAGCTCCTTCCAGGTCATTTCTAGATCTTTAGCCTCTTCCTGGGCCATCCTTTTCCTTGCATTAATCTTCTGCATTGATTCTTTGACAAAAGCATTATAGGATAGGACCTCTCTGGTGTGATTGATTTGCTGCATGAGCTTCCATATCCTGGGTTCTTCAGCATACTGCACATACAGCATAGACTGTGTGAGCTGATCTGTGTCACTCTTGAAGTTAGACAGGCTTGTTTAATATTGCCAGCTCTTCTCAGAACCTCTGTATATCTTTCCAAACGCTTGAATGTCTTCTCCAGTATGTCTCCCCAGTCCCTGGCTTCGTTGAACATGGCAGAGTCCTTGTTCACTGTTGCCTGATCATTGTACACTGTTCTGTAGTCTTAGAATGGAATAGACTTTCCTGAGGAACTGGAAGTGGTGATGTCTTCTTTGCCCACCCAATCAGGGTGCACCTGTTGAGACACGTTGTGGTAGTTGTATTGGACAAAGTGCAAGGCCTCCTAACAATGGTGAAGGTTGGTGAGGTTTCCTTGTACAGCTATAGCCGACCCATGCTGGGCAAGGGCTCAGAATGGGCTACAGCTCAAATTGAAGCCTTTTTGAGGGAAGGAATTTGCTCATCTGTTTATATCTGTGCCACAGAATCTTGAGCATACTACTATTCCTTTCAGAGTTAAGTTAGAAGTTGGGAAGGGAAGGTAAAGCTAAAATTTTATTCTTTTAAAAATAGTCTATGCAGTATTTTACAAAAATATGTTTCTTTTTGTTGAGCTGGAGACGGGAACAAAATTATGAAGGTAGACTTAGACAACTCAAAGTTAGAACCTCCTTAAAGGTTAAATTTTGCCATGGCTTTTCCTTTGTAGAAATAAAAGTTCTTATAACTTTGATTGGCTCTTGGTTAATTTACGAGTGGAAGTGATACTACATGTTTAGTCTATAGACTCATTTTTGACCATTTTATGTAGAACCATAATACAATCCAGTATAGCTGAGTTAAGTGTTTCCTTTTAATTAGGGGACCTAAGAGCAAAGAACAACCAAAAAAGCATTCCATATTCATATGTAAGGGTCTCCTTCACCCCTGATTTTCTCTAATTGTCATCTGGATTGTCTTTCTGTTGTAGTGAATACATGTACCAATTATTTAGTAACTTCCATAGAAGACCAATTAAAAATTGTCACCTCAGTTCCTACCATGAAATTTTTGAATAGTCTTTTGTGGATTAAAAAAAGCCCATTAAGCCTACTTTAAAAAAGAATGCAGTTAGCAATAATTAGTTAGCTTATAGTTAGCTTCTTGGAGAGGAAGGCAATCTGTTACTTATTTTTTGACTATTTCAAATAATGCCCCTATTAGTAGGTTCTTAGTATATATTTGATGTCATGAATAAATAAAAATAATTTCTTTTTAGGGTCCTGATGAAGAAGCTGTTGTGGATCTTGGCAAAACCAGCTCAACTGTGAACACAAAGTTTGAAAAAGAAGAACTAGAAAGTAAGTTTAACTTATGCTTAACGGGATAAATTACTGATGAAAGTTTGTTAGTGTGCTTTAAATTTTACCTGCTGTTTGTGGAAACATTTTGTTGTTATGAGGTAGAGCATACATTTGAAAGAACGTTTAACACTTTTCTAAATATAGTTTAAGGAATAATATAGCAAACACCCATGTAACCATACTCATATCTGCAGTTACAGTA
This sequence comes from Mirounga angustirostris, assembly GCF_029215605.1. Taxonomy (NCBI): domain Eukaryota; kingdom Metazoa; phylum Chordata; class Mammalia; order Carnivora; family Phocidae; genus Mirounga; species Mirounga angustirostris. The sequence goes on along the minus strand of NW_026991709.1, from coordinate 140,345,219 downwards.
TTCCTTGATTTCTCTTTGGAAAGTATTGATGTAACAAAGATTTTAGAATCTGTGTTTTTTTTTTTTTGGAGAGAGAGAGCATGAGCAGGGAGGGGGACATGGGGCAGAGGGAGAGGGAGAATCTCAAGGAGGCTTCATGCTCAGTGTGGAGCTTGACGTAGGGCTCAATCTCATGACGCTGACATCATGACCTGAGCTGAAATCAAGGGTTGGATGCTTAACTGACTGAGCCAACCAGGTGCTCCTAGAATCTATGCTTTTCAGATTTCGTTGGTGGTTGCCATTACTTACCTTGGAAATTAAAATACCAAAGTTAAAAAGTCAGTTGCTTCTTTTATTTTTTTCATTTCTAGCAGGCTAGGTAATATGTTTTTAGCATTTCAGAACGCCAGACTAATAAGCCACAGTTATTACTAGTCATATAAATGTTCATTTTATAGGTAAGTTACATCAGCCTTTTCAAGTGCTATGATACCTCAGCATAGAATTGTGGAGCAGGTGAATTATGTATCAGTCTACGAGGAAGAAGTCCTGGCAAATGGTTTCTTCTCTCTTTTTTTTTTTCTTCTGATTGAAATAATTTTTGAATTACAGAAGAGTTGTAAAGATAGTACACAGAGTGTTCCTGTTATCCTTCACGCAGCTTTTTAAAATTTTAACATTTTACATAACCATCATAAGTTAACGAAAATGAAGAAATTAACATCAGTACAGTTGTATTAACTAGATTAAATTTTGTTCAGATTTCACTGGTTTTCTACTGATGTCTGTGTTATGTTCCAGGATCCAGTTGAACAGTTCGAGATCCAATAGTACATTTAGTTGTCTAATCTCCTTAGTCTCCTCTGTGACAGTTTCTTAGTCTTTCCTTGTTTTTCATGACCTTGACATGTTTGAAGGGTAGTGGTTAGTTACTTTGTAGAATGTCTCTAAGTTTGGGTTTGCTTATGTTATCATATGAACAGACTGAGATTATGGATATTTGGGAAGCATACCATGGAGGTTGTGTGCTCTTTTCAGTGTATCCTCTCTGAGGACATGTGATATCAGCGTGACTTATTATTAGTGATTTAACCTTGAACACTTGGTTAGGGTGATGTTCATGGCAAATGTTTTGATAGACTTTTGGGGTCTTCTTGGGAACTACATTTTTAAGTTAAAGCTTTCTGTAAAAGCTGGTACCATATAGGAGCAGTAATCTGTTGCTTTTAAAAAGGAGATGGAAAGAGGCAAATAAGTGTTCTCCATATTTACTTTGTGAGATGGAAGAAAGCCCTGTCTTTTAAAATTGTCTTTAAAAATCTAGGCTTCCTAGGGCTTCTGAAAGGAACCTCAGTTATCTAGAAGCTTATGGTTAGATTCTGTGAATTCCAGGTGCTAGGGAAGTTAAAATGTTTAGCAATAATTTCATCAACTCAGATCACTTAGCATATAATGTTACCTCTCAAATGTGTGCAACCTAGAACGTGAAGAGCAGCATTGGGTATGTTTTTTTTGCTTCCCTTTGTTACCCCAGAGCCTTTAGCTTTGTGTACATGGTACATATCTAAATTTCAGTATTGAGTTTGAGGGAAAGATTACGTTTATCTCAGAGTTTGACTGAATAGCTCTTTGACAGCGTAAAGGTTAAAGAAAAAGGAAAAAAAATCATAACAAAGAACACTAAGGTTGATAACAAAAGCTAAATAAACAATAAGGCTTGGATTTTCATATTCCTGTTTATTCTTTCTAAATTGGAAACTCCTATAATTTATTTTTACTTTGGTGCATTGCGGCTATGTGCCAGAACCCATTAGTTCTAATTGGAGTACAACTTTGTAATTCCCAGTGCACAGTGATGAGAATTTGCCTCTTTAATTTCCACTTTTCTGTAGTATTTAGAAGAAGATAGTTTCACTAAAATTAAATAGTAATATCACTGAGTTTTGTTTTAATTTTTTTAGTTTTCTTATTGAAATATAATTTATTTAACATAAACTTCATCATTTTAAAGTCTATAGTTAATTTTTTTAAGGTATATTTACTATGTTGTGCAACTATCACCACTCTAATTCTAGAACATTTCCATCATCCTCCCCCTGCCATGCTATATAATTGATTTTTAATTTTGGGATTTTCTGGTAAAATTAAAAAAAAATTGGTATTTAATTTCTATAGTTTTTTTTTTAATCTAGTGCCTACTGTATACTAGGCAGAGTGCTAGGTATTGGAAGATGTTAAAGCAAGTAATTTTAGTTCATTGTATATCTATAGGTCTAGTTCTCTTTTAGTTTAAATGTAATTATTCAGTTTATTGATATTACTATGTTGGTAACTGAAGTGAGAAATCAAGAGTGTCACCTTTTTCAAACTTAGCTGGGTATGTGTGTTTCGGGCAATTCAGATTTTTTTGCTGCCCTGGATATTTGTAAATGACTGCAGAATTGCCATGAGTATTGATTTTGGGGTTACAACTGAATTTTGGCAAGTTGGCAAATTTGAAAATAAAGAATTCACAAAAAATGAGGATTGAGTCTACTTTCAAATTTCATCTAAAGATGAAGACCTTGAGTTTCTTGAGGTATTTATTTTCTGACCATCTTATGGAATTTGTTAGGAAAAGAATGCCATTAACTACTCATATTTCAGCATGTTACTTTTTAAAGTACCTAAGGGCAAAAAGCAGCTCCGTGCCAGAGGCTTTTGCATAGTTGCAAAATTAGTAGTTAAACTTGTAGCCCACCACGCCTTTCACTCCACGTAGCTTAGATAGGAACATTACTTAAACTATTTAAGAAATCAAGTTCATGCCTCAGTATTTGACATAGTGCTGCAGGCTTTCTAGTTCCTTCATTAAGTTTTATTTAGTGGACAAAAGCAGAGACTGCCTTTCATAACCATTTCGTTGGTCACAATACAAATTGAGAATCATGCAACATCAGCAGTAGCTTTTTAATATTCCAGAAGCATATGATAACCTTATTGTATTGCTTTCCCCAACCAGTCTGACAGTTTATGCCCTTTAATTGGAGTATTTGGGTCATTTACATTTAATGTAGCTTTCAGTAATTTGGACCTTGCTGATTTGGGATTTCCAAAACTGTAATTAATAAATATTTACAAATATCTGCTTATGAATATATTTAATTATCATTAAAACATATCTCTTAAGGATCTCTGTTAGCTAGGGTTGACATCAAAATGTAGATGGAATAAATTTATGACTACGTAGTATGATTTCAGAAAGGCCAAGCTCTTCTTTCCCAAAATGCCTTTTTAGCCTTGCCAAAGTAATGCTTACATAAGTAACCTGTTTTATCAGTCAGTGGTATTAACCCGTGACATAGCATTCTATTTAGTGTTCTATAAAAGAAAAGAACAGGAAATAGCATTGTTAATTACATGAGCCTAAATATAATTCTTTCTTATCAAAGTAAAATTTGGTATACTTTTGTATATTCTTTCCTTTTTGGAAAATCAGTAATGTTTCTGAACCTTTGGCTAGGTCATCGAGCTGTCTATATTGGTGTTCACGTCCCATTTAGTAAAGAGAGTCGTCGGCGTCATAGGCATCGTGGACACAAACATCACCACCGAAGAAGAAAAGATAAAGAATCAGATAAAGAAGATGGACGGGAGTCTCCTTCTTATGGTAAGAGAAAACAGTAGTTCTTTGTTAGGACCTTAGAATTCTTTCCTGAAAAGGCTTGTTAAAAAAGTAGAATATTTTCTTTCTTAAATTTTATGTCTGCTATAATTTAGACACATTATGAACCTTGAAAAGTATACTAATTGAAGTAATATTTTTTCTCCAAGGAATATACTAATTGAAGTAATAATATTTTTTCTCTATTATATATTTCATTATATGTGGAATGAACAATTACGTGGAATCTTCAGGCTCCTGGATGAGATTAATTTTTTTTCCATTTTTATACACATTTTTTGGCTAGAAAATTTTATCCACTAAGTTGAACTCCTTGGTTATCTGGGCAAAAAAAGTGCTCTGATTTGATAGTACTGTCTGTGAAAGGACAGATTTTTGTTTGAAAGCAGAGAAATACAGAAGTGCCCATAGAAAGAGGAAATCAGAAAGAAAAAAGGCATATTGTAGGGGAAAAAGAATGTTATCTGATAATAAATATTGCTAGCACTGATTTAAGTGGCCCTGAGACATGCGAATGGTGAGAGCCAAAAAAAATAGCTGTACAGCCTGAGGAAGACTCTTAGGACATTGCAGTTAGTGGACATATAAGGCATCATTATTTTTTTTTTAGGACATCATGGGCCTATATGGCTATCTCTACACCATGTGTTCTAATGTGTGCATTCTAGCAAAATTACATGAGCTGTACTTACAGGCACTTGTGTGCTATGCTAAAGGAATGTTTTTGTGACGAAGAGGAAAGAATCCTATGGGTCATATAGCTACAACATAAACATAAGAAAATAGTAATATATTAAGTGCCAATTCTATGCTAAGCATTCCACCAAGCCCTTAACATATGCTCTTTGATTTAATTCTCTCTGCACTTTTTATTTTATTTTTTAAAATTTTAATTTTAATTCCAGTTACTTAACATACAGTGTTATATTAGTTTTAGGTGTATGATATAGTGATTCAGCAGTTCCATACAATGCCTGGTGCTCATCACACTGAATGCACTCCTTAATCCCCATCACCTATTACCCATCCACTACCCACTTCCCTTTTGGTAACCATCAGTTTGTTCTCTGTAGTTAAGAATCAGTTTCTTGGTTTGTCTTTCACTCTTTTTTTCTCTTTCCTCATTTGTTTTGTTTCTTAAATTCCACAAATGAGTGAAATCATATGGTATTTATTTTTCTCTGACTGACTTATTTTGCTTAGCATTATACTCTAGCTCCATCCATGTCATTGCCAATGGCAAGATCTCATTCTTTTTTATGGCTGAACAATATCCCATTGTATGTATACCTCATCTTCTTTATCCTTCTCTGCATTATTTAAAAGATGGGTATTGTTTTAATTTTGTAGATGGAGACACTTCAGCTTAGACTAAATGTGATGGGAATCTCTTAAAAGCCTGTACTAAGAGATAGTACATGGCCTAGTACACGATGGCCTAGTACAATATTAAGTGGTCACATAATTAACAAAGGTCCTGTAGGTAGCAAAGGAAAAACCAGTACTAATTTCAGAAAGGATCACTTGATGATATTAGGTAATTTAGAACTATTTTGCTCCTCTGTATGATGCATCCATCCAATTTAGGATATTGTCTGCTATTCTGAGTAGATCATTATGTTTCCCAATTAATTAATGTAAATAAAAGGGCACATAATGTTTTTATAGAATGCTATCTACTAAACTAAGTATGGTCACTAGGATAGGTGGTTTGATGTTTCAAGCTACGGTATGACATGTGAAGTCTAAATGTAGTGGTTTGAAGAATTTAGTGGAGGAAATATTTGTGACTTTTTAATGGAATAACTATTCTTAGAAAAGTTTTATGCCACTGAAGTAGGTTTATTTTGATTTTAACTGCCAGTATGTATCCAAGAAATTGCTATGAATGATGTCTCTTTTTTCTGGTCCCCACTCTCTAAATGTAGATTACATAGGACTTTTGCTTCTGGTATGATGGAATAACATGAATTTTCCCTCTTATTTTAAACAATTAAAAAAGTTGATTAAATATATAAAACAGTAATTTTCAGGCATTGGACAACACATTGTACCATTCTGACCTCTGAAAGAGGGTAGGCAAGTGAGATGAGCCTTATGCTTGCTTGAGCATATTACCTAGAGACAGTTTCCAGGCCACAGCACAGGGAGGGGAATCTGGAACAGAATCTTGCAGGCTCTTAGAGTTGAGACAGAGGTTGGAATTTGGGAAGGCCAAAGAGGCTAGTCAGGTATGGAGTGCCAGAAGAGTAGAGAGCTATACACAAAGAGGCTTCCAAAGGTCTGAAGAGGGATCCTTTTGAATCTTTGGTTGAGTACTGGTCTGGGCTAAAGGAAACTTCTTAAGGCCTGGGAAATGACCATCAGAAAACAGTAGGCTAAACAGTTCTTGGATATCGTATAAGACCGGGAATAGGGTTTATTCTCATCAGACAGAGAGGAAAGACCTTGACATACAGGGCATTGTGTAGAGTTCTCAGAAGGTTATTGCCTTAATAGTGGGTCTTAATTTTACACTAAAAGCTGCAGTGGATCTGTTCTAAAAATTTTTAAATCACGTCTTAAAAGAATTAGATTAAAGGTCGTTTCCAGGGTAAAGTATAATACTACTAAAAGATATGTAGTAAAATCCAGCACCTAAGCATATAAAAGTCACAATATCTGGTATCTGCAAATTACTTGAAATATGAAAAGTAGGAAGATATGAGCCATAACTAGGAGAAAAATAAACCAGTAGAAATGCAGAAATGGCAGAGTTGATAGAATTCGAAAGCAAGCATGTTAAAGCAATTATATCTGCTTTGTATGTTCAAGAAGATAGAAGAGAATGTGACTGATGAGCAGAGAAGTTGAAAATATAAGAGAATCCAAATGGAACTTCCAGAGATGAAAAATACAGTCTCTGAAATGAAAAAATACACTAGGTAAGATTAATGGAGGATTTGACTCTACAGGAAAAAAAAAAAATCAGTGATTTTGAAGACATGGTAATAGACACTACCCAAAGTGAAATAGAAAAGACTGAAATGAATAAATAGAGCATCAGTAATTTGTAGAACAATATCAGTTAGTCTAACAAATGTATAATTGTAGTGGCAGAAAGGAGGGTGGCAGAAAAAAATATTTGAAGAAATCAGAGTTTAATTTCTAAATTTAATGAAAACTCTGAACAAATAGGTTCAGGGAGCTCAGCAAAACCCAAGAAGAAACATGAAGATAATCACACAAAAGCACATACAAATTAAATTGCTGAAACCAGGATGTCACAATCCTATATGAAGATGCATGTAATAACAGCTTCAAAATACATAAAGCAGAAGTGATAAAACTGAGAAGAGAGATAAATTTACAGTTGTTGGATAAATTTAGAAAAGTTATAGATTTCAACTCTCTTTTCTCAGTTATGGGTAAAACAAGTTAAGAAAAAAATCAATAAGGATATAGAAGACCTGAATAACATTATCAATTAGATTGATATTCACTGAGTCCTCCACCCACCAATAGTGGAATACACATTTTTTTTAACGTGTAAATGGAATGTTTCCCACAATAGATTATATTCTAGTCAATAAGCAAGTCTTAATACACTTAAAAGATTGAAAGTATATTCTCTGACTACAATGGAATTAAACTACAAAGATATCAAGAAAAATCCCCAGATAGTTGGAAATTAAACAAGATGCTTCTCAATAACCTCTTGGTTAAAGAAGCAATCACAACAGAAATTAGGAAATATTTTGAGCTCATAAAAATAAAAACACAGTACTGGCAGTGATTGAGATAAAATCTTGCAAAGTGAGGACATGCCTTCTGGTGTGCAGGTTCCTTTAGCATGGTACTGTGCAAAGTTAGGACTGCCTATAAATTGAAATTTGTTAGATGCAGCTAAAGCAGTGCATAGAGGAATTTGTAGCATTTAATCCTTATATTAAAAAAGAATGAAGATCTGGAATCAGTGACTTAAGTTTCTAACTTAAGAATCTAGGAGAAAACATAGAACAAATTAAACCAAAGTATGGAAAAGAAAAGAAAAATAAAACCTGAAGCAGAAATGAACAAAATAAAAACCAGAAAAACAATGGCAAAAATCAATTAGACTGAAATCTGATTCTTTGAAAAGATCAGTGAAATTGATAAACTTACATAGCCAGTGTGATTAGGGAGCACAAAGAGATATAAATTACCAGCATCCGAAAATTTCAGTACAGATCCTTACAGGTATTTAAAAGCTTGATGAAGAGTATTATGAATGGTTTTATGCCAGCAAAATTGATAATTTAGATGAAATGGGGAAATTCCTTAAGAATACCAAAAAAATTTGAGATTACCCTGAATTACCCTATGTGTATAAAGAAATTAAATTTGTAGTCTAAAACATTCCCACAATGACAGTTTACTACCAAATGGCATCATGGATGAATTCAGTCAAACATGTAAGGAAGAAATTATATAGACTGCTAGGAAATTGAAGATGAAGGAACACTTCCCATTTCATTGTTATGAATCCAACATTACCTTGATACCAAAACTAAATGCAGTTGTTACAAGAAAATAAAACTATACATCTCTCATGGATGTAGATTCAGAAATTCTTAACAAACTAAAAACATATTTTATCCTGCAACATCCAAAAAGGATACTATATCATGACTGTGGTAGGCAGAATAATGGTTCCCAAGTTGTCTGTCTTCCCAGTGCCCAGAACCTGTGAATGTTAACTTTATAGCAACTTGAATTTATAGATGTGATTAAGTTAATGATTTTTTTTTTTTAAAGATTTTTATTTATTTATTTGAGAGAGAGAATGAGAGACAGAGAGCATGAGAGGGAGAAGCAGACTCCCTGCCGAGCAGAGAGCCCGATGCGGGACTCGATCCCGGGACTCCAGGATCATGACCTGAGCCGAAGGCAGTCGCTCAACCAACTGAGCCACCCAGGCGCCCTAAGTTAATGATTTTGAGATGGGGAGGTTATAGTGTATTATGCAAGTGGGCCAGTTGTAATCACAGGGATCCTTAGTAAGAGGGAGTCAGAAGATCAGAGTGGAAGTAGTTGTGACAACAGAAGCAAATAGTTGTAGTAAGTGGGAGGGGTTCAGACCCAAACAACTTAGGCAACTTCCAGAAGCTAGAAAAGGTAGGGAAATGGATTTTCCCCTAGAGAAGGAACCAGCCAATGATTTTAGCACTGTAAGACTCATTTTGGACTTCTGATCTCCAGAACTGTATAAGAGAATAAATTTGTGTTTAGGCCACCAAGTTTGTGGTAATTTGTTACAGCAGCAAAAGGATATTAATATAATAACCATGTGGAAAAGCAGGTTTGGTATAAAATTTAACTGTCAGTATAAATAACCACATTAACACTATAAAGGAGAAAACCCATATAATTATCTCAGTGGGTGCAGAAAAAGCCTTGACAAAATTCCACTGCCATTCATGATAAAATTTTCAGCAAAGAAGGAATAAAAGAAAACTTTCTCTACCTGATATATAGCATCTACAAAAACACTTTGTCAACATCACACTTAGTGCTGAAAGATAGAATGCTTTCTCCTTACAATTTGGAGAAAGGCAAGGTTGTCCTCTGCCACTTCTAAAGAACATGGTACTGGAGCACCTGGCTTGTGTGATAAGGCAAGAAAAATTAAAGGCATACAGATTGCGAAGGAAGAAGTAAAACTGTCTTTATTTACAGATACAAGATCATGTATCTAGTAAATCTTAAGCAATCTGTGAAATTACAGAACTAAGTGAGTTTAGAAAGGTTGCAAGATACACAATTAATTATATTTCTGTATATTTCTCTGGTAGCAATGAACAATCAGAAATTGAAATCAAAGATAGCACTCACAGTAGCACCAAAAATATTGCTTGGAGATAAATCTGACAAAAGAATTGTAAGACCTAAATGTTGAAAGGTTCAAAACATCATGAAGTTCAGTCACAGTATGTTTTAGTTTGTCCTGCATAGGTGTCAGGGTAGTCCTTTAATATGAAGACCTATGTGATATACATACTGGAAAATTTTCAAATTTGCTTTTTGTTGCTTTTGCCCCTATTCTGTATTTTCTTCTTTCTGGAGTTTTTCCTGTTTGATATTCTGACTTTGTTCTCTACATTTCTGAACCTTTTTTCTTATTTTCTTATTTGTCATTGATGTAGTCTGATTTCTTCAGATCTGTCTTTTCCTTTATTTTTTTATTATTTTTAAATTTCTTTTTAAAAGATTTTTATTTTCAAGAGAGAGAGCGTGCTAGCACAAGCAGGGGTGAGGGGCAGAGGCAGAGGGAGAAGCCGGCTCCCTGCTGAGCAAGGAACCCGATGTGGGACTCCATCCCAAGACCCTGGGATCATGATCTGAGCCTAAGGCAGTCGCTTAACCGACTAAGCCACCCAGGCATCCCTGTCTTTTCCTTTATTAGTTGTTCTAATCTACTCTTTAACCTGTTTATTGCATCCACAAGAGCCTTTAAGTTTGTTTACTTCAGTGTAGATTTTGAGTTTGACTTCATATCTCATATTCAGCAGGATTTGATTTTGTTTTCAATTGATGCTTGTGGTTGTTTGCTTGTCCTAGGGCTATCAACTGTCCTGGACTAGAATTTATACTAATACTTCAAGGGACCCTATACTGTATAGATAGGTAGTTTAAATTCAGGTGCCATGAGTGTGGGGATTCTGTTTCATAACAGTGATGTGTCCTGCCTCTCTAACCTTAGCTGACAGAGTTTTGCTTCTCTGTGATAGTATAAAAAGGCAGTTTCTGTATACCCCTTGCATTGCTTTTTCTCATCATTTTTTGGAAGTTGGGAGAATTTCCTTTCTCAGTTTTGAACTTAGCTACATATTAATTACATATTTTTAAAATTTCTGTTTTGTCCAACATTTTCTTACATTTTTAGTGAGAAAAAAGTCCTATCTTTGAGTATAGTGTTCCATGTTTTCAGATATTGCATATTTTTATTTGTTTTTACATCAGTTAGTTATAAGATTAGTTTCATTTATTTTTTAAATTTATTTATTTTTTAAAGATTTTATTTTTAAGTAATCTCTGCACCCAGTATGGGGCTCAAACTTACAGCCCCGAGATCAAGAGTCACATGCTCTACTGACTGAGCCAGCCAGGCACCCCTCACTTGTTTAACATATAATTGTTCTTTTTTGTCTGTGGAGGTGATCTCTCTGTGATACTCTTTGTTTCTGGATTGTTGGTCCTTGTTTTCTTCCAGATTTATAGTATTTTAATAAAAGAGTTTTGATGGAATGTATTTATAACAAAAGCATCTCACTTTCAAACTGAATTTATCTTTGAATGAATTGTGGCAGTTTTTGAGTGTATTTAAATTCTTTTGTCAAGATACACCATCCCAAAGAGTTCAGTTCATTCTTGGTACTGAAGATGATGATGAAGAGCACATTCCGCATGATCTCTTTACGGAAATGGATGAACTGTGTTATAGAGATGGAGAAGAGTATGAGTGGAAAGAAACTGCCAGGTAATAATACTGAGTCTCAGTATTTAGTTGGCTTTTCTTGATTTTTTTCTTGTATTGTAAATATAATGAATTTATGAGTTACCGGGTACTTTAAAATAATGAGGAGAGAATTTCCTCTTGTCTGGAAGCTTCAGCTTTAGTTTCTCTCTTTATTCTCAAAATTCATTTTCTTAAGTAAGTAATCCTTACCACTTTAACATAGCATAGAAGGAATTATGTTAATTAAATGTTTTAATGTCTTTAGAGAAATAAATTTCAAAAATCAAGGTCCTGCTACATATTTTCAGTTTAAAAGAGGATTAGCAGTGGAAACCACGAAGTTCCATAGTGTGTCTTTGTAGACTTATTATTATGATAGCTAGAATAGAATGAGGAACTGCAGAGGTGGTAACTTGTGAGTAGAGTGGGCCATTAGTTTGATTTGTAAAAATGATTGTAGCCAAATTTTGTGTTGGTAGTGGTGATCTTTGTTTCTCTTTAAAAGAACAAGGGTATGTTTATCATATTAAAATAAGCAAATGAAATCTTCATTATTTACAAAATATTTTTATGTGTTATACATTTCAGGTGGCTGAAATTTGAAGAGGATGTTGAAGATGGCGGTGACCGATGGAGTAAACCTTATGTGGCAACTCTCTCTTTGCACAGTCTTTTTGAACTAAGAAGTTGCATCCTAAATGGAACAGTGATGCTGGACATGAGAGCAAGCACCCTAGATGAAATAGCAGGTTCTAGCAGTTTGACTTTTTTAATATTTGTACTGAAATTAGAGATATTTAAATAAGGAAAATGAGGTGGTTTTTTAGACCATTGACTTAACTGCTCTGTGTTGAACTTCCATCGTCTGTAGGACAGTATGAGGAGTACTTTTTGTCTTTAATAAATTTAAAGTCTAGAAGATTAAGCTAGACAGGCACAACTACAGTACCAAAACGAAAGTGACTAATGCCATAAGCAAGATATGCAGTCTGTTTCTGGAAATGTAGAGAAAAGAGCTTTTTGTTTCTTCAGTTTCTGGACCAAGGTATCTGGGGAAGGTCCACAAGGACATTAAATGTACTGCTTATTTACTACTTATTTATAGACTTTGAACACATGAGAAGAAGGAGCAGGTGGTACAGGGAAAAAGAAAGTATTCTAAGGAGGAGGAAGAGAAGGAAGAAGGGTCTAGAAAGTGTAAACAGTTGTGGATCTCACATGAAAGTCAGTTCCCTGTGAGTATACAGATTTCTTGAAGAGTATTAGGAGACATTTACTCTGGCTTTGCAATTATCACATAACACAATGTAATATTTTAATTATTTACAAATGTAATGTCTTCTAATCCAAGGTCCCTTTGTATGGTAGTCTGTAGTTGTTGTGTTAAGGTTACAGTTTACCTGTTAGGTTGATTCCAGTTTTCTCTCAGAGGAAACTCATAGGTTTGAAAGCTTGACTCTTCTATCTCAAATTAGTGGCACTGTTTTAAAATATTTATATATATTTTATAGGTTAAAAATAGTCCAATCACTACAATAATGTATCATATGGCATTACATCAGTCTCTCCATTCCCCATACCCCCTTCACAGTGTGATATCTTCATCTTCCTAGAATTTATTACTTTATGATATTTTATCCTTTCATTTGCTCATTGGTTTTTCTACCTCTGGAAGAGTGAGAGCGGGAATTCTATATTCCCAACATATAATAGGTACTCAGTAAATAGTTAATTATTGAATGAAGGAGTCCAGTACTCATCTATAGTTTTGACAAAAAATATGAAGTGAGGCAATAAAATACCTTCAATTCTTAGGAAGCCAATATTATTGAATATTGAGTTTAATAGAATTTATTGTGTCCATATCAGGAAAGCACTTTGAACTATTGGAAGGCTATTAGTGTAGAACTGTGGCCTCTTTATAAATAACACTACTTATAAAAACTAGGGGTCGCCATGTAACTTATTTATTTTTCTTAGATAATGTTCATATTTATCTTTTTTTCCTCTTTCTCTCCCCCCCCATTTAAATTCAAGTTAGTTAACATAGAGAGTATTATTACTTTCAGAGATAGAATTAGTGATTCATCAGTTGCATATAATACCCAGTGCTCGTTATATCAAGTGCCCTCCTTAATGTCCATCACCCAGTTACCCCATCCTCACCCACCTCCCCTCCAGCACATATTTATCTTTATGCATACATTATTCAGTATCAGAGGAGAATAATATTTTCTGTAGAACGCTCTAAAGATCTTATTTTTCAGTAAGGTTTCATGTACAATTTATAGTTTATGTTATATTCATCCAAGTATTCGTTTATTTAATAAAAACAGTTGTTATTGTTCTTTCAATAGATATGGTATTGGACAACATGATAGCCTCTGGCCAATTGGATGAGTCTATAAGAGAGAATGTCAGAGAAGCTCTTTTGAAGAGACATCATCATCAGAATGAGAAAAGATTCACCAGTCGGATTCCCCTTGTTCGATCTTTTGCAGATATAGGCAAGAAACATTCTGACCCTCACTTGCTTGAAAGGAATGGTGAGATAAGTTGTGGCATCCAGTTTTGCTAACACTTCTACTCTAACAGCATTCCAGTGTACTACAATTAGTATTTGGGGGCAGAAAGATATTTTTTCCAGATAATTCTGTGGGTCATTTTATTATCGCTTTTATTCTTTTTAAAAAGATAATCATGTTATTTTTGTACTTAAAAATATCATTTCTAAAATATCATTCTTTATAACATGACAGTTAATCTGTAGAAATCATTCAGATGAAAAAATTAAGTATTCACTCTGTTATAATGGCACATTTACCACTATAGCCAATTCTGAATTACTTCTTGCTTTTTTGTTTTTGTCAAGAATACTTGAATAATTGATTAAGGAGGCATAAATTATGATCCGTAAGTTTAATCTTCTTAAAATTCTAAGTCTTGGATTTGAACCTTAGATTTTTCATAGTGATTTTTTTTGTTTGTTTTCCTAATATACTTTATTTGCTGGGCATAAATAAATGTTTTGGGGTTGGTTTGATTTGACTGCCCTTTTTTTGATCACTTTGTGTAAGGTTTTTATGGATGATTTGTTCTTAACCTAGGGATGACCTCCCTGATGTCTTCCAAACCATTGAGAATGGCACAGACCCACATTTTCCAGCTCTGCACTTTCACAGTCTAGCAGTTAATTATGTGGGACCTGGTGGCTTATGTGGGGATACAGTGTTCTTGTAGCCATTCACCTCTGTGACTGTTTCAAGGCTGGCACACCTGGAGGCGCTGCCTTTTCTCTTTTTAAAGCAGAAGAATGCCTCACTGGTGTTCTATTTTGGCTCTCAAAGAGAGCTCTGATGACAGTGGCTCTGCAAAACCTGGGTACAAAGGCGTGGAGTTGGCTTATGAGGGTCCTTCTTGCCCCTAGCTGCTACCATTACTCAAGGATTAGAGTGAAGAGGGGGGATGATGGGCCACAGTGTCTATCTGCTCATCTTTTTTGTCCCTGCACTAATAGTATGGCTTTTAAGTATTCTATAAACAAACAGCCATTGGTGATGGGATGGGGTTTAATATATCTAAAGTGGACAGTAATCATCTTTTGCAGCTCAGTGTGACAAGAATTCTCAAGTCCATTTTCTTCTGAATATTTGACCATTAAAACTCTTTTTAATCTCTTTAAAATGATGCCTTTATGTATTTAAGTAACCTTAAGAATAAAGAAATCTCTTATGGACCTATGTTCAATTTAAAATCAAGCCATTGATGTCAAATTTTATGTCTTTTTCACCTTCATGTACTGTATATTCTCAACTTTCCTGAAATGAGTTCATTTACTCAGAGAGACCCTGTTAAATCTTTATTCTTCATGTGGAGTGATTCCTGACTATTCTCTGATTGCTGTTTGTTTCCTTTTAGTCATAAGACAATGGCTGTTTTCTTTTAAATGCCATTTTAGCATGGGCATGTTATTTTTTTGTATTATAGTTGAAATTTAACAGTTTTTCTGCATATAGCTTTAGTTTTAACTAAATAGTAGTTGTTTATGGACTAAGGTTCATCTTTTTAATATTTCTGGAATCTCTTGAGCATGTGGCTTTGATAACTTAGATCATATGGGATTGATTGTCATAGTTCTCATGTTTTTCCTAAAATCAGTGTTATTCCACTAAGCTACACTTCTTAGAATACCAGGTGTTTGAAATATAAGTATGCACAACCTTTTGAAATATGCTAGACTTACTTCATTATTGCCATTGTTGGTGAGAAATATTTTATTATCTAGATAAGTTAGATTGTATGTATTTAATATTATCTGCTGTATTAGAAATGGATGCATATTTTAGGACACTTATTAATATCTTTAGAGAGCTGAAGAATATCCTTTCAAGTTGACACTATGTTTTTCTTTTTTAAAAAAATTCCTATAACTTGCCTTATGTTTTAAAATTTTACTCGAGAGCACTACCAGTAGCTGATGCTGTACTGACTAATAAAAAGAGTTGATACCAGTTTTAAGTTAGGAATTAATAGATGATGTAGACTTTTCTTGTGAGAGAGAATTATCTCTAGCGGCTTGGTACAGTGTAGGAAAAATACACTAAATATAAGCTATCAGTGCTTGTAAGTTTCATTTAGGGTTTTATTTCTTAGATTTTTATATTACATTCTCATTTGCTGTTTATTGTTTATCAACTTTGCATTTGATTTTTTTCAAAAGCCACATTATTGGATATTCTAATTACTAACAGAATATTGCCCCCCATCATCTATCATTTGCATTGTTTCTTATTTTCTGTTTTGTTTTCTGGATACACCTTCAGGGAACTAAGTATAATTTAAGCAGCTTTTCATTGCCTTTCTAACATTTAAACATCTGATTGCCATGCTAACTCTGATAGCATGAATTTGAAATTAATTTTGGGCTTTAAAGCTTGCAGTTTACATTGTAAATTGATGTTATGTGTGTGTGTCTATTTGCCATCTGCAGTGAACTTTATCATTTTTCATTTATTTGTTTTATCTCAGGGGAAGGCCTTTCAGCCTCCCACCACTCTTTGCGAACAGGTCTGTCTGCCTCAAACCTTTCATTGAGAGGAGAATCGTCTTTATCTCTTCTTCTCAGTCATCTTCTTCCTTCTTCAAGAGCTGGAAGCCCTGCAGGCTCAAGGTGTACAACCCCAGTGCCCACCCCTCAAAACAGCCCTCCTTCCAGCCCTAGCGTCAGTCGCGTGACCTCCAGAAGTTCCCAACAGAGTCAGCTTCAGGCCCCAGAACTACTGGTTTCACCTGCCAGTGATGATATTCCCACAGTAGTAATTCATCCGCCCGAGGAAGATTTAGAAGCACTGAAAGGCCAGGAGCAGAAGAATGAGGATAATGTTGACATGACTTCAGGCAACTATTCAAATCCTCCATGTGTGGTGCTTTCTGCCTCTGGATCACTTGCACTTGGAATGCCTTTCAGCACAGAGCTTTAGCAGCATATGTAGATAATGCTTATAATTTATTTTGACTTCTGCATGTTTCTTTTTTTTTTTCCCTTTTTTAGTATATTGTAGAAAAGAAGTATTAAACATTTTTAAGTTATAAAAAGACTACAAAGAGGACTTTAAAGCCCTTTCAAAAATTTTCACTGAGATTTTATAGGTCAAAGGCATTTGAATGGTTCAGAAAAACATAGAAATTTTTATAAGTAATATTTTAATTTTCCATGATTTTAAAAAAATAGTGGCTTTTCTTCTTGTGCATTTCATTCATAGTATGAATGAACACATATTGGACATAAATTACAATGAGGTGATGTGTCTTTCAGCTACTGTTTGGTGCTTTTGTCCAAATAATGCACTATATTTTAACCTTCCTAACACAAATAGGATTGAATGTTCTTTTCCTCCTTTTGTTTCTGAGAAGATCAAAGTTCTCTAACGGCTATCTGGAATCATCATTATTTTAAGACTAGTATATTTTGGGATAGACTTTAGATTGTCCTCTGTTTAATGCCATATCTACCTTTAATCCAAATTGACCTTGAAATTTTCAAGACCAGAGATCCTGGAGTTGTGGCTAGGATATATTTTTGTCTGTGAAGTAGAAAAATTGTTTCTTAGTGCATAAAAGGTTTAATAATTCCTCTAAGTGTTATATGTTACAGTAATTTTGTTTCTTCATAATATATTAATTATATGTACATTTAAACATGTATATCTTTCCACTCAATTCATATAAAGTAGTATTTAGTGACTATTTTACTGACAGCTAAGCGTCAGTGTGACGTATAAATGCTAGCTAGTGGTTTTAATCATGTAAGTATTATTACTTTTCTTCATAATACTGATAACATGTAACACTTCATTGGCAGCTTATGTTTATTACCCTGTTAGCCTATTTAATGTGTATAAAAATTTGTGTGAGTTAGGTGGATACACCCATTTTCAGAAACTCAGAAAAGTGAAGGTAACTTCTCCCTGGATCATACAACTAGTAAGTGATAGCCTAAGTCCTCTGATAAAATCCTCAAGGTCCTACCACTATATGACAAACTTCTTCTCTGTATTGAATTTCTCCAAACATAACAAGTTGCCAAAGAAATACATACTTTTGGAAGTAAAAAATGAAAATACAGTGGCTAAATCATTGTAACATTAATTATGACCATATCATAGCTTCCATTGTTTTATAGTTTGTTCTACACGCAGTGTTTTGGTTTTTTTTTTTTTTAAGATTTTATTTATTTTTTCATGAGAGACAGAGAGCGAGAGGGAGGGGCAGAGGGAGAAGCAGGCTCCCAAGGAGCAGGGAGCCCGATGCAGGACTCGATCCCAGGACCCTGGGATGATGACCTGAGCCAAAGGCAGATGCTTAACCATCTGAGCCACCCAGGCGCTCTACACGCAGTGTTACTACTTTTCAAATATATTTATAATTTTCCTAAGAATTTGATGAGGTTCATGTTAATCCTTATTTTACAAATGAAGAAAACTAAGATTTATTAAGATCATGCCATAAATGACCAAAGCAAGGAATTGAACTCAGATCTATCCACAGCAAAATCTACAGTATATTTCACTGTAGTTTTAGTACCTCATGGAAAATGTATAGTATAGTAATGAGGTAACTGGATAAAAAGGAAGAAATACCTAGAATTATTTACTCAGAAGTAATCAACAGTCTTAATTAAAAAGAACCAGCAAGACTTACTATTTTTCCTTGAACAGATGTGATTTTAAAGTTAATTCCTTGCATTTGTTTTTACTTATATCATAGCAGTAATACTGGACATTTCTTGTTTTACCAGCTTCCATAAGGGATTACAAATTTTATATAGGAACTAGGAGATGATGTATGGGTTCACAGTAGCTTGTTAGGCCATGTTGTTAAGGAGTTAAAAGTAGCAGTTAACTGAAAATTGAAAAACAGTATTAAGCTTTTTTTCTCCTCTGCCATAAGTATGCTATGAGATTTAAAGAAAAATTAGAATGGAGGGAAGAGAGGGACTTTCTAAAGACAAGAAAAAGCCCATAATTACTGTTTAAGAAGACATCTATAGAAGGTATGTAATTAAAATAAGAGGAACAGCTATATGTTATTCCCTGGTTTAATTATCTTTGGTGCTTAAAGCACCTAGAAACCCTGGTTGAGGTGTTTGTTTTTTTTTTTTCCTGGTTGAGTTTTCTTGAAGTCTGATGTTATGTTACAGGAGGAAAGTGGCCTTAGCATCATTTTGGAGAGACTAATGTTACAGATTTTGTGTCATGGGATCATGATTTGTGCATAGCCATAGTAAAAAAGAAAGTGGTGTTTCCTATTATGTTTTGGAGAATAATTACATGTAAAAGAGTTAAGCTTAGTTTTAGTATTTGTAACTATCTCCTGACTCCCTGTTTTTCAACCTTGGCACTGTTGACATTTTGGGCTGGACACTCAAAGTCATAAGGGGCTATCCTGTGCATTGTAGGGTGTTTGACAGCATCCCTGGCCTCTTCACTAGCTGCCAGTAGCACTCCCTAGTTGTGGCAACTAAAAATGTCCCTCCATATTGCCAGAATGTTCTCTTTGTGCACCACTGCTCCAGCTACTATTTTCAAACTTAGAGTGGTGAAGACTCTGGTATCTTTGATTTATCTTTCTCTAGATAATGCTATTGTGAGAAAAATTGTAAGGGTAAAACAATAGATTTACCAAAGTATGATTTTTAAATCCCAGTATTGATTTTATATATACAGACATTGTTTTTTCTTAAAGCAAAGAAGTACAGTCTTTCTGAGTTATCTGTGCTAGTGATAGTTTTAATTTTGGGGAATTTACTCATTTAATTCTGAGCACCAGGATTTATTGTACAAGCAGGGAGACTTCCTTTACTGATTGAGATACAGCTTTAACTTAGCTGAGATTGGGAAGGACTACATAGAGAAGATAATGATGAAAAACTCTTTAACGTACACTTTGCATGCCAGTTCCAATAGGTTTAGGATGACCAGTTAGCCAAATGACTTCAGATCCTACTCTAACTTTATCAGTATTGAGTTTCCACATCATTTCTTCTTCCCACTCCCACTATATCCTTATATTCCCCCCAGAGTCTTCATTCTACTCTTCTCTCCAAAATCTGGGGACTGAGGCTGTTCTAGGGAATTGCATATGTATTCTTTTGATTATACATCTGCGGATTGAATACATTTAGTAGTTATATCTATTGATGGTCACTTGTACTTGACACGAAGATCTTAATGATACTCTTCATTTTCTTGTGTGGAAGTCAGTGGAAGCTGCTGAAAAATACTGGTTAGCCTTTTTTTTTTTTACCCCCTACTTGGGCATGTATTTTAATAAAGGAATGGACTCCATTCTGGAAGTTTAGAGACAAAGATCAAAGAAGAGGCTCATAGTAACTGCTCTGCTAAGCTAAGGTGGTGAGAAATAAGTTCTGGCACATAGTTTTTATTTCAGAATTGTTTAACACTTCCAGAACATCTAGCTAAATAGTTTGCATATCCTTTTTTTTTTTTTTTTTTAAAGATTTTATTTTTAAGTAATCCTACACCCAGTGTGGTGGAGCTTGAACCCACAGCTCCAAGATCAGGAGTTGCACGCTCCACCGACCAAGGCAGCCAGCCACCCCAACAGTTTACATACACTTTTTATACTTAGGTTTTTGGATCATGGTAACATCCTCTGTTAGATATTTAACAAGAGAAGGGACTATCACAAAGGTCTTCGGTCATTGAGTTTAAGCAGTAAACCCAAATGACTTAGTTTCAGTTATTAGTTATATTGTGTTCTAGAAAAGTGAAAATTCCCTCTGATGCATCAGATATATCTGATGTGCTTAAAATTCAGGAACTTTACCAATATTAACTTTAAAGTTTATAGGATTTGGGCACAAACTGCTTAATTGAATTTCTTTTTTTTTTTTTTTTAAAGATTTATTTATTTATTTGACAGAAAGAGACATAGCGAGAGAGGGAACATAAGCAGGGGGAGTGGGAGAGGGAGAAGCAGGCTTCCCACGGAGCAGGGAGCCTGATGCAGGGCTCGATCCCAGGTCCCTGGGATCATGACCTGGGCCAAAGGCAGACGCTTAACGACTGAGCCATTCAGGCATCCCTTGAATTTCTGTGGGTAGCTAGATTATTGTGAGTGGCAGAGTTAAAATGTCAAGTGTGTTGTAGTTCAGCCTAGCACCTTTTCTCTTGTGCTCAGTGTTTGGGGCAATAGTAATCTGTATTCTTGAACTAGAGTATCCTGCGTGTTTTGAAAAAATGAGATATATTTAATGGTAGAAATCTGTGTTACGTACATTATAAATGTTGAGACTTGAACTTTTTGCAAACTTGGTAGTGATAACAGTTGGTCACAGGCTACAGGTTATTTTTAGGTTATTTTATTGTTGTGAAATATTGCTGCTGAATGTCACTTGAAATGAGCATACTAATGATAGAATGTGTATCATTTGTAATCTACACAAGCTAATTTTACAGGTTTGTCTGAGTCTTTTAGGTTGAATGAGTTAAAGTCATATGGATACAAAGTGGCAGAGAGTGCTTATTTCAACACAGATGTGTTTGATGATAAAACACTTTTTTATTGTAAAAACATTGCTATTATATTTTTTCTTTTTTTTCTTTTTTTTTTTTTAAAGATTTTTTATTTATTTATTTGACAGAGAGAGAGAGAGACAGGGAGAGAGGGAACACAAGCAGGGGGAGTAGGAGAGGGAAAAGCAGGCTTCCCTCCTGGGCAGGGAGCCCGATGCGGGGCTCGATCCCAGGACCCTGGGATCATGACCTGAGCCGAAGGCAGATACTTAACGACTGAGTCACCCAGGCGCCCTGCTATTATATTTTCAAGTTGTACTTCTTAGGAATAATGGTAGCACATAAATACTACCCAAGAGAAATGAAATTCTTGAGGAAATCATTATGATGGAAGATTATGATAAATTTAACCTACATTTAGTTGATGGAGCTTTGGATTTTCTGAGTTGCATTTAGGGTTTATCAGAAAATAAATGTTGTTACTGATGTAAGTATGCCAAGTATAGTTTGGCATCATTAAACTCTGCAGTTGGCATGTGTGTTATATACATTGAAAGTGCATTCCCTGAGTGTTTGTAGTGGTGTAATCAGACTCAGGTCTTCCATCTTCTGTGTTCTTCACCTACTCACTGTTTTTTCCTTCCTTCTGCAAAAGGCCACTGTTTTTGTAAATTCCAGTTATATTATTTTAAATGTTAAAATATACAGCTTCATTATTGCTTAAAATGATATTCTAGTCTTGCTGGTATGATACTAACACTTGGCACCTTTTTTTTTTTTTTAACCTTGCACATTTGCTTTTAATAAATGATCACTTTCAGGATATGAGCAGAGTCAGTGTACAAAGTGAATTTTCTCCTTACTAATTTGAAATATTTTGGTTCTTAAATACAGGTATTTTGGCCTCTCCACAGTCTGCACCTGGAAACCTGGACAATAGTAAAAGTGGAGAAATTAAAGGTAATGGAGGTGGAGGAAGCAGAGAAAATAGTACTGTTGACTTCAGCAAGGTAATTCTGTCATACCCTGTAAATTTTCATAATCATTCTTACTGAGAAGATCACTAGCAGTGTGACTTTACTAGCCCTGATTATAATAATTTTTCAGTAGATTGGTGCTTACAAGCCTGCATGTGATAACTTGGGATATGTAATTTAAGATCAAATATTATGAGAAAGGTAATAGTGTAAGAGCATTTGAATATCTATATATCTTACTAGTTTCAGGAATTTTGACAAAAGATATGTGAATAATACGGTATTTCCATCTATACCTGCCCATAGATATCATGAAACGTCAGTACCTTTTGAATTAGTCATTTGTTCTGGAGCTACTACCACCAGAAAGATTAATTCTGGGAATGATGTTACAGCACTGGTGATTCAGCCTTTTCTTGGCTGTAATAAGATCCCAGAGTTACTGTCTTACGGTGTCAGTACTTTCTGGAATGTCCCTGGGAAACATACCGGTGTTTCCCCATGGGTAGGTAAAGGCATGGATTTAGACGCACCTCACCTATCTCAACTGTGATTTTTTTATTTTGGTCCATGAGTATTTAGGTGAAATAAAAATAGAAAACTTCGAAATTTCTAAAGAACTGGGCAAGAGCTCTTAAGTTCAAATTGAAATTGAATTTAAAGTGTACTTTATGAGTACTACTTCTGAATAATTGGTTCTGTGTGGCTGTTATAACTTTTTGATAGTATTAGTTTGCTGTAAGATACTCTATTTTAACATTGTTGTATCCAATTTAAGACTTTAAATTAAGTGGGACTATTTCCAGTAAGATGCATTTTTCTTAAGCCTTTTATGGTACAAAATCTATAAATCCCATTTTGCAAAAAAGGAGTGTAAGTGATTTGCAGGATAGCTTTGCTTGAGCTTCTTGCTCTGAAAGTATAAAAGTATTTTTAATTCTTCTCTTCCAACTTTACCAATTTTTACTGGGACTTCTGTTACTTCAGATGAGTGAAGAGTGTTCAGTAACCATACTGCAGCTTATTCTTGTTAAATGGGTAACTATAATTTACACTGTGGATCTCCTCTAGACATGGCAGGTGCCGTTTATTTTTGTTCCTTTGTCACAGTTGTACTTTTTTTCACTTGGCCTCTCCTGTGTACACCTCCTTGTCTCCTGTTGGGCAGGAGTCTGCCTCCTGGCACTGTAGTTGTGGCACACTGGGTGTGGGACTCAAGAGGCCCGCTGTAAGTGCTGGTTTTATTTTCAATAGATAGCCCTGTAAGTGGTTGTTTAGTGACTTGTGTGAAACTGCATATAAACGAAGTTCCCATACTTTGATATGATGCTTAAAACCTCTTCTTTGTAATTATACACAGACTACTAAATTTGATTTTATAGCACTATCTTACATCTATACCAATGATGGCTACTTACTTTGGTTTTAAATAAAAATAAAAACAGTTTTTTGCCACCTGATGAAAATACCAGGGAATACACAGAGCTCTTGAAAATAAAAAGGACTTATAAAAATTCATTTCACTTTTCATTTCTAAGATTAAACAAAAATAATCATGAAACAAATGATTTTTAGCACTGTGTATAATTTCATGAACCATTGTTAGTTTGTGAATATATTTTTGTCCTTAATAGTTTTTAATGAATAGTGCTATAATCACTGAAAATTTTCTCTAGTTTGTATGTTTGATAATTTAGATCTCTGAAATAGTAAAGAAAAAACAGTTGGGAGCGTTTTTTGATAGATGTGTTTTGCTTGCTTTTTTTTGTATTTGTCTACTCCATTCTTTATATGTGTGAGAATTTTGGTGTTTTTACATCCATTAGATCACCGGTTTTGATTAGCAAATAGTAGTCTTAAAAGCAGTTTTTCTTTCCTATTTCACTCTAAATAGACTTACAAATACCATGCAAATTTGATTTTAATTATTGTCTGTTTGTCAATAGGTTGATATGAATTTCATGAGAAAAATTCCTTCGGGAGCCGAGGCATCCAATGTTTTGGTGGGAGAGGTAGACTTTTTGGAAAGACCTATAATTGCATTTGTGAGACTGGCTCCTGCAGTTCTCCTCTCAGGGCTGACTGAGGTCCCTGTTCCTACGAGGTAAAGACTTCGTTCCGATTAACATTCTCAGCAGGCCCAGAATTTAAATATTTTTGTGTATTGATTAAAAGGAGCATTTTTGCTTCATGTAATAAAAACGTATTTTAATTGTTAATATTGTCAGTGCACCAAATGCTTTGACTAGTAGAGTGTAAGAGTTATCTTCCTTTCTGGATTAAAAACAAAAAGAAAGCATCCTTTTAAAAAATACTTAGCATTTATACCTTTATAAGAGGTTTGGTGTTTTAGGAGCTTTGGTTTAAAAGACAGCTCATCATTTCAGATCTCTTATGTTCTGTGGAGTCAGAATGGAGTTGAATCTTTGCCGGGCCACTTTTTCTGGGGGGTCAAGCCTCACTTAAATTTTTCAAGCTTCATTTATGAAACGAAGATATGATTACTTCATTGGGTTGATTAAATGTAATAAAATGCCTCTGAATTAGGTAAAATGCTTTGTTCTGACCTGACCAAAATTTTCTGTTCAGTATACATAAATAAAAAAATAAGTGGGGTAATAGCCATAAGAATTAGCAAGTTGTGTTATAAAGGATAATCAGTTTGTTAGCTGTTGACTGTATAAACTTAATTGTAAATAAGAATTTTAAGAATACTAAAAAAGTCATTTTTATAATAGTAAAGATGAAGAATTAATTGCAACTTGATTGGAGTATATGTGCCTATTTTTAGTATGCTTTCCTGGGTTACATTAATGGTGTAGTATTAACATAAGTGAGAAAAATAATTCCATAGATTCACACTTAAATTCTCATAAAACAAGAAGATGAATACTTCCAATTTGGATGTACTGTAGTGTTAATGAGGATATAACTAAGTATGAAGTTAAATACTTTTTATTTAGTCGTTTATAAATAAATTAAAAAAACACTCAATTCTTTAATTACTTTTTTACCCTAAAGAAGATGGGGAGCAATAACTTGGTAGAAAGGTAATTATGAATGCCTTGCTTAGTTTTGTGGTCTGCTTTACTATGAGTAGAGGGTCATCTTTTTCTCAGTGATTGATGTGGGGGGTGGAAAAGAGGCCTGAACGTTGTTTCTGTGTTTACATTTGAATGATTTCTTTATGATTGCCTAGGTCTTTGTGTATATGTTGTTTATATTTAAGTCTGTGTATTTTAATGTTTCTTTAGGTTTTTGTTTCTGTTATTGGGTCCAGCAGGCAAGGCACCACAGTACCATGAAATTGGAAGATCAATAGCCACTCTCATGACAGATGAGGTAATTAAAATATCCCGTGAGGTAGATACTGATTATGAAGTATACAATATATAAAATCCCTTAGAAGTGGAATTTCAAATTCTTTTCAAGCGGACACTGATTGTGAAACATTTATTATAGTTTTGTCTTAGTGAAGCTTACAAAATTGTCCTTGCTGTCTGTACTATTTTATCTTATTACCTCTTCAACCATTTGCCTTTAGTAAGATCTTAAGACCTTTCTGTCAGGATCAGTGGATGCTTTTTGGTCTTTCCCCCCTGCTCCACCCCCCTTATTTGAAATTATTGACCACTTTCTTGAAATTTTGAAATTTTCTCCATCCTGGATTTCAGGGTATCATTTCTTTGGGTTTTCCTCAGGATTTCGTCTTTACTCCTTCTGTTTTTTTCCTCCATAATTTCTCTTCCGTTTTTGAACCTTTTCACTGAGCATATTGACCAGAACTGCTGTCTGTCTTTGGAGCAGAGATATGTAATTTAGGTGTTGGACTTATTTATCATATCTAAAGTGGATTTACTATGTGTAGAATTTTCTTTCAGCTTTAAAATCCTTTTACTCAGTTTTTTTTTTTTTTGTAGATTTTTCATGATGTAGCCTATAAAGCAAAAGACAGAAATGACCTCTTATCTGGAATTGATGAATTTTTAGATCAAGTAACTGTCCTACCTCCAGGAGAGTGGGATCCTTCTATACGCATAGAGCCACCAAAAAGTGTTCCTTCTCAGGTAAGAATCCACACAGTTCTGTGAATTACTTTTTCTTAGTTAAAATACTTTTGAATAGGTTAAACATTTTTATGATTCAAAAATCAAAACTATATATAAAAAGGTACACTCAGAGAAGGTGTACTCCTACCATATTCCATTTACCTTCTTACCCCTGTACCCACCTCCTGTGAGAGGACCATTTGTTACTAGTTTTTTGTTTATCCTTCTAATTTTTATTCAGTACAAGGAAATAATGAATATAGTCCTATCTCTTCCTCTTTCTTACCAAAGTTAACATACCACATGTACTGTTCTGCACCTTACTTTTTTCATATAACAGTATATCCTGGAGATTTGATCATAAGATATCAGAAATAGTTCTTGTTTTCTCACAGCTTTGTTATGTGTCATTTATGGATATCCTGTAGTTTGAGCTATTCCTGGGCTTAGTCTTTCGCTTTAACAAAGTGTATCACAATATTGATATGCCAATTTAGTCTTGTGCAGGTGTATTTGTAGGGTAGATTCCTAGAAATTGGATTGTTGGCTCACGTGGGAACTTATAATTTTAGTAGATATTACCAGAATCCCTTCTTACTGGGTTGCACTGTTCTGGACTCCCACAGTGATGAATGCCTCTTTGCCTACAGCTTCACTAACAGTGTGTTGTCAGACTTCCAGATATTTGTCAGTCTGATAGGTATCGTTATCCTATGTCAGGTATTATAAAGTGGTTTTAATTTACATTTATGTAATTAGTGAAGTTGAATATTCCTGGTTATCTTTAGTTCACCCTCCCCCCCCCCCCCACCCCACCAAAAACCACCTTTTCTTAACATTGAAATCATTTGTTGATCCTTTGGAGTTTATTATGGTGTATTATGTGGAGTATGCATCCAACTTTATAAATTGCTGCCTTTTTGTTCCAATTTATTAAAAAGTTAAGTGTTACTGCCTTACATTTTCTAAATTTCCATTTGCATTCAGGTCTGTTTCTGAAATTTCTTTTCCATTGGTCTATTTATGGACCAGTTCCACACTTTAATTTCTGAGGCTTTTAACATATTTTAATATCCAGTAGGTCTAGATTCCCTTCTGACCTGTCCATTACTCTTGCTTTTCTGAATTTTCTTGGCTGTCTTTGCATGTTTATTTTTCTGTGTAAGCTTTAAAATCAGCTTTTAATTTCCAGAAATAAAATCTGATTTTTCAAAAATTGTGATGGCAATGAAATTTGTAGATGAACTGAGGGAGAACTGACATCTTTATAACATTGAATCATTCAAGAACATGGTATGTTTTCCCCCACTTGTTTTCCTGTTTCAAGTCAGTTCTTGTGTCCTTAAGGAATGCAATAAAGTTCTCCTTATCTACGCTTTACACACTTCTTGGTGAGTGTATTCATAAGCATTTTGTCTTTATTGTCTCTATTGTAAATGAGGGTTTTGTTCCATTATATCATCAGTTTGTTACTTTTAAATATGAAGGCTGTTTGTTGCTGTATATTTCTTTTTTATCCTCATCCCTTTCTTAGTTCTCTCATTGTATGTAATAGTTTTTTGGTCATAATCTCTGCAGTCAGATATTTTTATCCCTCCTTTTCTCATTCTTCCAGCTCTAATACATTTTCTGTTGTCTAATTGTACTGACTAAAACTCTAGTAGTGTTAAGTGGTAGTTGACTTTAAATGGGCATTTTTCTTTTTTTTTAAATTTATTTATTTTAGAGAGAGAGAGAACACTTGTGCGTGCATGTGAGCAGAGTGGGGTCGGGCAGGAGAGGGGGAGAATCTAAAGCAGACTCTGCTCAATCTCATGACACTGAGACCATAACCTGAAGACCGTAACCTGAGCTGAAACTCAGAGCTTGACTGAGCCATCCAGGCGTGCTCCTAAATGGGCATTTCTTAATTTGTTCTGGATTGTAGTCCGTGTCCTTAAAGTTTCTTTCATTAAGTCACTGACGTTGGGGGTCAAAATACACATTTTTATCATGCTAAGAAAGTATCCTAATTTTTGTTTCATTGAAATTTTTAATATAAGTGGATGTTAAATTTTTTCAAATGGCTTGTTAGCATCTCTGGAGATGATTGTATGAATTTTATTTATCGATTATTGTGGTGAACCATACTAATGGATAATATAATATGAAAACACTCTTGTGTTGATAGAATAAGCCCAGATTCAGCTTCAGAGTGCTGGTTGTCTCTGTCGAATATTTTATTTGAGTTGTTCGTATCACTGTAAGTAGATTGGAGTGTAGTGTTTCATTATGTCTTCACGCTTTGACATCTTTGTTGTATTTGTTTCATAAAAGCAGATTTGTAAATTTTCCTCTCCTTGTGCTTTTAAAACTTTAAATGGCTTGGAATGATTCGGTTTGAAAAGTTTGGAAGAATTGCATTGTAAAATGTTCTGAGCCTGAGTCTTTGATTGTATGGTGGGCTTCAGCAATGTGCTTATTTCTTCTGTGGTGATTGGCTTGTGTAAGCTTTCTCTTTTTTCTGGGGTCAATATTAAGTTTTCCTAGAAAATTACCTATTTCCTGTTTTTCTGGTGTCATTTTTAAATTATGTGTTGTGTATTACCCATTTCATCAAAGTTTTTTCGTTTATTTGCGTAGCGTTGTATAGTATCATCTGTGTGTGTGTGTAGAAAATTTCTCTCAGTTTGAAGTTGCCTCCTTGTCATATCTTTTGCTGAGTATTAGCTAATGGTTTATCATATTTTTTCAAATAGAGCAGCTTTTACAACTTATTTCAGTTTTCCTTTTTTAAAAAAGTATTTTTTTTTTTTTTAAAGATTTTATTTATTTATTTGAGACAGAGAGAATGAGAGAGAGCACATGAGGGGGGGAGGGTCAGAGGGAGAAGCAGACTCCCTGCCGAGCAGGGAGCCCGATGCGGGACTCGATGCGGGACTCGATCCAGGGACTCCAGGATCATGACCTGAGCCGAAGGCAGTCGCTTAACCAACTGAGCCACCCAGGCGCCCCAAAAAAGTATTTCATTTTGTGACTCACTTTCTGCTTTTAGCTGTTTTATTTCACTCTATTCACTTCAGGAATTTTGTTTTCACATTTCCTGAGTTAGATATTTGATTCATTTATTTTTATCCTTTTGTTTTTCTTAATTTTAGAGCTTAATTTTCTTGAATGATGCTTTTGCTGTATCCCATGGATGTGATATATAGTATTTTCCGTTATTTTTGCTTTTTAGGAATTCTGTAATTTTGTTCTCTTTCCCCTTTGAGCTAAGATATGTTAGTTTTAATTTTGACATTTTCAAATGGTAATCTTATAATTATAGATACGTTTTGCTACTCTATAAATATTGAACATATAAACCAAGTAGTGTAAGTTTGTAGGTCACCCAGAGCTTTTGACCCAGGAGGAACACCCCTCCCCCACCTTTCTCTCTCCTTTCTCTTTCTGTCTCCTTTCCTCTTGCTCCCTTTGTCACACACAACCTTTGACCTCTAGATGTAACAAATTAAAAGTTAGCTCCTTTATCTTCAAGTGAGGGGGGCGGGGGCATCCTTTTTATCATGAGAATCTTGAATTAGTAGTAACGTTTAATGGGAAATTTATTTTTATGAAAATGTGTTTAATAGCTCTTGTACTGCTTATGTCTTCAGGGAAGTAGTTTGGTAAAAGAAAAATGGCATTTACTTTTTTATTAATGTAAAGTATACTTTTCATTAGTTAGCATGAGCAATATTTTAAATATTCTCTTGGAGAGATGTTTTATTGGATATTTATTTTCCTATTGCTGATTCATAATTTGAAATGGTGTGTGAATGTGTTTTATAGTATATTTGATAGTAGAATACAAAATACAAAAAGCCAATCATAAGCTTAAAATACTAATAGAGACAAATATTAGACACTATTCTAAAGTGCAATTTATTTAAAGTGGAATTTTATATCAGGAATCATTTTTTCTAGGAACACTGATTAGATATGTAATCAATATAAGGTCTCCTGTTCCCTCTAATTCAAGGGTACCGTCTTAGCTTTTTTAAAACAGAATTCTGAAAATGTGCTTTTTGTGAAATGCAGGAAAAGAGAAAGATTCCTGTATTTCCCAATGGATCTGCCCCCAGCTCTGGTGATACTCCTAAAGAGGTCGATCATCATGCTGGGCCTGAGCTACAGAGGACTGGACGGTGGGTATAAATACTGATTCATTGTGGGAGTCTTTTGGGGGGAGTAGGGGTTGATTTGATGAAGGCATAAAAATTATTTTTTTGGGAAATATATGGAAGTTAATCTTACACAGTGTTTTTTTCATATTTAAAAAAGTGCATTATTTTGTAAGTGTATGATGTTAAGGAAAATTAAGCATTTTAAAATAATTTTACTAGTATATACTTGGATTTTGTGTATCGAGCAGTTACATAGTATATAGGGTAATTTGCATTACCTATAGAGAAGGTTCTTGAAGAAGTTGTTGAGTGCTATTAAAATTCTTGAAGGTAGAGAATTATGGGAACAGAGAGGAATTGTAACTGATATTTTTTGTGTGTGTGTCTAGACTTAAAACTCTTAAATGAGCATTATATCCTGAGATAATGTAAAATTAGACAGTGAAGCATAATTAAACCATGGTAATGAGCTCTAGAAACCTAGTTAGAAAAACTGTTGAAGATGTTAATTTTTGTAATATAGAAGTATTGCTGGGTGCAAACATTGTCTTAAAATATTTTGTAGAAGTAGAGAAATGTTACGGTATTTCCATACTGTAGCAAAGCACGTAGATATTGACTGTTATCCACTGGTGGCTGCTGTGAACAGAAGAGATTTTGAATCTTAAATATTTGTTTAGCAAATCAGGTCATTTTATACACACACATTATTAGGGGTATTGATGACATGCCTAAAGAATACTGTATAGAAGAAAAATAACAACTGGCATACTGAAGATAAAATTTAGAGAAACTTAAACTCACATTTTATTCATTCATTGTTTATTCATTATATTATAGTCTCTGTAACTATCATAGAGAATAAGACTGCCCTGGTGCGAAAGGTGGTGGTCTAGTACTAGCTGTTAGTGTTATTTCTTCAGACTTCAGACTGAGATAGGGTTAGTGACTGAGAAATACCAAGTCAGGCTCCCATTGATTTCATGGCCTCACGAGAGCCTCCTATTGATCCGTTATTGATTTGATGAGGCCGTTTCATTTTCTAGGTTATCCTTTTTTATTGCAAGTTGATTTCCCTTGCTGTCAGATTATTTATAGAGTAACTTAACACTTGTCAATGTGTGTTTAGTATTTATTTCAGTATTAACTTTATAAAAAGGTAGAATGGTAAACCTTGAAACATCCAAAGCATTTTAAAGCATAAGATTAATTTTTTGGCGTATTTTCTACAGAGTGATTGTATGTTTTATGAGTCACAAAACCTTTTTCAATTACTGATTTGTCACTAGCATTTACTGAGAACCTACTATGTCGTAGGCAGTGTTCTGGACACTGGTGATAAAGGCAGTGAACAAGAAAAAGTCCCTGCCCCTCACAGAGCTTATATTAGATGTATCCAAGAGTCTGACTTAAAAAAAAAAAAGGGAAAAAAAACCCCCAAAAAACCAAAAAAACGAACATTGAAATGGTAAGGCTTTGATGTGCAAATACAGATTTTAAACTTCCTAATTAAAGCCTCTTAGTTTTATTAATATGCACATAAGCTTGAGTACATATTCAGCAAATTAAATGCAATGAAGTAGTTCTTAGGCTTTTCTCCTGGAGAAGAAATATTTATGTGATTGAAGTACTAATTTTAAAAATCATTAAAATTATTTAATTCACTACTGACTGAGTCTAAGCACAACATAGTATATTCATATTAAAGGGTATTTGGGGACTCATGATTTATATTATAATTGCCTTCCTGATATTTCTGACACTTGCCTTTAAGATTTATAACGTAGATAATAATTGATAGAATTGCTTATGCACATTTTCATGAATGGAGTGTTAGATCTTACTGATTTTTATTGTATATTTTCTTGTACATTTGTGTCTGAAATTACATTTACTCATATAAAATCATTTGTCTGCAGTCTTCTCAATATATATATAGTCCATAAAATATAGATGTTTATGTGTCTTTTAACTTAATGACATCTGCCTTTCCTCTATCAGTGGATTAGACTAAATGAGTGTATCTTCTATAATTTATATCATGATTTAAATAGGATATTAATTTTTGTTGACAAAACACTAGGCATCAGCAGTTTTATGTAGCCCATAGTTTTAGTTTGAACTAGCTAGAATCCTCTAGTGTACAGTTTGACGAGTTTCATCTCACCTATTTAGGCTTTTTGGTGGTTTGATACTTGACATCAAAAGGAAAACACCTTTTTTCTTGAGTGACTTCAAGGATGCATTAAGTCTACAGTGCCTGGCCTCGATTCTTTTCCTATACTGTGCCTGTATGTCTCCTGTAATCACTTTTGGAGGGCTGCTTGGAGAAGCTACAGAAGGCAGAATAGTGAGTACAAAGATTGGTAGTGGCCAGGCTCTTAGCTCTTCAGAGGCAAGTGTCTGTATGCATTTGTCTCACTATTCATATACTTTCATTTGAAGAGTCTACCCACAGCATGATTAACCTGTCCCAAAGCAGACTTCCCCCAAAGGTAATTGCTATGGAAAACATGGGGAAGCCATTTGAGCAGGAGAAGATGCACAGTTGAGGTAAAAAAGAAAAAAAAAAAGAAAAAGAAAAGAAAAAAAAGTTTATCCTGGCTTGCTGGATGAATGGTTTTATAAATTGAGTAAAAGGCTTGTATTGTCTCTGTTGTGGGGAGTGGGGAAGGGTTGGCGGTGGGAGACAAACTGAACTGATGCTGGGTGGGTCATGGGTGGGGGAATTTATCAACCGGGGCTACTTGATATCCTGTAAGGCAACAGAGGATTCATTAGAGCCATGTAATTAATATTAACTCATCACCCCTGGTGGGTAGGCCCTGACTCGACAACTAGACTTTGGAAGTTGTAGACAAATGGTGGATTTTTAGTGTTGTTTATTTTGCTGTTATTAAATTTGTGTGAAGGTAGATAATGTTTTAAGTATAACTGAAAACTGAATCCATATTTTGATATGACTAAAATGAAAGTGTTTATGAGTTTTTGTTCTTGGTAATGCTGTATAAGGGGCTGTGGGAGGCATGATAACAGTATCCAGTGCTTTGTAAAATCTTGAAAGACTTTTTGTTTATATACATTTTAATGGCATTTAAATGAGATGATCTGTAATTCTTGAGTGTATTTTATTTGATTGTATTTACTCTTGGGAGGAAATACATTTTTTACAGATAGAAGATTAAAAAAATAGCCAAAAGCTAAGTAATGATAATTATTGAATTAAAATACTTTGTGAGCTGAACGTGAGACAAACTTGACAACTGAAATTTCCTTTGAAACTCAATTTATTTTTGATTACTTAGATTCTTTTACCTTATTCTGCAATCATTGTATCAGGGAATCTATTTTTAGTAAGTTGCTTTTATGTGCTGTGCTGTCTCAAACTGTACATGTAACTCTGCTGGTCCTCCTG
The DNA here is from genome assembly GCF_029215605.1 of Mirounga angustirostris. Classification (NCBI taxonomy): domain Eukaryota; kingdom Metazoa; phylum Chordata; class Mammalia; order Carnivora; family Phocidae; genus Mirounga; species Mirounga angustirostris. The sequence goes on along the minus strand of NW_026991709.1, from coordinate 140,311,473 downwards.
GAGATGTGTCTTACCTGTTACCGTCACGGAAATGCTGCTGCTTGCTTTTGGACTGTCCTGCACTGCCTGCCCTTCTTATCCCACCATTTAATACCACGTGCGTGTGGTAGTGCTTTAGGCATCGGAGGAATATAGACAGATGTAAGATGGATCCTAGCCGAAGAGAGAAAGATAAGCTAGTGTCCACGTAGGTAATACGTCACGGGGTGCTGTGCTGCACGTGAGTGCGATCAAGGAAGAGCTGTAGCAGCCGAAGTAGCAGGAATAGAGAGACATCAGGAGTATTAACAGAGGAAAGTGATGCGGAGATGATGCGTTTGTTTTCAGGTGCTTTATTGGAACCTCAAGTTCCAGAGTTTGTCGAGTGGTAAGGAGGAAAAATAAAGGTTGGGAATAGATGAGGTTAACAAGGGGGAGAATTTATAGTGACTGGAGAGGGAAAAAGTAGGAAGTTACTTTTTAGTTTGTGGACTAGAGGAAGAATGAGAATGAAGAGGAAAATAGCTCTGCAGATTAGCCAGGGGAACCGTCAGAACTTCAAAAGAGGAATCAGGATGATGTAATCTTGCAAAAACCAAAATAGAGGCTTTGAGAAAGAGGAATGAGGAGCATGGCGTGGTCAGTGCCATGCAGTGGAGAGGTGTATAGTATGGGGAAGGTAACCGGTAGGGCTTCTCATGGGTACAGTGGAAACTTCTGAATGTGGTGAGGGGAAGGCAGGGTGGTGGGGCTGTGATTTCTTTAGGGAGAGAGACCATTCAGTTTGGGGATGAACATAAAAACAGTTGAGAAATTAGAAAAAGAATAGATCTGGGTTGAAGGAACTCTAGGAAATGTGCCAATAAGGGGTTGGGAGAGGAGTGGCGGAGTGGTGAAGGGAAGGTCTTCATGTGGCAGGTTCTGCCTTTTCAGCATGATGTTGGGAAGGGAAACTAATTTTGTGCCTATTTCCACCCCCGCCCCCAACCCCCGTTAGCATTTCTTTATTTGCCATCTCCTTGCTTCTCTTCTGAATTTTTTGCTTTCTATCTCTAGATACTATTTAGACATTTTTTTCTGCTTAAATTCATTCCTAAATTATACATATTCTAATTGAGTTAAGGATTTTATAATGGCTTAGCAGTTAATATGGACACTTCGTTTTGCCAAAGATATGTGAGTTTGATCCTATTTTTATAGTAATAGTTGAGTAATGCTTTTACTGCATACTATTATTTTTGTGATTTTGATTTTGGAAGATGCTGTTATTGCTGACGATGAGATTTACTGCCGTTTGTTGAGTGCATTCGGTATGGCAGCCTGTAGCCTTGCTAGGTATTTTCACAAACATGGCTTTATTAAGTTCTCCTGGCTATGGTCAGTCCTATTTAAAAATGAGAAAGGTTGGGCTTGAAAAGTTTGAGATATGGCTGTGGCTTAACGTCTAGTAGTAATGGGTCTCCTGCTCAAATCTGGTTCTGAAGCCCGCCCTTGCCTGCTGCTGTGCTGCCTGCCAGGTCCAGGAGGGGTGTTTCTCACAAGCTTCTTTTCCTTGCTTTACCAACGATGGGCTTTTCCTCTCTTGATAGTGCCTTCCAGTTGACCTTGATGTTTGTAGATGGTAAACTGCTCTTCTCTTTCTGATCCCACCCCTCTGTCTAGCGGCATAGCCTCTACCCCTTACCATCTAATAACCTAATCAGTTAGAAGGTAATATTGGTAGTGCTACAGAAGCGACATACTAGTTTTGATTTCAACTTTCCTGAGTCTTTCATTTTCTTATTTTATGTTTTTTACCAAGCCTTAATAGTAAGGTACTTCTTCATTTAATGGTTGCTGTGAGTTTTTTAAAGAGATTTTCCATCTGTTTCAGGATAAAAGCATTTTATTTTTGATAATCTGTTGGTTAAGCCCATCATATAAGATTAATTTCTTTAAAATGTGTGGAAAATTGCTCTTTAGAAATCATTTTGAGAACGTTAGCATCACTTGTTAATTTCTGATTTATTTGAAAAAGTTTTTTTGTGCACACCATATGGAGTATTTACTATTTTTTTTTTAAGTGAACTATTTCAGACATAACAAAAATATCATCTTTGTACTCCCCACAAGCTTAAGAAATGAAATACCTATAGATAGAAAATCTCTATGTCTCTCTTCCCTTTACTCCTCCCTCCTGGCCTCCCACAATACTGTGTTTTGAATAAAGGTTGATTATAAAAGTTTACTTTTAATATGAAAACAAAGCAATTTTCCCTATGTATTTAAAATGTGTTTGTAATTTTCCATATTTAAAATTTAAATTTGACTTAAAAGTTGTGTCTGCTTTATATTTTTAACTACTTGATCAGTATTTTTATTTTCCAGATGTCTTACATGTATTTTAGTAGGTTAGAGATATGTTTATGGTGTATTACTTCTATTCATTTCTTTTTTCCTTAAACAGAGTGCAATAGAGTCTCTTTTTGGAGCATCATTAACTGGGATTGCCTATTCGTTGTTTGCTGGGCAACCTCTAACAATATTGGGGAGCACAGGTCCAGTTTTAGTGTTTGAAAAAATTTTATTTAAATTCTGCAGGTACGTAATTGTTATTTACCTATCACATGTGTTTACATATGTGTATAATTATATTGTTTATTAACTTAGTTAAAAGTGCATTATGTATTTAGTAGCTGAAAAGGAAGATCTGATCAATATATGTGTAATTTCAGTATTTTGGGGCTACCGTGTGGTTGACCCTACTCTGATCCCTACCATTATTCCTACCCCAGTCACCTTGAGTATAAAATCAGTGGATTTGAGTCCTGGTCAACAAATCACTTGGACAATAAGAATCCTTTGTTCTAGCAAATTTCAACCCACTAAGAAGGTGTTAATCTAATTGTTGGTTAGTAGGTATGTTGGTCTTATAAAGGAATTTAAAAAAGAGGTGGATCTTGGAGGTTCAAGCTGACTTTATCAGTCAGGCCTGTTTACCAGAAGGAACCATAGCTGTCTGTTGAGGTGTCAGTCCCCACTGGCAGGGTTGTTAGCAGTGGGAATCAGAGCAGGGTGCTGTAGCTGGTAGACTTGGGATTTGACATGGTCAGTACTATTCCTTTTGTGAGACAAATGTAGTTGAATATTTTAGCCTGAAACAACTTGATCCTATTAAATATTTGATGCATCTAACTCACCTTGTTCTGATTCTTTCCTCACTGAACAAGCTGATTCTGATTCCAGTCTGGCATGCTAGCTACATAGACTAAGAGAGAATGCAGTGAAGTGTTCTGGACCCTGTGGTCTTAAAGTAATTTCGTACTTGACATTGAATTTAAAAAATGAAGTCACTTTCTGTGGTGACACTGGTGGTAGGAGGGATGGTATTGGTGGTGGCAGTGAAGGGGACAGGGGTGTGGTTATCATGTTGACATAGAGCTTCTGGGTCTTCAGAGAGTCACATCCAGTTGACCTGTAGAAGGGACATCTGTCATTTATTCCTCAGAACTGATTTCAGAGTGAGGTCTTTATTTTTGAAATATTAATTGCCTGGTAGACTTTCACTGTAAATCTTTTATATAAGTAAAATATAACCATTATAATTTTATTATCTTCAGCTATAGCAGAAACATACAGAATGCTTTCTTTAGTCATTATTGTTATCCTGTAATTTGCTCTTTTTAGGAATCTTATGTTTTTATACTCTTTTTATTGCCTGTTAATGAAATTTTAACTAAAGATATACATTGCCGTGTGTGTATATTGATCATGTTCATGTTTTTTCCCTAAACAGAGATTATCAGCTTTCCTATCTGTCTTTAAGAACCAGTATTGGTCTGTGGACTTCTTTCTTGTGCATTGTTTTGGTTGCAACAGATGCGAGCAGCCTTGTGTGTTATATTACTCGATTCACAGAGGAGGCTTTTGCGGCTCTAATTTGCATCATATTCATCTACGAGGCTTTGGAGAAGCTCTTTCATTTAGGAGAAATATATGCATTTAATATGCACAACAATTTAGATGAACTGACCCACTACTCGTAAGTTTTTCTGTTTTTCCCAGTATTAAAATGTATTTTTGCAGAGATGTCTGAGCCAAAAAAAATGCATTTTTTTGCATTGTGATGCTCATTGTATATCTAGCTGTAACTACCCAACTAGCCATATGGAGGTTGACTTGTTTGTTACAGATGAGATTTTACCAGAGCACTCAATGAACATAAATACAGTTGAACAAATTCAATCATTTTTATTCCCTGAAACAGCTTATTCAAATGTTATGTATTTTTGGTCTTCTGTTTGAATCAATTTAATTTCAGTTGTTTGGTATTTGAATCAGACAGTTATATTAGATCTTGTATTCTTTAGCCAAATCCTGAATGTAGGATGTAATATTTCTTATATTTTTCTTTTTCTTTATATATGTGTGTATATAACTGGGATTGCCAGTATATACATACATACATTTAAGATTTTATTTATTTATTTGAGAGAGAGCAAGAGAGAGCACAAGCTGGAAGGAGAGGGAGAAACAGACTCTCCGCTGAACAGGGAGCCCGATGCGCCAGGGCTCGATCCCAGGACCCTGGGATCATGACCTGAGCCGAAGGCAGATGCTTAATGGACTGAGACTCTCAGCGCTCCTGTTTCTTACATTTTTCATGTTTTGCACTTTCATTAACATTTTTGAAGTCTGATAATTTTTATTTGAAGTTATTTTTAAAGTATAATTTCAGTACACTGTCATATGCTATTTGGTGCAGTATTTTCTTTGTGATAAGAAAATCATGAATTGAAAATATTTTAAGACTCTAGAATAAAATAAGATTTGAAAAGTAATTATAATAGTTACAAAAGGTTGGCAAATATATTCAATAAAGTCAAATAGGTTATTAAAATTAAATGTATCTAGGTAGATAGAGGCCTGTATTTGCTGTCTTGAGCAGTCATGCTTGGTGTAAATGTGATCCTGCATTTGATCGACTTACATGGAGAAAGTGGTTACCAACAGACAAGGGTACAATTCCCTCTTTCTGCCTACGCAAGTCCCAAATCCCTGTGTTCTCCTCCCTTCCCTCCATTCCTTCCTTGCATACTCCACTTTGATGGACAGAGTAGGGAGGGATATGAAAATTTCTATGAGACATTGACCTATTTGAGGAGACTAGAGACATTCTGATGCCAATTCTGTTTTGTGCTATCTTCTTTGCTCTTAAACTAGTTAATTGTTTAACTGTTATTCTTGTTTTTTTTCTCTTTCCCTACTCCTTTGACCTTCATGAAGCATGGCTTTATAGCTAGTGCTTGCCAATCAGAACAGTGTGGTTAACTGAGTAATTACATGTGATCATGATTCGTTCAGCTGACATCCTGTGAGCATTTGCAGGCACTGTGTTAGCGGTGTTGCATAATTCATATCACGTGTGACTTAATTATTCGTATCATAGCCCCTTTTGTGTATGAAGAAACTGAGCCTCATGGAGATTAAAACCTGCCTTGGGTCAAACAGCTAGTAAGTGATAAAGCATGGAATGAATCCAAAGTCCAGCCTCTTGCCTGTTCTCAAAACAGCTCATTATCTAATTGGAAATATTCCTGTGTGTTTCTTCTTTTTATTTTTTATTTTTTAATTATTTTTCTTCTTTTTATTTTTTAAATTCACATTTAGAGATTTTTTTGCTTGTGTGTGTTTCTAGCTTTTCTTTAGGGGAGCTAGTTCTGGATATAAACTGAACTCTCTGATCTCCTTATGACCTTCCTAGTCCTGTCCTGATGAAAAACCGTGTTTCATTTATTTCTTTAAGATGAATCTTAAGATCAGTAGAGGATGAGCATGAGTAGGTAGGGCTTGTCAGAGTACCAAGCATTAATAGGAGCATTGCTTTTTTTGGGAATCTGTGTGTTTTGTGTATGTGTGGGTGGGGCACAGAGCAGCTCCCCTTAGGTAAGATTTAGTGGAGAGTAACCTTGCTAAACATGGTGGTATCTTTTCATATTTTTAAAGAAAATAGTATCCCTCCCCAAGGGATATATCTAACAGGTTTCATTAAGATATTCTGTAAAATATCATTCTGTTGATATTGATTAGTTATGTTTTATTTACATAAGCCAAATCTTGTTCCGTTCCATTGTTTCTGATGTGTTTTCACTTTCTAGTTTCCATGCATTGCAGCATGGGAAAAAGTTTAATTAAAAGCTACCACAGGGGTGCCTGGGTGGCTCAGTCTGTTAAGCATCTGCCTTCGGCTCAGGTCCTGATCTCACAGTCCTGGATCAAACCCCATGTCTGGGTTCCCTGCTCGGCGGGGAGTCTGCTGCTCCCTCTCCTCTTGTGCCTCCCCCAACATGTGCTCTCTCTCGCTCTCCAATAAATAAATAAGATCTAACAACACTACCACACTGTGTGATTGATTTAATAAAATGTAGACATGAAATGCAGGACCCTTAAAATTTTATCCTGTTCTCGTTTCTCAGATGTGTATGTGTTGAACCTCCTAACCCTAGCAATGAAACTCTAAAAATATGGAAGGAAAAGAATTTAACAGCAGATGATATTTTCTGGGGGAATCTCACTGTTCCTGTGAGTACATGATGAAATAAAGGATTTTGCAAATATTAACCTACTTCTTTAGCTTTTTATGAGTAGACCTACGTTTTCTTCTTGATAGTAGGTATGATGTGTTTTCAGAATGTAGTGTTGTGTTGAGCAGACAGAAGTTACCACATGTTTATGTATCATGTGGTAAAAAGTGTAGGCTGAAAAGAATGAACCTGGTAAGGGAGATAAAAATGGACTAAATGTGACTTCCAAGATTTAATTATTAAAAAAGTGTGAATATACTTCTGGTTTCTAATTCCATATAGATTGGTAAGTTCAAAGGAAGTGTCTGCTAGGACTCTGGTTGCATATACTGGAGTTGACAGAACAGCCAACATCCATTTGTCCTGCTCTCCGTGTATCAGTTTATCTGCTCCATGAACATCTTATTTAGAAGATCATGAGTGCTTTCCTAATGTCCTCGATGTCAAACTGAACTTTAACTGTGGTCTAGTAGTCTACTCTGTAGTCTTGTCTGTAGAGACTAGTGTAACTTAAGCACCTAAGAAAGGAGGAAACAGGACAAAAACACATAATGAGCACCTACTGTATATTCCCAGATTGGGCTTTGGGATTAAGACATAAAGTGATTCTGGCAATATCAATTAAAACCTAGATCTCTTGAGCTTCTCTGGTGCTTTTTATATCATATAAGCAATTGCAAGGCATTGTTTTCTCACTAAAGATAATAGTTATATTATTGGAAGGGTATCATATAACTGGAAGGATATCGATATATCATGGGAAGGGTACCATCTGCAGTTTTATCTCACTGATAATTTAAGTCTGTATGGTCCAGTACAGTAGCCATTGGCCACATGTGTCTATTTAAATTTAAGTTAAATACAGTTAATTAAAAGTTCAGTTCTCAGTCGAATTAGCCATGTTTCAAGAGCTCAGCCAGTTCATCTGGCTGCCACATTGGACAGTGGAGATAATAGAAATTTCCATCAGCACAGAAAGTTCTGTTGGACACTGCTGATTTAAAGCATATTTATATATCAGTAATCAACTTAGATTAATGCTTGACTGTTTTATATTTAAAAAGTCAATTTTGCTACGAAAGAGGTAGAGTTAATAGAGGTGCTCAAATGAAAGTGATCTGTTAAAAAAACCTCATTTCAAGTTGAATAGGAGGTCTTGATATTACAGATACAGGTCTTTTGTGTGTTTTCTTGATATTAAAAAGGCCCAATGTTTTTGTTTTTGTTTTTTTATACTTATAGCTTTTATTTTTATGATCCGTGTTGTAAATTTGTACCTTTACTAATCTCAGCAGTTAGAAATTGAGAATAGTGGAAGCTTTGACTATTTTTCTCTTGGTAAACCTGAGTTGTGTTTGTTAAAATGAGTCTCCTTAGAATATAAGTAAGAGAAAAATGACATTAGTGGAGTGTATCATTGTTAATCTCTGGTTGCCTTTCAGTATTTTTTCCTCGAAAGGAAAATTAGGTCAATAGATTTCTATAATTGCATTATGCCATATAATTAAGATTTTTTTTTTAAATAGAAATACTATTTGAATGGTTGCTTTACTGCTTTTAATCCCATGGTTTTGAGTTAAGTCAGAAAAGCCAACCAGTTTTTATTCCTGATTTGAATTTAGCACCATACCATTTTTTATTCAGCATTGTAAATAGACGCAGTAGTAATTTTCTGTCAGTTGCTTTTGTTTTAAGCGACTTGTTTAGAAGTAAAGGAAAGATAGTAAAATTGTGGACCAGCAAGAATGCATACAAAATATTTGGGAATTGCTATTCACTCTGAGGCATTCACTAAAGGGAATATGGAATTGAAAGGAAAGGACTGTGTGGTGTAACTTGGCAAAATACTGTATTTCAGTTCAGTGACTTAAGATACACATATTTTTCAAACTGTAACATCTCTGAACTCAGGATATGTTTACAGTTGAAGTTGACTAGGCAGTGTTTTTTCTTTCTAAGTGAAATACAAAATAATGGCATGTCTTCAATCACTAGCATCTTTGAGTCAATGGAATTCATTGGTAATTTATTAGATACCTGAGAATCTTCTTCATTCCCTCCTTTTTCTATTTTTTTTCCTCCTTTTTTTCCCCAGGAATGTAAAACCTTTCATGGTGTATTTGTAGGATCAGCTTGTAGTCTTCATGGACCTTATATTCCAGATGTGCTGTTTTGGTGTGTCATCTTATTTTTCACAACATTTTTTCTGTCTTCATTCCTCAAGCAATTTAAGACCAAGCGGTATTTTCCTACCAAGGTAACTGGGGTGTGATTTTGGAGTCCTGATAATATTCATGTTTTTAGTTTTTCTTACCTTGGCTTATTTCAGAACAGTAATACATTGTTTGGGGTTAATGGTTGATATCAAATAGTTGTAAAGAACTTATTTATAGTGAAAAATGTATATTACGTTTCTGAACTAATACTAGGAAGATAATGGTACCATGAGGAATGGGATGGTAGTACGTTAGTTGTGAAACGTGTTTCTTTTTAAAAACCTTATTCACACTTTCTAGTGGCATATTTTAATCTGACAGATGAGCATAATATGGAAAGGACACATAGTTTTTCTGTGTTTATTTTAACATAATCCCTTTAATATAGGTGCGATCGACAATCAGTGACTTTGCTGTATTTCTCACAATAGTAATAATGGTTGTAATTGACTACCTTGTAGGAGTTCCATCTCCTAAACTTCACGTTCCTGAAAAATTTGAGGTAAGGATTAAAATATTTGGTTATCTGTTACTTGGGAATACCAAACTATTTTAAAATTAGACACGTTATAGGAATATATACATGTTTTTTCTCACATACATAAAAGATGACAAGATGTAAAGAGACAAGTGAACCTATTTAGGAAGTAAGCAAGAAGGTATCAGAGTTAGTCCCGTCAGGGAGAGTGAATGAAAATACTCATGGTAAGTACTTGGGAGTCATTTAAAAAATTTGACCCTGCTGTTGTAGCTGGAGTTCATGATGTATTTTCCAGGCAAAAGAAACATTCTTTATTCCTTTATAAGGAAGTGACTCAAACTTGAATTTAAAATTGTAATGAGGAGATCCTAGTTAAATTTCTAGTAGGGTGGGGTATCCGACAGTAAATGGAATGCTCCAACAGTAAATGGAATGCTCCATGTCTCATTTTCCAGCAGAATCAGGAGAGAATCAAATATATTATTCCACAAGAAAAATGATACTTACCTGACCATCCATGAGCTCTTTGCATTCATCAGCAGACTGTAGCTATGTTGTACATAATACAGCATATGCATAATAATAGCATTCAAGAATTGTTTTCCCTTTTATAAGTAGGAGTTGGTAGCTTTTGAATAGTTTCTGGAATTTCCTATAGTTGAGATATTTGTGTCACTGGTTATGTTTATCTTTATAGCAAATTATATGACTTCTTTTAAAAACAGAAGGTTTAAAGGGGATTAGAAATAAGGAATAAAATGAATATAATTTTAGTCTGTTTTATTTCTCATGGGAAAAAATTGTTTTTAAAACCAGTAGTCTCCAAAGTAGAGTGCATGGGTGGAAAATGATCCACTAAAATTATATAGAAGGTCTACTTACATTTTTATTTAAAAATAAAAATTTAGCTTTATAATACTTACTATATGAATTTTACTATGGAAAACCATTAGTAACCTAACATATAAATGCTTATAGAGCCATTGAGTATACTCAATTTTATTAAAAAAATTTTTTTATTGTTTTGCTGCTGGAAGTATGTAATAAAATTTGGATATCTTTGTTTAAAAGCATAGCTATATGAAAGTCTTTTTTTTTTTTTTTTACCACGTCTTTTACCAAATGAAACTATAAGTTAATATTGGTTCAAAATATTACATCATGATGTAATTTCCCTTAATCCTGGGCCCAGTTCCTTATTTTCATCCCTAAATATATTTTTGTTATTCATTTATTGCTCTAGCTTTCAAGTAGCAAACTGATTTCAAGGGGCATAAGATACATTTGGGGAAGTAAACCAAGGAACACTTAAGAACTTGTGCATTGTATAGATAAAAAATTTTAATCATGTACAGTTTTGAATATCAAGCAGCTTAATGTGTATCGGTGTGGGAAAATTGGAATACCTGCATTTGAAAATATTAAATGTTCCTTTTGTATTGACAAGTGTTTTTGTGAAGAAAAAACAAACTTAAAATGAAGTTTAGGTAATGAAAACATGTTTAGATTTCAGTATATCCAATGCCCTCCAAGAATATTAAACTCCTAGGATCTTTTAAAATTTTTTGTTATAAAACAAATTTTACGTTACAACTGTGGAATGTATTTGTGTCTGATAAAGTGCCAGATATTTGTCAGTAGATGCTTTGGAAAAATATGTCCTGAGGCCCCTGTTCTGATGTAGTACTGACCCTGCCAAGATAACTAGTCTGTAGGATCTTCAAAGCAGTTTAGTTTAGGAGTTGATCTAGTAGGTAGATTGACCTCACTTTATTTGAAGTAGGTTAGGAGCATGTTGAAATGACACTCTGCTTCACTTACCTATTTGTCTATAACAAACCTCCCCAAACATAAAGCCTGTAAAACAGCAACCCCTTAACTTGTTCATAAATAGGTGGCAGTTGGTACTAAGCTGGTTTGGGATCTTTGATGTGGCTGCAGTCATCCATTGCTTTGATGGGGGTAATATGTCTTCATTCCCATGTCTGGGAACTCAGATCAGATGGCTGAAGCAGCTGGGGTAACTGGCTCCCTTCTCTCTCTCACCACATTGTACCTCATCCTCAAGAAGGCTTATCCAGGCTTACTCAACAGCTAATCTCAGGGTTCCAGGAAGGTTAGAGAAGCTGCAAGTTCCCTTGAGATCAAAACTCAGAAGTCACACAGTGTCACTTTGGCTTTATTTTGTTGGCTGAAGTAAACCATAAGGACATCCTAGGTCCAAGGGGAGGAAATGGATTCCACCTCTAGTTGGAAAGATTGACTCCATGGCCAAGGGACCTGCGTTGAGGGATGGGAAGCATTCTTGTGCAGATAATTCACCATCCATTCCAAGATTTAATCTAGTTCTTTCTAATCCCTTGGAATTTCTTGGAATAGACACAGCCTATGTTGTGGAAGTTTTGTGCGGTAGGAAGAAACTTCTTTCTTTTTATCTTTAATTTTTTAACAGCCTACTGATCCAAGTAGGGGCTGGATCATAAGCCCATTGGGAGAAAATCCTTGGTGGACTTTATTAATAGCTGCTATTCCAGCTCTGCTTTGTACCATTCTCATCTTTATGGATCAACAAATTACAGCTGTAATCATAAACAGAAAGGAGCACAAATTGAAGGTAATTTTAAAATTTTGTGTCAGGTTTTGTAATTTCTTCAAGAGTTTGAGGTATTTTCATAATGACTGGAACATTAAAAGATGTGAGATCAAAATTAATTTCTTCTCTGTTTATAAAATGATATAGAATTTTAACCTAAAAGAACAGTTCAGACTTATAAATATTCATGTTCATTTCACTTTTCAGAAAGGAGCTGGCTATCACCTTGATTTGCTCATGGTTGGTGTTATGTTGGGGGTTTGCTCTATCATGGGACTTCCATGGTTTGTGGCTGCAACAGTGTTGTCAATAAGTCATGTCAACAGCTTGAAACTTGAATCTGAATGTTCTGCTCCAGGGGAACAACCCAAGTTTTTGGGAATTCGTGAACAGCGAGTTACAGGGCTAATGATTTTTATTCTAATGGGCCTGTCTGTGTTCATGACTTCAGTACTAAAGGTAAAATCTCTATTGCAATATTTTAACATCTTTTTTGTCATAAAATTATACTTGGTTGTATGAAAATGAAACATGAAAATATCTAAAATTAGTTTCATTTCCTGGAATTTACTTGGAAAATAATATTCTAGTATATGGTGTTTAGTATGGGAGGCATTTCAGTGTTAGATGTGTCCATCTTAGAAATACTGTAAAAGGATAGTATTAAAGACTATAGAGTTTTGGAAGGAGTTAATCCATGGCTTAGTTATGATCTAAAAGAAGAATATACCCAGAGGATTTTATAGGCATCTTAGAGGAAGTAATAGTGAAATATGTTTGACATAGTTATTTGACCAAAATGTGAAAATAATTGCTATTAATTAAATAAATGTATTCTTTCTGATCAACTAAATGAAATAACGGTAGTAGCGCTCCTTAGAAAACAAAAACAGGGCGCCTGGGTGGCTCAGTCGTTAGCGTCTGTCTTCGGCTCAGGTCATGGTCCCAGGGTTCTGGGATTGAGCCCCACATCGGGCTCCCTGCTCGGCGGGAAGCCTGCTTCTCCCTCTCCCGCTGTCCTTGCTTGTGTTCCCTCTCTCGCTGTGTCTCTGTCAAATAAATAAGTAAAATCTTAAAAACAAACAGCTAATATAAATGAAGTATGCAAGAGATTAAACTTTATGTTAAATATCTTTTAGTTACATCTGGTTTTTACTATACATATCCTAATGAATCTAGTGATTAAAAAACATAATAATAGCAAATGTAGCAAAGTATCTAATCTGAAATTTTCTTTTCATTGTGGAAGAGCTCAACTCCATTTTTTCCCTTGGTGTTTTAGTTATTGCAAAGAAAACTATTAAGTAAAGAGTTGTGTACATTTATAAATTGGGGACAAAACTTGGAGTGTGTATGTATGTTATTATACTAACTAAAAAAATTAAATACTAGAATTCTTTGGCCTTCATCTTATGAACTTTCTAGCAACTGACTAATTCACCAGATATTTGTTGAGTACTTACTCTGCTATTAAGACTGAGGAAATAATAATAAATAGGATATATTATTGTCTGCTTTTCAGAACTTGGCAGTCTAGTTGGTGAAACAGATAGGTAAAGGGATATTTACTGCATTGTGGTGAGTGTATTGTTAGAAGTACTTGACAAAAGAGGAGAAAGATTTAGTGCACTCTTACGGGGATATTGTCCCTTACTAAGGAAGGTTGCCTTTAAAATTTTTTAAGTATTGACTGTATATAGGCAGAAAAATTCAAATAGAACATCAAGAAAGCCCTAAAATGAAAACTTAGTCTCCCTATTCTCCCTTACTTTCCAAAAACAACTCTCCAGAGGTAAACTCTTTTGAACTTTTTTGTTTTTTTAAGTTATATTGGTGGTTACAACCATTATAGTTTTACATATTTTTATAATTTTATTTTTTGCTTGATTATTTTTACACTGAGTCTCTTTGCCTAAGAGTGATTCTCAAAGTTTAGTCTAAGGACGACCTCTGGGTCCACAAAAGCAAAAGTATTTGGGGAGTGTGTCCTCAGTATACCTTTGAAGAACATAAAGGGGTCCTGAGACTAAATACCTTGGGAGTGTGTCATGTAAGGTCGGATGTTTTATGAGGATTTAGCACACTTAAGTGGCCACCAGCCAGTCTTCCTTCCATCACCTGCCTTTGGTTGACTGTGTTTTTAGTTTTATTTTAATGGTTACCAACATTTGCATTTTGTGCTGTAATTATAATTAAACTGTCCATGCTTTTTCTGTAAGTTAAATTATAAAAATGTAAACCCTCTGGGAACACATAAGCAGTATTATGATGATACACCTGTGTTCACTGAGGACTAAGCAGTCCGATCTGCCTGAGTGGAGGCAGAAATATACCCTACTTCCCTAAGCTCCTATTGCTGCTTGAAGAGTAACTGCCCAAGCCTTAGGACCCAATAAGTTTTCTTAGCACCTATTACCTTCCCTCACTTTAACAAAAGAATTGCATATGCTATTTCTACTTTTTCTTACATCTTTTTTTTTGCATTGCTAAAGGAATTCCTAATTTTTTCATATGTGGTGCCATGGGTGGTAAACTTTCAGAGTTCTTTCATGTTTCAAATTATTCTCACATTTGATTGATAGATATACATATGTTTCAGTGTTCAAATTATTTTTCTTTGAGTCTTTTTTTTTTTATTTTTAAAGATTTTTATTTATTTATTCATGAGAGACAGAGAGAGAGAGAGAATGGCAGAGGGAGAAGCAGGCTCCCAAGGAGCAGAGAGCCCGATGTGGGACTCGATCCCAGGACCCTGGGATCATGACCTGAGCCGAAGGCAGACGCTCAACCATCTGAGCCACCCAGGCGCCCTTTTCTTTGAGTCTTAAAGTCATTGTTTCCTATAGACCAGTGGTCCGAATAAAATGTCTGATACCTATTTGGTTTTTGTAATTTCAGAGGCATTTTCTTCCTTTCTAGAAGCTACCAAAACATCCTTTTTATCCTGGTGTTCTGCAATTTCACTAGGATATTTAGGTGGATATATGGATAAGGACTTTCATTCACCCTACCGCTCTCGCTATGGGCCATTGTTCTCTGGAAACTTGTGCCTTTGATTATGGGAATGTTTGGCCAGTGTTTAGTTTCTTTTCTTTCTGTTAGATAGTTCTTCAACTTCAGGTAGACAGATATTTTACCTTCTGGAAATGTTCTCATGTTTCTATCCTGTGCCCTCACTCTTAATGAAAATTTCCTGTTTTTCTTAGATTGATCTCTTTAGTCTCATCAAAATCATTATTTTTTTTTTTTTTTTTTTTTTTTTTTTTTAAAGATTTTATTTATTTCACAGAGAAAGACACAGCGAGAGAGGGAACACAAACGGGGAGTGGGAGAGGGAGAAGCAGACTCCCTGCCGAGCAGGGAGCCCGATGCGGGACTCGATCCAGGGACTCCAGGATCATGACCTGAGCCGAAGGCAGTCGCTTAACCAACTGAGCCACCCAGGCGCCCTCATCAAAATCATTATTACAAAATTATTTATTTTGATAATTATATCTTTAAATTTCTAGAAGCCTTTTTCATTCTGATTATTTATTTTTCCTAGCATTCTGAAGTTGCTTTATGGATAAAATATTTTCTTGAAATTTCCTGAGGGTACTTATTAGATTTTTAACTTGTTTTCTTCTCTTTCTATAGTACTTTTTCCTCCTAGGTTTCTTAGGAAGGACATACTCAGTTGTTCAGTAGAGTGTGAATGTGGTTTTCCTCTGTAGCTGTTAGGTCTTTTTTCTTTGCAGTTCTTTTTCTTGGTGGTGAGAGTACTGCTTGTGGTTTTTGAGTAGGTGGATGGAGCCTGCTAATGGCTTTCCTGTAGGATGCCTAGGTATGATAGGTAGGCATTTGGGATCCCTCTAACTGCCAAAGTAATAAGGACTTTCTTTGGAAGTGGAGTTCAATTATTATATCAGTAAATGGTACTATTGTATAGTAGTTACTATATGGTAGTGATAACAATAATAATGGCTAATGCTTTTAAAAATTTTTTATTGTTGTTATTTTAATTCCTGGCTAAAGCTTTTGATTGATAGGCACCATGTGCTTTTCTGAGTATTTTAGTATTTGAGATCCTTTAATCTTCATGCAATCTGTTACAGAAATTATGGCATAGAGAGGTTAAGGCTCAAGAAAAGGTTAACTTCCATTTTAAACCAAGCAGTCTGATTGTAGTGCTCATATTCTTAACCACTGAACATTCTCCTGTTTCAGGAAGAAACATGTAGGAGAGAGACAGTTTTTCAAGGAGGCTCTCGTTTATTAGCATTTTTCTTATTTATAGAAAAGTTAGATCTCATCACTGAAAGATCTTTTAATTCTGTCTCCATAGGTACTCACTATGTTTTTGTGTATTTTATTACTATGAAATTGTTTTAGTAGCATGGGTTCTAACTGTGGTCCTTTTATTTACAGTTTATTCCAATGCCTGTCCTGTATGGTGTTTTCCTTTATATGGGAGTTTCCTCATTAAAAGGAATCCAGGCAAGTCTTAAGTAGTTAATAATTTTGTAGAAAAAGTTAAAACATATTTTAAATTTGCAAAGATTGTTTTTATGATGGTAGTGATGTATTCTCAACTCTGATACTCTGGGAGGCAGGTTAGCTGATGACTTCAAATCCACATTTTCCAAGTGATTATTGCTTACTACACATTTTTCCCTCAATGAGCTCATGAAGGAGATCATCCTTACCTATTTTTAATAGAAGCCAATGAAAGGCCCTGTAACTACTGATAAAGACTAATAGTAAGAAGGGGGCATGTTGAGGACTGGAATGGTTAATACTTGCCATTTGTGTGGTGCAATACAGTTTATAAAGCCTAGTACACAGATTATTGTCTGTGATTCTCAAAACATTGTTAAGCAGCAGGCAAGGAAGAAATACTAATTTTGTCACCTGGGAAACAGGAATAGAGGGACTTATGGATGGTTCTTAACCAAGTAAGCAATGGAGCCAGGGTTAGAACCCAGTGATTTCCCTACTCTGTTTGTCTTGTTGATAATAATTCCTGGAAAACAACCTGATAAAATTTACTAAGTTCTTCCTGTAAAACACTGGGCTCCGAAAGCACTGTTAGCACCACGTGGCCACCTTATCAGGGAAAGCTGACAGCTGGTGCTGGCAAGGCTTCTCAGAGACAGCATCTTTATTTTTTTCAGTAGTCCCGGATCTCCCCCCCACTGGTCAAGGAGTGATCTCATTAACTCACTTGATTTTCTTTTTTTAATTTTTTCTTTTACAACTTTCGTTTACAATTTTGTGAGATCTTACTCCTGGTTTATAAATGAGGGAACTAAAGTTCAAAAAGACCAAGGAGTTTGCTCATCGTTTCCTTTTCATTGGGTGAAAGTTTAGTAATTGTTACTTCAGGCTATTTTATAAAATTGATAATGTTAGAGTTGGAAAGAACCTAGGAAATTGTGGCTCTCTTATTGTACATATTAGAAAACAAGGTCAAAGAAAGTAAATGCCTTGTGCAGTTGATTATAGCAGATAAATTTATTTAAATATTTTAATCCCACATATTAAGACATTTTCATTTGTGTTTTCTGATTAAATTAATTGCATTAAATTAGAATGATTGCCTTGGTTTTTGCTCCTCTGCTTGAGTCCAGATGTTCTGTACTGAAATATTCTCCTATACTATCAGAACATATCAAGGATTAGAGTTTAAATCACAAAACGCTAAGGTTGTATATAATTTCCTAAGTAGCAGAAATGATACTTTTGTTGAAAACTTTTTCTTGCTTTGTTTTCCATTCAATACATAGTTTTTTGACCGTATAAAATTATTTGGAATGCCTGCTAAGCATCAGCCCGATTTGATATACCTTCGTTACGTGCCTCTCTGGAAGGTCCATATTTTCACAGTCATTCAGCTCACTTGTCTGGTTCTTTTGTGGGTGATAAAAGCTTCAGCTGCTGCGGTAGTTTTTCCCATGATGGTAAGGCTTTTTTTTTTTTTTCCCCTAACTTTTTCAGACTTTGTCACTAGTTAATAACACTCCTGTGTGTTTCAACAGTGTTTTACTAACGTTTATCTTAGTACTATAATACAGTAATGTATTAGTAATATTTATATTTGAGAAAGGAAGTAGCCCATTTTAAGCACCCTAGGTGTTTTGAAATATGAATTGGCCCTTTCATAGCTATTAAACGAGTCACTTTAGAAACTGAATTTGCTTTTTATTTTCTATATTTTTGTTTGTTTGTTAGTCCTTGGGCTATAGAATGCTGTTTTGTATTTTTAAACAACTTTTACATTTGTGGGACAAAGATGATAACCAGATGTAAAAAAGCAAAGCAACTGGAACAGCTTAGTTCTTTAATAGAATGTTTCAGTACATCTTTCTCAGAAATTAACAGATCTAGAAGTTAAAAAATAATAAAGATTTTAGATGATATATTAATAAGACAGTATGGTTCACTAAATTACCACAGAATATTGCATTTTGTAAACAGAATATTCATCCTTTGTAAATTCCATGTAAACATTGGCTATGTACTTGACCACAAAGAAAATCTTAAAAATTAAAAAGCTGTAAAAATTATGCAGGTAATTACATTTCCTGATCACAAATAAATTAAGTTACAGATGAATAATGAAAAGCACTAGAAAAATCTAAAGCATTTAGACATTAAATACTGAAATAATCCCTGGGTTGAAAACTGAGTTAAAAAAAACATTGTAGGTATTGCAGCAGAGAATTTTTAACCAAGTCTGTGAGAGACACCTAAAGTTCATAAGGAAAATGTATACCCTTCATTACATATATTATTCAAGAAGACTTAAAAAAATGCAACCAAATTTTTTATTTGTAAAATCAGTAGTGAATAAACTCCTTCCAAGCTTGAGTAAAGAAGAAAAGAGAGCAAAATATACAAGATTAAGAAAGAGAAAAGATATGTAATCACAGCTGTGAAAGAGATTTGAAGGGCTTTAAGAAAATACTACATGAATCTATAGGAATATTATACATCTAGAGTAGAGGTTGACCAACTTTATTTCTGTAAAGTGTCAAATAGTAAATATTTTCAGCTTTGTAGGTCACAAGATATATAGGCACTTCTATAACAGGAGAGAAATTTCCATAATTTCTTATTGGTGAAATCTAAAAAGTAATTTTACAGTTTTTTAAAATGAAAGACTACTCCGGTTTCATCTTGGGGGAGACAAACCATGAGAGACTCTTAATCTCAGGAAACAAACTGAGGGTTGCTGGAGTGGAGGGGGTTGGGAGGGATAGGGTGGCTGGGTGATAGACATTGGGGAGGGTATGTGCTCTGATGAGCGCTGTGAATTGTGTAAGACTGATGAATCACAGACCTGTACCCCGGAAACAAGTAATACATTATGTTAATTAAAAAAATTAAAATGAAAGACTACTAATGAGAAGAATGGAATTCTTTTTCATTTAGGATAATATTTCACTTGGCTGAGGCTGAGGTTTAGAGTTAGTATTCCCTGTCATCAAATCAATTCCAAATGTGCATCTTTAAAAGCTATTTTAGGTCACAGGCCATACAAAACAGGTAGGGCCAGATTTAATCCAAGGGCTGTGGTTTTCCTGCCACTGATCTAGAGGAGATGGATTATTTCCATTCTATACATACATACATTTCTGAGAATTAACCCAAAGAGAAATATAAAATCTATGGATCTGTTTAACTCAGTTGCATACAAGAGACTGGAAAAATGGCCAAAGATCTGCCCTTGGATCACAGGCCCAGCTGAGTTTTAAGAACTTTTAATTCCAGTACTTCTTGACTTATTGTAGACCAAAGGAAAAGATGGAAACGTCTGCATTTTTTCTCATGAAACACTAACAAGATCTTAATACCAAAGCCTAATAAAGTTGTACAAAAGAATGATGGTGACTTCTCACTAATATAAGTGCAAAAAATCTTAAGATATTAACAAATAAAGAAATTTACAGTGTTTCTATAAGTAATATATCATGATTAAATAGACTGTGATACTTTAGCAGCAAGTAAGAATTACCAACATAAAGATAGAAAGACTTATAAAATTGCAGTCATTGTGAATAAAAATTTGTAACTGAGTTCTAATATAAGGAAGCACACTATTACTGTTATTTGATATGAAGATTCTAACTGTGATATAAGAATAATACAGTATTTGTTATAAGGAAGAGATAACATTATTTGTAGATAATGTGATTGTTTGCCTATTAACTCAAACGACTCAAATGAAAAAAGACTAAAAGCCCCTAATAGAATTAGTAAGAATGCTGTTAGAGTGAGTGGTTACAAGAAAACTCATTGGCTTACCAAAGAAGTTTATTATAATGATAGCTTTGGATGCTGGAAGTTTGAAGTCAGGGTGTGGATGGGGCCATGCTCCCTCTGTACCCTGTAAGGGAACCCTTTTTTGCCTTTTCCTAGCTTCTGGTGGTTTGCTGAAAGTCTTTGGCATTCATTGTGTTGCAACTGTATAACTCCAAACTGCCACCTTGTCATGTAGTGTTCTGTGTATCACTGTATCTTTATATGGCCATTTTATAAGGATACTGGACGTACTGTTTTAGGAACCCACCCTACTCCAGTATGACCTCATCTTAATTTTATCTCCAACAACCCTATTTCCAAATAAAGTCATATTCTGAGGTACTGGGGGTTAGGATTTCAGTGTATCTTTCATGGGGACACAATTCAATCCATAATAATGTTGAAGTACATAAAATTAAGACCTGAACAAAGAGGAATATATATCATGTTCTTTGTTTTGCATACTTACTGTTGTAAAGATGTCATTTCCAAGTATGAATGTTATGAGTTTTATTTGCGTGTGTGTTTGTGTGTATTCGGGGAGGTTGTTGTCAGTGTGAACCAGATAATTTTAAAGCTTATAGAGAAAAATAAGTGCCAGAGTCATAGATAACAACATGGATGGTAGAAATGTTCTGTATCTTGTTTGGATGTGGGTTCCATGAATATGTATGTTTGTCAAAAGTGTCAAACTGTATATATGATATTTTTCTATTTTACTATATGTAAATTGCATATTAATGAAAAAAATAAGGATATAATAAATACCAGAGGAATAACAAAACAAAGCTAATTAAGAATTCCTGGTTGGGTCTGGGGTGAGGGACTTGATTGTTCCTGTGCTGATACCATGCTGTTGTGATAACTAAATATTTAAAAATTGCTGTCAAGTCAGTGCAGCCAACACAGCATGGAATTGGCATGGGAACAGACAAAAATCAGAAAAGTAGACTAGTGAGTCCAGAATTTATCAGAATATATGAGAACTTACCACTTGAGTACCATGAACAGGTTATTTCATTAAAGGTGATAATTCATCTATGTGGGAAAATTTAGTATATAGTCTTAGAAGACTTGACTGTGTATGGGAGCTAAGGTTGCTTCTGTAACCAGTACCATATTCAGAAAGAAACCATGAATGAATTGAAGATTTAAATGTTAAAATGTAGTAGAAAATTTTGAAAAATATTTATATAGTCCAGTGATTGAGGGTAACTTTTCAAAGAAGATAGGGAAACCCAACTGTAAAGGAAAGATATATTTGACCACATGATAATTAAATGTTTTATATGAACATAGTAAAATTGGATTGTGAACTGGGAGAAGGCATTTGTAACATATAAGGCAGATAAAATGCTTCTGTCTGAACTACACAGAGCTCTTATGAATTCATGAATAAAAGTCATCAAAAGCAATTGAAAACCAGGCAAAAGATAGTAATAAGGAAAATGGTAAGAACAGAAGAAACCCAAATGGCCAATGGACAGTTGAAAATATCTTCAACCTTAGTAGCAGTTAGAGGAAAACAAAGTAATGGTATATCTTTTTCATATATATGATTGGAAAATCTAAGCCTAATATTGGCAAATGGGTTCTCTGTTGCATTGCTTAAGAGATTTTTAAATTTATATCTATTTAGGGATGCCTGGGCGTCTTAGTCAGTTGATCGTCCTACTCTTGATTTCTGCTCAGGTCAGGAGGTCGAGCCCTGAATCGGGCTCTGTGCTGGGCGTAGATGGAGCTTGTTTAAGATTCTCTGTCTGTCCCCTCTTCCCCCCTCTCACACACTCTCAAAAAAGAAAAAGTTATATCTGCCTATATAATGTATATAATTTAAAGTCATCATAAAAATTAATAATCTTGT
The DNA here is from genome assembly GCF_029215605.1 of Mirounga angustirostris. NCBI lineage: Eukaryota > Metazoa > Chordata > Mammalia > Carnivora > Phocidae > Mirounga > Mirounga angustirostris. Next base: position 140,289,494 of record NW_026991709.1, on the reverse strand, counting down.
ACTGTGAAGATACTGTGCTTAATCTGCTTTATAATTTTATGCAGAATGCAAGGGATTTATATAGGAAGAGGTTAAAAATGCCATTTCTTTTGTATGTTTGCTTTGAGCAGGAAGCTTGAAAGATAAATACGTGACTCAGTTCCTTTGAAATAAGATGGTGTATGAAGTGATTTTAATTTTTTAAAAAATTTATTTTATTTGAGAGAGAGAGGGAGAGTGCACGCGTGCACTTAGGGAGGGGCAGAGAGAGACTTTAACAGACTACTTGCTGAGCGTGGAGCCCGAGGTGGGGCTCATTATCATGATCCTGAGATCATGACCTGTGTTGAAACCTAGAATCCCAACGATTAATCAGCTGTACCACCCAGGGGCCCCTGAAGTGATTTTTAAATAAAATACATGAAGTACTTTTTTGTTATTTATGACTTGATACTATTTCTCTTTAGATATAATTTATATATTTTTAGATGTTACTTAATAGTTTCTCCCCCACTTTTTTAAGGTTCTTGCATTAGTCTTTGTACGCAAACTCATGGATCTGTGTTTCACAAAGAGAGAACTTAGTTGGCTTGATGATCTCATGCCAGAAAGTAAGAAAAAGAAAGAAGATGACAAAAAGAAAAAAGAGAAAGAGGTAATTTACGCTATTCACTTGTTGTTTAATATTTCGACCAAGTAGCAGGCTCTCTCGTGGTCACTTTACAGGAATCTGCTCCTTTAATCCTCCTAAAAACCTTATTATTATGAAGTGTAGGTACTTCTTTTATTTCTGGTTTACAAATAAGGAAACTGAGGCAGAGGTTAGTAGGTAACTTGTTCAAAACATCAGCTCTGACCCATTTTACCAACTTAAGTTGCCTCTCCAAAGCCCTGACCCAACAATAACCTTGTAAAAATTACGTATCACATGAGTACTTATTTTTAACAGTGAGAGAATTTAGCAGTGTTTAAAACATAGATAAAGCATAGGTAACACAAGCACATTAAATACATAAGCACATTGTAGTGTACATTTTAATTTTAACATTTTAATAATCTGACATATACATAATGACAAAGGGGACTTTAATCTTTTTATAAAAAGTACTGTTAAACTCTAGCCTTAATATGTGGTATCATGTACCATTAGTTAATTTGTATACAGAGATTTACATGAATATTTTATTCTGAATTTGATTTTTTTAAATAACCAGCTCAGTGCTATTAGTAAGAAGGAAAAGTAGAAACTGAACATATAGCATAGATGATTGTATTGATTTTAGTACCCTACTCAGTTTTCCCATTAAGAATATTGTTTGAAAATCAAAGATAAGAAGAAAGATTACACATTTTAAATATTGTGGTGTGTTTAAATAGAGATCTCACAATTACTTTTTTCCTTCTCATTTTTGAGAGAAAGCAACATAATTTATGCCTTATTATATTGCATAGTATTTATGGAAATGTATTTATTAAAACTTTATGGACAACTGGGTTTAAGCCTTGGGATTTTTTTCATAGTTTGGATTGATTATTCAGTGCTGATTTATGGCAAAATTACTGGTTTTATGTTTACTTTTTGACAAAAATTATGACTAATTAGGATACTAACTGGAACACTAGTTTGAATTGAGCCTCCAAAACTTTTAAAAGATTATTGTTCTCTTTAAAACTATATTATATATGTAAATGTTCATGAGCTTTTGGTGAGTTTTCAAAGAGGATGCAATTCATTTATAAAATACTTAGGTTAAAATTACCTGTTTATTATTTTCTTTTTAAGTTAGAATAAGGTTCAGTGTATATAACTGAAGACGAAAGAAAAGGAGGCTTAAACACAAGAGTTTATGCTCTCCTGTAGATGTCTTGAGGAGTAAGTGATCTAGTGGGATGGTTCCACAGAGTTGTCTGGAGCTTCCGTGCTGCTGTCCTCCCATCCTCGGCAACAGTTTCCATTCTCAGAATCACCTAATAGGTCAAGATGAACGCTGAGCTTGAGCTGTCATGTTTGCATTTGAGATGGCAGGAAGGAAGGGGGTGGGGTGAGAAAGCAAAATGGGCTGTCCCCTGCTATCCTGTTTTTTAAGAAGTCTTTCTAGAAATGCCATCCAGTAAGTTCCACTTGTATCTCATAGCCACATGGAGTTGCAGGGAATGCTGGGAAATGTAGCAATGGTTTTATTTTTTTTTAAATGATTATTTTTTAAAAGCTGGGCATAGTGCCACCTACAAATACTGGGGTTTCTAGTGGTAAGAAAGGAGAGTATAGATGCTCTTCCAGTCCATCCTGTCATGTCCCCAGTAATTATGATACCATGATTTTGCGTCATGTCTCCAGTGTAAATTGTTCTCCACCAGGGGTGACACTTCTCCTCAGGGTTCATATTTCCGTGTTTGAGAAATTTTTGATTGTCAGAATTGGATGGGCATCCAGTGGGTAGAGGTCTGGGGTGCTACCGAACATCCTGCATATACAGGACTGCCCCTTACTACAAAGAATTGTTTGGCCCTAAATATCAGTATTGCTGAGATTGAGAAACCCTGCCTTATCCAAATGAGGTTTTGCTTATATTGTATTGTAATGCAAGCCATCAGATTTCACAAAATTTTATCTCTTATTATATACTAATAATTTGTTAATAAAATTTATGTAAATTGATTTTAATGTAGTATTCATGATTAACTTAAAGAAATGAAAGTTATAACCATTTAAAATTTAGCCTTTACAAGTGGTTGTTTTCTTTTGTGCTACCAGTATGTATTTATAATAGTAAAAGGAATTTTTCAGTCATGGCAAATATGTTTAAATATATTGTCGGTTTGGGTTTCTAATTCTTGAAGATTTTATATATTAATTGGTCCTCCTGGAAATATTCTGGGAAAAGTAATTTTTTCATGTATGTGCTCTGAAGGAAGCTGAACGAATGCTTCAAGCTGATGATGACACTGTGCACCTTCCATTTGAAGGGGGAAGTCTCTTACAGATTCCAGTTAAGGCCCTAAAATATAGGTGAGATAAAACTATCTTGTAAAATGTATTTTTTTATACGTGTCAAGTACATGAATAAGCCATGTAATGCTTTGTGATCTCTATTTTTAAAAAGATGACAAAACCGGTATCTGGCATAATGCCAAGACCTAAAGGGGGTCTTCAGGAACTTGAAAGGGAAGTCTCATGGTTCTTCCCCTCGCAGGTTTGTAGGCAGGAGTGAAGAAAAAGCTGGACTTGGACCAGAGCCTGAAACCAACTTCCATGCCAAGCAGACAAGAGTTACTTGTCGTGCATCACTCCTTCTGTTTAAATGGAGATTAAAATCAGTATAGCTTTTTCCTTTCTGTCCTTTATTAGGCCTGCATCAGTGTGTGCTGGAAAATTAACCTTTGTAATCCATTTTCTGATAACCTTCCAAATTGTGACTATGTTTAGAGGCCCTGGAGTTCAAAGGTGTGACTTGACTATTGGCAGTGAGTGCTCATATTAAGAAAAAGTTGAGGGCGCCTGGGTGGCTCAGTTGGTTAAGCGACTGCCTTCGGCTCAGGTCATGATCCTGGAGTCCCGGGATCGAGTCCCGCATCGGGCTCCCTGCTCGGCAGGGAGTCTGCTTCTCCCTCTCCCACTCCCCGTTTGTGTTCCCTCTCTCGCTGTGTCTTTCTCTGTCAAATAAATAAATAAAATCTTTAAAAAAAAAAAAAAAGAAAAAGTTGAGTTCCATATATAGCTTATTTTGTATGACTTTGGTGATTTACTTATAAATTTAAGAACTAAAGACAGTGGTAAATTCTTCTGTTTACTTTTTTGTAGTTTTAAAAGATTAAAAACCTATATTACTTATGCATGTATCTGATTCCTATTTCCATATTTATTTCTGATTAGCTATTGATAGTAGAAAAGTCAGTTTTAGAATGTATATAGGTTCCTTCCCTGACCAATTAATGGAAAGGGTCTGTTGGTATTTATTAACTTTGGGTTTTTTTCATTTTTTAATTAATTTTTATAGTTTTTACAGAGGTCTTACATAGACTTGTACATGTTGGTTAGTTTTGATAAATGAATTCATCAAGTAATGTTCCTTTATACTTTTTACTATTAATTTTCATCTTTGGTATTACTCTGTGTCACCTTTCATGATTTTCCCTCAAATCTTTCTTATATACTTTAAGTGCCAAGTATAGACATCTTAATATACCCAGCTATAGTGCTCTGCTTTGCTGGAATGTATTAATGTTTATTAAACAAATTAATATATTAACTTTGTTGTATTTAGAAAAAGAGTATAGGAGCTACCATGATCGTTATTAGTGACTCATCAATTTGCTGAGATTATCGCCACTTAGTTTCTGTAGGTCCTGCATTATCACTTTCTTAGTATGGTTATACATGGGCCTTGATAAATTTAAGTGGAATGTATACTTATACTGTCTGATGTTTAACAAAAAGAATGATTATCTGTATATTTACTTTTCTTTTTAAGTGATGACATAGGCCAAGATTAATGCTGCTTTGCTTAAAATTTGAACATTAAGAATGCCAGCAATTGGCTGACCTGTTTATCTGTCATAATTTAAAATCTTAAGTAGCTTTGGATTACTTGCCATGAAAATCAAATGAGATAATAAAGAAAAACATTTAGAAACTGTAAAACTCTATAAAATATGAAAGTAATTGATTTAATGTAGACAGATTTTTTTTCCCCATCGTTTCATTTTGGGGAAAAAAAAAACATGTACTGTCTTTAAAAAGAAGGTCTTAATTTCTACTAATGGGAAAATGCTTAGAGGGGGACATTTGAAGCTAGAAAGTGCTTCAAGAATGTCTCTCTTCAGTTATTTGCAGTTGGCAAACCAGCCACAGAAACATTTACTCAGAGTAGGTAGGCTCTGCCCTTGTGAATTTGGGCATTCAAATTTTGTGCACTTTAAAAAAAATTGACCCGGTAAAGCACCTTTCCTAGGGATTCTGCAATGACCATGTCACATTTCTCTGAAGTCTTATATTTTAAATGACATTTGGATTTAAATTGTGAACAAAGCTAGTACTTTCTAAAATGACTGCTATTTAGTTATTTATCACATAGCTGCCATCACATTGTGAACCTAACACCTAATTTGACATTTGTATTTGTCACTTGCATGCATGAAATATTACTCTTTTGGTGAAGAAAAAGGACTTGCAGATATATTTCTATTAACTTCATAGTACTTTCATATTACTTGTGGCTGACAGCCTTGAGCCCAAAATTATTTATGGATATTATCATGGTTGGATTTGGGGTCTCGAATGAATTTTGCAATATTTTATAGAGACAGGGAATGATTACATTTATCCCTTACAATGAAAGGACAGTATTTTGTTCTTCTGATTTTGAATTTTGATAAATTTGATAGAATAACACTTTGACACTAAAAATGTGAATGTCAGTTGAAAGTGATATTTATAAGCCTGTTTTTGTGTTATCTGTTCAAATATTTTCAGAGCTTTATTTTTACTGTTGCCTTTTCCATCATTCTTTTTAATGATTTTTTTTAATTATTAAAAACTAGTTTTTTTTTTTTTTTTAAATCATAATCTTAAGTTTTCCTTACATACTTTGGATCTTTAGTTGATGAAACTGAAATTTGTGCCAGTTATAAAAGTTTTCTAATTGACTTGAGGCTGTATTTTTTTATTACTATTTTTTTTTTATTAACATAAGGGGCTGTATTTTTTGTATTTAATGTATTCCTTTGTTATTTCAATAATACGCTTATAGCCAAGATGATCATCTTTGGGCATCATTGCCAATTTAATTAATCTTACTCCTAGTTTTGATTATACAGAAGGATGTAATTCCCCATGAAACCTTTCTAACAGAACTCTAAAATTCTGATATTTGCTAGACCTTGGTTTAAGTGCATGACAAAGAGTTTTCTCAATTTAATGTTGATGAAGACAAATATTATATAGTTAAGAGTGACAGTATTAATGCTTTTGCAAGTACTGAATACTAACCAAAAAGTGTATTTGTTCTTCAGTGTTGATCCCTCAGTTGTTAACATATCAGATGAAATGGCCAAAACTGCACAGTGGAAGGCACTTTCCATGAATACTGAGAATGCCAAAGTAACCAGATCTAGCACGAGGTAGCTGTAACTCTTTACGCATTTTCTAACTGTAGCCAATTTTCAGTTGACTTATGGATAGATAGCTATTTCATAAAACCATTAAATGTAACTCAGTTTGCATAAGTTATATTCTCTTAACAAAGCCAGCCTTTTTCTCTTCTTTCCTTCTTCCTTTTATCTGTCTATCCATCATTTTACTGAATACTGGAAATAATGATATAAGTGCTGATAGGTTACTTTTTAAATTCATAATTGCCTGTTTCCAAAAAGAATTTGAGCCATTTTATAGTAAAAATGAATATTATACATATGGCAGTATGGAATAAGTATATAAAAGATCAAAACCATATAAGAAAGATAATTACTAGGGGTTACATAAATACTCTTTTAAGTAAACACTACCGCAGTCATGCTTTCTGATGGTCCAGGAAAAAAGACAGACATGATTGTTTTGTTTTGTTTTAGCCTGCCATTTCTTCAGATGAGGTTAAACATTTTACTAGAAGATCGTTGGAAGAAATTCTTAATCCATAGATATAAACGCCATTTGGTGTTATAATGGACCACGTATTCCATAACAATTTTCATAACTCCTTTCTTAGATTTCTTGTTAGGAAGCCATTTTTTCTTTCTTTTACCCTCATTTTAAGGCCTGAATCTAAGTGATTCTAGTTTGATAACCATTAGTACTTTAATCCTTTGGGTCTGTGGAGAAATGAGGTATTATCCTGTAGTGCACTCAGTCATTCATATTCCACAAATACTCTGTGTGCACTTCGTGCCAGACACTGCTGGGTGTCCGTATACTCTGCTTGGACATCAGATTGAAACTTCTCTGGGCAAATGGTCACCAGCTGCTTCTGATGGATTAGTTATTGTCTTTCTGGCCACTGTCTTTTCATAATAATTGGTTGGGTTTTATTCATTCTTTCCCCACCTCTTCTTAAAGCTTTGCTCCTACTTAATCTCTATTATGACCCTGACCTCCTTTTTTTTTTTTTTAATCATTTCTTGACTTCTGATTCTCTAAACTGGACTGTTTCCTTTCTTCTGTCTTTGATCTTAAAAGTTTTTTAAATTTAACTCTTTGTCATTCTGATTATTCCATGCAGCTAGAATTTAGTTTGATGCTCTTTTTACTCTTAATAATTTTTCACACCTTGTCAGTACTTATGGCCCAGATTATAGTATAGTTATAAATGTAAAGACCTTACAATAATATTATTATATATTACACAGTAATATGAAAGTATCTTTTATACTTCTGCCTTTCATTCAGGTTGCCCCTCAATTCCAAATCACAGGGGAAGAAAGACAATGTTTGGGTTATGTCATTTAACAGAAAAAATGTTTGGAGGTCTTTCCTTCAATCTTATCTGGAGAAGGCAACAAACCACAGTGTTATTCTACATTGGACAGCTTTTTCAAAACACAGATATTCATATGTTACAATTAAATTAGTCACTTAAATCCATGGACATGGACTCATTGTATTTGATATTAACTTGAAAATATAGAATATATGTGTTTTGATTTTGTATTTGTGAACCAAATTTGGGGAGAGTTTGTAAATCTGTTACATTTTGCAGAAAATTATTTGATGCTTATCTATATTAACAAAGATTGCTTTTTTAATGGATTTGTCAGTGAAATGTCACAATGTACAACTATTTTTAAAAATATAATGACTAGTTTTAAGAAAATCCTTTTCAGTTGTAAGAAAAACATGAATTTCCGTGGCAAGCGTATCCATTAAAAAAAACTAAGAATTTTTAATATTTGTCTTTCCAGTCAAATTTACTGATAGGAAAAGAAAGCAGTAAAATAATAATAACGAGTCCTATGTTTATAGTATTAATAGTCCTTTTAGTCATTTCAAAAGGCTTATTACGGATACTAAGTGTTGGCCATTTTTTGAATGTAATATTTGTCCATTTCAAAATCATTTATTCTCATTTTTTGTTTTAAATAGCCCTGAAAAACCTGTGAGTGTGAAAATAAATTTTGAAGATGAACCAACAAAGAAATACATGGATGCTGAAACTTCGTTATAGAATTGAACCAAGAGGAATTATATATATAGCTATACAGATATATATATATATATCTATATATATATCTATCGTGTGTATTTCATGTCACTATATATAACAATATTGTATGTCATGCTGTTTATGTGTGACTCCTGGGTTTTTTGAAGTAGTGTCTGAAGTTTGTTAGGAACACCATGGAGACTGTGTATATAATGAAATGGTCTCTTAGAAATGAGGTACATGGTTCTTACTATTTATTCTGTTGAAAAAAAAAATTTCTATTCTGCAGCAGGAAGATGTGGGGAAATGCATTCAATCTACTTTTCCTTTAAGTCTATTTGTTCATCAGTGGTAATTCATACCAACTTTAGGTGATGTACTTTGTCCATGTATTTATAATTTTTACTTGAGTTACTGAAAATTTTTACATATTATTTCACTTCTGTTAGTTCCTTATGGGAAGAACAGGGAGTCTTTATGCCAGTGTTGTGGGAGAAATGGTAACATGTCATGGCTTCTCTGTATGTGTGTTTCATTTATGCAGATGTCCATCATGTTTCATAAGCAGTGGAGAGTTTTTGGCTGTAAAGGTAGAACAATAGAAACTTTCTAGATAAGAACTGTAGTTTTGACCTTTATGTTTTTATCTTAAAACTTCCACATCTAGGTTTCTATTCCGATAGACAAGTGAAATTGCAGGTGATTTTTATAATTTAACCCCATACCAGTCATAACTTTATGGATTTTAGAAGCTGTAAAATGCCAATTGATAATAATTAAATTTTGTTGCCTTTGTAGAAATTAATGTAGAATCCTAATGCTTTATAAGAGCCCCAGAATGCCCACTCTGTTCTCTGCCTTTGCTTTTACTTAAAATGTGGTTAAGTTTATATCAGCTTCAAGTTCTTGATTATTTTTTATTACAACTAATATGATTAAGTAATCAGGAGTCACAATTCTCTTAATGGGTTTATGATCAGTATTACTTTATTCTAAAGAATTACCTTTCACTTTCTTGTTTACGTTGTTATTCTTTCTATGGTATAGATAATATTTAATAGATTGCTATCTGTGATCTCATTTTAAACTATTTTATTTATTTTAATTGATATGATACTTAAATATTATAAGCATTTGAAAAGGTAACAAATAGAGAATAATTTAAATTGTTAATGTAAATAGTTGGTGCTCACTTGCATTTATGGTTTATTATCTTTGAAAGCAGTTGACAGATTTTACATCTTTGATATAAAGCACTGCCATATTTGTATTTTAAAAGGAATTTAGACATTTTATGTATAGCTCAGATTGATGGCATTCTTTCTAGTTTGTGTTGGTATTTGTTACTTAGTTTCTGCTTTTCTGAGCTATCTGTCTTTTTAACTGCTAGCAAATCTTTTTAGTCATCTTTTATATACTCTTAGCTCTACATGAAATAAATAAATGTTGTTCTTGTTAAGCCTGTAGGACTGGATGAATGGGGTTGTGAAAGTGATTTGGCAAGAGGATAATTTACAAAAACCAAATGAGTATTGAGAAGCCACAGAAATACCGAAATTGTGACATGAATATTAGGATGAAAATTTTAATGAAATTCCAATGCTCCCTTTAATCATTTGTCATTAAAGTACAGAAGTATGAAATTGATCTTATAGAGGATCATGAGGAATGCCAAAAGCTGATATTTTAGCAATCCTGAAGTGTTTTTAATCCATTCTAAACTACTTGGTAGCTGATACAGTTTCCCCATCTGAGACCATATTTTCAGATTCTAGTTAAAATAAAGGATTTGACTTCTGCCTCGAATGAGAAGTTGGAAATGTAGCTACTTTTCTTTAGAAAATAGAGCTGGCATCATTTGGTACTGCCTGAAAAAGAGTTAGACTCTATTGGCAATTGATAATCGAGTATTACCCATGGTGCTTATTATTCTTTATGAGCTTCCATTGAAATGATTTCTCTTATCCATAGCAGCATAATCATTTCCAAAGACCCCAGTATTTGCTGCTAATTTTGTAAACTCCCCTGATGTACCTGAACAAGGGAATTTCCTCACATCATTTCTTTGTGTCTGGACATCTTAGGGTTAACAAATGTGCTTATTTTACAGGAAGGGATTTTAAAATTTAAACTGAAAACTACCTGGGATCATAGTCTTTCTGTGATTTTTTTCAATTATGTATAGTAATTGTCCAGTGCCAGAAAAACCATGACTTGCAAAATACTTTGCACTCAGAATGTTTTTACTGTTTCTGATTGTTAATGGTTTCTACTTTCTTTTGACTACTTGACTTACAAAATGATCTGATATGACTACTCCATTGAAAAGCAAAGGTAACTCATGTTTATTAAGTAATTAACTGCTTGTTCTACATGTTTATGATATTTTTCCACTATTTCTGAACAATAACAATCATGGATAGTGTTCATTGCGAGACAGTGAAAAATTTACTACATAATATTAATTTTTAAATGTTGCCTTAAATAGGTGTAAATGAGCAGTAGTAATTGCAATGTACTGATTTACCTCAAGGTGCAAAATAATTAAACCTGTACATACTCCATTTACAAAATAAATTAATATAAACAGCCCTGCACTTTCTTAGATGCCTTGGTTTCCAGGATGGAGCTTAGTGCTACTGAATACCCTGGCTACAGAGCCACCTCAGGATATTCTTCTCTCCACCCTATTTTATTTATTTATAGATGTCTGTTTACAGAGACTATAATAAATCCTGATGTTGACCATCTGAAATTTACTTTCTTTTGAATGCTATTTCACTCTAAAATAGCAGCTTTTGAGAAAACAATGAACTTCCTTATGATAAAAGGATGATTCTATATATTCTCTTATAATATTAGATATGCTGAAGTGAAGCACAGTCTTTCTAGTGTGTGTGTGTGTGTGTGTGAGCGAGAGAGAGAATGATGTTAAAAATCTTAAATCTCTTCAGTTGTTGAAAAAAGCTGTGGCGTATCAATGTTCATATTTGCCAAGTCTTTGTAAAATGTGGGACAAAATTTATGTGCTAATGCATGGATTTATAAAGCAGGTTTCTTCACCACTCAAAATTACTAATTTTTGTTTTCTCCATCCAAAAAGCATTTGTTTCTTCCTCATACTTCAAGTTTATGTATGTATATAATAGCTTTCTAAGTTTTTCCTTTCACAAAGACAGGTTCAAAGTTCTGTAAAACGTAAAATCGTTTCTGAAACTGAGGTATTACACCAGAGCTTGCTGTTTTTCAAGGATCATATCATGTACATCAGTTCTTTAAATGTGCTCAACATGTGAATCCTGTTTTAAAGTGCTCAGATTTTGGATGTGTAAGCCATTGATATAACATTGTAATTCAAAAATGTTTAAATTAAATAACTTAATGTTTTAAATTTATTTATGTAGATTACATCATTGTTATCATATATAATACAAATGTCTGAAATGTCTTTTGGTCTAGTCCAACAATTATTTATTTTTTAGAAAGTAAGCTTAAAGATTTTAAGGACATTGAAAATTAAAAATAGTGTTCAAAATTCAAAATTTGGCAATTCTAATGTAAAGTTGGTTCTTTTCTAATGTATCAAAAAGTAATATAAGTATCAATAATAGGAAAACATAGTTGGAAATGGAATCATCTAAAGATCATTTTTAAACTTTAATTAGCACATATTGACTTCTACAGTTGAGTTATAGTAATTGTTAAACCCTAGTGGTTTTTTAATCAGATTTTGTGCATTGATTGATTTTTGTGTTGTGGCTTTTCTTCTGTTGCTTTAATATTAAAAATCTGGGGGGGTTTTGTTTGTTTTGTAGGGGGGGTATCTTCCAATGTTTACTATGTTTGAATAAATAGAAATTGAATTTTATTGTTCATTTATATAGTATTTGATAGCTTGGTATAATTTCACAGTACAGTTCTAATTTTTATGACTTTTATAATTACAATGATAATATTTTCTTTTGTAATAAAATACAAGGTAAATTAAACATTTAAAACGTGGAACTGGTATTTTTCATTTATATGAAGTACAAGTCTCTTCCAAGTCTATAATGTGAACGATCCTGCCTTTCAAATTTGTTTCATAATTGTTAGAAGAAAACTATTTTTTAGAGATGTTATTGAAGTTGAAAGAGCAATAAAAGTCTACTGAATTAGTTGTTGGATATTGTCTTTACTTTGTACTTTATTAGAATTGCTGCTTATCTTTCTTATGCAGAGGGATGGGGGAATGAAGGAAAATAGGTGATTTCTGTTCCCTGCTTCCTAATATTCATATGCTTCAGTAAGGAGACAGAAAAGAAGGTGAAACAAAGGATTCTGTGTTTCACAATGACTTTTTTTTTTAAATTTTTTTTATTCTTATGTTAATCCCCATACATTACATCATTAGTTTTAGATGTAGTGTTCCATGATTCATTGTTTGTGCCTAACACCCAGTGCTCCATGCAGAACGTGCCCTCCTCAATACCCATTACCAGGCTAACCCATCCTCCCACCCCCCTCCCCTCTAGAACCCTCAGTTTGTTTTTCAGAGTCCATCGTCTCTCATGGTTCGTCTACCCTTCCGATTTCCCCCGCTTCATTCTTCCCTTCCTGCTACCTTCTTTTTTTTTTTTTCTTAACATATATTGCATTATTTGTTTCAGAGGTACAGATCTGAGATTCAACAGTCTTGCACAATTCACAGCGCTTACCAGAGCACATACCCTCCCCAGTGTCTATGACCCAGTCACCCCATCCCTCCGACCCCACCCCCCACGCCAGCGACCCTCAGTTTGTTTCCTGAGATTAAGAATTCCTCATATCAGTGAGATCATATGATACATATCTTTCTCTGTTTGACTTATTTCGCTCAGCATAATACCCTCCAGTTCCATCCACGTCGTTGCAAATGGCAAGATCTCATTCCTTTTGATGGCTGCATAATATTCCATTGTATATCACAATGACTTTTTAATAGTTAAGAGATTTCGAAATTAAAGCCCTTTAAGAGTAGCCTGGTCCATTATTTTGCCTATAATAAGAAACAACTTCTGATATCCCAACATGAACTTGATAACCTTTGGGAGTGAGAAAGATGCTTAAGAGTTTTAGAAATTTCATCTGAAAGTTTTCTTACATTTATTTTAGGAAAAAGTTTTTTGTCAATTTATTATTCCCATTTATAGAACTTTGTTTTGTTTTGTTCTAGAAGGTGAGAGGAAAGGAAATATTACTCGTTTTGTTTTATCTTGCTCAGTAAGGTATATCTGATCTCTTGAGTATCAATTCTTTCTATGGCTAACCTTTACATTTCTACCTTTAGGCTTTGAATGAGAACATTCCTGACTGGAAAACCTTTCAGTTTCTCTGCAGTTCTTCCGAGACTCAATTTCAGTTCTGCTTTTCCTTCAAATTATATTCAACCTTCTGCTGCCAATCTACAAGATCATTCTCATTCCTCTAGTGAAAGTGTGTGTGTGTGTGTGTGTGTGTGTGTGTGTGTTTAGATACCCTTTTTTAGTCCCGGGTATCTTAGAAATTTGGGGAAGTGATTTTGTCCTCTTGTTAATCCTGAAAATTTATACCTGTTTTGTACCTGTTTAAATTACTTTTATTCTTTATATAGTTAAGACGTTCTGTTTTGCTTTTGAACTATGTGATTTACAGTGTCTATGAAATCATATCAGCGTAGTAAAAGGGGTACTGGAAAACATAAAAAGGGGATGGGTGTTAGGTCTTTCAAGTTTGGCCCTACCGCATAAGCCATAAACTTAAGGCAAACATGACCCTTTGGGGGGGCATGGATCTTCATCACGTTACACAGAACAACGTGGACCCTTACCAGGTAGAGAGGATAGTGCTCCTCTCCTTGAGAGGCAAATGTCTTCATCCTTAATCTTCTATGCAACTTTCACTTCTATTCAGGAAAGGCCAAAACATTAGTTTACCATTTTGTTGAGAAAGAGAAAGATGGGAAGCACATTCAGTATCCTGATGAAGAAGTTAATTGAAATCATTTTGTCTCACTGCTAAATATTTAAAATGTCTTTAAGAGAATACTTTTTCAAGTCCACATCATTCACTTTTGTTTTCCTATTGGTAATGTTAACCCTGCTGGCTTTATGTTCTCTGAAGATTAAATTAGTTCTATTTAGCTGAGTGGCTTTCATTTCCCCTTCCTACATTTCCAAAATGGGACCTTGTTCTTAGGTTAGGATATATATTTTTAATTACCCAACCCCAAGTGTTGCTATCCCATTGGGCCTACTTTTCATTATTATTCAAAGCAGAGAAACATCAGGGAAAGGTTCTATCGTATGCATTTTAAATGAAGTTTTGGGAGATGTAGGCACTGTACTAATTGACACACTGGTGGTCATTTTTGAGTAATATTAAGATGAGATCGAGTAGGCCCTATACTTGAAGAAATCTAGAGCCTCAGTGTGGTTAAGACTGGACTCTAGATTCAAACTGTAGGTTCTTCCCTGCCTCTACTACTTACTAGATGCGCCAGTAACTAACTGGGCAACTTGGGAAACTTATTGTACCTCCATTGTCAGTGCTAAACTACGATGAAAAATGACTACCAGATGATGTTGTGGAATAGTGTCTGGCATAAAATGATCATGAATATTTTTCATTTTTTAAAGCTTCATAATGACTCATCTTTTTAAGACTTTAATGCAATTCAATTTTTCAAGAAGCTTCAGACCTTTACAAAAGGTGAAGAGACTTGCTTATGTTAGGTGAACCGTACAGATGTATTGAGTGCCCACTTTTATTTTCACAACACTATTGCCATTGCCTGAGGTATGCAGTGCACTTGAGTAACCGAAAATGTGTTCACACTATATGAAAACTGTGTAGCATGTAGCGTTGATCCTTTCAAACTAATCTTTGCTTTGGTAGATAATTGATTTTTAGTCCACAGCTGTTCTTGAAATTAAGCACCCTAAGATGAAGCAGCTCTTGTCCATCCGTTTTATTTCAAATGCTAAAAGTTGCGCACACCGAATCCAGAAAAATCCACAGGGTTTAGGAAACCTGTCCACAGGCTAGTAGCTCTAGGTCAGGTTGAACTGGCCGCACCACAGTCCTAAGTACCACCTCCCTCTTCTCGGGCTTGGAGACTTGGGGTAGAACCTGCGCGTTCTGTGGTTGCTACGGCAACCCCGAGGCAGGTGTCACCCGTCGCTATGGCGCTCGGTACGCCGCAGCACGGCTGTTCCTGATTGGCCGAGGCGCCCCGGCGAAGCGGAAGAAGAGGTGTTGGCATTGGTTCAGCCAGCGCCGGTTGGTGGCCTAAAGCAGGATTTGATTTGTACCAACGGTGCAGCAGGCAGTGGTGTCCCCGAGGTGGAGGGGACTGGGAGTGGGCTCGGGGGTGGTGGGGTGGGCGCGACGGCCCCCGGATCCGGAGCCGCGGGTGGCAGCAGCAGAAACGATGAGGAGGAAGATTTAGAAATTGGCCTGAAGGAGGGACCCTCCCTCTGGCGCGGTGAGTGGGGCGGGAGCGGGCGTTCCTCTGCGCCGGCGCGCGGTTTGAGGCAGGGTTTCCAAGGAGATGCCCACAGGTCCTTGTGGAGCAGCCCCGAAGGCTCCGGGAGCCAGCTTCACTCGCCATGGGGCAGGGGCAGAGAGTGCGGGCTGTCGCGGGTAGGCGAGTCGCTGTGAGCCTGTCCTAGCAGAAGGGTTGGTGTCGTGCGGCTGGATGGTGGGCAGTGCCATCAACGATGTTTGATGGCCCTTTCAGGTCGATGAAGCAATTATTTTGGTTACATGGAGCGTGAGTGTGTCTCTTGCAGTCTTCTCCGATACCTCTGCAGCCTCATTCATGAAAGTCTGTACGGGCGTCGCTTTTCTGCCTTTCCCTTCTGTGATGCTGCTTTGACTGCCCTCTGCTTTTCTGCACCACGTGGGTGAGGCTATCCACTTCCACGCCTTCACGCATCACATGTCTGCCGATGGCTGGAAAGCATCCACCTCCAGCCTAGGCTGCTCCACGAAGCGCCAGACCCCCAAATCCAACTGCTAGTTAACTCCACACGTGTGTAACCCTAGAAGCTATCTCCTTCCACTCCCACCAGACTGCCTCGCCCTTGGATTCCCTATCTTGAGCAGACCTGTCCGTTCAGTTACCAAAATCACATTCTGGGCAGTATCTTTGACACCACCTCTTGGGCATTTCTATCAGTTATCAAGCCTATATCTTCTTTTTTTCTTTTCTTTTTTTTTTTAATGAAAACCTGCAATGTCTGAGAGAGTATGCTTATCTTCTTCTTTTTTTTTTTTTTTAAAGATTTTATTTATTTATTTGAGAGAGAGAATGAGAGAGAGAGAGAGCATGAGAGGGGGGAGGGTCAGAGGGAGAAGCAGACTCCCCGCTGAGCAGGGAGCCCGTCGCGGGACTCGATCCCGGGACTCCAGGATCATGACCTGAGCCGAAGGCAGTTGCTTAACCAACTGAGCCACCCAAGCCTATACCTTCTTCATAGCTGTCAAACCAATTTCCACATGACCATCTCTATTCTCACTATATTACAATTTCCACCAGTCCCTTGGTTAAATTCAGCACCCTTCCAGGTTCCCTGGTTCCAGTCTGGCCCTATCTAATCCATTTTCCCCGTGAGAGTTTGACTGATCTTTCTAAAAAAAAAAAAAAAAAAAAGAGGGCATTTCATTTCCTGCAAAGATTCTCCATTATCCTACTCCAAACTCTTTAGTTAGGCCTTCCATCGGCATTTCCATCTTGTTCATTCCCAGAACATGTCACATTCTCTCCCCTGTGTGGTAACTGCACCTGTTCACACTGCCCACAATGGACTCCACTTGTACCCTCCCCAACCCTGTTCTCACTCCCCAGTCTTTCTCTTTGTGTTGCCCCATTACTTTTCTGTTTCCTTCTCTGCCTTTGTGAAGGCAGAGGCTATGTTTGTCTTACTCAGCGTTTGCTGACTCTCTCACAGTACCATGTCCATAGCAGGGGCTCAACAAATACTGGTTAAGTGAATGAATCTCTAAAATGAGAAGTCAATGCTTTTCATGATGTCCTTTTTGGTTCCAGAAAAGTCAGAAATAATCTCTGGCCAATGAAGCTTTTGCTTATAAAATATGAATGTTGAATTTATAGGTTTTACTTCGATCTCAAGACCCTTGGTAATTGCAAACTATTTCAACTCGGAGTCTATCTTTCATAATCATTGTGATGGTAGTTGTTATTACATGGCATAAGTTTCAAGTGGGAAACAGAGAGTACAGCATAGGTTGCAAGAGAAAAGCTTTGGAGTCAGAGATACATGGATTTGAATCCTGGCTTCAGCATTTTAGTTCAGAGGCCCATGGCAAATTACTTAGCCTCCAATAAGCTTCTTTATCTGTACAGTGCACTGATGATAGCACTTATCTCATACGATTGTCTTAAAGACTAAATGTGCACAATTCATATCAAGTCCACAGTGCCTTATACTTAGTAAACCTTCACATGTTTAAAAAATAAAAATATTCACATGGATGTGTGTAGCAGTTTTATTCACAATTGCCAATATTTGCGAGCTACCAAAGTGAATGGATAAACTGTGATACAACCAGACAATGAAACAGTGTTCAGTGCTAAGAAGAAATGATCTATCAGGCTATGGAAAGACATGGAGGACCCTTAAATGCACATTACTAAGTGAAAGAAGCCAATCTGAAAAGGCTACCTGTTGTATGAATTCAACAATATGACATTCTGGAAAGGGCAAATTTTGGAGACAGTAAAAAGATCAGTGGTTGCCAGGGGTTGGGCGTTGGGGAGAAATGGATAGACAGAGAACAGAGGATTTTTAGGGCAGTGAAAATACCATATGATATTATAGTGATGGATACATCTCGTTATACATTTGTCCAAACTCATAGAAGGTACAACACCAAGAGTTAACCCTAAGGTAAACTGTGGACTTTGGGTGGTCATGATGTACCATTGTAGTTCATCCTTGATATAAAATGTACCATTTTGGTGAGTGATACTGTTAATAGGGGAGACTAAGAAGGTGTGGGAGCAGGAGGTAGATGAGAAATCTCTGTACCTTCCTCTCAGATTTGTTGTAAACCTAAAGCTTCCCTAACAATGTCTTAACAAAAAAGAAAAAGTAACACACTGAAGGTGAGAATTGTGAAATTTCCAAGGTACACAGAAGGTACAAATCACAATTTTTAATTCATTCAAGTGCAATTTCTAGGACATCCTCCTCCTATTTGATCACACTATCCTACTTGATCACAAACTTTTGTTTATTGTCAGCAGCTCCCAAACAGGTAAGACACTCATTCCTTCAATGAGTATTTGTTGACCATCTGACTGGTCCGGGGCACCATGCCAGGTGAGGTGGATCAAAAGAAACTATAACCAGTAAAGTCTTGAGTAGGTGAAAGAAGGGGCCAGAATGTTACTCTGCCAGTCAGAGCCAGCCCATCTTTGAGGCCGAAGTCAGAGTGAACTGACTTTGAGCACTTGGATAGGCAGAGAGGAGCTGGAAGGTCATTCAGACAGTTAATAAATCTTTATTGAGCACTTGGATGTTTGGCAGTGAACAAAACAAAGTCACTGTTCCTTTAGGACTTATGTTCTCAGGGATTGTAGAGCAGGGTCCATAGGACACAGACTCTCAAGCCAGATTGTCCGGGTTCAACTGCCAGCTCCCCACTGCCAGATACAGGACCTCCGGCAAGTTCCTTCGTTTTTTTGCACCTCAGTTTCCTGTAAAATGGGGTTGTTTTATTACATGACTCCATATCGACAAATTTCTTAGAACTGTGGTGGGCCCATGGGAAGTACCATGTAAATGTAGCTTTTTGTATTTCTTGGGGGAGAGAGACAAGTAAACAGGTAAAAATAAAGCAGGGTAAGGGGATAGGAAGTGTCTGCCTTGGGACTGGTTGTGTGGCTTGGATTTGGAAATGATTCTTGCATTTTTGAAAGACTTGGTCTATTTCCATAGGAAGGTGAACATTAAACATACTCGGATCTGGGTGACATGTGTGATGATTTTAAAAACCCATGAAAATGACCATTGCATAAAATGGATGACTTCTCATCATTACTTGTGCTTGTCTAGAGGTCAGACTAACCCTCATCTGAGCTGAAATTTCAGTAGTCATAATAAAGGTCGGACACCCAAGTCCATTGACTTGGCATCAACTTGGGATTTATTAAATCTTCCTTTGGGGATAATTATAATTGACTTGGGTTCTAGCTTCACAGCCCTTAGCAAAGTCACAGTGACAAAATGACAATCAACTGGCTCGTATCTGGAAAAGAAACTAAAACCCCTCCTAATGGAAGTTAAAATTAAAACTAGAGGAAGAATGGAGAAAAGCACAGCAGCCATAATATTGACCCTGGGCCATCAGGAAGAAGTTACACAGTATTTAGTGTATTGTTCCCAAAAGACTTGGAATTGTTAGTTTCAGAAAAGTGTGTATGAAGTCATATTTGATTATTAAAGTGGTAACATTTATCTAGAAAATTCACTTAGGCGAATAGAGAGCTGGAAAAATTCCACCAATAAATGAGAGTTAGTATAGCATTAGATTAATAGGGAAGGCTCTCCTTGGCTTTAAATTCCTGTTCTGCCACTTGCCACCTGTAAGATCTGGGACACATTGCTTAACCTCTGTGGGCCTCAATTCACTCATCTGTGAAAGGGGACAATAATGGCAGCTGCCTCCAGATTTGTTAGGAGACTTGAATGAGTTAAGGTATAGAAAGCACTGAGCATGACACTGGCATGGGCTAAGCACCATGTAAACATTTGCTCTTATTATTGTTTTATTACTAGATAGGAGATCTTGGCCAAGTTACTTGGCTTCTCAGTGCCTCAGTTCCTTCCTCTGTAAGTTGGAGATCATACACTACCCACCACATAGGGTCATTTTGAGGATTAAATGAATACACCAAAATGCTTATGATAGTAAACCTGGAATAATATTAGATTTAAAAAAATTAAAATCAAGACTATTTGTGACTTTGAAAATAAAGCTTTTTTTCTCATTTTTTGTCTATGATTTGTTATCAATGAATCAAAGTCAGTGAATATAGACAAATGATTAAAAATGAGTGTGACAGGCTCTTCAAATTGAAGTAATAGTAATATTACCCATGACAATATTTACAAACTGCTCTCCTAATAATAATTACTTATATTTCTATAGCTATTGACAGTGCTGAAGAGGTTTTGCTTTATTTTATTTAGTTCCAACTACCACTTTATAATGGGGATATTGTTGTTTCTATTTTGTGGTAAATGAGGAAACTACTAATTAGAGAGACCCTGGGACTATCCAAGGTCATGTGGCGGGCACATGTGGACACCAGGTCTCGTCCACCTCCATTGCTCCTTTGGGCTACCTCTCAGTGGTGTAACTAGAAGAATTCACATTCTCAAACCTGTCAAGGCTCATCAGTGGAGACCACAAATTCTTAGAATGTGCATGTGTGTGCTACACTTGACATAAATGTGAATACTCATCTTTAGGAAATGGTATTGTCCTGTTCCTGTATACTTGAGGTAGTCCATATTTAACTTTGTGGCTTCCTTTTGTTTATGAGATTTTTGTCAAACCAACATTCTGTAACAACTGGATCCTGGATCCTGGTCAGCTGGGGCAAACTTACTATTTGCTGATAGTTTTCCCCCATTGTCTTTATTCTCCATACTTAGTGATACTCCAGTTATACATGGAGCTTCCCAGTCATGTTTCACTTGGGATTTTTTCATTCATTCATTCATTCATTCAACAATCGTTTGTTGAATACTTCTTTTGTTATAAACTAACAATGCTGTGCTGGATGCTGGGGATGAGCAAACTGGCTGTCACCCCTATCCCTGACGAGTTTATAGTAACTAAAGGAGACAGACATGTATATTTATTGAATTATTACTTGAATCTGCAAGACGGTGCCTGGTGAAGCTTGGCCCCGTCAAGGAGGCCAGTGGAAATTACCTTAAAGAATGGACACTTGAGTTGAGACATGACAGGTGAGTCTTCCAGGCCTTCCCATACCGATCTGTTCCTTGAGTCCAGGAGTAGAGATCTCAGGGTATCCAGCAGAATCTGCTCAAGAGCAAGGATTCAGGGGCCAGGTATGAGTGCAGCCGTCGAGGGTGGCAGAGGCATCATCCCATGGAACACCTCATAGGCCTTGTTAATTTTTGTTGTTATCCTGAGAGAATTGGGAAGCCCACAAAGGCTTAATTGGTCAGAGTTGTACCATAAAAAGGGTGCTTTTGTTGCTGTGTGGAGAACGGATTCCATGTTGTTGGGCAAAGGGAGTAAATGGAAGTTGAGGGACCACTTAGGAACGGATTGCTGTAGTTCAGGTGAGTGATGAGGGAGACGAGGGTGTTGGCAATGAGGGTAGAAAGAAGTGAGTAGATAGGGACCATATTAGAAATAGTAGAAAAACAGTCAGGCTTTAGTGGCCAAACAACTAAGGGTGTGAGGAAGAGAAAGGTGCCATTTTTTCTGATGTTCATGCCAAAGGGCTGTACTTTGAGACTATTTGTGACTATTTTGTTCCCTAAGTTGGCTGTAGACTTAGAGGCTGCCACTCATTCATGTACCATCATTCACCTCTCTCCACATTCCTCAGCTCCAGGTCAACTCATCTACTTGCTGTCTCCCCAAACCACTCCTGGGTTTTTGCCTCCATCCCTTTATTCATTCACTCTCCTAGAAAGTTCTTCACAAGCCCTACCCATTTTTCTGGACCTTCTTTACGTCAGTTCATGAGCCTTTCCATGACTTTTCAGCCCACAGTGATCTTCCTTTCTCCTGAATTCCTTCAATTTATAATCTCCTTTGGAAGTTAATTTCCTCTGCTTTTTGACATTTCTAGTATTCTTATTTAGTCCCTTGTATTAGCCTGTACCATAAGAAATTGCCGCCCCCACCTTTTAAGGCCCAATAGCTGTAGTTTCATATTGTTTAACCTCTGCAGTTATGGTATCACACACACACTGAGATATGGATAGATTCTTTTTGCAGTGCCCAGAAGTGTCTTGTGCATAGCCAGAACATAGTAAATAATAAGATGCACTTAAAAAGAAGTGTTACTAGATGAAACTTAATTTAATTTTATGGCTTAAAAGTACTTCTAGTTTCTTGTAGTGCCTCCAATTGTTATGAACATCGATGTGTTTACTCGGTGTTGTCTTCACCCTTAGAAGGTCTAGGGGGTTGGGCTGAGTCCATACTTATTTATTATCACCATGACTCATTTATTATTGTGATTTATTACCATGCTGGTTAACTTTGGGGGTAAGACATTTTTGACCATGTCTTATTCAGGGCAGTATCCTCAGCGCTTGGCATATATGAGGAGATCAATAATTGCTTTTTGAAGGAATGAAGGAATATCATTGTCACCTTTCTCTCTCACACAAAAACGGAGAGTAGCATGTAATCTTGCTGTGTTTGGGGTCAATGAGAAAAAAGAAATTTGGTGTGCTACTTAAGTTATTTTCATTGATTGGTTAATATAAATTCCCCCCTCATATCATCTGGACCTTTTTTTTTTTTTCTTTTCAATATCACTACTTAATATATGGGTCTCAGATTTCATTTGTTTTAACACAGATATATGACAAACTATGTCTTGAGTAGGTTTGGGACAGCAGCCACGCAAGGCATGAACACAGACATCACAAATATTATGCAGTGGCAGTGGAGGGAATCCATAAAAACTATATTCATATATGCAGCTATTTCCCTTTACCAAGAAAGGTGTAAGTTTGAATGGGAAGAGAGCTTCGAAAGAAGAAACTTAAGACGGTATCTGTTGCCACATACTTTAGTTGATTTTGGAGTGGCACCTGCAGTCCAATTTGGGTCAGTATTGGCCAGAGGAAAATGAGGGCAAACTCTTAGAGAAGTGTCTAACATATAGTAGATGGTCAATAAATATTTATGGGAGTGAGTGGGAGACAGAATACAATTGGAATTTTTTATTCTTTGTACCTGCAAGTGCTTGTTTAAATAGAAGGTAGAAAATTGTTTAAAGTATAAACAATTTGCACAAGGAAGGTGTCAAGTCTACTGACTCAGGAGCAAGGCCATGATAATACTTGCCCTTAGCTGGTGACATATTCCTGCCAATGGAGGTTCTGTAGCAACTGTGTCTTTGTTTTCCTCTGTATGGTGATATGAAAATACACCGCCTACCTATTTCACATGAGTGAGCCAGGATGAATGAATGGATGCTTGCAAGCACCCCAGGGTCCAGGAGGTGAAGTTATGCAAGCATCAGTTGCTATTAGATCACCCTTTGCCCTCAGCTAAGGGCCAATGTCAACAAGTCCTCCCTTTCCCATCTACCCAGAGCTTGTATTAGGATTTAGATCCCGGAGGTGAACTGAGTGGGCTCTGTTCTCCTTCTTATAAAGGTGCTGTGTGGCCTTGGATACTTTTTTACCTCTCTGGGCCTCAATTTCCTCTTGTGCTAAATGAAGGGCACTGAACCATGAACTTCAACCCATGACCTGTAGATCTGTTTTATTTGTCCCGCACAGGAGTTTTGTTTTGCTTTGTTTTTAATGTGAGTTTAAATCAAATCCCTTTAGGGAGATATGCCTTCTCAGGTTTGATTGAAGCTCTGACTAGATCTACTCTATGCCTGTCATTCATTTACATTCCATTCCTGGCCCTGGAAGGTGTTAGAAACCCTCATATCAGATGTTCTCTAAGATTTTTTCATATAACTGTTTCTGTTCTGCTAGCTCCATGCCTATTTACCATTGAAGAGCAATCACAATCTAACATAAGGGATGAAATCAAGTCTACGGTTTCGAGAAGCCGACTCCCTTTTTGAGCTGTAACAGGTACAGGTATAAGCAAGTCTTATTTCTTATAGGAGTTCCTTGAGTTTTTGATCACTTTACTTTCAAAGTGTGTGTGCGCGCGTGCGCGCGCGCATGCATGCGTGTTTTATTTTCCGGTCATTTGACCAATCTAACTTGACATTTTCTGTGCAGGGGTTATAGTTTTCTAAAACACAACCAGTTTGAAAAGACCCAAGCACTATATCTCTGCGAGATTAAATGCAATTATTCTTTGTAAAAAGGAAACACTTTCTCTACTCTCACAGCACTTCAATTAAATAAACTGCTCAAGTGGCCAATGCATTTTGTTTATTCTGAAATAATTTTGGACTTACATAAAAGGTGCAAAAATAGTACGATGAGTTCGCATCTACCCTTCACTCAGCTCCCCACCCTAGTGGTTAGCATCTTACATGACCATGGCACAATTATCAAGATAAAGAAATTAACACCTAACTAATGCATTTTAACATAGTTGTCTGATTTCTGGTTTTAATTCTCTATGTAAATTATATCTTATTTTAGCCACTTTGTTTTCAAAGGACAGCTATTAAAGGAATATTGAGAGAAAAAATCTACAGTAAAGGACTTAGAGAAATGATTTTTCATTTTGCATTGCCAGATAGTTATGGGGCTGAAAGTTCTCTGTTTCCTTAATGTGTACTTGAGCACAGACAGATCTGTAACTTGTAATCTAATATGGAGGTTAACTGTCATTCATCAAAGGAAATAAGGACTCCCTTTTGTTGGTACAGGAAGTTAGAACTTCCTTTTGTGGTAAGCTTTATAACAGTTTATTTTAGTGCTTTTTCAAAATAATAAACCTGATGTAGCCAAAGTGGTAATTAACTGGAGTCATGTTAAACTCTCTTACTGTTTTTACTTTCTAAGTGCTGTTTTTTTCTTAACCATTAATAAATGTAGTAAATAAAGTGCAGTATTTACAAAGATGCAACCGAAGTGATTAATAAGAAAAAAGGTATTAGTGGGATTTGGAGCTATTTTCCATCATAAATCAAATGACTTTCTGTTTTATCTTCAGTAAAGATGAGGCCAATTAAGGATCTTCTGAACAGTTAAGGCAACTGTGGAATAAAAAAGAATTTCTGGGTAGAAAATCTGAAAACCATATCACAAATACCATGTTATGTAGTTAGTGGGTTTATATTGTACAATTTAGATTAATTATAGACAGTTAGGTAATTTTACCATAGCATGGATTTCTTTCTCTGTCATAGGTGTTTACCCTGCAATTACCAAGAGATCATGAGCAAATGAGGTGTGTGTCTCTGGGGACTTCTTTTAGCATTAACCCACATTTCAAACGACAATAGAAGATAAGAATTACTTTTGAGAGTCTCTTTAAAATGGATAAAAAAAATTCAGCAATGAGTCAGTACTGTGATTTTGTCTGTACTTGACCAGGGCTGTAAACACCAAACCCATCTGGCTATCCTGTGAGGCGTGGAAAGATCCTTTCTCTCCCTTCTGAGATAGTATTTGGGTTCCGTGACTGAAATATGCAAAGGAAAGATACTGAAAGTTTCTGTTCTTAAAGTAATATGCATGAGGATTTTTACATATCATCTTTCCCTTCTGCACTCCCTCCCTTTTTTTTAAAGAAAAAAATTACTAAATTTCAGCTTTTCCACTCAGAATCAAAGGAAAATCCACCTGAACATAAATATTTATTTACCTAGTATTGTAATTTCTTTGGCCTCTTCTCATCTGTAAAATAAATGTTAGAAAAATCAGTGGCTTTCTGTTTTTGTTTTTAGCATTTTGTTTCTCAAACGAAACTGTACACAGAACCCCAGTGAAGTGGGACTGCTCCAGTTTAAGTGGGGAGCCCATGTTCAGCCCTAACTTCTCAGCCGTGGTTCTCCTCTTCTGGGCTCACTCTCGCCCTCTCCTGGTTGTCCTGGACTTCACAACTACTCCGTCCTCACAGGCTCTGAACTTGGGGCAGTGGTTCTCAGGAAGCAATCTAGGGTTGCTGTGAAAACAATATTGGTATTTGAAAGGAGAGACTTCAGTTTTCTAGGCTATTCAGGTAGTCTTCAGACTGGTATGTTATTGGTCCATGAGTAGATAAGTACAAAATTAAGAGTGTTTAGAAATGTTTGCAGCAATTCAACATTGCTGTGATATCCAAGCACATGATCAGTGCTGACTTACCTTGCCAAACAGGATATGTACCAAAAGTATTGGCCCATGATAGATTACAAATGAAAAAAAAAAAACTTCATAGGTCGTTTGAAAAGCACTGTTCATGAATATTCTATTATATAGAACTCTAATTTCCCTCCTAAAGACTGAATAATTGAGATAATTCCTGAGTGCGTTCAAGATTATTATGACAAATATTCATCAGTTGATTTGATTTATGAGGAAGCTTTATGAAAGATTTTTGAATTAAAAGAGTAATGACACAGGTTTGTTTTTTCAAATAGTTCTTTTATCCATTGGTCCATTAATTTTTTAATACGTAAATGTTTATTGTTTGCCTTCCTTGGAACTAGAGGGTATTATGCTAAGCGAAATAAGTCAATCAGAGAAAGACAGTTATCATATGATCTCACTGATATGTGGAATTTAAGAAACAAGACAGAGGATCATAGAGGAAGAGAGGAAAAAATGAAACAAGATGAAACCAGAGAGGGAGGCAAACCGTAAGAGACTCTTAATCAGAGGAAACAAACTGAGGGTTGCTAGAGGGGAGGGGGGTGGGAGATGGGGTAACTGGGTGATGGACATTAAGGAGGGCAGGTGATGTCATGAACACTGGGTATTGTATATAAGACTGATGAATCACAGGCCTGTACCTCTGAAACCAATAACCCATTATATGTTAATTGAATTAAAATGAAAAAAGAAAACCCCAAACCAGACAACTAAGCTTTAAGCTATAGCCCCCCTCCAAAAAAAAGTGAATCAGGAGGTCCAATTCTTGGTCTTATGGGGTAATCATGCAATTGCAATATTTTGTGCACAGGTTTGCAAAGTGGGGAGTACAAGCTGCCCTGGAGCACTGAGGAGGAGGAGCACCAGGTTTGGGGGTTTAACGGAGGTTCTAATCCTAAAATCCTAAAATAATTGTTAAAAAGCAAATAATTAATGAACATTGGTAAAGATACCTTATCCCCGCCTTGTAGATTATGACACATATTTTCTGAGCTTTTATACTGTGCTGTACTGTGCCATGTGCTACTCGGTGTGTGGGGGATGTATGTGTGTGTAAAGCAGATACGGTATCTGTTCACATGGGCCTTAGGATCTAGTGCAAGGAAACCAATAAATGGACAAGAAGATTTCTGATGTTGATGAGCTTCAGAAGGAGATGAAACAGGGTGATGTGGTAAGGATGAGTCTGTGGGGGTATATAGGTTGGGCAGGTTCATCAGAGGAGCCCGCACCAAGGAAGGGACATCTGAGCAGATACCTCAGTGACACGAAGGAGGCAGCCTGGGAATGAGAGAGGAACTGCAAGTGGCAAGTTCCAAGGCTTACAGGCAGGAATAGGGTTGCCATGTTCATGAGCCTGCGAGAAGGGAGAGGGTAGAAGGATCAGAGAAGTAAAAGCCCTGGAGAGGTCAAGCAAAGGAGGGAAATTTGAGGTTGTGCTCAGTGTGTATCCCCAGCAAGATTCTTGTACCATCATCATCCACAGCTCTTCCACTGGGGCTGGTGATCACAGTGAATGACATGGGTGTCCTACCCAGAGCCTCTCCCATCCCTTAGGACTATTTGGGTGTCTAGGTATTGGCTTCAATACTCCTTTGCTTCTTGCAGCCAGTTCCTGTGTCTCTTTTTTGGAGGACTCCCCCCAAAGCTCCTAGAGTCCCTTTATCCCCAGACAGGAGTGTCTGGGGGATTATGACCTCCCTCAAAGACTCTTAACCAATGACTAAAGTCTACAGGAACATGAAAGTCTGCTCCCTTCCCTCAGGTTTAGGCAGTCCTGAGACATAATCTATACTCTGGAGCTCCCCTTGGAATCACACTGAGGCTGCCCTCTGGAGAGCTCTTGCTTTAGGTAGCACCCTTGCTTGACTTCTCTGGAGAAAACCTCTTCAGTAAGTTGTCTGTCTCTGGGCAACTTAAGATATGAGCTGCCTTCCCCCACCCCCAGTTTTGAATTATAACCATTGGTATAACATGATTGTTTTTGTTAATTTAAAATGGGATTAGATGAAATATTTCAGGGCATTCCCAACTTCTCAAAGTTTTCTTCCGAAGAGTTTCCATTTTAACAGCCATCAAGTGGAAAGGATTTTGTTTTTTATCTGAAGGCAATTGTCTGTTTCTACTGATTCCGGTGGATTTGTTTACTGTTTAATTAAGTGAAACATTTCCAGGGAGTTATCTATTCTCACTCTTCCAGCTCACAGAGTAGACATTAATCTAAAACTGATAAAACTATTAGATGATTATTTCCTGTTCACACACCAGGTCAATCAAATTATGGAGATCAAATAGGGGAATAAGACAGGGTGTTTAGTAGGGTATGATCTGGCTAGATGTGCTCTCCTTCTGGCAGAAGAAGCCTGTGAGCTTTTCCACACATTTTCATGTATTAATCCTTGTGGCTTCCATTTCCTACTTCTAGCACAGTCTGTAGCTATGGTTTGCACAGGAAGTGGAAGCCAGCAGGCCAATGTGTCCATGTGGAATTTCCCCTCTGTCCTTGAGGGAAAAGTAAAATCAGATTCTATTAATTTTGACTGGATTTCAATTTATTTTAGATCTTTTGGGGCATTTTAATATCCATATATAAAAAGCACTTGGATCTTTTGCTTTTAAAAATTATTTGCAGATTGCCTGTCATCCATTCTTCCTTTTTTCTGCCCCTCTCCGCCTCCCTTCTTCCCTTCCTTCTCCTTTCTTTTATAGAAAAGCGAAAGTGAAACCAATCTCTATCTGAATACATCACAAAACATAGTCTGAAGTCATTAAGGGGGTTTTTATTTGCTTGTGGGAGAATCATATGCCTGTGATAGCCTGTTTTACCTTTAGCAGTTTTCAGTCTGAGACTGGACATAGTAAATGTTCAGTAAATATTTTTTGATTGTATGAATCCGTGGTGTTATGTCCTAAGCACAATCCTAAAATATTATTATTGTGCTTTTCTTGGTGTGCATCTGTGAAGAGAGCCTTGGTCCCCAACTCCTAATTCCAGCTCAACTCTTTGTGATAAATATGACAACTATATGGGAAAAATCACTTTTAAATCCTTAGATAAACTGTCATTGTACATTTCACAAAATAAAGTTTCCCTCCATTCTGTTGCAGTGAAACACCCATTGGCACGTTCCTTTTGCCTTTAAATATCTCTGAGACACTTGGATTTGACCTTCGATTTCACAATACATTGAGGCATGCAATTATAAGACAATAACACATGCTTTTTCATGCCTGAAAATAACTCTGAAGTTACGCTGTGGCATTAAACACAGTTGGAAAATTTTACATCCAATCAAATTAAACCAATAGTATATTTAATTTTGTATTTGCTATGTAACTGCAAGTAAGGGTGTCTTCAACTTTTTGTTTCTATTCTGGAAATTAAAACAATTGAATCAGAAATTTAAAAAAGGGCAAACAAATAAATTGTTTTCTGTTCATTGGTTAAGTAATCTGCCTTATCTCTTACTTATCTTTTAGTGGGAATAGGAAATAGTATTAAAATTTATCCTAGGAAGGGTGACCATGATAATTACAAAGCTTATCCAAAAGATTGAAATGCGTATTGGGTCGTATTCCCAGGCTGGCCAGGCTGACTGTCCAGATTGTTTGAAAACAAACTTCAACTGAGTAAATTTTAAAGATTTTATTGACTTTATTCAGTGATTCATGAATTGGACAACATCCATTCTGGCAGATAGGAAGGAACTCTGAGGAGCTTTATAGGCAGAAAGGAGCAGGAACAAGGAAGTTATACTAGCCAAAAAGTAGATTATTGCAAGGTTACTTTTCCCTAGAGGGTAACATGGGTTTATCAGACAGATTATTTAACTAATGCTGATCTGGTGATTCCTGATTGGCTAGTTTAAGTTTTCATATCTCGGAGGGCTGAAAATGTATTTAAGTTTGGTGACCTGGGGCTTAGCATAAGTGACTCCATTTTGGACCTGTTGGCTTGTTTTCCACAGGATGGTTGAGTGAGTTTAGGGGCTGTGCAAGACTGACCCAATTCTTGCTGAAGAACTTGTGACTGCAGTTGACCCACTTGGGGATTCAGGTGGCAGTTTGAAAGCTTTAGGAATTCTAGAAATCCAGTGAAATTTTGTGTTTACCTTTGACACTGTAATGCTTATTTGCAGGTGGGTGGGGCTTTCTCTGGGCTCTTAGGGGGATGACCCATGATGAGGGAGGAACGCCTTGAATTAGCAGCATACAGTTGAGGATACTTGTCGAGAAGATAAGTTAAGAGGGCATAAAAGCATTAGTTGGACTCCCAAGTATTTGCTTATAGATATATATTTTGGAAACCCCCAATGGGGGCACTTTTCCTGACAAGCAGAATAGTATATTTGTTGGGACAATGGGTCAGAATATTTGAAATCAAGGGTGACTCAGAAAAGAGAGGCTCATGGGCTACTATACCTATAAACTGTGCCCTAAATGTATCTGAAGGCCTTTGAATGATAAATAATAAATGCTACTCATGTATTTTTTAAAAGATTTACTTATTTATTTTAGAAAGGGAGGAAGGGGCAGAAGGAAAAGGAGAGAGAGAATCTCAAGCAGACTCTCCGCTCATCACAGAGCCCGACATGGGGCTAGATCCCAAGGCCCCGAGATCATTACCTGAGCCGAAACCTAGTCAGATGTTCAACCAACTAAGCCACCCAGATGCCCCCAAATGCTACTCATATTAACATTTTTTATTGTTGTATTATAAATGAATGTTAGCTTTTACATATTTAAATAAGTATTATAAAGTGACTTTTGCCTGAGAATATTTTGGTGCACACAACCCAACTAAAGTTTTCCCCTCTGGTTTATTTTGAAAGGCATGCGATGTTAATTCTGGGGCATTGATGTTTTACAATGCCTGATCAAGACAAAAAGGTGAAGACCACAGAAAAATCAACTGATAAAAAACAACAAGGAATCACCACCAGGTAACCCCTTCCTGAGTTTTTGCTAGTTAGTAACTCAGACAGTGGCCAGCAACCAGATTTAATGGCTTTTTGAGAAATAGAGTAGACCCTTAACAATGGCTACTCTGGGTTATGGTGTTTACTGAAATGTTCGATCATTTCTAGAGTTCTAAAGGAAATGGTTAGTGTGTATAGATTTCCTTCTATAAAGTAGTTTTGGAGGGGCAATGCCATCAGTGGGGATGACTAGTTCGCCTGGAGTCTTCAGTTGATTGACATTGTGTTTTTCTTTCTCCTAGGGACTACTCAGATCTTAAAAGACTTCGTTGCCTTTTGAACGTCCAGTCAAGCAAACAACAGGTAATGTTTTCAAAAATTGTGCATGCATTAATGAAAGAGAACGCACATGTTTCCAAAGGGATTGATTTAACATTTTTATGAACAATAATATATCTGCTTTTCTTAGTTCTTAAATATGTTTTGTCTTTCTTCATCTTGCTGTTTCTCTCATACATGGTTCAGGTTCTGCCAAGACTCAGCATCTACAGCCTTTTCATTCTCCTCTCATGGCTGGGCCCTACTTTATTTTCTGCTTATTGCCATGTGTCCTAATTACCAAAGCCCTTCAGTCTAGAAACAGTGTACTGTTCTATTGAATGCCCAGTGTTTGACTCTTTGGAGCTTTAGGGAATTTGATTTTTTCCCAAACACTGATTACTGAGTTTCCTTTCTTTTCCCCTCCACCCCTCCTCATGCTGCCTATTTCCTACAGTACTGCTCTTGACGCTTGCTGCACCCGAAAAGAGGGGAAAGGAGTGAATTTGGCTATGTTTATGATAGCATTTTTATATTTTTATTACATGGAGAAAGAATGGTACCTCTGCTTGAATTTATCTTTAAACTTTCTTTTTGGTTTTACTTCTGTAAGACTTGGGAGAGTCCTGAGATTCGAGGCCATCCGTGAAGATTTGGGGAACAGCACAGCAATGCTAATGCTAATGTTAACAGTAGACACTCGGCACCGTTAACCGGTACATGGTAGTGATGCTTCTTGAACCTCAGTGATCTGGCACCAAAGTCTACTATGCTGTACTTGTTTAAGTAAATTTGTTTAAGAGCACAAATGGTGGGAATCCTGATGGATTTGGGATTAGTTTTGGATTAGTTTTCATCAAACTAACCGAGAACTACAACATTTTTATCTATTTATTTATAGTCAAGGATAACATTCTAATGATTTGATGGCACATAAAGGCCAAAAACATAGTTCATATTTAGGGAACATTTACTATATGTCTGGTGCATCACCCTGTTTAGTAACCACATCTCTCACTTTTATAGATTGGGAAAATGAGGCACATGGAATTAAGTGACTTTCTCAATATCATACAGCCAACTGTTGGTTGGAATACAGATCTGAACCCA
Source organism: Mirounga angustirostris (assembly GCF_029215605.1). Classification (NCBI taxonomy): domain Eukaryota; kingdom Metazoa; phylum Chordata; class Mammalia; order Carnivora; family Phocidae; genus Mirounga; species Mirounga angustirostris. Next base: position 140,257,004 of record NW_026991709.1, on the reverse strand, counting down.
AACACTGCCTCTTTCCAATATAGGCCTCTAGCCACTGAGATACCTTTTAAATGACTTGGGAAATTAAATTCCAATTCACAAAAATAGTTGGATAATCCTTGGTTCGGAGTAAACATGGTTGTAAAATATCTTTTCACCTACCAACCCTTCTTCTCTGTTATTCATGCTATGGCCCTCAGGAGCAATTTCTTCCCATCCAGCTGTGTCAGCAGTCACTCTTGCTCTTTGTCTGTCTCTACCCCGCTAAAAGCATCTGTGTGGCTTGCTGCTCACAGGCCTTCATGGACAATTACCCCAAATCACATCCATTCTTTCTTAGAAAGTAAGCAAGGTAGCTCAGCATACGGTTTTGGTTGTGGTTCCCATTCTTTCTCACTGTACATCCTAAGATGTAACCATGATGTCAAAGACTTCTCCTTTTTGCTTTTACTATTACCTTCTCCTGAATTTGCCCTTCTCCCAAATTTCTTTCCTATAAAATCTCATCTATTTTTAAGACCCAAATCGAGTGACACTGCTTCCACAAAAAAAGCTTTCCTTTATTTTGTATTCTGGAAGCAATCTTTCTCTTCCCAAAGCACTTTCTTTCACAGTTGTAACACTATGTTCTTCCTTGTTTTGGAAACACTTGTCTACATGTCTTATTTCCAGATGAGATTATGTATTTCCCAATGCCAGCCTGTTTGACTTTGCCTCTGGTATCCTCGACTTGGTGAGTTCTGGGTCAGTTTTTGTCAAATTGAATTACGGTTTAAGAATTGGGTTACGTCATGAGCATGTATAATTTCATGGCCCGAGTAAAAGAAACACCAATGGTGGTGTTGTTGTGGTTGTTGTTGTTGTTTTAAAGATGTATTTATTTATTTATTTGAGAGATAGAGTGCAAGCACGGGTAGGGGTGGGGTAGAGGGAGAGGGAGAGAGAGATCCCAAGCAGACTCTATGCGGAGTGGGGAGCCTGATGTGGGGCTCGATCCCACTGGTGGTTTTTGCCTCTAATTTTCCAACTTTGAAGCTCACTAGATCTGATGTGTCTCCTTTCAACACCATGTTCTTGTTAACACCTAGTGGGGTTAATAAAAGTGAATTTAATAGTTCCTCTTTCTTTAACCAATTTTAGAATTTGCAGTTTGTTGTCTGACAAGTTTACATGGCATTGCTTTTTGTAAAGTCTTTCACATGTATAAAAATGCATAGTTGTAATGCTTGAATTATTCAGAAAGTAGGTGATTCTAAGAAATGAAAATGTCCTCAATGATATGCAGGTCCTGAGGTTCACAAAATTTATTCCCAATTCTGTTTATCAAAACTTAATTCATTTTTAATTTTGAAATAATAAATGTTATTCTGAACACCCTATTCTCCTTTTAGTAAAATAGTATGGAGAAGAAAGATACTGGAAAGAATAAGTCAAGCATTTATTTATATCTTGCTTGTTCCAGTAAGAATGTAAGAAGGTTTTTACAAAGATACACTAAGTATGACAGTTTATCATAAATTAAAACCAGGGCCAAAGAAGAAAGAAGAACAAGGGTTGGGGACAAAGTAGAGTGAGGCACACAGAGATGCCCATCAAAATATGCAAGTGGGTCACATATTTGGCTCTGAGACTTTTAGCAGTCAATTTGAAAAGGGAAATTTGGGAGTAAGGCTCACTCACCTGAATTTCTGATCTAACAAGATCTGGCCTGTTATTTGCAAATGGACCAAAATGGCCAATTAATCGGTTGCAGAGGAAATTTACTTTGTGGTTTAGGCAGAAAATTGCAAAGAACTGAATGTCCTTTATCTGAATCTCTAATGAGCCAAGCCACTTCTCTGTTGTTTCCTTGTGTTCCAATGTTCTACTTTCGTTCTTTGTCTTGACTGCTCTATCTCTGTGTGCCTTGTTTAACCACATTAGAGCTTGCTATTCTGTGGGATGATCCAACAGTGGGACAGAACACTGAGGGGGCAGGGTTAGAATAACCATAGCCCAGTAAAGACAAATAATTCAAGGAAAGGGATTCCCCCAGGGTTGTTGAAGCAAAGTGAAATTACGAAGTTGGTTGGAGATTTCACCAGAGGTTTCCACAAATCTTGAAGTAATCTGCCAAGAGCTGGAATTCAGATTTTTTTTTTCCCTACATTCAAAGCCACAGGAAGCTGAGAAATTGGTTTGCAATAAGTAAAAAAAGGTAGAAGAAAGAACAAATGAATTCGTTATAAACCAATTAATTACCTTGAAATAACAGAGGTTTTGATAAATACTGTGGAAAGAAAAGGCATAAGGCACAGTTGCTGTGTTCTGAGGGACGGAGGTATAGGAAAGGCAGTTATAGCGCATGACAAGGCAAGACATGAGTCCTGAAGGAATGGTACAGACACTGGGCATATGGATTTTGACAGGCGTAAGGAGTCCACTTTTAGCTCAAATCACAGGAAGGAGATGGTTCTTGGAAAATGTCTGGTTTTCCATCCATGGGCATTGGTGGAAAGGCATTATCAATGAAGTGAATAAAATAATCAGGTATCTGAAGAAAGGAAAATCACGAGCATTTAAGTAAAATGATGACTAGATATTTCTGTTGGAAGTAGTCATACCTAGAGCTAGATGACTTTGTGCAGTGTCTAAAGACCCATCTACACATTTTGTATTTGATCCCGTAAGCAATAGGGAATGTTGACATTTCCAATCAGAAGTGACACAATCACATTTTTAGGAAAGTCCTTCACTTCAATCTGTAATCTCTTCACTTTCCACTCACACTATTCAAGCTGCTCAGGTACCTCTCATTTTCTAGAGCACACATAGCTGTCCTCTGTCTTCCCGCCCATAAAAGTCTGTCTGGAATACACTGAAATACTCTTGGCATCCTGGTCTGTGGCCCACCCTATCTCTCCTTTACTTTCTACCATAACAAACCCTTGTTCACTCATCTTGCAGCCTGTTCTCATGCTGGTTTACCCCTCCCCACCTCATGGGACTCTGAACTCCTTAAAGGCAGACGCCATGGCTGTCCTGCTTCCTATATGCCCAGTGCCTCATCACAATTCTGACAAATAATGTCTGCAACAAAAGTGTGGAATGGATGGACGCATCTAGAAGTGGTTAACAATGAATCAGTTTAGCAAAGAGACGGGGGAAAAGTAAGCATTCATTTAACAATTTCACTTTGGAGTACGTACTGTGCACCAGGCTTTGTGAGAGGTGCTAAGAACACAAAGATAGACAGATAGGATGCTGCCCTCAGGGTGGCCATATTCAAAGGGAAGAGGCTGATGTGTAAACTAGATGTTGTACCAGGTATGGTAAGTGCTATAAGAGATGTCAGTGTAGTAATGCCACCAGGGAGGGAGTGAACTGCTTTTCCAGGTGCAGGTGCTTACCAGGACGCAGGTGCTTACCAGGACGCTGTTTGAGCTGAGCCCTGAAACATGATCAGGAGTCACAGTCTACACACACCCAGGTGTGGAGTGGTCAAATGCTATGGTGGTTTCTGGGTCAAGTGACCAGTTCAGTGCAGCCAGAAGTTGGGGCACAGTTTTATATTTGCCTGCCCTGTTTGGCTTATTCATGTATTTATTTTTATCATATGGACTTGTAGATTCTTATTTTAGTTCATGGTGGATTTATTATCAAATACTGCATAGCAAATCAGTCTAAAACTTAGTGGTTTAAAGCAACAATGATCATTTACTGTCTCTCACCCATTTTGTGAGTCACGAATTGAGAGCAGTTTGCCTGGATGGTTCTGGTTCAGGTCTCTGATGGGGTTGCTGTGAGGTGCTGTGATCCTCCCAACACCAACTGGGGCTGGCAAGTAAGTGCTGTTTGTGGGTGAGAGGCCTCTCCACAGGGTTGTTTGTTCTCACAGCATGGAGTCTGGGGATTCCCCCAGAACTAACCCTTCTACATGTTGAAAGAAACTAGTCCTTTCAAATATTGTGCAAAGAGATGACACTGGACCGGAAGACAGGAACAGAACACAGGGAGAGATTTTCAGAATCTCAGTATGAAGAAAATCTTGGGCGAGAGTGGAACTCTGAAAAGCAAGAGGGATGACTCAGGATAGTGTTTCTCATCACTAGAGATACATACATAGATGGTGGAGGACTGAGAATGTTGGAGAGGGAGGCAGGTTGCCTGGATTTGAATACGAGCTCTGCCCCTTCCTAGCTATGTGACCCTTAGGCAAGTCACTTACCCCTCTGTGCCTTAGTTTTCTCATCCACAAAATGGTATTTATCTCATAGGGTTGTTATGAGGATTAAATATATTTAATACTTGCAAAGCACTAGAACACTGCCTGGCATGTGGTGAGCACCATGTGAGTATCATCTTTGATGATGGCAGTCATGAGGATGCATGATGGTTGGGTCCTGTGCCTTTTGAAGAGGTTTTCAAATCCAAGTGCCTGTAAATCCATCACTTGTGGGAAAGGACAGGACACACTTTAAAATGATCTATGTCAATTTGTGTTGTGGTATATTTATTAGGTCCAAAGTTTCAGATGTTGGGTTGCCCTGAATAATCTGTCAAATGTAGTATGCTTTAAAAGAACTAATGGCTTAACGTGAAGAAATCTGTAAGGGGTGGCTCACGGGGACACCCTGACTGTGACGATACCAGGTGGTGAGCGGTATCACACAGATTTCCCTGGACCTCCTTCTGCAGTAGATGATGAAGAATACGGAGAGCCGGAGGAATTGGGGAGGCAAGGGAAAATGCTCTGGGTTTTGAACTGGACTCTGAACTCTCATTGTTTTTGTCTGAAGAGGGCTGATTGCTTCAAGGTTCCTTCTAGTAAGTTCATGGTCTTTGCAACTATAGCTGCCAAGTCCATCTTACCTGCTGAGTCTCCATGAGTTGATTCCCAATTCTGGTTGCCTGTTCTGCCGGCGAAGAAAATGGCTGCAAGCCGTGGGAGCTTTCCACCCCTCTTCTCTGAATGGCCCGGGCTCTTTTTCTCTGTGCTGTCTACCTTCCCTCTTGTGATCGGTATTCTGGGAGCTGTGGTAATGGCAGGGGGTTTGAAACACGTTCGACCCAGAAAATCCACTTCCTGTTTGCTACATAGTGATTTTTCCTGTGTAACACAGGAACATTTGCTCATTGCTGTGACTTCATGGCCAAAATCATGTGGGTTATCACATCCAGGGGTCGTCTAATTTGTAAGGACACACTTTATTTGGTTAGCAAGTTCATCTGTACAGTGGGAATAATCATGAGGATTAAAAGAGTATTTATAAAGCACTCGGAAACTATGCCAGGCACATAGCAAGTGCTTTATAAATACTAACTCACTTAGTTTTCATAATAACTCTGCACACAATTACTATTATTGTTTCCATTTTGATGATGTGGAAACTAATACACAGGGAGTTTAGTAACATTTCCAAGATCATGCAGCTACCTACTGGTAGTTTTAAACCCAGGGCATCTGGCCTAGAGTTTGTTCTCTTAGCCAATAAACCTTACTCTCTCGAGTGCCTGTGGCCCATTGTCTTGTGGTGTTTGTGGATTGATTGGCCCACTATACTGAGATAGAAAGGTGGTTTAACAGGATGAAAGATTTATTATTAATATTTTGAGAATGCAACTGTGCTGGCATACGATGAAGAAGGATTTTTTTTTCTTTTTGCTAGCCATTAAACAATGTCCTTATTATAATGCATCTTTCTATAAGCTGGCTGCCTAATGGGAAGTCAGACATACTCTTTTTGGATAGGGAAAAGATGTCTTTATGTGGATTAGTGTCAAATATTTTGGTGGAATAAAATAAGTACAACATATAGTAGCTTTATTTGATAATTATAATGTATAGAATGGAAAAGTGGATCCTTTATTTTTTTATATTATGCTCTACTTACCTCCTCTATAATAATTTCACTAACTATAGAATATCCTTCATTTGTACTTTGGAAAGAATAAAGTATTTGTTTGCACTATGCTCAGCTTTACCATGGTACAAAAAACAATCCTCAGGGTTATCCCAATTATAGGTACATATTGGTAAGTGAAACTATTTTAATACTGATAACTTACAGTTTATTATATAAATAATTACAAGTTCATATTGTAAATGGGGGGCATACTTGAGTTGTTATAGTTCACTTAAGCAAATTTTTTCTTTTTCTTTTTTTTAAGCAAATTTTTACTTTTCTTTTGGTGAATTCATGACTTTTATAAATATGATTGACTAATCAAGATATTCAGACTGATTAAAAGGGATAGAATCTTCTTTACCTTTATGTTCCTAACACCTGACAAGCAGTGTGTATGATTGGCAAATATTGAAGAATGAATGATGACTTATTCTCAGTTTGGGGTTTCACACTCTACCAGAGAGTTCTAGCTGGATCTGGAAACTCTCTATTCTGGTGGCACATTTGAATCACCCAAGAAGCTTCAAAAACTCCTAATGCCCAGGCCTGACTGTGTTCAAAGTGCTTCTCATGTTGAGCTGCCACTATAATCAAGGGAGACTGAAAATACATAAATAACTGTAAGATATGGCAGGTGGTGTTACAAGCTATGAAGAAAAATAAAGCAGCATAAGGTAGAGAGAATAAATGTTTAAGTCAAAGATGTTTAAATCTTGGGAAACTACATTTGGCTTGGCTATCATGTTAATTATTGGTTTAGGAAAAAACTCATTCCCTTTAATTGGCCTGCATCTACCCCTTACCCCCATTTTGTTACTTTCTTTATTATTATCCTCATGGGTTCTGTGCTTCTATTTCTATAGCTTCCAGCCATTAACTTCGATAGTGCCCAAAATAGCATGACGAAGACTGAGCACATCATCAAGGTGGGTGGACACAGAGCCCGAAGTCAGTGGCATGAGTCCACAGAAGCTGTTGAACTTGAAAATTTTAGGTAAGAATCCAGTATCTCCCTTGCCTTCAGCAACCTATTCTAATTAGCCCAAAACTTTGTCACAGGAGCTAAAATTTAAAGCTGTTTCAAAATTTACCATGGGGATTCTTAGCTTAATCATTTTCATCCATGCTTAAATCATTCCCAGAAGTAGTGTGTAAGTAACAGCTTAATGGCCGCAGCTGGAGCCGACCTGGGTGTTTCAGGACACCTTGCTGAGATACCTTTGGCACTTGTTCCATGAGAAAGTGGTTCCGGGTTGTTGACCTGGCCTGGCTGATTCCAGGCTTTGTCTTCAGCTTTTCGTCTGTCCATACCTTGCCAGCAGTGAGGAGGCATAAAAGAAGCCGTTGCTGTGAACAGATGTGATGGCTAAGGACTGTGGTTGTCAAAGCAACTGAGGTTTGCAGTTGAGGGGATTGCACCTCACCTTTAACATGAAAACCGTCAATCCATGTTCCTCTCCTGTCGCCATTTAGATCTCCTAGAAGTTGCACATTTTGTGGGCCACTCCCCTTCAAGGAGCTGGTTCTCTCAGGTTTACAATGTGCTGGAGTCATTTGGCACTAAATGCCATGTAAATAATGAATGGCATGAATTATCAAGATGAATATTCTAGAATGATCCTTTATTTGGCCTAGATTTTGTCTCCCTGTCATATTATGACAATGAATTTAATAGTCTACAAAATCACATGACATTACACGGTTTCTATTTAGCGAGGAACACTAACTTCTTTGAAAATTCTTACATATTCAGTCTCTAGTATCCACGTACTAAGAATGCACTACAGACCTCACCTGGCTAGGGTAGAGGCACACTGTCCAATGACATCTGAAAGACTGAAAAGGCAGAACAGTACAAATGATGATATAAGGCCATAGAACTTGCCTTTGAGGTGATATGTTCTTGTAATTCCAGCTTATTTGGCCTGGATCTTAAACCCGGTCTATTTTAATATGCACAAAAATAGTATATCATATATTTTATAGCGATGTCACCATTTTGTGCATTATCTCTTATCCTCTCCCAGTTTTAAAGTGGAATGTTTGTGGTATTTTTATAACCTCTTTAATTGGCTATAATATCAGAAGAAAGAAGCTGAAGATGGGATACCTCCAGACTTTGTTAAACACACACAGACACACACACATACACAGCAAACAATCAGCAACCGCAGAAACTTTCATGGTTGAAGGGGTTTAGGCTGTGTTTGATAAATACGTGTTACCTACAAGGAAATATATATGGTAAGCACTGGTGTTACTAGCTATAGGAGCCAGTGGGGTTGTGGGTGGAAAAACGAAGGGAAGAATTGTTTACTGCCTCATGCACAGTGTCTAGATGATATGTCCTCATCATTCTTTCTCTTTGTATCCCCTTTTCCCCCCTCTGAACAAGTTTAGCTATGAAGTGTTTATGAGGAATAATTTAGTTAAATAGTGAAATGAAGTATATATGCTTGATTATAATCTTTATTATTATTTATAATCGACTTTCTAGTTCCTTTTTTAACAGTTGATATGTGCGTTTAGCAGTATGTTAAGTCCTGAGAATCCTCCCAGTATCTGCATGAATACAGATGGTCTGTGCCTGCATCGAGAAATTTGAGGCAGCCTAAAAAATGCTTTTCTGTTTGTTCCATATCAGTATAAACTACAAGAATGAGAGAAACTTCAGCAAACATCCCCAGCATAAACTATTTCAGGAGATCTTTACAGCCTTGGTGAAAAATAGACTCATCTGCAGGTAAGATTCTCCCAGAAAAGACCAACAATTTACCCAAGAATGGCATATCTTATATATCTTATTTCTAGCATATGGTTTGAAGAGTTTATGAGATTGAACACATCATACTTAAAAGATAAAATAGAGCAAATATCATTTAGAAGGAGGCAAATGAATAGGCATTGCAGGTGATCTCATTAAAATTACTCTGGTTAAGTACTGCATTTAGCCAAATTTTATGACAGATAAGGTAAAATGGTATAACCCACGTTATACTGTTTTTCTTATTATTCTTACTTTGAATTTGGATACTCAGGAGGAGTTTATTGCCAGGATCCTTATGAAACAGACGTTGGGTAACCCCATGGCCGACATCCTCCTGGTACATTTTTGTGGTTGATACGAGGACTGATTAAATGGGCTATCCCAGCCTTGACCCTGGGGAAAGGATGAATGTGTAACCTCCAGTCATGATCCAATGACGATGTTTCTTCTCAAGACCGAGTCAAATGTTCTCTCCATTGCTCTTCCTTGTCTTAACACAGGTGCAGTGTTGGGACTGTAGAGAAGGATCAGCAAGACCTCTAGATTCTGTCTCACAAACATCAGGGATTTTCAGTGAGCCATTGACTAGTGTTAGATTGCAGTTAGGACTGAATTTTCTATCCATTTGGGCTGCTTGAAGTGAGAGCCGGTTATACTGCTGCTAGATATGAAGGTGGCTCCTAGCATTATGTCATGGTGGCATCTTGCCTTCTACTCTTCCCTGGAGACCCAGGCTCTCTCCCCCAAGCGTCATCTGAAAAGTTGCCTGTAAAGAACCTTGAATCTTGGGGCACCTGGGTGGCTCAGCCGTTAAGCATCTGCCTTCGGCTCAGGTCATGATCCCAGGGTCCTGGGATAGAGCCCCACATTGGGCTCCCTGCTCAGCGGGAAGCCTGCTTCTCCCTCTCCTACTCCCCCTGCTTGTGTTCCTGCTCTCGCTGTCTCTTTCTCTGTCAAAATAAATAAATAAAATCTTAAAAAAAAAAAAAAAAGAACCTTGAATCTTCCCCATTGCTTTGGAACTTGAGACTGAGATATCTGAATTCTTCCCCAGTGAGATGGAAAAAATTACTCCTATTTGGAAAATAGGAGAAATATTAATAATTTAATGCCTTGACCAAGTGACTCGGTCCAGTGCAATAGCTGACTTTAAGTAGAACAGTATCTTGGTGGGTCCTCCATGATGAATCAGCTAGTAAATAAGCCTAAGTGGTAGTCTTATGATTTGATCTTTTGAAGGGAGTTATTTAGCATTGTGTATTTAAGTACTGGACAATGGCTGCCAAATACATTGGTTTAGTTTAAAGCAGTCCAGGATTGGGACTGCATCTGTTACACCTTTGTACTTGATTTAGGCAGAAGATCATTAGACTGGCTTAGATAATACAAAAAGCCTAAAATCTTTATCAGGGTTATAGAATTGGGTACCTGCTCAGTTCTTGACAATATACTCAAAGATTGTTGAAAGATTAATGAACACTACTACAAAGGACATGAAGTTGTCCTGGACTGTTTTCTTCTTGAGCTTGAAGAGTAGAACAATGGTTAGTAGCAGAATAATTGTGCCTGAAATGGTATTAGGAAATGATGTTCTTTAATTTGTTTTGAGGATGACTATCATGGACTCTTCAAGGGATGTCCAATAGACCATTTATCAGGTCAGTACTCTGAGGAAGGCAGAATATTTCCTATATTAAAGATGTGAGAGATATCACTGTATCCCCAGTCTGAGGGCACTAGATGCAGAAATTGTTAGGGAAACTAGTCAGGCAACTGGTTGGCATCCAACAGTTGAAAAGATCTTCACAATTCTGAAGTTAAGAGATCTCTTGTCAGGACCTTTTCAGATTCTTAGTGATTAATGAAGTGTCTTAGATTGGATGGAATTACTGGCTTGCAACATGAGTAGTCCCTGGAAATCTTCAAACTAGGAAGAGATGATTATAGATCTCTTTGCTTTCATAGTACGAGAAGGAATTTAGGAATGTTGAACATCAAGGGCATCCTTTTATGTCATCCTTTGGCTACTGACAGATTGTTACGTTCAGTTCTATTCTAAAAGCAGGGTTGGGTCAAAGATGGCTTAAGTGTAAAGGTCTTCCATTGTTTCTCACCCCATATGACCTTGCTAAGATAGCCAGAATTACCTTTTCTCCTTTTCCCTCTAAATTTAGACTTATAGAAGAATTACATCTCGGGGCCTTTTCTGGTATAGCTTCCTATCCTTTTCTTTGCAAACATCAGATTTAATGTTGGCCAGAAAGCTTGGATTCAATTCAATAAATAAATTTTTGAATATCTACAGTGTGCAGGGAAGAGAAGGAATAAACAGTGGGGAAGGAAGAGAGGGTGAAAATACAAAGATGAATAGGACACATGATTCCTTTCTTCTAGGGACTCAGCATCTACTCTCTCTGGTCAGCAAAACAGTTACCCACTATCCCAATACAAGGGAAACTATGGTAGATATAAACTATTTATATTATGACAACTAAACACTGGGGGAGGTTGAAGGACTGTGGACTTTGGTCTTTGGTCCAGTTCAGGCTGTTGACAAGACTGGGCATATTCAGGATGCTATGCCATTCAGGTTTACCCTGAGGATATGGCTGATTGGGAATTTTGTCTCATGTGTAGAGTGTGAGCCCTTCCAAGTCCTCAGTCAGTTTATGCCCAAGTGATGCTGTTCTTGTTCTTGATCTATTTCATTCTCCCCAACTGCAATCTTCCCCTAAGCCACACTTCTGGATACCTCCTTTCTGAGTGCTTTTCCTAAGACTGACCTGTGATTACTCCCTTGTTCTCAGAAATGAAATCGCCAGATGGCATCTGAAATGAGACAGGACTTGTTAATCCAGGGTCAGATAAGGTAACGCTGTAAGCTGCAAACACCTCATGGTCAATCTCAAAGGGCAAGTGAAAGTGTCATGTCTGAAGCTGAGGTTACTCCTGGTTACACATGGTCATGAATCTTGATGTGTGGCAGAGTATGGAAGCAAATTTTGATCTTCCAGCTTTCCTTTTTGCCATAACGTCATTTGTCTGTGGGAGAGTCTACTGTTAGAAAATAAATCTACCCCCCTTCCCTTTCATCTGCCTGTCCAGGGAAGTACACAGGGTGCTTGGTATCCAAGACTAGGTTGTTATGAGGTTGTATAGGGAAGTAAAACTTGTCACAAAATTGACCTATCCTCTAATTAACTGCTTATAAAATTGACCTCTACTCAGATATCTCTTCTGTGTATCTGTTCCTCTGAGCTCCCTCTTTGTTGGTCCATTCCTTTCTGATTGCCAGACAATGTGTAGATCCTATAACACAGTGCAAATATAACATAATCTCCTTGTGAAATGAACTTGCAAATCTGGCTAAAGATATAGAATTTCCTGAATAGACTAACAGTGATGGTGCTGAACTGTTGGAATCCAACAAATGAGGCACTGGCAGAATGAGACCACTGACAATTGAAGAAGAGGGTATTAACAAAGGAGGATGACAAAGTGGGACTTCAAAAAAGCACATTTGGACCAACAAAGGTTAGGAGAGGCCTTTAGGACAAATTGGTGACTCTAATATATTTGCAAAAATGAACCTCTTTTTGCTGCAAAAGTCAAAAATTAATTCAAGGATATTGGCTCATGTTACATGATGGGTCAGAAAAAGTGTGCCCCGAAATGTCAGCAGAATCCATTCCTGCTTTATTCTAGTTATTAGAGCAGAGTTGCAATTATAACTTAAAATTTGTTAAATGTAAGATAAAATAGGTCTTAGTTTCATAGTTTATATTTTAAGATCATGTTTTCATTAAATCTTTCCCCCTGCTATTTAATATGAAATTTGGTGTTATTTAAAGTGAGTTCACTTAACTGGTCTCTTCCTGGTACAATTATCCCACAATTGCCAGGATATCCTCTCTTCCCTTGCCTGTAACTTTTGTAGAGATAAGTATATACAAGGTTTTCAAATTTCAGTTAAAAGGGAACCACCTGATCCATTTAGCATGACCTCTTTGGTCTAAAAATGCAATCACTTTTCTAATAAGAACAAGTGGCAAGAGGAAAGGACTAGAAGTTAGGATAGAGCAGCGATCTCTTCAGTATCTTGATTTAGTTCTTGAAATATACCAAGTTGTTGGAGAGACGCTTTTGCTGTGATTTTCTTTCATCAGGTAGCAGACAGGCCAATAGGGGCCTTTGAAGATTTCCCCCTCACCTAGGAGAAGGGAAGCCTGGTCACTTTGGTAAAGTCTGGCCATCTTCTAATGACTGGGGTAAAATTCCAGTTCCCTAGTTGTTCACAAAGCCCTTTGAGATCTTGTTCCTTCTTGGCCTCATCTCTTGCTCTAGCCTGGTACATCCATTGGCTCACCAAGATCAGAGCAAGCCCCTCATTATTCCTTGGAGAGTTATTTTCTCTCATCTCTGAGCCTCTGCCCATGCTAATCCTCACCTTAAGCCTGCTGCCCCCACCTCTTTGCCTTCCTAGCTGTTCTGGCCCCTCAACTGTCCTCCCCTCTTATGGCCCTGGGCCCCTGTTCCTCTCCCCCATGCACTGGGCTCCCAGAGAAGAGGGCTTGGGTGTTTTATCTCCAACTCAAGCCATTGACACTGGTTTTATTGGAGAACATGGAGGCTGAGAGTCTTCCTGTAGTGGAATTTCTCTGCATTAAATTATTTTGAGCACCATAAAAAATGTGAGAATACAGAAAATGATAAAAAATGAAAAATTACCCTTTATACCACTCTTAGAAATAGTTACATTAATTCTTGCTGTATTTCCTTCTAATCTTTTTTAAATTCTATGCTTTTTTCTTCACTTACATGAGAAATTATTACACACATACAAAACTGTATTATGCTGTTTATCCAAAGTAAAGTTTTTAAAAGAGCTGTCTCATTGGCTGAGACTCCTTTAGGATCTTGTCTTTTTGTCTGTCTTTTGCTCTAAGTTTCAGAATCTTAAATGTAGAAAGGAAGAAAATAACCTTCAAGAACCTAGGATCTCATGTAATCCTCAAACAAAAACAAGCATTCTTTTTTTTTTTTTTTTTTTTTTTTTTATATATTTATATATATATATATTTTTTTTTTTTTTTAATTTTTTTATTCTTATGTTAATCCCCTTACATTACAACATTAGTTTTAGATGAAGTGTTCCATGATTCATTGTTTGTGCATAACACCCAGTGCTCCATGCAGAATGTGCCCTCCTCAATACCCACCACCAGGCTAACCCATCCTCCCACCCCCCTCCCCTCTAGAACCCTGTTTGTTTTTCAGAGTCCATCGTCTCTCATGGTTCGTCTACCCCTCCGATTTCCCCCGCTTCATTCTTCCCCTCCCGCTACCTTCTTCTTCTTCTTCTTTTTTTTTTTTCTTAACATATATTGCATTATTTGTTTCAGAGGTACAGATCTGAGATTCAACAGTCTTGCACAATTCACAGCACTTACCAGAGCACATACACTCCCCAGTGTCTATCACCCAGTCCCCCCATCCCTCCCACCCCACCCCCCACTCCAACAACACTCAGTTTGTTTCCTGCGATTAAGAATTCCTCATATCAGTGAGATCATATGATACATGTCTTTCTCTGTTTGACTTATTTCACTCAACATAATACCCTCCAGTTCCATCCACGTCGTTGCAAATGGCAAGATCTCATTCCTTTTGATGGCTGCATAATATTCCATTGAATATATATACCACATCTTCTTTATCCATTCATCTGTCGATGGACATCTTGGCTCTTTCCACAGTTTGGCTATTGTGGACATTGCTGCTATAAACATCGGGGTGCACGTAGCCCTTCGGATCCCTACTTTTGTATCTTTGGGGTAAATACCCAGTAGTGCAATTGCTGGATCATATGGTAGCTCTATTTTCAACCAAAAACAAGCATTCTGCTTCTTCCCATCACCTAACTTGGAGCAAATATTTAGCTCTTACACTTTTATTTCTCCTGAAATGTTATTCTCCTCAAATATATATACACCCCCACACACATACAAAAGATGTCATCCAATTATAGAGGGAATGGAAGAAAAAATCCAGTCCAACCTCATTTGATAGATGCAGTTGCTGAGAGGTTAAGGCCAAGCCTAGGGTCCTCAGGCAAGACTTAACTGGTACCCTTTTCTCCTATGCCTTGCTGGTTCCTGGGTTCTTTATTAATCAAAGAATATTTAAAATTTACTTTCAGTTTTGCACCAGAGAAGTATCACTTCAGTAATCATGTTCTTGCTTTTCTTCTATCTACTACTGCTTCTTGCAAAAATCGTCTAACAGGCATGAAACTAAAATGTCCCTACCTTCCCAGGAAAGCTTTGCTTGTTTTTGGGCCACATGTAACCACCATGTAACCAACCAATTTGAACGTGGCCAAATCAATAAATGACAGCTTCCCGTCAGTTCATGAGCTTCTGAGAGCCAGGCAATGAGTTCCAGATGCATTCTAGGAAGCACATTTCCATGGCTAAACCCCCAAACGCTTGCACTTATGTAAGTCCATCCATCCCTTTATCAACTTTGCTCTGGCAGACTGTACCTTATAAGCTGTATGTAACTGTTGTTGATTCATCTTTTGTTTTACATATGGCTTAGTGGACTTTTTCTTCTTTGGAGATCTTGAGGTTGACATACCAAAAACAGGACTTTTGACTTTTCTCGCTTAACTTGCCCTCCCTGAGCTTTACTTTTCTCCATCTATCAACCTGGTCCAAGCTGCCATCATGTCTTGCTTGGACAATTGCAGTAGGCTAACTGGGCTCCCTGCTTTGATTTTTGGCTCCCTATACTGTTCTCAACACTATTTCTGAAAGGATCCTTTCAAAATCTCTGTTAGATCGTGTTAGTTATTTGCTTAGAGCCTTCTAGTGGCTTTCCAGAATAAAAAGTCCAAAGTCCCTATGCTTATTCTACAAAGCCCTGCAGATCTGGCTCTTACCATCTCTCTGACTTCAACTCCTATTACTTTGTCTTTGCTCACTTTGCTCTAGCCCCATGGGCTTCCTTGCCAGTCCTTGCACAGCCACACCCCTGCTCAGGGACTATATACTTAACTCTTTCGCTCTTCTGATCTAGACTCATTCCTCAAGTCACTTGGATGCTAATTTTATCAGAGAACCCTTCTCTGACTGCCCTAAAATAGTATTCCCTGGACTCCTTAAACTTCAACCTTTGTTGTCCTGCATTGTATATCACCTCATATAAATTTTTATTAGTTTGTGTTTATTATTGATCTTCTCCCTTGAGAAGGTAAGCTCCATGAACACAAGTACATGGTTTTGTCCTTTGTTGTACCCCTGGGCATGTAACAGTGCCTGGCTACCAGTAGGTGACGAGTAAATATTTGAAAGCATTCTACCTCTGAAACTTTCATCAACTATGTAGAAGAAACACATGGAGACAGTCCTTTCTGCTCAATATCCCCCTGACTGTAGGGACTAGCAAAGACCCATTGGATGGACTTCTGGTTCGGAGCTTATTTGGGGCTACAGGAAGAATAAAGACCCATTAAGAATAGTGGAACAAGGGCGCCTGGGTGGCTCAGTTGGTTAAGCAACTGCCTTCGGCTCAGGTCATGATCCTGGAGTCACGGGATCGAGTCCCACATCGGGCTCCCTGCTCAGCATGGAGTCTGCTTCTCCCTCTGACCCTCCTCCCTCTCATGCTCTCTGTCTCTCATTCTCTCTCTCGCAAATAAATAAAATCTTAAAAAAAAAAATTAAAAAAAAAATCTTTAACAAAATAATTAAAAAAAAAAAAGAATAGTGGAACAAGTCAGTAAAGATTCCTTGAATATTCATCTGTAATTAATTTCTTCACACATATTCTTTTTTCTTCTAAGTTTTACCACATTTATTTTGATGTGAATTTTACTTTCCTAGTATCCCCCCCCCAAAAAACCCCACAGGGCTCTGTTTTATGAATTTGGGATAATATTTATTTTGAAACAGGCTTGAATTTCTCTACTCTTAAATTTTGAGTCAAAGGTGGAAGTTTTGTTGTTGTTGTTTTGTATGTTAATGAAAAGGGGAATTTAAATTACACATCACCATGAAGATGCTGCTTATTCTGAGCAAGAACCAGAGCAAAGCATGGTACAAATAAGGTCAGGGGTGAACCTCTGGCTTGTGTGTCAGCCCCTGGATTCAGCTAACCTCAGACCATTTGGCTGTCTTGTTGATCTTGGTACTTGCAGCTTTGTGATCCAACACCACAGCCTCATGACTGAATTTTACATAGAGCTCTCACATCGTATATTGGTCTCTTTCACCATACAAGAAGGTGAAACCGACTGCCCTCCTTTCAACGGCTGTGTGGCCAGTGCCATTTTTCCTTCCCTTTTTGTATCGATAGCAGAAAGTGGCGTGTGATGCTGAAAACAATGTGGCAGGTGGTCATGGACAAAGGCTGTGGGAGCTGATCACGCTGCCATGTATTAATAGTCCTGTGAAAGAAGTGGCAAAAGTTCAGTCACAAGAGGGGATAAATATTTGCCCGCTCATGAATCCGCTGCTGTGTGGCGGCTATATTGGGACATATCCTCCAGGGAAACACTATCTTTGCAGACAGACAGCTTCTTCAGAGCTGCCTCAGAGGACCCCCGGCTGCTGTGCTCAACATTCCTGCTCCCAGAGTAGACGCGGTTTGGAGAGTCACTGTCTCCCTAGTCACCCCCGCCTGGGGGACCTGGAGTGGGGATGGGAGGGACAACTGGAGCACTGGCCCAGGAGTCAGTCCCCAGGTCTGCTCTCATGTGCAGCCTTGGGCCAGCCACTTTGAATTGAAGCAACCCATTGGGACTGCCTCAGTGGAACGAGGGTACCCGCCTTTACGATCGGTCACTATTATTCTCTGTAATTCTCTGGTTGCACTAAATTGTGTGCTTCCTGGTACCCCAACTCTTGGCAAACAGAGATCTATATCGTCTTACAGAACACTCCATTCCTCTTGAATACCAGAGCTCCATCCCATGTGCTGCGTCCTTGTGGGGGGTTCAGGGCTGGGAGCCAAGGAAGGAACAACTGCTCCTTCAGAGGTCAGTGCTCAGAGAGGAGAAGCCAGAGGACTCAGACACCAGGAATTCTATTTACATTTACAACAGCAGAGGCCAGAATCACGTAGAAATATTAATAGCTTTGGGCTTCAGTCCCAAAATTGCAAAACAAAAAATGCCATTTGCTTGGAATAGAACTTTTAACTCTGAGACTTTTCTGGAACTCATTTATTTATACTCCTTTAATAATAATAACTTCAAGAAGCCTATTCTGGAATTTTTTTTCTTTTCTTTTTTAGAGGGGGGAGGAAATAGAAGAAAACTTTTCATATTTATTTTAATATGAAAAACATTGCAAAGGTCATGAACTTTCCTCATGAAGAGTGTATATAGTTAACAGGAAAAATACCAGTGCACACATATTTGTAGCATGAATCACCTCTTAATATGTCCCGTAGCTTTTCCTCTTAAATGATGAAAAGCAATCAGCATTAAACCTCATTAGGTTTTTAGCAGCTGTTGCAACTTGATCATTATTTCTGTTAGATCTTTGGGATGTCGTATCTTTGCCCTACAGTCCAGGCTATCTTTAGCTAACCCCAGCACCTGAAAGGGAAACCAGTCATGTGCCATCTCCCTATTTATAAAGGTTAAAGGTATTCTCTCTGTAACAGGAACCTCAGAATAACCACATCCTTACAAATGTTCCCACAGGTGATTGTTTTAAATTCAAAGTGTATTTCGAATTTGCATTATTTTTCCCCATGCAAGGAAGTCTGGATGAACTATAGCCAGTGTGGCGTTGGCTAATTCTGCCTGGCTGGCAGCCCTTGGATGGGTTGAGTCCTGCCTTTATTCTCAGAAGAAACTGAGCTTTGCCTCCATAGCAAAGGTGTCACTGTCATGGTGACTGGGCTGGAGGAGGGCCATGGTTTGATGGTAGCTATGGTGGGCAGCTCCTGCCAGGAGCCCTGGTGATGGCAGGAAGAACAATTCTCAGCCAGTGATGCACTGGGGACATCTTGCTCAGCTTCTCTCTGCAGAGCAAGGCCTCTGACAGGGCCTCTAATCTATCAGGAGCACTCAAGCATCCCTGGGAATATAAGACTATGGGAAAAGCATATTTACCAACCTCCTTCCCATGAGCTAAGTCTTAGTGGATAGGATTTGGGATGGAGTAGAATCAGGTGGGGGTGGGGTGACACCTCCAGGGGCAGTGACCGTAGATGTTCATTCTGCTTTTGAGGAGGGTGGGTCTTGTGCACTCAATTTTGAGATGTGCTGGTTTGGGGGCAGAGCTGAATTTCTCAGGACCATGGAGGAGACGAAGCTGAATTCTACCACCAAAGGCTAAGGATTAATAGGAGGCAGGCCAGGCAAGGGTTGGCTTGGGACCTCAGCTTAAGCAAAGATTCCACTTGATGGAAGGGCAGATCTTTAAAGTCTCCTAACCTTGCTGGATGCATAACTACCTTAGCTGTGGAGATGGGAGAGGGTGGGAGAAATTACGTGGATTCTAGTCTGGAATAGCTTTTGTTATCTTCCTCAGTTTTCCTTGGCTAACTATGGAGTAACAGACACTTTTTGTTTTAGGGTTTTGTTAACATCTCCACCAAGCGCCACTGTTGGACTAGCTTAGAGGGCAGTGGGAGACAAGTGTTGCTTCAGATGGTGCTCATGCTTGCCTTCCCCCTTCTTGGTACTCCCCACTCTCAATGGTCTCCCCCAAGAGCATGTCCTTAATCATTCACCTGCACACCAACCTTCATCTCAGGCTCCGCTTCCAGGGAGACTGATATAAGAAAATACTTTATCACAGTGTTTTCCAAACTGCCCACTAAAGTGCTCTGGAGGCTACAGAGAACCCACAGGGGTGTCATGGGGTCTTTTAAATTTGCAGAGAGGGCGCCTGGGTGGCTCAGTTGGTTGAGCGACTGCCTTTGGCTCAGGTCATGATCCTGGAGTCCCGGGATCGAGTCCCACATCGGGCTCCCTGCTCAGCAGGGAGTCTGCTTTTCCCTCTGATCCTCCCCCCTCTCATGTGCTCTCTCTCTCTCTCTCATTCTCTCTCTCAAATAAATAAATAAATAAAAATCTTTAAAAAAAATAAATAAGTTTGCAGGGAAAACAGAGCTATGCAGTATCTGTCAGACCCAGATACTTTATGGTTTCCATATGAAGGTTGTGCTGCCTTCCTTTAGATGATGCCATAGCTTTCTGAAACTGGGTTTTCCGTGGTTGTCATGATAAAGCAAGTATGATGTGAAAATCAGCTGGAAGAGGAGATGAAGATGGTAGTCTGCAATCTGGTTACAAGGCTTGAGAATTTGTTTAGAGCCTACAGGTGCACACACCCCAATCATAAGTAAATGTGATCAAGAATAAAATAAAAGCATTTTTCTTATAATATATGTGTATTATTTTTTTCAAATGGATACGAAGTTATCAGGGCATAAATTCTTATTAAGTCAAACCTAATTATTGGAACATTTAGCTATGTCTTTTGGTCTGGTGCTGCCCTCAGCCAATAAGGGCACTGAGAGCCAAATAATTTTGGGGCCTCTGCTTCATGATGATAATGACAGTTTTTATGTGTTTTGCACTACAGTAGATTAAATGTTCAGGTACCAACTAACAGTCCTTATTGCAGATTAAGTTTGAAATGAACTAATGCTATTCCTTTGTATGTTCCTTATTCTCCTTCATCGTCTTGTGTTGTTCTGTCACAGTGGCCTTTTAAACATGGACAAACATGCTTTCTCTTTCTTTTCTTCTTTCAGAGAGTGGGTTCATCGAGCCCCATCTATTCACTTTCTGAGAGTGTTAATCTGTCTGAGACTACTAATGAGGGATCCATGTTATCAGGTTGGTTGGAAAAAATAAAAATAATTCTTACTTGTTATGAAGATGAGATAAAAAAAACCTGGGCCATGTTAACCTCATTTTCTCTCTCACAATTCAATAGCTTTCAAATTTAGGAGGTATCTCACTTGCTATTTAAAAAGATATGAGAGACATGATTTAATAGAGACAAAAAATATGTTTCTGCTATATGAACTGTGGGATTAAGTGGATGGAACTTTTGGTGTATGTCTTAAACCATAGGCAATTCAGAGGGGTATACACTTGGCTAGTAGCCCTTTGACTGTGGGCCTCAGGGCACACTCCAAATGGCTTTCTGTCCTGGTTGCTCAAAGTTTTCTGGGAAGATAGCATCCTTTTTCCCCCATGACCAGCCTTACAGAACTGTATGTTCCATGTATTTCTGAGCTGCCATTTGCAGTTCTGTGTGGGACATATCTAATAAGGGTGGACCATGTGTTCCATTTTGCCTGGATCAGTCCCAGAATGTGCTCATTGTTCCCACTTAATTATTAATAACACCCTCTTTGACTCTCACGAAGGTGGATTGTTAGCAGGAGATCTAGTTTTTTGACTTATAGAAGTTAGTAAAATAGATGTTCTCTAAGATGTTCTGTTTGTTCAGAGAATTGATGACAGTTGTCTCATGCTCTGCTGATCTCCAGCTAAAGTATTGCCATTTATTTATTTATTTATTTATTTATTTATTTATTTATTTATTTATTTATTTATTTGATGTAGTGTTCCGTGATTCATTGTTTGCTTATAACACCCAGTGCTCCATGCAATAAAGTATTGCCTTTCTTAGTCTAGTTCTTGACGGATTGGGACAGGGTTGATTGCCCTGCTCTCTCCAGGAAAGAATTCACTGACCTCTTTGTTTATGGGATTTTGTGACTAAACATATATTAAATGAAGTCTTTCCCTGATTTCTAGGCTTTCCATAGAAGGGGATTCTCTCTGAATCTCTGCCCCCTGGCTCTCTTTCTACAAAGAAGAGCATGTGCTCAGGCAATTGTTTAACTTCTTGAGTTGCCAAGAATTGTTGGCTGAAGTCGCAAAGCTTTGCTGTGATTTACTATAATTTATGCCGGTGAATCTCAGCAAGTCTTCACCCTTGCTAGGCATACCTCTCTTGTTGAGTCAGTGCTACAGGACCCACAGTGGCTGGTCCAAACCAGGTCCACTTCTCATACCCCAACACCCTCCTACCCCTGTCATTCTCACCAAATCACAGCATAGTCTGTTTTATGGAGAAAACCAAAGCCATCCCAGTGGGAGCTCTCTTATTATCTCTTCTTTGTTGCTTGAAATATTGGGATTATCTCGAAACTTTATGTTCTTCTTGTTTCAGAAGATATATCCCTCCTGTTTGCCAAGGCTTACCCCTCTACCTATTCTCTTTCTTACTATGTCAGTGGCTTCATTTCTATTTTCCATTATCATAAAAATGTCCTTTCCTTGAATCAGACATCCCTTCAGATCTTCACCTTACCTTCATTACTCCATTTCTTGAAAGGTCAGGCTGTGTCTCTTGAACCTACTTCCTTTCTGTCAGGACTGATGGGCTGCATAACTTGCACACTGAATTTTGTGTACAAGGTTCTGCCTGGAAGCCATACTTCAGTCAGCATTCCTTGATCCAGAGGTTGCAGACTGGTGGCTTGTAGATTGGCTCTTGCCTGCCAGAGACTTCAGTATATGCTTAATGGAGATTCCAGCAAGAAAAAAACTGGAAGGAATGAAAGAGAAGCCATTTTAAAGGTATACATGCATAGAGTTTGTCATAATTAAAGAAAGACATATGTTCTGAGATTTCACGTATAGTAAGAGGCCCACGCAGCATAAAGATAAATGCCCACCTGCACGCGTTCCTGTGAAGCCGGAGCACATTGCTTATTGACGATACAGTGAAGATCTTGAAAGCTGCTGCCTACAATTATATTAGAAACCACAATAAAAAGATAGTCAGGCTGAGTGACCTTTTCCCAGCACCTGCATTCCTCAACTCCTGTAAGAGCACACAGACTTTCCCACATTTCCTGTTTGCCTTCACCCATCCCATGGGGCTCTAGCTCTTCCTCAGCACTTTGCACCTTTCTGTATTATTTACTTGCTCTTTTTCTTAATCCTGCCTTCCTAAATGTTGACCTTCCCAAAGTTCTTTTCTTTAATCATCTTCTCCCCTATCTTCCACCCTCTTGGCTTTAACTCTTGTGGTTGGCATTGTTTTTTGCTCACAAGTACTTATCTCCGGTCTCAAACTTGTGTCTTTATGTAAGTCCCAAATGTCCAGGGGTATTTTGGATGGCCATGGTTCTCAAAGTGTGACCTGGGGACTGCTTATGGGTCTCTGAAACCCTTTCAGGGGTTCCACCAGGCCTAAAATATCTTAAAAATAATGCCAAGATGTTGTTTGCCTTTTCACACTCACTGTCTTACATGTGTGCAATGGAATTCTCCAGAGGCGACAGGATGTGTGACAAGGTCACCGCTCTGAGGGCTGAGGGAACAGGTGCTTGTGTACTGTGCTTTAAAAATTTCTCACATTTAAGTTCTAATATGGTACATAGATATAACCCACATAAACAAAACTCTCTGAGGTTCTCAGTAATTTTTAAGAGTGTAAAGGAGTACAGAGACCGAAGAGTTTGAGAAGCACTGTGGGAGTGCATTCCACTCAATAACTTTAAAATGGAACTCTTTGCTCTTTCCTCTCACTTTGAACCTTCAGAACCAACTCCTAATCCTTTTAGTGGCACCTCCTTTCCTCCAGACTCCAAGGTAAGGATCTTTGAACCATCTCTTATATTTCCCTTTGACTCCCTACAAATAGAGCATAAGCAAGTTTATCGAAGAGTATTGCTCTTCCATCTGGAACGATAAGATGCCAGCGCATACAGGGGCCTGAAAATCATGACCCAGGAATGAGCAGCGTGGAACCACTCTTGAGTTTTGAACAGCAGAGTAGAGTGATCCCATCTGTGATTCACTATGAAGGGCTCACTGCAGTGTGTCTGGCCTTGATTTGGCTGCTGACTTGGTCTAGGATGAGAGCCTCTAAGGGCACTGACATTTCCAGCTGTGGCAAAAACAGTGATGCACTAACAACACGCATCTGGGTGCTGCATTGTGCTCCGTTTTTTGAGAACATACTCGTTATCTGTACTACAGTATTGTACCTTTTTTTTTTTTTTTTTGGTAAAGGAAAACCTCAGGGACTAGTCAGAGCAAGGACATTTGTTACATATCGTACATTGAACTAAAGGGCAGATTGACTTGGGGACTTTCTCCAAGTCACTGGGCTCAGAGGTACTGAACCCAGTCTTGTGACCCTCGGGCTTGTGACCAGGGAGAAAATGCTGAGATCCAACAGGGCACCCAGGAAGTGTTGCTGTAATTCAAGCGTGCAGTCATATTTGCTTTTCAGATTAGGACCCAGAACTGTTAAGCCCGGGTATGTGCATACCTTGTGGTCTTGGTTTTCTCCAGTTGACACTCTCAGATGAAAGCAGTCACACTGGTATGACGAAAGGAAACATAAGGAAGACCAGGAGTCTGTGAGCAATCAATCTCCTGGCCTCGCTCCAGTCTACCCAGAAGCATGGGGGAGGGGGGAGTGTTTATTTCGTAAATGAAGGGTAAATTCCTGAGTATGTAACAACGACATTCTCAGAGAGTGACAAGGCCTCTGTCCCCTTCCTATACTTCATAACAGTGCCTCTCAAACTCCTGTGTTCCACAGGACTTAATATGCATTCTGTGAAAAGAAGTTGCTTCAATTAATGATGTTTGGGAGAAGCTGCACCTCAGTCCTTGCGTTGGAGGCTTAGAATGCCCTGCAGCATGTTAAAGGCTCTGAGGGGTCCTATGATAAAGCATTTGTCAAACTATGTTCAACATAGCATTTCCCAAGCTAATTTGAATTTTGTCATGAAATTATTATTATTATTTTTAAAACAGAATGTCTAATACCACCCACTGCACAGTAAAAGGGCTATTCCCAGAACAGAGTTTGGGAAATGAAAGTTAGTCCCAAATTGTTAATAGCAATTATTGGATAGATATGTTACTTGTCAAGGTAAAAATTTAAAAATGACCATGCCAATCATTTATTTATTTATTTTTAAAAGATTTTATTTGTTTATTTGAGAGAGAGAGAGCACGAATGGGGGAAAGGGCAGAGGGACATCAGATTCCCTGCTGAGTGGGGAGCCTGACACTGGGCTGGACCCTGAGATCATGACCTGAGCCAAAGTCACGTTTAACCAACTGAGCCACCCAGGCACCCTGTGACCAATCATTTAAACATTTTTCTCTCCCTTGGTGTCTTCTCACTCCCAAGCTTCAAATTTAAATCTCCTTTAAGAGACTCTCAGATTTCAATGTTTTGCCCTTACCTCGTCTTTCATGGCCTCTTCTACTTTTCTCAAGTGAATATCCCATCAGTAGCTTAGTATGTCCCAAGTGGAGTCTTCTCTAACCTAGACTCCTCCTCTCTCCTTCCCTGGGTCTGTTATAATATCTTGCTACCCCTCAGTCCCCAGGCTCAAATATTGTTTCTTTTCTTCCAGCATGCCTTCATGTTTGGTTGATCACACTACTTCCTAGACTTATCTCCACCTCTCCATTCTTCTGCCCAGTGCCACTGCCAACCAACTGGGCTTCTGGGTGGCTCTCTTTCCCTCTCTAGTTCATTGAAAAACCAGAGGGGGGTCCTCACAGCTGATTCTAATCATCCCTTATTCACACAGTGTTTTCATCCCATCTCATGGTCCATGTGATGAAGGTCAGATTCAGGCTCACAGATAAGTCTTCCCACAGTTTGGTCCTACCACGCTTTTCTGACATTATTCCCAGGAATGCCCTTCATAGAGTTATGGAAGTGCTTCTTGGAGTTATGGAACACGTTGATGTTCTTTCTGCACAACTTCTGTGCACTTTTGGACCTTTTGTTCTCTTTGCTTGGAATCTCCCTGATTTTTCTTCTCAGCCGATCTATCCATCCTTCTAAACCTTTTCCAAGGCCACCACCCTTATGACATTTTCCATAGTCCTCTCAGCAGGATATCATGTGTCCCTCCTGGGACATCATAGCAGTTCATGTATAACTTTCTTATCACACTTACCAAATTCTGTCTTAAATGCCAGTTGTTTGTATATCTACCATATGCTTGCCTAAAGCTCAGTGAGGTCGGCCTCAGTCATCTGCATATTTGTGTCCTCTTCAGAGCCTGACACAGGGCTTTTATATAATAAGAATGAAAAAAAATTGTTGAATAAACATTAGTAGCGTTAAAATGTTATTTTTATATGTGTAAAATATTCTGCCATAAGCAGGAATAATGTATACAGTATTCTTCTGTTCTTTAATTATAGCTCTTCTAGAGTGAATAGCAATGGTGAAAATTCAAATTAGTGGGTAGTCACAGATCTATTTTTAATTGAGTTGTAAATGTCGCTTCATACTTAATTTAAACATGGGTATGTTTAGTGTTTCCAAATTCCCTGCATATACAATAAGGAAACCTTGACCAGGAGGCCTTAAGAATCTTGAGCCTTTTTTCAGCCTGCCCACTCAGTTGGCTTCAAGGTGGAACTAGATTGTTCTCCCTCACACTCAAGTACTCATCGCCATGCATTTCTCAGAATTGGAATGATGGCTAATATTTATTTTTCAAAGGACTTCCTTGTGTGTATGTTAAGGAGAGTACAGCTTTAATTAAACAGGTTAGGGTCACTTGAAACACGTCTGCCTGAAGATAAATGTCAATGTGGATAATCTGAGAGCACTTGCTATTAATAGAGTTCCAAGTTGGTCCCTCTCATGACTGTAGCCTCCCACCCCATCTTCCCTAATTACTACTCATAGAGTAGTTTCAGAAGTTTCATGAAACGCCTTCTTATTGGGAATTGGATTTAAAAATCTGTATCAGGAGACATTTTGTGATGATTATTCTTACCTTCGTTTAAAGTATGGGTTTTAATAAGACCATTAGCCTCTTCATTTTAAGGAAGAGCCCTATAGTCTAGAGCAATTCTAGTGAACTTTTACTGTCTGTGAATTACCTGGGAATCTTGTGGAAATTCAGAATGTGATTCAGCAGGTTTGGGGTGAGGAGGAGATTCTGCATTTCTAACCAGCTTCTCCGTGAGGCTGATGCTGCTGTCCATGGACCACACTAGGCAGGGGCCTACAGGAAGGTTGTGGGAGTTGGTGATGCTGGATTCCATTCCTCTCCAGGCTGGTCACTTAGGCAAAGTGGCTTACCTTTCTGGGCCTTAGTTGTCCTAATCTGCAATGTGAGGGAACAATACCTTAATAGCTCTTTCCATCTCTAACATTTTATGATGACATGAGGGGAAGTAGAAAGAATGAGGAGTCAGGCTGCAGGTCTGAGCATATTTTCATTCTTTTAATTTCAACCCAACTTTTGTATTTATTAACAGTTTATCTTAAATGTGGTATAAATAAAAACATTAAAGAGCTGCATATTTATGTTAGAATGTGAACCTTTAAAAAATAATTATCAATCTCATGATTTAGTAAAGAACTTCCATGTAAAATATATTTCTCCCTCCACCCTCATCTTTTGTGTTGTTCTGTTGTTTTTGTTTTATTAGGAAATACTCCATAGCTTGGGTGGAATTGAAAACCTAGCTCAGGTAAGATTCCTTAATGGTGGCTGGTCTTGCCTTTCCATTTGGTGCCATGGCTCTGGGCAAGGATTACATAGGTGTGTGACCGCAGGTGGCTTTCTTACTTTAGGCTGCCTGCCAAGGGGAGGGGCAGGCAGGGTGGATAAGTGTGTGTGAGGCAGGATACTCACAGAGCAGGAAGGGACCCATGACATTTTGTTCCAGCTAATTTTACCCAGCCTGCTGAAACAAGAAAGTTCTATAAAAGGTCACATGTCTTCAGTTAGTCATGAAAAGAAGTAGGTGTTGGCTGGCAGGCCCAGCTCCTCAGCATTGCACATACCAAATGATGGAAGAAAATATTGGTTATAAAGATGTTCATAATTGTTTCACACAAAAAGAATTATGCTCACTAAAATATTTCCAAATACATGACAATGGGAGGAATGATCTTAACTTCATTTATTTTTCTGCTTTTGTAACTACTGAGGGAAGGTAAGCAGGTTGAGCCAGTCAAATGTTTGGGTTTATTAGTATGATAAGGCAAAATTTCTAGGCATGGCATTGGGTTGGATCAGCCCACTGTCCTACCACATAGAGAAAGAATGATTTTCATAATGGACTTTTGGCCCTGCAAACTCATTCTGTATTATTAATGGAAGAGTAAGTTTAATGGCACGTTAATGCTAAATCTATTATATTTTATTATATTTTCATTCTTGGGAAATTGCTGCAACATGACTGGTTTTTGTTTTTAAGATTTTTTTTTTTTTAATTGGCTGGAGGTTTACCTCATTTAATGAAATGACTGTCTTTCATAAAATTGTATTATAAAGGATCCTCTTACCCACCTTAACTTCCCTGGTCTTCTTAGAATTTTTGTGTGTTTCTCTGAGCCTATTTCTTATTATAATCAGTTATCTGCAGTGAGTGATTATCAGACTACCCCCCCCCCCTTTTTATTCTGATTACAGCTATTGGTGTGTATGCTGGTTAGATATAATTTTTTTTGTATTTGGAACCAAATTACACCACAAACTTACTTAGTGACAAGTCATTTTTTGAGAGTTTATACAGTCTTTCCATGGTCCCGCCCTCAACTTCAGGTCATGCAAGAGAAGGCAAAGAATCTAGAAACTCAAGCTACCTTTTGCACTTGAGTGAACCTGGCCCAGAGGCCCTGAGTATTATTTGGTATATCTGTTGTGCCATCTACAGCTCATTTTCAGAAGTACACATCTTGTCCCTTATCTGCTTGTGTGCTTTTACTAATCTTTCCTTCTGACTCTTGTTGGTTTGGTCCCTCCTGCAGTACATGGAGATTGTGGCCAATGAGTACCTAGGCTATGGAGAGGAGCCGCACAGTGTGGACAAGCTGGTCAACATGACGTGTAAGTGTCGTTGTGAGGACATGGCAACTTTTCCCACTTGCCAAGTGAGCAGGATGGCGTTTTCAACAGGAAAAAGGATCCTTTGAATATTTATGAGTATACCCATCCACAGTTCTAGTATTGGGAGTCCATGCCAATTGTTACATTCAGTGGCAAAATATACCCAGAAGGAAAACTTTAGATTGCAACTCTTACCTTGAAAAGTCCAATTTCACGTTGAAGATTTTCACTGAGCACAAGTTTATTTTAATGCAAGAGGGACTTCCATAATGGCAGATTTTGGTAAAAATGTTTTTTGCTTCCTTCGATTTCTATTAAAATGTCAGAGGCTATTCACTTTTCATCTATAAAGTTTTGTTAATAATACCTACCTCATAAAATTTAAAACTTTGTGAACATAAAAAAGAAAAAAAAGATCCTGATGTAATGATGAGAATGTGAAAACATGGGTCTGTGTGTGTGGAATTCAATCTTCTCTCTCTGGAGGCTCTTTCCAGCCCCACCTTGCTTCCTCTCCAGGCTTGATGAGCTGTAGGCCCCCTGTTGCTGTGGGATGCTGGCCCATTTTCTTTGAATGATCTGGTTTCCCGTATTTGTTCCCAGGACAGCACACTGATTCTCAGTTACAGGGAGAGGAGAGTACGTTGTTAGTGCTAGGCACCAGGAAGTTTCTTTGAGAACAACTGTTCCCCTCAGCGGAGGAACCTTGCTAGGTCCATCATCTTCAGTGGCCTTCCTCTCCTCTTTATATTTGAAATCTTTATAGGGAGGATATTTGAAGAGTAGGTTTCACTTTGAACTTGCAACGATGTTGAGGAACTCATTCAACTTTAAGCGGAAGGAGATGTTTGCCTTTTTTGCTGTCTCCATATTTTATTACTATAATAGAAATATATAATAATTATTATTTGAGCTTAAGAGGTAATTCTCAGAGTAAAAAAAAAGAAAAAAAGTAACCCTGTTCCTCCTCCCTCCATTGTTCCTTTTTTTTAAGATTTTTTTTTTTTATTTGAGAGAGAATGAGAGAGAGCAAGCACATGAGAGGGGGGAGGGTCAGAGGGAGAAGCAGACTCCCTGCCGAGCAGGGAGCCCGATGTGGGACTCGATCCAGGGACTCCAGGATCATGACCTGAGCCGAAGGCAGTCGCTTAACCAACTGAGCCACCCAGGCGCCCAAAATGTATTTCTTTTTTTTTTTTTTAGATTTTATTTATTTATTTGAGAGAGAGAGAATGAGAGACAGAGAGCATGAGAGGGAGGAGGGTCAGAGGGAGAAGCAGACTCCCTGCCGAGCAGGGAGCCCGATGCGGGACTCGATCCAGGGACTCCAGGATCATGACCTGAGCTGAAGGCAGTCGCTTAACCAACTGAGCCACCCAGGCGCCCTGTTCCTTTTTTGTTATCTGTCTGCCCATGTGCCCTTTCTGTTTGCCCATCAGTACTTTTAGACCTGAGGTTCCATGAATACTGCTGCCTTTAAGTGCTGAATCCCTCTTTGAATTATTTCCTTTCTTTATAGATATTTTTCAAAAACTTGCTGCTGTCAAAGACCAAAGAGAATGGGTCACCACAAGCGGAGCACATAAGGTGAGTAGTCCCAGAAGGTGTGAACACTTCACCTCCATATGGCGGTGGTTCCAATGCTGGGGTTCAGAGCCCCTTGATCAAGTTTCTTATAATTATAGTTCACAAACCTGCTAACCTAGCCTAGAATTGTAAATCTCTGCCAACCCTTTAATATTCTTTATCAGCCTAAGGAGTAAATATAGAAATAGCAAACAGGTTTTCTGAAACTCTTTTTTTTTTTTTTTTTTCCTTTTTCCTATGCCACTTATTAACAACCAAGTTTGTTGCTTTATTTAACTGTTGCTTGAGAAACCCTGGCTATATATAAACTGCCCCTAAGTGTGTATTTACAAATGAACAAATAAAGTGTGTGTACACATATAAATACATTCCTTATGGCACATGGAGTTATATATATGCTTGAACCATATGAAATTGTATGTCTATTGGGCAATTTCATATGGTTAAACCTTATAATCAGATGGTAAAGTATTATAAGCATATGGATCAAATATACATTTCAAGATGAATGGGTGCTGGTTTAGTCGAAACAGACTAAATTTATATATATAGCAAGACTATTTAGATGGTAGCTGCCTACAGCCAGTTTTCAATAAGCTGTTGATTTCTCATATCCCAAGAGGCCACTGTCGAGTATATATTAGAGCAAGGTTGCATAAAATGTGTTCACACGTGCTGCTCATTGTATAGGAGATGATTCTAGGTCATATACAAATCAACGCTTTTCATTTCAATAGCTACATATATTTCACTGATATTACCACTTAGAATTTGAGGAACATTTTTGAGTAGCATTAATTAAGGAGTTAAGTGGATATGGCAAAAATTGTGGGAATGTTATGTCAGTGACTGAAGTTTGGAGAACATTGTTATGTTAGGAGATCAGAGA
Organism: Mirounga angustirostris; assembly: GCF_029215605.1. NCBI lineage: Eukaryota > Metazoa > Chordata > Mammalia > Carnivora > Phocidae > Mirounga > Mirounga angustirostris. The sequence goes on along the minus strand of NW_026991709.1, from coordinate 140,226,004 downwards.
AAAAAGTGAGAGAAGAATAAGAGGAGGGGATCAAAGAAATAAAGATAATGATAGCTTCATAAAAAAGTGAATGAAATCATAAAGGGGAAAATTGACGTAACAGGAACCAAAAATCAGCCAAGCAGTTGTTACATGGCTCACAGCTCTGGCCTGAAATATGTCTGGGTGTGTACTTTTGGGGGACTCTGAGTTCTAAAAGTCTAGAGAAAAGAGGAATGAATTTGCATTAATGGGAATTCAGAAAGGGCAACTGATAAGGTACAGACTTCCAGTTAAGTCATGTTATTTAGCATGATGTCTGGAAGCCTCAATTTATGCTCTTTCTACATCATTAGAAACCTGAGAGGCAAATGAAGTGCTTGGTAATGTTGACATCTTGCTTAGTTTGGGGGAGAAAAGACAGTTTTCAATACTTTGTGGGAAAGGGCCTACCACAATGCCTAGTTCAGAATGAGTTCAAAACATGAACTCAAAAACAGTGACTGGTTACTACCAGTATTGTACTTCCTATCATTAGTCTCCCTACTTCTCCTTGGGGAGAGGCCAGAAGAGGCAGAGGGGACATCCTGGGCACATGAAAATAGAGGGAAGAGTGAGAACCTTGGCCATGTATCTTGGTCCCCTTTGCTTCCTGCCCTGGGTAAGGAATGGCCACAAGGATCTAGCGTTGAGTTTCAAAGCAGGAAGGGGTCCTGCCCCCTGAAAGAGCTGGGTATGGTGAATGTTTAATAAAAAAACTCCTCTTGGGGTTAAGCCTCAATGATCTTTGAAAGAAACATTATACCACTCAAGAAGCTTGTAGTACTTACACAATGAAACTTTCTTTTACTTCATTTTTCAGACATTAGTAAATTTACTTGGTGCCCGAGATACTAATGTTTTGTTGGGTGCCCTTCTGGCTCTGGCTAGTTTAGCTGAAAGGTAAGTGTATTTTAATATCTTTCCAGTTCCACTGCCATAGTAGTTCAGGTGGGAAAGACGAATAATAGATCAGTTTCTCTAGTTACTTACTTACTTAGTTATAATTTGAAAAATAAGCATGAAGTAGCATTAATATATTGAAGAGGATTCTGAATGAAAAAGCATCATTTTAAAACTTAAGTTGGAAAGGAAAATCAGTTTCTTCTATTTTCCCTGACCAGAAATGCCTACCTAGTCTTTCATCCAACCTTCAGATACTTTCACTTTCTTTTTTCTTTTTTTTTTTTTTAAGATTTTATTTATTTATTCATTAGAGACAGAGAGAGAGAGGCAGAGGGAGAAGCAGGCTCCCAAGAAGCAGGGAGCCCGATGCGGGACTCGATCCCAGGACCCTGAGATCATGACCTGAGCCGAAGGCAGATGCTTAAACATCTGAGCCACCCAGGCGCCCAAGATACTTTCACTTTCAAAATAACTGCAGTATTTCTTTGACAACTATATCTCCCTGACTTTAAAAAAAAAAAAGTTCTCTCCTGTATATTCATTCTAACATATAAAACATTTTCAAACACTTTTACCCTTAAAACAATTCTGGATAACATGTTCCCTTATAGACATCATGATTATTTTAAATAAAAGTGTTTTAAATATATTTTTATGCCAATAAGTGAATCAATGCTTTTTTTTGTTTTTATTTTTTAAACTTTCTATGGAATAATTGACATACTATAACTGCATATGTTTAAAGTGTACAACATGATGATTTGATATACATTATGTGTATGGAATAATTAGCAAGTTCAAGAGAATTAATATATTCATCATATCACATACTTTTTTTGTGTGTGCGCAATAAAAACACTTAAGATGTGCTCTCATCAACTTTCAAGTATAAAATACCATACTAACTGTGGTCTCCATGCTGCACATTAGATCCTCAGTACTCCTTCTTATAACTGAAAGTTTGTGCCCTTTAATCCACATTTCTCTCCTGTCTAGCTCCTACCAATCACTCACCATGCTAATCTCTATTTCTATGTGATCAGTTCTTTTGTTTTTTGTTTTAGATTCCACATATATCTGATATCATACAGTAGTTACCTTAGCACAGTTCCTTTCAGGTTCACCCATGTTGTTACAAATGGCAGAGATTCCTTCTTTTTTATGAATAAATAATAATATTCGATTATATTTATGTAGGCCCATATAGGTCATTTTTATGTCTTGGCTGTTGTGAATAATGCCGATTATTACCTTTTTAATGAAAAGCCTATTATTCTTTTTGGAGAAAGGGAATCATGTTATCATGATACTGTTATGAAACAAATTTAAATTGATGACGTACAACATTTGTTGAATGTTGGAATTTGATGTAGCCCGACCCCATGGAGCTATATTGCTTTTTGTTTTTCCTCCTGAGATAATATGAGAACGAGGGTATTAAATGAATGGATATGGTAAAGTATGTTTTTAGTAGTTACTAATAGTTTTCAATTTGTAGTCCAGAATGTAGGGAGAAGATAAGTGAACTCAACATTGTAGAAAATCTGCTGATGATTTTGCATGAATATGACTTGCTTTCCAAAAGGTAGGATTGCTCACAGGGGAAAAGACAATGTCATATTTGATGAAAATGATAATTGTTACATTTATTATGTCATGCTATCTACATTATTAACTGAATGGCATGAGTCACCTTGACATTTATTTTCTATTTTCTATTTAAGTTTTTATAGAGAAACTAGAACAAAGAGGTGTATTGATTTATCTTTGGTCTTGCATCACTTCTAGATCTGGGCATAGAATTGAATTATATAAATCTTATGATCACATCTTTAATATTTTTGTTTATTGAATTTTTTTTACATCCTGTCTTTTTAAGGAAAGAAACTCTGAGGTGGCTCTATTTTTAGCAATTTCAGATTGTATATTGAATAAATTATTAGATTGTTAAAATCTATTCCACTTAAGGAACGTAAAATAAATTAGTATAGCTGCTGACTTGTTTCATGACCACCTGTTATAACTCCAAACAGAATCTAAAATGTATTCATTTTCAATTGAACTACATATTGCTCTAAAGAATTACTGTATTCAGTTAGTTATTAGGTTGTTTTTAAATAGAGTTGCAACCTACATCATTTGATATTTAGTTAAGTAAGTCATGATTTTCTGAAGAGGTAAAACAGATAACAGAAATATCAAGTAATGAGTCTACGGCCATACCACCCTGAACGCGCCCGATCTCGTCTGATCTCGGAAGCTAAGCAGGGTCGGGCCTGGTTAGTACTTGGATGGGAGAAATATCAAGTAATGAAACCCAGACACTTAACCATAGTAAATCCCCGTGAGTCTTTCTTCAAAGTCAATTTTATCCTCTTTTACAAACTATACTTATAGACCTGTGTACCTGAACTCGTTTCTAGGAAAACAACCTCCGCACAGGTGTTAGAACACCAGAGATGAATGAGATAGAGTGTGTAGTGTAGGAGAGGGGACAGGCATGCAGGTCAATGGTTTCACCATAGCACTGTAAGTGGTGTGGTTAACGGATGCACAGGACACTCTGGAAACATAGAGCAGAAGCTCCCAGTCACAGCCAGGGGCCACACCAAGTTTCCTGAAGGAAAAGGGAGTTATCTAGGCAAAGGGAGAGAACAAGTGGAAACAGAATGTGCTGTTTGGAGGCATGAATTTGTCTGTATTAGAGGAACTGCGTGATTGGGCACAGCTGGAACAGAAAACTAGATTAGACAGTTAACGATAAGTTAAAAATATAGCAAATTTTGGTCTGGCTTTCTCTATATGCTAGACCCTGCTTTAAGCACTTTTGTGTGTTAATTCATTTGATCTGCACAGTAACCCATCAATTTCCATATTTTATAGAGGAGGCAACAAGATGCTTTTAGCCAGGTCACAGTGGGCTCTTTGTGCCGAGTAAGAGTGTGTTTTTTATCCATGCACATTATGGGGACTTACAGAAAGATTTTAAGCATGATCAGATTTATTTTGTGGGGCGATTACTCTGATAGCAGTATGTGGGGTGTGTGGCGTGGGGAATATAGCCACACAATGAGATCCATTTAGAAACAAGGAAGGGGATGTTTGGTGTGGAAAGTTTAAGGAGATGCAGAACACTATTTGCCAAAGAACAGATGTTCTGAATGTCAGAACACAAAAGTTTGGGAGGGATTGATGCTGTGGAAAATTGGCTCAGGGGAAAGGAACTGTGGAGCAGTGTGGGCATGAGAAGATTGGAGAGGCAGGTGACGGAGAAGCTTATGTCTTGAGCACAATCAAAGATTACAAGAATGGGAGGAGCAGTGGGGTTAGGCAGCTGCATGATTTGCAAGAGAATTAATCTCAGCCGTTGCCTAGGAAAAAGGCAGCAGTGGATTGGGAAAGGAGAAGGAAGTGTCTTGGATGATTCCGTCTTCTGGCTTGGAAAATTGAAAAGACTGTGATATCATGAGTCAACACTGGAGATATAAGAGGGAAGAGCCAGTTTGGGGAGGAGAATAATGACTTTGAGTTGAGACACAGTGGGATGAGTACCTGTGGAACTGCTGTGTGGCTAGAACTTCTGGAGGCTGAGAGTGATGCCTGGGCTGAGCTCACAGGACTGGGTTAGAGGGGGTATTTGAAGTCACGGGAATGGATGACATTGTCCAGGGAGAGTGTTTAGAATATGAGACTGGAGGGTTATGGATGGTTCTATGCAATGCCATCATCATCATGTTTCAGAGCTCTGCTGAACCCTATGTGTCCTATGCTATCATTATCTTTATTTTACACACCAGATAGTCACTGGGAACATTGCATTTAATCTCCTTGCATTGTAGTGGTTTTGGCATTTTGTTTTAATGTCCTGTTTTTGTAACCACATAGTGAGTTTCTGAAGACTATGATAGAGCTTTTATTTCTTTTGTTTTGAGCACAGTGCAGGTCCCATTGTATGTACCTGATATCTATTCGCTGGCTAGTAGGTTTTTAGCCAGACCAGTGGGCTTACAAGGAGGCTATGACTTAGAACGGTGGTCAGCAAACTATGACCCACAGTCTAAATTTGGCTCCCTGCCTGTTTTTGTAAATAAAGATTTATTGGAACATAGCCATGCCCATTTGTTTTTTATGTGTTATCTATGGCTGCTTTTACATATGTTGGCTGGGTTGGGTAGTTCTGACCAAAGCCGTATGGCTAGCAAAGCCTAAAACACTGTGCTGTGATCCAACCCTTTACAGAAAACATATGTTGACCTGTGACTTAGAAAATGTTAGAGCGCCACAGTGATGATAGCTCTAGTCCAAATGCAGAGTCAGTAACTCACTACGCTGTGATTCTCATCCTCACCACCCTCCCATCCCCTTCCAGATTAACTGCGGAGTTACTGCGCCTACTTTGTGCCGAACCCCAAGTGAAAGAGCAGGTGAAGCTCTATGAAGGGATACCCGTCCTCCTTAGTCTGCTCCACTCTGACCACCTGAAGCTGCTCTGGAGTGTTGTCTGGATTCTGGTTCAGGTTTGTGAGGACCCTGAGACCAGTGTGGAAATTCGCATTTGGGGAGGCATCAAGCAGCTTCTTCATATTTTACGAGGGTGAGTCAGAGGGGGCTGTGGCCGACTGCCTTAGTCACTGAAGGTTGGGGATTCTGCCATACAATGGCAGATTTGGTACATGATCAGCTTGCTTCCTCCTGCTCTTTGGTCCTTTGTGTTATGGAGAATCATTTATACTTGTCACAAACATACTTGAAATCATTATCAGGGGCATTCATCTTTTAAGTTTCTTGGGAGCCCTGAAATATTTATCTTTGCATCACCGGCCTCCATGATAGTGCCGGGAATAGAGAAGGCCATCAGTCTGCAAATGTAGATTGAATGAGATCCAACAACCATAAGAAAACATTTATATTACCACCTTTTTCTTGACAACACTCTATGCGTATTGTAATCCCAACAAGTATAATAATTTTACTTGTAATTTTACTATTTTGCTAAAATGTCTGCATTTGCATATATGGCACTCATCTACAAAGAGAAAGCAAAACCTGCAATTAAAGAACAGATGTATAATCCTTAGTTAAAATGGGAGAAAATATTGTTGATCAAACGATTGTCATGTTACTGACCCTGGTCCAGTTGCTCTTCTTTCCTCTCTAAATCTTCATTGCAGTGCTCTTAAGGTGGGTTAACATGTTATCATCTCTCTTTTAAAAGTAGATATGAGGAATTCTTAATCTCAAGAGACAAACTGAGGGTTGCTGGAATGGTGGGGGGTGGGAGGGATGGGGTGGCTGGGTGATAGACATTGGGGAGGGTATGTGCTATGGTGAGCACTGTGAATTATGTAAGACTGTTGAATCACAGACCTGTACCTCTGAAACAAATAATACATTATATGTTAAAAAAAAAAAAGAAGAAGAAGAAGATAGCAGGAGGGGAAGAATGAAGGGGGGATATTGGAGGGGGAGATGAACCATGAGAGACTATGGACTTTGAGAAACAAACTGAGAGTTCTAGAGGGGAGGGGGTGGGGGGATGGGTTAGCCTGGTGATGGGTATTAAAGAGGGCACGTATTGAATGGAGCACTGGGTGTTATACGTAAACAATGAATCATGGAACACTACATCAAAAACTAATGATGTAATGTATGATGATTAACATAACATAATAATAATAAAAAAAGAATTCTAGTGACATTCAAAGCCTTGAGTATGGAGAAGGAATGGTTATTAAAATAGTTTCAAATTGAAACTTTCTTGAAGTATGTTGCAGTAAGTATGTATTAGATATATTGAAGCCATGGATGATGACATCTTTTGGTACCATCAGTGGGAAAGTTCTAGTACCTAAAATTATTATAAAGGATAATTCAGCCCTATAGGTACTGAATCAAAGTTGAAAAGGAATATGTCTGGGGTGCCTGGGTGGCTCAGATGGTTAAGCGTATGCCTTCAGCTCAGGTCATGATCCCAGGGTCCTGGGATCGAGCCCCACATGAGGCTCCCTGCTTGGCAGGGAGCCTGCTTCTCCCTCTCCCTCTACTGTTCCCCCTGCTTGTGCTCTCTTGCTCTCTCTCTCAAATAAATAAATAAAATCTTAAAAAAAAAAAAAAAAAAAAGAAAAGGAATATGTCTGCCTGAAAGGAATCACCCTTGTAATGTACAGTACCTAAATAAAGCTCTCTCTAATAAAAACAGAGTGACTTATCATTCTTAATATGACCAGATATTATCAAATCAGTGTTATTCAGACTTTGTGCTTGTTATACCTCTAGGTATATTATGGAACTGTATGTTATCGACTTCTATGAGGGTATGTTTCAAAGCATAAGAACAGACTATAGTGATATGGACAATAGCTGTATTAATTATTTCTGTCACCAAAACAAAGGAAAAAATATAAGCTATTGATAATCTACTTGCTTTTTTTAAGATTTTTATTTTTATTTATTTGAGAGAGAGAGAGAGCAAGGGGAGGGACAGAGGGAGAAGCAGAGTCCCTGCTGGGCAGGGAACTTGACTCCGGGCTCTATCCCAGGACCCTGAGATCATGACCTGAGCTGAAGGTAGACGCTTATGGGACTAAGCCACCCGGATGCCCCTACTTGCTTTTGTGAGTATCACATAAAAATCTCAAATACTTTAAAGTATAAACTATAAATCTTTCATTAGTACTGTGGCATAATAAGCTAGCTCCTTGAATATTTAGCAGAAGTTTTTTGTTTTTGTTTTTATTTTTTTTTTGCTTGCTTTTTTAGGATGCTGATGGTGATGCTGATGGCAGTGGTTGATACACCTATTCCAACAGCTATGGGTTGCCCTTTTGGAGAACAGTTATTTTCTTGATGATAACATTAAATTCTGTGATGCTTAAGCAGTCCTTCAGAGATAAAACCTACTGTTTTACCACGTAGGATTAAGTTTAATACAAGGCACCAGTTTTCCTCTTTTGTTCAAGATGTAACCATCCTTGAGAGAAATGAGTTCTTTCACATCTAAAGAGTCAGTTGGCCCGTCCATTTCTCTGGTGCAATGTTAGAAAACTCTTTCCTGGGAAAATGATATATGTCAACACTGATTCTATGTTAAATATGTCTCAGCGCTCTGGGAGAATTTATTACCCCAGCTGGGTAAACAATATCTCTCCAGAGCTTGTGCCTACCCCAGGGCTGCCTGGAGCTGGTACAAGGGGTGGAGGTTGCCAGGCTGTCTGCTGGCATGAGTAGGACCAGGGATTATTGTCAAGGCAGTTTCCAGGAAATCTGTTCGTGCCCATTCACCTACAATCATAAGCTCCAGAACAGTTCCTGAAGGCCTATAGACTCGAGTAGGGGGAGTGATTTCTAAAATTTGAGTTTAACATAATTTGGTTGACAGATAAGATCACCAGTTGTGACTATCCCTAGACCTAGCTCCATTACCTTCCCAAAGCTAACTGAAGGAAGGGCACTAGTGGGCCCAGATGACATGGGAAGGAAGCCAAGGAGACTCCATCTATGTAATATTTAGGCACAAAGAAATCAAGATAGAGCTGTTGCCATAAAAAATAAAGAAATGAAAAAATATAGTAGCTGCATTAAACAAAAAGGAACAAAACAGATAAAAGACATGAAGAAGCTATTGTGGAAGATGCTACCTTGAGTAAACAGAAAACAAGTGCTTTATTTTATCAAAGATATTAAATAGAACATGACATTTATGACCTGAGATTAAAGAAAAGATGCTAGGACTACAAAAAAGGGAAGGTAGAGATTACAGAGCTAGGAAGAAAGGCAAGGACTGAATAATCCACAGAACTGAGACATTCATCAGAGTACCAGACAGAAACTGGAATTAATACAAGGAAGGGCACACTTGAAAAAATTGCACATAATGTGGAGGAAAAAGACAAAGGAATGAGAACCATTAGAAAGTGAAGGATAAGGCTTGCAGAAGATGAGTTTTCAACCTGTGATAACTGATATCCTAGTGAGAGAATAAAGCAAAAGGATAAAAAAATTCAAAGATAGGGTTGCATAGGGGGCTCAGTCAGTTAAGCGTCTGCCTTCAGCTCAGGTCATGATCTCAGGGTCCTGGGATCGAGCCCTGCATTGAGCCCAAAATCTGGCTCCCCACTCAGTGGGGAGTCTGTTTCTCCCTCTCCCTCAGCTCCTCCCCGCCCCTGACTTGTGTGCCCTCTCTCTCAAACAAATCAATAAAATCTTTTTTAAAAAATTCAAAAATATAAAAGAAGAGATCTTTACCAAAATAAGGAAAGACTAGAATTGCTTGGAAAAAGAAAACTCAGCATGAGGAAGACTGACATATAGTCAGGTGAATTGATAGCAGCAGAATAGAGTTCAAAAACAGAGGTGGGGGAGGAGCAGGGGGCGCTCCTGGCTGGCTCAGTCAGTAGAGCATGCAACTCTTGATCTTGGATTTCTAGCCCCCCACGTTGGGTGTAGAGATTACTTAAAAATAAAATCTTAAAACAAAACAAAAAAACAAAGGTGGGCATGTGGAGCTGCGGGGAAATGAGAGTTTTCAATAACTAGTGCTGGATTTAGTTCAGTAACCAGAGAAAGAAGCAGGAGGGAAGGAAGGCAGGAAGGCAGGAAGGAAGGAAGGGAGGGAGGGAGGGAGAGGGGAAAGGAAGGAAGGGAGGGAGGAAGGAAGGAAGGAAGGAAGAAAAAAAGGAAGGAAAGAAGGGACCCCTGCCTCACACCACACATAGAAATCCACTGTAGGTGGATTGGAAGGTGAAACAATAAAGATAACATAGGAGAAAACTTCATGGTCTGGGGGAGGCAAACATTTCTTAAACAGGACCCAGAAAGCACTGACCATGAGGGAAAAGTGATAAATTGTGCATTCACTTTTCTTTTTCAGAGACAGAAATTTTGTTTCCGATCGTTCTTCCATTGGCAGCCTGTCTAGTGCAAATGCAGCAGGCAGAATCCAGCAGCTTCATTTGTCAGAAGATTTAAGCCCTCGGGAAATACAAGAAAATATTTTTTCTCTTCAAGCAGGTATTATATCATATTATTATGTTTTGCTATTTGATACTGTTTAGCATAGGTTTTATTATGTTCTGTGATGATGATAATAATTTGTTATTCTCTGTTATGTATGATAATGTGAAGTAGGCACAATTTGTAAGTTTAAAAACTGTGAAGTTAAATCCATGTAAGTGTCTGAAACCTCCCGGGACTTGTGTTGGGCCTGCAGGTTAGTGATACCACAGACTTTTCTCTCCCTTTCACATTCTGAACACATTGAGAAATCAGCATAGAAGTCAGGCATAAAGAGAGCAGAATAGTAGCTTCATTACTGGAAAAGCTGGATTAGAGAATTCAGCTTGCTTTGTGGCCAGAATCATGGTTCCTATGTTTTCTAGATCTCAGGGCACCCTCCTTCAGAGAGATTCTACAATGCAGACATCCATTCCCCTGGGAACAAGGGAGCACCTTCCTTACTCCATGTGAGCACCTAAAGAGAGGACAGAGCCTCTCTTGCCACACAAAAGCAGGAGCAGGGATGTATGCCCACGTTTTTGGCAGTTTGGCACAACCCTGAACAAGGTTCACAAAAGGGCACCTGGCCTTTGGGACGAGTGGGGGCTTTGGTGCTGCTGACCAAGGTGGGCGCCCTGCCACAGACACAGGAGGGGGGCAGAGAGGCACTGGGGGCGGCCCGCAGGAGGGCAGGCAGGCAGGAGTATATGAGGATATATGTAATGCCTGAAGCACAGTGCAGGGCCAGCGCAAGGGCCCCATAAAAAGGTAGTACCCTTTACAGGTGCTCTGTGCTGTAGAATCCAGCACATTTCTGGTTGGACAAGAAGCAGCTCTGTACAGAACGTCACCAGAAGCTGCCACGGTAACCATGAGGAGGCAGGAAGGGTGGTGCTCAGGGTGTGGGATTTAACAGCTAGCAGACTGCAGTTGGACTTCTGGCCTCTTCCACTTACTAAGTTCTATGGCCTAGTCTGTCGGTCTCTGTGAACCTCAGTTTTCTCATCAGTAAAACTGGTAGTCATGGTACATCCTCTGATTACAAGGGATACTTTGTGTTTTTTTGTTTAATTTTTTAAAAAAGATTTTATTTATTTATTTGGCACAGAGAGAGAGAGACAGCGAGAGAGGGAACTCAAACAGGGCGAATGGGAGAGGGAGAAGCAGGCTTCCTTCCAAGCAGGAGCCCGATGCAGGGCTCAATCCCAGGACCCTGGGATCATAACCTGAGCCGAAGGCAGACGCTTAACGACTGAGCCACCCAAGCGCCCCGATACTTGGGATCATATATTTAAAGTACTCATGTATCCAACCATTGTAGATGTATTTACTGAGCACCTGCCAAGTGCCAGGCACCTGTTGGGCCCTGGGGATTATAATGAAGCTGCTTCCCGGTACACAGTAAGTGCTCAACAAAAGGCTGCGGAGGGGTGTAGACGCACATGAATTACGTGAAGAGCAGCGTTAGACACCACTGCGAGTCAGTTTCCCTCCCCCCAGAGCTGTGTCGCAGGGAAAGGTACTGTGTTTGGAGGAGTGGCTCTGTCACAGAATTCCCTGCGGAGCCCGAGTATTGACGGAGCAGTGTAGAGCGCGGTCAGTGATGACAGACACAATCATCTGGTGGTTTTCTTTACAGCCTGCTGTGCCGCCCTCACCGAGCTGGTGCTCAACGACACCAACGCCCACCAGGTGGTCCAGGTGAGAACGCTGCTCTCCGGGCTCGGCTGCAGACCACGTCAGCACTCACGGACCCCACCTCAGGCGAACTGTGTAGCCCAGAACACAGCTTTTGGGATCCCATGATGTGATTTTAAGATATTTTAATATATCTTATTTAAGTTCTAGAATTCCATTTTATAGTCTCTTTTATTTTTTAATTTTTTTACCTTTTTTAAAATTAAGATTTTATTTATTTATTTGACAGAGAGAGAGAGGGAACACAAGCAGGGGAGTGGGAGAGGGAGAAGCAGGCTTCCTGCTGAGCAGGGAGCCCGATGTGGAGCTCGATCCCAGGACTCTGGGATCATGACCTGAGCCAAAGGCAGACGCTTAACCAACTGAGCTACCCAGGTGTCCCTAATTTTTTAAGCTTTTTTAACATTTTATTTTTAAGTAATCTCTACACCCAACATGGGGCTCAAACTCAAAACCCCGAGATCAGGAGTCACATGCTCTTCCGGCTGAGCCAGCTAGGTGTCCCTAGAATTCCATTTTATAGTCTTGTCCTTCCTTTACCTCACTTGGCTTAGAAGGACCAGCCCTGTGGTTAACCTCTGGTGTCTCTTCCCTATATCATGTGTACTCTTTTTCATTTTATCTCTTTTTTTTTTTAAAAAGCTATTTTGAATAGCTTTAATTCTGGACATATAGTATACCATGGGTTGAGGATAGTAGTCATTTGAATTAAGAGTATATCAGGTTAGGGGCGCCCAGGTGGCTCAATCGTTAAGTGTCGGCCTTCGGCTCAGGTCATGATCCCAGGGTCCTGGGATGGAGCCCCGCATGGGGCTCCCTGCTCGGTGGGAAGCCTGCTTCTCCCTCTCCCACTCCCCCTGCTTGTGGTCCCTCTCTCACTGTGTCTCCCTGTGAAATAAATAAATAAAAATCTTAAAAAAATATTTTTAAAAAAAATTTAAAAAAAGAGTATATCAGGTTATTCAGCTAGAGATGACTGAAACACACACCAACAACATATTTATTGCCAAGAAACCATTTTCACAAAGCATAATTCATTAATCAATCCACTACATATACAGCAATATATGGAAGTAGCATACAATATATCCAACTTCAACTTCAAAATACATAAATACATAAAATGTCATAAGAGATCAGATCACCAATGATTAAAGGCCCGAGGGGAAGCTCAGCAAATCAGGGGGTAGTGGCAGAGCAGGGCATCTGGACTTGGCCAGGTTGAGGTTCATTTCCTACTATCATTTCCTGGTGGTTCGGCCATTGGAAAAATGACTTAGTCTAAGATTTTGTTTTGTCATATATAAAGCAGGGAAATTATAGACTAATTCACAGAATAGCTATAAAGACTAAATGCAGAAAGGCGGGTAAAGCTGTTCACAGTTATAAAAGCCCATGTATAGTAGAGTTCAGTAAATCAAATATTTGGTAATAGAAAAGTAGCAGTAAGTTAGCACTTTTTGTTCATTCTGCTGTGTATATATTAGAGTATCAGAGTAAGTCTAGAAGGATAACTTTCTGGACTTCCATGCATAACTTTCATTTTCTAAATCTATTATTACTCTTGTTTCTTTTATTTTTTCTATGTTCTTTTCTACAATAATTTATCTATGTGTATTGTTTAATTACCAAACTGTAAAGGGAGAGATTATATTTCATAGTTAGACATTTAAAATGCAAAGTACAAAGATATTTGGATCCCTTTACTCAGTCCTTTTTTTTTTTTTTTTAAAGATTTTATTTATTTATTTGACAGAGAGAGACACAGCGAGAGAGGGTACACAAGCAGGGGGAGTGGGAGAGGGAGAAGCAGGCTCCCCGCAGAGCAGGGAGCCCGATGCGGGACTCGATCCCAGGACCCTGGGATCATGACCTGAGCTGAAGGCAGTCGCTTAACCAACTGAGCCACCCAGGCGCCCTACTCAGTCCTTTTTTATCCCCTACTCCTTTTTAAAGTATTTAAATGACTTTAAATTGATATGCTTTATTATTTATCATCAGTTGAAATTTTAAGAGTGTGGTTGTAGTCTTTAGTATTACATTGATATATTTACTATTCTCCTGTCTACTTACACAGAGTTCTAAAATTCTACGAACATTTCTTTTCAAATACTAATTTTTCAGATTGTGTAGTTGCTTCATTGTGTTTGTGTGTCTCTCTGGCATTGGCAGTGGTCACAGATAACATGTGCTCTTTATTCTTCCAGGAAAATGGTGTATATACAATAGCAAAATTAATTTTACCAAACAAACAAAAGAATGCAGCAAAAACGAATCTATTACAGGTAATAAGCATGTCCATTGTTCTTCTGTATCGAGTTACTGAAATCTGGGGAAACTTTGAGAATATAAATTCCCTCCCAGTCTCCGTACTGACTGGGAGGAAAAATATCAGGTGCGGGAGGCTGGCATGAAAACAAATGCTGTCAAAACAAAATAAAGGGCTTAACAGTGGTTTCTCTGGGCGGAGGGGGGGGTCAGGTGATTTTATTTATGTATTTCTTTGCTTATCTTAAGTTCTATTTTTTTTTCCAAAACAATGCTTATGTATCAGAAAACTGTAAGAGGAAAATTATATTCTATCTTTAAGCATGGACCACAGTTGGTAACATTTCATCTTTACAAAGGAAAGCCTGTAAAATGGATCTTGGTGGACGAGAAGAGACTCGCCAAGTCGCTAAAGGGGTGTGAGTGGGGCAGCCATGGCATCTGCCACAGGGTGGAAGAGCATTCCGCACAGAGGGAACACCATGTGCGAAGTGCGAGAGCCAGGCAGCTTAGAGTGTGCTTCCGCCGCCCAGCGGGGCTGGGGTGTGTGGACGGGGGAGGGAGATGAGGCTTTGCAGGCAAGAGGGGTGCTCATTATTGCAGGCTCCTGCGTGCTATTTTAAAGAGTGGGCATCAGGGGGCCAGTGTCCCTGAAGATACTGGAAAGATAAAATCAGATTGAAAGTAAGCCTTTGCAGGACTTGCAGCTCATTCTTTTCTCCCAAGTCATTTAGAGAGGAAGTAAGAAACCATGTTTACCTCCAATCCAATCGAAGGGCTGTCACCCCGAATGAGAGAGAAAATGAGCAGAGAAGTTTTGGTGGTATCCGTGGGCTGGCAGGCAGAGGTTTTAGAGAGCTACCCATGACAACGTACAGGTGCGGGACTTAATTTCTTTGGTGCACCACAGAGGCATGATGTGATGCTGGACAACAGAAGTCAAACCCACCTTGCAGATGCATTTTGTTAAGCTAGTAGAGGGTTTCTAAAAATTCACATTGAAATGATTTTTGAGGGACGTTTGCATCCTGCCCTTTCTCACTGCCTCCACCACCCTCCACCAAGCTCCGTCATGTCGTTGTGTCATCTGCCTGCTTCCCTGGGCAATTTTATTTGGGACCCTTCGGTATTCAGACCACTAATTTTATGGAATGATTCCAGATCCCAGTTCAGCAGACCCCAATCACCCCCGTGGTGGCCTGTGTACATGACCGACTGCAGGCTGGGGGCTCTCTGTTTTTTTTCTTGGCACTGCAAAGTCACAGACATTTAGATGTTTATTTTTCTTTGGTAAAGTCTCACAGGCCTCTTTCTGAGTGTTCTCGGGTGTAGTTCTACTGTAGATTGTTCTATTTGGGAAACGCTTAAGACTCTTTACTCAAGAGACCAATTTGTCAAGTCTGAGTCCAGTGTGCCTGTGGCTATTTTTATATGTTATCATTTCGAGTGTTTATTTTCTCATAGAAGCCATATAAATATTGAGGCATACATAGCAAGCTAGAAACAAAATAAACCTTGAGCTCCTGAAAATCTCTGGACATGTGGTTTTCTCAGAGTAGGAATTTTATTTCTGGTCTCTGTGTTCATTTTGTACTTTCTAGAAAGGAATTAATGACAAGTACTGAGTGGAACGAGGCTAACCTCCTAGCATTCTACAACGTAAATGCTTTTTTAAAATATGAGACCTACCCCAGGTATTGATGGTTTTTGTCTTTAGTCATAACCTTTGGCTCCCATGGAGGTCAGCCACTCACAGTAAAGTCACTTTAATGTTTAGTTCATGATAATTTTATCCTTGCAGTGTTTTAATTTGCTGAGCTACCTTTGAGAATCACGCACCCTTTTATTTTCCAGTGTTATGCGTTCAGAGCCTTGAGGTTTCTCTTCAGTATGGAAAGAAACAGACCACTCTTTAAAAGGTATGAGCTTAGAGAAATTTAAGTGACCAGTGATCATGACATTGAACTGTTTTCACATACCTGATTTAGATGCAAACAGTAAGAGAAGAATGCATCAGTATGCAAAGCATGTATTTTCAGATTTCTTAGAATCCACAGATAATAAGACTGACTTACCCTGGTGATATCTTAACACTGAAAGTGAACTAAATGATGAAGAAAGGGAATAAATCACTCTATCAATACAATTCTTAATTACTGTGACTGCTATGGGTTTTAGTTTTCATTTTTTTGGACGTTAACATTTTAAATGGATGACATAAAAATATGTGCTTGTTCTTACGCATTCAGAAATTCCAAAGTTGGTCTAGTCATTTCCTCTGTATCAGTGGAAAAAGAAGTATTTTCAGGGTATCCTTCATAGGGCAGGAGCTCATTTGATGGGGAGGAGGCTAGGTGTTCTTAGGTCAGGAGGCTGTGCTGGTGAGTGTGACAAAAAAATCAGCCCCTTGGGAAGCAAACACTAGTTACCTACGTGTGTGGTCTGCATGCCCCTGGGTTGGCCAGGCTGGTCAAAATCATAGGCCCAAGTTCTTACTAGAATTCTATTGATATAAGGTGGAATAGAAATAAGAACTTGAGTTAATATAATGTGTTTTGTTCTGAAGCATTGGAGCATTTTATGTTGCTACTTTATTTACAAATGATGTTTGAATTTGAGGGAAGAAAAGGAAGTAAAGTTATTATAACCTTTTATTTCAAGGCCCTAAACCATCCATTTTTATGGGCTTAATGATTTTACTAAGCCCTTGAAACCAGTACCCTGCAAATGATGCATAAATCTCTTCATTTTTTTATTTACCTGTATTTTTATTTTATTTTCATAAAACATTTAAAAATGGGGTTAGTATTTACCTCCTAGGGTTAATATGAGGACGGAATCAAATGGCGTGTTTGAAAGTGTTCATCACTCCATAAACACCCCATAAACATTCCTTTCCAAAATGCTTAATGCCTGTACCTCCAAATATCTTACAAATAAGGTCTTTGTATAATCTGTGTCATAACATGAGATCTGCCCTCTTAATAAATGTTTAAGTGTACAGCACAGTATTGTCAACTATAAGCACCATGTTGTACACCACATCTCTAAAAACTTTCCTCTCTGGTTGCTTTTCATTATCCCTTAAAACCTGTAGTTCTAGTTCATTTTTGTGAGATAAGCTGGTGAGTACTATTTGCCCCCACTTTGTTGATAACCTAAGGAAGTTGAGTTTATTTAATGTAATTAATCTGTGAGTGAGCTAGATCCCAAAGGGAAGGAATGAGCAACAGTTACCAAGCCCTACATGAAGTGTCTGTGTATGTTTTCCCTGTAGACTTTTCCCCACCGACTTGTTTGAGATCTTCATCGATATAGGACATTATGTTCGTGATATCAGTGCTTATGAAGAATTGGTATCAAAGTTGAATTTGTTAGTGGTAAGCCCTGAGTTTTAAATATTTGGGTAGGCTGGTATGTGGTCAGGAATGGAAATTATCATAGTGCCCATTTCCTTTTTATTTTTTTGTTTAGGAGGATGAACTGAAGCAAATTGCTGAAAATCTTGAAAGCATTAATCAGAATAAAGCTCCTTCGAAATACATAGGCAACTATGCGATTTTGGATCATCTTGGAAGTGGAGCTTTTGGCTGTGTCTACAAGGTGACTTTGCCCTTGGAGAAAAATATTTCTGATATTCCGAAGCAAACCAGATGTCCCACTTGCACACACCCACGCAACTGGGTTAGAGCCCTCGTTATTGAGAAATAGGTACAAATTAGAATGATTGTTTTTGCCCATCAAATAGCTGTCCTGATGTTATCTTATCTCAGCTCTAGAAATTTGTCACTAATCTTTGAAGACAAAAGCCGTTGTTAATGTCTCACAAAAAAATAGTCAAAGAGGCTTGTCCCAGTGCATGAGACTTTCTCCAAATTCATACCAGAGTTTTCTATATTTACCCAGGAAAATCCTACCAAAGAGTGCAGACTGACCCAGGAGATAGCAGTTTTTTGAGCTGAGCTTAGTGTACATACAGACAAAAATTTTAAAAATTCTGTTACTTTTGTAGATTATTTAGATTACTTGTTTTAATCATGTGACTTATTAATCGATCTCTTTTTTTTCCCTTCTTTCTACCCCCACCCCATCATTATTATTTATTATTATTATCTTATTTTTTGTTTTTATTTTAGGTTAGAAAGCGTAGTGGTCAAAATCTTTTAGCAATGAAAGAGGTCAATTTACACAACCCAGCATTTGGAAAGGATAAAAAAGATCGAGACAGCAGTGTAAAGAATATTGTTTCTGAATTAACCATAATTAAAGAACAGGTAAACGTTTTTCTTGTTTATGAAGATATGTTCCTTAACTAAGTGTCATTAAAAGAAAGTAGAGTTCTTGTGCTATTCTTGTCCATGCTGTTTAAGAACTGGTTCTGTTTATAATAATTGATATTGAGGTGATAATATTTTGGTTAGATATTTTTCTGAAGGCTTGACATTGAACCATAGAAAGACTTCCTGGAGTTTATATCAGCGCTTGGGGTGCAGAATGTTTGGGTTTACAGCAGAGTGCCACATATATGGAAACACCCTTCTTTTTTCATTGCAAGCGTATCCATTTCCTTCTCATTATGTTGTAGAATATTTGGTTACTTAGTTACACGCATAAGCATATGAATAAGAGTTCCCTGACTTTTGTCAAGTGGAACCAAGCTGTTAACATTCCTCAAATACAGCTTATTAAATCTAAAAGTAGATTTTCAAGATGGGTTATTATTTATTGGAATGAGTGGAATATTCAGACATAATGTAACAACTCAGTTAACTATCATTATGAAGGTTTGTTTGGGGAGAAAGAATAAACATGTCAGAAGAGAAGTGAGATTGGATTTTGTAATCCAAGAATACATGGGTTTCTTTTTCAGCTTTCCTTATTTATACATTCATTATGGGTACTGTTCATTTGTAACTCCTGTGGAGAGTGACCAGCTTCCCTGCTCTTTATTCTCCATGAGTTAAATTTGCATAGCATCTGTGCTGGGACATAAAGATCACCAAATAAATATGATGATCTTTATTCATCAAAATATATAGTTCTAGCCCAATTCATAAATTGCAGTACGTACTATCATTAATAGCTTATTTTATAGTTGACTTTCATATATAGTAATAGAGTGGACTTGAAGAAGAAGTTAGTGTCCACTCCCGTGTAGGATACTCTGATACTCAGCAGTATGCTGTTTCACTGTAGCACAAGGCTAGAGCATGGCTTTTGCTGCAAGCTGATCGAGTATCTTCATTTGAACCCTGATCTGGATATAGTCCTGGCCAGTGAGCTAGGCTTAGAATATGGTTCTGTTGCTTACCTGGTCCTGTATTGTTTAAAATCTGCTGGCCACTTGATAGTTGATGAGGTAGACCTTGTTTTAGCACGTTTCCTAAGAGAAGAAAGTATCAGGGTGGGGACGTATAAGAGGCATGTGTTTGGACTTAGAGAAAACTCAGAATTGTACAGTTGCACTCTTAAGAGGGGACTGAACCACAGGAAAGGATAATAACATTTAGAGGCCTAAAAGGAGGAGGTGATGGCAGACACAAGTGGCAGAAATGGAACTAGGAAAGGAGAGTGAGTTTGTTAAGAATGAGACTAAGCTGCAGTAAGAAAGAAGCTCCATATCCATTGGCCTAAACAAGAGGCTTGACAATGCAGTGAGCTATTTCTCTTTCATGTGACAATCCTAGAGTGAGTGGACCAAGCTGGTGGTGGTCTCTGTTCCATGCAATCATTTGCGAATGTGGGTTCTTTCTCCCTTACTGCTCTGCTACCTCTAGGCCATTGTCTGCATCCGCTTGGTTGAAACTGCCACAGGCACGTTCACATCCAAGGTGAAAAAGGTAGAGCATGGTGGGGGGGTGTTCCCAGTGTTTAGGACTCAGACACAGGAGCACACGTGTTTCCCCTTACAGTCGCTTGGTGAGAACTTAGTGACAGTCCCTCTCAGGGCTGCAAGGCAGGCTGAGAGATGTCATCTCTGCCTGGGAAGCCATGTTCCACCCGAACTAAACTGCAATGGAGGAATGGGAAGGGAGGTTTTTGGTGGACAGTTATCAGACTCCCCTTCAAAAAGGCAAGAAAAGAGACCAGAAAGAGATGCAAGCCATTTATAAATGTAATGTCAACTATTCTGAGATAGAATAAATTTCAATTTGCCTAGAAACTTAAATTATAAATAAGCAACTATAAAAATTTTAGTATTCTTATAGGAAAGGAAAGTTTTGAAAAAGTAGAATTTCTGTGTAATATCCTGAGGTAAATTTAGGCCAAAGAACTGAATACTTCTTACACATGGCAAGGAAAACTTCATTCAAGACTACTGCAATAGGAATTACAACAGGGGAGAGAGCTTGAACTCAACTCTGAAGACAACAGCAATAGCTAGTGATTTACAACCAAGAGGCTGGGTGAGGGGGTGCCTAGATGGAAAATTACTCGGAAGGACTTCATTAGCTGTCAAAGATGGGTTGATGAGGAACTTGATTGGATATGAAGAGTGGGGAGATTCTTGCTAACCTGGCTTGGCAGGATCCTTGATAAAACCAGGCAGGCCAAGCATGAAGAAGAGAGCTCCGAGAAGCCTGACTAAAGTTTGGCCAAGAAGGGAGTCCTTGCCAACTGTTATTATAATGTAAATGGAGTTAGTAATGCTTAGATTCTTTCAATTTCATACTAACCATTTTGGAGAGCATAGAAAGACACCAAGTGTGAATAGACATAAACAGTATATATGAATATTTAAGTAGCAGGGAGAGGTAAGAGGCAATGGTGTACCTATTCAACATAAATTGCTTCATTGCAGTTTTCTTATCTTTGCAATGTGTGTGTAGTGGTGGGATGGGGAGCGCTAAATGAATTCTTCAGGTTACTTTGAGTTCTACAGTTCTCTGTTTTAGTTAAATTAGGGGATAAAGTACAATCAGTTTTTAATTCTAATTGATAAGGCTATATGGGAGATTGCTATTTTCAGATTAGTTTTGTAGGTAGCAAATAATAAGAGTCATGATAAAAATCTCAAATCTCAATTAGATGATATCTTGAAATGCTTAATTTTATAGATAAATATGAATGCAATAATTTCTGTGTTGTTTTCAATTATATTCAATTATAGTCCAATTATATTTTCAAGTAATGTAATGTTTGTTATTTATTTTCTTATAGCTCTATCATCCCAATGTTGTACGCTATTACAAAACATTTCTGGAAAGTAAGTATGAGTTTTCAGGATATTTCTAATTAAGGAAAAGTATCTATATTATATATTTCTATATTAGAATGTCACAAAATAAACTTAATTCTTTTCTTTTTTTCCAACTATTTTCTTTATTTGTGGAAGATCTTGTGCATCACTTTTTTGATCAGTGAAACAGTAATATAATAATCAATGGCCTACAGATAGTTATAAAATACTTAGACTCCGATATGAAAGACACTGCATGAACAAAGCAAAATAGTTATTATAGCTATTTTCTTACATACACACACACAAAACCATAGTAGGATCAGGAGAGCAGCAAACTAAAGGATAATGGCATATTTAAGACAAAATTAAAAATTGTTTTCATTGACTCAGATGACATTTTTCACCCCCCTAATAAATTGGGAGTGGCTACATCTTTGAGATTTATTTTACGTAAAGTTCAGGTAATTACCACAAGGTGGCGGTGGAGCCCTGACTGATTCTGCAGGCAGGCCCTCTTAGGTGTAAGGAGGATGGATTATTGAATCAAAAGGTTGAGATAAAGCCAAACTCAGTCACATGCTTAAAACAATATAGGACCTTTGACGGAAACAATAAAAGTACTGATAAACCTTAATGTGCATCACATACGAAGTTTCAAAGTAAGTTGTTTGGAGGAAGATTTAAAGAAGTACAAGGCAATGGTTGGGACTTCCTCATTGCCTCTTTATAAATGCTATTATTAGGCAAACCTATTGTGTACTGTGGCATTTTATGATTTTACCCATCTCCCTTCCCCTAGCTGACTCAGAGGAACCCAGTGCTGAAACTCCAGTAAATCCTGCTCCCTTGATATTAGAATTCTTGATAGTAGAATATATTCTCATAATTTAGTGCATATCCCATTAGAGATGAAGATTGGCTTCTGACTTGCACTACGGAAGTGACACAACTTAGGCTAATTTAAAAACAAAATAAAACTTTTATAACCTGACATCTTCCAAAAAGAATTGGAAGTGGCTTAAAAATACATAAAATACGATAAACATAGATTAGGGAATTAGGGAATTATGGGATTAAGAGTACACTTATTGTGATGAGCACTGAGTATCGTACAGAATTGTTAAATCACTATACTGAACACCTGAAACTAATATAATACAGTATGTTAATTATGCTTCAATCAAAAAAGAAAAAATTAATATAAGAAAGGAAAAAATTAAGCTAGGAGTAAGATTAGTATATACACTGAGTATTTCTTGGGATGATAAACAATTGCAAATAATATAAATGTCTATCTTTAGGAGAATAAATAACGATCCATCTGTTGTGGAATACTATGCAGCCAGCAGAAAGAATGGCACGGATCTGTGTGTACTGTTAGGTCAGGCTGCTGAATGAAAAAGTATAAGTGGCAGAACATGTATAGTAAATATTTCATTTTTGTAAATATTGTGTATGTACATATTTTATATACATCCAGAACATCACAAAAGATACATATCACATATCATCATTAATAATTTCATATTGGTTTTGGAGGAGAAAGTAGAATTTACTTTGTTTCTTGACATCCAAAGCAAAGAGATGAATGCAATCAGTTATGAGATTCCCAGTGCCCATAAGATAAAGCCAGTAGAAGTCCAGCTTTCTCTGCTATAGAGGGGCACGACAGAAATTTCTGTACGGGTTGTTTTCTCAGCTGTGTCATTGCAAGACCATGGCATGATTCCATTGTAAAATTCTGTGAGGTACATCTATGAAACCATCAAACAGTAGTTTAAAATGCAATTTTCTGAATTTCTGACATGATTTAAGGGTAAATTTTATTTTATTTTATTTTATTTTTTTTAAAGATTTTATTTATTTGAGAGAGAGAGAGAATGAGAGACAGAGAGCATGAGAGGGAGCAGGGTCAGAGGGAGAAGCAGACTCCCTGCCAAACAGGGAGCCTGATGCGGGACTCGATCCCGGGACTCCAGGATCATGACCTGAGCCGAAGGCAGTCGCTTAACCAACTGAGCCACCCAGGCGCCCTTAAGGGTAAATTTTAAACTACTGATAGAAAAGGTGGGTTTACATGTTCTTCAGGAAATGCTCCATGACTAGGCATCATTTACTTGTTCTCTTTGGCCACTCCCAACTGTTCCCATCTTGGCGTACAGAGAAAATGATAATATTTGCCAGCATAAACTTATGCTAGGAGGTAGTCCATAACCGAAAGGGACTGTTGCTGGGCTCCAGGATCCCCAAGAGGCCCTCACCTCCACTGTTTCCAGGACTGACTGGGTCCATATCTTAGCACGTCTCCAATTCCTTAGTGCTGTGCCCTGCACACACGTTGGGAAGCTCGGATTCTAATTCATGTTTTTTTCTAAATATATTGAATTTAAATTTCTATTATCTCTTCCTTGTTTTCTTATAGATGATAGGTTGTATATAGTTATGGAACTTATAGAAGGGGTCCCTCTTGGAGAACATTTCAGTTCTTTAAAGGAAAAACAGCATCATTTTGTTGAAGAAAGACTATGGAAAATATTTATACAGGTACACTTTTGTTTTCGTTAATTTTTTTTTTTTTTTTTTTTTTTTTTTTTTTTTTTTTTTACCAAACAGTAAATTTCTGAGCTGATTTCTTAGAGATGTGTATAGTGGTCATCAGTGGTGGTATGTATATTGGGGGATATAAAATTTGTTTTTTATTTGCTCTTTCAAGCTGTGCTTAGCTCTCCGGTACTTACACAAGGAGAAGAGGATTGTGCATAGAGATCTGACACCAAACAACATTATGTTGGGGGATAAGGACAAAGTAACAGTTAGTAAGTATAAGAATCTTAAAATTTTTAATTTAGGAATTCCTGAATATTATTCAAGAGCAGAGTTGTTCAATAGAAGTTTCTGCACTCAAGGGAATGTTCTGTATCTGCATTGTCCAATATGTGGCTGTTGGGCACTTGAAATGTGGTTAGTGTGACTGAGGATGTGAATCTTTTTTTTTTTTTTTAATTTTTAATTAATATATAATGTATTATTAGTTTCAGGGGTACAGGTCTGTGTTTCATCAGTCTTACACAATTCACAGTGCTCACCATAGTACATACCCTCCCCAATGTCTATCACCCAGCCACCCCATCCCTCCCACCCTCCTCCATTCTAGCAACCCTCAGTTTGTTTCCTGAGATTAAGAGCCTCTTATGGTTTGCCCCCTTCTCTGGTTTCATCTTGTTTCATTTTTCCCTCCCTTCCCCTATGATCCTCTGTCTAGTTTCTCAAATTCCTCATATCAGTGAGATCATATGATACTTGTCTTTCTCTGATTGATTTATTTCGCTTAGCATAATACCCTCTAGTTCCATCCACATAGTTGCAAATGGCAAGATTTCATTTTTTTGATGGCTGAATAATATTCCATTGTATATATATATATACACCATATCTTCTTTATCCATTCATCTGCTGATGGACATCTATGCTCTTTCCATAGTTTGGCTGTTGTGGACATTGCTGCTATAAACATTGGGGTGCATATGCCCCTTCTGATCACTACATTTGTATCTTTGGGGTAAATACCCAGTAGTGCAATTGCTGGGCCGTAGGGTAGCTCTGTTTTCAACTCAATTGCACCCAAAACCATAAGATACCTAGGAATAAATCTAACCAAAGAGGCAAAGAACCTGTACTCATTAAACTATAGAATACTCATGAAAGAAATTGAGGAAGACACAAAGAAATGGAAAAATGTTCCATGCTCATGGATTGGAAGAACAAATATTGTGAAAATGTCTATGCTACTTAGAGCAATCTACAGATTTAATGCAATCCCTATCAAAATACCATCAACTTTTTTCAAAGAAATGGAAAAAATAATCCTAAAATTTGTATGGAACCAGAAAAGACTCCGAATAGCCAGAGGAATGTTGAAAAAGAAAAGCTAAGCTGGTGACATCACAATTCCAGACTTCAAGCTCTATTACAAAGCTGTCATCATCAAGACAGTATGGTACTGGCACAAAAACAGACACATAGATCAATGGAACAGAATAGAGAGCCCAGAAATGGACCCTCAGTTCTATGGTCAACTCATCTTCGACAAAGCAGGAAAGAATGTCCAATGGAAAAAAAGACAGTCTCTTCAAAAATGGTGTTGGGAAAATTGGACAGCCACATGCAGAAGAATGAAACTGGACCATTTCCTTACACTACACACAAAAATAGACTCAAAATGGATGAAAGACCTAAATGTGAGACAGGAGTCCATCAAAATCCTTGAGGAGAACACAGGCAGCAACCTTTTCGACCTCAGCCACAGCAACTTCTTCCTAGAAACATCGCCGAAGGCAAGGGAAGCAAGGGCAAAAATGAACTATTGTGACTTCATCAAGATAAAAAGCTTTTGCACAGCAAAGCAAACAGTCCACAAAACCAAAAGACAACGACAGAATGGGAGAAGATATTTGCAAATGACATATCAGATAAAGGGCTAGTATCCAAAATCTATAAAGAACTTCTTAAACTCAACACCCAAAGAACAAATGATCCAATCAAGAAATGGGCAGAAGACATGAAGAGACATTTCTGCAAAGAAGACATCCAAATGGCCAACAGACACATGAAAAAGTGCTCAACATCACTCGGCATCAGGAAAATCCAAATCAAAACCTCAATGAGATACCACCTCACACCAGTCAGAATGGCTAAAATTCAGGTCAGGAAATGACAGATGTTGATGAGGATGCGGAGAAAGGGGAACCCTCCTACACTGTTGGTGGGAATCCAAGCTGGTGCAGCCACTCTGGAAAACAGTACGAGGATGTGAATCTTAAATTCTATCAAATTTTAATGAAGTAAACACCCCTATGTGACTGGTGGCTACTGTATTGGACAGTCACTAGTGTAGTTCTTGATTGAATTGTATTTTGCCCATATGAGAGAATAAAGTACTGTTCGGATATTTAAGTATTTAACTCCCAATTCAATGGTTGCTAGGTTTTTTTCCTCTCTATAGAACACTACTTCATCAGCAAAAGCTTTTATGACTACCACATAGGCACATTGTTTTGAACTATTTTAATATAGTCTGTACCATATGGGTGACAAGTATACATATCAAGGGCTGTGAAAAAATCTAGGCATTTGTATATTTTAGCATCAGTTTTTATCAAAATATTTTCAACTGATACAGGTAGGCCTAATGTTGGCTAAAATTTTACAAGTGAGGAGGTTAATTTTTTCCCCACAATTGTATAATTCTCAATCATAACTTAAAATTAACTTTTTAACCTAGATTGATAATTTGCATTCTCCTGTTCTTCTTCACTCATGAACACTTGTGTTACTCTCATGGACTATTAATCTTTCACCAACTATAAGTAAGGATATACATATCTAAATCAGTAGTTTCTAGATTTTTTTTGCTCATGACATTCCATCAGTAAAATATTTTTTGTAATATACTGCCAATGTATATATGCTTACTTATAAATTCTATACCTATATCACTGTACAGTTATTCAATATAAAGTACACAAAGTCTACAAATAAAATATAAAGGGGTGCACTAAAAAATCAAAATAAAGGTTTCAATACTTTTTCCTGCCCTCCAGTGGATTGCCTTAGGCATTTCGCTTGGAGACCACTTCCCTAAATGTTATTGATGTGAGAGACACATGATAACATTTTAAGGCTGATTCTCTTCGTTTTAGTAGAATCTAATTCTTCATAAAGGCAATTCCAAATGTGCACCTTTACCATCACCACGTGTCTTCAGTAACAACAATTAGATTTACTGTCCAGATTTTTCTAAGAGCATCCTATATTAGTTTAAAATATAAAAAGCAGCTCCAAACAGGAACTCTATAGATAACTTCCAATGCAAAGTTACTTGGAAATATTTCCAGGCCAGTGCTTTGTGAAATATAAAATGAGACCAAATAATTGTGAATCTTCACCTTGGACACACATTTGCTTGATTATTTGAAATTAATTATAATTTTGTTTGCCATAAGCTTTCATTTTTTTTCCTTTTTTATAAATTAGACTTGTGTTTCCTTAAGAATTTTTCCTATTTATATACCTATAGGTATTTTAATTTATAAGTTAATGAGAATTAATAGAAATCAAATTTATTATACCTATATATTATTAAATAGGAATGAACAGATTTGTTTTGTTTTGTGTTAGTATATGATGCCTTTGATGGCTATTCAGGCCACGTTTCTGAGTAATAGCTAACCTTGCATTTTATTTTCTTACTAAGATCAGCTGTAATCATTTCCTTGGTTACATTTAATACATTGAGGTTAATATTTTATTTTAGTAGCTTGATTTCTTTTCTATCTAAGCTTATTAAATTTTATATTTATCTTCTGTAATCAGTACTGCATATCAAAATAGTTTACAAAATAAAATAGTGCTAAAAATCTTATAAACTCTTAACTCTTTGCAATCCCCAGTTCTCTGTTTTCTGAAAAATTTAATTCTCTTTAGTTTCTTCTGGCATTTGATTTTCCATTGTGATAGTTGAGGATTTAGTTTTCTTATTTTTTCTTCTTCCCCATCTACCATCCTGCCAATATAGTTATTGCACAATTTGAAGTTAAATTAATATTTAATATTTACGTTATTACTGTATAATTCCTGTTCAATGTTGATCACCTTTCCTTTCTCGTAGACCTTTCTATTTTTCTTGGAGCTAATAATTGCCTTCTTTTTTGTTTGTTTTCTTAATTTTCTATGTAGGTATTATTTCTTCTTCCCAAGTCTTCCAAAAAGATTATAAAAGCCCTCTCTGTACATTTCCATGTGGTCAAACATGGCAGTTACTTTCAATTTTGTTTTCCTGGACATCCAGCTGCTTGCTGCAATGTAGATTGGATTTTAATTTAGGTCTGCTGCATGGCCATTGTCCTGGAACTTACATTTGCTTCTTTTCTAATTGGAGTCTTTTTTATGTTCTGTGATTTCCCCTTTCTTTTTTCTTTCTTTCTTTTTTTCCTTCCTTCCCTTCTCTCTTTCTTCCTTTCTTTCTCCCTTTTTCTTACTTTCTTTTGTTCTTTTGTTCTTTCTTGCTCCCTCCCCCGCTTCCTCCTCCTCGTCTCTTCCTTCCTTCCTTCCTTCCTTCTGTCCTTCCTTCCTTCCTTCCTTCCTTCCTTCCTTCCTTCCTTCCTTCCTTCCTTCCTAGTTTTCATTTAAATTCCAGTTAGTTAACATACAGTGTAATATTAGTTTCAGGTGTAGAATTTAGTGATTCATCACTTACACACTCTTCTTTTTTAACTCTCCTGCTGTGCTGAAGTGTATCTTCTAGTACTTTCCTTAAAAAGAATGTTCTGAATCTTACAATTTTTGGATGCTTGTGTGTCACAAAATATTTATAGGAGACTTTGTACTCTATTGGGTGGGTGTAGTATTCTCAGATAAAAGTCATTATCCTTTCAAATTTGAAGGCATTACTTCAGTCTTCTGGTATCCAGTTTTGCTGTTTGGAAAGCCAATGCTGTTTTGATTCCCATTACTTGATATATTAGCTCTTTTATTTATCTAGAAAATTTTAGGTTCTCTTCATCCACAGCTTTGGGTGGGTCTCTTCGTTCAGTGTATTTGGAACTAAGTGTGTACTTCAATACTGGAAGCTAAAACTTCAGTCTTGGGAAATTTTCCTGCCTTATTTTTTCATTATTTTTCTCCCTTCTTTACTTTCTAGAATTCCCATTAGTCTTGGATCTATATGCTAAATAATATCCTAATTTAAAAATAATTATTCTCTTAGTTTTCAGCTCTCTTTGTTCTACTTCAGTTATTTCTTCAACTTAATTTTCTCATGCTTCTATTGAATATTTAATTTTGATTTTCACATTTTTTAATTTCCCCTTTTATCTTGTTCTTTATTTCATTTTCATGGAATCCTGATTTTATTCTCTCTCAAGGTAATGTAGACTTTTCTTTTTAGCACCCTGCATTGTTTCTTTATCTTCTGGTTCCATCCCCCACCCCCCCACCCCCACCACCAATCTCTCTGTCCTAATGGAGACTTTTCTCAAATGTCTATTGATCCTGGGCTGACAAAGACACTAAATAAGCTGTTGGAAGCTCTGTGGGTTCCAGCTAAGGCTGCCATCTGTAAACTTCATTAGAGCACAATGACATTTTTCTTTGGAAACCCCCAAAGTTTTTACCTAAACTTTTTCCAGAGAATGCATCTCCAGTATCTTGACTGAGGCAATGTCTATCTGTTGCTGTCATTTGGGGAGTGGTGTGGACAAAGGGGCCTCAGGTAGTTATGTTCAGTTGATAGGTTTTCCCTGAATTCCTATGGGTTCACCCACACTCTGCTTTGTTTCTTTCTGGTTCAGTCAGTGTTTCTGGAAAATAAATCTCTCTTTTTCTGCTAGTGGCAGGGGGAACTCAATAACTGAGGAGTGTCATATGTGAATGTGGGGAGGGACCTGTGGACTTGATCTTAACTCTGTCTTTTGAGCTTTTTTTAACTTCACTTATCCTTGTGTGGCACACTGGGCTCTGCAGGGTGAATGGGCTCCCTTTTGGCCGTCTTATTCTCAGACTCATGGTTTGGGACTTCTGCTCGGTACATTCTCCAACTATTTTCCATCTTACAAAAATTCATTGGAATATCTTATCCTCTGTTGTCACCAAGCCCATTCTCATTGTCCTTGTGAGTTAGTAATTTATACAGAAAATTGATTTCCCTTCATTTTAGCAAGATTTTGAGAGCTAGAAGACATACACAATCTACCTTTTTTTTTTTTTAAGATTTTATTTATTTATTTGTCAGAGAGAGCACAAGCAGGGGGAGCGGCAGGCAAAGGGAGAAGCAGGCTCCCTGCTGAGCGAGGAGCCCAATGTGGGACTCACTCCCAGGACCCTGAGATCATGACCTGAGCCAATGGCAGACTGAACCACTCAGGTGTCCTGATCAATCTACCTTTTAAACCCAAATGGGCAGTACATTATTAAGTCTATACATTATATATGACAAAATATCCCACTTTCATTTTTACTCTAACTTAAAAAATATGTATTTTTTTCTTTTTTTAAATTTTATTTTATTATGTTATGTTAGTCACCATACATCATTAGTTTTTGATGTAGTGATCCATGATTCATTGTTTTCGTATAACACCCAGTGCTCCAAATTGTAAAAGACTCTCTAGAAAAAAAGTTATTTTGTTTACAAGGATAAATAAACTTTTATTTTGCTTTTCTCTTTCCTGCTCCTCATCACCATTCTGCCCAACCTTTTTCTTATTAATATTTATTAGACTTATACTTAAGTGTTATTAACCTAAAAATTATGTTCAACTTTCAAAACTTTTTAGCATTAAATGAGGCAATATTTTTCTAGTTTCAGATAAAGAATCAGTGATATACCTCAGAACAGAATCTTATCCTAATCTAGTTTCTTTCCATTAAAGCAATTACATAGACAGGGTGTCGATGTGCTATTGTCATTTTCAATGAGTATAAAATGATTTTATGACTAAAAAGATAATCCAAAGAGACTTGATATCACTATTTTAAAGATATTTTAAATGTAATAGTGATGAAAATATTTTTCGGTGTCTATCACTATTGGTATAAATGTGGACTTCAGAGACTCTTATTTTTATGACATGTATGGTTAAATTAAAATCTTATAGCATTAATTTGAAACCAAATTTAGAAGATGCCCATATTTTGGGAGGTTGAAACAAAACTGCAATTCATGGAGCCTATAAAAATAGGCTGCAGTTGGGCACCTGGGTGGCTCAGTTGGTTAAGCGACTGCCTTCGGTTCAGGTCATGATCCTGGAGTCCCTGGATTGAGTCCCGCATCGGGCTCGCTGCTCGGCAGGGAGTCTACTTCTCCCTCTGACCCTCCCCCCTCTCATGTGCTCTCTCTCTCATTCTCTCTCTCTCAAATAAATAAATAAAATCTTTAAAAAAAAAATAGGCTGCGGTGTATGTGGAATCATGTCACCACAAAGGGGCAGCCTTGTCATATTTTATTTTTCTCTTCTCTTGTGCTAGAAGGCTTTACTCCCAGGAAAGAAACATGGCATCGACAAGTGATGTTTAAGATGCATGAGACAAAATGTACTGAAAATGTAACCAGACAAAAAAGCTTTAGAAAAATCAAAATTTCCCTCTTCTTCTCTTTTTCTTAATGTAGATGAGTTAGATGTTTTAAAATTGCGGTTGGTGTGCAATTATTTATAGTAAGCACACTAGCTGGGAATTTGCCTTCATGAGGCAGCAGAATAGAGAGTACTAACTTTATATTAATATACTAATATTTAGGTATGTGTGATTTTACAAATGGTATCTAATTTTAATGTCTAAATATATTTCCATTTAAAAGACTGTATATTTTAATGTCTTGTTCTGTGAAACATGTCCAGGTCTTGCCTCTGCACTTATTTTCAACCTTGGATGCCACGCACCTGACTCAGTGGCACACTAAGCAAAGCACAGTCAAGGTCAGCTCTAAGTGCTGCCGCCTGTCAAGTAAGACCTACACTGTGCCATCCCATCATAGAATGGCTCTGAAGTAGGGGATGTGCTGATAATGAACTTGCTCGCAGATCCACCATTTCGTATTTCTTGACCTTTTCAAATACCCACATTTTAATGTAAGCCTCTCATGCTCCCATTTCCCCCTTGATCCCAAATTAAAAAAAAAAAAAAAGAAAGAAAAGAAAAGAAAAAGGAAAAAACAAAACTCAATCAACTATGGTAATAGATTTCAGACATGGGCTTTAGTGCATGACTCAAGAGGTCACATGTTCATTCTGCAACCAAACAGGCTGTGCACATTTCTACATGTTTCTCAAATGATATTTGGCTGTTGCTACTGGTAATAACAAGAAAAAATACTTGATTCAGTGGAACATTTATCAAAGGCTCAAGTGCTTATCAAATGCCATCATATGCCAGGCATGTCGGGGTGGATATTAGATGAAAGCCATGTTCTCTGTCCCTTGAAATCTCAGTCTTATGGGGAAGACTTGGAGTTCTTCACTCAGCAGTTAACTCCTGAGCTACTACATCCAGCAATGGACAAGACAAGTATGACAGATGTGGTCACTATCTTCATGGAGCTTCTAGTTGTATTACAGGGTGATAAAGACTAGAAAGTTGTCTATGCAAAATATTATTATATTAGTTGGGGTAGGTCAGGTTATGCTGCAGTAACAAGTGACCTGAAAGTTTCAGTAGCTTAAAACAGTGGCAAACCACAGCCTGTGGGACAAATCCAGCTGTGGCCTGTTTTTGTATGTCCTGTGAGCTAATGATGGCTTTTATTTTTTTAGATAGTTGTTAAAAAAAAAAAAAAAGAATATGTGACAAAGATCACATGTGGCTCTTGAAGCCTTAACTATTTATTATCTGGCCATTTACAGAAAAACTTTATCCTTGGGGCACCTGGCTGGCTCAGTTGGAAGAGCATGCCACTCTTGATCTCGGGGTCCTGAGTTTCAGCTCCATGTTGGGTGTAGAGAGTACTTAAAATAAATAAACTGAAAGTTATAACCCACTATATATTTAAAAAAAAGAAAAGAAAACATTTGCCCACCCTGGCTTAAAACAGTAAGGTTTCTATCTTAGCTCATACTGTGTGGGCAATATAGGTCACTAAGGGTGCTGTGCTCAGAGACCCAGGCTGGCTCCTATACACCTGCTTCAACATTGCAGAGGCAGGAAAGAGAAAGCATGGAACCATACCTCAGCTCTTAAAACTGCCCAGACTTCATGGGTAAAAGCAAGTCAAGTTTAAAAGGGTGAAGATGTGTTTCTCCTCCCCAAAGAAGATAGTCTATCACAACTCTCAGGCACAGGGGAAAATGTGATTGACTCTCTCTGTGGGGTTTTCAGGTGAGGAGTTGAGCAGGAAAGCTTCCAGGCATGGAGTACAGCAATGCAGAAGGTTAGAGACCCGAAGCGCTACAGTGTGCCTACGCACTGGCATGATATTCAATGTGTCAAGACAGTAGACATTTTGGTGAGTAAGGAGCTTAGGCATTGATGTTTGGCCAGAGACTTATCTTTAGAAATTTCCAGACTGGAAATTATGTGATCAGATACAGGATGTGGAGGATAATTGTAATGGCAGGTGAGGGGTACCATAAGGAAAGACTTGAGACATCCCCAGTTTAGGAGATATATCAGTTAAGATCTGTTCAGATGCAAAAAGCCAGACTAACAATGGCTTATGCCATAAGGACATGTAATTATCTCATAACAAGAGGTCTGGAGGTGAGCAGTTCTAGTACTGGTTTAACAATTCAAGGAGGTCAACCATGATCTAGGCAT
This sequence comes from Mirounga angustirostris, assembly GCF_029215605.1. Lineage (NCBI taxonomy): Eukaryota > Metazoa > Chordata > Mammalia > Carnivora > Phocidae > Mirounga > Mirounga angustirostris. Next base: position 140,192,631 of record NW_026991709.1, on the reverse strand, counting down.
TTCTGTCTTTTCTCTCCATTATCCTCAGCAGATTAGCCAGAGCTCTAGGCATCATTACCAAACTCAGACAGGAAGTAGGATGGCAGCTAGGTTAAAAAAAATTCTGTTCTTCAAATGGCTATTTCCTTTTATCATTAAAGGAAATCTTTTGCAGGGGGGTCCCATTATATGTCTTAGATTCTGTTGGCCAAAGCCAAGTTATGTTAGCACCCCCAGCTATAAGGGAGACTGTTTAGGTGAGCTTTCAGCCTCTATAGTTGGAAAAAAGAAAAGGGAAAAGGGGTAGCTAATGGCTTTTTGAGAGCTAGTCAACAGTATTTGCCGCCAAAGACTCTTGCAATTGTCCAGGAAAGATGTAATGTGGGCTTTACCTATGGCAGCAGCGGAAGAGGGTACAGCGGAAGGTTTAGATTCAGCAGTTATTTGAAAGATTTTGTGCCTAGTTAGAGGTGTGAGAACAGTGAGAAAGAGTCTGAGTTTGTGAAGATTGTGACACCAGAGAATTGGGTGAGGGGATTTAAGGTGTAAGGTTTTGGACATACTGCTTTACAAATCTGATCATATCCTTTCCTGGTTAAAGTCCTTTAGGTAGCTCCCTATGACATTCCTTAGGGCACCCAGAGTCCTTCCTTCATGATCTCACCTTTGCTCTTTGCTCTAGCCTCATGGGACAAATTGCTCCTTCCTGAACAGACCAGGCTGTGGTCCTATATCTCTGTGACTTCCAACGTAGTGCTCTCTCTGCCTGGAATGTCCTCTGCTACTCAATTCAAATGCCATTCCTCCAGGTGGCATCTTTGATGTCCACATCTGATAGGTTCCATTTCTGGGCTCCTTCAGTATACCAGGCTTGCCTTTCTCAGCATATAGGGCAATTGCCATTCTCTCTTTGAGGTAAAGGAAACTGGTTTCCTTGGCTTTCTTTCTTGGAAAGCACTTTATAATATTTATTGACTAAATGGGCAGATGAATGAATGAATGAACAAATGAACTAAAACACACCCAGGTAGAAATATTTAGAAGCCAGTTACAAATAAAAAATAATGATTAGGGAAGATACTTGGGTTTGAGATCTTGATCTGACAGCTAAGATTTTGTGGGAAGAGTGTTTAATATAAGAGAAATTGAGAATTAAAGTGAAAATCCAGTGCATACAAGGGGAAAGTTACAAGCGGTTCCCAATGGCATCGCAGCAAATACTATAACCCAAAGTATGAAAGGAAAAAGTTTACTTTCTTGAGTGCCAACAAAGTTTGAGAAATCAAATTAGACCTCTCTTGTATTGCTAGAATCTTGGCATTTTCATTGCTTTCTAGAGGATTAGAGGATTTTAATTGTTATTGTTTAGCTCAATTGCTGCTGAGAAATCTGTGTCATAACAGGAAAAATGAATTAGTGTTACACTTCTGATAGGGAAGTCAGAGTCCTTATATGCATATTATCTCATATGCCTCTAAAATCTCCTGGCTAAATAGGCACATAATGAGTCTGTAGCTTTTGTAGGTCTCTTGACCTTTCTTTGAACCTGTTGTGTTGTTTACTTTTCATTAACCAGATATAGTATCTATTTGGGTCTAAGCCAACCCAGAGCTTTGAGTGTTCTTAAAAGACTACAGAATATTGAGTCACTTGTATTGCATACCCTCATATAGAATCTGTGTGGTAAGGGTAGCCACACAATTTCTAGAATTTTTCTCAGTCAACAAATTGCCTTCATATCACTAGGAAAGCAAGAATATTTTCTGTCAAGCCCACCAGTTTCCTTATATTGCTATTAGGTCATGTGAAATAAGGAAATATTGAAGCAAAATTCAGTCAAATCTAATTTCTAAAAAATTTTCTAAGATTCTCACACCGCCAGCGGGTCAATCTGCAATTCTGAGATTTGAGTAGCAGTTGGCTTCCATGAAAAGATGAGAATGGCAGTCCCAAGAAAGTCCGAGCAGAACGTCCTGAAAGTGCTGGTCTTGACCAAATGATTGCTATGCTCTCCTGGTGGGACGGACTCACCATAACTGACTGCATAAGTGAATAAGGAGGCCTTGAATCTTTACCATCTTAGGAAAAAATTAGAACTAAAATCTTTCCAATGTTGGGTTTATAAGACCTATAAAAACACCAAAAGACCAAGGATAATAAAGTTTATTTTAGTGTGTGTTTTCATATGGGCATATTGGGTTATCATTTAGTTCTCTGAGAAATTTTTAATGTAAAGGGTAGAATCTGATGTGTTCTGGACATGTTATTTTCATTCTGTGAGTTTTCCCAAAGTGTGCTCTGAAACAGCATGGTGAGTGGGTGGGAGTGTCTATTTTTACACAGACTAATTCAACAGTGCATGGTACTACACATTTGATCAGTCTGCCCAGCCTCCTAAGTGTACTGAAGCCACTGGAGCCTTTTGGACTCTATAATCATGCCATAAACAGTGCGTGTGTGTGTGTGTGTGTGTGTGTGAGAGAGAGAGAGAGAGAGAGAGAGAGAGTATGAGAAAGAGCAAGAGCCTGACTTCCTGTTTTTATAAGAATCTGACCCTTAGCACTCCTACTTAATATTAGAACCCCGTGTTTATTTTATTTATTTTTTTAAAAGATTTTATTTATTTATTTAATTGACAGAGAGAGAGAGAGGGAGACAGCGAGAGAGGGAATATAAGCAGGGGGAGTGGGAGAGGGAGAAGCAGGCTCCCTGCGGAGCAGGGAGCCCAATGCAGGGCCCAATCCCAGGACCCTGGGATCATGACCTGATCTGAAGGCAGACACTTAACGACTGAGCCACCCAGGCACCCCAGAATCACGTGTTTAAAGTTTCATTCATTATTCCAAGTAAGAGTAACCAGCCCACTTTGGAAAATGATTTTAGAAGAGCCCATATTTAGTAAGGACATTGGTTTCCCCAAGAATCTAGTCTACTGATAGATGTCCTAGAAATGATGTTTGTGTACTAAAGATATGGAGTTACCTAGAATTCAGGAAGTACTTTTATATCAGGTGTTGAATTTTTCATCCTACAACTCTTTGTTATAATAATTACATCAATAAAAATCCATCAAATAATGATGCTGTTGAGAAAGAAAAATGCTTTTACTCTCTCTCATCCAGGGAAGAGCCTGCACTGGGGAAGGAAGCTTTGGAAGAGTGGGTGGCACAATGGAAGAGCTCACATTAAGAATTTGAGTGGCCTTCAGAGGAGGAAGTGCCAATGAGGCAGGGGTTTGTTGAGCATCTTTTCGAGAACTCCTTTTCCCCCCACAGAGCCCTGCATGGAGAGGATGTTACTGATGATCTTGTCACTGTGGAAGTTGGAGGTTGGCCTTCATTTACTGAGGCAGAAGGAAAGAGAAGAGAGGTAGATGGGCGAGTTTGCAAGGTGGACATCTTTCTGAACTATTATACAGTTGTGTTCAAGTAGATGCCTTTGTCATTGCGTGGCACTATAGAGATTTCAACTGATCATTTCCTGAAATTTCACAGTCATTCATGGTTTTTATTTTACTCAGGGAAGACGTTTTTATCATGGTGAAAATTTTAGCTGTGCTTTGAAGGAAAGGAGTAACTACCCATAGCTACATCTCTTAAGCACTTAGTGTGGGATGAAAATTATATGTTCATTACCTCATCCAATATCTGAGGCACCTTCCATCCTCACAGATAATGAAAAGAGTTAGAGAGGTTAGAAAACTCACTTAAATCACCCAGCTAATAGGTTGAAAGTGCCAGGGATGAACTATATCTGGCTCTAGTGTTCATCGCTTCATCAACTCTCTTTATAGTATTCCCCCAGAAAGATCAATTCGGGTAAAGAAAAAGGCATCCCTGAGGCATGGGGTGCTCATAATCAAGTATTGTGTTGCATGAATTGGATGAATCCAATAGTTTTGTTGAGGTGGACATTTTAATTTGGGCCATATTGACAGGGATCAGTCATCTGAACATGGCCTGCAGGGTCTTGCATCATCTGGCCATGCCCCTGATTGTCTACCCTCCAGCCAACCTAGCCTTTTTTCAGTTCTTCAGTTGACCATGCTCCCTTGATCACAGGACCTTCTCTCAGTTCCTTAATGGATCATGTTTCCTTGATCACAGGACCTTCTCTCAGTTCCTTAATGGATCATGTTTCCTTGATCACAGGACCTTTGCACATGCAGGTTCCTCTGCTGGATGTCTTTTCCACTTTCTCTTCTTACCTAGTTAACTCCTGTCTTCTGTTACATATTCCCTCAATCACCATTTTGTCACAGATTTTCCTGATCTGCTATGTTTGCTATGTTACTCCCTCATAGTATCATAGATCTACCTGATCTTTAGTGATCTTATCACAATTATAAATTTATATATGTGATGCTTTGTTTAATGTGTATCTCTACCATTGGTCTCTATGGACTATGTCAATATGGATAGTTTCTGATCTGGTTATTGGAGAAATGGATGAATCAGTGAGTAAATGGAAAGTATTGAAGGCATAGGGCTGCTGGAAACTTTATAGATAATAGCAGTCAGGAGACATTCTGGCACTTCTATGGGGCTTGCTGTGATGAAGACAGGGGTTGGTAGATTATTCCATTGTTAAATACCCTGTGGAATGGATTAGAAGGAGAAGTTTTCTGATGAGATGCACCTAGGTTCTTGCAGGAAAAGGGAGGGCTTGGGCTCCTGGCACATTTAAACTGTGGTCACAGAATCAAAAGAAAGATTCAGATACAAGAGCTGAGGAGTTAATGAACATAGGAGCAAGAGAGAAGAGGCAGAGATTTCCAGCCCAGAAAATGGGGAAGATGAGATGCCTTCTGCTGCTTGGGGTATCCCGGATGACTGTGAATGATGAGCTCAGTCTGGGGTGCGAAGTGCCACGTATGAATGAATTGGCATGGCTTTGAATTTGGGAGCTACTGACACAGGTGGTGGATGAAAGCACCCTTTGGAGAGGGATAGAAATACCTTATAGCCCCTTGCAAAAGATAAGTGTCATAGGCTCTTTTTGAGAAAACAGAGTAGTTAAGTCATGGATCCAATGTCACATAGATAGTAAACGACAGAGCAAAAATCTAGGCACTCAACCAGAGACCACACACATTTTCCATCTGAAAGTTGACAGCTATAGGCTGTAGCATAAACAGGCTACAATTTTAGCATTTCCTGTATCATTCATTCTATCGAAGAGATTTTTTGGGGCATAATATGCTATATGTAAAATGTCATCTGTTGTCATTTTGTATTTCTATAATAACACATGAATACTTTTATGACCACAGTTTCTGAAATAAATCCTTTACCTCTGCTCCAAATATGATCACAAATGTAGAAAGAGTAATAGAAACATTACCACTACCACCAAAATCTTCCAACTGGCCAAACAATATTAGCTTTTGTTCTCTTTATGAATACTTTTCAACTATCTCTGTTTTTGCAGACATCTATCTGAGTTTCTGCCATTATCCACATTACATAGAGTGAGTAGAACCATTGTGAGTACCACTCCTTAGTTTTTGCCTTTCAAAATCAATGGCTTTTTTATAAAAATGAGAGTTTCTATGTAGCACTAAAACTAAAAGTCAAAGGATTATTTTAGATTCGAAGTACATGAAGTCTATGTGCTAAAATTATAATGAGCTCCTAAAAATATTGATATGCTATACTATTTCTACTAATTTTCTCCAATACACACGATGGAGGAATAGGAAGATTAAAGCAAGCCATCTAACTTATGAATAGTCCTTTTTTTTTTTTTTAAAGATTTGTTTATTTATTTGAGAGAGAGAGAGTGTGAGCGGAGGAGGAGGGATAAAGGGAGAGGGAGAGAGAAAATCTCAAGCAGACTTCCTGCTGAGCATGGAGCCCAATGTGGGGCACGATCCCAGAACTCTAAATTCATGACCTGAGCTGAAATCAAGAGTCAGATGCTTAACTGACTGAGCTACCCAGGCACCCCTAACTTGTGAATAATCTTAAAAACACTTTGTAAAGCTTAGCCATCTACTGTTTCTCATTACTCCTACTGGACTGAGAGGCTAGATAGATAGATAGATAGATAGATAGATAGATAGATAGATAGATAGATAGATGATAGATATGCATATACATTTGACCCTTGAACAACATGGGTTTGAACTGCACTGGTCCATTTATACATGGATTTTTTTCAGTAAAAGCAGTTCAGTGTTGTAAGTGTATTTTTTCTTCCTTATGATTTTCTTAATAACATTTTTTTGTCTACCTTTATTGTAAGAATACAGTATATAATACATATAATGTACAAAGTATGTGTTAGTTGACTGTTTATGTTACAAGGCTTCTGGTCCACAGTTGTCTATTAATAATTAAGTTTTGGGAGAATCAAAGTTATACATGAATTTTTGACTGTGCTGGGCGTTTGCACCCCTAACCCTCACATTGTTCAAGGGTCAACTATGTATCTATATATTTATCAAAAGATATAACTGTCAATATACAGTGATAACACAAAGTATGGATCTTGCATACTAGTTAGGAATGAATAGACCCTAAATACATAAATGAATATTAAACAAAAATAGAACCCTAGTCCCCTCATGGTCCCATTTCTGCTCCAACAAGATCAAACTATCATGAACCAGGAAAAACTCACCAAACTGCCAGCCCAAGTGTGCATTGGTGGGAAAGGAACTGCTTCCTGAAAGAAGGTGGTTCATAGAATGGCTACAGCAGATGATAAAAAGCTTCAGTTCTCCTTAAAGAAGTTAGGGGTAAACAACAGCTCTAATATTGAAGAAGTGAATATGCTCACAAACCAAAAAACAGAAATCCACTTTCACAACCCGAAAGTTCGGGAAGCCCTGGCAGCGAGCACTTTCTCCATTACAGGCCATGCTGAGACAAAGCAGCTGACAGAAATGCTACCCAGGATCTTAAACCAACTTGGTGCAGACAGTCTGACTAGTTTAAGAAGACTGGCTGAAGCTCTGCCCACACAATCTGTGGATGGAAAAGCACCACTTGTTACCAGAGAGGAGGAGGATGATGAAGTTCCAGATCTTGTAGAGGATTTTGATGAGGCTTCCAAGAATGAAGCAAACCAATGAATTGAGCCAACTTCTGAAGAAGATAAAACTCAAAGAAGTTACTGGGGGCTGCTATTTTATATTATGACTGCTTTTCAAGATTTTGCTCATGGATCTCATAAAATTTAGATTTTATCTATGTAATATTGAGAATTCCAATCCATGAACTTGGAGTTTCTCTCCATTAATTTTAGTCTTCTTTAATGACTCTAACAAAATTTTATAATTTTCCCTGCATAGATCTTTCATGTCTTTTGTCTGGATATTTGTTTCTCTGCCATTGTTCTAGTGTGTTCCCTTCTTCTTCTTCTTTGTCTCCATCTTCTTCCTCTTTATCTTCTTCAGAAGGAAAAAAGAAAACAGAAAAAATAAATATTTTTAAGGCCAAGTCCCTTGGACACTGCAGCTCTTTTCAGTGTTTTCTGAGACACAATTCATTCTTTGTCACTAATTAAGCTGAAGAAACCTGGGAATAAAGTTTGAAACAAGGTTAATAAAGTTCTTTGCCTCGTATATGACTTTATTTTTTATTTCATTGACACCGATGTGTACAAAGAAAGCAAAGTTGTTTATAGAAAGCTAATCATGGCATGTAATATGTCTGGTAATCTTTGATGAAATCTGATTAAAGATTTTAAGTGATTTTAAATGGCAGTATAATGTAAAAAAATCAGATAATGAAAGATGTGAATCAAATAAATGTAACAGAAGAGTAGGAAAGAAAGGGACATATTTATGATAGTATGGTCAAGAAAGACCTTTCTGAAAACCCAGATAATATATGGTCATTTATATACCCAGTAGGAATTTGGCTTTTAATCTTAGTATTTATTAGAAGTCTCTCTAGAATTTTAATTTTGTGAGTGGTGATCTCTGCTGTTGGTTTTTCCAAGATCATTTTGGCTCTGGGATGGAGAATTATGTTTTGGAGGGAGTGATAGAAGCATGAGTCCTCTTTAGGAGGTATTGTTCGGTAGCCTACGTGAGCGCTCATGGTGTTTTGGACTAAGGTGTTAGCAGTTGTATTAATTTTCATTACTGTGTAACAAATTGCTGTGAATTTAGCAGCTGAAGACAACAAACATTTATTTTCTCATCATTTCTGAGGAATCCAGGAGCAGCTTAGCTAGGTGGTTCTGGCTCAGGGTGTCTTATGAGATTTCAGTGAAGCTGTCAGCCTGGGCTGCATCTGAAGCCTTGACTCATATGGCTGGCAGGTAGGCTCTGGAGTTTGGCTGGAGCTGGGCCTCTCATCCTCCAGACTGCTCTTCTCTATCTGGCCTTTTCAGCAGAATAACCTGGACTATTTTACATGACTTGGGCAAGTATTTCTTAGCTACACCATCAAAACCACAATATATAAAAGAAAAATTAATTGAATTTCATCAAAGCTTAAAACTTCTGTTCTATGGAAGACATTAAGAGAATGAAAAGACAAGCTTCAGACTAGGAGAAAATATTTGCAAATCGTATACCTGATGAAGAATTTGTATTCAAAACTCAATCGTAAGGAAACAAACAACTCAATCAAATAATGGGTCAAATTTTGAACAGGTACGTCACTAAAGAAGATACACAGATGGCAAATAAGTACATGAAAAATGTTCAACACTATTAGTCATTAGGGAAGTGCAAATTAGAACTATACTGAACTATCACTACATACTTACTAGAATGGCTAATTAAAAAAAAAACAAAAACCCAAAAACCTGACAACAGGGGACCTGTCTGGCTCAGTTGGTAGACCATGTGACTCTTGATCTCGTGGTCATGAGTTCAAGCCCTACCTTGAGCCTAGAGCTTACTAGAGGAAAAAAAATCCTAAATAAATAAATAAATAAATCTGACAACACCAAATGCTGGTGAGGATTTAGAAGCAACTAGAACTCATACATTTCTGGTGAGAAAGCACTGGAAAATATTTTGGTTTGACAGTTTTTAAAAAACTTAAGCATACACTTATTGTATTATCCAGTAATCTCACTCCAATGAATCCCTTAAAAAAGAAATTAAAAATTATATTTGCAAAGATTTGTATGCAAGTATCGTACTTACTTGGACCTGTAGTACAATCTTGAATAAGAATGGTGAGAATGGATATTCTTTCCTTGTTTTTTGTTTTTTTTTCTTTTCTTTTCTCTTTGTATCCTTGAGTTAATATTGCCTTGTAATAATTTTTAATATCTTATAGGAAATTTTGTTGTCTCTTTTCATCAAAATCCATGGCTCCTTTTAGTCCTTTCTATTTCTATTAAGTGTGTTAATTTTATACTTAATTTGTGAAATTCTACCCAAAATATTTGGAGGCATTTGATTGGAATTATGTAAGTTAGTTTAGGAAGAATGACATCTATGTAATATTGAGAATTCCAATCCATGAACTTGGAGTTTCTCTCCATTAATTTTAGTCTTCTTTAATGACTCTAACAAAATTTTATAATTTTCCCTGCATAGATCTTTCATGTCTTTTGTCTGGATATTTGTTTCTCTGCCATTGTTCTAGTGTGTTCCCTTCTTCTTCTTCTTTGTCTCCATCTTCTTCCTCTTTATCTTCTTCAGAAGGAAAAAAGAAAACAAATATTTTTGCTTTATTTTAAAAATTCAGTTATTAAGGCACATTAAACAATTTGCTTATGTGACAATCTCTCCAACACGTATAGCAATATATTAACAAGATTGCCACATCTTTTATTTGTTTTCTTTTTAAAATAGATTTAATTGACATACACCATGTTATTACTTTCAGGTGTAAAACATAATAATTTGATGTTTGTATATATTGTAAAATGATCACCACAACAAATCTAGTTGACATCCAGCCTTGTTTTTGAACTTAAAGGAGAAATATTCACGTTAAGTAGAAAATTAGTTGTAGCTTTTTATAGATGCCTTTTATCAGGTTAAGGAAATGCATACCTATTTTTACTTTTCTGAAAAGAATAGATGTTGAATTTTGTCAACACCTTTTCATACATATGATCAAATGATTTTCCTTCTTTATGTGCTGATTTGACTTTGAGTTTTAAATGTTGAATCAGCCTTGTATTTCTGGCATAATGGCCCTTATATATTACCCTTTTTATCTATGTCTAGATTTTACTAGGTTATACTTTCTGTGTGTGTGTGTGTGTGTGTGCGTGTGTCTATTTTTATGGGCGATATTGTTCTGTGTTTTCCTTTTCTTTTAATGTCTTTGGCTTTAGTCTCAGAGTAATCTTGGCTTTATAAAATGAGTTGGGAAGTGTTCTCTTCTATTTTTTGGTAGAGTTTGTGCAAATTGATATTTATTCCTTAAATGTTAGAATTTGTTGTTGAAATGATCTGGGCCTGATTTTTCTTTGTTGGTAGTACTGTGTTTTGATAAGGATTTGGGGCTTTAGAATTACTACTCACATCTGACTGTTGATTTTTCCTTGTGAGACCTTGGGCAAGTTACTCAACTCTAAGTAAACTGAGCCTCAGTTTTCTCATTTATAAAATGGGTGGCTGCGAAGATTGAATAATGATATGGATCAGTTGTTCAACTTGTATTATCCTGCATTTACATATGTTAGCTTATTCAGATTTTGTTATTGTACCATATTACTTAAAACTATTTATGCTATTATAATCCTTGTTTTAGAGGTAAGAAAACTACTGCAAAAGGAGATTAAATAACTTACCCAGAGTTACTCTGGTAGCACATGATGGAGCCAGGATTTGAATTGAGGCTGGTTCCCAAGTTCTTGCTTTTAAGTGCTAAGCTGCACTAACCATAATAATACCAGTCTTCCAGGATTGCTAGCAGTATTCAACTAGGCAATTCATGTAAGCAGCTCAATTTGTGTTATTTCAAAGTTGTTGTTTAGTAAATAGGTATTGTTATTAATAATGTGAATTACTATTAGTTTGAAGTCTAGCTACTTTGGAATATTTTCAGCCTGAAAGACTATTAGTATAAATACATTATCAAATACCTTTATTTAAGTTCACTGAGGGGGCGCCTGGGTGGCTCAGTCAGTTAAGCATCTGCCTTCGGCTCAGGTCATGATCCCAGAGTCCTGGGATCAAGAGCCCCCTTGTCAGGCTCCCTGCTCAGTGGGGAGCCTGCTTCTCCCTCTCTCTCTGCAGCTCCCCCAGCTTGTGTACTTTCTCTCTCTTTTCTGTCAAATAAATAAATAAAATCTTAAGAAAAAAAGGACAATGCAGTGAAATATCATAAACATTTGGTGCACTGTACAAAGTGATATTGTGAACATCACATCTTCTTAGGCATCGCACCTTGAATTCTTGCCCTGGTTCAGCACTGTCCTTTTGTGTAATTCTGGTAATTAAATCTCTCCAAGTGTTGGAGGCTATGAAGAATATCTGTTTCCTTCACTTTGACCTAAGTTGTTGAGTGGTTTAAAAAAGAGAAGTATCTAAAGGTGCTTTGAAAAGTACAGCTAGTGCTCATATTAAATATAAATATTTGGTTTTCTAAGTTAAAAATCAAAATCCTTTGTTGATATATAAATATTTTGAGATGATTCTGAATATCATTATTTACTGTGACAGTACAGTTAGATGCCATTTAATATCAGATGTTCAGGTCTCCATGGTGGTTATTCAGGCTTTCCTTATTTTAGTTTCTTTTCTTTTTCTTTTTTTTTCTGTCCAGATGAGTTGATACCTGGCATATGCCAAAATATCAGATTCATTTTATTTATTTGAAAATTATAAAGATAACCTAAAAAGTGGGATCACAAGTTCAATAAGTACTTTGCCCTACCTTTCAGTTGGCAAGACTTATTTTAGTTTTTTAGTGATAAATCTCATTATTTCAAAATACATAGCATAACAGCCTATTATATATATGTGATTAATTAAGACTGTGAGTGGTATGGAAGATTGGCACACACATTTTGACAGAAGGTTAAAATAAAGCTTTCTGTTGTGAACTTTAATAGTTGTTGTGCAGAATATCAAAAGCTAAGGAACCACGATAATAATAACATTGCATTTTTTGTGAATTATAGCTGACTTTGGGCTGGCAAAGCAAAAACAAGAAAACAGTAAACTCACTTCTGTTGTTGGAACAATCCTGTATTCCTGGTAAGGACAATTATTTTATGGTTTTCAAACATCATACCTAACTGAGTGGGGCTTTAGTTTCATGTCTTGGCTTGCAAAGGAAAGATGATTTTAGGAAAAAGAGCTTATTTAATGTTTTCCTCAATTGCCCAGGTAATATACATGAACACAAGTATACATCATTATGTGTGTTTGAAATAACAACAAAAAATTGTCTTTCCTCTATGGTAACTCTGCCCCTCATGGAAACTACTTTTATTACTTATAAATTCAAACGATCCTTGGCACGTAGTAGGTGTGCAATTGTTGTTGAAGAATCTGTAAATGAACTAGCAGACTCACTACTCCCCATGACACTTGGAATGTTTTATTGTACCTATTCAAAAAATGACTGTTTTTCTCTGTCTGCCTATAAACATTCAAGGGCAGGAGAATGGTTTTTTGTGTACTAATACGTATCCTGGCGCCTGGCAGGTAATAGTTGCTGAATACATTTTATTGAGTGAATGGATAAATGATGACATATATACTTAGACATATGTTTATAAAGTTGGTGCTTCTTGGGTAAATGGGTGTTTATATTTTGATGAATTGAAACATTTGTAACTTATTTAACATGCTTTGAGGGTTCCTTTACAATCCATTGATTATTAGGCAGTGAGAATCTTCTTTTGCTGATCACATATTACTTGTTTGAATTTTTTCAAATTAGCAAGCAGATAGAGTCGTCAGTAGACATAACAGATTCAGGGAAATATTCTCAAATCTCATTCAGCAGGTCAAGCCATCTAGACAATTCCGTCTTCTTTTTTAATCTACTCTGTTGTTGTGCAATTGATTCCTGGGGATAGGATTCAGAATAAATCTTCTCAAGGGAGGGTGGAAATTCTCTGTAAGTAACAGTCTCGTTTTAAAAATTCCTTTCTGGGCGCCTGGGTGGCTCAGTTGGTTAAGCGACTGCCTTCAGCTCAGGTCATGATCCTGGAGTCCCTGGATCGAGTCCCTGGATCGAGTCCCGCATCGGGCTCCCTGCTTGGCAGGGAGTCTGCTTCTCCCTCTGACCCTCCCCCCTCTCATGTGCTTGCTCTCTCTCATTCTCTCTCTCTCAAATAAATAAATAAATAAATCTTTAAAAAAAAAATTCCTTTCCTACAAGAATGTTCAGAATAGTGTCAGGGTTCCTACTAGGATTCTGACATTGTTGGCTAGTTATGCTCTCAAGTTTTAATTATTCCAAATTTAAAACGTTCTCTAATAAATTCAGTGACATGCCCAGTTCCTTTTGAATTTTCTGTATCCTCATTTTCTGAGTTTGTGAATTGGACAAAAATAAAGTAGATATATTTCATGGCCCTCCCTGCTCTGAGTCTCCTACCTCCTGCCTTTTCTTGAATTGTCTTTTTAGCCATCACCAAAGTGTTTCCCACCAAATTCTATAATCTTTGTATAATCCTAAGCTTCTCTGAGCCTATTAATGTGGACGTGGGATGCCTGTCCCTGCCCTCCAGGGTCCCAAGCGTTCGATGAGTCTGATGTTCCCATGTCCTTTGCTCTTTCTTTTGTCTTTGCTTGCTCAGATATTACCTTATTTAATGGAAGAAAGTTCTCTTTATTAACTCTTGTAGCAAGTGCCTCAGAGCAGTCTTTATTCTATATCTCAGCTGCTAGATACATGGTTTGTGGACACTGGAATGATTGTGCTAGAACAGAGAGTCAATAAAAGCTCCTTTTCTTCCTCTGATTTGACTCATTATGAGGCAGGTCATTGTTATCCTTCTCACGGAAAATAATCTCCAAATATGGTCCTTGGTTCTTGTTTTTATCTGTATGTCTTACTTCAATTCCAGAGTCCAAGACTGTACGTTATCTTCATGTGCATTTTCAGAGCAGATTTTAGAGTTTGAAGCTCTGAGAAACATTTTAGGCATGTTCTTCATGGAACGTTTATTTGGGATTTCTGGATAATAAGCAACTATGAGCTAATATGAATGAAAAACTTTGACTAATCCTGGAATGGGAATTCTTTGAGACTTTATTGCTTAGTGTAATCCCAATCACATTATAACATTAGATAATTTAAAGGAAAGCTGGGGAAGTTTCCATTGGATGGATCAAAATAAACCTGTAGGTAAACTTGGACAAGCAGAGACAAAGTGAAGCACACCCAACTATTGACTATACCTCTTGCATTCTTAAAAATGCTGTAATAAACTCAGAACTCTTAAATGGCTTAGAACACTTCAGTAGCTTCCAGTTGCTCATTATTTAAAAACCAAGTCCTCAGTGTGGCTACAAACCCACAACCCTGCACGCTCTAGGCCCTGCCAAGTCATTGTCTTTACTTTAGCTCTGACCTCACTCTATTGATTTCTAGCTGTTGCAGCTGTGTTCCCACTGACCACAGGGCCTTGGCACATGCTGCTCCCTCTGCCTGGAATACTCTCTTTCCCACTGGCCATCTGGTTAACTCTTTCTCATCCTCCACCGCTCCTCTGGAGGTAGTCTCCTCAGGAGAAACCCCTTAGCCAACGCATGTTTCCCCTGGTCTACATGCTCCGTGCACTTTTCCTTATGGTTGAACTTTTCACTTATTTTGTGATATGCCCAGATGATTTTGTTCACCACTATCCCTACCCGCCAGAGTCTGGTATGTTATAGGCTCACAAGAAGTATTTACTATATGAATGATCTAATACTTGCATGGTTATGAACAGTATCTGACACAATGGGCTATAAAGAAAATTGCTTCTTTCCACTGAAACAAAATTTTAATCTTCTATCACTCTCCCCCTGTGCTGTTCCTTCAGATCTTCAAAATGCTCCTATGTGGTTACTCTTTCTCCAGCTAGCTACAGAGTTTATGTCCTTACTTCCTTCTGGTATCTGCTTTAATGTCACTTCTGGAGGGAGATTTTCCTGATCACCTGCCCCAAATAGCAGCCTCCTTCAGACTCTGTCCTGTTCTCTTGCTTTATATTTTCCTAGCACCTACCTCTATCTGACATTATGTCATATTTTAATTGGTCTATCCTATGTCCCTCCCACTAAAACACAAACTCCTTGACAGTAGGGCTGTTGTCAGTTTTGTTCACTGTTGTTTCCCTGGGGCCTGAAGGAACAGACTGACAGAACCCTAATAAATATTTTGAATTATTAAAGTGAAAAAATATTTTTTTAAAAAGTGAAAATGAGTCCTTCTGGTTGTTTTTTGTTTGTTTGTCTGAAAATGCCATTTTAAAAACTTTATTAATTAGGAAAAATGGACAAATGTAGTTGTATATATTTAAAATATAGAATATAATGCTTTGATTTACGTACACATGGTGGGATGATTATTAAGATCAGGATAATTAACACATCCACCCACATAGTTAATTTTTTTTCTGTTGTGTTCTTGCAACAATGCTCAAGATCTACTCTCAGCAACTTTTCAGCAAACAATACCATATTATTAATCACAGGCACCATGCTGTACCTTAGATCCTCAGAACTCTTTCTTCTTCTTTTTTTTTTTTTAATTCTTATGTTAATCCCCATACATTACATCATTAGTTTTAGATGAAGTGTTCCATGATTCATTGTTTGTGCATAACACCCAGTGCTCCATGCAGAATGTGCCCTCCTCAATACCCACCACCAGGCTAACCCATCCTCCCACCCCCCTCCCCTCTAGAACCCTGTTTGTTTTTCAGAAAACTCTTTCTTCTTATAACTGAAATTTTGTATCCTTTGATCTACATCTCCCAGTTTCTCCCTACCCCCAGCCCTGGGCAACCATCACTCTACTCTCTCTTTTTATGAAATCAGCTTTTTTGTTTTGTTTTGTTTTTGTCTGTCTGGCTTATTTCACTTAGCATAATATCCCCTAGGTTCATTTATGTTGTTGCAAATAGCAGGATTTCCTTCTTTTTAATGGCTAAATAATATTCCATTATATAAATATCCCACATTCTGTATTTTAATATGATGAAAAATCCATGTGTGTTTTTATCAGGGTCTAAAGCACCAATGTATCTTTGAATTTTTCTGACTTTTGCCTTCATGAGGCTTAAAGGGAACATTTTTAGTTTGAAACAGTACGTACTTTGGTGCCAGAGTCTGCTGTATTTTTTCTATTTATTTACCTTATATTTATATTTGTTATGGTTACCAAAAGAGTGAATAATGGGATCAGGTAGGATATTATCATTTAAAAAATAAACTGTGGAATGATTAGAAGTTATTGAGACAAGTATTCTTCTATGACTGATAAATTGGTCCTGAGGGAAATTGCTAAAGAAGAATTTTAAAGAATGAGAGCATAATTGGAAAAAGGATGTGATGATAAGAGGCAGATTGGTAAGGTCATTATTAAGAGTATAGGATCTGGAATCAGACTGCCTGGGTTTAAGTCCTGGGTCTACTGTTGGGAGTTATAAATTATTGAACTTCTCTGTGCCTCAGTTTCCTCATCTGTAATCTGAGATTATTAATAGTGCCCACCTTCTAGGATTGTCGTCAGATTAAGTGAGGTGGTACCTGTTGAGTGCTTGGAACAATGCCTGGCTGGCATATGGTAAGTGCTCATTAGATCACAGTGATTGGTATCTGCTAATGTGAGTCTAAAATTTGAAAGGGTAGTGCTCATTTGAATATATAGATTGCATTGTGTCTAAGAATCAGATTCATTTCTTAAGAATTACAACAGAGAAGAATTACTTATGCTGTATTTATTTATAGTTCCTTCTCCCCTGAATGGCTGCTTTGGTTACTAGGAGGGACCAGGATTTTTCTAGCAGCTGAGGAGTGTGAAAGGGAAGGAGTATGTGTTTAGCATGCAAAGACAGGGAACCTGGAGGAACAGAACTTTCCATAGTGGGGCCTTGAGCAGATGGGATGTGGGGATGGTTTTACCTGTAATTGCGTTTATTCATGGCTTCTCTGTGGCCCAGCAGGATAATATATACCTGAATAATATATAATATCACCCCTTTCCAAAGCTCTATAAATACACACACACACACACACACACACCCAATGTTTACACACACATGAAGGAGGGAGGAGGAGAGAGAGAGAGGACTGTTTTATTATCTGCTTAGATGAGGTAGGAGTGAATTTTGAACAAACTCAGAATTTATTTACACAAATTGAACTCTAAATACATCTTAAGACTCAATAGAATAGGTCACATGGTCTCATGAATTTAAATGGAAGCTGCGAGATAGAAACTACTAGAGAGTATCTATTAATGGTGTTCCACCCCATAGTGTCTACCATTATGTTGCCAACCCCATATTTGTGCTCATTTTTATTTATCTAACACATGAATGGAGTTTGCTATGTGGCAGACACTGTTTTAAGTTCTCTGCAAATATTAAGTCATTTGATCTTCCAACCTCTTTTAAAATAGGTGTGACTGTCTTCAGTAATCTTTGGGGAGGTTAAATGATCCTGCGCAGCATCATGGCTAGGAAGTGGAGAGCCTGGATTTAAATTCACACAGCCTGATTGCAGGAGGGTGTGTTCTTGGCCTCTCAGCTGTGCTGCTGCTAACGGGTCAGTCACTGGTAGACTGAACTCATAGGTCAACAATGAGAAATACTGTACTCTGGCTGATGTCTGCCTTGGGAACACTGTGATTTGTTCTCTGGAATGCATACCTTCCAGGTAGCCTACATCATGTATGTATTGTTTGCCAAGTTTTACTTTGAAATGAATACTAAAAATTCTTGTTTTACATTTTTTCTAATTTTCACAGTTATTTTCTCATCATGCAACACTTTTAAACAATTTTAGATAAGTTTTGAATACTGATAACAGACTTAATGTCCAGAGGCATTCTGAATTCTAACTTAAAAGTTAGTTCTTTCTGGGGCGCCTGGGTGGCTCAGTTGGTTGAGCGACTGCCTTCGGCTCAGGTCATGATCCTGGAGTCCCGGGGTCAAGTCCCGCATCGGGCTCCCTGCTCGGCAGGGAGTCTGCTTCTCCCTCTGACCCTCCCCCCTCTCATGCTCTCTCTCTCTCATTCTCTCTCTCTCAAATAAATAAATAAAATCTTAAAAAAAAAAAAAACATTTTCCTGGGGCGCCTGGGTGGCTCAGTTGGTTAAGCGACTGCCTTTGGCTCAGGTCATGATCCTGGAGTCTCGGGATCGAGTCCCGCATCGGGCTCCCTGCGCGGCAGGGAGTCTGCTTCTCCCTCTGACCCTCCCCCCTCTCATGTGCTCTCTCTCATTCTCTCTCTCTCAAATAAATAAATAAAATCTTTAAAAAAAAAAAAGTTAGTTCTTTCTAGGAAAGAAAAAAAAATTCAGGTTAAGGACATTTATAGCTTCATATAAGGCTATAGTGTCTTTGATTCTACTGACATCACAGGAAATGTATGAATGGAGAACAATACCTTATAGAATACAGTTAGGATATGGCCAGTTTTCATTTTGTAGGTCTCTGGCAATGTGAAACACTTGGCCAAGTCTAGATTAGAAGTTTGAATATAGATACATAATGTGATGTACATTATGGATTTTTTAGAGTCTAATTTCTTCTGAACTCCCCAGCAGCACAAAAACAAGAAAAGGAGTTCTCTGATGATTGATTTTGTCAGTGGAAGTCCTTGCTTCTTATTGACTGGTAATTCCAAATCACATATCTTCAGTTCTACATTTCCTTTTCCTTACCCTTTTAAAGTCTTTATTTTACCTTACCCACAGGTAAACATGGTAAGCAATGGATGTCTTTCTCCACATTTGCCTGAGTTATTTGTCTAGTTTGCCATTTTAAACATTTGATATCCAAGTCATTATGTTGAATATTCCACATTTCCTATTGGAAGTAGATGTGAGAGGGATTACAGGATGGTCAGATGTCTTACTTTAACATGTCTTTTGGGGCGGGGGGAGTGGTTTGACCAAAGGAAATGTCCTCCTATTCTTAAACACAAATTAATTTATTGATAATTAAGAAATTAGATGAATTATTTGATGATGAGAAGATGTATGTTTTGATTATCTACTGTTATAGAACGATCATCCCAAAATTTAATTACTTAACAACAGTCTGTATGGGTGTGCTCTGCAGTTCCTCTGTTGGTTCCAACAGGCTCACTTATGTGGATGCATCCGACTGAAGTATTGTCTTGTTCAGAAGGTCCAAGATAGCCTCCCATATCTGACAGTGAGTGTTGATTCTTGGCGAGGGCCCCTTGAATCTGTTCCAGGTAGCCTTTTGTTTATGTGACTGTGATGGAGTGGCATTCCAAGAGGATTCCCCTGGATCATCTCATGCCTATACTGCCTACCCCTGGCCCATGCTGGAAATTGCAGGAACCCTCTTCATCCTGCAATGTCCCTCTAGCTCTATCTGCAGAGAGTTTAACATTGTGCTCACTTTATAGGAAAAATACTTAAAGAAATGCCATTGTTTATTGGAGGGTGCATTAGGAGCTAGGAGGTATTAAATCGATAGCTAAGACATGAAGTCCAAGGTCTGGCTCAACACACCTGAGGATGGGGCATTAGTAGAATAGGTCCACAGTACTGCCATGGCATGGTCAATGCCTTTATTTCCTCCATACAATACAATTTATTTCTCTGTACTTCAAGCTTTGGTACATCGCCAGAGTGTGAAAATGAAATTCTCCTTCAGTTCAATTCTTAACAGACTCAGCATATTTAGGCAGAAGCAGGAGCTGTGGTTTGGTTGGGTTGGATTTTATGTTGGAATAGTGGGAGACCTGGAATTTTCCTCTGGGCATTATAGACCCCCTGGGTATCTCTCAGCCTGGCAGTCACTTAATGGAGATACTATTGTTCAGAAGATCTGCAGAATGAAACTGTTCATCTTCACCTGTTTCTCATCTAGATACCTCAGCACTTGTCAGGAGCAGATAACTTAGTTCTTTCCCATGGGGAGAATTCAACTTAATTTGGGGAGACACACACACACACACACATATATATACACACACAAGTAGAATGATCAAGGATTAGTAAGCCACACAGTGCTTAGGTGAGCCTCTGGCAGGTGCACAGAGGAAGTCCCTAGGAATGGTACAGAAAGCTATGGTAGAACAGGGAGCTGCCAGTGCTGCAGAACTTGAGGGACAGGCCCGGGGGTGGAGGGGGCACCATACTTTTCTGTGTAATAGTTGTGCCATGGTCTATGCACTATGCAGGGTTTATACAAAGTAACATATTTTCCTCCCATACAGACACTATGACAGGACTTGCTTGGAAGGGACTCTGACCGACTGATCAAACGGTCAGAAGGGAAACAAAGAAAAGAGAACAGTGATGAGGATAAACAGAGAAAGGAAACTGTGGGGGAAGTGAGAGGATTTAAACAGTGGGGAAATATGAAGGTCAAATTATCATATCAGAGGCAGAGAATTAAAGAAACATTTTAGTTATTTTGCAGTGCTACATTCAGCCTGTCTTATTCTTATGAATATATTACCCAATGACATTACCAATCATAAATCCATTTACATCAATTTATTTCATAACTTATTTAGCTAATATTAATACTCTGTACTATTATTACATTTTGAACTTAATTTTAATTATTGATTTTTAATCTTGGCATTTCAGAATGCCCTTAACAATCCTAGGAGAGGCTATAGCACAATGCCAATAAAAGAAAACCTCTTTTGAAGTGGCAGATATTGTTTTCTCTAAAATAGTAGGCTGACAGTTACAAGTCCAATATTTGAAATTCAAGCTGCCCTTTAGGGAAGAAATTTTCAAAAAAATACACGTAACAACAAAACAATAAACTGTCAATCTGTGACAATATTATGGTCTATAATAAAATGACAAAATAAAGATTTGAAAATGTGAACTGTATGTAACTTTGATACATATTGGTAACACTCAGCCGTTTCAAAACCTCATTTTCACAGAAAGCGAAACTTGCAGGATCCACACATTTCGTGGGTAAATTCTGAAGATTTTATATATATTACCTAATCACATTTTAGTGTTCTAGGGTTTCAAGAGAACCTTATCTATTCCCCTTAAAGCACTTGCCTCTTAGTCTACCCAGATCCCCTTACCTTATTTACTCTAAATTTATCCCCAATTTTTATAACAAAGCCTGCTTCATCCATAAGCTTTATAAACTGTGTTCCAAATCACAGCAGTGAGAGTAGTAATGAGTAGTAATAAGAAAAATCCTCAGTAATGAGCGGTCATTGGGTTTGCCTGCAGGGCTGTCCTCCCTTAGGAGCCAATATAATGTGGTGCAGACTCTAGGCTGGGTTTCCACTTGGCTCAATGCCTTCCTGTTTGAATTCGGGCAAGTAGCTTACTATTTCTGGGTCTCAGTTTCCTTATCTGAAATGGCAGAGCTGGTGGTGATAGTAATAGTTCCTACTGCATAAGGTTGTTGTGAGGATTGAAAAGATAGATGATAGATATATAGGTAGATAGAAAAATAGATAGAGATAAGTAGATTGCACTAGCATTTGGAGTCTAGCAGGGATTCAATAAATATTAGCTGGGAGCAACAGCTTTATTCTTTAGGAAAATATTTCTTCCCGCACTCCACTCCAGGTACTATTCCAGGTGGGTTAGTAAGTCCCATTGCATTAGATATCTTGCCTCTCTAGCTTGTTTGCGCTGCCCAGACTTGGTGTTTCTCCCAAGGTAGGCCAATGCTAGCATTCCCACCCCTGTGGGGAAAATGGCAAGAGTGGGAGTTCTCTTCATTGAAACTGGTCTAGTTGGAATTCTTTCCTGAGAATGTGCTTAGCTGGGACTCAGTACAAAGGTGAAGCTTGAATGTGAAAGGCCCAGGAAGGTTTGGTGGCCATGTTTGTAGCCATGGTGGAGGTCCATCTGAGAAGGAGGCCAATACTTGGAGAGAGTAAGAGGGATAAGAGGAAAAGTTCTGGCAATGTCCAAACCCTAGATTCCATTTTCCTTAAGACCCAGCTGCAACTTTGCTCTTCTTATATGTACAGAAGCCTATCAATGAATTAATTCCTCTGGTTGCCTAACCTTGCTGTGTATCTTTCGCTTGACTCTTAGTTCAGGTTGCCCCCAGGGTACACTTGGAGACAAGGGTTCATGTGCAAGTGGTTTGTTCCAGAGGGGATCCTAGGAAACAAGGGTGGGGGGGGGGGGAAGAGAGACAAAGAAGGGAAGACAACAGATAAAGAGTTTCTTGGGGCCTCCAACCTGCTGGAGCCAGTTTAAATGTATAACTCAATGATCTCACCCAAGAGGAGAGAGTGGGATGATTACGCCCAGTCATACATCATCGGTTAAGGTCGGTTCCTGGGGTACACAAGTTGACTGACACCTCAGCCTTGTTGTGCTGTAGGCAAAGAAGGTCCAACAGGTTAAGAAAAATCCTCAGACAAACATGCAAATGGTTGGGACTCAGGCCAGTATGCTCTGAAGAAGTAAGGGTCAAGGGAGTAGGGAAGATACCTACAGCATATGCTTTGACTTACAAAGGAAAACACTCTGACTAGTGCATGAGAAACACACTTGCAGTGTGGCCTCAAAGTCTTTGTGCAAGCCAGCAGAAATGTGTCTGATCCTCTTCTGTTCTTTGAGCAAATCTAAAATTTTCTCAACTCTTTCTGGACACAGTCTTCTATGTCGATAGTAGGAAGTCATTAAAGAAGTCCCTGACAACTGGTTTGAGATTTTCCTCCTAGTTAGATGGAGGTGAGAATTTTTTTTTTTTTTCCACAATCTCATCCTGAGAGACTTTCTGCCTCCCTATAGTTCTGGACTCGTAAAGAAGATGGTAATGTGATGCAGATGATGTAATGATCATTTGAAGATAACTGTGAAAGTAATAACTAAAAATCAGAAGCAGATTAGGAATCTTCTCTGTGAGTATGTCTACTAGCTTGTATAAAGACTGTCAAGTTCACTTGGAAGTTGCTTGACTGCATTTTAAAAATCGGTCTTTTGTTAAGGAGCAAGACTATACATTTTTATGTGATTTTATATTTAGAGGAAGGCATTTGTATAATTATATACTAGAATTGAGAGATTGTATTATCCTTTTTTGTAAAATTACCATAATTACTTTATTTAGTTATGTACTTGAATTTTAAAAGCTGGTGATATTTGGCTTGAATACAAATACAAAATGTGTGATGTCAACCGATATGCTAGCTATTTTTTTTAAACATCATTAGAAACAAGCAAATGGCAGTCGATGTACAATGAGAAATTTCAAGGCTGTTGGATCTGAATTTAGTTTCTGTTTGTGACTCGAAGTAGGCAGTGCTTGATAATTTGATGGCTAGAGTGTAATCACTGGGTGAATGTAATCCATTTGTTTAATTGCCCAGACTCCTCACTGTATTTACAGTTAATTGGTTCTCATTATGGTCCTCCTAATAGATACCATAAAGCAGTAGGATTAGAGAAACCTGAAAAAGAACATTTAATTTGTGTTCCTTCTTGAAGCAAAGACTTAACAAGTGTATATCTGGTTCATTTTTCACCATCTTCATGATAGGTTAAGGGGGAAAAAGTCTCCAAGGGAGGTGATTTATAAATTCTTTTCATTGTTTGGGGCCTTTGAAAATTTCTATAGCCAGAAAGCGAAAAACCCAAAAGTATTCTTCTGTCTAATTGAAGTCCTTTTCTTATGACTTGAAATTCTTTTTGGACTCTAGTGACTGTGCAGAGCAGCGGATCACTAACCACCATTTAATAATTCTTCATATAGTGAAAGATTCTAAGTCTTTCCTTCTAAATTTCTTCCCTCTTTCTTCATAGTTCTAAACCTTCAATTCAGGCTTCCAGATATTCCACAAAAAAAATTGCCCATACTAAACCTTTTCTAATGCCTTAGGAAAGCCACATGAACTCATCTGACGAGGAGGAATCCAAGTTCCCTTTTTTAAAGTGCAATTTTAGTGCTGCATTTTTAGCTCAAATAGATGCATTTGTTCCACATAAGGGTTGATTTTACTTCGTTTCATTTACTGACTTCATTTACTGATGGAGCAAATTAAAATTGTAAATGTCCCTAAAAGATTTTCCAGTCTGCTTTCTCTTCCCTTCCTCCTTCCCCACATTTACCCTCACTATAAAATCTGGAGCTTTCCTACATTAGTTGGGTTTCAGGCAATTTGCAAAGAATTTGATTGAAAGCAAATTGGTTGTGGTGCCAATGTAAGCAAATAATGAAATTAGTATAAATGAATATTTCTCATCACTGATTTTTAAAATTGTAGATTGTAATTTTCAGAATGTTTTTAGATATGTAAACGTTTTTACTTATTTTTTTTCTTTTTTCCCCTATGTATTTGATATTTTATTTCTAGATTATTTTCAACTATTGTGGCTATTGTACAGTGAAATGGGGGGGCTGGTTAGGTTGGCTAGGTAAATAATGGTAAGTGGTATTATAGTAGTGTGTTTGTTGACCTAAAAGCATATGCACAGTATATTGTTAAGTGGAAAGATAGGTTACCGATAGTATATGTATATTATGATCATAAAAACAGAAATATCTGGAAATCCTGCCAAATCTGGCATCATGAACTAAAAATGAATTAAAAATTAAAGGATGACAATCAGAAATAAAACAAAGAACAACAAAACCCCTAAGTCCCCCAAAAGTTCAAAACTTGATGATTAAAGTTTCTTCTAATTGTTTGCTTATGATTAAAGCAGTATATTCTCATTGCAGAAAATAATGAAAAAAATCCTATTAGGAACACTCATAATCCTACTAGCCCAGAGGTGGGACAAAACTCAAAAAACCACTTCGTGTCTCAATTTCAAATCCTCCTCTGTGCACGTACATAGATACACACGTGCTGATATAAATGAATGCTCTTTTTTTACCTGAGCTTTATATCCATATTGTGTTCTGTTATCTGGGTAAATCATAAATTAGTCAACCAGTCTACTTTTTTAAGACATTAAAAATTATTTCCAGCTTCTCCCTAATTCATATGACACAGGGCATGTATAATTGGCTGAAAATCAATTAGAAATAAGAAGGCAAAGAAGTTTTTACAGCAAAATAATTATCAATATGTGGAAAATCCAACAACTCGGAATATTCATTGGTGATTAATTTCTCGTTTTCTAAAAGAAAATTTCATTTTCACCAGAGTTTTTTATGGCCATTAAGATAAGAATAGCTAGCTAGAAGTTCTTAGGCCTTTGTATGTGTCAATGTCAGAATTTAAACTAGATCAGTCTTAACTGAATGTTTTCTGAGTAGTTTTTAATCAAATTGTCGGCCACTGGCAAGTACACATGTTTATGGCACCTTCTCTGATTAACAGGGCCTTTCCTCCTTATCTGTTCATACACAGTTAACAAAAGATTTTCATTATTTTCTGTTTTTGCTCTGGTCATATGAATAAAATTGTGTTTCCTTGCTTATGGGTATCACCTACCTAGTAATATATATTTTCAAGTTTTGTACTAATGGATTAAGGACAAATAACCTGTGTTTTGATGGAATCAAGTGTTTATCATGAACCCTTCTGCTGCCCCATTGATGGCGAGCAGCAGAACAAGCTTGGAGAAGGACACAGGTAGCTGAAGGGGCTGCAGGAGACTGGGGAGATGGGAAGTGAGTGTGTGCTGGAGGGTGTGAGGAGGTGTTTGACTAAGATACTGATCAAGGGCAAGAGGGAGGAATTTCAACGTCAACCACTGGTGCCCCTGATCCCTATTTTGCTGAGAAAGTAGGAGCAATCAGAAGAGAACTTCTCCCAGCTTTTCTTCCACGCCTTCCCACCTATCTGGCCCTGTGTCCCTATAATGGCCCTCCTGTCATGTGACTCTGTTTCCATGGTCCTAGAAAGGCCAGCCCTCCTCCTGTGTCTCCATTTCCTACAGGGCATCACTCCAGAATGCTCCCCTCTCAATTTTGCAGTATTAATTTCTGTGCTTCCACTGACTCAGTCCTACCAATTTGCTAGCATACTGTCATTTTTCCCGTCTTAAAAACAAACACTTCTCTTTCCCTTTAGCTACTGACCCACTTTCCTCTTTTCTTTTATAGCAAAACTCTGAAAGAGAGGACTTGGCATATAGTAGGTGCTCAGTAAATACTTGTTCAGTGAATGAATGAATGAATGAAAGCACTTAATGAGTAAGGCTTTATGATAATCCCAGTGAGGGCTGATTTGAACCTGCTGTTAATGGGAATAAAAGAGAAAGGGGATGTGGGGGAATGGGGTTCTTGGGAATTCTCCATACCTTCCTTTCAATTTTGTTGTGAACCTAAAACTCCTCTAAAAAAATAAAGTCTTTTTTTTAAAAAAGAGGAGATAGTATATAAATTTCAAAGGAAAAACTCAAAGTCCTTGTGGTGACTTATTTTATGTATATGTAACATAGAGAAAAACAGAACACAATTTTAGGATTCTGTGTTTGACAATAAGATTAATTAGTGGTACAATGGATGGATATACTTGATAGAAGTGATTTGTTTTCTTGTTTCAATATTTGCATTTCCATTTTTTATACATCTTCTCTAATAAGGATAAAAACCTTGTCATCTTAATGTTACAGATACTGGTTGACCAGGTAATATTCTCTTCGAACATTTCTAACTCATGGTTGATGACTCACATTGAGCTGAAATGGAATTTGCTTCTGTTCACTTTGAGTTTTAATTACTCTGGGGAGTTGGCTGAGGTCTGGGAAGGGGTCACCCAAAGTCACAGCATTAGCCCACTTGGCCTGAGGTATCCCAAAATGTTCCTGTGACCCTAGCTACAGCGGTTAGGCCAACTCACAAAATGGCTAGTGCTCATCCCCAGGCCCAAGCATCACAGGCTATTGGACACAAGATATACTTTACAAGAATTCCCTCAATAGGTAGGTTGTTCCCCCAATCTCTCTTTCTTTTTCTGTCTTTCTTTTTTATTTGTAGTTATGTTTTATTTGGTTTGGGACAATTCCTCAAACACATAGACTGGACATTTGTCATATTTTCCGACTGTCCAGATGACTTTTGAACACATGTTCTACATTTGGGGAATTTCCTACTTGATGAATATCCTCTCCTTAAGCAAGTCACCAGAAAAAATGTAGCAAGTGGCTACCATGGGGCTCAGACTCCATCATTCAGATAACCTCAGCAAGAGTTGGATTTGCAAGTGAAAATGGGAGAGGGCACATGCTGGGACGAGTCCAATTTGGAGCGAGGGCAGAGGTGGTGGTGGAAGATGGTGATGCTGGGATCCTGATGTCTGTTGCCCTGTGTCAGTGGTGCTAACTGTGCCAGGGGTATTGTTCCTCACTGTACAGCCCCCAATCCTGACCCTGGGGTCCTCTTGGAGACTGTCAGCCTCTTAATGGCCTTTAATAAGTGCCTTTTCTGCATAAAGGAGCTGTAGTGCCTCTATGGCACAGGGGTAGTGGTAATGGTTTTTAATGAGTGCGGTAAAGCATAAAGAAAAGCGAGGACATCAGATGCACACTTACCCAATTCCCTCTTCCCCCATGAAAGTGGGAGAGGAGTGCAAAAATGGTGATGGATCTCCTTTTATTTATATTAATAATAATAAATGACACTTTGTTGAGCACTTACTATTGTGGGAATTGTCTCATATAATACTTTCAGTGGTCTTATGAGGAGGATCATCATTATCTCTACTTTTAGATGGGAAACGTGGTTTTTTTTGAGAGTCCATAGTCTCTCATGGTTCACCCCCCCCCGAATCCCCCCCTTCATTTTTCCTTTCCTTCTCCTAATGTCCTCTATGCTAGTCCTTATGTTCCACAAATAAGTGAAACCATATGATAATTGACTTTCTCTGCTTGACTTATTTCACTTAGCATAATCTCCTCCAGTCCCCATCCATGTTGATGTAAAAGTTGGGTATTCATCCTTTCTGATGGCTGAGTAATATTCCATTGTATATATGGACCACATCTTCTTTATCCATTCATCTGTTGAAGGGCACCTTGGCTCTTTCCACAGTTTGGCTATTGCAGACATTGCTGCTATGAACATTGGGATGCATATGGCCCTTCTTTTCACTACATTTGTGTCTTTGGGGTAAATACCCAGTAGTGCAATTGCTGGGTCATAGGGTAGCTCTATTTTTAACTTTTTGAGGCACCTCCACACTGGTTTCCAAAGTGGCTGTACCAACTTGCATTCCCACCAACAGTGTAAGAGGGTTCCCCTTTCTTCACAACCTCTCCAACATTTGTTGTTTCTTGCCTTGTCAGTTTTTGCCATTCTAACTGGTGTAAGGTGGTATCTCAATGTGGTTTTGATTTGAATTTCCCTGATGGCAAATGATGATGAACATTTTTTCATGTGTCTGTTAGCCATTTGTATGTCTTCTTCTTTCTTTTTTTTTTTAAAGATTTATTTATTTGACAGAGAGAGACACAGCGAGAGAGGGAACACAAGCAGGGGGACTGGGAGAGGGATAAACAGGCTTCCCGCCGAGCAGGGATCCTGATGCGGGGCTTGATCCCAGGACCCTGGGATCATGACCTGAGCCGAAGGCAGATGCTTAACAAGTGAGCCACCCAGGCGCCCCTGTATGTCTTCTTTTGAGAAGTGTCTGTTCATGTCTTCTGCCTATTTTTTGACTTGATTATTTGTTTTTTGGGTGTTGAGTTTGAGAAGTTTTTTATAGATCTTGGATATCAGCCCTTTGTCTGTAGTGTCATTTGCAAATAACTTCTCCCATTCTGTGGGAGACTTTGTTTTGCTGTTTTGTTGACTGTTTTGTTGACTTTGTTTTGTTGACTGTTTCCTTTGCTGTGCAGAAGCTTTTTATCCTGATGAAGTCCCAAAAGTTCATTTTCACTTTTCTTTCACTTGCCTTTGGAGATGTATCTT
Organism: Mirounga angustirostris; assembly: GCF_029215605.1. Lineage (NCBI taxonomy): Eukaryota > Metazoa > Chordata > Mammalia > Carnivora > Phocidae > Mirounga > Mirounga angustirostris. Next base: position 140,163,753 of record NW_026991709.1, on the reverse strand, counting down.
GAAAGAAGTTACTGTGGCTGATGTCGAAGAGGTTACTGCCTATGTTCTCCTCTAGGATTTTGATGGTTTTGTGTCTCACATTGAGGTCTTTCATCCATTTTGAGTTTATCTTTGTGTATGGTGTTAGAGAATGGTCGAGTTTCATTCTTCTGTATATAGCTGTCCAGTTTTCCCAGCACCATATATTGAAGAGACTGTCTTGTTTCTATTGCCTATTTTTTCCTCCTTTGTTGAGGATTATTTGACCATAGAGTTAAGGGTCTGTATCTGGGTTCTCTATTCTGTTCCATTGGTCTATATGTCTGTTTTTGTGTCAGTACCATGCTGTCTTGGTGATCACGGCTTTATAATATAGCTTGAAATCAGGCAATGTGATACCCCCGGCTTTGTTTTTCTTTTTCAACATTTCCTTGGCGATTGGGGGTCTTTTCTGATTCCATACAAATTTTAGAATTATTTGTTCCAGCACTTTGAAAAATGTCATTGGAATTTTGATTGGGATGGCGTTGAAGGTATAGATTGCTCTGGGCAGCATAGACATTTTAACAATGTTTATCCTTCTGATCCATGAGCATGGAATATTTTTCCATTCTTTTGTGTCTTCAATTTCTTTCATGAGTGTTCTGTAGTTCCTAGAGTATAGATCCTTTACTTCTTTAGTTAGGTTTATTACAAGCGAGGTACCTTATGGTTTTTGGTGCCATTATAAATGGGATTGATTCTCTAATTTCTCTTTCTACGGTTGCATTGTTAGTGTATAAGAAAGCAACTGATTTCTGTGCATTGATTTTGTATTCTGCCACATTACTGAATTGCTGGATGAGTACTAGTAATTTGGGGGTGGAGTCTTGGATTTTCCACATAAAGTATCATGTCATCTGCGAAGAGCGAGAGTTTGACTTCTTCTTTGCCAATTTGAATACCTTTTATTTCTTTTTGTTGTCTGATTGCTGTTGCTAGGACTTCTAGTACTATGTTGAACAATAGTGGCGAGAATGGGCATCCTTGACGTGTTCCTGATCTTAAGGGAAAGGCTCTCAGCTTTTCCCCATTGAGAATGATATTCGCTGTGGGTTTTTCATAGATGGATTTTATGAAATTGAGGAATGTTTCCTCTAGCCCTGTACTCTGAAGAGTTTTAATCAGGAAAGGATGTTGTATTTTGTCAAATGCTTTTTCTGCATCAATTGAGGGGACCATATGGTTCTTCTCTCTCCTCTTATTAATGTGTTCTATCACATTGATTGATTTGCGAATGTTGAACCACCCTTTCATCCCGGGGATAAATCCCACTTGGTCATGGTGGATGATCCTTTTAATGTATTATTGGATCCTATTAGCTAGGATTTTGTTGAGGATTTTGGAATCCATATTCATCAGGGATATCTGTCTGAAATTCTCCTTTTTGATGGGGTCTTTGCCTGGTTTGGGGATTAAGGTAATGCTGGCCTCATAGCATGAGTCTGGAAGCTTTCCTTCTGTTTCTATTTTTTGGAACAGCTTAAAGAAAATAGGTATTATTTCTTCTTTAATGGTTGGTAGAATTCCCCAGGGAATCCATCAGGCCCTGGACTCCTGTTTTTTGAGAGTTTTTTGATCACTGCTTCAATCTCATTACTGGTTATTGGCCTATTCAAGTTGCCAATTTCTTCCTGTTTCAGTCTTGGTAGTTTATAGGTTTCCAGGAAGGCATCCATGTCTTCCAAGTTGCTCAATTTATTGGCATATTGTTGTTGATAATAATTTCTAATAATTGTTTCTATTTCCTTGGTATTAGTCGTGATCTCTCCCCTTTCATTCATAATTTTATTAATTTGGGTCCTTTCTCTTTTCTTTTGGATAAATCTGGCCAGTGGTTTATCAATCTTATTAATTCTTTCAAAGAACCAGCTGCTAGTTTCATTGGTCTGATCTACTGTGTTTCTGGTTTCTAATTCATTAATCTCTGCTCTAATCTTAATTATTTCTCTTCTGATGCATGGCTTAGGCATCGTTTGTTGCTTTTTCTCTAGTTCTTTAAGGTGTAAAGGTAGTTAGTGAATTCAGGATTTTTCTATTTTTTTGAGTGAGGCTTGGATGGCTATGTATTTCCCCCTTAGGACCGCCTTTGCAGTATCCCATAGGTTTTGAACTAATGTATTTTTTTTTTTTAAGATTTTATTTATTTATTTGAGACAGAGAGAATGAGAGACAGAGAGCATGAGAGGGAGGAGGGTCAGAGGGAGAAGCAGACTCCCCGCCGAGCAGGGAGCCCGATGCGGGACTCGATCCAGGGACTCCAGGATCATGACCTGAGCCGAAGGCAGTCGCTTAACCAACTGAGCCACCCAGGCGCCCCTGAACTAATGTATTTTTGTTCTCATTGGTTTCCATGACTTGTTTAAATTCTTCTTTGATTTCTTGGTTGACCCAAACATTATTAAGCAGAGTGGTCTTTAGCTTCCAAGTGTTTGAATTTCTTCCAAATTTTTTCTTGTCATTGAGTCCCAGTTTTAAAGGATTATGGTCTGAGAATATGCAGGGAATAATCTCAATCTTTTGGTATCAGTTGAGACCTGATTTGTGACCCAGTATATGGTCTATTCTTTTTTTTTTTTTTTTAAGATTTTATTTATTTATTTGACAGAGAGAGACACAGTGAGAGAGGGAACACAAGCAAGGGGGAGTGGGAGAGGGAGAAGCAGGCTCCCCGCAGAGCAGGGAGCCCGATGTGGGACTCGATCCCAGGACCCTGGGATCATGACCTGAGCCGAAGGCAGTCGCTCAACCGACTGAGCCACCCAGGCGCCCATATATGGTCTATTCTGAAGAAAGTTCCATGTGTACTCCAGAAGAATGTGTATTTTGTTGTTTTAGGGTGGAATGTTCTGTATGTATCTATGAGGTCCATCTGGTCCAGTGTGTCATTCAAAACTCTTGTTTCTTGGGGCGCCTGGGTGGCTCAGTTGGTTAAGCGACTGCCTTCGGCTCAGGTCATGATCCTGGAGTCCCTGGATCGAGTCCCACATCGGGCTCCCTGCTCAGCAGGGAGTCTGCTTCTCCCTCTGACCCTCCTCCCTCTCATGCTCTCTGTCTCTCATTGTCTCTCTCGCAAATAAATAAAATTAAAAAAAAAAAAAAACTCTTGTTTCTTTGTTGATTTTCTGCTTAGATGATCTGTCTATTGCTGGGAGTGCAGTATAGAGGTCTCCTACAATTAATGTATTATTATCAATATGACTCTTTATTTTGGTTAACAGTTGGCTTATGTGGTTGGCTGCTCCCATGTTGGGGGTGTAGATATTTACAATTTTACATATTCTTATTGGATAGACCCTTGAAGAATGATATAGTATCCTTTTGTGGACAGAAACAGTCTGTAACTACAGTCTTTAGCTTAAAATCTAATTTGTCCGATATAAGAATTGCTACCGCAGCTTTCTTTTGAGGTCCTCTGGCATGGAAGATGGATCTCCATCCCTTCACTTTCAGTCTGGATGTATCTTTGGGTACAAAATGAGTCTCTTGTAGACAGCATATGGATGGGTCCTGTCTTTTTATCCAATCTGCAACCCTGTGCCACTTTATGGGAGCATTTAGGCCATTCACGTTGAGAGTGATTATTGAAAGATATGAATTTATTGTCATTATGCTGCCTGTGAAGTCCTTGTTTCTATAGATTGTCTCTCTAAATTTCTGTTCTGTATCATTCTTGGGGTCTTTCTCCTTTTACAGAACCCCCCTTAATATTTCTTGCAGGGCCATTTTAGTGCTCATATATTCTTTCAGTTTCTGCTGGTCTTGGAAGCTCTGCATCTATCCATCCATTCTAAATGACAGCCGTGCCATATAAAGTGTTCTTGGCTGCATGTTCTTCTCGCTTAGTAACCTGAATATGTCTTGCCAGGCCTTTCTGGCTTGCTAGGTCTCTGTGGATAGGTCTGACATTATTCTGATGTTCTTCCCTCTGTACATAAGGAGTCTCTTCCCCCTAACTGCCCTTAAGATGGTTTCCTTGGGAGGGGCAGAGCAAGATGGCGGAGGAGTAGGAGACCTGGATTTTGTCTGGTCCCAGGAATTCAGCCAGGTAGGGATCAAACCATTCTGAACACCTACGAACTCAAGAGGAGATCGAAGAAAAGAATAGCAGCAACTCTCTGAACAGAAAAGCGACCACTTTCTGGAAGGTAGGACCTGCGGAGAAGTGAATCCAAGGTGATATTTGGGAGGATAGACGGCGGGGGAGGGGGTCTCCATTGGCCGCTTCTGGCAAGTGATAGAGCTGTGGAGCACAAAATTGGAACTTTTAGAAGTCTGCTCCACTGAGGGATGTCGCTCCAGTGGCTAAGCAGATGGGAGTGACTGATGGCTTTTCTCTGGGGGCTCACTGAAGAGTGAGGCTCCGAGTTCTCGGCTCCTCCAGGGCGGAGATTGGGAGGCCATCATCTTCACTGTCGTCTTCCAAAGCTGTACGGAAAGCTTGCAGGGAACAAAAGCTCCCAAGAGCAAACCTAAGCAGATTATTTAGCCCGGCCCTGGCAAGGGTGGGGCAATTCCGCCTCCGGCAAAGACATTTGGGAATCAGGGCAACAGGCTCCTCCCCCAGAAGATCAAGAACAGTCAGCAAGACCAAGTTTACCGATCAATGAGAACGGCAGAACTCCAGCGCTAGGGGAATACTGCACATAGAATTCATGGCTTTTTTTTACCATGATTCTTTAGTCTTTCAAAGTTAATTTTTTTTAACTGTCTTTTTTTTTTCTTTTTCTTTTTCCCTTTTTCAACCAACATCCTATCAATCCCTTTTTTAAAAAAATATTTTTATTTTTCATTTTTAGAGTCATATTCTATCCCTTCATAGTAGTTACCCTTATTTTTGCTATATATATATAAGTTGTTCTGTCTTTAAAATTTTGAGGTACAGTTTCTTCTAACAGATCAAAATATACCATAAATCTCTAGTGTATGACTTTGTTCTAGTCTCCTGCCTGATCACATTCTCTCCCTCCCCCCTTTTTTTAAAATCCTCTTCTTTCTTTTTTCAACCAACTTCTTATCTTATCAATTCCTTTTATAAAATCTTTTATAATTTTCATCTTTACAGTCATATTCCATCCCTTCATTGTATTAACCCTTATTTTTGTACATATGTAAGTTTTTCTTTCTTTAAAATTTTGGGAGGCACTTTCTTCTAACAGACCAAAATACATTCCAAATCTAGTGTGTAGCACTGATCTATGCACCCAGCCTGATCATATTTGATCATATTCTGTTTGTTTTGTTTTGTTTTGTTTTTGTTTCTTTTTATCTTTATCTTTTTCTTTTTTTTTCTTTTTTCTTTCTTTCCCTTTCTTTTCCCCCAGTTTCAGGTCTTTTCTGATTTGTTTAGTGTATATTTTCTGGGGACGTTGTTACCCTGTTAGCATTTTGTTCTCTCATTCATCTATTCTCCTCTGGACAAAATGACAAGATAAAAAAAGAACAAGAAGCAGTACTGACTGCCAGGGACCTACTCAATACGGATATTAGTACGATGTCGGAACTAGAGTTCAGAATGATGATTTTAAAGATACTAGCTGGGCTTGAAAAAAGCATGGAAGTTATTAGAGAAACCCTTTCTGGAGAAATAAAAGAACTAAAATCTAACCAAGTCAAAATCAAAAAGGCTATTAATGAGGTGCAATAAAAAATGGAGGCTCTGATTGCTAGGATAAATGAGACAGAAGAGAGAATCAGTGATATAGAAGACCAAATGATGGAAAATAAAGAAGCTGAGAAAAAGAGAGATAAACAACTACTGGATCACGAGGGCAGAATTCGAGAGATAAGTGATACCATAAGATGAAACAATATTAGAATAATTGGGATCCCAGAAGAAGAAGAAAGAGAGAGAGGGGCAGAAGGTATATTGGAGCAAATTATAGCAGAAAACTTCCCTAATTTGGGGAAGGAAACAGGCATCAAAATCCAGGAGGCACAGAGAAGCCCTCTCAAAATCCAATAAAAATAGGTCAACACCCTGACATTGAATAGTAAAACTTACAAGTCTCAGAGACAAAGAGAAAGTCCTGAAAGCTGCTCAGGAGAAGAGATCTGTAACCTACAAGGGTAGAAACATTACATTGGCAAAAGACCTATCCACAGAGACCTGGCAGGCCAGAAAGGACTGGCATGATATATTCAAAGCACTAAATAAGAAAAATGTGCAGCCAAGAATACTATATCCAGCTAGGCTGTCATTGAAAATAGAAGGAGAGATAAAAAGCTTCCAGGACAAACAAAAACTAAAGGAATTTGCAAACACAAATCCCGCCCTACAAAAAATATTGAAAGGAGTCCTCTAAGCAAAGAGAGAGCCTAAAAGCAACATAGACCAGAAAGGAACCAGATAATATACAGTAACAGTCACCTTACAGGCAATACAATGGCACTAAATTCATATCTTTAGATAGTTACCCTGAATGTAAATGGGCTAAATGCCCCAATCAAAAGACACAGGCTCTCAGATTGGATAAAAAAACAAGACCCATCGATATGCTGTCTGCAAGAGACTCATTTTAGACCCAAAGATATCCCCAGATTGAAAGTGAGGGGTTGGAAAACCATTTACCATGGTAATTGACACCAAAAGAAAGCTGGGGTGGCAATCCTTATATCAGACAAATTAGATTTTAAACCAAAGACTATAATAAGAGATGAGGAAGGACACTATATCCTACTTAAAGGGTCTATCCAACAAGAAGCTCTAACAATTGTAAATATCTATGCCCCTAACATGGGAGCAGCCACTTATATAAGCCAATTAATAACAAAAGCAAAGAAACACATTGACAACAATACAATAATAGTGGGGGACTTTAACACCCCCCTCACTGAAATGGACAGATCATCTATGCAAAAGATCAACAAGGAAATAAAGACTTTAAATGACACACTGGACCAAATGGACTTCACAGATATATTCAGAACATTCCATCCCAAAGCAACAGAATACACATTCTTCTCTAGTGCCCATGGAACATTCTTCAGAATAGATCACATCCTAGGTCACAAACCAGGTTTCAACTGGTACCAAAAGATTGGGATCATTCCCTGCATATTTTCAGACTACAATGCTTTGAAACTAGAACTCAATCACAAGAGGAAAGTTGGAAAGAACTCAAATACATGGAGGCTAAAGAGCATCCTACTAAAGAATGAATGGGTCAACCAGAAAATTAAAGAAGAATTAAAAAAATTCATGGAAACAAATGAAAATGAAAACACAACTGTTCAAAATCTTTGGAATACAGCAAAGTATATATACTAAGTATATATACTTAGTATATATACAAAGTATATATATTAAGAGGAAAGTATATAGCAATACAAGCCTTTCTCAAGAAACAAGAAAGGTCTCAAATATGCAACCTAACCCTACACCTAAAGGAGCTGGAGAAAGAACTGCAAATAAAGCCTAAACCCAGCAGGAGAAGAGAAATAATAAAGATCAGAGCAGAAATCAATGAAATAGAAACCAAAAGAAGAGTAGAACAGATAAATGAAACTAGGAGCTGGTTCTTCAAAAGAATTAACAAGATTGATAAACCCCTGGCCAGACTTATCAAAAAGAAAAGAGAAAGGACCCAAATAAATAAAATCATGAATAAAAGAGGAGAGATCACACCAACACCAAAGAAATACAAACAATTATAAGAACATATTATGAGCAACTATATGCCAGCAAGTTAGATAATCTGGAAGAAATGGATGCATTCCTAGAGATGTATCAACTACCAAAACTGAACTAGGAAGAATTAGAAAACCTGAACAGACCTATAACCACTAAAGAAATTGAAGCAGTAATAAAAATCTCCCCACAGAAAAAAGCCCAGAGCCAGATGGCTTCCCAGGGGAATTCTACCAAACATTTAAAGAAGAATTAATACCGATCCTTCTGAAAGTGTTCCAAAAAATAGAAATGGAAGGAAAACTTCCAAACTCGTTTTCTGAGGCCACCATTACCTTGATCCCCAAACCAGACAAAGACCCCATCAAAAAGGAGAATTACAGACCAATATCCTTGATGAACATGGATGCAAAAATTCTCACCAAAATACTAGCCAATAGGATCAAACAGTACATTAAAAGGATTATTCACCATGACCAAGTGGGATTTATCCCTGGGCTGCAAGGTTGGTTCAACATCTGCAAATCAACCAATGTGAGACAATACATTTATAATAAAAGAGAGAACAAGAACCATATGGTCCTCTCAATAGATGCAGAAAAAGCATTTGACAAAGTACAACGTCCTTTCTTGATCAAAACTCTTCAGAGTATAAGGATAGAGGGTACATACATCAATATCATAAAATCCATCTATGAAAAACCCACAGTGAATATCATTCTCAATGGGGAAAAACTGAGAGCTTTCCCCCTGAGGTCAGGAACACGGCAGGGATGTCCACTATCACCACTGCTATTCAACATAGTATTAGAAGTCCTAGCCACAGCAATCTGACAACAAAAAGAAATGCAAGGCATCCAAATTGGCAAAGAAGAAGTCAAACTCTCACTGTTTGCAGATGATATGATACTTTATGTGGAAAACCCAAAAGACTCCACCCCAAAACTGCTAGAACTAAAACAGGAATTCAGTAAAGTGGCAGGATATAAAATCAATGCACAGAAATCAGTGACATTCTTATACACCAACAACAAGACAGAAGAAAGAGAAATTACGGCGTTGATCCCCTTTGCAATGGCACCCAAAACCATAAGATACCTAGGAATAAATCTAACCAAAGAGGCAAAGAATCTGTACTCAGAAAACTATAGAATACTCATGAAAGAAATTGAAGAAGACACAAAGAAATGGAAAAACGTTCCAGGCTCATGGATTGGAAGGACAAATATTGTGAAGATGTCAATGCTACCTAGAGCAATCTACACATTCAATACATCAAAATATCATCCACTTTTTTCAAAGAAATGGAACAAATATTCCTAAAATTTGTATGGAACCAGAAAAGACCCTGAATAGCCAGAGGAATGTTGAAAAAGGAAAGCAAAGCTGGTGACATCAAAATTCCGGACTTCAAGCTCTATTACAAAGCTGTCATCATCAAGACAGTATGGTACTGAGAAGGGAAAAGATGGCGGAGGAGTAGGGGACCGTATTTCAACTGGTCCCTGGAATTGAGCTGGATATCTACCAGACCACTCTGAGAACCCATGAAACCAGCCTGAGATGTAAGAAGATCTGGATGTCTACAAACAGAATAGTCGCAGGCAATTGGTTTTGAGGTACGAAGCGGGGAGCTGTGATTACGTGGGCAGATATCAGAGGATAAACGGCAGCAGGAGGGTGCCTGGCCATGGGGATCCTACACCGCTGGTGAGCAACAGTCTTGCGCGCTGCGTACGGGCACAGACTCGCAGACCGGTAGCAGCGGGGAAAGGACTTTAGGGCAGCCCCCGGGGCGGGAACCCAGAGCAGCGGGATCGCGTGGGCGAACTGCAGTCCCTGGGGCGGAAACCCAGAGTGGCGGGGTTGCACAGGTGAACTGGGAGCGGCTGATGGTTTTAGAAGCACAAAGGGCAGAGGTGCACCTCGACCTGGAGGCAGGACTGGGAGCTCTGTGGAGGGGTGCACAACCCAGGAAGCTGCAGTTTATAGCAGCACAGACAGAAACGGAGATGGTGTGGCCTGGAGAGCTCAAGGAAGAACAGACTGCAATCTCTCTGCTCTGAGGCAGAGGGTTGGAAACGGTCTCTTCTGCTCTGACTCGTGGAAGAGACGCAGAAAGCCGCCCGGGAAAGCCGCCAGAGAACAAAAGCCCCAAAGACTGATTCCCACTGAGCCCATCCCCCGCCACAGGGGGGCACAGCAACTCCGCCCAAACAGGGTTCCCTGAGTAACAGCACGGCAGGACCCTCCTGCAGAAGACAGGCTGGGGAAACAAGAGGCCAGCAACCCTAAGGTCCCAAGAAAACAGGTGCATCTTGCTTGGGTTCTGGTCAATAATTTGGACTCTATACATTCCCTCAAACACCCATCGACAGAATGACTAGGAGGAGGAGCCCCCAAAATAGAAAAGACTCAGAGATTATGATTTATGCTGCAGATTTACAAATGGATGCAGATATAACCAAGATGTCGGAGATGGAATTCAGGCTAGCAATTGTGAAGACAATGGCTAGAATGGAGAAATCAATTAATGGCAACATAGAGTCTCTAAGGGCAGAAATAAAAGGTGAATTGGCAGAACTTAAAAATGCTATCAATGCGATCCAATGCAATCTAGATAATCTAACAGCTAGAGTAACTGAGGCAGAAGAGCGAATAAGCGACCTGGAAGACAATATAATAGATAAAAAGGGAAAAGAGGAGGCCAGGGAAAAACAACTCAGAATCCATGAAAATAGAATCAGAGAAATAAGTGACACCATGAAGCATTCCAATGTCAGAATAATTGGAATCCCGGAGGGAGTGGAGAGAGAGAGAGGACTAGAAGATGTATTTGAGCAAATCGTAGCTGAGAACTTCCCTAATCTGGGGAATGAAACAAACAATCGAGTCCTACAGGCAGAGAGGACCCCTTCTAAGATCAAGGAAAACAGGCCAACACCCCGGCATGTAATAGTAAAACTTGCAAATCTTAGAACCAAGGAAACCATCTTAAGGGCAATTAGGGAGAAGAGAGTCCTTACGTACAGAGGGAGGAACATCAGAATAACGTCAGACCTATCCACAGAGACCTGGCAAGCCAGAAAGGCCTGGCAAGGCATATTCAGGATACTAAATGAGAAGAACATGCAGCCAAGAATACTTTATCCGGCAAGGCTTTCATTTAGAATGGATGGAGAGATGCAGAGCTTCCAAGACCAGCAGAAACTGAAAGAATATGTGACCACTAAGCCGGCCCTGCAAGAAATATTAAGGGGGGTTCTATAAAAGGAGAAAGACCCCAAGAGTGATATACAAAAGAAATTTACAGGGACAATCTATAAAAACAACATCTTCACAGGCAACATGATGAGAATTAATTCATATCTTTCAATAATGACTCTCAATGTGAATGGCCTAAACGCTCCCATAAAATGGCACAGGGTTGCAGATTGGATAAAAAGACAGGACCCATCCATATGCTGTCTAATATCCAGACTGAAAGTGAAGGGATGGAGATCCATCTTCCATGCCAGTGGACCTCAAAAGAAAGCTGGGATAGCAATTCTTATATCAGACAAATTAGATTTTAAACTAAAGTCTGTAATAAGAGACACAGAAGGACACTATATCATTCTTAAAGGGTCTATCCAACAAGAAGATCTAACAATTGTAAATATCTATGCCCCCAACATGGGAGCAGCCATCTACATAAGCCAACTGTTAACCAAAATAAAGAGTCATATTGATAACAATACGTTAATTGTAGGAGACCTCTATACTCCACTCTCAGCAATGGACAGATCATCTAAGCAGAAAATCAACAAGGAAACAAGAGCTTTGAATGATACATTGGACCAGATGGACCTCATAGATATTTACAGAATATTCCACCCTAAAACAACAGAATACTCATTCTTCTCGAGTACACATGGACCTTTCTCCAGTATAGACCATATACTGGGTCACAAATCAGGTCTCAAATGATACCAAAAGATTGAGATTATTCCCTGCATATTCTCAGACCACAATGCTCTAAAACTGGAACTCAATCACAAGAAAAAATTTGGCAGAAATTCAAACACTTGGAAGCTGAAGACCACTCTGCTCAAGAATGTTTGGGTCAACCAGGAAATCAAAGAAGAACTTAAACAATTCATGGAAATCAATGAGAATGAAAACACATAGGTCCAAAATCTATGGGATACTGCAAAGGCGGTCCTAAGGGGGAAATACATAGCCATCCAAGCCTCACTCAAAAAAATAGAAAAATCCCGAATTCACCAACTAACTCTGCACCTTAAAGAACTAGAGAAAAGGCAACAAACCATGCCTAAGCCACACATTAGAAGAGAAATAATTAAAAGTACAGCAGAAATCAATGAATTAGAAATCAGAGACACAGTAGATGAGATCAATGAAACTAGAAGTTGGTTCTTTGAAAGAATTAATAAGATCGATAAACCACTGGCCAGCCTTATCCAAAAGAAAAGAGAAAGGACCCAAATTAATAAAATTATGAATGAAAGGGGAGAGATCACGACTAACACCAAGGAAATAGAAACAATTATTAGAAATTATTATCAACAACTATATGCCAATAAAATGAACAATCTGGACGAAATGGAGGCCTTCCTGGAAACCTATAAGCTGCCAAGACTGAAACAGGAAGAAATTGACAACTTGAATAGGCCAATAACCAGTAATGAGATTGAAGCAGTGATCAAAAAACTCCCCAAAAACGAGAGTCCAGGGCCTGATGGATTCCCTGAGGCATTCTACCAAACATTCAAAGAAGAAATAATACCTAATTCTACTGAAGCTGTTTCACAAAATAGAAACAGAAGGAAAACTTCCAAACTCATTCTATGAGGCCAGCATTACCTTAATCCCCAAACCAGGCAAAGATCCCATCAAAAAGGAGAATTTCAGACAGATATCCCTGATGAATATGGATTCCAAAATCCTCAACAAAATCCTAGCTAATAGGATCCAACAATACATTAAAAGCATCATCCACCACGACCAAGTGGGATTTATCCCTGGGATGCAAGGGTGGTTCAGCATTCGCAAATCAATCAATGTGATAGAACACATTAATAAGAGGAGAGAGAAGAACCATATGGTCCTCTCAATTGATGCAGAAAAAACATTCGACAAAATACAACATCCCTTCCTGATTAAAACTCTTCAGAGTACAGGGATAGAGGGAATATTCCTCAATTTCATAAAATCCATCTATGAAAAACCCACAGCAAATATCATCCTCAATGGGGAAAAGCTGAGAGCCTTTCCCTTAAGATCAGGAACACGTCAAGGATGCCCATTCTCGCCACTATTGTTCAACATAGTACTAGAAGTCCTAGCAACAGCAATCAGACAACAAAAAGAAATAAAAGGTATTCAAATTGGCAAAGAAGAAGTCCAATTCTCTCTCTTCGCAGATGACATGATACTTTATGTGGAAAACCCAAAAGACTCCACCCCCAAATTACTAGAACTCATCCAGCACTTCAGTAATGTGGCAGGATATAAAATCAATGCACAGAAATCCGTTGCTTTCTTATACACTAACAATGCAAGTGTAGAAAAAGAAATTAGAGAAACGATTCCATTTACAATAGCACTGAAAACCATAAGATACCTCGGAATAAACCTAACCAAAGAGGTAAAGGATCTATACTCTAGGAACTACAAAACACTAATGAAAGAAATTGAAGAAGACACAAAAAGATGGAAAAATATTCCATGCTCATGGATCGGAAGAATAAACACTGTTAAAATGTCTATGCTACCCAGAGCAATCTATACCTTCAATGCCATCCTGATCAAAATTCCAAAGACATTTTTCAAAGTGCTGGAACAAACAATCCTAAATTTTGTATGGAATCAGAAAAGACCCCAAATCACCAAGGAAATGTTGAAAAAGAAAAACAAAGCTGGGTGCATCACATTGCCCGATTTTAAGCTATATTACAAAGCTGTGATAACCAAGACAGCATGGTACTGGCACAAAAACAGACATATAGACCAATGGAACAGAATAGAGAACCCAGATATGGACCCTCAACTCTATGATCAAATAATCTTTTTTTTTTTTTTTTTTAGATTTATTTATTTATTTGACAGACAGACACAGCAAGAGAGGAAACAGAAGCAGCGGGAGTGGGAGAGGGAGAAGCAGGCTTCCCACAGAGCAGGGTGCCCGATGCAGGACTCAATCCCAGGACCCTGGGATCATGACCTGAGCCGAAGGCAGACGCTTAACGACTGAGCCACCCAGGCGCCTTGGTCAAATACTCTTTGACAAAGCAGGAAAAAACATGCAATGGAAAAAGACAGTCTCTTCAATAAATGGTGCTGGGAAAATTGGACAGCCACATGCAGAAAAATGAAACTCAACCATTTTCTAACACCTTTCACAAAGATAAACTCAAAGCAGATGAAAGACCTCAATGTGAGACAGGAATCCATCAAAATCCTAGAGAAGAACATAGGCAGTAACCTCTTTGACACCGCCCACAGCAGCTTCTTTCAAGATACATCTCCAAAAGCTAGTGAAACAAAAGCAAAAATGAACTTTTGGGACTTCGTCAAGATAAAAAGCTTCTGCACAGCAAAGGAAACAGTCAACAAAACAAAGAGGCAACCCACAGAATGGGAGAAGTTATTTACAAATGACACTACAGACAAAGGGCTGGTATCCAAGATCTATAAAGAACTTGTCAAACTCAACACCCAAAAAACAAATAATCAAGTCAAAAAGTGGCCAGAAGATATGAAAAGACACTTCTGTGAAGACATACAAATGGCTAACAGACACATGAAAAAATCTTCATCATCATTAGCCGTCAGGGAAATCAAAATCAAACCACATTGAGATACCACCTTACACCAGTTAGAATGGCAAAAATGGACAGGGAGAGAACAAATGTTGGAGAGGTTGTGGAGAAAGGGGAACCCTCTTACACTGTTGGTGGGAATGCAAGTTGGTGCAACCACTTTGGAAACCAGTGTGGAGGTGCCTCAAAAAGTTAAAAATAGAGCTACCCTATGACTCAGCAATTGCACTCCTGGGTATTTACCCCAAAGACACAAATGTAGTGAAAAGAAGGGCCATATGCATCCCAATGTTCATAGCAGCAATGTCTGCAATAGCCAAACTGTGGAAAGAGCCGAGGTGTCCTTCAACAGATGAATGGATAAAGAAGATGTGGTCCATATATACAATGGAATATTACTCAGCCATCAGAAAGGATGAATACCCAACTTTTACATCAACATGGATGGGGACTGGAGGAGATTATGCTAAGTGAAATAAGTCAAGCAGAGAAAGTCAATTATCATATGGTTTCACTTATTTGTGGAACATAAGGACTAGCATGGAGGACATTAGGAGAAGGAAGGGAAAAATGGGGGGGAATTGGAGGGAGAGATGAACCATGAGAGACTATGGACTCTGAGAAACAAACAGGGTTTTGGGGGGGGAGGGGGGATTGGTTAGCCCGGTGATCGGTATTAAGGAGGGCACGTACTGCACGTATAGCACTGGGTGTTATACGAAAACAACGGATCGTGGATCACCACATCAAAGACCAATGATGTACTGTATGGTGACTAACATAACGTAATAAAATTAAAAAAACCCAAAAAGACAGTATGGTACTGGCACAAAAACAGACACATAGATCAATGGAACAGAATAGAGAGCCCAGAAATGGACCCTCAACTCTATGGCCTACTCATCTTCGACAAAGCAGGAAAGAATTTCAAATGGAAAAAAGACAGTCTCTTCAACAAATGGTGTTGGGAAAATTGGACAGCCACATGCAGAAGAATGAAACTGGACCATTTCCTTACACCACACACAAAAATACACTGAAAATGGTTGAAAGTCCTAAATGTGAGACAGGAGTCCATCAAAATCCTAAAGGAGAACACAGGCAGCAACCTCTTCGACCTCAGCCACAGCAACTTCTTCCTAGAAACATCGCCGAAGGCAAGGGAAGCAAGGGCAAAAATGAACTATTGAGACTTCATCAAGATAAAAAGCTTTTGCACAGCAAAGCAAACAGTCCACAAAACCAAAAGACAACCGACAGAATGGGAGAAGATATTTGCAAATGACATATCAGGTAAAGGGCTAGTATCCAAAATCTATAAAGAACTTCTTAAACTCAACACCCAAAGAACAAATGATCCAATCAAGAAATGGGCAGAAGACATGAACAGACATTTCTTTTTTTTTTTTTTTTAAGATTTTATTTATTTATTTGAGACAGAGAGAATGAGAGACAGCATGAGAGGGAGGAGGGTCAGAGGGAGAAGCAGACTCCCCGCTGAGCAGGGAGCCCGATGCGGGACTCGATCCCGGGACTCCAGGATAATGACCTGAGCCGAAGGCAGTCGCTTAACCAACTGAGCCACCCAGACGCCCTGAACAGACATTTCTGCAAAGAAGACATCCAAATGGCCAACAGACACATGAAAAAGTGCTCAACGTTGCTCAGCATCAGGGAAATCCAAATCAAAACCTCAATGAGATACCACCTCACACCAGTCAGAATGGCTAAAATTAACAAGTCAGGAAATGACAGATGTTGGTGGGGATGCAGAGAAAGGAGAATCCTCCTACACTGTTGGTGGGAATCGAAGCTGGACAGCCACTCTGGCAAACAGTATGGAGGTTCCTCAAATAGTTGAAAATAGGGCTACCATATGATCCAGCAATTGCACTACTGGGTGTTTATCCCAAAGTACAAATGTAGGGATCCGAAGGTGTACGTGCACCCTGATGTTTATAGCAGCAATGTCCACAATAGCCAAACTGTGGAAAGACACAAGATGTCCATCAACAGATGAATGGATAAAGAAGTTGTGGTATATATTTACAATGGAATATTATGCAGCCATCAAAAGGAATGAGATCTTGCCATTTACAACAACGTGGATGGAACTGGAGGGTGTTATGCTGAGCAAAATAAATCAGAGAAAGACATGTATCATATGACCTTACTGATATGAGGAATTCTTAATATCAGGAAACAAACTGAGGGTTGCTGGAGCTGTGGGGGGTGGGAGGGATGGGGTGGCTGGGTGATAGGCTTTGGGGAGGGTATGTGCTATGATGAGTACTGTGAATTGTGCAAGACTGTTGAATCACAGATCTGTACCTCTGAAACAAATAAGACATTACCTGTTAAAGAAAAAAAGATAGCAGGAGGGGAAGAATGAAGGGGGGGAAATCGGAGGGGGAGACTAACCATGAGAGATGATGGACTCTGAAAAACAAACTGGGGGTTGTGGGGGGGGGTGGGAGGATGAGTTGGCCTTGTGATGGGTATTAAAGAGGGCATGTTCTGCATGGAGCACTGGGTTTTATACGCAAACAATGAATCATGGAACACTACATCAAAAACTAATGATGTAATGTATGGTGATTAACATAACATAATAATAATTAAAAAAAGATGGTTTCCTTGGTTCTAAGATTTGCGAGTTTTACTATTCCATGCCGGCGTGTTGGTCTGTTTTCCTTGATCTTGGTAGGGGTCCTCTCTGCCTCTAGGACACGAATGTTTGTTTCATTCCCCAGATTAGGGAAGTTCTCAGGTATGATTTGCTCAAATATATCTTCTAGTCCTCTCTCTCCACCCCTTCAGGGATCCTAATAATTCTTTGAATTGGAACATTGGAACATTTCATGGTGTCACTTATTTTTCTAAATCTGTTTACGTGGATTTTAAACTGTATCTCCCAGGCCTCCTCTTTTTTCTTCTTTACTATCAACTTGTCTTCTAGATCACTAATTCGTTTTTCTGCCTCGTTTACCCTAGCTATTAGAGTATCTAGATTAGATTGGATCTCATTGATAGCATTTTTAAGTTCTGCCAATTCAGCTTTCATTTTTGCCCTTAGAGACTCTATGTTGCCATTAATCGATTTCTCCATTCCTGCTATTGTCTTCATAACTGTTACCCTGAAGTCGATTTCTGACATCTTGGTTATATCTGTATCCATTTGTAAATCTGTGGCAGAAGTCACAGTCTCTAAGTCTTTCCTATTTTGGGGGTTCCTCCTCCTAGTCATTCTGTTGAGGAGTGGTTGAGGGAGTGTACAGAGTCCAAATTATTGACCACAACCCAAGCAAGATGCACCTGTTTTATAGGGACCTTAGGGTTGTCAGCCTCTTGTTCTCCCAGCCTGTCTTCTGGGGGAGGGGCAGCTGCCCTGTTACTCAGGCAACCCTGTTTGGGCAGAGTTGCCCTGCCACCTGTGGGGGAGGGGATGGGCTCAGTGAAAACCAATTTTCTGGGGTTTTTGTTCTCTGGTGGCTTCCTCTGGCAGCTTTCCCCGTATCTTCCATGAGTCAGAGCAGAAGAGACTGTTTCCAACCCTCTGCCTCAAAACAGAGATACTGCAGTTTGTTCTTCAGTGAGCTCTCCTGGCCACACTATCTCCATTTCTGTCTGTGCTGCTAAAAACTGCAGTGTCCTGGGTTGTGTGCCCCTCAGCACCACTCCCAGTCCTCACCTCCAGATTGGGGCACGTCTCTTCCCTTTGTGCTTCTAAAACTGCCAGCTGCCCCCAGTTCACACAGGCAGCCCACTGCTCCAGGTTTCAGTCTGGGGGCCTTCCCTAAAGTCCTTTCCCCACCGCTACTGGTCTGCGAGTCTGTGCCCCATCCCCATTGCGGGAGGCTTTTGCCCACCAGCAGTGCAGGATCCTGAAAGCCCCCTACCCCTTCCGTTTATCTTCCTATATCTGCCTATGGAATCACAGCTCCCCACTTCATACCTTGAAACCAACCGCCTGTGATATTCTGTTTGTAGAGATCCAGATATATCTTCTTAAATCTCAGGCTGATTTCATGGGCATTCAGAGTGGTCTGGTAGATATCCAGCTCAATTCAGGGGACCGGTTGGAATAAGGTCCCCTACCCCTCCACCGTCTTTTCCTCCCAACTGGTCAGGGCTTTTTGAGGATAGCTTATATCTGCTCCATGCAGCATCAACTGGGCAGCTAAACTAGGGCAGGAGAAATCTCTTCCAATGATGGTTGGTACTGGCCATTTGCTGGGAGCTCACCTGGGGCTATTGGCTGGGTCCTTTGTTTACTTCCATGTGTTCTCTTTACATGGCTAGATCAGGCTTCATTTCCTACATTATGGTGGCTGAGAGCTGAGAGGGAGTATCTCAGGAGTTAGAGTTACAAAAATATAGCCTCCATGTACAAGCACTTTCCAAACATCTGTTAGCATAACACTTTCTAATGTCTCATTGGCTAATGCCAGTCACCTGGCCAAGCCCAGAAATAATGTATGAAAGGAGTATGCAAGGCATGCTTACCAGTAAAAGTGCTTCGTTGGCAAGTCACCAAGGGAATAGTCTGCTACACATAAAATGTAGTAAAGTTTATGCAAGTTTTGTAGATTCTTTGAAGAGACTGCATTTTTTTAGGTCACAGAGCTCAATATATGTTTATCTGACTATATTTATTGACCAATTATTCAGATCTTCTATATCTTTATTTATGTCAGTGATAAACTGGTGTGTAAAAATCTCCACCTACTATTGTGTTTTGTTTGTTTGTTTTTTAATTTAGTGGTTATCTTAGTTCAGGCTTATAACAGAATGCCATGGACTGGGTGGTGTACAAACAACAGAAATTTAATAGGCTGTGAAATCCAAGGTCAAGCCCTTGGCAGATGTGGTGTCTGATGAGGCTTGCTTCTTGGTTCACAGAAGGCTGTCTTCTAACTGTCCAATGTGTGCTGAAGGGGCAAGAGAGCTTTCTGGGGTTTCTTTGAAGAGGGCACTCGTTTCATTCAATCCCATTCAAGAGGGCTCTGACCTAACCACCACCCAAAGGCCCCCTCTTAATACCATCCCATTGGGGGTTAGGATATCAACATAATGAATTTTGGGGGGCACACATCATTCCATAATCGTGGTCTTTATATTTATAACAGTTCCTATTTTGTTAATTTTTATGTAATTTAGTGCAAATATGTTATGGTTCATGAATATTTTCAATTTTACCTTTCATAAGTGACAAGTGGCTATCATTGTACTATATACTTTTTTGTTTGCTTGTTCCAAGTGTTTCCTTTTTTTCATATTAGTATTATAAATGACCATTTTTGTCTTAACCCTCAGTCACTTTTATTATTTCTTGTTGTTCTATTGAATTTGTAATGACTCCATCTGAAATTCTTTGTCTTTTCATTGACTATTAAGAGCCTTCCTTTTGAATATGACCTATTTTCTTAGACAATGAAACCATTCACAAATCTTGTTAGTTTATACTTTTCATAAATTTGAAAAAGGAGAGGAAACAGATCAAGTAATCAATTTAAAAGCATTGAATCTTTCAGTGTTGGTACAATAAATTAAAGTGACAATCTCTAAATGTGTGAATAAAGCGAAGTAGAATCCTTAATTTCACTTTTTCAGTTTCTCTTTCTCCTTTTCTCTATTTAAACAGCCAACATTTGAGGAAAAGAGAGGAGTAGAAATTATTTGAGTGAATATGGTATCCCTGTACCTTATATTTTAAAAATGTGTTGCATTTGACAATCTTTCTAACATACTTGACAGGTCATTTTCCTGTTGTATTGGGAAGGAAACAAAGCAAAAAGAAGATAGCTAATTTTCCACAGTTCCACAGTGTCAAGGTGTCATTCCATTCAGCCACACCAGGTTCATTGCTAAATTGATTTATTTTCTTCATGAAGAGCTGGCATCCCGAGGACTACACAGATAACAGTTAATTCCTAAATGGAGCACAATGAATTTGGTACTGAAGTGAAGGGCTTTATTTCTTCCTGTTTTGAAAATCTGTAGTTATTGTGTTTAAAAGAGAGAAGAAGGGATTATTTTTATAAATGTTCAGATTGTTAAAATTAATTTCAGTGGTGTTGGGAGTTGGGAATATGGAAATTTTCAAGATTGATGCTTCTAAAGAAAGTAAAAGCTGTCTGCCTTGCATTTCAGTGACTTGAATAAGAGAAAAGTTTAGATAGGCCATTTAGCTCCTTCCTTATAGGAGGAAGGAAATTAGCAATTTAGTGTAGATAAAATCGTGGTAAAAATGGACCCTCATTCTTTAACTTTTACATAGAAATCTAGGAGTTATACAGTGGACAATTGTTTTTATTTTAAACCTTAATTTTAGGTTAATAGAACAATAGCCAATTATGGCAGAGCAGAATGTCAGCAAAACCATGTGTGAAGGAAAACAGTTTCTCTCATCATGTCAGAGTTATGGTCAGCAAAGAGCAGTTGTCATAAAATGTGACTTAATTCTTCCTTGCTCTTTGGAATCTCTTCCTTCTGTATTTCTCTACTCTGTTTTCATTTCATACTCTAATTTTAGGAACTGTAGTATAAAGATGCTTCCCGTGTGGCCTTGAACTCAGTATATCAGGTTGTTGTCCTTTAGCTCATTGTCAACCAGTTTATCAATACTATGGCCATTGATTCCCTGTGTTTTAATCTTTTCTCTCTCATTTCTCCTTATCAGTTTCCTGGGAATATCTACAGTGTTTAACAAAAAGGAAGAGGTCGCTAATTGTGAGATGCAGACAATGGCCTCAGGGAAGATACCTTGGGTGAAGGAGGCTTTTCCATACTCCCCAAATCACAATGAATCTATTATTATTGATAGCTTTCTTTGTTGGGGTTTAGCAAATGATTTACTTATCAAGAACAGGGAGACAGAGTGAAATCAATTATGAGAAGGCTGCCAAAGGCCATGGCAAAGGTTTTTCATATATTCAGAGTTATGGAACTTCTGTTTAAGAGATGAAAGAGGAATGCTTTGCTTTTCTTCTTCAGTTGCATAAAATTACAGATTTAGGATCAATTTGCCCAGCATTTTATGAGGAAATACAGTGCGGGTTCAGTCTAAGACATCTACAATTAAAAACGATGAATTCTTGGGGTATCTGGGTGGCTCAGTCAGTTAAGCCTCTGCCTTTGGCTCAGGTCATGATCCCAGGGCCCTGGGATTGAGCCCCAGGTCAGGCTCTCTGCTCAGCAGGTCAAATAAATAAATAAATAAATAAATAAATAAGTTCTTAAAAAAAAAGGATGAATTCTTAAAAGTGACTTTGAAATATGTGCTAGTTATCTTTTAGAATTAAAAAATCCTTTGTTTTGTTTAAAAATCTTGAATAAAAAACAAGTTTTAGTAGTGTAGCAAAAGTAATATATCATCAAAAATTATTTGCTCACAGATTTGTTTCTGAGTAGCAAATACTCTAATTTTGAACATAATGTTGACTCTATCCCGTGTTTAGGTCACACTGAAAAACAAATTTAATCTTCCTTATAAAACTGTGTATATATCTGTCATTAAGATGTTTTTAAACCGTAATTGGTGAATATAGCATTTCTTTCTTTCTTTTTTTTTGAACATAGCATTTCAAAATAGGAATAGATCTTATAAATCTCTCTTATAGAGATGAGAAAATTGAGACCCTCCAAAGGTCAAATAGTTGCTTAATGCCACAGAACAGTTAAATGCTAACTCATGAAATATACTTTTACATTTAAATAACATCTATTTTCTTCATTGCACTTAAATTTGTATTTATTTACTTATGCTCATTGTCTCCCTTAGCATAATGTAAATGTCATGAGGCCAGGGATTTTTTGGTGTGTTTCATTCACTGCTATGTCCCAACATCTACAACAGTGCCTGGCACATAGTAGGTGTTCAATACATATTTATTGAGTCGATGAAAGTATGATTAGGGAAGAGTATGGGCTGTAGTGCTTTTTCAGTTTGGTGTCAGGCCATTTGTGTTTGCTGGCTTGGTAAGAAGTTTCATGCAATAGGTAGAACTTGATCTATATGTTAAAGGCTGGTATTGCTTGGTGGTGAAGGGAGTGAACATACTAGGTAAGTGTTGCTATGAACTAGGGGCAAAGATCTGGAGGGAGGTTGACATAGCTGCAACAGGGTGAGAGTAAGCCACCACTAGTGTTTCGAGATCACACATACTTTTCTCAAATTGGACCTGGTGGAAAAGATAGCCTGACAGCATGGTCAGCACTACTAAGTTTTTTCACTGAGAGTGGTAAAAGTCCTTGGCCTATTTGACTTTGACTTGAATAGGCCAAAGGTCAAATAGTCATTTGGTTGTCCAGTCAGACATCTGTCTTCAGGATTCAGAAATATGACTGTTCCATCTTCACTACCATGTCTATTGTGATGCCTGTTTTTTTCCTAACCCACTTATTGACACAGCCCTCATGAAAGGTGCCAGATTTCCCTATATAATAAAGGATGATGATGATGATTATGGCACTTTGCATTTGTACAACACAAAATTTTTCATGACACTTGCACATAATTATCTCATGAACAGATTCTGCACTGCAGTAAATTGCAGTGTCATATAAAATGATCTGAAATCAGTTGTGCTACCTGAGCAGTGTCCGCTGATCCTAGTGGGGAAAGGAAAATTGAGTCTAACTTGACTTCATTTTCCAGTTAAAATATCACATCAGTTAAAGGCCGATCGACAGCCACACTGGTATTCATAGGTCCTATTTTGCATAAGACAGCATCAATCTATTTAGTCTTTGTACTATCATGAGTTTTATATACATTACATATAAATGCTTCCCTGGTTTAAAGAAGTATTGCATTAGTCAGTGAAATGATGGGTCAGTTTTAGTTTTTTTTTTTTTTAAAGATTTTTTATTTTATTTTATTGAGAGAGACAGAAAGAGAGCATGAGAGAGAGGAGGGTCAGAGAGAGAAGCAGACCCCCTGCTGAGCAGGGAGCCCGATGCGGGACTCGATCCTGGGACTCCAGGATCATGACCTGAGCCCAAGGGTCAGTTTTAGTTTTAAGAGTCATTACCACTGGGGTGCCTGGGTGGCTCAGTTGGTTAAGCGACTGCCTTCGGCTCAGGTCATGATCCTGGAGTCCCTGGATCGAGTCCCGCATCAGGCTCCCTGCTCGGCAGGGAGCCTCCTTCTCCCTCTGACCCTCCCCCCTCTCATGTGCTCTCTCTCTCTCATTCTCTCTCTCTCTCAAATAAATAAATAAAATCTTTAAAAAAAAAAAAAAGAGTCATTACCACTCGTTCAGCGAAGTATATTGATAACTCTTCCAGTGAGTGTCTTGCCATTCTAGCTTGTAAAATGTTGCCTGGGGGTCTGAATCCTACATCTCCCTGAACCCAGTCCACAGGAGGCAGGTGACCCAATGCGAAGGTTTGGCGTCTAGAAACCAGTCAATGCCTACCTCAACCTTGGAACTAATGAGGCTATTATGATGAATCATAGTCCAGTGTATTTATTATTTAACTAAATCACTTACAGATAAGATATGCTCATTGGGGCCTGGATTTAATTTCATATATTCATATGTGTTTTGTACTTTAAAAGGAGTTTCTAATCATTGATTTCATTGGTGTTAAGACACATTAATACATTTCTACATGCAACATGAGAGAAATGCGATACTTTTTGAGAAATGTCCCAAATGCCCATATAAATACACTGCTTTCATTATTTTTATAAAGTAAGTGAAGAAAACCATACTTAATATGTAAGTAGCTTTTTGTATGCCTTTCTATAAGAAGGATGACTTGACAATGGAGAGTACACAAATAACATTGCAGCTAGGGTTGCCAGATAAAATACAGGATGCCAAATAAAATTTGAATTTCAGATAAACAACAAGGAGTTTTTCAATTTGTGTCCCAGGTATTGTATTTTTTTAGTATAAATTTGTCCCAAATATTGCATTATTTTAATAGTTCAAATTTAACTGAGTGTCTTGGATTTCTGTTGGCTAATGCTGCCAATCCTAGATGCAACTTAGGGGCAGGCAGGCCCTAAAATTTGTGATAAAGGTGCAGCCAGTTTTCTTCAGGCAGAGTATATTATTCCATGGTTCTTGAATGTGTCATCCAATTCTCTTTTCTCTCTATAAGAAGTGTTTAGAACAGTATTGGAACTGTTTAGATATCAAATCTGTTTATCTGCTTACTGGCAGCAGGCTTCTATGAACTGAGAACATTTCCCTGATACCAGGGTTCAGAACCTCTAAGGATAAGACTTTAAGTGACTGTTAATATCCAGAATGATATTACCCATTGGCTATCCTCAACTGTGGATCTCATAGGCATGAATTACTATATTCCAAATTGATCTAGTTTCTTGTCCCACACCTGCTTACCCTGTATCTATGTTAATGATACTGATACCCAGCCCATCATTCAAGCCAGACACTTGGGAGCCAGGAAATGAGGGGTCTTCCCTTCCCTTATTCTCTTTCTCCCATCCAGTCAGTCCTGTGGAATTCCTTTTCTCCCTGTTTCCTTTGCCATTGCATTAGTGGCAGCACCCCCGTGTCTCTGTCTCCCCTTCTCTTCACTCCCTTCACCCTTGCATAGTGGGGAACACACTGGGATGATGAGAATGCCCTTTCACTTCTGTGGCTCTAGAGGGACTAGACCATATTCTATCTATGCCTGCAGGTACTTAGTAAGTAGGGTCTCATAGAAAAAAAATCAGAACATGGAGGGATCTTGCAAATGCATTCATCATTCTGCCTAGAGTGCTTTTCGCTAAGCTCTGCTCATCTCACTGGTATCTCAGTGTTGCATTGCTCATTCTCTAGAAAATGCCCCTTGCCACTTATTTCCCATGGGTTCTCCCAACTTCCCTCATTTCCATTCATTCTCATTGATTCCCATCCCACCATAGGGATTGTTTTTGTGAGCTATTTCTCAGAAACATTTTACCCACCTCCAACAATCAGAAACATATGCCGACATGCACACACACACACACACGTACTTGTGTGCATGCATGCACTTTATCCATCCTATTATTGCTAAACATTCTATATAGAATCATTCTAAGAGCATAATTTGCTTTTCAGTCTCAACAAACTATAATTATTGGCCTTTATATTTAATTATGTCACTTCAGGTCAGATTTTTGTCCTCATGAATTCATAGGGACTTTTGCATCCTTGAGTGAGCAAATCTTGGATCCTGTGTTCCCAGACAGTTTATATTCTTTTAAAATTTACAGTTTTGTTTCTTTTTCACTTAACAATGATAAATTCGTTCTCCTTCTCCTTCTTCTTTAAGTCAGTCTAGGGAGATGAAAGTTTGATAGCCAGAACCTGAGAACTAAATGTACTTTTATAATAGACTTAGAATTAATACATTGCAGTGGGATGCAAAAATCCCTTTCTATCCTTACCCAGTGAAGCAAATATTACTGGGTGAATTATTTTAATAAAAGAAACTTATTTCTAAACATTTAGCCTTAACTGTGTCCTAAACAACTCAAGATTCTTTTATTAGTAATTTCTAATATTTGTTAGACAAAATTTTCTTTTATGATGTCTCCCAACACCACTTTTAAGATGCAACATCATTATATTGCCAATGAGATACTTTCTCAATAATAGCTTTTCAATTTCTCTAAAAATTCTAATTTCTTCTTAATTTCACATGCCCTTCAACAAATGAATCTCCCTCAGCTCTAGAATTTCTTTCTGCTCATTAGTGCTATATATAAGCTCATTCTTATGAACTCACAGCTGTCACATATTATAAGTTTATCTTCTGTGGCAAGTACTAGCATTTGGCAGGTTAAGTTTATCTGTGGGTCACTAGTGTGATAATGGTGGACACACCAGGAACTGGGGATAAATCTGAAGTGGCAGATGCTGTGGAAACATTGGATCTTGAGATCAGAAAGGTTCAGTGGGATGCAGAGTAGCCAGTCCCGAATCTCTCAGATTAAGAAAAAGTTCCGATGTGCCCACATACACGTGCACCCTCACACATACACACGTGTGCACACATGTGCACACACACACATCTTTAAAAACCAAAGGATAGTTTGAAGTGCAAATGGAAGCAGAGGTGGAAGTAGAAAAATAAAAAGAAATATTTGCCTCAGGAGGTAATGTTGGAGCAAAAATAGTCACAGATCCCACCAGGAATTATGAAGAAAACAGACCCCAGAGTTTAAGATGGCTCTCTGGGACTATCTCCCTGATACAGAAGCTCTGGTCTTTGTCTGCAGAGATGCCTTGGCACTTTTGCTATACCTTAGAAACAGCCCGTGAAATTCAAGAGGGGCACCTGGGTGGCTCAGTTGGTTAAGTGGCCAACTCTTGATTTCAGCTCAGGTCATGATCTTAGGGTTTTGAGATCAGGCCCATGTCGGGCTCCGCACTGCGTATGGAGCCTGCTTCAGATTCTCTCTCTCCCTTTGCCCCTTCTCCCCCCAAAAAAGAACTTTCAGAAAGTGTGAGGGTTGTTGACAGTGGTTGGGTTCTCAGCTCTGTTTGGTAAAATAGACAAATCATTCAGAGTCCAGCACTTTATCCTAAGAATCAGTGGTTTATAACAGAGCCACCACAGGATGAG
Organism: Mirounga angustirostris; assembly: GCF_029215605.1. NCBI lineage: Eukaryota > Metazoa > Chordata > Mammalia > Carnivora > Phocidae > Mirounga > Mirounga angustirostris. The sequence goes on along the minus strand of NW_026991709.1, from coordinate 140,136,702 downwards.
GTGTGTGTGCCTGAGGGGCAAGTGGTTGGTGATTAGATCTGGGAATTGTCCACATATGGTTTTAATGGAAGCCTTGGGTGTGAAAGAAATTATCCAAGGAGAGACTGAAGAGTGAGAAGAAAAACATCATTTAACACGTGGATGAAAGAAACCACCATTATATGGGAACTGAGAGGACAGAAGGAACTACACTTTCTATTATTGCAACCTGCCTCTGCCCACCCACTCCTGACCTCCTTTATTCTAATCCAAGTTTTCTATTTCCTATAGCATTTATCACCTACTAAAATACTATGTAATGTCATTTACTTTTTAATAGTTATGTTATGCTTTTTATCTTCCCTGACCCCCATTTCTTACTGGAAGGTAAGTTCCATGAAGCAAGTGGCTTTGTTGATATATTCTAAGCGGATAGAACAGTGCCTGGTACTTTGTAACTTTATTGAATAAATGAAAAAAATAATGTCTCGACAAGTTTCCGTTGATAGTGTCAAAAATTTCAGGGAAGTCACCTAAAACAAGTGAGGCAATGAGTAATCCACTGGTGCTCTAAGGAGGAGCCCTATCAATGGCAAGATAGCAATAGATGCTGGACTAGGGTTGGGTTGAATGATGGATGGGGGGTGAGGAAGTGGAGAGGGCAAAGAGGAATTACTCTTTCAAAAGACTTTGCTTGGAAATTAAGAAAAAGGTGGTACTTACAGGAGGACTCGGGGTCAAGGAAGGATTTTACATTATTTGTTTTTGTTTTTTTTAATGGGTGCCACTCACAGGGCAATGGCAGAACATGATCTGTTCCCTGGAAGTGGTGAAGGGATGCTTTCCGTTAGGGGAAGGTCACTTTAGTGGTTGTGGAGAGGGTGGCCTAGAGCAGGAGAGACTAGGCTCAAGGACCCAGATGGGCCACTGCTGTCAGAGAGGATGGGAGTGCTGTTATCCCTGACCGTGCCCTGGGTCTCTTCTCCACTGACTGTCATTGACCACCATTCCTTTCCCTCTGCCCTGCTCTTCTACTTCAACCCCCCTGGAATGCCTTCTGAGATTAGCAGTCTCCTCTTAGTCTCTCCTCTGAAACTTCACCTCCTGGCTTTAGGTGAAAACTAGTTGTTCTCTGAAGGTCCTGTGCTGGGGTTTGGAGATGGGCCTTTGTGAAGTAATTAGGTTAGATGAGATCAGGAAGATGGGGTCCTCATGATGGGATAGGTGCTCTTATAACAAGATCAGTCACCCCCCAGCACAGTCCTCCCTCCACCCCCCAGTCATGTGAGGATACAGCAGGAACGTGGCCATCTGCAAGCCAGGAAGAGAGCCCTTGTGGGGGTACAGAATTGGCTAGTACCTTGATCTTAGACTTCCCAGCTTTCTGAATTGTGAGAAATAAATTCCTGTTTATTCTTGCTTAAGACATTCCATCTGTGGTCTTGTTATGGTACCTCAAACTGACTAATGTACTATTTCATTTATCTTACTGCTCAAATTGTTCCACATTTGGTCACTGGGAGTTCTTTAGGTTATGTTCTGTGTCCCTTTGACATAACCTCATCATTATAAGTTTTTTTTTTTTTTCTTTTGAACACTAACTTGCTGGCAATACAAGATGCTCCAGGCTCATTTAGTATATATGTCCTGCCCCCAGTCCTAGAATCAGGCATTTCTCCAAGGAGTCCTGATTCTTTTTCTTAGAGAATGGTATTAAAAACCAAGATCTGGGGGCACTTGGGTGGCTCAGTTGGTTAAGCGTATGACTCTTGATTTCAGCTCAGGTCATGATCTCAGGGTCGTGAGATGGAGCCCCGTGTTGCAGTCTGCTCTGGGCATGGAGCCTGCTTAAGATTCTCTCTCTCCCTCTCTCTCTGCCCTTCCCTCCTAACACTCATGTGCTCTTTCTCTCTTAAGAAAGAAAGAAAGGGGGCGCCTGGGTGGCTCAGTGGTTAAGCGTCTGCCTTCAGTTCAGATCACGATCCCAGAGTCCTGGGATCGAGCCCCACATTGGGCTCCCTGCTCAGCGGGAGTCCTGCTTCTCCCTCTCCCACTCCCCCTGCTTGTGTTCCCTCTCTCACTGTGTCTCTCTCTGTCAAATAAATAAATAAAATCTTAAAAAAAAAAAAAGAAAGAAAGAAGGAAGAAAGAAAGAAAGAAAGAAAAAGAAAGAAAGAAAGAAAGAAAGAAAGAAAGAAAGAAAGAAAGAAAGAAAGAAAGAAAGAAAGAAAGAAAGAAAGAAAAGATCTGGTGCTAAGAGTGCTCATTGCTACTGGAATATTGTCATTTCTAGGCCTTATCAGCTGGCAGAGCAAGGAGATATAGTGAATACTAACCTGTGTACATACAGGTATCTGTAACTATTTCTACATGCAACCACAGGCATTAATAATAGGCTAAACATGAGTTCAAGGTGTTGTCTCCAACTCTATTTTAATACCCTGTGGTAGAGTACATCTAACCTACTTCTTTCCTTGCTTATCTATAGATTCCCTCTCCAACAGTGAGAAGTCTGGCTTTTGCCATCTGCTAATTCCAGGATACATATATAGCAGGATCAGAATTGTTACTCTTTACCCCTAGAGGAAACAACTTTATTGACTAGCAGATAGTCCTAATGTACAGTACCTTTTGCCTGTCATCTTACTGTTTCCAAAACATGGAATGCTTCACAAATTTGCATGTCATCCTTGTGCATATGTCAGGCTAATCTTTACTCCATCATTCTAATTTTAGTACATGTGCTGACAAAATGAGTCCAATAATCAAAACTCTAACAAACATGATAATATGATGACTGCAGGAAGGAAGAATATACTTACCTACACACAAAACCTTTTAACATCTGTTATCTAATTTCATTTACTTTGGTCTGTTTAAAGGAAAAAAGTGCCCCCTCCAAACTTACATAAATCATCTTATTATTGAATTACTTAAGAGTTATCAAAATATTCATATTTTAAAATGTTTTAAAAGACATCAAGGTCCACTGTTTTTCTTGTTTACCTCACTTCGTAAATAAGAATCCTTGGCAATTAGCAACTTAATTGTTGATATATCAGTGAAGGGCTAGTGGTGGAATTTTAAAATCTAAATGAAAAGTTTATCTTTTTAAAAAAAATTAGATTAAGCATCCTTCCAACCTCATCTTTCTTCTACCTTATTTTCACTATCAATATGTGAATTTATGACTTTGTAAAACAGAGGTCATGTTTAGTGTCCAGCCTCATCTCAAAGGCTGCTGATTATGAGTTATGTTTACTTATTTATTAAAATATTTATAATAAATACACATTGTTCCTTGCCACCCACTTAACTCTTTAATACCCGTGGCTTCACTTAAAATTTTTTTCCAGCTCTGTAGAGGTATATACAACTAAAGAGGTATATATAAAAATTGTATATATTTAAGGTGTACAGTGTGATGTTTCAGTGTACTTACACATTGTGAAATAATTACCACAATCAAGCTAATTAACATATCCATCACCTCACATAGTTACCTCTTTTTTGAAATTTTATTTTATTTAAATTCAATTACATAGTTATCTCTTTGTGTGTGTGATGAGAATACTTGTGATCTACTTCTAGAAAATTTCAAGTATATAATACATTATTATTAACTATAGTCACCATGTTGTACATTAGATCAGCAATAATAAAAATAAATACTTTTTTATTGATGTATAACTGACAATGGATGTAATTTTTACACACCTAATTGTAAATATTTTAATCTATGCCAGAAGAGCCCCTATTTTTGTTTAATATTGCCTAAGTTATGTTTTATTTTATCACTAAAAGATTTTAGATGACTGGATCACATAGGAATAACCATTTTTAAAATACAGATTAATGTTTTTGTTTGGAAAATGAAAACCCATTTTAAATTGTGTGTGTATATACTATTTAACTTCTTTCCTCTAAATGAAACATTGCTAGCTATAAATCTCTGTATTTTTCTAAATGTGGTTGGGCTCACCTTAAGCAGAGAAACTGGAAAAACAACAAATTATTTTTCAAGGGTTTTCTAAATAATAACCACCAAAAAACTTATATGATATTTATAAGTTGTGGCTGAATCAGTGACTTTAGCCATATTTCCAAAAGGCTGGGTTCTTTTGAAGGTGAAAAAACATGAATAGGTTTTCTCATAGAACCTGCATTAGTTTTCTAAGGCTGCCATAACAAAAATGCAAACAGACTGGGTGGCTTAAATTTATTTTCTCACAATTCCAAAGGCTGGAAGTCCAAGATCAAAGTGTTGGCCAGTTTAACTTCCTTTTAGGCCTGTCTCCTTTGGCTTACAGATGCCAGGATTCCACCCTCTTGTTGCATCTTCACATGGTTGTTCTTCTGTATATGCACGCTCATGGTGTCTCTTCCTCTTCTTGTAAGGATACCAGTCATATTGGATTAGGGCCCATCCTAGTGGTATCATCTTAACTTAATCATCTCATACCGATCTTACTTTAAAATATGGTCACATTCTGAAGTAGTGGGATGGGACTTCAACATATGAATTTCGGGGGGGACACAATTCAGACCATAACAGAACATTTTGTTGTGCCTTCTAGAAACCAGACTCTGTGTTCTGTTTGTCATTGCTTTTGATTGTAATTATGAAATTCTTACCTTAGAAAATAGTTGAAGTTTACCCCAGAAGAAAAGTGATAGTTGGCAACCATGTTCTTTGTCTTTAATTTCCCTTTCTTATTCTTTTTCAGAGAAGTAATTCTTGGTCTTTTTTCAGGGGCTCATGCACAACTTTGAAAATCTGATAAGAGCTATTATATAAGCTAACTTTGACAAACTGCTTCAAAACTTAGTGGCTTAAAACAATAAACTTTTTTTTTTTTTAATCAATACACTGTGTGTTGGCCAATTGGGCTGGTCCCAGTGAGGATTGCTGATCAGAGTATTGGCTGGGCTCAGTGTGCATTGTGGTTACCTGGTTTCCAATGGCTTCACTCACAGGTCTTATGGTTGACTGTCTGTGGGTAGTGGTGGTGGAGGTAATTGGGTCATATATTATCATCATCCAGCAGGCAGACCTGGGCTGAGCCACCTGGTGGTGTTTATAGGGTTTTCAAGAGCAGGAAGGAAGAGAAAGCCCTGAAGAGTAAGTACTTTCTAAGTCTCTTCTTGTATCACTTTTGCTGGTATCTTCTCGGCCAAAGCAAGAATATTAAGTCCAGATTCAAGGGGTAGAGAAATAGACTCTTTCCTTTAATGGGAGCTGCAAAGCCACAGTGTAAAGGGGCACACCTGTGGGAAAAAGAGGAGTTTGTGGTCTTCAGTGAGAAGGAGGAGGAGGTGAAATGATGAGAACAATCAACTGAGTAAACTCTGTTCTTAACAAGTGTTTTCCCCCAGGTTGAGTAATTATTTTTTCAGAAGAAATATTCCAAAGAAATACAGATGCTGGCTGTTGAGAGTGAAAGCATACCAGGAACAGGAAATGGAAAAAGGGTCTGAGGGGAAATGGGTAGAACAGTCATAGCATCTGCTTCATGAGCTTTTGGAAATATGAAACAAATCCTCTGAGTTCTCTATAGATTAAAACCTGAGAAATTTGCCTGTGGGGAACCAAAACTTTTTTTTATTTTTCTGTAGAGGACATTATTTCTTGTTAAGGCATTTCTTAATGTGAACAGTTGACCAGGTGACAACAGGAGACACTTTTTATACAGTTAGAAAGAACAGAGCTCTGGAAATTTCATTTCCAATTCCCCCTTGCCATATCATTGAGCTCAATACCAAAAATGAAAGTGCTCAACTGAGAGCCCTAGAAATCATACTTTCCTCTGCAAGCACATAATGTAAATCTGAAACCAGAAATTCTTCATAATCTCGCAAAAATAGCAACTCCTTGATTATTCTTCATAGTCAACATTGATTTATGTCTACTCTGATTGTTCTAATATCAGTTTGTCAGTTTCTTTATACCTTAACCCACCATCACAGTTAACCATTAATCCCTACTCTATTTATGTAGAGGGCTGAGCACAGTCCTAAATACATATCGTAGGACTGAATTGCTAAACTACTTAATTTAGGACATGTGGGTATGAAATGCTTTCAACCCTTTGCTGAGTTTCATTCTACAAATATGATAGAGGAAACTTCTATTACTTCAAAATATCCAGGGGAACTGCACTTGCCTCCACATTAAAAAAAAAAAAAAGTCAAACCCATAAATTCTCATGGCTTAAGTTTATTTAAAAGCTGACAGCCTCCATGTCCATATTGGAAAGGCAAATTCAGAAGACATGAACATGATGGATGTTGTCATTTTCTGCAACATATTTAAATATGGTCTTCTTCCTGCTTTATAGGCTGGAGTTGAGTAGCAGAGGGGAGGGTACTGTATCAGTCAGTTTTTCCCATAATAATGCTGATTAACAAATCACAAAAATTTTGGTGGCATTCAACAATAAGCATTTATTGTCAGACTCACAGGTCTGGGTCTTCTGGGCAAGTTCTCCGTTAGGCTGTAGGCTTATGCATTGTCTGTGTTAGATCTACTCCATGTATCTTCTGCTGGGCCCAGGCTGGTGGGATAGCAGTCACTGGGATATGTTCTTCTCTTGGTAATGGACAGAATCTCTTAGGAGGACAAATGAAAGCCCTCAGTATTTGTTAAGACAAAGGCTCTGGTCTGGTTCACTGACATTTCCGTATTCCATTGGCCAAAGCAACACAAAACAAAACCAGAGGCAGGGGTGGGTAATGAATACTGCCCACCAAGAGGCCATTGTAAGAGTGAGATGCACAAAATCTCCAGAATAGTAAAGAACTGGGGCCAACAATTCCATCTACCACAGAGGGGTAATTGTTTCTGGAAATAAAACTTCCTTGTATACTTAATAGGCAATATTTATATGGTTCATTGATATTTAGTGCTTAAAATGGAATTGTTTGATCATGCTTCTTGATTCATCTGAGTCTGGGAGAACTCAAAGATACTTTTTAATACATTTACTTGAATTAGTGAGAAAGAGTTTCAATTCTTTTTTCGCGTATCTCCAACTATTGCTTGAAAATTGGACTCTTTTTCTGTGCTGATTTCTTCTCCCTTTTTCAGTATCTATTAACACCCTTATTTTAATTCAGCCCTGAGGTACTGAAGAGTGAGCCGTATGGGGAGAAGGCTGATGTCTGGGCAGCCGGCTGCATCCTTTATCAGATGGCAACTCTGAATCCTCCCTTCTATAGCACCAACATGCTCTCCCTGGCTACAAAAGTAAGCAGTGTTGGGAGACAAAAGGGTCTTTGTTGCTAAAAATGCCATTCTTTTTCTTCCTAAATAGAACATTTGTGATTTTTATAAAACCGTCAATTAAAAGCAGGCACATTGTTTTATTGGCCACATGATCCAGCTCATTTTTTCCCCTTTCTTCTAAATATACATCATGTGCTATGGTGCATTCCCCCTATAATTGTCCTCATTTATCATAGAAAATTATACAAATAAACATATCAAATTACTTTTGGTCTTTTATTTTTAATTGTGGTTTGGACTGCCTATAATCGTCACATTATAGTATCCTACACATCATTTATTATGAATCTGAGGCTAACTTTAACTCAGCTTGAAGAATACAATCTGTGCTCAAGAGCTGTTTAATTGATGTTAATTTTTTATTTGTTGGGATGTTTTTGTTTCTGATTAAAATTTGTGCATGGTTATAATGCTCATTGAGTAGCTCTCATGTTGTGGCCAAGTATTGTACATACTAATGGCCTCTTTACGTCCATCATGCTAGTCTGTCTATTTTGCAGATAGTGGAGGCGGTTTATGAACCAGTGCCAGAAGGCATCTACTCTGAGAAAGTGACAGATACCATCAGCAGGTAATTAGTCTCACAATTTCAAACCTATAGAGATTATCAAGAAATACCTCACATCTCTACGAATTTACCAAGTAAATATTCATGAAGTGGAAGGGCTCCCAAATAATCCAAACCTAGAAAAATATTTGTGCATCATCAGTAATGGTGACCATCTGGAAGCCACTGAAGTGTGTCCAAGAGGAAGTGGATATGCACTTGAAATATTATGCAGCCATTAGAATGATTATTCAGAAGGCTTTGTATCAACCTGTAAAACAAAGATGATAAGAAGCTAACAGGATGTAGAGCTGTTTGTAACTATGATAAAAACTGTAAATGTATACATGGATGTTGGAAAAGGCTAGACAAGGACATAGGAAACTGAAAAAGGCCATGTTAGATGATAAAATTGCAAGTACTTTTTCATTTCTATTTCTAAATTGTAATGTTATGTTGTATAATAATTTTTCAAAGAAAGTCAGAAAGAAGTGCTCCAGCCATCAGTATAGTAGGAGTTTAATGAAAGTCATTTCCTGTTGCATTTGCAAAGTTCTGACCTCACAGGATTTGTCCCAGCTGATCTGTCACCCTTCCCTCCCACTTTCCTTCTGCTCCCTCGCTGCCAGCCACAGGGAGCTCCCTGCGAGTCCTGGCATGCGCCTGCCTCTGGCCCTTTGTCTTTGCTCTTCCCTTTTCCTGGACTTCTCTTCCCTCTGGTATGTTAAACATGTTCCCTCTGGAACATGCGTGTGTGTGCAGACCTGTTTCTTTATTGCCTGTCTCGTCCCCACCAGAAGGAAAACTCTACAACAGCAGAGACTTTTCCAGTCTGGTTCATAGCTCTTCAGCACCCAGAGCAGTGCCTGGGACAAGATCAACCCTTAACAAATACTGGTTATCCGAATAAATGACTTGTTTTCTGACTGATCGTTATTTCTATACCAACGTACGTTCCTTAGTTGGCTCAAGATTACTTTCCTGCCCCATCAATCTGAGTCAAATCCTTATTATTTTTATAGAAATCCCAGAGTCACCCCAGATAGAATATCTATCCATTCTCCTGCCCAATTCCCTTTACATTGGTTCTGTATCTATCCTGGCACTTAGCACTACCTCTGATGGAATATAAGGGATGTATTCCCTTCACTTTCACCTCCCAGCCCATCGTTTTGCATTAATAGATACTCCTCACAGTTTGTAGGGTTGTATCCTGAATCTTTCTTTGCTTAGCACAATGGTGTCCTACTGTTCTAAAGGGCCTAGGCCCCGCCGGGGCTGAGTTTCACTAACTGCAGACTCTGAAAAACATTTGACCATTCTTTCTGCATCTCTGTTCCCTCATCCAGTAAAAAGGGGATTGTAATAATATCAACCTCATCAGGCTGGTGTGATAATTATACAAAGTAACTAGAAAAATCACTTAGCATAGAGCTTGGTGAATGGTAACTCTTAAGCAATATTGGCAATTATCATTGTTAATATTATGGGAAATGAGCTGAAACCCCTTTCTGAATAATCTGAATTCTGCATATATTAGATCGTGCCCTGTTGCTAATGAATCCAGACAAATGTATTTAAATTGCTCATCTCCACAATTTAGTCCTGTTCTCTGCTATTTGTTTTCTGGAAAGTGCCTAAAAAATTCAAGAAGTCTCCAGAGATGTCAAGACAAGAATACCAGATTTACTTATTTAATTTCTCCTTCTCATAGGTATTTGAACACCACAAAGAGCAGGGGAGGGGTGGTACAGAGAAAATGTACAGAGACATTGTTCTGATTTTGTGGCACTGGGCAAACAGGATCGTAATTTGCTTCTGACAGGCTCCCTGGCTATTGGTATCCATGTATCTTGGGGCTAACAAGTTAGTGGAGGAGTCAGGTACCAACATTATAGGGAAAAGTTAAGAACGTTAATAGGTTCTAGAATCAGCTGGATTTTAATCCCTATTCTTCCACCTACCTCCTTTTCTCATCTGTGATGTATAGGTAGCAATAGTAACTACTCACGGGCTTGTTCTGAAGATTAAATAAGATAATGCTTCTAGTGCTTTTAGAACAGTACCCAGCACTTAGTGAACCCTCAATAAAATTAGATATTGTTATTAATAATTGTAGTGTTGCTATTTGTGGAATTAATTATACAAAACAAATTATGATAAATTGGATAAAGATTGGAGCAATGAGAGATTCCAGAAGGACTTGGCCTAGTCTAGGGACTTTGGGAAGTTTCTATGAAGAAAGAACATATAATCTGAGACCTGAACAACCACTAATTCTCAAATAGTTAAGTGTGGAGAAAGCATACCATAGACCAGCATAGAGCTTATTAGTTTGAGGAACTAAAAGAAATTGAAGATGTAGCATGTTAAGTCAGGGCGAGAATAGCCAAAGAATGATTAGGGCTGGGGAGGCTGATGGGGGCCAGATTGACTAGGTCTGATAGGCCATGTTGAGGGTTTTGAATATTTATCTCGAGTACTGAGGAGAAAACTAAAGGTTATTTACAAGTGCGATAGAGTGAAAATTTCTTCTGTAGCAAAGATCCTGCTGGCTGTTCTGTGGGGAATAGACAGCAGGGAATGGGGGCGGGAGGGGAAGTAGGTCCAGCAGTCCACCGAGACATGATGGCCACTCTGACTGCAGTGGTGGTGGTGTTGATGGAGAGAAGTGGGGCTGTTTCCATGGTGGCTTGCAAGTGGAGTCAACAAGTTTGGGGGTACAGGAAGGAAAATGGAATGACACTGAAAATATGAAAACAATTGGGTTTATTCTGTGGAAGTTCAGAAAGTGGAGCTAAGACCGTGGAGTGGAGTTCCAAGGAGACCCAGGTCAGCTCACAATTAGAAGTGTGTGTCAGAATTAGAGATACCCAAGTGAGGCAGGCTGCTGAGTGGGTAGTGAATTCCCTGTCACCAAAATGTTTAAGAGGATGAATGATCACTATTAGGGGACTCTGGATTAAATATTTGTAAGGATACTGTTTTTTTAAGATTTTATTTATTTGAGAAAGAGAGTGCAAGAAGAGAGTGATAATGAGCAGGGATTGGGGTGGGGTGTGGCAGCGGCAGAGGGAGAAGCAGACTCCCCACCGAGCAGGGAGCCAACGTGGGGCTCGATTCCAGGGCCCTGGGATCATGACCTGAGCTGTGAGCCAGCCAGGCACCCCTTTAAGGACACTTTTAATTCAAAATAACTAAGATGCCATAATAAGTAAGAACTGACAATTTAATTTTAATTTTATAACTGATTATACATTAAGATGACTGTGCATTCTATAGCAGTTGTGGTTTCACTTAAGGTTATTCAAGATTCATTGTGTGGGTTCACATCACAAAGTTTTATCTTTAGAAAATTAGACATAAAACCAAATTCAGTCATGAATTTTATGCAATTACATATTTAATTTGCTTTGGATTTTTAATCTTTAAAAATTAAGTTCCAAGAGAATAAGGAAGTAAATTCAATTTTCTATTTTCTTAGTTTCCTGTTTTCTTCAGAAAATTGATGCAAGGAATACATAAAGGCAAAACTGGTCTTAATGATCATTTATGACAGCAAATCATCAAGCTCAGAGCTGATCATGAGTAACGTGATAGAGCCTTTGAAATGCAAGACAACTATTGATGGGCAAGTTCACTAGATTCATTAATTTCACACCTAGTGTTTCCAGTTACATGATCTTCTTGCTTCTTCTGCTTTTCCATCTTCTCATTTTCACCTTCTACATCCTGTCTTGGGTAGAGCACATGCAGTTGTGTTTCTCATGTGCAGTATCTTTCCTTTTTCCTATTCGTTCATGTGATGTACAAGCACATTCTGTCACTGGAACTTTTCTTTCCTAGCAGGCTTTTACACTGGGAGAATAACTTAGCAACCCTGAAGAGTTTGGGGCAGAAAATAAATCCATTTTGTTGCTCTGCCCAGTACCAGCATTACTATTTTTACCTTCCAGTACACTGTTCAAAGAATATTGTCTGTTTACTTTCTAAAAAAGAAGAACATTTCCTTTTATGCACAAAATCTTCCAATTGCCTTACATTTCTCTATCTGTGCCTGGTTGCAGAAGCCGTCTGGTGCTTTGTTTCAGAGACAGTCATGATGACTAGCACAGTTAATGCTTTCAGCTAGTTCTAAGGACTGGTGGATCTTTACATTTTTCATCCTACCTTCAACTCTTTGGTTTTCTCTTTTTTAAAATTTTCCCCAAAGTAAATTTGACATGTTCCATTTTGTAAATTTATGGTGTACAGTGTGTCACTTTGATAGATTTATATATTGTAATATGATTGCCAATGAAGCAATATTTATCACTTACATAATTATATTACAGTATCATTGGCTGTATTCATTATTCTGTGCATTAGATCTCTATGGCTTATTTACGACTCATTACAAGTTTGTACCCTTAGACACCATCATTCTTATCCCCCCCACCCCTCATGTCATGATAACCACCATTTGTTTTCTATTTTTTTATAAGTTTGATTTTTCTAGATTCCATATAAGTGTTATCATACAGTACTTGTCTTTCTCTGACTTATCTCGCTTAGCATAATGTGCTCAAGTTCCATCTATGTTGTCAAAAATGGGAATATATCTTGCTTTCTCATGGCTGGATAATATGCCATTGTATATATGTACCACCTCTTTTTTATTCATTCATACAAGGATGGGCATTTAGGTTTCCATATCTTGGCTATTGTGAATAATGCTGCAATAAACATGGGAATGCAGATAACTCGTTGAAATTGTTTTCTTTGCTTTTGGGTGTATTACCAGAAGTGGAATTGCTGGGTCATATGGTAGATCTATTTTTAATTTTTTAAAGGAATCTCCATATTGTTTCTCACAGTGGTTAGACCAATTTACATTCTCACCAACAATGTGTAAGTGTTCCCTTTTCACCAAATCCTCACGATCACCTGTTATCTCTTTTCCTTTTGGTGGTAGCCATCCTAACAGGTGTAAGGTTTTTATTTGCATCTTCTTTTTTTTTAAGATTTTATTTATTTATTTGAGAGAGAGAGAGAGAGAGAGTGGGCTGTAGGGAGAGGGAGAGAGAATCTGAAGCAAACTCCATGCAGAGTGCAGAGACCGACGCAGGGCTTGATCTCATGACCCTGAGATCATGACCTGAGCCAAAAACAAGAGTTGGCTAATTAACCAACAGCCACCTAGGTGCCCCTGTTTGCATCTCCTTGACGATTAGTGATGTTGAGCATCTTTTCATGGCCTATTGGCCATTTTGATGTCCTCTTTGGAAAAATATCTATTTAGTTTGGCCCATTTTTAATCAAATTATTTGTTTGAGTGTTATTTTTTTTTTTAAGATTTTATTTATTTATATGACAGAGAGAAACACAGTGAGAGAGAGAGCACAAGCAGGGGGAGTGGGAGAGGGAGAAGCAGGCTTACCACTGATCGATGCGGGGCTTGATCCCAGGACCCTGAGATCATGACCTGAGCCAAAGGCAGATGCTTAACCACTGAGCCACCCAGGCACCCCTTGTTTGAGTGTTATTAAGTTGTGTTTAGTTCTTTATATATTTTGGTTATTAACCCCTTCTTTGATATGTGGTTTGTAAAAATTTCTCTGCTCTATAAGCTGTTGTTTCATTTCATTAACTGAGTACCAAAAGCTGTGCAGACGCTTTTGAGTTTGATATAGTCCCATTTGTTGTTCTTGCTTTTGTTGTTTGTGCTTTTGGCATCACATTCAAAAAATCATTGCTAAGACCAATATCAGGAAGCTTCTTCCTTTCCTTTCTTCTAAGAGTTTCATGGTATCAGGTCTTACGTTTAATCTCTGATGGATTTTGAGTTAATTTTTGTGGGTGGTGTGAGATAGGGGTCAGTTCCTTTTTCCGCATATATTTCTTTGGTTTTCCCAGCACCGTTTGTTGAAGAGACTGTCTTTCCCCCAGTGGCTGTTCTTGGTTCCATTGTCAAATATTCATTGACTGTATATGCTGGGATTTAGTTTGGGGCTCTCTAGGCTCTTCCATTGGTCTATGGGTCTATTTTTGTGCCAGTACCATAGTGTTTTTATTATGGTTTTGTAGTATAGTTTAAAATCAGGAAGTGTGATACCTCCAGCTTTATTCTTTTTTTCTCAGGATTGCTTTGGCTATTCAGGGCCTTTTGTGGTTCCACACAAATTTTAGGATTGTTTCTTCTGTTTCTGTGGAGAATGCCTTTGGTATTTTTATGGGAATTGCCTTGAATCTGTAGATGGCTTTGGGTGGCATGGCCATTTTAACAATATTTATTCCTCTGAAACATGAACACAAAATGTATTTCCATTTATTTGGGTCTTCTTCAGTTTCTTTCAGCCAAGTCTTATAGTTTTTATTGTAGAGATCTTTCACTTCCTTGGTTAAATTTATTCCCAAGTATTTTATTATTTTTGATGCTATTGCAGTTTGGGTAGTTTTCTTTATTTCTTTTTCTAATGCTTCATCATTAGTATAAAAGAATGTCACTGATTTCTGTTGATTTTGTAACCTGCCACTTTCCTGAAATCATTGATTAATTCCAACAGTCTTTTTTGATTGACTCTTTGGGATTTTTTATATGTAAGATTATATAGAAAAGTAGAGTAAATAGAGAAATTTTTTAATTTCTCTAGAGAGAAATGGGGAAATTTTTACTTCTTTCTTCAAGATTTGGATGCCTTGAGAAATTAAAATGAAATAGAGAAATTTTTACTCTTTCTTCAAGATTTGGATGCCTTTTATTTCTTTGTCTTGCCTAGTTAAGACTTTTCTAATACTATATTAAATAGGAATGATGAGAGTGGGCAACCTTGCCTTGCTTGTGATCTCAGAGGAAACCCTTTCAACTTTTCTCCATTGAGTATAATGTGACTTGTGGGTTTGACTTTTTTATGTTGAGATATGTTCCTTCTATACCCAATCTGTTAAGGGTTTTTATCATAAAAAGATGTTGTATTTTATTAAATGCTTTTTCTGTAGGTATTGAGATGATCATATAGTTTTAATCTCTCATTTTACTGATGTGACAGATTACCCATGTGTTGAATCCTCCTATAGCCCAGGGATAAATCCCACTTGGTCATAGTGCTTAATCCTTTTGACGCGTGCTTGAATTTTGTTTTCTAATATTTTGTTGAGAATTTTTGTGTCTGTATTCATCAGGAATATTTGTCTATGCTTTTCTCTTCTTGTGGTGTCTTTATCTGGTTTTGGTATCAAGGCAATGCTGGATTGTAAAATGAGTTTGGAAGTGTTCCCTTCTCCTCAATATTTTGGAAGAGTTTCAAGAGGATTGGTGTTAATTCTTTAAATGTTTGGTAGAATTCACCAGTGAAGCTGTCTGGCCCTGGAGTTTCCTGTGTTGAGAGTTTTACTGACTCAATCTCTTGAGTCATTATTGGTATGTCCAGATTTTCTATTTTTCCTGATTCAGTCTTGGTAGGTTGTGTATTTCTAGAAATTTATCCGTTTCTTGTCTATATTTTTGTAGTATCAGCTGTAATGTCTTCTTTTTCATTTTTAAATTTGAGTCTTCCCTCTTTTTACTTAGCTTACCTAAAAATTTGTCCATTTTGTTTGTTTTTCAAAACACCAGCTTTTAGTTTCATTGATTCTATTGCTTTTTTGGACTCTACTAAATTTACTTAATTTATTTACACTCTGATTGTTATTTCCTTCTTTCTGCTAATTTTGGGTTTAATTTGTTTCTCTCTTTCTAGTTCCTTGAGGTATAAAGTTAGGTTGTTTATTTGAGATCTTTCTAATTTCTTAATATATGTGTTTACTGCTATGGACTCTTAGAACGACTTTTGCTGCATTCCACAAAATTTGATATGTTACATTTTCATTTTAATTTGTTTCGAGATAAATTTTTATTTCCCTATTGATTTTTTCTTTGACCCATAGGTTATTTAGAAATGTGTTGTTTAGTTTCCACATATTTTAAAATCTACTCACTTTGCTTTTGTTGATTTCTAATTTCATGTCATTATAGTAGAGAAGATAGTTGGCATGATGTCAGTCTTCTTAAATTTGCTGAAATTAGTTTCATGGCTTCTCATGTGGTCTATTCTGGAAAATATTCCATGTGTGCTTGAGAAAAATGTGTATTCTGCTGCTATTGGATAGAATGTTCTATATGTATCTCAGTTCATTTGTTTTAAAGTATGGCTAGTTCCAATGTTTCCTTGTTGATTTTTTGTCTGGATGATCTATCCATTGCTGCTAGTGAGGTGTTGAAGTCCTCTACTATTATTGTATTGTCTTTTTATACTTTAAGATCTGTTAGTATTTGCTTAATGTATTTCGATGCTGAGATGTTGGGAGAATATGTATTTATTACTGTTATATCTTCTTGGTGTATTGACCCCTTTATCATTGTGTAATGACCTTCTTTGTCTCTTGTTACATTTTTGGCTTAAAGTCTACTTTGTCTGATCTAAGTATGGTTATATCTGCTTTTTTTTTTTTTTTTTGGTTACTATTTGCTCAGCATATCATCTTCCACCCCTTCACTTTGAATCTGTTTGTCTTTGGAGGTGAGGTGAGTCTCCTGAAGGCAGCATATAGTTGGGTCTTGTTTTTTAATTTATCTAGCCACTTGGTGCCTTTTGATTGGTGAGTTCACCTATTTACATTTAGAGTGATTATTGATATATGAAGACTTACTACTGCCATTTTGTCTTTTATTTTCTGATTGTTTTATGTCTCTATTGTTTCTTTTTTCTTTGTGTTTCTATTTACCTTTTTAGGTTGGTGGTTTTCTGTGATAATTTGCTCACTTTCCCCCTTATTACTGTTTTGTGTCTTTGCTCTAGATTTTCATTTTGTGGTTACCATGAGGTTTGTATAAAATGTCTCAGAGATAAAACAGTCCATTTTATGCTGATAACTTATCTTCATTTATCTACACATGTTCTGTCATTTTTCTTCTCCCCTTTTTATATTTTTGTGCCTTTTTTATGCTATGTGTTTATTACCAAATTACCAAACCCTGTTAGGTTATGGATGTCTGACTGGTTATGAATTGAAGGAGAGAGACAAAGGGAACAACTCATGCCACCATAATGCTCAACTCTTTGTTTCTTAAAACACAAAATGAGTACAATTGAACATCAGATCCCTCCAATTCTTTCCATCTGGTCTCAGAGCAGAGTGGAGACAAAGTGGGTAGGGTGAGTAGAACAACCTAGATTTCTTCTAGAACATGATTTTATGTTTATTTGATTGGAGATTCATTGAAACATTTGTTCACTCTTAAGAATTTCTCTGAAATATCTAAGCAGGGACATATTTTAGAGTATTGAAGCTAATTTAGAACTTCTGGTAAGAGATGTTCCTGGAAGTCTAAAAGTTTGTGGCCAAATATTTGGGGTATATATTTTGGGACAGGTAGATTCTTAGATGTTAGTCTAAGTTCATTCATTCATTCATTCATTCATCTGCTGAGTACCTACCAGGACCCAGGTTCCATTTTACATGTTGAGGAGATCATGGTGAAGGTGACATATGTCTGTCCTCTCAAGAAGTTTCCAGTTTCTAGTGGTGAAATGGATCATTGCAATACAATATTATAGTAGTTTAAGGACTTAAATGTAATGAGAATATACAAAAAGGAGATGATAAGTCATTTGAGGGTGATCCAAGAAGTCTTCCTAATGGAGACTTGGAAAAAAGTGGTGTTTTTGGCAAGCAGATAGGGATGGGATCTGAAAAAAGGCAGATATCATTGGGAAAAACAAATTCAAGCAGAGGGAATAAAATGAGCAAAGAAATGGGGGCATAAGAGAGCCCTGGGTTACGTGGGAAAGGACAGACAGGAGCATTTGGTGTGTAGCTGGACAAGGGGAAGCATTTGGTGTGAAGCTAGAGGTGAAGTAAGGGCTGGTTCCAGAGGGGGCTTTTATGGAATGCTGGAAAGTTTAGTTTTGTTCTATTGGACCATAAGGGGCTATTGGGGAATTCTTTTTTTTTTTTTTTAAAGATTTTATTTATTTATTTGCGAGAGAAAGAATGAGAGACAGAGAGCGTGAGAGGGAGGAGGGTCAGAGGGCGAAGCAGACTCCCTGCCGAGCAGGGAGCCCGATGCGGGACTCGATCCCGGGACTCCAGGATCATGACCTGAGCTGAAGGCAGTCGCTTAACCGACTGAGCCACCCAGGCGCCCCTATTGGGGAATTCTTAACAGAGAAGTGATATAGTCAGTTTTAGGAATATAATTCTGTGGCAGTTTACAGTATGGTCAGAGGTGGACAAAAGATGAGTGTTATTTAGGAAACTCTTTCAGTAGTCCAAGAAAGCAATGATCAAATAGGCTAATAGTGGTCGATTAGAGAGTAGGGATAAGGATTCAACAAATATTTAGTAGGGAGAAGCCATAGCATTTTGTGTTGGTTAAATATGGGAGGGAATTGAGAAAAAATAAAAGTGTGGATTTTCTTTTCAATGTATTGAGCATTTACAATGTCCCAGCACTTTACACAGATGACTTCATTAATTGCCATTCCAGCTTGATGAGGTGTAGATATTATGATTATCCCATTTTACAGATAGGCTACCTGAGACTTAGAAGCTAAATCTTGTCCAAGATAAGTTAATAAAGGGTGAGCTGGGATTTAACCCAGCAATCTGACCTGGAGCCTGCCTGCCTAATTGTGATGCTAAATTGCATCTCCCTGGTGGCTCCTTTTTCAGTGATGGCAAATCCAGGAAGGGGAGTAACTTTGGGAGAGAAAGAGATGACTAAAGGCCAGAACAGAGACCATTTTTCCCATTTACCATAATATATAACTATATAATTCGTAAAACTAGCTTATACTGCTTTTTTGATTAAAAAAAAAAACTCAGCTGGTAATTCAACTGCTAATATTATCTTGAATCAGTTTAAATATCTGCAGACTCAGACTTTAGTCTAATGCACTAATGAAAGGCTTAGATGCTGGTTTTGTTTTTGTTTTTGTTTTTTTTTCCCTCACATGGTAGTCATAACCAACGCTAGGTCAACCAAGCATTTTTATCAGTTTTTATTACTTTTGCTAATTGTGAGAGTAGATGAAGAAACTGATTTAATTAGAAGGTGAAATTCAACATGCTAGCTGCTTTCATGATTATGAACAAAAGTAAGAAATTTGAATACAAATATGTCACTGGCACAGAAGTTCAGCTTCGCATGCTTATGAGCAATGCTCAGGGCCCCCATAGTCAAAATAGTCCTATGCTTAGGGTTTAAAGCTCTGTATCCAAGGTCATGAAATTCCTTTTTTTTTTTTTTTTAAAGATTTTATTTATTTATTTTAGAGACAGAGCACAAGAGGGGGGAGCGGGAGAGGGAGAAGCAGACTCCCTGCTGAGCAGGGAGCCCGATGTGGGACTCGATCCCAGGACTCCAGGATCATGACCTGAGCCGAAGGCAGTTGCTTAACCAACTGAGCCACCCAGGCGCCCCCCAAGGTCATGAAATTCTTAATAATTTTATCTTTAAATTTGTATTTCAGAAATGAAGTCTGATGAGACAAGGAGCATGTATGTTTAGGGCTTGGAAGTCTCAGTTCCTATGAGGTCCCTCCAACTTCCTACCTCTCTGACATAGATTCTCGGCCATCTGCTCCTGGCCCTGTGGGCCCTGCCTGGCCTCCAGCTCCATCTCTCTGTCCCTGTCCCATCATTGCTACTGTTCTCTACCTGATATGGTGATTGGGTATGTCAGCAGGGGAGGCCTGTGTTTACCTTTACCCTCCTCCCCTATGGATTTGTGAATGCAGACAAGGAAAGGATCAGAGTACAGTGTGTGCCCTGCTGAATCTTTGGGTGAGGCAAAAAAGAAGCCATCCTTAACCAGGCTGGTAGCACTGTGGTACACTCAATGGGTGATTCAGTGGGGCCTCTTGCCCACCTCTAATCCAGGTACCAAGTGCATCATGATGGCATGGAGGTTACAATCTCTTGGGAATCTCCTGTCTACTATCATTTGGGACATTGGTCTATGGGAAGAGAGATTGACTTCCTCACTCCCTGCTTGGGCCCCACACTTTCATTTTGTACTGGGTACTCCCAAAATTATGTAGCTGGCCTTGTCTTTCTTTGTTACAAATGCATAGACTGAACTTTGTTAAATATGAATTCAGCAGATGTGTAAGTGCCTGTCGTAATCATAGTGCAAGCCCACTGCCTTAGAAAGAAATAACATAAAGATTAAGCATGAGATGATAATGTCTAAGATATGTATATTTAACTAATAATCAAGTAAAAAACAAAGAATAATTAGCAAATTAACAAGTTAGAGTCTTATTTTGACTTCTGTGGTGAAGAGTAATAATAAAAATAAAATAGTTCTCAAATCTTTCCTAGAGACATCAGTATAGGTGGAAGTTGTATGAACTATAGGTTGCTAAATCAAATACGACAAGTTGAAAATTAGATCTTTTTCTCAAAGTCCAAATAAGTTCAAGTTTATTAAGAAGCAACATGACTTCAGTGAAGTTAGAGATTTTGAATTTAAAAAATAGACAAAATACTGGGGTTCCTGGGTGGCTCAGTTGGTTGAGCATCTGCCTTCAGCTCAGGTCATGATCCCGGGGGTCCTGGGATTGAGCCCCGAGTCCAGCTCCCTGCTCAGTGAGGAGTCTGCTTCTCTCTCTCCCTCTGTCCCTCCCCCCCTCCACTTGTGTGCGCTCTCTTTCTCTCTCTCTCTCTCTCTCTCACTCTCTCATGGGCGAGCTCTCACTCTCTCAAATAAATAAAATCTAAAAAAAAATAAATTAAAAAAATAGACAAAATATTATAGCGAATGCCAGAAATATTTAAAGCATGCTAACAATGATCTTGATAATTGATTCCATTGTGTCTAGAATAGCTTTCCATTAGTGTTTAGCTGTGGCATAAATAATATTCCCTTTAGTAAGCTGATTGACATTTCCTACCTCCAAATCACAGAAAATATTAGCATGCAATGTGTCCACTTAGTTACTTTAAAAAATTATTACAAACATCTTAAACCTTTAAGTAACTGGGTTGCATTTTATTTTTATGATTCATGTTTTGTAAGACAAACACTAATCAAGTTGGGTTGATAATGCTGCTATACAGCTAGAAAAGGCCAATAAGTTGTGACTCCCTAGAAACCTACCTTCCATTTGGTGCATCAGGGTATACATTCTTGGGATCCCTCTTTGTTTCACTGAGCAGTGACTTGGCAGTAATTATAGAAAATAGCCAGTTCACATGGGAGAAGATGACTATATCCACCTGTCCTGAGACCCGAGGAGCAGCTTCATGGCCCGCCGGTAGCCCTTGCCTAACAGCCCCGCTGCAAACAGAACAGTGCTGCTTCCCAAACTTTCCAAATACCATTTGAGAAGTCTTGGATTCCAAACTGTGCTTGATGTCCATCTTATCCCAGATGCTCTTGGGTGTGAACACCATGGTAGACACACAATGGGGTTTAACCTTGACCCTCCACACCCGTGGCCTGGTCCTGACATTGACCAGAGGGCTCTTATCAGCTTGTCTTCTCTTAGGTGCCTCACTCCTGATGCAGAAGCCCGCCCAGATATCATAGAAGTCAGCTCGATGATATCAGAATTCATGATGAAGTATTTAGACAACTTGTCTACATCTCAGCTGGCTTTGGAGAAGAAGCTGGAACGGGAACGGAAGCGCACACAGAGGTACTTTATGGAAGCCAACCAGAATGCTGTCACATGTCACCATGAGCTGGCTCTGTTATGTCATGTAAGTGCACAGCTGTCATTGTCTTCGCGATGTGCTCCAATAAGGTCACCTGAAATGGTTCAGGCTTGTCTTAGGGAAGATTATCTTAAGTTAGGAAAGTATTAATTGCTACATGCAGTATTTCACTATTATATAGTTCCAGATTTGCATCCCTTTACAGGTCTTATAATTAAAATTAAAGTCAATATAAATGCTTTTCCATTGAACTACCCCTAATTTATTGTATATTGCAAAACAAGAGGCCTCAAAAAGATCCCTTAGCAATTCTTTAAGCTTATATTATGCTCTTTGTATAGATAGCAATGAATATGTATATTTTACTTCTTTAGCAATCTGATTTGGGGAATATGGATGAAAATGTTATATGTTAATCAGAGAAGGAAATAATAATCACCTTAAAATTTTGTCTTTTTAGTCTAGTTGCTTTTATTACTGTTTGTGGTGATAATAATGCTGCCATGCTTCAAATAAGAATAAGTCCTTTAATTTTTTTTGCCAGTAACCTTTATTTCTGAGCAGAGCTTGAAAAAGGCAAAGGCTACAAATGTCCACATGTGCAAGTGACCATGCCAGTGATGCTCTTGTTGCTGTCTCTCGTTTTCCCCTGTGCTTTTGTTGTATCATGACCCATGATCCTTCCTTTGCTCATGCTCCAGGCTCCCTCAAGCAGAGATCCAGTCAGGGACTCTTCAACCTAGTAAATATTCTTTTCTTCCCTCTTGGGCATGGGGCCCAAGGAAATAGGGTCATAACACCCATTCTTAATCAAGGTACTTGGTCATCAAATTCCTTTCCAGGACCCTAAAGACCTGTTCTGCCTCAGCTGAGAAAATAATATAGAGTTGATTTCAAAGAAGAGACAGCTGTGATTTCTTTTCCTTCCTTCCTTCCTTCCTTCCTTCCTTCCTTCCTTCCTTCCTTCCTTCCTTCCTTCCTTCCTTCCTTCCTCCTCCCCTCCCTCGCTCCCTCCTCTGATTTCTTGGATAATAGAGTTTCCATCAAACTCCTTTCTATTAAAAGGAAAGCACTACTGTGTGGTGTGTTTGTCTTGACATACTTGGAATCTGGAAGTTGAAGATTCAATATAGTTTTCTTTTGGGGGGAAAAATTCATCTTTATTGCCTTGCTGAGTCCAGCTGTAATTTCACAGAACAATCCTTGGTGATTATCTAAGGCCTTGGTTTATGTTTAGAAGCATATAACTTGGGAGTTATAGCTCTTGCTGAACACAGTTAAATCTTATATACAGGAGTTAGAGCTCACTTTTCTTGTTATTTAACTACCTGACTTCCTAAAAAGTAGACAACAATGAGAAACACACCATTCTATGTATGTCATGTTGCATTCAGAGTGCAGTGTTCCCAGTAAACTAAAATGCAAGAGATTTAGCCATTTCTATGTATCTTAAGTATTTGAGGCCTTCTATTAAGTTCTGCACTACAGAGCTACTTAGCCAATTTCCAGTTGGATATAAAAGAGTCAGTTTCTATTAGATCCCTGTAGCTGATGTGGGGGTGGGTGGAGTTAGTTTAAAATCTACCAGCAGAAATCCTCTATCTTTAGTGAGACACCTTGAGAATGACTGTTTTGTTTATTTATTTACTTCTCAGTTTTTCTTTTTTTTTTTTTAAACTCTTACTGTGGAAAATTTCATACATTTACAGAAATAAAGATATTACTTCATGTAGCCACCCCCCAGCTTCAAGAATTTGCTACTGCGGGCCAATCACATACTGTCTTTATGCCCACCCACTACCCACTCCCTGCCATCGTAGGTTATTTTGAAATAAACCCAAGACACCATATCATCTCATCCATCAATAATTTCAGTATGTATTTGGAGGACCATTTTAATTCTAGAAATCTAGCTCTCAGGCCATGACTGGGTTAAGCAAAGGGAGATATCTATAGTCGACGAGGGAGTTTTGAGGTTGTAGAGGTTCTGTACTCATCATAAATTAGGGTGAAAATATTAACTATTTTAGAAAACACTAGGATTAAATAAGTTAATGTGTTTGAATAAACTGTGCAAATTAAAAAGTGGCACAAAATTAAAAGATAGCACCAGTTATATAAAATGAGCAGTGATTATGTTAAAAAAATAGTTGTTGATGCAACTTGCTAATCTAGTATTAGCTGGTCCATTAGTGCTAAATCCAAGTGTGGTTTTCATGCAGTTAATAAGTATTTATTGAACATGTGCTACTAACCAGCCTTGATGCCCTCATGGAGCATTCAGTCTCATAGGGACCTTAGAGAAATGCTTTACCTCTAGGCAGAGTTTATATTACTACTTTTAAAGAACCATCAAATAGCTTCTCCTTTTGCACTATTTTATATATACTGATAATTTTTCATCTCTGGATTAATCATATGTTAACTAAAAGGAGAAGTGCAGCCTTATTAAAGAACTGAGAAGGAAATACTACATTTCATCAAAAGACAGCATGCAGTTAATTGGCATTATCCTTGCTAAGTACCAATTATTATTTTTTAAAAACATACATTGACACCATTACTGATGGGAAAAATACAGGTATAAAATTTTATGTCTCTTTTTTTCTCAAGTATTGTTATAGTATTATGATTGTTTCTTTCAAATATAGTGGAATGTCTCCCAGAGCAGTTAATATCAACAATACAATTACACAATCCAATGATAAGCAATAGTCAAAGGAAAGAGAAATTAATGAGTGCAGTAGAACTTTATGAATTCTCAGCACTGATAAGGAGATCCATTGTGAATTGCTAGAATTTTGCAAATTAGTTGGTGAACAAACAATTGATAAGAAACATTAAGGATCTTTTGTCATGGGGTGTATGCTACTTACTTTTTCACATCTTAGCTTATTCTTAATTATGGCAATAGGCCAGTAAAGACAGATATTAATATATATATTTCAAAAGGACAGAGAAGTCGTCACTAATAAAGTTTACTCCTTTGTACTGTGGTTTAGACTCTATGAAAGAGAAGCAAAACTTTCTTTTCGAAGAATGTTAAGCTTCCTAATTTTTATAATTCAAAATAGATCACAAGGAGAGCAGAGTCAAGAATAAGAATCAAGCAGAGAAAAATAAGGTGTAATTTTTACTTAAATATGTAATAATAAAAGTCTATTGTGCTACAGAGGGTACTGTGGCATTGTAGTAGTCAAAATCATGATTGGCATTTTGGCATTATGCACAACATGTTAAATACACCAAATAGTTGCCCTTTGACCATTATCTTATATCCCAGGCAGAAATATCGGTTGCAGACATTTCTAAACAGCACGCTGCAAATACAAGGATGAGTGTTAAAACCCAGCTTGGAAAAATGTGGATCATCAATAGAAAACTTCAATTTCATTCAGATTACTGGGATTTTGTGGATCCAGCTGTAGGCTACTATTAACATTTGTAAATAAAGCATATTTCTTTGTGTACAAATGGAGCAGATTTGAATGTACCAGGGAGACTGAAGGATAATCGTGAAAGAAACATGTTCTTGCAGGGTGAGTTGCAGGGATTTCCCACTTCTCTTTCAGTGATATTTGACAGGTACTTTTATCTTCATCACCTCTGTTTTAAAGCTACATGATTATTTCTTTCTACTAGTAGAGTGAGTTTGTTCAGTCTACAGAACTTTCACATTCATAAACCTAACAGGGAACAACACAAAAAGAGAAAAGTTGAAAATGCTTACAGTTTATAATTAATAAAAGAACAAAGATTTGTTGAATATCTTCTGAATGTAAGACATTGTGCTTGCTATTGTGAAGGTTATAAAAAATTATAAGGAGTGGTCTCAATTGTGAAGTGACTTACCCAGTCCACCTGGGAAGCCAAGACATATATGCAGGAGGAAATCTGGGTAAATACCAAATGAGATCTCTGGCTGATATAGTTCAGGGAGGCTCCCAAAACAAGTGGGGTAAGTTTGGGCCTTGAAAGTAGGTAAGGAGTCACTCCTGGATGGAAAAGAATAGCAAAAGTACATGAGCTCCAGATATACCAGCTTAGCATACTTAGGACTACTAATCACATTTTAGAAATGGTATTATTTTATGCTTTAATTTAATAGGCAAGAAAAGGGAAACCAAGAGAAGAGACTTGTCCAAAGTCACCAAGCTAGTTTGCTGGTTTCAAACCTTGGACTGAGAGTTGGATATCCTGATTTATAATGCATATTTTGATATGTAGAATTTGGAAAGTCTGGGAGAGTAGGCTGGTACTAGATGGCAGAAGTTTGCGGAGTACCTAGTCATTAGGTATTCATACCTAGTGTTTGGATTTAATCCTGGGTAGTGTGGACTAAAGCCTTGTATTTCTTCAAAGTAACTAACAACTAGATTATTAAACTGAAGGCTAATTCTTCCTTATCATTCATATCTCCTTCTTGAACTTTTTTTCCCCTGTGGTTTCGACCACACTCCTTTGTCCTGGTTTCCATCTTATGTCTCTGAACACTCTTTTCTTATTCTCTCTTCCAACCCTGGACTCTTAAGTTTCTATGTTCTGCTTCTCTTCTTGCTCTTCTCTTGAGTGAGCTCTGTACGGTTCCATAGTTTTTCATTTCATATGAATTTGGATAAAAATTGGTTGTACAAAATGAGAACTTTATCTTCCATAATCATATATCATTTTGGTTTGAACCCCTGTTCCTGCTGATAGCAGAAAATGGAGGATATAGGCATTAACACTTACATCAGATGTTTTGGTCTAAAAGTTTCTCTCCCATTTCAAGGGCTCTCCTCTCCATCTCCCTCTCCCAAAATGGCAGCTTGATACAGGAGGAAGCTTAGGCATCCTCACGCCAATGGGAGGGGACTCTGTGTTGCCTTCTTCTTTTGGCCTCTGTTGACTTTAGATGAGGTGAACCTATCCCTGTGGCTTTGGGGGACCTACCGTGGCATCCCTGTTTTGAGCTGTCTTCTCTGTGCTCCCTCCATGCAGTGATAACCTGGTGGACTCACCAGTGAGCACTGTATCCATTTCTACATTCCCACTGTGGCACGTGGGAGCTTCAGATTCCCACCTATGCCACATAGTCCATGGGAAACTAACTGAGAGTGGGGGCACAATATCAGCCCTACCTTATCCATTCAACAAATATTTATTGATTGCCTATTAGGTGTCAGGTACTATTCTAGGTGCAGGGGATACCACAGTGAACAAAGCGTGTCTACCCTCATGGGCCTTATTTAAAATGCCCATATTAGCTATATAGTATATAGTGGCATGATGGTCACAAAGTTTCTCTGAAACTTCCAGTCTTTTCTGGGTGAACCTGAATTATTCCCTCAAACCCTCTGCTCTGCTCCATTCCCAGGGTTCACCTCTGCTGGAGAGGATGTGAGGAGGAAAAACAAAGATATTCAACTTGCCTTCTTATCTTCTGTCCTTTTTTTAAAAAAAATTTTTATTGTTATGTTAATCACCATACATTACATCATTAGTTTTTGATGTAGTGTTCCAAGATTCATTGTTTGTGCATAACACCCAGTGCTCCATGCAGAACGTGCCCTCTTTAGTACCCATCACCAGGCTAACCCATCCCCCCACCCCCTCCCCTCTAGAACCCTCAGTTTGTTTTTCAGAGTCCATCAGCTCTCATGGTTCGTCTCCCCCTCCGATCTCCCCGTTCTTCTTTGAACTTCAGGAAGACTTCCCAGTTCTCTATCCACATGCTAGAAACTGCCCTTCTACCATGTCCTCCTCTTTCCCTAGGTGTTCTTCATTCAGGCCTTTCCTTGGGTTTATAAGCCCCAGCCTCTGACTTGGTCTCAACAGTATACGGGTTCTGGGAGGAAAAGTACACAATATTTTCTAAGAAGGCAAAATACATTGGGGTATGTTTTACAACACATCCATTTTCTGAAGACCTCCAAAACTATGTGTCTGATCGCAGCCTTTCTTGCATGACAGACCTAAATTTTGAGCTGGACATTTACGCATGTATCTAATAGGTACCTCATGCTCAGCAAGTCCCACAGTGAATGGAGTCTCTTTCCTTAATCCAGTCATGTTCTACACCACATCACCTTAATTGAAACCTGGACATCTTCTTCAATTCATTCTCCCTCAAATCCTACGTGCATTTCATTAGCAATCTTTTACCAGTCCTATTTTTGAAATGTCTGACAAATCCATCTTATCCTTACAGTTCTCATTCTCATTATCTCACATTGGGTCATTGCAATACCCAACTTTCTTGCCTCTCTAGTCTCCTCCTCAACTCTAGCAGTGATTTACCGTACCACCTCTGCAATGTCTACAGGGTCATTGGGAAGTGTGTGTGTGTGTGTATGTGTGTGTGTGTGCGTGCGTGGAGTGAGAGCCATTTTGTTTATCATAATGACGTTGACTGCACCTGGCCCTTAAGGGGAATCAGCCAGGGATGCTAATATTTGGTGTACAGAACAGTCCTACACAGAATGTATAAAGCAAAACCAGTAGAAGATACTAAAGAGATTTATTGCAAGGAATTGTCTTATATAATTGTGGGGGCTGACTAGGTAAGTCCAAAATCCATAGGGTGGACTGGCAGGAAGGGCAGGTTGAAACTCTTGGACATGGGCTGAACCTGCTGTCCACAGATGGAGTTTCTTTTTCATCTCAAAGAAGCCTTAGCTTTGAAGACCTTTCAAATGATCGAATCCATTCTACTCAGGTTATCTAGAATCATCTCCCTCCCTTAACCATCCTCTATGGGCCTACTAAGATGATCTTTCAAAAATCATATCTGATCTTGATAAATTATCTCATGCTTAAGATGAAGAGTAAATGTTCCCATAGTGAGTCCTAGAAATGTACTCTAAGCTTTTGGTGAATTACAAAAAGGAAGATTTCTGTGATAGTCTCATGTCATACTACTGAAATACGGTGCACATAATTATTATGCTAAATTCCAACCACCTTGGGGGTGGGGGAAGCAGCTGGTAGAGCACTTGTCAGCAAAGATTATTTTCTAAATCCACAATCCCTTTATAATTTCACTTAAAGAAGTGGAATTCTTCTTGTACTTTTCTAATATAATCTGTATATGTTCTTGGCAAACTTTATTGACAGGCATTTGATATTTATCCTAAATTCTCAAATATCTTTAAAGTTGACCACTTAGAAATTGAGCAGATATGCAAGTACCTGATTCTCATTTTCCTAGTGCAAATTTAAAAAACTGTTGTGCTATTTATTTATCTGAGTTGTTTTATTTTTATTATACCATATATCATTTACAATTGCTGAGCTCGCCACTAAAGGCGTGTGTCTGCAATCCTGTGCTAAGAGATTAAATTAAGCCATGTAGAAAATGATGTATTTTAAAAGGACAATATTTTTGTGAACATCTTTGCTTTTATTGTCTGGTTAATTGT
Organism: Mirounga angustirostris; assembly: GCF_029215605.1. Classification (NCBI taxonomy): domain Eukaryota; kingdom Metazoa; phylum Chordata; class Mammalia; order Carnivora; family Phocidae; genus Mirounga; species Mirounga angustirostris. The sequence continues at coordinate 140,107,808 of NW_026991709.1, read as the reverse complement.
TGACTGAATTTCCCCCAAGGTTGTGAAAATGCAACAAATAATGATGCAGTGAAAGAAGTATCAGGAAAATCCTGACTTGTTTTGGCAAATTCTATGTTATGGTTTAAGAAAACAAAACAATGCCTTTTAGGCTCCTGCACAAATATATATACAATTCTCATATCCACACCATAACTCCGCCCCTTGTTTATGGAGATATAATTTGCATACAGTAAGATGTACAAATTTTAATTACTTGGTTTAATAACTTTTGACATATGGTTGACTCTACCCAAAACCAGATTCGGGAATTTTCTATCACCTCAGAAATTTCCCTCATGCCCCTTCCCATACAATTCCCTGCTCATGGACAGACTGTTATGATTTCTGACATTATGGATTACTTTTGCCTATTGTTTGACTTCATATAAATCACAAACAGTATGTACTCTTTAGTGTCTGCCTTCTTTCACACGACCTAATGTCTGTGAGATTCATCCATGATGTTGTGTATAACAATTATTTGTTTATATTGTTCGATAGTATTATGTTGTATGAATATATCATAATTTATTCTCCTTTTGATGAACACTGTGTTGTTTCCAGATTTGGGGTTTCCTATAAGACTGCTATGAATTTTCTTACATAAGTCTTCTTGTGCCGATACTTTCATTTCTCTTAGACAAATACCTAGGAGTAGAATTTCAGGGTCATAAGATAGTTGTATGTTTAACTCTAAAAAGAAACTACCAAGCAGTTCTCAAAAATTGTACTGTTTAGCATTTTTAAGAGCAATGTATGAGAGTTGCTCAATTGTTCCACATTCTTGTAAACATTTGGTATTGCCAGTCTTTTAGATTTTAACCTTCATAGTGGGCATAGAAATGTATCTCTTTGTGGTTTAGTTTGTATTTTCCTGATAACCAAGCCTGTTGAGCACTTTTACATGTGCTTATTGATCATTTATATATCTCTTTGTGTGTGTGTGAAGTATCTACTCAAATCTTTGGCCATTATTTTATTGAATTATTTGTCTGTTTTTGTTGATTTTAGGAGTTCTTTTTATATTCCACGTATGACTCTGTTGTCAAATATAGGTATTGCAAATTTTTTCCTAGTCTATGGCTTGACTGGTCTTTTTTTTTTTTTGATGAGCAGAAATTTTGTTAAATTTGAATTCTGTTGAAGTCCAATTTACTTATTTAGTTTTTTGTTGCTGTTAGTGCTTTTTGTATCCTGTTAAAGAAATTGTGGCCTATCCCAAGGCTGCAAAAATTGGCTCTTTTTTATTTTTGTAAATTCCTTCTTGTGATAGATTTTATGTTTAGGTCTATGATCCATTTCCATTTAATTTCATGCATAGAATAATGAAAAGATTGAAATTTATTTTTTTTCCATATGGGTACCCAGTTTTCCCAGCATCATTTCTTAAAATGTCTAATGTTTGCTCAATGATTTTACTACAGGTCTTTGTTGGAAATCATTTGACACTATATATGTGGATTTATTTCTGAACTCTATTCTGTTGCACTGATCTGCATATCTATTCTTAGGCTAATACCACACTGTCTTGATTACTGTAGCTTTTTAATAAGTCTTGAAGTTAGGTTGTGTAAGTGCTCCAATTTCATTCTTCTTTGTCAAATTTGATTTGGCCATTCTAGATTTGTTATATTTACTTATTAATTTTAGAATCAGTTTGTCAGTTTCTTCAAAAAATAATGCTGCTATTTTGATTTCTACCCTTTGTTTTAATATGGAGAAGAGTTCTGTAGTACTTTGAAAAATCAGTCTTTTATTTCACTTATTCAACAAAATTTATATATTCTCTTCTGGGGTCTATTCTAGCCTGTGTTTTAACAGTAAAGAGAAGAACTCCACCTTCACAGTGGAGGAAGACAAATTATAAGTGAATTAATATACACTTAAGTACCATGGACAAAAATATAAAGGCAAAGTAATAGTGATTAGTAGATGTGGGAAAGACAGGCTGTTTTAAATAGGGATGTCATGGAAAGCCACTATACCTGCATGACATTTGAGTAGAAACCTGAATACGTTATACGGTTGAGCCTTGCAAATATCTGAGGCACAACATTGATGGGAGAGGGAACAGCAAGTCCAAATATTCGGAGGTGGGAGCATACCTGCCAGATTTAAGGGGCAAGCAAGGAGGCCTGTGTGGTTGGAGTAAAGTGAAGCAGGGGGAGGGAGTAGGAGATGAGGATGCTGTGTTCCATGGTATAGACTTGAGTGATGTGCATTTTGAGCAAAGGAGCGACATAATATTTTAAAGTTATACAGCTGGCTGCTGTGTGTGAATTGACTGCTGAGAGCCAAGAATGGAAGCAGGGAGGTTGACAAAAGATGATGGTGATTCTTTTCCTTGATTTTTAATTCTTTGTTTATTGGCACTTAATCAGTTTGGTATTTTGATGTAACATACTAAGTGTGTGGTTTGAAAAGAACTAGACCTTCCCTTATGTAATTCTGTATTAAAAAGTAAACAGTGCAGTTCTGATTTGTGGGGTTTGTTTATATTGATGCCACCCATGTCTAATTCCATACTGTTTCATACCTTAAGCAGTGCTGCATTGCAATTGGATTTCTTGTTTTTGAGCAATCCAAATTAGAATGCCTTAAAACTTGACCACTTAATGATTCTCTGTGTGTGGTTTCTTCTATATGTTAAATGATTCTTCTGTATGTTACCTAATTCTGACCTCCTTTGAAATGCTTTCAGAAGTATTCACACATACATTCAGTTCTTTTCCTTTGGTAGCATGTAATTTTGAAACAAAATGGTGGTTAGTCAGTTGATGTAGACCATATCTTCTGTATATTTAATATGGGATACCTTCAGATTATGGCACTGTTCTTCTCCTCATCCTTATTAATGTTATATCTTCTAGAAAACCTGTCTTTGAATTAGGAATAATAGAGAACCTGTTGCAAATACTAGATTATTTATGGGGTGGCAGTGAAACATTATCAAGCGTGGTAAATTTGATAGTGGAATTTTAGATTGAATTGTAATAATTAATTCATCCTCTACTTATTTTAGTGACAGTTCATTAGTATGTTCTTGTGCTTTTAAGAAGTTCTAATTAAGAGAGTGTCATGATAATAATGGGATCATAATTATATGCATTTAATTATATTAAAGCAAAATATTGAGCTTTGTATGAATATTGTTAAGAAGTTCAAAATTAAAAAAATAATTAATATCCAAACTTGAAGAGAACATTTCCTTCATTATATGATATTTGTAAATTTAGTTATTTCCAACACCTCTCACAACAATTTTTCTGGTTTCATTTGAATGTATTGCTCTTCTACTTGATATACGGAGCACAGGAGCAGGGAAATGCTTCAGGATTTCATAAATAAAATAGACAGTTGTATCAACCAAACAGCTTTGAAGCTAAAAGATCCCCAGCTACCATAGTCCGAGCTTGCTCCTGTGGCCCACCTCTCTATAGTGGCAAAACCAAGTGGCTCAGAGTGAGGTCCTGGACAGGAGCCTCTCGCCACACCTGCTGAACTTGTCAGACCACTTAGCTATGGCCTGAGTCAATGTGACCCCTTCAGCCCTCTTGGTCACACTGGCTGATTTTCTTTGTTTTTTTTTTTTGTTTTGTTTTTTTTTTTAAGATTTTATTTATTTATTTGACAGAGAGAAACACAGCAAGAGAGGGGACACAAGCAGGGGGAATGGGAGAGGGAGAAGCAGGCTCCCCGCAGAGCAGGGAGCCCGATGCGGGACTCGATCCCAGGACCCTGGGATCACGACCCGAGCCGAAGGCAGTCGCTCAACCGACTGAGCCACCCAGGCGCCCTGGCTGATTTTCTTTTTTAAGATTTATTTATTTATTTTAGAGAGAGAGAGAGAGAGCACGCGAGTGGGGGGAGGGGCAGACAGAGAAGGGAGGAGAGAGAGAAGCAGACTCCCGGCTGAGCGGGGAGCCTGATGCAGGATGGGATCCCAGGACCCTGAGACATGACCTGAGCCGAAATCAGAAGTCGGATGCCCAACTGACTGAGGTTCCCCTGGATTTTTTTTTAATACTTTGAAATTTAGGGACTAAATTTATGCACAGTAATATATAGTCAATGATCTGTCTCCTATTTTGGATTTTCTTTGTGCTATCATCCATGAAAAGCATGGAATATGGTTTGCCATTAAAAAGAGATCACCTCAGCCAGGTGAATTGCTGTCCAGAACTGGGTAGCCCTATATTTATGTATCTAAGGTCACAGTTATTAACTAAACAAATAGAAGAAAGTAGGCATAGACGTAGCTCAAATAGAATGACTATTTTAGAACAAAAGAAACAGTGCATTCTTTATGGTTCTAAAGTAAGGCATCTACAGGATATAGTTAGTGTTATGCTTTATGTTTATTTCTTGTTTTTTTTTTTTTTTTTTCTCTCTCTCTCCTTATAAAACATTCTGGGCAATTTAAAAAATTACACTAGTTTTAATAAAATAGACTCTTAATTCTTTCCCTACTGTTGCAGTTAATTTAGGCAATGTCAGTCTGTTACTGTTAGAATTGCTATTCAACTGAAATGTATTATAATCTGCTGCACACACAAAAAATTACATTATGATGAGCAAAACCGAGCTAAACATAATTGTGCCTATAACAGCACTGTGACAGGAAGTGTCTCCTATAATGGTGATGATTTCCATATCAGTGATAATTTTATTGTCTGATTTGCATTGTCTTCTTCTTGCTGCCATATTGATGCACAGAATGTGTCCATCCGTTCCTAGGAGATATATAGATGCCAAGAAAAAAAAAAAGTTAACTCCCTCTCCTATTCCTAGAAAAATCTTAATTAGAAAGTAAAAAAGATGACAGCAGCCAAATTGCATCCTGCAAGGCTGCACCGCCCCCCCCCCCCCCACTCCTTTTAATAGGTTGATGTACTTGCTGGAGGCAACTTTTGAAAATACCTTAATGGCCTCAACCCTCAGGCTAAAAACATTTAACCATCTCTGCCTTTGACCAATGCCTACTGGGTTACAGAGGCATTTTGTCGTTGCTGGGCCAGCCATCTCTAGTACAGATGAGTGGAGTTTTATACTTCTCATAAGAGTAAAGGGGAAAAAGGAAGGGAGACGTTCACTCCTACTTATTGGTGTATCACCAAGTAGTCTCTTCAGCTCTTGGAGAAACATCATGATGTAGGGTTCTGGATAAACAGGCAAAATAAAAGCAAAACAAATGAACAAACAAACCCAGAAGCTACAAAACCTACTCATCATATAAGGGAATTCACCTGCTTTCCTGGCCCCTTTCTCCCTTCAATCTCAATACAGCAATTAGTTATTAAGCAGTTGCTATGTACAAAACATTATGCAAGGCATTGAGGGAAGAGTTGGTAATGAGTTGGGTACTCAAATATTCACAAGGAAGAACTCTGGAAATCACATTTGGGAAAATGTGTCTACAGTGGCATATCATTTATGTCAAGTTCAAGAACTCTATAGATTTTTTTGAAGCAAAAACTGCTGTAAGAGATTATAGAAACAGGTTTGTTTTTTTTTTTTAAACTAAAACAACTATACATTCTACGTTGCTATATCATACCTTCCATGCTTACAGAGTTTGAAAAAAACATCTCTCTCAGAATGTGAATTCCCTTTTATCAGAAGTTAAGGAAGTACCCAGTTATTTATGGATACAATTTTGGTGGTTGCAAATGACTTGATTTGCAGCCCAACTGGTTCTTGGGTATTGGTTGCAAGTCAAAGCTCCTCAAGTCTGGAATGCCTGTAGCAGGACTCACAATTTCTCCTCACTCTTCATTTGTCCAAAGAAAAATGTCTTATCCATCCCTGTTCTAAAAAGAAACAAAGCCTTTGCTGCAGTTTTGCAGGCTTTAGAGATATATGGATTCTGGCATCTAATTGCATCAGTGTAATAAAGAGTTTTGTAAACCCAAAAATGATCTCTCTCTCTCTCTCTTTTTTTAAAACGTTGATAGTATTGACACATCTTGAGTGTATAGTCTGTATAAGGTTGTAAATCTAGTTGTGGCCTTTAGAATAGGGCAGTGGATGATTAATTTTGAATAAAAAAAAATCATAGGAGGAGAAAATCCTACATTTATTTCTATGTACATTTCTGACTTCAGTTGAGGATGTTGGAAGAAGAAGGATCTGTGGATTGGGACAGAAAAAGGAGGAAGGCATGGAAGGAGCTGAGTGAGTTTGGCAGGAAAGTTTTGATCCTCAAAAGGAGCCTCTTGGGTTTGGTATCAGGGGCTGAGCTTGGGCAGAGCTGAGGCTGGCACTGGAAGCCCCTTATGAGCCTTAAGCATGGGAAGAATTTCAGAGAAGCACACATTCAGCAATGCCAGAGTGTCCGAAACATTTTCCATTTTGGGTTCTAAGGTGGCAGACCAGAGTAGATCCAAAAGGCAGGAATGAACAATGCTGAGTCACAAAAGTAGGAAGACTTGGATGGAGGACTAGCCAAAGAAAATTAAAATGCTCCTTCAACTGTATGTTAGCTTCAACAGAACGAGAAATATCTCCAAGCATCTTGGTGAAAGCTTGAGGAAAGAACAATGAAAAAGTTCTCAGGAAACAGAGATAACAAGCAGAAATTGATTGGACAGTTTGCATGGCACAACACCTTTGATATTCTTTTCATTTTTGTCTTGTTTAGTGAACAGAAACACGTGAAAGCTTTCAGAGGCTGCCTTCTAACTCCAGTCACTCATAACGTCTTAGATTTTCTTCACCTTCAATTCCATCACCATGGAGTTTTTAGGAACCTGCCCCTGGTGGCTGTGGGTGTCACTTTCATTTTGGAGAAAAGAATCTGATAACAAAACAAAGCAAAACAAAAAACCATGGACCTGTGTCTCTAGCGAGCATTGGTCATCATTGGAGCCTCTGCCCCAGCTCTTCATCTTTCAGGGGACCTCACTTCTCTCCCTCCATGGCCTGGCTGTGTCTGCTACTAAGTTCCCTGAGATTTGAAGAAACTAAGCCCTACTTACCCACTGTGGTGCTGAGATTTGATAGCAACTTTTTTTTATTATTGAAGTATAGTTGACATACAGTGTTACATTAGTTTCAGGTGTACAACATAGTGATTCCATAATTCTATACCTTATGTTTTGCTCACCACAAGTGTAGCTACCGTCTGGCACGATACAATGCTATTATAGTACCATTGACTATACTTCTTATGCTGTACTTTTTATCCCCGTGACTTATTCAGAGAGCAAATTATTATTATTATTAATTTTATTTTATTTTTAGAGAGAGAGAGTAGGGTGGGGGGGGGAGGGAGAGGGAGAGAGAAAATCTTAAGCAGGCTTCACGCCCAGCACAGAGCCCAATGTGGGGCTCAATCCCAGGACCCTGAGATCATGACCTGAGCCGAAATCAAGTGTCGGATGCTCAACCACCTGAGCCACCCAGCCGCCCCAAAGAGAGCAAATATTAAGATAACTTAAAGGAGAGTAATTTCGGCTTAATTGGTACATATCTTTTCCTCAGTGCTGCATTTTCTTCTGCCAGTCTGTCCAGACCTCTGTCACTGAGCATCTTGGCACATCCATTCCTGTTGGTCCAGTGGTGCAGAGACACTTTCTTTGTAGTCACGGACCGAATGAACTCTGTGGCAAACGTGCAACCAGAACTATTAATGGTACTTTGGCACAAATATTTCTAATAACGTAGCAAGCATTTGAGTATATGTTCTAACAAGCTTTGGGTCCTACAGAAGGAAGGAAGGAAGGAAGGAAGAAAGGAAGGAAGGAAGGAAGGAAGGAAGGAAGGAAAGGCTACCGTAGCTGAATTTCTCTTTCAGGAGACCTTTGAGAAGGCAAGCCTGAGTAGTAACAGCAGTGGGGCCGCCAGCCTGAAAAGCGACCTTTCAGAAAGCGCAGACCTGCCCCCCGAGGGCTTCCAGGCCCCCTGCGGTAAGGATGAAGACAGGGCCTGTGATGACATCCTGTCAGAGGAGAACTTAAACTCGGAGAATATTGAGAAAGGTATTTTTAGTGAAACAGTGACAGCATGCATGCACCCTTGACTTTGGTCTCTTTCAAGGCTCATTTGCTCTTTATTTTATTCTGTTACTCTTTTATTCATGTGCAGATATGTACTCAGAGCTAGATGATGAACTGGACATTTCGGACAACTCCAGCAGCTCCAGTTCGAGCCCTTTAAAAGAATCTACATTCAGTAAGTTTTCTTTACTGGCCTGCAGGGCTCCAGCAGGTCATGGTTTGGGAATCACGCTTGGGAGTTGAGTAAGCTCCATCATATACCTAAGGCAGAGGTTTGTTTTCCAGGTGCAGTGCTAATTAGGACAGGTTTGTCTAGCCCTCTGAACGGGCCCAGAGGCCAGCCGGCGCTGTGGTCTTCTGTTGTCTCAGCTGTCAAATGCATACTTTCATTATTTCCACCAGCAAACCCAGCTTCTAACTGGGGAGTGGAGATAGCTAATTTGGAGACACACTACATGACCACAGTAATAATGGAAGTGACCTCTTATGAATCTGTTCTGTAGGGGTTAGAGACCTGGAGAAGAAATTCGTCCTGGGGTAGACTAAGTTTTGTACAATTTTATTTCCATTATGTAAGAGATATATTATATTTCAAACACTAAAGAAAATAAATATTTTAATTGTTTAGTACTATGAAAAAATAGGATATATAAATTCAGTCCATGTGTTAATTCTGACTCTTAATTTAAAACAGGAAAGTAAATAGTCTGGGGCCTGGGGTATGGAAAAGAAAAGAAAAGAAAAGATATATTTGGATAAAATGTAAAGATTATAAGGAAAGATAGGATTCAATTCATTCAACAAATCTGCAACTGAAAGAAAAGAGAAGTTAAAATATAACATGGAGAGGAAAGAATAATTCTTTTAAAAGAGTAAGTTGAGGGGCGCCTGGGTGGCTCAGTCGTTAAGCGTCTGCCTGGGATCAAGGCCCGCATCGGGCTCCCTGCTCTGTGGGAAGCCTGCTTCTCCCTCTCCCACTCCCCCTGCTTGTGTTCCCCCTCTTGCTGTGTCTCTCTCTGTCAAATAAATAAATAAAATCTTTAAAAAAAATAAACTAAAATAAAAGAGTAAGTTGAAGGCATATTAATTAGGATAGGTAGAAATACTCTGAAATAAAATTAGTGTAAATAATTTCCTCTCATTAATGACTATACTATGAAAATCTCATAAACGAAGGTTTAAAATAGTCTCCCTAAGGATCTAATAAAACCCTAAGGAGTTAGTTTCATTTTTTGTTCCTTTCCGAACTTAATTGTACATAAAATAGTGACTAGATGTTCCAGATTTTCTGGGACAATCTCAGATTCCAACATTGATCTATTTTCCCACAAATTCCTGCCTGCTAGATAAAATGTTCTGATTTGTGATTGGGAAAATGTAAGAGCCATACAGGGAAAATATTCATGCATGTGTAGCAGATTCTAGAAGCAGTTAATTACTGGCTGTTTTGAGATGAATTATTGCTTTGTATGTTCTGGGTAACAATAGTGGGGAGGGTCAGTGGGGAAGTGAGGAAGGAAAAGTTGGACCCTTAAACTTGCATGTGGTAACTTGTAGTTATCTTGGCAAGGGCTTTAGGATAATTATGACACAGATATTTTATTGTACTTTATTAGCTATTAATAACAGAGTTTCCTTCTTTAGTTTCCTTTGGGAAAAGGACCTTAAATAATCCTGTCAAGTAAACAGTAATTTGAAATGTTATATTTTAATTGATACTTCTGTAAATGAAGACCATCTTTAGAGTAAGTAAAATTGCTCACATAATAGAATGCAGCTTTTTTTGAATTAATAAATAGATAAATAAATAAAAGATTTGCAGAGGGAAAATGTAAAGATATTTTTATGTTCTTGTTTCAGGCATTTTAAAGAGAAGTTTTAGTGCCTCAGGAAGAGAAAGACAATCCCAAACAAGGTGTGTACACATTGAGCCCCCAGAACTCTGCAGAGCTATTACTGGTGGCTAAACTAAAACCTGATAGCCAGAAGTCACCATGGACATGTGGTAATAGAGGCTGATAGAGCCCACCCTCCTGGCACGGATTGCAGTTTACCACACAGCATACTGGAAAGAGCACTAAGCTTGGACCTGGGTTTAATCTAGCTTTGTGATCTTTAGCTAAGCTGTTAGCCTCTCGGAGCTCAGGGGTGGACCAGAGAAGTTGGTAGTTATGCTTTATGAGATCATCTGGAGCCCTGGCTCCTTATATCTTGTTTTCCACATCCCCGGGGTATAGGGCTCATCCTCATGGCAAATGTGGCAGACGTGGACCCCATCACCTCCACATCCCAGCCAGCAGGAAGTGGAAAGGGCAAGTGGAGACGTTCCCCTTCCTTTTAAGGACATGACTCAGGCATTGTGCTCATCCCCTCTGCTCACATACCATTGGCCAGAACTTAATCATATGAACACATCTAGCTGCAAGGGAGGCTGAATATGTTTAGGGCGTTCTGTTTTAAAAGGAAAAAGAAATTTATTTGGGGACAACCAGCAATTTCTGCAACAGTTACCTCTTGGACTAAAGACTGAAATGAAATTATTAGGTTTGGCCTTTCTCAAGTCCCTGGTGACCTTCACTAGGGCAGTTTCCATGGCATTGGGTGAGGTCGACAGGAGTGGAAGCCCAGTTGTGGGGCTTTTAGAAGTTACAGAAGCAGGGATGGGAAGGAAGCTACTAGTGAGCTGGGCAGTTAGCTGGCGGGGGGCATTTGATGGAAAAGGGCCTTCTTAGAATCAGGATGACTTCAGGGTGACTGGGACTAAGGAGAGGCAGCCAGTGGAGAGAAGAGATAAAGAAGGAAAGGAATTGCTGGAACACAGGCACAGAGTAGCTGGAGCCCAGAGAGCGGGTCTGAGAAAGATGAAGGGACAGCCCTTTCTCTGTGTCTGAAGAAAGGGAGGCAAAGATAAAATTAAGGTAGAAAAGCAGAGAAGAGGGATAGAAAAGATCATACTTGGTGGTTTCTGGTTATTAGATGATGTTCACTGCTGTGAGGATGGTCTAGATTTGAGGAGGGTGGTCAACAAGGAAGAACCGATATAAAGATGGGCAGACACCTGAGCGGAGACTGGCAGAAGGACTGCCAAACAGCTCTGAGATGAAGGAGCTGGTTGAGGCTGGGATGTGCACAAGTGCATGGCTGTGGAGCTGTGGGTGACCCTGGCTGGGGAAGTGGCTGTGTGCCACGTGACAAAAGGCTAAGGCTATGCTGTGCTTTAGCAGTGGGGCATTCTGGATGCCGGCAAGGGAACCTGACTTTGGTTGACTTGTGCAACAGGGAGGTTCATTCAAAGGCTTTGGGGGGCTCACATAATGAGGAACCCAGAGAATCAAACTTTGGAAGGAATAAGAGCCAGGCCACCCCCTGCAATCTGTGGAGGAGGCGCTGTTGGCAGGCTCAGAAAGGCCCTGATGCTGGGAGGAAGGAGCTCCTGGTTTGTTTGTTCCATCCATGTGTCACCTTTCTCAGGATCCAGTGTCCTACGTGAGAGAGTCAGGTGGGCCTGGGTTGAATTAGGACCCTATTTACTGCTGCAAGGAGGGCTGAGCTCCTGGATCGACAGCCCCTCCAAGTCCATCAGGGGTCTTTGCTGGAGGGAGCCGGTTATGGGTGCTGGGCAGCCAGAATGGAACTCTTGTCCACTTCTGAGCTCAAGGGTGCTGGGGTGGGGGGAGATGAATTTCAGAATGAAGAACCTGCCGAGCAAAGTCCCGAGGGGTTCAGTTAGGTGGCAAAGGAGGGTTCCTGTAGAAAATCATTTTTGTTTAGTCAAAGATACAATATCACTGATTACTGATTTTTTCCCACGTAAGGCTCAGGAAGGGTTAGCATGAAACTTTTCAATTTCCTAACTCATTTCTAGTGTTGCTTGTAACAAAAACCCAAGGAAAACCGATCCAAGTGCATAAAATACCAGAAGGGTCATTGAGGGAAGCCTACACATTTTTTAGTGGGCCAATGTGCAGAGAAGTGGTGGTTAGAAGCCATGGAGAGAGCAGGGGAAAGAGAAACAGTCCCAAACCCCAAGGACAACGGAGAATCAGAATGGGGAATCTGGAGGACTTGCGACTTGAATGACAGGATCCCCCAGGGAGTTTTCTGGGCTTACAGTTCCCTCCCATTGCCTACATTCTGGCATCTTGTCCTTACATCACCACCTCTGCTTCCACTTTCCACAGACAAGGAAGCCGCCACACACAGGAGCCTGGAGCCATGGGAGCTCTTGCTTGTTCAGCCTAGCAAGGGAGGAGACGGGGTTGGGAGATGTGGCTATGGAGCTGGGGATCTGAATGCATGGTACCACGGAGTAGGTTTGTCCTCCTCAACTCTGGCATCACAGCTACTATCTTAACCACATTGCAAGTTCAATAGACTTTTGTGAGCTGATCTGGAAATCTTTCCAACTGCTTGGAACAATGTTTGCACAGGAAAATGTTCCACATGTTCCCCTGCAAAATAATTAGCAAGCACCCTCTGGAATCTAGCTATTCCCAATTTTGTGATTATTTGTATTTGTGAGAACATGATCAAAAGGCTTTTTTTCCATTATTGGATACTTTATTCAGTGATATGAAGTTGCTTAAATGTATAAAAGAAATGCAAAACAAGTATTTTAGTGCAAAAATACATTATGACATATGGGTTTTACTCCCCAGTTAAAAGAATTTTATATTAAAATGGGAATTTCCAAACAGATGAATTTAGGCATCTTGAAATTGTTAAATAATTCTAGTCTTTTGTTTCTGAAAGGACTCATGGGAAATTGTCTTATTTGCAAGAACTCAGTTGAAGTCCAACCCTTCAAAAACAAAAGAAACATATGTACTATATATTTTAGAGTTTGAGATGGCTTTTAACAGCTAGTCATTACCTAAACATTTTATAGCAAATTGGGTAAACCAGAATCAACAGAAAGGAGAAGTTCAATCTGAAGCTCATTGAAAAAGGGCATATTACAGAGTGTAATTACATTAACCCCTTTAACTTGTGGCTAATGACCAAGTCAACAGGTGGAAAATGGGAAATGAGCCAAATGTTGAGGCTGATGGATCAGAAGGTGCGTAGATGAATAGGACCGGAACTAAAACCATATTTGAAAGCTGTGCTGTGTGTGGTACAGTGCTCAGGGAACACAGGTTGGTTTAAGATGAGCTCTCTTCCCTCAAGGAACTCAGAGTATAACAGGGAGACAAGGGCAGAGTTCAGAAGAGAAGAAATGTCAAAAGCAGCCTATGATTCATGCCAAATGAGAGGAGAGAAGACTAATGACTTTTGACTTCCTTCCAAGTAATCCCCAGAGCTTCTCTAAATTAAAAGGAGACAACTCTAAAATGTATTTATAATTCTTTAAATTAAAAAACATTAAATAAAGCTAAAGTTATTTGCAATCTAACTTGTTTAGGACTTTTCTGGGTTTCTTGGTTTACCAATGTGAAATATGAAGCCATCCTACAGAACATTTAGAAGCTAAATGAGAAGTTAGGATCTAAAAGAAAATAACAAAGCAACATAATAGAAAATATTTCGGTGCTAAATGAGAAGTTAGAATCTAAAACAAGATAGCAAAGCTACAAAATAGAATAAAAATAAATAGAAAATCAAGCCTGAGATTTTTGGCTCTTCTATGCCATGCATGAAATGGTAGACCAGTTACAATGAGACCCAGGGCAGCTCTCCTTCTTGGGGAGCCTTATTGGCTCTTAAAACAAGAGAATTGATCTCATTGAGAAAAAGCCACAGGTCAGTGCATGCTTGACCTGAGCATATCTACTAGAGCTTAGAATTCAAACTTGGTCCTGGCTAGATAGTTCAGAGAGAAAACTTAAGCATAAATTCTGAACTTTTGTCAACCCAGATATCAGGGGCCAGATTTAAGCCAATTGTCTGCTGAAGAACCAAGGTACCTCCCTAATAACTCAGCATAGACTTGCAAATGGAACTAGAAAGGGCAGCTTCTGCCCTCCTCAGAAAAATACTGGTATCAAGGCTGGTGAGAGGAAACATCACATTAGAACTGGAAAGCATCCTGGTGATCCAGGTCATCACCAGATGATGAAATGCTTTTCAGGACTGTAATTAATTGCAAGACCAAGAGAGAACTAGTTCTCAACTCTTAGAAGTATATGTTCTGTCTATGAACTACTTAGCAGAAATGACACGAAGTCAGCAAATAATTCTTTTGGGCTCCTTTCCTTGCCAAACTCCTCCCCAGATCTCTGGCCTCCATCCCTGAATCACCAGAAGTCCTAGAAGCCAAACTCAAAGCAGAAGTGCCAGATCAGTAGAGAGAACCCCATTCCTCAGCTCTGGAACTGTAGCCATTCACAAAGCAGAGGTGAATCTCCAAATCTCCATTCCCAAGTCTTCAGACACGAAATCTCCCCCACCAGGATGCCATCCATGTAGCTCTCCCAGAGCTCTCCTGGCCCCCCCAGAAAATCTGGAGATGTCAGTGTAGCAGTTTTTACACTACAGAAGTAGACCATGTAGAGCTTCTGGTTGACCTACATTTCCTAACAATAAACAGGTCATTCATACTGTATGTATATTCACTTAGTATAATTTGCTTTTAGGCTTTGGCTTACTAGAATATACATTTGATTTTACATCTTCATTCTTTACATGTTATTGGAGAGTCATTAGCAGGAGTGTCACCTGGGATACTCTTAACAGATGTTTATCAATCTGAATGTCACCAAGTAACTGCTTTAGTTGCAATAGACTTATTCTACTAAGGGCTAACCAGTTAGCTCTCCTGAAGATGTAGAGCCATGAGATAACTAGAACTGACTAACAGTAAGTTCCAGCTAGTAAATAACGAAAGGCAGACAAAAATGAACTTAATGGTATATTTTTTATATATTGCTTTTAATGATTGCACACAGGTCATGTGATGGTCTATTTGAACAACTTTTCTTAAGTGAGAATGTGAGATGTTAGTTTCTTTTAACAGTTTCAAAGAGGTATAATTCACACAAAATAAACTGCACATATTTAAAATGTGCAATTTGATAAGTGTTGAATATGTATATCCCTGTGAAATAACAATTAAGATGGTGAACATATCCACCTACAAGTGTTCTCATGTCCATTTTTACCCTCCCTTATGGTCCTCACTCCCTACCCCAAGCAATCATTAATCTGCTTGTCGCAGTCTGGATTAGTCAGCATTTTAGAATTTCATCTAAATGAAATTATATCATACATACTCTTATTTGTCTGGCTTCTTTTAGGCAGCATAATTATTTGGAGATCTGTCCATGTTGTTTTCATAGTGTATCAATAGTTTATTCCTTTTTATTGTGAAGTGGTAATCCATTGTATGGATTTATCATGGTTTGTTTTCTATTCATCCGTTAATAGACATTTGAGTTCCAGTACTTGGTTATTACATATAAAGCTGTGATGAACATTTGTGTCTTTGTATGGATACATACTTTTAAAAATCTTGGGTTGGGGCGCCTGGGTGGCTCCATGGGTTGAGTATCTGACTCTTGATTTCAGCTCAGGTTGTGATTTCAGGGTCCTGAGGTGAAGCCCTGCATCTGGCTCTGCATCAGCATGGAGTCTGCTTGAGATTCTCTCTCTCCCTCTCCCTCTGCCCCTCCTGCTCATGTTTTCTCTCTCTCAAATAAATAAATCTTTTTTAAAAAATAAAAATTCTTGGTAAATACCTAAAGTAAAATAACTGGAACATATGGTAGGTGTCTGCTTAACTTTTTAAAAAACTGCTGAACTGTTTTCCAGAGTGGTTGTACCATTTTTACATTCCCAGTTTTAGAGATTTGAGCTCCACACATACATTGAGAAAGGTTGAAGTGCATGATACTCTTTGTGGAAATCATCTTTTATTTTGATGTGTACATCTCTGAAATCGTAAGGAGTAAGAGAGAAAGTGGAATTCACTTTTCATAACCATCTGTCACAAAATATTATCTCTTTTGAAATAATCATATTAAATATCCTTATTGTTACTGTTTATTTGGTGGTTTGTGAACATTGATGGAGTTAGTCAAGAGCTGGATTCATTAATGTCTGTCAAGAAAAAAAAAACAAAAAATCGATAATTAGGACTTCCTTTGAAGTTTCTAACTTTAATCATTTCAGTGATTTAAATGATCTAAACTCTCTTGCCCCCATTACTACTTGTTGGGAAAGAATTAAGAATGGACTTGACTTTTACCAGTTTCTAATCTGGATTTTAAAGTCTCAGTACAGAGATAAATAGTTCTAATCCAGTGAATTATAACATTTTATTTCAATTTACAAATAAATAATCCTGTATAATGGAACCTGATAATGTGCACAGGGGCTTCAACCTCTTTAACTATTACATATACTCAGTCCTAGTAAGCTTTGGTCATTGTATTATGCCTTTCTTAAGAATATTCATTCATTCATTCAATATTTATTATTGTGTACTGGCACATACCAGACGATGCCTGGTCCATCTTCGCATTTCCCAGGGTGCAGTGTATTGCACACAGGTACCAGCTCACAAATTCTTGTTAATTAATAGATGAATGACTGTTATCTTAGCGTAAATTTTGACCTCTCACTGTAATAGGACTAAAATTCCACCTACTTACCTGAACCTATAAGCCTTTGCCATAGCCACAGCTTAAGGCCCCATTTTTTTTTTTTTTTTTAAGATTCTGTTGCTCAGGCAACAAGATTTCTCCATGCCTTCTTGCATCCTGTTGCCAAGGCAACAGGGTATAGTTGGCAGGTTGGTTTGAGACATCGAATGTTTGCTGTATTGGAGATGCCTGTGGTTCACAACTTCTTTGATAAATCAGGGTATGCATAATTGTATTCAAGGATGTGACCTGACTCTAGTCTTTGAGTCACATCAAAGATGATTATGGATGTATGTGACCAGAAAGACCTTTGTGTAACCTCAGGACCTATGGATCTTGCCTCCTTTTAGCAGAAGTCTTGCTTATTTTGACTTATGGGTATTCTCTCCTCCCCTTTTTCATAATCCATATCTAGTTTTACTTAAATTGAATAAATACTGCTTGATCACTACTTGCCAGAATCAACCTAGCCTATCTGCCAATGTCAAAATCAAGCAGTCTTACAGAAACAAAATATTATCGATAAGACCACTGTGTTCCTTTTCTGTGCTAGTTCTAAACTTTTGTGGCTAATTGCTCGTTTCTAGCTGTTCTTGGAGTAGAAGTGGAGAGCCACAGGGGCACCATTCTCCTTTCCTGTAGTGACATCACCTCTGTTAAATTACAGATGGGGGACAAGAGAACTCAACCCTGCGTAATGCCCCGTTTTTTCACACATTGTGAATGTCACTACCTGAAAGAGATTTCCAAGCAGTAAAGTGCCGGTTAACTCGGTGGTGTGATTACAGTAGCCTCAGAAGGCATTATCTTAATACCATAAGTCAACCCTCTCATTTCATAATGTTAAATATTTCTCCTTTTATCAACATCAACTAGTACTAACTACTTTTCACAATTGAATTAAGTTATGTAACGCACTTCCCTTGGTTCAGAAGTATATTCAGAAGGATTTTAGAAGATAAAAAATTCTAGAACTCTATCTCCTTCATGGCCAGGACTCCTCTGACACAATAATTATCCAAGTAATTTACCCTGCACTTGAAGTCATTCAGTGAAAAGTTGATTTAAAAAATTTCAAAGCTAATACCATCAATCTCCACCTTACCTGTTATTGATTTGGGGTGGAAGTTGTAGGTTATCACTCAGATCCAGTGCTTCCGTTTCTACTTTGGCTTATAAATTCTGGATCAAGTTGGAAGGGATGACCTTTCAGAATCCTTTGAAACTTTCCGTTTCTCTGAAATTCTGTTTCATCAGCCTGAAGTTCTATTAGTCAATTCCCATTTCAAAAAGTTTCAGAGGACACAAGCTTCATTATATTAAGCCTTTTCACCAGAAAACATTTCTGGAATCTTCTCTTTGTGTTAAATCATTTCTGTCTGTTTTCCAACTTACACTATCATGGGAAACCATCCTCTGCAGCCATAATGCTCTATTGGACATAAACATTCAATCCAGTTCAGTCTAGAGGAAGACTTCCCTCAGGCTCTGCATAATTTCAATCTTTTGTCCATCTGTGGACCCAACAATTGTATAGTTAGATGTTGTCACTTCTGGCTATAATGAGTCTGTTCTATTTGGAAATTTCAGATGACTATACTTTCTTTTGATCCATGATATAATTTCCAGAGAAACTAATAGTTTTCCTGCCATACCTCTGCAAGCTTGTAAATTCCAAGACAAGGGACTATTTTTTTTCACTATCCCTACTCTATTGTCCAGCACAGTTTCTACAGATAGTGGGCCCTTAATAAATATTGGTTGAATGAAATTGTGATGGTTATTTTAAAGATACCCTAAGTTCATTAAAGAGGACTTTAGAATTATATTAAGGAGTAGCAAATTTGGCTGCAACTCAGCATTGTCAGGATAGTCTGTTTCACATATCACTAGCCCATTTTTTAATATGTAAAAATGTTTGAAATTTTGGATTCTTCAGGACAACTGGAATAGTCATCTACTTAGCTCGGCATGTGAGTGGTTATCAGCTATCAAAAGTACCTGTAACCTTAGGAATAAAAGATCTCCACAAGTTACATTTTAATTAACCATTTAAGATAGTCTAAGAGGTATTGCAGGCTTAGCAGCTACATGGCATGACTGTTAGCCTCAGTCATAATGTTTATGAAGACAATGACCAACACCTTCCAAGGAAGTGTCTGGCATGCACTGTTGAATATGGAGTCCCCTAGTCACATGTGAATCTTGAGCAGTTGAAGTGTAGCTGGTGTGACTGAGGAACGAAATTCTTAATTTCATTTTTAATATTCATTTAAATATAAAACAGTGTCAAATACTCATTAGTTTTTATAGTTAGTGCCCGCTGAAATGATAATATTTTAGATATATTTGGTTAAATAAGATATGTTCTTAAAATTAATGTCACTTTTTTATTTCTACTTTTTAAAAATGTGGCTACCAGAAAATTTAAATTTTTGTTTGTGGTTTGCATTGAATTTTTGTTGGACAGTGCTAGAGCTGTCTAGAAGGCTAAGGCACAGGGTTACTCCCTTATGTGTGCTGTGATACACCATGTATGCAAAGATATGAAGTGTTGGAACAGCTGTTCTGCTCCTCAGCTCAGCCCGGGAGCATCCTGCCCATTTTTGGATACTACTGAGATTATGCCCCTCTTTGAACTTTCTGAGGGCAGGGCTTATCCATTTTCTTTCTCTAAATATGCCTCTTATCCCAGAACTAGGGAGAGTGTATTAATTGTATAAGGCTGGCGAGTTCCATGACTTTTCACTGACTTTGAGAACTTGGGCTGGGAAAGGGACAGAGAAAATAGTGGGATCAGGAGAGGGTTGGCTTGGTGGGGAGTTAGGAGGAGTGGAAAAGGACTGGGAAGGAACTTACCATTGAATGCAAAGACTTTGGAATTATTCTAGTACTCTAGTTGGGCAATGGGTAAATGAGGGCCAATTTTGTTTTGCTTCATAATTTAGGTATATGTTGCATTTACATGTCAAGAATTCTGTGCTTAAAATGAAAATGTTGGGGTAAGAGATTTATTAGCCATATTTATTTGTATTTAAATCCCTTCCTTCATTCCTACTCAGCAGATATTTATCATGTTCCTTGAATGTAGTAGATGTTTAATATGTTTTTGTTGGACTTAAATTTTGCATGACATTTTGTTGCATTACATTTAGTATAGTTCTTACAACTTGTCAGGGTACAGATGTTTCTTATTTCATTCCAAAATAACTACTAAGAAATTGGCTCTAGATAACAGCAGAAAAAACAAGGTTGAAGGTTATTTATGGCTGTCCCTGGTGGGCTCTAAGGCCACCTCCAGGGGGTGGAAGGCACTGAGACCAAAAATGCAAAATCATCAGGAAGTCTAGAATTTCAGGGCAAGGCAAACAAGTGATGTTAATAACACTGGAAACTTAAGGAAAAATGTAATCCTCTTAAATGCAAAAGTCATCTCCTTTCATAGGAAGTGTTATAATTTCTTTTTTAAGATGACAGGAACAAAGCATCGAAAAATACTACATGTGAAATTTTAAACACTTATATTTTTTACAGATTTAATTTATTTATTTTAAAGAGAGAGAGAGAGCACACAAGTGGGGGGAAGGGGCAGAGGGAGACAGAGAATCTCCAGCAGACTCCCCGCAGAGCACAAAGCCCAACTCGGGGCTTGATCTCATGACCCAGAGTCATGACCTGAGCTGAAATCAAGAGTCGGGTGCTTAACTGACCGAGCCACCCAGGTGCCCCAAACACTTATTTTTAATGTAACATCATCATTTTGATTTTAAGTATAATAAGAAAATTATCCAAGACACTAAGATGTAGGCTCTTAATTATTCTTAGAGCTTATAAACCACTGTGATGAGACAGGGTTCTTTGATGTGCCAGCAGAATGTGAGGTCTGCTATGGGTTTGAATGGGTTTATTTTCCTCTTTATTAAGCTTTTGAGAGCATCTTGAGGAAAATAATCTTTTTTTTTCATCTTTATATTGTAAACCATAGTAAGGTATAGGCTTTCAGTCAATGTTAGTCAAATCCAAGTTGAATAAGTCCTTCTAACAGCCCCTAATTCTGTTTTCAGGGACTTCAGTGGTGGAATAGGATCCAGACCAAGACCAGGTAATTTCATCTGGGCAGTAACAAATTCGGGCATACCTCCCTAATATTCAATGTGATTCATGTTACAGTTTCATATCTTTCCCCCTTTTATTTCTTCAGCTTTGCTGCCTCTTGACCTGCTTCTGAAAGTACCACCCCTCATGCTCAGGGCCCACGTTAAGGAGCTAGAGGCCGAGTTAGTGACGGGGTGGCAGTCCCATAGCCTTCCCGCTGTGATTCTTCGCAATCTCAAAGATCATGGTAGTACTTATTAGATCAAGTTGATGTCAAGCACACAATGGGCGAATACAGAATTATAGTTGGGCCTGAAATGTCTGAATGATGCTTGGGAGGTAATTTTAATACAAACAGCAGGAGAATTTCGTTTTGTTTGTCCACCATTATTAGTTTGGCAATTTAACAGTATCAAAATGTTTTCTGTGTTCACTTATTTGATTGAGATATTATAGGCTGTTTTTCTAAAATTTACATTTCTTCTTTGGTGGGGATGTTAACCAGTTAAATTATTTGTGCTTAAAATGCATACCTACTAACAAAAACTAGTAATTGTTTTACATTCTTTTCTTTTCCTTTTTTTTTTCTTTTTGAGAGAGAGAGAGAAAAGGGGGTGGGGAGGAGCAGAGGGAGAGAGAGAGAGAGACTCTTAAGCAGGCTCCACACCCAGCACAGAGCCAGATGCGGGGCTCAGTCTCATGGCCCTGAAATCATGACATAAGCCAAAATCAAGAGTTGAACGCTTAACCAACTGAGCCATGCAGGCACCCTACATTCATATTTCTGTAAGCTCTACACCTATTTGATACGAGGGAGTGAAGTTTATCTTTGTTTATCTCCTTTATTCTGACACAGATAGTCTTGGTTATTTCTATTTGTATTTGATTAAACAATGTTATATAACATTGTTTTTCTAATAATTTAAATATTATGGATTCTTAAAACATAAAAGTAATGGTTTGGGGAAAAACAGAATGTCTTAGTTAATGTTTCAGATTTCTATTAAAGAGGACCAAAGTACAACAGTAATAGTTAAACTGTTAGCTAAGCCTGGACAATTCAGGGAAAAAGTATGGTGATTTGTGCTTTATATTCATACATATATGACTCTTTAGTATTAAAGTTCTGTTTTACTATTTTGGTTAATTTGGAATATTGCTCAATGCTGTTTTCATTTTGGCTTCCTTAATTCACATTCTTTTGTAGAGTTAACACCTATGGTGAACATAACAATGTGAATTGATTTACTGTAACATTAGTCCATGTCTTCACATTTATTAAATTTGCTCTGGAAGAGTTATTGACAGTCTGGGGCCATTTACACCGTCAGCATAGATGCAAAAAAAGATGGTTTTGTTATTAAGATGTCCATAGCTATCATGCTGACCATGCTGTTTGGTATAAGGTAAGTTCAAACATAATATAATCATGAAGCTAAAATGGTTGTTGATTGATTTTATAATAGCAAGGGCAGAAAAATATATTTATTTAAGCAATTCACAGTTCTGCTGTGATTCATAATAGGAATTCCTTTTCCTAAAGAGCATGTTGAATTGGCCCAGTTTAAGACTTATTTTATATCCATGAAATTGGTCAGATCTCTTGGCCTTTAAACAAACTAACTGCATTAAAGTACAGTTTACATGTAATATATTCTATTTCTAAACTTATAGTTTGTTAGACTATCCAATTTTTAAAATATACTGACAGATATTGTAGAATATACTATAGTGTTGTCAGTGAATGCTAAAGTTCACCCATACAGGAGCTATGTTTCTACTAATATTATAGACACATCAGTGCATATGAGAACATTTGGGTTGGTATCTATGGGTTATTCTAATTTCAAGTAAAAAAAATTCTTTGATTTTTCTCCATCTTAATGCAAAATTACTTTTCTGCTTAATATAGAAGTCATACTTTTTAAAATGTTGTGGCTAAGTTTGGGTTATCGTTGCTTTATTAAATCACCAACAACTGGTACCAGCCCTATCCACTTAGCTTACCTCATCTGCAAATCATGCTCCATTCCAGTTGTTACCTCTGTGTCTTTAGCCGAACTAAGAAAATGAAAAGGTGACATTAATAGAGCTCTCCAACAATAGGGAAACAAGTTTGGACCAAGGTTTCCTGAGACACTGTTGGGCTGGTCAGTTGTAAGTTATATCTTAAATATTTGTTACTCAGAATGGGTAAAGCACTGAAATGTGTGGATGAATAATTTTTTTTACAAGCAGTCTATATTAATGTATTTTTATTTACTTAACATTTGATTTAGCTTTTTTTGGATAGAAAGGAACATGCTTGGATGAAAGGAACATTATGTATAACCAAAAGCCCATTATCTAAATGTTCCAGAAAAAATTGTCAGGGAGGGAAGAATTTTGTCAAAACCTGGGTGTGCTCCCAGGACCATATCTAGAATGTAAACATCATTTTCCATATGCTCCGGCAGAACAAATGGTGAGAGCTATGATTTTAGAGTACCAAGTGGCTGTATTATAATATGATTTTGTCAAGCTGGTACTCCTAATGTGAACTTCTAGGTTCATATTGTGGTGACACAGACTTCTGTAGAACAAATAACTATGGAACCATTTTAAGTTAACACTTATTAAAGTCCTTCTGTTCTGTCTTTTAATACCAACTAGATTGGGTAAAGAATTTATTTTATACATATTTTAAACATATGATGTATACATATACAGATACTTGCAGTTCTTTGCCAACAGAAATGAAAACTTAGGAATTTCTATCTTGCATGGATAAAAATATTAACACTAGTTAACATGGACTGAATGAATGAACAAACATTTTTGACATGTTAAATATTTTAGCTCCATTTCCCTAACTTTAGTCACTGATGGATTACCTAAGTGCACAAATTTGACCATTTCTGAGTATCATGTGTATTACTCTTTTCCTAATATAGGTTTCTTTAATTTGACTCACTTTCTCAACTTAAATTTAGTTAAAGGAGAGTTTATATTATTGCTACAAATGGGAAACCAGTATAGAATCCCTGGCCAAAAATAGATGGCAATTGTAAAAATAAATGAAGTATAAGCAAAACAATATTATTAAATCCTAAGTAGATACTGTTTTCTGCTTACCCTGAGGTCTGCTTTCTTTGTTATGAAAGAACATTAGTTACTATTTGAGAAATGGTGATGACATACTTGTTCTATACTAACTTACTCCTTAATCTAATCAATAGAAAATAAAATTGGAAAAGTTTTGTATCTGTTCTACTTATTATGTAAGATTATGCTGTATTAAGTTCCCCATGCCTTAGGAGACTCAGTTCTTTAAAAATAATTGTTTGGCTCTGTTGTGTGTCAATCTAACAACTGGATATTTTGAATGGGGGAAAGCATGTGGTGTGTTGTGTCTAAAAAAGAAATGGGTCTTTCCTCTTGCGGTAGGGGACGTGGTGTCATATATTTGTGAAAACTAAATCATAACATAACATATTATGAGAAATGTATCCTTTGTTAAGTACATAGAGTACATTTTAATAATGTGGATGCCATTAGCATGGGTCAAATGTAAATTTGGGGGAGCATCAATCAAACCCAAATTTAAAGTGCACATGTAATGTCAACAAAGACTATGGCCTAATTTGACTGGATTAACACTGACATTTCCCTCTCCCTTGCTCACTTTTCCATTTCCCAGCGGCGAACAACCAGGTGCTGAACTGATATATGGGAATTCTTATGCTCTGCATTTTGAATAGGAATTGTCACTTCATGATTTCTGGGCTCTTAATTATGCTTTCTTACTAGATGACTGAGAAGCTATTTTTGTACCTGTCTTTTGTTCATAAAGGTCAGATCTAAATAAAGTAGTCAGTGTTTCATCCAAGTATTCCAGAGAGCACGGCTTAATATTCCGGTCCTTGTCATTAGCAACCTTCAGTAGCTTACTTTCAAGTTAGTTATTGACATAAAGTAATTAATACTAAATTTCACAGTTGCCAAAGTGATTTGGAGTACATGCCTTGTCTT
Source organism: Mirounga angustirostris (assembly GCF_029215605.1). NCBI lineage: Eukaryota > Metazoa > Chordata > Mammalia > Carnivora > Phocidae > Mirounga > Mirounga angustirostris. The sequence continues at coordinate 140,083,102 of NW_026991709.1, read as the reverse complement.
GTTTTATTTCATGGCAATTCTTTCAGCAAATAAAGTGCTCACCAGATTTAAAAAAAAAAAAAATTCTTATAATACTTCTCTATACCATGAAATTTGGCATATAATTATATACTTTTTTAATATTGTTTGTTGGGATTTGGATATATTGGTTAGATTTCCCAACCAAATTGTAGGCGTATTTAGTAAAGTTTAAATATATCTTGGGTACTTTTCTGAGGTCAGGCCCTTGAAAACTACCTATTGAGTAACCGATGTAGACTACCACTGTATAAACTGTTGTTTATCCTTGCTATTGAGAGCAACAATCACCTTATGATGACTTAAAAAATGGGGAACAATGATACTTTAATGTTAGATTTAAGACTGGGGAAGGGGTGGGAGACAACAAATTTCTTTTACCAGTGGTGATTTTCTTCCTAATTCTTCCTGCCAAAGGAGATAGGTCCCAGGTTGAATGCTGCCTGGAGATGTAGATTTTTTTTCAAGTTCTTGTAGAATAAGGTCTTTCCAAAGAGATACTCAGTCTCACAGAAGTTATTGATGGTTCCAATCTAAGACTGAAATTTGCAAATTGCAAATCAGCTGTTAAATGGTAGCCCACAACCCTGCCTTGTGGGTTTTTTCCCTGGGGGAAAGGGTAAGTAGAAGGAGGGGAAGGAAGCTACCCCTGGTAGTAATAAGAGGAGATCACTGGCTTGGATGGATTGTAGCAGTGTAAAATAATCAAGTCAATGGAGAAAGGCAAGGCTCTCAAATTCCAAACTGCTATTACTAATGCTTTTTAATAGAATTTAAAAATAGTTTCCAAGTGTTTACAATCCCCTTTGAATTATTTTCATACAGTAATATGAATATTGAGGATGGTGACGAGTGAGCCAATATTAATGAGAAAGAGGCAAGAGACCTCTTTCTTCTAGCCAATCCAACCACCTGTCCTCTTCTTAATTAATTAATTAATTTGAGAGAGAGTGAGCATGGGGGAAGGTGCAGAGGGAGAGAGAGAGAATCCTGAAGCAGACTCCCCAGTGAGCACGGAGCCTGATGCCAATTCCAGGACCCTGAGATCATGATCTGAGCTGAAATCAAGAGTAGGCTGCTTAACCAACTGAGCCACCCAGGCTTCTCATAGACCTCACCCATTCTTAATTGACATTCCTCACTATGGATTCCATAGATTATTTGGGATACTTTAGAGAGGGTATTAATTAATTTTTAAAAAATTTGTATAACTATTTATTGTTTTCTACTTTATTGGAATGCAAAAGCACAATTCTTCTTAAAGTTATTCTTTAGCAAGTGTCCTAGTTTTATTTAACCCATTATTGATGGAACCAGATGGAGAATAAAAGAGCTAGTTCCAAGAGCATTTGAAGAACGGGGATTTGTATAGTTAGCCAAGAAAGAAAAGCTGAAATAACATTGTTAAATTGAGCATAAGACTGATGAGATAAAACTATTACATTTTTGTAATTAACTTCTTGATCAGTCTATAAAGTCATACCAATATATCAATTTCTGCAGGTTAATCAGGATCACTATAGGCTGGAAACTGCCTGTAACCTTTACTGGTGTGGATTATTGGTTAGATATACTGGGACATTACCCAATAGTATTAGACTGGGATCAAATGGAGTTATCAGAAAATGCTCTAGCATGATGTTCAAGAATCAAACAATAATAATTTTGCCTATTCTCCATGACTGGGATAAATTCTTCTTATTCAGGTAATTGAATGGGGCTTGGTATGCCATCTTTTCTTTCTGTGTTGTTTTGTTTTGTTCTTTAGTTTGATTGATTAGTCTTTGTAGCCATAGTGCTGAACATAGTGTGTTTTCGCACCACAATATTTTCTTCTTGAGAATTCTGGGTTACATCAATAGAGTTGACTTTTTAAAAAAATGTTCCCTCTAGGAGGAATAAAGGGAGCAAGCATGACTTGCATAGTCATTGTAGCATAGTGAAAGAAATAACTAAGTCAATGGAGCAAAGGCAGGCTGTACGGACTACACCAAATGCATATGCTATTTTTAGGCCACAAATTCAGCAACAGAAATCTAACTTTTTATATTTTTCCCAGCACTAAACTGAATTTTTTTTTTAATTTTTTAAGATTTTATTCATTTATTTGACAGAGAGAGACACAGCGAGAGAGGGAACACAAGCAGGGGGAGTGGGAGAGGGAGAAACAGGCCTCCCGTGGAGCAGGGAGCCCGATGCGGGGCTCGATCCCAGGACCCTGGGATCATGACCTGAGCCGAAGGCAGACGCTCAACCGACTGAGCCACCCAGGCGCCCCTAAACTGAATTTTTATATTGAGCCCCCATTCCACGTATCAGAACACATAGTAAGTTACCTTAAAGGTAAATTTCAATGTGTTGATGATTTCTTTGTCAGCTTAAAATCAAACAGACTGAGGATTGCTCTTCTCTCTGTTCTTCCCTGAGTGGTATTTTTGGCATCATGAGACCACCTGTGCTGGTATCCGATCTGATTATTGAATATGGTTATCTTTCCACATTGGCATCCAAAGAATGTAGTGGCACAGCCCTACCTGACTTCCAGTTCCCAGTCTATGGTTCCATCTGTGGCCATGAATGAAAGCAAGACTTCTATAGTGCATGCTCTCTCATTCTGTCAGCTCACCATCTCAGGGGCCTGGGAGGGTTGGCCAGTTCTTCCCCACCTCTCTGGGCCTGGAGACTTGGGAACTCAGTAGGCCCTCTTTGCCTCTGATACCCTGGGAAGGTATCTCTCCATCTCACCCCACTCCTTGCTGTGATACAGCAAACATCTTATGACCAGGGCTCTCAGAGTTCCCCATGGAGACCAAACCTACAGCCCTACCACTCTTGAATCCCCAACTTAAAGAGAGCTCCATCATCCAACTCCCCCCTCCTCCTGCCCCCACCCAGACTGCGTGAAGTAAGCTAGGATTTGAGTCTCTTCTGAGATTACTTTTCTTCTGGTCTTTCTGTCCTCCCTCCTCAGAGAAGCTTTGTCTTATGACAGGGGGGTCAGTGGATGGGAGAGAGAGGTTGCTCGGCAACAATTCTTTTGAATCTCTCTGCCTTCTATTTAGACTATTGCTTTTTAAAGCCCAGAAATGTACTCTCTCTGTTCTTTGGTTCCTCCCTGCCACCCCATCTTGGGCAATGCTAGCCTCACACTCCACTACTTGACAATAGGAGGCTCATGAAGTCAAAAATAAGTGTGGGAAATAATGCAGCAGAAAATTCTCCACACAGCATCCTCCTTGTGTATTATGTAATCACTTCCAGGAACTTTGACCTTAAAAATCCTGAGATTATATTTTACAGTTTGAGAAAGTAACTAAAGAGATAGCAAGTTTGGAAGTGGGGAAAACCCTAATCCTCACACATGCACAAATTAAACCTGAACAGGATGTGAGATACATATTGTAAAAGTGATTAAGCCAGAATTCAAGAAGGAAGGGCTTCAAAGCAGCCTTGCTTTTTTGACCTTTAAACGGCTTGATTCTGAAGATTCAAATGAAAGGGGGTGAAAGAGTCTAATCACCCAGTGAGTAAAAGGAACTGAGACTTTGATGAAGCTTCCTGCCATCCTATCGGAAATGCCACCAGGGGAAGTGGGAGGAAGTTGGGCGGGGTGGGGCAGAAGGGGGGTGACTAGGTGCAGACTCTCAAGTCTCTTCCTAATAATTTCTACTTGCTTGTGGAAGTGTTGGTCAGTCTTGGGAAGGATTCCATGCCTAAGCTTATTAGTCGTCATCCTCTCCCTTACTTCCCTCTCACTTTCCATGGGATGTCATACTCCCAGTAATGGGGATCCAGTCTTCAGCAGTGTCCTTGGCTCCTGCTCCTCATGGGCCAATGGTCACCACATGCTATTCCAAACCAGGCCTTCTGACTTCAGCTATGGGCTTCTTTTCATGAGATCACCTTTCCTGAAACACAGTCTCCCTTATGGGCCCTCACCATCATATATGGTGCCTGACTACCTCTTTAGCTGTACTCAATATTGTACCTTTTTATTATAGGGCACACTAGATAAACTAGACACCTTACTGTTCTCCAGATGTGGCCTTCACTTAGCTGACTCCTGCCCTTTGCTGAAAACTGTTTCTTCTACTCAGAAGCTGCCACTCAAGTATACCTTCCCTCACACCAAATCCATGTCCTATGCTTATTAAAGGCTTACTAATTCTCCATGGTCTTCTCAAATGTAACTTTTGCATCAACTCTCTATCCCCCTTCTTGTGGTTCTCTGGGTAAACTTTTCATGAACACTCTGTGAGTGCAATATCCTTTGTTGAACTTCTGGTACCTTCTACACTGCTGGCCGTAGTGTTAGATTGTTGAACATTTGTAGATCTGAATTACAATTCTGCTACTTTATTTCATTTTACAAAAGCTAAGGAAAGAGGTGAGAGTAAATCTGTTTACTATACTAAAATTTAAAGGGTTGCATTGTCTTTCAATGGGGTATTTGGTCAAATACAGAAAAGCCAATATATGTTTTGGCCCCATTCATAGAGCAAAAATAGTCCTTGCTTCTTCAGGGAGCTCCTGCCCAAAATGTTCTTTTCTACAGTTGTTCAAAACTTCCTGACTCTTAGCAGAGAGAATTCAGAAAAATAGGAGGTTATACTATATCTTGGTCAACTTGAAGAATACAGTGTAATCCATCTTTTGTTCAAATTGTAGTAATTAACAGTTTCAGGGCTTGTGTTGTGAATGGTAGTTTCATTAGACTGGATATATAGCATAAATCAAATCTCAAAGCACCAGGAAGGGGACCCTAACTTGGCTATTGTAATGTGCCATGAGATAAAAAAGCAGAGAGAGTATACTGCACAGACTACAAAGACCTATTTCCAGTTTAATACATGTAGATGCTTTCCAAAAATCTTTAATCCATTGAATGTTCAAAGGCCTAGATAGAACATCATGTTAAAAATAGTGACACTTTTAAGAAGAGAAATAGTATTTGAGGCCTGGGAAGGAGCATAAATATTATTTTATGTTTGAGGTAACCAGAGGAATTGTCCTAGTGATGAGTCAGGAGAAGTGGGAGCCCCTCAGCTCCTGTCTAGACTGAGTCACTTGGTGTTTTAGGACCCACCTCATTTCATGGTCCAGCCATCACCTGCTCTGTGATCTTGTTGGACAGTTTCCTTAATCTTACACTCTTTTTTTAAAAAAAAGATTTATTTATTTTAGAGAGAGAGAACATGAGTGAGGGAGAGACAGAGGAAGAGGGAGAGAGAGAATCTCAAGCAGCCTCTGCTCTGAGCATGGAGCCCCATGTTGGACTTGATCTCATGACCCTGAGATTATGACCTGAGCCAAAACTAAGAGTTGGAAGCCCAACTGACTGTGCCACCTAGGTGCCCCATTTAATCTTACTCTCTTTATCTGTAAGATGAAATAAGAACAACTACCCTTCAGAAGTTTTCAAGGATTAGATGAAACTAAATATGTAAAACCCTTCCCAGTGTCTGCCCCAAGTTCATGCTAAAAAAGCACTGGTCTTCCTCCAGATCCTCCTACTTACTACCCCAGAGGGGGGTAAAAATTGCTGTTTAGGGTCATGCTCGCCAGAGTAAGATAACAAATATTACTTTTAAAATTACTTTTAAAAATTTCTGATACCTTTGAATAAATTACTTTTTTTTAAGGCATCTTTTTTTTTTTTTTAATATTTTATTTATTTATTTGACAGAGCGAGAGACAGCCAAAGAGGGAACACAAGCAGGGGAAGTGGGAGAGGGAGAAGCAGGCTTCCTGGTAAGCAGGGAGCCCGATGTGGGGCTCGATCCCAGGACCCTGGGATCATGACATGAGCCGAAGGCAGACGCTTAATGACTGAGCCACCCAGGCACCCCTAAATTACTTTTTATAAGGAATTTTGTAGTTTCCTTTTAAGTTTTAAAATTAAATCCACTAATTAAATTCACTAATATAATAAAACTAGAAAAGGAAGTTAAAATTGAGTCAATTTTAAACTTTGATTTGATGTAAATTTTAATGGGACCAAATATTGTCTATCTTTTGCAGTAGGAACTACATAGATATGAATCATAGGCATACTACATATGATTGGAATTGAAATATAATCAGCTTCTGTGATTTTTTTAAAGAGAAAATTATTTTAATAAAAATACTCAGGACAAAATTATCAACATAAATATGTGTTGCATTTTTTTGTGAAAAGTTAGGAAGCATAGTATTTTTAGTTTGCTGATCTGAAAGATTTATTGAGAGAGAATGCTTTAAAACTCAGAATGGTATGGCTAACATTTACCACAAACTTGAGTTATCAATATTTAAATACACAATAAAAATTTTAAAAACAGTACTATGTGAATTTTTATCACTTTTGTTTTCCTAAAATTATTAAGGGCTAAATAAATATACATTCTGATGTAAGGAAATATAAAAAATTGAGCATTTGATCAGGTAGAAGAGGGAGATTCATGGTTCTCATACCCAGGATTAGCTGAAGTAGTTTAGGAAATCAAGAGGGTTTATAAATAGTACAGCCAGTATATAGAACTATCATTCTGAGTCTCACATTTCCTTTTTTCCTCCATTCTTAACTCATGAGATTATTCACATCTCAATAATCCTGCCAGAGGACCCAGGAGTGCTGAACTGGTCATGGGATCCTGTCTTGCCATTTTACAGCAGCAGTGGGTATCTGAGAGACTGTTCTGGTAGTACCTAAGACTAAAAATTACCTTTAGTCTACGTGATAGGGATGGGAAATACCCTTTAAATTGAAAAGAAGTAACAGATTAGGTAAAAATACTCTTAATATATAAAATACAGTAAAGTCATTAGTATTTAGACTATATAAAGAGCATTTACAAATCAATAAGAAAAAGAAGCATGGGACACAAACAGGAAATTCACCAAAGAAGTACAATAGCCTCACCAGCATTTAGGTAAACACAAAATAAAACAAAGTCAGATTGGCAAAATTGAAGTTTGATAACACATTGTGTTGATTAAGGTGTAGAAAAATGGCTTCTCTTCCAGTCAGAGTGCATATTGATTCAGCTACTTAAATATGTATTTGTTAAAATAAGAAATATGTATATCTGAGGCCCAGCTATTTGATTTCTCCTTATCTCCCCATGAGACCTTTTGTATTTAATGCACAATGAGGCATGTTCATGTGTGCTCACTGCAGCATCATTTATAATCATGAGAGACTGAAAGCAAATTAAGTTCCCTTTGAGATAGAAGTGGCTGAAGTAACTATGATGCAGGCAGAACATGTAGCACTCTTTAATAGTGGTTATAAAGAATGGGTTAGAACTTTGTGTGTTGATAAAAAAGAATCTCCATGACAGACTGAGTCAAGAAGAAAAAAAAAATTGTAGCACAACCTTATGATGTGTCACCATTTATTTAAAAAGAGAGAAAGAAAGAAAGCATGAGGTAATACTATAGACTTTCTCCAATAGTAGCTTTCAAGTCTTTTGGAAATGACCTTCAACAAGGAACACATTTTATATCGCAACTGAGTGGACCCTTACTATATGCAATGTACTCTGAAATTTTTCTATCATATTCCATGTCATTCCATTCCATTTATCAAAATGCTGGTCATGACCCACTAAACTGCTTTCAGGATTCAATCACCGTTTGAAAAATACTGTTCTGAAAGTACACAGTTTCGTATGTAAATGGATAGAAAAGGGACCAGAAGGCAACACACCAAGCTGATGTCAAAGGTTACTTCTGCAGAGGTGCTGAAGGGGGGTAGGGGGTGTTTCCAGGGACCCTCCAGCCCTTTCTGTAACACCTGGTTTGTTTTTATGTTCATTTGCTTGTTTTATGATGGGCATGTGTAATTAAACATTTTTAAATTGATTTTTTAGAGAATGAACAATCAAAACTATTTTTAAGAGGCAAAGATTTAGTGGGACTGAGAGAGTCGTGGTCAAAAGGTCTTAAGAAAATTTTAAGTTGCTTTGCATAATTGAGTAGTTCAGAAGATAGGCATCTAGCTAACTGTCTCTGTTTTTGTGTTTAGGGCCACAGATGAGCACATTCTTGTGGCAAGGTAGAGTCAAACCCGTGTGATATCCCACTCAAAATGTCATCACAATCTAGGAACATTCTGCCATACTGTGAGATTTTAACTCGTTACCTATGAATGTTAAGTCCACATATTCAAAAACATAAAGTAGTTAACATAAAGGTGATCCAAAAAATCCAACCCTCCGGCTTCAGAAAATGTGAAGTTACTGTTCCTGTAGCAACAGTGTCTTGGCTGCATTACACGGTCTGTAGTTTTCAGTATAATACTTACGTTTTGAGAATCATTTCTATAGGAAATGCCACTGTAGAACATTTGACATATGTACACATGTCCATCTCTGTGGACTGCAGCAGATAACTCCAGCATTCTGTTTTCTCTTTTAGAGCTACGTTAATTCTTTCTGACTTACCTTCACATTTTTACCCTAAGGGTAATTTATTAAACATCATCCTAATGGTCAAGTAATTGATGCTTCAAAGGAGTTAGACACAGTGCGTAGGGAAGGTAGATCCTTTACATTTCAAACATTTAAACAACATATTAAATACAGATAAACTGGAACTGGATAATTTTTTATATGAATTTTTCAACTAAGTAAAGATGCCCATAAGGAAAAAATATTTCTTTAAATGTTATATTTGTTTTCTTTTTCGTGTTTTTGTGTCCTAAATATAAATTGTCACATACTTATAATAAAATAGGTTGAATCCTTTAATGACCACATTAAATTTTCTCTTTAAATGTTTTGAAAACAATTTTTATGGTGAAATATGCAAGCTTCCTCAGAAAGCATTTATATAAGAATCATTTTTCAAAATTTTAGCTGTTGCTAAGCTATGATTATATTCACATTTAACTTCATATAGGCTCAAGGTGGCATGGAGGGAAGAAGAGAGGGACTTTTCTTTTTGCAGAAATCATGCTATAGGTCACATGGAGGAAGGGCAAGAGCAAGAGCAGAGGAATTGGGGGAGGTGGGGAGGATTCTATATATCCACATATCTGAAGTCTCTCCTCCATTTTCTCCAGTGTGGATCTGAGGGTGAGAGGAGTCAGAGGTGGCCTAGTGGCTAATCTAGAGGCTTAGGCCACTTCTTTAAGGAGTTTTATATTCCTCAAATTTAAGAATGGACGACTTGTGGCTATGACATGTGAAGGTGGGAAAGCAGCTCGTATGTAATTTGATACCAAGCTAGCCTCAGACTGTGAAAAGTGGTGTGGCTAAATGATAAGAACTCAGGATAAGTTATGTGTCTCATTTAGACCTGGAGAAAAATCCAGGTGAAAATTTGTAATAAACAAAGGTTACAATAACTTTCAGACCCTTGATTATTACAAATTATACTTTTTTTGATTTTTGGCTTTTGTTTGTTTCTGTTCTTGTTTTTGTTTTTTGCTCTGTGAGATTGCCTATTCAGCATTTGCATTAGTAGTTTTAATAAAATTAGTTTTAAAAATATGGTATTAAGGGCATAAAGACTTTAAAATTTAAAAGCCTTATAGTTCTGTTAACTGCACATATCTGAAGCCCAGCTTTTCAAAGACTACAGTATCCAAAGCACCACTGACTCCTGCTGGCAGCCTGATGTAATTGCAGGCAAAATTTCCAAGATTCTTTTAGATGTTATAAAAGGTAACATTGTTATTTTACTTAGAAGTCTTATAAGTAAAGGGGAAAAATTTTGCATCCCATATTGTAAAATATTGAAGTGTTACAGGGTCTCTGCATATTATCTCATTGGTAGGATAAGGATCTTAGTTTATTTTTTTTTTCTTCAGAATTTTACATCATTTTTCACTAATATCACTTTTGAAAGAGAAAACCAGGATCTTGACTAACTGCAGAATTTATCATCCGCAGCATCTGCAGGGATTGCTGTGTCCCAGAGGAAAGTACGACAGATCACTGATCCTATTCAGCAGATCTTAATTCAGCTGCACAAAATCATCTATATCACACAGGTCAGTGTACTAGCTTTTTATTTCCTTTTCATCTTAAGTACGAGTTTGATGCTAATATTGTTGAAATACTACTTTGTGGAACTTTCACTTGGAATGAATGCTAATTTTTATCCTCTCCAACTACATATATTCGGGAACATTTTGGCTTAGCAGCAGGGCTGGAAAGGTCATTGGGCAAAAAAAAGCAAATATGGCAGGTTTCCCCTGTGATTCCTAACCTATTCTTTCATTGTCAGTGTCCCACTAAAAATAAACTTCAACACAAATGGCCCTTCAATGTGGAGGTGAAAGTGGGGACAGAGCTGGATTCTGCACAGCTTCACTACAAAGAAGAAAGAAAAGTAGTGACCACTCACTAATCCTGAGGATGCTGGGTTAAAACTAGAACATCTAAAAGAAATGAAAACACAAGGTCTGAGATTATTAAAACTTCCTATTTCTAAATCTCAGTGACTCTTGTTACTAGGGAAGCAATCACTGTTAGAAAATGGCTATTAATTATATACAGAAATCTGTCTAATGATAAGCAACTTGAATATTCATTTACCAAAGCTGACCGAAGTCTTATTGTTAATAAGAAAAGAAATTTTTGTAGATGAAGTGTAAGCATTTGGACAAGAAAGTAACGAGTATTTTGGAGCTTAAGATTGCACATCTTATGCAGTTCTTTCATTCATTCGTTTGACATACAATTATTAGGTGTCTACGATTAAGTGCTACTGTTCTATGCACTTAGACATATCAAAGAGCAAAGCATATAAACATTTCCTCAGTCTAAGATCCAGAGAGCCAATCTGGCCATCCTGTCAGTTGCCAATTGTGGCAATTCCATTATACCTTCAAGTACTAAAGAGAAATACCACCAGGCCAGTGGACCAACTGGGCCCACTATAAGTCATACTGAGCTAATACACTTAACCTCCCCCCAAAAGCAAGCAAATAAACAAAAGATACATGCCAACTGGTGTACCACAGTGGCATTATAAAACTAGCAATTGGTGCCAGTTTACAACCAGTGTCCAGTCTTCTCTGAAGCCTGTGTATTTCTTTCTCCCCAGTGAACTCTAATAATAATAATGTCTAATAAATGTCACTCTAATAAATGGCTGCAGGTCTCTTTGGGCAAGGCTTGGAGGAAAATTTATGGTGTATACTTACAGCAGTGTTTCTGGGCCCTTCTTAAAGGGATCCCAGCTTTCCCACTAATCAAGGGCTTTGGGTCTTTGAATTGACTGAAGTCTAGAAACTGTATGAGAGGCTGTGACTCTCCACTGTGGCAACAGCAACTCAGGTCAGTTTTGTTTGTTTGTTTGTTTGTTTTGTTTTGTTTTTCTATCAGGCCTAGAGTTTCTTTTCTGTTATTTAGATGAAGGGATATTCTAGTAAGCTGACCACCTATTTCCTTCCCAGGAACACCCTAGTCAGTTAACCACCACCAAAGATCTCTGTGGGCCAAGGCATCCTAATTAACAGTACATCTTTCTCACCCTTTATGGTAAATACTCCCAATTTGTCACTGTTAGTTAAGTGCTGTCACTGGCTTTTGCTCTTATGGGATCACATCATCCCCACTGGAATCCTATACTTCCAGTGTTGTACCTGGTTTACAAAGGAAAGCAACCACAGACATTTTTAAGGATGCTGGTTCTCCCCTCTCTAATGTATTTCTCAATGCCTTAGTGACAGGAGTAGCTTCTGAGTGTTCTTGCTGAACATAATTGGGGAGTGAGTCTGCAGGTCATACATGGTAAATCTACCCCAGCATTCCTGTCTCCCTGAGCCTTTGAATTCCCTCCTCCACATACCAAGGAAGCTCTGGCATTTTATCCCCACTAGACATAGGCCACCATTGAGTTCAAGTTGTAGTACACCATCCAATTAAGCAGTTACCTTCAGCTGCACGACTAACACATGAAATCTGAACTCTCTAGTAAGAGCACCCATTTGAATGAATTCAGCCTGATCTAGTGCTGTATTTCACCGTTCTTGGCCTAAAACCCTTAGAAGCTACCACGCATGTTCTCTGGGTTGCTGCTGATATATAATAGCAAAGTCTTGCGATTCTTTTGATGGGTAAGCTTTTTCCTCCTGAGTCATAGTGTGTACCAGTTCCCCAGAATCATATTGAGTTATGACCCTAGTAATGGACTTGAGCCTAATTGTTGGGGGCCTTACGAGGAATAAGCATTCCTTTTTAAGATATCACTCTTCATCTGCCCCAGATAGGTTGGTGTAGAGTTTTCAAGCCAAAGAAGGCTTGACATCTCAGACACAGAGTGACAAGCTTCTTTTGCTGGCAATACTAGCTCTGGATGACTTGAATTTCAAGATTGTCAGTTTTATCTGGATCCAGCAAAATGTCCCTATTTCAAGTCTTAGGATCCCATTCTTTTTCCTAACTTTCACATGAGAAACTTGGCACAGTGTGCATTTAACTGACATTGTAATTTAACAACCCTCCCAATTATATTTGTATTTGATTATCAGCTGTATCAGGCTGTGGTAGCAAGAAATTACAGGCTCTTTTAAGGCTATCATGGAATCTCTCTGGGTCTTAGCCTATGACTTGAACTGAGAGTTAAAGGACCCAAGCTTGTCATTTTTTTTCTAAGTGCTCGGATGCACTTTGAAGAATGCATCCCCTAACTCAATCCTTGTAGTCTTCATACTGCCTAGCAGCCAGGTGTGGCAGCCACAGGAACTTTCAGGGCACTTGCTTCAGTTGGCTCTTTACCTCGGTGAGACCGTGATTAATTGTGATGCCACTGCATGCCATGGGTTACCTGCATCCTAGGTCCTATGGCAAAACTCAGCACTGGGCTCACTTCCAAGGGCACCATCAAACCAATTCCCAAATCCCATCTGTATGGGTCCTTCTTCTGGGACCTTCCTGGAAACACTCTGTATCAGTGAAGGTCTAGTTAGGAGACAGAAACCACATGGTAATTTCAACAGGGAAGATTTAATATAAAGAATTTTTTAAAAATTATTAATAATAACAGGGTATTATTTTAAAAGGAGGGGGAAAGAATATCTAAAGAATATAGGAAGAGCAGATAAGGAAGTCGCTACTTATAAGGCTGGCGCAGAGCACCCAAGAAAGGAGCAAAATAGAAGAGGAAAACCACATTCTGGGCTGAGGTCCAGAACTCATTGGAAAGATCGGAGAAATCCACTGAGATGCTGTGCTAGAGAAACCTGCAGGGAAGCCTTCTTCCTCTGGGGGACTGGGGCAAGTCATACATGGTGAGATGTCTTGCTGTGGAACTTTCTGGAAATCAGCACATGAGGCTTAGACTGGGAAATGCCCTCCATGGGACCAGAGGAGGCTGCTCACTGGTAGGTGCTGCTCCATGGAACATTCTGGGAAGCTGCCTGCAAGCTTGGTCCCACTGAAGTTGCCTGGGGATGAGCACCCCATGGGGTCCCCACTACAGCTGACCACTCAGTGCTGCGGGACTGAGGCGAGGCAGGAGCATCCCTGGAACCAGAAAAACAAACCCCATCCTCCTCCAGCATCCCTCCAGTGCTCTCTCCTGATGGAGCTGAACATCTTGTCAAGGGAGAAATTCCAGTATCACATGCAGGGCGCTGAAGGGTGGATCTGGAGCCGAGAGGCAACTTGTGGGAGGCTGGCACACAGCCTGGGGAGGGGGACTTCCACCTTTGGGACCTGCCCACCTCTTGAGTTCTCACAGCTTTCCCTTTGACCTTTCCCAGGCCTGGCTCTTATCTGTCACATTTTCCCCCAAATCAGGCATTCTTTTCAATCACCCTGAGGGCTAGCCTTCTGAGATTCGAGTCTGAAATTGATTATTTTTTCCTCCATTTTCTGCTGTCAGCCTTTCCCTTAGGCAATCCCACAGAATTGTCTACTGATTAAATGAAAGAGGATGAAGGGGTCCACAGCAATATGAGGGGGATGTGGAAAATTGGCTAATAAATCAAAACATAATCTGCTATACCTCTATTGAGTAAACATATTCAAAAATGCATTTCCAGGGGCGCCTGGGTGGCTCAGTCGTTAAGTGTCTGCCTTTGGCTCAGGTCATGATCCCGGAGTCCTGGGATAGAGCCCTGCATCCGCCTCCCTGCTCGGGGGGAAGTCTGCTTCTCCCTCTCTCACTCCCCCTGCTTGTGTTCCTTCTCTCACTGTGTCTCTCTCTATCAAATAAATAAAATCTTTAAAAAAAATGCATTTCCATTTAAATGCTGAATTAGAAATATGGGGAAGCATTCTTAACTTGAGTGTTAAGGAAATAACTTTAAATAGCTTATTGGTTACCTCAATGCTTAACTACTAAATTGAGAGAAAATAGGCTCTGAAATTTAAATATAGTTTCCATATGCCTGTCTTGCTAATTTTTATATAATAAAAAACTTTTTAATGGCTGTATTCCATTTCCTTATTGGATTTCAAAGTATGTTAAAGCAAGAATGAAATGATTATAAATATCTTATTATTATGCTCTCACACTGCCAGCATAACAAATGATTTCATATTTTTTGGCAAGATAGCATTCCTTGCTACAAGCTCAGACGTAACCATTGTGGTTTTTAAAATGTATTTCCAGAATACTTGAAAGTTTATGACATTGCAAATAGTAAGGGATGTTTCCCCTTTGGGGAACTTTAAATTACAATGCTAATCCAAGTCAATGCCTTTCAAATAAAGGAGATAAAAAAAAGTCTAAACATAATACTATCATATTTGCTATAGGTTAAAGACCTAGATCAGTTTTCTGTGTCTACTAATTACAAAGGAAAATTGCTGCAAGTAAACCTGAATCAACAAACAAACAGGCAAATGAACAACTCTTCTTGTCTGCATGTTTATTTCCAAGTCAAACTCCCTTGCAGACTTAGGCTGTGATAGCCGCCCTGAATCGCAGGGCCAGGTCCCTCCTGACAACTGCAGATAACCTTACAGGGGAAACTGCTTACTTTTGGCCGGTGGTGGCCTTTCCTATCCAGTTTCCATGGAGACGGATCTTGGAAATCATCTAAAAGCAACTATTTTAAAAGGCAGGATGTTAAAATCCTTATGCTGTCTTCATTGGTTTGACCTCTGTTTTTATCAAAACTGAGATTGTAATCTTAAAACAGTCAGCTGAGAATGAAATCACTGGTTCATTTCCATTGCTGGAAACCAAAATCGATCTTTGGGCACCTAAGGTGACCACTGTACATATGTTACCTTTTAGTACGAGTCTTTTTGTGTGATTGCTTAGGTAAGACCCACGCAGCCAACTGAAACTCTGGATTTAATTCTGTACTTAGGATTTGATTGCTTTGTTAAAGAAATGCTTTGAAAATCAGCATATAGCAACTTTAAAAAAATTAAACATCTGTCTCCTAGAAAACGAACAGGGAGTTTATGTGGATCTCCTTTGGACTGCCATCTTAACCTCAACTATTGCCAACAAAACAAAAAAAATGTGGCTGGGAACAGCAATGTGCTATGCCTCAGATGAAGTTATAATACCTACTGTCATCAGTGAAACATACTGGTTTTTTCAGCAGTGGTGATAGATGAAACTAGAACCATCCTTACTTTCTCTTATTTGGGTCTCCTGGTTCCTAATGGCAAGGGGGACAGATTAAATAGAATTTAGGGTATAGCCATGTATCTAAGTGCACTCGTGTTTTTGGGGTTTGCAAATTCTAAAAGAAGCTTACATTTTGTGTATTTATTTTGATAATAATCTTTGAGTATATATTTAGCATTTAGGGAAATCTTTTAAGCAGTAATATATCAAAATATTTTGTTTTTATAGTAAGATATTATTTAAGTCACTTCAAATGGCATCCTCTCAACTACTGATGGTCTGCTGACATATTCTTGGAGACACTAGAGAGTGTGTCTTTAGATAGATAGAACATAGAGATCAGATTTCATTTTTTTCTGTTGTGGCTTTGGTATAGTAAAAACAAACAAAAAAATAAGCTCTTAGATGGGTGGCGTTGAGAGACTCGCCTTTTCTAGAATCAGTTCCTTTATCAGTAATATTTGGGTAGCTTATGGGGCTATTGTGCTAAAGGAAATAAAGTATGTGAGGTGTTCATAAAGTGCTAAACTGTAGTAATGCTATGGTGGTGTTTGCTCTAGGATAATGGTTGTGTTAAAAGACACACTACCTCAGAAAATATCTTTGCATGTTACATAATGTCTTTAAACTCTGATTTCCTTACCTATAAAATAGTACCTGCTTTATATGTTTATTGTGGGGAGAAAAGTGACATAATGCACATAAAGGAGTAATCATAGTAACTGGCACATACAAATCGCAGGTATTAATATTCTAGTCTCAGTATTATAGTCCTTAGATATAATAGAGTAACATACATCTTCGGCAATTGAACTATGCATGAATCATCATTCTGTGTAAAATTTTAAATTCTTCATGAAAATTTTAAAGGTGGGTGCTGTCTATAGTGACAGTTTTTCCAAGAAGATAAAATAGTTTTCTAATACTGCCCTGTGTATGAATCTTTAGTTGACTGTTAACTTATCCAAGAAAGCTTTTATGAGAATTAATTCAAGCAATCAGGAGCAATAAAAGCAATTCTAAGTTAACAAGAGGCTTATCAAGTTGAATGAATAGCAAGAATTTTAAGAATATTTGAGCGCTATGAATTGTGTAAGACTGATGAATCACAGACCTGTCTCTCTGAAACAAATAATACATTATATGTTAACAAAAAAGAAGAAGAAGAAGATAGTAGGAAGGGAAAAATGAAGGGGGGGAATCGGAGGGGGAGACGAACTATGAGAGACTATGGACTCTGAGAAACAAACTGAGGGTTTTAGAGGGGAGGGGGCGGGGGATGGGTTAGCCTCGTGATGGGTATTAAAGAGGGCACATACTGCATGGAGCACTGGGTGTTATACACAAACAATGAATCATGGAACACTACATCAAAAACTAATGATGTAATGTATGGTGATTAACATAACATAATAAAATAAAATAAAAAAACCCAACTAAATAATACTGTGCATATTGACAATAAATCTACTAAATGATGTTAAAAAAAAGAATATTTGAATTAGTAATCTGATACTGATAGCTGCCAGTGTTGGGGTAAGTCTCTTTTTAAGGAACCTGTGGACCCACTGGTACTTCACGCCTTCAAAGTTGGCTGTGCAATTAGGTGTATCAGAGAAGGCTTGCTTCTGCCTTTCTCTTTGGCAATCAGAATCATGCAAGGCAGCAACTAGACGGTCCTGGGCCAACACTGCCCTCTGGTGTTTGATTTAGGGAAGTGGCTACTTCCAGGGTCTAACAGTAGGGAATTACCAAATCCCAAAAGGTATCTCCAGGCGCTTCTCCCATCCCTCCTCCTCTCTAACCAATTCCCTTGCTAGGAAAGTGTGCAAATAACCCTTCCCTTCATTGTCTGGTCTTCCTCTTAAGTTAAACTCATTCCACTTTTGCTAATCTCTCATGCACACATATATCATGTATGCTCTTTTTCCTTCTCATCTGTCTTCCAACTATTTGCTCAGGAATGCCAAGAAATCTCTCTCTGTCTCTCTCTGTTTCTCTCCCTCTCTCTCTCCACATTTCTTTATTTCCCTTTTCATTCCATGTAAAAGGACAGCAATAATTATGACTATTTGCTGGGATAGGGAGAGTGATTACATCTGGAGCAAGGTACAAGAATGCTATAGTATTGACATAAAAGGAGCTCAGTAGAGATTCAGTGCTGTCAACTTACAGAACCTTTGAGAGTATACTAAAGGGCTTCAGACCTTCCAGTAGAGTCTTGGTTCCTCTGCAATTAAGCCTGCTTTGACTCAAACAAAGTCAAAGGACTGAGTAGGATTATAGATGCATTGTTAAAACTTATTTCAATTATGTTGTTTTTCTGTTTATGGCATTACAGTGCTTATTAATGGACCCCATATTCTATTGTGTTTAGACTGATGAATAGTTTTCCTTTGGCTATAAAATCAGCAGTTGTGAGCCTCCATTGACCCTATTCATTACTCTAGTACCTATTTTATACATTCCCCTGCTTCATGAAGCTTGAATGAATAGACATTTCTTGTATTAGCCAGGATATGGTAAGTTATATCATACTAACAGATATGTCCTGAAATCTCTTTGCTTGATACAATAGAGGTTCGTGTCTCACTTAGCTGAAGTTAGACAGGTCAGGTGGCCCTCCTCCATCTTATGGCTGTACCATCTGGAGTGGATGGAATCCAAGCTCCTTGCCCAGGGTAGACAGGGATGGAGGAAGCATACTGGCTTTGCATCTCTTCGTCCTCAGAGTGACATCTATCATTTTCATTGGCCCAAAGTAGTCACATGGCACCAAACCTAAACTATAAGAGAGCATAGAAAAATGGAGTTGGATGGGTCAATAATTGTCACTACCACATTGTTCTTTCTTTTGATGTGAACTTTGAATTATATTCTTGTTTTTTTTATTTGTTTGATTTGTTTGGTTTTGCTTTTAATATTGAGAGCGCCTACTACCACGTTTTCCTTCCCACTTAGCCATCTTTGTTCTTACTGGTTCTTTTTCGTCTCCTTCCAGGTCCTCTTCATATTTTAAACAAACCAGATGTTATTTGCACTCTGAGGCCCCTTATCATTCTGGCGCTATTTCTTTGCTCTCTTCTCCCTCTCCCAAACTTAACTTCATCCCTCTGTGCTTTTCAGAATCTTTGGTGTCCTTGTATAAATTCAACTGCAAAGCACTACAAAATCAATTTTTTTAAATCCTCGGTTTCATCCAATCACCATATTTTCTAAGATTTTAAAGTGACTTTCTACTAAGTTATTAAACCCAACTCATCCTGGCCCAGCCCCAGTGTATACTCATTCATTCTTTTCTTCTTTACAAAATTGGTCCCTACCATCTGATCTCTCTCCATGTGAATATTCAGGAGCATTCACAGAGAGACATCTGACTAGGTAGTAATGCAGATATGTACTTCCTGTTCTAAAGTATCAGATCCTTCAAGACAAGGGCCTTGCTTAGGGTATTTAGCAAAATTCTGGGCATGACGTAAACACCTAAACATCTGATAGAATACATCCTTCCTTGTGAAGTCTCTTCTTTACCAAATTCAATTTATATGTGTAATTTAGTTGTTATATGAAAAATAATACCAATAAAATTAAAGAGCAATAGGATAAATGTAAGCAGCCTTTTGAGAGAGAGAAGAGTAATATATTTCTTCTGGATTGTGGAATGAAAAATTATCACACCTCGTCATGCTATTTGGAGTAAAATTTATATTTTTATTTAGTCCTGTTGAATTATATTGTTACACTGACCCTCAGTAAATGCTTCCTGGGAGTCATCTGTGCAGTGATAACAATTTGCTTATAATAATTGTTTTCTTATTTTATGCAGCTTCCTCCAGCTTTGCACCACAATTTGAAAAGAAGGGTAATAGAGAGATTCAAGAAATCCCTCTTCAGCCAGCAGAGTAACCCTTGCAATTTGAAATCTGAAATTAAAAAGGTACAGTATTTGACATCTAGGAATTCTTCTTTGGCTAACAAAAACACATCAGAAGAGTTACATTTTACACCTTCTCCGCTTTGTACTTTAAGCTCTATCCTCTATTAAAGGATGTTATCCTAGTTTGTTTTAGTCCTTTCAAGCTGCTATAAAAAAGACACCATAAACTGGGGTATTTATAAATGGCAGAGACTGCTCACAGTTCTGGAAGCTGGAAGTCCAATATCAAGGTGCCAGCATGGTCAGGTTTGGTACAAGCCCTCTTCCCGGTTACGGACTTGTGACTTCTCCTGTGGTCACATGGCAAAGGAGGCAAGGAAACTGTCTGGGGCCTCTGTATAAGGGCACTTTTTGTAAGAGGACTTCCATGAGAGCTCTGTCCTTATGGCCTAATTACCTTGCAATGACCCTGCCTCCCAATACCATCACCTGGGGGGGTAGGTTTCAGCATAGGAATTTAAGGGGATGCAAACATTCAGACCATGGCACTGCATATGATACGAAATTGAGGATGTCTTTGCCTCTGATTTTCTCACCTTTATTTCTGTGGCCATCACCTCAGAAGATTAATAGAAAGTTCTTTTGGTACGATCGCATGTTTTCCTAAGAATAAATGTTATTAAATATCTTTAATTAAAAAATATATTTTAGCATTTTTAAAGAGAATTATACTCCAATATTTTATTAGAATGTTCTCCAACAAACCTCTAAATTGAGCTGTGTCACTCTGAACAAGTCGTTTAACCATCTGAAGCTGTGATTTTGATTACCTACGAGGGTGGAATGAACCACTGTTGACCGTTGAACAACATGGGGATTGGGCACTGATCCCCTGCTCCCGCACAGCTGAAAATCTTTTTTTTAAAGATTTATTTATTCATTTTAGAGAGAGAGAGAGAGCATTAGCACACGCGGGTTGAGGGAGGAGCATCTCAAGCAGACCCCCGCTGAGGGTGGAGCCAGCCTCAGGGCTTGGTCTCAAGACCCATGAGATCATGACCTGAGCCACAACCAAGAGTCAGACACTTAACAGACTGAGCCGACCAGGTGCCCTGAAAATCTTTGTATAACTTTTGACTCCCCAAAACCTTAACTACTAGCTGCTTACTATTGATCAGAAGGCTTGCCAATAGCCTAACTAGGGGATTAACACACATTTTGTATGTTATATATTACATACTGTATTCTTTACAATAAAGTGAGCTAGAAATAAGAAGATACTGAGGAAATCATGAGGAGAAAATACATTTATAGTACTGTACTGTAAGAAATCCACATAGAAGTGGACCCATGCAGTTCAAAACCGTGCTGCTTAAGGGCCAACTGTATTTCTAAGCTTCTTTCCATCTTTGACATTCTATAATCTCCTAGACCTCAGGTGTTAGTCAATATTTCTATTCACACACACAAAAACTAAATCACAAAGAAGTTAAATCAACCAGACAGAAGGAAAATTATTTGTCCCTAATTAGGACCACTTGATGATAGGAAATCCCTTTGTCCTGGCCGGCAGCCATTTCCATAAGCCCTTGGAGGTGGTCACAAGCTCCCCTTCTCCTGTCCCTGAAAGACCTGAGACCCAAGCAGTTTGGGCCTGCTCCCATTTTTATCTATCATCTATCTATCTATCTATCTATCTATCTATCTATCTATCTATCTATCTATCTATATTTTATCATCCACTTAAACTTTGAAACAGTCATGTGGCCAATGAACTTTTTCTTTAAAGTTTCTTTCTCCTTTTCATGGATCTAGTCTTAAGCATAAATGTACTCCTTATCCAGGCAGTATGATGGGCTCTTTGATAAGAAATGCAAACAGTGTGTTTGCTCTGTTGCCTTACCTCCGTGATGTCTGCACCTACACAAACAGGAGATGGGAAAAGAGAGACAGCGGCAGGTAAACAAAACAGAAACCCTGCGTCATCAGAGATGAAAGAGCACAATTTCTTTCACAGGTTGTGTTGGCAAATCAGACCAAGAAATAAAGCTCGAGGAGCTCAAAACAAGTGGATGAGACTGTGGATATTTGTTTTATGATATTTACATATTGTACCATGAGTACCAATAAATATGTTTTAGGAAGACAGAGGCTCAAATATCCCATGAAAATATTACATATTGCTAGGTTTTAATATTCTTATTAAAATGATATGCGGAATAATCCAGTTTGTACACAAATTTATTTTGACAGAAACCCCAGCTTTAAGAGATGAAAGTGCCCGCATCAAGCTGTCCCATGCACAGAGGGGCCTCCAACTCTTCCCCTGAGGCTGATCTTCCACCGTGCATGTCCTTAAAGCAGATCACTTGCTCTTTTGTTACTGAGGTTTACTGGTTTGCATCCCTTCCTTGCTGTGTTTCTTGTCTCTCCTGATAGAAAAAAGATTCTCTTTTGTTAGAATGGCCCCACCTGCCTTGTCGGCCTTCCCTGTACAGTGGCAGCACCTCTGGGGGCACGTACCTGCTGTCCTTGGTCTGGGGAGTGGAAAGGGATTAATGGCGTGGTAGAGGGCATTCGGGGAGCCTGGGTGAGGGAACTCAAGGGGGCATAGACTTAGCCTTCTGTTCAGTGTTGTTTGGAGGCAGATTAAATTCTCCTGTGAGAAATGCTATGTTCCCCTTCTCTGATAATTACAAGCTCGTGGTGGTTCATACCATCATGGTGTTTACAGGCACATGAGGGAGGCACAGGCCTCCCCTCCTGCGCACGGAACAGATTTTCTGCCTGGAATATTAACATGCCTCCTATTCTCCACCACTGAACCGAGAGGTCAGCTTCTCCATAAAAATTTCCCTCGATTTTCCCTGTTCAGAATCAATCTACCCTTTCTCTGTGCTTCAGGCACTTTTTCACTCACATTGTTGTGTTTTAAATAGCTTTTTATCTAGCTTTCATTTCTGTTTCCCCCAAAGGCAGTGAGTGTGTTATATTCATCTTTGATTACCTACAGTCTTGCACAGTGCCTGGCACATTATAGAGCTCAATGTATGATTGTTGAATATAAAATATATTCTATGTTGATAAATATATTCTGTATAATATAGTCTATATCGGTTCTATTCTTTATTGATGTGTATAACATATTATATGACATATATTGGCATATATTATATTTATATATTTTTATATGGATATAAAAAGAAGCCCTCCTGCCCTCATCTAAACATAAATGAGAAGAGTCTGTGGCCTCTGTTTTTCCTCCCTTTCTGGTCTAATCTTTTGTTTGTGACAATTTTTGTTCAGAAATGAATTTTTCATCCCCTGTATAATCTCGGTGGAGTGGCCTATTAGCTTTTGACTAACACAGTCACCCACCCCAGGGCCGTGGAAGAAGCAAGCAGTGATAGTTCATAAAATGCATTTGATTTCCACTTCCCCTCTGAAATTTGTCCTGAAATCCAGGGACTCCATGTCTCCAGTTTGAGGAATCATTATGGGATGATTGTGCCTTCTGATGAATGGCCTGAGACCCAGCAGGATATATAGAAGAGTGAAATAATAGAAAAGCCGTTTCCTAAGAAACTAAGCTCTTTATTTATGACTTACCTAAGCTGATCTGTGGTCTAATCTGCTCAACCTTGGCTAAAAATTCGAGGGGAATAAAACATGTGAGTAATTGTATAGTGTTTTGGGAAACTAGGATTTTTGGCATGGGAGAAAGGAGAAACAGAAACAAGATGGAATATATTAATTCAAATTAGAATTGGAAATCCCAATATGAATGAGTATGAATTCATGATAAATCTTTTTAAAAAATACACGTATTTCCTAATATTTTCACTAAGTTGTCTAGAAACTAAGCAAGCAGCAGTGAGCTCCCTGAGCACCCGTGGAGCCTCGGAGATACAGCTGAGAGCAGGGACTAAAAGATTAGGTGGAAAGTCTTGACATAGTAGGTCGTGTAGTGAGGATGCCATCAAGGATAGCTGAGGATGTGTAAAAACGACCTCAGGAACCAACTTAAAGAGGCTCCCACTGGCTATCTATTGAATAATTAGAGCATCAATAAGAATAATAACTGCAATGGATTGAAAGCATTAGCTAAAGTTTACATCTAAGAGTTCATGACAGAAAAAGAAAAATCCCTCATTGGTTTCCTTTGGAGGATGCTAAGTAACCAACTCATTATTTTGAAAATTATTTACAAAAGGAAAGAATCAAACATTTATTCTGCCATTGCCTTATGAATTCTATCCCAGGGTAACTAAATTGATGAGGGGAAGTTTCTCATTAAAGTAGTCCTTCAGCTAATAAGAACCAGAGGAATAAAAATCGTCGCCATTCTGCAGCCTCTAATAACGGATCTAGACATCATCCCCAGGGGCTTGCTAATGTCACAAAAAGAGGGGCAGCCAGACGTTACATGCCTCCTGATGGACGTGCAGTACCATCTATGAAGTATATTCGCTAAAGGCTTGGATCTGCATCCGAGGAAGCCTCTATATTGGAAGTGGGCAGACTGTGGTTTTTGGAAATAAAGTTACTGGAACACAACCACTTGCCTTCACTCACAGTATTGCCTATGGTCGCATTCACCTTCTAGGCACAGTTGAGTGGCCGTGACAGAGACAACACGGCCTGTAAATCTCTCAGTATTTCCTATCTGACCCTTTACCGAAGAAGTTTACCAACCCTGCTCTACCTCTAGCTACACACCTGTAGCAGATACATGGGTCGAGAGAACATGTGCAATGACCCCATGGGGATAAGCAGGCAATCCAGACTGGGGAATTCTATAGGAAAAATGACACATTCTTAAATAAAGAAATTACAAGGAAAGGTGAGCACTTCTCTTCGGTTCCTAATCTCTATCCTTCAACTCAGCTTGGCAAGGTCAAGCTTACCTTATTCAGGAGCTGGCAGTCTCTTTAATTCCTAACTCCAGGTTTCGGGCTCTTTTCCAGTTAGCAGATTGCTCCTCTCCTCATGCTTTCATTAATGTCTTTTGATGCACATCATAATTACGCCTTATATTTGCCTAGCCCTTGTTAGGGCCCCATGGAGGCATCATAAATCAGCAGTGCCCAGCACCAACCTGTTTGGACCGAGTGGAGAAGTACCTAGAGCAGGGCTGTCCTGCCCAGCAGGGTCAGGCCACTACTATTCATCTTCTCCCTGGATACCACCTTCAGTGTCTGAACGGAGGTCCTGGGAGGATGAGCTTGTGGTTGTAAATAGCATACAACAGTGGTTTTCCAGCCGATGTTGAGTTTTGGAATTCTTTGTTAGAAAGACGGTCTTTGGTGGAAATGTAAACGGCTCAGCAGCAAGGCTGCTTCTGGGGGAAGTAGGGGTGAAAGTGGGGATGCGATGTGCATCACATGGACATGGATGATGGACCATCCCTGTGAAGGTGCCCATGCATACGTGTGTGGGTGCTTACGTATCGGAGAAAAGTGAGTATAAATACTGGACATGTCTGTTAACAAAGTGGCCTATAAAAACCTAATAAAAAAGAAAGGAGCTCGAGGTTAGAAAAGATGAAAAATAAGACAATATATTATGTCTTAATGTGTTAGAACTCAGTCGAACAGGACAGGAAAATCTAAAGGAAAAAAGATCAGAGGACTGGTGTGATGTGGCACGTTAAAAATTTTCTCACTTCTGGCACCTAATTTCATTTACGCTGTTTCATTTCTTTTCTACCTCAACTGATTAGATTGCAAACAATTGGTGTAGTTGTTCTGCAGCAAAGATAGCCTTATTTTATGACATGGAAGAGAAGATACAGTTTGGGGAATTTAATGAAGATTACAGTTTTTATTTCTCATTTAGGTTTGGCCTAAAAAGTACTAGATTCTCAGTTGAACGATGAAGTGCTAAGATTCCTCAATACTTGCTCAAAATCAGTGAGTTTTGGGGGAGAGGGGTAGTAACAGTGATGCAGTCTGTTCTCTTTAATATTTGCTTGGCTTTAGTTCAAAAGTGTGTACAGTCATTTGCTCTTTAGAACTGTAGATGTTTATTCAGAGCAGGGGAGCCCTTTGATGTCAGTTCAGAAGGAGGGTCTTAAGCATTCTTCCAAAGAGAACATATATGCCAAAGATGGGAGTACCCCTCTAAGCTGAATGTTTGCGAGGCAGGAGAGGGCCCACAAGGCACTGGCCCACCACAGGGATTGCTGCTCTGAACCGTTCTGTGGTAGCATCCATATTCCCCCTACGGGCTGAGCCTTTTCTTGCCTATCTGGTGTGTCCAGAGTTGGACTCACCACCTTCTTCTTCCTTCCTATGTCTGCATCACTATCATGGCAGGCACGTTTTCTGTCTGCTCAGTCTTTAAACCTTGCAGTCATGTTCCGCTGCTCCACGTTATTTCTTTTGTCCCATAAGTCATTAACACCTGCGCATCTTCTTCATGTAGGCGGTTTTGCTTGCCCTTTGATGTTACAGCCCTGGGTTACAGCCCTGGTTCTGCCACTTACTAGCTATGATCCTTGAGCAAATCCCTTTTCAGTGTCCCCATCTGTAAACCTGAGATAATGCTTACCTTAGAGGTAGTTATAGGAACCAAACAGAACATCCAATGTGTCTAGAATGTTTAAGTACGCAATACGTGGCTGTAGGAGCTCCTGGTGTTATTAGGGGAGGGTACTCAATCTTCCTCTTGGCTACCACCTAGTCCAAGGTCTTAGAACTTCTCTCTGAGGTTAGTGTCATAGCTGCTTTGCTGACCTCCCTGTTCTCCAATTCTCCAATCCATCTTGCCGGACCGAGTTTCTAAACACCAGCTTTTTTTTTTTTTTTTTTTTTTTTTAGCATACCAAAAAACCTTAGAAGCCTCTAGTTTCCTGCCTCACAGTTTAAACCCTGACATCCAGCTTTCTAGGCCCGCATTATTCACAGGAGCCTCCTCTGGTCTGCATCCACCCTGACATCCCCAGCCCCACGCAGACTGTTGTCGGAGTGATCTTTCAAAACGGGAATCTGACTGTGTCACACACGCACCCACACAGACACACAGAAAGCTGTTCAGGGGCTCGAAGTATAAACTGCTATATCGTCCCCACAGTATTCCCAGTCCCTTTTGGTCCAAGCCCGGCCCACCTCTCATACCTCTCTTGTTCTTTGTGGTCTCATACTAGCCACAGGTACCGTCGGTCCACCATACAGCCTCCTCCTGAGTCTTTGCAAATGCTTGTGTTCCTGCTTTTCAAGATCTTCCCTCTCCATCCTTGACTCATTCTTTCAGCTCTCAGTGTTAAGTGTCATTTTTTCAGGAAAGCCATTCCTGTCTAAGTTAAACCTGCCCGTTACCTCCTAGAACCACAGGCCCATCCTTCAATGCATTCAGCACAGTTGCAA
Organism: Mirounga angustirostris; assembly: GCF_029215605.1. Lineage (NCBI taxonomy): Eukaryota > Metazoa > Chordata > Mammalia > Carnivora > Phocidae > Mirounga > Mirounga angustirostris. The sequence goes on along the minus strand of NW_026991709.1, from coordinate 140,056,312 downwards.
TTTCACATATATTCAGGTTGATATTTCACAGCTATATTCCTCCTTAATTAGGCAGTAAGCTCCAAGAGTACAATTTTTGGCCACCATTGGTTGTTTTTATTGTTTAGATCTGTGTTTGGCACACAAAGGTTGATAAAAAAATCCCAGCTGAATTAATGAACAGCATTTGTCTTCCTCTCAATCTAGATCCCCACACCTCTATAACATGGACTTATATCATATCCCTTTCATCACCTTGCTACTGGTAGGCAGTGCCCGGGCTTTGCCCCCAAGTTCCACTCACCTGCAATATCTCTTTCGCTTCCTTGTATCCACCCAAATCCACCCTTCAAGGCTCAGCTCCAGTGTTTCTGCTACAGAGCTTCTGAAAATCATGCTAGTCTTCGTGAAGCATGCTTATTTTTGGAAGCTTAGAACTCCCCACCTCATTTTACACTTCAGTGTTTATTCTCCCTCTTGTTCATGCACATTAGCCTATTTTCCCAGGCAAATAGCAAGCCACATCATTGCTGTGTCCTCCCTGGTGCCCAGCATGCTGCTGATAAGCTGGATAGATCATTGGTATATGTGATTCAGTAGTTTTCATCTGTTTTGCAAAACCTGCTCAGAGCATGACACAGGCTAAGGGGCAAAAAAGATGTGCTGAAAGAATATGTATGTCAAAAAATGGAACTGCAAGAAGAAGTTCTGAGAAGTTTCTGGAATAAAAATAAATGTATCTGGGATTCAAACACAAGACCAATGAATTTTAGTCCTTGCCTTCATCCATGCGCCCATCCCTCTGAGGATTTGCAGTTCTTAGGCTGAAGGAGACTGTAATGTAAGAAGCACTGGCATCCTCAATCACTCTTCTCTTCAAGGTGTGAATCAATGACGACTTGTCCTTGTCTTCGTAAAATGGCTATCTTGACCTCTCTAGCTCACAATTCACACACTTCACTGTGCAGCTTTAAACACCTTCCTGTCTGTGAATGAGTTAGGATTCCAAGGTGTTTACTTAATAATTAAGTTGACTTAACTAAGCTTTCTATAATTAGGAGGAGCATTTCAGGCAGCCAAATTACTCCTATGCTCAACCACATGAAAAACAATCCCATCTGAAGTCATTTGGAAGGCAATGCCAGGAAATCATTTTCAGCATTACAAGACATATTAAGAAACCTAGTTGGAGCAACCTACTAGCTTGGCTGTGAGAAATACAGAGTGCTTAGGCCTACCTCTGTGGCATCCTAATAGCACTGATGAGAATGTTATTAAGGCGTGTGACTATCAGATCCTCCTGCGCTGCAATGTGTTGCGATCTTACAATCTTGTCATTTTACAGATGGGATATTAGTTTTATCAGTTGTCATTGAAGTAAGGAAAATAAATTTTCAAGAACAAAAAAGGATGGAACCATAGTTTTTTCCTAGAGTGTAGTTTTCGTTGGCAACATGGAGACTGGAAAACACAGAAATAATTTGTATTAGTAGTGTCCAAAGTACACAGATGGAATAATGATCAATTGCTTATAGAAAATGTTCTTATTAAGGTATAAAATGCAGAATGCATCCAGTGAGGTCCCTGTACAGCTCCGTGGACTTCTATGTACATATTCCCCTGGATGACCACCACCCACATCACTAGGTAGAACATTTCCAGTACTGAAGAAGGCTCCTGCCTGTCTTTTCCTAGTCAGATCCCACCCCCTGCCACAACATAATCATTATCTTAATCTTCATCGCCATTGGTTAGTTTTGTCTGCTTGTGAAAGTGCCTATATGTGAAGGTATATGTTGCATCTTCTTTAGTGTTTTTGGCTTCTTTTGCTCAACATTCATTCATTCATGTTGCTGTTTTTTGTGCTTTGCAGAATCCCATTGGATAAGCACACCACAATCTATCTATTCTTCTGTCTGTAGACATTTGGGTTTTCTCCAGTTTGGGGTCAGAAGTCCTCATTTCTCTTGTGTGTATACCTTAGAGTGGGATTACAAGGTCATACGGTAGACATATGTTGTTGAATCTTAATGAATACTGCCAGTTTTCTCAAGTGATTGAACAATGGTGTATTTTAATTCATGAGCAGAGTATGTGAATCCAAGGTAACTGCCAGTGCATAGTCAAAACTGTGCCATTTGTTTTTGGTTTATTAATAAGAATTGGCACTTTAGAAGTATGTTATATTAACATAGGCATGAAAACTTGACCAGCCCAAGTGCTGTTTGAAATTACAGGTAAAAAAAGGTTGAAAAATGTTTATAGCCTAAAATTCCACTTAAAAAATTCAGCTTTGTGGGAGAGCATCAAACAGTTGGAACCTTAATAGTCTTTCATTTAGTGAATTACTCTCTCCTTTAGAGTGTTGGGGATTAATGTTTGGAGATTAAAATTAAGAATAGTAATTTAGAAAAATATATTAAGAAACTTGTTTGCCTCGGTCAAACAAGAAGGCATTGTTTAAAGGAGATACACAAAAAACAATGATGATGTGGGCTAAGCATATTGTTCTGTTGAATAATTAGGTTTATTCCTCATATGCCTGATACAAAGAACATTTTGATGTCCCAAGCCCATGCTGTTATTTTTCTATCCATTTTTATCTTGCTCTCATAAAGCCATAAAGTGCAGAGTTGTTTTTGTTTTTTCGTGTGACCAGGGTATTGTCTACCTTGCTTTCACTATAATTTGCCTGCCTCCAATTTAGAAGTTCTTTTGAAAAGAAGATGTGCCTTTCCTATTTACAAGAGATTGAAAACCACAAGGACTAAATTCTCCATGCCGAGACAGAGGGAAAGAGGTCTCCTGTCATTTGCTTCTGACTATAGAATAACATGTGGCTTTGCCTTTTCTGTTCCAGTTATCTCAGGGATCTCCAGAACTGATTGAGCCCAACTTTTTCACAGCAGATTACCATTCATTATGTCATTTATCAGCTGGAAACAGCCTGTCCCCAGATGACCCGACAGGTAATGGTCTTCACCACAGAAAGTCTGGCTTTCACAAAGAAATATATTGTTTGGATCAACAGCTATCCTTAAAAGATTATCTTCAATTTAAAAGAAAAATAGAGCTTATTTTGATTATCTATGGCAATAGTTGGAAGGGATATACAGTACGAATATAGAAATTCCCTACGAGATTCATCGTACCCTGTTGTGGCAGCTTCTTTGATCATTTATTAATGCCATAAACAAACAGCAGACTCTGTGTGGGTGAATTATATTTCCTTTTATTTCTTCTTATCTGATGATGGGAAATCAAATGCCCCAAAGCATCCAGGGAGATAAAAAGCAGAAATGAAGAATTTGAATATTGAAAATGGAGAACATTTGAAACTTACCTGAAGAATCCACATCAGACATATTTAATTTGTTTTTCTTTTTTGCTTAAATCTCACGTAGGGAGGCTATGTAGCATAGGGATTAAAGGTGCAGATTCACAAAACCTGGATGCCTAAACTTGAATCTCAGCTCCAGCATTTAGTAGTTGACCTTGGGCAGATTATTTGACCTCTTGAACCCCAGTTTCCTTGCCTATAAAATGGGGGTAAACGTGGCACTTGCTCCATAGGGTTATAATGAGGACAGTGTAAACATACAAAAAGTGCTTGACCATTAGTAGGGGTTCCGCATATTGTAACTCTTCTCATGATAACTGAACTCTCAGAAGGGGTTTTCAAGCTACTGTGAGGTTTCAGAGATCCTAAATAATTTCCAAATCCCTATAAACTATAGTTACATCACTCAGTGGCATGGATAGAAATGATGGTTAAAGGGAGACTCGCCATCCCCTCACTCAGTTTAGGTAAATCATTTCATGTATTAATTCTCAACCTTTCCCTATGTCTTGGACTCCTGGGATAAAGCCAACCTGTAGGAAGAATTACTTTTAAAATAGTCTCTGAGAAACCCATAAGATCAAGATGAACTGCCATCTAAGTCTAAAGTGTTTTGCTTTGAAAAGCACCCCCAGGGCAGGTCAGTCAGTCTGTAGGCCAGACTTCTTACAGTAGCGATTCTGATGAAACCAAGAGCTCTGGTGGAAATCTCAGAGCGGCCTGAGAGGGAGCAGACAGACATCCAGGGCATCCTGGGGTGAAGCAGGCAAGTCCCATCCCAGCAGGCTGGCCACAGGCTCACACGGCAGAGTCTGCAGGCACTTTGGGGAACACGTTGGCCCAGAGCTTTGAAGAGGAGCTGCCAGGACTCATCAGCCTCATGCCTCCCCTCCACTTCAACCCATTCCCTCTTGTCTCTCCTAAGTGAAGGGGGCTCCTGGGCCTCGCTGCATGCACCAGTGTTGATTGAGTGCAGTGGAAGCTGGCCAACATTGCTTTGGGCGGCACTCGGTTGGGTGAGGTGCTAGTCTATCATCCTTCAAACACCCATCCAAGAAAGTATTGCCTCCTGGCACTAAGTGCACTTTATTTCCCTTTAGCAGTCACATGAAAGGACCAGGTCTTCATTGTCTTTCCTTGTCTATTTCTGCCTCCCTCTAAGAGTTCATTTTCTTTCTAGCACATATTTACTGGTTTTGCTTGTAGCTTAAGGAGAGTGTTTTAATCAGAAAACATCAGGTCATTTGTGCTGGGAATACTCCTCACCTGTCCTTAGTGTTCACAGACATGGGCGCACATGTGTGCGTGCTCACACATGCCTCTCTAACTTAATTGCCCAATTTATACCCTGAGAAATGCCCCCAAATCTTTGTGTATTATTTTGTGATGGCCACCCCAAAAGCAGCCAGTTATTAAAGGAAGAGAAACAGAGTTTGAATATTCAAAGCAAGATCATTTGGAATGTGCTTAGAAGTACTCCTCTTCATCATGACTCAATTGACCCTGTTTTCACTACCGCTGAGTTGTAATCGTCAACAAAGTCCCACTAAGAAAATGTGAACCAAAGGTCACACTTGCCATAACCTATCTATTTCAGGTTTACATACCAGCTCTGATTTGGAGGAGGGAATAACATATGAGCAGATGCAGGTGAGGTTTTTGCAATGCCTTGAACAATTTTATTTTGTTGCTTTTAATTCAGTATTAACCTGAATTTCTTTTTTTTTTCTACTTCAGACTGTGATTGAAGAAGTCCTAGAGGAAAGTGGTTATTACAACTTTACATCTAACAGGTGAGATCTAGAGTTTTCTTTTAAATGTGAAAGGTCAATTGAGATCATTGGATGTTAGATCTGATTATCCTGGATTCCAGAGATTTTTTTTTCCTACTTTTATTTTAAATACTTTTGTAAAATATCTTGGCTTAGACTAGATACAACCATGGGTAGAATGTGTGTTGCCTATCTTTTGTATGGATGCAGCTGCTGGTTCTCTTTTGAAAAAGAAAGGGCGATAGCTTAGTGGTAATTTACTCCCAGAAAAAATAAGAAACATAATGAAATTGAAAAGCATTTCTAGGGTTGTGTTTTTTTTTTTTTTTTTAATTAAGCATTTGTTCCCTTCTAGTAGAGCTGTAAACTCAAATTTCCATCACTGAAATCTACCCATTATTTGTATAGAATGCAGGGGGAAATGCACCTAAACAAAGAATCGCTTCTGGTGAATTTAAGATATGTTCATGGGAAAGGATTTGTTGTTATGTATTGCTATTTGCTTACCCTAAGTAAGGAACCTCAGCTTACTGGGGTTATGTAAGAACTATTTGTGCTCTAAAAATATAGTGTTTTATCACTTCTGTCCAGTTCTGATTGCTGTGTTTTACTGTTGGGCACAGTGTTGGCCACAAAGATCTGAGTAGTTAGTTTACTTGAGAGGCAATTCTGGGAAACACTCGTAGGAGAGTGAAGAAATAATTCAATCAAGGTTTCATTTTCAAGCAAGTAACCATTGTGGCTGACTGGGGCTAGACCCCATTGGGGAAATCTGAGAGCCAGTACAGAACACGTAGCTGAGGTATCCCACTCAAGGGCTGAGGGAGCTGGGGTATTTGTCCTCCTGTTTCCGTGGGTCATTGCTTGCGGCCTTTCCCCCACATTTCTGGCCTTCTGTAAGGGTGGGCAGAACAGATTCCAGAGGCCAGAGAAATCCTCAGGGAGAGAAATGCAGGTGCTGGTGGTTGGAAAGCAGGCCAGCAGGCTGTGAAGGCATGTGGATGAGGGGATGTGGGCACTGACAGTGTCTACACACAAGTTGTCTCTTGACTTTTCTGAGGGGCCCCTCATAACTGAATCATCAAACTGGTCATAAGCAGCCACATCCACATTCTGTGTGGCTCCACGTTGCTTTAGTTTGTTCTCTCAAAGTGGCCTTTAATGCCTGGAGGAACTGCTTTCCTTTCCTGCTGCTGAAGCTATTTTGTGACCGCTATTTCAGTCATCCTAGAGGGTGTCTCCAAAGGTATTAGCCATGGTAAGAGAAAGAGGCCTCAAGAGCATCCTGTTAGGTTATTATATGGAAATTAGATTCTTTTTTTGAGGTTAGTTCAGTCTCCAACTTTTTTTTTTTTTTTTACTTCTCTTATTTCAACAAGTTGTTTGTATGGATCACACATAAGATTATTCAACTGCTTGCTCTTTTGGCTGGATAATATATTTCCAAAATACTACCTTTGTAGATTTAGTTCTGTTGTGATTTATAACTACAGAGAAATGATGAATAATTCTCATTTTCCAAAGGTATATTATTAATAGAAATCACCGTCTTCATAATCGCTCTCCTCCCACCTTCCCTGGAGAGACTTTGAATTTTCATTTTCTATTCTTGGGCTGAGTACATCCAGCTTTCCATGGATAGGATGAGTGTCTTTGTTCTTGACTCTTAGCTCCCTATTATTTCAAGTGCCTTTGGCTTGGAGTGGGGACAAAGGTCACTTTTGTCATAATTTATCTACATATTTTCAGAGACTCAGGATCGTGGGCAATGAATGGCTTCATATTTTTGCAGAAACAACAGTAAATATCAGTGAAAAACCAGGTGTGTAAGGAAGTGAGGGAAGCTCTTACAAGAGTTCTTATTTTTCCTTAAAAAATAATTTTAGTCTTATTTTTAAATTTACTTTTATCCCTTTTCAGTTCTATTCCTAAGTTTTAAAAAATTCAAACATTATTTCTACTTCCAAAGCTGCACTTTATATTAAAAGACATTGCAAATTTTCTTATTCTAACGAATAGATAATAAGATGCCTAATAATGAGGACAAAAAGTTATTTATAGGTATATTCAGAATTGTGAATAGAATATGGAGACATGATTTAAATGATCAAGTTCAAGAAAAATACTTTGGATATGACATACATAAAATTTTCTTAAAATGCTCCAAATTAAAATGTATCACTCACAAAAAAATTCTTATATCCGTGATATTCCCTTTTCATCTTCTTGTAACAATGATAGACTATCTTGAGAGAAGACTCTCCACAGTTTACTAGTAAAAATAACCCTTGGTTGTGCTTAAAGTAGTTGTTTACTGGTGTTCCAAATGAATTACTAAGAAATAAGTCAGCCTCCACTTAGAAGCACCTAAAAGTTCAGAAGCTGGAAATACACATAATTTCAAATATGAATCAAATCAGCTAGTCAGTGATGATTTTTCCATAGTCAAAAAGATAGAGGATGCTAAATATCACTGGACATGAACAAGGATTTAGAATGAGTAGAATGTATTTTTCTTAATAGGTTCCATAGAATAGCCAATATTATCAAAGATGCTAATAGATGTTCCCCTGAAAAATAAAACTTTGTGATCAAATATATTTGGGAAACTCTGAAAGTACAGTTTTCCATTTTTAGAGGATGTTGACACACATTACCATATTACAGAGTCTGAGATGTGCTGTAAGAAATCTGTTAACCTTGTTTACCCCAGTATTTCTTCAATCTTTCACATGCAACACAAATTCAGAAAGCTGCCCTAGGACTGTGGTTAGAAATGGGAAACATAGTTTTAACTCCCCCACCAGCCACCAGCATCTGCCCAGATCTGCTGTTGTTCTTATTGTCTTTGTCATCATCTTTATTGTCATTGTCATCGTCATCGCAAAATGTTAGTGATGTTGGTCACACAGAGAATTGCATACATAATTTCTGTATTACTGAAGTTCACCACTTCAGACAGTCAGTTCAAATTTACATGCATCTACCAAACACCCAGACAGCAGCCAAAGCATGAAGGCAAGACATGACACATTTTTAGCTTAGGTCCCAGAGTGAATATTTTGTTAGTGATAGAGAGATGCCATCATCAAACTGAAAGTCTCGGGATAAAGCCGTTATCCATTAGCTATCTTCAGGGACAGTTCCTGCAACTGTTTAAATAATGGGGAGACTGCTTGGACTGTTGGTTAGGAAGATCGTCTTGGGCACAAAATGCTGCATTAAGAAAAGGAAATAGTAACAGAAACAGAAATAGCAGCAAGGAGCCCTAAGCAAAATTGGGGATCCCTCATTTCTGGGCTTCCGGGAAGGGGAGGTAGAATGAGTTGAGAGGAAGAAAGTAGTGTAAAGACAATGAAACAAGTTCAAAACAGACTTGGCCAGCCCAAAGCACGCTCTATTCTTGATCGTTTGCAGGAATGTATGATTAAATTATATTTTACACTCATAAACATTTAGCTTCCTTACCAGAAGGAGACAGCCTAGCATGCCTTAATTTTATCATTGTTGTTTGTGAGAGTCAAACTGAATCCTGTGGGTGAATAGACATCAGGCATATCCTCCTTATATACTTAGGGGTACACATTAACATTTTTAACAATGAAATCTGCATTGAGAAGTAAAATTTGCAAGAGAAAAAAGAAATCTACAGTTGGCATTGCTTTTTCCCCCAATTAACTGATAACATGTAAATTAGATGTTTACAAGCTACTTTGAATGGGTGTTTATTTTTCTTCTATAAAGGGTTATCATTTCCAGTGGAGTTTATAATTTGAGAAAGACCCTGTTAGCACCACTGTGGCAAATGTTAGCAAAATGTGGCTTTCTAAAAATGTCCCATCCTATTATGTTTAGAATCATCTTTTCTTCACTGGGATTTATTTACATATATCCCTGAGCTACTGCTTTTGAAGTTGAATGTGTGAAGTCAAATATATGTGACTATAGAGAACTCTTCCCACTTCTGAATCTTCTAGATATCACTCCTATCCGTGGGGGACCAAGAATCACCCAACCAAAAGATGAAAACCCTGCATTTTGAACAGACTTTGTTTTCCTAGTGAAGTTCAAGTTCTGGACTTCAGCTCCACCAGATGCCCAAGGATTGGGAGCTGCTGGAAGGGTGTGGAAAAGAAAAGACCAAGATGCCTTGGCCCCTCCAGGGCCTCTCTCTGGAGGTCCTGTGCTAGGTTCTGTGGCCACGGCAGCGTGGGAAGGCTCTGCTCCCTGGATGTGGTAGACACAGGATGACAGGGCTCTCGGTGTGCTTCTGGGAGAAGAAAGCTGCAAAATTCATCTGTGGGGAGAAAACTTGCACCTCACAGAACTTTCCTCCAAGTTAAAAAAGAAACAACAACAACAACAACAACAAAAAACAAACAAAAAAAGTCATATTTTTCAACAGAATGTTTTATATTTAGGATTGCAGAAACTATGTTTAAAGGCATCTAGCCTTCCGTGTATAAAAATAGTTTTAGATTGAGAAAATTACAGGCCCCAGAGTAATAATATATTGGACAATTCACTGTATTCCCCCATTTTTTTTTTTTAGTTTTAAAGGAAATTCAAAATAGGTGATTGAATTTTGTTGTTGTTGTTTTAAGGAAAGGATTGGTTCTCTCTTAACCAGTGGGTGCTAGTGGCCTGAAGACAGTAGACAGTATTTGTAACCTTTGCACAGCCTCTGGGAGTAACTGTCAAATTGTCGGATGTAAGCTAGACTAGTCGAATATATTGCTGTATGGTGTGTGTGTATATAGACATATATATGGGGGAGGGAGGAGAGGTTTTGATTAGGCTAATGCTTTGCTGCTAATCAAACTTAGAGTGTTTTTAGAGCACTTTGAAGAGTTCATAGAATCTATGAAAGAGATGCAATATTCCTTGTTCTAAGTCCCTTCTCACTAAAATTACCTACATCGTTTTGAAATTTTTATTGTTTGGGAATTTAAAATGAAAACAAGTTATATAATAAAATATAAGTCCCTTCTTTATTCATTGAGACATCCCTAAAAAAACAAGAAATCAGAATGCCAAATAGTGTTCCATTCCTACGTAGGGAGACTTTATGATGAAAGTTTTCTAGATTCTTATTGGGCTAACATCTCTTCAACTGGCTTATAATTGGTGTAATATCCAGAAATGCCCTTATTGCCAAGTCAGACTGCACTTCTAACTGCTTAAAGAACACTTTAATTCTATATAACTAGTAATATGAAAGCTGAAATTATGCTTTTTATTTACTGCTCACTGAGTTCTGTTATCTTTATTTACATTGATATATTTTTAGTATGTTCAAACAGGATTTAGCTCAATATATTTACAGGGGTTGAAAAATAATAACCTTTTGTGTAGTACAGAAAAGCTCCTAATGTGAACCCATACCACTTTTACGATTTGTATGTTCAACACTTAAAGGATATCCAATTCCTTTAACTAATGCCTGTGAAAATTGCCAATGAATCTTTATCTTTAAGCCAAATTAATGATTACAAATACACTGTAATTTAAAATAACAGATGCAATTACAGTAATGAAAAATGTCAGTTTCAGCTTTCAAACCAATTCCATTCATATGTTAAATTTACATGTAAGATCAAAATGCTATGATTTTGTTGATTTACCCAGGTAAAATTTTATTCCTAGCCCAACTGAATTTGAACTTGCACTATTATTTTGTATATCTTTTCATGTATGGAATGGACACATTTCCTCGTTGTGTAAGAGGCAGAGGCCTACAGGGGCATAAATTTTAATTGTGATAGAAGCCAATACCTAGAAATAAACCAAGCTGTTGGGATGAAAGTTTGAACAATAAAGTTCTTTCTCAAATGATAATATATTGTCAACAAAGTGTAGAAAAGAATAGTATTCAGAGGTTACACCTTGGTAAAAAAGAGAGAGAGAGTGAGAGAGAAATGATTTCTTTGAAGGTGTTTTCGAATGCATACAGTTGACCTTATTGACCAGAAAGGGAACAAAATATTTCCATCAAACTACTTCTTTTAGACCATAGACGTGGCATTTATTATGCTAGAAGCCCGGACGAATTAACAAAGATAAACAAATGGATGTCAACAGCTTTAGGCCTGTCAAATCTTGCTGACAGATGCATTCTTTTGCCAAAGTCATGAATGTATTCTATTTGATCCCCTTCATAGGGGACTACCAGTCACTGGATCCACATTCTCCCAGCTCAAGAGCAGGCCTCTAAGAGTTAGGCACTGGTAAGGGATCCCTCTTGTACATGGAGTCTCATCCCCACAGCGACGTTGCCTTTTCAAAAGCCCTCACTTTCTGACTTTCTGACAAGAAGCCCACTGCCCTCACAAAGAGAACAAGAATGATCATCTTGTTTTCACTCTCCAAACTGCCCTCTAGTGCAAAGTTTTTACTTGAGTGTAGTAGGCTCATAATCTTTGCTTGACTGCCTTTAAATTTTTTCTCTTTCTCTTGTATAATTGTTATTTGTTGTGCATTGAAATCCCTGTGAATTCATCTCATTCTCAGTCACTGAATATTTGTATGGGACAGAACATGAATCAGTCTTTTCAAATCACTTTGGATACCCAATGCTTCAGTTAATTATGTTTTGATCTACCAACTCTGTCTGAATATGTGTACTTGAAACCTTAATTTGCTTTTTAAGAGCAAAATGATCCATTTTCAGGGAAGTGACTGCCGCAGGCATATGTGCTTGCTGGTTGTTAACCTTATATTCTTCCAGATGTTTGATATTTAATTAGAGGTCTCCAGGGAATAGTAACGTGGACACTAGACCCAGGGCTCCTGGGTGAATTTCAGGATCTTGCTGGAGAAACGCTGCTTGAGTTTAATGTGGACACTTGTATAGCACTGGGCTGTGTGCACGCTCTGGGCATTCTAAAGCAGAACCTAATTAAAGAAACACTGTTATGCAGTCTACCCAAATGATAGAACTGATCAGGAGGTAAGGTCTTCTTACAGGTACCATCTAGGACTTATTAAATACTACGAATTTTGATAATCAACAACAAATACAGGACCGGTTGATTACATGTAATTCCAGCAATATCATCAGTTAATCGCCACTCATATTTAAGATGTGGAAGGCAAGAATATTGTTTAGACAGTTGTATCAGTATTAATATGCATAGTATCCGCATCCCTCTATTTGATTTGCTGAATTGCAAACTATTTTTATCGCTCTCTCTCTCTCTTTTTTGGAACTGTGTACAGCAAATACGCTGGATTCCTGTAGAAATGGCTTCAGCTACTATTTGAAGGCAGGAAAAACTTCTTTGTAAGGTACTTTTATTGCTTGCCTTTTACTTTTTCTATGGTGCGTATTCATGAACACAGACATCAGCTGGAGAGGCAATGCAGATGAACCAGGCTGAACCAGCTCCTCGGCAACCTGAGATGCAGCTATGAAGGGTTGGTGAGCAAGGAAGCTCAGTGCTTCCCTATGTTGACCTTGACTCTTGGGGTAAAATTCCGTCTAAACATGAAATTCTTCATGTTCAACAACCAAATGTGATAATAAGTATATTTTATGTAACTTTAGATCTTCCAGATCATGTCCTTTGATGGAAATTGACAGAATTTTGGGTAGATTATCTTTTCCATTGAAATGTGCTGCTAACAGTATGCTTACCCTTGGATGCCATTTTTCACGTTGATAGGAAGACACAAATGTCTCAGGGAAACAACTTTGTGATAAAGAAAGAAATTCTTATGTGTGTCATTGCGGTTAAATTGCATATTGTAAATATAACTGTTATGGCTGATTACATCCCTGCTGTGATGTTGCTTTGAGATTTGTAAGAGGGATAGGAAGGATTTTATGATTTTGATGGAGTGACTGATGGATATTGCAAATTTACATGTCTTCTGGGTCCACAAGCAATAGTTATTTTAAAAATGAAGATCACGCACCCTAGAAGCATAGCAGTGTTCTTGGTCTGTGAGGTATGTTAGATTTTTTTTTTTTTAATACATACATGCAGTAAAGAACCAGTTTTTAACATTTTTAAAAGCTTATTGATCTTATCATAAAAGTGAACTCTATTCTCAACCGAAGACTGAATATTATTCCTCAAACTGTAGCAAGATGCCTTTTTTTTTTTTTCCATTTTGTACCATGAAGCTTTACACTGTACCCAGGAACTGTCTTTAGAGGTAACAGAAATGCATTCATTACAGCAAATACAGGACTGTGTAAAGGCTGTCATTTGGAAGTAGCTTACCTTTGTTTCCTCAGAACAAAGATAGAAGTTTCATTGTTTACAGAAAACCAGTGTCACTTTGATAGGTAATCAATCAGCAAGTGTGGTTGATGCTTGGAATTGATGTGTTGAGCTCACAAGTGAAAAATTAGCTGAAGGTTTTGCAAATGTGTGATGAACTGATCCCATAAAACGAGCAGAGAGAGGTTTGAACTAGAATAACAAACCCAGAGGAACACAGCTTAAGGCTTTAGCACCTGCAAGTCAGACCACAAAGGCCACTTATAAAATAATATCCTTAATCCATGATTTAGTTCTACATTTCAAGCACCAGTTAAGTCAAAATTCTGGAAAGGAATATAATGCTTATGAGTGGTTATTAAATTTTAGCTTTCCTTGCCCTTCATACAAGTATGTTTACCTCATACTTCAGTGAGTTTGGAAGGAAATGGGGCTGGTTTAGGGATACCTTATATCAAGAAGGAATGCATGAAGATTTGTATGAACTCCACATGACATTGAGGGAGGCGAATAAATCTAAGTACTCAGAAGTGAAACCCCAGCTTGTTAGAGATAAAAGATGATTCTGTCAAGGGGATAGGACAGTCTGCAAACAAAAACTGAGAAGTCAGAGGGCAAACAGAAGGCAAGTGGTGTCCCGGAGCCTGGCATCTCCCACAGGCCAGTCCCAGGGTGGCAGGTGATTGGCAAGGGGCCAGGCAGTTCCTGATGCTTGAATGATTCCTGCTGCTGGGTCTCCTGGCAGCAGCGGGTCGGGTCTCTCCCCAACGTGCAGTTACTGATGGACTGGTCTCTCTGCACTGTCACCAGTGAGCTGAACTCCCAGAAGAGTAGCAGATGGACCCCTGAAGCGCCCTAGTATTGTGTTGGTCCAATCCTTAGGACTGGGTCCCTGTGAAGCATTCCAAAGACGTTAGACTCCTCTCAAGGACACGGTTGTGTCTGCCATTCAGTGAATGTGTGTCTGCCGCTGACACCATGTTTGCTTCCCCCTCTTTTATCCATGGCCTCGGGCCTGTTTTGTCTGACAAAACAAATTTTGCAAGACATATATGTGGACATTAAATAGATAAATGTGGGCAGATCTGAATACATTTACCCTTGGCTAGATTCAAAAAGAAGCATTTCCATGTATTTCAGTTGTCTGTGAGTAAACCAGTTGATAATCAGGCTACGGAAGGATGCCGTCATTTTGCTCTTCCAAAATGGCAAACAAAAATCACTTCAAAGGAAAATCTTTTGAGTGAATTTTGTGTACTGACATTTAGTGGATCAAAACTGAATTGGGATGCTTCCTGTATTCTGTTGTTCCCAGTGGTGAGTTTGGGAAGATCAAAAAGAACAGAGCTGTCCTCTGGGGGGGAAAAAAAGTGCAGCCTCCCCCCCTTGTCCCATCTCATATGGCCCAGAGCTTCTGTGTTCTGGACCGCCACAGGCCCACTGTGCCCACAGAATGGAAAAGTACCTTCAATTTGCTTCTTCTCCCTTAGCTTGCAGGCGCATACCTGTCTCTGTTCCAGTCCCATCTGCAGGCCTCTCTTCTATTTGGCGCACACCCCGGCTGCCCATTCTTACCGGAGGAGCGCACGGCTACGAGGCTTCCTGTGGGGAGCCCTGCGCGGTCAGAGGGAAATTGGGGAGCTCTGTGACGCAGGCGGTATGGAAGGCAGAGGGACGAGGGACCTCTTGCTCTGCACATGAGTCTGTCCTCCCCAAACCTCCGAAATGTTCCTGCTGTGAGCACACTGAGGCTCCAAGGTGGCGAGGTCTGAGGCCCTGGGAGAGAAGAGAAGGGCAATGCCTCTATGAAAGATTTATATAAAAGATGCACGTGGCCTTTATTTTTGCTATCGCTTAAATATGCTCTGTAAAATGCTAAAGAAAATTAAAAATGTATTTTCAATCTTATTGGAAAAGAATCTCTCTTTTGTCAAGAGTTTATAGCAAACGGTTGTCGCTTTTCTCTGACCAGCTCTCTCAATCTCTCCTTTAGGCTTATGAGTCTTTGATTAAAAAAAAAAAACCCAAAGCTCCGAAAGGTGATCATATATATGTTTATGCTCAAATATGTCCCGCAGCTCTAATTGGTGGCAACTATCTACTGCCACCAATGTTGTATAACGAGTACTTCAAAACTTAGTGACTTAAAATGACAAGCATCTATTATTTCTCATGAGTCTGTAGGTCAGCTGGGTGTTCTGCTGATCTGAGCTGGGCTCCCTCATGTGCCTCTGGTCAGTTGACAGGCTGCCTGGTTCTGGATGGTCTACACGGACTCAGATGGGACAGGTCAGCCCTCCCCCATGTGTCTCTTACACCCTTCCAGCAACCTAGCCCAGATGTGTTTTGTGGTGGCAGCAAGAGCCAGTGCAGAAACCCAGGACTCCCTTGTCAAGCTTCTACTTGCCATCAGGTTTTCCCAATTCCCATTAGCCAAAGCAGATCCCATGGTTAAATCTCACGTGAACGTGGGAAGGTAGATCAGGTTTTTATCGCTGTGTAACAAATGGCTATAAACTTAGCAGTTAGAAACGACACAAATTCTTTATCTTGAAATTTCTGTAGGTCAGAAGTTTGAGCATGTTTTAAAGGGTCCTCTCATAGGCTGGAATCAAAGTATAGGAGGGGGGCTGGGGTCTCATCCGAGCCTTGGAATCCTCTTCCAAGATGGTGTGATTATTGGCAAACTTCAGTTCCTTGTCTGTAGGACTGCAGTCCTCAGCAACTAGATGCCACCTGTAATCCCCTGCCGTATGGCCCTGCCCATAGACAGTTCACATCAAGGCAGCTTGCTTCTTCAAGACCAGCAGGAGAGCTGATCTCTTTCCCTCCTCGTTGTTGAGGAAGAGAGTTTTAGAACACAACCAAATCAGGGGAGTGACATCCTGTCACCTTCATCATGTTCTAGTTGTTATAAACAAGTCACAGGTGCAGCCTGTACTCAAAGGGAGGGGATTATACAAGGAAATGAGTCACTGAGGTCACTTTAGGGTATGTCTGCCACAGAATGTAACACTAAAGGGCACAGGAATCAGGAGATCTGAGAAATATGAAATATCACAATATATGAAATTGAAACAATATATGAAACCCCAAAATATGAAACATCACAATATCAACACACCTGGAGAAGGAAGAATTGTGTGAAGTAGCCTCATAAAAATGACTTCAGACCACGGGACCTGAATTCCAGAACATTTCTAGTCCCCATCCTAGGACTCAGTTAGATGTCTCCAGGAGGCTGTCTGAAAACCAAATCTAACCCAGCCAACAGACCCACAGTCCTCAGTCACTGGCATGAGAAGCAGGAATGGAAATTGTTGTTCTTCTAGAAGCCAGGGAAGCTTTCAGGAGAACCACATTCTTCAAACTCCGTGAGGGGTAATCTGCTTTTTTTTATTTTAGTTCTTTTTTTTTTTTTTTAATTTATTTATTTGAGAGAGAGAATGAGAGAGAGAGAGAGCACATGAGAGGGGGAGGGTCAGAGGGAGAAGCAGACTCCCTGCCGAGCTGGGAGCCCGATGCGGGACTCGATCCCAGGACTCCAGGATCATGACCTGAGCCGAAGGCAGTCGCTTAACCAACTGAGCCACCCAGGCGCCCTATTTTAGTTCTTTATCAAATGAGAACAAATTGATTATTCTCAGTGATTATGTTTGTACGGCAGAGAACAGGAATTAAATAAGTGAATTATTAGCTATAGCTATCTATACTCTACAACCTTAAAACTGCAACCTTAAAAAAATACATCAAAAGAAAAAAAAATACATCATAAGCAATGAGTAAAGGAAGATGGCACCCAAATATAAAGATTCTGTCCCTCTTCTCAAGATTGAGCACATAATTTCATATTCATTTTGCTCTATATACGAGCTTTATATGAAGCTGTCCCTATTGTGCAAATTTAATTTGCTGCCATACTACATATGAAGACTAAAATGGCATGAATTAATTTTGCTCATGTACTGGTTTTATCTCTTGAGCCATGCAATGTTGCCACAGATGTTTTAACCATCTTTGGTATGTGCAAAAAGATTGTTTATTTAACCCAGAAAAGCAGTTGTAATTTTCATAATGAGGATATAGGTACACATATTGTGAATTGTTCAAGGATCAAGAAACAAATCACTTAAAGTCTAAAATTCCCTAAATTTATTTGCACACGAAGCAAGAGGTAAACACGATTAAGGATCTGGGCTTTTGGCTCACACAGACTTGGGTCTGAATGCTAGCTCCAGGAGTTTCTATTTGGATGACTTCAGAGCAAGGACCTAACCTCTCTAGGGCTTAGCTTCCTCATCTGTAGAAGGTAGACACTAGTGGATTCCACTTTCGAAGCTTCCTGAACCCAGGCTTGATGTAAGAATTAAATATCATGGTAGAGGGAAGGCACTCAGGGCAGTGTCAGCCTGTACCCGCCCAGGTCCACAGACCCTGCACTATTTCTGTGCCCCAGGCCTCCTGTACTCTTTCTCTCCCGACAGCCTGCATCCAGGTCTCTTTGGTGAGAACTGTCCTCGGGTTGCAGGAACCGGTTTTGTCTGCTGGCACTGGTGAAACTTCACTCTCCAGAGGTAGCCCTTAATGACTTACAGAGATGTTCAGGGGAGCGAATCCTCCAGCACCCTCACCCCGGACTGCGACAGCTCTGAGGTATGCCCGTCACTGTTTCACAGTTCCCTTGGAGAACAGAGTCAGTCACCCTCCGTGGAACTGTGTCTGGTAATGTGTCCTAGCCTGGCTTCCTTCTGGTCCCTGCCTTACTTCCCCACTCACCAATCGGTTTTCCCGGCAGCACTTCCTGACGAATCCAGCCCAGACCTCAGGATATGCTTCTAGGGAAGACCACGCAAGGCACTGGCAAAATATAAATGGCCAAATTAAAATGCACTTAAACTTTTTGTGATGAGGAGCGTGGATTGACAATCTCTTAATGGTACACGTGCCAAGGATATGATTGGTGTCACAGTCCTGGTATAGAGTCCCCATTAAGCAGGAATGAAACTAGGCACAGTGACGGCACTCCCCTGGCCTCCTCTCCCTACCCAGGGTCATGGGGTCCTCCGGCTACCAGTGGGGTAACAGAGACTAGCAGCATAAAGAAAGGCTAGATGAACAGGGCTGTGGCACCTCCCTCGCCTCCTAAAAGGTTTGGAGGCATTCCTTCCCATTCCTAGGCAATCAGCTGCACCTGCCACCCTGCCCCTGCAGTTCTATTCTTATACTTTAGATCAAATGAGGTCAGAATTTCAGGAAAAGAATTCCCAGGAAGTAGAACCGTTGGGGAAGAAGTGGTCTTCCTGCACCTCCATTCACGACACAGAGAGTTAACTCAGCTCGAGGGAAAATTCCCTGCCGTCTAGAAGGAAAGGCTAGCTGGCTCTCATTTGGTCTCTGAGAGAGATGGAATGGTTTTCTCATTTGTCCTTCACCAATTCTCCTTTGAGAATTTTTTCTTTTTTTCGAATAACCACAACCAAAATAAAGAGCATCTTGGTGTCTGCTAATTTATTTTTTAAATGCTTTTGAGTTCTGCTTATTAATCCCACTGTGAACCTTTTAGATGATCATATCTGCCTCCTTTCCAAAAAATTATTTCTTATGACAAACATGTACCTTTCAGCATGAATTACATAACAAGTGACTACTCTATTGAAATGCTTATCAGCATCTCTGCTCAGTTACACTATCTTCATTGGAAAAAAATTGTGAGGACAATCCCCGAAGGTTGTCATGTCCTGTTTTGTTCCTCTGGTCACTTGCCTGGTCAGGCCTTACCAGCAGTGACCTGAGCATTTCGGTAACAGGTGCTCCAGTTTGGAAAGGGTATTCCAAAGTCAGCAGTGCAGAAAGGCAGGAAGCGGTAGTGAGGTACTTGGTCCTTCACAGTCAGCTTGCCTAGAGAGTGCCAGATACGAGGAAGAAAAGCACTCACTCCTGGCCATAGTCTTTGCTCCTGAAGGATTCAGTAGAACTGCCACTAGAACACTTTCCTGGCCCCTTCTACTCCCTACACCATCCTTCCCCACCTCCTGCCTGTGCGCATGCGTGCCCACGCGCACACCCTCCCCCCCACCTCTTTCAAGAAGGTGGACAGAATCTTCCAAACCTTTTCCTATTGGTTAGCATTTTCCTTGGTCAGTTGAGATGGCATGAAGCTTTATGTTGGCCACATTTCCAATCATCTACTCAACTCTTTCATTAGTTTTCCCTTTTTTCTTTCTTTCTTTTTTAAATAAAAATATTTTATTTTATTTTATTTTATTTTATTTTATTTTATTATGTTATGTTAGTTACCATACATTACATCATTAGTTTTAGATGAAGTGTTCCATGATTCATTGTTTGTGCATAACACCCAGTGCTCCATGCAGTATGTGCCCTCCTTAATACCCATCACCAGGCTAGCCCATCCCCCAACCCCCCTCCCCTCTAACAACCTCAGTTTGTTCCTTTTTTCTTATTCTAGATTTGGAATGTGTTGGTTTATATGCTAACCTTGTTTAAACTCTGTGTCTAATAGGAAAATATCTCACCCTACATAACACAATGACTTCAAGAGACAATACTATTTATATTATTTAATATTAAAGCTTGTCTCCTTTTTCACTTTCTCCTAAATTTTGAAGTATTTTTAATGTGCATTTTATACTTTAAGGGATATGAAATATCGTGGAAATATTCTCTGTTTTCCTACTTTATCCTGTAGACTCCATAACAGCCTCCAGAGCGTTTATAGCACCATAGATTTTTGTTTTTGTTTTTCCATCAGAAACCATAGAGGTGAATCGCTAACTTTGAAATGAAATTCTGACCTCATCTTTACCTAGCATTTCTATTTTTAAAAGTTTTACTGAGTTATATGGATCAAAACACAAACACACAAACAAATAAGAAGTTGACTGATAATATTTGAATCAGAAAGTCTTTCGTCCACTTCACAGTAATCAGATCAATTTAAAGAAGTGCTAGATTTACCTAGAGCAGTAAGTTTATGAGACTAATTTCTAAAATTCTCACCTCAAAATTCAGTCTGTCCTTTGTCCTGGGGAAGGAGAGGTGTGTTGAGTGGTTACTGCATGGCAGGCACTGTGCAAAGCACTTTCTAGATGTCTATTCATCATAACAGCCACTGTGCAAGAGGTCAGAACTAACAGTATTGTAGAAATGAAACAAACAAAACAAGGTTCAGGGACGTTAAGAAGCCAATAGTTAGTGGTAAAAAACAAAACAAGAAAACGCAGAACCCCAGAAGAAAACCAAGATTCTGAACACCTCTAATACCTATGCTCTTTTTAGTCTCACCAAGTAAAACCCTTAGTTTATATCATCAAGATAAGATTACTCAATTTATGGGACTTAAAAAATTCTCTTTATGTCTTACTTAACGGTATCATCTTGCCTCTAGGTCCTAGCGTCTGCTTTGTAGGTATCGCTTAGGAATGCCTTAAATAATAGTTACAGGACAACAATGCTCTCTTCATTCTTTCCAAAGGCACAAATGCAGACCACTCTAGCATTTCAGGAATTGTTTACTGCTGGAGCATGAGCCATGCCAGAATACTCACAATCCAACCCACATTTTAATGTTTTCAGTAGGACCCAACTTTCTATAAAGTGCTTTGATGACCCTGCTCATATAACCTCTTGATATGTTGTAAGTTTGCAAGTAATACTTGCTAATTAAATGGCTCAAAAATCAATCCAGCATTTAGTCTATAGAAGTCAATGGAAAAAAAAAAAAAGACAACAGACTGGAGTTTTCCTTTCAAAGACAAAGTGCAAGAGATATTTTGGCTGTGTGACCCAAGGTGAATGACTTAACCACTGCGAGCCTCAGTTTTCAGAGATAATAGGGCTTTTCTGTCTGTACTACCGTCAGGATTAAAGGTGCTAACATATGAGAAATGGTTCAGTGTATGGATCAAGGGTACACTAAATAAATACCAGCTTGACTAAGTTGCGGTTTCCCAGAGGTTAAAGGACAGCCTTGCTGACTCATTTAAGTTTTCTCATTTTTAAAATGCCCCAGCCAGCACTGCCTCCTTGAGGATGTCCAACCCGGAAGATGCCGGTTCCAGCAAAACAGTGCCAGATGGGTCTGCTGATACCTCAGCATGCTGTTCAACTCCGGAGTACAAGAGATCGAATACCAACTGGTCCAAAGACTAAAAGGGAATTTATTGGCTCATTTAATTGAAATCTTCAGGATGGGAAAGTTTGAGGCATTGCTAAATTCAAGGGCTCAGAAGGTATCAGCAAGACCCTCTGTCTCTCTTTCTTGGACACTCATTTCTGAATTTTGCTCTCCTCCGTCATGGATTTGCTTCCACGCAGGGCCTCTTCCCACAGTGGTTCCCAGGAACACTAGAATTACAAACTTCCAGTTTCTAGTCCATTGGAAAGATCCCCTTACCACGTTGACAGAAATTACAGAACTAAGTCTCAGTAGACCAAGCTGGGCAACAGGTTCTCCACTTAGGCTGAGAGAAGAGAGGATGGTGGGATATGCTGATTGGCTTTGGCCTGGGTCACGTGCTGCCCTTGAGCCAATCACTGTGTCCGGGGAAATGAGACGTCTGTTCCTGGAGACCCCGGGAGAGGCTCCCAGGGAACGCCATGATTCGAGGCTGGAAAGGAGGAATCTAAGAGGAACTGGACTTTTGGAAGACAAAAAGTACATGTTTATGAACTTGGCTTTGTCTTGCCAGGAAGCATTTGCATCTGACCATTGACCGCGATGTCTGGCCAAACTTTTCCTGCCTCACTACTCTGCCATCTCAGTTTGCTTCCAGGTGCTTAGATAAACCATCTCTTAAGTAGAAGATTTTAGCAGGGAAGAAGTCTAATCGAAGTGAATCAGGAAGCCTGGGGGAGCAACTGTCTGCCTCGCTCTTGTGTTTCCTTTGTCAGAAAGCCCACTGGGTAATGGTAGACAAAGGAGTAACCACGAGCAAGCTGGAGGAATAGCTGCCTCCTTCCCTGTGGTGAGTTTCTAGCTCCGTTATTGTCATACCTGTGATTTCCCCTCTGCAATAGCCAGCTCTTTTGCTGCCCAAGGGAGTGTGTTGGATTCTGTGCAGTGATGCTGCCCCTGTCAGTCTCCAGCCCTCTCCTCCTTGGGGCAGGATTATGCCTCAGCCTTTCCCCAACTCTACTCCTCAGCCTGCACCGCTGATTGTTAACCTGTAAGGCTGGGCCTTCCAAGCCCTGGGCAGCCAGTTATGTGACTAGCGAGCTTAGAGTCGCACAAAACCTCTTCCCCAACCCACAACGGTTGGGATCTTGCGTTGTTCTTGCTGGCCTGCCAGTTGTGTCAGCTAGCGCCCTTCGCACCCTCCGTCAGCCTTGTCATCAGACCCTCTTTTAGGAGTTATCTGCCTGACTGTAACCCAGGCCCTGGCCTGGCCTTCCACCCCAATCCATTTGGCTGAATCCCAAACAAACTGAGCACCTGAAACCCAAAACAGAGCCTGCTGCTCACCTTGGATAATGACACTCATATTAAGCCCAAGTTGTCGATGTCCACTGGATGATGATATTTAGGTAGCATCCTTTACTCCCTCAGCTTGCAGAGGGCCAACTTATCCTGTTTACCCATTCCAATTCTGTACCGGCACCAAATTCTCCAATGTGCTTTGGTGCCAAGCCTGTTCATGTGACTTATGGCACTGGGGGAATTCTCCCTGTGTAAACACAGCAAAGCTGGGTCATCCTGACTGAGAACATTTCATGAGCCAAGTGCTCATTCACCCCTTTATTTATTCATACAACAAATGTTCATCACATAATCCAGGGCTTTTAAAACGCTAACATGCCTACTAATTACCTATAGGACTTATTAAAATGTAGGTTCTGATTCAGTAGGGCTGTGGTGGGGCCTGGGCTTCTGTATTTTTAAGAAGCTTCTAGATGATACACCTGCTGACATCTCATGAATAGCAGTTTCAGTAATAAGGAATATAGAAACTCAGTAAGCATTTGTTGAATGTTAAATGAATGAAAACCTGAAGGAAAGTTTTGAACAAAAGTTTTAATTTAGATAGAAAAGAGAGGCATGATGTTGGCAAGTTATTTGTAAGTGATGGTTATTGGGTCAAAGGCTAAAGCCTTTGCCATCTGAGGCTTTTCTGGTGTGTTGCCCCTTTATCCATCCTTATGACCTTTTTATTTATTTATTTTTTTTAAAGATTTTATTTACTTATTCATGAGAGAGAGAGAGAGGCAGAGGGAGAAGCAGACTTCCCGCAGAGCGGGGAGCCCGAAGCGGGACTCGATCCCAGGACTCCGGGATCATGACCTGAGCCGAAGGCAGACGCTTAACCATCTGAGCCACCCAGGCACCCCATCCTTATGATCTTTGATGCATTTCCCCTGTCTCTTACTAAGCGAGGCAGAGCCAACTTCTGATTAGCATTTCAGTTATTTTACTTTTAAAGCCTGTTTCCTGTTGTTTTTGAACCATACTCACAGTTTTCCAATATGCTCTGTGTAAGCATGGCTTTACATTCACACACACACACTCACACAAACACACATACACACACACGTGATGCCTAATTATTGGTGATTTTTTTGTAACCAGTAACCCCTACATCCCCCAACTCTACTGGACACCAAGACTACTCATGGCATGGCATGTCTAGATTACCAACAACCTTACCAAAGCTCAAGCCAGGTAGAAAATGGAAAGTGCCCAAGATATCCCATAAGAGACGAGGCCTCCCTATCCCCACTTCATCCCTATTATTTTCTTCCTCTTTCACTGATTTTTGGCTTGATGTCTTTACCAATGCAGATTAGCTGGACAAAGCAAACACTCTTTTGTACCCTCAGAAAGTTCATTTTTCAGTTCACAGCATAGTTTGTGGAGAGGTTTGCTCTGTGAAGGAGGAACATAGTAGGTAAAAGGTAAGCCATTTCACAGAGGTCAGTTGGGAGCCCATTCTCTGTGGATCTTGGATGATCTTGCCTCATGAAGAGCTCCTTAGAGGTCCCCAAGAGGCCTAGAGAGGAAGCTGGTGTTGGAGAGGGGATAAGGTGGCTGGCTAGTGGAAGCATTAGGGTTGTCATTCCTACCTCTGAATTCTGGCTCTCCACAGAATGAACCCTTTGCTCCTAACTGAAACTTGCTGGAAATGAGGAATGCTCACATATTAGTTACCTCCCTGCCTGCCAGCCAAGTGCTTCCCTTTGCTGTATTCCTGTAGACAACAGACATTATAACCCCAGACAGGAATTATGCAGAGCTCTGATTCCTCAGATATGTTGAGTTGGGGACATATTTTTTAAAGTAAAATTTAATTGTAAGTTTCCTACAAGCATCACCTTAAAGAACTTTGCCTATCCTCCTAAACCCAAATCCACAACAAATTAAATTTCATCTCTTCTCTCCAGAATGGACTCTCTTTCTAACTTTAATAACAAGTGGATTAAATTCAAGTTCCCATTCAGCTGGTGTACCATTTCAGTTTAACCTGCCATGAACTTGAGCTCACCTGAGGTCATGAATGGAAAATGTACACATCTCATGACCACCATTCAGCAGGCTTTAGAAGACAACCTAAGACATTCATCAGCTTTTTGAGGAGGCAACGTTTGACCTCAAAGTTTCAATGTCTTAGCTGTTATAACCATTGTAGATTTAAGGGGCATCCAAGGACTTGGAACTACACCCTTTGAACAGCTAACGGTCCCTCAACATAGTCACTGAATCGTGGACTTTTATTACAGGAAGAACCTGGAGAGAAGCATGCGAGGGCTCTGCTCTGCAGGTTATAAAACTTGTTCAATGTCACACCACCTCAAACTCATGGAAGAAGACAGTCTGGGGAGAGCCCTCTGGCTGAATTTGGAAGCATGTATTGAAAAAGCCATACTTGAATTACAAATGGCTTGGGTTGGGCTTGTTCCATTAATGCATGCTAGCTTGGTGATGTGTCTGGTTACAGTGTGACATTTTCAGCTTCTGATTTGGATGACAGTGGCCAAAAACTGGAAGATTTTAAGAGTACCATTGTTATCTATATATTAAGACAGTGTCTCTCTAAGATTTTATCTTTTTTTTTTTTTTAGGTTAGAACATCCTTTTCTGATTCACATCTCCTTCCCCCAGAAGAAAAGGAACACAAAAAGTACGCACAAAGAAAGAAGTAAAACACTTATAATCCTGCCACTCAGAGCTTTTTTTTCAAAGTGTTATACATTGTTGTTACTATTCTTTAAAGATACTGTACATTTTCTAACGAGAGACTTTTTTCACTTATCAATATAAGTGGGCACATTTGCATGTCGAGCAAATCCTCATCTACACCGGGTTTTAGCAAGCTGTTGCCTGACAGCCAGAACCTGCCCACTGCCTGAGTTTGTAAGTAAAATTTAATGGGAACACAGCCATGCTCATTCATTTATGCATTGTCTCTGGCTGCTTGTGAGCTACAGTGACAGAGCTGAGTATTTGCAAGAAGAACAAGCTGGCCCACGAAGCCTAAAATATTTACTATTGGCCCTTTACAGAAAGACCTGCCTGACTCCTGATCTACACCATCACTTTTTAATATTTGAGCAACATTTCATTTCATCATCATATCATTATTTATTTAACCAGTTTCTGTCGAGGCGCATGTTGTTTCCTATTTTAAACAACATTTAGGTTGTTTCCCGTTATGCTCAACACTGGGCTGGATATGCTCGTATTTGCCTTTTTTTTTTTTTTTTGCATTCCATTAGGAAACTTGCTGAGGACTGGAATTTACTAGGTTAAAGGATTTTGTAATCTTTCCCTTTTAAGGTATTTTGGTAACCATTGTCTTATTTTCTCCATTTCTAGATAGAGGAGTTTTTCTTAATGAGGTAACAGCTGAATTGGAGATGTAGCTCTTTCCACAGTTTCTCTTGCTTATTATCTACAAAGCTATACTCAGAAAGCAAGAGAATTAAAAAACCACACAAGCCACCTTGTGGGGCTTGGTAGTGGGACACACTCCATTACTGAGCTCTAAATTCACAGCCCTAGGAATTGCTGGACACAGGGACTGAGGGATGATCCCTCCCTTTTCTGTGCCTGTGGTTTTGTCCTCCAGCTTGACTGAGACTGCAGTCATCATATAAATAGCCAGCTTGTGGAGGCAGCCCAGAGATAATGATGCAGTTTGCTTAGGTGGTTTGTGTCATGTCTCCAAGGGCGAGCATCTAGAGATGCCTCTCCTGGGGTGATGGAGCTGTCATGGTTGGAGTCTGGCCTGTCAGGTTATCTCTGTTTTAGGTCCACTTTAGCCAGGGCCTGAAGTGGTGTCTATGCTTCTGCCCAGAATTGGGTCTAAGCCCTGAGTTCCTTAGAACCCCCACTTGTAACCTGATGTATGCTGGGCATCTCATGGATGGTGTCCATCATCTTTCCCTAGGATGCAGGGAGGAGACTAAGGTAGAGAGCAGAAAATTATGGGGGGTATTTCCCCTGTCACTTCATTTGTCAGTCTCTTCCTATGGCTCTAAAAGCATGTGTGTTCACATACACTTACACACAGCTGTACACACACACACACCTGATATTAATGTGGAAGATCTCACTCAAAAAAAATTGATTTGATTTTGTATGTGATTTTTTGCTATGTGTGGGACAACCTTGCACTGCGGTTAATCGTGGGGCAAGCAGCTCCATTGCTTGCTTTCTTTTCTGAGCCAACAGAAATAAAGAGATAACTCTCTGCCATCCAGTGGCTACCAGTATGGCTAGAGTCATACAATGAAATTCTGTGCAGCTATAATAATGACCAAACTACTGATACACACAACAACATGGATGGATCTCAAAAACATTATGTTAAGTGAAAAAAGCCAGGCAGAGAAGAGCACAAACTATAATGATTCCATTTATATGAAATTCTAGAAAAGGCAATACTATAGTAATAGAAAATAGATCAGTGGTTATCAGGGGTTTGGGGTAGGGTTCCATTAATTGCAAAGAGACACAGGATAACTCTCTGAAGGGATGAACATCTATGTTTTGATTGTGATGGTGGCAACATAATTGTATAATTTGTCAAAATTTATTGGACTGTATTTAAAGAATAGAGTAGGTGCATTTTATTATATGTAAGTTACACCTTAGTAAAGTTGATTAATAAAAAAAACAAGATATGTAAGTCATAAAGAAAGAAGTGGAAGGAAAGAATCTGGACTCATGAGTGTCTGGCTTGAATAGTTGAGTGGTGTTGTCATTGACCATGAGGAGATAGTAAGGGAGAGGAACAAACGTAGGAAGTGGTAGGGAGAAATCGCATGCCAAACTGAGAGACATACATGGAGGGAGTCCAAATTTTGGAGTGGACACTGAGACTTTGGAATTATCAGTGCATTGATAGGGTAGACACTACCTATATGCATGAACTTATTCAATGGCAGTGAAGTGAGAGAGAAAAGGCAAAACCCAGGGCTCATCTGAGGCCATGCTGAATCCTTGAGAGTCTAAATGTTAGCCCATTTTTACTCAAACTGTGGTCTGTGGACCAGCAGCAATGGCGTCATCTGAGTTTGTTAGAAATGCAGAGTTTCATGCCATAATCCAGACCTATGGAATCATAATCTGCATTTTAACAAGATCTCCAGGTAATTCTTATGCACACTGAAGTTTGAAAAGTACAGTTTCAGATCAACCTCAGCCCTGCTCCTTACTTCCTTGAATTTCCTTCCACAATCCAGTTGAGAGAATAAAGAAACATGGGCTGCTGAAGCCAAGGATTACATCATTAAATTAAAATTGTTTTTCATTCTTAGTTAAAAAAAAAACAACTATTGTCTGCTAAGGGAGCTAAGAAATGTTAACTCAAATGTTCTCTGTTTATTCAACAGGCTGAGGTTGCTTCTGGGAAGCTGTGAAGGTTTATTTAGACTGGAGAGAACCTTTTTTCTTTTCTTTCTTTTTTTTTTTTTTTTTTTTTTACCAAATACAGACAGAGACAAGTCCTATTTCATTAGGAATTGCTTGAGAAATCATTTATTTTTTTGCTTTTATAAAAAAAGGGCTTTGCTTGCCCAAAGGACTTAAATGCTTCTCCTTGAATTCTTGCAAACAGATTGTCCGTTAAGAATGTTGAGCTATGAGGAATTTGGGATGCCGTATAGCAGCTGTCCCCACGTTGACCCTACAGTTGCTTCTACAAATATCGTTGCTTGTCTGAGTCCACTCCCCAGGAGAGATGGTGAGTGAGCAGGCAGATAGGAAAGCTGTCCTGGCTACTCCAGGTCTGAGGCTCACTGCTGTGGGCTCCCGAGACTGGAGCTTGTCCGGGGCATTTGGTCTGTTTGCTTGCTTGTTGAGCTGTTATTGTTTGTGGGTGACTTTCCATTGAAATATGGAGAGGTTGTTGAAGAAACTATGGCATATTGATAAGTGTCTGGGCTTTAGAAACAGCCAGGCCTGGGTTATACCCCAATGCTGCCACTTACTTGCTTTGTTTCTCTGCCTCCCTTCCCTGAAGTCTGTTTTTGTCACCACTAAAATGGGTTGTCATAAGGAGCAAATGCAGTAATGGACTGAAAAGTTTATGTAAAAACTACAATTGATCTTCCATAGGGTTGGTGAAAATCTGGCAGGATTCTCCACACCTCCCATTTTATAACCCACTCCTATTCAAGGCCACCATGAACGCATCCTCACTGTCAGAGGCTCCACGCATATAGTCATCCCCGTGAGTGGGCGTGTGCAGTGCGTAACCTGTGTGACTGTATGCTGCTGCTTTGCTGACCGTGACACCATATTCTGGATTTGGGTTTCCAGGGCCCTGTTGCGTTTTCCTCCCTCTCTTCACAAACCTTATTCTTAGAGAAGGCACAGCTGTCCGTCTAGTGTTTCTTACTGGGCAGCAGTTACTATGTTACGTACAAAGCAGAGACAGGAAAAGTATCTGGGTGCTCTCAAGCTCAGTCTAGTTTCAAAGGGAATGTTTTCTTCTTCGACAATCATCCTAAGGACAAGTTAAGCCTGTGCAAAAATAATGTGTAACTTCCTAAGCCTCCCGGTTTGTTGGATGTGAGATGTCATTGGGTCAAGCTCTTTACTTGTGGTTCCCTCGCCTCATTGCTATTGGCCCCATCACATGACTTATCTTGGTCGTGGATACTAACCATACTTGTGGCAAGCAGAGTACTTGTGTTGGGACCCAGCTCTTGTTGCTTTTGCCATTTCTGTAAGAAAAACATGCCTTGACCAGCCTTCCCGTCCGAGGAGAATGAGCAACATAGGAAGCCAATCTGGCTCAGTCTGTAACCTGGAGGCAGGCCCAGCCAACCTCAGCCAAATGGGTGAGAATAATTATTGTTGTTTGAAGCCACTGAATTTTGGGGTGCTCTGAAACTCATCCCATTTTCAACATTTCTTTGACCTCACTGGTCCTACAATCAATTGATCCTGCCACATTGTTACCATCCTTTATGTTCCTCATATCCTTATTTCCCTCCCTATCCAGTAGAGATTCTATGCTTCATTATTACAGTTGCTTCCTTGAACTCATGATCAACTTTATTACCTGGCAAACTCCTTCCCTGATCACATGAAACTGTCACCCCACAACACATTTCCACAAAGGACACTGATAGAGCACCCAGTCCTGCTAGCTGGACCCTCAGAGCCGCTCAGCAGTCCTACCATCTTGTTCTAGGGCCTCTGCTCTCACTAACTCCTGTTGCTACTGTTTTTACTTAGTTCACTCTTATTATCGTTTATTTTTACCCTTTCAAACTTTCAGCACCTCCTCCGCCATCTTTGCTCTGACTGATGACCTTGCTTAGTCTTCCACTAGGCAGCTAGAAGCTCTTTCACTTGCTCACACTATGTTATCTACCCCAACTCTAGCCTCCATGCCTCTCAATCCACCTTCCCTCTGCCTCCCAGGTTTAAACTACCCTTGTTCTCAAAGCCAACCCCTTCCTTACCCACTACATCCATCTCCTTGCACGTGTTCAAAGACACTGTTCCAGGAAACTCTCTTCTCTCTCCTCTCTATCATTTGCTTTGCTTTTCTTCTGGATCATTCCATGCATATAAACATGCTATGATTTCTTCCATTTCAAAAAAACTATTAAAAAATGCCCTTTACTTGTACTCATCCTCCAGCTACCAAATCATTCGTGTTCCTCTCATGGCAAAAATTCTTGAGAAAGCTGTCCATAGTCACTGTCTCTATTTTCTCTCCTCCCATTCTTTCTTAAATGCATTCCCCTCAGGCTCTCATCTCTATTACACCGACAAAACTGTTCTTGTCAAGGCCACCAGTGACTTCCATGCTGCTAAATGCAATGACTCTTTCATGTGGATCACTCTGTCATGCCTGAAGCATTCTGTTCACTTGGATTCTGGAATTTCATGGTCTTCTGATTTTCTTTCTAACTGCTTTGTTCACTCTTTCCCCATCTCATTAGCTGGTTCTTCCTTGCTCCCCTGATCTCTGAATGTTGGAGTGCCTGGGGCTCCAAGCACTTCTCTGGTCTGTCTACACTCACATCCTGCTTTAAATACCACCTATAAGCCTGTATATTGTTGACTCCCAAATTTGCATCCAGCCTGAGCCTCTCCTCTGAGCTTGAAGCTCCTGTATACAACTGATAAGCTCCATGCCAATATTTACTCTGTGCCTCGAATATTCCGTGTCCCATACTGTTATCTTGCTTTTCTGCCTCTCACGCTTCCTCCTCCCAAAGTCTTTCCCATCACCTCCATTCTTTTGGCTTCCCAAACTAAAACTTTTTTAGTAAACTTTAGTAACTTTCACTCTTTTCTTTCTCTCACATCCCATATCTGACCCCCTTCACCAAATCCCGCTGGCTGCACTTTCAAAATATATCCAGAATCGGATGTTATAGCATCACGTCCACCTTTACTGTCCTGGCTCAAGCCACTGCCATCTCTCACCTGAATTATTGCAACAGCTTCCACTGGTCATCTGCTTTCACCTCCCACTGCTACCCCCCACCAGAGTGTCCACAAGGTGGTCACAGTGATCTTTATAAAACATCAATTGGATCATGTCACTTGTCTGCTCAAAATTCCCCAAAGGTTTTCATCTTTTTCAGAGTAAAGGCCGAAATTTTTACAAGGCCCTACCTGACCAGAACTCCTTCTCCCTCTCCATATCTCCTGCATCTCTCCTGCCTGGCTTACTCCACTTCATCCACACTGGCCTCCTCAGCCTGCCTTGAACACGCCACACTAGATTCCACCTCTGTCATCTGCACTTGCAGGTCTCCTGCCTGGAATGCTTCTCTCCTAGGGTCACAGCTCGCTTCCTCACCTCTTTTAAGCATCGCATCACGAGTGAGTCTTCCTGGACCCCCCTGTTACCAGCGCCCACCCACCGACCCCAAGAGTCCCCAGCCAGCATCCATCATTCACACAGGCGCTTACCAACGGCCATGCTGTGGGAATGACGCAATATGGGAGCCCCAAGAGAGGGAGGTTAATTCTGATGAGGCATTCGAGAAGGCATCAAAGAGGCAGTAGGATTTGAGCTTGACATCGAAAAGAAGTAGGATCCAGATAGGTAGAGGAGGTGGGTAAGAACATTCTGAACTGAGAAAACTGAATCAGGGGGAAAAAAAGTTTCCAGCAACTGCCTCCTTGTTGTGTGACATTTGGCAAAGTGCTCAACTTTTCTAAGCCTAGTGTCCTCGTTTGTAAAATACAAGTTGTATTCTGTGTGGCCTCTAAGGTTCTTTCTAGGTGGAAAGATCCACGACGAATGTCTGAACAGGGGTATTAACTGGCAGAGAGAAAGCACGGGTGGTTTATTAAATTCGCTACCCTTATTTAAAAAAACAGCATCTTAAGGGAATGGCAAATAAGGTCGATCTGTTTTGACTGGTTGGTCAAGGTCTAGGATGAGGACCTGGGCTGTCATGGAGAGAAGACAGCTGAGTGGGAGGGGCCTCGTGGGAATCACCGGCTGGACTGTAGGGTGGGTTTGTTTTACGGTTTGCCTCAGGGAAACTCATAATCACAGGCATCCTCTCGTGCGTTAGAAAGGCAGTAGAAACAGCGGTCAAATGTGTGGGTGCCGGATCCGGTCTACTTGGGCTCAAATCTCAACTCTGTCACTGAAGCAAGCCACTTAACCTGTCTGTGTCTCAGTTTCCAAGTCTGTAGGATAAGAATAGCAATGGGTTACTCACAGGGGCGTTTTAAGTTTTAATTCCTTTAACGTTTATGAGATGTTCAAAGCAGTTCCTTATACACACTAAAACCATGACTGTTAGCTGTTCTTCTTACCATTAATTATTTCCCTGTAACTAGTGGATGCCAGAGTTAGGCCTGAAATTTGGGCCCTGGTGCTCTTTCTTTCTGGCTTGCTGAGGGGTGATGACCCACTTTAATTCATTCCCTCACAAATAGATATGGAGGGTCTACTCTAAGCCCGGTGTGCTGCAGGCTCTCTGGGAGGGAAGAAGGGACGAGCAATCACTTTCTTCTTCCAAGTTGGGAGGAGCGGAAAAGCTCAGTGGTGTCAGCTCCTCGAGGACGGGACCTTGCCTACCTTCCTTTGAAATCCAAGCCCTGGCATGGGGTCAGACACAACACAGAGGTGATCTGAAAATGTATGTGGGAGTAGATCTGGGGGAGACAGAGAGAGAAAGAGGGGGCTGGGGGGAGAACATCACCACATACCCTGATCATGCCCCCCCTTTCCTCAGCTCTCCCATCTCTCCCCGACCTGCTCTTTCCTGCTGGTTCTTGCTGCCTACAGAGTAAATCCCAAGTCCTCCACACGCTGGCTTTTCCCACCTGGTTTCCATTGATCCTACCCCCTCTAAACTATTTTCTTGAGCACATTGTAACATACTTGTCCCTCACGCTCTGTGGCTGCCATTCCATCTCCCTGACGCGGCATCCACCTCCCCTCCCCCGCCGGCCCCAGAGCCACTCATCCCTTCAAGGTTCAGCGCAAATGCCATGTCTTGCAGCCAATGCTGCCAGCAGCCCACCCACGTCCCCTCAGCACCTTTTTTTTTGTGCGTGTCAACCTGACTTCCAACGTCCGGCTGCCGTGACTCTGCCTGAGAGCTGTCTCTGGCCACATCCTGCCTGTGGGCCAGACTGGCTGCTAGCACAGGAGAACTAACTCAGCGCCCCCGTCCCCGTCCCCGGACCCAGCAGCTCTCCCCAGTAACCAGCAGGATTGCTGGTGGGGCAGAAGGACTCCAGGTGCGCATTACCTGGGGGCTCCCAGGTTCTCCGGCAGAACGGATCTTGATAAAATGCCCCTTGTTGCTTCCCCTTTCCTCACTCTCCTCCCACTTCTCCACCTGTGGTTCTCGGATTCACCTCCAAAATTACTTACCTTCACATCCTTATCTTAGGTCCTGCATTCCTTCCCCTCTGGCTTTCTGAGAACTCTCCGGCGGGGGTGGGGTGGGGGGGTGGGGGGGTGGAATGCTGCTTTCCTACCTATTTTCCTATAACATTTGTACATCCCTTTGGTGCAGCATTTATCACAATTTAGTGCAATTATTTGTTTATGTGTTAGACTGTG
Organism: Mirounga angustirostris; assembly: GCF_029215605.1. NCBI lineage: Eukaryota > Metazoa > Chordata > Mammalia > Carnivora > Phocidae > Mirounga > Mirounga angustirostris. The sequence goes on along the minus strand of NW_026991709.1, from coordinate 140,022,471 downwards.
AGGTGGAGGAGGCAAGATCCGTGTCATTCTAATCCATGTGGCCTCCTTGCTCAGTGTGCCCCTGCACATAGCAGGCCCCCAGTATTTATTGAGCTCAAATATTTTGGATCGACTTACCCTTCTCAGCTTCTAGCTCTATCCTGGCATGATGGATGCGTCAGCACTTTCCTTCACGCTCCCATTTGCACAAGCACTTTCTCTGAGAGCTAGCAACATTATGCTAAGATTCCCTCTACTTCAACTGGCATAACAAGAAGCAGTTACTGAAGAATCACAGGGGGGTCCAAAGGCTAAGCAAATTTGTAATTACAAAAAGTTTGACCTAATAGCACTTGGGGGGCTGTGCATGTTTGTGTGATAATTACTAACCAGGAAGGTTAGGCTCATGAAGATGGGTCCCTGACCCAGGGAGGAAGGGAACTTGCTAACAAGAACAGGTGTAAGCTCCTAGTCAGGCTGGGTCTCTAGGTTCCACTAGGCATGGAGTCAGGAAGAGCCTCCCTTCCACCCCTACAACAAGAATGCAGGCACATAGAATGCAAGGCCCTGGCTTTTCTGGAACCTGTCAAAGAGGAACCAATTTACCTAACATCTGAGGTGAGACAAGCACCTGCAAGAATCATCTGGAATAGTTGACAAAATAGTGGAAAGCAAGTCTGGCCTGGTGGAATAGAATGAAGCTCTTGGGGGCTGCAGACACAGCGTTAGGAGTCAGTTGGACAGTGAAGTAGTCAGGGTCAGGGTCCTCAACAACAAAGTATGGAGTCAGGACACTAAGAAAACAGCTAATATCCTGTTTTGCAGCTTAGACAAGACTGCACTAGCATTCTGCTTTGCAGCCTTTGCAGAAATGACTTCTGCAAAATGTCCTAAAATGAGACAATTAACCACAAAAGCATTTGTCTATATCACGGCCAAGGGGCAGTTCAGACTGAAGCCCCCAGATGTCAGAAAAAAAAAAAAAAAAGACCATTAGCATGTGGACATTAACCTAATAGGTAGACAGATACGTGACCAAAGCCCTGATTGGCCCAACTCAGCACATCCTGATTGCTTAAGATTGTTCCCCAAAAGAGCTCATTAAAACCCCTACACTTAGAAACTCCGGGGGCAACCCTCTCGGGCCCCCCTCTCTCTCCAGGAGCTTTGTACTCTTGCTCAGTAAACTTTGCTTTGCTGCCCACCACTCTTTGGTCTACCTCTTCATTCTTGCAAGCGGCGTGACCAAGAATCACAGGCACTAAGGGGACACAAATCCTATAAAAACAGGGAGCTCTTGTAGGCTTTTCTCTAAACCTATCATGTGCTCACAGGGAAGACCGGGAAGGTTCCCAAGAAAACCTCCTCCTGGTGCAGACCCAGGGGAGACTAAAAGCAGTTGCTGTAGGAGAGGCATAAGACTCCTGTAAGACCCTGCTCTCTTCCTATTTCTACCAAGGAATAAAATCCTCAGTCTGGAGGGAGAGGAACAGAAATCACTGCCCTGGGGCACTGGCAAAAGCCCTGTAGCTGGGGCAAGGGAATAGAAAACAAACTAAAATAAAATACCTTTTTTTTTTTTTTTTAAAGATTTTATTTATTCACTTGAGACACAGAGATACAGAGAGGGAGAGAGAGAGCATAAGCAGGGAGAGAGGCAGAGGGAGAGGGAGAAGCAGGCTCCCCGTTGAGCCAGGAGCCTGATGTGGGGCTCGATCCCAGGACCCTGGGATCATGACCTGAGCCGAAAGCAGACGCTTAACCATCTAAGCCACCCAGGTGCCCTAAAATAAAATACCTTAAGCCCTGGGGGAGGGGAAGGAGGAGGACTACAATGTGAGCCGGGAGCCTGTTGTAGTGCCCAGGAGTAAGAAAATGTTCAAAAAAGGATGAGGATATGTTAAAAGGTCACAAGAGTCAAACTGAACTCCCAGTATCCAAAGCTGAAACAATTTGAACAATAAAATAATTAACAAGGATATATAATTAACAGAAGATCCATGAGTCCATAGTGATATAATAATACTGAATGAATCAATATGGGGGAAAAGGCATCTCTCCCCTTTACAGAATAATTCCAATAAAGAAATGTAGAAATAATGAAGAAAATAGATAATCACCATTAGAACATCTTAGTAATGATTGTGGCAGGCAAGAAAAATCCATTGATGGTTGTTAGAATGAATGAAAAAAGATTGAGGAGAGATGGAATATTCACATAATCTCAAAGTATCTGCCTGGACACATGTATCAATTGCAAAGTAAATAGTAGTAACTTTGTCAGTAAGGAGACATATTGATCCAGTGAGAAGGGCACATCACCTATGTGATATTCTTGCCCTAAATGCATAACTTCAGTCTACTAATGAGAAAGCACCCTGCAGACCCCAATTGAAGGATATTTTGGTGTTCTTCAAAAGTGTCAAATTCATGACAGACAAGGAAGGACTGAAAACTGTTACCAATTTGAAGGAGACTAAGGAAACATGATAACAAATTGCAGTGTGGGATTCTGAGCTGGATCCTGAAATAAACAAGCAAAAAGGACATTAGTTAAAAGCCTAGCGAGGGGCGCCTGGGTGGCTCAGTTGGTTAAGCGACTGCCTTCTGCTCAGGTCATGATCCTGGAGTCCTGGGATCGAGTCCTGCATCCAGTTCACCTGCTTGGCGGGGAGTCTGCTTCTCTGAGCTCTGACCCTCCCCCCTCTCATGCTCTCTCTCTCTCTCTCTATCTCATTCTCTCTCACACATAAATAAATAAAATCTTAAAAAAAAAAAGCCTAGCGAAATCCAAATAAAATCTGTAGTTTTGCTCAGTCTTGTGCAAATATTAGTTTATGTGCTATGATTATGTAAGATGTTGACAATAGGGAAATCTCGAGGCATGGTATACAGGGACTCTACAATTTTTGCAATTTCTTGTAGGTCTAAAGATATTTCAAATTAGAAATTTAGAAAGCATGCCAGAAAGTCAATCTGGATTCTGTTCATTACTGTCAAATTTTTGTTTATTGAAAAATTATTTGGAGGGAAATACACAAAAATATCACCAGTGTATGTGTTTGGTTGAGATCAAAATGAGGAAAACAACATCTTGGAAGTTCTTCCAATTTATTATTTTTTCTAATTCTCAAAAACATTCTCCAATGTAGCATGGTTTTCTACATTTCAGAGATGTGGAAAAAGGGCTCAGAGAGATCAAACGTTCCACTCAAATTTACATAGAAACCAAGAGGAAGATCCCCAAAATGAACCCAGGTTTTTTAACTCCAAGGGCCAGAATAATGCTATTTTCCCCCCTCTTTTCTTCTTCTCTGTTTGTCTCTCTTTTGGATTTGTAGCTCTGTTACCATTTTAGTGAGGGAAAAATGCAACAAAGTATAATAAAAAAAAGAAATGAAACCTAGAACCAACCGGAAGATAGTAGACTCTGAAATATACAGAATGAGAGGAAAAAATAGAGTCCCAGTCCTGGGGGACCATATATGGACCTCAGGCAATGCTTTATTTGCATGTCTTAAAGCTCTTGGGATTTACACTGGCCTTGCTGACCAAGGATCTGCTGTGTTTCTCTTATTTCCTGGTTTCAATGCTCGATGACGCATTAGTCCCTGGAATATATTAGAAATATACTAAATAAGAATTCTTAACTTTTTTTTTTGAGAGACAGCCTGACAGACTCCTAAAGAATCTGGTGAAAGCTGCTGCAGGGCTCGCCAGAGAAATGCATATGTAAAATGCATCTCTAGGCCCCCCAAAGGCCTAGAACAGTACAATAGAAGTCATATCCTGCTCCCTCTCAGCTGAGTTGCAAGACCATCTGTGCCGGACAGGCTAAGAGACTATGAGACCAGTCCTCCAGTGAAGCCAGATCATTCATCCAAAACAGTGCTACCCAACAGAAATATCATGTGGGCTACCTATGTAACTTTAAGTTCTAGTAGTCCTATGAAAAAGTTTAAAAAACTAATTTTAATAATATCTTTTATTGGATCCAAGGTGTTCCCCAAATATGATCATTTCAACATGTCTTCAATATAAAAATTATTAAGAAGCTTTTTTTTACTGTGTTTTGTTTGCTTGCTTTGTTTTGTTTGTCACTGAGAAAACGAAGTGTTCCCCATCTGGTGTGAATTTGACATTTATGGCACATCTTACTTTGAACTAGTCACATGGAACTGCCCTTTTCCTAATTCCCTCTCCTTGGTCGACTAGTTTTGGGAGCAGAGTGAGAAACAGAGGGAGGTACCCCCCACTCCCCTGAGCCAAGCTTCTGAAAGTCCTAAAGCAGCAGAAGGACAGAAGCTCTCTTTGAATTACAGTCTGCTCATCTGTAAAATGGGCAGAACACTCTGTCCCTGGTAGAATTGTTATAGGATCTGTGTTCCCTTAGCACCCCCTGTTCTTGGTCATGCCACTTGGAAGAATGAAGAGGTAGGCCAGATGAAGAGTGGTGGGCAGCAAAGCAAAGTTTATTGAGCAATAGTATAAAGCTCCTGGAGAGGGAGGGGACCTGAGAGGGTTGCCTTTTTGGTGTTTAAATCTAGGGTTTTTTAATAAGCTCTTTGCAGAACTATCTTGAGCATCCTGACTGTGGACCCCCTGCGGATTGGCTTCGAAGGTGTGCAATCAGGGCTTTGATCATGCACCTGTCTACCCACTGGGATATTGTTCATGTGTTGATGGTCTTTTGGGCTGACATCGGGAGACTAATTGCCTCAACTTGTGATAGTGACCAATGTTTTATGGTTAATTGTTCTGTTTCAAGATATTTTGCAAAAATCACTCCTGCAGAGGCTGCTAGACAGTTTGCTATTGGGGTCTTATCTAAGCTGTAAAACATGATGTTAGTGTGGTTTTGTTTTAGTTGGCCTGGCTGTTTTGCTTTCTTACTGGGGACCGTGGCCCTGACTACCTGAGTGTCCAATGAACTCCTAACAGAGTTGTGACATTGAGCAAAACAATCCACATGACAACGCCTCCTGGTGTGCCTGGCACATGGTATGTGCAAGAAACGTGGGCTTTCTTCCTTCCTGCTGCCCTTCCTCCATTTTAGAGATTGCAAAGCTGCCGGGCTAACATGAGCAGACACAGAGACCCAAGGCTGTATGTTTCTGGGTAGAGCAGGCAGGCCCACATCACAGAGGGAATGTCCTGAATGGGCCCTGATTCCTTTTAGGAAGGCCTTATGACTCCATGTTCTCTCCTTCTGACTCTTCCCTTCAACGAAAATACTACCCCAAGCCCGGGCACAGTGGCCTTGCCTGGAGGCTTTGGTTTCAAATTTTGAATGGGAAGCAGCAAGATGACTGCACTATCAAGACCTTCTCTTCTCTCTCCCTCTGGGAGAGGCTTGGACTGGCCAAAAAAAGAGAAAGCAGTCCTTTTCATAGAGCTGTATCAGCGGGGACTTAGCACTGGTCCTGGTTTTGCCCAACCCAGACAAAGTTCTGCAGGTCACAGATACCCAAGTGTCTCTCCAACCTCTTTAAGAACGGGCATGCTTTATGCTGTGTTGTGAGTTTTAAGTGGGATCATGCCCATAATGTTCTTAGCAAACTGCCGAGCATATAACAAATGCTCTAAAATGCAAACTTCATTATTTCATGGATTCTCCCCGTCTGCACCCCATAGGGCATCTCCAGTCTGGCTTGAGTGTTTGCTGAGTCCCATGTCATTCTTCCCAGGAAGAGGCAAGGAGCAGGTATGCTTCATGTTGAGAGAACATTCACATGAGGGGCTCTACCTGCTTCATCATGGTGGGCCACAGATCTAGCTCCATAGAGTATATTTCACACATTTCTCACTTGAGCTCTTCCTGATCCATCAGAGTAAGAAACAGTACATCCTTATGTAAGCTCTTCCCACTTCCCTTGCAGCATTTCCTAGAACTTTGCGGAGTATTTGTGTCCAGTGTGGGCACTATTGATTTCAAGCTCCAGGCAGAAGAAATTGGAGAGTCTGGTCGGGACTGAGCAGGCCTGTCATTTGGCTGTCACTGGTCCTGTTGCTGCCATATGATCCTGTGTGTTGGAACCATCCCTGTCCACCACTCTCAGAACAGTCTTGATTACTTCTTCATTGCCTGCAGAAGTGGTGGCATGTGGTTCTCTGCACCCAAGCCCACCTGTTCAAGCCCTGCTCGCATGAGCCCGCCGCCGTGCCGGAGGGCCGGGCCCGAGGTCGATGTGCGGCTGCAGCCAGATGGTGAAACAGGGAGAGCACCTTCCTGGCAGAGGAGACAGCAGGACCAAAGATTTGGTGGTGCAGAAACGTGGCCCTTCTGGGCAATGTGCCATGGCGCCTGGGTGTGCTGGAGCTTCGAGGAGGATTCCTAAGAGCAGCAAATAGAGTAGAAATGAGCTGGATGGGTGGCAGGAGTTTAGACAGCTGGAGCGAGATTGTGAGGGTTCTCGGATGTCTGCCAAGCAATTTGAACTATCTCATGGGTGACGTGTTGACCACAGAGGCTAAGTCTGAGGGCGACAAGACTGAGCGGTCGGTCCTCGGGAACTGGGATGTTGAGTTGGGGCTGCCATTGACATTCTAACTTTGGAAGGTGCCAACTGGGAGGGGAGCTCCTCAGGAGGCACCAGCTTCTAATCTGACTGTGCTTTCTTTCATTTCTAATGACTTACCACCTCAGAGACAAGGAACACGACCAGTTGCGACCGCGCGCACAAAGGCTCGGATACACGCGTACGTGTCGCAGTGTGGATCAGGGCTCTGTCCCTGGACACGCCTCAGGGTTTGGCACTGAGTATGGTAGATGCCCAAACAGCTCGCAGATGGTCTGAGGACCCAATTCCTGAACACTTGTTATGTGCCAAGCACTAGGCTAAGTATTTAGGATGCAGTGTTTTCTTCCTCTGAAGTCCCTGGGTTAGCAAAGTTGAATGATTTTTTTTTTTTTAAGATTTTGTTTATTTTTTTATTTGAGAGAGAGATAGCACTAGCGGGGTGGGGAGGGGGAAGAGAGAAGCAGGCCCCCCATGGAGCAGGCAGCCCGATGTGGGGCTCGATCCCAGGACCCCGGGATCATGACCTGAGCCGAAGGCAGACACTAAACCGACTGAGCCACCCAGGCGCCCCCAGAGTTGATTGATTTTTAATCAAATCATTAGAATACAGTATAATCAGAGCTACAATCTGTGGATGTATAAAACATGTTGGAGGGAGGCGTTGTGGAGAAAGTGGGGTGAGAGGTCACAAGAGGTTGGAGACACTGTAAAGTCTTTTTTTTTTTTTTTTAAAGATTTTATTTATTTGACAGAGAGAGAACACAAGCAGGGGGAGTGGGAGAGGGAGAAGCAGGCTTCCTGTGGAGCAAGGAGCCCGATGCGGGGCTGGATCCCATGACCCTGGGACCATGACCTGAGCTGAAGGCAGGCACTTAACGACTGAGCCACCCAGGCGCCCTGACACTGTAAACTCTTTGCAGGAAAGTCTCACTTTGGAATCTTTGCTTCCCTCTGCACTGAGCTCATTTTTTTTTTTTTCCCAAATATTCTGAAGAATCTAAGACAAGCTGGCACCTGTTCTTGTGCAAAAGAGCTTCACCTACCACTTAAATGGAATTTCATCTCGGTCATGCAGAAGCTGCCGAACTTTCCAGAAATTTGATTAACCATATTTTGCGAGTGTCTAGAATTCTCCAGGACTCTGGTGGAGGTGGGTTTTGTTCTGTGGCTGTGATTTCACACCAGGGTGTACGAACTCAAATGCCTAAAGGGGCAGGCAGCAACTGAGCAGGGCGGGGACTGAGGAGAATGCAGCCACATGTCCCCAAAGGGGGCAGCTACTACTGGGCTCCAGCGAACTTGCCAGGTCCTACTCTCTTTCGCAAACTTTGGCAATTAATTAAAAAAGTATATTAAGGCTCCGGGTGGGCTGTTCAGGATGTAAAGCATGTCCTTAGGTAGTCTGTTTATGACCTCTGGTTTTAGAAACCCTTGGGATGTCACATCATTTGCTAGAGTCACTAAGGAATCATAGACGAGCCCCAAGCCAAGGAGAGTCAGAAGTAAGAGCTCATCTCACATTTAAGGCATAGCCTACATTCAAGAAGAAAACTCATCTGTCAACCCTACAGTGACAACTTGGCAAAGAATGTTCCTCTCTAGTTTATATTCCTGTTTTCTCTGTTTCTCGTAGGGCCCATCCATTAGGTAGAGGATGGCAGCAGGGTCTCCAAGGCTAAGGAAAGCCGATGTCTGTGGAACTCCAGCTGTTGGCAGCCTCTTTAATAGTGACAGATGAGGAATCAGGCAGTTGGAATGGATGTGGTTTTCTTTCTCTCCGCATTTTTCGAGTTTTGTTGTTGTTGTTGATAGCCCATTAGCTTTGCAGCTTTTAGTCTTGGAGGCAAGAATAAATAAAAATGAAAGATTTCTGTTGGAGTCCCAGCCAAGGACTCTGGAAATCATAGAATCTGGGATTGTAGAGACCATCTGGCCCATCCCTTTCGTTTTACAGAGGGGAAACTGAGGCTCTGGGATGAAGTCATTGTTTCACTGACAGGCGAGGCCTCGAGAGTTCACAAGGAGTTTCCTAGGCTGTGGTGTGCTGAGCTGCATTGAGACTTTAGTTGGAAAATTGGGTCTCCATCTCTCAGTCTTTCGGGTCAAATCCTGGGAGCACTTGTGTGAGCTGAAGGCAGTTATTATGACATTCCTGAGAGATTGTTAATACATTTTGGGTTTCTAACTGATATTGTGAACTTGACCTCACTAGGCCAATGCTATAAACCAACCCTGCTGGAAAGGGAAGGCAGGGACTTACACCATTGGTGGGGCTTGAAAGGATATCTCAAACCAGTCTCATCTTCTATCCCAGGATAGCCTTTTCCATCTTTGCCGTCAGCAACTTTCTAGGCATCCAGTCCCCTATCCTCAGACTCATGGGGCTCCTGATTTGCCCTGGATCATTGATAAGGGTCAATTGACTCATGTTGTCACTCATGTAGACTGAGCACATTTGGGGAGGGGTCCAATGAGACCACTGTTGCTGGAGGACCCACAGGCTCATCATTGACCACTGTGGGTGAATGTTGTTTATTGATGACCTGAGAAGGACAGCTGGTACATGCTAGAGGGTCTCCAAACATTGACTCAACTCCTGAGAGCTCCCTGGTGCTACCACCTGACCTCCTCATGCAGGCAGATGCTGAGGAATCTTGTGACACTAACTCTGTTCCTGGTTACATGGTCCCTTCCAGCTTCTCCACACAACCCTCCATGTGCCCTCTGCCCCACCCCCCCAATCTCTTCCTGGTCTATTCTACCCCCACCCCTAGATGCTCTAAAATGGAATGGGGGTAGCCAGCTTTTCATCCTGAAATCTATTATTGATCATAAAGCATTTTTTTCTTTTGCTACTCAAAATAGCCAGGTTCTCACAAAGAAAGCCTTTCCTTTTAAAAGCAGCTGTCTTTGCCAAGGACCTCAGAAATGCATTTTGAAATTCAAGGCTGTGCCAGCACCTCTTCTTTTTCTCTGCATTTTTTCTGTGGCAACCCTCCCTTGAGGGCAGCATATAGAACAGGAAGTCCTTGTTGCCATGTGCACGCTGGGACAGGACAGCAGTGAACAGAACCTCAGGAGAATCTTGCGTAGGTTAATTGAAAACTTCTTACCTCGCTAGGTAGAGAATTTAGATCGCCTCCCACCCATCCCTGATGTTTGCCAAGGGTCCACAGAATTAAAGAGAAATTGGGGCCTTGTTACTTTAGGTTAGCCAGATTCTTGCTCAGCTTCCCATTTCAGGTGTTGCTTCGTGATTTGAATATAAATGATTTTACCCCCAAAAAAGCAATGTGTAGACCTTTTCTATAGGAATAGTGTTCTTGGAAAGCAGCTTTGGGTCTTTGCCTTTGTCTCTTCAGAAGTTGTTTTAAGGCTGGTCACTGAGGCATCTCCTACCCAGGGACAGAGAGAATTTGAGGAGGGCCTTCATGGCTAAGAAAAGCAGTGAGAAAAAGAGCGTTTAGAAGCCAACAGGCCTTAGATGGAATAAATATATTGTCTGGGGTTTTCAAAGACAATGCTTGTTAGTCTCCAGTATATTCTTGAAGGAAACCTTTGCATCTTTAATTGAGGTATGGGATAGAGTTTGAGCAATTATCAGCCTTTCTACTAGGAAAAGAAAATCCTGCATTGAACTCATTATTATTTCTTAACTTCTGTTTCCATTACTCCTCCAACTGTAGGTGTTTTCCTGCTTACTAGGTTGTCTCTGATTAGAGGCTGGCACGGGTGAGAGATGCTGACTGTTGCTTGTTGTGCACTGAACAAGTGTTAAAGAATTGCAAGGTCCATTTGGGACTGTGGATTCCCCCACGTGGCTAGTGTTAACGCGGACTAGGGCTGAGAACCTCGAGTCAGTCCCTGCCTTCCCCAGTCAGCCTCTAGCACCCCAGGTCCTTGGGTCAGGTCTCACCTCCCCTTGGGCTTCCTTCGGTAGGGCCTGGAGTCAGTCATGGGGCCCTTGGTGTTGGGTTCTCTTCCTGGGTGCTCACTGTGCCCTCCTGCAGGGTCTCAGCCTGTGCCCATGTCTGGAATCCTCATACTCTAACTTACTTTTTGCCCAATTCTTTGAGGAGGTTGGATTTGCTCCCTTTGACCCAGCTACTGGCTTGAATCCTAGATGACAAGGGACCAAATGCTGAGAAACTCTATGGCATTAAGTGTTGGCTTTCCTGTGTTACTGCTAGATATCTGTGGGTAGTTTCTTTTGGCTTCAACTTTCCTCTTCTGTCTCATCCGCACAGCAGTGTGGCTCAAAGTCTGAAGTTGGGGCTTTGAAGTCAGACCACCCTAGAATATCTCCTGGTTCTTTCCCTTGATAGCTTTGTGACCTTGGGAGAGTTATTCAATTTTCCTTGGGCTTCATTTTCTCCTTCAGAGGATAAAAACAGTTTCTGTGTGGTAGACATAGTTTCGTTGTTTCTTTCTAACTGAACTCCAGCTTCATCTGGGTCTCCATCCTTCCTCCATAGACCCTCAGGGAGAGTGAACTTTGCATCCTTGCTTCATGAATGGGCACATGTCCTAGTAATGTTCACAGAGAATTGAGGGGAAATCTGCTGGTGACCAGTTCCCTGACTCTTAAGAGAGAGCCATGAGGAAAGTTACTTTTCCAGCTAGATATTGGATGTGACAACCCAGAGCTGCTATAGCCATCTTGCTACACTCTGAGGATGCAACCAACACTGAGGATGGAAAAGCATGGACACAAGTAGATACCTAGTACTTGTATGACAAGGTTAAAAAGCTGGATCAACCTAATCTGCCCCTCCACTGGATATCTTCTTACAGAGAGAATAGATTTACTTCCCAGTTAAGTTAGTTGGAGTAAGAGGTGTTATTTCTTTTGGCCAAAAGAACCTTGTTTGTTTGTTTGTTTGTTTATTTATTTATAGAGAGAGAGAGAGAGAGAGAGTGGGGGTGGGACAGATGGAGAAAGAGAATCTTAAGCAGGTTCCACACTGGGTTCGATCTCACAACCTTGAAATCTGACTTGAGCTGATATCAAGGGTTGGGTGCTTAATCAACTGAGCCACACAGGTACCCCTGGCCAAAAGAATCTTAACTTATAAGTACAGTTATTGGCAGAGCTAAATGAGAATAAAGCATTTAAAGTACTAAGCACATAGTTGATGTATATCACCTATTATTGTGAATATTATCTTTATTACAACTCAACTGACTCTTATGGGCCTGCCTTTGGGGGCTAGGCCTACCTGCTCTGACCTGTCCCATTTAATCCTGTCATGTGTGTTCATAAATCCCTTGCTGCTGAAATCCCAGGGCATTCCATTCCCAATCTTCCTGAACTAGGATTACCAGAAGAGGGAAGAAGAGCAGTATATGTCCATTGGAAAGACATGATTCATTCCTTAATTCTGCAGGCACTGGGTAGAATTCATTTTGGGCTTTTGTATGTGTGTGTCCTTAGTACTAGTATTCCTTTAGGATTTCTCTACATGATTGTCCATTTCAGCTCATTAATACCTCCATGGACCTGGCTGAATTCTCATTTACCATCTAGTTCCTCCCAGGCTTTCTCTCCTGGTCTGCTCTCAGACAGACATGTTTTGTATTATCCTGGTTCACGGAGCTACCATAGGGGCTCTTAACTTTTTGTCCCCCCATCTGCAGGACTCATCTTCTATCTTTATTTGTTCCGTGCCCTCCCTCCCTTGCCTGTTATCACTGGACACACAGAGCCCTGGGGGATTATCCGTGAAGTGAACAAAGCTGGGGGCATCGTCCACACAGATATGCTGTCATAGAGAACTAAAATGCATATCTCCTTACAATTACCAAACATAAATTAGTTCATCCAATTAAAAATCACAAACACATTGAACATTACCAAAGTGCAGTGTAAATGATGCATTTTCAAATTAACGTATGACTAATGCTTTCTTATGCTCAACCTATTCACAGCTGGGTTTTGAAAACTAAGCTTATTTCTTATTCCTAGTCATCATTACCAATTTATTTGTCCCTCTGTTTGAAAGCCACCAAGTTAGGAAGACTCCAGGTGACCACAATGCTGTGATGTTCAGGTTACCTTTTTTTGTTTGTTTGTTTGTTTTGTTTTTCAAAATGAATATAAACTTTGATGGAAGCCTGAGAAGCCAGGAATCGAGAATTGGCGTAGGCTGCAACAGAAAATGAAGAGTTTCAGGTGGCAGCTCTCAGAACAGGAGTAATAGTTCAAACCCTATTAGGATTCTATAATTAGGGAGCAGTTATCCCAGCCTGAAGAATATTATAATTGGATGATATCAGCTGGGAGATAAGTAAGGAGTTATCCTGGCTGGATTTAAACTTCTTATTTCTTGAGCTAATTCAATGTCTAATTTTAGAGGCGTGAATCTGCAGCGCTCCCACGAGGGGGAAATCCACATCCCCAATTCCTTATGGGGTCTAATAACAATTCCTTCCATGTATATCATCCTTTATGGTTCTCTCACTGACATCACCTCAAAGTCCAATAACACGCTCTCCTGCTGAAGATAGTTACTGCCAGTTGCCTTGTCACAGGGTATGGCCGATGACCTAGAAAAAATGTAAATAATGTTTCTGCCCAGATGTGACAACACCGCACGTCTGATGGTCAGACAGTTAGAGTGTTTCTGCTCTCCTTCTGGGCTCTTTCTCTGCTGCCAGTGATGACGAGGAGTGAAGACGGTGGTGGAGGCATTAAGTAAGCAGCTGGCAGGGTCTGACGTCCATAATCTCATTTATGTCTTAAAATCGCCGCACTCCCACTCCAGTGCATGAGAATCCCCTGGGAAAGTTGGCAACAAGTCCCAATGACCAGGCTACATCCCAGAGCAAGACCTTGGTACGTTCTGAGCTCCCCAGGGGATTCCAGTGCTCACAGAGGCCCCTTTGGCCACCTGCAAGGGGAGGTCCATTAAGTGTAACCGACTTAGTCAAGAGTAAGTTTGGGAGCTAACATTGGAAAGCAAATCTGTTTGTGTCCAAGGTAATGCTCATTTGCTTCCATGTCTCCACCTCTCAGGAAATTGAAGAGCATGACATAAAGAGCTAATATATCTAAAGCATTTGGCACACTGTTTATGTTAACTAATTTTACTTTATTTCATTTCATTTCATTTCATTTCATTTCATTTCATTTCATTTCATTTCATTTCATTCCATTTCTTATGTGGCTGATTTTCTAGAAAGGATCCATGGCAAAAGGCAGTCATAGTACTGCTTTGGTTGAAACCCAGTGGTTGTAGGATGCATGTTCCTTGGTCAATGGATATTTCACATATGCCCCCAGGACCCCAAATGGCACATTTAACGGTGTGGAGGCTTCCCTGGCTCTTGTCACAGGTTTTCCTTGTGGCCACACTCCCAGAAACAGATGCTGAGTTGACAGCCATGATGCTCGGGGCTGAAGAGTAGACACCTTTGCCACTTTTAGCTGGGGCCTGACGATAGTTGAAACGAGCAGCACCCCCCACCTGCTCTCCTGATCTGCTGAGCTGCAGTCCTTAGCATTTAGATAAATAAAAGGAATTAGGTTCCTGGGTCTCTGTAGCCAATTTCCTCTTGGCATTTTGAAACCTTCGAAGATTGCCTGATGTGACAGAAAACATTCCAAGTGAGACTTTAAGGAGGAAATGAAGCAAGTGGCTTGTGTGAGAACGTGAACTTTATATGTCCTTCTGGTTCTTGAATCACCAGGGAGAGGCTATGCCCATTAGGCTGCCTCTTCTTACTAAATTTCACCAGGAATAGAGACTATGGCTGGAGATGAAGGTGGAAGGGTGGCAGAGAGATGGAAGACAGTGGGGAGCCAAGGAGGATTAAACTGTCGGAAAGCACCTGCACGGGATGAGCCATGCCGACCACTGGCAGTTGGGAGGCCACAGACTGCAGGAGAGGTTTCTTGCTTTCCTTTTGCAGGTAATCTCAGCAACCACTTCTCCCTGCACCAGCAGTTAGCATTTCTGCCTGACAGCTGAGACAGGAGATCATCAAAGCCGTGGGTCTGCTTTATCACCAAAGCCTTTCACAAGTTCACAGAGCTCCTTTTATTCATTTCTCTTAACAACCAATTTCCAGGAGGCTGTGGTGGTTGCGCTTGGTTGGTGATGAGAGCAGCCCAGATAAGTGTGCTGGAGGAACTGGCAGGTGGGGACTTTCTGTTGGCTGTTTGAAAATGGAAAGCACATCTTGGGGCCAGACAGGAGTTCCAAGAAATAATTGTGCCTCCAGGGAGGTAGCTTCTGACATGGTCTTAGTCTTTGCCTCATTCTGGCAACTGTTTGGGAGAGCATACTGTGCCTTCAGAGTAGGAAATAGTGCAGGTAGCCTCTCTCCAATGAGGGAAATGTGAAAACTTCTCTGAGAGGAAAGTAATCTCATATGCAACCATCACAGTATTGTGATTAAGTGGGCAGCCTCAGGAATCAGACACACTCGCAGTTAAAATCCAGGGGTGTCACCCCAGGGAGTAATTTTGTCTTTCCAGACTTCATTATCTGTATATAAGGTGTGTAAGGTATTAACAAGAGCCATGGTTTTCAAATTTTTTTGCATTAGAATCTCCTGGAAGACTGGTGGAATATAGATTGCTAGCCTTCACCCTCAGAGTTTGATTTAGTAGGCCTGGGGTGGAGTTTGATAATTTGCATTTCTTATTCACTCCCTAGTGATGCTGCTGCTGCTGGTCTGGGGATCACATTCATTTATTTTGTGGATTTCTATTAAACTATGTATCCAGCATTTATCTAGACATGGCTCATAGTAGTGAGCAAAACAAAATTCTTGTCCACATAAGGTTTGTATCTAGTTGTAAGAGATGGCAGTAAACAAATAAACAAGTAAATATATAGTAACGTAAAGATGTAGCATGATAAGTATGTGGGGGAGGAAGAAATTTCCCTCTGTCTAAGGTTCTTCCTCTGTCTAAGGTTTTCCCAGTAGAAAAACCCAAAGTTTTATTATGTACACAGAGAGGCCCAATAATGAAATTAAGACCTAAGGAAATGACCAGGGCAGACAGTTTTTATACTTTTTTAGGCAAAGAGAGAATATATCTGTGAGGAATTGGCAGGACAAAGAGAACTTAACTTTGAGAGTTTCAATGAGTAAGAAATCTAAGCAGAACTTGGGCTGAAGCAGTAAATTAGTAAAAAGTTACAAGGATTGTTTATACAGCCTTCTCAGCTCTCAATTTCCTATCTCTGATCATAAGGATCTCTTTGCTTCCTGGTACAGGAAGAATGCTTTTCGCATGACAGATTTATTTCTTGCTTTCTGGAGACAAAAGTGGTGGGGGCGGTTAAAGTGTTCTTTTTGCATTGGCTGTTTCTTAAGTAACTTTTATATAAAATAATCAATATGCCAAAGTGGCACATTTTGAAGGAGCTCACCCTTGGCCCCGACAAGTAACATTAAAAAATTAAGACAGGATAAGGGCTACTGTGATGAGGTTATAATGGGACTATCATTCTACATATAATGGTCAAGGTAGAATTTACCAATATACTGACATTTGAGCACCAACCTGAAAGAATGACTCATCTTTGTTGATATCAGGAGAGAGTATTTTAGGCAAGCAAAACAGCAAGTCCAAAAGGTCCTGAGGCAGGAGTGTGGTATATATGTTTAAAAAACAATGAAATGACCACTATGGCTTGATGAGGAGTAATCATAGAAGAGAATGGGAGGTGTGAGGTCTCTAGGACATTAAAATGGGAAGCCAGTGGAGAGTTTGATTAGAGGGGGAACCTGACCTGACTTCCATCATAAAAGATCTACTCTGGCTGCTGTGCTGAGGACGGATTGTAGTCCAGTGAGGATGGAGGTATAGAGATTAGGCCAGAGGCTATTGCAATAACCTGGGTGATACATAATGGTAGCTTGAACCAAAGTTGGGAGGAGTGGTTGAAATTCTGAATAACTTAATGTAGGTAGAGCTAAGAAGATTTACCAATGGATTTAATGAGTCAAAACTTACTCCAGGTTTGGCTTGGATATCCGGAAAAATGGGGTTCTGTTGGCACAGACAAAGAAGACAGGGAGAAGTAAGGTGTGCAGGAAAGGGTTAACCCAGCAAGTCTGAGTTGCTCAAACCCTGCACACTGCAGAGAAGCTAGTCTTCAGGATTGGTCTTTGGCCAGCTCCTTCGAGATAACCTCTGAGTCCCTGGGATATTCTGCCTAATAAGAGCCCTTTTGTATGTCTAAAAGTTTGGTTGGACCAGCTATACCAATGTGACCAAAATAGACCAAAAATAGAGATAAGATTATCCTAATACTATTATTGCAGTGAATGACTGTTTGTTTACTCTCAGGGGCTGGAGGCTGAGTAACTGAGGTCAGTCATGTGGTCACTGAATGTTTACATGTTTAACAACCCCCCTCCAAAATCCTCGAATACCGAAACTTGGGTGAGCTTCCTTGGTTGGCAATACTGTGTATGTGTTGTCATACATCAATTCCCCCATCCTGAGTGAACTAATTGTGCCCCCATAGGACTCCATTGGGAGGGATTCCTAAAAGCTTACATATGGTTTCTTCTGAACTACATCCCACGTACCTTTCCTCACTTGCTGATTTTAATCTGTATCCTTTCACTGTAATAAACTATAACTGTGAGTATAACAGCTCTTCCAATTCCTGTGAATCCGTATAGTGAATCCTTAAGCCTGAGGGTGGTCTTGGGGACCCATATCACACAGTACACGAGGGAAAACCAAGAATTTGGTTTGGGATATGTGAAGTCTGAGGTACTTACTATAGATCCAAATAGAGATGTCTGCTAAGTAGTTGGATATATGAGTCTGGGGTTCAGGGGAAAGATTTGGCCTGAAGATGTAAGTGCGAGAGATGACTGTAGTGCAAAATCTATTGTTCTCTATAGTCCTTAGTGTTTTCATTTTTCATACGATTGGTTTGCACTAGAATGTAACAGCTAAGACTCATTCTAGAGGTAATATTTAGGATTTCAAGTTCTCTTTCTACCTTAAAGTGATTGCTTTTAGCTTCGTATTTAGGAGCATGTTTCCAGGAGGGTAAAGTGAAAAGTATGAAGTCGCTGGGAAGAAGGGGAATGAACGCATCTAGGAAGGGAATGAACAGAGGACGACCAGACTTATTTCAAACTCACTGCTGTCAAGCCTTCTGTCTTCTGGCCACTTCTGGTCAGTGTTCTGGCTGCCTTCTGATCTCTCTAGGCCTTTGCTGAGGGATAACAGGAGTGGTAGGAGGGCTAATCCTATTACCACTTGAACCAGTGATAATGAACAGCAAACACACAGGGGGGATTGCACTGTCTGGGACCCTCCTCTGTTGTGGTTTAGCATTTGTGAACAAAGGACCATTTTTATGAAGTGGTTAGAAATCCATCATGTGGGTGAACATGTTCTCGGTTATTGCCTACAGACCTCCAATATAGACAGTATAATAAGATAAACTCAGTGAGGACAAGTGAGTGCATAGATAGGTGAGCTATTAAGATCATTAAGTATAGACACTTAGCAACTGAGTTTTAAGCCTGGGGCTTCTATTCGTGCTTATGGTGACCCAGTGTTGCGGCTCTTCTGGGACTAAGGGGTTTCTCATGATGTGGGACTTTCAGTGCTAAGACCAGGAAAGTCTCAAACAAATGAGGATAAGTTGGTCACCCTCACTGACCCTGAGAAACATATTTCAATTTTGTCTCCTTTTCTGTAAAATAGAAATAATTGTACCTACTTCACAGAGTGGATTATTCATCAGGTAGTTATGAGGATTTCATGAGGTAGTGTGTTCAACAGAAATAGCATAGAGGAGCTGCCCAATAAACATTTATACTCTCCCTTTGTGGTGTGGTAAGAATGCGTTTTGTCACTGTCCAGGGCTCTATTAAAGATTGGCTGGAATGTTAAATAAGCAGCCCTAAGAACATCTTATTTTATATTGCACCTAGCTGCTTAAAAGGAAACCCTTTCACATTTTTTATCACACTTAATGCCAATAAATGTCCTGCATTTTGCAGACGGGAAACTCTGATACACTTTAGGATTGTAAGAGGATAAGCAAGGGCTCTAACATTAAATACCATGGTTTCAAGCCCAGGATATAGGTATTTATGGATACTTCAGGAATTAAAATGATAATTTGTTAAGTGATACCTTGTATGGATATAATAACCACACACACACACACACACACATACACAAAATGAGGAATAGATTATATTTCAATGGAAGGCTTTTATCATCTATCTCCAACCCACAAAATATCTCCTCAGGTACTGTGAAAAATAGAAGAGGTGCTGGCATGTGTTAGTGAATTCTATCTTTCCCGAGACCAGACCTAACTTAGGTCCCCAACACTAACCCTGATAAGGCCATTTTCTATAAAAGGCCTATGGTACTCTAACAGACTCATCTTGTTGTTCAGGAATGGAAGCCTCTTTTATGTGGTACTTCCAAAAGTTAAAAATGACTTTGTAAATTACCTACTGAAAATAGTGATCCTATACAGAGCAGCATAATTATATCAGGAGTTGACACACTTTCTCTTAAAGGGTCAGATAGTAAATGTTTTAGGCTTTGTGGGCCATAGGGTCTCTTTGACAACTACTCAATTCTGCTGTTGTAGCAGGAGAGCAGCCACAGACCATGCTTAAACAAATGGACACAGTTGTGTTCCAACAAGTTTATTTACAAAAACAAGTGACTGCCATGGGCCTTAGTTAACTGATCCCTGCTCTATATTACCCAATCCTTTATAAAGATTTAGATATTTGAGAAAGAGAGAGAGAGAGAGAGAGCACATGTGTAGAGTGGGGGGAGGGGCAAAGGGAGAGGGAGAGAGAGAATCCAAGCAGAGTCTGTACTGTGGGGCTCAGTCGCACAACCCTGAGATCATGACTTGAACCGAAACCAAGAGTTAGACGTTTAACTGACTGAGCCACCCAGGGCTCCTATATATTACCCAATCCTTTAAAACACATTTAAAACATATTTCATAAATTATAAAAAGTATTCTTTCACTTAAAAATAGTGGCTAACCCTATATAGTTATGACTTGAAGTAGTTTGCTTTTTCTCCATGTTGATTTCTGAGCCCTTTGTCTTTGTCTGTGGTTATGGCAGCCTTCTGGAGAGTCTAAGGCATCAAAATAATTTTCCCCACACTATGACTTGTCCCTACTACCCTAACACACCCACCTCCATACCTGCCTCTTAGAGAATCTACATTGCCTGAAGTTCCAGAAAGGCAGCCCTAAAACTTATGAGGCCACAGTGAACAGCCTAGGGGAGAGTATCGAACCAAGATGGGCCACGAAGATTTTCTTTATGGAGACTTTGGAAAAAGGATGAGTAAAGTCAGTTATTTCTGAGGAGTTGATTTTGAATGCCAGGCTGACACCAAGATTCTGTCATCTTAGGATGTTCATGAGTGAGCACAGATGTTTTTCTGCAGAAGAGAAGAGAAGAATGAAGCACATAGGCAATGTGAGCCTGGAGCTAAAGATAGTGAGGGCACAAGAAAAGTGACAAGGAGAGACTAATGATCTGGGGACGGTCCAGTTCCTAAGAGTCCAGCTGCACTTTTTTGCAGTTGATTCCATGAGATTCTTATGGAGCCTTATAAAAATTCCATTTTCATGAATTTCTTTAAATGGGTTTCTGTTCCTTGTATCTTTACAACTCCTCCCTAAGACACTGTCAAACTCCTTTTTTTCTTTTTTGTTTCTTCTCTGCTTTAAAAGGTCCCTATGACTTGCTGCCTGCTGGGACATCTGACGTTTATATGATCTTCATGGAGATTTAGAATAAAGTTAGAGAAAAAGAAAATCTTTTTGACAAAATGTAGCACTGTCATTGTCTCAACAAAGAAGCGCGGAGTTCTGGAAAGATCATTAACTTTGGAATGAGACACATCTGGCTTTGAGTCCTGGCTCTACTACACACTAACTCTGTGATTATGGACCAATTATTTAACTTTCTGGAGTCTAAATTTCATTACCTGTAAAATGGAGATATTAGTATCTCTCTCCTAAGATTGGGAAGAGATAAAATGAAATAAGGTAGCTAGAGACCATGGCACAATACTACGTAGCGTTGGGGTTCAGTGCAAAGTAGATCTATAAACAACACACATCATTTTTATTAGAGAATCAAAGTGAGGGGTCGGGAGGCTTTCCTGGCAGAGGAATCATAGCAGATACCAGGTGGCAAGGGAGGGGGAAGCAAACCTTCTTTAGGTCTGAGAGAGGGTTGGAACGCCAGTTTGTTTGGTGTTGTCAGGGGACATCTGTCTAGTAAAGTCTCAAGAGTTGAGGTAAAGTCGGGTGTCACAGATTCATAATATTCTGGCTGAGGAGCTTTGAATATATGCTGCAAAGTAGAAACCTCCCTCTTAGTGCTCTCTGTATGCTCACTCTCCCTGCCTTCCTGGTACATGTGAAATTAGAGCTCTCTGTGACTTTGCTCTCCTGTCTTCCTAGAATTTTCTCTTCTGTGCACTTGATTATGTTTTTCCTTTCATTTTAATTTAATCCCCATATTTTCCTCCAGTATCGTTAACCCTGAAGGCCTGTTCCGAATGGCTCATTCGGTTTCTTCAATTGTAGTTTCTCTCTCCTGCTTCTAATTTCCTGCAGTTCTTTATTCATGTTTCTTGCACACCACTCAACACTGTCCATCTTGCTTATCAACAGACATTGTAAACTCTTAAAAGTTCCCAACCCTTTGTCTCATTCCGCTAAAGAGACTTTGACTTTGCCCGTCTACATTTCCCAATTCCTGATAGGATTCTGTCATTGATGGACTATATATTGGGCTTAGTAATGTAGAATTTGGAGGTTGGGAAGGGACAAGTGGCCACCCTGTTGGTTTCCTATACAACACCAGTTCATTGTTCTTTGCTAACATAGCCCAATTTTGGTCAGGTATCAGGCATGTAGCTAACCAATTAGTTAAGAGGGCAGGGGCCCCTTTCCAGTCTTAGGGGATGAATCAGTTAGCTCTATCTAGTCATGGTGTTCTCAAC
This sequence comes from Mirounga angustirostris, assembly GCF_029215605.1. Taxonomy (NCBI): domain Eukaryota; kingdom Metazoa; phylum Chordata; class Mammalia; order Carnivora; family Phocidae; genus Mirounga; species Mirounga angustirostris. Next base: position 140,000,973 of record NW_026991709.1, on the reverse strand, counting down.
TCCTTTGCTAATGACTGAGGGGTATGACCCAGTTCTGGCCAGTGAGAAATAAAGGGAAGTTTGCTGAGGGGTTCTAGAGAAAATTTTACTTCCTGATAAAAGAGACATATATGAGAAATCCTTTCATTTTTTTCTTCTGGACCATTTGGGTGAGAGTGTGATGCTTGCAGCAGCAGATATCTTGCAGCTGTGGTGGGAGATTTTGCCAACACACTGGGCAGAGCAGAGAAGAAGAGAGAAAGTAGGAAGAGCCCGAGTCCTTGATGTTATCATTGAGATGCCAATCAAACCTATTTCTTTTCCTTCTATCTCTTTTCTTCTCTTTCATATAGTAAAATAATTTATTAGGGTAGTTGAAGTTTCTATAAAAAAATCAAACCCCCTAAATTCAACAATTTAAGGCAATTGATTTATTGCTCATATAATGATATTCAAGCCAGTGAGGATAATTATTTTCCTTATAGTCATTCAGGGACCCAGGTTTCTTCCATCTTGTTGCTCTGCCTTCTCCTTTGTATTAAGCCACTGGAAAGAGAAAGGGCATGGGAAAAATATACGTTAAGGAGGTTTTACGAGCCCAGAGTCAGAAGAGTGATCTCTTACTACCACTTATATTCAGTTGGAGAGAACTTAAAAATTAACAGACAGCCCCATCTAACCACAGGGAGGCTAGAGACATAGTTTAGCTGTGAGCCAAAAATAGGGGAAATTTTTGATATAAACCTACTGGTCTCTGTTATGGATAATAAGGATCCCATTGTTTAAACCATTTTTAGTTGGGTTTTCTGCTACTCACAGCCCAAAGCATCTAAATAGATAAGGAGCTAAAACAGGGAGAGAGAAGAAGAGGAAAGGTTACAGAGGACAATAGACATGTGGGCTAGATCTGGAAGAAGTATTTTTCTTGGAGAAGAGAAGAAAACTAGAAACTATGGGTGGAAGGGGAGCAGGACGGTGGTGTTTAAAGAGAGAATCAGCTATGGCACATGAAATCAAGTGGACGGTCAAGAAAGGGAGGATTTTAATAAGTTTTTTCATATACTTTGTCTTTGGATCTTGTTTTCAGTATTTAAGAAACTTTAGTTGTAACATTTAAGTCAAGAAGCACTTTGACTTGTGTTGAAGTTTATTTTAATTGCTTCACTCTGTTTCTTTAATCATGGCATTACCCTGAGACTGGGCCACACAAGTATCTGGGCTCATAAGGGTTACAGAGAACATGTATCTCATCTACCCCACTAGAGTGGGTAGCTCTTTGAGGGTGGAGGCGTCACTGGAATAGAATATAGAGGGGATGAAGGCAGGGATAACAGTTATGATATTACCAGAGGAGGTTAATAAAGACCTCAGTTGAAATCTTTAGAAATAATCTCCCCTGTTTGAAATGGCTTTGGACATATGGACAGAGGGCGATGAACCAGGCTTCCAAAAGTAGAATATAGATAATCATTGTTATTCTAGCATGGTCTATGGGGGGGATCCTGGCTCATAATTATGTCTGTATTCTTTCACATGGAGCAAGGAGATCTGAATAAGTGTCCTTATCTCCTAAAGTTATCTTGTCCACTCTCCTCCTGTGATAGAACTTCTATTAAAAAATATTGAAGTTTTTAAAAAAAATTCTACAGAGGATCATTCTTTTTCACCTTTGAAGCTTTTGCATACACGTCTTCCTTTGCCTGAAATATTCTCCCCATTCTCCATTTTCACTCATGTCCCTCTTCCCCCCAAAACACTCCTTTTAATCTGAAATTCCTTCAGGAGTAGAATGTCACTTCCTCAAGAAAGCCTACTCTGCTCTACCTGCGCTGGGTTAGGTCCCTCTTCTGCAGGTCCTTGCAGCACCTTACTCTCCCTACTGTGGTTCCTGTCACATTGAATGGCAAGTGCCTGGTGACCTTTGCCTCCCTAACGATATTACCTGTTCCTTGACGACAGGGGTGCATCCTTCCTACTCACAGTCTAGCGCAGAGCTGACACCCAGTGGATACACTGAAGGACTCATTCATCGACTGATTGAATGAATGAGAGGTGGCTATGGGCCTGAGGTTGTGGCAGAGTGCATTGGGGCAGAGGTTGCCTCTCAGAGCTTTGAAAGAGAGAAGAGCATGGTTGCAACCCCGTGCTGAATGTGGGCAGTATAACCTGAGTAGTTGAAATCAGCCTTCTGGTTCAGAGCCCATGCTGGGCTTCAGCAGGATTTGCTATGGAGGTGAAAACAGAAAGACCCAAATACTCAAGAGTGAGTAAGACAAAGGGAAGTTTAAATGGTTGCCATTAGGGTCTGCCTGTTATATACACAGCAGCCACAATGAGCTAATTAGGAAGTTAACAAGCCCCTGATTTGAGCTAATATCTGGCTTGATTGCATCCCATCATCATTATTGTGGATGAGAGGTGAATTTAAATGAAAGTTTCCAAGTCAAGATGACATAATGAACTGATGACTGTGGGGATTTGATTGGAGCCCATCTATCCTCTTCCAAACACACATTAACCTTCTCCCAGGAGAAAACAGTTTCTGGAGGCCTAAGGAAACAAAGCAGGGCTTGGCCCCCACATTGGGGGTGATCAGGAATCCTGGGTGGTAGAATGGTCTGGCAGATGATGCTGCCATATTTAGAGTGCAAGGAAAATCCTCCACAGACAATTTACTGATCTACTAGGCTTTTATTCAGCAATTCATGAGTCGGGCAGCATCCAACCTAGCAGATAAGAAAGGAGCTCCGAAGGCCTAAGCAAGGTGATAGACCACAGAGGGCAAGGACAAGAAAGTTAGACTTTGCATTTGCTGATTGGTTAAAGCAGGGTTGCTTTCTTTACAAGGAGCAAAAGGAAGTCTTGCAGCTGGGTGAGGTACCTTGTGCCAGCAGGCAAGCACCTATTGGATGAAATAGGCCCTTCTTTTCTGGGATATCTGAGCCTAGAAATTTGTTAAGTTTAGTTTGAGGATGTTTGGAACTTAGCATGAGTGACTCCATCTTGGGCTTAATCGGGTTACTTTAACAAGAGTGAAGCGCCTATTAATCAAAAGGTTTCCTGCAAAATGGACTGAGTATATAGTATGTAATCTGAGAATAAACCCCCATTTTTAAAGATTTTATTTATTTATTTATTTGAGACAGAATGAGAGAGAGAAATCACATGAGAGGGGGGAGGGTCAGAGGTAGAAGCAGGCTCCCTGCTGAGCAGGGAGCCCGATGCGGGACTCGATCCAGGGACTCCAGGATCATGACCTGAGCTGAAGGCATTCGCTTAACCAACTGAGCCACCCAGGTGCCCTAAACCCCCATTTTTAAAAATCTCTGTATCTATCTTTGAGGGCTGGACACCCCGGTGCATGGCACAGTCTCCGACAGAGAAGTTACTCGGTATGAATTCGTTGAAAGAATGAGTGAATGGGTGAATGAGTAGAGTCCTATATGTTGAGTGGGCATTGGGGGATAAGGAGGAGGACATGAGCCTTTCTTGCACACCTAAGTACCATGTGACATCATATAAAAATGCATCTTCTTTTTACAACAACTCTGCAAAATTGGTGAGATGTCCTGTTTTTCCCACGAGTAGTTTCACCTTTTATCAACTGTCTAACCTTAAGTAAGGTAACTGAATCTCCTTGGCCCTCATTGTCAGTAGAATGGGACTAAAAATACATGTTTTATAGGAATGTTATGAGAACTGAGTAAAGCGTAAGGTATATAAAGTACTTGGCAAATAGTGCACATTCTGTGTTCAGCTTCATTCCCTTAGTAGGTATTTCTGGGGTAACTGAATAGCAGATTTGAAGACATTGGCATACAAGTGTTCTTTGGCAGTTCCTCATTGTGCTGACATAGTCATGCAACTTTTTGTTCAGGTTTTGTGAAAAGGTGATCATCCAAAATATCCCCTGCGTCCAAGGTCTAGGATATTCCGCATAGAAAAGTTCAGTGCTCTGGAGCATCAGGAATGTGAACGCCAGCCATGGCCGCTACCAGGCTGTAACCCAGCCCGAAGGAGAGAAACTTCCAGGGAAGGCGACACCAACCGTCATGGTCACTCTCTTTCTCCATGGTGATGCCTCATCATCCAGCCCTGTCTGGCCAGAGGCTGCTCTCTGGGGAATAGCCCCACACTCCCAGGAGGAATGTGAGGCATCTGTTACTTCCTCCTGATTCACAGCATGAAAGGGAGACCTATGAGGATGTCTTTTTGTGGCACTTTGTTTGCCTCCAGGGGGATTGTTGGAAATTTTACTCCATCCTTGTAATGTGTCTCGTGGGGGAAGACAGCATCGGTTTTCTCCTTCTGAGAATCTTCTTTACTGCCTGGCATATTTCTTTGTAGCATCTTGAAATTGCAAAATTGGGAATGACAAAACATGCACAAATGAATCATGGGTAAGAGTGATGGTTCAAAAATGACAAAATGTGCTGTAGGTGGGATGCAGTTTAAAATGGAACATGAACAGGAACAAGGCTTTCCTCTCCCTTTGCTTTCTTCCCTCCACCCCACTTTCCAACCCTGATCTAGGAATAGAGGCAAAAGACAATGCAGGGAGTACGTGTACTCCACTCATGCAGGCCATGCGAGGGATCAGATCATACAATCACACAATTGGGAGGAGAGCAAAGAAAGCAAGGGTGAAGCCAGGGATGAAGGCTACGATGAATATATATACGTAGTATTGAATTTTATACATGGATTGTATTGCTGAAGCTTGGATTGCATTACCCTCTCTCTCTTTTTAAAGATTTTATTTATTAATTTGAGAGCGAGAGAGAGAGTGAGAGAGAGCATGAGTGTGGAGTGAGTGAGGGGCAGAGGAAGAAGCAGACTCCCTGCTGAGCAGGGAGCCCAATGTGGGGCTCGATCCCAGGACCCCGGGATCATGACCTGAGCCGAAGACAGACGCTTAATTGACTGAGCCACCCAGATGCCCCACGTTATCCTCTCTTTTAGTGTGTAATCAAGAATTGAAGGAGAAGACAAAATAAGAGGAGAACAAAATATGGAAAATGGCACACTTTTGCTTTTTAGTTATGGAACAAGTCTGACGAAGGCTGACATTCTAAGGAAGGCGTGAATGATCACACACGTCACCAGCATGGTGGGTGTGTCAGCTACTTGTTGTTATGTACCAAACCACCCCAAACTCTGGGGCTTAAAGCAGCAAGCATTTATTCTTATTCACATGTCTGTTGGTCAGCTGGTCAAGCCAGCTTGGTGGCAGCTCTGTTGCAAGTTGTGGATGTTGCTGGGCTTAGCTTCTCGCTGAATACTGGGCGCAGGTCTCCTTTGTGTCTAGCCATCCTGGGGTCTGAGATAAGAAGGCAGAGGTGACCTGGGGAAACTCTCATGTTAATGGCAGAAGTGCAAGAAGGAAAAAGGAAACAGGTGATGCCTTTTAAGGCCTAGGCTTGGAATTGGCACATTGCCACTCCTGTCCACATCCATTCTTGGCCTTTCTCTTGGCCAAGACCAACATGAAGAGAGGGAGAGAAAGTAGGGAGAACGCCTCTGGGAGGAAGAACTATTCATTTACCTGGCAAAGGATGTGGATATGCTGGTGGGTAAAGAAATGTTGCCACTAATTCAATCTGTCCCAGTTAAGCCTGGTCTAAGCTTTTTGTCTTCTGCTTTGGGAAGTGTCAAAGTAGGAAGACTGGACAGAACTGCTTGCCCCACTGGGGCAAGAACTCCAGTTATATTCCTTTTGGCTGACTTAACATGAAGAATAAATTACTTCAAAAAAGGGCAACCCACCACAAGAAAGAAATGATAATTACGTCACATGCTAGAGGTGCTATCCTATTACAATACATAAATGTATCAAACCAACATGTTGTATACCTTAAATTGACACAATATTATAGGTCAGATATATTTCAATTAAAAAAAAAGGGTAATGTATGAATGCCTTCTATCCTGGAGGGTCACAGGATAGACCAGTTGAATTGCCCGTTTAGGTTACTCAGTTTATATTGGCTCACTAAGGAGTCACTATTGCTCAGAAGTATACGACAAAGTTTGATAGCTTCTGTAAGAGGACTGACAAAATGCGGCCCAAAGCTCCCACAACAGAACTGTTCCAGAAAAGTTGGTAACAAAGTGCATTTGCCTTTAGTGGATTCTATTTCCCATTTTATGAATATTATCTCTATAGTGAGGGTAAAATCCTCTCAACCCCTTGCCTTGATTACATTCATTGATAATTTATTTTTGAAAGTATCTTTGTGATTACTTTCTCTGTTTGTCTGGGGTTTGGAATGTCAGTGTGTTTTACCTGGTAGAAGTTGTAGATTCCTGAAGCAGCTTCTTCTCTGACACTTGGCTGTCTCAAGGGTCTCATCTCTGGCAGGGACTGACAGTCTGTCTCCTTTTTTCTGCCCCAAGATGATTGCCTCTGGTCTGTTCCAATTAAAAGATGGCCTTGAATTTAAGGTAACTTTTCTATATTATTTTCCATTTCTATTCTTTGCCCTTCGTTGTTTTGTAATGTGTGCTTCTTATTTTAAAAGAAAATATAGATAAAGGCAACCACAGAAAACAAATGGACAAATTGGTGAAATATTATAAAGTGAACACCCATGAAATCACCGGCCAGGTCAACAAAGACAGTGTTGCTGGCACCCCAGGAAGCTTCCAGGTGCTTCTCCCAACTGCAGGCCCTCCCTCTTTTCAAAAGTAAGCACCGTCTTAACTCCTGAATAATAATTTTCTTTCATTTATTGATGGTTACATCTCTCGAAGGTTTATTCTTTAATAGTTTAAACTTGCCCAAGTTTAATAACTTAAAAATTAAAAAAAAAAAATCTCCTTTTAAATCTATGGATTCCTCTTTTATCCTTTTCTTTTCCTACATTTTATCTGCTAACTGACCTAGGCCATTTGACCTGTAGAGTTTTGCACATTCTGGGTCTTACGGACTGTAAAATGATGGTGGAGTTCAGTTATGTCCCTCTGTATCTCCTGTAAATTTACAATGAAATGAAGTTTTATCAGATTCAGCTTCATTCCCTTTGGCCAGAGTCTAGGTATTGTGTTCTTTTATCAGGAGGGACATAGTTACCTATCTTAGCAGGAGTTGATGCTTCGATCCATTAACTACTTGGGGGTGGCAAAATAGTGGTATTCTAAGTCTAGCATTTTATTTGCATTTATGATCTAGAATCATTTTATTAAGAGATATTTCCCTTCATCTACTGTTTGGTCGCTCAGTGGTACAGTTCACATAAGAAAGGCAACTTTATTTAGTTGCCAGTTTTTAATGAATTTGTTTTCTGTAATCCTTTGAAAGTAACCAATTTTTATATCATTATTAATTCACGGTTTGATGCGTCTGACGAATTTGCAATTTTTATCTTTACTGAAGCTCAGTCTGTACCCAGTTTGGCCATCGGGAGCTTCTTCAGTTTGGCTCACAAATGCATTTCCACATGAACCCATTGGTCTTTGATATCTTCTTTACTATATGGTAGGAGTTTCTAGGCTCCTCTCGTACATTTCTTGGTCTGGTCAACAACCTGGGTGCCAGGGATAGTCCTTGTCACCAGACTCATCATTCTTTTCTTTGTTTTTCTTTGTTTTCCTGGCTGTATTTGAGGGAGACCTTGCCACTTAGTTTTGTTGTAGGTGTTGTTTGTGGCTTTTGCTATCTAGGTGCTCTGTTTTTATGTTGGACTTTGGGAAGAAACAAAAGCTTTGCTGCTTTTATTATGGCTATATTTACATCTGATCTTACTATTTGCAATAGACATATATTAAATAGTATGAAAATATAATCTGTCATATTAAGCAAGGAATGTCAGAAGAAATATGCAGAGAAAAGCTCTTTTCATTTTCAAATGTGTATTTTTTGGTTTTGTAATGACCTGACCTTAAATAAGATATTTGGGATTACCAGTATTATACAGTTAATGATTACCTGTATTATACAGTTAATGTTCTTTTGTTTTGTTTTGTTTTTTAGAGTGGGAGAGAGGGAGAGTGGGGAGAGGCAAAGGGAGAGGGAGAGAGAATCTTAAGCAGACTCCATGCTCAGTGTGGAGCCCCCATGGGGCTCAATCTCACAACTCTGAGATCAGGACCTGAGCCAAAATCAAGAGTCAGATGCTTAACCGACTGAGCCACCCAGGTGCCCCTACAGTTAATGTTCTTAAATTTCATTCTCTATTTATCCTTTTGTTTCTATTGTCAGAAATGAACTAAAGACAAATACTGTATGATCTCACATGCGGAATCTAAAAAAATAAATAAAACAAAAAAGAAACTCATAGAAAAAGAAATCAGACTTGTGATGAGCAGAAATGGAGGGTAGGGGAAGAGGAAACTGGAGAAAGGTGGTCAACAGGTACAAATTTCCAGTTATAAGATAAATAAGTACTAGGGATACAAGGTACAACACGTTGACTATAGTGAACATTGCTGCATGGTATATAGGAAGGTTATAAAGAGAGTAAATCGTATGAGTTCTTATCACAAGAAGAATTTTTTTGCTTTTTATTGTATCCATATGAGATGGTTGTTAACTAAATCTATTGTAATAATCATTTCACAATATATTTAGAGCGCCTGGGTGGCTCAGTCGGTTAAGTGACTGCCTTCGGCTCAGGTCATGATCCCAGGGTCCTGGGATCGAGTCCCACATCGGGCTCCCGGCTCAGCGGGGAGCCTGCTTCTCCCTCTGACCCTCTCCTCTCTCATGCTGTTTCTCTCTCACTCGCTCTCTAATAAATAAATAAATAAAATCTTTAAACAAACAAACAACAACAAAAAACAATATATGTAAATCAAGCCATCATGCTGTATGCCCTATACTTACACTGTGATGTATGTTAATTATTTCTTAATAAAAATGTTTTAAAAATGAATGAAAGAACAATAGTTTATAACAAGTGCCACCACTAATCTTTTGGTTATCCTACTTTGAATATTCCTTTAACTTAAAGATTTCAATAACATTAAATGACTTAGTTTAGTATTTGAATAATTCCTCAACCTGGATATTATTTTCTGCAGTCTCAGAAGTATCTTTTGATCCTACTTTGGGCTTCCCCTTGCCTCATCTGACCTGATAAGCTGCTTTAAGACACGTCCATTGCCAAAGCAGCAAAATGAGGATGGCAATGGCTCTGGATGCTTCTACTACCTCTGGTCCTTGGGATGCTAAAGATGGTGTTTTATTCCATAAAGAGGCAGGTAAATGAACCTTCTTTCTAAGGGTGTTCCACATCAATTGGACCCCAAAGAACTTTTCTTTGGACCCAGAATATCAAAAGTCCTCTTTGATCCACTTCCCTTTTAATGACTTCTCTCACCAAAGGGACTCTAAAATCAATGAAAAGAAATTAGTGGGGAACAGACTTCTATTAATCCATCTCATGTATCATTTTTTTTCTTCTTCTTCTCTCATAGTTTCCTCTATCTTCTCCCAGTTATATAAAAAAAAAAAAGTTTTCATGCATGCAAATGGGAGATAATTGGATACAGAAACTGGGAAAGAGAGGGGGTATTCCTTGCATTAATAGTAGCCATCCTGCAAGATCCATTATATTTAGAGTGAGTACTATATAGGTCCAAAAAGGTGCTGTAATCTTTAGTTTTAATGTACTACACTAGCTAAAGTTTTTGTCTGGCCAGCTTGCTTTTCTAATATCCTTTTGGTTCATTTGAATAATCCCTCTCTCATGCCATGTGGTCCTATTGGTGTCATAATAGCAAAACCCCCTACCACCCTTTGCAAGAGTGAGAACATGATCAGGATTGGCTAATAAGATTATTCTTTTGTCTTAGTTATAGTGATTGATACAAGCATAAGCAAGTGACCCAAACAGAGTTGGGTTAATGTATACACTTTGGAAGAAGGGGTGTTGGGTTTGGAGAATGTTAGTTTGTAGCTCCTGGCAGCCCTCTTGCCTGCTACATGGAAGGAGGCTGTGTAAAGAATAAAGCCACAGAGAGAGAAGCAGGGCTGATAAGATGGAGAGAGATAAAAAGCCCAGACCTAAAACTAGACACATCTCTATTTCTTCTAATGAATCAAAAATGAAGGCTCAAGATGCTTCCAACTTGAATTTTCAGGGGCAGCCTCATGAAGTTGGCTTTTCCCTGTGGGAATTTTAGATGAACCTGCTTTGGGAGAAGGGAAAGAGAAAGGATAGAACTAAAAATAGAGTGATCTGGAGAGAAAAAAGAGTCATTAGAGTGGGAGTGAGAATGAAGAATCTCCCTCTTATAGTGCAAAGAATAGAATGGAAGGGATTCTAGGATAGGAAGCTCAAAATCCTGCTATCATAGATTGTGTCCCAATTATTTACCCCAACCTTTATTCATGTCCTCTGCCATGTGACTTTGCAGTTCCCTCAGATCTATAAGAATACACCATTGTTGTTCTAAAGCATGGATTTTTGGGGTTGTTTGTTTCATAACACTATTATGGCCATGGTTAACAGATAACACCTGCCAACAAATGACCTGATGTTTAGTGATTTTGGATACTTGCAAACCTTATGGAGAAAAGGTAGGGGACTTGGAAATCCTGTGCAGAATGGGGCATAAAGGGAAAACCTGACTTTCTGCTTCAGGTAAAACTCAGTTGAATTAGCCGGGAGTTTCACTACAGTTAAGCAGAAATGGAGAAATTGGATAAAACCCAGTAGATGGAAAGAGAGAGGATGTGGCTATGATTTATAAAAATACTGATTATATCCTATTCATTTGATTTTGTCTATTGGAGAACCCCAAGATGTGAGATTTGTTTTTTTGTTTGTTGCTACCCCTTACCTAGATAAGTGTAAAATTAGCTCCCTAGATACTGTAGGTCACCAGCTTTCTTTCGCTCTTATAGATACTCTGGCTCCATCCACCCATCCACTTGTTTCTGTTGTTAATGTCAGTCTATGTCACCAAAGCATAAAATTCTTAGGGACCTCTAAATGATGGACCACACAGAAATGCTACATTTTATTATTCCATAAATGGAAAAGCCAAGTACTTTTTCAGAGTGATTAAATTCAGCAACTAACCCATTATTGAGGTAATTACTTTTTAATTTGCTGCAATGTTAGAGCACAGCTAGCTGTGACACTGGGAAAAATGGACTTCTTGTGGGTTTTAGAGGCAGAGGGATTAAACCAAGTATGACAACAGCAAAATGTTCTGTTTAGTCAATATAAAGGCCTGAAGGTACTTGATGTTCTTCTTTTCAGAAGAGTAAGTAGGATAAGCTAGCTTTTCATGTGTTAAGCGCATGTCGAGTAGCTGTGGTCCTTGGCACTTCCCTTAGCTTCTAATCATAATCAGACAATGGGTTTCCCTTCAATATTCATGGCAAATCATAAGGTGTGATCTTGAAAGAGTCACTTTCCTTCTCTGAGTTCAGTATTCTTACCTGTAAAAGGAGGTTTTTATATAAAATTATCCCTAAGGTCACCTTCTGTACTAAAACTGTATAATAGTCAAAAGACAGGTTAGGGAGGTAGGACTTAAAATACACGAACAAGGACCAAGGAACCAATTGGAGCCTGCGTGGAGTTGAAAGATGGTAGTTAGAACTTCCAGTTAGCACTCTTTCAGGCAAGGAGGTGTCTAAAACTAGCAGGCCACATTTCCCGAACCCTGGTTGCCTGCACATTTAAGGTATTTTTAAGGCTCACACCCCCGAAAGGGAGATGTTAGGAGTTGGGAGGAAAGGCAGGATAGAGGAGGCTGAAGCTTCAAAGAAGTAAACCGAAGACGGGAATCTCTATGGCCAGTGGACTTTTGGACCGTTGTCTTTGATTGCCTTGTCCTGGCTGTCTTGACTGATTTGGAACATAACATGGAAGATACAGCCCCTGCCTAGATTTAAATGGACCTACTCTGTAACCTATCAACTGTGTCACTTTAAGCCAAATACATATCTCTGAGCTTTGTTTTTTTTATATTTATAAAGTTGAAAAATAATATCTGCATTGCAATGTCATGAATTTTATTTTTATTTATTTATTTTAAAGATTTTATTTAGTTATTTGAGAGAGAGAGACAGCACGCACACAAGCAAAGGGGTAGGGGCAGAAGGAGAGGGAGAGGGACAAGCAGACTCCCACTGAGTGGGGAGCCTCACATGGGGCTCAATCCCAGGACCCGGAGATCATGACCTGAGCCTAAGTCAGACGCTTAACCGACTGAGCCACCCAAGCACCCCACAATGTTACGATTTTTAGTTGAAACAATGTACATAGCAAGGAGATCTCAGCTTAAACCTAGAGTGGGTCTGCTGTGGGGCTCAGCATCTGACAAATTTATAGATTCTCCCTAAAAAAGTAGATTTTTAGGGGCTCTAAGGTAGCTTCTAGACAAAAATTTATCTTATGCTAAGAAGGAGCCAGGCCTAATGAGCTTGATCATTTGTATCAGTTAGAGATCAAGCAGAAGAAAAAAACCTACTCTAAATTCTATAGGATTAGACCTTAAACAGTCCTGGAGCCTATTAAGTGTCCATGGAAGGCTGGTGCCTTTGTGTCTGGTCTTAGACAGACAGCTGGGAAGGGAAGATCGAATGTAGTGGCGGAGACCAAGGGCAGAATGAAACCTGCAAGGATGAGCTGATATCCATGTCTCTACCTCACTTCATATAATTCCAGTGAAGAGGGTGGCCTGCAGAAGATGCTGGTGCCCCTCCCCATGGAGCTGAAAACACACCTGGTCCAGGTGTAGAGAGAAGCTGAAGGAGATCTGGTAGAACCTGAATGAGCTGCAAGCCCAGCTGCTGCCCCTCACCACCCAAGTCAGCCAGGAGACCAATGACAATGTGTATGAGCGGCATCAGCGGCCGGCCGCACACCTACTTTCAAGAGCTTAACAAAATTGCTATGGATACAGTTCCACTTCTCAAATCTCAATGAAATTTCTCTGTGGCCAATCCTAACCTAGAACCACATAGGCAGGGAATTTTGGGAAATGTTGTTCGGGTTTAGATAAATTGACACAGCATCAAGCCATTGCCTCTTTTAATAAAGCCCTAGGAGGCTTCTGAGCACAGTAAGAAGGCTGTTAATTGACTCCAGTTCCAGCCTAATTGAGGCCTCGGGAAAGAGAGAATTATAGTAAACACTGGAACAATGGATTCAGTCCATTTTGTTACACATTGACATGGAAGCATCACTGCTAATCAAGCCTCAGGGAGAGGGCATTTCTTTTCTGCTCACTTTACCGCAGAATGAATATAGTAGAATTGGCAAAGGAAAAAAAATAGGACTTGGAAATGAATTCCAGAAGTGGAATCAGGTAGACACTTCTTTCAGGATCAAAAGATTATCCCCAAAGGGAGCAATCTCTCAATTTTGTGGACAGAAATTACCAGAAGGAAAGGTGCCATACTGCAGCCACCATAACTTGAGGACTGGCCCAACTAAAACAAATCAAAAGAATTATGGTAATTTACATCGTGCAACTTTATTATAAACAGTTTAAAAATCTGGGTGAAGTAATGGTTATCTAAACTAATGAATCATTGAACACTACATCAAAAACTAATGATGTACTATATGTTGGCTACTTGAACATAATTAAAAAAAAAAAGAAAAGAAAATACAAATAATTAAAGCTGACTTTGGAAGAAAAAGAAAATCTAAGAAGACCAGTTGTCAAGGACACAACTGGGGATGTGGTCAAAGAATTTTCCACTCAGTAAATACCCATCTCATACTCTGTCCATTAATAAATTCTTCAGTCCCTTAAGTGATGGATTATTTGGAGTATATCTTAAATATTCCAGAGCACAGAAAAATAAGGAAACTTAGTAGATACTTTTGGCATCCCACCTTGATCTCTTTTAATAGTCCAGAGTATCCATTTTTGAGCTGGTTGACTGTTGACTGCTAATGGCTCACACTCGCACTCTGCCCAGGAGAACTGCCCCTGCCTCTGGGAGCCACCTCACCCAGAAATACCTGAGAGGTTCTGCTCATTTCGCTGGAGGATCCCACAGCAAATGATGCCCTATGGTGAAGGGACCAACCCTAGTCCCCCTGCCTCAAGGTGGCCCAGTTCTATGGCACCATTTACATGCTGGAGCTCCCTGTGGGATTAGATAGAGGCTGTGGCATGATTTCTTCATCTGCCCTATCCTGCTTCCATCCCTGCCTTACTGGTTTCTTCTGGAAGAAATCTCTCAATAAATAGGTTGCAGAGGATCTTTGTTTCAGTCTTTGCTTCTGTGATTTAAAGAAAAAAGCTTTCTATTTTTTCCCCATAAAGTAATAATCATCAATTAAACAGAAATGAGAAAAAAAAGTATCTTGAATAGGACAGCAGGAAAAGAAGAGATTAATCTCGCAAACAACGATTCGAAAATCCTAATAAAATAACCGCAGATGGAATTTAGTAATAGATCACGACCATATGGATTTAATTTCGTGAATGCCAGGATAACTCAATGTTTTAATGCTTTGAAGGCCATATTCTCCCTATTAATAGTTAAAAAAAAACATGATGAGATCATGATAGCGTATATACTTAAATAAGCCTTTCCTTTTCATCTTTCACATCTACAAATCTATCATGAGTTGAATAACTCTTCCTCATGAGGGCTATTGCCAATCAAATCATAATATAGCATTTTCTGCAATATGGTACCATTCAGAAATGTAAATACGTGGAGTTTCAAGGGCACAAAGTATTGAAAGAGGTCCCTGGGGGTGGACAATTTACTGCCTACAATGTGAATCCTCCAGCCTGGGCTTTGCCACTTGACAAGTTCTGCTGTGCTTTTGTGTCAGGTAACCGGGAAGCTGAAGACCGTGCAGCAAATTAACAAAGTGGCCCGGGGGCTATTGGAGTGAACAATCCTTACATATGTAAACGAAGAGAAGAGTGGGGAAGTTGCAAGCTCTACTGAGGCTTGAAGGTCTGTAAGCAGTGACTTGGAAGGGGCCACGTGCATAGAAGCCTCAACAGAGGTTGTGCAAGTTCGTGGCAACTCCCCCCTCTCGGGAGGGTCACTTAAAGGAGCAGTGGCTCTGAGTGGTAGCTATCACGGGGCCAATTTTCTAGGACTACCTTCATATTTGATAGACACATCTTATTAGGAATATACATTTTTGGCAAGTTCATTTTTCTTTTTATAAAAGTAAAATAAGTTCACTTTAGAAAACACAGATAAGCAAAAAGGTAAAGATTACTATCACGTGTATTAATTCCAGCATCCCAGAAAAGATCACCGTGACAATTCTGCTTCCTTCCTTCCGGGCTCTAGCTTGCTGTAGAGCTATCTACCTGTCTATTTACTGAGCGATTGGTCCACCCATGTGTTTGGTGAATAATCCAATATCATGTATTATATACATATGGTACATATAGTTTGCCAATATATTATTTACTGTACATTATCAATTTCTTTTAGGAAAATGATATTATATCATACTATTCTTTATTGTAACCTGCTTGAAAAAATTAACTTAAATATTGTTCCTTAAAGTGAGTTCATATTGCTCTACAACATTTAATGCCTACTTAGTGTTCCTTTCTGTGAATGGACTACGATTTAGTTAATAAATCCCTTCTGGTTGGGCTTTAGATTTTTCCAAATTTTTGCCATTGTAAATAATACTAATGTGCAAATCTTGTGGCTCAATCTTTGATCATATTCTTAATTGCTTCTTTTTTTTTTAAGATTTTATTTATTTATTTGACAGAGTGAGACACAATGAGAGAGGGTACACAAGCAGGGGGAGTGGGAGAGGGAGAAGCAGGCTTCCTGCTGAGCAGGGAGCTGGATGCGGGGCTCGAGAGACCTGAGCCGAAGGCAGACACTTAACGACCAAGCCACCCAGGCACCCCTCTTAATTGCTTATTGAAGACAAACTCTAAGAAGTGGAAATGCTGGATCAAAGACTGAGCACTTTTAAAAGAGCATTTTCCTATTTTAAATGTTTTAAAGAATCTCCATGCTGTTTTCCACAATGGCTATACCAATTTTCATTCCTATACAAGGATTTCCTTTTCCACACACCCCCATATTTACTGCAGCATTATTCTCAATAGCCAAGATATGGAAACCTAAGTATCTGTCGAAGGATGAGGATAATAGTATGTGAGATATATAGATCTATTTATCTACACACACACATACACACACTGGAATATCATTCAGGAAATCCTGCCATTTTTAACAACATGGATACACCTGAAGGTCATTATGCCAAACAAGACATGCACATACTACTACCTAACCTCACTTCTATGCAGAATCTAAAGAAGTTGAACTCATAAAAGCAGAGACTAGAATGGTTGAGGGTTGTTTCCATAGGCTAAGAAGCTGAGGAAATGGGGAGATGTTAATCAAAGGGTACAAAGTTTCAGTTATGTGGGATGAGTAAGCTCTGGAGATCTAATGTACAGCATGGTAACTCTAGTTTTATAATACTGTATTGTATACTTGACATTTGCTGAGAGTTGATCCAAATTATTCTTACCCACCCCCCCCACACGCCTAATTGAGATGATGCATATGTTAATTAGCTTGATTGTCAGGGGGGACATTGCTGAGATAGTGTATCCTCTTATCTAGAGCCCTCCCCTGCCTAGGGGTGGAAGTGGTCAGACCAAAGCTTCACTTTACCTGAGTCCCATGCTTCAATCCATCCCCTTGCCTGCTTTGCTTCCCTCATTGTCTTAAAGTTTTTCCCTTAAGAATACTTTCTCAGTTAATTGTTCACAGCCAAACACCCCTCTCAGACTCCACTTAGGAAAACTGACCTAAGACAGTACTCTTGAGAATGAGTCTTAGTCTTCAGGAGTGCTCTGTCTAGTCCAGCACTCCATCATTCCTTAAAGAAAGAATTTAATTAAATTGCATTTAATTCTTAATCATTAAAGGTTACTCATTTCAAATCCTGGTTGTTTCCCTACAGATGAAATTACCCCAGGATTCTGAAAGGATTAATATTAGTAAGGTGTTTATTATTATTTAGATAGGTTATAAAAGATTTATCAGTCCATTGAAGTATTTACTGCTGTGACCCTGGAGGGAGACCCAAAGTGGTTCCTTAAATAGTTGTCTTTTTGTGTATATAATCTTGAAAGGCCTGATCACTTGGAGGGTGTGGTTGCTTTGGTTTCTGCCTTGGGACTATTAGAGGTCCAATTGTTCTTCTGTCCCATACAGGGAGTCCCTGGTGTGTTAGTTCAGAAGGTTTTGGCTTATGGAAACCAAAGATGTGTCTTTGCAGTTTTGTACTTACATAGAGAATTTGTAACTTAAGAAGATCCCTCAGAAAATTAATCTGAAGCCTGGTAGAATTTGGATAATAAATTCAAGTTAAGTTGCTCTAAGTCTACGCGTATACTAATAGTCAAAATAGAATTTGGAGGTGAGAGAGAGGTTGAAGTCAGAGATAGCATTAAGATTTTGAGCCTAGGTCACTGTGATTTTTTTTCTTCCTTTATGGAAGACTAGCTGGATATTCTAAAGTTTGGTTATTTCTAACTCTTAAAGAACAGTATTGTTCTGGAGACTGGAATAGGCTGGAAAGGCTGGAAATAGTTATTTACTAGGCCAGTGAATTCATTGTTTTAAAGACCAACAAAGTAAGTAGAAAGATGTATTCTGTTTTCATTTCATTGTTGGAAAATGCAGCCAAAAACAAGAAACAAAAAAGCAAGGGGGTGATGATCACAAGTTTTAGGATGGAGTTACCATTTTGAAAGTTGAAATATGATTGATAGAGTGTTGGGATATAGAAAGAGCACAAACATCTAAGTAGATGCTAGTTATAGGTGCTCTTCTAGTTTTTACATTATTAGATGGTGAGTTCGTAGGTGTTATATTAGATAATATTAGAAAATAATAAATATAATACCAAAAGAGGACCATGGGTGGATCAATGATGGTCATGTTTCATGAATCATAAATTATGTTTAAACTAAACCTCCTCAACTAAAAGAGAGGGAAAAAGGGAGAGGAGAGAGGGAGAGAAGGAGAAAGGGAGAAAAAGGAGAGAGAGAGGGAGGGAGGGAGAGAGAGAGAGAGAGAATATAAACACAGCCATTCTGTTTCAAAGGTATTGAAGCTTATTTATACTTATTAATTTATTTGGTTTTGGTTTTTTAGGACAAGCAAGATGGTTATGAAGGCTGTGCGGAAAGGAATAAGATAAAATGAAAAGCATGGATAAAAATATGTATTAAAGTTATTCATTAATTTCCATGGCCCTTTTCATTTCCACATGCAGTCACTTTGAGAACTAATGACACACCAAAGGTTGAGACATGATTTTTCTGAATTTCTCAACTCTTCTACTTCCTAGCTGTGACTTTGAACACATTCCCTAAACTCTCTCTGACTCAGTTTCTTCACTTGAAAATGGAGGCTATAATCCTTGTCTTGCAAGGGTAGTGGTAAGAAAAGAAGGTAATACAGAAACAATGTCCGGCGGCCAGGGGTGCTGAGCAAACAGTAGGAGTTGCTATTGTAAGTACATTATTGTAATAGAATATTCAGCCTGACTTTCCCCACGATTAGAAACTAGAACCTAAGACTGAGGGAAAAAAGGTAAAATAACGTGGAGGGGGTGTTGGTACTAGCCCCATAATCCAAACGAAGCTGAAAAGGAATTGGAGTGCTGACACTCCTCCTAGGGCTTACTAAGTGTGGGTAACCGCACTGGCTCTGCTAACCTCCTCCATTCCCCTGTCACACTCCTTTCCTGGTCTGGGACATTCAGTCAATTACTGGTTCAGCAAATATCTATTGAGCACCATGTCCGGCAGGTACTGTACTAGGCGCCTGGGAGCCAGCAGTGAATAAATTAGACACGAATGAGAAATCAAGAGACTGGGGAAGAAACCTTTACATTATGAAAAGATCTTTAGCCTAGTGGGATATGTTGCATGTTTTTTGTTTGTTTGTTTTTTCTGTAGAATAGGAGAGAGAGGGGTGCCTGGGTGGCTCAGTGGGTTAAGCATCTGCCTTCGGCTCATGTCATGATCCCAGCATCCTAGGATGGAGTCCTGCATCAGGCTCCCTGCTCCTTGGGGAGTCTGCTTCTCCCTCTCCCATTGCCTGCCACTCCCTCTGCTTGTGTGTGTGTTTTCTCTGTCAAATAAATAAGTAAAACCTTAAAAAAAAAAAAAAGAATAGGAGAGAGAATCTTAAACAAAGAGGGGGGCATGAAGGAATATTTCATATAGAGGAAAATGGATGAGACATCTGATTAAGCTGAAGACACTGAACTGTCCTAGATCTAGGCTTATAATAACTGAAAGTGATCATAAAATTGTAGAATCTTCCTAGTATTAAAGGATGGGAAAGTAGTTGGAAAAAAATACTATGCAAAATACAATACCTCACGGATCAATAAGCTAATCATCATTTTCCTCATCCTCACCAAACCATTGAATTTAGGGGCAAAGCCTCTCTTGCCAAAGGGATGATAATATGAGGTTTAGGGAGGCTAAAGCAAAACCTTTGCTTGAGGCCTGCTTCTCCCTCTCCCACTCCCCCTGCTTGTGTTCCTGCTCTCGCTGTGTCTCTCTCTGTCAAATGAATGGATGAAATCTTAAAAAAAAAAAAAAAGAAAAGAATAATTTACGGTGTTGCATGAAGACGGCTCCACCCCCCCACTCCTGTTCCAGCCTTCCTTCCAGCGTCTAACTCCCTGAGTAGAGTTCTCAGGTTACTGCGGCCATCCTCAGGGACAATCAGGGTCCATATTTCAGGCCTTTGTGAGAACACATCTGCAAGGAATTAGCTTGGGGATTAGTAGAGCTCGTGTGTCCTCTCTTCTCTGGCAAGAAAGTGGGTGAGTCAACTAATAATAAATTCTGTTCTTCCATGAAGAAAGAATTAAGAATGCACAAAATGACTTTCTTTGTGAAGTAAAGAATGCTTGTGTCTTGTCCCCATTTCCCCAGGGGTTCTCAGGCTATTGGGAAATTAATCTGCTGAAACACAATGGTCAGAATTGGGTCAGCATTCAGAAGCTATCTGCTTGACAGCCTAGCTGTGTTCAAGTGGGCTCCTCTTTTTGGGTTTCTAAAGACTCAGGATGGATGTGAATGATGAGCAACATAGCATAGGATACCATGGAGTCTCTTCTAGAATGACGGGGCTTGCCTTCTCCTGAGGAATACTAGATTCAGATACCATACCTGCCTTTTCTGGATTCTTATCTGAGCATCTTGAGCAAAAAAGAAAATCCCTGCCATGGTCCAAACAATGGCATGTTTGCCTGGATAGTTCGCCTGGATTTGGGGATTGTACAAAATGTTAAAAGTGATTTTGATGCCTCCTAAAGTAACCAAAAAAAAAAAGAGGGAAAGAAGTTAGAGAATTTCAGAATGAATCTCTCTGTTATTGGCTTGTCTGCAAGGGTCATGACTCTTTGTAGTCAATATCATTTCTATTCCTTCCCCTGCAACTCAACTTTCTCTAATACATGCGCATGTTGGACTCTTCTTTTATTTTTCCCCTTGCTCATTCTTCAAGTCTCAACTGGGATGTCATTTAGTGGTGGAATTGTTGTGCCCAACTATACACACAAATGTACAAAGATACACTTAGATACTCTTACCTCAGCCAGTAGTAAGGAAGCATAAAATAATTTTTTAGAGTATCACTATCCAAATCCAACCCCCCCAGAGGGCTGACACCATCGATTTTGTGTGAAAACTACATATGGAAGACCAAGGGCCTGGATAATTAAAAATAATAAAGCCTCTGATTTTAGAGTCTCTTCTAGAATTTCTCAAGCATTTTGCTCTCAGGACTGCTTACATTTTTAAAAATTATTGGAGCCTCTGTTTATGTGAGCTATAGCTCTGTGTGTCTCTCATATTGGAAGTTAAAACTGGAAACTTTAAAAAGATTTATTATCAGTGAGGAGGTATAAGAAGTGATCTTTGCACATGAGATGCTTAAGAGATAGTACCAATAGTCTCTGTACTAATGTTTTTGAAATTAATGATAATAAGGCTAAAAATTATGGAGCAGTGATGATAACTGATCTTTATTTAACACTTCCAATATGCCAAGGGTCTGGTCTAAGGACTTTACACCTACTATTACATTTAGTCTTCCCAGCAAATCCATAAGGTAGTGGATTTGTTTCCTAGGGCTACTGTTAGCAAAAGTACAAACTAAGTGAATTAAAACAATAGAAGTGCATTCTCTCACAATTCTGCAGGCTGGAAGTCCAAAATCGAGGTGTTGGTAAGGCCATGATTTCTCTGAAGGCTATAGGGGACAATCCATTCCACACCTTTCTCTTAGCTTCTGGTGTTGTCGACAATCTTTGGCATTACTTGATTTTTACATGCATCCTTTCAATCTCTGCCCCCATCATCAAATGGTATTCTCCCTGTGTGTCTCTCCTCATCTTAGAAGGACACCAGTCTCGTTGAGTTTAGGACCCATGACCCTGTTTCCAAATTGGGTCACATCCTCGGGCTTTTTTGTTTTGTTTTGTTTTGTTTTTGACTCTGACTCTTCTGTCTTTTAAGGCCACTCTTGATTATACATTGGGTCCACTTGGCTAATCCAAAATAATCTCCCCATCTCAAAATCCTTGGTTAATCACATCTACAAAGTCCCTCGGCCAAGTAACATATTCACAGATTTTAGGAATTAGGGTATGGACTTCTTGGGGGCCATTATTCTGCCTACCACAACTAGCAAGGAGAGCAGAGGAAGGAGCAATCAGTGTTGATAGGACTTCATTGGGCAGAGGAAGGTTCGAGTCGGGTCTTAAAGATGGGGAGGTTTTCATGATGTGGAGAGGAGTGCAGGCAGCCTGGGCAGCATGAGCCAAGGCACGATGGTTACAATGAGCTTGGCGTGAGCACACTGGGCAGGAAGGAAATGGGCCTACCTGAAGAAAAGAGGTGTGGGGGTGTTATATGAAAACAATGATGCGTGGATCACTACATGGAAAACTAATGACGTATTATATGGTGACTAACATAACATAAAAAATTAAATTAAAAAAAAGAAAAGAGGTGTGAATTGGAAGGTGATGGGAACTAAAACTGTGAAAGATTGGGATGAAGCCTCACGTTTTCAACCAGAACGTGGAGGATAGTGCCTCTTTTTCCACAAGTACCATTTCGGTATAATTTGTGGATGCTCTGTGTTGGAAATTAGGAATGGATTAACTAGACTTCTGGATTCTGTAACAGAGCTTTTTTTTCTTTTTTCCTGATTAATCTTTCTCACTTTGTTTTACCTGATGCACTTGCTTGTCTTTTTCCCTTAACTGAGTTTTAGCTTTGTAGCACACATTGTCAGTACTCCTCTCTCAACTCCTGGCCCTCATCCCCTTAACTTCCAACTGCCAGCAGTTATTTTGCTTAATGTCTTCCTCTGCCAGGTAGTCAGAACTTCTGTGGAATTTACCACTCCCCCAGTGGCTGAGGAGATAGGTGTATAGATTCCCTTTCCTTTGCACCCCTCAGATAGGGTAACTCTGAAGCATGTGTCCTACACTGCTCCCAGAGGTCCTCAGCAATTTAAGCTCCAATTGCCCATAGGGTCTCTTCATTGATATTGAACACTTTCTGGCTCTTTCCTTACCTGTCTCACTTCTCCACAGCCCTGTGAATGTTTGTTGGGATCACCTCCCAGATAAACTACTTGCACTCGAATCTATGTCTTGGGGAGGAGGAAGGCATGAATCATGTGTCTGGGGGAACCCAAACTAAAACAGGCTTTCATCGATCCCTGATTCAGCCTTTCTAAAAGTTAAAAAAACAAAACAACAACAACAAAAAAAACAGGGGAAAAGCATTTATTAGAAAAAAGTAAGAGAAGAGATATGTGCAAAGAGGAAGGGGTACACATTCTGATAGAAGGGAATATATCCATAGATGGTAGTCCTTATTAGTAATGTCCCAGAAAATATCCCATATTATATGCCCAGAAAATAAATCATTTCAGGGTCAGAGTGTGACATAGGACATGTGGTCTGTAGAAGCTCTGGGAAGGGATCCAATCAAGGACACTGGGCTTCTGTAGTGGACATGTTTGCAATTCCTAACAAGCCCCAATAACCTTATAATGTTAGTATTAGCAAGGAGGTCAGTTGGGCTCTGATTTGCTCATGATTCAAATAGTTCTTCACTATTATGGAAGGACACAGTGCCAGAAACACCAGTTTTCTGTAAAACCAATTGCCCGATTAACTCCCAGAGGAAGATCCAACATGAGTTGGTTCCCCCCACTGAAGTTACTGGCAGAGATTTATTTTTTCCTCCCAGGGATTCTGTGTGGTTCTACCCTGGAAGATGCGTAATTGTCAGTTTCTTTAACCCTATGGAAGAGTACACTACATTGAAATTTATTCCTGATATAGTTCTCCTTTCACTGGTTGAAGAACAAGCAAGGTATTACTGTTTGAACAGAAACTCAGAATTGTCTTTTAAATTTGTGATGTCAATTTTAAATGAACATTCAGTTCTGGAAATAAATACCAACTTCATCCTATTTGATTATGACTCTATGTCTTACGTTATCGTTTGTTTTTAAGAAGACTAACGAGTTAAATGCAATGTGCAAATAAATTAGAGATAGGTTGGAAACTTTCTGCAAACTTCTATGACTTACACTGAAACTTCAAGAGGCAGAGGAAGAGAAAGGTTTGAAAAGGTTGAGAGGACAGGGTGGGTGGGTGCTGGGAAATAGGAAGGAATACTACTGAAAGGCTGAGGACTTGCAGAGGGCTTTGCTTGCCCCTGTGATGAGTGTAAACTTAATCACGGATAGTGATACACTGAATCACTATTTTGATGCAGTCAAAATGATGAATGGAAGCCTTCCAAAGATTTTCTTTCTCTGCCATGATTTCCTTGTCATTCAGAGACATCATACAGGATAGATTAGGTAGACCCCTATGAGATTAGGTCTGACCATTTTGTAAGTCAAAGCAGTCAGATATGCGCCATTAAATGGGATTTCTCCTAAAGTATTCTAAGTGAAGTAACTAGAACTGGCTTGAAACTTCTGGTTTTGGAGTAGAAACTAGACTATGTTCTTCCTGTCCTTTGGCAGCTGCTGCATCCTGCCAGCTGGATGATGGGCAACACCCAGGGGAGGAGCCCCCCAGGGCTTTGAATACTCTTCCTCACTTGCCCCCCGCTGGGTGGAGTCAGCTTGCAGACCCTCATCAGGGGACCCCTGCTGATCTCACCCCTCTTCTAAAGACAGCTTCTCAGGGGGAGGGAGTGTCAGCGTGCAGTGCTATCTCCCTCAACTTCCCAGGCATAGGAAGAGCAGCCCATCTTCAAAAGGCTCCTCTTATCCCACAGAATCTCCCAGAGATGTCACCAGCCCTTCCTGGCAATCACAGGACCAGATGACCTGTGGTGAGCCCCTGTGAGAAGGGAAGGGACTGATCTGTCAAGCTTTTAATTGAAGTGTGAGAAGTGGGGGCGGGGGAGAGGGGAATTGAAGGAAGGAGAGAAAGAAGAAGGAGAAAGAATGAGGGAGGAGAGAAAGAATTGGAACCAGAAGCTTGGAAACAGAAAATTAGTTTGCTAGATATATGCCCCCCTGCAAATCTTACCTGAGAAAAATAAGGGCAGTTGAATAATCCAAATTTCAAACAAGAAACAATTTGTTAAAAGATTTATTAATCTATTGTTCTGTGCATTGCTTTATATGAAAAAAATTCTTAAAAAGTCTAAAACATCTCACCTATATTGAAAAGAATAAAATTATGTTTAATCAGTGGTTGAGCAGTGACGTGGAAAGGTCATCCTATTTCTGGATTACAGTTTTGGCTGTCTTGAGCTAGCTGTAGAGCTGTGTGCCTTTCCTTTTTTTCTTTCTGGGCCTCAATTGTTTTCTTTCTGGTCAGTTATATAGGTTAGTTGTTGAAGGTGGTAGGATTTGGGAAGAAGGTAGGTGGGCGGGACTTTGGCTTCCCTCCCCATCTCACTTGGACTATGGCAGTCCTGGAACGCTTATCTCTCTCTCTCTTTTTTGGTCCATTTCTCCATTTAGTGAAGTTGGAGCCCTTGTGACAAGGTCCTTCTCTGTCCTGTCCATAGTTCACCTAACAGAGACCTCTAGACATCTCCATGTTTCTATGAACCTCTATCAAATTTCTTACCTAAGATTCTATGAGCCATCATCCCTCCCTACTTCAGTGGAGACTTGTCATCATTGATGGTAAAACCCAGAAAATAAGCATACCTGCTAATGAAAAGCATTTCCTTCTCCCAGAGCATCTTGGTGAATATGGCCTGATTCGGTATTTGAATGTAATGACCTGAAAATAAGACTTCAGACAAAAATAAATGAGATTGATGGGAATATACTGTCAATGCACAGAATTCAAGGCATCTGGTAGATTTCTATTACCCATTTTTCCACTTGGGGAGAAAGATTAGTTTCTGCTGCTTTCTTTGAGTGTGGCAGAGGGAAGGTTGTGGCTTTGGTTGAGAAAGCACTCTTATTATCTGCCCCTATTTTTAGAATTTTTAGACGTCTAACTTATTGACTTGAGTTTATAATTTAGGCCTGTAACCTTTAGAAAAAATGATCCTTCCCCCTAAAACTTCTCATGCATGATTTTAGCCCAGAGGAGAATTTTGTTTGAAAGTGTAGCAAAATCTGCCTTATCATCACAGTTGTAGAGCTATTCAAAGAGAAAGAGTGATATTTTATCTATAATCTCCTGGTATACTCTCTAGATTCCCACTTTCTGAAGTCATATTTAAGGATCCATGGTATACACACAAAAGGGAAATGTTGTGTTTCACATAGTTACCGTTGATTCATCCAATATATACTACTTCATGTCTGTTCTCTGTTTAGAGAGCGTATTTGGAGTGTATGATAGACATTGGAGGCAGTTATGTGAGGTGTTACAGAGACAGCCCTTTAGAATAAGCTGGAGTAGCTGCAGTAGATATTTTGGGCCCATTTATGGAGGGGGTGCATGTGTCCCTCAATTGCTCTGAGCTTGCCTGATAAGGGCCAAAAGCAGCACCCTTCTTCAGCAACTTGTCTTCCCTATGGGATGTGTATTTCCAGGAGATGCCCAAGAGATTATGCCTTCCTGCCTGGGGTTAGCCACAGCCGATGGCTGACTGAAATGGAGTACAAAAGCCTGTATCATTGCCTCGTGGTACGACAGCTCCACAGCACCTTCCACCCCGCAGAGCTCCTTGGGGTCTCAGGCTGAGGCTAGACCTCCGCTGAGATCACGTTCTTGCTCAGCTCCTTCGCCTGCCCTACCCTGCTTTTCTCACTCCCTTATGGTTGGTTTCCTCATGGGGGCACTAAATCACTTGCACAAAAATCCTCATCTTAGCTTCAGTTTCTGGGGAAACTTATGTAAGACGGTAATATTTATTTGTTAATTAATTTGGGCTTTGTTCTTATTACAAAAATAATGCATATTCATTGTTGAAAATAGGAAAATCCATAGGATAAAAAGGACAAAATAAGATAAAAGGACAAAACAGTATGTAAGTCTAGACTCCAAGGGTGACCATTGTTGACCATGGCAAATATCCTTTCATTGGGAATTATTTATGCAGGAGCTGTTACAGTGATGGCCCTCACTGGGCAATATCTCCCATGTCCGTGCCCTTGTTCCATCCCCTCCTATTGCCTTGATCTTGTGATTTGCTTTTGTCAATGGGATCCTAGCAAACATGATGCAAACAGAAGCTTGGCAAGAGCTTAGCTTGCCTGTTGGGGCTGTTACAAACTGTATTTTCTTATTCTTGATGCCCTGGTATTTGGGGCTTTGATCCTAGAGACACTATCCCTCCCAGGCTCTTGAATATCTGGAGATAGTAAATGACTTCCCTGTGAATGCATCTTTGATGCATAACACAAACCAACCAATCCAGGGCGCCCAACTCCAACTCTTTTTAATCTACATCACACACCACGCCAGTGTTCCTCCTGCCCTTGTTTCTGGGGATCTTGATAGCCCTCTTCCTTCATGACAATCATTTCTGTCTGAATGTCACACTGGATGTCAGACAGATCCCAGGCACATTTTTAGAACGGGTTTATTTTCCTAGAACACTGTTACTTTAAAGCTAGTCACTGTGCATAAAAAGGTTCGGGCAACACTCTTGAATGACCTGTGAGACCCTGGAGTCCACTTGGAGGCTTTGGCGTTAGCTGAGCTCTTAGCTGAATGCAGCTGCATGAGTAAGTGCAGGTCCACTGTATGGGGCAGAACCTTACATCAGAGCCCCATCAACCCACAGCATTGTGAGCAATCATGTTTTTAAGCAATTGCATTTTGGAGTGGTTTGTTATGCAGCAGATTACTGAAACCACGTCTTATGCGCAGGACTTTGTGGCTCTGGGTCTGCCTTCTATCCTACATGCACACACACCTCCTTCCCCACTCCTCCAATCTAGGGAAGGTAATTCTACTGATGAAATTCTATGTTAATCGTGAGGTCATATTTACTAATGGGCTGCTTTGCTGTCATTAAAAGGTGGGTCCCAGTAGTTTACATTCACTGTTTTTTTTTTTTAATTAAAGATTTTATTTATTTATTTGACAGAGAGATAGAGAGAGAGCACAAGTAGGCAGAACAGCAGACAGAGGGAGAGGGAAAAGCAGGCTCTCTGCTGAGCAGGGAGCCTGACGTGGGGCGCTATCCCAGGACCCCAGGATCATGACCCGAGCCGAAGGCACACGCTTAACCAACTGAGCCACCCAGGCTCCCCTCACTGGGTCCCCTCATTCCTTGCAGTGAAATCAATAAGCTAAGTCAAGTCTGACTCTACTCTCTGTCTGGATGCATGCCCAAGTGAAATCCCTGTTTTTTGGCTGTGGTGGGGAGACAGAGGCCCCACAGAGGTTCCCAGTTCATCTTCCTTCCTTCCTTTCTTCTTTCTTTCTTTCTTTCTTTCTTTCTTTCTTTCTTTCTTTCTTTCTTTCTTTCTTTCTTTCTTTCTTTCTTTCTTTCTGGGGGTGGGGGGGCATAAGGAGAGGGAAAGAGAGAATTCCAAGCAGGCTACATGCCCAGCACAGAGCTCCATGCAGGGTTTGAGCTCACAACCCTGAGATCATGACCAGAGCAGAAATCAAGAGTCGGACGCTTAACTGACTGACCCACCCAGGCGCCTTCCATCCCCTCCCACCAGTTCACTTTTAACTGAGAAGTCTTATGAACATCTCAGGCACTGACCCAGCTAATAAATTGGTTCTCTGTTTACTATTTGAATTTTTTCCTTGAATTTCTCTTCTTTGGAAAAGCTGAAAGAAATTGGGAAACTTGCCAGGGCAAAAGCCAGGTGTTCCTGAGTTCCCTGGCCCAGCTAATACTTAACACAATCAGAATCCTACGCACATTTTCACCTTTACACTTTGCTTTTACCATAATAAAGCCATCATTTTTGTAACTTCTTTTTTAAAAGAAAATATGCTACAAGTATCTATATCAATAAAAAAAATCTGCAGTGTAGTTTTCAATGGTCCAAAATCCTATTCCATTATATGGGTATACAATATTTTGCTAAACTGGGAAATTGTGAAAACTTAGATTCTGCTTTTCTGCTATTATAAAAAAAAATACTGTGCTGTATATTCTTGAAGCTCAATGCTTGCATGCATCCTTAATTATTTTCTTAGGATATAGTCATAGAAATGGAACTTGGGATCCAAAGGGTAAGTGAATTTTTTTAATATTTATTTATTTATTTTAGAGAGAGAGAGAAAAAGAGAGAGAGCACACAAGTGGGAGGGGCAGAGGGAGAGAGAGAAAGAATCTGAAGCAGATTCTCCACTGAGCCTGGAGCCTTTTGCAGGGCTTGATCCCAAGACCCTGAGATCGGGACCTGAATTGAACCAAGAGCCGGACGCCTAACCAATTGAGCCACCCAGGTGGGGCCTTGGGTATGTGAATTTTTTAAGCATTTGATAAGTATTGCCGAATTCCACATCTCCCCCCAGACAGGTTGTACCACTTTGTCCTCTCAGCAGTATATGAATATGACCATTGTCCATGATCCTCACCACCCTTGATATTTTTATTTTTTACCAATTTTATGAGAAAGATGCTATTCTAATGTCATTTCCATTTTTTTTAATTATAAATAAGGCTAAATGATTTTCATATGTGTATTGGTCATTTTGCTTCTTGCTCTTCAGCTTGGCTCTTCATAAAATATTTATAAAAATTTTTAAATTCCTATATATCATTATGTATCCAGAAAACATCCATTTGGCCCTCAGTTTTGTGAATTATGGGAGAAATTTATGGACAAGTTTCACTTGGCTTTGTTGAAAGGCAAAAGCAAATGTTTAAGTGCATTTGTTGAACACACATTTGGCTTGACGGTGGGAATCCAGTGCAAATCCCAAGTCCTCTGCTGTCGAGGAAGGAAAGGAGATGCTTAATGTTATTCTTTTAAATTCAGTGTTGGTGCAAGACATGATTAAGTTTTAAAAAATGATTCTCTAACTGGTTGGAGAAATATCAGTCCTGGAAAAATACTGAAAAAAAGTGTTGTTGCATTTGGAAAACTTGGAACTCCTTTTCATAACCTCCTTGCACCTGGTGTTGCTTGATTCAGCCTCTTGGATCTATGCCTTTGGTTCAAGTGTGGAGAGATCCCTCTACCGGGATTTGTAGTGTGAACGGTATATCCTAAAATTCATTTTTTTCCCAAGGAAGTTGATGACGGCAAGAGTTGACAAGAAGCCATCTTGAGCACAAATTCCAAATTGTTTCATCTTTCTTTCCTCCTTGTAATCTCTCCCTCCTTAATGTTGGTTCATAACCTCCTTGGGAGCTTCCTGGGTACCATCTGAAACAGGGCCCCGTGTGTGGAGGGCAGGGAGAGATGGAAGAAAGAGCCAGGCCATTCCAGATGGACAGGAGGCAGGTTTAATAAGCAAAGGGAACTTACGTATTAGGATTATCTTGGGCAGCAGCCAGACAGGGGACTCCTGCACCCACCCACCAAACCTTAGAAGTTTACATAGAGGCTTTAACTGGGTTCAGTCATATAAACCGTGCAGGTATTCTCAACACCACATCACCATCGTAAGGTTGTGTTCTATGTTCTTGGAGCAGCCTCTGAGAGTAGGAAAGGCAAGCAGAACCCACATTTCAAGGACAGAGGAGGGGGTGGGGAGCCGCCAATGGCCTGGGTCCAGTTCATGGGTCAATGGGTGGTCACATCTTTTCTATGACCTTCCCCAACACTTAGCCTTCCAGACAGCTCTATTTTCAGCCTTGCATCTGCAGACTGAACCAGAGAAGATCTCTGGAGGCCAGCAGTCATGTTCTATTTTGTGTGATCAAGGGTCAATTGTACATCTGAACATGGTTCTCATGGGCTATTTTCTTCTGATTTTTATCATAAAGCTCACAGCAATTACACTGACTGAACAAGGCAAATTTTGTTCAGATTGCCCCTCAAATAAACACACCATGGTATGTGTTAAAAGTAGGTATGCTTTAGATAAAAGCATTTTGAAAAAAAAAAAGGCCCATCATTTGTCTTCTTCTCTCTTATTCCTTTGTGTGTCCAAGAGAATAAGAATGCAACAGAGGGACCAATCCATGATGAATTGCTTTTCTGATGGTGTCATCAAGGGACCTTTTGTGGGATGCTGTGCTTGATGTTTTTGACATGTATTTTAGACTCTGAACACCTTCAAGACCTCTGATTTGAAACTGATGATTCCTTATGGTTCTCATATCCATGAATTTATCTAACCTTCTTTGTTTTTAGCTCATACGCAATTTCTGGTAATGAATCTTTCAATATATTTTAGTATTT
This sequence comes from Mirounga angustirostris, assembly GCF_029215605.1. Taxonomy (NCBI): domain Eukaryota; kingdom Metazoa; phylum Chordata; class Mammalia; order Carnivora; family Phocidae; genus Mirounga; species Mirounga angustirostris. The sequence continues at coordinate 139,970,246 of NW_026991709.1, read as the reverse complement.
CATGTACTTATCCTCTAAGAATTTCTTTTGTTTCTCTGTTAATTTTTTTTTCCATGAAAGGGAAGTTATCTCTTATTTTAGTGATTTCTTTCTCCTTTGAAAAGCAAACCATTCTTTGCCAAATAAATGTGGGCTCTGGGGATTTTCAGGCAACTTTCTTGAAAACTCTTGTCAGCCAAGTAGAAAGTCTCTCTTGGGGCCCCACTTTGTAGTTCTCTTCTCCACATTTAGGGTGAGACTCTCAAAAGCAAACTTGGGAATTTATTTAACAGCTCTCCTTGAGCAAAGAGTACCTTTTTGGGCTATAGTCTTCCTAGATGATGCAGCTCAAACACAATAATATTTGAAGACCTTTTAAGTCTGTCAAGCAGCCACCCATCCTTTGCTTTCAAAAGACCTACAGCTGCTCTCTGAAAGTAGTTCAGAATATTGCCTGGAAAAGACCTGCTTTACTAGTGAAAAGGGAAATAAAACATCAGGGACAAATTAAAGAACGGGGAATAAATTCATGTTTTTGTTCTTCAACCTAGATAAACTACTAGGAAGGTATTGTTAATCTCTGTCATGTCCATCCTCTTGGTGCTGGCCCTTAGCACTGTTGAAGCAAGAAGCAATGAAAATAGAGGAGGTGGGTAGAGGAGGTTGCCTCTCCCTGCTGATTTTGGAGCAGGACACTGCCCTCCTCTGCAGACTTTGTACCACCATTGTATTCTCTCCCCAACTCCAGGTTCTCAAGTGTGCCTTGTTGAACAATTTCCTAGGACAGATCATAACAGGTGCTAAAAATAAACAAATTGTCCCTAATGCCACCAAGCGAAGAGCTCCTAACAAAAGCAACCACTGCCACCACTACCATTTTTGAGTCATTACTATGTGTTCAGGCCTTTGTTTCATTGAGCCCATTATATCCACGGATTCATATAATAAACCCACCCACAAAGCTAGAAGATTGAGGAATTTTATTAACCCCATTTTATAGATGAGGACACTGAGGCTTAGTAAGATGGATAAATCACTTGCCAAAATCTACAGCTGGTAAGGAGTGGAGCCAGAATTTGAACTCAGATCAGGCTCACTTCAGACTGCTTACCCTTCCTCGTTGTGCTGATGGGATCACTATGCAAAGAGCCTAGGATCATAAATACTGAAAGGGAACTTCTCTACTCACCTCATTTCACCAGTAGGAAACCTGAGGCCAAGACATGGGAAGAATAAGTGTTAAGGCATTTGGTTTTGTGATAGCAAAGACATTAACATAAGTCTTTCCTGATTTAAAAATAAATAAATTTTTTAAATAAATTTTTAAGCATTTGAATTTGAGGAAATATAACCTAAATTTCAAATATGTATTTATTTCCCTTTTTTGAAAATCTTAATTCTACAATTTACTTTTCAGCATTTACAAGTTCAGGTTTCTCCAAAATATACCTCATACCTTTCTGTAAGATACCACCAGCAGCTGTCACGCTGAGCATAAGCGCACCATTTGGAAGACGTATCAGTTTTTTTTTATTGCTGTGTAACAAATTACCACAAATTTAGCCACTTAAAACAGTATGCATTTATTATTTCACAGTTTCTGTGAGTCAGGAGACCAGACAAAGATTGCAGTCCTCTGCTCAGGGTCCCACAAGGCTGCAGTCTTGGTGTAGGCCGTTCTTTTCTGGATTTCTGGATTCTCTTCCAAGCTCACGTGGTTTTGGGCTGAATTCAGCTCTGTAGTTGTAGGATTGAGGTCCCTGCTTTCTTGCAGGTTTTCAGCCAGGGACTGGAGGGAAGGTGTAGCAGTTCCTGGTTGTGTGGCTCTCTCAGATGTTGTCTTATTTGGTTCGGGCTGCTATGACAAAGTACTATAGCCTGGGTGGCTTATAAACAACAGAAATTTATTTCTTACAGTTCTTGAGCCTGGAAGTCTGAAATCAGGATGCCAGCAGAGTTGGATATTGGCCCTCTTCCAGTTTTGCAGATTGCCAACTTCTCCTTATGTCCTCACATGATGGAAAGAGAGCAAGGCTCTCTAGCCTCTTCTTATAATGGCGCTAATGCCATTCATGAAGTTTCATTCATGATCATTAGATCATGATCACCCTCATGCTCTAATCACCTCCCAAAGACTCCACCTCCAAATACTATCACAATAAGGATTAGATTTCAACATATGAATTTTGGAGGCAGGGAGCATAAATACTCAGTCCATGACAGAGACCCTTTCACAACATGGCCGTTTACTTCTTCAAAGCCCACAGGAGAATCTCTCTGTCTGGTGCACTATACGTGAGGTGACATAATCATGAGATTGACTATCTCCTCACCTTTGCCATATTCTCTTGGCCAAAAGCAAGTCACAGGCTCCATCTGCACTCAAAGGGGTTGAAACAAAGGTACAACTCACTGATGATCTTCTTAGAATTCTGCCTTCCACAGGAGAGAAAGTTCAGAGGTGACCAAAAGTTCCAAGGTGATGTAGAACTGAACGTGACAGAATGTCCACATCGTGTGAACTCAGGAAGAATCTGGCGTCATGGGTCTCAGCCTGAGGAACTTTAAGCAAATAGCTCCACCTCCTGACGAGTGTAATGTAATTAGTTTAGGGTAAGGCCTGGGCATCACTTTTGTCTTTTTTTTATTCTTTAAAGATTTTTATTTATTTATTGAGAGAGAGAGAGAGAGAATGATAGAGAGAGAGCATGAGAGGGAGGAGGGTCAGAGGGAGAAGCAGACTCCCTGCTGAGCAGGGAGCCCGATGCGGGACTCAATCCCGGGACTCCAGGATCATGACCTGAGCCGAAGGCAGTTGCTTAACCAACTGAGCCACCCAGGCACCCGTGGGCATCACTTTTAAAAAAATCTTGCCAAGTGATTCAAATATGTCCGGGGCTAAGAAATACTGACTTAGCCCAACAACTTTATTTCACAGATGGGGACTTGAAGTCCAGGAAGGCTGTGTCTTCCTAAAGGACATGTGTCCCATTAGTGGTAAGACAGGATTAGACACAAGTCTCCTAGCTATGTCAGGCCTTCCTCTTCCTAGACAAATATATGGCACCTTGTGGAAATTGTCTGATTTGTTGTGTGGGCTTTTAAAGGCAAAAAGTCCCCAAATTGTAGGCAGATTTGACCAAAGCCAGCATAAATTCTCTCTGTTGCTGTGTAGCCAACTTCTTAGTACCAATATGGATTTCGCAGATGGAACTTTCTGTCACCAGCTTCAAGAAGGAAAACATAAATAAAATTCACTTATTTTTGAAAAGTTGGTATAAAACAATTCTTGGTGTTTAGGGAAATGTATTTTCCATTGTGGCTTAAATCATAAATTATTTGATGCTTATGTAGGATGTTGTTCATTTTCTGACACAGATGAAATGGGTACCTAGACTGTGTTATTTAGAAAGGTGGTTGTGGGGGCACCTGGGTGGCTCAATTGGTTAAGCGTCCAACTCTTGGTTTAGGATAGGGTCATGATCTTGGGGTTGTGGGATCAACCCCTGCGTCAGGCCCAGTGCTGAGTCTGCCTGAGAGTCTCTGCCTCTCCCTCTCCATCTGCCCCTCCCCCCCCTAAAATGAATAAATAAAATCTTAAAAAAACCCTGCTGTTTTGGCAACATATTATAGATCTGAAAGGGAAACACATAGCGCTTGATGAGCTCATAGGTCCTGGTTTAACAGTCAGTGGATCAAGCCTTTTCCTGGGTTGGTCGTGCCTGTTTTTAAATGAGTTCTTCACTCTGCTTTGCCATTGACTCATCTCTACTACTACAGACTCTTGTCCTTCAGCCCTAAAATTCTCTGAGTTTGGGAAGTAAAGTCCTAGTCAGTAGAGAAAGAAATAGGCCCTTGCAGAATCAGGAACCTGTTATAATCCTCTGCTCCTTACTTGGCTTTGACAACACATATCTCCATTTAAAGGAATACCAGGGTCACCGAAGCCCTAAACATGAGCTTCTCCTGGCTCTTAGGCTCATCAGGAATTCTTTGTCCCTTTATTTGACCAGGAAATTCTTACTGTGTTGTATCAGACAAAAATAATGGGAACCAGTGGGAGTCTGGCACTAGCTTCAAATTATTCCAGGTCAGTGAGGGAGAAGGAGATAGCCTGGTCTTTTTGCCATTTCCTCACTAGACTAACCTGGTCCTGAAGGTCAGGACCTAGACCTAATGGTCACATAAGTTTTTCCAGATGGTGATAACAAGGATTAGATATGTGTCCAGAATTTCTCATTGAAAAGCCCAAGGAAGTGATCATGGATTTAAGATGAACATAACCATACTGAGTTTAATGTAAGATAAGGAAAAGCATGTTAACTCATTTTGATTGAAAACTCCTCTGGCTAAGCTGAAACATATCTGCAATTTCTGTAGAGACCTAAATATAAAATTAAAATAGCATGTAATCATAATAATCACCATGGAAAGACAGCATGAGTTCCCAGAAGCCCAAGGGCAATAGTAATTAATACTCCCGAAATTTATGCAGTTTTTTTTTTTTTTTTAAGTGGCAATTTGCTTTCCTCTTCCTTAAGAGAAATTGTTACCCGTAACTGGGAAATGCAGCCCTTACTCTAAAGAGACACATGGCTGCAGCTATCTGGGCCTAAGAAGAAATCAGTTCATAATACTAGCTCTCTGAACTGATATAGGGCATTAGACATGGAAGGTTATCTCTCAGAAGACTGGGAAATGTTTAAATGCCACAGCCTTTCTTCCTGTCGATCTCATAACTAGCTTTGCCCTGGATATCTCATTTTACTGTGAATCAAAAGAATGCAGAAGGCAGGTGGGATCACTTACCATTCTCCTGCCTTTAGGCTGCTTCATACAAATTCCTCAAGGTAGAAGAAAACCAGTCTGATTTGATGGCCATATAACAAGGAAAATCCATAACCCTCTGATATTACTGATTGGCCAACAATAATACTAACAATAACAATTACATGTCACACACCAAGTACAATATTTAGCAAGCAATAAATGCTTGATAAATTTTGGCGATTGTTGATTTGGTGATTGCTAATGGTGCTGATGGTGCTAGTAACAATGACAATGACTCTTTCTCTGTGTTTCAGATTCTTTGTCATTTTACCTAATTTTTCTCATTTTACCCTTATAACAAGCTTACCAGATAAATAGCATTATCCTAATTTTACAAAGAATGAGGATAAGGCTAGGGAAGTACAGGTAACATGTCCAAAGTCACCTAGTTAGTGAGTGGAAGTGGCCAGATTTGCATCCATGTCTGTAGACATTTTGGCTATTATCTATTACTTTTATTGACTTTTCAGAAGCACTTTCAATTAGTAGTCCCTTTCATCATTCTGTTCAGTTCTTGATTACCCGAGGGTCCATTATCAATGACAAAAGGCTCATTTTTTCCAGCTTTTTCATCTGAACCTAGTCCAAATTCTGTCACCCTCCTCATGTCCCTATGAAGGCACCAGTCACTGTTATGGAAAGATCTTTGAGGTTCTGTGACTTTGAACCCCAAGGTTAGGTTTTTGTCTCTTGGCTAAGAGGTGCCTCAAATGGGAGTATGAAACTTTGGTTTTCATGACCTTTGGTCCTGTGAAGAATCCCTTCTCATGCAACACTAGGGGACCCCTGATACTCTGACTTCCATTTACAGTGGTGGGCAGTTCAAAGTAGAGCAATGAGTGAAAGGTAGGTAAGATTGTTTTTAGATTTCTTCCAACCTTAATATCTTAAGTCTATGCTCACCCTCTACCTTGGAGATACAGAAGAATCCTTATTGATGTCACAGTAGTTAGCATTCTAAAAGGACTATACCTTCATGATCATTTCATATCTATGTTTTTATGGAGTGTATGGGCTCCTTTCTAGGTAGCCTGAATCCCTTTTCTTCTCCAGGCCCTAGAGTAGCTAATGCAAGTCCAATCCTACTCTTTTTCATCCTTCTCTTGTCTTTCTCATGGCTGGTATTGGTTTTCTCATTTTCCCATCTCACTCATGTTTCTAACTTTTTAATGGTGTTTCTAATTCCATTCATCCTTTACTAATTACCTAAACCAATATTAATCAAAAGATCTTATTTGCTACATATAAAGTCATCTGTGGAGGGAATTGACATACACACCATGGTCCCAGACTTCAAGAGTTTATGTCTAATGACAGAAGGTATTGTGACAAAGGATATAGAAACACAGAGAAAAGATATTCTGGGGCAGAGAGAGATGAATCTGGGAAGGCTATAGAAAGAGGCAAAGCTGGAGCTGATGCTCTGAGCAAGAAGAACTAAAGATTTATGATTTTTGTTGACTCCAAAGAGATCCACACTTCATCTTCCCCTTCCTTTTCACAAGATTTGGAAAGAAAATTTAATCCAAGTCCAATGGTAGCTTGGAGGCTACCCTGGAAGTGACCACGTTATGCCTGGGTAGGCCTGAATGCTCTTTTTTTTTTTTTTTCCTAAAGATTTTATTTATTTATTTGAGAGAAAGAATGAGAGACAGCACAAGAGGGAAGAGGGTCAGAGGGAGAAGCAGACCCCCCGCCGAGCAGGGAGCCCGATGCAGGACTCGATCCCGGGACTCCAGGATCACTGAGCCGAAGGCAGTCGCTTAACCAACTGAGCCACCCAGGCGCCCAGGCCTGAATGCTTTTATTGGACAAGAGGAATAGTTAACTCACATGAAAATGCACTGTGTAAACAGCCACAGTGTGACAAGCCCCCGTTTGCAATTTCACTGGGAATTGGGAAGTTAGATATAGCAGAACTAACCACAGCTTGATTTCCCTTAGAGAAATTACTCTTCTCCTTGTATATTAGGCCGTGTTAGGAAAATAGCTTTGGATTGGGAACCAAGAGAGCTGAGTCCTAGTCCTTGGACAAACAAAATGATTTGTTTGGCCTGCCATTCCTTGGCTAAATAGGCGAGGAAATCCCTGAGACTCCTAATAGTTGTTATATGCTATGATTTTATAATTTAATTCTTTAATGATATGAAACGAAAAACAGAGGAATCATTGTATGGAAAGGTTTGTGAAGTGGGGAACATTGAGCTACACTATTTACTTTGAATTCCAAATTACCATTGAATATATAAAGATATAAATAAAGAATCTTGGGACTTCAAGAAGGAATATAGACAGTGACAAGAGAATCTAACTATATTACAATGTATGAAACTACCTCACTGAAGCCAATGAGGGGAAAAGGTGCCATCCTAAGTATCTTTGGAAATGAGTTGAGTTTGTAAGACTAAAGAAAAAAAAAATTGTACCCTAGTTGATAAAGTTGTTTCCCACGGGGATTCAGGTTAACAATTCTGATACTGCCATGCATATATATTGGAATTGAAGAATTAATTAAATGGATAACAGATAGTGGGGGCCAGTTCTTTCACTATTGGAGTGGGAGGTTCCAGATAAGCAAGAAGAGGAGGCTAAAATGATCCATATGGCAATGGATTAGAGTTGGGGGCATCAGAATGAAGTTATGTTTAGCTTCATATAGATACAGATTTTTACATACACAAATATTTATAGATATGTGTATATACATGGATTAGTATAAACACATTTTTTTTTTTCTGTCAGCTGAGAGGGCCTAATAGAATTAATACTCCAATAACAACAACCACACTAGAACACAGACCTTTGTTTCTAACACTGTTCTCCAAAACAAATAACCAGGGCTATTTGGAGAAATGACTGATTCTATGACTTGGAGAAGAAATATACAAGATGAGCTTGGATCATCTTTATCATCAGAAAGTAAAAAAGGACTCAAAAAAAAAAAAAAAAAGAAAAGAAAAAAAGAAGAAGATATGCACACACTGCACACAGTAATGGGGACATGCCAAAGGGAAATAAAAGCCAACTGAAAGAGCTCCCAATGGTCAAAAATGGGACAACTTGAAGGGAAAAAACAGAGTAGCATTAGACTTTAACTAAGTATAAAATACATATACATGACTCCAAATGACATAAATTAATGATTGAATAGTTTAATAATGGGTAAGAATTGAAAATTCTCCCACACACAAAAATTTCAAATATTTTATGTAGAGCTCCACTTCAAGGAGCTAGAGCCTAAACCCTCACTCCTTAAATGTAGGCTGCCCAGAAGAATTTCTTTTCAAAATGCAGAGCATGCAAATGGGAGGAAAGAGTAATTTAATTATGGAGACATCTGACAAACACTACCTCAGCCAGGTGGTCAAGGCCAACATCAATGATTCAAAATCACATTGCTAGTATATACACTTGATTGAGTTTGATGAATATAGCACTTTGTCTGTCTGTCTGACCTTCCTTCCAGTAGCCCATAACCCCAGTCTTACCATGATAAAAATATCAGACAAATTCTAATAATGGAGCATCCTACAAAATACCAGACCAGTACTCCTTAAAACTCTCAAGGTCATCTAAACAAAGTCTGAGAAAATGACCACTGCCAAGAGGACCCTAAAGGGACATAACATAAATGTAATATGGAACCCTGAACAGAAAAAGACTATGAGGTAAAAAACCAAGGTAAATTAAATAAACTATGAGCTTTAGTGTATTATAATGTATCACTATTGGTTCATTATTTGTGCCATATTCATGTACGACATTAATAATAGGGGAAACTAATGTGAGGGAAACTGGAACTCTACTATATTCTCAATTTTTCTCTAATCTAAACCAGTTCTAATTAATAGTCTATTAAAAAGAAAAAGTATATATAAGAAAAAATACAAGAAATCTCTTATCTGCCTGCTCATGGTATAACAGAGCTCCACTGCTTCCTGGCACTTGACATGTCTCAGGGTATAGTAAAGGAGCTAGAGTCCAAGACTCCAGTAGGAAGGGCACCGTGGGAGGGCAGGTTATCTTCGACCAGTTGTGTAAGTGCAGTGAGGTTAGGAGAGAAAGACAAAATGCTCAAACGTGAAAGCAGACAGATTTCAGTGTTGGAACCGACACTGCTGGGAGTGGGCTGTGGAGAGTACCTGGGACAGAGGGTACCAAGCTGCAATCACCCTTGCAGACAGATGGCTTTTTGTTATGAAAATAACCACATTCATTCTTCACTCTCATGGCAAGAGAACGGGGCAGGGAAAAGGATGTATTGCTCTAAATCTTTTCAAATCTCTATTAATTGAATTTCTGATTAGCACACATATTATTCATAATGAGGTTCTAGGGAGCAGCTGCAAACACGGTTTAATATTCTGTTTCCATGTAGGTGGGGCCGTTGGACAGTCATGGAAACAAGTGTTGGCATATGTGCCCTCATCCTGATTGCAATTTGTATCAAGTAATGAGATTAATGACCATTTAGCAGAAAGTTTCAAATAAATCACAGTGTGTATGCTTTCTCAGTTCACTTTTCATGTGTATCTTCATTTGCAGAGGAAATGAACACATTTTCTTCTGCCAATACTTAGAATCATAAGATATCAGATTCTTTGAGAAAATTGAGGCCTAGAGAAGTGAGATGACTTGATCAATGTCATACAATAGCCACATGGGAGTTAGCACTTTGCTGTTCAAAGTGTGATGTGGATTGTCTGCAGAGCAGGAGCATCGACGTCACTTGCCTGTTAAAAATGCAGAGTTTTAGGCCCCATCCCAGACCTACTGCATCAGAAATCTGCACTTTAACAAGCTTCTGTGGTGATTCATATGCAAATAAAGTATAAGACTGCTAATTTAGAATCCACAATTGTTTCTATTAGATCTATGTATTATATAAGATGTTTGGGCTGCAAGTAATAGCATAAAACATAAATAACATATATAGACAGGGTTCTTATTGTTTCCTATAATGCAAAATCAGGAAAAGGTGATCCCATAATTGATTTCACCAATGACTAAAATTCTTTATCATCCATCCATTCCATTATTTTTAGTGTGTTGAGTTTGTTGCCTCATTGATACAAAATGGCTGCCATAGTTCATAGAGCTGAGTCCAAAGACTGGAGGCAGGGAGAGGATGGGAAAGGGATCCAGAAGACGTTTCCTTATACACTGATCTTACTGTCTGGGAAAGCCCAGATGCCATGGCATACTTTTCCTTGGGTCTTCTTGGCCAAGTTTTGGTCACATGATCATGCTCCAGCTGGAAGAGAGGCTCAGAAAATCTCACCGGGTTTTATAGTGGAAGTTGGTCTCTGCCAGTAAGGAAGGCAGGTAGGAAATGACTGTTGGTTAGGTGACTAACAGTGTCTGCCCCAACCATGTTGCCTTAAGTTAACACTGGATGTCGACAATCATAGAGTATTCAAGATCTATTTCATTATGCCATTCTTTTGGTTGGGGATCTGTAGGTTAAAAGGCTTCTCCATGATTAGATACTTGGTTAGATCAGAGGATTAGATAGAAGCCAGCACTCCTGACTCCTGGGCTGGTATTTGTGGCAAACATTCTACTTTTGTAACCAAATGTCATTCACAACCCCCATTTCTTATCTTCCCCTAGCTTTACTGGAAAGCTACAGTATCACTCTGATTTGCTGTGGTCATGTGAATAAGCTCTGGCTTAATGAGATGTAGGCCGAACTCACTGAGAAGAATTTCTCTTTTGTCATAAGGAGAAGGCTTTTGATACTTCCCCCCATTTCCAACCTGGAATGTGAATGTGATGACTGAAGCAGCAATAACCATCTTGCAATCGTGGATAAAAGCTGCACACTAGAGTTGGTGGAGTTAGAAAGATAGAAGAAAATTGAATCCTTGATGAAATCATAAAACCATAAGAGTGACTGTGCTGGCAATTTTGGGGCTCCTTATTACATGGTAAAAAATAAAAAACCTTAACTACGTAAGTCATTATTAATTAGATTTGTGGTTACATGCTACAGAAAGCAATCTACACTGGTACAAGTGCGCATCAAATATGTTCTCTTAAGGAAAACGAATTTTCCTAGAATACTATGTGGAGGGGCCTATTGTGTCAGAACCATTTTTATGCAATAGGCATCTTCAGAGAAATTATTATAATCGCTTTTAGTTTTCCAACTGCAACACTGCGGGACACGAGAGATGGAAGTGTGAAGCAGGGCACTTTGCCACGAGGGTTTTGATGTTGCTGTAGCTGTTTCACAATTTTGTTTCTCTTTCTGGAGCTTTTTCTGTATCTGACATTCTCATCTTGTTGACTAATCACTTACTCCAAGCTGAAGCAATGAATTCCTCCATCTTCGAATGGACTATTAAATTATATGCTGTCCAAGACTCTGGGGTTTTGTTTACATGTTTTTCTCCCTTGCATTATTGAGGATGTATCCTTTTTCTTGGAATATACGAGATTCCCTTCTCCTTTACTATATCCGGGCTCTATTTTAAGGAGGAGAGATCTTTGTCAAAGACTATGGCTATTGTCCTATCTTTTGTTATTCCCTTCATTTTCTCTTATACCATTCCTTGCAGTCCGATAGAGAGCAGGACCAAGGATTATTCACTTATAAATCTGAGTAAGGCTCTCTAAAGAAGGTAGACGTTCAGGTTCCTGGGGGATAGTCTCTTTGTTCTGACTGGCAGCAGAGATAGGATCCTGGCAAGGACCGAACTATTGTGCATAATGGGGTGAAGAAAATTTGGAGCTCTAAGGGAATAGGGGAAGGCTGTGAACAGCTAGGGCAGGAAGAAGAGAGTGACCAACAAATGATGAGCTATTCTAAGACATGATCCCTCTCTAGCGAATTGTATATTCCAAAAATAACCACAAAATCTTCATGTCCCACATGTTCTTTTAGAATCTTGCCACTCCTCTATTAAGCGGGAGTTATCTGTGGTTTCACCTTAAAACTGGTGGGATATTGTGACTTCCCTGGCAAAAAAATATAGTAAGAGTAATGGTGGGTGACTTTAAGGTCAGGTTAGAAAAGGTGATATAGCTTCTGTTTATCTCTGTCTCTTGGGACACTTGCATTGGAGCCTGGAATACTATGTAAGAAGTCTGGCTACCATTAAACACAAATGCTTTAAGACCATGTGGTAAGACCATAAAGAGAATGACCATCCTGAGGAGCTCCAGATGCTCTAGTCCAGGCACCAGACATGTGAGTGAAGCCTACAGATGGCTCCTATCCCAGCCTAAGAATCCACATGGGAGGCCAAATGAGAACCACCCAGCTGAATCTAGCTCCAGTTAACACTGTAACCATAGGAGGCTATAATAATAATAATAATAATAATAATAATAATAATAAATGATTATTGTTTTACATCACTAAATTTTGGGGTGATTTATTTTACCCAGGCCTGTTTTTACATAGTAATGGGAACCTGGAATGTATTTCTTATGATTCTCAAATTTCAATAAAATCTCATATACTCAGAAAATGCTTGCTGTCAGTGGACAGGTGTATAAGACAGAGGAAGGACAAGATATATTGCCTTCATGTTGATGATTGTCATTAGGATAAACCAGAGATAGCATACTCGCATAGAGGAAGAAGGAGGCAGAGGGAGCCAAGAATAAACTTGGTGCAGAAATTGCGTGCAGTGTGTTATCCTTTGCAGGGCCTGGGGCTGGGGGTTCATCGAAAGAGCAGGGTCTGCCCACGTAACATCTAGGTTATGTCTGATGGCCATGGATGTAAATTTCATACGTGAGGTGTGCATGAAATCTACTTCCTGATTCTCAGTGCTTCCACATCACTGAAAGCTCTAAACGGCTTCCCCAGTTATTCTTTTTGTCTTCCCCAGGATTAAATCAATGCAAGGTCATTTGAATGTCTGGATTGGGGGTGGTCTCTTGAAATATATTGACCTGGGGTCAGCCAGCTGAAATTTAACATCCAAGATGAGGCTTAAATGAAGAGCATCATGTGATAAGTGGGTGCCTTTTCTATATAGCTATCATTTATTTACTACTTACTATGATGCAGTCACTATACTAAGATCTTTAGTTATATTATTTAATCCTTAGTACACCTATAATAAAATAGCTTTTAATAAAATAGCTATAATAGGTAACATGATAACATATGTATAATATATATCAAATATAACTTTATATATGTATACACAATATCAACACCTTGAAGTAAATTCTTACAGAGAAATCTGTGAGATTAACATGTATTTTTTAATTTTAATTTCCTTTTGCTGACTTAGATTACTAAATAAAAGGTGTTCCTGTGAAAAGCTTAAATTAAAATCACACTTAAAATAAACATAAAGATATATGTTAAAAGTGCCTAGGTGACAAAAAACAAGTGATAATAGTCACAATGTATTCTAAACAAAAGTGTGTTCCGTATGGAGGAAGAACTCTGTCTCATAAAAGGCATTAGTTGAGATTATAACTTCCTCAGAAGAGACTATAGGTATTTGAAGACCTGGCTCTTTATTTATTTAAAAGTCTTTTAAAATTATTATTTTATTTTATTATTTTTTAAAGATTTTATTTATTTACTTAGAGCACGCGCGAGCATGAAAAGAGGGAGGGGCGGAGGGAGAGGGGGAGAGAGAATCTCCAGCCAACTCAGTGCCTATGGCAGAGCTTAGAGCCTGACTCGGGACTTGATTCCAAGACCCTGAGACCATGACCTGAGGTGAAATCAAGAGTAGGAGGCTCAACTGTCTGAGCCGCCCAGGTGCCAAGAAGACCTGGCTCTTTAAATAAGTCTTTAGAGACATAATCTGCCAGTCACGTTAAGACAGAATCGTAAGGTTCTGGCCACAGAGTCATTTCAGACGACTAGATTTGAACTTGTTCCTGTCTGCAATTACTACGTGTACACCTTTGGGTAAACTCCGTAACCAATCTTAGCCTCACTTAGCCCATTTCCCGTACTGACAGTACTTCTTTGGCAGGTGCTTGTGGGGGGCGGGGGGGTGGGGGGCGGGGTGGAGGCGCGTAGATCTTTACTTGTCAAGTCTGGGTCATTTTCATGATTGTAACTCATATTCTGGCATTCTAACTCATATAACTCATATTCTGGCATATTCTAACTGGAAAACTTCAGAAAGCTTCTTTTTCAGAAAGACAAAGGGCATCTTTTTCTATTGTAAATGTTTTTTTCTATATATACCCACTTTGAGGCAGATTACTTAGGATGTCTTGGTTTATTAATTGTACCCTGAGATAGATTGAATTTGTGGCACCAATGCTTCTCTCCCTAAACAACTGGGGCAGGCAGTGCAATCCATCCGTGTTGTTTGGCGTGTGAGTTTGTGGTTCTGCTCACCAAGGAGGGGGCTGTATTTCCCTATTCCTTGATTCTAGGTTCAGCCATGTGACTTGTTTTGGGTCAGTGGCATGATAGCAATGCTGATTTAAGTAGAAGTTTGAAAAAGCACGAACACAATTGAGTTTACACCTTTGAATTTCTGCCATGGACTTGAGAAGGATATGCCTAGACAAGCCTGTTGGACCCAGGAGGAGAATGAGAGACACATAAAGCAGGGGCTACTCCCAGCCAAGCTCAAATTAGATCAAATTAGACCCCTAGCCAATGCAAAAACTCAAGAGAAATAATAAATAATTTTTCTTTGAAGCCAATGAATCTTGGGGTGGTTTGTAACATCCTATTACATTTCTGATACATCCTGATACATTTCTTCTTAATTTTATAAATCCATCCCAGTTTAGATGATATATACTCACACTGGACATGAAGGACTCCCTGGCAGGGATTTTTCTCCTTGACTTTCCTATTAGAGCCTTCTGATTTCTTGGCATGGTATCTTCAAATAGAACTTAAAACTAAGTCTGACATTTGGTCACTTACTTTACTAAATCACTTATGCATGCTTTCCACGGACTCTCAAGTCTATGAAAGGGACAGCGGAATTTATGGAGGTGAAAATTGTATCTGGTGAATTTTTCAAATGAAATTTCCCAGGAGGGTAATTGGAAATGGAAAGGACCCTTTCAGTTTGAAAATTACCAGTATTTGCATATCTGGGAGCTGCTGCTGACCCTAGTGAGGCCAATCAACAGAGAACAGTTCTTAAGTACTTTTATCAAGGTGTCTTACTTCTAATCAGCTGTTATTTTTCCAATACATTATTCATTGTTTTAATGTTTACAGTTTGGGGAAAGCTAACAAGGAACAAGCAGATATACACATCTTTCAGCATATCTTCTTCCTTCTCCCTAGGAATTGTCTGTCTTACCTCTTTATGTAAGTAAAATATTTTGGGGAGGCAAAAAGGCACATTTGGAAGGCAATTTATCATCACAGATAAACTCCAGATGTGAATTGATAGTGCTCTTTATCTGGTAGAAAATAGCCAGCAAAATTTCCTCACACTATTTTGAGCTGATGTGAGCTGTGTTCTGTTTTGACAGGCAGGCTTTTCCCCAGTGTTTGTTTCTAGTCACTGGAGACATATTCAGCTTCAGGGAAAATTTTTTTTTTTTTTAAGATTTTATTTATTTGACAGAGAGAGAGACAGCGAGATAGGGAACACAAGCAGGGGGAGTGGCAGAGGGAGAAGCAGGCTTCCCGCCGAGCAGGGAGCCCAATGCGGGGCTCGATCCCAGGACCCTGGGATCATGACCTGAGCTGAAGGCAGACGCTTAACCACTGAGCTACCCAGGCGACCCTGGAACTGTTAAATGTACTGGTGACTTGGATAACTTGCTTTCTTGTGTTCTGATCATGGATGTACCTTCGAAGGGAGGTAAATATTTTTAATCCACTAACAATGTTTATGACACACCCATGCCTGGCTGGGCACTGCCTGAATGTACATTAATTTAAGTATTAGGTGGCTTGCTCAAGGCATAAGTGGGAAAATTTTCCATAAAATTGAAGGACCAGAAGGAACCCTGAAAACATTCTTGTTCATTATTTCCTAAAGTGTAGATAACCATCGCTGAGGCCACAGCAAATGCTCTTCCGTGACATATGAGACAACTGGGGTTGGTTCCTGGGTAAGGCATTAAGTGACATTAAATCACCTACTGAATAGTGTTCCCTTTTCAATACTATAAAATCGTTCTGATTATGGTAAGTAGAAAGTTTCAGGTTGATGCCAGTATGTATTTACCCTTCCCAAATGCTTATCAGCCTCCATTTTCACAAAAAGAGTGGAGACATTATGTAGTTAGGGCCTAATGCCATTATTCACTCCTCTTTGTATTTATTTCTATAAATATTTTCTGTTGGTGGCAAGTAACGATGGTGGTCCCTTACAGGTATCACTTGGAAATAGCAAAAGTCATGAAGGTGGCACACACGACTGAAAATCGGGAAGCATTAATCTAGTCCCGCACATAGGAAAAGTCTGCTGCCCAAATAAGGGGAACTCATTTTTCATGATAACCCATTCTACGGAGGAAACTTAGGGTGATATTAGTATTTACAGTTAGCACTCACTTACACTAATGGCAAAAGACAGAAAGCATCTGTTCCTGCAATGGTGCATAAATCTCTATGTGTCCTTATACTAGAGAGTTGGTGCGATTTCCTGGGAAGACTATGTATGTTTACATGCAGCCTGGCCTGGGTCGGATCCCATTTCTTCTACTTGGGACCTAGACAAACTGATTAACCCATCCATGCTCTCATTTTTTCATCTAGAAGATGATGACGACGACATCAAGCTCACTGTTAGAAGGCTTCCTTAAGATAATGTGAATAAAGTCCCATTACTGTGCCTGGCTGGATGCTTGAGTGGGTCCACGGTAGCTGGTAGCCCTCTGGCTTTGGTGTGCACCTTCCTGTGAATGGGGGCATGTTGGTATTCTTAGAGTCTTCGCGAATTTGAATATACAAAGTCATCTTTGTCACAGGAGACACCATTAAGCTGACCAATGTCCAAGTTGGAAAGACGTATGATGTAAGTCCCCCACACTTAGACTTTACAAGGTCTGCCTTGACGGAGTAGGAACTGATGGGTGGTGGGGCAGCCCTTGGTCTTCAAAGGGTTTTTAAGAATTTTGTGGACCTCCCATGTTGCCACGTGTTCCTGCACATACTTTATATCATCTTCATAATGGCCTTAGGAACTGGAGGAGTAAACGTTGGCTTACTCAGTGAGGTTAGGTACCTTGCCCCAGTTCCCCCAAGGAGTAAATGGCAGAGGCAGGGCTTGATACATTTTAGGTGGGAAACAGATAATCTACGTGTAACAAGCAGACTATCTGTTACTCTAGACTAATATATAAGGTGCTCTCAGTTTCGTAGGAAGCTGTACAGTGTAGTGGTTAAGAGAATGATTTACTGCCTGAATGGACAACATGGTTCTACCACTTCCCAGCTAGGTGACTTTGGATGTTAATAAAGGTCAGTTTCCTCTCTGAAATGAGAATAGTAATAGTACACCCCTGATGGATTACTGTGAGGATTAAATGAGAAAATTCTATAAGCATGATGAGCTTGGCATGTAAGAAGGTCTATTACAAATTAACTATTAATGTAATGATGTTGTCAGCATAAGTGGATAGATGCCCAACCCATGGAGGGTGATAAATGATATGGGGCAGATCTATTCTCTCGAAAACACAAGACTCTTGACTTGTTTCATCCTCATCGGGTAGATTTTTAGCTATAACTTTTCACTTACTCGTATACTGGCACAGATTTTAGCATATAGGTGTGTGTGTGTGTGTGTGTGTGTGTGAGAGAGAGAGAGAGGGAGAGAGAGTGAGAGAGGGAGAGAGAGAGAAACAATTTAGCTACTCATTTGTGTAAGAAGCCATAAGCTTCCAGCTCATTTAATAAATAATGCAATTGTATGGCTCACATATAGAAAACTCTTTACTTGAACTCTCGAGTGTTCAGTGAAGAATCTAAGTTTGTAAAACACTTACATATGCATAACAGTCATGGACATGATATTTCAGTGACCTGTGTGAATGAATACTTTTTTTTGGTATGTGACTTTATTCCCACCTGACTGCATGTGGGCACATAGAACACTTATGAAAGGAGGCTAGCATAATTTCTTGCATGGCTTCCTGCCACCACATCCCTCTGCTTGTCAGCCGTGTCTACCTGTACCCCTGTCCCATCTGTATTTTGGGACAATTCTCTCCCAGCTCAGGTAGTGTCCTGCTTGCTGTATAATTTTTTTTTTAAGATTTTATTATTTATTTGAGAGAGAGAGAGTGGGAGAGCAGGAGTGAGGGGAGGGCAGAGGGAGAGGGAAAAGCAGACTCCCTAGTGGGGAGCCCTATGGGGATTCAATCCCAGGACCCTGAGATCATGACTAAGCCAAAGGCAGACACTTAACCTGAGCCACCCAGGCATCCCTGCTGTATGAATTTTTAAAAAAAATGCTAAAATTTTGTTCAATTGCTGCCTTTTTAATACAAAGGCTTATGTCAATATTCTGGAATATCCGACACCTGTGGTTCTCAAACTTTACTTCATCAGAATTGTAGGCTTGTTAAACACAAATTGCTGGGACCGCTCTCTGTGAGAAATTCACTCAGTGAATTTCTGATTCAGTAAGCCAGGGGTGGGATCTAAGAATTTGCATTTCTAACCAGTTCCTAGGTGATAATGATGCTGATGGTCTCAAAGATCACACTAAAATTTTAGATGTTTCAACTTAAGAGGATGTTCAAAAATATTAGGCCTCTTGAATCATACTCAGTACCATAAAGACTGGCTCTTCATCCAGAAAGAGAAAGTATAGTCATGTCAGGTAGGTCCAGATGATATTTCTGCCTCCAGGTTTTGATTTTGTGGAAAAACCTATTTCTCTACAGCCTACCCCCAACTCTAAATTATGATTATTTCAGTGGTTCTGATAGTGATGAAACTGGTATATGAAACATGCAGAACTTGTGAAGTTCAAGTTCACAAATCAAAGTATAAATTTATTTTTATTTTCCACCGTCTCTTACAGTTATTCAGGGGAGATAATTTTCTTTTCCAAATGAAAATTCTGACAGCTCTTTGACTTTTCTGTTGGTTTTAACTACTAAACAGGTAAAAATACAGTTTGTTTTTAGTAACTGAAGTGTTCAGTTGGGGATACAATTCAAAACCCTGAACTGAATGCAGTGAAACTCTTCTCTCCTAAACCCCAGCTTTGGCCTGCTTCAGGCGGCAGGTCTGTGAATGAGAACATCTCTGCCTTGTGCTTCTCCTTTCCCCTCTCCAGCTGCTGTTGGGGATTCCACTGGGGGGAAGGTGGGGTAGGAAGGAAGTGGGTAACAGAAGATTAAGAAGACAGGATGGTTCTCACTTGAACTGGTACCTTCCCCTAAGCAGGGAGCCTGATGTGGGGGCTCCATCCCAGGATCCTGGGACCACGACCTGAGCCGAAGGCAGACGCTTAACCAACTGAGCCACCCAGGCGCCCCAAATCTTTAAAAAGTATTATTACACTGTGCATAATTCTGTAGCTTGCTTTCTTCACTCAAAAATGACATTTTTAATGTCTATCCATGTTGATACAGGTAGGTGAGTTCATTTAAATTACTTCTTAAGAGTCAAATTGATACTCTAGGAGCAGGAACTACATTTATCTTGTGGCCTTGAGTGTTCCTGGCATGCAGCTGCACATCCCCAGTCTCTCATTAGCTCAATTAGAAACACAAGTATATGGAGGTAAGCTACTTTATCTCTGAAATAGTAGGAATCCGTTTGTCCATGTAACAATAATCACTCATATGTATTGGCACTATGCACCAAACACTGTCCCATGCATACTACACATGTATTCACAACAACGCATTGAGGTAGTTACTATAATTGCAGATGAGACAATGAAGCGGGCAAAGTTTAGATGAGTGGTCCCGGGTCACTTAGGCTTTGAAGGGCAAAGACAGGACACTTATCCAGGCAGTCTGAGTCCAGAGTCTGTGTTCTTAACCACTTTACAAAACTACCTGGGGAAATGTGTGCGATGCATCTCTGAATCTTAGCAGATTTCTCTGCGTTCCCCAAGGCAATGAGATATCCAGTGAGACATATGCTTTTAATGCCGAACTTGAGCCAGACACCTGCAGCCAAGTGGTATTTCCCATTACTCATTTCTGAGGTTATGCCTTGGCTCATTTACAGATTAGGTGCCTATTAATTTATTAGGTGAACTGTAGCAGGATAGATGGTTAATGCTTCTGCCCAGTGGATGTGTAGAGTGTGCCATAAGGTGCCCAAATCCTCATGACACAGCTCAATCGCCAAGATTGATCCAAAGAATTGGGGAAATGGTGAGAAGTCCATTTTTATGCAAGCTCAATGTTTTCTAAGAAGTCATTCTGTGTCTGCTGCTTTCCCTACTGATGTGGCCCTTAGAGGACAGTGCCAGGCTGGTGTGGGTTTTCAGCTGGCGTGGGTTTTCAGCAGCTGCTGCTTCCCAAGACAAGGACGGAATAACACAAATAAAAGGCATGACGGTGTGAATGTCATTTGTCCTGCCTTTTTCTCCCTCCCTGATGTGATTGTTAGTGAGGACACCTGTGAGGGAGGCAGTGGAGAGGAAATCTGTTACTAAGGTTCTTTCACTGACTTCCGGAGCCTGAGTTTCAGAATGTTGGGATGAGGGAGTTGTAACTTTGTTTTTCTTTCTCTTGTACTCTTTAAGTACAAAGTGAGTCTTTATTCTGTTGCTGAATCCTTTTCTTACATTTGATAGTATAATTTCGGGTGTCCAAACAAATGTGGCAGGATGAAAAATAGCATTGTTTGAATAATTGGCAGCAGAGTTTCTCTTAGGGAGAGAGGAGAGCAGTATCAGTTTAGACAAGTGCCTTGATAAGACGTAGGATGTAGAAGATGAAACCCAGAGGAGGTGACTAGGAAGGCAATAGCATCAGGAAGAAAAAAAAAGCTCTGTGCAAATATTTTACACAAGAAATAAACAAGAAACTGGGAAAGGGCAGAAGTGAGGGAGAGAGGAAGCCAGGCAATATGGTGGACAGATTAGCCAGGAAGAAGACGATGGCCAATGGGAGCTTGAAGACAACCTGAAGACTAAGGGGTCTAATGTCCAATTTTAATTCTCTCTCTGCCTCTGTCTCTCTGTCTCTCTCGATTTCACTGCAGTGTCAACATTCATCATTGCCCCTCAGAACCGTGAAACATATAAACCATCACATGAGTGATGGAGTGAAATTAAGGAAAGGGGACTGAGTCCCTGTCTGGGTCAACCTGGAGCAAAAAGAAGTGAGTAGTCTAATCACAAGAGGAGGAGTGAAAATCAGGATAAAGCAGGAAAAAGAATTCATCTCAGAGAAGATGCGTAACTTCCCACAAGCTATGTGACTGGTATTGAGCCAATTTTCCTTAAAACTTGAAGGGTGGCCCCAGTGAGACACCTGAGTGACACAGAAAATGTAGACTTGACTCAAACCTGCAGGGAATTCCCACTGATCTGTGCAGAAAACGCCTATTAGGTTATAGGTCAATGCGGCTACTCCACTACTTCACATCCCCTCTTTATTTTCATGGCAATGTATAATTTGGGGATATTCAGCTCAGTCTCTTAGATCGGGATACACAATGCTGTAGGACAGAACATAGACTCTGGGTCAGAAACATATGGATTGGAAGGCTGCCTCAACTATTTGTGAAATATATACTCGGAGGTAATTCCATGTTTTTGTTTTTTTTAAATTGCACTTATCGTAAATCGGAAATATATTTTTTTTAAATTTTACTTATCAATTGCCTATTTACTTAGTAGAGAACAGACTACAAGGCCCATGATAGAGGGACTGTGTCTTTTGTCATTATTGCACCTCTAAGGCCTGGCACATAATGGATACTCAATACATTTGTCTTGAATGAATATGTAAACCTTTGACTTTTTGTTTATAAAGCTGAAAAGAATGTGAAAGGAAATAACACTACATTTTGAGGGGATAAGACAAACCATGTGGTGAGACATAGTATAGTCTAGAAGCTGGCTTCACAGTAAATAGCAATCTTCTTTGCCTTCCAAGTCATAGGTTTATTCTTTTCCTGGACTAGTTGATGTCACTGTCTCTATGACTGTGCCCTATGACCGTTGGTACCCCACAACAGTGTGTCCTTTGTTGTAGGGAGATTTTGGAGGAAAAGGACATAGAAAGCTCAATATAATCCAATATACTCAATAAAACTAAGAGTGTTAAAAAATCATCAAGAATACGCCCTTCAAATGACATCAACTACAATGACCCAACTTTGTTACTCGGCCGCCCTGCTGTCCCTCTACCAGAGCCAGGAAAAATGGTCAGTTTGGCCTCTGATTCTACAGAGCTCTTCTCTGCATTTTGCCATGAGGTCTCTGCCTGAAAGATATAATTTTATAGACAATTACCAAAGGAGAGAGCAGTTGCCAAACCCAAAGCAGAAAATTACATTTAACGTATACAAGAAAGGAACGTGTTCTTGTAAAGACCAAGAATGATGCTCCCCGGAGGAGAAGCTAATCAGGAGAAGGAACAGACATCACAAGTACAGAAGGATCTCCCTGTTTGAGCACGGGGCCCAGCTTTTTAACTTGATTAGCAGAACGGCAGGCCCTGATTTAAAATTTACAGATCGGTAGGTGTTACCTCAGAGAGATCACTGTTAGGAGAAGCTGACTTGATCTGGCAGAGTCTAAGGTGAAAGAACAAGGAACCCAAGAAACGTGGTTCCTGGACCATGTGAAGGAAGCACATTCACCTAGCATTACATGGGAGACAGTCCAATGCTTCCAGAGAGTCTGTCCACCAACAAGCCACTTAGACTTCGGGATTGCCAACCCTGACTTTGTAGGGTATTTCTCTGTTCATTAATGAAATATTTTAGATGGGTACTACCAGTTATGGAAATTATGTTCATATTACTTATGTTCAGTGAAAGAAGACCTTGAGGCCCATGGACCCAGGTGACTTGGATCCTAGGTTTGGCTCCGTCTTTCTCATATCCTGTGACCTGAGCAAATCGGAAGAGCCTCTTTGAACAGTTGTTTTTATAAAAGAAAACATTACTGAAGTAACACTTGTCACACAGCTCAAGGGGTCTTGAGATTTTCATTTCAGACTCTTCCAGTTGTAGGGTTTCACCCTTTTCTTTTGGGTTCCCAGGTTCCTGCTGTGTTGCTGGGAGTGTCCACAGGGAGTAATGAAAAGTGGATTGTGAGTCATGATTGAGTGTCCCTCCTGATGGCCAGGTCTTGGGGCAGCAATGCATACTGACAAAGTCCTCATTGGGCACCCATGGGGAGGCGTGGTTGGTAAAGGCATCCTAAGCCTGGTGATGAAATGTTCATCTCCAAGTGAAGCCTATGTATTCAGAGGTGGTAGATCAGCAACCAGGTAGCTCCTAAACGCATGGATCATGCAGTGAACTTGGTGAGTTCCACTCATCCAGCCCCTCCTAGGTAGCTAGCCTCTCCTGCCATGGAAACTTCCTTGGGATCTTCCCCTTCTTTTCCAATAAAGCTTGATAACATATTTAACTCAGGCCTAGAACCATAATAACCGAATGACCTGTTGCTCTGTTCTCAGGGGATAGGGTGGGCTTAATATTCAAATTGTCCTTGGAGGTGTGGGGGTAACATGAGCCTTCTATTCTGCAAAGAAAAGGAAGAACACAGAACAGTTAAGTTTCCATATTTTTTTTAAAGATTTTTTTTTAATTTTTTATTAGAGAGAGAGAGAGTACAAGCAAGGGGAGCAGCAGGCAGAGGGGGAGGGAGAAGAAGGCTCCCTGCCGATGCGGGTCTCGATCCCAGGACCCCAGGATCATGACCTGAGCCAAAGGCAGACACTTAACTGTCTGAGCCACCCAGGCACCCCAAGTTTCCATATTAAAATGATCTGAACTAGTAACAATCTAGATGCTAGTTTGAATAATCTCTAAATTCTCTTCCACCTCTAACATACTATGAATATGAAGCAAAGAGCCACAGAATGCTGCTTTCCCTACTGGCACCCCTAATTACATTGAGGAAATCTTAGCCTCTTTAGGATCTGGATCTATGAAAACTTTTAGACTCCAAGGCACAGAAGGGAATGAATGGTGGCACATAACCTAACCTACATGGCTTAGTGAATTTATGACACCAAATTGCCATTGCACCATTATTTAGTAAGATGGGCATGGTCTTGGAAGGCCAGTCTCTAAACATATTACTTATGAATTTGATGGTTATCTCAATTAATTAGCATGCTAATTCCTTACCCGTAGAAGTCCCAGGGATCGTTTGAAGGGGTTTATACAGACAAGTGGGTTAGGAGAAAATGACAGAGAAACCACAATCAATTGCTTCACACTTTGAGACTCAGAAGCAAAATCTAAAACCTTCCTCCCATGCAGACTGACATTTTCTTTCATAGGTCTCATCTGTTTAATCAAGTTTCATGAGGCTGCTTGAACCATGACAAGCATTGCCATTCTGAGTTTGTTCAGTCAACAATGTTCAGAAGCTTCTGGGAGTCATCCCAAGCTACGAAGAGGCTGGAATCTAAGTCTAGGCTATCTGACACAGTGCCTTATGTATGACTCGATGAAGAAGGAAACTTAGTTTTTCATTCATTCATTTATTTATATTTGCATTCACTCATTAGTCTATCTGTCCATCCATTATTGGATCTTAGTTATGCATCAGGCACCATGATAGGCAACAAAAAATTCTTAGAGATTTCTTTTTGGAAATAAAGCTCAGGAAACAGGAAAGAGACACATTCTTTAATTGAGTGTCAGGTGGGGCTGCACCATCAGGATGTATGCATTTGCAGCTGAGTATCTGAGGGGAAGTGGCTGCTGTGAGCAATAATCTGAGATTAGGCAGCCCTTCCTGCCACTATGGGACATGAAAGAGCCTTAATGCTGCTCCTGGGAAGAGGCACGGACCCCCAGGGAACAAGGAGGACTCCCCACTTTCTCTTTATATTCTAAACTCACAGAAAGTAGCATTTAGGACTCCACATGGGGCACACATCTCCCCAGGCTCCCTTTGCTAATATGCTCTCACTGCATATTCTTCAGGGAATTAGATGCTACTCCAATGTGATGCGAAGTTGATCAATAATCCGTGCACACACTCCCTCCAAGGGAGACACTCAGATGAAACTATCCAAATGTGTCTGCCTAAAATCAAAGCAATTAACCTAGAAAGTTACACATCCAGGGCTTCAATCTCTGATCTATTTTCATCCACAGAAGGGATTTATGAAGCTTATATTTTTATACAGAATATTGTCCACTCTTATCTCTCTTCCCCAAAGGTCAGAGAGTCTTCTGCCGGCCCAGTGGGAGAGGTCTTGACAGCTATATTCATGGCCTTCCTGAATGGGTATTTTGTGAAGAGTCTTAGAAAAACTTAAAAAAAAAAAAAAAAAAAGCAAACCCAAACATCATGGTCAGAGAAAGCCCATGTGTCTCATCTGAAAGGTGGGAATAATAGAACCTCGTGGGCTATTGTAAGGAGTAGATGAGATAATGTGCAGATGCAACTGAAAGGCTTGGCACATGGGCAGTGCTCAGTAGCTGTTACTGACTTTGAAGGAAATGTCGGTTCCCTCTGGGTCCCGGGAAAGGCCAGTGACCGCTAAGTACTTTTATTGCATCACCTTGTAGGGAGGTCT
Source organism: Mirounga angustirostris (assembly GCF_029215605.1). Taxonomy (NCBI): domain Eukaryota; kingdom Metazoa; phylum Chordata; class Mammalia; order Carnivora; family Phocidae; genus Mirounga; species Mirounga angustirostris. Next base: position 139,944,824 of record NW_026991709.1, on the reverse strand, counting down.
GAACTCAGCCTGGGAGACAAGAATGCTTATGAGACATTCACCTACAGAGTGAAGGAGTGAAGAGGGGAAAGGAGTGACGACGAGAAAAGAACCTTTGTTAGAGAATGCTGGGCTTGCTAAGACAGACGGCCGCCCCAAAGAATGAACATCACTGTGACTGCACCCTCCTCTAAGAGTGCAGATAACATGATTAGTTCATTAGCTCTTCCTCGCTAGCAGAGGGATGGCCCAGGCTCCCGTGGTTTCCGGAATGTTGAAGCTGCAGGAGCCAATATTCCAAGGAGGGGCCAGGCTAAGCGAAAAGAGCTTCTTCCTGGGGGTCAATCTCCTATTGGAGGGAGCTCTGAGGTTTATTCAATTCCTCCTGCCCCAGGACTTTTTGCTGTACCTGGTTTCCAGACTTCTGTCTTGACAGCCCCCGAAGGGCACCCCATACTTCTTGACCAATGCCATGGGAAGAGAACATGGCCGAAATGCGAGGTCTAACCTTAAGTTCTTCCAACACAGCACAATCTGTGGTTAAGAATGTTTTCTTAGGATGATAACTGAATTCTCTGGATTCAGATCCCAGGTCTGCCATTTGTTTAACCTTTTTAAGCCTTAGTTTTCTTGCTTCGTCATGGAAATAGTAGTACCTAACTAGCAGTGTTGTTAACAGATAATAATGTGTATAAAGCAATTAACCCAATGCTTGACTCATGCTAAGGACCCAATACACGGTAGCTACTAAATTTGTGGCCTGGCTCTTTCTTTCATCCCTCTCCTGTGCACAAAACCTTAGAGATTAAGCAACTCCTTGGATTTCATGAGGAAAAATGTTCTGAGAGTCACCTAAAGAGGTGACCATCAAGCCTATAGTCTTGTCTTTCAGCTAGAGATCTCTTTCACCAATTCAGACAGGGTTCAGGAAAGTCTGCAACCTCCCAAAGCTAAAGAATAAGGGATTGGCTATTTTTGGACATAGAGCTGTGCTCTGCTCCTATCCCTGGGCCTCTCCACTTCATTGCTCTTCAGCTGAATTTCAGCAGTCAACGTCTGCATCTCTTCCCCTGGGGGCTTTCTCAGAAGCTTGGAGAAGCTCCATTTGCAAGGCAGGCTGGGAGTGCTGGGAATAAATCCCCCTAGGGAAGTGTTGAAGTGTGGGTTATAGAGTTTGCCCAAGATTTCCCATGGGACGAAGCTCCAGTTTATCCACAGTGGTCGAGGGATCGATCGTGTGTTCAGTATTTGCTGTCTTTCTTCACGGGCTACACTTCTCTACAGTCTGACTGATGTTTCCTGCACCTCCCAAATCAACTACGAACCTTTCGCTTGTTGTTTCAGGGTTGTTTTCTGGGGGAGCCCAATTTAAGACAGTGGGATTAAGCTCAGGGCAGAAAGATCACTAGTGTGTGGTGCTTCTTGAGGGCTGACAGTCTCTCATTTGCTTCTGTTTCCTTAGCTCTGAGGAAAATGCTTGGCTCCTGGTAGTCATTCAATACAGGCTTCATTAAGGGAATAAGAGACAGAAGTAACACCACAGTTCCTGAGGAAGCAGAAAAGAAACCTACTTAAGCCTTACCTAAAGAAGAACTTGCATTAATTTGTATAACAATTCACCATTTAGAATTTTCAAAAGCAACTTCATAGGCTTCACTTGCAGGTTATTTTACAGACGAAGAAACTGAGTCACAGAGCATGCTGCTCTCTTGTCCAAGGCCATGCTGTGGGTGATAGTGCTGAAAGTCACACCGTGGTCCTTCACACAGTGTCAAGTTGTTACTGTCACCGTTAGTGTGCTGGCTTGGCGGCAGCCTGATGACCCTGCCACCATGGATTAGGAAGACACATTCGCCTGTTAGCTTCCGCCGGAGGCACCACACGGAGCATGATTCAGGGGGCTTCTTTTCTCTTCTCTTGAATTCCTCTGACGGAGGGGTTCTTAACCTGGGGTCCACGCATGGGCCTGGAGGACTGAGTATTTACGTTCATATGTGCTTTTTTGGAAGGGGATCCCTAGCTTCCACCATACTCTCAAAGAGGTCCGTGACCCCAGTAAAAAGCCATTGTCCCGGCTGCTGCCACTAACAGTGCCTTGCTCTTTAATGCCACTTCGGATGACAAAGTACTTTCACTGTTTCACTTCCCCTCTCTTGCAACAGCCTAAGGTTTCTTAATGAATTCAGCACTTATCAGCATGATTCTTTTTTCTTTAGAAAAAAAGAGTTGGGACAAACCACTCCTTCCCCCGAATATGCATATTAATACTCTTCTTCTTACGCTTGGATGTCGCTGGAGCCTCCTTTTTAATTCAAGACTCTGCAATATAGGGCGGCAACTACCGTTCCCACCTCATCCTCCTTTGATTTTCTCCATCTTCCCAACTATAGGGTGAGAACAGAATGACCAACCAGTCTCATTTCTCAAGCCTTTCCTTTCCTCTAGCCTTTCACACATCATAAATCCCACTTGAAATGCTGTCCCTTAGATCTCTTGCCCATGGAAATCCTACCAGTATCTGGAAGCATAACTCAGATGCCCTTTTGTCGGCCAAGCTTTTCCATCCTAATATTGAGTGATATTTAGAGTGATAGCTAACATTTATTGAGGGCTTGCTATGTACCAGGCATGATGCTAATAAGTTTTTGGTAAATATTTAAACCAAAACCTTTCAAGGTTTAGAAAGATTAAAGAGTGTTAGCTTCTGTAACAAATACAACAAAACAAACAAAAAGTAATCTCTGTAGCTTAACAGAGTCGGAGCTTATTTCTTATGTAGGTAAAGTCTAAATAAGTATTTCTGTTAAGCAGGAAAACGGGATTGAGAGTCTTGTCTCTTTCCATCTTGTGGCTCTAGTATCTTTAACAAGTAGCTTCCGAGCTGGCTGGCTTGGGGATAAAGGACAAATGGGCACATGTGGGAAGCTTTTATGGGCCAATCCTAGAAAATGGCATGTATCACTTTCACTCATACCCTTTTGCCTAAAAGGGAGTCATATGGCTGGGAGGTTTGAACTAGCTTATGCCCAGAAGGAAGAGGAAATAAATTTGGTGAGAATTTAGAATTGTTTTCCACAAGGCATCCAGCTAGGTATTGGGAGAGCCACGGCAATGTTGAATTTTACCTGAGCTTTCTCTTGTTGGAAAAGAGTAGCCATTCAGAAGTCCCTCCGCTCTTTCATATTCTGGGAAATGGCTTACTGCAAAGAGACACCTTTCCTCATGTGACTTAGGCAAGACTGTCAGATGCCCCTTTGTCGACTTGTGAGGGGGCTCGACACAGACTCTAAATTCCCACTCTTTGTTTCACAAATGATTCACTGAATGGTTTGTCCATTTAATTAATCAGAACAAAATCCTTGTTAGCCACACAGTTCAGTTAACTTTCTCTTCCTCCCCAAGGTTCCTGACCCACCCTCACCCTGAGCCAACCCACAACCCCTTCTTAACAGCCTCTCCCAAGAATAGGCTGACAGCAGGGTGAAGCATTCTCCGGTCTATTGTCAGGTCACTGCCATGCCCACCTGTTCACCCCATTCACCCCCTTGCCCATACCAGCCGCTTTCAAGCCACGTCACTGCTGCTTAAAGCAAAGCCTCTTTCTGCATAACTCAGACACTGGCAGATCCCATGGTGGGAGCATTCTGCCTATGGCTATTATCCCTTGCCTCCTCTTGCAATAACCTTTTAGAATAAAGTCTCCCCTTATGTAAATTTGTCTCCATTCTTTTTTTTTTTTTTATTAGTTGAGAGCAGAGATTTGAACCCAGGGGTTCTGACTTGAATGCCCCCTCACATTGCCTCCTGTGCCAAGATGGCTACTGCTTACTCTGTTCTCCGTGGCCCCCTACCTTGTCCACCATGCAGTCATCACACACGCAAGCACTAAAGTTTCCAGCTCCCTGCTTTGCGATGTGGAAGCATGTGACTCATTTGAGTCAACGAGATGGGAGTGGACGTGATGTGTCATCTCAGGCAGAGGAGCTGAGCATCTCCTGTGCCTCCCCCTTGTTCTTGAACACCCCTCAGGAGACCTTGGAAGATGTCAGCATCAAAAATGCAGAGCACTTGATGCCTCAGGCGTTGCATAGAGGAGAGACCTCCCCCCAAAGCCACCAAGCAGGAACATCTGCATTGGGCGTTTGAGATTTGGGGACATAAAACAGACTGTTCCGACTAATATACTTGACAATGGTAACAACACATTGGGTGCAGCAAAAGATCCCATGTTGGGGGACTAGAAATCCCTCATTCTTCATACAAACGCCTCTGTATTTAGCAGCTCCCTTCAGTCCTTACCACACTGTATTTTGCATTGGGATTGGGTCTATTTTCTCTCCTTATGCATCACTGAGGTCTTCAAGACAAACATGAGCATAGCCACCCACAGCATTTAGCAGTTTCTTACATATATCAGGGACTGAGTGTTGGAAGAGTGAATAAATGAACTGTCTGATTCTATTTTCAAAACAACCTTTTCCAAACGGCAAGACAGGTATTTATTTTTATTATAGAAATAATGCAATGCAAAACACTTGGAAAATAAAATTTAAAAATCAGTTTTGATCCCCATTGCTTTTCTCTGTTATCATCTTTGTATAGTTTCTTTTTTCATATTTTTTTTTCCCATATTTGCAACCACAGGACACGTGCATTTTGGCATCCTTCTCAATGTAACTTTATAGCATGGTTATTTTTACATGCTGCTACTTTGCCTCCATAACCATTGTTCTTAATTCCTGTTCATACAAATGAATAGCGTATAATTTATTTACCTGCTCTCCTATGCACTATGAAAATGTAGCCTCAAAAAAAAAACCTTATGCATAGAGATTTTTCGTGTACTTATTTCATTTCCTTAGAATAAATTTTCAAATGTAAGATAACTATGTCAAAGGGTGTGACCATTTTATTATTGTTGATACATATTACCAAATTGCTTTCTAGAAGATTTGTACCTATTTACAGAGAATTGCTGTACCCTTGCCTGCATAATTAAAAATGAAACATTTATTTGGAATTATTATATGAAATATTTCATTATTTTAAACCACATTTTTTCAATTACTTGAAAGAGAGAATACTTTTGAATTGTTCTTTCACTGTGTTTTTTTTTTAATTGTCCGTTCTTATCTATTTAAATCATTTTTTTAAGTTAAAAAAATGTATTTGTGCCTTGCGATGTGCTATGTGGTGCAGTGGAAAACAAGAAGTCTTTGTCCTTAACAAATGTTCATCTCGATGGGAAGAGATGGGAAGTCAACAAGTAAACAAGTAAATACGGAAACTGGCATGATAAAGGTTTATGGAGGAAAATCGCAATATTGGTGAGAACTTTACTTAAGGGAGCTGGAGAGTCCCCTCTGAGAAGGGGTTGCTTTATCTGGGCCTGAAAAATGGGAAAGAGTCAGCCATATAAAGAAGTCATCTTTTAAATATCTGGAAAATGAGAATTGCAGGCAAAGAGATGAGTAAGTACGGCACCATTGAGGTGGAAGCAGTCCTGGCATGGTCATGGCAGAAAGAAGGTGAGAGTCTCTGGAACACAGTGAGCATGGGGTATGAGATGAGGTTGGGGGTTTGGGCTAGGACTAGAACATTAAACTTTTCACCGGCCATCACAAGGAATTTGGGTTCTGTTCTAGATGAGACAGTAAAACACTTTAAGGGTTTTAAATAGGGCAGTGATATGATATAACTTAAAAAGATGATTTTGACTGCTGTGTGAATAAATTTGAGGTAGAAGAGGCAAATCCATTAGGAGGTTATTATAGTATTCCAAGCAAGAGATAATGGGACATGGACTAGGGTGGTGGCAAGGGAGAGATAGAGGTAAAAAGAACTTAGCTTCTTTTGGGTTATCCCCAAAGCAGAGAACTGATACCAAGATTCAGGAACAGATAATTTATTTGGGACGTCTCCCAGGAAGTGGACCCTAGGGAGAGCCAGGAGAATCAGACAGGCAAGTAGGAAACATCCAGGTAAAGCTGCATCAAGATCATTGCTCCAGTCAATGGCAAGGGGACTTTGGAGAATAGAATGCTTCCCAGAATAGTCCATCCAAACACCTGGAGATCGAGGCATTTATCCACTGACTCTAGTCTCCTGTTACCTTTATTGATGACATTAATTCCCATGCTCTTCTGGGCTCTAGTCACACCTAGTAGACAGACTCCTCTAGTTTTGGAGAAGGACTTGGAGTGAGAGAGAGAAAAGATACAGTCAGGTGTTTGAGGTGGGATGCTGTCAGGGAGCGTGGAATGGTCTACCACAGTGGCAAGAGAAATCAAAGGTGGGTATCAAAAAAATCTGCAACACACGTGGATAGATACAGAGCTATCTTTCGGTGCAAAAATCTTCTCCCTTTGATGGGCTTGGAAACTTATCAGAGAGTGTCAGAGCCTTCTTTAGGTATTTGATTACCCACTGAACTTAAGATGTAGATCCTTTGCTAAAAATGGCAGGAAACAAACTGCACTGGTCCTTGATCAGGAGCTGAGGCTGATGTTTGCCTGTATTCCCCTTCCTAGAGTTAGATTTTCTTCTATGAAATAAAAGAAGAGAAAGGAGGCTTTGGATTGAATGTCTGCACTTAAACTCTCCAGATTGTCTGACCTCATAATTAGAACATTACACGCATTATTTCCTTTGACAAGTTGTTCATTTAGATGATTTCACCGGTGGCTTTGCTCCTTGCCATTTCCTGGAGAGTAAAAATGGTATGTCCTGAGAAATCACTTCAAGACCTGGAGTAACCTTCAGGAAGTCAGCCAGGGAGTGATGCCTTCCCCAGCAACCACCCCCCCAGTATTGAAATTTCAGAGTCTCTCTTCATACGTGTGGTCCAGAGACTTTAGAAATTACTTTGTGGTTCCAAAATGAACCCCAAATTTCCTTGAACAAAAAAGAATTAGGATGGAATTGTCTAGCATTTCCCAGTTTTCAAATTTGGGTTTTTTTTTCCTTTGACCAAAATTATTTTAATAGGCACCATAACATGATGACGCTATTACCACTACTAATGTGATGCAGTATGACATAGTAGAATGATAGTATCTATGATGTATGAGGGGCACAATGTGCCCAATCCTTTGCTAGGTACTTATTAATTTATCTCAAATTCCCACGACATTAAGGAATAGACATTTTTATTCCTATTTTATGGATATATAACCAGGCTCCAAAAGGTTACATGAAATATGAAAATCAGGCAGCTATAATGTAAAATCCAGGTTTTTCCAACTCCAAATCTCCTACTGTTCAAGTGTGTTTTGCTGCCTTCTCAAACTGTGTGTTCATCTACATATGAAGTAACAAATGCATTGAATAAGGACTCATGGGGTATAATCCAGAAAGCAGCTTTTCAATTGCAGTGAAAGACTTTTCTTCCCCTTCTCCCCACTTCACCCCCTTCCCACAAAAACCCCTCTAGATAGGCTCTGTTTCTTTCTTTCTTCTTCTTCTTCTTTTTTTTTTTTTGTCAATATTAGGTAATAATGAGACCTTTGAGTTACTGTGGTTTTGCATTTTTGTTTATGTAACAAACCTAATCTTTATTCATGGAGAGTTTCAATCACCCAGGTAACATCTGATCAACAAATGACTGCAGGTGGAGAAAAGACAAGCCAGAAAAGCAGGCCAGATCCAAATTGGTAATTGATCCCTAGGATCTCATTCTCCTTAGTTTTACATATGGTAATTTCAAAAATCTAATCCAAATCCGTGGTGAATAATATTAGAATAGTCATTGCTTCTTGGAGTGAATGTGAGCAGGGGCTGACTGAGGAGAAAGGGAACTCTGTGGGATGATAACAATATTCTGCATTTCGTTAGGGGTTTAGGTTACAGAGGTGTATGCAGATTTCAAAATTTATGGGTTGGTACATTTAAGATTTGTGGACATTTAAGATTTCTATGTAAATCTTCTCTTAAAAAAAGCATCATAAGCTAACATTGAACTCTAGTGAATGACCTGCATACTGAATTATTTAGGGGTGGGGTGTACTGATGTCTACAATTTGCTTTGAAATGCATACAAAGTTAGATCGATGGATAGAGGAATGGACAGATGGATAGCTACACGCTAACACAATTACAGCAAAATGTTAATAGAAGCTACATATTTAGTATAAAGGTGTTCAGTGTATAATTCTTTCAACTTTTCTGTATACTTGAATTTTCACTAAAAATCATGCTGGAGAAAACAATCAAACCTCAGGGGTCTGCAGTTCGACAGAGGAAACCACATAGGAGATAAATTGATGTGTAGTCTTTTGGTTTTTCTTCTTGTTCTCGATTTTTTCCTTATATAAAAGAGATAAATGGATCATCCTCATGAAGGCATTTGAAAAAGTCAGCCATTAGGCAGGGCTTTTACTTGATCATGGTGACAGGAAGAATTCATGGTCCCCATACAGGTCCTGGAATTTGTGAATACGTTACCTTAAGATGGCAAAAGGGACTCTGCAGATGTGACTAGATTAAGGATTTTGAGATGAAGAGATTATCCTGGATTATCTGGACAGGCTCGTGGGATCACAAGGGTCCTTAGAAGTGAAAGAGAAAGGCAAAAGAGTCAGAGCTGGAGATGTAACAATGGAGGCAGAATTTGGAGTGATGTAATTGTTGGCTTCGAAGGTGGGAGACGGTGGCCAAGAGCAAAGGAATGCAGGCAGCCTGTAGAAGCTGGGGCAGAAAATGAGTGGGGTTTTCCAACAGAGTCTCCAGAAGGAATGCAACCCTGCCAACACCTTGAGTTTAGCCTAGTGAGAGCTGTGTCAGATTTCTGACCCATAAATCCATAAGATAATAATCTTGTGTTGTTTTAGGCCATTGGTTTGTGGCAATATCAATTTCCCACTTCAATTGCAGAAAGAAAGTTGTGTATGTCACCATATTCTTCCAAAGCATTACAGAGGAAAAATGAGGCTGAATGGGTAGGTAAACGATTTTACAGTGTTGTTTATTTTGGGTAGATTCTATGGGTTGAAGGAACAGGCTAACTCACAGTATACGTTTTGGTGATTTATTTTAAGCATATACATAAGGATTAGAAAAACAAGTCTCAAGCCAAGCCTCATGGGAACCTACAAAAAGCCCAACATCCCAGCCTCATGGGAATTATTGGAGTCACAGAAGACGGAGGCCTCAAGGAGTGTCAACACAAAGGTCATTCCACAACCAGGACAGATCTAGAGACCCCGCCAACAAGAGTTTCTATGCCATGAATGGGATTTGAATTTTTCTAGGTCTTTGATTCATCCTGTATCAGTCTGCATTTTTTCTCTGTGCCTGTGGCCAGGACCACTGCACGCACCTTCCTCCAGTGAGCACAGCTTGAGTGGGCACAGCCTGGAAGGAAAAAGGTAGCCTGGATTTTGGTCTCAACCCCCCTGCCCCTCGGCCAGGGGCAAGGTGCAACTCACTCAGCCTTCTGAATGCTCCAGCTGCTGCTGCTTCCTCACATTTCTATATCTTTCTGTCCATAGAGCTTCTTGCTTCTTGATCACTTCTGTTGCCTAGAACCCTTTTTTATTTATATCCTCAACTCACGTGTTCTTCTCTGAGGCCCCTCCTGGTTTTTTGGTGAGAATCCCTTTAGTTCGGCTTTCACTACCAACTGCTTGATATTCCTCATTGGTCCCTGATTTAATTCCAGGAAATGAGATTCTGACTGCTCAAACTGATCTTAATTTGGCATGAGCTTTTCACTTCAAGTGATCTTATAAGCCTGAAGGCTTGACTGCTTTTGGATCAGGATCTCATCCCTCATCTTGTAAAAAAAAAATAATAATTTAAAAATAAAAAAAAATTTTGAATAGTAGGGTGAAGCCACTTGGAACCCAAGGTGGTTAAACCACCTTTCAAGGAGCTTTGGCAAGATAGGACCATAATTGACACTTTTAGGTCAAGTTTTAACTACCATGGATATTATTTCAGTTTATGCTTCATCCCTGTCCCTGTTTTAGCTTTGGGAAAGCAAAACCATAAAACACAGACAGCACATTTGATAATTTAATCAAGCAGAAACTATAAGAAGAAAAAAAAAAAAAACTTGGGAAACTAGTTAGAGAAGAACGCGAATATTTTGGCCAATGTGGTTAACATAGTTGCTTGATTGTGCTTCAGATTCATTTCTGAGCTTCCCCATATCCAAAGAAGAGAGGGAAGTAGGGTGATTTGCATAGTTCTTGTTTTTTTAAAAAGATTTTATTTATTTATTTGAAAGAAAGAGCACAAGCAGGGGGAGTGGCAGAGGCAGAAGCAGCCTTCCTTCTGAACTGGGAGCCCCATGCAGGATTCGATCCCAGTACCCTGGGATCGTGACCTGAGCCGAAGGCAGACGCTTAACCAACTGAGCCACCCAGTCACCCTGTATAGTTCTTATTTTTGAAAAGGAAATGATTGTATTTCTTACTTTATTGGGTGGCAGAAGACTTGTGCTCCTTTAACACAAATCCCCTCTAACAACAGATAGGACTTCGGAAAGAACTCTGTTGAGCGATCTGGAAGGAACAGAAATCTAAATGCATATGGATCATTTGTCTTTATTTATAACGGATTCTTAGTTGAGCAGACTACATTTCCAGCAAGCTTGTCATTTGCTTCATCTCTTATCACTCAGAAGAGAGCCCTCAGGTAAGCGAATCCTCATGGCTAATGAGTATTTTCCCCTGCTTCCCTAAATGTCTGGTACAGAAGTGCGTCTTACCAAGTCAAGTACCATTACATGGAGTCACAGAGAAAAATCGAATGTGTCCCTCCACTGAGATCTTTGTTTCAAAGTCTTAAGCATTTTTAGCTTATCCCAACCTCCATGAACACCTGTTTCTCTGAAAGGAGAGTTCAAGAACATTTTATTTTTTTAGCTAAACACCCTACATGTCAAGGCTATGGTTATGGAAAGAGAATTGACCTGAATACCAAGAAAGTTGGATTTGAACTCGGATCCTGTCACCAGTTCATCTTGTGTGGCCTCAGTTTCTCTCCTTACGACTTTGAAAGGACAGGCAACGACATCAGTATTTCTCATGGTTTGGCCCAGAGTCATTACTGGGGGCAATTCATTATGAAAATGCGGATTCTAAGATCCTCCCTCAGACCCACTGAATCAGAATCGCTGGGGACGAGACCCGATGTTCTGTGTTTTAACACCTCTCCAGGTGTTTCTGATGCACATCCAAGTTTGAGAATCACTCTACATGGTAATCTTCCGATTCTTTCCAGTTCAGTATTTATTTGATACCACATTCCTCAGGAAGTAATCATGTTCTTCCTCCTGGGGGAATTGTTCAGCCATCTAGGACTAGGGATGGATACAAAAACAGATGAGAGGCAAAGCTAGGCTTTTTTTTTTTTTTCCTTATTTAGAAACACAGTAGACCACTTCTTAACAGAATTACTCCCTTAAAACCTTCAGGTAATTTCTTCACTGTTCTATTTAATAGCTAGCATAAGTAGAAAGTTCCTCTTTGAAATATTGACCCAAGGAGCTGCTGGAGGCTGCAAGATGATGAAAAAGAAGGTTCTGCTAAAAACATATTCAACACAAAAATTAAAAATGAACTTCAAATATCTGTCTGAAGATCTGTGAGAGTCATTCTGATTATTCGCAGATAGTTAACTTCCATGCCTACTGAATTCCCGAGACAGTCCTCCCTCTTGCTAGCTGGGGCTCATTTTCTACAGTCCCGTTAGTTAAGACTGCATACTGTACATAACTGGATAGGAATGGCCTGTCATTTTTTCTTCTGGGGCATCACATGTTAAACTGTGGCTTAGCTCTCTCTGGTTTAGGCTATAGTTTTGTGCCCTAGTGGTTTTGAACCACATACTATGCTTGTTATGTGCAGGGCCTCTCTCAACAAATATTAGCTCATTTAATCTTCAGAGCAGTATATGAATCCATTTAATAGATAGGGAAATCCAGTCCCCAACAATCTTACATAATGGGCTGGTAAGTAGAGGGGCCAGAATGGGAGAATGGTTTGATTTACTTGCACTGAGAGAGCATTCATTAGATGAAAGCTCCCACATAGGGTACTTAGAGACTTAAGGAATTAAATTGCCATTTTATAAATGGTCACATCTCTACTATGAGTGGTGGCTTGGGATAAACTCAATGTGGTCCTTACTTTGGCCTCCTCCCAAAGACCTAAGATCTGTATGAAGAAGGCTTTACCCTCTCTAGCTTCCTTCTCTTTACCCGTGAGAAGAAATAAAATTTCTGTGGTGAGGCTAAAATTTGGTGATCAAGGCACAAGCCTAAGAGGTAATATTTCCGAGTGTCAGTTACTATCATGACATGAGCACTACGTCATGGGATGTGCTCTGACACGGGGGCCGAAAGGAGTGAGGACCTCCTGTTCCAAGGTGGGTTTGCCCTATGCCGTTGGGAAAAACACAAAGCCTCTCTGGTTCCTTGGTCCCATCATTTCTAAAATAAGGGACTGAATCAGTCAATGTTTTTCACAAAGTATTATGCTCTTTAAAAGAAAGATAGGGGCGCCTGGGTGGCATAGTCGGTTAAGTGTCTGACTCTTGGTTTCAGCTCAGGTCGTGATCTCAAGGTTGTGAGATGGAGCCCCGAGTTGGGCTCTGCACTCTGCATGGAGTCTGCTTGGGATTTTCTCTCTCCCTCTCTCTCTGCCCCTCCCCCAACCCCCATCCTTCCCCTCCTCTCTTTTTCTCTTAAATAAATAAATCTTTAAAAAAAATAAAAGAAAGCTGTATGTGGTCAAATAAAATTGAGAGAATACATGATCTATGCTGCTTTTAGCAATTTACTGGGCACATCAACATATTAAATGCTTTGCAAAACCATGCCATAAATAAGACCTGTTTATTTTTGTTTAATTAGGAGTTCTAAATTTATTTGCGTCCATGCTTTTCCACCCTTTTCCCCCCATCTTAAGACCAATAAACATCTCATGGAAAACACTTTGGGGAATGTTAAATTACACAATTTTTATATTTTCAAACATAAAATTCTATGATTTTTTTTTCACCGCTTACTGTTGGTTGGTTGACCTTTAGGGCAAAAGGCATAGGTAGAAAACACTAGCCTTGACAGATTGAAACCACTGTGTATAGGAGATCAAAATAAGGAAGGAACAAAGTGGGGGGTCTCATTTATAGGCTGAGAAGTTTTGAGTTGAAATCTGTTCTGTTGAACTGAATGCTGATGGAGAATTTTTCTCATCTGAATACCTACTTAATAGCCAGAAGAGAGTTAATATCTCCAGTTCAATGTTGGAAAAGAGATAGAACTCATCAGACAATGGCAATTAGTTGACCTCTGAGTGTGAGCTGAACCTCTTAAGAATGCTGTTGTAATTATTAGTCCAGACAATCAGGACCTGCATCCTTCTCCCTCTGGAACGGACGAGGAATATCCATTCCTGATGTTGTCTGTGTCTTCCCTCCTCTTGTGGCTGAGCAGATTTAATGCCCAACTTTTAAGAAGCTAATTCCTTTTTTCACTAAGAGGACAGGGAATGAATTACAATTTATTTGCAAAACAGTTGAGACTTCAGGCATAAAAATGAGACACGAGGTAGAGTCCAGAATTGAAAGTGTTTTCCAATTACCCATTGGAAATCTCTCCTACAGATTTGGATATGAAGTAAGGGGGGAGCTCTTGGAAGAACAGATGCAGACACTCCACATTCATCACTGATCACCTGCAGAGATGCAGCTTTGACATTGTAATGGGCATTTTCTTTTGCCGGGCATCATTTAACTAGTCCCTTGATCCAAGAACCCTGACTGCTATTGCTATTTGGCCCAGCCAAATCAAAAAGCATAACACTGTCTACTGGAAAATGCTTAATAAAAGGGCTTTAGTGAATCTTTTTTTATTGCCAGTGTTCCAGTAACATTTAACAACTCTGTATATTTACTCTTTTCATCTTGATCAGAGAGGCAGTTTTTCCCAAATATTCAGAAGCAAAGCCATCCTAATTGTATTTTTATTTTTGGTGGTTACTTTTAAAACCACTTTAAGCTTTTTGTTTTAAAACATAAACAAATGTAGACAGAATAGGCTGATGAATCTCCATTTACTCATTCTTTCCCCACCTTTGGCAACAATCCAATATGGCCACTCTTATTTCTGCCATATCTTCTTACTCTTCCCACTCCCTATAACTGAATTATTTTGAAGAAATTCTCAGACAACATCTAAATTTGTTCATAAATACTTTGGTGTTTAGAAAATACATTTGTTCATAAACATTAGAATGCAAGTTTCTTTTTTTAGGATGCTACAACATTGAGCCCTTTAAAAACTTATCAATAATTAAATATTAGCAGATTAGTAGTCAATATTCAAATTTTTCTGATTGTCTCATGATTTAAAATTCTGTTTTTTTTTTTTTATTTTACAAAGAGCAATGTCCATACATTGCATCCAGCTGACGTTTGCTTTCCTGCCTCGCCAACGTTTATTACCAATCTTTTTAATTTTAGCCATCCAGGTGAGTGTGCAGTAGAATCTCACTGTGGTTTTGATTTGCATTTCCTTTACGACTAATGACACCGCGTATTTTCCTTTGTGCTTAATTGCAACAAGGGTGTATTTCTCACTTGAGTCACAGCCTGATACAGGTAAGGTGGTTTTCCTGGGCATGTCTCCTGAGGTTACTAAAAAATCTGGCTGCTTTCTTTTTGCAACTTTGCTATCTTGTAGTGTTTTGCTTCTATTCACTCCTGCTCTTAACCATCTTGAACCAAACTGACACATTCTCATAAGCAAAAACTCAATTATAAGATCCCAACCTAACTATCAGCAGGACTGGAAAATAGGATTTTCCAGAGTTTGCTGGGAAAAGAAATAGTGTAGTAAATACATTATTTCACTGCAATTATTGTTTGTCCCTATTTATAAACTTTGTTAAACTCATTTAAATATTTTAAGTTGCACCTATAAATTTAATATATTCTATTTCCTTTCAAGTACCTCAATTAAGTATTTAAGTGTTTCTTATTAACCCAAAAATATAGATATATATTTATGGTGAATCTTAATTTGTATTTAGTGTTGTAATACTATTTACAATAACTTAATAAGATTTCAATTTAAAAACGCAAGTCTATAAATACATAAGCAAAATTTTAACAGTATTTTTTCCTAGGGTTGGAAAAGGGTTGGTGTAGAGAATAAAGAAGAGGATAAGTATTGTGGGAATGTTAACTATTCGTTAACATATTACTTGTGTATTTTTTAAAGGCATGATTTAAAAGTGAAGAAGAACCCAAAGTATAAACCAATAACTAAAGTCCACATTAATTTTTGAATTAGAATTTCGGGGCCCCTGGATGGCTCAGTTGGCTAAGCAGCTGAATCTTGATTTCAGCTCAGGTCATGATCTCAGGGTCCTGGGATCCAGCCCAGCCTCCGGCTCCAGGTTCAGCGGGGAGTCTGCTTGAGATTTTCTCTCTCCCTCTCCCTCTGTCCCACTGCTCCCCAAGCATGAGTGTGTGCTTGCTCTCTCTCCTCTCTCAAATTAATAAATAAATCTTTGAATTGGAATTACAAGTCTAACCTATTACTTTAATAGACCAAATTTTCCCGATCATTATAAATACTTTAACATCAAATAGGCACAGATTTAAAACCAACTATTAGTATCATGGCTTAGATTCTCTTAAATACTTCTGTTCCTAATTCTGAATCTTCCCTGTGTTGAAAGATGCTCCCAACTAATTAAACACTTATGCCAAACCAAAATATTTAGGGTAACCTTTTCAAATAATTCTTAAGGTTATATTCTCAACTGACTGAAGTTTTTAATGACCTAAGAAGTGTCTGAGATGCTGATGGGATTCTTGCCCACAGCTCACAACCTCCAAGATGAAGGGTAATTTAGACTTGTTTCTTTGGCCCCCATCTCAGTTCACCCTCCACGTCTCTTGGGCTCCCTTTCCACATTATGTATTTTTATGTCTCCACTTGATTAGATTCAACTAATCTATTTACTTCTTCTTTAAATTCTATTCCTGTTCTTCCTATATGTCAGAGCCACAACGTATGGATGTATTTGTGGGGGAGGGAGCAGAAGGAGAGAGAATCTCAAGCAGACTCCCTGATGAGCGTGGAGCTGGCCCTGGGGCTCCATCTCAGGACCCTCAGATCATGACCTGAGCTGAAACCAAGAGTTGGAGGCTTAACCAACTGAGCCACCCAAGCACCCCTGACTTACAGATATTAAATGATACGCAGTTCAGTTACTCACATGACCTCAGACTCAGGCAGTACAATGAATTCTGGATCCAGACTGTTGATGTTCCAATCCCAGCTTACCCATTTACTTGCTGTGTGACCTTTACCATGGTACTGGACTGCTCTGTGTCTCAGTATTCTTCTGTGTAACACAGTGATAATAACAGTACTTACTTCACAGGGTTGTTTTGTGGGTTAAATAAACTGGTAAAGACAGAGGACTCTGAACAGTATTGACACGTATTAAGAGCCTTATATATTGGTAACAATATGTGAGCTATTGTTACCATGATTATTGTTATTAGCATTATTATTATTTCTGTGACTTTGAGGTCGTGTCCACGACACCCAGAGCGTAGTGTGCAGAACCCCACTCGTTGGAATCCGTCAGTGTTTATCCTCTCATTGCATCTCTCCACTCATTTTATCTCCCAGAGAATGCTTTTCTTGTTTGGGGATCAGAGGGTAGGAGGGAGAAATGACTGTTTCTTGGGATGTTTTTGCCCGAGTCTTTGGGTGAGCCCCGAGTTATTTTTCCCAAGGATCCTGTTACAGTTTCTGTGTGCCCTTCTCAAGTGTGGGTGTGCTTTGCTTCCCACACCTGTGGCTTTTTTTGGGCAGCCTGCTCTCGGGCTGTTGGTGCTACTTTGCCTGCATTTGCCGAGAGCTGGAAATGCTGTCGAGTTGATCCCCTGGGGCAGCCCTCAGCCAACCACGGACAGGTGTCAGGGTATGGGGTATGAATGTCCTGTTCCTCTGCCTCAGGTTGGGACAACCCTGAAGACTAATTCACACTCCAGAGCTCCTGCAGGATCAGGCTGCAGGCAGCCTTTCAGGATTATCCCTTTGCTTGGCTACTTCACCTTCCCCTACCTTTTGTAGCTCATGAATCCTTGCATAGGAATCTTTGTCTTTGCAGGGAACCCTGCTGCTAAGACAGAGCAAACCTGAACTAGCAGTTTGGGGAGAGGGGCCACTGGATTCAAAGGATTATATTTTTAAAATCATAATCCCACCATTCCTGTTAGCATGTTAATTTATATATTAAGGCTTCTCACATTTCAGGGTACATCAGAACCACCTGCAAGACTTGGAAAAAAACACAGATGACCACAGTCCTCTTTTCTCCCAGCTCTGTGTTTCTGATTCAGTAGGTCCAAACAGAATTATTGGGGCCCAGCACTTTGCTTTTCTAGTGAGTCTCAGTGATGCTGATGCTGCTGGGCCAGGCACCAGACTTTGAGAACAAGTAATGGAAATGATGCCTGAGGCCCCAAGAGCCCCCCATAAGGAAATATTTGCACAGTAACAGAAAACAGAGCTACATGGCCAGATAGTGAAGCCCTATGAAGTTAGCTGGGAAGTATTTTGGGGGTAAGGATGGAAGATTTCTGGGCATCTCTCAAATGAGCCCAAGAGGAATAAAATCTTAAATTTTTTTGTATACTTTGATTTAGGTACATAGTCACTTATTTTCACTCACTTATATTGTCTTCAGGATAAAAGCCCCTTAGTCATAAAAAAAATATTGATGCACATCAGAGCCTCATGCTGTTCCTGTGTCATACTCAGTGGGCTTCCAATGGGTATTATTGGCTATTCCTTCTCTTCTCTAAATCACCACCTTCTGGAGCCAAGCCAATCTGTTGCATTTCCTTGGTATGGTTTCTTGCTACAGTTTGGAAGCAAACATGGTAGGGAGGATGAGGTAATAGTTAACTCATTTCCCAACCAAAGTTGTTCTCTGTTATATTGCCTCTGTCCAAAGTATTTGGGCTACCATCACATAAGATGTATGTAGAAGCACAGTAGAGATGGAAATGCACCCATAAAATGTCATGATTTTTATTATCTGGGGCATTTATTCGAATAGGAGACTACACTGTCCCTTTGAAACAATCATTGTTCATCAGGCAGCCGCCTGAAAAATGTACTTGCTGTTCTGGAGAGAGGTCTGTGGGGAGACAGTGCTGATGGGTCGCTCACCCCCTCCTGGGAAAGAACTCGGAGCACCTGTTGCTCCCAAAATGGATCTGATGTCTCAGTCCTTCAAAGTGAGAGACAGTACAGATTATGTGATTCACTTGAAATTTCACTTCCCTTTTTTTAGAAAACAAAACATATGCTTGTTTGATTCAGTTATCTTAGGAGGCCCTAGTAAGTACCTGTTGAAAGAGGAAGTGAATAATTTGGAAAATGTGGCGTATGTGCTTAAGGATAATATTTCACAATTATTATTGCTTAAAAACTGTGCTGTTGAGTTTAAAATTTTCTTTAATAAAATTCGATGTGTTCTGGCTATAAAACTTCAAGCATTCTATTTATAAAAATTCAGAAAAACCTTTGAAATACACAGTAAGAAAAATGTCCATAATTTCTGAGAGAACCACTGTTAATATATGGTCAAATAGATCCCTCTTCACTTCTTCATATAAAATACATATTATTTAATGACATTAGGATATATATAATAAGTTTTGCAAATGTGGACAAATTATCACAAACTTAATGGCTTACCACAGATTTGTTATCTTACAGTTGTGCAGTTCAGAAGTCTGATAGAAATCCCATGGAGCCAAAATCAAGGTGTTAGCAGGCTGTGTTCCTTCTGGGGGCTCTAGAATAGAATCCGTTTATTTGCCTCTCCAGTTTCCAGATGCTGCCTGCATTCTGTGGCTCCTGTTTGCCATCGTTGAAATAGATGTTTAGATTTAAAATAAAATAAAACACCCTAATAAACATATTTTTATTTTTGGGGGGGCTATATCTTTTTACAATATTTATTTATTTATTTATTTATTTATTTATTTATTTATTTATTTATTAACTCCAGTATAATTAACATACTGAATTATATTAGTTTCAGGTGTACAATATAGTGATTCAACCGTTCTCTACATTACTCAGTGCTCAACACCAACAAGTGTACTCTTTAATCCCCATCCCCTATTTCACCCATCCCCGCCACCCACTTCCCGTCTGCCAGTCAGCAGTTCTCTATAGTTAAGAGTCTGTTTTCTGATTCCTTAGTAAGATAAATTCCTGGGTCATCTGGGTGACCCAGTAGGTTAGGTGTCTGGACTCTTGGTTTTGGCTCAGGTCATGATCCCAGGGTTGTGAGATGGAGCCCCACAACCAGCCCTTCATAGGGCTCCATGCTCAGCAGGGAGTCTGCTTGAGATTCTCTGATTCTCTCTCCCTCTCCCTTTGCCCCCCGCCATGCATGCAAGTTCTCTCTCTCTCTCTCTAATGTAAATAAATAAATCTTTAAAGAAAGAGGAATTCCTAAAAATGAAATTCCTGGCTCAGAGGACATGTGACTGGGTTTAAAGGCTAGGACCATGTTTTGTTAAGTTCTCCGCAGCCCCCAAGGGTTTTGCCAATTTAAACTCTTATCAGTGAGTAAGGGACAAATGGGTCTAGGTAGGGAGAGCTAGGTAGGGGACTATGGGATCAGGCTCACAGAAATCTCAAAAATGCTGAGGTGTAAGAAAACCAGAGATACAGGAACAAACTGGACCACCCTGTCCTAGGCATGTGGGGGGAGCATCTTTTTTATGACAGTCACCTGTGACCACCAACAAGGAATAACCAGACCCTAAAAAAGAAGTAAGCCATTAAAGATGTTATCACCAGTCCTTACTCAAGACAAGACATTACAAGAATGATAAAGCCACAAGCTCCCTGGTCAGTTCTAAATAAAAGATTGTCATTGGAGGCCCTCATTGGCAACCTTGTCCAGACCCCTCTCCCAAGAGCTTTTTCTCTTTCCTTGCTTAATAAAACTCTATCACTTTTCTCACTCTCTTTTGTCCGAGAGATTCATTCTTTGATTCTGTGAGACAAGAACCTCGCTCTCCCACTTCACCATCACTGTCCAAGAGAAAAAAATGTCTCCTGCACCTTCATCAGTGCTTGTTTTGCTATTTTTAAAATCTTTGTCTAGTTTTCAGGAAAAAAAAATGCTTTGTTTTCTTATAATTTGTCTTTGGTTATAGGATGAGGTCAAAAAGAATATAATTTAAGGCAATTAACTACCCATATTCATGGTTTATTTCTTTACCAACAAGTAGCTATTACCAGTGGTCTTCTCTTGAGACAGACAAGGTGGTTGGGGGAAGAGGGGGAGAGAGAGAAAGAGAGAGAGAGAGAGAGAGGATCTTAACTAGTCTGGATATCAGACAACAGTATTTAGGCTGTCATAATGTTTTCTGTCAAGCTCAGTCTCAGTCTCTGTCACTAGCTACAAAACCAAACAAAAAAATTAAAGTCAAATTTCTTCAAATTAAAATAAAATTCCTCCTTGACTAGGATATTTACAAGAAACAGAGCAAAATCTACTCCAGATAAATGTCAGTATTGACCCAAGAATTCCCACTCAACTAACTAAAGCCTATACTCAGTAATCATAGGAATGTCTCATCTTTACGTTCTTTTATATTTTCGAGACATTTCCCTGTTATATTTTTACATGCTGTTTTTATTATGAACGAACTTTTCAAATGCTTTCCTACTTATGTTGAAATGATCATATACTTTTTGCCTTTTATTATACTAACATGGCATGTTACATACCTTACGTTGCTTTTCAATTGCTAATCCAACCTTCTACACCTGGGATTAAACCCTAGTTGGTCATGATGTATGCTAACTTTTATACCTTGCTTGTAGTCATTATGCTAATATTTTGTTAAGAATTGTTAAGCCTATGAGAGATACTTTTCTTTGAGGTTTTTTGGTGTTTTTTTGTTTTTGTTTTTGTGACATCTTTGCCAGATTTTGGCAATAGGGTTATGCTGTCCTCACTCTCCTCCTCTTCTGTTTCCTTAGAGTTTGTGTAAGATTGGGGTCTTTTCTTCCTTGAATGTTTTATAGAATTCCACAGTGAAATCTTCTGGGTCTGGAAGATTTTGTTTTTCTGTTTGATTTGTGCATGTGGGTGTGTAATGGGGAACAAACTCAATTTCTTTAATGGATCTAAGAATCTTCATCTTTTTTCTCTTTCCTCATGTCACTTGTGGTAAGTTGTAATTTTCAAGAAATGTGCCCGTTTCATCAGAGCTGTCAAATTTATTGGTATAAAGTTATACCTATTATTGTAGGGGCCGAGGGCAGGAGGTCCTAGAATGAGCCACTTTGGCATAAAGATTATTTTGAGTTAAAAGTAAGCAAACCCCAGCAGATGCAGGAAAAGCTCTCTGCCTCCTCTTCAAAGGCCTAAATTCACATGGAAAAGGAGAGCCTGTATGGGGATGAGCGCTATTAACAGAGACGCCCCTTTACCAAAGAAACTGATCTGCATAATAGGACAACTTTTGTTTTTCAAAACATCTCCTTTCACCTTCCTGCTAATGGCCTTCCTTCCCTGCACGTCCTCAGACCTACCTCTCTCCTTAGCTCTTATAAGCTTCCTGTTGCCTCATTGTCTTTGGAATCTCGCGTCTGGGTGGAGTCCCTGTACATATGCTATTAAATAGGATTTTTCTCCTGCTAATCTGTCTTATGTATTTGATTCACTCTAAATCCAGCTAAAAAGATTGTAAGTTCCTCCCCAACAGTATCCTCTCCTGTTCTTTTTTCTTTTCTCTCCTTCCATTTCCTTTTCCTTCGTTGTTAGAATGGTCAAAACTATGAATTCAATTTCCTTAATATATTTAAGGCTGTTCATGTTACCTGTTTCATCTAGCTTCAAATTGCTGGGCATAAAGTCTTTTATAACATTCCATTATTATCCTTTTAATGTCTGTAGAATGAATAGTGATATGCCCTCTTACATTCTTTCTCTTTTTTTCATAAGTCTGCATAAAGGAATGTCAAATTTCTTTATCTTTTCAAAGAATCAGCTTTTGTTTTTATTAATTTATTTTATTATTTGTCTGTTTTCTATTTCATTGATTTCTGCTCCTCTCTGTATTATTTTCTTCTTCTGTTTGCCTTGGGTTAAATTTGCTCTACTTCTACTAGTTTGCTAAAGTGGAGATTTAAATGATTAATTTCATAATCAATTTACTATTTGGTAAATTTCTCTGTATTTTTTTTTAAGCTTTATCTCACAAATTTTGTATGTTGTGCTTTTATTTTCTTTCAATTACAAAGTTTTCTATTTTTCCTTGTGAATTCTCATTTAAGCCCTGTGTTACTTAGAATCCTTTCCTTCCCAGTTATTTGGGGGATTTTCCTGATATATGTCTGCTATTGGCTTCTTCTTTAATTTTGCTATCATTAGAGGATATACTTCGTCTGGTTTTCCTCTTTTAAATTTGTTATGGTTTGTACTCTTTTTTTTTTTCAGAGTTTATTTATTTATGAGAGAGAGAGAGGCAGAGGGAGAAGCAGGCTCCCCGCTGAGCAAGGGCCCTGGGATCAGGACAGGAGCTGGAGGCAAACACTTAACGACTGAGCCTCACAGGCTCCCCTGGTTTGTACTCTTATCTAGAATATTGTCTATTGCCATTGTTGCACTGGAAAAGAACACATGTTGTGCATTTGTTGGGTGATGTGTTACATAAATATCAATTAGGTTAAGTTGGTTGCTAATGTTCAAGTCCTCTATTATCATTACTGATTTTCTGTCTACATGTTGTATTGATTACCCAGAGAAGAATGCTGAAATCTCCAACCATAATTGTCGATTGGTCTATTTTTCCTTCTAGCTTTGACAGTTTCTGATTTAGTATTTTTAAGCTGTGTTGAGGTGCATACACATTCAGACTTTTAATTATTCCTGTTTAATTTTCCTTCTTTATCTCTCTGGGATTGCTGGGTGATACAGGGCAGACCATATATTTTATTTATTTATTTATTTATTTATTTATTTATTTATAAATATTTTTACTTAAATTCAGTTTAGTTAACATATAGTGTATTATTAGTTTCAGGGGTAGAATTTAGTGATTCATCAGTTCCATGTAACACCCGATGCTCATTATATCAAGTTCCCTCCTTGATGCTCATCACCCAGTTACCCCATCCCCCCATCCCTGCCCCTCCAGCCACCCTCAGTTTGTTTCCTATGATTAAGAGTCTCTTATGGTTTGTCTCCCTCTGTGATTTTGTCTTATTTTTCCCTCCCTTCCCTTATGCTCCTCTGTTTTGTTTCTTAAATTCCACATATGAGTGAAATAATATGGTATTCGTCTTTCTCTGACTGACTTATTTTGCTCAGCATAATACCCTCTAGTTCTATCCACATCGTTGCAAATGGCAAGATTTCATATTTTTTTTGTTGGCTTCGTAATATTCCATTGTACATATATACCACTTCTTTATCCATTCGTCTGTCGATGGACATCTGGGCTCTTTCAATATTCCCTAATAAGAAACCCACAGTCACTTAAATCATTGTTTCCCTTTATGTAATATGTCATTTTTCTGCAGCTACCTTCACATTTTTTACCTTTGTTTTATATTTTACAGTAGTTGGATTATGATTTGTCTTATCTAATGGTTTTGCTGAATCTCTCCTATTTTGGATCCCACAGTGTCCAGAACTTTTAAATTTACATATTTTACCAAATGTGGGAAGTTTTCAGACATTATCTCTTGCAATATTTTCTTTCCTCCATCTCATTTTCTTTCCTGAGATTCCAATGACTAATGTGCAGGATATTTTGGTATTGTCTCATTGGCCTCTGAGGCTCTGTTTTTTTTTTCTTTTCTTTTTTTTTAATTTCCCTTTGTTTTAGATTAAATAATTTTAATTTTCAACTTTAAGTTGCCTTGACTCCTTTCTTTCATCTTCCTTCTTAAGCCCACCCAGGGAGTTTTAAAATTTTTTGGATATTTTATTTTATTTTTTAGTTCTAAAATCTCTACTTAGATCTTTTTTATAATTCCTATTTCTCTGCTGAGAACTTACATACTTCTGTTCACCTCAGGTGCATTTTCCTTTACCGTATGGAGCAGAGCTGTAATAGTTGCTTTCATAATAGTTCCAACATCTGGGTCTTCTAGGGGCTGATTTCTGTTTAGTGTTTGTGCGCGCGTGCACGCATCTGCACGTGTGTGTGTGTGTGTGTGTGTGAGCACGCACACACGTGCTTTATTGCACAGTGAGTAACTTTGGCTTGTAACCTGAACATTTTAAATGTTAGGATGTTGAGACTCTGCGTCTGGTTATAATCTTCTGGGGAATGTTGATGCTTTTGATTTAGCAGGCAATCCACCTGGGCAGATTCAACCGGAAAGTTCTGTCTTGCCTTCTGTGGGAGGCGGCTCCAGTTCCAGGTCTGACCCCTCCGCTGGGCCATGCTGGTCTGTGTCTGACCTGCACCTGTGGAGACAAACCGGGGCCTCAGCATGAGCAGGTTCACACACAGGCTTAGGAGATCCGCCCTGTGGCTCTCTCCACTCTGGGACTTTCCTCTCCCTCTCTAGCTACCAAGGGTTCTTCTCCCTGGTCTCGCTGACTCAAAATCCAGGGTTTCTCCTCAAGTATTAGCTGCCTGTGCTGCTGTTTCCTCCTCACGGCTCTGTGGGAGACGCTATCAAAAGAGAAAGGAAAACCGGGACGCTCCCCTAAGCCGCCACTTCTCTAAATTTTGAAATCCGTCCTTAATCCAGCTGCTTTTATTTTTTTAGCATCCTTGGGTAGCTTTTCGTGTTTCATCCAGAACTTTTCATTATAATCAGCAGAAGAGATGGGCTGTAACAACTCAGCCCTCTGCGTTAGAGCCAGTAATTCTCAAGAATTCAGTTTTTCTATCTTCTAAACAAGAGAAGCTGCAAGTAAAAATAATAATAATAGTAATAACAATAATAATAACATCCTGTAACAGTTTTAGCAACTGAATTTCAGAGATTTGAAATAGACTAGAGAAGTTGGCCTAGCTAGTTAGTGAGGACATAGAATATAATGGAAAAAAACGTGCACTTTATAATTAGATAGATCCGTGAAAGAACTATGGCCCCGCCATTTATTAGAATTATTAATGACCTCCTTTGAGTGTCATTTTCCCCCCAAAAGCAAATGAAATCAACACTAAGTTATTCTCTCCTCCACCCCCTGCCCCTGTATTTGGAAATGCTGCTGGTGGCTGAGAGCAGACAGGGAGTTGACTTTATGTGTGCTGGAGAAGTGATTTCCAAGTCTCCCCAGAGAGACAGGACTGCTTGCTTTCAGGCCAGTGAGGCTTGACTGTCATTACTTAGCAACCTGGCTCCGATCCCACTCTCTGGAAGAAACACTTCAGGTTGTTAGTTGACTCCAGGGATAGCTTGTCTATAGGGAGAGAGTGCTCCGGTCATACTGATGTGAGCTCCCAGGCTAGCTGGTAATCGTAGTTTTCATCACATTTTCTCAAATTGGCACTCTGGCTCTCCACAGTTGTAAGATTTGTCAGTTTGATTAAGCCTCCTGGAATTTGTGTAACTGGGGGATACGGACAAGATCTGAATTTGTTAGTTTCTGAGCCAGGCAAAAGATCAGCTTTGAAATAGAATGAATTTTCTAGAAAATGCACTTTGTGCAATTGGGCCTCTTGGCCAGTTGGTGCAAAGTGTGGCATAAGATTATTCTAAATGTTTCATTTAGAATAAATATAGCTGAATGTAATAGTTTGTGCTTATTTTAAATGTACTAGAAATGTACTAGAAAATATAATTAGCACAGGGAACCCCATTATTTCTTTTTTTTTTAAAAGTTTTTATTTATTTATTAGAGGGAGAGCGCGCCCGTGTATGCACGAGTGGGGGGAGGGGCAGAGGGACAAACAGACTTGGCGCTGAGCATGAGCCTGTCTCAGGGCTTGATCTCAGGACCCTGAGATCATGACTTGAGTGGAAACCAAGAGTCAGATGCTTAACCAACTGAGCCACCCAGGCACCACCCCCCATTATTTCTGAATAGGGGGAATAAACCCTCAGTTTTCCTCCTTTTGT
This sequence comes from Mirounga angustirostris, assembly GCF_029215605.1. Taxonomy (NCBI): domain Eukaryota; kingdom Metazoa; phylum Chordata; class Mammalia; order Carnivora; family Phocidae; genus Mirounga; species Mirounga angustirostris. Next base: position 139,918,744 of record NW_026991709.1, on the reverse strand, counting down.
AGGGAAAAACCCAATCTTCCCTCCTGTGTCTTTCTTTTCTGTGAGCCTCCTTTACTACACAGTACACTTCACTTCTGACGCTTCTGGTCACCAAACGTGTGGAGGCTTTTCCCCACATCCAGCAATTCTCCATGCTATCTTAACTCAGTTCTGTACTATGTTCCCAGAGACCGCGTCAGATCCCGCATGTTAAGGGCTCAGTCCCACAAGACTGCTCCCACCACACTTCAGATGTCAACTGCAAGCGTTAAGTCTCCAGGTTACCCATAACTTCTGTCCAATTTGGTTACAGATCAGAGGTTCCCACAATCTACTCCAAGGTTTGATGAATTTGCTAGAGCCTTTCACAGAACTCAAGGAAACACTTATGGTTACCAGTTTATTAAAGGATGTGATAAAGAATACAGACAGCCAGATAAAAATATACCTAAGGCAAGGTCTGGGAGGGTCCTGAGTGCAGGAGTTTTTGTCCCTGGGGTGTTGGTGTGTGTTACCTCCCAGCATGGATGTATTTGCCCACCTGGAAGTTCATGGAAACCCATACTATTAGGAATTCATCGAGGCTTCTTCATGTAGGGATGATCAAATATTAACTTTATTTCTACCCGTGCCCTAGCTGGAGGATGGGAGGTGGGCCTGAAAGTTTCGACCTTCTAATCATGGCTCAGTCTTTCTGGTCACCAGCCCCCATTCAGAAGCCCATCCAGAGTTGTTTTGATAGAATAGAAGATGCTTTTAGCGTTCTTATCATGTAGGAATTTACAAAGGTTTAACCTACCTTTTAATCATTGGCACATTTGAAATCAGTTTTAGTGTAAAGGATGAGGTAGAGATGTAAGTTTCTATGATATATTTTCAAATGACTAGTGGCTTATATGGTATGTCAAAAGTTTTTAGAGCCAGACAGATGTGGATCTACCACTTCCTTTTTGTGTAGTGGGGCCGTTTACCGCCTCCCTGAGTCTCAATTTCCTCTTTGCACCTTGGGAACAACAACATCACCTTGCAGAGTTGTAATAAAGATGAGATATAATGTATATAAGGCATTGAACATGGTATCTTGTACCTTAAAGGCTCCCAATCGACAAGGCAATAGCTGCTCCTGACTATTGACCAGTAGAATAACCTATTGATCAGCAAAACTGTATTTAATTTTTTTCCAGTTTTATTGAGAAGTAATTTACATATATCACTGTAAGGGTTAAGGTGTATAGCGTGAGTCTGATTTACATACATGGTGAAATGATTACAATAGGTTTGATTAAATTCACCATCTCATATGAATGCAATTTAAAAGAGAAGAAAAAAATTCTCCTTGTGATGAGAACTCTTAGGATTTACTCTCTTAACAACTTTCCTATATATCACACAGCAGTGTTACTTGTAGTCATCATGTCCTACATCATAAATCCAGTACTTACTTATCTTATATCTGGAAGTTGGTTCCTATCTTCTTTTTCTTTTCCTTTTCTTGGAAGTTTATACCTCTCAACTACCTTCCTCCAATTCTTCCTCCCCCTTCTCTACCTCTGGCAACCACAAATCTGATTTCTTTTTCTATGAACTTGGTGTTTTTTTTTTGTTGTTGTTGTTGTTTTAAGATTCCACATATAGGTGAGATCATATAGTATCCGTCTTTCTCTGTCTGACTTTATTTCATTTAAGATAATTCCTTCAAGGTCCATCCATGTTGTTGTGAATGGTAAGATTTCCTCATTTTTTATGGCTGAGTAATATTCATATCTATCTATCTATTTATCTATCATCTATCTATCTATCTATCTACTTACCTATCTTACAACTTCTTTATCCATGCATCCATTGATGGACACTTAAATTGTGTTCATGCTTTGGCTATTGTAAATCCTGCTGCTATGAACACAGGGGTACAGATATCTCTTTGAGTTAGTATTTTCATTTCCATTAGATATAACCCCAAAGTGGAAATGTCCCATCATATGGTAGTTCTATTATTAATTTCTTGAGGCTCCTCCATACAGTCTTCCATAGTGATGGCACCAATTTACAATCCCACCAATAATGCACAAGGGTTCCCTCTTTTCCCAGCATTTGTTATCTCTTGTCTTTTGATGATGGCCATTTTAACAGGCACAGTGATCTCTCACTGTGATTATAATTTGGCAAAGCTAAATTGATCAGATTTATTGCATCAAGGGAGAACACCACATTGAGGAAACCATGGGAAATTAGGACAGGATATTTATAGGGTGCTAGGGCTTGAGGGGGTGACTTTAAGGTAGGTCTTGCAGGCGGAAACTGTTTAGGGCCAAGCAGAGTGTGTGACATAATAGCTTTAGATGGGTGGTAACAATGAGATTAAGGTCTTGAGGTAAGTCTTGTTGAGCAAGTCATTAGTTTTGATGATTTAGCTATATGGCTGGCCAATAGCCTTAACTTCTAGGTGTAGTTATTTTATGTAACAGCTAAGTTATTTTTGCTTGATTCCAGTAGTGTTTTCTATAGAGTTAGGTTAGTATGTCTACTCAATCCCAGTATTGTGTATATAATGGTTTCAGTTATCACTTCTCTTATTATTAGCTAGACCTTACCTTTAATATATGAAGTGTGCATAGCTGTAGAAAAAGTTCCTGCAGAAAGTGTTAAAGTGCTTCCTGAGAATAGCACTTTGTGATCCTACTGTCTGTTTTGTTACAGTTTGCCTCTGATGGTTTTTCTCCTCAGTATGCTCATTAACAGTCCTTATATTTATTCTTGGAATTTTCCTATGAATGAAAATGACAACAGGACTCTTTGGAAACCCCTAAACATCTCTCAGTTTAGTCACTACTAAGTCCTGCTACTTAAATGTGGAGCTCACGCCAATTTCTGAACTCCCTGCATAATCTCTCAATTAGATCAAATTGCACTTAACATATCGACAGATTTGAGTCAGTGTCTGTCTACTCTTCTAATGCCATTACTGGAATTTGCTAAGTCACTTGCAATAAGACTTCTCTTCTCACGGGCTCCTTCTAGGGACCCCAAACCAAGACAAGCCCAAATAGTGAAAGAAACATTGTGTGAGGGGCATGGCTGTCGAGGTCATTAGTGGGTGAGAGTTTCTAATATAGTTAGAGACAGAAAGTTTATTGATAAATAAAACAGGGCAGAAATTACCCACGTAGAAGGAGACCATGGTGCTCAACACTGCCAGTAGAGAAGGGGGACATGTGTGTGACAGGGGGCTGGTTAATAGAAAGTTCTAAGCTGTGAGTTAGTGCCTCCCCTATCCCAACATATATCCCAACGTATGATCATTTGATCATACAAAGATCGCCAGGCCAAAGTAAACAAATACAGAACTGACTCCAGAGGAAAGAGAACTGAAACAGAGAGGAGGCCTAAAGCAAAACAAAATAATAAAATCTTTAATTAGGGTGCACAGCTGTAAGCAGTTACTGGATTTATTACACAATAACTGGATCGTTTTATCATTTTTGTACTAAAAATGGTAAGAGAACAAAAAAGTTCCAAGATACTCTAAGTGTTTGTGGGAATAAAACTTTCAATAGGAGGGCTGGGAGGTAAAATTGAGGTGCTCTGCCATAAGGTAAAGAAAATATGAGAAAAAGATACTGGAGACTGGTAGTGTAGAATATGGAGCCATTAGCTACAAGCAGCTATCGAGTGCTTGAAATGTGGCTCGTCCAGAGTGCTGTCACCTATTATGTACACACCAGAGGAGCAGCGTACAACTTTGGTTTTGGCTCAGGTTGTGATCTCAGGGTCATGGGATCGAGCCCTGTGTTGGACTCCTCGGAGTCTGCTTGAGTTTCTCTCTCCCTCTCCCTCTGTCCCACCCCCCTCACTCTCTCTCTTTCAAATAAATAAATAAATCTTAAAAAAAATACACACCAGGTTTTGAAAACCTAATACAAATACAGAATGTAAAGTATCTCAGTCATATTTTTATATTGATTAAATTTTGAAATAATATTTTAATATTTAAACATAAATGAAAACTAATATTAAATAAAAGATTGTTACTATTTAATATTGATTAGTAATAAAATGCCATTAATAGTAAATAAAATATTTTGAAGAAAATCTCTTGTGGCACTCAACATAAGAAGCATGATATAGGTCTATGGGATCCGAAGTTTGAGTTTGGCCATAATGCAAAGCATTCTTTCTTTTTTCCAAGTTACTGAGCTCCTTTTTCTGATTTAATTGCTCAGATGGGCCCCTTTCTCTGTTCTTTAGGCACAGATTGTAGACTCCCCATTTGGTTTCACATCCTTTTAAGACAACAGAGATTCACTGGCTGTGTCCACTCGCTGATGTTTATTTTCCCTATTAGCGTCCAAAAATCATACTTAGGCTCCCACTTTATTTGCGTGACTGCAGTTTATTGCTCTCCTTGTTAAATAGAAAAGCATGTTGTATTTCAAAGTGTTGTTTCCCTCATTACCTTGTTGGTAAATTTGCTTTTTTTTTTTTTTTGCATTTGTTTGCTCCTACATCCTTTTCTCCAACTGTCATACATTTTTCAATGGCTGGACGCCTAATGAGACAGAGTCAGAAGATGTCTCAAGCAATCTGACTTCCTAGGTTGTGACAAGCCTGGCTTGGGTTTTCAATTAAAAGAAAGTTGAAAAGAGAAAGAAGAAAACAAGCAAGTAATTAAGCAGCAACAGGTTCTTGGCAGAAGTTATTAAGTGATTATTTAATGAAATAGTTTGGAGCAGGGAGTCCTGGCTCCCTCTGGCTCTTCTTCCTGTAAAAACCCAGGTGGAGGCTTCCTACTCTCTTTGTCATGCTCCGACAAAAAGGCACAGGATTTATAGCTAGGACTTGGAGAAAGTGGGAAATTGTGTGTGATAAACGTTTTGCAGTGAGTTATCAGCCACAGGAAAGCTCCGCCATTGATATGTAGCGGGGAAGAGGCTTGGTTTGGGGGTTCCCAGCACCCCCAATGAGGGTGTGTACAAAAGAGCAACTCTCTTCAAGAAGCAGCCTTATGTGACATCGGGGTTTCAAGGTGCAATGCAAGGGCTAGGCGGGTTGACATGACTGAGGAGGGAATCTGGAGTTTCAGAGTTTCATGTGTAATCTTCCTCTTTTTAGCAACTAATCCAAAACACATTATGGTACCCTTCTGGCCATCTGCTGGCTAGATTTCACATCTGAGTTCCCAGTTTAATTTGCAACCTCTGGGTTCAATCATGTGAATAGGAGACATTTATAAAGAGACAGAGGGATGGGAGTCAGAGCCTCCATGCCATTGGGCACCAATGATTTAGTGTCTCAGCCTCCCCATCAGGAGCATGCTGTGTGCGGCCATTCTTGCTCTATGCCAAGTATTCATGTCAGAGAAAATGTCCTTTCTGTTCTGTGCATCTGGGCTTAAACATACTGACTTGAGGCCCCTGGAGGGGGGGAGCAAGTGGGGCACTTGTGTGTCTCCACCTATAAGGTTTCTCATTGATGATACTATTTGTGCATACTGCTTCGTAGCGTGTGTCTGTGTGTGTGCACATGTACAGCAGGTTCCCCCAGAGGAAACAAAACATGTTTGGATAATGCAGGGGAGTAATGGAAGGGACTGGAGGATGCGGTTTGAGAGGCTCAAGGTGATCTCAACTTTCCGAAAGGAAGCGCTGATATGCTAATATGGAGGGGTATCCTGAGCGTGGAGTAGGTGCTCCGTAAATGCTTATCGTCCTTGAGGGGTGCTACGGAGTTCAGCACCAGCAATGTGGGTCTGGAAGCAGGGGCACATATCTAAAAAAAAGAGAGAACAATTGACAAGGGAGGGTATTTGCAGGGAAAAAAATAGTATCTGTCCTGGGAAGGGATAAAACTAACTGAAACATCAGGTGACTGTGTCCTAAGGGAAAAAGGATTACTGGAAGGGATGTCTGTGAATAATGGGACACTCATGTCTGCTCACCTCCAGGACACTGTGAGGACAGTGGTCAACTCTTTCCAGATTCCACATTCTAGTGAAGGAGGCTTCTCCTTTTAGCTTTGTCTCTAGTTAATGCAAAGACTAGGCAGAACTGTGTCTGCACATGTCCAGCGAATATTCTAGCTATGCCAGGGCTGCAGCAGGCAGAGACTGACATGTCTAAAATGAGCCATATGACCACAGTAGTAATAACAGCTATCATTTCTTCAGTGTTCTGGACAATGTAACAAGGAATTTAGCACTGTTATTTCAATTAATGTGATCTTTGCAATACATTTAAGGAAGACCTTATTTTCCTCACTTTGAAGATGAAAAAGGTGAATTGGAGAAATTAACTTACTAGTTAGCCCAAAGTTACATAACCTATAAATGGCAGAGCCAAGGTTTAAGCTCTGTTTTGTGTGATTCCAAAGGCACTGTGTAATGAATGCTTTTTTATTATGCTACCCTAGCCACAGGGCTGTAAGGGTGTGGCAAAGCTGGAAATGGATGAAGATGTTCAGTCACTGAAAAGGAAGAACTGAGAGAGAAAAATATCTACTGAGCCTAGGAGCCCAGGGAAGCCCCCTAGGGTGTGTGCTACCCGGCCAGCAAGGAGTTAGCTAAGCAATAGGTGAGAAGAGAGACTGTTCAAGGGAAGAATAACTTCAACTTACCTGTGCCAATCATTCAGGATAAAGTCAGTGGCTGAGAGAACAAGAAACAAGTAAAAGAAATAAAGATGTAGAAGGACTGCAATAGACAAAATGGAGGGTTCCTTTTTCTCTCTCTTCTTTCTAACTTCTGTGGGGGGAGGAAAAATAATTTTTCCCTCTACCCTTCTATATTCTTCACTGAGAATGCCTTGTAATGAAAGGCAGATTAACAGGAGAAAGGCAAAAGTTTAATAACATGTATACTTCCTGTGTACATGGGAGAGACCCAGGAAAACTGAGGAACTCCCCCAAATACTCCAAGCCACCACTTCAATACCATCTTCAGCTAAAGACAACAGAAGATTTTGAGTTGGCGAGGAGGCCAGTCATGGGAGTTTACAAAAACCACAGGAAACAACACAGGAAACACACAGTGGGATTGTTATGCAGATTTAAGTTATTCTCTTTTCCACTGATAAGAGTTCTAGAGATTTAGAGTCATCTTTCTCTTCCTGGTACAGATTGGAAGACACTTTTACAAATAGAGGTTTCCCTTATGCATGTAAATATCTCTTCCAAAAGAATAACTTCAGCCCAGTTCTCAGAGCTTCACCTGTGTCTACTGTTTCTTAAAAATAACCAATTCAAAATAATCAGTATGCCAAAGAAGCATACTTTGGGGTGGCATACTCTGCTCCCCTTCATTTTACCTTCTTTCTTGTTTTGCTATCTTGTTCCCAGCTTCATGAACTTTGAATAACTGATAAACCACAAGGTATGCAAAAATGGTTCTTAGAAAATACTGTTCTCATGTTTTACAGGAACTTGAGCAAGGAGCACAAAAACAGGAATGACCCCCACCCCCCTAATCCCAAATTTTGGTGAAAGTAAACAAACTGCTGCCTATGTCCCTACTGTAAGAACAGCTACTCAACTGTCACTTCCTACCCTGTAAAACCTGACTGGGGTCCTGTTGGAGAAAGTCCTGGTCAGCAGGTGCAGCCTGATGTGGATCAGCTGAATTGAGCCTTTAACCTTGGTTGAGTCACTTAAATCATTTTCTCTTAAAAATTACCAATACCTCTGTGTTCCAGGTTATAGAAGATCACGTCTCTTCTGCCCTCTTCCTTTTTCAGAATACACATACCTAATTCTCACTTCCTAGGTGCTACTTATTCTCTCAAATCTCCTTCCTTCTTGCTTCTTCCAAACACTTGTACCCTCAGTGAGCTTCCCTTTCCAAACAGCTCCCCTCCTTACCTGCTTCCTCACTTCCATCCTTAGCCTTCACCCAGTCCTGCCACCTTCACCCCAGGTAGATTTCTACCACATTTGTCATAGTTTGAATATATATATGGATGTATTATATACGGAGAGAGAGAGAGAGCACGCACGCTTTCCCTCTGATTATCTTTTCTCACTATTTAATCTTGCCCCAAACTGCTCTAATTCACTATCAATATTTGCCACACTGAGAAAATGTCTCTCTAAAGTAAACATGCCAAAAATCTAGCCTCTCCAGCCAGAAGCTTCATGATCCTACAGAGTGCAGTTGATGTGCCTTCTGAAAATCTTCCTTTCTGGATTCCTGCAGCTCTGTGTTCTTGCCATTGTACCTTTCCAACTCCCTGCTGATGAGTCTGAAAGGTACAATTGCCCTCCTCTTACCTCTCAGTTGGCATTCTGTCCTTCTTAGCATTATCCTTTCCCTACATTCTTTCTCTTAGTCATGTTATGTCCTTAACATTGAAACCTCAACAGCTGACTCTGTATTTTCATCCCTATCTCTTCTCTTAATGCCACATTTCAAATAGGTGTGACTTTCACTATGTCTAAAACAGAACCTATCTTGTCCTCCTTTTAGACCAGACATTTTCTGATTTCTGGTAGTCTTTTGGGCCCTTTTCTAAATCTCTCTAGCTCAACAAAGCAACAGAAGTGGATGTCTCCTATGGCTCAAGTACTGCGCATGGTGCTGAACAAGGATGGAAGTTTTGGTTTTCCTGAAAGCTTGTATTCATCAACTCTTGCCATGTTCTCTCTGCTGGCACCCAAGTCAAGCCCTGTTTACCACTTCCACGCTATCACAATAGTTCTCTAATTGGTCTTCTGGTTTCTAAGATTGACCTTTCCAATCTATTTTGCATCCCACTAAAAGTTACAACTCTTATAATATTCTACTACCTAGATATCTCACTTGTTAAAAAGCCAAATAATAGGGGCGCCTGGGTGGCTCAGTTGGTTAAGCGTCTGCCTTCGGCTCAGGTCATGATCTTCAGGTCCTGGGATCGAGCTCCATGTCCGGCTTCTGGCTCAGTGGGGAGTCTGCTTCTCCCTCTGCCTCTCCCCTCTGTTTGTGCCCTCTCTGTCTCTCTACCTCTCAAATGAATAAATAAAGTCTTAAAAAAAAAAAAAAGCCAAATAATACAACCAGATTCCTTTCTGCACATTCTATTTATTCTAGCCTCAAGCCCTTACCCACCTCCCCAGTTGTCTTTGTAGTTGTTCCATTGTTACCAAAGTCATTTATATGCTTTTCAAGCACATTTTAAATTCAGGCTACTTTTCTTTCCTAAAATATAACTTGTAACCCTATTCTACCTCTTAAAGCTCTTGCCATGCTCTAAGACCCCTTTAAAATGCCAGCTTCTTCATTAAGCCTTCATTTTTACCTTGGGGTAGAGCAACTCCTCTTCTCCTCTAAACTTTTAAGATTAAAATTATCAATTAAAGGACAACATTTTTTCCTCCCCAATTCATTGCAGACTGATACATTTGTAAATTACCAAACAAAAATTAAGTACTAGAAAATTAAAATAAAAATCTATAAAAACATTATTCCCCAATTTTTATTGTTGGATGCAACGTTCATGAGCACTGATCATATGGAATACTGCAGCAACATCAAATATTATTAGAGTTTCTACACAGTTACTCTCAAATCCTGTGCTTTGCTCACCATGGAGAGGTGACAAACACTTCCTAGCCTGGCTTGGGTCTGCAGACCATACTGCAAGTAAGCAGTGCTTTAGATTAGCATACTCTACCATTCATATATCATTGACCAATTTATATTGAATTATATGTGTGCTTGTCTTATGTTACCTACTAGATAGATCATTGAAAATGGCACCAAGTGGGCCTCAAGCATATTTTTGTATCCCATCCTACCCAGTAGAGTGTCTTGCAACAAGTATTTGTGGAGTGATAATTAACTGATAAATGAAAGGCTACTGATACACCTATACTCACCAACACTAATACACACACCTACACAAATACATACATAAATAATTCCCAGTATTTAATCTAGATGAACAAATGACCTTGCATTCAACCCCCAGGAGGTATTTTGCATCTAGACACTAACTGTGAACTACATTATAAATTTATCTTTTCTTCTGGTTTCTCTTTTTCTTCTCTTCTCTGTTGTCTAAATTAGGTTCTTGACCTTCCTTTATTACCACCACTCCCAGCCACTGCTAGTAATCATGTTTTTATGGAAAAAGCAAATTCTGATAAATGAAATCTGATTTCTATTAAAACTGGTTAGTAGGTATTGATATCAAACAAGAAATGATCTTTGTTTGGCCTTAAACATCTTATATTCAGCTTTTATTATTTCTTCCTTATAATTTTTAATGCAGTTCTATTGTAAATTTACTGAATGATGTTCTTGCGTATTCTAAACAAATACTGACTTTTCATAAAACTTATCTTGTAGTGTGAAGAAAGTGATTGAAAATTAGATGAACTGCTTGTATCCCTTTTTTTCAAAATTTTTTTTCCTTTTTTTCAATGTTGCTGCTTTAAATTAGAGAGGAATGCAGTTAAGCAACTCTTAGCAGGACAGATGGTATTAAACCTAGTTTAAAAATGTAGGCAGGGCAGGAAAATATTGTTGATCAACTTCTATCTCAAGAAGACTTCAAAATGAAAAAAATTTAACCCACATTTATACTCTTCCCCAGGTATTTCAATTATTCAAGACTAACAGAACTTTTTGAGACTTTAGTTGACACCTCAAGTAGAGAAGAAAAGAAACCAAAAGTTCTAAAAAGCATAAAGATGGAGGCCCTTTGACTCCAACGCAGGTATGTACTTGCTAATGGAGAAAATCATGCTCCCTCTAAAAGGGCTTATATTGGAGTGTGTCTGAAAAAACAACAGCAAACAAACATGTTTGTCCTTGGATGATACTTCTACCTTAGGGATTTTGTGCCAAAGGTTCAGTTGGCATCTGTAGGAATACTGAAAAGAAAATAGTTTGGGGAATACAAAGAAAGGACTTTCCTCATAATTTTTCCTTTTAAATAGACTTTATTTTTTAAGAACAGTTTTAGGTTCATAGCAAGGCTGAGAAGAAAGTACAGAAGTTCTCATACACCCCCACCCCTATACATGTAAGCCTCCCCCACTATCAACATCCCAACATTTGTTACAGTTGATAAACCTACATTGATACAGCATTATCACCCCGTCCCCCAAAGTCCATAATTTACCTTAGGGTTCACTCTTGTTGTTGTACATTCCATGGGTTTAGTAAATGTATAATGATATGTGGCCATAATTATAATATCATAGGGGACATTTTCATTGCCCTGAAAATCCTCTGTGTTCTGCTTATCCATCCCACCCCCCCTCCCTAACCCCTGGAAACCATTGAACTTTTTATTGTCTCTATAATTGTGCCATTTCCAGAATGTCATATTGTTGGAGTCTTTTACATTTCAGGAAAAAGTATGTAGCTTTTTTTCAGACAGGCTTTTTCCCCTTAGTAATATCCATTTAAGGTTCCCCACGGCTTTTCATGCCTTGATAATTCACTTCTTTTAGCACTGGATACTATTTCATTGTCTGGATGTATCATAGTTTATTTATCCATTCATCTATTGAAGGATATCATGGTTGCTTCCAAATTTTAGCAATTATGAATAAAGTTGCTATAAACGTCCATGTGTAGGTTTTTGTGTGGACATATTTTCAATACTTTTGGGTAAATACCAAGAAACATGATGCTGGATTGGATGGTAACAGCATGCTTTGTCTTGTAAGATACTGTCAAAATGTTATCCAGAGTGGCCATACAATTTTGTATTTCCACCAGCAATGATTGAGAGTACCTGTTGCTTCATATCCTTGCCAGGATTTGGTATTGTTAGTGTTCCTGATTTTGACCATTCTAATAGATGTATAGTGGTATCTTACTGTTTTTTTTTTTTTTTAAGATTTTATTTATTTATTTGACATAGAGAGACACAGCAAGAGAGGGAACACAAGCAGGGGGAGTGGGGAGAGAGAAGCTGGCTTCCCAAGGAGCAGGAAGCCTGGGGTCATGACCCAAGCCGAAGGCAGACGCCTAACAACTGAGCCACCCAGGTGCCACTTACTGTTGTTTTAATTTGTACTTTCCTATTGATATATGATACAGAACATCTTTTCATATGGGGTTTTTCTTCACGAAAGGAAGAAGAGTTTTCAGTATGAGATACTTGAAAAAAGGGCTCAAACTTGAGATTATGAATCATGTTGGCCCCCACCCACCTGGGGACCACTTCTTGTGAGCCTGGACATTGTAAGACCTAAGAGAAAATCTAAATTGGTTCAACTTTATACTTAGAACCTTGTACATTATTAACTGTTTCTGAAATTTTTTGACCTTGTCAATAAGGAGATTTTCATGTGCCCAAATAGGCTTGTGGAGCCTAAAAGGGCAGAAGGTGGGGCACCTGGGTGGCTCAGTCTGTTAAGCATCTGCCTTTGGCTCAGGTCATGATCCCCTGGGTCCTGGGATGGAGTCCCTCATAGGGCTCCCTGCTCGGCAGCGGGGGGTTTGCTTCTCCTTCCTCTGCTGCTCCCCCTACTTGTGCTCTCTCTCTCTCCCCCTCTCTGTCAAAAAATAAATAAAATCTTTTTTTAAAAAAATAAAAGTGCAGAAAAGTAAGAAGGGGGGTTGTTTGCTCTGTCTTTCGCTAAGCTTCACCAAGTGCACTGCAGTAATGATTAAAAAGGTGAGCAGGAGTCAAGATGATGAGTAAGATGCCCAGGCCTGTGACAGTTGGCAACTGACAAATAGCAGATAGCAAGGTGGTGGTGTGACCAAAAAATCTTGAGTGAAAGACAAGGAAATGCCAACAGGGAATATAAACCAGTAAAGTTTTACAGAATATAATGAAACATTGTAAAGTCTTTTTTTAAAGATTCAACAATTTTACACTAGAAATCCTTGATATAAAAAGAATATACTGCAAGAAGAAAGTAAGAGTCTAAGGAATGATGTGAAAATGAGAATAATGATGCTATTTCCAATATTATGCAGTAAAAAATGTCAAGTGACAGATGGCTTAGTTTTGTCTGAGGTAAAGTGGAAAGTGTATGTCTTTTAGATTCAGACAGATCTGGACTCAAAATCAGCTTCCACTCCTACTGGTTATGGGAACTTGGCCTTTTTATTTTAGTTTCCTCATCTGAAAAATGAATTTAATAAGAGCTATTTCCACCACAGGGAAGAAGATAGTTCATGTAATCAATACACCTGGTTGCCTGACACATGGTAAGTGTTGGTATTAGAATTAGAGTCAGTGTGGGTATTAAATGGTACTAGAGTTTGCGTTAGTGTTCATATTATGGGCATTCACTTTTCTCAACGACTTTTCTAAAAATTTTCAACAAAGTGGAGATATATATTTATCTGTATTGCCCCAGAGGAATTACAAGCCCAGAGTGAAGCCTGATATACTGATTCATACTAGATAGGGAGTCAACAGTACCAGATTAAACCATTATTCTACAAAGGTGAGGTTAAGGTTGTATAAAACTCTGATAGACATATATCCCCAATATAGAGATCTAAAAACACAAAGGAAAGGAGTTATTCAGTTTTTGTTAGTTTTCATGAATATTAGTGCAGTTAGCAAAAAAGACTGGATAATTTTACTGTTTAGCTAAAGTAAAACACCCAATTGAGACATGACCATATGTTTAATTCATTTATTATCTCTTTCTTCATTAACCTGGCAAATGAAAATAATTTTTAATACATCTAATTTTAGTTGGTCTATCATTTAATAGATATTTTCTAGATAAATATTTGCCAACTTTTGAACATTATTTTATCTATCATTATCAAAGTTCAACAGTTTAAATGATCAACATGGTTTTCAAAATATGCCCTTGTCTTCATGTTTTGCACAGTGATTTTAAAATCCACCAAATACAATTATAAAAATCAGATATAAATCTAAAACTAAAAGTGTGCTCATGTTATATTGGGTGTGTGTGTGTGTGTGTGTGTGTGTATTTGTGTTGAGCTATACTTATTCTGGAAGTTAAATGGATGTTCCTTGGGTCATGAAATCCCTGACATATAATAATTAAATCATACACAATGTATTCCATAAAGCCCATTATTTTTCGGAGGTAGACAATACTGCATTATGTGCAGAAAATCAGAGTTGTCATCTGCATGAATCAAGGCGTTAAGGTAAGATTGCAAGTGATGTTCAGGTAACACCAGAAGGCATTGTGTTCCCAATCATTGGTGTTTTTTTGAAATCCAGGCCTGTGGAGATGGTGCATGGTTTCAAGTGAAGAGAGGTCAGAAACAGCTTAGTGCATGGTTTACAAATCCTGGGGCATCTCTCACGTTCCTGAAAGATCCCCCTCCTTGGGAAAGAACATGGGGCAATCAGGCCTCAGGCTCCTCCCTGAAATTCTCTGAGGTTCCCAAGATCTCTGGAGAGTTTATCATTATGCACTTTCTTTTAGCTTCCATTTTGCACCCCACAATCCTTTACCTTGAGTATGGAAGGTATATTTGTTTTCTGACCTTGACAAATGTGAGTTACAAATAACCTTCTGAAATGAAACAGTTGTACAACTTGGGAAGTATTTATGCACCTCAGTCAAAGAGTAAACATTAGCCATAAGACACATACTTTACACTGTGGTAAAAACCTAGGGGAAGAGAAATGTACAGAACATCAACAAGGCACCCGGGACATCCTGCATAGGAACAACTCCATAAAATGGGAAATATATATTCAGCTCTTGGGCAAAAGTTGGACATTAGCAATGATACACATGCTTTTGACTGTGGTAAAAGTTTTATGAGAAGATAAAATTACTGTACATTGACAAAATAGGGTTCTTCTTTCTTTGGGAAATTAATTCAATTCTGACCGAGATTCTCATCCCATTTCTAGAAGTTATTTTTGGCACTGGCCTCCAACAAGGACGTACCATGGTCAATTATTTAGCAGTTCCAGAATTAGACCATCGTTCAACTCTTTTATCAGCTTTTGAGCAACTCATCTTCACTCTTCAGATCTCATTTCCAGTGCTCACAATGGAAACTGATATATATTCTTTCTTGAAAAGATGCTCATTTAAAAGAAAACATGCAAATTCTTTGCAGTCTTTTAGTAGCCTTGGGCCTCTAAAATAGTGTCTCAGGAGAGAATAAAGTAGAAATTTGAAAATGTGTTGCATTTTCAAAATTTGAAAATATGTTGCATTTTCATTTCCCTTGTGTTTAAGAGTAATGGAGATATATATATATCTTTTTTTTTTTTTTTGAATGAGAACTAGAACAATAAACCCACTGTAAATGAGAATTACTGTTATTTTGTTGTCTGTACAATTTGGTCACTTGTGCTCCACCCTCGCCCCGCCCCCCCCCCCCCAAAAAGTGCTATAGCTGCATGGACTAGATGTGGAATTCTTTGTGATTAATTATTTTAAGGTTTTCTGATGCATTTTCTAGATGTTTAAGAATAGGACACAGAACATTAAACATGGGAAATGCGAAAGAAGATTCTACTATGTACTAAAATTACTAAAAGGATATTCTCAGTCTTTGTCTTAATGTTTGACAAAACTGCATACCTTACATGTCATTCCATATTAGATCACAATGTACATTTCTCCACTTGCAGTGGAGAAAATGGAATCACTTAATATATCTATGCCTTGTTTTCCTTAATGGTGGAGCAGCAATGATTATCTTCTCTATCATAGGAAGGAATTCATGCTGATTTAAAGAGGTAATTGAGAAATAAACGATGATTGTGAAGCACATAATACTTGATTACGGATAGCATAAGAACAGCCAAATAAAGAAATATTTTCAAGACCATTACACAGTTCTCATTTTTTCCAACGAAATTGAAGTTTGGTAGAGAAAAATTCTAGAATAGCCAAATTGAAAATAGCCAAATTGAAAATCAACAAAAATTCCCAAATGCAAGACTCAAGAAGCCAATAATTTGTAGGCAAATCAGCCACAATGAACTATAACAGTTGGAACCACATGAGGGCAAATGAAAAAACAAGCTTCCTAAAATTCAGCAATGACAACAAACCACATCCAGGTTTTGACCCAACATAGCTCTGTAATTAAAATGACTCTCTGCTTAAATTAACTTCTGTAACTCAACGACGATATGTTGAAACTCGGAGTTATTCAATGTGTTTTACATTTTTATTATGACACCTTTTAATTTAGATAAAGTTTGCACAGAACATTTTTTATTATTTTAAAATACTTCAGGATGAGCAGCCAAATATTCTGTATACACTTTAGTAACATTATTAGTGTTGTCATTTCCCTAATGAGAAATTCTACTCCAGGAAGGGTGCTAGTATCAGAAAGTTCACACTTAGGAGTTCTGCTACCCTTATTTCTGATCAATAACCACAGGCATTGTTAACTAACATATGGGTTTCCACTGGTGAAATTACTGGCTTACTCATTGGCCTAATGGGTCTTGTAAATAAGCTTTCATTGGTGAAATTGATGCCATTCATGATAAATGGATTGGATTGAATTAGACATTTAACAGAGTCCCTATTTTGTGTGAATTGGGCATAAAAGTTGAGAGACATGGTCTTCATCTATCTATACTATTTTCCCTCCCTCCTTCTCTTCCTATCTCCTTCTCTCTCTCTCTCTTTTTTTTTCTCTCTGTTCTCTTCTCACAATTTCACTAAATTTCTAGTCAGGTTAAGAATATCTTAGGATGTGAAAAGTCTTCAAAAAATGTAAAATGAGTGTTTGGAGTAAATTTTTCTGTCTTTAATTTGTTTTATTGAGGTTTAACTGACAAATAAAAATTATATATATTTAAGGTGTACAATGTGATGCTTTGATATACGTATACACTGTGAAATGATTTCCACAATCAAGCTAATTCACATATCCATCACCTTACACAGGTGCCATTTTTTTTCCTCTAGTGAAAACACTTAAGTTCTACTTTCTTAGCAAACTTCAAGGATGCAATACAGTGTTATTAACCATAGTTACCATGCTGTACATTAGATCTGCATTATTTATCTTATAACTGGAACTTTCACCCTTTGACCAACATCTCTTCACTTCTTCACTCTTCAGCCCCTACTAAGACTGAATCACAAAGAAATAGAAAATCTAAACAGACCAATAAAGGGTAAGAAGAGTAAGAATATTGAGTCAGGAATCGAACTTCTCCCAGCAAAGAAAAGCCCAGGACCAGATGGCTTCACTGGTGAATTCTACCACATATTTAAAGAAGTTAAATTAGAAGTTAAATTAAAAAGTGAATTCTGCCAACCTTTCTCAAGCACTTCCAAAAAACTGGAGAAGAGGGAGTACTTTCCAACTCATTTTTTGAGGCCAGCATTACCCTGATGCCAAGGCCAGACAAGAGCACTACAAGAAAAGAAAACTGCGGGATAATAAGCTCGATAAGCATAGATCAAAGTCCTTAATTTGGATTATGTATATGTTCCCACCAATTTTCGTTGGTACTTGTCATCAGACTAGAGAATTAAGCTGTTTCTAGGTTCTATGTTAATACTCACTATGTGTGGGATCACTTGGAATCTCAGGGCTTTGAAGATAAATAGACCTGAGTTCAAGTCTAAACCTGATCTCTCACTAATTCTGTGAACTTTGGAGTGGATATTTGAGTTTCAGTTTTTCTAAGTAGGGTTGATAATGTCTCACGTGAAGGGCTGCTGTGCTGACTAACTGGGATAGCTTGGATAAAGTCCCTAGCATGGCGCTTTGTCCTTAGTAGGATTTCAATAAAGATTAGCTTACTTCCTCCCCTGTAATATTGCTGCCCTTGAGAATATAAATTGGATATTTATGAAGGTCTATCTGCTTCCTTCAGTTTTATTGAAGTATAATCGAGGTACAATAAATTGCACATATTTAAAGTACAAAACTTAACAAGTTTTGACATATGTATACACTTTGAAAATCACCTGCTTTTATAAGCCACAGTTTTCCCATCTGTAATGCTTTCTACAAATTGTTGTTACCTAAATATTTCTACCCCACTTTTCATCATATCTACTTAAATGGCATCCAATGTGAATAAGATCCGATCTGAACCTTGGAGTCAGGCCTTTATTTGTTCCAACATTTGACCCTTATATTCTTCTCCATTTTTATCTCCTTTGGGTTCTTTGTTAGAACAACAGGTCTGTTCCTCACTCTTCAGGTGTGCCTTGTACCAGGGCTTTATTTTTCTCTCTAGAATAGTAGGTACCACCCTGTACCTACCTTATTTATTAAAATGTCATTTTAATAAATAATATTTATTATTTTTTATTATAATAAAAGATATTTATTAAAATATCTTCTTTTAAAAACCAGCTGAAATCTCACATCATTTATGAAGGAGTCTCATCAATGTTAACTTTGTTTCTTCTGATTTCCTTGGCTTGGTACTAATGCTAGTCTGTTCACTGCCTGAATGAGGGGGGTGCACGAGAAGCTCCCAGATCAGTGCATGGAACAGAGTAGGAACTCAATAAATGTTATTTTAACATAGTTAATGGTGGATAGCTTGACTCCCTAAAGTTAATAAACACTTATTAATTTTAACAGGAATATACTACGTAAGTCAGGGTGGGAGGGGTACAGGTGTAAAAGAAACAGTATCACCCCACAACCAGAGGGAAAGATGAGTGAGCAAAGAGAAAATCACAACTCACTGTGATTTGTGTGATAAAGATGAGTATGGGGGGTCATGAGAGGGAACTTGAATTCAGCTCTGCTGTTCACTGCCAAAGCTGGTATGCCTAGAATACTCTGAAGATATTCCCAGAATTGTCAGATCTTCTCATTTTTCAAGCCAAACTAGAAATCCATATTTTTTAATGTACTCTCTCATTTTGTAATGTAGGTTCAAGTTTCTTCAACATGATTTGGGCCAAACTAAATGATTTTGAGGAATCTGGCCTACAACATAGCGGTTTATGCATTTTGCTCTCATGCAATGCAATACCATACTCACTTGTGAGATGGCAGGGTTTGCTGGGTTCAAGAAAACACACCAGCACTGGGAAGGATGTCATGTTGTGTGTGACATAGTCTGAGACACTATTTCCAGTCAGCTTGCCCTCTTCCTCTTCTGTTGCCCTTATCTTCTTCCTGTTATAGCATCTCATCTCATGGTTCCATTGTGAGTTTTCCACAGCCTACACCATTCCCCATACATGCCCCAAGCTGAGGCCGATTGTCAGGTGCCAGTCAGCACCATGTTCGCATAGTGTTCTTTATCCTTGTAGTAGGGAGAGACAGGTCTACCTTATGGCCATTAAAGAGGGGAAACGAAAGATAAACCGAGACTAGATTCTATTTAAAATAAAATGGCAAATAACATTTTCTGTAAACATGGAAAATGTTCTTAAATATTTAATATGCAGCATGAGGTCCTCGTCACTTATGTATGGCTCCTTTCCTGGCTCCTTATATGAATTGTTGCTCAGCTGAAGACAACAGAAGCTCTAGCATTTTGAGAAGGAAATGATTTAATATAGGGAACTGGATGTTGACAAAATTATGGTTAGTCTGAAAGACCAGGTCTTCAGGATTGACTTATAGCCAGCATCGGAGAGCTGAATCCCCAAAGAGACAGCTGTACCTTTGCTATACCCAGGAGGCACCCGTGGTAGTCCTCCCTGGGATCTGGGGATCGGGAAGCCCTTGCCAGTCTGCTGCAGCTCCACGCTATTTTAGCTGAAATCCAGAGATAAGGTCGCAGCTACCAGTTCAGAACCAAGCCATGCCTATTAGATCCTTACCAGCAAAACAGATACCTTGCATGTCCCTGTCCCCTCTGCACTTAAGACATTTCTGAATTCAGATTCATGAAGTTCATGGGGCTCTCTGATTAGTGAAACTTGAAAAATACTTGGACCTCAAGAGATTCAGGAAAATGCAGAATTTTTTTAAAAATGAATTTTTATGGGACGCCTGGGTGGCTCAATCGGTTAAGCGTCTGCCTTCAGCTCAGATCATGATCCCAGAATCCTGGGATCGAGCCCCATATCGGGCTCCCGGCTCAGCGGGGAGCCTGCTTCTCCCTCTACTCCCTGCTTGTGCTTGCTCTCACCAACTCTGTCTGTCTCTCTCTCAAATAAATAAAGAAAACCTTAAAAAAAATGAATTTTTATTTTATAGTATGTTTTCAGAACATTATTTTTATTGTTAAATTTATGTCTTTTTAAATATAATTTAACATAGCATAGTATCTTTTACTTAAAAATGAACACATGGTTCCTATATTTCAGAAAAAAATATTGAGTTCATCCATTTTCTATATTGGTCACTTCAACATCTATATATGCCTTTCTTTCCATATGTAAACTTCAAAACAGCAAAAAAAAACAAAAACAAAACCAAAAATTGCCTATTGAGATAAAAGATTGTATTTACAGATGTCAGGAATACTGCTGATTTTCTCCATTAAGCTTATTGTACTTCGAACAACAGAGGTAACTGGAATCTTCACTTAATTAAGCTTTAAATCATTTTCATAGACTCATCTTTTTAAAAAAAAAAATAACACTTTGTTTTAAAATAATTTTAAAGTTACGGAGAACTGTGCAAATAGTATATATAGAAAGTTCCCATTTACTCAATAAACATCCCCCCATTATTAATATCTTACATTATTATGGTAATATGTGAAAATTAATGAACCAGTATTTATATGTATTATTAACTAAAGTCCACATTTATTCAAATTTCCTTACTTTATTACCGAATACCCTTCTTCTGTTCCAGCATCTCATCCAAGATACCACATTACATTTAGTCATCATGTCTCCTAAGGCTTCTCTTTGCTGTGACAGTTTCTCAGACTTTCCTTGTTTTTTATAACACTGACAATTTTGAGGCACATTGGTCAGGTATTTTTAGAATCTCAATTTGGATGTGTCTGACTTTTTTCATGCTTAGGCTGGGGTTATAGGTTTGGGAGAGGACAAGCACTGAAAAGAAGTGTCATTCTCATCATATCATGTCAAAGTTCTGTACTCTCAATATGACTTACCACTGTTGGTATTAACCTTGATTGCTTGGTTAAGGTAGTACCAATGGGGACATTGTAAGGATTAATAGTCCTGCATCTTTCAAATTTTTCGTAGTGGAACTAATTCTAAGATCCTTATGTATGTAGTATTGCTCTTGGTTTTCTATCTTGGTGGAGAGAAGGGTGGAGA
The DNA here is from genome assembly GCF_029215605.1 of Mirounga angustirostris. NCBI lineage: Eukaryota > Metazoa > Chordata > Mammalia > Carnivora > Phocidae > Mirounga > Mirounga angustirostris. The sequence goes on along the minus strand of NW_026991709.1, from coordinate 139,897,678 downwards.
GAAGGCAGATAACAGTACTTCCTGCATAAGAACCCCCAGTTCACAGATCAGAAAACCAGTGTGGAGTCTGCCAATTTCTGATCCTATCAGTTCAACTATGTACTCAAGAGCAGGGAAATGATCACAAGGTGGATTTATGGATCAAGTGGTTCCACTGGGAGACAAACTCAGGTCAAAACTCCACCTATGACATGATCCTCCTAACCTCCCACTCTCTCTGACTGGTGGGCCATATTGGTGTTCTTTCCTAGGTCCCTGGAAGTTAACATTAGCTCAGAGGCAATGTTTAATAATCCCCCCAAATCTGAGTCTTTCTGGGCATGTCCCTTTCTTCAATGTACAGCCATTCGAGTAGGTGTTTTAAATGTTCCATATCACGTAGCCCGGTCCCACTGGAAATTGACTCAGGCCAATCTGCTGTACCAATTTTATACTTCCTCAACACATCAATATCTGCCAGCCCTCCCTTCTTACCAAAAGGGTTTGCTACCAGCATTCATAGCTCATGGGACTGCTTGTTGCTGTTGTTGTTTTAAACTTGATGATGAAGTCAGCAGAAGTCAGTGAGAGTACATATGTAAATATTCCTTTCTTTCAGTGGGAAAATCCCTGTTCTTAATTAGAATTAGTTCAATAATGGATTGACTGATCTAGCGATCATAGATTTTATGTAGGCTAGGAAAAATAAGCAGGTGAAAAAGAGAAAATTACAGCATTAATATTTCTGTCCCCAGAGAAAAACACTTTATAATATTCACCTTTCATCTTTGCATAACTTAAAAAGTTTTCTGTTTTTTGCATAACCTGATCATTTTTGTCCTTTCACCTAACCCTATACATCTGATGCCTTATTACAACAGGAGTGCAGCATCTAGATTAAGACCCTGGGCTGAGCTTAAATTCCTCCTGCTATTGGCAGCTTTGGCATCACCTGGGTCCTTGCTAGAGATTTAGAATTTCAGACCCCACCCTGGACCTGCTGAATCAGAATTAACATTTTAATAAAATCTTCAGGTGATTTGTGTGCACTTAATATCTGACAAGCACTGTTTTAAGATACTCACCAGAAAACCTGCTTGAGTATACTAGGCCTCATTTCTGTGACATTTGGTAAGTTACTGCATAATGTAAAACTGGGTTTTTACATCTATAAAATGATATTAACAAATTTCTTTATAGCGTCCTTGACAGAATTAAATAACATAATGTGAGCAAAATGCTTGGCTTGGAGGATAGTATTATTATTATCTTGTGTTATAAATCCAGGACCATAACACTCATAGCTGCCTTTGACTGAAGAATTGCCCTGTGCCAATGTATTAAATGCATGAGTTCTTGACAAAGTAAATATGAATGAGTCCCATTTTACTGATAAGGACTATGAGGTCAGAAGGATTAAGTGTCTTACTAAAGCCATAAAACTGGTAAGTAAGGGAACTGGGACTCCAACCACAGTTTATATGGCTCAAATTTCTACCTTCTGTATTTTAGGCAGAAAATTGTTCTTTCTCTTTATTATGGAGGGCATTTCTTTTATATTCTGTATGTTTTTGCCAACTATACAGACTTGTTTTTTTTTTTTAAGATTTTATTTATTTATTTGAGAGAGAGAGACAGCGAGAACAGGAACACAAGCAGGGGGAGTAGGAGAGGGAGAGGGAGAGGGAGAGGGAGAAGCAGACTCCCCCACTGAGCAGGGAACCCGATGCGGGGCTCGATCCCAGGACCCTGGGATCATGACCTGAGCCGAAGGCAGATGCTTAACCAACTGAGCCACCCAGGCGCCCCTATACAGACTTGTTTAACCTATGTGCAATATCATTGAAGAATTTGAAGTGAAAGAAAAACTATATCCTCGGAATGACGTTTCCTCCCTAGTCCCCATAGTTTGTCATATGAACAACTAAAATTGGTCTCATTTGATGTAATTTTCTTTACTTCCTTCACTGAGTTATTCAGAATTGGTGTTATAGTCAACTCACTTGTGAATACCCTTAATGAATATTTATAAGTGAGCTGCTATGAGCTAGCAATGCACGGAGGAGAAGTGAGGAGTGTGGCCAGCCTCTCATGAGAAAGACTCAGGAAATAGCAGGCTTTGCTCATCCCGACAGGTGACAGGGGACAAGTGTCATTATCAGAATGCCCACAATGACAACAAATATCTAATGGATGCCCCTGGGGTACAAAGAGTCATGTGAATATACAAGTTACCTTCAAAGCTGTATTTAGTTTCTAGATTGGGTCCCAATCCTTTATGGAAATTATTACCCAAAGATAGAGAGACCTTTGCATGAGCAGTGAGATGTCTTCTCAACTGGGATAGGCAGATAACAGGACTTTAAATAAGAAACACAGTGAAATTAAAGTTTTTTGTTTGTTGCCTGTGAGCTGAAAGGATAGATATGAGCAAAGAAATTTAAAAAAAGGTAAGAGAAGGAACAAAAAGGTAAGAAAAGCTGACAAGACCAGTGGTTCTTTTATAAGAAGACCACTCTGGGAGCACCTAGGTGGCTCAGATGGTTAAGCGTCTGCCTTCGGCTCGGGTCATGATCTCCAGGTCCTGGGATTGAGCCCCATGTTGGGCTCCCTGCTCAGCAGGGAGTCTGCTTCTCCCTCTTCCTCTGCCTCTCCTCACTGCTCCTGCTCTCTCTCTCTCTCTCTGTGTATCTCTCTGTCTCAAATGAATAAGTAAAAAATTCTAAAAAAAGAAGACCACTCTGCAGAAGATATATCTCTCAAAATGCTGACTATGATTATTTTATTTAACCAATATAAAAGCACTTTAGGAAACTGTTGGAATACCAAGAAGCGTAGGGTAATTCTGTCCTTGGAGAAGAGGCAGTGGAGGGGCGTTTGAAATAAACATGGGGAAATGACAGTCAATAAGAGTAAAAAAAAAAGAGGCTTACTTAAAGGGATATCCTTGACCAAATATTCACTTCCTTCTTTTGGGGGAAGATTATCTTCTTTAAACTGGGTGTAGCATTTAATTACAGAAATATGTAGAGTACAGAAGAGTATAAGAGGGAAAATAAGCTGCCTTCATGTATATTACTTGCATCTTTCAATAAAATATTAGAGGGTCAGAGTAGGGGTATTATGACGCAGAAAGGATATGGTGATGGTCTGAGATTCTTGAGGGATTCCAAGATGTGGGAAGTAGAAGAAGCAAAATTTCCTTGGGATCTTGGGGCATGCAAGGAGAATGTATTGGAAGGAAAGATCCTTCCAAATGAAGGAAGTGATGTGTAGATTCTTACCCCCATTCCATACACCATGGGTCCTAGGATACACCATCAATTTAACAACTTCTTGAGGGGTGGGTGGGTGAGTGGGTATGAACCCCTAAAAGAGATGTTTAGATCACTTTTATTTTTTTTTTAAAGGTTTTATTTATTTGACAGAGAGAAAGACAGCTAGAGAGGGAACACAAGCAGGGGGGGTGGGAGAGGGAGAAGCAGGCTTCCCACGGAGCAGGGAGCCTGATGCGGGGCTCGATCCCAAGACCCTGGGATCATGACCTGAGCCGAAGGCAGACGCTTAATGACTGAGCCACCCGGGCGCCCCTAGATCACTTTTAATACCTGTCCCAACTTAGGAAATATTAAATAAGTTATAAAGAAAGAGAAACATACATATTGGAATTTAATTGTATTATTTAGGATAGGTTAGATTATGCTCTCAAAACAATCTCACCGAGACGATGGACTCTGAAAAACAAACTGAGGGTTCTAGAGGGGAAGGGGGTGGGAGGATGGGTTGGCCTGGTGGTGGGTATTGAGGAGGGCACGTTCTGCATGGAACACTGGGTGTTATGCACAAACAATGAATCATGGAACACTTCATCTAGAACTAATGATGTAATGTATGGGGATTAACATAAGAATAATAAAAAAAAAAACAATCTCACCAAAATCTAATGGGTTTAAAGCAATCAAACAACAAAGGGTTTAATTTGTGTGCAGGCTACATTGGCTCTGAGTATTAGTGAGGACTTTGCTTTATATCGCCTCACTTAGAGATCCAGCCTATGGAGAGTTCATTATCCAGAACTTCATGATCATGGTAGCCTTCGCAATTAAGGGCCAGAATTGGCACATCACTTCCATTCATATTCCATCGACCAAGTGAGTTAGTCAAATGGACTACGTTGCCCAACTTTAAGGGTGGGAAGGGGTACACCCCTCCTGTTGGCCCAGAAGTAGAAGGACCTGCTATTGGTGAATAGAAGTCGTGACTTCCATAGTAGAGTATAAAAATCAAATCATTTAACTCTAACACATTCCTTAAAATCATACCAATTACAGATTCATTATGCTTAATGTGGTGATCTTGAAAATGGAAGTTCTCTAGAGAATAAAATGGACCATTAGCAATTAAGGTTTTAGTATGGACGGGTTACATTATATTGTGCTTCCTTTGATATTAACTAGGGTTAATTAGCCTTTGAGGGAAATGGATATTTTAAGCAGAATGACAGAGTTAATCTGAGACAAGTGGCATGGAGGGACAGAGCAGTGCAAGTCTAGAGGGCATGCAGAACTCTGGGCATTTACAGGATGAGGGAATGCAAAAAAAAAAAAAGTGCTGTCAAGGCATACTTCGCCTTTGAGTAGTCACGAAACGTGAGGTGCAAGCCTGCAAACCCACAGCCTCTGGAATTGAAAAGGAACTAGCTGCTTTCAAATGCTCTCTAACTGCTTTTACCTTGTTTCTATTTATGAATAACTTTATTGAAAAATTAGCTTCTTTTTGGGCTATCCATCAGTACTGAGATGCTTGAAAAGTTCACTTCGGGAAAGATTTGGAAAGGGATTCAATATTGGGTTGAGAGAACCATTTGAGAATTTGGATTCAAAACATCTGGAACTCAAATCTTAGTTTATGTTTTACTAGCAATGTGATTATCAGCAGGTTATTTAAACTCTTCAAAATTCAGTTCTATCATTTGTGAAATAAGGATGGTAATAATAATGTCCTTATTTCATAGAATCGTTTAAGGCTTGAATGGGGATCTTTACGTCAAAATATGTCATAAATACATTATAAAAACCTCATTATAAATATTATTGATGAAAACTTTACTTATGTGTCTTTTTCTTTTTTTTTTGATCAAAGTTAGTGAGGTGTAACTTATATACATAATCACCAATTTAAAGTGTACAATTTGATGGGTTTTGAGAAATGTCTATTATATAATTGTGTAACCACCACCAGAATCATGATTGAGAACATTTCCATCACATCAGAAAGTTCCCTTGTGCCCATTATATGTCATTTCCTAACCCCAACCCCTGGTCCAAGTAACCACTGATTTTTCTCTCGGTCAATGTAGATTGGTTTTGCCTTTCTAGAACTTCACATAAAAAAGAATAACAGTGTGTATTTATTGGAGTCTTGCCTCATTTGCTCGGTATACAGTTTTGGAAATTCACTCATTTTATTGCATATGTCACAAGTTCATTCCATAGTAACACTTATTACTTAACATGAAAAAAATAGAGTAAATAAATTATCTGGTCAATTTTAAAAGTAGAGAATTAATAAAATAAGCCTAAAAAGGAAAAAAAATAATCAAGATAAATAATGACAAATTACACGCCAAGCCCTTGACTAACATCACCCTCACTGTTTGGATCCGTGTGGGTGTCCATATTTTCATCACGCACCTTCAAAGATCCCATATATGCTCAGTGCAAGCATTATCACGGAGCTGTATGAAACAAAGTGGATCATTCCATGTGCTCTGGGAACTCAAATTTCATAAATAATATCTTTAACAGACACATTGAGGGTGATTTTCCTTAAGTAGCTGTTATCATATACAATATTAAATACGTAATAATACACTAAAATTTTATATTAAAAGCTAGACTAAAATAATATTTAATTTGAAATTAAAAGACAGGTTTTGAGTCTGCTAATGAATAGTTGGTGAGGTCCCATAACCTCTTTCAGATTCATTTTTTTTTTGTATGGCCAATAAAGGTAAAATGTGAACCTTTACTCATTGGTTGTGTGGGGCCCTTGCTAAACTAGAAAGGATAATATACCGTAAGATATTAATAAACACAGCATAGTATACCTACTTGATTTAAGGCATTCAAATACAGTCTCGGTTTTGGACTACTTGGGGATATTGATTTCCTTTTGGAAAAGAAGACAGAATAACTTCCTATGCTTTATTCGTGCTTTGGAAAGAAGTATCTAGAGCGTTAGTGGTTTGCAGAGACAGACTTGCTCTCAAACATTTGTTACAGCTTTTTTTTTTTTTTTTTTTGCCTTTTCCATCTTAACAGGCATTTGTTTCTCTCTCATCTCTCTTTTATCTGTTGCTCTGTGATAGGATTGAATTATACCCTTAGGGTGAGTGCTAATTTCAGTGGGCTGAATTACTGCATGTATATAAAAATATGTCCATTCAATCATCCTGTTTCTTTATACGGAGAATGCAATCACAAGATACTAGCAGATGTGAGCACAATGAATGAATGCTAACATTCTCCCAGTGATTCAGGTATTACTCCCCCCGGCCCAATATTGACAAATTGGGTATTTAATGTAGACCATTTATTGTATCGCATACTATAAAGTACTCTGTCACTCTTCCAAGGATTACTAGGTTGTACTGTAACAGCAACATTTTCAGTAGCCTGACCTTGTTCTGGTCTCTAACCAACTCCCATCCCTCCTCTTCCTCAAGACACAAGAAGCTTCCAGGTCATTTCTTGCTCAGATGAGTCAGTTTGGCTCATCCAAGGATATTTCTCTACTTTCACTCTTAATTGTGCTGTTATTTGATGAGGGTCTTGGATACTAAAGTGTAGCTAGGTGACATAGCTACTGAAAGTACAAAGGTCAAATTGATATCTGTTCTGGTGACAAAAAGCAGGAACATAAAGGGCTTATGACGGATAAAGCACTCATTTTGATCTGGTGTCTTTTCTCCCTTGGTTTTTTAGAAGACTACTGTACTTCCGCAGGGACATGCACCCCAGGTACATCGTGAATTACCCAGTGCTCAAGGGAGTGTCCTTGGGATTCCATCTAGGCTTCCTTATTACCAGTTTGTTCTCATTTAAACTCCATCCCTCTCTACCTCTTTCTTTCTGGCTCTCTGTATTTTACCTTGGTTCTTCTGTCTGGACCCCAGCTCAAGCGAGTAGACCCCGTATTTTGGTATCTACATCTTGAACTCCCCACAATCGTTTAGCCATCTCTCTGGATTTCTGTGCTTCCAACTATCTTTAGTAGGAAACCTCTTTTTTTTTTTTTAAAGATTTTTATTTTATTTATTTGACAGAGAGAGAGATAGCCAGAGAGGGAACACAAGCGGGGGGCGGGGCGGGGGAGAGGGAGAAGCAGGCTTCCCACTGAGCAGGGAGCCCGATGCGGGGCTCGATCCCAGGACCCTGGGATCATGACCTGAGTCGAAGGCACACGCTTAACGACTGAGCCACCCAGGCGCCCCAGTAGGAAACCTCTTAATTGCAACTACGTTCCTAGTATCTTAGATAGAACTTCCCTTAAAGATAACAAATACGGAAAATACTCCTTGAGTTTCGATTCTTACATATACTGAAATTTGGGTGTGATTACAAAAAAAAAAAAAGAGAGAGAAAGAGGCTTCACAGAGTTCCAATACTATTAGAAGATTCTGCAGCTGGCTCCAGAGAGTAACACTGGTTGCACCTCAATTGGGACTGATGTCTGCAGCACATATCATATGAAAACTGCCCTATGGCAGTGTTGATTCTCGATCTGAATGTGTGAATCAGACCTGGCCAGTGAGTGGAATAGAAAGTGAGGCCCAAATAATGTATACAAATCTCATAGGTTGGCTGCGTTGGTCAGGTGTGTTCCATATGCTCTATACATTTCACAGACCTACCAAATGTGAGCTCTGAGCAGTCACGGGCTTTGTCTTTCCTGTTTATGCCACAACCCCAGTGCTTAGGACTATGCCTGACATGTAGTAGGCACTCAACAAATATTTGTTCAATCAATTCCTTCCTCAATATAACAACTACTGGAAGGGCGTTACAGCCATCTCCCTGTGACTGGAGAAGCTCCTTCCTGAGTCTGGGTTCGGATATCAAACTCATGCCATCAATCTTCTGGGAGGATCAAATAAATATTTATTATTCACACAGGTGGAACATTTGAGACAAGGGGCAAGAAGACAGTTTTGCAGGAAGGACAGTTCTGGAATTTGGAGAGCAGCAAATGCACAGGTATTTATAAAGGGAAGCCTTTATAAGAAGGAAGGTCCTACCCCAAGTGAAATTTCAAAGAGGCAACAAGAAGGAGCACACATGCATGTGTGTGTTGTGGGGAGGTGGAGCGAGGTCTTATAATTCTTACGGAAGGAAGGCAAATTTCTGGATTGGCATCCAGAATTGGGAAATTCTCCCTTTGATGATTCGCCAGCATTATTTGTTAATATTTTTAAACTTCTCTGTCTCCCTCCCCATAGCTGATATGCTAATAAACACTACAGTTCTCAATCTTTTTCGTTCAATATTAGTTGACATTTAAAATTAAATTGATAATGATTCCTTTTTTGCCTATATCTCATTGCTTGTAAAATGTAGAACGTATTCCTGGGACACCTGAATGGCTCAGTTGGTTAAGCATCTGCCTTCGGCTCAGGTCATGAGCCTGGGACCCTGGGATCCAGCCCGGTGTTGGGCTCCCTGCTCAGTGGGGAGCCTGCTTCTGCCTCTCCCCTCAGCTCATGCTCTCTCTCTCTCTCTCTCAAATAAATAAATAAAATCTTAAAAAAATGTAAAATGTATTTCTATAGATAAAAGTGACTCAATATGGCAGCGATCCTCATCCCATAGGGGGTCGCATATGAATTTGGGGATGGGAGATCCTGTGTAGTTTGCAAGAGGCCACCAAGTGATTCTGACACCATGCCCTCTATTAGAGGGGCAACCAGGCTTGCAGCCTTTCCTCTCTTTGAGTTTGGGTGTCATGGTCTGGAGGCGGACTGTTTAAAAATGCATGAGGGTAACTTTCCCAAGTTTTCTTCACGACATTTGGGACTAGTAAGTTATTCGTCTTTGTGATGTATGCTTTATGAAGAGAACTGCTAAATCATCATTTATTTATTTGGCAGCTGCTAAGTGTTGACCCATGCTCAATCCTGGGAGGAGATTCCGGGATCACTGGAGCCAGTCTAGGACTCTTCTCCTGAGACCAGGACAGAGTCCTTGGCCCTGTCACTTGCACCGTCGGAACTGATACTGTGGTAGCTCTTAGGTGGCCACTACTGACTGACAAAGATCACAGGGAAGGGAGTCTAAGTCCGGGTGTGAGAATCAGCTTTAACAGATCCACGAAGGCCTTGGAATAGTCAATTCCTTTCTCTGGCAGATGCAAGGGAGAACTAAAAGTATTTCTTACATAGAAAATGACCTTGCAAACTCCATCCAAGTTCCTTGTGAAAAGCGTCAGGTTTTAAGTTCCTTAGAGATATGGTGTTAAAGTTAAATTCTGGGTGGAAATTTGGTTTGCAAAGAAAGTCCATTCATTCAGCAAAACTCCAGACATTTAGTGATAGAACTAAATCGTCTAACATGATCTGAGTTACTCCTGACCCTGCATACTATGAAAGTGCGTACCTCAGGGCGCCTGGGTGGCTCAGTCCGTTAAGTGTCTGCCTTCAGCTAGGGTTGTGATCTCAGGGTCCTGGGATTGAGCCCTGAGTCTGCTTCTCCCTCTCCCTTTGCACCACCCCCCTCATGCTCTCTCTCAAATAAATAAAGTCTTAAAGAAAAAAAGAAAATGTGTACCTCAAAAACTCTCCTTTTTATCTCCATTCATTTTGTTGAATATAAAGTTAGAAAATTCTATTACTTGAGGCAAACTCTGTATATAATCAATATATAATAAAAGAGCTACAGATTTGATTAGGTAATGTTGTTTGTCATCTTATTGCCCAACATCAGTCATGTTACACATGCCACAATAGTAAAACTAAGGTGTTTGCCTTAGCAGTAAAGTTGGGTTTTGTTCTTTTTTTTAAAAAGATTTTATTTATTCATTTGAGAGAGAGAGAGATAGAGAGAGCACAAGCAGGGGGCAGGGGGAAAGGGAGAAGCAGACTCCCCACTGAGCAGGGAGCCAGCACAGACTCAAATACATATATATATATATATTTAATAAAAAATTAATAAATATATAAATGACATTTTGATATATCAAATATATATATTATATATTTATTAATTTTTATTAGTTCCTTTGACTTTTAATTGCAGGAATAAAAATTTATCCACTGACAGACATTAATATCTTCTTATTAAAGGAACTTTATTCATGTGTCAGAGTAGGAACCGAGGCAGGGCTGGTTCTGCAGGCTGTAAGGGGAAAAGTACACACAGTGACACTGAGTTGGGCTCCAAATGCATGTGCTCTCTGTTTGCCTGAACTACACCTACTCCTGTATTTTTTCCTTAATTCCTTTGCCGATGCCATTCCTTCTCCTTGGAGTGCTCTTCTCCTCACTATCTCTGTATATGGAGCTCTTATTCATCTTTTGTGACCCAAACCAGTTGTCATTTTTCTCCCTGAAGTCAGAGCTGTGGGACATTATCTTTACAATCAGGTTTCTGCTCTCTTTTGTCTGGCCCACAGAACTTTACTTTCATTTTTCTGAACGTCTTTATATAGTGTGCTTTGGGCTATAGGTATTTGCAAGCGTGACTTCGCTTTTCCACCAGGATTAAGTTCCTTGAGAGTAGATTTTATGTCTTTTACATCCATGTAACGCCTACTGAGCCCATAGAGTTTATTAGTATTTGTAACCTGGTATTCATAATGGGTTTTGTTTCTTCATAGGATATGCTATCCCATTGGTACAGTCTTTGGAAGATGTGGTAGATATCTGAAACATGGAGCATAATGGAGGATGTTTGTAGTTTGCAACCTTATAAACTATTCAAGAAGAGTAGTGGAATGATTTCAGGAGAATAGTAATACCCAATGCTTATATAAATCTTGCCATGTGCCAGGCTCTGTTCTGAGCACTTTATTGGAATTTTCAACCCTCACACTTTAAGAAGAAATTGAGACACAGGAAGTACATGTAACTTGTTGGAGATCACAAAACTGGTAGTTTGCAGAGATGTGCTCTGGGACCACATGGTTCTGGACTCCTTGCTCTTAACCTTCATGTTGTGCTGCCCAAACAAGGAGAGCCCCGTTTCCAAGGTCTCATCGTAGTGCTTTCCTTTGTGGAAACTCTCCAAGCAAGGAAGATTTAATATAACAATCAACAGTCCTTTTCAAGTTCTTGTCCTCATCCCTTTTTTGGAAGAAAATGCACTAAAAAGGGGAATCTGTCACTGAAGTCGAGAGGTATCCTTAATGTGTAATTCATGTGTAGGTCTACCAGGGAGGTATCTTTGACTGGTGAGATAAATAACTACAGATAAATTCTCATATGCTCATGCACTGATTCTCAAAGTCTGTTCCCTGAGCCAACAACATCAGTGTCACCTGCAAACTTGTTGGACATGCAGATTCTTGAGCCTCACCCTAGACCTACTAAATTAGTCTTCTGTGACTTTAATGCACACTTAACTCTGACAACTACTGCACTAGTTCACTGGTTCTTTAACTTGGCTGCACACTGGGATTGTCTGGGATTTTGAAAATCCCAGGGCTGTGTCTCTTCCCCAGAAATTTGGATTTAATTGGTAGGGTGCGGTCATGGCACTGACAATTTTAAAAGCTCCCCAGGTGACCCAAATCTTCCACCCCAGTGAGAACCAAGACTCTGTCCTAAGATTTAGGGTTTCTGGCATATTAATGAGCACCCAGTACAAACCTTATTAGTGAGGGGGCAGCTCTTATTGGTGACCATAACCATACAGGGCCTAGGATAGTACTTGGTATTTTGTAGGCTCTCAATAAATATCTGTGAATGAGTAAGTGTTACATAGATTTGTCATGCTTCATAAAGTTTATAAGATAAAACAATACGGTATTGTAACATTTTACTTTCTTCAAAGAATATTCAAAAACTTTGTCCCAAATGAACCCAGACTGCCCATGTATGCTATTCCTTTTTGGGTCTTTGCAAATCAATCGCCTCTGCCTATAACGAATTCTCCTTCTCCTCTTCCAAACATTTCCTGGTTAACTTTTACTCTTCATTAAAGTCTCAATTTCTCAGCCTCATTGTCTGGGAAATGGGCCTTGACTGAGAAAAGCTGCCTAGGAGAGGCCCTCTCTAATGTCTTATTGAACCCATTGTTCAACTCCACTGCATTTTTTAATCTCATGAATGGAACTTGCCCACTTTTTAGACTGTTTAACCTTACTTCTTCTTCTTCTTTTTTTTTTTTAAAGATTTTATTTATTTATTTGACACAGAGAGAGAGAATGCAAGGGATCGATCATTTCTTCCTGCAGGACTATCCCACATGAGACGGTCTCTTGGTCACCAAATCAGGCCTCCCTTGATTCGATAATAAAATAATCTTCTTTGCCACGTGGATGCTGCATTGGTGAGAGATGCCATGCAATTTGTAGCTGCTGGTCATTCTCATGACCAGTATCTAAGGCCCAGAAAATGGGTTGGCTGGTGTTTTGGTTCTATGTGATTCTGCTCTTGTACAGATGAGCTATTTGGGAGCTTCGGTCTCAATACCAACTTGTTAAACCTGACCATCTGTTGGGGAGGATTTTATTTTAGATGAGAGCATCTGGGTCCTCATTTACATTTGCTGAGGTTAATAGACCTGACAACCTTCCTCTGTTCTCAGCAGGGAGCACAGCCTGGAACTGCTGGGGAAGAGGCAGCTGAGCTCTTCACTGGCTGTTCTCAAATACACTCTACCCACCCGCAGGCATTTCTATCTTCTGTCTTAAGACTCTTATTTCTTAAAGCCATAGCTTTCTAGTCCATAGATGGCACCCAGCTGAGAAGGTGTCCTAACTGGCCTGAGGTTGTAGTAGGCTATGACGTGGCAGGATGAAGGGAAATCGCAGAGACCTCAGGCCTGGTCTCACCACTGCCACTTAACTTAATGACCTGGGGCAACACCATGACCTCTCTGAAAATAAAGGAGAAAATATCTATCTTGTAGCTTTTGTGAAAATTAAACAATATTCATTACAGTGCCCAACACGGTGCTCAGTGAGTGGCCATGATGATTTTTATGTTTCTGCAGGCCACCACTTGGGAGATTCTGCAGGAACCTCACATACCCTTCACTTGATTCTCATCACAACCCCACTACAGGCTGTATTTCCTGGGAAGCAGACCTGAGATGGGTTAGTGGGCGGGATGTTATGAAGTATTCTTGGGATCAGCACTGAGGGAAGAGCAGGGAGGATGAGGGACAGGGCAGAGGGAGAAGCTGAGCAAGGACTCAGCCCAGTGACAGCCTCAGTTGATTCTTTGGGAGCTCTGGAGCTGGAAAATATGTGGAAGGATTGTCCTGAGTTGGGCCAAGAGGCCCAGGTCTTTATACCCCTGCATCTGCCAGTCATTGAGCAAGGGTGCCTGGCGTCTGCTAGACAAGGGCTCTCTCTGCAGTGAGGCGTCACTAAAGGAGATTGCAGCTGAGGCTTTCTACCAACAGCTCTCCCAGCAGCCAGGTGACAAGCCCTTCACCGTAGAGGGATCTGGTGGTTGTCACCTATCCCAGGCTTGGAGTTTCTTTCCTAAAAACATAAGGATACACATGGGTGTGCATGGTGTGTAGTGAGAGAAGAGAAAAAAGAGAGGAAAGAGGACAGACTGGAACCTAACATCGTTTTCTTAATTTTATTAAATGGAGACCCTTTGGGAATGAAGCCAACTTGATTTACAAGGTGCAACTTGCTTTAGGCAAGACCCTTTTGAGCACGCACCTAAGTAATCTCCCTCAACTTCCCAGAGAGATAAATCAACTGAGAATCCTCTTCCTCCTTGTTAAAAAAAAAACAACTAGGGAATAGGATGAGCTGAAGAGAGAGCAAGGAGGTGTCAAAGTAAGAATTTGCTGGAAAAAGTCAAACAGGAGACTTCATGCAAGACTATTGCACTATGGGAAAGACAGTGACCTCATAGGAGAAGGGAGTATTGCAGGTGTCAAAAATGGGTTTGTAGATATTTCTTATCGGAAGGTTTTTAAGAACTGGGGGCACATACAAATGGCTAACAGATACATGAAAAAATGTTCACCATCATTAGCCATCAGGGAAATTCAAATCAAAACCACATTGAGATACCACCTTACACCAGTTAGAATGGCAAAAATTGACAAGGCAAGAAACAACAAATGTTGGAGAGGTTGTGGAGAAAGGGGAACCCTCTTACACTGTTGGTGGGAATGCAAGTTGGTACAGCCACTTTGGAAACCAGTGTGGAGGTGCCTCAAAAAATTAAAAATAGAGCTACCCTATGACCCAGCAATTGCCCTACTGGGTATTTACCCCAAAGACACAGATGTAGTGAAAAGAAGGGCCATAGGCACCCCAATGTTCATAGCAGCAATGTCCGCAATAGACAAACTGTGGAAAGAGCCAAGATGCCCTTCAACAGATGAATGGATAAAGAAGATGTGGTCCATACATACAATGGAATATTACTCAGCCATCAGAAAGGATGAATACCCAACTTTTACATCAACATGGGTGGGACTGGAGGAGATTATGCTAAGTGAAATAAGTCAAGCAGAGAAAGCCAATTATCATATGGTTTCACTTACTTGTGGAACATAAGGAATAGCATGGAGGACATTAGGAGAAGGAAGGGAAAAATGAAGGGGGGGATATTGGAGGGGGAGACGAACCATGAGAGACTATGGACTCTGAGAAACAAACTGAGGGTTTTAGAGGGGAGGGTGGTGGGGGGAGGGTTAGCCCGGTGATGGGTATTAAGGAGAGCACGTACTACATGGAATACTGGGTGTTATACACAAACAATGAATCATGGAACACTACATCAAAAACTATTGATGTACTGTATGACTAACATAATAAAATTAAATTAAATTAAAAAACAAAATAAAAGAACTGGGATGGGGAAATTGTTGCCACCTCTGTTTGTTAATTGGTTTTACCCAGAAGGAAAGTAAACTTCCTCCTATTTTCATGACCATAGTTTTACAACTGGAAGCAAGGCACCCTCCGGAGGGAAGCTCCTACCCCCTGCCCCCACCCCACCCCCACTGAGACTGAAGGGAGTGAGCTTTCTCCTTGGACTTTGAGGAGAGATTGTTTCTAGGTCCTTCAGAAAGACGTTTCTTCGGTCCTAACACTGGTGAGAGGATTCTTAGGAGGCTTAGCTATGTTTCAAAGGGGGCAGAGAAAGAATTTACAAATACTAATTCTCTAAAGTCTCTAAGAAAAAGGAGGTAAGGGGAGAATAATCAGGAGCAAACTTCCCTAAAGTTTAGTAATGCTGAGAGGAATGTTAAAGCCATCTTGGTCAGAGATTTTCAGAAGAGCTCAATAATCAGAGCATGACTAACTGGTTTTGACAAGGCAGACCAATTAAATTGGCTCACAGAAAGAGGCACTCTGGAACATGTTCTTGCTGAACTGCCTGGAGATGGAGAATCCGATGTTAGCTACCTAGAAAGGGTCTATGTAAGTTGAGGTCCAACCAGGAAAACAGAAGGCAGCAAGTATGTTAAACTGAATGGATTATAGCACCTTATTTTCCAAAACCTTATAAAGTTATACAAGTAACACATACTCATTGCAGAAATTTCAGAAAGTATGGCATGATAACCACAGCTGACACTTTAATGTATATGTTTTTAGTTGTCTTATATGCATGAGTAATCTGAATTTACTAGAAGAAATGCAAGGTTCTATTTATGGTAATAACTGAAGTTTCACCGGCTTTGCCTCCTTGAGTATTGCGGGAACTTTAGTACCCTATCTTCCCTACTCCTGCTTAATCTCACCCAGAGATTTCTGGAATCTCCACTGGGAGGGGGGAGTTACAGGTGTCAAACAAGAGTTCACAAAAAATTCTCACATATATTTCCTCTTCCGGCCTATAGTTGCTTCTCATCCTGGGGAGGGATTCATCTGGGCTTGTGGGATGGTGCCGCACCTCATAGGCCAACACTGACATCCGTTTTCATGCAGCTCAACTCTGGTAGGTGAGGTGAAATAGTCCTCCTTCTAAGGCCGTTTGCTGATTTAGACCTGTTTGCCCTTAAATCCATGCTTTGACTTTCCTATGATGAACTTCTAGCATGTTTTTCCCAGAGACTGGGGGATGGGAAGAGAGGGGAGGTCAGGATAATTCTTTATCTTTCTTTCAGCCTCAGGTTTAGCTCCTCCATGGCTCTGCTTCAAGCTAGACAGGACCACCTTAGCTCCTGTTTGCCTGGGATGACCTAGCCCTTGGGTTCTGGTGTTCCCACCACCCCCTTTTATCCTGGGATGGAGGGGAGTCATGTGGCTTCCTGATTTTCTTAATCTCTGGTTTCCTCATCATCTTCTCTTTTCACCCAGGTGTTCTATCACCAATTCCATGAATTAAATTCTCTCTGTTTAAAACATTTAGCTATTTCTCTTTTCCTTATTGAACCCTGACTGGTACAGACTTTCTCTGGATAACCAAAATGAAATGTAATATAACCTTTATTCTTCGAGCTAGCTCTTATTTTCTCTGGGGAATCCCATAGGGGAAAAATTATTTAGTTTCAGAATCCCTCAGCTGAGAATAATAAAGGAGGTAAGATTGTGTTAGCTAAACTCATATTTCCCCCTGGCTATGTTTGCAGCAGAGACCAGAAGAAAAATCATGAGGTCATCTGTAAGACCTCAGAGCTTTCCTTCTCTTTGTTGAAAAAGGGAGACAGAAATTTGGTGGCTTATAGTAAGGTCTTTAAGAATTGCTGCCGGCACCATATTGCTTAAACGAATATAAGAAGAAACACTTCTCTCTATTTATGATATCAAAGCATTCATTGTTTCATGTGTCATGGGTATTTAAGGCAACTGGAAGATGCTTAAGTGAGTAGATGGCTTGAATTCTGTGTTTGTGAGTACACCCTTTTTAGTTACTTCCTTCTGATCCGTTCTTCAAGGCAATCCTGTGCTCACCTTTTCCCCATAACATAAAGAATATATTAAATGCAGTTAGTGTTTGATTATTAGAAACCACAAGTAGTTACTAATGCAGAAGGGTTCTCATTGCGTGTGGTGCACTAAGGAAAATTGGTACCAGAAATTTTATATAAAGTGTTTAGCATAATAGGCTCTTGGTAAACATCAATCTCCTTGCCACTTCAACTAAAAGTGCATTTTCCTTATTGTTTGTCCTGCTGAAATCCATATTAACATCATTTGTGTGTGTTCTAAGTACCCATCTCTTTTTTTGCATACCCTCTTAGCCCTTCTGAAGCCATAATCCTGGTGAAGAGTGTGGAAGGTAGAACCAGTGATTACATTTCTGCCTCTCATTTTCCTAAGCTTACCTAGAACGTGCTGACCTGCTTTCCAGGGCCATGCCCTTCATATTCATCACTTTGCAGTATGCTTTTCTCTATTTGGTCATCACAAAAACCTTCTACAGCCCTTACATATAAAACAGGCTAATGCAAATTAATTATAATGCGATAGCTAAGGGTTAGTCATAAATGGTATTTTAAATATAAGAGTATGACTCTTTTAGGAAGGCATTTTAGAATTAATGGGTGTTCTATACCTGGATACCTGAACCCTATATAATGCCTGACCACTCATTATAAGAGTTAGAGTAGTAAATTGATCTAATGACCATCTCTCTGGGGATTTCTGAGGTTACTGGGTACAGGAAGAGACTTTCAGGTAGAATTACTCTTCTTTTTTTTTTTTCTTAAGATTTTATTTATTTACTTATTTGAGACAGAGAGTAAGAGAGAGCACAAACGGGGGGAGGGTGGGCAGAGGGAGAAGGAAAAGTAGACACCATGCTGAGCAGGGAGCCCACTGGGGCTTGTTCCCAGGACCCTGAGATCATGACCTGAGCCAAAGGCAGATGCTTAACTGATTGAGCCACCCAGGTGCCCAGAATTACTATTCTTTATTGATAAGTTTCTTAAGGACATATGACACATTTTTCCACTTACTGGGTGTCAGATCCCTTAGAAATGGGTCTTGCACTGTTTGTACAGTGGAAGTTTAATGAATGAGTATTGCCTTTGTGAGCTTATTGATGTAGGCACTGGAGTTTGCTACAGGTAAAGACAAGAAATGGAATCTCTGATATGAACTGTGCTTGGCTATTGCTCTCCTGGACAGGTCATTACACTGGTAGGACCTCAAATTGTGTCCTAGCTTCAGAGCTTTTTCTGACTGTAATCTTGGATGGATCATTTCATCTGTTTGAGTCTAAGTGCCTTTATTTATAAAATGGGAATAATAATGTAATCAATATTTCACTAGATGTTTTAAGGATCAAATTCAGTAACTATATATGAAAGAGTCATGTAAATTGTAGAGTAAAAAACAAATATAACCAGGTAGTATTAATTTGCAGAGAGATAATTGTGAGATAAAAGTTGGAGAAAGAACGTCTTGGTCAACATGTACCTAAATATTTACAAATTCTTCAGATTCACTGCCTTGTATTTCAAGGTAGTCTGTTTTTCCATCTTGTTTTTACCCTGAATTCAATTCATCGCCATTAAGCATCTCAGTGTGTATATACTTCCATTCTGTTTTTGTGACCCAAACTACACTTTACAAACAAACATGATGGAGTTCAAAGAAAGGAGAAAGTAAAACACAAAGTTCCATCTCTCTTCATGGAAAATGTCAATCTCATGTCCATCTATTCAAAGTCCATAGACATAACTATTTCTCTCTTGAGGCCCAGAGATAAATACACTTTAAACTAAGATGAAAAATGATTATGAAGAAAAAGTTTTAAAAACCACAAAGAAAGGAAAAAATACATACAAATAAAATAATACATCATGAAGAAAATTAAATGAAAAAATTCCATTACCTTGTTACACAAAAGCATCTAATTCTAGCATATTTATTCATTTTTTTCTTTCTATAACTGACAAGCTCGGGGTTCATACACTGGAAAGAATGGTCTAAGTTTTTATGGTAAAGAATGCACATGCAACCTAGGAATCATAAGACTATTGTATATATTGGAGGACTCTTTATGTCTTATTAGACAAACCAGACAGCTATTTATAGATGTATTATTTACTTGTTATCAATAATAATTACATATTTATTTTCTGATGTATATCAGGCATTACTTGTGTATATAACACTACAATAACAGATTACATAAAGAAACATTTAATTTGTCATTTGGCTCTTGTCTCTACAACTGGGCCAATTCACTGGACAAATTGTTGAGGAAACAATACATGAACAGAATGAATTTTGGCTGAATTTTTCATCAAACACAGACAAAACTAGCCAAGTTCATGAAAATGTTAAAGTATAACCTCATATAAACACTTACCTTTTCTGAATTTTCATTTTATCTGATAAATGAGAGTAATAAGAGACAACTTGCAGATTGATACATTTAGTTCATCAGGTACTGAGACATTAATGGCACAGGATCATGATTAGAGTTGTTAAGAATTAAGTGAGATTCTATTTCGAATCTGTTAGCACCGTGGCACCATTTAGTGGCTGTATGTTATATGTTCATTCTATTTTCTGCCATGAAACTCACCCAGCTGACTGTTCCTTTCCCCTCAAAATAACCACTAACAAACAATCATTGGGCATCAATTATGTGGAACCATTTTGGTTTGCTAATTAAATGGGTCAGGCCTCTAACAATATAGATAAACTGTGTTATGGGTAAATACACAGCTAGCGTTCTGACTTTGAATGCTGGACAAGGACCTACGAAGGTCACTGCTACCCCAGCTAGGGAACACATGCAAAAAAGAATATTCTAGGAAAATTTTCTTTATTATTTCAGTCCAAAATCTTCATCTAATACAATCTGAGCTTGACTATGGCAAAACTCAAAAGCCTCTATTTAGGACTAGAAATTCTGTGTTCCTTTTTTGGAATATTCTTGGTATTTAATTTAATTTAATTTAATTTTAAATTTTGGCCTCTGGAGAGCAGGAGGTGAGTAGGAACCTCTGCCACTGGTAGCCTCCCTGCAACTACCTTCACAGGAAAGGGGAAAATGTGAAGAAATCAAATAGTTCCCAGAAAGGAGAGTTATGTTCACATGTTGCACTATTTAGAATCTCTTTATTTCTCCCATGCATGCAAAACAAACAACAACAACAGATTTCAACAACATATTCTTTTTTAAGATGACCCCATTTTGAATGGAACAGAATAGAGAGCCCAGAAATGGACCCTCAACTCTATGGTCAACTAATCTTTGACAAAGCAGGAAAGAATGTCCAATGGAATAAAGACAGTCTCTTCAACAAATGGTGCTGGGAAAATTGGACAGCCACATGCAGAAGAATGAAATTGGACCCTTTCTTTACACCACACACAAAAATAGACTCCAAATGGTTGAAAGACCTCAATGTGGGACAGGAGTCCATCAACATCCTAAAGGAGAACACAGGCAGCAACCTCTTCGACCTCAGCCGCAGTAACTTCTTCCTAGAAACATCGCCAAATGCAAGGGAAGCAAGGGCAAAAATGAACTATTGGGACTTCATCAAGATAAAAAGCTTTTGCACAGCAAAAGAAACAGTCCACAAAACCAAAAGACAACCGACAGAATGGGAGAAGATATTTGCAAATGACATATCAGATAAAGGGCTAGTATCCAAAATCTATAAAGAACTTAGCAAACTCAACACCCAAAGAACAAATGATCCAATCAAGAAATGGGCAGAAGACCTGAACCGACATTTTTCCAAAGAGGACATCCAAATGGCCAACAGACACATGAAAAAGTGCTCAACATCGCTCGGCATCAGGGAAATCCAAATCAAAACCTCAAAGAGATACCACCTCACACCAGTCAGAATGGCTAAAATTAAGAAGTCAGGAAATGACAGATGTTGGCGGGGATGCGGAGAAAGGGGAACCCTCTTACACTGTTGGTGGGAATGCAAGCTGGTGCAACCATTCTGGAAAACAGTATGAAGGTTCCTCAAAAAGTTGAAAACAGAGCTACCATATGATCCAGCAGTTGCACTACTGAGTATTTACCCCAAAGATACAAATGTAGGGATCCGAAGGGGTACATGCACCCCAATGTTTATAGCAACAATGTCCACAATAGCCAAACTGTGGAAAGAGCCAAGATGTCCATTGACAGATGAATGACTAAAGAAGATGTGGTATATATATACAATGGAATATTATGCAGCCATCAAAAAGAATGAGATCTTGCCATTTGCAATGACGTGGATGGAACTGGAGGGTGTTATGCTGAGCGAAATAAGTCAATCAGAGAAAGGCATGTATCATATGACCTCACTGATATGAGGAATTCTTAATCTCAGGAAACAAACTGAGGGTTGCTGGAGTGGGGGTTGGGGTGGGAGGGATGGGGTGGCTGGGTGATAGACATTGGGGAGGGATGTGCTATGGTGAGCGCTGTGAATTGTGCAAGACTGTTGAATCACAGATCTGTACCTCTGAAATAAATAATGCAGTCTATGTTAAGGAAAAAAAAAAGAAGAAAGCAGGAGGGGAAGAATGAAGGGGGGGGAAATCGGAGGGGGAGACTAACCATGAGAGATGATGGACTCTGAAAAACAAACTGAGGGTTCTAGAGGGGAGGAGGGTGGGAGGATGGGTTAGCCTGGTGATGGGTATTAAAGAGGGCACGTTCTGCATTGAGCACTGGGTGTTATGCACAAACAATGAATCATGGAACACTACATCAAAAACTAGTGATATAATGTATGATGATCAACATAACAATAAAAAATTTTAAAAAAAAAGATGACCCCATTTTGTGATCTTGAACTTACATTTTGTCCTTATCAACATTCCCTCTCCTTGGACAAAGTATGTCCATGCTAGGGAAGAGGGGAAGAATTGAGGTTTTAATGCCTAATGGAGGATAGGGACTTTTTATTTGAAAAATGGAGCCCTAAGTACATAAAAAGATGATTGAAATGAACAAAAGTGAACTGAAATTTCAATTGGTTTTGACATAGTTTATGCAGAGTTTGTGGTTACCAGTGTCCTAGGGAATGAGTGGAAAAATACACAAATGATTATGCCTACAAAACTGAGAGTCTAATCTGTGGGCAGGTGAATAAATGAAATTCTCTGTGCCTGGAAGCATGTGTACACATTGTGTATGGCAGGAGGGAAGGGGGCTGGTGGGAGGGGGCTCATTTGCAGGCCAAACTGTGTGGGCAGAAACATTTTGAGGAAACTCCCATAACATTCACCAGCTGCAGAACATTCTGTGTGTTCATGAAGGGCCAAATTTACACTCTGTTAAAATAAACTTAACAGAATCAACATGAGATAGTTTTCAAATGAAGCCCCCTCTCATATCAACAATCCATAAATCTAAACCAGTGTAAGTGCAAAGAAAGGGGGAAAATGTTTTAGTTGGTAACAACCAGATAAATCAGGCCTGGAAATTGTAGTAGCCAGTGCATTAAACAAGAAAGATTTACAAGAGATCAGAAAATGCATTTAGTTTTGTTCTCCACTCTTCTTTTAAATTTTATTCAGTGGGAAAGATCCTTCCCTTGCTTTTGTATAGAAACGTAGGCAAAACTTAGGAAAAAAACTCCAGGATTTTTCCAGTAACTCTTAGATAATAGAAGTCCCATGGTCACTATAAATTGCAATTGTCATCTCACGTTAGCAACTGAAAATGCTCTTTTCCAAATAATAATTTCCAAATAATAATCACAGCACAGAACTTGTTAGATGATCTAGCTTCCTCCTAGTGATTTCTCCTTCCCAGTTAGTTAGCCTGGTCCCTCTTTCCTCTTGTTCACCACCTGAGTTTAGGATGGTGGTCATTGGGGTTTATGGCTCTTGGTGGAAGGCTTTGGATGAGACCTAGCTTTTTAGAGAATTATCTGGAGAATTAAGAGGTAAATGCTAAATGGGAAGATGGAAAAGGTAGGCACTAGAAGGAAACAGAGGTCCCAAGATCAAGATCCTTTTTATTACTACTACAACCCTATGTTCTTTCATGGTATTCCATAAATGATCTCCGGGTATCAGAAACATTTGACCTATGGACAGATGGATGTACAGTTATTTGTCAGATGCACCCCTAAAATCAGCTGATAACCTCACCTTCTCAGGTTTAGTTCCTTCTGTTCTCCAACTGCAATTACACATACTAAGCTCTCCCAGGATCACACTAATGCCCCCTCAACAAAGCATAGGGTTAGGAGATTCCACACTCCCTTTTATTAAGATGTGAGTATAAGATTCAGACCGACTCTCTCCCTAAATAATAATAAATCCTCCTTATAAATATTTCTCTCCTTGTATATCTTCCTTAGGGGTCAGTTACCTAGCTGGTCCTCACTCAAGGCAAGTATCACCCAGTGATTGCCCTCATGCCTTGCCTGAGCTAAGTTACATTATCTAAGTGCTAATTTAATATTGCCCAGTCCCTAGATGTGCTTTGGCTGTGATAAACCTCCTTAGTGTGGGTGGGGGGCAAGTTGGATTTAATTCAGTCTGCCTCATCCCTCTAAAATACAGCAAAGCAAAACTGTCTCAGACTCAATAATTCCTTATAGTTTACATCCAATTGAAATGACTTATGTTTCCTTTTCTCAATGGCAGAGTAAACTAATGACCCTCCTTTCCCAAGACAAATGCTGCCACTAATGAGGTTAGGTGGGCCTCAGATTTGTTTCTAGACACCAAAAAGCCTAACTTCATTGGTTTTTCTAGTTTTCCTCACAGAGAAATATGCTTAGTACTCATTATAACAGAGGCAGCACTGGAGGTCCCAGAAATCACTCAGAGCATTTACCTCCCTGCAAGCCCTGAATTTACCTTTGGAAGGACTTTTTACCAATCGTATGACTGTTCAGGGAGTGCTTTGTTGACAGATTTTCTGAAAAATTTCTCCTGAGGCCCTCTAGAGACATTTCCTAGTATTTATTAATGCTTTGCCAAGTTAGAGTGTTTGAATTTCCTGTAACTAGATTAGTATCAGATTTTTCAAGTTACTATCTGTAATGTTGCTAAAGGAAGGGAAGGGACCAAAAGGAAATGAGGCATTGATGTCACGTGATTGGGCACCTGCCACTCTGTTGAAATATTCTCAGATGTGTACATTCATTGTACACCTGCATTTTATGATAGAACATGAAACCGCAACTCATAGCATCTATGTGGGTCCATATGGTCTATGCTTATTATCTATTTTATATTATTTCAGCATTCTGTCATGCAATTACTCTCTATTTAAGCTTTTAGTTTCCTCCTTTTAGAAAGGTCACATGCAACAGAGGAAACATTTGCTTAAAATAAACCATCTTTGACTGCTTCCTCTTCTGGCAATGTCAAGTGATAATATCTCTGAGCTTTGATTTCCTCATCTGTAAAATGGGAATAATTTTAACTGCCCCACATAAATGGGAGTGTTAAATCACAAAAATATGTTAAGTCCCTGGCTGGGAGGGTTCTCAATAAATATTTATTCAACATATGGTAGATAAAATTATGACCCATTCTGGAAAGCATCTGTGAGGTTAGGGAGTCTGGGTCCAGTGTCCTGTTCATCACTACTGTCTCCGGGCTTGTGGATATGCTCACAGAAGTGGCATAGCTTGTCAAGGTCATGCAGTGAAATCTGGGTGATGAAAACTCTAACCCACTTCTTGCCCATGCTCACTGCGTTCACTGTTCCTTCTATCATAACTTGATATCCTTTGCTAAACATTGTGGTTCTAAACCTAAGTACATTTCACGTCATCCTACTAATTAATAGGGGATCCTGTGGGAGATGTTCCAAATAATTTAATGCCCTTCAAACCTATTGTGAAATAAATTTTGTGTATAAATTGCTGAAGGGAAAAAAATCCTATCATTTCAGAGTTCTATAATTGCCACTAATGCAAATAGTATTCACATGTACATATACTCATTTTCAAAGCTAATCAGTTAGATGAGATTTTAGAGAAGCTAACCTATTTTTCTACTTAATAAGGCACAGAAACTTCAAATTAGAAATGATGTCATTCTTTTTACTATGGGAGCCTGATAGTCCCAAATGATTATTAGACAAATATGTTTCTCAGAGGAGTCATGCTGGAGATTTGAGCATTGTACTGACATGAAATAATTATCTCTCACCCTTTGGGAGCCCTCACATGCAGAGTTTAAAAGAGGAATGAAATGCCTGTAAGATGATTAGTACAATGGTAATGCTGTTTTTAATACTTCTGAAGCCAAGAAACTTGTAATAGACATCATTGAAAAGAGGAAAAATGATATAAAGTTAAAAAAAATGCCAAAATGGAATATTTCTTTGAGAATTTTTTTTGAAATATTCTACTTGGACTTTTTTCTTGGGTTATGGCAAACATATTCTGTTTTCATGTAGTAAGAGTAACATTTGTGTATCACTTGACTCATGCGGCCAGAAATGTTTTCCATACATGACATCATTTTTTTTTTTTATACTTAACTAGTTTAAGCAAAGCTGAGTAAGTTTAATTACACTCTTTTTAAAGATAACACAGGTGAAGCTTAAGGTGATGAAGTAACTTTGGAATTCATCAAAGAAGTGAATAGAAAGGGCTTGGAAAAAAGAGAAGTCACATGTTCCTTAGAGACTGGGGAGAAATGGTTTCTAAATTTTTTTTTTAAGATTTTATTTATTTGTGAGAGAGAGAATGAGAGAGAACATGAGAGGGAGGAGGGTCAAAGGGAGAAGCAGACTCCCTGCTGAGCAGGAAGCCTGATGTGGGACTCAATCCCAGGACCCTGAGATCATGACCTGAGCCAAAGGGAGACGCTTAACCATCTGAGCCACCCAGGCACCCAGGGAGAAATGGTTTCTAGATGGTTACCTATGTGATTTGGATCCGGAAGCCGATGATATTTGCATCTGACATAATCTGTGACACTGAAGGCAAAGCCATCTTTGGAGAAAGAATGAAACAATATAGGTTGGGACATGAAGAGAATAGTAAGTGGTGGCAGAGGGCAGAGTCGCCAAGACCTAATTCAGAGCCTCCAAGATAAGCACAGGGATGCAGGCTCAGACAGGAATAAAACCATCTCTGGACAGTTACCTCTGAAGGTCAATTACTGCTTCAAAATAGCATTCTCAGTTCCTCCTTCTCTTCCCTAAAATCTGAGAACTAGAATATCAGTGTGGTTAATGTTATACTTTTCAATATAATATTTTGGACCCTAAGAGTTACAACTGAGCACAAAAAACACAGCAGGATTGAAAGAAGTAACTACCTCCTCACCAAATGGAGTATAAATTCTTGAGGACCTCATTAGCAACATCTGTGGTGTTATCCTTGGGTCAGCAGCTGTGACGGCGCTGCGTGTTGTCATCTATTTCCCACCCTGCAAAGAATCCACTGAGTGTCTCAGTCTTGGATACTCCGAATGGTCTGTCCTTGCATTCCAAGCCTGGACCCCCACTTCTCTATGCCTTAATTCAACTGGTTCAAAGGTCATAGAGGGAGGAAATTCAAGATTTGTAGAATTGGGGATGAGACAAGGTGAAGAGATAAGATGAAGTGGGATGAGAAGAATTATTCAGGGAGGTGCAGAGTCAGAACATTGCACCTCAAAGTCCCTAAGGGGTAGCATGTACCCCCTATACGTATGATTCATGGATTCCAGTGGGCCAAATAGTAGTTTAAGATGGACACTTCCTTCCACTTACAATGCTCCTCAAGGCAGGATTTTGTTGTGAAAGTTATGTGGGCATTGGAACTAGGTAGTTGTGACTCTCACCTACAAGATCCACAAAGGATTGCTGTACCAGCTAATACTGACAGAAAATTCAACTTTAGATTATTTATACAGTGAAGGAGATGAATTGAGTATTTTAGATGGAAGTCCAGGGCCTGGTTGTGTTTCATGGTTGATTTGATTCATTAGCTCAACAATGGTATCAGGACCCAATTTCCATCCCATCTCTCAACGAAAGACACTAGATTGCTGACTACCATTCCCACACTGCATGCTTCCTTAGCCCTGTCCAGATTGTTGACTTCAGCCAATCAGCACATTCCATTGCTCTGGACACCATCATTGTTTCAGAAAAGAATATAAATTCTGTGCTTGTTAACTAGGGTAAGTTTTAGATTTAGATTCTGGGACTGGAACCACCTTTATTGAATGAACCACTTAGTTGTGACTACCTCTGTGAAGGCACCTTGGAAGGGGTCATTGAGAATGGCAAGCCTTGCAAGGCTTGGTAGACAGGTTACATGGTAGTCTGCAAGCTTTGAGTTCTTCATCTGTACATTATGGAAAATGTCAGGGCTGACAGGAATGTTGCATTTCATAAACATCCGAAAATCTCCTAGTGTAGTGCTTGGCATGCAGTATGTTGGCTTATTTTTCTCTCCCTCTTATAAAGCAATAATGTCCTGAATAATGAAGCACAGATACAGAATTGGGTAAACTAGTTTGCAAAGTACTTTCCAGCTCTCATATTTTATACTTCCATGATAATTTGTGTCACTTTGTTTGCATTTTATTACCTTAAAAATTCCAAGGACTTTAGGGCAACATTCAACCACTGATAGACCTTTGTTTTTTTCTTCTTCCCCTTGCTCTTTTACTTTACCCATTTTTATTATAAAATATAACAGAGGCACCTGGGTGGCTCAGTTGGTTAAGCGTCTACCTTCAGCTCAGGTCATGATCCCAGAGTCCTGGGATCCAGCTTCCCTGCTCAGCTGGGGGGTGGGCGTGGGTGGGGGGGAGGGGCTGTTCTCCCCCTCCCTCTGACCCTCCCCACTGCTGATGCTCACTCTCTCTTTCTCTCTTTCATGCACTTGTTCTCCCTTTCTCTCTCCAATAAATAAATAAAATCTTTTAAAAAATTTAACATCCATTACACAATCCTTGCTCCATTTTTAAATGTTAAGCCTTAACATGATCTATGGGAGTGGTAAAAACAATTTCTCTTAAAGTTAAATTTTGTACTTGTGAGTAAAGTGGAGTTCAATGCAATGTTTGCACCCGTTCATTTTGTTGGTTATGAGAGCCATTTGTCATTTGTCATGAAGCTGGATACAGCTGTGAGAAATGGAAAAAAGAGGCAATGAAGCCAAGCGACATTCTATGAGAACTTTGGAGAAATTCTTAACCTCCTAGTTCCTCCATTTTCAAAATTGAGAGAAAGAAAGAAGGGAAGGAAGGAAGGAAGGAAGGAAGGAAGGAAGGAAGGAAGGAAGGAAGGAAAGCATGAATTATGAGGATTAAATAAGGAACATGAAGGCTGAAGCAATTTCTGCCAAGATGGTATGATAAATAAATGATCCTTATAATCATAATCTCTAAAATTAACAAATTTGCTTTTAAAGGTGCTTTTAAGTATGTATTTAATAAAATGAATTGATGCTGTTAGAAGTCAGAATATAGGCTGCCCTTAGAAAAACAGTGACTGTTTATCAGTCAGGTTCTCCAGAAAAACAGATCCAGTAGGAAATGTATATGCATGATGTATATAGTATATGTGTGTTTACACATACACACACACACACAAAGAGATTTAATTGAGGAATTGGCTTACACAGTTGTGCGAGCTGGTAAGGCTAACATCTGTTGGACAGGCTAGCAGGCTAGAAATTCCTGGGCAGGATCCCATGCTACAGTCCTGAGGCAGATAAAATCTCAGTTTTAAAGGACTTTCAGATGATTGGGTGGGGCCTACCCACATCATTGAGAATAATTTCCTTTATGTAAAGTCAAGTGTTGTAGATGTTAACTAGTTCTATGAAGCACCCTTACAACACCTAAACCAGCACTTGATTGAATAGCTTAGCCACATGAACACATAAAACCATCACAGACTGGAAAGAAACATGAAGGGAACTTCTAGAGCAGTACCTGTTTCTTGATTTCGGTGCTTGAATTTGGGAAATTCTTTCTGCAGTACATTTATGATATGTGTATTTCTCTCTCTCTCTCTCTCTCTCTATATATATATATATACACACACATATATATAATACTTTAATAAAAGCTTTTAAATTTTATTTATTTCTATTTTCTCTACAACCCAAATCAGAGAGAGCAAGGGATTTCTTCTCATGCAGATTTATCTGGTGGCTGCTTTTGGGACTGAATAAAGGAGAATTCTGTGATTGCATCCAGTCTTGGTGGGTGTGATTATTGTGATCAGTTGGTGATAGCTACAATAGACAGGGACAACATGTCACTCCTGTGTTGACCATCTTTCTGGTTATTACAGTTTTAAAGTATGTGGACTCTATGAAGTCCTAAAATACTTAATACTATGAATATGTTATGTATTGTTAAAATAATGCTATTGCTAAAATGGTCTTTGTATAAGTGGTTATTTAACAACATTTATTCAGTTATAAGAGTCCTTAATATGACTTTCTTGTCTACATTCATTTATCTTCACATCTGCTTTTTCTGTTGTTCTTTTTTTTAGTTACAAATGATGAATAAAGTACATATGACAAGATATAGTTGGAAAATAGCACCGTGTAAACACTACTTGGACTGGCAGTTAGGAGACTTGAAATCTAGTATATATTCTGATGGAAGTTGCATGGTTTTCTGCATCCTGATTTCCTCTCAGTCTTACTTGATGAACCACTCATTAGGGCCTGGACTCTTATATTTCTCATTGACAAAGGAAATAAAAAGTATGAGATCACTGTTCTCCATTCATCCTTCATAGTTGGCCCTATATTGCCAAAGATCAGGTTGAAATTGAAAGAAATTTCCAGGTACCTCTCTCCCATCTGACTCTTTACACCTGATACAGGCTACATTTTTGTTAACCAGGTTCCCTCATGGTGTAAATTATAATGGCTGCTGGCAATGATTATATTAAAGAAGGTGGCATGGAAAGGACCTGCTTTCTGGTCATGCCAGGTTGTTAATACTTAATGGTGGACGAATGTCATGGTCATCTGTGAGTGATTCTTTTCTCTGTATGGACTCTAAACAGAAAAGCCTTTTTTTTTTTTTTTTAAATGCCAGATAACGCCTTCATAAACAAATGATCAGGCCATGTTTCTCTCTGGCATTGGGTGGAAGGGTTAGGACTAGGGTGAGCGAGTGAGGCCCTTGCCTCACGTACAGAATTTTAGGGGTCTCCAAAAACTTAATAGTCAAGATCAATATTACATTAAAATAGTATTGATCTTGATTAATGAGTTGTTTTTGGCTTCCCTTAACTACTGCCCCAAAGCAAGTTGAGTAGAACACAACTGATGTCTTTAGGGCCCTTTCTTTTCCTTTCTGTTTCCTAAACCCGCGTGGTTTGGATTTTATACTTTCTCTTGAATATGTAGTTTCTCTTCCTTAGGTATTTCCATTTTAAATGTATCCAAGCTTAGAAATACCCAGGGGAAAACAGCAGGCAAGGTTTTAAGGTGAATAGTTATAATTCAATAGATAAAATGAGCCAAATGGGCAAAAGAAAATACAAAGGGAACATAGAGGCAAAAACGATATAGAAATATTTTCTGATTAAACAGTGGATGTTCAATTCTTATTATGAAATTTAAGATTTATAAATTTCAGAAAATTGTGAAGAGTAGGAATATTACCTTCCAACCATCTTTACTGCCAACAAATATGTTGATGAGTATCTTCGCATTCTCTCTCTCCCCACCTCTGTACATCTAATATCTATCATCCATCCATCTATCTATCATCTATCACTTATCGTTTATCATCTATCTATGTGTGTAAATATATATAGTCAAAAATTATATCTATATTTATATACCATTTTGTATACTTCCTTTTCCACTTAAAATTTTATAAGCATTGTCCTATGTCAACTCAAGTGTACATTTATAAATATTTGTGTTACAAGGCACTCTATTTATATACTAAATTTCAGTTAAATATTTACCTCTTGCTACAATTTAACTCTATTCAATTTTTTTTTGCTATCGTAAATATTTATAAACATAAGTCTTCAATCATTGTCTAAGGAGACAGTCTTTGAAGTTAAACCATAAAGTCAAATGCTATAGGCTTTTAGGTAGTTAACGAGGCAGACTGCCAAATTGTTTCCCAAAAAGTCTTTTTATAGAATTATTGACAACATTCCATCTTTTTTCATTATTTTTAATGCTTAAAAAGTCCTTTCCAAATCTGAGATACATTATTCAGATATGTTTCTTTTTTCGAATTTCTTTTTCATTGTTCGACTTTTGACATTTAACAGTGTAATCCATTGGGGTTTAATTTCGAAGTAAAGAGTGAGTGTTGCAGTTGCACTTTGGGATCTAATTTAATGTAGAGAAAGCAGAGGTCTTGGTCTGTGTGGTACAAAACTTCCATGTATAATTCTGGATTTTGGCTTATTCTTTTTTTCTCATGGATATGATTCTCCTTGCTCTGTTTAGCAAAGTTTATTTTGTATTAAATTAGACTAATATAAATCATATCACTCATGCTTGCCTTTGGCTTGTTTTTCATTTAATGTATCTGTGCCCATCTTTTAGTTTTACCTTTCAGAGTCACTTTATTTTTAGCTCTGCCTTCTATAAATAGCAGGTAGTTAAGAAATGTTTCTTTACAAACTGGGTGTTGTTGGAGTGGGGGGTGGGGTGGGAGGGATGGGGGGACTGGGTGATGGACACTGGGGAGGGTATGTGCTCTGGTAAGCGCTGTGAATTGTGCAAGACTGTTGAATCTCAGATTTGTACCTCTGAAACAAATAATGCAATATATGTTAAGAAAAAAAAAAAAAAGAAGAAGAAGAAGAAGGTAGTGGGAGGGGAAGAATGAAGCGGGGGAAATCGGAGGGGTAGACGAACCATGAGAGACGATGGACTCTGAAAAACAAACAGGGTTTTAGAGGGGAGGGGGGTGGGAAGATGGGTTAGCCTGGTGGCGGGTATTGAGGAGGGCACATTCTGCATGGAGCACTAGGTGTTGTGCACAAACAATGAATCATGGAACACTTCATCTAAAACTAATGTTGTAATGTATGGGGATTAACATAAGAATAAAAAAAAATCCCAAAAAACAAACAAACAAACAAAAAACAAAAAAACAACAAAACAAACAAACAAAAAAGAAATGTTTCTTTAACAAAATATTTAACCTATTTACATTTATTTTAAGTAATACTTATTTTTCTTGCTGTCTTATGTTTACATTTGATTTTTATTTTGTCTAATGCTTTATGGGTTTCATTTTTTTCTCAAATTATTTTATTTTTTTAGTTTTTAAAATTTTATAAATGGTTTTATTTAAATTTTCAAAATGTATTACTGAATCTATATGTATTTGTTTATTGTCATCAAGAATAAATGAGTTTTGAGATGCCTGGGTGGCTCAGTGGGTTAAGCGTCTGCCTTGGGCTCAGGTCATGATCACAGGGTCCCGGGATCAAGTTCTGCATTGGGCTCCCTGCTCAGCGGGGACCCTGCTTCTTCCTCTGCCTGCAGCTCCCCCTGCTTGTGCTCTCTCTCTCTCTCACAAATAAATAAATAAATAAAATCTTAAAAAAAGAATAAATGAGTTTTTAGAATTTTTCTTTCAGCTAATATGAAATAATAGTTACTCTCTTTGTTGTAACAATAAAAGAAAAAAAGAACTGAACAAAATATATAAAAAAATAGTTTCCAAGACAGTGAGTATATGATAACAAAGGACAGTGACCCCAGAAGGAGATATGGGAATCAGAAAATATTAGCCCTCTGATTGACCCAGCATCGTGCCTTGAGAGTTTCCAGGCTGTGGGGCAAGGAGGGAAAGCCTAGGCAGAGCCCAGTAGACTTCACTTGTTGAGCAGACAGAGTTGGGAATTTGGGGAGACAAGGCAACTAGAATTCAAAGGACAAACTACGGAGTAGGAGAGAGTTGCATGGAATGAGATCTGAAAAGAGACCCCTCAAGTATTCTGTAGACCACTGATTAATGCATGTGAGGAAAACTTCTAGAGGCTGTGGAAATATTCACTCTAAAGGGAAAAAGAAAGCAATACATTATTATTAACTATAGTTACCATGCTGTATATTAGATTTCCAGAACTTATTCATCTTATAACTGAAGGTTTGTCCTTTGACCAACATCTCCCCATTTCTGCAACCCCCGTCCCCTGGTAACCACCATTCTACTCAGTTCCCATGAGTTCAACATTTTTAGATTTCACATACAAGTGAGATCATGCATTATTTGTCTTTCTGTGTTTGGTTTATTTCACTTAGCATAATGCCTTCTAGGTTCATTCATATTATCACAAAGACAGGATTTCCTCCTTTTTATTTTTATTATCCACTGTATATATATATATATACCAAATTTTTAAAACATATTTATTTATTTATTTATTTATTTATTTATTTATTTATTTATTTATTTGAAGAGCGCGCGCGAGAGAGAGTGTGCAAATGCACAAGCGGAGGGGGGGGGCAGCAGAAGGAGAAGGAGAAGCAGGCTCTCTGCTGAGCAGGGAGCCTGACACAGGACTCGATCCCAGGACCCTGGGATCAGGACCTCAGCCAAAGGCAGACGCTTAACTGATTGAGCTACTAAGGTGCCCTTATACCAAATGTTTTTATACATTCATCTATCAATGGACATTTAAGTTGTTTTCATATCTTGGTTACTGTGAATAATGCTGCAATCAACATAGGTGTGCATATATCTCTTTGGGAGAGTGATTTTATTTCTTTTGGATATATACTCAGAAGTGGAATTGCTGGATCATATGGTTGCTTTATTTTTAATTTCCTGAGGAGCCACCGTTCTTTTTTCTATAATGACTGTACCAATTTATATTCTCACCAACAGTGTATTAGGGTTCCCATAACCTTGCCAATATATGTTATCTATACATCCTTACCAACACTTGTTAGCTATAACAAGTTGGCTATAATTAATAATAATGTATTGTATGCTTGAAATTTTCTAAGAGAATAGATCTTAAATATCCTCACCACACACATGCACACACACATAGTTACAAAGGTAACTATGTGAGATGATGGATATATTAATTAGCTTGAATGTGGTAATAATTTCACAGTGTATAGGTATATCAAAACATCACATTGTACACCTTAAGTATATACAATTTTTATTTGTTAATTATACCTTAATGAAGCTGGAAAAAAATAAACCCAGTTTTGTCACACCAAAAAACAAACAAATAAACGTAAAGAATAGAAGAAACAGTTCTTGATGCTCACTCTAGGCTAGGAACAGTGCCTATTTTTCTATTAGCCAGACTGGAAAAACTCATAATTCATTTAAATATTGGGTAGAGTACTCAGAAGTGTCTTGCCTCCACAGAGGGGGGAAATTAGCCTTAGACTAACTGCTTTTCTGGTCCCATATAACAATCTTAAAAGCAAGATTGAAAGGTTCAAACTATATCCAAGTTATTAAACTTTGTCCCAGAACAAAGCTCAAGAATATGAGAATACAAAAATATCCATCATCCAACAAGGCCATAGCCAATAAAAATTATTTGGCATCCAATAAGAAGATACCAAGTTTACAAACAAATAGATGTCATTGTCTATAATGTGGAAAAACATATACTGATTCAAATTTAACCAGAACTGACACAGATGTTAGACCTAGTAGAAAAGGGCATCGAAATAGTTACTTCATTATCTACACTCAACAAATTAAGTAGAGATACAGAAGATATTGAGAAGATATTAAAAAGATTTGTGTAGACAATATAAAGTACTCTCTAAACTTAATAAAAGGACAACAAAAAATATGGGAAAAGTATTCCAATATTTTGAAAATATTTTGAAAATATTTCACTTATTCAAAATGATATGTCCATGACAAAAAAATCACATTGAAAGATACTCAGTGTCATTAATCAATGGAAATTAAGTGGAAACTACACTATTTCACTACCCACCTATTAGAATGACTAAAATTAAAATGAAAGACCTCCTTGACAAGCATGTGGAGGGACTGGAACTCTCATATACTGCTGAAAAGAATGTTAAATGGTACAACCTATTTAGAAAACAATTTGGAAGTTTCTAATAAAGTTAAACATATCTACCATATGGTCAGCCTTTTTGTGTCTTGGTATTTACCCAAGAAAAATAAAAGCAAATATCTACATAAAGATTTGTATGGGGTGCCTGGGTGGCTCAGTCAGTTGAACATCTGACTCTTTTTTTTTTTTAAAGATTTTATTTATTTATTTGACAGAGAGAGACACAGAGAGAGAGGGAACACAAGCAGGGGGAGTGAGAGAGAGAGAGAAGCAGGCTTCCCGCGGAGCAGGGAGCCCAATGCGGGGCTTGATCCCAGGACCCTAGGATCATGACCTGAGCCGAAGGCAGAGGCTTAACGACTGAGCCACCCAGGTGCCCCGAACATCTGACTCTTGATTTCAGCTCAGGTGATGATCTCAGGGTTGTGAGACTGAGCCCCATGATGGGCTCTGTGCTTAGCGTGGAGCCTGCTTGAGGATTCCCTCTCTCTCCCTCTGCTCCTTGCCCCCACTTGTGCTCTCTCTCTCATTCTCTCTCTCTCCCTCTGAAATAAAATAATCTTTTCTAAAAAAAGATTTGTATAACAATGTTTATAGTAGCTTTGCTTGTAAAATCAAAAACTGAAAAACAAGCCAAATGTTTATCAACAGGTAAATGGGTACATAAATTGTGGTATATTCATAAAATAGAGTACGACTAAGCAAAAACAAACTATTAATGCACACTACAGCATGAATGAATCTCAAAAACAATATATATGGTATGATTCTATTTACGTAGAAGTCTAAAAAATGTAAACTCATCTATAGTTATAGTTAGCAAGGGGATTGGAGGGGCTGAGGTTAGAATTACAAGTGTACATGAGGAAATTTTCAGGGATGATGGCTCATTATCTCACTTGTGGTTATAGTTTTTTTTTTTTAAGATTTATTCATATATTTGTCAGAGAGAGAGAGAGAGAAAGAACGAGTGTGGGGGAGGAGCAGAGGGAAAGGGAGAAGCAGACTCCCCACTGAGCAAGGAGCCTGATGGGAGACTCGATCCCAGGACCCTGGGATCATGACCTGAGCCAAAGGCAGACGCTTAACGATCTGAGCCACTCAGGCGCCCCTGTGGTGATAGTTTCAAAGTCATATTTAAAAGCAAAAACTTGCTAATATTTATTCTTTAAATATGTGCAGTTTACTGCATTTCAATTTTATCTAAATAAAACTATTTTTTTAAACAATAAAATAGTTTTCTTGACATCTCCTATTTAAGATTTAATCAGTAAACTTTATTTTAATCCATTAACTTTTAGACTTGACATAATCCAGGATTTTAGATCCAGTTTATTACTATTGAACATTTAGTTTGCATTTAATTTTTAATGCTATTTTGACAAATATTTAGGCTTAATATTTTAACTTCTTACAATGCTTATGATTAAATCTTTATAACTTGTCAATTTTTGAGCATTATTATTATTTACTTGTTGCTTTCTTGGATTATAGCTTTAGACATTCAAATGCATAAGTGATGTATTTTCTGAGACATTCCAAAATCATACATTTATCTTCTATATGAAACTTCTATATGAAACTGAGTAAAACATTTGGGGTAACTACACTTGCTTTCTGAATTCTATAATATATCCCCCACGTTTCCTGGTACTAAAAAAGAAAAAAAGTTTAAGGATAATCTGAGTATTGAACCTTTGTAGGCAAAATTTTCCTCAAGTAGATTCATAGAATAACTTTTTCCTTCATTAATAATATTAATCATGAAATGTCTAGATTTGGGCTTCCTTTCAGTTAATTTTGGTGTTAAGCGGGTCCCTTTGATTTTAAGACTTTGAACAGTTAGAGTTCTATTATTTGTCTGTTTCTTTTATGATGTCCACTCTATTTGTTATATTCTTTTCTCTAGCAACTATAGTTCTCTATTAGTTAAATCTCTATTTTCTCTACTCTGTCATCTCCTCAATACTTTCTTTTATTAATCCTCCTTTGTCCTCAACACCTTGATTTGATTTCCTATAGTATCAGTTTTCCTTTTTCTACTTCTAACGCAAAATTAAAATCTGTATCAAAAGTAGGAAAAATTTCCTTTTCTTACCTATTTTTTCATCTCTTCTTGCACCTCTGTTAGGTCCTTTTCACCTCGTATTTTATAACTTATCAAATTTTATTGGAATTATAAAGCTGGTAGCTTAAATTTTTACTTTAGTTTCCTATAGTATTTTTTAACATATGATTTTCTCATCCTGAATATGGATCTTTCATTCATTGTTCAGAATATTTTCATTCTTAATTCTTGTTGTTGATGTTTTTTAAATTTAATATCAATCACTACAAGTTCTTTGTTGTTAAAAAAAGCAATGGCACTGTCCTAAGCTCTAGACATGCAGAGTTCGAATTCTTACATGACCTCTGGGAGGGAATGAATTCAATCTCAAATGAATAAAATTCCTTTGTGCCTGGTGTTTGCCAAAAAACCAGAGCGGGTCAGTTTTTTTCTGGTCTCCCAGATTGTCTAGCTTGTTTTCATTAGATTTCTTTCCTAAGATCTAGAGTT
Source organism: Mirounga angustirostris (assembly GCF_029215605.1). Classification (NCBI taxonomy): domain Eukaryota; kingdom Metazoa; phylum Chordata; class Mammalia; order Carnivora; family Phocidae; genus Mirounga; species Mirounga angustirostris. The sequence goes on along the minus strand of NW_026991709.1, from coordinate 139,860,083 downwards.
GGAGAAGTGACTGTTGTCAGTATCCTGGATGAATTTTTGGTTTTTGGCAGTCTCTGGTGGCTCTACCAGTTGGAGAAAATTCCTTCTTTGTCTACTGAACTGTAAAATTCTAGAACCTGAAGTAATTTCTAGATATTTTGAAGTTATCTGTACTGTATGAAATTACTATAGCTCATGTCTACATTTGATTAGTAAGAACTGATCTTGACATCTATCCAATTATGGACCTATATTCTTTATTTCAGGTCCTTTTTTTTTTAATTCATGTATATTTCAATAGGCAGGTGCAAGTGGATGAATCAATTTCTGCCTTCAAGGTCCCCAAGATCTGAAACTACTTTTAAAGAATTTATTCTTTTTCCTTTCTTTTTTTGTTCTTTAAATGTCATGTTATCCATAGAGTGATTGGAAACAACTCTAATTCTTTTTCAAGTGCTGCCATGGAGATGTTACTATGGTCTCCTGATAAAGCTGTTTAAAAAAAGATATATATTTTTTAATATTTTTAGGATTGGTTGTATCCTCACTGTGCCAGCCCAGAGCTGGTAGATGGATTTGTATTTTCTCTGAAATGCAAGTTGTAATAAAGACACAGGCTTCCAATTTTGTTGTCAGGTTTCATTATGACTTGTGACAAGTCAGGATAGACATTTCAGACTTGTAAAGAGCTGACTACAAGTGTCTGGCTGGCTTCCAACTGTTATGCCCTATACATGCTAAAAACAAGCCATCATTGTCCTTAGCACATCCTAATTCTCCCTTCCTAGGAGATCAGGAAATATGTTCATGCTGAATGATCATTTCATCTAAAAGATTTGAAGCCTCATAGTTTTGAATGGCATTTCATAACCATTCATTAGTCTTCCAGTTACTCTCATTCATTCAGTAAATATTTAGTGACTATGTATTACATTCCCGGTAAAAAATCTCATAAGCAGAAGATTCAGTGATGAAAAAGGCTAACAAGACCATTGCTTCCATGGAGCTCATATTTGATTGAGGAGCACAGGCAATAAAATATAAACAGATAAAATCACTTCAAAAACTCTAAGTGTTACAGAGACTAATGGAATGGCTAGGGAAGGGAGGCACCATTAGATGAGGTGGCCATGGAGGCCTCCCCAAGGATATGGATTTTGGCTGACACCAAGATTATAGGAAGAAGCAATTCAAACACAAATGGGAAAAGATTTCCAGGCAGAGGAGACAGCAGTGCCTAAGACCTAAAGCAATTTTTGTATGTTCCAAGAACAGAAAGAAGCCCATGAGTAGAAGCATTGTGACAGACAGAGACCCAAGTAGTGGATAAAATTGGAGGGGTAAGTGGAGGCTGGAGTATGTAGGATCTTTAGCCTGATGAAGATTCAGGATTTTAGGTGTGATCATAAACCACTGGAGGATTTTAAAGAGAAGTGTGTCATCACTTGATTTACAAAAGATCACTTTAGCTGCTCTGTGGGAGAGGGATGAGAAGGGGGAGGGGAAAGTGAAATTTGGAAGTAGGGGTTTCCCAGGAATTGCAGAGCTCTGTGATGCTGTCTTGGACAGCCCTGGGAAAGGGAAACAGCAGCAGATGGAAGATGTATTTCGAAGGTAGAGCTGATAGCATCTGGTATCCAGAGAACTGCTGGTAGCTAAGAATAATATTCACCTTTTATTTTTCAAATAATATTAAAAGAAACTTTCAAGGAAAATACTTGCCTGTTTTCCCCACCAATCTTTTTCTGTATTGCCTTTCTGTTTCAAACTATAGAATGCTTTTCTTTTTTTTCCCCATTATTTTCTTAATACTTTCATATATATTATTTTTCTATTTGATCCTTAGCCCAACCCTGGGAGACAAGCAAGTTTCTCTTTTTCCAATTTTTATAAAGAAATGAGCTTAAGATAGGACAAAGGGAGTCACCTAAGACTGCCTACCTAGTAAAGCAATAAACTGGGATTCAAAGCCCAATTCATCAGGTTGGTTTCCCTGTAGTATAGCCCAGTGGAGCATGAAAAAGGGATCAGATGAAATGGGTCTCCATGTTCCTTTTCATTCATAGTTGTTTAGAAAGTACATCAACATGCCTTACTGGAGGCATTATCCATGCCCACTGGAATGGTTCTGTGGAGGCAGGGTCGAGAACTATGTTTTTCTCTTTTACTTTTACTTGTCAAAGCTGCTAACACACTGATATGGAGCACTGACTACTAACACTCTCTTTAACTCATTGCTTTGGGCAGAGGTCTACAGAAAGGAAGAATCCACAGGAGAATGAACCTTCAGGAAAAGCCTTTGGAGTATTGAGGGTACTCAACAGGGAGAATCAAGAGTAATCTGTGTTCACCCAAAAGCTGTAATGTGCTCAAGGGATCAGTTACGGGGAGAAAATTATAACAGTAAAAGTAATAACTCACCTTAACAGTCAAGGTTATCTTGAAAGAAGTTAAATTTCATGAGTAAAACTTGGTTATTTTTGAATACAGCCCATCTATTCTCAGATAGTCTGGCTCATAAAGCCCCCCAATTTCCCAGAAATATGAACAAGTTTGTGATCATCTCTTCATTTTGCAGAGGGAGCAAATGAGTATTTCTTACCAGAAAGTATACTAAATTGATTATGTGAGAATAACAGCTTATAAATCACATAGTGTCCTGCCAAATTTATTATTAATTTTATTATTTTTAATCACTCAGCAAATAGTTACTTAGTACCTTCTATATGGGAGATACAGCACCAAAGTGAACATATTCTACTCTTGCTCTCTCTTTCCACTCTAAAGTTGCTGGCCATCTTGCTGTTCCAGGAGGCATGCATACTCCTCAGAGCTTAGCCTTAGCATATGCTGTTCCCCCTGCCTGAAGCCTCTTTACCCAGAATTTTATTTGACTCATTTTCTCACTTTTTTCAGATGTCCTTCAAATATCACCTTTCCAGTGAGGTCTGATCTGGTTCTCCCACCTAAGATTCCATCCCTATCCCCCACTACCACAACACAAACATTTCATACCCTCCCCCCGCGTCTTTCCCAAAATATACGCTTCTGAGGGGCAGGGATGTTTGTCTTGACTGTTATCTTTAAGACCTAAGACAGTAGGACAGTGCCTGATACATGGAAGGCACTAATGTATTTTGAGAAGATGAATGAATGAAATTAATCCCTGAATCAAAGAACTTGTAGTTTTAACTGGAAATTTCTGTTCAATGTGATCAATGTCAGGGAAAGGTGAACACCGGGTGTAATGGAGCACAGAGAAAGAGTTTTTAACTCACAGAGGGAATGGGTGTCAGGGGAAGCCTGCTGGGAGGAGATGCTGTTAAGCTAATATCCAAATACTGACTAGGAATTAGTCAGGCAAAAAAGGCTCCTGGCTAACTTGCAAAAATTTGACTTAGATTTGACCAAGGACATAAAGGAAGGCATTGCTGCTCATCTGTACATAGCTAGAACAATAGCTTTGACAAGTACACACCCCAAAAATAAAAATAAATAACTAAAAACGACTTTGAGTTATCATGAGACATCATCATATTTAAATTGCTTAAATTGTGATATTTACAGATGAGATAATGACATGAGCCCACCTCTGAGATATTCATTTATAAAATCACCTTTACTTGGTTTAGAGTCCCCAGTCTATCATTCGAGAGGGTCTTAGTTCTCTCACAGACTATAACTTGTGGTATCTGGAAGCATGTGATCTCACAGACTATAACTTGTGTGATCTGAAGCATGTGTTAGAAGTTGAGATTCAGATCAAAACCATCGATTTCCTAAATCTTTTGTTTTTTAACCACTTATTAATAACTTTTTTTTTTAAGATTTTATTTATTTGACAGAGACATAGCGAGAGAGGGAACACAAGCAGGGGGAGTGGGAGAGGGAGAAGCAGGCTTCCCGCCGAGCAGGGAGCCCGATGCGGGGCTCGAACCCAAGACCCCGGGATCACGACCTGAGCCGAAGGCAGACGCTTAACGACTGAGCCACCCAGGGGCCCCATTAATAACTATTTTTATTAAACAATGAATGCAACACTGAAAGAACAAATAGATTGTAAAGGCTGATACACAATTAGAGTCATATCGTGAAGAAACAAAAAAATTAGGGAGCAAAAAAGAATTTACTCTTATTGATTCCTTTATCTATTTTGCACGAAAGTGGGAAAACCCTGGTTCTGCTCTCACTTATTTCAGCATTGAACTGGGAATGGCATCTTCCATCAGTGTTGAGAGCCAATCTGTTACCTGAGTCTCAGACTAGCTCAGTTCCCCGAGGAACTGCCCAGTTGACACACACTCCTTTTCTTAAGTAAAAAAGAACTAGAATGCTTGGGGAAGTAAGGGACACCAGGGAGAGGGAAAAAAAGAATGACCCCTGATTTCTGGCTCCTACCTGTCTAGAGGGACAATGCTTTTCTTTGTGGCAGAGGCAGACAATGGAGGTGTTGGTTACAAAAGTACATCTTCCAGCAAAGAGGGAATTGCTCTTTTTCCAGTGGTAAAGGAATAATGTTCCAATTTCTGCTCAAGGAAACAAAGAGAGCATGCCCTTCTGCAGATCGCATTCTCGCTGTGGGCTGCTCCCCTCCAAGTTGCTCCATGGCTCAGCTGGCTTCCTTGGTAAATTGGATTGCCCCCAGCAACCCCAGCTTCTCAAACTGTTGTCTTTTGCAGAGTTGGCAGGTATAAATCCAAGTTCATATGGAAACAGGCCAGCATTTAAACGGAAAACATAAAAAAAAATTATGAACGTGCCTTTAACATTTCAAGTTTCAAGAATAATTTTTTGACTCTGACACTCAAATGATGTTCTTTGTTGTTGGTGGTGTTGGTGTTTTTGTTTGTTTGTTTGTTCTGTTTTTTGTTTTTTTAGAACACTGGTTCTCAACTGTTTGCATTTTTAAGTTACATGGGACACTTAAAAAAAAAATCTGGTGCCTGGGTCCTTTTCCCAGAGATTCTTTTTTTATAAATTTTTTTAATTAACTTATAATGTATTATTTGTTTCAGGGGTACAGGTCTGTGATTCATCAGTCTTATACAATTCACAGCACTCCCCATAGCACATACCCTCCCCAATGTCCATCACCCAGCCACCCCATCCCTCCCACCCCCCAACTCCAGCAACCCTCAGTTTGTTTCCTGAGTTAGGAGTCTCTTATGGTTTGTCTCCCTCTTTGATTTCATCTTGTTTCATTTTTCCCTCTCTTCCCCTATGATCCTCTGTCTTTTTTCTCAAAATCCTCATATCAGTGAGATCATATGATACTTATTTTTCTCTGATTGATTACTTTGCTTAGCATAATACTCTCAAGTTCCATCCACGTCATTGCAAATGGCAAGGTTTCATTTTTTGATGGCTGCATAATATTCCATTTATATATATATATACCACATCTTCTTTATCCATTCATCTGTTGATGGACATCTAGGCTTTTTCCATAGTTTGGCTATTGTGGACATTGCTGCTATAAACATTGGGGTGCATGTGCCCCTTCGGATCACTACATTTGTATCTTTGTTTCCCAGAGATTCTTATTAGTTGTTCTGGGAGTGACCTGCTTCCATTTTTAATTCTCTGATGTGATCAACCACCATCAATGTAATATAATGGAGTTGAGGGAGATGGTATATCTAAAACAGGACTCAGAGCACTTGGCTTTAATTGCAGAGATTACCAGCTTCTACCCTAATGGCCCTCTAAGCATCCTTGAGCCTCACTTTTCCCATCTTAAAAATGAGCATACCAGTATCTACTTGTTCTTTGAGCCTAAGTTTGTGTGTTGGAATAAAAAAATATACAGTTTTTAAAATACTTTGAGGGGTATCTGGGTGGCTCAGTCGGTTAAGTGTCTGCCTTCGGCTCAGGTCATGATCTCAGGGTCCTGGGATCAAGTCCCACATCCGGCTCCCTGCTCAGCAGAAGGTCTGCTTCTCCCTCTGCCCCTTACCCCTGCTCGTGCTTGCTCTCAAACTCTACTCTCTCTCTCAAATAAATAAACAAAAAATCTAAATAAAATAAAATACTTTGAAAGTGTGTTTTAAACTGTAATAGATGAGGGGTGCCTGAGTGGCTCACTCGATTAAGCATCTGACTCTTGGTTTCAGCTCAGATTTTGGCTCAGCTCATGAGATTGAGTCCTGAGATGGGCTCCATGCTGAACGTGGAGCCTGCTTAAGATTCTCTTAAGATTCTCTCTCTCTCTCAACCTATAAACAAAACAAAACAAAACAAACACAAACCTGTAATGGATGTGATATTTGAAAATACGGGTGAAAATTCAGGTATTTTATTTTATTATTTATTTATTTATTTTCTTTTAAGATTTTATTTATTTATTTGACAGAGACAGAAGCAGGGGCACAAGCAGGAGGAGTGGGAGAGGGAGAAGCAGACTCCCCGCTGAGCAGGGACCCTGATGCTGGGCTCGATCCCAGCACCTGGGATCATGACCTGAGCCGAAGGCAGACGTTTAAGGACTGAGCCACCCAGGCCCCCCCAAAATTCCGGTATTTTAAAAAGTGTACTATTTGCTATTCGTAATTGCCCACCATCTATTTCATCTTGGGACTACAAGCAGGAGGGCAGACCTCATATCCACATGTGACCTAAACCAGGCCAATCAGGGGGTCCTTTGCTAGAAGGCAGGAGAGTTTCTGTGGTCAGGTTTCCATTCAGGTGCAGGGTCAGAACCCAGACCTGTCTGCCCTGAGATCTTGTCCTGACCTTGCCCCCAGTCTGCAGAGATGCTCCAGTGCTTCCAAATTTCCGAGCTTCTTATTTTTTTTCTTTTTGTAGTTACACAGTTGCAACTACTCTCCTTTACACTAAACTGAAATGATTCAGGCTTGACCTTTAACAAATAGCTCATTTCCTGACATGTCCTCAAAGACCCATGTTCCCTGTAGGCTCAGACGGTCTGAGAAGGACAGGGAGGGCTGCTACCCTGCCGCCCATCCCACTGAAGGCTGACTTGACTTGACATCATTTCTTTGTACTTCATGGGCTCCTGAAAGTGGTGCCGTGCCCGTTATCGTAGCGTGCCTTCTCTCCTTACAGCGCCCAGGAAGAGAGAGAATGATCTCTCGCAAGCAGGGATCAGGAGAAATCAGGAACTTTCTTGGCGTGTTAAGCATTCCATCAGGGAAGGAAGGCTGTGGATAAGGATAGAGCAACCAGTGGGCTCCTGGTTCCAGCCTTGGATCCAGCACTGTGTGACCTTGGACAAGTCGTTTAACCTCTTTGGGTCACAAGATCAACATCTGTAAATGGGACTCTGAAGTTTAAGGTGTTAAACAATTAAGAGTGCTCTCAATTAAGTACTTTGTATATATGAAAAATTTTTTATACCAGAAATTTTAAAATGTTGAATAATGATGATGATGAGGAGGAGGATAAGAAAGAAGAAAAGGGGCTATGCACTTAGATTGAAGAATTTTCGTTTGTTTATTTGAATTCCAGGAGCTACTTCAGATGGCTTAAAAGCAAATGCTTTTTCGAATCAGTGTTTAGTGCTCATATTTACTCAGGAGATAGGGTACAGAGTTGTGGGTTGCTAGGAACTTTCCTATTTATGGATCTTTTGTTCTTCGAAGAGAAAGAATTTATTTTGCACCAAAGAGAATTTATAATTAGTAGGTTGTGGTCATCTTGCTTGAGAAGCCTGTTTTTCTTTCTCATCATTTGTTGCACATATCTGCACACAAGTATCCACACACACAAACACACAAGGTTAATTAATGCTAAATCTATATCATCGGTACAAAAAGGCAAAAAGCTTCAGCACCTTCTATGCAAAAACTGCTTATTGTTATCCAGCACAACGCATTATTGTGAACTTGTCCTCACACAAAAGCTTTGCTTTATTTGCTATGAAGCTCTGTTTGGAGAATAGCAAAAGGACATGTCCTCAATTTTCAGCTTCTGCAAGTTAAAGCGTAGTTTTTTCAATTCTGATGCCAACCTGGAAAGAATAAATCTTCTATTTTCCATTGGGCAGGACATGCACTGCAAAAATCTATCTGAATTTGATAACAAGAATGTGTGGTGGGGTTATTAGTGATGAACTCACTCCAGCTCCCCTGATATTTGCCTGGGTCAAACTTGTATTGATTCTGGTTGCTGTTTGACAAGCTGGTATTATGGTTACAGAGTAGACATGGTTTGGAGTGTGGGTTCTTAGAGAAAGCGCCCAGAGGGTTCTTTTGTCTGAACTTTAATTGGAAGATAAGATAGAGTACTAGGAAATCAGGGCATGTGTATTTTTTCTTGGGATAAGGTTAGTATCTGGATGATCCTGGGCAGGGAAAAGAGGCTTAGAGATGGAATATGGGAGATTGTGTGGGCTAAGCTTACCAAACATTGTGTGAGCAGCTGAGAGTCCATGAAGGTATAAAACAGGGGCACTGGAAGTCTTAGATTGCTATTTCAGGTGTGTCTGCGTCCTTATCAAGACATTATAGCCAATGTTCCTAACAAATTACTTTGACTTCTATTATCTTTGAGGCCTTGGGCAAGTCACTTCACCCCTTTAAAGCTGCAGCTTCAAAGGTGAGAACATAATACCTACAGGGGCAGGCGTATTTGATGTGACAGGAGAGTTCCTAGTTATATTTAATTCAAAAGGCACAGAATTCAAGACTAATTCTGAAAAGTGAGGCGAGGCATTGATTAAGCCTGGAGCCAGGCTGCCTGGATTTAAATTCTACTTCTACTATTCACCTTTTCTTCATCTGCAAAATGGGGATAATAATAGTCCTACCATGTAGGATTTTTTGAGAAAAATAAAGGGGATGTTACCTATGAAATGCCTAGTTAGTGTCCAATAAGTATTAGCTTTCGTTCTAACAATTCTGATCTTCCACAAAAGTGGCACAGTCATGTGACCAAAGCGTAAATACTATTTAAAACTCTCTAGGCTTGTCATTTAAATTAGATAATTCTTCATACTTTTAAAAATTGAGAGACATTTGCTATATTTGAAATTTTGTAAATAAAATGAGACTGTGTTGATATTTTTATATTAAATGATTTCAGATTTGCATAATTGAAATTCGCATGACTCCAATTTTCATAAAAAGTGACTAGCTCTGGATCTCAGTGGGCTGTCATGAGCATTAAATATGCTAATGTACACCAATCTCACTTAGCCCAGGGCCTGGAATTATTAATAATAATGATCTCCAGGCAGTGAGAACCAAGTTTGGGCACTTGGGATAGAAAAAAAATGACCATTTCCCCATTATATCTTGCAATAATTCACATAATAATTGACTCTTTCTGTTATAGCACAGAATGGTTTGTTAGGAGCATAAGGGAGGGATTTAATAATTATTGCCTACAGATCCCCATGCCGGTGGGCTGGGGGGGAGGTTCAGAAAACTCAGACAAACTTCGGAACTCCATCAGACTCTTCAAATTCCACACCGAGGGATTGCTGATAACTCAGATGTTCTCTCATCTCTAAAACTTATACAAAAAGTATGCAAAATTGTAGGTCTTAAGAGAAAAATGTCTTAGTAAATGGTAATAAGTCCACAGGACTCATGCTTTCTATCTCTTACTCCCCCCAATCAATGATATCAGTTTTTGGTGTAGACTCCAAAATCAATTCACTATGGACAAAAGTCGGCTTTGGGTTTATGTCAGACTCCAAAGGGAGCTGTCTCCCCAGAATCAAATTTTATCTCTATCTATCTATCATCTATCTATCTATCTATCTATCTATCTATCTATCTATCTATCTATCTATCATCTATTATCTATCAATCTATTTATTTTTTATTTCTATATCTATCATCTATCTATCTATCCTTCCTTTGTTTATCCATTTATTTACCAAACTTACATTAAGATTTTACTCTATGTTAAGCATTGTGCTAAGTTTTGGAGAAAAAGAAAAATAAGTGACTGGATTGAAGGCTCTTAGGACATACACAGCCCAGAGTGGGAAGAATTTAATGTCACTTACAATAGAAGGTAATAGTGCAGTGATAAAGGATGCTATGAAAACCAAGGGAGGACCATCTAACTCAGCCTTGGGGATGAAGAAAATTAATTGGAGGAAGTTATGTTAGAGCTACTGGGAAAGCAGTGACTTCTGAAAGATCCCAGAAAAAATATGACTTTTAAGGAACTATCATAGTCATGTTGGTCTCTAACACTTGCCATTGGTAAAAATTAAGCTAAAAATGCATCAAGTCCACAGAGAACCAAACATTAACCCATGTCAAATTCAGATTGCATTTTAAAAATAAATAGTCAACAATTTGTGAGAAAAAAAAATGCAACCACCAGATAGCGAAACCAAAAGTACAAGGACAGTGAAAAACAGATTAATTCAAAGCCCAGCAGTACCTAGAAAATGTCATGGAAATTAAGTCTGGTTCTTTCCCTAATTTTGAGCCTAGAAGCTTAACATGGTTTGCACAACTTTGGAAGAAAAACAATTACCCTATGGTAATGAGTTCATTTACTTACTCAATAAATCTTTTGTATCTCTATTAGGTGTTAGATGCTTTTGCTGGGATTACAGCAATAGTCAAGAAGGGTATGCTTAACACCAACCAAGGTTATCTAGGACACCAAACCACTCACCATATTGTATTAACATAATGATACAAGGGGAAAGGTGTAAATTGTTTACTTTGGGTGTGGAAGTAAGCCATTGGGGGTTACAGGGACTTGTGCAGGTGACCCTTGAATGCAGATTGGATAAAAAACTGACCTGTTAGGTTAATGTGTTGAATAAATCATGGTTCATTGGCAAGGATAGGAACATAAGATGTTGGAAGAGTCTTGGGTGAATTGTGTTTGAATCAGGACATCTGAACAGGCTGCTCCTTAAATGTGGTTGCTTTTGTTTTCTCAGAGCGGTGAGAACAAGGAAGCAGTTAACAGGAAGTACCCCCAAAAACTTTATCATGCTGTTAAACATCTTACTTCTGCAACTATACCCTGAGTAATGAGTTTCATTATCTAAGTAACTTCCCTTTGTAAAGGATGTTTGGCTTTCCAATAATTTCTGACTTATTGATAATATAGGGACATCCTATTTAAAGACCTAAGGTAATGGTAGAATGTAAACATCTATATAGTTTTTATCTGAGTATGCTTGCTAAGATCTCTCTTAAAATGTTGACTTCTCAATCTGGGAGACCTAACAGTATGTCTGATTTCCTGGCCACACTGAGAGTAACCACCCTCCTTTCCCCCAACATACATTCTTGTCACAGGGATCTAAAAAGGCATCTTCAGAGCAAAGGATATAATAGAAGACAACATGCAAATACATTTCTGACGCCATGTTTCATTAATACCTTTCCATGGCAGCAGAAAGGAGTGGTGTCAGAGAGTAATTTCACTTACAAAGCCAAGCAGAAAATGAATTTCTCCTTGTGGGAGCCTGTATATGTGAGCATGACTATTTAAATTTTTTTTTAAGATTTTATTTATTTGCGAGAGAGAGAATGAGAAACAGAGAGCATGAGAGGGAGGAGGGTCAGAGGGAGAAGCAGACTCCCCGCTGAGCAGGGAGCCTGACGCAGGACTCGATCCCAGGACTCCAGGATCATGACCTGAGCCGAAGGCAGTCGCTTAACCAACTGAGCCACCCAGGCGCCCGAGCATGATTATTTAGAAGCCAGCCTCTGAAATCACAGGAGCCAATTCAAGGGAGCATGAAATTACCACAAAAAGGAAAACAATTTTCATCATTGAACTGTAATAGGAGTGGGAGAAGATTTTACATGACATGCAGCCTTTTTAAAAGTTGTTTTGCAAAAGACAGCTTCAGAGCTGTTATTATGTTACCCTAATCCTAATTTCCTGGATCACCACTGGTATCCAATCTGATTAATTATCAGTCATTTTCTTTTTTTTTAAGAGAGAGAGCGCATGCACGTGTGTGAGCGGCGATGGGGGGAGGGGGAATAGAGGGAGAGAGAGAATCTTAAGCAGGCTTCATGCCCAGCACAGAACCTGACTTGGGGTTCCATCTCTCGACCCTGCAATTATGACCTGAGCTGAGATCAAGAGTCAGCTGTTTAACTGACTGAGCCACCCAGACACCCCAATTATTAGACAGGTTTTAAAAAATATATGAGAATATTTCTGTTAGTGATGAGGGGATGATTAATAATAACCCCAAATTGGTACATACTCCAGGTCTCACAAGGTCTACCAAAGGCCAGGCAGAACTCTACCTGAGGTTTTTGACAGTAGGAAGACTCCTTTATTAAATACCCCAAGAAAAAGATCTTGGATTTGCGGTCTTATTCTTCTAAGTTAAAATCTCAGCTCTGCCATTGACTGGCTCTGTGGCCCAGGATAGCTTGCCAAACATTTTCAGTCTCAACTTTCTTATCTGGAAAATGGAAAAAAGAATATCTATCTTATGATTTTGAAGTTAAGATAAAAGAGATGGCATATATAAAATATTAACACAGTGCCTTACTGACAAATGATGCCTATTTACCCCTTGTGGGGTCTCTTCACATATGTTATAAGGGTCAGGCCTACCACTTGTTAAAGGTGCTTCAACAGGTGAGTCCCTGGAGGACAAGGCAAATGGCTTGGGGACCATCTTCATCCCTTCAAAGACAGGTCATGAAAAAAAGTAGAATGATCAAAGTCAAGAGCAAAGAATGTGAAAATAAAATAGATTGAGAATATAACATATTAACATTCTTTTTTTTGTTTTTAAGATTTTCTTTATTTGAGACAGAGAGAAAGAGAGAGCACAAGCAGGAGAGGAGCAGAGGGAGAGGGAGAAGCAGGCTACCCACTGAATAGGGAGCCCGACATGGGGCTCGATCCCAAGCCACTGAGACCATAACCTGAGCTGAAGGCAGCCTCTTAATCAACTGAGCCACTCAGGCGCCCCATATTAACGTTCTCACTGAGATTCATTACTATGACTTTTGCAAAACTGATCTTGACCACATAATTAGTATCATGAGTTTTAATGACCATCATCAGAGTTCTTAGATTTTTTTAAACTTTATTTTATTATGTTCTGTTAGTCACCATACAATACATCATTAGTTTTTGATGTGGTGATCCACGATTCATTGTTTTCGAATAACACCCAGTGTTCCATGCAGTACGTGCTCTCCTTAATACCCATCACTGGGCTAACCCACCTCCCCCAAGCCCCCTCCCCTCTAAAACCCTCAGTTTGTTTCTCAGAGTCCATAATCTCTCATGGTTCATCTCCCCCTCCGATTTCCCCTGTTCATTTTCCCCTTCCTTCTCCTAATGTCCTCCATGCCATTCCTTATGTTCCACAAATAAGTGAAACCATATGATAATTGACTTTCTCTGCTTGACTTATTTCACTTAGCATAATCTCCTCCAGTCCCACCCATGTTGATGTAAAAGTTGGGCATTCATCCTTTCTGATGGCTGAGTAATATTCCATTGTATATATGGACCACATCTTCTTTATCCATTCATCTGTTGAAGGGCATCTCGGCTCTTTCCATAGTTTGGCTATTGTGGACATTGCTGCTATGAACATTGGGGTGCTTATGGCCCTTATTTTCACTACATCTGTGTCTTTGGGGTAAATACCCAGAAGTGCAATTGCTGGATCATAGGGTAACTCCATATTTAATTTTTTGAGGCACCTCCACACTGTTTTCCAAAATGGCTGCACCAACTTGCATTCCCACCAACAGTGTCAAAAGATTCCCCTTTCTCCACAACCTCTCCAACATTTGTTGTTTCTTGCCTTGTCCATTTTTGCCATTCGAACTGGTGTAAGGTGGTATCTCAATGTGGTTTTGATTTGAATTTCCCTGATGGCTAATGATGATGAACATTTTTCATGTGTCTGTTAGCCATTCATATGTCTTCTTCAGAGAAGTGTCTTTGCATATCTTCTGCCCATTTTTTGACTTGATTATTTGTTTTTTGGGTGTTGAGTTTGAGAAGTTCTTTATAGATCTTGGATACCAGCCCTTTATCTGTAGTGTCATTTGCAAATAACTTCTCCCATTCTGTGGGTTGCCTCTTTGTTTTGTTGACTGTTTCCTTCGCTATGCAGAAGCTTTTTATCTTGATGAAGTCCCAAAAGTTCATTTTTGCTTTTGTTTCACTAGGCTTTGGAGATGTATCTTGAAAGAAGTTGCTGTGGCTGATGTCATAGAGGTTATTGCCTATGTTCTCCTCTAGGATTTTGATGGATTCCTGTCTCACATTGAGGTCTTTCATCCACTTTGAGTTTATCTTTGTGAATGGTGTTAGGAGAATGGTCGAGTTTCATTTTTCTGCATATGGCTGTCCAATTTTCCCAACACCATTTATTGAAGAGACTGTCTTTTTTCCATTACATATTTTTTCCTGCTTTGTCAAAGATTATTTGACCATAGAGTTGAGGGTCCATATCTGGGCTCTCTCTTCTGTTCCATTGATCTACATATCTGTTTTTGTACCAGTACCATGCTGTCTTGGTAATCACTGCTTTGTAATATAGCTTGAAATTGGGCAACGTGATGCCCCCAACTTTGTTTTTCTTTTTCAACATTTCCTTGGCGATTCGGGTTTTTTTCTGATTCCATACACTGTGAAAAATGTCATTGGAATTTTGATCAGGATAGCATTGAAGGTATAGATTGCTCTGGGTAGCATAGACATTTTAACAATGTTTATTCTTCTGATCCATGAGCATGGAATATTTTTCCATCTTTTTGTGTCTTCTTCAATTTCTTTCATGAGTGTTTTGTAGTTCCTAGAGTATAGATCCTTTACCTCTTTGGTTAGGCTTATTCCGAGGTATCTTATGGTTTTTGGTGCTATTGTAAATGGAATCGTTTCTCTAATTTCTCTTTCTACAGTTGTATTGTTAGTGTATAAGAAAGCAACTGATTTCTGTGCATTGATTTTGTATCCTGCCACATTACTGAATTGCTGTATGAGTTCTAGTAATTTAAGGGTGGAGTCTTTTGGGTTTTCCACATAAAGTATCATGTCATCTGTGAAAAGAGAGAGTTTGACTTCTTCTTTGCCAATTTGAGTACCTTTTATTTCTTTTTGTTGTCTGCCGTTGCTAGGACTTATAGTACTATGTTGAACAATAGTGGTGAGAGTGGGCATTCTTGACGTGTTCCTGATCTTAAGGGAAAGGCTCTCAGCTTTTCCCCATTGATGATGATATTCGCTGTGGGTTTTTCATAGTTGGATATTATGAACTTGAGAATTGTTCCCTCTATCCCTATACTCTGAAGAGTTTTAATCAGGAAAGATGCTGTAATTTGTCAAATGCTTTCTCTGCATCAATTGAGAGGACCATATGGTTCTTCTCTCTCCTCTTATGAATGTGTTCTATGACATTGATTGATTTGCAAATGTTGAACCACCCTTGCATCCTGGGGATAAATCCCACTTGGTCGTGGTGGATGATGCTTTTAAGGTAATGTTGGATCCTATTAGGTAGGATTTTGTTAAGGATTTTGGAATCCATATTCATCAGGGATATCATCTGAAATTCTCCTTTTTTATGGGGTCTTTGTCTGGTTTGGGGATTAAGGTAATGTTGGCCTCATAGAATGAGTCTGGAAGCCTTCCTTCTGTTTCTATTTTTTGAAACAGCTTCAGGAGAATAGGTATTATTTCTTCTTTGAATGTTTGGTAGAATTCCCCAGGGAATCCATCAGGCCCTGGACTAGTTTTTTGGGAGGTTTTTAATCACTGCTTCAATCTCATTACTGGCTATTGGCCTATTCAAGTTGTCAATTTCTTCCTGTTTCAGTCTTGGCAGTTTATAGGTTTCCAGGAAGGCATCCATTTCATCCAGATTGCTCAGTTTATTGGCATATAGTTGTTGATAATAATTTCTAATAATTGTTTCTATTTCCTTGGTGTTAGTCGTGATCTCTTCCCTTTTCTTCATAATTTTATTAATTTGGGTCCTTTCTCTTTTCTTTTGGATAAGTCTGGCCAGTGGTTTATCGATCTTTAATTCTTTCAAAGAACCAGCTTCTAGTTTTGTTGATCTGATCTACTGTGTTTCTAGTTTCTAATTCATTGATCTCTGCCCTAATCTTAATTATTTCTCTTCTAATGCATGGCGTAGGCATCGTTTGTTGCTTTTTCTCTAGTTCTTTAAGGTGTAGAGTTAATTGGTGAATTCAGGATTTTTCTATTTTTTTGAGTGAGGCTTGGATGGCTATATATTTCCCCCTTAGGACTGCCTTTGCAGTATCCCATAGGTTTTGGACCAATGTGTTTTCATTTTCATTGATTTCCATGAATTGTTTAAGTTCTTCTTTGATTTTCTGGTTGACTCAAACATTCTTTTTTTTTTTTTTTAAAGATTTTATTTATTTATTCATGAGAGACAGAGAGAGAGAGAGAGAGGCAGAGGGAGAAGCAGGCTCCCAAGGAGCAGAGAGCCCGATGCGGGACTCGATCCCAGGACCCTGGGATCATGACCTGAGCCGAAGGCAGACGCTTAACCATCTGAGCCACCCAGGCGCCCTGACCCAAACATTCTTGAGCAGAGTGGTCTTTAGCTCCCAAGTGTTTGAATCTTCCAAATTTTTTCTCGTGATTCAGTTCCAGTTTTAAAGCATTATGGTCTGAGAATATGCAGGGAATAATCTCAATCTTTTAGTATCTGTTGAGACCTGATTTGTGACCCAGTATGTGGTCTGTTCTGGAGAAAGTTCCATGTGTGCTCGAGAAGAATGAGTATTCTGTTGTTTTAGGGTGGAATGTTCTGTATATATATCTATGAGGTCCATCTGGTCCAGTGTGTCATTCAAAGCTCTTGTTTCTTTGTTGATTTTCTGCTTAGATGATCTGTCTATTGCTGAGAGTGCAGTATTGAGGTCTCCTACAATTAACATATTGTTATCAAATGACTCTTTATTTTGGTTAACAGTTGGCTTCTGTAGATGGCTACTCCCATGTTGGGGGCATAAATATTTGCAATTGTTAGATCTTCTTGTTGGATAGACTCTTTAAGAATGATATAGTGTCCTTCTGTGTCTCTAACTACAGTCTTTAGTTTAAAATATAATTTGTCTGATATAAGAATTGCTACCCCAGCTTTCTTTTGACTTCCGCTGGCATGGAAGATGGATCTCCATCCCTTCACTTTCAGTCTGGATGTATCTTTAGGTTCAAAATGAGTCTCTTGTAGACAGCATATGGATGGGTCCTATCTTTTTATCCAATCTGCAATCCTGTGTCGTTTTATGGGAGCATTTAGGCCGTTCATGTTGAGAATGATTATTGAAAGATATGAATTTATTGTCATCATGTTGCCTGTGAAGACATTGTTTTTATAGATAGTCCCTGTAAATTTCTTCTCTATATCACTCTTGGGGTCTTTCTCTTTTTATAGAACCCCCCTTAATAATTCTTGCAGGGCCGGCTTAGTGGTCACATATTCTTTCAGTTTCTGCCGGTCTTGGAAGCTCTGCATCTCTCCATCCGTTCTAAATGACAGCCTTGCTGGATAGAGTAGTCTTAGTTGCATGTTCTCTTTTAGTACCCTGAATATGTCTTGCCAGGCCTTTCTGGCTTGCCAGGTCTCTGTGGATAGGTCTGACGTTATTCTGATGTTCCTCCTTCTGTACGTAAGGAATCTTTTCCCCCTAACTGCCCTTAAGATGGTTTCCTTGGTTCTAAGATTTGCGAGTTTTACTATTGCATGCCGGCATGTTGGTCTGTTTTCCTTGATCTTGGGAGGGGTCCTCTCTGCCTCTAGGACACGAACGTTTGTTTCATTCCCCAGATAAGGGAAGTTCTCAGCTATGATTTGTTCAAATATATCTTCTAGTCCTCTCCTTCTCTCTCCACCCCCTCTGGATTCCAATAATTCTGACATTGGAACGTTTCATGGTGTCACTTATTTCTCTGATTCTATTTTCATGGATTCTGAGTTGTTTTTCCCTGGCCTCCGCTTTTCCCTTTTTAATCTATTAAATTGTCTTCCAGGTCACTAATTCATTCTCCTGCCTCGCTTACCCTAGCTGTTAGAGTATCTAGATTAGATTGGATCTCATTGATAGCATTTTTAAGTTCTGCCAGATCAGCTCTCATTTCTGCCTTTGGAGAATCTATGTTGCCATTAATCAATTTCTCCATTCTAGCTATCGTCTTCCTAACTGTTACCCTGAAGTCCATTTCTGACATCTTGGTTATATCTGCATCCATTTTAAAATCTGTGGCACAAGTCACAGTCTCTGAGTCTTTCCTATTTTGGGGGTTCCTCCTCCTAGTCATTCTGTTGAGGAGTGGTTGCGGGAGTGTACAGAGTCCAAATTATTGACCACAACCCAAACAGATGCACCTGTTTTATAGGTATCTTAGGGTTATCACCCTCTTGTTCTCCCAGCCTGTCTTCTGGGGGAGGAGCCGGCTGGGCTGTTACTCAGGCAACCCTGTTTGGGCAGAGTTGCCCTGCCTCCTCTGGGGGAGGGGATGGCTCAGTGAAAACCAGTTTTTTGGGGGCTTTTGTTCTCTGGCGGCTTTCCCTGGTGGCTTTCCACATATCTTCAGAGAGTCAGAGCAGAAGAGACCATTTCCAACCCTCTGCCTCAGAGCAGAGAGATCGCAATCTGTTCTTCAGTGAGCTCTCCAGGCCACACCGTCTCTGTTTCTGTCCGTGCTGCTATAAACTGCAGCATCCTTGGTTGTGTGCCACTCAGCAGCGCTCCCAGTCCTGCCTCCAGGTCGGGGCACATCTCTGCCCTCTGTGCTTCTAAAACTGCCAGAGGCTCCCAGTTCACAGACGCAACACCACCGCTCCAGGTTTCCGTCCTGGGGGCTGCCTTAAAGTCTTATCCCCGCCGCTACCGGTCTGTGTGTCTGTGTCCCATCCCCAGCGCGGGAGGCTGTCGTTCACCAGTGGTGTAGGATCCCCATGGCCAGGCTCCCTCCTGCTGCTGTTTATCCTCCGATATTTGCCCTTGGAATCACGACTCCCCACTTCATACCTCGAAACCAACCACCTGCAATCTTCTGTTTGTAGAGATCCAGATCATCTTAATCTTAGGTTGATTTCGTGGGTGCTCAGAGTGTTCTGGTAGATATCCAGCTCAATTCCGGGGACCAGTTGAAATAGGGCCCCCTACTCCTCCACCATCTTTCCCCCCCTCTCGAGTTCTTAGATTCTTAAACTGTATTGAATATCACTGGATGGCAAGTTCCTCCCTTTGTCATCAGCCAGATACATGGGTTTCCAGATTTCAGCTGTCCTTTGACTTGCTGTCCCCAATTGGTTTGACAAAATAATGTTCAAATAACTCCAGTTATATTTTGTCTTGTTTTATTTGATTAGGTTGTTTTACTTTCCATTGCAAGTCACAAAATGTAGACCAAAATATAGTGACCTCACTGTAATCTTTTCTCTACATCTATAGTCATGGTGATCTGAAACAACAAAAAACCAAATTAAAAAATAAAAACAGTTTTAACTCAGGTAAAATGTAATAGCATGTTTAAAAATTACAGATTTAGCAATTATTTGGAAATTTTTTATGTGAATGAATGATGAGTGGTTAAAGGCCTAATTTTATTTTTTATTTTTAGCATCTATTTAAACAGTCTCCCATGGGTATTAAGGCAATAGTTTTAGTGGAAAGTTGATGAGATTTGGCAGTCTTCTTGGACTGACTCTCTGAGGAGTCATGAAGATGATAAAGTTATATATTGTGTTTCAACATTTACTATTATACTGTCTCTGAAAGACAAACCTGATTTTTAAAATATTCAGCTTCTGTAATAAAGCAGGAAGTATACAACTAAGAAGCCTGGTGTGCATGAATAAATTTAAATTATTTTACTATTACTTCCAAAATAAAAGTGCACATAACTTTTTAAACATTTTCAGTGAGAACATCTTAGAAATGATAGGTGATCTTTCAAGTATATATTCCTTTAGTCAATAAGAATTTTTCATTTTAAGGTGGAAATTTATTTTATTACATTAAGAAATCTTGTGATTCTCTAACTGGCATCATATCACATACCAGCTAAGAATGGAAAAATCAAAATTTCAACCTAACCAATGTTTTACAAAATAAAAGTAACTTTGGTTTTCTTTTCCCTGTGAGTAAACTACACTGGCCTCTTGTATCTTCTTATCGTGGATATGATAAGGCTCCTACCTCCCTCTGACCTCATCACCTCCCACCCTTTCCTTCAGTCACCATGCTTTAGCCACTTTGGCTTTTGTCCTTCTAGATTACTCTGCCAGCCTTGTTCTGGCCTCAGGCTCTTTGCCTTACAATCTAGAGTGGACTTCCCCAGAGCCCTGCCCGACTGGCTCTTTGTAGTCATTCATTTTCTAGTGCAAGGATTTATGCTTCAGAAGGACCTTCTTCAATCTGAAGTGGTCACCCTCTCTTTCATTCCATTTTATTTTCTTCTTAGGATAGATCATGATACGAATTTATCTGTACTATTCATTTGTTTTCTTTAGGCCATCTGTCTCCACCTCTCTCCCTCTGCATTAAACACAAGTCCCATAAAAGGAGGAGATCCATCTCCACAAGCCACTTACCCAATGAATGAATGAAATGAATTTTCCTTTATTGTAAACATTCCTGCTGGTGGTTCTGTCTTTGGAAGAACTGGGTCATAAACACATAAATCAAAAATAGTTTAGGGTGGCTGGGTGGCTCAGTCAGTTACGTGTCTGCCTTCAGCTCTGGTCATGATCCTAGGGTCCTGGCATGGAGCCCCATGTTGGGCTCCCTGCTCTGCAGGGGGTTTGCTTCTCCTTCTGCTCCTCCTCCCACTCCTTCTCTCAATCTCTCTCTTTCTCAAATAATAAATAAGTAAAATTAAAATGAAATAATTTAGTGGAAGAATAAAAAACCAAGTAGCTACCCTGAGTTGCCCTCTCCTCCCCAGCAGTGATAAATGGGCTCTGGAATGAGAATCAAAGGATCTGGATTCTAGCCAATGAGCCCATATGAATTAACTGTTACCCTTCATACCTGTTTATTCATGTATCAATGAGGAAGTAGATGATTTCAAAGATGTTTTCTACTCCTAGTATCTTATCATTTTTAACGCAAATACTGCAACTTGGCAGTCTGATATCATGGTGGATGTTTATAAATTTTGCATGACAACATGGATGAACCTTGAAGAAATTATAGTAAGTGGACTAAGTCAGACAGAGTAAAGCAGATACTGTATGATTTCACTCATATGTGGAATCTAAAGCAAAAAACCAAAAATTAGAAAAAAAAAAAAAAAACCAGGACTCATAGAGAGAACAGATTGGTGGTTGCCAGAGGTGGAGGGTTGGGGGTGGGCAAAATGAGTGAAGGTGGTCAAAAAGTAGAAACTTGCAGTTAAGGAATAAATTAAGTCATAGGGATGTAATGCACAGCACAGTGACTATAGTTACTAAATACATATTAACTATACTATTAATAATAGTATTGCATATTTGAAAGTTGCCAAGAGAGTATATCTTAAAAGTTCTCATCACAAGAAAAAAAATATAACTATGAATGGTAATGGATGTTAGCCGGATTTATTGGGATCATTTCATAATAAATACAAATATTGAACCCTTGTGTCTTACACCTGAGACTAATATAATGTTATATGTCAATTATACCTCAGTAAAAATATTGCCTATGAATGTTATATATTCTGGTCCTAAATTAAAATATCTCACAACTTCTAAGTAACATAAAATGTAATGTTTGCATGAGATTGAAGTTAATGGACAGATTAGCAATTGTTGAAATCTCTGAACTTTGCTGTAGGTTTATGTCCTAAGAGTTTCCTACAAATTTTTAAGTACCAGAGTGAGAGATAGGGAGCTATAAGTGCCCCTACCATCTTCTGCCCAGAGGAGACAACCAGACTTCACAAATACTGTCTGTAACTTACATTTCATCTACCCAGATAACACTGGAACTTCCAGCCATACTGCTTAGAGAAGGTGGAGGCAAAAGTGCTAGTTCATAAAAAGCAATTTTTCCACTTCTCAATGGACTCCTCTAACATTATGTAGATAAACCTATGAAAAGATATGAACCATTCTAATACAGTTGATAAGGCCTGGGCTCCAGCTTCACTTCCACTGGCAAGTAGTTGTATGCACTTGAACAATTTTGGCTGCAGTGGACTCATTTTTGGAATAACCCCACAGACTCTACAAATTCCCTGAAATTGTAATTCCAACTTCCAATTTTTCTGAGTTAATATCTACAGTAATCAAAATTCATTAAAATATATCCTGAGAAATCTATAAAAGAGAAGACACTGGTCAAAGACGAAAGCCACAGTAGACTTTTTAAGAAGAAATCACATTTGAATGGTTCTTTATTAAGCCTACCAACTTTCTTCAGGTGGAAGAAAGGTTGAGATGAAGAGTGACCATAGCAGGTGTTTTTTTCTGTCTCTCATAAGAGGAAATTTAGCGCAGGGCAGCCAGAATGCAAGATCATTTCTGTGGACCAATTGTTCAGTGACCTGTATGAAATGAGTTGGTTATTTCTCCAAAGGAATGATCTCTTATATAAAGTAAAGGATACAAAGAACAATAATGTCCAAGTTGGGAAACTTATACCTTTGAAAGATAAATATACCTCCAGATTTAGGATGGAATCAGCAGGGATCCATTGATGATTACAGGAGAAGCAATGTGATTAGATTAGAATCTTAACTCTTTCAACATACCTGAAAAAGAATTTAATTCAGTTTCTCTCTCACAGTTCTTTATTTTTCACGTAGCAGACTATTCTACATCTGCATTTTTGTTACCATCGTTTCTGTTTGCGTTTCCTTTTCTTCTTTCCCTATCCCTTGCTTGCCTAAAGATTTCTTTATAATCAACTTCTACCCCCTCTATTCCATTTCTTATGGTGAAGATTGTTTTTGTAATTCACGTCTTCTATTGGTTATTCTTAAATTTTTATTCTTACACTCATGAAAAATAGATTTACAGCCATGTGTCCATGGGCATGAAAGTGCATGTCAGGACTGTCATAGTCAAGAGAACTTGGTGGACTTGAAGTTTCAATGGCTTTCTCAATGTTGTGATTAAAAACCACTTATAGAAGAGTTGTAGCCTTTGGTTATTTTTCAACAGGTTGCCAATAATTTTGAAAGAGAAATTTCTGGTCCTGGGCTCTTCTTGTACACCAGTATATATTATACTAATTGATTATCATAGATACATAATTAGTAGTTGCTCTGATTATATCTTGCTGTGTAACCCATCACTCCAAAATCTAGTGGCTTAACAGAGCTATTTTTTTTTTTAATTTAAGATCACGAATCTGCTACATTTCCTAAATTTGACTGGCTAAATTTGTTCTCTGCCATGGGTTTTAGCTGTTGTTTAGTCTTTGTGGCATGGGTACCTTATACCTGCTGGATAAAGGTCTTCCTTTGGGCAAGACTTCTTTTGAAACTCTACATAACACCCATACATCTGCTACATGTCTCCTGATACTGCCATGTGGCCGCATTAGAGCAGACATGCCTCCTAACAGGTCGCAGTGATGGTGATTGTCTTCCCTTGGCATATGTCCTTTCCATTGGCTTGTTTAAGTACCAGATGGCCCTTATCCATAGTTGGCAACTCTAATTTTTTTTTTTTTCAAAAAGAACTCATGGAAGAATCCATGGTATATCACGTATACCAAACTTCTTACTTAATAAAGCTCTGTCATTTAAAGTTACTGAATCCTAGGCAGAATTTAGTTTATTTTTAAATAATCAAGCAAATGGGGCACAACAAGAGCTTTTTCTTCCCTGCATTTTCCTTAAACAAGTTCTCTGTTTAAATTCTGAGATTTATTAAGAGCTTTTATTTATAAACTGCTAGAGGCATTCTCTCCCTCTCTCCATTCCCCCCTCTCTCCCTTTCTCTCATACTCCCTCCCTGTGTCCATTTTTTATTTTTATTTTTTTATTTTTTTTAATTCTTATGTTAATCCCCATACATTACATCATTAGTTTTAGATGAAGTGTTCCATGATTCATTTTTTGTGCATAACACCCAGTGCTCCATGCAGAACGTGCCCTCCTCAATACCCACCACCAGGATAACCCATCCTCCCACCCCCCTCCCCTCTAGAACCCTGTTTGTTTTTCAGAGTCCATCGTCTCTCATGGTTCGTCTACCCCTCTGATTTCCCCCGCTTCATTCTTCCCCTCCTGCTACCTTCTTCTTCTTTTTTTTTTCTTAACATATATTGCATTATTTGTTTCAGAGGTACAGATCTGAGATTCAACAGTCTTGCACAATTCACAGTGCTTACCAGAGCACATACCCTCCCCAGTGTCTTATCACCCAGTCACCCCATCCCTCCCACCCCACCCCCCACTCCAGCAACCCTCAGTTTGTTTCCTGAGATTAAGAATTCCTCATATCAGTGAGATCATATGATACATGTCTTTCTCTGTTTGTCCCTGTGTCCATTTTTAAAAATCTATGTCTTATGGGGTGCCTGGCAACCCAGGAATTGCACTACTGAGTATTTACCCCAAAGATACAAATGTAGGGATCTGAAGGGGTATGTGCACCCTGATGTTTATAGCAACAATGTCCACAATAGCCAAACTGTGGAAAGAGCCAAGATGTCCATCAACAGATGAATGGATAAAGAAGATGTGGTATATATATATACAATGGAATATTATGCAGCCATCAAAAGGAATGAAATCTTGCCATTTGCAATGACATGGATGGAACTGGAGGGTATTATGCTGAACGAAATAAGTCAATCAGAAAGACATGTATCATATGATCTCACTGATATGAGGAATTCTTAATCTCAGGAAACAAACTGAGGGTTGCTGGTGTGCTGGGGGGTGGGAGGGATGTGGCTCGGTGATAGACGTTGGGGAGGGTATGTGCTATGGTGAGTGCTGTGAATTGTGTAAGACTGTTGAATCACAGACCTGTACCTCTGAAACAAATAATATATGTTAAAAAAAAGAAGAAGATAGCAGGAAGGGAAAAATGAAGGGGGGAATCAGAGGGGGAGACAAACCATGAGAGACTATGGGCTCTGAGAAACAAACTGGGGGTTCTAGAGGGGAGGGGGGGGATGGTTTGGCCTGGTGATAGGTATTAAGGAGGGCATGTATTGAATGGAACACTGCATATTATAGGCAAACAATGAATCATGGAATACTACATCAAAAACTAATGACGTAATGTATGGTGATTAACATAACATAATAAAATAAAATTTAAAAAAATAAAATAAATCTATTTCTTATGGGGCTCCTGGGTGGCTCAGTCATTAAGCATCTGCCTTCGGCTCAGGTCATGATCTTAGGGTCCTGGGATCGAACCCCGCATCGGTCTCCCTGCTCAGCGGGAAGACTGCTTCTCCCTCTCCCACTCCCCCTGCTTGTGTTTCCTCTCTCGTATCTCTCTCTGTCAAATAAACAAATACAATCTTTAAAAAAAAATCTTTTTCTTATGACTCTGTCCCTCCTTTTCACAAATATTAAATGTCTCATTTTACTCCATAACTGAGTATTGCAGTGAATAATTGCTATTTGCTCATCTTCTAAGACTCTTTTTATATAAAATGTAAATCACAACATCTTCCTTTCACGTCCCTAATTTTGCAGTTCAAGCATGGGCAATTAAAGGGAGAAGCTAGAGAAAGCTTACCCTAATATTTTCTTGCATATCTTCACTGTGTTGCTAGTAAAACATAAAGAATATACTATTTGGAACCTTTATATATACAATAGCTGCCTTGTATTAGTCCCCTTACCATACTCTACAAGTAGTTCAAATGACCAAAAGAAATTAGAAATTGAAAGGAAAATAAGCACACCAAGATTAACCACCTTCCCCTGGCATATATAACACATGGTGCCACTTAGCTATGGTAATGTAGACTTAATATATCCACGTACAATGAAAGACCAAATACCTGCTAAAAACCCAGACAGTTAGTGATTTGTTAACTTAGTTGCAACACTTTTGATGAAAAAAATAAATATTTCTATATTTGGTGACTTAGATAATCCTTATAAAGTGTATTAATTTGTTTTAATAGTTATACCTCTTGCAAATCCTTTCTATTTCCCTCAGATGAAACAATCTCTTTATTCTTTGAGATGCCAAATCTGAATCAAATTTAAAACATGCAACATCTTCCTTTGTTTGCTACAGAATAAAATCACTTTCTTTTATTGAGATTTCTGGCTAAAAACAGGGTAGACTTTTGATTTTAGTGGTAAAGAAGCTCTTCAAAGCATTGCTTCTGATCTGGGTCTTGGTTGCCGTTGGTTGCAAGCTATGCTGAACACATGGGCATATATGTACATATGGTCACACTATTTATAAGGTAATGATTTTCTTCTCTTTTACATTCTAGGCTTATGCTTCATTAGGTACATGTTAATTTTTGTGAACGAGAACAGTTTTTATAAATCTCTGTTTGGGTCCCTCTTCTTGACGTTAGTGTTATCTTTTTTTTTTTTTTTAAGATTTTATTTATTTATTTGACAGAGAGAGATCCAGCAAGAGAGGGAACACAAGCAGGGGGAGTGGGAGAGGGAGAAGCAGGCTTCCCACTGAGCAGGGAGCCTGATGCGGGGCTCGATCCCAGGACCCTGAGATCATGACCTGAGCCAAAGGCAGATGCTTAATGACTGAGCCACCCAGGAGCCCCAGACCTTTAGTGTTTCTTAAATCTTTTACTTTTAAGATGGTATAATTGTCCTAGTCCACTACTCTGTGCGACTGTTTCTAAGGACCACTGCTGGAGTAGATGTTCAAATTATTAATGTTTTTATTTTTCCCTTAAGGTAAAAAATACTATTTTGGCACAAAATATGCCAGGTTCACGCAGATTCAACGAAACAATATGTTAGTGATTCAAAAAAAGCACAGCTTCTATAGAAATCAGGAGAGCTTTTATGTCTTGAACATGATTTTGCAGCAGAAATCAGTCTTTCCTTCAGTTCTTTATTTTTCCTTCATGTAAAAATGAAATTTCTTTACAGAGGAGCCACATAACACTGACAGTACCCCTGTGATCACACACTTCGAAAAACTAGAAGGACTGCGGGGCTCACGATGGCCTAGACACTTCTTGGGAAAAAAAATCTAGCTTCTGTTAAACATAGTGGTCTTAATCCAAGTGTTCCTCTCTGTTCCATCTTGAAATCCCACTAAAATTACATAAAAGGAATAAGCAAGCAAGGAATAAGAGTACAGAGGCAAAGAGAACTGGAGAGGAGAATAGCAGTAGGGGGAAACTGGCCTCAGCTAGAAGAGTGAGAACTAACATGGAAAGCTGTCTGTACATGGGGCTTAATCCTGTGGATCATGGGAGCCAGTGGAGAATACACCTGAGTTATTCCTTTTGAGGTGTGAGCAAGCTGGGGTATTCATACAATGATTCCAAGCTTGCATTAATGGAGGGCTGCTCCAGGAAAGCATTAATTAAGGCAGCAAAGTGAGCTCTAAGAGCCAGGGAAAGACTTCAAGAAAAGCAGGGGTGCAGTTGGAACTCTAGCAGGTGTGCACTGAGTGGAAAGTGCTAGGGAATTTGGGTAGGGCACCAACAGTATTTACTATACATAATGAATTACTAATTTTTAAAAATTTGCTATCTGGATTATAATATATTTGGGCCCCACATAATTAAAGACCATAGCAATATGTAAGAAATTTCTTTATATTATTATTATTTTTTTTAAATAAGTAGAAAATCTTTGAACAGGAATCTTGGGTTACCCATGTTTCATTAAAAAAAATACTGATTTTAATTATTTTTCATGAGATTTTCCCCAAGAATATTTGAAAGTATATTTTAAACAACCTAATAGCCAACTTTCTTTTCTCTTATTGGATCCCTTTTTTATTGCCAGGAAAAAAAATACTTAAGATCAAAGATGGTGAAACTCTTATAAACTGAGGCAGTTCCTAAGGGTCAAATAAAACTAGAAAGGAAAAGGAACATACTTCACAAATATTGGGCCAAGAAAGTACACAGAGGAAGCCTCAGTTAAAAATCTTTGCTATTTGTGGAAACTAAAGCATATTCCTATCTGCAGCTCACTCTAGGCTTGGAAAGGTGAAGGGAAATCTCAAGAACCCTCAGACTCTGATGGACAGAGAGACATGAAAGGCATGGCAGCCAAGCCTGTATGTTCTGTATGCATCTCCTTGTTCACAAAAGAAAATCCAACCAGTCCACTGGCAAATAAATATGGCCACTCAGAGACTATTATGCTCATGAAAAAAAAAATTCTTTTGCTGTTTTTAAGACTGAGAGGCAAACAATATACTTTAAAAGACACTGATTTCTTATGGCCCACACATATGAAAGGCCTATCAAAATTTTAGCTGACAGCAATACTGTTTTCAGCACATATGCTTGTATTTATTTCTTGTCATTAATTACATCCAAGGTATACAAGTGGCCTTTATTTTTGTTGGCTACCAGCAGAAAAAACATTTCCTGGGGAAAGCATGAAAGGTCAAGGACCAAGTTCCTTTTTCATATTTTCAGTCTTATAGTATGTGCCTAGAATATCTTAGATACAATACTAGAAAAAGAGGCTATTTTCTTTTTGAAATTGAGATCTATTTTAGGAGTAAGGAGCAGCCTGGATGTGTCTTCAGATTAATTTTTCTTCCAAAACATTCTTCCCATAGAATTCTTTCTCTGAATTGTTTCAATGCAGTATCTGATTAAGTCATTGTTTTTCATTATGGCCACACAGTTTTTCCATATTTCTCAAAATGAAATTTATTATTTGGTTTAGTTGTTTCTTGGCCTGTTTTGCTCCTATATTTTGAGGCAAGATGTTAAAATATTATTTCATGAAATACTTCAAAGTGCTACAAATGTTTGGAATTATTCACATATTTATAACTTAAAGGGTGGTGCATAAACGTCCATTTGCTACCTTAATTGTTGCTTGTTTTACATTGGGAGAATTATTTCAAAAAATAGATAACTTCTCAGCTCATTCCAGGTACTTTTCCAGGTGCAGAGTTACACTGTTTTTTCCATTTGTTTCATCTAATTCCGTATTCTATGGAGGGTATATCTAAAATAAAAAGTACAACAAAACCAACAAAATAGACAGTTTCTCTCCAATAAACTCAAGTCTTTTTTTTTTTAAAGATTTTATTTATTTATTTGAGACAGAGAGTATGCACGCGCGGGGGGAGGGGCAGAGGGAGAAGAAGCAGACTCTCCACTGAGCAGGGAGCCCGAAGGACCCTGGGGTCATGACCTGAGCCAAAGGCAGATGCTTAACAGACTGAGCCACCCAGGCACCCTCAAGTCTTCTTCTTTGTTTTAAGAAAATATTTATTATTATTTGTTACGGATTGACTGTTTCTGTCTCCAGCCCCACCCTACCCTCATTCATATGTTGAAGCCCTAACCCCAATGTGACTATATTTGGAAATAAGACGTTTATGGAAGTCATTACGTTTAAGTAAGGTCACATGGGTGGGGCTCTGGTCAAATAGGATTCGTGTCCTTATAAGAGTCAGTGGAGATCCCACTCTTTCTGTCTCCACCATGTGAGGACATAGTGGGAAGGCAACCATCTGCAAGCTGCAAAGAAAGCTCTCACCAGAAATAAAATCAGCTGGCCTCTTTGGAAGGCATAACAATGATCATGAATTGCTTCACTCCTAAGAATAAATTGTCATATTCTGGAAATTAGTTGATTTAGGTTTCTTTGCATGCTTAGATCTCTGACATACTAAAACAACAACAATAAAACAACAACAACTTTGATTTTATAGCTTACCTAGCTTGTTTTTGTTAAGGTGGAAGAAACAATAACAGGAATTTCCTCATCTTCTTTGAAAGCGGAAATCCCTAACACTTTAAAACGCAATTTGAAAATAGTTTTGACTTTATGTTGGTCTTGTTTTAGAGATCCACAGTGGAATCTGCTAGCTGCACAGTACATTGTTTTATGTTTGATTAACATCCATCAATTGGCTAATGTATTCCAATGATTGACAAATTTGTAGATAATGATTCTACTTTCAATAATGATTCATTTACTGGAACACAGACTTTGGGTTAGACCAGCCTGGGACTTACTTAAAATTACTGCCACTGTATGTGATAAGCCCTTTATTGGTCCTTGACCTGCTAGGATTTTTTCACTAAAGTTCTTCCATTATCCTTGGATGAACTGTCTTCATCTTATTGTTTTAACTATTTTCTTTATAATTTCATTTGTACATCTTTATCTGTATTGCTCATGTTTTATACTATTTTTTTTAATTTGGTATCTATTTCCTTTTAAATTTCATTTAAGAAAAATCATCTGCATTTATTTGAATTTATTAAGGAAAATCATCCTTAATTTTATTTTAGAGTGATACATATATTTCCTGTCCAGGTCCTTCTCCAGTCACCCTCCCCCTCAGGAATCTGAGTTGTGCAAGTCTCATTGCCTATTTAACATCATGAATGTGCCCACGGACATCATAATCATTTTATTAATTCACTCATTATCATTTATCTTTTAACAAGTGGTAATTGGGCACCCACCAGGTACTCTGCATGTGCTCGATGTTTGATACAATAAGTGCAAGAAACAGTCATTGACCTAGATTGATTACATTACATTGTCCCACATTCTTTCACGTTCATCTCTTTTTGGTCAATAATTTTATGTGATGTTTTTCATAGATGCTAATAACATCAGTAACCTAACTCACTTTTCAGTAGTCTTTTGCAATGCTGAGTCAAGTTAAAGATGAAAAGCCCTTATCTGACTTATAGAATCTAAGAATATTTATTGATTTAATGTTGCCTTCATAGACATTCCAGGTGGTAGGTCCAGCCTAGCCCCTGGCAGATAGTCTCAATAAGAATCATATAAGAAATAGAAAATATACTTAACTAACAAGATTTCACAGTTATCCCATTTTTGACCTACCTTCAAATGCAATAAAAACCCAAATTTTTATGGATGGAGAGACATTAAAAGAACATATAAGAGAAGGCACTGCAGCTAGTGTTCTAATTCTAATATATCAGATTTCGTGGGAGATGTTCATCTATCTTTTTGTGATCCCATGGCATCTTGTTCTACCATTACTTGACATTCTAAGGGGTGACTGGCGCTATAAAAATTCTCAAGATTGCCAAATTTCCCTAAAACTTCATGAGTAAAGAATTGATTATTCTGTTTGGTTCAACAAATGAATATGCAATATAAACACTTTTTTAAAAAGATTTTATTTATTTATTTGAGAAAGGGAGAGAGCGAGAGAGAGCATGAGCTGGGGGAAAGGCAGATGGAGAGGGAGAGGCAGACTCCTTGCTGAGCAGGGAGCCCCACACGGGACTCGATTTCCGGACTCCGGGATCATGATCTGAGCTGAAGTCAAGACGCTTAACCGACTGAGCCCCCCAGGCGCCCCTATATAACACTGCTTGGTGAAAACAAGGTTGTCAGTTACTTAA
Organism: Mirounga angustirostris; assembly: GCF_029215605.1. Taxonomy (NCBI): domain Eukaryota; kingdom Metazoa; phylum Chordata; class Mammalia; order Carnivora; family Phocidae; genus Mirounga; species Mirounga angustirostris. The sequence goes on along the minus strand of NW_026991709.1, from coordinate 139,828,680 downwards.
GCCATTTTTTAGGATGAGAAGGGTTGTGTTAATATGACCTTGAGCTATTTATCAATTAGTGGTCAATTATTTTAAATTTTCAGGATTGCCTATCTTTAACCTTTATTTATCCATCCTCCTTCCCTAGAGTTTTACCTACCCAATGATAACCAGCTAGTATAACTTTTAATCATTCTGTGTATTCATGATCTGTACTTAGGTTCAAGTGTGATTGACAGAGTTCTTAGTATATTAGTTGCTTCAGATGTGGCCATCTGGATGGACCAAACATTGAAACCTGATTGTTCTCTTTCGGAAATAAAATTCAACTGCTGTTATATACCAACGCTTGGGTACCCTTGGGGAAACTTTATCTAAATATATCTGTGCTAAATGTAATACGATGCCCCTTCTAACCCCGGCTATAGATATGTGATTCCAGGAGAGATCCTGAGAATGATGGGCAGGAGCCACTTACCATGACTCGTGACTTCCAACAGAGCCGCTGACACTGCTACGAGTCACTGACAGCCCTGCCTTGGTAGCCTTCCTGGTCCATACCTATAAGCTTTTCCCTTTCTATTCTATCTCCAGGTAACAATAAGGTGGAGAATATTTTCCTTGTAGAAATAAATACTTAGGCTACACATAAACATGCTGAATGTCAAGTGAAGCCTTTTACAGATAACTTGCAGTCCTTAAGTGGGGGGGGAACAAATCAAATTAATTGATTTCAGCTTCAAAATTAGATAGATTAGCCCATAATTCTTTTGGAGGAAAGCATTAATTATGGCATTAATGGCATATTAATTATGGCATTCTTAACAGTTTAGAGGTATTAGTTTAATTTTGTCTTGAGCCAGTATTGAAAAGTTAAGTTTTTAAAAATGTGTTCATTTTGATGTAAGTCTTCAAATTTGTTAGCATATTAACATTAATTCCATTCTCTTACTATGTTTTGAAATTTAATTTTATCAGAGTGTCCCATACATATAAAATGTGCGCAAAACCCTTGTAAGGTAGATTAATTTTCACAAAATTAAGTTCAAATAAAAGCAGTACTCAGAAAAAATAATGCAATATTATCAAATATCAGAAGTCCCCTCCAAAGTACAGGCTGAAGCGAAGGAGAACCCATTTTTGTAACCTAAAACTCACATGATGGGAAGCTTGTTTTATTGAAAGAAAAAAAAGGGGACCCAAGAGTTTAGAGAATCATTTTCCATGGCCCTGTCTCTGGAGTAACCCAAAGAATGAGTTACAAATACACATTTTATCGTTATTTATATGCCTGACTTAATGGTTAATTACTTCTACCATGTTTGAAATTAGCTAGAAAAATGAGCGGACACATAAATATTCAAGTTGAAGAAAAGAGAGGGCAGAAGACATCTTAAGAAAATGTTTGGTGGTGGACACCTAGGTGGCTCAGTTGGTTAAGTGGCTGACTCTTGATTTCAACTCAGGTCATGATCTCAGAGTCATGAGATTGAGCCCTGTGTTGGGCTCTGCACTAAGCGGGGAGTGTGTTTGAGATTCTCTCTCCCTCTCTCTCTGTCCCTCCCCTGGCTCCTGCTCTCTCTCTCTAAAAATAAATAAATAAATCTTAAAAAAAAAAAAAAAGAAAGAAAATGTCTGGTGAAAAGTTAAGTATGCAAGCTGAATTTCCTTTCTACACCCATCTACTCCTTGGAAGAATCCTTATATCTTAAATAAGAAATCTCTCTGCCTTATTGTCCCTTCTCCCAGATTCTCTTCTCTTAGAGCTTGATGTGATGGTAGGGTGCACCGCGTAGGTCTTGGGTCACTCAGTCAGCTTATCAGAAGCTTGTGTCATGCTTAAAGCAGAGATCTCACAGTGTTTTCTTGGATTTTTTCCAAAATCCACTGATCGCTGTAAGGGAGGATGGAATGCTCTCTCATACTCAGTTTTCAAGCAGTGATTCAATTTAACACACATACACATTGTGCCAACTACTGTGGTAAGAACCGGGCATATAAATGCAGTCTAAACATCTGCTATAGCCCTCCTGCACGTGTTAAACCTGATTAGTCACCATTGCATTTTAAGTCCAGAATTCTTCCAATAATATTTATGACTTCTTTCCTCATTTTTTCTGACTTTGCGTTCATGCATCAGTGCACACGTATTGTTTCAGACCTATGCTGACCAGTAGACAAGTTTAAGTCCTATTGTTATTACCCATGAGAAACTGAATCATACTCAGAATTTTCTAACTTTAGACACTTTAGTGAAAAGTCGAAAATAATGTGGAAGGGACCCATGACGCACTTTCTTGTTTCTTCCATATTTTTGCCCCATTTCTCTCATTCTTCGTCTTATCAAAGGATTTGACCTTGACTGCTTGACCTTCTTCATCACACACCCCTTAAAAATGTAAAAATACACTTTTTTTTTTTTTTTAACGTGTTTCTCCTGGGAGTGCAGGTCCAACAGTCAAGGTTACTTCCATAGAGGGAACTCTACACTTCCCTTCAAGTGTAAACAAATTAGTTACTCAACAATTAATGGTGTAGCAAAATAAATGTGAACATGAATATAGACAAGTCTCTAGGGAAATTCAAATCTCCTGATGAACTTTAAAAAAAGTAAAAAACCTGCATAAATTAAGAGAGGGGATATCTGAATAGAAGAAAATGAGAGGTAGTCAAATATCTACCCCCAAATCTGCATCAGGGCAAAATAATATCTTTTGTTTTGCCCAATTTTCAAGAACCTCTAATTTCTATTTTATAGAAAATCCTCCAGACTACAGGAATTAATAGTAAATATGAAAATCTTCCCAAATTGTTCTATAAGCATAATATAACTCTGATATCACAAATGAAAAGTGAATGCATAAAAAGCTTCATTTTCTTAACAGTTTAGAGGTATTAGTTTAATTTTGTCTTGAGCCAGTATTGAAAAGTTAAGTTTTTAAAAATGTGTTCATTTTGATGTAAGCCTTCAAATTTGTTAGCATATTAACATTAATTCTATTCTCTTATTATGTTTTAAAATTTAATTTTATCAGAGTGTCCCATACATATAAAATGTGCATAAAACCCTTGTAAGGTAGATTAATTTTCACAAAATTGAGTTCAAATAAAAGCAGTACTCAGAAAAAATAATGCAATATTATCAAATATCAGAAGTTCCCTCCATAGTCCTTGAGGGAAAATATGTTAGTGTAACCATTATTCTGCCTGTGCAACCATGGACTAGCTTTGCATTTTTAAAATTTATATAAACTGAATCATACGGTATATATTCTTGTGTCTGGCTTTTATTCTTAAGGTTTAAGGATTTGTCCATGTTATAGAATGTAGTTATAATTTGTTAGTTTTTATTAGTGTCTAGTATCCCATAGTGTGAATATGCCACAATGTATTTATTCCTTCTACTTTTTTAAAAAACATTTATTTATTGATTCGAGGGAGAGATAGCAAGCACGTGCCAGTGGTAGTTGGGCGGGGTGGTGGAAGCAGAGGGAGAGGGAGAGAGAATCTCAAGCAGACTACAAGCTTAGCTCAGAGCCTGACACGGGGCTTGATCTCATGACCTTGAGATTATGACCTGAGCTGAAATCAAGAGTAGGATGCCCCAATTCCATTTTTGATATACATTTGAGTAGTTTTCAGTTCTGGCTATTTCTTAAATAGGAGAAAATTAAAAGGGAGTTGAAGATCTTTCCCTTAATAGGCAGCAGGCTCAAATAATTTGGGGATCAAGTTCCACCAGATTTTAAGAACCCATAACTTCTATTTTCTATAAACTGCTCTAGAACATTCTTTGACATGACTTTTGGAATACAATTGCTGGATCACAGGCCATAAGCACGTTCGAACGTTTTTCTAAACTGGTGCCCCAATTTAAATTCTCAGCAGCGTAGCTGTAATATACTGCTCCCCAACATTTGGCATTCACAGTCTGTTTCATTCATTACAGGTGTGTACTGGCACCTCATTTTGTTTTAATTTTCATTTGTTTATAATTAATGATATTGAGCCCTTTATATGTACCTATTAGCCATTTGGATGTTTTTTTTGTGATGTGTATACTCTTTTTTTTTTTTTAAAGATTTTATTTATTTATTTGAGAGAGAGAGCACAAGAGGGGGCAGCGGGAGAGGGAGAAGCAGACTCCCTGCTGAGCAGGTAGCCCGATGCGGGACTCGATCCTGGGACTCCAGGATCATGACCTGAGCCGAAGGCAGTCGCTTAACCAACTGAGCCACCCAGGCGCCCGTGATGTGTATAATCTTTTAACCCACTTGCTTTTTCTTATTAAGTTAAAAAAAATATATCCTAGATGCAAATCTTTCATCACATATGTGCATGGAAAATATCATTGCCCCTCAAAGGCTTTCCCTTTCACTGCCTTAAATGGGGTCTTTTGAGGAAAAGAACTTCTTCTTCATTTTAACTTAGAATAATTTATCCATTTTTCTCCTTTATGGTTTTAGCTATTCTTGTGACTTACTTAAAATATCCTTGCCTAACACAGGGTTTAAAGACATCCTCCTATGTTTTCTTCTAGAAACTTTATTGTTTTACTTTTCTTAATTTAATCTAGGTAATCCAATTGATGTGTGTGTGTGTGTGTGTGGTATAAGATATTGTTGAGCTTTCATTTTCTCATGGGGTATTCTATTCTAGCACCATTTATTGGAAAGACCCTCCTTTCCCACTTTCTCTGCAGTTGTACCCTTTTCATAAGTCTAGTGACTGTAGAAGTATAGTTCTGTTGCTGAGCTCCTCATCCTGTGACATCGGTTTTGATACCTATTCTTTTACAATAAATTTCTTATTTGTCTGTAGGAGTTCTCCAACCACTGACCTTCTTTAGTCTTGGCCCTCTGTATTTGTACATAAACTTCAAAATTATTAAGTTGGGGCATCTGGGTGGTTCAGTCGGTTAAGCATTGGACTCTTGATTTTGGCTGGGGTCATGATCTCAGGATTGTGAGATGAGCCCTGCATTGGGCTCCACACTCAGCAGGGAGTCTGCTTGGGATTCTCTCTCTCCCCCTCCCTCGGCCCCTCCCCATGCTTGTGCTCTTTCTTTCTCTCTCTAAAATAAATAAATAAATCTTTAAAAAAATAAAATTATCGTGGCTATTTACACAGAGACACATACACACACACCTGGTGGGATTTTAACTGAAACTATATTGATTCTGTAAATCAATTTGTGGAGAACTATTATTATTTTTTTTTAACAAAGTTGAATCTTCCAGGAACATGATCTGTCTCTCTGTTTACTTAGGTATTTTTAAATTTCTCACAATTATGTTTCATAGTTTTTAGTGTACAACATGTTATCTTTATTCTTAGCTACTTGATTTGTTCATGCTATTGTATATTTTAATGTTTTCTGATTATTTGTTGCTGGTCTGTAGAAATCTAAATTGACTTCATATTCTGCAACCTAGCTACATCATTCTGTTATTTTTATGTCTCTATTTTATCGGCAGTTAGTTAACTTCTATATGCTCTATTTTCTGATGTGTAAAAAAGAAACATATTAGTAGTTCTAACTACACAGAGATAGTGTGATAATTAAGTGAGATAATACATATCAAACACTTAGAATAGTTTTTAACCCAAAATAATTGCTATGTAAGTGGTAGATATTATTATATATACTAACATAAAATGATCTCCAAGACATTGTTAACATACCAAGTTATAAATTAAAGCATTATAACTCCAATATGTTTAAATAGCAATGATTATGTGTGCAAGTGCATATTTACATGAATGTGTTGAAAAGGTCTGAAAGAACACTAAATAGTGCATTAATAATGGTTACTTCTGGGATGAGCATGAGGTGGGGAAATGTAAAGACTTTATTATGTGTACTTCCATATTTGTTTTCTTTTTGTTTTTTTCTTTGTAATGAGACTGTATTTAAATTTTACTTACATCCCCTAAAATTCTAATTTTAAAAATCAACTTTGATCTCTGTATGAAATGTAGAGAAGAACTGGAAAGCCCACAGGTCAATATAATCTATTTTTTTTAAGATTTATTTATTTGAGAGAGAGAGAGAGAGAGAGAAAGAGAGCATACGGAGGGAGGGGCAGAGGGAGAGAATCTTCAAGTAGATTCCCGGCTAAGCACGGAGCCCAGTGCAGGGCTCCATCTCAGAACCCAGAGATCATGACCTGAGCAGAAACCAAGAGGTGGACGCTCAACTGACTGGGCCATCCAGGCGCCCCTCAATATAATCTTTCAGTGCTAGTGAGCTAGTTAGAAGGAGAAATTTCCAGGGTTTGTAATTGGCAGCCGCCCAGGGAATGGAGTAGAAAGTATGGATTTAAGATATGCCTCACATATGGAATGGACAGATCTCAGTGATGATCAGATGCAAAAGGTAAGGGAGAGAGAGAGGAGTTCTCTCTGATGTCCGGGTTTCTGGTTTTGGCGACTGTGTAGATGACTGTGTTAGTCAACAAGATCGCAAACGCCAGAGGCAGGTAGGCTTGTAGGAAGAAAAAAAGCCAATTTCAGTTTTACGCCTGCAAAATCTGGGAAATGTGTGCTGCATTCATGTGGATCTTGTCAGTAGGCACTTGGGGGCCTGTATGTGGTGGTCGGTAGAACGGCTTGGGCTGGGGCTTCTATTTTGGAGCAGACTATGCCTAGTGCATACTTCACAGCCTGAGATGTCCACGCAAAGATGCGTGGAGATGGATGAGAAGAAGGCCGTGGCCATTAGCTCTTCTTTTACCTCTTTTTTTAATTGACAGTTGGGGGTACAAGACAGAAAAGCAAGATGCTCCAATGGGAGACATAATAATCTTTTTTCCTTCTCTTCCTTGAAAGATCATTATTCTACACATATTGTAGAATACGCAACTCCTTTTTTTTAATGGTGATGGTGGCCCGCTTTCTTAAAAAGCTGAACTGCTCTTCAAAAATAAAAGTAAAATAAACTCTGGATGCTTTTCTACTTCTACACAAACTGATAGGATCCCCAGTGGCTGAGAAGAGTGTTCCTCTACCCCTGTTTCTCTGTAGTTACCTCGCGAGGGCTACCGATTCACCTACCAGCTGTTCAGAAATGGTATGAGGTTCTGAGGCCTGAGGGCATCTGAAGGCAGGGTCCCTTTCTTAAATTTTTGGTTGACCAGAGGTATGTTGTCTCTACAAACACAGCATAACTCCTGAGTGAGAAGTAAAAATAAAACACCATTAGTTTGTTTTTTTAGCTAGCTGACACAGATTGGTTGATGTATTATTTTTTCCTCTCATTGAATTGATTGTAGCAACAATTCATTATTCAGAAAATTTTCATTAAATTTCCTGCAAGTTCAGGAAACTGGACCAGGCCTAGTATCTTGGATTTAAATATTAGGGGGTCATTATCATTTTTATGGCTCTCAGAAGGGCCCTAAATATTTTTTCTGTATAAGTGAGTTACAATACTTTACAATAGAATAGTGAATAGCACTTTGGAATATAGAGTGTGGAATTTTCGGTATTCATTTATGGATTACCTTGTATTTTTATGAGAGTATCCAAACAATAAAGGTTTAACAAATTATCAGCTTAAACACATAGTAATATCTCAGGCCTGAGCAAACAACATGACTTTTATCTTAGTTACCAAGAGGAGGAGTCTCTATTGGGTTTCATTTTCTCAGCATAAAATCGACAACACTGACATTTCTTGGAAGGTTCCTTTGTGTTGAGACATGGTCTAGGTATGAGGATATATGGTAATTAGTCAAGCAAACAATAATTAAAGCTATCAGTCAGTATGTGTGACTAGAAAACTATAGGCTAAGGAAAAATGTGTCTGCACGAAAAAACAAACAAAAAATGAGTGGGTAGTGTGTCATGAAACCTTGGCAATGGTTTGCCAGGGACTGTATCTTAACCCAAAGGGAAGAAACCAGTGCGTGGATTTCCTGACACTTTTACATCCAATTTGAATGTTAGAATAGGGGCATCTTGGTGCCACAGTCAGTTAAGCGACTGACGCTTGGTTTCGGCTCAGATTGTGATCTTAGGGTCACAAGATCAAGCCCCGGGTCAAGCCCTGTGCTCAGTGCAGAGTCTGCTTGAGATTCTCCCTCTCCCTCTGCCCCTCCCATTGGTGCTCTCTCTCTCTCTCTCTAAAATAAATAAATGAATCTTTAAAAAAAAAGTCAGAATGAAAAACTGACTTAGACAGAAAAACAGACAGGCAGACAGACACACACATACAGGTCCATACAGTAAAGAATATAATTCTGTGAATACTTTAGTCCAGAGCCAACATTCAATTTAGAGGATAATTAAGGGAAAGGGAATTTCTTCCTGAATTATCCACATTGACTTTCAAATAGTTGTCACTGGAAGGAGCAAAATGCAAACCAACAAGAAAATACAGTTTTTTTCAGAAATGTTTTAATAACTCAATGTATTAGTTTCTTATTGCATCTGTAATAAGATGCAACCCTAGGTCCCCACAAGTCCCAACCCATTAGAGTATCAAGTCAGGTTCCAAATCTGATCTAGACCTCATTAGTTCTAAAGTCCCCAATCTCATCATTAAATAATCTAAATTGGGTGTGAATGAGACTCTAGATATATCTCATCCTGGCACAGAATTCCTCTCCATCTGTGTACCTATAACACTGAAGACTCAAGTTATCTGTTCCAAAAATAAAATGATGGTACAAGCATTGGATAGCAGTTATATGTATCCCTATCCCCCAAAGGAGAAAATGAAAAGAAAAAAGGAGGTCCCAAGCAATTTTGAAATTCAAGTGGGCAAACTCCATTAGGTTTTAAGGCTCAGAAATAGTTTATTCCTCTGTGGTCCATGGATCCAGCCTCTGGGCTCAAAGTTCTCTTCTTCTGCCCCACAGAACCATCCTTCCTTTTTCACTGAAGGTATTATGAGTTTTATCAGTCTGTTTCCTGCCTACAAATTTTTGGGAGTCCAAAGTCTTCTGGGTCTCCTGCTAGCTCAGGGATTCATTCTGTTAGACAAAATGTTTCTCCACTGGTCTTTTCTAGATAATATCTCTATTTTTGTCCTCTGCTGAAATAGCTGAGGGGATGCATGATTCACATGCCTCATCACTTCAAAGGGCCTTCTCTGTGAATGAATACTGTGACCTTTTGTCTCTTCTAAGAATCTAGGAAAAAGCTCCAGAGAATCACCCTTGGATTTCTCTCCAGAGCATACCTTCCTGACTAAGTGAATCTCTTAATTTTGGTATCTTTCGCAATCTGGATAAGGCTAAATACACACTTCTACCAAGTTCTTTCTGCATCATGGTTCCTCTCTCAAATTATCTCTTTTTTCCTCAAATTTTACCATAGGCAGCAAAGAGAACCATGCTGCATCTTTAACACTTTGCTTGGAAATCTCCTCAGCTAAATATCCAAGTCCACTGTCTATCAGTTCTGTTCTCCACTCAACTCTGCGACACAATTTAGCTATGCTTCCTGCCACTAGGTAAGAGGGGTGCCCTTTCTCTCAGCTTTCAATAGCACGTTACTCCTTATTTCTGAGCCTTTAGCAACAGCCTCTTTAATGTCCATATTTCCATCAACAGTCTTTTTATGATAATTTTAATGTTCTCTAAAATGATAGAAACTTACTTCCTTCTGAGCCCTCACAAGCAGCACTGTAGTGCCCATATTTGAACCGATAGTCGGTCTGAAGGAATCTAGGCTTTTTCTTTCACGCACCTCAGAATTCCTCAATCCTCTAACCATTACCCAATTCCAAAGTCACATCCACATTTTTAGGTATTTGTTACAGCAGCATTTCCAGACACCAAAATATGTATTCATTTCTTATTGTTGCTGCAACAAATCATCACAAATTTGGTGCTTTCTTAAAATGGCACAGATATATTCTCCTATAGTTTGGAAGGGCTGGAGAAGTCCAATATGAGTGTTGAGGAACTAAAATCAAAGTGTTAGCTGGTTTGATTCATTCTGGAGTCTTTGAGGGGAGACTCTACTTCTTTGCTCTTTTCAGCTTCTAGAAGCTGCCTGCATTCCTTAGCTCCTGGCCCTTTCTTGCATTATGCTAACTTCTTACTTCCAGTGTCATATTTCTTACTACTTTTCTGATCTCCTGCCTCTCTCTTATAAGGACGCTTGTGATTACATCACCCCCTCAGGTAATCTCCCCACCTAAAAAACCTTAACTTATTCACATCTGCAAAGTACCCTTGCCATGTAAGGTACCATATTCACAGGTTCTGGGATTAGGATATTGGATAAATTTGGTGGACATCTTTGGGGGACTCACTCAAAGAAAACAGATTTTTGCCCAAATTATCCAATTTGGAGAATTTTTTTCAGCCCTCTACTTTTGGCATTTATTTGTTTGTTTGTCTTTTTATTTAATTCATTAACATTTAATAATCATCTCTTCTGGACCAGGCTCTGCGTCATGTATCGGGGCTAATAAAGATGATTATTAGGTTTCCTATACTCAAAGCACAAGGGGAGAGAATTGCAAAACAATATCGTAAGAACAATAATGGAGTTACAAACAGAATGTCAGATCCGTGAGAATCAATATCCTAGTGCCTGTTTGCCATTAAGTGAAATGACATAATCACATATGTCAAGTATGTTTCAAAATATTGACCAACTTACAGCCATCTCTTGGGAGTCTCGGGTGAAGACAGACTGCCTGGCAACTCTTAAACACTTCCCTCACAATTTTGAGCAATATAAGAGGCTTGAACCTGAATTTTTCTTTAGCAGGAAGCATTTTATGTATTTATCACATCAATTCCCATACCTTGGACAATCCTTGTCCCCAGCAGTGGCCAACAAAGTTCTAGAAGCATTGAAAATGCTTACTAAATACTTGTCAAGCTGAAGTGAATTGAATTTGGATTTGAGTTGCAAAAAAAGACTGCTTGAAAAAAAATCATTCTGCTGTTTTAGGGGGATTTGAGAAGAGTGTAATCAGGTTCTTTGTTGACTTCCACTTCAGCTGGTTGTCAGAGAAAAGAAACTCTTATCAGGTGTGACATGGAAAAATGAGATTGGAAGAAAAGAACAGTGCTGGTTGGTTTTGAGATGTGATCAAAAAGGTTTTTATTTATCCCTTGGTAACCTCTAGAGAGCCTTGACAGCTGTATCCTCCCTAAAAGCCTTAATAACCCAACCAATGTGTTTGGCTGCTGATCATCAATTTCATACTTGCTAATGATTTACTGGTAGCAAACCCAGCCCCAAAGTCTGCAATCCAGTAGCATTGGCAGCCACAGAGGAAATACTGGCCTTGAGCACTACACAAGCTATAAAGAACCAGGATTGTCTAGACTTGACACTTTTTAATGCTGCCAATAACAGTATAGCCTTGGATACAAACTCTACTCCTGGCTTAAAAAATGACACTATCATTGATATCAAAGATTTATTCTATAATAGACAGACTGTGCTGGTGTGGAAACTTGTCATCTATAATCCACTGTTTCCAGAAGGCTAGGCTAAAATGTATCTTTTCACTGTGGACCGAATCCATGCACCAAAGGGTTTGCTGAATGAATGGATAGAATAAATATGGGAGTGTTTATCTGCCCTACGGGTAAAAAGGCAAACAAATTAATTTCAATCTCTTTAGCAGATGTCTTGGTTTTCCCAAAATGAGTGTGATAGCTACCCAAGTCTCCTATTTATCAGTTAAAACATTCTAGAGATTCTCTGAAATCCAGAGCCTGTGTATCCTGTCTCCTCTCTACACTGCCCAGGCAGCAGTGACTTTTCTGTTTTTTCCTCCATTATAATCATTATCAACCCACCATTTATTAAGCACCTATTATATACCACACACTTTAATGTGCAGTTTATTTAAATGATCCCTTAATTTCATTTAATCCTCTTGTGTGAAAATTTTCCACTCCCAACATCAGTTTGGGGTGTTTTTATCTTGCTCAATCCAAGCCCAAATTTTAGGAGAAATTACCTTCACACCCATAATCCTCCCAGTGTCCTTGGGCCCCTTTTGTGCTTTCAGATGCCTTGACATGGGTCAGGGAGGAAACGCTCATAGAGCAGCCAAAAGCTATGGCCTTCAACGATGCAAAGCTTGGGCAAGATGTTGGCCTACTTACATTATGACTAAAGAACTGGGTTGTGGGGGCTCTGGGTATGGAATGGGTACACTGTGACTTACCCAAAGGCAGCTAGCCAGTTTTGGCAAATTTTACTCCAACTGGAACCTCAGAACTGATGAATTCTCTCATACTCTGAGGCAGGAGGACAATGCCCCTTGTAGCACTTTTTGCTCTGGTCTACATACCCGGCACTTCCACATTGACAGGCCTCCTCTAGAGCCTGGCCCTCAAGATGTCCACACCCTCAGTTTGGCACTTCTCTTCTTTGGGCTTCCACCAACGTCCCCTTTCTACCTTTTACACTGAAGCCCTCATCAGGCTCTTATCCCAAAAAAGAGTATACAAGATATGTAGAAGTGCTTAGGTTTCCTAGATCTGGGCCCCTAAGCATTATTCACAGATAATGTGTTTATTCTATGTCAAGGGTAAGAAGGCCTTGGGATTTGTGGCAAAATTGTGGGTCCAAGGGCTTCCAGAGAAAGAATAAATAGAGTTGAGTTTTATATTAAAAATTAGAACAGGTTGCATATTACTGAGAGAAAGTGGAGCAGGGTGGCTAGGCTGTGTGTGTTCTCAGGCCAGTCTGGCTGGGTCTGCACAGCCAGACTCTACCACTGACTAGCTCACCTAGGAAAGAAGTTGGCAATTTTTTTCCATTAAGGGTTAATAGTAAATAGTTTGGCTCTGTGACCATGCAGTCTTTATTACATCTATTCAGTGCTACCACTGTAGCATGAAAGCAACCACAGGCACTGCATAAACAAATGAACATGACTGTATTCCAGTAAAACTTTATTTAAACAAAAACAAAAACAAAAAGAACAGATGTTAGGCTTGATTTAGTTCATGCGCTATAGTTTACCACCCCCTAACCTACGCCAATTTACTTAATGCTATGGACTGATTGTGTGTGTCCCCAAATTCATCCCAATAGGATGGTATCTGGAGGTGAGCTTTTGGGACTTTCTGGGTGCTGAGGATAGAGTCCTCCATGAGGATAGAGTCCTCATGAATTGGCTAGTGCCCTTATGAAAGAGACCCCAGAGAGCTCCCTCACTTCTTCTGTCATGTGAGGACATAGGGAGAAAGATGACCATCTATGAACCAGGAAGCAAGTTTTCACCAGACACTGAATCTGCTGGCCCCTTTATCTTGGACTTTGCAGTCTCCAGAACTGTGAAGAATAATTGCTTGATGTTTAAGTCACACAGTGTATGGTATTTTTGTGATAGCAGCCCCAAGAGACTAAGGCACTTAGCCTCTCTAACCTCATTTATAAAATAGGGATAATAAGATAATACTAATGCACATAAATTACTTAGAAGCATACCTGACACTCAAGAAATTCTATGACTGGGCGCCTGGGTGGCTCAGTTGGTTAAGCGACTGCCTTCGGCTCAGATCATGATCCTGGAGTCCCAGGATCGAGTCCCGCATCGGGCTCCCTGCTCGGCAGGGAATCTGCTTCTCCCTCTGACCCTCCTCCCTCTCATGCTCTCTGTCTCTCATTCTCTCTCTCTCAAATAAATAAATAAAATATTTGAAAAAAAAAAAGAAATTCTATGATTATTGTTGTTCTTTTTTTTTTTTTTTAAAGATTTCATTTATTTATTTGACGGAGAGATAGAGAGAGAGAACAAGTAGGCAGAGAGGCAGGCAGAGGGAGAGGGAGAAGCAGGCCTCCCGCCGAGCAGGGAGCCCGACGCAGGGCTCAATCCCAGGACCTTGGGATCATGACCTGAGCCAAAGGCAGACGCTTAACGACTGAGCCACCCAGGCACCCTATTATTGTTCTTTTATATCCAGCTGCCTAATCAACATTTGCACTTGGTTATCTGACTGACATTTCAAATTTAGTAAGTCCAAAACTGAACTCTTGATCTTTCTTCTCAAATCTGTCCCTCTCTCAGACTTCCCCATTTCAGTGGATGGCAATTCCATCTTTCCAGTTGCTCAAACTAAAACCCTGGACTCAGCACCAACTCTATTCTTTCCCCAATACCCTATATTTAATCCATTAGGGTGTTCTTTTGGCTGTATATCTAAATATATCCAAAACCTGATGACTTCTCCCCATTTCTATGCTACCACCTGGTGTCTCTTGGCTGTAATTGGACCTTTTCATGGAAGTTTAAGGAAAATCCTCCTCTCATCTTTGCTCTCTGGCTAACCCCACCTTCCCTCCTGTGGCTTACTAAAGTTAGTTTTACTTTATTTGCAACTATTTTAAAATCTTAAATAAAGTCAATGGGCAATATTTTCCTGGCCAGTATACCATCATTGGAGAATGTTAAGCATTAAGCTTAGGGAATAAAATCATTCCAATTCATGCAGGAAATCTGCCAAGAAGAACAAGAGATGGGGGACTTAAATTTTCTGTGGTTAGTTAAGTTCCCGTAAGTTACGAGATGCCAAGTAGTAGATTGTTCAATAGGAGCTGGTTTAGTTACTACTTCTTCATCAAGAAGCATTAAGTCTGGGTGGAGCTGGGACAAGGGTGGAGACAGATACTTGCCTCTGTTGCAAAATAGAAGAGGGTGCCAAAACCTTTGTAGTCAAGAGAAATACTATTTTAATGCAATATTCTAAAAGAATCAAATCAGCAAACTACGACTTGTGGCATAACCTCCTGTTTTTGTCAGTGAAATTTAATTAGAAAACACCTATCCATTTCTGAGGGAGATGGGACACAAGCCTGGAGGAAGAGCAGTAGGGAGTTCTGTGGGCAAGCTGACCAGCAAGTCTTCATGCCTATAATCGCCTCTCACTAATAAGGATCACCTTCCACATGACCCTGGTGCAACGGGAAGGAAATTGGCCTGGGAAGCTGGTTGACCAGAATTCTAGTTCCTGGCACTGCCACGGGCCCTGGGCAAAACTTGTAATCTCTCCTCATCCATGAAGTTAAGGGTTTGAACTTCATCATCCTCAAAGGTCTTGTACTTCTAAAATTCTACAAAATGCATTTGCCAAACTTTCTCTAGGTACCTAGTCACGTATGCTATTTGTCTTGTTCCCTGAATCCTCTGCACTCAAACTTTGCTTTTTTCCAATGAAGTTCCTTTCATTCTTAGCTTTGAGGTGGTTAATTCTGATACCAGCATAGTTAAAGTAGACCCTGGAGCCACCTCCAAATCCCATATAGTACTGACTTATTAGCATCTCCCCACAGAACACTGTGCTCTCCTTTTGGTGCAGATGATCATGGTACATGCTAGAATTCTCATTCTGTTGCTTTCATTCTGCAAGTGCTTTTATACTCTGTTCATAAATCTGACTAATAATAACTTTAAATTGGAGGCTGCTGGCTAGCAGCTTTATTCTTCTCTGAAGGCGACACCAAAGTGAACGGGCACATAGCAGACACATTTACAGGAATTAAAAAGAAGAGTGTGGGAAGAATTCACTCACAAAAGTGCGACAATCCTTCTTTAGAGAGCTCCATGCCTGGCTTTGATGAGTAGAGTGAAGGCAGAGAGTGACCAAAATGATTTTTTTTTAAAGATTTTATTTATTTATTTGAGAGAGAGAAACAGCATGAGAGGGGATAGGGTCAGAGGGAGAAGCAGGCTCCCTGCTGAGCCAGGAGCCCGATGTGGGACTCGATCCCAGGACTCTGGGATCATGACCTGAGCCGAAGGCAGTCGCTTAACCAACTGAGCCACCCAGGCACCCAAGAGTGACCAAAATGATTCAGGAAACATGGCTTGATGCCCACGAGCAGTTGCAGCTAATACCAACACTTCATCCAGTCTCTGTTGTAGTGCCGCTGGCTTTTCTACAAATCATTGTTAATTTACCACAGTTACACCCATGTATTAAAAAGTACATTTAGGGGCCCCTGGTGGCTCAGTCCATTAAGCGTCTGCTTTCGGCTCAGGTCATGATCCCAGGGTCCTGGATCGAGTCCCACATCGGGCTCCCTGCTCGGCGGGGAGCCTGCTTCTCTCTCTCCCACTCCCCCTGCTTGTGTTCCCTCCCTCTCTGTGTCTCTCTCTGTCAAATAAATAAATAAAATCTTTAAAAAATAAAATAAAATAATAAATAAAATAAAATACATTTAGCTAGCGCAGAAGACACTATGAATTGAGCATATCCTCAAGCATATCAATTTTTCTATACCCATAAGTCTATTTCCTTCTTAAATATGTAATGAATTTTTGTGGACACTAATACGAACCATCCCTCTATCTCTTTACTTGTTTCATTTCCCACAAAAAAAGAAAAATAACCATTTAACTCACATTAAATTTTTTTTTAAGATTTTATTTATTTATTTGAGAGAGAGCACAAGCAGGGGGAGCGGCAGGCAAAGGAAAAAGCAGGTTCCCTGCCGAGCAGCGAGCCTGATGTGGGGCTCGATCCCAGGATCCCGGGATCATGACCTGAACCGAAGGCAGATGCCCAACCGACTGAGTCACCCAGGTGCCCCAATCATATTAGATTTTGATCAAACCAATAGCAATCACTATTTTTCACACTTTTTCCGGTCAATGAGGAAATTTTCCACTCACCACTCAAGAAGCATCATGCCAGCCCGGGACTGACTACCAGAAAGACATACACCTTGTAGAAAATCCAGTGGCTAAAAAAGGAACAGCCACTCCAGCCAGCCCATGCATCATTAGAGTTGGTATAGGAAACCTCTCTTCCTTTCCCCTCAAAATGATACCTGCCAGGTCGTTAGTCTTCAGGCACCATTTGCACACACCTCAGCTTTCCTTGTTCTGTCCCAAGCTAACCCCTTTGTTCTGTCCCAAGCTAACCCCTTCTTAATGGATGTGGAGCCTGGCATCTTTCTTTCCATGCATACCCACTCATCTTCTGCCTGTACCCTTGCTGTCTTCTCTATACAATTCTGCCAGGGAGCTGATTTTCTCAGAGAAGCCAGAATCACAAAGGACCAAAGAAATTTCTTTCTTTTTTTTTAAATTTATTTATTTGACAAAGAGAGACAACAGCGAGAGAGGGAACACAGGCAGGGGGAGTGGGAGAGGGAGAAGCAGGCTTCCCCCCGAGCAGGGAGCCCGATGCGGGGCTCGATCCCAGGACCCTGGGATCATGACCCGAGCCAAAGGCAGACGCTCAACGACTGAGCCACCCAGGCGCCCCGGACCAAAGAAATTTCTTAGAGAACTCAAGCAATCAGTAGATGTGATTGACATAGCATGCCATAGGTTCTCTGAGACTCGTTTGCTCTTACTGTTATTGGAGAACCCACACTGCCTTTCAGTGAATGTTGATCATCATTTTTTTAGGGTCATTTCCTCACCAAAATGAAGCTTTACAAAACAGGAGTGTCTTTTATTATCTATGAAAATGGCTTTTGTTATTTTTTAAGTATATAAAATCATTTTAAAGCCCTTTGTGTTTGTTAAAACAACATTACAAGACTGGAATAATTTGTTTTTATTTATTTATTTATTTATTTATTTATTTATTTATTTATTTATTTTAAAAGATTTATTATTTATTAGAGAGAGAGAGAGTGTGAGCAGGGGGAGGGGCAGAGGGAGAGGGAGAGAGAGAATCTCAACCAGACCCGCTGCCGAGGGCAGAGCTGGATACAGGGCTCAATCTCATGACCCTGAGATCACTACCTGAGCTGAAACCAGAGTCGGATGCTCAACAGACTGAGCCACCCAGGCACCCTTAGAATGATTTGTTTCTACAAGAAATAATTATCTATAATCCCACTATCTGAATATGGGACTATTTTTTTCTTAAGTATCTCTTTTCAATCTTGGTCTCTATACTTAAGTCTATTTTTAAAGTTGCAATATTCATGTATATTCAAATTTACTTCCCTTCTGTTACAGGACTTTCCAATTATACAGCCTCCATTGATAACATTTTTAATAGCAACTTAAGAATCTACTAGGTGAACTAGAGAGTCATTTGTGATGGTAATGCTCTCTGTTGCTCTAATATTGGTTAAGTAACTTTGGGGGATGTGGTCTCAACTTCCATTTCCATCTATGGTCTCTCTTACCTGTGCTTACTGCAGAGATTCTATTTTTTTGATTCCTTGAAGCTTGGATTCCATGGTAATCATGTGACTTAGTGAAAAGTAGATGGAAGTCTTTTGGTGTCATTTCTTCCTTTTCCTATTCTTTCCATTTTCTCTCTGAGACACAGATGAAGCTGGAGCCGCTATCCTGCAATCATGACGCTACAAGCATTAAGGAATACCCTTAGGATGGCAGAACAGAATGACAGAAGAGCTTGGATCATTGAGCCATCGCACTGGCCCTGAATCACCTAATTGTAAATTTAATATTATGAAAACAAATAATCTCTTATTTTTTAAAGTATCGTAGTTGTCTTTTCTGTTATGTGCTGCTGTACTTATTCATTAATGATACAACTGATGGGCCATATGATTCTTTTTGATATAACTGCTCTTGCCCCACAGAAAACTACTCGGTTGTGACATAGCAATGTCTCTAACCATGCCCCTGATGATGACCCAGCGGCAGCTGCCATGAAGTTTCCATGTTGGTTTTCCTTGTGCAATTCAGGAAGCAGATGCTGGTGTTGGAAATGCTTGTGTGAGTTCTTCACCTCTGTTGGCTCTCAATCAATTAAGGCAAAGGTTTCTTCTACTACCCAAGGCTTGTTAGAATCAAAGTAGACATATCCAGAGGAGGACAGTGGAGAACAGGTGTTGGGAACATTTGATGATGTTCTTTCTTTATGTATTTATTTAATAAATAAATATTGAGAGCATGTTATGAGCCAGACACTGGGTTAAAGCACAGAGATGCCCAGATGGCTGATTAAAGAAATTTCTTAGGTACAACATGGATGAAGCATCTCTGGGGAGTGTAAGAGATGGTAGAATACCACCAGAGCTAAGGCACTTGAGAGAAGGATTCAAAAATGGAAAGGTGACAAATACTTGATTGCAAGGAAAACAGAGAAAGGTGGTTGCAGGTCCAAAGTCAAAGGCAGACAAACAGAAAGAGCAAGGATGTGAAAGAAAGGAAAAATTCTTCCTCTGCCTTGCAAGGTCTTCCAGCTGGACTAAGAATTAAATTTACATGAGACAGAGTAACAAGGAGGAAAAAATCAAAGTTTTATTACAGGCACATGGAGGCCTGATAATGAAATTGAGACCTAAAGAGATGACCAAGGCAGGCAGTTTTTATATTTAAGACCATAAATAGGTGAGGAATTGACAGGACAAGGAAAATAACTTTGGGAGCTTCAATTAGTAAGGAATTCTAAACAGTATTTGGGCTGGGGCGGTCAACTAGTAAAGTAACAAGATTTGTTTATATAGCCTTCTTGGCTCTAAATTTCCTATCCCTGGTGATAAGGATGTCTCTCCATCCTGGTACAGGGAGGATGCCTTTCATATGGAGATTTATTTCCTGCTTGAAGGGGGACAGAGGGTCTGAGTGTCCTTGTATGGGCTGTCTTTTAAGTAACTCTTATTTAAAATAATCAACATGCAAAGGGGCACATTTTGGGGCAGCCTGATTTTGGCCCCTACAGATGATAAGAAGTACAATCAATCAGACACTTTTACTTTTTAAATAACCAGATCATATATGCATGCATCACATGTAAAAAGGAATACCTATAATAATTGTACAGCTCCACAAATTTTCACAAACTGAATACATTTGTGTCACCAGAACCCAGATCAAGAAAGAATATAATCAGCATCCTGGAAGTCCCCCCCTCCCTGCCCCCCCTTCTTTCTGTCACAATTCCCCTAGGCCTAGCAACTATCTTCTTCTTATTATTTTTTAAGTAAGCTCTATGTCCACGTGGGGCTCAAACTCACAACTCCAAAATCAAGAGTCACACACTCTAGGGACTGAACCAGCCTGGAACTCCTCTCATTTGTTAACATCATAAGTTAATTTCGTCCATTTTGTTACTTTGTAACTGTATAGTAATGGAACCATCCAGTAGTTACTCGTCTGTGTCTAGCTCATTTTGCTAAACTTTATATGGGTGAGATTCACTCAGATTGTTGCATAAAATTAGCACTTATTCTCACTGCTGTGTAGTTTTCCATTGTGTTACTGGGGCAGAATTTTTTTTATCCAGCCAGCCTACATTTGATGGTTATTTGAGCAATTTCCAGTTGGGGCCGTTGCAAAAATATGGGAAAAAAAGTCATGTACATATGAGTGGTATACTTCTGTAACCACTTCTGCTGGCTATATAAACCTAGGAGTGGATTCATTGGGTCATAACATAGGTGCATATTTATTTTTAGAGAAACTGCCAAACATCTTTCCCAACATTATTCTACAAATTTATATTCTATAGCAGTGCAGTTGCAGCTGCTTCACATTCCTGCCAACACCAGGTAGTTTGCATTATTTTCAATTTAGCTGCACAGCACCACTATGGTGGGTATATAGTAGTTTCTCATTGTGCGTGTGTTTTATGCTCAAATGCCTTAATGAAATATAAATATAGTGAAATTACACAACTTTGAGTGTAAATCTCAATGAATTTTTACCAGTGTAAACACCCACGTAACCATCACTCATATAATGATGTAGAATATTTCTATCACCACATTCACTATCCTCTCCCGAGGCATTCTTATAATTTCTAACACCAAAGATGAGTTTTGTCTGTTTTTGAATATTTATCAAGTGGAAACGTATAGTACACTTTTGAGGTCTAGCTTCTTTAGCTCTTCTTTAGCCTGAGACTAATCCATTTTATTGAAGTATTAGTAATCTGTTAATTCTTTTTGCTGGGTAGTATTGTATTGTATGGTACTTTTTCAAGGCAAAAGACCAGGCTCACCCAAACTAAACTTGGTCTGTCTCCCAGGGATCTGGGCATCTACACCTCTTCTAATACGAGTTTTTAGAGCCTCATAATCTTTTGGCATAATTGCATGGTCTAACTTAGCCTTAGCTGATTTTTAAAATTGTTTCTCTCTAGAGCAATCTCCTTTTGGTGGAAGTAGCATGACATGACCCATTAATATCAGAATGCCTATTCAATTCTCTTATTCTTGCCTTTCTACTTTCACATTTTCCTTGCTACTCTCCTTTCTGTTTCTTTCCACTAGATTTAGACATAAAAACATACCATTTAAGTACGAATGTCCGTTGAAAATTGCTAATGCTCTAGAAGCTTTTGAAAATTTGACCTAGGTATAGTTGAAGTCTCTAGAATGACAGCTACCCTAAGTGCTCCGTCACAGGGAGAAGTCACAGTTTACTCTGCTTTGTTTGCAAGCACTTTGTGAAGCCTTCTATTACAGCCCTCACTTCTCTGTGGAATAGCCAAGAGTTGGACACAGTAGGTTGGTAAGTTGGTATATTTCAGCATACTCTTTCCGGGAATGACTTTGTGGCAGGTACCAAAGGTAGAGAGATGACAAAACACCATCCCTCAAGGACTATGGCTCAAGCTGGTGTGGCACCGGGGAGGAGGAATGCAGTACATGTAAATTATTTGTTCTTCAGAGACACAACCTTAACCACGTTGGACCGGAAGACTCTCAAATTGTGTTTTTAAATGATTACGTTCTATCTAGATCAAAATCTATTTTAAAAGTTCAGAAAATAGAAATGGTAAAGCACCCAAAACACTCTGACACTTTTCCTTCTTCATTTAAAACCAAGATCTTTTGGGAGAAAACTTAACACGGCGTCATCTTCAGCAGCAAATGAGATTACTAAATGCTGACTCAACCACCAAAGAGGGCTTCACTGGAAAAAGGGAAGATGAGGCAGGGTGCTACTGCCATCTCAGTGGCTGCCAAACTGAATTAGACTCTGACTTTGTTTGGGGGAATGTAGTCTCTACTCTATTATGTGTATATGGATATCATATTTTCCTGAATCATACGTCCATCCCTGGAGAGATGAGGGGGCTAAGCTGGGACATGCAGGCCCCCCAGTAGGCCAAAACTCAGCACACCGTTCCAATGAATATTCTTAATTTTGTCTACCATTTATTAGTGAGGAGCTAAGTGTCCATTAGTAAAACTGTATATCCCATTCCACATGTTCAAAATAAGGCATTTATTATACATATTAATATAATACAAGGCTGTGATTTGTTTGCATTACCTTTTATGTCTCCATATTTTGGCACTCATCACGGATTATAGATGGTCATTTTCACTTACTAGGAGCAGACATAACTTGCATGCATAAAGCAACAAAACATCTTCCAAAATACTTTCATGTAGTTTAAATGCTTGCCACTTTTCTGCAGTACTTATTCTCACTCCAGTTTTCTTTTTTGCAATGCATATGAAATGGCTTGACATTTAGCTAAGAGGATCAACCACTACCCTGGCATGCTGGGATGAAGCTCCCCGGTCATGATTTGGTTTCTGCTTGACTTAAACTGACCTCTCAGGCTCAACTTTTCCAACTGGCTAACTTTAATTTAGGGTTGGTGATTTTTGTTTTGTTTTTGTTGTGTTTCATTTTTCTATTGTTGTTACTTTATTTTGTTTTATTTTATTTTTAAATCTTTTCCTTTCTTAGCTTCCTTTATCCCCTCCACCCCCAAGATGGTAGGCATTGTATGCTTCTGAGGGAGATTACATTTACTCTTGGCCCATTGTGGACAACATTGTGTGTGGAAACCTAAATTACCTGGAGTCATTTTCCTGATGTATTCCATGCTGGTTTTGAGCCCTATAATTTGACTCCTTAGGTGGTTGCCATCCAACTCCTGAATCCATTCCTGGGAGATTCACCAAAAGAAGGATGAAAAAACTAAGTATGGGGAACCAAGGCCAGATTTGGGGCTCCCTAGGTAAATGTTAATTAATCAAAAAGATTATCCAGATGTTAATTTTTAATATTAATATTTAATTTATTAAAATTAATTCAATCTTCTATTTTTTCTTGTATTAAGTTCTACTTTTAAATCTTTTATGTACTTAAACTCTTTTGAATATTTTAAATTAAATTTATAAATGTAGTACATTAAATTTATTTTTAAGAATGTCAAATAACTGACATGCAAAAATAAAATCTTTTTGAATACCTAAATCACTTTTTCAAATCTAGAAATTAAGCTTATAAAAATAGAAATTTAAAAATTTTTTAAAGATTTTATTTATTTATTTGATAGAAAGAGAAAGAGAGCACAAGGAGGGGGTCAGGGTCAGAAGGAGAAGCCGACTCTCCACTGAGCAGTGAGCCCGATGTGGGACCTGATCCTGGAACTCCAGGATCATGACCTGAGCCAAAGGCAGACACTTGACCAACTGAGCCACCCAGGTGCCCGAAATCTTAAATTTGTATTAAATAGTTCCATATTGTATATATGTATAGTAAAATTTCAACCTCAAATCGCACATCTAAATCAATTACTCAGCTAAACATTCCACATTGGAATCGTAAAGCTGATATGTTACTCTCAAAGGGAAAATGCTTTCAAATATTACAATCTCTGAAAATATCAAGCATGTATTTAATACAAAAATTAATACCATAATTCTCTTAAGCATGTCCAAATTTTCTCAAGGTTAAAAGATTCTTATTCACTAGCAAGAGTTATAATATTTAAATGATTTTGAGGTTATCTTCTCAACTAGTGAAGGTTACATAAGAATTAGGGACACTGTCTAGGACTCTAAAATTTATTCACAAGCTTTTTATGATCACTGTGGCAGAGACTCTACAACATATTTAGGGCAGATTGCCCACCATCCTAAGTGTGAATCCTATGAATATCTTTTTTTTTTAAGATTTTATTTATTTATTCATGAGAGACAGAGAGAGAGAGAGAGAAGCAGGCTCCCAAGGAGCAGGGAGCCTGATGTGGGACTCCATCCCAGGACCCTGGGAGCATGACCTGAGCCGAAGGCAGACGCTTAACCATCTGAGGCACCCAGGCGCCCGAATCTTATGAATATCTTATTGTTTTGCCTTTTCAAGGGAATGTGCAACCCATGCTATCTTACTACAGGATTAAATTCAACTGCTTGGTTCTATTCTGAATTACTTTTATCGTTTGGGCTACCTGTTTAGGCTACCCAGCTCATAGGGATTCCACATATCTCTAGAGTGGGACATGTCATTATAATGACATGAGTAGAAGGTATTGGGATGCACCAATGGGAAAAACACAGAGAAAAAGACTCAGGAGAGTAAGGCATCAGAATCTACTTAGCTAGTGTACCCAGGATGTTTTGCAGTGAAGCTCAGAGCCATTGCTATGCACTGAAAACCCATCCTCTTTTGTTCATACAAACGTTCAATAAGCACTTATTAACATCTATCATTATCTAGCCTTTGGAGTTAAGAAAGGAAGAAATAGGCAAGAGGAACTGATTGCTTAAACATCTATTAGGTACCAGACATTTTATTTGTACCCAACAAACCCATGAAGCTGGAAACATCAGTTTTATTTTATGGATGAGGAAAATGAGGCTCACAGGGGATAAGAAATTTTTTTGTTTTCCATATTAACACAGCTAGCAAGTGACCCAAACCAGATACATACCTGATAATGGCTGGATCTAAAATATATCAACTCTGCCTCTGGAAAGGAGCTCATCATTTAGGGGATGGGAGGAGGCGGTGGGGACACCAAAGGAAATGAACAGAAATAATAGAGCCTGGAAAATGGAGAGCTCAATGCTTAGAGATCTTGCTACTTGAATCTAGGTTGAGGGGTGTGCATGCGTGTGTGTGTGTGTGTGTGTGTATGTGTGTTGGAAATGGGGATGTTGGCGATGGGAGAACTAGACACCGTGATAAAACCTTCTTAGAGCAGGTCTCAGTCTCTGAAACAAACTTGAGAATGTTTACCACTGCAGATCAATACCAAGTGAATATGAAAGAAGTTGGCACGTAGCACTCAGATAAACTAGGTTTTTAGGTTGTTACTTATCATGTCCCTTGGTGTCTTAGGGAAAACATTAAACTATTGCATATTACTGCTTCATAGGCGAGAATGATTTTATTGACAGATCATAGTAGGCATATGGCTGGGCATTAACCTCCCAGCCTTCTCTGATATCTGTTTCTGGAACAGTCTAACACGGCTGCTAATGTAGGAAATTCTCCAGCCATTGAGGGGCAGTTGCCTAGACTGCAGAAGAACTGCCTTCCCTCCTGCTGCACCCCTTGGTAGAATTAATGCTCTTAAAGGATGACAAACATCACTAGCTCAAGTCCTGTCTCAAGTGGGCTCCTCTCATATGTTTCAAACTCTATATTCTCAACTTCTTGTTTTCTATCTCTTTTTTACATCCCCATCCCCCTTACAAAGTCTTTCCTTCTGACTGCTTCACTGTTAGTTGCACTTTCCAATTAGGGAAAAAAGGAAAAGTCCGGTTAATTAACTGTATCAGCTAAGAGCCTCTGTTATAAGGATGTGCTTTGGGTTTTGATTTGTGTGACAGTTGTCACTGATTTGGTTTCAGCAGGATCTACCCCCCGCCACCCGGCACCCCACCACAGCTCCTGTTATACTTACTCTGCTCTTTCTGTCTCCTTTTCTAACATGTTAATCTTGAAACTGTCTCTTACAAAAGTCCTGCCTTTTACAAGCTGGCTTTCTGGGAAATCTATTTTATTTGGAAAAGCTATATAGCCTCGTGGTTAAATATGAAAACCATAAAACTAAAGTCTCTAAGCGCAGAATTTACGTTTATCAATTCCTACTTGTGTGACCTTGTGAAATCATTAAAACTCTTTGTGCCTCAGATTCACACTGTCAAATGGGGACACAAATAGTACCTACCTCATATGTTTGCCGAGGATTAAATGAGCAAATCTATCTAAAGCATTTGGAAGTATGCAAGGATATAATCAGTGCTAGAAAAGCATTCCTGAACAGTCTTATTTTACTAGAGCAAGAACAAGAGCAAGGGCTGACATAGGTTGAGTACAAAATGTAAACTTTAGTGGATGGGTGCTGTAGTGGATTTTCCATTGGCCCAGCTCTCGAGACCATGAGGCCGTGATTAAATGAAAGTCAGCTATGGATTTAGTTGCACTGCATTAGAATGAAAAATGTGCAGGGATTATCTCCATTTGGCCTCGATCCCCATATCTTTCCAACGGTGCCCCCTTTTTTATGGTCAAAGCTCTCTTTGACTCAAAAATTTAAAACCCAACAACCATAATAACAACCAAGATCTGTGTCCAAGGAATGAAGAGGAGTTAAGTGGCCAAAGAATAGGAGCTCAGGGGCCAGAAGTATCTTGATTTGGCTCTGTGAGTGCCATGTTCTGAGGCCCAGAGAGTTAGTGCTGAGTTGCCTTTTCTTCCTAGTTCACTGTGAAGTTGAATCTATGATGTTAGCATCTCTGGCGGCATATCTTTTGGAATTTAGCTCTTAGAGTGTTAACCAGGTTCTAAATGGTGAATTATTTTGTGTCAGCTTGTTATCAGTGAGTATTCAGTAAAAACCCTCATTCTCTGAGGAGTGGGTCTAATATTTCTGCCCCTTTCTGAGGTTTGACAAAGTGGGAGGTTTGGGAATAGGAACCCAGAAGTGCCATCTGGCCAACCAGCTCTCTTTCATTCCTCTTTAGTGGGGTTTTCCATTGTGTTCCTTGTTGCATCTGCTTAGTGGGTGAATGCTGATCCCAGCCAACACCTCCCCACTCTGTTACAAATGCCACCCTCATTATCATGTTTAGCAGACAAGGGTTACTGTTCTAGGGCCAGGAGTCCATGCCTTATAATCCCCATTTACAGAGATGGTATGTGGGCATGGTTTCAGAAGTTGTGAGTTAGAAAAGACCACACACATCATCTCTCCCAGCACTATACAAAGAACTTTCTGTGATGATGGTTTATAATCTGGGCTATCAATATGGTAGTCACTAGCCACATGTGGCACTTTAAATTTGACTGGGGTTACTGAGGAAATGAATTTAATTTAGTAGCTAGGAGCTATCATATTGGACAATGAACTCTTTATAGAGAAGAAAGCTCAGGCTCAGAGAGAGGTAAGGTGACTTGCCCAAAATACCTGAATTGTACAAAGCAGAGTCGAGATTAGAGATTGGGTTCACACACTTCTAGTCGAGGGTTTTCTCCATTTTATCATCCTGAACCAGTTCTAGAACCCCATTGGCAACAAAGACACCAGAATCCCTCACTTTTGTGATATCCAACTCCCAGGAGACAATTTCCAATCTTTACCACCCTTCTGGAATGCTTTCTTTCTGTGTCCATTAGGTGTGAACAGGATGCAGTCTCTATTCATTCTATGGAAATATTTCACTAAAGGCTGGGTTAGGTGGAATGCTCGGTAACCTCATATTCAGCCTGACAGCGTTTTCCTTTTTCAGAAGTAATGTGAGCTCATTCACTCCAGGTCCCATATCTGGGTCCCTCCAGAAGACTCAAGATGGTAAGATGAAAAGATGAAACCTTATTCCTGGAAATGTCCCCCACAGCATCTTCTGAGATTTGTCAATAGCCTCAGCAAATCCCATGATGAATGAGATCCTGAATATTTGGCACATTTCAAAGTAAATTTTTTCTTGTCAAAGTTTTGTTGGCCTCTGGGTGGTTTCTGATGAGAATATTAGTATTCACTGAAAGATTCATTTTAAAACACTGGAAATTGCCACTTAAGCACAATGTGGCTAAGTGCTTTAGTCCAAGAGGATTTTTAGCTGCTGGGTGGAGATGTGCAAAATAAATAAATAAATTCACCAATTAGTTAATATTTTAACAGATTCCTTCCTGTGATTAGATGTGCATCCCCCACGAGGTGGAATATTTCTTAGTTATTCAGCTCTCGGGGATGCCTAAACCTTCATCCGGGGCCCTTGATCTGAAACATGGTCCTTTGCACTATGTCAACCAGTTGATAAGAACTGAAGGGCATAGAAATAATTTCAGTGTACATCTCTTCTCTTGGCTTGTTGCCCTGCTGATGACACAGTACAAGGGAGTCCCTACAACACTTTCCGTTTCTCTCACATAATTTTTTCTTCCTGGGAAAATGTTTATAGCCAAATCTTTTTTTTCCTTTGGCATACAATAAGTTCTTGATAACGCATTTTTTTAAATATTAAACTTACATGATTATCCTGCATATATTTTCTGTTTATTTCTGGGGATTAGGGAGGCATGAGGAATATTAAACATGCCCTGTGAAATTTCTTTCTCAACAAACAGATCCTTAGCTCCATAGTAGACTCTGAAAGTACACATCAGATAATCTGGAGCAAATGGGAGGTCTGCAAAGGCTAACATATGGGGAGTTGTTGTTTGGTGTTCAGATAGTTCCAGTTATAAAAGATGAATAAGTTCTAGAGATCTATTGTACAACATAGTGTCTATAGTTAATACTATGTTGTATATTTACAAAGTTAAGAGAGTAGATCTCCTGAATTTTAATTCCGGCTCCCTCTTCACCACACAAAACAAAAACCAAAGGGACATAAGGAAACTTTTGGAGGCTATGATTATGTCCATTACCTTGATTATGGTAAAGGTTTCATGGGTGGGTCTATGTAGATGTCCAAACTGTGTACATTAAATCAAATATACATTAACATCAAATTGTATACATTAAAAATGTGCATTTTTCGTATACCAATTTACTTTAATAAAGTTGTTTTTTTAAAAAAGAACCTCAAAACAATGAGAAAAAGCAAGAACTCCCAGTTAAAAGGAAACAGAGTCTCTTTTCAGTTAAAAAGAGACAACGTATTTCTGGCCCTCTTAGGTGTGAATGGTAAAATCCTCCTCACAAGGGTGTGTATTTATAAATGTGAATCTATGTTTTGTATTTGTAAAGTCAAAGCATGAGACTTCTTACTTATAATAATCTCAAATTTGGATTCAAATGCAAAAACTTGGTTATCTGATGAAGGGACAAATGCGTACCACAGCCCAAGGGTCACTTTAGTGAGCCAGTGAGACTCAGAGGTCTTCAAAGACCAAGAGACTTGAGACTGATTCAATCTGAAATTTAATGGAAATGTTACAGAAACACAGGGCATGCAGGCAGTGAACCAGAAGGCTGAGCAGGTTCTGGATAATTTCAGCATGGATAGCAGAGGAGACAATAATGGAGCAACAAGCTCTTTCTTCCCTGCAATCCAGTTTGTGGTGTCAACATTATGGTCAATATGGTCTACACAGCGGGTCCAAAGATCCCTGAAGCAGCTCACTTAATACCTCTTAGCAGGCTTTGGAGTCAGTCAGGCTTGGGTTTGACTACCTCCTGGATAATCCTGGGCAAGTTGCTTTTTTCCTTAGCCTCTGTTTTCTCATTTTTAAAATGCAGATAACAGTATTCAGTGAAATTTTTTTTAATGAAAAAACTATATCTACATATATATGTATATGAATGTATGTATGTATATATTGGTAATGTCTATACTTTTTCTTAAAATTAATAAATAGCTTATAGTAATGCTTATAATATTCACTGGCATTTCTTCAAAATCTGGGCCACATCTCCTTATCTCCAGAACCTTTCAGCCTGTAGGTGCATAAGAGGAAAATAACAGTAGCATTCAAGTTCAAATTCCCCTAGTTCTTGCCCCTTTTGTTCAGGACCGGATTTCTCAGAACCCTCTGGGGAAGGCTGCTATGCATTCCAGAACAAGTCTGCAGCCCCAGGCATTTTCTGGAATCTGTCATCTACACTAGACCCGGGAGCACTCAGCATGTCGTGGCTGACATGACATGACAGGGCTCAAGCTTTAACACATGGATAAAAATAATATCTCATCTCCCATCAAAGTTACTTGAATGGTTGCAAAATAATCAAATAGTCAATTCATTTTGGGATATAGTTTTACAAACTGACACACTCCTTTCCTCTTCTGATATGCTTCCCCAAAGGGATGGCACTGCCTCAAGTTAACATCACCTGCTGTCTGTTCTATTGTGGTAAGGGAAGACATGTCTGTTCTCGGTTACACTTGTAGACAGAGCCTCACATAGTGTTGCTTGGGTCATGGAGCATCTCAGAAATCAGCCATCTCTACACAAGGCTCATACATAAATCTATGGTCTCTGTTGGGCCATTACACATACATAAGATTTAATGGACAGTCCTAGGAGGTGCCATTACCATAGGGGATGATGTGAATGGAAGCTGTTGGCCTGTGTAGTACACAGCCTACCCAGCTCTGCAGGGTGCAGAGGAGTGCACTCCCCCTCCTCAGTGCAGGAGAGATAGACAGCAAGCTCATCTCTCCTTTGCAAGATCCATCCCTGGTTACCTGTCCACAAACCTCCTTCAGAATGGCCTCTTCTAAGTAGAAATGAGCCCATACAAATAGATGTTTAAGGACATCTGACATCCCTAGTGCATCAGTAGACACAGAAATGTCTCACTACCCTCTACTACCAGTAAGGGTGATGAAACACATTCCCTCTCCCTGCCACCTGAAGAGACATCTTAGCTGGTAACCTACAACTGAATGTAGCCAGTAATCATGTCTTCTTTTATCAACATAATGTGTTAAAAATTTGGAAACTGAATTTCTTAAAGCAGGGCTTCATTTTTACATTTTTACCACTACCAGTATGTGTAGTGGCCCAGCAGAGACCATAGATTTATGTATTTTACTGTGTCAGTTTATAAATGCCTTATTCCATGTGCATTTATGCTACCTGTCTGGCCCTTGAACACTTTTGAGTCTCCCTGAACTACACATGCACTCCACCCTTTTTCCTCTGGCAATAGGTTTGTGGGGGTCTTTTGCTGCACTGTATCACTCCATAAAATAAAAATGTTCACATAGCATTTGATCAAGGTTCTAGTTTTGAGAGTCTATGCTTTTATAACTTGTTCTTTGGAAATATCCTTTTCATGCTCAGAACTGGATGTATAACCAAAAGAGTCTCTCTGCAAAGAGATTTAGGATTTACTAGAATTTTCCAACCCTCTATAGCATTGTAGAGTGGAATAATCATAGTAAAACTTTTTTATGAAGCTACGATTTATTTTATACTTATTAAGAAAAATAAGAGCTAATATATATTGAGTACATACTGTATGTTAGACCTTTTATTATCATATTTAATCTACGAAATAACCTTATGAGATAAGTACAATCTTGTTCCCATTTTATACCAAAAAAACCCAAAGAACAGAGAGTTTATGAATTTACCTAAGTTCACACATTAAATGAAATATCAAGCGTATAAACCTAGAGAGCATAACTCCATGAAACCCATGTTTTATTACTACTAAGTGTCAGACCCTATTTTTGTATCATCCCATTTATCTTCAGGACAATTTTCTAAGGTCCATATTACTGTACATAATTTATACTTTAGGAAGCTAAAGTTTAGGAAAATTAAATATGTATTCAAATTCCATATAGGTAGTGCTGAATCAAGATTGAAACCTAAGTCTATCTGATTCCAAAGTTTGTGCTATTAATCACAATGAGGTGTTCCCTTCTTAATTTCTAGACCTGTGCAGTTATGGTTTCAAGTCTGCCATGAAAGAGAGGACTCTCTGTCTCATCTAGAATCTGCTCTCATGTAAAGAACCAGAAGAGAAAGATGTATTTCTTTGTTCTGTCTCTGCAAAACCATTTCATAGACATGGGGCTGTAGAGGGAGTGTCTCTAAAGGACCTTGAAATAATTAGTGCATAAAGGACATTTTTTTCTTATTCATGAGTTATATAGTAGGGGAAGTAATCTATTCAGAGTGTGACAGATCTAGTTATGAATCTCACTGTAAACAATTACCGGTTGTGTAATGTTGGGAGCATTTTCTAACATTCCTGAACTTCAGGTTCTGTATCAGTCAGCTATTTGAATCTATAATAATGCTTTGTAACAAAACTCAGTTACAACACAGACATTTCTTTTCATGGTTATAGTCTGTAGGTTGGCTGCAGATTGGCTGATCTTGGCCAGGCTCCCTGTGGATTAGGAGACTCAGGATTTCTCTACCTGGGTCAATTCTGGGGACAAGATTGAAGGTATAGCTGCTGTTTGGGGAGAATCTTTTCACCTGACAGTGGGAGAGCCAGTGGAAGGCATACCCAACATCGCAATCCTGATTCATGCCTTTGCTGCATCACAGACACTAACCATTCCATCAGCCAAAAAACCTCACACGACCAACACCAAACATCATCAAGGATGTGGAAATATACTAAGAGATTAAATATTTGACAAATGACTCAAACAATCATGGTTTTCCTTTTATATAAAATGGGAATGATAAGAACTACTTTTAAGCCATGAGATGATAGAATGAAATGACATATATCAGTAGGTTTGTAAGGTTTGAAGAACTATCCAAAAGTAAAGAACTGTAAATACTTTTTTCCAGGGAGAGGCATCCATAGTCTGCAGAATGTGTTTCTATCTTGAGAGGAGTTGATATTTTCCAAAACAATAGGCCAGCAAGTGCTCAGGGGATGAAATAACTGCTCAACCTTTTAAAGTAACTTGTGCAAATGCCGTTTACAGACAATAGGCTGTATCTGCCAGGCTTGGCATTTTGATAGTTATTTTAATGTCTCAGGCAATTAAATGGTGGCAGTAAATATTCACACATTTCAGTGAACTGGCTAGGTGATACCAGATTTAAAATTCGCATTAAGTTAGGAGGCAGGGAGTCAAATCTGACCATGAGCATAGTTGTGCTGAGGGTGCTTAGTAGCTAGAGGATGAAGACCTGAAATCAAATGGACTAAATCAA
Organism: Mirounga angustirostris; assembly: GCF_029215605.1. NCBI lineage: Eukaryota > Metazoa > Chordata > Mammalia > Carnivora > Phocidae > Mirounga > Mirounga angustirostris. The sequence continues at coordinate 139,795,994 of NW_026991709.1, read as the reverse complement.
GTCTTAGCAGGGAAGGCAGAGTACGTGGGAGTAATTCACTCCTTTCTCCATGCATCAAGTGACAATGACTCTTCTATACTCCAGACTAAATTCTTTGAACCATCATCCTGCTGGATCATGATATACAAACCAGATCTTGCTACTCAAATGTGGTCCATGAGTGAGTAGCAACAGAATCACCTGGGGACTTGTTAGGAAGACAGGGCTCCACTCATCCATGCCCCAAAGGCCTCCTGGAACAGAATCTGTATCTTCACCAAATCTCCAAGTATTCATATGCTGTAAAGTATAAGAAATACAGAATTATTTTGTTAGAAAGCAGTATAAACTGTCTCTATTCAATTTAAGTTTCCAGGGAAAATATATTAAAAGATGTTGGAAATCTCAAGAAGAAAAAGTTGACCATCCAAGAGTCAGAAAAGGAAGGAATGTCAACAGCATGAGAACCAGGAACTTCTCTCTGGAATGTCACTATTAACAAAGAACAGCTCCAATGGTCAGTCGTTCCTTCCTTCCTTCCTTTCTTCCATTAAACAAATATTAACTGAGTACCTACTATATGATCAATGCCATGATAGGCAATAGGGATTCAATGAACAAAACAAACAGTCTCTAACCTCCTGGGGTTTATAGCCCTATAAAGAATATAGATATTAATAAAGTAATTACACAAACAAGCCTAATTACCACTATTCAAAATTGAAGGAGAGGTATATGGTTCTATTAAAATATATATAATAGGATAACCTGTTTTAGGAAGGTACCAAAGTTACAATTGGGTCTTATAATTGGAAAGACGACTAGAAGTTTACAAGGTAACCATGGCATAAGGAATATTTCACATGAGGGAAAAGCATGTGCCCTGTGATTGGAACAGAATGGAGCTCTATGAACATATATAAGCCCTAGATCACAGAAGGCCTTAACAACCACATGTAGGAGAAACATTTCTGTTCTACAAAACCCCTCTCCTTTCCTTTTGGGTCAGTAGCCAGAAATACAGTTGGGTGCAGCCATCTGAGTAGGTTCTGACCAATGAAATGTGGGTGGGAATTGATAAACATCACCTCCAGCCTGGCCCATAAAACCTGCCACTCAAACCACACCTTTCACTTCCCTTGTCTGCTGGAAATTCTCCAAAGGCCTAGAGGATGGTGGGACCTCAAACTGGATGGTATATGGCTCGTATATGGTGCAGATCTATTTTCTGCCAACTTCTTTGGATTGGAAACTGAGCAAAAAAAAAAAAAGGCCTTTATTGGATTATGTTGGAGTGTTTATAGCAGTTAGCTTGCTCTGACTAATATATTCATTAAAGATTTTGCCCATTAACCTAAGAGCTGTGAGAAGGCCTTGGAAGGTTTTTAGTGGAAGAGGTCCCAGTTTTATATTCTTGGGAGAGTATCTGATTTTCCCTGCATGTATCAATAATCTACATATAAGTCAATCAACTGTGGCCAGGGATCACAGTTACATAGCACAGAATAGGGCCAGTAGAACCTCAGCCCTGCATAACTGGGAACCATTCCTGAAAATAAGGGGAGATTTATGGGCCAAGCAATTACCCCCAAGGCTTTCTCCTATGACATCCACACCATGAGTTAAATAGATTTCCAAGTGAAGGCTTGAGAGGAGAGAAATTGTGACTCAAGCATGAGCTAGGCATCTTTCTGATGGACCAATGATCCTCAAAGTGTGGTCTCATTACAGCATTAAATTCTAATTTCAGAAATGCAAACCCCAGACCTACCACAATCTGAAATTCTGGGAATGGGGCCTACCAATCAATATCTATGGTTAGCAAGCCTTCCAGGTGGTTCCAATGATGCTATCATTTAAAAATGTTTGTGCTAAGCTGACAATAGTAATGAAATGAGAGGGAAAAATGTGTGTAAGAAGTTCCGTTTACTAAAACATTTTCACATATATTGTCCCATTTTAACCTCACAAAGTTCTCTATGGCTCTTCTGGCCTTTTCTCCCTCCCTCCCTGCTCTTATAGTGGGGTCACAAACTATTTTCTGGAAGATGAGACTGAGGTAAAAACAAATGAAGGAAGTTGACTTCTAAAAGCCTTTAAGAAAATGCGCCAGGCTTTCCAGAATAAAACTGGGGGGACCCTTCTAAATGGGGAGAGAGAGTGGTCTCTGTGGGTTCTTCCACTGTAAAGATCTGAACCTCAGGCTGGCTGCGGCCTTGCCCTGCCTCCTTATCCCCAGACCCCACTTTATCCCTGCAGCATCCTCCACTCAGTTGCAGCCAAACAATGGAATTGTGTTTGGATTGGTTTGGGCTCCAGTTTCAAATCCATATTTACACAACTTGTCCTTGGACAAGTTCATAACTTCTTAGAAGCTTATTCATGAAGTGGAAGGTTAATACTAACTTGACAGGTTGTTCGGTGTATATGAAAGCCTAGGACACAGTGAGCTACGAGAAGTCCTCAGTAAGTGGTTGGGAAAGCTGAATGGAAGGTGGGGCCATTTGGTGCCATCATGCCTGGACCCTGTGAGAGCATCAAAATCCCAGGAGCCCCTTGTTGGTGGCTCCTCACCAACTCTGGAGGCCGACAATGTTGGGACTTGTGTCCCGGTCTGCATGTCACTATGGTGCCCAGCCAGAGCAGACCTCAAGAGGACACAGCCCAGCATTCTGGCAGCCTGGTTTGCTAGGGTGTCGGGGCACTTTTTATGGCTTTCTGCTTATATTGTTGTTATGCTTTTCATTATTAGTGTTTTTATGCCTTCCAAGGCTCTTGAGCAAAAGGCAAAGAGGAGCCTTTAGAATTTGCCAGTGCTCACATTTCTGGCAACACAGAGAGAGAGGACAGGAGAACTAATGTTGATGAGGCTTCAGCAATGCTTCCAGCATAGTCTCGCAGTAATTAGTTTGGGACTTGGGCTCCTGCGTGTCCTCATATATCTTCTCCCTCTTCTTTTCAGCTGCTCCCACCTCTGATATTCTTGTGCCATATTCTGTCTTCCTCCAAAGGGGCTTTTCCAGTTACTCTCACAACCCTGCCAAAGGGCTCTCTCATGCTCACAGTCCTCTGTGCTTGGGCCAGGTCTGGAGCCACAGTCCCAGTCCAGTGTCTCAGAAAACCTAATTCAAGCTTCTCAGTTTTCTGCTGAGCAGCACCCTATTCCTTGGCCCAAATTTCTCTGCTTTTCTCTTTTTTCCATTACTTATTAATACAGTAATAAAAAGCAAAACTAACCGTCATGAGGGTTGTCCTCAGCCAGTCACTGCATTCAGTGCTTTGTGTGAATTTTTTTCCTTTTATTCTTCACTAATATAGTACAAGATAGGTATCATTATCTCATCAATTGGAGGAAGTGGAGGTCAGAGAGTTTAGCAATTGGCCCACAGTTTCACAGATAACATGCGGCAGAATTAAAATTGGAATCTGTTTTATCTCTTTCCAAAGTTCCGTCCACTATGCCATCTTATATCTTCCATGAACATCACTACTGAACTATATGGAATTTCCAAAATACACACTCTGTTCTTTGCCCCTAATTGAGATGATCAATGGTTAGCTATATGCAGCAATGTTCCTCCAGGAAATATGTTGGTCATGAATGCAATTTCAATAAGTTACTGAACTAGGATTCAAGCCCAGATGATATCTTTTGGACTGGGGAAGCACTGAAAGATTTTTACTTTATTTTATTTTTAATAATAAACTGTCGTTTAATAAGATAATAAAATCATTTATTTCATTTAAAATGTATCTTTGTATACATGTAATATTAAACATTTATTTGATGCTTTCAATGTTTCGGACCTTATTCTAAGCACTTCAATATAGTGACTTATTTAATTTCACAAACAGCCTTATGAGATAGGCACCATTACTATCTCTGTTACACAGATCAGGAATTGGAGTGTAGAGGGGTTAACTTGGCAGGAGTGGAATTCCAATCTAGATAATCCGATTCCAGAATCCATGCGCCTAAGCCCTCAGTTGCCATCTTTCCCAAAGCTCTCTCCCCTCCCCCCACTTCCCTCTCTTCTCCCTTCCCTACCCCCTTCCAGGTATCCATGGTAACTAAGAACCTAGTAAGTATCCTTCCACATTTCCTCCATGTTCATATACTATTTTCAAATATATATACCTATTTGCAGATATACATATACGGGATATCATTGTTTGCTTTTATAAAATGGAGTTCGAAAATGTGTACTCCTCCGTATCTTGCTTTCCTCATTCAAAAATACCTTAAAGAAATGTTCTAGTGAGCTGGCACTGCTATAACCAAATACCATAGACTGGCTGAGTCCACACTGCAGAAATGTATTTCTCACAGTTTTGGAGTCTGGGCGGTCTGAGATCAAAGTACCAGCATGGTCGCTTCTGGTGAGAGCCCTCTGTTAGTTTGCAGACTGCTGACTTTTCCCATTTCTTCTCATGGCAGAGAGTGGAGAACAAACCGGCTCTGTGATGACTCTTACATGGGAACTAATCCCATTCATGAGGGCTCCACCCTTGCCCCTTGTCTAACCTCAGTCACCTCCCAAAGGCCTCAGCTCCTAACACCATCACCTTGGGAGGGAGGGTTTCAACATAGGAATTTTGGGGGGACATAAGCATTTAGTTCGTAACAGGAATTATCCCCCATTAATAGAAATGGAGAAATTCATTCTTAATGGCTGCATAGAAGTGAGTTTCTCACTTTCATTCTTAGCCAGACTGATGGGTATAAATAATATTTGTTTACTTTGCATTTTTCTTAGTACTGCTGAGCATGAGCATCTTTCCATGCTTTTGTCGACCCTTTGGAGTTTCTCTTCAGTGATACCAACTGGCTCACTGCACCCTTTGTCCGTTTTCCCTTTGAGTTACTTCATGTCTCCTTTCTATGTGTAAGAACAGTTTGTACATTAGTAAGTTATATGCGAACCCTCAGCTGTCTTCTGCATCCAAAATATTGTTTCTACCTATATTATGTCTCTGTTGATTCTGTTTATGGTATCTTTTGCCATTTAAAATTTAAAATTTTCGTAGTCGGACATGTACATCTATTTTTATAGCCTGTTTCTGTGGAATTCATATTTTTATCATATTAAGCTGTCTTATTTAAGAACATAGTATATATTTTCTATTCTTTAATGAGCTCTTACATTATCTTCGTGGAAGTCCATGCCTTTCTTTTAATAAATTATCCTGAATATTCTTCAGTTCTTGTCAATATCAGTGCTTGCTTCCGCAGCACTTACACAGTTCTTGTCAATATCACAAATGTAGTATTTTCTCATTTCCTTTTCTAATTCCTTTAACTGGAATAGAGCAAAGCTATTGAGTTTTGTAAATTGACCTTCAATCAAGATATAATCTTAGTATAAAGAATTTATAAGCATTTATATGTTTATTTATATATTATCATGTTATATATTATTTCATTTTATTATTTTATTGTTTTCATTAGACTTTCCAGAATCCTATTGAATAATAATGCTGACACTGGCTTTGCTGTCTTGTTCCTGTTTTTAATCAATATTTTTTGGTGATTCATCATTTAAAATAATATGATGTTGGGTTTGGGTAAAAATGTGTAATAAGTTTAAATGTTTATGTGTATTCTTATTTTATTTAGAATCCTATTAAAGCAGATGATGGATTTTATTAAGTGTCTTGTCTTTTTTCTTTGATTTTGTTTCATTTGATAATATGATCGATTGTGTTGATAGATTTTCTGAGATAAACTCTGAATTTCAGAAATAAACTCTTTGTTTATACTCCATGTTTCTTCTTTAATGCATTGCTGGAATCTTTTGCTATTACCTGATTTAAAAATCCCTCAACTATAGTCTTGGGCAAAATTGGTCTTTCGCTGTATTAATATGATGAATTATGTCAGTGTTTATTGGTATTTTGATGGCGACAATTCATTGTGAGTTATCTTTACTCCATGAAAGATATTTAGCTTACATGGTCCCCTTCCACTAAATCCCAGTGCTGCTCTCTCTCTCCCTCTCTCCATGTATATAGTTTCAATGTTTGACCCATCCCTTTTTATTATTCGTTATTGGAGAAATTGGAGGAAGTTTCTTTAAGGAAGAAATTTTCCAATATCACACCCCACAGATTTCTTCTTCGCTGCTGCGGAGGTGGGGTTGGGGTGGCAGGGTGAGGATTTTTACTGCTAGCCCTTCTCATTGCAGTTCTGACACTGGATGCTGCAAACAAAGAAGAATATTGCCTTTACTATTCTGATTGAGTCCTTCAGATTGAGTCCTTCATCTTCAGGGAGTGTGTTTCTTTCTTTCTTTTTTTTTTTTTAAGATTTTATTTATTTATTTGACAGAGAGTGAGAGAGAGAGAGCACAAGTAGGCAGAGAGGCAGGCAGAGGGAGGAGAAGCAGGCTCCCCATGGGGCAGAGAGCCGGATGGGGGGCTCAATCCCAGGACCCTGAGATCCTGACCTGAGCCGAAGGCAGATGCTTAACCCACTGAGCCACCCAGGCACCCCAGGGAGTGTGTTTCTATTGTATGTTCTGATTTCTGCCTTCACTTGGCCACCTCACCACTCCCTGACTCCTTCTTTTTCCTGCAAGGCTTTTGGAGTCCACAGATTATACTTGTAGTTTTGCTGAAATTAATTTTATATTTTTTCCTTTGTTACTTTTGTAAGATATCCAGGAGTAGAAGAGGAAAGTTACTAACATATTTCTACCAAAGTGTTGTACATTTTAAAAATGATCTTTCCAACATCTTGGTAGTTCCTGGATCATAACTGTTTTAGTGGAGAAGTTAGAATTCACAATTCTTGTTTTAAAGATTCATATGGGATAAGAAATCAGCAATAAGAAATGATACTCTCTGCATTGTCTTGATTAGGGTCTCTATAGTTTGGCTCAAACTTGGCAACCTTCACTGGTGTCCACTTGGCTCAAGGGAAACTCACACATCTTTGTCATGTCACATCATGGATTTGATATCTCTCCAGTCTTTTCTCTCATTGTTCAAATAGAGAAATTGAGATGGTTGTGGAGGTGATCAACAATTTAATCCTAACAATAGTTCTTTTTTTGTTTGTTTTTTGTTTTTGTCTTTGTTTTAGAGAGAGATAGAAAGATGGTAGGGGAGGGACAGAGAGAAAATCCTAAGCAGGTTCCATGCCCAGCGGGGAGCCCAATGTGGGGCTCGATCCCACGACCCTGTGATCATGAGCTGAGCCAAAATCAAGAGCTGGCTGCTTAACCAACTGAGCCACCCAGATGCCCCAATCCTAACAATAGCTCTAACTGGAAATAAAAACCTGCTTTTTCTAGCTGTTATCCATCTTCTTTTATGCAAGATTTGTTTGGTTTTGTTGGCATCTACTTGTTTTCAAGGCAGCCACAACCCCCACTATGCCAATTCCTGACTTTAATCATTGCTTTCTCCCATGTTTCTCTTCTCTTTTCATGGTCTTCTACTTATTGTCTGAAGGAGGCTTGATGCTCATTTTTGGTCAAGGATAGCAGAATGTTTGGTACTTAGAGTTTCTTTGTCTCCAGCTTTGGGAACTGGTTGTCAGTTCTGAGACAACAGGAAACGTCCTACTCAGTTTTCTGCAATGCTTACTAAACATTTATTATGTGCTGGGCATTGTAATATGGACTGTAGTTTAAATGTGTATCAGTCAGGTTTCCTGTGCCAAAGGAATAGCTAATTTTGTTGGAGAAATAAGAAATACTAAAATAGCCCTAATGACAAGTGAAATATGATTGATCCCCTCATAGAAGGCACAATTTGCTACCGGAGTTTAACAAAATAATTCCAAGTGGCGAAACCATGGAGAAGGCAACATTTGAGTTGAGACATGGACGATGAATAGGTAGTCTCTTATGAACCACTTTTCTCTTAAGATTATGGGATGCTTGTATTAGAAGGGCCATTTCAGATCCTTTAATCTTAACCATCTGGCTTCCCAGATGAGGAACAAGTTCAGGCAGCAATGTTTCTTTTTCAAGATTGCACAGTTAGTGTTTGAGCCAAGACTTACTAACATCCCGACTCTTAGGCGTGGGCTCCTTCTTTTACACCATGCGGTCCCCAAATACTGCAACACCGTCAAGTTCCAAGGCCATCTCCTAACCAAGTACTGACCATCCTGACCTTGATCTGCTTTCCAGGTCAGATGAGATCTAGGAAATGAGGCCTGGTGAGTGCTTGAGTTCTACTTAGAAACATGTAGACTCTTACCTGTTCTTGATCACTTGTCAGAAATGAATAATCATAGTCTGGTAACTCCTTCTGCCAGTTGTTTCAAAGTCCAAAGATAAATAATATTCAGTCCTACTCCCATATGTTTATCACACTATACATTGCTTTCTTTTCCCACACTTTTTATTGACATGCCCAGTCTGCTTTGGCTATTAACTCTTTCACCTTTCCAATGTTTCAATTACAATTGTGCATAAACACTCATGAAAAGTAGCAAAAATTTCAAGACAGTTCTTCCCTAATGTTATTACTTAACCTTTGCAGAGTGCTGTATATTTACAGAACACTTACATACTAATTAACTCTTCATTATCAGCCCTGTTGGAAGGTGGCCAGGCCATTTATTTCTAGGACTTAAGTAATAGACTTTGATGATAATGGCCCTGTAAGATGGGAAGGGACTTTAAGGGATCACAGAACTCTGTGCCCTGCTCTCAGAAAGGCTTGTTTTGAAACTGTCTGTCCTGGACTGTCTCTCCCGCCTTCTAATGTTCATTTTGCTCTTCATATTTTCTTCTCCTAAATTATTCTCATATTCTAGAAGCTAATGGTGCCAACTGCTACCTTTAATCTGTTCTGGTCAGTCAGAAATTTGAAGTATGAACTCCTTGAATTTTAATTTTGGTTTCTCAAATCCATCTATTAGAAGTCAGCATCTACAAATTGTCACGTTATGAGCCAGGTGGGAAATCATCATGACCTCAGTTCAACAGAGCTACTGGGAATTTTGTTCTATAAATCCACTTTGTGGAATTTTAGATTCAGAATGTCATAGAAAAGAAATGGAAAGAAGGAGCTTACATTTATTGAATGCCAGCTATTGGACCACTCATTTTCTAGACACTTTATATACTTGATTTCCTTCAGTCAACAGGATAGCTAGCCAAGGGAGATACTTTTATCTCTATTTTTAGCAGGGAAAAACTAAGGCTTAAAGACATTCAGTAGTTCACTCAAGGTCAAACATCTCTGAAGTGGTAAGCTGCAGTTTAAAGCAGGATTATGTTGACTTCAAAACCAGAGCTTTCTCCGTTCAACAGTCCTAGGAGCCTTGAGAGCACCTTGGGATTGGAAGTTGTAGAGGATCTTACATTGCTCCCTTCCCAACATTCAGTTCCCTTAATCTGGAAATAGCATCTGAGTTGCCCATGGAGAACCAAACTGTCTCCACTTTTAGTCCACATGGTGTGGCTGGGGCTACTTTCCTTGCTTCCCCCAAGATAAAGGTATGAGCATATGTCTCAGAGATGGCCAGTCAGAGCACCTCATCTTTATAACCACAGATTTTAGTTCAGAGATGAAGAATGGTCCACTCTGGACCAGTGAGAGCCTGTGATAGACAGAACAATGCCCCCTCCCCCCAATATGTCCATGTCCTAATTCCCCAAACCTGTGAATATGTTACTTTATATAGCAAAAGGAACTCTGCCATTGTGATGAAATTAAGGATCCTGGGGGAGATTATTTTGAATTATCTGAGTAGGCCCAATGTAATCAGGTTTTTATGAGAGGGGGGCAGGAGGGTCAGAGTCAGAGTGTATTCGTCTGGTTCTCCAGAGAAGTAATAAGAGATACATATGTATGTATTTAACACATTTATTATAAAGAGTTGGCTCATGTGATTATGAAGGCTGAGAAGTCCCAATATCTGCAGTACACCAGCTGGAGACCTGAGAGAGCCAATGTGCAGTTCCAGTCCCAGTCTGAAGGTCTGAGAACCAGGAGAGCCATCAGTATAAGTCCAAAAGCTGGCAGACTTGAGACCAAAAAAGAGCCAGTATTTCAGTTTGAGTCAGAAGGCAGGGAAAGACCAATGTTCCAGCTCAAGCAATCAGGCATGAGAAGTTCCCTGAAAGTCGAGGGAAGATCAGCCTTTTTGTTCTATTCAGGACTTCAACTGATTAGATGAGGAACACCCACATTAGCGAGGACAATCTGCTCTACTTCATCTATGGATTCAAATGTTAATCTTATCACAAAACATCCTCACTGACACACCCAGAATAATGCCTGACCAAATATCTGGGTATCATATGGCCCAGTCAAGTTGACACATAAAATTAACTATCACACAGAGAATGTTATAGGACAAATTAATTGAGGCCATTAATGCAATAAAGCTACTGTGGGAGGTAATGGCTCCCCATCACAGCTGGTCTGTGATGGTTTTTCCTTAACTCTGCTCACACCTCTGTAAAGTCTACTCAAGCCATCTGAGAAGAATCCTGTTTCTTCTTAAGACTCTGACTGACATATGTGGTGTTCTAAAAGGATAGTAAAATTCAAAAAGAATCCTTCCCCTTCTCTAGATTACGGAATAACTGTCACCAGCATAATCTATCACATGATTCTTACTATTTGGTCTTGATTTACTAAGTTGTGAGAATTTTACTTTCTGACCTCGATTCACCACCTAACCAGTAATAGAAATGGGTGAGAACACATGGCAAGGCTGCTAAGTAAAAGTGTTACTTAGATATAGTAAGCTTGGTACCTTCTTTAGTTAGATAACCTGCAGAGAATCATGTGATCTCTCTGGGCTCCAGATTCCCATTTCTGAAATGAGAGAGTTCTATTAGGGGATCTCTCAGGTCACCTGCTCTATCAGAGACAAGACCTTTTTTTGAGCCACCTATAGGAAAACGGCTGAAATCATTGCCCAAACTCTCATGCTCTGTGGACATTTTGTGAAACTAGAAAGGAACCTATAGATGAACAGCTCAAGAATGTGTTTTCCATTCAACATTGATGGGGACTTTGGACAAGACTCTGGGAAATCAATAAGTAGAAAGACTTGAGTCCTGTCCTCTGAAAGCTTGCAGTCCATCTGAGAGGCAAATAATTAAAAATTTTTTTTTTAAGATTTTATTTATTTGAGAGAGAGAGAATGAGAGACAGAGAGCATGAGAGAAAGGAGGGTCAGAGGGAGAAGCAGACTCCTTGCTGAGCAGGGAGCCTGATGTGGGACTCGATCCCGGGACTCCAGGATCATGACCTGAGCCGAAGGCAGTCGCTTAACCAACTGAGCCACCCAGGCTCCCCTGAGAGGCAAATAATTAAATATGAATTATATCCAGTGTCATAGCAATATAAAGGGGAAAGTATAAGTTAGGAGAAATACCTAACTCAGATTTGGATTGCTGGGAAGGTCTCCTGGTGATGGTGATACCTAGACTGCTCCTTGAAATGCAAGTAGAAGATGAAGATGGTAGACATAGGGGCAGGGGAGTGAGACAAAGCACAAAAGTGTCTGTAGCAGGTTAAATATTGGTCAAAAATATTACTTCTCTTCTCCCACTCCTACCTCTATGGATGGGGTGTATGTCCCTTTTCCTTAATTCTATGTGACTTGCATTGGCCAATGGAATATGGGCAGAAATGACATATTCCAAAGAAATGTATCAGTTCAGGGCCTGGGTCTAGGGAGGCACCACACAGTTCCACTCAACCTTTCTTAAGTAAGAAAAATCCACCCCAGCTAGGGTAATGGTCTAAAGAAGGTGAGCGGCATGTAGAAATGACCTGAACCCAATCCACCATAAAGAACCTAGTGTTCTGGACCCACAGTTTGAAGCAGAGCTGCCCAACCAATTGGATTTATATCAGTTGACCCCTAGCCAACCTGCCAATGCATGAATGAGCCTGGGTAAGGTCAGCAAAGCTGTTCTAGCCAACTTGCGGATGTATGAGAAATAGAGGCTTATCTTTGAATGTCACTGAGATTTTGTGATTGTTATGCAGCATTATTATGGTAAGAGTCCACTTATACAGGAACTTTCTTTGTTCCTTCTTGCATTCTAGACAGAGAGTTTGAGGGAAAAACACATATAAAAATCTACAGCAGAAAGGAACATGGTCAATATATTAATTTCTTAGGACTGCCATACTAAATTAGCACAACAGGGTGGCTTAAAACATCAGAAATTCAGGATCTCATAGTCCCGAGAGCCAGAAGTCCAAAATTAGGTTTTCAGCAGAGCCATGCTCTTCCAACGCTGTAGGAAAGAATCCCTCTTTGCAAACTCTAGCTTCTGGTAGTTGTTGGCCTTCCTTGGCTGTGGCAGCATAAAACTCCAAACTCTGCCTCCGTCTTCACATGGGCTTCTTTCCCATGTCTCTGTGTCTCAAATCTCTTTTTTCCCTTTATAAAGATACCAGTCATTGGCTTTAGGGCCCACCTTAAATCCAGGATTATTTCATCCTGGGATCATTAACCTAGTCATGGCTGCAAAGAGTAGTTTCATATAAGGTCACTTTCACAGCAGCCAAGGGTTAGGACTTAGACATGTTTTAAAGATATTATTCAATCCCCACACAATGTGAGAAACTGAAAGCAATTCAGTAGGCTCTGTTTCTCACCTGTTAAATGGGTACATCAGCAATAAACTCCTCATACAGTCACTGGGAGGATTAAAGAGGTCATTATATAAAAAACATTAAGAATAGTTATCTGGCATATGGTAAATGGTCAATAAGCATTAACAATCATCACTATCATTATTTGTTAATGTTATTTAGTATTGTTGTTAAATTGTCCTCATGGTTTAGATAATTATCACTGCCTTACCAGCTTCAGAAAATTATGTGAAAATGTAACAAACATCTAGCATTTTTGGAAAGTATTTTTAAATATTTAAATAATTTAAAATGTTATTACTTCTGAAAATTTTATGCATATATATTTTAATAAAGCAAATCACATTAAACATGTAGTGAGTCCTAAATGGAGAGACATGGTAAGGTGAATCTTTTCATAAAGTGAAAAATACCTCTGTATGATTTTTTTAATGAATCACAGTTTGTATAAATCAGTTGGCTAAAAGAGGAGCACACCTGCTCACATTGCTGTTCATGCAACGTGCTACAAAACTGATTTAAAAGTAAAAATTCTTATTAAAATAACAAGATCCGGGACAAGAACACAAGCTAGTATTTTTCTTGGCTGGAATCCTTGGGAGCCCTGAATACTCCCACATAAATATACTATTGTCACATTTTCTTATGTAAATGCTTGTTTATCTTCTTTTGAGATGCCTTTCCTGTATAGTATGGTTTCTGAAAACATTTTAAAAGGTCTCCTATAGTTTTTTAGTTAACCTTCTCAAATAAAGATGGGAAGTGTCTTTTTTGCTAAATAGTGGGAGGAAGTGACTTACTTCACCTTTTAAAATATGAACATTAGGTTTTATTGATAAAAATAAACTAAATAGGACTCAGGGTTGTTTTGAGTTTCACTTATAGGCTCAAAAAGTATTTATTGAGGACCCATGATGTGCTGGGCTTTATGCCAAGTCCTGGGACAGAAATTTAAATAAATAATTTAAATAAGATATTGTCTTTACTCAATACAGTAAAGTGTGAGAGACATTAAAATGAGAAACTCAGCAAGCAGAGAACAGTGTAATGAACATCTTAATGGTTCTATTAAGACAGAAGTATAGGAACATGGGGCCAGGCATCCTGATAAATGAGGTGGAGAGAATGACTTGGTCAGAGGACAAAGTTGTACAAATTGAGCTCTGAAGGAGAAGGAGCCAGAGCCCTGTCATGAAAGAGTCAGGGAGATGTATGCACATATATATGTAAATGTGACATTCATTGAGGTCAAGGAATTTTCTTTTGACCAGTAAATATTTGTTGAGAGAATTTCAAATGTTCCCTCATGTTAGAAGGAAGAGTGTATCAGAGAGCAGAAGGAGACAGAACCATAGGGATGTCTCCTGGCCTATATAGCAGATTCTGTGTGATAAACTAAGGGCTTAGCACTTTATCCTGGATGTGTTCTAACCAGGGGAGGATCCAATGATAAAAGAGAGAGAGAGAGGCTGGAAGGGTGGTATTGGGAAAAAAGGGAAATTGGTTATAAGACTGAGACATCAGTTCAGGGGGCCAAAAAACTTATCTAGGACAGGTGAAAAAAGAAGGTGAGAATGTGAAGGCAAAAAGGAACTAGTATCAGTGGAAATGGGTGATTAATTGAATGTGTTGGGTAGAGGATCAAGTTGGGAAGAGTCTACAGTTGTGCGGTCTGATACAGTGGCCACTAGCCACGTGTGGCTAATGAACTTTTCAGATATGGCTAATGGAATTTGAGATGTGCTGTAAGTATAAAATGCACACCTAATTTTGAAGACTTAGTATGAAAATCTCATATAAAATATCTCATTAATAACTTTGTACATTGATTACATGTTGAAATGATAATTTTGGGGTGTATTGGGTTATGTAAAATGTATTATTAAAATTAATTTCACCTGGTTCTTTTTACCATTTTAATGTGGCCACTAGAAATTTTAAAATTATACATGTCACTCACATTTGTGGTGTGTGTTACATCTCTAATGGATAGCACTCATCTAAAATGATTCCTCAGGTGTCTGTCTTGGGCCACTTGAGAACTGTGTTGTCATTGAACAAAGAAGAAATGACAGAGAGTGGAACATTCTAAAGGGATGATTAAGTGCTTTATTTTGATAGGTTGACTTGGAAATGTCTATTGGACTTTCATGTGGAGCTCTTCACTTTGTAGGTATGTTAAATACATAGGCTGGAGGCTCAAGATGGAGATCAGTTGGAAACGATAGATTTGGAAGGTGTGTGGTCATCCAAACACCAACGTTCAGGGAGTATTTACTGTGGACCTGTTAAGCACTTTACATACATTTAATTCTCAACAGTCTTTTCAGTCATGTATTATTATTATTATCATCATCATTCCCATTTTTCAAGTGAAGAAACTGAGGTTATCATAAACAAGGTCGCAAAGCTATTAGGTAAATGCTAATGATGCTTAAGCTTTGGGGTCCTGCTCTTGCAAGGCCCATTCCAAGGCTTAGCATGGTGCTCTCTGAAGGTATGTGTAGGAAGCTGTAGCTCCATCCAGTGCTGGGGCATTGAGCAATACCCCAGTCTGGGGGTGATTTCTGTGCACTGGAAGTGGTCCTGGGACTGGCAGCACAGGCTGTACATCCTCTCAGCCACACTGACATCTTGCATCTTATGCAAGCATCAAGCAGTTGGGCTCTCCCTTCACTCCAAAGAGAAGCACCTCAAGGAGATGCCATTCCACTACGGACTACTGGGACTCAGGTTTCATGGCTGCCCCACCTCCAGTACTAGTCACGCAGGGTTGAGGAGCGCAAAAGCAGTGTCCAGTGAAGACTTGACTGAGCTAATTGCTGAGTGGTCTTCAGGGGTCATGCTAAAGGACATCGA
Organism: Mirounga angustirostris; assembly: GCF_029215605.1. Classification (NCBI taxonomy): domain Eukaryota; kingdom Metazoa; phylum Chordata; class Mammalia; order Carnivora; family Phocidae; genus Mirounga; species Mirounga angustirostris. The sequence goes on along the minus strand of NW_026991709.1, from coordinate 139,780,568 downwards.
TTATCTAAGACACCCAAAGCTGCTCCTGAGCAAGAAGCACCTTCTTGGAAAACAACTGCATAAGAACTGACAGATATGGCGTGACCAACAACGCACTGAGAAGCTGAAAGAAACTCTTCTAAATTATCAAGAATAGAAAAGCAAATTTTATGCATTCGTGCCATAGGAAATATTGAAATAACTTTTGAGTTCTTCTAGAGACAAATTACAAGACCTTTACCATATGAGAAGGTGATAAAAGAGTACATAGTCAACAACATAAGGGAAATGTATGATAGAGGTATTGTTAGATATAATGATAGTAATAAACACACATTTTTCTAGTTTGGGAGATATTTCTATTTTTCATCTTAAAAATTTTTAATTTGTTGAGATTTCTTAATTAATTCTAATAAATATCCACTTTTATACTGTATTTTATAACTTGTTTAAGTTAACTGTCTTCGGGGATAATTTACATAAAATGCGGCAATCTAAAATGTACAGTTTACTGAGTTTGGCAAATATGGATAAGAGTAACCTCCTTCATAGTCAAGATTTAGGACATTTCCGTCATTCCAGAAAGTTACCTGTGCCCTCTTTGTGGTCAGTCACCTCCTACCCCAGCCACAGGCAAACTACTTTTCTGCTTCCATTATAGTTTTTTACCTGTTCTAGAACCTCTTATAAGCAAAATGATACACTGTGCACTTTTGTGTGTGTGGGACTTTAGCTCAGCATGTTGTGGAGATTTCACCATGTTCTTGTGTGTACCATTAATCCATTCCTCTCCATTGCTGGGTAGTGTTCCATTGTGTGAATGTACCGTTGTTTTTAATCCATTCACCTTGAGGGAGATTTGTGTTGTTTCCAGTTTGGGTCTATTTTAAGTAATGCTGCTATAAAACACTTGTTTAGTCTCTTTGTGGACGTAAGTTTTCACTTCCTTTGGAAATGCTTTGTCATGGGGTAGATGAATGGTTACTTTTACAAAAACTGCCTAGCTGATTTCCAAAGTGTTTATACATTTCTCCCTTTCTACTAGCAATGTCTGAGATAAAATATGGACATACTTTCATATGTTTTTATTCTTTTTCTTAAAGAGGGCCACTCAGATTATATAAGCATTAAACCCTACAAACCTGGCCTTTCCTGTTAAGGTGGTGGAGTCAGATCCAACACTCCAGACCCCTACACCATGGGGAGAAAAGCAGAGGAGGGGGGAACAGGGCCCCCGGAAAACGAACAATATTTTGGATGAATCTCACGGAAACACTTTTGAGATGATTAATTTTGTGTCAACTTGGCCAGGCCATAAGACCCAGATATTTGGTCAAACATTATTTTAGAATTTCTGGGAAGGTATTTTTAGATAAGATTATCATTTAAATCAGGAGACTTTGAGTAAAACAAATTACCCTCCATAATGTGGGTAGGCCTCATTTAACCAGCTGAAAAAAGACCATCCTCCTGTAACAAGAGGGAATTCTGTCTGTCAGGAGCTGACTTCAGACTTGAGCTGCAGCATTAACTCATCCCTGGGTCTCCAGCCTGCTGGTCCACCCTGCAGATTGTGGCCTTGCCAGATTCCACAATCGAGTAAGCCAATTCCTTAAAACCTCTCTCTCTCTCTCCCCACACACATATATGCACACATGCACACACACACACCCTCTCTCTTTCTCTCTGGAGAATCCTAACATGGGCTTCCTCTCTCATATGAGATCCTGAGGTACCACCAAATTCAGAACAGATTGCTCTCCAAGTTCCTCTCTTCCTCAACTCCAAGCTACTACCCCACTCAGGAAAATGTCCTTCTGTTAGTGTTTTGAACACTCCCAGAAAAAGTAAAACATTTTGTCCCTCAGGAACAACCTTTCATTCCCACAGAGGGAAACCCTTCTAGCAGATTATATGGAGAACTTTTGCTCCCCTGGCTTTGGGCTCATCAACATGCTTTTCTACATGGGACAGGCTCTTCCTTTTTACTCTTCTGCCCCTGTCCCCTTCTCCTTATCAACTTTTAAACTAAGCTGTTTTTTTTTTCTTCCTCCTCTTCTCACTACATTGACCACACAACATAATCAGTACAGACAGCAGTTAAAGCAGGAAAAGTAAGAAATACTGTTACCATTATGTAATGGTTTCCCTTGAGCCTGGATATAAAATTGCTGCTAACCACCCCTGCTCTGCTTAACAGTGGAGCTTGGAAGCCAGGCCAACACAAAGGGGCCCAGTGCAATCAGATACAAGCTACAGCTAAGGCGATCTCTGCTGGGCAGGGCTAATGAAGGCATCCCAGAGAGAGTGCTTCTGGGAAAGGAAAAGCCTCCCCTTCTCTGCAGCTAGACACTGAGCATCGCAGAAGTGCATCCAGTTTCCTTTGGCTCAAAAGTAAGAGCCAAGCTAATCATCCAGTGTGGGGCACCCAAAAACAAAACGTTGGATTCTTTTGGCTTCTTCTCCATGGCAGGAGTAAGTGGGGGTGGTGGAGAAGCCACGTGACCTTCCAACACTGCTTTAAGGGCGTGGGAGCCCAAAGCAAAATGCTAAGGAACTGCTCACACCTAGATTAATCTTTATTTTTCAGCATTAAAACTATCTCATATTTTTGGAATATTACATCAAAAACTAATGATGTACTGTATGATGACTAATATAACATAAAAAAAAACTATCTCATGTTTTAATATTCCAAAGGAGAGAATATAGACAATGTAAAGACTATGGTGGGAGGTTCAATTACAAACAGAGCTTCCCCAACAGTGAACAGTCCTGTTGTAAGGACAGGACCAGCTCCTGGGGTTATGAAGGTGAAGGAAGAAACGTCCTCAGCACTGCAAACAAAGCATGGGGACACTCACCCTCTAAGTTCTTCCCGTTCCCTAAAACTGGAAATAATCCTTTCTGAAAGTGAGGGGACATCTATCTCTGTGACACAAAATTTAGGTGCTAGTCTGTTCTGCTTCAATTTTTTGTCTATTTCTTTCATTTTTAGGTTTTGCTATGTAAGACCGTATAAGTTCTCAGGATATAAAGTTCTCTGCATTGAATGCTGGCTTTGCTCCCTACCGCATCTGCACAACTATTAGTTAATCTTTCTGAGACTTATTTCCTCATCTGTAAATTAGGAGAAATTATAATAATGTCTGAAGGAATTTCTTTAAGTGAGAAAATCTTTAAGTGGTTGGGCAGAGATGGCTCAGTGACCATCCGTGGTTTATGCTCCCTCTTTCACAGGAACTGATGGAAAATGATCATCAGGAATAATATTTCCCAGCTCCCTTACATCTAGAGAAAATGAAATGACCAGCTCTGGCTAGTGGCATGTGAGTGGAAGTGATTTGTCCATCCTTGGTCCCAGCTGGTTAACCATACCGGTATACTTTTCTCCCACTTTCTTAACTCCATCTTTGACTGGTACATGCCCAAGGAACCTTGGAACTCCAAGGAAGGTGGAAATAAATGTGTCCCTGAGTCAACTCTGGCATGATAGTTACCCAAAAGAGCCTCACCTAACAGAGGACTTTTCAGGAGAGAAAAACAAAACAAAACAAAAACAAATAAACAACAACAACAAAAAACCTCCATTGCCTTAAAACAACGAGATTTTCAGGTTATTTATTATAAAGTTAGCATAGCTTGATTAATGGGAGTTATTATTATTCTTCAGGGGAGTCACTAATCTATTATTAACCCAGGCACTGACATCATTTCACATTTTTCTTTATACACCACCGCCAGTACTACAGAGATGATAGGCTTTCACGTAATTTAGTGTTAATAAGAGCTATCAGGAGATTCTTCATTAAGTAAGCAGAAAGATGTCTAAGAACACTATAAATATTACGAGGGCAGAAATCATGTTTATGAGGTGGTGTAGTGTAGGTGCTTAATAAATATTTATTGATTTATTGCTTGAATGATTTTGATTGGGAAGTTCTCGGATGTAATCTGAAACCAGCCCCCATATTTGGAGGGCAGGGAGAGACCAAAGAGGCAGGCTATACCAAGTGGGTAGGTGGCAGGTTTAATGAGTAAGGGAACTTACATATGAGGCCTGTCTTGGGCAAAAGCAAGACAAATGGATACTTGCACCTGCCTGCCAAATCTTAAATTTTATAAAGAGGTGTCAATTAGGTTTAGTCATGTATAATGTACAGATACTCTCCACTGACATCCCTATCTCAAAGCTGTTTCCTAGCAGCTGTCTCTGGGAGCAGGAAATGCAGGCAGAACCCATATCCCAAGGACAGGGGAGGGGTGAGGAACCTCCAATTGCCTAGGTCCAGCTCATGGGTTAATTAATTGGTAGTCACATTTTTTCAAAAATGGTCTCCAACAATGATGCATTATTCAGGTAGGATAACTACTGAATAGCATACATAACCTAAATTTCAGTAGTTGACCATATTAGAACTTTATTTTTGCTTATATATCAGTTCAGTGTGGTTCTTTGGTAGGCTACTTTCTATGTAGAGTTTCAGGGAAGAAGGATCTTTCCACATTCTGGCTCTAGCCTCTCATAGAGTCTTAGAATCCTCTGCTGCATCATTTTCATATCTCTTGCAGAAGGAGCTCATGGAGGATCATGAGAAAGGATTTTATTGCCCTGGCCTGGAAGTGATGTATCTCACTTAGCCAGAACTCCATCACATGGATACACTTAGCCTCAGAGGAAGGTGGGAAATGGAGTCCAACTGTGTACCCAAGAGGAATGTATTAGTGTCTTATTGCTGCTGTAATAAATTACCATAAATTTAGTAGAATAAAACAGCACACCTTATTCCTAAGTTCTGGAGGTCAGAAGTCTTAAAATCAAAGTGTTGGCAGGGCTACATTCCTTTTGGAGGTTCTAGAAGAGAATCTGTTCCCTGGCCTTTTCCAGTTTCTAGAGGCAGCCTGCATTTCTGGGTCCATGGCACCTTCCTTCACTTTCAGAGAAAGCAGTTGATCCTGTCCAGTCTCTATCTTTCTCTTGGACCTTGCTTCTGTCACCACATCACCTTCTCTTACCCCGACCCTACTGCTTGCCTCCAATATGGATCATGGTGATTACATTTGGCCCATCCAACTAATCCAGGATCATTTTCCTATCTCCAGATCCTTAGCTTAATCACATCTGTAAATTTCCTTTTTTTTTTTTCTACACACTGCCACATATTCACAGGTTCTAGAAATTAGAATGCAGACATCTTGGATATCTTTGTGTGTGTGTTGGGGGTGGGGAGGGTCTTACTCTTACAACCACAAAGGGAAAACAGTTTGTGGTAAATAAGCAGTAGTCTCTACCACAGATGAATTAATTAACTAGAGAACATAACAAGAATTGGAACAGGAAGATCATCTTTGATGCTCTTCAAGAGATTACAGTTCCCTAGTAAAGTGATCAGGTTTAAAGAAAGACTGAAGTCTAGAAATTAAATAGGACTCCAATTTAGAAGAAATGGCACAAGTATCCAACTACTGGAACTGGAGGGTAATACGAGGATTCCTCCTTCCTGCCCTCCTTCCTTCCTATTTCTTCTTATTTCACAAGAATGAGGCAGTAGCTACTTGTTAGAATGACCTTTGGCTGGCTCTCTTGACTAAAATAAATACAAGTGTCTGCCTCTCACATTTCTTCTAAGACTCAAGCCATGATTTAAATGTAGTGCCTGAAAAGCCTAAGCCTAAAAAACTAACAGTCTTCCAGCAGATAGTCCCCAGAAGGGCAAAATATGGTTAACACTGTGTTAATTTTATAAATCATAATTTAAAAATATCCATGTTTGCCAATGAGGAGGCTTTCCTAACACTAATTAAAATATCCTTATTAGCTTTTGGCAGGCAACTGCTGTTCTTAATTTGAAGAAAAGAGATTTAGAAGAGAGATTTGAAAATATTAAAGAAAAATAAATGATACCCCCCAAAACAATTTTATGCCTATATAAACTTTGCATACATATAGCACTAAATTGATGATAATTGTAGAAAAAAAAAAGAACTCCTAATTCTCTCTCTCAACTTCATAATATAAAGGTTACATAAAACTAATTTCAAAAAAAGACACCTCTTTTTTTTACTTTTTTTCCAAATGTTGGGCTAAATCTGAACCAGTGGTTCTTTTCACTCTCGTAGAGATGCCATGATGCCCTACTCTTGGTCAGGGTTGTTCATCACCGATGACAGAATCCACTATAGCTATTAGTAAGAAAGAGAACTGAAATGGTATTAAGCAGTTCACAGAGATTAAGGCCTAGATGCTACTCAGTAAAGAAACATGCAGCCAAATGGAACAAAACATACCATGGAGCTCTCTGCCAGACACATCACTGCTGATACCACCTACTGCTCAGCAATATGATGCCAAGGCCTGGACGTTAGGATGTTTCCTGTGGTCCAACATACCCATACACCTGCTGGCCAAAAATTGGTTCTTCCCAGTGTGAGGTACTGCTTCAATTTTCTCCTTTGCTTTCTAAGACATGTGGGGTTGCATCTGTGTGGTAAAATGTAAGTTCTCCTGTGGATTTCTACCTTCCTTACTGTTTTAGAGTGTAATTTTTAGTTTTACAGATTCTATAGCTCAGGAAAGCAAACTAGAATTTGTGTTGTCAAGCCATCTATAAGCCATAAGTATTGGGCTTCCCTGTTTGAAGTTTTTTTTTTTCCCCTAAAAATAAAAGCTTTCACTGAACATTTAGGGACATGTGTTTGACATCGAATGCCAGGATGGAAGGCCAGTGGTAAAAATTACATGGAGTCTGGGTCCTCTTGACCTCTGCCAGATCCATAATCATTCTGTGGTATCTCTGTGAAACTTGGGCACTTTCTACTGCCCTGTACCAGAAGATTCTACCTTCATTTCAGTGCAGTATCACATTTATCCCAGGCCTGAGTTTCAGCAATCAGGAGGACAGTCTTGTCTACAAATATTGTGGAATCTCTCTGTCATTGAGTGAGGGAGGCGAGCAGTCTGTGGCATGCACATATTTGAAATCTGGGTGTGTTCTTTTTCCCTCTGATCTCTTGTTGCCAGTGAAGACATGAATCAGGCTTGAAACCTGTCAGGGGCATGGAGGGAAAAAATCCTTTTAATACACATTTATAGAACACTCATACATTTACAAAGCACTTCTTCATACATTCTTGAGTCTTGGGAGGTAGGCAGTTGCAAGGGACAGGAGGCATGATTGTCTGCATTTTAAAGTCAAAGAAACTCAGGCTTACACTAAGTTGTCCAAAATTCATGAAGCTAGCAAAAAGCAAAACTAAAACCCTAATCCATATCTTTTGACTACAAGCTTACTGCTCTTTGGACCACCCAAATTTGCATCATATTAAAGAGAAAAGGAGGCACCTGAAACACTCACTTAGAATCTTCTATGCACTAGGCACCATCTTGGATATTTTTCATTTATTATCTTACATTGCTCCAAACAATGCCCTGCAGTTGGTGTTACTCCAGTAAGGACACAGCTCGGAATATCCCACAGGTGTTAAATCCCAGAGGCTGTATCACAGCCAGTCTTCCCAAAGGTTTTGATCTCCACTGAGAAATTTGTTCCCAGATTCTTATTAAAAATAACTTCACTATGAGATGGGGAAGGAAAAGTAGAAATTCCAAGAAAATGCAAAGGAAGAGAGAAAGAGGAAGAATTGTTAACAAATAGATCTGTGCATATCAGCTTCAGGACCCATTCCCTGAGATAACTGCTGCCTTTGCTGACATTTCCTGCCCCACTGATTCCTGAAAACTGGCATCATGATCTGAAGGTGTGTGGGGAACAGAGTTATGGTGAGGTTTTTCCCATTCGTGCTTGTTCGTTCTACTCATTGTTCACGCCCAGTTTCCTCCTCAGTGTCCCTGCTGCTGACCAGGTATGTGACTAAGTTGCTTGATTATAAAAGGAGAGGGATAGACCAGAACTTATCATTTGGAACAATATAATTAAGATATGATGATACCTGTATATCCCTATGATATCTTAATTTGGGGAGTTCTTCCATAAGTTAAAGATTTCTTATTTCACCCAATTCTTCTCCTATGTATCTACCCAAGAGAATTGAAAACAAGTGTCTATACAAAACCTGTGCATATTCATAGCAGCATTATTCATAAGAGCCAAAAAGCAGAAACAACCAAAATGTCCATGGACAAGCAAAATGTCCTATATTCATGCAATGGAATATTACTTAGTCATAAAGAGAAATGAAGTACTGATACATGACATACTACAAATGAATGAACCTTGGAAACATGCCTAGTGAGAGAAGCCCAACACACACAAAAAATCACACAGTATGATTCCATTTATATGAAATGTGCAAAACAGGCAAACCCATCAAGACAGAATGTAGTTGAGCTAGAGGCTGGGGGAATGGGGTATGCTAAGTTGGGAATAACTGTTAATAAATATGGGGCTTATTTGGGGGGTGATAAAACGTTCTAGAATTAGATAGTGGTGATGGATATATAACTCTATGACTATATTAAAAACCATTGAATTCCACCCTTTAAAAGGGTAAACTTTATGGTATGTGATTATATCTCAATAAAGTTGTTATTTAAAAAAAATAAAAAATAAATGCACATACAAAAAAAATAAGTATCTAATACCTTAGTCGCCTAATCATAGGGAATACATCAAGCATATGGCTATGACCCTCTAGTGGTATTTAAAAGCTTTTCATCTTTACATTGGATATATGGAATTCTTTCCAGAGAAACACACATTTTAAGTCTTAGGATAGTGAGGTAAAAATAAAGTCTTGATAAAATATGCTTTGGAAAAAAAGATCTGTTTATTTCTGTCAGCATGTTTTGATTTAATTTAAATGTCTTGCTTTCAGAATTGTTCAAGGTTTAAGTATTCATTTATTCATTCATAATATCTTCATAGAGCAACTACTATGTGCAAGGCACAGAGCTAAAGACTGTAGATTATTCCAAGAAGTATGAGATAAGGATAATGTTAGGATCTCAGAAAGGAGATGCATGTGCCCATAGACTCCTAGAGGTTAGTGCTAGGTCTAGTGCTAGATGTAATTCCTGCTCTGACCATAGCAACCATTGCCAGATAGAGTCTTCCCCACTGATCCCAAAGACTGACTTAGAAATCTTTACAGATCCCTGTTTCAGACAGACCCTATCAATCACTAAGCACAAATGTTGAAACTTAACTGAGGGCCAGATTCATCAAATTCCCTCATTAATTCCAGGAAAGTTAAGAGACATTCATAATTTCAGAGCTGGTTGGTGCTGACTTAGGACAAGAATTTGAGTCTCCTGATCGCTTGCCCTGTGCTTTTACCTATGGCATGTTACATATTAATCAATACAAGGTGAATAAAAGCAGACATGCTAAGTGATACTGGACTTTAGAAGAGGAAAAACAAATATGGGCCTGTAGATTGAGAAGGCTTCATGGATGGTACAGCATTTGGAAAAATGAAAGGTGAAGAGAAAACCATGCCAGGCCCCAGAAAATGCTTGGAAAAAAGACTCAAGCTGAGAATGACCACAGCATTTGGGGGCTACATAGAGCATAGGGTCATCTAGGAGGTAGACCTTCAAGTGTACCAGCAGACTCCCCAGCCTTCACAAATGTACTTGCTGGCTGCTAGTACTTGAAAATCAATTTTAAGCTTTGTGCATTTCCATTTCTTCCTGGGAGAAGAAGCACAGTGTATTCCTTCATTTTGTAAGTATTTATGGAACACTTATAATATGCCAGGCTCTGGGCTAGCCTGGGCACTCAAGAAGAAAGAAAAGAAAGAAAGAAAGAAAGAAAGAAAGAAAGAAAGAAAGAAAGAAAGAAAGAAAGAAAGAAAGAAAGAAAGAAAGAAAGAAAGAAAGCAAAAGAAAGCAAGCAAAAGAAAGAAAAGAAGAAGAAGAAGAAGAAGAAGAAGAAGAAGAAGAAGAAGAAGAAGAAGAAGAAAGAAGAAGAAGAAAGAAGAAGAAGAAGAAGAAGAAGAAGAAGAAGAAGAAGAAGAAGAAGAAGAAAGAAGAAGAAGAAAGAAGAAGAAGAAGAAGAAGAAAAGAAGAAGAAAAGAAGAAGAAGAAGAAGAAGAAGAAGAAGAAGAAGAAGAAAGAAGAAGAAGAAGAAGAAGAAGAAGAAGAAGAAGAAGAAGAAGAAGAAGAAGAAGAAGAAGAAGAAGAAGAAGAAAAAGAAAAGTCCTAGCTCCTAGCTCCTGTTAAGGACTTATGTAGGGAGACCAACATATGTCACTGGTTTTGTGAACCTCAGGATGAGTGTATTTACCTCTTGCCTTCTTTAGAGTGGGTTGTGTGTTGAGTGTGGGTGGGGGAAGAAAACATGAATATAAGCTGGGGTTGGATTGTTGAGGGCATCTAAAACTGAGGTCATAAAATTGAACTTTATTTCATAAACCCCAGGAAGACGATAGGACTTATGAACAGATAATCCATGACCTCCGTGAAGGGAGAAGTTCCCAGAATGATAAGCCCTTGTCTCTTGGTTTCATTGAGGGAACTCACTGACAGAGAAGACAATGATTTGTCAGGGACCACACTACTAATTAGCAGCTGTAAGTAGGACCAAGGTGCTCTGATTCCTCGTCTTGCTTGTATCACACCCTTCACATTATTTCCCAAATGCCTGATGCTTGTAGCAAAATTCGACTGAGCAGCAATGTGTCCCAGACACAGCTGGACCTTGGCTCCTCACCATCATGTCTATTTACTTCATTTACTTTCTTTGTTCCATCAAGGCAATTGGCTACAAACAGCATATGAACCAACAAATGCGTGAGCTCCCAAGGGGCTGGCATCACCACATGGTGCCACCTCAAACTCCTAACTTTCATTTGCCTCAGAGAACTCTTTGGTTGGCTGTGTGCTGGGCTGGCACTCTAAAGGACCCAGTTGGGCATAGTGTGTTTGACGGTGCTATTTGTCATCACGTAAAGAAACTACTCTGTATTGTGGCAGCAAGAACGCACCTTGGTGCATAGGTGCTGGGTTTTTGGTGAAGGAACAAACAGTTCCTGAGGCTGCAATCATTCTGCTGGCTTAAAAGAGGACTTTTGGGGCACCTGCATGGCTCAGTCAGTTAAGTGTCTGCCTTCAGCTCAGGTCATGATCAGGGGTCCTGGGATGGAGGCCCGCATCAGGCTTTCTGCTCGGTGGGGAGCCTGCTTCTCCTCGCCCGCTCCCCCTGCTTGGCTCTCTCTCTCTCTCTGTCAAATAAATAAATAAAATCTTAAAAAAAAAAGAGGACTTTTGTGGCCTGCAGCATGCTGGCCTCTTCCGTTTACTCTGGAGGCTCTGGTCCCATTGGTCCCTCCATCTAGTGGTGTATCTCCTTAAAAAATGACTGAAAAATGGAATTTACTGAAATCCCAATCCAAGACCTTCAGGCAGAACTGAAAATCGCAATGAGACACAGGCATCTAGCCAGCACAATTTAACACAATTAAAAAAATATTCTCCCCAGGAGAGAAAAGTCAATCACTTTTTAAAGCAACACAAGAATTCTGATGCATAAATTAGGACTTGAGTAGGTGTTAGCTTCCGTGAGTCAAGTGTAGAGAGACCATGAATGAAGTCCAAATGGAAAGGATCACATAGTAGTCTTTCAGAAGAACACCTGCTATCAGTAGCCAGATGACGTGGGAATGGTGATGAAGAGCTTGATACGAGTGGGGCAAATATGGCGTAAGGGAAGGAGAGCAGACGGTGGCTTACTGTTGATTCTGCAGCCATATGGAGCCCAGATATCACTTGGGCCCTTTCTTCCTTTGGAGATTTTGAAAAATGTGGCTCTCCTTGAAATCTCCAGATTCCCAGTCACAGTTCCTTCTGGCCCCCTCCACATTGACCTTCTGTGTTCAATTTAGACACTGTCTAATTCTAGCTCGTTGTTCTGCCTATCCTCAGGGCTTGTTGGGGGAAGCCACCTATGCTTATTAAAGTCTTGTGGGATCCCAGAAGGAGGGTCCATCTCACACCCCCTAACTCATGACCTTGCCTGCTGAATGCTTGGCCCATCCAACCTCCACGTATCCTATTTACCCTCTTGTCACCCATGAGCTTCCTTTCCCAGGAGACAGTGGAGTCCACAGCTGTGCCTGGTTATAAGTAATGGGATGGTATACTTGATAGAAAACCAAAGAAACTGCCTTTCTAAACAAAGGAGACAAACTTTAGCTTCATTTTATTTGATGTAGGTGTTCACACTATCTCTCCCCTACCTATCTTCAGGAAAAATCACTCTTTGTTGACAGCAACCTCACTCAGTCATTTCTATGCAGTGATTTACCCCCAAAGTAAATTATTAAACAGGTACTTTATACAATATTTTGAAGCTACCTTAGAATCATTTCTGAAATGAAACAGTTTGGATTTATATGAATGGTGTCCTCTTTATTCCTTTACAATAGAAAGAGTCCCAGTTGGGGCACCTGGGTGGCTCAGTCATTAAGTGTCTGCCTTTGGCTCAGGTCACGATCCCAGGGTCCTGGGATCGAGCCCCGCATCGGGCTCCCTGCTCAGCGGGAAGCCTGCTTCTCCCTCTCCCACTCCCCCTGCTTGTGTTCCCTCTCTCTCACTGTGTCTCTCTCTGTCAAATAAATAAAAATAAAATCTTAAAAAAAAAAAAAAAGAAAGAGTCCCAGTAAGCATTCCCTCAACAAATATTCACTTTTTAAAAAACGTTTACTCAGAGTCTGGTTTGAGCCAGACTCTGAGGTCAGCACTGAGGACAAAAGAATAAGACTAGGTTTTATAGGATTAATAGGAATTTATGAGGAAAACAGAAGGGACAACATCTCGAAGTGGCCAGACCAGTGAGTTTAGTCCTTTACAGGCCCCACTTCCACTTGGACCAGAATACAATTATTCTCTCATGCAAAGTTTCCCTCTATCATTCAGACACGTGCTTGATATGGAGGTAACTTCTAGAGGGAGGCTGTGTTTTGGTTTTTCTCCCAAAGATGTTTGCTTTGTAAGCCTTGTCTCTTTGGAACACCTTTGTCCACTATTAAAGGATTTTTAACCAATAGGCACTGGTTTGAAGGTATTTGTGTCAGGGCACTGAGACCTTTTCAAGTCCTTTTTCAATCACATGACACAAAGTAATTGGTCATCTTTCCTCTAGTACCACAGGACATGGGCCCAGGAAAGAAATACTTATAGACTAGTGAATAATTTTTACATATTTTGGGATCCAAGCCTACAAGTAAAGGCTTTAGTTTGTTGTTGCATACAATTTTGGGTATTTTCCATACATTTTTCCTCCTTTTTTTTTTTTTGGTATTTAAGTTTTTTGAAACCAGTATGTTTATCTAGATTTCAAGCAAACACAAAGCTCAAATAGAAAACTGTGTTTTTATACCTGCCAAGTGCAATCAGTCCCATTGATGACCATGAAGAGTTGGGTTGTTTTTAAACAGTACTTCAATAATTCACAGGTTTGTGTTTAGTAAACAGTTTGTGTTGTTTCTAATACTTTGAAAAAGAAAATTCTTAACTTGAAAAATGACAATTGCCTTGTTCAACAAACCCTTCTTAGGTGCTACAGTGTTTTTTGAGTTTTTCCCTCAAGCATCCATTGCCCCCTTTGTTTACTGTAGTTACCCTAATTTTCCTTTGGAATTCACTCCTTTCATATTTTAAGGAATGTTATTTGGATAAATTTGATCATAACAAGCTCCAGAAGAGAGATCTGATTGGCTTAAACCCTACAGCATATCCCTTTCTGCTGCCCATACTTTATTGGTTCAGAGATGAGTAAGTGACTGAAACTGGAAAGAAGATTATTACTGGGGCTTCTGGACACAGACGCTTTTTTCTCTTTCCTGGAAAACATTCTCTCCTTTTCAGAATGCTATTTGTTAGGGTAGGAGGTGTAGAATTATTGCACTCATTCTAAACCATAGCTGGAATTAACACTGAACCATGAAAGGCAGAGTGGACAGAAAGAAACTAAGTACTTGACTACCTCATCCTTGCCTCTGGATCAAGCTTCACCTGCAGCTAGACTTACCTCTAGATTATTCAAATTTCCTTTATGTTTATGCCTATTTGAATTGCATTTTTTACCACTTGCCACATTAAAAAAAAGCCTGACTCATGCTTATGTCTCCTATATAATGGGTATGGGGCCACATAGATAAACATAAGTCTTTGACTTCAAATAATGAACAGCTATTTGAAGGAGAGGAAAAAAAAAACATAGAGTGTTGCTCACAGTACAATGTGATAAGTGCTGGTGTAAAATCAATAGGTAGCATTTAGAGTAACCCAATCAAAATATTTAGTTGACAAGAAAAATTCCTTCCAACAACATGGTTTGGCAAAGAGGGAGATTGGCTGTAACTGACCCTGAATTGAACTACAGCTTTTGGTGAAGTTGACTACAGGTGCTAAAGTCTATCATGATGGATCTTTCTGGAGCTGACCACTTATTTTTCCTGGTGGAAGACCTCCAGTTGAGTTATACCAATCTCCATCCTTCGACCACCTAGTCATTCTGTCAGAAGAATATTGTAGAATCCCAGAAACCTCTCAAATGAAAGCAATTTGTCCCCGAGAGGGCATTGTTTCTACATGATTATCCTAATTGCTGTAGATCTTTTTCTTTCAAAAGAAAGTGGATCAATCCTTGTCCTCCCTAAACTTTTAAAGTGATAAAAATCATCTACAAGCTGAGCTGGTCGACTAGAAGTTTCGCAGACAAAAATAGAAAACTTCCCACCAGTCACTAGTTTCCATTTCCCCCCCTTCATCACCAGATCCAAAGAAGCTGAGAAGTCTTGAAGCATCCTATAACCGAAATGCCACATTCCGTCACAAAAGAGATAGGATTGCATGAGAAGGAGCGTCTCTTTGAAAATTCAGAAAAAAGAAAACATTTCTAAAGAAATTTTGTATAGAATATGTGCTAGGGAGGCTCTGCACAGAGAAGCAAAAGGGAAAAAAGGAAGGATAGGCTGGTAAAAGAGACAGCAAAGAGAGGCTGAAAATAGAAAAGATAATGATAAGCATACAGAAGGGAAGTAATAGGGTAAAATAGGCAATTAGAGGCATAAAACAATTTTTTTTCAAATTGTATGTGCATATTCTTATTGTGATGGCTACTCTTCCTTGATCTTACTTTTTAATGCAGCAACATTTGTAAACAGGATAAAAAAACTTTAAATCATGCAGTGTGTTAGGCATCTTGATGGAAAGACCTGCTTTTTGAGAATAACGCAGCAAAACATTATGTGGCAGAGAAAAGCTTTTATGAAAAGTTCCCTTTGTGTTGATTGAGGTTTTGCAAATCTGCCCCTAACAGGAGGATTTGCAGTTGGATTAGCCAGATCAACTTGCTGAGCCAAGGAATGGTTTCTTCTATCCTGATTTTTTTAAAACCTAATGTTTAAACCCATATCCTACAACGTTCAAGTAGAATTTGTTGACTGGTGATTTAAAGGAGAAAAAATTCAATGACTTGGACTCAAATCTGGGCTTCAGTAAGAATTTTTAAAAAAGAAAAAAAAAAAGAATTTTTAAAAAAGGCTGGCGGATGGGTGAAGGGTTCTGGTGCGAACGGGACTGTTTCCAGAATGGTATGACAGTGATTTTAAGGAAAGTAACTTTTTACAAATGGTTCTTAGCATCACTAGAAACCCACATGTAATTATAATGAGAAATAAAATGAAATAGGATCTCGTTAGGAAACTGAACCTGAGCTTCACTTGCATGGAATGAGTGAAATATGAAAATGACAAGAAGGTTGTTAAAGTTTAAAATCCTCTCCCTTTTGAGTTAAGAGATGCTATTTATAAGACAAGATGTTTTAGAAATTTGAGAAAACTTGGCTCTCCCCGCTCACCCAGGCCAGCACCAAGCCTTGTCCTCTCTGGAACCTGCTGGGTGGGGGAGTTTCAGCACTAGTTATCTGGTTTAGATTCACCAGGCCAGTCATTCAGTGAAGGGGGCATTTCCACAAGCTGTGCTCCCACCTTTCCGCTGGAGGGAGAGCAGAAAAGGCCCACCGGGTAGTCCCATGGTCTGGGCTAAGGTGATGGGTCTGATTTTCCAGAATGATTGGAAGGCTTCAATTACAGTTGATAGCACATGCAGGTGCCTGTGAAGCCCTAGGACATTCCACGATCTATTCCAACATCCTTTACCCTGAACCATCTCCTACACGCCATCATCTTCCAGTCCACTGACCCAGGTGGGGTCATGTTTCCAAGGCTTTATTTTGCCTCTTATATTTTATTTCTCAGCCTCATTTTTTCCCTTCAGTTTTACTTGTCATTCCTCAATCCTGACTGCAGTCTCCTCTCTGTCAGTTATTCTAGCTGTCCTCCAGAACATTTTACTTTCAAGGCTCTTGGGACTCCTATCAATTGTAGCCCACTCTCTAGTTGGGACTCTGAGCACATTCAGACCCTGCCTTTTTTTAGATGTGTAGGTTTAGAGCCAAAAGAGGGTCTAAGAAACTTGAGGGCATCTTTTTTTTTTTTTAGAAATTAATGAATTTTATTTTTTAGAGCATTCAAGGGCATCTTAAATTTGTGCTTTTCTCCTGAGCATTGTCCTGTACTCCTATTCATAGCCACGGTCCTCCCTACATCCTTCCTGACCAAGTGCCAACTAGCACCAGCTTGACGGTCCTTAGCAGGTGGGAACTCACCAGGCATAGTGAACACTCAAAACATTGTGCGGTGTGGTGTTTCTGAGCAACGCATTCCCCTTTGGAGCTGCTCTTTTCCGAGCCAGACCCGCCTCCTGGTAAGTGACACCCAGTGGCCCTGAGCCATCTTTCCACAGCTTCACTAAATTAACTCCAACCCACTTCTGAATAAACACTCTGCACATATTTGAAAATCACAGCACAGCTTCCCCTAGGTTCTCAAACTTAATCTTATTTATGGACTTGTTCTCATGGCACCCTCCTAAATATCTGTGTTTTGTTAATGTTCCAATTAAGATCTTTGTCCCAGAGATGAGCGTACTCCAGATGAAAACCAAGCAGTGAAGGAGAGGCAGACAAATAGGGCTTTGGCTCTAGACTCTCTATTTCATTTGGTAGCTGATTATGTTAGTTATAACTTCCTCATGCTAGATTATAAATTCATTAAGGCCAGAGACCCTGGCCACATTAAGGCCTGATTTTCTGTGCGCATAGAGTCTGGCCCTGGACTTGACCTAGGTTTTTTGAATAATATAATGAATAAAGGGCAGCAACCCTACCCCATTGACTTAATTTGCACTTGCATTCAGCAAAAATATGTACACCTTTTACCTTTATTACTCCTATTACATCAAATCGCCCCAACCTGAACTTGTGCAATTAATTTCTTGGACCAAAGATGTGGAATATTCCATTTTATTTTTTTAGCATTTGTAATTTTAGTTTGGATCTTATGTACTATGTGTCTTTTGGATCCAAATTCTCTAACCCCTTTCATTGGCTAGGCAAGTGTGGACTGGCTATAGTATGGTGTTCCCCTTCACACAGTTCTATCAAAGGAAGCAGGACATGGCATGGAGTATGTTCCTGGGGAGAGCTGACAGCTAGAGAACCATGGATTGCCTTTTAATTTCTGTTTTACGAACCACATCTCCACTCTTGAGACCCTTACCCTTCCCTTATGTTTCCCGTGTGAATTTACAAACATCTTCTGAAATATGACTTCCAAGCTCACTGCTGTGCAGTCTGTATGGTCATTTAAAGAGAAGAAGTTGCTCTATTGGACAGAATAACTGGCAAAAGTGGGGTCTAAATGCAAAAATGTTACAAGGACCCACAGACCACAAAAATGGGAGCTCATTTTATCTCTTGTAAGCAGGGGATTTAGACCTGGCTATGAAAGTGTGGTATTGAGAGGGGACATCTTCCCCCGCTCCCAGTTTTATTGAGCTACAACTGACACGTAACTTTGTAATAAAGTGTGATTTGATAATGTATATATTGTGAAATGGTGAGTTTTGTTTTTGTTTCTCTCTCTCTCTGTCATTATTGACAAAAGTACAGGGGCTTCTCCAAAATTCTGAAGGCAGTTACTGACTAGTATATATGCTCCCTGGTGGCTTTTTAAAAAGAGTTTATTTATTTATTTATTTGATGGAGAGAGAGTGAGAGAGAGCCCACAAGCAGGGGGAGCGGGAGAGGGAGGAGCAGAGTCTCCGCTGAGCAGGGAGCCTGACGCAGGGCTTGATCCCAGGACTCTGGGATCATGATCCAAGACGAAGGCAGACGCTTAGCTGACTGAGCCACTCAGGTGCCCCCCCCCCCCCCCCCCCCCCCCCCGCCGGTGGCTTTCTGACAAGAAAATGGACTAAAGCCTTGCTACTCTGAGTGTTGTCCATGGGCCGGTGGCATCAACATTACCCAGGAGCTTGTTAGAAAGACAGAATCATGGGCCCTAACCCAGACCTACTGAGCCCGAGTCCGCATTTTATCGGCATCCACAGGTGATTTCTCTGCATAGTAAACTGTGAGAAGCACTTGAGTTCTAGGAATGGGATTTGTAATAACCCAAGCAACTTCACAAAATACTGATGGCTGTATTCCACCCCTACAGAATTCTGATTTCATTGGTCTGATCTGTGACCTGAGTGGTGGGATTTTAAAAAAAAATTCCCCAAGTGATTCTGATATGCAGCTCAGTTTGAGAACCATTGCCATCAGTAGTATAGTTTCTGTAGATCTGCCTGTTACTACGGGCCTGCTCCAAATTCTCAAGCTCCTAAGGAATTGAATCCGCGCTTCCTAGGAGCTGCCTGACATGACAATGCACCTTTGCTGTGGTTCACAGTCGTGGTTTCACATTGGAATCACCTGGACTGATGCCCGGGTCCCACCCATCGAAATGCTGAGTTAACTGCTCCAAGTTGTGGCAGAAGCATCAAGACTTCTCACGTTCCCCCAGGTGATCCTAACATGCAGCCAAGATCTGGACTTCCTGGACTTTCTCAAGGCCCCCGAGCCCAGGACATTTTGCCTTAGTTCCTCTTCCCTCCCTCCCTCTTCCCCACCTCCATTCCCTGTGGAATTTCTGCAGGTGCTGACAAGGCAGACCTGCCACAGAGACTTTTCTCCCTTTGGAGTAAGGTAAGCACCCGTTCTTTGGGCCTCAGACTCATGGGGCCTGACACAAGGCAGTTTTCCATTCGCTATTTGACTTATTGGTCATCCTATATACCGGACCCAAAGTGATTTCCTCTATTTACTTGTTCACATTGATCCAATCAGTTCTGTAACTGAAAACATAACTGGGATATTAACCACAGAAGGAACTCCTTCCACCTCCTTTCCTTGCTCATAGGTTGGCGCTCTAACTGTGATCTGTGGGAAGAGACATTGGCAGGTTGGAGGAAATCAACCTTCCTGTATTGTCCACTGGGTAGTTGGTCTCAGATGGAAAGCTCTTCTACCTAGTGCTGGCATTGAGGGTGCTATTTCTGCCCACCAGTGGTCAGGAAGGAAGGGAATACCTTCTCCACTCAGTGGATCCCAAAGAGGGCTTAAGTAGTCCTTCACTAAAGGGGTTTGAGGGATAACCCTAAAGGAATAGAGAGCGGAGGTAGGGGGATGGGTGCATGGCAGCCCGCCCTGCACCCAGTTGTTGGTAATGTACATGAATCAGGCAATAAATATCCCGTAAGCCTCTGAAAGGAGGTGCCAATGATGGACCTCCTTGTTACTTGTTTGTTTTTATTTTTTTCCCACTTCCTAAAATTTTTCCCATTAACACTTTTTCATTCAAGTGTCTCCATTGTCCATTTTTTTCTTTTGGGAACTGCCAGATTTACCAAGAATCTGATCAAATCTTAGTCTCCATCTGTCTCTCCTAATGTCCCATACAATTTACAATCCCTGGCATTATTTGATAATGTTCTTTATCCTCTGGTTTTGGTGTCCAAGGCTCCCACAGTGAGGGGTTGAGCTTGGCTCCCAGGCACTCAGGATGAGGGATCAGGGAAGTTGAGAGGGAAAGGATGAGAGAATGTTTTACTCCAAGAAATGGATGGGTCTCTTCAGGAATATCTAAAATCTAAACCCATCACAATACTGCAAAGTTGAATTTCCTTCTTGGATTTTCAAGTTTGGACAACTTGAAAAAAAAAACTGTTTCTCATATTAATTTCATTTTGACTTTCTTTCTTATAAACTAACAACTTGGTCTTATAATGATTGACAAAGCACTCAGTACTTTCCCTGAGTTATATTTTTTAAAAAAATCTCACATTACCATAACAATGAGACTTTCTAAACTCAAATCACAAATCCCTAAACCATGAAAAGGCTCAGTCAATGCCGCACAATGTTAGTCATCCCGGTTTTCTATCTGAAGAAAGGAATTATACACTTCAGATTATTTCGAAATTGTGAGATATTGAGGCAAATTCATCATACATCAACAGGTATTGTCAGTTTGATTTAAAAGTGAAGCCTCTATTTCAAAATAAACTAGGGAACTCTGTGTGTGTGTGTGTGTGTGTGTGTGTGCGCGTGCGCGCCCACATAGGTTAAAAATGGGTACTCAGAAGCTATTTACACCAGCCATAAAACATTTAAAAAATATCAGTAAGTGGCTTGTATCTTTGCTATCTACAATGGAGTTGGGACAATTTCTCAAAATATAAAAATTTATTTCATTCTGAAGGTTAGCAACTCTTTTTAGGTTGCTAATGTGATCTTGTCCATTAATCCAGGCTTCTCAGACTATATTTCAACTTCTGATTCCAATATTTTGACATAGAACCACACCCCCAGAGTAGCAGAGAAAGATTTAGCTTCAAGCCTTTTCCTAAAAGCATGACTCCTGGTATCCTATTTCTATAATGGGATTTTTTTTTTTTTTTGCCAGTTTGAAAGGTACCATTATTTTCTTTTAGTGATCATATTTTATGTCGCATTTCAATTTCTGTGCCTCAAATATTTGTCACCTCAACTTTGCTTTGTCAAGTCTTCATTACACCATGGCCCCCTTTTTATTCTGCACATAATGAAAAGGAATGTCAAGGGAAAACTGACACTTTTCATGAGTTTATCCTGAGGGAGGGCTTCATTTCCATTGTATCAACGATATTTTAGTATCACACTGATTACACTAAATTTCACAGACAAGAACGTGCAAAACTGATAATGTTGCCCTTCAAAAGAGAGCTAAATGGGATAAAATTGCTCTCTCTTTTCACAAGAAATCCTTTGATTTAATTTGCATACTTGGAGAATGACCATTTGTTTTCAAAGCTCACAAGGATTTCCTGCAGGACATCATATGCCTGTGCATCTACATTTTTGCTTGTTACTTCTGAAAATAAGTTGCAAGAAACATGGAAGGTATTCTACAAAGAGAAAGCATAGCCATCTGTTCACCCTGTTCCACTCCCAGCTGACTCCTCATTTTCACCCTCTTCTCTTTTCAGACTCCTCTTATCCCCCCCTTCCCACTTCCTTCACGGAGCCATCACCAACTCTTTCTTCCCACATTGTGTTCCTTCTTGCTCCTTGATTCTGGTTTTTGTCTCCTCAAATACACTGTAGTCTCCTTAAGCTTAGGGACCATATTTTATAATCCTTGCACTCTTACTGTGTGCTAGGTGCATAGTAAATTCATTTTACTTTTGCATTCGTTCATTCAGTCAATAATTCATTCAACCATGTTTGTTGGGAGCCCTCTAAATGTGAAGTGCTATGAAGGCAACAGGGAACAATGCAGTCACTCCATCTTATTTAGTGTAATTGTTGAACGCTCATGGTGAAATGTTTCTTAGGAAGCAGTGGCAGCCAGCAACTGAGGATGTGAGATCTTCATTTCTGGCTTCCTAAGAGCTCTCAGAGGTCTTCTCCGGCACTCAAGCTTCTCCTCACCCACCGGGCTTCCCGGGAAGCTCCTAGGGTGCCGAGACACAACCAACCACTGGGACGCGTCCATGGGTCATCCCATGAGTTCAGAGTGGGGAGAGACACCCCAGAAATTTTGAGAGAATTATACTGACTGTGGATCCTGACTTTTCATTCCTGTTTTCATTTTATGGGCCACACTGAGCAAGAATCATACAGGCCAAAAGCTCCTTGGTTTTTTCTAGCCGTGGTACTCACACCTCTCCCTTGGTCTCAGCGTCCAAATGTCAGCTCTGGGTAGCAGAAGACAGAGGACGGTCACCTCTCTCCTTGGAGGGAAAATAACTTCAAGGGGTTTCTAAGAGGCTGGAGAACAATGTTAAGGTTTATTTTTCTTGAAACTTAGGCCATCATTTACCATTTGTTATTTGCAATGGGTTATGTATTTTGATGGTCTCTTCACCACATTGTATTTTGTATATGTATTTTGATGGTCTCTTCACCACATTGTTGAGAGAGAGATTCCTGCACTCTAGGGATGGCGAAACACAGGACAGCCAACCCTGAAGAGATAAGGTCAACAGCTGCATATTCATTGCATATCTGCACACGCAGGGGAGGAGAACACTGCACACCATGTAGGGTTACACAGGGTTGTGCTTAGGGATGGAATAAAACATCAGGGCTGTGGGAGGCAGGTTTTGAAGTATCAAGAGGGTGAGGTGCCCTTCATTCCCATGGGAGGAAGTGATGGCTTGCTTGAATAATTCTGAGAGCCCGCAGGAAACAGTTGTAGCTCACTATTCAGGTAAGCAAGGACTGTGCCTGGTCCCCATGATAAGAAGTGTTGTTTGTCTAGGTGATATTGCCCATGGGAGTGGAATGGTGGAGAGGGGAAGTAGCACTTAGGCCATTCGTGTCCCTCCCCATTTTACCAGATCTCAAAGCAGCACACAATAGTGAACCTTAACCTAGGTTTTCTATTTAGGTATCTTACCTTGCACTTGACACAATCTATCTCATTTCACTCTCATAATAAGCCCAGGAGATAGTTATTATTATTTCTCACTTTATATTCAAAGTAACCTGAAGTTCATGGTATTTAAGTCACCCCAGGTGATTCCCAGGAAATGGAAAATTCAGGATTCAAAGCTGGTTCTATCTTACTCTATTGCTGTGACCTACGAAGTGGCTCAGCTTGTGAGGGACACTTTGCAAATCATAACAGGCTATACTTCCAATTAACAATGAATTTTGACACCAGGATGTGAATAAGAAAGTGAAACGGAAATTCTTGATTCTCCTGCCACATACTTATCTTCTCAATGAGCTGCAGCTCCACCGATGGGAAGCCCTTGGGTACAGTGAATACCTTAGTTCTTAAGCGAAGTGCTAATTATCTTGCAAAACCTCAACACATTTCATTCCCTATGGATTATGTGTCCTTTGAGTTTCATGAATTGTTCAAGCCAATTTCAGGAAGATACTTTACAATAAAATGTAGACACATGATTTGGCATGGTTCTAATCAATCTTATGTATGGTGATTTTGGGAAATAAGCAAAACATTTTCCCATATTCATGCCTAGAGTCATTTGCTTTTATGAGAGAATCAGACTGACACACAAAGGTGGCATTTTGGTATTGACGAAGGGTTTGCCCAAAGAATTTTTACAAAGGAAGAGTGTGGATTGTTTCTATGCACATCACATATACAGTGCATTTCCTCTTAAAGTGTGCCCTCCAGGCTTAGAAAGCAGTAACCCTGATCTATTTCTCCCCATCAATATTGGGGGTCATTCACTTATAGCAGTAGGAGAATCCTTGGGGGCACTTTTTTGCTCATCTCTTTACCTGTAGGTGTACTCTAAGGTTATTTCTTATGGATTGTAATAGTCAGCTATTGCTGCCATCAAACTGTATACCAAACAAACTAAACATCTCAGTGGCTTAAAAGTGTTATGGACTGAATTGTGTCCCCTCAAAATCCATGTGTTGAGATTCTAGCTCCTCTCCCCTCACTGTGACGGTTTTGGGAAGTAGGGCTTTAGGGAAGTAATTAAGATGAGACAAGGTCATGAGGGAAAGTCCTCATGGATGGGATTGGTGCTGTTATGAGAATCCTGAGTGAATGTGTTTCTTCCTGCTGGGAGGACACAACCAGAAAATGGCCATCTATGAACCAGGAAGTGGGCTTTTACCAGACACCCAATCTGTTGGCACCTTGATCTTGGACTTCCCAGACTCCAGGACTGTGAAAAAGAAATGTTTGTTGTTTAAGCCAACCAGTCTATGGTATTTTTGTTATAGCAGCCCAAACAGACTGAGACAAGGAGGAAAGATTTTAATTTTTCCTGCTCACAGTTCTGAAAGTCAGCAGAGGTGACTCTGCTTCAAGCTACCAGATAATCTGTTTCGGGAAGTTCAAGAAATCCATTTCATGGGTCTATCATGCTCCTTAGCCCCCTGGCTGAGATACACTTTCTCATGACAAGTAGCAGAAGCACAGGAAAGTGAGGGGAAGCACTGGATGCCCCTTTGAGGCCTGGTGTCTGCTACTTCTGTCCAAAAAGAGGTACTGTAAGTCACTTAGCACTAGGTCAGAAGTGATGGGAGCATGGTCCAATCTATTACAGGAGTACTTGTTTTCCTCCTATTGGCTTTGAAATTGTACTTTCTAATTCATATGTATATATATGAAAGGCACTTCAAAATGTCACTTAATTCAGGCAAGGCTAAATCTCTGGGGGGAAAAAAAGGATAAAATCATACAGAATTACTTCATTCCCAAAGCTGCTATTTTTCTTACTTTTGATTTTTGTTTTTTTCAGATGAATCACAAAATTGTGTTT
The DNA here is from genome assembly GCF_029215605.1 of Mirounga angustirostris. NCBI lineage: Eukaryota > Metazoa > Chordata > Mammalia > Carnivora > Phocidae > Mirounga > Mirounga angustirostris. Next base: position 139,755,940 of record NW_026991709.1, on the reverse strand, counting down.
TGGAGACATCTCTCAGGTTTAGGAAAAATAAAAAATCTCATGTTTAAGAAAAATTTACTGCATACTTTCTCAAAGAGAAGAGTGTATGTTATGGCTAAAGCACCCAACCTGTCATAGAGAAGAATGAAATTGGAACATTCACGAATTGGATTCAGCATCTACCCATAATGTGATACATTATAATTTATTGTCTTAAGGAAGACCCTTTACCTCGACTGTAGCTATTAACTCTTTTTTTTAAAAAAAGATTTTATTTATTTATTTATTTATTTGAGGCAGAGAGAGAGAGTGAGAGAGAGAGAGCAAACACAAGCAGGGGGAGGGGCAGAGGGAGAAGGAGAAGTAGGCTCCCTGCTGAGCAGGGAGCCCTATGCAGGGCTTGACCTGAGCCTAAGGCAGATGCTTAACCGACTGAGCTACCCAGGCACCCCTATAGCTATTAACTCTTAAAATGGTTGGTAGCTTCTCTGTACTGGCAAAGTACTGTAATCTAGGTGAAAACCAGACATTCATGTAGCTATTAAATTGCATAGTCTATTACTTATGATGAACAAGAGTTATTAAATCATGGCAGCTTGGCTAAGACATACAAATGATTAACTTTGATGAATCCAATGTCCCTTAATTTGAAGAACTTCCAGCTTCACCTCCCCATGGCAGGGGGTAGCTAACATCCGGCATGACAGCAGTGACGGCTTGGAACGGGATATGTGATGTTAATGCTCAGAGATGCACCTGCAGCAGGACTCCATGTATCAGAAGACTTACCAACTCGGGGACCCTGGTCATTCACTGAAGGTTCTTCTGGTATACATTCTTACTTAGGGAATGAAGCAAATAATGATGCATCATGTTCTCAGGCTTAGATGAAGTAACCCAAGTATTAATTATCATGATGATGAAAACACACAGACCGTGTCCGCCTGGCCCAGAGCAGCATTGTGAAGCTAGCACTTGGCTATGTGGCCACCCGTGTGGGATTGCCTACTCTGCCATCCTTACTGTACTTTGGAGAAGGTGTGACCTCACGTGAGTTCATCATCCCTACGTGCTTCAGTTTACTCATCTGTGCAATGTGAATCATAATAGTGTCTACCTCAGAAGGCTGCTCTGAAGAGTAGCCAAGAAAGTCATGAAAAGTGCCAAGCATGATACTGGCACATAGTGATTGCTCAATATGTTATCAGCCGAAATGTTGTTTTCATTATTTTGTGGAGTCATGTGTTAAATTTCTGCAACACCAAAGGGTCCCAGAGAATATTTTGTTATACTGAGTCTTAAAATCAATATACTTCATCTTATTTTTGACAACTAGACAATAATCCTTTCATAATATAACATTTTTGATTGGCCTTTTGGACTCCATGATGTGACATGTGAGTGGCATGGGAAAGAATATTCCAGTTGTTTCCATCCACCCTTAAAGAACATCTCCTTTTGTGAGCTCAAGGTACAAGCATCTCACAGCCTAATCTCCTGAATGAAAGTGCAGAGATTGCCTGGGCTTCCCAAAAAACAGTTCACCACATATGTGGAGATGTGGGAGGAGCTAGAAGGACAGAGATTCCAGCTGATTACTATTCTCAGGTCAAGGACTAGACAAGATATTTAATAAACTGCATTAATGTGAGCAGAGTCATTTCCCTGCAAGGTGATAAGTGGTTGCATTTTTTTAATTTAAAACCTTCATTAGAAGAGGTCTTCAAATAAAATGAACTTTCTCCTTTTCTGACAACCAAAAGATATGAGATCATTTCATCTGCAATGCGGTTGAAATCAAACCTATTTTTAGCTACATCAGGTTGAGCCTGACAGTGAAACCATGTGTCCTGGCTAGAACAATTAGGTTAGTTTTTTGAAGTTTCATTAAATCCATGTATTTTCATTGAGTCCATTATTTTCATGTATAATCATTAAACATCAGAGATGGAGCACAGCTATAGCCATAACAGCTACCTTGAGGATGGTGAGAATGATGAAGAGGAAGAGGAGGAAGACTAGGAGGAGGAGGAGGGCAGCATCTACAACATACCTGAACTCATCTCCCAAACACCTCTTAAATCCACCTGCTTTCTGGCTCCACTGTCACAATCCCTGCCCAGGCCACTAGCTTTTTCCACCTGACTTTAGTGCAACAAATACCTGGGTTCCTCATCTTTGATCATTGCTTGGTCCCTCTGCAATTCCTCCTGACCACATCTGCCAGAAATGCAAGGCTGATTACACTCTCATACCTGCTTTGAACTCTTCCGAGTCTCATAAGAGGCAGGGGGAGTTTTCAGGAATTCATGATAGAAAAGGCAGGAACCTTGTGGAGTTGGGATTTGGGGGTGGAGGCAAGAGAACTTTCTGGAAAACTGGACAGGACTGGCCAAGAAGAGCTATGTTGGCATTAAGGGGTTTGGCCTGGGCATTACAGAGGGGTAAACAGGGAGCCGTTAAGTGTGTCTGAACAAGTGTATAGGATGTCCCACTTATGTAGAATTTTGTATGTGTATGTAGAGAGAGAGAGGTCCAGAAGAAAGTTCAAAATGTTGAGCCGTTTCTTCTGAGTGGTGAGATTTGGAGGAATTTATATATTTCTTCTTCGTGTCCTTTAAATTACTCTCATTTTCTACATGATTCTGTATTCTCAGGTTTTTAAACATTGATGTTATTTTCATCTTGCAAGCAAAATAAAGCACATCTTGTTTTTTGTTGTTGTTTTTCTTAACCACATCACAAGGCCAATTAAAACCCTGGGTTAATTGGGCCTCTCTACCCCGGTAGGCTTTCACAGTAGCTCAATCTGTGGCACCACGAACTGTGTTCTAATAGGCTTCCCACAGTCGCTGGCTTCGAAGTTTCTTGCCTACAAAAGTCTTTTGAGTCTCTTACTGGCTGAACCACAGTGGCTGCTAGCTAAGGGGAGCAAGCCGACTCTAATTACAGTGTTTTTATTGCTCTTTGAAAGGCGAGAGGCAAGAGACCTCATTTACCATGCTGGTCCGAGTTTTCAGAGCCCCTAATCAGAGAAGCGATCATTGGATTGTAAACTGAGCCCATCTACTGTGAAATTGCTGGAAAGGAATTGATAAAGCTTCCCAGTTTTAAGTCCCTGCTCTTAAGGACAACTACTGCAATGGAGTACTGGAGATTTTTTTGCTCCGAGGAAAATTCCTAAGGAAGCTGGGGCAGGGGATGGAGTAGGAATTGGGCTGAAATTAAATATAGGGCACACTAATAATGATATCATTCTTCCAATTAAGATGTTTTATTACCTATGGCCATTTTTTCCCCTTTAAAATAGTCTTAGTTAGCTGGAAATGAAGCACTATCTGATCATTTATTCATTTTGTCTCTTTTGTTCTCATATATCTACATGAAAGTCCTCATTTCTCAGAGTTGTTATACTTACTTTTTAGTATGGGGCATTTCCAGAGCAAAGAGGTAGATACCTTCCAAAGCAAAAGTGTCTCCAAGAACTAAGGGCAACACAGAAAGATCCAGATATGGGATGGCATTAATTAATTGCATTTTCTAAAATTTTCTTACATTGCTTCATAAGGAAACCTTCCAAAATACTCTCTAGAAATCAAGGGTTAATATAATGTATTAGTCCTCTAAGGCTGCCATAACAAAATACCACAGACTGGGTACCTTAAACAACAGAAATGTATTTTCTCTCAGTTCTAGAAGTCTAAGGTCAAGGTGAAGGCGGGTTTGGGTTTTTCTGAGGCTTCTCCCCTTGGCCTGTGGACAGCCACCTTGTTGCTGTGTCCTCAGATGGCCTTTCCTCTGAACACAAGCATCTCTGGTATCTCTCTGGGTGTCCTAATCTCTTCTTACAAGTACACCAGTCACACCAGATTAGGACCCACCCTAAAGGCCTCATTTTAACTTTATTATTTCTTTAAAGTCCCTACCTCCAAGGATAGTCACCTTGTGAGATACCAGGATTAGGACTTCAACATCTAACTTTTGAGGAGGACTCAATTTAGCCAATAGCATGTGGCATCTGTTGAAAGAGTAAATGGAGAAAGAAAGAAAAAAAAAAAACACCAATAAAGCACTAAAATATTGCTTGTGCTTTTATAATGTCAGCAACAGTGACAATATTATCTGCCAACTTTGAGTAGAGATGAATATGGGATTTTTTTTAATCCCCAAAAACCAAGTGTCCTCTGGAAACAGATCATTGTCCTTCTCCTTATAATTATCCGAGACCTCTCCAAAAGTGTTCATGCCTCATAAATTAGAAGTGGATAGAGCATGAGCTTTGGTGTCAAGAGAACTTCTTGCAAGTCTGAGCTCTTTCACTTATTACCCAGAGACATGTTGGGCAGGTCACTTAGCATTTCTGGGTCTTAGTCCCCACATTTGGAAAATGACACGATCAACTCCTTCTTGCCACAGTGGGTGAGGGGATCGCATCAGCAGAGGCTGCTGGGGGGCTGTGGAATTCTGAGGCTTGAACTTGTGTTTGAGCCTGAATCTCATTGATTAAGACATAGTTTCATAGGAAAGGATGATTGGGTATCAAACATTTTGAGCACATAAAAGCCAGGGGGAACAAATTATTAAAAAAAATCAAAACTTAAGCAGTACCGAATAGGAAATGAGTTGGAAACAATCTCTAAATTTGAGGGCAGTGTAAAAGGCCCCAAGTAAATATAAATGTTTTTCCTGTGTCACTAAATGAAGGGTTTGAAGGGTCTTGAAGAAATACTTAGAATAAAATAGAAGCATGCAAATAATACATTTAAAACAATCAGAATCACCGATTACTTACATGTGACAGCAGATTAAAAGCAAGAGGCAATTAAACTATAGCTGGATGGACCAGGACATCAGATGTGGTTACTAAATTAGAAGTGCAGAGTTTTTTTTTTTCTCTTAATTTTCTGGCATGTGAGGCAAAAAAAACGGAAACTTATATTAAGTGTTCACATGACGCTCATTCTCCATGAGGAGACAGCTGTTTACTTTCGTATGGCAGCAAAGTTTTGCCAAGCACGATGTCTGAGAAGGTATTTCCAGCACAGAATGTCCTCTAGGTCGGAGTTACTACCCTGACTGGTCATTCTAGATCTCTCGGGAAGAGAGGAGCCACCAAAAAATTCAGTGGTCAGAGCCCAACCTTCAAGGATTCCAGTTCAGCAGATCTGAGTTAGGCAGAGGTATTTATATTATTCAAAAGCTGTGTCAATCTGCTGATCATTAGCCAGGTTTGAAAAGCATTGATGTAGGGTATACTCAGGGATCTTAGTTTAGGTACTTCCAGTGAGAAGACAGTGAGACAAGGATTTGAGTGCAAAGTGTTTATTTGGGAGGTGAAAGAAACACAGATAGATAAGACAAGAGAGGAAAGACAGTGAAGGCAGTGTGTCATGAAGCCCGTTAGCACAGTGGGCCACTGGAGCTTCATCCTTCCGGGGAAACAGTAACATGGAGTGGGACACATGCTTCTGAGAGCAAGGGAGCTGGGCATTGATGCACCAAGTGCCCAGTAGTCAGGGGCTGAGGGCTACTCCCAGAGGGTGGTGGCTCCCAGGTATCCTCAACCTTCTGCATGAGTGCTAGCCGGGGTAAACCCTTAGGTAAATGCGTGCAGGAAGTGCCAGTTGAAATTTGGTGGGTGGACATGAAAATGGTAGGGTTGTGGACAAATATGGCCGCCACAAAACCATGGTCACCCACTTCACTCCCCTCCTGGGAGCAACTGTGGAACTGTGGTCCTCATCCCCATGACCCAGAGCTATATTCACATCTGCCCTGCCCAGGATGGTGGTTTACTTTATGTATACATGGAATTTCAGAGCTGGGCACAGAGGGATGGGTGGAAAATGGCAATGAACCACTGCAGTCCCCAAACACCAGCGCTGTGACCTGGCTGAGTGAGCTAAGGCTTGCTTTCTCTTTTGCACCTCCTTTCTCCCCTGTGCAAATTAAGAAAAATGAGTTACCCTGTCTTTCTTCATTTATTATCATGGGACTTAAGACAAGACTTCATAAAACTAAAGGATGAAGCGTAACTAGGCAGTGGGGCCTAGGTGGAACAAAGGACTTTGCAGATAGCTAGACCTGCTCCACTACTGCACGTTAACTGTGGGGACTTGGGTGGGATACATTCTGGGTCTTAGTTTCTTCATCCATAAAATGGGAACAGTGATAATATCTACTTGGCAGGGCTGTTGTCAGAACTAGGGAAGGTAGAAACGGAGCCTGGCACTATGCCAGGTAAATGAAAACTGTTGTTAGGGAAGGGGGACTTATTTGACAAAAGGTTCTTTTATTTGGTAAAAGGTTCTTTATCTGTGACTTACACACAGGGATTCCTCAGTTCCTGTTTTAATGTGAAGATAGAAGGTCTTGTGAATGGTATAGTGCTGAAAATGTCAGTTTAGGTCAGTCCTATTTGTTTCCCCAGAGCCTTCTTCCAGGGAGTGCTCTCCCTGGTTTTTCTCCTCAGTTCTTCATTTCACATTCTCCTCTTGTCACTGCAGCTTGCTCCGCGGAGAGCCAGGGAACTGGCGAGAGAGTCTGTGAGGATGAAAGACTTTGAGAGCAGACCAGCATCTTTCATATATCTTTCTTCCAGAAGGAATGTGGACAAGCCTAGGGAAGCTGGATTTGTGTAAATTAGCCCCATCCCACTCCCTGTAGGCCATTTTATTTTAAAATCTATTCGACAGTCAATGTCATTAGCTCAACAGATGGCTTGTTAATCTTTAGACCAAGAGCCAGATTTTAAATTGCCTTCCATTTTGCAAACTCTTCTCAGAAGAAAAAAGTAAATGAAACATAAAAGAAAGAAAAAAAAGAATTTCAGTCCAACTCCAGGGAGACCCACAATGTATTCATTTCAGGCCTAGCTTTTAAGGTCAGCTTCAGCAAATTTTTGTCAGTTGGATGCTCATATATCTATAGGCAAAGAAAGTAAATGCATTGATTCTTTTTTGAAAATAGTGAGCAAAATGCAGAACATTTGTCAGCCAAAAAAAGAGCATAACTCTCAAACATGATTAACTCAAGCATGATCAGATCAAAACTTGCCATTAGTGACAAGCATGCATGTTTTCTCTGAACTTGGGGACACCCTTGAAAATACATCTAATAATTTCCCTGGAAATCCCAACGCTCGGCCATCTCTAGATGAGATTATGTAAAGATTTTGTTTTCAGTGATCTCACTACCTCTTTTCCTGATGCTTTCAGGACCCAATTCCCCACCATGTTACCCCAATGTACACATGGACACGTGCGCGCACGCACACACACACACACACACACTTCTTAAACAATTCACACCAGCTTCTGGTTCTTTTAATATTAAATAAATCAGAGCCATAAAATAAGGGTGGGTTTTCTTTTACTATCTCCAACCCATGATACGGTTGGACCCTATGTGCATCTTGTGGCCTCAAGATTGTAATTTTTCTGAGTTGGCAGGAAAAAGTGTTAGACCTTAAGGAGTGCCCCCTGCCAGATCCACGTGGCCCACTAATTCATTTGGTGCATCTGGGGCCATCCATACAAATGTGGGCAAATGTGGGATGAAGAATTCAGGTCTTCCTCTTCCCTAAATCCTGATTCACCTATTTGGATTTGGAAAAGGGTTGGGGAGGGCATTTACAAATGTGTGGCCAATGAGTTTGCCTTTGGTCTGCTTTTTCTGGGTCAGACCAGCCAATGTGAAGAATCAGTGACATCACTTTGGGAAGAGAGAAGAAGATCAGACAGAGGCACGGGCTCCCCTCCTGCTGGCAGGGCTGCACTTGACCACTAGGAGTTTATGCGGCTACTCAAGGAAATACATGCTCATCAACCCTCCCTCCCCAGGAAGCTGCCCCAGATCATTTTCTCCATCTCTCCCCAGAGAAGCCAGATCCTGCCTAGTGTTGAGCATGTTATCTGGGGGCTGTTTGTGAAAGGAAAACAGATGATCTCATCCTATCTTGAGGGAGCAAGCAGCTTTTTAGAATCACAGATATTCTTCATGACAACTCTCTGACAATGTAAGAACCTCAAGTGCCTTCTGAATCCTCAGAGAAACTGCTGCTGAGAGCCGGGACATTTTCATGGTATCTATATTCTTACTTTGTTCTGTTTCTTTGAAGACTGGGGGACAGGGCATTGGGAGAGGCAGCTGGTGTCCTGTGAAGGACACTGGATGGGGAATATGGGCACACGCGTGCTAGTGCCCACGGCTGAAGGGTTTCCATTTCAGCGGGTGAGAGCATTTCTAGGACTCTTTCAGACCCGAGATTCTAGGATTTCGCCTATTTCTAGTAACCTGAACATTTCATTAGGCAGAATTTTCCATTCTCTAGCTGTGCCAGATAGAGGAGAGAACTTACTGAATGAATTGGAAGTCTCGAGCCAGTGAGGAAAACCTACCCACATCTCAGACTGCCTTCTGCTTGTTGATGTCAGAACAAGAATTATTGTGGGTAATCATTGAAGGACGTAAAAAAGAACAACGCGTACCTGGCAGAATTGGTCTATCAGTGCGTTGCAACTTGCCAAAGTGTTCTTGAAAGTTACATCTTCCATTACATAACTTTTTATCACTTTCTTAAAAAATGTTCCAGTTGGGCTGGCATGTTTTATGATTTGCCTTGCTTCAGAGATAAGCACATTGTCAATGATTAGACGAAACTTCCCAGGTATTTTTGAACTGAAAAGTTTGAGGTTGGCAGAGGGACACCAAAGGAGGGGGTTGAGCAGAGAAGCTGGTATTTAAAATATTTAAAAGGCAAGATGGTACGTATGTGCCTCAGATAATAAGATGATAGTGAATTTCAAAAACTTTACAGTCCTAAAATAGGTAGCTTTCCATGTATATAAATATGTACAAGCGTTCAGAAACTTAAGGAGCATACTGGGATCGAAACCGAAGGGGGCATTTTGGGGCTTTTTCTGTTCAGCCAGCTGTGGGCCTCAGGAAGCCACTCCTTAGCATCGTGTGCTATCGGTCCAGTAGGTTGGAATATCCTTACAAGCTGATGGGAAGTGTATTTCCTTCCAGTCCTGGTCATGAAGGGGCCTTATAGCCTGTTATTGGTTTGTTTGTTTGTTTGTTTTTTTAAAGAATTAATTTTCTCCTCCAGTGGCTTAACCACTCCAATTCATGGCAACCTAACTTAAAGTTGTTTTTTTTTTGAAACACTCGTACTTACAGCACTGTTAACTGAAAATCTACACACAGAATCCGGGTAGGGGAATGGTTATTAACCTAGGATGCACCTCTTACCTCTACGTATGTACAGAGTTACCAACCCAAAAGTGGAAATTTCACATTGCCACCTCTGAACCAGCAGGTGACTGTCTTACAACACTCTTCAGAGATTTTTTTTTTATAGGTACTTTCACTTGACTAATGTAATTGGCCATTAGGAAAATAAACTCTTATTAGTATGAATATAAAGGTTATTTCAGAAGCAGCTGCCTGAAATGGATTATGTGATTTGTGAACGCTTTCCTAAAAAGAATGTGACTCACACACTCAAATAAACGTAATTGATTTTTTAAAGGGTTATCTTAGCAATGGATGGACTTTCCTATTCTTTAGGGGAATAAAAATTTGCATTCAGTTAGGCATCTGTCTGTGGTAGTACTTACAGAAATATATTAATGTTGTCCTCCAGGGGGCGTTAAATCTTTAGCAAAGCTCCAATTTCTCTGGCAGGCGTTCAAATCCAGTTAGCAAAGCAGACAGTCTGGCTTCTTTCTCACTGGGATACAGAAGTGCTAGGGCCCATATTCTGAATTGCACATCTCAGACTTGCAGACAAGGCCTTACATTTTTTAGTAAAGCTAGGGTGGGTCTGCCAATCTCCTGGCCCTGGGGTATATGCCAATATAGCCTAGACACGTTGCTCTGAACACTCTACTGCAGGTCTTGGATTGGCCGACTCTCATGGTCCATGTCAGTAAACTTTTAAGAGACTATTGATATGGATGGGAACTGCTGTGCTTTCCAAGGGCAGAAATGTGATTCCTGGAGGCCCCAAAGACAACCTGGTGTGGGTTGAAGAAGGCTCTGTTGGTCAAAATTGCAAAGGACCCATCCTTCCTACTTAAGCCCCACAAAGGGCTATTTTTGTTGTTACTTTGTTAACGAGAACATCACTTAGGAAATCTGCAAACCTCTTGGTCTGGGGAACCAGCAACTTCAGCAGTAAAGTGTATGATTGTAAAGCAATACAGTACAGAGATTAAGAGGTTTCTAGGTTCTATAATTGACTGACAGGATTTCAATATCTGCTATGCTTCTTGTAAGGCTAGGATCTTGAATTAATTGCTGAAACTCCTGTGTCTCTGATCCCTCATTCACAAAAGACTATCTCATAGGGTAACTGGAAGGATTAATTAATACAACCCAAAGAAAGTATGTGGTGCATCCTGAGTGCTCCATAAATTCTATTAGTCATTCTTATTTGCAAGAATTGAGATCCTCCTGATATGGCTCCAGCTTTGTCTCTCATTACTCCCCTACATAGACTTCTTCATCCCAAATACCACCCTATACTTTTTACCTCTTTGCTCCCCCTGGTTCATCTATCTTCCTTGCCTTTATCACTATCTGATGAGATCCCGCCCAAGTTCCAAGGGTTATCTGTAATGGCACCTCAAAACCAAACGCCCCCAACAATTCCCTACTCAAGAACTGAACGCGCTTTCTCCTGTCTCTGAACAGTAGCAGAGATGCGATATCTTGATCTACAGGTATATACATTTGTCAAAACTTATGGAACTATACACTTAACATGGCCACACTTTTTTAGCATGTAAATCATACCGCTACAAACCAACCCAGTAGGAGCATTATAAGAAGGTCTCAGCCTTTGGAGAGAGAAAGCCATACTTCAAATTCAAGTTCTAGTACTTTCTACCTGTTAGGCCTTTGAACTCCTTCCACCTGTAGTTTTCTCTAAATGGGGCAGTTGTCACGTTCTCCTTTTGTAGTGAGGGTTGAGAGACATAATAATACAAAATGCCTCGCACACAGTTGCTGCACTACTGTTAGAACTTCTTTTTCAGCATCACTAGTTCTATGTTACTCACATACCCCTGCCCACCAAAAGGTGATCTTAAGGACTGACTGTGTGCTGTCCTTTTCTTTTCCATGTTTCTTTTTTTTTCTTTTTTTTTTTAAAGATTTTATTTATTTTTATTTGAGAGAGAGAGAATGAGAGAGAGGGAGTACATGAGGGGGGAGGGTCAGAGGGAGAAGCAGACTCCCCGCCGAGCAGGGAGCCCGACGCGGGCCTCGATCCCGGGACTCCAGGATCATGACCTGAGCCAAAGGCAGTCGCTTAACCAAATGAGCCACCCAGGTGCCCTTTTTCCATGTTTCTAGTATAGAGCAAAAGTTGTGTGTTTAGCTATTTATATATAAATATATATATATATCCAACTTTTGGATAGCGAACACCTAGCAGCATCCCAACTGAAGCCTCTGCAGGATGCCACACTGTGTATTATCACTCGGGTTTGCTAAGGCTCAGTATTTTAAAGTCTGACGGATACTTTCCTTGGTCAGTAATTCAGCTACGGCTCCCTGGTGTACAGTAGGGCTTAATAACACAACTTTAATTATGATAGTTCTTTAGGTTCATAAGGGTTGTCTATTTCTCTTGAAAGCAATGGAATGGCCATACTGTTTTCTGGACCAATAAGTCACTCTGTTTTCCATGGTTCAAAGTTAAGCTTTTATTTGGTTTTAAATTAAAAAAATAAATTTCGTTATTAAATAGTGAGATGGATCTAAGTTATGTTCAGATAGTAGCTTACTCAGGAATATACCACTGGGGGTACAAGTAAGGGGTGGGTCACCTAAACTAAAATGGTTCGTGATGTCATCATGTTTGTTAAAAGTTCAACAGTGGCATAATTCAAAAGAAACGGAGATACAAAGTTTAAATGTTTACAATGGATGGGAGAAGTAAACCACTTAATCTATTGCAATTGCCAACTAATTTCTTTCTCAGTGCCAGTCTGCTTGGACTCTATACCACAGTGCTAATGTCATCGGGCTCATCTGCTTTCTTCTGCCTGCTCGGCAGGGATTTCAAGTATTCAAGGTGTCTCCGGGCATCCTCCTGATTTTGCCTCACATAATACACCACATAGGAGATCACCATGGTGAACCAGCCAAACATGGTGACCAGCATGGCATAATCAGTAGTCTTTTTAGGGAGGTTACAAAGGTCAGCATCATTGGCAGCATTGAGGAATGGTCTCCCGGCGTGTTCATCCAACACAGAAGTCTTACAGATCACGTTGTGGGCTGTCTCATGGTTAGATGCCATGCTCCTCAGAACTTGCTGTAGAGTACAGTCACAGTGCCAAGGATTGTTGGCAATTCTGGCCCTGGCCTTCAGGTTATTGAAGGCATTTTTGTGCACGCTTTGAATCCGGTTGTCAGACAAGTCCAGAGTCTGCAAAGTTTCAGCTACTCCTTTGAAGGCATGCTCATCGATAAACTCAATGCCATTTTTGGACAAGTTGAGAACTCTCAGTTGATGGAGGTCCTTAAAAATCTCATTGGGGATAGATGTGATCTGATTGGAGTCCAGATACAATAAGACTGTTTCAGGAGGAAGATCTCTAGGTATTTCCTTGAGATTTGCATTGCTACAGGTGACATTTAAACCCCCAGAGGAAGAACAGAGACAGCCCTTGGGACACATACTGGCAGAATGAAAGCACAGTATCATAAGAACAAAACTTTGTAGGAGGAGACACATGGAGAGGGAACGGGTTAACCACAGGTCTACCAGATTCATGCTGGAATGTCAGCATAATCACAAGCCCATTCCTCATTCACTCCAACAAGCAAGCGTGGCAACCGTTCCAGCCCTGTCCACACTGTTGACTTCCTTCTTGCTTGGTTCAAAAGGTTGCAACTAACACACGTGTCTCTTCATTATTCCTGTCCTTACTTGGGTACCTAAAGGAAAGGGAAGCAGATGCAATTAGCTTTTTTGCAGAGGGAGGTACATTGCAATTAAAAGTGCTCTCAGGCGTCTGGCATTCTATGTGGGCGGGAGAGTTCGTTATGTAGTTAATTTTCATCAATAGCACTGGGAGTTATCTGCATAATGGAAGTCTCCTGCTCAAATCCCAGGTGTTGGGCTAAAGGACTGTCAATAAACGACAACATTTCCGAATCATGTTGCCTTGGTTTTAGTTGTGCAGGATTACAGCAAACAGTCCAGATTTCTCTCATCTCTACTGGTTCTCTCACATCCTGAACCCCTTCTAAATTAGACAGCAATAAAATTTAATTAGACCTTCCCCCCTTCTACGGTAACAGATGCATTAGTGCAATTTAGAACTGCTCTTGAGCAGCAATGAGAAATAACACCGATATTTCATGGTTAATGACCATAGATAGCAATAATTGTCATGGCTTTTGAATGGATGTCCAACTGGAATATTTTCTCTAAAGAAACATCTTACTTGAATTAAGAAATGAATAAATGTATTCCAACTTTCACAACAGAATGTTGCTAGGGACTGATAGACCAGGATCTCCAAAAGAGCTGTCTCCCTGTTTTTCTCTGTTTTCTAAACAACCTCTCCTCTCTCCAAAAGATCTTCAAATATGACACACACCTCCAAGACTTTTTATTTTTATCCATTTATTTATTTATTTTTAAGATTTTATTTATTTATTTGAGAGAGAGACAAAGAGCAAGTGGGGAGAGGGGCAGACGGGGAGAGAAAGGGAGAAAATCCCAAGCAGACTCTACACTGAGCATGGAGCCCAACACGGGGCTTGATCACACAACCCTGAGACCATGACCTGAGCCAAAAGGAATAGTCCGACACTTAACTGACTGAGCCACCCAGGCGCCCCTTCAAGACTTTTTAAAATATAAGATAAAATTTAAATATATTAGCCTCTAAGACTTTCCCAATAACTTATTTTATCTTTCATATATATATATATATAAATATTGTTGGAAGGGCCTTCTAAATGGCAAAAATTAAGTGATATATGAAAGGATATAAGCTTACTCAAAAACAGAGATGAGAATATAAGTGAACCCTCAAAACTACTTTTTCATATAGAGAAGACAGGCATCTTCGAGACCAGTTCATGGAGGAAGTGAGTGGATTTTGGAGAGATTATGTGATTCGCCCAAGGTCAAATAGTTTGTAGGTGGAAGAGACAGAACTCAGGCCAAAGGCTTTGTTCTGACTTATTAATCTCCTAACTCTTTCCACTACCCCCCTCCCAACTCTCTCCCAATCTCATCTGCTCTATGAGGACAGTCAGAATCCAGGGAGCATTGCTTGTTGTGATTTCTGATGCCGTTATGTTGCAGCTCAATCCCAAATTGAGTACTCTATGGAGTATGAGGGAGCTCCATGTCTGACTTCAGAGCGTCCTCTTTCAGGATGTGAGAAACAAGGAGAATGTTCCTTCCTCTCACTGCAGTGAGCAACAAATGACTTTCTGCAAACTTATCTTTTCTAAAGATCCCAGATGGATAAATACAGAGGGAAATGACTCCAAATGTTACCAAACTCACAGAAGAGAGGATTAATGTGAGCTGAAAACATAATGAACGGGGTTGTTAATCATGGAAAAAATGAGATTAGCACCAGCAGAATGGAGTGGATGTGCTTTTGGAATCCTGAGTCCCTTAAATGCCAGAGAATGCTAAAGAAGGACCCCTAGGCTTAGGAAGCCATCCATCAAAAGCTCATTTCATTTGAGGTGAGTTTCCCTCCCTTCCATGTTTTCCTTCAACACTGCATTGCATGACATTTGGGAACTCTAGTGATTGCCTAGGTGGGAGAGAGAAAAAATAAACAGGTGTGGAGGGGAGGGCACTCAGAGAGGAAAGAGGGTGGCAGAAGGATAAGGTAAAGGATGCTAGGATGAGGACATGACAAGGACACAGGAGATGGGAGGCATGAATTTGAATAGAGAAAATAAAGAGAGTCTGTGTAATCAACCAGCTCCCATCAATCAAGTAGGTACCACCAGCCTAGATCCTGCTGGAAAGTGGGAAGCCTTCTCTGGAGGATACTCCACATCTCCCCAGAGACTGATTCAGAGTCTATCTGAAGAAAAACGTTCACCAATTGAGACTAACATTTCCATGAGGGCAGGCTCTTGTGTCCGCCTCATGTAGAAACAACAGCAAACAATTAAAAAGTGAAAAGTACACTAGTTTGTATACCAGCTGTAATCCTTGTTAGCAGTGTGCTCCTGGGCAAGTTATTTAACCTCACTAAACCTCATTTTCCTTATCTTTGTATAGAAATTATAAAAGGACCCAATTACAGAGTTGATTTGGGAATTCTGTGAGATAATCCACATAAAGCATTTAACCCAATGCCTAAAAAGCAGTAAGAGTTCAATACTTGTTGGCTACAGTTACTATTATTACCCCAGATACATTCTCAAATGTTACCACAGTGCTTGGTATGTTGTAAGGGTTAAATGAATATCTATTGTATGAATGATCCAATAAAATATTGAAGAATCTAGCTGTGCTTTTTCTTCCCTATGATGACTATTTTTATTTTTAATATAAACATTGGCTCATCCAATGTCTATTGGTTTTACATATTGACATGGTAGTCTTTGGAAAAAAATCACAAATGCAGGCTCCTAGTTGATGGAAGGAATAATGGAGCTTCTTTTCGTTAGGCTCTTTGAGACTTAATCTTGGTTTCTCCAGAATGATCAGTCCAATGGTCATGGTAATAGCCAAGAAATGATTAGTATACATCGTGAGTTCTCAACATCAGAGTGCAATACCTTTTCATGTCCAAATGATCCACCTATACTGAATAGAAAGCCTATTAGGAACACAAATACAGAGTATCTCTTGCATTCAGAGATGGTGGACTCAAACTAAGTATTTCATTTTCTTTCTATAAAAGCTCTGGGATAGGCTAGATGACTGGGCTGCTCTGACTCAGCCTCTAGAACCTCCACACTCAGCCAGGACAAAGTGAGAAGAGATGCAAGAAGTAGAGAACTGAGCCCTTCAATGTCTAGGAGGCAGACAACAAGGGCCAAAGTTATCGAGTCAAGGTCATCTTCAGCAGGGAGGATGGAAGAACTGCCTCTCCACTCTATTATGCAGAACTACTATTTTCCAAAGGGATTAGCAGCTTGACATTGTCTTAAATTGCTGGATAGGTCAAGAGGGGTTCTTGGAAAAGAAAGACATGGCAGACGTGCCTCATAGCAAAAACGTGGGTATTCTTTTGACATCGGTTACCACCCAGCATTGTACAAAGCTAAAGAGTAGATAACTCAGAAACGAACATTCTAAACCCCAAACTCCCTCCTGTTTTGTTTCAGTCAGGTCTACTAAAAAATGCAAAGTAGCAAACAAACCATCCTGTTGGGAAAAGAGAGTGCCTCCTTTCTAACTTCAAAATGAGGATGTAGAGCACAGAGAAGGGCTGGGGTCACACTGGTGAATGCAAGAACAGAAGCAGCATCACTGCCTGTCCTCCTGATAAGGAACAAGACCAGCAAAAGAGGCAGAGCAAATTAAACAGCATCTTTTCTACCTCTTGATTCTCCCTCTCCACTTCTCAACTCATTACACTACCCTATCCTCATTCCCTCATTCCCTTCAAATATGTCTGAGGCAGGAAGCTACGGTATTTTTGGATGTGGTATTTAGGTATGAGCTGTGCTCCCAAAGGGGGCCATTTTATCCACAGACCCATGCCTTGTTCACATTTCCCTGTCACACAGGTTTCCAAGCTACCACAATTAATGCCTGGATTGGGTGGCAACCATCAAGTGCTGTTTCCAGAAGGAAAAAAAAAAAAGTGCATTTAGCAGACTGCCTGAGAAGACAGATCTTTCAGAGGTTGATTAACAACTCTATCTTGCTTCCTGTTCCTTTCTTCTCATCATTAGGGGACACTCAGGGACACTCAGGGCTTCTAACACAAAGCTTTCATTAACTCTTCTGAGATAAGTGAGTGTACCAATTCATGAAGAAATACCAGACACACTGATTTCTCCCAATTACATTCCATGAAACTCTGCTACCCACAAGGATTTGATTAAAAAGCACAACACAGCAACACAGGAAGGCCTTTCGATTTGGGAGGTAAAATTCAAATCAATGGAAAAAAAAAACAAACCTCATAAATTAAAGTACTTGAAATTAAAACTTCCATATGGCAGAAAGTAAGACAATACACAAAATTAAAGGACAGATGATAAAATAAAGGGTTGATTTCTTTAGTATACAAGAAGTTCTTACAAAGGGATAAGAACCTGATCCAACAGAAGAATGGACAGGAAAACAATATATACAAATGACCAATAAATTATATGAATAGATCCTTGATCTCACTGACAGTAAAATAAATTCAGGTTAAAGTACCTAACATCTTGGTTAAAATGAGGAAGAATATCTACTGTCAGTTAAGGTGTAAAGAACAAAGCACTCTCAAAATTTGACAAGCAGATACTTGGGGCACTCTTCTTGTATGAGCAATTTAGGAATATCTATTCAAATTTTAAAATACAAGAACAAGTTAGACTGAATTGTACTGATATAGAGGTCTCCAAAGATGACCTCAAAAAGGAGCTTGGAAAAAGGGGTTCTGATGGCATCATCTTATTTCTGCAAAATTTTTAAAAAGAGGAAGTAAATGTGCAACATAGGTATAGAATTTATATGTTTACATATGCATAGATCATTTCTGAAAGGATATGTATGGAAGGAAATGTATAAGAAACTATTAATAGTGCTTAACTGAGGAGTAGAACTTTGGGGCCTGACAGGGTGAGAAAAGGAGCTGTTTTTGTTTTTTAATTTTATACCCTTCTGATGGAATTAACTTTCTGTGCTATAAAGGTGTTTTGTTTGTTTTTATTTACATAAAAATTAAAAAAATTAATACAAAAGGACCAGGGATTAACTGAAAAACCAATCTGAACATAATGTCTCAGAAGGCAAATTTTGAGCACATGAAACAGTTGGACAATGGTGGCCAAGAAGGTTGTGCAAATAATAAGACATTAAATTTAAAAAGCTGAACATGTTTCAACATGAGAGGCTGAAGATGCAAAGGGACCACGGTGAGACCATATATAAAGATAGATCTTGAACTCCCAACCTGCTGCAACCAGCTCAGGAAGTCAAACTACAACCTCTGTAGCAAATATCCCAACCCAGCGAGATCATTCTGCCAACTTCCTTAATTTTCATTCCTACTTCCAATTTAGGACTAACCAGGGAAACACAGATTGGCTCCCCTCACCAATCGCATAGGATGCTCTGGTTCTAGCTAGACTGCCTCCAGCTTCCCTATGCCAAGAGCCACAAATCAGGGCACTTCTGAAGCTTTTCAAAAATTTTCCCACTATCAAGCTTTCCCACTCCCCTGCCTGCCTATGAGTCTCTACCAAATGCTGGGGATGGGTGCTGGTTCCCTTGCTATAGAAAGCTTGGGAAAAATGGCCTTTGCTGGTTCTCATTTGGGTAGTTTGCATTTACTTCCACAAAGACTTCAGTTTGAGTATGTGATATTTTCAATGTAATATTTCCAAAATTAGCTTTATAACCTATTATAGAAATTATATAAGGATGTCTTTATATGCTCAGGTTTTCTATAGACTAAGTATGGGTTGCATAAGACATCAATGTATATAATTCCTGACCAAAAAATTAGGGACCATTGGGAACTGAATGATTCAGGGGAATGAACTGTATAGATAATTTTCTCTACTGCTGCTTTTTGAGATCACGGTCATGGAGACAACACCTTCATTCATGTCTTTAGCACTGATCTCAGTCAGGAACTTCAGTTCTACCTTTCCATTCACAACCACCTATTACCACAAGATTCAGCCTGGGCTTCAAACTGGGTGTCCCTAAAAGTAAAATCATTTTCACCCTTTATCCCCACCCAACTACCTTCCTCCTTTACCATACACTACTTATTCTTCCCTCCTGATTTTTTAAGAACAGTTTCCATTTTCATCCTCCTTGCACCCCTTCTCTTGTGCTTTGGGTCCCCACTGCTTCTTTCTTGTTTAAACTCTCCATCCTTTTGCTCTGGAAGGAAGCAAAAGCATCCTTCCTGGACTGCCCATGTGAAGCTTCCGTTCTTCTTCTAACATTGGGTTAAAATAACCCTCTGACCATGTGTTTCCACTGGTTGAAAAGCTTTCACAATCCCCTGTTGTTTATAACAATCCTCCTTTTCCAATCCTATGTCCCACTACGCTTCCTCACACAGACACAGAAACCTGAGCTCAATAAACAGAGACCAGCAATTACAAAGCTGAGGATGAACAGCACTTTGTTCCACAAATACGAGATTTATCGGAAGTCATCCCAACCGAAGACCTCTCCAGCTTGGAATCGTTTTCCTGATGAGAAAAATCAGGCCCAGGAGGCATTTAGGTGGCTGTTTTATAACAGCAGCTATCATCACTTAGTTAAGGATATGAAATGATAAGGCTGATGGATACAGAAGGAACTGAGGATCCTTATATTTAGAAGGCATTTAATCTGCTTGCAGACCCATAATTTTTAAAGTCAGGAGCTCCTGAAATCTTGAAACTCTTGCTTTTGTAATTAAAGCTATCTGTTTATCTTTGCTACCAGACCACGAGTTTTCAGAGGGTAGGATCAATGTCTTACTCATTTTTGTATTCTCTTATTGCCCATGGTAAGAATTTAATAAATATTTATTGAAATCATTAGGATCTATTCTCATTTCATCATTAAAATAGCTATTGTTTACTTGGTATTTATTACATGCCAGGTATTTATTAAGGAAGAACTCATCTAACATGAGTAATGGATGATAAAATTTAAGTTCTGAATGGTCCCTGGTTAAATGGACATAGAATTCCAAAGCGAGGGGTCAGGTTGCCATGTGAAGGTTAGCTGACAATGTTCTTTGAGTCTAACATGTATGTCCTTGCCCACTTTGAGGGTAAAAGGCATCAAGAGGTACCTATCCTGTCATCTCCTCAAGGAGAAGAAAGAGTTATTACAGGATTCCTGGAGCTGTGGTGGAGATGCAGAATGTCCTAGAACAAGAACAAGGTTGACCTATTGTTTGCCAGTAGAGTTGGGTAATGTTTTGATGTTGGGGTGAGCCTGCACTCCCAGAGTTTGTCAGAAAAGGGATAGAAAACTATTTCCTATATGTCAGATATGGCCACCTGAGGGAAGGAGATCCCCGGTGAAAAGTATCTCAGGTCCTTTCTCATGGTCCCATAGGATTCCTTGGTAGGGCAGAGGGGCATGAGCAACAAGAAACTGAAGGGCAGATGCTTAGATTTGGGGGAAGTGACTTTCTGGAATATATATACCACAGGGGCCAGGGGAGCCATATGGGTGGGTAGGGGGCATAAAGGAGCCCTGGGAGAGAAGCACCAGGCCCATCTCATTCTACTTTCCAGTGAGCCTCTGAGCAGAGCAGCTGAAACCCAGTGATGCTGAAGGTCTGGGAGGGGGGGTTAAGGGTCAGAGAGGAGAAATTGAGCTACCCACCATACCTTCTTTCCCTTTCCTTTATGCCTGAAACAAAGAAGAGGGGAGAATAGCTGAATATTAGATGAAATTCAGAGTATTGGCTAATCTCTTGAACTAGACATTTACATTACCATATTGAATTTTTACTTTGGTTTAAGTTAATTGAGTTTGTGACTTAAAGTAATGGTAGGACAATCTATTACCTGAGACTGGCACAAAATCATGGGGCTGACTGATGTTTTCATTCAGGGACTAGAGGAAGATGATCACCTGCACAGAACAGAGATGAAAGGAATGGTGGAAGCAGAAAGTGAGTTGCATTGTATTCTGGATATACATCTATCACCTTGTATAATCCTCAGTACCACATGAAAGTTAGCAATTATGACCCTCGCACAGATGAGCAAATTGAAGCACAAAAAGGTGATGTAACTTGTCCACTTGTCATAGATGCTGAGTTAAAGAGACACAATCTGAACTCAAGTCCTTTGGCTTCCAGAGCTCATGTGGTCAAACATGGCACACACACCTCTTTACAGAGAAACTACCATAATTTTTTCCCTCCTTCTCAACTGATTCCACTAAGATGAGGAGCAAGGAGCATGATGGATTTTACACTAGGGGAAGTATTGCTAAAAAGGAAGACTAGCAGGATAGGAGGAGGGAGGGAGAACAGCTGACATATGCTTCTGAAGGGGTTCAGAACAAGTGTCCCCAGAGAGCACCACTCCGGCATGATGATTATTTTGAGCTGAAGACAATCAAGTCCTAAAAGACTCAGGAAGAGCTTTATACCTCCCTTTTAACTGTCTCTAAGAATTCAGATAGAGGGCCTGGTTTAGGAAGAGAGCTACCACCACAGGTAACTACAAAGGATATGGACTAGGTGTGGTGAAATGGGTAGAGGTCAGCAGAGCCTGTTTGTTCAACTTCTTTTCTGTGTCCCATTGCCTCTGCATGGCTCCACAAACATATGTTTACTAAACATTTGCTCTTCCCATCTTTCTGTGGTCTTCCTTCCCTTTGAAGCCTCAGCCCCCTACCCCCTTTATTTTAGCTCAGAATGGCATGCACGTCTCAATTGCCTGTCAGGGAGCCTCTCATTGTCTTTGTGGGACTCCCTGTATGTAATTAAATTTGGTTTTCTCCTATTAATCTGTCTTATGTCAATTTAATTAACAGACCGGCCAAATGAACCTACAAATGTAGAGAAAAAATTTCCTCCCCTATTCTTCTAAACCAAAAGCTCTAAAATTACATTTGTCTTAAATATGTGAACTACCATTACATTAGATGCTTGTGGGGCAAGTCCATGGATATGCTCTCATGTAATTATCTCTAAACAGCCCTTTTAGTGAAACATGGTAAACATCATTGGTCCTATTGTAGTATAGTTGAGGAACTCACTGAATGGAGACTGCTTAAAGTCACACAGCTGGTTAGCAGAAGGGCAGAACCTGGATGCAAATGTCCTACAGAGTAGATTCCATTCAACACTCATTCGTTTATGTATCTCTTCTACTGGCCACTTTTTGATATGGAGAGTCTGTAAACACAAGTACTGAGTTTTAAATGCCAAACCAGTCCTCTGTTGACCGCTTTCTACAAACTTTGAGGAAGTCAATAATAAGAAGAGAAACTCCTTTTCCTGTAAGAATCTCTTAAAGGCTACTCATACAAAACTTTTATCAAAATGACATGATATCCATCTGTCCCAGATCTCAGTCAGCTCAGGTACTGCTTTTCCTATTTTGAACCTATTTCACAAAATAATTCTTTAAGCAAACCCTTAATTTATTGGGGGGGAAAAAAAACGCTTATGAACACATTGCCTCCTTTCTACATGATCTAATGTCCATAGGTCTCCAGGGAACCCACTGGAAAAACAGAGAAAAGCAAAGAAATACACAAACAAAAACCACTTTTTTTTTTTTTTGGACCTAGTATCTATATCTCTGTGGGACTAAACACAGAATAAAGATAAGACTGTCTTTGTGAACATCTGTATTTATTATTCAACATGCTGCAAGTTTATAGGGAGACTGAGTGGGAACACATCCATCTCACTTTCTTTCTGCTTCTCTATTATTATTTCTCAGCAAGTGCCTGTGACATTTAACAGTGAGATTTTTACAAGCTCTTAACACATAATCTACATAAATGTACGTTCCCTAAAACTCACCAGGGTCCTGAAGCAACCTGAAAGCTGCTTTTAGAAAACACTAACTTATGTTGAATTCAGTTGCATTTCTGAGTAGGATGAATGACTGTTACCATTTAAAAACAACAACAACAACAACAACAACAAAACCCTTGTTTTGACTAACCCTACCCATTGACTTGGTGGGAAAAGTACAGGATTGAGATCCAAACCAAGGTCTAGAAACTGAATTCAAACCCCAGCTTCTTTGGAATGAATTCCAGGAACTTAGCAAATCACTCATACTTCTAAGCCTTTGTTGTCCTAGAACTATAATCAATAATATCCACTTCATTGGGGGGCGCCTGGGTGGCTCAGTTGGTTGAGCGGCTGCCTTCGGCTCAGGTCATGATCCCGGAGTCCCGGGATCGAGTCCCGCATCGGGCTCCCTGCTCGGCAGGGAGTCTGCTTCTCCCTCTGATCCTCCCCCTCTCATGCTCTCTGTCTCCCATTCTCTCTTTCAGATAAATAAATAAAAAATCTTTAAAAAAAAAATATCCACTTCATTGGTCTCATAGTTATGAGGACAAAATAAAATAAATATATGTGAAATGTGCTTCAGAAACCATCAATGGACATTTAAAGATTATGCTCTATTGTGGGTTTCAGTATTTGGCTGTTTTCCTAAAATATCAGATCATTCCTTTTCCAGAGATGTACATGTCTTTTTCTTTTCTTTCTTTTTTTTTTTTTAAAGATTTTATTTATTTATTTGACAGAGAGAGAGACACAGTGAGAGAGGGAACACAAGCAGGGGGAGTGGGAGAGGGAGAAGCAGACTTCCTGCCCAGCAGGGAGCCCGATGTGGGACTCAATCCCAGGACCCTGGGATCATGACCTGAGCCGAAGGCAGACGCTTAACGACTGAGCCACCCAGGCGCCCCATACATGTCTTTTTCTTAATCATAACCGACTAGGATATGATTCTAACATAACCTATAATAGTATTCATGCCAAAATATATTTAACCTGAATCTAATCAAGAGGAAAGGATTTGACCAATCCAGAACTTGAGACACTTTGCAATGTGACTGATCAAGACGCTTCAAAGGGTCACTGAAAGGAAGGGGATGGTTATAGGACACAGTTGTTGCCTGCTTGGAAAAGTGGCACGTATATATACTCACAACTTAAAACTCTTGAAACTTTGAATCCGTATATGAACAAGAGAAGGAGCATCTAATTGGAATTGTATCTCCAATTGAATCCATATATGAACAAGAGAAGGTGAACCTAATTGGAACTGTATCTCCGATCACTGGGAGTGATTGATTAATCAAGGAAGGCTTCCTGGAAGCCTTCTGATAAACCAAGAAAGTTTTAGGAATACTCATTAGAGTATGGCTTATCTCCTCATACTGACACAGAATAGAAACCCAAGGTGAAATGAGAAGCAATTCTTTGAAATTGTATTTCATGTATGCCAGGACTACGAAGGACTAGCACACTGACAGAAACACATGTGTAGCGTGGACCTGGTTTTAATTAGGCAGCATGGAGATCATGGCTTAGCCACTTGCAAATTATATAACCTCTCTACCCCATAGTCTTCTCAATTAAACATGGGGTAATAATTTCTCTCTCAAAGGGGTTTCATGAGGATGAATTGAGATAGCACCTATAAAACACCTAGAAAAGCTTCCGTTATAGGATAAAACCTCCATGCGAGTTTATTATTACTTTCCCCTCTACCACTACTATTACTGTTACTATCCTCACCATCATCACCTTACACCTCGTCTTCTCTCTGCTAGGAGAGTGTAGGGCCAGAGTGTGACCCTATCCTTAATGCAATAAAGGGAATAACTACGATGGTGGACATCTACTGTGTGCAAAGCACTGGACCAAACACTGTACTTTGAAGATGGAGAGAAATTTTGTCCCAGGATGCATCATGCTCAGCGTTTCCTCATATCTACTTTGGATGATCTAGATGATGAGATTTGGGACTTTTGAGCTGATGCTATTTAGATGAAATTTTGGATTTCGACTTGATGTCATAATGGGTTGAGAGTTTGGGGGATGTTGGGATATGAATGAATATATTTTGCATGGGGGATGGATGTGAATCTTCTGGACCAGAAGGTAGATTGTAGTAGGCTGAAAAATGCTCCCCACTGGATTCTCATTTTCCTCTTCCCAGTATCCCTGCCCTCCTCGTATCAATACTCTTTCAAAACCTCATATAAAATTCATCATGTAAGTCATTGCTCTGTGAAAGAATTCCTAAGCCATAGAAGGCTAAATTATCATATAGGAATGATGTTTACTAGAAATACATAATAAGATGGGGATGATTAGCATGTCTTTTATAGTGTGGGGGTCCACAGGGTGTATCATGCAAACAAAGTCACCTCCGACCGTGACAAGCAGTGCTGGTAACAATTGTACTGGGACAAATGCTCAAACAAGAACCGTCCCAGATAAATGAGACACGCGGTTATCTTGCTTATAGGCAACATCCTTAAAAGTTAGGAGAGAGCCTAGTCAAATCTACAGTATGCCTTTTTAAAAGAATATGTCAATCCTTGACTGAGACTAAAACAGACTTTTTGTTCAAACTTCACATTCTTCCTAGACATCGACATAAATTATCTTCTGTGAACTATTAACTTATTACATTTACAAATAATATTATAAAACAGGTAAGTTTTATAAGTGACAAAGACTGCGTAGAATTCAAACATCTAACAAATCAAATATTTTATTCTTCTAGGTAATTTTATAATTGCCATTTTAGCATAGGTGACAATTTTGTTCCTTTTTTTAAGATTCTAAATTGTGATCCTCATTATTTTAATACCAGCTCCATGCCCCAGTGAATGGAGTTATATATTAGATCTATCCAAACATTATTCTATTGCTAGATATTTTGATTTTCTCCCATTTTTGCTAATAATTTATCATAAATAATGTGGAATTGAAATAAATGTTTCGAGTTGATACATTTTTCCCTTTTGGATCATTTCCTTAAGATAAATTCCTAGCGGTGGAATTGCTAGAGTCAAGCTTCTCATCTGAATTCTGTTTATTGTCTACATCATTGAAAGGGCTAATTGCATAATGATGGGTAAGTCTTTAAATGGCTAAGAGTTGGTTGCTTCTGTTCACTTTGTATTGAATATGTGTCCATAGCATCAACGCCAAAATATGTAGAGTTGTTCCACGGGGCAAGTAGCAGCTTGAGGAGTCTGAGTCACCCTCTCCTGGTTTTAGTCATTGTGGATCTTAGTCATAGTGGCATCTGATAGGACCACTGGCTCAGTCCATTTACTCCCTGGTGAGAACAGAGCAAACCAAAAAAGTAGAATACTGTATTTGGTCCAAAATTTGTATTTTAAAGAACCATTTATTTATAGCCCATATAACATTTTCTTGGCAATAGTCCACAGTTTTTCTTAAGAGAAGTCACTGGGGGAAAAAATGCCTTGCATGGTTTTTGGTTTTTGTTTCCCATTAAAAACATAACTGTGCAAAGATGTATGGATAAGAGTGTTTCTTCACTGGGGCACTGTTTGCTATAGCAGAAAATTTTTTAAAAAGAAGGAATTAAAAAAGTAACCAGAAGTACTTCAAAAATCCACCACAAAAATTGATTAAAAATAGTACATTAACACAAAAGAAAGAAGCAATCTACATATCCTGATAAAAAAAAGGTGTCAAAGATATATTAGGTGAAAAGTGTACGTGTATGATCTCATCTGTGTAAAACAAAATAGAAAAATTTACACACACACACACACACAAACATATATAATTAAGAAGTTAAAGGACAACAATAAAAAATGATAGTCTTATCCTCTAGGGGATGGTTATAGAGCTGAAAAAATGGAGAAGAATTTTTACTTTTTATCTTATACCTTTTTCTACTATTGCCATTTTTTGCCATGAGCATGATCATAATGATAACTCGGTAATAAAGGGAGTGGCCAGTAGGCATTAACAGATAACCTCTTCTCTGTCAGGAGCTACAGGGATTACAAAAGTATGTGAGACATGATGTCTCTTCTGACCAGTTAGTTACCATGGGCAATCATGTAAACTTTCTGAATCTCAGCAGAGTGTACAGGAAACCTTATAGGCCTGAAGTTAGATAAAACCAGGTTTAACTCCCAGTTATGATACCAGCTAGGGAATCTTGGGCAAGCAGACTAACTGCCCAGTTTCCTCAACTATAAATGAAAAAACCCACCTATTTAATGGGTTTCTGATAATGCCTGGTTCTGATAGTACCCATCTCATAGCAGATGCTTGACAAATACTATTGATTCTGAAGACACTTTCAAAGGGATGAGAATCCAAGTTCAGATTTCCCACGGGTTCTGTGGAATACCAGGTATCTGAGAGTTCCAGCAAATGAGAATTCTGCAGTCACCCGAGTCTGAGAAATACCCTCTCGGAGAGTCACAATGGGCATCAGCCTGTGAGAGGTTCTGAGAAGTTACAGCAAAGTAATCTGTTAGCTCAGAATTTCCCAACATACTTGGTCCCCCTGCCAAAGGCCTCCCCACACCCCATTATTTTTATAGCATAAACACCCACAGAATTTATTGGCTAAATTCAGATCTAATTAAACAATATTTAATTCTACCTCAATTGCTACTACTAATACATTATCACTTTACCCAAATATTTGGAGGGGTATATAGTGACAAGTTTTGCGAATGAGAATTCCATTTGTTCTCGATCCCTCTCATGCTGTATAATATTACTATAGAGAAAGAGTCAATGACAGCTAATGTCTATTATAGGCAGAGATGAAAAAATGAATAATCCACCACTAGGATGGTTTTATTTAATAAAAGAAGTAGCCTTTGTTAAAACTATTCATGCCTTTAAGTAAATGAGAATGAATGGGTTATTATTATCTTTGAATTATACACTCTCCTATTTCCTTATCCTCAGGCACCACCTTCATTTTTGATAAGATCATTGAATAACATGATCCTTAAAGATCCTGAAAACCTTATAGAGTGGTCAAAGAAAGGGCTTTGGAGTTAAACATGCCTAAGTTTGCCTAATTTTGTCATTCAACCACTTACTAGTTACGAATTAGAGCTAGTATCTTACTACTTAACAGTTTGGTTTTTTTAGGTTACATAACACTGGACCTCAATTGTTTTCATCTATAAAATGAGCATGATAATACTTAATTTCATGTGCTGTGGTAGATTGTTTTCAAAAACGGTTTCTATTATTTCCCATCCTGTATTATCCATGTCCCTTTGCAAGGTAACCTTAAATTCCTCCCATCAAAAAGTGGAGTTTAGGGGCAGCTGGGTGGCTCAGTTGGTTAAGCGTCCAACTCTTGATTTTGGCTCAAGTCATGATCCCAGGGTTGTGAGATCAAGCCCCACGTCTGCGGAGTCTGTTGGACTCCCTCTGGTCTTCCCCTGACTCACACACACTCCCTCTATCTAAATAAAATAGGATAAGATAAGACAACATAAGATAAGATAAAATAATTTCTAGGCTGGCCTTGGAATTTCCTTTGACCACAGATGAGGCAAAAGTGACATTATGCCAGTCCCATGCCTATGCCTCTCCAAGAGGCCACACATGCTCTTGCTTTTGCTCTTGGAACCCTCCCCCACCTCAAGTCACCTTGTGAACAATCCCTGCCTAGCCTGCTGGATGATAAGCAATCAGATAAAGGAGGGGAGGTGACCCTAGCTGGGTCACTCCAGCCTACCGCGGGCCACACTTCCAGCATGCGATAAAGTCTCGCCTAGATCATCAGAGTCAACTTCTGACCGGCAGCTGACCACAGACGCCTAAGTGAGCCCAGCCAAGACCAGAAGAACCATCCAGCTACCCATGAATTTGTGAGCAACATAAATGACACTGAGTTTGGGAGTGCTTGTTAGCTAGAAGTCAGCTGATACACATGACTATTTTAACAATTAAGAAAGTTAATATATTCATGTTTCTTACCATGACAACCGATTGGTATTTGTTTAATGTATATATACTAACAACTAATAGAAGAGTATGCTTCTTAATAAAAGTATCCTACGGATATTATTCAAGAATGTTATAATTGCTCTAAGCTGAAGAACATCCGCAGTTACATTATCAATAGAAACCAAATTATGTAATTATATTTGCTGACTATGATAGTCAATCATATTCTAAATTGTTATGGTAACCTCCAAGTAGCCCAGAAAAACTAATACATAGATGGAAGACATCCATCTGATTCCTAGGTCAAATGTGAATAAGACATCTTCATATTGTTGGCTCACATATTGCTAGTACCTGGCACAGCGACTAGCATAGACTCAGTGCTCTATCAGCGCAGCCCAGTGGTTGGGAGCCAGGGCTCAGTCTGAATCCCAGTTCCTTCCTTCAGTAACTTTGCCTTGCCTCTGTTTCCCCATCTGCAAATGAGGATAGCAGAAGTATTTACTGCTTCTATTTGCAGGAAGGAAGAAGTGATGTTATTTAGGTGAAGTACCTACATGGCACATAGTACACAATAAATGTTAGTTATATCTCTTTGTTGAGATTTTTGTTTTAAACATATTCCTGGATACAGAGCCTGTGTGGCAGTTCTGGGCATAAGTGAGTAGCCATCCTAGTGTTTGCTGGATCTCTCAGGCTCTCAGAAGCTATCTATCCTGCAAACACAAAGGCAAACATCAAAGAGACAACTACAAAGGGAAAGCAAAGTTTCTAGAGATTCAGTGAAGAATTGAAATGTCATGTCTTAGCAATTGTGATGAAACAGAATTGAAATAAATAACATTTTATTAATTCAGGAGCTATAGCCGGCATGTAGACACTCTGAGGTGCTCACCTGTTGTTTGGTCTTCAAAAGGTTCCCATGGAAAGGAACCCACTCTCCCATACACAGTCCTGAAGGGCAGAACCCTGAGGCTCCACCTCCCCTGATTTCATTTTGGCCATTAACCTGTTAATGAGCCTACCCAGACCTGGGACCTCATAGACATTCTCACTGAATAATCTAGGCTGATGACCTGAGGCTGACACTGGATCCTGATTTCAATTAAAGGTGAACAGACCATTTATTTGCACTCAGATTACCCTTCCCTCTAGAACCTCAGGTTTTCCATTCCAGAACTGCTGTTTTATCAAAGCAAGTAGAATTGCTGCCCCTCCAATCTGTTAGCAGAAACTAAGTGGTGTATAAATCATCCCAATCTTCATGTAATTTGCCCCTGATTTCAGATTTAGATTCTTCATTCCGTGAAGCTCTCTAATGTACAGTTTCAAATTTCATCTTCTCAGTGACCACCTGGGGATCGTGGAAGATACAAATGTCCTCATTTATTTTATCCTGTGATACGTATTTTTTAAACAAACAAACAAACAAAAAACTTAAGTCCTCCCTAAAGAAAAAGATAGAATTGGGCGCCTGGGTGGCTCAGTTGGTTAAGCGACTGCTTTCGGCTCAGGTCATGATCCTGGAGTCCCGGGATCGAGTCTCGCATCGGGCTCCTTGCTCAGCAGGGAGTCTGCTTCTCCCTCTGACCCTCCCCCCTCTCATGCTCTCTCTCTCTATCTCATTCTCTCTCAAATAAATAAATAAAATCTTTAAAAAAAAAAAGAAAAAGACAGAATGGAAAAACCAGTATTTGTAGAACAATAAAGTCGTACAAAGAACTTGCCTGGATACTGTCAGTATGGCAATAATTCTAACAGGAGGATCTTCAGACAGGCTGCCTCCGATTTATCTAATTATGCCAATGGATAAAAGAGGCAGCACTTTACAGATCAATGGGTTGTATCTAGTCTAGAAATGTTCTTGCCTCTTCCTGTTCTCCACCTGAGCCCTTTATGTTTCCAGTTAAACATAAGCTTCTCTCAAATGTAAACAAACAAACAAAAACTCCACAAAACAAAACAAAACAAAAAAGGAAATCAGAACTGAGATCTATGGTTTTCTCTTTTCCATACCGTGTAGTTCATTGAAATTCCACAGGGAAATGTGTAGCCCTTAGTTGGCTTGATTTTTCTTTTGGGAATCACCCGGAAAAATTAACAGCTACCCAGGGACTGAGCTCTTGTCAACAACAAACCAAATAAAACTTTCCAAACTCATTTAATTGTCTGCAGGATGCAGTAAGGCTTCCCTTATCTCCTTGCTCAGACATCATATGCCAGTTCAAATAAAACTGAATTGGTATTTTCCATCCTAGCATTTACTCCATCTCGGTGAACCAACCAGCCAGGTTAAGATAAGTAAAAAAAAGTAAGAATCAGTCCAGGTGAAGCTAAGAAAGTCAAACAGAAAAGAGACAGCCATTCTCAGAAAAAGATAATATAAAATCCCATCCTGTCTCTTCTAAATGGTTGCACAATCAAAAAAAAAAAAATAGGCCATCATAATATTGACATGCAGTCACAAATTTCCTTGCCTGCAGCATGGTTTCAGGAATTGTGACTAAATTGCAGTTATATTAACCAATTCTTATACACTCTCGGCTCAAAAATGTTTGGTCAGGAAAGAATGTATTATTTTTACTCAACCTGTTGCTTTTTGCTTTGCATGGAGTCTCAGGATGTGATAACAGGAGGGGCGGTGAGGCTGGACTAAATTCCCTGATTTAGTAACACTTGGTCTAGGCATGAGCACACAGCCCCTTCACCCCTGCCCCTGGCATTCTTTTCCTTTTCTCTCTTTCCACTTCAGCAATTCCTCAAGTCACAGATGGAAGGGCTGGGTAGAGCAGAGCCAAACTCCCCTATGTGGTAGGCCTCTGGACCTTCTGAGTGTCTCAGCTATGGGCATCTCCAGAGCTGCCTTAGGGCCAATGACAGATGAGGTGCTCGGGACATGTTTGCTCAATGAAGGGCCGGATGGTTGAAAGCACACGGAAGCTTCTCAAGAACTTAAGCCCCTGATGCAGGGGGTTGGGTCGGGGGAGACTGGAGTCCGGGGATGAGTCACCTTCCTCTTACCAGTGCAGACTTTTCCACTTATCTGCATGGCAGTCCATGTTGGAAATGGAGGGGGGAGAGAAAGAGCCACTAATTATGAGCTGCTTCTTATACAATCAGGTTCAGAATAAAAAACAGAGCTTCTCAAACTGGGGACATGGAGAAGGCAGCATCCAATTCATAAAATCTGACATCTAACAAGACAAAGGAGGGTGAGTGACACCTGTGCTCCCCACAAGCCACCCAGAGATGACCATGGTCACAAGAGGCCATGGTCTGGGAGGGCTCGCCATTGTTGACCATGTAGGGATGGATCCTGGTGTCCCAGGTGCACTGTCTTTGGGCCTGTGACACTGGCCTGGCCCATGATTTTCAGAGACACATAGTCCAAACAGGAAGGTAAAATATTTATGGGGTGTGAGTGGCAGAAAGAGACTGACTACTCTGTACTAACTGGATGTTTCATTTGAAATGTGCAGCATTTCCCTCTTTGCCTCTACTTTGTCTCAGCTCTAGAAGGTAAGCCATCATCATCAACCCTTAGGGAGATGGAGCATCTGAGCATCTACAAGGCCTGCTTGTGGGCTGTTGCTGAGAACTCTCTGGAGTCCAGGAAAACAGGGTAGAGCTGCGGACACAGAGCTCTGCACAGCTGCAGAAACAGCTGGTCCTCCTCCGATGCTGGGGAAACTGAGGCCTTGGTCACATGACATGCTGATTCTTCTGCTATCCACACTTCAGATTCTTGTCATTTGGGGGATCCAGCCAATCAAAATTATACTGGCATGCCTTATTTTATTGTAGTTCATTTTGCCCTACTTCACAGATACTGCCTTTTTTTTTTTACAAATTGCTGCCACCCTGAATCAAGAAAATCTACCAGTACCATTTTTCCCATGGCATTTGCTCACCTCATGCCACTGTGTCACATTTTGGGACTTCTCAATATTTTAAACGTTTTCATTATCATTATACTTGCTATGGTGAACTGTGATCGGTGATTGCAACTCGCTGAAAGCTCCAATGATGGTTAGCATTTTTTTTTAGCAATAAAGTCTTTTTTAATTAAGGTATGGACATTGTTTTGTAGACATAATGCTCCTGCACACTTAATAGACTACAATACAGTGTAGACATAACTTTTATATGCACTGGGACACCAAAAAATTTATTCGCCTCACTTTGTTGCCCTGGTCTGGAATTGACCCTGCAATATCACAGAGGTTTGCCATTCTTGCCCTGCCATAGCCAGAACTAAGAGGGAGTCCTTGAAAGGTGGTACTCCAGGCGGCACCTGAGTGGCTCAGTTGGTTAAGTGACTGCCTTCCACTCAGGACATGATCCTGGAGTCCGGGAGTCCGGAGTCCATAACTTCCATGTTATGTCTTCCCAAGTGCACTCGTGGTACCTGAGCCTCTTTCTGAGATGACCGAGATGAAAGCTTCGATGAGGTGTCTTTGTAGTGTCAACAAAAACAAGGATCAGACAGAAATCTTTCCAGAGGCCACTTGTGGAGCGGCTCCTTGATCAGTGGCTCTGTTCAGTGGCCACATGAGATAAAGCCGTGGGAGGAGAGGGAACCAAAGCTAATTCTTGAGTCTTCAAGCTATGGATTATCTCAGCCCCTGGATTCTCCCCCACTTCCATCTGCCTCCTAGGTCCTGGGTCATTTTCACTGCTCATTATCCCGAGCACCAGAGGGAAGGCAGAGGAAATGAAGGGAGATGAAATTCAAATGAATCGATTCTGCCACTTGTTAATAGCTTAACTCGCAAGTGTACAAGGGGGAGGAGGCTGCAGCTCTTCTGTGGGTTTCAATTCTCTGTGCTATTCTGGTCCCTCGTGCTGCCAGGCAATATCGAGTGGGCTGTATGGAAATGATCTGTGGGATGAAAGAAGAAAGGAGGGGGGAACTGCCTCCAACAGTAGCTTCTTCGAATAAGAGGAAAAGGAATTATGTGCTCAGTGGCAGCATGCCACACAGAGTAGCCCAAATTTTATTAAACAAACTCATGTTTGGAAGCATCTTATCCCCTCAGAACTGGAGGAAAAGGGATGCTGAGACCATATTTAGAGCAATTATAATGCAGAGGATGCAATGATTGTCATAGCAGCAAAGAGAAAATGAGAAAGTATTCTTGAAAGATGATGCCAAGGACAGCGAAGGCAGAAGCAAGCAAGGACTGTATCAAAACCTTAATGGATACTGAAAGGGAAGAAAACCACAGTAAGACCTTTAAAAACCCACTGTCCCCAGCACAAAGAGGATGGCAGGAAGAGGAAGGAACTGTGTTGCAGAAGGCAATGCCCTTCTCTCTAAGCTTTGGGAATAGGAAGGAGCAGGACTATAGTCACCCATGTCCTATCCTGCTCTGTGGTGGGACTGGGAGGTGCCACCCAGATGCCCCTCTAATGAAGGGCTTGTCCCAGCTCCTGGGAGTGCTGGCGATAGAGAACTCCCCGTTGTCAGCCCCTTGCGGGCTTGTCTCTGTGGCAGAGGTTCGCTTTGCCCTTCAGGGACGGCCCACATCCAATGACGGAGCAATGTAGGAGGACAAAGGCCTGGCCTTCTCAGCTCTATCTGGGGCAGTTCCAAAGGGCCATTCTAGACTCAGAGCTGCCTGAGGGGCTGGCTGAGGTTGCTGTTGGGTGTGCATTATAGCTCAATTTCTCTCTCTCTCTAGTCCACCCCATCCCACTCACAAATGTGGATCTTCAGGGTATTTCTTAAGGAACCTCTCCCATACAGAATCCTACCTCCAGAGACTTCTGCCCTGGAAGCTCAACATGCAAGGGTCACTACTTTTTCCTCAGCCTGCCTGCACTTAGAGCTGATCCGTTTCTCTGAGCTAAAGAGTTACTTTTATATATGAGGTTGGCGTATACAGGAAGAGAAGTTATGAAACACATCAAAGAAGAGACCCAGGTTGGAGAGGTAGGGGACGTCGGAGAGAACAAGACTATGAATGAGCCAAATGGGAGTAGAATAAAGAGACTGGCCTTCGAATTCAATGTTTAAAGAAGCAGTTTTGAAATAACCACACAAAAGACTGGGCATCAGGAAGTCACAATGACATGATTTAAGAAATGTGTGTGGCTCCCATGCCAGGTCCAAGCCCTGGGAAGAGAACAGGGAAGGGGACAGCATGAGTTTACCTGAGCAAGGCAAGAGGCAGAGTCTGCATGAATCCTATACCATAGCTGAGTCCATCAATGGGAAAGTAACCTTTTTTTTTTTTTTTTTTTTTTGCTAAGCCTAAGAAAACAGTACCTCTTATTTGGGAGAATTATTGGCAATAGAGTCTCAGAGAATGCTTGCCACCAGATAAGATCATAACAGAGAGTCTGGACGAAATGACTGGTAGATCTGAACACACTTCCCCACTGAATGGCATTAGACACAGTCTTTGGATCCTCCATTTGAGAAGAATAAAGTAGGAAACAGCTGAGTGGAGACTCATGAAACCAAGGTCTTCCTGAATTGTCTTATAGGAATTTTTCGTCACTTGAACTGCCTGAGAAAATTAGGATACAGCCAAAAAATAGAATAATATAAAACAAGGTGGATACACACATACATACACATGCACACACATAAAGTCTACAAATCTTAATATTTAAAAAAAGTCAATTACAGAACAGTGTGTGTGGTAGTATAATTCCCTTTGAATCAGCAAAACCTTCTAGGGCATCAGGTACTACATCTGATAATTTCACAATTACTAGCTCACTTAACATGCATAACACTTTTTGAGGAATGTACTATTATTGTCCCCATTTGCCAGGTGAAGAAGTTGAAGAACAGCGAAGTTAATTAATTTGCCCAAGGTCACAGAGTGAGGAAAGGATAAAACCAGGATTTGAACCAAAATCTATGTTAACCACTATGTTGGGCTTTCTTTCATTTATCACGCCTGCATAAATAAAGAGCATATAGGGGTTAATTTAAAAAAATCTCTCTCTATCACCAAACTGAAGCTGGACCTTGCCAAGAGGAATTATAGTGATAGCATCTATATGGGTTTATCATGTGTTTTGTGGAGATGTGGCTGCCATTTCAGGGCTTCACAAAATTTTCAGGGCTCCTTCTTCTGGAAAGTGGTGGCACTGCACTTCTCCACCCTGTCTGAGGTTAGCCGTGGCCCTGTGATGGCTTTGACTAGTGAATTCTGAGCAGAATGTAGGTGAGTTTTCAGGCCTCCCTGCCTCCCACTTCCATATTCCGGAGTCAATGCAGACACCCTCCCTGACCTATGCTAGACACGTGGTGTGAGTGAGAAATAAACTTCTGTCCTTTTACCCCACTGAGATACAGGTTCATTACAGTTGCTTATCCTCCTTCCACAGATAAAGAAACCAAGGTTCAGAGAAGTCTCATGCCTTGTGCACAGTCACATACTAGTAAGATGGGAAGGACTTCGACAATCAGAGAGTCAGAGGCAGTATTATTTCAGAAAGGAAGACCAACTTTAGCAAAGTCAAGAAGGTAAAAATGTATATTTGAACAATTGCAAGTAGTCCATTTTTTTATTTTTGAACGGAGAGAGCTTCTGACTGGAGGAAAAGTAAAAATCAGAGTTCCAATTGTCACATGAATAATGAGTTCATTCTGAACTTATTAGACATGTTTACAGGAAGTCAGCAAGGGACCTGAAGCAAAGGACTGGAAACTAGCAGAGGAGAGACAGGAAAGTGTGAGCATAGATGCAGCTAATACTATCATCCAGGCCAGGACATCATCAAGATCTTCCTACAACCTGCCCAGTTCCTGACACTGCATGGTCCTTTCAATGCCACATAGGCTGAGATTCTGACTTGATTTCCTGGGAACCAGCTGGACCGACCAGTTCCATGCAATTGGCTTTCACCTTTGGTTCCTCTGCTGCCATCAGAAAACGCAAAGCCTTCACAGAGAGGGTTGGAACTTCCCTGACTTTGTTTTTAAGAAAAGCGGGGGGAGCTTCCAAGGGAATTGTTCATCCAGCCATGATCCTGACTGAATAATGAGCAAACCATCTAAATTGGCTGATTCACAAGCAGAAAGGGGAAAAGGCCACAATGGACAATTCAGCCAGAAGGATCTTGAGGAAAATATTGAGAGGAACAAGCCCTGAGGACTAAGGGTCGGCCTCTGTCAGACATCAGCATGCCTTACACTCAGGAAAGAGTCCCAAGAGCTGGCGCCACGGTTTGCCTGGCCAAGTGCTGTGAATTCAGAAGAGGTTTATTCACAAGAAATTCCATTACAGGCATCTCAGGAAAAGTGAGCAGCCCAGCTCTGCACAAAGAAGCAGAGGGATACAACATGGAAATGTGGAGAGGCTGCTCTCTTGAGCCAGAACAGATAACTTTTGGGCTTGACAGACTAGCAGAAGTTGTCCTGCTTTCAGTAGGCAGTATCTCAGGGATGGAATCTGGGATTAGCTTCACTGCTGAGTCTCAATCACTTGTGGGCCCCCATTGTCACTGCCCTTCCATGTTGGGTGAGGCCTTTGAAAACTGCTGAGCTTTCATTCCTGATCTGCATTGTACAAGCCCTGGTTGGGCCCTGTCGTGAATCTCTCTGCTCCTGGGGGATCCAACTCCATGCATATCCTTGCCAAGCCCTTCTTCATTTCTCTAGACCTTGCTAGAGCTTCTGCTTAGTCCAAACCGATGGGGTCCCAGGAACTCTAATACTGCAACTGCTCGCATCTGGTTTGGAGATGCCAGCTGGGTCCTGATGCAGCCTATACCAGACCAGTTTTTACCATGCCCCTAGAAGTGTGATTTGCACTGCTGTCCCCTTCCCAGATAAGGGGGTGCGGGAAGCCCCTTAGCTGCATTAGCTTCGCTTTCCTGGATCCCAATCTTTCCTCATCTCTTCCCATATCCGCAAGGTGCTCCTGAAATCCCCGCAGGCCTGGGAACTAAGCATGACTAGAATATAAAAGACCTCAGAATGGAGTTGCTCGGGTTTAACTGGCATAAAAGAATGCAGACAGAATTGTTTTTGCGTGTCATTCTTAATACATGCTGCAGAATGCCTGTGCAGAGAAATATAGGGTGTAAATTAGGAAATCTCAGACGTTGCATTGTTTTGGGTAAACACAATGGAAACGTGAAATAGGAAATACAGAGCTAATTGATGTAGAAGAAGGAAAAACAGCAATCTTTTGATGCTAATGTTCTGCTGGCGAATGTCACATGCACTGTGCAAGGGGAAAGGTAAACACCATCCCACTGGGGTAATAATGCCCCTGGTGTGAGAGCCCCGATGCGGAGACTGCATAGAGGTCCAGTGGTGCTTTGAAGTGAACAATGTCACCACCAAAAGGAGTGTTTGATTTTTCTCTAGGCTGGGAACTGTCTTTCCAGTGGCACTCGGCCAAGAAACATGTTTTTCCGTCTCAATGACAGGACTTCCTGGGGGTAAAGAAATAGCTCTGCCCACCAGGAACAAAAGCAAAAGAAATGTAGTAAAGGAGTAAACCAGGTGACAAGAGAGCAACCAAAGAAGTTCTCTTCTTTAGGGGACAATGTGTGCGTGCTTGGCGGGTCTGGAGCCAAGGAGGAGAAAGAGAGAGCGAACTTGCGAGGCTGCAAGGGAAAGGTGACAATAAGCCGTCTCAATCCTAGGCAATGTGCAAGAAGGACAAGATAAGTGTGAAATAAATGGGTTGGACAAAGAAGAGATGCTGGTGACAGCCCCCTCAGCGAGTCCTGAGTGAGAAGGGCTTGGGGCTCACTGCATGAATTGGCTATACCCTAAAATGGATCTAGTTAATGGCTAAATCTGGTAAACACACTGCACATAGCGATTTTTTTTTAAGATTTTATTTATTTGCAAGAGAGACAATGAGAGACAGAGAGCATGAGAGGGAGGAGGGTCAGAGGGAGAAGCAGACCCCCCGCCGAGCAGGGAGCCCGATGCGGGACTCGATTCCGGGACTCCAGGATCATGACCTGAGCCGTAGGCAGTCGCTTAACCAACTGAGCCACCCAGGCACCCTTACATAGCGATTTATTAAATGAATTATTTTGTTGATAAGCTTTGAATTCAAGAGCCTTTGCCCGTTTCAGAAATACTTTTACTCACACCAAGTTCATCAACCATCTGGTTGCTACTCTAATGCCAGACAGTGATTGATGTTAATGAAAATATGCTGGTAAGAATGATGATTGTAATTGTAGTCGCTGACATTTGGTTAGCCTTTACTTTGGACTGTATGCTTTGTACACATCATATCATCCTATTTCACATGCAAAGCTACCCGGAAATGTGGGAGCCACTATGGTTCCCTTTTACAGATGAGGAAATCAAGGCTCCGAGAAGCATGCTTGAGTCAGGTGCACAGTCTGGATTTTGACCCAGATCTGCCAATTCAAGAGTCTGAGCTCATAAACATTATGGGATCTCATCTCTTGCTGGGCAGAACTGATGGGGTTTATATCTATTCCTTCCTACTATACACTGTGAGGAAGAGTTTCATGCGCTATAAATATGTTCTCACACCTATATTTAATTCAGCTTTAGTTTTCAAGTAAGTTCCCCGTTACAACTACATATTCAATATTACCCTTTTATTAACCATAAAATCAACACCTATAGTTGTGTTTGTTAACACAGTTTAGTGGGATTCCAAAGGATTGATGTTAGATTACCTAAGGCTAAAAGAAATTCCATGAACACAAAAGAACAACAACAAAAGAAGGACAAGTAAATGCCAATGAGAACAGAAACTATATATTAATTATTTCACCTTCCAACCTTTCCCTACTAATTTCTTGCTCCCTCAAAGGCTTTTTTTTTTTTTTAAAGCCTGACCTAGACCACAGTATTTAAATTGTCCTGTGTAGTATGTATGTGACAAAAATACACATTTGGGAGAAAAAAAAGAACAGTTTTTCTTTTCTCTGTCCAATGGTGCCTTCAGGTTTTAGCTTCCAAAAGAAAATCCTATGATTAATAACGAAATAGGAATGATAAAGCCCCCTTTCTGGATTAGGATACTTATCTGAAATATTTAGAAATCTGTGTTCTAAGATATACCAAGATAGGTCCCCTCTCTGGGCTGGACTATACTTTGATTCTTTTAACCACAATGAAACAAAAGATGTTGAGCCCAAGAGGGAGAAGCCAGCTATAGTTTCCTCTACCAATCCCAATGTCCAAACAATTTTTGCATATTACCCACAGGCTCTGTGCATTCTGTTTGAAGGTGGGAGAAGGTCAATTGTTGGAGCAGTTCTGGGCTGCAGGGTGGGAACTGCATGTTTGTGAGTTGGGGTGACATAGAAGCTTCAGGGAACTACAGAAGTGCCTCATGTGTGACATTTCCGGGATAATCTTCCAGCAACTGGATAAGATAGAAAATCCTATTTCCTAGGCATTGGGAAATTTGTAGTCTCTGCCCATGGCATTAGACTTCATCCAGGGGAAATCCTATCAAAATCTTCTTTTGTTTCATTTGTGAAAGAAAGACATGGTCAATTCCTAAGTAGATTAACAAGGCCTATATTTCAAAAGTGCAACTTAGCAGGAATCCTAAACATAGAAACTTCATGAGAGTTTACCATATAATTTTTTTTCCTCCCTCAGAGAATATTTTTACTGGGAAAGTTCTTGAAACCTTGGGATAATCATCACAATTTATTGACACCTTTGGATTAACATAAGAAGGAAAATCTTTGATATGGCAAGAAGAAGGAGATTCAGCTTTTTATAGAAATTTGCCCAAGGATCTTCCACCAATTTCAGTTAATACTAAAGCTCTGTGCATTCATTTCTCAATAAAAAAAGAACAAGACAGGCTTAAATATCAAGCACATTTGACATTTCTTCTATAAAAACAAAGTTGTTTAAAAAGTTGTTTTATACAAAGTTGTATAAAAACAAAACTAGTTATCAACTGTTATTTTCAGCAAATTACTTTAACCTCTCTGTAACTCAGTTTCCTTATTTATAAAATGGGGACATTGAAAACTGCTGGGTTGGCTTATCTGCTTCCACAGTCTCATTCCACTGTTCTCCATTGCACTCAGGTGGAATAATAAGGACAGGTGATCCAAGCCTGCAGGTGAAACGGAAGAGAATATCATGCTGACCAAGTAACCTTTGATACTCTGGCAAAGGTAGTGCTCAGAACACCCTTCTCCTAAAATGGAAAAAAATAACTTGCAATGAGGGGGGCCTGGGTGGCTCAGTTTGTTAAGCTCTGCCTTCAGCTCAGGTCATAATCCCAGGGTCCTGGGATCGAGCCCCAAGTCGGGCTCCCTGCTCAGCAGGGAGCCTGCTTCTCCCTCTCCCTCTGTCACTCCCCCTGCTTATTCTCTCTCACTTGCTCTCTCTCAAATGAATAAAATCTTAAAAAAAAAAAATAACTTGCAATGAAATGGATCTTCAGGCAGCTATTCTCTTCTGCAGCCTGCCAAATATAATAACATGGTCATTACCTTTACTAATGTAATAATACATCCTTAAAGTTATTAAGTATGAACTTCCCTGCTGGATTGTGATGGGTAGGTGATAGACTGGTGTCTGGTTTCTAAATTCCAGTTTCTAAATCATTCATAAGGTATGCCTTGTTTCTCTTCCATGTATCTGATTGGGGAAGGGTAGTGGTCAAGGAAGGGCCAGTGATTTCAAGTAAGAGGTCCTGGATGAGGATGCCAGGCACAACTTTGTGCCTCTTGAGTTGGGGGTGGAGAAGAGAATAAACCCGTAGAGGACAAGGATGCTGTAAAACCGTCCTGGAGGGAAAGAAGGTGACAAGGGAAACATCCACTTTCTCGTTAGCACAGATGTCACTGCATTCTGGGACTCCAGACAAGTCTCCACAAAATGGACTGCTTGCCTTAGCAAATGGTAATGACATTCAGTCATTCAACAGCCATTTACTGGGGTCTGCTATGTCCCAGACACCGATTAAAGAGCCATGGATGCAGAAATTAAGATAACAGAATGAGCCTCTGACCTCACAACAAGGACTACAGACTCCACGTGAGCGAGACAGACACCACCTCACCACCTCCCTATTCAACCATGAGTTCCTATGTCTCAGTCTTAGTGACAACAGGCGCCATGGGGAGGAAGAAAGAGTTTGAGTCCAGGGTCGGCAGTGTGATTCTGGGCAGATGACTTAACCTTCCTAAAATTCCATGAATTTATTTTCAAATGAAAGCAAAACCCTATGGACGCTAGTGTATCTTCTTTAGTCTCTACCTGTTAATTATAAAGGAAATGCAGAGAGACGCTACTTTCTTGTTCTGGCAAGAAAATCTTCAGGAGGACTGTCAATATAGGATGTTTAACACTATAGATAGAGGATCCTTAACATTGTGTTACATTGTTATCTATCTAGCACACAGCCATCATTTCTTGGGGAGATTACCCACCATCTCATTTCACTGGCTACCCCAGGACTCTGAACTGTTCAAGAAGTTGTCTAGTCATGCTAGCATGATACCAAATGTGTAACCAGACTGCCACAGTGGGCACCATTTCCACGAACAGTAGGAACAGAGTGAAAAGGATAAATAACTCTATAAATTGTTATCAAAATGTATTAAAGAACTAAAAAGCTCTTATGTTATTTTGACTCTTTGCCAAAGATGCAACACATGGAAATTGAAATTATGCAATTTGAAAGGGAGGAGGAGGAGGACTTAGGACAAGCAAAAGAGATTTTTTCCCCCTTGAAATGCAAAACAATACCTGGGAAAACAGTTTGTTTTTTTTTTAAATACATAGAGTCAAGAAAATGTAAATCCCAGAATTCTGGCCAGTCTGCCTTTTTCTTATTTTATAGTTTCCTTGACCTTTAATAACTTGCTTAAAAATCAAAAAGAGCATGGAATGAGATCCTCCGGAGAACTCACTCAGAGGGAATTTACCTTAACTGCCCTGGGGTGAGAAGCAGATTCTCACCTTCCTCAGGTTCTCTCTTTTGCCTTTTACTGTGCAAGACTCCACCTCAATGGAAATCCAAAGGTGGGGAAAGGGGGTGGGTGGTGCCAGGAGGCCCGGGAAAGACCTGCGTCCTGGTGTTGGGGAGGACAGCTTTGATGATCCTTGGCTTCCCCTGGCCTGTGGACCAGCAGCCCTGGCAGCACCTGCAAGATTCTTAGAAACACAGAATCTCGGACCCCACCCCAGACTTCCTGCGTAAGGATCTACCCTTCACAAAGTCCAGGTGATTTTCTTGCCCTTGAAGGTGTGACTCGCTCTGCCTCCACCTCGCCTGCAGGCTGATGAAGGAGAGCACATGAGCACTGCATAGGGGCGGGTAGTGACCCATGGAAGAAATGAAGTGCAGGGACCCCCTTCTCTCCTGAATGCAGCTTTTTCACCACCTCCAGCCTTCCGTCACTCACTTTCATTTGCTCATGTGCTCACTCAACAAAGCAACAAAGCTCCTCTTTTCTTAGGAGCCTCCTAGGTGCCAGGCACTGTCCCTGCCCGCATTGAGGGTACAGCAGTGCACACAGCCGACCAGGTCCCTGCCTTCATAAAGCTTCAGCGAGG
The DNA here is from genome assembly GCF_029215605.1 of Mirounga angustirostris. Taxonomy (NCBI): domain Eukaryota; kingdom Metazoa; phylum Chordata; class Mammalia; order Carnivora; family Phocidae; genus Mirounga; species Mirounga angustirostris. Next base: position 139,712,848 of record NW_026991709.1, on the reverse strand, counting down.
GCGGAGGAGAGTAAGATGGACAGGAGGCAAACAAGTAAATAAACCATTTCATGCAGCGAGTGACTAGGGAGTAATAATAAAGCAGGATAAGAGAAGCATGTTGCGGTGGGATGGTGCTATTTTAGATAGGGGTTGGGAGAAGCCTCTCCAAGGAGGTAACTTTGGAGCAAAGAACTGACTGAAGTAAGGAAACCCATCTCTGAAGAGAGTGGGGGAACAGTGTTCCAGGCAGAAGGAACAGCATGTGCCAAGACCCTGAGATATCCTCAGCTTCTTTGAGGAAGAGTGAAAAGTCTAGCCTAGCTGAAGCAAAGTGAATAGGGGCACAGTGATAGAAATAGGTTTGGAGAGGTCAGCAGGGGCCAGACCCTGGAGGTCTTCAAAGACCTCAGTGGGGGGGGGGGGTTAGATTTTATTTTAAGCGTGATGAGAAGCCACTGGAGGATTGTGAGTAGAGAAGCAAGATTGTCTGGTTTATACATTGAAGAGATTACTCGGCTGGTTGTGATCACACCAAGGCCACTGGCCATGACCTCTCCTGCAGAAACACCTACAATGCCACAGATTGTCCATCCCTAAGGGTTTTGTACCTCCTTGTTTAAGTATTTGATGACTGGGTCAAAAACTGAATGAATAAGTGAGTGAAAGGTTCTGATTGCCCCAATTTGGGCTCCCCTGAAGCAAATAATCCTATGCTATGCCATATTGATAAAGATCTTTCCTTGCCATATCTATTTTGATTTGCTGTAGGATAACAGACATATTGTCAGCAGAAAGCCCACCCAAATATTCCTGGAAGATCTGAGCTTTTTAGAGAATTCCAGATTTCCCTTTGTTTCTAATGGGAGACGGTGAAAAATACACATTTCTCTCAGAGGCAGAACTTACGAAAGAAATTCCTCCCAGGAAGGTCGTCTCCTCTCCTTATCTCAAAGACTTTCATAGTAACCTTCAACAGAATGTGAATTGGGTATCAGATGACCTTCAAAGTCATTTTTTTTATCTCTGGTTCTGTGACCTTATGATTTTATGTTCTCTGATTTTCCAACCTTTCTTCCAGAATAAGCTTCAAGAATCAGCACCATGATTGGCATGTAGCTTTGAGGGTTCCCTGGCTCTTAGGTGCAAAATCTGGTTCCTCAGACACCAACACTGACCAACCATCCCTACTTCTGCCAGACGTTCATAAGTTTCATCAAGAAGCCCTCTCTGGTGCCTTTGTATGTCCCTAAAACATTTTTCAAAAATCCTCATCTGGCCATTTACCACCTTGGTAGCTCAATTTTGGCTAACAATGAGAATGTGTTACATGTGCACCTGTGTTTCTCTGGAATTATAGCACTACTGTCCTTACATGCTCTAAATAACCTCCACATTTTTATGGCATTGGCACAGGGATGCTTCCGTGTTCCTCAACCAACTGGCCCACTACCCAATCTGCTTTGACTCACACAGACCATCCCTTCTTCACGTACAAACCCACTAGCTCCTCCAGAATGGGCCAGGATCATGGTGGAGGAGCCCGTCTCCTGGCAGTAGTGTTAGCTCCATGATAGGCCCATTACCAACCCCAACCACCCCCCACCATTGTGACCATTGCCCATCACTGGCCAAACCTCCCTCATATTTGCCTTCATGTGGAAGCTTATGGGAAGTGCAATCTCTGCAGAACAGAGCACTGGGGGTTAAGTAGTCTCAAAATCAACCTATTCACATTCCCACTTCCGCAGAGGAAAATATGGCTTCCTTGTGTGATGCCTTATTATTGCACAGTCCTACACAATTTTCAAAGTGCTTCATGCACATTATTTTCTTTGATTGTTCAACATCCCTGTGAGTAAAGTAGACATAGTTTTTATCTTCATTCTGCAGATGAGATTAATGACTCATCTTCACGACTAGTCAGTGATGGAGCTAGACTGAGAAGCCTACTCTCTGACCCCTAGACTAGTGCCCTTTTCATTCTACCATGACACCCCACCCAAGTTCTACTTTAGGCTGGGATTCTGAAGCCCAAACATCTCCATTTTATATGCCCATCCACTCAGTGCCTGCAATGAAGCCAAGATTCCCACCTTCCAAAACCATGCTTCTAGACCAGTGCTCATGGATGTGCAAAATATAAACATGAAATAAACCAAGGATTGATATAGTGCTTCCACATTTTATCTTGCCAGCTACCACCATTATTTCATAAAAGAAGTGACATGTTCACCACCAAAATAGAAAGGAAAACATTTTAGAATAAGAGCTATTCTTTCCTAAGAAACAACCATTAAATCATTTTATACCACTGCACTCTATTTTAAAAAATATAATTATATTTTCACATTTAAAATGCAGAAAAAATGAAAACAATTTTCCTTTAACTATATTTTATACGTAATGATTAATTGACACAGTTTGTCAATCCAAGTATGTCTCTCTCTAGATATATTCAACACTGCAAGGAAAACCAGTTATTTCAATTAGCTCATTTCTATCAATACTATCAAACCCCCAGTTTCACATACTATTTGGTAGAAATGGAAATGACACCCACTAGGGCTTCTTCACACAGCTTGGAATATTCTGGGCAAACTGAAAGAAGCTGAGAATTAATTGTTTCTATGCCACTAGCCGCTTTTCTGACTCTCTCTCCCCCCAGAACTCCAGGAAGACAGTAGGTAGTTGGCAGGGTGTGCATCTGGCTGAAGGTAGCTAGCTCTGCAGGAAGGGGGCTGCGGCACCTAGAGCCACTGCTGAGACCCAGAGCTGACATAGGGCTGACTCACAACTCTGTTGCAAATCATCTGACTGGGGTATCACAGACACTTGCATTGCAGATCTGATTTTAAGAATCAGCAGTTGGGTATGTGCTATGGTGAGCGCTGTGAATTGTGTAAGACTGATGAGTCACAGACCTGTACCCCTGAAACAAACAATACATTATATGTTAATTAAAAAAAAATCACTGGTTGTATTTACATGCTATTCCCGAATGTCTCCATTTTATTTTAAGAAAATGACATACGTTCCTACCTGTATGGTATCTATCTACATACACAGGTATCTTCCTATATGCAATAGAAATTAGGTGGGGGAAAACTCATAGGGAAGACATTTTATGAGAGTATAGAGAAAACATACGTCAAAGACTAGAAAACATCAAGAGAAGGATTTCTTGGGTTTTCTGCTTGTGATACCCCAGGGTGTTTCCAATTACTTCAAGTCAAGGCATGGAGTGTCAACACAATAGCCCAATATAAAATGATGTTAAATTCATTTTAGATTATATTTAAGCACATCCTATTTGAGAGACAACCAGGAGGGATGATGAATAGGGTGTGAAACATGTTGACAGGTCAAACCTGGTGACTTTTCACTGAGAAAGAAAATATGAGAGGAGTAGTTTGTAGGTTGGAGCAGATAAGGAAGGGGCAAGTTTGAACTCCTTTCTAGGAATGCTCAGTTTGATGTACCTGTGGGACTTTCAGGTTGTGAGATCTCATAGGTACTCATAATCCGTTTAATCATCTAAAACTATTTGTTATATACAGGTGACCCTTGAACAACACAGGGTTTAGGGGTACCAAACCCCCACAGTTGAAAATCTGTGTGTAGCTTTCGACTCCTCAAAAACTTTATGAATAGCCTAATGTTGACCAAAACCTTCACTGAGAATATAAACAGTTGATAAACACATATTTTGTATGTTCTATGTATTATACACTGAATTCTTATAACAAAGTTAGAGAAAAAAATGCTAAGAAAATCATAAGGAAGAAAAAGTACATTTACAGTACTGTACGGTATTTATCGAAAAAAAATCCACATATAAGTGGACCTGTGCAGTTCAAATCCATGTTGTTCAAGGGTCAACTGTGCAATTAATGACTGGCAAACCCTGCCCTAGGTTCTAGGGACTAAAACAAGAACATGGGCTCTGCTTCCACAGAGAACCTACATTTTAACAGTAACAATTTCTGAAGTAACTGATAAAATGCTTTGACTATCTGAAAAAACTTGTTTCTAAATATATAATTCATTTGGAAATTTTAAAGAGCATCTTTTTTTTTTTTTTTAATTATCTCTACACCCAATGCAGGACTCACACTCACAATCCCAAGATCAAGAGTCGTACACTCTACCAGCTAAGCCAGCCAGGTGCCCCATCTTCTTTTTTTTTAAATAAGAAAACAGGAATAGAAGTCAAGTACTGTCACATTTGCATAATTGCAACATTTTACTTTTGTTATTTTGATCTGGCTAAATTAGTCAAAAGCCTACATTTTATTTCAGTCCATTTAATTTCATCTTAATATTTTTCACATTCATGAATAAACATGTTTGCTTTTGTCCTATGACAGTATGACAAAATATATTTACCAAATATTCATAGTTAGCCTGTTGAATTGTATGGTGCAACCTCCCACAGGCTTCAAAAATATCCTCCATGAGTTAACTTTGGGAGATGGTGAAAGTCACAGCCATATTATTTATTTTTTTTAAGGATTTTATTTATTTACTTATTTAGAGAGAGATCAAGCAGGGGGAGAGGCAGAGGGAGAGGAAGAGAGAGAATCTCAAGCAGACTCTGTGCTGAGCATTGAGCCCAACGCGGGGCTCGATCCCGTGACCATGAGATCATGACCGGAGCTGAAATCAAGAGCCAGATGCTTAACCAACTGAGCCACCCAGGTGCCCCATAGCCATATTTCTAATAGTGCTCCATCATGAATCCACAAACTACCCCAACACAAACCTATCTTGTAAAATGCAGAGTATACTTGTTTCAGAAATTCAGGAGGTTTAAATGACTTCTATTAAATCACGGGATTAACTCAGTCCAAAATCTCATCAGCAGCAAACCTATTTATTTCTTTGTTACTTATTTATTGTTTGTTATTTATAATCTCCAGGAGGCCAGAAGATGAGATTGGGTCTCCTGCAGCCTACCAGCTCTCCAATGTGGTGCATAATCCACGGTTCATTTTCAGGAATGTGCTATAGCTGAATGTTTCTCTTTTATTTTAATAAAATGGCTCAACTTCCTACCTGTATGGTATCTATCTACCTATGCAGGTATCTTCTTCTATGTCATAGACACAGTAGAAGGCAAAGCAGCCAGAGAGACCCAAGCCAGGAAGCAAGATTGAGGGCATGGCTTTTACCCCATCCTGTGCCAGGGGACTAGCTTCACTGGAATTCTCTTCTGTCTGGATTACATGCAATAGGTGTGGAACTAGCAAGCCCTCACTAGTAAGTGTCTCTATCCAACCCCTATCCCCCTTGCACTGTCCCATTTTCTAAGACTCTCCCTCAAAATCTCCCTACACAGCTGAGAAAACTTTAATAGAAGTACATTTTCATTGTACTGCAGCTCAACTCTGGTGCCATTTTTCTCTCCTTACCTACATATTTTGTAATAACCCCTTCAATATCATTGGGTTTTCATCTCACACAAAAGATATCTAAAGATGCAGCACTACAGTTGCTGCTTGAAATGAAAACAGCATAAGAGAAATAAAAGACTGCATAAACTCAGTTTTAGATACTTCATGTTCTGATTTTTTAAGGATATGATTTCTATTTTAAAAAAGCAATCTATGAACACTTTGATTTTTCTTGATTTGACATTTGCACAAAAAATACTGCTCACCACTGCAACAGACCTTCTTTTGGGCTATTCAAGAGCGATCTCTAAGATTCATTTCATGTGGCAAAGTTTGCATTTGCTGAAGCTAGAACTGGAATTCCAAATGCTACAAAGCTGGGCAAGTGGAGTGAAACGTTAGAACAGTGAGTAAACCTAGGCTGCCACACAGTATTCTCATTTCATGTGCAGCCTTGCTGTTCCTCACAGTCATCTTGTAGAGGTACTGTGGTGAAAAATGCTAAAGAATATTGTTAACTTTCCAAAGAGTGGCCCCTAAAAATAGTATGCTATGAAGTTTTTTTCTGAATTAAGATGTTCAAAAAAGATTTGGATATATTCTACTCAAAATGGATTGATTTCAAAGACATGAAAAAGGAGAAAATATCAAATATGTCGAATGCAAAAATCTTAAGTAGCTACGAGTGCTGTGATTGTAATTTGAAGGCTAAGGTTTTAGCCTCTGATACATCAGATAATCTGATTTTGAGATAATGGATAATCAATTTGAGATTTTATGTCTAATAATAAAAATGTTAATACCAGGCTGACCAGGTTGGAGGCTGGGAGCAGAGACTCAGTATGAGCTGCCCATCCAGGAAACGCATAGTAAATCTAATGTTCTTTTTCAAAAGGCAGGTCGTCTTCCCAATGTAACCACCCAAGTGAAGGGTCTTCTTCTTCTTCTTTTTTAAGATTTTATTTATTTATTTGAGAGAGCGAGAGAGAGAGAGAGAGAGAGCACAAGTGGAGTGAGAGGCAGAGGGAGAATTAGACTCTCCACTGAGCAGGGAGCCCGACCTAGAGCTCTAGGATCATGACCTGAGCCGAAGGCAGATGTTTAACCAATTGAGCCACCCAGGTCTTCTTTTTTTTTTATTCTTTACAGTTAACTGGACATTATGGGAAGACATTCCATATGCTTGTATCACAACTTTTATTGAACAGCTAAGAACTCACCTTGTGACTGAACAATGAAAAGAAGAAATCAGGCTGACAACTGCATGGCGTGTTACAACGGACTTATCACCACCTTTCTCCCTCAAAATTACTGACTGTGATTGCCGGGATATCATATAATTAAAAGCTGTGTTCCCTCTTCCTTGATATATCTTCAGCTTTGCCCTTTGAAAAATCAAGAATACTCTCTTCCAAATGCATTTTGTCTTCCAAAAAACTTACTCAATTTTAAATTTAAGGATTCCATTTAAAAAGACTGACATTGCCATATCAATGTGTATGTATATATTGGATATTTTTATATTCAATATTTTTCCTGTAAATCCAAAAATATATATACACAGTTGTGTAACCAGAAAGCAAAGGTTTTTTTAGGGGGATGAACACCCCAGTTACTGGACAGCAATTTCTTTCAACTGGTTGAAGCTTAGAGCTGCGGGGAGGGGGTGTGCACAGAACACCATGTGTTTGAGAAGTCTATAAAATGAGTTTAACAATGAATCATTGTTATTGCAGTGGCTTTTCAATCTTCTAGCAACAAAACAGATCTTGTGTTTAAAATCTACAACGTTTATTATCTTGGCCTTTCTGGGAGAGTTTTCTGTTAAGGAAGGATGTCAAGCTCAAGTTTGCAAATACAGAAGAAAGAATTCTAGGACACAGTCTGAAGACCTAGACAATGGTCCTGGTTAAAATAATCTGCTTCACATCTCTGAGCATCAGTTTCCTTTGTCAGTAAAATGGAGCTAGTTTTGGTCCTTTAAAGAGAGATATTCTTTCTGTAAGTTACATGAGAAAAGGACTCTGTTCACCTCTCTCAATGCAGAGTCACTATGATGCCCCTGGCATAGGATGTGATGAACACACCCTGAATGAAAGAACTAAAATATCAGAATTCTCCTTGCTAGTTCTTTGTATGTGCTGATAAAGACATTAATGGTTACTGAGGTTTATGATGTGCCCAGTACCACACTGAGCTCTTTCTGTGAATTATTGCTTTCCAGTTGCCTAATCTAATGAGGTAGTAGTTATGATTAACTCTATTTTATGCTTGGGGAAACTGAGACACAAAGTGGTCAAGTAACTTGCTCAAGGTGACACATAAGTAGGACTGGAAATTCATACCCAGGCTTATTGTCTCTTTGGATGCAATAAACAAATAAGAAACAAATGACTTTTGCCTTCAGCTTGTTAATAAAACCTTTGATTCCTGATATTTTTATAGCACATGTGATATTTCATAGGATTCCCAGAAAACCTTGGAATAGCAGGACCTTTATTTGATAGATTAAAAGGCCCAAAGCTCAAAAAGAAGAAATAATTTGCCCAAGGATCTGAGTGGCATAGTGAACAAGAATTCAAGCCTCCGGAATAATAATACAATGAACATTCCCCTGTATTGCCCACCATGACCTTTTATCAAGCAGTGGGGTGGGAGGTAAGGGACAGGACTCCAGACTAAATCCCTTTGGTTATTTTGAGAAACACAGCACTAATGTGTCTCTCCATATTCTAGAAGACTGCTCCACATCTCTCACTTGTGAAAGGCAAAGTGAAGAAATGATTTCTCTTCAGAACTGAGCATGTAGCTCCTTTCCTAAACCACACTCACGTCTCCTGTGATGAAAGAAATAGATTAATTAACAACATCCACAGATAAAAATGAAAGGAGAAAGGAGAGAAATGATTAGAATGAAGTGCTAAACTGATGGCAAACTCAATCAGGGACTGGAATATTAATTCAAACCACCTAAAAAGAGAAGGCTAAGTGGGATGGAGAGGGGTCAAAGCATTTTATTAAGCTCTGGGAAATGTGATTACATTTGGAATGCACTGGAATGGGTGAGGAGGACTTGATCTTTTGCCTGGGAGCCAGTGTGCACCCCCAAGTAACAGAACTGAACCCAAACAAACAAAACAAAACTAAAATAATTGGCTTGGAAAGGGCATCTGTTAACACATCCTGCTTATGGAAAATCCAAGAAATCATCTTTCACCAGCAACCGTAGGACTTTAAGATTCAACTTTGCCGAGAGAAAAGTAATGAAGTGTGAAATAGTTTTTTCCTCAGAATGGCAAATAAGAAACCTCCTTTATTTTCCAAATTATTGGTTTACTCTTTTCAAATAGGACAGATTTCACTAAGAGAGTCAATCTTAAGGAATGAGAATCAAGCAATTAGTGAAGTTTGGGGTTCATGACTCTTGGGGTCATCAGGGTTAAAAGAGAAAAAATCGTCTCCTTGTTTTACAAATGTTGGTACATTTCAACAGTATTTTTGCTTCAACAATCAAATCTTTTATCTTCTAGCTAAGCCAGTACAGGTTTGTTAATGCAACTAAGGAAGAAGGACCTTCCAACAATGTGAGCAATTTGTTTCAAAGTAAGAAAAGTAAAGGCAAAGGAAGTGTTCTGGAAGCATGTGACTGGCATGGACTGAAGTATGACATGGTGGAAACAACAATAGCTCCAACAAACCACTCATCCCTCAACACGAGCACAAGGACCGCTTTGGAACTTCAGTACATCTGTGGGCCTACTATAAGATAGTTGAATTTATTTAATATTCATTGACTGAAAAAATAACTAATGACAGTAAGCTACTCTAAATTCAGTAGTGCTTTTGAATGAATTTGCATTTATTAATCTCAGTGAATAGCATCTTTGTATGTTTACCCAATGGTTGAACATGTGTGTGTGACATATTAATTTGTTCAATCTACAGTCAATGTTTGATAAGCATGCAGATCTGAGGACCCTTATGAGTAATTCGTGTCTCCCCAGGATTCCTCAGCTGCCAGATGGGAACTACTAAACCCTTTCTCTTCTACTAAAGACTCCATGGACTAAAAATAGACTTTTAGAAGGCATTCTAAATCCTGCAAAAATTTGCAGTCTATCTGCATTGAAAAAGAGCCAGAGTATCATACACTAAAATGGTAACAGTATTCATTGCTGGCTACAATAGTTTAGGGAGGTTTATTTGCTTTTCTGTATTTTCCAAATTTTCAACAGTAATTATTTATCCCTTTTGTAGTAAAAACAAAAACAAAAAAACTTAACAAAAGGTCCCCATGCCATGACATCAGGAAGGCCCTAGCTGTCCTCTGTAAACTTAAAAGCCCAGATTCTTGGAAAATGTCCCTAATAGCTGCTCCTACTTTCTCCTGGGGACCCAGTCCTGCAAAGCAACGTGGGAAACTATGAGAATGAAAATGTGCATTCTGGGGCGCCTGGGTGGCTCAGTTGTCAAGTGTCTGCCTTTGGCTCAGGTCATGATCCCAGGGTCCTGGGATGGAGCTCCGTCGGGGCTCCCGGCTCAGTGGGAAGCCGGCTTCTCCCTCTCCCACTCCCCCTGCTTGTGCTCTCTCTCTCGCTGTGTCTCTCTCTGTCAAATAAACAAATAGAATCTTTAAAAAAAATGTGTATTCTACTACCATGACATACCCCACAAAAAATGAGTTTCTGGCAAGAACAACTGCATCTTCAGCACAAAAATAATTCTGTCATGCTTCTGCTTACATCCTTCAATGGCTGCCCCATTGACCTAGAGGAAAATTTCAAAGTCCTCAGAGTTTTCTGATCCTGCCCCCTTAACCTCTCTAGCTTAATGCCTAACCACTCTGTTAAGTAACCAACTTTGGCTTGGTCATGGTCTTCTAGAGCCATCTTGCTTGCTACTTCTTGAAAGAGTTTAGTCATTTCCCAGGGCACATCCTCTGGAACGAAGGCTCTCCAACTCATTTATGGAGGGAAAAAGACAGCTCCACTATTCTACGCATTCCTAAAATAGATTAAGCAAATCCATTTTCTTTAAGATTTCACTGCAATCCAGATATGTCCCCATCATCTAGTTATTTGAAAAATACAGGTCCAAAATACTGTTTATGCAAAAATTAATGATAGGTCCAATGTTGAGTCTAAAAACTCAACCATTGATGGCGTACTGAAAATTGTTAGTAACTCAGTGATCTGTGTCTACGTATGCAGGAGGGATTGTACAACATTGCCAAGTGTGGCGTTGGCCACTATTTATTTCCCAATTTCCAGTGTCACCTTCTTCTTTGAAGAGATATTCAATTTCTGCTAGGTACATGACCACCTACAATAAAAAATCATATCACCGACCTCCTTTGTAGTTAGGAGTATTCATGTGGTCAAGGAGCTATAAAGAGGAAACATTGTGTGGTACTTCCAGAAATCTTCTTATAAGGGAGAAGGCACACTCTTTTCTTGCTCTATCCTATTGCATGCAATGTGGATGTGATGAACAGAGTTTTACCAACCCTTCTGGACCAGAAGAATGGGACCACACTCTAGGGATAACAGAACAGTGAGCCGAAGGAGGCCTATGTCCCTGAGTGAATAATCTCTATAGCTCTGATTCCAGTTTTGGATTGTCTACTCTGAGTTGTTTCTAGGTGAGAAAATAATAAATGTTTGCCTTCTTTAAGTCTCTATATTTACTGGCCATTTTTTTTTCCCAAATCTCTGTCCTTACAGCCCAACCTAATCTTAAAGGATATATGAAGCTTTGTATGACAACCAGACATTTTAGCAGAATGCAGAATTAGGACTCTTAATAAACTTAATAACGCACTAGGTTCAGTTAGTTATTATCAAGTGTTAGTGATCCCTAAGAATTCACTTAAAAGGTTAGCATCCTCATCAAATCTCCCAGGAGCTGAAAGGCCATGGGATTGGGTATACTGGTCTAAACTAAGGTGTGTTTCTTTTTCTCAAAAGGGGGCCTTTAGTAACAGTGAAAAAATCACAGAGGGAGCATTCCTAGAATTCAAGGAGCCCAAGCATTGCTACAAAACAGTTCATTCTTAGTTTTTAATGTTGTTGCTGGCAAAAGTTATTACTGATACCTTTCTTTTCAGCCCAAATCTCTATCTTTAATGAAAATGTTACAGTTGATAAGCTTCTATTAAAAAATAGCAATTTCAATTTCACAAAATACCTCACCAGTACTCTTCAAAACTGTCAGGATCATGAAAAACAAGGAAGGATTGAGAAACTGTCATGGACCAGAGGAGTTGATAAGGGTAGTGTGGATCTTGGATTGGATCCTGGAAAAGAAAAGTACTGTGGTGACATCCAATACAAGTCCAGAGTTTGGCTGATAGTGATGTGCCAATATTGGAATTTTCATTGTCACAAATAAAGCAGAGTAACAGAAGATGTGAACAATAGGGGAAAGTGAGTGAGGGTATGTATACAGGAACTCTCTGTTCTATCTTTACTTTTTTTGTTCATCTAAAATCATTCTAAATTTTAAAATTTTCACTCAAAAAACGGCAATACCTATTGCTCAATAGTCTGGTGGATTGGTTGTGATAATTGGTATAAAACCATGGAGTTGTAGAAGGAATACAATAAGTAGTAATATCCTTCCTTCCAGGGAAACCCTTAAAATCCCATCAACCTTTTCATTACAGACAAATTCTTTGACAAGCACTTCTTCTGTCTTGGCATACCTGAAAAAATTATTCTCTTATCATAAACTTAAATAAATTTGAAGATGGCTATGTTTTTCTGTCATTTTCTTTACCAGCAATTACCTATTTGTCATAGGTTTTTCCTCTTATACTTCTTTCTTCCCTGAAGTCTTTTTTCTTTGTAGTCTTTGTAAGTTTTACACATATGACTAAATTTAGGATCCAAATCATACTAATCGCTCTCAAAAAGGCATCTGACAGTAAGCTTTGTAAGGGCAAAGTTCCTCCTTCTCCATGGTTCTCCCCCTCCCCTTCCTCCCCAGGTTTTAAACAGAGTAGGTTCTCAGTATGTTTCTGTTAAATTGATTTAAATTAATAAACAAAGAGTACAGTGAAAGGACCATTTCATGATTCCTGAGTGATTTATTACCTTTGCAAAGATTCCAGCATGATGTCAGATTTAATTACAAAACCAAACGTTTAGCTCTCTCATATTTATTTCAAAGCACCAAGTTAGACAGATTTTCCAGTACATCATGAGCTACTCTTGTGAACATCAGATGCCTCCGGGAGCTCCATGAACTCTTTCAAACAACCAGGATAAAAAACAGTGAAGGAAATCTTCTTTTAGTAAAATAAAATCATACCTAAGCTTTGACCAAAATTCCCACAATTGCCAAAATTCCACTTATTTCTAAAGAGCATCTGGTAAGCCAACAACTAATTTCTTTTTTTTTTTTTAAGTCTAGGTCATTTCTTGCTGATTTAGCCTATTTTAAGTGTCTGGTTATTCATTTCTTACACTACATCTTTTTCTTACACTGTATTTTTAGTTTGTTGCCTTAACTCTTTTCTATATTACTACACTCTACTCTTTTCTGATTAGATAACATTTTGAAGTTTGTTTTGGTAAATTATAATAAAAGAGAACACACAAAGAAGTCAGCTGGGAAGAAAGACATGTCAACAAGACAATGTCCAGTGGTGATTCCAGGAAGTACTTTTAGCAGATTTTAATGAGGAGGACAAGAGAACCAAAGATGATATGAAGAAATAGTTTAGTAAGTGTGATCTTCAATTACAGCAAAGTGAAATTTGATTTAGAAGTTAAATACTCACATAACCAGTCCTTCAAACTGGGATCTGGCCTTGGAGTAGAAATGGGGCCAGCAGCACTCTGCTCTGGAAAGCTCAAATCGTCTTGGGCGTTAGTCAGGACCCAATCCCTGGAAGCAGCTGCTGTTGATGTTCTATCCTTATTCCCTTGGATCCCTTGATAATTCTGGTGTGTTTTCATTCCTGGCAGCCTGTACTCATGACTTTATTGTAGGATGACCCTCAGGCCTCAGGCCACTGTAACTCACTTTGCATAAATCAGTCCTTCTCAAAGTATGATCTGCAAATCAGGAGCATCAGCATCACTTGGTAACTTGTTGGAACTGCAAGTTCTTAAGCCCAACCACAGATCCACTGAATCAGCAACTCTGGGGCGAGGGCTCAACAATCTGTATTTTAATAAGCCTTCTAGGTGATTCTGACACGTGCAGTTTTGAGCTCCACTGACCTAATTATATACATTGAAAACCAAGTGACCGGGAGTTTATATTTTGGGGGAGAGGTGATCTTTGGCCAATGTTGATAGATGTGAATATATCCAATAACCCCACCCTGGTGGGGACAAATCGAAAGTGGGACCCGAACTGTCTCTAGAACTCCCCTGCAGAACTGAGACTCTCTTGATAGCACTCCCATCCTTGGCCTCCTTCCCTTCACTTCCCTGCCTCACTGCCCTACTCCTTTACTAGTTTTTTCTAGGACCAGTTCCAAATAAATCATTTTCACATGAGCCTTCAGCTCAGAGTCTGATTCTAGGGAACTATACAAAAATATGTCCTATAGTGAAAACAAAAACAACAAAAAAACCTCCACTTCATTGGTTATATCTGGTGGCCTGGCATGACATTGTCAATTACTACTAGACTCTAGATGCTGTCCTAGAGGCTAGGGATAACAAGATGAGTAGGGCCCTTTCTGCCTTCAGAGAACTTAAGCCTAGTGGCAGTAGTAGTGAGGAACAGACACATGAATGGATACCGTCAATAGATCAATACTGAAATCCAACAGTGCTAGGAAAACATTTTCCCCAAAATTCCTGAAAGAGGCAATAGGTCAAGCTCACTGCTGAAGTGTGGATGAGGACTCATGAGTCAGGATATGGAAAGTGAACAAAATATTCCAGCCCAAACCAAAACATGAAAATGAGCAACAGAGAAAAAAGCACATAATTTGGTGTTCGTGTGGTATCAAGTTCAAATTGGAAAGGTGCAGGTGATGAAGCTGAAAAAAACGGGAAAGTACAGAAAGATTTCCATGCCCTGCAAAGTAGCATGGCCTTTTTCTGTAAATGGTGGGTATCTGCTGATAGCTTTTAAGCATGAGAGTAATTTGTTCAGAAGTGCATAGAACGATCCTTCTGGCTGAATTAAGAGGGGCCATTCCATCATCAGGAGACCAAGTCAAAGACTGCAGAGATAGCCCAAGCAAGACATACCAGGGGTCTGAGCTAGAGGAGAATATGTAACCCAAGAAATATTTAGGGAGTGAAATTGGCAAGATTTTGACTGCATAAATGTTGTACTGCATGACGGGGAGGAACTAGGCAAGGACAAATCCAGGTTTCTGGCTTAAGTGATGCAATTAACTTCAAGTCATAATCATTTCCATTTTGTCAGTTCAGAGTGAGGACTAAAACAGTCATGCTCAGAACTGCTCCCCTACCTTGGGAAAGCAAGATACAACTAATATTTTAAATCAACACAATTGACGGAAGACTTCATCAGCGTCGACAGACACAAGGCAACTCTGATTAGCACAGATACAGAATTGCCTAATCAACAAAAACACCAGGCACAATTAATACACAGCACTTTCAGTTAAATGCAATTTAGGCATGATTACTTAAATGGGAAGTTTATGAAATTACCCAGGATTTCTTAAGTAATTAATAAAATTCTAAGTCTGGAGAGAATTAGACATAGAGCAAAAGTTTCCTAGAGAACCAACAGTAAAATGAAGATGTATGTGTGTGTGTTTGGCTGTGGGCAGCAAAAACATAATCAATGTGAGTTGTCATCAAGGCAATCTGCAAAATGAATTCCACAAATTACTACTTGGACAGAAGCAAACATAACACCTAACTCTGGTACATAAATATTACCATTACATGTGCCCGTTTTCTCAAAGCCAGAACTTGCTGCCTGCAGAAGGGGAGAAGTCTGTAGAATAGACTTGGAAGAGATTTTTACTGATGCCATTGTACCTGGGAGGGCCTACAGAGTAACCCAGGACTCTTGCACATGATGCATTGGGAGCAAAAGTGATGGAACAGCAAAGCCAGCACAAGAACGCATCTCCCCTTCTGCCCAAGTGTCGGGGCTCTTAGAAAGGCCCCCTTGGTAACACAGATGCATAGATTCACACCTGTCCTTCCTTTCTGCTCCCTTTGACTTCAACTCCGTGGTATGCAAAATGAGAGAAATAGCAATAGGAAAGACCAGTTTCAGGCTTTCGTAGAAATACGGAGATGTCAGTCGGCTTCATCATCCCACCATCAACCTGACAAAAGGCTTTCTTTAAGAAGCAGTCTGGGTCGGTGAGAGCGAGAGGCAGTGGTGGGAATCAAGTGCTATCCCTACCACCGAAGTAGCTGCATTCTTTCCAGGAAATTCGTAAAGACTCCAATCCCAATTTGAATAAAGCAAAGGTATCTGTCTGTCTGTCTGTCTGTCTTAAAACATAAGCAGAAACAATGCCATAGCTACAGAAGAGATGAGAAGCTACATGGCACAGAGATTTCAGAGGAGGGGCTGGGGCTGCCAGGGTAGAGTGGGAGGCAGAGAAAGTTAAGGAGTGAGAGGGGGCCCTTTCAGGGGACAGAGCGGTAGAACCTATTTATTACTCAGTACGAATGCATTCAATATTTCAGTGACTGGTGTGCTGTACCACGTGGATCAGATGAGTATCAGTCTTAGCAAACAAGAAGTTTTCTTGTATTAAACTCCCTAAATCCCCAAATGTAGAGCACAGGTAGGGCATGACAGAGAATTTAAGGACAGTAATTAATTAAATTGACTATAATGATCAAGGGGGAAAAAAAAGATAAGGCAGGCTAGCTTTAATTAGAAGAAATTACTTAAATTATCTAACTCAAGAGAAGGAAAAAGAAGGGGTTTGGCTAGAAGTTCTGAAATTCATATTCCTATAAAAATGAAGCTACTATAGGGGCGCCTGGGTGGCTCAGTTGGTTGAGTGACTGCCTTCGGCTCAGGTCATGATCCTGGAGTCCCGGGATCGAGTCCCGCATCGGGCTCCCTGCTCGGCAGGGGGTCTGCTTCTCCCGCTGACCCTCCCCCCTCTCATGCTCTCTCTCTCTCATTCTCTCTCAAATAAATGAATAAAATCTTTAAAAAAAAATGAAGCTACTATAACTGGTTTCCTGGGACAGGTAATGGAATGCTAGGGTGACAGGTTAAGGATAGCAGCATTTCTCAGAAGAGTGTCAGGATCCTCAGATAATTACTAAAAGTTTCTGAGGGGTCACAGAGATCGCAACCTGTAACCCTGAGAACACGGTTGTCTGAGCAAGAGGAGTAACCTCTCTCCATTCCAGACCTATCTGCACTTTCCTGACCATCTAGCTTTAAAAGAAACAGAAATGTCAGAGACTGACTTTGGACTTTGATCTTGAGCTGGAGGAATCTAAGAACATCAGGAAATACAGCGTGGGACATTGACAGCAGCAGCATGAACCAAGTCCCGACTGTAAGGACTTGACAGATGTGGCCTATGCAGGATGCACGTGACCATTGTCACAAATGCTGCAGTGTCAGTATCACAGCGAAGAACTGGGAAAGTGTAAGGTGGCTGGACAATCGACAGCACATCCATTCAGTGTGATGATACGTAGCCATTAAAATAATCTTTGCAAAGACACTGTAATAATGCTTTTTTAATGAACATAATGGAAAGGGAGGATATAAAATTACCTATAGAGTATGACAGTAACTAACAACCACAAAACACCTACAGTCAGAAAAACCACCCAAATATTAATAATATTTGGGTGTGGGGATTGAGGTTTTAAGCGGCATTTATTCATCCTCCTATTTGTTAGTATTTTCCCAATTTACTTTAAATAAGCATGTATTAACCCCATGAATTAAAAACAATAATGTGCTTTGGATGAATTGTACATACCTACACAGATTCTATAGGCAGTAAATGTGGTCTTCTGAGAGGAATTACCCTTTGGCTCCAAATTGAAGTTCTAACACTTCGTATTCTCTTCTCAGGAGACCTTCCCCTAAACTAAGGCCAATGTTAGTGCGTGTGGTGCATGTGTGTGTGTCGTGTAGTGAGGGGACTTCTCTTAAAGAGGCACACATTTCTGGGGCGGCATTTCTATGGACTGGTTTGAAAGGCACTCATAATTCATTCAAGGTGTTTTTGAAATTGCTCAAATGTCTAAGACAAATTATGGCAGCTATTAGGGTCCCATGTGGATTAATAACAAGCCAAAGATAAAACTGTCTCAAAATTAACTTCTACCTTGACAAGTTTTATTATTTTTTAAAGGAATATATGGTATTCTGGGGCACCTGGGTGGCTCAGTCGTTAAGCGTCTGCCTTCGACTCAGGTCATGATCCCAGGGTCCTGGGATGGAGACCCGCATCGGGCTGCCTGCTCCACGGGTAGCCTGCTTCTCCCTCTCTCACTCCCCCTGCTTGTGTTCCTGCTCTTGCTGTCTCTCTCTGCCAAATAAATAAAATCTTAAGAAATATATATATATGGGGCACCTGGGTGGCTCAGTCGTTAAGCGTCTGCCTTCGGCTCAGGTCGTGATCCCAGGGTCCTGGGATCGAGCCCCGCATCGGGTTCCCTGCTCGGCGGGAAGCCTGCTTCTCCCTCTCCCACTCCCCCTGCTTGTGTTCCCTCTCTCGCTGTGTCTCTCTCTGTCAAATAAATAAATAAAATCTTAAAAAAATAAAATAAAATAAATATATATGGTATTCCACACAACACATTGGCATAGTTGTCACCATAACCGCTGAGGTGAAAACTATTATCACTCCACGTAAGGATGAGGCAGAAGCCTAGGCAAGATAAGATAAATTCACTCAGGGCCATGCAGCTAAGAAATGAAAAAAAGCAGGATCTGAACTGAGTGCTCTCTGACAACTGTATCTTTGACCATATCTTATATTGTCTGCGTAAGTCAGTAGTCCTCACAGACCATCTTTCTCTGTCAATGTTTGCTCTAGAACAATACCAGAGAAGTCAAGCCATGTTTGAGAACGCAGAGACACATGTTATCTACTGAAGTTTCTTATACTTGTCACTTCAGAAATCTAAATGAACCCTATCGTAGAAGCTACAGTTAAAGAAAATGATGATGTCATTGTCTGATGGCTCTCCTTTGATTAAATCAGCTTTAAAATATTACCTCCTTGCACACGTAAAATTCACTCCATTGTCTCGAATCTGCTAATTTATTTAAGAGAGCTAATTGTATCTAACTCTAACATTTACTCTGAAATACTTATGACCTGCTGCCGAAAAGGAAACACATTCTGATCTGGCAAAACTAAATGAAATAGAATAACGTCCTGGTTTAAAATTCATTTGCTTGACTCCTGTGGCTTTCTGACCTAAAAGAAAAAAAAAAAGAAAAGAAAATTAATCTCTAACTATAATTTTTATAATTTAATAATTAGGAGGCACTTCCGTCACACTCATCCAGGAACCAGAGACATGGAAATCCTGGCCCCGGCAACACAAGCAAAGCCCCTGTGATCTCGATTCTCAAGTCCCCTGAATTCTTGGGTGGAGGAGGGATATAGTAATACAATTATGGGGGGGGGGGCCCTACAATATCTCTTACTAAAATTCAGAGGGAGAAAAATGTGTGCAGCTGGAGCATTAAAACTCTAAGCGATGGCTTTTGCAGAATGAGAAAATATGCTGGCACGAGACAAGGCAACAAGAAAAATCATGGACTAAATCTGAGTGCAAAATTCTATGGTGAAATGGATTTCATCACAAAACACCTTTCCAAATGAAGAGCTAAATTCTAGAGGCCTTGGAGAATCATTGCAATCCAGATGGGCTGACACTTCAGAGAAGAACCTACAGGGAATAATATTTCACAAAATAGAAATGAATGAAATCAGCTCATGGGTTTCTATTGGTTTTTAGCCTCTGCAAAATATTCTGTTTTCAGAAAACCTAAAGAAAGCAAGTCCAAAAAGATTTCTTTTTTGTTGTTTTCTGTTTAAGTGTCCAGACAAAACTAGTTCTTCCTGAGGAAGCAACAAAAATATAAAAATAGAGACTCAGGAAACATAAGTTGGGTCTTCACACAATAGTATTTAAAATATACCAATGGTAATTCGAATGTGTCCATCTAATCTTTGAACTGCCTGTATAGTCGTATATGATCTGTACGATTTTGATGCATTATCTTATCTCAACTTCCCAACAATCCTGGGAGATTGCAGAACCTCATTAGGCCCATTTCACAGATGATGGAACTGATACAGACAGACCAAAGGACTTATCAAAGGACAAATGCAAATGGCAGAATCTGAACTTGAACCCCCATGTCCTTGCCGTATATGAGCCCAGGACAAGCATGATGAGAGAGAGAGTTCGGCAGCCAGCCTGCTCAGATTCAAAATCTGAGCTCTGCTGAATTGGAGATGGTACTTAATCTCTCCGTGACTCAGTTTCTTTACCTATAAAGTGGAGACAAGGACAGGGCTGTCGTGAGGATAAAATGAGTTAATACATGCAAAGTGCCCGGCGCCCAGTAAGCACCATACTGGTGGCTACTATCATTAACTATGTACAGATATTTGGTTCCGCCTCCCCTTTTAAACATAAGAATGTTTTTATGAAATTATGTCTCTAATATTTATATCTGGATATCTCCAAACTCCCAACGTACTATGCAACATCATTAGCAAGTTAGCATCTGATCGCAAGCCAGCTCCTCAATTCTCTATGATCCTGATATCCCCCTGCTCCTGTTCATCCCTTCTGTTGGGTAATTGGTTGTAGTCATGCTCATAGTACTGCTCAGATGGAATGGGATCTGTTATCTTCCTGTTCACTGCTAGCGTAGACCCGGTCTTAGAACTGGAGCTGCCTGAATTACGCAAACTCATTCGGACCCAGAAGAGGCACTTTGTAAAATACTGTAGATTAAAAGAAAACATAAAAGATCCCACTTTTCTCCTGATTGCAATTTTTTATCTACTGTCACAAGTGCAACCTGGTTATTACTCCTTATTTCAGAGACCACATCATCTGAAAATATTTCGTATAAAGAATGAGGCCTTGCAGCACCTACCAGTTTGGCCGTCTTAATCACCCTGAATTTCAGTTCCCAGAAATTGAGTGTTGGAAACAAAAAATTCCTTGGAGAGCTCATTGTCACTAGCTATTTCTGATGAATGGCCATTATTCTCTTTAAATTTTAATACATTCAGAGGAAATAGCCATACTGTATGAACTAATGAAATGTGCTACATGAACAAAATACTTTGAAAAAGCTGACGCTTAGAGTTTGCTTTTGGAATTATCATAACTTCATTTGAGGAGGTTTAAGATACAGATAATAATAGTTGTGCATGCATTAAGTATTAATGAGGTGCTATGTGATGCTCCTAGCTTACAGCCAGTCAGTGAAAAGGCTCAATAAATGTTTATTCCTTCCCCTTCACTGCCCTGCCCCGCCCCCCCCCCCCAAAAAAAGGCCTGGTAAGAACGTCTCAGCCTCATCAACTCCTCCATCCCCCTCAAAGTGTGATAGCTTGTTAGAAATGCCAAAGACCCCACTGCACTTCCACTGCCTCAGACTCTGCATTTTAAAATGATCCCAGGCAATTCCCAGGCACGTGAAAGTTTGAGAAGCCCAGGGTGGCCTCTCTGCAGGACCTTTATTTGCAATTTTCTCTTTTACTGGAGGGGCCATTCAAGGAATAGACACTCTGCAGGTAAAGTCAAGATTAGGCTGAATTTGATAGTCAGTACTAGGATCCATGTCAGCAACCATTCTAGAACTAAAGACAGTCAGTTTCTCTCTGATTTGCACTACTGTCTCTTGTTATTTACTTATTAAAGCTTGAAAAAGCAGATGCGGCCTCACCTGCCACAACTCAGAACCATAAAAGAGTGAGTCATCCCACTTCCATGGTTAGAAGAGCCACGCTGCTCGGCGATTCATAGCTGGGTGAGCCCAGGATGAATGAAAGGCCCAGGCCAATCAGCCCTTGTGAAACTCGGCTCAGAAAGCAACCTCTAACGTCATGAACGCCTTGGCTGGAATTAAGAAGTTAGAAGAGATTCCAACACGAAAAGAAAAAAAGAAAAAAAAAGAGGAAAAGGAAAATAACTTAATGAATCACTCTAATTGTGGCAATACTCAATGCAGAAAAGAAAGTCTGAGTCTGTTTAATTGATACCGTCAATTCAGAAAAATGATTTAGCAACTAAGAAAGTTGGAATGTCATCATTCAGGATAAATTACTCTCAAAGAGAGAAATGGGAATTGTAAGAGCCCATGTTATATCCCAGGGGAGTCAGTCACTATTATTGTACCAGCCCACTGGTCACTCTGTTTTTGGCCAGAAAATGTATTTTAAAATTGAATGTAATTCAATAGGCAACAATCGGGCGGCAACTATATACCTGAATGGTGGGGATTTCAAACATGGGGGTGATTCACGCTGTTTCCTCAGGAGCTTACAGTTACTCATGGTGTGTGTTGACGGCAAGCATCTATTTCAATATTTTGAAAAAAAAATTTATGCATAAATGCCCTACTTCAGTCAGCGGGGAAAGGGCAAAGCATCGAATATGGGGTTCAGAAAGCACTCGTCAGGTAATAGGGCCTTAAGCAGAAGTCCCCGATGATATCAAAAACAAAATATTAAATGCTTTAATTATCTCCTTGATATTTAAGGGTTTTCAGCCACTTTCACATAGGCTACTGGTGTGTATATGTTCTGGAACCCTACAAAGGAGGTAAGGAGGTGCTTTTCCTCCTAACTGAACAGAAAAGGCTCTGCAGCTCAGAGAGCTCAAATGAGTGAGTCATGCTTACATAGCTAGAACTGGCAGAAAAAAAGAATGTGAACTTGGGATTCCATAGCTCAATCCAGGTCTTTATCTACTATCCCATGCTAAGTGCTAAGTTGCCTACAAAGCATATCCACATTACCTTATTTCACTCTAATTTTGATCTTAAATTACCCCGTGGAGTGGAAAGCACCAGGGGTGATTGATCCTGATTTTCAGATGAGAAACTAACTTGTCAAGTGGCTCTTAGTAATGGGTCATCAGGACTGAAAAACCCAATCTTTGGGCTCCTAGCCTGGGGAGCTTTCCTCTGCTCCCTTGATCTGAGTATTCTCGGCAATTCATTTCCTCCTCTTCTTGGAAACCTGGCTTGACTATATTCCATAGCCTTCCCCGTAATTAGAGGTAGCCATTTGCCTGAATTCTGGCCAATAGAATGGGTGTGCAAGGAATGCATGCCCCTCGTAAGGCTTGGCCTATGAAAGTATCCCACGCTCACTCCTGCAAACCTCTTTGCTCCTGGCTGGCTGGAAAGGTGAACAATGGCAAATGTGGAGGCCATGTGTTGGTGGTAACAGAGCCGTAGTCAGCTGGGGTCCCTGAATGACCTCATGGAGCAAAGTCCCCTTTCCCTCCCACCTTACCATCAGCTTCAAACTGCCCTGGATAACCATGTGATTAAGAAATAAAACTTGTGTTCTGTTGAGTCATGACATGTTTGGGTCAATTTGTTCAAACGGTTAGGTTATCTTGGCTATGAAACGCAACCAGTCTCCCCGGATGCCAGCTCACTTGGGGTAGCAACAGCAACACCGTGAGTCTTGCTCTGTTTCACAGAGATGATCAAATCCTTCCCTGCCGTGATTGTTCAGAGTGCTCATAAATCATTGAGCCAAAATAAGGTGGTGGAGACGAGCACCCAGGCACAGCCATTTGGAGGCCGTGTAGAGAAGTAGAGGAGATTAACTCTGTGAGCAATCCTCAGTCTGCGGCTCGCTCTGCATTCATTAGCTATGCAAACTCTGCCTGGTCCCTCAGTTTCTGAGTCTTGGTTTCCTCATCTATAAAAGGGTGATGATAAGCAACAAGAATGTGACGGTGAGTTTTAAGCCATGTCACAACTGAAGTGATATGCTTGGCACAGACCCTGGCCCGTAAAGGATACGTGGTAACCAGCAGGCATTATGAATATTTAGCACGTACACTGTTGGGCTTCTCTGTCCCCACAACACAACCAGAGTTGCCGCTGAAGGTAATACGGGTAATTAGTAATAGAAAAGCAGAGATATGAGCTCTGCTTCATTTGGTATTCTAAAGAGGACACAGCTAACGAAGGGCAGTTAAGACAATGAAAAGGATACAGGTAGCCGCTCTTGATGCAAACAGGGCAGTTAGTGAAATGAACTGAAGCATATTTGTCTCCAGCACTACAGGGTTTTATTCATAATCCTAGGTCAACCTGTCAAGTAAATCTATTTATCAGCAGAATGCCTTAGTCATGCAATTGTAGCAGGCTCTAGATTGGATTCTACTAATAGTCTACATAAACAAAGCAGCATGTAACTCAAGATAAGGACATTATTATGCCTCTCAAAGGCTTTAAGAGAACTCCAGAGGGTTAGCAAGAATTACAATTCCTTCTCCATCGGTCACTGGCTTTAAAGATAGGGCCATAATGTTTGCTCTATGACTGCAGGCTTATTTCTCTCATTACTTTCTTTGCCTAGTAATTTTGAAACTACTTTGGAAAGTTTCCATTTACCATAGCGCTTAGTGAATATAAAACACAGACACACATATATGGACACCACAGTGTTACCATTGCTTCAAACCTGATCGACCCCTCACGAAAATAAAATGCACCCATATAAAATTATAGCCAAGCAGTATGCTATTGTCAAATTCCATGGCATTCCAAATTCTCATTATTCTCTTATTTGGCACCGCATTTTAAAAATGACAATCATGGAGCGTCTGGGCGGCTCAGTTGTTTAAGCGGCTGGCTCTTGATTTCTGCTCCTGTCATGATCTCAGGATTGTGGGACTGAGCCCCTCATGGGATTGTGGGAGTCTGCTTGAGGATTCTCTCTCCCTCTCTCTCTCCTTCTGCCCCTCCCCCACTCAAGTGCACTCTCTAAAATAAATAAATAAATCTTCAAAAAAATGACAATCACTAAATCCAAGTGTATCTAGTTACATTATATGTTACCAGTTAAGTTCATTCACACCGACAGCAAGTACATTCTTCCTGGGATTATCAAACCATCGGGAGCTGCCTTTTCTGCAGACATAATAAAAGGGAATGATTAGACCTGAAAGAATCCTCAAAGAGCTACTGTTGTGATTTTTACCATGCTTCTCAGCCACATCCCTTGTAGGAATTTTAGCATTCAAGCTGACACCTGGCAGACTGTGAGTGCATTCTCTGGGGCAACACTGACAAAATGCCCATTGTCCCCGAGCAGAGCCAACAAGGGCCACTGGCCAAAGACTGGGTGCACCTGCCTCTGAGTTGTCTTGTTTCCATCCCCTCTTCTCCAGACTCATGGCCACCGCTCTTTAACACCTCTTGCAAATCTCCCCTTTTCACAAAGAGCCCAGGCCTCAAAGTCGGAATCATCGGCAGGTGAGGATAACTATCAAGAAACGCCTTTGTTTTATTTCTATAGTATTGGATCCTATGGTTAAACTTCTATTTATGAAAAGTGCTACTAGTTTTCCACTAAGGGAGTTGTGTTAAGTATTGATAGAGATACATATAGATATATATTCTTTATAGATATATTTAAGTAAAAAATAAGTCTATTTAGGGCGCCTGGCTGGCTCAGTTGGTTAAGTGTCTGCCTTTGGTTCAGGTCATGATCCGAGGTCCTGTGATCAAGTCCTGCATGGGGCTCCCCGCTCTGCAGGGAGTCTGCTTCTCCCTCTACTCCTCCTCCGTGCTGGTGTGCTCTCTTTCTCTCTCACGCTCTCTCTCTCAAATAAATAAATAAAATCTTAAAAAAAAAAAGTCCATTTAAAGAAAAATATTAGGAAATTATATTCAAAAATCATGAAGATGTAAGCTAATGGCTAACGTTAGGAAATGCCATTTAAAAGCAACATGAGGCTCCACATGGGCTGCAGGGTTGTGGTTTCTGCTTTCCTGTAGGCACCTGGTACACGCGGGTGCTATGTTCATTAAAAAACAATACAATAAAACATCTGCAAAGAGGAGTCGGAGAGGCCTCTGGGAGCCTCTGCTTTCCGTTTAACATACACAATTGGCAGTTTTAGGAAGCAGCCTTTGGGAGGTAAGTGAGTCCTGCAGTGTACCCTCTCGGTTTCTTTTTCAGCGGGAACACGGCGTCTGGAAGGCAAGCCGCATCTGCCCCGGCTCACGCGCCACAGGCCACGGCCTCCGAGGGCCACGGCGGCCACGGTGGCCATGGCGGCGGCGGCCTGTCTTCAAGGGCGGGCATTCCGCAAGAAATGGCAACTGCCTTGTCCAAGGAAAATCTGCCTTTTCTCCGCTGTATTGAATGTGGAGCAAATGTTTTAAGTGGTCAAAAATAACAGGTTTGGTCATTATGGTTGTTTTCTTTTCTCTCTAAAATGGCTCCATGGACGGCAAGGGCAGTGCACGTACCACTTGCTCAGACAAGTTGCAAATGACAACTTCACGTCTACCCCTGTGTCCTCACTCCTGCTGGAGCCTCAGCCCCCCGTCCCGGGATCCCGCTCTCATCAGGAAGGGATTGGGCTCACAGGCAAATACACAGGACACCAGGTGCCCAGCTCTGGAAAAGAAAAGAAAGAGTTTTCTTCTCTCTTTTTCCATAGTTGCGGGGAGGTTAAAATAGAACAAAACAGTCTCAGTTTTCAACAAAAATTAGTTCTGCCCGCCATAGGAGGACTTGTGAACCAGATGCCACTTCTCAATGGTTTAAGAAACAGGTGACCTGGAGAATCACCTCAATTTTGTCACCTGTAAAGTGGGGTTCTCTTATCTGACCTGAACATCAAAGGGGTATTGTAAGAAACATTTAGATGATATCTTCAAAATGCTTACGGTTCTCAGGGGGAAAAAATGGTGTATGGGGTGAGACTATAAAATGAAGCATCCAGAAATGAATGAAAACAAACAACCACTTGTCTCCAACCTTTTCCTAGGAAACTATATATAAGATTTCATCCACCTGGTAGCCAAGCCCCTTTACAGCCTATCATGATACTCAGTGATATTATCTCCTGCTAATTATTCCCTTATGCCTCCGGGCCACAGCCAAAAAGGTCAAACAAAACAATAACAAGAACAAAAAAACTCTGCACTTTTCCACTACAGGCTTTCTCATCTCTGCGTTTGCTTATGCTGTTCCTGTTCTCTGGAACATCCTCCTTACCCCCTGCCAGGGAAGTCTTTGCTATTTCTCTTTCCTCTGAAGTACATCTAGAGTATATCCACATTTCTTGTCAGCATTTATTATACTAATCTTACTGTATAGCTGTGTATCAGAACCACCTAGCAGATAGACTACTGATGGCTTAGCCCCAGCCTTAGCAATTCTGTTTAATGTGTGCAGAGTATAGCCTGGAACTTGGAGGATTTTAGAATCTCTCCAGAAGATTTTGGCATATAGTGAAGTTTGAGAACCATTGTTATACATACTTACAGTCTTCTCTAGGCCTCTGCTATTGGACGGTGAGTTTCTTACATTTGCTCACCTTTGTACAGATGGATGGCAAGCCTCCATTTCAATGTTCTGAATGGATCCGGGCCTGGGCTTGCTAAAGCCTACCCTGGTCTCGGTTCAGGACCCCTACATTTCTGATGGATTTTTGGTCTGATTCTATGATATTATTGTGCAGGTTATTAGAAACAGACCACCAGGAATAGGAAGGCATCACAGTTCACCCAGGCTGTGGACTGCTTCTACATCTAGGAAATATATCATGCAGGCTATTTTAGGTTCTTTTTTTTTTTTTTAAAGATTTTATTTATTTATTTGACAGAGAGAGACACAGCGAGAGAGGGAACACAAGCAGGGGGAGTGGGAGAGGGAGAGGAGGCTTCCCCCTGAGGAGGGAGCCCGATGCGGGACTCGATCCCAGGACCCTGGGATCATGACCTGAGCAGAAGGCAGACGCTTAACGACTGAGCCGCCCAGCCGCCCTATTTTAGGTTCTTAATTAGACATGGAAAAAATAGCCATCTGATGCCATGAAGTAAGGACACTACAGACTTTTTCTTCAATATCCACATGATATAATTTGCCTCTAATAAACTAAATGCCACCCATGAGATGAACTGTTGTTTTCAGTATGGTGGCCTTCAGTATGGCCGTGCATAACTATTTCATGGCACGCATATGGGTATAGTCTGTTCTCAAAAACAAACAGCTCAGAGTGGGTTATGTTATAACTCGTAGTCAAATCTAACACCTGACCCTGAGTGGTAATCCGATAAATGATTTAAGGGTCTAAAACACCCAGCACGATCAAGAGTTCTCAAAATCTCTGCTGGACTCCCGGTTATCTTACTGTTGTTTAAAGGACACCGTCAGCTTTCTTCTCTCTGAGTTCTTCTTTCTGACAGTTTACATGTTTTGTTTAATACTCCATCTCTCTCAGCCTCCCAGAGGCTTAAATCAGTGAGAAATGGCATGTCAGTTTCTCCTAAAATATTATTAATGACAGACCAATTTCTGCAACATCTGAACTCACATGAATATCCAAGCCCATCTTTGAGAATATTTCAAATCAATCTTTCCACCGTCTTTGTTACTCTGCCTGAAGAAAAATGACAGGAATTCTAGATTTCATGGAGAAACTGCCCAGACATAGACTGTGGCTAGCACAAGTCGGCTGAACTGAATGTCAAGGGAGATGCAAGTCATTTTCCTTTCATTAATTCTCATTAATATCTTTTTCTTAGCTCATTTTCCCCTTTCCCACCTATATCTGTTCTTTTTTTTTCTTTTATCCACTCTTTTAGGCATTTTTTTCTCTCTTCCGTAGTCTATTCCCTGACATCTCATTCATTTTTTTTTTTAAATCTCACAAGCTCAGCCTCTGGTTTTGGGGTGACCTCTCCTTATGTATGACTTTACGGGGGATGTTGTCATCCCTTTACCTCCCCGACCCTGGCCATGTCCTGCACTCATGGCAGTGGAAACGGCAACTCCCTCCAGAAAGAGATTCCAGCACATTCCAGATGCAGGCTAATGCCAAAATAAAAATGTGCATGCAGATGGACAAGAACTGGGAAGGGAAGAACCCAGAAAAAAATGAAAATATTTTTTAGCATGGTGAAATTTCAGGAGATGCTTTGTTTACGTCCCTTATTGTTGTGATAACTTTGTTATGGCAGTATTTTATAGCAGAAATTTAAACTTTCAAATAAAAAAGGATGCACTTTTTAAAAAGTTGACTTAAGTCTCTAAAACGTCTATGAGTTGTTGGGGAAAAAAATGTGGGGTTGAGGGGTGGGTAATTCAAAGAAGGAGACAGAAAATAATGAGTATCTTTGTGGAGGAATCCTTAGTACCGATGTAGGAAACTCGCCCATCCTCCTTGTGCACACTTGACTCTGTGAACTAACCCATTCCTACACGTTCTTTCCCCCAAGGACCATCTCTTTTATTCTCGAAGGATTTGAGCTGACGCTGTTCTCCTAACCCTCTGAAGCCCTGCATTTAGTTCCCCAGTTCTTCTGTGCTATTCCTTCTGCTTCTGTCTTCTACCCCACTTCACAGCTGTGCGGTGATATCGAACACTTCCCGGCAGCATATGCTCGTAGGAGCAGATGCCCAAGCAGTGAAGCCTGTGGGAAATGAAGAGGACCCCATGAAGGGTTGGGCTCTGCCTCACAGGGCCAAGCTGTCCTTCCTCCCGGTCCCAGGGACAGGGCAGGTCCAGATGATCACACTGGTATTATCATTTTCTCATCTATTAAATTGCTATTTTTTTTTTGAGAATTCATTGAGATGTTACATATTAAAGGGCCTAACCATAGTAAATTTTCAATATATATTAATTTTTATTACACACTCCCTTCTAAGTTAGGCTTCCAGGCTGAACCAACGGGTACAAAAGTTGGGGGCAATTTTCCATTGACATCAAGTTTAGGCAAAAAGTCACTTCTATAACCCGTTTGAAGGTCTGCTCATTCTCCCCACTCAGATGAGCTCCAGAGAGAAGAAAATAAGTGAAAGATCTCTGTGGGGTGTATGATGACACTTTGTTCATTCATTCACTTAACAAATATTTACTGAGCATTGACTATATGTTAGACTATCTTCTTGGTGTCTAAGATACAACATTGATAAAGCAAATTTCCTGGCCCCATGGGAATTGAGAGTAGCAGAGAAGACAAATACTAAACAAGTGAATAGACACACACACACACATAATATGCTCATGTATAATATGTCAGGGGGTGAATGCTATGATGAATGCTATGGAGAA
Source organism: Mirounga angustirostris (assembly GCF_029215605.1). Classification (NCBI taxonomy): domain Eukaryota; kingdom Metazoa; phylum Chordata; class Mammalia; order Carnivora; family Phocidae; genus Mirounga; species Mirounga angustirostris. Next base: position 139,683,222 of record NW_026991709.1, on the reverse strand, counting down.
AAACAATTTGGGGTCAGAATGATAGAGAGTGTGGGCAGGGGAGTGACTGCATATTGCAGATGGTTGCTCAGAGGAAGCTTCTCTAATAAGGTGACATTGAGTAGAGCCTTCTCTGGGGACCTCCTAGGAAATTGTTCTTCAGTAAAACAAACACATCTCACACATACGGATTCTCAGTATTGTCAGGACTGACAAAATGACTGGACTAAGTCATTTTTATCATACCCTTCTCTACATGAAAAAATGATTTTCAGTGATAATTATGATATGGGACAAATATATTTATGTCATGTAAATATGCATTAAAATATGCACCGACCAAACAAAACCATGTACTCTGAAGTATCCAAATGTTAAAATCAAACCAACAAACAAAAACCACAAGTGGTCACAGAAGATAAAAGAATTAATGTAACTCGAGATCTATTCCTTTTTATGATCATTGTTTTCCACTGTTAATTCTAAATCTACAATTTAAGTGCAAGAATACATGATACCACGGGGACTGGGGACACAAGCTCTTCCTGAAGAAAGGGAAGGATCCCAGATCTGTTAATAAGTCCTTTTTATTAAGTGGACACCTGATGCCATGGGTGCTAGTCAGCATATTGGGACTTCTCCAAATGAACATCCATATATAATTCAACATTTATTAGATAACAATAATAACGTGCTAATTTGGAGTTTGCATATATTATTAACATTTAACAGTAACCACAGCAACACGTATTTTTGGGAGGAAAGAGCATTTTATCATTGACATTGTTTAGACGTGCCAGTGTTTAGTGATAATAAGAAGCAGAACCACTCAGTGAGTTTTATGACAGTTTTAAATCCCCTGTGTACCTGCTTAATGCCTGCTCCCAGGGTATGCTACTCCCCCTGTCCCACCCTAGACATGCCACTGATGGGGTAAGCTGAGTGACCCTCTCTCCTCACTTCCAGATCTAAGTGTGACCCTGCCTTCTAAGGATGTTTCACACTCTCCTTCATGGACCCCTTATAGGCTCTGGAATACAACAGCCAGTATCTTGGAAATAAAGTGAAATGACACAGTTGCTGAGGCTCAACAAAAAAGCCTATTTGATGCCCATAGAAATGGAGCCCCCCCAGCCTTCATGTTTATTAGAAAGAGAATTACCTCACTCTTGAGAGCAAATAAAAGATATTGACTGAATATTTATAATGTGTAAGATGGCAAGCTAGGCAGTGAACAGGGGTTTGTGAAGTTATGAGACATGGTCTTGGGACTTAAGACATAGCTTGGACACAGCTTAGAAAAGGCAAAAACCATACAGCAAATAAATTTAAGAGATAGAAGCTTATTAAAAAGGAGGGGTTACTTTAATTAGGGGTGGTCAAGGCACATGTTTGACCCAAGCCTCAAAAGGATTCATGAGGGCTGCCTGGATGGCTCAGTCAGTTGAATGGATGACTCTTGATTTTGGTTAGGTCTTGGTCTCAGGGTCCTGAGATTGAGCCCATGTCATGCTCAATGGAAAGATTGCTTGTCCCTCTCCCTGCCCCTCTGCCACTCTGTGCTCTCTCTCTCTCTCTCTCAATCTATCAATCTAAAAGAAAGAAATAAAATCTTTCTAAAACAAAGGATGCAATGACATTGGATGAGTAAAAGGAAGAGGAGGGAGGAAGTCTTCAGTGGAGACTACATCAGGGGTGTAGAAAATGCAGTGTGTTAAACAGTCAAGCAACAGTTTGGACGATGTCCAACATGAACATTGAGATGCACCATGGAATATATTAAGGGAAATAGAATGGGGCCATGGGTAGCCTTGAAAGGCAGGTAAAGGAGTTTGACCTTATTGACAGCCGAGGGTCACCACATGCTTTAAGCAAGGGGGTAACCAAATCAAAGTGGTATTTCAGGAAAATTAACTTGGTGGTAATATGAAGTAATATGAAGGACTGAGGTAAAGAAAGGGGGTAAAGAAGGAGCAAATTTGGATACAGGCATGGAAGTGATAAAAAAGAATTTGAGGAAATTCTCCTTCAAATATAATGGAATGTATGACATTAGACAAACGGTCAAACATCACAAAATTAAAACTCAGAGTTTGGATTAAATTTTAATTTGGGGAACATGAAGATATGGCTCTGGGGAAAATATACAATTGGCACCTAGTCAAATTCCCTTATATTTGCTGACATAGTATTTGGAGCTAAAGATTCTGAGCTACATTCCCAAAGGAACAATCTAGAAAAGTCAGAGGGGCAAAGAGTTCTCTTTGACCGGTAGAGCTCTAATGTTAGTTTCTCCACAAAAGCCAGTAGAAGCTTTCCATCCTCAAACACAAGCAAACAAACAAAAGAATCACTTGCATGAAACTCCAATAGAATTCCATCTGGTGGTTGGCCCCAATTGGGACAGCCTGGCCTTAAGTCAGACGATACAATATGAAAACCTTCAGAAATGTAAGATCTACCTTCTACTTCTAATTCTTTTCTTGGAAACATAAGTAGCTTCAATTATAAACACTAAAAAAAAAAAAAAAAAAAAAAGAACAAAATTAATCCTCAGAATGAGCTCTATTTCAGGGCTGCACTTAATGTGTGATCTCTCCTGCGCTATTCACCTCTCCTCTTTAAATAAAGCTCCCTACAAAAAATCTTCAGCTCTTCAAAAGAGAAAAATACCTCACTCTTATCTGTGAGTTGTCTTAAGGGAGAGATGCAAGTTTAAAAGAGTCTAGATAGACAGTATATTGGTCTTTATTATAAATAATTTTCTGAATTTAAGGCATGGTCCATATCACAAATTTCGTGTCCATTCTTCAAGTCACTCAAATTCAAAATAATATAATTGAAATATTTTGCATCAAGCATCAAAGTCCTTGTGCTACATATGTTTTTTTTTTTTTTTTAGTAGACATGAGCGTCTGTATGAGGGTTTCTCTTGGGAGAAAAAAGACCCCACATCCTAAGAGGTGAGAGCAGGATTCTGATCTTCTGGTGAAGGGAGAGGCGGAAACAGACTGGATATTCAATCTCCTTTTATGACTCAGTTTACCAAAATCCTTGCACTTTGAGAAACAGGAAGAACATCCATTTTGAGAGCCACAGGTGAAGTAATTTTTCCCAACATTTTTCAAGATTTGATTTCAGTTTCTAAAACTGGAGATTTCAATTTCCACTGAAACGTAAAGAAGCCCTTTTAATTTCCTGGGGAAAGGGAGAGAGAGTCGGGAGTGGAAAAGGCCAGCAGCCCTGCACACTGTGTCTACAAGGTGGCAGAGAGAGAGGGGTTTTCACTGTGAAATCAACATCGTTCGCTGCCTGATTCAATCTCTATCAGGATGGTTTTCACACTTACAAAAACCCATCTTTCTAAACATCATGAATAATGGATGGAGATTTCTGAAACCCCTTCCTTTCCCTCCACAATTTAAATCAAGCTCTTTCAAAGCCAACTTACTACATCTTGATGGAAGCCTGAAAAGGTTATAAATAGGAAAAGTTGAAAATTTTCCACAAAGGTAGGTAGATGAAAAAAAAAATCCTGATACCATACACAGGCAAGATGTACTCAGCAGCTCATTAACAACACTGTCTTCCTTCATCACCGTGCTGATGTCATGAAAGAACACAAGGAACAAAGAGGGGTCGGGGCACCACTGCGCTTGCCTTCAAGCTGAAACCTCTACATTATCCTGCTTCCCCCAAACCAGGAGTATGATGCTGTTTTCTTGAAGCTAAACTTGGCCCAGGGAAGCTGTATGTAACTTGAATTCTTAATACAGTCTCCCTCTGACCCTGGCCATTGTTTGAATGCTGCACGCTCTGTGAGCTCTAGAGGATTGAAGCTTACACCTGTAAACTGTTCGCTGAGTACAAATTTCCAAGCTGGAGGAATTGTTTTTTCTCTTGCTTCGAATTCCTCTAGGTTTCATGGGAAACTCTTGTCAATGTCACAAACACCAGATCTTTACAGAAAAAGCTGTAAGAATATGAAAAGGATACTTCAGGCTGGGGCAATGGAAGGGGTACTTCATGGATGAGGTGGAGAAGGCTTAAGAATAATAATGTTATTTGGATGGTGTTAAATTTCTAAAGGACCCTCAGAAACCTGTACCATCTGATCTGCAGAAGAGCCCTGTGAGGCTGTTCCACCTCTCAGGGAGTCTCCAGTGAGTTTCATGCAATAAATACGTATTGAGCGACCAGTATGTACCAGGTGCTGCTATGCCCACAATAGTCAAGGCCTCTGCTCCCATGGAGCTCAGGGCTGAGAGTGAGAGACAGATAATAAATATCAAACACAAATAAATCACCTAGATAACTTAAGATAGTGAGAGAAGCCATGAAGAAAATCCATGAGGGCCATATGTTAGAGATGAGGAGGTTGTTCTTAGGGGTGACACTCAAGCTGAGAACTGAAAGAGGTGAGTAGCAACCGATGGGGTGATCTGAGGGGGGCCATGTCAAGCAGAAGGAAGTGCATGTTCAGCAACTTTGAAGTAGGGACCTACATGCCATGTCCTACAAACAGCAAGAAGGCCAGCATGACTGATGGGAGCTATCCTACTTGGAAGTACATGACCATGCATAAAGAAACAAGATGGAGGAAGAGAAGGAAATAGCGCTCATATTTGTTGAGTGTTTACTACGGGCCAGGCTTTGAGCCAAGTTCACAGTAATAAGTGGTGGGGGCTGGGACTCACACCAGATTCCCTGAGTCCAAATCCCGTATGTCTTATACTATGCCATGCTGCCTGGCCCACACCCTGCCATCTGGAAGGCCAGCTGCAGTTCACCCAGGTAGAAATGGGGAGGAGAAGGAAAAATAATATTCTGAATCCCACACAAGATACTTTTTACCTGCTGGCCTATGTCCTGAGTGGTTTTCTAGGAGGGGCAAATTTTGGCCCAAATTTTAAAAGTTGCAATTTCTCTAAATGCAAAGGAACATTGTCTTCACTTCCTATCTTTGGCAGCCTCTGGTCTAAAGAATCAACTGACTATCTCTATACTCTGAGGCAAATTCAAGCACTGAAGATAGAATATAGTTATCAGATGAAACTAAAAAGGTGACTGGAAAAGAAAAAAAATAAAGCCTATTTAATGCATCTAGGAAATGAATCCAAATGGATCTTGATTAGTGTTGCAAGGAGAATGCAATATAAGTTCTTTCCACCACCTTCCTTTAAGCAAGCTTGAATACTTTCTCTGACACTGCTTTTACCTGAGCTCAAATTGATTTAGAAACCTGTCATACTGAATTAGCAAAAGAAGATAGTAATTCAGAGGGGTGCCAATGTGGCATTATTGAAAAAGGCTTCCTCTGCAAGATTATTTGGGGACAATAACTCACTTTCATCACCATGGGTCAGTATGAGCCTTTCTGTGAACTTTCTGTGGCTTTTGGATTTAACCTTTTAGAAAGCCCACCATATAGATGAGAAGTGCACAGAGCACACCTGCACTCACCAACCAGAGAATGAGGACAGATGCGAGAGCAAGAGCACATCCACGTGTTGGCTCCATTCTGGTCACTTGGCACGGACCAACACAGACCCTGTGGCAGCCTGGCAGAACAGCTGGGTTTCAGAAGACCCTTAACCTTGACATCCAACTCAAAGGTCAGGAGAATTAGGAATAAATAGCACAGACATGTAAAATAAAATACTCTCCCTCATGATCTTAATGATGGGCCATCTCTTTGGAGAAGCCTTCCACAACCATCCTATCTCCCCCTGCTTCATCACTCCCTGTCTTGTTACCCTCATAATTTTCTTTTTCTTTATTAAGATGAAACAAGTTTTGAAATCACCCAATTAATTTTCATTACTTGCCTGGCTACTTCCATCCCTCCCATCCCAGAACATGATCTCCATGAGAAGTAGAATTTTAACCATCCTCCACCAGCCCCTAGGAACAATGCCTGGAGTAGGCACTCAATAAATATGAACTGAAGACTTTGGACTTGACAAAAATCTCATTATATAAGAGCAGAGGCTATTCTGTGTGCAAGCGTGTTGTTTTACCAGCTGTAACAGTGAAGCCTACGCAAGCAAGAATCCAGGCAGTCACCATGAACCGTCTGCTGACGAGAGACTGGCTGTATGTCTACCGGTTACTTGGTGGAAAGAACCTTAGCTGTGGAAGAGCTGAAGGGCAATTTTGGTTCTCCACACTAAAGTAAGCATACTCCTGAGTAAGCTCAAGAAAAATGTCATCCAACTCTTCAGCACCTACTTCTTTATTTTTGGGGTTTTTTTGTTTTTTTAATTTTTATTGTTATGTTAATCACCATACATTACATCATTAGTTTTTTTCTTTTTTATTCCTTTATTTCATTTTAGTAGGATTTCTTTTTTTAAATTTTTTATTGTTATGTTAATCACCATACATTACATCATTAGTTATAGATGTAGTGTTCCATGATTGTTTGTGCATAACACCCAGTGCTCCATGCAGAATATGCCCTCTTTAATACCCATCACCAAGCTAACCCATCCTCCCACCCCCCTCCCCTCTAGAACCCTCAGTTTGTTTTTCAGAGTCCATAGTCTCTCATGGCTTGTCTCCCCCTCCGATTTCCCCCCCTTCATTCTTCCCCTCCTGCTATCTTCTTTTATTTTTTCTTAACACATATTGCATTATTTGTTTCAGAGGTACAGATCTGTGATTCAACAGTCTTGCACAATTCAGTGCTTACCAGATCACATACCCTCCCCAGTGTCTATCACCCAGCCACCCCATCCCTCCCACCCCCCCCACTCCAGCAACCTTCAGTTTGTTTCCTGAGATTAAGAATTCCTCATATCAGTGAGGTCATATGATACACGTCTTTCTCTGATTGACTTATTTCGCTCAGCATAACACCCTCCAGTTCTATCCACATCGTTGCAAAGGGCAATATCTCATTCCTTTTGATGGCTGCATAATATTCCATTGTATATATATATACCACATCTTCTTTATCCATTCATCTGTCGATGGACATCTTGGCTCTTTCCACAGTTTGGCTATTGTGGACATTGCTGCTATAAACATCGGGGTACATGCACCCCTTCGGATCCCTACATTTGTATCTTTGGGGTAAATACCCTGTAGCTTCAGCACCTACTTCTTGATCTGTACAACGAAAATTGTACATTATCTCTGAGACTTCTCTACCTCTGAAAGTCTAATATTTTTCTCTAACTCTTTATTTTGAACAATTTTAAGGTCTAAGACTTCAGAAAGGGTGCAAAAATTGCACCATGAACACGGTAGACTGACTGGCTGTTAAATATTCTGTCGCAGGGTGCCTGGGGGCTCAGCTGGTTAAACATTGGACTCTTGATTGCAGCTCAGGTCATGATCTCAGGGTCCTAAGATCGAGTCCCGCATTGGGCTCCATGCTCAGCAGGGAGTCTGCTTCTCCCTCTCCCTCTGCCTCTTCCCCACTCTCTCTATATCTCTCAAATAAATAAATGAGTTTTTTAAAATGTAAATAAATATTCTGTCATTTGTTTTCCCTCTTCTTGTACATATGTGAGTATGCATGTGTGAATGTGTGCATGTGTGTCTATGTGTATGCACATGCATGTGTGTGGTGTGTGTATACGTCTATGTATACGTATACATGGGCATTAGGTGCGCAAGTGAATATCTATGTATATTTGGCTTGAATTATTTGAGGGTTCATTGCAGACATTGATGTACTTCATCCCTAAATACTTGAGCATAAATCTCCTTAGACCAAGAATAGTTGCCTCTACTGCAATTATCACACTCAGGAAATGTAAAATTTATAACTATACAGTTTTCTAATAAGCAGTTGGTTTTCAAATCCCTTAAATGTCCCCAAATGTCCCTTATAACTTCTTATTTTTGATCCGGGGTCCAATCGAGTATCATGCATTATATTTAGTTGTCATCTTTCTTGAGTCTCCTTTAATCTAGGATGGTTCCCCAGCCATGTTTATTTGTTTATTTTTGGCCCTTTACAACATTGACATTTTTGTAGTGTTCTGGCCCAGCTGTTTTACAGAATTTCCTTTCATTTTAAATCATCTGATTTTTTCCTCTAATTATATCCAGGTTAAAGTCTCTCGTTCTAAGTACCTAACATGACCAATATAAAGTAGATGTGAAATACTTATGGTTCCCAAAAGGAATATTTAGGTTGAAATACCTAACCAATGAAGAATAAGAACACTTTTGGCATAGGTATCAGGTCTTACCTGATAGAAGAGTCTCCTCCATCTGTTAAAAGCCTCATCAGTGTGATCAAGTTAGTGCTTCCCACATATCAGTCACTCACATACCACCTTCAAGAATTTTGTTATATCCAGGTTTGACTTGTGTTAGCCTTTATGCAATCCCTTACTTTAATTCAATGTATTTATTTAAACTATCATCCTAAGAAATAATATCCATAAAAACGGTTTTGCTATGCTTGCTATATTTTTCTAATACCTATCAAAGTACACAAAAATATCTAAAGCAAATTTATGCACATCTAAAATGATTTCCCATACCAAAGTGGGCTTCTTGGGGAAATACTGAGTGGAGTATGGTCATACTGCTGTGTGTGTCGTGCATGTGTGTGTAGACAGAGTTGGCATAAAAGGCCTTCTCAAGAACTAAGGAAACAAGAAGGTGCCAAGGTTGTCAGGGCAAGCCAGGGCCAACATCCAAACAAATGACAAGTCCTGCAATGCCCGAGAGGCACAGCTGCTATCTCCAGTCCCCTGACAGCGGATTGATTGCTTCTCTATTCATTTCCCAGGCCCTCAATAGGCAAGATGGAAAACAGGCTCAGGAAAATGCTACTCAAGCAAACTCAGACACTGATGGAAGGAATCACTGTGTCCTCCAGAAGATCACTCTTTGTGGCCTGTAAAATACGCCTATTGGATCACAGAATTCCTGATGTTTCATACCCCTCTACATCTGCCAGAAGGAGACCGAGGCCAGGGATGCTGGGTGGGTTGTCCAAGGTCACACTGCTAGTCGGTGGCAAACCAGGAACTTCATCTACAACTTCAGATCCCCAGGGCCAGTTCATTCCATACCTCATGCTGAGGCCTGAACCTATATAGTTTTTTTAAAATATATAAAACCATACATATATACACCATTACACATATGAAACCATATTTGTACACACACACATATAATCACATACATATACATATATGAACACACACACACACACACAACCACATTCTGGCTTCCTGAATCCCTCCTAAATGCTCTTTTAATCACAAATGTTCCCAACCCCCAAGAGAAGGGCATTGTTTGAACCTCACTTCTGTCAGCTTGGCTACTCACCAAACAATCATCTTTCTCTGTGTCCCTTCATATGTGAAACATGTAGCCTAGGCCAGCCCACACTCAAATGCTTCTAGTAGTTCTACCCATCCTAATTTTGGCAAATGTACAATCCTACTCAAAAAACTGAGCATCGGACCTCCAGAAAAGTATTCTAGGGCTAGACCTCCCACCTCCTTTCTACCTCAGGTCAAAGCTTTGTGGAGCAGAAGGCCTGGGTGGCTCAGGGACAGGTTGGAACAGCCTACACCTGTCCTGGCAGTTGGTAGATACCCAGCTATCCATCAGCCCAGGATGCTCTCAGGGACTCTCACTTTTCTTTCATCCCAACACGCAATTGGTTACTAAGTTCTGTGGCGTCTGTCTCCCTAGAGTCTGTCTCTTCCATTCGCTCTTCTCCTTCCCTACCGATACACCTTGGTGCAGGCCCTCATCTTCCTCCCCTACACTGTTACAAGGTCTCTCCCCTTGCCTGCCCACCAAGCCACCCTCTACACCAGTGACTCTCACAGTGTGGTCCAGGGACTCCTGGAGGTCCCTGAGACCCTTACATTAAGACAAGACTCTTTCCATGATACTGTAGACATGATTTGGCTGTAGATATGATATAGACTATTTCCATAACACTACATATATAATATTAAAGATGTGATTTGCCTTTTCTACGCTTATTCTATCATAAGTATACGGGGTAGTTTTCCAAAGGTTTTCTGACATGGGATATCAAGACAGAGTGAATCCAGAAGCAGATATGAGAATCAGACTGTCTTCTATTAAGCCAGATGTTAGAGATGTACAGAAATGTATACAGATGTCACTCTTCTCACTGAATTTTCATTCTGGAAAATAAATTATTTTTCATAAAAATGTGTTTTTATGTTAATATGTAATGGGTTTATTATTGCTATTTTAATGAATTAGTAATCATTTTGTTAATATCTCAGTTTTAATTTCTAATATGGGAAATAAGGATAATATAATCCACATAAACAAAAACTGCTTGGGATCCTCCATACAGTAAACCCCTCATTCATGATAGCCCTGCTTCCCTGTTCCTATCCTAATTCATATTAGGTTCTCCAGGTCTCCTGCCCCTCCTCTCTCTGTCAGGTACAATATCAGTTTGGTCTTTCCCTCAATCCATCCAGGGTTTCTAAAGCCCCTTTGAAGCCATTCTAACCAACTCACAGCCCAAGCAAATATGACTCTTTTCTCTGTGACCTCACTGCTCCCAGCACATACATGTCGCACTCTGCCTGTAATGCTTTCTTTATGAGCTCAGCTTTCCATAGATCTCTCTCTCCCTCCTATGTCCACACATTCTCAGAGGTCCAAGACAGAATCTCACAATCTATATCTTTGTATCCCGGGTCCCTGGAATAAATGTGTATTTGTTAAATGACCTGAACACAGGGGAAATGGAATAAATGTGACAGTGGATTTCTAAACATCAGACATGGGGAAAGAAAGTGAATGAGAAAGGGTGGGGTCAAAGAATTTCATATGTCCAAGTTGGAGAGGGGTCTGCATAAAGCAGTGATTTTTAAAATCACTAGGCAGGGCAGCTGGGTGGCTCAGTTGGTTGGGCGACTGCCTTCGGCTCAGGTCATGATCCTGGGGTCCCGGGATCGAGTCCCACATCAGGCTCCCTGCTCTGCAGGGAGTCTGCTTCTCCCTCTGCCCCTCCCCCCTCTCATGTGCTCTCTCTCATTCTCTCTCTCAAATAAATAAATAAAATCTTTAAAAAAAATAAAATAAATAAAATAAAATCACTAGGCACAAGGATTACTTAAGGAGCTTATTAAAAATGCAGTTTCTCAGCTTCACAGACGCAGCTATTCTGACTTTGCTGGTTTGGGGCAGGGCCTAGAACTCCTCACTTCAACAAAACACAGGCTATTCTGATGAAGGGGGTTCTCGGAACACACTTTAGGACCCATTAGCAAAAATAATACAGCGGAGGGGAGGGCTGCTCAGGGCAGCAGTTACTAGATTAGGCTGGGCTGAATCACCTGAGGTAGGGAGAGCAAGGAAGACTTGATGAAAAGGCAGTTTCCTGAGTCTTCAGAATCAGAATCAGAGGTGCATCCAGTGAGGCTTAGAGTTGGAAAACTTTACTCCCATGGTTTAAGTGCTTAGTCATAAGAATCTGGAGCTGGGGTATTAACTTCTTTTCTTCTTCCAATCATCTCTACTCATCCCCGAACCTCCCATCTATGAAGCAGAGACCATATGGTGCCCCCGGATGTAAATGGTAAATACTCATAAGGAAAGGCCCTTTGGAGGGTCATATAAATGGATCCTAAATGGATGGGGAGCTTTTGGGAAAATACTGGATTAACAAGAAGACCAAAATAACTTTCATAGAAAGGACGAAAAAATGGAAGGACAAGCAACTCCCAAGTTTTCCAGAGTTTAAATGTCCACACTGTGCTTATGGATCTTGCTCCCATTGTTTCCCCATATAATCTAGACCCACACCACCCAATACAGTAACCACTAGTCGCAGTGGCTACCGAGCATCTGAAACGTGGCTCCCATGATTGAGGAGCTAAATGTTTAATTTTATTTGTGATTAATGTAAATTTAAAACCCAATAATGCCATTTATTGGAAAACATTCAAATATATTTGAAACAACGTGGATATGTGAACCTGCTTTTTCAATTGTCAATTTTGTGAAATCTGAACATAGGTCAAGTGTTTCTGATGAAAATTCAGTGTCCAAAGTGCAATGTGCTGTATAAAATACACACTAGTTTCATAGACTCGGTATAAAAAAAAACAAACAAACAATAAATTTTAACTCGATCATATGTTAAAATGATAATTTTGGATATACTGGGTTAAGTAAAAAAACATTATTAAACTTAATTTCACCTTTTTCTTTTAACATATTTCATGTGGCTACTGGAAAATTTTAAATTCCGTAAGTAGATAGTATTATATTTCTGTTGGAGAGTGCAGTTCCATTTAAGATGGTATAGAATGTGACTATTGAATATTGTCATTAAATATTATGAAACCATCTTGGAACATTACTTTATAGAGGGAAATGAGTGTTCCTCTATAAATTAGTCACCCCAGGGACTGCAGGCGGATTCCAAGGATGCTATCATTTTGGAAACTCAATCTTTTCCAGATCTCACCCCTACCTGTCTTCCCAATGATGGAGCAGCCTCCAGGACAGCTAATGAGTCCCTTCTGAAAAGAAGCCTCAGAATTTTCAAGTTCCAGTCTGGTGTTTACACACTTGATCACCGTCTACCTTTAGCAGCCTTACTTCAAATGACTTTGGCTTATTTCAAAACACCAGACCCACCCTTAAACAGCTTAAGAATTCATACTGATGAGACTATTCACAACATTATGCCATTGGCTCTCAAAGAAGACCCAATGCTCTACTGAATAAAGGCAAAAGCATCTCTCTCCAAAGAGACTAGTTACTAAGCCAACCACACTCTTTAGGTCGAATTCTAGCATGTTAAATAAATTACCAGACGGTAACGTTCTTTTCTAACCCCTTCTGTGGGTTTCATCTGTCTGAAAACTGCTCTCATTGTTATTTCCCATGTTATCAGGCATTGACTCACACCTTGAGGCAAGGGTTTTGACTTGGGGTTCATGGTCCCCCACTGAGAGGCCATGACTACAGTGCAGGGGATCCACAACCGTGGGAGGTCTTTTCTGACTTTCCCCCCACACTGATCAACAACTGGAATTTGGCATTTTCTTCAACTCTAAAGACAAGCAACAGACTACACTACTGTCATCAGTATCTGATATCACCAATAAAAATCACAGCTTTTTTTTTATATGTAGCAACACAGTTGTTCAGAAATCCTGAAATATCATTTATGCATATCACAACTTTAAAATCATAATAGTTAATTCCTCCTGCTCATAACCCCTCCTAATATAGAGAGACAATTATTGGTCAACTTCTCACCTAGTAGTCATTCAGCCACAAAAGGGAAAAGGTGCATCTTCTCACTCAGTGATCCAGACATCTGGGTTGTTTAATGGCTGCCCCATCTACACTTATTTATTCTTCGTGGATAAACAGAAGGAAGTCAACCATTTAGATCATTTGTTATAGTTTCGCAAAACTGGCCAGTCTAAATGAGAATGTTTAATTCTTCATAAGTTAGCACTGCCTTTTGAAATATGCCAGGTATGTGGGCTGCAAGTCTAGACCAGGCAAGTTCAAACACATCGCATGGTAAAGCTAACTACTGAAGTGTGTTATTTAAAGTGATATTTTTTTAATAGTGATGACAGATTTGGCAGTGATATAGGTCATGCATAATATTGTAAGTTCAGTGAGACAGAGATTCCAGTAATCCCTGAGAATCAGTGTTTTGTGGGTATTTTTGTTGTTGTTACGGTTCTTTGTAATCTTATGTACTTTAATTTTTACATTTAAAATATTTTTAGATTTAATTTAAACAAACTAAAAATGTTAATTTTACATTAAAAAATAAGAAAGAGTACATAGGTTTTACCAGACTTCCAAAAGGTAACATAGCAAGAAAAATGGTTAAAATCCCCTGAACTAGGCATTGCATTACTAATCCAGGACCCTGAACATCCATGTGTATTTACCAGAAACACCTGCTGCAGGTAGAATCCACAAATGTTACCTGGCACTGGTCACAGTCATGTTCATCACCCCTACTCCACCCACACTGAGGAGAAAGAAGATTTCTCTGAATTAGGGTCTACTGTTAATCAGCACCAAAAAAAGGCAAAGTAGAGAAAAGACCACTACTTTTTAAAAAGAAGTAAATGCACAATTTCACCTGTTAACACCATATAAGTTGATGATGAGTTAGAGGTTTTGGAGCTTGGGAAGTGAACAGTAACTTCTTAGTGACTCAATAAATTACCATTAATTTCTCTAGAAACCAGTTGGCTTTTCCACCTGCAACATGCAAAGTAAATTAAAATCTTGCCTATTATTACTGAATCTATTTCCCTCAGTTAAGTACAATATGAATGTATATTTAGAAACACTGCAACACCTTCCAATTTAAAAGAAAGCGATGTGGGGCTTATAGGGTAAAACCAGGCGAGGCAGCAGAAAGCAACGCAAGTTGAAGACCCATATTTCTCAGCACTGTTGTCCCAACATTTAGAAACACCCTGGCATAAAAACAATGCTGTCACTTTTGGAAATTTTGTTCTTTTTTTTTTTTTAACATCAAAAGCCAGCTTCAGCCCGCAATTTAATATTGTCAATACATTTTCTTCATTACACAACTGGCACACCAACTTTTACTAAGTACTTCACCCTTCAAATCCCACACCCACACATTCTGAACTCATCTGCACCCAGATATGAATAAAGATGAATAGCATCTTGAGGAAATAGCTTCTCCATTCTCCAATGGCAAAAGCTATGGAGCAAACACCTCACAGTGTCTGAAGGATTTCTCAGAGGAATGAGAAAAAACTCTAAAGCCACCATTTTGTCAGGAAAATTACGTCCTTCCATGGCAACTTGCCCATTAGGGATTTGAAATCCAAAGGGACCTCAGAATTCCTTTCCAATATAGAGGTTTGGTGACTTTCTTATAAAGAAATGACTTTTCTTTTTTCTTTCACTAAATTTCAGGCAATTAGGTTTTGGTAGGTCAGCAGCCCAACTCAGCATCTCTTTATGGAGAATGGTTCTAGGAGACCTTGATGAAATTGCAAATGCTTGGAAATAGTCACTTGCTTGCATGCTGGGTAAATAGGAAAGCATGCTGACTGTATTTATTTTACTATCATTATGTCTCCATGGGGTGGGCTAGTAAAAAAGTGCAAGCTGTTAACAGCTTGGTATATACATACATACACACACCCCACACACAGTATACTCAAAGATTTTATTTTTCCTTCATCTCAAACCATGAGTGCAGAAAATCCCCAATACTCGAAAGATTTTTTTTCCAAATGTTTGTTTCTAAATTGGATGTTTGTCACTCCATTCATTAGTGTTCGTTCATTCGACAAGTTGTTAATGAATGCCTACTACGTGCCTGGCTGGTGGTGAACATCACATACAGTGGTATAAACACAGGCAGGTCTTTGCTCAAAGAAATGTTTCACAAGGTGGCTAGGTGCCGAGACTAACCTATAGTAACCTCCCGTATTAGTCTTCTTGGGCTGAGGTAACAAAATACCACAGCCAAGGGGACAGCATGGCCAATATCTTGTAAGGGGTCTCTCCTTGGGTTCTAGATGGCCTTGTTCTTGCTGTATCCTCACAAGACCGCTCCTCAGTGGATGTGGGTGGAAAGAGAGGGGGCAACCTCTCTGGTATCTCTTCTTATAAAGGGCACTAATCCCATGATGAGGGGCCCACCCTCATGACCTCACCTAAACCTAATTACCTCCCACATACAGTCACGTTAGGGGTTAGGACTTTAATACCTCTTTACTGTCAAATGTGCTATGTCACCTATAATGTGAACTCAATAGACTTAACTGTTTCAAATCCATCTCAGAGGAGTAGGACTTTGGTTCCTCTGCGATTTGGCTGCTGCAGTGGTTAGGGCTGAGGACCCCAGACACCAACAAAGGATGAGAGCTCAGCAGCACCAGACACCTCAGTCCTGAAGACCCAGTGGTTTGGGGTTTAGAGGAGAGTAAAATAAACTCAGGTCAGCATCTAAAGCAGAAATCATAAGATCTCTGCAGTGAGGTCAAGATCCAGAAATGATATGCTTTTAAAAATCAGGTGTCCTTATTTCCTGCCTGCCTCTTTGAAGCTCCTCATGATCAAGTTCAATCAGGCAATACAGCGAAACAAATAAAAATAACACAAAATTTCAGAATAACAGAAAGATTCAATGTATTATACTAGGCCTGAGGTTTTCACAAAGCTGCAATTACAGAGCGCTTTTAACCAGGCCTGAGGAAGTAGGCTAGCTGCATACTCACCCTTCTGCTACGGGAAAGCCAACATCCACCCGGCCCGGCCCCTCGACTAGAAATGATCTGACTCTTCCAAGGTTCGATCATTTCCTTAAAAGCCTATATGATCAAAGCCAGCCTGGAATGGACAGGGATCAAAGAGGAGAAATTCCAGAAATCCAAGTGCAGGCTTTGACTCTGACTAAGACTTCGTGCAGCTGACTTCCTTTCAGACAATTCTCTGCCACCTCAAAGAAACCACCAGCACATATCACAGAGGTTGAATGCACCTTTCCCCATGGTCCTGAGTCCATGCAGAAGCAATCAATAACTTTCAGCTGGAACTCTGACATACAGACTTCCAAAATGGAATGTTAAGCTCCTTCATGTTTTTCACAGAATGAAGGGGTAAAAACACTCCTACATTGCTCTTCCCCCATCTAGTGTCAAAATTGAAAAGGCAGGTAAGGACATTCAGGTATCTTTGGGTGACTTAATTCACGCTTGGGGCTGTGCACATAGCACACAGAGCCTGGGAATAATTCTAACGTGTGTCTGGTTCTTTGCAAGGGCTTTTATCTCCATAGTCCAAAAGGATCCTTACAGTAAGTTACGTGGGATGAGAAATATGATAGCCATTTGGTAGAAACCCGGGGCTCAAAGAGTCAAAGGGACTCTCACCTTCGGTCACACAGTTAATGGCAGAATTCTATTCAAAAGAGAAATTCCAAGTGCAGATTTTATTATCATCACACCAGCTTGGGAACTAGAACTCCATTCATCATCACACCAGCTTGGGAACTAGAACTCCATTCGTCATCACACCAGCTTGGGAACTAGAACTCCATTCGTCATCACACCAGCTTGGGAACTAGAACTCCATTCGTCATCACACCAGCTTGGGAACTAGAACTCCATTCTTCTGCAGGAGGCTGGATACAGCCTGCGGATGTGTTCTGTGTTTTGTTTTGTTCTGTTTTTAATTGAATTAGTTCAACCATTAAGCTTCAGGAGTTTTCCCATAAAAATCTGGATTTCTGACTTTTTTGTAAAAACCAAAGCTCAGATCTGTCCTCATGCAGGCAAAGGAAGAGCAGAGCTAAGAGGAGACTGGCCTGAGGAAGTGAGCCTTCGGCTCAGGTCTTGATCCCAGGGTCCTGGGATCGAGCCCCACATTGGGCTCCCTGCTCGGCAGGAAGCCTGCTTCTCCCTCTCCCACTCTCCCTATTTGTGTTCCCTCTCTCGCTGTCTCTCTCTCTGTCAAATAAATAAATAAAATCTTAAAAAAAATCTTAAAAAAAAAAAAAAGACTCCCTCTCCCTCCATGGGCTCATGCTCAGCTACACAAGACCCTAGCAGGTCATGCTCTTCCCACTTCCGTGACTGTGCTCACATGACTTCCTTCCCCTGGGATGCATCTGTCTGTCTTGCCAGTTTGGTAGGAGTATGAGAGCAATCTTTCAGAATTCAATTCAAAGGCCCCCGGCTCCATGAAGTCAGTTCTTGGTATCCCTGGAAGAACTAACTGGCCTTTGTTCAGGGCTCTTAAATACTTTCTTGTGTTATTTTATTAAACCTGTTTTCATATGTGCATATTCAGTATTGGGCACATAGTAGGCAATCAACAACGTTTTGATTGATACTAAAAACAAAGAAGTAAGTAGTACTTACCATGTGCCAGACACTGTTCTGAGCACCTTATACACAGGAACTCATTTCAGCCTCACAACATTTCGCATAGAGAAAATGGAGGCCTATGAAAGGTTGAGACATTTTCTTGGAGTCACTCAGCTTGCTGTTAAGTTGCAGAAGGGGAATAAGAACGGAGTCTGGCTACCTCTGGATAGATGGGTGGATGAAAAGATGGAAGGGAGAGACAGAAGAAAGGAAAGAGAAAGGGAAGGAGGGAGAACCAGGCAGGTGAACTGTCAGGAAGAGGGAATGGCATGTTCTGTGGCAGGAACTGTAAGGCTGTCGGTGGGGGCAGGGGCAGTGTGTGTGCTGATAAATTTTAACAGCAGATTCTCTGGGAATAAAGAGCCCTGCTTTGCAGTATCTGTTTCTGTGGTGTCAATAATCCTACCAGATGGAGATTCTGAGCTATCAACATGATATCACTGAACACAGAGTTGGAAAGAGGAAGGGTGACGAGTTGGTGGTACTCCCCAGTATGAACTCCTCAGCTGGAACACACCAGGGTACAGGATGTGCCCTGGAAAGTGACCGAGGATGAGACAGGTAGGACCAGGTGAGGAAGGAGCTATTAAGTCATACTAAGGATGTAATTTCCTGGACGCAACAAGGAGTAATTTGCCAGTTTTTAGCAGGAAGTGACACATCACACGGTTATGAAGATGGACACACATTCAAAACTTCAGGAACCCCTCCTTCATCTTTCCTACAGCTTTCCTGAGTGACAATTATGGCTGCAAGGAAACCTATCAATGATTCTACCCTTTCTTTACTCTATCCCTTTACCCACCAGCTATACTTCCTTCTACCACTACCCCTGACAACCACCACCATCCCCTTATTCTGGGCTCCTGGGCTCCGGGGGTCAACAGACTCTCAGGACTGTCGAGTGTAGTGTCTACCTATCACTATTGGTTCTGTGGCATGTCAGGGCTGGGAGGCCTAAGCAAAGAAAGTGAGCTTGAACCAGCTGAACAGGAAAGCCATCATAGGGAGTATAAATAAAACAATGCCAGATGCGCCCTTGACATTACAGACCACAGAGCTGGTAGGGGCTCTAGAAAGCCTCCAGTTCACTGGGGAAGTAGAGCAGAGGGCAGTCAACTTAACCAGCCCAAAGATATCAAGCTGGTTAAGGTCAAAGCTAGAAGTAGAATGAGGTTGCCTGGTTCCCAAATACTCCACCTGCATATAAAGAGGAGGTTTTCTGAAATGTTGCCTCCCCCTGCAAAGTCAAAGGTTTTCTTAGGAGAGCTTTTTCTACTGAGCAGGTTCTACTTCACCAAATAGAACAAGTGGAAACATGGTGATCTCCAAGATCAAGGACATCCTGTCATCTTCTCACAACAAGGGACAATATGAGCGATCTGTTTAGAAAACACTCTCTGACCACATTCCCCTCTCTATCACTCACAGCCTTATTATCCAGCTTAAGAATTCTCCAGATCTGGACATTTTCCCGTGGGTCTCCATCCACCTGCCTGCACTGAGGCCACTTCCTGATAACCAGGAAGTGGGCAGGGAAAGGAAGTGCACCTTTCAAAGCCATTGTGGCAGCTCTGCTTTGGGGGAAAAAATCGTTGGGGGGCGGGGACTTAAAACTTTCAGCTGATATGAAATGCAGTCTGATAATTCAACCTCACGTCAGGTGAAGCTAGCCAAGGCTACATACAGGGCATGGAGCCAAGGCAGCCATCGGGAACTGAAATACAGGCCGATATTCATCTAGCCAGGAGCCAGACTCTGCTGCTTCTCCAAGGAAGCCCATTTTCTAGTTCTTACAAAGGCATCCCACAGCTTGCTTGTGCCCCTGACCTGTGACTCTCTTTCTGCTGAAGGTATCCTTTATTTGCCAATGCCCACCAGTATCTATAACCATGATCCCTAGGAATAGGGCAGGTAAAGCCAGTTCCTGTGGCCAGAAAAGTGAAAATTGGTCCAGAGAGAGAGAGATCCCAGAGAGATAAAAGCAGCTAGGAGGACCCTGTTACAACTTGCCCACGCCTGTTCCAATGCACACCTACAGTGTTAGCTGAAGATACTAAAGCATATGGGTTTGGGGTTCCTGGGGTCACAGACGTCTAGAGCATCTATCAATAGAATTCAAGTGATCCACAAACTTGAATGGGAAAAAAGTGACAACTTTGTTTACTAACTTTGAACTACCATTTAGTATTTCATTCCATTATGAATGCAGGCTACAAACCTGACATGTAGTAGTAGAACCAGCGATTTTGCCACTGATATAAATCAGATATTTTCGTATCAGAATACAGGTGTTGGAGTTATCTCGAATCAGCTTTGCTGCTGATTCCTACTTAGAAGAGATGGTAGCCATCCGTCCCACCAATAGATCTTGTTGTTACATATACATCAGCAGGTCACAGTGGGGTGTGTGTGTGTGTGTGTATTGTGTGTGTGTGTGTGTGTGTAGTGTAGTGTTATAATCATGTGCATTGCATTTTAAGAATTTAAACACATCATTCTGGGGTCCCTAAGATTGGCAGACTGCCAAAGGGCTGCAAGGCATCAATGAGATGAAGAGCCCTTGGCCTGGTGATTGAGGAGCCCCATTAACAAGGGACAGGGGAACGTATGAGACCATGCCCTCTGGCTGAGCAGCTAGCCTGCCTGCCTTTGTGTTGACCTAGACCTTGAGGAATTATTTGGGTACATTATTTTTCCTTGTACACTTCTTTAGCTCTTTATCACTCCTGTTCACTTTCTTTAGCCCCTGATTTCTAGGCCTTTTAATCTTACCCTTCAGGTTTGGCTTACTATCAAAATCTCATTTCGTCTTTCTGCACTAATGGCTGGGTTCTCTTCCTTCGGGTGGTCTGTTTTCCCTCTTGGCCTTCCTTACCCCTTCTCTCCTCCGCCTACCCTCTGAGGCATCTCGGTTACCTCTCTCGGCCCTCCTAACCTGACTGGCTATCAGTCATCCCTCCTTTTTGGGTTTTGCAGTAGATGCTTTGGACACCAAGAATCTACACTATACCCTGCATTAGGGAAGGGAATGAATTTTGTCTACAGGACGTGTTTCTAAGAAGCAACCAAAAAACAGACTGACCACCTGGACAAAGTACAACAAAACATTCCATGGTAGGAGAGTACCCTACCTTCGCCAACCCAAACTTAAATATAATTTATAGGAGGATGGAAGACATTCCTGCTTAATAATCCCTGATGACCAGATACCTAGGGAAGGTCAGCAGACTGGACCAGGAGTCTTCTGAGTGCATACATTCCCAGAGTAGCTAAAGGAAAGTATACTGCTTAGTCACTGCTGACAGGGTGAGCCCTCTGTAAGCAGACCTAGACCAGCATCGCTTTTCTAAATCAGAAGTGATGAGGTTAGACTAGAGAAAAAGCCAGTGTGATTTCATGACCTTTGTGCTTTAGCTTTGGACAAACATGCAAGTGCACTGTACCTCCTCCCTGCCCTCACCAGGGGAAATATTTGTCCTGAAATAGCCAACTCTCCCTGCAAGGTATTGAATACTCACATGTAGACTGAAAATTATATCAATGGCCTAAAATAGAAAGGAAGAAAGAAAAAAAAGGAAAGAAAGAAAGAAAAGAGAGAGAGAAACAAAGAACCTAATCTGCATTTGAAAACATACCTTAGTTTTGTCAACTATTAATCTGTGTTTGAGCATGGCTCACAATATTTTATTTTTTTATTTTGTTTCTATTTTATTTCTAAGAAAAGGCACAAATCTTAAAAAAAAAAACCTCTCTGAGAGTATATGACACTTACATTGGACAGTTGCTAACATAAAAAGCAGCTCAGAGAACTTAGGATAAATTGAAACTACACATTTTCTTTGAGCCTCTTGAAGAAAAAAATAATCTTTTTATCAGTGTGGTTCTTTTTTAATATTTGTTCATTTGTTTATTTTAAATGAATTATACCACCCTTACAAGAAACTCATCCCTTTTGAGAAAATCGTATGTTCCAAGCCTGTTAGCTCTTAAGAAGATTGCAGACTTCATTCTCACATACAATGGACATTTCTAGGTCATGTTGCAATGTATTAATTCACTAGCTTTTTATGAAGCATGTATAGTTATATACTAGTATGTCAGATATAAGAGCTTCCCTCATGGTTCCCAACCACTTGTAGAATAAAGCTCATCAAGGTCACAATCTGCAGATAAAATATTAAATTTATTGATCATATGGAATATTCAAACTTAAATATAAATTAAGGTATTAGATATTTATTTAAAAAAATCCATGAGGGTAAAGCTTCTCGGGTTCTACTTAGTGATCCTTTTTTTTCCCCCTGCCAACATCTTCTTCAAACTCCACAGAGACTTATTATGTGGCTTCTCTTGTTATTTAAAGTAGGTCAAGTTCAGATGCTCTGGTCCTTGATTATTTTTTTTTTTTATTTTCAAATATCTAACCCAAACTGAGAACTTTGATTCATGCTATGTATTGCTCAATAAGTGTATTCATTGTGTTCCAAATAAAAGGGCTTCGTTTTTTCATAACCTTTCCCCCAGAACATGTTGTTTAACGCATAATTGTTATTCTGCCAACAAACTGCAATCAGTTTATATGATTTAAGGTAAATACATGCAAAAGGAATTGTCCCAGCAGAAGTGTTGTGTGGGCCCTTTAACACTCCACCACATAGGAGCCACAGTAAACTAGGCAGAGAGCATGACTACCATGCCCATCACAGAAACAGGATGAGGCTCCAGCTAAGTCTCCTATCATCCCTGAAAAGATATGAGTTGGGAACCAGGATGTCTGCCCAGATCAAAAAGGATTCTTCTTCCTGTGCTTCCTAAAACAGAGACCATTTCTTTTGAATTTTGTCATACCTGATTTCAATGTTACGTCTTTTTTCCTCTCACATTGCTATAATTTAACTGAACCAGCATCCCACCTTCAGAAGGCTACTCTTCTAGGATAATTTGATTTTTCATGGTTCTCCCTTAAGATTAGTGTAACTATGCATATTTTTTCTGACTCACATAAGACAATATTCATTTCTTTTTTTTTTTTTTTTTTGACAGAGAGATAGAGAGCACAAGTAGGCAGAGAGGCAGGCAGAGGGAGAGGGAGAAGCAGGCTCCCCGCCGAGCAGGGAGCCTGATGCAGGACTCGATCCCAGAACCTCGGGATCACGACCTGAGCCCAAGGCAGCCGCTTAACCAACTGAGCCACCCAGGAGCCCCGACAATATTCATTTCTAATAAATTCTCTAGAAAGTGAATGCTTCCCTTGAGATAACTGGGGACTCTGGGATTTAGATCAGTCAACCCAACACAGATAGCAAACTGAGGTGGTGGGTAGGTGGGGAAGGGGGAAGAAGAGCATCTCTTAGTGCAGACTCTCCATGGCCATTCCTGTCACCCCAAAGCCCTTTATCAGCCAGGCCTCCATAGACTCCCCACCCCAGGTTCTTGATAGCACTGTCCCCCCACCCCCGACCACCTTTTCCTCCTCCACCCCGATTCACTGTCTGAGGGCTTCTGTCCTGGCTTGCCACAGCATCAGGGATGGAAATCCTATTCCAGGGGACATAAAAGGCACCAAGTTTCCACTATCTGTCTGCCTGTAATTCTTACCCCTCATGTGATTCTGAGAAACAGGCTTTTCCCAGTCCCCCTCTCTGTTTACTCCAGCTGACTTTTTCTTGATTTGTCTCCAGGGGCAGGACATCCTGATACTATAGCTACAGAGAAAAGACAGGGGATGTTCTTAGAAACCAGAATTCTGTCCTACAAGAATGCCTAGGGGTATATGGAATCCCTAAATTGCTGGAGAGGTCCCTTTGTTATAGGGGCCCAGTGGGTGAGAAGGTGGCAAAGAACTTTTTTCCCCTTTCTGACCCCCAAGTATATCCACTAGAAAGATACTGTTTTGCCTCAGATTTCTGTTTTGCATCAGCCTGAGGCTTGACCCAAGGGTCAGAAAACCAGAAGAAATAATACCAAATTATTTCATTGTATTCAAGAGGATTTCTCTTATTTTCCCAAATATTTGGGCGTGAGGACAGACAGAACTATTCAATTTGACAAAAAGACTGCTAAAATGATTGAAAATCCATTTAATTTTATTTAGAGTCATCTAAAGGTTTGCATGGTTAGTTAGATTCTGTTGATCTGAAGGCGTATATGTATTGGGTTGCAACATTTTTACAAATGAGCCACATTTGTGATGGTTTATCCATTATATGACAGTTACTTTTCCTGGTTATGCTGATTGAGGCATTTATGAAAAATAGAAAAGTGAACTTTTCTTAATAAACAAGTTTTCTCCTAATTAGTTTTAAGAGGCTGAAAAGCAACAGCAGTGGATGTAATCTGTTCATGCATCAACATAGTTTATTTTGACCAAGAATCAGAAGACAGTGCTTCTAGTACTAGTTATGCTAGGAACACACTGAATAGCCTTGAGCACATCACCAAATCTCCTCCCTACCTCTGGATTGGGAGTAGCGCTATCTGAGGTCCCTTTAGCTCTAATATTCTGTGATTCAATCACTAGAAAGGTACTCATTTGCAAAAAAAAATATTTCTACAGTTTGTGACTATAGAAATCTCTGTGCACCTTTGAATTCCCCCCTTGCCAGTTCTCCTCATATTTAAAAAGGGAATGTCTACCAAAAGGTCCAGAAAAGAAGTCCATTGCCAGAGGCTAATTCCCTAAATTTACTTCCAGTACCAGGATCTCATCCTGCCGAGATGCACCCCCAACAGACTCCGAGAGGGGCAATATGCACCATCAGTCTCCCCAGTGCCATAGGCAAGAACTGGAACTTATATAGCATGCCCCTGGGGTCTGGAGTAAAGGGCTGGAGCCCTCACCCATACTTCCTTGTGGACAAAAGGTCTTCAGTACCAAATGGGGCTGAGAGCTTGGAGCATACCCAGTGTTCTCCACCCACAAGAACTAACCACCTTCACAACTTATTGGCTGGATGACAACAAGCAAATAACTTAATTTCTCCATGGCTTAGTTTTCTCACCCATAAAACTGGGGAAAATAACTTCATCGTCCAGGGTTGTTGTGAAGAGTAAATCTAAAACAGTTGATGCAAAATATCAAGAATAGTGCCTGGCACAGAGTAAGAGCTCAGTAAATACGAGCGCTGATTATTATTATTATTATTATTATCATCATCATCATCATCATCATCATCGTCCTGTCCCCCAGGATAGCTCAGCAACGGTGAAGGGACACTTTGGTGTGGATTTGAAGTCTTCCTTCAAGAGTTACAGGAAGGACATGTTCCAACCTGTTTCTAGGGAAGTGGTCTGAGCACAAACCCAGGTAATAAGCATCCGAAAAGAAATGGGCCCTGGGGTGTCGGAAGCTAACTCATCCGGGGTGACGGACTTAATTCTGGGATCCTACCTCAGGTATCCAGGTACTTCGGAAGAAGCCAACGCTCTATCCCCCCGCGATGCCTGGCCTGTGAGGGTGTGGCCTTTGTGCTCAGGAGCTGCACCGGGAGTCTGCGCTGAGGGAATCCCCGTTCCCGCTCCTTGGGGCTCTGAAGCTTGCCGCGGCGAGACTGGGAGCTCGCTGCTCCAGGGGTACCCCAGGATGGGAGTGACCGACCTCAGGATTCCTCGGCGGAGCCCTGACGAGTCGACGTCTCTTCCGGAAGGGTCTGGCCAAAGCGTGGGGCCCAGAAAAGGGGAATGCGCGGAGCTCTGCTCTCTCCCCGCTGGTTACAGGAGAGCAGCAGACTTATGCAGGGCAACCGCAGAGACGGCTGTGCCCCTAAAAGCCTGCACGTGGGAGGCCTGAGCAGGCAAGGCCAGAGGGTTTTAAACAGCTCCAGAACCCACGCAACCTCCAAATTCTTCTACGGGCCAGTAGGAACCGGGAATCGGACTCTCAGCCAAAGGTGCTCCTTGGAGAGGGGCGTGCACCTCCTCAGAGAGAGAAGGGTTAAAAGAGGTGCTTCCAGGCCTTTGGTAGCCCAGTGTGTTCCCCAGCTGGACAAACGGAGCCTGGGGAACTGCCCGTTCTTTGCAACGGCAGTCTAGGTCCCCTCCCGCAGATGGTCTTCCATTCCAGATTGCTGGAGTGCAAAGGAGGAAAGAGCCTTGCCTTCCCGCATCCGCCAAAGCGTCTGGAGCAACCAGAAAGATCTACCTAGGGGCCCAAACGTGGACAGACCCACCTGTGCCCGGGGTCCCCGGGCCTGGAAGCCAAGTCTCCCCTTACCTGGTGCCCACGCCCCCTCGCCTGCCCCGCACGCCCTCCAGCTCTGCGCTCTGGAGCCTGCAGAAGCAGCGTGGGGCTCCCCCACTCCTTCGCTCCGCCCAGGTGCGATTTGCGGAGGGGCGGGGGGGAAAGGTGGCTCCCACTGCAGCCTCCGCCCCTGCACTCTCCTCCAACCTGTTCGAACCCCTGTCTACTGGCTAGGCGCTGGGGACTCCCCCCTACTCCGCACACACGCCTCCCCTGGGGGCCAGGAATCCCCTTCCCACCCTGCGGCTGTGCAGACCTCTTTGACTCCGAGCGCGGGGCAGGAAAGATGGGCGTGGGTCTACGGACGCGGCTGTGGAGGTGGAAGGGTGTATAAGTGGGTGCCGGAGAAAGGAGCGGACCTCTTAGAGCCTGGAAAGGCATCCCTGGTCCATGATCCGATCACTCAGTCACCGCCTAAGATGCCAACGCATTCAGAATCTCGCCGGGAGGTTTGTTTCTCCTGGAGGGGAAGATCGCCCCATCCCAGGCACCCAGAAGCCTGCCTTCCCAGGTCCCCCTCGGGCTCTGGCATTCCAGGGCTCCATTCTGACTCTCTGCGCCTCTCCAGGTGCCCAGCCCCTCCCCCATCTGTATTTACACACCCGGGCCAGAGCCCTCAGGACTCAAATCCTTTTTCCTCCACGTCAGGTGACCGCTCGGAGCTGGCACCTTGCCCACTTTAAAAAAGCAGAGCCCTTTGGTACCCTTTCAACCAGATCTATCCCCGACCCTCGGTTTCCTCCCCCACCCCTCCAGCAACATTTCCCTCCCCAAACGACTTACTTCACCCACCCGGATCTGCACTAGCCGTTCCCGCGGCGCACAGCCGCAAGCCACTCCAAGGGTTTCATTACCGAGTTGGGGGTGGCATTCGCAAGGATGGACCGGCTCCCGCCGTACTAGACAGAGCCCCAAGGGTAGCCGCAGCCTTCCCCCTCCACCCCCCACGACCCACCCCTCCTATTTCATTATCTCTGCTCCTATCCAACCCCCACAGGCAGGATGAGCACTGCTGGGTCCCAAACCCTCGCCTCTCTAGCGGGAGCTGCAGGGAGTGAAAAGTCGACTAGCAAGAACACCGAGAGAGAAATGGGCAGATGCAAACGTCAGGGGGTGGTAGTGGGGGAGGACTGGGGGAAGGGCGCACGCGAGAACTAGACGTGCAACTTGCACGGCACGGGGTGAGCACCGCGCAGGGAGGGGGGCACAAAAGTTTGCAGACTATTGCACGGCAGTCGGCTGCACGCGAACAGAGGGTCGACTCCCCTTCGCTAGAAGGGGGTCTCTAACAGGATCGGCGCCAAGGGGACCGGAGGTTTGGACATGGCTCTGACCTGGGGTGACAGTTCCCCTCTACTTGTTATGGAAGGGATGGCCTAGGCACCCGGGCAGAGGGACGACACCGCGCTTTGCGAAAAAAGCAACAGGCGGCTGCACCTTACCTTGCGCCAGTCCCGGGCCGGGGTGGCTGCTCCATCCTCGTGGCGCAGGGAGGAGGCGTTGGATGCGTATGCCTGGGGGTGTGCGCCGCCAGAACTGCAGCGGCCGCTCTTCCCACTCGGCTGCTCGCCGGGCTGCCCACCCCGAACCGGGCCGGCCGGGAGGGCTCGTTCCGGGTCGCGGCGGCGGCGGTAGTGCGCGGCGGCTGGAGCGCGGGACGCGGGCAGTGCGTGGCTAGCTGGCGTCCTCTGGCGCCTCCGCCGAGCGAGGGCGCGGCCCCGGGCGGCCGTGCGGAGCACCGCTGGGCTCCCGCTTCTGCGGCGGCTGCTGCAGACCCTGCGCCCGGCCCCGGAGCCTCGCAGGAGGAGGAGACAAAGACGCGAGGGAGGCGAAGCGCCGCTCGCCCAGATGGATCGTCTCAGTCACTAGAGGGGAATCGCCTCCAAACCCCGGCTGGGGAGGAGGGAGGAGGGGCGAGGAGGCAGGGGACTGGAAAAGCAGCGGGGAATGAACGTGACAGTCGGAGCCCTGCCGCCGCCTCGCCGGTGCTGCCCTGTTGCCACCCGGGTGGAGGGTCGGGAATGGAGAGGGAGGGCGGGGGCTGAGCGTTTGCTGCTGGAGGAGAGGAGCTGAGGTGGGAGTATTGGCTCCCTCCGCCTCCCTTGCCTTCATTCGTCGCCCCCCCCCCCCCCCCCCCCCGTGCATAGCTCCACTCTCAGGATGCTATGGCCCCATTCTTTCTCCTGTTTTTCTAACTACTGAGATCAGAGCTGAATAAAACTGGCAGAAGAAGCATAACGTGGTGGTGATGGGTTGATCGTCCTCTAATGGGGAAAAGGCGAATGCTTAAAATCTATTTGACAAATGATTGCCTACTGGGTGCCAAGTACTGTACTAGGCTGTTCTGGGTAAGATGAATAAAGTGAGATATTCCCCCTCCAAGGCTCTATGATTGAAAATCAGAATGATCCTCTGCAGTTCCTGAAGCCCCAAGTTTTGGGGATGAGTCGTGGCCCCTGATCCCCACCCCAACCAGTCCAGTTTCCCAAAGCAGAAGGTGTTCGAAGAATTGAATTTGCCTTCCCATTGCAGGGATGACTGAATGTACAGCCAAAATGGAGTGTGTATAGTGTATATAGATCCTAAGAAAGTACGTGTGTGTGTGCGTGTTTGTTAGGATTAAAGCAAATTACTGCTTTTAGTAGTTCATATGTCATGATTTAAATTATTCATCAGATCTGCACCTAAATAAATAAATGAATAAACAAACAAGCAATTTGGGCCAGATGAACTGGTCTTCCAGCCTCTACAAATACCACCTTCTTTGACAGCCCTTTTCTACAGCCCTAAGCCTTTACTTTGGGCAGAATTAACTTCTCCCCTTCTCTTTGCTGTCACTATCATACTTGCCAATCACTTGCAGAATTCACATACTTACAGATTTTTTTATGGATTTCTACTGCTTTACTCACCTGTATTACTGCCTTTTTTTCTCCTTTTTTAGGAATCCGCTGCAACATCCAGCCTTGTTTTGTAGCTAATGGGTACTCAAGGAAAGCTTAACCGGTTGAAGGTCATTTTCTTTTTTAAACACGGCTAAATCCCAGTATCTCCAGAATTAAAGGAACTTGGGTGATGAAATTTTTAAGAGTTTGGGGCAGGGGAGAACACATATAGTTCTACTCACAGTTCCATTGACCTAGAAATATAAAACTATGTAATTCATTTGTGTTTCTAGACAATTTTATTCTCCCACTGACAAGCCCACCTCTGTTGAATTTCCAGAAGCAAGGGAAACCAAGCTGTTGGACAACTGCATAGAGCAAGAGATACATACTCAGCTGCCAACACCTAGAGCAAACCCATTCCAGGTGGAGAATGACCAAAACCTCTTTGATCATTTCATGACCTGTGTCAAGTATGTTGAAAGCTTGTCAAAGTTTCCTCGTTTCCAATGAGGCTTTCTTTGTGGATGCATTTTAGAAAAGTTTGAACAGTATTTCATTGCTGAGAGGTGAAAAATGTGCTGTGTTTAGGGATATTTAAAATAGTTCTTTAGGGGTGCCTGGGTGGCTCAGTCATTCAGTGTCTGCCTTTGCCTCAGATCATGATCCCTGGGGCCTGGGATGGAGCCCCACATCTGGCTCCCTGCTAGGCGGGAAGGCTGCTTCTCCCTCTACCACTCCCCCTGCTTGTGTTCCCTCTCCCACTATCCCTCTCTCTGTCAAATAAATAAATAAAAAATAAAAATAAATAAAAATAAAATTGTTCTTTATTTTCTGTGCCCACTTCCTAACCATTGTAGGATGGATACCCTAGATCAGGGATGCTCTATGAAAAGGGTCCACAATGTGTAGGAGATTAGAGAAAATGACTGCTATGTTTCTAAGATGACACTATGATTGGAAAGGTTGTGGTTTTTTTTTTTTTTTGGTTTAAGTTTTGCTTATTAATTTTGTTTTTTTAAGTGAAGTTTTAGGACCTAGACACAGGTATGTATGGATGGCAGGTATGTGATTTAGTATAATTTTTCTGAAGGGAAATATGATGTTACTCTTGAAAGCATGAAATTTTTGCATGCCACGGTCCCTAAGACTCTAATCCTAGAAATTCATCATTAGGAATAAATAAGGATGTACAGTAAGATTTATCTACAAGGATATTCACTGCAGTGTTGTTTATTCTAGTGAAAAACTGAAAATAAACAAAACCAAATTGAAATGTCTAACAAGATA
This sequence comes from Mirounga angustirostris, assembly GCF_029215605.1. Classification (NCBI taxonomy): domain Eukaryota; kingdom Metazoa; phylum Chordata; class Mammalia; order Carnivora; family Phocidae; genus Mirounga; species Mirounga angustirostris. Next base: position 139,652,947 of record NW_026991709.1, on the reverse strand, counting down.
GGAATGGTGAAATATTTTGTAAGTCTATAATTGGAATACTGGTCAGACATTAAACCTTGGCTGTAAGTGAATGGGTGAATATTGTCAACAATGACAGTTATGATTTTAGATGCAAAAAAAATCAGATGCACAAGATGAGAGATACAATAATAAAAATTGATATCTGGAGTCAACAGACGTAGGTTTGGAGCTAAACATTTCTTCTTGATAGTTATGTGATCTTAGACTTGAACTTCCAAATCCTCAACTGTGTAATTGGTTGATGTTATTTACCTCATAGTGTTGTGTTTTAAATGAAATAGTTTTTGCGAAACACTTACTACAGTGCCTACTACATGGTAAAATCTCAATATGTTTTTCTCTTGGCAATCATTAAATGTATAAATGTTAATACCTACATATATTTAGGCTCTTGTCAAGAGTAATATACATTCCAGTATTAATAGCGGTTATCCCTGTTAATACAGAGATTATGGGTATCTTTTAAAAAATATAGGGTAATCAAAAGCAGAGGAATTTGTTTTTAATTTAGTTTTCTTTTAATTAAAAACAAATAATTTCTAACTATTGACACAGGAAACCTCAGGACTTGGATGCTTTCTGCTCTAGTTGATTCACATGATCATCAACAAGACTTGCTAACCATTGGTGTCGCCCATGCGATAAAAAGGATAAATGACAGGACATGGAGTTTGTCACCTCTGATACAAACTTAGATTTGTTTTGTAGTAACCAGGAGTCAAATCCAGCTCAGCAAAATATGCTGTTTAATACCAGGAGCTGACTGGTTGCTGCCCCTGACTTGTCTTGACAGCCTATAAAAAAAAGAAGAGAAGAGAGGAGGTACCAGAAGCTATATTTGTAACTTGATTAGCGAATTAAGAAGGAAGCCTAACATTGAAGGGATTCAATGACCTTCACATCTACAGCAGTGGCTCCTCTGGGCCAGAGGTGGAGCTTTTGTAAAACTTACTGTGTGTTTTGAAATGTTTCAGAAATGTGGAGGAAAATGTGATTTGCTTGTGTTTTCAGTTTAACTATCTTTAGAAATAAGGGTAAGTGTTGTTTTAAAATCAATATATTCTAATAAGTTTGCATATAAAGGAAATACCTTGAATTTTGAATTGTATTCTCCATTTGAAACTCTCTAGAGAAATGAAAATGCATTTCTCTGAGCCCCTGAGTTGATTTTCTGAAATCTGAGTAATTGGGGTGCCTTAAATGAATGGGATCAAGGCAAGAAGATGTTAATATCGTGAATCCTTTGTGGAACATGTTCCAGTGACCTATTCTTCATAACAAACCACCCTAGAATTTCTTGGCTTAAAATAACAACAATCTTCTATTGGCCTAAATCTGGAATTTGGACAAGGCTCAGGGAGGAAGGCTCACTTCGGGCCCTCTCAGTGTCAGCTTAGGGCCACTGGATTCAGAATTAGAGGATTCACTTCCCAAATGACTCACTCATGTGCCCAGCAGTCTCTGTTAACTATTGGTGTTCAACAGAAGCTGAGGGGTCAAGAACCTCAGTTTCCACATTGTGTCTCCATGTGCATCTCACCATAGTTTCTCATAGATTTCCTCACTTCATGGAATTTAGGTTCACAAAGAGAGCCCTGCTAGGAATCAAACCTTGCCTGGATAGTGAAAACCTGAACAGTTAAGCATTGCCCATTATACAAATAATCTAGTCTTCATACGATTTTATAAATATTAATCCAGAATTGACTGGACAAAGTAAGCCAGTGAATCTAACTCATCCTTTGGATGATTTAGGTAAATGGATCAATTTTTCTTCTATTTACTGAGATTATTTGGAATGTGAATTAGTGCACCCACTATGGGAAACAATATAGAAATTACTAAAAAAATTAAAAATAGAACTATCACATGATCTACCAATTCCACTTGTGGGTATTTATCCAAAGGAAACAAAATCACTATCTCAAAAATATATCTGTACCCTCATGTTCATTGCAGCATTATTTCCAATAGCCAAGACCTAGAAACAACCTAAATGTCTATTAATGGATGAATGATAAAGAAACACACACACACACACACACAATGGAATATTATTGAGCCATAAAAAAGAAAGGAAATCCTATCATTTGTGACAACATGGATGGACCTTGAGGGCATTATGCTAAGTGAAATAAACCAGACAGAGAAAGGCAAACACTGTATGATTTCACTTCTATATAGAATCTAAAGAAACAAAACAAAACAAAAAAACCAAAAAAAAAAAAAAAAACCCTCTTCGGTACAATGAACAGATTGGTGGTTGCCAGAGGTGGGGGCTGGGGGAGATGGGAGAAATGGGTTTATTGGAGGACTAGCCATTTATAAATTCATGATAATTTCTCTCTCTCTCTCTCTCTCTCTCTCTCTCTCTCTCTCTATATATATATATATATATATTTATTTATTGATGGTTCCACATAATAAAGACCAAATTCCCTATCATGGCTTTCATGGGCCTCTGCAATTTAACTTTCTTTCTAGCTCAATCTCACAGCTTCCTCTAGCTTCTCATGTTTATCCATCTTATCCGGGCCTTATGTTGACTCATATTCGGGCTAGCTATTGACAAGTTAGACTTATAGTGGGGGACTAAAGTTCCTTGAGAGCAGAGACTTTATTCCAATCAGTGTATGCCCCCACAACTGTCAGCCAAGCCATGCAAGGAGTGGGTGCTTATACATTCTTATTGAAAAGATGAATAATTCAACACCCCTTGCCTTTCCAATTCAATCATTCTATCTCCAAAATGGCAATATTGTTCATGAGCTGCTCCACAGGGGAGCTAATTAATTCTCTGAAACTGGAAAATGTTTTGAAGTTCCACAGTACTTTGGAACCCTCAAGAACATTAATATGTGCAATAAAGACATTATTATTACTTCCCTGACACATAAATGGTGAATAATCCATTTTAATGTGTTTGTTTTGAATATACTCAACAAATTTGCAAGAAGTAATGTATTGTTGGCTCATTTCTACTAATGGACCACCTTGTGTGGACTGAATAAGATGTGGCCTTTTCTGGCTCTATTGTTTGTTCATTTCTCTAGCTTTCAGAGCTGCTGTTATACGTCCTTCCTGCCAGAAAGGTACCCATGATATGACAATCAGCCTTCTGGAGGTTCTACATCTTGACATGTAGTATGGGTACTTATGAGATTCTGGGATTGCACTCTTAGTCCCCTAACCATATAATTTCTGTAGGAAATGTCTGGTAACTACAAAGCTGAGTGATCCAATAGAGGATTCCTATCACATGGAGCTATCAGTCTCTTCTTGGGAATTCTGGAAAAGAAAACTGGGAAGATTGGGTTCATCTCTCTGTTGGCTAATGCTACAAGATATAAACCATCGGAGCCATGACCAGGCATGACATCTGCCATGTGAAGAAGGCCATACTGCATTGTGAATGATACAGCTTTATCATTCACAATGTGAGTGAATGATAATGAGAGGCAGAGAGAGTCCCTGTAGGGTCTGAGTCCCTGGATCCAGCCATTTGGAAGTTCAGCATGTCTCTGCTTTTCCCTGCTTTTATTCATCCTCTCTTTTATTCATCTTCTGCTTTTATTCATCCTCTTTTCAAGAAATCGCCTTTTTGCTTAAACTAGTTCAAATTTAGTTTCCATCACTTGGGACCAAAAAAATTCCAACGAATGCAACATCAAAGAAAGATTTGAGAAATGCTTCTCAGAATATATTTGATTAAAAGGTTGGAGAGAGAGCAACTGGGGACACTTTGAGATGAGGCTTATATTTTGAGAAGTTAAAAGTCCAGTGAATAATAGAAATGGAACCCTATTTTTCCAGATAATAAAAAGAGGATCTGACATGTAAAAGCAGGATCCCAGTGTTTGTGATTTACTAGCATGTAGGCTTCATGAGGGTAGAAATTGGATTCTTTACCACTATACACTGATGACTACAATAGAATTCTGTACTTAGCAGGGGTTTAATAAATATTTGTTGAATGATCTGATTCATTTATTTATTGCATCTCGTTATTCTTAGTCGAAGAATGAAATGAATGAAATGAATGAAAAATGACTTCTTATTGAATTCACCCTATAAACCAGCCACTGTGCTCATTAGACCCATCATTTAGTTTATTACCAGACCTTGGAGTGGGCTGGGGGTGACTATGGATTAAGAGAACTTGTTCTGAGATTAAATAGTTTGTTCAGTTTGCATGCAGATTCTAGATGTTGAGGGTCAGGATTTGAACTTAGGACCATCAGTCTCCAAAATGTGTGCTCTCTCTTGGGGCGCCTGGGTGGCTCAGTCGTTGGGCGTCTGCCTTTGGCTCAGGTCATGATCTCAGGGTCTTGGGATCGAGCCCCATATTGGGCTCCCTGCTTGGCGGGAAGCCTGCTTCTCCCTCTGCCCTCCCCCTGCTTGTGTTCCCTCTCTCGCTGTGTCTCTCTGTGTCAAATAAATAAATAAAATCTTTAAAAAAAAAATGTGTGCTCTCTCTAATGTACCACATTCACATATTAACATATAGGGCAGAGATTTCTTATTGGAGCAATAAACTAAAAGGGGATGGGGTTGGACTGGAATATTGCTTCATATATAATTCCACCTCTAATTATCAAGGATTTAGTGAACACAGACTTAGTCCTCATTTTATAGACAAGTAAGTGCAGGTCTACAGTGTTGCCTCCAGTACTCACCAGTCAAAATCTCCTTAGAAAGTCTCATTATCAGGATGGAAGCTCTCTTCTTATTCCCCTTTTCTTTCCGTAAGGGAACTTCATTGCAGCCCCAGTCCCTGATAGCTATTGGTGCTCCCCTGCAACCCTTTGGCCTCACTGTTCCTAATCCCATGGCTTCTTACTGCAAGCACCTGCTACTCTATGCCTGGTCCCTTGAAGGGGAACCCCGGAAGTGTTAGGGGACTTACTCCTTACCTCCAAGACTGATGGGAATTGATGGATAAATACCCTACACACTACTCCTCTGTTGGTTCGACTCTACAGAATGTTCTACACTGTCTCCGAGAGGTCCTCAGTGTGCTTGTGCCCCAACTACCCATAACACTAAATTGTTCAAAAGTAAACCGTTTATTGGTTTCCTTCCCTTCCATGTCTCACTTCCCTAGACCTCTCCCTGAACTTTCCAAATAAACTATTCAAACTCTCACCTGTATCTCAAGGGTCTGCTTCTGGGCTAACTCGAGCTAAGTCATCTCTCTGACCCCTTTATCCTCATCCCTAAGGGAGAGGGTCAAATTACCTGACTGATGAGTTTGAAAGAAGAAACTGAGCACTGTCTATTACTTCAACTCTTTTGAAGAGGACAAGTTCATAGGACGTGCATGTTTGGACTACTCTTTGCCATGGGCTTAAAGGCTTGCCTTCATGGGAAGGTCTTCAGTTAACAACTGGATGGATGAATCAGTTTAATTCAGGAGTGATGTATTAGGACACTCCCCAGGTCCTTACAGATCTAAAATCATGCTCTCCAATCAGCTTTATCAGCAATATTTTGATAAAGTGGACATTTTGATTCCATCAGATTAGATTCATATGATTCATAAAAGCCAACATGTGGAAACAACCCAAATGAACATCAACTGATGAATGGATAGACAAAATATGCTATATCCATGCAATGGAATATTATTTGGCCTTTAAAAGGCATGAAATATTGATACCTGCTACAATAGATGGATCTTGAGAACATTATGGTAAGTGAAAGAATACACTCACAAAATACCACATATTATATGATTCCATTCATATGCGATGGCTAGGAGCTCTGCAGAGACATAAGACAGATTAGTGGTTGCTTAGGTCTAGGGTGTGTGGAGGGGAGTGGGGAAGGGAGGAGACAGCTAAAGGGTGTGGGGTTTCTTTTTGAGGCGATAAGAATGTTCTAAAATTGACTGGAGTGATGGTTGCCCGTATCTCTTCATAAAAACCATTGAAAGTTACACTTTATTTTTATTTATTTATTTATTTTTTATTATTAACATGTAATGTATTATTTGTTTCAGGGGCACAGGTCTCTCAAAGTTAGGTCCACACCATGATGCAAAATGCCGACATGAGGGGAGGCTGGGTTAAAGGTATATGAGAATGCTCTGTACTATCTTGGCAACTCTTTTATAGATGTAAAACTATTTAAAAATAAACAGTTTTTAAAATTGGGTCTAAACTTGGGAAGGTTCTGACTTGGAAAGTTTCAAAACTTCTCTGACTCAGTTTCCCTACCTTAAGGGAGAACAGTACTATAATACTCATCTCATAAATCAACTGAGATAGTGTATATAACACTATTATATCTGGCAAATAACCTCTCTCTCTATCTATCTAAAATCGAGACCTAGGTGTATAAGGCAGACTTGTCAGTGTGTCTCAGGCATCTCATTTTCCCCCAAGATCTCCGTCATCCTCCTATCTCCCCACATATGAGGTTTGGCCTGACAAGGTGTGGTCAGAATAACATTCTTATTACTACAATTTAACAGGTATAATGAGCTAACTCAGTTTGCAATGCCAGAGATTTGGGGGTGGGGGGGAGGGGCAGAGAATTTGGGTGACACTGACAATTGATGCCAAAGTGGCCCTCCTTAGCAATTAGTTGTTCTTGTTTCTTTTGCCTCCCATCATAGCTATTTCTGTTATTTGTGTTTTGTGAAATGGTATCATTCCATCAGACCCACATGTAAGCCTCAAGTTGCTGATGCAGGCTTTCCTTTCCTCCTTCTGTAGCACTTATGGAAGCCAGCACAATATTTCTGCTGGCTGGTCTGGAGTCAGTTCTGTATCTAATTATGGGGTTGATTTTCTTCTTTTGTATTAAAGTTTTTTCCACCCACTGGGGGTGTTAGGGATGTGACAAGGAAGCTTTCCCTATGGTCCCTGTTTCATTGTAGGAAGCCAAGGCGTGGGGGAAATGCCCTTGTTGGAGTGGAGGCTGGGGTTTCAGTCCTTTCTCTAAATTTAAGGGACAAAGGAAGCCTCAGACAAGCCATTTAATTCCCCAGGCTTCTGTGTGTCCTTTATAAAATGAGAGGATTGGCCTAAATCATCTCTTCTATAACTCTTAATTCCTCCTAGGACTGACATTCTCCACAATGCAAGCATTTTCCTGAAGTTTACTGACAAGTAGTTGCCAAACACCAGAGGAGTGCTGATATGTTATTAGCTAATATTCTCTCTCATCTGTTTGCAGTATCTTGATGGGAAATCATCCCTGGGAGCAGCCCTCTGTTCTGGTGTATGCTCTGAGAACAGATTTAGAGAACACAGGAAGAGGGAACTATGGAGACAGTGGATCCCTCCAACATGGACAGGGATGGTGGCATTCTGTTACGATTCTGAAACATACAGAGAACCTAATGGAAGGCTGGTCTCAGTGCCTGGAAAAGGAATATTACATAAGTGCAGTTTTACTTTCTGCGTTAATCTTTGCTGAGGTAATTGCCTTCATTCTATTTTAGGTGTGTTGTTGGCAATGCTGCATGGCCTACTGACAGTTGTTCAATAAAAATAGAGATCATACTCAAGAGGAGAGGTGCAATATTCACACATGGCCAAAGTTCTTTGAGCCACAGCACTCAATTCCTCAAGAGTTACATGGAGATAGACACTGCTAGCATTTAGCAGGAAGAAAGTTTGAGTTATGTTTCTAGGTTGTTGGGTGTATCTGGCACACACCTCCGGACGCAAGGAGTTATGTAACAATTTCAGCAAGGGGGGAGCGGAGGGGCTTTTCAAAATGAAGGAAACTGAAAGTCCTATTCTTCCCTCTACTCACCATATATTCACCCTCAGCCTCCATATGCATCACCAAATAGAACTAAGTATGCCACCTAAATATCTGTCTAATTGTCCACACCATACTATCAGCCCCCTCTCCAGTGCTGTCTTGATTCAGAACATTATCATTTCTCACCTGGTTACTGTGCTACCCTCCTAAAGGTCTCACTGTCCTCTGCTCAGCCTTCCTTCACTCTCAGCTCAGCAGCAGGAGCAAACCCCTAGCCTGCAAATGTGTTGGTCACACGCCTTGCTCAAAATTCTGCAGTCGTTCCTAATCAAACCTGAACCTCATCATACAGCCTGTAAGTCTCACTATAATCTGTCTTCCAATTTCACTAGCTTCAGCCTCTGGCATTTCCTCTTCTTCTAGGGTCCAGCCAACCGTAGCTGTTCATGGTTCTTCCCGGATTTACCACACTCTTGTGCCTCTCGCTGCGATATGGCCTGGCATCTCCAGTTCCTGCTTTCAGGTTCTCCTTACCTTTTAGGTGTCTCTCACCAACATCCTCCCCAAATTGCCTGTCCTAACTCACTAAGGACTACTTCCTTCTCATTTCCAGTGTTCCATGTACATACTTTCAATATGGCTATAATCAAACTAGCATTTTCAGGGTGAATTCAAGTGCGATCATCTAAAGGCTGAGACCATGTGATGAATCTTCAACTCCTTAGCACCACACCAGATAAGAGGTGCTCAATAAATGTCTTAGGATGAGATGGAAAGAGCATTTTCTAAGCACCTAAGATATGATAGGCTCCACATTTGACTTTGGGGAGACACAGGACAGGAAGGGAAAGTAAGCAGCCTATGACTTACATCTGGGAGAGTGATAAAAATAATGAGAGGATGGGCAGAGATATTAATAATAATAAATCATGCATAGTGTAAAGTCAATAAGCCAGAAAGTCCTTGAGTCTTGGGTAAAATTTAATAAATCATGGAAGGAAAAGCAAACTAAGGGTATTATTAAGGAAATAAGAACTTTGACTCCAAATGACTCCCACTCCCTCGGTGAGTGGAAGGCCCCTGGAGTTCTCACTATTAAAGCCTGTTGGCATAGTTGAGGATGGCCATGATAATCAAGCATCTAGCCTATGGAGTGGATCCAAAAATGTAGATGTTCCAAAACAGGGGAATCCCCGTAATCATTTCTCATGATCTGTAGAGATGTTAAAAGGAATTCTTGGGGCGCCTGGGTGGCTCAGTCGTTAAGCGTCTGCCTTCGGCTCAGGTCATGATCCCAGGGTCCTGGGATCAAGCCCCGCATCGGGCTCTCTGCTCCGCAGGAAGCCTGCTTCTCCCTCTCCCATTCCCCCTGCTTGTATTCCCTCTCTCGCTATATCTCTCTCTGTCAAATAAATAAATAAAATCTTAAAAAAAAAAAAAGGGAATTCTTAAGTAGGTGACTTTATACCTATAGAATTTAATCATAGCTCCCAGCAAAATTGTTCTCTTATTCTCCTTAGCATCAAAGACTGACTTTTAGTGGGGAGCGTTGGGAGGTGAAGCAAGACAAGTAGCAGATGGGAAATTATAATGAGACTTGAAAACTATATTATGGAGTTAATATTTTATCAGGAACCACTGAAGAGTTTTGAACAGGTATGTCACAGTCACATTTGCAGGCCAGGCCAGGAGTCTGGCTGCTGTATGCAAGATGGATGGGAGGTATAAATAGAGGGGTGGGGATAGTGAGAGCATTTAGGACTCTAGACAATAACCAAGGTGAAAAATGCCAGTGTTTAGATAACAGAAGGGTGGATGGGGAGACATATAGACAATTCTAAGGTAAATTAAGGCATCTGATGTTATCTATGTGACACATTATATGATGGATTCCAATTTCCCCTTCCATGTGCTAACTCAGTGGGGTATTCCTAGCCCATCAAGATTTCTGTGGCCAATAGAACCCCAGCACCACTGTGATAAATGCAATTGGCTGTCTAGCCAAATGACCCTTCTCCTCCCCACCATTCTTACAGTGGAGCCCATACCTCACTGTAGAAGCTGAAAATCTGCTTACCCAGCAGACTTTGCAGTGAAAGGTGGGCATCAGACATGATTGCAGTCAGTGGAAAATAAGGGGAAGCTTGCTGCTAGGAATTTTTTAGTCAAGGCCTTTCTCCCTATAAAAAGAATGACAAGAGGAACAATATCTTTCTTCTAATGGTCATTCACCTTGTCATGCCTGTGTGTGATGCCTAGAACCATGGCAGCCATCTTGAGGTCATGAGAGAAAAGCATGAAGACAGAAGCCATTATGTTGAGGATCAGAGAAGAAGAATGGAAAGAACCTGATTCCTTACTGATGTCATTTGATCTTTTAAACCCACCCTGAAACCACCTACCTCCCACTTTTGTTCTATGAAATACTATAAAGCCTTGTTTTTTGTTTTTTTAAAAAGATTTTATTTATTCATTTGACAGAGAGAGAGATAGCAAGAGCAGGAACACAAGCAGGGGGAGTAGGAGAGGGAGAAGCAGGCTTCCCACTGAGCAGGGAGCCTGATGCGGGGCTCGATCCCAGGACCCTGGGATCATGATCTGAGCCAAAGGGAGATGCCCAATGACTGAGCCACCCAGGCACCCCTATAAAGCCTTGTTTTAAAAGTTCTTGCTACTCAAAGGGTAGTCAGTGGACCAACTCTATCGGCGTAAACTGGAACTTGTTAAAACACCAGATTCTTGGGCACTATTCCAGAAAAACTGACTCAGAATCTGCATTTTAACAAGATCCCCAGCACCAGTTTAAGCCACTTTTAAATGAGTATTCTGTTACTTTCCTTTGAGGCATCCTAAATAATATACTCACTACATATAGTTCCTTTTTAACTAGAATTAATTGTACTTTCTCCTGTTATTCCACAATATTTGACCACCCCTCTATCACAGTATGCATTTTATTTTGTCACATACATGTAGTATAGTTAGAACTACCTGTGGCAATCTGACCCATATAACTTCATGAATTCCTTAAGAGTAGGCCCTACATCCTACTGACTTTTCTATTCCCCTTTCTGCCCAGCAGTAAGGTCCACAAAAGCAAATATCCAAATATTTGTTGAATGAAAGAATAAAAGGAGTAATCATTTCTTTGTAATTCCTCCAGCCAATGAGAATTTTAGAACCTCCAATAGGAAGCTATAATGGACTCAAAGGTATGCTCGTGATCTGCCTTGGACAATAAATGTATTCTGTTTTCTTATTCAGTGATTTTTCCAGGCAGAGCCTTGCTCAAAAGAGCTCTTCAGAGGCAAAACACTCAATAAATCTTGGGTCTTCTTCATGGTGGGTAACATGCTTGCCATCTTCCTAAAGCTTAATTGCCTTATTGTCACTGGAATAATGAAAGTCATCTCAGGGTTACCCTGGTCCAAGTCACCAGATCCAGCCCTCTTGGGACCACTCTATCCATATACTGATGAATTTAAAGTAATCAATGCCACAAATTAACCCACCATTTAGCAGCAAGCATTGACCACTGAATATGGCCAGGAAGGAAGTTTCTGGCCACTCAGAATTCAAGGAAAAGCCAAAAAAGAGGCAGGCACATTCAGCTGACTCTGCTTTCCTTAAAAGGCTCTGGCAGTGGCCAGGCTTGGAGAAGCTAGAATGAGAGGATAAATATAGAAAATTGATTTATCTTTTTCATTTAATAAAAAGCATCCGTAGATTTCATAAAGTAGAAACCCTGCATATAGGTCATCCAAACAGAGGACACACACACGCTTTTAGTCATCTTACAACACCTACACAAATACATAGCAATGGGGTTTGACTTTCTGTCTTATCCATGATTTTGTAAACACACCTTCACAGCCCACCATGTATCTGCATGCTGGTCTGCTCCCTCAATATCTGGCAAAACAGCAGTCATTGTAGGTGTGGTAAGTAAAACCTAAAACCTAAGGTAAAGAGATAGGATCTGGTCCCACCTCCACACTGGTTAAAGGTGAGGAGTGAACCTATCCCAGCCTGTTTGTTCAAATGAGTGCCATCCTTCTGACTATGAACACTCTTCAATCTCAAATTTTAGAGTGGATAAGAAAAACCATACACTGATTTAGAGGAAATCGTTTCACAAAATTCATGGGAATTATATGGGATAATTTAGAAGAGGTTGCACTGAATTCTGTCTGTTTCAATAATTTCATTTATTTACTGACAGCTCTAATTGGGCAAAGGAGCAAACGTGATGTAGCAAAATAATCCCTAGCAGTGCCTGCCATAATTCAATATTGTCAACTGAAAGCTAAACTTTATTGGACCAAATTGCCCAGTGAGGGCCACAGAATACCACACATGGACAGCTGTGGTTTTAAGTCCTCAATTGACTTTGCAAATAGGAAAATTGACTTTGCAAATAGGAAAATTGCAGAAGCTATTTCAGAATCTGGGAATGCTTATTAGCAAATTTTGCCTGTTCAAATTATGGCCTAGATTGAGAAAATCAGTCTTGTAATTGTTGGGGGCATTTTTTCACTCCCAGAAGAAAAACTAATTTTATGTTTATATTAATAAGATTTTTTGAGACACTATTCATTTGAAATTCAATGGAAGTTAATTCCCCAGAAAGGATTTGGTTAACCAATTTATAGAGTTTCCAATTTGGGTTAACAGACATCTTACTCATACTTATGATAAATGTACAGCAAGAAAGAGAGCCCTGAGGAGTTAGTGGCTTGTCCAAGATCCCTCAGTTAGAAGCAGAACTAGGACCACAGCCTCATGACCCCTTTTAAGGCAGCCGTACTGACCCGGTGGTAATTTTGTCCCCCCCAAGAGATATTGAACAATGTCTGTATATATTTTTGGTTGTCACACTAGGAAAGAGCTACTGCTTACATCTAGTGAGTTGGGGCCAGGAATGCCGCTAAACATCCTCTAGGGCACAAAACAGTTCCCCAGCATAGTAGTGATGAGGCTAAGAAACTCAGGGATAGAAGTATCATTTAAATGATATTTGCATATGCACACACAAACACAAAAGTCACAAGAAGATAGGATAGCTAGCTACATTATGTCTAACACTTGTTTATAAGCAAAATGGGAACAGTAAGGACAACAGAAAACCTTCAAGTTTCCCCTAATACTTCTCTTTCGCTTGTTTCACTTCCAACACCAGCACATCCTGCCAGCCCCTCTTTCAAATAGTATTCCCAAAACAGCTGCTTTGGGCCACCTCCACGGATACCTCCCAGCCCTGGCCATCACTCTCTTTCTCCTGGACCACTTCAACATTCGAAATGGTTCATCTTCAACTCTCCCCCTGTTCAATGTTTTCTACTCAGCAGTCACAGTGACCTTACAAAAGTAAACCTGATCATGTCCCTTCTTTGTATAAAGCTTAGGCTCCACTGGGATGGGTCCCATATCCCAGCATGCTATTGGGAATGAGTAGGGCATATTTGTGGTTGTCATTATAAGTGGGGAGCTACTAGACTTTAGTACCTGGGGGCAGCAGAAACGTATCAGGAAACCTATCACCCTGTAACAGGAAGGATTGGGAAGAACTGACTTGCCCAAGCTGTTGAGCACCTCTGATGAGATGTGGCGGCCTCACTGCCTACCCCGCTCTTCAGCTTGCTCTCTATGCTCCAGCCAGTGTATTTGGTGTTCCTTGAAACTGCCAGGCATGTTTCATTCTCAGGGATTGGGCACTGGTTGCTCCCTGCCTCAAAAACTCCATCGCCCATATCCGGATGCCTTGTTCCCTTGCTTCTTTCAGGTCTCAGCTGAACTGTCATCTGATCAGAGAAAGAGCACATCGCCCTCTTACTTAAATTAGCATTCTCTTCATTAAGGCGAGGTGTTATTCTAACCCATGTTTCTTCCTTTCATTTATCAATATCTGATGCCATTATCTAACATATAGTTTTCAGTGTATTCTGTCTCTTATCTGTCTCTCCTTTCGAGAGCGAGGTCCAAGAGGGCAGGGGTTTTTGTCTGTTTTGCTCAACTTTGTATCTGCAGTGCCTAGAACAGCACCTGGCACACAGAAGGGACTAGACAATATCTGAAAAATGAAGAAAACGAATGCATGTCTTTACTTAGCCTGAAAATTATCCCTCTGGAAACATATGATCAGAATAGAGAGAATAATCATCAATTTTCCTTTAATTTGACAGCTGTATATTTTCTTAAAAACCTAACAATACTGGGGGAAAAAAACAACAACCCTGCATTCACCAAGGACTGCTTGGAAAATTATACTTAGGAAACAGTCTTAATTATTTGGTCACCATAATCTGTCTTTGTGGACTGAGTAGTATAAATAGGTCAAGCTATTTCTAAAGAACTTCAGGAATCATGGAATAGAAAAAGATCTATTCACCTAAGATATCATTGAGAATCTTTTTAAGGGATGCAAAGTTTCATGGGCTATTTTGTGCTGACAATCTTAAACATATAAATTCAACAACAATGTTGAAGAAGAATTCCTCCCCATTAACTTTGATGGGAGCTGGGCATCTGGCAAAACTGATTGCCCTGAAGCCTAGTTTCAGGCTCAAGAAACAAACTGCTCCTCTCAGGGAAAAGTATGAGTTTGGAGAGACAGCCCTTTGATCAGTAGACAGAACTCAGCTTCCTCTCTGCTATCTTTCTGAGCTCTGACTCGCCCCCGTGTCTCCATTAGCCTCCTGGCTAACAAACAATAGGGATGTGGCAAAGCAAGGAGGTTGCTGTTGTGGGGAAGGAAGTGCCCATAACACTCATTGCCATTTGAAATTGTTGACCCCATGTGTTTTGGGTCAGGTTCCATAGACCCAGAGTCCCAGTGGTATTTCTGTCCAAGCGATTTATTGGGGGCTCCTCTCAGGAGAAGGGCAGTGTAGGAAGCTGGACAAATTAGGGGAAGAAATCTAAGCAAGGAGGTACTTTTCGGCTGGGATTTAGCTTCAGCCTTATCCCCTGGGGAGATCTGGAATACGAAGTGTACTAAGGATTTGGTCCCCCCAGGGGCAAGGAGACCTGCTTTTCATAACCCTTTGTCAGTCAGTCTTGGGCCTTTGACTGCTCAATAGGATGGGACATGACCCCCCTGGGGACAGCTGTGCACCCCGAGCAGCCAACAATCACGGAGGCTGCAAGTGGGGTGCCCCTATCCCGTGAAGGGGATTTAGATGAGACACCAACAGCATTTGCTTTATGTCTGCTAGAGTCCGAAAGAGACATGAATCACAGTTTAAAAAAAAAAAAATACCCCAAAGCACTTTCTCTAAGTATCATGCTTTGGCACAGCATTATTCACAGTGGCCTTGAGAATCATGTCTGGCATCCTGAGTTTCTTCTGAGGCAACTCTGCTAATGTAGGGCAATGTCGACATGGTATTTGCAATGCCGAATAACAAATATCTCCTTTTCTCCTTGAAATGTTCCAAGCATCTTACAAAGAGCCATATTAATAAGTCTCAGAGAACAGTGGAAGAGGTTAAGAATATATGTTAAAACATCTAACTTAAAGATTTGAAAAAGGAGTTCATTTTATCAGCAAATTTGAGTAATAATCAACTGAAGTCATTGCAGCAGATCATTTAGAAATGTTGCTTGCAGATATTTTCTTTTCACTTGTTTTCCTTTTTTAAAAAAGATTTTATTTATTTATTTGAGAGAGAGAGTGTGTGTGCATGGGCGGGGGGAGCGCAGGGGGAAGGGTAGAGGGAGAGGAAGAAGCGGACTCCCCGCTGAGCAGGAAGCCCATTGCAGGGCTTGGTCCCAGGACCCTGAGATCATGACTTGAGCTGAAGGCAGATGTTTAACTGACTAAGCCACCCAGGCAGGTGCCCATTCACTTGTTTTCCTTAGCAAACAAACAAACAAATAAAAATATCTCTGAAGCAGCATCATCTAGTCCAGGATTCTCAATCTTAGCACTATTTACATGTTGGGACAGAGAATCTGGAGCTCTTCTGTGCATTGTAGGATGTTTACCAGCATCCTGGCCTTTACCTACTGGATGTCAGTGGTACTCCTGATCCCTCTCCACCCCTCACATTGCCAAATGTTCCTTAAGGACAAAATCGCCCCCACTTGAGAACCATTGGTAAAGCCAAAGAAATTCAGGATAATCTTTGGAATCATGGCAGGGCCATAGACTGTGTGTGTTGAGCAAGGTGTTTAGAAAGTTATTCTAAATCTTAGTTTAGTCATATGTGAAATGAGAAAAATACCTAGCTTATGGGACTGTTATAATGATTTCAATGAAAAACAGCAGTGTGGCACAGAACCTGGCACATTGGCCAGTGCGTACGTAGCTCTCTTCCTTTCCTTCTGGATATGTATTGGGTTGCAGTGAGGGGTCAGTGGGTACTACTCAGTCTACTTCAAAGTGAAGTCCAAGTCCACTCATTTCATTCATCTTCATTTCCACCATTGGGAAGTAGACCGAGCTGAGGCAGTCTCTGGGGATAAGGTGTTCCAGGTGGAGGAAGGCACAGGCCAAAGCTCAGTGGTGGGGATATGCTGTGACTGTTTGTGGGTTGTCTCTAAACTGGAGTGGCTTGAGCACAAGGTCCAGCGGTAGAAAAGGAGTATATAGGAATAGGAATTATTATTTTTTTAATGTATCAGGCTTTTTCGAAGGAAGAGTAAATGCTGAGAAGATGATGTCACTGCCTTTCTTTCTTTTTTTTTTTTTAAAGATTTTATTTATTTATTTGAGAGAGAGAGAATGAGAGAGAGAGAGCATGAGAGGGGGGAGGGTCAGAGGGAGAAGCAGACTCCCCGCCGAGCAGGGAGCCCGATGTGGGACTCGATCCAGGGACTCCAAGATCATGACCTGAGCCGAAGGCAGTCGCTTAACCAACTGAGCCACCCAGGCGCCCGATGTCACTGCCTTTCTAAACCAGCTGAGCCAAGACCATCTTATGATAATGAGTTTCCAGAGGGTAACGGTGATGGGCTGACCTTGAGAGCTTCTTTTCCCCACTCGAGTGAGTGTGCCCCAGTCCAAGAGCAACCCTTATATCTTGCTTCCACCAGTTTTATGCTGAGCTCACCAGAAATGCCAGTCCCAAGTTTCACTCGCTGAAGTCACTCACAGTGAGACTAAAATCCAAGGCATTCCTGGAAATGTGCTTGACATTAACAATTGGATTTCTAGTGTCTAAGATGTGCTTGCCCCATGGGTGTTTGCTTGCAACAGCACATAGGAAAGACCAACAGAAGGCAGGTTGTTCATCCTGAGAGCCCGGGCACACTCTGTCTGGGTCACAGAGGTGTCAGTGTAGGGTCAGATGGGGTCAGGCAAACAAGTCTCTGGTAGTATGGCCTGAGGGCACTGTCCTTTTCTAGAACTTTCTCAAACTGCTTTCTGCAACAACAGAAGATATGTGGCTAAGGGCTGACAAAATTCATTATCTTCTAATTCCTAACCTGGGTAAACCAGAGCTATAATAATTAGTAACCAGGCACTGAAATATGACAACACAGAGAGATACTGGCAACATTGCTTCCTCACGCTGGGGAGAGAAGCAGACAGTGTGCCTGGCAGGGGCTCGGTAGATAAACCACCCAGCATTCATGCCCCTGTACAGAGATGAGTCAGAGGTACCCTGCACTGTCTCCTGCGTTCCAGAAGGGCCAGTGTCCCACAGCAGGACCCTGATAGAGAACACACACCCTACTGGCTGCCCCACATATTTACTCATTTCATTCTCACATCACTATAATGATTTGGGTACTGATATTCATCCCGGTTATAGATGAGGAAAGCAAGGAATGAAACATTGATTACCTTGCCCAAGGTCACACGACTGGTTAGCAGAGGAGCCAGGTCAGGCAGCCTGGCACAAGAATTGATGCTATTTTTCATATAAGGAATCTAGGCTCAGAGAGGTTAGTCAACTTGCCAAAAGTTGCACAGATGGCAAGTGACAAGGCTGACATCAGAACTCATGTTCGTTTGCAGCCAATGCACTTTACCTACTAATTAGCAAAAATCCTCCTGGAGGTCCCTTCGTGCATGCATCCTCCCATTGGATTCTCTGAAGGAGCAAGCCTGGAAATGTCACCTGGGGCCCCTTCCAGTGGTACTTTGCCTCACTCCACTCTACAAACTTGTGCTGAGAAAGACACAAACCCCATGAAGTGTGGTTGGAGGGAACCCCCAAGCCACCATGTAGCCTGAAGCTACTGCATACTTTCACCTGGATGTTTTCCAAAATGTGAAATTGCTTAATGAGAATTCGCTTCTTACATGTTTCTGGTCCTTGGTCCTAGCAGAACAGCTGGTGTTTGATGAATGTATTGTTCTTCCAAATCAAGGGGGAAAAGAATAAGGTTTGTGCTTCAAGAAAACATCAAAGCCTTTGGTTTTCAGAATTCTTCTCTAAGTCACTCCTAAAGCACTAGCCACGTCAGTAGGAAGAAAGCACTGAAGAATCAAAGCACATTGCAGTGGGATGCCTGGTTCCAGTCAGGGCTATGGAACTTCTTGACTGTGAATTTATGGAAATCGCTTCACCACTTTGAGCCTGACTTTTCACAAATGAGAATAATAACA
Source organism: Mirounga angustirostris (assembly GCF_029215605.1). Lineage (NCBI taxonomy): Eukaryota > Metazoa > Chordata > Mammalia > Carnivora > Phocidae > Mirounga > Mirounga angustirostris. The sequence goes on along the minus strand of NW_026991709.1, from coordinate 139,634,649 downwards.
GTGCTGGTTATGTTAGCCTCAGGTGAGGATCATCATGGGGCTAGGCGTAGGAAAGATTGTGCAAATATTAAGATGCAATAACATAGTAGGGACACTGCAATATTACAGGGCAGGGGTGTGTGTCTCTTCTTTTAATTCTGCCAATATTAACTAATGTAATAAATATTTATGGAGTACCTATGACATGCCAGACTATTTCTTAGGCTCTGAGGACACAGGTAAATAAAACAAACAATTTCTTGCCATGCCTCTTAATGTAACCAAAATAAGTAAATATTTAGTTTGTTAGAGGTTGGTAAGTCTTAAGGGGAAAAAGAAAGCAAGGAAGAGTAGAAGTATTGGGGGAATCATTGCATTTTTAGATATAGGGAGAAAGATCTCTCTCAGAAGGTTATATCTGGGTCAAGACTTAGAGAAAGGAGAGTGTAGACCACGAAGGAATAATTCAGGACAGTAGGACACTCTGGGGTTCCAAGGAACACACTTTGGTAAGCACTGCCCTGGTGGCCAGACCAACCTCTTTCACTCCATGACTGTGGCTCTTTGGGAGAAGCAGAGTGTGCTTCAGTCCAGCAAAAAGGAAAGAGACCTTAGTTGGCCCCGATTCTGAACATGTTCTTATAAGTTATGGGGTTCAGGACATGCTATCCCCAAATATGGCACCTTGGCACATTAAATATCTTAAGCTGAAGGATTTTCTTTTTTAAAAAAATGGCAGGAGCAAAACCCCCAACCCCTCGCCCTTCTTTCCTGAAAGCAGGAGATAAATCCCCCCATATGAAAGGTAGCCTACCTGAACTGGAGGGAGAAAGATGTTCTTCTCACCAGAGATGGGGAGTTGAGGACTGAGAAATCTACACAAACCTTGTTAAGCTCACTCTTATCTTCCCGGTTACTTCTTCACCACGTATTACCCCTAGCCCAAATGCCTCTGTCTTGTCAATTCTTTACAAATTTATCTTCTACTTACCTAAAAGGTATAAAAGCTTCCTGCTTAGGGCGCCTGGGTGGCACAGCTGGTTAAGCATCTGACTCTTGGTTTCAGCTCAGCTCATGATGTCAGGGTCCTGAGATGGAGCCCCGTGTTGGGCTCTGTGCTCAGTGTGGAGTTTGCTTGATTCTCTCTCTCTCTTTCTCTCTCTCCCTCTGCTCCTCCTGCTCATACTCTCTCTCTCAAAAAAAAAAAAAAAAAAAAAAAAAACCTTAAAAAAAAAAAAGCTTCCTGCTCTGGCCGCTTTCGGTCTTCATTCTCTTGTGAAGTTTCTCATGTGCATGCAAAAATTCAATAAAATGGATATGCTTTTCTCTTGCTAATCAATCTTCGTCAGTTCCACTTTCAGACCCAACCAGGGACCCTAAGAGAACTGAGGAAAACTTTTTCATCATCTCCATAAGCTACTTGCCATCTAATCATTTCTCTTATCTGGAATCCCAATTCACGAAACCTGAAAAAATAACCCGGAAAGCTTCCATAAAATTGGCAGCTCAAGAGAACCACTCTGCAAAGCCTGCTAATTCTGCAGACTCCCCAGCTCCCATTAGGGCTGTAACCAGAAAGGAACATTCACTCTGCAGAGGGTGAGTGCAGAGCTAGCAAGGCTGGCCCACTACAGGTTTCCCCTGCTATCAGAAAGTAGAAGGGACCTATGAACACTTTCATAAGCCAAAATGGCACAAAGTGAAGCAATTACCATTCATTTATATGGAAAAGTTTTTGAGCATTCCCAGACCCCCTCCAAAAATAACCTCCTAGGCTTTTTCTGATACCTTAGGACACATCTTGCTAATGGATGCACAAGATAAATTGAGATAAAGCACAGACGCTCAGAGACAGAGTTCAAAGCTATGTTGGCCTGATGCTGGGATGCCGGAGCGCAGTTCTCAGGGAAGGAATGGGCGGGGCTCCTGCTGCTACTTGGGGTGTATACTGCCTCTCTCAAGGATCACTGCAAAACAAATACTGAATGTTGTTTTCACTTTTTGCCTTTTTTTTTTCATAAAAGCAAAAATCCTTTCCAGATTTCTCTTGGTTGGCAAAAACAGGTACCAGTGTAGGTCTTTTGTAAAAGCGAAGTGGCAATAATGCAAACTTTGAGAAATAGGGGCTCCTGCGCCCTCTGCACAGGGGGGGCCTTGCTTTCCAGTCAGTTGCTCCTGACCGGAGATAGTCAGCAGCGTCCCCAGCCCTGGAGAACGCCGGGCAAGTTCAGCAGCCTCCTTGGCATCACAGGGCTACGGAGGAGGTCTGCCGTGTCCACAACAGCGCAGAAGCCTCAGGAGGACAGTAGCGACCCCAGAATGAGGAAGCTGGTCTCAAGTGGGCCAGAGACTGCATTTGGACCACCTGCGGGTCAGTTAGATTTAGAGTGTTTGTCGCGGCCAGAGCTCCGCATACACTGCATTCCCTGTGGAGAAGAAGCAGCAGAGCCCTGGGCAGCATTCCCAGGCAACTCCTTCAGCCTGAATTCTACTTAACAAGTACTGGGCTCAAGTTGCTATGCTCAGCTTCATAGCCTCACTCCTTCCAGTGAAGCAAGAATAAAAGACTGACTGTGTCTCAGTTGCCCTGGGATGTGTTCTTGCCGCTCAGAGATGAGGTAAGAGACTCAGAGGTAGAGTGCAAGAGGCGTGCTTCTAATCCCAAGCACGTCTAGCCAGGGACCTCTGGCAAGGGGGTAAATGCTCTGAGTTTCAGTATTTCTATCTGTAAAATGGAAAATCATTTCTTCATCAAATAAGAATTCTCCTGAGGATACACCATCTTGTTGGAAAGTCATAACTATGTTAGTTTTAAAATAGGGTTTTTTTGGTAATCAGTCAAGTGCAGACACAAGGTAACACCAGAGGGGTGCCTGAGAGGGAAAGAGATCATGATTCTCACAAGTCCTAGAAGAGCGAGGCATGGCTGGCTGTGCAGGGAGGGGGCCAGATGGGGAGCAAGGTCCAAGGAACAGGTTCAACCAAGTAGGTGGGGAGCCGAGAGAGAGTGAGCACCTGTGGACAAGTGCCTTTATTGGGGGTCAAAGTGGAGTTCACTAGCTAAAGGTGTGAGGAATTTCACTGGAGTGTTCGAATGTCCATAGGTCACAACCAGGGGAGGACAAAAAGAGGAACTTGTGACAGGGACCAACCTGATCACACTAGCGCACCTAGTCACATGGGTAAAAGGGTCACAGCCCGTTTGTGGATCTGTTGAGGTGGTGGGAAAATATGAAGTTTTAAAAACTTATAATACAACATCCTTAAAGGAGAGAAGATGCTGTTCGAGTCTACCTATGCTGGACATCTCCCCAGGGTAAAAACCACCATGCAGAAAATTTCCAGGTCCTTCTGGCAAGCCAAAAATCTCTCCAGGGATTTACATGAATATGCAAATTTGCAACCACATGGATGGAGCTAGAAGGTGCTGAGTGGCATAAGTCAGTCAGAGAAAGACAAATACCATATGATCTCACTCCCGTGTGGAATTTAAGAAACAAAACAAACGATGGGGCACCTGGGTGGCTCAGTCGTTAAGCGTCAGGCTTCAGCTCAGGTCATGATCCCGGGGTCCTGGGATCGAGCTCCGCATCCGGCTCCCTGCTCAGTGGGGAGTCTGCTTCTCCCTCTCCCACTCCCCCTGCTTGTGTTCCCTCTCTCTATATCTCTCTCTCTGTCAAAGAAATATATAAAATCTTAAAAAAAAAAAAAAGAAAAGAAACAAAGAGAGAGAGAGTCAAACCAAAAAACAGACTCTTAACTATAGAGAACAAACTGGTGGCTACCAGAGGGAGTGGGTGAAACAGGTGATGGGAATTAAGAGTACACTTACCATGATGGGCACTGAGTAATGTATAGAATTGCTGAATTACTATATTGTACACCTGAAACTAGTATAACTCTGTATCTTAACTATACTGGAATAAAATAAAACTTAATGAACAATATGCAAATGAGTCAGACCAAGGGACCCCTTCAGGACCACCAGACAATCAACATTTTTACCCACCTCTCACCCATCTTTTCTGTCCTGCTCATTGGATTCTCACTGGTAAATATGTTTTCTCCAACTGCTTTCATTAGAAACTAGTTGCACACCAAATGTAGATAAAAGCGGTGTTTTTTAAAAAAATGGGTTTATATTAGATTTTTTTTAAATTAAGTAAGAATTTTTTTCCATTTAATCATATCTCTCTGAGGTAGGAATTGTGAAATGAAGTTGATGTTTTTAGATGAGAAACTAGGAGGGGGGCCTCAGATAGGTAAGGAAGCCACACCTAGAAAGTGGCAAAGCCAGCCCCAGTCGGTTTGATTTCAATTCCCTGATCTAACTGCAAAGCTATACTAGTTAACTATTTCTTCATAACAAATTACCCCCAAACTTAGCAGTTTAAAATAACAAACACTGATGATCTCACTGAGCTTCTGAGTGTCCAGAATCAGGGGGCATCTCAGAGGAGTGGTTCAGATTGAGGTCTTAAAGCTGCAGTCAAGACGTTGCCTGGGGTTGCAGTCATCCCAGTGTGTTGCTGGAATAGAAGATCCAAACTTGCTCCCATGGATGTTGGCAGGAAGCTATGCCTGTCCATAGGGCTGCTTACAATATAACGGCTTCCTTCTCCAGAGTGAATGACCTGAGAGAGAATGGTACCCAGATATATGTCCTAGGAGGTATCTAACCCAATCTCAGAAGTGACATGTCATCTCTTCTCCCATAAAATGTTATTGGTCACAGATTCCAACCCTAGGAGAATGTGGAGGGCACTGTCCAAGTGAGTATCTTCCAGGAGACCAGGACTGTGGTGGGCCACCTTGGAGGCTGGACAGGATTGCCCAGCAGAGTTTGATGTTATCACTCTCAAAGGACTCAACAGCCCTCTTGGCTCATGGTCTCCCTGCCAGCTACACATCAGCATGGAGAAGGTAGGGAAAGGTTTTTCTAGGCATCTTCTTGATACAGAGATGAGGAAAAAAGGGAATGAGGAGGACTACATAAACATGCGTTATTTTTGCATCCTTCACCAGTGCCTTGAAAACATTAGACATGATATGTTGAGGGTAGTTAACCCTTTTCAGGATATGCACACACCCATTTTTTGATGAGAAACAGAAAGAGAGAGGGAGGGAGGGGATGGGGCTTACTTTTCCAGTCTTTCTAGATACAGATTCCCCAACAGCTTTAGTGCTGTTTTTCTCATAACATGGCAGGACATAATCTAGCTCAGGAACTAAGAAAACCTGATGGAGAAATGAGCCCTAAATGTTGGCTATACTGCCCAGCACCAACAGATGATAAACTCCCGCTGCTCCTTGAATAGATCTATAACTATAACTGCACTTGCCCCTTTTAAAAATAACAGTCGGGGTGGAGAGTATTTCTAAGATAGTAGAGTGTCACCTTCATTTTTAAACATGAATAAGCTACACAGATGAAGCCTGTGAGGGCTAAAGCATCAGGCAAGGGAGACTCAGGGCAGAGGCAGAGGTAGATTTTGTCAGGGGGTTCTAGAAAAGAGTCGGTTATTCATTCACTCTTTCAACTAGCTTGTGGGTAGCCTTTATTATGAGATGGCTACTAAGCATTTGGGGGAATATTAAAATATATGGGGTGCAGGTAGAATATTATCGATTGATTCCCACACATTTAGTAGATAGACATATCCTCAATCACTTATTCACTCACTGACCAAATATTGCCGTGTCAGACATTGTGTCAGAAACTGGTGTGGCAAAGATAAGTAAAATAAGTTGTCTGTTCTCCAGAGCCCACGATATCCTGGAGGGTCAGGATTACAGTGCATCAGGAATGATAAGGGAAGAAAGAAAAAAGGAGGCACCCCTGTCAGTTTGGGAGAGAGGATGGAGAAGTTTCTAAGGGGGAGTGGTACTGCAGCTGAGTCTCAAAGAGAGAGTTTAAATCATTCCTTAGATGCATGTAATGTAATATGCATATAATGCATAACTGACTTGTGTAACTGACTTTCCATCTGTCTGTCCACTAACGGGGTGTGGATTAGAGGTTGCAATCATGGGCTTTAGTTTGGATCCCAGTTCTGCCATTTACTAGCTGTGGAACCCTAGGTAAGTAACTCTCTGGATGCCTGTTTCCTCATCCATAAAATAGGGATACTATTAGAGATTACTCCCCATGATCATTATGGGAATTAAATACATGAGTTAATGTCTGCAAAGTGCTCAAGATAGTACCAAGCACAAATAAGTACTAAGAGTACCAAGCTCTATGTACATATCACTTATTTCTATCTAGACAGAGAGGCAGTAATAAACATTTTCCACTGGAATACCTCCCAGTTATATTCCTGGGTCATAGGAATTAAAATCAGGGCCCACGAAGGAGAAAAGCCAAGTTGCTGGTTTTGAGGGAGGTCGTAGAGATAATGTGAGGAATTTTTATGGTTATCCACTGGGAAAAGTCAGAGTTGCAAACTTTTGGGCAGGAAGCAGGGGCAAAAGCCAGGCATCTCAGATCTTAACAGTATCAGAGACCTTGAGGTGGGAGCGGTTGTACGGATAACCTCATGAATGTTTTGGCTAAATTGACTGCAACATGGAGGGGCCAGAGTGCTTGGGTGCTCCAGCAGCCTCCTGCGGGGCGGAAGAAAAACCTGAGCTGCTTTCAAACTCTATGTCTTCATTGTGTCTCCCCTTCTCTACTCTCTCCCTTTGGGAGGCCCAGAGACTGAACCCATTGGGGAAACTGAGCCTGCAGTCAGTGTACAACTTATATCTGAATAACTGCTCTACAAAGTATGGAGTGGGGACCCTTATGTATAGCAAAAGAAATAAAACTAATTGTTATGACATTTGTCTACATTGAGTACCGTGTTATATATGTATCATTCCATGTTTAGCTTCAAACCAGTCTCCCGAGGAAGCTAGTATTATCATTCCCATTTTAAAATGAATGAGGAGATATTCAGAGCAATTAATAACTTTCCCAATGTTGTTATTTGCAGTTGGAAGAACTGCATTATGAGCTAGATCCATATGACTCTAAGGCAAGTGCTTGTAACTTCTGTGCTATGTGGTATCAGAACTAAGGAGTTATAGAATTCCAGAGAAGAGCAGAGGGGGAAATGGTGAGGACTTCCCCAGCGATTGAGTATTTGGGTTGAGTATCAAAAATGGTTAGGGTTTTACATGTGAAAAAGTAGAACAGGTCATTTCAGATGAAGAAATGCAAAGGTTATGAGGGTATGAGCTTATGAACCTCCCAGGGATATGGGGAGGAGGCCAGTGTGGCTTACACATGGGATGTGGTGGCACACAAAGCTGGCTAGGGTCAAGTTCAAGGAGGGTCATTTGTTCCCTCAACCTAATAAAAATGCAAACTCTTCTTTACAGTGAGCTGGTGGGGAAGGGGAATGGAAGGAGAGGCTCCGTGTCCTACCAGGCAGGACACACAAGTGACATTCTGTTCTAACAGGCTTTTGCCCATGGTTGATGCTCAATTTCTGCATCACTGTCTAAAGACGGTGGCCTGACCTCGAGGCACTGCAAGGGACCCAGCTGTCTGGATTGGACTTGATGATGTGAAATCAGCAGCAGAAGAGAAACGTGTAAGGAGCTGAACCTTGGACCCAACCTGATGGATCCTGAAGCTGAGGGGGTGCCTGACTATGCCAGGAAAGAGTCCCCTCCAGCTTGCCTGCGCAATCCTGACAATTCCTACGGTGATGCCTGTTTGGAAACAACCATTCCACAGACAGCCCATGTGTTTCTGAATTAGGGTTCACGGAGATATCAAGTCTGGGATTTGTTTTTAATGACCTTGTTCTTTTCCCACACCATCCTTGACTAGAAATCACCCCCAGGCAGCTAGCATGTCGTTTTCAGAAATAATGTGAATTCAAAACAACAAGACCTATTCACTGAAAGAGTAGTTATGGTATCATTACAAAAAAAACCCCAAAAAACAAAAAAACAAAAAAACAGTGAAGTGTTCGTTTTGTAAGCAACAGTTCAGGTTCATACTCTAGCTCTTAGCACTGAGCTCTTCCGTGACCTTGGACAAAGTGCTCACCTTGCCCAAGCCTCCATTTTCTTTTCTTTTTTAAGATTTTATTTATTTATTTATTTATTTGACAGAGAGCACACAAGCAGGCAGAGTGGCAGGTAGAGGGAGAGGGAGAAGCAGGCTCCCAGCTGAGCAGGGAGCTCCATGTGGGGCTCCATCCCAGGACCCTGGGATCATGACCTGAATGGAAGGTCATGATCTCGACTGAGCCACCCACGCACCCCAAGCCTCTGTTTTCTTAACTGTAAAATAGGGTCAAGAAAGTGTGCCTCGCAGGGTGGATGGGAGCAGAAGTGAAATAAGGTGCATGAAAACACATTGCTATTTTGAAGCCTTGAGCTTTTGGACTATATGAGAGGCAATAGAGTCATTTAAGAATCTGAGGGAAACATCAGGCCCCTAAGGGGTCCCCTTGGACACTACTTTGTGCCCTCTCTTAGGTCCCCTGAGTAGAGGCTTCTTCCCAGGGACAAAGCAGAAGACAGGAGTTTCGGGCACCGTTGGCTCCCGCTTTAGGCAAGGTCTCTGATTACCTTCACCTCCTCTGTGTCCCAGCAAATAGAGATGGTGACACCCAGGTGCATGTGCATTTAGATGTGTCTTGAACAACAGCACAGACCCAAAAAGTATCCCTCTCCACTGCTCCCTGACATGACTAGTTACTACCTGTTTGTAGTTCTGTGGTCTTGGGAGAGTTGTTTAATCTCGGAATGCCTCAGCTTTCTCATCTGTCGAATGGTGACATTACTTCCTTCATCATACTATTGTTGTGAAGAGTACTTAGGATACTACATATTAACAGAATGTCTGGCACATAATGAGCACTCCATGAATATTAGCTCCTGCTAACATTATAATTGCTGCAGTACATCGCAATCACCTCATTCCCTCACACGGGGGCCTCAGCCCCACTAGACTGCATGTTCCCCCCAGGGTGGGGCAGGGCTTGGGGGTCTGCCGTACAGTAGATAAAAACTAAATGAATCCAGAAAGGCCAGCCATCCCAGTGGACAGGAGTATGCAGACAGCAGGACAGATCTGCTTGGAGGGGCAGAAAATGAAGCTGAGACTCAAAATGAGCTGAAGTCATTGCTGGGTAAGGAGAAGTGGCCAGAGCACTCATGCCAGGCTGGGCCCAGGCATCCTCCAGGATGACAGCGAGGCCAGGGCGAGCTGGGAACTCAAGACTACAGATACTGGAGGCCTTGGGACACACGTTAAGCAGCAGGGATCCTATCCCATGGGCATCAGTGTTTTCCAAACTTCAGCCAGAATCACCTGCATGGTTTTTGCCAGACCTGAGTAACTCAGGTTACTGACTTACTCAGGTTACTGACTTAACCTTGTAATATTTTCCTTAAATTAATTTACATTTTTTAAACTTATACTGTCTAAGAAAACTCTATTAGTATTGTCAGTAATAATCCATGTCTTCTGCGGTGAATATAATGGTGAAACAAGTAAAGTAAAAACAACTTATTTTCATAAACCCTTGCTAGATACTTTTGCCTGTGAAGGCTCTGAGCCTACTGTCTCCTTGGCTAAAAAGGGAAATCAGTAGGTTTCCGAGGAGTGTGAAAACCATCAAGCACATATGGCAAACTTTTCACTTAGAGGGATGGAGAAGAAGCTGGGAAGGGAATGTGCTTGGTGCTGTGGAATCCGATGTCAGGTAATGCTGTCACTGTGGGTTTCTAAAAGCATCCTCCGAGCTGCCAGGGGCAAAGGTCCCACAATTAGGGAAACCATCTCGGGATGATGGAAACATCTTTTAATGGTTTTAGGGAAGAAAAGTGACCCCTTTAAAACATCTTTCTGGCTATATTAAGAAGTGTGGATTTATGGGGACTGAGACTGGTGGCTGGCAGTTCAGATAGAAGCAAATGACCACAGGTGAGAGGTAGTGAAGGTCTGAGAGCAGAACGTTGTAGGGCTAGGGGGAGGGGGGAGAGAAGCCTCTAATGGAATATTCAAGGAGCATGGTGGTGCTTGCTGATTGACTGTGCAAAGAAAGAATTTAGGATGCCCTCCCTGGGGTCAACTTGGGCCATTGGGAATATGATGGTGGAAGAGAATTCTGAAGGCGATGTTCCCACTGCTCTTTTCTGAACTTGTCCATTCTCTTCTTCCAGGCTCCCAGGTTCTTCCAGCTGATTCTAGGAGCTCAGACCTTCAGGATGCCCCCAGTCAGACATGCAGAAGAATTCATACTCCAAACCCATTAGACTGCCTAGGATGATCCCAAAGTAGTGGGCTAGCAGAAGACAAATCACTCTATATCTTGCTCTCCCCATTCCACTACTATTATACAGTTGAGAAATAGTTAAAAGGAAAATCAAGCACAAGAGCAAAAAGAACTTCAAAATTCACCCAGAGAATCCCACAAACCCAGGTGTAGATTCCAGGATATCACTAATTTTCTTTTTCCACTTGGTGACTAAGTGGGGTAAAGAAAGTTAGAAGCCACGTGTATGCCATTTACATCTCAGATGATTTCTTAGTGCTGCTGGAGGAACAATTTTCTTGGTCCCAGGCTTCCTTACTTCACTGCTCAGACAGACATCTTTATTGCTACAGTGGAATTCCTGCCTTTTCCTTGAGGGGCCAGTGGTCTGCACATCAATTTGCTATATCCTGGAAATGATACTATCCATCTTATTTCTCCCTTATCCAAATGAAAATATCAGCTGGCAGTCACAGCAGAAAGTGGCTAATGAACCAGCTCACACTACGGTGTAAATGACTATGAGTAAGTTAACTGTCTAACATTTAGCAACGAATTAATCCAGAGGAATAAATATCTTATGTGAAATTTCAGATCCATGGGGCTTTATTTTGAAGTAGCAGATATATCTTTTCCCTCCTGTGAGCCTATCCTAAATCAACAGACACCAAGGCATTAAAGTTTCATTGATTGGGTAAGAGTGGCCTATAAAAGACACTCCCAAGAGTGTCATGAACAGTCTACTTTCAAGTTCGGCCATAGAGTCAATTAAGTTCTGAAACAAACACCTTCTCCTATTTCTAAGAATGATCACGTCTATTTCAAAATGAAAACTTCTCCTTTGGTGATGCTTTAAAAATTGAAAAGACAGTAAAGGTAGTGACAGAATGCATAAAGACCCTCTTGGGAGGATCAAAATATTTCCATGTAACTTTGTCAGTGGGTGGACTAGTGATGTAATCTGACATTTCATAGGTAATTCAAACATATTATCTGAATAGAAAAATGGAAGGGAACACAGGCGAAAGTGATAAACATTCCAGAAATTACATAGACAAACTATGGAGTTCACTATTTTGAGAAACTAGTGGTTTCTGCTCCCCTCATTAAAAATATGTCAATTTTCTTTAAGTGGACAGCCTTTGAATTTGTCCTTGTTGACAAATTTCCTATTTGAACCTACTTGAAAAGATTGAAGAAGTTGTTCATAATTTGATTTAAAATACCTCTTGACTCTGAGATGGGAGGTCAATAGGTGTTGTAAATTGTGGCCATTCAGAAGCCAAAAGATCAGTGTCAGCCAACAGGTCTATTTCCTTCAACTTTTAGGAGAGTAGCTAAAACATATAGTTGTATTATAGTCTGCTATGTCAGAGAACCAAAATTAATGATATGGCCTACAGAACATATTCTTTCTCGACCAAGTCATGTTTTTTAACCCAGAAGTGTCTTTTTTGACATAGTACTTGATTATTCAGTCAAATCATAGATTCCTAAGATAGAAAGGAACTTAAATGTACATATACCCTATGTTGTTATATCTAAAATAATGGTTTCTAACCCTGGATGCTCATCAGAATTCCCTAGAGAGCTTTTTAAAAAAATGCACATGGCTGAGCCCCACTCCTGGGCTACAAATCGTTATCTGTGGTCGTTTGGGCCCAGGCATCAGTATTTTTGAAAGCAACCCTCCGCCTCCATGACCCTGATGAATACCCAGGGTGGGGAACCACTGACTTAGAAATCAAATTCACCCCTAGTGTTGAGTTTGTGCTTCTCAGTGGTAAAATTCAAGGAACACTTCACTCATATATAAGGGGTTTCTTGGAAAATGAGCCCTGATGCAATATTTAATTTGTTTTCCTCTTTCCATGTACAACATGGACTTTCCCTTTCCTCTATAGTCAGGAGAAGAGAGCTCGACTGAGCAAGAATAAGATATTAGTTGAATAGGGAGAGGGGTTTGGAGGCACCATCCTCCCCACCACCATTCCTTGGAGAGAACCTTCAAGTTTCTACCAACAACATCCAATGAAGCCAACTGAGGTATGAGTGAAGACTGGGGAACTAACCCACTGGACCCTGTGCCAACCCAGCTCAGCCTGGACATTGCAACCTGTGGCTGCCCTACCTTTGGCTTGGGCATGGTTGTATTTCTGCCTGGGGAGTGAGCTACAAGGATCCCTCTCAGCCTATGTGCCCCAAGCCATGTGTCAGCTGTAATAGTTACAAGAACCAAACACAAAGAGTTAGTGACTATAATGCATGTAAATTAAAACATATTCTCTGGCCTAGGATATTGGTATCATTGGGTTATTTTACTGGCATCTGCAATTTGTACTCCTTATTCTCAAAAATGATGATCTAGCCTTTAAACCTAATGAATCAGTGAATAATTGTTGAACTTCTACTGTGCTTAACACTGTACCAGGCACTTTGAAAAAAAGATTTATTTGTTTATTTATTTATTTATTTATTTAAGAGAGAGAGAGCACATAAGCATGAGTAGGGTTGGTGGGGGAGAGGGAGAGGGAGAAGCAGGCTCCCCACTGAGCAGGGAGCCCGATGCAGGACTCTATCTCAGGACCCTGGGATCATGACCTGAGCCAGTGGCAGCTGCCCAGTTGACTGAGCCACCCAGGTGCCCCTGTACCAAGCACTTCAGTGAATAGAGAATAGGACCTAAACCTTGCTCTCAGAGAACATCTATTTCGTGCACCCGTAAACAGTGAAAACGTTGTGAGTTGAAAAAGCAGTGATCTCTGGGACTTTAGACACTGATCAAAAGAGAAAGTACACATAGAAGAATAACAAAGAATAGATTTGGACCCAAATGGGGGAGATAGTAGGAAGGGTCGTGAGAATCCAGCAGAGGAAATTACACTTGGTAAAGACAGCCACGGGGGGATTTGATTCCAAGGAATGCTCTGATGGCACCGTGAGCAGTGGTACTAGCAGGAAAGGGGGTGAACTGGGAGGATGGAGGCAGGCTGGTGGGACACTCAAGCAGGTGTTGTTACATGACTTTGTGGCCATAGGATCCCATTTCGAATGGAAAAATCATAAGAATTGGTCTTTGGGAATGGAGAACAATGAAGAATGAGCAATGAAGAAGATGCAAAATTTCTAGGGTAAACGGGGGTATGGCTATAAACAGTCATCTTGGAAAGGAACCAAGAAGTTTGCTTTTGAAGACATTGGGTTTGAAGCCATTCTAGGACATCTAAATAAAAACTCCCAGTTGGTAGTGGAAGATAAGAGGTTAGGCTCTGAATAAGAGAGATCAGAATGATGGATCCTCTAAGATTGAGAACCTAAGGAAAAAGGAGCTTAGAGTTGCAGAGTTTGGGGAACAGCCTTGAGAGAAGAGATCATCAGTGAGCTCTGTGTGTGAGAAGTATGCTTGTGTAGTTATTTATATGTGTAAATGCCTCCTATGTGGTTTTATTGAGATTGAAATCTCAGACTTTTGCCCAAAACAACTCCATTTTATGCCATCAGTTTAAAATCTTCCACAAAGAATGAAATTCCTTTTGTATCTTTCCCTGAGTTGACCAATGAGCTCTAACAGAACATTTTGTCAGACAGAAAAAAATGTGTACAAAAAAGGGGAGTGACAGTTACCTTTTAAAACTGACCTTTCATTTTTCATATTTTATTCATCCTTTTTTAACAGATAAGGTTAAACTCATTGTTATTTAAACTGCATTACTAATTCAGTGAATTTGTGGGGAAAACATTGAAACTACAGTAGTACTGAAGATTTAAGCATCTTATTTTTAATGAACCAGTTATTACTTTTTCTCCAATTACCAATCAATCACAGCTCCTTTTTATTCCAGACTGTGAAATATGGAGCAATGTAGCAGTATTTAGCAGAGAATCTGTATGTAATGGGATTCAACAGGAAATTATACAGAATAATCATTATTTCTCTTTAGGACTCCGAGTGAATATAACTAACCTATCTGGGCCAATTCCACCTCATCTATAAAATGGGCCAAACGAGATCTGACTTGCTCATCTAATAGGTTTTCCATGAAGACCAAAACTAAAAATATGGAGTAGCATATGAAAGAACTTTCTAATCCATAAAGCCTCACAGGCATGAAAGTTACCACTGTTGTAAATTGTATGAGTACCCTGAAGAATGAAGAGAGTTCTCTATTAGCATAATGCTAAGGCAGATAAAGGAGCATTTGGCTGGGCTCTGAGTGATACAGAATGTGGGTGCATCTGAGATTGTCTGAGTTTGGGTCCCCTCACAAAAGGAGGCACTAAAGCAAGGGTTTTTATTCATGTTGTTTATCTGGAAAGTTCTGTGAGGAAATGGGGAAGGAAGACAGGGAGGAGGGACAGCAATGAAGGATGCAAACATAAGCAGGACACTGCTGTGAGCAACGCGGGTTCAGTCCCACAGGGATCCTCTGAAGGACCGTGTGCAGCACTCCTCTGAATTATCCGGTGAGGAGAGGTAGCTTAGGTACTTAGTCTCTAACTCCCATCCCACCCTGGAGGGTTGCTCCTGGGGCCTTACCTCCTGATATTTCCAGGCTGTGACATGTAGGAACTGAAGGAAACAAGAATATGTCACCCTGAGATATACTTCTCTGACAAAAATAATTTTGAGCTGACAGCAATTAATAAGCAGCAAAATCAGAAAAAGCTCCTTGTACCTCCCCCCTTTTCCGCCTAAAGGCAGGATATAAATTCCGTTTTATAGGAGATGGCACCAGAAGAATCTACCAACAAACCTTACTCCATTAGTTTCCTTCCATATATTTACTTTCCACAATTTCGCCACCCTTGGAAGCCAAAGGCCACTTACTTTCTTTGGTCCTGTCATTTTGCTATGAGTTTATTGTTCTTTGTTGAAGATGCCGTATAACCCAGAGTTCTGAGCCACCTCCGCATTACTCATCTGGGTACTCCCATGTGTTACATGTGGGATGTTCATGTTGGTAAACTTGTTTTTCTCTTGTTTATCTGTCTTTTGTGATAGGAGTCCCACTTTAAGACCCTGAGATGGATAGAGGAAAAATGTTTCCTCCCCTCCAGAGCTAAGCATGCTCGCGCTGGCTAGAGAACACCTTCAGCTAGAGTTGCTGGAAGCCATGGGCACGTACAGGAATGTCCGTAGCTGACCTCCAGGGTAGAACAAGGCCATATGGGGGGGCATCACACCTCTGCTTTGCAGCTAGGACAATTAGGTTTTGAATCCTGGGTCTGCTCCCCTTAAACTGTCCTGCACGTCGCTCAACCTTCCTGACTTCAATTTCTCCAGCCGCAAACCGGGGACAGCAATAGCTACCTTGCAGAATATTAAGTAAGTGATTATGCATTCTTTTGATGGCATATCCAATCACCAATGTTATTTAAAAATAGTAAATGTCCTGGGAAAAAGTTCACGTATAGAATTAAATGAATACAGGAGGTCACACTTACTTGCACGATGAGTCCGTTTTTGTAAAGTACGTATATTTTATGCAAAAGGGTAATAATTGGGACAAAACGTACTAAAAGATTGAGTGCTTATTCTGATTTCTATTTTCCTATGTACACTTTTCTTCATTTTTAAAGTTTTCTGCCAAGAGTTTCTATAACTCTATAATCAGAAAAAGGCAAATTTCACAGAACCCATTCTTCAGGGCTCTTCTGAGGATACTAGATGATTGCACAAAAAAAGTATTTATCGCAGTCCATGACACAGAATATGCGCTTAATATATGATCATTCAAAAAGCAAGTAATACACATTACTAATGAAATGAGAGCTTGCTTACCACGCACCAGGCACTGTGCACAGCACTTTGTGTTTATATACTCTTTTAATTCCCAAACTAGTCTTATGCGGTAGGTACTGACCTCACCACAGTTGTGCAGATGTAGGATAATGAGAATTAGGAAGAATATGAAAGCTTATTAAAGAAACATCTTTCTATGTATCAAAACTCCTCAGAATGGCTTTGACATTTTAAAATAGATGGCTCAGAAAAAAAAAAATTCACTTCCTTACTTTTTTTTTCTTTTTTTAGTTCAGAGACTGAACATAGTTTAAAGAACTGCTACTTTACCAGAACACTGGTTAAGGTTAAATGTCAAAGAGTAGCCCCTGGGTGACCACAGTCCATGAGCAGACTGTGAGGCAGAAATCAAATGGACCTGGGAAGCTTCCGGCTTGGCCTGTAGGGTAAGATTTCTGTGCGTCTCTGAAACACAGTTATCTTTGCTAACAACAAAGGAGAGCTGGAGACAGCGTTTCAGCCTGCAAAGACCCATACCCCAGAAATTAGAAGAGGCTGCTTCATGGACCGTTCTGTTGCAGGCCACAGAACCAAAACGTGCCCATTAGGAGCAGTGCCTGAGAAATAAAGAAAGGAAGATTTGTATCGGACAGAATGGTGTGTTACTTTGCTTTATCTGTGTTGCTGATAGTAGAGCCAAGGCCCTTTTCTGGTTTCTTTGTTACTGTTGTTGGTGTGCTGGGTTCGATAGAAGCATGTGGGACTTAATTAAAATAGTTTAAATGGCCCTAGTCTGTCAAGCTTACAATTCCCCTTAAAAGCCTCTTGGGGGCGCCTGGGTGAGGCTCAGTTGGTTAAGCGACTGCCTTCAGCTCAGGTCATGGTCCTGGAGTCCCGGGATCGAGTCCCGCATCAGGCTCCCTGCTCAGCGGGGAGTCTGCTTCTCCCTCTGACCCTCCTCCCTCTCATGCTCTCTGTCTCTCATTCTCTCTGTGTCAAATAAATAAATAAAATTAAAAAAAAAAAGAAAAAAAAAGAAAACCTCTTGGTTCTCCCCTTAGTGAATTTCATTATAAGAAAATCAAAGAGAAAAACTCTGGAAATTGTTACCCCGAAAATAAATGAGGAGGGGGTGGGGGGGAGGGGCCAGTGCCTGCATGACTGGGAATAATAGCAAACCCATGCGTAATTTTCAGCTTAACTCTTTTCAAATGGCAGAGAGCTTCAGCTTCTGCTTGTCAGAGGTGGAGGCCTTGAAAAATACACAGGAGAGCTCTAAGCCTATTTTCCGGGCCCCTCTCTGACTCTGTTTCTTGTTGGCGGGAGGGAACCAGGGAAGGTGAGAATAACAGCTTCGCCTACTGCTGTTTTGATTCCAGGTGGCAGGAAAGCTTGCAGGCCCTTTGAACATGTGCTCCTATTAATTTGAGGGAGGCTCCTGTGTGGATGAGCAAAAGACCTTGTGTCCCAGATAGGGGACAAGCATTAGTGTCTAAGAGCTATGAATACTGGGACTACCACTAGTGGGCTTATATTTGTGAATTTAATCTCTTGCGGCATTAAGAAAGCTAAGTATGAAAATGGCCTATTATCTTGATTTTTAGCATCATTCCCAGTTTTGTTTTGTGATGCTTTCCTCGATTTTTCCTAGATTTTCTTCACCTTTTTTTTAAAATGTATATTCTCTTGTGTTATTTTGTGCATTATTGTGAGCTACTTTAAGTTGTTCTTAGAAGACAGTAAAGCATAAAGAACGTTAGAAGAATTCTTTGTGGGCAATAGTGAGGGGTCCACTTGGTACAGAAGTTTGTCCTCGAGGAGTAAAAACCAAGGGGACACTGTCTCAGGGAGTATGGTTGTAGATTGCTTGTTCTCTCTGGAGAAGGAATGTTGCAGCTGAAAGGGGTAACATGGATAGAAAACTGGGTTCAAAGATGCCGACTTGACAGTCCACCATTGTTTCAGAGAGAGTCCCTAAGCCTGGGGGTGACAGGAATTCTCGCCGTCAGCCAGGGGTTCCACTAGTGTGAGGCAGAGGGGGTTTAGCAGGTCTCTCCATGGCCTGGGTAAATAGCACCACAAACATCCATTTCCTTTTGTGCTATGTCAGTGCCAACCTGACACATTTCTGATGATTTTATTGAGCTCCGGGCACCCTGACAGGGGTACTATTGACAGAAAGAGAAAGCATACTGATGCCTAGAACAAACTAGAAAAGAAGTGCCCTCCTAGAAAGGAAGGCTCCTACTCATTGGACTTCTGACATTGAATCATTAGTCATGTGTCCATAGTTAAGAGAAGTTTTACACTAAAACACTGATCACACCAGTGACCTGGGAAAGTCGACTTTCTCCATCTGTATGGTTGGGCCCCAGACTGAGCTTGTCAGTTCATCTAGGAAACTGAACCCTCTGGGGCTTTAAAGTGGTCAGGCCTCAGCATTCCCGTAGTTATAGCCTCTGCTAGGATCTGTCTGTCTTTGATTATGTTCCCACAAAATCCTCAGATAACGATTTGACTGCAGTTTGTTTGTTTGGGAGATGATTATGAGGAGCACTGGGAAGGCAGAGGAGGAATGAGTCAGAGATGGGAAGAAACCACTGTGGTCAACTGAGACTCACTGCCCTTGGGACACTTTGCTAGATGGTGTCGAATACCTCAACTTCACAAGAGATCCTTGATCACATCCCCCGCTGGCTAAGGACTGCTCCAGGGGGGAATTAGCTCCTGGGGACACTGCTTAGGCTGAGTAGACGTCTTTGGCCAGGGAAAGCCCTCAGCCCTAGTTAAAGAGTTGCTGGCACTGGCTGTAGGGAGTCCTTGGGGTATATGGAACAGCGGGCTCTGCTAAGATTTGGGTGGGGCAGTGCCAATGTCTATGATACCCTTCAATAATATCAGCAAATGAGACTGCACTCTTGCATTTCCTGCATCCATCTACTGCTGCCTCCCAATTTATTTGCCATGTTCATTGATTTTGATTCTGAATTCTATAGTAAGCTTCATAAGAGTGGTCCATGTTGGATCACTAAAGGACACTAATTGAGGGCTTAGGGCACTAACAATGTTTTTTTAAAAACAAAGAAAAAATATTGCAACTATGATCGTGGGAAATAACACGATTTTATCGACTTCTTTTCATTGATGTTATGGTTAGAATTGTTTTCATTCTGAGTCATGTCTGGTGATTGGGGAGGCAAGGGTAACCAGAGCTCCGGCTTCTACTGGTATTAATACAGCCCTGAGGCTAAAGATGAATCCAATCAAGACATAATTAATTTCCTAGCCCTAAGTGTACTGGAGCTGCCTCCCCAACAGCCAAGCAGCTGCCTTTTCCAAGAATGGCCTCAGCATGTAGGAGTGAAGTTGCAGTAGCAATGAATTTACCTGATGATCCTGCCCTTTTGGCCATGGTGATTGGACATCCGATGCAAGTTGTATCAACCAGAGTTGCTCTCTGAGAAATTTAAAGTTTGGAATGAAGAAACAGAGTAAGAGTGATTGGATCTGAGTAACCTTAAGATGGTGGAACTTTGGAAGGAGAGTCCATGTGCCCTTCTGGAGTAAGATCTTGATTTTTTCTTTCCATTCCAAAGCCAAGATCGTTAATGAAGACTCCAATGTGGAGTGTGGTGGACATTCATTTGTTGCCTGGTTAACATTTATCCCCCAATTCCCACTTTCTAACAGGGCACTGTTGACATTAATGTGTCTGTCTTGTGGATAAGGTGACCCCACCCTCAATCAGATACAGACAGTGGTAAGACTAACCCAGTCAGTTAACCCCATTTCACTTGTCACAGTGACTGGTTCAGGTAACCCAGATCAAGTCACTTCCCAGGCCACAGGGATTACTTAATTGTTGGGCACATCACCCAATTTAGGCTGTTATCCTTCAAATAAAACTGTATTGGTTCCTTGGGTTGGCCACCTACTGAAAGGATCTGTAGTTAATATAGACAGGTAAACTGAGGGCACAAAGTCATGGTGATAATGAGCCATGGTGTTTTTTACAAAGTTCAAGGGGTACTTATATGTTAATGCTATAATAGCTAGGGAAATACTCTGAAGAATCCAAAGAATGATGTGGCCATCTGACTCAAGGGGGGTCTCCAAGGATTCTTGCCTTATGCTATTCGGTGCCTTTATATAGTCTGTCCAACACTAAAAAGAGCTGGCCTGTGCAGCAAATAAGACACTGCAAAAATGATGGAGTGTCACTTTTGAGACTGGGTCATAGAAATCACTGTGGCTTCTATTTTGTTCTCTGGAACCTCTTGCTTGCTCTTGAGGAAACCAGATGCCATGTCATAAGGAATTTATGAAGCTGAATGGAGGGACCAATGTGGTGAGGAACTGAGGCCTCCTACTAATAGCCAGAATCACTCACATCTATGTGAGTGAGCTATTTTGGGAGTGGATTCTTTAGCCCCAGCTTTAAAGATGACAGCTCTGGTTGACATCTTGAGTATATATTTGGTAAGAGTTCCCAAGTCAGACAATTCAATTATACCATTCTTGAATTCCTGACCCACAAAAATTATGAGAGATAATAAATGTTGTTTTAAGCTGCTAAGTTTGGGAGTACATTTTTATGCAGCAATAGATAACTAATACACATAATAAACCACCTATGTACACACACACTAATATAATATATTATATATGTACATGTATGTATATACACATACATATCTCCCAAGTGGAAATATACTTTTCTGAAGAATGAATACATTTTCTTATTTCTTTCATCCATCCATCCATCCATCCATTCATTTGTTCATTCATTCATGGAGTGTTCACCATGAACCAGGAAATGAGCTAGGCACCAGAGATACATTGTCCCATACTCTAGGTGCTCCATCTGTAGCCTATAGATTTCCTAAAAATCCTTGGGTTTGACTCAGGTTTATCAGCTACTGGTCTCAGTACTCATAGAAAACACAAAGCTGATTGGAAACACTATTTGCACATCGAGCTAAAAGTCTGAGCAATGAAGACAGGCTCTCTAACCAAGTGCACATAAATATATCATTTTGTCAAAAGCCAGTGAAGCTCTCTCGAAACTGATGTCCTACACTGACCTAATGGCGTCAGGGAAAAGATAAGTCACTGCCACATATCCAGTGCTGAGTGTTTTTGTTGTTGTTGTTTTGACAAGACTACTCAATTTTGACTGTACGTGTTCTCAGAAATGGTAAATCCACAGAGGATGGAGTTAATCTTGTGCAGTGCTCAATGTGCTCTCTGTTCAGTATCTATTCCTCACAAACAGGCACTTATTGCCTTTTATTTGGATGGGAAGGATGATCATAGTTGTCAGACCCAAGTGCAATACTCCAAAAACTCAAGAGCATAGTCAGATCAGAAGATTTGGAGGGTCTGATGTTAATTTTCCCAGACAAATTTGTCCTCTCTGAATGCAGAGTTAATGGTGAAGCCATAAAGAAACTAATCTGTCTAGAAAACAAATCTCCCCCGCTTCCAACAATTTATATATTTCTTTCATTCCCCACTTCAGGGAATGTAATACTAGAATTGAGTTCAGATATCCTGCATTTTTCTGTCTAATTACTGATTTGTTTTAGATGATACAAATGGCATGTAGCCATTTATGTAATGTGCATGGTTTTAGGTAGTATGTGTAATTTTATAATCAATAAGTACCACCTAATCAGACATTTTAACAGTTTTCTATACCACTATGCTAATCTTCTTATGTGTCACTTTTATAGTTTCTTAAAATCATATTTGACACATACTAACTGAAAATATTTAAACTATACAATTTGATATTTTGACATATGTATACACTTGGAAAAATACCCCAAGGAATATAATGAACAGGCCTTTCACGCTCAAAGTCTTCTTTTGTAATTCTTCCTTCTGCCCGTCCACACCAACCTATCCCCTGTCCATAGACAACTCCTGACTTACTTTTAGCATTATGGATTAGTTTGCATTTTCCCATATATCATATAAATAGAATCATATACTATGTATATTCATGGTCTGGTTCCTTTCACTCAGCACAGTTACTTTTTTCTCTTCTCTCTTTTTTTTTCCTCACATAGGCAGTACCTTTTTGGGTTTTTTGTTTTGTTTTGGTTTGGTTTTTGGTTTTTGTTTTTCTTGCTCAGTAGTGTTCCATTCTAGAGATATAACACAATTTTCTTTTTCCTTTCAGCTGTTGTGGACATTGGGGTTCTCTTCAGTGTTTTATTATTACAAATAAAGCTGCTGTGAACATTTGTGTACGAGGCTTTGTGTAAATGTGCTATCAGTTCTCCTGGGCAAAATCTTAGAAGAGTGGCTAACTCATACAATGGATGTGTGTTTAACATTCTAAGAAATTACCAAACTGTTTTCCAAGGTTGCTGCATAATTTTACCTTCCCATCAGGAGTATTTGAAAGTTTCAGTTGCTCCACGCTTTTATCAACACTTAGTATGGTCCATCTTTTTAAATTTTAGACATGCTAATAGGTATTAGTGATATTGCATTGCTGTTTTAATTTGCATTTCTCTAACTAATGATGATGAACCCCTTTCAGGTGTTTATTTGCCATCTGTATGTCTTTAAATCTTTTACCCATTTTTTGACTGGGTTATTTTTTTTTATTACTCAGTTTTGAGACTTCTTTATATATTCTGGTTAAAAGTCCTTTAATAGAGTGTGCCTGGGTGGCTCAGTCATTGGGCTTCTGCCTTCTGCTCGAGTCCCACATTGGGCTCCCTGCTCAGCAGGAAGCCTGCTTCTCCCTCTCCCACTCCCCCAGCTTGTGTTCCTGCTCTCGCTCTCTGTCTCTATCAAATAAATAAATAAAATCTTTAAAAAAAAAAGTCCTTTAATAGCTTTGTGATTTGCAGATATGTATCTTTCCATTCCCTAAGAATGTCTTTCAGAGAGAGAATTCTCAATTTTGATGAAGTCTACCTTATAAATTATTTATTTTATGGATTGTGATTAAGATGTATATGAGAAATCTTTGCCTAACTAAAAGTCATGGAGACTTTTTCCAATTTTTCTTTATAAGTTCTGTACTTTGGGGTTTTACATTTAGTTTATCATTTATTTGAATTATTCTTTGTGCATGGTTTGAGGTATGAATCAAGGCTTATTTTTTGCATTTTGGATATTAATTTTTTTGTATTTTTGAATATCAAATTGTTCAGGCACCATTTGTTGAAGAACATATTTTTTTTTTCCTCTGAATTGCCTTTGCACGTTCATCAAAAATCAATAGACGGGGCGCCTGGGTGGCTCAGTCGTTAAGTGCCTGCCTTCGGCTCAGGTCATGATCCCAGGGTCCTGGGATCAAGCCCCACATTGGGCTCCCTGCTCGGTGGGGGACCTGCTTCTCCCTCTCCCATTCCCCCTGCTTGTGTTTCTGCTCTAGCTATCTCTCTGCTCTGTCAAATAAATAAATGAAATCTTAAAAAAAAAAAATCAATAGAACATATATATGTGTAAGTCTACTTCAGGGTTCTATATCTTGTTCTATTGATCTGTTTGTCAACATTTATGCCAATATCATACTGTCCTGATTGCTGTAGCTATGTTATACATTTTGAAATCATGTAGGGCAACTTTTTTAACTTTGTTTTTCTTTTTTCTTTTTCAAAGTTGTTTTAGCTAATCTAGGTTCTTTACATTTTCAAATGAATATTGAATGAAGCAGCTTGTCAATTCCTATAAGAAAGTCTACTGGAGTTATGTTTGGTATTGCACTGAATCTCTGCATAAATTTGTGGAGAAATGACATCTTAGCCTTCTAAGTCTTCCAGCTCACCAACAAGATCTATCTCTCCATTTATTTCAGCCCTTCTCTATCTTCTTCCAGCGATGTCACGTAATGTTCAACGTTTAGGTCTTGCATATCTTTTATCAAATTTATCCCTAAGTATTTTACATGGTGCTTTTGCAAACAGTATTTTAAAATTTCAACTCCAGCTTGCTCATTGCTAGTATATATTAAATAATTTTAGTATATTGTTCTTGATCCTATAAACTTGCTGCAAGTTCACGTATTGTTTCTCATAACTTTTTTTGTGAATCAATCATGTCAGCTGTGAATAAAGATAGTTTTTTTTTATCTTCCTTTTCAAGCTGGATACATTTTCATTTTTTTCTGAAACACTTTTAGATTTACAGAAGAGTTGCAAAGTTTTTATCAAGTATTACTCTTTATTCTTCACCTATTTTCTTTTAATGTTAACAACTTACACCCGTGATACATCTATCAAAAGAAATTAACCTTGGCACAATACTATCAACTAACCTAGATATTACTATAAAATGTACCTCTTCATCTCTGATAATAATCCTTACTTAGGAGTCTACCTTTTGTGATATTAATATAGCCATTCCAGCTTTCTTATACTTTGTGGTTGTAAAGTATATATTTTCTACTCTCATTTTTACCTCTGTGAATATATTTAAAATGTATTTCATATAGAAACTGTATAGTTGGATCTTGCTTTCTAATCCAATATGATAATCTCTGCTCTTATTTGGACTGTTCAGATGATTTACATTGATAGATGATAGATAGATAGATAGATAGATAGATAGATAGATAGATAGATAGATAGATAGATAGATAGATGATAGACAGATAAAGAGTAGATAATTGGGTTTATACCTACTATCTTACTATGTTTTTCTATTTGTCCATTTCCCCCCCAGTCTCTTTCTGAGAGTGTGAATCTCCCCACGACCAGCCCCTGGTACTTAGGAAGAAAGGTTACTTAGAGAGCAGTCTGATTCTTGGATGCCTATTTTTAAGATTTCTTAGGGAAACCTCTCTCTAGGGCCATTTTACCCCTATTATTAACATGTGATCCTATTGGTATCTCTACTAAATGCCCTGAGCACCCAGTAAGATCTCATTTCGCTGGCTGGCCAACCCTGGAAATCACTCAGTTTACAGTTGTCTGGTAACTGTAACTGTTCTTTGCCTGAAATTTGTTCCTTTTCTAGTAGTTGTTCTGGCACATGAAATTTTCCCCTATGTCTTCACCACTTTGTCTTTAGCTAGAGAGTTGAGGAGACCCTACTGCAGATTTCAGGAGCTCTTTCTCTACAGAGATCCCTTCCCTCTGGTACCCTTGCTCAGGCAAATTCTATCCATCTCGAATCCCCTGAATTTTGATCACTAGCTCCTGAACTTAGAGAGACTACTGGGTTCTGCTTATGTTTCCCCTTCCTCCACTGCATTCTCCAAAGTACCTCCAGGCAGAAAGCCAGAGTGGCAGACAGGCTCAGCTCTTCCCCTCCTCTCAAGGATCACTTTCTTTTGCTTCCTGTTGTCCAATGTGATCATTTATTTTATTTGTCTCATTTTATACTTGCTTGTTGTCATTGGGCAGTGTTTTAGTTTGCTTGGGCTGCTATAACAAAATAACACCAAGTGAGGGATTAGCAACAGAAATGTATTTTCTTGAAGGTCTAGAGGCTGGAAGTCCAAGATCAAGGTTTGGCAAGATTGGTTTCATTGGAGTCCTCTCTCCTTGGTTTGTAGGTGACTGTCTTCTCCCTGTGTCATCACATGGTCTTCCATCTGTGTACATGTCCTAATCTCTTATAAAAACACTGGTCATATTGGACTACAGCTCATTCTAATGACCTCGTTTTAACTTAATTACCTCTTTACAGACCATATCTCCAAATGCATTCACATTCTGAGGTACTGGAGGTTAGGGCTTCAGTATATGAATTTGGGGGGCTGGGAGAGGGGTAGAACACAATTCACCTATAACAGGCAGTCTACAAATGGCTACTCTTTCATGCTAGCAGCTGAATTTTTGAATTTCCCTATTTGACAGTTATTTTATTAAAATGTTGCAGACTTTAATTCACTTAATTCTCCCAATATCCCTGTCAGAGAGGAATGATAAATCCTATTTTAGATCTAAAAACATTGAGGCTCAGGCAGTTAAGTAATTTGCCTAGGATTCTATAGCCAAAAAGCAGAAGAGCCTGGATTTGAATCCATGCATCACTCCAAAATTCTGCCTCCTAGCCACCATGCTTTGCTTTCTTTTAGGACACATATGAACAGCATGATTAATGTCTCAGTATCATATTGTCAGAACTGTGGGCAGATATTCCTGGAATACTGAGCCTTGAAGCTTGACTGAATACAGAGTTTCACTTCTTAGCAAGCAAGTCACAAATTTTCCCATGTCAGAAAACAGAGGAATACTAGAGTATTCCAGGACTCAAATGACATAAACACCTTTCCCTTTGTTCATCTATCCCAACCAATCTCTTATTTCATCTTATGTTTATATAACTTTCCTTGGGATATTTTTTAAATAAGCAAAATCTTGGAATTTTACATAAGTTAAATGTCATATGCCATAATGATCTAGTGTACGCTGGGTAAAGTTTACTTTATATCTAAATTATCAGTTATGTATGGATAGCTGACAAAGATAACCTCATCCTTTTGGGGATAACAATTTTTTTCATCAGTAAGTAGAAGTGTTCATTTAGGCATCGAGAGAAGTAGACATTGTTTAATGTTCTTCTATGGGCCCATTTCTGTCAAGGATAATTAATGATCATCATAAATGCATTATGACAGCAATGTTTTCTATCCTGAATAATTAGACTAACACTTGGCACTTAAATTTTAGTTTTTGAGTTGTATCTGATCACAGCATGAATGTTCTGAGCAAAATAGACAGTCCGTGCATGAGGCAGAAACAGACATGATAGTATGTAGTGAAGATTCTAATGTCAGTATACCATTTTGGGGCACTGCATTGCGATTTCTAAACAGATAATGTTGTCGTATGTATCTATGCCATTGATTGTCAAATGATAATGAGCCCAGGGACCCTATTTGGTTGGAGTTTCTCTTATAGAACTGATCCTGATTATGAATATAAATATAATTTCCTCATTCTCCTTGCTCAAGTAATGTTATTTTTACCTTTGACTAGAATGTCAAAATTCTACTTTTGAAGGATTGAGAAATTAAAGGAAAAAATATAAGCGCTGTGAATTGTGTAAGACTGTTGAATCACAGATCTGTACCTCTGAAACAAATAATACATTATATGTTAAAAAAAAAAAGAAGAAGAAGAAGATAGCAGGAAGGGAAAAATGAAGGGGGGGAATCGGAGGGGGAGATGAGCCACGAGAGACTATGGACTCTGAGAAACAAACTGAGGGTTCCAAAGGGGAGGGAGGTGGGGGGATGGGTTAGTCTGGTGATGGGTATTAAAGAGGACCTGTACTGAATGGAGCACTGGGTGTTTTACGCAAACAATGAATCATGGAACACTACATCAAAAACTAATGATGTAATGTATGGTGATTAACATAACATAATAAAAAAAAAGAAAATAGGAAAAAAATTTTTAGGCATCAAGGTTTTGAGAGAATACTCCACTTCACTACCAAAAGTCTTTGCTCAACCCATAAGCTGGATGTTGAACTTGTTTACTGAAAGTGCAGGTTCTGATGTGGTATTGATAAGAACCAGAACTTGAGACAAAGTCTAAGATGGAGTTAACTACATTTAGGAGGTAATTCCTGGAAGCAAAAATGAGGAATTGGGAAGAGGGAAAAGAGAACTTATCAAAGGCAATCATAATGCATAACTTATTTGTTCACCACTATGCAATGGGACTCATGCCCAGGGCAGCTCTGAGGCATTGCCTAGAATGTGCCTTAGAATTCCTCTCCGAAGTACTACAGAATGTAGGTACCATGTGCTCCTACTCCATTAATTGAGGGTTGCCCACAGGGCATTAAATCCTGCTCAGTTCTGGCCTGTGCCTGGTCCCTGGCTGAAAGGGCTCCCTAGCATCTAGAGAAAGCCCACAGACAGAAAACCACTGAGCTGGAGGGGGGATGGCATCAGTGGCCAATACATGGGACTTTAAACCGTGGCTCCTCTGAGGTCATGGTGGGATCTGATTTGGGCCATGTAAAAAATCTGCCACAAATTGGGTATTTGCTTTATTTTTAAAATGTAGATTTCTTTTTAAGGGTTAACTTCCTGATGAGCATGCTTCTTTCCAGGGAGGCACAGAGCACCTCTGAGTAGAGGCATTTGTCCAGTTTTCTAGAGACAGATGAAGATGAAGTTTAATCTCTCTCCAGACACAGTGCCATCTGGACCTGGGATTAATGACCACAAAGATGAGACCTTTAGAGCATTAATCCCAATGCAATGGCAAATGCACAAATATAAACATGTGTGCAGATTCAGGGCTAAAGAGTCTCTAATGACATTGCTTTTATAAGAAATCTGGAGGGAATATACTAAATATGACCTTGCAAGCAGATAAAATTTGTGGCCACGTGTAACCTATATTTTGAGAGCTGCCGTGCCTGGGGGAAAGAGGCTGCACTGGCAATTTCCCCATCCTTAAATCAGGGGAAATTTCATCATAATAATATTTGTAATGGCTTTAATTGACATGCCACAAACTGCATATGTTTAGATTGTACAATTTGATCAATTCTGACATTTGGATGCATCTGTGAATCCACTACCACAATCAAGATAGTGAACAGACCCTTCACCCCCAAAAGTTTCCCCAAACCCTTCTGTAATCCCTCTCTCACCCCTCCCACACCCAGGCTCCCACTGCTCTGCTTTCTACTGCTGTAGGTTAGTTTGCATCTGAGACAATTGTATATAAATATAGACAACTGCATGTAAATAGACTCATACAGTATGTACTCTTGTTTTGTCTGTCTTTTTAAACTCGGTATCATTATTTTGAGGTAAATTCCTGCTGTTTCCTGTGTCAATAATTTATCTTTTTATTAGGGTTGAGTATTTTCTATTGTATTAATATAATACAAATTGTTTATCTGTTCACCTACTGAGGGACAATTCAATTTCTGGCATTTGCAAATAAAGCTGTTCTGAACATTGGTACATAGGTCTTTATGTGGACATATGATTTCATTTCTCTTGGGTAAAAGAGGAATGACTGGGACATATGGTATGTGTATATTTAACTTCTTAAGAAGCTGCCAAATTGTTTTCCAAAGCAGTTGTATCATTTTACATTCTCACCAGCAGTGTATGAGCGTTCCAGATGTTCCCCATCATTGCCAATACTGGGTGTGGTCAGTGGTTTTACCATAAGTGGGTATGTAGCAGTATCTCTTTGTGGGTTTAATTTGCACGTCCTTAAGGGTTAAGATGTCAAGTATATTTTCATGTACTCATTTGCCATCTATGCATCCTCTTTGGTAAAGTGTCTATTCAAATCTTTTGCCTATTGTTTTATTGCTTGTTTTCTTACTGAACTTTGAGTTCCTTATATATTTTGGATACAAGTCCTTTATATGTATCTGAGTTATACATCTTTCCTCCCCAGATGTGGTTTGTCTCTTCATTCTCTTCATAGTGACCTATGGAAAGCAAAGTTCTTCAACTTGATGATGTTCAATTCTTTTTTTTTTTTCTTTTATGGGTCTGTTATTTTGCCTAATCCCAGGTCACAAAGATTTTCTCCTATGTTTTTATCTAGACTATTATAGTTTGGTGTTTTATATTTAGGTATATGATAAATTTTGAATTAATTTTTATGTGGTATGAATTGTAGATTAAAGCTCATTTTTTTAAATTGTTCAATCACAACGTAATCAATAGCAGTAGTAGAAGAGATAATCGCAGTGGTAGGCTAATTAACATTGGTTTCTTTGAAGAATGGAAGGCTGTAGCCTTTGTCCACTATAGTCAGGCACTCAGCCAGATGCTTGGAGGTATCGTCTCTAATCTTAACCCAATCTGGAAAAACAGGTGTAGATGATTGGTCCCCTGTGGCATATCTCCCTAATTTACCTCTTATTTAAGCTACCACTGCAATGGGCATCGTGGACCAGCTCAGATTCATTTCTGTTGCCATCTCCCACCTCAGCACACTCTGCATTCCATCTCAGGGTTTTCTCTGGTGCCACGGAGCGAGTTCTCACCCAGTCTTGCAAGTCCAGCCTCAGAGGGCAGGGAAGTTAATGCTTCAGGGAAATCCTCGGCTAAAGCAGACCAAGAACCAATGGATAAATGCTTGAGTTTCCTGTCCTTCAGGTGAGCAATTCTGAGAGGCACCCTGTACTTTTCTTAGGAGGTCATGGAGGAATTGGGCTCTCACTGACCCCAGCACAAACTTAATAACATACCCCTCTGCCTTTCGCTCCTTCCTTGTTTTATTCTCCCTGCTCTCTTATTGCAGCTTCCTGGGATTATGTTCCAAATAAAACACCTGCATTCGAGTCCTTATCTTGGCTCTGCTTTCAGGGGAATTCAAACTAAAGCAGCCATTATTTTTATCTCAGTATTAGGGAGAATTAAGTACCACAGAGATCAAAAGATTATTCTAAGTCACCAAGCTCAGTAAGGGGTGAAGCTGGGATTTGAACACAGATCTATCTGCTCCCAGAACCTACATTCATTCCTCATTAGGATCAGCCTGCCCATTCACCAGTACCTTGGCAAAAGCAGCCATGTGTAGTAGTTAGGAGTAGGGATCCTGACTCTGCCACCACTGGCTGTGAAGCCTTGAGCAAGTCATGTAACATCTCTGTGCCATGGTTTTTTCATATGTAAAATGGGCATTCTTTTTAAACTTTAACTCACAGGAATAAATGAAGCATTATTATAAAGTGCTTAGAACACTGCTTGCAATAAAGCATTACATGTGTTATGATTACTATTATCATCATGTTGTTGGTTTGCTATAACCAAGTCATACTGTATTCAAAATATCTTGCCCGATATAGAAACTGCATGTACAAATCTTCCCAGTGGTTATATTCCCAGTACAGTAGTTATATTCCAGAGAACTGGAGAGTAAGAAAAGTTTAGGAGTCTCCACTGGCACCCTATATAATCAGAGGATGACGAATTTAAATATTACTGCACCTTAGCAATAAAGTTGCTATGAAATGGATCATGCCCCCACTTCCAAATTCATATGGCGAAGCCCTAACCCCCAATGTGATGGTATTTGGAGATGAAGCTTTTGAGAGGTAATTTGGTTTAGATGAAGTCATGAGGGTGGAACTCTCATGATGAGATTAATGTCCTTATAGGGACAGACACCAGAGAGCTTGCACTTATACTCCTTCCTCCCTTTCTCTCTCTCTATCTTTCCCTCACTCTCCCTCTGTCATTCTCTGTCTCTTCACCATGTGAGAGCACAGTAAGAAGATGGCCATCTACAAACCAGGAAGAGAGCCCACACCAGACTGAACCACTCAGGCATCCTGATCTTGAACTTCTAGATTCCAGAACTGTGAGAAACAAATTTCTATTGTTTCAGGCACCCAGTATATTGTATTTTGTTATGGCAGCCCAAGCTAAGACAGAAATCACGCAATTTGAGTTAGATAAAGTCAAACAGTTTTGCAAAGTGTTTACACCAAATTACACTCCCATGAGAAGCATATGATAATTAAGATGGTCTAGGAAAACAAATCTATGATAATAGAAGCCACATCCTAAGAGAAGTCAATACTAATCTTTTAGTACAAAGACCACATTCCCCTGCTAGAAAGTCATTCTGTTACATTGTGAACACAGATAATAGTCCACAGTTGCATTCACAGTACTTATAATTTTGTCAAAATTGAAAACACACATTTTCACATTTTCAAATCACAGTTTTTACAAACATCATGAGATACTGTTTATGCTCATCATCACTTTGAAATTATAGTAATTATCAGACCCACTGCTAGATCTTGTTATTTAATTCATTAATAAAGAAGAAAGCATATAATT
The DNA here is from genome assembly GCF_029215605.1 of Mirounga angustirostris. Classification (NCBI taxonomy): domain Eukaryota; kingdom Metazoa; phylum Chordata; class Mammalia; order Carnivora; family Phocidae; genus Mirounga; species Mirounga angustirostris. Next base: position 139,602,905 of record NW_026991709.1, on the reverse strand, counting down.
CCATCACAATTTTTAAATGTTTTGCTGACTATATTCCAATATAATTAATTTCCTTGGTGATTCTATGTGCTTTATTTTATGGATTTAAAAACATTATTCCAAAAAATAAAAAATAAATAAAAATAAAAACATTATTCCAAGAAGAGATCCACTGATTTGACCAGATGATCAAAGAGGTCTATGTCCCCAAAGAGGTTAAAAACCCATGTGTTAGCCACTAAGCTAGGCTGCCTCTGTTAGACTTCCTGGTACAAAATTTTGCTGGTTGATGTGGAGATATGTTTTTACTTCCCCAAGAGGTTCTACCTAGTTAATGTTTAATCTAGTAAACTTCTCAGCCCCCAAATCAGGAGCAGATTCCTGCAATGTGTCATTTATTGGTAAGTTAAGTCCTGGTGAGTGTTTCTTGTTTGTAGTTTAGTATTTCTGCATCAGAATGGGGTTTAAATGGATATTCTGTGCATTCTGAAGTTGGTCCAAAAATAAGCACTCTTCAAGAAGAGCATCTCTTAAGGTCTAATCTAATTAAATAGTGGAAATATTAGCAAATTAGCCCATCATCAGTATTGTAGTGCAGATGAATCCACCCCATTACAAGGATTTCTGGGGCTCTTTGTGAATTATTTCTCCAAAATAAGTTTAAAATTGATTTCTCTATCTACTTCTTTGCTTTTAAGGGGTAGTAAAACAGAGAGCAATCTTTAGGAATAACCTCACATCTCCAAAACTGAAGGCTAGATGAATACAATGTTTGAATACAGCTCTTGGACAGCAGTTGTATTTGCCCATTAAACATGAGCTTATCAAACAATTGGGTAGACAGATTGGTAAAACCTTGTGGCTAAACTAGTTGTTTATTGGTTATACATTGTTTAAATTGATGCCAAAAGAATACATCAAATGGCATTATTGTAGGGGAAGAACTCTCAAATAAAAATCAAAAGAAATATTTTATATGTAGTTAAGAAAACACTACATCAAAAACTAATGATGTAATGTATGGTGATTAACATAACATAATAAAAACAAAAAACAAAAAAACAAAAAAAAGAAAAGAAAAAGAAAACATTTGGGTTTTACTCATTGTGAAGAGAAAATTGTCAGTTCTTTAACCATAAAGCTGATGATGACTCAGGATTGTTACTATCGCCAACTGTGTAGGATAATGTTGTTGTATGGTATTTGTAACCTACTCATAATTTTATATTTCTAAGCTGCCTGTAAACATGTCTTCCTTGTCACAACTGTGTGTAAATGCTGTAAAAGAGGGAGGGTTGAGTAGACAACAGTCTACTTTAGGTGATCCAAACTAGCAGCTGAGGCAAAAGAGGATCTCAGGATATATTAGTTAAGATGTTTGAGGTTGTGACTAATTAAAAAAAAAAAAAAAAAAAAAACCAGTATCTAAACTGTTAGAAGATGGTTATTGTGTATGTTTTGCTGTAATGTTTTCTTATAACTGGAAATGGTAAAAACGGCTTTAAGCTTTAAACCTGGCCTCATCCAGCACTTGAGCTTGGGAACAAGGACCCAGATTCTCTCTTTTCTTTGAAGTCTTCTTCATCAGTGATAACTTCCCTTCTGTGGTCATGCAATGGCTGTGAGCATTCATTTGATGCTACTGAAAAGAAAAAAAGTGTTGTCCCTGACTGGCCTAGCCTGGATCATTTGCTCATCCCTGAACCAATGCCTGCAAGAGGTGATGGAATAGGAGGATTAGCTAAAACTGGTCATGGTCCATACCTGAAAAAAAGGATGAAGTCATTCTCAAGCCATAGGGCTTGAGAAATTCAAAGCCTGCTGTAAAGGGGAAAGAAAGATACTGGGCAAGCTTCTGAGAAGCATCGCTTATGCAAGGGAAGAGTGTTCGTAGGCGAAGTACAAGTCATAGGACTCACAGGTTTTCTTTTCCTGTTTGATGGAGTCTACTTTGTCTTCCTGGATTGAGACTGGACTGGATATGTGAAGGTGAGGGATAGAAGCTGGACTTGGGCATGAGGGGACAGAGGCTGGGCTTGGATTAGGGGATAGAGAATGGGCTTGTGGGGGTTGAGAGTGGGGAGCTGTTATTTCCAGAATTGCTCTTCATGTCATTTAGGGAAGAACAGGATGAGAAAGCTTTCTGCTATGCCTTTGATCCCATATCCCCGGATTCTGAAAGGATTATCCCAAAGTCAGCCCCATTACAGTAGAATCATCTTCAAGCCTAAGTTGTGTATGTGAAGGATGAACCAAATACTATTCAAGGGGTGAGTGCATAGCACCTCATGTGTGCAGGCCTGTGTTAGAGCTAGGGGAGTATAGTGCTTGGGTGGGGTGGTCCTATTCAACCATGCTCTTCAGCCTCTTCCTTTGTTTCCTCTGCTCATTTGGCAATTCTCAGATAGTGGTGGGTGTTTTCTTTCCTCTGGGGTTGTAACAGCTGCCTCCATTGTTGCCTGCTACCAAAGTCCAGACATGAGTTAGTCTATAGCTATTGATAAAAGCATTCTAGCCAATCTCCCACTCAATCTGCCCATGTACTTCATGTCATTCGTATAGTTATAATTCCTTATATGTTCTTGCTCAAAACCTAACAGTAATGTTAGTCAACCTTTATTGTGAGTTTATTATGTATCAGGCACTATTATAACCACTTATTATCTATTCACTCATTTAAAAAAAAAAAAACGGGACCTTCCAATGTCTCTTCGTTGTCTACAAAATAAAAAATATTCCATTTAGCAGAGTATCCAAAACTCTGTGTGATCTGAAACATGTTCACTTTCCTGGTCTTTTCCCACCTATCCTATATTTCAGACACATAGAAGTTCTCTCCTTCCAAAGTTTTGCATTTTCTAGCCTTTGAATTTACTCACTCTGCCAATTCCACTTGAAAAATCTGCCCCCCCTTCTCCTGTCCCCACCAAAACCACTATCAAATGTCAAGCTCTCCATAGAGCCTTTGTCAAAAACCCCAAATGAAAATACGTTTCTCTCCTCTGTGAATCCAACAACACTTGCTTGACCTTCTGATTGCTAAGCAATTAGAACTGATATTCCCACTATACACAGACTCATTTAATTTAGCACTTAGCCACGTAGGTGCATGTTCATTGTCAGGAGTATAAAGATGAACAAGGCATGGTCCCTGACCTCAAGAAGTGTATGGTCTAATGTGAGAGAAAGTACAGGTCACAATGTGAAAGAGTTGTATACATTGGGATGACATACAGCTGCAGAAGGACAAAACTAGGGGTGACTGATTGAAATACTTCCAGAGCACCCTTGACAGTGGAGGGAGAGCTGACAAAGAAGAGAGGGATATCAGCACATAGACACAAGAGGGAGGGTGTTTAAAAGAAGGCCCACCAAGCAAAGGTATGGGGTATGTCAAATTTCATATGATGCTTAGAAAATCTTGAGTGATGTGAGAATGTTTTGAGAAGACATACTTATGCTTAAGAGCATGGATAGTGGGGTAAATAAAATCTGGATTCAAATTCCAGCTTTACGACCTAGGAGCTGTTTGACATGGAGCCAGTTACTTTCTTTGATCCCAACTTTCCTCATCTATAACATGAGGAATCAGTAATGTTCATGCTTAGGTAGAGATTCAATAGGAGAATGTATGTCCATACTTAGAACAGTGTCTCACACATAGTGGAGGGCTTAACAAATTGAAGTTTTGGAGTTTTTATCTTTTGTACCTTTTGCCTAATGCTTTAAGGAGAATGATGTCAGTGCTCAGAGGCTCTCCAGATCCTCTCAGATAAGTATTTGACCATGGTGTATGCCATCTCTGGTTTCCATGGATTTTCCAGGGCCAGAACTTGGGGCTATTCCTCACAGAACTCATTTCAGGCTGCTGGAAACACATGTTCAGCAGGTGCAGAGAACAGGAACTGCCCCACTAGGGTGGCAGCTAATCAATGATTGGCCGGTGCAAAAGTTTACATCAAGTTAAGACAGTGCTGCCAGCTGGCACAACTGACCCTCCAGCTTCCCCTGAGGGCTCAGGCTGGAGCTCCCCTCTGTGCATGTTGCCTGAGACCACCCCCCTGCTTGGTTTACTCTCTTCCCTGCCCTGTCACCCCCTTCCTTTACTCATCTCTCTGGCATACATCCTTAATGAACTACTTGCACATGGAGTCTCATCTCAAGATTTAATACCAGGAACCTAATATAAGATGTGTGTCCCTCACCCTACTTCCCAATTTCACTTCTGGCTTCCAGCAACCTCAATCAGGCTGTGGGAGTAGCAGCAAAACTAGATCTAAGAGAGGTGGAATGGACAATACGTGGTGCCAGGAATTGTGAGAACTGAGGAAGTGAACTGGGAGCCAATGGATACTCTAGGAGATTACACTGCTGAGATGTTCTTTCCATCTAATGGGAGGTAATCAATGCTTTAGGGCAAATCCATTCCCCAACCCCAGCACCATTAAAACATTATTTGCTGAAAGCTCTGAGCTGTGTGCACTTGATGTTCTATCCAAAGGGGCAGTTTGCTTGGTTCAGAGCAGACAGTGGGCTGGCTGTTCTAAGTACGTGCTGGACACATGTCCACCACCCAGCCAGAACTACATAGTTTTAACGCATGGGTTAAAACACTAGGCCATCCTGGCTACTCTCAGCACTTTTTCTGTCTGTCTTCTCTTCACAGGGCTCCAGTGCCCATCAGTTTAACTTAATCTTACTATTAATTCATTGTGCCATAATCAGCCTCATCCCCAGGAACTCCACCAATCAATTGGAGATCCTAACCAATGTTGCTTTCCAAGTAAATCCCTGTGAATCCAGAATAAATACCAGTACAGGTTAAATTTGTAACCTCAGTAATTCTTACCACCATAAACTATAACAAAAAGGGCAGTTGTCATATTCCAGATATCTGTCTCTAAACATGTTGCTGGCTGGTGTGAAAATCCCAAATTCAGCCAACTCTTCCAGTCCCTGGATGGTGAATTCCTCTTAAAAATGGTAATTTCCTTAAAGGTTAGCAAGCAGGAAGGACTTCTTAAGTTTAACTAATTAGATTCATTTTCAAGTTTACACACACACACACACACACATACACACATACCATCTCAAGACACAAAATATCATCAATGAATCAGCATGAAAGCTTATGCTCTATATTTGACAGTACAATATCTCAAGTAAATAAAACAAGTTCTCGGGGCGCCTGGGTGGCTCAGTTGGTTAAGCAACTGCCTTCGGCTCAGGTCATGATCCCGGAGTCCTGGGATCGAGTCCCACATCGGGCTCCCGGCTCAGCGGAGAGCCTGCTTCTCCCTCTGACCCTCTCCCCTCTCATGCTGTTTCTCTGTCTCTCTCTCTTTCTCTCAAATAAATAAATAAATAAAATCTTAAAAAAAAAACAAGTTCTCTGCGTTTTAAACAAACTATAACTTGATTTTTAGAGAATCAGAAAAGTGCACTTTGGCTGGAAAGAAAATATGTTTTCTTTGGCTAAGCCTGGATCATTTAAATAAGCATATTTGTAAATTCTGTAAACGAAACCATAAAGTGTATTGACCAGCAAGCCAAATGTCCCCAATGCTTTAGAAAGTGGACATTTTGGGCAGCACCAGTTAGTATTGAATGAACCACCAATGTCACTGGTTAATCTATCACCATTAGTGCCCGGGTAGTGGGGCTCCCATCATGTCTCGGCCATGTCATAGCAAAAGGAACAAGAAAGGCCACCAGAAGTACCACATTCAGAGGAACTATGGATAACTTAACAGTGTCTATTTTTAAGGCTGTTTACAACTTATTCATTATGTCAAGGGCAATACCTATCCTTGAACCACTGGGTATTAAGAGACATGGGAAACCAAAGCCATTTCTAGGAAACAGTCATAGCTCATAGGTGGGAGCACAGGAAACCTGGTTTATAACCTTCGTTCAACCAGGGTATCCTGAGGGAATTTAGAGACTTCCTGTGTCCTTTGGCTTTACAGATATTAATTAAATATGCTGATAGACTCTAATTTCTGAGCTTGGGTGAGAGATGGGCAGGGTCTTCAAATAGAGCCATATATACAGCTGAGCTCACCTGCTGCATTCACTAAATGGAGAAATTAGTTCTATGAAAAACTGTATGTTACTAAGCCCCATGCACAGTGGGGCAGGAAATGTCTGTATTAACTTTGTATTCATCTTAAGCAAACCATAGAGCTCCTGTTCTCCTGCCATAGTGCTGAAGATGTGAGGAGATCTGAAGATTGAAAAGAGCTCTGACATATGAAGTGGTGCGTTGCCTCTATTTTCAAAACCTATAGTTAGGATCTACATCATCGATCTCCTCCTCCCTCCTGCCAGTCCCGAAAGTGCACAATCATGCTCTAAAGAGGAGATGGCAAACTCTAGCCCATGAATTGAATCTGGCCCACCACCTGTTTTGGTAAATAAAGTTTTATTGAATCTTGGCCATGCTCATTCATTTATGTATTGTCTGTAGTCACTTTCATGCTACAACAGGAGAATTGAATAGTTCCAATTGAGACCAAATGACCACCACAGCCTAAAATATCTGGTAATTTATGGAAAACGTTTGCCAACCTTTGCTCTAGCACACGTCATTAAAGGAAAGAAAAAAAAAGATATCTCTTATATCACTAAGTCAAGAGAAAATGTCTCAATACATTGAGAAATAGTAATAAAAATGTATTATTTAGAAATTTAAGGGAACAACAAGAATAAGAAAAAGAGTTAAAAGTGGTTGCCTCTTGGGTAGGGTCAGGGCACTATTGGGTTTTTAAAAATTTAAGTTTACTAATAGAATTAAATTTTTCAAAATAAGAATATATAATACTTTGATAAGCAAACAAGCAAACAAACATGTAAAACCAGAAACAACCACAACACTCTTCCCTTTACTCCACCTTTCTCTGTAGGTATCACCCCCTTTCATACCTTTCATACACCCCTTTCTCCTTTCATACCACAATTTCTTGAAGGACTTCTCCATACTTGTGGCTCCTTATAGTTCTTCATTCTTCAATTAAGTAAAATCTGGCTGCTACTGCTCCCTCAGTCTAAGGAAACTGTTTTTGTCAATACTATCAACATCCTCCATGTTGCCAAATCAAATGAATGTCTTCCCCATCTTCTTATCTGATCCACTGTCCATTCTTCCTTCTGTCTTGAAATAATCTACATTTAGCCTCTTAATTTTCCTCTCCCTCATAAACTGTCCCTTCCCACTGTTCTGTGCCAGCTATTCTGTGCCACCTCAATCTTTTTGAATCACCTTGTCTCAGGGCTCAGGCTAGCACACTCTACCTCCCTATCAACACTCTCCCGTCATGAGATCTTATCCAATCCCATGAATCCAGCCCAAATCTTTCCCTTCCCCACTTATCTGACATTCTACCAGGTTTTGTAATACTTATTTCAAATTTATTATGACTAAGACCAGAGCTCTTGATAACTTCCTAGAGCCCTCACCCCAAGGCTCCTTCCACCATGGTTTGCTTCATTTATTAAATTGCACTCCCTGGTAGCTCAAACCCCAACTCCAGGAGTTATTCTTAATACCCTCCTTTTTTTTTTCACTATATCCTTGAATCAATCACTAAATTCTAACCACTTTACCTTCAAAATATATCTCTAATCTGTTCTCCTGTCTTCAAGACCACAGCCAGCATCTCAGTTCAACTAACCATCATGTCTTACCTGGTCCATGTCAGTGGTTCCTAAGGGCTCTGTCAGCCACGATGTCTGCCCCACCACTACTCATTCACCACACAGTAGCCAGAAAGATCTTTTGAAAATAAACCAGATTGTCTTTAACACACACTCCAATGACTTCCGACTGCTCACACAATAAATTCAAAACCCTTTATCATCGTCTACAAGGCCCTCTGAGATCCACCTCCTGCTTCCTACTCCCACTTCACTTCAACCTTCTTCCCACTCATTGTGCTCCAGTCTCACTGGACTGCTTCCAGTTCTGTGAACACTTCAAACCTTGTTCTGCTGCCAAGATTTGTACTTGCCCTTCCTGGAATGCTTTTCCCCAACATGACGCAGGGTTGCTCCTCATTCTGGCTCCAAACAAGATTGTATTCTGACTGACACTATGGGGCAGTGTGGGGACCATGTAGCAAATCAATCCAAAGCTTAGGGTCTCATGACAGCAATTTACTGTTTTTCATAATTTTGTAGGATTTCAGGCAGGTCCCAGCTGGGTGGTTTTTCTGCTCCATGTGATATTAATTGGAGGCACCTACTCAGCCTCGTTCGGCTGGCTGCATGGAGAGATGCAAGAGCACTTCATTCCCACATCAATCCCAGGTCATCCCTGAAGTATAGCCTGGGGCATACTTGCCAAATATTCCCATCAAATGTTCACTCAGAAGAGTCTTAGGCCAGGGAAATTACTATAACCACATTACTAGCACTTAACACAGATAGGGAACTGGAAAAAAGTCAATTTAAGTGGATTAAAATAATATCTTTTTCCAAATAAACATGTATGTTTATAATACACATAGTAATATATATTTCTGAATAAATAAATATGTCAGATTTAGAGACAGGCAAATTGCCTGCCCTTGCACCACTATTAACCAGCCCCAGTTGCTCTGTCCCTATAGCACCTCTGGCTCTCTCCTGGAAACAGGGTTGATTAAAAATGACTACACAAGGTAGAGATGCCAGGCACGTTTGAGACTCTAGCAGTGGGCACATCTCCAACTTCTTCCGCCAAATATTCCCATCAAATGTTCAGATTATCTCTGTATATTAGCTCATGGCCTTTCTGCCTAGAAATTGGCCCAGGTCCACTTTGTGATGTCCAACACTAACTTCTAGACATGTGTTCTGATTTTATGTTCCCCTAGAGTTTCCCCACTTTGTACCAGGCACTGCCATCAAAACTATTTTGTACTTTTGAAGTTATTCCGTATTTTGTTCATTGAGGAGCAGATTCAGTCTTTCATTTTGATCAACTATACATAGACCCTGACACTAAGTGAAATGCCTAGAATTCTGACTTCCCTTGGGGACATCAAAATACTGCATGTTGGACTCCCTATCACTGCTGGAAACATCACCTGCCATATACTCCTGTCTCCTTTGTTGCTCCATTCTACCACTCAGTAGGGCTGCCTCTCATATTTTGAGGCTGGTTCTTCTCCCCAATACGTGTCCCATGCCAGTGGATGAATCTAGACCCAAGCCTTTTCTTAGTGTGTCCCATTGTGATGTGATGAACCTAATCAAGACCGGCCACATTCTGACAAATAGTAGGTTTGCAGCATATTCTCCAGTATTTTTTTTCAATATGATGGTATTGACTACCTGGATACTTTGAATTTGTTTGATTGCCTGTGGCCTCTAGTCTGATTTTTCAAACTTGGCCACCTAATGTCTAAAATTTACATTGATCTGGGGGAGGTAAAGTAAGCAGGGGGATGGGAATCTAAGATGCCAAAATAAGGTTTTAGAGAGGAGCTCAGTACAATACTCATGACTATGGGAGTAACCCAGGAATCAGCAAAGCCAAAAATAGTATAGGTCAACCGAACTACCCAAATAAGAAGAACTAATAAAATAGTCGAATTCAGAAGAGGCAAAAATGAAGTTGAAAGTCTTGCAGAAATACATGGCAGGTCCATCATCAAAGGCCTTGGCCTATTTATAGTACAATGATGTGGATCTATTCAGTCCGGAGATATATATTAGCAGTATCATTACTAATACTAATGAATTTTCTCTGACTTTACGCAAAGAGATAATATGGTATTAGAAAAGGAATGTGATGGGTACCTGGGTGTCTCAGTTGGTTAAGCCTTGGAATCTTGATTTCTGCTCAGGTTGTGATCTCAGGGTTGTGAGACTGAGCCCCACATAGGGTTCCATATTCAGTGTTGAGTCTGCTTTAGACTTTCTCTGCCCCTCCCCGCCCTGTGCATGCATGTGCATGCATGTGCTCTCTCCCTCAAATAAATAAAAAAATAATAATTCTTTAAAAAAAAAAGGACTGTGAGCTTTATAATCAGATAGACTTGTATATATTGCTTATTATTTCTTAGAGGTTAAGATAATCTCTAATGTTAGATGGTGATTAGCACTTTGTAGAGACTACATAAATTGCAACGACCACTATGCAATAAACTCTAATCTTCTTGAAGCAGAGACAAGTCTCACTTGGCTTATGTCCCAGTGTGTGTCAAATACTTAGCACATAGTAGGTGTTAACACATGTCAAATGAAAAATGTACTTGAGAGAACTTGGCCAAGGAAGGGTGAACTCTGTTTTTATTTCAATTCACATCTCTTTCATATAATTTTTCATAGTGGACATTCAGTCCTCTTTACAATTTCCCTCTCTCCTGACATTTAATTTGGGCTTGCTCTGATCCAGTCTTTGGAAATGGACACATCTAGTTTGTTCTTGGTTCTTAGAACCTCATTGTGATGTTCATAAACCAAGATTATGTTTATTTGGGGATAAAATATTTTTCTTGTAAAACCTATCATTTATTCCATTCACTATATTTTCAGTTGCCTTAATTATGCTTAATTAAGGACAATGACTCATCAAGATCTAACCCACCTACAACCTATCCTACTGCCCTTTCTTATAGTTGGTCTCCAAAATCAGTTAGTGTTCTAGTCCAGTACTTCTCAAACCTGTGTCAGAATCACTCAGAGATCTGGGGGAAAACCCAGATTGCAGGGTCCCACTTCCAGAGATTCTCATTCAGGCAGTCTGGATCAGGGTCTGATAATTAGCATTGCTTCTAAGTTCCCAGATGTTGATGCTGATGTTGCTGGTCCCTGGGCCACACTTTGACTAGAACTATGCTTGCCCTACGGTATTATCCAACATTCCCCCAACACATAAGCCTATTTACAGTGCCAAATCTTTGATTTTTCTCTTCTATATGCCTAGAATATGCTTCCCTAGCCTATTGTTCAGGAAATTTCTACTCATCTTTTGGGGTCAAATTTAATGTTATCTCCTTGGGAATACTTTCTCTGTCCCATCTTTTATCCCTGAAGAATCAGTCCTTCTTCATTAGCTTTTTCCCTTATCCCTTTCACCTGAATGCCTTTCTTCATTGTGTTTCAGTTTGCTTTTGTGCATCTGTTTTTCCCACTAGATTGTGAGTTCACGGAAGTCAGAGACTATATTTTTCTAAAGCCACATGTCTTTCTCACTGGCAGAGTTTTGTATACAAAGACATTTGTTACATATTTGTTCTTGATTAAATTATCGCTCCTATTTCTTCCTTCCTTAAGTTAAACTGTAATTGCATTGCAGCTTCATACCAGAGGTTTTGTTCATTTTTTTTTTCTTTTTAAAAATATTATACACCAGATGGCACCGGAAGGCTTTAGTTTAATGCTCTAGGGACCTTGGGGGTATTAGATAACTGCTGTGCACAACAAGGATCACAAGATCACAAGAAGCATCAGCACAGCCTAACAACTACAATCCCCTTTAAAATCCAGTGTTGTCCTCAGAGACAGGCAGGCCAGTCATTAGTACAAAACATCATCAACACACTTTCTAAATAGGAAGGATGTAGCCTCCATGTAATGGAAGGAAATTGGACCAGTGAGACTGTTCACCTGACCTACCTGAGCTTCATTTAAAGTCAGAACCAATCAAAGCTTGTAAATTAGCTTGAGATTCATGGGGAGTTAAAAAAAAAAAAAAAAGAATGTCTCAGGGGTGGTAAAAGCCTCTGATTTACTACTTCTGATTCCTTGAACTATTACATTAAGTAGATCTCAGCATACCGCCATAAAGAAAAAGGATGGTTCCCGCAAATAGTTTCATTTGTTTGGTTTAAATTTCTAATTTAAGCATTAGCATTTCTAGATGGAAGCAAGGAAGGGTTATAGGGAGCTAGGGGACAATCATGCATATTAGTCTTTTTTTTTTTAAGATTTTATTTATTTGCGAGAGAGAGAATGAGAGACAGAGAGCATGAGAGGGAGGAGGGTCAGAGGGAGAAGCAGACTCCCTGCTGAGCAGGGAGCCTGATGTGGGACTCGATCCCGGGACTCCAGGATCATGACCTGAGCCGAAGGCAGTTGCTTAACCAACTGAGCCACCCAGGCGCCCTCATGCATATTAGTCTTACATAATCATGTATCCTTTCTTACAAAGGATGAGCCATAATATCCTGTAAGCCTGTGTTTTTGTGAGACCACCTGCCCAAGACTGATGGCAACATTTACCAGCAAGGATCCACTGAACTAGATACTGTCGCATAATTAAGCCCCACATCCAGGAAGTTTAGTACTATTGGCTTAGCCAACGTCTAGAGTGATTGTCTAAAAGATTAGTAGAGCCTATGTTCAAAAGGCACCAGGCACTGGAGGACCTGTATCTACTTAATAGAGATTGTAAAGATAAGAGTTCAATATGAGGTCAAATTGTCTATGAAAGTCAGCCCTACGATGACCTTACTTGCTTTTGCAAGTTTAATGAAATTATGGATATTTATTTTTATACTGCACATTATTATCAAATACAACTTTATTTTTTTGCTCAAATTGTTCCACTATTTGGCAATCGGGACCTCTTTCAGTTGGCTCCTATGACCCTTTGACATACCTCTATAGTTGGAGGTTTGTTGTTGTTATTGTTGTTGTTGTTGTTTGTTTTAGCACTTCCTTATTTGCTGGCACTACAAGATTCTCTAGGCTGTGTTGTATATTTCCTGTCTCAGTCCTAGAGTCAGCCATTTTCCAAGGAGCCCTGGTTCCCTTCATTGGTGAGTGGTATTAAAAATTAAGATATGGGTTCCAGGTGTGCTTGTTGCTACTGGGGTCTTATTGTTTCGGGTCTTCTTAGCTGACAGAGCAAGGAAATATATGTGTATATACTAACTTGCACATATACACATCTTTGTAAGGATTTCTATATGGAAACATCTCCATCTGTATTAAGCTAAGCATGAGTTCTTACTGATGCCTCCCACTCTAATTCATTATTACTTGGATCACTTTGCTTTTCTGTAGATTGCCCATCCAATAGTGAGAAACCTGGCTTCTACCATCTGCCATTAATTTATTTAGTCAAGTTCCAGAATATGTGTATAGTAGTTTCATAGTTTTTAGCCTGTATAGCCATGGGAAGCACCTTCATCAACTAGAGGACAGTGTTTATAGTCACCTTTGCCTTTCATCTTAACAGTCTCTACTCATTTCCAGGGTGACTTAGTTTTTTCCCTTACTCTCTTTATACAGATTCTTTTGTAAAAATTCTGCCTTCCATACTTGGGTCCTCAACTTCCTAAATGATCACCTTTAATTTCATCTATCAGCGTTTACTCTTTGTGCCATAAACTTCTATGGATATTGGCAAATGCATAGAGTCATGTATCTACAATTACGATATGATAAAAAACAGTTTTACTTGCCTAAAAAAAATCTGTGCTTCACATATTCAATTCTTTTCCCATCCAGAATCCTGGAAATTACTAATCTGTTTACCTCATTTATAGTTGTACCTATCTAGAATGTCATACAATTGTAACAATATAGTACTTCACTTTTTTTCAGACTGGTTTCTTTAACTTAGTAACACACATTTAATATTACCCAGGTCATTGTGTGGTTTTGATAGATCATTTCTTTTTATTGCTAGATAGTTTTCCATTGTAAGGATATACCACAATTTGTTTATAGATTTGTATACAGAAGCACATATTAGTTGCTTCCAGTTTCTGGTAATTATAAATAAAGTTGCTATAAACATTGCATGCACATTGTGTCTGTATATGAGTTTTCAAATTATCAAATACTTGGGAGTGTGGTTCCTGGGTCATACAATAAGATTATGTTTAGCAATAGCACTTTTTATGCCCGGTTTTCCCTAAAGCTGAGACGGCATCCCAGGCTCAGAAACCTCTCTGTGAGGCGTGTAGGGTTGCTGTTAATTATGTAGCATCTTATGACCTGCACGTCAGTGATGCTTATTTTACGATGACCTGTTACTATGATGAAGAGTCTGATGCACCTGTTTATGTCCCCTTTTTCCAAGACCAAGCAGAAGTGAAGAGAGCACATGCAAAGCAGTTCATAAAATATCTAAAAGAGTGTCAGAGTAAAATCTGCCTTCCGGTGACTAAGAGGCCTGATGTAGAGTACTGGGGAACTGACCTGCAAGCTATAGTGATTGTCTGGAGATGGAAAAAGAGTTACACAAGCACCTGCAAGAGCTGAAGAGCTTGGCTTCTAAGAATAGTGAAGCTGATCGCTTAGAATTCCTGAAAAACTTCTTGGGTAAACAGAAAAGGAACATAAAGTATCTGGAATACCAGCATAGCTATCAGAAGGAATTAGAAAGGCTGACTGTGGAGGAAGGCACATCTGAAGAGCCTGCGGAAGCATCAGGCAGAGGCTTAACCTCTGAAGGCAACACAGCAAGTCCTCCATTGTAGTAGTTCCCAAAGGCAGCTACTTAAGAATCTTGATCTCTCTTTGACAGAAGACTGCTTTCCTTTTAATCTAGTATCCCAATCTTCACTGTTATGCATAGAAATAAATTTGGTTTTGCATTAAAAAAAAATATTATGTTTAGCATTATAAGAAACTGCTCAACTATCTTCCAAAATGGCTGTACCATCCTGCATTCCCACCAGCAATAAATGAGAGCCCCTCTTCCTCCACATCTTTCCCAACAATTGGAGTTGTTAGTTTTTATTCTAAATTTTTTTTTTTTTTTAAGATTTTATTTATTTGAGAGAGAGAGAATGAGAGACAGAGAGCACGAGAGGGAAGAGGGCAGAGGGAGAAGCAGACCCCCTGCTGAGCAGGGAGCCCGATGTGGGACTCGATCCCGGGACTCCAGGATCATGACCTGAGCCGAAGGCAGTCACTTAACCAACTGAGCCACCCAGGCGCCCGGAGTTGTTAGTTTTTAATTAAAAAATTTTAGCCATTCTAATAAGTGGGTAGTGGTAAAATGGATACATTTTTAAAAGTAGATAAATACTTTATGGTTAGATTTTTCAAAAAAGTAATGTTCAAAGATTCATTGGAATTTTTTTAAATAAGAACTCTCCTAAGTGTATATTTCCCTGCTTATATAAAGAAATCATTAGTTTCTTGATGGGAGGAGGAGCATTCAAGTTATTTAGTAGTGCTTTGGTTCTTGTGCCAACATGATTGTCATCACCTGGGAGCTTGTTAGAAATGCAGAATCTTGGGCCTTAACCCAGACCTACTAGATCAGGATCTGCATAACAGGACCTCCAAGTAAATTTAGTATAAGAAAGTTTAAGAAGCATTGCTCAAGAATCATGATATCACAGATTCATAAAGGTGGAAGGGATCTGCCATTTGGCAGGTAAGGGAACTCTCCTAGACCTTTGTGTGCTGTGTGTGGTTTGTGTGTCCTTGTTTGTATGCAATACTCTGTTGCTAATCCTCTTGAGTACATACTTTCTCAAGGAAGGTGACAGTTTGCTCAAGGTTATGCAATCAATTATTCAAAAAGATAAAAAATAAGCCTAGTCTCATTACTCAGTAATGTAGAACAATATAAACTCAATCTGAAATCATGGCGAAAGTCATTGGGAAAATTATACTTACATTACACAAATTCAATGTAAAGATGATTTACAAAGCCCATCAGTTGTGTAAGTGAGGCAAGCCAGCAGTCATTCCTGGCTGAGTATTCACTGAGCAGAACTGTGCTGTCACTCACATTAAGGTAAAGCGCCTGGTCTCCATTTGGCCTCCAGGAAAAGCTAAAAATAATAATAAGGAATCTTTTATTTACCAATACCAGCCATGGAGCTGTGAACTCTTAATCTTACAATAGCACTTAATCACCAGCTCACTAGAACATAAATAACCCCCAGGGCCAGGGATTGATGTAAACATTCTAATGTGAACTCATAGTAGCACAGTGGTTCAAACCTGTAGCTGCCACTGGAGAGAGGGGAGAGTTCAATCTCCCCCTTCCTCAGCTGGGAACAGGTACCCTCAAACAGTGCTGTCTTCTCAGCCCTAACTCCCATGTCTTGATGAGATTTGAGGTGCAACATCCAGGGACCTGGGCCTTGGGGTGAGGATGCCCTCAGGGACACCCAGAATTCAACACTGTAATTTGGATCTGGGAAATAAAATCCAGGATCCTTGATTCAAACAACATGACCCCCAAACTAGCTACTGGGGAGCTTGTTAGAAATGCAGACTCTGAATCAGAATCTGCATTTTAACCAAATAACCAGGTGATTCATATGCACATGACGTTTGCAGAGCACTGGTATGGAAGGAAATGCAGTAAGGGACAAGTATCCAGGTGAAGGGAAGGAAAAATTCTTCCTTTACCCTTCAAGGTGTTCTAACTGGACTAAGAATTAAATTTACCTGAGACAGATAAACAGGAGGAAAAAAAAAAAAGTTTTGTTACGTGTACAAGGAGGCCCAACAATGAAATTGAGACCTAAAGAATAGACCAGGGCAGGCAGTTTTTATACTTTTCAGACAAAGAGACAATAAATTTGTGCACAGTTGACAGAACAAAGAAAACTTGCGTTTAGGAGTTTTAATTAGTCAGGAATTCTAAACAGAATTTGGGCTGTGGTAGTACATTAGCAAAAAGTTACAAGGATTGTTTATATAGCTTTCTTGGTTCTAAATTTCCTATCTCTGGTGACAAGGATGTTTCCTTACCTCCTGGTACAGGGAGGGCACCTTTCACATGAGGGGTTTATTCCTTGCTTTTAGGGGACAGAGGAGGGTCTCAGTGTCCTTCTTACACAGGCTGTCTCTTATATAATAGTTTTTAAATAGCCAATATGCCAAAGTGGCAAATTCTGGAGTAGCCTGCCCTTGGTCCCTACACAAGATATGCTTTGATGGTGAGTAACTTGTATTTCTACCCCATAAGCCTTATATCTGAGTGCCATTAATATAGACATAGATAGCAATATGTAAAGAACAATTCTAAAACTAAAGGAAACACACATTATTTATAGGAATATAACTTAATTGTTAACACAAAGACGGCTATTGGAACTGTTAGTTAGGGATAAGGTCATCAGAGAGCACAACGAGAAATTAAAACAAACTGCTCGCAGCTTGTTTGTTTCTCAACTTCGCCAGTCCTTGAGAAGTGCCCTGTTCCCGGGGAGTCCACCAAAGTTACTCAAGGGAGCAGATGTGTTGGAACAAAGAAAATCATAAATTTCCTGGGAAATTGCACAGTTAAACAAATGCCTTTTAAGTCCTGCTTAAAAGATTACGAAGTTTTGCTCAGTTCCTGTGACTGCTTCCAGTTGCAAGAATAATTGACCAAGAGGTTCCTGGCTGGCAATGGAAAGCGGCCCTGTAGTTTGTGTTGGAGGCAACAGTGCTTCAAGAACTCTCTTCCCGTCTCCTTACTTGCCACAAGTAATAAAAACCATTTGCTTAAACCAAAAGACTTGGGCTGGTTTATTGGCTGACGCACCCCAGGCAGCAAGTCCTTGGCATTTGGTGACAGAATCAGATTTGGCTCCATCACTAAACTTTAGCTTCTTAGGCCTAGCAGCTACTTCATTGGGTTGCACAAATACATGACATGGTACAAAGCACGTAGCGGTGTCTCTCCCATGGAAGTACTGAATAAATATTATTAACAAAATTATTGTGTGAAGTGTCTCTTCTCCAAGAGTAGAACAATGGTTTCTAGTTTCACAATTTGTGTGTATCTTCTGAAATTTTATTTATATAAATAAAAAAATGTATCATGGTGTAAGAACCTCCCACTTTCTTTTTTCTTTTGGTTGTTGTTGAAGTGGATTTGGGGGACTTGAGAATATATTGAATTCTTTTCACAGTTAACAAAGACTGGGAGTTTTAAGCAAAGATTGATTGTGGCATGGCTCAAAGGAAGATGGAGAACATCTGGACCTCATGAGAGGAAGCTGTCCACACATCTCCTGTGCCCTCTCCTGGGTTTTTCTGGCAGAAAGGGTTGCTTTGCCCTAGTGGGTTCCACTGAGTTTTGTTAACTCCCAAACTGTGTCCTTAAGCCTTCTGTCCCAGTCCCGGTTACAAAAACACTTTAAAAACTGCTACAAGAACTGTGTTGGGGGATCCTCCACTTTAAGCTTTTACTCTTTCCTATCCTCCACTTTAAGCTTTCACTCTTATTTGTCACCAAATTCTCCATTTGTTTTTAGTTTTGTTTTGTTATATTATTATGATGATGCAATTTAATGCTTCGGAATTAGACATGACTGGATTTAAGTCACAGTTCCTTCCATTTGCTAGCTCTTTTATAGAGGGTAAGTTACTAAGACTCAGTAAGCGTCAGTTTCTTCATCTGTTAAATGGGGATGGCATCATCCTCTGAAGTTGTAAGGATGAACTAAAATTATGTACACAAACTGCATAGCTGAATGGTTCATGGAAAATGTTCAGTAAAAGGGAGCTTTGTTGTGAGGATTTGTTTCCTCCCTGAGGAAGCTGCCTTCTGAGCCACCCTCTAAAACCTCATTACATGACAACCCTGAGCCACTGATGCCCCATCTTAGTCTGAGATTGGCCACCAGAATGCAGCACCTGGCCCTGACCTCAGAGCCTTGGGGACGTGCTTCTGGGTACAGTTGGTTTGAAGTGTGTGTATGGGTTCCTTCAAGAATATTTACAAAATTGTTAACGTTGGGGACAAAAGTAGGAAGTGAGAACTATATAGCTGAAAATATTCAAGATTTTAGAATAGCACTTTTAGCATTAAGCATTAAAAGTCACTGCCCATGTTTGTGGACAAATGTTAAGTTGAGGAAAGCTTTAGTTACCAGTCTATTTCAAAAAGAAAACTAAGGCATTTGAGCAAGTAGCCATATTTAAGGAGCAATCCGGGGAGTAATTAATCCAAACAGAAGTAAGCCCCAGCTTTTGAAGGAGCAGATTTAGAGTTGATGGCCTATTGAAAAGATTGTTAATTAGAAATATAATTTGTTCTCTGCACCCCACCTTTCCCAGCACATAGCTTCTAAACTCTTGGGATTTCCAAAGTGATAAGTGTCTTATTGTATATAAATGAGATGACTTGTGGCTGGCACTCCTGGTCAACCTCAGGATGGGGCCTGGTTACCAGGTTAATTAACCAAGTAATTAGAGGGTTGGAACTTTCAACCCCTCCTTCTCCACACACCATCCCTATACCCCCAACCCTGTACTCCAGACCTTCAGGTTCATGGAGAGTGGCTAGAAATTGGGCTCAATCACCGATAGCCAATGATTTAATCAATCATGCCTATGTAATGAATCCTCCATAAAAATCCTACTCAAAGGGGTTTGGCACTTCCTGGTTGGTGAAGATGAGGAGGTATTAGGAGGGTAGCAAAATTGGAGAGTATGAAGCCCCACATCCTTTCCCACATACCTTTCCATATGCATCTCTTCCATCTGGCTGTTCCTGAGTGTATGTTTTTATAACAAACCAGTAATCTAGTCAGTAAACTGTTTTCCTGAGTTCTGGGAGTCACTCTGGCAAATTAATTAAACTGAGGAAGAAATTGTGGAACCTCCTGATTTGCAGCCAAGTCAGATGGAAGTTGTGAGTAACCTGAGGACCCACTCCTTGAGATTGGTGTCTAAGTGTGTAAGGGAAGAGCAGTCTTGTAGAACTGAGCCCTCAACCTTAACTTGTGGGATCTGAAACTAACTTCAGGTGGATAGTGTCAGATTTGAATAGTAGGACCCAGCTGATGTCTATAAAGAATTAGAGAACTGCTTGGAATGGGAAAAAAATTCCCATAAGGTAGTACAGAAGGGTTCTGTGGGTAGACTTGAGAGAGTAAAGGAAGAAACAGAGGGCTTTCTTTTAGTTGCTATCAGTGTGCAGAGGAATTAGAGAATAGAGTTTTTCTATTCAAAAGGTCAATCTCTATTTTTGATGATAGGAGCCAGGGAAAAAGTACTACAAGAATGGCCCCGTGTTACATGCTGAATTGTAGTGGTCAGCTGAGCTTTCCTGTTCATTGGATGATGTCCCCTAATCCAATCTTATATCATGACCTTTCCTTACATGAGCTATTTTGGTAGAGATAGAGCAGGAGCCCAGGCTTGTGGGGAGAGGATTCCTGACCCTCTACCCATCCTTAGTCACATCCATTGATACAGGACACATCTGAGTATCCTAGCTTGATACCAGGGGATTGTGAGCCAAAGGAAGCAGTAACACCTCTTTTGCACATACATGCCTGATTGAATCAGATGTCTGTTTTAGAAGCATAACTGCTTAACCAGGAGTGATTTGGGAGGAGAGGAAATATAATTTTCTAAAGTTGAAAGAGCCAGACTTTTCTTTTTTTCTTTTTTAAGATTTTATTTATTTATCTGATAGAGATAGAGAGAGGGAGAGCACAAGCAAGTGGAGTGACAAGCAGAGGGAGAGGGAGAAGCAGGTTCCCCGCTGAGGAAGGAGCCCGATGTGGGGCTCGATCCCAGGACCCTGGGATCATGACCTGAGCCAAAGGCAGACGCTTAACCGACTGAACCACCCAGGTGCCCCTGAAAGAGCCAGACTTTTCTGTTATGTCCACATGGTGTCCTGAGCCTAATTCCACAGGAAGTGACCACAGTGGCATCCTGGGATGCCCCATTGGCTAATACTGACATATGTGACAGAGTAGCCAGCAATACCAGCATGTGAAATGACTTCTCAATTATTTTGTGGTGTTCACCCAAAATCTCTTTGGACACCATATCTCTTTGGCCTGTATCATCTGGCTGCTGTTTAAATTTCCTCACCATCAAGCTAAAGACCCCACTCTCTTACTCTTCTGGTCATGTGCTTTTTCAATGGGAATAATTAGTCTGTTTGAAATAAAGTAATATAAAGAATTTTAATAATGCCTGCTTGATGACCAAACTAATATTCTGTGAACTAATATTACTCTGTATCTCAGCACACTTTAAAGCTTATTTTCTTTCCAGCACATGGAATAGTTATAATACAATGTAAAATCTTGGGAAACACTTCCTGCTCTGAATACAGATGAATAAAATACTACTGTCCATTCCCGAGAGCCAGAACACACATTATTTAAGTAGAACCCTTTCCTGGCATGACATTGGTAGTGATGGAGTTTTCCCATGCTGCTGTGCTGATCAGAATCCAGGAATCAGGGGTCATGACTTACTATTCCAAATCCTACAGGTTGTCATCTTATAAATACTGTAACACTGCCCACTGTTGATGGACAACTCTGTCACCTTCCCTTCCAACACCACCACCAAGTAAAATACGACAGACCTCTCCAGATCTAAACCCCTCCCCAGTTGGGCTATTCAGGATCACTGTTCTCTTTCCTTTGATGATAAAGTATTTGTACCATCATCCTTTTATTATTTGAACTTGGGATTTCACATCTGAGTTTTCATTCTAGTTCCACTTTATACTATGTGACATTAAACAAGTGGCCTAACTACTTTTGTCCTCAGTTTCCCTCTGTGTAGGTTAAGGTATAGCAGAGTGTCTGTAGAGATAACTGCCAATAATTCCACCCATCCCTGAACACACACACACACACACACACATATACCCACACACATGCCATTCTTTGCTTCAAGAAATAGAGTCTATTTCCCCTTGCCTTGAATCTGGCCTTTGAGTTGTCTTTTCCAAAAGGATTCCACAGAGTTCATGCTGTGTCATTAAGCACCTGTGAAAGAGCTACAGAAAAACATGGTCAACATTCAACATTGAAAAGAGCTTTGGCTTCAGATTGTGGATAATTCTGACTCATCTGTTTATTGGTTGCATGAAGATCAGTGATGCAATCACTCTGGAGTCCATTTTCTCATCATAAAATGGGATCACTGTATTGGACCTCCCTGGGGCATTGTGAACTGGCCAGCACAGTGTCTTACACTTAGCCCGTAGTAAAAAAATAATAGCTACTAATATAATTATTAAAACATGCACCTCATCTCCTGGTTTCCTTCTCCTTCCCTGCCCTTGGTACTGTGGAGGGTGCCAGTAATTTATATAAAAGTTCCTGATGTCTTAAAGTAGTATAATATAAAGTATTAGTCATAGTACTACTAATTCTCTTCAATTTAAACCTCTTCTCAGTTTAGAAGGGCTTCTATATTTACTATTTGATTTTTTAAAATTCTTAGTAATTTGTGAGAATAGCATTAGCTTCATGTGTCAGCCTCTGCAGCATAACAAATCATTTCAAACTCAGTAGCCCAAGGCAACACCATTTTATTGTTTATAATTCTGTGATTTGGGAATGTGGGCTCAGAGTTCAGAGCACATTAACTGAGATGCTTGAAACACAGGTAAAGGATGTTGACCTGGCATCACCAAGGTCGGTAGATCCAAGATGGCCTCACTCACATGCCTGGGCTTTGGTCTTAGCTGTCAACTGGGTGTCTTGGTTCCCCCCACATGGTCACTCTCCCTCCAACAGGATAGTCTGGGTTCCAGAAGGACACAAGCAGAAGCTGTCAGGCTTCTTCAGGTTCAGGCTGGGGACTCGCTGCTTCCCTGCGCTGTTGGTTTCTGAAGCTAGGAGGAAGGAAGCAGGAAGCAATGCCTCAAGCATGGCTCCCTCTGTTTATTGCCTTGTTTGTGCTGTTGCTGAGCAGGCCCTCGCTTGTCCCTTTCAGGTACCTTGGTGGGACTAGGGGCTGAGGAGGTCCAGAGGTTCTGGGGAGCACAGACAGTGCAGCTTTTGGCTGTGTATGCAGGTGCTTTATTCTCAACAGAGCAATGCATGTTAAACCTTCTCCACAGGTGCAGAAACAGATATTCAAGAATAAAAGTAGTATAGTGAGTGGACAGAAAGAGAACAAGCTTCAAGTTTTCTGACTTACCCATCCCCACAAAGAAAATTCACACCACTTTTCATTTACCCATGTCTTAAGCAGCCTGAGCTTAACTGTGGACTATGATGGGAACCATCTGGAATACTGGAAACATATTAAGGAACCCGCTGTGATGCATGCAGATGTGTGGACACTGATCTCTACAAGCAGATGAAGCAGATCCCATTCTGCTGGCCAAGGAACTCAGGAAAATCAGTAGATGATCTGGATATTTTGTTTGTCTGAACATTGCCTGTTTGGACAGCCTCTGAACATAATTTGAAACAGAAAGACAAAGTGAAAAAAAAAAAAAAAAACAAGCTATTATCTGTTGCATCTGATCAATAATCACTAAGAAGTTTTTGGAGATCCCAAACATCTCTTTCCCTGGTAGTATTGTTTCTGTGTGAATTACGAGGATATATATCTTCTTTTTTCTTGTATTTTGCCTTTGTGGCAAGCCTAATGTTTGTTATATTTTATAAATATTATTAGTTCCAATATCTTTAGAAACATTACAATCTGAAAATAATTTATGAAAGATCTTCATCAATATTTATAATCAAGGTATTCATGCATTAGTAAGCATGAAAGAGGATATCATTTTCATGACTTAGTCTCCTTGGATTTGAATTTCATTACCTTGTAAAATTCAACCTTTAGCCTTGCACTCTATGTTTAATTCTTCCTTAGTAAAAGCCGGCATCCATTTTTAAAATCTCCCACAGAGAAGTGTTCAGATTTCTTTTTCAACTCCTTTGTGTTCAATGTTAGTTATGGGGAAACATTCAGACACAAAACAAAAACAAGACATTTTCATTCATCATGCATTTTAGAAAATCCATTTTGAACTTCTATTCTCTATTGCCAGCATTTCCTGAGGTAAATTTATTCTGTATACTCCTTGGTCTGAAATAGCTTATCCCCTCCAAACATCTGCCAATATTCAAATTCATGCTGGGAGAGAATATTTTGGAAGCAGGTGTACAAGAAGAGAACTTTTCCTTTCTTCCCTTCTAGGTTCTTTGGATAGTCTAATAATTAAATTGACATAAGACAGATTGACAGGAAGAAAATAAATTTAATTTTGTATTACAGGAGCCCATAGAAATGTGAGACTCAAAGCAATGACCAAAGCAGGCAGCTTTTATAACTTTTAGATAAACAACAAATTTGTGAAGAACTGACCAAACAAAGAAGTTTGGGCTTAAGGTAGCAAATTAGTGAAGGAGTCAAGTTTTGTTTATACCGCCTTCTCAACCCTAAAAATCCCCTCCCTCTGGGTGACGAGGCTATGTCTCTTTCTCCTGGTCCAGGGAAGGTAGCTTTCACATTGACAATTTATTTCCTGCTTTCAGGAGAAAAAGGAAAGTCAGTGTGTCTTTGCACCTGCTGTTTCTTAAGTAACTTTAATTCAAAACAATCAACATGCCAAAGTGGCATATATGGGGGTGGCCTGCCCTGAGTCCTGTAACAGTTACCTAATACTCATCTTCCCTGCGAGGGTCTTACTTAAAATTCCTTTAATTTTTTTTTCTTTGGAGTCACTAACACCCACAGACAGATTCAGGATCCAGTTTCAGAAACAATCCAGGAAGGTGCTAACTGCAGACAGGATAAGGTTTGTATAACTGAGGTTAGAGAGCATATTTCATAGATAAAAGAAGGAACTGATGGCTACCCTCAGTACGCTAGCTGATAATTAGTGTTCAACAAAACCACATCAAAATAAGCACTTTCAGATAATTGCTTTCAGGACTCGTCTAAGTGCATCCTTTAACAGCTGACTTCAATCTGCATGATGCTGGCTGTTGTTGGGGGAGAGACCATCAAACTAAAAATGAAACACAAAACACAACAAATAAACAAGAAATACTTTGTGAAACTTCGAGTTCCATCTGAATTTATCACTAGCTCCTTTTTAACCAATGTGTTGGGTCTCACTGTGTGGTTTCTTGCCTGAGTTTTCACAGCTGTTAAAAAGAGAAGGACAATTTCCCCTTTCGATTACTTTGTAATATGGTTTGAGATGGTCAGTCAGTGCTCTTAGATTGAAAAACCAAAGTACCGAAGGATTACATAGCAGACAGGCTTGGAGGGCACCAGCCTCAGGGAAGAGGAAAAGGAGAGAAAGGAAATGAGATTAAGCTAATCCTACTTTATCTCCAATTCCACTAATGATTAGAGCTGAGCTGCAAACAGATGTATTTTCTTTGACCTATATAGGGCTTGGAAAAAAATTGAGGTACATTTAAACATTGGAAGATGTCTCATCAAAATCTGGGTTTTTTTTTTTTTTTTTTTCTGGCTTCTCTAAAAAAAAAAAAAAAAAATCCAGAAGATTGGGACCAGTGGGCCAACCTCCCTCTTAGCATCAGTAAACCGGAGCTGTATGAAGTTGGCTCCTTAAGATGGAGCATGCGTTCCCTAGTTTGTCAGAGGCCACACCTGACCTATCCCCTGCATCTGTGTTACCTGTCTGAGCCTTGCAGATACCAGAGTGGAGATTCCCAGGTTTTTTGTTTTGTTTTGTTTTGTCTTGTTTTAAAAAACACTAATACTAAGGTTACAAGGATAGGATTATGATACTTCTGGGAGTTCTAGAATATACTAGAGCCATCATGCCATCCCAGAATATTCCCCCAATTCTTACTTTCTCACCCAGGTTTCCTGTGCTACTCCAGGGCAGTTCTTATTGCAGTGTTGCTGCTGTTAAGACTGGGACTCAGATGAGCTACTTTTTGAAGAGCTTAGCCATGAATGCTGACCTAGCTGCTGTCACCACTCTCTCCTCATCACTACCAGTAGCATGACAGGGAGAAGTAAGAGGCCCTGGGGCACTGCTCGCCCTGGAGGATTCAGGAAGGCCAGGGAGCCCATCCCCTCCACCACATGGTTATCTCCCTCTGGCTCTCCCTGAACAAGGATAGGAAAGGAAGTCTCTCTGTTCCCCTGTGCAATGCTAATTTCTGCTCTGGAAATGCTGGCCTACTATTGGCTAGCTGCCCACCCCACAGCCCTCTGGCCACGGAACATATCTCTCAGGCCAGCCTCCCCGAGTCCTAGGCTGAGGGACTTCTGTTGCAATCACCCACCTGGGCCTTTCTCCTCCAGACTCCTGAGGAGAGAAGTCCTCCCCCACCCCCACAATGTCTCCAAGCTCATTCTCATTTCTAGTCATAGAGCAACTAATCTGCCCCTCGTGAGTAAAGATCCATGTGCTGGTTATTACTGTATTGTCTCTCAGCTTCAAAACTACTCTTCTAAACTCTGTGATGCCAGGTGTGGGTCTCTGCAAACCACATGTATCAGTCAGGATTTAACCACAGAAGAAGAACTGGTAGGAGATTCATATATATATATATATATAAAATATATAATCATATATATGATTATATACATACATTATAACATAATATAATATAATATATATGTATATATGTATATAATACATATATGATTATATATATAATCATATATCATCTAATTGACTTT
This sequence comes from Mirounga angustirostris, assembly GCF_029215605.1. Classification (NCBI taxonomy): domain Eukaryota; kingdom Metazoa; phylum Chordata; class Mammalia; order Carnivora; family Phocidae; genus Mirounga; species Mirounga angustirostris. The sequence continues at coordinate 139,576,631 of NW_026991709.1, read as the reverse complement.
ATTAAATGATTCATGAATCAGGAAGCATGCCATCTAGCAAGTAGAGGGGAGTCCCCACATATATGTATATATATATATTTTTTTAAGATTTTATTTATTTATTTGACAGAGACAGAGACAGCGAGAGCAGGAACACAAGCAGGGGGAGTGGGAGAGAGAGAAGCAGGCTTCCTGCCGAGCAGGGAGCCCGATGCAGGGCTCAATCCCAGGACCCTGGGATCACGACCTGAGCCGAAGGCAGATGCTTAACGACTGAGCCACCCAGGTGCCCCTATATGTATATTTTTAATATTTATTTCTTACAAGGACTTGGTTTATGCCATTGTGGGGATTGGCTAAGCAAGTCTAAAATTTCAAACTGCACTCTGTGAGGCAGGCATTCAGAAAGAGAAGCTCGCAGCCAGACTAGAACCCATAGGCATGAGCCAAATATCCACAGGTAAGATTTCTTCTCTCTGTCTCTCCATGTCTCTGTCTCTGTGTCTCATTCTCTCTCTCTCTCCTGGGAAGGCTCAGCCTAAATTTTAAGGCCTACCAAGATTATCCAGAATCATCTCCTTTACTTAAAACCAACTGATTGGGACTCTAATTACATTTGCAAAATCTCTTCACAGTAACACCTAGATAAGTATTCAGGTGAATGGTTGGAACCTATCACCCAACCAAGTTTACACATGGAAAAAACTATCACAGTTTACCCCTTATCAACTTGGCACCTACACACATGTTCTTAAACCATGCTTAAATCTCCAAGACAATGAACAGTCACATTTCTGCCAAACATGATACAGATATTCTGCAAACAACCACAAACCTGCAAACCATTCTCCCAGAAGAAAATGTAAAGTTCTTGGGTGACATTTGGGCTTCTCATTCTCTTTTGGTATTCTGCAACTTTAATACTGAGTGAGGTACATAGTTGACTTATGATTAGCACATGTTTATATGTTAATAGTTACAAGAGGAAAGAAAAAAATATTTCATACATATACATATATAGACAAAAACACATTCGTACATACATACACACAAACATATTCATATCAAAATAAGGAAGGAGTGCTTATAGCTATTACAGTTGTCATTTTGCAACTGATCACATGGTAGCTGGTGTTGATAGCTACCTTCTTCCACTGCCCGTATTCCATATGCCCCTTGCTCTCGGGAAGCATGTTGGTTGTGTTCCACAACACAGCTGGTTGTGATTCTTTGCCTAATGGAATATCCAAAGCTTCACTCCTGAACTGTCTGGGCCACTAGCAGTCCTTCCTGACCTGGATTGTTGTAGTTTCCCATTGACTTTACTCACAGGACATGGTGTGGCTAAGAGATGCTCTGAATAATCTTCTGTATCCCAGACATGCTCCTCCTTATTCTCATTATGTGGTAGCATTCCAATGTCCCCTTGGTATTCAGGATCAATCACCCTAGCTAGTCCAGTTAACCCCTTTTTTCCCCTATTGATTCATAGGCGGGAGGAGCCCAAAGTGGCCAGGTTGCAGTCTTAACTTCCAGTTCAATGGCATCATTGCTGTGCATCCAGGTTGAAGAATTCTTCCCCTTGGAACTAAGACCTCTAGGTAAGCAGAGCCTATGGTTGCAGAGGTTAAAAAAAAAAATTTCTAGGGGTTTCCCAGTGAGTAAAGCCACTCTCTGGATTCCTGAACCTGTAATTCTTGACTATGGAAGAAAGCTCCACTTGTTGAACTCTAATTTAGGGCACATACAGTCTCCTAGAGAACTTTTCCCTAGCCCTGCACAGTATTGCCACCTAACTAGTACCATAACTAAGTCTTCAAAAGATCACACCTCTGTTGTGTCAAAGCCAGCTGCTTCAGTGTGATAGGAAACATGGTAAAACCAATGACTTCCATGGACATGGACTGACTGCTGTACTTCATTTGCTGTGAAGTGAGTTCCTTGACAGAATCGCTGCTGCATGGAATACCATGACAGTGGATAAGGCATTCTATAAATCTACTGACAATAGTTTCAGCAGAGGGATTATAAATCATACCCTGAAAGCCTATTTAATCAGAAAAAAGGTGTTGCCCTTTAGACGATGGAAGCTGTCCAATGTAATCAGCAATCCACAGGATAGCTGGCTAATCACTCCAGGAAATGGTGTCCTATCAGCTCTTCAGTGTTGGGTTTTGTTTCTGGCAGACTGAGAAGTCAGTATCAGCCATAGCCATATTGATGTTGTCAGTGAGGTCCACATTGCTGAACCTATACTTAACCTTCATTTCTGCCACCATGGCTACTTTGCTCATGAGCCTATTGGACAATGACAGAGGTTGTGGGGGGAAAGGGCAGACAGGTATCCATAGAATGGGTCATCTTTCCCACTTGATTATTAATATCCTCCTCTCTGAGGTGACCCTTTTGGGAACATTCAAATGGTACACAAATAAATATCTTCATGCCCTATGTCTGTCTAGAGGGGTCTATTCATATATCTCTTCCTCAGACTTCCTTATCAAAAATTTTCTAATTGTGTTCCTTCTAAGTTTCTGGCGAACTGGCCAAACCATTGACCACAGCCCATGAACTGATATGCACTTATACCTCTGCCTATTTCTCTTTTCAAGCAAGATGAACACTGCTCAAAATTCTGTACGTAGAAGGATTTTCTTTCAACACTACCCTTCCTAGCTGTCCCATCTATTTCTTTTCTAGCAGCATCATGATCAGCTGGGAACACCTTGGGGCTCTGTGAGTCAGAATATTCTGATTACTACTTTGGCTCCACTGTCCATTATAAAAACCACACCCACCTTGTCCTAAGTGCTTAGTACCTTTACTTTACCCCTGACATCCCAGGGTCCCATTGTTCCCATTGCATTTAGGAATCCCAGTTAAATAGTAGTGGTTCCTACAGAGAAAAGCCACCATAGAACTTTTCAAGGAATCCTCACAAACTTATTTCTCATAGTAATGTGAGATAAGTGTGTCCCCTTGCCCTCCAAAAATAGGTGATCGGGTCTCCTGCATGACATATCTACCCTCACATTCCAGTCATCCCGTCTCTGGATACTTTCATCTGCAGTATACCAAAGCAGTTCTGGCATTTTAACTTTATTCAGTGCAGACCACCATTGGCTCCATATTTGAGAGAATCACTCCCCCAAAATGTTGGAGCCATTCCTAGCCTTTTGAGCCAAAATAATAAATCCAGAATCTTTGCTTAAGGGGCCCATATCAATAAATTTAGCCTGATCCAATTTTATATCTCTTCCACCATAATTGCATGCCTTAAGTACCCATTCCTACAAATATTCTACAGGTTTCTGTCTATATAAATGTTAAAAACCCTGTCGTTCTTAGGTGTGTATTGACCTCCTCACAAGTAACTCTTCGTACCTCATCCTTTGATTCTTGCTGGGACATGAGTCTAGTTCTAAGTCTGAAAGCAAAGACGGTCATGAGAATAGGTCTTGAGGAGGAGCAGTAGTACCTTAGAAGGGGAGGCCATCATAGATTCTACAGACAAAGGGGGGTTGAGCTCCTTGGATAAAATGGAAGGGCTACTTCTGCTGCCAAAAAAGACTCAGCAGAATTTAGGGGTTGAAGACCCCAAACTTCATAAAGATCTTCCTACATGTTCCCATTCTAATTGTCAGGATCCCATTTCTTCCCAACCAGTACCCTCACCTTTTCTCCTCTTTACTGAGATGTATTTGACATATCACACTGTGTGAGTTTAAGGTGTGCATTGTGATTATTTGATACATGTATATGTTATGGAATAATTACCCAATAAGGTTAGTTAACACATTCTTCACCTTTTGTTGTTGTTATTATGGTGAGAACAGTTAAGATCTACTCTCTTACCAACTTTCAACTACACAATACAGTATTGTTAACTATTTTCACCATACTGTATCTTAGATACCCAGAACTTATTCCTCTTATAACTGGAAGTTTGTATCCTTATACCAACATCTCCTCATCCCCCCATGCCACCAATCCCACCCAGACCCTGGCAACTATAAATCTATTCTCTGTTTCTATGAGTTCAACTTTTTTAGATTTTATGTATGAGTGAAATCATTCAGTATTTGTCTTTCTCTGTCTGACTTATCTTACTTAGCATAATGCCCTCATTGTTTATCCTTGTTGTTGAAAATGGTAGGATTTCCTTTTTTACAGCCAAATAATACTCCATTGTATATATGCACTACATCTTATTTATCCAATCATCCACTGATGTGTATTTAGATTGTTTCCATGTCTTGTGGGAGTCATCTCTATTCATTGCTGAATTTGTATCTAGTAACAAAAGCTTGGACTTTCTTTATGTAGCTGAACTTGTGTCAACTGTGTTCCATTTTTGATAGGGATTTGACCTAGTGCTATATTGCCTTTTTAGTTAATACATTGCCTTATTTAGGAATAAGAAAGAGGTTTTACAGGTCAATGCTTCAATGCTACAGATCAGCTCTAATCAATTGGCAGTGGCTGCTTGGGGAGCTGAATTAAGAACTCTGAAGCCATGTTTGTGCTCAGTGAGAGAGGACAATAAACTGGTTAGCCATGTCCATGATGAATTCAGAGATGTGGGAATAGACATACAACTGATCTGTCATTTCTGGCCTAAAATTTAGTGGTTGACAATGTTGCTAATTCATTTGCTATTGCCTGTTGGTATGCGTTTAGCAAAGAGAAAAGAGCAGGTTTTTGGTGGTCATCATTAACAAATACTAACTTAAGTGCCTATATATACATATAGTCTCATATACAATTGCATTTATACAGTTACAATAGTAAAGGAACTTTTCCCTTCATCCTCCTCCAATATAGACAAAGGTCACAGATTTAAAACATCACCTGAAATTAGGGGGCACTTTGTGTGCCCAATATATTGATAGGAGGAAAATAACCAAGCATATAGAAGAGAAATAGCCATTCAGTACTTAATGAAAGAGTTAGGTCAAGTTTAGGGGAAACTTCTGGCCTTCGGTTTAGGGAAACTGGCAATCTCTCCACATAGAAATAGTTTGCAATGTTGTCCAGGGGACAAGAAATTTGTCTTTTGTACTAGGGAGGGGGGGAATAACACTTTATTCATAACATTATGTTCCTTCACCCACACTCTGGATACCTGCGACTGAGCACATCATACATGTTCATCAATGTGGGTGGGAGCTTCCTGCTTTAGGACTCAGAACAATTTGCTTGGACAAATGACCAATGTGCAGAGCACATCCTATGTGTTTAGTCAGGACACTACAGAGGAAATAAAAACCCAAAACATTTAGGATATCCACATGGTTCTGAGGCAGCCTCCTTGCTCTCTCACCATCGCTTCATTAAAAATTGGGTGTTCACGCCTATTACATTCAGGAAGATGAGAAAACTTAGAAAAAAGATGCCCTTTTCTCTTGGCTATTTAGGATCGCGTACAAGAGAGGAGAGAGAGGTTGGTGAGTGGGAAAGAAGATGAGAGAAAAGAAGGCTACGGAGAGAGAGAGAAAGAGCAAAGAGCTAGAGGAAGAAATAGCTCTTCCAAGCCCCTTCCCAGTTTACAGATTTCGAAGGCAATATTTTGCATCAAGGAGAAAAATGTCTTGCCTTTGCACCAGCCGTAACTTTTCTTTGTGATACAGTTGCCATGGGGATGATATGCCGGGTTGTGCCACTTTATCATCTCTCTCTCACACATTTTATTATAAAGTGAGTACTTGGGATTCTAGACCATAAATATGCAACCACAAAATGTTAATCTGCAAACTAACCTGCCAACCAACTTCAGAGCAGTGATCGCTTCTCTGGCTGGCAGAATTGCTTTCCTTCCTCCCCCCACCCCCCCACCCCCCGCCGCCTTTGAAAGCCAGACAGGCAGGGAAGCGAAGGGACCGAACAGACACAGGCATCTGCAATTAGAGACACTATTTCCTTTCTGGGCCTTGTGGCCTTTCGGGCCAAAGGCAGAAAATGAAAAAGAATGTAAATTGCTCTCACAAGGAACAGTTTACTAATGCTATCCCACGTTTCCAGGTTACCTGAGGCATTTCTATGTAATCCTTTGCAAATATTTTTTGAGGCCAGATTCTTTTCCAAATCTGTGGGAGAGAAAAATTTTATGTAGATAAATCCCCAAATAGTGGTTTACTATGTGTATTTAAAAACAGAGCACAGTATGCCTCAGCAAAGTTCAGGTCATTGCATGGGACGCGCTTCACAAGTCCCCATTCCTTCTGAAGCCACTGACTGACATGCAGAATCTTTCTCCAGGCCTTCTGTGGGCTTTATTCACAGCTAAGCTGGAATTCATAGAAGCCAAAGTGGCACAAAGGCAACTTAAAAATAAAACCAACTTGTTTACACTAACTGACCCACTCTGGTCACAGCCCTGTCCCTTCAAAACAATTTAGTGTTCAGGAAGCAGCTATCAATGCCAGCCATATTATTGAATTGAACGTAACCTATAGGTTCTATTTTCCATTCACTTCAACAAAACGATGACCTTTAGGAAGAATTTAGCAACTTGATGCTCTCTACCAGAGACCTAGTTCAATAGACTTTTCTGCTGGGATTATGTGCCAACTTCCTTTTTTGAGGAAGGAACCACAACTTAGTAATTCTTTTTAAAGAGCAATATCACAGGGCGCCTGGGTGGCTCAGTTGGTTAAGCGACTGCCTTCGGCTCAGGTCATGATCCTGGAGTCCCTGGATCGAGTCCCGCATCGGGCTCCCTGCTCGGCGGGGAGTCTGCTTCTCCCTCTGACCCTCCTCCCTCTCATGCTCTCTGTCTCTCATTCTCTCTCTCTCAAATAAATAAATAAAATCTTAAAAAAAAAAAAAGAACAATATCACATGAAAGCCATATGCTAATAATCCTTGTAAAAGGCAATATTTCTGCAATCTTGTGATTGTTCAAAAAAAATGATAAAACCAATAATAATGTACTATTATCAGTTCAGACATCTTTTTCATGATGGGTTATGTTATTACTCAAAATATTCATTATTTCTCCCTGTGGGAGGATTACACATTCTCACTTTATTGCTATCAAGCATGGTCACTGAATTGCCTTAGCCAATGAAATGTGAGCAGAAGTTTCCAGCTGAAGTGTTAAGAGCCATTTGAGTGTCTGCCATATTCTTTTCTCCCTTTCCCACAAAACCCACCATGTCTTAAAGAGTGTCTGTCTCTTCATTCTGGGTTCCAGAATGGTGACAACACAGAGAAGAGCTTTAACTCACCCAAGACAGACAGGATGTAAGATTTAGGGTAATTTGTTACAACATAACCTAGCCTACACTGTTATACCTCATCTACAAAATTTATTCATTCTTTCAACATCCATTTATTAAATTCTTACAGTGGGCCAGACGTAATACTAGGTAATGGGAATTTGAAGATGAGGAAGACCCAGTTATTATCCTTGAAGTGCTCATTGTGTCCATTGCATGAAATATGGCAATAAAACAATGTCTGTAAATTAAGCTCTACTTTCTTTTTCAAAATACTAAGATCTTTCAGAAGACAGAATTTAACCTTTGGTGTACTGGATTAAAGATGGCAGCACATTCTTTCTCTTTCGCTTCCCTCCTCACACCATGGAGTTAATTTCTCTAACCCCTTGAGCTGGAATAGAGTATAGGGGGATTGCTGCTGTACCAGTTTGGGGCCTATTCTGAAAGTGGCAGTTTTGCCTTGTCCCATATGGGAACCCTCACCCCTGCTGGAGAGAGTGATATTTGGAGGGTCCCAGTTGCCAAGCTGTTCTGGCTGGGGGTCCAGTTACATAAATAAGGGAACAATATTGGATATTCCAGCCCCAGCATACATCACGTGGAACAAGGATAAGCCATTCCTGCTGTGCTCTGTCCCAATTTCTGCCCACAGAATCATGAGCATGCAAAATTGTTTTTGCTTAAGGCACTTAAATTTGGGGGGTTTCGTTATGCAGTGATAGATAAGCAAGCGCTGTAACCCAGAAAGCCCAGAACTGTTTTCTGGGTTTGCTTTGAAACCCTTTCCTACTGATTCACTTCTAATCTCAGGGACTTCCTTTGTTTTTACGACTCCCTGACTCCTGGTAGTTTCTATAGTTTCCAATAACATTTTTTTTTTTTTTTGGCAACACTATCCTTTGTTTGGAATTTATAAAATATCTACCAGCCTAAAATAGCACACTTTTCCAGGGCACCATTGTCAAATTCCAGCATGATATATTCTCTTCTAAAATTGCCTTAAACTAGAATTTAAGGATTAAGACAGGGCAGGGGAAAACAGAAAAGCAATAAAATGAAATTTTGAAAATGGCAAACATTGCTGCTAAGGAATACAAGAGATCGCTGTTTGGGATGGTTCTATAAATTTAGGTAGTTTGATGATTGGCCTGATTCCAACACAGGGGTTTTCAACTTTAGATTATAAAGTGAGATCCCCTGGAGGGTTTATAAGGAGATTGCTGGGCCCCACCCCCACAGTTGCTGGTTCAGTATGCCTGGGTAGGACTTTCATTTGTAGTTCTAGCAAGTCCCCAGGTGCTGTTGCTTCTCCAGAGACCACGCTTTGAGAATCTCTGGGCGAATCTGTCTCCACACATGTGTTTCCACTTTGTCATCTGTATCCATGACAGATATTACTAATTAATCATTGGACTTTCTCTTGCTGAGCCATTCAGGCAATATCAACTCATTTTAATTGAAAATTAAGAGAAAACCTTTTTGCTATGTAAGATAACCCTAGAATCCAGGTAACTTCTATAATAGACCATTAATGTTTATCTTGTTCTTGTCTCATATTTATCTCCCCCTTTATGTTTTTACTTAATATGACAACATGTTTAATTTCCATAAATATTTTTGGTCAATTTCTGTTCAATAGGTAAGAGTATAAAATCTATGTCTGCCTTTCCCTACAGCATTGTGTAAGAAATAATTAAGCAGTATATACTAAGAAATTAACATTTTATGCTTGATGTAGTGATTGGCCAAGTCAAAGCAATACCAAGAGACAGATATAAGTTGTTGTTTATTTTTCTCCCCCAAAGTCATATTGACTAAGAATCCGTAAATACTAGGGATGATCACACACACAACAATTGAGTTTTATGTCATCCAGGTAAAATTGCAGTTCGGGGTTTATATTTGTGTTTTCTGTAAAATATTTCCTTTGTGTAATAGCTTCTTCCATTGCAGCAGTAATTCAAAGTTTATTTAATTTTGCTATGGACATTCTTCTGAAAGCATAAATTTAAATGTAGTGATATAGTATCTAATGCTCAGTAATAAATAATTTTGTCCTATTCTTATGGTGAGGTAGAAAAAATGGACTGCAGGGGCACCTAGGTGGCTCAGTCATTAAGCGTCTGCCTTCGGCTCAGGTCATGATCCCAGGGTCCTGGGATCGAGCCCCGCGTCAAGCTCCACGCTCAGCGGGAAGCCTCCCTCTCCCACTCCCCCTTCTTGTGTTCCCTCTCTCTCTGTGTCTCTCTCTGTCAAATAAATAAATAAAATCTTAAAAAAAAAAGAAAGAATGGACTGCCTAAATTGCCATGATATATTTTCTTCAGAATTTGTTTCCTCATCTGAACAGCAACTTTTGGCCTTTGAAATATTTGAAGGTTTGGGGCATAATTTTATTCTTTTATCCCTGGAAGTTTTGAAATATTCATAATTTCTCAATGAATTATGGCTTCTAGGTTCTTTTTAAGATTTTATTTATTTATTAGAGAGAGAGAGAGCACGAGTGGGGGGAGGGGCAGAGGGAGAGGGATAAAGAGAGTCTCTAGCGAACTCCCTGCTGAGCAAAGAGCCTGATATGGGGTTCTATCTAAGGACCCTAAGGTCATGACCTGAACTGAAATCAAGAGTAGGATGCTTAACTGACTGAGCCACCTAGATGCCCCTATGGCTTCTAGTTTTGAGAAAAATCTCTTGAGTAGAAATGAAACTTTTGAAAATATTTCTTGTTTCACTTTGAAATTCTTTAGAAAGAAATCCTATGACACCTAGTACATGTTCAGGAAAAGTTATAAAAGGTAAAGTTTAATTTAGTAAATACCAACATGAATATTTGCAATAACATTTGCCAAATTTTACAATGTTTTGGTAAGGTTCAGATCTCTTTAATTTCAAGTAATAATGATCAACGAGATGGACCAGTGGTTTTCTTGACAAACTGCATGGCTTTTTTTTTTTTTTTTTTTTTTTTTTGCATATGATAGCTTTATGCTCCTATTTTTGTCAAATTTTTGCAAATGTAATACAATTTACAAAGAATTGACATACTGAAGATATTTTCAGGGTTAATTCATGTAGGAATAGCTAATAACAGGCTCAATTTATTGAGGACTAGCTCCAGGCCAGTCATTGTACTGGGAACCTTATACCTTTATTTAATTCTTAAGATAAACCTATAGATGTGTGTTATTTAGTCCATCTTACAGATGAAGAAACTGGTTCAGAAAAGTTAAGTGACTTCCCCGCAATCACAAAGCTAGTAAGGGATGGAGTCAAGATTTGAGTCCAGAACTCTCTAATTACAAAACACTACATTTTAACTGATAAATCGACATTCCAGAAAGCTGAGTAATGTCATCACCCTTCTTAAAAGGAAAATATAATTTATTTAAAAGATCATTACTCTAAGCTCTAACCTCCCTCCCAGAATAACTTTACTCACAAACCTTGAAGTCAAAAGACAAGCATGCCCCTAGAAATATAACTCTCTTGGCACCTGCTCCTTAAAATGCTGTGATAACTCCATGACATTCCCTGCCCTTGTTAGAGGCACAATCATATTTACACTGAATTCCTCAGGCAAGTTTTGTTGTTGGGGTTCTTGTACTGTCCTGTTTACTCTGATCACAAAGATAATACATGATAGCCGGTAAAAGTAAAATCAATCCAGAAATACATACTGTTGACAGTGAAATCTGTTGTAAGGCTTTGGCATTTGCATCTTTCCACATTTTGATATGGGGTTTGACATCTATTTATACTTACATAAAATAGTGTTGTTTTCTACACTTGCTTTTTCACTTGATACATCTCTTCTGTCTCTCCAGAATCCGTCTATCTCATTTGCTATAGTTAATGCTCCACGAGAACATCCTCTGTTTCCTCAATCCCTTCCCCAAAAGCCCCTCCAATGCCTTACTTTCATGGAAGTCAGGGTAATCCCTGAGGATGCGGTTTCCTTTTCATCCTTCTTCCTGGAATCCCTTCTCCAAATTCATGTGTCAGTCATGGATTCAGGGCTGCTCCCCTCCTCTTCCACAGTGATGCTTCCAGACCCTTACTAGTCCATGCCCTTGGACAAGCTTGAGCCCCTTCCCCTCCAGTTTCTTCCTGCCATGACTCCAGCCGCTGCTGCTCGGAGCTGCCCTTTCCAGCCACTCCCCACCCTATCAGGGCTGCAGGGCTTCACCCCAATGCATGTCATCATTTCTGGCAACTCCATGTCCCTTCAGTCCACTACCGCCGTGCTTTCTCCCAATCCAATTTAGAGTCTAGACTTGATTATTTTAATCCTGCTCTTGTCAGTTCCCCAATCTCCTCTTCTTCCTATCTACCAACCCTCAGTGGGCATAGCTATTTTCCTTCTCATTGTCTAAAGCAAGCTCTGATAGAGTGAAAAATTGCAGTCCATTAGCTTGTTCTGCATGAGATTGCCCACAGCCTTGGGGGTCACTATGACAACTTTGGAATTTACTCTGTATGAGATTTTGAGCAAATGAGTGATGTGACTTTATTCATGGCTAAATAGAATCGCTGTCTACTCTGGGAGAACAGAATTTAGCACAACACGAATTGAAGAGGGGACACTGGTTAGGAGGTATTTGCAAACTCAGAACAAGGAGGAAGGTGACCTGGACAAGCGGTAGCAGTGGAGAAAGTGAAAAGAAGCTGGTCTTCCTTCAGGGTGGGAAGGTTCTATTTTGTCATAGTGCTAGAAATTATCTGCAGGCAAAGCTCTGCCTTCTGGACCCCCAACTGTCCCTGACTCTCTCCAAAGCTAGATCTTCCCTTTTACACAGAGAATCTATATTTATGGCTTTGAGCTAAAGTAAAAATACTCTGAGGGTTCTGATTTGTTGATAGTTTCTTTCTTATTTTTTAGTGCTACTAATGACTAATTTTTTATATCTCTTTTATTATTTCAGTAAGAGTTTGGGGAAGATGAGTGATAGAAGACATGTATTTTGTCATTTTGCTCTATAAGCTTCTTCATGTTTTCCAGTTCTTGGTTTGATGGCAACCCCAGGGTGGGCCTGCAGTTAGTTGCTGCAGGGATCCAGCTGAAGAGCACATAATGGCAGTGTCCTTTCCTTGGACATCCCAGTGCCAAAGATTTATTTTCTTGGTGACCCAGTCTGCAGGTCAATTCTTCCTGCACATGAGAACTGGAGGGCCTTCAAGCATGAAGCCAAACTCAGGAGCAAACTAAAAGCAGGGTCAGGAACACGAAACACACAAGAGAAACTGCCAGAGAGGGAGCTGGAGACTTAGAGTCTCAGTATCTAAGGAGTAGAGGTTGTAGAAAGGAGATGAATAATGTTGAGGTCACCCTGTCATGGTATTAGGGTGTGGTGGTAGGGCACCCAATTTGATACAACAAAACAAATCTTAACTCCCTACTCCAAAAACAAAAGTATGAGTCCACATCGTGGCAAAAAGTAGAACTTTGGTTGCCTACCTGGCCTTTCGTGCATGCCAGGAGCAGTCAGGGTGGTTAACAAACCCACTAAACTCCATGGAAGGCTACTTCTCATTTTTTATCTGTTTTTTTTCTGTTCAAATTATCCAACAACTGTTACATCTGCATTACCTACTATGATATCAACAAAAGCCTGTCAAATAGATCATGGGAAATGAGGAATAAGAAGAAACAACCAAAATTATTGGATTTGAATAGAAGGTGATCCTGGTGTCCTTCTAGTGAGTAGTTTCTGCAGTGGTGGCAATGGGTAGGTGAGTCAGGCAGGAAAGCAACAAGCAAACAGTGTTTATATGTTCAGAATTTGCATTCCAAGACAAGGAATGTGTGTGTTTCTTATGTAGGGGAGAACTGGAGATAGTCGAAGGCAAATGGGCAGGGACCACACAGAGAGAAGGTGCTGGAGAAGAATGGGTTGAGTCAAAGCCTGATCCTTGAGAAGGTGAGACAGGGCACAATTCAGATCACCAGAGGAATTAACTTTACAAAAGTGAAAGAGCTAAGTTTCCTCTTCCCAGCATCTGGGTGGGCTCAGAGGAGAAATGCAGAAATAGTTCAATCTAGGATGGGGTAATTAAAAGGAAAGATGGAGCAAATTATGCTGGCTGTTTTTTGTCTTCTATGTGAAATAGGGTCACTAACCGTAAGTATTCTCACAAACTCGGAATCTCAAACGTAACATTAAAAGCCTTCTATTGGAACATCCACCTAATATTTAAAGGCTGAAGAAAGAGAATCTAGTTGGGCTTGGGCATCAGGACAGTCCAGAGCAGCTTTGGTGGGAGGAACCCAATAAGAGAGTGGGATGCAAAGAGGCTGCAGAGCAGCAGCCAAGGCCATTTGGATGATATCATTATGCAATAGGACCTGTCTGCTCAATAATGGAATTGCGAGTAGCTGCTATTTGAGTTTGTTCCATGACCCTTGTGTGGGTTGGGCACAGGGACAAGAAAATCTGATGGAGGTTAGCCATGATCTGGAAGCTAAGTAGCTGAAAAGAAGACTCACCTTTGAGATCAGGAGGTAGAAGAAAACCCTGGAAGAAGATGATAACATAAAATAACTTAATTACTCAACAAATGAGTGAATAAGCCTTTGAATTTTATAGCTGAAGGGAAAATGAAGGGACAAAGTAAAAAGAATTCCCCCACCTAACTCTGGTTCCCACTATGCTGACCATTTACTCAACATGTTAAATCAAAAGCAGGCTAAGAAAGCGAGTTCTTTCCCTATGTTGAACTGCTTCCCCCATTGTATAGACTCAATGCTCAATATGTGGCTGTTTTTCCCAGGGGGATTTTTAGGTGAACATTTATTATGATTGACCGAAGACTAGACAAATGAGTATTTGTCAATTCTCAAAAGATCCTTGGAATCAAGAGCTAAACCTTATGTTTGCTCACATTTTAATCATGACAAGGACTGATACTAGGATGACTCAATAAGTGTTCTTAGGCTGGAGATGCACCCAGGTAGCATTCTGAGATCAGTGGCTCACTCTTTGAGGGTAAGGACAGTCCTTTGAGCTGGTGGCCACAGTTGGTGGCCAGTGTGAATGCCTCATTTCCTTGGGTCCCACTCTTCAACATATGTTTTTAGGGGACACAATTCAACCCACAACAGTGTGTATGAACATAATTTTTCATATCAAATCTTATGATAAAAATGACTAATATGCAATCCTTTATCAAGATTTTCTATTGATAATCTCCTTCAATTCTTGAGTTTACATGGAAGAGAAAACTTGTTTGCATAACTAAGTGGTAGGAAAATTAAAACACTTTCCACCATTCAAAGATGACAACAGTTGACAGTACATTGAAATAACCAAGCAGCTCATTTTCTTTCATTAAAAAAATGTAATGTCATTTTGTTGTGATGATGCAAAAGGTTTTAGACTCTGTTCAAAACTTTTCTTTTTTTTATCAAGTATATCAAAATGACGAAGCTCTAAATGCACACATTATTAAAGCAGTCACTTGGCAGCTAGCTGAGGCTGCACTAAAAGCATTCATTAAAACAAACTGACAGAAGAATCGACGACAGAGATGCAGGGCTGCTGCCTGGAGCAGAGTCCATCAGAAGCCCTCATCCAGGGTTTTCTGCTCATCACCACCACTCGCTCTCTACTCCCTGGCTTTGGGATGCCTACTTCTATCCTCAATCATCTGAAAAAAGAACACATTCAACCACACCACAGGTTTCTTGTCCATGGACAGCAGCATGCTGTTGGCAGATCATATCCTTGGGGAATTCTGCACCTGATGGGCAAAGCAGCGGGAGCCAGAAGTCATGCATGCCACAAAACTGTCTCCTAACCATGTAGATTTTTTTTTAAAGATTTTATTATTTATTTATTTGAGAGAGAGAGAGAATGAGAGACAGAGAGCATGAGAGGGAAGAGGGCAGATGGGGAAGCAGACCCCCCGCTGAGCAGGGAGCCCGATGTGGGACTCGATCCCGGGACTCCAGGATCATGACCTGACCCGAAGGCAGTCGCTTAACCAACTGAGCCACCCAGGCACCCCTAACCATGTAGATTTTCTTTCAGCGTTATGGATACTGTGTTCACTTTCCTTCTTTCCTTTGTTTACACGGAATCTCACAGCCAAATTTGTGGCTCCTTTAACATGGTCTTGGATTTTAATATTTTGACCTAAAACTTTTCCTTATTCTGGATTTAGTAATCTACTTGTATTCCATGACAGTATTCACATCTCTGTAACCTTTATGTAAAAGAAGTTTCTGAAGTGAAATGTGGCAACAGGGCACCTGGGTGGCTCAGTTGGTTAAGCAACTGCCTTGGGCTCGGGTCATGATCCTGGAGTCCTGGGATCAAGTCCTGCATCGGGCTCCCTGCTTGGCGGGGAGTCTGCTTCTCTCTCTGAACCCTCCCCTCTCATGCTCTCTCTCTCTCTCTCTCTCTCTCTCTCTCTCATTCTCTCTCTCTCTCAAATAAATAAAATCTTAAAAAAAAAAAAGAAATGTGGCAAATACATTCATACATACTTTAAAAAAAAAAAAAAGAACTGTGGTGCCCGCCCTTAGACATCGCTCAACCCCAGAGTAGGATATCCGGGATCTGAAAGCCACACCTGGCCGTCCCAACGCTAATGGACAGAAGCCTGCCTCCCATACCTGAAACCCAATCTCAGCCATCCTGTGAAGTTCTGCTATAGAACATGCAACTGAATAATAAACCACCTCAGGTTTTTCCAAGCTCCATCTTTACCTTGATGTGCTAATCAGTGTGAAGGTTGTCTGTTTGAAATTTAGATAATATGATATGACAACTTAGCTGTGGAATTCAAAGATTAAATGAACTGCAGATGCATCAATTATTAATGTTATTATTACTCTCCGCCCACCATTTCTAAATATACTTTTCACCTCACAGAACACCACTGGGAAATGAACTGCTGTAATAATCCCTGGTTCAAGCATGGATGGAAATGCCTCTGTAGACCTTGATACATGTAGCAGGGTACTTCAGGAGAGTAGTTGTCCAGGATTCAATTGACATAGAAAGGGATGGATATGCTTCAATTTGTAATTAAATCACTCTAAGGGACTTTGAACTGTGCTTTCAGAAGACACAAAGAATTTGTGAGTCAGTGATGTGCTGAAGTTGATGTTTGGTATTGGTATGAAATCCAGTATTTGCTAAAGATCAGGCTCATTATATCCTTATCTAGTACATAAATGGTTTCTACTTAACAAATAATAATTTTTGTTTTTGTTTTCTTTTCTGTCATCCTTGAAAACAAACGATACATTTAATAGTTCTTGATTTGACCATTTCAACCCTCTCGAGTTTATTTAGGTTACGATGAAAGGGTCATAATTTTATAAGTTAATAGTGGAGGTACAAGAACCTTCTAGCATGGAAGATGTAAGCTCCTGAAAAATCAATGTAAAATCTAGCAAATCAAACTTTTCTCTCATTTCAATGAATGGCATTACCATCAGCTTGATGTTTCAGCCAGAAACATGAAAGTAATTTTTTATTGCCCTCCTTTTCACACTCCTCCCTCTGTGTCACTCTACATTTAATATTTATATATCAACTTTGAAAACATCTGTCAAATTAACCTGTCGCTCGGCATCTCTGTTGCTACCTTCCTAACTCAAGTCACCCCCATTTTTACTGTTATAGAAGCCACCTCCCTGTTCTCCCAATTTCCATTCTTGCTCCCCTCCTGCTCCATTTTCTACCTTGTAGCCAGAGTGACCATCTAAAACTCAGGTCTGCCATATATATGGTCAATTGATAAATGAAAAAGGTGACAGTGAAGTTCAGTAAGTGGCATTGGGTCAATTAGATATCATAAAACAGTAAATTGGACACCTATTTCACATCACTTAAAAAATCCACACATATTGAAGATCTTAATGTGAAAAGTGAGAAAATAAACTTTTAAAATGAAACACAGAGAAATATTTTTTTGAACTTGGAGTAAGCAAAGATCTTTTTTTTTTATTTTATTCTTATGTTAATCCCCATACATTACATCATTAGTTTTAGATGAAGTGTTCCATGATTCATTTTTTGTGCACAACACCCAGTGCTCCATGCAGAATGTGCCCTCCTCAATACCCACCACCAGGCTAACCCATCCTCCCACCCCCCTCCCCTCTAGAACCCTCAGTTTGTTTTTCAGAGTCTATCGTCTCTCATGGTTCGTCTACCCCTCCGATTTCCCCCGCTTCATTCTTCCCCTCCTGCTACCTTCTTCTTCTTCTTCTTTTTTTTTTCTTAACATATATTGCATTATTTGTTTCAGAGGTACAGATCTGAGATTCAACAGTCTTAAGCAAAGATCTTTTAAGAAAGACACAAAAAAGTATTAACTATGAAGGAAAATTGATAAATTTTGCTATATTAAAATTATGAACTTCTATTTATCAAAAGATAGCATTAATAATGTAAAAAAGCAAGACACTGAACAAGGGAAGATATCTGCAGTACATAAATCCAAAAGAAGACTTGTCTCCAGAATATATAAAAAGCTCCTACAAATCAGTAAGGCAAAGCCAGACACTTAGAAAAAATAATCAAAAAATTTCAACAACTGTATTACAAAAGATTTCCAACATACATAATGGTGAACAATTCCATTAATCATTAAGAAAGTACAAAGTGCAATCACAGGGCAATATCATAATATACCTAATGGGATGGATAAAATTAAAAAGACAGGAAATAGCAGATACTGGTGAATATGCAGAACATCTGAAACTCCCATACGTTGTTGGTGGAAGCATATATACTGGTACAACTTCTTTGACAAGTGTTTGTAAGTAGCTACTCAAGCCAAATTTATGCATCTCTTAAAATCCAATAGCTAGACTTCTATGTATGTGCCCCCCCCAAATACATATATACATTCACCAAAAACATACATAAAAATGTCCAGCATGGATTCTGAATAACTCCAAAGTCCCTCAATAATGGAATGGATAAATAAGCTGTGGTGTATTCATATAATAATAGCATACAGAAATGAAAATGAATAAACCCTGGCCACAAGTAGAAACATGAAAGAAAGACACTTCTGATTCTGGGGAAGGGCATGTAAGAGAACTCTAACAGGACCTTTGAACTAAATGGTTTGGGTTCTTTTTTCTATTAGCAAAAATCCCTTGGAAGTTAGGAAATTCTATTTTATCCCCAATGATTCAAATGAGGTAAGTTGTTTTTCTTTTAAGTGAGAAGTCAATCACTTCACTTATCTTTTTTCAATGTTGAATTTTTGTCTCTCTTTTCTTGGTCCATCATGTCAATGTGCCTCCCACTCTTTCTGAGCTTCCTTATCCCTTTATTGAAAAACCAAGAAAAGCTGATGGTGAGGTCATTCAATCCATTCAAGGACCCTTTATTGGAGGAAGGGGTAAAGGAACACCACAGGTCTCAAAACCAGCCAAGCAATAAAAAAAAAAAAAAAAAAGGCGATTGCAAAATGCTCAGAGGAGAGTGACCAGGTATCCTTTTGGAATCCAATGCATTTTAAAACATTTATGCTCATTGGCTCAGTAATTTTCAGAAATATATTAAAAAGGGAGAAACTTCAAACTCAGAAAAAAAGTTTTATGCACATAGATGCTTATTGTCATACTACTTATAATGTTAAAAAATAGGAGGAAGACAAGGAGTGGAATAGTCTGATTTAAAAAATAAAAGAATGTAGGGGTGCCTGGGTAGCTCAGTCAGTTAAGCAGCTGCCTTCGGCTCAGGTCATGATCTCCAGGTCCTGGGGTCAAGCCCCACATCGGGCTCCTTGCTCAGTGGGGAGCCTGCTTCTCCCTCTGCCTGCCGCTCCCCCTGCTTGTGCTCTCTCTGTGTCAAATAAATAAAATCTTATTACAAATAAAAATAAAAATGGATGGAACTGGAGGGTATTATGCTGAGTGAAATAAGTCAGTCAGAGAAAGACATGTATCATATGATCTCACTGATATGAGGAATTCTTAATCTCAGGAAACAAACTGAGGGTTGCTGGAGTGGTGGGGGGGTGGGAGGGATGGGGTGGCTGGGTGATAGACATTGGGGAGGGTATGTGCTATGGTGAGCGCTGTGAATTGTGTAAGACTGTTGAATCACAGACCTGTACCTCTGAAACAAATAATACATTATATGTTTTAAAAAAAGAAGATAGTAGGAAGGGAAAAATGAAGGGGGGGGGGAAATCGGAGGGGGAGACGAACCATGAGAGACTATGGACTCTGAGAAACAAACTGAGGGTTCTAGAGGGGAGGGGGGTGGGGGAGATGGGTTAGCCTGTTGATGGGTATTAAGGAGGGCACGTATTGAATGGAGCACTGGGTGTTATACGCAAACAATGAATCATGGAACACTACATCAAAGCCTAATGATGTAATGTATGGTGATTAATATAACATAATAAAAAGAAAAAGAAAAAGAAAAAGAATGTTTAAATAGATCCTTATTCCATGATATGCACCAATTAAAATAATGTTTTCAAGGATTTTTCAATAGAGAAATATGTGTTAAAGAGCAGAGTGACAATATCTTATTATACAGCTGTATATTAATACTAACTCAACTATGTAAAAAAATGTTTTAAAAAGTCAAAACCAGAAAATGTAGGAAACATTTTAACATGATGGTAGCTATTACATCTGGTGATGAGATTATTTTTACTTTCCTCCTTATAATCTCCATATTTTCTGCATGATCTACAATGAGCATGCACTGCTTTTCCATCAGAGAAAAGAAAAAAGCTATAAAAATTGTATGTACATGTAAAACCCAAATGCTATCAATAAAAGTGTGAAGAAACAAGTAAGAAATGCTATGATCCATATGAGAATGAACAATTTTTCAAAATCACCCAGGTGCACCTATTCTTTAAAAGGAACAAAAAACCCACTAAAGATATAATAGATATTGCTCTCCCTTTTATTTTGGTTCCATAGGGAGAGACCAGGAAGTAATTTATATTTGGAATCCATAGTTTTCCCCAAAATCACTGTGCAAAGACTTGTTGTTTAATTATGGCAATTTTTTATGCTGGTTAGGCTAAGTAAACACTTATGATTCAAATTCAAATTTATTCCAATCCTCGATGGCATTAACAATTTTAGAACTTCCTTCCAAAATTTGACTTGAGGTTTGATGGAACACCATAATCACCTTGTAAACGCTCTAAAAACTGTACTTAGAGGCCACTTTGTAAAGAGTTTACAGGTCCTTGGGGCGCCTGGGTGGCTCAGTGGTTAAGCGTCTGCCTTCGGCTCAGGTCGTGATCCCAGGGTCCTGGGATCGAGCCCCGCATCGGGCTCCCTGCTCGGCGGGGAGCCAGCTTCTCCCTCTCCCACTCCTCCTGCTTGTGTTCCCTCTCTCGCTGTCTCTCTGTCAGATAAATAAATAAAATCTTTAAAAAAAAAAAAGAGTTTACAGGTCCTTTAATGGTAGTGGTGCTGGCTTTCTTCACCACTGGAGTTTGATATATTGATAATACATGGTGACTGGCAGGACCAGCACTTGAGTTAATGATAAAGTCTAACTTTTCAATAGTTTCATGTCTTTTATAAGCATGAAAACCAAAGCAATTGGATGGCTCACAAGCTCAGGAGAGCAAGGATTTAACCTTCTATTATTCACACAAAATTTATATTCTAGCTAAAGCCTGTATGCCAAGGGGAAATACTCTTATTTTGATTTGGAGCTCACTTCCAGAAGTGAGAAATAATTGCCAGGAAAAAATGTAACTGAAGAGAAATCAAACCAATGTCATGATAAAGAAAGAGTGCCAAAATGGATCTTTGGACCGTGGAACTGAAGTTAAAAACAAAATTCTTTCTATTTTGGTATCTTCTCCTAAAATTAACATGTATCTTTTTTAAAGATTTTTATTTATTTATTTGAGAGAGAGAGAGCATGAGGGGGGGAGGGACAGTGGGAGAAACAGATTCCCCACTGAGCAGGGAGCCCAATGTGGGGCTTGATCCCAGGACCCTGAGATCATGCCATAAGCTGAAGGCCTACACTTAACTGACTGAACCACCCAGGCGCCCAACATGTATCTTTTTAATAATGAAAAATTATCAACAAATGGGCAGCCTATGCTGCTAGGGCTATCTGTTTGACCCCTGCCATGAAACCCCCCATTTAAGTATCAGCTATAGTGCTGCAAAAAAAGGAAGAATAATTTTACTCATGGTTAAATCCTGGTCCCTTTCAGGAGTTTTTGATATTGGAAGACCTCAGTTACCTTGCACTGCTTAAAAACTCTTGGCAAAATTTCTACAAGCAGTAACTGGAAAATATGGAAAAGGGATAATATTTATTGAGGACTGGCTAAGTCTGGCACAACGTTTGCATTTTATCAGTTTTAATCCTACCTACTCCACCTATTAGGTAGATCCGTGGCAGTTTTACACAAGAGGGAAAGAAAGTTCAGGAAAGCCAAAGTGGTTTAGTCAAGATGATACAACCTGTAAGTGGCAGAGGTAGTATTAGGCATAGCTGAATTTTGCCTCACGGTCCATTCGCTTTCCTTTTTGCCACATGAGATCCCTTTTGCATTTTATGAGAAATGTCAGAGGTGTAGAGACCTCCCTAATGTTCTCCATCACGGTCAGTGGCTTTCCTGTTGTCCACCAATTCAACAGTGTTCTGAGAATTTACACAGCAAAAAAAGTACCTTATTTTTGTGTCTGGAACAACAACAAAGAATGATTGTTTAGTTTGACGTGGAGTTTCCACAAATTTCTGAATTGTGTGTGTGTGTATATTTCCTGTTAACCTCACCACATTTTTCTTCCTCTTTATTGCTTTAATTGGGAAAGAGAATAACAGAAAAGAAAACATGATACAGTCACACTAAATATGCAAGCAAAATCACATGAGCAGAAATTTATTGACTTGCAACCAAGACTGACAGTTAGCTGTTATTTATGGGTCTCCATCATTTTTCACCTAATATAATTTCTTTCAAGAGTAACTAGGTATTTTTCTCTTACTAAGGTTTTAGGGAAGGTTAAATTTGACAAGTGAAAGACCAAAAATGTAAGAAAAGGATGTGATAGCACAAGGTGGAAACTCATGTACCTTGTCAGCATTTTTTAAAGTTGATCATCTTCAGAGCTCCATTTTTGAAAGATAGCAGTCAAGCAAGATCAAAGTATAAACTGTCTATCAAACCTACCATCATTATTTTATGAAAGGTGTCAGTGAGATGTTTAGAATCCATCCTGTTTTTTGAAAAGCATGAAAGATTAATTTTTTTTTATAAGTTTTTTTTTTAAGATTTTATTTATTTATCTGACAGAGACAGAGATAGCGAGATCAGGAACACAAGCAGTGGGAGTGGGAGAGGGAGAAGCAGGCTTCCCGCCAAGGAGGGAGCCCGATGTGGGACCCGATCCCAGGACCCTGGGATCATGACCTGAGCCGAAGGCAGACACTTGACGACTGAGCCACCCAGGTGCCCCGAAAGATTAATTTCTGATAAAATTTCTAAATCCAAAGTGCATAGTGAAGTTTGATATCCTATAGCAGATGAATACATGATTGGTGTTTCTTTGTCATGTTTTGTTTGCAACAAGAATACACACTTACACTTCCCACATGAAATGTACACTCAAACTTATATTAGCATGCATATGGTGTGACATCCCAGACACTTCCCAAGCTAACTTGGACTATAAGTATATGAAATGCAAAAGTAAAAGCTTTAAAATTGCTTTCTGTCAAACATCACAGCGTTTGTATACACCATTGTGTGGCGTGTATGCCATTTATCAAATAGCTTCAATTTAGCAAGCAACAAAATGGAAAACTCACTTTCATGCCAAAGTGCTGTCATAAGGTGGATTACTTGGAAAAGGGCGAAGTGTCAGGGCTTCAGAAGGAGGTTTTGGCAGATATTATTCCACACGAACAATTCTGCTTCCCTTGGTATTCAGTAAAATCACTGAAGTCTATCAGTGAGCATTGTCATTTAAAGAAAGTGAGGGGAAGAGACTTAAAAGTGCCTTTCATGCTTCTCCACATAATGAAAATCAGGAACTCAGCATGCACCAGCTCTTTCTGATTTATGCTTCTTCAGTTTCCTGTCACACATAAATATTTCTAACCATCAATTCTGAACGAAGCCGAGAGCCCAAAACCACATGGAGTGATGATACATATCTACTGCACCATCAACCTAGTGCCCTTTTCCTTAAATATCCTTGTCATTCAGGTTATAGTTTACTTTCTTTTCCCGACAATTGCTCCAAGTAAGAACATCAGTCATGAGAATTCAAAAAAACAAATTAGTGCATCACGGAATATCTGAACTAGAAGAAATCTTAGGTATTACATACCTCTCCCTCTTTTTGCAGGATGGGATATTGAGAACCGAAGTGGGTTTTTGCTATAATGCTTTTGGGAATCCATATTAGAAGTACAGTTAGCATCAGCTATCACGAATGACTTCCTTACCTCAAGTCATTACCCCTTTTCCCCCAAAACACTGTGATCACTTTTGCTTAAAGCTCAATGTATGTTCTTCTTTATCTCTTTTTGCTGGAAGGGACTTTAGATGAGGTCTGCAGAATGTCTTTATTGTGTTTAATCAAATAAGACATATAGATGATCATATACATCTATTTCGCCTCAAAGAGAAAACTGCCTTAGTTTCAGAGAGAAAAAATATCCAGATGAAAACAATATTAAGTTGCTCCCCAATCACCCTGCCATCTTAAAAGGTAAAGTGGGCTTGGGTCTAAAGTAGAAGCCCTTTTACTATTATAGTTTCAGTTAATAGAATTCAGCAAAATAATTTTAAAAATTAAGTATAATCATTCAGTAAGTTAAATTGGATGATCTTGTTTTTCTTGATCTTGTTTATACAACAAATTGATAAGATCCTTCAAAAATCTATAGGCTTAAGAAATATCACTTAAATATGACCAATACTCTTTACAAGATTATAATAGTACTTAGTTTTTTTTCAGTATGATTACATCACCACAGAATTTTTAGTGAGTGATTGCTTACATGAGAGTTGGATGTGGCACAGCTTACCCCAAATATAGTGTTGATGATACACAGTTATTCACTGTGGGTGACTGTGGGAGAAAATACTACCATTCATAGCTAAAATAAATGAAAACGATAAAATAAAGTCACTAAGCATTGCTCTTGGAAATACAACCTTCATGTGGGAGAAAATGTTCCATGAGGCAAAACAAAAAAACAAAGATAGCCATGGGTCAGTGCATTAGTAAGAGAGAATAATACAGAGATATGTTTTACTTTCATAACTTGTCAAATTCACTCTCAAGTAAATACCTAATAGGGAACCATGGATGTATTGAAGTACGAGATCTTTTTTTCCTTTACCTCTTTTTCAAAATCATATGAATTACCTACTTGGACACACACTGAAGGCAGGGCTTGAGGAAAATCAGCTAACAAAAAAATACTGATACTGGAAAATTCATTGATTTAAGCATGAATGTGAAACACCTTGTTATTTATTTGTGGTCATATGGTTAAACTCTTTCATTTTTCCCTTATAAAGTGATGGCTAAAAGAATTGGCTTTATAATGTTCAGAATAAAATAATTCATTATTTTCCCAACAATGTAGTTAGTTAATGATTAAATTAAGAATGAGTGATAATGTTGCTGGATGATTCATAAGAAGGAAAACCTAGTTGGTCTATACACTTCTGCAATGTCTTTACCTCTTTGACAATACTTACTTTCTCATACAGTAATTGTTCCTCTAATATAGGATCATAGCTCTTAGACCTGAAATGTTCCTCAAGAAATCGTCTCATCAAGCTCTTTGCCCTTCAGCAGAGAATTCAGTTCAACAAATTGTTACTGAAAGCCTGCCGTGTAAGAGTCACTGTCCCAGGTCCTGGGGCAGATTCAAGAAATAATGGCTCCTGGTCTTAGGAAATTCATATTCTTCTGAAGTAGTAGATTAGATAACTGATTCCCAGGCAAGAACTAAATTCTTTGCCCAAGGTCACACAGCACAGGGATATTCAAAAAACTTATCATCTTCAATGTATTCCCTCTCAGAGTTGGCAAATTATTGATAATGTGACAAAACTGTGGTGATAGGAGGGTAATTTGTTCCTTGCTCTATATTACACACACACACACAATAACATCACTTGAATTCAAAGGAAAGAAAAAGAAACCTGAAACATGCTAATTAGGAGCTAAGATATAACCATTGATAGAGAGACTAATTTTTAAAAGCCACTACCAAGCTCTCCTTGAGAGGAATAATTTTCCAAGAAAACATAAATGACAAAAGTAGAAAACTGGAATATAGCCATTAAAATGGAAAAAAATAAGAAAATTTGTCAAAAACTGCCTGCACTCTCCTCCACTCCCCAAAAAATGGGGCCAGGCTAATTCTTTCAAACTTTTAAGGAACAGATTCCACTGTAAGTTCTTCTCAAAAAGCCACCATATCTTTATTACTCATGTGTGTATCTCCAATACCCAGCACAGTATCTGGCATATAATAATGTGTAATATAGGTATTACTGGAAGAAAATAGAAATGGCATTTTCCACTGAAAATATTTCACAGGATAAAGAAAAGAATGGATGCTACCATATTTATTTTACTAAGTTAGCACAACTCTGATAGAAAAACCTAAGAGGATTTCCAAGCAAGAGAACTGTGGACCTATAATCTTACTTACAAATATAAAGTCTAAATTTTCAACCAAACATTAGCAATTCAATCCCAGAGTATATAAAAAGAAAAATGCTCCATGACAAAGTAGAGTTTATACTT
The DNA here is from genome assembly GCF_029215605.1 of Mirounga angustirostris. Classification (NCBI taxonomy): domain Eukaryota; kingdom Metazoa; phylum Chordata; class Mammalia; order Carnivora; family Phocidae; genus Mirounga; species Mirounga angustirostris. The sequence goes on along the minus strand of NW_026991709.1, from coordinate 139,550,675 downwards.
TAAATGCAAGAGCAGTTCAGTTGTATTAATATAAATCAACTTACCATTTACTTAAAGAGTCATATGACCATCTCAAGATGTGTTTATATGTTTTAGGTAAAAGTTATTACCTATGCCTGACAAAATGTTTTTTTAAAAATAGGAAGAAATAAGATATTCTCTTAATATGACTTTGGAAAAACATCATAACTCAAATCCAATGTCATCATTGAGATTAATAGTGAAATAAGTTAAATAAAAAAGACAGAGATTTCCTTTTTCACTATGATTTTCCAATGGTCTAAAGGTGTTCCACTGTTCCAAATAGAACAAAATAAAAGCTATAAATGTTGAAAATAACTTTATCATAATTTGCATATAACTTGATTATTGGGCAGGGAAAATCAAGAGGATCAACTGAAAATGTGTATGAATTAAAAATAACTATTAGGAAGAGTGCTGACCACAGAAATAAATTAATATCAATCACTTTCATATATATTAATAATCAACAATACCTTAATAAATAATTAGTGTGTACCATAATGAATAAAGTAATGTGATCAAAATAATTCAACTCAAATTAGCAGCAATCATGCAAAATACATCAGGACTGAATTTAATAAGAATTGTGAAGAATATGTGAAAAAATCACAATATTCAAATGGAGAATATAAATAAAGACTTGGATAATGAAAATACCAATTTGCTAAAAATAAAAAAAGAAAATATTTAAATGTGGCAGACATGTTAATAGATTTTCTACATACAAAAATTTTTATATAGCAAAAGTAATATGGACTAATGGTGCAAACAAGGAATTTACAAAGTATTTTTTTATAACTCCAAATGGTGAACAGAATTATGGAACTATTTTAAATTTTATTTGTAGTTAAGTAAATATTAATAAAAATGGGTGTTATTTAAGGCTAGTAAAATGATTAAAAAGAATGTTGTAGCCAACTACTTGGGAGTTTGGAAATTGCACTCATATATAGCTGGAGATGTATCTTGGTACAATGTTTTGTTAATCTATATTAAAATTGAATATATGTATCACTTTTGACTTAGAAATAAAACTTTGGAAATTTATCCTAAGGAAAATAATTTAACATGTGCACAAGATGTATACATAAAGATGCTTACCATGTCATTGTTTTTAAAAGAGAAAGCATCAATATAAACATCCATCAGTAGGGGAATAGTTAAATCAATTATGTTATTTATGTACAATAAAATTCCCTGCTGCCATTAAATATGATGCATATTTATAATTATTGATGTGTGAAGATTCTGTGAATATAGTTAAATAAAACCAAAGAAGCAAACAGAAAACAAAAACACAAGTTACAAAACCTTGGTAAAGAAATGATTTTCATATAGCTAGAACTCTTCCATGTGTACATAAGTTCTGGAAGCATATAGTCTGAAAAGTCACAGTCAGATTAGGGGTCTTGATCCTCTTGTATATGCTTTCCTGTGTTTTCTGATTTTTCTGCAGTGAGTACATATTTTTTTTTAAGAGTTTATTTCTTTTAGAATGGTTTTAGCTAAATTGAGGGGAAGGTACAGGGATTTCCCATATACCGCTCACCTGAACACATGCATAGCCTCCCCGATTTTCCATATATACTTTTCAACATGAAAAAAATAATAAAGGCTTAAAAAGAAATGTATTAGTTGGGGTTAAAGAAGCTGACCCTATATATTAAATTGCTTCCTGCATGAACCATCTTTTCCTGAAGGATACATAGTTGAATTTGAAATTGAATTAGACAAGTGAAAAACTTTCTTCTCTAGAGCATTTATGCCCACCTAGGTAACTATGGACAAACCATCCCAAGGAAGTCAGTGTTGAGCAAGGCCTGTCTTGAAAGCAAACAATGTATGTTCTCTCATTTAAAAAGCCAGCCTTTTGGATAAGAGTATAAATTGGTACAATCATTTTGAAAATCCAGCAGTGGCTATTAAAGCTAAATAAGCATATATCCTTTGACACAGAAATTCCACTCCTGGGTTTATACCCAAGAGAAATGGATGCTTATGTTCATCAAAAGACCTGTACAAGAATGATCATGGCAGTTTCATTAGTAAGAGTTAAGAACTGGAAATGAACCAATGTCCATGAAAAGAAAATTATGATATAGTCCTAAAATGGAATACTACACAGCAATGAAAAGAGACAGATTAGTACCAAATACAACAATATAGATGAATCATAAAGACATAATTTTGAGTAAAAGAACCTAATCATGAAAACATCATTACTATTTGATTCCATTTACCTCAATTCAGAAAAAGGAAATAATAATCAACAGTAATAGAAATCAGAACAATAGTTAGCTTAGGGTGGAGTTATTTCCTTAGAAGAGGACAAGGGACCTTCTGGGGGCACTAGAAACATCTCGATCTGGGTGGACTTCAGGTGGGTGTATACATATGTAAAAGTGTACTGAGCTATATGTAAAGATTTGTGAATTTAATTTATATAAAATTGATACTTCAACTAAAAAGTTTTCTGAAAATTTAACTAATAATAAAAGCCAATCTTTCCAGAAAGAAAAAGCAGGTCAGCACACTGAGCAGAGGCTGTTTCAGGGTGAGTATTACATAGTCAGCACATTTTCAAGCGATGGAAAGATTATTATATCATCTGAATACACCTAATTATTACAACTGGCCAGCAGTCATTTATAGAAATTGTTCATAAATATTTAAACATACTGCCTGGATTTTTTATAAAGAGCTTTTAATATTTCTCAGTTGAGGTACATTGGTGAGATTTTCCAAGATCATGCTCTTGGCATTGAAGTAATTGAAAAATCCAGTGCAAACTGACTAATCCCAGTAACAAAGAAATCTATTGTTTTCTTGCCTATTGTTTTATTCTGTATTCATTTATTTTAGGCCCATCGTATTCTGCTTAACTGAGTCTCCGAATATGGAATTCCTGCCTGACACTTCCCAATTTGTCCACCATTCTGATATTGCCAAACTCCCTCCACCTGAGGGCTCTGCGTCAGTTGGCAAAGCTGTTTGATGGTTTATCTTTAAGAGAGGGGCGATGGAGGAGAATTTGCCAAGGGCAAACTGTAAAAATGTCATGAGCAGTTCTCACAATTTTAAGATCCCTTTTTAAATTATTTCATGCTATCATTCTATACTGAAATATTTTGATTTCCAGAGAGCATTCTGGGTAGCAAAAATGCAAGTACTGTACTACAAAGCTGCAAAAGTGCATAGCATAGTTACAAATGTATGCATCTTGCTTTCAGACACACAGTTTATTTAGCACTGGCCTCAGCTTCCTTATAAGCCCCGTTCCCTGAGGAATGGGAACAACTCAGACGTGCCAATTAATGAAGTTCCAGATTTTTACATTTCCTTCCAGTATAAACATTTGGTCCTTCAAAGTTGAACCCTTTATCAGGTCTCTGAATATCCTAAATGGTCTTTTTGGAAAAGAACTATGTCTTTTCAGATAAGACAGCTGTACACTTTTTTCTTTTCTCTCCGTTCCATTGTCCTTTTCCAAGATGGTGCTTCCAAGAGGGTGTCTGGGGTGTGAGATGGGATAGATGTCACCAGTGGGACTTCATGGTTGGAGAGTGAAGCAGTTCCTGCATTGCTGTGTGTCTTCTGCTTCCTCAGGTATCTTTCTGAGGAGATGTCCCTTGTCTGATAGCTTGTGTGATGTATGACCTATTACCATTTGCACCTTAAGTAGGCAGGTTGCTCTCTCTTAGCTGGGTCTAGGTTCAGCTGTGTTCCTTGATGGTCTCAACTTCTGTTCTAAGTGCTGTCACAAAGACCTCTGAATACCTTCACATTCGCCATCCAGCCCTTGGCCTAGGTGTTCTACATGACAGGCCCCTTGCCTCTCACCTGGTAGGCCCTAAGGCAGAGACACTTGACTTCAGCTCAGGCATCTGCCTTCAGGGACCTGTGGAAATTCCTGACTCTCAGATCATGCCATAGGATGGTGGTCCTCAAGAAACACCAGGGGGACTTGTCAAAACACAGGCTGCTGGGCCCTACCCTCAGAGTTCCTGATTCAGTAAGTCTGGAGTGGGGTCCAAGAATTTGCATCTCTACCATGTTCCCAGGTGATGCTGATGCTGCTGTCATCCTTTTAGAACCTCTAGCCATAGGAGAACCAAGCCATCAGGAAAGCTGATACTTCAGTGCTTTTAATTTTACTTTGATGTGGTTTGATATGGTTGATGACCACCTATGACACCATTATCTTATGGACGCTTTAATGTGAATTTTAAAAAACAGTCCCCTGTTTTTGGTGTTTCCCTCACCTAACACCCTAGTGTCTCTTTGGGCTGCTTACATTCCCCATTCCCCCACCCCCATCCTGCTTCCTTACAGCCTTTCATCCCTCACAACCCTTTCAAACCACAATAACTGGGTTTGGCTTTCCCATTTCCTATTTGCAATATTCTCTTACCCTAGGCAACAGGCCAAATAGTGCAGCCACCATAGAGGGCTGGGTACTTTCTTTACACTTTATGGAAGATCTGGTTCCAGAAATGGTCAAGATATTTAGAAAATTCTGGCTTTCTGTCCCCTTTCTCTGCAGCAGCAGGCAGTCGGATATCTCAGGTTAACTAGAGGGAAGGTTATGACCATGGAAGTCCAAAGTACAGAGGTCATTAATATTTCTCTGAATTAACCTTGTTACAGATATCATGCATTGAGGACCCCATCTTAGTTCTTTCTTTGAGGGACTAGTGGCCAAAGGGCTCAAATTACAGAGCATGTCACATATTATAAAGTAGAAAGCAAATCTATCCCTAGTGCTAAAACAGTTTTTAAATTACTCAATTAGACATTATGGAACCAAAAATCCCTATATACTGTAATCATTTTCAAATATTCACTTTCCTGCCAATAGCCACATTTTGCCAGGTTGTGAAGACAAAGCAAGTTGGCAAGATGACAAGAAACCTGTAATTGGCAGTGCAGAATATCTTTCTGTTGCCAATTTCATGGGCAGGTGCCTGGGACTTGATAAGATGTGAGAGGAAAATTTGTTGCTATGATTCTGAACTTTATAGAAAGCCACATCCTGCTATTTTAACGTTCATGACCTCAAATCTATGCTGATGAAATTTTTTAGGTAGTTAAGTCATCTCAGTGAGCCTAGCACAATACTGTACTTTCTAAATTTGGGGAAGAAATATCGTATTTAAATAGGTGTTAAGTCCAGAAAACAAATCAGACTCCATAGTAGCATACAGCCTCTTTTGAGTATTCCCTGTTTGTGGAGCTCACTAGAAATGGATTTAATTGATGTCTTCGCGTTGAATTTTGTTAATTTCTTGAACAATCTTTAAAGACAATCAATGTTTAAACCATATCAAAGGTATGATGGTTGGGCTATTTGCCAAGTGTATCGGCCAGAAATGGAGTACATCATTGACCCCCTACATATAGAAGAAAATTTTTGCTAAGCCTTTGTTTACTTTTGGGTTTGGTCATACTACATCTAATTTCTATTAGTATGGAAACTTTTACATTAAGAAAAAGGCAAAGGCAGCTTTGCTGTGCATTATTTACTGGCCTCCATTTAGGGGTCTGAGCCTGAACACCATCTCTGTTCAGTGAAATGCACCTCCTTTCTAGACCTCATAAGAGAATGGGCATCTGTTTTTCCTAAAATAAATCCTTGTACTCTCATTTTATCTAGTCCATTTTTCACTGCAAGTTTTTATAGTTCTTTTCTCATAAGGGAGGGTCTTTAATGTAAAGAGAGTTATTCTGAAATGAAGAAAAGCATTTTCAGGGGGGAATCTACTTCGAGTACTGTTTATTTTTAATCAGCCTAATATAATGGACATATACAGGACCAGAGATGAAAAAAACTGAGTTCACCTTCCATTTCAGGCACTAATATTGTACATCCTAGAGCAGGTGACTGTTCCTCTCCGGATTCCTTTTGTAACATAGAAAGCTGGACCAGAAGATGTCTATTCTTCCTTCTCCTACTGTTTTAACAATATGAAGATTTGTATTAGGATGCTGTAGGAGTCCTTGGCTTGCTCACACTCCCTCTAAGCTGCCTACTTCCACCCCAATCTGCTTCAGTCCAGCAAAGGACCTAGCAAGATGCCCATAGAGCTCTCTCTCTCTCTCTCTCTCAATCTTTCTGTGTGTGTGTGTATGTGTGTGTGTAAGGGCTGGATTTACTGAAGCTACTTCTAAGACGTATGCAGGGTCTGCCTCCTAGAGTGCTCATTAAAAACCCAGCATATTTGCCTCCAAAGATTCCCCACAAGTTTTGGGGTGTTCCATGAAAGAGACTAGCTAAGGGAATGGAAGTATTTGGATTTGGCTCTGGGCGTATTATGGTAGAATGCTCAGACTCCTTCCCGTCTTATAGCCAGGATTTTTATTGTCAAACAGTATGCTATCTAGAGATCAGGCCAACTTACATTACTATTTATAAGCTCTTCTAGCTCTGTTTCTCTCATTTTTGTGTTTATAGGGGATGGTTGCAGCCACTTCAGGAAGTCCCTTTTCCCTACCACTAACTTACCACAGACTGCAGTCTTTAGAATTTATGTTGGATCATGAACCAGTGCATCTCTAAGATGCACATCAAAGTCTGCAGGAAGATTGAAAGCCAATCAAGACAATGGCCTAGAGATGTTTTCCAAAGTAGTGAGTGTGTTTGGGGTCCTTAGCACTCCACATCAGAAAGAGAAACCATGGTCTCTACACAGAGATTTCATTCTAAAAATTTGCAGAAGTCCATTAGTGAACACCTAGTCATGATATATTAACTTGTCATCTATCACTGAGTAAAGTCCCTAAAATAAGACTCTTATGAAGCTTTAGGTATGTTTATAATTACCCTATCCTCATTGAATCTAAATTTGAATATCTCCACATAAAATGCCAGGAAAGGAATTATATATACAAAGCAGCTTTTAATTAAGAGGAAAAGCGCCTATGTGTACTTGGCTGCTTCGTGTTCTTTTAGTTTCCTTAATGTAGAACATGGCATATCAGCATTTAAATGGCTTGATTAATAAGTACTTGTTTCAAGGCTACAGAGACTGAAGTAAGATAAACACATATTAACAGAGTGGGAACAATAATAAAAGGAAATAAGTGTCACTGGTTTAAAATGCATATTGTAAGTGATTCCAAAAGCATGGAAATGCAGTCATTAAACCAGCATGGAGGACCATGGGCCTATCTTATTGAAGTAATTAAATACTCTCTTCAGGTTTATGGCTCCTTGGATCATTTTAGGCAAATGAAAATTGGAGGGAAAATGTTAACCGGGGCCTAATGAATGGCAGCCCACTTGACTTCTTGACATCAGTGGATGCAGTACCTGAGTTTCGAAGACCATTTGCTACAGAAAATGCATGGCCTGTTGAATTTGGGACTGAAGCTGGAAGAGGGTTCAAATAAAGGGTATCATAGCCAGTGTTTTCTTTCAATTGCCACACAATTACAGTATTGACAATAACAACAACACTAGTAAGAGTGGAACCTTCTGAGCACTTAGTACATGATAGGCACTATTTTAGGCAGTTAATAGGTGTTAACTCATTTGAACTTGGCCACAGAGACATGGTGTAAGAAGCATTCTGTCATCATACTGACCATTACATCACCCCCTTCTGACCCTCCAAATCAGACTTGCTGTCTTATCCCTTGACACTCCATGAATATGGCCTGGATTTTCTCTCTTTTTACATGGCTCGTGATAGGCATCTTTATTTCTGTTTACTCCTCTCTGGCCTTTTCACTACTAGAATACAAGCTGACTGAGATCATAGACTGTATCTTACTAGCCACTGTATCTTCACAGTGCCTAGATCACTGATTTCTCCTTCACATATCCATAGAATAGGGGATTTGCATAAATTAAGAAGTACTGTTCTGCAGCCAGGTCCTCAGACACATGTAGCTTTGCCGCACACTAGCCATGGCCCACTACCTGATTGGGGGGCACATCTATGTCCCAGACAATGGGCTCATGGAACTGTTCATCAGCTGTTCAACTGTGGGGATGGCATCACCTACAATGACTTTCACATTCACGCTGGGTACGCTGACTTCACTGCAGACCAGGTGGACCTGACCTCTGCTCTGATCAAAAAGATCACTCTGGGGGTGCTTGGCTGGCTCAGTCAGTAGAGCATGCAACTCTTGATCTTGGGGTCATGAGTTTGAGCCCTATGTTGGGTGTAGAGTTTACTTAAAAATAAAATGAAATAAAAAAAAAACACTTTAAAATAAAAAAAAAATAGATCACTCTGAAGACCCCACTGGTTTCCTCAACCATGGAGACAGTCACAGAGGCTGGCATGGCCATCACAAAGGTCCTTACAAGAGATATTGGCTTATCCATCACAACTGTATGCCTGAAGTCCAAGCCAATGAAGTTTAGAAAATGAAGAAATATGAGCACAGATTCATCACAGACCCTGAGTCCTCAGCCCCAAGGATTGAGTGCAGGATGTGTTTGAAGCCAAAGCCCAGCCTGTATCCCAACCACCAACACAGGCTGGATGGGAGTTGATTTTTTCAAAGAGGAGGAGCGTGGCTGGTTTTTGGGAGGGATCCTGATGAAGGAAGAAGACTTGGTGGTAGCTCCTATAGGCATCACATTGAAGGAAGCAAACAAAATTCTGCAGTGCAGCAAGAAGGAAAAGTTACCTGTTGTAAATGAAGATGATGAAATGGTAGCCATCATTGCCCAGACAGAACTGAAGAAGAACCAGGATTAAGTACTGGCCTCCAAAGATGCCAAGAAGCAGCTCCTATGTGGAGCAGCCATTGATACTCATGAAGATGACAAGTATCAGCTGGACTTGCTAACCCAGGACCACTGGCATCCAGCACTCTTGCCAGGACATTGGTGCCAAGTTTGACCCAAGACCAAGCCATGAGGAATTCTGGGGAACTCAAATTTGAGAAGAGAAAATCCTCAGCTCAGGTGGAAAGTGGTGTCCATAGCCTCCATTTGTATAAGAGACTTTTCTGAAAAAGAATACAGCATCATACCTCCTTGGTTTTTCAATAAAAGTTTGGGGGAAAAAAAGAAATACTATGTAGCTTTCTTTTTCTCTCAAAGAATATTTCAGAAATTTTTTTGTGTGTTTTTGTTTTGTTTTGTTTTGTGGGGGGAGGGATAGAGGGAGAGGAGAAACTTAAGCAGGCTCTACACCCAACATGGAGCCTGATGTGGGGCTCGATCTCACAATCCTGAGATCATGACCTGAGTCAAAACCGAGTTGAATGCTTAACTGACTGAGCCACCCAGGTGCCTGAGGAATATTTTAAATATTTATAGCTTTGATTTAAAACTTAGAAAATCTAGTTACAAAGCAGTATGCAAATTTGATCCCAATTTGCAAAACTGTTATGTATATAAAGACACATAGATTAAAATATATAAAAATATTAGAAGTGATCATCTCTGTACGGGAAGATGATGGATAATCTTTCTTGCCTTTCTATTTTCTAAAACAAAGTCATTATAAGACTATAGCAAATGTTGGCTTAAAATATTAACTTACTTTAATATAATTATGATTTTTTTCAAACTATTTTTGCTGAATTTTTAATAGCATGGAGAATAAACAGAACAGAAAAAAGAAAAACTCACATCCAATAAGTGCTTCATAGAAATTTCTAAGGCAGCATTTTATCTGTCCGTTGGAAAAACCCCAGTTTTATTGATAAAACGCTGAGTAAGGTAACATCAGGCCTTTTCCCATTTCTGTCTTCCACACTGACTTAATTTATTATTTGTTCCCAAGACAAAGATGTGGAAACATGAGAACTCTCTGGCAATCCGCATATAGAATCTTCCTTAAAAATACCAGGTGGGGGGCAAGACAAGAAAAGAAACCCTTCTTGGACACCTATACTTTCCTAAGGTGAAATTTTAGCAGCATGAATTGGGATTACCCTAAATAACCTTTCTTTGAATAACTTGGAGTAGTCAGGAGCCTTTAAAACCATACTTGCCAAGGTTTTTATTGATCAAAGCCTTTCCTCCCCTTCAAAGCTACATGGCTGCTATGAAGAAAATATTTCCAACAGACTTCAGCTAAGTCTACATGGAACTATGTAAGGGTCAGCTAATGCCTACGTAGCAAATTCTGCAAGAGGTTTTAAATCTATGGAAATTAGAAAAGGTTTCTTCTTGTTGGTATGGTTAAGTAAAACTTTTGTTCTCTCTGCTTTTTGGTTGCAGTAGTAATTCTGTGCTTAATTACTCCATAAAAGGTTTCAACTGGCCACATAACAATGGATAAGATGACAAGTAAGGGAGAAATCTAACCTGAAAGTTTGAACAATTTTGCCATAAAACACTTTTCTATTTGGTGAAACTAGCCAGATATACATTACCTGGATTAAGTTACCTTTCACAGGCACTTGGAAAATCCAACTTTCCCAGATTGGCCCCTTCGTTATTCCCAATCTCCTGATGAACTTTTATTTACTGTTTATATTACTCAACAAAATTCCTGCAATTTTACTTATTTATTCTACTTAATTATACATTGTCAAACTCTCTTTTTCAGTGGAGTTGAGGATCAGAAAGGACTTCAGTATTTTTTCTCTTCAATATACATACACTTAAATGTTAGTACTCAGAGCATCTTCAGATAGTTTGCCAATGCTAAAAGAATGAAGGAAAATGCACACATAATTTCTAAAATTAATTTTTACTTCTGTTATACAAACAATGGATGCTCGTTGTAGAAAGAGTTGAACACACAGAAGCAAAACTGAATATAGATACAACTCATATTTCCACTATTTTGAAATAACCACCGTTAACATTTGGTGTATGCCTTTTTAGATTTTTCCCCCATTTTGTAGAAAAATAGAAAGATAGATATATTTATGCAAATATATGATCATATTTTATAGTATCATAATCTGTTTTCTATTTCTTTGCAACACAGTAAAAATCTGCCTATGTTGTAAATGTAATTCCACATTTAAATCTTTAAAGTCTGTTTAATATTCTATTATTTGATGGAGTCCCAACTAAACAATCTTTATTTTTGGAGATTGAAGAGATTTTTTAACTATTTGTTATTATAAATATTATTATAAAGAATATCTTTTTCACTAATCACTTCCTTAGGTTACATTTTTATGAATACAATTTCTTACTCAAAAGGTATGCACATTTTAAAGCTTTTGTGATTTACTGACAGATTGCCATCCAAACAAATGGTGCCATTTATGAGAGCATCATTGCTCCAAATCTTTTGCAATACTTAGTATTATCACTTTTAACTTTTAAATATCAGGGCATAAAAAAACAACTGAGTATTTTGAATTTCTTTAATTACTAATGAAATTAAAATTTTTTCATATATTAATCATTCAATTGTGTTTATTCTTTTGTGAACTGTCTGTCTTATGGATATATGGATACTTTTTAATCGTGGGAAAATTTTTCATATTTTTAAGAGGTAATTATATATTTAGGGTATTAATAGCTTTCTTTGCCATTCCTGAAGATAGTACTTTCCCCAGTACTCATGTGTTGAATTTTATTCATGTTTTTAAATACCTGAACTAACTTGAAAAAGTTGTCAAAATAAAATTATCCATAGAGGGCGCCTGGGTGGCTCAGTTGGTTAAGCGACTGCCTTCGACTCAGGTCATGATCCTGGAGTCCCAGGATCGAGTCCTGCATCGGGCTCCCTGCTCAGCAGGGAGTCTGCTTCTCCCTCTGACCCTCCTCCCTCTCATGCTCTCTGTCTCTCATTCTCTCTCTCAAATAAATAAATAAAATCTTTAAAAAAAAATTATCCATAGAAGCATTAAGCTGGATCCTACTAAAGTTTAACTTGACCATTTTCCCTCAAGCTGGACAAAATCTAACTCCATTCTGAAAAAGTTAAATCTGGTCCTTTCCTTGGCAACTTACACAAAATATAACAAACTTCAATAAACAATTTTTGACCCTGTATCTCAACATCTGTTATCAATAAGATAAGACAATTAACCCAGAATGTTTTTGTCTCATATTCAAAGAATACTCACAGTTTTGATGAATCTAGCTAACATGTGGGTACTTATATTAACAATTGCAAATCCCACTGTAAAATTGAGATGGATTCCAACAACACATTGATTTGCAGGCACCTGACTAATGACAATGACTTAGAATCATGTCTACTTTCTGTCAGAGACAGTTCTTGAATATAGGCATGAACAAAGTTGAATTTACACATGACAACTTCTAACATTCTTAGATTCTGGATGAATTTAGTGATTAATGTCATTTGGCCAGGATAGTGGCATACTCACTGCATGGTCCAGCCACTCATGCATGCTGCAGTGTTCTATAACATGGAACAGTTTTCTCTCCTAGGACAGTACATGGTACACACAACACCTGGGATCTCTGGTGCTTTTAAAAATGGTGTTCACAAAAATATATCTTTGGCACCTCCTCTGTGATGACCATCAGCAAAAAGAAAAACAAGGCCAATGGTGCACATGTTTAGAGAACTCCAATGGAACTTGCCTATTGTGTTATTTTTTGTTGAGGCAAAAGGGGCATAGAACTTTTGGAGAATCCATTGAAAGCTATGGAGTCTCACTATTTTTTTTATTACGTTCTGTTAGTCAACATATAGTACATCATTGGTTTTTTTTAAGATATTTATTTATTTTGCGAGAGAGAGAGAAAGAGAGAACACAAGCATGAGTGGGGGAAGGGGCAGAGGGAGAAGCAGATTCCCAGCTGAGCAGGGAGTCTGATGGAGGATTTGATCCCAGGACCCTAGAATCATGACCTGAGCCAAAGGCAGACACTTAACCGACTGAGCCACCCAGGTGCCCTATGGAGTCTCACTATTAAAATGTGCACATAGAGAAAATAGTTTGCACATAATATGTGGAGGTACAGACTTCCATCTGATGCCCAACTGTGGTTCCGTAAAGGGGTCATAAAATTCTAGTCTACAATGATATGACTGCTATACCTACTTGAAAGTCTGAGAAATAGCATGAAAAGATCAAGTCAGCAGGACACCCCCAGTCTGATTCTGAATGTTAGACTGTGATATGAATTACATCACTCATGACTTTGCCAACAGAATACCCTCCTGTGTCAAAAAACTTTTGAAGACCAGAATGGATAGCTGGTCCAATTTTGTCGTTCCAGGAGAGTTGACCAAGCGCTTTGTGAATGCACCAGTGTGTAATAAACAGCCTACCCTGTCTAAGATTATTTATCATTTCCATCACCCAGAGAGAAGCCAGTCTTCCTCCTGATGAAAGTGATAAGTGCTTGCTCACACAGAGTGCATTATTCTTCATGAAGAATTGACGTGGTCAGTGAGAAAACTGATGTGTCCTCTCTGGATCACATACAGCCCCCTCCCTCTGTCCATTACTCGCTTTCACTCTTGCTTTAGTTCTTAGCACTCAACTATAACATATAGTATACACCCTGATGATAGCCAAAACTATAAAAGATAGCTTCAAATTCATATTGTATTTGCTGATTATTTCATTGAGATCCAGAAAAGATGATAAAATGTTAAGAAACAAGACACTGTGGATAGAAAATTGTAAAAAAAAACATTATAGTAGTCAGGTGGTAGGAAGAAGTGGTGTCCCAGAAAATCTGGAACTTTCCAACAGAAACTAAAACTGATCAGAAAAAAGGATATAATACACACACACACACACACACACACATTTGTTGGCAATCTTTAACATTCCTAGGCTTAGAGAAGCATCCCTACATTTATCTTCACATGGCAGTCTCCCTGTGTGCTTGTCTCTATGTCCAAGCACTTTTTCCACTTATTCTACTTTTTATAAGAACTTCGGTTATATTGGATTAAGTTTGATCCTAATGACTTCATCTTAATTTAACTCATTACATCTGCAATAACCCTTGTTTCAAATAAAGTCACACTCTGAGGTACTGGGGGTTAGGAGTGCAACATATGAATTTTGGAAGGATACTATTCAACTATATACTCTTATGAATATAATATATTCTTTTTTGGAGGAGGAGCAAGATGGCAGAGGAGTAGGAGACCTGGATTTCGTCTGGTCTCAGGAATTCAGCTGGATAGGAATCAAACCATTCTGAACACCTACGAACTCAACAGAAGATCAAAGAAAAGAATAGCAGCAACTCTCTGAACAGAAAAGCGACCACTTTCTGGAAGGTAGGACGTGCGGAGAAGTGAATCTGAGGCGATATTCGGGAAGATAGAGGGCGGGGGAGGGGGCCTCCGGCAGCCGCTTCTGGCAAGTGATAGAGCCGCGGAGCACAAAATCAGAACTTTTAGAAGTCGGCTCTGCTGAGGGAGGTCGTTCCAGTGGCTAAGGGGGGGGTGGAACCCTCATGGGACAGTGTGGTCTCAGGACCCTCGGGGTCACAGAAAGACGGGGGCTGCCTGAGTCAGAGCTCCCAGGTATCAGAGCAGGGAAGCCGGCTGCAGAGATGGAGCCGAGGCCTGGGCTCTCACCTCGAGGTTGTCATAAACCGTGTTCTGCGGCACAGTTGGGCCACTGCTCCTCCAGAAGGGACCCAACGAGTGGCAGATCCGGGGAGACTCCCCTTCCTCCCCCGGGAGGAGCGGTGCGGGAGCGCACCACAGGGATCTGCTGGGTTTGGAGACTCCACACCAGGTCGGGTGCCAGAGATAGAAACGCTTGGCCACAGGCCGGGTGAGCACAGAGTGTGGCCGGAGACTGGGGAGACGGGAGTGATTGACTGCTTTTCTCTGGGGGTTCACTGAGGAGTGGGGCCCCAAGTTCTCGGCTCCTCAGGGGTGGAGATTGGGAGGCCGCCATTCTCACTCTCATCCACCAAAGCTGTACGGAAAGCTTGCAGGGAACAAAGGCTCCCGAGAGCAAACCCGAGCAGATTACTTAGCCCAGACCGGCAAGGACAGGGCAATTCTGCCTCTGGCAAAGACGTTTGGGACCATGGCAACAGGTCCCTCCCCCAGAAGATCAGCAAGAACTGCCAGCCAAGACCAAGTTTACCGATCAGTGAGAACGACAGAACTCCAGCGCTAGAGGAATACTGCACATAGAATTCATGGCTTTTTTCCCACTGATTCTTTAGTCTTTTAAAGTTAATTTTTTAAATTATCTTGTTTTCTTTTTTTTTAATTTTTCTTTTTCCCTTTTTAAACCAACATCTTATCAATCCCTTTTTTAAAAATCTTTTTTTATTTTTCATTTTTAGAGTCATATTCTATCCCTTCAGAGTAGTTAACCTTATTTTTGGTATGTATATATATATAAGTTGTTCGTCCTTTAAAATTTTGGAATACAGTTTCTTCTAACTGACCAAAATGTACCCTAAATCTCTAGTGTATGGCTTAGTTCTAGTCTCCTGCCTGATCACATTCTCTCCCTATGTTTTTCTTTTTAATTTCTCTTTTTTTTCAACAAACTTATCTTATCAATTCCTTTTATAAAATCTTTTATAATTTTCATCTTTACACTCATATTCCATCCCTTCATCGTATTTACCCTTATCTTTGTACACATATAAACTTTTCTTTCTTTAAAATTTTGGGAGGCAGTTTCTTCTAACAGACCAAAATATGCCCAAAATCTAGTGTGGCACTGATCTATGCACGCAGCCTGATCATATTTGATCATATTCTTTTTTTTTATCTTTTTCTTTATCTTTATCTTTTTCCTTTTTCTTTCTTTCCCTTTCTTTTTCCCTGGTTTCAGGTCTCTTCTGATTTGTTTAGTGTATATTTTCCTGGGGTCGTTGTTACTCTGTTAGCATTTTGTTCTCTCATTCATCTATTCTCCTCTGGATAAAATGACAAGATGGAAAAAATCACCTCAAGAAAAAGAACAAGAGGCAGTACTGACTGCCAGGGCCCTAATCAATATGGACATTACTAAGATGTTGGAACTAGAGTTCAGAATGATGATTATAAAGATACTAGCTGGACTTGAGAAAAGCATGGAAGATATTAGAGAAACCCTTTCTGGAGAAATAAAAGAGCTAAAACCTAACCAGGTCAAAATCAAAAAGGCTATTAATGAGGTACAATAAAAAATGGAGGCTCTAACTGCTAGGATAAATGAGGCAGAAGAGAGAATTACTGATATAGAAGACCAAATGATGGAAAATAAAGAAGCTGAGAAAAAGAGATAAACAACTACTGGATCACGAGGGCAGAATTCGAGAGATAAGTAATACCATAAGACAAAACAATATTAGAATAATTGGGATCCCAGAAGAAGAAGAAAGAGAGAGAGGGGCAGAAGGTATATTGGAGCAAATTATAGCAGAGAACTTCCCTAATTTGGGGAAGGAAACAGGCATCAAAATCCAGGAGGCACAGAGAACCCCCCTCAAAATCAATAAAAATAGGTCAACACCCCGACATCTAATAGTAAAACTTACGAGTCTCAGAGACAAAGAGAAAATCCTTAAAGCAGCTCGGGACAAGAGATCTGTAACCTACAATGGTAGAAACATTAGACTGGCAACAGAGTTATCCACAGAAACCTGGCAGGCCAGAAAGGACTGGCATGATATATTCAGAGCACTAAATGAGAAAAATATGCAGCCAAGAATACTATATCCAGCTAGGCTGTTACTGAAAATTGAAGGAGAGATAAAAAGCTTCCAGGATAAACAAAAACTAAAGGAATTTGCAAACACGAAACCAGCCCTACAAGAAATATTGAAAGGGGTTCTCTAAGCAAAGAGAGAGCCTAAAATCAACATAGACCAGAAAGGAACACAGACAATATACAGTAACAGTAACCTTACAGGCAATACAATGGCACTAAATTCCTATCTTTCAGTAGTTACCCTGAATGTAAATGGGCTAAATGCCCCAATCAAAAGACACAGGCTATCAGATTGGATTAAAAAACAAGACCCATTGATATGCTGTCTGCAAGAGACTCATTTTAGACCCAAGACACCTCCAGATTGAAAATGAGGGGGTGGAAAACCATTTACCATGCTAATGGGCACCAAAAGAAAGCTGGGGTGGCAATCCTTATATCAAATTAGATTTTAAATGAAAGACTATAATAAGAGATGAGGAAGGACACTATATCCTACTTAAAGGGTCTATCCAACAAGAAGATCTAACAATTGTAAATATCTATGCCCCTAACATGGAAGCAGCCAATTATATAAGCCAATTAATAACAAAAGCAAAGAAACACATTGACAACAATACAATAATAGTAGGGGACTTTAACACCCCCCTCACTGAAATGGACAGATCATCTAAGCAAAAGATCAAAAGGAAATAAACACTTTAAATGATACACTGGACCAAATGGACTTCACAGATATATTCAGAACATTCCATCCCAAAGCAACAGAATACACATTCTTCTCTAGTGCCCATGGAACATTCTCCAGAATAGATCACAGCCTAGGTCACAAATCAGGTCTCAACCAGTACCAAAAGATTGGGATCATTTGCTGCATATTTTCAGACCACAATTCTTTGAAACTAGAACTCAATCACAAGAGGAAAGTCAGAAAGAGCTCAAATACATGGAGACTAAAGAGCATCCTACTAAAGAATGAATGGGTCAACCAGATATTAAGAAGAATTAAAAAAATTCATGGAAACCAATGAAAATGAAAACACAACTGTTCAAAATCTTTGGGATGCAGCAAAGGCAGCCCTAAGAGGAAAGTATATAGCAATACAAGCCTTTCTCAAGAAACAAGAAAGGTCTCAAATACACAACCTAACCCTACACCTAAAGGAGCTGGAGAAAGAACAGCAAATAAAGCCTAAACCCAGCAGGAGAAGACAAATAATAAGATCAGAGCAGAAATCAATGAAATAGAAACCAAAAGAACAGTAGAACAGATCAATGAAACTAGGAGCTCATTCTTTTTTTAAAAATTTTTTATTGTTATGTTAATCACCATACATTACATCATTAATTTTTGATGTAGTGTTCCATGATTCATTGTTTGTGCATAACACCCAGTGCTCCATGCAGAACATGCCCTCTTTAATACCCATCACCAGGCTAACCCATCCTCCCACGCTCCTCCCCTCTAGAACCCTCAGTTTGTTTTTCAGAGTCCATTGTCTCTCATGGTTCATCTCCCCCTCCAATTTCTGCCCCCCTTCATTCTTCCCTAGGAGCTCATTCTTTGAAAGAATTAATAAGATTGATAAACCCCTGGCCAGACTTATCAAAAAGAAAAGAGAAATAACCCAAATAAGTAAAACCATGAATGAAAGAGGAGAGATCACAACCAACACCAAAGAAATACAAACAATTATAAGAATATATTATGAGCAACTATATGCCCGCAAATTAGATAATCTGGAAGAAATGGATGCATTCCTAGAGACATATAAACTACCAAAACTGAACCAGGAAGAAATAGAAAACCTGAACAGACCTATAACCCCTGAGGAAATTGAAGCAGTCATCAAAAATCTCCCAACAAACAAAAGCCCAGGGCCAGATGTCTTCCCAGGGGAATTCTACCAAACATTTAAAGAAGAATTAATACCTATTCTTCTGAAACTGTTCCAAAAAATAGAAATGGAAGGAAAACTTCCAAACTCGTTTTATGAGGCCACCATTACCTTGATCCCAAAAGCAGACAAAGACCCCATTAAAAAGGAGAATTACAGACCAATATCCTTGATGAACATGGATGCAAAAACTCTCACCAAAATAATAGCCAATAGGATCCAACAGTACATTAAAAGGATTATTCATCACAACCAACTGGGATTTATCCCTGGGCTGCAAGGTTGGTTCAACATCCACAAATCAATCAACGTGATACAATACATTAACAAAAGAAAGAACAAGAATCATATGATCCTCTCAATAGATGCAGAAAAAGCATTTGACAAAGTACAGCATCCTTTCTTGATTAAAACTCTTCAGAGTATAGGGATAGAGGGTACATACCTCAATATCATAAAACCATCTATGAAAAACCCACAGCGAATATCATTCTCAATGGGGAAAAACAGAGAGCTTTCCCCCTAAGGTCAGGAACACAGCAGGGATGTCCACTATCACCACTGCTATTCAACATAGTATTAGAAGTCCTAGCCACAGCAATCAGACAACAAAAAGAAATAAAAGGCATCCAAATCAGCAAAGAAGAAGTCAAACTCTCACTCTTTGCAGATGATATGACACTTTATGTGGAAAACCCAAAAGACTCCACCCCAAAACTGCTAGAACTCAGACAGGAATTCAGTAAAGTGGCAGGATATAAAATCAATGCACAGAAATCAGTGGCATTCCTATACACCAACAAGAGAGAAGAAAGAGAAATTAAGGAGTTGATCCCATTTACAATTGCACCCAAAACCATAAGATACCTAGAAATAAATCTAACCAAAGAGGCAAAGAATCTGTACTCAGAAAACTATAAAATACTCATGAAAGAAATGAAGGAAGACACAAAGAAATGGAAAAATGTTCCATGCTCATGGATTGGAAGAACATATATTGTGAAGATGTCAATGCTATCTAGAGCAATCTACACATTTAATGTAATCCCTATCAAAATACCATCCACTTTTTTCAAAGAAATGGAACACATAATCCTAAAATTTGTATGGAACAGAAAAGACCCCAAATAGCCAGAGGAATGTTGAAAAAGAAAAGCAAAGCTCCCCTTTAAAACCTGCAGTTTGTTTCTCAGAGTCCATAGTCTCTCATGGTTTGTCTACCCCTCTGATTCCCCCCCTCATTTTTCCCTTCCTTCTCCTAATGTCCTCCATGCTATTCCTTATGTTCCACAAATAAGTGAAACCATATGATAATTGAGTTTCTCTGCTTAACTTATTTCACTTAGCATAATCTCCTCCAGTCCCATCCATGTTGATGTAAAAGTTGGGTATTCATCCTTTCTGATGGCTGAGTAATATTCCATTGTATATATGGACCACATCTTCTTTATCCA
The DNA here is from genome assembly GCF_029215605.1 of Mirounga angustirostris. Taxonomy (NCBI): domain Eukaryota; kingdom Metazoa; phylum Chordata; class Mammalia; order Carnivora; family Phocidae; genus Mirounga; species Mirounga angustirostris. Next base: position 139,530,754 of record NW_026991709.1, on the reverse strand, counting down.
TTCATCTGTTGAAGGGCATCTCAGCTCTTTCCACAGTTTGGTTATTGCAGACATTGCTGCTATGAACATTGGGGTGCATATGGCCCTTCTTTTCACTACATCTGTGTCTTTGGGGTAAATACCCAGTAGTGCAATTGCTGGGTCATAGGGCAGCTCTATTTTTAATTTTTTGAGGAACCTCCACACTGTTTTCCAAAGTGGCTGTATTAACTTGCATTCCCATCAATAGTGTAAGAGTGTTCTCCTTTCTCCACAACCTCTCCAACATTTGTTGTTTCTTGCCTTATCCTTTTTTGCCATTCTAACTGGTGTAAGGTGGTATCTCAATGTGGTTTTGATTTGAATTTCCCTGATGGCTAATGATGATGAACATTTTTTCATGTGTCTGTTAGCCATTTGTATGTCTTCTTTTGAGAAGTGTCTGTTCATCTCTTCTGCCCATTTATTGACTTGATTATTTGTTTCCTGGGTGTTGAGTTTGAGAAGTTCTTTACAGATCTTGGATATCAGCCCTTTGTCTGTAGTGTCATTTGCAAAAATCTTCTCCCATTCTGTGGGTTGCCTCTTTTTTTGTTGTTGACTGTTTCCTTTGCTGTGCAGAAGCTTTTTATCTTGATGAAGTCCCAAAAGTTCATTTTCGCTTTTGTTTCCCTTGCCTTTGCGGACGTGTCTTGAAAGAAGTTGCTGTGGCGAATGTCGAAGAGGTTACTGCCTATATTCTCCTCTAGGATTTTGATGGGTTCCTGTCTCACATTGAGGTCTTTCATCCATTTTGAGTTTATCTTTGTGTATAGTCTAAGAGAATGGTTGAGTTTCATTCTTCTGTATATAGCTGTCCAATTTTCCCAGCACCATTTATTGAAGAGACTGTCTTTTTTCCATTGGATAGTTTTTCCTGCTTTGTCGAAGATTATTTGACCATAGAGCTGAGGGTACATATCTGGGTTCTCTTTTCTGTTCCATTGGTCTATATGTCTGTTTTTGTGCCAGTACCATGCTGTCTTGATGATCACAGCTTTGTAATATAGCTTGAAATCGGGCACCGTGATGCCCCCAGCTTTGTTTTTCTTTTTCAACATTTCCTTGGTGATTCGGGGTCTTTTCTGATTCTATACAAATTTTAGCATTGTTTTTTCCAGCACTTTGAAAAATGCCATTGGAATTTTGATTGGGGGGGATGGCATTGAAGGTATAGATTGCTCTGGGCAGCGTAGACATTTTAACAATGTTTACTCTTCTGATCCATGAGCATAGAATGTTTTTTCATATTTTTGTGTCTTCTTCAGATTCTTCCATGAGTCTTCTGTAGTTTCTAGAGTATAGATCCATTACCTCTTTGGTTACTACCAAGACTAAAACAGAAAGAAATACACAACCTGAATAGACCAATAACCAGTAATGAGATTGAAGCAGTGATCAAAAACCTCCCAAAAAACAAGAGTCCAGGGCCTGATGGATTCCCCGGGGAATACTACCAAACATTCAAAGAAGAAATAATACCTATTCTACTGAAGCTGTTTCAAAAAATAGAAACAGAAAGAAAGCTTCCAGACCTATTCTATGAGGCCAGCATTACCTTGATCCTCAAACCCGGCAAAGACCCCATCAAAAACGAGAATTTCAGACCGATGTCACTGATGAATATGGACACTAAAATTCTCAACAAAATCCTAGCTAATAGGATCCAACAGTACATTAAAAGGATCATCCACCACGACCAAGTGGGATTTATCCCTGGGATGCAAGCATGGTTCAACATTTGCAAATCAATCAGTGTGATAGAACACATTAATAAGAGGAGAGAGAAGAACCATATGGTCCTCTTAATTGATGCAGAAAAAGCATTTGACAAAATAAAGCATCCTTTCCTGATTAAAACCTTCAGAGTATAGGGATAGAGGGAACATTCCTCAATTTCATCAAATCCATCTATGAAAAACCCACAGTGAATATCATTCTCATTGGGTCCTGATCTCATAAGATCAGGAACACGACAAGGATGCCCACTCTCACCACTATTGTTCAACATAGTACTAGAAGTCCTAGCAACAGCACTCAGACAACAAAAAGAAATAAAAGGTATTCAAATTGGCAAAGAAGAAGTCAAACTCTCTCTCTTTGCAGATGACATGATACTTTATGTGGAAAACCCAAAAGACTCCACCCCCAAATTACTAGAACTCATACAGCAATTCAGTAACATGGCAGAATACAAAATCCATGCACAGAAATCAGTTGCTTTCTTATACACTAACAATGTAACCGTAGAAAGAGAAATGAGAGAATCTATTCCATTTACAATAGCACCAAAAACAATAAGACACCTTGGACACACACACACACACACAGACACACACATCTGTCTTCATTAAGGTGCAGTTTACGATAAAGGAGATCCCAAATGCCACAGACTTGCTGGCCCATTTTTTTTTTTAATTCTAGTGTTTTCTGTTTTTATTGGGGAGGGGGAGGAGAGAAAATACAGGGGTAGAGAAAAGGGCCAGTGAACAGGTGACCTTTTGTTTTTATTTTTCCTCAAACAGGAAGCACTGTCGTGCTGACGGCAGGTCCACTGGAAGGGTACACCTTGAGTTTGGAACAGCATCCAGGGCTGTTTTGTTGAATTTCAAAATGAGAAAACCTTTCTTTCCTTCTGACATACAATGTGCACTGGAATTCGGTGTGCGGGCCTGGCCGTGTTGCTGAGTGTAAGGGCGGCCGTGAGCGTGTGTGGCTCCCACAAGGGCAGCCGGGCAGGGGAGGCAGGTGACAGCAGAGGGGAGTGGTGGGCAGGGCAGCTGGTCACAGGAACAGCAGTTACACACTCACAGGGAAGAGAAAGAGCAGATGAGCACACAGGGCAGGTGAGTGGGGGCAACTCGTCAAGTGAGCAGCCCTCGGAGAAGGGACCTCAGAAGCAAGATTCTGGTCTGAAGAAGACCAGCATGGTGTGAGGGTGGAGGCAAGAAGGGGAGCCCAAAGCTGTCGATGAAGCATTAGAGCATCTGCCAAGACCACCAGCCCTCTCCGGAGGACCCCCGCGTCCACCCCACACTCTCACTGGCGGGATGAGCCCGGCTTCCTGAAAGCAGTAAAGGGTCCCCGGTTCCACACCAGACACAGCGCTCAGAGCCACGGGGCGTCACACAGCTGCGGTGGCCCGAGGGTGGACTCTGCGGGGCCCACACCATTGGTCCTCAAGTTCTTTGGGAATGCCTTGAAGTTATGGATGACTCTGAGAAGAAGCAACATCCTTAGACACGAGAGGGTTTGAGACAAAAATAGAACGTGTCCTGACACACTTTCTCCTCTGGTCCCATGATTACAGTGTGCTTGGCGAGTCTCACCTGGACTTGGCCTCCTTTTGCATTCCTCTGAAGCCAAAAGCCTATCTGAATGAATCATCAGTTAAGATCTTTTGCCAATCAGCATCCTCAGCTCTAAAGGAACGCCCAAACCCTCCTAGAAAGAAGAATCCCTGGTTTGCTCTCTTCTACACATGCCTGAATGTGTGTAGGCAGCCTAAGGAGATTAAAGAGGCAGAAAGGTCTCTCAGTAAGAAAGGAGATGTTAGAGTCTGAGTCAGAAAGATGTATGTTCAAACCCTGACCACAGTACTTACTAGTTGTGTGACCTCGGACTAGCTAACCAACCACCCAGAAATACAGTTTGTGTGCTCCTAAGAGGGCTTGGAAATACACCTTCACAAGGCCGTTTCAGTATTAAAAGGGGTAACACATGTGAAAGTACATAGTGATTGGTCATCAGCACATGCTTAGTACATGTAGGTTTCTCTACCTGTTCCACAGAGCTTGTGATAACAGATCCTGAGTCAGAGGAGTTTTCAATAACCTAGTGATCTTTGGGACCTTGGGCCTTGAGGATGTTGTACCACAACATTGTGCTTGAACTTATAACATTAAGTATTTAATACGTAGCAGCCCAGATGATTTGTATCTAGAAAGTTCAAAAAAAAAAAGTTCATTTTCTCACCTTTGCTTCTTCCCTCTCTTCAAATCTAGCTCTTCAGTTTGCTTTTCTGAATTAGTGCAGTAATCTCTCATTACCTTTCCTCATATGTCACTGAGTAAGAAAATACTTTATCTGAAATATTAATTGGGAGATTTTACTTTTATCTCATTTTTTTAATAGGTAGTCACTTAGAGTGAGATCTGAAGGACACAAAACTCTTCCCTACCCCAAAACAGGTCCCTTAATCAACAGATGGGATGATTAAAATTTCCAGTATTTAAAACTGTTGACTAAGCTTAAGGAATTTTAAAATATGGAGCAGATGCTATATTAGCTAGCTGTTTTCTTGACATGCAAGCACCTGTTGATACAGTAGACCACTCCTTCCCTGATATCCCCTCTAGGATATCACTGTCCTGTTTTCTCTAGCTCACACTCTCCTACCACTATAGTCTCCCCTCTCTTCCTGATCTCTAAATATGGGGTGTCCACGACTCAGCACTGCCCCCCTTTTATTCTCCAGTCACTCCTAAGCAACCTCATCCCATTTCATCCCATATCTCCAGCCTGGCCTCTTCTCAGAACTCCAGACTTGAAGTCCAGCTGTCTTACTTGACATTTTCACTTGAATTTCTCATAGGCACCAAGTTTTGCTATGTGAGATAATTAAATGTCTTTATTAGCTAAACATTTGGTAGGAAGCTTTTTAGTTACATGCAGCAAAATACATGCTAACTTATAGGCCACTACCTGCATTGTCATATAAAGAAGAAAACCCTGAGACCATGAGGGCTGGAGAAGGGGAATCCCTCAGCTAGTGTGAGGGTAAGCAGATGGCACTGGGAGAAGAAATGCTACTGACAAACAAGCTGAAGTTTGGAATTTCATACTCATAACTTGTAGGGGTATATACAGTGCATAAAATGCCTTCATGTCCTTTAACTAATTCAGTAAAGTCTCGTTATCCTTCATCTTTTACTTGGCATAGCATCCAGTATCCCCAACCAAGTATCACCAATATATTTCATTTCCACATTGATGGATTGCCAGGAAAGACAATATGACACAATGAGTAACAGAGAAGTCTAGTTGGTAGGAGAATGAGAAAGTATCACATCTGGGTCTCAGTTTCCACATCTATAAAATAAGCCTATTAAATTAATGCTTTATTTGTTTTTTAAGACTAGAGTCAACATGTAATTCTGTATGGTTACACATGAAATGTTTCATTTAATCAACATTCTGGAATACGGTAATCCTGATTTACCCTTATCAATGTAGTAAAATATTAGTGTAATTTAGAAGCCATACAGGTTTCAAAGTATCTTCAGAATTAAATACAAAAATGAATGTATATTGATTTCACTGTGTTGACCATATTTTGTTGCATGGATGTAGTTCTGTCATTCATGTATGATGTCACTTATGTGATACTCAGTGATTTTCAGTTGATAGAAAATGTGTTCCATTTCAGAATAGCACATAATGCAGTTTATATAAACAATATGAAATTATTTTATGTAGCCATCCTTTGACCTTGTGTAGAGCCCCCTGAAAGTCCAATTTCTAGATACGTCTACCACCTATCCGGCTGCCATTCTTTCTTCTGACCTTCAACTGTTTTGTGGTGTAAGGGGCTGTTTAGAAACAGATGTAGTTTCATTTCACAGTAAATATGTTGAAGTGCAAATAATGCATCTAACTCATTTTCCTCAAAATCAATCCATTTCTTTGTCTTTCATATTCTGACATATTCCTTCCTGAAAAGTTGAATTACTTGGTTCCTAAAAATACAGAGCCCAAGAGAGATGGAGTATACACTGCCTGTCCAAACATTTACAATCTCACACCAGTAAACACTCAGGCAAAAGAAAAGTACAGGTGCTAAATTTTTGATACTCATACTTCCTGCTCTCTCAGGAGAGATGGGAAAATACTCTCCCATCCGGTGAGCCCCAAACACGTGTCTTTCATGCTCTTCCTGCCAAGATTAACTCTACTAGCTCCCATGTTCTCTCCTGGGAAAACTCTCATCTTCATGGACACAAGTACGGAAGAATGGCATGACCTCACAGGTTATGGTTCTCAGAGCATGCGTGTGAATAAATTGTCTTTTGGAGATAAGGGTACTGATATTCTTTTTAACTAATTTGGCTTCCAAATTTACCCTAAATATTGAGATAAAAAAAAAACTCTCTGTGCATTCTCCGCCTAGATTGGGATTGTAAAAAATAACAATAAAATAAAAATAGCAACTAAGTTAAGAACTGCTCCAAGTAAGAATATATCCATTCAAGTTTTGCAAGACATAATTTGCATTGGATTAGAAATAATTTAACACCACTACAACCAAGTGGGGAAAGAGAAGTGTTTTTATGACAGTTCTTTATTATATTTCTAACCACCTTTTTATTAGAAAATAGTTTCCCCAACAATGATCTACTGGGTGAAAATATTTGGGTTGTTCTTGTCATAACTTTCCACTGCTATTCTATTCTCTTTTAATAAAGAAAAATCTTAATTACCCTTCCTACCCTTTTATACAAACATTTATAGGATGCCTTTCCAGTCTTTATTCAAAAATAATTCTCTGTAACATTTCCAATGAACTTTGGAACCTTTTCACAAAGTTCAGTAAACCTTGGGAATTTAATTCTGTTTATTTTCCACATTTCAAGCTGTAATCATAAATTAAGTTTTGTCTAAACTTCAATAAACTGGAGCAATGATTCATCCCATGAATAAAAACTCAAGTCATAAATAGTGATTATAGTAAGAACTTTTTATCTTAAAATCATTTTGATTATTTTTAAATTATAAAAATAATATAGCCATATTAGGTTAGTTAAGAGAAGAGTTGAAAACTTTTAGTTAAAGCTGATGGAGTTATGATCAATGATATTTTTATTCTATGTCTCTAAAAACATTAAAAGGACAGAAAAATGTAGAAAAGAAATTTCTGTGTTAAATGATAAAAAGTAACTATCGTAAGTTCAAATTGTATTTATAGATTACATTCCAATTACAGTAAAGTTTGAATCACAAGTCCAAAGGCTGACATAAGCCTTCATGTACCTCAGAAAAAAACAAATATCTTTGCAAAAGTAATTGTCATAGTCCTGAAGTCCATCTAACAAAACTTTGATTTCAAGAATACAAAGGATTAGGTACAGGGCAGTCTAAAGAAGTAGCTGTATCACTATACCCAGATTTAAGCCACAAAAAGAAGGGAGAGGAGGAGGTGGAGAAGAGGTATGATCACATCCTCATTTTCAATGTCCTGGCCTCCTAGTTAAATAAAATGGCCATAGGTTAAGAGAGGAGGATGGTGGCTAATGTGAGATCACTATGTGAAGCCTGTGACTTAAGTGATTCACTGAGAACCACTTTGACCTTTGAAATGTCTAACACTAAGAGAAAGCATGACCTCTAGAAAGATAAAATATTTTTTTACAGGGGGAATAAAGCCCAGATAAAGTGGAAAATTCTCCTCATCCCTGTCTGCAGGATGTGTCAGCAAAGAGCTTGCATGACTAGACTCTCCCCCATCAAAAATTGGTGATAACCAGAAAATAATGTGTAGCTTAGACTTATAGACTGATGTTTCTACTTATTCCCACACCAAAGAGACTGAAGCATGATTGAAAGAAAGAAGAGAGAGAGGGAGAGGAAGAGGGCGAGAGAGTAATAAGAAAAGACAAGGCAGTTGGTTAATAGAGTAGAAATGGAAATACCCCCCCACACACACCAAGAAACAGGCAATTAAGATAAATTAGTCTCCAGAATCTGAAAAAATTTAAGGTAACTTATTATCTAAGAAATAATAGATAATAAACAAATGCTAAATAAATTGAAAAAGATGAATGAAGAAAGAGAAAATTCAACTTATTATATAGATGCAACACCCATTAGAAATTGCAATATGAAAGAAAGGAAAAAAGTCAGAAAAGACAATGAAGATCTATCTTACATTTCAAGATTGAGAAAAATTACACAAAAGGAAACCATCAAGGAGATTTCAAATGGTTAAAAGAAAAACAAAAGAAAGAAGATTTAAAAAAAAGATGTTCCTGAAGAAAAAAAAAAACAAAAACAAAGAGCAGGACAAACAGAAATGAAAATATACGTAACAAAAAGAAATAATTCTTTAAATTAAGTAAAATTTAATCATCTGATGAAAGCATTCACTGTGGAACTGTGTCATAAGATAAAATTAACAGAATAATCAACAGCAACACATACTTGGTGAAATTGTTAAAACTGATGATTAAAAGAATCATGTAGGAATTTGAGCAAAAAAAGCAAATCACTTAAAAAAAATCAAACCATCTCAAATAAATAAATAAATAAATAAAACAGAGAATAGAATAGTGGTTGCCAGATGGGGAGTGAGGGAAATGGGGAATCGATGTGAAAGGGTACAAACTATCAGTTATAAGATAAATAAGTTTTGAGGATCTAATGTACAGCATGGTGACTATAGTTAATAGCACTATATTGTATATTTGATTTTCTGAGAGAGTAAATCTTAAGTATTCTCACCACACATACACAAAAGGTCACTATGTGAGGTGATGGACGTTGATTAATTTAAGGTAGTAATCATTTCACAATGCATACCTATACCAAATCAACACATTGTACACTTTAAATATATATAATTTTATTTGTCAAGTATACCTCAATAAAGTTGAAGAGAGAGAGAGGGAGAGAGATTGCTACCTGAAGATTTAGAAAGGGTACACTGAGGCACAAGTATAAAAAATCTGTTGTAAAGATAACTTCTATCCAGGAAGACCAAAGTATCTGAATATACAGACAAAGAAGGAGAAGGAGAAGGAGGAGGAGGAGGAGGAGGAGGAAGAGAAGGAGAAGGAGAAGGAGAAAGGGAAGAAGGAGGAGGAGGAGGAGAAGGAGAAAAAGGTGAAGAGGAAGAGTAAGGAGAAGGAGGAGAAGGAGGGAGAGGAGGAAAAAGGGAAAGGGGAGGGGGAAGAGGAGGAGGAGAGAGAGGAAGAACAGGAGAAGGAGAAGAAAAAGAAGAAGAAATGTCTCCCAATTTAAAAAAGGAAAACAAAATCCAGTTTCCGCTCCATATCTCCACATCTCACTCCTTTGTAAGCAATATCCCATTCCATTCCATTCTTTTTGTATGTAATCATATAATATGTGGTATTTTGAGATGGGTTTCCTTCATTTAGTATAATATTTTAAAGCTTCATCCATATTATAACATGTATGAGGAATTCATTCATTTTTTATTGCTGAATAATATTCTATGTATAAACCACATTTTGCTTATGCCCCCCTCCCCAAAAGAAACAAAAAGGAAAATCATGTGTAATACTTATCCAAGTCATTAGTCAAGGCCTTAAACTATGTAGTCATATTTAGAAAGGTCATAGGAAAAGAAAATGTAACACAAAAATCTTTTATTCACCTAACTCGGTCTTTCATTATAAAAGAAAGTCACACTATCACAAACATGCAGCAGTTCACAACATGCAAACAATATAGCCTTCATGATTTTTTTTTTCTGAAAAGCTCCTTGAAGGCAAGAACTCAGTTCAACAAGAATAAATGACCAAAGATGAAGAAACTATGATAAGATAAAAAGAATTCTGATAAAAATGAATTCACTTAAATACAGAATTAAGACTAGGCAACCAGAAATTATGGTTACAAAATAGAATGTCCTATGAACATTCATGATATCAAATAATAAGATAAATAACAGAAATTCTAGCTGATGGAGGAAAAGAAGCCGCAAAAATGAGTCAGGTACTAATTTCCCCATGTTTTAAAAAACAGGGACTCAACACATACAATCTAAAAATACGTGAGGAGGGGAACCTGGCTGGCTCAGTCAGTAGAGTATGTGATTCTTGATCTGAGGGTCATGAGTTCTACTTAAAAAAATAAAAAATAATAATAAAAAAATGAAATTATGAATGCAATTTAAAAAATAAAATAAAATGTGACTATTGAGATGTTGTAAGGAAATTTAAAAAATTAAATAAATAAAATAGAGAAAAAATATAAATAAATAAAAATAAAGTTTATTCTAACTTAAAAAAAATTTTTTAAATAAAAATATGTGAGGATTAAAAACCTCTTCCTGTGTGCCATAATTTATTTTAAGCTTTAGAGAAAAGTTTTCATGCCTTGTTTCACTTGTTTTACAGAAATAAATGAAGTTCAACAAGTCTTATACCTTCAACTCAACTCCATGTTTTTGTTACAGCAATATAACACAATCTAAATCTTTGTTATTTATAATGAAACATAAGAGTATAATCTGTATTTTAGAAAAATATTTCTATATATACCACAGACATATTGGGAAGGTCTTTACTATTTAAAGTCATACAAATAAATAAAAAAACATTTTGTCCCTGTTCAGAAATAAAAAATGGTAGGAACATTTCCAAAAGAAAAAAAGTATTAGTATCCTGTAAACTATGCAAACATTTTCAACTCATTAATAGTCTAATTAATGCAATTTTATTTTATTTTTAAAGATTTTATTTATTTATTTGAGAGAGAGAGAGTGAGTGAGAGAGAGAGAGCATGAGCAGGGGGCAGGGGCAAAGGGAGAGGGAGAAGCAGACTCCCTGATGATCAGGGAGCCCAGGATCCTGGGATCATGACCTGAGCCAAAGGCAGATGCTTAACCAACTGAGCCACCCAGGCACCCCTAATTAGCACAATTTTAAATGACATACCATTTTTGTCTCTCAAATTAACTAGATTTACACACACACACACACACACACACACGCCCCATAAAATGCTTCACGTCCAGGAAGACAATCTGAGACTCTTACATTTTCCTGATAGCTATATGTGGTATTAGCAGAATCTTTGGGAAAGCAAGTTAGTATTTATTAAATATTTATTAAATGCCTTAAAATGTCCTGTCCTCTGATCTACTAGTTATATATTTTTTAAAGATTTTATTTATTTATTTGAGAGAGAGATAGCAGAGAGAGTACAAGCAAAGGATGGGGGAAGTGGGGAGAGGGAGAAGCAGGCTTCCCACTGAGCAGGGAGCCCAATGCAGACTGGTTCCCAGAACCCTGGGATCATGACCTAAGCCAAAGGCAGACACTGAGCCACCCAGAAATCCCCACTAATTATATTTGTTAAAATATACCAAGAAAATATCATAATTAGAGAAAAACATCTAGGTATAAGAATGTTTATTAAGATGTAACGGAAAAAAAGCATAAAGATTCAAGTTAATTGAAACGGTGAATTTTATCTACAATTTAATGACTATGATCATCTATATATTTTAGTAATTGTTTAGTAAGCAAAAACAAATTTAAAACTTGTGTTTTATTCCTAAATGTGGTCATGTATTCACATGTAATTTAACACTTTCTGTTTCACAAGTTTACAGTACAAAATGTGGTTATGTTTCATAGGATATTCAAACTAGAAGACTGAAGTCTCACTAGTATAGAAAGGGTTACCTTTCATCTTTTGTTGCAACAAAAGTACTAGAATCGAGTCTAATTGACTCTGATTAGCTTTGCTGGGTCTTGTATCAGTCTGCCTAGCAGAATGACCAAAACATAGTAATAGACACTCAATAAATGTTTGTTTAACCAAACTGAGTTTCTTGAGCTGGGTGACTTTTACATTTGAAATTAATTGATTTTCAATTAACATTACATTTTTCTGCCTCTATGTAATTACCCATTTCCCTCTCATTTGACACACGTCCACATATAAGAGCTTTTTCATATTATGCTAACCATCCCTAATTAGATCCTAAACTTCCAGATGTTCTTGGTTAGCAGTTCACTGATTGGTATAATAATCTTTTATTGTATTTGCACCTTTACTTCCAAATCTACCATATCCCAAGAAATAGATTCAATGCTTATATCTACAAAGGCATTCCATATTTCTTTTTATTCTACAGTTTCAGGATACCTTTTATTTACTTTGGTTTTATGTCCTTCTATATAGATCCTAACTTTTGATCAAGCAATACATCTTATTATTTTCCCCCATTTTGCTCTCTCCCTTGGGAAAAAAAAAAGAAACATTTAATTCCTATACCTGTTATCTAACTTATGTGTTAAATTCCTTATCTTAAAAAAAACCTCTCCTTTTTCCGTAAGTTTCACTCTATCATTTTCACCAAAGATATTTTTAATGTCATTGAGTGTTTTAATCTGACTTTGAAATAATTTTATTGAAGGAATACCATTTCCTACAGTCAAGTATTAAAAATAGTTGTAGGAAACAGAATAAAATTCTCATTTATGATGAGCTAAAGTTTCAGAAATAAGCAACACCCTATTTTGTAACTGGCAATACTGCCAAAGTTGAAATAATGTCCTTTATCATTTATCTTGATAAGAGAGTTTTATGTGTACTTGAGGAAAAAAAAGTGAAAATCTGGAGATCTTCACATAAAAGAAATGTTCTGTCATTTCTGCATTACTTTCTGAGCAAATAAGAGATTTTTTTCCTAAATGCAATTCAATTATTTTAATTTTCAAAAAAAGGATATTTTGAAATATCTAATTATCTCAAGTCAAAAGAAAAAAGTTTATGTTTTATAACAAATTAAACTCAAATTGCAAAATCAATTATAAACTCTGAAACCACAGCACAACATCTTCTGGAAGGTAAGAAAATTAAAAACCTGTTCCTTACTTGCAGCACATATAACGGAACTCTTTGTCAGCCCAAAGAAAAGGGGCTGTTTGCTGAGTGGATATTTGTGTGTCATGTGGACCTCCAAGCAGGATTGAGGTACTGATTCCCCAGCCACTGTAAGTTTTGGCTGCTGATGGTAAACTTGAGTTCTTCTCCACAAATTTCCTTTGGCCAAAGAGAGTTGCTTCATCCAAGGTTTCCCCTGCCTCACTCAGAGTTACATCCCTTCCATAGAGGCAGCTCACATCAAATGACTAGTTTATTCAGGGGGTACCAAGGCCCAGCCCCAGTCCTTTGAATAAAGACAGCTCTCAAAGGCCATCCCTGCTGCAGTAGCCCCCATGGGATTAGGAGAGGTCTTTGTTGCTACTGTATAACAGTCAGTCTTGTGCCTTCACTCTCATAGGTACTGGTCCCAGGGCATATACCAATCAACTTTATGCATGCTAATCTCTCCATCTTATGGTCTATTTTCCAGGGAAACTGACCTAAGACTCATTGTTACGTATCTGTTCATTCAATCACTCAAGACATATTTGTGCCAGGCACTCCACTGGGTGTGGAGACATATCAGTGAGCAAGACCAACACTGGTCCTGCTTTAATAGAACCTGCTGATTGGTGGGGTAAATAGACCATGATCAAGTAAATATAAAATGAGATAATGGTGTCCACAGTTCTAACAGAGAAACGACTCTCAGGAAGAAGGGTTTAGAGTGAGACACCTGCACTACTATCTGGAGGCTCAGTGGGAGTCAAATTGAGAGGGGTGGGGGAGGAGGATTGTTATGGAGGACAGAACAATGGCCCCAAAGGATGTCTATGTCTTAATCCTTGGAACCTGTGAATATGTTGCCATACAGGGCAATGGGACTTTGCAGATGTGATTAAGTCAAAGATCTTGAGATGGGAGAGTCTCCTGGATCATCCAGGTGGACCCACTGTCATCACAAGCCTGCCTATAAAAGGGAGGTAGAATAGACAGAGTTTGTGAAAGAGATGTGATGAAGAAAGCAAGACTCGGCAAGGAAAAGGCTAAAGCCAAGGAAGGCAAATGGCCTCTAAAAGTAAGAAAAGGTCAGGAAATAAATTCTCCCCCAGAGCCTCCCAAAGGAATGCAGCCCTGCCAACATTTTGATTTTAGGACTAATGAAGTCCAGAAGAGTAAGATAATACATTTGTGTTGTTTTAGGCTATTAAGTTTGTGGTATTTTTTATGGCAACAATAGGAAGCTAATTCAGTTTCAGGTAGAGGAAAATAGCATGCACTAAATGTTGGGAGGCTTTTGTGGTGCCTGGTGAAAGATTCACAGGGGTGAGGGTTGGGGACCTGGAAAGAGGTGGGCAGATGTGAACAATACAAAGGAGGTAACATCAATAGGGTAGAGTGGATATGGTAAGGGTCTGGGAAGAAAGAGGAGGCAAGTCCAACTTTTAGCTTACTGGCCATTGATCCCAAATGAATGGTGTGATACCCTCACTCATAGAAGGAACATAGAAGTAGGACAAGTATGGAGGGGAGGAGTTTCATTTAAAGCACATTGTATTTGAGGTGTCTTTAAGATATTCAAATGGTTTAACTAGTAGACCACTCTATACTCAGGTCCAGAATTCAGAGAAATCTTGGCTGGAGCTCTTTGTTTTGTTGTTTGAAATCATGAACTTGGATGAGTTAATCTAGGAAGAGTGCTATAAAGTGAAATGAAAAGAGAGTCTAGACAGTCTTATGAAACTCCGACATTTGGCTGCCTAGAAGATGAGACTGAAGGAGTAGCCAGGAGCCAACTGAAGCCAAGGTTTCCATAGTCAACAACTAGGATACTGCAGAGATCAGGTAAGATGAGGACTGCAAAGACATCCATTGGATTGAGCAGTACTAAGTCACTAGTAAGAGGTGGTTCAGAGGACCAATGGGAATCACAGCCAGAATGGAGCACACCAAGAAGGCATATATGATTTAGGGAAGTTTGATGATAAGTGGAAGGGAGAGACATGGGGAAGCTGGATGGAGATTTGAAGGACAAATTTTTAGAAGATGGCTAAGACATGAATATTACATACAGATGGGGAGGATTTAGTTCAGAAGGGGAACCTGGATACAGAGAGCACAAGTAAAAATGGATAATAGCCTGGAGGGTGAGATGGACTAGAAGCAGGGAAACTGCCTCTAGATTAATATCATCAGCTACAGCTGGTCTAAATGAAGAGGCGTCCATAACAAGTTCCTTGTATACATCAGCTCAACTTTTAATAATTAGTTCTAATGATTAAATGTTCTTAATTTGTAATAGCATATGAGTTATTTCATTTCTGGCTCCAAAGGAAATAATTCACATCTTATTTTGTGGGTTTTTTATATTGCCTCCTTTAAGATATTCTGAAACAGTATGAACAATTCTACTCAGAGAGATACAGATGTTGTCTACATACTTCAACAGACCACAGGGAGGCTTTCGGCAATGGACACAGTAGGTCAATTGGTTAATCTACAAATATCAAGAGCAATCTAGATTAGCCACATGTATGACCCTAAGAACACCAAAAAACATAAATAAAGCATGCCTCCCTTAAAAGACTGACCACTGACTGTGGAAATAAGTATCCCCATTAAAATATAGCTGACATTAGGCAATACCAAGTACTGGCTAGAATGTGGGAAAATGAGCACTCTCACAAAGTACTGCTGGAAGGAGTATAAATGGGTACAACTACTTTAAAGGGCAACTTGGCAGGAATCTAGTAAGATGGAAAATGCCATATCCTACATCCCAGCCATTCCATTTTTAGGTATGTACTCTAAAGAAGTGTTCACACATTAGAATAAGAGAACATGTGTAAGAATGTTCTATGTAACCAAATATTCAAAACCATCTCAATGAGTATCACTAGGGAATTAGATAAATGAAGCATCTTACATTCATATGATAGGATACTATCAGCTAAAAGAAATGAACTATATAGTTATGTATTATTAGGGAATATCTCAAGAAGATAATATTAAGTAAAAAAAGCAAATTACAGAAAATATACAATATGAGAACATTTATACAAACTTAAAAAAACACTAGGCAATGTATTATTTATGGAGAAATATGTATAAAGTAAAAGTATAAAAGCATGAACTAATGACTATACACCAAATTCATATTAACAAGTGCCTCTGGGAATGGACAGAGTGGAATAGAACCAGAGTTTGGGCACAGAGGGTCTTCAACTTTATGGCTGCTCCTTTATTTTTTTTAAAAGTGTATTATAGAAAGTAAATAATTGTCAACTCTGAGTGTTTGCTACACTGGTGTGCTTCACATTACTATCTGAGCTCTCCCGAATTTTTTACTTTTTTTTTTTTTTTTCAAAAAACACAAGTTAAAAAAAAAATAAACATCAAGCAGGCAAAATCATGCAGGGTGCAAAATGCAATGAATAAGATGGACAGACCCAAATCTACATGAATGTAGGAGGCAAGAATCAACATAGGCTGGAATGAGACCAAAAAGGCCTCTGGGAGGAGCTGACATTTAAACTGGTCTGTATGATTCCAACAGACTGATAGAATTCAGGAAGGTGATTCTGGACAGACATACTTCTTTGAGGAGCACTGGACTGGAAGTCAGAATTCCTTGGCCCCAGATCCAGCCTTGCTACACAAGCTGTGTGACCTTAAGGATATGCTGCACATATCTGAGCCTTGGTTTTCTCAATAACAATGTATGGGGTCAATTAAATGATAAATGCATGTTACATCACCCAATGCATTCCTTGGCAAATGGCAGGTACTTATCATGGGAAGAGGTGAAGAAAAACTTAAAGATGTGGTCTCTTCTTCCCAATCTTAACTCCCCAAAAACCACTATGGAATTATTGTCATTCTCTCCATAACTGGCTGTTGGAAATTAAGATGGCAGAGATTTGCTGGGCCTCATACGTGTGTTCCCAGCATGTTCTTGCAACAAGCTGAGAGGTTTCCAAACAACAAGGCTGTAGTAACCTGATCCAGGGAGATAAAGGTTGGCTATTGACAAACTGAACCAAGCCAAAGGATTATGATTATGATTATGTGTGTGTGTGAGATACATACAAGTGCAGTTCATATCTATTTTCTTCCACCATGCACACTCAACTGTTTAAAGACTAACCTTGCTGGTGGTCATGTAGTTCTGAACATTTTCCCTGATGCAACAGGAGCACCCACCTGAATGGTGATTAATCACCCATGTCCTTCCTTCTCCTCCACCCCTGAGGTTAGAGTGTGCTCTTTGTTCAATCATAATTAACTTTTGTTTGCTCTTTTAATTGTCCCCAGTGAAGATGACTTTCAAGTGTCTTGTGAATGTTTATATCCCAAATGAAACTCTGTTTCTAAGTCAGAAGCCCATATAATTCCTGAATGTGAAATTGTCCCAGTTCTGTGCCTTCCATAAGTGCTCAGTAAGTGTTCATTGACTTGAAACTCAAGCCAAGGTACCATCCGAGCCAACTGGTTTTCTTTTCAAACACTAAAGTTGGCCAGTTATAGACAACTCTCTGCCAACAAGGAACCCACATGTTGAACTCAACAAGGAGGTTTCCTCTGGCTGTTTGGTCATCAATTTCCTGTAGCATACCAAGTAGTTTTACGGGCCTCCATTACCTGACGGTGGAATCTTGCCCTTCTAAAAAGTGCTATGGAACCATTATGTACAAAACCCATCACTAACATGAGCACTACAGGATATTTTTAAAAAGTAAGTGGCTTTCTGTTATATTTCTGTCAGAATTATTTCCTTTACCTATTTTCATCTCCTTTTCTCCATTTTAGAAAGATGGTAGGAACAAAACAAAACAAAACAAAACAAAAACCAATGGGGAAGGAAATATTCCAAAGTGGCATTTTGATTGCCTGGTGCATTTTAAGAGCTCTGTATATTTGGTACCTGGAAAAAAACCAGAAGTTGATAATGCCAAACAGTACATCATCACGAGTTGTTTTGGAGGATTAATTGCAGATTTATGCTTCAGAGCGATATGCTATTCTGGAAAAAAAAAAAAAAGTTACCTTGGCTACCAGAAACTGTAAGAGTCATGGCCCAGCAATCTGAATTTCTCATGTAGATAATAACAGAAAAGGCAAGTTGCAGTTTTATTTGGGACCATTTCAGGTAGGGATGAGTTAGTTGCCCCAGTGATATGTACAAATGTATTGCTCCCAGTGGATCACTCCCAGTCCCAGTAGTTTACTCTATTTCTCATTCTTGCAGTCCCCTAACCTTACCCACCTGCCAACCACTTTCTGCAGCCCTCTGTCTCCCCTATGGCACACTCAAACTCTTTGTAAGAGCACTTTCTTACCCATTCTAGGTCATAATCTAATCTTTAAAGTTTTAGTTTCCTCTTGGCCAAGGCATTAGGGAAAATTTTCTGTCTCCTTTATTCCTTATTATAATGTTGGAATTGTTTAAGACAATTTTTGCCTAGAAATAAATCACAAAAATGGACAAAAACACCTTGAGGAGTTTCCTTAAGTTATAGTTCATCTAGGAGAGTCAATTTGCTTTCCCACTGTTCAAACTAAGATTGAAGGAGTTGGAGATTGTAGGTTGGGAGGGGGAGACAAAATCTTAGATACTCCTTCCATTAAAAGATGGAGGCTTTGTCCTTTCTCCCTTGAATCTGGGCCACCTTGTGACTCTTTCAACCAGGTGAGTAAAGCAAAATTGATGGTGTGTGACTGCTGAGGCTGGGTCCTACAAGACAATGCAGCGTGTACTTTGTTTGGAGGGACATTAACTTTTGGAACCCTGAACCTCTGTGTTAAAGTCCAGCTACACTGAAGTTGCCAGGCTGTGAGGATGCTCATGTTACATGAGAAAGCCACGTGCATGTGCTGTGGTTAGCAGCCCCTACTGAATTAAGCATTAACCAGTGCCAGACTGGTGAGTAAAGATGCCTACGGAAGATCCTAAGTCCAGCTGTCAAGTCACTCCCAATGTTCATTTCCCCAGTTGAAGTCCCAGATATCCTGGGGCAAAGGCAAGTAATCTCTACTGGGCCTTGTCCAAATTCCTGACCTACAGAATCCATGAGCATAATAACAAGTTCCTTTATGCTACTAAATTTTTAGATGATTTATTGTGTAGCCAAAGTAATTGGATCAACTTCCTTTCCTTTATCTTCCCTTTTATGACTGTGATGAGGCCCTCCTGTATCAGGAAGTCCCCATTGTATAATGAACAGCTGCTGCCAATGATAAAGTCCAAAGCCAGTTGAAATAGTATCAGAAGAAAATTATGTTAGACTAGCACATCCAGCAGGATCATACTTAGTAAGTCAGACAGATACAGTGGTGTTAATTGATGGGAGATAATAATGTCCTTTTTAAGGAGATCAAAAAACAAATGAAAAAATGCACATGCAGATACACAAACACACAGAGTTGCTTAAGTACGTGGAAGGTAAAAAGTAATGGAAAGTTATATATTATAATATAAATAGCCATTTTCCCTGGATAGTGAAATCATGGGTTATTGTTAATGCTTTTATACTCATTTGTATTTTAAAAAATTTCCTACCAATGTTCATGTATTACTGTTATAATTTTTGAAGAACTATCTCTTTAATTCATTTACAGTAATATGGACAGACTCTTGTCCTTCACCACCACCCCCTGTGTAGTTGTTTTTCTGGTTGCCATTCAGCACCTTCCAGTACTCATCTATCTACTCTAAGCTGAATGAATTAAACTAGAGCATCATTCTAAGATCTGGGGTCAAGACCATATCACACCCTTATGGTAGCATCCACCTCTAAGAGCCAGACTCAACTCTAGCTCACAACCTGTGAACCTTGTATTTCCCGACTTGCTGTATGTCCATCTCCTCTGGTCTGAATAGAACTTCAGGATGCTAAGACATGGCCTACCTACTTCGAATTTACAATCTACTTGGTAACTGGAAATGGTGCAGTGCACTTGGAAACTGCTTTGTCTGTGGGATCCCTTGGTGTTGAGACTCAGCATTGTCCTCCAGTTTTAAGGTACACATAAATCTAGTTTTGTTGTGAGTGAATTTAATTACCAGTCACATCCATTGTTATAACCTAGATTCTAGGCTCTGGTCCATTGCAGTCAGCTCCATTTGGTTCCTTATATCTCCCCATCCATTACCCCAGTCCTGTAATGATTCTCAAGATTGAATTCATGCATAGGAAGTCACAATGGTCATGTGACTTACAGAGAACCAAAAATGGTCATTCCCTATTTCCACCATTGGCTAATTAACAGTTGCTAAAATACATCCTTAATAATTCAAAATTTAGTATCAACTTTTTTGTTATGTTTGTTTTATTTTAAAAGTGATGTTTTAATCTAAACATTTTAGAAAATTAATTGTAATTAAACTAACGTGTTTTTGCTAAGATTTCTAGATCAGTTTTGCACTGGGAAAGTAAGGATAGGGGCAGCACACAATCTTTGTGCAGCTGGAGATAGCACTGGCAGGGAAAGCTATTAAAGAGAGGAAATAGATAGAAAGAAGAGGCTGAGAACACAGGGGGCCAACTTGGCCTGCTCATCAAGTTGCCTCCCTGGCTCCAATTCATAGAGTGGGATCCTATCTGTTACAGCTCTGCAGACTGCCTTTGGGGCAGAAGGTCTATCTTCTAACTTAAAAATGCAGAGACATTTGAATAAACTAACATGATTAAGCAAAATACCAAAGTGCTTGGGCATTGTTTTTTTTGTTTGTTTGTTTTTGCTTTTTTTTTAGTTGAAAAAAAAAATGAACTGTTGCTTTAAAGTGGGAAACTCTTGGCTGCCAATGCAAATTGACAGACCAAGCAAAGAACAGAATGTTTTCATCAGAACATTCTAAGTTAATGTGGCTCCCTAAGCGTGTTCACAGAAAACTGTCTAGACCACTGGTCTCTAAGCAGATGCCACTACGGAACATAAAAATATGAAACAGTCATTGTCCTCAAGGAATTAAAATCGGTCAATATGCACATTAAAAAAGTCAATGTGCTGATGCATAAGTACCTTAAAAATGACAAAATTTTAGCAATAATCAGATATGAACATAAAAATCTCCCCTAGTTTCTAATTTCCAAAAGACTGTCCAATTTGGACAGAGCACTTAGAATCCCACAGAGGCAGCCTACTGATCAGGGGTTCCACATGATGGCAGACCAGTGATGGCTGGCTCTATTCCCTTAAGCACCCAGGATGAAAATGCATAAGGAAAAATTATCCCATAATTTATAATTATTCAGTAAATGATACGCTCTTCGTGTTTGATTTCAATTCTATTAATTGTGCTCTTGTGATGTTTGACATCATTTTATCAGTTTGAGTTTTGAAGGCTGGTTGCTAGAAGTTACTTGGTATCAGTGTAACCATGTTACACATATTTACAACATTTTCCAGAATTGAAGCCTCAAAGATTCAGTAATTAAGTGAGGAAACATTTTTCCTATGAACTCTAGTGTAAAAATTTGAAGAACTCTTCCTTAAATGTAAATATTAACGGATAGCACATGCTTGAAGGGATGATATACTATTTAGATAGTGTTTTAGAGCAGGGGCTGAGAAATTTCTTCTGTAGAGTCAGATTGTAGATATTTTAGTCTTTGCAGGCCATATGCTCTTTATTGCAACGACTTACCTCTGCTATTATAGCTCAAAAACAGCCATTGACAATTCATAAATGAATGGGCGTAGCTGTGTTACAATAAAACTGCATTTGCAAAAATAGGTAGAGGGCTACATTTGGTTCATAAGCCATAGTTTGCCAAATTCTGATTTAAAGAAATAAAGCATTTATTTAGGGAACTCCTAATTATGAAATGTGGTTCTTTCTTCATGTTTTGGTCCTTGAGTTTAAGTCTTTCCACAGTAACTACTATTTTAAGAAAAGGATGCTGGGAGAAAGCCAGCTGAATGAGGAATCAGAGCCGAAGATTTTAATAAAAGCACTGGCCCATATCCACCATATGACCATGGGAACTCACATAACCTATATAAGCTTGTTTTTCATCTGTCACATGGCAACTGTCTTCCCTAAGACTAGTATAAGATTCCAATGAGATAAAGTATGTGAAGATGCACTGTAAACCATAAAGTATTAAGTAAACCCAAGCTAGCATCAATATGTAACACAATGCCTTAGCATAGTTGGTGCCAATAACAACTCATTAGATAGCATTACTTTAAAGAGGACATATTCCTTATGATAGCTTTATGCTAATACCTTATAAGACCTTGGGAATATTCTCCTGTACTCAGTACCTTATACTAATTCCCTTTCATTGTCCAGAGCAGGAAGGAGACATATGTTATAGCAACAAGTGCTCCAGGTTTGGCTAGCATCAATTCTCTCTGACTGTTCTTCACCAGGGAAGATTTTTTTTCCCACTTGACCAGTTCGCTAAATTTCAACTACTTGTCTTTTGAAGCTAATCTTTTACAATTCTAATTTGCACAGAAGGTGTAAGTTTACCCACCACCCATTTCCTTTAGCAGTTCTGATTCATAAGTAGTCATAAGGCACTTTTCTAGAACACATATTTTGAAACAAGGTTACATAAATCACATATTGTTGTTCTTGATAGAATTTCTGCTTTATCCTCAGAGATAATTCTCTGCATGGGATTCTCTAAAGAGACTTTTTCCAATGTCTCACATCTCATTTTTTTTAAAAAGATTTATTTATTTATTTTAGACAGAGGTAGGGGGAGGAGCAGAGGGAGAGGGAGAGAGAAACTCAAGCAGACTCTGCACTGAGTGTAGAGCCTGATGCAGGACTCAGTCTCATGACCCCAAGATCATGACCCGAGTGGAAATCAAAAGTCCCATGCCCAACAAACTGTGTCACCCTGGCACATCACATTTTTATGTCCCTAGCCCACAATCGGGTCCAGTGGTTTTTATAGTGGTATTAATGACTCTCAAGTTTAGATACTTAAATGGGTGATGTGGGCTTTTCCTTAGAAAGACAGAGCCACGTGCCCTTCCTGTTTTTAATGGATACTCTGCTACTATAGTCCACATAGTCCACATTGCTACTACAAGTACATCAGATTCACCAAATTATTAACTTATAAATAAAATTAAGGATAACAACATTACTTCTTTTTTTTTAAGTTTTTAAAAATACTTATTTATTTATTTTAAGGGGAAGGGCAGGCAGAGGAAGAGGGAGAGAATCCTCAAGCAGACTCCCCGCCAAGCACAGAGCCTGACACAGGACTCCATTCCAAGACTCTGAGATTAGGACCTGAGCCAAAACCAAGAGTTGGACGCTTAACTGACTGAGCCATGCAGGCGTCCCAAGGATAACAACAGTACTTCTGAATTAAGCACAGAAGTTGCTGTTTTGATACAAAAATGATAAAGTTTTAAACCAGATTTTACAGAACTCTGAACACAAAGGGGCTATTTATAAGTGTAATCATCTAATCCTTAATTCTTCTCCCCAGATGTTCACCCAACAGCCCATTCACAGACTAGAAACCCGCCAGCCGGTGTGGAAGTCAAGACTACACTGTGAAAAATACCACAACAGGGTAGAGACATTTACGTTTTACTGGAGTCAAGGAGAAGAAAAATGAAAGTAAAGGAGTCATAAGGATGGAAAATGGAAATAGAAGAGAATAACAAAGTGCAGGGAGAGACGAGAGCAAAGGTGTGCGCATACTGCTCATCTCACCTAGGGCAGGAAAACTGTATCAATGAGAGGAGAGGCAGAACATATGTTTTTAAAAAGAAAAGAAACAAAGAAAAAAGTGCATTCACCTTCATGCATCTTATTCAGTACTCTGACAAATTGAGCCAAAATTACGGGGTGGGGGGAGAGAGTTTTAAACTTTTCAAAGCATTTCCCAAGAATGAAAACGAAGTGGCTTAAATAGAATTAATAAAGGCACGTCTAAGAGTGTGATCTAAACTCTGTAAGAATGCTGCCTTCTATTTTCTAACTGCAATTAGCCCCAGAAGAATGTGGATGGGGATTCACTACAGGCAAAGGAAACAATTCAAAACAGATCTAAAGACAGAACATCTGTTGGAAAAAGGAAAAGGAAATGATCTGTGCACTAAAAGGGTCACCACTTTGAACCTGCTGAAGTTGCATTGGGGGCAATAAATAGAAGCCTTGTTTCTCTTAATGGATGATGAATGTGCAGAATCATTCTATGCAAGAGCTAATGATGATCAAATATTTAAATATATTCTAAAAAAAATGGTTAAAGCCTTCGAAAGGTAGACCTAGACTAAGTTATGGAGAGAACTAGGATACCTGAAGCTTAAATAACTTAGGGATTGACAAATATAATAGCGAACAAGCCTGATACTTCATTGTATGTTTCTTGGTTCTATTTCAGAAGCTGAATGTGACAGTGTGGTAATAACAAGAGAGTGTGGTATTTATTAGAGGTTGATGTTCTGATTGTTTCAGAAGAGAACACAGTACACCCAACAGGACACAGGCAATAGGGGTTGGAGTAGAAACAATAACGGGAATGGAGTGTACCTATTGAGTATGAGGACATTATTTATAGACACAATGGTTTTCATACTAAATTCAGAGTACATGGTTGGAATGCAAGTGGCCAGCTCTCCTGAGCACAAAGACACACCCTTCAACTTGCCAGCTGGACTGGAGATCCACAGCTGTGAAGCTGGGTCCTTCCACTTAACAAAGATGAAAGAAGCCTTCTTTTTTTTTTTTCTTTGAGGTAAAATCTTTTCAGATCATCTCTTGTACAGTTATCATTGACAGAATCCAGCTACAATACAAGCAGAAATCTCACAACTGAAAGAAAATCACTGAGGGGTGACAAAGATTCTCTCATTAACCAAACCCTAGCCAATCCCTTCTGGGCTCTCTTCTCCACTAGGCCTCAACTTTGGCCTGTAAAGAACTGTTTCTAATAGTTCAAGGCCACATCCCTAAGATGGCCATATCCCCCCTTAGAGTGCTTACCTGAGAAAAACTCAAGGCTGCCAAAACAAACCTACCGTCTGTTTCAGCCAACACCTGAGGATGTCTCTGTGGGAGGATAGAATCCTAATTTGGATCATTGATGGCTAGCAGGCAGCTGACCTAATCACATTAATATGATTAACCCTCTGTAATATCTCACTTTGCAGACTCTACTGTGCCCCCCAACTTGGCCCTTCCCACTTTCTCATTCTCCCTTTAAAACACCCAGTCATGGCTGAACAAATGGAGGCTGAGTTCAGTTCATGGAGGATTTCCTCCCTATTGCAATAGTTATTACCAATTAAAATCTGTCCTTTCCCAATTAACTAGTATCTGGTTTTGTTTGTCTTCAATATGGGTGTTGAGCAAGTCATGTCATCTCCCAGGACCTCCATTTTCTTATCTACCAAAAAAGTTTGGCAGACTAAGGCAAAGTAGCTGCCCCTTCCAATTCTTACTCTGATCTCAGAGATTTGTTTTCAGATTTCACTCCAAAGGACTGGTCACAAACTGAGTGTTTCGAGGTTCACACCAGATTTGCATATGCGTTTCTGTGCGTGCACACGTGCATGTGTCTATTACAAATTAACAAAGGAGCACCTTAAATCTCTACTAGTTTTCATATTCTCTTTTCCTTCTCTTCTTGGCGATAGAAAGAGATAGACATAGACACAGAGAGACATACGTACATCTAAATATACACACACACATTAGTATGCTAAAGTACGGCAGCGGGGTAGGGGTGCACAAAGATGGCTTCTATGAATAATAATAGCCAATACTTACTGAGCTTATCTGCATGTCAAGCATTGTTCTAAGCCCTTTATATTAGCACCTAGCACAGTGCCTAACACATAAGCATTCAATAAGTGTGCTGAATAAATCTTGTGTATTTGATTTTCATCAAAATGTCTTTCTCCCTTTGAATCTTTTCTATGAATTGTCAGAGAAGGTTTTTAATTGCTGGGAGGAGTGGTAAAGAGCACAGATATCTATTTGTGATTACTTCTCTTTAATATATTATTAATCTGTTAATATAATACATTTCAAAACCCAGTTTTTCTTTAGTCTTAAGTGTCAGCTTAAAAATCTTATTTCATTTAAAAATCTAGCAAGTTATTACACTTCCACTTATACTTTATTAATGATCAATTTATTTGTAAGTTTAAAGAATTTAGATCTTAAGAAGACTTGTTTAGGAACAATCAACCCCATTTACACATGTAGTTCAGAGATTTCCTTAAATATCTCAAACTATGTTTATAGCTTAATATACCCAATTCTCCCAAGCATTTCAAATATCTGAAAGGAAAAACTTATGACTTTAATAAGCAAAATATAAGCATTTAAGAAATTCAAATAAATCTAATATATCAAATTTATAAATGTACTAAGTCATTATCTTAAGTGTAAAAGGAACTTCTAAATAGACGAAGCATACCCCAAGCAGGACAATAATTATAAAACTTTCAAGCAAGCACACTGTGTAAATGCAATTTTTGGAAAAGTATTGATATTATATTCATTTCTTAATCATTGACCTACTTAAGTTCAAGCCTTCCTGGGGTAAAATATTTACTGATCAAACAAAGGGAACATTATTACCATCTTTGAGTACTATATCAAATGAGGTTATACATTCAAGGTTACTGGCCAGTGATTTTTGGAAAAGACCCAAAAATCTGGTTGTTCATTCCAGAAGGCCATCATATGAACCACAGTTCGTTGATCTGAACTAATTATTGTTGAAATAGAACTTTTTCATTCATTGTCTTTTTTAAACACAGTTCATTTTATGTTTCCATATCTTGTTTTAAAGTACTCATTTTTTTAAAAAAGTATGATGCTTTTTTTCACAAATTTTTGTTATATAATTCAAGTTGATAAAATTCTGCGTGCGGGCACACACATACACACACATACACTCAACCCAATCTGGATCATGACTATTTCCTTTATGATGAAATTCTCTACACTGTTACAATTTTACTTTCTTATCTCTCATATTGAGTCATTTTACCAAAGTAAAAACTCAAAGAAAAAGAAGCAGCTAAGAGAAAATAAGGTAGACAAAAGGAAGATGGACATTAGAATCATAGGCAACTGGTGCACATCATCTCAAAATGGGCTACTCAATTCTGATGAATGTTGGAATAGAGTTTGGGTTGGGGGTTCCATTAAGATGGTACTTCATAGTTGTGTTGGTTTTCTATTGCTGTTGTAACAGATTATCATCAATTTAATGGCTTAAAACAACACAGATGTATTATCTTACAATGTTAGGTCAGAAATCCAACATTGGTCTCACTGGGCTGAAACCAAGAAGTTGGCAGAGCTGTCTTCCGCTCTGGAAGCTCTAGAGGAGAATCTATTTTCTCACCCTTTCTAACTTCTAGAGGCTGCCTGCATTCCTTGCCTTGTAGCCCCTTCCACCTTTGAAGCCAGCAATGGTCAGTCAAGTCTTTTCACACTGCCATCTCGTCTGCCACTCTTTTCTCCATCAAAAGATGCTTATGATTACAGTGGGCCCACCTAGATAATCCAAGATAATCTCCTTATTTTAAGGTCATTTGGTTAGCAACCTTAATTCAATCTGCAACCTTAATCCCCCTTTGGCATGTAACATAACACATTCACAGTTTCTGATGACTAGGTACACTCAAGGATATCTTTAGGAGGCCATTATTTTGCCAGAATATAGTACATCCCAAAATGCACATTTAGCTAATTACTTTTCCACAGAGATAGCTGATTGAGATAAGAACACAGAATTTTTTTTAATTAAAGAAGTAAACTGTATTTCATTGTTGACTAGTGCTTAAGTTCTCTTCTCTTACGGATTTGTTTTCCTAAGTAGGTTAAATGTAGAAGTTTAGAACAAAATTAAGCTGAGGTTTGTTCTCCCTCCTTACAACAAAAGCCCTAACCCCATCTCAAGTATCATCACTCCAAAATGAAGGAAGACAATGTTCATGCATAGCATGTAGCAAGAACCCACAGAAAGGAGAGAGCCAGGAGAAAAGCATATTCACCCATAATGGGTTATTCATATCTCTCCTATGAGACTTCATTTCCAGAAAATATAGTCTAATTACTGTCTATAGAAATACCTTACACTTTGGGAATAAAATGAGTGAGGGATTATGGAGGCTTAAACTTCACTTAGGCAAGGAGCTCATGCTAGAGGTTAATAACCACAACTGGAAAGTACATTATAAGTCACTTGAGGCATCATCCTAGAAACTATTTTAGCTCATTATAAGTATTCCAGGATGTGCCACTTGTTTCAGTTAAAATCAGTGAGCAAAACTAAAATAAATATGAAGAATTATATTTAAGAATTTGCTACCAGTTCTTAGCAGGAGAGGGTCAACCTGTTAAAACACACACTTAACTCTTTCCAATGAGATCAAGATCCACATTAGGAATGATGCAAAAATCATGCTTTGTTCTTACATCCATGGTTTAGGGTGAGAGGAGCAAGTCAGAAAATCAAATATATTATAAACTGTCATTTATCTAAGTAGATTGGGACTGATATATAGAGATAGTTGGTGGTCATGAGACTATAGAATAAAAGGTATGAGATGCTTCCAGCTGCTCCATTTTTAGATAAAGTAAAGGACTTGATCTATAGCAATTAATACCTCTTCATGAGACATTGCTAAATTTAATGGAGCACTCACCCATATTAGAAAAATGAAGACCACTTGGATACTCTTTAAAAAATTGCTTTTCACACACACACACAGAGGTTCCTGGTATCTTGAAAGAAGATTCATTTGTTACACCTTGTGGAACACTTTGCACTTTGTGCCTTTGGGCTCATCACAGCACTAACTATATTAATGACCAAAAGTGGAGAGACAAGAATGGGTTCTTAAGGAATCATTTCATTTCCTCACAGAGTTTTGTTGAGAGAGAGAGAGAGAGAAAAGAAGAAGGAGAAGGAGGAGGAGGAGGAGGAGGGGAAGAGGAAACAAAGAAACATCTTCCAGTGAGAAGAGAAGTGGTTTTGAAGTAGTTTTGCTAACTCAGAACCAGAGGTGGATGGGTCACCAGTTCATTTTGTTCCTTTCCATTTTCATATATCCACATTTCCACCTTGGGAGAACCATTATAACTTGGTGATGACTTAAAAGAAAACTGGAGATCTGGATGATCCTTAAGATCATTCCAGCATTTTCTTTAGTAATTGCTTCACTGTATGACAGGGAAGAAAGAAGCCTTTAAGTAGAAATCATTTGTCCTGTCATCCCGCTCCTGCCCCTAAATCCTTATTATTGGAAACTTGTTAAGAGAAAACCATTACCAAGACCATTCAGTTCACATTAGAAGACTTTTATCCTATCTTGACACCAACTCCTTAATGTATCTTGTTCTTTTTTCAAACAAAGACAGTGAGAAAGGAAGAGCAGGCACTCTGATCCTTTTTCTAACATAAGCAAAATGCAGCTAATGATGTCCTGAAATATAAGTACATATTACTAAAAGTAGATCCTATGTTTAGCAAGTGATGGAACAGCACTTGGGCAGAAAACTTATAGAAAAGCTTTATTCCTCTATTGCCCACTGTTAAGTAAAACATTAAATGGTTTCTTATTTTCAAATTTTAGTTATAGTTTGCCTTACACCATGGTAAGATATATCTGAAAAGCTGCACACTAATCAATCTTTGCAAGCTAAATCATGAGTCATCAGAAACTTACTCTATGATTTCTGACGTTCTTTATCTTCATTTTGAAATCCTAATGATTTTAGCTTCAAGTCTCTGTCTTATGCCACCTCTTAGTTAAATAGCTAATGATCTATAAATAAAAATTGAAATGCAATAAACTGAACCCTCTATTTATAGGGATATTTTTGTATTCAGAATCATTTTTCAAAATGAACAATCAAAACCCAAATTCCCTGCTTCATAAAATTTCATGGTTACATAATGGGTTTTCTTACAAGAATGTATGCCTTTATAATTAAATAGAAATTGAAGTTACTTTGATGGACTATAATTTTATGATTTAAATGGAACCTGGTACAAAGTTGGTGCTTAATAAATAACATCACCCACTGTTCCATGTTTCTATTTATTTAATGTATACTTACACTTTGCTTCCCATCTTTTCTAGATCTGGGGCCCTGCTGTGCCTTATACATAGCTGTAACTAAAGGCATATTGTTGATAAAAAATATCTGCTACCTCAGAAAATCCTAGTGTTGGCACACTTTTCTCATATTGGTCATTGGACATCTTCATTTCATTAAGTATTCCTGTTAAATGAAGCCCTTAACAAATATGCCTCCATGGTTCTCATTTCCTACCCCTCTCCTCCTCCTCCTCCTTTTCCTCCTCTGCCTCCTTTTCCTCCTCCTCCTCCTCTTCCTCCTCCTTCTTCTTCTCCTTCTCCTATCACCTCTTAAATGTACTGAAGGCCTGAAAGGTCATTGCAGGAAAGAAATGTTTACAGCCTTTGTGCAAAGTAGGATACAGGAAATTGACACTCATGATTCTGGCTACACAGAAATCTGTCACTGCTTATTGCTTAAGCTGGAAGCCACTGTACATCAGGCTTACCTTTCCTCAATGCCTCTCAGTCCTGCTATCTTGCCACCCTTTATTTGAGCTGAACTGAGAAAGATTTGAAGGCATATGGCATATACAGCAATTTATTTAAAGAGAGGTTTGGGAAATGAGCTATACATTGAGCAAAAATATTGTTGAGGGGGGAATTTTTATCTACCTTTCAAAATTCTTCCAGCTGATCTAAGAATGACATTGGCATGAGAGAGATCAGTAGGAGGGAAAAAAAAAAGTTTAATTATGTGTGCATGGAGGCCCAATAATGAAGTTGAGACCTAAGAAATAGCCAAAGCAGACAGTTTTTATACTTTTTATATAGAGATAATAAACATGTTGAGAAACTGACAGGACAAAGAAAACTTATGTTCAGGAACTTTAGTTAGTAAGGACTTCTAAAGAGAACTTGGGCTGGGATTGTAAATTAATAAAAGTAACAAGGGTTGTCTATGCAGCTTTCTTGGCTCCAAATTTCCTATCTCTAGTGATAAGAATGTCACTTTACCTCCTGGTACAGGGAGGGTACTGTTCACATGGGAGATTTATTTCCTGCTTTTTGGAGACAAAGACGGGTCAGAGTATTTTTTTGCACTGGCTATTTATGAAGTAACTTTTATTTAAAATAATAAATATACCAAAGTGCCATGTTTTGGGGTGGCCTGTCTTTGGCCCCCTACAAAAAGCAATATATATATATGTATATGAAGAAAATACACACAGTGGAAAATGGCCAGGAGAAAAAAAACCAAACTATTTTTTTTTCTTGCTGTACATTAACTTTCTCCAGATTTCAAAGTGTGATTCTTCTGGATGATTCCAGCCATCTGTGTAGTATAAATAGATTAGCAGAAGATATGGATTTGAACTGTTATCTGTTGGAAATGGAAAAGCCCCCAGTTTTTAAATCTGGCTGGGTTTGGCAGTAGGGCAGGGTCATTTGGACCGCAGCCACGAGTTTATGGTCACCATGATGCAGGATGTGAAAAGATATCATAAAAGAAAAAAATATACCAAAAAAGTCAGGCAGGAAGGAAGTCTACATGTCATCAAGACTACCTTCCTGTCTTTAAGTCATTCCAGGTGGATGACTGTTGACCCTGTCTAATAAACATTTAATTCTTAATCTAGCTGGAAGATCTTGAAGCGTGGAAGAAATTCTAGGAAAATAAAACAAAAAGAAAGGTTTTATTTTGGTGAAAATAAAACACATAACTTCAAGAAAAAAAAATCAGGAAGCAAGTTACACAGGAAAGAACAAAAGGTGGTAGAAGACAGAGTATTTGTTTTACCATGATCCAGTCCATGACCATAAAAACACTGTTCACAAAGTATGGTCCCTGGATCAGCAGTACCAGCATCCCCTGGGACTGCATTGGACATACAAACTCCTGGGCTCTCCCCAGACCTACTGAGTCAGAAGCTCTGGAGCTGGAGCCCAGCAATCTGTGTTTTAACAAGCCATCCAGGTGATTTTGAGGCATGCTCTAAGCATTCAGTAAATGATCACTGAAATACAGAACTGTGCTTTGAGACAAGTCCCTGCCTGCCTACAGACCTAACTTGCATTAGCTGTATAGCAGGAGTGGAAAGATCAGGGGTCCCAAATGCCTATAGCAGCTGAGCACCTGCAGAGACCTATGCAGGTTGCACTCAGAAGCCCTGCAAGACATATAGTATGAATGAGGGTAGCAGGCTGAGCAAGGATGGTGAGAAACTGGAAAGAGAATAGGCCCCATCCATAGGACCTGGTCATTATTCAGTTCTGGCTTCTTGTTGACATGAGGAAATGCAAGCTCAGTATTTCTAGGTTTCCCAATTTTTTAAATAAATTGGAAATAATTTTTATGTATAATGAACGTATTTTAAAATCTTGACAATCTTGACAACTATTTCAATTTAAAATATACAGGAGGCTCAGTCAGTTGAGCAATGACTCTTGACTTCTGCTCAGGTCATGATCTCAGGGTTGTGAGATCAAGCCTGTGTCAGGTTCCACGCTCAGCAAGGAGTCTGCTTGTCCCTTCTCCCTCTGCTCCTCCCCCCACTTGCGCTCTCTCTCTCTCTCAAAATTAATTAACTCATTAATTAAAATATGTATATGTAATTGAGCAAAAGAAAACTGATTACCAGTCCAGAATCAACTGCAGCTTTTAGGCAATGGTGATAAGGGGAGAATGACATGGGAAACAGAGCCCAAAGTTGCTGAACTCGGTTCCTCTCTTCCATTGTATGTTTCCAAAATCACAATTAAAAGGACAACAATTGCCTTTATATTGTGATTTTAAAGACTCTCAAGCTATCACTTCTCAGCAAATCTTTCCACATCCATCTACCACAGTGTCTGGAATGTTACCATTAGAGATAATCTCTGTTTATTTATCTGTTCATGCCTCAAATGGTTTCTTTCTCCTGAAAATACCTTAGAATGGTAATCAGGTAAACATGGCTTTCAGAGTCACATGATTTGGTTTCACATCCTAAGGCTCCCACTTACTAACTATAATTTTGAACATGTTATAAAGGCTTTCTAAGTTCCAGTTTCTTTAGCTGAAGCTTAAAATTAAACTGTGATAATCAGTTATACCTTATGGACCATTGTTCAGACTCAGCAAATGATATTTACTGTTCTTGTTTCACTCATAAGCAACTTCCTATGGAGGAGTTTATTAAACTGCTTTCCTCCAAGGATTTGAGAGAAAGTTTATGGTGAATGAAATACAGTTAACTTGAGAACAGAACAACAGCTAGCGTGAAATGATTATACTTCCAGATGTCCTAGAAATTTGTCTCATGGCCAGCAATTTCAAGCAAATTTCTTGGCCTGTATGTCATACTTGGGAGGTGAACTTGCCCCTAAAGTCTTCAGGTGTTTAGAACAGGGAGAGACGTGTTATAGGTTCCCTGCCTGCAGACCACAATAAAAAAAATCCTTCTTGAAGGGCTTATGAATCTTTATGACTCCTTGAAAGCAAATGACCAAAATATGTCCTACATCTTTTTACATTAGCCTTAAAAATATCTTGAAAATATATCTGTGCCTCTAGTCTTGCTTTCTGTCTCTTCCCCCACTCAGTTACTCTGCTATTAATAACTGGTAAGAGCAAAATTCAATGTGATATATTTTCAACTGTGTTTCACATATTTCTTTTCATGGATTAATAATGAAGAACAAAATAAAAAAAATTCTATGACCAATGAAATGCATTAGCCTCTGTCCAAATGTTTTATTTTGGAAAATTATAAGTTAGACCCTTTGGCTATTCCAAATGGGATATAAATGGGAAAATGGAAATGTCTAAATTTTCCTGAGTCATTCCACCTTTTTATTGTTGCTGTTGACATGTCCATACAAGTTGACTATGTATTTTTTAATAAAACTGATAATTTTTAATATAGAGGAGTGGCATAGTCAAAAGATAAACTAAGGGCACCTGGGTGGCTCAGTCGGTTAAGTGCCTGACTTTGGCTCAGGCCATGATCCCAGGGTCCTGGGATTAATACCCGCATCAGGCTCCCTGTTCAGCAGGGAGTCTGCTTGTCCCTCTGCCCCTCTCCCTGTTCATGCTCTCACTCGCATGCTCTCTCTCCAAAATAAATAAAATCTTTAATGAAAAAAGATAAACTAAAGCCAGCAAAACAAAGAATTGCATACTAGAAGTTATTTATGTTTAATGCTTAGAAGTCTGAGTGCACAATCTACCATTATGGAAGTACTGGTGCTCAGGACTAGTGTTAGAACTACGTACAATGCACAGTTCAATATCAAAAACTTCTTTACTGTAGAGTTTTGTGAAAATGTTAATGTCATCCAACATGAAGCACTTAGGAGACCTTTTTTTTTTTTTTTCTGCTGCCACATTAGGAACCATCGGTGGACTGTCCATTTCAACTTTCTCTAAATTTTTGGTAAATTCTTACTTTAATAACTCTTTTATCACAATGGAAGTTTGTAAGCAATATTATACTCTCACATGAGAAATCCAAGTAACTAATGTGAGACTATTCAACTCTGGTTGACATGAGGTACACTACAAATTCACAGGTATAACCCAGTCAATATCCTCTGGAATCTAAATTAAGAGTTAGTGACCATTCAGAAGTGTGAGGCCAAGTTTCTGCCAATTTTCTTATGAGTTTGGTGCCTTGATAACCCTACTCTGGGTGGACTTAGTTCAGTAAAAGTGTGGCTTTGTCACGGACAGTAAATGACACAGGAACTTCTTTACAGGGGCCTGTAAAGGGAGAAGGGAAAATCTAAAAGAAGTGAAAGGCTGGTATTCAGAGGAGGGGAGAAAGAGAGAGATAGAGAATGTTTTCTTCTCATATGTTTTTCATATCACAACCCTCTGCATGGGGTCCAATAAACAAATACATATGTCTTGACTCAAATTAAGTTTTGCCTTCAAGCTATTTGATCCTGTCCTGCTTGCTTATGAATGGTTAAAGAGAATGTCGATAAAATTGTTAACTCTCATGGTTGTGATTCCATATATGTTTCAAAAAAGAGAAAGTGAAAAAAAAAAAAAAGACAACCAAAGAAAAACATCAACACAGAGCCTCCAAGATTCAGCAATGGATGAATATTTAAATTATCTTCTGATGGAGAGAAGCATGTTTCCATATGAAGGGTGAAGCCATCCATGGTCTCAAAACCATGAGGAACACAGAACGTCTCGAATTAGTCTACTAAATATCTGTTGAATACCTACTATGTGGCTAGCACAGGGATATGGTGTCGAAGATGAAAATAGAATTCTCTTTCCTGCCCCCCAAGAGCTGACAATCTAACAAAGAAGTACCTATTATAAAAAAACTACATATACATATATTTTATATGCTTACTGTTAAGTTTTTATTAAATGCTGAGGCAGATTTCCATAGTGGCTTAGCCCAGTCTGCCATATCTAGGACAGTTTTCTGGAGGAGAAAATCTCTAAGATAATTCATGAATACCTGCAGGGCTGGATGGGTGGGTGTGACAGCAGGGTGGAAGGGTGCTGTGTATAGTAAACACATCCATGGCATTTCATCTCACTTTCAGTAGCCTAATGCAGGTCACTGACATCTTTACTCTGGAAAACCAAAACAGCCCCCTGATAGTCTTCTCATACGCCCCCCTGCCCCACCTGATCCATCCTTCATGTGGTGGTAGGGCTCATGTTACTATGTTGCACCCCTCCCCCCACCCAAACCCTTCAAAGGCATTTCCACTGCAGTTAGAATAGCATCATAACTCTTCAGCATAGCCTATAAGATCTCGTGTGACCCAGCCCGGCCTCCTTTTCCAGTGCTGTCTCCTCATGGTCATCTGCTTCCAGTCCCTCCTGTCTTTGCCTAAAGATCTCCTCACGGAGAGGTCCCCTCCCTCTCCATCTCAGCAGCTGACTTCCCATTTCCTTTGCCTCCATCATCATCATTATAATCTTCCAATCTCAGCTTTTCCCTTCAGTTTTTTTTTTCTAGGCACTTAATGTAGCTCATAAAATTTTAAGTTATTTTTCCATTAAATTCTAAATTACAAAGAAGTTAATGTTTATGTTGGCCTCTCCCACCAGAACATTAGGCTGGGGTGACATCTGTTTCATCTCCATTGTTTCCCAGCACCCAGCATTTAGTAGATAGTCAATAACTGAATGAGTGCAAGAGGTAGCATATGCGTGATGGCATGTGCATTAGTTATGTATTTCTGCAAAACGAACAACTCCACAATTTAATGGCTTAAAACAACAGACATACATTATCTCACAGTTACTGGGGGGATCAAAAATCTGGGCACGTCCTAGCTGGGCCCTCTGGCTTAGATCTCCTACAAATCTGTAATCAACGTTTCGGCAGAGACCACAGTCACTCAAGGCTCTGCTCAGGGAGGAACCGCTTCTAAGTTTGTTCATGTTTGCTGTCAGCAGGATTCGGGCCTCACCTGAGAGCCACAGAGCACTTTGCTTTCCTTAGAATGAAGGCTCATAGGAAAAAAGAGAATAAGAGACTGTGAGCAAGACAGAGGTCACAGTCTTTTAAAACCTCATCTCTGTAGTGACATCTCTTCACTCTGGCTGTATTCCATTCATAGGAGGAAGTCATAATGAATCTTTGGACCAGCACCAGCATCCTCTCTGGGAGCAATCACAGGCCCCACTGCAGATTTACTGGATATGACTCTGCAGCATAACAGCATTCCCAGAAAAAAAATAAATAAATAACAGCATTCCCAGGACATTTCTATGCACATTGAAGTTCGAAAGAGTCTCGTAAATGACAGAAACAAGAAACCAAATATAGAATTGACTTTGGAGTCTGCCCTTTAACTGCTCTACTGTTTGTGTCTCCCAGAATTTGCAGGGCATAGGATAACAAATGATTTTTTGAATTTATATCATCTATAAGTTAGAGCAGAATTAGGGTGATTCCTGTGATAATCATAATCTCTCATATTTGCATTTTAAAATGCCTTTTGTAGGGGTGCCCGTGAGGCTCAGTCGGTTGAGCGTCTGCCTTCAGCTCAGATCATGACCCCAGGATCCTGGGATCGAGACCCACATAGGGCTCCCTGCTCAGTGGGAAGCCTGCTTCTCCTTCTCCCTCTGCCTGCTGCTCCCCCTGCTTGTGCTCTCACTCTCTCTCTCTAATAAATAAATAAAATCTTTTTAAAAATGCCTTTTGTTGGGGACAAGGATGCAGTTACAACCAGCATACTGGGAACTGTAGAGTGAGTATAGACATCATCCTTCAGGTGAGCCACAATGGAAATAGCACTGAGAATGTTGCTCTAGAATATACATATATATTCTCACTCTCTTTCTCTGATATATATATATATGACATATCTGACCTCTGTGTGTATATATACATATATACACACACACACATATCTGACCTCAAGTGCCCCCCATATTACATTGGATTAATACTAATAGGCTTATCAATATGTATCACTTCCATCATATGTGCCCATAAAACTGACCTGAGTTGGAAAAAGTCATAAGAGTGGGATTCTCAGAGGGGTAGACGAACCATGAGAGACGATGGACTCTGAAAAACAAACTGAGGGTTCTAGAGGGGAGGGGGGTGGGAGGATGGGTTAGCCTGGTGGTGGGTATTGAGGAGGGCACATTCTGCATGGAGCACTGGGTGTTATGCACAAACAATGAATCATGGAACACTACATCTAGAACTAATGATGTAATGTAGGGGATTAACATAAGAATAAAAAAAAAAGAGTGGGATTCTAAGGTCCTGCCAATATTTCTTTTCTGCTGACTCCCTGAAGCAGTAAAAACCAGCAGCGATAACTACAACCACAACAAAAATCTGGCCATATTTAGAAAATAATAATAACTTGCAGTAGTCGATGGATTACCTCTGAATCCCTGGGACATAACACCTAAGTATCCTCTAAGGTCCAGATCAGAGCTGACCTCCAGGCAGTGACTCATCATCATAATAACGAGTCTTTGGAAATGCTGAATACCTGCTATACAAAGAACACCCATCTGAAAAAAGCTGCCAGGAGGACTGACTTATTTGTGGATTTTTATGCTTAATGTGGATTTCATGGTGGTGAATCCAACAACCTTTGCCATAGTTGAATGAAGCCAGAGCCAGATTTCTTTCTAAGAGAGGGGCAATTGCTTATGAGTTGGCTGGTGGCCTGGCATGCATATTCTGCCCCACCAGAGTGGCCCATGTAGTGACTTGGTAGTGACAAATGTAACTGTAGTTGTGTTTCAGTCACACTTGTGGACCCAGTAGTGACAAATGTAACTGTAATTGTGTTTCAGTCACACTTGTGGACCCAATAAACAATGCAGTCTTCACTCTTGGACAATCCCCTCCCTTTGAATCTGGGTTGGGTCCCTTGACTTGCTATAATCAACAGAATGCAGCAGAAGTGAAGCTCTGGAATTCTGGGCATAAGGGCTTTAGAATGCCTAGCAGTCAGAAGCACAAAACTTTCAGTACCTAATGGGTCCATCCAACCCCTTGCACTCTAAGACTTGCCCAAATGATAACATGGCTGCTAGCAGCATAAGGGCCACATCCCTCGGATGACCCCAGCGCCACCACCCTCTCCCTTTAAAATTCAAACCTGAGAAAGCTCAACACTGTCAAGAGAGTTTACTATGCATTTCAGCCAAAACCTGGTGATGGACAGATAGGCCCAGAAACCTAGGCTTAGTATAAATCCTTCCTCTGCCTTTTGAGATGTAAATCTACTGCCCAGAATATTTCCTCAAGAACCTGAGAGCCAACAGTCAGGGAAATTACTGTTGTTTTTGTTCCTAGTTCTTGGGGAAAGATAATTTAATTTCAGTGAATGCCTTGCTTTAACTTACACCAATGCCTCCTGCCATAAAGACATGAGAACTTTGGGGGTACCTGGGTGGCTCAGTTGGTTAAGCGTCTGCCTTTGGTTCAGGTCATGATCCCAGGGTCCTGAGATCGAGTCCCACATTGGGTTCCCTGCCCCTCCCCCTGCTCGTTTTCTCTCTCACATGTTCTCTCTCAAATAAATAAATAAATAAATCTTAAAAAAAAGAAAGATATGAGAACTTTGTTTCTCCTCTGAATAAGTGCCAATTAGAATACCCATGGGCTCAGTCACATGGACTAACCAGCATGCACCCTTCAGCACCCTTCCCTTAGTACACCCCAGCCTTCAGCATCTCCTGCCTTTGTCCCAGTGAGGTTGAGTTCCATTCATGCTGGACTCTCTTCCCTACTGCAGCAGTTATTACTGAATAAATCTGTCCCTACCACTGTAGTGTCTGGATCCGGGTGCCCAGCTGGACAGGAGAGAGAACACACAGGAAGAGAGAGATCCTAGGATTGCTTGCGGAGAAATGAGGAACCCAGCCAACGAGGAACCCAAAATAGGTCCCCACAGACAGGATTTGGTCTCCAGTCAGGCTGTCCCCCACCAGCCCCAACCTCGGAACTTCCTATCTCAAACATCACTTGTGAGTGAGGAAGCCCCCCGAGATGCTCCCATCCCCATGGACATCAGAGAGAACACAGGAGCCATCTCTGCAGACCCCAGGAGAAGTTCTGACCCACACAACCACAAGCAAATGACATAGTTCTGGTTTTAAAGATAGTTTGATACACGGCAATAGTAACCAATCAACTCTTTTCTCATTGAGGAGAAGGTAGTCAGCAAAATCCACAAGTCAACCACTGAAATGAGGAGTAAAGAGGAGAGAAGAGAAAGGACTTCCATGAGAGTGCTCCCTAGTCCCCAGGAACATTCCACTCCTCCACCAGGTCTGACCAGCAGCTAAAACCTGTCCTGAGGTTACTGGAGTTCTCTATTTCTTGCATTCTTGTATTCTGATGGCAACCACTGCAATGGAATGAGCTCCTTCCAACCTCAGAGGTGCCTGGGCCAGGTGCCATTCAACCTCCAGGAAAGTGAAGATTAATGGAGAAGGTGAATTGTTAGTACTGCTATTTCCATTCTCAAATCCTTCAGGAAACTACTCTGACCAGTGTTTTCTCTTTCCTCAGAATGCCAAGCACAAATTAATGGCATTTATTATTTACCACTAACGCTACGTTCTCTGGGATTTTCTCTTAAATGGCCTGTGGTTATTTTGCTCTTAAACGATTACCTCCATTTTTACCCATACAAGTGAGGATGGAAACTTTGACTCCAATCAGCCTGTAACTGCCTTGAGCAGTGAGACCAAGGTTTGGATCATTTTCCGCAATCTACAGAACATAGCAGCCTCAATAAAACTTTTGCTGAACAGAAAGAGGAGAAGCCCAATGTAACCAGTGTGTGACTGGCCAAGTAGAAGGGCGTCCAACTCTGGCACCTTTGACCTCACAAAATATGACATCTGCCAAAGGGACTGAAGGCAAATCCTCAAGCTAGTAGTTTGCTTTTAATTGAATTCATGAGAAAGGGGAAACAATTTTATATATTTATTTAACTAATTTATTTATTAAGGGAATTCATCAAAAGTTGGATTTTGGTTTTGAAATATACATTACTTGTTTATTTCAGCCAAAGATATGAAGGAGGAAAGCACCCAGGACACCAGGATTCTTCCTCTAGAATATGATGAAGGAAGCCATCAAAGCAACCAGGGTTTCCTTTTAAAACTATTCATGAACCTGGGCGCCACTGAGCATTATTGCTGATATTATTCATGCATCATTCATCTCCTACAATGAACTACAGTTTCTGAGTGAAATTGTCAATACATGTTAGTTCCTTGGGGGGAAACAACTTAGAAATGCAGCCTGAGGCAGAACACACTGTTCCCACTTTGGCTTCCTCCTTCCTCTCTCCCAAGCTCCTACCAAATATACACTTTTCTTATCTTTTTTTTTTTTTCTTCCAAAGCAGATGATTATATTAAAGAGTAAAATGATAGCTTTCCATCCCATTTCCACAGGATACATGGCACAGAGTGAGACAGAACTTTGGTCATCATTAAACATTAGGCATTTTCATGAGCAAATCCTTAGAGAGAGGAGGGAAGCTATTTCCCAGGGTAGACATATATGATGCTTTGAGGGGTTCAGTTAGATAGATTCAGTTGATTGTGGAAAGCAGGGTAGGGGTAGTGTTTCATGCTCTCCACAGAGGGTGTTTCTCTTAATTGGGCAGTTTAATTGCTAGCCACTTAGGAATGCATGTCAGGCCCTGCCCATAATCAAAGAGCCTTTGCCCAAACTGGCTTCCCCTCTGAAATAGCTACCTCGACCTGTTAAAGCTCCCAGTGTGCTCAAGGGAATCAACCTTTCCCTCTCTCACTTTACAAGAAATTATTTGAGCAATGAGCAAGTTGTCCATACAGAGAAAACCCATTGCCAATAATGCCATGGAAGTCTTAAATAAGCATCATGGTTAAAATGTGCAGATTTAACATCTAAGGCAATTATTCCTATCCACCTCAGATTCCTATATTTAGCCAGCACCAGTCTGGGGACACAACAGACATCCCTAGGAGCCCAGCTTATCTGATAGGACAACATAACCTTTAGGTCTCATAACTGTGCCAAATATTGAATACTTAAAACCAAATGTTATTCTAATTAACTGCATTCACAAATGACAGCAGCTTCTCCTTCTAGAGCTGGCTTGAAGACTTTCCCTCAAGATTCAAATCAGAAGCAAAGCAAAAAAGTAACATGTGAGCATAAAGCCAGTTGGCACTAGGTAACAGGAAGCAATCCATGACCTTCAAAGTTGAGTGAATATTGTAGTCTAGGGTACTTGGCAGAGCACTGTGAGAGCATGATCAACAGGCAATGCTCTACTCTCAAAGCCAGCCACCCCAGAGTTGGTGGGGCAGTTTCACAGGATAGGATTATGGGAAATCAGGAACAGAAAAATAGCTGATCTAATTTATCCACTATAAATAAACTTCTGTTCTTCCTGAAATGGGTTTTCTATAAGGACTCAATGCTATGGTGAGTTCCCCATAGTTATTCCATTTTCTCTATATTATTTTATTTATCACACAAGCAATATGTGTTTGTTGTAGACACATTAGAAGAGACTGATGAACAAAGAGAAACACAATTTAAATCATACATATGCACACAAATCCTACTACTCTCAAATAACCAATGTTAATATCTTCATGTAAATATTTCCTGATTTTTTTCTTATGACATGACATATATATGAGTAATAACTGAGTTTTATGTGAAACACTCTGGAAATATTCTTTTAAAAATTGATATTTCATGTTTCCACATAATGGAATACATGCTTACACCATCATTTTAATAATGTTGTATTATAAAGATGACCTAAAATTTACTTAATGATCCTGCTGTTATCAGATATTTGGGTTACTTCTAATGGGTGTGTGTGGAAATGTGCCCGATGGCTGGCACAAACTTCCCAGAGTTCACACTTGCAAAGATTCCTGTACATTTCATTGTCGGCACTGCAGAAAGCTATCCATTGATACCAGCAATGCTCTCAGTGGGCAACTTTTGGCATTGTCGTTCAGAATGCCTCCAGCATCTGCAGGGTGCGACTATGAATGCTCACACTTTTCCACTATTAGGCGCCCTGGCAGTCAGGGAGAAGAAAAAGCATGGTGCTCCAAAATAGGGTAAGGTAGAACAAAAGTAGCCACACAAATATTGAAATTTCTATACAGTTTTGCTCTACTTTAAACACGTACGTGAACTTTTAATTCTATGCTCTCATATATCCATGTCAGGTTTTTTTTTTTTTTTTTAAGATTTTATTTATTTATTTGACAGAGAGAGAGATAGCGAGAGCAGGAGCACAAGCAGGGGGAGTGGGAGAGCGAGAAGCAGGCTTCCTGCCGAGCAGGGAGCCCGATGCGGGACTCGATCCCAGGACCCTGGGATCATGACCTGAGCCGAAGGCAGCCGCTTAACAACTGAGCCACCAGGCGCCCTCCATGTCAGTTTTAATGTTATTTTTACCCAATATCCTTATATTCAGTCAGTTCTCTGTGTTTGTACCAATATACCATGAACCAAAAAATCACGTACCAGTGCTATGGTTCCTGGGGCTATATGCCAAAATGGTTTGCATTTTTGGTCATGACTGGACTTGTGAAAACAACCTCAGGCCACGATGAGCCAAATCCTGTAAGTGAGAAGGGTAATTGACATGGGGTGTTGAATTTAAGTTCAATATCATCAACATCTCCTAAGTTTGTGTTCTAGCCAGGTACTTTAATATTCCTTATCTCATTTGTCCACATACCAGCTTTGTGAAACATCCAGGCAGAGACAATTATCCCATCACTTGGGCTTTATTTGGAATGCTGTAATACCACTTATTTTTCTAGCTCCTACCTCTTATTCCATGTTATTTGTTGTTGTACAGCTATGAAATGTCCTCATTGAATCTCTGGCCATAATGCATTTCACCTGTTGAGACCTTTACCTACCAACAACATATAGAGCATTCCCATATGCTCAATGAACACATAGGAATCTTCCTCTTTATGACAAGCCCCCACCTGTTCTCATCCTTCACCTCCTTTACCACAATGACCATCGCCTATAATCTCTATGTGAGGAACACATCCTATACCTGGTTATCTCCTACAATGGTTCCTCCTATAAGTTCTTCAATTTCACAGTCCCACAATCTTCCCCACAATTTCCCATCCTTCTTCCTCAATTATTACTGCATTTCCACCAGACATGATATTGGTATCTTGCATTCCATCATTTTCTCTTGGTCTCTTAGCCCTTCTGATCTCACGCCTTCCCTTCTCTACCTGAACTTGATGATACCCGTCTCCTCAGCTGTGTTTCAAATAGCATCTTCACTTCCACAGAGCTTTGGCCTACTGCCTTGGTTGTGCTACAAATTCACAACTTATATTTTCCCGTGGGAGTCTCCAACTAACTACATCCAAATGAAATTCCTTCCAGACTTGTTAATTTCCTCCTTCTTCAATTTCTGTACTTGAGTGAGGGGACCCACAGTCTACCCCTGTAACTCAAACCAGAAATCTAGAAGTTATTCCCCATCTCCAAGTAGCCCTCGTAGCTTGCATTGTACATCTTCAAACTACCTCTTGAATCTCAGTCTCTCTCTTTACATTTCCAGAACTACTGCTCTGGTATTGACCTTCATTATCTCTACAAATGACAAAGAAAACCCCCTAATTTGTTTCCCAGGCTTGGGCCTCAATCAGTTCTTATTATGCTAATGATGAAGATATCCTGTCCTCTCCTTCACACTCTCCCTTTCAAAAACACCCAACCCTGCAGAATGCTACAAAAATACTCCAACCTTCTTTCTTTTGCAATGTGTTCAAAAGGAATTGGAGATGATTTATGGAGAAATATACAACAGGATTTAAAAAACAGATGAAGAAAGAAAAGGAAGATGCGGTAAAAGAGAGAAAAAAAGATTAAATTGGAGATAAAGATGTATGCCATAAAAACATGTACGGTTGTTTGCTGAGGCCCCAATCTGCCTGTGTACTTCTTGTCAGCCAAAGCAATGAAGGAAAACTAGTCAGTTGCAAGCTTCATCATATCGGTAGGATAAACAAATTAGTTGCTGGTTGTGAGACCTAGGAGAAGTGTCTCCCATGGTAGCCCAGCATCATTCTCAGGCTTCCAAGCCAAAAGTCCTACTTACTATTCAATACTCAGGCCTAATCTTTACTTGTTGTAGAGCCTTCCCTGATCCCACATCCACCCCCACCCACCAGAGTTAATAATTCAC
Organism: Mirounga angustirostris; assembly: GCF_029215605.1. Lineage (NCBI taxonomy): Eukaryota > Metazoa > Chordata > Mammalia > Carnivora > Phocidae > Mirounga > Mirounga angustirostris. Next base: position 139,486,387 of record NW_026991709.1, on the reverse strand, counting down.
TTTTTCTCCCCACTTCAGCAACTTGGACTTGCCTCTCTGTTTGCACAAATAACCCGTACTAAGAATACTTGCCTTCATGCTATACAGTGGTCTTATTGAGGGAACAGACTATGCCAAGCTCATCTTTGTATCCCCATCAGTACTCGGATTAGTGGAAACACATCTGAATGCTTTATAGCTGTACTTGAAGAACAACAGATCTGTGCCTTTTAGTATTCTTTTGTAATCCAAATAGGACTAAGACTGACTTTTGTGAGCTATTTCTCATAGTTTAAAACATAACTTTAGCATTTCCCAGCCCATCTGTGAAGTTCAACTGAATTCAGCTTTCTTTAGTACCAAACATGCACATCAAAAAGAAGTTTATTTATTGGGTTTGTGGGCAGAGGGGAGAAGATAGAAGTAGGGCCAACCAGCCTTTCTTCCAATACCCTGCCCCTGCCCCCAGTGTGGATGGACCCTTAGGTCTCCAAATGCCTCCCAATCAACTGGGCATGGTTTAGGGCAAACCTGATGGTAACGGTTCCCTCCCACTCATGCCAAAGAGTATCAGACAAATAGGGCTGGGTCTCAAAATGACCTTCTCATGAAATGACTGTAACACTGACTGAAACAGCTTTATCTGTAAGCTGAGCTCATACCTGCTAGTGTTCTTCCCCACTTCTGTTTAAATAAGAGCTAACCAAGCTTCCTATTTGTTCCTCCACCTGAGATCGTAATAGCAGAAAGGCACTTATATATCTTTGGCTTATTTCTGCCAAAAGTCTTAGCAAAAGTGGGGATGAAGTAGCAGATATGATCTCACTGAGAGCTCCAGTTCTCCTTCTCTCCTTAGATATATTACATTTCCACTCCCCTCTTTACAGTGAGTAGATCCATATAACTAGTTCTAACTAACAGTTTTGGTGGTAAGCTAATTCTTCACCTACTCCTCCCCTGAGACAGTAAACATGTAAGCCTATGTTCAGATGGGGGTGACATCAAATCAAAGTACCCTGGAATGTTGAGACACTACATACAAGGTGGCTGCCATGGGATTCACCAAGACTTGCAGAAGATTTTTCAAGAGTAAGAAATACACATTTATTTTATGAAGCCATTGAGATTTCATAGTGCTTGTTATTGCAGCATTGCCTAACCTGTCCTGACTTGTACACATGGCTTTTAACCACCACCATGGACTCAATCACTTTACCTTAACTTAGGAAGAGAAACTTAATTCATCAGAACATCCTTCTGGCTGAGTCTTCTCAATAGATACAAAGTTATGATTTCATTCAACATATATTTTGAGCCCAAAACAGATTCACTATCTATACTCTGTTTGTTTTTTACTGTGTTTTCAAGAGAATAAAAAACATCGACATGAAAAGATGGTCAAATTAAAGCTAAAAACTCTTTTGCCTTTGATTCCAATCTTCCCAATAGGAAATACCCTTCATATGCCATTACTGATGATAACTATATAATGATTCCTAGATTGAGAGATCATAAGAAAGAAAAACACTAAAACCAGGTAGGTGTTCAGGGTCTTGCTGGAAAGTATGCATTTCCCCATGTCATTCATTTGGAAAGATGTGTGATTCTGGAGTAAAAGTGGCAAGTTATTATTTTTTTCAGGGGGAAAATCAGTATTTTTTTTTTTTTTACCTTAGGACTCGTAGGGAAACAAACCCAAAAGCAGGCTGGAGGGCCTGAAGAGCAATTTGGACATAATGAGATGGTGTGGATGACAAGCTCTCTGTTCCATGCAGTCACAAATGGCTTGTTCACAGAGGCAGAGTTGAAGAGGATCACTTTTGTCAGATGGAGCAGTTCAGATGGTAACCTGTACCCCAGGTGTATAAATGTTCTGCATAGAAGAGCTGCTGGTCTTTTAACACATTTAATAAACTCTCAGCATGCAGCAGATTCCACACAAAATATGAAAAGTGTTGAAACGAACTGGATGGCAGAAATTTGTGTTTAACTGCCTCTCTTACTTCCCAAGGCCTCTTCAAACGGAGGTGTGCATGCCTTTCACACTGCCTGCCCAGCATGGCTATTTGCCAATGAGATTGTGCTGAGTATAGCAAACACTAAAAATGAGTAATACAAAACAAAACAAAACAAAGGAAGAGATTCCTCTTCTAGGAAGGTCCTGAAAAGACAGTCTCTTCAACAATTAAAATCATTAGCCTTTCAACGAAAGAGCTCCTTATCGATGAAGACAGCTCTCAAGACCCTACGATTTTGATTACTTAAGACCCTCACAGTAATGTATAGGTTCTCACAATCAGACACTTATGCAGAATAAGTAATGATTTATGTAATGGAGTTAAAACTGGGGATGTTATTTGTCATGCCTGTACATGATTAATTTAATTTTTGTCTGAAATAACAGTTTCCAGGGGCTAGCAAACCAATATCTCTACATTTTAGGCCCTTAGGTTTATTATATTTCCCTGAGTTAAGATAACTGTATCTAACCTCAAAAATCTGGAGTCAAGATGCTTAACTACCCATAATAACTGCTAAAACATACTGAACACTTACTTTATGTCAAGCTTAACTCTAAGTACTTTCTATGTACCAACTCCTCTAATCCTTCACAGAACCCTATGAGGAACCCATTTTACAGATGAGAAAACTGAGGCATGGATGGGATACATTTCCCCAGGGCACACTGTTAGTAAATGGTAGGAGTGGGATTCAATTCTAGTCAGTCTGGTTCCAGAGCCTGTCCTTCTAGCTTCTGTGCAATAACAAATAGGTTTCAGAGTAATTAAGTTCACATGAGGCTTCACCCATAATAGACCCCATTTACAGATAATGAAACTGAGGGCTCAAGAAAGATTTAGAATTTGTTGAAACCTCCTGAAAGGCAGAGCGAGAACACACACCTGGGTCCTGGAATTCTAAAGCCCATAGGCTCCAATTAATTTTCATCATTCCACTTGATAGCGGTGTGTTTTATTTTAAGATAGAGGGCGAACAACTCTTAAAGGTGCATTTTTAAATCAAACGCTATTTAGCAATTGAAATAGATGAAAATGATGTAGGATGGAAGAGAAGCACAAAGACAGACATCTTAAAAAAGGGTTTAGTGAGATACGGTGCTGATTCTAGTACCTTGCTTCATAGTATCAGCTCAGGAACATGACACCCTCTACATCCTACTGAGAAGAAACACACCCCTGCTCCTTGTGGTTTTCCTCCCCACCTGGGGAGCCAGTTTGGTAAGTGCTCACTCAGGGACTAGATGAATACCAATGGCAGAGAAGTGCACACAAAGCATTACCTTTTTGTGAGCTTTGTCTCTTTTTCAGGGTTACTGAATGTGCAATGACATAATGGGTGGGAAAGTATTTTATAAAGTACAGAGTGCAAGGTAATATAAAGTGCTGCTCTCCAATGTGTCTTGAAGATGATGACCACAGGCAGTCAACTGTGTAAGATGCACATTATTGCAGACCTTTAGCTTCCCTCACGAGATACCGGAAGTCCATGACGATTCAGGGAGTCCCAATGTGTGACTGCCAAATTATTCTGTCAACTACAATCCACAAAGCCATTTTCTGAAGTCTACAGACTTAGATATTTTGGAGACTCAATTCACGCAGGGAAGATGAGCTTTGGTGACTGAACACAGAATACAGAGACAAGGAAAACCCATACTCAGGTTCCTGTTGGGAAATTAGATCCTTAAGGAAACTTCCTCGATGGTCAGGTGGGTTACAAATTTCCCTTTCTTATCATAAATGTAGGTGTTGTGCCTTCTCAAGTACACGGGCAGAATTAGACGGTCTCTAGGGAATGAATGGATGGATGAATAAAGCAGCATATGCTTTATGCTATTGAAAAAATACCATTGAAGAGGCAAGGAAACAAGATATGTTCCCAAAATGTTTAAACAATGGTAAGTTGTTGAAAAAAGCATAAGACCTGAGACATCCTTATAAAAAAATTTACCCATGGTTGATGTTACACACAAAATGAGAACTAAAACAAATGTTGAACTCTGGGTTAAGAACTAGGGAATAGCTTAGAATTATTGGCATTATATGATTCTTCACAACAACAATATTATTAGCTTATTGATCACAGAGAGGTTATGAAACTTGCTTAAAGTCACACAGCAAGTAAGTGGTGGAGCCAAGTTTAAAGTCTGCTGATCTGGAATAAGACCCTAGTCTTGGTACACTATCACTCCACCTTTTCCCACCTGCAAGTTTAATTACCCCAATAAACAAATTTTTATGAAGGTACTATTATAATTTCTATTTCACAAATGAAAAAAGTTGAGGATTAAAGTGGTTTCGATAGCGCACCCAGGACTACACAGCTAATATAGATCCTAATAAATATAAGCATCAATGTGTCCATACACACCTCTGTATATATATGCGTATCCTGGATAATTTCACCATTCTTTTTCTTAGTCATATTTCTCTAATGGCTCTACATGACCTATAGGATAAAATGTAACTACCTCATGAGACAGGTAGGACACTTAATGATCTAGTCCCTATACATTGGATAAAAAGGGATTAATTAATGAGAGAACACAGTCACCACATGGCAGATAACTTTGGGTTATTTCCCTATGGAAGGGAGCTTCTTTCTAACACGTTCTGCAGAAAGGTTGCAGTCTGCTCTGCTTGTGCCCCTAGAAAGGCCTCTTTCTAACTGGAATAATGCATCATGCCAACAGACTCTTCATCCTACAAGGTAAGTGTGCCACCTCTGTGTGCTACAGACTTGGTTCTCTATCAGGATGCCCTGATAGAGATCTGGAAGGGCCAAATAGATTCCCTGAGGTAAAAGGAGTCATTTCTGGATTGAGGTTCTAGGAATGGAATCCCCCTACCACACTGCCACTTGTTTTGTAACACTGCTAAATATCTCACTGTGATTACAGCCCCTTTATTTCCTCTAAATATATTTCTATGTTACCCTTTAAAATGTCATTTGCCATTTGCCTACTGGAAACCCTCTGCAGTAGGTTGCATTACTCATGCTTCTTTATCTTTCCCCTATAGAAGGATTGCAGCAACATGCCTTTGTTATTCCTCATGGGAAGAGTACATTCCCCCACCCTACTGGTATTGCACTTGACCCTGTAGCTTGTTTTGGCAGATGTGACAAATCTGCCAAGAAGAAACTTTCAATTTGATTGTGTATTTATGCTTCTCTGCCCTCTGTCATGAGAAGGACATGTGCTAGAGAGGGGTCATTGAGACTTGGTCCTGGAATGTGGAGCAGATCTAAATTCACAGTGGAGAGAAATACCACAGCAGATAACCCAAAGCCACCAAGGTGTAAAGTGAGCAAGAAAAAATACTTGTTGTAAGCTATTGGGATTTTGAGGTTATTTGCTATATAGCCTCACATAGCAAACACTAATTAATATAGATGACTTCCCACATCTTATAAACTTTTTTTAACAATTCAACCAGCCCCTCCATCATCTTATCTGTCTTCTTCTCCAGCTTCCATCACTCTGCCTCACCCCTGATGTGCTACCATTTTCAAGATGTATATGTTGCCTTGCCTGTCTTTGGCAATTTGGAACATTGCCCATACACATTATCATCTGATTAACTCTTAGTCCACCTCTTTGGTATCCTCCACTAGCCCCTTACAAGCAGGCTTAGATATTCCACCTCTACACTTGCATGATATCTTGTGCTGTCTTGAATATTCAACCAGCATTTACTGTGCTAAGCACTGAGTCTATGATGGGAACACGATAACTTTCTTTCTAGTAAAGTGTGTGGTCTAACAATAATCATCAAACTGATCTCACCATGGGTAATCAGCTGTTAATACATGTCTACTTCCTACACTAAACAACAAGCTTCTCAGTGGGAGCAAGGACTAAGCAGGGTATTCCAGAGTGGCTTAATTGTTTTCACATACTATGCCCTCAGTTCTACTTATTGAATGAATGAAGAAATGGATGACTAAACAAGCATACACATAAACATATGGGTAAATAAGTAATCAATCTAGCAAACAAATAAGCTTGTTCTACCATAAATTAGTATTGCAGATTTGGGTAATATCATGAGATGTCACTAAGTGTTCCTTTCCTTACTCAAAAAACATGGAAGTTAATTTATATAAATGCTTTTTCTTTTCAAATACAAACATGTGAAGAAAAAGTCTTGCAAAGCGAGCTAGCTTATCTCTAAAACTACTTTATCAGGAAAAAACAAAATGAGGAGAAACTTTTACCTTGCTCACTTGATCAAGTGATCAATCTATTGATTCTATATGTGCAAGTGCACATATAGAAAATTCTAGTTATTATTATTTCATAATGCTGTGATATCTTAGTGCTAAAGCCTTCACCAAAAACCCAAAGCGACACTCTTCAATCTTCAATGGTGCTTTAAAGTTTACAGCTGAATCTATTTATTCCACTGTATTTACCAGTTTTTTATGGTTTATTTATCATTGTCTAAGAAAATACATAGTTCCATTTTATTTTTCCCAGCTTGTCTACTGAAACTAAAGGAATAATTATTCCAGAACCCTTTGAGCTATAATAAAAGATTCAAGCACTAACTCAAATGTTTATGTTATTTTGGCTGCTGGGGTTTTGTTTTTGTCACTGATTGATTGATAAGTTGATGACTTTAGAGCTTTCTTGAAAACCTTTCTGAAAAAAAATTTAAAGTTTATCTTAAAAACAATCTGCCAGAGGTGCCTGGGTGGCTCAGTGGGTTAAGCATCTGACTTCAGCTCAGGTCATGATCTCTGGGTCTGGGATTGAACCTCTCTGCTTGGGCAGGGAGCCTGCTTCTCCCTCTCCCCCTGCCCCTCCTTCCACTCACACATGTGCATGAGTGTGCTCTTGCTCTCTCTCAAATAAATAAGTAAAATCTTAAAAAAAAAAAACAATCTGCCATAGTGAGACAGTTTTACATTTATAATCTACATTATATAACCACTTTCTTCTAATGGCTACAGTTAGTAATCAATAGTTACAGTATCTTTGGGAATTAAGGGAATAAAGAAAATAATTATATTCTTTGCATCAACAGTTTCTACTATTCTACAAGCTGGATACTTCTAAATTTATTCAATCTAATAGTCACATAATTTAAATGTAATCAAATGCACATGCACACACACACACACACACACACCCTTTAATTTAAGTTCCCAATAACGGGAAGAGAAGGCAGAGAAGGTTAGAACACCATCCCCATCTCTTGTCAGATACAGACTATCATGCTGAATTTGAACTTGAACTTGAACTTGAACTTGAAAATACACTTTACAAAGAGAATATCATGGGCTCTAATTTTTCCAGAAATGTTACTAAACATTTAAAGGTCCAGTGTCATGAGATTTTACAGAGCTAAAATCCAAACAGAATCAAGTTAATTAAGGAAATATGGGTTGATGTCACTTATGACAAAAACTATTTTATATAACAAAAGCATGTTTTCCATAACAAAACCCTTTCTTAAGTCCATGCCTGAAATGGCCCCAGTTAGCCAAAAAATGTATCTTTTCACCTCCTAAAAACATGAGTAAAATGAAAGCAGAGGAACTTAAAAAAGACTTTACTGTACAACCAACACAGAAGAACCCACAGTAGCTGAGAGAGCTCAGAAGTTTGGATATGGACAGACATTGGAAGGGTGCTAACCAGTGTGGCAACATGGAGACAGCTTTGACCTAATTGCTTGTCCTGAAAATACATTTAAGAATAGAGCAAGTTTGTCCTACAGAAACCCTGGGAGGATCAGTATTTAAGGCTTCAGGAGATGTGGAAATTAGAGATGAGGCAGCCTCTGATGACATGAAGATTGGCTGAAGTTCTATATTCCTGGTATTTAAACCCCAACAATACCACTCTGATACCACTAAACCAGGCAAGAGTAGGCTCCACACATATACACTAAACACATCTTTGTAAATTTTTTGTTTCTTTATTAAACTCTTCAAATTACTCTATTGGATCATAAAATCTGCTGCTGTCATAGGACCTTGACAAGATACTGTAATTGGTACTGAGTGGGGTCAAGAACCAAACCTTCAAGATGAGATTCTGGGATGGAGTTGCTCATACATTCAAGGAATGCAGATTCCTCTTTGCTGGAGGAAATAGAAAAGAGATCATCTGGGGCTGTGGTAGAATCACAGTTACTCAATTTATTACCAGTGGTAGCCTGGGATGAAGTACAGGTGGAAGATAAGGCACTGGGAGATCAAGTGGCTATGAACTAAGGGAACTTAGTTTCCCCACTAAGGGAATATCAGATCACCCTAAAGCGCAAACATGAGGAGAACAAAAAATTAAAGGCTATGAGCCTGTGGAGAAGGCTTCCTTGGTAGTTCTCAAGGTGTCCCTCATTTCTACTGATAACAGGGCAGATATGACTAACTGATCATACAGTCCATAAAGATGAAATAGACTGGTAGTCTATTAAGTTTCTGATTGACATATATTGGCAGACATAGTCTTGGTTGCCTGAGAAGAAATCTAACTCAAGTTATCATGGTAGAGATTCTGTTTTCAGACCTAAATCATAGATCCCCCCCACCCAGCCCCTCAAATGAGAGGAAGGTCTATCAGGATCTTACAGCCTGACCAAAAATGTACTCTTTCCCCAAGTTTTCAGACTGATTTGTAGCCTCTTTCCAGGGCAATTGTACTCTGGAAAAAGGCAAACAGCCTGACCTTTCTGGGAGTTATTAGATAGTGGCTATGAATTTATGCTAATCCCTGGAGACACTCAACACACTGAGAAGGGATTTATGGAAATCTGGTGATAGACAGAAACCTGGCCCGAACCCATCTAACAGTGGATCCAGGGTAACCATGAACATTCCTCAGATTATTTCCCTATTCACCAGAAAGGAGATATACTTAGTAAATGGGCAGAATCCACATTAGATCTCAGGCCCATGAAATAAGGATATTATGTTAGGAATGGCCAAATGTAAGCCAATTAATCCCCCCCCCCTTCTTGGGGATTTGCAGATTAGTGTCACCACCAAAGACCTGGGTGATGTGGGGGGTAATTGTTCATACACATGCTCATTCAGTTCATCAGTGAAAAACCCAAGGAATACACCCTCAATATTTTCTCTGCTTTGTCTCACCATATTCCTATTTCATATTGTTTGATACCTATAGGAGATGGGTATCTGAGTGTTTGTTTTATTATTCTCTATACTTTAAAAGTAGTCCATGTTTTAAATTTCTCCATACTCTTAAAATAATAAAACAACGTATTTTAAAAAATAAATAAGAATTTTGGAACCTTAGCAAATTTGTGATTCTAGGGAAAACAAATGAAAAAGTATAAAAATAAAATAAAATCATAGCACACTACTCAGCTAAGCCATATGTAGTCAAAATTGTATAACTACTATTGTTTTCTCGCCAACATATGTTTAAATATTCCAGGGATACTGTGGGAAAGAGACAAAAGCACAGCGGGAAAAGAGTTGTGCTACAGATGGGGAAACTGAATTGAAGCATAGAGAGATGAACTGCCCAAGGTTATGCAGCTCAGTGAGGTTAGAGCCAGGCTTCCAACCCAGGCAATTTACTCTTGCCTCATACTGAACAGACACAGGTAAAATTGTGTGCAAGGGCGTGCAAGTATTTGTTCTTCAACACCACCGTACAGGAAATCTGGGAAGAAGTCAGATTTAAGATTTTGTATAGATGACTGATACTTTGAAAGCTAAATTACTAATAATATTTATTCTTGGAACATTATTTTCAGCTCTTGGTGGATTATTTCAAGGAGATGAGGTGAAGTTCTTATTACAAATTATACCCTCAAGTGGTAGTTATTACAGGGGTTCTCTTTGTTTTGTTTGGGTTCTTATTTTGGTCTCTGACTTGAGTTTTTATTTTTACTTTCTTTCCCAGATGGACTGGTTCTCTTCCAGGACTAGCTGATATTCCTTGGAACATTAGAAACATATTAACTGAAAATGTGATGTGCTTGTATTTTAGAACAGGAAGCATACACATGCAAAGACAAGAACTGAAGTGAGGGAAATCACTTGTTTCACCATGGTCACAATTAAGTCAGTGGTTAGTTGTCCCTTAATTATAATTACATTTTCTCTAAGGTTTATAGAGATTGACAAATTATCAAAGCCAAAGAGCTCAGGTCAATGCAGTCCCATTACAAAAGGTGAGAATAGAAATAAAGCAACTATTCTATTAGGAGGAAAACAGAATGCTGTAAAGTCCTTGGTACTGAAACCTGTTATCACTAGCATGGAAATGGGGCAATTTTATTTTCTTTTTGATAAATTGTTTTAGACGTTGAAGATATCCTGATGGAATATAACCCGGGTGGTCTTCATTTATGCATTCCTCCACCTTACCACTTTTTCCTCTCTCGCTTGTCTTCCTCCACCTCAGTAATTCCAAGGAATCTCAGAGGGAAGAAACAATAACATATAACATAAGTAATGTAGTGCTACATAGACATAAACTTTCTATCCAAAGCAATGACAGGGTGAAGGGAAGATATAAAATGATTCCAAACTGAAGTGATTTGCTTAAAAAAATTCTTTCTATACTTCATGTTCTCTGCTCAGTTTACATCCTCAGCTGTTTCTAATCCAATCATGTCTAGATAATCTGAATACTCTTAACTTGGTTGACTTCTTATGTGGTGTACGTGGACACAAAACCCTTTGGATTTTTTCTTTCAGTGTTCAGAATTAGCGCAAAGTACTGTGGCAGGGATAACATACCCACATCTCTACAGAGAAAAAGCAGAAAATGGAAATGAGCAAAGCAAATTTGGCGTTAGCAAAACAACAGTATACACATGATGGTGAATAGCACTGGACCCTCCACCTCAGTGTTCAGGGAACATGATGGTGGGCTGGGGACTGGCATGGAGTGTAGACAGCATCTCTGAAGGGGCTGCCTCATCCTCCTCCACCCGTGTTACCAGAGCTCCTGATTTTTTTTTTTTTAAGATTTTATTTATTTGACAGAAAGAGACACAGCGAGAGAGGGAACACAAGCAGGGGGGAGTGCGAGAGGGAGAAGCAGGCTTCCCGCAGAGCAGGGAGCCCAATGCGGGGCTTGATCCCAGGACCCTGGGATCATGACCTGAGCAGAAGGCAGATGTTTAACCGACTGAGCCACCAGGGTGCCCCAGATTTCCTGATTCTTAAGAAAAGTCAGAAAATCTGATTGTTACATAAAATCTGTTGTTTAAATGCTACATTGTGTTCAATCTTCTTAAAATAACACATGAGCCATAAAGAAAAACGTGGAGTTCCCTAATTGAGCTTATAGGGCACAGGTTTGTAACCTCTACATGAAAACAAATTCACCACATTGAACAACAAACTACATATCTAAGTCAAATAAAATGACAGAACTCCTGGAGATTTGAGAAAACATCACTTTCTGTTTCATAAGTTTACCTTTGAGGAAATTGAGGCCCCACCATTTTGCAGCCAGGTAAGAACAAACGCAGTCCAAGAATCTGCATGAAGTGGCCCACAAACCAGATATCAAACTAAACATATTTATTTGGCATTTCCTTCTTTAATAGCCCCCCTCTCCTTGATCATTTTTAATATCCAGAGGAACTCAATGTTTATTCCTCTAGGAAAAAAAAGGATCTCAACACTAGACTCAAAGGCTGTGTAATAGTAGGTTTGTGAAGCTATTCTGCTCCCCGCCCTCTGCCCCAGGCACCACAATCTTTATTGGTGGTCTGATGGAGCCCATCCAGTGCAGATATCTGTCCTAATATTGTCATAGGGATTCTTTACATAAAGCTTTTTAGAGACTGTCAGTGTTGCTTCTGAACTTAAGAATACAAAGGCCAGGACCAATGACAGGAGTCCTCAATGATCCAGCTACTGCTACTATGACACTTCTGAAGGAAAGGAGTAGCAAGGACACTCCAGGTGAACACACACCATTTATTCCTAGCTACTGCTTCAAAACAAATCTATCTCTGCTCTCCTTATTCTGATGAGCTAGCCTCCCCCAAGGACTTCTTTTCTCTTGAAAAGAAAGCATTCTGGCTGCCACCATGGCCTTTTCCCCAAAGCGCTACTCTACTTGTGAACTGACTTTCTAGCCAACATGGTGTCATCTCTCAACACATCTCTCTGGAGATGATTACATTTGCCAATGGACATGCAGACTGTAAGGCCACCACATTTTCATAGGAAGTCACAGCAATTATGAAAGTATTCCTCTAGGCAGAGAAAGGGAAGATGGTGGAAGAGCAGGGGACCCTGGTTTCATCTGGTTCCTTGAATTCAGCTAGATATCTATGAAATCATTCTGAACACCTGTGAATTCAACCTGAGATCTAAGAAAAGAATTGCTGCAATTATACAAATAGAAAAGCAACCACTTTTTGCCAGGCAGAACATGCAGTGATGGAATCTGAGGGGATATATCAGAAGATAAAACCAAGGAGGGAGGGAGCCTCCAGAAGCTGGCTACCAGAAAGCAATACAGTGGCAGAGTGCAAGTTGGAACTCTTAGACATCTGTGCCTGAAAGGTCCTCAGGTGGTGAAACGTTGCAGAATCCTAAGTGGGACAGTGTGGTCTCAGGATCCCCAGGGGCACAGAAAGAATGGGGGGGGGGGTGGCCTGAGTGCAGCAGAGTTCCCAAGCATTGGAGCGGGAAAGCCGGCTGCAATCAGCTAGCCCCTGGAGTGGCCTTTCAGCTGGGTGTCACCATAAACTGCGAACCATGGCATGATCCACAACCACTCTCCAAGCAGGGGCCCAGCAAGTGACAACTGTGAGACTATGCTCCTTCCCCTAGGATGAGTGGCATGGGTGCATGCACAATGGGGCAAATGCTCCCTGAACAGGGGCCCAGCAAGCCGGGGGGGCCACAGCGAGACATCCCCCCCGACCAGGATTGGTGTGGGTGTGCACCACAGGAGTCTGCAGAGTTTGGCACACACAAAAGGGACTGCTTTTCCCTGAAGGTGCACTGAAGAGTGGGGGCAGTGATCATTCTGCTCTGGGGCTGGAGATCAGAGCACCACCATTTTTACTTTTTTTTCATCCTCTAAAGTGGTGGGAAAAGCCTTCAGGGAATAAAAGCCCCATAGAGTAACCTAAAGCAGTTTACACTGAGCTTGGCCCCCTGGCAAGGGGCAGCGCAACGTCACCCAGGCAAAGACATCTGAGAATCAGGGCATCAGGCCCCTCCCCCAGAAGATGAGCAGGATCCTCAGGTGAACACCAAATTTATAGATTACTCAGAACTGAAAAACTCCTGTGCTGCAGGAAAATAGCATATAGAATTAGAATTTTTTTCTCAGGAGTCTTTAGTCTTTCAGTTTAAAATTTTCCTTTTGTTTTTTCTTTTTTCCTTTTCAATTAACTTCTTATTTTATCAACTCTTTGTTTTTAAGTCTTTTTTTAATTTTCATTTTTTACATTTACATTTTATAGATACATTCTTCATTTTTGGCTTCCTTTCACTGTATTCAATTTTATTTTTGTATATACATAAGTTTTTCTTTATTTACAATTTTGGGATTTAGTGTCTTCTAACAAACAGACCAAAATACACCCAGGACCAACTGGATCACCCTGTTTTGTCCACCTGTGAGATTATATTTTCTCCCCGCCCCCTTTTTTTTTCTGTTTTTGGTTTCTGACATCTTCAGATTTGTCTAGTGTCTACTTTGCTGGGGTCATTGTTGATATTTTTGATTTTGTTCTCTCCTTCATCTATTCTTGTCTGGACAAAATGACTAGAAGGAGAAATTCACAATAAAAGAAAGAACCAGTAGTAATACACTATGCCATAGATCTAATCTATATGGATATAAGTAAAAGGTCAGTCCTAGAATTCAGAATAATGATTATAAAGTTACTAGCTGGGCTTGAAAAAAGCATAAAAGACAGTAGAGAATCTCTTAGTGCAGAAATAAAATCTAATCAGGCCAAAATTAAAAATGATTCAACTGAGATGCAGTCTAAAATGGATGTTCTAACAGCTAGGGTAAATGAAGCAGAAGAGAGATTCAGTGACATAGGAGACAAAATAATGGAAAGGAAGGAAGCTGAGGAAAAAAGAGAAAAATAACTAATTGACCATGAAGGGAGACTTTGAGAAATCAGTGATACCATAAAGCAAAACAATATTAGAATTATTGGGGTTCAGAGGAAGAAGAAAGAGAGAGAGAGGGACAGAAGGTATATCTGAGCAAATCAGGACTGGGAACTTCCCTAATCTGGGGGAGGAAACTCATTCAAGAGGCACAGAGAACCCCCATCAAAATCAATAAAAATAGATCAACACCCTGACAGATAATAGTGAAGCTTGCAAATTTCAGAGATAAAGAGAAAATCCTGAAAGCAGCTCGAGACAAGAGGTCCTTATCATACAAAGGTAGGAACATTAGACTGGTAGCAGATCTATCCACAGAGATCTGGCAGGCCAGAAAGGGCTGGCATGATATATTCAGGGTACTAAATGAGAAAAACTTGCAGCCAACAATATTTTATCCAGCAAGGCTGTCATTCAGAATGGAAGGAGAGATAAAGAGCTTCCAGGACAAAGAGAAACTAAGAGTTTGTGATCCCTAAACCAACCCTGCAAGAAATATTAAAATGGATCCTGTAAGTGAAGAGAGAGCCCAAAAGTAACATAGACCAGAAGGAAACAGAGACAATATACAGAAACAGGGACTTTACAGGTAATAAAATAGCACTAAATTCATATCTTTCAATAGTTACTCTGAATGTAAACAGACTAAATGCTCCAATTAAAAGACACAGAGTATCAGATTGGATAAAAAAGCAAAACTCATCCATATGCTGTCTACAAGACACTCATTTTAGACCTGAAGTCACCTCCAGATTGAAAGTGAGGGGGTGGAAAACCATTTACCATGCTAATGGACACCAAAAGAAAGTGGGGTGGCAATCCTTATATCAGACTAATTAGATTTTAGACCAAAGACTGCAGTAAGAGATGAAGAGGGACACTATATCATACTTAAAGGTCTATCCAACAAGAAGATCTAACAATTATAAATATTTATGCTCCTTACTTGGGAGCAGCCAATGATATAAGCCAATTAATAACAAAATTAAAGAAACACATTGATGATAATACAATAATAATAAGGGACTTTTACACCTCACTCACTGTGATGGACAGATCAACAAGGAAACAAAGGCTTTCAATGACACACTGGACCAGATGGACTTTACAGATATATACAGAGCATTCCATCCTAAAGCAACAGAATACACATTCTTCTCAAGTGCACATGGAACATTCTCCAGAATAGATCACATACTGGGTTACAAATCAGGTCTCAACTGGTACCAAAAGATTGGGATCATTCCCTGCATATTTTCAGACCACAATGCTTTGAAACTTGAACTCAATCACAAGAGGAAATTTGGAAGGAACTCAAACATTTGGAGGTTAAAGAGCATCCTTCTAAAGAATTAATGGGTCAACCAGGAAATTAAAGAAGAATTTAAAAAATTCATGGAAACAAATGAAAATGAAGACACAACCGTTCAAAACCTTTGGGATAGAGCAAAGGTGCTCCTAAGAGGGAAATACATAGCAATACAAGCCTTTCTCAAGAAACTAGAAAAGTCTCAAATACACAAGCAAACCTTACATCTAAAGGACCTGGAGAAAGAACAGCAAACAAAGCCTAAACCAAGCAAGAGATGAGAAATAATAAAGATTAGAGCAGAAATCAATGATATAGAAACCAAAAGAACAGAACAGATCAACAAAACTAGAAGCTGGTTCTTTGAAAGAATTAATAAGATTGATAAACCCCTAGCCAGACTTATCAAAGAGAAAACAGAAAGGACCCAAATTAAAATCAAGAATGAAAGAGGAGAGATCACAACCAACACCAAGGAAATACAAACTATTTTAAGCACATATTATGGCAACTATATGGTAACAAATTAGGCAATTTGGAAGAAATTGATGCATTCCTAGAAACGTATAAACTACCAAAGCTGAAATAGGAAGAAATAGAAAACCTGAACAGACCCATAACCATCAAGGAAACTGAAGAAGTAATCAAAAGTCTCCCAACAAATAAGAGTCCAGGGTCACATGGCTTCCCAGGAGAATTCTACCAAACATTTAAAGAACTACTACCTAATCTTCCAAAGCTGTTTCAAAAAACAGAAAGGGCACTGGGTGTTATACGAAAACAATGGATCGTGGATCACCACATCAAAAACTAATGATGTATTGTATGGTGACTACATAACATAATAAATTTTTTTTAAAAAATGCAATATTCTAATGCATAAAATAAAAAAATAGAAAAAAAAGGGAAGGAAAACTTCCAAATTCATTCTATGAGGTCAGCATTACCTTGATCCCAACAAAAAGAATCACAGACTAATATCCCTAATGAACAAAAAGACCCCAACAAAGACCCCAACAAAAAGAATCACAGACTAATATCCCTAATGAACATGGATGCCAAAATTCTTACCAAGATACTAGCTAATAGGATCCAACAGTACATTAAAAGGATTATTCACCATGACCATGAGGGATTTATTCCTGGGCTGCAAAGGTGGTTCAACATTCACAAATCAATCAGTGTGATACATCACATTAATAAAAGAAAGAACAACAACCATATGATCCTCTCAAGTGATGCAGAAACAGCATTTGACAAAATACAGCATCCATTCCTGATTAAAACTCTTCAAAGTATAGTGATAGATGGAACATACCTCAATATCATAAAAGCCATCTATGAAAAGCCCACAGCGAATATTATTCTCAATGGAGAAAAACTGAGAGCTTTTCTCTTAGGGTCGGGAACACAACAGGGATGTCCACTCTCACCATTGTTCAACATAGTACTAGAAGTCATAGCCTCAGCAATCAGACAACAAAAAGAAATAAAAGGCATCTGAATCAGCAAAGAAGAAGTCAAACTCTCACTCTTCACAAAGTGGAAAACCCAACAGACTCTACCCCAAAATTGCTAGAACTCATACAGGACTTCAGCAATGTGGCAGGATATAAAGTTCATGCACAGAAATCAGTTGCATTTCTATACACTAACAATAAGACAGAAGAAAGAGAAATTAAGGAATCAATCCCATTTACAATTGCACCAAAACTAAGATACCTGGGAATAGGGGCACCAGGATGGCTCAGCTGGTTAAGTGTCTGCTTTCGGCTCAGGTCATGATCACAGGGTCCTGGGATTGAGCAGGGAGCCTGCTTCTCCCTCTGCCTGCTGCTCCCCCTGCTTGTGTTTTCTCTCTCTCTAATTAATAGATAAAACCTTTTAAAAAGATGAATGGATAAAGAAGATGTGGTATATATATTCAATGGAATATTACTCAGACATCAGAAAGGATGAATACTTACCATTTACATCGACATGGATGGAACTAGAGGGTATTATGCTGAGCAAAATAAGTCAATCAGAGAAAGACAATTATCATATGGTGTCACTCATATGTGGAATATAAGAAACAGCACAGAGGATCATAGGGGAAGGGAGGGAAAACTGAATGGGAAATCATTAGAGTGGGATTAAAACAATGAGAGACTCTTAACTCTAGGAAAAAAACTAAGGGTTCCTGGAGGAGAAGTGGGTGCGGGATGGGGTAATTGGGTGATGGGCATTAAGGAGGGCACATGATGTGATGAGCATTGGGTGTTATATGCAACTGATGAATTACTGAACTCTATATCTGAAACTAAAGATGTACTATATGTTGGCTAATTGAATTTAAATTTTAAAAAAAGAAAGTATTCCTCTATCCCATGCAGAATGTTGTTTGTTTGTTTGTTTTCTCTTTAAGATTATAGAGAAAAGAAGAATGCAAACTGGGATATAACTCACTATAAAGAACTCAACACCCAAAGAACAAGTGATCCAATCAAGAAATGGGCAGAAAACATGAACAAACATTTTTCCAAAGAAGACATCCAAATGGCCAACAGACACATGAAAAAGTGCTCAACATCACTTGGCATCAGGGAAATCCAAATCAAAACCTCAATGAGATACCACCTCACACCAGTCAGAATGGCTAAAATTAACAAGTCAGGAAACGACAGATGTTGGCGGGGATGCGGAGAGAGGGGAACCCTCCTACACTGTTGGTGGGAATGCAAGCTGGTGCAGCCACTCTGGAAAACAGTATGGAGGTTCCTCAAAAAGTTGAAAATAGAGCTACCATATGATCCAGCAATTGCACTACTGGGTATTTACCCCAAAGATACAAATGGAGGGATCCAAAAGGTGATTAACATAACATAAAAAAAGAATAATCTATCTAGGACCCTCTAAATTCAAGTTGACCGTACTCCTTTTCTCAAGTTTATGTGACATGCATTTACTCACCTGTACATTGGGAAGAACCTTTTTCCTATAGATACATAGATAGCAAGTTTTTTCTTTACAAAATGGAGCTATGCTTAATTTTATAATGCCTCAGTCATAATGTATTCATTCAAATAAACAAGTATATAATTTTTCATCCATCATATAGACAAAATTAATTTTAAAAAATGCTCATTGTTATCCAAGATGAGTGACAGGGGCGTTCTCATAAAACGATAATGCGATTGTTTATCATTATAACCTTTCTAGAGGGTAATTTCGTAATATATCTTGAAAGCCTTAAACTCTCATACCCTTTGAGTGACCCATTATACATTTGGATATTTATATTATGGAGTGATTCAAGGTGATCACAAAGATTTATGATCAAAGTTGTTCACGAAGAATTGAACCAAATATCTAATCACAGGAGAATGTTTAAATATAGTATATTCATGTGATATAAGTATATGACCATTAAAATTAATATTGTATATCAGAAAATCAAGTACAAATAAGACAAATATTTATGAATAATACTGATTAGAAATCATGATGTACAAAACTGAACTAATACTGATTGAAATATCTATCTAATTTGCCAAGTAATTATATATACATGACTAAATATATATTTTTAGAAAAAAATAGGAGATGAATCAAACTAATAACTATTATCTCTGAATGGTATCATTGATTAAAAGAGATTCTTTATTTTAATTTTTATTCTGAAAATTCTACAATAAATATGTATTAACAACTTACTTTTAGAAAAGCAATCAAGCACAAATAGACGATGTTAGATAGAGGTGAAGTCCCATAACCCCACACTTTCCTCCTCTCCTTTCCCACATTTAGGAAAGTTGATCTACTCTTCCATTGTTTATGAATGTCCTGATAGATGAACAATTGTGTTCCTCCCACTTTTCCACTACTAACAAGAGTGCTTCACACATGTGATTGTATAGGTCTCCATTTTCCACTGTGTAATACTTTTTCTAGCATATGCTTAAAGCAAACATAGCAAAATGCTAATTTTTTTATTTTATTATGTTATGTTAATCACCATACATTACATCATTAGTTTTTGATGTAGTGTTCCACGATTCATGTTTGCATATAACACCCAGTGCTCCATGCAGAACGTGCCCTCTTTAATACCCATCACCGGGCTAACCCATCCCCCCACCCTCCTCCCCTCTAGAACCCTCAGTTTGTTTCTCAGAGTCCATAGTCTCTCATGGTTCATCTCCCCCTCCGATTTCCACCCCCCCCCTCATTTTTCCCTTCCTACTATCTTCTTTTTTTTTTAAGTGGACTCATGGATTCCTGTCATACTATTTTCTGTACTTTTCACTATGCTTCAAATATTCCATGAGTAAAGACACATTTAAAGTAAAGCAGAGGTATGAAATAAGTATTTTATATTTTTCTGTTAAATTTGAAGTTAAACTGCTATTGTTTGTTTAAAAATAGAAATACATTTTGGGACACCTGGGTGGCTAAGTCAGTTAAGTGTCTGCCTTGATCTCAGGGTCCTGGGATCAAGCCCCACAACTAGCTCCCTGCTCAACAGGGAGTCTGCTTCTCCCTCTGTCCCTTCCCCCAGACCCCTGCTGATGCTCACTCTCTCTCTCTCTCAAATAAATAAAATCTTTTAAAAAAATAGAAATAGAAATACATTTTTAAAGCAATATGCCATCCTGGTAACAAAAACATCAATTAAATCAAACACTCTCTTAGGAAACCATAAACTTTAGTTCTTGATACCATGTGTCTGGACTTATTACAATAGGACATAGGCAAAAGACATCTCTCCACTTTAATTAAAATCAATTACTTGATAATTGCCCAAATTTTTTTCAAAAAACTTTTGAATCACATAACCCATATATACAAATTAGCAATAATTGAACCTGTGAGAAAAGATCGCTTTCTTCATTTTGGCCATACTTGAGAGATATTTTTCTTTATAGACATGAAAATATATTTCTAGACCTAATTCTTTAAACCAGGAAATGGAAAATTAAAGAGTGTTTAAACCAGGAATCTAAGGTATGAGACCCTTTCTATAAAATTGCATGAGACTTAGAGTTTCATTATTAGTTGTGATAAGCTTGTCAAAGTTCCCCTCCATGAGCCACAAAAGACTCTGGTGTTGACAATCTATCACTTAACTTGTCCCCTTTCTCTAGGGAAAAAGGAAGAACTAATAAACTGTAACTATTAAGCAGTTATACCAGATTTTATGTGTCACATATCAGAAATTAATTATACATAATGCCAAAGAGAAAAGTGTTTTAAAATATTAGCTAATGGGCGCCTGGGTGGCTCAGTTGGTTAAGCGACTGCCTTCGGCTCAGGTCATGATCCTGGAGTCCTGGGATCGAGTCCCGCATTGGGCTCCCTGCTCGGCAGGGAGTCTGCTTCTCCCTCTGACCCTCCCCCCTCTCATGTGCTCTCTCTCTCTCTCTCTCTCTCAAATAAATAAATAAAATCTTTAAAATAAATAAATTAAATAAATAAAATAAAATAAAATATTAGCTAAAAAACAAAATTCGGTCAGAAATGCAGCTCACTACCTATTCAATGTTTCACAGAAAGAACTAAAGGGGACTGCCCTTTGGTGCTGCCAGTGAGGTAAAAGAGTTATAATTCAACATCACCTCTCATTTCCACCATAACAGAGATCATAAAGATCAGAACACCCCCTCACTTTGAAATCATCATCTAGTCATCATCTGTCCACACACTTTGTCTGTGATATGATTGTCATGAGTAGGAAAAAAGAGGGACAGTAAAGGTTATTTGACTAGCCTCTGTCTCTTGGTTTCCTTATACTTCCATATTTTTGCATTAAAAATATTATCACAGCAAGGCTTACTCCAAAGAAGAGAGGTGCCACTACCTCTGACAAGTTTCTAAGAGAATGATGTAGTCATATGCACCCAGAAAGAGAATAATCTTAGTGAGAGAAACTTCTTGTACTTAGAATAATTGAATTGTAGAATTTTATAGCTCAATAAGTACATGCTGAATTGAATTTTTGAGTTAAAAAGAACACAGAACTTGAAATTCTGGCTATTGTGAAGTAGCTTGCAACAGTCCAACCCTCTTGCTGAGAGCAATGAGAAAAGTTAAGCAAAAATCAAAACCAGAAAAAAAATGTTTGCGGGTATTCAGACAGTTAGTGCAGCAACAGCCCTTGAGACATCAAGAGTCCAAAGAGAAGAAAACTGCAGAGCAATGAGCCATAATTCTATGATATGGTTCTTTCTCATCAAGCATTTGCTGATTCTAGGTACAACACTGAATTATGGAGATCAAAAATAATTGGAAATACAGCAAAGAGCACATAACTATTATAAACAGTGCAAAGGTCCAGTATATATGTAATTGGAGAGCTGCAGGCAGAGGAGAGAGATAATGCGATAGTACCGAAGAGACATTGTCCAAATACTTTCCAAAACTGGTGAAAGACACTATGCTACATATTTAAAAAGTGTTTAAAACTCTAAGCAAAATAAATACAAAGAAAACTATACCCAAGAATATCCTTATAAGACTACCAAAAACCAAAGACAAGGAGAAGTTCTTAAAAGTTCAATGGAACATTAGTAAGAGTAATATTGACCTTTCAGTGAAATTATGGCAATTAAAAAAAAAAAAAACAGAATGGTATCTTTTACAAAAAATTATTTAAATTCCAGGTAGTTAACATACAGTGTAATATTAGTTTCAGGTGTACAATATAGTGATTCAACACTATGGAATGGCATCTTGAAAAGATTGGTAGAAACAATTGCCAATCTTGAATTCTATAAGAAATGAAATTGTTCTTTAAGGTAAAAGTAAAATAAAATATCCAGATAAGCAACATCTGGGACAATGTGTTGTCTGCAGAAATCCACTACAGCCAAATAAAATGATCTCACGTGGAAACATGGAAATTGAAGAATTAAAAACAATGAAAAAAGGAATTATAGGAGTAAATAAAAAAGATTTACAAACAATAACCATATGGAACCAAACATATAGTTATCAATAAGAGAGGTAGGTACTTAATTGTAATGAGTATCTGCAAAAATCCTACAGTAAACATCATACTTAGAAAAATATTAGAAGCGTTTGCCCCAGGGTGCCTGGGTGGCTCAGTTGGTTGGGCAACTGCCTTCAGCTCAGGTCATGATCCTGGAGTCCCGGGATCGAGTCCCACATTGGGCTCTCTGCTCTGCGGGGAGCCTGCTTCTCCCTCTCCCCCTCCCCCTGCTTGTGTTCCCTCTCTCGCTGTGTCTCTCTCTGTCAAATAAATAAATAAAATCTTAAAAAAAAAAAAAAGCGTTTGCCCCAAAACTAAAAAGGAGATATCATAGATTCACAAAAATGTCACAGATTCACCTTATTATTTAATGGTTCATTACAAAAGTTTTAGTGATCACCATTCTATACATGCCTTCATATCTAACACGTGTTAAATGAGGTCAGTGGCAGATAAATAACATCTCTAAAAATCATATATCCTTGCCATGGCAGAGGGGGATTTATAATCCAAATCTCTTGGCTGTGAGTAAAAAGCACTTTTTACAAACACACCTGAGGGCTGATTTTTGATTCTCTTAATGTCTTTAATGAAGATTAAGTTCTTTGTTTTAATGTTTCATTTATCATCTTTTCCTTAAGGCTATGGATTTTCATATCATGCTTAAAAACTTTGTTTCCCTCATCACTGTAAATGTTTTTGTTCTTGTTCTTTTTTATTTTTTTTCCCCCCTGGAAGTGAACCTTCTAAAGATTTCTTATTAACATCTTAAGTGACACCTATAGTTCTAGAAAACATTTTCACTTACCACCTTAAAAAAAAGAGATTATTACTATATTTATTGAACAGAAACTCCTCGCCAGTATTGTTAGGCCAGAGGAAAAAAATGAAGAACAAGAAAGAACACATTAAAACTATTATTTGCATAGGAAAACCCAAAAGAAACTACAATCTATTTGAATTGCAAATGAATTTAGCAATGTGACTAGACAGAATGTCAATATGCAAAATCAATTATATTTATATTCCTGAAAAAAGAAATAGAAAATGAAAATGTTAAAAGCTGCTATTTAAATAGTCTAAATGTCGACATTTAAAATAACTCAAAAAAATCAAATACCTAGAAATAAACCTAACAAAAGACATGTACAAAATCCACACCAAATATTACAAAATAGTGTTGAGAAAATTCTAAGAACTCTTAAATTACTGGAAAAATATACTTCATATATGAATTGAAAAACAGTATTTTAAAGACACCATGTTTCTCCAAACTGATCTAAAAACTTTGAACAATTCCAACCAAAATCCTAGCAGCCTTTTTTTTTTTGAGTTCTTGAAATTTGATTCTAAATTGATAAATGGATGGAAACACAAAAAAGAAAAAGAGAAAAAAGAAAAAATGTAGCAAAGACAATCTTAAACAAGGAAAAAAAAGCTAAATGACTTACATAACTTGTTATCAAGGTTTATTTTTAAATTACCTTACCTGAGAAATTGTAGTATAAGGTACAAGAATCACAAATAGAACAATGGAACAATTGTTGGGTCAATTGGATATGCAGATATAAAAAATAAAATTTGAAGCTTACTTCACATTCTATGCAAAAATCAATTCCAAACAGATTAGAGACCTAGATGTTAAAAGCAAAACAATAAAGCTTCCGGGGGGGAAAAAAAAACAAAAAAACAAGAACAAGAACAAAAACATTTACAGTGATGAGGGAAACAAAGTTTTTAAGCATGATATGAAAATCCATAGCCTTAAGGAAAAGATGATAAATGAAACATTAAAACAAAGAACTTAATCTTCATTAAAGACATTAAGAGAATCAAAAAACAGCCCTCAGTTTGGGAAAAGATATTCACAATGCAAATACCTAACAAAAGATTTATATTCAGAATATATTAAGAATTCCTATTAATTAGTAAGAAAAAGTCAGACAACTAAATAGAAAGATAGGGAAAAGACTTAAGCAGTCATTTTACAAGGAGCACATATAGTCTATAAGCATATGAAGAGGTGTGTGGAATAACTAGAATTCTCTTTCATTTACTTGTATATTGGTACAACCACTTTAGAAAACTGTACAGGATAATCTACTAAAGTTGGACATATTTATAACTCATGACATAACATTTGCACTCTTAAATATATGACCAACAGAAATTATGACCAACATAAATATATGAACAATACACATGTTCACTAAAAATATGCACCAAAATATTCCTAGTAGCACTCTCTCTGATAGCCACAAGAAATCTAAAAAAAGAAAAAACTGGAAAAAATCCGAATGCTTATCAAGAACAGAATGGGTAATTAAATTATGTTTTAGTCAAGCATGAAATACTTGAGAAATACTATGGCATTGAGAACCAGTAAATTGGTGTTATGGGTAATAAAATTAATAAATCTCACAAATGAAATTCTGAGCAAAATGAACCAGAAAAAAGAGAACTTACTGTATGATTTGATTTGTGGGTGGGTGGAGGGACATGGGAAATAGGGGATGGGAATTAAAGAGTACACTTATCATGATGAAAAATAAATAAAATGAGCAAAAGAAAAAAAAGAAACTCATGCTATGAAGAAATTTGAAAATTGATCTTTAGAAATATTTATCACCATGATTTTGTTGCCAGAAATATCAAACCAAGATTTTCTAAATAATGAAACATAATAAATCACACTTTCAATAAAATAATTATCTTTCTTCACTGAGAGAAATTCAAACTTTTTTACTGTTAATAAATAAAATAAAAATATTTTCAAAAGAAAAAAGTTCAGAAGCAAAACTGATGTATGGAATTAGGAGTCAGGATGGTGGTTACCTTTTGGGAGTTAGTAACCAGAAAGGGCATGAAGATGACTTTGGACTCTTCTTGGTTTTCTGGTTGCCTCTCTGTGTCCACTTTGTGAAAATTCATTAAGCTATACACTTATGAAGTGTGCAATTTTCTATATTTAGGTTATACTTTGATGAAATTTTAATTTAAAAAATAAGCTTGGAAGGTGGAAGTCCCTTTGTTATTCATAATCATAGAACATCAAGAGGATATTACAGTAAATGTGTCCCATGCGGCCATGAAAGGCAGCAAACGAATGGAAAAGCAGAGGGTATATGAATATGGTGAAGCAGAAAGTGTCAATACTGAAAATTGATTCAAACTTCTCCTTTCCTCAAATTTCTTAACAGATCTCTACTTTCAATATAACACAAACTATGAGAGAGAGTGTCTGTATAGTTATAAATATTATCTATACTCAGTCCAACAACTCTCTACCTAACCTTCTACCCGACATTCTGTGAAGTTTTTTATTGAGCTCAAGGAAAAGAAAAAAAGGTTCTCTGGAAGTTTCCAGGTAGAAGAGGAACTACATTTGAACTACATAACTCCTGGTAGCAGATGCTAAAAACAGCCAGGATGAATGACTGCGAAATATTGAGAAATGCATTTATAGGAATTTCTATCGTGACCTCTGTTTCAGTCAATAGAGTGGTTTTCACAAAATATTTCAATCACCAGATAATTTAGTTCACTATACATAGTTGGTGTTAATATACCTGATTAATACAATGACATTTATCAAATTTTTTGCAGGAAGAAACCATGGGGAAATTTTTAAAATAGATACATTTTTTTTCTTTCCACAAATTAGGCATTTGCTTCTCAAAAGTAATCTAACATTTATAGAGATTTTGACAGACTAATGAATAGATACATTTCTATGGCAGGACAAGTACTAGTTTCAAGATAAAAGAGCAAGGCAAGGCAATAAACATCCAAACAAGACAAACATCTCACAGAGGTTCTGATTTTGCCATCTGACCATCAAGAAAAAATGGAGAAAGCACATCAGCTGCATGTCAAATAGGCGCCCTGCTGACCAAATGGCCTTCAGCATTCCACTGCAGAATAAATTATTTAAGCCTTTTGAATTTTGCTGTCTATTACAGTAATTACTAAACACAGATTATACCTTGAATTTTGACTTCAAAGCAGTCATTTCAGTTTTGAATCTTAGGAAATTTCATAATAGAAAAACCTGGAAGACTGGGCAAAGAAGATTGACCTTTTTGTCTTTGCTACATGGAGAATGGGTTTGTCTTCTTTCTGTAATATTCATGTCTCCAGTAAGAAGAGTATGCTCCTAAAAGCCAGGCTATCAGTTTCCTAACAGTACACAAGAAAAGGAAGGCAGAGCTCCTGTCTACTGAATGATAAATCAATGAAGAAGATCTTGCAATTACTGAGTATCACACGCTTAATTCTCACAATGACCCTCTAAGGGCATCATTATTATCCTATTTGACAAATGTAAAAAAAGATGTGTAAAGAAGCAAACACTTGTGTAAGTTAAACTGCCATGAAATTCCAGATCTTGGAGGAACATGGCCCTGTTACCTGCACTATCCTTGGGCCACCTTCCTGTCTCTGTATTTAACTTCTAAACCCACGAGCAAAATCAAGATAGCTCAATATATTCAAAATTGTGTTTACAGATTTGCTACTCAAGTCAAGTGACTTGAGACATTCTCTGAAGGTAGACCTATGACAGTGTGGTGGAGAAAGTCCTGAACTTTGAATCCGTTCATCTGGGTTCTAGAGCTGTGTCTCACTGCGTAGCCTTGAGGAAGTCACTAAATCTCAGTTTTACACATTTGTAAAATGAGATGATTGGACTCAATGCATGGGTTTTGAACTGCTAGATGTTGTTTTTTTAATTATACAGGGTTGGCTCAGAGATCACCATGGGGTAGGATTACATGGCTGACTGAGTTCCTAGTCCAGATTCTCCATTCTCCTGGAACATAATTATATATACACACTTTTGCAGTGGTCTCATGGTGAGTGCAGTGTTCCCTGCACCTTGAGCCTGGGTTTGGCCATGTGAATTGTTTTGACTAATGAGATATGAGCAGACATGATGTGACTGGAGGCTTGAAATGTGCCTGGGGGTAGAGCTTGTCCTCTTAAACTTCATAATCTTTTATAAAAAATAGCTTCTCACTGGTATTGCCTGCCCTTTAACCTGGGACCCACATAAGACACATGGAAGAGTGAACCTGAGCCCAACCAACAACCTGGAGAACAGACCAGATGACAGTCTGGACAGCTGCACAGATTAGCCAGCCTACATTATCAGAATTTCATAAGAACAAATGCTTGTTGGTGTAAGCTGCTGAGATTGTGGGGGTGTTTGCAGCATAAACTGCCTAAGAAAGAGCATTACAAGAAGACATCACTGGAGAGACTCCCAAACCCTCACTGTTGCTTCAACTCTGCTTATACATTTGGCAGCCTCATAATATTTCACTTGAAGAATAGGTCTCCAGTCAAATTGTTTGTTTGGTTGTTTGTTTACTTTATGCATCAGAAATGGACACATGGTCTAGAGGTGTTCAGAATCAGGGCCCTAGCCCTCCTTCACTCCGATGGTTCAATAGTCTCTTCAGTGCAGATGGCATTACATTGTCAGCTATAAAGAACCAGGACTTAGACTCAGGGATCCAAGTTTCCATACCTACTTCTGGCCCACAGCTAGTTGGTGACCCCAGTCAACTCACTGCATCTCCCCTCACCTGTGTGCTTACCTAGAAGTAAGGCACCAGAGTACCCCGAATGTGCCCATCAGCTCCCAGTTCCCATAAGTGTTTGTGATAAGGACATTAGAAATGGTGTCAGAGAGAGTAATAATCAGACTGGCCTAAGAGAGATGTGAAAAGTTTGGAAAAGAAGGAACTCTGAAAAAGTGGAGTTGGCTCTGTAGAGAAAGGGTCACAGAGGAAAATACTCTCTGACCCATCCTAAAACCCATCTATCATCACACCATAGCATCTCTAGGGCAAGTTATAGTAAACCGAGGCCACACTCCCAAAGGTAACAACTACCTGCCTTAATCCCAGGTAGATGGTGCTCCTTGGGCAAGTCTGGTCATTAATCATTCACAGTATGCTGTGCATTATATGACAGAGGTTGCGAACTGGTGGCCCACACACAGCTTGTATTTAGCTGGCATGGTGTTTAAAAATAGGAATTAAAAAATTTTTTTAAATAAAAAAATAGTAATTTATTGCTAATATGGAAAAGCCAATTATTCCCGCCCCCCCCCAAAAATTTCAGATTTCCGGTTTTTATGAAAAACTGGAAGATTTGGCAACTGCCGAGTCTGTATTCCAATGCAGCACCAAGTAGCCAGAGGTAAGAAGGAGCTGCCTCCTTTAGATGGGGCCTGTGGCTCTTGGTTCTCAACAACTTTGGTGCTTGTCTTCTACTCATTCTGGCCACCTGCTTGGCTGTCCATGAACTCTGAGAGAGACCCAGGGGAAAAACAAGGGGTTTGGCCTGCAGGCTTCCAAAGATCCCGTTTTAAAGCAAAAACACTGAAGCATGAATTGTGCCGGGCCATAAGCGTTTTAGATCACCAGAGAAGCCTACCTACATTGCATAAGAAATACTCATAGATACTGAGTAGCCCAGTTTAAAAACATAAAGGTGCATTTCCCAAATCTAAAAAGATTTTGCTAAATTGACTCATTTCACTTTTTGCCTACAATTGTATTGTCATTAGTATGTAGAGCCCCGCTTCCCTCAAAGGGCGCTTTGATGTAAGACTAACAATGGGAGTTTTCGGACTTGTCTGTGCAGTGGTCAGGAATAAGTTTCGGTGTCCCACTCAGCTCTATTCCTGTCTTTATCACTAGAAATTATGGAAAACATGATTTCCAGCTTGGAGAAGTTGGTTCTGGCTGTTAAACTTTTATTTTCCCCTCTAATATTGGTAATGTTTCTCTAATTTTAGCTGTGCCAGAATCACCCAGAGGATTTGTTCAAGCACAGATTGCTGGGGCCCATCCCTAGAGTTCCTGATTCAGCAAGTCTGTGGTGGGGATAGGGAATTTGCATTCCTAATGAGTTCCCTGGTGGTACTAACACCATGGTCCTACATGGATGCTTCCAGCAACACTGAAATAACATGACTTTGGGCAGGTAACTACCTATCTGGGTTCAGCTTTTCCATTTATAAAACAAGGGTAAGATTTAATCCTCTCTCAAGTTTGTTTGTTTTTTTTCCCCCTTATCAAAGAATAGTGTAGAACTATCTTAAAACCAGTTTTCTTTCCTTGCAACATAACCTTATGCAATTGTGTTTCTTTTCTTTCTGGACATGCAATGAGTTTAACACTCATCTGAGCAATGGCAAAAAAGCTCTTTATTAGGAAAACCACATTGTTTTCTCAGCATTTCTTTAGTGTTCCTCCTGAGAAAAAGCATTCTCATTTTCTTTCCGTCTGTGCTTCTTTAGAAAGTACAAGAGTATAGGAAAGTTCTAAATCTACATACATTTAAAAAGTTTGACAATAATTATGGCTGAGAATGATAATTTTATCTTTGGCCTTAATTTACAAGTCAGAAGATAAATCATATGGTTTAAAAAAGATAGAGAGACATCCACTGCCTTTTAATTAATGAACTTCGTTGTGCTTTTTAGCACAAGGATTCCACATATTAAGATGGTTCTGAATGAGCTTCAGTGATTGATTATTTACTGTAATCTTTCCTGTGCTAACTAATGAGGCACAGAGACCATAACTGAGATGTCAGTACAATTTGATCCTGTCAAATTAAATTTCATTTGACTCATATTCTCCCTTCAGGGTCACCAGTCAGAGACTGATCAGTAATTTAGTAGGGGTTGGCCTTCCTCAGAAATCATTTCCTAATAACCATAAATATAAGCTAGCCTCTAGGCATCTAAGTCCAAATGCCATTTCTTCTTGGTGGGAACACTACTAACACAACAAAGCAGTTCATTTTTTGCAGCTATTTGCTCACTGAAGCAACCTTTTTATTCCCCTTCATATTTTCCTTTATGGGAAAAAAAAAACATATAAATATGTATATGTATATATGTGTGTGTGGATATATTATATATCCGGACACACACACACATATAGTCCATATCACTGAATATATATATATATATATAGTCCATATATATGTGTGTGTATATATATATATAGTCCATATCACTGAATAATTATGAGTACGTATAAATACATACACAGACTTTTATTGAGATACAACATACATTTAGTGCACTAATCTTAAGTATATAGCTTGATGACTTTTTACACATGTAAATACTCAAGTGCTCACCACCAGACCAAACTACAGAGCATTTCCATAACCCGAGGCCGAAGTCATCATCCAAGTCAATGTCTGCAATTCCCCACCTCCAACCCAGGTTGTCATTAGTCTAACTTCAATCATTATCAATTAGTTTTCTCTGTTCTTTACAGTCACATAAATGTTATCACACAGTAAATATATACTCTTTTGTGTCTGATTTCTTGCACATGACCTAATGTCTATTAGATTGATCCATACTGTTGCATATATCAGGAGTCCCTGCCTTTTCATTACCACGATGTATGAATATACCACAATTTCTCTGTCCATTCTTACAGCCATGGACCTTAGGCTTGTTTCTAGCATAGTTAAGATTGCACTGCTACAAATGTTTCTGTACTTGTCATTCAAGCACCTTTTAGGTTCTCTGCTATTCACCTGAGAGGGGTGCTGGTAAAATGACTTGTTGGATGGTCCTATATTTCCTAGTTTTTATCAACCTGCATGTGGCTCTGACATGATGTTTGTTTGCACCTACATATAACCAAGGTTGGGGGGGAGGGATTTGAAAAGAGAGTGGAGTCAACTGTAAGAATACCACCAATACATCCCCATTTAACCCCCCAAAATGACTCGAGGCTGGCCCTATCTGGAGCAGTTTTATGATATGACAATCTGAGAGCCACAAGAGACATCAGGAGGCCAAGCCAAGCCAGGCACCTGCAGGCAGGTATGTGATATTTACAATTAAGACCCAGAGAGGTTTAGAGACTTTTTTAAAAGTCACATAGCTGATAAATGACTCCTAGAGCCTAACAAAGTTGGGAACACAGGTCAAGTTTTTGTGTTGTTCAAATTGCCCTGTACGAGGGTCCCTGGCCAAGGGCATAGGAGTGAGGGTGAGAGTCCACCAGTTATTGCAAGTGAAACACTGATTGAGGAATCCAAGCCATTCATTTTTTTTAAAAAGATTTTATTTATTTATTTGACAGAGAGATAAAGAGCACAAGTAGGCAGAGAGAGAGGGAGAAGCAGACTCTCCACTGAGCAGGGAGCCTGACGCGGGGCTCGATCCCAGGACCCCGGGATCATGACCTGAGCTGAAGGCAGCCGCTTAACTGACTGAGCCACCCAGGCGCCCCCCAAGCTGTTCATTTTTGCAAAGACTGCTTGATCACTCTGGTGGATGTAGTTGGTTACTCCTGGGGGCCGTCCTGGCGAGAGAGCCTTGGCCAGGTCCTCATCATCAGTGGTGGAAGCAGAGCCATTTCAAGGATAAAGTAAGCTGAGGAACTGTCCTAGACACTGAAAGGAGTAGTCAACCCCCTTCAGTGTCAGACTTACCCTTCTTTTCCACCCTGCATGGTCAATCAGAAAGTGGTCTTTTGGGAAGAAAGAGGGCAGCTAAACTAGCTGTTGTTTAAAAGGGCCCATGAGGGGCACCTGGGTGGCTCAGTTGGTTAAGCGGCTGCCTTCGGCTCAGGTCATGATTCCAGGGTCCTGGGATCGAGTCCCGCATCAGGCTCCCTGCTCAGCAGACAGCCTGCTTCTCCCTCTCTCTCTCTACCTACTTGTGCTCTCTATCTCTCTGTCAAATAAATAAATAAAATCTTAAAATAAAAATAAAAGGGCCCATGACTCATGTGTTTACATAATCAGCCCATTCCAGCACTATCATTCCCAATCAAAGCCAATCTCTCCTTCCAGACACTCTCTCAGGCTGTCTATTATGCT
The DNA here is from genome assembly GCF_029215605.1 of Mirounga angustirostris. Taxonomy (NCBI): domain Eukaryota; kingdom Metazoa; phylum Chordata; class Mammalia; order Carnivora; family Phocidae; genus Mirounga; species Mirounga angustirostris. Next base: position 139,454,144 of record NW_026991709.1, on the reverse strand, counting down.
TATGTGAGTGATCTTCCCCTTCCATTCTGTCCCTGATACTCATTTTCACTGGCATAAACAAACTCACAGTGGGTGAGGAAGCAGGGACCGAATATGATTCACTTCTTTCACCTGTCATGATACACTTGTGGGGGCTGAGTAGGAATTAGGAAGTGCTGTTGCCGGGTCTGACTGGGAACAATAATTCAGTATTTATTGAGTTAATCCCTCTTGTCTTCCTGTTGATAGATTCTCGTGCCAGGTTCCACAATAGAGACTAGAAATAAACCAAGTCAGACAGAAAATAGAAGGACTAGCAGAAATGAACTCAGCTCATCGCAATTCTGTAATTAAGTCACAAATCCCTCCTCTCAATTTTAACAGAATAAATTCAGCAAATGTTTACTGGACACCTATTAGGTTCCATGGATACAAAAATAAGCCACAGTCTCTGTCATCAAGAAAGTTTCTATTTAGAAGGATAATTGGGACAAATGCAGATTTAGTTTCTTTGTTCATTCATTTAATAATAGATGTTGAGTTTCTGCACTCTTCCAAACATTGTGCTAGGTTCTCAGCATGCATATATGAATAATGTTGGCCTCATGGTCCAGAATAGCAATAAGATAAAGCAGAACAATAGAATCACAGCAGTAGCAAAAACATATTCCACCAATATTAGCCCTACTCTGTGTTGGACACTTGGGATATGATGATAAAAAATGCACACAAGAATGAAGCTTCTTATGTTTTCCTGGGGGAGAAAACAAATGAACAAGAATATTATAGATTTTGGTAAATACTATAAAAGAGAGCACTAATAAATATTAATAACAATAAGTACATAAATATTAATCATCAAAACCATCAATAAATTGCTATATGCTCAACTGCATGCCTTTAACATCTATTTTTTTAATTTAGTCTTCAAAATAAACCCTATGAGGTAGTTATTATACCAAATTTGCAGGGGACAAAAATGAGATTCAGAGAGATGAAGAGTTTTCCCAGGTCACACAGTATTGCAGCAGCAGACCCAGAGATTTGAACCTGGAGGCAGGTCACTCTGCCTCCGGAGTCTACCTCTTAACTCCAACACTGTCAAAGGGCTTTGACAATTCAGTGGAGGGAATGGGGATGGAGATGAGGGGGAGGAAACATCACACTTGGTCAGAGGTAGGATTGGAAAATGTTTCCTAGAGGAGAAGTTCTTTAAGATAGCAGAAATGAACTCATAATAATATTAATCATTAAAACCAACCATCAATAAATTGCTATATGCTCAACTGTAGATATTATGGATGGATCACCTCTGAGACAGGGCAGTTCGGAAGGAGTTCACCTACAGAACAAAGCACTTCCCTTCTTATTGATTATCAACACTTACTAAAGAACTGAATGATTCGTTTAAGGATTGTTTAGTCTTATTTAAACATGAACGTCTTTATATACAGCCTCAGCCACTGTCCCACCCTCAGGTACAAGTGCAAAGAAGGGAAATGTAATCCTGGATGGCTGACCTTTTGGCTATGTCAGAAGTGGAGAGTGGGGAGAAATTTGTTCTTTGAAGTCAATCGGGGATCCAGATGTCTTCCATCTTATCAAAATCTTGAGGCATTTAAAAGCCAGATTAATAACTGACTGGTTCCTAAAGCAAGCCCAAGTGAATAAACCAGCCAATTGTAAAGAATACTCCTTAGGCAAGAGAAATTCTGGAGGCATCAGGCACCTAAAAAAGGCTTACAAAGTGAGCTTGCTAACTTCAGGCTTTGCCTACTTATAAAAAAGACACACACTTTAGCCTTTTACAGTTATCAGTAGGTCCCTTCAGCCAATGGCAAAATTAATTCCTTGCAATTCCTTATCTCCTTATTTACCTGAATCATCAAGAATGCAACTAACCACCAGAGAAGGAACAGTGAGACATGGTGGGGCCATTTCTGCCATATGTAGTCCCCCCCAGAAAGAACTTAAACTATCAAATTTATTAAAGTTTAGGCATAGAAAAATAAGTCCAAGGGACTGACGCAGGTGGTGGAAGTATGTACAGCCTGTGATGCGGGCAAAAAGGAAGGAGATGGAAATTCACACAGAGAGAGGTGGCGCTCTCAGGAAAATTACACAGGAGTGGACAGCCTTGAGGATTTCTAGGTGGCCAGGGAAGAGAGGACCTTTCCAGCAGTGTGGGCAAAGGGGCGGAGCTGTAGATAGTGTGGTGTGGGCACAAGACTGAAATTGAAGATGCAGGAAAAAGATTGGAGAAAAATATGAAGAGGTGGGATTCTGGAAGCCCTTGGATGGCATATTAAGGAGTTCGAATTTAATCCTTTTAAGCAGAGAGTCAGGCAATCGCGTTTGCATTTTAAACAGCAAAACCTGACCAGAAGAAAGGGTGGGCAATAAGGAGTTAAAGACCAGTTTGGGGGTTAGGTACAAATTTGCATATTTTCTCAGGTGTCTTGCTACTTCCTGCACCTGAAAAGCTCATCTCAGCTTCTCCTTCTGCCTATGTGAATTCTTCATTAAAACATCATTGTATAAACATTTAATGAGTAATATAAGTACATAGATAGCTAAGGCCGGTACCCCATTCAAACAGAGGCCCAATCCTAGATGTCTACCTACAAGGATCCACTGCCAACAGTTTGGTGTCTTCTCCTACTTTTTGTATGTATTTTCATGTATGTACATATTGTTTTATGTGGGTTTTTTTTTAAAACATAACTGGTATCATATTGCACATGACTTTGCTGATTTAACATTTTGTTATGGGTGTTTTTCCATGTTTCCAGAGTGACCTGATTATTTCTCATACCCGCATAAGATTCTGTAGTGTGGCTACATGTCAGCTCATCCCCTTAGGTTGTGCTAGTTTGCACTGTTAAATCCACTGCTGCAACTAATATTCTCAGACTTGCCTTCTTGTATGCGTCTGAGTATTTTTCAGGGTAGCGACTAAGAAGAGCTATTGCTGGATGGAAAATTGTGCCCATATATAATTTAATAGATTTTGCCAAATTACTCTCCTAAATGGCTATATCAACTTATGCTCCCACCCACAGTGTGAAGCGCAGATTCGGATTCTATTAATTGCTGCCCCTCCTCTGTGAATTAGTTCTCTCCCCCCACCCCAGTCCACAAAAAGCCACCTATCGCTTTGAACTATTCCAATACTTTTTTTTTCTTCACTACTCCTCTGACAACTAATGAATCCTGTCTTGTATTCTACTTATTTTATATGTTTTGTCTCCTTTCGCCTAATAGATTGCAAATGTATCCAGAACATGAGTCTTATTCTATTCATGTTTCCATCTTTGAGTGTCTATGTTACCAGAAATAGAACCAACGCAGTAGTTACGGGGTAACATTGTGAAGACAGAAATTAGTCTGGCTTCCTGAATTGTAGGAAACTTTATAGAACTCAGAATGCCTGCTGGCATGACGAGAGTTGACAAAGCATTGTTGCCATCACACTTCAAGGAAATAAGGGTTCATAACACTCCAAATGGAACAAACCCTTCTCCACTTTGCCATCAGGGTTTAGTTTATTACTTTTGTCAGTCACACCTCCTCCCTTCCCTGATTCTGCCAATGGGGTGATAAATACTAGAACAATACCAGTTTCTTAAGAACTTAAAGACATAATAAACAGGTCCCCTGCCCATGGCTTGTGGGTGTGCTATAGAAGGCATTTCTGGAGTGTTAAAATTAGGTTGGTAGAGCTAAATGAGGCTCTCCTCTCTCCTGCGCTGCTTGGCCCACTGGGTAAAATGTGGCCCAATGAATGCACCAAGTTTACCAATCACTTTAGCAGCTCCCCCTACTGTGAAAAGTAGTTAATAATGAAGTAGAGATTTTCTGTCACCCCCCCCGGGTGGTAAAGGGTGATAGCATCTTAAGAACTGTAGCATTTACCATCTTCCCAGATCAGGGACTTCCTATCATCATTGTCAAAATGCCAGAGTATAGTATCAAGAGAGAAATGCTACCCCTGTGAAGCCAAGGGACTCATTAGGAGAAAGATCAATATAACATTCATCTCAGAGGAATACATTTTCACCCAGTTTATATAGATCACAGAGACTTTTTTTCCCACTGGTATAGCCACGTGTGTGGTGGCAGAAGTTGAGGGTAAGTTGAGGAAGGAGGAAGCATCTGATGTCTGTATTCCAAAACCATATATCTTGTATGGCACACAAAATACCATGCACCTTCAGTAATTTCTGACCATCTTATACTTGTTAGAACCAAGGTCAGGAATTCTTTTTAATGATTCCAATACGCCTCGGGCACCTGGGTGGCTCAGTCGTTAAGCGACTGCCTTCGGCTCAGGTCATGATCCCAGGGTCCTGGGATCGAGTCCCACATCGGGCTCCCTCCTCGGGGGGAAGCCTGCTTCTCCCTCTCCCCCTCCCGCTGCTTGGGTTCCTGCTCTCGCTATCTCTGTCTCTGTCAAATAAATAAATAAAAAATCTAAAAAAAAAAAAATGATTCCAATACGCCTCACTTTTATCTACCAAGGGACCACTACATGTTCTGATTAGGTACTCTAAAAGGTTATATGTAAAAAAGAATATGAGGAATCAACAAGGATGATCTTTAAAACGATTCAGGTAGATGCACAGGAATAACGGAAAGAAAGAAACAAAGCCTTAATTCTGAAGCCTGGATACGTAGTCTATTCTGTTTAAAGGAGACATCAGATGCCGGACAGTTAATTAGAGATGTAAGTCTTGTTTTCCCATTTGCCTACCTGCTTTGTTCAACTCTGTTTTTATATTTTCTATAACTTGAATGTTTACTAATGGGGGCTTCATTGGACAATGGGAATGATGGTGAGCATCAGGGAATATACTTGGGGTGTTCACACATAGGACCCCGATCTTCTTCCCCTGCGTCCTTGAAACACAGTAATGCAGCCCCAGGAAGCCAGTCCTGAGAGCCTCAGTCTGCACTGCAGTCCCCTATGGCTTGATGGCAGACACGGCACTTAAGAATTCATATCCTCCCACAGAGCAGATCCATGCATCAAAATTGCACATGTCCTTCAGAGCAAATATGGAGACAATCAACAATTTCTACTCCATTTAAAATGATAAAAACCAGAAAATAAAACTATAAAGGAAATGGAGAATGTCATCAGAACCATTTATCAGAGGGCCTTCCAACTACGAGCCAGAATAAAAATTCCATCTTATGGGATAAAAATGAAAAGAATGCAGAACAAATGGGTAAGTTGACAGAGGCACCATGCTTCTTTGTTCCTTTTATTAGGCTGCTTACCTCAAGACTATTTATGAATTCCTCTTGTGAGCCTCTAATAGCAAGTGTGTATGTCTGTTGATGTCTGTTGATTACTTATTGAATTTCCTATAATATTCACTTTTCCAGTAATTTACCATGAAGGAACTCTGCACACTTCTTTGGAGAGTGGTCATGATCAGGTCTAACCGCCATAATCCAAACCTTGGAGGGTGCATTTTGTCTCGTGTGCTCACTGCTACTAGTTATTAGCAGATTAGCAGTTATCACCAATTATTACCATTTATTGTCACTTCTTACAACGGCAATCCATTGGGAGCCATAATTTTACACAGACTGGCATTTCTTAGCATCTTTCCAACCACTAATGTGTCAACCTAAGAGGTAAAATGAGACACTGAATTTCTTATCTTTGGAAAGAAATTCAAATTCACATTCAAATTAAGAGCAAGAAACCTCATGTAAATATTTTCCAAGATTGTATCCACTGTAGTAGTTTGCACATGTAAAATAATGAAAACAATACCATTGGTCTTCTGGGAATCCAAGTTAGGAGTTCACTAGAGAATTGCTTTTGATTATTTATGTCTTGGTTGATGGATGGTGCTCAGTGAGCTCATTAGACATTCTGGTCATCTCATGAATTCAAGTCAAACAATTGCTCTTTAGCATCTATCTCATTCCAAACAGCATTCTGACTGTGAGGTTATAAAGATGAGTGAGACATACTTCCCGTCCTCAAGATGGTTACATTTTATTATGAGCATAAATGATTTCACTGGATCATTAGAAAATACTAATTATATATGTGACACCTGTATGCTTGACCTTTGGGATTTTAGTGTGGAAGAATAGGATGCTTTGATCCCTTTTTGATTAAGTAAAGGGTTTTATTCCCAGGATGTGGTATTTGTTGTATTGAGCCCCAAACCCAAAGTGTTGACCATGACTGTCAAAGATAGTTGAGAAGTGTTATGGGTGGTCGGGATATAGAAAAATATTGAGGTAAAATTCCTTCGTCCCCCTAGGAAAAGCTTTCCCATGAAAGAATGGGAAATTTTCTTTAGAATCCCAGCTCCAAACTGGACCTAAATTCTCAAGATGGTCCTATCTCAAATAAAATAAAAACCCTTTCAATCAGATTACTTTTCTGCTGGAATTATAATGCCTTAAATAATTAAGAACCTGTCTTAAATAATTGAGAACCTAGATGCTAGAATATATTAATTATAATAATCTACAGCTAACTTGGCATTAATGGAGTCCTGTATATAATGGGCATGCAAACAACTGTTTTATATGCTTAAAACTAGTTTAAAATAAAATATTACTTCAAGAATCTCAATCATGTTACTTGTTCATTTAGAAAATCAAATCCTTTCCACATAGATAATGCAAAAGTAAATTTTAGTCCAGCCCATGTTGGAATTATGAAAAGATTAATGAGACCCAAATCAGTGACTCTTCAGTATACTTTTAAATGATTAAGTAGTTTTCATCAAAAGATTTCAAGTAAATTTTGGGATACCATGCAATTAAAAGAAACAAACAAAAAATCAATTCCACTCCCCCAAACCTTCAATTGCTTCTATAGTACCCAACTACTTAGTTTTTCGGTCAAGGCTTTTTATTATTTGGTCAATATCTTTCCACTATTATTCTTTTATACCATAATTTAAGCCAAACTAGTCTAAATATTTTCCATTAACATGCTATGGACTTTCTCACCATTAGATTAAAAATTCCAGATTCTATTTTACTCATGTCTCTATCCCTAGGATCTAGCACAGTATTTGGTACATAGGAAGTAATCTGAGAACTGACCTAAAATCCTATATACCCCTGCTCTGATATTTATTCCATCCAAAATTCCATTTCTCTCATCCCTTCTCCAAAGACCATTGAAGATAATATTGAAGACACCTCCTTCTGAAGGCTGAACACTTCCACTATTTCCATTTGCTGTGCATCTTACTTGCACTGTGAGTACAATACACTCTAGTCTACTTTACAATTAATTATAAACATGCCTTGACTCCCCAATTAAAATATTAGTACCATAAGTTCAGAGATAGCATCATTCCTCTTTGCATCCCCCACTTAGCAGAGCTCATGCACACAATTGGTGGGTGAATCTTTTCATTTGCTGAAGAGTCATCCGAATATAGCATTTCCTCAGATGTGAAAAACAGATTTGTTGGTTAATATCTGATCCTTTTAAATTGAAGCCCCATTCCTTACAGTCATTTGAATATTATACTTGAGCACAGCGGTAGTAGCCTGAGTAATTATGTCCCTTTATTTCTGTCCTTGGAGTTAGGACTTTGGAACATAGCATCCTAGTTTATATCAATTTTCATGGAACATTTGCAACGATCTCCCTTGTCATAGTAAGTAGGGAAAAGCTGGGTGCTCTAGTTATCTGTCTGCTATCTGATAAATTAGTCTACTCAACCAGACTGGAGTAGTGGGAAAAAAAATAGAGCTAGAGGCCAGCCCCTTGAAGACTTTGCAGGATGAGGACAAAAATGACAGATGCAGATCCGTTGTGGACCTACTAGTGTTTCTCGGCTAGCCTGTTGTGGAGATTTAAGCACCTTGAGTCCGGGACCGTCCTGTTTATCAGAACGCTTAGTTTCAAAACACAAAGGTAACTTTCCAAAGTTTTCCCCATAGCTTCTGAAAATGAGCATTGAACATCTGCTCCTTGATACTTAACAGGATTTCAGGCCTGAAGGAACAAGACATGATGCTTTTGACTGCAAAAAGAAAGCATCCATTAGTGTAACTTCTACACCTCTATCACAACAGTGATGGCTGAGAAATCAGTTATAAAAGAAGAGAAAGAGTTCTTGGAGATATAGCCAAGGGGTATAAATCTTTCAAAAAGGCTAGGGTCAAAGAATTTGATTTGGAAAGTGCATTGACAAATGTGCCACCTGCAATTCTGCCCAATGCAGACATCACTAATCAATCATGGCATTAGATTTCTTCTGCACCATACCCCCAGCAGTCATCGATACAGGTACTATTTGCCCTCCTGCAGTTAGGCCAAAGAGCCCATTGCCAAACAAACATGCAACGAACAGGACCCTGGTTTTCACTGCACATTCAGTTCCGCTCAATAAACTGAATCTCTTGCTACTCACTGGGGAATTTATAGTTGAATAAAACATGGTCACTATCTTCAGTGGCATCACAGTCTAGAGAAGAAGACAGATTCTAAAATAATTCATTTCAACATCATGGAAGAAATCATTGGCTTTAGTACCAGAAGCTATAAAGTAGGGTGCTTAGTTTAGTCTGTGGTGGGGAACGTTAGAGAGTGTGTCTCATATACATGAGCTGGGAAGACCTGAGCACAGAAGAGTTAGAAAGATACTCAAGAGAGAGGAGATAGCATGAGTAAAGCACTGATTGTGCAGCAGCAGGGTGTGTGTGTGTGTGTGTGTGTGTGTGTGTTGCATATGTGGGAGGCATAATATAAAAAGTACAATATTTCTGGAGGGGAAAGTCTGAGATGGGGATTGCTATAAATGAGGTTGGATAGATAATCCAGGATCAGTTTAGGAAGGCCTGCTAAGAAATATAACTTGTTTCTCCACATCCCCGCGAAAACTATGAATCTTACATGGAAGGCTTTTAAGGAAGAATGGGTGAATGGGCAGATGGATGGACAGATAGGTAGATAGATATAGAGATACAAATATAGATTTAAAAGTTATATATTTAAGAGACAAATCAGAACAACTTGGGTTACAGATTGGAACTGAGGAGTGCAGGAGGTAGTAGGAAGAATCAGGTAAACTCAACTGTGGTTAGGTCGCGTGGAGCCCACCTAAGCGAGTTCCCAATAGCCATCCACAATATAAATTGACCACATTACCACTTACTCTCTTTCTTCTGGCTTAAAACCGTCTCAATTAGAATTGGCACTTGGATAAAACAGGCCATTGTTAAAATTGAGCATATTACACCTGGAGGGACAGTGCACTGGCTTTGCAAAGAGGGAAGCAAGGAATCGCAATTCCATCCTATTTCATCAATTTGTCTTGCCTCTTAGGCTAATTACCAAAACAGGGTGTGATGGGATGGTACCTGAAAAAGGAAAGCATTTGGCAAAAGGGAGTATAAAGTGGGAGGGAAGTGGTGATATACAGGAAAATGCCTCCAAAGGAAATGCCCTTTGTCAGAAAAATTGCATAGTTGAACAGCTGCACCAGCATTTAGGGCTGCGAATAAACTATTTTATTCAATAGATTTATCAGCAAACATTTATCAACATTCACCATGTGCCTTGCATTGTGTTAGACTCTGTGGTATCACAGGGTATGAGCCCCAGTCTCATGGAAATTTGGCTTTAAGTCGGAGATGTGCAAACATAAAATCAATAGTGAAATTAAAAACCAAAGCTATGTACTATGTGGTACTGCTGGCTGGTGCAGAGGGAACTCATAGAAAAAGATCTTTCCTGTGGATATTTGAGAAAGTGAAACTGAGCTACAAAGGATGGTAAGATTAAAATAGGAGGAAGGATCCTGGGAACAAGAGAGTTTAAAATAACTTTCAAACTCCTCTCCATAATATAGGAGGAGATCAAGAAGGAAAGACAGGCAGGGAGAAGAGAGCCAACACTCATAGCACATGGCCTGGACTTTCTATATATTTTCATTCGGCTCCAACAACAATCATCAGTCCTATTTTATAAATGTGGAAACTGAGGTTCACAGAGCTTAACTGTCTTGCACAATGTCACGCAGCTGGTAAACAAATGGGCCGGGGACAGAAGCCCAGGGATGTCTGCCTTTAAAGCAGGGTTTCTCAACCTCCGCACAACTGAAATTTAGGAGTGTATAATTCTTCATTGTGGTGGGCTGTCTTGTTCCCCTAATAGATGCCAGAAGCACCCCCTCCACTGTGACAACCAAAAATACCTCGAGACATTGCCAAGTATCCCTCAGGGGATAAAAGTGTCCCCAGTCGAGAGCCATTGATTTAAAAATTCTTCACATGATAGAAAGCTAAGAATGAGTTGACTTTGAACATGAATTCCAAGGACAGTCAGGAAATCAACTCTGATGGACCATAAGGTGCGTATTAAAAGATGTCAACAATTATGTTAAATAAATGCCTGAAAACAGCAACCTGAGTCAGAAAACAGGCAGGAATAGGGTAAGTCAGGCAGCCAGGCTCGTTGGCTGAACGCACTACAGAACCAGTGCCGTGGGCATGGCCATGACCACACTCACATACGGGGCACCCCAGCTGACGTAGCATGCTCCCCTGCTGGAACAAGGCCCCTGGCATGCTGTGGCTGGCAGTGCACCAGGGAAAGGATACTGATGGACTGAAAGAAAGGGTTCTCCCCCACCATCCTCCTTTGTAACTATCTCTGGATTCAAAGTCAGCTGCAAGTTCACCTGATTGTCAAGTGCACGTCACATGGCTGAGCCCTTCCTAAGATTGTGACTAGGGTCTCCGATTTTATGTTTCTACAATGGAAGAAAAGCGAAGGACAGATGTCTACCACAGGTTATTTTTTTACCAGAGACAATAGACAATATTAACCCTTAGAGGAAGGGAAGGAGATAATCAATCATTTTTGCAAGAAGCAACATTAAAGAACTTCTCATTCCTACTCTGATAAACACTGAAGGCAGCTGAGAAGAGCTAAGAGGGCCACTGCATTGGAATACTGGGTGGTCTGTTCCCCGTATACACGAGCCTGCTAGAGACGGGGAGATGTCAGCACTTAAATGGAGAGTGGGTTCACTCCTTGCGCATGAGGCTGAAGGGAGAGGGGTGGTGGGCAAGACTCTTGCAGAATGATTTCAGATGCTCCAGCATCCCCCTGAAGCCCTCATTCCCACCATTTCAGCCAACATTGTGCTTTCCCTCCACTTCCTCCTTTCACTGTTGGGCAATCTCAATTGTCCAAGTGCTCTTAAAACAGTGACTACCTTTCAGGCACGCATGATGAATATCCAAACAGTCTTCAAAGGAATGTCGATTTTTCTCTCATCTACATGTTCCAGGAAGAAGTTTACAGCCCAATTTCCTATCCTCTTCAGAGGACAGAATCAAGACCTGGAGAATTGAAACTGCCATCCACTGTGATCTACTAGATGAAGGCTTATCCAGAAGGAATACATCAAAGGATGCATTTCCTATTTCTGCATAAGTTCTGAAAAAACATGTTAGCTTTATAATCAGTGACTTCAAGTAAGTTACACCTTGAATTACACAAAAGACCCGACCTTGCAAAAGTCCTTCCCTTTCTGCCATTGCTGTCCTTCCCTCTCTTCGGTTTCTGCTGTACAGATTATCCCTATCTGTGGCTAGTGATTCAAAGACAAACCTAAACTGTGAAATCGGTCATAAAGAATAGTTAGTGCTTCCTTTCTTCTGCTTATTGATGCAGAGAGCTCTTTCTCTGGATAGAAATTTCCCTTCCTGTGATAACCAAAAGGTCCTTTTGACTTATTCCATTGAGTATGTCCCCTAAAGTGTTGAGGTTGGCTCTTTGGTCCAGCTTCCCAAAAAAGCAGCCACCTCCCATTAAAAGAAAAAAAAAAAGGAAGGGAGGAATAATGGAAATGATGAGTTAATCTAGAAATAGCAAAGGACTGATCCTACCAGTTAGCTGTAGGAGATAGAGGCTTATTTCTCCTTTCCTCTAGCAAAGAAATCGATATATATTTGGTTGAACCAACAAAGCTGCATGCTACTTTTTCCAAATGATTTTTCTCTGCTTTTAAATCAATTCTTTGAATGGATTAGGAGGAGAAAGAAAGAAAGATGCCTTGTATTGGGGAGGAAAACTTTTGCTTTCTTCCCTCCTAGGTTCTTTGGCTGGCCTAATAATTGAATTGACATAAGACAGATTAACAGGAGAAAACAAAAAAAGCAAAACAAGTTTTGATTTGTACGTCTAGGAACCCATAGAAATGTAAGAGTCAAAGAAGTGACAAAAGCAGGCAGCTTTTATACCTTTTGGACAAAGAAACAATCAATCTGTGAATAGTTGATCAGACAAAGAGGTTTGGGCTGAGGTAACAAATTAATGAAATAACAAGGTTGGTTTATATAACCTACTTGGCCCTGAATTCCCTATCTCTGAAAATAAGGATGACTTCTGCTCTCCAGGTGCAAGGAGGATATCCCTCACATGGGGAATTTACTTCTAGCTTTCAGGGGAACAGAGGAAGGTCAGAATGTCCTTCTTGCACTGGCTATTACTTACATAACTTTAATTCAAAATAATTACTATGCCAAAGTGGCATATTATGAGGCGCCTGCCCTGGATCACATCATTTTAATACAGGTTTGGTTTTAAGTCTCAAAAACAATGAACCAGCTGATTGAACATTTCTTTCTTCCAGGTAGGTTTAAGGAGCAAGTATATAGATTATTTAGGGTACTTTCAGCAGCAAGTAAAAGAAACCCCACCCCAAGCTGACTTAAGTGGGGAAAATTTGGTTCTTTCACATAAAAAGAAATCCCAAGATAGTATGGGCCTCAGAGTTATTTGATTTAGAAAGTCAAGGGCCCAGGGTTCTGTTGTTCCTCCAGTCCACCAAGCCTAGAATAGTTTCATTTTCAAGATGGTAGCAAGGTAGCAGTTCAAGGGGAACGACATAGCTGTGACATAATCCAGACGTAAAGAGTATGTCTCCCTGTAGCCGTCCCGATGATGTGAAGACACTTTTCCTAGGTGTTCCTCAAGATAATTTTATTTCTTAATATTTAGAATTGAATTGCATGCCTTCTCTGGACCCCTAGGCTAGTGGTTCACAAATTAGACAATAATATCATGGTGCGTTTTTGGTTGTCACAACAACTGGTTGACTCTTAATATTTAGCAGGAAATATTTAGACTGCTAAATGTCCAATGATACATAAACAGCGCTGCACAAAAAATGAATGGTACCACCCAAAATGTCAAGAGACTTTGAGAAACACTTCCCTTAACCTAATCAGGTATTCTTTGGACCAGAGAATGCTTTTAGTTTTCCCTTAGGCATTTGCCTGCAGAGAGGAAGGGTGGATACTGAACAAAATAAAAAAGGATTTTCCTGTTAAGAGGAAAGAAATTGTCAATGGATGCTGGCTAGGCATCCAATAATGTTTGCTGTATTATCTGATCCTGAGACAAATGTCATTTATTCACTTACTGTTGTATTGATATGTTTCACATTTTAAAAAGTCTGTGTAGGACTCCTAGAGACTTAGAAGACCAATTAAGAAGCTGTTGCAATAACCTGGGTTGGAGATGACATGACTATGAATTAAGGCGGTAGTAAAGGAGATGGAGAGAAGTGAATGGGCTCTAGAGCTATTATGGACAGAAACCAATAGGTCTTGGAAAGTTACTAGATTTAAAGTGTTCAGGATAATTTTTTGGTTTATGGAAGTCTGAAGCCATCCACTAAATCTCAGTCACTCATATCCATTGAAAAACGGCATCCAACTTACCATTCTATTCTCCACCAATATGCATGCCCTCCTTCCTGATGACATCAATAACCACACAGTATATTAAATGCCTTGGCCTTCTATTTGCTATTTTCAGTGCCTTGGCCCTCTATATGTTACTTTTGCACCTCCAATTTTCTTGTCTTTCTTGTCTCCTTTTAAATTCATTCATATGCTTATAACCTACATCTTATTACCAAGAGCTGGACCACTTTCAAAATCAAAATTCCACATTTTTCTATATTTTTATAGTTTACTCTCCTTTTGAAATCTTGGTTCTAAAAATTATTCAATTCTGCCATCCTCCAATCTTGTTATTTCACCTCCCTTTCACTGTCCAATATGCCTCATCCAATATCATCATTTTTTTCTTTACCTAAATAAGATTCAGTGGTCTATTATTAAAATTAAACCTTAGCATACAAATTTAGCTCATTTGTACCTGTCTACAGTCATGGTTAAATTAAAATCTCTACATGTTTTTTGGCCAAAGTAGACAATGAAAAATAGTGCCACCTTACTTCTGTGTTTAATTCTAATTACTATGAGGCCTTAATCTCATTAATAATATTAGATCTCAATGGCTTCTGAATTGGATGAGTGGCACCATCTTCTGAAATAATGCACACAGAAGAAAGAGGAAATAGAGGGATGAAGAATTAAAATTTCAACATGTTGATTTTCATGTGTCTTTGGGACATCTACATAAAACTATTCCTTAGGGGCTTGTATAGTGTATTAAAGTTAGGTCCAAAAGAGAGATAGAAGTTGGAAAAAAAAAAAGTAGTTTGGGGAGTTGTTATGTAGGGCTTGTGTGAAAGCCATATGAGTGAATGAGATCATCCAGAGAGCCTAGAGCCCTAGAGGAAGCTTTCTTGACTTGATGGCTACCCTTTTAGTTTGGCTCCAGAAATTGTTCATTCTGCAGCAGATATTAATTAAGCAATTACCACCTTCTAATCACTCTTCTAGGTACTTGGAATATATTGGCTAAATAAGCTGGACTTCATTGAGTCTACATTCAAGTTAGGAGAAATGGAAAAAAATAAACATAATAAATCAGTAAATTATACTGAATAGCAGGTGATATGTGTCAGGCAAAAAAAAAAAAATGTAGACTAGGAAAAGGAAATGAACAACGTGGTGGTAAAGGGTAGGAATAGGCTACACCATTAAATAAGATGGTAAAGACAGCATTGGGAAAATGAGATGTAAACCAATACTTGAAGAAAAAAAGTGAGGGAGTTATTTAGGTGGATATGTGGTGCAAGACTGTCCCAAGCAGAGGGAGCAGACACACAAAGGCATCAAGGTTGGAGTATCCCTGGAGTGTTTGCTGAACAGAAAGAGGCTGGTGTGGCTGGAAAGGAGAGAGCAATGAGGTGAAGTTTCCAAGTGGAGGGAAGGCAGATCATGTAGAACTCTGTGACACTGAAAGAGCTTAAGCTTTTGCTAGGGAGGACTATTCCAGAGTTTTGAGTAGAGGTGTCAGAAGATCTAATTCACATTTTTAAGGTCATGATTCTGGGGTCCTGGGATCGAGCCTGGGATCGAGCCCCATGTTGGGCTTTCTGCTCAGTAGGGAGTCTGCTTCTCCCTCTCCCTCTGTCATTTTCCCTGTTTGTGTGCATGCCTGTGCTCTCTCTGTCAAATAAATAAGTAAAATCCTTAAAAAAATAGTACACTGGTATAATATCAACATTAATAACAACTGAATAAAGGCTTAGTATGAATTAATTTCTGTGTAAAATGCTCAAATTTTATTTCATTTAATCTTTACAATCAATCAATAGATTACAGTCAATCAATAGAACACAGTGGAAATGGTGCTGTGCCGATTCTGGGCCTAGCCCTTAACTGGCCTGAAAGTTTCCACTTTCTCCTTGGAATGCTTACTCTTGAACTGTTCTGTCTTATTACTCAGATGCCATGCCATGGATGAACCAAGGACCCCCAGTCAACAGCACAGCCCTGATTCCCAGTCTAGCTTGCAGATGGGCCTACGGCCTAAGCTGATACCACGTGAAGCAGAAGAACCACCTAGATATCCCTCACTATCACGTAACAAATTATTGCTTTAAGCAACTAAGTTTTGTGGTTGGTTGTTCACAGCAATCAATAACTGACACAGTTACCACACATACCCATTTTACAGATATAGAAACTGAAGCTTAAGAAAGTTTCATTAATTGTAGATCACACAGCAAGGAAATGACAGAATAAATATCTAAGGAGAGTTCTGTTAAATTCCAGAGTCCACACTTGAAAACACTACGCCAAACTGCTTCTCATTTTAATCCCAAGTTATCAGCCATATCTTTTGGCAAGCATTTGAATGTGGACACTCTTTTCTCTTACAAAGACAGCTGCTAAGCCTACATGGACATTACAAAAATCCGTTCTCTTTGATTAATTCTACAATTGCTAGAAGTATTCAACAAATAATGGGCACTAAATATACTCTGGGATACTTCAGATAGATTACAGACGAAAAGCCAGAAGCCTGGAAAAACTTCTCTCACTAGTTTCTTTAATTTCCTAAAGCCTGAGGCAGTTACACGCAGCCTTTAAATTCCCTTCTCTGTCTCCCCAGCTGTAGACACCTGTGCATTAAATTACTGAAATGTTGCTTTCTGTGTGCACCTAGCATTTCCAAGTTTTTATCATCTAGAAAAAGGCATAAATACATCAAGACTAAGTTCCAAGCAGATGATGCCAAATTTATTTACCTGATATTTCTTACTTTAATAAAGCGAAAGTAAATTTTGTTCAGCAAATGCAGCCATAAGAAAATAATTGGAGGGGGGAAAAAAAAAGCACATGAGCTGACTCGGCAAAAATGAAAATCCTAAGTAGTTTACATTGAATCAAGCCTAGGCAATAATTTAAAGGAGCCAACGTATCCATTCCCTTTATGCTGCAACCCCACATCCACCCTGCATGAAGTACCCGGTGCTTGTTAAAATATGGTTTAAGTGAAAACATATTGGTGTTTTCTGTGGATGATTGCTGAAGATTGGGGTGAATGGAAAATGTGCTGGAATGTGGGGTAAGGATAGGGAAATATATATGCTCAAATGTAAACAATTCATAATTTTTACATGAAATCAGTCAAAGTCACTGTAGAAACACAGTATGCCTGTTTTAGTATGGTAGAACTATGGTATCCCTCACCTTCTAATTCACAGGTAAAAATTCTGATTGAGATTTCCATATTCATTTAAGTAGTAATAATAGCCATAAAGTGTATGTTCCTGTATTACTTTATGTTTACAAGGCAATGTCATATATGACAGTTGATTTGATCCTTTTAATAACTCAGATTAGGTATTATTATATGCAAGATCATAAAGTGATGATGTTAGTTGATTCACCTCTAATAAATACCATAACTTCAGCTGACCTCTTCAGCTCCAAGTATCTTGAGAAAAAGAATGATGATTTTTTTTAAAATGTTTAATTGATTTTTATGACATATATCTATTCTAATCTGATATTCTTGGTTAAGTACACAATAAGCTCTCTATTTTAAAAATGACTTAAAATGTCATCCAGGGGCGCCTGGGTGGCACAGTCCATTAAGCAGCCGACTCTTGGTTTCGGCTCAGGTCATGATCTCAGGGTCATGAGATGGAGCTCTGCATCGGGCTCTGTGCTCAGCCAGGAGTCTGCTTAGGATTCTCCCTCTTCCTTTGTCCCTCCCCACTGCACGATGTCTTTCTAATAAATAAATAAAATCATTTGAAAAAAGATGTCATCCATATGGCCAGTGACAAATTATGCAAAGAGTTACATTTCCTAGTAACTGTCCACTAAGGAAACTACCCAGTACTTCTTTCAGTGGAGTCCAATGTTGCCAAAGAAAGTAGACGTGTTCTTGAGACAATGCAAATAATGCCAACTGCCCTTAGTCATCCCTTGACATGTTCTCCTGCTGCCATTTCTCCAATCCTTTATTATAGCTGCACTTTTTCATTCAACTAATTTCTTTTCATTGAGGTCTCATTTAGATGCAGTATAATTCACAGATCCTAATGTACAATTCTATCATTCCAGAAAGTTCCCTAGTACCCTTTTCCAGGCAGTCCTCACCCAGAAGGCAACCACTTTTCTGTTATTTTTCACCAAGCACTTGTTTTGCCTATTCTAGAACTTTGTACAAATATACTTTTTTTTTGCATCTAGCTCAGCAAAATGGTTTGCGATTCATCCATGCTATCATAGGTATAGTTTGTTCTTTTATACTACTGCATAGCATTCTCTGCATGTTTCTCTACCTATCCCCCTTTTGATGAACATTTGAGTTGTTCGTGTTTTTGTACAGCTTCATTTTAGGCACATTTTAAGCTCTTAAAATGGGTCCATAAATTAAGAAATCTGCCAGCAAATGCACATTTTGCTCTCTGTGTGTGTGTGTGTGTGTGAGAGAGAGAGAGAGAGAGAGAGAGAGAGAGCTAAAGTAGAATTTACTTTGAAACAAAAATAAATTGGTCTGACTCCCGGACTCCATGGCTGTGCGGTAGACAGCCTGAGGGAGGTTGTATGCGAAAAGACCCCTACGACACTAAGATTACTGCTGCCTGGGCTCAACAGTAGGCAGTAACCTCACAAGAAAGAGATGTACACTCAGCTCTGTCCTTGCAGGGTGCTGAATCTGTGCACAGTGCTTCAGCTGTTAAAATATTCCTGGAACATTCACCAGCCAGAGTCTGGCATCATGAGTGCAAACAGATCAGAGGTTCTGATCATTTAAAATCCTGGTTCAACTTCCTCTCTCCCTTTATCTGAAGCACTTAGGTTCATCATGGTTTGCTAATTAAAGCACAGGACCTAAACCTTTCAGCCTTGTGTGTGCAGCTAATTCAACCTTGAGGGGTGCAGCAAATGAGTCAATTAACATTCCGTAGCATGCATTTATCTAGCACCTGCTATGTGCCAACACTGCACTGCATTGGCTGAGTGTCCTAACAGGTTGCGGAGAGGAAGTAGAATGTGAGTTAAAGAACACTGGGGCTGGTGTCAGAAAGCCTGAATCTGTTCTGCTTTCCTACTTTCTTTCTGAAATCTGAGACAATTTGATTCAACTTGGAACCTCAGTTATGGATTATCGTGCAGGAGGTTCTAATGTTTCAGGTCACAAACTAAGCTGTGGAAAACAAATGTGTAGACCTTAATTTTTCTACCACTCAATTACTTTGGGCCCCTATTTCTCAGGATGGTTGGAATTTAACCTCAGTGAATTAGGGAATCCCACTCATAGAAGAGATTCTCTGTCAATACAAGATCCTTCCCGTTTCTCCCCAGAGCTGTCTCTGAGTCCCCAGAGTTTTTGAATATTCAGAGGAGAACAATGTTATTCACTTGTCATCTGCTAATTCTCATACGCTCTTGACTCTTCGTTCCGTATTTCTCCAGAAAAGCTCCTTATTCTATTTTATGGCCTCTCCAGGTTTTTTGGCCTCAGTACCACCTCAGTACTGTTCTGGACATCAAGGGGAAAAATTCTAGACCTCCCAGTGCTGTGGTACAGACCTAGTAAGAGAGCTTCAGGTCCATGATCATAAACTCCCCATATGACACCCATTCTCTCCTCATCTACTACACCTGGCTCAGATAGAGAGGCTTCTGAGGCCTTGTGATTTTCTCAGACTCCATACAGAAAGCAATGCATTGGCACCCTCCCTGCTGGTGTACAAGGAACTTTGTGAATTCAAGAAGAAGTGTCCAATCTTTGGACAAATTGCCAAGATGCACCTCTTCTGGGGAAATCAGCTAGAAGAATACTTTTCCCTTGGTAGCTTGTGGAGCAGTGTACAAGCTGGATCACAGGCCCACATTCAGCCCCTCAGCCAAGGGCCCGAGGACAGAGCACTCTGAATAGGCATGCACAGAGTGCTGTCCCTAGACCAGGCTCTCACATAGCTCTTCTGTCTGGTTTGTCTTATTCTGTCCTCTTTTCTCTCAGGGTTCAACCCAGGACCATTAGCTTCTTCTACTTCTTCCAGTCACACTCTCCTCCCTCTCCATTTCGAAAGGGGTGACAACTTTCTCTAGTCACAGAATTGTCCTATTCTATCTTTCGTTGGATGTGACTCAGGCTTTTGAAAAACCCAATAACTTTTCACTCAAGTAAGTGTCATAGCCATGCACATCAAAAGTTTTTTTTGGAACTCAAAAGCTACAACTTGACTATTTCTTTCTCCCTGGATTTCTCTGTGATATCTCTACTTAAGGTGAGGGGTGCTATGAGGTTTGGTGGCTCCAGGGGAAGTGGAATCACAAGCTGAAGGACATGCTGGGGACTGTGGCAGCCATGGAGCATACTGCTCAGTGCTCCTTCAAGAAAGACCTTTCCATTCACTGCAGCCAGGGAGGTTCGCTGACACCCTCCAGCTGTGGCACCTACAGGATCTTGTGCCAAGGCTTTGATCTTCTTGCAGACCTTCCAGCCAATGACTGATCATAGTGGCTGGTTAGGGCTTGGCTATTTCCTCAAAAGAGGACTCTTCTTAACGGTGATCTCTGTTGTGGAGCTCTCCCCACGGGGCTGACACTTGGCTGAATCTTTGTCAGATCTGTATCACGGCCTGAGGCTCTCCCTGCACCACCCTACCCCCCTTTTTTTGGGGAAAAATATCTTTCACAACCCTCTCCCCCCTAAATAAACTTCTTGTGCTGTTAACTCAGTGTCAACTTCCTAGAGAATCCAAACTAGCACAGGTCTGAAAATACTTCTGCTAATCAATTAAATAATACTCTACCTTGGGACGCATAGGTGGCTCAGTCAGTTAAGCATCTGCCTTGGGCTCAGGTCATGATCCCAGGGTCCTGGGATTGAGTCCTGCATTGGGCACCTTGCTCAGCAGGGAGCCTACTTCTCCCTCTGCCTGCCGCTCCCCCTGCTTGTGCACTCGCGCGTGCTCTGTCAAATAAATAAATAAAACCTTTAAAAAAAATACTCCACCAAACAGCAAAGTATTAAAATAACCAAACAGCCAATGTAATTCCCATTGCCCCTAATATTCTCTCTTCCCCCTCCTTCATCTCTCCCTAAAAATTATGAGTGAAAGAGGAACTATGCACCCAGGTAAATAACACCAATTTGCAAATGTCCACAAGCAGAGATTTAATCGTTCCTGCCCCCCTTCCTGCTTTCCTACCAGTTATCCTCATTAAGGAAAATAAAACTCCAAATGCAAAACAGCCTAAGAATTACTTTACAAAGCTATAGCTAACCCCAAAGCAATAGTTCTACTTAAATAGAGTCTTGTTTTATCTGAATTATCTTTCAAAACTAGTGGAAGTGGGTAAATCAAAGTCAATTAGAAGGCATCAGGACCACTATTTCAGTAAATAATTGTTTAGCAAAAGACATGGAAAACATGATGTTCCTCATATGGAAAGTAAAAGCCATTGAGGGTAGGAACAAACTTTGAGTTGCATGTTTAGTGTATATTCTGTTAATTATAAATTCCATAAGTAAAGATGTCAGGTTTTATTTGTTTACTACTCTATATCTAGTCTGGGTCAAAAGTATATATATTATTGAGTAAATGCATTTTAGACACAAAACAAACCAACTACATGATGGAATTACTCAGCTCAGTCACCTAAACTATTCTTTAGATTTGGCCTTTAATGACCTTTAATTGGTTTCCAAAATCAAATCCATTTTAGAAAAAAATATCCTGGGCGCCTGGGTGGCTCAGTTGGTTAAGCGACTGCCTTCGGCTCAGGTCACGATCCTGGAGTCCCAGGATCGAGTCCCGCATCGGGCTCCCTGCTTGGCGGGGAGTCTGCTTCTCCCTCTGACCCTCCCCCCTCTCATGCTCTCTCTATCTCATTCTCTCTCAAATGAATAAATAAAATCTTTAAAAAAAAAAAAAAAAGAAAGAAAGAAAAAATATCCTTTGCTGGGAGACAGCTGTCTCATTAATTATTTTGTGTAACCCAGGAGAACAAAGGAGGGATTCATTGGGCCTAACTTTGGAAAGGAGTCACCTTTGGATCCCTACCTGGCTCTTCTCCAACCAAAAATCATTTTTCTCTTCTCAGACATTTCAATATGAGAAAGAGAGTAGAGAGGGAAAGAGACAGACAGACAGACAGACAGACAGAGAGAGAGAATGGGAGACAGATTGAAGCTATGGTGACTATTGCAGAAAGTCAACACAGTGATGGTTTGGCTGAGATGAATCTGTGTGATTTTTGTCATTGTTGTTGTTGTTTCTTTTTAAAAATAAACATGTGCTGTTGGGCAGGGATTAGGCAAAGTCTCCCAGGAAGAAAATGCCTCACAAAAGTCTTCAAGACCAAAATGGGCAGAGTTTAATAAAATCAGGAAGAATCTGCACACCTCCTAAGATAGGGAGCCAGGAATAAGTTAAAGTAATGGAAGGCAATCATTGTCACCATACTGAGGTTGCCTGGGATTTCTTAGCAT
This sequence comes from Mirounga angustirostris, assembly GCF_029215605.1. Taxonomy (NCBI): domain Eukaryota; kingdom Metazoa; phylum Chordata; class Mammalia; order Carnivora; family Phocidae; genus Mirounga; species Mirounga angustirostris. The sequence continues at coordinate 139,431,985 of NW_026991709.1, read as the reverse complement.
CTGTACATCATCGTGTGCTTGATATGTGTTACATAATACATCGGTTTAACAGCTAGGTTAAGAGAACTTTGTGTTAGACAAGCTGTAAGGACAGGCATGTGGGAGAGAACAGATCCACTTCAGTGTAATAATAAGTGCTGAGTATACTGGAAATTATGACCCGGCTTCTTTAGGATGGCTGTAGGCAATGGAGATGATATCTGTATTCCACATAAGTGCAAGTTCATAGTAGTTTCACTATAAATATATATTGAGTCAATGAAGATTTTTGCTACTTAAAAGGATTGTACAAAACTCTGCTATCTGAGCACAAGAAAGTTCACAAAGTGGAGCATTCAAAAGGATTTCAGTATGGCCACCATTACTCTAATACTTGTAGGACTGCCAAAAATCACAGTGAAAGGCAAAATATGCATTTGGAACGTAAAAGTCATATGTTATCTGAGCATTGTCTGAAAAAGTAATGCTCATACTTCACACTAGGTATATAATGTGGTGTAGAGGGAGGAGAGGAGAATGGGAAAGAATGAAGTCCATCAGTGCATGCCCTCTAGAAGCTTACCCTCTACTTCTAGGAATTTCATATGCAGAAAAGAGACTGTCCAGTAAACAAGACGCAATGGAGCAGGGGGGAAGAAAGAGATAGACAAGGAATAAGCAAATTGCATTGCATGCAAACTAAAAGATTTTCTTTCCAAGAGTCTGGATCAGAACTCTTCAACTGTGTACATTCCCCTTAAACCATTTTACCTCTGTCCCTACCCCTCTTGCATTTGGAATCTGTCAAATTCCAGAGTGACAAGGACAGAAAAAGAAAATGGAAAAACCAAGGTATAAATGATGAGTCTTTATCAGAATTTGGCAGTTCTTCTTAAAGTCTCTTTTATTTTTTAATGTTAGGTAGAAGTAGAAAGGCGATCTCCACTGTTTACCAATAAGCTATTTCGACCTCCTCTATGTTTGTCATAATCCTGTATGCTTCTTAACTTTTTAACACATAGTATTTAATTTCATAAAGATTGGCCCAAGAAATTAAAAGGAAGGAAAGCAGTCTAACTGGTGAGTGTTCTAGGGCCTCCAGAAGTTACTTCTGTATCAACAAGATCTTACATCTATCCTAAACTCACAACAGAACTCATTTTTGTTACAAAAATCTTGAAATAGCCAATGACACATTCCTGATGAGTAGAATCAATTTGCTTCTTTTACCCTGTGATTTCCTGTTCCCTGCAGACCCAGTGATCCCCTTTAGCCTTTTCCTGAGTGCCTTGATGAGTAAATTAAAGAGTAAATTGAGTGGTTGTCTTATTTGATTTCCTCAGGAATTAGTGTAATGACTGATAGGCTATCTAAATGTGCAAATAGCTTTAAAAAAGATTTGTTTTTCCAAGGACTCTGTTTTCAGGCTCATTCTTTGTGATAGCATTGACCATGACTCTGACCAAACATGCTTCAGAAAGTGAGTGATCAGTTATTGCCCCAGTGGAAAAGTGTCCAAAGTGAAATCACCTTGGACTTGCCCCAAATGCCCTTCACTCCAATGTCAATTATAGATGGAGTACATTAAGGCAGCAAATATTTTCATTTTCCCTCTGGATAAAAATAAGTCATTTAACATATTTTTTCTTTTGTTTTACTTTCAGGCAACTATTTTTTATTCCAACACCATGCCCTCCATAGCAGACAATATAGAAGAAAAATAAAATGTTATTTAACATGTTATCAACCAGAATCACCTTGGGTAATACTAAAAACTAAAAACACATGGAAAATTCTGGTAGGAAGAAGGAAAGTGAAGAACTATAGTGGCAAATCACTTAATGGGAAATCAAGCAACATCTCAGGGGCTCAGAGTCTCTCTGTGACCTCTGTGACCTCCTTCCTTTCAAAGAAATCTGTGTTCCTTTCTGCAAAATTTGTTAATTAACATTTACTCCAGGGATCTGTAAGTCACTGAGGGACAAGGCCTAAACAATAGTGAGAAACAAAGATGACTTACAACTCAAATCCGTATTTATCACTAATTTTTTAAGACAAAGGCTACTGAGATTTCCAGAAGACACTGAAGCTCACTTGACTAGCTACAAGGGGCCAATGCCTGGATAGCCATGGCCAGTTCCCAGCACTGCTATGACAAAAGAGAAAATAAAACCAAAATTACACAATTATTTTTTTAAATGTTGGCCTGAACCAAATTTTCTAAGGACACCTAAAATAAAACCCAGAATCTTCTTAGCAGTGTCATTTTGGATCCCTTGTCTACTCAAAAATTGGACTAATTTTTGTTTCACAAAATTATGGAAACTATTCCCTGTTCAAAGCTCCAGTAAAATAAGACATTATTCATAAATCATTCAATATTATCCTTAATGTAAACTCACTGGACAGATTACTGAGGGCCAAATAACCACAATTTCAAATTTTGGAGAAAATAGTGAAAATTAAAACTACTACACATCAGTACTTATGGAACATAGCTATATCCATGTTCGGAGGAAAATCCATAGCCTTAAGTACTCATATTAATTAATAAGAAATAATAAAAATAAATTAATATTCACTTAAAGCAATTATGGAAAACAAGTAGGTAAAACTAAAGCAGAAGAATTGACTTAACAAAGCTAAAAATTAGAAAATATAAATTAGAAAAAATAAAGATAATAAATGAATCCAAGAGCTGATATTTGGAAAATAAATAACTAAATAACTATTAAGCTACAAAAGAAGGTCCAAATGTAAATATTAACAATAAGAAAATGGAAAATAACTGCAGATAAAAAGGAAAGTAATAGAATTATAAGGGATAAGTCCATTCAACTATGTATGCTGATTTGAAAGTCTGTGAAAATTAATTTCTTAATAAAAATATACATAGTTAAAATTGGCCCCATATAATATGGGAAAACAACAACAAAAAAGTATATTTCAAGTTGGACTTCACTTGAAAATCAAATAGGTTTTGTTCTTGTTTTTTTTTTCTTTTAGGTTGTTTTTAAAAGTTCATAACTTCACTTTAGACTAAATGAGAACTTCCACAACTCCCTATGATGAAGTAGTGTGGGAAAACAAAATGATGCTAGCACAGATTAGAGATATCAGACCACAACACAAGGTACAGTTTTATGAAGTTATTGTAGAGCTTCGGAGGCAGCCAGGCCTTAAATGTGAGGCTAGAGAGGAGGAAACCCCAAGAGATGAGCTGATACTCTACATGTTGCTTTTCTCTTTGGGACACAGGCTGATTAACGGCACAGAAACAGAAGATCAGGAGTATAAGCAAATAAATGCTGCAAAGAAGCAGATAAATCAGCAAGGCTTTGGCAATCTCACAGGATTGGGGGGGAAAACGTAGAATGTAGAGCTGGCAAGGCAGTCAACATTAGAAAGGCCAAGACCCCAGAGACAGGTGATGCAGACAAGTAAAACGTATTGGTATCCCCCAAAGACATTTACTGAATTCTCAAGCTGTCCAGTCTCGGAGGTTAAAATTCCATGCTGAAAGCCCAAGACATGCAGAGAGCAGTTTCTGGCAGTCTTATGATACTGACCAGATTAAAGTTGGAGTTTGGGACTTGCTTCCCAAAGAGTCAATACGAGGCTGTCAGTTGAAAACCCTAGAGGGCTACACCCTAAAAATAAGAGGAACTCAGAAAGACTGAGCTTTCCTAAGACCTAGCCTGAGTCAGTTCACTCCTGTATTAGATTAAGTTGATCTGCTTCATCATCCAGAGTGTCCACATTTTTTTCATACACAAAATATAGACTTGAATAAAAAAAATTATGAGGCATATCAAGAAATAAGACCAAGAGAAAAAAATATAGACAATAGAATAGACCCACAGGTGATCCATTTATTAGTAATTAGGCATATAGTTTAAGATTATCTCTGATTAATACATTCTGGAGGATTTCATGAGCCAACTGAAATTTATTTTAAAAAGAGTTAAATGGGAGCTCTAGAAATTTAAAATACAGCAACTAAAAATAAGAACTCAATAGATTTTTGTTTTTGTTTTTGTTTTTGTTTTGTTTTGTTTTGTTTTGTTTGTTTTTACAGCAGGCTTGACACCGCTAACTGGAATACAAGTCAATAGAATACCAGGCTAAAGCACATATGCTGGGATGTGTGTTACTCTCCTCCAGGATTAAAAAAAGGAAAAGAACAACATCTGGGGCAATTGTTATTATTAAAATCACTATTAACTTTTCAACAGTCTGTCTTTCTTAAAAATCTATTTTCAACTGAGACCAAGCATGGACTTTAAATGAGGATGTGACAGAAAGTATCTCTCATGCCTCTTAATCTTTGAAATCTTTAAAAAATTGTATTATAGATAAAATCTTTAAAAAGGGGGAGGGGCTCCTGTGTGACTCAGTCATTAAGCGTCTGCCTTCGGCTCGGGTCATGATCCCAGGGTCCTGGGATCGAGTCCCGCATCGCGCTCAGCAGGGAGCCCGCTTCTACCTCTCCCTCTGCCTACCACTCCCCCTGCTTGTTCTCTCTCTCTTTCTCTCTGTCAAATAAATAAATAAAATCTTTTAAAAAATAATAAATAAATAAATAAATAAATAAATAAATAAATAAATAAATAATTGTATTAACTTTTATGACTCTCCTATGGATACAGTATCACTTTGGGTTATGATTTTTATTGGGAACGAACACTCCAGGGGCTTTCACTTGTTCCTTCATACTATAAAAACGCTTACTTCATAAATCAGAGAGCCAATGTGGCAATTCTGCCAAATGTATATTCAGAAACTTAGACAATATTTGCAGGATTGGTGAACCTACCATGAGATAGACTTGGGGAAAAAATTCCACTTATCATCTGATATTCATGAGCCTCCCAATGACCAGTGGACCACAGAAGTATTGACAATCCCAGAGAACTGGTATTAATTCAAAATGAATAGGCAATATTTTTGCCAAAGTGGAAATATCTCCCTTGCCCCCCAAGTCAGAATCACATTAGTGAATCATCTCAGGTGTTCTTGGGGATATCTGGAGAATCATATTCCAAACCTGAGATGTTATAACATGGTCCTTCTTTAAGGGGACACAGTTGGCACTTCACTAAGTATACTGATACAAATCATCTTCTCTGTTCAGATTTTTGCCTGGAGTTATTCAGACCACGAAAGAGTAGAATGGACTCACCTCTTATTTTGTTCTTGAGGACTCCATGATCTATTACTCACTTTCAAAATTCTCTGAGGGTCAATTCACTTTGATTATTGGTCCAGCTTTGCTACTTTCTGGAACTATTCCTGTCTGGTATTTTGCAGGCAACTTGACTCTGTCTCGATCCTCAGAATCCTATTATTCTCACTGAAATCAGGAAACCTATTTCAAGAATAGTATCTCCCATCTTCACAACCATTGAACAAATTTGACAGGCAAAATCTCAAATGCTTAGCTTTTCTGATTCCTAGGTTTCATCAGGAGGATTCAGAACTTCCTTCGGGCCCTTGAAGAATATCAGAGGCAGCCATCTTGAGAGGCATTATCCTTGCTTTGGGAGTCACCATGGTAAAGGGGATGACATGGCCTAAAAAGTGGAGGTAAATACTGCACAGACTTGGAAGCCAGTGCAAGCCAAATGTCAGCCCAGTCACTAGGGGAAAGTTATCAAAATTTCTTCACCAAGCTGAGAGAGACAGATGGTAAGTTCCAGTGGCTGACTTAAGTAAGGAATGCCCGCAGGATGAACAACAAGCAGATATAACAGAGACATCACCTTTGAGAACTATGAAACCATAGGAGAACACATTTGAGGATCCTGACCATTCTCTTCACAGAGCCTTATAACCTTTCTTTCCCCCATGGCAATAGGCCCAGATGTCACTTTAGAAAGAAGCCAGGATAGAGATCTGGAAATTAAGAGCATCATTTAAAAGAGCTATTATTTCTAGCAGAATGTACCAAATTTGTAAATTTAAAGGATTAAAAGTTATTTTTCCGTGACAAGCAAACAAGCTTAGGCTTTTGAGGATGATCAGATGAGTTATATAAATACTTTTAAAAAATCTACATTATATAAAAGTGGACTTACTGTGAATAAACTTTGTGAATATGCTACACTTGTCACAAGGAATTTGAAAATACAAAAGAAAAGATCCCATTTAGAGCATATCTGTCCACCTATCCATCCATCCAACCAACTACCCAATCATCCTAGGAATAAACAAACAAGGTATGAGTAGAAAATACATAAAAATGTACTTGATTAAGAATATCAGAGAGGATTTTTTAAAAAGACAACCAAGGGGCGCCTGGGTGGCTCAGTCGTTAAGCGTCTGCCTTCGGCTCAGGTCATGATCCCAGGGTCCTGGGATCGAGTCCCACATCAGGCTCCCTGATCCGCGGGAAGCCTGCTTCTCCCTCTCCCACTCCCCCTGCTTGTGTTCCCTCTCTCGCTGTGTCTCTCTCTGTCAAAATAAATAAATAAAATCTTTAAAAAAAATAAATAAAAAGACAACCAAAGTTTCTACATGTAAACTATATAACCCTATTTCCTAGACATTTAAAAATTCATAGAAAAATCTTAAAAAAGCAATACCATGGAAATTTCCTAATCTAACAAACGTATTTGTTATCATTCCAGATCTAGCAAATGTGCCCTATTTCTCTTTGTTCTCTTTCATATGCCATTAACCATGCCCGAAATTTCCTGGAGTAAATCTAATTAGCTTGTTCAAGATGAGTACCTAAAAAGAAACTTTTTTACTGTCCGATATTTGCAGTTCCTAATTTTGCCCTGCTACTTAAAAACCTAGAGGTAACATTATTTAGGTACTATATTTAGAACAACTTGATGAGATTTTGGGCCTCATGATTCCTTTTAGGAAATGAACTCTGATATGTTACATATTTTAATACCCCTCACTCATTCAAACTCTGTTCTAACCTACTTCAAGATCATAAGCTGACTTTGCTAAGCATGCCAAATATAATTTTCTTGGCCATATGGGTCACGAATACTCAACACTTAATAATTCATGCTGCTGGGAAAGGTGCACCAACTTGTGTTAATAAAATGTATAATTCCTGACCAATTATGGAGCATAGCTAATAATAGAGCAGCAGTATCAGCTCACTTGATGATAATCGGAAGTCGAGAATGAAGAAACATGGATGCTTTTCACTCTTAATTGAAACATAGAATTTAAAATAAAATTGAGCCATCATAAGAGAGGAAAAAGCTTTCAGAAAGGGAAAGCATTTTCTTGCCCTATTCAAAAGCACTGAAAAAAACAATCAATTCATTCAAAAGATAATTTTACTCAAAATCCACCAAGTACAAGTTCTTATACCAGTGTGCTGAAGATATGGAGATGAAGGAATGTCTCAGGTCTAAGGAGAGATTTATAAATAGAATCTAAAAGGTAGTATATGCTATGAGGTAGAATACAAGTTAGGTAGATGGATGATGGATGGATGAATAGATAGATGATAGATAGATGATAGATAGATGATAGATAATAGATGATAGATAGATAGATAGATAGATAGATAGATAGATAGATGACAGATAGATGATAGATGATAGATGATTGATAAATAGGTAGATGGATAATGCTAGGAAAGTAAGATATTTAGAACAACTAATTTTACCTGGAGGTTTGGGGAAATCTATACAAATAAAGATATGCTTGAACAGGATCAAAATTAAGTAGAGTAAAAGATTCATGGGAATATATCAAGCAGAAAAGAGTAATGTGAGGCAGGCATCCCAGGCAGACAGACAGAGAAGCAAGTCCACAGTCAGGAAAGAGTGAAGGAGGATGGAGTAGAGGGTGCGTGTGGGCAAAGCTGACAGACAAACTCAGATAGACAGGAAAGGAGCACTGTGGTGAAGGGCTTTCTAGATCATACTAAGAGATTCCGTCTTTTCATTATTATAAACAATAAGGAGCCCGGGAAGTTTTTAAGTGGGAAAGTAAAGTGATTAGATTTGAGGTGGGTTTTTTTTAAGATTTTATTTATTTGAGAGAGAGAGAACACTAGAGAGAGTATTGGGGTGGGGAGGAGCAGAAGCAGACTCCCCACTGAGCAGGGAGCTCAATGTGGGGCTCAATCCCAGAACCCTGGGATCACATCATAACCAGAGTCCAAGGCAGATGCTTAACTGACTGAGCCACCCAGGCACCCCTAGATTTGAATCTTAAAAGAAAATAATGTTAGAGGTAAAATGAAGAAAGCAATGGAGTGTGAAGAGAGGAAGGCCTGAACATGAGTTAGGGATTCCAGCCATAGGCAGGCAAGGAAACATGAAAGACTGAAGGAAGATACTAGGTGAGGGTTCAGAAGCTGTTTAGATGACATATTTATGATACTAGGAGACTAGTCACGTGGGTGTAAGAGGAGGAATGAGTTGTGGGTGATTCTCAGGTCCCTATCTCAGGTAGGGAAGAAAAGGTATGCAGGAGAAATAAGGACGTTGGTTTCAGACATTCCAATTTCTGTCTCTAAAGTTTTGTGAATAGATAAATCTATTCAGAAGCAAGTTGGTCAGAGAATTCAGGACATACCCAGGTGTCATTCAAAGAATGTGATTTCTGCTTCTCCCATTATGGTGGTCTGTGTTTTAATGAAATTGTGTAACAAAATTGGTCAATAGTTTCTACCAACCAGATAAGTATAATGCTAATAGCATAATCCATCAAAAGTTTGCCAAGTGTGTAATGTGACTCGACACCATTGTAAGTTTCTTTAAGCTCCTCAAAAATAACTAATGCTGCAGTACAATTTTATCAGAGCTCTTAGTGAATGAGTCATGGCTGATTTTATCATTCCTTTAAACAATAATTTAGAATATGTTCTAGCAACTTTGGATACAATTTTTCTGTTTAAAATACTCTGCCTTCTTTAATAACGTGTATTGAATGTAATTTAACCTTTCATTGATCAATAGAAGTGGCTTTCCTGAACATCGATTTTAGTCATTATTATGATAATTCAAAGTCTACTGAGAATTTATCCCAATATTAAATAACCCCAAACTTAAATTCATTTTTGTCATTTGCCCAGTTTTTCTAACTGGTTTTCTAACTGGTTTTGCCATTTTTATAGGTTTTTGTCTCTTTGTCACTCATCTTTTGGTATCAAGTTATCAGTGTTCACATTAGCTTTTTGGATGGGCTTAATGCTGGCAACTCTTCTCTTATTTTTCTACTCTAATCTACTCTTGCAAGAAGACATCTTTGTGTAATGGTAGAGGTGTCTGGGACAACCTCTTTGGGTGCTCTGCCCCCTCCAGACAAAAGCTGATTTTTCATGAAACATTTTCCTTTGGTGACCAGAGCATGTCCTGAGCTGATTAAAGCTCATAGTCCTTCAATATGAAACCCTGGTGCAGTATTTACCCCAAAGATACAAAAGTAGGGATCTGAAGGGGTACGTGCACCCCGATGTTTATAGCAGCAATGTCCACAATAGCCAAACTGTGGAAAGAGCCAAGATGTCCATCGACAGATGAATGGATGAAGAAGATGTGGTATATATATACAATGGAATATTATGCAGCCATCAAAAGGAATGAGATCTCGCCATTTGCAATGACGTGGATGGAACTGGAGGGTATTATGTTGAGTGAAATAAGTCAAACAGAGAAAGACATGTATCATATGATCTCACTGATATGAGGAATTCTTAATCGCAGGAAACAAACTGAGGGTTGCTGGAGTGGGGGGGGTGGGGTGGGAGGGATGGGGTGACTGGGTGATAGACACTGGGGAGGGTATGTGCTCTGGTAAGCGCTGTGAATTGTGCAAGACTGTTGAATCTCAGATCTGTACCTCTGAAACAAATAATGCAATATATGTTAAGAAAAAAAAAAGAAGAAGAAGAAGGTAGCGAGAGGGGAAGAATGAAGCGGGGGAAATCGGAGGGGTAGACGAACCATGAGAGACGATGGACTCTGAAAAACAAACAGGGTTCTAGAGGGGAGGGGGTGTGGGAGGATGGGTTAGCCTGGTGGTGGGTATTGAGGAGGGCACATTCTGCATGGAGCACTGGGTGTTATGCACAAACAATGAATCATGGAACACGTCATCTAAAATTAATGATATAATGTATGGGGATTAACATAAGAATAAAAAAAATGAAAAAAAAAAAATGAAACCCTGGCGCAGCTTAATATAATAGTGCCATTTGAATTTAGACATAAATGAGTGGTTAACATTTAAGAGTATGTCAGCTTTTTAGCTTTGAAGAACTTTGGTAGGCTTCCTGTCAGGCGGCACTGGCTAAGATCCAAGCACACCAGCCAGTCCCTTTTCCTCTGGGGCGGCCAAGCACAATGGTACCCAGCTTGTCATGCCCTTGCCATTGTCCCCGGTGCCACTCCCAGGTGGTACTCCTCTTCCTGCCTGACAGATTGAGGTGAGACCCAGTTTTCTGGGGGACTTGCAAAAGCCATGGGAATGAGACCCGCTCCCTTTCTCAGTAATTTAATTCATCAGGCTCCGTGTGTCCCTTTGGCCTGAGCTCCCCCCTTTCTTCTTACCTGGGCCTTGGGAGGGTTGTAAGGTAGCATTAAAGTCTGCTTTCATCTTTTCTTGCATTTTGTGAGTCTGTTTTCTCTCATTTAAAAGAAAAAGAACCCACATTAGTTTCACCCTAGCCTCTGGTAAATTAGTATACCCTAATCATAAGTAAGTGCCAAGGTGGTTAAAACTCAGTAAAAGAAGAAGCAGGTCATTTTGTGCACCTTAGCCTCAGGGTTCTTTAGCCAGCAGAGTGCATAGGCTGGTCACATTAATTATGGCAGCCCAGTCCTTTCTCCTGTGGCAGAGACTGTCCACTCCCTACCTACTACCCACTCTCTTCTTCCTCCAGCATCCTGGTCTGAATTCAGGTAACCCAGCTAAAATACCACATTTCCTGGCCTGCCTTGTAGTTGGGTAAGGTCATGTGACTACCAGTGAAACAGAAGCGGAAGTTCTTCTGTCCAGTGAGACAGAAGCAGAGTGCTAGATGAATCTTTCTAGAATGGTTCTCAGAAAGAGGATAGGTGGCTAGTATGTGCCCTTTGGCCCTTTCCCCATTACTTCGTTTTCCTAGTCTTCATATATGATGGCTGGAGCACCCACAGCTATGTGGGGGACCTTGAAATGACCATGTGCTAAACAGAGTGGAGCAGAAAGTTGGATGGAGAAGACTGAAATGCTGCTGCCCCTGGACCTCCACCACCAGCCTGAAACTGAGCACCCCAGACTCATTTCATGAGAAATCAAATTAAACCTTGTGTTGAAATCATGATTATGCTGTGTTTTCTTTTATATGCAGTTAATCCGAATTCATACACTGGTTTAATCTTATTCTCCAAAAAGTTTCAGATAAGTCCCACTGCTGGGGATCTGAGCTTCCCCTAAGTGAGGTCTTACTCTTCTTTGTGTTACTATATAAGTAGATAGGGTTTTAGTTAGCAGCCATCAATCACGGACTCACTCTTGAGTCTCAATCTGGCCTGAACTGTCCAGTGAATTTGGCACAAAAATGCTGATATTGGTTGAGTTTTCAAAAATAGGTGTTTTCCACCAACACTATGATTAAAGGCACTCCTAATGATATCGATGTCTTATGGATAAAATAAACTGGTCAGTTACATGTGTATTGAATTTGGAAAGATCTAACCATTAAAATCCTGACTCTCAATGCCTGTCTATTTTCCTATTTAAAAAAAAAAAAGTGAATCCAGCAGGTTTCATCTCATACCCAGGTGAGAGTTGAGGTGATAAAATGAAGTGAGTAAAACAATTCATTCCTTTTCCATGGGGTTCCATGAGGTTATATGAGACATTTGACCCACAGGCTTCCTCACAGCAGAGCCAACATTCTCTCTGAACCTGATCCATCTTTCTAGCAAATCACTTTTTCTGCTTTATCTAGCAGGGCAGTGTATTCCCTACAATCTGCTTGATTTCCACACTGCTTTCCAGAGAGATAAGAAAACTCCCCATGATCTCAATTCCAATCCCCACTCTGACACATACTGGCTGCACAACCTATAGCAAGTTACTTATGCTGTGTCTCTGTTTCGGTTTCTTCTCTGCAAACTACGGATATTACTAATCATCTAATCCATCAGTTGTCAGGAGGATTTGAAGAGTTTAGGAAAAGGTGCTTTGATTCATGGTGAGTGCTCAAGAGGCATGAGGTCCCATAACTCTGCAGGAGAGGAGGCAGAACAGGACACCACATGGAAGGCATCAAGAAGATAACGGAAAGACAAAGACAATAAACTCAATATTACATTACAGTTTATCCGACCAATCCCAAGAACTAGGGAAAGCAGGGATCCATTAGGGAGAGGGGGAGCGGGAAACTGCACCAAGGATATCATACACAGACTCACTCATATCCTTTTAAATGCAAAGCAAGGGAAAGTCACCGCAAATGAATCTAAACAGTGAGTGTGGCAATGAAAAGAGGTAACACCACCCATTTTGCTCTGAAATGTCCTGCTGGTGGTGAGAGAGCAGGGAGTGTATGCATGACTGTTTGTCCAGACCAGTCTGTGGAACCTTCTCCTCCCTCCTGGGCAGCCTTCCTGGGTGACCTGGAAGGCACTAACAGCTTGCAAACGGATTCACACTTCCCCAGACAATATGCTTGATCCTGGAGCAGGGATTCAGAGTAATGCTAGAGAAGTGCCCACAGTTTCACAAGAGGCAGTTGTGAGTCCATCTTTCCAACTCCAGGTTCAATGCCGTCACTCTGAAAGCTTGAAATCAGCACGGTGGCAGTATGTATATGCAAGAAATCAGCAAACACTACAAATGGAGTCACTTTCTTTCTCCTGGAGAGCCAGCTGTTAAACCAGTTGTAGGGTCTGCTATTTTGCTACACTTGAGGAAGGGGCCAGGACACTTGCTGCTGAATAAGTGGTGAGGACCTAGAAGCATCTATGCAATAACAGGTCCTCACTATTGAGCAGTGAACCACGAAATCTCAGGGACAAGAGGGAAATCATAGGTTAAGTGTCCCAGTGAGCATGTGCTCCCTGAATCTCCTCAATAACCACCATCCATAATGGTGCTCCAGCCTCTATGTGAATACCTCCAGTGATGGTGAATCTGTTTTACCAAAGCAGCCACTTTCACTTTTAGGCTAGGCCTGCCTAGTTTTCAGAAACATCTTCCTTAGCCTGGAGATACTGGTTGGAGCAACCAGCTTCTCTTCCTGAATTTCACTCATACAGCTCTCCTTTGTGACAGATATATTTACAAATGCACTCCTTTTATTTGAGCCTATGTTGAAAAAGGCTCTTTTACCCACTGGTCAACACAAGATTTTCTTTCAAGGTGGTGGTCACCTCTGAAGACAAACAGCACATTTCTTCCAAACAACTATCTTGCCCACCTATAATCCTATCACACAGACCATGATCCAAATTCCTTTTCCTCTCTCCCAAACATGACTGAATGACTGTTTTCAACCATTTTTTTATCTCTTATTGTATCCAGTTTCTCATCAAAACTCAGCTCTCCTTTTTCTGTTTATAGCTTTCACTATTACTAATAGTTATACCATCTAGTTTCTATCTTGATTAATGTACTTAATGTTTGCCTTCTCTGTATTTTATTCAAACAATGAACATTTATCAGGCCACCACTGTGAGACAAGAAATTCTGAAAGACAAGGAACTATGAGATACAGGCTTTGCCTCAAGGAGCTACTATCTACTTGTTTAGTTTTATTCCCAGATTTATTGTTGTCACTATGTCCCCAGCCTCTCTCTCTCTCCCTACTACCTGTACTAAATAGAGGTTTCTTTCTTTCTTTTGACTTAAATGTCAGGGCCATCTATCACCCACCAATCCCTAACTTAATGTGTAACTTCTTAAATCACAAATTCCTAATTTTAGTTCATCCTGATATGATCTTCTAGTTCCATCTTACTACCCATTTTTCTGAAGCTAAATTCTGTTCTGAGTTAAAGGCATCAACTTATCCTGATTTATACCTGAAAACTACAACTTAAGGAATTTTACTTCACTCATTGGTCTATGTACCTGTGTATCTAGTTACCTCTCTGCCCTTTTATCTTTGTATATGTGTGGGGTTTTTTTTTTAATGGCCTGGTAATATGGAATGTAAAAATGTGATATAAAGAAGAGGCTTTGTGCAAAAATATGCAATAAGAAAGATACCTCATTTATAAATATTATCTGCCTCTCAAGGGGTCAAAGCATTTTAGCTGTATCACCGTATTTTGCCTACTCTAATTGATGGCCCAAGTACAGACAGAATCTCTCTCCATCTGCAGATGATGCTTCAAGTGTTGGAAGAACCAAAAAGTTCACAGTTTATAACTGGCAGGCTCAGATCTTGGGCTATTAGTTTGAGGCACCCTTTCTCCCAAGGTCTGGGTTTACTCTCAGCGTTTCCTCCTTCTGCTCTTTCTAGAATTAGTCTGATTAACCTAGAAGCCAATCCCATTTGGAGGTATGGCCCATGCTCAATGATAGCAATGTTTGTGGACCATAATGGGGACAAATGGCTGGATTTCTCGACCCTATTTCAAGCAAGACTGGTATGACTGGCTCCAGATTCTTTCTTGAGAACAAGAAGGGAATAATTGGAGAACTGTAAGGTAGAGGTCTTTCCCAAGATCCCACCTCCCAAAGGCCATAAAAAAGGGGGGTGAAAAGTAAATTAGACTGAATATGAAATGGTTTTAAAAACCCAGGATGTGAAGCCAGTAAGCTGGCCAAGGGGATAAGAAGAACAAAGCTAATTCAGCAAGACCTAAAAGATCAGAAAACCAGGGGCCTTTTCTCTCTCTCTCTGTAAAGGCATTTTATCTATTTTATCTCAGGAAATGTATGTAATGTAATCAGGAAATGTAAACAAACTTGGAATAGCCTGCTCCCTACTACAGTCTAAAAGGTAACTCTGGAAGATTGAGTGATTGTTGATAGTAGAAAAAAGGGAACAAAGTAGCCGTGTGAATATACCAGCACTACCTCATGAATCACAATCATTTGGTTCCATAAAATGTGTTCTGCTCTCCTTTTCTTACTGTTTCAGGATATCCTGCAGGCTATACTTGCTTAGGGACATCTTGCTTATCACAACAAATTACTAAGCACCATGCGTTGATTCTTATTCCCATTCTGACAGATTCTTTTTGTCTGGCTTGTTCTACCTTTCTGTCCCCCTATCCATTCACTTTCACTAAAAGAATAGTCTGTACTTTTTTTTCGGGTTTATTACCGAGTCAGGTCTTTTATTTCTCCCTGCTCTCTTTTCACATTCAAGTTTGATGAATCAAAGTGGTGACTTGAATGTCTTCCCTCAGTTCAAAACACACACACACACACACACACACATTCAGAGAGCTTGTCCAAGGCCAAATCCCTCTTACAAGACATCCTGGAACTTAAATTCCCTGAGAAGTACTTACATATGAGGCAGGAATGATGTCTGAGAGAAAAAGACCTCTGTGAATGCATTTCTTTGGCTGATTCTAGCTGTTCCCTGAAGAGAGCTGTTTGTGTTCCAAAAATAAGCTCTTGGGGTTTTTTTTTCCTTTTATTGTTAAGGGTGTAGCCCAGCCCCACAGGCTATTCCATATAAAATAAATGTGGTTCTAATGACTATTGATTGGGAAATCCCAGCCTTCCATTTGGCTGTCAGCTCCTTCTGGCAAGTCAGAAATAATCAATAGCCACGTGGGCAGCAGCTCGAACAACAGAGAATGCGTCTCCAATGAATGGAGGCTGTGGTGAGGGTGGTCCCTTGTCTTTGGGGAAGGAATCCTGATTCATGGCAGCTTTGGAAACACATGATTTCCAGAAAGGCGTGAAGCACTCTCAGAGAGAAGACCTATGCAAAGTAGATGCAGCAGCATCTCGAGATAATTCCAGAACTGTGCCAAAGCAGCCAAATGTCATGGTGGTTGCCTGTCACACAGCAGAGCAGGCTACTGGGGCAAGTGCTAGGACTTGTAATGGCATGTCAGTCTGAATGGGTAGCCAATAAAGTATTATGATTACGCCACACTTTATAGGACCAGATGCCCTGCCTTGAACTCTCAACAACACCAAACATAAAATGCGGGACCGTGGGCAGATTACTTTATGTCATTAGGCCTCAGTTTTTCATCTGTAAAATGGAGTTGTCATTAGTACCTACCTCACAAAGCTGAAATTATCCATGTAAAGCACTTAGCTGTACTTGGCACTTCAAAATAAATATACCATTAATTAGTCTTCCAGACTAATCCTGACAGGTGATTCCCAAGATAATTTAGGAATTCTAATTAATGCTCTATTTAATCAGTCAATAAAATATAAACCATACATGAGTTTCTTATGTACAGATTTTTATTTAAAATATATAAACAATGGGGGGTGCCTGGGTGGCTCAGTTGGTTAAGCGACTGCCTTCGGCTCAGGTCATGATCCTGGAGTCCCTGGATCGAGTCCCGCATCCAGCTCCCTGCTCGGCAGGGAGTCTGCTTCTCCCTCTGACCCTCTCACCTCTCATGTTCACTCTCTCTCTCAAATAAATAAATAAAATCTTAAAAAAAAAAAAATAAAATAAAATATATAAACAATGGAATTGTAAACCATATGTGTGACCTTTTTTTTATCACTTTGCAATTTCTTCTTCTTTTTTTTTTTTAAGATTTATTTATTTATTTATTTATTTGAGACAGAGAGAATGAGAGACAGAGAGCATGAGAGGGAAGAGGGTCAGAGGGAGAAGCAGACTCCCTGCCGAGCAGGGAGCCCGATGCAGGACTCGATCCCGGGACTCCAGGATCATGACCTGAGCCGAAGGCAGTCGCTTAACCAACTGAGCCACCCAGGCGCCCCTGAAATTTCTTCTTCTTGTGGCCTATCATGATAATTTGAATGTTGAATCTTCATGTCCTATTCTTTCTTTCCCTCCTTGTGGTAAATCAACTACAAATCTAACCAAACCAGTATACTCAGTAATCAGCTAATGTTAGAGTCCTTCACACACGTTTCCTACCAAAGGATGATCTATACTCTGCTTCAACACCTCCGGTGACTAGAACTATGTCCCCACCTCCCCTGTTAGCCCAGTCCTTTGTTACCTTTTAAATGAAATTTTTAAAAATATTGGAATAATTTTATGTCTACAGAAAGTTGAAAATCCAGACCTTCTTTAGTTACTTATCTTTTAAGAAACTATCAACAAATGTGTATTTCTTCTCGTGAAAGTGTGGACTTCTGTCAATAAATTTATCCTCTTCCCCTACACTGTGGGGCAGAGGAGTTTTGTTTCTAGCCCACTAGTGTTGGGCTGGGCTGTATGAATGACTTTGTCCAAAGGCACATTAGTGGACACAACCCAAGCAGAAGTCTTTTAGGTTCTGCCATGAGAAGCACATGCCCCCATGCAGTCAATGGTCCAAGGAAGATGGAAGATCTGAACCATACCCTCACCTGGAGTAAAATACAGCTTACCTAAATCCTGATGCAAAACTACCCAGTGGAGTCCAGCTTGGACCAGCCAAACCATGCTTATCTACAGACCCATGAACAAGAAATAAATGTTCCTTGATGAAAGCCACTGAATTTGGGAGTAGTTTGTCACTCGATATCATCATGGCCAATCTGATTGATATACCCTCCATCTTCAGCCAGAACATCACAAGCAATTGCTAAATTTCTTACTGAAACTACAAAGTCCAACCTCTATAGTAGGCTTTTGAGCTATCTCCTGTAGTCATATCCCGGTGGGAATTTAGTAGTTTAGTTTAACATAACAGTCATGTAGCCTAGGGGTAGGACAATGGATCCCTCCCACCCCCGGGATTCTGATTTATTGATCAGCAGTGGGGTTAGCCATCCGTACTTTATAAAAGTCCCCTCGGGGAATACCAATATGCAGCCGGGGTGGACAACCATTGTCTAGTAGGGATGTGGACCCTGAGCTGTGTTTTTGGAAGGACCAAGCTAAAGAAACAAGAAAGGACACCAAATCCCCATCAGACCACGTGGATGCCTATGCCGTGGAACTGCAGGAGTCTGCCATGTAGTTTCCATTATATGAAAAACAATAACAACAACAATTACAAAGTCTCATCGATTCACTGTTGCTCCCTCAGTAGGGACAAAACACAAGCTAAGGCCTGGGGCTGGTGACATCTGTAGATGTGGAGATGTTGAGCAATTATATTGATTTCCCTACAGGAAGATTAGTCAGAGTAGTAATGGTTGTGTGGGTACTGTGGGTGGATGGAGAAGAAATCTGTTAGTCTAGAAAGTCTTTTTAAAGAATGCACCTCGGGATACCTGTTTAATTATGTTGCCTCCATCTTTATAACCTGAGGGACTTCTGTTTCCTTTTTAAATAAACAACCCAGTTAACAAGTTTTTCCAACCCATTTTAAACTCCTCTGGGCACACTTGGACTTGTCAGCTCTGGTTCCAAGTAATCACTCAGCTCAAATAATGTTGATTAGAAATTTATAAAATCCAACATTAAGCCTTGACATAAACAGGATCATCTATAGATGATGGAAATGCAAAGAAAGCTAATTAGAAGGAAAGAACACAGTCATCAGAGTCAGAGAGACCCCGGTTCAAACCCAGATCTGCTGTTGTGACCTGAGGGATCTTGAGCAAATTAGTTTCTTTGTCTCTATTTCTTCATAGACATGAAACAAAGGGCAGAATTTTTCACCAGAATGCTGGTGAAGATGCTAACCTAAGGCAAACTGTGCTGCCCCAGGGTGGTGGCATGCAGGTGAAGGAAGGAAAGTGATGCCAAGAAAAGGGGGAATGGCAGAGTCATGAGGGGCTCTGGGAGAGCAGAGGAGTGTGTCGGTGAAGCCAGGGTGGCTGTCGGTATGGGCTGCGGAAGGAAATTCACAGAGAGGGAGAGACATCTAGAGAGTGTTTGCATAATGTTGGCTGGTGATATCAGCTCAAAGTTCATTCTGTCCCTTTTAAGAATGCCTTTAGATCCACATCACTCTTCATGGTTTCCAGAAGTGGATCTGAAAAGGTGGTAGACAAAGGTTGGCTCTAACATGGCCTTAGAATATAGGCTTGTTGTGAAGATAAAAATGTAATATGTAGAAAAGCATTTGTTCTAGCACATAGAAAGTATCAGGCTATTATTATTCTAAATTTGTCCTATCTTTAAGGACAGCTAATAGGCATCCATTTATTCCAAAAGCCCATGCCACTGCATGAAGCATTGGGTAATGCAACCTGAGAAACAAAAAAGGAAATGAAGGGTGGAGGCATTTTCTGGAGACTTCAGCATCCAACTATACTGTTGACTCAATTGTTTGGCTATTTTTGGCTATTTCAGGGCCAAAGCAAAGATGGCCTAAGTGAAGTTTTCAGGTTGTTAAAGAGAATGCAATGCACAGGAGAAGACACATTTGTCATATGCAGTACTTCAAGGCAAATGACAAGGGCAAGTCCATTTACTGTTAGGGTGTCCAAAATTGTTCACGACAGTTTAGTGAATGGGAGAGAAGAGCTGAAGGAGGTGAACTGAACTAAAATAAAGGATCTATGGCCTTTGAACCCCAGAGTAACAAAAGCTACTTCCTAAAATAAAGTAAGTTCTGACACAAACTTTCCCCTTTCAATTTGCCCTACGTGGATTTGTTCAAAGCAAGTTTTTAGTGTCTCCATCACAGTGAGGACAAATCAGTTGGCTACCCTTCTGGAAAGCACTCAGCAGCACCCCTCTGAAAAGCCCACAGAACCCAGGGAAACCATGTGAGGCATAGGAAGGGCCAGGCCCCAGGCAGTGAGCCAGGGCAGCGGTGGAAAGATGAAAGCTCTTCCCCACAGTGCTCAAGGAGAAAAAAACTGGTGTTCAAATGTTGGCTTTGGAAATGCAAAGCATGACAGAAAACATTTCTTTAATTTAAACTGAGCAAAAGACTCCTCCATCTGGGTGACAATTCAGTTTCCAGTTGCAAATCTCTGCTTCAGGTACTCACTGCCAATCTGCAACCTTCTTCACCCGAGTGGAAGACTATTTGCATTGACTAAAATCTCAAAAGTGTCAACAAATCATGTCAAATATAGCATGAAGGAAATACAATTGTGTACCTGAGATGAAATTTCCCTTTGGAAACACTGAATTTTCAGTTCCATGAGTACCATTGTATGTGCCCTGTGGCTGATAGACCTACAATCTATCTTACCTTCAGCTAATTTTATCAGTAAGAGAGGAAGTAGGAAGCTCAGGATGCATGCTTCTGTTTACCCTTCTATCATCTGTTTTCATATTGTGTACCTGTGGGCTCTTTGGTTTATTAGAGCTGTGAGTATTTTAAAAAGCACTGGCTAAGAGAGGTTCCCTTATAGGAAATAAAAGGAATATAGTCTACTCATGCAGACACACTTAATGTATATTTCTTCCTCTTGAAGGGACTATCATAAAGATGGAATCTTAACATATTTAACTTTGGGAATAGAAGTGAGGGATCAGCCTGTTGGGTAAATTCTTGTTTTCCAAGATCAGGTAATTTTAGCCACAATTCAGTCCAAACAGTGACCATTTATAGAGTAATCATTTTTTTCTTATTCTAATATTGGGACCTCTGGGCTATGATCTCTCTCTCTCTCTCTCTCTCTGTGAATTTCTTCTTATGAAAAGTCTCACTAACTTGTAACAATTAAACCACATTTCATTTTGTATGAGCTAAACCATCTTAACAGTGAAGAATAAACTTTCATGAACTCAGGACAATCCCAGGACATCAGCATATGAAATGCAATTGATTAAAAAAAAAAAAAGTACTCATGAACATAGTAAAGACTGTCTCACTTGTGAAATAATATGTTTTTTTTAATGTACTTGCTGCCATTGTGACTGTTTGACAATCCTATATAGCTCAGTAGTCATCAACCTGGAGGGAATTTTGCCTGCTATGGAACATTTAGAAATCCTTGAAATATGTTTGCCACAAACTGGCTGGGGTCGTGGGGAGGTTGAGGACTGCTCCCAGCATCTAGTGGGTAAGGGTCAGGTATGCTGCTAAACATGTGACAGCCATCTACATCAAAGACTTCTCTGGCCCAAAATGTCAGTAATGCCATCGCTGAGGAAACACTGCTACAAGAGGAGTCTTCAGGAATGCCAATGAGGAGTCAAAAAGATAGACCAAGAACTGAGAACAAGGGTTGAAAAATGGTGTAGCCACGTTGGATTTTTAGGAATCTGGCCATGCCAGGAAGACAAAAGGACAGTGAAAGAGAAAAATGGAGTAAAATATATACCAATCTATAACTAACATACAGCTACACTACCTGGATTATATTTTCCTTTGGAAAGAGTTAAAGCACAAAATTTGAATATATAACAGTGTTAAAAAATAAAGGGAACTCATACTGTTAATGGGACAGAATCATTAGGAATTTCTGCAAAATGGGAAGCATATGGAATAGAACTGATAGAGAAAACTACAACTCAAAATAGGATAGGATGGGGCCCTAAAAAGACTTTGCAAACAGGGTAGTACCAGTAACAAAAGTATAGGGTAGTGGTTCCTAAACTTAGCTGCACTTTCAAATCTGAACATCTTTCAAAGCTGCCAGTGCCCAAGCCACATCCCGGACAAATTAAATCAGAATCTCAGGGAGCCTGGGTGGCTCAGTAGGTTAAGCAACTGCCTTCAGTTCAGGTCATGATCCTGGGATCGAGCCGCACATCAGGCTTCCTATTCAGTGGGGAGTCTGTTTCTCCCTCTCCCTCTCCCTCTGTGTGCTCCTGCCCTCTTTCAAATAAATAAATAGATCTAAAAAAAATTTTTTTAAAGATCACAATCTCTAGGAATGGGATGAAACATTAGCATTTTTGGAAGCTCCCCTGGTGACTCCATATGAAGACAAGTTTGAAAACCACTGGTATAGAGGTAATCAAAGGATAAATATTGGCCATCAACTAAAGCAGTGCTTCTCAGACTCTTGCCTGCTTATGAATCACTAGAATATCATCCTAAATGCAGATTCTGATTTAGCAGGTCTGGGATGGGGCTTGAGAGTCCATATTTCTGACCAGCTTCCAAAGGATGCCAATGTGGCTGGTCCGTGAATCACTCCTGGAAGAGCAAGAAACTGAAGAGAACCAGGCCATTCCCATCACCCTTACCCCAATTCCCCTTCCAGTTGCCACAAATACAGAAATTGCCTCTAGTATCAGTCCTCTGGTTAAAGCCCTGAGGCCAGCTCTCTAAACTAAGTGGAGGATAGGCCTGGAAGGAGCTAAGAGAAAAGGAAAGAAGACCTCAAGGTCACCCCCAGCCTATACAACAGACAGTAGAAAACAAAAAAGAAAAGGCCACTGAACTCAGGAGTTGAGGGTATTGGGGCATCATTTTCATCCACAGAAAATAAAGCAAGGGTTTAGATTACAATAAAAGTATTTTTGGCAATGACCTTAATTACTAAGTATAGTGAAATCTTACAGCTAAATGTTAAGCAGCCACTAAAATTTATATTATGGAAGAATAAGTAAGGATCTAGAAGGAAGTTAATGATATAACTTTCATTTTAAAAATCTAACAGGGTGGATAGAAGGGGGAAGGTAAATAAGCAAGGGAGCAAGAAAGAAATGCTCTTGAGAACATGTACACTTTGGGGTTAGCTATCATTCTCTCTGGGGAAGAGGTGGTGGAATTGTAGGCAGTTTTTATTTTTTTCTTAGTAGAAATAAGATAATCAAAATACCACTCTCTTCCTCCAAAGAAGATGTTTAGGTCTCAAGCTCTACTTAGTCCTACTTATAATTTCCAGGAGATAATCAAGCTGCCCTTTACAGCTTTCTCAAATTGCTGGTCCTCTGCTACAAGCCACACCCATGGTCACCAAGAGCTAATGGTGCCACCCCAGCCTCCATACTGTTAATAGAATCGCTGGTGCTGTTGATAAGCTCTCCCAACCCTGGGCTCCAATACCACTCCATAGCTTCCCCAGCTCAACCTACAATCACAGCTCTTTCTTCCCAGGGTAAAGAAATCTGATTCTGAGTATGGCAGCCATTTGAGGCTAAAACTAGATTAGAAAATATTGTAAATAATGGTAATGCTAATAGGCTTCACCCACTTGCTCTGGTTTCATGTCTCAAAATGGTACCCACGCTATATAACTTCCCTCTCAAAGGTCTTAACACCAATTTACATGGTCCCAATTATAAGCCCCCGTATTCCTTTTATAATCCTACATTGACAGGGTTGAGGAGAGGGATGTATATGGATACCTGGTCATCTACCTTGACTACCCAGGATCCCTGATGTCAATCCATTGATTACATTCCTTTCACAACCTCAAATTGAAAATTTTTAAAGATCTTTTATTTATTCATTTGAGACAGAGAGAGAGAGAAAGCATGAGCAGGGGAGCAGCAGAGGGAGAGGGAGAAGCAGACTCCCCACTGAGCTGGGAGCCCAGGGTCCTGGGATCATGACCTGAGCTGAAGGCAGATGCTCAACTGACTGAGCCACCCAGGTGCCCCTCAAATTGACTTAAACAAGTTGGTTTTTGGAGAAGTTTGTAGCATAGGACCTCAATGATGGGTATATTAGCATAACAGGAATTTTGTTTTTTTTAAAAAGTAATAATCCAGAGTGGCTGCACCAGCTTGCATTCCCACCAACAGTGTAGGAAGATTCCCCTTTCTCCGCATCCCTGCCAACATCTGTCATTTCCTGACTTGTTAATTTTAGCCATTCTGACTGATGTGAGGTGATATCTCATTGAGGTTTTGATTTGAATTTCCCTGATTAACATAGCATAATAATAAATAAATAAATAAATAAATAAATTCACAAAATTAATGAAAAAAAAATCCAGAAGACTACTAGCAAACTACATTTGGAGACTCAGTCATAAGTGATCACTACACCATGTGTCCAATTACAGTACCATTTAGACATTTTAACATTACTTTTATATAGAGAGAAAAATTGGTCAGAGTATTTCAAGCTCCCTCATTATCAACATGGTATGTCAAGTCTCTGGCTAAAGATTCATGGTTGGTTGCTTCTGTTAGACCATTAATTATTGTGCTTCATTATGGACAACCTCAGGTTTAAAGTTATTAGCTTTTTAATCCTTCTTTGTAATTAGATCAGCATAGTTTTCTGTTAAAAGGCAACAAATTAGTAAGTCAGCTGAAGGAAATATTTCCTGCCTCGGGCAACATATAATTAGTCTGTTAGCCTCAAATGTCTGTGAAGTGAATTGTTTGAAGTTTACTGTCAAATTAAAATTCCTCTGATTTGTTAAACATCTACTATACATTTATTCCTAATGCTATAGTGTAATTGTAATTCAGCTGTTTGTTTAGCCATATATATATATATTTTTTTTTTTTTCCATTTAGGTCCCTTTCTTGTTAAAACTGAGTAACAATCTATACACTAAAAAGAAAAATAAGAAACTATCATCAATAGAGGATAAAATAGAGAAATAGATGAATAAATGCCAAAAAAGTCATTCTTCAACAAAGCAACTTAGCTCAAAAATATTATTTGCAAATATGTTATCTAACACACTAATTTATCTTCCTAAAATGTCATCAGGAATACAACCTAAAAAAGATAATTAGAAACAAGCTATGACTACGAAAATCATTAAGAGAAGTAATGTGAACACAGAAGGAGACCTAGAAACTAACGAGATTCAGGTGTCCACTAAAATGTAAGTTCCTTGAGGGTAAAAACTTGCCTCTTATTTACCACTGTATCTTCAACCCCTAAAAGAGTGTCTGGCACATGGTAGATCCTTAATAAATATTTGCTGCATAACTCACTGTTTGGAGTAGCTCTGTACAAGAGAACACAATGGATATTAAAGGCATAAATATTTTAGTTGCTAAAAATAGATGTTCTGTAGCAGAGCAGAAATATTCTGCAAATGCCAGCATTAGGTATATGATATATCCTATAGAGCTAGAAAGAGTCTCTTCCAACTTTATACTCATCAAGGAACTTTCTAATTGCAAAACTCACTTCCAGAGGTGGAACATAGTAAAGGAAACCTAAATGTTCCAGTTATTAAAATTATGAATGCCCATTTGTCAATTAACACTTGGCATTCAGTTTCATAAATCAATCTCCTTGTGACTTTGGCTGTATTGGTCAATTTCCTAAAACTTTTACAAGTCCTAGATGAATTTATAGCTTTGAATTTCTAATTGTTCAAAGTTAAACCCAACCAGGTATCTGCCAAAGGACAGGCACTCGTTATCAGAAACATCTAGCCAAACACTTTCCCATTTCAAAACAATGACAAATTCTAGCCATCAAGGGACTGGGCCAACAGCCAACATAAAGAAGAAAGCTGTGCAGTGACCACAGTATGCTCTAGCAGGAAAGAACCATAGTTTGGTTTGGGAGACAGCTGGATTTTAGACTATCCCTGACTCTAAAAAAAATAAAAAAATAAAAAATAACTGCATTGGCTATCTCTATTTTTCAGGGATGGGGCTTGGGAGTGAGGGAAAAAAAATCACTGTTATGTAGTAAAAGGGAATAGTAAAAAGAAAAAAAAAAGAAAGCATTTTCTCCCAGGTTTTCTCATTAAGTGAAATTCAGTATATCTCAAGATAGAGCCTTTTGTCCTCTTCCCCATCTCTAAAATCCTGACTTATCATCCCAACTAATCTAGTTCATTCAATGGTGTATCATTATTCTTCAATCTAATAGGCACATATTTTTAAGGGAGAAGGGAGAAGGGTGTCTCCCTTCTCCTTTATATATCAAATCAAATTATCATGAAGTCCTATCAATTATTCAAAATAATCCATCTCTATCCTCCCTTATTTCCTTTGCCAGTGTCCCAACCTAAGGCTTCATTAAGGCATGCATGAGCATAGACTATAATCTAATAATAGATCACATAACTTATTGGTTTTATTCGTTAATGCAATATAAGTGCTCCAATTTATTATTTACATTTTTGTCTTGTTTCCTCCACTAAAGATCTATTTATTTGGGATTGGGATCTGGTAATCACGATGAACTCTTAGTGTTAGTTCAAATAGGATGTGATTATGTTTAGATAACATTTTGTGGGGCCTATCACAGAATCTACCTTTCTAAATCAAAAGTCTTATATCTACCTAATACAGAGTTTCTCCCTCTTTTCAAGAACAGTTTTAGTTATCTAGTGCTTCAAAATCCTGGCTTTGGAAGCATCCACTTCCAAGATCGCCCACTGCCTTACATGGCTGGTGACAGAAGGACTCCATTATTTGCAAGTGGTCGGCTTGAAGATCCTCACAACACGGTGTGGGCTTCTGCCAGAATGAACAATCCAAGAATAAACAAAACAAAAGACAGAATGTCTTTTATGATCTGTCTTTGGAAGTCACATGCCATCATCCCACTGGTTCTACAGGGCAGTGCCACTTAATGTGGAAGGAAATCACACAGTAGCAGGAATACCAGGGGGCAAGGATTATTGAAGGCCATCTTGGAGAATGGGTACCACATCAAAAACCAACTTCCATGTGCATGTGGGTTGTGGCCATCAAACACTTTTGTGGGTCACCATTTCACTCTACAATTTCCAAGATTACAAATGTATCCTTGTTTAGAAGAGTAATTTCTAGGATGGAATTTAGGAAGATACTGACCTAAAGCTTTGTATGTAGAAACACAGCAATAAAAATGGGACAAGTTGCTTACATTCAATAATGCTAAACAACCAATTTGAATACATGGCTAACAATGAATTTTCTCCCTAGTCCCAAATGTTTATATTTATATTTATACACCTGTCATTTTGTTTCATATATTAGTGGGGGGCAGGGGCGGGATATAGAGACTTACAATCATGGGTTCTGGTTTCAGCTCGCTATTTGAGTTTGAGTCCTTAGGTGAACTGCAGATCCCACTTCAGCTTTGGTAACCTCTTCTTTGCCACTCAATGGTCCAAAGAACAGCAATATCATCATCACCTGGGAATTTATTAAAATTGCAAATGGATGGGCTTTCACTTCAGACCCACTGAATCAGGATATGTATTTTTAACAAGATGCTCGGTAATTTGTGTAGAGAGTGCTTATCTAGGAACTACTTCACAGACTGTGAAAGCTGTTATGTCAAATTTTTCACTTCTCCAAAGAAAAACACCTATCAGGATTCTCTACATAGCAGATGTCTCAGAACACTGCTGATTGAGTGACATCATTATGACTTCCCCGCTGGGTAGCCTTTCTTTCTGCTTTTCCCAGTGAAAAAGCAGTAACTTGTTGCCCATTAACTCTGTAAAATATAAGTGTGCACATAAACAGAGCCGAAAGTAGGAAACATTTTTTCATTTTTGTTTTGCTTTTTTCATGTACTAAGTACAAAGGCATTAGGCTCATAATTAATTTATGATGAAAATCTTCTCACTTTTCAAAAGATAAAATTGCAATTCTCACTGGACAATATAGATTTCCAAACTCCCACAATGAACTTGGGCAAACTGTCACTTCACTTCTTGAGTCCCAGGTGTCTCCTGAGCAAAATATGGCTCATAACTCATAAAGTTTTTCTTTACATATTTTTTGCACATTTGTAGTTGGTAAAATGTACAGATTTTGATGCACAACATGATGAGTTTTTACAAACATATATACCTGTGTAACTACCACACCAATTAAAATATGGAACATGTCCACCACCCACAAAGTTCCCTCAGCAGCCTTTCAGTCAATCCTACCTTCTAGAATGGACAGATAGTGAGGAGTTTTCAAGATGATATTCAGGAAATTAGAGCTGGAAGGAGACAATTTTAGAGTCAAAAGAACTGAAATTTACCTAAGGTCTTAGAGCTAGCAGGTGGCAGAGCTGAAAATTGATTCTAGGACAGCGAATCTTTCACAGTACCCTTTTCTGTAAGTTAAGGTATAATGTGGAAGTGTATACGCATGGGACTTTCCTCACCATAAATTATTGTTGCCTCTTGTTAAACTTTATATAGATGGACTTAATCCATTTGTCGCCTTTGACTCTGACACTCTTCACTCAACATAATGGTTCTGAGATCCATGCATGTTGTTGCATGTGTGAGTATTTCTCACAGGATTGTGTTGAAATGTAAATGAGATATATGGAAAAGTACATGTTTCCATGCTTTTAAATCTGAAAATCAACTGAGGGCATTTGGGGCCCTAAAATTTCCATCTTTCTCTCCCAGGTACTAGGAGGGAGGGGGTAAAATGTCATCTCCTATTGGATGACCTACTTCTAATTTTGTTGCCTTTACTCAGATTTGCTGATACTACTGCAAATAAAAGGGACTGTGCTCTCCTTCTATCAGAATATGATAACTGATAATCTTACAGGTTTTCCTTCAGCCTGGGGAAGATGCTTGGCATTGATAACCACAAGCTCCAGTGGGAATTTTCCAGGAAAGCAAAAAGCACCTGGAAAAATCTCTGTCCATCCATTGTCACTATGACAACATGTAATTATAACTGCCCCAAATGAGAATGCCTCTCTCTACTAATACAATACAGTTATGCTACTTCAAAACCATTCATTTTCAACAGGATTGCTCAGCATAGACAGACAGAAGAATTGTGTCTCAACCACAATAATGATGAAAGGTAATCATGTGAGTCCTACCAACACTTTGACATTGAGATGAATTTTGTCTATGAGATCACTAAGCTGTGATCCAGCAGGAAATAGGAATAATTGTCTTGGCCAAGATTCCATGGCTAATGTGAAGCAGATAATTGAGGCAATTATTTGGCAAATTCAAACCAAAAAGCATACTAGAGTAATAACACTGTTCAACACTAATGATGCTCTCAAGTAAGATAACTGCAATTATGTGTTCCTGTAGCAACAATGCTTAAACATTTTTTTCCCACCCGTCTTGACTTCAGGTATTTATGAGAATACTCACTTTCTGATTGCTTCCAACATGGAGTAGTCACTTGAAAAGCAGTTTTTTTGTTTTGTTTTGGTTTGGTTTTTTAAGATTTTATTTATTTATTCATGAGAGACAGAGAGAAACAGAGGGAGAAGCAGGCTCCCAAGGAGCGGGAAGCCCGATGCGGGACTTGATCCCAGGACACTGGGATCATGACCTGAGCCGAAGGCAGACGCTTAACCATCTGAGCCACCCAGGCGCCCGAAAAGCAGTTTTAAGGATGATTTTTAGGTATACAAAGATGGAAGTCTAGTGTCTTTATCATTTATATATTTTTAAACTTCTAGTGGAGTCCAAAGAAACTGGCGAGATATTATCCTTAATGTTGAGGCCAAGGCAATATGTTCAAAGGAAAGTTATCTTTCGATTCTGTCTCACTGTTAATATAGTGGATGCCTGGTTTGGAGCTGCTATTACGAAGGTGAAATGTGTTACACAGGGTTATTGCAATAACAAGTTATAAAATTCATTTCAAACCGGCATACACCATGAAAAGTTTAGAGGTAGGTACTGCTGGATGCTAGCGACATGTTTTGAGCCGTGCTTCAACATGTCAGCACAAATTTCTTTCTTTCCTCTGTGATGGTTTGACTTTATTTTTGCCCATTTTTGTTAGATGTAATTGATATATAACACTGTATAAGTTTAAAGGTATACAATGTGACAATTTTATATATATATGTACATATTGCAAAGTAATCACCACAATAAGATTAGTTAACACATCTGCCACCTCATAAAATTACCCATCTTACGTGTGTGTGATAAGAACTTGTAAAATTCAGTTTTAGCAACTTTTAGGTACACAATACAGGATTGTTTGTGATGGCTTTAGTTTCAGGTCAAATCTCTCTTAAGTGGCAAAGACAGAAATAGCAGAACTATCCTTGCTTTCTCTTAACGTAGCAACGCCAATGGCACAATAGAACCTATTCCCGATGGTTCCAGCAAGAGTCTCAGGATAAATCAGGTGGTCCCAGTAGGTCACACATCTACCCAGAAGGAAAAGAGAGAGTCTATTGCTGTTTATGTCCACCTGAAACACACCCAATAAAACTTAACTTTACAAATTCATCTCAAAGAGGACCAAAATATAGGATCATTGTGTTTAGTGGAGTATTATTAATAAAATACATAATAATAATCCAACAAACAGTTATGAAATGCCCATGGGCCAGTGTTAAGGGTTTTTTTTAAGTTAAAATATAAAAAAAATGATAGTTTCTGACTCCTACCATCTGAGAGTTTATGACCTAGCAGGGAGTCAGGACTTAAAATAAATGTGAAGTTAGAGAATATAAGACAATATACAGTCCTATGCAATACCGGAGAATTCAGATTATAAGAGGTATGGGAATTTATTGAAGTGAATGGTAAAATATACTTGCTCTATATCCCAGTAGTTCTACTCCTACTCAAGAGTAATAAAATAATATATTCACAAAAAGACTGTCAAAAGAATGCTTATAGCAGCTTTATTTGTGGAACAAGAGATCCATGGATAAATAAGTTGTGGTATATTCATACAATGGAATATTACTCTATAATAAGGAAGAGAATGATCTATTAACATGGATGAATATAAAAAACCTTATTCTTAGACAAAGAAACATGGAAAAAACACAACATACCATTGTAATTCCCTTTAAATGAAATAGTAGAATGGGCAATAGAGTGACATAAAACAGATCATTGGCTACCTGGGTCAAGAGTGAGTAATCCCTCACTCATGTCCCCATGTCAAGGGGACATGAGGAAACATTTGGAAAGATAAAAATATTCTATATCTTAATTGGTTACATGGGTATAAATATATGCAAAAACTCATCAAACCATACACTCAAAATGAGGGCATTTAGCTTATTTAAATTATGCTTCAATAAGTTGATTAAAAAATTGTAAGAGGAGTTCATTAAATCACTGGGTCAGTGTTAGTAATCAAGGAGATAGTAGATGAAGACTTTATTATTTAAAATAGTCATAAATTATATGGTGTGTGTGTGTGAGAGAGAGGAGAGAGAGATGATTACATTGCCTAACATAATGTGATGAGAAGAACCTGGGCACTTGATCCAAACTCATCCACTTCTACATGCTATCTTTGCCTTCAGCTGGCAGGAAAGTGATCCCACTTGCATAACCTGAAAAATTGACCACCACCTACTTCCTTGGAATATTAAAAGATATTAAATGTGAAGTTTTGTCTATGAGATCAATGATCTCATAAATTAAATTAAAATTAAATTAAAATGATCTGATGAAATTAAATTAAAATGATCTGATGAAAAAGAATAAAATCTATTCAGTGCATTAAGATGATAGAATAAGGAATATAATAAAGAATAGTAAAATATGGATGGATGGATGGATAGAAGACAGATTACTTTTAACTTTGGCAAGAGGTTTTGTCAAGAGTAAGGAGGCAATCCTGTGCACAGAAGTACATACTTCATGGAAATTCTTTATTCAGAAAAATAAGGAAGAAATGGGGCTACAGAATAAATTCAGTACTTTGACCACAGAAGTAGTCAATGTTCTATCTGGGCCAGGTGAGCCAAAGATAGTCACAAAGATTAAATGAGTCATTTCCTACTCTTTGTTACCATAATTATAATATTATCATAGCTGAGATAAACAGTGAGTAAATGTCTAATGCAGAGTGAGGTATCAGAGGGGTCGTCTTGAGTTTGTAAATAAAAGAAAGTACACTGAGCCTGCACTTTGGGGAATGCCCTAGGTACCACCTGATCTGCAACATCTCCAGATAACTTGGTCATTCTACGTAAATAAATTAAACGCTCTCTATGTAGCAGTCGTGTAATTCCCCGTTACATGGATCAGCAGCTTTAGGACCACCAGTAAGCTAGTTAGAAATGCATGCAATATCTGCTGATCAGGATTTGCATTTTAACAAGATCCCCAAATGATTCCTGTGCACACCAAAGTTTGAGACCAAACAGCCCTGCTCCCTTGCTTCATGAAAGGAAATCTAGGACAACAAGAAAGGGAAGCTTATTCTCCTGGTACGGAGACTTATTCTCAGGCTTGAACTGCTAACTCAGAAGTTCCTGTAGATTTAGCCTACCATGAAGAGCCTACTAAAAGGGACAGAAAAGTCAGAAGCAATAATGTAGGCAATGGTAGTCAGGAAGTCAGAAGATCAATATATGCCAATGCTCAGCCTCAGTAGTATTCACAGCAACACTGAAATATTACTGCTTACCATCACTGACAAATTTTAAGAGAATGATATTAAATATCAAAATAAAGAGCATTCATTCATTCATTTTGAAGAGCATTCTGGCATTAGCTAATTAGATGAAAAATGGGTACCCCCTATGACCAAGCTACTGCATGCCTCAATATGTATCCAGGGAAACCCTTGCACGCATGCCCAAGGAGAGGTACATAAGATTTGTTGCATGAGGCTACTACAGCATTGTTAACAACAAGAAAACACGGGCACAGTCCAAGTGACATCCAAAAGAAGAATGTTTAAAACAGAATGTGCTATTTCTGTACTCTGAAATACTAAAATATCTGTTAAAAAGAGTAAGTGGTTATATGTAGATTCACATAGGAAGATTTCCAAGACATATCACCAACTTAACAAATTAGTTGAAGAATAATATTTAAGATATAATTTCTTGTTTTTAAAGAAAACACATATACAAAAAAACCTCCATATTTCTATAGGTGCAATTACATACACTATGCACATATATGGGGCAAGCACACAGATAAATGACCAGAAGAATATACACAAAATCTTTTAAAGTCATTATCTCTGGAGAGGAAGCTGGATCAGCATATGATGGTATAGAGAAATGTTAAGTGTGTGTGTATTTGTGTATTATTTTATTTTTGTTAGCAAATATAATAAATGAAATAACCTGAAGGAGAATTATTTATATAAACCTCATGAGTTACTTTGTATTTCTCACTAAAACATCTGTAGAAAATATTATTTTTCTCTGGAACCGAACTTTATATTCAATGTGAAGACTACAGTCTATTGAATTATCACCTTTTTATGGGATATTGTCTGGGTTTTCTAACTGGAAAGATCCTTTAGCATCTTTACACATAAAAATTAAAATTCTTGAAAAACATTTCACTATAAAACCTTTGGCATTTTCAGCGTGACTTGCAATCAGTTACTGGTTATTTCCTTCCAAAGAAGACTATTAAAACACTTGACTGATACACAAGACTAACT
This sequence comes from Mirounga angustirostris, assembly GCF_029215605.1. NCBI lineage: Eukaryota > Metazoa > Chordata > Mammalia > Carnivora > Phocidae > Mirounga > Mirounga angustirostris. The sequence goes on along the minus strand of NW_026991709.1, from coordinate 139,398,873 downwards.
TTTCTCAGAAATTTTAACATTTCCCAGAAAATATAACATTTGCATAAGTTGCCATAGGATAAAATTTTGTTAAGTATATTTCTATTTATAATTCCCATTACTACATCCATCTCCTACCTATACCTGGATCCACACAACCTGCCTTCCCCCCTGATTTTGCACACAAATCTCGTTTAATTCTTACTGCAACTCTATGATGTACTATTATTATCCCCATTTATATGTAAGAAGCAGAGACTCATCAGGTTAATTAAGTAACTTGCTCAAAACCGGGTTTTATATACCAATGATCCCAAACAGTTTCCAAATTAGTTATGCCTATTATATACTCCCCCTAAGAGTTTATGAGAATTTCACTTACTCTACATCCTCACCAAGATTTTGTATTATTATTTTTCATTTATAAAATATAGTTGTGGGTATATAGTGGCTTCACATTGTGGTTTTAATTTTCATGTCCCTAGGGCCTAATGAAATTGAGCGCCTTCATATGTTTATTGGCCATTTGAATAACATCTTTTGTTAACTCCTTGTTCAAATCATTTGACCTTTTCCTATTGTTGTAACTGTTTATTTCATCTGGGGAAGACTTGGGACTCAGATTCCCCAAAAAGTGTCCATTAGCAACATCCCTTCCCTAATTAATCATCTACATCCACTGATTTACAAAGTGCCTGAATCTCCTGCAAGAAGATTTGAACTCGGAATTTCAAGAAAAAAAAAATTCCCTTTCCTCAGAAAGCCCGATAAAATAAACAGAAACAAACAATTTAAAACCCACCAAAAATGGAATCCGTAGCTATTTTATTGATTTTTATTGGTACTTTCCTCTTACTGTTATGGGAGACAAATAACTTTCTCATTAGAAAATTTTCTTGACTTCCTAATGCTTGAAAAGCACCATGTCAATGAGTGGTACAATGTCTCAAGGCTTTGATTGTGTTTTGTTTGTTTTGTTTCAAAGTGGGTGGTATGGTTCTTAACTTTAATATTCTAGGTCATAATTTCTCAGCAATCCAGACTCACAAGTGTTCTCAAATATAATACTTTAAAGATCCCAAATTAACTAAAACTAATATAACAAATAATGAAACCACACATTCTGATGAGAGGATTATAAGAAAGAGTGTGGAAAGACTGTTGATTCTCAGATCTGTACCTCTGAAACAAATAATGCAATATATGTTAAGAAAAAAAAAGAAGAAGAAGAAGAAGGTAGCGGGAGGGGAAGAATGAAGCGGGGGAAATCGGAGGGGTAGACGAACCATGAGAGACGATGGACTCTGAAAAATAAACAGGGTTCTAGAGGGGAGGGGGGTGGGAGGATGGGTTAGCCTGGTGGTGGGTATTGAGGAGGGCACATTCTGCATGGAGCACTGGGTGTTATGCACAAATAATGAATCATGGAACACTTCATCTAAAACTAATGATGTAATGTATGGGGATTAACATAAGAATAAAAAAATAAATTAAAAAAAAAGAAAAAAAGAAAGAGTGTGGAAATGAATAAGACAGAAATATTCTGAAACAATTTGCCAAGGGTGATGAAGATCTACAAGGCCTTTGTTAGATTTATATGTAGAAGTCTGTCCTTCCAGAAGCACAGGAAAGAGTGGTTTTGAGAAATTTAAAGAACACTTGCCCATTGAAGAGGCCAAAATATATCTAGTGATGGTTCTTTTAGGTTTTTTTTCTTTAAAAAAATGCCCCAATTCTTTTCAAAGAGCCATTGGTGTTTCAACTCTTGTCTCTCTGTTGAGTATTAGAAGGGCATTCACACTTAAGTCATAAACTTTCAAGAAGCTGCTTTTTCTCTCTCCAATCTGTATTGCTTTGTTCTGTGTATGACAGGAAAAAATCACTTCGAGATGTTACCAAAGCCTGAGGAAAATGCTCATTAGTACACAAGGTACTAGTGTGTACTAGTCATTTCATTCTCAGTTTGAGTACTTTAAACTAATTTGTGCAGAACTATTTTTTGTTTCCCTGAAGAGTTTTCCTAATTAAAGTTTTCTGGGGAAAGAGGCCCTTCCGTTGACACAATTCAATATTGCAGGAAACATTGGTGTCACCTTGATTCTCAAAAATGATAGGAAAGATGAGGTGAGGCAAAAGTAAGCAATTAGGGCTCAAAACGAGGTTCCTACACCTTTGTCTCAGGTTCAGCTAGAAGTGCAGACATGTTACTGAAATAAGCCTGCGTTAAACTAACATCTTATTTTTTAATCATTTTTGGCATTTAGGTAATTTTCCATATCTTATTTTTGTACAAAGGTGTAATATCACATAATATAGTTTCAAATACTTGGCTTCCAAATGCTCTCAAATAAAAGAATAAACCTTATTTCTACTGGAAATTAGAAACCAATCGTTTTGTAGAAAGCAAATTACTCAATCTGTCTGATTTGAGCTTCACAAGATGCTTTAACAAGTCACAAGTCTCTGAAGACAATGTCAAGTTAAAACAAAGGCAATTAGGCTGGAACTAGATCTATTTTATGGCTAAATTTCTCATTCCAAAAGGTGAGGCCCAAGAATAGAGATATGTCTGTTGTGTTCTGTTTGATTTTTGTTAGTTTGTTTGATGGAGAATAACTTTGACAAGTGTAACAATGGACTCCCTTCTCAGCAAGAAATCAAAGATAATTTAGATCAGGGAATGAACCCTGGTCCAGCAATCATTAAGCAGCTGGGTGGCCTTTGGAAAGACACTTCATGTTGCTGGGCTTTCATTTCAGCATCTACAAAATAAGCCTCTGAACTCTGTAATTCCTATCATCCCTTCCAGCCCTGATTTTTCTGTGACAACATTTAAAAATCCATTTAAGCTAAAATAATTTACATTTTACTACTGACCTGTAAAAGACCAATCAGCACCATCGTAACTAATAAAACCAAGACAAAACAGTAGCAGTCTGGTGATAATCTTGATAACAACTATTTTAGATTTGAATCAAGCTGCACAATTTACAAAGAGTTTTCGTGCTTCTCCCATCAGTGTCGTTTCTTAGTTCCCTAAGGCGGCACAGCTTGCAAGTTGTAAGTCCAGAACAAATCATTTGGTTCAAGAAGCAGGGTGTTCCAAACTCATAGAAAAAAGAGATCAGACTTGTGGTTGCCAGAGTGGAGGTGAGGAAGGAAGAACCAGAAGGCAGTCAAAAGGTACAAACTTCCAATTATAAGATAAATAAGTGGTAGGGACAAAATGTACAACCTGATGACATTGCTAACAGCACTGTAATAATATACAGGAAAGTTGTTAAGAGAATAAATCCTAAGAGTTCCCAACACAGAAGGATTCCCCCGCCTTTTTCTCTTTTCTTTTTATTGTATCTGTCTGAGAAAACGGATGTTAGCTGACATATTGTGGTGATCATTTCATAATATATGTAAATAGAACCATCATGCTGTATGCTTTAACCTTATATGGTGATGTGTCCATTGATTCTAAATAAAAACTGGGGGGGGGGGGGAAGAAACAGGATGTAATCCATATTTTGCTATCTTTGTGGTCATTTTGAAGGAGGAGTGCGTAGAATTGATTATCAATGTCAGACTTTGACATTAAAGTGAGTGTTTTTTTATACTAGTAATGCATTCTTTCCCTCCCAGTGACATGGCAGTAGACCCATAAAAGAATGGATCCTTGAAGTGAAATGGTATGTTTTCCTAGAATTATAACTGAATAAGCACTCCTCCTCCTCTCTCTTGTCTTAGATTGACAGGGAGAACCAAATGATACGATGGTCAAAGAAGGAGCTCAAGAAACTGTCATACTTCAAATCAACTATTTACTATGAGTGTGGGTGGGTAGTTACATAAGTTCTCTGTTATAAAGAATAATAATTCACGTCAAAAGAACTAATGAAATTTATGCATGTGAACGTGTGTGCATTTCAGGGCTGGCATACATTAGGCAGGCCCTACATATTGGTTTTCTATCTTTTCCCTAAGAAGCATCATGGAATTTCAACATTGAAATGCCCCACATCGCTGAAAGGAAGAAAAGCATAAACCTGGTTCTAAACCCAAGCCCATCTTTATGAACTGGATGACCTTGGGGAAGTTATGTAAGCCCTCTGAACATCAGTTGTCTTACGTGTGTGTGTGTGTGTGTGTGTACATTACCTACTGAAAAGATTTATTCTAAAAACTGTAGTCTAATCTGCTACAGTGCTTATTTTTATAATGAGAATTAGCTGATACATGATTATTAAATAGAGGAATTATGCCAGTATAATTGAGAAATCAGGTTGTTTTACAGACTTTATTTTTTCTGGTCACATGCTGTTTTGCACCAAGTAACTAGAGCTATATGCCAAGTCCACCCACACAGCTAATTACAGCAAGCCTTACAGGAATACAGTAGTATATATTATGCTCATTTACTCCTATATGCTGCCTCGTGGCTTAGTTTATCCAAGTTCTCTGCTTTGAAGTGTGTTTATTGAGCGATTTTCTCTGATCTTTCACCTAAACTTAGCAGCTGCAGCTCTCTTTTATACCCCTTTCCATAACCCTATCTTTACCTTTTTTAAAAAAAAAAAAAATGAAGGCTGCATTATTTTAACTGAGCTAGTGTTTTGTTTTTATTAGATTGTTAGTGCTTTCATTACAAAGTTGAATAGGTTCTGAGTGGTCTTCCCAAAGTATATTCTCCCATTATTTTGTTATTTCTAAAGCACAATTTAACAAAAATTTTTTTAATTTGTACAATCACATTATAAAGAAACACCTGTACATCAGATAACACGTGTAAAGTACCTAGCCCAGTGCTCAGTGGATAGCTTTTAAATATCAGATTCCCTATTCATTTGGGATGGCAGTATTTCATTTCAAAAGGCAGAGAAATGAATTAAGTGAAATTTGGGATCTCTTAGAGCCTTAGGGATGTTTTCTGAGTCTGTGAGAGAAAGCATAATTCCTACTAAAAACATTGGCTAAAAGCATAAGCTATGAACATCTGAGCAAAATGCCCCGGGAATTATTCATGGTTCAATGTAAAGACACCGCAAGGGTCAGACTAAAAGGAAAAAAAAAAATTGACCCAAGGGTTACATTGCACCTCATGTATTTTTTCAATCCACTTGGTACCTCCCAACCAATAGGAGATTCCCCTAGACACTTATGATTTTTCATGTGGCATTAGTGGTTCCATTCAAAGCTCCCCTGAAAATTGAAATGACTAATAGGTACCTGTGCTTTTGTAAAGCTCTGATGGAAGCTTCTTTCTTAACACTATTCCTGAGGCCACACATACATCATGTAGCAAGTGATAAAGGTGGTTGACAGAGAGGTATCTGAAGCAGCAATTAGCAGAGGTCATTGGATGCCATCTTGTGTCTGGAGAGGCAGGAACCCAAACTAAATCATTGGATTTGGCCTCTAATGGAGCTCTTCCTGCATCACTGCTTTTCCATTGGAAACCACCCTCCAGTTCACCAAATTCAGATGTCAAACAAAAATCAGACCTGAGCTGACAATGAAAACCTTCCTGTTCAAACTAAAACTCTTGAATGTTGGGCATTAAACTGGTGTTGAAGCAGAGGACCAATGGCGCAGTGTCAACTCAGCAGAACTGCTGCATTTTCCAAATGTCACGCCATACATTTCCCCAGCCAGTTACTTCTCTTGGGCCCACTTACACAATTGAGAATGCAAAGGAAACTTTGGGCCTGCCAAAATTGTTCTCTAAAGCAAAACCAAGGACCATCTTTCATCAAAAGAACATAGCTAGCACAGTGTCTTAAAAATAGTAGGTGCTCAGTAAATGGGAACTAACTTTTACTTCCCCTGCCATGGGTCAAAAAAACATACAAATCTCCTCTAGTTATAATACTAGCTTCCCTCAAAACAAAAGTAAAGAGAAAATTTAAAACACAGGTGATTGCCCATTTTATTTCTCATAGGATATAAGATTTTACACTTAATTTGGGTTTCTACTGGTTATATTAAAGCATGCTTTTCTCTGAACACTCCTCCAAAGTGTCAAGGACTGGACACTGGATTTTCAAAGAGTGGCTATTTTTATCTTTCTTTCCCCATCTCCAAATAGTGCTATTCACTTTGCCCAGCAATTTTCTTAATAAATGCCCCTAAATTCCCATGCACCAAAGATATGACTATGAGTCAGGAGATTATGTCTGCCCTCTATATTCATAGCCACAGAATAACTATGGATTTATCAGCAACACAAAGACTAGAATGAAAATTAGGCAGGGTCACTGCCCTGACATGCAAGTGGGCTTACAGGCAGATGTTCATACATTCATTCAATAAATGATTATTCTGGGGCACCTGGGTGGTGCAGTCAGTTAAGCATCTGACTCTTGGTTTTGGCTCAGGTTGTGATCTTGGGGATCAAATCCCAAGTCGGGCTCTGCACTCAGTGTGGAGTCTGCTTTAGACTCTCTCTCCTTCTGCCCCCCAAAATAAATAAATAAATCTTTTTAAAAAATGATTATTATGGTCCCCTTATGTACTTGGCACCAGAGAAATAATGGTGAATAAAAAGTAGACATGATCCCTGTTCTCATATAAACTACTGTTTAGTAGAGAAGACCGATAGTAATCAAGCAATCACATTAATGGATACATAAACTGAGACAAATTCAATGAAATAAATTGAGTACAGTTCTATTAGAGTATATAATAAAGGAGTCTGATCAAGATCAGAAGAGAATTAGGAAGCACTTTCCTGAAAAAGTAACTTGTGCTGAGATCCGTACAATGAGTAGGATTATTCAGGCAGGAGGTTGTAAGACAGAAAGAAATGATGACCATCCAGAATTTATAGAAAGCATTCAAGGTTTCATAGGTCATGTTAAAGATTTTGGTCCTTATTTTCAGAATAAGGATGAAAGTAGCAATGCTTTGAAGAGTGGGAAAACTTTGAAGGAGAAAGCCCTGAGATTGTAGGCTATGACTGTAATCTAAGTGAAAGATGATGGTATTTTTCCCTGGGATAATGGCAGTGGACATTGAGTGATGTTGACATATACAAGAACTGCTCTGGAGGTATCAATCTGCAGGACCTGGGAAAAGACTCGTTGTGTTAGGTAAGGGAGATCAGGGAGGAGAGGAAGATGTCAAGGAGGACTGCTAGTTTTCTGACGTGTTCAGCTAATTCTCTTAGCAGAGGAATTCTGGGCAATGACCAGGTTTGAGAAGTTGTGCCCCCAAGTTTAATTTTAGGCTTGTTAAACACTTTAGAGCAATACAGGTGAAGAAATTGAGCAGGCAAATGTGATATATGAGTCTGGGCTTCAGAAGAGAATTTTGTACTGGATGTGACTATTTAGAAGTCAGATTATTAGTGAAAATGGATGTAATGAGGACTGATAACACTGCCAAGGAGAAGTATACATATAGGAAGAGGAAAGGACCTAAAACTCAGCTTTGAGGAAACCCAGTATTCAGAGGCCCAGACAAGGAAGATGAACTAAAGGAAGGAGTGACCAGTGAGAGGGGCAGAAAATCAGATGAGCTGGTGTCTAGACAAATGCAGGACAAGACATTTTTGAAAAGGAAGTCTACAAAGCCAAAAGCAGCTACCAGGCTGCTTGACATGATGACTGACAAAAATGTTCACTGGATAAAGTGACATGCAAATTATCAATGACTTTCATGAGTCTGCTGTTCTGCAAAGCTGTGGGCTAAGGGTCAGGTTAGATGTTGAGAAATGAGTGAGAAGTGAGAGAATGGAGATGACTTTTGAGAAATGTGGCTTTGAAGGGAGGAGACACAGAGTTATGGAACAGGGGTGACATTTATGGTGGGATTTGGCTTTTAGGATGTTAAAGTCCTTGGTAAGCAAAGTATCAATGGGAAGTATCTGGTTGGAAGAGGAATGACTGAATATAGAAAAGAGAATCATGGATAGTATGAGGCTCCTGAGGAGGGAAAGGGGAAGAGGACGGACTACATGGCACAGATGGAGAATGCATTCATGTAAGATTAAGGCCCTTTCTCTAATGTAGCAGGTGAAAATTAGGACAAACTGAGCATAATCATAAGCAGTTTGTTTTGCAGCTGTGATGGCCAGAAGATAAAGTGCCCATAACATGGCTTCAGATTTCCATGGCTGTAGGAAATGAACTTGGTCATTGAACATGGAGGGTAGAGGTGGTGGAAGGTGGAGATCTGAGGACAGGTTGGAAGTGCTGAAACATGTGGACTGAGCTGGTTAGGAAAACGCTAGACAGTGTTGAAAGCACATGTGATGTTGATGGTCAGGAATTGTCAGTGATACCAATCTGCCCCGGCTTCCTCCAGCAGCACCTGATTGCTCGGCAAGATGAAAGACAGTGCATTAGAAGATTCTTCTTGGGATGGGGTTTTGCCAGACTGATACTACATAAAGACAGAGGACAGGGGACTTTAACGTGGTCGCAAGGAAAGAGTTTAAATGATTAACCATAATGTGCAACCTGGGATGGTTGTTCCATTTTTTCCTATTATATGGTTGGGTTTAAAACGCAAAGAATAATGTGAAACGTCCCCAGCCTAACCCTGCCAGGTCTGGATGGGTCAAAAAAATGAAGGAATGAAGTCCTACTTCACCTCTGTTAGAACTCCCCTGTAAGAACTCAGCCCAGTCTCTATCTGGAGCTTTGCAGTTTTCTTCAATCTTTCAGTTGTCTTCTATTAACCCTGAGACTTCTCTGTGTGCTGAGCAGTGAGAGGTGATTTTTTTACCAGCCACACACCAGGATGACTCTAAATCGCCTCTCATTCTTCTCTAGTTTACACTAATCATAGCTTCCAAGTAGGGAATGGCCAATCATTTCACATGTATTCTTTCATCACCATTGTATGGCAGAGAAATGGAGTCTCAAAAAGATGAAGCACTTTGTCCAAGGACACACAAGTAGGAACTGTCAGAGCAAGACTGGCAACCAGGCCATTCTCCTCAGGGGTACTCTAGTCTGTCTCCCTTACTAAATATTTACAGATAAACAGAATCTCAATTGGACAAACTCATAATATACTTCTACTCTCCTGGTACAATGTTTGAATATGGTAAATAGAGTCTTCCTCTGGGGTACAGAAGGCCACTATTAAAATGATGATGACTTAATACAGTGTTTCCCACACTGTGATACAAAGACTACATTGGGATCACCTGGATTACAATTGAGGCTGCCGGGCCCTCAAGCTTCTCTCCTCCCCAAATCCTACCACTACCTCCTATCAAAATTCAGTTTTAGGAGGTTGAAGTAGTGGCTCATCACTCACATTTTTAATAAACTTTCATCTGCTAAGTTATCTTTTGTATACTGAAGTTTGAAAATCATGGACTTAGCAGAACTCAATTCTTGCCAAACAGACTTGAAAGGGTACTACATTTGGGTACCTTTATTGGGTAAGATCATTTATCTTATTATGAAAATCACAAATCTGAGGACATAAAACACAAATGGGTCAAATTGACAGGGTAAGGGAGTCCAGAGATTAGTATTTGAGGAGGAGACCCAAGTGTTTCGTTTCATTTATGTGGGATGGCAGAGCAAAACAAACTTTGCCTCGTAGTGATTTTTGTCTATTCATTCCCCTGTTCCCCCCCAACAATTCTTTGAGAAGGCGAGATTTAGCCACCTGTGTTTATTGGTAAACTGCTTCTGCCACTTGATGGAAAACCCCCCTTAGAAAGCAGGGGATGGAAATGGCCTCTGCAAACGATTATAGATAGTTATGATTCCATCCTGAGGGCAGATGCCAAGAATCGTGACCAAAAGCAACATTCTTAGCCACAGGGGATTCCTCCCGCTGTGCTCACGTATAATTTCCAAAATGCATCATTTTGTCTCCAGAGCAGCTGCAAATGCTGAACCCAAGGCAGATTCTGCTACAGCAAAAGTGCCTCCCTGGCTGTGAGTTGGGAGAAAGTTCCCCTTCTTCCCTGACCTTTGTTCCATCAAACTACAAAGGTCATGTGGAATTTCTCCAGTTACCTCGTATTTTTAAAGCCTCTATGAAATACTTTGTAAAATGATTCACGAGTGGTGTGAGGGTATGAAACGGTATGGGGTTTCTCAGTTCCTGGTGCAAAGGGGTAGTGAAGCCAGAGGGGCAAGTGGAGACACAAATAAAAGGGCCAGACCTTATTTTCAAGGAGCCCATGTACAAACTTGGGATTCACTAGATACTTTAACAAGTACTGGCATCAACACCCACCAGTTTTCCTGCAGTTGCTCTAAGAGCTTCACCACCAACCAGACAATGACTTAGGCTAGAAATTTAAGAGTCACCCTGAGGGCTTCTCCCCATCCAGAGGGCACACTTTCCCCTGCATAAACTGGATCTTCCCTCCTGATGATTGGCAGGACCCAAAGAGCTCAACAAAAGCACTGACCCGTATAGACCTTGTCAGTCAAGGTAGACAGCCATGTGGTCCTAGAGACCTCTGCGTGCAGAGAGGGGTAGAGGAGAAGCTTAATGCTGCTTTGACCAGCAGGGCTACACTCTGTTTATATGCCTCTGCAGCATATTAACTAAGAAGAGCCCAAGCTGCCAACTTCCTCGTGGGTGAATGTGCCATTCTTTTGGTACACGGAAGGGCCCTTTTTTCATTTGAGCCTTTGAACTTTAAAAAAATTCATTACTCTTAAGAGCCTATGTGTTCAGACCAAGACTCCCCTCCCAATGTATTAAATTGAATCCAATTCCACAAAAATGTATTGATTTCTTACTCTGGCCAGATATTGGAAATATTCTGATTTTCGAAATACTGTGTGCCTCAGAAATCACTTGGAAGTTGTGTTAAAACACAAAGTGCTGGTTCTACTCCCAGAGTTTCTGATTCCATAGGTTTGGAATGAGACCTAGAAATGGCATTTTTAAACAAGTTTCCAGTGAACACTAATGCTGCTGGTCTAGGAACCACAGTTTGAGATCCACTATCATAAAAGGCGAAAATCTAGCTCTTGCTTCAAATAGTTTAGTATAAGATACAGTTAATCTGGAGACAAGACAGTTTGTGTACCTGAAATGTAATAAGTGTCCAATAAATAGTTGTTGAATTGATGAATAAATAAATGAATGAAAATATGGAATGGATACAGTATGTCAGGACACAATAGGGGGGGATTTATTCTGGTGACAGGGTTTGCCTTTGAAGAAGTATCAAGCAAGGACCTAGTGGCATTGTGTTTTGAAGGTCAAATGGGATTTATATGGAGAAATGGTTGACAGTAAGCGTTTCCAAGCTAAGAGGACAGCATGACAAAGGCACAGAGAAGGGACTGGAGCTGTGCATGGTGGGGAGTGGTGAGCAGGCGGGTATGTATGACATTGCATGAGCCTGAACTTGAGCCTTGCCTCACCAGCAGAAGCCACTTTGCAACTGATTCTCCTTCCTCTACTTCCTAGAAAGCATCTACTTCTCCTTTAATTACTTATTTCTTCTTCCTTTACCCTCACCGTTCTTTCCTCCTTAGGAAATCTGAATATCCCTTATCTGAAGAGCTTCTGGAACTATGGCTGGTGTTTTGGGGGCCACCATCCACCCACTTAGCCCACCTTCTATTACTTGTACAGGGTTCCATGCACATGACCGAGACCCACATCAAACACGCTCTATAGTTTCTCTCTACTTTTCCATCCCAGGGCTTCCAAAGTGCAGAAACTGTATCATCCCATATGCAGGGACAGCCAGAAGGGTAGTGCAGTTTATATTCTTGGGGGCCATTATTAAACTGTGGGGGAGAGGATTCAGTGGATGCTTCACCTAGCATCTTGTCCTTTGGAGGTGGGTTCCTCAGAGGGTCTGCCATGGAATTAAACCTAAATGCTATGATACATGACCTGGTTACAATGATAACCAGGTCAATAACACAACCTTCATTCATTATCATTGTTACTGGCTTATCCTCCCCTCTCTCACTCTACCTCTACCTCAACTCTGTTTCCTGGGATCACCTCCGAAATAAACTATCTGCATTTAGATCTTTGTTTCAGAAACCCAAACTGATATCTGTCCCTCATGGCAAACACACAACACAGTCCGAGGTATGCTGTTCTCAAATGCTTGTCTGATGGGGCAGGTGTAATTTCAAGAGCAATGGCCTGCAGCAACAATGGATTTGCAGAAAACAGATTAGACAGTTTCCCTTGAGACCACAAAGGCATTTACATCACTAAAGACAAAACAGGTTGTGTTCAGTTTGAATGACAAATTTACTTACTTAACATTGACTCTTGATTTTTGCGACTTTGGTCTCGCAGTTTTAAATGAGAGCCCCCTCCCTCTGGGATAATCCGGAAGTTCTAAACCCCATCATCCTTCAAAGACATCCAAAATGATGTCAAAGTTATGATGTTATGATGTTAGAAAGTGAGATACAAAATATCTGCATTGTACTTGAGCTGAGAGACAAGGACACATCTCCAACCATAGGGAAGCTCCAGAAACAGAAAGCCAACCATGTCTTCGGGTGGTGGGGGGAGGTAGACACAACTAAAAGGGTTACAGGAAAGGCTCCCAGAGCTTCATCTAGGATTAGCTCCAAGCATCTGATTCAAACTGGAAACCTGATTTTGTGAAATCTATCTGGGTTTTGTTTTTTTTTTACAAAATCACAAGCATATTTAGTAGCAGGAAAATTCCCCAACTCCTTTTCAAGAGGATGATAGCAGAGGCTTTTAGTGGAGGGAAAATGAATGGTCACCAGCATGAATATTTCATCATTCACTCCCCAGGCGCCAGGAGATCAGCATATACAAATTATACTGATGTGGTGCCAAGAGGAGGCTGCCCAGAGTTTTCCAGGTAGGAGGTTCCGGAAAAGCACTTGAAATTCCAACCACCACATGATATGATTTGAAGACGGCTGGAAACCTCCATAGGCATCTGAGGGTCTAAAAAAGCACTCTGAATTTCAGATGTCCTTATTTTTTGCTAAAATTGCTGAAGATATGGAATGGGGAATGACTCTGCAGTCTTCCAGTGCACATTCTGATCTGAATCTATTATCCTAGTGAAGGCCTGATTTCTTCCCTTCTTTTGTTAAAATTCTCAGAACTCTCCCTTCCCTCGGGAAAAAAAAAAAAAATCCCTTAACTATGTGTTGGTAGAAATAAAAGACAAAAATCATAAGGTAAGAAAGTGAAAACTAAAATAGATGGAAAAGATGTATCGGGAAGGTCACAAAAGATCTTCCTTTGTCCTAAATAAAGATTCAGTTCTCTCAACATAAATAATTTATCCCCTAAGCCCATCTCCCCTAATATTTGTAGAGAACTGGATATTGCATAACATAGTTTTACACACATTACATCAATTGATCCTGATATCTACCCATTAAAAGTGGGCAGGACAGATGTCTTCAACCCTATTTTAGGGATAATGGAATTGTGTTTCAAAGGGTTAAATTACTTGCCCAAATTCTTAAGGCTGATTAGTGACTTGGGAACTGGAATCCAGAACCTGGGGCTACACTGACTTTTCCAAGCCAAATGACAGATGGACCTTCAGGTGGATAGTTTCCCTAGCAAATCGCCCTCATTCATGGGTAAGACATGCCTCAAAGTGAGCTCTTGCAGTCTATTGTATGTTGATCTATCCTAAGAACAATGTCTTGTTCAGACCACCTAGGCTTGAATCCTAGATCCTCCATTTGCTAGTTGCATGGCTTTGGGACAGTTACATACCATTGCTGAGTCATACTTTTTCTGTCTTTAAAACCAGAATAAATACAGTCCTTTCCTGATAAGATGGGAGAATCAAGTAAAAAAATGCAAGTAAATCATCTTAACACAGACCTTGGGATTTCATTGGTGCCCATAAAAATGAGTTGCTACGATGATGGTAATAACATTGATGCTGATTGTTATCACAAAAGCCAACAGGGGCCAGAAGCCTAACACAGCCTGTGAATTAGGCAAATTCTTATTTTGGCAACACATGCCTCCCTTTGGGATTAACTTTTATACACACATATTGATTCAAGCTTTTATGTAATTCAAGTTTTATGGAAAAGGAAAACATAGGTACATGTAAGTTTTATGGAATCAGTTTTAGGGTTGAGTGTCAGTTTTGTCGATTCTTATTATCTTATTAAACAAATACATAAATAAATAGCATAATATAAATTTCAATGTTGATAGTGGGCAATCAGTTAAGGATTTTAATTTATCCAATGTTTCAGGTCCAAAATATTACAATTGGAATGAAAAAGTATAAGATCAGATCAACATAATTTAATATATTTTAAAGAATATGTAAAGAATTACACAGAGGCAACTGGGTGGCTCAGTTGGTTAAGCATCTGCCTTTTGCTCAGGTCATGATCTTGGGGGTCCTGGGATCAAGCCCTGCCTTGGGCTCCCTACTCAGTGGAGAGCCTGCTTCCCCCTTCTTTACCCCTCCCCCCCACTCATGAGTACATGCTTTCTCTCTCTCTCTCAAATAAATAAAATCTTTTTTAAAAAAGAATTATACATAAGGCATATGTATAAAGGTATATATTTACAGAATAATAGTATTTAGCAGAATAAATTATTCTCAAAAACCTTGAAATTTATTCCTTGGGCACATCTCGGTCCCAATTCAATGGTCATGTCACTGATGTTGACTCTTCTTATCCATCTCAGTCATGTTATGGCAAAGAATGTACTTCCACAGTGCCAAGTGGGTTCAAACATAGTTAAAAATTTGCCCATCTTGTCAAAACAATTATGTGAATTCTGAGATTCAAAATTCTCATTTCTAAAATTCCAGGGACATTGCATTTATTCTGTGAGCATGGCATGCTTGGCTCAGGTGCTTTTAAATTTAGAGCCTTAATCATTTAGCCTAAAGCAGCTACAGAAACAGAAATTATGAGTTAATATTTGTAAAGTGCTTAGAAGTGTGGTTGGTAAATAGGAAATGCTATATAAGTGTTTGTAAAGAAATAAATCTCGTTGGAAACAATGACTGCTTTTTCAACAAACTGCTATTCAACTCTTCAAAATTCTACAATTTATTTGCCCTGAGAACAATTTGTCAAAGAAAAATGAGGACAGCCTCTATTCTGCACTTTGTTGAACAAGTTAGCAATTTTTCATGACTTCCTGCATTTTCAAGTCCAGTGTATCATATCTGTGAAAAGGTTCAACTTTATAAAGTTCTAGGAAATCCAGCAAATTTGGACTCTGGCCGCCCTTATATTCCAAAATGTTAATGTCTGAAGGCTTAGCTCAGTTAACCATTTCAATGAATGTTTACAACACACATGTTTAGCTATTTCACAGATTGAAATAAATTAAATATACATATTTTGCTCTGCAGAGGATGGTATGGTTACCTCTCCAAGGGTTCAATCTATGCCGTCCCCATTGTGTAGCAGCAATGTGATTTTTGCATAAGACTGACCCACCCCTAGCTCCAGAATGTACCCCAATGCATCTAAGCGACTTAAGAGAATCTCATACCTTGCCAAAGTGACTGAATTCGGAGAGGTTAAGAGATGGGGTGAAAACTTTTGTTCAAATGATTGTGGGAAGCTATGTTCTTCCCATCCCTGATATAAACATACAAGCCCATATTCTGAGTTCTTGCTGGTGGCCATCTTGTGACCATAAGGAAGCCAGCATGGGGATGAACTCAACACATAGGGAGAGTAAAACAAAGAGAATTGTTGAGAAAGAGATTTAAGACCTCAGTTTAACCATACCCAAAGGCTGCTCCACTCTGGAATTTTAAATTAGTGAACCATAAATCTAATTTTTGAATTAGTATGAATTGAATGCATTTTAGTATTCAGATTTTGACAAGAGAAATGTGGAATTGGCTAAATTGAAGTAATAAAGGACAGTGATGAGGGCTCTTTTATCCATGACTGGGAAATTGATAATCCTTTTTATTTAGACTCTTCTAAAAATGGATAAATCATAAACAATCAAAGGAATAAGACATGCAGAGAAATATCATCTAGTCTCTGGTGATTTCCATCATGACATCATTCAAGGATTCTGACTTGCCAAAGCGATGACTGATAAAATGGTAGCTACACATCAAATCTCTCATTTTACATCAGTAAAATCTTCCAAACACCTCTGTTTTCCTGCTGAAAGGATATACAAATTCCATATTACTAGAAGGGTAGGTCCCACTGGTCTATGCATTATTTCAAAAATTTCACTCCAATACCACTTTGGTGATGTTCCCACATCAGAAGAATTCTGAACTGAATAGAGCTATGCTTTCTGCCCCTGCCTCAGGGCAACTGCATCACTGATGGGGGTATACTAAAATTCAAAAGGGAGAGTAACTTGCATAAAACCACCAAGATAGCAGCAGAATAATGATAAAAGTTCAAAACTCTGCTTTCTTTACCCAGTGCTCTCCTGAGTATACCAGGAAAATAGAAAGAAAAATATTATGTCAGTTAACTATTGCTTTGTAATGAATCACTCAAAAATTCAATTTCTTAAAATAATTATTCTCACAAATCTGTGGGTTTGCTGGGATGTCTCTACTTCAGGCTGCAGATGTGTAGAGCTGCTCCACTTGTCTCTCACCTTCCTTTGTTCATAGGCTCATCACAGAATGTTCTTCGGAGAGGGAAGGGGTGCAAAAGAGATCACCCCAGTGTAGAGGTATATTTAAAGCCCCTCCTTATGCTGCATGTGGTAACTTCCCATTGGCCAAGACAAGTCACAGGATCAAGTCCAAAGTCAAGGAGAAGGAATTGTAAAGTTACTGACAAAAGGGGAAAAATGGGACCAATAACTGAATCTACTACAAATGTAAGCAGACTGAGGAGTATTAGGTTAAAAAAAAAAAAATTTACTTCCTAAAGTAAAGTTGACAAAACACCAGAATAATTTGTTATGAAGAGAAAAGCACCAGGGCATTGCAGTTATGGGTAATGAGTGTAAAGTGAACACCTCATCTGAATCAAGTTCATTTATTTAGTTTGAGATGAGGATTAATGCTATAAATTTCTCATTAAATATTAAATAACAGCTCTCTCATCTAGGCAAATTAGCCTGGATATCACTGATGCCAATGAAACTCCAACCAGGCCCTAATTTAAAAGGTACAGATTTGAACACAAACTTGTATATAAATAGAAGGCTTTAACAAAGACAGATAAGCAAAACATCCTTTTCTCCAATCTTTAAAGTCATACTACAAGTGGACTTTCAGATTTTATCAGGATCACTGAATTTACTGTGGGCCAGAAATAAAATCGTACTTATGTTGCTCACATTTCCAAAATGCCTCCCATTTCTAATACTCTAAGTAGTACCAGTGCTCAGGAAGAAAGTGTTTGTGAGAGGATTATTCAAAGAACAAATGACCAGCTCCCCACATTTTGATAAGGGAAGCAGAATGGGGTCAAAATGGCAAGGATATACACTGAGGTCATAGGAAATATAAAAGCCACATTAGTCAGAGTGGGAACCTCAAGAGCAACAGAGAGATCAGCAAGCAGGGTGGGGCTCCTGAGGCTAATCAGCCCATAAGGGGGGATTCTGAAGGTGATACCTGTTACCCCATGACCAGTGGAAACTCTACCAGGAGACTATGTAGGAAAAAACAATGAGCATTTATTAGTCTTCCCACCATGGACAAGTAGAATAGAGTACAAGTTACACAGCAAAATAGAATCTCGATTCAAGTGTGGATGCTACTATAGGAACAAGTCTTAGCCCCCACTACTTCACTAGCTGTGAGGATTCCGGCAAACCACTTTGATTAATCTACCTTAGCCTTAGTCTTCTCATCTGTAAAATGGAGAAATTAATAATACATGTCCCTTAGTGTTGTCGAAACAGCTAAATGGAGGTAATGTATATCAAGCAACTAGCAAGATGCTTAACAAGTGGCAGAGGTTCTTACAGGAAGGAGACCTCATCATTGCTGGGAGTGACCCAGTAATATTATCCAGTTCAAGATCCTCATGGTTACACTAGTGGATCACTAAAGTTGATCAGAGATAGAAAGTGGTGCCATAGACCACCTAGTTTATTAATAACTAGGCTGGAATGAGACTATAATTTTCAACTGGTTTCTTCTTGTTTTTCTTTTTATGCTAAACCAATGATTTTCAGCTTAGGATTCCAGGTTAGTGAAAGAGAAAAAGATCAGGCTTATGAGTTAGTTTCAGTATTTCTAGAGA
The DNA here is from genome assembly GCF_029215605.1 of Mirounga angustirostris. Classification (NCBI taxonomy): domain Eukaryota; kingdom Metazoa; phylum Chordata; class Mammalia; order Carnivora; family Phocidae; genus Mirounga; species Mirounga angustirostris. Next base: position 139,380,763 of record NW_026991709.1, on the reverse strand, counting down.
TCTGGAATTTGGAAATTTACTCATAAGCTATGGAAAAAAAAATTAAAAATCGACTTTCTTTGCTTTATATAAGCTCAGGATAGTAACATAGTTGTTCTCATGCTATCCGGAAACTCTGAAAAGATTCTTTAAAAGATTCTAGAAACTGGGGCGCCTGGGTGGCTCAGCTGTTGAGCGTCTGCCTTCGGCTCAGGTCATGATCCCAGGGTCCTGGGATTGGGCCCCGCATCGGGCTCCCTGCTCGGCAGGAGGCCTGCTTCTCCCTCTCCCACTCTCCGTGCTTGTGTTCCTTCTCTCGCTGTGTCTCTCTCTGTCAAATAAATAAAATCTTAAAAAAAAAAAAAAAAGATTCCAGAAACTACTGCTGTATAACAAACTACCTCATCATAGGATTTTCTGGGACATGGACCTGACTCTGACCCAAATCCAAAAGATACCTCTATCTAAATAGAACCTACTCATTCAAACCCAAATTCAGAGAGACAGGTAAAATAAAGTTACCCATAGCAATGAATGGTGTTTACTGCTGTATTTTTACTTAACTTCATTATGTAGTAGATTTATAATGAAAGTAATGATTTATGCATTTTCATAATATTATAATAAACTTGGATGATTGGTCTAAATCTGGATTCATGTTTAAATGGAAAACCAGTAATAACACAGATGGAACTAATTAAAAAGAATGCAGTTTAGAAAAAAATCTTTCAAAATACAAGTCTTTGGTGGCATTAAAAAGAAAAAAAAAATCGGGCACCTGGGTGACTCAGTCATTAAGCATCTGCCTTCTGCTCAGGTCATAATCCCAAGGTCCTGGGATCAAGCCCCGCATCAGGCTCCCTGCTCAGCGGGGAGCCTGCTTCTCCCTCTCCCACTCCCCCTGCTGTGTTCCCTCTCTCGCTGTGTCTCTCTCCATCAAATAAATAAATAAAATCTTTAAAAAAAAATCCTGAAATTACTGTACTATATCAAGCTACTACTTGCTACAAATTCATATTTTAGGGCTACAATTTTAAGATTTCCAAAGTGAATGGATCTCTAGGAAAGAATATCTAAATTCGTCTTTTCCAGAATATCTAAATTCATTTTTTGTTCCAGTGTGGCAAAACTTATGAATCCCTTCTAGGAAGCCATTTGGCCTTACCTGATCTTGCTTTCTTGTAGGATTCATAAAGAAGCACAAGGGAAGAGACACTGTGCATAAAAAAGATGTAGTAATCTGTTAAATATGAACCTCATAGGAATACTGTTTGCGAAATAAACTAAAAAACCAAAAAATGAATCACATTGCCTACCTAATATACTCTAAAAACTATGTGTCTCATGGAAAATGGAAGTTTCTGTCAACATATTAAATATTAGGAGTTACTACCCAACATACATGGTCAACTCTCTCTCTCGCTTCTTCAGAAGAAAAACTCTTCATATTTGTTTGGCTGCAAGTGGACACAAGTTTTGCAGATTTTTGTATTTTGACCATTTCAAATGTTTTACATTTTCAGCATCTTCTGTATCTTTTGTCTCAACTTCTGACAGCTCAAGCCAGACTTCTTTCTAAACCTCAAGACTTGTATCCCAAATCCCAAATTCCAAGAATATCCTACAACAAGCATCCAAGAAATGCTCTGAAGTATTTCCTTTAAAATGAGTTATTCCTTAGTATGTAAATGATGCAAAGGAAGAGAATTTACATTTAATAGGCTCTTATTGTATTCCACGCATCATCCTCTGCGCATTAGATAAAGTTTCTCAATATCTGTCATCCATGATATTACTCTACCCACTTTCAAGAAGGAAACTGAAGCTTGGAGAGATTGATTAGTCCAAGGGTAAGAGCTAATAGATGGCATGCTAAAACAACCTGCCACAAGAGAAGAGACTCAAATTTGACTGCATTATCCTCACTTAATTGGATGCAGAGTTGTACTCAGTACACATATCCAATGTATGAGAGCTGTTAGGTTACAAGTGACAGAAGCCCAACTTGAACTACTTTAAACAAAATAGGAGAATTTCTTTAACCCCATACACAAAGCCTAAGAGGAAAGAATTGGGACCGGCTTTTAGGGAGACTGGAATGAAGGACTTGAACAAAGTCAAGGCTCCTTTTCTCCTCTCTACACTGACTTCTCCAGATGGTGAAGGGCATGGTCCCAGGAACATCACTCTCAAATATTACAGTCTTGGGATATAAGACCCATGTTTCATTCATCTCATTTAATATTCACAATGGCCCTAAAAATAGGCACTATTCCTATCTCTATCTTTTAAAAAAAAACATTTATTCATGCATTTTAGAGAGAGAGCACACATGAGCTAGGGAGGGGTAAAGGGAGAGGGAGAGAATCTCAAGCAGACCCCTGCTGAGCACAGAGCCCGATCTCATGACCCTGAGATCATGACCCAAGCTGAAACCAAGAGTCAAGTACTCAACTGACTGAGCCACCCAGGCGCCCAGCTATCTCTATCTTACAGAAGGAAAAAGTCTTGGAGAGGTTAAGTGACATGCCGAAGATCATTTAGCTGGGATTTCAAACATGTTCATTATTAAAGTTGATGTGCTTATCCACAAACAAATGCTACAAATGGTTTTTCAGGACTCAAAAATTGAAGAACCAGGAAAAAAAAAATAGAAGTAAACGTGGTTCTCCTTTTCCCTTTTCTCCAGTTGCTATCTCCCTATCACCTGCAATCTGCTCCTCACCCTCTGCCATATCCTTCTTTAAGGAACACAGAAAAAGTTACTGAGACATTTTTCAAAAGTAAATTACTAATAAGTACAGACAATCAATTAACTCAAAACCTAAACACTGCAAAGGGTAGGTGAGGGTTAATCAGCATTCATTCCTATTCAATTATGGCCCATTTCAGTTGATGTTTATGAAGCAAGAGGGCAAAGGGGTACCCTAGGTAACTGCTCTGAAATACAATATCCGAGGATCAGCATTATGACAGGCAGAATTCTTTTATAGAAATTAGAAATAGTAGTTGCAGATCCTACATGTTTCAGAGTGTTACAAGGAAATCTAAACAAAGCAGAGACTAGGAGAGCTCATCAACATCAGTGAGCCCATGGGCAGGATGTTTTGAACCTCAGAATAGTTACAAAAGGGGAGCTCCCTACTTTGGACAGGCAGCCCTGAGCAGAGAGAGACAAGCTGGTGACTCAAGCTCTTCCCTGACAATTTGATTCATTTACATCATTCATCTCCTTGGATTTAGTGTCCTCAAGTCGAAAATTGTGGGTTATGTTGCACACTGAATCACTTTTCCCTGTATATTCTACAGCCCAGGGTTGAGACTGTGGTATTGGTGCCAAAGGACATCTCTTAATCCTACTTAGTCTAATCCAAAGAGATGTTGAGCACTTTTTTTTTTTTTTTGGCAACTCCAATTCAATCTGCTCAGGCAAAATCTACATGTAACTCAGCACTCTATCTGCAAAGAAGAGGTTTTATACCAGCAGAACCCCACTCCACATCTCATCATTCCCCCCTTTGATATTTTACCCCATTTTTTAATAAGAGCTGGTACTGCATGACCCTATTTTTTTTTTAAAGATTTTATTTATTTATTTGAGAGAGAGAATGAGATAGAGAGAGCATGAGAGGGAGGAGGGGCAGAGGGAGAAGCAGACTCCCCGCTGAGCAGGGAGCCCGATGCAGGACTCGATCCCGGGACTCCAGGATCATGACCTGAGCCAAAGGCAGTCGCTTAACCAACTGAGCCACCCAGGCGCCCGAGGGAGAGAGAATCTTAAGCAGACTCCACGCAGAGCTCAGAGCCTGACGTGGGTGGGGCTCAATCCTACAACCCTGAGATCAGGACCTGAGCTGAAATGAAGAGTTGGACACTCAACTGACTGAGCCACCCAGGTGCCCTGCATGACCCTATTCTAATCCTCATGTTTAATTAGCTATATTATCCTTCAAACTACACATGGAAATCATCTTGGGCCATATTGCACACATCACCATCTTGTCACTTTGTCACAGTTCCTGGTCCTTCCAGTCCCTGTCCTCTCTTCCACTGGCCCCATAAACTTGTTTATGTTGAAATTGGGGTCCCCTTCTCTTAAACGATCTTCTCCAATGTTATTTATTTTGAGTATGTTTCACAGTTTTTTTTCCCCCACAGTTCTTGAAGCAACTTCAACACAAGCATCAAATTTAAGGCAAAGCATAGGACCTTCCAATGATACACCTCAGTGTGCCCAATAGTTTTACACCAACATGTAGCCCAACAGACTGGTTAATCTCTAAGGACCCTTCCAGTTGTAACATTTTATAATGTCATGGACACTTCAGCAGTGACATTAAACATGGAGCGTATGTCAGAAGTGGCTTGCTGCCATGAGCAGCAGTTAAAGGACTAGAACACGAGCAGAACTTCACAAATAGTCCTTCATTAGGAACAAAATGTTTTCAGCTTTCCCACTCTCAAGTAACTACGTGATTCCACTAGTAGCAATCAAAAGAAAGGCATGGAGACCTGTGTCCCCAGCATATATGACAAAACTCACATGTCCCCTGTGGCATCGAGGTGAATTAGAGAATGAGAAAAATGCCCAGGGTCCCAAGCAGTATTCTGTATTCATATAGAATATGAAGGGAGTCCACCTATAGACTCTCTTTGTGATGCATTCATCACCATGACTTACACTTTACTGAACCTTTTCTTTTTACTTCAGATGGTGGGGGTGAGGTTGGGGTTGGGATTGGGGGGGTGATGAGATGCTTTTTGTAAAACAGTTAAGAACAAATACACCCAAATTAATGCACTTCCTAAAAGGGCGTGTCCTTCTAACAATGCAAGCTCACATAAAGCTATTCTTTGGGGTACACTTTTAACACCAGTTTATTAACTACATTAAAAAAGGCTCATCAGTTTATACCGTATCTTATATCTGTAAACAAAACAAGGAGAAAAAACACATAAAAAGAGCCAGCTTGATTACTCAGCTTAATGAGCCATCCAGGTTAGCAGGCTTCACCATGAAACACTTTGGGCTTTTTCCAAAAACCAAAATGACCCACAAAGTCTTATGACCATGGGAAATGTTTATACACTGTGCCAACATCTTTGGATGAAATTCTAAAAGACAAGTTTCAAAGATGTTTCCATCAGTGATAACATCAATTGCAACTAATTTATGGTCTCTCAAGATAAATATTTTGAAGGTGTCAATACTCAGTAAGAAGTATAACTTATAGCTTGTATGTTATTATTTTTTATTTAGTCAAGGCCTATATTATTTATTCATCTTTATCACACTTTGTTTCAGAAATAATTTAAAAGGGTTTATGAGAAGAAATTAAAATGCAAGAGATAGCAAAAATTAAAAGTGAAGTGAAAGGAGAATTAAAAAGAAAAACACATCAGAGACATAAACAAGGAATAGAAATGGAGTGTAAAATGCACATCATAGTGTGAGCCTGTGACCCACAATGTGGCTGGCAGCCAATGGGAAAAGGAAAACCAGGTCAGCTACACAATTCACAGTGTTCATAAGAAAGGAAGCAAATCAACTGCTCAGGAAGAATTGTGTAACTTAGAGTTTCCTTTTTTCCCATTAACCCAAAGGCAAGGCCAGTCAAGCTTTTCCTCAGAAAACAGTTTTGAGTCAATTCTATGTCACAGGTGACCAAGTGAGTGAGGCCCCAAATTCTGCTCCATGTTGGATTATTCTATGGAATATGGATTGAATAGTCATAGCCATAGCTTTAAAAATGTTGAGGCATGTATAAACAAGAATCTTGCCTTTATCAAAATAAGATTTGAAAATAAAATAAGAATTCCTAGTTTAGAATGGCATTAATTCATACAAAGGAAAAAAATATATATTTGCAAATGCTTTCTAAAGCTATTTAATTAGGTCACTGCTGTATGGGGTTGGGATGTAATAAATAATCACAATTAAGGAATGTTATCACAAAATGTCTTTTATCATAGAATAGTTGATATGTCTCCTCTTTAAGAAACATATTTAGCTAGTTGATGTTTTAGTGTGACAGTATCTTCTCACGTTTCTCTGAAGATATTTATTATATTCACACATACATTCGAAGAGGCTTATACAAGGATCATTTTTGCATACTACATACAATAATGTAAAATTGGAAGTAGTATTCCAATGCCTTCAACAAGATAATGGTTAGATAAGGTGTGGCACATTTTAGAATACTATACACATATTTAAAAGAACAAGGTAGAGATAAATTGACTCTTGAGAAAAATCTAAAACATTTATTTCTTTTTCTGTTTGCTCTATTAATTCTTCCATTTGTTGACTGTGGTGGCTTTCTTTAATGATGTTAGCTTTTCCAACCTATTTAGTGATTCTCGGTAGTATACGCATCCTTGACTTTGAGATTCTTTATTAGCCTGCCTGTGAGTACTGCATTTGTCATTGTTCGTTGTGAAGAGAGAAGAATGTGCTGCCTGGCAGGGCAGGCTCACTCTTTGTCTTATTACCTTTGGGACCCTCCCTTCCCTGAGATGTCAGCAGCTACCCCGGACACTGTCCTTTCTCTCAGGCCCAAGTGACCATACTCATCACTTCTGCTGGAAATAGGAATAGCCATGTATTTCTGCTATCTACTGTTTGACATGATTTGAAGGAGGGGATAACACTGAGCCTCCTGGCTTTTTCTGTGGCACCTCACACAGTCATTCTGAGGGTTTTCCTGGGCCTCTTCCTCCTCCTCTCTCTGCCTCTCCTGACTTTGTACCTCTCTTGAAACAGATCCTATACTCTGTTGATGTTGTATGCTGTGGATTTCCCATTTCAATCCAATCCAAACTATTTCAGGGATTTCTTGTAATATATTTCTATCTAGAGGATTTCTTCTAGTTTCCATCATTGTTATGGATTTGTTTTTAAATACTACGTTTCGTGTCATTTCAAGGAATTTGGAATGGGAATGGGAGACAGGTGTGTATGCTCAGCTCACTCTCATAATCCATTCTTGGCAGGTGGACTGTGGAAACACTGTGTTCAGTCCTCTTCTGCACCCACCTACATAAAAATACAGCTGGGATTTCCATGAGGATTAGGTTGGCAGAATAGATTTAATTAAGGAGAATTTACATGTCTTACAATAGTAATATCCCCAATACATGAACACACATTTCTTTCTCTATATATTTTCTAAATAGAAGGTTATTCTGTTCACATAAGTCTTAGAAACTTATTATTTACTCCTAGGTAGTTTATGCTTTTGTTGCTATTGTGAATGGTATCTCCTTTTCCATTAAAATCTCTAACCAGTTCCTGTTGGTATATTAGGAAAGCTATTGATTTTGATATATTCATTTTGTAACTGACCACTTTGCTCAGCGCTTTTATTTTTTCTAATAGTTTTTCAATAGATTCTCCTAGGTTTGCCAGAGAGATAATCATAAGACAATGTGCAATAAGTGTATCAATATTTTCATTTCAATATTGTTTGTAATGGAAAAAAAGTAGAAAATAATATGAATCTCCATCAATAGAGATATAAGAAATAAATTAAATAAGTTATAATGCATAGTGATGACAGTGTGCATGCAACCTTTGAAAATAAACATATGAAAAGGAAAAAGAAGAATATAAGATAGCATATTTTAATCCAATTTCCTCATTCTTACAAAAAAGTTCTTTGTGTATATATTTTTGGGTATAGAAAGGAAGGGAGGGAGGGAGGGATAGAGAGAGAGAGAAAGAAAGAGAGAGGAAGGAAGGAAGGAAGGAAGGAAGGAAGGAAGGAAGGAAGGAAGGAAGGAAGGAGGGAAGGAAGACAACCAAATATTTAAAATATCTGTCTCTAGGGGCTCCTGGGTGGCTCAGCTGGTTAAGCGTCTGCCTTTGGCTCAGGTCGTGATTCCAGGGTCCTGGGATCGAGTCCCGTATTGGGCTCCCTGTTGAGCAGGGAGCCTGCTTCTCCCTCTCCCTCTGTTGCTTTCTATCCCTCTGCCTTTTTCCCTCTCTCTCTCTCAAATGAATAAATCTTTTTAAAATTTTTTTAAAAATAATAAAATATCTGTCTCCAAGTGGGGTGTCTTGTTTTTTTTTTTTTCCTTTTTCTAAAAGACCCATAATGACAACATATTACTTTTGTACTAGAAGTTATTTTCAAATGCACATTACTGGTGGCTCATTATCATCCCAACATTTTCTGAGGCTAGCTACAGTCTTCAGCTGACTGGCCATTCTGTTCTAGCCTACAGAGAGGCAGGATCTGTGGAAAGACTAGTGAGTAAGCTAACCAAATGTGGCTCTTCCATTGGAGTGGAGAACATAGGAGAGAATGGTAATGGGGGATTCTCAGGGATGATAATAAAGTGTAGGTTGAGGAGTCAGTTTATGCAGCCTTACTATAAAGTCATATCCAATATGCAATAAGTCCAGCCAGGTTGATTAAGCCAAGGGAATCTTAAAATCCAATAAGTACCAAGTATGTTTCACATAAATTATTTATGCCATAGTCTGGTGCAAGTCTTAAAATTAAATTTTGATGGAAGAATATAACTAATTGTAAACTCTAGGATATTAGCATATGTAAGGTTCTCTGCTTTTAGAAATGAGCCTGATTATATGAGTAGACATACCCCCCAAAAAGGTCTTATTCATACACTGGATATTAATCTTTATCTATGGCTAAAGTTCTATAACATAAATATGAAAAGATCTCAGATAATCAAACATTGCCTTTATTAGCTTAAAAGATAAAAAAATCACAGACTGTCATGAGTGGAAAGTGCTTATTGCTTGTTGAGTGTGGTCAAAGCCAGGTAAAGTTAGCATCTTTCTTATAACACCCTCACGTGTGATCATTGAGAAAAAGTCTAAATCTCTGCCATGGTAGAAGTTCTTCTTTGTCAATGTAAGGAATGTCAACAAGCATACTGTAAGGAAAAGAAGACATTCATTGATTGCACTGTCCTAAGGGCTTTATATACAGCACCCCATTGCATCTTTACAATAGACCTCTAAGGTATTCATCATTATTTCTGCCTATGGCAGGAAAAGAAAAGTTGGCAATAAGAAAGGATAGAACCTAGGGATTTAAAAAAAAAAAATGTCCTTTTATGTGACTCTGCTTCTGCTGCAAAAGGAAAAGGGAACAGGCAGCCAACAGGGATAAATAAATAACATTGAGGAAACAAGTCCAAGATGACTCCAGCCAGAGAAGCTTACTAAAGGTCCCAAGCATTTGCCTGCCAGACTTTTATCTTTGGATCATGTTATTATTAATTACTTTGGGAGGAATGACCATTTGCTACTTCTCTAGCAATCTGAATTTCACTGATTCAACATTTTAGTTTCAGTTCAACCTCATCTCTAGCTTATTGATCTCTCTCTTTCTAGTAGGAGCTCTCATGTAAGGCTAACTTGGCATCTGACTAAAGAGTTTGTATGGGATACAAACTCCATTGACCACCTACCTCTCAGACTATGCTACCACCACCAGGAGCTGACCAGGCACTCATTCTGGGAATGTTAACCCTCCCCCTGGGTTACTGCCATGCATTTAGCCTCAGTGGCAACACACCTGGAGTTTCTGGCTCTCCATCATTTCTGGACTTATATGAAACCCCACACAGGAGGTGAGAAGAGCTGGCATTCCAGGAGGACACCAAAGGGGCCACATTATGTCAGCTAGAAGTGTGGGGAAGTTAACTTCCCATGAGATGAATTTGAACCAATGAGAAATAGGAGGTGGGAAGGAGCAGGGTAGATTAAAAAAAAAGAATAACTTCCTCTCCTTTATCTCTCTCATAGACTTTTCTGAGCCTGACTTTCTCCAAACTAACTGTCTGGGATATCATTAAGGCTCAGTAGATGCACTAGCCAGGCTTTGCAGAGTGTCTCTTTATGCTCACTATAAAACCAAAGCCAGCATGGTAATGTAGCACTTCACACGGCTTCATATCTTTTTTTGCCTTTCTCTTTACCTCACTCTCCTACCCTAGACTGTATCTCCCTAATAAAGCACTTTAACCCTTGCCTCAGGCTCTGCCTTTTAGAATTCAGGCTATGATAGACCTCGCAGAGAGGATGGGATATATGTCTTTCTGAACCACCAGTCATTTGTTCTATCTAGTGTAGGACATTATTGTTTTAGCTCCACTGGTGAAGCTTGCATAAAGTATACAATAGAAATGGGTACATATTTTCAGGCCACTTTGGGGAAGATTTGATTTGTTTGGGGACATCTCAACAGCATAAATCATTAAACTGGTTATAGATATTTACCTACAAAAATGTAAAACTATTCTATAATATGAAAATCAATAAAACATGTAACAATACTTCACTGCAGAGGTAACATCAAAATCTTCCTGCATATGTATCACTAGCTGACTTGCTGACATTTAAACTAATCCAAGGGACTTGACTTCATCCAATCAGGATTCAGAAGCACTCTGAGCCCCTAGGGTTACTTGTTAATATCAGCCATCAGAACTCAATGACTAAATTTTGACAGCAGGTATATAGAATTTTGGAAGCTATAAAAATCTAAAAAAGTAAATTTGCCATGGATAATGACTAATAGTCAAATAATCATAAAAATGACTATAGTCAGAGGAAAGGTGACAAGGGTGGAAAAGTTCAATCAGATTAGGCAAAACTGATTTTTAATTGGTTGGCTTTAGGATGAATTTTGTGTCTTCTGTGACATTTGCCTGAGAACTTGTTCACCTAGAACAAATCCTCTTCACCTTCCTGATTTCCCATTGTCCTATGACCTGTGTTATTTACCATGAATTGTTGCCATGCTTTTGTTCATGCTTTCCCATCTGCCTGACACATCCTTCCTTTTCAGGTGGTCTTATGCCTTCTTCTCAGTTCCCATGTACCTCCTTTAAGGGTCTTTTTACACCACTAGGCAGGAGTTGACACACTATATCCCATGGGCCAAATCTGGTTTTTGCATGGCCCATGATCTAAGAATGATTTCTACAGATGAAAATTTACAATCAGTCCAATGATAGGCAACACTAACTTTGAATCCCAATTAAGTGAAATGTTACCCAAACTCAACAAAACAAAACAAAATAAAATGATAAAAGAATTCCATTCTCCTCATTAAAAGATCTTCAATTCAAAAAAATGTACCTAATTATTATTAATTAATTTTGAAATATCTCAATAAAAATTTATGGACATTTCTTTTCTCTCTTGTTATATAAAGGCTGATACAAGACTTTGATTTTGTCTCTTGATCCACAAAGCCAAATATATTTGCTATCTTTATAGAGAAAAATCTATCAACACCTACACTGGAATCATGGAGACCAAAGCACCCAGAAAAATGTCTTATTTAGTATCTCGATTATAAAGATTAAAAAACAACAACAACAACAAAAAGAAACAAAAAGCAAAAACAATGCCCAGAGAAGGAAAAGGGCCTGCCCCACCCATTTTCCGGCAGCATTAGGACTACCCCCAAGTCTGGAGGCTGTGCTCTGCTCTTCCCCAAGTCACAGCTCAACAGACGTTTGTTAAGTGACTGGAAAGAAGCAGGATTTCTCAGAGAACCTATAAATCAGACAGTGTGCCCAATCTCCATTAAATATACCTTTCCCCTCCTGCCTTTTGCTCTTTGTCTAATTTAATGGAAATCCAATGCTTGGATGAAATTCAACCCCCACTCTGTCTCCAGCAAGTGCTCCAGGATGTTATGTGAGAAGCAGTTGTGAAGACCAAGTGTGATCAGTTAAACGGGAGCAGAGTCGAAAGCCTGGAAAGAATTCTATAGCCTAATAATGGTTTATTAAAAAGCCCTGGCAAGGCTGCCCCAGATTGACAATTGGCCGGCACCTTTCTCTTCCTTTTGAAACAGCTCAGTAAAACCAATCTGCCTCTGCCTGAGACCCGCCATTCCACACTGCAGAACTTTACCAGGGCGTAGTGTTTACATTAGAATTTGATTCATCATATTTACAAAAAGGTCAGACACAACTGCACGGCCTGCCTGGAGATTTTATTTAAATCTACTGTATTTTTTTAAAAGGCTTAAAAAAAATTCAACCTAGGCTTGGAATGAAGAAGCCACTTGATTTGTGTGATTTGTGTTTCAAAGGTCATTAGCTATATGAAACTCGTTCAGAGCCTGGGATGAGAGCAGTTGAGAGCTGACAAATAGTGGGACAATTTTCTCTCTGTGTTCATGAAATCTTGTTCAAAGGCATATTGTTTATACATACTTCCAGAATATCCACTCTTCTAGCAGTTGTGTTTGGGGAAATTAGAATCCCAGTTCAAGTGTCTTAATGAATCAATTCAAGTCTGTAGAAATTAGGTAGGTAGGTAGGTAGGGGTGATGATAGATAGATGATAGATAGATAGATAAAAGGACAGATAGGTAGGTAAGTAGATGATAGATAGATAAATTGATATAGCTGAAAAAACATGACTCTAAGCAATTGCTTGATGATGTGGATCATGTATTAACCTAAAGTTCAGAGAAAGGATATGCCAACAAACACACTGTGCTTAATTGGTGGGGGAATTTTTACAAAGAACGTTCACATTATATTGGTGGTTGACTAGGGGGTTCTTCCTATATACTCCTAAGTGCATTTGTGTGACATGCAACTTATTATGGATTATTGTCTACAATAGGAAGCTTGTGAGGACAAAGGCATGGTGGTCATGTCTGTTGCGATTATTTCTTGAAACAGCTTCTTTCCTTCCAGTCCATTCAGGTAAATTCTGCACAGACAAATGAAGCTCTCAGTAAGCCACAAAAATACTGCTAGTGTTGATTTGAAAACAAAATCAAAGATCCAGGAAGGTTTTGACATTTTAAGATATACAGAATCCTATCTTAAGAATGAAGGAAACGTGCTTCACTAATGAGGAACCTGTAGAACTGGCATAAGTCTGAGAAAGGGGGTGATGAGGAAGGAAAAACAAGAGTATCTCTCACATTTATCATTTTCCAGGATCCATATCTAACACCCTTTGTTTTCAGAATAGCATAGTGGCAGGCAGAAGACCAAATCAGTGGAGAGGACCAACTTTGCCATTAGATAATCTGGGCTTCCCAATTCAGCTACCAAGCCATTATCTAACTGCTCTGAACCTCAGCTTCCACAAGTATAATGTGATTCTAAAGATAAGACTTTCCTCATTTGTTTATTGTGAAGATTGAGATAATCTGTGTAAACAATTCACCAAGGTGCCTGAGTTTGATAAACCCTCTACGAAATCTAAGATAGACAGAAAGTGAGTGCAAGTTCACAGAGGTGCTGTTGGGATCTTGACTGTCCCCATATGGTCTTGTCTTCATTTAGAATCACAAAACTGAAGAGGCCTCATGGTTCTCAAATTTGACTGCACATCTGAATCATCTGCACAACTATTTTAAAATCTAAATTTTTTTTTAAAGATTTTATTTATTTGACAGAGAGAGACACAGCGAGAGAGGGAACACAAGCAGGGGGAGTGGGAGAGGGAGAAGCAGGCTTCCTGCTGAGCAAGGAGCCCGATGTAGGGCTCAATCCCAGGATCCAGGATCCCAGGACTCATGACCTGAGCTAAAGGCAGGTGCTTAACGACTAAGCCACCCAGGCACCCCTTAAAATCTAGATTTTTAAGCCCTTCCCTACATCTATTCCATTTGATTCTCTGGGATGGATTCCTGACATTAGTATGCTTAAAAAAATAGCTCCCAGGAGATTCTGATAAGCAACCATGTGTGGGACCTCCTGATCCAATTTAACTTTCGATCCAATGAAGGAATCCCTTCTTCAAACTGGCAACCTTGACATTTATAACCATGCAACATTCTGAAATAGATCATTAAATTGTTTATGTATCTTTAGAAAAGGCAAGGATCCATAGCCACCTGTGTGTATTCATTAAGAGGAAAATATCTCAGGCTGACTTTAGTTCCTTTAGATACCTTTATGAGGATGGTAGATCCAAGGAGCTCTCCAATTACAATTTTTCTTGAGGTCAGCAAAGCTAGTTGTAGCTGGTTTTATGGATCTACGTCTGCCCATTTGGAGGTCTCTAGTGGGCTTCCGCAGGCTTCAGACTTTGGTCCTGCTTTTTTTTTTCTTTTTTCTTTTCTTTTCTTTCTTTTTTTTTTTTTTTTTAAGCCAAAGGCTGAATGAGATGTTGCAAGATATTAAGATCACTTCAAAACCCATGCTTTACCCTTTTCAGGGCGCTGCAGTGCTCTCAGGTAGATAGGATCTTCTCTGGTGTCATTTCAGTTGTTGGACAGTGTTTTCCATGAGGCCCCAAAATCCTGTAATTTCTATACCTCCATCTTACTTCTTAGCAGGGAATAACTTTTCTCATGCAATAATTTTCCTAAAATCTTTTAAAATCTTAAGGAAGACTTTCACCCACTCTACTGTACATTTTTTGTTTTCTCCATCTTCTTCAAATATTTCTCCTAGGACATGGTTTCCAAACCAACTCAACATTATCTTCCTCCTCATCTTAAACACTAGCTCAGTCATAATATTGCTCTTTAAAAATCATACTAGAACATAATATTCTATGTGGCCTGATTAGCATAAACAATCACTTTCATGATCTCCCACTAAGCAGTCTAATGTTTTATTAGTTTATATATTTTGACAGTTATCTCATATTGTTCAGGTTGTGGTCAATTTCAACAACCAATGTTCTTCAGAAACTGCTAGCAAACCAACTCTTCCTTATTTTTATATCCATGTTTAACTTTTTTAGGAAAATTAAAGACCATGTATTCACCACTCCTAAAGTTCCTTTTGGAGATTTTGGAATCATCACTCCAATTTTGGGGGAGGATAAGTAGAATTTTTATTATAATCAATATATGTGTTATTCTTCCTTGCTTTGCAACATCTCATTCAGCCTTTGGCTTAAAAAAAAAAGAAAAGAAAAGAAAAAAGAAAAAAAAAAGCAGGACCAAAGTCTGAAGCCTGCGGAAGCCCACTAGAGACCTCCAAATGGGCAGACGTAGATCCATAAAACCAGCTACAACTAGCTTTGCTGACCTCAAGGAAAATTGTAATTGGAGAGCTCCTTGGATCTACCATCCTCATAAAGGTATCTATAAAGGAACTAAAGTCAGCCTGAGATATTTTCCTCTTAATGAATACACACAGGTGGCTATGGATCCTTGCCTTTTCTAAAGATACATAAACAATTTAATGATCTATTTCAGAATGTTGCATGGTTGTAAATGTCAAGGTTGCCAGTTTATATCAACCAGAAGCTAGCCTTTGTGAGAATAATGGAATTATTTGACTGTCTCCATTTTTCTGGAACTTATTTATGAGCCCTCAGAGGTTACTGACAATGATGCTGAGACTCAGAAATCACATTTCTAAGTTCTGTCAGCATTATAGAGACATAGTTCTTTTTATTCTCAGATACTTGAATTCTTTTAAATCTACTGAATCTTCTTTTACTTACTTGTCAGATTTCTTAGGCCACAATATGCTTTATTTTGTTTTTAGTTTTCTTCCTTTCAGTTGGGAAATGCTTTTCCATTTTGAGACAATGGAAACAAAAATAGAAATTGTGAGTTCTCTCTTCTTTTTGTCATGTTAACACAAAAATCTTTTTTTTTTTTTAGGTTGCAGGCTTGACATTTCCCCAATGTAGGGACTTATTAAGATCAGTGAAACAGCTTTCTGAGCCCCTGTAATTCTGGGAATGTCCCTCCCAACATAATCTTAACTGTATTGTACCCTGCTTTCACAGTCAACCTGACAATTTGACATTTGAGGACAGAGAATTCTTTGTTAGAGGGTAGAGGGCATATCCTGTACATGTAGGATGTTTAGCAGCATCCCCAGCCTCTGTCCACAAGATGCCAGTAGCATGCACCTCCTACACCTCAGTTACCATAATTTGAAAGTATCATCAGATATTGCCCCCAGTTGACATCCTAGTTTTTGGAAATTTTCAAAATCATATATCAAAACTTTTAGATTATAATTAACCTTCCTTGACAAGTGCGCATTGGCATCTCTAGGCTGGTTCACACTTACATTTGCTATTAATACTTCCATGTAGTTGGATTATATGTGGCCAAACCAGGAACCTTCCATGGAGGACCCAAACTCCCAAGTCCATAGCTCCTAGAAATTGTTTCTCAGATCTGACATCTCCCTTATTTCATTTGCAAATCAGCCATTTTTTTAATTCACCAAAGAAAAATTGAACACCTTCTTCCCCCAGAGCTTCTCAGATTGCAAGGTTCAGACTGAAAATAGTGAAATCACGAGACAATATTCTGATGTTCTTGATGCTCCTAATTCCAATACCTATGCTGATTCTGGGAATGGAAGAAACCAACCAGTTTGCTTTGGGCTATTCTTTGCAGCCCAAGAAATGCTTATTTATACCAGAGGTAATCTTTTTCCCTCACAGTTTATTTCTAGCTACTTTCCAACAAAGTCCCCCCCCCCCCACCTTAACTAAATGTTTTTAGTGATGTGTCCTTGTAATAAAGTCAACTGAGCAAAACTCACAGGGGAGGAGACTTTCAAATGTCTTTTGGGAAGAAAGAAAACAATCCACAAAAAGAAAGGCAGCACTGTTCTTTTAGAAATAGCCTGCTGTGGCAAAAAGAAATGCACAGAAAAGGACAATTTTCTGATTCAAAGGAAATGCAGACGTCAGAATTCCTGCCAATACAGAAGGATAGAGGTGCAAACACTGAAAAGGTAAGGTTGCCAGGCTCTCTGTCTATGCACAAAGAACTTCTTCTCTCACTCTGCCCCAGAAGACAAGCTATGGACATTTTGCACATCTTCCCCACCTAAGGTTAGAGGCTCTCTAAGACAAAAACACAAGTTCTTTCCAAGAAATTCTTGGGAAGCTTCCTGGGTCAACATCCCCCCACCCCCTAGAGTATGTTTGACACCTGCCAGTAGCTATTGGGCCAATGGTTTTCAGATTTCATTGTGCTTAAAAATCAACAGGAGAGGGGTGCCTGGGTGGCTCAGTTGGTTAAGCATCTACCTTCAGCTCAGGTCATCATGATCCCAGGGTCCTGGGATTGAGCCCCACGTTGGGCTCCCTGCTCAGCAGGGAGTGTGCTTCTCCCTCTGCCCCTCCCCCTGCTTGTGTGCTCTCTCTCTCTCAAATAAATAAAATATTTTTAAAAATAAAAAGAATCAACAGGAGAGCTTATTTCAAATGTAGCATCCTGGGACCTGCCCACTGGAGATTCATTATGTGGACTGGGGCCCAGAAATTCATATTTCTTTAATAAGTAACACAGGTAGTTCTGATGCATAGTTGAAAAACACCATCCCAGGTGTCCCAGGGTAAAACTGGGAAAACCCTGATACTGGAGCCTGGTCATGTGGGTGCAAAATGTGTCTTATCATGGCATTCAATACTTCTCTCCCCAAGGAAAGAATTGGCGATAAGCAACAAAAAATAGTGTTACCAAAGCGTGTGTGCAGACCCTTCCAAAAAGAGAAGAAACATTTTAAATGACTTGTTATTCACCAAAAAAAAAAAAAAATGTGTTTAGCAAAAATATGCTGTTAGATTGTTAAGCCACAAGTACGTATTTTGTCTCCCTTTATAAACCATGAGGTTTGCATATGTGAATGAATGGGCAAATGCCTTGCCAACATTCTCCACAAAGGCTGTCCATTTGTGAGACAGCCAAGCCCTTGCAGACCTGAGCTAGGACCTAGCTGTCTGACCCACTGATGGCTGTTTTCATAATCAGTGATCGAGAAGAGTCCCCTGCCATTTCCTCTGCAGTGTCCAGGCAAGACAAACTGCAGGTTGTTCACCAGCTGACTTTCACTTCTCTAGAAACCACGTTTTTAAGTCCTAGACACATCCCACACAAGCAAAAGTTCTCTTTCCCAAGGTTTGTGGAGCAGACAGCATTTAGCGGAGGTCATGATAACGTCATCTCTATTTGAACCCAAATTGACATTGCTTTTACTCTTGTACTACCAAAATAAATGAGAGAACACAAATGAGATTTTTTGTCTTCTATTAATAAATAATATACAGGAACAAAAGCACACAGATTATAAGTACTCAGCTGCATGAATTTTCACAAAGTTGAACACACCTCTCCAACCATTCTCCAGACCTAGACACAAAATATCACAGTATCCCACAAACCTCCTCCCATATTCTGCCAGTCACTGCACCTCCCAGGATAGAGGCAAAGGTGCGGTTTTGCTTATTTGGGGTGCTTATTAAATGAAGTAATATTTTTTAAAGATTTTATTAATTTATTTCACAAAGTGAGAGAGAGAGAGCATGAGTGGGGTGGGGGGGAGAGGCAGAGGTAGATGGAGAAACAGACTCCCCCCTGAGCAGGAAGCCCAATGTGGGGCTGGACTCTGGACCCCGGGATCATGACCTGAGCTAAAGGTAGACGCTTAACTGACTGAGCCACCCTGGCGCCCCTTCATGAAATAATATTGTATGTGCTCCTTTGTGTCTGGCATCCTTCAAAACAAGTATTTTAATATATGAATGCCCATCTGGTACCCACTGTTCTCCTGAAATACTAGCATTTATCAAACAAACATCTGTAAGGACCCTTAGAAAGTATTCAGTAGAGCAAAGCAATTGATTTACCTCTGAGAAAACTCAAATCTAGCAGCAGCCTATAGCATGAAACAGGCAGATATTCACCATAGAAACCACTGCTCCCTTCCCATCAGACAACAAATTCATACCAAATCCCTACTCTGTGCCCCCCACTGGGCTGCCAGCTCTGCATTAACTCTGTGAGGTAGGAAAGTCATGGCCTCTCCAGAAAGCACTCAGAATGTACCTGGAGAGGTTAATACACAAAAGAAAGAAAGAAAATTCAAGCTGTGTATATTTACCGGACTGTGTTGTGTGTTCTAGACTATTCAAGAAAAGAATGATAAGGTGCTACTTGAGTTACAGATAAGAATTTCTTGAGTGACAGGCAGTAACTGCAAAGTGAGTTATGGAAGAAGGAGCCCTGGGTATGGTTGTTACCAAGGGAAGGGTTCACAGGAGAGATGACACTGTGTTCTGTTTATTGCAGATATGGCTACAAAGGTTGTGTTATTAATGTCACGAGGGCAGGAGTAGGCAGCTCTGTAGGGAGATAAATGTTAAGCCTAGGGGGCAAAACAACAGGTAACCTAACAATGGGACCCTGTTCACAAAAACCAGAGACGTCAATGTTCGAGAGTCAATGATGGTTTGTCTCTGAAGCATTCCCCCCCCTCTGCCCCCACACTCAGGGAAACTCAGCAGCTCTTTATGGAATCACTGTTACTTGAGCCAATGACAGAGATTCCATAATTGAATTTCGTGTCTTAGTAATAGCATTTCCTGCCAGATAAGAGTTTGTTCCATACAGTACCACAGATTTCCTTTGTAGTTGGCAATAGTCAAAAAATAAAAGGATAATAAAATATCATTGATTGGGTGGCGGGAACCTTTCC
The DNA here is from genome assembly GCF_029215605.1 of Mirounga angustirostris. Lineage (NCBI taxonomy): Eukaryota > Metazoa > Chordata > Mammalia > Carnivora > Phocidae > Mirounga > Mirounga angustirostris. The sequence continues at coordinate 139,361,353 of NW_026991709.1, read as the reverse complement.
ATGTATGTGTTAGCTATAATCCTCACCACATCCGAAAAGGCAAATTTACCAAAACCACGATTCAGAGGGCTGCGATACATTTCATAGAATTAAGTAGCTTGGAAGAATCATCTGGATTTGATCATCTGGATTTGGTCTATCTAGATACAAAAATCATCTAGAGAGCAGAGAGTGATCCCTTTTAGTTGGATGTGCTGATATTGATCACAATGGCCCGATATAATAGATAATTATGTGGTATTTTCTATCCTCTAAATTCTTTATTTCGTATTGCTCTTAACAGTCTCACAAGTAGATTTCTCTGCATTTGACCCTCACAATGACTGTACTGAGTAAGCAAAACCCATCTTGGCCCATGTCACAGGGGAGCTCACCTAGTTTGTAAGTTGGAGGCCACAACTGAAGGCCAGATCGGATTCCATTATCAGTTCTGTTTCCACAGAATAGAAATGCACAGCATTAGTACTTCAGTACAGATACAGAAGATAAACCATAATATGGTCTTGAGGCCAGGGGTGAAATAAAAATCCACGATATATTTACTGATAAAGTGTCTTTTTAACGCCAGGGCTCAAAATGCCCTTCTTAAAAGAGACCTGGGGAGGAAGACTCAAAGAGTCCTAATGATTATTTCATCACCATCCCAGCCTTGTTCAGCAGCACAGTAACTTCTACGGAAATGGCTTTGCCTGCATCTGTCTGAGAATAAGAGAAGCAGAGGAAGGTTAAACATGCAAATGATGCTGCAAAATTCATGACTGTGGATGCGTCTGATTCCCAGCTCGCGGCTCTAGGGGGGCACCTGGTGACGCCGGATAAAGGAGAGGAAGCATGAGAAGAAGCTGGCAGGCCATCCCACAAAATATGCCACCCTTGGGCGCCCTGCCTGAGAAAGAATCCCACAACACAGCCAGATAGCTGCTAACCTCAGCCTGAAGGAGCCTTGCCTTGGCAGTCTTCACACAGATTGCTTAGCAAGCAAGCCAGGCATCCCATACCACTAACAGCCACAGAAAAAGGGCTTCTTAGGAGAGTCTAGGCCAGACAACCCTCTCCGCCTCAGAGATGCATGAAAACAGTTTCCCCAGCAAGTGGGATGAGTTGTCATCAAAATCAAATAAACATACGTCTTCAAGGATTCTCAGGCACCCCCTTGCCAACAGGCTTTCTTTACTTGCTAGCGGTCTCCGTGTTGTATCAGCAAGGTCACAGCCCCCCCAGATTCCCCAGGATGGCTTTTGACCTTGTTTGTCCCCTGTCCTCCCCTTGGTGTGTTTTACATACCACGGGCCAGCAAGTATTTTTACGACCTCTCTCAGGCTCCTGGAAGGGAGAGCCTTGAAGCACCTCAAAATTCAGGTGCCCCCTTGAAGAGCCCTTAATTAATCCCTAACAGGTCTCAGCGCATGAAAGACCCACTCCACTTGCCCAGGCCCAGAACAAGTCTGTTCGTGCCTAGAATGCCACAGAAATTTTCATTGAACAGTTCTTTCAGCCTTCTTCGTTGTTTTCTTATTTAAATTCCAGTTAGTTAACATACACCGTTATATTAGTTTCAGGTGTATGATACAGTGATTCGACACTTCCATACATCACTTGGGGCTCATCACGGCAAGTGCGCTCCTGAATCCCCATCACCTATCACACCCATGCCCCCATCCCCCTCCCCTCTGGTCACCAGCAGTTTGTTCTCTAGAGTCAAGAGTCTGTTTCTTGGTTTGCTTCTCTCTCTCTCTTTTTTTCCCCTTTGCTCATTTGTTTTATTTCTTAAATTCCACATATGAATGAGATCATATGGCATTTGTCTTTCTCTGACTTATTTCACTTAGCATTATACTCTAGCTCCATCCATATCATTGCAAACGTCAAGATTTTATTCTTTTTGATGGCTGAGTAATATTCCAGTGTGTGTGTGTGTGTGTGTGTGTGTGTGTGTGTGTGTGTACACCACATCTTCCATTATCCATTCATCAGTCAATGGGCATGGGATCTTTCCATAATCTGGTTATTATATTGGCTGCTATAAACATCAGGGAGCATGTGTCCCTTTGAATTAGTATTTTTGTATCCTCTGGGCAAACACCTAGTAGTACAATGCTGGATTGGAGAGTAGTTCTATCTTAACGTTTTGAGGAACCTCTATACTGTTTTCCAGAGTGGCTGCACCAGTTTGCATTCCCACCAACAGTGTAAGAGGGTTCCCCTCTCTCCACAACCTCACCAACATCTGTTGTTCTTGTGTTGTTGATTTTAGTCATTCTGACAGGAGTGAGGTGATATCTTACTGTAGTTTTTATTTACATTTGTTTGCATATTGATGATGAATGATGTTGAGCATCTTTTCACGTGTCTGTGGGTCATCTGTATGTCTTCTTTGCAGAAATTGTCTATTCATGTCTTCTACCCATTTTTTAATTGGATTATTCATTTTTTGGGTGTTGAGTTTTATACGTTCTTTATATATTTTGGATACTAACCCTTTATCAGATATGTCATTTGCAAATATCTTCTCCCATTCTGTAGGCTGCCATTTAGTTTCGTTGATTATTTCCTTCACTGTGCAGAAGCTTTTTATCTTGATGAAGTCCCAGTAGTTTATTTTTGTTTTTGTTTCCCTTGCCTCAGGAAACATGTCTAGAAAAGAAGTTGCTGTGGCTGATGTCAAAGAGGTTACTGCCTGTGTTCCCCTCTAGGATTTTTAGGGTTTCATGTCTCACATTTAGGTCTTTAATCCATTTTGAATTTATTTTTGTGTTTGGTATAGAAAGTGGTCCAGTTTCATTCTTTTGCATGTTGCTGTCCAGTCTTCCCAACACTATTTGTGGAAGAGACTTTTTCCCATTGGATAGTCTTTCCTGCTTTGTTGAAGATTAACTGACCACACAGTGTGGGTTCATTTCTGAGTTTTCTATCTGTTCTATTGATCTATGTGTCTGTTTTTGTGCCAGTACCATACTGTTCTGATCACTACAGCTTTGTAATATAACTTGAAATCCAGAATTGTGATACCTCCAGCTTTGCTTTTCTTTTTCAAGGTTGCTTTGGCCACAAAAGACCCCAGAGAGTCAGCCTTCTTAAAACCCAGTCCAAGGAGCCCACTGGAGAATAGAGAAAAGGCCACTCCTCATAACATACCCCTTTTCCCTTGAGAAGCCTACCTACAATAAATTTCATCCATCCACCTTCTTCAGTTACATAAATCAAAAGTCTCCGAGCACATCAATGCAGGCACAGAGTTACTGGGGAGGGTTCTGGACACACAGTGTTTACCTGCAATGTCTAAGGTGCAGACTGGCTAGTCAGAAATGCCCCACTGTAGAATAAGTGTCTGGAGAGGGGTAAAACTTCAAGTTGCAAAGAGAATTTGCAAGCACATATGCCCTGGAAAGAAAATCTGAGCAGCTGAAGGTGAAAGGAAAGTAGCTGAAGCAGGGAATTAGGCAGAAAGTTCAGGAAGCACAGGACTGTTTCTCCTACAGCAATGGTTCTTCAGGTGTCACTTCCAGTGCACCAGCAACAGCCTCCCCTGCGAGCTTGTTAGAACTGCCAATCCCCGGGTACCTCCTACATATGGACCCAGCAATCTCTATTTTACAAACCTTCAGGTGATTCGGATGATGTTAAAACTTGAGTGTCACTCGTCTAAGGCACAGCTGGTAGAGGAACCCTGCCACCACCCAAGAGCAGCTGTCACCATTCCCTACACACTGGGTGCTGTGGGGACAAACGGTTTAGATGTTACAAAGCTGACACCCATCTGGCAAAGCTTGTTTTCCAGGTCTTTTTTCACTGTAGATTTAAGGCCTTAAAGAGAAAAGTCAAAGTTCTCACCTCCAGACCCATCCCTCTCTAGTGGGTGCATAAGGGATGTGGGGGTACCCGTCTTTGCACTCATGGGTGCATCTGTTAGCCGGGGTTTGCCCCTCCTATAAACACTTTTTCCTACTAGCTGGAAAAGTCTTCCAATGATAGAATGAACGCCTCTCGTTTGGAAGAGAAGCCTCTTCAACTAGTTTCAGGTGCTGTCCTTGTTGGTTAACTTGCCTTTCAGAGGCTGTCAGGAGATGGGGTCAAGGTAAGAGATGGCCAAACAGGAGGAGATTCATAGTCACAGACACAGGCCAGACTCCACTCCCTGGTGGAGAATCTTTGCCAACTTCAGGGACAGGAAAGAGGCAGCAGCCACCAGCAAGAGGTTCATTTGTCCAGAATATCTGGCCTGCAATCACCCTGGGGGGGGGTCCTACAAAAATCACAAGAGATCCAAAGGTAGGAACCAATTAATGTAGAAGCTCCAAACGCTTGTACCAATCTAGCATGGGAAAAATTCCAAAGAATATAAAAATGAAGGGGGGGGGAATCGGAGGGGGAGACGAACTGTGAGAAACTATGGACTCTGAGAAACAAACTGAGGGTTCTAGAGGGGAGGGGGGTGGGAGGATGGGTTAGCCTGGTGATGGGTATTAAAGAGGGCACGTATTGAATGGAGCACTGGGTGTTATACGCAAACAATTATGGAACACTACATCAAAAACTAATGATGTAATGTATGGTGATTAACATAACTTAATAAAATAAAATTTAAAAAAATTAAATGGAAATAAGGAAGATAAATAGAAAAGGGAAAAGTCAAGAGATGTGCTCTGAGTGAAAATGCTCTGAGACCTCAGGGACACGAGCAACCTCTCTGGACTTCCCTTCCCCCTACTTTAAAATGAATGAGTCAACAGGATGACCTCCAAGACCAATTCCAGCTCTTTAACTATAAATCTCTCACCACACTTGGTGCCTGTCTTCTCTTAGCTGTGCTGGGTCCCCATGGGTCTAATCACCACTTCTTAATCTCTGGCTACATTTTCCTGCTGACTTTCTCAAGGGCAAACTTCTACAGATTAAAAATAATAATAATAAAAAACAAAAGAAGAAGAAGAATCTCCCAAAGTCTCTGCTTTTGAGTTGGGCATGCAATTGATGCCTACAAAGAGAGTAACCAAGGTAAGCATATTTGGGGGAAAAAGGCATTTCAGCAGTGGAGGAAAGAAAAGCAATAGATGTCAATGAATATTAAGACAAAAATAAAGTTAATAAGTATTAAGACAAATATCCTCTCTTCTTTCTCTTAATCTGTATCATACTCCTTGTTTTTTTACACCTGGCTCTCCTTTCGTCTGCTATTCATCAAACTCTGATTTCAGACTGTGCACATCCTTCCCTTGTATGAATAAATCCTCCCAACAACCAGAGGAGGCAGATACCGTTATTATCTCCATCTTACCATCAGGAAACTGAGGTTGAGGGACATCATCACTCCCAAGACGACACACAGAGTAAGGGGCAGAATTGAAACCTACATCCTGGAAGAGCTGGGTCCAGAGCCAGCCCGTAAATCCTCCAGGATGCTGCATCTCTCAAATTTCCCTTATAAACTGTTAGTTTAGGATAAAAAATGAGCTTTAGGACACCTGTTAAAGGTTTATCAGTTTTTTAAATTGACCCTGACAGGCTGTCACATATTCTCGTAGGCGGAACAGTGGGTCCTGATACTGAATCTCAACAGACAGCTATCTGAAGAGCATCCATTGTACCCAACAAGGGATCAACGTGAATGAAACCAAGATAAGCCCAAGACATGAGGGTCTCTCATCCTCAGAGCCTGAGTACTACTCCAGATTCTATTCTGGAAAAGCTGTGTGACCTCTAGAAAGTCACTTGATGTCTCCAGACTTTAGTCTGTCTATAAATTAGGGGGAGAGTCCTTTCCTAAGAAAAAAAAAAATCTTCGACCATTCTCATATCACCCATATCCTCTGGGAGAACCGCTGACTCACAATCCAGCTCCTTTATATGTGCAGAACAAATATGGTAGTCAAGTTAGACAAGTAATCAGATCTTAGAGGTTGGCTTCCAGAACTTATGTTCTCTAACATTTGAGGCTTGTATCAACCTTAAGTTTCTACATTCACATTCCATGTATTGCTTACTGTGGAGTTTTTTGTTTTTTTTTCTTCTTCCTTTAGCTTCACTTCCCATGAGTCAGAATATTGTAAAACACATTAACTGGTGATTCTGGAAATAAAAAACCTTTGCTTTCACATAGAGCAGTTACCTTAACCCACACTTTGGGATCTAACCTGCTCACATTATGGCTCCAAGTCTCATCATTTCACAAGAGTTTGCTTTTTCTCATTTAAGCCTTCGATAGAAGGGACCTGATCCCGGGATAACCCCCTCTCCCCTCCTCACTGTTTTCTTCTCCACTTTTCCAGAAACACATACTGCAGAACAGGGGAAATCCTCATTGATCTCTCCTCTACTTTGAGTCATGCTAACTAGCTCTCTGACTGCTTGTGTTTCCAGACTTTGTTGTTGTTTTTAATTTTCTTTTTTAGACTTGGTGAACTGCAGACACAAAGGGGTGGCAGAGAGGTCATCAGAGTTACTCCGGCATTTGAACCTCAGCAAGGAAACAACAGTGTTGGTGCAGCCACTGGGAATGAATTTGCCCTTCCAATTTTTTTCCAACAAGTTCAAAAAGTGAACCCAGGATATGTAAAATGACATCTCTGCTGGGCACTTGTATGGAGTCTCTCTCCTCCCAGCCCCTCAGTGCACAGGTTGCAGTTCCATTTTAGTTGTCAAGTTGTGGCAAGATTAATAACCGTTTAGAAGAGTAATCATCTTACCCAACAAACTGACGGAATCTCCCTCAGTGGGAATTCTGACTCTTGTAACTAAGTCATGGTCTTAGGAATCATGGAGCTGGAAAGAAACCTCTGAGCTGTTCTAGGTCAACTTCATGTCTGGATAAAACCAAGTTCAAAATAAAGAGAACAATGTGAACTTCACTTAAAACAGTCAAAGATTCCTTAGTCTTTTTTTAGTCATACAATGCTTCAATCAGTAGACAAACAAGACAATTAACTCACTTTATACTTTCAGAAGGAAAGAGTAAAAGAAATGGTTTTAACTATCAGATTTTTAACATAACTTATACTGTAAGTGAAATGTGGATTTTCATTCATTAAGAGTCTTTTATAAAAAACATGAACTTAATATGTTGAAAAGAAATTGCTGAAATAAAATGTGGGCATCTCTAAAATAAGTATACTGTTGGCATGGACAAGCAATGGCATTCAGAGCAACTAATTCAAACTGCCAGAAATATACTAAAATAACTCTGCACATTAACAAAGAAAATTCTAAAATTATTTTATATATTGTGTTACTCAGGAATCTTATTTGCAAGTATTACATTCTGGCTGATTTAATCAGAAAATGAATGAATTGAAATTATATCAGCTGCTTGCAGAGTTGGTCCCTAGGAAGGCTGGAAATTGGTCAGGAACAAGGGATACTAGACCACACCCCAACCAGGGCCAGAGTCCTACCGCACGACTCATCCAGTGGGGACTCTGCTTCTGATGTCCCTGAAAACAATGCACAGTAGTTTACAAAAATTTCCACCAATGGCCTGAGACCCCAGATGTTACTTCCATACCTGTTATCCCTGATTTTCCCAGAAATGTACATTTCCTGCATTGCTATTGCCACCAGAATAAGTGGGAATCATTTATCCACTATCCCTATTTCTTTCATTTCCAGCTCCTAGTTTATATATTTAGGTGGATGTACTGATTGGTCAGCTTTGGATCAAGTGCCTATGAGAGACATGACAAAAGTAGCTATCCTTTTGTACCTCCAGGATGTGAATGGGGCTCTGCCAAGATTCGGAGGGTGGGGTGATAGGAGAGGCCAAATTATGCTGCTAAACAAACCACCCCAAAAATCTCAGTGGCTTAAACACAAAATATTTGTTTCTTTTTCTTTTCTTTTCTCTTCTCTTCTTTTCTTTTCTCTTCTCTTCTTTTCTTTTTTATTTTTTCCTTCCCCCTCAGTCATACTACCAATCTGTAACTAGTTACCTGAGACCTCTTCTCATTCTCACTCAAGGACCTAGGCTGACAGGACAGCCTCTATGTGGAAAGCTGCAGGTCATCATGGCAAAGGGAGAGTGTGGTGAAACGTATACCAGTGCTTTAAAGCTTCTAACTGGAAGTGACAGTGTCATCCCTGCTTAAACTTTAGTGGCCAAAGCAAGCAACATGGCCACAGCCAAACTCAAGAGGAAGTGGGATATAGGGAAAGACAATTCTACCTCGTGCTCAGAAAAAGAAGCAGAAATACCTGATGGACAACACTAATGAATAGCATGTCGATGAGTTGCCAAATATATAAAGGGAATTCAGACATTAGGCAGTCAGAAGCGGACAAACATCTATTATATATATTAATGACAATTAGCATTAATTGAGCCATTACCGTGTTCTAGGCACTGTTGCTACTGAGTTGCCTTATATACCTTGCCGCACTGAATTGACTCTGGGATGGAGTTTTTTTTAGCATTATTCTCATTTATTGATGAGGAAACTGAGTTTAAAGAGATTATGTGACTGGCTCAAGGTCACATACAAGGGAATAAAGAGCTAAGAGTTCAACTTATAATTATCAACAGCTGTGAACAAAAGAAAAAAAAATCAGAGTTTTTCCTGAATGGACAATAGCCACGCAGAGTACAAAGAAAGAGACGGCTGAGGGTTCATATGGGAAATAAAGTGTTATCTTCATCAGCCTCCCACCTCTGGTCCCCTTATTCTTTTGTTCCCCTCTCTTCTTGTTTTGCTTCTTGCCCTCTCTAAGTCTGTGAGCCTATCCCAAGTCTCCTTCATGGAGGCTCTGACCATAAATTGTGGAGGGAGAGAAGCCTGTACCAGGACCCAGAAGCTCCAGGCTCTAATATCAGGCTTTGGACTAGAAGCAATTCGCAACCACTCTGAGCTTTAGTCTTCTCAACTGTAAAATGGTAATAATAATCTTAAATTATAGGATTCTGGAAATAAGTTACAAAGAAGTACTTTTAAAAAAGCAAATATTACATACATAAAACATTATTAGTAGGAAGGAGATCTGATAAAGAACGTCTGCGGTGATAAGATACATCTGAAGAAAGGATAAAAAGCTTCAAAACCCAAAAGGATGAACAACTGAAGAAATTCCTGGCCAATAGAAAGATATTTGGGTGAATTATAATTTTCAAACCTTTTTGGAATAATAGATCAGACTAGCGCCCCTTGCAAGACTTGTCTTGCTCACCCAATATACCCTAGTACGTGAGAGCCTCTCTAGCATACTCCTTCCTAAATATAGACACCCCCCCCCCCTGCTATTTAAGAGGATAGTATTCCTGGGATGCCTGGGCAGCTCACTGGATTGAGCATCCAACTCTTGATTTCAGCTCATGTCATGATCTCAGGGTCATGAGATGGAGTCCTATGTGGGGCCCTAGGGTCTTGGGAGATTCTGCTTGAGATTCTCTCACCTCTCTCTCTCTGCTCCTCTCTCCTCCCCCTGCCCCACATGCGTGCATGCTCTCTCTCACTCTCTCTCTGTCTCTTAAAAAAAGAAAGAAAGAAAGTAGAGCGTTCCTATGAACATTTCATAAGTAGGAATGGCTTAAAGCAAGAAGTATACCCTCTTGGAAAAAGGTACCAACATAGGTTTTTCATAAAAACAAAGTGACAGTACTGTGAACTTCCAGAGAATGGGGGATACCTGTAAATCGAATTCTTTATGCCTTTCCTTTTCAGACTCTCTGATGCATTCTAGGAAACAGTGACATCAAAAATGAGGTTATACCTTATTCATTCCGCTGATAATGAACAATCATCACGTGTACTTTCTAGACAACGTATTCTTAAAATGATTCTGTTCATTTGGGGTATGTCATCATGAAGTTAGGATTTCTACATTCTTTTACTTTTATCAGGTTAAGTGGCTAGGAGAGGTCAATGTGGAACAAAAGTGAAAGCACAGCTGAATGGAGGGAAAAGTGAGGCTAATAATCGGAGAAAATGTCAGGGCCAACTAAAAGTTTCCATTAAAACATCTCCCATTACAATTTGTCCTGTGAGTGTCATGGCTGAAAGTGCCCTGGTCACTCCTTTGAGCATTTTCCACTAATTAAAATATTCTTCCATTGTGTAGATTAGAGGAGAACCGATTGCTTATAAGTATTCACATCCACAGCAGGTCTAAATTAATGATAGAGTTTTTTTTTTTTTTCAAAGCAGCTTTGTGCAAGGCAAACCCAGTGGTAGCAGATGGACATTTTCTGTTGCAAAGAGAGCTGTGTATTTATTATAAAATAGTGATTCTGTTGCTTAAGAAACAGTGCATTTTATGCTTCCTTTACCAAAAAAAAAAAGTAAAAGTAAAAGCATCCATCCTCTGTCACATATCTGAAAATTATCTTTGTTGGCATAGAAAAATAAGAAAAGGAAAGACCCACATGGGGGATAGTCTGCAGCTTTCCATTATTTATAAATTACCCACTTTTGTTTCTTAGGCTGCATTTTTTTTTAAAAAGTAACATTAGTTTCCTGGGACACTTTTAGCACTAGGCCACATCTCTACCAGATTGTATTCCTATTTCTACCAGATTTTAGTCCTATTCCAATGTGTGTCTGAAACATATTGAAGGAGATTAAATTGTTTTATCTTGCAAATCAAATGTAAGCAATTATTCGGTCCCAGTATTAGGTTGTATTCTACTTCCCTGCCCCATTGGCCTGGATCACTGTCAGATGCCTCTAACTTATTTCTTTGTGGTTTTAGCTAGAACTTCTGGTCTTCAAAGAACAAAATTTTCATTTTGTTTTGTAGGACTTTGGGACCTATTTTAGCCCCAATTGTTTATAAATACTCCTATCAACGTGTCAGTTGTAAACTGGAGACATTATTCACTTCTTCTTCATTGATGAATTCTCCTATCAAGAAGCTGCTGAAGAAAGGGCATTATTTTTAGAATGAGTTCCTCCAGATTTCACCTAAATACCTGCAAAGAGGATAGCATGAAATTCGATATCTCTGCTCCCACATATATGCAAGGTCTCAAAAACACAACACAATTTCCCAAGTAAATGTTGACAGCCTGAAAATTATCAAGATGGTAAGGTTACTCCAAAGAATGTCTCTTGTCTATCCATATGGGTCACTGTGATTGTGCCCCTTGGAACATGTACATCTATTCTGCAACCTGTCTTCCTTGGCATTCTCAGTGTGTGTTGGTGTTTCTGTGGGAAAAAGAGATCAGACGAAAGTCCTCTCTTGTACTTTTCTCTGTTGTCATTTCCTCTTGGTGTTACTTTCCCTCCCCTACTCCTCTGTAACTTCTTTCTGTAACTAACCAGACTTTCAAATGGGAACATCGTATTTCTTACCTTTGTATTTATGTTTCTAGCTCTTAGTCTGGAAAGTAAAGAATGCTTTAGAGTTCTCTTAAAAAAAAGAAAGAAGAAAGAAAAATGTAGTCACTTTCACGTATATGATTTAGAAAAGTATTTCTTTCCCAGAAGTCCGTAATACAAAAGAAAAAAAGGGAAAAAAAAAAGAGAGACTCCTCCCCCTACTAAAAGGCTCCCCAGGAGAGAATGCAATCAGCCACATTTAGTTCCTTGAGGGAGAGAAAGATCAGGCAGTCATTACGTACCTCTTGCTGGGAGAATCTGGGAAATGAGGGCCATTTACAGATATTTGGTTAATTAAAAAAGTTAGTGTTGTATGTGTCTGAATCTATAACACTATTTCTTTTCTTTTTCTGCATTTTGAATATATGCCGTTGTACTGAATTTTCATAATTCAAGGTTTTACAAAAGCAATAGTACAAAACTTCTTTTAAATGTCCCCAGCTCTAAACCCTAATGCTATTTCCCCCTGTGAAGTAAGACTGTAAAAATGTGTGATTCAAGTTTTACAGGGCATACTGTTACTAGAAAAAAACAATATAAGTCAGCTTCTCATTAAGGAGATATACATTCCAAATTATGACTTCTAATTATCAACACTGAGTCCAACTATGACTCATCATTCCCATGAGTTTTAAGACAAAAAAGTAAGAAAGTCAAGGAGAAGAATTTTATAATCAGGGTTTGGGCAATAGTGGATTGGCCCATTGTACCAGGATTGGAGAAATCCCTGACACCTTTCCTGCCCTTTTTATGGGAATTAATTCAACACCTTGTTGTCTAAGCTAGTTTAAGTATGGAATTCCTGTTACTTGTAACAAATAGCATCCAAAGAGCATCCAAATATATAATATAGTACTCTTAGTCAAAAGCAATAGAACCCAACTCTGGGCCACTTAACCAAGAGAAGGTATACTAGACAGATACTTGAGGGATCACAGGACTTATTAAAGTCTGAGAGAACAGGCTTGGAAACCAGCAGAAATCTAGGAGGTAATAGAGGGCCATGATTTAGAAAGCCATAAGGGTGCCATAACAGACTTTATAGTCTCAGATGGCTCCCTCTTCATTCTTGTTTATCTTACCCGAGATTCAATATCTAGTTGCCCATGCTTAGATCACATTCTACCTTTGGGGTATGCAGAGAACAGGAAGGAATGGAAAGATTGACTCCCTTCATTTTCATACTGGGAAATGAGCAGCTTCACTCCAAGAAGATGTAAGACAGGTAAACTCCCAAAGGAATTGGACTATTAGGACAAGTGGAGATGGACCCTGGACAAATTAAAATAACAAACAATCCAGCAAAAGAACATGGGCTTTGAAGTTAGACTCTACTTATTAAGTATATGACCTTGAGCAAATTACGTCCTCTCTTCAAATTTCAGTTTTTAAATCTGTAAGATGATAATGAGTATGATGATGAACATAACATCTGCTTTGTAGATTTCTTCCAAAGATCAGATAACATAATGTGTACAAAAATCTTCAGCATAAAAATCATGACAAAGTAGCGACAGACCATCAGCAGCAATAGCTGCATCATTCTCAGTTTTTCTAAAAGACATGGGCGATATCTGCTGGAATAACCTTCCCTGATTATCAGATTTTTCTTTTAAAACTCATGACTTCAATAGCAACATTCTAGAGAATGTTTTGGGTGATAAACCAGTCAAAAGTCTTAATCCAAATATCCAGTCTAAGAAGAAACCCCCTGATGCTTGGGAACCAAATACCAAATACACTGTGGGTCTCTCCCTACTAAAGTGAAGGAACGTCTGCACAGTGGCCCTCAGAAAGGGTGGAAGGTGCAACTAACAAGACTGAGCAAGGTCTTAGAGCTCAGATTCAATTGTCATCTCAATCAATTCCAACCCTCAAGGACGGCTTCTGGCTCCTTCACCTGAGACCTGGGACCCTCGCAGCTGGGCTGATTTCACTTGCACGACAGCAGCTTGTTCTCAAACTCTACCTAGGGAGAGGCTCCAGGCAGGATTTCTGGGCTTTCACTGCTCAGGAGCCGGGGAAAGTGGGAACCTCAGAAGGCACTGACACCAACCCAGAGTTTCTAATGGATGACACAACCTCCCAAGGTATTAAAGTTAATGGCTTAGAGGTGCTTTGCTGAAACCCATTAACCATTTGTACTCTGTAGAGAAACTATTAGGTTTTTAGCCACCAAACAGCATGGTAGGTAAAAGCATAGATTTCAGAGTCAGAGACCTAGATTCTGATTTAGTTCCATTCCTCTTACTAAGTTTAACAGAAATAGCTAACCTAGCACAAATCTGTGCTTTGCCTTGGCATGATGGAAGTGGCTGCCCGGTGAAGGACTACATTTCCCAGACTCTCTTGCACCCTAAGTGGGGCCATCTGACTAGTTCTCACCAATGACATGCTGCAAGAATGTTCAGAAGCAAGTTGCCTTCTTCATACTGTCTTCCCCATCAGCATTTGCGAGAGGAATCAGGGTCCTAGGGAGTGACAGATCCATGAGATAAAAGGAACCTGGATCACTATATGGAGTGGTGCCTTCCTCTAATCACAAATATCTCTGGACTATGATGTTGAAGCTACTATACGCTTTGCGGGTTATTTCTTACCACTGCCTACACTACCCTAATTAATACATAAGTGCTATATAAGCATTTACTGCACATATGAATATATTTTTTCTATGCATAGTTCTCATAAAGATATGCTCCTATAATAAATAGTTTGCTATACTGCTTTGATTTTTATACTTATAGTACTTTCTCCATGTTTCTATATTTTTGTAACAGAATTTAATGATTCTAGAAACTTCTGAATGGATATTCCATGATTCATTTAATCATTTACTTATTGGTGGATTTTTACATTTTTTCTTATCTTTCCCCTTTTTAATTTACTCCTGTAATTAATAACTTTGTAACTGAAAATAAATCTGAATGTGATATATTTTCTAATAATATCTTGGTGACCGTACATCTTTTAACCAGAGCATGGTTTCAGTATCATACTTGAGCAAACTGCTTGCTTGGTGTCTCTTCCACCCTAAGCCTCATCAAGTAAAAAACAAAAATCAGCCTTCTCTGATGATTCAGAAGGTGGAGAGAGAATCTGTTAAGTTCCCTTTTCTATGTGACTCGCTGCACCAACCCAGACAACATTCCATATAATCTTGTCATATACGTGCACATACATCCAGGAGTTTGTAAACCAAACTTAGTTTCTGAAAATCAGGAATAAAACTCAGCTCCAGGGACTCAAGAGAGATGTTAGGCCAGATTTATAGAATGCACAAATTTAAATGGTACTCAGCTCCATCAGTTCACAAACCAGGCAAGAACTTACTCAACCACTAAGCAAGACTGTATCTAGAGACACTGCCACAGACATTTCATGCTAGTGAGTCTTCATGAGCTCACCATATGGACCATGAAAAACTTTAAGAACTGTGAATCCACTTATGAAAGCAAGTGAGGAAGAACATTTTTGTGATATTGCAAACATTATTTTTGTATCTTACCTAATATGCAATATTTGGGAATTCCCAATGCTTCAATGGACTCACTCCTTAATTATAGATAATCCAGAAGATTGTTGTGGATATTTTCTGACCCTTTGAAAAGACACTAAGATACCTCAATGTTTTGTTTCCTACTGAGGCAGATTAAACAAATAGCTTCAGATGAATTTTATTGATGAAACCAGACAATGGGACTTCTGGGCACACTATTTTTTTCCCCCAAAAGGTAACTTCCAAGCTCAGAGGTCACCAATCTGATTGTGCCTCTAAATTCTCACTCTATTTATTGACAAATAATACAAATTAACTAGACCAAATCAAGTGGTAGATTAATCTCCTCTTTTCTGTTTATTCCATTGTCAATCTTCTTCCTCTTTCTTGTTTAACTTAATGTCTGAAGAAATTTTTCAAGTGGTACAAGAGACAATAATTAGGTAATTGGGAAATTGAAAAAAGCAGAGAGCTAATTAAAAATCAGTCATCTGGGAAGGTCTCAGCACGGTGATAACTTATGAGCTGATGTCTACATGATAAGAAAGAGTCAGCCATGTGTCTGGAATATTCAGCAGCCAGTTCGAAGGCACAGCTTGGAGTGTTTAAGCTACAGAAAGAAGGCTTCTGTGGCTGTAGCATGGTAAGCAAGAGGAGAGCCATGGGGAGTTGGAGAGTGGTCTGGGACATTCAGGACATGGTCAGGAGCTCAGCTTTTATTCTGAGTACAATTGGCAACTCATCTGGAGTATTTTAAAAGAGATAGTGGTATGATCTATTTTATATTTTAAAAGATCACTGTTGCACAGAGAATTGATTGTGGAGAAAGAACAGTCTGATGAAAGCTAGTCAGGAGGCTACTGCAGCAGGTGAAGAAAGAGCTAATGACAGATTGAAATAGGGTGGTAGATATGGAAAGTGGGGGAGTGGATGGGTTTCAGATATGCTTTGGAGGTAGAGGCAAAAGGAACTTTGTGGAATTGTTCATGGATGTGAGAGAAAGTAAGCAATGAGGAATGACTCCTAGACTATGGGCTATAGAACATAAGAGATCATGATTCTCTACACTGAGACAGAGGAACAGAGGGTTGAGAGGAGAAGAGAAACTCCATCAGAAGTCCTGACTTAGTCACGTTGAATTTTAAGGGCATATTAGTCAGTTAAGGTATGCAAGGTAGTTCATAAATGAATCTGGAATTTGAGGGAAGTTATGCTAGATGAAAAGAATATATACATTTAAAGAAAGAAGACTTGATGACACCACCTAAATATAGAGACCAAGAAGAATACAGAACATATAACTGCTGTGAGACATTCCAGAAGAAAAGAAGGAAAGGAAATGGACATGGAAAAGGAAAGTCAATATGGAAGCCAGAGGAGTAGAAAAATAACCAAGTGTGTGGTGTCATGGAAACCAAGAGAACAAAGTGTGTCAGGAAGGCAGAGCCAACTGTGTCCAAATCCACTGAGAGGTTGAAAAAGATCCAGATAGCCAGTGCCCACTGGATTTGGCAATACAGAGATAATCATGACCTTCACAAAAGCAGCTTCAGAGGACTGGTAAGAAAAGAACTCAACTGAAATCAGGTAAAGAGGCTGAGCTGGGAGGAAAAGAGAACGATGGCAATATTGACTCAATAAGTTTTTCCGTGAAAGAGCACAAAAAGGGAGTGGTGGGTAGAGGGCCGTAGTCAACACGTGTCTTTGTCATTGATACTAGTTGGAAATGAGAGAGCAGGTTTGAATACCTGTGGCAAGAATTCATTACAGCTAGAAACACTGGTTATGAAGGGGACAGGAGGGTAGAGCTGAGGAAGTGACTCTCTAAGAATGTGACAGAAATGGAACCCAAAGCACACTGGGAGAGTTGCCCTTTGAGATCAGGGATGTTTATCTTCCATAACAGAGGGAAGAGAATGCATGGCCACAACTCCAGAGATGTGGAATACCAGTGGAGAGACTCACCTATGAAAGGGGATGCACTGAGGTATTGTTTGTTGGGAGGGCTCAGAGATTTTGCCACTGGGATTCAGAGGCTTTGCCCAGTCTCCAGTAGACCTGACTTTTCACCACATTTCTGAACACTACCATCCTTTTCCCTCACCAAGTTTCCACTTTCTACTCCAATTTCCCATCACCTTTAAAAGTGTAATTCAACACCCATCTTCAAGAAGCAGCTTCAGCCTACAAGAATTTCTCCTTTCTCTCAATCCCAGAAGTCCTATACAATCTACATTTGGCAATTTATGATGTACTATTTTGGTCTCTAAATGTTTCTAACCTTTAGGGGTTTTTTTCACCATGGGATGATCCCAGCTCCATAAGACAGTGATTATGTGGGGGTGTTTTTAGATATCTGGTCTCTTGTGGTGTCTAAATGCAAGTGAAGTTACTGTCTTGTCTTCAAACTACCTATTGCTTATGGACTGTAGCAAAGGTAAACAGAAGGACAGGAATGATAGAACAAGCAGTCTTTCTGAGGAATATTCATCATCACCACCACCAACCCCAAACTCTAGTTAATTTAGGGTGAATTAAATTCTGCACTGGTGTATGGTATAAGTAACAGGGTGCCACAACCATTTCCACTGCTAGCTCTTTGAATATATCTGGCCAAGGCCAAATCTGCCCGAGAACCTGCGATGGGACTGTTCATTCTAAAATCATCAGCCTTTCATTGAGGAAAGATTAGAACACTCATTATTGAAGGTCATGGTTATTACGTTTTGCAGTAGGATCTATCATCCTTATTCAATCCACATAATAGACAGGATAAACTAGTATAAACATGCCTACATCTCATAGTTCCCATATTTCCAAGTGAAAAGCTCTCTTTAAAAAAAGATTATACATCATTGTCATTTTCAGTGAAGAAAAGAGAATTTATTTTCTCAGAATCCCCATCTATATTGCTATTAAATCATGAATGTTCCCTTAAATAATTTGCATTGTTATGAAGTTGGGATGTACTAAAACTACAACTCCCAATGTCATCTCCAAGCTCTCCTTCATGACCGGTCTTTTTCCATTTGGATTTAAAGCATGTCCATTTCACCTAGGTCTATCTATGACAGTGCTGGGGCTGATTTGTTATAGGAAATCAGTTGAGCACTCATTTGGTGATGGCTTTAGGCCTCCAGTAAGGATAGAGTCAAGAAAGATGGAGGGGGTCAATTCTTACTAGGCAGCTCCAAATCTGTTATCCCTAAAAACAAAGAACAACAACTTAAAATAAACAAAAAGCTGATGTATCAGTGAGTTACCAGCTGGACTGCACTCTATTATAACATGAAATGCCAGCCAGAGATCCAATCCCCGATCTGTTATCCACACACCAACCCCACATGCCAATTGCTCCTTTCTCTGAAATGTACTGTTTGGATTCTTTCAGTTGTTTGTGCTTAATTATCAAACTCTCCAAGTGTGAACTATCAACCAATATATACTAGATGCCTTGGCCCATCCACAGGATGGGTTGGGAACAAGAAAATGGTAAGAAGGACTGGCAAGGGGGACAGAGTGATATGGCAGTAATTGAGAAGTCATTAACTCTAGTATAGAAAACAGAAAGGCTATCACACAAAATGTTCTACAGAACATAAAGCTAATGGGGGAAATGCTATTAACTCCTTGTAGTGATTTTTACTGTTTTACTAAATGTTTTACTAATTTTTCATCATTGTGGTGTATTACTTCATACAAAAGAAATAGAATAACTTGTAAGCCCTGCTGAAGAAGGTTTATTTGATGCTCTTGAAGCTATCCTAGTTAAACATGTCTTCTTGGTTCTTCTTACATTAATTCTCACGTCTCCTTTACCTTTATACCTATTCCCTAACCACAATTCTACCCAATCCCTCTCAAATCAACTGGGAAAAAAAAATCAGAAATTTTCTCTTCAGAGAAATCTACTCCAGGAGAAATGATAAAAATTTGTGCCATTTGGAGTTTACAACTAATTATTTTGTTCTCTGAAAACAGATTGGAGCTGTCTAAAGAGTCTATCTAGGAAAGAAAATTTCCTTTTCTTTGAATTTCTTTTTAGATGTGAACATGAGAAAGGTTACCTTTAACACAATTTATAAGCAGTCATTTCACTGAAGGTGCAGGAGTATATTTCTAAATTGGTTTAGGATCATTGCATCTTATATCTGCTCTAATTCCCTGAGAGACACAATTTCCAATTAACACTGGAAAGCTTGACAAATAGAAAAGGAACATTCTTTTCCGTGGTGAGCAATACCTTTCTGATGCTGTTCCTTGGCCTGAAGTGCCCTCTCTGCCCTAGTCCATCTCTCTGTGTGAGCTTTAGTCGATCTACGCTGCTAGAGTTAGGCTTCCTGGGAAACCTCCACAGACCCATTAATGGAGGGCTGCCCCTCTCTTTTGTGCCATTGGTGGACTTGGTACACATCTGCATGAGCTGTCCTTACCACTTGCAGTGCCATTATTACTTTGCTGGTCAAAACTCCCCCACTCTGCCATGAACAACCTGAGAACAGGGATTGTCCTCTGTTTCTCTTCACATGCTCTTTGCACACAGTATGTGTCTGACAAATATCTACTGAATGAATGATTCTCCACTCCACTAAGTACTATGTGATCCTGAATGAGTTATGTAGTCTCTCTGTGACTCAATTTCCTCATATGTCGCTAATAACAGAAACCTTATTGGATTGTGGACAGGATTAGAGAGACTATACAAAATGTTTATTAGCACACCTGGCCCTTAGAAGGAGTTTGTGGCAAAAGGCTGATTACTTAACTCCCAAACCATCCCTCTTGTTAATAAATGCTAGATGTTACTCTGCTATGGGGCAGTGGTGTGTTTCGAGAAGGTGAACCCATCCCTCACACTCAGACAAGGGAACTCTTTTGACAATAACAGGTTTAGGGGTGGACCTAACACTTGGTTCCACTTCATACAACTTAAGGGGATTCTGCTGGTGGTTTCTTGGATTTTTCCTTTTTTATAAAACAGACTCAGGAAGAAAAAGACTATCCCCTCTTCCCTCCATGGATATTGTTTTATGAGGTGTGACCTCCGTCTCATTACCATGATGGGGAAAGCTAAGAGAATTACAGAGAAGCCAACTCAAGGAACTTGACTCATTTGAGTTGCTGTATTAACAACCCTGAAACCACCTCTCTGTAGACAATTTAGTATATGAGAAAATTAAATGACCTATTGTTAAGCCACTTTAATTGACTATTCTATTACTTGAAGGGGAAAAAATCCTAAATAATAGGATGTTTAACAAATGCTAGCTATTCATTTCAGCCAGTACTAATGCTCTCTGAACAATTTCTATCACAGACAGTAGGCTCTTGCTGGAAATTATACAATACATTCCCTAGTGTTATTTACAAAATAGGAATTCCATAAGCCAAGATTTTCTTGTTTATTTAGAAAATAAGTTAAAAGGTACCAGGTACCCACTTCCTTACTCTCTAAAAGCCCATGGAAACATAGTGCAAATAAAGATTGGTCTGGCTTATAAAATCTTTCAATATTGAATTGATTTTATGGAACCTAGTAGAAAACAGGTAGGTTATGCCCTGTGTCAAGCCTAAGTCACAAAAGCGAACTCTGACTGAATCAACTCAGACATCAAACTCTTCTTCACACCCTACGCAAGTGAGCTTTGCCCCCTCCATCTACCCTAGATCTCAGGAATTTACAGCCCAGAGTAAACAGTTGGTAGGTTAGTGATAGAAACAGGATGGGTTGATGTCTGTTTTTTGGGAGAATGTCTTAAATTCTCATATTCTTCTTCAGATATATTGGCATCTCTTGTTCTCTAACACTCTAAGTAGGTTGTTAAAGTTTCAGACTCCTCCAGCCATTCCCAGACTTTTAGGTACCTAGAATGTTATCCCAGACTTTTAGGTACCTAGAATGTTAGCCCTGCTCCTCTTCCCTAGAACACCCACCACAGTACATCAAAGACCTCCAATAGGAATACATAAAATATATATATATATATAATATATGTATTTTATATATATATAACTGGTTTACATTATGTATATTATATATATAATTGTTGTACACACTGGATGTCTTTATCATGATAGATAACAAAAAATGAAGGGTTTGGGGGTGAAAGGGGAATGGTATTCTCCACCACATGCATACCCCATAGATCAGTCATCCCAACAGAAGACAAATGGCACACTCAGAACTAGACATAGAATGAGATACTTTGTGGAGGATTTATAAGAGTCTATGACAAAGTGTAAGAGTACGGTAACACCAAGGGATAATGCAGTAACTGGGATCAGTAGCAGCCAAGTCATTACCACCCTAAGACAGAAGGAAATGGGGGAGAATTAAATACCGTAGAGAAAGCTGCCTTTGAAGTGACCTTCAGTGGATGGACACAGCCAGCCCAAGGAAATTTTTCATGGAAGGATTTAATGCCTGGACCTCTCCTCCTCTTTTCTAACCTTGGGCTAAGCCTCCTCATTGACCAAATCCAATCAGAATCCAGAGGCTCTGGGAACACTGTGATGAAATCTGTACATATCAGCCTGTGGGACAGAGAAGGCAGGGAGAAGAGTAGATAATAGATCTGAAGAGGTATGGCCTGGATCCAAAGCAGGGTTACTATGAGAAGAAAGTGACTGGGTCAGAGCTGCTGAACTTTGGAAAATACATTTCATTGTACAAATCATGGCAAGGTCTAAGGGCAGTGAGAAAAAAGGAAAAGCAAATCAAAACCCTTTTACCTTTCACTTGTATTTGCTTGAATATCATGTCTCCAGATTTCAGACCAATTATTAGTCCTCTAAACATTAATAGAAATTTGGATGCTGACAGTGAGAGATGCTGAAAAAACACAACTGGAGGTAGAAGAATTAGAGGAAAATTAGATGCCAATTTCTCTCTCTCCCCCTCTGTGGCAGTTCCAGTAACTTTGAAAAAGATGTTCCTTGATCTAAGCTGTGGAAACATTTTAAAGCACTGTCTTAACTTATTCTCCACTAGATATTGACCTGGCTGTTTGCAAAGCAATGCACATCACTTTACAAAAAATCCACTTCTATGTATGTGAAGAGGGCATTATTCATTTCTGCCTCTTTATTTGTCTACCTATCTAAGTTTTTTAGTAACTTCTTACAAAGAAAGTTATTAGTTTCATTTTCCCCAAAGTACGCCACCAAGTATAAGTGGGTTTTAGCACTTAAATTGTTCAAATATATTCTGTATATTCTTAATTTTTACTTAGTCAAGTAAAAACCAATTTTCTTTTCAAAAAAAAAATTGGAGACATGACATAGAAGTCTAAATCTACCCTCCCCCCCACCAAAAAAAAACTCCAGTCCTTCTATCACCAAACATCTCAGTTTGTAGCATACCTCCTTCCAGGCCATTTGCCCATGCTTTTAAATATACATCTATGACTATGTATTTATAGAGATAGATTTCATGGAAATTATGTAGTATTACATAGAGTTGTACTGTACATACAATTCTGCAACTTCTTTTTTTTCTCTCAATAATATATATTGGATATATATTGACGTTACTTTACATAGATTTAGTATTAACATAAGTTTACCACAGTTTATTTAAGCATCCACCCATTGATGAGTATTTCAGTTAATTTAGGGGAGGGAATATAAACAATGTTACAATGACTATTTTTATACATGTCTTCTTGAGTACAAGTGCATTCATTTTTTTTTTAAAGATTTTATTTATTTATCTGAAAGAGAGAGAATGAGAGACAGAGAGCATGAGAGGGAGGAGGGTCAGAGGGAGAAGCAGACTCCCCACCAAGCAGGGAGCCCGATGCGGGACTCGATCCCGGGACTCCAGGATCATGACCTGAGCCGAAGGCAGTCGCTCAACCAACTGAGCCACCCAGGCGCCCAAGTACATTCATTTTTATAGGGCAATTAGAAATACACGAGACTGCCCATCCATAGATAGGAGTGGTGAATAGTCTCTGAAGATGGCTACACCAATTCCTTACATGTCCCTATAAATTCATGCTGCTCCTCACATCAATGGGTAGAATCTAATTTCCCATCTCCTTGAAAATGAGCAGACCTTACTTATTTACTTGACCAACAGAATGCAATGGGAGCTGTGTTCTTGAATTTCTGAGGCCAGGTCATAAGAAGCCTTGCAGTTTCCACCTGAGGAAAGCCAGTCACTATGACTACCTTGAAACTCCCATGCTGTGTGGAAGCTCAAGCTAATCAATTGGAAATGCCTTTGAGTAGAGAGAGAGAGAGAGAGAAACCAGTCAACTCACATCCATTCCAGCTGAAGCACCATACATGCTATGAGTGAAAAAGCCAACTTAGATGTCCAGCCCAGAAGAGTTTTGGGGTAACTACAACCCTAGCTGTCCTCTGACTGCAACCACATGAAAGACCCCAATGAGAATGACCCAGCTGAGCCCAGTCCATCCATAGAAGCCATAAGAAATCATAGTAAATTTTAACCATGAAATTTTGAGGGATTTTTTTTTAAAGATTTTATTTATTTATTTGACAGAGAGAGACACAGCAAGAGAGGGAACACAAGCAGGGGGAGTGGGAGAGGGAGAAGCAGGCTTCCCGCCGAGCAGGGAGCCCGATGCGGGGCTCGATCCCAGAACCCTGGGACCATGACCTGAGCCAAAGGCAGACGCTTAACGACTGAGCCACCCAGGCGCCCTGAGGGATTTTTTAATGTAGCTATAAATAACTAATAAGTAATAATAAATAGTTAATAATTATTAATTTTCATTGTTAATCAGTTTTTCCCAGTTGAGCTCCAAGATGGCTATACCATTTACTACTCTCCAACCACTAGTATATGAAAACTCCTATGTACCTACAACTGATTTTTTTTACAGTAAGAAAACTAAAAAGGGCATTTTTTTTTCTGGCTGACCTTTCACTTTGACTCTAAAGCCAAAAAAATATATATATATATACTTTTATGTTTTCCATTTGTAATAAAGAGATTTTGCTGTTCTTGTGCCCCTCATACAGACAGACGGGGTCAGACAGACTCATCTTCCTTTCTTAAACAAATGGATTAGAGATTTTTTTTAAACTCAATATGTGAAAACAGCTCAAATGGTAATTGTAATGTCTGGTTATCTGGTACCACATGTTTGCAGACCATGATATTTAAAGGCATAGTTTGAAAAATGACTCTAGATTGTTTCCTAGTGGTCAGTCTGAGGCTAACCCCAGGGCCACACATACCTGGAGGGAGCTCATCTCCATGCAGAGATCGTTCTAAATATATAATTCCACTCGTTTCATCTCTCCAATCCAATTAAATACTAGCAACCTAACCACTGTCAGAAAATGACTGTAGAGAATTGGGTCAATGCACCTCTGTGAGAATTACTTCTGGGCCAATCGGAGGGTCAGTCCAATTATTTTCAGTGATTTGGAGGGTGACAGAAAGTCTATCCTTCAATCCTACCATTTAACTACTGGCAGCTAGACAGTCTCAGTGCTAAGCCTATAAAATATGGTGTTCCCAGCATGGACAGAGTATGCATCTATCAGTGATCCTGGCCAGGAGAACCTGTCCTTTCTATGTCATCGTCCTTTATGCACCCAGAGAAATCCATCACTCAGCTTCTCCAGTCTTTTCTATCAATTACCTCCCAAATGGCATTATTTTATTACAAATGTAGCACATGGTTGTTTTATAAAGAGATACAGTGCTCAATCATGTATTCCTCAAATCCTTCCCTCTTGGTTCCCCTTCCCTGGTTATAGCACTTTTGATAGTAGGATGATTTTTTTTCCCCAGAAACATTCCTATGCATTGTTGCATTGTTATTCCATTGCATTACTGTTGTTGTGCAAATATGGTATCGTAATACTCTTTTGCAACCACCACTGTTTACTTAATCATGTATCATGGACTCTTGCCATAGGCACAGAAGTTTGTCCACCTAGTTTGTCCTTTCTAAACAATTACATGGGATTCCACTGTCTCATTTCTTTCTGGTGGGAATTGTGAAGAATTACTGGAGAAAAATGGGTTCTTATCTTTTTATACCAATGTCTCATCTCAGAGTAGAATCAGTAAGGGCTGGACAGCAAAGTAGAACAACAAATAATTTGAAAATGGGAAAAAAGGAAGCAATGGCAAAGCAGTTGGAGGGCACAGACTCTGTGTGAATCCTGTGGTTGTTGATTCAGGTCAGGAAGGAAAAAGAAAGAATGACACTGTCAATGCTAATAATGTCACGTTAGCATCAGCATGGCTTAGCTGGAACTTGAGAATACTCATATAACCATCTTTTCTTTTAGACCATGGCAGGCTGTTATTTAAAGGAATATGATGGAAAGTACAGGAATTATTACATGTTCTCTTTCTGATATGCACTGTACATTGAACTAAGTTCTTTAAAATTGAACTGAATAGAATCCAATACAATCCTTATTTTTTAAGATTTTATTTATTTATTTGAGAGAGAGAGAGAGATTGAGAGCGCAAGAGCAGGGGGAGGGAGAAGCAGATCCCCTGCTGAGCAGGGAGCCCGATGCGGGACTTGATCCTAGAACCCTAGGATCATGACCTGAGCTGAAGGCAGCTGCTTAACCAACTAAGCCACCCAGGCGCCCTCAACCAAATTCTTCTTATCAGAAGAACTGCCAGTAAGACATCTATTAGGCTTCACTGACATCACCATTATTAAAAAATACTAATAGGTAAATTCACCTCTCAGCATTACGAAGTCATCAGAAAAGTCTTTATGTACCCTCTGAAAGACATTTACTTAATACAACTGGTATTAATAACAAAACAACAAATTACCACCATGGTTTTGGACAGAGAGTCTTTGGGCCAGTGAGGAAACAAGATTTCTAATGGTTGGAATTTTTTAGTTATCATGAGAGAACCAATAAATTATAACCACAGATTATCTAGAAGCATCCCATGAGTAAATCTGGGACCTACTCAGGAGTCAGCCTGACTATTTCAGTAAACCAAAAATAATTCATTGACTCTGAAAAAGATATCTGGCTCCTCAAGTCAAATTAATCCCAATCAAAGCAAAGCAGAAGGATAATGGGAACTGCAACATCTCTGAATATGTATTTTCTACAAAAAACAAATATGGTGAATGCTGACAGTCCCTCCAGCACTCATCTAGCAACCTCCACTGTCCAAAAGGCAGACAAGAGCCAGAAAGTAAGATGAAAACAAACAAACACAAAAGCAAGAGACTCCGAGCATCCAAAAGAGCTACATAAAATCAAAACATTAAATACTATGCAATTTATTCAGGGGGCAGCAAAGCCTTCAGGCAAAATTGTGCCGTTTGGAGCCAATTTTTAAAGGCTTGCTTATCTGGCTTCTCAATTCATACTAGATCAGAAATGGCAATTAAGAGGAAGTGGAAAAGACTGGCTGCTAATGATAGACAGGCGGACATTTGCAAAAAGTGCAAGAAAGAAACACCACCAACAACAACAAAAAACCATGAACGAAGACACACTAATTCAAAATCCTTTCAGCTTGGGGTCACGTAGTGCAGACACAAACAGCCTCAGAGGCCTCATAGCATGGAGAAAACTTTGTTCATATTTCTCTTCACTATACTCTGCGTAAGAAGGCTGAGAACTGTAGAACTCATTTTCAGAAGATGTTCATTTAAATGTCATTTTATATAGGTGTGCATATATATGCCATATCATATACATATATATGCTTGGTGCTGAAGTTTTATTAGGGTGCAACTCCATGTGATATTTCATGAGGTGCTAACTTTCCATATCTCATTTATTTGAAAAAGGAATGAAGGAGCTTTCATATACAGAGAGAGATAACCTAGTGATGTTTTATCTACTCCAAAGTACTCTGTTAGATAAACTGTTTGTCTACATACCAAGTATCTCTCCTTGTCAACTGAAATAAGGGCCTTGCCCACTCACTTCCTTATAATGTGTGTGGAGCACTGAGTAGATCCACTGAAGATACCAAAACAAGATCTTGCTCACAAAGGTTAGTTGGCCTGACAGAAAGTTCAGATAAGCTTATGTATACCCTGCATTTCATACAAGGATAGATCTTGGAAAAGGAGTAGGAGTATGATTTCAAAAGCATCTAGTCCAAGAGTTGCCATATCATGTTCCAAAGAGCCGTCAGTTCAGAAGAGACACTTCAGAGACCACATTAGGGAGTAAGGGAAAGACCAAGCAGACTGAAGGGGGCTCCAGACCCCCACACACCCACCTTAGCCAAAGCAGCCCTACTTTCACTTGTCCATCCTGTCTGATGGTCTATAAAATTCTTTTTTAATAAAGGATTCTAAAGCCAAAACAAAAGTTTCAAAATCAGTAATTATGACCTAGATATAATCAACTGTAAATAAATATCGTCAAATGTCTACATTAGGAAAGTAAATGAGATTTCTAAATAATACCATTTGTGTACATTTAAGACATGTATGCTCATAAAGTCTACACATTTTTTAAGAAATGGATATTGAAGGATAAGTTACACATACTTGAGTGAGTTCCCATCTGAGGGAATAAAATGAGGGAAGAAACGGAGGACCAAATGAAAAGTTTGAAAAAAAAAGAACTCTTGTTGTATCAGTTAGGAAGGACATTCTGTTTGAGGTTGGTTTTGAGGAGAATAACTACCATGACTTCCAGGGTTTGACGATACCTCAGATGCGAGGCCTTCAGACTGAGATATCATACTGTTGGAGCAGTCACCGTATCTCTGGGGATTGCAGCTTTCTCTAAATTTGCTGTGACTGAACCAATAAAGAAGGCATATTCAGCTTTCTGCAGAAACTATGATTCATGAAAGATTTTGAGGAGATGAAGAAGGCTGGTATCTTGCAGAGTGCAAAGTGATTTTGGAATGTATAGAATTTCTTTGGGTTGAGTTCCATGGAAGTTTGTCACTCACCTGTGTTCCTGAACTTTGAAACATGAATATTGGATTATGGAATGATTTCCTTGATAAATGAACAACTAACAAATACTGTGGACTGTAAAAATAAATAAATAAATAAACAAACAAACAAACAAACAAAACAAAAAGAACTCTTGAGTGGATGGTGATGACCATATGCTATAAAGAATATAAACTCTGGGGGCGCCTGGGTGGCTCAGTTGGTTAAGCGACTGCCTTCGGCTCAGGTCATGATCCTGGAGTCCCTGGATGGAGTCCCGCATCGGGCTCCCTGCTCGGCAGGGAGCCTGCTTCTCCCTCTGACCCTCCCCCCTCTCGTGTGCTCTCTCTCTCTCTCATTCTGTCTCAAATAAATAAATAAAATCTTTAAAAAAAAAAAAAAGAATATAAACTCTGAAACTGAGATTTAAAAAAAAAAAAAGATTGAAATAAACTACTAATCTAGTTCCAACATACGCAGTAAAACATCCTTTAACTACACACAGTTTCCAGGTGGTGATGCAGCCTCATTTTGAGCATTTTCAACCACAGTGACTCACACTGGCCCAAGTTGTGACCTGGGGCTTTTTCACCCTTAGAAAGTTCCTCCATATTTGAATTCCCTGCACTTTCAATCATTGGTAAAGATTTTGAGGTCTGAACAGGACACCATCTTAGGTTGAAAATAAAATGTACTATTTAGCAAAATGTTGTACCTCTGCTTAAAAAAAAATTGACTATGTAAATAGATGTGTGAAACCACGTTGGACTCACAGTCCACTGATAGCCATTCGTTGCTGTTACATATGAGATTTATATCAGAGAGACAGGGTTAGCTTGGGTCTTGGAAACATATGAACTGTGAACATAAGGTGAAACTGATGTTCAAGGGGTATAAATACAACAAAAGGTGTACAGAAACTTCTGAAAACTTCAGAACTCCACGGAATTTTCTCAGCTTTGTAATATAAAGAGAGAGCAAAGGTAGAAATGCAGTAAATTATATCAGCCAACAGTTTTCCTTATGCCTAACTAAGGTAGACCCATCTAATTTTGTAAATATATATATTGATATAAATATATTTATATTACTTATTATACATACTATTAAACATTGCCTCTGTATTTTCAGAGACTAGTCTCTAAAAATAACACATTTTCTAACTTTCCAATGAATTAAACCAAGAAGAAATAACAATATTACCTCCAAAACTCTGTCTTACCCAGTTTAAATTATCATTCAAAATTTCAGATATAAAGTGTTAAAGCTGAAAAACATTCACTAATTGTTTTTATTCTCATATTTTTCCTTAGATCATCTTGAATAGAAAGTGTGAGAAATAAGCACAATCAAAATCATCTCATTATGCCCAAGAACATTTGTCATTAAGTCCCTGGGAATTTGTGAATAAATCATCATTGTTGCTTCTTTTTCTTTCTTCTTTTATTAACAACATAGGTGTTGTTTTTTTTTGTGGGTTTTTTTTTTCCTATTTTCTTACCTGAGTTCACTATTAGATTAGCCAAAGGAAACACACTGGTCATTGATATCCTGAGTTGTATTTTTGCCTAATCCCTTTACTTGTGAGATTTCCCCTTTCTTGTCTTGTGTATTATTTGTTACAAATTAAAGTATAAAGTCTCCCTAATCACTTCCCCCACTTCCCACTCATGTTCTCAGAGATTTTGATACCAATGGAGACTATTAATGCAAAGAGACCTCAGTACTTACACCTCCATTAAGATATTTTCTTGATGTTATAACATAATAAAAAATAAATTAAAAAAAGATATTTTCTTGAGTTAAAGATATTTTGTTACAGTTTAAGATCATGACAAAATTGCATATTTCATAGTGCAAAATAGAATCTAACAGTACTCATCAAAGGCTGGGGATTTCCAGTTTTCTCAATCAAAGGACTTTTCAGAGCTGAGATACCACCCAAAGTGAATCCATTACAATATTTTGGGGGCTAAAAATAAAGGTTATCACATTTGCATTGCTTTTTTGCTCAGTGTACAAATCCTTCACAGCTGTAATCTAGTTCCGTTATCTTTATATGTTTTTATATAATCTGTGTTTACTCTCATTTAGTAAATCTTATTTAACAGTGGAAATCTTGAATATAAGAAGATATTGTATGCCTTTTTCTTTAAAATACAATAATCCTTATGGATAGCCCCAGGAATTGACTTTGAGAAGCTCTCCGTGAAATCCAGCTCCACCAGCCCTACAATTCTTTGAATACTTTCACTTATTACACTGGAAAGGCCAGATAAAGCAGAACTAAATTTCATAAATAAGGATCTGAGCTCTACTTATTCATTAAATTCCCAGGTTCTTGTCTATTTCTATAATAAGTTATCACAAAGCAGTTTTGAGATGGGGTAGGTAACAGCAGCCCAAAATTGAGTCTCTGAGGAAAATATGGGTATTCAGTGTGTGCTTTAATGGGTAGGTCTGGAAAGCAAAAGCAGTAGACTCTTAGATTGTCCATGTGATGAAGTTAGAGGCCATAGCTACTTTATTAGCATTGTATTCACAGAGCTGAGAACAGTGACTAACACATAGTAGACGCTCAAAAAATGTCGAATTCATTTATGAGCCATAAAACAGAGTACATGGCATCCTGTTCAGAACGAGAGGTGAAAATTATTACAATCCTACCTAGAAAGAGCTTATACACTCGAAGCACAGATTAATACTAAGTGGTGGTTAAGTGGCTCCACCAATTAACCTGGAAAAGACAGGACTAATTCGGGTTTGAGGAGAAAGGATACCACTGGGATATGCTGTACTTTTGGAGGAGGAGAATGCTTGGAATGCCTTACCGGTTCTTTGAAGGAGTGGTGGGTGGGAATGCAAAAATACAGAATCAGGAATGAGTAGGTGGTGTCATAAGGATAGGACATCAACCTAAAGAGATGTAGAGGGGTGATGTTGGAGGGTAGTGGAAATCCTATTGGAAAAGAAAGCTGAGGCCCTGTGTGTGTGCACACACATGCTTACACACGCACTTGGGGGGAAGGCAGCAGGCAAGGCTTCGCTGTAGTCTAGAGAGTTCAGCTTTAACAATGAGGCCTGAGTGTAGGTAAGAGGTTTCCAAGCAGGAAAATAACAGATGCAAACAAGGTTTAAGCAAAATTAAGTTAGTAGAATGACAAATGGATTGCACACAGAAGCAACTAGAAAAAGGAGTACAGGGCTCAGAACATAAAAAGAACCTCTTGGGTACTTACTCAACTGATGCATGAAGCCAAGCAGATCCCCTCTGAGCCATGCTGATTGGCCATTAAATACCTTAAGGCTCTTTGAATCAGTGCTTTTACTTCAAGGAATGTATCCTGTGGGGGAAAAAAAAATTAAAAAATAAGCAAGCATTTACCTACCAGTCTGTGAATTGCAGTATTCTTTGGACAATGGTAAAAGAAATTATGGAAAATTACATAGATGCAGAAAATGATAAATACCCAAAATAACAAATTGTAATTGAAATTGAAATTATTTTTATGAAATAATAATCAAGTTATAAAATTCTAAAGTTGAGGATAGGGTTAAGTAAAAATCAGAATGGAAGGCAGGTGCCGCATAATCTCTTATGTGTTCACTTTTTTTCCCATGGAGGTGAGGGGTAATCAGCAGGAAGAAAAGAAAATGGTGCTGCACCCTGGAAGCTCAAGTCCAATTCTGAAAGACATGTGCATTGATGTAAGACATTTGCTACAAAAATTATTTACCTTCGCCGGGGTGGGGGGGGTGCTTAAAAAGCAAAAAGAAAAGAAAACACATGGAGAACTAAAGACTGGAATCTTGGGACGAGCCCAAAGTTAGAGAAAAGAAAAGGAAGCTGATGCATGAGAAAAGCATCTTTACTTTAAAAATAGAATGATGTAAGAGGTGGGGTGCCTGGGCAGCTCAGTCAGTTAAGCGTCTGCCTTTGGCTGAGGTCTTGGTCTCAGGGTTCTGGGATTGAGCCCCATGTCTGGCTGTCTGCTCAGTGGGGAATCTGTTTCTCCCTCTCCCTCTGCACCCCCCACTCATGCATGCTCTCGCTCTCTCTCTCTCTCTCTCTCTCTCAAATAAATAAACACAATCTAAAAAAAACAATGATGAAAGAGGTGCTGAGGTGCTCAGAGACATAAGAATTTAAAGAAACAAGAGGTAGACAATAGAACCAATACTGTAGAAAGAAGTATGCAAATTGAGGAAAAGTCTCTAGATTTGAAGTCATCAGTCTTTTACGAAGTCCAGGGATCTTAGTGTAATTTTTATGAAGCTGGAAGACCACAATTTCAAAATTTTCAGCAAAGATCAGTGGTTAAAAAAATAAATCCATATGCTGCCTAGGGGCTCTCTCCAGATCTAAAGATACACACCGAGTGAAAGTAAAAAGGTGGAGAAAGATATTCCATACAAATGGAAATGAAAAGAAAGCTGGTTCAGCAATACTCATATCAAACAAAATAGACTTTAAAACAAAGACTGTAATAAAAGACAAAAAAGGGCATTATATAATTATAAAAGAATCAGTCAAAGAGGATATAACATTCATAAATATTTCTGTACCTAACACGAGAGAACCTAAATATATAAAGCAAATAATGCAGACATAACGGGAGAAATTCACAGCAATACGATAATAGTAGGGGACTTTAATACTCCATTTACATCAATGGATTGATCATCTAGACAGAAAATCAATAAGGAAACATTGGCCTTAAGTCACACATTGACTTAAGGACTTAATAGATATATATAGAACATTTCATCCAAAAACTTTGGAATACACATTCTTTTCAGGTGCACATGGAACATTCCCCAGGACAGATCACACACTAGGCCTCAGAACAAGTCCCAATAAATTCAAGAAAATTGAAATTAAATTAAGCATCTTTTTTGACCACGCTGGCATGAAACTAGAAATCAATACAAGAAGAAAACTGGACAAAAGCCACAAACACATGAGGACTAAGTAATATGTTCCTAAACAACCAATGGTTTAACAAAGAAACCAAAGAGAAACATTTTTTAAAAATACCTTGAAAAAAATGAAAGCAGAAACACAAAATCTCTGGGACACAGCAAAAGTAGTTCTAAGAAGGAAGTTCATAGCAATACGGGCCTACCTCAAGAAACAAGAAAAATCCAAAGTAAATAATCCAACATTATACCTAAAGAAACTAGAAAAAGAACAAAGACTAATGTTGGCAGAAGGGAAGAAATAATAGAGATCCAGAGCAGAAATAAATGAAATGGAAACTAAAAACACAGAAATGATCAGTAAAACTTAAAGCTGGTTCTTCAAAAAGATAAGCAAAATTGATAAACTTCTAGACAGACTCATCAAGAAAAAAAGAGAGAGGGCCCAAATCAATAAAATTAGAAATGAAAGAGGATATGGTACAACTGATACCCCAGAAATACAAGGATCATAAGAGATTACTATAATTATATACTAACAAATTGAAAAATCTAGAAACACACAATTTTCTAAAACTGAATCACAAAGAAATAGAAAATCTAAATAGACTGATACAATTAATGAAATTGAATTAGTAATTCAAAAACTACCAAAGTTCAAAAGTCAAGCCTTCAGAGATGAATTCTTCCAAACATTCCAATAATTAGTACCATACTTTGCCACTTATTCCAAGAAACTGAATAGTAAGGAAAGTTTCCAAATTCATTTTATGAAACAGCATTTTCATAAATGATATCAATACCAGACAAAAACAGCATGCATGCACACACACACATACACACACACATGGATTATAGGCCAATATCCTGGATGAAATAGATGCAAAAGTCCTCAACAAAATATTAGCAAATCAAATTCAACAATACATTAAAAGAGTCATTCACCATGATCAAGTGGGATTTATTCCAGGGATACAAAGATGTTTCAACATCCACAAATTAATCAATGTGATACACCAGATTAACAAAAGGAATAAAAAATATATGATTATCTCAGTAGATGCAGAAAAAGCATTTGACAAAATTCAACATTCATTTATGCTAAAAACTCTCAACAAAGTATATATAGAAGGAATGTACATCAACATAATAAAGGCCATATATGACCAACCCACAGCTAACATCATACTCAATGGTCAAAAGCTAAAAGCTTTTCGTCTAAGATCAGGAACAAAGACAAGAATGCCAATTCTCACCACTTTTATCCAACGTAGTATTGGAAGTCTTAGCCATGGAAATCAGCAAAAAAAAAAAAAAAAAAGGCATCCAAATTGGAAAGGAAGTAGTAAAATTGTCACTATTTGAAGATGACATGATACTGTATATAGAAATCCACAGAAAAACTATTAAAACTGATAAATGAACTCAGAAAAGTCACAGGATACAAAATTAATATACAGAAATCAGTTGCATGGCTATACACAGACAATGAGCCATCAGGAAGAGAAAT
This sequence comes from Mirounga angustirostris, assembly GCF_029215605.1. Classification (NCBI taxonomy): domain Eukaryota; kingdom Metazoa; phylum Chordata; class Mammalia; order Carnivora; family Phocidae; genus Mirounga; species Mirounga angustirostris. The sequence goes on along the minus strand of NW_026991709.1, from coordinate 139,327,237 downwards.
TAAGAAAACAATCTTATTTATAATTGCATAAAATACCTAGGAGTAAAGTTAACCAAGGATGTGAAAGAACTGTACTCTGAAAACTATAAGAAAGTAATAAAAGAAATTGAAGATGACACAAATACAAGTATACCTCAGAGATATTGCAAATTTGGTTCCAGATACTACAATAAAGCAAATATCACACTAAAGCTAGTCAAATGTATTTTTGATTTCCCATTCTCAATGCATATAAAGTATGTTTATACTATAGCATAGTCTATAAAGTGTGCAATAGTATTATGCCTAAAAAAGACAATGTACTTACTTTAATTAAAAAATATTTTATCACAGGGCACCTGGGTGGCTCAGTCAGTTGAGCATCTGACTCTTGGTTTCAGTTTAGGTCATGATCTCAGGGTCATGGGATCAAGCTCCACATTGGGCTCCACACTCAGCATGGAGTCTGCTTGAGAGTCTCTCTCTCCCTCTCCCTCTGCCCCTCCCCCCTGTTCTCTCTCTCAAATAAATAAATAAATCTTTAAAAAATACTTTATCACTGAAAATGCTAACCATCATCTGAGCTTTCAGCAAGTTGTAATTACTGATCACAAACCACCATAACAAATATAGTAAAAAGAAAAGTTTGAAATATTGCAGGAATTACAAAAATGTGACCCAGAGACATCAAACAGGTAAATGCTATTGGGAAAATGGTGCTGATAGTCTCACTCAATACAGGGTTTGCCACAAACTTTCAACTTTTAAAAAACACAATTATATGTGCAGTGCAACATGGTGAAGTGCAGTAAAATGAGGTATGCCTGTAAATGGAAAAATATTCCATGTTCATGGACTGGAAAAATTAACATTGTTAAAATGTCCGTACTACCCAAAGCAATCTACAGATTCAGTGCAATCCCCATTAAAATACCAATTGCATTTTTCCACAGAACTAAAACAAAGAATCCTAAAATTTGTATGGAACCACAAAAGACCCCTAATAGCTAAAGCAATTTTGAGAAAGAAGAACAGAGCTAGAGGTATTATGCTCCCTGGTTTCAAACTACATCACAAAGATGTAATCAAAACATCATGGTACTGGCACAAAAACAGATACATAGATAAATGGAATAGAAAAAGGAGCTCAGAAATAAACCCATAAATATATGGTCAGTTAATCTATGACAAAAAGGGCAAAAGTATACAATGGGGAAAAGATAGTCTCTTCAATAAATGGTGTTGGAAAAACTGAATAGCTACATGCCAAAGAATGAAACAGGACCACTCTCTTATACCATATACAAAAACACATTCCAAATGGATTAAAGACTTGAACGGAGGACCTGAAACCATAAAACTCCTGGAAGGAAACATCGGCAATAAGCTCTTTGACATCAGTCTTAGCAATATTTTTTGGATCAGTCTCCTCAGGCAAGAGCAACAAAAGCTAAAATAAACAAATGGTATCATATCAACCTAGAGCTTTTGCACAGTGAAGGAAATCATCAACAAAATGAAAAGGGAAACCAGTGAATGGGAGAAGATATTTGCACATCATACATCCAATATGGGTTGGTATCCAAAATATAAAGAATTTACACAACTTAACATTCAAACAACCAGATTTATTTTATTTTATTTATTTATTTACTTACTTATTTAGTTTTGAACAAGAGAGATGGGGGAGGGGTAGAGAGAGAGGGAGAGGGAAGAATCCCAAGCAAACTCTCCACTGAGTGTAGAGTCCGACCCAAAGCTGGATCTCATGAACCTGAGATCATGACCTGAGTTGAAACAGAGTCAGACGCTTAACCAACTAAGCCACCCAGGTGCCCCTCAAACAACCTGATTTTAAAATGGGTAGAGAACTTGAAATTACTTTCCTAAAGAAGACATATGGATGGCTAACACAGGTACATGAAAAGACGTTCAACATCACCAATAGTCAGGGAAATGCAAATTAAAACCACAATGAGATATCACGTCACACCCGTCAGAATGGCTAAGATGAAAAAGACAAGAAATCACAAGGGTTGGCAAGGACATGGAAAAAAGGGAACCCTTGTACAGTGTCGGTGGTAATGTAAACTGATAAAGCCTTTATGGAAAACAATATGGAGGGTCCTCAAAAAATTAAAAATAGAACTACCATATGATCCAGCAACTCCACTTCTGGGCATTTATCCAAAGAAAACAAAAATACCAATTTGAAGAGATGTATGCACCCCTGTTTTTATTTCAGCATTATTTACAATAGCCAGAATATGGAAGTAACCTAAGTGTCCATCAATAGATGAATGGATAAAGTATGTGTGTGCATATATATACACACACATACACACACACAGGCAATAAAACATTACTCACCTGTAAAAAAGAATGAAATCTTGCCATTTGCAACACATGGATGGACTAGAGGTTACTATGCTAAGTGAAATAAGTCAACAGTGAAAGACAAACACCATGATTTCACTTGTATGTGGAATCTGAAAAAAAAAAAAATGAACAGAACCAAACAGCTTCATAGATACAGGAAATTTTGGTCAACAGAGTGGAGTGGGGAGGGGTTGGGGTGCAGGCAAAGTAGGTGAAGGGGATTTAAGAGGTACAAATTTCCATTTATAAAATAAGTTAAAGGGATATAATGTATAGCATAGGGAATATAGTCAATAATACTGTAATAAGTTTCTATGATGACAGGCGTGATTACACTTTTCATAAGGAGCACTTGAAATGTAGAAAAAATGTGTAAAATCACCATGATTTGATCGAATCACCTAAAAATAATAGGATACTATATGTCAACTATACTTCAATTAAAAAAAAAGAAAAGAAACAGATGTAGAAGAAGAAAGGAGAACCAGATTTGAGCTGCTGCAGGTAGAAGAATGCCAGAAGGTAACAATGAACGCAGAAGTTCATAGCCCTGATGGTGAGAGACACCTGGCAGTTGTCCTGAAGGTACTGTCATGTCATCCTACCAGACTTTAGCAACCGAAAATACAAATGCAGTCATATCAGACCAGAACAACTGAGGATTACTTAGGTGTCATACAAATGAAGAAACTGAGCTCTATTAAAAACAAACAAACAAAAAAAACAAAAAACAACAACAACAAAAAACAACTTTGCCCAATGAAGGATCCTGGATCAGATAACTTTTTTTTTAAAGATTTTATTTATTTATTTAATTGACACAGAGAGAGAGACAGCAAGAGAGAGAACACAAGCAGGGGGAGTGGGAGAGGGACAAACAGGCTTCCTGCCAAGCAGGGAGCCCGACGCGGGGCTCGATCCCAGGACCCTGGAACCATGACCTGAGCCGAAGGCAGTCGCCTAACCAACTGAGCCACCCAGGCATCCCCAGATAACATCTTTAGCTACAAGAATCCATCATTTTCTGTGGACTTGCAAGAGAAGTCACTGAATATTTTACAGCAGTGGTTCTCAACCAGGGTCTGATTTTGTCCCCCAGGGGACATTTGACATTCTCTGCAGAGTCTTGGTTTGTCACAACGGGCAGCTAGGGTGCTATTGACATCTAGTGAGTATAACTGAGGAATGCTGTTCAACTTCCTATGATGCACACGGTAGCTCCTCACAGGAAAAAAAAAAAATTATCCAACCCAAAATATCCATAGTAACAAGAGGAAGAAACTGTTCTGGAGTATTATGTGAGCATCCATAATAAAATTTGATTTCCCAATTTTAATCAAACTAATTGTGAGGCTAATCTAAAGCTAGTTTGACTTTGACATTAGCCCATCATTTTAGTATATTTACTCTTTTGAAATCTCATTTTGTCTATATCTGGAATCTCAAATGTCTAGAGTGAATTCCTGTGGAGAAAAACAAGCTTCCCAATAAAGTATGTATTAATTGAAGAAAGGCCCCCGGGATTTGGGCTGATACTTACAAATTTGCACACCATTGAAAACTGAGGTTTACCAAGGACAAAAGTCACTGCACAAATCAATAATCCCCTGAGGTAAAAAATGCTCAGCTCTGCATGGATGTTGCTTTCACCTTAAGATACATAATTGTTTGCCATGTTGGTAACCTTTTTTTTTTTTTTTAAAGATTTTATTTATTTATTTGAGAGAGAGAGAATGAGAGACAGAGAGCATGAGAAGGAGGAAGGTCAGAGGGAGAAGCAGACTCCCCGCTGAGCAGGGAGCCCGATGCGGGACTCGATCCCGGGACTCCAGGATCATGACCTGAGCCGAAGGCAGTCGCTTAACCAACTGAGCCACCCAGGCGCCCCATGTTGGTAACCTTTGCAGGGAGGGAATAGGGGGAAAAAATCTATTGTGTCAAAAGGAGTCATAGAATTTTCTGACTGACTTGAACAACACTGAGGTGGAAGCAGTAGTAGAAGTCTATTTTGCTGGTAGAGATGGAGGACAGAAGACTACAAAGGACATGCCATCCTCAATCAAAGTCTAGGTCGGTTAGACTTCATGCTGCTTTCTTGAAAACGTCTTCTTAATATCCCATTATTAATCTCAGCATGATAAGGAGAATTTCATTTTTCCTCTTTTCATTTTGCCCTCATTTTTAGTTGCAAGAAAAGACATTGTTTATAATATTAATTCTGACAGGACTATGCATTCAAATACCACATTGGGGTTTATGTGCCTTTAGGTTCACACTGCATATACATATATATATTCATAGGGTTGAATAGCCTGGCACTATGTCACTGGCAGCATTTCATTCTTTTCTGTTAATAATTTCAGAAGAAATCCTAAGATCTATTAAATACTCTGATTTCGGCTTCATAGACACTTAACAGAAAATTTTATTATGATTTCACTCAACTTGCTAAATGTTTAAGATACATATTTTATTCTTCTAGGTTCCCATGGATCTTTCAAGTCTCATCCCTTTATTAAATTAGACCACCAGCCATACCTAAAATAATTTTACTGAGGTAACGTTTAATGATATCACCTATGTTTTTGTAAGGCGATTAGAACAACCAGTTGTTTGAGCAATTTACTAGTCAAGAAATCATTCCCTATGTCACCCACATCCTTCCTTTATATTGATGTCTATCTGATAAATGCATCTTTATGCTTAGCTTTAAGGTGAAGAATATGCAACACTGGCCCAGGTTATGAAATGCTAGCTTTTCATATTCAACTTTAAGAAACCTAGATGTGATAGTAAAATTGTAAATAGGTTTACAGAAGAAAGACAAGGAAAATGAAGAGAACGGGAGGGGAAGGGAAGGGACTTTTAAGGATGAATTAGGAGAGCATGGCTTGTTACTAAAATACCTCTGATTACTTGAAACTTAAGACAACTCTGAAAGCTCGCTTATTTTCTAAATAGGGACAATGGTGTAAAACAAAACAGAAAAAATTGGAATTGAGAGCTCTTAAGAAAGTCACAAAAAAAGTTCACGAAAGGTATAATCTCCAGAGTACAAGTTGATGAGGATGCAAAGAAAGCGTGTTTAGCTCACACTCTATAAGAGATATTTAATTGGTTTAAGGGAAAAATGAAACTCTAATCCTGACCCAAAAAAGGGGGGTGGGGTAGGTAGGAGAGCTCATTTACAGAATTGCAAAGAGCTTGAGTAAATAGCAAACCGATGATGGAGAAAAATTTTAATATTAATGAAGTCAGAAACAATTCTAGTTTTTTAAATGTTTTTCATTCCCTTGTATGTTCAAATCAGTGCATTATTTATTAATCATTATATAAAGATGCATCTCGGAATCATAAATACATGATTCGATTTTGTACATAACCAGACAATATCTTAATCATTGCTTTGAATTATTTCCAAAAACTGATTTCCCCTTAATTATTCAAGCTCCTATGTTGCAGTCACAGTTCAGAATCCTGTCAGCATGGTCACTTTGTAGTGTTCCTAGTTGAATTTTCATAATCAGGCCATATCAAGCTTCTTAAAATATAAATTATTATCACTTGCGAGGTGTTTTACTCAAAGCTCTAAATTGGGGATTCAAAATGGATGATGACATGACCAAGTAATCCAAGATGACTTCTGTAATTTCTTTAGCCACTTTGCATTTACAGTCAAATTCAGTGCCTGAGATAATTACCTTACAGGATGCCTATTATCTATCATCTACTCGTGTTTCCTTGAGTCTTCTCAGATTTACTTTTGTTATGTTTAAGTGTCTGAACTGCCTCATATAGAAAACAAGTAAAATAAATACTGTGCTTGGTATTTTCAAGGTAGCAACTGTACTCAGATTAACATCTCTAAGTGATGAATAATTCAGATACAATCAATATTTCCATTCATATTAATGCAAATGAGCCATGCAGATTAATAAAGCCCACAGGTTCAGGATTCAAAAGAAATGGGCTATACTTAAATATATCGTACCCTGAACGTCTAGGAACATCAGTAATAATTGAAATGATGACTCAAAGCAATAATATTATAATTATCTGAACTCTTAACGGTTTCCTTCCATAGGATACATTAAAACTCTGATAAACTAGGTAAATGTGGGAAGCCTAGTGAAAAATCCATGCACTGTTTAAATTATTTTGCAGGACAATGGATTTTAAAATATATTTGCAAGTTTCTACATGTTCACATATAGTAGAATTTCACAGACTCAAGTACTTGAGTATGGAAGACATACCTCAATTAGCAAAAGCATATATATTGTAAAGATACGTAAATGAGTGCACCCAAGTATATATAGTAACTACAACCAGAATAACAATGAGCTGTCTTTTTAGAAGTCCCAAGGGAGACCTATTTTTAATGATGAGGAGAGAAAGACTTGCAATTAGCATATTCATTATGTGTATGTAAATCGATGATTCCAACAGCTGCTTAAGGGTGTTAAAAAACAATTTGTTCTATTAAGCAGTTTAAACATTCTTCTTAAAATCTTGTTTACCTGTTTAATTTGCTGAACAGTCTTTCTTCAGAGGACTGGGGGCGGGGTGGGAAGGAAGATTCAGATTGCCTTCCCTGCTGTCATTCCTCCTCTGTGAGATTCTTAAGCAAAAAAGTGAGAGGCAGAGGCCATGGCTCAATGTTAATATTTTGGTGACTTTCTATGTTCTTTAATTAAGTGCTGCAGCATTTTTCGTTTCTGGCAGGGATATATTTTGCAGCAGTAAAGATCATTTTTCTACACAGCGCCGTCTCCTCTCATCATGAATCCTTTAGTGAAGCTCAGAGTAAAAAGGTGGAGAATGTAAGACACAAAGTAAAAAAAAAAAAAATTTCTCAAGGATGCTTGGTAAACAATCAAGGATGACCTTCCTCCTGGCACCTGATCAGCTCAAGTCCCAAACTGGATGCTGGGAGAGTACTCAAGGCTTTGAGGTCTGTCTCCTACTCTAAGATTGCAATTCCAAGAGCCTTTCATTTTATTCTTAAGCCAACATGAGTGAGGGTCTGGCACAGAAAGCCCAGCTGTGGGCCCCAGTATTTGCTCTAAATTCTCTCATCTCCCTGTTCCCTTCCCTGCAGGAAAACCAGGGCAAACCGTCCCTTCTGCCAGTTCCTGTCCACCGGTGAAAATAAACCAGTTAAGTCTCCTTCAGGACACTGATCTCAATCCTTTAACCTCCACCCCACACCCTTTCCCTTGCTCTACCTGCAGTCCAGGGCTCTTCAAACTTCACTGTGCTCTTGAATCATTCAGAGGGCCTTATTAAAATGCAGATTTTGAATAGGGAAGGTGAGTGGGGCCTGACATTCTGCATTTCTAACAAATTCCCAGGCAGGGGGCTGGTTGCAGGGCCCCACCTGAGTGGCAACTGGGACGGAGCTGAACCTCAAGTCCCTGGTTGTACCTCTGGGGGCAGTCATGATAATAATAGTAAAAATAGCACTAGCAGCTAACAGGTATATGAAATACATATATATCACTGAATTTGCTATTTTCTCCTTAAATGTGGGGATTTGAGGTAAAGACAGATTCATAATACTAGAAAAACCACTAAGGACAGAGTCAGGATTCAAACCGAAGCAGACCAGCCACAGATCTGCTCCATGGTGGGGCCAGAGTTGCCCAATTGGGAGACTTTCTGGCTTTCCTTTCAGCCTCTGGGTTTCAGCTTTCTGACAGGTTTTCCGTTTTCTTTGTGTTTCGGGCCCCAGCATCAGCTAGTTCTATCGCAAAATGTACCTTCTTAGGCTTCTGGAACCACTGTACCAACTACTCCAAGGAGAGGGAGAAATAACAAAGAGGAAAAGGTTCAGACTCACTTTGGTTTAGACTGAGACATGGGATAAACTTTTAGGATCCCCAAATATGTACTTCTCACTAGTAATGATCAGACATAATTGACATAAAGGCAATTGATGACTTTGTTGTTTCTACCCCAAAGCTACGGCAGCTCACTCAGACATGAAGTCTGGGATTTATTGGAGAATATACTGTAGGACCCCAACATGTCCAGTTACTGGCAGAGTCCTTTAATGACATTGACAGTTGTGATTCTTTGTGCCCCGAGAAACATGTGTGCCAACCTCAACTTTGACCAACTTCTCTATTTGAAAAATGTTTGAAAAACGATGCTACATCACAAATCCAAAGACCCAACTTTTCAGTTTGAAATTTCTATTGCCCCTGAAATATTCCAATGGTTCATCTTCTTTTCAAAAAGAATCCCAAGACTGATACTGTGTTTGGATGATATCCTGAGTGTAAAAGCAGCAGAGAGGGAACTGAAGGGGAAATTTTAAACAGGCCACATTCTTTCCAGCTGTCTCAGAAGGAGCTAAAAGAAAGAGATGAAGGGATGGAGGGAGGAAGGGCGAGCAGGAGGAAGGGGAAAATGAATAGGATCTTCTAGAGCAGTACTGAGCTGTTTTCTTAGACAATACTGCTGGTATTAGAACAAAGCTTCTAACATATGTGCAGTTTGTTCCTTCACTCAGTAAATATTTACTGAAGACATTCTATGCATGGGACAGTTTTTTCATGTGCTAAGGATACTGCAATGAACAAGGCAGACATGATCCTTGCCCTCAGGAAATGTACAGAACAACAATTCATACAATCCATCTTCAATGTATGATGAAACCACTTCAATTTTTTTTTAAAACTAGTTTAGTTCTCTTGGAGGATTTTTATTTTCTGCCACCATTTTCTTTTCTGAGAGAGTTGTTCTGTAGATCCTTACAAAAGTCTAGCGAATATTGAATAGTACATTTGCACTAAAGCATTCTTATTAAACCTCTCCTATTTGGGGCAATTAGCAGAGAAATGGGCTGGAAGTCCTTGATATTGGTAAGGCAGAGTTAGAATGGCAAAGCTAAAAATAGAAAATGGGCCAACTTTATGTATTTAAAACAACAAGAGCAACAATACAGGCTGATTATAGCATATTATATACAGTATTTTTTAATTCCCCTAACAACCCCTGTGCAAGTACATTTATTAAAACCACTTTTCGAGCAATACAAAATGATGCTCAGAGAGGGTAAATAATTTGCCCACAATAGTAAAACAAAAGCCAAGGCTTAGATCAAGCCTAAGTGATCTAGGCCAAAGACAAAGTTCTCAAATGCCATGTTATGCTGGCCTCTCAGAACCTGGCATATGGCGAGAGAAAAGTAGAACATGGGACAAAGTCATCTCTTAGCCAATTAAAAGAAGATGTCAAATTCACGAATGATTGAGGATCATAAGTCAGATACAAAAAGCTTATTTAAAATTGTAGATGATGGAGGTTGGAAAAGAAGTGAGGTGAATAGCGAGCCAAAAAGTCCAGATAGACTTTCTTGGGTTAACATCCTCTGATCGGGTCTCTTCAGAAATCTATGGCGTTAAACCTCAGCATGGCCTCCAAACAATCTCCAAAGCTTCGCATTCCTGCCCCAGCATCCGATAAATCCATGATTCCTCACCACTAATGTTCTGCCATATGGTAGTGGCACTGAGCTTAGTCGCAAAGTACTATTAGCACTGTAGCTGCCACCACTTTTCCCACAAGGCCACTTACCAAATACAGTGGGACACAAATGGACTTTCCTGTTGTGGAAAAGATGAGGGGGTCCCTGACAAACTCTACAATTGTCTTTTAAATCTCTGCCAATCCTAAGTCTATAATAACGGGGGGGTGGAATTCCTCACCCTTAATTACTTGACAGCATTTGTAAGCCTGAGGACTTTCCCAGGTGCTTTGGATAATGCAATTGTCTATGAACTTGGGAAAGAAATGTAACCCTGAATCATCTAGGGCATTTCCTTTAGCAACTTTAATATACAGACACCTGCCTGATGCCTTTTTTGGTTGAGCAAATGGTATAAATAACTGTTTGGTATCTCAGATAGGCCTTAAGTTATCTGTGGAAAGGGTGACCAATAGTTAAATTTATAAAGCGTCAACATGAGTTATCTGTCTATAAGGATGCCTGCCATGGAAGAATCACGTTATTTCAGAAAATATTACCTTGGTCATATTAGATGCTGCATATCCAGAAATAGACCACACAAAAACACTGAGAGACAACAAGGCTTTCTCATTAGAAATTTAACCAACCCTAAGTCTTTCTGATTCCAAATCCTTGACTCTTAGCTTTTATACTGAACAGTCTGATCTGACAAAGTAAGAAAACTAGGCTGTCTTCTGTGGACATAAGTGAGTGAGCAGTATTTTAAAGTAAAAGGTAAAATGATGGAGTTGATTTTAAGTAAATGTGTAACTCTAGAATTGGAGAAGATTGCTGAAGGGGAGAAGGGAATGGAGACATGATTAGGAGCTATTGCAAAGATACAACATCTTATCTGTAGTTGTTTTATAATTTAGATTTTCCTACCAGTTTGTTCTCAGCCCAAGTCCTTCTCTACCTAGGCTCCAGAAAACTCTGTCATTTCATCTCTTTGAACCAGTTTCTAACTAGCCTCAGATCAGTCTGTCAAAGTTCTCCCCATCACTCAGATGCAGGTCGTTTCTCTACTGGTCTTGCCTTAGGGCAAAGGGCAACCATATGGTTATCAAGTGGTCAGTTACCACAGTTGTGTAACAAACCACCCCAAATCTGTTATCCTTCATGATTCTGTGGGTTGGGAATGTGGGCAGGGCTTGGCTACCTATTCTGTTCCTTGGAATATTGACTGGGGTCACTCAGTGGCACGCAGGGGATGGCTATGCTGGTCTGGAGAATCCAAAATGGCTTCACATACTATATATGTGCCTTGGCAAGGATGGCTGGAAGGCTGGACTCATCTAGGACTGTTGACAGAAACCTTTAAGATGGTTTTTCCAACATGGCACTTTCAGGGTAGTGAGAATTCTACCATGGCAACTGGCTTTCCCCAGAGCATGTGTCCCAACAGAATCAGGCAGAAGCTTTATGGCCCTTGGGCCCTTTCTGATCTAGCCTTGGAAGTCACATAGTGTCACTTCTGTCATATTTCAATGGCTACAAGTGAGTCATAGGCCAGCCTAGATTCAAGAGGAGGGGAAATAGATACCATCTTTTGATGGGTGATTGGCAAGGTCACATAGTAGAAGAGCCAGTGAGACTGGAGATAATATTGTGGCCACTTTTGGAAAACACCTTCTGCCCCAAAAACAAAGAATTGAAGTCAGACAGACCTGAGTTCAAATCCTACCTCCCCACCCCTCAACGTGCAACTTGTAGAAAGTTACATAATCTCACAGTTTATATCGTGTCCTATGAAGTAGGATTTAGAAAATGCTACTTCTCACTGTCAGTTGATAAAATTAAATGAGAAGATATATACAAAGCAGCCTGACTGTAGGAAATGCTCAAATGTGCATGTTTTTCTCTCCCCCATGCCCCCTCTAGAGCCTGTAACACTGCAAACCACAATCCTAAATAATTCTTACAGAGCAGAGGTCTTCATTGCTTTCTTACATCTGCTGATTCCTAATAGCTGATTCATTTCTACTCCTTCCTTTTTTTTTTTTTTTTGATTTCACCTTCTTTTCTACACATTTTTTCAGTACCTCATCACCCAGAATGGTGACAAATGGATCCTTCACTACAAACCAGCCCACACAAACACATCCATTTCCTCAGAATATTGTCAGTAATCTTGGGCCAATGGAAAAAAGAAATAATATTCAAAAGCTTATATACAGAATAAGGAATCTGTTTATCCCCTGATAGGGAGCAAAATTTCAGATCAGCCCCTCTCTAACTCATCACAAATTCTAAATATACAGGTGCATATTCCAAAAGGATACATAATGATGTTAGTTTTCCAGTATGTGGGAAATGGACAAATTCCACTTTTAATAGTGAATGTAATTATTGAATGATAGTGTAAGATTTTGTGTAACATTTCAAATCCAGTCCTTAAAAAGCACTGACAGTAAATTTGTTAGGGTAGGTCTATGAGTCTCTTACAATAAGAGCACCATGCTTGTTCGTTCTATTGTACACTGACAAAGTGCTTTTACTCTTCCTCCCTTCCAATCTTCCCTCTTTCTTCCACTTTTCTTGCTTGTGACAATCTGCCTCATTGTCAATGATGTATTTATATTCACTCATTCTCTGGAGCACATAAAATTGTGATGAAACACAAAATCTGGGCCAGCCCAACATGGGGCAACCCTAGACTTGATTTTTCTTTTATTTGAATAAGAAAGCAAGGAGCGCTGATGCAGGTAGATTTCCTGTAGCTTCGCTCTCTAAATGTTCCGCAACATGGCGGGAAACCTGAGTGAAATGATGCAGATCAATACAACTGTCCTAGGAGAGCATTGTGATGTTTTCCTGCTGCTACCCATGAAACAAGCTTAAAATCATTGATTCTTTGTGCTAGAGGCATGAAGCTGCATTCGGTTACTCTAAAGAAACCAGAGAAAACTCACTAGGACATTGGACCGAGATATCTTGAGCCTTATTCTTTACAGAACAGCATGGGCTCTAAACACCAATCAGATCAAAAGATGACTTCACCAGTGCGGGTCTCAAGCCCGGAGATGCTCAATGCAATCACGAACAACACTGAACAGCAGAGTCATGTAAACTGTATAGAGTCTCCGCCATCTTTGCATTTTTCGTCTAAGAAAAGCAAAGATAACCATGCTACTTTCAATGACTCATCTGCATTTTGTCCCATCAGAGTGTGCTGGCAGTCCTGTTTGAGCAGAAATGCTGTGGCCTCAGACAGACCAGGAATAACTGGAAGCTAATTTACCATGGAAATCTTAATGATATTTGAAATCACAGATGAGTGCTTTCAGGAGATAACAGGAGGGACATTCAGAGCAGGCAGCAGGCACATCACCAGTGACAATCAAAGTTATTTTCCTCATGAGCTACAACGAGCCCCTGTCACTCTCTATCAGGCAGGGCTCTCCTATGCCCAAACCTCTTCCAAAAAGACTGATGCTATTTTTTTTAAACTAAGTTTATTTTCATTGTGCATGCATATGGAAAAGGAATTATGTAGGGACACTTCTGTTCTCTCTACCTTTTGTTCACCAGATCTGGCCTGTAGTCATTTGTTGACCCAAAATGGGTTCAAATGGCTGTCCTTTCTGCTTTTACATTTCATAGACTCATAGGCTTAGAAGGGCCTCAAGAGCTGGGCTGGTACAGAGATGACCCTCTGGCAGCTTAGTTCTTTTTCCTTCCCTCACCTAACAGCATGCCACAGAGGCAGGTCCTGAACTGCTCAGGGCTGCCCTGGGGAGGAGCAAAATGGAGACCGGATCCCAGTCCTCCTGTTTCCTCCTGGCCTGCCCAGATCCTCCATCATAATGGCTCCACATTGCATCCATTCAGTGTGAAAGCAAGCACCATCTTTTTCTTCTCAGTTTGCTTCAGTACCATATCTCAGCACTGGAGGAAGGACAAATCAACACCGATGTTTGGTGTTAAATCTGGAAAATTCCTTTTAGTAGCCTTTCTAGAACAATTCTCTCCTTCTCTGCACTTTTCTTATTCCATGAAAAAATAAATTAGAAACAGGGGCGCCATTTTTCATGTCAGCCCTTCTTTCTCTTTGTGTCCAAGGAAGAGATCCAGATGTGAGTTTCTGAGAGTTTTCATGCTATATGGTTTTCATGTTTTCTGTTAAGTAGAAGCTAAGATGCTCAAAAAGTATTAATTGGTGATGCAGAAGAGAGAGTCTACTTGCTATGGCAGTACTGTCAGGTGGTTAAGAGCTTAGGCCTTGAACTTGGCCTGCCTGAATTCAAAACTGGATTCTCCTACTTCCTAGTCATCGACCAGCTATTTCACCTGACTTGTCTCAGTTTCCTTATTTCTAAAATCAGGATAATAACATTGCTTTGTGGGGTTATTGAGAGCATTGAATGAGAACGTGTATAAAATCTTGTCAGAGTGCATGGCACATGATATGTGCTCAACAGTTTTTTTTTATTTGAAGTGAGTGCACAGTGCATTTTATTGGGTGTGACAAATATATGGGCATAGTACACAGGATTTGAGAACAGAAAATGAGGCTCCTCCGTTACTAAATACTGAGAAAAGTTGTGTGTTGAAATTAGAAGGCAAAGTAGGCAAAGTGGGGGGTATAGTTAAGGGGCTGGTGAATGCAAGAATGAGGCCTGATCTCCAGTGTGCTCAGCCATATACATCATGGGCTTTTGTGACACGTCACCCTTGGATCAGTGCCCCAAGTCTCTCCTGGAGGAGATACATGACCCACAGAAGGGAAACATGAAAACATTACCCCAGAAAGGCACAAAAGCCTTCAAATGGTCAGAATCAAATCCACTGGGACATAATCCACTGCAAGAGAAATTCTGCCCAGTCACAGACTTTCAAAGAGGGATGTTCATGCAACAAATACTTGGCTCATTCTCCCACCTGGTCTCACACCCAGCAAGGGCATCCTGAAAGGGGCACGAGATTTCACATTTTATCTACCCTTATCTGTGAAGTCAATCTTCCAAGTGTGGCATTCGGGGTGGCATTCGGGGTGGCTTCTCCTTAACTTCCCTAATGGGAGAGGGGAAGGATAAATTTTATCTTAACATGAAAGATGCAAAAAAATATCAAAGACTATCAGGGAAAATTGCTATGTAATGATGCAGTATTTTAATCTATATTTAAGTTTCCTTGCTACTGTATCTGAGTCAAAAAAAATTTTGAAGAAAATAAAAATAACCCTTAACTTTAGCTGTCTTCTTTAGGCAACTAATGAGTCCACAGACACCCACAGAAGTTGTCTTCACTTTTGCCCCATCTACAAACAAGTGATTCATTTATATAATTTTTCTCTTCTATGGTGACCACGAGGAAATCATCAAACTGTGCCTACTAGAATATAAGCATTCAGACGTTTCTCACATTAATGCTAGCTAATAACTACAGTAGGAAAGAACAAAAGACAAATTTTTATTTGCTCTTTATATTTCTACTTTTAAAACTAATTCTAAACCTACCAAACTACATTTATTACAAGCCTTTTGAATATGAAAAATTATATTCTCCACTGTTACACCAGAGCCCTGCAAACCAAGGTCATCAATTATTTCCAAGTGGTAATACTATTACTGGTAAAAATAGGCTTTAATTTGACAAATAATTAGCTTTGCATTCAGAAGTGGATAGTACAGCACCACACTAAAAGGCAAAAGTGCTCTTTTTTCTTTCCCTGCTGTGGATATTAGGAATATTTTTTTAGCCATATGCAACAACGCATAAATCACTTACTCTATTACTTCTCCAGGAGAGGGAATCTCAATTATTAGAAAACTCTTGAGGTAAGAATTTGCCTACCTAACTGGTGATTCAGAACTGAATCTATTTTCCTGAATGTTAAGGTTGGGGGGTGCTTCTAAAGCCCGAGCTCCTTTTTTACCCTTTAGTATCCTTTCTGATCTGGCCTCTGCCTCCCTTTCTATTCTCACATCTTACATTTCTGCTTCTTGTACTTCCTGCTTTGCCATCTTAGCCTTATTTGTGGGTTCCTGGGACAAGTAATGCTCATTCCACCATGAGCTCTATGCACATACTCCCTTCTTTTCTCTGAACCAACTGCCTCCACCACAGACCCCTCATTGGTGTCGGTGAAATCTTCCCTTAGCCTCCAGACCAGTGGTCTTTGTTTAATACCATTACACAACTTTATATATCATACGTATTTATTTGTGTTATTATTTTATTATCTATCTCTCCCACAAGCCTGAAAGCTTTATGAGAAAATGGGTTTTGACTATTTAACATTTTATTTTAGATGTGGCATCTAACATGGTGCTTAATACACACGATAGAAACTCAGTAAATACCTGTTGAATAAATAAATGTCTTTCGTTTTGGGGGAAACTCATCAATAGTCTGGCATTTTTTCCAGATCAGAAGCTAACCAATGCCATTCTAGCTATACCAGCCTTAGCAGAAACTGAACATTCTACAAATTATAATTAAGTCCTGTGAAGCAATATATCATGTCCACCCAATTTCATCTCCCCTGCTAAATGTATCTTTTGTTTAATGATGCAAATTTGATGGGGACATGGGATCAGGGTTCTTAAGTAGCCTATTTCAAGCAGTGCACTAATAGAATTAGTTCTTCTGTAGGTTAACTTCTATAATAATGTTCCATAAGACAGAATGTGATTCTGAGATGCATAGAGATGAA
Organism: Mirounga angustirostris; assembly: GCF_029215605.1. NCBI lineage: Eukaryota > Metazoa > Chordata > Mammalia > Carnivora > Phocidae > Mirounga > Mirounga angustirostris. Next base: position 139,310,705 of record NW_026991709.1, on the reverse strand, counting down.
TCATTTTATATATTCACTGATGATTCTCAGGGCACTATATTGACTCTGGGGAACTCTTAGTGCAAAATCCAACAGAGTCCTAGGAAAAGAGAAGGTATTCTGCCCTCTAAAACTCTTTCTCCAACCCCATGGCTCCTAAAGAAACTTCCACAAGTAGTAAAAATTGTCAGCCCACAATCCACCATTTTTGGTAGTCCTGCCTCCTCACACAACAGCGGAATGCATGAAAAACCTTTATTAAGCACACCCCACATACACACAAAATTTTCCCCTTGACTTAAAATAGCTGTCAAACTCCTCTGTACTCTTTTCTCCTACCACAAAATGAGACTAACATCCACTAACCTTAAAGGAGTATTTCTAAAGTACAATGAATCAACAGAACTGAGAAATTACATGTACGTGTTATTAAAGAAATGTCGAAAATGATTAAGAAGGAATTTATTTCAGCTTCACAAATCTTTGCAGCTCTCAACATCATGGAAAAGTTAGCAGAAATAAAATACCTCATGACATCTCTCAGAAAATAAAAGAGAAGGATATAAATTTCAAAGAAATAAGAAATTGTCATCAAGAAAAATGTAGAGCAAAAGATTTAAAATAAAACTTCTGAAACTTAAAAACAAATCCTTTGTATGCCTTGGTTACAGTAATGATAATATTCAGGATGATTAATAATAGAGTCAGTACTCAAATAATGTGAGTACCAAGCAAGGGATTCATGGATAATATCAGGTAATAATAGAGCCACAACTTAATCTGGGAAGAATGCTTCTTTTTAAGAGTAAAGTCTATTACAAAAACAATCTTCTATCTTGTCTAGACAATTGTCCTCTCCTCTTTTTATTCTAGCTTTATTTATTGCGAACAATGCAAAAATGAAGCAGCGCACTATTAGATTTTGTTTTAATTTTTCTTTGCTGAATTTGTTGTCTCCCCCTGGTTAATACGTAATTTAGTTCAAACTGCACAGAGACATAAATTTCAAGGTATGCATTTCCAAATACATAGTTTTGGTAGGAAATTTAGTCATAGGTTTGAAATTCTGACCTAGTACAAATTGGGCCTGTAAATTTGGCCCCATATTTACCCAATGGGGCAGAATCATCAGCAGTTACAGAGGATCATCTGTTTTCTTAAAACAAGTTATGCAAGCATGAATGTACCCATTTTGGATGTGTAAAGATTCTCATTGAATTTAGCATTCCCAAACCTAGAATATAGGTTGTTGGTCAGGATCCTACTTTATACTTGAATTAAATTTTCTCTCATCTGGTCATAATCAAACTCCCCCTAAATACAGGAAGAGGCCTTGATTTCCAGGTTAAGAACTGGCCTGTCTTCTTGGCAAAGTCTCTTTACCCTTGGTGAAAGGCTCTTGATGAGCTAACGCATATATTTGGAGCTCTTGGGAAGAGAGGAAAAGAACATTTAAAACGTTAAAAGGAAATCCTTTGGCCTTAAATGACACAGGTGGTAACTCAAATACAGAAGAAGAAATGAAGAACTGGAAATGTAGACAAATATAAAATACTTTAAAAGCATATTTTTTTCACATTTCTTCCCTTAATTTCTTTAAAAGACATAAGATTGTATAAAGCAACAAATATAACACTGTATTATTCAATTGATAACAACAGATGTAATATATGTAACAATAATAGCACAAAGAAGGGGGGAAGAATAGAGCTACATTGGAGCAAAGTTTCTGTATTTTACCAAAATTAGGTTAGTATTAATCTTCAGGAGATTGTGATAAATTAAGATGTATTTGATAATTCCTAGAGAAACCATTGAGAGAATTTTTTTAAATAGTTTTAAAAATCAAGAGAATTTCAAATGGTTCACTAAAAATATTTTCTTTTAAAAGAAGTCAATAAAAGAACAGTGGGATAAAGAAGAAGACAATTCAACAGTGATAGTTGGAGATTTCAATATCCAAGAGCCAATAACTGATTGAACTACTTTACAAGAAATAGCAAGGGTACAGAAGACTTGAACAACACTATCAATCAACTCAAATTAACTAACTTATGTAGAATATTCCACCCAACCAATGCAGAATGCCTGGTCTTTTCATATGGATCATTTTCCAGGATGAAACCAGATGGTAGGCCATAAAACAAATCTCAGTAAATTAAAAAATCAAACAAACTATGTTTTCAGCCACAGTGGAATTAATTTGCAAACCAAAACAGAAAGAAATCTGGGAAATACCCAAGTACTTGAGAATTACACAGCACACTTCTAAATTAAAAAACAAAACAACAACAACAAAGAAAAGAAAAGAACAATAAAACTAAAAGTTAGCTCTTTGGAAAGATCAACAAATTGACAAATCTTAACTAGACTAACCAATAAAAAGTGGACGGATAGAGGATACAAACTACCAAATTCAGGTCATAGAAGAAATCATAAGGTAAATTCAGAAATATGTTGCATTGAATGAAAACCAAACACACTATACCAAAATTCTGACACGCAGCTAAAGCAGTACTTAGAGAGATATTTACAGCTTTAAAGGCATATATCAGAAAAGAAAAAAAAAAAAACTCTCAAACCAGTAATCTATGTTTCTACTTTAAAAGACTAGCAAGAGAAGAGCAAACTAAACCCAAACTAAACAGAAGAAAGGAAATGATAAATATTAGAACAGAAGCCAATAAAATAGAAAACAAAAACAAGAGAAAAAAAGCAATAAAACTAAAAGTTGGTTCTTTGAAAAGATCAACAAAATTGACAAATCTTTAATTGAACCAACTGAGGGAAAAAAGAGTGAAAATACAAGTTACCCAATTTGGGAATGAAAGAGGAAACATTACTACCATAGCTACAGAAACTTAAAAGATTATAAGGTAATTTATAAACAACTATGCCAAAAAATAAAACAAATGAGATGAAATGGACAACTTCCTAGAAATAATGGACAACATATTTAAATAGATAATATGCAAAAAATAAACAAATGACCCACACACATATGAAGATATGTTCAGTTTCATTAGTCATTTGGGAAATATGAATTAATTAAAATACAAATATAATTAAAATCACAATGAGATATTAACACCTACTAGAATGGCTGTAATCAGAAAAAAAGATAGTCCAAAATGTAGGCAAAGATGTGGAGATACTGGAACCCTTCTTGATTGTTAGTGGGAAGGTAACATGATACAGCCACATTGCAAAACAATTTTTAGTTTCTTATGAAGTGAAACATTGACTTACCATATGACCCAGCAATTTCACTTCTTGGAACCCATCCAAGAGAAATGAAAACATATGAACACACAACTATTTGTAAGTGAATGTTGACAGGAGTATTACTCACAAGAGCCAAAACTGGAAACCATCCAAATGTCCACCAAATGATGAATAAATAAAAGTGGCACATCCATACAATGGAATACTATTCAGCAATAAAAAGGAACAAAGTACTGATATATCCTACAGCTTAGATGAATCCCTAAAACATTATAATAACTAAAAGAGGCCTGATCCAAAAGACTATATATTATATGATTTCATTTATATGAAATATCCAGAAAAGGTATATTTGAAGAGAAAGAAAGCATGTCAGTGATTTCATAGGTCAGGTGTGGGATAGAGGATTTTCTGCAGATGGTCAGAAGACGACATTTTGAGGTATTGCAAATGTTCTAGAACTACAGTGTAACAATGTTTGTATAACAGCAAATTTTTTTTAAAAAATCATTGAATTGAGGGTCACCTGGGTGGTTCAGCTGGTTAAGCGTCTGCCTTCAGCTCAGGTCTTGATCCCGGGGTCCTGGAACTGAGCCTTGCATTGGGCTCCCTACTCTGCAGGGAGTCTGCTCCTCCCTCTGCCCTTCTCCTTGCTTGTGTTTTCTCTCCCTCCCTCTCTCTCTCTCAAATAAATAAATAAAATCTTTAAAAAATATCATTGAATTGAATTGCACATTTACAATGGGGAGAATTGTAGAGCGTATAAATTATCTCTCGATAAAGCTATGTTTATTTAAATGGCTAATAAATAATACGAAAAAAGGAACACAAATGGCTCTGTTTGGATGAAAGCGCCTGATTTCTTTATAAAGAACTATATATTAAAAGCATAAACAGATGTTTTTACAATTCAGGTTACTAAGATTTAAAAAGTTTATAACACACCCAACTGATAATGATAAGGACAATAGGCACTCTTATTTATGGCTCGGAGGAATATTAATCTGGCATATCCTCTATGGGGAGCAATTTTGCTTTATCTATCAGAATTGAAAATTACATGTTCCTTGACTCAGTAATTACATTCCTACTCCCACCGATGCCAAGTGATGAATTTACATTATATTTGCTACAAGTAAAAGATTGCAAACAATCCAAAAGTCCATCCATAGAAGACTAAGCTAAATTGTAATAGAACCAATGAGTAGAATCTAATGCAGTTTTAGAAATAAACAGCTCTCAGGAAAAAAAAATAGAAATAAACAGCTCTCTTTAGCATATTAGGAAAAGATCTGCACTCTTAAGTGCAAAAAAGTGAAAGCAGAACAATGTGTATACAGTATGTTGCCATTGTGAAGTATGAGCAAATACAGTAATAAATAGTAAAAACATTAAAGATATGTTCTGTGCTTGCTTGCTTTCTGGGAACATAGGTGAGGTCATTAAAAATAGGGAAGTGATAAAACTATTTTCTCTGTCTACACTTTTGTACTTTTTCAATTTTGTATCATGTGCAAAAATTTAAAAACAGTAATACCATGTAAATTATCTCTAAAGGAGGGCTTTGAATAAGCTTAAGAGAGATATCGAGAAAGAACACTGGGCTCATACTAAATGAAATTATCTTTCCATCTGATTATAAATCTAAAACATTGAGTCATTCATTAATATAATGGTTATAAATTCTTGTTTGTTGCTATAGCAATAACTACAAATTTGACTTTAAAATCTTTTATTTGGGAGAAATTTCTATTCAATTACCAGGAACGTTATTTAATTTGAAACTGATTTTTTGCTATTTTAAACTATTTTAAAAAACCAAGCATGGCATTTTAGAGTGAATTTCTTTTTAAGTTGAGGATTTGTTTTCCTATAATCTATGATTTTAAAAAAATCAGTCAATTCAGAGTATTACTTTTAAATGCTGGAAGTTTAGACAATAATTATACTAAAAACTAGATATGAGTCTTTGACACAAACTTTGAGAGCAGAAATAAATGATTTCTGCCAATAGGATTAATGGTAATTCGGCATACTTGGAGCAGGCTTTCCCCCTGGATAATCTCATTTAGACACATGTTCCTTTTCAAACTTCATTACACATAAATATTTCAAGGCCTCTTAAGCTTTTTGTTGTTGTTGTTATCCTTTCTTTCTTACCCAAGATTTTTTACTTTGGTATCCATGCTGTGCCTTCTATCAACTTTATTTCCCGGTAACTTGAAATTTTCTGATTCACTTAGCAAAACCTCCAACATTGTAATACCAACAAGCTGAAGAATGTCATACAAAACAAAATGCCAAAACTCACACAGAGTAGGCAGGAAGACAAGCTGATATCACCATCTCTCCAAAGGGCCTTTTCTTTTCTTTTTTTTTTTTTACAATTTTGAAATGCTTTATTTTTGTGTGTGTAATGGTTATTAACAAGTCTAATAAAGTTAGGATTCCAATGAAAAGAGGTGTTTTCATGAAAGCCTTCAGGGATCAGTTGTATGTCATATAGAGGGGAGTAGCACTGAATTTGGCATAAGACTTAATGACCTTATTTACAGCCTCCAAGAAATCCTTTTCAGTAGCAATTTTTCACTGTACTCTGATGGCAAACATACCAGATTCTGTGCAGACGCTTCTAATCTCAGCACCCGTGCTCTTTGGACACAGTCGTGCTAACAACCCAAATCTGATATCTCTTTCAACACTCACTGAATGAGCGTGAATCTTAAAAATGTGAGTCCGGGGGGCGCCTGGGTGGCTCAGTTGGTTAAGCGACTGCCTTCGGCTCAGGTCATGATCCTGGAGTCCCGGGATCGAGTCCTGCATCGGGCTCCCTGCTCTGCAGGGAGTCTGCTTCTCCCTCTGACTCTCCCCCCTCTCATGTGCTCTCTCTCTCTCTCAAATAAATAAATAAAATCTTAAAAAAAAAAAAAAAAGGGTGAGTCCGACCCTCTAGATCAGGTAAGCTAAATTCAATCTTTCTGTCCAATCTCCCTGGCCTCATCAGTGCTGGATCCAAAGTATCAGGTCGGTTAGTGGCCATCAGCACTTTAATGTTACCTCGAGGATCAAAATCGTCCAGCTGATTGATCAGTCCCAGCATCGTTCTCTGCATTTCATTGTCTCCTCCAGCACCATCATCAAAACGAGCCCCTCCAATAGCACCAATTTCATCAAAGAAGATAAGGCAGGCTTTTTTGTTCTGGCCATTTCAAAGAGCTCACGAACCATTCGAGCCCCCTCACCGACATACTTCTGTACAAGGTCAGATCCAGTAAGTCGAATGAAGCAAGCGTCAGTCCTGTTGGCAACTGCCTGGGCACAGAGGGTCTTGCCTGTACCCGGCGGACCAAAGAGCAGCACACCCTTGAGAGGATCAATGCCAAGGTTAAGTTGCTCAATCTGTTCCTTACAGCCACCCACATCACTGTATGTGACATCAGGTTTTTTTTCCACCTGCATCATGGTAACTGTTGGGTCAATCTTGGGAGGCAGCGGAATGTGAATCTGATATTTATTTCTGTCCACCCCAACTCTCATCCCTTCTTCAGTGTCAGTAGGTGCTACCTGATCACTGAGGTCCACCACAAACTTGGCAAACTGCTTCACATTGATAATGTACTTTGGGTCCTCTGAATCAGCATTGATTATCTTCGTACACCTCACAACCTGCAAAGGCTGTTCACTCTGCAGTGTTTGCTTATCTGCAGCCAAATCCCAGAGTGCTGGTGGGGCCAGGCCAGTATCAGATTCTTTAATACCAGTGAGCTCATTAATTTGCTTGAGAAGTTGCTGAATGTCATCTTCAACCTGCTTTATCTGCCTAGAGTAAGTGCTTTGACCATAAGTTTCCAGCAAGGCAATATCCCCCTCATCCAGAGCTCGGATGGGCTTGTCGTCCTTCTCATCTTCCTTGGTTTTCCACTGACTGGCACTGAGGTAATCCGGCATTTTAGGTGCTCCGAGTGCCTCAATTCCTTACTGATTACACAGCACCTCTGTCGCTTCCAAAGGGCCTTTTCTACCACAAAGGTCCCCATTGTCTCCTAAAGATCTAAAACTAACCATGGATTCCGAGCCTCAAATGTTTCTCTTTTAAATATAGCCAAATTCACTTAGAATTTTCTCCTGTGCCATTTAGCAAACATTAGTCAAGGCTCTAGATGACAGAGATTAGCATTAAAGATGGGAAAACAAATAAGTTCCAGTCCCAACCCGCCAGCAACTTAGAGACCAATAGGGAAGTCAAACATGTACACACATAATTATAATAAATTGTTATTTGGGCAGTAACAGAAATGTGTACACGGTAGAGGGCATGCAAATAAGGTGATTAATTCTGGAAGCAGAGGGAAGGTGCTTGCCTAGGACTGATGATGTGTGAATAGGTTTTAAAAGATGAGTAGAAATGTGTTCGGTGCTCAGTGCAGAAAAGCCCTGCCGGCAGCAAGCAGGAAACTGGGAAGCAGTCTGATGTGTCAGGGGAAATGCCAAGTAGTGATGCGCTGATGAAAAATAAACATGGCAGCTGGAGGTTGCAATGGCAGGCGTGAGAATAGGGGGTTAACTCCCCACAAGGTCTAGTATCCTACTTTCTCCTCACTGACCTTTGAAGTTGTGTTTCAGAGCCAGGAGAATTGTACAGAACCTGGGGAAATTCAGATGTGATATTTATAGGTAGCTGACAGGCTGTAAATTAATATACAAACATTCCTTGCAGCTTTGTCTACAGTTGTAAAGGGTAAACTAGATATTCATAATTTGGGGTCTGATTAAATAAAACATGATAGCTTCACATGATCCAGTAGCATGAGTTGTTTTTTTTTTTTTTAAATAAGGCCCTGCTACGTGTATTAAAATGGATCTCATTCCAGTATAAAATACTCAGTGGAAAAACAAAAGACAAGAGGCTGATCAGGTATACACTGCCTTTTATGTGGTATTTGAAAATATATACATATTACCAGACTACGATCTTTTAAGCATGTAATGGTATCAGTTTTTAAAAAAAACAGCCCAGGAATTCATTTTCTTCCCCCATTCCCTTTCTTTCATCTGTGGAAATGAACAAGATAATACTAATCAGGACAGTGAGAGGAGAAGAGATAAAGCAGTTAAGAATTCATACTTAGAGGCACTGGGGTGGCTCAGGTGGTTAAGGTCTGACTCTTGGTTTAGGGTCAGGTCATGACCTCAGGGTCCTGGAATAGAGCCCTGCATTGGGCTCCATGCTCAGCAGGGAGTCTGCCTGAGGAGTCTCCCTCTCCCTCTACCCCCATTTGCACTCTCTCTTTCTCTCTCACACTCTCTCAAATAAATAATATTTGAGAGAGAGAGAGAGGGAGATAGCAAAAGAGAGCACAAGCAGGAGGGAGAGGGAGAAGCAGGCTCCCCGCTGAGCAGGGAACCCGATGTGGGGTTCGATCCCGGGACCCTGGGATCATGACCTGAGCCAAAGGCAGATGCTCAACCGACTGAGCCACCCAGGCATCTCATAAATAAATAAATCTTAAAAAAAAAATTCACACTCAATTGTAGATTGTCTCACAGAATTAAATATGTTCAACAAAAATACTACATATAACACTTCAGTTAGAGTTTGCACCAGCACACTGTACTTTTGATCAACAAATAAAATCTTATCTTTACTGCCTGGGTATACATACGTTTGTGGTGATGTTGGTGTAAGGGGGAAGAGGCATGGGGAATGTCAAGCTGGAAGACTATATGTCTCCTGAAACATGGAGACCCAGTCCTCCAAATATAAGAATCTAACATTAGGGAAGCAAGTCATTCTATTTAACAAAAGCCTGATGCTAATGGAGGACAAAATGAATAGTGTGGACATTTTTATAGATGCAGCAAGATGCTGTAGTCCTGTAGATGTCGACTGTGTTACAATTATTTCTGTCTTGGCTCATGTCATTTTGAATTTTGTGCTAGCAAAACATCCTAAAATTTGATATCTGTCATGTACCAAAAAGCTTGAGTCCACTGCGTAAAATCATCATCCTCGCTTTCCACACTAACACTTTTAGACATTTGACCTATCTTAAATTAATCATGAATATATTTGTACATATCCATGGAACTAAGCTGAATTTAAAGGAGGGAAAATGTGTGTTATGGGTGCAAGGACAGGACCTGACCACATAATACCCAGAAGTAATTTGCAAGTGCACCAAATTCAATGTCCAGAGCTCTGTAATCTGCTCTGAAGGAACCAAGAAAAGAAATATACTGTGCCCATCTCACAACTCTCCATTTCATAAAACAGTTGTAAATGCTACGAAGAGTTATGGGCCAACACAACGTGGTCGGTTCCCCGTCTGTGCTTTGAGGTTGGAGAGCCAGGCTTTGTAGATGTGGAGAGGCGGGGCGGTGACTGAGGACACTGCCCCTGTCTTGGCCTGACAGGGCTCTTCCCAGGCTGTCAGGACGCCAGCTGGATCTGTCTGATCTTCAGCAGCAAGCTGTGGATGAAGTTCCTCCTGCGGTAGAAATCCTAGGTGCTAATGACCTCCCTCTCTTTGATTAGTTTCTTTCATTTCCAGGTTTCAGGAAACCTAGGGAATTTTTCCTGCTGTGACTCCTTTAAATACCAGTTCTTGCCCTAGTGGACTTCAGCATCCAGAAGGAGCCTAAGACACCACTCATTTGTCTCTTTATACCGCCCTTCATCTAATGGATTCCTCATTATAGACCTAAGTTTACTCTCTGAACCAATTTCTGTTCATGTCCTTGGCTTGAAGGTTCAATTGGCTGCCTCCCAGAGGTCCAGTTCTTATCTCTTCTGAGGTTAGGTGTGACCTAAACTAGGAAAGGTCAGGGCCTTTGTCTGCATGTCCCTAAGGCCGTACACACTTGAGTTTTCCCATGTAGACAATCCTTTTTCACTTGTTCAGCACTGTAGGCCATACAAGGACATGAAAGACCATTATACCTTGAGCTTCTAGTTTGCTGTTTAAGTTTTAAACTTATTTGACCATCCTCATATCTCAGTCCAGGCTGTTCATAAAGACAAATTTCAAACATGAAAAGGGGCTTTAGCTGACTGCCCCTGATTGAGTGCCCCAGAAAGCAGTCTCTAAGACAAAGATGAGCATGTGGGATGTTTATTACAGAATGCTTTTGGAATCAGCACCTATGGAATGGGAAGGAAGGAACAGGATTGGACAAAGGGAGAAGCTGGGCTGTGATACAGTCCCAATGAAAGGCTCACTCAACTCAACCCAGTGGGCGCTCTGGAACTGTGAGGGCCCCTGAGCGTGGTTCTCAGTTGGGGTGAGTGGATGGAGACTTTATACTCCTGCCTTGGTCAGTCATTGAAAGAGAGCTGCCCAACCCCAAAGAGGACCGACAGCTGAGGGACATTCTGAGCAGCGCTATTGGCAGCTGGGAGAATAAGACCTTTATCAGCAAAGGGAGGTCTGAGCAGCAGCATGGCGTCTAAAACAGGGACCACACAGGACCCTTCCATTTCTCTTGACTCCCCATTGAGTTCATTCATTTCCGAACTCTGTTGCTTTCTCTCTTCTGGTTACAGACGTCCGTCTCTACCCCTGCCTCCCTCATGTCTGGCAACTCTCCACTGACCCCCAGCCCACATACGCCCTGCCTTTGACTTCTTGGACCTTGGCTCCCATCCCAGCTTTGACATCCTGGGGTCCTTTTCCTTTCTTGGGACCACAAAACACCCTCCTGCCAAAAGGGAAATTAGGTTTTGGATTCTGTGGCTCACCTAAGTCAAATTGTGGAAGGTAATAACATACCTCCTCCACTGAGAAAACAATTCCTTCAGTCACTGAAAATAGGCGACTTCTTTCACTACATTTGGGGCTTAGAGTGAAGAAGGCAGGCAAAGGTCACGTATAGATTTTTAAAGTTCTTGGTACATAGCTCACACCAAGAGACCTACAATTTGGAGATTCTGAATATCAAATATTCCAAGAGTGAAATATAATTTAGGGACAGTCCTGAAAATCTGAACTATAAGTTATCAAGGGATGATTAACCAAGGTGAGAGAATTCACTGCAAGCCCAGGCAAAGAAAGCCTCCAGAAATGTATCTTTTCTTCTGAAAGGTCACCGGCTACTCTCTGTTACTATTTCTCCTCAAATTTACTAAGATAGGTTCAGTGTTTCAGCAAGTACAATCTTCTAGAAAAATGATGTGGCCACAGCTATCACAAACCCCATGAACTGGTTGGAACGGATCTAAAACATGGCTCTGTTGGGTTCAACAGTGCATCACTCTGGAAGTCAGAGATGAACTACTGTTATTAAGACTTAACTGTAAAGCTAGGAGAGAAAGCTACTCTATTAGAATGTAGTAGACATGAGGCATTTTGTGTAATACCAAACGCTTTACAGGCAACAATAGCATTGTACTATCAAAGCAAGTCCAAACACTCGTGATCATGCTGATAATTTTAAATCATCGCCCCAAATCACTATTTTTTGTTATGTTTTTAACAGAGGAAAAAAAAACCAGAATATTTTATTTTTCTAAATCCCTATTTGGAGACATTAAAATAAAAGAAAATTTAAAACAAGAGGCAACTCTTAAAGGACAACTGGAAAACTGAATTTTGGGTGGAGGCTAGGGAAAAAAAGTATTCTGGAGTGTAAGCTGAAATGTGTGCCAGTTGCTAGGTAGACAAAGGTCTAGGGGTCCCAAAAGGAGATTCACTCCAAAGCCAGAAAGGGTGTGGAACCTAATCCTACTGCAGGTAAGATGAACGGGAGCTCACATATGACTACCTGGCCTTTGGGCTCAATTCAGAAATGCTCGCTTGCTGTAACACAGGAGTGTCCAGATAGCCCCCGAGTTGACCAGGCACTGACAAAGGGATGGGAAACATGGATGGTCACGCACTTACTGGACAGGAATAACAGCCACATCTGGATCATGAAGCGGGCTTCTCAAACTAATTGAAATTTTGGTGGGAAAGGGTGTGATCAGGGATGAGAAGTATCCCCCCCACCTACAAACCCCAGTCTTCGTGCTCAAACTTACTCTAAGCTCAGATGCTTTTCCAAGGTTTCTTGGGTCTTTTCTCTACCTCAGGGAAGCCCCCCTTCCCACCTCAAGCAAGAAGAATGGCCTCAAGCAAGGAGAATAAGAAATTAGGGGTACTGTCATTCTATAAAGGTACTATTTGAATTGCTTTCATCTGCACTGATTTCCCAGTGCTAACAAATCCTTCTGCAGAGGGCATATCTACACTGGCAACTATAGGCTCTCAAGCTGGAAAAAGCATTGTTCTGCCTATTCAGAGGACTACTTTCTACAAGCCCTTTGAACCAATGCCCTGATTGCAATCCCCACTGCCACGATCACAGTGCAGGCTGCCACCAGCTTTCACTGGAATTAATGCTCAGCCTCCATTCCTGGTGAAAATTCTTTATGGTTTTCCCAATGCCTTCGAGATGAAATCCAAACTCACTTATAGGATGTGAGAAGCTTTCCCTTGAGTCTGTGCTGTAACTGTGCACTTATGTGTTGATTTTGCCATTTACTTGTGAATTTCCTGGGGAAACCACCCATGCCTTGATTCCTTTTCATCTCAATGCCCTATCTCCTGAAACACTGAGTAGCAGCCTGGATTAATGCCCACAGAACAACTGGCAATCAGGCCAAGTTTCTGTGAATCCGTGGGCAAAAGGTGCTGAACGTTAGGATATAACATGATCCATTTTAGCCTCCAGAGAGTGAGCAAGTTACTTAACCTCACTGTAAGATGGCATGGCATTTACCTACCTTATAGGGTTCTTGTGAGGACTGAATGGGATCATGTGTGTGGAGGGCCTAGGTCACTGCCAACCCATGGTCTTTATTCAGTCCATTTGTTTCCTTCTCTTGGCTTCAGTTTATAATCTGTAAAATTAAAAAATTAAACTAGGTAATTTCTAACGTCCCTTCTGTCTCATAATGGGAGATTTTAGCACACCATTCTCAGTCACTGATAGGGAAAAAATGAAAATCAATAAAGATAGAGAAGAGTTGGATAACATAACAAAGTACATATAAATTCCATGAGGTGTCTGTGACCTAAGCGCTATCTGTAGAATACTGCACCCAACACCTGCAGGGTACACATTCCAAGAGCATGTAGAAAATCACCAAAACTGACCCTGTGTTGGGCTACAAATAGTATTATATAAAGCAACAGAAAATGAATGGAATATGGCCACATGAAGCAATATGGATGAGTCCTTTAAACACTAAGCTGATGAAAAAAGCCAGATATTTATATAAAGTTAACAAAACAGGCAAAATTTGTTTATGGCATTAGAGGTCTGGATAATGGTTATCTGGGAAAAGAGGGCATGGGGAAGGTGTCTGGGGTTCTATTTCTTGATCCGGATAGTGGTTAAATGGGTATGTTCACGCTGCATTAATTCATCAGGGCGTGCACTGATGATGCGTCAATAAAAGTATATCAATAACACACACACACACACAAAGTATGGCTAACATGCCCAGCTAGATAGTGGTGAAGCTGGGATTAGAATCAGGTGTGCAGGACCTCGGCATCCTCAGGGTGTTTACATGGCCTTTGAGTCTTGGTGGGCAGTGACTTCTGATGTCTGTACCTCAGCCCTGTACCTATTCTGAAAGCTCTTCTCAGCTTCTCAGGCTCTGCTCCCCTTCTCTAGAAGGCACCTTCCTCAAGGGGGAAAGAAGGCATCAATTTGGGGCTCATGTCCCTATGCCCGCTTTCAACTCAGGACATTGTCTCTTTATGACTTCTCTGAAAAAGAACTGACTTGGTGACTATCTGTTTCATATTTCCAACAGATTATGTTATCAGTATTTCATCCAGTCTGAAGGTGTCTGCAACAATGTGTTCTACCATCATAAGAAGTAACAAGAAGAGCTGCCTGGGTGGCTCAGTCGGTTAAGCATCTGCCTCTTGATTTTGGCTCAGGTCATGATCTCAGAGCTGTGAGATCGAGCCCTGTGTCAGACTCTGTACTAGGCGTGAAGCCAAACTGTTGAAGATTCTCTCTCTCCCTCTCCTTCTGTCTCCCCACCCCAAAAAAAGAAAGAAATGGCAAGAAAACTTACTCCATCTTTCTTATCCAGAGTTATGTCATCATTTTATAAATTATTCAACAAATATTAATTGGACACCGTCTATAATGCAGGTACTATTCTAGGATAGGTGCAGTAGTGAATAAGACCAAAAGACACAACTCTTATGGCATGTGCATCAACAGAATGAAAATAATAATTGTGTCTTCTTCACTGAGATTAAATTAGATAATGAGCATATTACACACAAGTTAATGCTTGGTACATAGGAAGTGTGAAATACATGTTAGTCATTATTTATGCCTTTTATAACTTAGACATCTCCAGCAGTGTTCCCAGCTCAAGAAGAGAAAACTGGACTCCATTTTAATCATCTGCTGTACATGAGCACAGAATTAAAGGAAAGAGAAGAAACAGGAAGATATTTTTAATTTGGACCATTAGGAGTACATAAACGATCAGAGCAATAAGACATCCTAATTCGACTCATAACAAATGATCCAGCTAGAAGCCCATGAAGACCCTTGTCCCTACCTCCCCGCAACTCTGCGGAAATCACGGAAGGCCAAGCTAGGTCTCTGGTTCCATGGGATGTAGGGCCACTTACTGATGACGAATGAAGAAACCCAGTGGGGTCATTCCTCCAGACCCTCCAGCTGTGAATTATAAGCACACTGCTCTAAAGGGGCAAGGCCCTGACTCGCCTTTATCAAATCACAGGGTTCTCTCCTTTGTTACCTCAACCTCCACTGTCTGCACTTTCTGAGCAGCCACCTGACCCCAGGGCACCTTTGTTTTATGTGAAAAAATAACTGTGCAAAGCTGGAGTGTGTGGCCATGTAAACTAGAGGATTATCACGGCTATAATTCAAAAGGGCTTTCCCGGCCTGCCCGCAGCCTGCTGTTCCAGGACGAGAACACGGTGCTGGGGTTTCCCTTCCCCTAGCAGCTGTGGCATGTCCCCGGGAGGAAACGTGTCAGCACAGAGGTTGTGCGGGCTAAAAATACACCACCGGGTTTTCAAAATAGCAGTCAGAACGCTTTCCACAGCAACCTGTTCTGTCCATTTGATTCACCAAGGAAAATCCCTCCATGCCTGTGATTCTCCCCACAGCCCCCAGGTTCACTCAGGAAGCCAGGTCTTTGGATCAAATTTCTGAGCTCGGAAATACGCTACCAGCATAATCAGGTGAAAGGGACACCTGGAGAATTATCTACCAGACGTTAGCGAACAGTGTTCCAAGATTATAGATTTCAAATACTCAAGACAGAAGAGCAAATTTGCATTCATTTCCTCTCTCTTTGTAAATTCACCGCACATCCATTACTCACCACATCATGGAGACACAAAGACATAATTATAGTGTGTGGCTCCTCCCGAGAAAGATTCCCGTGAAAGCCACAACAACAAAAACAAAACACTAAGAAGAAAGACTGAAAAAGTTGAAATTCTTTGAGACCATACGCAATCTGAGAAAATTCTCTGCTGTCATTACAAGTGATGCATTGCTGTGCTGAAAATATCTATTTGGGATGATGAATGTGACTTGTCATGATCTGATTCAAGCAGCAACAGAATGGACTGCGTCCAGGATGTCCAACACCGCAAGAGGAGAATCCCAGGGTGGATCTGAGATTCTGGGAGGTTCCTTGAGGCAAGCAGCCAGAGGACAAGGCTAGTGGGGTCCAATACCTCTGTGGCTCCCTGACAGCAAGGACTGGGCCTTGACCATGCTGCCTCCCTGACATCTATATGATGCTCAGCTCAGGGCCCCTAATGTATGGGTTTGGAACAAAGAATGAATGAATGGTGGCAAGTGCTAGTGCCTGGGAGACCTAAAGCAGTTTCTCAACAGCAGCACTATGAAAAAACACACTGTTGTTATCATTTACATGACATACAGTACTCCGAATGCTCCAGCACTACCTCTGACACTTCTGATCCCGGATGTGGGAATTCTCCCCCACACCAGCTGGGTGTCCAGCAATGGAACTCAATTCTGACACTGTCTACCTAGAGACAGCACTGAATCCCACAGGTTAAGGTCTTGGTCCGAAAAGACTCCCCCTTCCCCACTTGAGACGCTAGTTTCAAGTTCAGCCTGCCACCTGTGCTTCTGAGCAAAGGGCCACAGATCCGAGGTTACCACGACCCCCTCCTCAGGTCTGACTGCTTTGCTAGAGTGGCTCATAGAACTTAAGGAAGGAGTTTCTTAGAAGATGCTTGCCATTTGCAGTGACGTGGATGGAGCTAGAGGGTATTATGCTAAACGAAATAAGTCAGTCCGAGAAAGATAAGTATCATATGATCTCACTGATATGAGGATTTTGAGAAACAAGACAGAGGATCAGAGGGGAAGGGAGAGGAAAATGAAACAAGACGAAACCAGAGAGGGAGACAAACCATAAGAGACTCTTAATCTCAGGAAACAAACTGAGGGTTGCTGGAGTGGAGGGGGGTGGGAGGGATGGGGGGGCTGGGTGATGGACACTGGGGAGGGTATGAGCTATGGTGAGCGCTGTGAATTGTGTAAGACTGATGAATCACAGACCTGTAGCCCTGAAACAAATAATACATTATATGTTAATGTAGTAAAAATAAATATAAAAAGTAAATAAATACAGATAGGCCCTCAAAAACAAACAAACAAACAAAAATGAGATTACCTATTTGTTATAAAAGGAAAAACAAGGAAGAGCCAGATGGAAAAGATTCATAAGGCAAGGTACGTGGGAAGGGGCGTGGAGCTTCCATGCTTTCTGGGTGGACACTCTCCCTGCATCTCCACATTCACCAAAGGAAGTTCTTCAAACACAGACCTTCGGGGGTTTTATGGCGGCTTCATCAAGTAGGCATCAATTGATCAAATCATTGGCTATTGGTCAGTGGCCTCAGTCTCCAGTCCTCCCCACTCTTGAGGTCAGAGATGGGGCTGAAAGTTCCAACCTTCTAAACACATGGATGATTTTACTGGTAACCAGCCCCCATTCTTATGCTACCTAGGTAGGGGCTGTCCAAAAGTCACCTCATTAACATAACAAAAGACACCCTGCTTGCTCTTATCAGTTAGGAAATTCTTTTTTTTTTTTTAAGATTTTATTTATTTATTTGAGAGAGAATGAGATAGAGAGAGAGCATGAGTGGGGGAGGGTCAGAGGGAGAAACAGACTCCCTGCCGAGCAGGGAGCCCGATGCAGGACTCGATCCTGGGACTCCAGGATCATGACCTGAGCCGAAGGCAGTCGCTTAACCAACTGAGCCACCCAGGCACCCCTGGTTAGGAAATTCTAAGAGCTCTGTGCTAGGAACCAGGAGGAAGACGAAATATATATTTCTTGTTATAAATCACTATATCACAGTCACTAGTAACATTTACCTGGATAATCCTTTGTTGTAGGGGGCTCTCCTGTGTATTATAGGATGTTTCATAGCACCCCTGGACTTTGCCCTCCTACCCCAATCAAAAATGACAATCAAAAATGTCTCCAGATATTGTCAAATGTCTCTTAGGGGGGTTGAGAGTTGAGAAACACCGATGTAAAGGAACAGAGTAGAAGATCTAGGGAGATCCTCAGAATCAGAGAGGTCTAACGGCAGGAACCCTGGCAAGGTGGCCGAGGTTTAGGGACAAATCCTAGCCTCCAGAAAAGACTTGAGAAGTACATTAGCATCCTACCTATTCATTGAAAGTGGCCTAACCCACCGTGGCTAGAGCAATAAAAGAGAACTTATTAGAATAATACCTAAAAGTGCAGAGATAGCTACCTTCAGGTATAGCAGGATCTAGGAGCTCAAACGCTGTCATCAGAACTCAGCTTCTCTCCATTGCTGGACTCCGCTTTCCTGCATGATGGCAAAGTGCTTATCACTCCAGGTCTACATCTTACCAGCTCAGAAACCAACCCTGACAGTAAAAGAGCTTCTCCTTCTCAATAGTTCTAATAAAAAAACAAAAAAAAATTCTCATGGCTGAGTCTTTTTGGACCAACTGGGTCATGTGTGCATCTGTGACTAATCAGAGTTAGAAATTTTAGCAGTCTTGGAACATGCCAAGTGGCTGGGTCTAAGTCTGATAGCCCTCCTGGATCAGGGAGCAAGGGAATGGACAGTTCACCCGAAGTACCTGGATTTACTGGGGAGGGGGCAGAATAGTTACCAAAAGAAACTCAACATGATAGTATCAGAAAGGTGTCGTAGTAGGCACTGGGCAGGTAAAGAGTGTAAATTAGCAGCCTAAATCTGGAAACACTGAAATACTGAATCAGAAACCAAAGAAAAGTTTCCTGTGCTATGGTATAAATACGGAGACCCAGTGCTGGTCTCAGGTAATACAAGCTGCTCAGATACGAGAGGATACTATTTATAACTGTTTTCTCTGATACTTTCCTTCCTAGATCTGTGAGTACTTATTAAACATGAAGAAATTTATGCATTCAGATAGCAACATTTAATCTTTCCCCCTGCCTGGCTCTATTTGCATACCTTTGCTTTCCTTCTTGCCCTTTCTGAAGATCCCCTTCAGTAAATTCAGACTTGGGACAGCTCCCCCCAAGCTTGATTACAGACACTTCCTATTTGGTGCTCCTCACAGACACCAAATTATGGGTCATGGAGTGGGAGCTCCTAACTGCTAAGGCCAGGTTGAGGACAGGGAAGGGAGCCTTGCAATATCTTGCTCTGAGAGTAGTCCGAGGAGATTTCTTCCTGGCCTAGCTAGTGAGCAGTTTACATCTAGAAACAGAATGATGACCCCTAATAATGTTTAGAAATTGTGGTCTCCCTGACATGTCCACAGGTGCTATTTTTACTTGCTTAAATGCTAATCCCTTTTATAAATCTCACTGAGCATTTCTCTACAGACTCTATCTCATCACATCAGTCTTGGATGACATGTTCTAAGGAATATGAAAAGTCCAGCGCATGCCCCTTATAAATTTGCAATCTTTTCATCTCATTGCGAGACAACCTGCAGGAGTTTGCGTGGAGATGTGAGGCATCTGATCTGTTCTCATAAACTTAAGGTGGTTATTCATCAAGTGGAAGTTCTTTGAGGACAGCAACTTTTGTTTGCTGAAGGCAGCTTCAGTGGGTGGGGGAATGAGGCTTGGGCTGACAGTAGTCTGGATCAGCGTCTGCCCATTGAAAGGTTTGGCCCACTTTAAAGACTTAGAATCTTGGATCCCCAGAGTTGAGCAAGATCAGTATCTGTCATAAGACTTGGAAGAGATTCTTTAAATGCATGCATCCCTGAATGATAAAAGTAGACTTATTAATTTATAAGCATGACGGCATTTGGTGGATTCTTAGACCAACCCGGGCTGATCCTTTATTAGGGACCTGATAACAACCCTGAACTTCTATTGTGAAAATTGTCTGGTTTGGATTCTTCTATTTTGCAAGCCGGCTAACCCTCTTTGACATATCAAATAAAGTCTTGTCCTGCTCTATTCTGCATGAAGGCACTACACGGCAGTGTCCTGCAAAGATCTCCCATCTGGAGAATCACACAAACCTAGTTTTGAATCCTTTGTTCTGCCTCTTATAAGTTTGTGACCTGGAGCTCACTTCACATCTATTATCTTATCTCCGATCTGTGGGCACACCTATTTGACAGCATTGTGCTAAGGTTTACTTACGAGGCACGTGTAATGCTTGGCACGGAGTAGGAGCTCTACTCATGGTGGCTATCGTATTATTTCAGGGCCTGTGCTAGCATTTGAAAATAATCCTTGGTTTCTGCATCAGCGAGCATATAACATTCTTTTTCAGGGTCATCTTTACGGAGGCTTTGTGTCTCCAACACTCCAGATGAACTGTGGGCCACCTCTTTTATGTGTTGACTAAAGAAAAAACCTGGGTCTGCCTGTTTGGTCTGTGGCCATGTTCAGCAGAGCACTCCCTCCCATGCCCAGGATGGCTCCTGACTTTGGGCAATATCGTGTTCCTTTCTGAGTAACACCATGAAGCATCCCACAAGAAGAGCATGCCAGAGACATGACGATCATTCCATGTGTGATATGGTATTGCCTGTGTAATTGTTTAATGTGATACTAAGAATCAGTTATGTACACACATACCTCAGAGGGTAGAACAGATGCTTTTTTAAAGTAAGGGCAACCTCCACTAGAAATTGAGCTCCATTTGATACAGAGCATCCCTCACTACTGAGCAGAACACATTTACCAAGACCTCTTCACCCCATTTCTTTTTTCTCACTTCTTTACTCCCCAGATCACGTGTTAAAGGAATGCCATCATTTGCCCACCAAGTGAATAGAATCAGCTTATAAACAATCTCCAGTAAAAGGGACCTAGACAAAGCTATGATTCTTTAGGGGCTGTTTGCATATCTTCATTATGCATACTTGGAATTTTTAGCATCTGATTATGTGGCTTGTTTTCCTGGGTGATCACCCTCATCTTTCAAGTGTATATTCAACTCTAAGCTTACTCCTCAGGGTTTTATGCTCTGTCACAGACCTCATCTTCAGAAACTTCTAAGCAGTTAATTTCTTTAACAAACATTTTTGAGCATTCCCTATGGGTAAGACTCTGCTAAGTGCTGAGGATACATATATAAATGAACCATTGCTGGAACGCAACACAGAATACAATAGTTAATATAATAAATGCATGAGCTGTAAGCCGTGGCACCATACAAACAGCACATCTAATCAGAAACTGAACCTTGGGGCACTTGGGTGGCTCAGTCGGTTAGGCATCCAACTCTTGGTCTCTGATGGGGTCATGGGATGGGGCCATTTTGGGCTCTGTGCTCAGCAGGAAGTCTGTTTCCCCTCTCCCTCTACCCCTCTCCCCCCCCCCCACTCACAGGCTCTCTCTCTCTGTCTGTCTCTGTCTCTCTCAAATAAATAAAATTAAATTAAAAAAGAAAGAAAGAAAGAAAGAAAGAAACCAAACCTTGCGGGCCTCTCATGGCTGGTCTGCTGCTAATACTGCCATGCCTACTACATAATGCGGGGGGCACGATCTCAGTCTCTGTGCTCCAAACAGACATGACCTTACAGGCATAAGATTCTACTCATGTCCAGAGAGCGGCATGAGAAAATGGGGGAGCATGTGCTCAGGGATTCAGCTGCTAAAGGAACCGGAAAGGATGATCATGCAGGGGTCAAAGGGTTGATTACATATTTCTTGGCTCATCTAGATCTTAGTTTCAAGGTTGTCACAAATGATTCTTCATATGTGAAAGAGATTTATGACCATTGCATTCATGATCACTACTGGATAATTCTCTGACAGGCACAGGAGACTGAGTTATGAAAACAACCTGACTTTGCCCTTTACCAACCATTCCGGTCCTACCCTTTGATTTCACACCAGCATCGTCTTTGATATTGTGATGCGTATTCTTGTTATTATCGTGTTGCTTTTCTTTTTCTTAAGGACTAAAAATCTGTTTTCTGCTTTCTTGCTTTGAAGTAACAACTCTTTGCCAGTATGTTAATAAGCACTGAGTTAAATTGATGGAGGAATTGGGTTAAGGAGAGTTTTTTGGAAATTATATGTTTAAGAATCCTTAGGTAAGCTAAGAGTGTAAGAAACCCTGAGACTAACCTAGAGAAAGACATGATCCTTAAATTGACCACAGTTGAACCTCTACCAGGACTGTTTTTATAAACAGTATAAATCTCAGACAACACAATTAAGGGCTCAAAGCTGTTTGTCATTGTGTTTGATGGAGGCATGCAACCTTCTGGTTCTAAGCAGAATTTAAGAAGCGGATACCAACAGGATTTATAGAAAGCAAGACACCATCCTGTACACCAACAGAGTCTGTCTCTTTTATACTCGGTCCAGCCTGGAAATAGCTATGGCATCAAGGTGCTTCTATCCAGCCCCAGAACCCTCTCTGTGTCACCCTGGACCTCCAATTTTGTGACACTGTCAACTAAAGTCAAAAAGGTGAGTTTTGAACAGGTCAATCCACCCTCAAAAGTCTTCATTATTTTTGTTATTTTTGTCTGGGTTCCCCCAGAAACAAACTATTTTTGTTTAGGTCCCCTGAGATAAGGACTTGAGTGTAGAAAGCTTATTTAGGACATAAAGGGAACACCAGCAGGGAGGAGGGACATGATGGGGGGAGGGAAGGCAGCCAATATAAGTGTTATAGAACCAGTTACCACAGTGGGCAACCAAAGCACAATACTCTGGATAAACCGGTAAATGTTGTAAAATTCACACCAAAGAGGGGCGCCTGGGTGGCTCAGTCGTTAAGCGTCTGCCTTCGGCTCAGGTCATGATCCCAGGGTCCTGGGATCGAGCCCCGCATCGGGCTCCCTGCTCAGTGGGAAGCCTGCTTCTTCCTCTCCCACTCCCCCTGCTTGTGTTCCTGCTCTCGCTGTCTCTCTCTCTGTCAAATAAATAAATAAATCTTAAAAAAAAAAAAAAAATTCACACCAAAGAATTTTCCCACCTTAAGTGTTATGGGTAGAATTATGTCCCCCAAAAAGATATGTTGAAGTTCTAACCCCTAGTACCTCAGAATGTAAACTTATTTGGAAATAGGGTCATTGCAGATTTAATTAGGTTAGTAAGGATGTGGTCATTCTGGAATAAGGTGGGCCCTGAATCCAATATGACTGGTGCCCTTATAAGAAGATGATATGAAGAGGGAAGAATATCACATGAAGATGGAGACAGAGATGGACTCATACAGCTCCAAGCCAAGGAACACCAAGGATTAGTGGTGACAGCAGAAGCTAGAATGGGGCAAGGAAGGGTTCTAGCCAGAGTCTTAGAGAGAGCCTGGTCCTAGCAACACCTTGATTTTGAACTTCTAGTCTCCAGAAATGTGGAAGAATAAATTTCTGTTGTTTTAGGTCCAGTTTATTGTACTCTGTTAGGGAAGTCCTAAGAAACGAATACCCTGAGGAACGCGGGCTATTTATACACTACCATCAGTCATGGCTGGAGGGCTGCTCAACCAGTGACTCATGATGGTTAAGTCCATAGTACATCTTGATTTTCACACACAGGCAGAGCAGCGGCTTTTTGAGGTTGCAGAAAAATCCTCAGGCACAGAGATCTAGTTACTGGCAGCTGGAATTCCACTGAACACACTGAAATGTGACAAGCCTCCACTCCCTCATTACCCATAAGATAAAGTCCAGCTCCCCAGGCTGGTGGCAGAAGAAGACAGATTTAAAGCCTGAGAAGGACTCAATGCATTCTCCCTAGTTTGAAGACACAGGGAGCACCTGCCTCTTGAAGCAATGAGTGGTCCCCTCCCCCACCACACCCCCCAGTCTGCCCTCTCCAAGAGCCAGCAAGAAACTGGCTTCTGCCAACAACCCGAGTGAACTTGGAAGTGGAATTCTTCCCCTCAAGCCTCCAGATAAATGCCAGCTAGCCTTCTGAGACCTATTAAGGCCACTAAGTTTTGATGTGATCTGCATGCACCATAGAAACCTGAAACAAGGCCTTTTATGCCTTTTGTTTACAGTTGAAACACTTCTCCAGATTGGTCCTGTTGTATACAGAATCTCTGACCTCACAACAACATTGAAAAGTGGCTCCTGTATAATTATCCCCATTTTGCCAATAAGGGCATGTTCTGCATGGAGCACTGAGTGTTATACGCAAACAATGAATCATGGAACACTACATCAAAAACTAATGATGTAATGTATGGTGATTAACATAACGTAATAATAATAATAAAAAAAAGAAATGTGACTGTCACATAGGTTGAGCAACTCATGTATATTTACCACCAAAGTCCCCATTATTTCTACTCCTGCCTTTTAATGATAGAACAGTACTCAAACCTCTACTTTTAAAAAAAATCATTTCCCAATTCGTGCCAAGTAAAAAAACTGGTGTGGCCGCTGACATGGGTTGGGCTTCTTGCCCCCGGGGAAGGGAAGTGTCAATGTTGTATGGCTTAGATAGGCATATGACCAAAAGCACACTGACCTCTCCAGGAAATCAGTGGGAAGCAGATGCCCTATAGGGAAGCAAAGGTCTACCTACCACTCACCATATGTCAAGCGGTAACAGGTCAGCATTTGTCTAAGAGGTAGGCGTTCACAGAGTTGTCACCTGGGAGCATATGGCAATTGGGATAGAAAGAAAAGTGCCCCACCAACATGTCAGGTGTTAAGTACCAGTTGCCAAATACATATATTGTTTATGACAGCTTTTAATTTCTGGAGAAACGTGGAGAAGCATTTTTTCCCTATGAAACTTTGTGGAACTACAGTTACACTCAGTAAACTGCAACAACTCTATACAGCAAAATGTCCAGCCCTACAGAAGTGGGATTGTTCCATGCTCCTGAAAAACATGGCCCCAAATTATTATTAGGCCATTAAATATTATCATCCAGGCAACCAAACAGAAAAATGGACCAAAGGTGGGGCACCTGTATGGCTCAGTTGGTTAAGGGTCTGGCTTATGATTTTTGGCTCCGGTCATGATCTTATGGGTCATGGGACTGAACCCCATGTTGGGGTCTGCACTCAGCAGGGAGTCCACTTGAGGGTCTTTCCCTCAACCCCTCCCCCTGCTTGCAAGTACTCTCTTTCTCTCTCTAAAATAAATAAATAAATCTTTAAAAAAAAAGAAAAGAAAAGAAAAATGGGCAAAAGATTAGAACTGACACTTTGAAAGAGTAGGTATACAAGGGGCCAGTAGATATATGAAAAGGTGATCGGCTTCATTGGGCATCAGGGAAATACAAACTGAAACTTCAAAGAGACACCATTGACAATCCAACAAAATGCCTAAAATGAGAAAGACCAACAATATCAATTGTTGACCAGGATGGAGACTGACTGGAAATTTCAAATACTGTTGCTGGAAGGAGTATGGTTATGTCACATTTCAGTGTTTTCGGCAGACTACCAGCTGCCAGGTGCTTGAAAATTGACACTCCATATATGAGACCCAATCAATAGCTTCTTGGTTCCTATCAGGTCATAACACATGCTCTGTATTGTGGTGTGACTGAGAACCCCAGCTATGAGTCAGGCAGATAGGGATTAGAATACTGGCCCTACCATTTTATTAGTTATGTGGCTTTGAACACTTATGCATCAGTTTTCCTGTCTTTAAAATGGAGGTCATAACAATACAATTTCATTAGCTTACAATAAGAACTCATGATGTTAATGCAAATATAGCAGTTAGAAAAGTGCTTAGCACACAGTAAATGCTCTGTAAATTAGGTGCCATGTATCAAGCTCTCTCTTTCCATATTTATACATCTATATGCTCAGGTATGCTTTAGACATATTCAGGTAGGTTCAGCTAGAGGTGAACTTCATATGAGCACTTCAGTCAATGGACAGGTAAGCATCCAGTGATGTTGTAAAAATCAAATCTGTTAATTGATAAATATTGACATTAATAGGTAACAGGGAATAACTATAAGGATGTATGTATTTCTGAGCATGTATCTTTCTAATATTTTTTAAATTAAGGTTAGAATGTTGATTCTGTGCTTCATTAAACACAGGTGATTTTGAACTCAAACTAGTACATAAAATAACTATATTAACTGTATGCATATATGAACATTTGTTTCATCAGGATTGTCATTTACTTTCAGCTTTACTAATTTAACCAAAGGTTTAAAAGTTTGAAGGAGTACAAAAGTTATATGATAACCTTGAAGTCTTAAGTCCAGAAGTCAAAGAGATCACAGAAGTGATATAAAAGTTGGTGGCCAGAAAGATGGGTAGATAACGCTAAAGAAATAGAAAAAAAAAAATTGGAAGGAAAAATAAAAGAATAATATGCTTGGATAAATCCAACAGAAACACTAAATATCAATGGTCAAGCTACAATAATATGGAAAACATAACATTTTTTGGCTTGCTTCAACTATGAACCTTGCATATGTCTCATTCCCTCTGATAAAACATGACTTTAATATTCATTTTCTAGCTCTTGAGTCCTTCCAGTGACTACCAACAGTGGCAGGGACAGATTTTTGATAGGATCCATTTGCAGCTTCCAAGATAATGTTAGTATTTTGCTCTCTCAGGAATCCCAGCATTGAAAAAAGAAAGTCCCCGGATGACAGCTATGCGGCAGCCTCACAAACAAGAAGTCCTAGATAGAGCAAGAGGACATGGGGCTCAGCACAGACCTCTCTGGAGAAAATGGAGTCAATAGGTTGCTGTGCTGAACTGTGTGGAGAAGAGCATTGAGGGCAGAGACTGGGGTGGGGGTGGGAGGGAGCACAGACTTAACAGCAAAAGATTAAACTACGCAAAAGAAAAGATGGAGAAATTATTGAAACACCAGCAAAAAATGCAATCATATTACACAAATTGGCTCAGCTGGGAGTCATATTTACATAGATATAATAACAGAAGCACAGTATTGATTTAATAGAACATTATGACATGACTATATTGTATTAGGAGAGTCAAGGAGGAAGGAAGAGTGGGATAGGGACAAAGAGAGGACATGAATGTGTCAGTTGGCATTAGGATATGTGGGTAAGAAAACAAAACTCTCTTAGTAGAAAATCAAAAGGTAGCAGTATAATTATATTACATATGGAGATAAATATCAAAACAACAACAACAACAACAACCTAAGAGTTGATAGTGGCTATTTCAGAGGTGAGAATGGCAGGATTTGAGGGTATCTTTTTCATTATTAGATTTGCAGTATTATTTGATTTCAAAACTATGTACCTACACTATTCTGATTAAAAATAATACTAAATGAACAAAGTGTTAATCTTTGGACTCATTGAGTCTTGATTCTGAAAAGATCAACATGGCTGGTAGTGTTTATAATAAAATACAGCAATGCACAAATTAAATGTGTTAATATATGTTAAATATTATAAATAACTATTTGGCTCCAATGGATGGCTTACGTGATACTCATACAAGCATGGTCCCCAGACTGATCTAGTTGAGTCAAAGCCTGACAGAATTAAGATGCAAGAAAAAGGGTACAACATGATTATACTACTATAGTTTTTATGTAGGGACTAATGTTAAATTCAATATTTAAGCATATAATGGCACTTGGTAATACAATTTGACGGGATTGTTGTAGTATGTTTGTTTTTCCAGAGTAGCCTCTGAGTTCTTGACCATTCTTTTTTTTTTTTTTTTAAGATTTTATTTATTTGTTTGAGAGGGAGAGAGTGAGAGAGAGAGCACGAACAGGTGGAGGGGCAGAGGGAGAAGCAGACTTCCCGCCGAGCAGGGAGCCCAATGTGGGACTCAATCCAGGGACTCTGGGATCATGTCCTGAGCCGAAGGCAGACTCCCAACCAACTGAGCCACTCAGGCATCCCAGTTTTTGGCCATTCTTAACAATTTTGACTTTACTTGAATTTCCCATGACATGGGCAAACCCCCAACTCTCTCTCGCAGACACGCTGAGAATAGATAGAATAGATTTTATCTATTTCACTTGCAGCCTGTTGCCACAACTGCTAAAGCTTCCCTGACCCAATGAGGCCAGACCAGGTCCTGCAGAGCTGCAGGCTGTTGAGATATGCCCACCACACCTCCTTCCACTCGCCACTGTGTCCAGGGAGCACGAGAAAGAACATAAAGAAGAAAGCAGTGAAAACTTGCTTTGGTTTGTCTCATTCTTTGGGTGCTCACATAGTGGAAGAAAAAGGAACCTACGTTCAGTTAAAACCAGACATTTAGCTGATAACCAAACTAAAATGGCAGTATTCAGGATCAGCTGGAAAAAAAAAATCAGAAACAAAAATTGCAGAGTATGAGAAAAAAACATACAAAGAGGAAAGTAAAATAATCATCAGCCTAAAGCATATATTGTTTTTAGCTCCCCAGTATCTATCTATTCTCCTCCAACAAACCCAGCTCCAGGGCAGGATCTGATGGGTCAAACCAATCATAGAAATCCCAACTCCTTCGTCAAAGGTCATTTTCCAGATAAACCAAATAATTTTTTTTTCTTTTTTAAAAAATTTCAGCTTTATTGAGGTATAATTGACAAATAAAATGGTAAGATATTTAACACATATATTGTGGTGATTATACATACACACACACACACACACACATACACACTGTGGAAGGATTTCTCCCATCTAGTTAATTAACACATCCGTCACCTCACTTCTCTCCTTTTTTTTTTTCTCTTGGTGAGAATATTTAAGTTCTGCTCTCTTAACAGATTTCAATTATACAATACAGTGTTCTAACTAGAGTCACAAGATTTTACATTAGATCCGCAGACCTTATTCATCTTAGAGCTGCAAGTTTGAACTCTTTTACTAACTTCTCCTTACTCTGACCCCCTGGCAACCACTTTTCTTCTTCCTGTTTTGGAGTTTGACTTTTGTTTTCCTTCTTTAGGTTTCACATGTAAGTGATACTATGGGGTATTTGTCTTTATCTGTCTGGTTTATTTCACTTACATAGTGTCCTCAAGGTCCATCCATGTTGTTACAAATGGTAGGATTTCCTTCTTTCTCATGGCTGAAATAATATTCCATTGTGTATATATACTACATCTTCTTTATCCCTCCATCCATTGATGGTCACTTAGGTTGTTCCATATATGGGCTATTGCCAATGAGGTATTTATCTTAGACGGAAGATTGGCTCTGGTTTGCTCTGGGGCAGTCCAGTCTGCATAATACTCAGCAAATTTGCTCAGTAATTATGGAAAACTACAGTCTCCTGGCTGCCATCTCAAGACCATGAAGCATCAGAAAGCTAACCTAGGAAAGCAAGGTGTAGAGAATCACAAAAGAAGCAACAATGTCTGAGAGCTCCCTCACCTCTAAACTTTTTGGTAATGTGAGCCAATAAATCCCCTCTACTGTTGAAGCCCGTTTGACTACCATTTTCTTCTACTTGCAAGCAAAAGCTTCTGACACAATACCTAACAGATAGGATGCATGAAGAAGCCAAAGAGTGATAGAGTTTTGGGCACAGGGACAGAGAATTGAATGCATCTTAAAATAATCCCATTCAAACAGAGTCCAGAAGACAAAGCAAAAATTCAGTGCTGGAAACTAGAAGATAATTGCTTAATTACAGTTTGGGGACAGCACTTGTAAATGGGAACATTTCAGCCCAGTGGGACTGCAGAGAAGGAAATTACTGATTGTTCTCAAACTGGTAAAAGCTGAAATCCCTTGTCTAAGGGATTGTTCTCTGTGATAGCTCCATAATATTCTGTTAACTTGCTTTTATGTATATGTACTTAAAGGCATGTTTTTTTCTAGGAGCCCTAGAGGAAATGAATAAGGACAAGGAGATGAAGAGTTGGCAGTTTAATGAAAGAAACTTAAAGCATGTATTTTCATACACATCGTGGTTATGACAGAATCTTATATTTGCAACAGTTATTTTAAATGTTAAAGCTTGAACTTTTAGATAAAATAATATAACAGAAATTTTTGCTGTATGGTACTGAGCAACCCCCCTTCCACTCCTGCCTCCTTTCTGTCCAGATAGAAGTTAGGTCAAATCAAGGATTGGGTCATTGCCGTCTTCCTTCCCTTAGTCATAGCCTCCCTCACTTAGCACTGTAAAGATTCCATTTGCTGGCAGATTAAACTCATTCTTCTGTGGTAAGGAGGACTCTTGATTTGTGTCTTAAAATTACACCTACACGGGTTGCTTTTAACTTACAAGTCAATACTAAATTACCCATTTTCTCTTGGATGTCTGAGTCAATGGCCACATAAAGAATATAGCTCTTAAATTCACCCAAACACATGTGTTCAGAACTCACTGAATATTAAGTGCTTACAAAAAACAAAAACCAGATTCTAGAGACAATAGACCTGACAAGGAATTGTGGCACATGAAAGGTTAAAGAATAAAGGAGTGGCTGTATTGCACTAAGTCTAAGATGCACATTTTTTTTTCTCATTTTCGATCTTAGGAATTGAGGTGCACCTGACAGTTGGCCAGGCTACTGTTATGATGCAGTTCTAATTACCTGCATGCATGTGACCCTCATCATAGATGTTCATAGATGTTCACAGATGTTCACAGATGTTCACAACGTTGCAACTTCAGCTAGTACCTGAATTGCTGGCCCTTTATGTGTTGAGTTTACGTTCCATTTAAGAATGGTAACAAACTACCATCCCTGGTGTCTTTCTTCTGTGTGTCCTAGTCTCCTCTTATAAGGACACCAGTCAGACTGGAGTAAGACCCACTCTAAGGGCCTCCTTTTACCTTAGTCACCTCTTTAAAAGCCTTATCTCTAAATGTAGTCACATTCTGAGATACTGAGCATGAGGGCTTCAACACATAAGGTTTTTTGTTTTTGTTTTTGTTTTTTTTTAAGATTTTATTTATTTACTTGACAGAGAGAGAGAGAGACAGAGAGAGAGGGAACACAGGCAGGGGGAGTGGGAGAGGGAGAAGCAGGCTTCCCACTGAGCAGGGAGCCCAATGCGGGGCTTGATCCCAAGACCCTGGGATCGTGTCCTAAGCCAAAGGCAGACACTTAACCGACTGAGCCACACAGGCGTCTGAACCCATCTCTTTTTATTCCCTACCATGGTACCTGCTTACTACAGTTTCCATATCATGGGAACCTTAGCATCCCCTTTTTGTACTTGTAACCTTCCAACACCTGCATAACCAGTTCCTGTATTCAATTGCCTCTATCAGAAATACTTGATATGGTTCATCTTTCCCTATATAGACCCTGACTAATATGATGTCTTAGATTAGATTAGATGAAATATAGTAATTTGAAAATATTTAAGTATGTCTAAATGTTCTGCTTATCTTTATTTGTATGGTTTCCCTAAATCACTTTATGTCGATATTTTACCTCAATTATCCACTTGTTCAATTTGGAGCTTTAAAGTTTATTGTCTGTATACTCTTTTTAGTCTTTACAGATTCATGATAACAGGTTAATTGGCTTTATACCCTCTTTGTAGCTTCTGACACCTGCATACACTCAAACTTTATCTATAAAAGGTAACCATATACAAAGGGATATACACACACACACACACACACACACACACACCGGTTCACTAAGGGCAAAATGCACCTGTTTTTTGTAACTCTCGAAGATAAGTTTTGACAGTAGTGGAAGAGATAACTTTGAAAATGTTTATGACAAAATATTTTCATGCATGTAAATTGTCCTGGATAAATTCGTATGTCACTGAGGATACAAGAACTTCCTAGATTTGGTATTTCTCTCTCAGAAAGTTCTTAACATGCAAGTTCTGGCCTTTTTTCCCTAGAAATCTCTAGATTTCATGTCTAGTATAAGCAAGGCCACTACAGATCTCTGTGACCTTAAGGAAGCCACTTCAACAGCTCTGACCCCAATGATCTCTTCTGAGAAAAACAAGGGGTTGGACAAGATCAGTGATTCTGACCCCTCTAAACACTAAAGACATAATTCCTCACCTCTGTCTCATAAACCCTATATTTAAAAAATGTTTCTCCACCAAGACAGGATTTAAGTTTGGTTTTCCCAATATCTATTAATCACAGACACATATACCTTTCAATTGGATATTTTGATTTTCAAATTTCTTTTTCTTTTTAAAATGTACTTCAACGTTTTCAAAATGTAGAATATAATTTGGTAGCCCCCATAATTATGTTCATGAGTCTCTATAGGGGTTCCAGGTTCAGAACCACTGGTCCCAGTGAAGCCCATTTGCATTGTCGTCTAAACTCTGCCCTCAGGTGAATTGCACAGTTTGTGTCCGTGAAACATTCCCTTAACCAGAATCTTCATCCAAATATACATAATGGGAACTGAAATAGAGTGGAACCAAATGAGCATATGTTTGTTTCCTTCAGGATCCCTTTATCAACCACTCCCATAGAAAATAAGACTGTTTTTAATCCCATAAGATTCAATCATGCTTGTAAAGACAAAGTTTCGAGATTTTAAATATTCAAATAATCACAGAGTTGAAAGGAACCTCAGCTAGTCAGTCCAACTGGGTCCTGAATTGCAGGCCTTTGTTTACGGTGGTCCTGCCCAATATTAGTCCAAACTATGCTTGAATAAATTAAACTGAAGGGGCGGTTCACAATGCTGTGTCATTTAAACCACTCAGACATCAGTACCCAACATATTTTCCATTGCCTGAAACCAAAGACCCATATCCCTTGCATATTCCATTACTGACACAGAGAAGGTAGTCTTTAAACAATCTCCAATGCTGAAGGAAAACTCAGATCTACTCAAGCGGCACTTACTGGCTGGTTTTGCTTTCACTCACCTGCCTGAAATGGAAACCATCACACCCTATGTTTATCTGCACAGGCAAAGTCCAGGAGACAGTTAGTGCAATCATCTGGATAATTCAGGTCAACGGCAACATGCAGTTACTGAAGTAAAAGGGAGTTCAGGGTTATCTAAATCATGCAGATTGGCATTTGTTTTGGTTAAACTGAAATACATTGAAATACTTAATCTGTCTATGCAATCTCTCTCCCATATGCCATGTCCATTAGAAAGAACATTTATGCTTCTTTTAGCTGGTTTTTCCTTTTTTGCAGCTTATATTTTTAGAATGGATTTGTATCACCCATTATTCAAGTAATTATCAGTTCTAGCAGATTTGTTGATTTTCTTCATTAAACTTAGATAACAAATCATTAAAAAAAGAAAGAAAAATGCAACAGTGTTTCCTAGCCCAATTAATTAACTATTCTTTATTTTATTCTGTACCCCCTAGACTAGAAAGTAAATTGTGCATAAAACAACACTTCTAATTTTACTACTGTCATCTCAGGCTCATGGTTCCAAGTTGCAAAGAAAAAAAATATCTTAGAACACTGTTATTTATCGAGAATAACATAACCAGCTTGTGTCTTGAGGCAGATGATAAAAGGAAACTATAAAAGAGAAACAACTTTCACAAAAGGAAAATGCAGACTTTCAGAGATACTCAAATTATTTTTCAGGAGGTGGAATTTGTTGTAATGAACATGGGAATTTGTTTTTGTTTGTTTGTTCTTTTTTTAAATCTCATCTTGCTGCCTCACTCATTTTCTGATTTGAAATTGAACACTGTTACAGTTAAAATAAATTACCTCTCTCAAAAATAAATAAATAATAAAAATAGTCTCTCTCTTTTCAAATATTTTTATATGACCAAATGCTATGTTCTTTCACATTTCCCTAAGCAATTAATTCTTTCCTTTGTAATCTCTCTCAAAGAAATCTATTTTATTCACCATCCCAGATAGCAAGCCAACCCAGGTCCTTACTTCCTGAGCCATGGATGAGCATAACAGTATCCACAGCGGGGTCCCTGCCTCTACTCTCCTCCCGAATCCAGTACAGCCCCACTGTGGGCAGTGATCAAGAGCACAGACTTGAGCCAGATGGCCTCGGTTCAAATCTCAGCTCCAGCTGCATGACCTCAGGCATGTTATTTTACCTCTCTACTCCTGTTTTTTTATCTCAAAATACCTAAATCATCCTGGAAATGTTTATAGCCTGTTCTGCTCTGTAGTCCCTTCAGGCTCCCACATCAACTGACTTCTAGTGGGTTCAGCCAGCAGGTGGCACTAAGTGGGGGGTGAGAGGAAAGAAAAAGCCAGAATACCTCTCTTTCCCCCTTTCCTCCTCAGACAGGGTTTCTGCAATGGCTTCACTTCCTCCGCAGCTCCAGCTCTCAAGATAAGCCTGCTAGGATTACAATCTTGACCATGACCCAGTGACCCCAGCCCCTGGCCTCCTGCAGCATTGCCTCCTCTTGTCATCCTTCCAGCCCAGATGTGATAGCAGCTTCCTGATGCTGTGAATCTAAGGTGTTTCAACATCCCTTGTTGGCCTCCTGTCAACTCCATCACCTGCGTATTAGACCCCCTCCATTTTAAATATTCAAGATAGGGTTTTCCTGGTCAGACCCAATTCAACCCTGAGTGATCCAGGACCTCACCATGTTATCAGAAGGTTTAAATGAGTTAAGATATAAAAAAAAACTAAGAACAGTACTTGGAACTTGATAAATATTAGTGATTATTAAATATTTTTACATACTATTGCTCCACTAAGTAATGAGAAATCCCTTGAGCTTTATTCTTATGAGTGCACAATTGAGTTCACATTAATATTAATACTCAGATTCCATAAGCTCAGTTAGTTCACCTGTGGGAACTCAGAATCCAAAAAAAGATCTTACTCCTCTGTATTTCTGAAGTCCCCAAAGGTGGCTCACATATACTCATAAACAAGGTCACTCCTTCTTTGTAAAATGCACAATTTAGCACAATACCTACCGTGCATATTATATTAGTGCCCTAGGGCTGTCATGACAAAGCCCGACAAATTGGGTGGCTTAACACAACAGAAATTTATTCATTCAGAGTTCTGAGAGTTGGGAGTCTAAAATCAAGCAGGCCCATGCCCCCTCTGAAGACTCTAAGGAAGAATCTTTCCTTGCCTCTTCCTAGCTTCTGGTGGTTGCCAACAATCCTCAGTGGCAATCCTTAGCATCCATTGGCCTATAGACCTCACTCCAATTTTCCTTGTGTATGTCTTCAAATCCCTCTCTACTCATAAAGACACCAGGCATTGGATTAGGGCCTACCTAGTCTTAACTTGATTATACCTACAATAACCCTATTTCCAAAAAGGTCACATTCAAAAGTAACTGGGGTTAGGACCCCAATATATCTTTCTGGGGAATACGATTTGACCCCTAAAACATATATTTTGCTCTAGACATACATCTTTCCTGTGTAATGCTAGTTAATTATCATAAAATGCCTGGAGTGTTATTTACCTCCATTTTAGAAAGGGGGAGGCTGACTTTAGAGAAGTTAAGGGATCTATCCAAAGTGCAACATACAGTAGAGTAGTATATTGCAAAATTAGAACCTGAATCCAGTTTTTCTGGAATCCAGAACACTCCTCTTCAAATTATATCATTTAACCCTTGAATTCAGTGAGAACATTGATCTTAGTACTTAATGAGGTTTAAATTCCTGCTACTCCACCAAACCCCATACTGCATTTCCAGATTCAGTCAGGCAGCCAAGTGGAGGTCTAGAAAGTCAGTATATCCTGTATGAGTTAGTTGTTGCATAGCAACCATAACCTCATGCTCCAGAAGCATGAGGCATCTGGGGCTAACTGGGAGTCATCTGTGCAGATCTGCTGCCTATGAATGGGATCATTCACACTTCTGGGTCTGGCTGACTGTGGACTGATCTAGGCTAGGCTCAACTGATTCGGCCCACCACTGCTGCACATGTCCTTCATCCTTCCCCTGAGACCAAGAAGCTAGCCTGGACTTGTTTTCATGGTGAGGGTAGAGGTTCAAGAGAGAAGGCATGCCCCAGTGTGCCAGCCCAAGTCAAGCCTCTTCTGCTTCCACTGGCTGCTAATATCCTTTTGGCCAAAGCAAGTTCCATGGCTGACCTCAGCGTCAAGGGGCAGGGCAGGTCATGCTGCCCATATTGGGAGGGAACTGCAAAATAACATGACGAAGGGCCTGGATAGAGGGGAGGGTGAAGAATTGGAGCCCTCACTGCAATTTGCTTTGCAAACGATGGTGGGTGGTTTCCTTCTCCCAGCTAGCACCAGGACCACAGAGCCACTGCATACCTGAAGTGTACTGCCCCTTCTCTTCACCCAATATGTGATCTTCCTGCAGTCCCTCAATAAATTCTGAAAGTCGGGGCGCCTGGGTGGCTCAGTCTTAAGCGTCTGCCTTCGGCTCAGGTCATGATTCCAGGTCCTGGGATCGAGTCCTGCATCGGGCTCCCTGCTCAGCGGGAAGCCTGCCTCTCCCTCTCCCACTCCCCCTGCTTGTGTTCCCTCTCTCGCTGTGTCTCTCTCTGTCAAATAAATAAATAAAGTCTTTAAAAAAATAAAATAAAAAAATAAAAATAAATTCTGAAAGTCCTTATAATTCTGTAGCTGGCTTTCACATAAGGCTTGAGCCTATTCACAATGAAAGGGTCATCACTTTAGAAATACAGAAGTACATGTAGAATGGAGAAACATAAATTTTTTTACTGCAGCAGACGGATCATTTACATTGAATCATATTTCTCTCTCTCCCCCAGTTCCAATATTCTTCTTCATATTTCAGCAGAAGGTTGAATTTTTATTTTTTTAAGATTTTATTTATTTGAGAGAGAGTAAGTGAGAAAGAGAGCATGAGCAGGGGGAGCAGAGGGAGAGGGAGAAGCAGACCCCCCACTGAGCGGGTAGCCTGTCGCAGGGCTGGATCCTGGGACTCTGGGATCATGACCTGAGCAGAAGGCAGACACCCAATGACTGAGCCATCCAGCCACCCAGAAGGTTTAATTTTTCATTTTGACACTGTTATTCAAACTCCTCTTCAATAGGTTATATCTAAAGAAAGCATATTCTAGAAATCACAGGAACAGATTCTCTTTGTTCTTTAAAAAAAAAAAATTTGACATTAACAGTATTCCAAGTGTATTCATATGCTGAGTTTTCCTCAGCAAACGCTTTTTTTTCTAGATTTTACTCCATTGCATGTAGATTCGTGATTGTATTCCAAAGTTCTGGAATATAGTTGGTCCTCAATAAATATGTGCTAAATAAATACATGAATGAGTTAACATAGGCCTGAGCATCCATTAATTCTCAGCCAATAATGCCCATAGGGGAAAGGTGATATCGCTTCTGAAATTTGTGAACAAAATTACTTCCACCCCAACTGCAGCACTACAAGGAATGTATGGTTTAATGATTAAACCAGACCTGTCATTTCATCTCCTATTTGACTCAATACAAATAGGTTTCAGCTCTTCTCCCACTCAGGAAGTTACATGCCCAATCTCTTCCACTCTCACAATATGGAAAAGAACACATGCATGGCCCAGAGTGGCACAGACTAGTGAGGCAGTACAGGCAACCATCTTTTCAGATACTCTATAGGGTACAATCTTTCTCATAATATTCATTCAATTATGCACTTAGTTGACAAATAGTTTTGATATCCTAATATTTGTCAAGCATAGGTGCCAAGTCTAAAATGATAAGAAAAAATATGCCATAGGAAAACAAGAAGAAGAAAAAGAAAAGAAGAAGAAAAAGAAAAGAAGAAGAAAAAGAAAAGAAGAAGAAAAAGAAGGGGTGCCTGGGTGGCTCAGTCGGTTAAGCAGCTGCCTTCGGCTCAGGTCATGATCCCTGGGGGTCCTGGG
This sequence comes from Mirounga angustirostris, assembly GCF_029215605.1. Lineage (NCBI taxonomy): Eukaryota > Metazoa > Chordata > Mammalia > Carnivora > Phocidae > Mirounga > Mirounga angustirostris. Next base: position 139,273,343 of record NW_026991709.1, on the reverse strand, counting down.
ATCGAGTTCCGCATCGAGCTCCCTGTTCAGTGGGGAGTCTGCTTCTCCCTCTCTCTCTGCCTGCCTCTCTGCCTACTTGTGCTTTCTCTCTGTCAAATAAAAAAGAAAAAAAAAAAAAGAAGAAGAAGAAGAAGAAAAAGAAAATCCAGTCCTATCCTCAAGGATTTTACAGTCTTCTGTGGGCATATAGTCATTGCCCAAACAATCACACAGATAAATATAAAATCCACCCTTGCTATTTGCTTTGAGAGAAAGCTATATTGTGATGTGAATGCAGGTAACAGTGGTTTGACCTAGTCAGAGAGGACCGGAGGAATTAACCAGAAAATCTAAGTGTGGGACAAAGGGTATTCTATGCGAAACAAAAAGCAAGTACAAAAAACAGTGCTATGGGAAGAAGCAAAGCATTATCTATTAGAAGAACTAAAAACGGACTGGAAGGTTGATTGAAGTAATAGCCCCAATTTTCACAGCTTCCTCTGGCCACACCCTTTGATAGTACCCCCCCCCCCCCCACCACCACCACCACTAATCCTGAGCAGGGCTATGTGACTTGCTTATAAGGGATGCCAGTTCCAAGCTTGGGCTGCAAGATACCTTGGACACTGCTGCTTGCTCTCCCAGACTGTCAGTCTACCATGCAAACAAACGTGAGCTAGCGTGCTAGAGGACGAGACACCACATGGAGCACAGCTGTGTCATCCCAGCCAGGCCTATTCAACCAGCTAGCCCTCTGATGACCTGACCACAGACGCAGAGCAAGCAAGGACAGCAGTAACCAAGCCCAACTCAGATCAGCAGAACCGCCAAGCTGAGCCACGGACTGGTGAGAAATGCTAAATAGTTACTGTCCTAAACCACTAAGTTTGGGGGTGGTCTGTTATGCTATCTGATACAAGGATTTGGTGTGGCTGGATTACAGGAAGCAAGGGGGAATGTTGTGCCAGACAAAGCAGGAGAAACAGGTAGGAAACAGACAACGTAGTCTTATACATACACGTCATAGTGAACATCCGTATCTCACCCACCCGGCACATTTTCACCCTTCTGAAAGCAAGAGCTCCAGGTTTCCTGCAGGTAGTTGCGCTTCCCCCACTCTCAGTCCATATGGTTTAGGGGAAATGGAATCTAGGTAAAGCCTGTCATCCATCCTTTGGCCAATCAATACATCCTATTCCTCTGGCCTCAGTAATTGGTTCGGGAGAGAACACATGACCCAAGCCAGTCCAATCAGAGTGAATTCCAGGAACCTGGTTAAGAGTGCCGAGGTAATGGGGCACCTGGGTGGCTCAGTCCGTTAAGGGTCTGCCTTGGCTCAGGTCATGATCCCAGGGTCCTGAATCAAGCCCCACATTGGGCTTCTTGCTCAGTGGGGAGTCTGCTTCTCCCTTTCCTCCCCACTCATGCTCTCTTTTGCTCTGTGTCTCTCAAATAAATAAAATAAAAAAGACTGCTGGAGTAAGGGTTTATCCCCGTAGCACATAAACTAGAGTTGCTGGCAGTTGTGTTGTGGCCAAGGGAGAGATCGCACCTGAGAAGAATCAACATGGAGGAAGCAAAGCTGGGTGGAGAGAGAAAGCAGATCTTTAGTAAATGTTTCAAGTGCTGAGCCTGGATTGTTGGCTAGAATTATCCAGTAACGTATTCTTTTTTATTTAAGTCAGCTTGAATTAGGTCACTTATTACTTATAATCAAAAGAGTCGGAACCCACATTAGGTACTTTTATCTTTATCCCAGGAACACCAGGGAGACCTTGAAGGGTTTGAAGCAGGGGATGAATGAGTAAACTTGCACTTCAGAAGCCCCTTGGCTGCTGTGTGGGAATGGATTAGAGAAGCTCTAAGCTGAAGGGTAGAGAAAGGTTGAGATGGTTTTGCAGGAGTCCAGGTGAGAGCAGATGGTCACTTGGACTAAAGTCAGTAAAAAGAAGGCCCACTTTGAGTGATCACTTAACTGAAATAAAAGGTATACTGGAAGAAAGGAACATTCCAGGCCTATCAATTCTGCTTCTGTGCCTGTAAACCAAGGCACACAGCCCATCCGCAGACTCACAGAGGCCACGTGGCTGGCAATGCTGTCCAATACTGTTGGGTGGCCCTTGCTCACCCCTTACCTCTCTAATTTTGCTTCTCCTCCCACCTCTAGCTTTGAATAAGCTTCTTCTCCCACCTAACATTGGCATAATCCCCCAGACTCCCGCATGCCTTTGGTTTTCAATTTAAAGGCCTTCAGCTTACACTTGGCTCTTGACTCTCCCTAGTTTTGGTGCCAGATCTTTACATCTTCTGTATCAAAATTTGACATCACCATACTAAGGCTAATTCTAGGAAATAACAAACTCGGCTAAGAGCAAATATGGTTTGCCAGAGCATTTTGGTAACAGTGAAAACTTCCACCAATAAGGGAATTATTACATGAATATGGTAATATGTAATAGTATACAAACTTTAAAGTGACGACTGTGAAAATATTGTAGGAAGATACAAATTCTTTTAAAGCAATATATATTATATGCCCAATCTATTTATATCTAGATAAAAATTTACACAAAAACTAAGTGAATGTACCTCAAACAACAGTAGTTGTGTTTTAAAATGTTTGCATAATGGGGATAAATTTTTCCCTCTGATTTCTAAACTTTCTCTGATTTTATTTCACTTTTTAAAATTTGCAAAAAGGAGAAAGAAGGAATAGAGCGATCTAATCCCCCAATTAGTGCCATTGGTCGGTAATCTGTCCAACACCAGTTTTATAAATGTATTGAATTTAGACATCACATTACACTTGCTACTAATGCTGTGCCCACTTTATGGATTTGGGAAGTAGCATCCTGGGAGAGTAATGTTAATAGAAATGTTAGAAAGGTCCACAATGCCATATCTGCCATTCTGAGATCCAAAAAGCTATAAAAAAAAAAACTAAAAGCCTTTTGTAAAGTATTTGATGGCAAAACCTTACCTGAACTGACATGAGGCTACTTTTACCACTGAATGTGAATATTCATCCATTTCTCCTTGCAGAAAGATGAGTGTGTGTGATTACAGGGTTCTTTCCAGTGCCTAATATGTTGTGTGATAGGCAATCTATGCACCATATTACTTTTCTAAAATCCAAAAGTTCTGATACACCGCTGGCCTCAGGGTTTCCTATAAAAAAATTATGGAATGTATTCTTCTTCAGGTTCAACAGTATGGAAATAATAACAACTCTCCTAATCATAATATGACTATAATATCCAGAGCTTCTATTTTGACCTATACTATGTGCCAGATAACTCTTCTTTCATGCTGACTTCTCGGTGTACTCTTTTATTTAAAGATTTATTCATTTATTTGAGAGAGAGAGAGGAAGAGAGCGAACACAGGGTGGGGGAGGGGCAGAGGGAGAGAGAATTCTCAGGCAGACTCCCCACTGAGCATGGAGCCCAAGACGGGGCTCAATCTCAGGACCCTGAGTTCATGACCTGAGCAGAAACCAAGAGCCAGACACTTAACTGACTGAGCTACCCAGGGCCCCTTTCTTGGTGTATTCTTAATTCATTTCATCCTCACAACAACACTGTGAAGAAGCCTTTATTATCTCAGCTCCATAGCTGAAGGAAGTGATGCTCTGAGAGAAATGCAACCACAGTCACACAATGGCAGGCAGTGAAGGTGGTGTTCATGAGATTTCTCTGGGCTACTTTAGCAATAAAGATTACTTTACTTCCCAACTAATTCTGCTGCAATGATTAACCATACTTCCATTCCCACCATTCCTTGCTTAGGCCAACTCCATTCCTGTCTCTCTTCTCTATCCAGTAGCCCTGATTTAGATCAGGCAAGTGATTCACCTCATAAATTGGCCACTCTTTAGAGCAATTAATGTTAAATATTCTGGTTCTTTCTGCTTTGCTAGGAAAGAAAAATATGATACACAAAGCAGTTTCGACATGTCAGACACACTCTTTGCCATACGGCATCTTCTTTCATCTTCCCAACAGGGACTGAGGTAGATTTTATTATTTTAGTTTTTAGGTGAAGATACCAAAACTGACCATGAGGATGATCTCAAAGTTGTTCCCAAAGGATCTACTATTTACTGAGTGACAACATCATATAGGGCAGTGTTTATCAAAGTAATTCATGGATAAATGTCATCCAAATCACGGAGCTCCCTAGCCCCCTCTCTAGACCAACCTAATCAAAATACCTAGAGGTGGAACCCTACAATCTTCCCTTAAGAAGTTTCCCTCAGAGAAACAAACTGAAGGTTCTAGAGGGGAGGTGGGTGGGGGGATGGGTTAGCCTGGTGATGGGTGTTAAAGAGGGCATGTATTGAATGGAGCACTGGGTGTTATACGCAAACAATGAATCATGGAACACTACATCAAAAAGGAAGGAAGGAAGGAAGGAAAAGAAAGAAAGGAAGAGAAAGAAAGAAAGAAAGGAAGGAAGAAAGGAAGGAAGGAAGGAAGGAAGGAAGGAAGGAAGGAAGGAAGGAAGGAAGGGAGAGAGAAAGAAAGAAAGAAAGAAAGAAAGAAGGAAGGAAGGAAGGAAGGAAGGAAGGAAGGAAGGAAGGAAGGAAGGAAGGAAGGAAGGGAGGAAGGGAAAGAAAGAAAGAAAGAAAGAAAGAAAGAAAGAAAGAAAGAAAGAAAGAAAGGAAGGAAGGAAGGAAGGAAGGAAGGAAGGAAGGAAGGAAGGAAGGAAGGAAGGAAGAAAGAAAAGGAAAGAAAGACGCTTCCCTCAGAGAATTTTGAGGCTGGCCTGGCTGAATAGGTGTGATCTTTGAAACTGAAGCATTCACCCAGCAGGCAAACCCAGACTCCATCACATACTAGCTGTGTGACCTTGGCTGAATTTCTTCCTCTCTCTGAGCCTGTCTCCTTCTATATAAGGCGATGCTACTCACCTTCCTTGCCTCATAAATTATGGAAAGTAAACAAGGTACCATATGTGATGTTTGTAGCATGTGATAAGATAGATATTTAATAGGTGCTATGGAAAACAATGAATAGAATTAATAAAGGATGAACAAACTAAAATCTATTTGATTCTTCTGTTGCATTTCACTAGTTCTGCTATTTTGCCTGAGTCTTTCTTTTTCTGAAATTTCTCCTGGTGTCTATTTGTTGACTTAACTTGGAGGAGTCCTACTTAGAGACTCATTATCTCTCTTGTACATTTAATGCTCCTTTATTTGAGCGTGGATCTTAGTTCACACAAAAACATTATCAAGTGAGACCAGAGAGGATGATTGGGATGATTGTAAGCACTGATGGTGCCAGGCGGCATTTCTAAGCCTTGCTCACAGTGATAGATACACTCGCAAGAAAACCCTGAAGCGGGCGCCTGGGTGGCTCAGTTGGTTAAGCCACTGCCTTCGGCTCGGGTCATGATCCTGGAGTCCCTGGATCGAGTCCCGCATCGGGCTCCCTGCTCGGCGGGGAGTCTGCTTCTCCCTCTGCCCCTCCCCCCTCTCATGCTCTCTCTCTATCACTATCTCTCTCAATAAATAAATAAAAATCTTAAAAAAAAAAAAAAAAAAACCTCAGAATGAGGGCGCCTGGGTGGCTCGGTCGGTTGAGCAACTGCCTTCGGCTCAGGTCATGATCCTGGAGTCCCTGGATCGAGTCCCGCATCGGGCTCCCCGCTCAGCGGGGAGTCTGCTTCTCCCTCTGACCCTCCCCCCTCTCATATGCTCTCTCTCATTCTCTCTCAAATAAATAAATAAAATCTTTAAAAAAAAAAGAAAACCCTGAAGCTAGCCCTACCTCAATCTCACCTGTTTATAATGTTACTTGGTGTTTACAAAACACCTTTGAGCATAAAACGGCCTTGTCATAACAACCAGATGCAAGCCCCTTACATGGAGGTAGCCCTGTTTTAGAATGTCCTTGGTCAGAAAAATGCCAAATTCTGGGCCCCAGGAAAATTTGTTTCTATGCCTGACTTTGACCATTTTTAAAGCTTCTTTCAGCTATTTTTAGAAGTAGGTTGTCTATTCCAAAATGCCTTACATTTTAATTCACATAGTAGAGAAATAGGGCATCCCATCCATTCATCTTTGCCATATAAAATGAGCTAGTATTATGATCCCGTTTTTCAGATAGGAGAATTGAGGTAGTATCTCAAGACCAAATCCTCCATGAGTCTGCAGGCCTCACATCCTTGGTTCCTGAACCATCGGTGCTTATGTAAGCCTTAGTGTTTTATTTGCTTATTTTGGTTTTTTAAGAAAATTGGAACTTTATATCACTTAGAAAATTTTTAACTCATTTTTTAGAGTACAGATTTTGTCAGGATACAATTGCATTCCTTTTGCTATTGAAATGGCAAATGCCTCCACTTGTGTGTTCAGAGGTTGGGGCTAAAAGTCCCCATGGACAGACCTAATTCAATACACAATCTATGAATAATGGTCCTCAGAAATTCAGGCTGAAACTATTACGAGAAGCTAGTATTTCAGATCCTCTGCCCCTGAGTTGGTCTCTAGATCACACCTCTGAGACTCTGCTTCTCAGAGCCTTCTTTTTTTTATCATGTCAATACAGAACGCATAACAAATACCTCCGAATATAATATAGAGGACATTTAAAGTTGAAGAAACAGTTTGATCTGTTCTATTTAGAAGACTGGGGGATACGGCTTTTTTAAAGAAAGCACAAGGTGTGGGGTCTAAAATGCCTGGGTTTGAATAGCAGTCCCGCCCCCCGCCCCCCCCACTTCCTGCATCAACTGACTGCATAACACTGAGCAGCTCTTCTTTACCCTCTTGTTAAAAACAAGAGGCCCCAAATGGAGTCCCTCATGCTAGGGGTCACATTACCAAAGTGGAACTTAACTATATTGCAGTATCTGCTTTTCCAACAAGTGGAGCCTTTTTTTTTTTTTTTTTTTAATTAATTTAGAGACAGAGAGAGAGAGCACGCATGTGAGCAGGGGCAGGGCGAAGGGAGAGGGAGAGAGAGAATCTCAAGCAGACTCCCTGCAGAGCATGGAGCCCAACCTGGGGCTCAATCTCACAACCAGAGATCATGACCTGAGCCTAAATCAAGAATCAGACGTTTAACTGACTGAACCATCCAGGCACCCTCCCCACAAATGGAGTCTTAAACCAGTTGATCAGAAATCACCTGATCAGCACTAGCTAAGTCATCTGCCTGATAGAGCCCTGCCATCTGTTAAAGGAAAGTTAACTTTGCAATGACCAACCTGCCTTTTATGCCAGTATAACTTCCTTGTTCCTGCTCCCTTTTGCCTATTAAAGTCTTTCATTTTGTACAGCTCCTCATAGCTCTGTTCTATCTGTTGGAATGGATGCTGCTCAATTCAAGTTGATTTTTGTTCAAATAAATTCTTAAAATTTTTTATATGCCTCAGTTTACCTTTTAACACCCGCTACGGAATAGGCATATTACCTTCATCAAAGGCAAATAAGACAAATAAGACAGTGTATGTATGGTGTATATTGGCATATGGTGTGCACTACGTATGTTTATTTTGTTTATTTTGTTTCTGAGTCCCTTTCCTTCCTCGGGCTGGAACCTGATGATCCCAGCCTACAAACTACTAAGGAATGTGCTGGCTGAGAGCCTGGGCTGTGACCTTAAATGACCCAAGTTCACATCCATTTCTGCTACTTACTTGCTGTGTGATTTGGGATAAGTTAACTCACCTCTCTGTGCTTCAGTTCCCTGACCTGTAAAATGGAGATATAACAGTAACTCCTTCACAAGGTTGTTAGAAGAACTCAATGAACTAGTACGTGTAATGCACTTAGCAGAGCACAGAGCAAGTACATCAGTGTTAGCTCTCATCACCATCATCACTATCACTTGCTAGATTGAATATTTTTATACTTTTGAAAACTGTGTTTAGCTCAATATACCACTACTGTGATATTTAATAAAGTATTGCTTCAGTGTACCTTTGTTTCAAAAAGCTTCCCCCCCAAAGGTTTCAAATTATAGTTGCAAATTACCCATCGAAAGTATCTACTCGACTATTTACAAACGCCAAAGCAATTCAGAACAGTTTTTACAAATCTGACCCCTTCATCCAAATTTCCAGCCCCCAGAGTACAGACTGGGTTTCAAACAACACAATATAAAACAAAGGTATTTTGATACTACTGCTTAGCGGTGTCATGGAGAAGATAGGAAAACTGTCTGTTTGGTCAACGCCTCGAGGCTCAGACAGTCTGCAGATTTCTGAATTTTCCTATCGTAACCTCAGGGCTAATAAAATCATTTTTCTCTGTAGATTCTGCCTTGAGTAAGGATTTAAAAGGAGCCAGGGCTCTGCAGGGCTCTTGTCTCCCCAGGCTCAGCCTGAGCTTTGCCCTTTATTAACACCGATTTCATTTTTGATAAGCAGGAAAAGAGATGCAAAGTTCATGCTTTTTCAAAAGGCTAAACCAGCATCTGGGCCTGAAGTGCTCTCCCCTGTGATAACTATGTGGGGTTTCAGCAGTTTTCCCATTGCTTGGTATTTACTATGTAGTGAATGTGAAGGGAAGGGTGGTGAGCCCAGCGGACCCGGGTGGAGAACGTGTGTCACTTTAATGCCAGGGCCCCAGATGAATTGTCCAACAACTCTTGCTGCTGAGGGTCCAGCCCCGCCCCGCGTTCCACCCCTGTTTTTTAACTCAGAGTGACCAGCTCTGCCTTAAGTTCTGAGAATGCCCTAGCATCTTTCCAATCATTCCTCCTTTTTTCTTAAGTTAAACAATGCTCATTTCTGTTGGTAGCAACAAATATAATCTTTACAAATATATTCACTGAGCACTTAATGTAAGACTCACTGCACTTTTCATCTCTTCATTTCCACAACGTAGCACTACTTTACTAGCCTATTTTAGAGATGGGAAAACCGAGGCAGAGAGAGGTTATGTTACTTTCCTAAAGTCACACAGCTAATTGGTGGAAAAGCTGTACTTGAATCCAGGTAGACTAGTTCAAATGTGCATATGACAAACTCCCAGACTGTGCCCCTGTAGAAGTTGTCTCTAGGGGAGAAAAAGCAGTTTTAGCACTTATTATGCCTAGAACGACAGGGGAAAATTAAAACAATCAAGACGAGAATGATGTGCCACATCTCACTTAAGCAAGACTGAAAAGATATTATTTCCATAGATTAAAAAACAAAAATAAGAAAAAAACCAGTTCCTTTTACATAAGTGAAAATATCCATGTCCACAGACATAATTCAGGCAGAAATGAAATGCAGCCAGCTGTCCACTAGCAGAATCATCGAGAATGTATCTGAAGTAACAACACACTCAAAATTCCATGTATGGCAGTGAGAACAGAAAGCAGGGACAAATGTAAGCTGCCTCTTCACCTCCACCCCCTACTCACCCCTCACTCCTGGAGGGCAGCTCCAGCCTCCTGAGTCACACCTCCCCTCCCTATTGGCTTCCTCACTGCTTTGATGTTCTAATTTTTTAGAACTTTTTCTATTTCTGAGCCTGTCCTTTCCCTCATGAATCGAGGCTCCGGGTCACCTCTGAGGGAGGTAGGTGCACTTGGAGAAGCTGGGAATGCAGTTACCCCCTCACCCCCGACCCCTCCCTGGCAGAGCTTCTACGCAGAGAGAGTAAAAACGTGGCCCATGACCCTAACTATCATTTTTATTGCATGCCTCGCATGCGTGGGGCGCTACACCACACTCATCATTGTGCCACCACAGCTCAGCCACCCCCCACCCCGTCAGGTCGGTGTTACTGCTCCCATTTTAGAAATGCAGAAACTGGGGGGCGCCTGGGTGACTCAGTTGGTTGAGCGACTGCCTTCGGCTCAGGTCATGATCCTGGAGTCCCGGGATCGAGTCCCGCATCGGGCTCCCTGCTCGGCGGGGAGTCTGCTTCTCCCTCTGACCCTCCTCCCTCTCATGCTCTCTGTCTCTCTCTCATTGTCTCTCTCGCAAAATAAATAAAATCTTAAAAAAAAAAAAAAATACAGAAACTGAGAATAAGGGAGATGTAAGTGACTGGCCCAAAGCTGTGTCAGCCAGGATTTCTTTGATTGCAGGCCACAGAAACCAACTCTGGCCACCAAGCAGAAAGGGGGCCCTGTTGACAGGATGTCGGCAGCTCTCTGCATTCAGAAAACCAGAAAACGAAACGAGAACAAGACAACTCCCGGTATCAGGTAAACATCTTGTGCGATAGTTCCAGTGGGATAAATGGGCTCTACCGTTTTTGTCAGGCCTTACTCAAGACTTGGATGCTAGGAGAGTCATGGTCCTCCCATGGCTAGGAAAGGGCAGCACACCTAGAGTTATACTCCTATCAAGAGAGATGGCAAAGAGGGAAAGATGTTCCCCTCCAAGGGAAATCATGTACTGTTAGGAAGGAGGATGAGCAAAACATACAAACTGTATCTTCCATATTCCAAAGTGGCAGAAACAGGATTCAAACCCAGGTTCTTCTGACAGTAAAGTCAGAGCACTTTTCCTGAGGTCTGTGGAGGAGTTGGAGGAAGACAGCCGATAAGAGCTTCTTGGGGCTCAACATCTTTAACTAAACTGACGAGGAACAGAGCCCAGTGCTGGACATAGAGGAGGAGCTGTGTAAGTTCTTCCTGCATAAACAAATCAAAAAGATGCATAAGAAAGCCAGGGAAGCTGACATTCTGATTCTCATTCTCCCTATTTCCCACCCTTGGGGGAACAGGCACCTGTTTGTGATCCTTAAAGCTTATCTGTCTGAACCATGCATTGCTCCAGGGTCTGAGTGGAATCAGAAACCTGAGCCCTCCTTTTCTTTATGAAACCAAGACATCATCAGCCTGGCCTCCAGGGAACTGGATAGCAAGCAGCCTATCTGATGTATGTGCCTCTAGGTAGACACACACAAAGGAATCTTCTTCGGTGGGGGAAAGAAGGTAAACCACAGTGCCCACATACTGCCTCCCGGCTTTCAGAGGAAGCTGGATGTTTCTTAGAGGAAAGAGCTATGAACCCGGCATGGTCTGCTCTCTTCCTAATTCAAAATCTCAGAGGCTGAAAGACTCAGATCTAAAGGGATGTGCTGTTTTAATGAAACAGAGAAGAAAGGAAGATCATATAATTGGGGGTCAGAAGGAGAATGTCTTCTCATGCTGCCAGTTTTCTCTGTTGGAGCTTCCTTGGCCCTGGAGATCTAGGAGGGGACTTTTTATCTCTAAAGCACTGCTTGGGTTTAATGAAAAATAACAAAATAAAAAAAATAAACACTGGGGGAGCCATACCTTTTTCATTGACCTCATTGATCCTGTGACCAATGGCATCCACAGGACCATACATCACTGGAGCTGGAGAAATTTGATGTTCTTTCAGGTGCACAATGAGACCTCAGCTGTGAGATTGAGAGGCTGGGAAAACCACTAAGTTCATTTCTGTCATTTGCAAGGTCAAGCTCCACCAGTGAGAGCTCCAAATATTTCATTGCTAAAAGAATAAGGAAGCTGCTAAAATAACAAAGATGAGGGAGACCCCAGAAATCACCAGCTCCTGTCAGAGAAGCTGAATGTTTACTGAGATGAAAATGGAATTTTTTAAAGGACCAACCGTATTCTTGTAAGAAACTCAAAGCAAAACCCATAGGAAATATTTTATTTTTATGACTATCATTCAAAGCTTACTTCTTTGGAGTCCTTAACACAGGGCCTCAAAGAAACAATCTAGACTTCCTTTTTCTTGTGAATTAAAAAGTATATAATGACTGCTCACAGAGCAGAGAAAAAACAATGGTGTCAATGACCTTGAACTACGTTTCCACGTCACAAGTTTCTCAGCTGTTTTCTAATAATGAGAACAATAGGTAGGGAGAATCTATCACTTGGATAATCCAAAGATTGTTACAATTTTTTCAGCAGCATGCTTTAAACCAGTAATGCTATATACATCTATTTCCCATGGAAGCAAAATAAGACTACAATTTTAAACAAGGGGTGTGCTGATGGAATAAGTGTCATAGACACAATGATTGAGCCCCATAACGGTCCAATTAGGGAAAACTGGAGAACTTCTCAGTGTCCCACGGTTCATGAGATGCTCAACTTCTTACTCCTTCTTCCTACATGGCAGACACAGACAATATCACGACTCCAAGTAATTCAAAGCACACCTTTGGGCAGAAATGCCTGTCTCTTGAGCTTCAACTGTTTCTTTCACAGTTTGGAATGACAGGGATAACCCTGAGCAGTTTTCATTTAAAAGGAATCTTGGGGGGCACCTGGTTGGCTTAGTCAGTTAAGCAGCTGCCTTCAGCTCAGGTCATGATCCCAAAGTCCTGCGATTGAGCCCCACATTCGGCTCCCAGCTCAGCGGGAAGCCTGTTTCTCCCTCTCCCTCTGCAACATCCCCCTGCCCCCGCCACTTGTGGTCTCTCTCAAGTAAATAAATAAAATATTTATTTAAAACAAAAGGAATCTTGGGATGACTTCTTAGATGCCTGCTTTCTATTTTATACCTAACTCTGGGAGCTTTGAACATAATAACATTAGCTAAATTACCTCTGAAATAGGGAAAATAAAGTAAATTTTGAACAACAACAAAAACTGAGTTATACTTAAGAACTATCTAAACTAATCTAACATAACGGTCATTTAATCATTGAGCTTTAAGAGAAAAAAATAAAAATCTAGCTACACAAGATTCAGGAATCCATTTATTCCACAGACATTTGGTGAGGACGTGCTATGAGCCAGGCCCTTGGCTACCAGGCACTGGGGACATGGTGACAGACAAGACAGTCTCTGCCTTCATGGGCTTCCTCCCAGAAAGAGAAGAGAGACAATGGACATGTTACCAACCAACTAATGCTACCTTTCATGTCTTGAAAAGAGTGCTAAAGAAAACAAAACAGATTAACATGATAAAGCATATATTCTTTAATGCATGCTTACTTAGCATCTATACTTTGATGAAATAAATCTTGGCTTTATTTTTCATGCTGCTTTCCACCGTCATTTCCCTCTTCTGTCATTTTAGCCCTTCGTTTTGCTTTTCTGAGCTGAATAAAGATCAACAATGACTGCATTACTTCTGGGGATGGACTGTCTGACTCTAAATTGATCTCAAAGCACTTTGGTACTTTTTATTCCAGGATTTATATTTTAGTAAACTAGAAGTTTTTGAGTCAATGATTCCATGATGTAGAAGCTTGATTGCAAGCGTTGCTTTTACAAATAATATAACATACACCAAAAAAATCCATTTTCAATAAGCTACCCAGGAAGATATAAATATGTTTTCAATAATTCTAATATATTTTGGATATTTTGCTTAAAGCACTTCATACAAAGTAACAAAGTCATGAAAATGAAAAAGCAAAACAGTGGCAGAGAAATGAATTATTAACCTAACTAAGGAACTGGATTTAGCTTTGGACACATCAAATACGAAGGGTGTCTCTGAGTCATGACAGACTCCATTTCATTCCCTTAGTGACCATATCAGTCCCTCATTGGCGCTTCTTATCAAAATCATTTCTTCTATTGACATAAACTCTTCAAATTCCTTAATGCACTTTATTGATGAAAAGTAACTCTTAATTATTCTTACTACTGGCAACAAAGGAATTCTGGGAAAGGAAAATTCACTCATAATCCACAAACCTAACTCAGCCTGAGACTCCATCACTACCAGCTCTTTGACCAGACTTGCTAAAAAACTAAGGAAATGCATACCCACTGTTTCCTTTCCTTTGATTTCCACTGTCATGAAAATACTCCAGGCAGTAAAATGGCCTGGAGGCAGACAGAAGAAAACAAGAGAAGAAAAATCTCTATATAATCCACTGGCTGAATAACCAATCCCCTCCTTTCCCAGAATTCCTTTGTGTTATTGTGTTATATTTATATATTTTAAAATATAGATCCCCAGATTAGAGTTGACTGTATCGTCACAGCCTGAAGGACTATTACTTTACAAAAAAACACATTAGAATTTTCCGAAAAGTGAATTGGATTGCTGTGCCAGTAGAAAGAAATGCAGTTCGGTCTTCCTAAAATCCCCATCTCTAGGTGAAACCGTTTAGTCTCATTTCCATAGCACCAGATTGTTAGGGAGAAAGACAGAGACAGACAGAGACACGGAAAGAGGACCAAAGCCAAGGCTAAGAAGGCCTAGAGAAACAAGTCTCAAAGTGGAATAGAAGCTGATACTTTCTGCAAGAAAATGACTCCCAATGACATCAGCAGCACTCGGATTCTTCAGTTCAACAGAAAATGGTATTCGCCATTATGATATAAATAAGAATGAAGACACGGTCTTCCCTCAACTGGGGCAACTGAATATGGACTGTGTATTAAGTGACATTAGAAATCACCATTGCTTTTCTTAGGTGTTATCTTGGCATGCTGGTTATGAGAGAGTCTGTCCTTGTTTTTGAGAGCTGTGTGCTGAAGTAGTTAGGGGTAAAGGGTCATGATGACTGACGTTTACATTTAAATGGCTCAGTGGAAATAAAATATATATCACATAAAGTAAATATGACCACATGATAATGTATATTGAATAAAAGGTGTGTTTGTGGGTTGCATTCTATCCCTTTGACTTCTCTATATGTTTGAAAATTCTCATACGAAAAAAATGGAAAAACTGCAATAGAAAAATGATATTGTGGCGTCCATCTGAATGAGAAGGACAAATACACAACGAATTATAAAACAAGATAGAGGAAATAAGAGTCAAAACACAACTTTGGATTTTTGCTTGTTCATTTCAGTATTATCTGGGCTAAAGAGGATAGTGACTACCTCTGACTTGGGGGAAACAGAAGACTTCACAAAGGAATTGCTATATATATATATATATATATCCTTAAAAAATGAAAATACTTTAAGAGGCGGACAAAGGTGAAAAGTACACTCCTACAGAGAGGCAGCATTCAGAAAGGCAGAAAGCTATCACATAGGCGATGTTTTTGGGGAATGACAAAGGTGAACAGAAGCTGAGTGTGCATGGAGGTGAAGCTGTGGGCTAGAGGAGTTGAAGATGAGCATGAGCCTGGGCTGAGGTGAGGCCCTGAAGCACTCTGAATGTCCTAATCATGACCACGGACTTTGTATGCTGGGTACAGGAGAGACCCTTGAGGTTTGTTCAGTGGGTTTGCTTGTTTCCAGCAGAAGAGTGAGGCAGTTATTTATATGTTTTCCCTAACATTGTGTTATATTTATATATTTTAAAGTATAGATCAAACAACAGAGATGTTCAAAGGATAATAGTTATCACCTCCTAAATGGGCCAGGCACCATTCTAAGCACAAAGTGTGCATGAACTCACTCCACCATCACCACTTCCCAATGGGGCGGGGACTGCTATCATGGTTCCAATTTTGTAGAAAAGAAAACTGAAGCACAGAGGCTGAGCAAATTCTTCAAAACCACAGAACTAACAAGTGGCAGAGTGAGGATTAAAACCTGGGCAGACTGGCTCAGAACATTCTATAATACAGCCTCTCTTTGTAAGAGAAAATGGAATAGAAAGAGATAATGCTATTCTTGAGAAGCCACCTTGAGAAACTTATCTGAGAAATATTATTGAGCCTACAAAGCTATATACATATAATTTGAATGTTTTATTATATAGAGGTATATAAGTAATTATAGACTTACTTATAATTAAGTAAATCATATTATAGAAGTATAGAAATATTATGGAGTAATATATAAATAAATATTATATTATGGAAGATTAAATTTTATATATATATCTATATGAAGAGAGGAGAGTTATAAAGATAATGCTATACATCTCTTTCCCATGGAAGCAAAATAAGACTACAATTTTCTTCTCTAAAAGAAAGAAAGGGAGCTAAGCCAAAAGGAGTAGAATTTGAATCTGACCAGCCATGAAAACTTAAATAAAATAAAGTAAAACTATCCCTTCAGGCAATTGTCCAGCTCTAGCAACTGCAGGTAAGTGCAGGTAATTGAACCTACCCCCATCCTACCTCCCCTCTGTGATAGAGGCAATCATGAAATTCTCTACAGATGCAAATCTATACTTGCTAATATTTCCCTTGGCCTCAAGAAGATCCAGCTACAGCAGATCTGAGATACAATATTCCTGCTATTATGGAGGACAACAACTTTGTCATTGTCTATGAGTTGATGGTAGGGAGGACACTCTTTTTTTGGCGGGGGACACTCTTGACAGAGCAATTCTTAGATTCTTCTTTGGAGTCATTGATTTTTTTTAAAAATATTAATATTTTTATCTCCCCTTGCCATATCCCCTTTCCCTTTCCAAAGTCAACCAGGCAGAAGAATATAGCCAATTGGAAAGAAGAGATTTTGCAACACACTTCCTGCCTTGGCTTTTGGTTTCAAAAGTCTAAGGAGGAGGTGGGGCGCCTGGGTGGCTCAGCCGTTAAGCGTCTGCCTTCGGCTCAGGTCATGATCCCAGGGTCCTGGGATTGAGCCCCGCATCGGGCTCCCTGTTCCGCGGGAAGCCTGCTTCTCCCTCTCCCGCTCCCCCTGCTTGTGTTCCCTCTCTCACTATATCTCTCTGTCAGATAAATAAATAAAATCTTAAAAAACAAAAAGTCTAAGGAGGAGGTGATTTCAAGTGCAATGGGAAAGTAAGAGAAGTCACAGTGAGATGGGCTCAGAGGAAGGTCTCCCGAGCAGTGGGGAAGAGTGCTCTTCCTGAGGGGTGGCAGGCAGACAGCAAAGCCTCAGGGGTATATCTCTGGGATGCTCCCAGGAAGACCATATCCTAAGCTCTGAGGCTCACTGCATTGTCAAAATTTCCTTGCCCACAAAAATGGAAGGGTGGCAGGGCCATAAGACCTTAGGGGACCATGAGAATAGGGACAAAGCATACAAAAGGATGAAGTCCCCCAATGGCTTCGTACCACCTAAGACCTTGAAGCTTTAGCATGACCCTAGGGAGAGGAGGAGTCTCATGATGGACTGAGGCTAAATTTCCTGCCAGCCAGAAAGAAGGGTATTGTGTTGATTGAGAGGAAAGAAAGAAATGTGGTATTTCTTGCCTACTTGAATTCATGCTGGGAATCCTATTGTTACAGCTGTAATCTTTTTGAATGCAAACATTTTCAAAGCCTCATAAGAGCTAACGAAAAAAATAGTACCAGAGAACTTTAATATCTTTTTTTTCCTTCCCAATAGCCAAAAAAAAGGGGGGGGGAGGGCCAAAAAAAGTGTGGGGGGTGGGGGTGGGGAGAAAGAAAAAGAAGAAAAAAACATGGAAAAGCAAACACTACAATCAGAGCAGAGCACTATAATCTAGTAGCAGTTGCCTATAAAAAGATTGTGATTTGAGGAAGAGCAGAAAGACACTGCAAACTTTTTCTACTGTGGCCTATAATTGCATTATTAACAAGTATGCCAGATTCTTAAGCATTATTGCCCCCCAGTTTGTGCACTTCCAAGTATAAATACTACCAAGGACAGTCAAGAATAATAACATTCTCTTTTCTCTGTGACAAGAGGGTTAAATCTTGATGAAATCAGTCTTGGTATTTAGGGTCCCTGAAACAGGTCAGTGCAGAACAGAACAAAGAATAGAATTAGGCAGCTTAAAGACCAAAGAAAAACTAGAACTACATTGTGATTTTGCCTAATGGTGGGATTTTGCTCAGAGACCTCACCAAGCCTGAAGTGGTTTTGCCTCACTTGACTCCCAACCATTCCCAGGCTGATGGGGCATACTGCAAGGGAGAGGGGAAAGCAGCTGGCCTTCCTCCAGATATAAGAAATATAATAGGATTGATGTATACTTTTGAAATCATCCTAAATCTTGTACCGGCACACAGACGTGTAAACCATCATGTTTTCTTGGGGATCACTGCAGCTTTTATGATCAACCCCTTTGTTGAGCTCAATGATCATCGAGGTCCCTGCCAACACTGAGATGCTTTGATTTGGGGAATATTTCATTACCAAGAAGTTAGAGGGGTTGTTGGGGTCAAGAAAAATTGACCGCAGAGTATACTATTTGAAGGGGAAAGTTACTGTTGGGCCTGAGTTGGAGAAATACTTAAATGCCTTTTAAAGGTATACTTTCACCTAGTACCTTCAATGAAAAGGCTGGGGTAATGACAGCCAGCAGGCCCACTGAAAGGCCCACAAAGCAGAATAGAATTACCATCGATAGTAATATAAGTAAAGTATCAGCCCTGTTTGCTCAGGCCTTTCCCTCTTTCCAATAAGTGGTTGGCAATGAGCCTTCCCAGCCCATGTCTGGCCTGGCTTCAGAGCACATTCTCTACCACTCATGCATCTGACAGGCCCAGCACTCTACCACGTCCCTGCGGCCACCATAAAAACATATGACCTAAGCCTCCCTAACTATCTTCTAACACGTGTGGCCTGCCCTCGGCTGGTTTCTGCCCTGCACCAAGTTTTTACTTCGGTTCTCTGCTGAAGGAGTCTGGATCTTGAGCTCACATGGAACCCGTGTTGAATTTTGACAGACTGTTACTCTTGGTTTGGACCAGGCTAGTTGTATCTCCCAAATGCTGACTGATCAATGCAAGAACCTCAGCGGAGGTCCCTGGGTATGGATCCAAAAGTAAGCATGGTCCAGGACTGCTGCTCCTTCATTATGCCCTGCCCAACCCTGGCTCTGGGCCTCAGCCTGAGTCTGATGCCAGAAGCAGATGAAACTTCAGGGAAGTCTGAAGGAAGCATACCCTTCCTACCCTCCCCTGCCCTTTGAGGGAAGGATAAGTATATATCTTATCCTTCCTTAGGATAAGTATATATCTTATCCTTATCCTTATAAGGATAAGTGGAAGGGATCTGTATTACTGTATTCAGACAGTAAGCCTGTGCCAAACTGTATTTTCTAAAAACCGCTGCATCTATGTTCTGGATTCCAAATGTTCTTCCATTATCTCGACATTGAGAGTTCACATCTATTCCATTCCCCTTGAACCTTGGCAAGGCTTTGTAACTGCCTCAGTAAGTAGAGCGCTGTGGAAGCGACACCATACGGTCAACTTCAAAGGGTGAGTTTACAAAGGCAATATGGCTGCCACTTGGCTCTCTGTCTTGAGATGCTCACCCTGGAAACCACTGTGTGGAATGAATGCCCAGATTGCATGGAGACGGAGTGTGTAGATATTCCAGCCTATGCTCTCAAGGGGTAAGGTCTCAGCCAATAGCCAGCATCAGCCATTAAGCATGTGAGTGACAGAAGATGATTCGAGCCCCCAGTTGTCAATCATGCTATTCTTGAATCTTTCATCTGAGGCCCCACACACTGTGGAATGGAGGCAAACTGTCCTTGGGTTCCCGCCTAAATTCCTGGCCCATGGAATCCATGGGCATAATAAACAGCTGTTTCTTGCAGTAAGTTTTGGGGTAATTTGTTACATAGTAACAGATAGCCTGAATCCATAAAGGATGTGGGTGCCCACGTGTAATCCTCCTTATAATTCCACCATCGTTTTGCAAATAAGGGCTAAAATGAACATAAAAGCAACCTTGAAGGGTGAAAACTATGTCAAAAAGCATCCAGATGGCATGAGCCCATTTCTAAGAGTGGTTGCCTGCTTGATGCTGAGCCTCTGCCTTCTGCAACACCAGATGTGATGGTCAGAACAACCTCGGTCTTCCCTTTTCCAAAGACAGGAAGGGCAGTTTCAGGATCACTTCCCACTGTCCAACCTGAGAAGCAGTTTTCCACAGATACATGCACACACTGAAACCCTGCTCGCCAAAAGTCACCCAGAACTTCTTTTGATACCGACGATCTTATATAGAGAGACGTTTACAAGCACTCCCAATACCCAAGACAAATTATAAATGGTGCCACTAATTCACTGAAGACTGTTGCTTGCCTTGCATTAATCCCCCCTGTTGATACCATTACTTCATATTCTCTTTATGGTAGATTGAATGATTGGCCACAATGATTTGCCCCTCCCTGTAGCCCCTCCCTTTGTCAGGTAACTATGCTCATCCCCCTGCTAGAGGCAAGACCCTTCCCAGCCTCCTGGGTGTTGCAATTGGCGTGTGTTTTTCTCTGGCAAATGAAGGTGAGTGACAGCCACAGTGTGCTGGTCTGAGCTTATGTTTTAAATAGCACTTAAACTCCCACTTTACCTTGTATCTCTGTCATGGAGTGGTGTAACCTAACAACAGAAGACTGTTAAAGTACATTTACATTGCAGGAGTACCCGAAAAAAGAATGTTTGTTTTCTCTGCCTAGATTCTCTGAAAACCTCAAAGTTTCTGATACCTGGTTATTCTGCCTTGACACAATGAAAGCAACATCACTAGGGATGTTTGCAACAAATCTGTCCATTGGAAGAAATCTACATCGAATCGTCTTGAAGCAAAATAGCCTAGTTCAGGAGGCAACCCCGGGGCGGGGTGGGGAGGTGAAGAAAAAAAAGAACTGGATGTTTAAAAATTTGACCTTTGTAAAGTACCCTGGGAGATGGGGGCGGGGCTGTAAAATGTAAAAGAAACAAAATTTGACCTTCACAAAAGATCCATTGTGCTTGATATTTATGCAAAAGCCTCCACATTCACAAAATGGGATTTGTACCCTGCGTCCTCAATTAGGAGAAGGGGAAATACTCTAAATTAGTTACAGGCCCTAGCTTTCCGCTTGCCAACCAAAGCAACTGAATCCCTGATAAACATCACACACACACACACACGCACACACACACACCCTCCCCACCGCCCCCAACAAAAAAACTTCCTAGCAAATGCAGCCTGGAGACCACATTAATCAGAAATACCTCAGTTATTTCACACAATGTGACCTGGCCTCAACACTGTGATTATTTCTGGGGCTGTTATATGTTATGTTATTTTTATACTGGTTTCAACAAGGCTTGTTATGTTTCCCAAGTGTAATCAATCACATTCATTATTTTCAGGTTTCTCTCAGCTGTTAACCTTCTCATTGGGGTAACCGTGTGGAATTTCACAACCCAAGCAAGCTCGTTGGCTTGTGTGGCATTTCCATTTCTCAATTTTGGCAGGCTGCTGAAAATGGGGTTCAGTGGCTGTGTGCAGTCAGTCATTCAGCCGGCAGGGACAGCATCCTTCATCTGTTGCTTTTTTCCCCTTTGCCACAGAAATCTTCCATTTTTCTGTACAATAGAAGACAGGAGATTTTACCGAATCTTAATGTTAATACAAAGCACTCAAGTTTGACCTTATATTCTCATTTTTCACTTCATGAAAAACAGAGCAAAAGAAGCAGAAAATGGATTCTCTCTAGTTTCACCTCAAAATACCTCCAGTTCTGAGTTTCGGGATCATAAAATGCATTAAATATTCAAAGCTAACAGGGAAAAAAGATCCCAAACCTAAGTCCATAATAAGAAATATATATTAAGACTGTTTTATAAGACACTGTCCTTAAACCCTTTTTCTTCCCCACCAGAAATCATATGGGTTCCCAACACTATCCAAAAGAGCATTCCTGTGAAACCTTTCGTAAGCAAAAATGGCATAAAGCGAAGTTGCGATTACCATTAATTTATGTGGAAACCTTTTTTGAGCATTCCCAGACCCCAAAAAATCACCTCTGTTAGGCTCTTCTGATGCCTTAGAACATATCTTGCTGACAGATGCCCAAAATAAATCCAGATAAAGCACAGATGCTCACAAACACAGCTCAAAGCTATGGTGGCTTGATGCTGAGATGCTGAGTGCAGTTCCCTGGGAAGGAATTGGCAAGACCACTCTTGCCTCTATCACAGTTCATTGCCATAGGCAAAAAGCCTCTTTGGATTTCTCCCCACTAGTGAAAACATGTACTGACATAGTTCATTCATAAAAGCAAAAGTACGTATGGCAAACTTTCGAAACGCGAGGGAAACCTGTACTATGAAAGGTAAAGTCGCCCTCTCTACGATGGTAAAGCTTAACAATGGAAATTTCAAACTACCCTTCTCTATATAGGGGACCAGAATCTAAATGAACTGGAAAAAATTTGTAGACTTGGGGAAAAAAATGAATGTGAAGTATTTTCCTAAGTTGGAGAATTCCTACCTAGAGTAAGGGGGCTTTCCTGGGCTATGATAAACCAAGTACAGAATATTGGTGGTGTAGTGGGGGCAAGGATTAGGAAGTTTGTATATACATTTTCATCACCTAGTATGTACAATCTGTCCCATTACTGGGTCTTAATTATCAGAAGTATATAATGCAAGGTTACCACTATATGGTCCATTTAAAAATGCAACTACTAACACAGGCCTAATATAGGCAAAACATTATTCCAATTTCTGCTGAGACTTACAGAGTTGAGCAAGATACAGACTCCGTTTTCAAGGAGGTTGCATGGTAAGCAATCACCCACATAGAAAGCAGGTAAGTGCCACGGTGCAAGATAGGCAAAGGGCTTTGTGGTGTCAGAGTAAGAAGGAAGGACACATGACAAGGGAGAATCAGGGAATGCTTCAGATACGGCTGGATTCTGCATCGCCGGTGGACACCTGCTGGCTAAATGGGGTCCATGGATTCCACTTAGCTCCCGTGATATTTTTAAAATATTGTATGTAAATTCGTTGCCAACACTGAAACTTTGGAATATTGCTTATAAATATCTGGAATTCTGGCTTCTCTTGCAAAATAAGATGATCTGAAAATTCTGGGTCCATGTGCCAGCCTGACAATAATTACCTAGAGTGGAACAGAAACCGACACAGCTCTCCATTTTGCTATAGTCCGCACCACTCCCTGTTGCACCAACCCCTGGCCTGCTTCATTCCTTTCTTTTGTCTGCTTTGATCCTATATGCTTCTGTCTGCCTTAAAGAACAGATAGAATATCAACACACAGAGCTGGACAGGGAAGATCAGAGAAAGGTACAGAGGCAGAAGAGCTTAGGCTATGTTTAGGGAACTGTAAGCAATCTGCTCACAGAATAGGCTTAAGAATGAGATGAATTTGGGGGTGTTTGGGTGTTTGGTTTAGTTGATTGAGCATCCAACTCTTGGTTTCCGCTCAGGTCATGAGATGGAGCCCCGCGTCGGGCTCTGTGCTCAGTGGGGAATCTGCTTGGGATTCTCTCCCTCTCCCTCTGCCCCTTCCCCTGCTCAAGTCCTCTCTTCCTCTCTCTCTCAAATAAATAAATAAATCTTAAAAAAAAAAAAAAAGAATGAGCTGAATTTAAAAATAGACAAATGGTGGCTGAGACAAGTGAGGGGGAATTCCATGCACTTTTTCTAATGCTTGGATGAAGCAAACTGACTTAATTTGGTCAGAATGTGAAGCCAATTCAGAATGTTAGATAGAGAATTGCCACCATCTGAGGTAGCTTTCAGGCTGATTAATCACATGTGAGCAGAACAGAGCTAGGATTCTATTGCAGATGTTCAGATACAGCAGGAACTGAAAAGGTAGCACAGGCTTGGTGGACACTGAGGAGACGGTATAAATCAGGCTTGGTAATGCTTAGATAGGGTGACGGGGAAAGAACAAAGCAGGCAGGGAGAAAGAAAAAGCAAAAAGGGGCGCCTGGGTGGCTCAGTCAGTGAAGCGTCTGCCTTCGGCTCAGGTTATGATCCCAGAGTCCTGGGATAGAGCCCCGCATCGGGCTCCCTGCTCGGCAGGGAGTCTGCTTCTCCCTCTGCCTACTCTGCCTGCCGCTCCCCCTGCTTGTGCTCACTCTGCTTCTCTCTCTCTCAAATAAATAAATAAAATCTTAAAAAAAAAAAAAAAGCAAAAAGTCCTCTGTGGCTAGAGTCCCAAGCTCAAATGTCTCCAGGGACAGGCATGTAGCAGAAAGAAGCTAAGTGGCAGGGATAAACGTCAAGGATTGGTGGAGACTTTGGTGAGCTGGGGAAAGCATATTCAAAATCAAATTATAAACTCAAAGCACAGGAAGTATTGTGCCCATCAAGAAAAACATGTTAATGCAACAGGATCAGCAAGCTGCCCACCACAAGCCTTGAAATTGGTTAACAGACATGAAAAGGCATGATTATAGGGGGTCCTCCCAGTAGAGACGTCTACCAAGCCAGGGCAAGCACATGTCTGAAGGTTAGGAGAGGGTGAAAGGTTCTGATTTGCGAACTGATGAATAAATGATAGACTCTCAGGATTGGGGATCATGAAGTTCAGGGCTTCATCCACGTGCTGATGACAGTTGAGGCTATGGCAAAGGTAAGAGAGCCAAGGAAGAGAACCAGAGGATGGGAAGAGAATGGAAGCTTCCCCGCAGTGGGTCTTTTTTTTTTTTTTTTTTAAGATTTTTTTATTTATTTATTTGACAGAGAGAGACACAGCGAGAGAGGGAACACAAGCAGGGGGAGTGGGAGAGGGAGAAGCAGGCTTCCCGCTGAGCAGGGAGCCCGATGTGGGGCTCAATCCCAGGACCCTGGGACCATGACCTGAGCGGAAGGCAGATGCTCAACGACTGAGCCACCCAGGCGCCGCCCCCGCCCCCCACCCCCTGCAGTGGGTCTTTAAGGTGCACCTGTTCTCTGGGAGCCAGACGAGAAAGCGAGGAAGCAGAGGCTGAGACATGGATGCAGAAGCAGGAAGTGAACTGGGAAAAAACACAGTGTTGTGAGAAATAGAGAAGGAAAAAGTTTGTTTTTTCCTTCATTTCATCAATTTCATATTCATCAATTTCATAGTGGAGAAAGGGTCTCCACTATGAAATTCCCTGTTCCCTCCTGTCCCCTTCTCAAAGTCTCACTTAATTAAAATACCTTTCTTCCAAAATTGATGATTTCTACAATAGCCTTTCAGAGTAAAGGTAAAAGGAATTCCATCTGTTCTTGGATCTTCTGTCTGTCCCTTTTGCCCCTGGGCAAGGCCCCATACCTGCATCAGGATTAATATGCAAAGCAATGTTTTCAACCACCAGCTTGCCCCTGATGTGTGCAGATGCAAGTGAGACAGTGTCTTTTATGTGATCTCTCAAATCCCTATCTGCTTCCTTCTTTGGTGACATTTGGAACTCGCCAAAGGAGCCAAGTTTTCCTGGGCGTCACTCTCCTCTCCTCGCTTCCCAGCTGTGAGTAGGAAGATGCCACAATAAGCGGAAACCCTCCCCTGGGTGAAGAGCTAGAGCTGAAATCAGGATACATGTCAGAGTACCACAAACCTCCCCGTCCCAGCCGTAAATCTGGACTCAAAGCCACTTTATGGGTTTCAACATCATCACTGAAGCCAAAATTATTCCTAAATCACCCAACTTGTGTCCCAGATGACAACCTGCAGGCTTAGTGATTTTGCTTTAAAAATAAATAAATAATTGCTCCCCGCTCTTCCTTGAAAAGATGAAACTGCAAATCGGCAGGGGATACTATTTTTTAATTCAGGGAACATCTGTTACCCAGCTGGCTTCAGCCCTTTTATGAGGCCCTGAATCACAGAATGGCAGGAGCTCCTGAGATGTCCTTAATGTCAGGGCTCCCTACAACTTTAATCTTGAGAGATGCCGTCGCCCCAGCCCACACCCGGTGACTTGCCTGGCTGAGCTAGTTTCCCACACCACCCCTCTAAAGACAGGGATTCAGAAAGCTGTTATGTTCTACCTTTTCCACGACTGGCAGTAAAGTTCCCAAGTCAATACGGATGATGGAGGCCAAAGTCACATCCCTGAGACAAGAAAGTGCTCCGTCTACACCTAGAAAAGGGAGGGTCCTGTGATTTACCTGCGGCGCTTTTGCTCAAGGGCAAAAGGTGTCCAAGGCAAAAAAAGCTCCAAATTAACAACAAAAATTGAAAAGGAAATTAGATGTCAAGGTCCACCATGAAAAGTGGTATTTCTAAAAGGCCCAGAGAGGCAATTGCTTCTACTCTGTTGCTGCAGCTAAAGACACAGTACCTTGTCCTCCCGGCCCCTCAGACTCACCAGGCATGTCCACCTTTGCAAATGAATCATGCTGTCCATCCTCCCTAGTTCTCTGTGCCAGCAGAATCTTCTCTTTCCTTCATGGCATGGGGCAAATCCTGTCTTTTTTACAAGGCTTTCTTTCCTTTCTGGGCTACCTGCATCACTTTCTCTGAAGCAGTATTAAACTACAGTATTCATTTTCACTCTTAGTCCCACATGCTCTGTCTTAGATGCTGCAAGGGAAAGTCTTGTCTCCCCAGCCAGATCACAAACTTGATGACACGAACTCTCCTTGGATGTCTTCATATCCTCTGCAGTGGTAGCACCATGGCATGCCCCCAAACCCTCCTAGTAACCACCCCTGAACACAGGACATTATGCATAGATATATGGCAAGATACAAGCCACAGAAAAACAAAAGGTTCAAAGAATTTTCTTTTATTATTTGAAAGAAATACGTAATTACATGCAAAATACTTTGCCTATTAAATTCATGCTGCTAATTTCTGTGTAGCAAGAAACTCCATTTGAGGGAAGATTAGTTTCTCGAATCTTTCACAAAGTCCAAGAAAGAGTCTCTTAACAGAGAACTCCCTTTTCCTTATTCACCAAAATTACCATAATCTCAACCAGAAGCTGTTGAAATTATACATGTCATTCTAAGTAAGCTGTAGATTTGTCTGTTTTCTTTCTTTCCTTTCCCTTTCCCTTTCCTTTCCTTTCCTTCCTTCCTTCCTTCCTTCATACAACAGTGCCACATATTGTCCTAGATTCTGAGAATACAGTGCTGAATAGGACAAAAACCCTGCTCTCATGGAGCTGACATTCTGATAGAAGAAACAGACAGTAAATGTATGAATGAGCAATAATTATCAGGATGTGATCTATACCATACAGAAAAAATAAATAAATTAGGAAAAGGAGCTAGAGAATAATGGGAGAATGCAGAGACCGAGTGATCAAGGAGGACTGAAGAGATGGCATTTGAATGGAAACTTGAAAAAAAAAATGAGAGAGCAAGCAATGCTCAAGAACACCCAGACAGAGAGAAGAGCAAGTGCAAAGTCCCTGGAGCAAAACTAGTTGGAGTATTCAAGGGATAATAAGGAGACCAGTGAGTCTGGAGCAATGAATCTGGAGAAGAATGAGCAAGGAGCAGAGTAGATCCCTCACCAGGAACTGAATCATCTGGCACTTTGATCTTCGTCTTCCCAATTCAGAACTGTGAGAAACAAATGTCTGTTGTTTAAGCCATCTGATCTGTGATACTCGGTGATAGAAGTCTGAGCTGACTAATACAGGTAGTAACGAAATAAGTGCAAAATACCAACGGGGCCTGAAAGATGCTGTGACTGTAGAGAAGGGGAGAAGGGAAATTCCCAAATAAGGTGACATTTAGCAGACCCTCTTATTAGTAATTTCTATCTCCAAAATAAATTTTTTAAATGATTTTATTTATTTATTTGAGAGAGAGGAGAGGGAGAGAGAGAACACAAGCAGGGATGGGGCAGAGGGAGAGGGAGAAACAGACTCCCCACTCAGTAGGGAGCCCCAACATGGGGCTCGATCTCAGGACCCCAGGATCATGACCTGAGCCAAAGGCAGACGCTCAACCAACTGAGCAACCCGGTGCCCCTCCAAAACAAATTTCTATCATTTTCATGTAAGTGCTGGCTGAGATTGCTTAGCATGAGTTCATTGTTCTTCCCAATGGTGATATTCTTATCTATATGTTTTAGATATTTTATATACTCTGCATGAACTCCCAGAATCCACACATCTGGCTTCATTAGATATTTTTGCATCTCTTTTCATTCCTTAAATAAATTGCATTTATTTGAACTTCAACTAATTCAGTGATCATTGAATCTACCTCTTTTATAAGGTAATAGTGCATAAGTCTGGTCTTTGGAGGAAAACTCTCCAAGCACATCTATCATTATAAAATATATTTTGTTCTGCGTTCATTTTGTTGATTCATCTGCCTAAACCCCATAAGCCCTGTAAATCCTCAGAAGACAAAAGAGATCAAAGTCCTTCCATGAATATTTACGTTCAACTCCTCCGATTCCGGTCCTCTGGTCCCTGTGGTAGGAGCCCCTTGTTTTCTCTGAAGGTGCATACAGGTAAATTCAATCTTCCAGCATATGCTACCAAAATATTTTCTCTCCCTGAAACTCAATAGCCTTCTTAGCAAGTAAGACTGAACAAAAAGGGGGGTGCCTGGGTGGCTCAGTCTTTAAGCATCTGCCTTCGACTCAGGTCCTGATCCCAGGGTCCTGGGATCCGGCCCTGCATTGGGCTCCCTGCTCTGCGGGAAGCGTGCTTCTCCCTCTCCCACTCCCCCTGCTTGTGTCCCTCTCTTTCTGTCTCTCTCTCTAATAAATAAATAAAATCTTTACAAAAAAAAAAAAAAGACTGAACAAAAAGGAATACATTAATCTTCTCCAAAATAAACAAGCAGGAGAGGAAGCACTCAAATGGGCTAGGTTCTGGAGTCTTCTGGAGCTCAAGTTTATATTGCAGAGTTTTACAGATTTTGTTGGTGGAGGTGCATTTGTGGTTTAGAGTTTGACTTTGTGATCCTGTTCCACAGTAAGAAAAGTCACACCCCTTGCAAAACTGAGACACTTACTAGAATCCTGTGGTGTTTGCCTGCTTCGATTTTCACACAGCAGAGCCAACACGAAATGAAGGATAGTGTTGCAAAGGGAAACGTGGGACACTTGCAAAAATTCACAGCTGGAGATGGCACCACCTCTGCTGTGCAGTCTTCCAATGTCAGCAGCCACCTTCTTCTCAAACAAAGGCGATGTTAAGTTAGCTTCTGTCTGAAAACTTGCATCTAGAGGTGAAGTCTCAAGTGGGGATTGCAACTATACACTGCAGTTAAGAAAACCACAGTGGAAAATGCCAAGAAATTTTTATATTTGTTTTAATGATTTCAACTCACCTCAAAGGGGCTTTGAATCATCAGGTGGCTCTAAATGCCAAGTAGGCCTGCTGGGCAATTGGGTTGAAGTGATAAAAGGCTGTGCTAAGTCAATAAATTTGTTTGTTTTTTATTCAATTCTTTGTGAGGCATCTCGGCCAATATTCCTAACAGGCACACCAGGAAAAAGTAGTACAAAAATCACAGAGGTGCAAAAATCACAACAAAAATCAATTAGAGAAATAAGCTTTGGGAAATGTAAATTGGAGCAGATGAAAAATTAGATAAAAATTCCCAGAAGCACTACAGAACGCGACAGATCGCAGCCAAAGAGAGAAGCCACTGCATAACCAGTAAATTCATCTGATAATTAAAGGAAACATATTCTTAAAATAGCATATTTCTTTTTATTAAAAACAAAACAAGGGGCGCCTGGGTGGCTCAGTCGTTAGGCGTCTGCCTTTGGCTCAGATCATGATCCCAGGGTCCTGGGATCGAGCCCCGCGTCAGGCTCCATGCTCAGCTGGGAGCCTGCTTCTCCCTCTCCCACTCCCCTTGCTTGTGTTCCCTCTCTCGCTGTGTCTCTCTCTGTCAAATAAATAAATAAAATCTTTAAAAACAAAAACAAAAACAACAAAAAAAGGGGGTGGGAGGCACCTGGGTGGCTGGTTGGTTAAGCATCTGCGTTTGCTCAGGTCATGATCACAGGGTCCTAGGATTGAGCCTGCAATGGGGCTCCCTGCTCAGTGGGGAGCCTTCTTCTCCTCCTCCCTCCGACCCTCCCCCCACTTGTGCTCTCTGGCTCTCTCTGTCAAATAAATAAATAAAAAACAAAACAACAACAACAACAAAAAAAACCCTCTCTAGCATGAGTCTGTCCAAATAGTAAAACTAGGACACTGGCCAAAGAGAATATCACAAATGAATATTCCGAGTTTCCTAATAATACTCATTTGTTCTGTTGTGTTACGAAGTCTCCAGGGAGAGAAATATATGTTTATGAATGACAAATCTGTATTGTTTGGCAAAGGAAAACTGCCTTTTCTTTCACTTCCTTTGATTGGCTATTTCAACCTAAGAATGTAAGATTGGGATCCTTTTCCAAGTGGCAACCTGCTCAGAGGGGAAACTGACTCAGTCAATATCTGTCTTACTTAATTCCTACTAATACAGACCCTAATGTCTCCCTGGTAAACATGCTCATTAACAAAACTTTGACAAAGCTTGTACATTCCCTATACTATTTTAATTAAATAACAGTAATGTTTGAAAACATTCTCTTTGCTAAAAAATTAGATTATAGAAATGCTTAAATTTCTCTTTGACTTTTAGCACCAAATCTGGCTCCTCCCACTTCCTTTTACTTTGCCTGCTTTCTCCAATCCCTTGTCTCTAGAATATACACATTAGAGCACATATATTTTGTGGTGTTTGTGTTTCATAAATTGAATCATATTATACACACATTTCTGAATATCTGTTCTTGTTCACTGACCAATGAGATATGGAACTTTCTATGGTAGTACAAATAGACCTGCCTCAATCTTTTTGATCAGCTGCATAGTATTCCTTGAGAATTTTAGTATGTATTTTGCCATTCTCCATTGATAGATACTTAGGTTGTTTTTATTATTTGCTTTTATAAAAACTCTTCAGTGAGCATCTTTTCACAATATACCCTTGGGTATTCCTCAACATGTTTTTCCAGAGTACAAACAGACAAGAGAAATATCTTAAGCTTTTTAAGTACTGTGCTAAAATAGTAGGGAATAAAGAATGGAATAAAATGCACCTGTCATACACCAGTCAGAATGGCTAAAATTAACAAGTCAGGAAAGGACAAATGTTGGCAAGAATGCAGAGAAAGAGGAACCCTCATACACTGTTGGTGAGAATGTAAGCTGGTAGAGTCACTCTGGAAAACAGTATGGAGGTTCCTCAAGAAGTTAAAAGTAGAGCTACCCTACGATCCAGCAATTGTACTACTAGGTATTTACCCCAAAGATACAAATGCAGTGATTCAAAGGGGCACCTTCACCTCAATGTTTGTAGCAGCAATGTCCACAATAGCCAAACTGTGGAAAGAGCCCAGACGTCCATCAACAGATGAATGGATAAAGAAGATGTGGTTCATATATACAATGGAATATTACTCAGCCATCAGAAAGGATGAATACTTACCATTTACATCGACGTGGATGGAACTGGAGGGTATTATGCTGAGTGAAATAAGCCAATCAGAGAAAGACAATTATCATATGGTTTCACTCATGTGGAACATAAGAAACAGAGCAGAGGATCATAGGGGAAGAGAGGGAAAACTGAATGGGAAGTCATCAGAGAGGGAGTTCCCTCCCTCTCTGTGTTCCCATGAGAGACTCTTAACTCTAGGAAACAAACTGAGGGTTGCTGGAGGGGCAGTGGGTGGAGGGATGGGGTAACCAGGTGATGGGCATTAGGAGGGCACACGATGTGATGAGCACTGGGTGTTGTATGCAACTGATGAATTATTGAACTCTACATCTGAAACTAAGGATGTACTATATGTTGGCTAATTTAATTTAAATAAATAAATAAATAAATAAATAAATAAATAAATAAATAAATAAATAGAATGCACCTGTCGGACTAAAAGAAATAAAGTTAAAACTTTCCCAAAGAAAACGAGAAAGCTACAGCAGGTTGGTTTGGAACTGATTCTTAAAAGTCAGAGACCCCTAGGTTCAAATCCTAGTCCCTGTTCCAACCTGAAACAATCTAAGTGTCCTTCTATGGCAATGGCAAAACACGTACTACCTAAGGAACACTATATAGTTCATTTTTTTTAAATGAGGCAGGTCTAGATATATTAACATAAGAGAGTGTAAATTTGTGTAACTTTTAAAAATTTACTTCCTTGTCAAGCTTTAGTCTCCCCATCAAAATGTGGAAATAACAATTTTAAAGTGAATCTACAGCACAAATTAAATGACTGAATACTTGTTAAGCACTTAGTATACCACATGACACAGAGTAAGTGCTCAATAGATACTGGTTCCCACTATAATTTTTGATCTGTCCCAAGATGGTGGAGAAATTTCAACAACCCAAGGCCATTTATTAATTTGTCAGTCATTTACGAAGCATATATTATTAGTCATGTTTTATGCTACCTGAGTTGAGGAAAACATAGATGAATGAAATAATATTTGCCCTCAAGAATCTGGGGAGGGGGGTGGAGGTGCGCCTGGGTGGCTCAGTCGGTTAAGGGGACCAGATGCTGTCCGAGTACAGTCAATCTCTTTCTTTCACCACAAACCCAGAGATACTTTGAGTTTGAGTTTTTAAAACTTCCCTTGTAGGATTCAGTCTCATTTAATAAAACACAGGCTTTTCTACTTGGTTTCCAAGACTGCATATTTTAGAATCTAGATACCAAAAGACAGTCCATCATGTGAATGCTTCCATCCCTCTTATTTGTATATGTCTTATTTGTTTCCTTCCATCACCAACAGGTAAGATATAAATAAATATCCAGGCAGTTAAAGACTGGCAGAAGTCTAAGAGGCTGGCAATGAGCTCATTGTCAACAGGAAATTCACATTAATGAGCTCAGATTGGCAGTGGTTTGATGTAACATCCAGGGATTGAATAGCTTGCAAACATCTCCAGCAGATCTGAAACACACAGCTTACTGAGAATCACATCATTATTGAAAAATTGTACAATATAACTCAATGTTCATGACAGGTTATAGCATCAGTAAATTAAAACAAAATAGAGGATTGCCTCTCTTTAACGTCTACTAACTGCCTAATATATGCTGGAAATTCTAATAGGAGTTGTTGGGCAGAGAAGAAAAAGTAGATACAGATCTCAGTCTATAGACTTACACTCTACCATATGGCTAAGACATGTCCAATTGTCAGGTGCAACCAGTCCAGGACAAAAGTCAACCCACATGGGATCCAGCCATGATGAAGAGTGTCAGGTGAGAACAATGTCATAGTAAGGGTTTCATCAACTGTTGAGGAAACAGCTACTTTTCAACTCTCTCTCTACCTTGACCATCACCTCCCATGCCTGGTTTCTCTGTGGCTGTTGACTTCTTTTTGTTTGTTTGTTTGGTTGGTTGGTTGGTTTTCGTTTTTTGCTTAAGTCAAGGCACCTCCTCATGGCTTCTGTAAACAACATTTACTGGCCCATAATATAGCCACTTGGCTACTAACATAACCTGCCCTGGGCAGGCTGCTCTCAGGTACATACCAAATCTGGGACCATTTATTTGGCATATCCTAGCCATAAAAATTACTGGCACCTACATAAATCTTAATGCAGGTAGAATGAACCATGAATGGATGCTACAACAATTCTCATCAGCTGAATTAAACGGGCTTTTTGTTTTTGTTTATACAAAGTTCTAAAAGAATAGACTGCCAGTTAGACAACATATATGTATGTATATGTATATATCCATTATATATGCACTTACCGACGGGCTTATAAACATGTCTTAAACATATACAGTTTATGTTGTTGGTCATCCTGCGTGCTGATCAGTACTGTGGAGGGAAAACCAACTTACTGTGTTTATTATGTGTCTGCTCTGTATTCATTAGTCTGCTCTTTATATACCTATAGCCCCAAAATATTTCTTCCTATTTCATTCCACTGAATTACCAATGAGAAAGAGAGAAACTGTACAATTATATTTCATTGTTCCTTTTCTCTTCTGCATCTTATCCCTAAAACCTTCTCCTAACTTTCCACTTACAAATAAAGACACACTGGCGCCTGGGTGGCTCAGTCGTTAAGCGTCTGCCTTCGGCTCAGGTCATGATCCCGGGATCCTGGGATCGAGTCCCACATCGGGCTCCCTGCTCGGCGGGAAGCCTGCTTCTCCCTCCCCCACTCCCCCGCTTATGTTCCCTCTCTCGCTGTGTCTCTCTCTGTCAAATAAATAAATAAAATCTTTAAAAAAAAAAAACAAATAAAGACACACTGTCTTGTAAAAGATCCAGTAAGTCTAACAAAGTTTAACAAAATAATTGTTTTGGAACCATAGTCTTCTACTCTCTGATTCTTTTGACCAACAATAGAATTCAGAGGCAAGTCAAATATAAAAATGAGAGACAAATGACAATGTTTGCATATTGCAATCTACTGAGGAACTGCATACATAGGAAACCCTTGAATGTGTGCTTTAAAACCAAACCTGGAATTGAATGACCACTTTTCAAGTGTGGATCCTTGACCTAGTTTCTATTATTAGCTGAATAATTCAACATGATGACCGGTTTATTTAGATGGCCATAGCCCAGTGTGTGCGGTCACTATTAACAGAAGGATTCTTCCAAAAGACAACCAGTAGTTTCATTTCATCCACTATAACAATGAAATGGAGTTACGTCACACTGGCCTGTTGATATTAGGTTACTGACTACTGATACAGGTTAGGCCTTAGAGATCATCTTCTAGACCACTGTTCCACAAAGTAAGGTCCTTGCACCAGCAGCATCAGCATTACCTGGGAACTGGTTAAAAATATAAATTCTTGGCCTTACCCCAGACCAACTGACTCAGAAACTTTGGAGGTACAGTCCATCCATCTGTGTTTTACCACATCCTCCTGGTGATTATGGTGGACACTCAAGTTTGAGAACTCCTGGTCTTGACAGTTTCTTATTTTGGAGGTGAACAAACTGAACCCCACAGAAGTGAAACAAGTTGCCCAAATGGATGATAAGAACCAGGTAGAAATCTCACACAACACAAAGTAAGGTTGGTATTGGGATTCTAGAGAACCGACAACTCAAACCTTAGTATTTTTATTTTTCAGGGTCTTGATAGGAATCACTTGGTCCACTCAAATTTGGGTAATGTTTCATGTATTTATACAGGTATGGGTGAAGCATAAAGAAACCACAAGGGGTGGACACAGTGGAAGAGCATATTCCACTCACAGGCCTAAAGAGGCAAAGGGCCAGGGCAGTGGGGTGCTGGGTGGGGGGGCGCGGTGCAGGGGGATGGGGGGAAGAATTATGTGGAAAAGGCAGCCTTGAAAAGTGTGGTGATCATAGATCAATGGAACAGAATAGAGAGCCCAGAAATGGACCCTCAACTCTATGGTCAACTAATCTTCGACAAAGCAGGAAAGAATGTCCAATGGAAAAAAGACAGTCTCTTCAACGAATGGTGTTGGGAAAATTGGATAGCCCCATGCAGAAGAATGAAACTGGACCATTTCCTTACACCACACACAAAAATAGACTCAAAATGGTTGAAAGACCTAAACGGGAGACAGGAGTCCATCAAAATCCTAAAGGAGAACACAGGCAGCAACCTCTTCCACCTCGGCCGCAGCAACTTCTTCCTAGAAACATTGCCAAAGGCAAGGGAAGCAAGGGCAAAAATGAACTATTGGGACTTCATCAAGATAAAAAGCTTTTGCACAGCAAAGGAAACAGTCAACAAAACCAAAAGACAACTGACAGAATGGGAGAAGATATTTGCAAATGACATATCAGATAAAGGGCCAGTATCCAAAATCTATAAAGAACTTCTTAAACTCAACACCCAAAGAACAAATGATCCAATCAAGAAATGGGCAGAAGACATGAACAGACATTTTTCCAAAGAAGACATCCAAAGGGCCAACAGACACATGAGAAAGTGCTCAACATCACTCGGCATCAGGGAAATCCAAATCAAAACCTCAATGAGATACCACCTCACACCACTCAGAATGGCTAAAATTAACAAGTCAGGAAGTGACAGATGTTGGTGGGGATGCGGAGAAAGGGGAACCCTCCTACACTGTTGGTGGGAATGCAAGCTGATGCAGCCACTCTGGAAAACTGTATGGAGGTTCCTCAAAAAGTTGAAAATAGAGCTATCATACGACCCAGCAATTGCACTACTGGGGATTTACCCCAAAGATACAAATGTAGGGATCCAAAGGGGTACGTGCACCCCAATGTTTATAGCAGCAATGTCCACAATAGCCAAACTGTGGAAAGAGCCAAGATGTCCATCGACAGATGAATGGATAAAGAAGAAGTGGTATATATATACAATGGAATATTATGCAGCCATCAAAAGGAATGAGATCTTGCCATTTGCAAAGACATGGATGGAACTGGAGGGTATTATGCTGAGCAAAATAAGTCAATCAGAGAAAGACATATGTCATATGATCTCACTGATATGAAGAATTCTTAATCTCAGGAAACAAACTGAGGGTTGCTGGAGTGGTGGGGGGTGGAAGGGATGGGGTGGCTGGGTGATGGACACTGGGGAGGGTATGTGCTATGGTGAGCACTGTGAATTGTGTAAGACTGTTGAATCACAGACCTGTACCTCTGAAACAAATAATACGTTATGTGTTAAAAAAAAAAAAAAAAAGAAGAAGAAGATAGCAATAAGGGAAAAATGAAGGTGAGGAAACCGGAGGGGGAGATGAACCATGAGAGACTATGGACTCTGAGAAACAAACTGAGGGTTCTAGAGGGGAGGGGGGCCGGGGGATGGGTTAGCCTGGTGATGGGTATTAAAGAGGGCACATATTGAATGGAGCACCGGGTGTTTTATACGCAAACAATGAATCATGGAACACTACATCAAAAACTAATGATGTAATGTATGGTGATTAACATAACATAATAAAATCTTTAAAAAATGTAAAAAAAAAAAAAAGTGTGGTGATCTTTATTCATGAGACACAGACAGCCTGAGGCCACCACACAGGAGGGATCCAAGGGCCAAAAATCCCTGACTTCACCCTCCACCTTCTCTCTGATTCTGTCAGTGCTTCCTTTTAGGTCAACCCAACTGGAAGTCAGATGGCAAAGAATTTCATGTATACAATCCATACCCTCCCCAGGTAGAGTGAGGAGTGAGAAGGACAGAGAGTGGACTTAGAAGAGTAAATGGGAGATTTCTGACACAGTATAAAATCAAGAATGGCCAGAAATTTCTGGAATTCACAACAAATACTAGGAATTCATCCCTCATCTCCAACTAATTTCTTCTCAAGAAGGGATCGCTGAAACCACCCCACATTCAAATTTTTTTTAAAAGATACCTTTTATGATTAGTGTTCCCTTACTTTTTTAATATATTTTATTTATTTATTTGTCAGAGAGAGAGAGTACACAAGCAGGGGGAACAGCAGGCAGAGGGAGAAGCAGGCTCCCCCCTGAGCAAGGAGCCTGATGCGGGGCTCGATCCCAGGATCCTAGGGTCATGACCTGAGCCGAAGGCAGATGCTTAACCGACTGAGCCACCCAGGCATCCCAGATTTAATTGATTTGTAAAGGGTTTCAAGACCCCAAAAATGTTGAGCTCACTGCCACAAATTAAATATGCTTCTTGGATATCATATGTTGACAGGCCAACCTAGAGGTTAATAGATTTAAAAAGTATATATTAATTTCACATCTAATCTAGAACTCCTAGACCTTAGCTGGAAACGTGGCCATCACACCTAAAAGATAATATTTCCCAGTCTCACATGCAGCTTGGTGTGTAATGTAACTAAGTTCTAGCCAAGGGTACTTAAGTACAAATGATGTCCATAACTTCAGGGACTTGTTCTTAAGGTTCCTCCTTCCAGCTGACTGCAAATTCAGGCAAAATGTCTGGCTTTCCAGGAGCCATCTTGGATCATGAGTTAACATTGAGAATGAATGATATGTAGGATGAAGCAGCAAGCTGGAAGGAGGCTGAATCTCTGACCACATGCAACACTAAGCCAGTCCTGGGTTGGCTGTCTCTCTACTTTTTAAATGGGTAAGAGAGAGATATTTTTTATATTCTTAAGCCACAATTATTTGGTGATTTCTATTACCTAGATCTCATTATAACTAACATAATCTATATATACTAACATGGAAAGATCAACAAAGGCATGTGTTAAGGGTTAAACTGTGCCACTAACACCCACCCAGATTCCTATATTGAAGCCCTAACACCTAATACCTCAGAATGTCACTATATTTGCAGATAGAGACTTTAAAGAGGTGATTAACTTAAAATGAGGCTGTTAGGGTGGGTCCTAATCCAATCTAACTGGCGTCCTAATAAGAGAAAATTAGGGCACACAGAGACCCCAGGGATATGTAGGCACAAAGGAAGGGACATGTGAGGACACAGCAAGGTGACCATCTGCAAGGCAAGGGAGAAGCCTCAAAAGGAAAAAACAAAAACAAAAACAAAAAACCTGCAGATGCCTCTGGACCGCTGGCCTGCAGAACTGTGAGAAATGTCTGCTGTTTAAGCCACCCATTTGTTATGGCAGCCCTAGCGAACTAAGACAACATGTTATTAAGTTCAAGAAAAAAGCAGCAAAATTCATAATGATATTGTTTATAGGTAAAATGCTTATGTATGAAAATGTATAGGCAAAGGTTTGGAAATATATAGCAAAAAAGTAAAAAATTGATGACCAAAACCGGGGAGCTACTGGGGTACTAGGATTGGGGATGGAGGTAAAAGGGGAATTTCACCTTATATCAAAGAATGTATTCAAGATGAGATGTGAAACTAATATGTTTTTTATTTTTTAATTTTTTTTATTTTTTTTTTAAAGATTTTATTTATTTATTTATTTGAGAGAGAGAGAATGAGAGAGAGCACATGAGAGGGGGGAGGGTCAGAGGGAGAAGCAGACTCCCTGCCGAGCAGGGAGCCCGATGCGGGACTCGATCCAGGGACTCCAGGATGATGACCTGAGTCGAAGGCAGTCGCTTAACCAACTGAGCCACCCAGGAGCCCTAATATGTTTTTTATATCTATTAACTTCTCCTCTGGTTTTGGCAGAACTTTGATTCTGCTGAGTAATTAAAATTGAAATCTCAGAGCGGGGCACTGTGTTTGGCTTTTGCTGGGTTTTCTGTAAACGAACCATGGTAGCCCAGGCTGCTCCTGATTGTTGAAATAAATTGTACTTTGGCTACGTGGTCTGTGAGGTTGTGAGAGAGCCATTAGGGACTGATGTCTATAGGGTTTTGGGATCATGTTCATAGAGATCACATGCTGAGTTGCCTGGAATCAAACCCAGAACTATAGAAAAATGGGAAGAAATCCAGTAGGATAACATACAATCTAGTTATGAGACCAACAACCAGGAATGTGTTGCAATGTGACTTACATTGGAGAGGGAAAGAAGTCTTCCTGTTGGAAAAATTGTAATATTTTAAAAATCAAAATAATGATTTTGAGTGACAGGTCTTAAATTACCCCAGGAAGGACACATTTGAAAACCACACATGAAATTCTCTTGGTCTAGACAGGGCTGTATAGAACAGGCCTCCTTGGAATCTGTGGGTCCCCACATCTGTGTTTCCACAGAAGTGAAGTGGTCCCTAAAGGAAGAAATACCCAGGATGTGGCAGATGGAGAACTACCCTGAGCTCTGGTGCTTATTATAAGAATAGCATAAAGTTATAATTAGAAGAGCCTGTGAATCACAAAGGACCATGGTAACATGGCAACCCCTGGAACAATGGGATGAGGAAATAGGTCACAGCTCTCTCTGGCAGTGGGACAATGTTATTTCTGAATTCAACACTTGGGCCTGGTTAAGAGGAGATTACCCTGAAAAGAAAGGATGATGGGTTTCAAGTTTAAATGGTTTAGTGTGGGGAGTTTTACTAATTGAGGATGCAGCTATTCCTGTGATAGTAATGTATCCAAGCAGCTAAGTAATACAAAAGAAAAATGAAACAAGAAAAACAGATGGGGAAAAAATTACAAATAGGATCTTTTTCATATAATAAAATTTAGGAAAACACTTATAAAAGGTGGGTAGATGTTGTAAGGGTGGAATTTTGATCCAAAAGAGAATCTGGGAAAGGGCACAAGTCTAGCTAAATGAAATAGGATCATTCCTATTACTAAACTTAGGAGAGATTGTTTAAGTGAGCCAGACACAATGGTAGAAGAGACAAAACGGAGGAAGAAGGGGCTGTTACTTTAATGACAAGACAATGACCTGATAAAATTAAAGAGCTCTAGGTATATTCCACTTCCAGTGGTCATATAATAGGATCCTCACCTTATGGGAATGGCATTGTAATAGAACAACATACAAATAGAGATTTTTTAGAGGCAGGCCCACACATTTGGCTTCCCTTTAGAGGAAGGTCTGGGAGGAGCTTATGTTACCAGACCAAGAATGACGTCAAAGTGAAGAAAGATCCTGACCTAAATATAGACAGGTTCCCTTGCACCTGGGGCATAAGAAGAGCTTCCAGTTTCTGCATACCCCTTGTTCCTGCTGAGTCTGATTGGTGTCAG
Organism: Mirounga angustirostris; assembly: GCF_029215605.1. Taxonomy (NCBI): domain Eukaryota; kingdom Metazoa; phylum Chordata; class Mammalia; order Carnivora; family Phocidae; genus Mirounga; species Mirounga angustirostris. The sequence continues at coordinate 139,233,376 of NW_026991709.1, read as the reverse complement.
AGTCAAGCAATAGGTCATGTGGTGATACACTCTCAGTGTTTCGCTAGTTCTCTTCCAGGCTCAATGCTTAGAAGGAAATCTTTAAAATGAAGAGCAAGATCTAGAAAGGGCAGGTACTCATTCAATTAGTGCCTGAAGCCAGGGCTAGGATTGTTCTTCCTACATTTCCACCATCCTAGAGCTCTAGGCCTACCCAGAGTGGGGAGTAGGAATGGAAGTCAACAACTCTACACATACCTCTTCAGAGACTGATTCCACCCAACACTTCTCCTGAGAATGAAACATAAATGGTATCCTCGAGGCCCCCATCACAACCCAACAACTATCCTGGTCAAGTCTCTTCCATCATACCCAAACAAAATAAAATAATTTTATATCTGGTTGTACACCCCCAAAAAGGACCATACGCAAATACTGGTGGTGGCCAGAATACTGCCCTGTAGGGAGTCCAGTGATAGTTCAAGGGATCTGGCAACCAGGGCTAAGAGCTCACATACAAATGAGACAATCACACCACTTCCTGGGCTGTAACTGTTTCAGGTAGCTTAAGTGGGCAAACCCATAGCTTTCCAACTCAAATGACCACTTCACTCTTTCCACTTTCATCTTTCACCAAACCCTGCTGCACCTGCCCCATCAACAAAAGCCTCTACCCCTCAGCCCAGAATTTGGCCCTATCCATGTTAGAGGATACCTCTGAGAAAGCCGTGGAAGAAATACTAGAGCCTTACAAACATCATCTCTAGTTCCAGAGAGGATGTCAGCTGGAAGGACCAGAAAGGAAACCTGCCTTCTGACTCCAGAACATGCTAGAATGATTTAAATCCTTTAAGTCCTGTAACTAAGCAAACTTGGAAAAATTTCAGCTCTGCTCCCACCTCACAGGATAGAGGGCCAGGAAGAAGAGGGATTCATTCTACTCCAGACCCTGTAAATGGATCCAGTCCCGTGCACCATGCCACTAGGTAGAGACAGAGCTGAAATCCAGTACTATTTGGGATGTCCATCTCAAACTCCCCCCCTCCAGCTCTTGCTTCTTGCTACTGGAGAACTTCTTTGGCTCCCTGTATGCATCCCAAGCTTTCTTTGTTCAGTGTATGATAGGTTTGTGCATTCTCTTTCGACTTTGACCTGACACCACTCTCATAGAATGCTATAGTACACAGGTGCAAGGACTGTGCACTGCCTACTTCCACAGTGCCATTCATATAGTTGTCTTTTAACACTATTGATACAGATTCTCTGGCTTCACACGCTCATGACTACTAATAAGAGGCATTCCTGCCTTTTGCCCTGGTTTCATGAGAACTATTCAGGCTGCATTAGCCCCAACAAAGAAAAGTTCGGACACAGTTCTCAGAGGTAGAGATCTGAGCCAAGTGAAATAAGCAACACCTGCCCTGTAGGTTACAAGTCACCTGGCGAGTTTTGAGATGTGGTTTCAGATCAAATTTCAGAATCAAAGATTTCCAAGTTGCCTTTGTATTATTACTTTTCAAATGGAGCCATATATTAACATTTTATTAAATCAGAAGCCGTGCCAGTTTTCAATTTTCTTCCTTTCTTTTTTTTTTTTTTTTTCTTGCTTCGGATGTTTTATCTTTTCCAGGATAAAATTCATGAATTCAGTTAAATTACACCCTGTGACTCTACCTAGGTTTATTTTCCTACCTCATTTCCTCCAAAACACTGCTCTTCTGAAGTAGATGAGTAGCTATCAAGTCTGTGTGTTTATGTTTCCAATTCATATGTGAATCATGAATGATGTATAAGTTTGGGGGGATTATTTTAATTTTATATAATTAACATTACAAGTTGTTATTTTGTACCTTGCTCTTTTCATTCAAAATCAGGTTTTTGAAATTTATCTGTAAGATTCACATCTTTCAGCAATTTTTTTTCTTATTCTTGGAGTTCTTTATACATTCTGAAAATGCTTCCTTTCTCAGATATATGTGCTCTTCATAGATATATGCTAGTCTAATTTTGCTTTTAAATTGTTTATGTTATCTTTTGTCATACATGCTGTTAAAGTTTCAATCTGGTCAAATGCATCAATATTTTCCTTCTCTTCTCTGCCTTTTTAAGTTCTGGTTAAAATACCATTCCCAACACATACTTATAACAATATTCTCCTTTTATCTCAAAAGTTTTATTTTCTTATTTAGGGATCTTTTTATTCATGCAACTTATAGTACATGCCGATTTTTGCCAGATGTGCAGTGGCTTCTCCATCTTGTTTCTTTGATCAATTTCCTTAACATTTCACCAATACCACATTGTCTTAATTACATCTTTTTAAAAACTTTGATATTTGGCAATGTACAGAAATTTGTTCCATTTCTACACACTAATAATGAAGCAGCAGAAGAAATTAAGAAAACAATCCCATTTACAACTGCACCAAAAATAATAAAATATCTAAGAATAAACTTAACCAAAGAGGTGTAAAACCTCTGAAAATGATAAAACACTGATGAAAGAAACTGAACAGAAAGAAATGGGAAAACATTCTTATGCTCATGGATTGAAAGAATAAATATTGGTAAAATGTCTATACTACCGAAAGACATCTACATATTCAATGTAAACCCTGTCAAAATACCAACAGCATTTTTCCAGAGCTAGGACAACAATCCTAAATTTCTATTTGGGGAAGACCCCAAATAGCCAATGCAACCTTGAAAATTAAGAGCAAAACTGGAGGTATTGCAATTCCAGTCTTCAAGTTATATTACAAAACTATACTAATCAAAACAGTATGGTAACAGCACAAAAATAGATACAAAGATCAACAGAACAGAATAGAAAATCCAGAAATGAACCAACTATGGGGCCAATTAATCTTCAACAAAGGAGGAATGAATATACAATGTGAAAAAGACACTCTCTTCAACAAATGAAATTGGGAAAACTGGACAGCAACAGGCAAAAGAATGAAACTGGACCACTTTCTTTCACCACACACAAAAATAAACTCAGAATGGATGAAAAAAAGACCTAACTGTGAGACCTGAAGCCATAAAAGTCCTAGAAGAGACCACAGGCAGTAATTTCTCTGACATCAGCTGTAGCAAGATTTTTCTAAATATGTCTCCTGAGGCAAGGGAAACAAAAGCAAAAATAAACTATTGGGACTATATCAAATAAAAGGCTCTGCATAGCAAAGGAAGCAATCAACAAAACTAAAAGGCAACCTACTGAATGGGAGAAGATACTCACAAATGATATATCTGTTAAAGGGTTGGTATCCAAAATATATAAAGAATTTATACAACTCAACACAAAAAAAAACAAGTAATCCAATAAAAAAAAAATGGGCAGAAGACACGAATGGACATTTCTCCAAAGAAGACATCCAGATGGCCAATGGACACATGAAAAGATGTTCAACATCACTCATCATCAGGGAAATGCAACTCAAAACCACAATGAGATATCACATCACACCTGTCAGAATGGCTAAAATAAAAAACAGCAAGTGTTGGCAAGGATGTGGAGAAAAAGGAACACTTGTGCACTGTTGGTGGGAATGCAAACTGGTGCAGCCACTGTGGAAAACAGAATGGAGCCTCCTCAAAAGTTAAAAATAGAACTACCCTACAATTCTGTACTCACACTACTGGGTATTTACCTAAAAAATAATTCAAAGAGATCCATGCTCCCCTGTGTTTATTACAGCATTATTTGCAATAGCCAAATTATGGAAGCAGCTTAAGTTTCCATCAATAGATGAATGGATAAAAAAGATGTGGAATAGGGCGCCTGGGTGGCTCAGTTGGTTAAGTGACTGCCTTCGGCTCAGGTCATCATCCTGGAGTCCCTGGATCGAGTCCCGCATCGGGCTCCCTGCTCGGCGGGGAGCCTGCTTCTCCCTCTGACCCTCCCCCCTCTCATGTGCTCTCTGTCTCTCTCATTCTCTCTGTCTCAAATAAATAAAATCTTTAAAAAAAAAAAATGTGGAATATTATTTACCTGTAAAAAAAGAATGGACTATTGCCATTTGCAACAACATGGATGGAGCTAGAGAGTACTTTGCTATAAAGCAAAAAAAAGTAGAAAAAGACAAAAACCATATGATTTTACTCATATGTGGAATTTAAGAAACAAAACAAAGGAGCAAAGAAAGAGAGAAAGTAAGAAACAGACTCTTAATTATAGAGAAAAAACTGATGGTTGCCAGAGGGGAGGTTGCCAAATGGGTATGGGTGCAATAGGGGCTGGGGATTAAAGAATACCTACATCATTATGAGCACTGAGTAGTGTATAGAATTGTTGAATCACCATATTGTACAACTTAACATAATATAACAATGTATGTTAACTATACTGGAATTTAAAAACTTAATAAAATAAAAATAAAACTTTGATAATTGGTACATCAAGATGTCTCTTTTTTTTCTTTAAAATTATGTAGATTATTCTTGAACTTTTACTCATCCATATGAATGATAAGAACCACTTGTCATATTCTACACACACACACAAACATACACACCTCTTTTAATTTTTACAATAGGTTTTATAATTTCTAAAGAGTAATTCTTCCCATTTATGAATATATTATATCTTGCCATATATTCAGAGCTGTGTATGCCCTTCAATAAATTATATAATTTTCACGCTAAAGATCTTGCCCAAAGTTGTTAAAAAATAATCCTAGTTTTCTTATTATGAATAGGGTGATTTTAAAATTTCATTATATTTTTGAATTGGTTATTCCTGGAGTATTGGAAGACTGTTGATTTTAAAATATTGATCTGGATCCAGGGAATTTGATCCAGGAAATTCATTCTCTCTTCCTTTCCAATTTATTTTTCTTGCTCTATTGCATTAGATAAGACCACCAGGGCACTGATGAATGAATAGTAATAATTATAGATGCTCTTTATTTTGTTCTTGATTTTAATGGAAATACTTCTAAATTGTTTGAATTAATTAAAATGTTTTTTAGGGGAGCCTGGGTGGCTGAGTCGTTAAGCATCTGCCTTCGGCTCAGGTCATGGTCCCAGGGTCTTGGGATCGAGCCCCACATCCGGCTCCCTGCTCCGTGGGAAGCCTGCTTCTCCCTCTCCCACTCCCCTGCTTGTGTTCCCTCTCTCGCTGTGTGTGTCTCTGTCAAATAAATAAATAAAATCTTTTTTAAAAATTACAATGTTTTTATATGTTTAAATTTTTTTAATCTTTTTTCAAGTAAAGGAAGTTCTTCCTAGTTGCTAAGAATTTTTAATCATGAATATTTGTGAATTTTATCAGCATCTTTGAAGATGATCAGTTTTCTCTCCTTCAATGTATTATTGAAGTATGTACCATAAATAGATTTTCTACAGTTAAACTATCTTGCATTCTTGGGATAAACTTTATGTGGTCAGGATACGTTTTATATACTGCTAGATATGATTTATTGATATCTAGAAGGTTTTTCAATCTCTACAAATCAGCTTCTCTTTTTGGTACACTGCGTGTCCAGTTTTGGTAACAAGCTAACACAAGCTTAAAATTAGTTGGAAAGCTTTCCCTGTGAAACAATCAAATTAGAAGGGGATTATTCTTGAAGGCTTGATGAAATAATACCCTCTATAATTGGTACCCTTAGGAAGAAGGAAATTTATACTACAATTCAGTCATTTTCATGGTTATTTGATAAATCTGGCTTATTTCCTTTGAATCAATCTTGACAACCTATTTTACTAAAAACTTATAATATTGCCTGGTAGTTATCAGAAATTTGGCACAAAATGGTTAATTTGTTCAGTTTTTTATATAACTACTTTGTCTGTAGATATGCTCCTTTTTATTTCAAAAGTTGTTAATTTATTCTTTATTGCTTTTTATCAATTGATGAGTATTTCAAATATTCAGCTTTGAATTTTTGTTAATCATTTCAATTATTTCTTTAGCTATATCCCACAAATTTTATATGTAATTTGTTATTTTATATCATTCTAAATATTTTAAACTTCCCATTGTAATTTTATAAACACATGAATATTTGCAAGTATAGTTTACTGTCTAAATACATGGATTTCGATTGTCTTTCTATTCATTTCTAACTTTATTACTTTGTGTTCAGGGAGCATGGTTATATGATACAGATTCATATATATATATATATATATGTTGGGGTAGAAATCATATATCTCTGATAGCAGTTTGTTAAATCTGTTACAAAATCTTAAATATTCTTCATAATGTTTTTTCTGTGACTTGTAAGTTTCAGAAATGCATGTATTACAACCTTTCTTTGGGTAACAGAGTTTTCAATTTCTTCTTGTAATTCTGCCAGTTGTTGTTTTCTACGTTTGGAGGCTATGCTGTTTAATGCATACAGATTCATGATGCTTATAGCTTCTGCAGTCAATTGTTATCATTAGACTATATCTCTACCATTATTAGCATTTTTGTGTTATATTATATTTTATATGATATAAAAATCATTAAACTGGCTCTTTTTTGATATCACATACATTTATTTAAAATAAATTTTCTCCCAAAACTTCAAAATCTCAAATCACTTAGTTTAATTTCATACAACTCCAGTTCAAAGGTAAAATTAAGAGGTGGATATCTCCTTTTTTCTTGATTGAGGTATAATTGACATATAATATTATATTAGTTTCAGGTGTACAACAAAATGATCCAATATGTGTAAACACTGCAAAGTGATCACCACAATAAGTGTAGTTTGCCCCAACACCGTATAAAGTTACATAATATATAACACAATATTACTAACTATAGTCACCATGCTATACATCACATTCCCATGATTTACTTATTTTATGACTAGAAGTTCATACCCATTGATCCCCTCCTCCTATTTCACTCACCCTACAACTCCCTCTAAACTGGCTTTTGTATTAGTATTTACCTAGTATATAATTTTCCATTCCTTCATTTTCAAACTTGCTGAATTAAAATGTTATTTTAAATATGATAGAACTATTCACACATGAACAAAAGTATAGAGCCTGAGATAATTAATCTCATTATGCCATAATGCAAATCCAACAATTAGCTAGAGTTTGCCCACACTTGCTTTATCTATTCTTTTTTTTTCTTTTTTTGCTAAAGTGTTTTATAATAAATCCCACAACTCATGTCATTTTACCCTTTCATACTTCCAAGGCCTCTCCAAAAATACATTTTCTTACATATCTACCATGTCACTTGCACTTCTAATAAAATTAACACTAATTTGTTGGTCTTATCTGATTCCAGTTTACCCTCAAATTTACCAATAGCTTTTAAAACGTTTTTTGGAGTATTTGGGGGTTTTTTTGTTTGTGGTTTTTTACAATTTGTTTATTCAAATGAAGATCTAAACAAGATTCACACATTACATATATATTTTTATGGCTTTTTAATCTAGAGTAATCTCTCTTCCTTGTTTTTTTTTTTTCTTTTCATGCCTATCTCTCCCCAAGACGAGTCAGTGTTTCCATAGAATGCCTTACATTCTGTTTGCTTCACTTTCACTGCTATGTCATTTAACTAGTTTTTCTATCCTTCTGTTTCCTGTAAACTGGAAATTATCCCTAAGCCCTAAGTGCACAGAGTTCAACACTTTAGAGCAACATTACTTCATATAAGTATACTTCTGTGTACTTCATATCACTTCACCTCAGGAGGCATACTGTAAATGATGTTTTTTTCTGTCCTACCATCTTATTCTAATTCTTCCACTAGTTAAAAGTTTATATATTCTATATCTATCCTTTCAATAACTGTTCTTAATTTTTCAATATGCTTATCTATGTAAGCTTTAAGTTAATCAATATCTCCATTCTCTTCCCAAACAAAACAAGAAAATTAGAATTCTATGACTCTGAACACCTACTTCTATCATCCACATTCTTGCTTAGGAGTTTGATTCTCCTTTGCTTTCAGATGTCTCTCCCAAATTAATGTCATTATTTTTATAGCTAATATTTATTTTATTACTAACATGTTTACCATTGTCTTTTTTTTTTTTAGAAAGATTTTATTTATTTATTTGACAGAGAGAGACACAGCAAGAGAGGGAACACAAGCAGGGGGAGTGGGAGAGGGAGAAGCAGGCTTCCTGCCAAGCAGAGAGCCCGATGCGGGGCTCGATCCTAGGACCCTCGATCCCAGGACTCTGGCATCATGACCTGAGCCAAAGACAGATGCTTAACGACTGAGCCACCCAGGCGCCCCTTACCATTGTCTTTTTTACCCTTACTTTTTGCAATATATGGCTTCTTCTAATTTCCTTTTTAGTAAAATACATCCATTACTAGTTTTTTGTCATATTTTGTTTTGATTCAGGAATAGTCTGTAAGTAGTATCTTGTCAATCTTTATAGTTTGAAAATGTCATTTTACACCCACTGTTTAGTGATGATTTGGCTGAGTACAGAGTTGTAGACAGACATATTGTCCTTCATAACCCAGAACCTGTTTTATGGTCTTACGGAATACCTTTTTATGTTGAATAGGTTGGTGTTTTTTTTTTTTTTTTTTTTTGGTCTGATTTTTGGGATTTCACAGGTGATATCTTTGTGAGGCTTTTAAAAATTCTTTCTGTCTTTGCAGTTTTATATTTCCATTATGATATATTTGGATGTAAAACTGTTTTTCTATTTGAGAATTTTAATGCTACTTTGATCTCAAGACTAATTGCATTTTTCTCAATTCTGAGAAGTTCTCTACTATTATGATTTCAAATACTGCCTCTCTAACATTCTTTGCATTCTGTTTTTGTGTAATTATACTGAAATATCTCATGTTATTTTCTATATCTCTAAGCTTCTCCTTCATGTTTTCCATTCCTATCCCTCTCTGTGCTGTCTTCTGAGTGACTTCCAAGACATATCACCTAATTCCATTTTTAGCTCTATATAAACTTCTATGGAAACTCCCATGGAGGTTATTTCAAAGTGTATATTTTCCTTTTCTAAAATTTTCTATTTTTTTTCCAAATTTTCTTTTTTGTTTTTTCATAATATTCATTCTTTTACTGTTCTATAGTTGATAGTTATTGAAGTGTGAGTTTTGCAATTTGTCCAATTTGCTGATCCTTATAACTTTTAACTTGCAAACATGGAAGTAGAAGTTGTATAGCAGGAGGTTCCCATATGATCTGGACTGAAGAGCTTCTTTATGTTGTAGTTTTGTGTTTGTCTCTATCATCATCCAACAGTTTCTCTAATGTCTGATCATTTTATAAGTAAATTATTCAGCTAGGAATTCTCATACAACACAGAGAAGGGGAATTGTGACCCTACATCCATAAATCGTGAAGATTTCACATTCCATTTTTCCATATGTCCCAGGCATTGGCCAGCTTCCTTATTACCTCCTTCAAGCTGGTAGTTGTACGCTCAACTGGTCCCTATGTAATAGACGGAGCAGACTTGAGTGACTCTTAGCTTTACTCAAGTGCTCTTGATTCTAGTTCTTCACTTTCCTATGGGCCTTATCAAACTTCATTGAGCTCTTGGCATTTTTTAAATTTACTTTAATTTATTTTTTTAAATAGGCTCCACACCCAGCATGGAGCCCAACATGGGGCTTGAACTCACGACCCTGAGACCAAGACCTGAGCTGAGATCAAGTCAGATGCTTAACAGACTGAGCTACCCAGGTGCCCCAAGCTCTTGGAATTTTTAAATGATCCTGCCATCATTATTTATATCAAAATAAAAGAAAATACCATTTTTAATGATAGAGTATTAGAAATGGAAAAATTGAATTATTTTTTTTAAATATGAGAAATATTAATGTAGGAAGCATAAGTTTTGGCTTCATATTTTTTAAGGGGAAACTCTTCTTAAGAGTATTCAGAGAAAACAGGGAGATGTACTAAAATACTGCTGCCACATGAAAGGTAGGGAATGTGGGTACACTCTGGAGGCAAGAGCTCCAAAATTTAGGTCTGAGGCTCTTTGGACCATGAGGTTTTACAAACTGGATTTCTCAGTGTTTCAGCTTTCTATGTATCAAGTCAAAAAAGTGGGCCTTCGGGGGAAACATGCAGCTTCAGAGATGTCTATAAAGAAAAGTAAATTCCTGTGGAAAGAAATGCATAACATCAGGGCACCTGGCTGGCTCAGTTGTTAAGCGTCTGCCTTCGGCTTTGGTCATGATCCAGCATCCTGGGATTGAGCCCCACATCGGTCTCCCTTGCTCCGCGGGAAGCCTGCTTCTCCCTCTCCCACTCCCCCTGCTTGTGTTCCCTCTCTCGCTGTCTCTCTCTCTGTCAGATAAATAAATAAAATCTTTTAAAAAATGCATAACATTAATATAACCTTTTAAAGTCATATTTTGTAATACAAGAAGAGAAGCTTTGTGGATAACAAGACCATAAAATAAAGACATAAAAAGTGAGACTACTTTAGGCTCAGTCTGACCCTAGACTTTGGTTCTTAAAGTGCTGCTTACTTAGCTAAATCCAGTCTGAAAGGGAAATATCATTTTCTAGGCTTTGGGAGCTAGAATATTCTGTAAATTAAGACTTTTCCCACAGATATTACAATAACTCCATTTTTAAGCTTGTCTTGCTTGCTCTAGTCATAGAGTAAAAAAAAGGGTCTAAGCCAGTGTCATTAGTCAGCCTTAAAAGATCACCTTCCCACATAGTTTCCTCTTGATAGAAGACTGACTTCCTCCTGGGACAAGAATGGCTTTGAGATTCTAGAAGATATTTCTCATTTTGAAGAAGGAGAAGATAAAATATAGACTGATTTTATCTAAGCAAGAACACTAATCAGGTTAATAGACACTAGAAAAGCATCAACAGCCCAAAAATGTGTGAAGGTCAAAATGTAATAAGTGGTGTGTCTTCTGCTGAAGAGCAACGAGGATCCGTCTATTAGCTATGAGCTAATCTATATTAAGAGCTTAATTTGGGACAGTCTTCCTTCTCCTAGTTCAGCAACCAAATGCTTTGGTCAGCAAGGCAAAGCCTTATCAAGTAAAATGTTTTGTATTTTTTCACCATTCTGCCTCATTCCCAGGATATTAACAGGACATTTGGAGATGATTTTAAAGATAATAAGATACATCCCTTCAGAAGAAAAGCAGATTAGGGCTTCCAGCATGTCCATTGCTAAAGATACTCACTGAAGCCTAATATCTTAAAAGCATTTTTCTTCTGAAGATGTGGGGATCTTCAAAAGGCTTTTCAGGCAAACATCCATTTTGGACCTACAGATAGGGCCTAGCACTGAGGCCAACTCCCGTTTCGAATGAATAAATGGAATCCATGGTCTCTATACGCACACAGGAAAGCCAATCAATATGTGCTGACCAAATCATAAATTCAGCAGGGATGAAGATAAAATATGAAACGAACAACTTGGGCAGTCTTTAAATATTTTGACGATTACCCTGTTGTCAGCTAGATTTTCATCTCCAGATGCTGTTACTTGACAGTACCATCTGCCTTGAGTGTAAGTGCTTTTTTAATTTTCTGTGGCCAAGACAATTTTCCAGATGTTTCCTCCTCCTTAAAAGTTAGCAGGAGGGGGGGAATGAATACAGGCACCAAGAAGCTGCCAGCCCAGCAGCAGCTGCAATAGCAGTCTGACCTTCCAGAACACTGATGCTTTACTTCCTTCCTTGTCCAGTCCAGGAGGGAGCAGTCTGCCAGTCAAAAGAATGCCATTCTGAGTTACAAGGAGACAAGGAGGGTGCCTCCCAGAAAACTCACATTCTAGGAAAGGAAGGTGGACAATAAGCAGTTAAACAAATAATGTCTGGCAATAATAAGTACTATGAAGAAAAGAAAATAGGGCAATGAGACACAGTAATGAGGAATGGATGTTGGTGGCTGTTTTGGTTATTTTATTTTACTTTATTTTACTGTATTTTAAGGTTTTATTTATTTGAGAGAGAAGAGAGCATGTGTGGGGCAGGGGGTAGAGGCAGAGGGAGAAGCAGACGCCCCGCTGAGCAGGGAGCCCAATGTGGGACTCGATTCCAGGACCCTGGGATCATGACTTGAGCTGAAGTCAGACGCTTAACCATCTGAGCCACCCAGAAGCCCCTGTTTGGGATATTTTAGATGAAGAAAATTCTCTTATGAGAGGTGACATTTGAGATGAAAACTGAAAGATAAATCATAGCCAAATGGTTTTGAACACTTTAGAATGTTTTTTATATTTTTTAAATGGGCTTACATACTTTATAACGTGGTATTTACTCAATCTGTTATGACAGTATTTCTACTTTTTAAGTACTTTTCTACAGCATCATTTTAACAATTTATCTGAAGTGAAATTAACACACCAAAAAATTAAATATCACCCATAATCCCACCACTTAAACACAATCATATAATGAAGTTAAAATTCTCCATTTTTCTGGTTTTTTCTCCCATCCTTCCAATCTCTATGCCCCTGTGGCTAATCCCTGCTGTGCACTGGGAAGAATTACTAGTAAAAATCTGGTTGGTGGCTGGATTGCCTACAGCACTCTATCAACATTCTTGCATTTAATTCAAGTACCATACTTGGAAACTTGGAAAGCCTCGGGAGTTCTCTCATTGTTCTTTTGCCTAGAAATCATTTTACCTTGCCCATGGAAGTCCCAATGGCTGCAAAACCTGTCAGTTCCCTTTTAACTGTGTGAATGAACTATGAGCACCAAATAGCAGCTCCACAAACCACAGTAACGATGACAAATGAGGAGCATGAACTGTGTGCCCAGCAGCCAACTAAAGATTTTACCTACATTATCTTATTTAATCTTCACAACAACCCTACTCTACAATATCATGTAAATGTCCCCATTGTAGAGGGGGCTCAGGGATTAAAGGGGAGTAAAGGGGGCTCATTGTGAGGCTCAGAGATTAAATATATCGCCCAACATCACGTAGTAAGTGACGAGCAAAGGTTTAGGTGCACATCTGGCTGACTCTACCAGCCCTCCCCTGGACCAGGAATTGGCCAACTACAGCCCAAAACAGCTCACCATTTGTTTTTGTACAGCCCATGAGCTAAGAATGGATTTTATGTTACAAATGGTAGAAAAGAAGTTTTTATGACACATAAAAATTATATAAAATTCAAATTTCAACACCCATAAATAAAGTTTTATTGGACCACAGGCACGTTCATTCATAATGTATGGTCTCTGGTGGCTTTCATGCTGTTGTAGAGCAGAGTTGAGGAGTTGGAACAGAGACCAGTTGACCCACAAAGGCTAAAGTATTTACTATTGTCATATAAGAGAAAGTTTTTCAACTTCTCCTCTAGATAATCAAGCACCCCCCAGGCCGTAAATGAGTAATAAGCTGTCTCATTCTGAGCTGGATCAGCAAAACAGAGCCACTACACTATTATGATAATAAAAGGTTTGATATTGGAATCAGGTTTACAAGAAAGAGGAAGCAGCTGGAAGAGCCAAGATCTCAAGGCTACACCCAGAAGCTTAATGAACCAGCCACTTTTAACCTCAACTTGAATCACTGGAGTAGGTGAGAAAGCAGAGCTGGTGGGGATCTCCAAGGAACTGCTACATCTGGCTGCACGACTGCAAAGAGGGAGCTTGTGGAAAGGTCTACAAAGCTGCCATGTCTGACAGTCAGTACCTCCTGAGAACAATGGCTGCTCCTTCACTTTCGCTTTCAAAAGCTCGGCAAGTTCCTCCCAGTGGTAAACTCTAACCCAGGACTACAGAAAAAGAGGGTTTCTAGGAAACATAGACCGGGCATAGAAGGGGGAGGTGATCATGCAGAGTTGAAAACACAACTCAGCATGCAAACCAAACTGTACTTGGTAACACCATAGGCAAGATTTACCCAGTGATAACCAGTACCTACAAAGAGCCTGCCATCTTGCCCACAGTGATGGGGATGTAGATTGGAGTCCTGGGGTCTCTTTTTGCCTAGCCTTCTACCTTATTCACAGTACCCACACTGCTTTTTCTTGGGATTGTGATCCAGACTTAAAACTCAATCCAGCCAACTGGTAACCCAGTATATTATCATCTTCATCATCATTATTGTCTTCATTGTCATGAAAAGGCACTTCCACTTAAAGAGTGCCTACTTCCTGCTTTGGCCTATTCTGGGTGATTTATAAACTTCATCTCATTTACTCTACCCACAATCCTTTCAGGTAATGAGGCTTAACCTCTTTTTACAGATGAGAAAACTGAAGTTTGAAGAGGTTAAGAAACTTGCTGAACTTCACAGCATGATGGCTGAGCCCAGACTTGTATCTCAGTACTGTGTGACTCCCAAACATAGCACACTGAACCACCATGCGACCTGCCAAAGCCAAGTTTCTCTCAAACCCAGCTTCTGGTATCCTTCTCTTCACTTTGGCCTACAAGTTGGAAAACCTTTGTTTGCTGGTCATCTAATTATCCACAACGATGCCCCCATGCTCCTTCCCTCAAGATAGAACCTTGAAAAGGTCCAGATTCAACTGAATTTCACTAACCTTCCTTGATCATAATATTAACTGCTGATTTCAACCTAGATGAGAGTGAAGATCACATATATTGCCCTTCTGGTTCTTTTTTTGCAATGCTGCACAGCATAGTATCTGCCCTACTAGTTCTCAAAATATAACTTGGTCTAGGGTATTCCTGACTATGATAATAAAAAGCTATCTTAACAAGTAGTCTTCTCTCCCAACACTCTATAGGGTAAGAGTTCAAGGGCAGACTCTGGCATGAGATTACCTGTTTTAATCCAGGCCCTACCACTTACCACCTATGCATGACCTAGCCACTGAGCCTATGTTTTCTCACCTCTAAAACAGAGATGGAGGGGCTCCTGGGTGGCTCAGTCATTAAGCGTCTGCCTTTGGCTCAGGTCATGATCCCAGGATCCTGGGATCAAGCCCCACATCGGGCTCCCTGCTCAGCGGGAGACCTGCTTCTCCCTCTCCCACTCCCCCTGCTTGTGTTCCCTCTCTCGCTGTCTCTCTCTCTGTCAAATAAATAAAATTTTTAAAAATAAAAATAAAATAAAACAGAAATAGTAACCATATTTACTCCATACAGTGGTTGTGAGGATTACATAAATCAAGATATACAAATAACTTACTGCAATGGGATACTTATTATAAGCACACACAGTTGGCTATGATTATGATGATTATCTTCATAAATCAAAGACATCAAAAAATACTGGCTTTTCAAAATGATATACAGTGCATTTTCTATCCAAGCAAGCCAATTTGAACAATTGTTTCTAGTATGATGAAACGGTTTCTCAGTATAATGATGATAAAAATAATTAATAGTAGTTAGCCAGTATGGCGCCTTGTGATTTTGAAATAGCTTCCTCATTAATCATAAGCATGCACAATCATTTTTGTTCATGGACTAAAACTCCAGTTAATGGATTCTGAACTGGGGCTGTGTCAGAGAAGCCAGAAGGTGTGTGAATTTTTGACGAAGCAGAGAAGGGCTTGGCAAGCTGGTGTTCAATAGCTAATGCATGCAGGACCCCGCGCAGCTGATCTGCATGCTAATTGCCTCACCAGAAACTAGATTCTGCAGGGCAGACACCCTGTTAATGACATGCTCTTTCTCCCGCTCTCCCTTCCCCACCCCCTTGTCTCTCTTCATCTTGCTCTCTATCACCATCACTTAATCTCACTGTCCCCAAAAAGGAAAAACGCTCCACCTTACCCTCAAAATGAAGAAAGAAGTCTGGAAATAGTGGTTCTTCTATGGAGTTTCCACAGCTAGAAAGCACTTGTCAAAATGACCCTTGGGATCCAGGCACACTAACTGGCTTTAAGTGTGAGAGTATAACATGGTCAGATTTGGGTTATAGAAAGATCTACTTGGAAACTTAGGGAAAGGGGATTGAAGAAAGATTAGCCTGAAAGCAGAGAGTATCTGTCACAATAATCCAGGGTGATACTATGTTCAAGGGGGCCTGAACAACGTGTTGTAAAATGGGGAGAAATGGACAGATATGAGGGACATTTAAGAATAAGAACTAAAGACTGATTGGACATGGGGCTGAGGGAAAAGGGGAGTCAAGGATGACCCCCAAGGATGACCCTGTCTCAGTCAATTGGATCCTCTGGGCTTAGAGATAATTAGTAATTTAAATTATCATTTGATTAAACAGTCTCATACGCCCAATTCATTAACACCATAGGTCAATATATTCATATCAACATGGAGACTACTGGCCCATTAGACACTGCAACAAAAGAATCGTTGACAGGGCTATTTAGGAAACAATCTCCTACTATCAATGTGTGCTATGCCAGGCACCAGCAAGGATATAGAGATGAATATGACATGTAACACGACATTTGCAAAGCAAAATTGTTAATGTTACACTAAGGTAAAAAATGCATTCTCTATGGAAATATACAGGAATGGGAGATAAATTCCAACATACCAAAATGAACACTGGCTTCAGAAAAAAAAAATGTGGTATCTAAACTGGTCCTTGAAGAATGAGCAGAATTTCAACAGGCATAGATAGATATGCTATTCCTGGTTGATGAAAAGGTTTGAGCAAAACCTCACAGGTATGTGACTGTACTTGCCATGCAACTGAAAACCTGAATATTCCATTTCTTCTAGCCTTTAACATTAGATACATTATCAACATAACATGAGCTGGAAGAAACACATTAGATATACAGATCAATTTTGAAATGCATCTCACTTTGAGTAGATAAAGTGGGGAAAAAAAGTGATCATGAGATCAAGTAAAGCCAAGTATAACATAGGGAGCAGGGGGAGTCCAAGTAAGGGATACGTCTAGGAGCAAGGGTTTATACTTGATCTTGGAGACAATGGTGGAACAGTGAAAAGCTTTTGAGAAAAACAGTGATGCTATCAGTTCTGTTACTTAAGATGAGGTGTTCAGTGCAAAAAGTCAAGAAAAAGACATAAAAGGCATAAAGGTCAGTAAAGGAGACATAAAATTCTATTTGCAGATGACAAGAATTTTTATATAGTAATTCCTAAGGAATCTATAAAATAACTAAAAGAGGGACACCTGGGTGGCTCAGTTGGTTAAGTGTCTGCCCTCGGCTCAGGTCATGATCCCAGCGTCTTGGGATCCAGTCCCGCATCAGGCTCCCTGCTTAGCAGGAAGCCTGCTTCTCCCTCTCCCCTGCTGTGCTCTGTCTCTCTGTCTCTCTGACAAATAAACAAATAAAAATCTTTTAAAAAAATAAAAGAACTAAAAGAACTAATACATAAATTGATCAATGCCACAGCATACTAGGTTAATATTCAAAATATATATGCTGGCATCAAATATTGGAAAATAATTTTTTAAGATTATTTCTGCACTACCACCAAAAAGCATAATATACTTTGGAATACATTTTTTAAAGATTTTATTTATTTATTTGACAGAGAGAGAGAGACAGTGAGAGAGGGAACACAAGCAGGGGGAGAGGCAGAGGGACAGGCAGGCTTTCCGCTGAGCAGGGAGCCCGACGCGGGGCTCTATCCCAGAACTCTGGGATCATGAGCTGAACCAAAGGCAGACACTTAATGACTGAGCCACCCAGGTGTCCTTACTTAGGAATACGTTTAACAAAAGACATGAACCTACAAAAAAGTGAACCTACATAACATTGCTGAGAGAAATTAAAGAAAACCTAAATGAAGTGAGCCATATGATGTGCTGATGGAATGGCAGTCAGTTTTGTTAAGATGTCGGTCTCCCCCCAAACCCCGCTAATTCATCTATGCATTCGGTACAACCCATATCATAATGGCAAAGGACTTTTTCATAAAAGTTGACAAGACAATTCTAAAATTTATATGGAATGACAAATGACCTAGAATATCTGAAACAATTTGAAAAAGAAACACACCTATACTTACTACCCAACTTCCAGATTTATTATAAAACTACTGTAATCAAACTGTGTGGAGCTGGCATAAGACAAATAAATAAATAGAAGAGAACTGATAGTCCAGATAAAGCCTCACAAGTATATTATTATTTCATTTTCAGGGTCCTGGGATTGAGTCCCACGTCGGGCTCTTTGCTCAGCAAGCAGCCTGCTTCTCCCTCTGCCTGCCACTCCCCTTGCTTGTGCGCTCACTCTCTCTCTCTGACAAATAAATAAATAAAATCTTTAAATAAATAAATAAAATAAAAAACAAAGGCACCTAATCAATCCAGAGATAGGAAAATTCCTTAGTAAATGGTGTTGAACAACTAGATACTCATATAGAAAAATGAACCTTAATCTCCATGTTACCCTATACTCAAAACTAATTCAAAATGACTCATAAGCCTAAATGTAAAAGTTAGATTATGTGGGAGAATATTTGCCTGAGGGTAGATTAAGTTTTCTTACATAGGACAAGGGAAGCAATGATAATCAAAGTTCCTTAATATTTACCCAAAGAAATTAAAAATTTATATCCATACAAATCTGTACATGGATGCTTATAGCAGCTTTTTTCATAATTGCCAGAACTTGGAAGCAACCAAGATGTCCTTCTAGGTGAATCTCATTATCATTCAGTGGGTAAATGGATAAAAAAAAATAGTGGTACACCTGTACAATGGAATATTATTCAGTACTAAAACAGAAATGAACTATCCAGCTATGAAAAGACATGGAGGAATTTACGTGGATATTACTAAGTGAAAGAAGTCAATCTGTAAAAAAGAAAAAAAGGCTACGTACAGTATTATTCCAACCATATGACATTGTGAGAAAAGCAAAATTGTGGAGACTGTTTAAAAAAAAAAAAGTGTTGTCTGATTTGAGAGGAGGGAGGGATGAATAGCTAGAGCACAGAGGAATTTCAGGACAGTGAAACAATTCTGTATGATATAATAATGATGGATTCATGTCACTATACATTTATAAAAACACATAAAATGTACACTAAAAGTAAACCCTAATGTAAATTATGGACTTTGAGTGATAATAATATGTCAGTATTGACTCATTGACTGTAACAAATGTACCACTCTCTTGCCAGATATTTATGGTAGGTGAGGCTGTGCTTGGGGTTGGGGGGGTGGTGGAGGGCAGGGTATATATCAGAACTCTGTGTACTTTCCACCCAGTTTTGTTGTGAATCCAAAATGGCTCCAAAAACGTAAAATATTTAGTATAGTCCCTGAAAAATAAAGCCCCAACAAATGTATGGTTTATTTCATAGGACCACTAAACCAAAAAAGTCTTAGGCCAACTCCATGCTGTATTCCCTTTTAGAAATTTTCCATCAGAGTTACCAAATATATTCTAGGGCATAAGGGGATGTTAGTAGGTTACCACATAAAACATCATTATATTAATTTAAAGGTTGATAAATATACCAGTCGATATAATTTGGGAATTTGGGGACTAATTAAGGGTAGGCAGGGTTTGGAGAAGGTCTTGAGGTTATAGGTATAGCTAGACCTATCCTAGAAGAAGATGAGCTCAGGGTCCTGAGAGAATCTGGTTACCAATGAATACCACTCCCTCCTTTAATATTTTCTAAAACTAAGTCCTAGGGCCTTCCCAGAGTTTATAGACCTAGGGTGAGCTCAATACATATGTCTATGCCCAAGCACCCAGTAAAATATATACACTTTCAAGGACAAGACAGTAGGTCTTGTATGATTTCAAACTGCCAATGAATAAATTAATTTCTATTTCCCCATCTTCTTCTGAATGCCTATAATTCCCTTTACCTGGTTGTGGGGGAAAGCAGGACTTTAATCCATTGAGTTAAAAGACTTAAAAGGCAAATACTTGTGTGAGGTCACTTTTTAGACAGAATATTTTTCACAGGGGGAAAAAAATCTAGTGAATTGATTAACCAAAGGATTAATTTTCAGATAATCTCCTATTCTTGGGCAGACAGAAAAGTGAGCAGGAGGATATCATAATGGGTCCACTGGCACTTGGCCCTAAGGAAAATTATATTATACATCATATTCAGAAATGATGCTGATTATATCTAGCTATACCAGGGCTTGGGTATCTGCATGCTTGACAATCTCCCCAAGGGATTCTGATGTTCACCAACATTACATACTCATTGCTCAGAGTGTTTAATCCCCATAGTAACCTCCAAGCTGGAGGAAACCGGGTTGTTTGGGTGGTATCTGGAAAACAAAAGTGGACAATAATGTGTTACTTTTATAGTACATATAAGAACTTCTTTTCAAAAGGAAAGGGTTTTTATTTGCAATGTGCCACTTGGAAAAGTAGGTGAAATTTAAAGGCTTGAATGGTCAGAGGGGAGGGCACAAAGTGGCTAAAAGGCTGTGTATGAGCCAAGAGGAAACTGGTTTTACTCTTGCATGAGTGGGACAGAGAAGGAAAGGAGGGAAAGGAGGAAGAGGAGAGCTAATGTGTAATGATCAATTTGAGGTTGTGTTGCTGAAATATAACCCCCAATTCTGGATCCCCAAAGCCATTCCCACTCCCAAATCTTCACTTAAGTCTACTGGGCACAGAAATTGTCCTGTGGAAAGAAGCTTTTGTGGAAATCAAGAAAATCACAGAGATTCATTTCTATGTCCACATGTTAGAGAACAAAAGGGGCATTAGAGGACTACTCACTGGTCCATAAAGGGAAGGTTGGAGACTTTCAAAGCCAGGATTTCTACAAAATGAAAAACCCCCTGGAAATTTTCAGGAATCTTGTAGATAGCCACAGGATAAGAAACTTAAGGTTTAAACCAATCTTTCCTAGATCTGAAGAAGGACTAGTTAATATCTGACAGCTACACACAGAAGCATCCAAGTCAAAAGAAGCTAAGGTACCTTTTGAGGGATGCCTTAGCTTGAAGGTATATGTTTTGAAATTGGATTTTGCCTGTGTAAATTATTGATTTTTGGCCATCTGAAGGACAAACTACAAAAACATCCATAATAAACATGCTGGTTACTCCTCTGCACAAAAAATCTACTGCTTGACTTTTTAACAAATGACATGAAGGGGGATAAAGGCAGCAGCAAGGCATCATTTTATAGAATGAGATTCTAAAAATAAATACAGTTGTGAAGATTGACAAATAACAAAGAAAGAAGGAGGAGAAATAACCCTTACCGTTCCTTTGAGTCGAGCACTCAATCCCCCAGAGTGTTTGGTCTTTATAGATATGTCATTTGAACAGCCCTTAGGTAGAGCTGTTTTAAACAGGCATATTTCATGATAGGCTGTGAGCACCAGTCCTAACACAGGGCATATCCCCTACCATACTATGTGACTGTAAAGCTTTCCACAAAGGAAAGCATAGAGCACCGTTGTGATAAAGGTTATGGATATTAAACTCGGTTGAATAGTGGCTAGAAAATCAAGCATGCTGATCAATCCACTTTAATCAATCTGTTGCTAGCTCCCCCAATGTTTAATTATGTGAAAACTTGCCATAGATCCATACTCCTTCTGATACCATTCTAGGGTTAGAAAAAAGCCAGGGTCAGTATCAAAAATGGCCTGAAAAATAGTTGTAAGTATTTGAAAAGATTTGTATAAAAATTTCACCCCTGCTTAGAGGCCAATGTGAAATCACTGTGTCCTTAAAATGTCCTATAATTCCAGGGTAGCATTTGCCATAAATTCTCTTCCCAGAGAAACTCTGCAAACAACAAAAGAACAAAAGACCTTATCGCTGGCCTTTGGAAAAAATAAAATTGCAGCATTATTTTTCACCACACAATCAGAGGTCTTTGCTCAAGGTCAAGTATATCCTTCTGCACTTGATGAGTTTGCTATAATTGCAATTGGTACCAAAAAGCAGGTGCCCCCAGAGCTCCAGTGTTTGTCAGCCAGAAGAGGAAAAGGGGCTGAGGCTGCTGGTCGTGTGACACTCTTCTGCTTTGAAAATGTCTGCAGTTTCTCTAAAGGAAGGATATAGCAGAAGAAGGAAAGAATACTCTTCCCCAAATTTAAGGCCAGCTGATTCATCAGGGCTTGACCAGCTAAAGTGGTTTCTGTGCATGCTACATTTTCACTCAAATGGTATATCTCTGGCTCTCTGACAATATTAGTAATAAAGAGCATGGTCTGATAACACAACGACAGCCAGGGAACATATGAGTTAAACCGGAAACAACCCCCTCACCAGATTCTGTACCAAAACCCTGTACCACCGTCTTAACTGGTTTGAATACAACATCACAACAAGAAATCTGAATTACACAAAAATCATGGTATCGTGCCATTTATTACCATGTGTCATGTATCATCTGAAGTTTTTTGAGCCGAGGATTTATGAATATTCTCCCACCCTCTCCCAATCTTCCACCTCCACTCCCTGCAATCACTCTGACCTGATTCACCAACTTGGAGTACAATTAAGACATCTTTCATTTCTTCGAATGATCAAACTCTCCTCTGCCTTACTTTTTTTTTTAAGATTTATTTATTTATTTGAAAGAGAGAATGAGACAGAGTGTGTGAGCAGGGGGAAGGGCAGAGGGAAAGAATCTCAAGTGGACTCCCTGCCGAACACAGAGCCTGACACGGGGCTCGATCCCACGACCCCAAGATCATGACCAGAGGGGAAATCAAGGGTCTCCCACCTGCCTTATTTTCAGGAAGTGTAGATTCCCTTCCCATCACCATTCTGACTTACCTTAGTACCCAAAGGGGATTGGTCCCCCTTACAATGCCATGAACAGAAGAAAAAAATTGAAATTCCAAGCAATCCACTACCTCTGACACATATAATGGCTCCGCATCCTTGCCAACACTTGCTATTGTCCATCTCTTTTAACTTAGCCATCCTAGTGAATGTGAAGCAGCATCTCATTTTGGTTTTCATTTACATTCTTCTAATGATGAATAATGTTGAGCCTCTCTTCATGTGCTGAATGGACATTCACATATCTTCTTCAGATAAATGTCTATTTAAATTATTATACAATTTAAAATAATGCTATACAATTTATACAAACTATATATATAAATATATACATACATATATATTTACAATTTAAAATAATGCTATACAATTTATACAAACTATATATATATAAATATATATATACATATATATTTATATAAAATTTACAGGTAGTTTCTCTCATTTTGTGGGTTGTCTTTCCATTTTCTTGACTTTTGTCCCTTAAAGTACATAAGGTTTTAAAGTTTAAGTTATATAGCATTCAGAATATACAAATAGCTTGTACAATTCAACAATAAAGAGACAAAAATCCAACAAAATTTGTGAAAAGGATTTAAATAGACATTTATCTGAAGAAGATCTGTGTATTGTGTTATTCAGATCTTCTATTTCCTTGTTGATCTTATGTCTAATTATTCTATCCATTATTGAAAATGGAATTTTAAAGGCCCCAACTATTAATGTTGAATTGTCTATTCCTCCCTATAATCCTGTCAGTTTTTGCTTCACGTATTTTGGGGCTTTGTTGTTAGGTAAATATATGTCTATAATTGTTATATTTTCTTGATGGTTTGATTTTTTAATCTTTATAAAATACCCTTCTTTGTCTCTAGTAACAATTTTTGTCTTAAAGTCTGTTTTTTCTAACAATTATATAACCACCCTAGCTCTCTTTTGGTTACTATGTGCCTGGTGTACTTTTATCCATCCTTATACTTTCTACTTCTTTGTGTCTTTAAATCAAAAGTGTGTCTTTTGTAGACAAAATATAATGAGATCATTTTAAAATCCATTCTCTCAAACTCTGCCTTTTGACTGGAGAGCTTAACTGACTTACATTTAACTAATTGCTCATAAAGAAGAATTTATATCTGCCATTTTGTCATGTCTTTTTATACATATTATGTATTTTTTGTTCCTCTGTTCCTTCATTACTGCCTCCTTTAGTGTTAAATAAATATTTTCTAGTGTACCATATTAATTCCCTTGCTGTTTCTTTCACAATGCATTTTTTAAGGTTTTTTGCCTCTTTGTTGTTTGTTTAGTGATTGTTCTAGGGATTATAATTAATATCTTAAACTATAACCATCTAGTTCAGATTAATACCAACTCAATTTTAATAGTTTACAAAAATGTTCCTCTATATTCATTCTCTTCCCCTTCTTCTGTGTTATTATTGTCATTACAAATTACATTTTATACATTGTATCGCCATCAACACATATTTATAATTATTTCTTTATGCAGTTGTCTTTTTCTTTTTCTTTTTAAAGATTTTATTTATTTATTTGACAGAGAGACACAGTGACAGAGGGAACACAAACAGGGGGAGTGGGAGAGGGAGAAGGAGCAGGCTTCCCGCGGAGCAGGGAGCCTGATGCGGGGCTTGATCCCAGGACCCTGGGATCATGACCTGAGCTGAAGGCAGACACTTAACCAACTGAACCACCCAGGCACACCTGCAGTTGTCTTTTAAATTAATAGGGGGGAAAAAAGGGTTATCAAAAAAAATTCTTGTCTTTTCCATTTACCTATGTAGTTATTTTTACTGATATTCTTTATTTCTTTATGTGGATTCAAGTCACTATGTAATAACCTTTCGTTTCAGCTTGAATGACTCTTTTTAGCATTTCTTACAGGGCATGCCTGCTAACAACAAATTTTCTCAGTTGGTCTTTATATAGGAATGTCTTAATATCACCTTCATTTTTGAAGGATAGATTTGCTGGAAATCAAATTCTTGATTAAAATTTTTTTTCTCTCAACACATTGAATATATCATCCCACTAGGTTTTAGCTCCATGGTTTCTGAAGGGAAGCCAATTGTTAATCATATTGAGGATCCCTAGTACAGGACAAGGCATTTTTTTCATCTTATTTTCAAGAGTCTGTCTTCGACTTTTGAAAGTTTGACTATGATGTGTCTAGGTGTCAATCTCTTTGAATCCTACCTAGAGTTTATTAAAGTTCCTGGGTATATGTATTAATGTTTTTCATCAAATTTTAGGATTTTCTATATACAAGATCAATGCCATCTGTGAAAAGAGGTAGTTTTATTTCTCTTTTCCAATCTGGATGCTTATTATTTGGCTAATTTTTCTGACAAGAACCATTATTTACTCAAATATTCTTTCTGTTCCTTTCTCTCCTTTCCTTCTGAATTCCCAGGATGCATATGTTCTTTAACTTGATGGTGTCCCACGGGTTTCTGAGATTGTTCACTTTCATCACACTTTATTCTGTCTTTTCTCATATGGGATAATTTTAAGTGATCTATCTTTAAGTGCACTGATTCTTTTTTCTGCCAGCTCAAATCTGCTGTTGAATCTCTAAATTTCACTTCAGTTACTATATTTTTGGACTCCAGAATTTATATTTAGTTCTTGTTTGTAATTTCTATCTTTTCACTGACATTCTCTATTTGGTAAGACATTATTCTTATATTTCCTTTAGTTCCTAGACATGGCTTATCCTCCTAAATTTCCTTTCTAAATAGGTTCTTTGAATACCCACTTAAAAACCTTCATTTAGGGCGCCTGGGTGGCTCAGTTGTTAAGCGTCTGCCTTCGGCTCAGGTCATGATCCCAGGGTCCTGGGATCGAATCCCACATCGGGCTTCCTGCTCTGCGGGAAGCCTGCTTCTCCCTCTCCCACTCCCCCTGCTTGTGTTCCTGCTCTCGCTATGTCTCTCTCTGTTAAATAAATAAAAAAATCTTTTAAAAAAATTTTTTTTTAAATAAAAAAAAACAAACCTTCATTTAATAAGTATAATGCCTGCATTTTCTCAAGGACAGTTTCTATTTACTGTCTTTTTTTTCCTGTGTATGCATCACACTTTCTTGTTTCTTTGTATGTCACATAATTTTTTGTTGAAAACTGGACATTTTAAGTAATATAATGTGGCAACTCTGGAAATCAGATCCTCCTCCCCAGGATTTGTTTTTGCTGTTTGTTATTGTTGCTGCTCTGTGTTTATTTAGTGGTTTTCTGAGCTAATTCTGTAATTTGTCTGTATTCTAGTTCTAATTGTATTCTGTATTATGTGTAGCCACTGGATTCTTTGCCCTCTCAGGGTAATGGTCATCTCATGCTTGGATAGATTTACCTAAATGCCTGGAAGCAGTAAGCCTCCCAAACTCTCCTGAGGGTCTCCATGTATATGCTGGGGCACATTTTCAACACTCAGGCAGGCAGTTTACAACTCTGTCTTAGCCTTCGCTTCCTGCTTGCACACAGCCTTAAAATCAGCTGGAGATGAAAGTTTAGAACCTTTTCAAGTTTTTTTCTGGGAATAGACACAGCTCTACATATAAATGTAATTCTCTATTTTTCTAGGAACATGCTGAATCCTTCCGAAGTCCTCCATATACATCTTATTTCCCAGCTTTTCCTTTTAGATTTTTTGTTCAGCTTGTTGTTTGCCCCAACTATTATTACCTCTTCAGGCAACTGCAATGTTTAATAAGTGCCACTGTTAATTTTAGATAAATGGCCCTGGAGAAAAGACTACAGTGGGCCAGCTTTGAGTCAGTTCAAATAAAAACAAGCCTTCTTAGGGGGACTTCCCAGGGGACTGACATACTTGTCAAATAATGTCAGTTATATGGTAATTGAGCTTAGAGGAGCTCCAATCATATTCTGCCCTTTCAGAGGCTGTTGCGCTGCTGGCATTCAGTGTATACTAGTGGTCTCCAAGGTTACCACTGAGCTGGCAAGAATGGGAATAGGCTAAGCAAGTTAAAACACCACAAAGCTTGGTGTTCTTTCTGATTCATAATTTTCTCAAATAAATATTCTTCAAATTGTTGCAATCATTTGGTTAATTTCCAGCGTTATTGAAAACATTGATTTTCCACTGTTCTCTCTGCTTTATGGAGGAGAGGATTTTTGAAGGTCCTTACTCTACCATTCCTGCTGATGTCACTTCATCCCATGATTTTTATTTTTTTTATTTTATTTTTTTTAAAGATTTATTTATTTATTTGAGAGAGCGAGAAAGTACATGAGAGGGGGGAGGGTTAGAGGGAGAAGCAGGCTCCTCGCCGAGCAGGGAGCCCGATGCGGGACTCGATCCAGGGACTCCAGGATCATGACCTGAGTCGAAGGCAGTCGCTCAACCAACTGAGCCACCCAGGCGCCCCATCCCATGATTTTTAAATAGTTTTTTCAGTGGTTTTATTATCCGCCTTCATATGTACCCAGTTACACACCCTTTCTTGTCCTATGACTACTAAAAGTCAATCAGGATCAAACTGGAAAAAAAAAAAAGCTCTATATAGATCAATTAAAAAAACAACCCATTTGATCACCACTGTCCACCCTGCATAGACATGACAGTTTGTCATGCTTCACTTATCAGAGTCACATGGCAAGTGGACACATAGCAAACAACCTCTTCCAGGTTAGAAAACGTGCTTTATCCATTCCTCTTTCCTCACTACTTGGTTCATTTTTTAAAAGTCTTCTAAAATTTTAATCGAATTAAAGCCTGCCCAAAGTTAAATACACTGCATACATTAATGACAAAAAAGCAATAGTGCTCTGTCCCAGAGTAAACAACTTGCAACAATTTATGTCTTGAGTTCTTTGAAAGATTATCACCACATTTTAAATAATATGTTTATACTACTAGCTCTTCATTTATCAAATTTAGATATTATTATTTCCTTACTGCTATGATAACTTCAAAAATGTTAATGTTTAGGTCATTATTTTTAGTTTTTCTATTGGTTACCTTTACTTTAGATTATTAATGCAATATAGTTCTTTTTCCACCAACTAGAAATGGAATCTTACTCCCCACATTTGTAAGAAAAGGATCTTTGCAACCCTATCTTTCCTCCACATTTCCTCCCTCTTTCATTTTCTCAACTTCATTTAGGAATACTTTTATTTTTCCATTGTCAAGGTTGATAATATTTACATTCTGTTCTGACACATTTTTAATTTTTGCACTTAGTCTGTAAGCTAGCCCTATATGTTGAAAACCAGTAGACAATATTTCCATTACTATTACTCTGTTGTTCACAGTGTAGCTAAGTAGAAACTATAATGAAATTTCCTTCTCTGAGATGGCAATGTAATTGTCTCTGTGGCACTCAAAGGGGAATGCTCCTAATGACAAGGTCACATGAGTTTCCTGTCCTCACTTCTCCCTCCCCTACTCCCACTAATTGCTCAAACCTTGATGCATTTCAGTTTGCCACTTATGTGACCATAATTTTTCTGTACTTTTTTAAAAGTCAATTTTGCCTTTCATCATGATTCTGATGGCCCTCCTTGAACCATAAGCCCCATAGTTAGTTCTTAGTAAATATTTATTGAAATTAAATTATTTGAATTACCAGCCCATCCTCACTAATAAATGCAATGTTAAAATATTGCTATTTTCCAGGGATTCTGTATGTGATTACTGGCAGAAGAAGAAAGAGATTATTCAGTATGTCCCTTTAGGATAAATTCCAATGCAATTTTTGGCAGTACCATGGTTTCCTGAAATGTTTATTGGCAATACTGGTATCATCCCACACGTGTATGGGATGTATGACTTCCAGAAATCACAGTGACCTTGCTGTACTCAATATTAACTAGCCAAAAGGGAAATAAATATTTTATTTTTTCCATAATTGAACTAAAATTGTTTTATCTGTCAGGTTCTAAATAAAAAGCATCTGGCTCGATTTAAAAGGTTTACCTAAGGAGTTTGATTCCCAAAGAGCATGCACATAATGAAGAATTACAATAATCAAATCCTGAGAAAGAAGAAAGAGCCCATGAGCAAAATATTGACAGTGATTAAAGGTAATGCCATTGGGGGAAATAAGCAGCCTTAATTGTCAAGAGAGAGGATGATTTCTAGCCTCCTAAGACAAACTTTACAAAGCCACTCATACAGCCTTTCCCATCCAAATATATACCCCTGCCAGTTCTCCTGGAGCATGGGTTCTAATGTGGGTCCTCAGACCTTTATGAAAGAGCCTCAGCAAGTTGGGAAACCTCCTGTATCTATTTAAAGAATTTCTGGGTAGAAGGTTTACAGATTTAATTGATTTCTAAAGGGTTCTAAGACCACAAAAACATTGAGCTCACTGCCACAGATTAAATATGCTTCTTGGGGGGGCACCTGGGTGGCTCAGTCAGTTAAGCGTCTGCCTTCAGTTCAGGTCATGATCCTGGGGTCCTGGGATTGAGCCCCATGTCGGGCTCCCTGCTCAGCAGGGAGTCTGCTTCTCCCTTTACCCCTACCTCTGCTCCTCGCCCTGCTTGTGCTCTCTCTTTCAAATAAATAAATAAATCTTTAAAAAAATAAATA
Source organism: Mirounga angustirostris (assembly GCF_029215605.1). Taxonomy (NCBI): domain Eukaryota; kingdom Metazoa; phylum Chordata; class Mammalia; order Carnivora; family Phocidae; genus Mirounga; species Mirounga angustirostris. Next base: position 139,204,281 of record NW_026991709.1, on the reverse strand, counting down.
ATAAATAAATAAATAAATAAATATGCTTCTTAGATATCATATGTTGACAATCCAACCCATAAGCAAATATACCCAAGACTTCTTTAGAAGGGCTACTAATTCTGTCACAGCCACCCATAACTTACCTCTCTTCTTTATGAATTAATTAGTCAAGCTACCACACTAGATACCTCCCTTTCATTTTTCTTATTCCATGCCTATTAGAAATATCACATAGCCTAAAGAAAATTTAAAATAAAGCCTAAAACTCCTGAACAGTATCTTCATAACCTTCAGAGCCATTGGGTAATAGCAAAATAGCTGCCAAAAATCTCACTAAAAAGTATAAACAAAACATGGTAACCATCTAGTTCACTCTATTAAGGCCTGGAGAGCAGAAAGTAGTAAATGCCCTTGACCTCCTTAGGTAAACACATACATTCCAGGTTGAGGACAATACATTTTATGGAAACATAGGGGCCTGAGCCTCCAGTGAAGTTTCTGGGATCTAGTGCTCTGGGGTATGTTGAGAGATCCCTCCAAGTGGCAGAAACATGCTACCACTTGAGCCTCCTACCATTAAGAAAAAGTCACGATTTTTCAGCTGGTCCCGGAATTGAGCTGTATATCTACCAGACCACTCTGAGCATCCACGAAATCAGCCTGCTTTGTAAGAAGATCTGGATCTCTACAAACAGAATATCGCAGGCAGTTGGTTTTGAGGTACGAAGCGGGGAGCTGTGATTCCTCGGGCAGATATCGGAGGATAAACGGAGGCGGGAGGGTGCCTGGACGTGGGGATCCTACACCGCCAGTGAGCGACAGCCTCGCACGCTGCGGACGGGCGCAGACTCGCAGACCGGTAGCGGCGGGGAAAGGACTTTAGGGCAGCCCATGGGGCAGAAACCAGAAGTGGTGAGGTCGCATGGGCGAACTGGGAGTTGCTGGCGGTTTTAGAAGCACAAAGGGCAGAGAGGAGCCCCAACCTGGAGGCAGGACTGGGAGCGCTGCGGAGGGGCGCACAACCCAGGACGCTGCAGTTTATAGCAGCACGGACAGAAACGGAGGCAGTGTGGCCTGGAGAGCTCACTGAAGAACAGACTGTGGTCTCTCTGCTCTGAGGCAGAGGGTTGGAAATGGTCTCTTCTGCTCTGACTCGCGGAAGAGACGCGGAAAGCCGCCAGAGAACAAAAGCCCCAAAGACTGATTCCCGCTGAGCCCATCCCCCACGACAGGGTGGGCAGGGCAACTCCGACCAAACAGGGTTGCCTGAGTAACAGCGTGGCAGGCCCCTCCCGCAGAAGACAGGCTGGGGAAACAAGAGGCCAGCAACCCCAAGGTCCCAAGAAAACAGGTGCATCTTGCTTGGGTTCTGGCCAATAATTTGGACTCTATACATTCCCTCAAACACGCATCAACAGAATGACTAGGAGGAGGAGCCCCCAAAACAGAAAAGACTCAGAGATTATGACTTATGCTGCAGATTTACAAATGGATGCAGATATAACCAAGATGTCAGAGATGGAATTCAGGCTAGCAATTGTGAAGACAATGGCTAGAATGGAGAAATCAATTAATGGCAACATAGAGTCTCTAAGGCAGAAATGAAAGGTGAATTGGCAGAACTTAAAAATGCTATCAATGAGATCCAATCCAATCTAGATAATCTAACAGCTAGGGTAACTGAGGCAGAAGAGTGAATAAGCGACCTGGAAGACAATATAATAGATAAAAAGGGAAAAGAGGAGGCCAGGGAAAAACAACTCAGAATCCATGAAAATAGAACCAGAGAAATAAGTGACACCATGAAGCGTTCCAATGTCAGAATAATTGGAATCCTGGAGGGAGTGGAGAGAGAGAGAGGACTAGAAGATGTATTTGAGCAAATCATAGCTGAGAACTTCCCTAATCTGAGGAATGAAACAAACATTCGCATCCTAGAGGCAGAGAGGACCCCTCCTAAGATCAAGGATAACAGGCCAACACCCCGGCATGTAATAGTAAAACTTGCAAATCTTAGAAACAAGGAAACCATCTTAAGGGCAGTTGGGGGAAGAGATTCCTTATGTACAGAGGGAGGAACATCAGAATAATGTCAGACCTATCCACAGAGACCTGGCAAGCCAGAAAGGCCTGGCAAGACATATTCAGGGTACTAAATGAGAAGAACATGCAGCCAAGAATACTTTATCTGGCAAGGCTTTCATTTAGAATGGATGGAGAGATGCAGATCTTCCACGACTGGCAGAAACTGAAATATTATGTGACCACTAAGCTGGCCCTGCCAGAAATACTAAGGGGGATTCTATAAAAGGAGAAAGACCCCAAGAATGATATACAACAAATATTTACAGGGACAATCTATAAAAACAACGTCTTCACAGGCAACATGATGACAATTAATTCATATCTTTCAATAACCACTCTCAACATGAATGGCTTAAACGCTCACATAAAACAGCACAGGGTTGGGCGCCTGGGTGGCTCAGTTGTTAAGCGTCTGCCTTCGGCTCAGGTCATGGTCCCAGGGTCCTGGGATTGAGTCCCACATCGGGCTCCCTGCTCGGCGGGAGGCCTGCTTCTTCCTCTCCCACTCCCCCTGCTTGTGTTCCTGCTCTCGCTATCTCTCTCTCTGTCAAATAAATAAATAAAATCTTAAAAAAAAAAAAAAAAAACAGCACAGGGTTGCAGATTGGATAAAAAGACAGGACCCATCCATATGCTGCCTACAAGAGAATCATTTTGAACCTAAAGATACATCCAGACTGAAAGTGAAGGGATGGAGATCCATCTTCCATGCCAGTGGACCTCAAAAGAAAGCTGGGATAGCAATTCTTACATCAGACAAATTATATTTTATACTAAAGTCTGTAATTAGAGACACAGAAGGACACTATATCATTCTTAAAGGGTCTATCCAACAAGAAGATCTAACAGTTGTAAATATCTATGCCCCCAACATGGGAGCAGCCATCTACATAAGCCAACTGTTAACCAAAATAAAGAGTCATATTGATAATAATACGTTAATTGTAGGAAACCTCAATTTGACTCCACTCTCAGCAATGGACAGATCATCTAAGCAGAAAATCAACAAGGAAACAAGAGCTTTGAATGATACATTAGACCAGATGGACCTCATAGATATTTACAGAACATTCCACCCTAAAACAACAGAATACTCATTCTTCTTGAGCGCACATGGAACTTTCTCCAGAATAGACCACATACTGGGTCACAAATCAGGTCTCAACTGATACCAAAAGATTGAAATTATTCCCTGCATATTCTCAGACCACAGTGCTTTAAAACTGGAACTCAATCACAAGAAAAAATTTGGCAGGAATTCAAACACTTGGAAGCTAAAGACCGCTCTGCTCAAGAATGTTTGGGTCAACCAGGAAATCAAAGAAGAACTTAAACCATTCATGGAAATCAATGAGAACGAAAACACATCGGTCCAAAACCTATGGGATACTGCAAAGGCGATCCTAAGGGGGAAATACATAGCCATCCAAGCCTCACTCAAAAAAATAGAAAAATCCCGAATTCACCAACTAACTCTACACCTTAAAGAACTAGAGAAAAAGCAACAAATGAAACCTAAGCCATGCATTAGAAGAGAAATAATTAAAATTAGAGCAGAAATCAATGAATTAGAAACCAGAAACACAGTAGATCAGATCAATGAAACTAGAAGTTGGTTCTTTGAAAGAATTAATAAGATTGATAAACCACTGGCCAGACTTATCCAAAAGAAGAGAGAAAGGACCCAAATTAATAAAATTATGAATGAAAGGGGAGAGATCACCACTAACACCAAGGAAATAGAAACAATTATTGGAAATTATTATCAACAACTATATGCCAATAAACTGAGCAATCTGGACGAAATGGATGCCGTCCTGGAAACCTATAAACTGCCAAGACTGAAATAGGAAGAAATTGACAACCTGAATAGGCCAATAACCAGTAACGAGATTGAAGCAGTGATCAAAAACCTCCCAAAAAACAAGAGTCCAGGGCCTGATGGATTCCCTGGGGAATTCTACCAAACATTCAAAGAAGAAATAATACCTATTCTACTGAAGCTGTTTCAAAAAGTAGAAACAGAAGGAAAACTTCCAAACTCATTCTATGAGGCCAGCATTACCTTAATCCCCAAACCAGGCAAAGACCCCATCAAAAAGGAGAATTTCAGACCGATATCCCTGATGAATATGGATTCCAAAATCCTCAACAAAATCCTAGCTACCAGGATCCAACAATATATTAAAAGGATCATCCACCACGACCAAGTGGGATTTATCCCTGGGATGCAAGGGTGGTTCAACATTCGCAAATCAATCAATGTGATAGAACACATTAATAAGAGGGGGGAGAAGAACCATATGGTCCTCTTAATTGATGCAGAAAAAGCATTTGACAAAATACAACATCCTTTCCTGATTAAAACTTCAGAGTATAGGGATAAAGGGGACATTCCTCAAGTTCATAAAATCCATCTATGAAAAACCCACAGTGGATATCATCCTCAATGGGAAAAAGCTGAGAGCCTTTCCCTTAAGATCAGGAACACATCAAGGATGCCCACTCTCGCCACTACTGTTCAACATAGTATTAGAAGTTCTAGCAACAGCAATCAGACAACAAAAAGAAATAACATGTATTCAAATTGGCAAAGAAGAAGTCAAACTCACTCTTTTCGCAGATGACATGATACTTTATGTGGAAAACCCAAAATACTCCACCCCCAAATTACTAGAACTCATACAGCAATTCAGTAATGTGGCAGGATACAAAATCAATGCACAGAAATCAGTTGCTTTCTTATACACTAACAACGCAACTAACAAAGAGAAATTAGAGAAACGATTCCATTTACAATAGCACCAAAAACCATAAGATACCTCGGAATAAACCTAACCAAAGAGGTAAAGGATCTATACTCTAGGAACTACAGAACACTCATGAAATAAATTGAAGAAGACACAAAAAGATGGAAAAATATTCCATGCTCATGGATCGGAAGAATAAACGTTGTTAAAATGTCTAAACTACCCAGAGCAATCTATACCTTCAATGCCATCCCGATCAAATTTCCAATGACATTTTTCAAAGTGCTGGAACAAACAATCCTAAAATTTGTATGGAATCAGAAAAGACCCCGAATCACCAAGGAAATGTTGAAAAAGAAAAACAAAGCTGGGGGCATCACGTTGCCTGATTTCAAGCTATATTACAAAGCAGTGATCACCAAGACAGCATGGTACTGGTACAAAACAGACATATAGACCAATGGAACAGAATAGAGAGCCCAGATATGGACCCTCAACTCTATGGTCAAATAATCTTTGACAAAGCAGGAAAAAACATGCAATGGAAAAAAGACAGTCTCTTCAATAAATGGTGCTGGGAAAATTGGACAACCACATGCAGAAGAATGAAACTCGACCATTCTCTAACACCATTCACAAAGATAAACTCAAAGTGGATGAAAGATCTCAATGTGAGACAGGAATCTATCCAAATCCTAGAGGAGAACATAGGCAGTAACCTCTTTGACATCACCCACAGCAACTTCTTTCAAGATACATCTCCAAAAGCTAGTGAAACAAAAGCAAAAGTGAACTTTTGGGACTTCATCAAGATAAAAAGCTTCTGCACAGCAAAGGAAACAGTCAGCAAAACAAAGAGGCAACCCACAAAATGGGAGAAGATATTTGCAAATGACACTACAGGTAAAGGGCTGGTATCCAAGATCTATAAAGAACTTGTCAAACTCAACAAAAACAAATAATCAAGTCAAAAAGTGGGCAGAAGATATGAAAAGACACTTCTCTGAAGAAGACATACAAATGGCTAACAGACAAATGAAAAAATGTTCATCATCATTAGCCATCAGGGAAATCCAAATCAAAACCACATTGAGATACCACCTTACACCAGTTAGAATGACAAAAATGGACAGGGAAAGAAACAACAAATGTTGGAGAGGTTGTGGAGAAAGGGGAACCCTCTTACACTGTTGGTGGGAATGCAAGTTGGTACAGCCACTTTGGGAAACAGTGTGGAGGTTCCTCAAAAATTTAAAAATAGAGCTACCCTATGACCCAGCAATTGCACTCCTGGGTATTTACCCCAAAGACACAGATGTAGTGAAAAGAAGGGCCATATGTACCCCAATGTTCATAGCAGCAATGTCTGCAATAGCCAAACTGTGGAAAGAGCCGAGATGCCCTTCAACAGATGAATGGATAAAGAAGATGTGGTCCATATATACAATGGAATATTATTCAGCCACCAGAATGGATGAATACCCAACTTTTACATCAACATGGATGGGACTGGAGGAGATTATGCTAAGTGAAATAAGCAGAGAAAGTCAATTATCATATGGTTTCACTTATTTGTGGAACATAAGGAATAGCATGGAGTACATTAGGAGAAGGAACGGAAAAATGGGGGGGGGGATTGGAGGGAGAGATGAACCATGAGGAACTATGGACTCTGAGAAACAAACAGGGTTTTAGAGGGCAGTGGGGAGGGGGGATTGGTTAGCCCGGTGATGGGTATTAAGGAGGGCACGTATTGCATGGAGCACTGGGTGTTACACGAAAACAATAGATCGTGGATCACCACATCAAAAACCAATGAGTATTGTATGGTGACTAACATAACATAATAAAATTAAAAAAAAAAAAAGTCACAGTGCTTGGTGGCCCTCTTGGGTTTTAGAGGTAACATACACCACACTTTGATGTACCCCATTTCCTGTTGATTCCAATAGCTGTCAACTTAAGTGAGGCTAAGGGCAAGTGGAGATTCTCCAGCTTGTCCAAGCTGCTTATGAGCAGCCCTAACACTTGACTCAACAAATCTGATAAGACTTGATGGGCTTATGGAAGAATGTATTACTCTGTGGAAAATTCCATAAGATTTTAATGGCAATCTCTTGGTTTGAGGGACAAATAGCCCTTTTCAAGCTATTGTCCTTTTGAAAAACATCTCTTGGTTTGCTACTGGGGAAATGAAGACCCAACACCTCACCATGGGATGCCAGCAGGCCATGTAACTTCTCCTTGTAACATCACATATTAAGTATTGTTTAATTAATGGCAACACCATAAACTCAGGCACAGTCAACAAAACCATAATCATGTAATTGATATATATTGATATATTTACCTTTATTAAAGATAGATGATGATAGATAAATGATGATAGATAGATAGATAGATAGATAGATAGATAGATAGATAGATAGATAGATAGATGGTAGAATTATACAGAGAAAGAGAGAGATAGAGAACTGGGACACATCTTAAATTATTTGCCTGAGTAAGCGGTTTACACTCCCTGAATATTCACTCATGTCTTCTGCCACCTCTCACTCAGCCCCCACTTATGGCCTCCTGAGGAGTTTCCTCTAACCAGTGATCTGAGGAGAGAAAGAAAGAAGTTTAGCTCACAGACAGTTCCAGAATACAGTGCCATCACCAACCAGAAGGGGACTGTGGACAACCTGATAACCCTCCTAATGGGTAGCCATGAAAGACAGTAAAGAGAAGTTTTCCCCATGGGTAGAAGATTGAATAAGATATTAGTTATCTTTTGCTCAGTAAGTTGTGGTTCAAACAAACCCAAAACATGAGTGCTTACAATAAAGGTTATTTGTCACTCATTATCATGTTGGATGAGCCATAGCTTTGTTCTACATGTTTTCTCAGTCCTATATCCAGAATGAAAGAGTATCCCCCATCTATGGCATTGCATCCTTATGTTAGAGTGAAAAGAGACAATGTCAAAACTCATAATGCCATTCTGATGTTTTACCTGAAGGTGCCAGATGTTATTTTTGTTGTTGGTTGTTGTTGTTGTTGTCTTTTTTTTTTTTTTAAGATTTTATTTATTCATTTGAGAGAGAAAGAGAGCAAAGAGGGAGAGGGAGAAGCAGATTCCCCACTGAGCAGGTATCCTGATGTGGGGCTCCATCCTAGGACTCTGGCATCATGACCTGAGCCAAAGGCAGACATTTAACTGACTGAGCCACCCAGGTACCCCTCCAGATGTTATGTCTGGTTATATTCCATTGGTCATGTCACATGGCAAAGTCTAATCAACTGTCTCTACAGGGAGAACTATCAATCACATGACAATGGATGGGCTCTATAATTCTTTAATAGGAAGGAGTGTGAATAATTAGGAAAATAGTATAATCTACCACAAGCAATACATATCATTATTCACTTTTACTGGAAATAGAAACTTTTCAAGATATGATTCAAGACCTATTCATAGGGGGTGGCTGATAATTTAGCTGGATCAGAGAGAGTCCCATTGTGGAGGAAACTCTTAGTAATCAGATGATTTATCTAGTGAATGTCAGTCAGCCTCTGTCTTCAGCCAGTGAACTCCTAAACTAAGTGGCTATGCCAACAGGCACAGAGAAATCTCCCCATGAAAGTCAACTGGCTGTGACCACCAGTGAGTTTGCCAATTGCCAGCAGCAGCAACCAACCCTAAGCTCTGATTATAAACACATTTCCTTGGAGTGAGGGCAAAGCAACCTACATTATCTTGTAATAGGTTGATTGCATTAGACCCCTTCCATCAAGGTGAGGACACTGATTTTTCCACCCCACTGGAATAATCACTATTTCTGGATTTGAGTAGTGACAAGGTATCCTTACAAATTGTTCCTGCTGTCTCTCAATCATTTTGAAACCGGGCTCTCCAGCCTTCCCACTGATTCTGGGGGCTACACAATTTCCTCCCAATAAAGCCCTTTTCAGCTCAGAGTCAGTTTCTGCTACTTGCAACTAAGACTTTAGACTGAAAAACAAAGCCCTTGGGATTTCTATGCAGTCATTTTCCTTCTGAAATAAAGCCCTAAATTCCCAACTTCTCAAAATCCTACCATTTACAAAAACATGGATGAAACTTGAGGGCATTATGCTAAGTAAAATAAGTCAGACAGAGAAAGACAAATATTGTATGATCTCACTTATATGTGGAACATAAAAAAAAGGACTCAGAAAAAGAGAGCAGATTGGTGGCTGCCAGGATGGGGGGTTGGGGAGTGAGAGAAATGGGTGAAAATAGTCGAACTTCCAGTTATATAAAATGAATAAGTTCTGGGGATGTAATGTACAGCATGGTATACAGTATATATAGTTATTAATATATAATTAACAATACTCTTGTATATTCGAAAGTTGCTAAGACAGTAGATTCGAAAAGTCTCACTATGAAAAGAAAGTATAACTATGTGAAGAAATGGATGTTAACTAACCTTATTTTGGTGACCACTTTGCAATATATACATATATTAAACCATAACCTACACAGATTTTATCTCAACAACAAAAAAAAATTCTCAACATTTCCATAAATGAAGAAGAAAGGAGTTTCCTGTTTCTTAGAATTAGAGGCCTGACACCCAAGCTGTAATCAAATCAATCCAAGAGGAATTTCTTAGAGTTTCAAGTTTAGACTGCCTAGGCAAAACAAGAGCTAAATTGAGCAATTCTCCACTGAATTTGCTCAGTGCAGGCAGCAAAGCTGTCATTCATTTTATAAAATGCTTCTTTTTCTTTAAACTATTGTATATTTCCTTGGATATTCTGGCATCCTTTCTGTATATTTCATTTTCTCTGCATAAAACAAGTCAAATTAGGCAGCTCTATGTAAAATATAGCAGTAATTGCTCCCATGTCTGTAAGTTTTCCCCAGGCATCTTTGCAAAGAAGATGTGCATCTAGCAGCTTCTTAGTGACCAAAACTAAAAAGAATCCGGATAATTCCAAAGCAATCTCCTAGCACTTGTCTCGGTCTGCTGGATTTTTTTTTTAAGTCTTTATGCTACACACTAATGCCTGCATCAGACTTCCACTAGCCTTGGTGTAACATCTTAATTAAGATAGACAAAACTGGCGTTTTAGGGACTTAACACAGCAAAGTTTCATTTTATTTATATTTCACTCATCTAATGTCTGATAAAAGCTGCTTTTCTCCATGCAATGACATAGAAATCTAAGATGCCCACATGTGTGGTTCCACAATCTCAATATAGGACCTCTAGAGCCCTTTGGGCAGAACTAGTCACATGTCCTCAGCCTAATGGCTAGGGAGGCTGCACAAAGCAAGAGAAACACCAACTATCTCTGCCACAGATGAAAAAAGAACCAGGTATTATTCATTCATTCTAGCATCCAAAAAGCATTATTTTCTTCAGTAGCTGCTGTAGGTCTGACACTTTGTAGGCACCAGGGCTATGAACTGGAGCTATATATGGGTCTTTCCTCAGGAAGATTATAATTTAGGGACATGGGGAGAGGTGAGAAATAAATAAAACAGTTTACAACATCATGTAATAAGCACAGTACACACGTTACTGGTAAAGCACAGAGAAAAGAAATCCGGGTAAGGTTTTTAGAGGAGGTGATTTTTGAGCTGAGTTTTTAAGGATCTAGTTTAATTTTTTGTTTTGTTTTTTTTTCAGAGAGAGAGCACGTGCACAGTGGGAGGGGAGGCAGAGGAGAGGGAGAGAATCTCAAGCGGACTCTCCACTGAGCATGGAGCCTGACACGGGGCTCTATCCCAGGACCCCAAGATCATGACCTGAGCCAAAATCAAGAGTCAGACGCTTAACTGACTGGGTCACACAGGCACCCCAAGGATCTAGTTTAAATTAAGAAGATGATGGAAGGGAGAAGAACATTCTAGGCAGAAAAGCCAGGATGTGAGGACACTTAGAAAGCAGTAATAGCATGATGATTTCAGAGACAAGCTGGATCAGACAATAGAAGAGAAACAGTCACAGAAATTAAGTTGAGTCCAGTATTCATGAGAATTATGAGTCTTCTGAAATACTGTGTGATGAAGGGATTCAATAGTTAAATGTGTAAAATGTTTGGGAAAGAGTGCAGATTATATGCACATTTTAGCATACTGAAAGTTCTGAGAAACCCTATGGTATCCAAAACAACTTAGCCTTTTTTGACTAGTATTTACCAAACTCAATGTTAAATCTTATTAAAAGTTCATAAAATTAGTAGTCTAGGAAATGGAGAAAATCTGGGACTAGACATATAAATAGGTGTTGGATCAAAATGGATATAATCTAAGGAACTAGAATTTTATCCTGAATGTTATAGGTACAGTAAAGGTTTCTAAATAGAGTAAAAATGTGAAGATGCTTTGGCATATGGTAATCCAGCCATGGGGTTATTAGGGACTGAACATGTTTTTTTATTCTTATTTTTTATATGGTTGAATCAGCCATATAAAAATGTATGTTTCTTCACATCTGCATACATACATGCCAAACCCAGGGTTTTACACATAGCAGAAGCTCCACAAGTTGAAGAGTGACTGGGTGTTTTAGACAGCTTCTGAAATGATTCGCAATGACCCCTGCTCTCTTGGCCTCCATGGCCTTTCTGTAATTCCCTTCCCCTTGAGTTGTGCCAGACCTAGTGACTTGCTTCTAACAAACAGAATACAGCATTGGATGCCAATCCTGTGATTAGGTGACAGAAGACTGTGACTCCCATCTTACTTTCCACTCTCTCTTGCTGGAATTCACTCTTGCACTCTTGCTGGCAAAATGTTCTAATATGTTCTACAGAGAGGCCACCATGGCAGGGAGCTGAGAGAGACCTCCAGCCACCAACTCATGGGGAACCAAAGCCTCAGTTTAAAAGACTGCGGGAATTAAATCCTATCAACAACCATGGAAGTAGATTCTTCTCAGTCAAACCTTGATATGACTGCAGGCTTATAAGAGATCCAGAGCCAGGGGACCCAGCCAAGTGTGATTCCCAACCTACAGAAACTATCAGATAATAAAGTGTATTTTTTGAGCTGCTAAGTTTTGGGATAATTGATTACACAACAACAGATTACTGGTACAGTAAATGAATAGATGAATCAATCAATACATGTATTTTTCTCTATTATGGCCTTGATATTTATCAAGTTTTTGTCCTTCCTATTTTAGTATTGAATGACACAAAAGTTGTGCATTTGATGGTATTATTAGCCCCAAATTTTCACCTTTTCCTATATTCCTACCCTTTCCCATGTGACTGCCATTTTTCACATTAAAGAAGTGAAATATATTTTCCTATCTCTTGACATTGAGTTTAGCTACATAACTTGCTTTTGCTAAGAGAGGAAGACAGAAGACACAGAGTATCAGCTATGAGCCTAGGTTTAAGAGATCTTGAATGCTTTCATTCCAATTTTCTTGCAATTCTTCTGTTGCTACAAGAAAAATGCACTCAAATTAGTCTGTGTATCCCAAAAAGAAGATGAGAGGCATGTGGAACTGAGCCACATGGTCAAGCCTGGTATTAATCAGCTGACTCCCAGACCATCCAGTGAATCTTGAGCTGGATAGATGCTTAGCTGTGTGGGCTATTAAGATTTTGTGATTTTGTTATTGTGGTGGTTACACTGTTATACCCATAGTTGACTGGTACATACTGTGTTTAGAAAAGGGGGATGGGGAACCTCCTGCTTAAGAACTGGTCAGATTAGGGCGCCTAGGTGGTTCAGTCGTTAAGCGTCTGCCTTCGGCTCGGGTCATGATCCCAGGGTCCTGGGATCGAGCTCTGCACTGGGCTCTCTGCTCGGCCCACTTCCCCTGCCTGTGTTCCCTCTCTCGCTGTGTCTCTCTGTCAAATAAATAAATAAAAATCTTTAAAAAAAAAAAAAAAAAAAGAACTGGTCAGATTAAGTAAACCTTGAATCTAAACATGTGCTTAAATAAAAAGAAAAAAGGATACATAGCTAAACTTTCAGGCAATAGGAAGTACTTTAAGCAATTTTTCTAAACTCTGAAATTTCTAGATCCTGTTATTATTTGTGGCTTGCTAATACCCTCAGCAAGTTGTGGGAGAAAAAGTGGATTCCAATTTATCACTTAATGAGTTACAGAAATACATGAAACTATTTAAAAGAAAATCCTCTTCTCTTAGATAAAATTACTTTTATTAGGGTTTCCATTAGTCTAGTTAGTATAAAGTCAATAGGAGCAACACTTTACCTAATTCTCCCTTTTCCATTACCATGGTTCATAAATCTGATGCTTTTGAAGAATCATTAGCTCTTTGGGATCATACTTAGCTGGAGCTCATAAGAATGTAGAGTGAATTTCATTTTCCACAGTTTTTTTTTTTTCCCATTAAAATTGTGAACATAGGGAGGACAAAGTGGTCAATTGAAGGGAAACTTAGTCCATGAGTGTTTTACATGTAGTCTAAGAAAATTTAACCTGTGGTGGACTGAATTATATTGGAACCAGACTCCTATTTGAACTTAATTGTCTTTAAGTTACTTGAAAGAAATTACTATGGTTTGCATGTTACTATTTTTCTTTCCAATTTATATCACATTACGCTTATTTAGTTTGAAAGTATTTCCTATTTCTCTGCTCAAATTGCCAAATCCCCTTCCTAAGATAGCTGAATCATGCCATAACATCTTATATAGCAAACTAGAGCCTTTCTGGTTGTTTGTACTCTGGCCAAATGCATTATCATAAGCTATACATTTTCCAGACTTCTGTAGCACTGATAGTAGAATGTTTTGAAATTCACAATATTGGAAAAAAAGTGTTTACCACTCAAATCACATGGCAAATTGAACCAATTTTAACAATGATGTAGAAATACTGCTTCTTTGAAATACTAGTCTAGGCTGTAATTGCTGTAATTATCCCTTAGCAGGGGGATGGTATAGATTTCCCAGCTGCACCAGCTGCATGGCATGCTGGGACTAAGAGGAGGGAAAAACTGAAGGGATCATGGAGTTTCTGGAATAAACAAAAATGCAGCTCAAAGAAGGAGATGATCCAAAAAAGTCCAAATGTGAACAGAGACATAGCAAAATCAAACTAGATTTACCACTGAGGATCAGTAGGAATGAAATATGCCATTTGGGAGTGCAGAGTAGAGATCTTTTCATAGCCAGTTGTCGGGTTGGGTCTTTCCAAGAGTTCCATTAAAACAGGACACAGAAAAGCCTGAACAGTGTGAGCCAGATTCCAGGTGTGATAGAATAATATTATGAAGAATTAGCTCATGTGGTCTCATATTCTTTACTCCCCTTAGGAATAACCTTATCATCCCATTCTTATGTCCCAGGAATAATAAGTTCTCAAATTAGGCCAGTTAATGGTACACACAATGCTTCATCTTTAAATATTTAAAAGCCAATGCAAGACCAAAATGAATGTAGTAGATATGTAATCAAACAGAATGGATCCTTGCTCCCCAAGTACCTGAGCAAGGGAGGAGGAGGAGAGAAAGTTCAGATGGTGGTCCATCTCTTGCCATGCTGCTAGTCCCATGTCCTAGAGTTGGTAGAAAGGAGAAGTGATGGAGTCTTCCAGATAGATTTGAGGAATACCAGGCCAAGAGACCTGTGCTTTTTATGTCTTTCCTGAAACATGGTAAGTTGGCTGCCTTGCTGATATCCCTCATGAAACAACGGCATGAGATTAACATAGCAGGGAGAGCTGGGAGGGGTGTCCATGTCAAGGTAGGTGCCAGGTGACAACCCAGACTTTTCCATGGGTGCCCACACAGGAAAAAAGCTGGAATTTCCTTATGCCCTTGAAAATAGCAAATCAGAGCCAAGCAAGGCCTAGCAGAACATGCCATCTTCCTTCCCCAACCTGCAAAAAAAAAAAACAACCAAACAAACACAAACAAAAAACAAATAAACAAACAAACAAACAAAAACTTTGGTGTTTGGAATAAGAAGGAAGCCAGGTAACCTATGTTGACCTGATGGCTAGAGACCATGGAAGACTAGACACTTAAATCCTCTATGAGATGATTTCTATCTCTTGGAGGGCACCTTGTATAAGAAGGTCAGCCTGAGGACCAGACTGGATGGGCTCTAAATGGAGCAGGAAACCAGCAAAAGAATGAAAGAGATGGAGACAAAGTAAGAAAGAGATCTATTTCCACCAATGGCTCAGTGGCCTTTTAAACCTCATGGAGATACAGTCAAAGGCCAGATCATTAAGATTTGGTTAGAGTTTTAACTTTACTTATGAGCAATGAAAAGCTTTTGAACATATAATTTTTTCTACAAGTGACAAAAACTCAACTAATATTGGCATAAACAGACAGATGTTTCTTATTCTCAATATCCAGAAGTCTGGAGGGAGATAATTCTGGGCTGGTGCAACAACTCAAACATGTCATCAAGCCCTCAGGTATTTTCTGTCTTCCTGCTACACTATCCTTAGTAGGTGGCTTTCATCCTCATGGATGAAGATACTTGCAATACATCCAGTAATCAAGGCTGCATTCCAACCACAAAGAAGGTAAAAGGCCAAAGGATAGAAGACAAAACAGTTTTACCCTGGTAAGATGTTTCATTTTGTTTTATTTTTACATACTGTCATTACAATCATGGTGTATTTTCTTACGCTCTTCTACTAAAGAATGGAGAAATGTTTTAACTATTTCATTTTTCTTTTACTATTTTTGACAGCTTTATTGGGATACTACTTATACACAATTAAATTCACCCTTTTTGGTATATGATTCAATAAGTTTTAGAAACTTCACAGAATTGTGCAACTGTCACTACAATCCAATTTTAGAGCATTTCCATCGCCCCAAAAAGATACTTTACACCCATCTGAAGTCACTCTCAATTCCCATCTCCAGCCACAGGCAACTACTTTGTGTCTCTGTAGATTTGCCTTTTCTGGACACTTCATATAAATGAAATTATATAATATGTGACATTTTGTGTTTGGCTTCTTTCACTTCATACACTGATTTTGGGTTTCATCCATATGATACATGTGTTACTAGCCCATTCCTTTTTATTGGTGATTGGTATTCTATTATTTGGAAATATCACATTTTATTTATCCATTCAGCAGTTGGTGGACACTAGGGATTTTTCGGTATTGAGCTATTATGAATAATACTGCTATGAACATTTATGTACAAGTCTTTGGGTAGACATGTTTTCATTTCTTGTAGCTAGATTACTAGGAGTGAAATAGTTGGGCCACATGATAAATTTATGATAAACTGTTTAATTTTTAAGAAATTGCCTAAATAAAGGTTAAAGGACAAAAGAATTAAAAATAACTATAGCTGAGGCTGGGAATATGGTTGAGTAGGAGGATTCTAAGTTCACCTCCTTGCAAGGCTACAACTAGATAACACTCACATCAGTGTATACAACCCAGAAAACAGCCCAAAGATTGGCAGAACAAACTCGACAAGTAAAGGTAGAGAAGAAGACACATTAAAGAGGGTAGGAAAGGTGGAGACAGAGTGCACAGCTGTGGCTATCCTGGGTGGAGGGGGAAGGAGAGAACCATGGCCTGGACAAGGCCATGAAACTATTTCATTGGGGATTCCCCCCCAGGAAGACGAATCTCCATAATATTTAGCTTTGAATGTGGGAAAAGCCAAAAGTTGTAGGTTCTAACAACCAGTGGGACTTAAAGCCTGGAATTTTAAAAATCAATGGGATTGGATCTGGGAAACCCCAGAGGGCAAGAGGAATCTGTGTCCCCACTCTTAAAGAAATAGCATGATAAACAGCCTGCTGAAATACAGCATAGAAGCAGCAATTTGAAAAAATGCCTGGGACATGTGAGAGGGAGAGTAGTTTATTCATTTTGGAGCATGTACCAGAAGGGCAGGGATCACTGAGGGACTCCTCCAAGAAAAAAGGAGCTGGCAGGCACCATCTCCCTCCCCTGCTCCTCAGCATAAAGTCAGGGCCACCACCCCCTCCCCAAATACTTAAGCAGATCCATGTCCCAGTCAGTCCTGGCACTGCAGTTCCCCTCCCCTAGAAGACCAGCACAAACCTTGCCTACACCTCTCCCAACCCACGCGTTTTCCTGGCAGCAGTGCCTGAGGCTGCAATGGACTCTATGGGAAGCCTGAGGCATACCTTGTTAAAACTGTGGGCCCCACGCACTTTGCAAACTTTGTGGATCCTGCTAGAATGCCCCCCACCCACCGCTAGGGTGGCCCCATCCCAGTGGCTGCAGCAGCAGTTTCATGTCAAAAGCAGACCAGTATGCATCTTGTTAAAACTGAATGCTCCACTCTGGCCAGGGACAAAACACTGCCCACAACAGGCAAAGAGAGTCTCTGCAGATGACTAGATCAAAGGAAAAAGTGGTCGGGACACAACAGCAGGGTGCACACATGCATATAGGAGACACCCCCTAAAGCCCCAGGTTCTGGTGAAGAGGGAACACTGCACTGCAGGGCACTAGAGGACTTCCTCCTCATAAGGCCATTGCTTTTGAGAGCAAGAGACCTAGCTGACTTTCCCAACACAGAGAAACAGACACCAGGAGTCAGGCAAAATGAGGAGATAGGGGAATATGTTATAAATGAAAGAACAGGACAAAACCATAGCAAGAGACCTAAGTGAAATGTATATAACTAATATGCCTGATCGAGAATTTAAATAATGATTATAAAGATACTCACTGGACTTGAAAAAAGAATGAAGGACATCAGTGAGATCCTTAACAAAGAGATAGAAGACTATTTAAAAAGAACCAATCAGAGACAAAGAACACAATAAATGAAATTAAAAATACACTAGATGGAATAAGTAGTAGGCTAGAAGAAGCTGGGGAATGAATTAATGACCTGAAGGACAGAATAATGGAAATTAATCAAGTTAAGCAAGTGAGAGAAAAAAAATTATGCAAAAATGAGAATAAACTTAGGGAACTCAGCAATTCATTTTGGAGCATCAAGCATAATAATACTCACATTATAGGAATCCCAGAAGAAGAGAGAGAGGGGCGCCTGGGTGGCTCAGTTGGTTAAGCGACTGCCTTCGGCTCAGGTCATGATCTTGGAGTCCCTGGATCGAGTCCTGCATCGGGCTGCCTGCTCGGCAGGGAGTCTGCTTCTCCCTCTCCCACTCCCCCTGCTTGTGCTCCCTCTCTCGCTGTGTCTTTCTCTGTCAAATAAATAAAAAAAATCTTTAAAAAAAAAAAAAAAGAAGAGAGAGAAAAGGGAGAAGAAAATTTATTTGAAGAAATAATAGCTAATTTCCCTAATCTGGGGAAGGAAACAGATATCCAGATCCAGGAGGCAGAGAGATACCCCAACAAAATCAATCCAAAGAGGTCCACACCAACACACATAGTAACCAAAATGGCAAAACATAATGATAAAGAGAGAATTTTAAAAGCAGAAAGAGAAACACTGTAAGGCTATGGGGAAACCCCATAAGGCTATAGTGGACTTTTCAGCAGAAACTTTGCAGGCCAGAAGAGAGTGTCATGATATATTCAAAGTGCTGAAAGGGAAAAAAAATGTGCAACCAATAATACTCTATCCAGCAAGGCTATCATTCAGAATAGAAGGAGCAATTAAGCATTACTCAGATAAACTAAAGCTAAAGGAGTTCATGACCACTAAACTATCGCTATAAGTAATGTTAAAGGGGACTTTTTGAGTGGATATGTAAGATCATAAGTAAGAGTAAGAAAAGCAGGAAACACAAAAGTAGTAAAATAAATATATCTGTAAAAATCAGTCAAGGGATTCACAAAATTAAAGTATGTAAAATATTACTCCATATACCTAAAACATGGGGTAGGGTGCATTAAGAATGGGTTCAAACTTAAGCAACTATCAACTTCATATAGACTGCTACATGCAGAAGATGTTATATACAAACTAATAGTAACCACAAATCAAAAACCAGTAATAGATATGCAAAACATAAAGAAAAAGGAATCCAAGTATATCACTAAAGAAAGCCAGCAAACCATGAAAGAGAGCAAGAGAAGAAAGGACCAGAGAAGAACTATAAAAATAACCACAAAACAAGTACCAAATGGCAATAAGTACATATCTATCAATAATTACTTTGAATGTAAGTGGACTAAATGCTCTAATCAAAAGACCTAGAGTGACAGAATGAATTAAAAAAAAAAAAGATCCATCTATATGCTGCCTACAGTAGACTCATTTCAGACCTAAACACACATGCAGATTGAGAGGGAATGGAAAGGGGCACCTGGGTGACTCAGTTGGTTAAGTGTCTAACTCTTGATTTCGGTTCAGGTCATGATCTCAGGGTTGTGAGATCAAGCCCCATGTCAGGCTACATGCTGGTCTTGGAGCCTGCTTGGGATTCTCTCTCTCCCTCTGCCCTTCTTCCCCCCCTCCCCCTCTCCCTCTTTTAAAAAAAATAAAAGAAGGGATGGAGAAACATTTATCATGCAAATGGATGTCAAAAGAAAGTTGGGATAGAAATACTTATATCAGACAAATAGACTTTAAAACAAAAACTGTAACAAGAAACAAAGAAGGACATTATATAATGATAAAAGGAACAATCCAAGAAGAAGATATAACAATTGAAAATATCTATGCACCCAACATGAGAGCACCCAAATACATAAAACAGTTAATAACAACCATAATCCACAGTAATACAATAATAGTAGAGGACTTTAACACCCCATTACATCAATAGACAGATCACCCAAACAGAAAATGAACAACAAAACAGTGGCTTTGAATGACATACTGGACCAGATGGATTTAACAGAAAGATTCAGAACATTCCATCCTAAAAGAGCAGAATACACATTCTTTTCAAGTGCACATGGAAGATTCTCCAGAAAAAAATCACATATTAGGCCACAAAACAAGTCTCCATAAATTCAAAAAGATCAAAGTCATACCATGCATCTTTTCTGAATGTAACACTATGAAACTAGAAACCAACCACAAGAAAAAACCTGGAAAGAGCACAAATACATGGAGGTTAAATAACATACTTCTAAACAATGAATGGGTCAACCAAGAAATCAAAGAAGAAAAAAATAATTACATGGAGAAAAAATGAAAATGAAAAAACAAAAGTCCAAAATCTTAGGAATATGGCAACAGCACTTCTAAGAACAAACTTTATAACAATACAGGCCTACCTCAAGAAGCAAGAAAAATCCCAAATAAACAACCTAACCTTACACCTAAAGGAACTAGAAAAAGATGAGCAAACAAAACCCCAAACCAGCAAAGAGAGGAAATAAGGAAGATTAGAGCAGGAAAAAAATATTATAGAAACTAAAAAAATGGAATAGAACAGATCAATGAAATAAGAGAATATCATTAAAAAATTATATGTGAACAAACTGGACAACCTAGAAGAAATGGATAAATTTCTAGAAACATAAACTACCAAACTGAAGTAGAAAGTAATAGAAAATTTGAACAGACCAATTACCAGCAATGAAATTGAATCAGTAATCAAAAAATTCCCAACAAACAAACACCCATGACCAGATATCTTCTCAGGCGAATTCTACCAAATATTTAAAAAAGAGTTAGTACCTGGGGCACCTGGGTGCCTCAGTCAGTTGAGCATCTGACTCTTGATTTCAGCTCAGGTCATGATCTCAGAGTTGTGAGATCAAGCCCTGCATCGTCAGGCTCCGCCCTCAGCATGGAGTCTGCTTGTCCCTCTCCCTCTGCTCCTACCCCTGCTTGTATTCTCTCTCTTTCTCTCTCAAATAAATAAATAAAATCTTTTTTTTTTTAAAAGAAGAGTTAATACCTATTCTTTCCAAGCTATCCCAAAAAACAGCAGAGGAAGGAAAACTTCCAAATTCATTCTATGAGGACAGCATTAACCTGACACCAAAACCAGATAAAGACACCACAAAAAAAGAACTACAGGCCAATATCTCTGATGAACATAGATGCAAACCAAATCCAATAATACATTTACAAATTATTCACCATAATCAAATGGGATTTACTCCCAAGATGCAAGCATGGTTGAATATTTGCAAATCAATCAATGTGATACATCACATCAATAAGAGAAAAGAAAGAACCATATGATCATTTCAATAGATGCAGAAGAAGGATTCAACAAAGTGCAACATCCATTCATTATAAAAACGCTCAACAAAGTAGGTTTAGAAGGAACATACCTCAACATAATAAAGGCCTTATATGAAAAACCTATAGCTAACACCATATTCAATGGAGAAAAACTGAGAACTTTCCCCCTAAGGTCAGGAACAAGACAAGGATGTCCACTCTCACCACTTTTATTTAAGTCCTAGACACAGCATCAGACAACAAAAAGAAGTAAAAGCATCCAAATTGGTAAGGAAGAGGTAAAACTTGCACTGTTTGCAGATGACATGATACTACATATAGAAAACCTTAAAGACACCAAAAACTACTAGAACTGATGAACAAATTCAGTAAAGATGTAGAATACAAAATCAATGTACAGAAAGTGATTTCATTTCTATACATTAATAATGAAACAGCAGAAAGAGAAATTATGAAAATAATCCCATTTACAATTACAGCAAAAATAATAAAATATCTAAGAATAAACTTAAACAAAGAGGTGAAAGATGTGTACTCTGAAAACTATAAAACGTAAATGAAAGAAACTGAAGATGCCACAAAGAAATGGAAAGACATTTCATGCTCATGGATCAGAACAAATATCGTTAAAATATCTATCCCACCTAAAGCAATCTACACATTTAATGCAATCCTTATCAAAATACCAACAGCATTTTTCACAGAACTAGAACATACAATCTTAAAATTTACATGGAACCACAAAAGACCCTGAATAGCCAAAGCAATCTTGAAAATGAAAAACAAAACTAGATATATTGCAATCCCAGACTTCAAGTTATGTTACAAAACTGTGGTAATAAAAACAGTATGGTACTGGCACAAAAATAGTTACACA
This sequence comes from Mirounga angustirostris, assembly GCF_029215605.1. Taxonomy (NCBI): domain Eukaryota; kingdom Metazoa; phylum Chordata; class Mammalia; order Carnivora; family Phocidae; genus Mirounga; species Mirounga angustirostris. The sequence goes on along the minus strand of NW_026991709.1, from coordinate 139,182,531 downwards.
GATGAGTGGAACAGAATAGAAAGCCCAGAAATAAGCCCACAATTACATGGCCAATTAATCTTTGACAAAGGAAGCAAGAAAATGCAACAGGAAAAAGACAGTTTTCCCAACAAATGATGTTGGGAAAACTGGACAGCTACAAGCAAAAGAATGAAACTGGACCACTTTCTTACACCATATAAAAAATAAACTCAAAATGGATTAAAGACCTAAATGTGAGACCTGAAATCTTAAAAATCCTAGAAAAGATCATGAGCAGTAATTTCTTTGACATTGGCCATAGCAACATCCTTCTAGATATTGTCTCCTGAGGTAAGGGAAATAAAAGCAAAAGTAAACTATTGGGTTACATCAAAATGAAAGGCTTTTGATGTAAAGACAACCTATGGAATGGGAAAAGATATTTATAAATGATATACCTAATGAAAGGTTAGTATCCAAAATATATAAAGAACTTATATAACACAACATCCCCAAAAACAAATAATTTAATTAAAATTGAGCAGAAACATGAATGAACATTTCTGCAAAGAAGACATCCAGATGGCCAACAGACACATGAAGAGACGGTCAACATCACTCATCATCAGGGAAATGCAAATCAAAACTACAATGAGATATCACCTCACACCTGTCAGGGTGGCTGAAATAAAAAACTCAAGAAACAACAAGTGTTGGCGAGGATGTGGAGAAAAAGGAAACCTCTTGCACTGTTTGTGAGAATTCAAGCTGGTGCTGCCACTGTGGAAGACAGTATGGAGGTTCCTCACAAAATTAAAAATAGAACTACCCTATGGTCCAGGAATTGCACCAGGGGATTTACTCAAAAAATACAAAAACAGTAATTTGAAAAGATATATATGCACACCTATGTTTATTGCAGCATTATTTACAATAGCAAAATTATGAAAGCAGACCAAGTGTCTATTAATAGATGAATGGATAAAGAAGACATATTTATATACAATGGAATATTATTCAGCCATAAAAAAGAATGAAATCTTGCCATTTGCAACAACATGGATGGACCTAGAGAGTATAATAGTTAAGTGAAATAAGTCAATCAGAGAAAGACAAATACCATATGTCATATATGGAAGTTAAGAAACAAAACAAATGAGTAAAGGAAAGAAAAAGACAAACCAAGAAACAGACTCTTAACTATAGAGAAGAAACTGATGGCTACCAGAGGGGAATTGGTGGGAAGATGAGTGAAATATGTGATGGGGATTAGAGAGTATACTATTCATGATGAGCACTGAATAATGCATAGAATTCTTGAATCACTATATTGTATATCTGAAATTAATATAACACTGGATATTAACAAAAATAACAACAAAAAAGAATTAATACCAATCCTTCTCAAACTCTTCCCAAAAAATGAAGAAGGAACACTCCAAAATTCATTTTATAAAACCAGTATTAATTACCCTTTACCAAAATCAGATAGGGAAACTACAAGAAAACTACAGACCAATATCCTTGTTAAGTATACAGGCAAAACTTCTCATAATACAAGCAAACTGAATTGAACTGCACATTAAAAGTATCATAGAGCATGATCAAATGAGATTTATCCCTGAGATGCAAAGATGGTTCAACCTATGCAAATCAATAAATGTGACACAACATTAATAGAATGAAAGATAAAAATCATATGGCCATCTCAATAGCTGCATGAAAAGCATTTGACAAAATACAACATGATTTCATGATTAAAACTCAAAAAACTGAATATGGAAGGAATACACTTCAACATAATAAAGGCCATATGTGACAACGCCATAGCTAATATCATACTGAACAATGGAAGATTAAAAGTTTTTCCATTAAGATTAGGAACAAGACAAGGATGCCCACTCTCACCACCACTCCTATTCAACATAATACTCGAAATCTTAGCCAGAGCAATTAGGCAAGAAAAGTAAATAAAGTTATCCAAACCAGAAAGGAAGAAGCAAAATTGTCTCTGTTTGCAGATGGCATGATATTAACATAGAAAACTCTAAAGACTACACCAAAAACTATTAGAACTGTTCAGTGAATTTAATAAAGTTTCAGGGTACAAAAACAATGTGCAGAAATCAGTTGAATTTCTATACCTCTGAGAAAGAAATAAAGAAAGCAATCTCATTTACAATAGCATCAAAAACAATAAACACAATAAAATATTTAAAAAACAATAAACATATAAACACAAACAACTTAAATACTTAAGTATAAATTTTTTTTTATTCTTATGTTAATCCCCATACATTACATCATTAGTTTTAGATGAAGTGTTCCATGATTCATTGTTTGTGCATAACACCCAGTGCTCCATGCAGAATGTGCCCTCCTCAATACCCACCACCAGGCTAACCCATCCTCCCACCCCCCTCCCCTCTAGAACCCTCAGTTTATTTTTCAGAGTCCATCATCTCTCATGGTTCGTCTACCCCTCCGATTTGCCCCGCTTCATTCTTCCCCTCCCGCTACCTTCTTCTTTTTTTTTCTTAACATATATTGCATTATTTGTTTCAGAGGTACAGATCTGAGATTCAACAGTCTTGCACAATTCACAGCGCTTACCAGAGCACATACACTCCCCAGTGTCTATCACCCAGTCACCCCATCCCTCCCACCCCACCCCCCACTCCAGCAACCCTCAGTTTGTTTCCTGCAATTAAGAATTCCTCATATCACTGAGATCATATGATACATGTCTTTCTCTGTTTGACTTATTTCACTCAACATAATACCCTCCAGTTCCATCCACGTCGTTGCAAATGGGAAGATCTCATTCCTTTTGATGGCTGCATAATATTCCATTGTATATATATACCACTTCTTCTTTATCCATTCATCTGTCGATGGACATCTTGGCTCTTTCCACAGTTTGGCTATTGTGGACATTGCTGCTATGTCAGGGTGCATGTACCCCTTCGGATCACTACATTTGTATCTTTGGGGTAAATACCCAGTAGTGCAATTGCTGGATCATATGGTAGCTCTATTTTCAACTTTTTGAGGAACCTCCATACAGTTTTCCAGAGTGGCTGCACCAGCTTGCATTCCCACCAACAGTGTAGGAGGGTTCCCCTTTCTCCGCATCCCCGCCAACATCTGTCGTTTCCTGACTTGTTAATTTTAGCCATTCTGACTGGTGTGAGGTGGTATCTCATTGAGGTTTTGATTTGGATTTCCCTGATGCCGAGCAATATTGAGCACTTTTTCATGTGTCTGTTGGCCATTTGGATGTCTTCTTTGGAAAAATGTCTGGTCATATCTTCTGCCCATTTCTTGATTGGATTCTTTGTTCTTTGGGTATTGAGTTTGATGAGTTCTTTATAGATTTTGGATACTAGCCCTTTATCTGATATGTCATTTGCAAATATCTTCTCCCATTCTGTCGGTTGTCTTTTGGTTTTGTTGACTGTTTCCTTTGCTTTGCAAAAGCTTTTTATCTTGATGAAGTCCCAATAGTTCATTTTTGCCCTTGCTTCCCTTGCCTTTGGCAATGTTTCTAGGAAGAAGTTGCTGCGGCCGAGGTCGAAGAGGTTGCTGTCTGTGTTCTCCTTTAGGATTTTGATGGACTCCTGTCTCACATTGAGGTCTTTCAACCATTTGGAGTCTATTTTTGTGTGTGGTGTAAGGAAATGGTCCCGTTTCATTCTTCGGCATGTGGCTATCCAGTTTTCCCAACACCATTTGCTGAAGAGACTGTCTTTGTTCCATTGGACATTCTTTCCTGCTTTGTCAAAGATGAGTTGACCATAGAGTTGAGGGTCCATTTCTGGGCTCTCTATTCTGTTCCATTGATCTATGTGTCTGTTTTTGTGCCAGTACCATGCTGTCTTGACGATGACAGCTTTGTAATAGAGCTGGAAGTCCGGAATTGTGATGCTGCCAGCTTTGCTTTTCTTTTTCAACATTCCTCTGGCTATGCGGGGTCTTTTCTGGTTCCATACAAATTTTAGGATTATTTGTTCCATTTCTTTGAAAAAAGTGGATGGTATTTTGATGGGGATTGCATTGCTTGTGTAGATTGCTCTAGGTAGCATTGACATCTTCACAATATTTGTTCTTCCAATCCATGAGCATGGAACGTTTTTCCATTTCTTTGTGTCTTCCTCAATTTCTTTCATGAGTATTTTATAGTTTTCTGAGTACAGATCCTTTGTCTCTTTGGTTAGATTTATTCCTAGGTATCTTATGGTTTTGGGTGCCATTGTAAATGGGATCGACTCCTTAATTTCTCTTTCTTCTGTCTTGTTGTTGGTGCATAGGAATGCCACTGACTTCTGTGCATTGATTTTTTATCCTGCCATTTTACTGAATTCCTGTATGAGTTCTAGCAGTTTTGGGGTGGAGTCTTTTGGGTTTTCCACATAAAGTATCATATCATCTGCAAAGAGTGAGAGTTTGACTTCTTCTTTGCCAATTTGGATGACTTTGATTTCTTTTTGTTGTCTGATTGCTGTGGCTAGGACTTCCAATACTATGTTGAATAGCAGTGGTGATAGTGGATGTCGCGTTCCTTACCTTAGGGCGAAAGCTCTCAGTTTTTCCCCATTGAGAATGATATTCGCTGTAGGTTTTTCATAGATGGCTTTTATGATATTGAGGTATGTACCCTCTATCTCTATACTCCGAAGAGTTTTGATCAAGAAAGGATGCTGTACTTTGTCAAAAGCTTTTTCTGCATCTATTGAGAGGATCATATGATTCTAGTTCTTTCTTTTGTTAATGTATTGTATCACGTTGATTGATTTGCAGATGTTGAACCAACCTTGCAGCCCAGGGATAAATCCCACTTGGTCATGGTGAATAATCCTTTTAATGTACTGTTGGATCCTATTGGCTAGTATTTTGGTGAGAATTTTTGCATCCATGTTCATCAGGGATATTGGTCGGTAATTCTCCTTTTTGATGGGGTCTTTGTCTGGTTTTGGGATCAAGGTAATGCTGGCCTCATAAAATGAGTTTGGAAGTTTTCCTTCCGTTTCTATTTTTTGGAACAGTTTCAGAAGAATAGGTATTAATTCTTCTTGAAATGTTTGGTAGAATTCCCCTGGGAAGCCATCTGGCCCTGGGCTTTTGTTTGTTGGGAGATTTTTGATGACTGCTTCAATTTCCTTAGCGGTTATAGGTCTGTTCAGGTTTTCTATTTCATCCTGGTTCAGTTTTGGTAGTTGATACATCTCTAGGAATGCATCCATTTCTTCCAGGTTATCTAATTTGCTGGCATAGAGTTGCTCATAATATGTTCTTATAATTGTATTTCTTTGGTGTTGGTTGTGATCTTTCCTCTTTCATTCATGATTTTGTTGATTTGGGTCATTTCTCTTCTCTTTTTGATAAGTCTGGCCAGGGGTTTATCAATCTTGTTAATTCTTTTGAAGAACCAGCTCCTAGTTTCATTTATCTGTTCTACTGTTCTTTTAGTTTCTATTTCATTGATTTCTGCTCTGATCTTTATTATTTCTCTTCTCCTGCTGGGTTTAGGCTTTATTTGCTGTTCTTTCTCCAGCTCCTTTAGGTGTAGGCTTAGGTTGTGTACTTGAGACCTTTCTTGTTTCTTGAGAAAGGCTTGTATTGCTATATACTTTCCTCTTAGGACTGCCTTTGCTGCATCCCAAAGATTTTGAACAGTTGTGTTTTCATTTTCATTGGTTTCCATGTATTTTTTTAATTCTTTAATTTCCTGGTTGACCCATTCATTCTTCAGTAGGATGCTCTTTAGCCTCCATGTATTTGAGTTCTTTCCGACTTTCCTCTTGTGATTGAATTCTAGTTTCAAAGCATTGTGGTCTGAAAATAGGCAGGGAATGATCCCAATCTTTTGGTACTGGTTTAGACCTGATTTATGACCTAGGATGTGATCTATTCTGGAGAATGTTCCATGGGCACTAGAGAAGAATGTGTATTCCGTTGCTTTGGGGTGGAATGTTCTGAATATGTCTGTGAAGTCCATTTGGTCCAGTGTGTCATTTAAAGTCTTTATTTCCTTGTTGATCTTTTGCTTAGACAATCTGTCCATTTCAGTGAGGGGGGTGTTAAAGTCCCCCACTATTATTGTATTGTTGTCGATGTATTTCTTTGCTTTTGTTACTAATTGCCTTATATAATTGGCTGCTCCCATGTTAGGGGCATAGATATTTACAATTGTTAGATCTTCTTGTTGGATAGATCCTTTAAGTTGGATATAATGTCCTTCCTCATCTCTTATTACAGTCTTTGGTTTAAAATCTAATTTGTCTGATATAAAGATTGCCACCCCAGCTTTCTTTTGGTGTCCATTAGCATGGTAAATGGTTTTCCACCCCCTCACTTTCAATCTGGGGGTGTCTTTGGTTCTAAAATGAGTCTCTTGCAGACAGCATATCGATGGGTCTTGTTTGTTAATCCACTCTGATAGCCTGTGTCTTTTGATTGGGGCATTTAGCCCATTTACATTCAGGGTAACTATTGAAAGATAGGAATTTAGTGCCATTGTATTGCCTGTAAGGTGACTGTTACCGTATATTGTCTGTGTTCCTTTCTGGTCTATGTTGCTTTTAGGCTCTCTCTTTGCTTAGAGGACCCCTTTCAAGATTTCCTGTAGGGCTGCTTTTGTGTTTGCAAATTGCTTTAGTTTTTGTTTGTCCTGGAAGCTTTTTATCTCTCCTTCAATTTTCAATGACAGCCTAGCTGGATAGAGTATTCTTGGCTGCATATTTTTCTCATTTAGTGCTCTGAATATATCCTGCCAGTCCTTTCTGGCCTGCCAGGTCTCTGTGGATAGGTCTGTTGCCAATCTAATGTTTCTACCCTTGTAGGTTACATCTCTCTTCTCCTGAGCTGCTTTCAGGATTTTCTCTTTGTCTATGAGACTCGTAAGTTTTACTATTAGATGTCGGGGTGTTGACCTATTTTTATTGATTTTGAGAGGCGTTCTCTGTGCTTCCTGGATTTTCATGTCTGTTTCCTTCCCCAAATTAGGGAAGTTCTCTGCTATAATTTGCTCCATTATACCTTCTGCCCCTCTCTCTCTTTCTTCTTCTTCTGGGATCCCAATTATTCTAATGTTGTTTCGTCTTATGGTATCGCTTATCTCTCGAATTCTGCCCTCGTGATCCAGTAGTTGTTTATCTCTCTTTTTCTCAGCTTCTTTATTTTCCATCATTTCATCTTCTATATTACTGATTCTCTCTTCTGCCTCATTTATTCTAGCAGTTAGCGCCCCCATTTTTGATTGCACCTCATTAATAGCCTTTTTGATTTCTACTTGGTTGGATTTTAGTTCTTTTACTTCTCCAGAAAGGGTTTCTCTAATAACTTCCATATTTTTTTCAAGCCCAGCTAGTATCTTTAAAGTGATGATTCTGAACTCTAGATCTGACATCGTACTAATGTCCATATTCAGTAGGTCCCTGGCAGTCGGTACTACCTCTTGTTCTTTTTGTTGAGGTGATTTTTTCCGTCTTGTCATTTTGTGCAGAGGAGAATAGATTAATGAGAGAACAAAATGCTAGCAGAGTAACAACGTCCCCAGAAAATATACTCTAAACAAATCAGAAAAGACCTGAAGCAGTGGGAAAAGAAAGGGAAAGAGAGAAAAAAGAAAAAGAAAAAAAAAGAAAAAGAAAAAGATAAAGGTAAAAACAAAAACAAACAAAACAAAACAACAACAACAAAAAAAAAACCAGAATGTGATCAAATATGATCAGGCTGGTATATAGATCAGTGCCACACACTAGATTTGGGGTGTATTTTGGTCTTTTAGAAGAAAGTGCCTCCCAAAATTGTAAAGAAAGAAAAACTTATATATGTACAAAAATAAGGCTTGATATGATGAAGGGATGGAATATGACTGTAAAGATGGAAATTATAAAAAATTTTATAAAAGGAATTGATAAGAAGTTCTTTGAAAAAAGAAAGAAGAGGATTTAAAAAAAGAAAAAAGAAAAAAAAAGGGAGAGGATGTGATCAGGCAGGGGAATAGAAAACACCATATACTAGAGATTTAGGGTATATTTTAATCTGTTAGAAGAAACTATCTCAAAATTTTAAAGAGAGAACAACTTATATATATAAGCCAAAAATACGGGTAACTACTATGAAGGGATAGAATATGACTCTAAAAATGAGAAATAAAAATGTTTCTTTTAAAAAAAGGGATTGATAAGATGTTGGTTGAAAAAGGGAAAAAGAAAAACTCAAAAAGAAAAGAAAAAAAGACAGTTAAAAAAAATTAACTTTGAAAGACTAAAGAATCATGGTAAAAAAGCCGTGAATTCTATGTGCAGTAGTCCCCTAGCGCTGGAGTTCTGCCGTTCTCATTGATCGGTAAACTTGCTGTTGGCTGGCTGTTCTCGCTGATCTTCTGGGGAGGGGCCTGTTGCCGTGGTTTCCAAATGTCTCTGCCGGAGGCGGAATTGCCCCGCCCTTGCCCCCTCCCGGCTAAGTCATCTGCTCGGGTTTGCTCTCCGGGGCTTTTGTTCCCTGCGAGCTTTCCGTACAGCTTTGGAGGCGGAGAGTGAAAATGGCGGCCTCCCAATCTCCGCCCCGGAGGAGCCGAGAACTCGGGGCCCCGCTCCTCAGTGAGCCCCCAGAGAAAAGCCGTCAGTCACTCCCGTCTCCCCGGTCTCCGGCCGCACTCCGTGCTCACCTGGCCTGTGACCGCGCGTTTCTATCTCTGGCACCCGACCCCGGGTGGAGTCTCCAAACCCAGCAGATCCCTGCGGTGCCCTCCCGTGCGGCTCCTCCCGGGGGAGGAAGGTGAGTCTCCCCGGATCTGCCACTTGTTGGGTCCCTGCTGGAGGAGCAGGGGCCCGACGGTGCCGCGGATCACGGTCAATGGCCACCCCGAGCTGAGGGCCCGCGCCTGGGCTCCGCCTCTGCAGCCGGCTTCCCTGCTCCGTTACCTGGGAGCTCTGCCGCCCTCAGGCACCCCCGGTCTTTCTGTGACCCCGAGGGTCCTGAGACCACACTGTCCGGAGGGTTCCACTCCCCGCTTAACCACCGGAGTGACGTCCCTCGGCGGAGCAGACTTTTAAAAGTTCCGATTTTGTGCTCCACGGCTCTATCACTTGCCAAAAGCGGCCGGCGGAGGTCCCTCCCCCGCCGTCTATCCTCCCGAATATCGCTGCGGATTCACTTCTCCGCACGTCCTACCTTCCAGAAAGTGGTCGCCTTTCTGATGAGAGAGTTGTTGCTCTTCTTTTCTTCAATCTCCTGTTGAGTTTGTAGGTGTTCAGAATGGTTTGATCCCTATCCAGCTGAATTCCTGAGAGGAGACGAAATCCAGGTCTCCTACTCCTCTGCCTTCTTGCTCCGCCCCTTAAGTATAAATTTAAAAAAAATTTTAACCAAGGAGGTGACAGATCTATACACCGAACACTATAAAGATTTGTTCAAAGAAACTGAAGACACAAATAAATAGAAAGAAAACTCATGTTTATGGATAGTAAGAATTCATATTGTTAAAAAATCCATACTACCCAAAGCTGCCTATAGATTCAATGCAATCCCTACCAAAATTCCAATGGTATTCTTTACAGAAATAGAAAAACAATCATAAAATTCATATAGAACCACAAAAAGCTCCAAATAGCCAAAACAATCCTGAGAAAGAAAAATAAAGCTGAAAGCCTCACACTTTCTGATGGCAAACTATACTACAAAGTATAGTAATCAAAGAATATTATACTGGCATAAAAATAGACAGTATTTTTTTAAGATTTTATTTATTTATTTGACAGATAGATACATAGCAAGAGAGGGAACACAGCAGGGGGAGTGGGAGAGGGAGAAGCAGGCTTCCCGCCAAGCAGGGAGCCTGATGTGGGGCTCGATCCCAGGACCCTGGGACCATGACCTGAGCCAAAGGCAGATGCTTAACAACTGAGCCAACCAGGCATCCCCAAAATAGACAGGATTAATGGAACAGAATCAAGAGCCCAGAAATAAACCCTAACATATACATTCAACTATTATTTGACAAGAGAGCCAAGAACCCTAAATGGGCAAAGAATAGTCTCTTCAATAAATAGTGCTGGGGAAACTGAATAATCATGCAGAAGAATGAGATTGGATCCCTATTCTATACTAGCCACAAAAATTAACTCTAAATGGATTAAAGATTTAAACATAAGACTTTAGCCCTAAAACTTCTAGAAGACAACATAGGGAACAAGTTCTTGATGTTGCTCTTGGCAATGATTTTTTGGCTATAACACCAAAAGTGCAAGCAACAAAAGCAAAAATCAATAAGTAAGACTACATCAAACTAAAATGTTTCTGCACAGTGAAGGAAATCATCAACAACATGAAAAGGCAACCTAAAGAATGAGAGAAAATATTTGCAAACTATCCATCTGATAAGGACTTAATAAACAAAATATATAAGGAACTCGTACAACTCATTAGCAAAAGAAAACAACCAAAATGATTTAAAAAAAAAAAATCAGCAGAGGGGGGATGCCTGGGTGGCTCAGTCGGTTAAGCATCTGCCTGCAGCTCAGGTCATGATCCCAGGGTCCTGGGATGGAGCCCCACATCAGGCTCCCTGCTCAGTGGGGAACCTGCTTCTCCCTCTCCCTCTGTCACTCCCCCGACTTGTTCTCTCTCTCTCTCTCAAATAAACAAATAAAATATTTTTTAAAAATCAGCAGAGGACCTAATTAGATATTTTTCCAAAGAAGAATACAAATAATCATAGGTACATGTAAGTTGTTCAACATCACTCATCCTCAGGAAAATGATTTACATTTTCCTGTAAATGTAAATGTAAATGTAAATCAATACCACAATGAGATAGTACCTCACAACTGTTAGAATGGCTATCACCAAAAAGACAAGAGAGAACAAGTGTTGAGAGGATGCAGAGAAAAGGGAACCCTCATGCACTGTTGTTGGGAATGTAAATTGGTGTAAATAGTATGGAGGTTCCTAAAGAAATTAAAGTAGAGCTACTCTATGATCCAGGAATCCCACTTCTGGGTATATGTCCAAAGAAAATGAAATCAGGACCTTGAAGAAATATCTGCACTCCCATGTTCACTGCAGAATTATTCACAATAGCCAAGATATGGAAACAATCTAAGTCTTCATGCACCAATAAATGGATAAAGAAAATGTAATATAAATACACAATGGAATATTATTTCATCATGAGAAAGAGTGAAATTCTGCCATTTGTGACAACATAAATGGACCCTGAGGGCATTATGCTAAGTGAAATAAGTCACACAGAGACAGACAAATACTGTATAATCTTACTTATATGTGGAATCTAAAAAAGCTAAACTCATAGAAGCAGATAGTAGAATGGTGGTTTCCAGAGGCCGGAGGTTGGGGAAATAGGGAGATGTTGTCAAAAGATACAAACTCCCAGTTATAAAATAAGTAAGTTGTGGAGATGTAATGTACAGCATGGTGACTCTAGTATGATATACTTGAAAGTTGCTAAGGCAGTAGATCTTAAATGTTTTCAAAACACACACACAAGGTAATTAATTATGTGAGGAAATGGAGATGTTAACTAACCATATTGTGGTAGACATTTTGCAATAGATTTGTATATCAAATCATCATGTGTATATCTTAAACTTACACAATGTTATCTGTCAACTATATGTCAATAAAGCTAGAAAACAAATAAATCTTAAAAAAAAAAAAAGGAATTTCCAAATTCTTCCAAAGTGGCTCCACTATTTTATATGTCACCCGCGATACAAGGATTCCAAAATCTCTACTTCCTTGCCAACACTTTTGATTTTTTGTTCTTAATGATAACCATTCTAGTGGGGATAAAGTGGTGTCTCACTACAGTTTGAATTCACATCTTCCTAATGACTAATGATGTAAAGCATCTTTTCACAAGCTTATTGGCTATTTGTATGTCTTCTCTGCTGAAGTGCCTATTCAGATCTTTTGCCCATTGTTTTAAATTGGGTTATTTGTCTTGCTATTGAGCTTTAAAAGCTCTTTATTTCATTCTGGATAGAAGTCCTTTGCCAGATATGTGATTCAAAAAATATTTTTCCCTGGGCCTGTGGCTTGTCTTTTCTTTTTTTTTTTTTTTTAAAGATTTTATTTATTTGTGAGAGAGAGAATGAGAGACAGAGAGCACGAGAGGGAGGAGGGTCAGAGGGAGAAGCAGACCCCCCGCCGAGCAGGGAGCCCGATGCGGGACTCGATCCCGGGACTCCAGGATCACGACCTGAGCCGAAGGCAGTTGCTTAACCGACTGAGCCACCCAGGCACCCGTCTTTTCATTTTTTTAATGATGTCTCTTGAAGCACAAAATTTTAAACCTTTAAAGAAGCTCAATTTATCACTTCCTTCTTTCATGAACTTCCTAGTGAAGTTTTACCTTTTTATTTAAGAAGGAAGTCCCTCTCTAGTGATTTCTGTCCAGATATTACTGACCAAAACCGTATCACATAACCAATCTTAGTGGTAAGGGAGTTTGACTCTAACAAGATTCACCCTCAATGAAATCAGGTTCTGTTATAAAAAGGATAGAATGGCCATTTGGAAGGCAATTAGTGTTGTCATAGATTCTTTTTTTTTTTTTTTTCTGGGGAGAAATTATTTTATTTTAAGATATTTTTACACATTTAAAAGAGGATACATACTGAATTACATTAGCAAAATTATATTAATAACAGGTAACTTATACCTGGAAAGCTAGTTAGAATGAAAAACTGTTTTTGTTTCATTAGTCTTCACTATTTATTAGTTTATGTGATTTCTGTGAAAATGCGTTATAGAAGATCTTCCTTAAAACAAGTATATGAAAATCTAAAATATCATTAATACTTCATTAGCATACAATCCCAAATGGAAAAATTTAAAACAGATTAATCTCCTTTTATATGGGAAGTGCTGAAAAGAGCTAATTTTACTGCTTGAACCTGATCATACCTTTCCCACAATGAATGAAATCTAGCTCTCAGACGGCAAAACGCAGAAAATTCCATAGGCAGACTGTCTTAGAATTCCACTTAATGAAGCTTATGTTTAATTAGCTAGCCATTTTAATTACAATTTCAAGTCTTATAGATACAGAAATTCTATTTTTTCAAAACAAATTTGCATATCCTTATAACACAAAAGGGAAGAAAACAAACAGATTTTAACTGTTGATCCCTTTTACTTTCTGAGCTTAGTGATTGACATTTTTTTTTCTTTTCCTTCAGAGCTTGGCATTCATCTGATTCATTAGCTTCTCCAATCTGATTGCTAGGGTCATGTTTCCTTTAATCTTCAATTTTCCTGACGTGAATGCCATTGTTGGTTTTAGTTTCCCTGAAAACATTTTTATAAAATCATCAGTAGACATAGTCATCACCACATCTGCCTGATCAGAGGGCTCTCCATGTCCAACATTCCCACCTTTGCTTTTAAGATCAAGAAACCGCATTCCACCATCTTCACCTGAGAGCTCAAACTGATAAATTGCTTGAGTGGCTTTAACAACATCATCACTGAGAGAGTCCTTAACAATTCTAAATGTTTCTGCCACGGCTCCAGAACGTGGTTTTGGTGGTGGCTGTGACTTCTCTTCTTTCAATTCTGGAACAGCATCATGTGATTCCATTTTCTTGGTAATTGTATCTGGGTGTTCGTCTAAGAAGAAATCTGGTAACAAAGGCTGACCTGGCTTAATTTCATAGATGTCAAAATTTTTTATTCCTTCTTCTCTTAAGATATTTTCATCAATAATGAAGTTTCCAGTAAAACTTTTTGGCTTTTTAAAAATGGAACAGGCAGCATCTGCAATGATATCAACTTTTCTACACTGGCTTTCAATACCAGATCCTCCCAGCATCTCCATAGCAGCGGTGTGGATGGCTGTTTTAGGCCATAATGCATTGACTGCAATTTCACCCTTAAATTCTTCTGCCATTCCAAGCACACACATAGACATACCATACTTAGCAATGGTATAAGCACAGTGCTGTTTGAACCACAATGGATTTAGGTTCAGTGGTGGGCTGAGATTGAGGATATGAGCAATTTTACTCTTTTTCTTTTTTTTTTTTTAAGGTTTATTTATTTGACAGAGAGAGAGATAGCGAGAAAGGGAACACAAGCAGGGGGAGTGGGAGAGGGAGAAGCAGACGTCCTGCCGAGCAGGGAGCCCGATCTGGGGCTCGATCCCAGGACCCTGGGATCATGACCCGAGCTGAAGGCAGACGCTTAACGACTGAGCCACCCAAGCACCCTACTCTTTTTCAAATAAGGAATACATGCTTTAGATGTCAGAAAGGTGCCTCTGGTGTTGACATTCATCATCAAATCCACTCTCTTTGTAGGTGTTTCCAATGTGTTGGTCAAGCTAATAACACTGGCATTATTCACCAAAATATCAATTCCTCCAAATCGCTCCACTGCTTTCTCCACTGCATTACTGATTTGCTGTTCATCTCTCACATCCACAGCACAGGGCAGGGCCTTTCCTCCAGCTGCTTCAACCTCTTCAGCAGCGGTAAAGATTGTGCCTGGAAGTTTGGGGTTTACATGGGTGGTCTTCGCAGCAATGACAATGTTTGCTCCATCCCTTGCTGCTTTCAATGCAATAGCTTTGCCCATGCCATGGCTTGCACCTGTGATAAAAACTGTACATCCTGCTAGCCTCCCGGTGTTGGGTAACATGATTTTCTTAGAGCAGAGGCGGCGGCGACAATCTCCATTGTTGTCATAGGTTCCTAAGCAAGATGATCAGAGTCTACTTTAGAAAGTATATTGGGGGGCGTGTGGGTGGGTCAGTCATTAAGCATCTGCTTTCGGCTCAGGTCATGATCCCAGGGTCCTGGGATCGAGCCCCGCATTGGGCTCCCCGCTCAGCGGGAAGCCGCTTCTCCCTCTCCCACTCCCCTTACTTGTGTTCCCTCTCTGGCTGTGTCTCTCTCTGTCAAATAAATAAATAAAATCTTTAAAAAAAAAGAGTGTATTGGTTTTTCTACCGCCAGCATAATGCTTCATAACAACAAGCAGAAAACCCTTGTAGCATACACAATGAATGAATGCTTATTGCCCATGCGTCCAGAGTCAGCTGAGCTTCGGCTGAGTGACTCTGCTAATCTTGGCTGGCTGTCTGTCTCTCTCTCACATGCCAAAGAGTGGGCTGGCTGTTGATTGATCTAGGCTGGTTTCAGTGGGCTGATGTGATGACTCAGCTCTATCCCATGCGTCCCTCATCCTCCAGCAGTCTAGCCTGGCCTTGATTTCCTGGTGACGGCGGAGGTACAAGAGAGCAAGGTAAACAAGGCCTCTTGAGGATTAGGCTAGGAAATGACATTCTTCCACTTCTGCCACATTCCATGGTCCAATGAGAGTCATGAAGCCAGCCTGGACTCAAGAAGTCAAGAAGTAGATCGATTCCTCCCTTTAGTGAGGAGAATTGCAGTCTCATGTCAACTATGTGTATGCAGGCAGGGATGAAGATTTGGAGCCTTGAAAGCAGTCAATCTAACATACAAAGCAATCACCATCAGACTAGGGTAGTGGGGTAAGGGAATGAGCTAGTCAAGTAAAAACAAGCGAGACTATTTCAGTAACCCAGAGGAGAAAATGGTAGCCTGAGCTGAAGGAGAGCCTGTGAGGATGGAGAGAAACAGACCAACTTCAGAGACATCTAGGGGCTAGTGAAGAAGACTTGCGGTTGACTAAATCACAGGGAGAGGAGAACAGGTAGGGGGCAAGGAGCAGCCAAGTACTCCATGTAGTATGTCCTCTTTTTGCTTTTCAGGGGGGCCCTAAGTCATCAGATATTTTTGCTATCAAAGAGAATGACGAGAGAGAGAAAATAGCATATGTAAGGAACAGTATGACATACATTTGAATTTTACTTACTGCCAAAACTGACCCATTTCTGTTATGGCTTTAGTTTGATTTTCCACTGATCTCTTGGGAGTGTTGCAAGGTACGATAACTTGTGACACGTGTCTATCACTGAGATCTAGTTTAATGAGGCATTTTATTCTAAACGATATACTGTGGGCGAGGTGAGAAGAGAAATGTTTTCCCAGAGCCATACGGATATGGCTTTTGGTTGATTAGGCCTGAAAATTGTCCAAAATAAATTAGTACTTAATGTATGCCAGAAAGCCAGATGCCAGCTTTAATGGGGAGTCACAAAGTAGCATGACAACAGTGACACATAAGAGCTGAAGGGGCCTGTGAATCAAATATTGCGTTTGCTGATACAAGGTTTGTGCATTGTCAGGGCTATAGACTCGTGCTTTATTGAGAGTGAAAATTTCCAAGGCTTACAGTCACGGAATATGATATTCCAGGGGGTTCATTTGGCCTTCAAATGTAGACATTCCAGCTTGAAAACCAAAGCTGGAAGCAGCTCTTTTGTTGGGTCTTGATGATTGCATTTTCCAGTGGAAATTTTAAAGTGTATTCTAAAAGAAAAGAATGCGGGGTGCCTGGGTGGCTTAGTCCTTAAGCATCTGCCTTTGGCTCAGGTCATGATCCCAGGGTCCTGGGACTGAGTGCCACATTGGGCTCCCTGCTCGGCAGGAAGCCTGCTTCTCCCTTTCCCACTCCCCCTGCTTGTGTTCCTGCTCTCACTATCTCTCTCCGTCAAATAAATAAATAAAATCTTTAAAAAAATCCTTTAAAAAAAAAAGAAAAGAATGCCAGTTTCCCAAGCCCTTAAGCAAAGCCCCACTAATTTCAAGAACAGGAAAATAAGAGATGATAGCATAACCTGGTAAACCCATGCGGAAGGCATAATCAACACAGTGGAGGATGTGCTGTTCTAGGGTACCTGGAAGGAGATAGGGAGAAGGGTAAGATTCCCTCTCCAGAGAGACCCCACACGCTTCATCATTTGTCCCCCTTCCAAAATAAAGAAGCAAAAGCGGGAATATGACTATTATACCAATCCTCATGACAAGGGGTCTAGTGGACACCACCATTTGCTTACTCACTCGCTCTTTCATACGATGAATTGTTATCAAACACTTAACTAATACCATTAACATCATGGATGGTGAGTTCTGCTCAGTGATATGAAAACACAAAGAGTAATAAGATGGACTCTGCCCTTCCTGGATTGAGGTAAGAATAGTAGCAGTCTTCACCAAGATCTATGTAGCAGGCATTTTGTGTATTTATCTTATTTATCCCCCTGAAAACTCCAAAATGTATGTATTTGCTATCATTACTTAAATGATAAAGAGAATGAGATTTAGAATAGTCAAGAAATATGTATCCAAGCTTATGCTTCTAGAAAATTTATTCAACCAGGACTTGATTTTCCTCTATTCTGCTCCCAAATCGCTTGCCCTTAGTCATGCCTACATTAGAGTCTAAAAGGGGAGAGAAAACATGGATAAAAGCAAATAACCAGGGTAGATATAATGATCCTTACAATGCTTTCTACATGCCCAACACTTTTCTAAATACTTTACATGTTTTAATTCACTTAATCCCCATAGCAGTGTCATAATGTAGGTACTAGTATTATCTCTATTTTCAGAATAGGAAAACTGAGGCACAGAGAGATTTACCAAAAAGTTATGCAACCAATAAATGACCATGCTGAGATTTGAACACAGGGAGACTGGGGCTCCAAGAATCCATGCTATCAACACCTGGCTATGCCATCATTCTCAAAGGAAAAACACAGATTCAAAGCTAGAGGAGGGAGTGATTTTCTTGTAAAGTAGATTATGTGGGAGAAAATAAGTTTTGGGGGAAGATGAAACTTTTGAACTGGTTTTTGGAAAACGGGTGGACAGGTGAAAGGAGGGTGAGGCTCCAGTGGAAAACATTCTACCCTCTCTCTACCACCCTGCCTTTATTCTCTCTCTTTGGCATTATTTCCTTCATAGCAGTTTGTGGTCTGTAATTATTCACTTATGTATTTTCCTTACTTCCTTGTAAAAAGACCATGAGGGCGGGGACCAGATTCTCTTCATCACTGCATGCCCTGTGCCAGGCACACAATCATCACCAATGAACTAGAGAAAGGAGAAGAAAGGAAATTGGAGAAGTTAGGAAATGAGTAAGGAGTTGATAAGTTCTACAGGAATTCAAGAAATCTGCCCAAGATTGGTCAAGGAGAGCTTCATGTGGTCGGTGGAATCTGAGCCAAGAAGAAATTTTTAATTATATTATATTGCATCAATTCTAAGATTTACATATTTTCCATGTGAAATGAACGGCAATGAAATTAGAACCCACTTTTAATCAATGGTATATTTTAACTTAATTGGCATCATTTTTTCTACCTTAAGTGATAAATTAAAACAACAGTCCATTTTATAACTGATGACATCTTAGATCAATGAAATAAAGTATTGATGTAAAAATGCCTTGTCTGCCATCTATAGACAATGCCTGTTAGGAAATGAATGCGGAGGACAAAAGCCCACTATGGAGTGTCCTGGCGGCCGTCCTATTGTAGGCTTGTTACGAAAAATAAGAGGGAACCACAGTGACTTTCTGGGGGGAGGAGTAACTTCACTGAAACAGTGTTTAAGAAGTGACTGAACTCCACATGAAGAAAAGCCTGGAGATGGAAGAAAATGTCATCAATAAAGGCAGCCTAGAAGTAAGGAGGTAGAGAGAGTCACGTCCCAAAGTCAAGGGTGTTCCAAAGTCAATTGTATCACTAGTGCTGTGAGCTGACATGCATCATTTTGCCCTTCTGGTTTTGGTGTTTTCATTAATAAGATGGAAGGGTAACACAGAGCAGTTTACAGGCCTCCATGAGTTCTAAACCATGATGTTTATTCCAGGTCTGAGACAGTGGGACCCTGCTATGGACTTCAGATAGCAATATAAACCATGAATACTCCAGGAGCAGTAGTTTGAAGGAAGAATAGTATGTGCAAAAGCATGGAGGTTGGAGAAGGGATGGAAGCGAATCCAACATTGTGTGGCTAAAGATAAGGTCAGTGATGCAGAAGGGCAGAAGAGGACAAGGCTGAGCAGAGCCTTTGGAAGGCCACGTTAGACCTTCTTCTAGGAATGACAGGGAGCCATTGAAGACTTCATAAACAAGCACAACGATCATAATCAAGCAGAACTATCACAGTCAAATATACACTTCAGTGAGATGGTCATTTTGTCTGATTTGCTGAGGGAGAATCTAGTAGGGGTAAGCTCAGAGCCCATCTACTAGGAAGAACCAGTTGATAAAAAAACATGGAAGAGGTTGACATTAGAAAAAGAGAACTAGACAGTTTTCAAGGCACTTAGAAGCCAGAATTGGCAGAATTTACTAAGAAATTTAATAGTGAGGGAGAAATAAAAACAATAATTATAACGGTGGTTGTATTTGTTTGCTAGAGCTGCCATAAGAAAATACCACCACTGGGTGGCTTAAACACGAGAGATTTGTTTCCTCATAGTTCCGGAGGCTACAGGTCCAACATCAAGGTGTCAGCAGGTTTGGGTTCCTCTGAGGCCTCTCTCTTTGGCTTTCAGATGACCACGTTCTCACCATGTCTGCACATGGTTGTATCTCTGTGTGTGCACTTTCCTAGTGTCTGTGGGCCCTAATCTCTTTTTATAAGGACTCCAGTCAGATTGAATTACGACCCACCTTAACAGCTTCATTTTACTTGAATTGCATCTTTAAAGGCCCTATCTCCAAAAACAGTCATATTGTGAGGTCCTAAAGGTTAGGGCTTCAACATAATAATTTTGGGGGACACATAATTCAGTTCATAATGTAATAATAATAGTAGTAATAGCTACTACCTAGAGGGCCTGCTAGTTCTATTGTCTCACTTTTCACCATTCTGGACTATCTTTGTTTCTTCTTCCACCCCCCTCTCTACCCTCAGCTATCCATATGCTAGCCCACCTGCCCTCTTACTCACATCCTGGGATTCTGAATTCACCACCATCATATTGGACACCAAATCACACCTCAGTGGCTCCCCTCCCTAGCTTGCCAGCCATTCATTAAACCTCTTAGTTCCCATTGCCCTCATATGATCTCACCTCCCCTGATCAATGGAAACAAAGAAATAACTACCACATTCCCACCTCTTCAGCAGACATCGTGTACCCTGCCCTCAGCACTCAACAACTCGGCACACACCCATAGCCTCCCACTGAAATCCCCGGGACTCTACCTGAGTGGCAGGGAATGAACGCCCATCCTCAGTTAGGTTCTCCAGGAAGCACTGTGACATGGAATTTAGTGTGCAGGATGTTTGTTCAAGAGTTCTCTTGGGATTGACATCCACAGAGACAGGACAGGGAAAGGAAATAGGAGTGGCCAGAGGGAAAATTCAAGTTGGCCCAGTGCACAGGCCCAGTGACAGCCTCAGCCAACCCTGTGGGGAGTTCTGGACCCAAGATGAGCTTAGATGGCCAGGCTTTTATATCCCCATTTCAATCAGTCATTGGATATGGGTCACCATGGAAGGGCGTGACCTTGGCAAGGCAGCTTCCTGCACCTAAGGCAATTACTGAACGGGTGGACAGTGGAAGGTTGTCCACTGACAGCCCCCCCACCCCAAAGCTAGGCAACAAGTCCTTCCCTAAAGGAGAATCTGGGTGGCACCTCATGATGGCCCCCACAAAGTCTCCCAGCAAGTAGCCCTCAGCCCATGACTGACAAGGGTTGGAGAATAAGTAGCCACGCTTCCTCATCTCTTGGGGTTGGGACTGGTGGGGAGATACCTCTAAAGCACATGCCACACTGCCTCCCCGATTTCCCCAGTTGAGTTGAGCCTCAGTTGCCCAAAGTGATAACCTGCTTGATAGCACCCCATTGATTGGATTTCTTCCCTTTCCCTTCTCACTTCCCCACTCTTTACCTATGCTTCCTAAATAAACCATGTGCATTTAAATCCTTAGCTCGGGGATGCTTTGGGGTAACCCAACCAAAAAACATCTCCAAAAAGCTTCTTGACTCATTTTCTCTACATGATAAGAATAGACATTTTTTTAAAGGAATGACCTGTATCCCTAGGCTAAATTGCCTCCCTTTCATTGCAATTTACACTTTTTTTTTTTTTTTCTGACTAAACCAGTTATTTGAAGTAGTCATGAGTGACCTTGGCATATACTAATGCCTGTAAGGTGCAGACTGTTTGCAGAAAGTGCTGATTTCTCTAGCGTGATGTTAATTGTTTATCAGAAGGGCCCATACACTCAACAAGAAAACATCCTTAGCACGTCTCTGTGACTTAATCAAAAGCTGGTCGGTGAAGCACATTCCTCAGTCATAATCCTAGCAGACAATAAAATCAATCTTCTCTGAATGGTTATGTCTGGAACCTGCTTACAGCAACTTGTTGGCTGCTGGAGTACCCACATCTGTATTCAGCAGCAGCTGTCCAGGGAAATGGTCTCCATATACCCCCAGGAATACCTGCTGTTGGCCTATTTGCATAGGTAGATACAACCAGAGAATTGCTCCTCGTGGCAAGGGATGACAGATGGGCTAAAAACCTCCAGAGGGCTCGGTTGCTATGCCAAGAGTAGCAGTTCCAGGTGGTAGATGACTACACAAACACTTTTAACTGTGAACAGCTTTCCTTCACGAGGGAAGGTTGTCTTAGTTGACAGATATACATGGTAAGGGGAATGTTTGTTTCTGGTCTTCTTTACTTCCTTTTAACCTGTGGCCCTTGACCATTTGGATCCATTTGAGATGTCAAGAGAGAAAAGAGAAGAAAAATGAAACATCTTTGGCTTTTAAGTTGAAAAGCCACAGTCCACCTATCACAGGAAATGTTCAAAGAATACACGCCACGAGAATTTTGTCCCACCCATCAAAGAAATTTTTATTGGGCTGAGACAATGACTTGGGTGCGGCTAGTTTCTTTAGGAGGTGGTCCCTGGACGCACAGGTGAGATGTGAGACAGAGAAGGGAGGAAATTAAATAAATGGTGTGTTGATGAGCTGGTTTGCAGTGTGGGTAGTTGGAGCTAAAACTGCTTAGGGACCCTCTGAGAAATTGTGGGAAGCACCCCCTCAGCATCTTCCCACTGAAAGACAAGCAGATTGAGGTCTTTATCTCCCAAATCCTCTCACCTGCTGGCCAACAGCTGCCCAGAGAGATGTCAATACTATATAATTCTGAGCTGTACCTGCTCAGCCGAGCAAGCTCCCAGGATAACTGAGAAAGCCCTCAAGCAGAGAAAACAGAAAGAGAGGTGGGGAACTTGCAGTGTGTTGGAAGTTCTATAGCTGCAGCTCAGGTGAGGGAGAGAATAAGAGAAAATGGGGCAAGGCATCAACAGTGCCTGCTTTACTGCGCTTGAGGGTTGAAGAGAAGGCAATAAGGGATGGAGGTGGGGGGAAGTAAGGCCATGAGATACTATGGCACTCTTTGAGAAGGGGCTCTGCCCCTTCTGTCTCTCATCCTCCGCTGATCAAATCCAGGGAGGGGAAGATTGAATGAATCCCCACGTAAGTTTTAGAGTCTAAGTGCACCCTGAGTTCAAGTTCCTGGCAGGGCCCTTGAAAGCAAGCAGGGTCCTTGAGGTCCCCCATACCTCACTAGCTTAGAACAGCAACACAGAGTACAAATGATGTCAGTGAGGGTAATCTCAGAAAACACAGAAATAGAAGAAGGTGAGAGAAGTAGATCATAAAAGGCTCTAGGTCATGATGAAAAAGAAACAGAATTCATGAACTAATAAGCAAGGTCAAGGGGAATACGAATATTTCAGCAAAATCAGGGTGATGGGTGTGATGGTTAAGAAGAAGGCAGCTGAGACCATTGTAGCAGATGCCAGCAAAAAACCAGAGACCAAAAACATTCCAGATTCCTCCCTCCAAAACCATGGCACTCTATAAATTCCCTGAAATCTTAGATGTTGCTTCAGGGAGGAGGTGGGGAGGGAAAATGTCCAAATTGGCAGAGGTTAAATCTAAAATGACTACGTGTTTTAGTTTGGGTTTCCCTAAAAGAAGAGCCTGAATTTGAGTGTAGGTGGGTTTTTTTTGGGGGGGGGGGGATGAGGAGAGGAGGGGAGGTGATTCCAGAGAACAGGAGTGAGGGACTGGAAGAGGGAAACTGGGAAAGCTGCAAAGCCAATGTAAGGGAATGTTATTGAGGTAGCCCTTGTGAGCAATAGGAACTCATTTCCCTTGGGACCTCCTGAGACTCATAGAGAATTGTCCACCTGAAGGACGGGAGGCTGAGGCATTTATCCAGTTGGCTCCCATCCCCAAATGGTCAAGGGATGCCATCTGTATTAACCTGGTTCTCCAGAAAAAAACAGGAACAGTAGGGTGTGTGTGTGTGTGTGTGTGTGTGTGTGTGTGTGTGTGTGTGTAGAGATGTATTATAGAAACTGACAAGTCACAAGATCTGTAGGGTGAGTTGGCAAACTGGAGACCTAAGAATGCTGATTGTTTAGTTCCAGTATGAAGGGCAGGTTCAAGGCTCAGGAAGAGCCATTGTTTCAGTTTGAGTCTGAAAGCAGGAAAAAGACAATGTCCCAGTCCACCAGCCATCAGGCAGGAAGAGTTCTCTCCTACTTAAGGGACAGTCAGCCTTTTTGTTCTATTCAGGCTTTCAACTGATTGGATGCGACCCACACACAGTGTCCCAGGCAATCTGCTTTGCTCAGTCTACCAATTTAAACATTAATCTCATCCAAAGACTCCCTCACAGAAACACCCAGAACAATGCTTAATATCTGGGCACCCTGCAGCCTGGTCAAGCTGACACATAAAATTAACCATCACACTCTCAGAAGTGTTCATTCTTCCCCACTTCCAAGCTGCCTGAACACTACAAGCCAAGCTAGCACCTGCCAACGTTTGTGAGTTTGAACGAACCCATGGGCACAAAAAGCAAAGGCTCAGCACATACACTTCAACCTAGAGGCTGACAGTTGGACATAAGTCAAAGCCCATACAGGACTGTGTACCCGGCCAAGGCTTAAATCAGAAGTGAAGCCAAGATGATGTGCTTGGGGGCATAAGAGCATCTTATCTGTTAGGTTTTTCAGAATTTATTAAGATTATTATTTTTTCTGTCATTGACAGAATCGGGATTCAAAAAAGAGATTAGATTGGGTTATAGAAAGCTACACTTTCTGCACATCTGCTTTTTGTGGTCTGGGACATTCTCACCCACTTCACATATATAAGAAACCTTAACAAGCTAAATCTGATTAATCATATCTTGGTAATCAATGGACTGCTGCCCAATCACCTCATATCTAATGTGCCTGCAATGTATTTTTCCACATTAATTCATCCATTGAACATTTATTGAATAGGGAAGCCATTATGCCCATTGGGAGCACAAACGGTAGAAAAGATTAATTTTCTGCTCACTGATAGCTTCCCTTCTACTTGGTCTCAAAAGACAAAAGGTTGATTTTGTGATGACTGGCAGCTGTAGCCCAATTATAACTTCAGGCTTTATTTGGGTCCCATATCTCTGAATGGAGATTGGGAGGAAAACCAAATGTTTACCCAAACATTGGAGGTCACAGAAGTTCACATTTGAGTCATTTCCACTCCAAAGCAAATTGTCTGACCTCAAACATCTAGGCATGCGTACATCTAAACTTATAAAGATAAACAATTTCTCTTCAATTCAGACCATCATCACTGTTTTTTTTTTTAATATTTGGCAACAAAGGAGTCAAACCAAACATCTAATTTCTTTTTATTTTTATTGCACACAAATCAGTAGAGGGATATGTCTCCAACATGTTCTTCCTACATTTCCTTCCTTTTAACTTCTTATTCATTACCATTTCCCTTTCTCTAGTTTTTCCTTCTCCCACTCTCTCCCAAAAGTCCAGAGTAGAGGAATAGAAAGCCAGTGTGGAAGGAGAGAGCAGAAAAAAATGATCAATATTTAAGAAAGTGATTTCAGCAATATTTTTCCCCTTTTAAGCCCCAAACAAAAGTGAACTCTAACAATATCCTCAATTTATTCACTTGAACCGAGGAGATCCACAGTGTGGAGCCACAAGCAATCAGTGAGCCACAAAGATTCTGAGAGACCACCGAATGATCAAATCTACAAGTTCTGTGGTCGTTAGAGTTGAATGATGTACCATAGAGTGTGTATTCCACAGACCTTTTTATTTTCATCATATTCCAGCTATAGGTTAATAATAGAAATAATAATAGCTCACATTTGTTGAGGGTTTATTAATATGCCAGGTACTCTCAGAAATACTTTCTTTACATGGATTCACTCATTTATTCTTCACCCCAAACCTAAGGGTTAGATTCTTTGTCATCCCTATTTACAGGCAGCAAAACAGAAGCCCAGAGAGAGGTACAATTCATTCCCCAAGATCACAGAGTCAGTAACCAGACCAGTAACTAGTCTAAACCCAGGCATTCTGGCTGGAAAGCTGTGCTACCATTTTGTGTGAGCTATGAAGCAGTATTGAAATTATAAACTAAAGGTAGCAGTCCACTAATGTGTCCTAAGGACTCTCATTCAATATTTTAATAGGCTGGTTGTCTACCATGCAACATAGCAAATCTCCTATTAAGCATAAGCATAAGCAGTACTTGATTCTAAATTGCTAAGTCCAATGATCAATTCTCAGTCTTGACTGTACTTAATCTATCAGGAGCATTTGACTAAGGCTCCCTGCTCTTCAGTATGCTTTCTCTTCTCTTCTTCCAGAGTACCAGTCTCTCTTGAAAGGGGCATCCTTGGCCATTGCTTCTTGGTCTCCTTGGGTAGTTCCTCCTTTCATAGACCTGATAGTCCTGGAAGGCACCAGGGTACAGTCCTTCATCCTGCTTTCTTGCATGTAATTGCACACACTTTTTTTGGTTAGACCCATTCTCACAACTTAAGTACCATCTACTTAAACACCAATAACTCCTAAATGTATAACTCCAGCCCAGGCTTCTTTCTCTTTCCGAACTCCAAACCCTTATACCAACTGCCTACTTTAATGTCTTCACTTAGATATCTAATAAACACCTGCGCCTTAATATGACTTGAACAGAACTCCTGATCTTTCCCCCATAACTTGTTCCTCATACAGCCTTCTCCATCTTCAAATGATGGCAACTTCAACCTTCTACTTATCCAAGGCAAATATCCTTGGAGTAACCCTTGACTTTTCTCTTGCTTTCGCATGCTGCATAATGTCCATATAGGCTCTACTTCAAAACCTATCCACACTAAGGCCACTTCTCAACACTTCCACTGTTAGGACCCTAGTGTGAGCCACCATCATCTTTTACCAGGATGACTGCAATAGACTCCTAACTGGGGTCCTTACTTACATTCTCACCTTCCTACAATCTATTCTCAGTAGAGCAGCCTAATAGATTATAAGCTGTATCATATCGCTCTGCACGAAACCCTTCAACAGCTTCCCATCTCACTCAGACATGAAGAATGCCTCCCACCACCCCTACCTGTCTGATATAATCTTTCTCCTTGCTCTCCCCACTCCAGCCACAGGGGCTGACTTTTCCCCCTCGGACACTCTCCTGCCTAAGAGCCTGTACATTGGCTGTGCCCTCTCCCTAAATATTCTTCTGTTAGAAATCCATTTGGCAAACTCCCTCACTTGAAGTCTGTTCCTAAACGTCTCCTCCTCAATGACTCTTGCTCTTATCTCCCTATATTTAAAATTGTAACTAATCTCCTATACTTAATACTCCCAATCTCTTTACTTGGCTCTCCATTTTTCTTCTTAGATAGTAATTGTCAACTACTGGCAGGTGATACAACTTATTTATTTTATTTATCTTTTTTAAACATTCTTTTTTAAATTATTTTAAAGATTTTATTTATTTATTTGTTTTAGAGATAGCGAGAACGGGGGCTGGGGGCGGTGGGGGAGGGTAGGGGGTCAGGGAGGAGCAAAGGGAGAGGGACAAGCAGACTCCACATTGAGTGCAGAGTTGGACAAGGGGCTCTACATGGGGATCCCACAACCCTGAGATCATGACCTGAGCCAAAATCAAGAGTCAGATGCTTAACCAACTGAGCCACCCAGGCGCCCCAATTATTTAGTCTTTATTATCTCAATCTCCCACTAGAATGTAAGCACTAAAAGGAAAGGCTCTTTTTTCTTTTTTATTCATAGCTATAGTCCAAGATCTTTTTCTAGAAAAACTGGCACATAACAGGCCCTCAATTAGTGCTTTTTTTAAAAAAAAGATTTTATTTATCTGTTTATTTATTTATTTATTGAGAGAGAGAGAGCACATGAGCAGGGGAGAGGCAGAGGGACAGGGAGAGAGAGAACCTCAAGCAGACTCCAAGCTGAGCACAGAGCCCGCAGGGCTCCATCTCACAACCCTGAGATCATGACCTGAGCTGAAATCCAGAGTCTGACCTTAACTGGCTAAGTCACCCAGGAGCCCCCTCAGTAAGCACTTTTGCCTAATTAATTAATCCTCCAGTGTTCAGAAAGTCATCTTTCTTAAAATATATGTGTTGCCTTGAATTGGTCATGGTATTCAATTACTACCTCTGCTTTTTATTTATCATTGCAGTTAGTTTAGCTACATCATCATGATTTAACATTTTTTATTTGATTAACCTTGCAAAAAATATATTTAGCAACAGCATTTTTCTGATCCATAATCTCTCAGTAAATATACTTTAAGGGCTTTGCATTGAGTTGCAAATATGAGTTGGCCATACCTTATGGCTGAAGCAGATATATACAAAATCCCCACAATTTTGCTTTTATGGTAGGAGATATTTTATTAGGTGACACTACGAATTTGGGTTATTTATTATTTATTTTAAAGATTTATTTATCTATTTTTAGAGAGTGGGGGAAGCAGAAGAGGGAGAGAAATCTCAGGCAGACTCCCCACTAAGCAGGGAGCCCGATGCAGGGCTCAATCTCAGGATCCTGAGATCATGACCTGAGCCTAAATCAAGAGTCAGGCACTTAACTGACTAAGCCACCCAGGTGCCCCTGGGTTATTTAAATAACATATTTCAAGGTAAATGTAAAATTACTAAGTTATGTATCAGTTTACAAGGTACTGATATATAATAAAAAATCATATATATAGGTTTAAATTTCTCTCATAGACGACACGTTACTGTAATAGCGAATCACTACTTTGTGTTTCTCTCTAATTCTTTATTATAAAGCATTTTGCAACAGAAAAGTAGGTCTAATGATTGAGCCTCTATAGTTTCTCCATCTATATGAGCCACATTCAAAAATATATGAGATTCACTGATCTTAGGGTCACTGACTGTGTTTGGAGAGTATATGATTAGGTGATTAAGCACTCAGTCTCCGGGGTGCCTGGCTGGCTCAGTCAGAGGAGCGTGTGACTCCTGATCGTGAATTTGAGCCTAATGTCGGGAGTAGAGACTACCTAAATAAATAAAACTTAAAAAAAAAAAAAAGAAGAAGGACTCAGTCCCCAGAATCAGTCACACTTAGGCATGAATTCCCAGATCACCAACTACTAGTCATGTAAACTTGGGCAAATGATGTAACCTCTCAGCATCTCCACTTCCTGTCTGGAAAATGGAGATAATATTAGTACTTACTTCATATAGCTATTGAGAAGATTAATTGAGATAAAGCACTTATGTGTGCACTTGGCACAGTACCTGGAACATACTTTGTGTTAAATAAATAGTAGTTATTATTAAATTATTGTGTTTAACAATATATACCTAATAAAACCATAGCATTTACAATGAATCATATCACCAGGAGAGGTGAGATTTTATACAGCTACAGAATCCAGGTTATGCCTATAGGGGAAAACATACACCAAATATTGGTTTCTTAGATTTTAAATGGGAAGATAAAAAAAAAAAAAAGCACAAGTTCATTTTAACATTTTTTCCCAAGGTCAAAATTAATTTTGCTTTGGGCTTTGCAAATCCCTCCTTTAATTGTCTAAACATCTGCAATTGAGAGAAGTGTATATGTAAGTTTATTTCCTCCAAAAACCAAAAAAAAAAAAAAAAATGTGGGCACCAAAATCATTTGCTAGTGCATAATATAAAGACCTAAATGGGGAAGATAAATCTTCAAGGACTTTATATGCAATCCCTTCACTAGCCGTGATGGCCTTAAGATATATATTAATTTCCTAAACTAATAGAAAAACAATTAGATCTCATCTATTCTACCTTTGATTTTTTTCCTAACCTTTTGAAGTTGCAACTTTAAATAGGCTACAAGAATCAATGAACAATGCACATATAATGTAGACAAGTATTTCAAAATTAATATTTCTTAATATATTGAGTACATAAGTCTTAAGAACTAATTTTATGCTAACACATTCCACTTATTCTATTATAACCAAGTGATGCTAGTGAGAACAACTTCCAGCTGAGGAGACACCAACACATGTTGCAGGCAAAGGAAAGCCACAAGTTCTTTGACATTCTTCCCATTAAGAGGTGGCAGCTACATCCCCTCCCTTTGAAAATGGCTGAGCTCTTAAATGGACATTTTCCAAAGAAGACATACAGATGGCCAACACACACATGAAAAGATGCTCTACATCACTCATCATCAGGGAAATGTGAATCAAAACCAAATGAGTTATCACCTCACACCCATCAGATGGCTAGTATCAAAAAGACAAGAAGAAATCACAAGTGTTGGCGAGGATGTGGAGAAAAGGGAACCTTCAAACACTGCTGGTGTGAATGCAAGCTGGTGTAGTCCCTGTGGAAACCAGTGTGGAGGTTCCTTTAAAAATTAAAAACAGAGGGCGCCTGGGTGGCTCAGTTGGTTAAGCGACTGCCTTCGGCTCAGGTCATGATCCTGGAGTCCCGGAATCGAGTCCCACATCAGGCTCCCTGCTCAGCAGGGAGTCTGCTTCTCCCTCTGACCCTCCTCCCTCTCATGCTCTCTGTCTCTCATTCTCTCTCTCTCTCGCAAATAAATAAATAAATAAATAATCTTAAAAAAAAAAAATTAAAAACAGAGCTAACATATCTAGTAATTCCTTGTGGACACTTAACCAAAGGAAATGAAAACACTAATTTGAAAAGTTATATGCACCCCTATATTTATTGCAGCGTTATTTACAATAACCAAGACATGGAAATAACCTTAGTGTCCATTGATAAGTGGATTAAGAAGATATGGTATATATACACAGTAGGATACTAATCAGCCATTAAAAAAGTGGCTTAGTCAGTTGAGCATCTGCCTTCGGCTGAGGTCATGATCTCAAGGCCTTGGGATCGAGTCCCACGTCGGGCTCCCTGCTCAACAGGGAGTCTGTTTCTCCCTCTCACTCTCCCTCTGTGCTCTCTCTCTCTCTTTCAAATAAATAAATAAAATCTTAAAAAAAAAAAAAGTGAGATTTTGCCATTTGTAACAACATGAATGGACCTAGAGGGCATTATGCTAAGTGAAGTAAGTCAGGCAAAGAAAAACAACTACCATATAATTTCACTTACATGTGGAATCTGAAAAACAAACAAACAAATAATAAATAAAAATAGGCTCATAAATACAGAGAACAAACCAGTGGTTGCTGGAGAAAAGGGGAGTGGGAGATAGGGGAAATTGATAAAGGGGATTAACAAGTCCAAACTTACAGTTATAAAATAAATAAGTCACGGAGATGAAAAGTACAGCATAGGAAATATAGTCAATAAGATTTCAACAATTTTCTATGGTCACAGACGGTGACCATACTTATCATGGTGAGCATTTCATAATGTGCATAATTGTCAAGTCACTGTGTTGTATACCTGAAACTAATATGATATTGTATGTCAACTATCTTTCAATTAAAAAATAAAAAAATTTCGGGGTGCCTGGGTGGCTCAGTCGTTAAGCATCTGCCTTCGGCTCAGGTCATGATCCCAGGGTCCTGGGATCGAGCTCCACATCGGGCTCCCTGCTCGGCGGGAAGCCTGCTTCTCCCTCTCCCACTCCTCCTGCTTGTGTTCCCTCTCTCACTGTCTTTCTCTCTATCAAATAAATAAATAAAACCTTAAAAAAAATTTAAAAAATTAAAAATTTCCCATACTACCTCCCCTTCATATACCATAGTCAACAGTCAACTCTATGGTTTGGGTTTGACTGCTGGTGAATAATAGTTTCAGTATCACTTATGGATTAATAAATCCTTTAATCTGCCTAGTTTTGAAAAATTGTTTGGTGAAACTTGAGAGGAGGCAGTATGATGTACAGAAACAATACCAGAGAGTGTAATGTCCATTTAGCTGCCATGCAGGAAAACTGGAATGTAATCATACTGCTTTGCCTACGCTGGCATCACTTAGCCATTGTGTACTTTTGGTGTGTATCTAAAAGGACATGTGCTGCCCTAAATCTAATTGCATTTATTTATCAATAAATGCCAGTAAATGGAAATTATATTACATTTGACTATTTTCCAAATGAAAGAACAGAGCAGTCTATAAAACCTGTGTAATCCTAGTCATGTGCCATGAATATATTAGTGTCGCCTAATCTGGCTCAAGCTACCTGTTCTTCCAGCTAAACCTTTTTGATTCACGCTCCCTCATTCACTTATCTGACGTATACTTTAGGCCCGCTGGAACTCTTTTCTTGGTGATGACACATAGCACAAATGTTTCTTGGTCTTCTTTATCAACACTAATGCCTTTTAATTACATCAGCATTTCCTGTTGGAAAACACATTTGTTCCAGGAAAACATTAGGCATTCCTGAATAATAATTTCCAAATGTCTTTAACCCAAAGAAAAAGACTTAAATCTTATTTCCTTTTCTTATAGACACCTGAATAAAAATGATGTGCATGTTTTAGAGATAAATTACTTAACTGTCCTTTGGTCTATTTATGTATAAGAATGTTTTTGAAAGCACTTATCTTGTTTTTTTTTAATATTTATTTATTTAAGTAATCTCTACACCCTATGTGGGGCTCGAACTCATGACCCTGAGATTAAGGGTCACATGCCCTTCTGACTAAGCTGGCCAGGCACCCCAGTACATATCTTGTTTTAAATGATGCACAAACGTAAGGCATTAATAGAATTTAAAAGTAATAAAAAAATAAAATAAAACAAAATTCACAAGAAAGAAAGAAAATGGTTGCACTCCATGACAGTTTTCACACAGAGAACATGGCAGAAGAGACACTGTTTCCAATGTTTGAGCCCAGGAGGTAACAGACTGGAAGCTTCCAACTCCTTTCTCTTGGAACACTCTTTCTGGCAGAATCTGTTGGTTTGCAAACTCAAGAGCTTCCTAGGTGAAATATGGAACTGTCCCCTGTACATGGAGGGCAAAGAGAAACTGAAGGAAGAACCAGACCCCTCCTGGTCAGTAGGTGGCAGTTTTAATAAGCAGGGAAACTTACTTAAAAGGTTTGTCTTGGGCAGCCACAAGATGAGTAGATCTCTGCACCCATCCACCAGAATCTTAAACGTTTATATGGAGGCCTTAGCTGGGTTCAGTCACATGAATACCAGATGATTACCTTATTCTCTCAAGGCTGCATCCTTGAAAATGACTCCCACTATGGGAATGATGGGTAGAACTTACATTCCAAGGACAGGAGAGAGCGTCAGGAGCCTCTGATTGCCCAGGTCCAGCTTGCTGGTCAACTAGAGGTCACATCCTCTAGACGACCTCCCCCAAAAGAAGCCAGGCTCCATATAAGAGGTCCAGCTCCCCTGAGACCACCATACAGTGAAGAAATCCAAGTTAGCCACAAGGATATTTCACAAGGAGATAGATACACACACACACAACCAACCACCCCACAGCTATTCCAGGCACCAAGTATACAAATAACAAGCCTTTAAATGACTCCAGACTGAGCCACCATCTGACAGCAACCATATGAGGGACCCTAAGCAAGAATCACCCATCTGAATCCCTCAACCTCCAGATCGATCATTGAGAATTTATTATTACAC
This sequence comes from Mirounga angustirostris, assembly GCF_029215605.1. Lineage (NCBI taxonomy): Eukaryota > Metazoa > Chordata > Mammalia > Carnivora > Phocidae > Mirounga > Mirounga angustirostris. The sequence goes on along the minus strand of NW_026991709.1, from coordinate 139,149,745 downwards.
TGTAGATAATCTAGTCTTGTTTACTGATAGAAGTGATAGAAGTAGTTAACTGAAAGAAAGATTGGTTTTCTTTCTACTCCTGTTTTATGTAATATATAATGATGGACCTAGAATGAGGGTTCCAATTCCACAAGCTTTAGTTCAGATTCTCAAGCCAGTGTTTTCCAATTAGAAATTGGTTCTCTCAGTTTTTAAAAAAGATTTTATTTATTTATTTGACAGAACATGAGAGCACAAGCAGGGGGAGCAGCCGAGGGAGAGGGAGAAGCAGGCTCCCTGCTGAGCAGGGAGCCCGATGTGGGGCTCAATCCCAGGACCCTGGGATCATGACCTGAGCCAAAGGCAGATGCTTAACTGACTGAGCCACCCAGGCACCCTGGTTCTCTTACTTTTAAAAGAATAATCACAATGATCTACATTTTTACTATCCCCCTATTTTCTACATGCAGAAATAGCTAAATTTTCCTAGAACAGTTATATTTACTTATTAGCCCTTAAAAGTATTGTTAAAATGTTCTTTAATATTATTATTAATGAGCAATGGGTCACATCAAGTACTTTCTAAATTATGGGCTTTCATCTTTGTATTTTCATATGTAAAATTCTAGAGGAAGAAAATAAACATTGTCTAGATGGCTGGGTTGACAATGTATTGGGATGAGATTGGACATCAGTGAAATGCTGATCCTTATTTAAAAAAACAAAAACCAAAAAACCATGAAGTTTTCCAGGTTAACCAGTTTCCTAGCTCAGTTCAGCCATGAATCATTAAAGAAGATAAACATTTTTAATAGTTTTAATTAAACTTGTTCACAACTAAAGTATAGAAGGACAGCAGCTATTCTTACTTTCTAAGTGGAGTGTTTCAAATGAGTTGTCCATTTTTCTCATTCATTACATAAATTAGGAATTTAATCTTTTCTCAAGCAGTAGCTCATTGATTGGTTGATTCATTCATTCATTCATTCAACAAATGGGGTGCTATACTATTTATCAGTCACTGTGTTAGGTCCTAGCAATACCATGGTAAACAAGACCTACTTGGTCACTACCATGGAGTTCATATTCTAGCAAAGAAGCACGCATTCAACCAATAGTAAGTGTGTTAAGAGCTAAAATGAGAAAATACAAGGAACAGTGCAAGCACATAGGAGAGGAATTTAACACAATGTAGAAGGTCTGAGAAGCCTGACTGTACATCGTACAACTTGATCCCAATAAACAGCACCATAATGCCCCCACTTTTGTACAATTTAAGGTACAAAGCAATGAAGTGTCAGAGGAGGCCAAAATAATCATCTTTTTATTGCTAGAGCCTTAATTAAAGGACATAACTTAGCATGAAAGCCAAAAAGACCTGAATTAAACATATTTATGCACCCACCCAGACCAGGTGGTGCTGGGCCAGGTTAAGTAAGAAAGGCAGAGTTGGGCTATGCATGCCCAGTTATTATTTCCAATTTTACCAACCAAGCAAAGCAAACAACATCAAAAAACAGAGAAAGATCAGAAGTGTCACATCAATAGAATTTCTTCCACTTGGAAGAATTCATAACGAATGGTAAGACACAGGAGTTTATTTACACAAGAAAAAGCCATTACTTCCTTCCTTAACTAGTTTCTTCTTGTCCTGCTATTCTCCTTAACAACAAAGAAAAATTGTTCTGAAAGTCATCTCCAACTTCCTGATGGTTTCTATTAACAGCAAAAACCTATTGCACAAACAGTTCAAAATTTAATAAATGTCTTTGATGTATAAAATGATCCTTTTGCTGATTCATCAATAAGAGTGAAAATGCAGTTAGATCAAATTGGACACTTAAAATGCTTTCTATTATTACCGTATGTTTTCCCAAGTGCAAAGCTGAGTGTCTAAGCAATTCCACTTAAAATACAGTAGATCAGTGTAGTAAGTGCCAACTGAAAAGCTGCCAGCAAAGTTTCATGTTAATTTTTCTCTGTTCTACCTTCTGAAGAAGAGTATTTTATTTTTTAAAAACTCAAGAAAAAAAAGGGATTAATAAAAATGAAGTATAAGTATTTCCAGATAGCTCACATTTTCAGCCCCTGCTCTTATACAAAACTCAATATTTCATTTTGTCCATCCTTCAGATAAGTAAATTTTTAGCTACCAAATTATTCAAGAAACCAGGCTGAACACTGGTAATTGGCAAAGTGGAGAAGCAAAATCACAAATGTGAAAGCATAAGTAGATGTTAAAAGATTTTTTGCCATCTTGTGAAGGTGATAGGATCCCTTTAATAAACTGATTAGCAGATTCATATTTCAAAGAAAATCATAAAATGGAAATGGGGGTTATTTTAATATTGTAGATTTCCAGAAGCTTTCTGGATATCTGCAGTAATTACTAAAAAACAAAACTAGGTAACCATGATGGGCTAAGTGCAGAGAGGGCCCCAAATCTTATTATGCTCCAAGTAATACTGCCTCTTCCCAGCCTCCACCCACCATCAGCATGAGTGAAAAGGAGGAGGCTGAACTTGGGTTCTTGGCTCTCTACCATACCCTAGACACCATCATTCAACACTCACAGCCTCACCACCCCTATCTATCTTAGAGACCATCAGCACTAGCTCTATATGCCTCCGAATCACAAAGGCCCAAATCTCAGACCATCCCTCATCCCCATATGGCTCTGCACAGTCCTTAATCTCACCTATCTACCCTCCCCTAGCCCCAAATCCTTCTATTGCTCTCTTTGGAGCTTATGATGTAACATCAGTAAAACCTTATTCTCCAAGGGCTTGCTGCTGGGTGATATAGCACAGTGATTATGTACGCAGACTCTGAGGTGGCCCACCTGAGCTCAAGTCCCAGCTCTGTCACTTACTACTACTGATCATGAGTAAGATACTTAACCTGTCTATGCTCTAATTTCCCCATCTATAAAACAGGGCTAAAAATAATATCTTCCCCAGAGACCTTGTTTTGAGGATTAAATAATTAATACATAAAAGTCACAGAAGAGTTCCTGGCACAAAGTAAGTACTTTATAAGTCTTTTCTTTCTCTCTCTCTCCCTCCCTCCCTCCCTTCCTTTCTTCCTTCCTTCCTTCTTTCCTCCCTCCCTCTCCCTCTTCCTATTTCCTTCCTTCCTTCCTTCCTTCCTTCCTTCCTTCCTTCCTTCTTCCCTCCTTTCTTTTCTTTCTTTCTTTCTTTTTCTTTCTTTCTTTCTTTCTTTCTTTCTTTCTTTCTTTCTTTCTTTCTTTCTTTCTTTCTTTCTTTCTTTCTTTCTTTCTTTCTTTCTTTCTTTCATTCACCTTTATGCTGCCGATGAGCCCTGCCTCGCCCCTGAGACTCTGCTTTCCCTAAAGCTCTACTAAGTGGTATCTGTTTTCTTCCCCATATCCCTCATACTAATGTAACTGAAGGTTGAATGAAGTCTTTCTTTCCTCTCATTTCCACTTTCAGACAATTATCCTTCTCTCCTTCCAATGACCCTCTCCAATGCTGAAGTTCATGCATCAAACTACACTACCCATGATTACTCCCTATAGCATCATTTATAGAGTGGCAGATCACTTCTCTTGTTCCTTGAGGATTTCAACTCCTGCATCCTTGCTACTCTAGCTCTACTGTTGTCATGCTTTCTAGTGATTTGAGTGTCTATGGGATGATCCTTTCAACTCTCTGGTTTTCTACTTTCCTCATCACTTCACCTCCAGTGATTTTCTCCTTAACTCTAACTCAACAACTCACTCCGCTGGTTATACCCTACATAGACTTTGCCATTGCCAATAAATCCATCCCCCTCCTACAGTTTCATTCTCTGTCCATTGTCTCCTATCTTTTAGCTCATTCCCTTTGCTACTCCTGATTCCAACAATTATTTGCCTTCCCAGTTCTCTTGGCACATTGATTCTACAACCTATTCACTTATGTCCAGATTTCCCTGCATATTATTAAACTTCCAGTGCATGGTCTGTCATTACAGTCCCTTCCTTCCATACACCCTCAACTCCCTTGTGCCATTACCCTTCATTAGACTCACCTGGCAAAACCCAACCCTGGTTAAATCCAGCCCTTGACAGCTCTGTGCTTTCTTCCACAGAGCCTAATAAGGCTGGAGAAGATTTCAAAATCATGCTGACTTATCTCACTTTACAATCATAATTACTAACCTAAGAAAGCTCATTTGGGCCCAATAAGCATATTCTTTTTCTCTACTCCTTTCACTCTCCTATGTTATTCATTAGCTGTTGAATACATCTTCTCTGTCCTCAAACTTCCAATATGTCCCCCATAATCCTTATTTTCAGTTGGGAATGATCCCTCCTATTTCATGAGAAAATAGAAAGGGTCAGAAGATAACATTTTCACCACCATCATGCTGGGCATTTTCCATATTTCCCTTCAGATTCATCCTCTACCCTTTTCCAGCCTGCTCTGCACCTGAGAGGTTGACCTCTATGGATTGCATCAGATTTGTTATCCTCTGGATACCAGGTGGTTCAGCCAATGAGAGGATCAGAGAATTGAAGGTAGGAGGAGAGTGAAATCCAGGGCTTTATTCCCTTGGCTCTCTCCCTTCTGGTCTATGGATTGATGGTTACTGCATTTCTTTTATTAAAATCCCCAGCTCCTGTCGTGTGGCCTTGTCCTCTAGTTTATAGGTATGGCTAGAGCTCCACTAGGTTCCAATAAAAGTCCTTCCACTTGACTCTTCAGGCCTATGGGGGTGATAGCTATTACACAAATGAGGTGCTTCCCCGGCTCTTATTCATTGCTCCAAACTTGCCCATTTCTTTGCAAGTAGTTAATTTATTAACCTCTCATCAATTACCCCATTCAAATATGTTATCAGTTTCCTGTCAGGGTCCTTCTGTTGCAAGGATGAACAGTCTGGCTCTTTTCTAAGGTGAATCCCTACACTTGTCCCCAGACTCTCTCACTGATGAAAGGTTAGCCCTCTGGCAAGTAATCATTTTTGCTCCGCTTCATCCTATTTTCTTCTCTTTACTGGATCATACCAATCAGAATGCAAACATGTTGGAAGAGCCCACATCCCCCCACTTCCTCATATCTCCTTCCAGCAGCTGCCCCATTTCTCTGTTCCACTTCAAAGCAAAACCCCCCAGAGTGTGCTCTATTCTATCTCCCATGCCTCCCACACATTCTCTGCAGATCTCACTCCAAATAGGCATCCTTCTCTAACATTTAACAAAAACAATGGCTACCAGTCAGTCATCACCTTCAAGGACCCATCAGTAGCATTTGACACATGTGATCCCTCCCTCCTTCTTGAACTACTTTCTTCTCTTGGCTCCCTGACAACACTTTTCTCTTGGTTATTTGCTACCTCGCTGCACACTCCTTTCCAGTAGATTTTGCTGGTTGCCCCCCACCCATCTAATGTTGGAATGCCCTGAGACTCAGTTCATAGGCTTCTGCATTTGTTGATTTAAGCAACTTCATCCCACCTCATGTCTTTAAATTCCATTTTTCTCTACCCAAACCTCTCCTGCAAGCTCTAAGGTATCTAATATACCTGTCTAGGCAGCAAACTTTGAGGCATCCTAGACTCCTCAAATTTAGCATTTCCAAAATCAAACCACTGAACCCTCCCCACCCACCTCTCAACCTATTCTCCCTAAGCTTCTCATCTCAGAAAGTGGCAACTCCATTCTTCCAGCTCCTGAGCCATCTTTGACTCCTCTCTCTTTGCACATCCTATACCTTATCCATTAGCCAATCCTGTTGGCGGCACCTTCAGAATATAATCAAAATCTCATCTTTTCTCACCATCTCCACATTACTCCCCTCATTTAAGCCAACATCTCTCTTGACTTATTACTGTTTTACAGCCACCAAAGTTGCCCCCCTGCTCAGTGGAGACTTCCCCTGCCATCCAATATAATAGAGCAATTTCCCTATTCCCTTTACTCAGCTATGTCTTCTCACACAGCACTTATCACCATCTGACATAATCTCTATTCACATATTTATTTTCTATCACCCCTTAAACTCTATGAGAGTAAGGATCTCTGTTTCCTTTTTTTGCTATATTCCCAGAGCCTGCCAGAGCATGTAACCCACAGTAGTCACTCAATACATATATTTCAAATGAATGGTTGAATAAGTATTGGAATAAGCCACAATGATTTCATGATCTAAATTCATATCACTAGAAGAATGGGAGACGCGGAAGACCTGTATGACTTGGTTATCATAGCATGTACAGCCATTGTTAAACACTCATGTACCGCATGGCCAACCTTAAACCCTTGTAAAATATCAGCCAGTGGAGAGCTTTATCTTGCTTCTTCTTAAGTTAATATGCAATGCATTACTCCATATCAAGCTTAGAAAACCAGTTCTTAAAGTATACAATGTTCCTTAAGGAAGGAAAAAGGCAATCTGTTCCAGCTGGGGTGCATAGAAGGTGAAGGAGAAAGCTACGGCAGAAGGTGCAGACTGCTTGGGAAACAGGGCCATGTTGGAAGCAATGGAAGATAAACTCAGATACAGGGGAACTGACTGTGAAATGATATTCATCAAACACTTATTAAATGCTTACTCCATGTAAGGTACTGTGCTAGGTACCAAGACCGAGGTACATTTAAACAAGAGTAAGACAGGTTCCTGTCTCCAGGTGTTCATAATCAAATATAGCAAATAAAACATATGCTTAAATAACTCTAATATAAGGTATAGCATGAGGTGTCAGAAAGGAAGAGAAGGTGAGAAGAAAAAGGCTACAGGGTGGTATAATGCCTGCTAATGGAAATGAAGCAGCAGGTGGAATCAAATATGATTCTAAAACCTTAAGCCTAAAGTTCTAGACAGATTGTAAGTACAGGCACAGAAATGAGGAGAATCAGTTTGGCAAAGTTATAGGATCAGTTTGAAATAACAGTGGACCATTGGGTGAGCCGTAGTCCTGGGACTCCCAAACCAGGCTGTTCTTGGGATGGAACAGCCTGAGAAATTTTCAAAAAAATACTAACTCCTAAGTCCCAGGACACAACTACTTTATCAGAATCTCTAAGAGTGGTGCAGATTGGTATATGTGTATTTTGCATGCTTGTGGGCACTGATGTGATACCTGCACAAGTATGTGTGTGCATTTTTTTAGGTAAATAATTTAATGATGATAGAACTCTAGAATTTCTTTAAACACAATATTTTAAGTTACTATATTTTTGCCTGGAGTACAGATCAGAAATGGTACAAATTGCGCCCAAACACTGAATCATGAATTAAGTAAATAAAATGAAAACAAAAAAATTCCCCTGATCTTAGGTAGCTCTGATACAGTCAATCCATGGACCATCATTTGGAATCACTGCTATTGACAGCTGAAAATACAGGACTAAAAAGAAGATGAGGAGTCATTGTTGGGGAAATTATAATTCTTTAAACCAATGACCTAATTCATATACTGGGGATTGGCACCTCTAAGATGGAAGAAAATCTGGATGATTGACAGCTTTACGAGAGGAGAATTAGATTGGCATTTGAGGACAAAAGGAAGGCACAAATACGCATTCTGAAAACAGACTGAAAATAGTTCTTAGGAGGAAAAATAATGAACTGCACTAACTCAGTAAGCAAGTATTTCTTAGGTATAATAAAATATGGAGTCACTTCTCAGGTATATCCATGCTCCACATGCATATTTTCCTTTTTTTTATGTATTTTGAAGCTTAGTGATGTAGAATAGCAGCATAATTATTCATTTCCTTCCCCAAATATTTTTGAAAAAGAGAATTGCTGTCTTAAAATAATGAATACTGAACTGAATGTTGCAGAACAGATGCAGTGCCCAAAAAGACAGGTCTTGCTAATTAACTCAGTACTCACTAAAGATGAACAGCTCATAAAGCTGAAACATAATTGTGCTCTGGTTTAAAATGTATAATTAATAGGAAAGAAAATATATTATTAAAATAATTTGTTAATGCAATGGTTAGTCTGTGGCCTACTTGGAAAAGTATAGTCTTAACTTTAACCATGACCAACCTAATTTCTTATTCAAATGTGTAACCAACAGTTACGTAAGTACCAGGCATCCTTCTAAACACATTACAAATTTTAATTAATGTAAGACTATTATCAAACATTGTGGTCTGAGGGGAAACAGAGGCATCATGAGACTATGGAGCTTGCCCCAGGAGCACAACTAAAAAAGATTCAAACCCAAACCATCTATCCCCAGAGTCTATGTTAAGGCAAAGTAGTTGCCATAATATTGGGAATATTTTTATTAACTTTAAATTTAATTTTTATCTGAAAACAGATAACTAAAGTCAGTTTGTGGTATTTCACCATTATGGCTAAAGAACATATTAAAAGAAACATATATGGAAGATGAGCTGACTGAAGTAACCAGAGTTGCCCACATGTCCAATGTTCAAGCGCCTCTTATCTTAAGATGGCTTCCCCCAGAAGCAGATGCTGAGACAAGGATGTGAGAGCAAGCAGTTTGGGACTGATCCCAGGAAGCACTAGAAGGGATGCAGGTACCTGAGACAGCAAAGAGAGAAAAGCTAATACAGTACATTTTTGAACATATGACTCCTGTGGGAAATTGTGGCTGAACCTCACCAGGGAAATCTGGGTAGACGTGTGCAGCACGCTTCCCCAGGGCATGAGGGAGCTGGGGTATTTATCTTCCAACTCCTGTCATTGGTGGAGAGCTACTTCTGGGGACTGTTCATACCTTTTAATACCTGACACTTCTCTGGCAGCCAGAGAGAACCCTTGGGCAAAGAGTAGCACATGCTTACAGGTGGGACCCTGGGGTCGGTAGTCACACCAATGCTGAGAACTCAGAGGATGTGGGCAAGGCATCAGCAGTATCCTTACACATCTCGATGTGTCTGACTCTCACTGCAAAGGATGGATGGTTTCCCACAAAGATAGCTGTAATTATATAAAACTGTAATTCTATAAAGTTAATACTACTTTCCCATTTGTTTAAATCACACAACCTCAGTATTAAAGCTCTTTTGAAAATACATTGCCCAGTCAAGTACAAAGTATTCTGGACATTATATTGCATTAGTAAAATTCTGCCAAGGTTATAGTAAAGATAGCAGTAAAGTGAACTTCCATAAAATTATTCAGTGCATGAACAGTTTTACATAGAGGAAAAAATAGGAGTAACATTTTAAAACCAGCTCTGTTGAGCTATGTGATCTAGGACAAGCGGCTTAACCTCTCTCCACCTGTTCCATTATGGGGAAGATAGAAAAGATGATATTTGTCTCATGGATTGGCAATAGATGCCTATTCTTTATCTTTGAAGTATTTCTTTCTTTGAGAAATTAGCCCTCCTTCATTCTGTGTGTCCATGGGGTAACTATCTATCATAATGCCTGGTCACCCCCCTGGTGACTTAAGCAGTGCCAACTAGAGTTATTCCTGAGGTTAAAATAATGATTCTGGAAAAGGAAATTTCTCATCTACTGCTTTGCTAAAATGACATGATGAAGTTGTGGACAGGCCAGCAGCCATCTTAGCCGATACACGGAGACAGCCTACCTGCAAAGAAACCAAGCTGACACACACAATGCTTCAGGAGAGAGAACCGAGCGCTGACACCATTGTTTGAGCTCCTGAATCCTCATGGCTAAAGTGCACTTTATCTCAGAAAATTCCTGTTAAATTCCCTTTCACTTAAGCTGGTTTGAGTTCAGTCTCATACTAAAAAAGTCCCACTCCAGGCATATTAAAATCTTGCAACATTAAACAGTGTTTAATACATAATAGGTGCTTGACAAATACCAGTTCATCCCTAACACTAGCACTGCTAAGTAATTTCCTAATTCCTGCCTCTGACTTGAAATTTTGATCCTAATATTGCCCTTCTGGTAATAATTCCTCACTTACATTGACATCACATGAATCTACAATGATATCCTCTCAAGAAGGCTGCATATCCCCCAATTAGGTGGATTAAATTCTATGTTTAATGTTGCTATGTTAATATGTTTCTTAATGTTATATGTTCCTTATTACAGTATTAGTTTAAATTTTAAATTCTGGGGGTGCCTGGGTGGCTCAGTCGGTTAAGCATCTGCCTTCGGCTCAGGTCATGATCCCAGGGTCCTGGGATTGAGCCCCGCATCGGGCTCCCTGCTCAGCGGGAAGCCTGCTTCTCCCTCTCCCTCTGCCCCTCTCTCCACTCATGCTCGCTCTCTGTCCCTCTCTCTCAAATAAATAAATAAAATCTTTTAAAAAAATAAAAATTAAATTTAAATTGTAAATAATTAGTGTGTCTATTTTTAACCACTTTTGTTAGGAATTAATTTAAAATAAAAGTGTGCATGTGCATGGTAGGGTGAGAGAAGGAAAAAGAACTAAATCCTCGTCTTCTGAAATAAGGTTATGGATGTTGTTCAAACAAAGAAAATAAAATAAAAGCCATGAAAGCAAAATGTTTATTGCTACTGAGGTTAATAACACACATATACACACACACAGTTTTACACATCTCAGTTAAAAGAGATGAAAGTGGTTGTTTCTGGAAAACCAGAAATGGGGAAATGAGCATAAGAAAAACTGTCTTAACAAACTGACTCTTTAATTTATGTACATTTATAACTTTGATAAAAATGAAAACTTATGATACAATATAATAAAATAAAATTTAATGTGTTACCAGTGGACTTGCTTTCAAGCTATTTTAATACTTCGCTATTACCTAAAGATTTTAATAATTTGCTATTGCCTAGAAAACACACCACATCTCACCCCGTTTTCCTATTATTTTCACCCATGATGTCACTTCAATACACGTCTGTAACTGAAGTACAATGTGGTAGCTCCAGAAGCATATGCTATTTTGTACCCCACAGGATTGCACTGGGCTTCCAGTGCTAACCATCCATTAGACTTAACAAACACCATTACTAGTCTATAGGAAAAGAAAAGAATCACAAAAGATATCAAAAGCCCAAAACCAATAAACGTGTTTAACCATATTTTCTCTTATGTAGCTTTTCATTTAACATGTGTTACAACTAAACATTACCACATTTTATTCTAGATATTTGATATTTGAATATTGAGTTTGCTAAATGGTGTTATTTAAAAAGTTACAACAATGGTTTTACATACAAATATCAGAATCACTGAGTAGCTATGTAACATTTGACAAGCCACTTGAATATTCTGGGACTTAATTAGCTGGTATATAAAAAGAAGACGCATAGATGGACTAAATAAATTCTTAATTTCCCTTCCAGCAAGACCATTATAAAATTGTTTAAAAATTAGCTGCTCCATTTCAAAGAAAGACGTTCTGCTTTCTGGTAACAAAAATATAAATGTCAGGGACGCCTGAGTGGCTCAGTCGGTTGGGCGTCTGCCTTGGGCTTGGGTCATGATCCCAGGGTCCTGGGATCGAGTCCCACATCAGGCTCCTTGCTCAGCGGAAGCCTGCTTCTCTCTCTCTCCTTCTGCCTGCCACTCCTCCTGCTTGTGCTCTCTCTCTGTGTGTCGAATAAATAAAATCTTTAAAAAATAAATAAATAAATATAAATGTCAGGGGCTCCTGGGTGGCTCAGTGGTTAAGCGTCTGCCTTCGGTTCAGGTCATGATCCCGGAGTGCCGGGATCGAGCCCCTCATTGGGCTCCCTGCTCCGCGGGAAGCCTGCTTCTCCCTCTCCCACTCCCCCTGCTTGTGTTCCCTCTCTCGCTGTGTCTCTCTCTGTCAAATAAAGAAATAAAGTCTTTTAAAATATATATATATATGTCAGTATTCTAATAATGAAATTAATATTGCCCGGATGTCATAACTCTGCAAAATAGAAATTGGCTTCCAGAGTAGTTCAAAGTTTCTCACTACTACTCTACCACAACTTCCCACAACTTCCCACCCCATTTCTATCTCAAAGGTCAGAGTCAGGGCAAGAAATGACATCTCACCAAAGAGTAAGACTGGTCTTAATTGGTTGGATTCTGAAGCATCCACTGTTATATTTTCTAAATGGCTCAAATGGAAGTACAGGTTGCTACATGAGATCAAAATCTCTCCTCTTTTTTTCTTCCTCTTCTTAGCCTTGCACCCATACAGCTGAAGCAGTCCACAAACTCAGGCTCCCTTGGAGTTGGCCACACCAGGGTCTGGATCTGAGAACCTAGGAAACTCAGCACGAGGCACTGGAAGTAGATGTGCTCTTTCTAACCAACTGCCTCATTCCATTTCCTCTACTATTGGCCATTATGGCTTTTTGTCCTTAAAGGGGCAGTAAAAACTGGCATTGGGTGTTAAGAGAGAATGAAATACTGCAACTTCAGGATATAAAGCTAGTAAAAGGCAGATCCTGGATCCAAACTCATGATCCTTGACTTGAGTCCTGTTCCTCCCATTATAGCCCAAGAATAGCACGGGTAATATAGAGAAAATAGGTGCACTCTTCTGGTCCTCTTACAATTAAATGAAGTTAGTAAAGTCGCATGGATCCTCCTACTCTGTATATCTAACACGGTATTCATAAGGAATTCAGTAATAAATGAAGTGTCTCCGTTAGAAGTAGCAGCAATAATCTTTCAATAATTCATTGAGGAAAAAGTAGGCAGGAAGAAAATAAATTTGGTTTTAACACATTTAATCATGACTTATAATGGAAAAATTATGAAAGAAGCATGAAAAAAAATGTGCTGTTGTTCAAATGACTAATGTGTTTGAGAGTGAAAAATCTTCATATAAGATAAAGAGGTTTTTGTTTGGTTTAGGATGGGATTTTTATTCTTGCCAAATAACTTCTAAATAGCACATAGAAATAAAATATGATAATGACATTTATAGACATACCATGTAATATTTTATACAGCACCAGTGAGTGCTACAGAAATAGGTGCTTATAGGAGTAATTTAGAAGGAAATTACGTATTACTTCAGTAACATTCATCTACAATTACTTTCAACCTTACTCAGGTGCTAAAACTCTTCAAAATGAATATGAAATGACAAGTATGGCGGCAGCAGCATGACCAATAATATAGGGATCAAAGAGAAAATAAGGAATCTGTGGTTTGTTCTAAGAAACACAAAATTATTTCAGGGCGACACACAGCTTTGTTAAAATTATTCAAGCCTGCCTCAGCTACATTCAAGTAACTATCACTTAAATGGATGGTGATCACTGTGATCATAACCCAATCCACCTACTAAATGGCAGACATTGAGTATTCAGCCATAGAAAAATCTGCCTGTCAAGTCAAAAACAAAGCCAGGGAAATTCAGACTTTAGCTGCCATTCGCACCATTCACGCTGCATGAAGATTGGGCAATTACTATATGAGATGTATCACCGCTCAAATTTTATACCATCAAACTCAGGATATGTAGCACCAAGACCAGAATTTTAATCTCTCTTTAAAAATAAAAAGATAGGCCTTTAGCTAATTTAATACATGCTAAATAATCAGCAACCAACAATCCACTCTAATAGTGATAAAGTAGGAAGAGCTGAAAATGACTACTGCCAATTCATTCAAATCTCTCCCAAGCAGTGGCAATGGTTAGTACATTTTTTAAAGTTCATGCCCTAAGATAGTACTGTGGTGGTATGGTGTCCCTTGATTTTATACCTACACTTGCATGACATAATGAGTTCAGTCAAGAAGTGTCAAATCTGGGGGCCAACAAATTGATCAGAACTTCCTTTTCAATACCTGTCCCAGGTGGGTCTTCAGCATCATAAATTGACAATGCACTCTGAATTGAATGTCTGACTTCATACAGCATTAATTCCATGATTAGCTTCTTTCTGACAGCATATTTATTAACTTATTGCCACTCCTACCTAATTCTCTCTTAATTCATAAATTAGAAGATGTAATAAAATGACTTCCTGTATCTTGAAGTTACTTTACCCTTAGATTGCCAAGATCTTACTATACTGTTGGTGTAAATGTGGTTCACAATAATAATAAAGAAATTAATTTCCTTGGGTCTTTTTCCACCCACCTCATGCAGTATTGCGCACTCCTGCAGAACTCCCTCTAAGAGGGTCATGTGGTTTCCAAGAGGTATCTCACAAAGGCTTACCACCAATTTTATGTCCTTCTTCTCTGAGACTCCTTTATTAATGGAAACTGTCCATAAAACCAACTAACCAATGGTACTCTACTATTTTTATCCATATTCTGGGGGGTTATTCTATTAACAGCCCCAGTACTGAAAAACTGAATAGTCCTGAACCAACTGGCAGAGAAGGGGGTCACTCTATGGTTGATTCCAATTACTAAGGTGAGGTTAGGGTGTCACTACATAATGAAGCAAAGAGGATATTATGTTTGGAACCCAGGTGATTCCCTAGGGTGTCCCTTAGTATTCTCTTGACCAATGTTACTTCTCAATAGAAAATTTCAGCAACCAAATAAAAATAGAAGTACCAAGGACTCAAATTCTTCAGGAATAAAAGTTTGATCACTCTCTAGGAAAGAACAGAGGCTAGCCAAGGCACTGGCAGAGGATTAGGAGAACAAGAAATGGGTTATAGAATATGAAAGCTATGATCATCAAATTACACCTCATGACCAAACCCAGGAGATTTGGCAGCAGTGTTTATGTTCTTTCCTTGCTACCTTACATAAAGCATTGGTAATGGCTAGTATTTTAGATTTTACATGGAAGTGAAGCTGAATTGACATTATCTTGTGATAATATGTATCTGATGGCATTCTGTGTGTCCCCATGTAAGAAATACATTTTTTTTTTTACTCAAAGAATAGTGGTAAATGCTTAGGGGCAAAAGCTAGATACCTACTTGGTGCCCTCCCAAATCTACTCTTTTTTTTTTTTTTAAGATTTTATTTATTTGTCAAAGAGAGAGCCCAAGCAGGGGGAGTGGGAGAGGAAGAAGCAGGCTTCCCACTGAGCAGCGAGCCCAATGTGGGACTCAATCCAGGACCCTGGGATCATGACCTGAGCCAAAGGCCGACACTTAACCAACTGAACCACCCAGGCACCCCTCAAATCTACTCTTTACTCTTCTCCACCCTACCCTGTGCTGCAAGAGACACAACTGTTATTATAGCATTAATGGGATCTCTTGCCCTCTGGCTTCCCATTAAGTTTGACCAACAGGAGACAGCAGCAGAAAATTAGAAGGGAAGAAGAGTGAAGTCAAGTGTTTCTTCTTCCAGCACTTATCCTGCTGGGTTGCTGCAACTTAGCTGCATTTATCAAAAGCTACAACCCCTGTATGTAGCCTTTCCTACATTATAGCTCTCACTTCAGACTCCAGTAATTGCTTCCATTCCTTACCCCTTAAGTACATGACTCTTAACATGTTAACTATTATTAGTCCTAGGATGCTACACCATCTTTCACCTGTTTCTCTTTACCTTGTCCACATCTTTATAAATACTTCCTTTATGTGCTCTACCCATATGGAGAATGCACTTCTTTCTTGTCAGGACTGAAACTGGTACACAACACAATGAAAAAAAAAAAAAAAAAGAGCAAAACACTTCAACAAGCCTGTATGGAATAATCTCCATATCTGTGTCATAAAAAAAGTCTTACTAAATTTCAAAGGACTGAAATTTTAAAGGATTAAAATCCTTTTATGGTGTCCTCTCACCATGACAGGATTAACTTAAAGGTCTATAATGGAAAGAAATCTAGGAAAACCTAAAATGTTTGGAAATTAAACCAAATACTTCCAGATAATTCATGGGCCAAAAAAATGTAAAATACCCTAAAAATAAAATAATGAATGAAAGCAAAAATGCAATATACTAAATTTATGGAATGCAGCTAATGTAGTGTTTTAAGGGAAATTTATATCTTAAAATACTTATCAAAGAAAAAGATCTCAATTTAATAACCTAATAGTCCACTTTAATAAACTAGAAACAGAAGAGCAAACCAAAATAATGTAAGTAAGCAAAGGATATTGTTATGATTATAGTGGAAACCAATGACAAAGAAAACAAAACAATAGAGAACATCAATGAAACCAAGAATTTGTTCTTTGAAAAGATTGACAAGCCCTTTTCTAAACTAACCAAGAAAGTAAGAGAGGAAGTACAACCTATAAAATTAGGAATGATTTCTTATCCTACAGAAATTAATAGGATTATAAGGGAATGTTACAAACAATGTTATGCCAACAAATTAGACAACTTTGATGAAATGGACATATTCCTAAAAAGCCACAGATAACCAAAACTGATTCAAGAAGAAATAGACAATCGTAATTGACTTATAAGTAAAGAAACTGAACTAGTAATTTCAAATATTACCACAAAGAAAAGATCAAGGTCAGATGGTTTCACTGGTGAATTCTATCAAATACGTAAGAAAGAAATAATACCAATATTTCATAAACTCTTTCAGAAAATAGAAGAGGAGGAAACACTTCTCAGCTCATTCTACGAGGCCAACACCAGACAAGGTATTATGAGAATAAACCATAAATCAATATTTCTCATGAACATAAATGCAAATATCATTAGTAAAATATTAGCAAGTCAAATTCAGCAATATATAAAAATGATTATAGGGGCACCTGGGTGGCTCAGTCGATTGGGCATCCGACTCTTGATTTCAGCTCAGGTCATGATCTCAGGGTCCTGGGATCAAGCTCTACATTGAGCTCCACGCTCAGCAGGGAGTCTGCTTAAGATTCAAAAAAATAAAAATAAATAAAAGTAAAAATAAAGTTCTATTTAAGGTTCCAAAAAAATTAATTAAAAAAAAATGCTCTCTCTCTCTCCCTCTCCCTCTGACCCTCCCCCTGCTCACTCTCTCTATATAAAATAAATAAATGAAACTTTGAAGAAAATGATCACAGACCATAACCAAACAAGATTTATTCCAGGAATGTAAGGTTAACATCTAAAAATTAGTTAATGTAACACACCCTATTAATACAATAAAGGCCAAAAACCCTATGATCTTATGACGGAAGTCAACTCCCATTCCTGATTTTTAAAAATTTCAACACACTGGGACCAGGAGAGCACTTCTTGAACTTCATAAAGAGCATTTAAGAAAAGCCTAGAAATAGCATCATATTTAATGATGAAAGACTGAGTAGTTTCTCTCTCAGATCGGGAACAAGGCAAGGAAAATAATATAGGTTTTTTTTTTGTTTTGTTTTGTTTTTTTAAAGATTTTATTCATTTATTTGACAGAGAGAGACACAGCGAGAGAGGGAACACAAGCAGGGGGAGTGGGAGAGGGAGAAGCAGGCTCCCCGCAGAGCAGGGGGCCCGATGCGGGACTCGATCCCAGGACCCCGGGATCATGACCTGAGCTGAAGGCAGTCGCTTAACCAACTGAGCCACCCAGGCGCCCAATAATATAGGTTTTTTTAAGCCAAGATAGATAAATTGAACTTCATAATTCTTTTTTGGGGGGGTAGGGGGGAATAGAAGAAAATATTTGCAAATCATACACCTGAAAAATGATGTGTACCCAAAATATGTTTAAAAAAAACACTTATAATTCAAGAATTGTAAGACATACAACCTAATTTTTAAATGGGCAGAAGAGTCAAACAGATATTTCACCAAAAAAGACATATGAATGCAAATGTGCAATGCATTAATGATTCATGCAAATTAAAACCACAATGTGATACCACTACACACCTACTAGGATGACTGTAATCAAAAGGAAACATAATCTAAAATATTGGCAAGAATGTGGCGGAACTGAAACCCTTATTCATTGCTGATGAAAAGGTAAAATGATGCAGCCTCCGTGGCATACAATCTGGCAGATTCTTAGGAAGTTAAATATAAATTTGTCATATAATCCAGCAATCCCACTTCTAAAAACCCACCCAAATTAAGTGAAACCGTAGCCACATGAAGATTTGTAAATGAACATTGATAGCAGTATTAAAACTGGAAATCATCCAAATGTCCATTAACTAATGAATGGATAAATAAAATGTAACATATTCATATATTGGAATGCTATTCATCAATAAAAAATGCACTGATCAAAAAAAAGTATTGATCCATGCTTCAATATAGACATACCTTAAAAACAATATATACTTCTAAGAAGACATACAAAAAGCCAACGTATACACAAAAAGATGCTCAACATTTCTAAACCATCAGGGAAATGCAATCAAAATCACAATGAGATATCACTTCACACCTGTTAGGATGGCTATTATCAAAAAGATAAGAGGTGCTCCTGGGTGGCTCAGTTGGTTAAGCATCTGCCTTCACTCCGGTCATGATCTCAGGGTCCTGGGATTGAGCCCACATCAGGCTCCCTGCTCAGCGGGGAGTCTGCTTCTCCCTCTGCTTCTCCCTCCCCCTGCTCATGCTCTCTGTCTCAAATAAATAAATAAAATCTTTTTTTAAAAAAAGGACAAGAGATAACATGTATTGGTTAGGATGCAGAAAAATGGGAACCCTTCTGTAATGTTGGAAGGAATGTAAATTGGTACAGCCACTATGGAAAACAATATGAAGGTTCTTTAGGAAATTAAAAATAGAGCTACCACATGATCCAACAATCCTACTTTGGTGTACATATCCAAAGGAAATAAAATCACTATCTCAAAGAGATTTCTGTACTCCCATGTTTATTTCAGCATTATTCACAGTAGCCAAGATATGGAAACTTTAAGTGTCCATCCACAGATAAATGAATAAAGAAAATATAGTGAATATAGTTAATAATATATTACATACTTAAAATTTGCTAAGAGAATAGATCTCAAGTGTTCTCACCACACACACATACACAACTATTAACTATGTGAAGTGATGGATGTGTTAATTAGTTTAACTGTAGCAATCATTTCACGATGTATACATATATCAAAACATGTGCACCTTAAATATATACAATTTTGTCAATCATACCTCACTAAAGCTAAAAAAGATAAAGGCAAATTCTAATAAACTAGAAAATAGAAAAAAAAAAACAGAAACAATATGCTAAGTGAAAGAAGCCAGATGCAAAAAACTACATATTGTATATGATTCCTTTTTTCATATACATGACTATAGTTAACACACAATGTAACATTAGTTTTAGGTGTACAACATAGTGATTCAACATCTCCACAGACTCACCACAAGTGTAGCTACCATCTATCACCACACAACGTTGTTACAATACCATTGACTATATTCCCTGTGTTGTACCTTTTATTTCTGTAATTTATTCATTTCGTAACTGGAAGCCTGTATCTCCCACTCCCCTTCACCCATTTGCCCATCCCTCTCCTCTCTGGCAATCATCAGTTTGTTCTCTGCTTTTATAGGTCTGATTCTGTTTTATGTTTGCTTGTTTATTCATTTGTTTTGTTTGTTGGAATCACATGTAAATGAAATTATATGGTATCAGCCATAGCAACATTTTTCTAGATATGTCTCCTAAGGCAAGGACAACAAAAGCAAAAATAAATTATTGGGATTATGTCAAAATAGAAAACTTTTGCACAGCGAAGGAAATTAGTCCATAAAAGAAAAAGGCAACCTATTGTATGAGAGAAGATATTTACAAATGATATATCAAATGAGTCAGTATCCAAAATATATACAGAACTTATACAACTCAACACCAAAAAAAGCAAATAACCCAATTAAAAAATGGATAGAGGAACTGAATAGACATTTTGCTAAAGAAGACATACAGATGGCCAGCACACATGAAAAGATTCTCAACATAACTAATCATCAGAGAGATACAAATCAAAACCACAATGAGATATCACCTTACACTGGTCAGAATAGCTAGTATCAAAAAGACAAGAAATAAAAAGTATTGGTGAGGATGTGGAGAAGAAACCCTCGTGCATTTGTGGGAATGTAAATTGGTGTAGCCATTGTGGAAAACAGTATAGACTTTCCTTGAAAAATTAAAAAATAGAAATGTCGTATGATTCAGTAATTCCACTACTGGGTATTTATCCAGAGAAAATAAAAACGCTAATTCAAAAAGTTATATATACCCATGTTCATTGGATCATTATTTACAATAGCCAAGATAAGAAAACAACGTAAGTGTCTATCAATAGATGAATGGATAAAGAAGATGATAGATAGATAGATGACAGATAGATAGATAGATGATAGATAAATGATAGACAGATATAAAATTCCACATATGTATATATATATGTATATATATATATATATATACATATGTGGAATTTTAATATTACACAGTCATAAAAAAGAATGATATCCTGCCATTTGTAACAGCATGGATGAATCTAAAGGGTCTTAATGCTAAGTGAAATAAGTCAGAGAAAGATATATGATTCCATTTTTAAGAAATGTTCAGAAAATACAAATTTATAGAGACAGGAAGCAGATTAGTAGTTGCCTAGAGCTAGGAGTGGTCACAAAGATTGACTGCAAATGAGCTTAACAGTATTTCCTGGAGTGATGGAAATGTTCCAAATTTGTACTATAATGATGATTGTGTAATTCTATAAATTTACTAAAAAAAAACCCATTCAAGTATACACTTACAAATGGTGGATTTTGTTGTATATAAATATGCCTTGTGAAAAATAGGGAGAAAATCATGTGATACAAGGTCAATCTCTTTCTTAAAGATGGGCTGTGAAGGATGTGGCATTTGTTCAGACCCACATACAAAATTAATTTAAATGATCAGGAGTATATCTTCAAAATACTGGAGAAATGATTAGCAATTGCAATAAGGCATCATGCTGATAAAACTCTGTTCAATATGCTGATATTGGCACGTTAAGCCAGGTTGCCCACCCTTACCATAATGTCTTCGGAGAAACCAGGTATAACTGTCAACCTATTCTAAACAATGTCTATTTTTCTTCTTCTTACTAGTAGAATAAGGCAAATTAGAATGCTTTCCTGAGGTCGCCCTCCTACAATGGTCACATTCATTGATATCTCTGTAATATATCATATACAGTAACTTGCTGAAAATTACCCAATTTTCTAAGTAATTTGGGGGCTTGCACTCAAGACTAGGATAAATGCACAATTCCTTTCCTTTGAAACCCCAGAGCAATTTCTCACATATTCCTGCTCCAGAATTACAAGAACATTTCCTTTTTGTTGTACTCAGATGAGCTCCTTCTTCATGAAATATACTACATATTACTTTGAAATGCATGGTGAAGGATGCCTTCCGCCTCTGTTCCCAAACTCTCCTCCTTCCTGTTTCTTCCCCCTGCTCCTATGGAAGGAAGGATGTAGGACGTGCCAGGGCTATTCTTTCTCCTCGAAGTCTTCAATCCACTTTTTTAAAAGAATCCCTAAAGAATTTTATTTCCTGTTCTGGTTTTCTTTTCAGGATCCATTTATCAAGAGCTTAATAATGATATATGCCCACTCTGGACTTTTGCCCCAATGTCACACGTACTGCACACTTAGAGATAAGTCTATGGGGTCAGCAATGTGGAAAGGCCTGCAGATTGACTCTTAGCAGTCATCCAGCTCAGCTCCAGCTCTGAATGTCATCATGATCGGACTGGGAAAACAAGATGAACATCTAAGAAACCACAGAGAATCAAGTTACTCAATTGAATTGCCAGAGAACAGAAAACAGTGTCTTAAATGGTTTCTTGAAAAATATAACTAGAGACAAAGTTTTGAGTGCAGGGAGTTTATTTGAACAGCAATCCCAGGAAGTACACTACCTAAATCAGGAAGTATGAGTAATGGAAAGGCGCTACCAGAGCTGACCACTGAGGGCAACTGACATGCTCTTTCCTGCTTGAGAACTCAGGGAGACATCATGAAATATACCAAATTGTCTCACTCAGCACCCACCCATCTTTGGCTGAGGAAGGCGGGAGGTGTTAATTCCCCAGCATTTCCAGCCTACCTTGTACAGGGGCGGGAAGAAGCCCTCAGGCAGAGGACTGCCTGTGCTTGCAGTAGGATGCCATCTGCAGGAACTGGAAAGGGGAATGTCAGGGAGATACAAGCAGAGCCAACACTGCTACAGTCAGTGAAGACTTTGTGAAGGATGGCATTTCAGATTCCTTAAACAATGCACTGTGAATTGGTCGAGAAAAATAGCCTGAGTGAGAAGAGAGAAGAGGGAACTGGGAGAGGGTGACAGCAAGCATCCCAGGCAACTGCCTTTTACAAGTAGCCTGTTATTTAAGTGGGGGGATATTACTTTTATCTTAGAATCTTTGTATTTGTAGGAATTAATCATCTCATGGTACACAGATCAGATTAAACTCGCTTCAGAAAATGAACAGTTCTTGGTTCAGAAAGAAAGCAACTTGGGAAAGGAAAATCCTAAATAAAATTCATGTGTTAGGAAGTAAAAACTTGAGCAAAGGCTAATACTTACAGTTTTTATTATATAGCAAAGGAATGAACAACATTGGCCCTTAAGTCAAGTCAAAGGCCTATGAAGTACAGATGTTCCTCAACTTACGAGGGGGTTACATCCCAATAAACACTTCATAAGTTGAAAATAGCACAAGTTGAAAATACACATAATACACCTGACCTCCTGAACATCAGAGTTTAGCCTAACCTGCCTTGAACATACTCAGAATACTTACCTTAGCCCACAGTTGGGCAAAACCATCCAACACAAAGTCTATTTGACAATAAAGTGTCAAATGACTCATGTAATGGGCTGGAAACTGTACTGCAAGTGAAAACCAAAATGGCCGCATGGGTACAGAGTGGTTGTTGGTGTCTCGGTTGTTTTCCCTCATGACTGTGGGCTGAACGGCCGCTGTGGCTGCCACTGCCCAGCAGCATGAGAGAGGATGAACTGCATCTCGCCAGGCCAGGAAAAGATCAAAATTCAAAATTCAAAGTACGGTTTCTACTGAATGCCTATTGCTTTCACATTGTTGCAAAGTTGAAAAATCATGGGACCATCCGTACAGAGTACATAAAGCTTAATCCAAGAATACGTTTTCAGGATGTCTCAGACAGTGCCCTTCACAGGGGCTTGTATATAAGAATCACCTATGACATGTCTTTAAAAACCACAGATGCCTGAGCCAAATACCCAAATGTTTTGATTTAGAATCTCCTGGGGTAGATCCTAACTACCTGCATTTTTAAGATCCATAGATAATCCTAAAAAGCACCCTGGGTTGTGAACCACTGGTACAGAACAGAATGAATTATGAGTCCCATAATTTATGCAGTTGGACTGTGGGGGATGCCTGGGAGAAAAGGGAGAGACTGGGAGAGCAACTAGAAATTACCTCTGGCCAGTACATAAAATGGTATAGAGGGGAAAAAGAAAAGAATATGACAACACTAAAGGAAAAGAAAGCTCCCATCCCACTTATATGATGCCAAAAGGGGGCACAGCATGCATCCTGCTAGTTCTATATAGCAAGGCCTGGCTCCCATAAGCCTCAATAACCAGGTGAGAAATGCCCCATAGAGTCTAAGGAAGTGGGACCCACTTAGGGTGAGTGTTAAAAAAAGCAAGGTCAGAGTTCAGGAAGACTTAATGGAAGAACTTCCCATTTCTTTAACCATCCTAAGTAAACAAATACAATCAGAAAGCAACAACTTGGTGGCACGCAGGATGGAGAAAGAGGATTTATCGGCTTCATGGACCAACCACTGATTGAATGTGGAATATTGAGAGCTTTGTTGATTAAATTTATTAATATATTTCGGTGCCAGCAGTACTCATAAGAAATGTGTTTAGGGAAAGAGCAGCACTTGATTTAGTGGGTTCCAGCTATAAAGCATACTAAATAAAGAGGATATATAAAAATCCTAATCCTTCAGGCCGACATGCTGTACAGTAGCAATATGTATATGCTCCAGGAATATATACGATAGTTATACGGGAAAGCGTAACCTAGATGCTCCCTGCTCCACCCTGAAAAACATCAGAACACAAGAAACATCTTGTAATGGAAGTGTGAAATGATTTTAGTTTAATTGCACACACATTCCAAGGTATTAAACACCAAAATGGATTAAACTGCATATTCTGCTCACTGGGCTCAGACCTAGTTTGCAGTGACATGGCTCAATGCACCAAGAAGGTTGGAATTGTGGATAAATACGGGACCCATTATGGTGCCTCCCTCAGGAAAATGGTGAAGAAGGTTGAAATAAGCCTGCATGACAAGTACACTTGCCCCTTCTGTGGCAAAACCCAGATGAAAAGATGAGCTGTGGGGATCTGGCATTGTGATTCCTGTATGAAAACCATAGCTGGTGGCGCCAGGACCTACAACACCACTTCTGCAGTCACGGTAAAGTCGGCCATCGGAAGACTGAAGGAGTTGAAAGACCAGTAAAAGCTCCACCATTTGAAACATTGCTAGCCTATAATAAATGGGTTAATTTAGGCAACAACAACAAAAAAGGTATATTGTGGAGAGCCCTACAATTGTCCCTTTAGAATCTTGCAAGTAGATGATGGATCTTTCCCAGTCTTATGAATCTCTATATATTGAGTAGTAAAAAGTAGAAAAGGGTTTCCAATCATATGCAAGTATTTATTGAGCCCAAATGTTAGCATTGTACTAGGTGTTTGGGGGAATATAAAAATAACAAAACACTTGACCCTTGTCCTCAATGACCTTATATTCTAATAAAGAAGATGAGAGTAATACATCCCATACAACAGCAACAAGAGAAAACAAATTATGTTGTGTTTCTTTCATTCTAAGATGTCACTAATTATAGCTCATATCAATTTCTTGGATAACAAATTCTTAGAGAAAAGAAGAAGCATATTCATATCTATAATAATTGTGAGATGTGTCTTAATTCCAAAAACATTAAATTGTGAAAAACATGTATGTTTTATAGTGACAGAAATATGACAGAAATGTTGTAATTAAGAAATACATCATATAATACAGGCTATAATTTTAGCACAAAGAAAAATCAAAATGAGGGAAACCACCACATGCCTTTCTGTATCTGGTTCACATTTAATACTGTCCATCTCTACACTGGATGTTCTGTGGAAATTTACTTATCTTTTTACATGAAACCCTGTCTCCTCAGACTATAAGCCTCCAAGGACAGTAATGGTGTTTCATACTAGTGTTTCTCAAACTTTGCTGCAAATTAGACTCACCTGGGAAGATTTGAAAATCAAAATGCATAGGACACACTCCAACTAAACCAGACTTCAGGGGCTCGGGGCAGGGGGCTGAGCTTCCAAATTGTTTAAGCTTCCTGGACCATTCAAAGATGAAGTCAAGGTTGATACCCATCATTTTATACCTTTTTTCTATCGCCAATATCTAACAGCATTTTTGTCAATAAATGTTTATTGTCAATGATATTTTTTGAAGGAACTAGATGGAGTTTTAATCATCTTATCTCTCACCGATAAACACACACACGCGCAACAACGTGCATGAATTCCAGAACTTAATGTTGAGTGGGAAAACTTCAGAAACAAAAAAATATATACAGTATGATTCCATTCCTATAAAGTTCAAAATAGCCTAAAGAAATCAACGGTGTTATAAGTCAGTTCTCTTGAAAATGAGTACTGACTAGAGAGGCCATGAAATTTGGAAGTGCTCCAACATCTTGCTTCTTGGTCTGGTAAATGTGTTCATCTTGTGAAAATTCATTGAGCTGTACACTTATGAGCTTCTAAATGTATGTTACACTTCAGTTTAAATACTTAATTAAAATAACAAATGAAGCCATTTTAAAAGCTGGCTTTGAATTTCTCGGTAAAGATGATGACATGATCTAAATCACTTAAGCTCCATCTCTAATATGAACAAGATGAACAACAAACAATAGAACCCAGCCTCCCTCAAAAAATTCATCAGCAGAAATCAATTAGAAAAGGCCATGATTGAATGGCACAAAATTCAAAAGCAGAAATAGCTGCAAGCTGAATTTGGAGAATGATCTGTGTATGCATCCCCAAGGGGTGGTATGTATATATAACAGAATTATCAGGAGACCAAAGCCTACTTCTCCAATAAATGGTTCTTCCCATATCCCAACCCCCAAAATCTCAAGCCACAGAAAAGTGGTTGAGACACAATACAAAAGTCTAAAAATCTAGTTCAGGAAAAATAAGTATGTGTGATCCCCAAAAAAGTCAACAAGAATTCATTAGTACTAAAACTAAATGAAGAGTAATTCTGGTTATGGTTGCACACACTAAATAGGAGCTAGATGAATCATCATGAGAATCATATAACAGACTAGAGATAAATAAATAAAAGTAAGAGGAAAGAAAGTACAAAGAAATAGGGAGAATGAATGGGTGGAGAGAGGAAGGACAAAGGAAGAGGATCAAGAGGAAGTAAATGGAAGGAAGGAAGGAAGGAAGGAAGGAAGGAAGGAAGGAAGGAAGGAAGGAAGGAAGGAAGAAGGAAGGAAAGGAAGGAAGGAAGAAGGAAGAAGAGAAGTAGGAAGGGAGGGGAGAAGAGAAGAAGAAAGAGGAGAAAAGGAGGGACAGAGGAAAGAAAGGTATCAACTCCAACTCCAGAGTCTCTAGCTGATGCATGATTTCCAGATGTGGCACCTCTTCTTGATCCAGAGACCCAGGCTGTAAAAGGACAAGTTATCCACGCTACCACACATCTAACAGACAGAAATTAAACAAGAATGACCAAACTGCAATAAATAGTTTATTCAGAAGTAAACCCTTTCGTTTACAGAGAGGAAGGATGGGAGCACACAGCAGCCTCTGGTCCATTGTAAGCCTGAAATCCAGCCAGGAAGATGCTGTGAGGGGCCAAGACTCTGGAGTGGGGAATATTCCTTCATCTGGCTCTGATTTTGTAACTTCTGAAGAGCTCGCCTGTCTACTGTTCTCCAGGCATCTTGCCTCTAGCCTCGAAAAGTATCATCCTTTTCAATTAAACTTCTTTGTTACATTTGAAGAAGGCTTTAAAGCAGTAACTGAAGCAAAAGGATCAAGGCATTTGAGCAGTGAACCAAATAAGTTGGTAAACCTCTACAAAGTAGACATAGACAGAGCTCAGTCAAATATCTTTAAGAAAATTCATTTAGCCAAAGTGAAACGTTGGTGCAGAGTAATGGCAGCAAAAGGATTTAAGAAATCCTTTGATTTGTCTCCCATTGTCTACAGAATAAAGTCTTAACTCTTAGCCTAATAGCTAGATCCTTCATAAACCAGCACCAACCAGACTTTCCAGTCTTATTTTCCTTGATTTCTTTTTGATTCTATAGAATCAAAATAATAACATGGTAAATTACTCAGAATTAGTAAACTATTAGGAATGTCCCCTCTAAATGAAGTGTGCCTATTTCTTGAGACCTCAATAATAATACTAAATAATAAAGAGTCCTTAGAACATTTCTGCACTCTGAGGATTTCTGCATATAGATAACATTAAGAGTCTGATGAAAGAATGTGAAGGGTTTTGTGCTCCAGACTCCTCCGGGTAATGTTCCATGTTCAGAATCTCTGAAAAAGATGAATTGCTTCACAGCTCTTTAGCAGTGATTCTCAAAATGGGTAATGTTGCCCCCTCAGAGAAATTTGTTAATGTCTGGAGACATTTTTGGTTGTCACAAATCAGAGGGGGGAAGGCAGAAAGAGCAGGGACTACTCATCTAATGGGCAGAGGCCAGATGCCGCTAAACAATCTAGAGTGCACAGAACAGTCCCCCACCCCCTTGATAAAGAATTATCTGATCCAAAATGTCCATAGTGCCACTGCTGATAAATCCTGCACTATAGTTTGGCCTACAAGCCCAAGAATGGACCCCAAAGAAAAAAGGAAATAGAGAGTTAGGAAAAAACAGTCCTCATCACTAACGGGGAGGAGGGGTGTGTTTTTGGCAGAGAGCCCAAGAGAATAACTACACCTGCCTCCATTTCTTCAGCCCCCACACTCTACCCATGCTCTTTCCCATATGTCCCCATAGGCTCTCCGGATCCTGAAGGGAGCATTGCACAGAAGCCAGATGGCCTTGCCTCTCACCCTCTGCTTGTCCACTCCTCTCTGGACTCATTGACTTGACACAAATAATCCTAATTACCATTGCTATTTTCAGCTCAAAGACAGATATTTCTTAAAAGAGCAGGGTCATCCTAAGAAGAAAGAGAAAGAAAAAGAGAAAGAACGAACTTGAAAAATCCCCAAACTTTAAGTCCTTGGCATTGAGTGCTTCAATTTCATGTCAGGGAGTCTGGACTTGGCCTGAAAGGAAAATGCAACAGAGCGTGCCATCAAAATAACTAGGTCAATTTTCAGCTTCTTCTTGGAAGGCTTTCTGCTCCTTCTCTGCCCTTCCTGCTGGGCCCTTAGCCTGTCTGTGCCAACCACCTTGATTTCAAATAACTGGCTCTCTCAGGCTACATCTCAAAGTCCAAAGGCCCCTGGGGTTGAACAAATTGCCCACCTACTTTGAATCAAAGAATACGGTCCTTTCCTTCAATTTGGGCATCTGGAATTAGTAACACCTACAATGTGCAAGCACTAGACCACCTGGCGGAGAATGAAATTGTATGTGATGCCTGCTGGCATTCTGGGTTCCATCCACTGGCTCCATCAGAGCATACCATTGGACCTCGGGACCTGCTAAGTTTCATGCTGTACCTAGGGACATAGTTTCAGGCTCATGTCGGTGGAAAATACATGATTTACCAGGCTTATAAAAAAAATCAAACAATAAAACCAAAAATAAGCCCAAAGTATCAGGTTTAAGAAATCCAAAAGCCAGGAGGTAGGGAGGGAGGGAGAGAGGGAGGGAGGGAGGAAGGAAGGAAGGAAGGGGAGGAAAGGAAAGAAGGAAGGAAGGAAGGAAGGAAGGAAGGAAGGAAGGGAGGGAGGGAGGGAGGGAGGGAGGGAGGGAGGGAGGGAGGGAGGAAGGAGAGAGAGGAAGGGAGGAAGGGAGGAAGGGAGGGAGGAAGGGAGGGAGGAAGGGAGGGAGGAAGGAAGGGAGGGAGGGAGGAAGGAAGGAAGGAAGGAAGGAAGGAAGGAAGGAAGGAAGGAAGGAAGGAAGGAAGGAAGGAAGGAAGGAGAGAGAGAGAGGAAGGGAGGGAAGGAGGGAAAAACAGATGGATGTCAGGAAAGATTCTTCTCAATCAAACCTTCCCAGAACATGGCATCCAGCTTTTATATAAGAATATGATATAAAGACATCAATTATAGAAGTTCTCATAGTTCTTCAACTATTTCTTTACATATCTCTTTCTACCTATAAACACCTATGTATCCAAGAGAAGGAACTTAATTTTTGTCTTATATACTCAATATGCAACAGAATGCCTGACTCATACTGGGTGCTTAATAAATTGATTCCTAAACCTTTCCTTGCATTCTTTTTTCAAAGACCACCCTCCAATGTTCTCCCAAGGACATCTGTCTCCCAGTGGTCAGCACTCTTTGACCCCATGACCCTACCTACTATACTTACACCGAGTGCATGTTAAGAGCTGGCTCTTCCCAGCTATTTCTTCTATATTAACTGTTTCTTCTATATTAACTGGCTGGGAACTACTTCTTCTCTATTAACTGGCTACCACTTACAATCAGTTGGCTAGTGTTACAAACGATGTGGGATTTGTGTCCTAATGAATAATTTTTTAAAATACCTCCTTTACTTTTAACTATGACTTTTTGAGGACAGTATCCATCCATACTGTATTACTTATTGGTTGACACTGCCGAATTCAACTCTTTCTACCATACTGTCCTACAGATAGTAGATAAAAGCACCTGCTGAACAAATACTCGATTCATTAAAGAGATACCTTCTCCTAGCATCATAGAAGGGACTTATAAAATAAGTGTATCTTTGTGTCGTATTTACATAGCAAACAAGCACATGCTGATTCCCACATAAATTTTTCCCAATGAGAAAAACAAATAGGGAAAAATAAGGGATAAATCATACTAAAAACCATAATGCCACCATCAGCAACAACCTCCGAAAACATGGATGTTTCTGAACTGTAGTAAAATAAAGAAGAATTTGCTCCTAGTTGAAGAGCTTAGGTGTAATTTTCTTATAATAGGACAAAAAAAAAAAAGTCCTAACTTGACGTGCAGTCTGTCAGGGATAACTTCTTGAGTAAATGAAGTTTTAGAGTTTCTTTTTTAGACGTGAAAGTTTGGTGAAGACTTAGGTATTTCAAAGACCTAGAAGATGAGAGAATGGCACGGAGTCAAGACAGCAAGGCACCCCAGCTGCTGAACCACTGAAGAAGCTAATGTAGGCTGGACAAAGCAGTGAATAGAAGGAGAGAACAAGAGCAATGTCAGAGACAAGGAAGTTAAGGCATCATGAGTAATGCTATAAAATGGAAAAACTGGGTGAGGTGATCTCTAATATTATCTATCATTCCACAAACATGTAGACACTGTTGCCAACTTCTACCCTGTGCTTGCCTATCAGGACAATGTATCCCCCTCTGTTTGCTCCAGAAGCAGGTGCCAGAAAGCCAAGCTCTAATAGAGTAGAATATGGTCACAACTTAAACAACAATCCTTTTGAAGTAAACCTCACGTTCTCAGAATATAAGTTATTAGAAAATTACTACTAGAAACCCACAGTGAACGCTTTAAGACCTAATTTTTAAAATATATAGGATTATAGTGAGAAAAACTATACAAATGACAAAAACCATCATTTTCTTCAAGACAGCTCAGCTCTATCTAATGAAATTTTTTAAATGACTATATGTGCCAAGTAAGAACAAAGGGAAATGGAACCAACATGTACTGATTTGTAAGTTATCTTATACAATCAATGTCCAAATCATGACTAGCTTCTATTATGCCCTTACGTGGTAGCAAGTATGTTTGGAGGAAACTATGTGCCAGCCATTTCTCTGGATGTTTTATGAGAATATTTAATCTCCCAGAGAGAAATATTACTTTCACTAGCTCACAGCTGAAGAAAGGAAGACTCATAAACATCTAAAAAGTTCTTAAAGTATGAGGCAGCCCCAGGATTTGAACTCCAATTCTTCTAAGCTCAAACTCTCATGTCTAATACATCAGAGTACATCCCAGACTTTGAAATTTCATAGACCAGTAAAACTTCAAGAACTTTCAGAGATCAATGTAAGATTGCCATTTTTTTGTTTTTCTAAGTAAAGACATTAAACACACAT
Organism: Mirounga angustirostris; assembly: GCF_029215605.1. Classification (NCBI taxonomy): domain Eukaryota; kingdom Metazoa; phylum Chordata; class Mammalia; order Carnivora; family Phocidae; genus Mirounga; species Mirounga angustirostris. The sequence continues at coordinate 139,118,758 of NW_026991709.1, read as the reverse complement.
ACACAACCACACCTGTCAGCATTTCAACAATGAACATTTTGACACCAAAAGAGTGAATAAACTTAGCTTTATAAATGACTTGCTATATATCCTAAATTTTATTACATTGCCTCAAATAAGGAAATTTTGATCAGGTGGTGAAAACCTCAGCTCAGCACTGTACATCTGAACACTTGCCCTTGGGAAATGTTGCATGTCGCCAGAGAGCATCTTCATAGTACAATGGCAATAAAACACCTCCACCTGGACTTGGGTTGGATCTACTGCTAAAATCCTAAAAGCTGTCAGGGCTGACTTCCAGCCATCCACATGGATCAAGGTGTCCAGAAGAACATGGGGAAAATGTAAATTTGGAGGCACCTTGATGGCTCAGTTGGTCAAGCAACTGCCTTCGGCTCAAGTCATGATCTCAGGGGTCCTGGGATCAAGCCCCGCCTCGGGCTCCCTGCTCAGTGGGGAGTCTTCTTCTCCCTCTCCCTCTGCCTCTGCACCCCCCCATGCTTGCTTTCTTCCTCTCTGTCTCTCTCAAATAAATAATCTTTAAAGAAAAAAGAAAATGTAAACTTGTATGGAGGAGGAGGAGAACATATAGATAACTTCAAACCAACACACATAGGGTATCTGTGGCCACATTCAAGAGCAGATATTGCTATGTTTGCCACTGTTCTCTATAAATTGTTACTCTGATAAAAGATATTTCTGTATTGAAATTAAACATTTCCTGAAACTGGGGACAAATGAAGAAGCTCGGGTGCCTTGCTTGGAATTAGTTGTTTACGTTAAACTATGTAAATTTTGCACAAAATTTGCACTACCTGAAGGGGGCATAAAATTTAGTAGAAAAGCCAAACAGACAGATCTGGGCTCTCCACCTTGTTTTGAGTCACTTACTCTATGACTTCTAGCAAACCATTAAATGTTTCTTGGTCTCACTTTCTCACTAGTGGAAGGAGAGACTGAGAACATTGCTCTCCAAGCTTCCTTTCAGCTCCATTAAACTCTACTTGACAACATCTGAGCTAATGGCTTATTTACAAAAAACTTACTTTATTCTTACTACTTTTATTTTTCTCTTTCCAATTATATTAGCATTTCTAAGTACTGTAGAAAAATTGGAAAAATAAACACAAAATATGAAGAAAAAATAAATAATAATCCTACCACCCAGAAACAACAATGCTAACAATATTGTATTTTTCCAAGTACATTTTTACATGGCTTATAAAATGTTGTACATAAAATTTTTCACCTGCTTTCTCTTAATATAATATTAAGAATTTTTCAGGACACGTGGCTGGCTCAGTCGGTTAAGCAGCTGCCTTTTGGCTCAGTTCATGATCTCAGGGTCCTGGGATGGAGCCTCACGTGAGGCTCCCTGCTCAGTGGGGAGTCTGCTTCTCCCTCTCCCTCTGCCCCTCCTCCAGCTTGTGTGCACACGCTCTCTCTCTCTCAGATCAATAAATAAAATCTTTAAAAAAAGAATTTTTCCCAGTGTAATCAAGTATTTTCCAGAAACATACTTTTTAAAATACATGTTTTGATTGATTTAAAAGTAATATGTGTTTATTATAGGATGCAAACTAACAGAAAAACATAAAGAACAAAATGTTATATTTCCTAAGGGTTAATTCCTATTAATCCTTGGATGTAAATATTCCAGATATATATTATAAAAATTTTCCATACTAATTTTTTAAAATCAAGTAATGGCCATGTAGTACGTGATCACAGGAAACTACCAAATGTATTTATACAATCCCTTACTATTGTTGCATGCTTAGGTTTTTAATCCAGTCTGATTTTTAAAAATCAGATGTTACTATTGCTCTTTTATTAATAATAATAGTGTTACTAATATACATTTTACCATTTCAAACTTAAAGCTGCTAGTTTGCTATAATAATTACAGTGTATTTAACCATTGGCTCTGTCCCAGGCATTGTCCCAAGCATTTCATTTAATCCTCATGACAATCTGGTGTGATAAGTACTATTTTATCGCCATTTTAGGATGAGTATACCTAGGCTTGGCGAGGTCAAAAACTTGCCTCAGTTTGGTAAGATTCCTAAGTAACGGAGCTGGGATTAAATCTTATCAGACATCAGAATCCAGGCTCTGAACCTGGAGACTATGCCAATTCATCAGGATGCCAGACAGTGAATAATATTTATTTGTTTGCATAAAGACTCACTTAGTCTTCTGAACAACAGAGGTCTTATTATCCCCCCATTTAGCAGATTGGATAACGGAAGCTTAATGGAGTTACAGAACAATAAAAGTCAGCAAATGACAGAAACAGGAAGGAATGTAATATTAGTGACCCAGCTTTTTTATTTTTTTAAGATTTTATTTATTTATTTGAGAGAGAGCGAGAGTGAGTGAGAGAGAGTGAGAGAGCACAAGCAGGGGGAGCGGCAGAGGGAGAGGGAGAAGCAGGCTCTCCACTGAGCAGGGAGTCCAACCCAGGGCTCAATCCCAGGACCCTGAGATCATGACCTGAGTCGAAGGCCGATGCTTAACCGACTGAGCCACCCAGGTGCCCCAACCCAAAGTTTTTTAAACATTTCACAGAGATTTTAACACACTTTATTTACTGGTTTAACTAATTCATTTAGTTTATTTAGCTCATGTGTTTTCAGCTTAGTTTTTAAACCTTCTTTATTTCTCTTTTTTGTTTTCTCCATTTTTCTTTCTATAGTATAGAAAAAGCACATGTCCTATTTTTAATTTTGTTAATGGTTACCTTAGGTCTTTTTCCAAAATCATCCTTGGACCTACATTCTTCAGCTTCTCAGAATCAAGGATAAAAGAGTCTCTTTTTAATTTCTTCTTCTAGGGGCACCTGGGTGGCTCAGTTGTTAAGCGTCTGCCTTCGGCTCAGGTCATGATCCCAGGGTCCTGGGATCGAGCCCCACATCGGGCTCCCTGCTCTGCGGGAAGCCTGCTTCTCCCTCTCCCACTCCCCCTGCTTGTGTCCCCTCTCTCGCTGTGTCTCTCTCTGTCAAATAAATAAATAAAATCTTTAAAAAAAAAAAAAATTTCTTCTTCTATAAGGCGTGGAGGTACTCTTTTATCCACCCACCCTCCATGGGCTCCTTCTGCATCCACTTCTCAATCTTTATTACTACAATCTAGTAATACGTTCTAATCAATATTATTACATTACTATTTATTAATTTGCAATTAAATGCATTCCTTATTAATAAATAAATATGTAAAATATTAAGTTTATTAAACTAAAAGGTTGTTTTTGCACTACGCAGCTTTTCAAAAAACAAATTTAACACAAGTATTTGGTTATATAAGAAGATGTCCAGTAATTATTTTTTAGATGTGTTTCATTGAACTAATTCCAGCAACGCCACAATCACCTTTGCGCATCATCCTCATTCATGAGCTCCAAGCTTCATCCTTCCTGCAGTCACATGGCAACTCCTCTTCTAGGGCCATTGGATTTGCATACCCTTGTAGATCTCTCTCCATCCTGGCTGGTTGCTCACAAGACTGTTTTTCCTTGTCTTTCAGTTCAATATTTATTATCTGGATAAATTTGAATATGGATCTCTTTTCACCTATTTGTCCAGGATCATAATGGAATCTTTCATATGCCTAAACCAGCCTCCTTAGCTCATTTATTACAATTACATTGTTGTTGTTGTTCTTATATTCCTCTTGTGAACACAAATTATCCATTTGTTGAATCTTTCTTCTGTTTTCTGCTTATATTATCTTCTTTCTTATTATTATTGTCAAATTTATCTTTCATTTCTACATTCTGGGAGAGTGTGTCTTCATTGATTTTTCTATAATGCTAAATCATCACTTTTTTGCCTCCAAGGTAACTTTAGTCCCACTATTTAATTTTTAATGTACTTGTAATCCTTCTTAATATTATTCTTCTCCCTTTTCATTTTGCCCTCTTGTCTTTTCATCAGAGCCTTTTATCTCTTTATAATTTTGGGCTACAATTCCATAGAGTCCACGCCTCCTTGCGTCCTGTTGAGAATGCCTGTTTCTTGATAGTTTATTCTAAATCTACAGTAGGTTAGTTTTAGAGTTGTGATCATCTTCAAAGACTTCATGAGTCTGTTCTCTTCCCTTATTCTATGCAATTTTCCCATTAGCTCCACGTTGGATGTGAGTTCAGTTCATGCTCTTTCTTCATCCTTGCTGAGAAAATACTGCCCATGCTAGGCCCAGCTCTTTGACCACTGAAAAGTCACCAATGCCTGTCCAGTTGCTAGGTTCTTGCTACTTCTTACCTGGAACAGTGCTCTCTGTCCTACAGAGACAATGTTCCTTTTCCCATCATCTTTCTGGGTCTCTGGTTCTCCAAATCAAGGAAGACAAGTTACCATTTACAGAATGCACTGCCACATGCTTTTACTTTTCTGCTACCTTTCACACTTTCTTCCTGGAGACCCTATCTCCCAGGTTGCCATTGGCCCCTACCGGATAACGTGAACTTCTTTGCCCTTAGTCTCTAAGAGTGGCTGCCTCTGAGCTCTCAAATAAAGTTGATGAGGGAAAGGGGAGGGGGAAGAGTGATCTGGCTGCCTCAAAAATCAGCACCAAGTCAGTAGACCAACGGCTCTGAAATTTTAGGTGCATCCCCCACCCTGAGTTTCTGATTCAGTGCATCTGAGATGAGGCTCATGAATTTGCATTTCTATCAGGTTACCAAGTAATGCTGAAGCTGCTGATCTGAGGACCATGCACCTAGGTCCACTGCAGGAGAGGGATGTATGCTCTTTTCTCTGATTAGTAAGACCCCACTGAGTCAAAGCAGACAGCAGGAGTGGAGGATGCCTTTTTTTTTCCAGGTGGGTTCTATATCATGAAGCCAAGCTTGAACAGGTTTTCTCTCATTAGAAGAGAATAAAAACTTCTAGTGTTAACTTATCTGTTGATTTTGGCTTTCAGGAAAGGTTATTATAGATATTTTATTGAGAAAGGGTGTTTTAAGGGCTTCTCGCCAGCTACCATTTTAAACCAGAAGTTTGTAAACATCATTTTTTTTAAAACAACATAATATTCCTTCCAATGGATGTTCCATAATTGCTTCATCATTCTCCTAATGTTGTGCTCTTAGGCTATTATCAATTTTTCAGTATTAGTAAGTAAAGCCACATTGAACACCTTTATAAATGAAGTCATTTCTGAATTTTTATATTATTTCCCCTGATAAATTATGAAAAGAGTAATTACATGACCCCTGATACAAATAGCCAAATTCTTTTTTCAAAAATGTACTGTAGCAATCAACATTGGGTATTCTCACAGGAGAGATAACCCACTCTTTTGTTAATTTAGTATAGGAAATTACCCAGTGTTAACTTAATATAGGAAAAAGAGTAATATCTCATTATTGTTTTAGTTTGCTTTTCTTAGATTAGACTTTTTTTTTTGGTCAAGGAATAGTTGTCCCCATACCCTGCACACTCCAACCTTTCCTGAAACCAGGCATACACCAAAACTAGCATAACATAATAATATTCTGGTAGGAGGAAAGGCCAGAACCTCCTTCATCATAATAATATACAGAAGAATGTAGAAAACCTGAAAGACTCCCCCCCAAAATTGCTACAACTGATACAGGAATTCAGCAAAGTCGCAGGATATAAAATCAATGCGTAGAAGTCTGTTGCATTTCTATACACTAACAATGAAGCAGCATAAAGAGAAATCAAGGAATCAATCCCATTGAAAATTGCACCAAAAACCATGATACCTAGGAATAACTCTAACCAGAGGTAAAAGATCTGTACTCTGAAAACTACAGAATACTTATAAAAGACATTGAGGAGGACACAAAGAAATGGAAAAACATTCCATGCTCATGGACTGGAAGAATGAATATTGTTAAAATGTCTATGCTACCCAAAGCATTCTGTATTACAAGCTGTATTCATCGAGATAGTGTGGTGCTGGCACAAATCAGACACATAGATCAATAGAACAGAGAGAGAACCCAGAAATGGACCCTCAACTCTATGGTCAACTAATCTTTGTCAAAGCAGGAAAGACTATCCAATGGAAAAAAGACAGTCTCTTCAATAAATGGTGTTGGGAAAATTGGACAGCCACATGCAGAAGAAGGAAACTGGACCACTTTCTTACACCATACAGAAAAATACATTCAAAATGGATGGAAGACCTCAGTGTGAAACAGGAATCCATTAAAATCCTGGAGGAGAACATAGGCAGCAACCTCTGTGACTTTGGCCACAGCAATTTGCTAGACAGGTCTCCAGAGGCAAGGGAAACAAAAGCGAAAATGACCTATTGGGACCTCATCAGGATAAAAAGCTTTTGTACAACAAAGGAAACAATCAACAAAACTAAAAGGCAACCTATGGAATTGGAGAAGATATTTGGAAATGACTTATTTATGTAATACATAAAGAGCTAGTATCCAAAATCTATAAAGAACTTATCAAACTCAACACCCAAAAAAACAAAAATTTCTGTCAAGAAATGGGCAGAAGACATGAACAGACATTTCTCCAAAAAAGACATACAAATGGCCAACAGACACATGAAAAAATGCTCAGCATCAGGGAAATACAAATCAAAACCACAGTGAGATACCACCTCACACAGGTCAGAATGGCTAAATTAACTCAGGAAACGAGATGTTGGTGAGAATGCAGAGAAAAGGGAACCCTCTTACACTATTGGTGGGAATGCAAACTCGTGCAACCACTCTGGAAAACTGTATGGAGGCTCCTCAAAAAGTTAAAAAAGAACTACACTATGACCAAGCAGTTGCACTACTAGGGATTTATCCAAAGGATACAAACATAGTGATTCAAAGGAACACATGCACCAAATGTCTATAGCAGTAATAGTCACAATAGCCAAACTAGGGAAAGAGTCCACATGTCCATCGACAGATGAATGGATAAAGAAAATGTGTGAATATATATATAATGGAATATTACTCAGCCATCAAAAAGAATGAAATCTTGCCATTTGCAATGATGTGAATGGAACTAGAGGATATTATGTAAGTGAAATAAGTCAATCAGAGAAAGACAAGTATATGATTTCACTGATATAAGGAATTTAAGAAACAAAACAGATGAACATAGGGGAAGGGAAGGAAAAATAAAATAAGATAAAAACAGAGGGAAGCAAAGCATTAAAGAGACTCATAACTAGGGAACAAACTGAGGGTTGCTGAAGGTGAGGGGGGTGGAGGAATGGGGGGGCAATTGAGTGATGGGCATTAAGGAAGGCATGTGATGTAATGAGCACTGGGTGTTCCATGCAACTGATGAATCACTCAATTTTACCACTGAACCGATAAAACACTATATGTTAACTAAATTGAACTTAAACTAAAAAATTTAAAAATAATAATAATATACAGAAGATGCATTGGCAGGAAGCTCATTTCAGCATGTGAAAGGTCTTTTTTGTACTCTGTCCTCAGAGTGAGTCATGCTGAAGGCCTGATCTTCCCTACACACCTCCAATCCACCCACTTCCAGTAACCAAAGCCCTTTGACCTTTCCAGAGCAGAAATGGATGTAGAATAATGATCCAAACTTTCACAACAGGCTAGACATAAGAAAAGGTAGGTTCCTGGGACAAGAGATATAAAGGAGGGACAAGGGAAAGGAAGCAATGATTTTTTTTTTTTAAGATTTTACTTATTTATTTATTTGAGAGAAAGAGAGAGAGAGAGACAGAGAAACAGCATGAGAGGGGAGAGGGTCAGAGGGAGAAGCAGGCTCCCCGCTGAGCCGGGAGCCCGATGTGGAACTCGATCCCAGGACTCCAGGATCATGACCTGAGCCACCCAGGTGCCCGGAAGCAATGCTATTTTAAAAGACCAAAAGCTGGGAGAAAAGGGGAAGAACCTAGGGAGAGCCAGAAGTTGCAAGATCCTTAGCTGACTTTTCCTAAAAGTAGGAAGCTCAGACCCAGCATCTATACTTTGGGGACCCAAGGGGTGAAACAAATAGCTTATAGGCTCTCTTTCTGAATTCTTTCCCAAAACACACAAAGCTACCACACTGGATAGGGTGGAACAGTGCTTCTCAATATTGGCTGCAATTAGAATTGGAAAAAAAAGAAAACTGATTCCAGTGGCCACAATGGGGCATTAATCTTGTTTAGAAATTCCTCAGATGATTTTCATGTGAAGCCACAAGTGATGAGAAGTTTGGAGAAAACCCTTCATCTTCAAAGTCAAGAACTGATTGCTCTTCTTATATGTTAAAATCCTTCGCCAGTTAAGGGAAGTTCATTTGGGAATGAACTATGCCACTGCATTCCACAATAAAGACTGTGGTGTTAAGTTAGGAAGTAAATTTGAACACTTCTCCATAAGCCATTCCTCAGTCATTCAGATGGTGGGTTTATAGCTATAAATCAGGGTAGTGTCTACCTACTTTCTGAGTCTACCAGCTCAGAGCTGATTGCTGATCATTTGTAAAGTGCCATGGAGCATGGTTTCTGGATGAGTTCTAAGTACAGTATTATTGTCTCTCTTGTTCTACCACATGCTGGAGTGTACATTTAATGATGTGTAAACAGAATCGCTGAAATGTAAATGCTGTTACAGAAGCAAAATTCCCTTTGTTTTCCTCCTCTGAACACTTGAACTTGCCTGTCTATAATAGCAAAGTTTATTACGATGGATTTGAGATTAGATACTATACTAATAAAGCTCTTTTGCTATTTTAAATTTTAAATAATTGAGGTTGTAGGATGCTAGAAGGAATCCCTAAAGGACCCTTTAAAAATGTCCTAAAGCTACCAAGGGACATACAAGTAGGATATATAAATAAATTCTTCAAATCAATAAGAAAAAAAAGAGAACCCAAAGGGAAAAAAAATGTGCAAGTGATTTGAACACACCCACATAACATGTGAATAGATGCTCAACTTCACTAGTCAGCAGGGAAATAAAAATTCAAAACACAATAAGATACCTATATACATCAACAAGAATGACCAAAATTAAATATACAAAGAATATCAAGTGTTGGCAACTGGACTCTCATACACTGCTAGTGGGGGTATAAATTGATACAATCACTTTGGAAAACTATTAGAAAGATGAACATATATACCCTCTGTGACCTAGTAATAGGCACCCCTTGTCACAGCAATTTGTGATCCCTATAACCCAACAATTTCACTCCTAAGTATTCCTCCAGCAGAAATTTTTGTTCAAGCATGAACAAGAATGTTCATAACAGTACTATTCATAATAGCAAAAATCTGGAAACCACCCAAATATCCATCAAGAGTAGGTTAGATGAATGTATTATGTATATTCATACAATGGAAAACTGTCAACAATGATAAAGAACTACTTATGACTTACTCATAACAACATAGGTAAATCTTACAAACAGAATAATGAGTGAAAGAAGCCAGATACAAAATCATACATACATATGACTTCAGTTATATGAAGTTCAAAAACAGGCAAAAACTCGTCTACAATATTACAAGTCAGGATATATTTATCCTTGGGTAATAGGTCGGGAACAGTGACTGCAAGAGAGGAAAGAGGATTTTTGAGATACGGCAATGTTCACTTTCTTGACATAGGGATGGTTGTGTTAATGGACTCATTTTGTAATAAATAAGCTGTAAGCAAATGATTAATATACTTTATTCTACACATATAGAAAGTCCTTTTAAAGTAAACAGAAGGGGTGCCTGGATGGCTCAGTTGGTTAAGCATCTGCCTTCGGCTCAGGTCATGATCTCCAGGTCCTGGGATCAAGCCCTGCATCGGGCTCCCTGCTCAGCGGGGAGTCTGCTTCTCCCTTTTCCTCTGCCCCTCCCCACTGCTCCTGCTCTCTCTCTCTCTCTTTATGTATCTCTCTGTCTCAAATGAATAAATAGAAAAATTCTTTAAAAAAATAAATAAAAGTAAACTGAAGTTTAGGATAATCTTATTCCACAACTGTGAATTATAAAAAGCGAATTTATTTACAATCCAGAGAGCAGAGAGAAGAATTCTAATACCACCACCTGCTAGCCAGGTAGTGGTGGGGAAATTATTTCATGTCTCTGAGCCTCTGCTCCTTCAAGTGTATGCATTAATTCTAACAGCTACAGGAACTAGAATTAAATGGCATACAAGTTAAGTGAAAATGCCCACCATGGTGTCCAATGTATAATAGGAGTTCCACAAACATTGGTGGAATTTCTATGTGTCATATTATTCCCATGTGAAATGAACAAAGAAAAATAAAACTCTAAGAAAGAGCCTTAATCTACTTTCTTAGGCAGCTCAACAATGTGATCTGATTCAAATCTATTTGACTGCAATTCTTTCAACTTTTGTGTTTGGTCTAATATTCCCTAGAAGATGATAGCTCTGATGAACTATTTGTTTCTTCCACCCTTGCTAAAATTCATCCAACACTCTTACTAAAAAATTTAAGTTGCCATTGCAATGTTAGGAACCCTGAGTGTCTCCAGTTATCTCACGGGCTATAATGGAATTTTCTAAACAAGTCTACTTCACTTTATTCTTTAATATGTAACTACATGTTCTAAAAATAATTAGAAAGACACATGCATAAGGTAAAGAGGTAATATATGATATCATGAAACCAAATAAACAATGAAAAATCTTAAGAATTATTCATTTAAATCAGGAGTTGGCAAACATTTTTTTATAAAGGACCAGATAGCACCCTTTTTAGGCTTTGTAGCCACATAGTCTTTGTTGTATGTAACTACTCAGCTCTGCCATAGTGTAAAAGCAGCCATAGATAATATGTAAATGAATGGTCATAGCTGTGTTCTTTTTTTTTTTAAAGATTTTATTTATTTATTTGAGAGAGAAAGACACAGCAAGAGAGGGAACACAAGCAGGGGGTGTGGGAGAGGAAGAAGCAGGCTTCCCACTGAGCAGGGAGCCCAATGCGGGGCTTGATCCCAGGACCCTGGGATCATAACCTGAGCTGAAGGCAGATGCTTAACGACTGAGCCACCCAGGCACCCCATAGCTGTGTTCTAATAAACCTTTATTTACAAAAACCTACAATGGGCCACATTTGGCTCACAAGTTCTAGCTTGCTAACCCCTGATTTAAATGTGAAGCCAAAAGTGATTTTTTTTTTTAATAATGACCTATCTCTCAACTCTTTCAGGCTTGTTTTAAGATTTTTTTTTTTTTTTTTTTTTGCGAGAGAGAGAATGAGAGACAGAGAGCATGAGAGGGAGGAGGGTTAGAGGGAGAAGCAGACCCCCCGCTGAGCAGGGAGCCCGATGTGGGACTCAATCCCGGGACTCCAGGATCATGACCTGAGCCGAAGGCAGTTGCTTAACCAACTGAGTCACCCAGGCGCCCCCAGGCTTGTTTTAAAACAGCTGGAGAAATATCCAGTCAATTGAATTCAAACCAACTTGGGACGCAGATGGAGGGCCTTTCTTCCAGCCCTGAACTAACCGAGGATTTGTTCCTCTTTGACCTAAACTCATGACAACTCCACAAGGATGAGGTATCGTATTCCTATTCCTCTTCTAGCTTTAGCACAGCTCTGCCCTTCCTGTCAGCAAACTCCGGGGCTGTCGGCATCTTCATTATAATGCTAGCATCTCAGGAGATTATAAATCTGCCTAAGATAGCCTGAGCTAAAACTTGGCATGACAGCTTCTAGACCAAGAATTTTCTCAAGGATGAGCAAGCTGGCTCAACAAAAAGTAAGTTCATACTGAAAGCCAGGCCAAAAAAATTATCTTTTTAGAGTTCAGAACAAGTTCTGGTTGTGAAGATTCTCACACAATTCAATTTAATAAGCATTTATTGAGTTCCTACCATGGATAGTGTCTGTTATTTTCTCTGCCCCAGTTTACTTCCCTTGGGAAACTGCATCTCCCCTAATTCATGGTGGCTTCTAATGGAGCTGTCCATCAAGGATGCTTGCCTTGCCATCCTCCAGAGTAATTCACATGACCCAAGTGAGCCAATTATATTATTCCAACTCCCAAGGCACAGCATGGATCCCAGGACAGTTTGGGACTGTTTCCTTTTTCAAAGCTGTTACAATTTCTTGGAAGAAGAGAACCTCTCTCCTTCTTTGCTATTATAAAGTGGCCCCATGAACCTGCTGTGTGGGATGTATCTGAGGGATCCTGGGACATCCTGTTGGTGATATCCAGTAGGCGGTTAGATCCAGGTTAGAGCAATGGATTTCAGAGTCATTACTATGCTTCAAAAAACACTTTGAGGGGTGCATGGGTGGCTCAGTTAGTTAAGCTCTGCCTTTGGCTCAGGGTATGATCCCAGGGTCCTAGGATGGAGCACCGCATGGGGCTTCCTACACAGTGGGGAGCCTGCTTCTCCCTTTCCCTCTGCCCCTCCCCCTCCCCCTTCTCATTCTCTCTCTCTCTCTCTCTCTCAAATAAATAAATAAATAAATAATCTTTAAAAAACCACACATTTTGAAGAAACTTCTGGCATCCTCCAATTCTCTGAAACATAGCTTTAAGGGTACTAAGAACACAACTAGAAAGTAAGGAGTAAAAATAACTACTCAACAAATATATTGTGTTGCTACCACATGGTTCATTCCAGGCCAGGTGCTAGGGATTTAAAGATGAATGAGAATGATGTATAGTACTGATAAGGGGATATAAATTCAATGCCCTTATCAACTGGGGACTTCTTGTCCCTTAAGATTTAGGTAATATGATATTCTGTCCCTATACTATGACCCATGTAAGTCCAAAGCCTTCCTGAAAGTTTCTGTGGAGTCAACACTGTCTTTAGGTTCCTACTTCCACATAATTTGTTTCCATTGACAGCAGCCTAGATTAGGAATACATTTATGAACTCCATAAATGGGCGCATATATCACCCACTCGTTTGGCTTGTGTTTGTGGTCTATTAATTTACTTTGCATTTGTGAATATCATAGCTCTTCATCTACCCTATGACCTTATTGGAAACAGAGATTATAGCATTATACCTCAGGCTGTACAATAGTGCAGTGTCTTTGTTGATTAAGCTTTATTCCACTCATTCCATCTATATGACCCTTGCGAGGTCTCACTCTTCTTTGCTTGTGTGAGTAATAGGGCAGTAGCCTGCCCAATCACTAGTTACCCAAGCTAACCCAAGAAAGCAGCCATAGGATTTTCTCTCGTGACATGCCAAGAGAAGAGATAGGCAAGATCGTGTTAATTCAGAAACATCTGGTGCATTAGATTGCACTGAACTGCCCTCACAAATAGATCCAAAAAGGGGTGCCTGGGTGGCTCAGTCAGTTAGGCATCTGCTTTCAGCTCAGGTTATGATCCCGGGGTGCTGGGATCAAGCCCCGCATTCGGCTCCTTGCTCAGGGGTAGCCTGCTTCTCCCTCTCTTCCTCGCTTGTGCTCTCTCTTGCTATCTCTGTATTTCTCTCTCAAATAAATAAATAAAATCTTTAAAAAAAACCCAAATAAATACAAAAAATTTAACTGGTACAAACAAAATTGAAGTCTGTCTTATGGACACAAAACAGTCCAAGGTAGGTGTTCCTGATTGAGTTGTGACACCATGTAGTGATTCAGGGACCGGGCTCCTTCTATCTTGTAGTTCTAGAATACCTGTGGCCTCATAATCATCTACATCCAGCTGTCATAAAGAAAAAGAGAGTGTGGGGTGCCTAGGTGGCTCAGATAGTTAAACATCTGCCTTCAGCTCAGGTCACGATCCCAGGGTCCTGGGATTGAGTCCCGCATCGGGCTCCCTGCTCCTTGGGAGTCTGCTTCTCCCTCTGCTTCTCTCTCTCTCTCTGTCTCTCATGAATAAATAAATAAAATCTTTAAAAAAAAAAAAAAAGAAAGAAAGAAAGAAAAAGAGAGTGTGGAGGAGGCACACACATCTTCTTAAAAGTCCTGGCCCAGAGGTAGCATGTATCACATGCATTTTGTCCCATGGACACATGTACTACAAAGTCTGGGAAATGTAATCCCTTCACTATATCCTCACAAATTCCAGTCACTATGTAGGGAGACCACAGATATAGGTGGTCAGCTAGTGGACTCTACCATTCTTGGTTTATCTACTTTGGTTAAGATCACCCTAGCAGATAAAATAACAGGGCAGAGGGACCATGCATTCTCTTTTATCCTCTTTTCTCTATTACTCAGCTCTTTCTTACAGTCTCAGGTTTTTTCCTCTATATAACCTCCTCCCAAACTCCCCCTAATTCCATCTTGTCTCTTGTAATTACAGAAAGATAAGCATTTGGTAATATCTCCATCATGATCATGGCTTTATTTCTAAGCATTATATAGGCCAAGCCATGAATGTCAAATTTCTCCATTATCTCTAATGAAACATAACATGCAATATAATCCCAACCTTGAAAGGTCATGCCTAGAAACTCTTACAAGGCAACTTTTCCAAATATGTTCTTTATCCTGACAAGTTCTCTCTTTTTCTGAATACAGCAAACCCCACTCCTGATCAGAATTGTCAGTCTCATATACATGTCTATATCACCAGCATCTAACCCTGCAGATGTCACTTTATTAACTGAACTGTCTTTAATGATCCTCATTTTTCTAACCTGAAAATATATAGTACACATATTTAGTCAACAAATATTTATTAAGGGCCTATTGTGTGCTTAGCAATGTGAAAGGCACAAGGAGATTTGAGGATGAAGAGAATATACTTGCAAATCCCCAAGGATTTACTGTCGAGTATGGAAGACACGTTATAAACAAGTATTTATAGCCCACTATAATAGAGCTCTGAACAGGTCTTCATAGGATAAGAAAAAAGGAAACACTCAACTCTGCTTGAAGATGTCAGGTTAGTATTATTCACCAACTCTTATTGAGACCCCAGTCTGTGCTCAGTGCTATGATGGGCAGTGTGGAGGCTACGAAAGAAATAAAATGTTCTGTCCTTGTCCTTGATGAGCATATCATCTTCTTCCACAGAGCAATAATGTTCTCGGAAAGGCTGTATAAAGTGTCGCAACTCAGTGCAAAGGGATATTAATGATGCTGAGGATGAGGTAAGCTTCCTGGCAGAGGTCAAGCCTTCATTGGACCTTGAAATTTTGTTTGGATTTGGATAGGAGTTGCATGTGAAACAATTGGCTTTCTGGGCAAAGGAAAGAAATGGAGTGAAAGAGAAAAGGGGAGAATATAGCCCATGGATGCCTGAAACAGTAAGGAAATTAACCTTTCTGGAGTGAAAGGAATCAGCAGACAATAATGGATGAGAGGGTGAGTGGCTTGCTGGAGTCACACCTTATGAGTTGAGCAGATAAGATTTAGTGCATATAAATTTTTAAATGAAATACGCCACACAGCAACATAGCTCAGATGGCAACTTCTGTCATTCCAAGTTGGGATGTAAAACACCGATACTGAGTGAATAGGCAGCACTTCCTCAGATGGCAGAGCATCAGAAATTCCTGTTCGTGGAAGACACAAATAGTTCAACCTGTTCCTCTTCCCCTCATAAAGGTGGATTTTTGCATATGTTGGCAGACATTTTAAACAACTTTGGGAAATATTTTTACCTTTCCTCCAGGAACATTAAAGAAAATCAGAATCGTAGAATCCAAAAAGGCAAGTTGGGGATCAAATTTATTAATTAGTCTCTTGTACACTTAAAATGACCAGCCCAAAGCCTGAAATCTCCAAATGGCCTTCTTTCAATTAGTGGGCACCCCAAGGTTTGCAATTTTATATTGCACTGGGTGCTGGTTTGTTTATATCGTAATTTTTGAAATACATTGTTCAGATGTTCCCTGAGTAATTATGTTTAAAGAAGTATTTTATTTTATTTTATTTTATTTTATTTTATTTTATTTTAAAGATTATTTATTTGCAGCCACTCTGGAAAACAGTATGGAGGTTCCTCAAAAAGTTGAAAATAGAGCTACCATATGAACCCGCAATTGCACTACTGGGTATTTACCCCAAAGATACAAATGTAGTGATCCAAAGGGGCACATGCACCCCAATGTTTATAGCAGCAATGTCCACAGTAGCCAAATTATGGAAAGAGCCCAGATGTCCATCAACAGATGAATGGATAAAGATGTGGTATATATATACAATGGAATATTATGCAGCCATCAAAAGGAATGAAATCTTGCCATTTGCAATGACTGGATGGAACCAGAGGGTATTACGCTGAGTGAAATAAGTCAAGCAGAGAAAGACATGTATCGTATGATCTCACTGATATGAGGAATTCTTAATCTCAGGAAACAAACTGAGGGTTGCTGGAGTGGGGGGAGCGGGAGAGATGGGGTGGCTGGGTGATAGACACTGGGGAGGGTATGTGCTATGGTGAGTGCTGTGAATTGTGTAAGACTGTTGAATCACAGACCTGTACCTCTGAAACAAATAATACATTATTTGTTTAAAAAAAGAAGAAGCAGCAGCAGCTAGTAGGAAGGGAAAAATGAAGGGGGGGAAATCGGAGGGGTAGACGAACCATGAGAGACGATGGACTCTGAAAAACAAACTGAGGGTTCTAGAGGGGAGGGGGGTGGGGGGATGGGTTAGCTTGGTGATGGGTATTAAAGAGGGCACGTACTGAATGGAGCACTGGGTGTTACACGCAAACAATGAATCATGGAACACCAAATCAAAAACTAATGATGCAATGTATGGTGATTAACATAACATAATAAAATAAAATTTTTAAAAATATTATTTATTTATTTGAGAGAGAGAGAGAGAGTGGAGGGAGGGGGAGAGGGAAAGGGAGAGAGAGTCTTAAGCAGACTCCACACTGAGCATGAAGCCCCATGCAGGGCTCAGTCTCATGACCCTGAGATCATAAACTGAGCTGGAACCAAGAGTCAGATGTTTAACTGACTGAGTCACCCAGGTGCCCCAAAAAGCATTTTAAAATCAAATGTATTAAGTAAAATGTGATGTAATAGCAAAAAATGAAAAAAGATTTGTTGCCTATAAATTAGGAGACTATTGGGACCTTATGAGGAGATGAACTATTTTATAGAAGCAGAGACCCTCACGCCTAGTGGCTGGATCCATAAATACTTGTGAATTTTTAACCTATGCACATTTTCCACTATCAAGAGTTAGGAAGTAATGGTGCTGCCATGTCATTCTGTATTGAATGGTACAATTTTGATCCTCTGGGTTCATGAAGTCAATATGAAATGAAGTAGATGAAAATCAGTTGGAGACATCCTAAGAATAGTACAAGTAAAATCTCCCCAACTTCATGGTGCTGCTTTCTGAATTCTTTAATGGGGTTTTCATGAGGGAATCCATTGCAGGCCTCCTGAAATCACCATATGAGATGTTTTCCCCTTACTGTCCTCATGTGAACAAGCTCGCTAACTCTTTTTTAAAGGAAATTTGTTTGGGATTTTGTTTCAAAATCTGTGTTATTTTTACTCCAAATCTGATCATCTTCTAGTCTAGGTAGATGCAAATTGATTTCTCTGTCCTCTTTACCTGCTCCTGCTGGACATGACAAGCTGACATCTTGAGTCAAATATACTACTTTCACATGATCTACAAGGCCTAAGACTAAATGATCTGTTTAAAAAATAGATGTTTCTTCTTTACAAGCAAAATTTTACATACAGATCCAGGACCCAAAATCAAATCCCTCTGGGATGCTTTTTTCCCTTAGTCCAGCTGTTAAAGACAAATCAACTGAAATGACTACAGGAGTAAACCAGATAACATGAACAAATGAAAGATTTCTCATATAGAAAAAACAAGAAGGCAAACACAAGGAGGAATGGCAAATAATGGAGTCTCAGTGATGGGAAGGAAATGGGGAATGATGAGGCCCGTGGCAAAATCAGTTCTCATGCCCCATCCTGATGGAGCAACTGCCACAGGGAGCTGGCTTATCACTCCCAGGCAAGCATCTCCAGCATTTCTGATTTTCTCATTTTTCAAAAGATGATGTAATTCAGATTTTTCCATGAAATCTCTTGATTTTTTTAAACTTTGCCACCACATCAGAGACCTAATTGTTGCTGCCCAATAGCCAGTCCTGACCCACATAACCATCTCCCGCTTCCCTTTTCAAAAGGTGAAAAACCGGTACTCACTTCCCCATGCTCCCTACTTCTAGGAAGAGCCATGTAACCCAGTTCTGGCCTTTCAAACGGAATGAAAAGTTTTCTGGAAAGATTTGTTTTTTCCTTCTCTGATAAGCAAATGGTATGAAGAGAAATCATATTCACTGTTCTGGCTATTCCCAGCTTTGTGCCCTTAGTTAAAATCACTTATGGGATGGGATGCCTAGAGGTGTGGCAGCCGTGATGAGGACAAGAGAACCACAGAGTTCTGTGTTAGTCTGCTCAGGCTGCCAGAACAAACTACCATAGACTGGGTGACCTAACAGAAATGTATCTCTCTGCTAGAGTCTGGGGAACCCAAGGTCAAGATGCCCATAGGTAGACTTCATTCTGAAGCCTCTTCTCTTGGCTTGAAGGCAGCCATCTTCCGGCTGTGTGCTCACTTGACCTCTTCTTTGTGTACATGCCAGCAGAGAGAGCAAGCTCTTTGGTGTCATTTCTTATAAGAGCCCTAATCCCATCCTGAGGGTCCCACCCTCATGACCGCATCTAATCCTAATTACCTCCCAAAGGTCCCATCACCAAATACCATCATACTGGGGGTCAGGGCTTCATCCTATGAATTTTGAGAAAACACAAGCATTCAATCCATAACAAGTTCTGACATTGATAAGCCACTGAGAGAACTCTGGGAACATCTACCTCCACTCTTTATGTTATGAGAGAATCAAATAGGTTTATTATTTAAGCCTCTATTAAGTAGGTAGTTGGTACAGACAGTCAAGAAATATTCCTAGTTGATATAAATATGTTTTAGTTAAGTGTTGTGTAGAATCTGTTTATAATGTATTTTCCTAACAATAACTCAGAATTTACTGGAATTGTTAAAGACTCAAAGTCTGATATCCTCCGCAAAGCCCTACTACTTAGGATCAGTACTGTTAGAACGGTTCTGCTTAGAACTTTCTTGGTAATTGTGTTATGGGTGGTAATTATAAGCCGTTAGACAGTCAGTTCCTTCATGCCAATTTCTCTGGGAAGGAGCCATGAGTCATAGTGAGTGAGAATCTTTAATCACAATGTCTAGTTTAAGTGATGATGGTATAACTTGAGGGAGAAAAGTGCATCCCTGGGAGAATCTAATGAGAGAACAGGAGTTTCTCCTGAGAAAAATGCACTTACACACTTTACACTGATGTCTGAGCATACTTCCGTGAGTTTCACAGACCCCCTGAATCATTCCTTGGATGTCCAAATTAAGAACCAATGACTTTGAGCCTGATTTAGAAGACGTATTAAAGTCAGACCTGGAAACCAGTGATTGGGAACTGAAAACAGAATCAGAAATGACGAGTTTGGGAATGGAAGACAACCATCCTCTGTAACCAAATGACCCTGTGGCCATTTAAGATGAACTCCATGCTCTGTGCTACTTGCTCAGGATCTAGAAGCAACAGCTCCTCCATGAGGAGAAGAAGAGCTGCATGGAAGAGTGGTTATAGGTCTCTGGACACAAATACACAAATACACACATACAGCCTCCAAAAGGCAAACCTTACCTTACTTTACCTTCTCCATCTAGATTAGCATACATAGCACAACTGGGCAGAAATAAGCCAACCTGAGATGGCATTCAACAAGGAGGGAGAGGGAGGGGAGCTCTTGCTTTTACCCAATCTGGGCACAGACTCTTGACATATAATACTGGGCAATGTGATTCTATGCCTCTATCCAGAAGGAGTCTTTAACATGGACTTCTAAGTAGCATTTTAGTGTTGCCAATTTGTCAGAACTCGTTTTCCTTCTGATTCTCTAGGCCTAAAATGTACACTTCTATGTTGATTTGTGTCTTAAATAAATAGCAAAAATTTTACTGGTAGAAGCGAGACTCTGCTCAGTGAAGCCAAGGAATCTGATGGGCTAAGTTCCAAACTCATCCTGGCACAGCTGACCAGCCAAACAGTATGCAACTCTGAAAATTTGAACATTTTCCTTTTGAAAGCACATTATTCACAACAGTGTTTTTCTTTGTCTAGCTTTTATTGCTCTTGAATCTCAAATATCTTTTTTAAGTGAGGAATATTTTGCAGTCCTACTAAAAAGTGAGAAAGCTGGTCATCTTAAATTCTAAAAGAGTAATTTACACCAGGACTAAAATTTCCTGAAGGAAAAACAGATAAATGCAGAAATGTCTTCTAATATCTGGAGACTACTTCTGCTTGAGTTTACCAAATTTTACTCTGAGTATTTTGAGTTTGGCTAACAGTGAGAAATTGCCTCTTTTGGATAAAGCCAAGAAAATCTGGATGTTATTACCTAATGAAGAAAAAGGAGCCTTGGTTTGGCATTCATTTTCTGTAAGAGAAAATAATTTGCTAAGTGAAAAAAGAAATTTCAGGAAAGAAATTACGACATCAAGTTTGTTTAAATTGTTTTTAGACTTTAGTGTTAAAGACCTTTTGGTGTCATGTGTGGCCAATGAGCACATGATTAAATGCTGAGTGAATAAGAGCTAAACTATGCATTTTCATCTTTTACTCATGCCATTTGGTTGTTTGGAAGCAAAAGATGACTTTTTGAAAAACAATTCATGAAAGTCACACATTTAATGTGATGTATAAGATATAACATAGACTGTCTCCAATAAACTTCACTTTGACCTTGGCCATCCCACAGCAGTGCCTTATGACTAGTTCAGTCCTCATCTGATGTGTCCTGTGTGCCCATCTTTCACAGTATCAAGGGACACACAGAAGTCCTAAAAAAGGAGAGTGGAAGTTTTGAGTTTGAGACCTCCTCAGCTGAAACAGTAATTGATGACATTCCAAGTTTTTTACTATGAAAGCCATTAAAGAACATGAATCCTCAAAGATTTACCCAACAATGGGATCAGGTAAAAAGACAACATTGGACTAAACGTCCTAACATATTGGATGTTTGCCCTCTATTCTCATCTCTGCTCTGCTAATCATTATTATGCTTGCTTGTCATTATTTCTCTAGAATCGAAACAATCCATTTAACATAATGTGTGTTTGTGGGTTTATAAAACCCCAGATCAGCTAGATTTGGTGTATAACAAACCATCACAAAATTTAGTGGTTCAGAGCAACCCTTTTTTATGACTCATGAGTCTATAGTCATCTAGATGGTTCTGTTGATCTGGGCTAGGTTTGACTGGTCTTGGCTAAGCTCTTTCACATCTGAAGCTTTGGCTGGGAAACTGAGATGACTCCATTGCAGTCCACATAGGACCTCATCCTCCACCTGGCTGTCCAGGCCTATTCCCATAATGACTGGCAGTGTTCCAAAAGAAAGAGTGGAAGCACATAAGGTTTCTTGAGTCCAGGCTCTTAATTTACACACAGTCACCCAACACATTCTATTTGCCAAAGGAAGTCACAAGCCTGGCCCACGTTCAATTTGAAGAAATGGACTTTGCCTCTTTATCGGAAAAGATACAAAGTCTCCCGTGGCAAAAGGAAGAGAGGTGAAGAATGATTGCTATTTTTGCCACAGGAACCAGATTCCTTTTACGCAGAAAAAAGTGTTTCTTTGCTGGGAGTTTAATTTGGACCGAGGAGAACTCTTTGTGACACCAAAGGGTCTTCACAAATCTAAGCACGTTAACCAGCTGGAGCCAGGCTTCCAGTTCACCCAAATCCCCAGTTTGCTCCTCACCTCTGCGGCCACGCACTGCCACTCCCATCACACAGTCTCTCAGTTCACACCCAGGAAGGAGTCTGGAGGACAGTGTTTGTTGAAAACCAATTTAGGCAGCCTCTGGCCTGGAATGCATCCACTGAACTGGAAGATTCAGGAGCTACAAAAATAAAACACTTGATGGACAAATAAATGCTTGTCTCCTTCTAAAGGAGGGGGCTGGAGAGCAGAGGAAGTGGCAGAGAAGGTCAGTGAAAGAACAAACATACCACAGGGGACTTGCCAAGGTACCACGAACTCCCAGGGAGGCTCAAAGCAGGGCAAAAGAGGATGAGAGGGAGGCCTCCTGCCAGAAGGAAGCAGAATCCCCATAAACACCAAAGACAGAGAAAATGAAAAACAACAAAGAGGCAACAGAAATCTGGAAGACCAAAAATAAAATGACTTGAGTTTTAACAAAGTTCAAAAATACTAGTCTTTCTGGAAAATGAATCACTAACATGCATGCCAATTTCCTGATGGCATATCTATAATATCTGTATATACAGCAACAAATATAAATAGCTCCTTGATATTTAAAGAGTTTATTCCCAAGCTGTGGATTATCTGGTCCACTGTTTTCCCTCTTCCTATTTCCTTCAGCCTAGGTATTTGGTCAGGTAAATGGAGATTTACAAAACACACTAATGGAAGAAGATAGCAGGGGATAATAAAAATTGACTACTATATAACAGAAACTTTATAAATGTCCAATGTTAGCATCCTAACAACCCAGACAGGAAAGTATCATTATATCCCTTGAAGAAAGTCAAAACTTTAGGGAGTACAACAGTAAATGAACTCACAAGTTCTTACTTCTTACATGTGTCCGATTCAAACCCACTTCTGCCTGACTTCAAAGCCCAGGCCCTTACCATGGTTCCTTAGAACTCTGAGACCAGTTAAAGGCCTTCATTTGAGGGGTGCCTGGGTGGCTCAGTTGGTTAAGTCTGACTTTGTCTCAGGGCATGATCTCAGGGACCTGGGATCGAGCCCCACTCAGCAGGGAGTCTACTTGTCCCTCTACCCCTCCCTCAGCTCATGCACTCTCTCTCTCTCATAAATAAATAGAATCTTTAAAAAAAAAAAAAAAAAGGCCTCCATTTGAGTGCTGGGCACCCAGATCAGTGTGACTGGTTGAGCTGCCAACATTAATCCATGTCCTGGGTTAATGACAAATCCTGGGCTCGAAACAGTCCTGCTACATTCTGGTCCAGGGCTCTCTCTCCCATCACACACCTAAGGGGACACAATTCAGTTAATGTACTCATTTATTTGAAGACTGCTTACTGAGCAGCTGCTGTGTTCCAGGTGCTGAGCCGGAGAGCACAGCTTGAACAACACACAGAGTTCCCAGCACTTGCAAGATGAACACTGGTTTATGAGGAAGCCTGAAACACAGGGCAAAGGAAAGTGTGGGGACTCAATCATCCATCTTTCCTACTTTTTCCTCCTCTCTTGTTCCTTTGATATTTGTTCATCCTTCCCTTACCCCATTCCACAGTGCTTTATCACGGCGGTACTTTACCCAGTATTAGCCAATGACTCAAAAAAGAAACCACTGAGTTCCTGCTCCCCACATTCAGGACTTTTTTTCTATAATTAAAGGATTGAAAAACCCTGTAAACAACAGCTCTGAACTTTAGAAGTCCTAAATACCTTGACTAGCTTCACAGCAGTCCCTTAATCCCTCCAGTGGGGTAGTGAAACCCGCTGCCAGGAATTTTCTCCATAGGGTGCTTACTGAAATATCTCCTTGTGCCATAGTTTGATGTCTGTTTTTTCATTAGCACTATGCTAAAATGTCTGGAGGAAGTTAGCCGAGGGTAATATCTCCAGAAAGCGAAGCTTGCAAAAAGCACTGGAGTGTGGATGGTTTTATAGGAGTCAGTGCCTGAAAGCAGAAGTGAGGGGGCAGGGACACCTGGGTGGCTCAGTTGTTAAGCGTCTGCCTTTGGCTTGGGTCCTGATCCCAGGGTCCTGGGATAGAGCCCCATATTGGGCTCCCTGCTCATCGGGAAGCCTGCTTCTCCTTCTCCCACTCCCCCTGCTTGTGTTCCCTCTCTTGCTGCCAAATAACTAAATAAAATCTTTAAAAAAAAAAAAAGCGAGGGGGTGGGAAAAGCAATCTAGGAGGGTGAGAAAAGACAATAAAATTGCACTTTAGCGTGCTGGTTACTTCTGTGGACAACTACAGCTCGCTCCTGCTGAGGATGCCCTAAGGAACTATGTGGGCCATACTGGGGACTTGTCTCACCAGTGGATAAGCTGAGGATGTTTAGGCACAGCCTCCCATCAGCCTCTGAGGCAGGACTGCTCCATAGGGCATTAACTTCCCCACAATTCCAAGTCATGTCTGTATGTGCCTGATTGTCCTTCTCTGGCTTCAGAAAGGCCCTCTAAGGCAGCGAAGTCAAAAGATGCCACTTCGTACTCTTGAAGCGGGATGCTGGTAACTTGCCTGGATCCATCCACCTCAGTGGCACTAAAACCAGGCCAAAGCCGATGCAGCACCTTGCATCCTAAGCATCTACCAGAAGTAACATGACTGGTTTTGAAATAGAAGTAATTACGCACACTATTTGGAACCTTGTAATTTACAAAGTGCCCTTCACATGCATAGTTGCATTTAGTTCTCATTGTAGACATACTATGAGTCTGACCTTATTATTACCACGTTTTCCTCATAAAGTTCTGAGGATCAGAAAAATTGACAGTTAACAATACTCCATCTTACTGAGCGTTCTAGTCTGCCTTTTCCAGTTAGAATTGATCTAATCAGAACATCTTCATTTGAATAATCAATAAACTCTAAACTTCTGACTTGGAAATCCTAGACAAAATTTTTCTTTTTAAAAATATTTATTTATTTTTGGCGGGGGAGCATGCAAGCAGAGGGAGAGGGAGAGAAGCAGACTCCCCATCGGGTACAGAGCCTGACATGGCTCCATCTCACAACCCTGAACTCATGACCTGAGCCAAAATCGAGAGTCAGACACTTAACCGACTGAGCCACCAGGTGCCCCCAAATTTTTAATTTTCAAATTATTTCACAACCATGAACACCTGGCCTAATAATAATAAGAGGACAGCTGTCAACAACTTATATTTGTCTTACCATCCAGTACATAAATCAGAACCAAGAGGCCAAGAAATAATTAACAGGTTCCAGCTGATCTGAAAATAGCCACCAATATAACTCATATGGCAATTCCAGCAATACGAATGTTCATCCCTCATGCCAAAAAATCCTCCATAGAAATCTGTTGCTGAAAACATTATGTGGCCACATTCCCATCTGCAGAGATGCTTGTTTTTCTCTGTGCCGTGCCAGAGTACTTAATCCAGCCATCATAATAAATTGCTGTTTTCTTTGCTCTCTTTATACAATTACTAGTGTATGTATCGGAAAGAATCTTGAGGTCTTAAGAATAGAGGAAGCTCTACCAGAAACATTAATAGAATCACTCCCACATTTCATTCCTCTGACCTTTGCTTTATCAAAAAGTAGGCAGCTAAGTGTATTTTTTTATGAAATGTCACTGTGCATTTAAAAAGACTTCAAATTATATTTATTTTCATCTTTATCCTGTCTGTATCCCAATCTTACTCAGCAAATTTTGTATTTGCTAACACAAATGACCATAATTTCATTTGCCTTGCCTAACTGGCAGATAGACACATATACTACCATATCATCTGGTCATTATATGACCCTGTGACACATATAGTCACTGCAAATAGAAGAGATGAATTAACCTATAGGATGTGAGTTTATTGCCAAGAAGTAATCAAACATTTTTATACATGGGAGAAGTCATAAATAATATAACAGCAGCAGCATACATTCCCTCGGCCATCAGAAATAAAGCATAATCAAAAAACTGAAGCCCCTTGACTTCCTTACTTACTGATCAAAGTCCCACCAATACCCAGAATGGTATGATGGTGGAAGATTCCTACCAAAAGAAAACTATATCCATGCCACAGTTTTCCATTTCTTCCTTATAGTTATTATTTCCTATTGCTCCCTTTTGATGTATTTTGCAAACCACATCAGGGCCAAAGAGCCTCCTACCAACTTCCCTTCAGTGTTTATAGAAGGGTTTACTGTGTCTCTCTCTTCATCCTTTGATATCAGAAAGGTTCAGTCTACAAAACCAGGAGTATTAAAGGACCGCTTATCAAGAAATTATTAATAGCAAAATTCTGAGTAAAGTCAACACACCAAGTTTGACAGATTTGTACATGCCTCTAATATATTTGCTCAACTGCAGAGAAATGATCCACCCAAGCAACCAAGAAAATAACTCATTAAATGTTCAAAAGACTAACTGATTTTTATTTTAGGCTAAGCTAATAAGAAACAGTTGTTTTCCCACAATACGTATGAAAACTTCAAGCATCACTTGAAGAAGGCAGATTTGAATCCTCTGGTCTACCTCAGATCCTTTGGGATAAAGAAGCTTCTAGTATTGTTGCTAACATCAATTATTTTTCACAACAAAAATGTGAAACAAAAATTATTTCCTAATCATTACAAAAACAGGGATCTGAAATTGCCCTCCAGAAGGTACAGCGATGGGGGCACCATAGTGTACTCTCCATGTCATTATAGGATGTTCTTCTTGAAACCGTCTATTCCAGTTGGAAATTATACTTTATGCAATCATATTTCTAACAGTTTCCAAGAAATAAAATTTCCTGCAAAGGGAAAACATATAGAGCTCTATTAATAGAGTCAAAAAAATCCCTACCCAGTATTTTTTTAGCTACTACACTTCAATAATAGATCAACCTTTATCTCTATTTGCATTCATTTATGCAAATATAATGAGCCCATACTCTGTGCCAGGTACTCTGTGGTACACTGGGGATAAGAAAATGAAAAACATACAGTCTCTGTTCTGGGGGTGGAGGGGAGGTGGGATCACCTTCCACCAGTGGAAAATGTAAACAGATGAAGACTACATAGCAAGTAAAATATGTTCTATTGAAACTGTGTAGACTAGATATTATGAGAGACCAAAGGAGGCAATAATTCAGCCTCTGCCTAAGAGATTCAGGTTCACATGGGAGGTGAATTTTGTGCTTATTCGTAAGTGAAGGTATCCACCAGGGTAAGGATGATGGGGTGGGGCGAGGTGTGACTTAAGGCATATGTACAAACTAGAGTGAAGCATGGAGTCCAGGAGGACAGGAGATCTAGCTGCAAAGATGGTGGTAGCAGATGATGGAGAAAGTTTTATGCTATACTACGTAGGTCCGATATAGAAGACCAGAACTTCTCAGATTATTAATAAATGTCCTAGCAACACAGAATCAACATGTTTCCCCCAGCATTTAAAGCTGAAGATTAAAGCAACCTCCAGCTTCGGCTGATAGCATTTGAAATTCACATATTTCAACTTTAAAATTCATGCTGATTTATATCCTGGTGTATAAGATATCCATGTTTAACATTTTTTAATGTTTTAATTTCTATTGAGAAATTAATGCTCCAGGAAGTAGCAGAGGAGGGGGGCTGGGTTTCTCCTGCTCATCCTGGGGTTTTGTATGCCAACAGCCAATAGGTATTTATTGAACCCCTACTATGTGCCAGGCACTATTTGGACTGGCACACCACCATGTACTCTTGCTGAGAAGCTCTGGGGGTGGCAAATGGGCAACCATTTAAAGGATTAGAGATGGTATTATAGGTTGGGTTCTCTGAAGCAGGTACTGAAACAGACTGTAAGGGCTGTAAGATGTTTATGAAGGATCAATGCATGTGAAAGGAAGGAAGAAAGATGAAGCACAAATGGGTAAAGAGCGAAGTTAAGCTAAACTTGGCCAACCCAGTAGGAAGCTCTGGAACAAGCATGGCTCTCCAGCTTCCAACAGAAATAACCATCTCTCCATCACTCTGGCCTGGGTGTAGACCTCCAGGGGGAGGGTGTGATCTGGGTGAGTAGAGGAGGTGGGGGAACCCTGCAGCTGAGGCTGAAACCAAAGGAGCTGAAAGCCAACGCTGCCTACTGACCACATTCTGCTGCAGAGAATCATGGAGGATCTAGGTGACATGTCTCCATATCTATCAGGGGGGGAAACTGATACAAGAAAATTTGCTTTAGAAGGATCACTCCAGCTACTACAAGAAGGGAGGCCCTTTTGCAACAGTATAACCAAGAGCTGATAAGATTTGCTATTCCTTCTTTCCTTCTCCTTGGTTTCACTTTTTAGTACTTGAAATCAGGGGAAACTGGGCAGAGGGGCATGCTGGTGGAATGGAGACATGATGTGCCAACTTTGCTTTCAAAGTTTTTCTCCTGAACGCTCACACACCCCTTATTAAATTGCACTTATGCCGTTTTCTATGGTTCATCTGGCACCATCACATGAATCATCTCATTCGGTTGATATTCACAGCAAATCTACAAAGGTAGATTATAACAGAAATAAGGCAGACTGCACTGACTTGTTGCTCCCAGCTGCATGATACAGGACCCTGGAGAGCCATCCGGTCCTTCCACAGAGAATCTTCGCCTAAGTCCAACAAGGGTGTTGGGGTGCCTAAATGCACCACAGAGTAAGTTTTATGGGAGCTATTTAGCACACAGAATAGAGATCTGTGCCTATCACAGTGTTATATGTTTGACTATTGTGTTAGTCGGGGTTCCTCAGAGAAACAGAACGATTAGGATGCATATACAGAAAGAAAATGAGAGATTTATTTTAAGGAATTGGCTCATGCAATTGTGGAGGCTGGCAATTTCAAAATCTGCACAGGTAAGTGGCAGGCTGGAGACCCAGGGAAAAACTGCACTTCAAGTTCAAAGGCAGTCTGCTAGTAGATTATCCTCTTCATCAGAGCCAGTCATTTTCTTAAGGCCTCCAACTGTTTGGATGGGACCCACTCACACTATGAAAGGTAATCTGCTTTACTCAAAGTTTCCTGACTTAAATATTAATCTTATCTTGAAAAATGCTTCACAGAAACATCTCAAATAATGTTTGAGCAAATATCTGGATCTGTGGCCTTCGCCAAGTTGACACATAAAATTAACCATCACTACTATTAAGATATTAAAGATACTACACCAACAGAGTCCCATTAATACTTTGCACATTAATTTTCATATGATAGAAATCTTGTTTTCATACAAAGTTTTCTTTTTGTTATGTTTTTGTTTTAGCCTTCCACATCAGTTAAGAGTTCTTAAATTCAAGCAACAGAAACCGAATCTGGTTGTCTTAATTAAAGATAATTTCTTGGAAGGACATGACGAAATGACAGAATCAGCAAAATTTTGGATGACCAAGCCTATAAAATGGAAAGGAACGAAGGTAACTGCAGAGGTTGGATAACCAGGAGGTCACACCACTGTAAGATAGTGCAACTACCCACCCCTACATGTCGTTGTCCCCACCCATGGGCCATGTCAATATTCATGCTGCCTTTGTTAATACTGGCGCCATTATCTTTGTGCTGTTCAACAGACATTTAAGATCACAAGGAGACATTAGATTACCCAAGCCTGAGTCACATGACCACTCTTCAGCCTCTGCTCCAGGTACAGAGAATATTGGAAATTTGGGGCTTCCATAATGTAAGATAGCACCCTACATTCAACAAGATGGAAAGCATGATGGATTCCCACAAATGAAAAGAATGTTCAGATAGTTGTAACCACAGAATAATGAATAAATATGAAGACTGAGGCATCAAGTCTACTTTACCCTATTCTCAATTTGTAATGCATCCCTTTCTTCTGTTCTCAAAAAATTGTGAGGAGAGCATGGAAATTCCAAAGGGATTCCAACTGGGTGGCTGTGAGCCATATTGTCTGGCTCTCACATCTGTTCCTTTATCCCTGTCCTGAATCTTGACAGTGATGAGGCCAGAAAATTCACCCAGGCCATGAGCAGGGTTTGGACAACAGACCTAAAGGAATTAATTAATTGTCAAACATAACTGGTCTGCAGCTGATCTAGCAAGGAATTCAGGAGGTATCCAACATAGCTCTACATACACAAGTTGGTCTCCAAGAGACATCATTATTTAACATATATTTATTAAATATCTACTGTATGCCAGGTACTATTCTAGATGCAAGAAATATACAGGTGAAAAGAAAAGAAAAAAGAAAGGTAAGATCTCCCCTCTCTACTGAAATTTACATTCTAATAGAGGAAGTGGGACAAGAAACAAACAAACAAGCAACTGTGTCAGATGATGCAATGGATCATGCAAAAAGCAAAGCAGGAGAAGGTGACAGAAAGTGAAAGAAGGTACTATTTAAATAGGGTGGTAGGGTGAGCTCTCAAACTGGTGACATTTGAGTAAACAACTGAATAAAATATATAACATCAAAGGATCTATAACTGGAGGAAGAATATTCCAAACAGTAGCAGAGGCTGAAGAGTGGTCATGTGACTCAGGTTTGGGCAATCTAATGTCTCCAAGTGCATAGGTCCAGAGCTGGAAATGTTCTTGACATGTTTAATAAATAGCAAGTGGGTTTGTACGACTGGAGCATAAGGAAGTATAGAGAAATAGGAGATGAGGTTAGATTGAGTAGCAGGGGCCGGATCACATAGGACCTTGTAGGTTGTCTTAAGAGGCTAAGAAGTTTGGGTTTCATTCTAGATTGGGAATTTATTTAAACATTTTTAGCAGAGAAGCGGTGGGGTATAACATATTTTTAAAACGATACTCTGGCTGCAATGTTGAGATGAAAATTCTAGGGAGAGGGCAAAAACATAGTGTCTCATTACACTGGTCCAGTGAGAAATTATGACACTTGCACTAGGCTCTTACAGTAGAAGCACATGGTGAAAAGTGGTCAGGCTATGGGTATGTTTTGGACATGCAACCAACAGGATTTTCTGATAGGATGTGGAACAAAAAACAAAGAGAAAAGGCAATGATGACTTCAAAGTTTTTGGCCTGAGAAATAGTAATAATAGAGTTGCTACCAACTGAGATAGGGAAGACTGGAAGGTGAGAGTTAGATAAAGAGTTTTAGTTTGGGACATGTTAAATTTGAGGTTTCTCTTAGACATCCAAATGGAGATGTTGAGGTCAAAAAGATGAAAAGGATCCAGCAAAGAGAATGGGGACTGGGTAGCCAGGGAGGTGGATGGAGAACCAAAAGATTATGGTATGCTACTGAATGCCAAGAGATGAAAGAGTTTCAAGGAGGAGAGAATGAGGAACTATGTTAATAAGATGAGGACTAGGTCCATAAAATGAGGATTTGGATTTGACAACATGGAGGTCATTGGTAAATCTGACCACACAGTTTCAGAAGACAAAAACTTATTGCACTAGATTCTAGTGAGAATGGCAGGCAATGGAGTAGAGAAGGCAACAGACAAGTTTACTCTCAAGGAGAACAGGGAAATGGAACGATAGTTAAAGAAGTAAGTGGAGTTGAACAGGGATGAGTTGGTTAATTTGCTGGTAGAAGTATGTTAATATTCTCTTCCAATTGCTTCTAGTTTCTCAGGAAATAAGCAAGGTCTTACTGAGAGGAAGGACAGTGGGGAGAGGAGTGGTTAAAATCTGAGGAGAGAAGAAAAGGTATGTGGCAATTATGATTTGCCTAATATCCATTTTCTCCCTCTTCCTTAAAAGGGAAGAAAGACTATATTTTCCCAACTCCCCTGCAGTTAAGTGTGACCAGTTGACTAAATTCTGGCAAGAGAGAAGTATGCAGAAATGTTATACGGGATGACCAGGAAGACTCCTTAAAGGAAAGTGCCTCTGTTGAGAGGTGCCTCATTTGTTTCTCGCCTTCCTTCTTTCTACTCCCTGTAACTTAGATGTGATGATTGACATTCTGGAAGCCATCTATCTTACTCACCTTGAGGATGGAAGTTGACTACAAAGCATGGAAGAGCAGAAAGAAGGAAGTTTCTTGGGTCTCTCATGACTTTGTGTGACTGCCAAAGGAGCCAAGAACTACCTTTTTGTGTTTTATGTGAGAAGATCCATCAGTGGGTTTCTGTTATGTGCAGCTTGAATCTAATTCCAACAATATATGGTATGAAATAGTCATATGGGAAAATGAGAATGTTGAAAGGGGCAATGCCATGGATGTGCCAAGCCAATTAGAGCTATGTGGTTATATATTTAGAGTGATCTTAGTATCACAGTTATATTTTTCTCAGTTGCTTGAGTGCAGAGAAAGGAGATTTATCAGAGTTGGAGTTTTGCCAAACATACAACTGGAGAGAGAGACAAAAGTGTCAAGAACGCATGCAGGAGAGTGGGATCTAAATGAAGAAACAAAAAGTGAAGCCATGATAGAGCTGAGGGACAGTGAAAATATGTTACCATTCTTGGATTAAAGGTCCTGATGGGGTTGAAGAATTGATAAGAGTATGAGATGCTTGAAATCAAGATAATAAAGACTTGCAGTTATAGTTGGTATTAGCATTTAAGGTATGCCCATGAAATAGGTAGCTGAGATGGATTGCAGGACAAGAGATAGTTGAAGAGATTATAGTCATGTTGAATCCCATGCACTGGACCTGCATCCAGACCAGGTTGCCTTTAGATATGGACATCTAACTCAGTCACTTGAAAATCTTGCTGAGTTTTCTAAATTTGTTTTTGAAAAACAGGGGATTTCGTACTTCATTACTATCACAATCTAAATATAATCATCACATTTGTGCTCACGGTGTCTATCTTTTGAATATGAACTGATGGTCAGGTTATTATGATCAATTACTATTACAGAGTCCACTGTGAAAAGGGTAAGGGTAAATAGTAATAGCCCATTTTTTTTAATTAACAACCTGTGGCAGAGAATGAATAACTTGGCAAAGAACACACATTCATAGAGTAGGTCATTTCAATGGTTTTCTAAGTGGAGAAGTCTGGTTTTCTCAGGGACTAAGTGCCCCCATCAGAATAACTTATAAAACAAAAGCCCTCTGTCCCTATAGACTTTGTGACACCAAGTGAAATTCCACCCTCCACTCCAATGTGAATTATACAACCCTGAAACAAAAGAAATGAAATGAAGCCTCCGTGCTGTTAGCTTGGGGCAGACTCTTTCATCCTTCTAAGCACTTAAGAAAATCTAGATGTACTTCAACCTTGAAATTAGACTGGAATCTGGTGTTTTGTTGTTGTTGTTCCAAAAGTACTTTTTATGGACCCCCAATGTAGCAAACATAAAAGTGAGCTTTTGGTTTGGTTAAGGCAAGAGTGGGAGCTTGGGGCCCTGCATACTTGGGTTTTCTTCTTATCCATCTTAGGGGCAGCAGAGGGGAATTTTCCTACACCCTCTCAGGGTTCCTGGCTAGGTCTGACAAAGACAGATCAACAGGAGAAGAGCATACATTTTTTTTTTAATGTAAGTTTAATTTGACATGGGAGCCTCCATAAGGAAATGAAGACCTGAAGAAACCATTAAACCAGAATATTTTCATGTTAGGTTTGATGAAGAGTGGACAGCCATGGAGGAATATGATAGATCAAGGAGTATGAGGTAAGTGTAGTACACTGGGGAAAACTTAGCATGGCCTGTTCCTTAGGATTCTTCTAGGCATCCCTTTGTCTTCAAAGATAAGGGAGTTCCTTCTCTCTGAGTATAGGGAAGGTACCTCTCACATCAAGGTTCTATGACCTGTTTCAAGGCAAAGAGTTGGGGGAGGGGGTGATGACAGAAGGTCAGTGTCCTGCTCTGCCATTTTCCTAAATTCCTTCCCCCTAAAATATTGAATATGCCAAGGTGCCATATTTTGGTGTGGCATTTCCTGAACCCCAACACATGTTTGGCAACCATTATGGACATATTTATATATATGTATTTATTATGACAAATACTCATTTGTTTATTTATTCCTGTATTTAATGATGTGTTTAAGAAACAAGGAAATGGGGGCGCCTGGGTGGCTCAGTCGTTAAGCGTCTGCCTTCGGCTCAGGTCATGATCCCAGGGTCCTGGGATCGAGCCCCGCATCGGGCTCCCTGCTCAGCGGAAACCTGCTTCTCCCTCTCCCTCTCCCCCTGCTTGTGATCCTGCTCTCACTGTGTCTCTCTCTGTCAAATAAATAAATAAAATCTTTAAAAAAAAAAAAAAGAAAAGAAACAAGGAAATGGAGTAAAAACTGAAAGGTGCAAATCCTCACTGTCCTTGACCTGTTCTCTATACCAGTTACTTTCCTTGTTTTAGAAATCTCTGAAAAACAGAGGGTACTTTAAAAGTAATTTAAACTGTAATTATCAGAGTTTGATTCTGGGGAAAAAAAAGATGGGAGTAATTAAAAAGAGACTAAAATAAAAATAAAAACTAAATTTTAAAAAGAAAGAAAATAAAACACTTTAAATTAGTGGTATGGCAGAAAAGAGCACTACATTTAAAGTCAGCAAGCATAGGTTCTGTAACTGTCTTCACTAGTTATTGCTTATTTGACCTCTGTTTCCCCATGTGGAAAATGCAGAATATAACTCTGCCCCTGCACTCTTCCTCTGGGTTATAGTGTCAAATAAATATTAATTTCAAAATGCTGTACAAAAAAGAGAGAGACTAGTAAAAGCATTCTGTGATCTCTGAAAAAGTTCAGACTCTCCACATTTTTTCGTATGATTGTATCCACTGTTAAAGGTAACCTAGTTAGCCAAACCAAGTTTAACCACTGTGCAAAGGTGTCATGTCACTGAGCAATCTCGGGTCTTAAACTTTAGAATCCATGAGAATCATGGTAGAATACAGATTCTTGGGCCATGCTAGCCTGCGAGTCTAATCCAATAGGTTTGAGATAGAGCCCCGGAATCTGCATTCTTAATAACCTCCTTTGGTAAACAAGATGTTTTCCAATATTCTTCTGAGCTAGCGTTGGTGGTATAGTGGTGAGCATAGCTGCCTTCCAATATTCTTCTGAGGTCCTAATCATGGGTATTACTTAAAAGTATATAATCAGGGCACCCGGGTGGCTCAGTTGGTTAAGTGACTGTCTTCGGCTCAGGTCATGATCCTGGAGCCCCAGGATTGAGTCCCGCATCGGGCTCCCTGCTTGGCAGGGAGTCTGCTTCGTCCTCTGACCCTCCCCCCTCTCATGTGCTCTCTCTGTCTCATTCTCTCTCTCTCAAATAAATAAATAAAATCTTTTTTAAAAAAATATATAATCTCTAGAAATGGAAATAAAATGACTTTTTTTCTATGTCCAGGTAGCCATTTGTATACTATATAAACAGAAATAGAAGGATCCATCTTACCAGATGTATTTACTTTTATGTATATATTTTTTTAATTAACAGTATTGAACATCCTCCAATATGCCAGGCATAGTGCTAGAGTTTCACATCTATAGTCTCATAAAAAGGAGGGTCAGTGACTCTGACTTGTTGAGGCCTTTGTAGGGCCTAGAATATCTTCACCAGTTTGAGACATTATGCCATCATAAAGAGTAACACATCAGTTTTCTAACAGTTTATACAAAATCTCTTTGCATCATTGCCATTTTGCAGAATAAAAGAATAAAACCAGGGATGCATGTGTTTTATTAAAAGGAGGAATGACAGAGCCTATAAAAATATCAGGAGCTTGAAGCTCCTAAGAAAACCAAAGAAAATGTTGAAGGAAAGCTAAAAACAAACTTGTCCAAATGCACAAGATTCCCTAGCTTGTAGCAGTTTGACCGGATGGTTTGCAAATTGAGAAAGCTAACCAGACCCCCAGGTTGGCCTGAATCCTTTCAACATAGTCACTCTCTCCCTATATACGCATCACTACTCTATTTCCATTCTCATATCTCCCCTGGGATTTCTTTTTTTTTTTTTTTTTAAGATTTTTATTTATTTATTTGCCAGAGAGAGATACAGCAAGAGAGGGAGCACAAGCAGGGGGAGTGGGAGAGGGCGTAGCAGGCTTCCCACTGAGCAGGGGCGCTTCCCCCAATGCGGGGCTCCATCCCAGGACTCTGGGATCATGACCTGAGCCGAAGGCAGAGCCTTAACCAACTAGCCACCCAGGCACCCATTTCTATTTATTTTAAAGGTCAGAATTTTAAAAGAGAAAACCGAATGTATTCTTAATGTAGGCAACTTAATCACAAATATAATTTGTTACTTGCTTTGTTGGTAGAGTTAAGAAATTGTTCCTTTAGGGGCGCCTGGGTGGTTCAGTCCATTAAGCGGCTGCCTTCGGCTGAGGTCATGATCCTGGGGTCTTGGGATGGAGCCCCACATCCGGCTCCCTGCTCAGCGGAGAGCCTGCTTCTCCCTCTCCATCTGCCTGCCACTCTACCTACTTGTGCTCTCTCTCTCTCTCTCTGTGTCAAATAAATAAATAAAATCTTAAAAAAAAAAAAGAAAAGAAAAAGAAATTGTTCCTTTAGTTTGTGAAAATACAACAGAAATACTGCATTTAAATCAGCAGTATTTTGGATGTCACCCAATTTCGGGGTTTTTTTTTTAAAGATTTTTTTTTTTTAAGATTTTAATTTATTTATTTGACAGAGAGAGAGAGACAGCAAGAGAGGGAACACAAGCAGGGGGAGTGGGAGAGGGAGAAGCAGGCTCCCCACCCAGAAGGAAGCCCAATGCTGGGCTCGATCCCAGGACCCTGGGATCATGACCTGGGCCGAAGGCAGACGCTTAACCGACTGAGCCACCCAGGTGCCCCTATTTCTTTCTTTGAGAGAGAGAGAGAGAGAGAGCATGAGCTGGAAGGGCACAGGGAGAGGGAGGGGCCCAGGGAGAGGGATGGGCAGAGGGAAGGGGAGAGAGAATCCCAAGCAGACTCTGCCAAGAGTGCAGAGATGGATATGGGGCCCAATCTCAGAACCCTGAGACCACCACAGGAGCTGACACTGAGTGGGATGCCTAACCGACGGCACCACCCAGGCACCCCAGATGTCACTCAATTTGTAAGTGGGCATACTTTTGTTTCTGAGAGTCAAGAAGAAGTTGTTAACGTACAAACCATTTCTCAAGCAATTTTCTTTTTAAATTCTAACCAAGGAAAACACATAGGTGTCTATTCCTTTTTGCCAAAGGATTGCTGCAATTGGTAAGACCATATACTCAGTCATGATACAAGTAAGGCTGACTTTTTTGAGTTTGAATGTAATTATTTTATATTCAGAATAAATATGGAATTTAAACATTTCTGAGAAAAGCTCTTTCTAGGTGTTATATCTTTTAACTTCAACATTTTAGCTAGTTGGTTGGTTGGTTTACCTAGCAAAATGTAAGGTGACTTATCTAGGTTACAAATGAGCTAAATTGTTGAATAATTTGAGGTTTAAAAGGATTTTATGCCTATTAAATTATGGAGGAAGTTGGGTAGAGTGTGATAATTACTAAGTAACAGTTTTCTTTCCTCTACCACTTAACTAGTTATAAGAAAAAAAAAAAAAAACACTATAATTGCTTTTTGTGTGTTGTGTTGCAATAAGTTTGATCCCCGAATCATATGCTTAGCTCTAGGCTACAGTTAATTGGCAGTGAATGCGGGGATATTGCGTGCTAGAAATTAACTCTCATTTAGAAGTTTCTCTGAACACTCCATGGCTTTGGGGACTAACTAGAGGAACTTCTAAATAGGTCTTCAGAATCATTAACAGTCAAGGGGATCATTTAAAGAGCCCACCTGCTCGTATACCTCAATGAGAGAAAGTTAAATTTTCCCTCTTTGTCTTTGGTACCATGAAGTCCCATAGAATTATCATCAAGATGCTGAAATATTTACTAAGTGCAAACAGTATGCTAGAAAAAAAAAATGAAGGAAGAGGGAAAGAAGGAAAGAGAATCTAGAATATTCTGAGGAATCTACTAGATTGTCTTCAGAGTGTTATCCTTATGTTCCAGTGCCCATCATCATTGACAAGCATTTAGGCTACACATAACATGAGCTGAAATTCTAGAACCAGTATGCCCCTTTTCTTCATTAGGAAGTCATGTCTTCTTTTAGTATTCCACTTGATTCAAACTGACTTATTCCCAATTGTCCATTCAACAATTGCCCAATATTTTGTGAATAAAAACCAATAGTTCCCACTTATTAAAAATAGGTGAAGACTTTTTGCTTCCTCTCCCCCACCCTCTCTGCCAGGTGATAGGTTACAATGAAAGTAAGTCTCATTGGGGAGGGTATGTGCTATGGTGAGCGCTGTGAATTGTGTAAGACTGATGAATCACAGACCTGTACCTCTGAAACAAATAATACATTATTTGTTTAAAAAAAGAAGAAGAAGAAGATAGCAGGAAGGGAAAAACGAAGGGGGGGGAATCGGAGGGGGAGACGAACCATGAGAGACTATGGACTCTGAGAAACAAACTGAGGGTTCTAGAGGGGAGGGGGGTGGGGGGATGGGTTAGCCTGGTGATGGATATTAAAGAGGGCATGTTCTGCATGGAGCACTGGGTGTTATACGCAAACAATGAATCATGGAACACTACATCAAAAACTAATGATGTAATGTATGGTGATTAACATAACATAATAAAATAAAATAAATTTTAAAAATTTTAAAAAAAAGAAAGTAAGTCTCAGGCTCAATTCTGCCACTCATAGAGACATTTGTTAACAAGTAGGAACACCAACAAAGTCATTCAAACTGTGGTATTCATAGCACTGTTACCCAAATATCTCCAACTATTTGCCTTCTGGACACAAGATAGCTTCATATTTGCCAATACAAGACCTTCCAGAAGAGAGCTCACTTCTTCCTTCTTCCAAGACAGTGAGCAATGTTCCAGGTTATGGCTGTTCTGTCAGACAGGCTCTCAGAATGACAGCCATGCAGAACAAACCCTCAGTGGCCATGAATAATGAGTAAGAAATAAACCTCTGTTGCTTTAAGCTACTGAGATTCAAAGTGTAATTTGTTTCTACAGCATCTCCTAGCTATCCTGACCAATGCACAGTTGTCATTGTAAGCTCAGTGAAGTCCCATTTTTTTGTCCTTGATTTTTATTCCAATAATTATTTTGAGCAAAAATCTCACTCAGAAGTCAATGCAATGTTATTACAGTAGGATCAACTAGAATCCTCCATATTCAATGTAAGGGAGGGTAGGAAGTGGGGATGAGCTTGCTGTTGTGTCTAGGGAAATATGCTGAAGTTAAGTGGCTAAATTCACCAGATTTTGACCCATTCATGCATTGACAAAGTACCTACACAATCATCTTTGTCAACTATATATCTTAAAAACCATTCATTTAATCAATGAAAAAGTATTTCTCATCCCTTACACTGAATAGTGAACTCTGTTGTGCAGACTCAAATAGCTATCGCCTATTCTGAAGTTTGGATTTCCAGTCTGGGTATCTTGAAATATTAATTAACCTCAAATATTAATTTAACCTTAGGGTATAAATTAAAGTTAATCTACATGTACATATGTATCCCAGCCTAAACTGACATATTATAGTTAATCACAGACAATACAATATTGGTAAAATAGCTCAAGCCTTCATCTTACCTATTTACAAAAAAAAAGAAAAGAAACAAACAAACAAAAGATAGCCTCTTTTCTAGGGACCTATCTCCCATCAAGATCCTCAAAACTCTCTAGAATGCTTACACATAACTAAACGATTAATTCAGGTCTTTCACCACCTTTTTGGAGGTGCTAGGACTCTAGATGTGCCATCTTGATACTGGAGAAACCTGCCATCAGAAGCAAGTTGCTTTAGAAACAGCTTTAGGGGTTCCTGGGTGTCTCAGTCGTTAAGCATCTGCCTTCGCCTCAGGTCATGATCCCAAGGTCCTGGGATCGAGCCCCGCATCGGGCTCCCAGCTTGGTGGGAAGCCTGCTTCTCTCTCTCTCATTCCCCCTGCTTATGTTCCCTCTCTTGCTGTCTCTCTCTGTCAAATAAATAAATAAAATCTTAAAAAAAAAAAAAAAAAGAAACGGCTTTAAATTTACCAAACTGTAAAACAATGGTTGAATATGACACCTGGAACATCCAAAGAAAGCCAACACCTTGTGTTCGCATCACTGACACTGTCATTGGTTGAGACTCCTGCCAGGTCTCAGTGGATCTTCTAGATGCAAGACAAGAGGTTCTTTCCCCAACACCCTCCCACTCCTACCCCATTGTTGTTGAAATAATCAGTCATGCTTACTCCTTCTCAACACTGCCCTGTGCTTCCGGTTTCACACCTTTAAGTTTATTCATTCAACTTTTCAAAGTCCCAGCATATATTTTGAAACATATAACTATTGTTTAAAGGAGACAATTTTCAAAAGTATGGGCATCATAACAGAGAAATCTAAGGGGTAGCGTAATACTCCAGATCAAGTAACAGTGGAGAACTGTTACTACCCCTACACCTGAAGGGCCAGGAGGAGAGGATACAATAAATCAGAGAGGACTTTGGGAGATGGTGCTGGGCAAGAGCTGTGATCTTTGGTTGAAGGATTGAAGCAGCCTATGACAACTCCAAAGGAAGGGAATTCTAGGGAGGAGCATACCCAACTTCACCCTTCAGTATCCTGCTGGGGTGTGCCATTGGCAAACCCAATCAGAAACAAGAGAGCAAGGGAGCCCAGTGATGTAATCCAGACAGTTCAGCATCCCAGCCTGGGGAAGAGGAACAGGTGCATCTGTAGAGGATGAAAAATATCCAGCACTCATAACAGATACTTCACAGGGCACAAGTCTGTCTCGGGAGGCTAGGCTGGAACCCACCACATCACAGATCCAGAACCACCTTTCCCAATGGCCCTATCACTTTCTACCTTCATAATAACTTATTTCAGGGATTTTCCTGACTACCCTATGCCAGTCCCTCAGTCAGGAGCACCAACATTCTCCCCCAAAAGGTTCCAAAACTCTGACCCTCTAGGCAGAGTTGCCAGTAAAGAATGAAATTTGTGTTCCAATGGAAAACTGTACTTTGTCTGTGCATAGCATATTATTTTGGGTTATCAGACTATGGCCTTTCATTTATTTGGGCTATTTGGTAACTCTTTATAAGTTAGACATGCAAATTCTGCTTCTTCCAGTAAAGTTTCTATTGACTTCATCCCTTTAGTTAAAAAAAAAAAAAATTACCTCCATTTGCAATCTCAATTCTCTTATTTCATACAAATTTGTGCTTTTTTTTTTACTCTTTCTTTGAGTTGGCTTAAGATCTTCCTGGGTCTCTCATATATGAGTAAAATAAAATCTTGATCATATGTTAATTTCTACATCTATAGGAGAACTAGGATTTTACCTCTTCTTGAAAACTATCTTTTAATGAGATTCTCAGTCTTTTGCCTATCAGAAAGTACTTGGGATCCTGAAGCAAATTTGCCCTAGCAAGCTGTAAATTTAGCATATCAATGATTTATCTCAAAAGATTAAAAAATAGTTATCTGTTATGCAAGGTTTGTAGAAAATAAGAAAAGTTGATGGCATGCTAAGAAAATAAAGATTCTGGCTAAATTGTGAAATGGTGAAATGTTAATACCTTAATAGTATTTTATAATTCTATCCTGATTCATTTTGTGACCATGACTCAGAACCACAATGAGATGCTGAATTTGGTATTTGGTTGGTATTTGGTTTCACAATGATTACTATATTATTTTTCACCTCTTCTCAAATATCTGTGGGAGACAGGCTTCACTGGGTGTGAAAACCACTGGGTGGGCATTAGACGAAAAGCTGGAAGTACTTCTGAGAGAATTATAAACTTGGGGGCGGGTGCCCTACCTTCAGTGAGCAACCAGAGAAAACAAAATAATCCAGGATTCTAGAACTAATTAGTTTAAAATCACCTCCTTGCTGCAGGTTTGAGGAATTATTTCCAATTTCATTAGTCAATATGTTATCCTTTCAAAATTGTGCCTTTCACTCTTAAAATGCTAACACCAGCTAAATCTAGCTCTCACCCACTTTTCCTGCCTTAACTCCCACTATAGCACAACAAAAGCCTTACTTCTTGGGGCTGAACATTCCTGGATTCTCCAGGGACTCACCCTCATACCCATCAGCCCCTCCTGACTGCCAGCCAACTCATTTCTGAATCCTCCTTGTGCTTTTCTGCCAATGCAAATGAACTGTCCCTTGAGGATTAACTCAAATATCATCTCTCCACAAAGTTCTTCCAGCTGGAAGTGACTTAACATCTGTACATCTTTAACACTTACAGCTTGTCTGTGTCATCCATTCTGTGGTGCAAGGTGGGCTCAGTCAGAGGGGATAAGTATTACAGGCAGATTTGATCCACTATGAGAACAAATAACAAAATTGCCAATCACATCTCTTCCTTCTGTGGATTCTAAAACAATTAAAACAGATACAGGAGTCAGGCAGGGGTCAAAATGCCAGCTTTATTGCTGGCAAAGCTGAATTAGAAGGCACAGTTTGAACCTGAGGATGAAACTCTGAGTTGG
Source organism: Mirounga angustirostris (assembly GCF_029215605.1). NCBI lineage: Eukaryota > Metazoa > Chordata > Mammalia > Carnivora > Phocidae > Mirounga > Mirounga angustirostris. The sequence continues at coordinate 139,076,710 of NW_026991709.1, read as the reverse complement.
ATCAATTTTTTTTTTTAAGATTTTATTTATTTATTTGACACAGAGAGAGACAGCGAGAGAGGGAACACAAGCAGGGGGAGTGGGAGAGGGAGAAGCAGGCTCCCCACTGAGCAGGGAGCCCGATGCGGGGCTCGATCCCAGAACCCTGGGATCATGACCTGAGCCGAAGGCAGACGCTTAACGACTGAGCCACCCAGGCGCCCGAGTTGGATCAATTTATTCACCCAGTATTGGGGCCAAGAAGCCCTACTGGGGCTTTTCTACCCACCAAACAGCAGCCGAAATGGAGAGAACATATGCACCTCTTCAGGCTGAGCTGTACATGCTTCTGAACCTTTCTGCCCATGAGGGTAGTTAACAAAGGGGAGAGAGTATGAGACAAAAGCTATTACTCATGAAGGGGTGGCCATGTCTAATTTATAAGACAATAGGAACACAAGATGAATGAGAAAGTGATCGTGCCTGCAGACAAAAAGTCTAATGATGTAATTTATGTCTGGTAGTAGCCAGGTCATCATCTCCTCCCCTCTCTGGAAGGTTGCGCCTCCACCTTAATAAAACCAGCACAGCCTGTTAAGATAAAGCCCAATTCACTGCTCACCATGAGAAGGAAGAAAAGCCTCTCCAAGAGCTCTGACAATGTCAGGGCGGGGGGCTGGTCAGGAAAGGAATTCAGAATTTATTGAGAATTGGAAGTTTGGTTTAAGGAGGAACTTTCACTGTGGGGACTTGATTGGATTGTGCGACAACAGTCCAGTATTGGTGGAGACAGCAAAGGGAGGATTTTGTAGTGAGGGACCCAAAGGATCTTAGGGTGCAAACTACCCATTGATGCTTTCCACTGAAGAGTTAATGAAATTTGGGAGATGTTCTTATAATGAACAATCAAGTCATGTGCCTGTAAAGGGGTTCCTAATAACATAAAGTCATGCTAATTAAGACAGTTGAATAACAAAGTCATGTTAGTATAGACCTTAAGTGGTGGCTTCTGTTCTCATTGTCCAGGCTGAGTAGGAGTAAATGATTTTGGTTCTCACTTCATTCTGAGAAGAAACATGAGTATTGCTGAAGCAGGACTTTAGAGACTCAAACCTCAACCCCTTCTTAAAATGTAAAGCATAGAAGCCATCCTACACAAAAGAAACTCAAATCTGACTATAGGAGTCCTGACCTTCACAAGCCTCAGCAAAAGTTTCCCCAAACTTCTTGGTCCCCAACTCTCCCTACAGACCTCTTGGTAGTTGTATTAGTCAAGGTTCTACAGAGAAACTGAAACAATAGGAGAGAGACAGAAATTAAAAGAAACAGATTTAGAGAGAGAGAGAGAGATTTATTTTAAGGGACTGGCTCACATGGCCATGAAGACTGGCAAGTCTCAAATTCATAGGCAAGCCAGAATTCTGGAAACTCAGGAAGTTTGGGACATGATGATGCAAGGTTGAGACAGAATTTCTTCTTCAAGAAACCTCAGTTTTTCTTTTTAAGGCCTTCCACAATTGGACAAAGCCCACTCACATATTTGAGGGTTATCTCCTTTACTTATCTCCTGTCAGAGAGACAAAAAGAAGATAAATGACTTGCCAGGCACACCTAGCCACATAATTTGACAAACCTCGACCTTGAACATCATCTTCTGACTCCCATTTACCTATCTCACTGCCTCTGTCTCCATAGTTTGTGTGTTGCAATGGCCCGAGCACCACATTTTACAGCAACAGTGTTTTGTTTGGCTCTTCTCTAAGATGGGAAATAACCCCAAAATACCATAGCATCCCCATGCTTCAACTTTCTAAATGGTGGTAATGTATATGCCATCCATCTAGTTCCAATGAAAACACATTTTTAATGTGATAGCATTAGGAATATGATATAAGTTGTACTTCTTTCCCCCTTTTTTTTAAATATTGTTCAAGTCATTAAATAGACTCATTGTATAGTCTGGGGTAGTGTTTAGGAAAAGTGGGAATTGTGATAGAGCAATTAAGGCAAAGAAATTGGTGGTAGGCAAAATAATGAGCCTCTAAAGATGCCCATGTCATAATCTTTAGAACCTGTGACTACGTTGTCTTACCTGGAAAGGGGACCTTGCAGATGTGATTAAGTTAAGGATTCTGAGATTGGGAGATTATTCTGGATTATGTGAGTGGGTCCAATTTAATTACCGAGGTCCTTATAAGTGGAAGAAGGAGGTAGAAGGAGAGTCAGTGTCAGAGTGATGCATTGTGAGAAAAACTCACCTGACCATTGCTGGCTTTGAAAATGGAAGGAAACCACAAGCAATGAATGTGCGCAGCCCCCTAGAACCTAAAAAAAGGCAAGGAAATGGATTCTACCCTATAGCCTCCAGAATTAATGTGGCTCAGCCATCACCCTGATCTTAGCCATTGAGATGCATTTCTGACCTACAGGACTTTAAGGTAATAAACTTTTGTTGTTTTAGCCCACCCAGCTTATGATAGTTTGTTACAGCAGCAAGCGGAACCTAATACAAGATCTCTGGTATCCAAAGTCATAACAACTGAGAAGGCCTCTATAGTAGTTGCTTCAACAAGTCTCAAGGAACTTCCGCTACCTTTTCAGTTAGAATAATGTAAGTCTATCTGCTTATACCATCCTACATGGCTAATCCCTTTAGATTAGAAGTAAGACATTCAAATGGTAGGGAGAGCAGGTAATATAAATGAGAGAACTGGATGAATATAAGAAACTGGGGATCAGCGAAGACTGTGGCACACTAGAGAACGCATACACCATCTAACCCAGTGCCGTGCAAGAGATCTTTCTACAGTGATGGAAACATTCTATATCCGCACTGTCCAATAGGATAACAAAATAGCCACCTGTGGCTATTGAGTACTTGACACATGCTAGTGTGAATGAGAAGCTGAATTTTTAGTGATGTTTAATGTTCATTAATTTAAATGTAAATATAAAATATACACATGTGTGTCTTATTAGACAACACAGATATAAAGAGTGTAGAAATAAAGGTGCTAGTGTGTCCAGATCTTCTGGTTTTTCTTTTTCTTTTTTCCAGATCTTCTGGTTTTTCAAGAAAAAACAAAAACATATGCTTCCATGTGATGTATCTTGGCCTTTACCTGTTGGCTCAAATTGTCTTTTTGTAAAAAAAAAAAAAAAAGGCAGCTTTGTTGAGCTATTGTTTGATATGCAAAATATTGTACATATTTAACTGTATACAATTTGATGAATTTAGACATATGCATACACCTGCAAAACCAATGTCACAACCACAGTAATAGATATATCCATCATTTCCAAAAGTTTTCTTGTGTCCCTTGTTTTTTGTTTTGTGGGAATAACACTTAAGCTGAGATTTACCCTCTTAACAAATTTTAAAGTGCATCATGCAGCACTGTTGACTGGGGGTGGCTCAAATATTCTTTTAAAGAGTATATAGGCACGGATACTAGGGAGACAATCTCTTGCCAGCAGACCAAACAGTGTCCTGTCTGTTCTAGATTTAAACAATCTTTCCTATGTGAATGGACCTAGAGAGTATTAAACTAAGTGAAATAAGTCAGTCAGAGAAAGACAAATACTATATGATTTCCCTCATATGTTTAATTTAAGAAACAAAACAGATAAACATGGGGGAAAGCAAAATAAAGAGAGAGGCAAACCATAAAACAGACTCTTAACTATAGAGAATGGAGGGTTGATGGAGAGGAGGTGCGTGGGGGGATGGGTTAAATTGGTGATGGGGATTAGGAGGGCACTGGTGATGAGCACTGGGTGTCACCAAATCCTACACCTGAAACTAATATTACACTGTATGTTTACTAACTGAAATTTAAATAAAAACTTGGAAGAAAAGAAGTAAATAAAATATTATTTAATTGGAAAAAAATAATCTTCTCCATGTAGAATTATGTTGCCTGTTAATATAGTTTTAGTCTTTAAATAAATAAATAAATAATAAACAATCTTTCTTAGTCTCAGATATTCACCAATTACCTCTGCAAGGCACATCCCTCAGATACTGGAGAGAACCTAAAGATCAATATGTCCTGTAGACCTGAGACACAAGCTTCCACTCTCCCTGTCACTATTATCATCTTCTGAAGTTCTTACATAGTCTCTGATCACAGAATCTACCACAAACCAAAATTCTAAACTCCATGAGACCAGAGACCAGGTCTTATACTCTTTTGAAGCTCTCATGAGTACCTGGAATGATTCTATTTGTTGCTATTGTTATTGTATTCCAGATGGAAATTTTATCATAGGCATGTTCCATTTAGAGCAAAATTAATGTATAAATTCCAGAACTAAAACAAAAAATTAGCAGGTGATTTTGTGTCTACATAGAGAATTCTTTTACTGGCAACATTCTCTACCATATTTAAGATATGATTCTAGAAGAAAAAGTAATATGCAATTATCAGTGGACATTCAATTGTACCAAACAGTGATGGTGTCTAAGTTGATTGTCTCAAAACTATTATCAATAAGACAGAAACATATTTGATAATCAAGCCTTAGATCAGAACCAAAAAATAACATTTTTTTCAAATTTTAGGTAAGAAATCAAACATTTAATACAAGAACATTATTTCTGCATGTATCATTTGGTCAACAAGATAATCCTACAGATAAAGGTACCTTAACATACAGTCTAAATCAAATTAATAATTAAAAAGTAATTGGCCATTTTAAAATTGGGCAAAGGACTTGAATAGATATCTTTCCAAAGAAAATATAGAAATGGCCAAAAAGCTCATGAAGAGATGCTCAGCATCATTAGTCTTTAGGAAAATGAATTAAAGCTCAATGAGATACCACTTCACATCCATTAGGAAAATAACCAGTGTTGTCAAGGATGTAAAGAAATAGAACACTTGTACATTGCTAGTGTGAATGTAAAACAGTACAACCATTGTGGAAATCAGTTTGGAGCTCCTCAAGAGTTAAGCATGGAATTACCATATGATCCAGCAATGCCACTTCTAGGTCTATATCCAAATTGAAAGCAGAGACTCAAACAGATATGTACAACAATGGTCAGTGCAGCATTATTCACAATAGCCAAAAGGCAGACACAACCCAAGTTTCTATCAACATACAAATGGATAAATAAAATATGGCACACAGAGCTGTGCCGAACCTAAAAAAAAAAAAAAAAAAAAAAAAAAAAAAACCACAGTGCTAAGTCCAAGGTCACAATTTCTTTGGCTATATTTTAGCAACTTAGGTTTTAATGGGAATAACCACTGGTGATTGGCCTGATCAAAACAAAACTGATTTAACTGATCAATTCTCAACCTCCAAAATCCTCACAGTTCTAGCGTATTTTAATTCTATTATAGCAAAAATTGCTGAAATATCCAACTTTTCGATTTAAAGACTATTTGGGGACTATGAGTACCCACAGTCTTGAGTTTATGATTGACTGACTCCCTACTTAGGAAGACATTAGCAATTGTCAATTAAGCTTTAATGATAGTATTAAAATGCAAACCAGGATAATTCATACACTTTTCTATGACTTGGAAACAGAACTTTTGTTCTACAGAACAAAATCTATTAAAACAGCCTTCATGCATAAATCGACTACGGAACAAAATCTATTAAAACAGTCTTTATGCATAAATGGAAAAAGAGAATAATTTGCATGAAACTGATAATAATTAACTCACACTTGCATAGGGCTTTAAAATTTACAAAGTGTTATAATATATTTCCTCATTTAATCCTCATTAATATGTTGTTTTGTGGGCTGTAAGCTGAATATTCCAATTTTCCATTATACAATCTAAGACGAAAATAATGCAAGTAACAGTGGCTCTAAGAATGAACTGAGAACCACCTTAAATTTACAAAAGAAACCTCACAATTTTTTTCTTCATAAAACCAGCAAAAATGGGGCGCCTGGGTGGCTCAGTCGTTAAGCGTCTGCCTTCAGCTCAGGTCATGGTCCCAGGATCCTGGGATCGAGCCCCGCATCGGGCTCCCTGCTCCGCGGGAAGCCTGCTTCTCCCTCCCCCACTCCCCCTGATTGTGTTCCCTCCCTCGCTGTGTCTCTCTTTGTCAAATAAATAAATAAAATCTTTAAAAAAAAAAAAAAAAAGCAAAAATTCCCTCAAAACTAGAACTATAATGCTTAAATAATTCTTGAGCCTAAATTACTTGTTTGAACTATTAAACAAAATTACAATATGTGGGCAAATGAAATTCACACACAAAGATAGGAATGAGTAAGTAGCTATAAGACAAGCTAGTCAACACCTTAATCACCACAGAAAGACAAACAAGAAAGAAAGGCTGAAAATCTGCTAATTAAAATAAGCATGAGTTAACCTTAAGCTATTTTTAAAAAGATTTTAGTTTTTAAAATTAGTTTGCTCTCCTCATCTCCTTATGCTTATGCTTTGAGGACTTTGTGGGTTTCAAACATACAACAATGATAAGTAAAACATTTTAAAAGTATTTTAAAATGTGAATAATGCAAAACTGAGATAAGCAACTCCAAGGAGCAAAATGTACAGAAACATTCAATAATGAGCAGGACATCAGGTTCTCTGCATATATAAGTAGGGAGAAGAGTCTTGCATTTGGCTCCTGTTGGGGAACAGGTTGGCGAACAGGATCCTCTTGGATCCCTGCACTCTTGAAAAGAAGGAGACTAGATTCTGCTAACCACTGCCTATGTCTGCTACCTGTATGAGCCTCATGCCTAAAGAGGCAGATGAATACACATACCACTTGGAGCAAGATGCTGAGCCAAACTACCCATGATTCAGTGACAGATTCTGCAGTAACCCTATCATCACTGAGGGACAAGTGCTGGGAACCACCAACATGGGACAGGGTCCTGAGTCAGAGGCCTGGGGATAGTCAAGTGGGAAGCAGGTAGGTGTAACCTCAAAACTGCTAACCAGGGAACGTGGAGTACAGAGCAAGAAATGGCCTTCAATACATGATGAGCCTGTAAACCCTTAAGACCAAAATACATAAATAAAACTATACCAAAGAAAGATAGTCCATAAATCAGAACATGGATTTATGACCAACAAATTGTTTGGCATGCTCAAAGAGGTAAAGTAATAACACTCATAAAAATAAGCAAGAAATCCTAAATCCAAAGCAGTTAGTAATAAAATAAGAACAGATGATGATAAATAGAAATCAGTAAAAGTGAACTTGCAAACACTAAAACACAATGAACAGACAAGATAACACCCTTGTTGGACACAAAGAGAAAAAGGAAATAGCAAACTGGAAGGCAGTCTAAAGAATTAACTCAGAATGCAGGATAGAATGACAAAGGGGTTTTAAAGATACCTATATCTGGGACGCCTATAAAGATACCTATAACTGGCTCAGTCAGTTAAGCATCTGCCTTCAGCTCAGGTCATGATCCCAGGGTCCTGGGATCGAGCCCTGCATCAGGCTCCCTGCTCAGCTGGGGAGTCTGCTTCTTCCTCTCCTCCCTCTGCTTGTCCTCTCTCTCTCTCTCTCTCTGAGACAAATAAATAAATAAATAAAATCTTTAAAAAAAATAAAGATACCTATATCTTTTTGGATAGAGAAAAGGAGCAAGAGAAAGATGGAGACAGAGAGAGGCTCAAACGAATACCCAATAATAGTGCCATAAAAATAGAATAAAGGATACGGTGGAGACGTAATATTCTCAGAGATAACCACTCAGATCTTCCAGAATTGATAAGAATAAAAACAAGGATATGCCAATAAATTTCTTTTAAGTTAGATAAAATAGATAATTTTCTAGAAGAGCATAAAAATATCAAAATTGGCTCAAGAAAAAAATAGAATGCCTAAATAAATAGCCATTAAAGCAATTGAATTAACTTTTTAAAATCTTTACCAAAAGAGGATCCAAAATCCCCCATAATTCTATATGGTGCATTTACCTCATCTTCAAGGAACAGATAACTTCTCTTCTACAAAATGATAAGTTAATATAAAGACTTATTATTAAGCTTTGGTAATTAAAATGGTGTGGGACTCATGCAGGAATGGAAAAAGAAAGGAATGAAACAGAAAAGGAAGCTCAGAAACAGACATATCTCCATACTGAAACTTGGTGTATGACAGAGATGTCCCTATAAACCAGAATGGGCTAATTAATAAATGTTCTAGGATAATAACCTTCCAACTATCTATCTGAGGGGCGTCTGGGTGGCACAGTCAGTTAAGCATCTGACTCTTGGTTTCAGCTCAGGTCGTGATCTCAGGGTATTGAGATCAAGCCCCACTTCGGGCTCTGCATTTAGCAGAGTCTACTTAAGACTTCTCTCTGTCTCCCTCTGCCCCTCCCTGTTTCTCCTCCCACCCCCAAATTAAAAAAAAAAAAAAAGTAGCTATCTGAAAGTTAAAACTTTCAGAAGTAAATATAGGAAAATACTTTTATGATGTTGGACAGAGTACAGATCATTAAGGATAAAATTGATTTAAAAATTACACCAAGTTAAAACTTAAAGTGCCTGTATCTCAAACAGCATCTGAGGGTTGCTGGAGTGGATGAGGGTGGGAGGGATGGGGTGGCTGGGTGATGGACATTGGGGAGGGTATGTACTATGGTGAGCACTGTGAATTGTGTAAGACTGATGAATCACAGACATGTACCCTTGAAATAAATAATACATTATATGTTAATTAAAAATAATAATAATAAATTTTTTTAAAAAGCATCTTTTTAAAAAGTTAAAACATGAGTCCTAACTGGGAGAAGATACCATATAACCAATAAAAGATCAATATCCAGAATATCAGAGGAAGTCCTCTAAATCATTAAGAGACAAACCACCTGACAGCAAAGGAAATGAACAGACAATTTACAGAGAACCACATACTTGAAAGGATGCTCAGCCTCACTAGTAGTGAAGGCAATTCAAATTAAAACATCAACAGGAGACCATTTCACACCCATCAAACTAGCAGAAAGTAACAAGTCTGAAAATACCAGGTGTTGGAGAGCAAGAAGAAAAACAGGAATTCTCATACACACTGCTGGTAGTAGACAAAATTGGTGTAATGACTTGAAAAGTAATTTGGCAACATCTAATAGAACTGCAGATGTGATTTCTCTTATAAAGTAATTCCCTAGATACATGCATTAAAACTCTCATACATATGCACAAGAAGAGATAGAAAGGTGTGTGGGGGTGTGCATGTGTGCACATGTGTGTATGTAATTTCCCACCCACCCCACACTTGGTCCCTGCAGTTCAACTGTTCCATACACACATACATGGAACATACATTTGTCTGTTTCAAAACAGATAAAATAGTAGTATTTCGTACAGATAGGTATCTTTTTAATGAAAGCTGCATAAAAGCTAATGACCAACTTAAGCAAAGTGTATATCCCTGGAGACTGGGGAGAAAGTAATGGCATTAAGGAGGGACAACACCGATTTTTTTAACTTTTTTTTTTTTTATTGGAGAGAGAAAGAGAGAGCACACACAGGGGGAGCAGCAAGCAGAGGGAAAGGGACAGCAGACTCCCCGCTGAGCAAGGAGCCAGACTCGGGGCTCAATCCCAGGACCCTGGGATCATGACCAGAGCCGAAGGCAGATGCTTAACCAACTGAGCCACCCAGGTGCCCCAATACCTATTTCCTAAAAGAAAAGAACTAAAGTACATGTAGAAGATACTGGAGTTGAGTTGTTGATACAGGTCTTTTTTTTTATGTACTTGTAAATGTATTTGAATATTTTCTAGTAAAAATATTTTTTCAATAATTTTTATCAGAGAACTCCCCAAGAAAGCTAATTGACTGAAAGTCAGTTAGTTGAAAGAAAACAGAACTCTTAGATTCACAAATAGTAGCAACAGAAACTGTTAGAACTTCTGGGCAAGTGTCATCTTGAAAATAAAAATGAATGACATTTTATAATAAATTCAGACTTTTGTGTTTAGTGAAAAAGGTATATGCATGATTCTCTGAGCATTAAACTAGAAAATGCTGAGGAGAAGCACAAAATGAGACACTATTTTCTTAGAAATGTAATCAATAAATTTGTGCAACCATCTATAAAAAAGTGACAAGTATCCTACATAATTTCAAGTTTGACTTTATATTCCTTCAGTGGAAATCACTCTTTGCCTTTCAAGTGTGTTCTAACATCTGTGGAGCCACAGAAGGAACACCAAACTGGCATCTCAGAGCCTGAGCCCTGGATCTGCCATGTGCAGGTCCTTGCCTTCATTTGTCCCCCCCAGGTCCAGGTGCCCTTAGAGCCCTGCCCAGCCCTTAGTCAGTTCTAACCAAGGCTTCCAGGGTATTAACAGTCCAAGAAACATGATTAGGTGGGCTCTAAGTTTCATCTTACTGCCCTAAACAATCTGGCTTTCCAATCCACTCCACACTTTGTCCCTTGAGTTTAGCTGTTCCATATACACACCACAGGCCCACCACCCCATGAGAAGGAGCATCACATGCATGCCAGCGTCATAGTTGGCCATTTTTCTAGCCCTACCTTCCTAAGCACAAAAGCTTCCAGTTTTCTTATTCCAGTTGTGATGTCTCTGATTCTTTATCCCCAATGTTGACACTTAGTTGGAGGCTCCTCCAGGATTTGACACCTTCCCCTACACTCCAGTCTTGCTCTTTTGCCATAGCCTGGTTCTGCTTCAAATGTTTCCCATTGTTGGGGCGCCTGGGTGGCTCAGTTGGTTAGGCAACTGCCTTCGGCTCAGGTCATGATCCTGGAGTTCCAGGATTGAGTCCCGCATTGGGCTCCCTGCTCAGTGGGGGGTCTGCTTCTCCCTCTGACCTTCTTCCCTCTCGTGCTCTCTCTCATTCTCTCTCTCAAATAAATAAATAAAATCTTTAAAAAAAAAAAATGTTTCCCATTGTCTTAAGTAAACTTCCTCTCTTGCCTCCCAGCCTCCGGACAACCATGCTGCAGTCCTTCCCATGCTGTAGCCACTCAGCAAGTACCCTAAGGTATGGTTACAGTTCATGAGGCACCTGGGCAGAGGGGAGCATTAAGGACCTCCCTGTCCACCAAAAATTGGGCCCATCACTCTAGCGTCTGACCTGTGACTGAGCTTCCACTCTGGATTCCACTCTACTTTTCCTTTCTGGAGTAAAAGCCTTGCCTTGCAAAAATAATAATAACAATAATAGCTACTTACATCTGTGAAGGTTGAATATGAAAAATAGAAGCTACTCTGTAGAGGTATATTTTAATACAGGGATTTAGAAGTTTACACACCTGTTGGAAGAGCCTGGGGAGAGAGGGCCAGGAAAGCCCCCACCAGCCACCTTGGCCTGCAGCACTGATATAGCTGATTCTTTAAGGCTTGCTGGAAAGTTCTGAAAATTTCTCTGTCTGCATTTCCAGCTGCACTGCCTCCAAAGGCTTCCTTCTCTTATCTTCCAAATATTACCCAAGCATCTCTCTTGGAAACACCCTAACCAAGATCTAGAGAGAGAAGGAGAGTCTGGGAGGTGCAATTCTCAGCTTCTATAGCATGCAGAGAACTTTCAAGGGGGTGGTACTGATGCTGATTCCAAAGCAGACAAGCCAGCACACTAAACATTTACTGAATGCTTGGAATGTGCCAGGCACTGTGCTAAATTATATCATCTAATCCTCACAATAAATCTATGACATGGACACTTTCTCTATTAACAGAAAGAGAAACAAAGCTCAGGAAGGTGAAGGAGTACGCCCATGGTTACACAGCTTAAAAAGGGCTCAATTAAGATTTGAATCTAGGTCACCTGACTGCAAAATCCCATCACTTAACCATCATGCTCTATGTCCCTGAAATCTACCCTATTAGTTAGAACCCTTCAAATGAACTAATCCTTACTAGAACCCTCCACCTCCAGTTGGAGACTGATTCTGTATCTTCACCTCTGCTTGGGGTCCTATTTCAAATTGGAAAAACCTACCAGGAACAAGGTGGTGGCTCCCAATTGACCCAGTCTTCCAGCTGCCTGAAGTTTCCTAGAACTCAATAAGGCTTTCTAAGACCAAGACATGTATTGACCACTTCCCTTTTGTCTCTGATAATCAGCTGTGGACCCTCCTCTCAAGGCCAGCTCTACTTCCACACTAGTTCACCTAGACCTCAGCTTCCTCACTTCCTACCCTTTCCCACTAGCTCAAGCTCCCAGCCTCCTTCAATGCCACCAAGGCCAAACCTTACATGTCAAGCCAATTCTGTCACTACTCTTTGGAACTCCTGAAACTCCCCAACACAAACGGACTGTGAACACTCTTCCCAATTTGAGTTAATTGGACAACTGGCCTAACAGCCATTCCCAAATGGTTCAAACCTACCTTTCTAGTCTTACAGCCCATTATTTCCCTAAATATATCTTTTATCCTGTCAAAACTCATCTAGTTACCATTTTTCTAAAAGAACCTGTGTGGACCTGCCTCTCTACTTTTATTCAAGCTGTTCACTCCACTTGGGATGCCCTTTTTACTCCCCAGTTGCCCCTGGGAAATTACAGCCTCTTTCTCAAAGCACATTTCAAATGATACCTAACAAAAACTGTATGTCTCAATAACAAATATCAACACAGTGTGCCTGTATCCTGACTATTTGGGTAAACATATTATCTGCTCCATTGCCCTACAAGCCATCAAGGGCAAGGATTATTTTTCTTTTTTTTTTTTTTTTAAAGATTTTATTTATTTATTTTAGAGACAGAGCACAAGAGGGGGGAGCAGGAGAGGGAGAAGCAGACTCCCTGCTGAGCAGGGAGCCCGATGCAGGACTCAGTCCTGGGACTCCAGGATCATGACCTGAGCCGAAGGCAGTTGCTTAACCAACTGAGCCACCCAGGCGCCCGGATTATTTTTCTTAATGATGTCCCTCACCCACATTTTCACAGACTCCTACAGTGGACTAAGACATGATAGATGATCAATAAAAAACTTTCAAATTTAATGTAGAAGTTGAAAGGAGATCAAGAAAACTGTTATCTAATAAAGCAGAACATTTCCAGTTTTTCCAAATTGGAAAAGACATTCTATACAATAATTTCTAGCTATACAAAATAGAGAGACTTTAGATGATGCAAGTAGAAGGAAATTTAATATGACACTACCCAAAGGAAAATTCCTGGGGGGAAAAAAATCTAGTCTCCAATTACCAATGGATTTTAACTAAGGTTGGAGACCCATGAAGACTCAGTACAGGTTATAGATTCTGACCATTTATCCAATTATGTTCCACTTGCATCCGTTATTTTAAGTCCTTTAAAACACTTATTCAAGGGGCACCTGGGTGGCTCAGTCGTTAAGCGTCTGCCTTCAGCTCAGGTCATGATCTCAGGGTCCTGGGATCGAGCCCCACATCGGGCTCCCTGCTCGGCGGGAGGCCTGCTTCTCCCTCTCCCTCTGCCCCTGCTTGTGTTCCCTCTCTCGCTGTGTCTCTCTCTGTCAAATAAATAAAATCTTTTTAAAAAATAAATAAATAAAATAAAACACTTATTCAAGTCCTTGGGATTTCCCCTACCTCCATTCCTGGAAGTATTTCCATCAATGTGTTAAATGAATAACAGAAGCTTTTGCTGAATCCTTGCTGAAACACACTAAATATTGAGACTAGAGAAAATATATCTCCTGAGTCATTGAAATACAGGAATATCAAACACCTGGAGAGAATAATAGCCTAAGAATATAGCAGGCATCAAAGATTGAAGCAGTAGGAAGTCTTAAGGCCCTGATACCAAAGATTGTGTGGCAAGGAATCTTTTTTTTTTTTTTCACCAAAAGGACACATTCAGATTATAGGCATAAATATATCTCCATCCTGAGGTATATTCTGCCTGAAGGCAGAAGCTAAAGAACCTAGGCTAGCAGTTGTCAGGTATAATCCTGGAATATATAATCCTTGGAATGTGCCAGGCACTGTGCTAAATTATATCATCTAATCCTGGAAGCCAAACATTGAAGACAGAGGTGTTAAGAGTCTGTTAAGAACCATTGATGTGGATACACAGATTCCTGTGGATATCAGGGATCAGGAGTAAGTCAATTTGAAACACAAAAGGGTCAAAGCAGAGGTGAGGAAGGCAACAGGATTTTAATGGTCAAGGTAGACATAAATAAAGCATTGTGAATGTCATATTGATCAAGGCACTGCACACCAAGAATAAGAATGCAAAAGTCCGATTTGTGAAATAAACATGATGTATTTGTGACGCTAATACCCTCTGACTTCCTCTATGCATTTTATTAATTGTGAATTATTCTGTGTTCACAGGTAAATGGAGAAAGTAATTAAACTAGCGGGAGCCCAGGAGCTTTCCTGATACAGGTGAGTTCTATTGGCAGCTAGAACAGGAGTAGATGAAACGAGTGTGGCAGATTATATTTTCCAAAGATGGCCACCACAATATCTCCCTTCAAATGTGCTCTTCTGCCATGTGATCTTTTTTTATTATTATGTTATGTTAATCACCATCATTACATCATTAGTTTTTGATGTAGAGTTCCATGATTCATTGTTTGCGTATAACACCCAGTGCTCCATGCCATGTGATCTTGCCATTTCCCCATCAAGTGAAGTCTCAATGAAAGAGGCGAGATCACAACCAACACCAAAGAAATACAAACAATTATAAGAACATATTATGAGCAACTATATGCCAGCATATTAGATAATCTTAAAGAAATGGCTGCATTCCTAGAGATGTATCAACTATCAAAAATGAACCAGGAAGAAATAGAAAACCTGAACAGACCTATAACCACTAAGGAAATTGAAGCAGTCATCAAAAATCTCCCAACAAACAAAAGCCCAGGGCCAAATGGCTTCCCAGGGGAATTCTACCAAACATTTAAAGAAGAATTAATACCTATTCTTCTGAAACTGTTCCAAAAAATAGAAATGGAAGGAAAACTTCCAAACTCGTTTTATGAGGCCACCATTACCTTGATCCCAAAACCAGACAAAGACCCCATCAAAAAGGAGAATTACAGACCAATATCCTTGATCAACATGGATGCAAAAATTCTCACCAAAATACTAGCCAATAGGATCCAATGGTACATTAAAAGAATTATTCACCATGACCAAGTGGGGTTTATCCCTGGGCTGCAAGGTTGGTTCAACATCCACAAATCAATCAATATGATACAATACATTAATAAAAGAAAGAACAAGAACCATATGATCCTCTCAATAGATGCAGAAAAAGCATTTGACAAAGTACAGCATCCTTTCTTGATCAAAACTCTTCAGAGTATAGGCATAGAGGGTACATACATCAATATCATAAAAGCCATCTATGAAAAACCCACAGCGAATATCATTCTCAATGGGGAAAAACTGAGAGCTTCCTCCTGAGGTCAGGAACATGGCAGGGATGTCCACTATCACCACTGCTGTTCAACATAGTATTAGAAGTCCTAGGCACAGCAGTCAGACAACAGAAAGTACTAAAATGCACCTGAATCGGTAAAGAAGAAGTCAAACTCTCACTCATTGCAGATGATATGATCCTTTATGTGGAAAACCCAAAAGACTGAACCCCAAAACTGCTAGAACTCATACAGGAATTCAGTCAAGTGGCAGGATATAAAATCAATGCACAGAAGTCAGTGGCATTCCTATACACCAACAACAAGACAAAAGAAAGAGAAATTAAGGAGTCGATCCATTTACAATTGCACCCAAAACCGTAAGATACCTAGGAATAAATCTAACCACAGAGGCAAAGAATCTGTACTCAGAAAACTATAAAATACTCATGGCAGAAATTAAGGAAGACACAAAGAAATGGAAAAACATTCCATGCTCATGGATTGGAAGAACAAATATGGTGAAGATGTCAATGCTACCTAGAACAATCTACACATTCAACGCAATCCCCATCAAAATACCATCCACTTTTTTCAAAGAAATGGAAGAAATATTCCTAAAATTTGTATGGAACCAGAAAAGACCCCGAATAGCCAGAGGAATGTTGAAAAAGAAAAGCAAAGCTGGCGGCATCACAATTCCAGACTTCAAACTCTATTACAAAGCTGTCATCATCAAGACAGTATGGTACTGTCACAAAAACAGACACATAGATCAATGGCACAGAATAGAGAGCCCAGAAATGGACTCTCAACTCTCTGGTTAACTCATCTTCGACGAAGCAGGAAAGAATGTCCAACGGAAAAAAGACAGTCTCTTCAACAAATGGTGTTGGGAAAATTGGACAGCCACATGCAGATGAATGAAACTGGGCCATTTCCTTACACCACACACAAAAATAGACTCAAAATGGTTGAAAGACCTAAATGGGAGACAGGAGTCCATCAAGATCCTAAAGGAGAACACAGGCAGCAACCTCTTCGACCTCAGCCACAGCAACTTCTTCCTAGAAACATAGCCAAAGGCAAGGGAAGCAAGAGCAAAAATGAACTATTGGGACTTCATCAAGATAAAAAGCTTTTGCACAGCAAAAGAAACAGTCAACAAAACCAAAAGACAATGACAGAATGGGAGAAGATATTTGCAAATGACATATCAGATAAAGGGCCAGTATCCAAAATCTATAAAGAACTTAGCAAACTCAACACCCAAAGAACAAATAATCCAATCAAGAAATGGGCAGAAGACACAAACAGACATTTTTCCAAAGAAGACATCCAAATGGCCCACAGACACATGAAAAAGTGTTCAACATCGCTCAGCATCAGGGAAATCCAAATCAAAACCTCAATGAGATACCACATCACACCAGTGAGAATGGCTAAAATTAACAAGTCAGGAAATGACAGATATTGGCGGGGATGTGGAGAAAGGGGAACCCTCCTCCACTGTTGGTGGGAATGCAAGCTGGTGCAGCCACTCTGGAAAACAGTATGGAGGTTCCTCAAAAAGTTGAAAATAGAGCTACCATACGATCCAGCAATTGCACTACTGGGTATTTACCTCAAAGATACAAATGTAGTGATCTGAAGGGGTACATGCACCCTGATTTTTATAGCAGCAATGTCCACAATAGCTAAACTATGGAAAGAGCCAAGATGTCCATCGACAGATGAATGGATAAAGAAGATGTGATATACATATATACAGTGGAATATTATGCAGCCATCAAAAGGAATGAGATCTTGCCATTTGCAAAGACATGGATGGAACTGGAGGGTGTTATGCTGAGCGAAATAAGTCAATCAGAGAAAGACATGTATCATATGACCTCACTGATATGAGGAATTCTTAATCTCAGGAAACAAACTGAGGGTTGCTGGAGTGGTGGGGGGTGGGAGGGATGGGGTGGCTGGATGATGGACTTTGGGGAGGGTGTGTGCTGTGGTGAGTGCTGTGAATTGTGTAGGACTGTTGGATCACAGACCTGTACCTCTGAAACAAATAATACCTTATATGTTAAAAAAAAAAAAAAAGGAAGAAGATAGCAGGAGGGGAAGAATGAAGGGGGGGAAATCGGAGGGGGAGACAAACCAAGAGAGACTATGGACTCTGGAAAACAAACTGAGGGTTCTAGAGGGGAGGGGGGTGGGGGGATGGGTTAACCTGGTGATGGGTATTAAGGAAGGCACATTCTGCATGGAGCACTGGGTGTTATATGCAAACAATGAATCATGGAACACTACATCAAAAACTAATGATGTAATGTATGGTGATTAACATAATTTTTTTTAAAAGATTAAATAAATAAATAATAAAGAAGTGAAGTCTCATTCCTCTACCTGAGCATGGCCTTTGTGACTTACTTGACCTATACAATGTGGCAGAAGTGGCCCTCTAGGACTTCTGAGACAGGATTGTAAGAAGCCTTGCAGCTTCTACCTTGGCCTCATAGAAGGGTCACTCTGGGGCTGCTCCCTCCAAGAACTTGCTGCTATCCTATGAAAGCTCTAGGACCCAAGGCAAGTCCATTGCTAGGCACTTGGGAGGCCCCAGCGGAGCTCTCAGCAGTTAGCATCAACTGCGAGCCACGTGACATTCCAACTCAACTGAACCTTCACATAAATGCAGCGTCGGCCTCTGTGTGACTTCAATTGCATGAGAGACCCCAGGCTGAGCCCAGCTGATCCACAAAACCATGAGAGAAAATAATAAATTGTGATTTTAAGCCATATGTTTTGGAGTAGCTTGTTATGTAGCAGTAGACAATCAGTACCTGGAGTTACAGGGATGATTTTGAAAATTGCCTCTACCTATAGCTAGCAATACTGGGGACATGTCATTTATAGTTATCACCTCAAGCAGACTCAGAAATTCACTGTTTCCCCCATCCACTGCCTTGGATGTTCTAACAAAAAGTTTGGTGGAGGAAGAATCTGAAAATTAAAATGATATTTGGGAGCATCTGGGGAGTTTGGCTTACACTGTCTCTGTAATGCCTATTGCTGCACATACCTGAGCTTTGGCTGGAGCCTGGAACAATCAAAAATGTGGAACAGTGTATATTAAAAGGCCAGGATGGGGCATGGGCATTAGAGATAATTTAGTAATTACTGAACACCGTAGAGAATCCACACTCTGATGACAATTGCCACACATAGGATGAAATTTTCTGGAGAGATAAATCAAACCTTTCTCAAACAATTAATACCAGCACTGTGCTATTTGTTATGTTGTTACATTTCCTCATGAAATATTACAGGTGCCAGGCTATTTCGCTTACCCCTAAGCCTTCAGTTGTTCCGTCCCTGGTAATACAGGGACATAATGCAGCACATAAAGTGACTCTCAGTTTACAGTCAATTCTCAATGACCCAAGGCTTATGGAACTACAGTTCAGTCCATTAAGGCTCTGCTTAAATATTGGCTTCATTGACATTTGGGCACATCTGGAAATCCAATCTGTTTAATTATAATTTTGCTATCACAATGAAGTTCTTTCAAATCTAAATAGCCAATCACCTCCCATGAAAGTTTGGGCTAGATAGAAGGAGGGGAAAAAAACACATTTATATTTTGGCCTTTATATACACATTACTTTACCATGCATTATTTAATTTAATCCCTGTAGCAATTCTATGAGGTACTGTTATCTTTCTTCTATAGAAAAAGAAACTAAGGCTCAGAGAGGTCAAGTTAGGTTTTGCTTCCTTCCCCTCTTTTGCTGCTTAGCATTAGAATTATAGAATCTAGAATTAAAGGTTGGAATCAATCCTGTTTTCATCATGATATGTTAACATTAGAATTGGTTTTCTAATGTAAAGTTCATCTCTGTTTTTATATATGACAGTTTCTCTATGCTTCAGCTTTCAGAAAAGTTATATTTTTCTTAAATGTCCTGGCTTCTACTTTCTTTTAACTCACATCTTCACTATCTGGGAAACATCTAGCTTTAGAGGTGAAACAGGCAAGCATTTAGCTCAAATAGTAACAGCACTATGCACTAAGACAGAACGAGAAGTGGAAAGTGTGACATGTCATTTTAAAAGGTATAATGACCACATGACCTGAATTTTTTTTATAGTGTTTTTCTCTTTGTTTTTGAAACTACAATTCTACCAGTCACTGTACCCTGAGTTTCATTTGGAAAGCACGGTCATCCTTTGTTTAGAGAGGAAAAGTAGCCCTAGACTAATAGTCTATTAAAATTTGGTTGGTGGCCTTTTTCGCAAATATAGACCATTAATATGGATACAGATTCTTGCCAGTATTGCTTCATATTTACATGCAACACAAGGATGGACATATAAATGGTCTGCAATGCAACTTGTAATTTCAACTTATTAAAAAACTTGGTGTTGGTGACTTATCCATTTACCAAGGGACTCCAGGCAGATGGTTCTAATTCTCTTTCAGTAGTGTGTTGTTTGCCTGGTTCCCGGCAATTCTTTATACAAAGAATTGAGTTTCATTCTTTAGTATGACAATCTTAGGGGAACACTAAGAGGTAAATTAAAAATTAGTCTGCAATCTCTCACATAATGAAATCATAAAAACATTTACAGGCATCACATAAGATGGAACAATAGAATGCAGAGTGATGTAAATCAGAGAGTACAAAGACCATGCTGAAGATTAAGTAATGACAACGCACAAAGTAACATTAGCAGTAATCCTTGAGGAATGCATCTTACTGGGGTAATATCAATCTTTGCACAGGCAAGCAGGAGGGGAAGAAACAAAAGCAAAGATCAAAAGAGAATCTCTAGCAAATATATATAATTTTTGTATGTAAGGTAAAGGAACACAATATGTAACCTAACTTCTTTTAATCTAAATAAAAGTGTGAAGAAATTAAAATTATCTGTAAGTGATAACTAATCAGCTAGAATTGTATATCAACCCACAGGGACAGGTAAAAAAAACAAGTGAAGGCACTCCATCCCAAAATACCCCAGGACTCCCTAGGCTGCACCTACCATTGCTCCAACTGCCCTGCCAAAGTGCCCCCTGCTTGGAGTGCAAGGATGCCCACTCTCACCACTTTTTTCCAACATAGCACTGGAAGTTGTAGCTGCAACAATCCGACAAGAAAAAGAAATAAAAGCCATCCAAATTGGGAAGGAAAAATCAAAATTGTCGCTATTTGCAGAAGACATGATACTATATCTAGAACACCCTAAAGACTTCACCGAAAAAATATTAAAACTAATAAAATTAATTCCGTAAAGTTGCAGGATACAAAACTAATATACAGAAATCTGCTGCATTTCTATACATTAATAATGAACTAGCAGAAAGAGAAACTAAGAAAACAATCCCATTTACAATTGCACCAAAAATAATAAAATACCTAGGCAGAAACTTATCCAAGGAGGTGAAAGACCTCTACTCTGAAAATGACAAAACACTGATAAAAGAAATAAAGATGACACAAACAAATGGAAAGATATTCCCCATTCATAGATTGGAAGAATTAATACTGTTAAAATGTCCACACTATCCAAAGCAATCTACAGAGTCAATACAATCCTTATCAAAATACCAATACCATTTTTCACAGAACTAGAGCAAATAATTATAAAATTTGTTTGGAACCACAAAAGACCTTGAAACAACAAAGCAATCTTGAGAAAAAACAAAGCTGGAGGTATCACAATTCCAGATTTCAAGATATACTACAAAGCTATAGTAATCAAAACGGTATGATACTGACACAGAATAGACACATAGATCAATGGAACAGAATAGAGAGTCCAGAAATAATCCCATGCTTATATAGTCAACTAATTTATGACAAAGGAGGCAAGACTATGCAATGGGGAAAAGACAGTGTCTTCAGTAAACCATGCTGGGAAAACTGGACAGCTACATGCAAAAGCAGGAAACTGGACCACTCTCTTACACTATACACAAAAATAAACTCAAAATGGCTTAAAGACCCAAATGAGGAGCACCTGGGTGGCTCAGTTGGCTAAGCGTCCGACTCTTGATTTCAGCTCAGGTTAGGATCTCAGGGTTGTGAGATTGAGCCCTGTGTCAGGCTCCACGCCCAGTGTGGAGCCTGCTTCAGATTCTCTCTCTCCCTCTGCCCCTCACCCCACCTCTCCCTCTCAAAAAAGAAAGAAAAAAAAAAAAAGAGTGGGACCTAAATGAGACCTAAAACTATAAAACTCCTTAAAGGAAACATAGGCAGTAAGTTTTTCTAGATATGTCTCCTCAAGCAAATGAAACAAAAGCAAAAATAAACTATTGGGTACCAAAATAAAAAGCTTTTGTGCAGGGAAAGAAACAATTAATGAAATGAAAAGGCAGCCTACTGAATAGGAGAAGATATTCGCAAATGATATGTCTGATAAGGGGTTAATACCCAAAATATAAAAAGAGGGCACCTGGATGGCTCAGTTGGTTAAGTGTCTGCCTTGGGCTCAGATCATGATCCCAGAGTCCTGGGATCGAGCCCTGCATCAGGCTCCCCGCTTAGCAGGGAGCCTGCTTCTCCCTCTCCTGCCCCCCTGCTTGTGCTCTCTCGCTCTGTCAAATAAATAAATAAAACCTTTAAATAAATAAATACATATATATAAAACTTACTTATACAACTCAACACCAAAAATAAGTAAATAAATAATCCAATTTTAAAATGAGCAGAGGACCTGCATAGACATTTTTCCAAAGAAGACATACAGATGGCCAACAGACACATGAAAAGATGCTCAATATCACTAATCATCAGGCAACTACAAATCAAAATCACAATAAGATATCACCTCACACCTGTCAGAATGGCTATTATCAAAAAGACAAGAAATAACAAGTGTTGGTGAGGATGTAGAGAGAAGGGCACCCTTGTGCACTGTTGCTGGGAATGTAAATTGATTCAACAGCTGTGGGAAAAAGTATGGAGATTCCTCAAAATATTGAAAATAGAAATACCATATGAGCAAATAATTCCACTACTAGGTATTTACCCCCTCCAAAAAAAATAGAAACACTAATTTGAAAATATATATGCACTCTTATGCTTATTGCAGCATTATCTTTAATAGCCAAGATATGGAAGCAATCTAAGTGTCATTGACAGGTGAATGGATAAAGATGTGGTGTATATAAATGCAATGGAATATTATTCAGCCTTAATAAAAGAATGAGATCTTGCCATTTGCAACTCCATGGAAGGACCTAGAGGGTATTATGCTAAGTGAAATGAATCAGACAGAGGAATACCATATAATTTCACTTATACGTGAAATCTACACAAACAAAAAAAGCAGGAACAGACCCATAAAGACAGAGAACAAAGTGGTGGTTACCAGAGGGAAGGGGAGGGTGAATGGGCAAAATGGATGAAGAGGAAAGAGAAATAAAGGCTTCTAGTTATGGAATGTGTAAGTCATGGGAATGAAAGTTACAGCATAGGGAATATAGTCAATGGTATTGTAATAGTGTTGTCTGGTAACAGATGGAAGCTACACTTGCTGTGAGCACAGCATATAGTACAGAGTTGTTGAACCACTATGTTGTACACCTGAAACTTGGTGTGTCAACCATACTTCAGTTTCAACAAAGTGAAAACAGCAGATTGTTTCATACTGATAATTAAATAAATATGAAAGAAAAAGGAAGATGTTTGAAAAATAGGACAAAGCCCTTTAGAAAGGAAGATCCACTGAAGAACAGAGATCAGACCCATCACTAGACACAGGGTAGATTGGGCTAATATGGGCCCCCTGCCCATTATACATTGAAGATAGCTCTACCTGGCACTCCAGCAGCCCTACGGGGTATTGGACCCAACTGTAGGCTCTAGGAGATAACTGCACTGCGTGGAGTTCAGGCTGGGGACAGTGATGCTAGAACCAGGACCCCTACAGAGAACCAGAAACTAGACCCAGGCATCCGGTCCATGAAATAGAAACTAGACTCTGTCCCCATGGAAGGCAAAGTGTCCAGGAACCTTGGGAAAAAAAGAAAGTCTCCTAAAAACAATTTTAAAACCCAATCTTGCCCTATATGCAGGGGGAGTCAAGAGATAATACTATGTGAGTGATAATAATAAATTGCTATTTTAATCCATAGCTTCTGGGGTAGCTTGTTATGTAGTTGCAGAGTCAGTCCCTGGAGTTACAGGGATTCCCCCACATTGCAGGAATCTCAAGCAAAGAAATTAACACAAGAAATCTGGTCTAGAAGTGATGAAACATGAATCACTGACAGAAGCAAACAAAATCATGTTGAAGTGCTGTTTCTAACTCACTGCAACTCAGACATTGACAGCATGATAAAACCAAGTTAAAGATAAACTCACAATCAAAAATTGCAAATCACATATGGAAATGAACAACCATGAGATGGAGAGAGAGAGCATACAAAAATAAGGGGAAACTTTACAACCTAAAAATATAAACTATGTACTTAAAATTATTAAAGAAATTAAAAATAGAAAGAATAGTGAGTATCTCAGCTATTTCTTGATTTCTTTTTTTGTTGTTTTTGTTGTTGTTGTTGTTTTTATTTTATTTTATTATGTTAGATTAATCCCCATACATTACATCATTAGTTTTTGATGTAGTGTATTTCTTGATTTCTAAACTATGTCTTCAGACATTCCTTTGGTAATGTTGGTAGTAAACTCTGTTTTTGTTTATCTGAAAATGGGGGTCAGAAGAGGGTATCAACTACAAAAGGCATGAGGGATTTTGGGGGGGATGATGGAAATATTTTATAACTTGATTGTTGTGGGGTTACAAAACTGTTTCGTCAAAACTCACCAAACTGTGCACCTAAAAGGGAGAATCGGACTATATGTAAATTATACCTCAGTGTCTGACATTAAAAAAAAAAAAAAAAAGTCAGTCTCTTCTCTCTCAAGGTCTCCACAGACAGAAAAGAGAAAAACATAAACATTTTCATTCAAAGTATAAGAATTTGTGCAAAGATTCACTAAGCAATAAACTCAAACAAATGAAGCCACAGAAAAAAGTAGATTCAAATCCTACTAAGGGTTCACTGATGTAAGTTGAAACTTACCTGAACATCGGTCCCCCAAAGCTGACATGGATGAGGCAGCCTCCCATGGGAAGCAGCTTCCCGGGTAAGATCTGGTTTTAACACACAGCCACATTTTTGAAAAATTTATAACAAAATATTCACGTTCATTTATAGCACTAGAAAAATAACTAAATCCTTAGTAAACAGGTTTATCATTGAAAAGTCAGAATAAATTTGTTGACTCAGTAAAATAAAGAAATCATTCAAATTCTGGCTGTGCCAGTAATGAGTAATATGATCTGGAGGCCAGATCTCACTTCTCTGTTCCTTAGAGATCTTGCCATTTGCAACTCCATGGAAGGACCTAGAGGGACCTAGAGGGTCCTTTATTACACAATAATAATAAAGATGATCCCTCAGGTCCACTCCTGCATTCACATTCTAAGAGTTTATGACAATTTGGACTTAGACAATAAGCCACTAAAACTTCAAAGTCAAAATACAAAATTGGAGAAAGTTTTGAGGCCCATAAAACTTAACTTCAGTGGTAGACCGAGGTTGTACAGTTTCAGAGAGTAGTAAAATCATGCTTTCCTCAAAAATCTCCATTGGTGGGGGTTTACTGTAGAAACTAATTTCTCACTAATGCAAATAGAAGAAAAATGTGAATTACAATATTTGAAATTCAATACATGAACTTGAAGAAGAATTAGCAAATGACAGCCTCATATATCATGTCCCATTCCTTCAAAGTTCTATTTTCTCTTGGTAAGAGATGGTGGAAATAGTAGCCAACTCCAGCCAGCTCAAGCAAAACATGTAGTCTATTAGAAAAATACCAACAGACCACATAGAACCCAAGAGAAAGAAGTATAGCCAAGCCTCAGAAGGTGCTAAAACAGAACATCAGGACTTGAAGTTATTCTTCTTGATTCTCTGGAGCTATATTAGAGCTTATTCTGGCACCAATTGATATACTGAAAATTAACTGTGCCACTATCTTGGATCCACACAGAGCCCACAAGTTAGGGGCTGAGTCCTCCACAAGACTACCCTCATTTTAATGCCAGCCAGACATCGGGGTCCCCAGGCCACCTGCACTTCCGATTGGCTGGCTATAAATTCAGGGGTTCCCACAAACCCCTCAGGCTTGCTAATTTGCTAGACTGACTCACAGAACTCAGAAAAGTGCTATGTTTATTATTACAGTTTTGTTATAAAGGATACAGATTAGGACAAGTCAAATGAAGAGACACAATGGCCAAGGTCTGGGAAGTTCCTAAACACAGAGCATCCATACTCTCTTCCCATGGGATCAGGACATGTCACCCTCTTGGCACATCAATGTATTTATCTATCAGGAAGCTCCGCTGAGCTTCAGTGTCCAGAGTGTTTACGGGGGTTTCATTATGTAGGCAGGATTGATTAAATCATTGACCATGTGCCTGAACTCCATTTCTAGCCCTTCACTTCTTCCTAGAGGTCAGACTGCTCAAAGTCCCAACCTCCTAATCACATATGTGGTCTCTTTGCTGCCAGCCCCCATCCTGAAGCTGTTTTAGAGGCTAACCTTGAGACATCTCATTTGCATAAACTCAAGTGTGATCCAAGGGGCTCATGAATAACAAAGACACTTCTATCACTTGGGAAATTCCAAGAAGCTCTGTGCCCAGAACCTAGAACAAAGGCCAAATTCTTTATTATACAACATAGCTCATCTCAGATTCTCTCTGTGCAGTCTTTTTAAATATTTTTTCTCAGCACACAAGCATTCCTGGCTTTCAGATTCTGGTTGATCACAGCTGTCCCAGTTACAGTGCTCCAGTTTGATATGACCATTCCGTTTCAACACTCAGCTCCAACTAACTGACTTACATCTCTGAGTTACCATTTAAAATCTCTAGGAGAGAAAGTCCAAATGCCACAGCTTGAGTCAAGAGACCATTGGTCTAAAAAGCTGTGATCAGAGGGACAAAGTCACAGGATGCTTCAAGATGGGCCTAACAATTCTCAGAAAACAGAACATGGACTTGGCAAGCATCAGACAATATATCTAAATGCAAGTTCTACAATTATGAAAAGCATAGATGCATAAAGCAAGACCCTAGGAAACATGAACAAGGATATGCACAGAGAGAACTAAATGTAACCAAGCTCAAAGATTGTTGCCATCTCTCCTATAGTCTCTTTGTAAAATAAACACAGAAATATTTCAGTTCAACTTTATCCAGGTAGGATGTCATTAAGATCGATATTCATGGGAGGCAAACCCAAGTTGGACACGTTCTTCCTGTGTGCAAATGATTCTATTTGGTTTTAGAGAATCATCATCAATGAAGAAAACAGTTTATAGGGAATGGGAGAAAGAGAAAGTCCATTTGGGAGTACTTTCTGGAATCCAAATAGGGAGAGCTAATAGAAGACTTAGCTAAAGCCTAACCAAATAGCACATAGTTGAGCTAAAAGAGAAAAAAGATAAAGGTCTCTTAAGCTGCATATGAGGGAAGCTAATTAGAGCTAGATTAAGAAAAATGAGAATTTGTCCTAATGATGAGGGAGTAACTCATGAACTCCAAGTGCAAAAACGCAATCTGGCCTCCAGAAAGGACTGAGATCCGCCTCAAAAGCCCTCATGGCTTCTCTCTGTATGTTTGCCTCTCTCTCTCTCTCTCGCTCTCTCTCTTTAGCATTCCCATTTTGCTGTTTCTCAGGTCACACAACTGTGTATGAGGGCCACTTCACAACCCTGAGTTTACTTTCTGGGAAAGGTAGAGTCCCTTAGTTCCAGGTCTTTAGCTCCAAGAGACACTGTCTGATTGGCCCCATCAGGAGCAACCAGCAATGGTATTGGGCAGGGATCCCATAGTGCAAACATGGCTGCAGGGCCCACATTTGTGCATCAGGGAGGCAGTGAAGGAGCCACTTGTGAGTTGAGAAGATGCCCCAGAAAGTAGCTCTGATACTGTTCCATTGATTTAGTTTAGAGAAAAACAATAACTGCCCTGAATAAGTGACAATGTCTAAAAAGCATCTCCCCAGGCTACATGATAGCTTCTGCATTTAATATTTTTCTAAGTTATGTGAAGAGTGAATGCTCTAGAAGGAAGGAAGGAAGGAAGGAAGGAAGGAAGGAAGGAAGGAAGGAAGGAAGGAAGGAAGGAAGGAAGGAAGGGAGGGAGGGAGGGAGGGAGGGAGGGAGGGAGGGAGGGAGGGAGGGAGGAGGGGAGGAGGAGGGGAGGAAGGAAGGAAGGAAGGAAGAACTCACATTTGCAGATGAACAAATATCTCTGGAATATAAGTAAGCCAAGGTGATAGGAATAAAATGTCTACAGATAAACTTCAGTGAGTGTAAGGGAAAGGTAATAAAATCAGGGCAAAGTAAATCCAAATGATCTAAATCCATTAGTTATAAGAAATCAAAGAAGCATAATCTTGGGTGCACTGAAGAGAATTTCAAGCAGATAAAGACCTAAGATATTCCTATGACCTAAAAGATGAAAGGAGACTTTTATTTATTGAGTAGCTTTTAGTCTCAAGTATTATTTACTCATTCACTCATGCAACAGAAATATACAAGGAAAGAAAGGGGGGAAAGGAAAAACTGGTGAGAGGGAAGGGAGAGGATGAAAAGAAGGAAGGGAAAGAGAAAGGCAGACAGACAAGGAGGAAGAGAAATCCCCCCTAAAATGTCATACATACCTCAGGAGGCAGGGATTATCAATCTCATTTTTCTGATGAGGAAACTGGACTCAAGATCCCATAAACTACCCAAGACCACCAATTAGTAAGTAGAACCAGGATTCCACCTCACACTAGTCAGAATGGCTAAAATTAACAAGTCAGGAAACGACAGATGTTGGCAGGGATGCTGAGAAAGGGGAACCCTCCTACACTGTTGGTGGGACTGCAAGCTGGTGCAGCCACTCTGGAAAACAGTATGGAGGTTCCTCAAAAAGTTGAAAACAGAGCTGCCTTACGGACCAGCAATTGCACTACTGAGTATTTACCCCAAAGATACAAATGTAGTGATCCAAAGGGGCACATGCACCCCAATGTTTATAGCAGCAATGTCCACAATAGCCAAACTATGGTAAGAGCCAAGATGTCCATCAACAGATGAATGGATGAAGAAGATGTGGTGTATATATATATATATATACACACACACACACACACACACAATGGAATATTATGCAGCCATCAAAAAAAAAAAACCCAAATCTTGCCATTTGCAACGACGTGGATGGAATTAGAGGGTATTATGCTAGGCGAAATAAGTCAATCAAAGACATGTATCATATGATCTCACTGATATGAGGAATTCTTAATCTCAGGAAACAAACTGAGGGTTGCTGGAGTGGGGGGTGGGTGGGAGGGATGGGGTGGCTGGGTGGTGGACATTGGGGAGGGAATGTGCTATGGTGAGTGCTGTGAATTGTGTAAGACTGTTGAATCACAGACCTGTACCTCTGAAACAAATAATACCTTATATGTTAAAAAAAAAAAAAAGAAGCTAGTAGGAAGGGAAAAATGAAGGGGGGGACATCAGAGCAAGAGATGAATCATGAGAGACTATGGACTCTGAGAAACAAACTGAGGGTTCTGGGGGGTCTGGGTGGCTGGGTTAGCCTGGTGATGGGTATTAAAGAGGGCACATACTGAATGGAGCACTGGGTGTTATATGCAAACAATGAATCATGGAACACTACATCAAAAACTAATGATGTAATGTATGGTGATTAATATAACATAATAAAAAAAACTGATGATGTAATGTATGGTGATTAACATAACATAATAAAATAAAATTTTTTTTAAAATTATATACTATAATAAAAACTAAACTCTTGATATTATTTAAAAAAAAAGAACCAGGATTCCAGGTCAGGTATGTCTCAGTCCAAAGCTTATGTTCTCTCCACCACATGATTACCCCACATTTTCAAGATTTGGCATGAAATTCTTAGAAAAACATTAGAGCACATTAAAATAGCCTAGTAAAAAGGCATGAGGTACTGATTTTTTTAATACTACAAAGAAATTCAAAGATGAAACAATAATCCACTTGGAGCCAGAGTATGATACAAAAAAAAAAAGGTAAACATATATTTCTTTACCCACCTACATTTGTACCCCCAAAATGCTGCCCTGTTTGCTTACTAGGGCCTAAAATTTCCAAGAGGAAAACTTTGGTGTCAAGTAGAATGAAAATATTCAAACCTAAAAACAAAGAAGAGATAATGAAGGGGGGAAAAGAGGTAGACCACATTACAGAAAAATTAATAGGCAAGTAATACCAAAAATAAGGTTAAATTGGAAATCATGTGTAACATTTATGACAGTTACTATTCTTTTTTTTTTTTAAGATTTTATTTATTTATTTGAGAGAGAGAATGAGACAGAGAGAGAGAGCATGAGATGGGGGAGGATCAGAGGGAGAAGCAGACTCCCTGCCGAGCAGGAAGCCCGATACGGGACTCGATCCCGGGACTCCAGGATCGACCTGAGCCGAAGGCAGTCGCTTAACCAACTGAGCCACCCAGGCGCCCTGACAGGTACTATTCTTAATAGCTAAAGAGGTCAGGGATGCCTGTGTGGCTCAGTTGTTAAGCATCTGCCTTTGGCTCAGGTCATGATCCCAAGGTCCTGGGATCAAGCCCCAAATCTCGGGCTCCCTGCTCGGTGGAAAGCCTGCTTCTCCCTCTCCCACCCCCTCTGCTTGTGTTTCTTCTCTTGCTGTGCTCTCTCTGTCAAATAAATAAAATCTTAAAAAAAAAAAAAAATAGCTGAAGAGGTCATACAATTAGAAAACATTAAATGCCTCTAAAGCAAAAGGGCAGAGAACTTATGAAAAATTGTCCATCCTTATTAGTAAACCCTAGTATTTGTCTATCCAACTGCAAGTCTTCTTTTTCTTTTTTTAATAACAATAACCAGGGTTTGTGGAGGATATGGGGAAATGTGCTTTCCTAATATTGCAAGTGAATATATAAATGGTATGCATTTTCTGGAACACAATTAGTCAATAGTATCAAAAAATTCAAACTTCTGGATGTGGTATATACATACAATGGAATATTATGCAGCCATCAAAAGGAATGAGATCTTGCCATTTGCAACGACGTGGATGGAACTGGAGGGTATTATGTTGAGCGAAATAAGTCAAAAAGAGAAAGACATGTATCATATGATCTCACTGATATGAGGAATTCTTAATCACAGGAAACAAACTGAGTGTTGTTGGAGTGGGGGGTGGGGTGGGAGGGATGGGGGGACTGGGTGATGGACACTGGGGAGGGTGTGTGCTCTGGTAAGCGCTGTGAATTGTGCAAGACTGTTGAATCTCAGATCTGTACCTCTGAAACAAATAATGCAATATATGTTAAGAAAAAAAAAAGAAGAAGAAGGTAGCAGGAGGGGAAGAATGAAGCGGGGGAAATCGGAGGGGTAGACGAACCATGAGAGACGATGGACTCTGAAAAACAAACTGAGGGTTCTAGAGGGACGGGGGGTGGGAGGATGGGTTAGCCTGGTGATGGGTATTAAAGAGGGCACACTCTGCATGGGGCACTGGGTGTTATGCACAAACAATGAATCATGGAACACTACATCTAAAACTAGTGATGTAATGTATGGGGATTAACATAAGAATAAAAAAAAATTCAAACTTCTGTCTACCTTTTTACCCAACACCTGAACTTCTGGGAATGTATTCTAAGACAAAAATTAGATCTCAAAGACTATAAATAGTAAGGTGTTTATATCCAAGTATCAGTGAAAACGGAAAACACCTAATACCCAAAAATAACAATTGCTTAAAGAAAGTTGATCCATCCACATGTCATAATTGTTTGCAACCACCAGAAAGTACGCTCTAACAAACAGTAATACTCTGAATAATTAAATGAAAAGGGTAAATTATGAGATTATGTGTACTTATCTATACAATTGCAGATACACAAGCATTATATATTATACATAACACGTAATAGAAATAATTTAAAGTACTCATCATATACACACCAAACTATTAACAATAGCTCTTTCTGCATAGGGTTATGGGAGATTTTCACTTTGTACATACAGTTGTTGTTCTCTATTTTTCACAGCTTCCATAATAAATTAAGTTGCATTATTTTTATAATCAGAAAACAATGACTTTAAAAATGCAAATTTTTCAAAGAGAAGGCATAATTTCTGTTCATCTAGTCTATGTGCAGAATGGATTCAAACAGGCTTTGATCCCACTGGAGGAGGTCACAAAGGTGACAGCTCATCTTGCGTGGCTGTAAGTAAACTGTCCTATTTATAAATTTGTGGAGCCTTTTTAAATATTCCTTCCCAGAGCAAAACACAACCATACATTTCTAATAAGAGCAATTTGCTTTTTGATGACAAATTCCTACCAAAATAATTACGACATTATTCAGAATCTTCAAAAGCAATAATACAAATAATAGCAACAGAATAAACACACAATAAAAAGGATAAAATACAAAACCAAAACAAGGTCATCTCCTTAAAAACAAGGGATTACTGTTGAAATGTCCAGGGTCTCATCGGAAGGACTTTATTTTCTTTAATAATAGCTTTGATTTGAGAATGTCAATGCCAAAGTGACTTCATTTTCCTCTCATAATGCTTTCATGACCGGGTGTAGATAGCTCTGAGTGTTCACATGGTTGAGGAGGGTGACTGGTGGAAGAGGGAACATATTATTTGCAATATTCAAAAACAAAACATACTATATGCAGATAATTAATTTTAAAATGTACTATTTTTTTATTTCATAGAAACAGTATAAACTGAGTTAGGGTTTTTTTCTTTTTTTATTATTTTATTCTATTTTTTCACTATAAGTATACTCTTTAATCCCCATCACCTATCTGACTCATCCCCCCACTTGTCCCCCCTTGGTGACCATGAGTTCGTTCTCTATTAAACTGAGTTAGGTTTAAGCAAGTCTGGCCCCTCTCTTCCTGTTCTGCTCCGCTTCCCAAATATTTCTGCCACCTTAGGCCAAAGGGGCCAAAATACACCATTATTGAGTCATTCCCTGGGGTCCTGTAGGCATTTCCTTTAACAAGAATCATTCGTTACTTGAGAACAAATACTCTCTGAGCCAAACTCAGCTCAGTCCTTGGTTAGTTGCAAGTAAGAAAGCGACCAAGACAACATACCAGGTGAGGGGACTGTGTAGGAAGGACGTACATATGGGAAGGCATCCGGCGAGCAAAAGGCAAAGTGAAAGGATCATGAAAGGAAGCACTGCTGAGTATCCATATACAGATAATGGGTCTAATCATCAAATTCCAGAGAAAAATAACTGATGCGTTTTATAAAATCAAGGAAGCATCCGCTGGATCGCATTCTCTTAAGGCCCAGAAAGCAAACCACTCACTCCCTGAAATGAGCTACTTCCTCTTCTAACCACAAGGTGGGGCTCTCCTCAGGCTCTGCAAACTCGGTGTTAGAGCTGAAACAGTGGGAAGCTTGCATATCAACCATGCTCCTCCGGTCAATTCAGTTTAAATAGGACTTGCTGCCAAGGAAACCCGCTAGGCCAGCAGAGAGTTCTGTCCACGGAGGACCCCTCGTTACTGATGCTGCATCTATATGGGCCAAGGCACCTCCACACTGCTGCAGCCACACCCATCTCTTTCTTTCCTCAAGCTGAGTTTTCTGCTAGGGAACTGAGCTCTCTGCCTCCCCCCACCCCGCCCACCTTTTCTTCTTTCTTTTTATTTCTTGGATCTCGTTATTTTATTTTCATGTTATGACGAGTAAAGTGAAATGTCATGCAATAGCAGATAGGGAAATACGGCCACCCAGATTATTCTTCAGGAGAAGACTGGCTGCCCAGCTGTGAGGACTGCAGTCATCAGAGTACAGCTCTCAGCTCCCTCACAGTCTCCGCTACAAAGAGCCACCTCCTTCAAGCCCATGCCCTTCCCGGAGCAGCCGACCTCAGGGGTCTGGGATGGTGGGGAGGGATATGGAGACCCAGCCACCTCAACCCAATGCAAGACAACTGTAACAGGCCATGCTTGCCCTAGAGCTTCGCTGGGCGGCCACTGCATGTCACCTTTGTCCCCTGGTTAATGCTGCTTCCGGCCCTCTTCGTTTCAAGGTACTAATCCCTGATAAATATCTTGCACCCCAAACTACATGTCTGTGTCTACTTCCAGAGAACATAGCCTGCAACAGTGCAAAAGTAAATTGCTTAGATCATCTGACAATGATAGGCTATTAAATAATTTGGAGTACTTAGCTTTTGCTTTTATACACTTTTGTGCTGCATATGTTTTCACTGAATCCCCATTTAGTCATTTATGCAATAAATATTCCAGTGCCTGCCATGAGCTACGCACGGTGCTTGGTAAAGGATACCTGAAAAATATCAGGCCTGGAGGAGAAGCAGCCACCTTGGAAGCATGAAAATGAAAGCAAGGATCCAAGGGATGGCAGAAGA
The DNA here is from genome assembly GCF_029215605.1 of Mirounga angustirostris. Taxonomy (NCBI): domain Eukaryota; kingdom Metazoa; phylum Chordata; class Mammalia; order Carnivora; family Phocidae; genus Mirounga; species Mirounga angustirostris. Next base: position 139,042,928 of record NW_026991709.1, on the reverse strand, counting down.
GAGCCAGAAAGAGCCTTCGTGGAGCAGTCATGACTGCCCTGGATTGCCTAACTCTGACCTTCTTATTGTGTGAGAAAAGTAACCTCTACTTGGTTTTCTATTATGTACAACAGAACATCAACCCTCGCTGAGAGAATCCTCCCAGTTGGTACTCACTAGGCCTGATGCAAATACCATGCCTTGGCCATTGTTTGTTAACTTATTGATGGAGTAAATGAACAAATGAAAGATAGTTCTTACTATGATGTGACCCCACATTCCCTGGTCAAATCCAGAAAGGCAGCCGGTAATAAGGAATAAAGCCCTGAAAAGTAGTTTCGTCCCTGACAGCCCACTCCTTGGCTCAAATCTGCTCACTTTATTCTTCCCTTTTTCATTTCAAAACTATATTCATGTTATTCCTTTTATAGTATTGCCACATGAAAATGAACAACAAGCAAAGCATTTCTCCAGTAAGATCATTTTTGACACTTTTTTCTTCTATGTCTCATATACAAAGAAGAGGAAAATTTGACACATGGGCTGTGGGGCTATACAAACATATAGCATATTACTTAAAATGCTTCGGTTTCAGGGGAACTGAGAGATAAATGGCATGGCTATAATTATCCCTACACCATCAATAAATTTTAAATTACTATCTACTCTCAAAAGAGGAGAAAATGTTAAAGTATTTTTTATGAAACTTCAGAAGTTGCATATTTGGTAATTTGTTATATCATAAAGTCCCAGACACAGAAGGTGTCTTGAGATTCTACCTACCTGAAGGGAAGTTTTCAATTAATTGTTCAATTGGGACGTAAGAAGACCACCAAGAAAAGCCTGACCCATGAAGCAAATCCAGGTTCGCTGAGGTTCACGAAAGCTTTCCACCAAAATTACCACCCACTACTGGGGGGTATGATACTCTATTCAGCTATATCCCTATAAATTTCCTCCTTCCCAACAATGTTTCCTCTTAATTTATCAATTTATATATCTATTTAACAGACTTTCATTAAACACCAATTACGTGCAGGCATAATAGAAATAATAGAAATAATAATAGAAAAGCAAGTAGAGGTTACTTTTCTCACACAATGAGAAGGTCAGAGTTAGGCAATCCAGGCACTGGAAAGAAATAAGGCATGGTCCTGGATCTCAAACTACAGAATTTACAGACAGATTTAAACACACAACAGAGCATTTCAATACAGTATCATGTGTCTAAGAGAGGTGTGCATGGCTGTTTGGACAAATCACAGAAGAGGGAAACCTAGCCTAGCATAGAAGAACAATACAAGAAGTTTTCCTCAGAGAAAATGGCCTTTGAGTTATCCTAAACAATGAACAGAAGTTATCTCTACCTACTGTAAATATATTCAAATCCAACTCCTTCTCCACATATCCACCTCTCCTAGCCAAGTCCATCATCCACCTACCTGGGCCATCGCAAGAGTCTCCTAACAGGTCTCCCTGCTGTGAACTCAGGCCCCTACAGCAGCCAGAGGGAGCCTCTTAAAAGGTAAATCAGATGATATCACCCCTCTTAATGGCTTTCCTACATCCTTAAAGTAAAAGTGTTTGCCATGTCTCTAGGAACCGATATGATTTGGTATTTGGCTACCTATTCAATTTCATTTCCTATAACTCTTCCCCTGGCTCACTGCTCTCCATCTACACTTGCACCCTTGTCGTTCCTCAAACACAACAAGAAATCTATTTCGGGGCCTTTGTACTTGCTGTTCCCTCTGCTTAGAAATATTCTAGCGGCTTACTCACTTCATGTGGGTCTCTGCTCAAATGTCACTTCCTCAGAGAGGCCCTCCAGGACCATACCATTGCAAATACTATGCACCATCCCCTTATTTGACTTCATTTTTCTTCCTAACACTTGTCAATATCTAACATCATATGTAATTATCCATTGCTTATCTCTCCCTCCGGAATGTAAGTCCAATGAGACTAAGATTTTATTTAGTTCAATGTTATGTCCCCAGTACCTGCAGCAATTCCTATTATTCACAAAAGACAATCAATAGACATCTGCTGAATAAATAAACCCATTGCATATGCCTACAACCCAGAAAAGAAGAAATAAAAGGAGAGTGTGTTTAGAAGTTGTTTACACGGCAGGCCCAGGCTCTCTGCTCCCATTCTAATTGAGCTAAACAGTCTGTCTAGCTAACTGCATGAAACCAAACAAAGAAAATATCAGCTTCTGGGCGCCTGGGTGGCTCAGTTGGTTAAGCGACTGCCTTCGGCTCAGGTCATGATCCTGGAGTCCCAGGATCAAGTCCCACATCGGGCTCCCTGCTCGGCGGGGAGTTTGCTTCTCCCTCTCCCCCTCCCCCCTCTCATGTGCTCTCTCTCATTCTCTCTTTCTCAAATAAATAAATAAAATCTAAAAAAAAAAAAAAAGAAAAGAAAAGATCAGCTTCAAAGTGGGTACAAAGTTAGGGGTGGTTGGAGGGTTTGGGCAGGATTACTCGTCTGAAAAGTTTTGGAAACAATATTGTCAGCAAATCAGAGCCATGATACTAGAAGCCTTTTTAAATCCTTCAAGTTCTGAGTGACTACAACCCAAGTCCATTTGGGAACATGTCAGCCACCTCAGCTTGATGTCACACTCTAAAGATAGGGTATTGTGATGGACGGGGTTCCCGAAGAAATGTTTTTTTGCAATCTCGGTGGGAAGCCATGTAAGAATTTCCTACACACAGAGATAAGAATTCTTAAAATGGTGACCGGGAGGCCCATTCTGTATTTAGGGATTGGGGGTGGGATCGGGGTGGGGAGGGGGCTTACACTGTATTTTTATGTATTCAAACATTAGAAGATTTCATATTAAAATCCATATGTTCTATTATCTCTTAAAAATAGGAGAACTCTAGCAAAACGTTAAGAGTCGGCTGGAGCCTGGTTATAGCTGCTCCCTTCGCTCCGTAGCTTGCCACCACGCTTGATACAACCTCTTTATCAGGTGGGTTCTCTCATTTATTTAACCCGTCTGGGCCAGGTAGGCATGTAAGTCTTGATTCCTGGCCTTAAACCTGATTGGTTACTTGTCCAAGAGTCAGGAAGATCATAAAAAGAGCAAAACACTCAATGCCGTGAAGAACCACCAAGTATTAAAATGACACAAGTCCTTGTAGGAACGCAGAGCTGGAAGGGGCCTCAGAAATCATCTGGTCAACTCCATTATTACAGATGGGGGAACAGAAGCCCAGGTGGGTCAAACTTGGACAGATCAAAGATTGGATCTCCTGACCTCCCAATGGGTGGTTATCGGAACATATATTTGCAGGTTAGCAAACATCGCCATGTAACCCCACTCACTGTCACAGCCACCCACTGACCTTCACCCCTAATGTTTGGAAAACATTTTTAAAAATCTAAATATTAAGAAAAGACAGCATTTATAACCATGTAAGGGCAATTGAGAAAAATCTACGGAGTAAAAATCTCATGAGGCCAGGATAAGATTTGGAGAACTGAATTGGCCTCTGTCAGAGATAAGTAAATTCTTTTGGTAAAAGGCTAGAGAGTAAATATTTTAAATTTTGTGGGCCATACAGTCTCTATGGCAACAACTCAACTCTGCTGTTGAGGCAGCCATAGACAATATGTAAGTAAATAGGTGTGACTCTGTTCCAATAAAATTTTACTTATGGATACTGAAAGTTGGATTTCATATAATTCTGTGTCATGAAACCACACTCTTTGATATTTTTTTTTGGAACCACTTAAAAATGTAAAAAGCACTCTTCGCTCGAGGGCCGAACAAAAAGAGGTGGTGGGCAGGATTTGACCCAGGGGCCATAGCTTGCTGATCTCTGGCCTAGACAATGAGAGCAGATAAGAAGAGCAGCCAATCCTGCTTGTCTTGCTATCCCAGGGCTTCTTCCAGTTTGAATATAAGAGATCTCCTCACTCACAGGTCTGACTTTCTAACGATAGTATTTGAATTGTCTTACAGTTTATCAAGTTTACCCAGTTACTCATATTCTCTTGTTTGCTCTTCACAATGATTCTATTAGATACGTGGAGCAGGTCTATGTGTATACTGCATTTCAAATTTGTTCACTTTTTGTACAGGTTATAATGACAATAATAGAAGAAAAATTTGCCCAAAATATCACCACCTCAGGAAAAAATATTTGACATTTTTCTTTATATTTCTCTACTCTTTTTTTTTTCCATATGTATGCAAACTTTTACTGGATTGGCATCATAATGCGGATAAAATGGTATATTCCAGTTCTTCCCATAGTGGATTTATGCATTACACCATATTACTAAATAGGCCTCATGCTGAATATTTAAGATTCTGTGTAATATGCCATTATTTATTTAATCCTTTCTCCTTTGTTGAACATTTAGGAACTTTCTAATTATTTACCATGATAAATAATGCTGTAATGAATGTCTTTATTCACTTTACTTTTATAGGCGTATTTCCTTGATACTCCCAGAAGCGAGGTTACCAGATTACTCTGATTATTAATATGCTTTGGACATTCCTTTCAAAAAAGTTACACCAAAGCAGTTTTCATTAGCACAGGGCAAAACAATGGGCCACGGAGCAGCTCAGCTCTGTCATTGAGTCCAGCGTGACCTTGGGAAGTCACTTCTACTTTAAGCTTGAATTATGCCACCTGTCAAAAGAGGAACAAAATCTATGCCTTCTGTGAGAATTAAAAGAGAGTACCTATGTAGAGGTGACCCACAACAAGCAACTTCCAAACACCGGTGAAGATGCTATGAAATGTTGATGATGAGATTGATAATAGTGGTGATGAAGGTGATCCGACAGTGATGCTGATCTCCAGTTTATCTGTGAAGAACCAAGGTTCAGATTTCAGTGTCTTGCCCAATGCCACATACTTGGTAAAGAGCGCTTCAGACTCTAATTTACGCCTTTTGCTGTTTCCCTTTGATGGCACCCAAGGATCACCTGGGACTTTGGGTATATAGTTTTGATTTCTTGCTCACTCTCAGTGGCATTTCATTTGCAGACTGACTTTTAAGTCCCAGATATCAGCCAATCTGTTCCTTCCAGATTCTTGGACCCCATTGGTCCATCTCTAACCTGCTACACAAATCCAGAGGCGATGCTTTTTTCCTTTTTATTTTTTAAATTAGGGGTGCCTGGGTGGCTCAGTAGGTTAAGCAGCTGCCTTCGGCTCAGGTCATAATCCCAGGGTCCTGGGATCGAGCCCCGCGTCAGGCTCCCTGCTTGGCGGGAAGCCTGCTTCTCCCTCTCCCACTCACCCTGCTTCTCCTTCTCCCACTCCCCTTGCTTGTGTTCCTGCTCTCACTATCTCTTTCTCTGTCAAATAAATAAAATCTTTAAAAAATTAATTAATTAAACAGGTAACAGATGAGCATTATGTGACATAATATTTGTGCCTTTGAGCCCTCATATCAGCCTGGTCACTAAACTTGCCACAGCAGCTTCCCTTCTGACAGCATTTAGATTGCTATTAAAGGAGATGTCAACAAGTTCTAACTCTGAGTTCATTTATATTCATAATCTTTTATCCACATTCTGATATTTCAAGGTTAATGAAATCAGTACTCCTGAAACTAAGAATTAATATCTAAGAAGAATTCATATGAAAGAAAAATGCAATACTTTCTCCTCCTTATTTCTTCCTTTACAAAAACAATATCCCCAAGAAAGGTCACAATTAGAGGCAAGAACAATTAACGTGAGAATTTTGACAAAACCTATAATCTCTATTTTCTATAATCTTATTCTGAATGAAATACAAAGACAGAGTCTACAGACTTTCTTGCCAGTTCTTAATCAGTCCTCCCAAGGCGGTTTTCTCTAAGTTTACTCATCAATGTAGCTGTGCTTCTAGGTGTTGGTCGCATTGGGTGGCAACTGTGATTTAAAGTATTTGAGGCAAATCTGGTTCTAGGAATTAAGGATACCTGTGGTTATGGATTGGAGGCATATGTGTGTGGGTCTAGAGCAAGTGTCAGGAGACTTTTTTCTTAAATAGCTAGATAGTAAAGGTTTTAGCCTTTGCAGGCAAAAAGGTCTCTGTTGCAACTCCTCACTCTGCTACCACAACACAGAAACAGCCACGGACTTTGTGTAAATGAATAGGTGTGGCTATGTCCCAGTGAAATTTCATTTACCAAAGCAGATGGTAGGCCTGCAGGCCATAGTTTGCTGACCGCTGGTCTAGAAGCTGATAGAACTTGCACTTCTAGATGTCAATATCTTGGCACTTTCTAACACTTGATAATACTCCAATGGCACATACGATCTCAGTTTGGGTGTTTTCTGGCACTTTGTGAAACCAGCACATGGTGAAGGCTTCTTGGGACTTGCTGGCACTTATTATTCTAGATGTTGATAGCACTTGAGGGTTTATGCTTGATGATTCTTGTGGTTGTGAGTGCTAGTGGCATTTACATTTCTAGAAGGGTTATCTAATGGCATTAAGGGTCATTTGCCAATCCTAAAGTCATAGCCCTGAGCCCATACTAAACACTCAAGAGAATGTTTGTTGAGTGAATAAATGACCTATTTGGGGGTCTTCAAGGTGTGCTAAAAATTGTATCTCTAATATTTACAATCTCTCTATTCCATGCTTTGTATTCAACAAAAACTGGCTACTTAATTTGGAAAAAGAGACAGACTTTGGCCAACAGGTGGTTTGGGTTTTCATTAATTGATACTCGCAGTCACCATGTTAAAAAATACCGTTGAGAATCTGCTATGTACAGGGTATAGTACTTCCTCTAACCAGTCATTTCAAATGTTGTATTGTGGTATCTTGGGTTCACAGCTTTATAAGTATCTCTTATTGAAGCAGGGTATATCTTCCAAAGTACTCTGGAGAAATTTCTGCATTCCAAAAGGAATCCACAGATCCTACTGGCCTCATTCTTAAATAAATAAATATGGAATTTTAACTTTCTTCTGCACCACTCTGAGAATGTGCTACCCTGTTTTAGAAAACTCCAATTTTACAAGGATAAAATAATGAGAACGAAGTCAGTTTTACCTATTGACCTAAGAACATGATGAGAAATAAAACATTACTTTGAAAAAATTCCACTTATCTTCAATGAATTTGTTTTTTAAAATAAAATAACTAAGTGAAGATGGCAATATTTATGTAGAAGGAGTTTGCCTGGTCTGAAAAGCCATACTAACTACCAAGGTTTTGGCACCATCATGTGGCCATTTAGATTTATCCATTAAAAACTAAAGTAAGTGCCACCGTAACCAGTGTATTCCCACAACTCTGCACAAATCATAACCGATATCTGGAAATAAAGAGGAAACTCTTGAAAGCAGAGTTTCAGTCAAACCTGATCTCTTACAGGGGACAAAAGATTATTATAATCAAACTGTTACCTGACTTACAAAGTTAGCTTGACCCAATTATTGTCAAGCCTTGGGGAATGTACTGACTAAATGTCTCCTGAATTTTCTCTCTTCTGTCTCTCCCATGGCCAGCACCCTAGTCCAAAGACCACATCTGTTTCTCAGCCGATCTGTCTCATAGCCTTCTAGCCCAAATTCCCTGCAAACCCTCTTGATTCCCTCCAATTCATTCTCTACTCTGTTGCCACGGTGATTTGTGTTAATATAAAAACTGATGGTGTCACTCCTAAACTCTACCTAAAACCCTTCAATAACATCCCACTTCTTAAGAAAAATGTCCCAATCCTAACACAGCCTGCAAGCCTCATTGAGCTGTCCAGTGCAGCACCCTCTAGCCACATGTGGTTATTGAGCCCTTGAAATGTGGCTAGTGCAATTTAAGTGTGCTATCAGTGTAAAATGCACCCTAGACTTTGACTACTTAGAACATAAAAAAGAATCTTGCCATTTGCAACGACGTAGATGGAGCTAGCGGGTATTATGCTGAGCAAAATAAGTCAATCAGAGAAAGACAATTATCGTATGATTTCACTCATATGTGGAATTTAAGAAATAAAACAGAGGATCATAGAGGAAGGGAGAGAAAAATAAAACAAGACGAAATCAGAGAGGGAGACAAACCATAAGAGATTCTTAAGCATAAGAAACAAACTGAGGGTTGCTGGGGAGTCTGGGTGGCTCAGTCATTAAGCGTCTGCCTTCAGCTCAGGTCATGATCCCAGGGTTCTGGGATCAAACCCCGCATCGGGCTCCCTGCTCTGCGGGAAGCCTGCTTCTCCCTCTCCCACTCCCCCTGCTTGTGTTCCCTCTCTCGCTGTGTCTCTCTCTGTCAAATAAGTAAATAAAATCTTAAAAAAAAAAAAAAAACCTGAGGGTTGCTGGAGGGGAGGGGTTGGAGGGATGGGATAACTGGGTGATGGGCATTAAGGAGGGCATGTGATGTAATGAGCACTGGGTGTTATATAAGACTGATGAATCACTGAACTCTACCTCTGAAACAAATAATACACTATATGTTAATTTATTGAATTTAGTTAAAATAAAATTAAATGTAAAAAACATAAAAAAGAATGTAAATTATCTCATTACTAATTTTGATAGTGATTACATGATTACATTATATGAAATGATAATGCTTTAGATAGAATGGTTTAAATACAATACATTTTAAACTTATTTTCACCTATTTCTTTTTACTCCTACAAATGTGGATCTAAAACCTGAGGCTATAGTGAAGCAAACAGGAAAAGTTCCTTTCCCAATGGCGCTTACATCTCTTCGGAGAAACAGAGCATAAACAACATGTATCGGAGAGGATGTGAGATAATGACACACCTTAACAAGAAGGGAGACATGAGGACCAGGACCGGTGGCTGAATTTTATGTAAGGAATTTTAGGCAAGGCATCATTAACTAGGTGATTTTGAGTCGGAGGAAAAGTGAGGGAAGATACCAGGAGGAAAATTCATTATGGGCAGAGGAAACAGCAAGGGCAAAGGCAGGGGTAGACCTTGTTTATTTAAGAACTAGGAAAGAAGTCAGTGTGGCTTCAGCTCAGCTAACAAGACGAGAAGGGGAGGTCAGGGTAATACCAGAGCCAGTTCTATGGACTTTAGCTGAGGGAGACAGGAAGCTACCAGAGATTTTCAGTATCACATTTATGTTGATGCTGAAATTTTATCTCCGGGGGTGCCTGGGCGGTGCAGTCAGTTAAGCAACCAACTCTTGGTTTGGCTCAGGTCGTGATCTTAGGGTCATGAGATCAAGCCCTGCGGGGGGGTTCTGCACTGAGTGCAGAGTCTACTTAAGAGTCTCTCTCCCTCTGCCCCTCCCCCTCCACTAGCTTGCGTGCTCTCTCTCTAAAAAAGAAAGAAAAAAAGAAATCTTATCTCCAGCCCTAGCTCTTTACCTAACTCAGACCTATATATCCAACCGCTCAGCATCTGCCCTTGGTTGTCTAAAAACTCTTTCAGATGTTACATAGACACCACTGACTGCTGATACGCCAGTCCTCCATGCCCTGCCAAGACCTGCTTCTCATCCAGAATTCCTTGTCTTGCTAAAATTGGATCTACATAAACCTATTTACCACTTACATAAAAATAATTTACAATAAAAAGCTTCCAGTTTCAGCTCCAATATGTAAAAAGATTCAAAATTTTGGGCGCCTGGGTGGCTCAGTTGGTTGAGCGTCTTTGGGTCATGATCCCAGGGTCCTAGGATCAGGCCCCACATCGGGCTCCCTGCTTGGTGGGGAGCCTGCTTCTCCCTCTCCTGCTCCCCCTGCTTATGCATGTGCTCTCTTTCTCTCTCTGTCAAATAAATTAAATCTTAAACAAAGAAATTTCAAAATTATCACTCTCAAATTCCAACAAGAAACAGCTGAACAAACTGAAAATCAATGGTTTTTCTTGGACCCATCACAGACCTGTGGTAACAAGGCAGATAACACCCTGAAATCTGGAGAGACAGGTGCATGCATTGAGTTACAGCCAAGATCTGCTTACCTGGAGGGGAAGCCGCTGGAGTCATAAACTGGTAGCCTTAGATTCCACATCGTTGCTACAATTACAGAGAATTTGACTCCTAGGCAACTGACAGATGTCAAAGGCTTTTCCAAGTTAGAAATGAAACCCAGAAGTAAAATATTTACAGAAGCCATGAAATCTAAAAGACAGGTTTGACTACCTAAAAATGAAGAACTTCTATACAACAAAAGGAAAAAAAAGTTAAAGGATAACTAGGAAACTGGAGGGAATTATTTGCAGCATAGGTAACAAAAACCTAATGTCCATAATATATAAATAACACCTACAAATCAATTTTTTTAAAAGAAAACCCAACACATTGAAGCGTAAGCTGGCATTTGGAAAAAAAATAATTGTATTTGAAGCAGGCATTTGGGAAAAAAATAGTTGCATTTGGGGAGAATCTAATAGATTGAGAAAAAATGTTAAGAGACAGATAATTTTCAGTGTCAAAGGGACATGGGGGAAAAAAGGCACTGTAAAACGGCATTGGTAGGTGTGTATATTGGTAAACCTTTCTCAGCGCACAATTTGACAGCATTTGCCAAAATATTAAATGTGCAGACTTTTTGAGCAAGCAATTTCACTTCTAGAAATTATTAAGTGGATATATAGAAATACATTCATGAGCAAGTTCTTGTTACATTGTTTCCAATACAGAAAATTGGAAACAATTTAACATTCACCATTAGGAACTGGTTAAGGTAGGCATACCCATTCAGTAAGGTTCTGTGCATGTGATCAAGGCCTGTTGTAACTCATCTACTGTCTTAAGAAAATGTCCATGATTTGTATTTAAATAACAAAAGCATGATAAATATTCAGAGTCTTAGCTCAAAAAAAAAGCACTTAATGTATTTACTCAAGACTTCTTTTTTGGCTCCACATTGAAGTTTTACAGTTTCTTCCAAAAGGACCTTTACAGGTTGTTTACTTCTGTATGGTTTATGTTCTATGTTGCCATTATGAATGGAATATGTTTTTCTATTATATTTCCCAAATAAATTTCTAGTTATATAAAATATGTTATTTTTATGTAAGAAATCTGCTGATTTTGTATGTTTAATTTATAACTGAACTCCTTAATGAACCATCATATTGTTTCTAGTAGTTTCATTACCTACCACTTCTATTTTTTATATTTCCTTTCCTACCCCCCAAGAGAAGCTGTTAAATACGATTGCAGTCCAGGGGAATTTTACTGCTAAACACCTGGGAAAAGAGAGTAGGGAACCATAAAATTACACATATTTGGAAACAATTGTTTTGCAAAATCAGGTAAGTCACTATGTGGTCTCTGAATTGAGGTTCCTAAAGTCATTCTCCATCTAGGCAGTGGTGTTATTCACATACTTTTTAAGTTTTCTCCAAATGAAAACTTGGGCAGGAGCACAATATGGAAAACCAAGCTTGTCTGGTTGATGTTGCCCTAAAAATTATTCTTTTTCAATGCAAGATAATTTCTGGACACAAATAAATAGGGCATTTGCTACAGTCCTAACGGAATGTTCCATGATCATCATCTTCTGGGATTTTATTTGGCTTTAAGGAACCAAAAAAACCAAAATACTGCACATGGTCACTCTTTGCTTTAAACCTTATTTAGCCAATTCTTGAAAATTCCTACCTGTTGACCTTAAAACCATATGATACTGAGTGATTAAAATACCAATGTTCCTGCTGATTTTTTGTCTTTATGAAGGTTATCAATTTAACAAAGGTCTTACTCTGTATGCCCACCACTGCTGAAGGAGAGACAGCTTCCCCAGAAGTGAAGGAAATTAAATCAAAAGTGGAAAGGAAGGAAAAAAAAAAAAACTTTTAAAACAATGTAGCCTGTTTTAGGATGGAGCTTTACAACAGCGGGGTTTTCACCCGAAACTGTGCCTGGTGCAAATCATTCTCCACATTGCGTTTACATAATTGGCTAAAGAGAAGTCTGCTGTCTGGCAAGCACTCACGTATAAATTTGGTTCTTTGAGTCCTAGGTCAGGTAGGACTGGCAGCTGTGCTTTGGGACTTCCCTCACTCTCCTGGCACACATCTCTGTGTGCTTGCATAAAATTCCATCTGGTGGTATATGGAGGGCTTTTAATTGCGAGACTGCATTTGCTGAGTGGATGAGATTAATACATCAAAAGTTTTCCACATGATGAAATTGCATCTCCCAGCATTATACTTTTTGAATCACTGACTGGGCTACACTACATTGTTTTTGAGCAAAAGCCTTTCTCCTCAAATCATGTTTTACAGCAGAAGAAGCTGTCATGCTCTGAGCAATCACACTGACCAGAAGGCTTTCTCTAAAACAAACCCTGTCAGCTGCTCAGGCTCTATAGAAAGTACAGTATGGCCCAGGGATTAAATGAATAACTTTGGTAACTGCTTTGCCACAATTGGTATAAAGAGAATAAATACACAATTGAGGAAAATTGCAGCTGTCCAGATGCACATTACTTAATTAGCTTAGCCACAACTGAATGCACTAATCATTTTTCCCTTAGCATGTCCTGCTTTCACTCCTCTTTCTTACAAGTTAATTGTACCCCCATCCCTAGGCTTTGGCTACACTCTAGCTTTCTGTCTAGGTTTAAGTCTGGGCTTAGAAGCTACAGAATGCAATACCTCGTCTCATAGCCAAACGATGCATGTATAAGTTCTGTGTCCATTTCTTCCTGCCCACAGAACTCTCCCCTTGACCCTGAATATACTGCACATTTGTTTTATGCATCAGGTATTGCTGATGAAAAGTCTGATATCATTCTAATTTTCTTTTCTTTGTAGGTAATTTTTTTTTATCACTGGTAGCCTTTAGGATTTTCTTTGTATCCCTAGTATTTTAAACTTGCACTACAAAGAGTTCCTTTTTGTGAGAGGTGTAAGGTCTGTATGTAGGTTCATTTTTTAGCATATGGATTTCCCATTGTTCAGCACCACTTGCTGAAAAGATTATTCTTTCTCTATTGCAGTACCTCTGCTCCTTTGTCAAAGATCTGAGGGTTCTAAATTTCCTATTCTGTTCCATTGATTTACGTCAACTGTGTGTCTGTTCTTCACCAACAACATGCTATCAGTTTGCCCTGCAAGAAAGGTTTACAAATACATACTTCCACCAACACTGTTTTACATTGACCTTTCATCCTCATCCTCATCAACACTAAATGTTATCTGTCTTTTTAATTATTTTTCCAATCTACTAGACACCCCCCCATTCAAAAAAATCTTCCTTTTTTTCAAAATGCCTGCTTACCTTTTAATATATTGGGTGCTATTTTTTAATGATTTGTTGGTACTGTTAACATATTATATATTGACCTTTTGTTACCAATTTATAAATAGTTCCCTCCAGTTTCCTAGTTACCTTTTAACTTTATTTTTTCTTTTGTTGTACAGAAGTTCTTCATTTTTATGTAGGCAAACCCATCTCTTAGATTTCATGACTTGTATAAACATTTTACTTCTGGTTTCATTTCTAACTTTAAAAAGCCTGTGACACCTGCCAGGTGCCTCGGAGTCAAATTCTCAGTTTAATTGTAGCAACCATGTGGAATCTGTGGTTTACATATTTTCATTTGAAATTTTTGCTTTCTCATCTCAGCATTCTAATTTTCTTAACATTACTTAGTATTTGATTTGGCTAATGTATCTAATACCACCTTAATTAATGTGTCTGTCTCACAGGAAATAAACTCCCAGCACAAAGTGGGTAAAAATAAATGTACATTCCACTCCTAGGTACATACCCCAAAGAATTGAAACCAGGTGTTCAAACAAAAACTTGTACACAGATGTTTATAGCAGCACTATTCACAAAAGCCAAAATGTGGAAATAACCCAAATATCCATCACATGATGAATGAATAAACAAAATGTGGTATATCATACATTGGAATAGTAGTCAGTCATTACTAGGAATAAAATATTGATACATACCACAAACCTAATGAACCTTGAAAACTTTATACTAAGTAAAAGGAACCAGATACAAAGTTCACAAATTGTATGATTCCATCTATAGGAAATAATCGAGACTAAGTGAATCCCCAGAGACAGAAAGCAAGTGAGTGTTTGCCAGGGACTGTGAGGAGAGAGTAATGGAGATTGACTGCATAATGAGTATGGGGTTTCTTTATGGGATGATGAAAATGCTTTGGAAGTACATAGAACGGTTGCACAACATTTGTGAATATACTACATGCCACTGAATTGTACACTTTATTTTTATTTTATTTTATTTTTTATTTATTTGACAGAAAGAGACACAGCGAGAGAGGGAACACAAGCAGGGGGAGCGGGAGAGGGAGAAGCAGGCTTCCCACAGAGCAGGAAGCCCGATGCGGGGCTCGATCCCAGGACCCTGGGCCATGACCTGAGCTAAAGGCAGACGCTTAACCACTGAGCCACCAAGGCGCCCCTGAATTGTACACTTTAAATGGCTAAGTGTACATTATGTGAACTGTACCTCAGTTTTCTTTAAATACAAATATATAATAAACACTTCTTTCTCAGGTGGGGATCTTAATCTCTACCTACTGCAAATGATTATTATAATGCTTAGGTAATAAACAGCAAGTTAGAGCATTGTACAAATAGAGCATGATCAAATATATCACAATCATGATTGTTTTCCCTTCTAGGACAGATTTTGCCTTCTTTTCAAAGCTTCTCAGCTGTGGTTTGTCATTCATAAATCTGTTAGGACAACAAATTGCTTAGTTTCCACCCCTGCTCTGCTTGAATTTCAATAAAAGGAAGGTCATGGTTAAAATTCTAGCCCATCTCTGTCCCTGCTCCAATTAGGAGCAGGCAGCTGGTGTTCCTACTGACTGGATTACAAACTGTGTGGACTCCAAAAAAGCACAAAAGGCAAAACCTGTGAGCCCCTTCCCTAAGGGCACAGTTCACTTCAGTGTTGCTGTTTTATTTTCTTATTCAAAAATTAAACATTGTTGAGCACCAACTATGTGTCGGGTACCTGGGATACATTTACCAACAAACCAGTCAAAAATTGCCAGTCCTTGTGGAGCTTGCCTTCTATAGAGGGAGAGAGAAAAAATAATAATAAACTTAATAAGGAAGTAAATTTTATAGTATGTTAAAAGGTGATGAAGTGCTATGGGAAATGGGAAAGGTAAGGAGCATCAGGAGGGTAAGAAAGGGTACCATTTCTAATAAGTGATCAGGTGAAGGCTCCTTGGAAGAGTGGCATGTGAACAAAGATGTTAAGGAAGAAAGAGGTGGACCTCCAGGAATCTGACACTTACCATGAAGAGTGCCTCATGTAGAGCCTAGGCAAATGTCCTAAGGCAGGAACATGTTAGAGCCTCAGCAAGGAGACCAGTGTGGTCAGAAAGGAGTGAGCGATGGGAGAGAAGACAGAAATTAGATCAGAGGGGTAAAGAGGGAAACAGATCACATCAGGTCCTTGCGGGCAATTATAAGGACTTTGGTCATGAGCAAATGGCAAGGTTCTGAGCAGAGGCCTTGCTCATATCCAGCTTGTTCCAGCTGGGTTTCTCTCAATGACTCCAGCTCAGCATATCCCCTCAGAATCATAGGCTTCTTGTGCACATTTCAGAATCTTCTTAACCCTATCTCTTCCTTTAGCTGCTGCTGCAGTTACTAGTTCTCTATAGTTACTAGTTCTTTGATCTCCTTTGTCCCAGAGCAACTAGAACATGCCCTGTCTTAAGCTGCACTGCATACCACTTGCTTTCTGCCCAGGGATTCTTTTGAGGCTAAGCCAAGATGTCTTCCAAATCACGTGGAATTCTTAATCCAGTTGTACAAGGAAGTTAACATCAGTGAAGCCATTCATAACCGTGGGGAACAGAAGTCAAAGAGTAAATGGTTCTCTCTTGCGTCGCCACCAAGAAAACAGTCCTTAGATGCATTTCATAAGGCTCCTCAGGAAGTCTCACTGGATCCAACACAAGATGCCTCTAGCACTCGTTCAACTCAATAACACATCCTTGTGGGTGTGGTTTTTCCTCCCTTCCGGTTTCATTCCTCCATCCTGTACTACACCCTGCTCCTTGAGACCACATTTCCAAATAAACTGACTTCACGCAAACATATCTCAAGTTCTGCAGGAACTTGAAGGGAAATTAGGGGAAATCCAGTTTAAGACACCTCCCTACACTTTCAAACTGTGCCCTTACTCCTCCAGAGTGCAGCCCCCTAGAATGCGGTACCTGCCTGGAATGTCACAAGTTGTCACACTCACCCAGCCTTGATTGACAGCCAGTTCTACCCCGGCTGTCCCTTTAGCCCCCTCTGTTCCCCGCAGCCAGAAACAGAAAAATGAACCCAGAAAACAGGTGGCCAACAGATTGCGAAAGGACTGGGATGCCATGCCCAGAATTTGTAGGCAGAAGAGATTCATTGGATGTTTTTAATCAGGGGAGGAATGTGATCACATTTTGGAAAAATAACCAATGGCAGTGTAGATGGTAGATGGGAAGAAGAAAGTCTGGAGCCAGGTTGGATTGCCGTAGGTTGAGGGGCTGGCAGGATAGCTGCAGGAGAAAGATAAACAAATGAGGGAACATGGTGATATGAGGATGTGGTTGAAGGGATAGATTGTATTGAGATCATACTGAGATCCCTCATATTGAATGGGAAAGGTACAGAAGCCAGGCACAATGGATGGTCTAAAAGAATCAAGACAGTCAGAAAGTGATGAGAAGTGAGAAGGGACAAAAAGGTGAAACTTTAAAATGTCCATCTTACTTCTTAATTACAATTCTGAGTGGAAGGCTTGGTATAGAATACATGGATACTAATCACTCAGATGAGGTTTGGGGATTATTGGTGGATTTCAAGGATAATTGGACTGAATATGCAATGAAATTCAATTCTGCTTAACTGATGGGAACTAATGATCTCATTTCAAAGTCTAAAGTGAGAATGGATAAAAACTTTCTATTAGTTCAGCAAAAATATTAATATGGGGCCATGGGTACAGAACTAGAAAAATGAGGCCAGAGTACAGCCTTAAATGTATTTAGAATAATGGTCAGAATGAAATGCTATAGCATTTGTAAGAGTTAACTACACTGATACAAATATAAGTAAATTAACAATCTTTTAAGCCAACTTTAAAAATAAATTTGGTTTATCAATTTGGTGATTTTTCCTTTTTCCTAGTAATTTAACTTTTCCATTTTCTTTCTATAATTGAATAATCACTCACCTTCCCTTTTTACAATTAAAATGATTTTCATAGACATGAAAAATAGCCAAGATAAATGCAAAAGCCAAGATAGGAATGAGGTCTGTAAACCACCAACAAGGTTTTTGCTTGTTTGTTTGGTTCTTTTACTTTTATCTATAATGGATGTACAAAATCGCTTCCACTGAACTGCATTCATCACCTTGAAAAAAGTCCAGAAAAAATATATCAAGGCTTAAAAAACTACAAATCAATATATGTACCAATAAAAAAGTAAATAGCTAAATCCCACTGTATCAATTATCTATTGCCACATTAATGCTTTGTAACCAACACCCACAAATCCTCATTGGCATACACAGACAATCGTTCAGTGTTCCCATCACTGTGGATTGGCTGTGTGGTTCTGCTGATCTTACCAGGCTCACTCAAGTGTCTGTGGGTTGGGTAGGTGGCTCTGATTTAGTCAGAGCTTTACTGAATCCACTTAACTGGGCCAGTTCTGCTTTCAGTCTCCTGGAAACAGCAGGCTAGCTAGGAATGTCCTTCTCATGGCGATGGCAGAAGCTCAATTGCAAAAACACTTTTCAAGACTCGGCTTGCACCACATTCCTAACAGACCATTGACCAAAGCAAGTCATCTGAGCCCGAAGTTGGGACATTACATCCTGCTCACAGTGGAAGAGTGCTGGAAAGTAACCTGGCAAAGGGCACAGATACAATGAAGAGGGAAAAAATCCAGCCACTGGTGCAATCTACCATACCCATTGTTCAGAATTTACCCAGGGAAATATTTTAAAAGGATAAAAAACAAAACTATGCATAGGACTCATTCATTAACATACTGATTACAATATGGAAAAATTAGAAATGTAAATATCCATGAATAGAGGCCTTGTTAAGCACATCATGATATAAGAAAATGATCATTTATACTGCTATTAAAATTGATGTAGATACTTTTTTTCTTTATCTTTTTAAAATATTTATTTATTTATTTGAGAGAGAGAGGGAAAGTGCACCCACAAGCTGGGGAGGGGCCAAGGAAGAGAATCTTCAAGCAGACTCCCTGCTGAGTGTGGAGTCCATCACGAAGCTTGATCTCACGACCCATGAGATCATGACCTGAGCCGAAATCAAGAGTTAGATACTTAACTGAATGAGCCATCAAAGCACCCCAATCCTTTTCTTTTTTAAATGGAAAGATGTCCAGGGCACTTGGGTGGCTCAATCGGTTGAGCATCTAACTCTTAATCTAGGCTCACGTTAGGATCTCAGAGTCGTGAGATTGAGCCCCATATCAAGCTCTGTGCTGAGCATGGAGTCTGCTTAGAATTCTCTCCCTCTCTGCCTCTGCTCTGCCCCTCCCCCCACTCTCTCTCTCTCTCTCTCTCTCTCTCTCTCTTAAAAAAAAAAAAGATTAAATGGAAAGATGTCTACTACATGTAGTGAAAGGGATGAAGGGGAGAAGCAACTTACAGAGTAGAATGAGTGCTATGAACCCATTTATGTAAAATACATACATATTTCCACATGTTACATGCATAAGAAATATCTCAAACAATGTCATCTATACTTTCCTCTGAACTCTAATTTCAGATGCTTATTTCTTTCTCTGTATTATTTGATTTTTTTATAATGCCTAAATATTTTACAGAAGCAATACAGTGCTCAAAAAATAAGTAACTCCTCTTTAAGATTAAATATAGGGGGGATAGACCTTTCTTCTTAATTTTATTCCTGATTCATTGTCAAGATTTAGATTGGAAGTCCTAGTTTTTATCCACAAAAAAAGAGAGTAAATATACATTTAAAAACAAACTTTTGGGGCGCCTGGGTGGTTCAGTCAGTTAAGCATCTGACTCTTGGTTTCAGCTCAGGTAATGATCTTAGAATCCTGAGATCAAGTCCCTTGTTGGGCTCTGCACTCAGTGTAGTCTGTTTGAGCTTCTCTCCCTTGCCCTCTGTCCCTCCCCTTAGCTCATGCTGTCCCTCCCTCTGTCTCTAAAATAAATAACTAGGGCGCCTGGGTGGCTCAGTTGGTTAAGCGACTGCCTTTGGCTCAGGTCATGATCCTGGAGTCCCGGGATCGAGTCCCGCATCGGGCTCCCTGCTCGGCGGGGAGTCTGCTTCTCCCTCTGACCCTCCTCCCTCTCATGCTCTCTGTCTCTCATTCTCTCTCTCAAATAAATAAATAAAATCTTTAAAATAAATAAATAAATAAAATCTTTAGGAAAAAAGTTTACTTTTTAATTAACTGGGGGGAAAGTACAAGGGTATTTATTATATTATACTTTATACTCTTTTGTGTCTTATTTCATATTAAATATTTTTGAAAAATTCTTAAGCCAAACCTGTTTCACTACTCCATGTATTTGTATTATAAATGCTATTTTTTATTAGCCTCTGTCATGATGTCCAAAAAGAGGATGTTCAAATTTGAGACTATTTTTAATAATTTGCTATAATCCTCTAAAATATAATCATTCATTTCATAAAACAATCATTTATTGAACTCCTACTGTATACAATGTACTATATCAAGGGCCATGGAGGCTTTTTTAAATGTACATGATTGAGTCTACTCTCAAAGAGCCAAAAGTTTCATATTTTGAGGAATATTCTCTAAGTAGAAAATGATATGAAGAATTTCTACCTCTAACGTTACCTAATATCATGTTAGCATCAATGGCTTGAAATGACCACATAGGTGTTCTGGGTCCATGCTTCGACTGGCTTGAAACTGCTCCAAAAACTGTGCGCAATCAATAAACAACTTTATGCCCCTAATTACAAGCATTCTGGCTACGGGGCACCAAAAAAAATGTATACTAAAGAAAAAGAACAAAAAGAGTGATGTTAAGTAGTAAGCCTAGTATGGTGATCCAAAATTGGTCAATATCCCAAGGTGACAACTCATCAAGACTACTTACACTTCCTGCATATAGTTTGTTTTCAAAAGAATCTAATGTATGTAACTCAGTCGGAGCTTAATATGACCATGCACACAAATTCAACTGCCACATTTTCAACTCATTGTCCTCCACTTTCCACCAGAAATAGGGATTCCAGCTGCCTGGATGTTAATATACACTGCAAGAACTTTGCATCATTACCAAACACTATATTGCGGCCAGGCTTCCTAGTAGAATACTGAATTGGTGATACACTCATTTTAGTTTTTGAATACCAAATACCAATTGAAGGCAATATTTGCTTCTTTACTCTAAAGTTCAGTTTTTCGGTACAATTGCATTTAGATGTTGACCTACATTTATAGCATTTTCATTCAGGTCCTGCCTTCCTTCATTGATTGTATATTCCTTAAAGACCATTCAGGTCCTGCCTTCCTTCACTGATTGTATATTCCTTAAAGACAAGAACAGTATCTATTAATCACTGAACCCCCGGGACCCCTACCACACTGTCTGGTAAAGAGTAGACTCTCAAGAAGTGGTTTCTAAATAAATGAATAAATTCTATTTCTATTTCTAAGCAATAAAAATAAATCTGATGAGATAAAATTAAAAGAGCACTGGACTTTGGAGTACAGAGATGTAGACATGGCTACCAAACCACACATTCACTTTGCAATACTATCATCTTTTACAACAAAATCTGCCTCCACTGAGAGAGACTAAAAATGCCAGATATTTATTTTCCTGCCTTCCTTGTTACTAAGGATAAAAATATAACCAAGTTCTAGCCAATGAGATATATAGATAAATATTTGCAGAATTATTTATTGGAAAGCTGTATCTCCTAAGTAAAGAGAGGAAGAAGGAAAGAATGTGAGAGATGAAAAGACAGAGAGAGAGGTAGACAAAATCAAGGAAAAAAGGGGGAGGGGAGAGAGAGAAACAGAGAATGAGAGAAATAGGGAAGAAGGAAGGGAGAGAAAAAAGAAGAGGCAGAGGGAGAGATTGAGAGAGAAAAAGAGGTCTCCTATCTTTCTCTTTCTGCTTTAGATTGATTCTGTAATGTGAAGATGTGATGTTTGGAGCTACTGCAATCATCTTGTTGCTTTGAGGGAAAGATCAAGAGAATCAGAGACATCAGTCTAGCTCCCTGAACTAACCTAGAACCATTGGTTTCCAATCTTCTTTTAATGTGAGATTATTAAATGTCTTTTTTGTGTACACCACTGTTAGCTAGGTAGCCTGTCATAATGAGCCAAAAGTATCATATTTGATGTAGAAGGCATAGGTTTAAGTCCCAGCTCTGTGACTTACTATCTGTATGACCTTAGAAAAACTTCTTAATGTCTCTGATTCTTCCTTTCTCTATCTATCATGACTTTCCTGACAGGGATGGCATAACGAAGGGAGGAACAATGGAGAATAGTAAAGCTATAAAAATCAACTTAAATGCAAGTTGAAACTAAAGATATTCTCACATTGTTTCAATGACTGTCAACAGATCAAGTCCTCAAATCTCGAAATCAACAGGTAAAGATACGTATACCATAAAAACAAAATCAAAATCTGCTGACAAAGAGAAGCAATTAAATTCCTTACATCTCTAGCTTATCTTCCTACCAAAGAGAACTCACAGCCTCATTTGACCAACTCCAAGCATTACTTTTTTCCTAAAATACTAGAACATGATTTTAAAACAATATGGATTTTAGTCTTCTTAAAATGTGTTTAAAGTGGGCCAAGAGACATTTTTCTGGAACATAATTACAGCAAATATGGACTAATTACAGGATCAAGCCAAAGGCTGTTTTTCTACGACAGATTGCACACTGTAACCTATAATGGTTCAGTCACAGCAGCATATAATTACTCAGCATTCACAGCTAAGTCCTTTCTATGCTGGAGGGCCAAATGCAACCGTGCAAATACTAAAAAATAGACTTTAGACGAGTACACGGATCAGAGAGAGCGTAAGTGTTTTGTTTTCAGGCTGCGTAGTCTATGATTCAGGATGATTTGGTATTCTCTGTTGCACACATTTGTGGGAGTGAACTCCAGCCAGCTTAAAGTCAAACAAGCAGAGGCACAGCCTGCCCTAAGTGAGAGGCTTAGGCTTGACTTCTTGCTGATCACAGCAGACTGTAGTAGCTACTATTTTATCCACTCAGCGAACACACTTTCCTCTCTCCTTTCTTCTTGTAACAAATTTTCCCCACTAGTCATAGGCTTGGGCATGTGACCCAAACAAAATCAGTTAAGTGCCACACCCTCCTGACCCCAGTGACTGGCTCAGGAATGTGCATGTGACCCATGGAGGGCCAATCAGAATCCTGCTCTGGACTTACTGTATGAATGTTAAGCAAAGTCCATCTCCATAAGAGAGAATCAGCTCAGCGCATAGAAATAACTAGTTTCATTGTTTGGGTCAGGCTTTTAGCTTCTGCATAACTGGCAGGTTACCAATCAATGACTTCTTTTTTTTTTTTAATTCAATTAGCCAACATAGAGTACATCATTAGTTTCAGATGTAGTGTTCAGTAATTTATCAGTTGCGTATAATATCCAGTGCTCATCACATCACGTGCCCTCCTTAATGCCCATCCAAATGACTTCTGGCAAATATTCGCTGGTTAACCCAAGGGAATGTGACTCAACTGTTCCTCCAGATGGTAGCAAGCAAAAAGTGGGCAGTAAAATCAGCTGTCATCTGAACGCAGGGAGAATTCAGGAAAGATTTGGATTATCTATACCGTTAGAACACTGATTAACATAACAAGCAGAAATAAAGAGTAATTGAGAATAAAGATTAATTGATCCAAAGAACAATCTAGAGCAGCACCATCCAATAGAAATATCCTGTGAGCCAAATTTAATTTTAAATTCTCCAGTAGTAGCTACACTTTAGAAAGTAAAATAAGGAGCTCCTGGGTGGCTCAGTCGTTAAGCGTCTGCCTTCGGCTCAGGTCATGATCCCAGGGTCCTGGGATCAAGCCCCGCATCGGGCTCCCTGCTCAGCAGGAGCCTGCTTCTCCCTCTCCCACTCCCCCTGCTTGTGTTCCCTCTCTCACTGTGTCTCTCTCTGTCAAATAAATAAATAAAATCTTTAAAAAAAAAAAAAAAGTAAAATAAAAGGTGAAAATAATTTTAACAATAAATTTTATTTAACCTAATATAGCCAAAATCTTATCACTTTAACATATAATTAATATTTTAAAATTATTAGTAAGATATTTTTTTAGTAGTAAGTCTTGAAATCCCATGTGTGTTTTATACTTACAGCTCATCTCAATTCAGACTAGCCATATTTCTTTTTTTTTAAGATTTATTTTTGGGGGGGGGAAGGGTAAAGGGAGGAGAGAGAGTCCCAAGCAGACTCCATGCTGAGCACTGAACACAGAGCCCGATGTGGGGCTTGATCCCACGACCCTGAGATCATGACCTGAGCAGATACTAAGAGTCAGACGCTCAACCAACTGTGCCACCCAGGTGCCCCTAGCCATATTTTAAGTGCCCAATAGCCACATGTGGCTAGAGGCTACCATATCAAATAGTAAAGGTCTAGAGAATAAAATATCCTGATTTTTAAGTTTTGGTGGCAGCTCTCTGTTACTCTTTGAGCTGGGAATCAGGGTGATTTTCCCAAATCCAAAGACTCATTTACCAATATGATAAATAAAAATCCCACCTTTGATATTAAAAGGCAATTCCAAGATTATATGTGGGTGTGGGTGCACCCAGGCATGTGTGCCAAGAACCTGAAACACCTCTTGTGGACTATTACACCTCCCCAGCGAACACACAACAATGAGTCATCTTCTCTGCACCTGTACCCAGATTGTTGAGCTCTCTCGGAGAAAAATCCTGTAACTCTGAGCATTGGTATCATTTACAAATTCAAGGCTTCAAATCTCAACTTGAAACTCAATATTACCCAAAATAGCCTGCCCCTGATCAATTCCCTTTGCCATTGTCCTCAAAAGCAATTTCATATCTTCACCATTTTCTTTAGGTCTACTACCTTTGCATACCACCTTCTTCTGTCATTCCTCCCTGGGCAACCCCAACCTTTCTTTGTAGAGAAATGGAAGCCTCACATAAGAACCCCATTTCCCTACCCCTGTTTCCTCCTTCAAACTCCAGGCTTCAACCTTTATCCATCCTTTCTGGCCTCTTGTCTAAATCTAATTGCAGTCACCTCTTGCCTCTGTCAGGCTTTTCTCCATCAATCACATCACCCCTTGCATATCCAACCTTTCTTCTCTGCTTCCTCTTTTTCTTCACCATCTAAAGTTCAAACTTTTATTGTATTGAAATTATACACATCCAATTATTGCTACTGCTTGCTTTCTCTGCATCCCTTGTAGCAATCTACCCTCCTTACTCTATTAAAACTGCCCAAAGATACCTCCTCCTGGAAAATCCAACAAAGCCTGTTCTATCTTTGTTATTGTTTCTCAGCAACATTTGACCAAGTTAAGTATGTCCTCTGTCATGAAAATCTTTCCACACTTGACTCCATGACACCAGTAACTTTCTGATTTCTTCTTTTTCTGGCTTTTAACAATTTCTTGGCAGTTTTTTTTTTTTCTCCTTTGCCTATTATTTAATTGTTGTTCCTTAAATGTCAACCATCTTCCTTCTTCATTTTCCAAGTGTGGTCCATGGACCAGTAGCAGCATCATCATCTGGGAGCTTGATGGAAATTCAGAATCTTGGGCCACACCCCATACCTTCTGAATCAGAATCTGCATTTTAACAAGATTCTCAGGCACAAGAGGCATATCAAACTTACTCTGGTCCCACAGGCATATCTGATCCCATGTGTTTAAAGGGAAGATCATGAGAGGAGTAATCATAAATACATAAATACATTGGAGTTGGAGTTGGAGTTGAATTTGACATGAGCCTAAAAGGATGGGGAGGACCAGGATTCATGTAAATAAAAAGTGACAGGAAGCACAAAACCCATTTATCTTCAAAACTGATAATGTAACCCTCTTTCCCCAAGGCAGTAGTCTCCTGCCAGGGAATATAAGGAAGAGGTAACTGTTCAAAGTTTCTTCAGCTAGTATGACAATTCACCTAGACTTCTTGGTCTCAATCCTCTTCAAATTTCTTTTCAATCACAGTTATTTGCTGAGCTTCTACTCAATAGGGGTACTATTCCCAGTGCTGGTGATAGAGCAAAGAACAAAACACAGAAGTTTCTACACTCACATTCTTAGTAGAAATATTTATGTTCTCCCCTTAATGAGTCATTTAGAAGAAAGAAGTAATCATGCAACTTGAGTCCCTTTGTGATTAACTCCCTATCAAGCTCAAAGAAAGGTTCAGGAAGAATTCCAAAATATCACTCGAAATACTTGAAAGCAAAGACTTTATGCTGGGAAAACTTACAAGGGTCTGTAGGCAAAGACGACCTGGATCCTTCATGTTCCCATTGCTTCTACAAAGAGGCTTGCTGGAAGCTGATCCTCTGGTAACCCCAGAATGACTGAGGCACTTATTCAATGTTTATACAGGCTGAACTCCGATATCACAACAAAAAAGAATGTCCCTGCCGTCCGGCAGGGACATGAGGTGAATATCCATGACGAGTGCAAATCCACCACCACATCTGAGAAACTTTTTCCAAGTAGATGAATAGGTTTATCCGTGCATATAAAAACAATATGGAACATTCTGTTGTAGCTCTTAGTTTATACAGATTTCACTTGTGACATATTCCCCATCGCTTTAATAGACTGATTAGAACCACCATCATAGTTCAACCACAGTAGTGCCCCATAAAAATGAGTATGGGATGCTTGTCCACAAATGTGAAAGTAAGTCTATTATAATAGAGTTCAGTTAGGAGCAGAAAAATTTTGATAACAAAACACTAAACCACAGGGGCGCCTGGGTGGCTCAGTCGGTTAAGCCTCTGCCTTTGGCTCAGGTCATGATCCCAGAGTCCTGGGATCGAGCCCCTCATCGGGCTCCCTGCTCAGCGGGGAGCCTGCTTCTCCCTCTGTTTCTGCCTCTGCCTGTCTGCCTGCCTACTTGTGCTCTCTCTCTGTCAAATAAATAAATAAAATGTTAAAAAAAAAAACAAAACACTAAACCACAGAAAATTTACAGTGGGATTATAGAATAACTGCAGAAATAGAGCATCTCCCCGACACTTTCATAAAAGGATGTTTTCCTCAAACCCTAAAGATCATGCCCTTCAATAAGGTCAATAATTTTAAAAATTTCAACTGTAAGTCACCACACTCACCTCTTTACATTTCTCCTTTTATATTGCATTTTAATGCTGATAAAATAAAACAGGGGTGAAAAAAGTAGAGCTCTGATACCAAGCCTCTTACCTTCCAATTTGATTCCAATCCCATTATCACATATTTCCAGAAATACACAATACTGCCAAATAGCTTTCTCTATCTTGGGGTAGTTTCCCTGTATATTGGCTGTCATTGTCAAATTACTGTGCCTCCTACATGCAGACTAAAATTCCAAACAATGGCTACTGACAAATTTCCCTATAGCTCACTGATTCCTCACAGAAAAATGGATTTTCTACCCAGCTAAAATTAATTACTGTTGTTATAGACATCAGAATGCATCTGTCGGCTTGAACAGAAAACACTGTGTGCTTTGCTTTCCTTTTTATCATAGCAGTGATACATTCTCCAAAATCAGTTAGTATCCTATAATCTTCCTGAAGAAATAGCTACCCACTATACCTGCTTACTGTGGAAAAGCCCCTGGGTTTGTGTATCCCTCGGGCACAAGAATCTCATGACCGTGGAGACACCTTTTTGGGGAATAGGAGAAGGCTTCAGCAAATATTTTATCACCTGTAGCCTGGCCCAAGAATATGAAGGATGGGAAAGTGACACTATGGTACTAGGAGCCCGAGATGGGGAGGGTCAGGGTGTTGAAGTTACTACTTCTGCCTAACAAGCCACCTAAAACTTAGTGGCTCAATCAGCAGCCATGTATTATTCCTCATAGATCTATGGGGCCACCAGGCAGTTAGTTCATTTGAGTCCACTTCTGTGTCTGCAGTCAGCTAGCAGGTTGCTCATGCTTCAGCAATGGCTCCAGCAGGACACGTTGGAGGTCTCAACTCTCCTCTCTGTGGTCTCACCTTTCAGCGAGCTGGCCTGGGCTTATTCTCAGGACAGCAGCAAGGACAGAAGAGAAGCATGCAAAACCCTTTAGTGATG
This sequence comes from Mirounga angustirostris, assembly GCF_029215605.1. Lineage (NCBI taxonomy): Eukaryota > Metazoa > Chordata > Mammalia > Carnivora > Phocidae > Mirounga > Mirounga angustirostris. The sequence continues at coordinate 139,015,704 of NW_026991709.1, read as the reverse complement.
GCTTAGAATGGGCATCCCGTCTGGTCCACAGCAGGCTATTAGCCAGAGCAAGTCACCAGTCAGCCCAGATTCAAGGCACAGGAAAGTGGATTCTACCTCTTGATGAGAAGATTTTAAAATCACATTGCAAAGGGCTAACATAGGGGGTAGAACATTATTAAAATGTTTCAGCCCTAAGTCTAACATTCATAGGAAGTCCCTGGATAGCCTCCTTGGGTATTACACTTCTACCTGGCACCTCCTTGGGATCATGTTCATGCTGAGACTTTCTCTTACTGTGGCCTCATCTTGCAGATGCTGTTACACCCGAAAGGGCAAGTCAGAGAAGAGATAGCACCAGAGGAAAAGAAGAAGATGTTGCCTGTGTCTGTAGGACTTCACTGTCTCTCAACTCCCACCAGCACATCCAAAACACTTGCTGTGGCTTCTTCATGGTGGGGAGTGAGCTTTCCCACCCCTTGACTTTGGGAGACCGATGTGCCTTGCTTTGGCCAATGACATGTGCCACCAGCAAAGATTTAAAATGTGTTTGGGGCACCTGGGTGGCTCAGTCGGTTGAGCAGCTGCCTCTTGATTTCGGCTCAGGTCATGATCTCAGGGGATGGAAACCCCGAGTCAGGCTCCATGCTCAGTGGGGAACCTGCTTCATGATTTTCTCTCTCTCCCTCTGCCCCTCCCCCTTCATATGCACTCTCTCACTCTCTAATAAATAAATCTTTTAAAAAAAATAAATAAATAAAAATGAAATGTGCTTATATTATTGCATTTAGGCCTGGGCCACAAGAAAAACATACCCTGAGTAGACACTGCCCCGCAGCATGGAGCGAACCAGCCCAGACAATCCACAGGTGCATGACCCACAAACAAATGCCTACAGTTGTATGTAACTGAAATTGTGTGACTGCGAAACAGCAAGCGTTGAATGAATTATTGATAAACTGAATTAAAAGAATAAAGAAAAAGACAAGGAGGAGACCAGAAATTCTGAAGGCAGGAAACCAGCAAAGAGATGATGGAATCACTATCTTTAATCTGGGTTTGTACAACACACGAATTTTCTGGAGAGAAATCATGCAGAAAGAGTCTTTTTTCTTTACTGAGTATTACAATCATTGATCCAAGAACATCTTTTCTATTTGTGTGTGTGTGTGCACATGCGCGCGCGTGTGCATGTGTGTATAAACACATTTCTTGTTTAATAGAAGGTGCTGGCCATGAACACTCATTAGGTGAGAACTTTGCATTATTTTTGTAAGTATAACAGGACAGATTGGTGTTTGTTCAAGAACTAAACCACCTTCCCCCATTTGTGAAATGGAGATTAACATGCTAAGATGCTTCAAAGGATTCTGTTTTCTGGGTTGTTGTTTTTTTCCCAAAGAATAATGGAAAAAATAATTGAAAACACTTAAGAAATACAAAGTGATATAAACACTAAATAATAATTACTTGTGAGAACTGAAATGAGAATTGCTTTGCCAAGAATATTAGATTATAGCTCCATTATTTGTGAGGAACAGCTAATGGTAATCTTCATTAAAATTTCTAATTTTCTACTGACTGACTCTTTACCAGATCAAAATTATTAGCAAATCCGTATCAACCATCCATCATGAAAAAGAATGATATTCAGCGCAACCAGTCTAATTTCCTTTTGGGATACAGTTGACCAGGGTTGTCAGAAGTCACACCGCCATTACAGAAAGATGTAGTACTTCCAGTTGGAGAGGAAAAAAATCATTCCCCCTGGCAGATAAAGCTTCACAAGGATACGAGGCTGGGTCCTCTAGTTAGTTAGTTGGAAGACTAACTGATATAATATCTGTCCTATTACCATTCCAAAAGACTCATTGCTGATTTACTTATGTACACTAATAATAACAATAACAATAGCTACCACTTATTGAATAACTACTACGTGCCAGGCACTTTATATATATTATCATATCCCCAACACCTATTACATACAGTTCTTTATATACAATAGAAGTTAATGAATACTTAATGAATGAATGAATATTCCTTCTTACAAATAAGAAAAATGGGACTTAAAGAATTTAAATGACTAGTGTGGCACATGACAGAGCCAGAATTCAAAGAAACTTTCTGAATCCAAAGCTTAGTCTAGGACACATTGTACATTCCAATACATCTTACTCCCTCTCCAGTGTAGACACAAAGAACATAATGTAAACTAACAGAATCCTCGCTCTTTTGACATTTCTGATCTAAATCAAGGCAAAGTTACCTGGTGCAGCATGAGTTCAGTGGGGTCCAGCTGTCCCATGTAAAGTAAGGTGGAGTGCCATGGATCAGATCAGGGTGATTTTCTCTATGCCCTTCTCTGATTCTCCCAATGTGCCTTCTGGAAATCAATCTGAAGTAAGGTATCCTGGTATTTCCAAGCACAGTATCCACCATAGGGCCTCAGCTCCTGCCCTTCCCTAGTTCTCTCACTGGTCAACCACCCTGAGAACACACTGACCCGCCCTCGTAACTCTTGTTCTACAAAGATGACCCTGTTACCCAGCTCCAGGAAAACATATGGGCTGACTGGGGCTTCCAGGGACCCTTAATCTTCTAATTTTCCTCTTATCTATCTGGCTACCCAGAACACTCCCCACAGCCCACTTAGCTCACCATGTTCCTCTCCAGTGTTTGCTATAATATCATGAGCATAAAATTTGGAGCTAGAAATCCCAGCTCTGTCATTTACTAACTGACTTAAAGAATGTCTCATAATCCGGGCACCTGAGTGGCTCAGGCAGTTGAGCATCTGACTCTAGATTTCAGTTCAGGTCATGATCTTGGGGTAGTGAGATCGAGCCCCACACTGGGCTCCAAGTTGAGCATGGAGTGCACTTAAGATTCTCTCTCTCCCCCTTTTGCCCCTTGCCCCCTGCTCACATGTGCGCTCTCTGTTAAAAAAAAAAGGGGGGGGGGGCGCCTGGGTGGCTCAGTTGGTTAAGCGACTGCCTTCAGCTCAGGTCATGATCCTGGAGTCCCTGGATCGAGTCCCGCATCCGGCTCCCTGCTCAGCAGGGAGTCTGCTTCTCCCTCTGACCCTCCCCCCTCTCATGTGCTCTCTCTCATTCTCTCTGTCTCAGATAAATAAATAAAATCTTAAAAAAAAAAAAAAAAGAAAAAGGAATGCCTCATAATCATCTTAAGCCTTGGCTTTCTCATCTATAAAGTGGAAATGAATCTAAGCAGAAAAAAATGTACTTTAAGGCAGGCCTGGGATGGCTGGGTGCCTCAGTCAGTTAAGCATCTGCCTTCTGCTCAGGTCATGATCCCAGTGTCCTGGGATCGAGCCCCATATCGAGCTCCCTGCTCAGCGGGGAGGCTACTTCTCCCTCTGCTTGCCGTTCCCCTGCTTGTGCTCTCTCTCTGACAAACAAATAAATAAAATCTTTAAAAAAAATAATAAGGTAGGCCTTTCAAATCTCACCAAAAGTATTGTCAATCCACATACTTCAGATAGAATATTATGACAAAATGGGATGAAGGAGAGTGATTTTAGATGAGGGAGCTTTGTCTATGACCCTAAGATCATGCTGCCTAGGAGCCTACCTGATTCCCCCTTTACACTGGCCCTGAATCATAGCTCTTAAAAGAGGTAAAGGTAATAAAAACCCAGTGAGGGCAGGATTTTTGTTTGGCTTACTAATATATCCTAAGGACTTGACACATAGTTGGTGTTCAGTAAATATTTGTTGAATGAATGAATAGAGAAATTGCCATAAATGGCCAAACTTAGAGCAATTATACCCACTGGGGAAGTAATTGGCCTAGTGGTTTAAAGCAGTGATTTAGGGGTCTGACAGATTTGAGTTCCATTTCTGGTTCTGCATCTTACAAACTATGTGAGCTTGGGCAGGAGCTAAACTCCTAGGCCTGAGTTTCATCATCTGGAAATGAAAATAATAATAGCATCTACTTTCTTAGGGCTTAAGGATTAAGGGCTGTTTGAAAGATTAAATGAGATAATACATGGAAAACATGTAATGCAGTGCCTGGCACGCAGACCAGTTGCTGGGAGGAAGAAAAGCTATGAGTATTGCAGGAGGGGTCATGTGAGTCAGAGGTCCTTTGGTTTATGGATTGTATTTGTGTTCTCTTTATAGGCATAAGTGACAGCAATTCATTCATTCACTCAGCAAATACGTTTTAGGGACTTTCTATGCACCAGACATTGATTTAGGCACAGGGGATGCTTCAGTGAACAAAACAAAGAACTTCTGGCAGAAACAATATATAAGCAAACAGATGAAATAAATGAGTAAATTATAAGGTATGTTAGAAGGTAACTAATGCTTTGAAAAATTAAAAGTAGAGCAGGGTGAGTGTGATAAGCAATGGGAAGTGGGAAGCAGAATGTAGTATTTAAGTAGGGTGATTCTTGAGAAGGTGACATTTGAGCAAAGACTTGAAGGAGGTGAGAGACTTGGTAATGTAGGAATCTGGAAGATGAGCACTAAAGGCAAAAGGGAACAGCCAATGCAAAGGCCCTGTGGAGGGATATGACAGGTGCCTTTATGGGTCTGAAAAGAGATAATCAGGGCTGGAGTAGAATGAATGGAGGTGGGTGCAGATTATTTAGAAGCTGGTAAGCCATTGTAAGGACTTCAATACTTATTTCGAGTAGTACAGGTACGATAGGAGGGGTTTGAACAGAGGAATCATTTGACATAGCCTGGGTTTTAAAAGGGTTATTCTGGCTGCTGAGTTGAGACTGTGTCATAGGGAAGCAAGTACACAAACAGGGACACCTGTGAAGAAGCTATTGCAGTGAATACGGACAGGAGATAATGGTGACATGGACCAGGGTAGCAGGGGCCTGGGAAATGGCAAGAAACGGATAGATTCCAGATATATTTTGAGGTGATTAGAATGGGTAGAAGTCAGAGGTTTGCCCCAGTGAAGGTCTGCTCATCTCCACCTATTTCCAGATGCCATGATGCCCAATCAGTAAAGATAAATACGAATCATTTCATAAAATTATAGTGGGTGGGCCTTGCCCTGTTCAAAGAAACATTGCCTCCACTGCTGACTTTTATTCAGAATTAGCAATTTATAAAACTTGGCCTGTTTGCTAACATCACAAAAAGAGAGCTGTTATGTGCTAACTCATGAAGGTACATACTATCCTTGAAAGGTGTGTGTTCTTGTGAACTTGGATCAAGTCAAGTCTCTAGTTCTAACCACTAATTTCTAGGCAATCTAGAGGATACAGGAACATGTTAAATAATACAACGACTTGCAACCAGCAACATACAAATGCATAAAATTCTATAAAACAAATGATCTGCTTCTTTAACAGATAAATTGCAAGGGGAAAAGGGAGGAAAGAGACTGACTCCTTTAGATTGAAAATGACTTAAGAGCTACCTCTTCCAAATGTATTAACCTTATTTGGATGCTGTTTTTCAATAAGTCCATATTTTTAAAAATTTATGAGCTATTTGGGCAAATCTTCACACCAACTGATACTTGATAATATTAACACATTATTATTAATGCTTTTAGGTGTGAAAATGGATCGTGGTTATTTTTTTAAAAGAAAAAGAGAGTATCCCTGTCATTTAGAGTAGGAGTTGACAAACACTTTCTAAAAAAGGTCAGATAGAAAATATTTTAAGCTTGTGGACCAACCATTCTGTCACAACTACACAACTCCACCATTATAGAATAAAAGCAACCATCCACCATAAGTAAATCTCACTGTTGCTGAGAAAGAAAATCTTTTCCTCTATACTCTTAGATTCTTTTAATGGGGGCTTGTGAATTAAACTGAATGAAAAACAGATTAGGAAAGACAGATTTTTATTCACGTACATTAGAGTTCACACACATAAGAGGTGGTCAGAATTTGGGACTTATGTATCACCTTAATAAGGGAAAGGGGGGGCAAAGGACACTTATGGGAAACCAAATGACTTTTAGGAAAGAAAAGTGGGCCCTTAGGAAAATAGATGACAGATATGATAGTTTTGTGACAATGTCTGTTTAGATGTGGTTCCAACTTCTTTGTAATAAGAATCAATCTTTCATTGTGCTGAAATCCCTGGGGAGGGAATTTATGAGAGTTGAGTTCTTTTGGGAGACTCTGCTCTTAGGCAGATAACGGAGTTGATAGAAGAAAAGCCTATTCTCAAATGACTTCAGCTCAAAATAATTTTTATGCCCCATGGAATATTCTGGACCCCTTCACTATGTTCTAATTAAGCTTTATTGTAAAACAGACATTAGGCTGTAATTCGCTACCTCTATGTTGGAGATACATATTGGAATATTTATATGTGAAGTAATATGATGTATGAAATCTGTTTCAAAATAATCAAGTAGGGGAAGTGAATGGGCATTTAGGTAAAACAAGATTGCCCATAAATGGATAACTGCTAATGAGTTCATCAAAGTTTATTATACTTTGCTCTATATTTTTAAATGTTTGCTATTTCCCATCATAAAGGTAAAAAAAATGGTGAAAAAAAGAAGCAAAACAAAAAACAAACAAAACACAATAATACTTAAGATCCTGAATTAATCAGTATTATTGAACACATTATATTCCAGAAACAGTGCTAACCACTTTATATGTACTAACTCATTTAATCTTCAAAACAACCTTAAGAAGTAGGTACTATTATTATCCCCATTTTACAGATGAGGAGCATGAGATACAAAAAGGTTAAATAAATAGCCAAGGTCACAGAGCTCATAAAAGGTCAGAACCAGTATCTGACCCAGGCCAGTTGGCTCCAGAGCCCAGTTTCCTAAAATATGATACAAGTTACTTACTAGGTATAAGATGCCTAGGGATTTGTAGAATTCTCTCTCTGTTCTCTGCTAACAATGACTCTTTTCTAGTTAATATGCTGCTCCAGTAATGTCTAGTCTGGGAGGATTACCTCCTGGATCTTTGCATTCTACATTATTATTCATCTTTCTGAACCTCAATATGATAACTAAACTTAGTTATTAAAATAATCTAAATCCCTCTGTATCTGAATGCATTTTTTAATCAACCTTCTCCCTCTTGCATTCGTCCAAAATACAACGAAAAAATCTTCTGGAGGAGAAAAAAGACCCAATGGCTTGTATAAAACATGAGCATTTGAGTCCTGCTAATCTCAAGTATACAATTTGAACCAGGCAGGCATAGATTCAGGTCAGAAGCCAGTATTTTCAACCATCACTGTGTCCAAAGGATTTCACATCAGTAGTATTAGCATAATCCTGAAATAGACATCGAAAAACAAAACCCAGGCTACAAGGAACCTTGAGAGGTCATCTAATCCCCCTTGCTGCTAGGAAGGGGTGGGCCTGAGCCAGCCAAGAGAGGCAACCTTTCATCCCTTTACCAGGAATTTCATAAGCTTCTTTGTTAACATTTCTACACTTCAAAACGCTTATTTTAGGGGAAATTCCTGAAGTCTGGATATGGTGCTTTTTACCTTGACAAAGCTTTCCTCCATTTAATAATAGGTCTCAAGGATGATACTATAATAGTAATAATAAACAAATAAATATAGGTATAAAATATAAAAATGATGATAAAATCCAAAAGCAATTGAATTTTCTGGACGTAGCAACAAAGGTCCTGGAGAATTCATTAATATGGAAAAGACCATACTCGTCTCTCAACATAATAGCCACTTTTTATACAGATGATCACACTCAGTGTATTACTGATCAACCTATCTGAGGCTCAAAATCACTGTTGCACAAGTAGTATTACTGACTCCATTCACAGATGAGAAAACCAAGGCCCAGCAACAGTGATTTCAATCTAGGTCTACTGAGTCCAAATCTCCCAGTCTGCCCACCACACAACCCTGGGAAATCAAGGAGATCTTCAGGTGGGTTGTTCGCCATCAGACCATAGTTAACAGAGCTTGGCTAGGGTGGAATCAAGTAGTGAAAGGAAAAATGAAATTCTCACGTGCTGTTTTCTGAAGTTGGGCCAGACCAAAATGGCAACATGTATATCAGTTACTTTGAGGTTATAACATATTTTTAGCCAGTGATGAGGCCGCGCATATATCGGGGCACCCGGGTAGCTCAATCAGTTAAGTGTCTGACTTGATTTGGGCTCAGATCATGATCTCAGGGTTGTGAGATGGAGCCCTGCACCAAGCTCTGTGCTGGCTGTGGAGACTGCTTAAGATTCTCTCTCTCTCTGCCCCTCCCCTGCCCTGCGCTTTCTCACTCCTCTCTCTCTCTCTCTCTCTCTCAAAAAAAAATATATATGGGGTTCCTGGGTGGCTCAGTCAGTTAAGCATCTGCCTTCAGCTCAGGTCATGATCCCAGGGTCCTGGGATCGAGCCCCGCATCGGGCTCCCTGCTCATTGGGGGATCTGTTTCACCCTCTCCTTCTACCTGCCGTTCCCCCTGCTTGTGCTCTCTCTCTGTCAAATAAAATCTTTTAAAAAATGAGCATATATCACATATCATCTGTGCTATATGAAAAATATACCATCAGTGTTTTTACCTATAAATTAGTAGGTCCTTCCCTTAAGATACAATGGTGAATTTTAAAATTCTAAGTATTTCAAAATTCTAAATAAAGATATACAAATATTGTACCTGGAAAGAGCAGAATATTTACACCTAGAGAGGATTATTTTGATTTTCAAATTGGGGTTTGATTATCAGACTTTAAACATTCTAATTTAATCTACCAATAGCTGCAAAACCCAAATAGGTCACATCTTTGTTCTTTTCCCAATAGACAAAACGAGACATCCAATAAACTTTCCACCATTCCTTCACCCAACTCAAAACAGGGTCCATAAGAGTTATCTATCCCCTTTCTGTATGATTTATCTTTTTTTTTTTTTAAGATTTAATTTATTTATTTGACAGGGAGAGACACAGCGAGAGAGGGAACACAAGCAGGGGGAGTGGGAGAGGGAGAAGCAGGCTTCCCGCCGAGCAGGAAACCCGATGCAGGGCTCAATCCCAGGACCCTGGGACCATGACCTGAGCCGAAGGCAGACACTTAACGACTGAGCCACCCAGGCGCCCCTCTGTATGATTTCTCTTAATAGGGAGCTTCAACCTTTGCTCTTTGAGCAGGTGTTATATTCTTGAGGTTAAGATGTTCTTTGAGATCAGAAGATACCCTTGAGCCGCTGCTTTGCCACTTTTTGCCTGTGTAACTTTGGACCAGATTTTTAATTTCAGGTTCCTTATCCATAAAATGAGGACAATATTACCAAAATTACATAGCTGTTATGAGGATTAAATGAGAAGATATTAAGAAAGGCACTTGAAACAATGCGTGGCATATAAGCATTAGATATTGTTCTTATAATTACTATTATTACTCCAGTACTGAAATCCACCTTTCTAAGGTTATACTGCAAAGTTTCTGGACACTTCACTGGTGCAGAAAGATTAGATGGCTAAACATTTCAGAGAATGTAAGAGAATGTGCTTCCTTGAAGAGTTAGGGCAGGAACTGTAAAAATACAGCCCCCTGACCAAATCTGCCCCATCCCTGCCAAATACTGCTACACCCACCCACTCATTTATGCATTGTCTATCACTGCTTTTGAACTATAAGGGGAAGGTTGAGAAGTTGTAACTGAGACCACATAACACACAAAGCCAAAAACATTTGCTATCTGGCCCTTTACAGAAAAAAATGGGCTGAACTCTGACTTAAAGGCATTTTTGCTTAAGACAGCATATTTAGTTTCTTACAATTCAAGATAACATTGCTTATAAGCAATTCTAAAGACACTATCAAGATAACCATGAGCTTTCCTATTTGATCCCAACCATCAAAGCTGAGTCTCAAGTAACGAAACAGAGACCAAAGAAGACCTCTGCCAAGAAGAGACATTTGTGCTGAAACCTGAATAACAAGAGGAAGCCAATTTGCACATAAATTTTAAAAAAAAAAATCATGTACTAGGACAAGGAAAGAGCAAGCATAAAAGCAGAAATGAGCATTGTGTATTTGAGGAAGAGAAAGAACACCAGTGTGGCTTGAATGTGAGTAGGATGAGGTGAGATTGGAGAGGGAGGTCAGGGCCAAATCACGTAGAGTCTCAGGCCTTGGCCAGGTGTTTGAATTGCATCCTACATCAAATGGGAAGCCATGGGAAGAATTTTCAACAGAGAAATGACATGATCTGATTTATATCATACAAAGATCAATTTGGTAAATATGACAAAAGTGAATGCTGTTTAGGAAGCACTGGATTAGCGGAAGCAGGGAGACCAAAAAGTTGGCCCTTGTACTTGTTCAGGGGATCAGCTGCAATTGCTGAAGGATTGGAAATGGGAAACAAAAGCAGGGGAATCAAGGATGACTCTTACTAGTCTTGTGGTCTAAGCAACTTGTGGTCTAAGCAACCAGGTAATTGGTAGAGCAATTTTCGAGATTAATTCATTTGTTCACTCGGCAAATGTTTATTGAGGACCTACTTTGTGCCAGGTACTATTGTAGGTACCAGGAACTCTAGCAGTAAAATAAACAGCAAAAATTCGTACTCTGGTAAAATTTATATTCTAGGAGGGAATAGAGAATACAGAAGATTAGGGAGAAGCAAAGAATTTGGGGAGGAAGAATTTGGGGGGTAATCATTTACCAGATCCTGCTGATTCTGTCTCCTAAATATTTCTTGTAGTAGTTCAAGTTGAGGGGTGCCTGGGTGGCTCAGTCATTGGGCGACTGCCTTCGGCTCGGATCATGATCCCAGGGTCCTGGGATCAAGCCCCGCATTGGGCTCCCTGCTCCGTGGGAAGCCTGCTTCTCCCTCTCCCACTCCCCCTGCTTGTGTTCCCTCTCTCGCTGTCTCTGTCAAATAAATAAATAAAATCTTCAAGCTGAAAAAGATGGCAGCCGCTTTAAAGCCACATTCACCTTGTTAAATTAATTAAATGAGGAGGCTATTAGACTGAGATGGCTCCAAGATCATGGCTGCTGATGTAAACAAACCAAAATCTAAGCCTGTCTACGCCTCAAGTTTATTAAATAGAAACCTAAGGACAACCAATCACAAACAGCCAACTAGGATATCAGCTATAGCCAGTCAATAATTGCTTTGCTTTGCTTCTGCCTTTTCTCTATAAAATCTCTCCCTGAGCTCTTGCTGGTGGAACGCTCCTAACCATTTCTCGTTCGGTACGGGCCATCTGAATCAATAGATTTTCAGATAAACTGAAAATGTTTAGTATGCCTCGTTTATCTTTTAACGAGGAGTAGACTTGAAAGACATTGGTGAGGGGAAATCTTCCTAATGGGCAGAGCTGCAAACAACACAACCGGCCATCTACTTTGTACAAAAGAAGCCCAAGAAGTAAGACTATATAAAGATTCCTAGAGAGTAGCCAAAACTCTGGCCTTTAGTCAGGGGTCTGGAAAGAAAGAGACGGAAAGATCAGAGATAAGAATATCTGGTGCAGAGTCATGCAGACGGACATACAGACACATAGTTGAAGAATAAAGACTTTTGTATCACACATTTATACCCCCCAGAAAACACCCACCACTGTAGAGGAACTGAACAACCAGGTAGACAAAAGGACTCTGCCAACTGACATTGGTCAGCCTTGTCATTGGCCACCTCAGAACTCGCACGAAAGACACATGAATGAAGTAGTCACAGAGGCAGAAATGGGGGCTACATATGGGCCCACCAATATGGACTCCCACTTACCAGATGGGTCTAGCTACTGCTGCCTCCATTTACTAAGTACAATTTAGCTACAGCAGCGCCCACTTGTCTGCAGGGCATACCTTCCAAGACCCCCAGTGGATGCCTGAAACCACAGATAGTATCTAACCCCATAAATACTATGTTTTTTCCTATACATACATACCTATGATAGAGCTTAATTTATAAATTAGGCACAGTGAGAGACTGTCAGTAATAAAATAGAACAATTATAACAATATACTGTATAAAAGTTATGTGAATGTGCGCTCTCAAAATACTCTACTGTGCTGTACTCACCCTTCTCCTTGTGCTGACGGCAGACAGAAAATGCCTACGTGAGGAGATGACATGAGGTGAACGTCGCGGGTCTTGAGCATTGGGCTCTTACTGACTTTCTGACCATCCATCAGGAGGATGACTGGCTTCTGGACTTGGCTGCAGGCAGAGAATTGAAACCTCGCAAAACCAAACTGCGGGTAAGGGGGAACTACTGTACCATGGCCTCTGAATGTCCAGCGAGCTCAGAAAGAAGCATCTGTGTCTCATGGTCATAGGTACAGATACCTATTTCAGGGGAGGGTGTGCCTGTCCTGCCCACAGCCTCAGCCAGCACCACTATCCGCAGGCTCATGGAATACCAGATCCACAGGCATGGAACCCCACACAACACAGCCTCTGAGCAGTGCTTCGCAAACTCGGGCGCTTCCCTAACAAGATCTGAAACTGGCCTCTTGCACCCACCGGAAGGCAAGGAAAGACTGAAGAAAGAGGCTGGCCACTCCTGATTGGTAGGTAGCTGTCTTAACAAGTAAGTGAATTTTGTGAGGCTTGTTTCCAGTGGATCTCTGCATCAGCTGCGAGAATCTTTAAAGTTTATGTAGAGGCCTTAATGAGGTTCAGTCGTGTAACTGCCCAGATAGTCTCAACAACACATTGCTTGCTCAAGGCTGTGTCCTGGAAACTGCCTCCCTCTGTAGAAACCTAGGGTTGAATGTACATTTCCAGGACACGGGAGGGAGTCAGGAGCTTCTAATTGCCCAGGTCTAGCCCGAGGGTCAACTGGTGTTTCTGTCCTCTGGATGACCTCCTCCAACACTTTACCCCTCCTGACCTGCCTTGAAAATCTTACATGCCCCCCTTCCCCTCCCCTGGCCTCTTCTGCAAATTACCCTGAGCAGGCAGCAAGGACTTTCACTGGGACGGAAGTGACTCACGTGGCAGCTACCTGGCTGCCCTGGAGGCAGATGCCACAACAATACAGACACATGCAAGAGAACACAGATTAAGATAACGATTTCCAAAATAAAGAACAACTTTTTCCACCAAAGGGCCCATGATCCAAACCACCAATTTATTAAGTCACCGAAGAAGGGTGTCAGATCATTCAGAATATTCACTTGTATCCTCATGTGACTCTGCTAATGTATTAGCGATAACAGGTATGAACACACAGCATTCTCTTGGGTAATGACATAGGCGCCTCCTCGCAAGGCAGTAGTAACATTCAAGGCCATCCTTTTTTGGAGGATAGTTTTTCTCATTAGAGACATTCCAGTGTTCAGTAAGGACAGGCTGTGTTGGCTATCATTTAAGGCTCCCCAGGTAAATTTAGTAAGGCCTTCTATGTGAGCTATCATGCTCTCCAGGCCAATGGTGGGAACAAAGACAATGGCTAAACAATCGTATCAGTGGAAAACAGAATGTGTCCATCTGGCCTAGAGGGGAGTGAGTTTGGCAGATTTAGGAATTTGACCTGGTTATAATACCCTGCCTGTTTCCTGGGGGAAGCAGCACGGTTCAGGCATGAGGAGATGGACTGGGGGCCGGATATGCCAGACCAGGACCTCTACCTTCTCCCTGTTTACAATGGTGCATGCTTCATTCCAGGTATAGTACATTTCAAAGGTCCAGCTTGCAGAGGATAACTGGATCCCAGTGGAGATTAAGTAGTTCCTCCACACCCAGGGGTGCAAAGTAATTATTCATCCATTCTGGTGGGACATCCCATTGCAAATTCCAGTAACACCTTTCCCAGACATCATGGGACTTGGTACTCTCAGCAGCATTGCACTTTGATCCATGGTGACAGTTGGGGGGTGGCTATTTCCCACAATTCCCATACCTTTGTGGTACTGGGTATCTCAGCAGGGTCCTCAGTCTGGCATACAGAGCAACAGGCGCTACTGGTTGATCATTCAAATGTATTAAAACATGGGATAGTACCTTAGTCTACCCGGGCAAGGTGGTTTTACCCTCTAGTAATTTAATCTATTGCTTGCAGATTACAGGGAAGATGGAACCTCCATTTGATATCATACTATTTTGCCCAGTTTTGTACATCATGACATCTGCAATGTGACCCCTGATCACTATCTATTTGATGAGGGTATCTACATGGTACTTAGCGTCTCTAATACCCTAGTGGTGGCAATGGTTTGTGCAGTGACAGAGGAATGCTTGGGTTAGGCCAGACACAGTGTCGACACAAACCAAGGCATATTTAGAACCCTCACTTGGAGGGAGAGGGCCAACATCATCAATTTGCCAATCCCTCATCGGTTGGGAACTCCAGTGAACGGCCCTAGAGTCTTTTGGCAATTGCCTTGGGCATTGTTTAGGACACACAAGACATGTTGTTACTGCATTAACCAAGTGTCTGTATTTCAAGGGCAATTTCACATTCTTGGCAATATGCCATTCCACCTGGGCACTAAGGTGGCATCTACTGAAGGGTCAGTGCGAGGGCTCATACAGAGCTATGGCATTAACTTCCTGATTGCCAGGAAGTATCAGTGCCTTACGAGCTGGGATATAGAAGGCAGTGAGAAATGTCTAAGGCCCTTGCAGGTGAACCCAAATGTCTTTCCACATATCCTGACCTCACAAGGGCTTATTCATGATCATCCATCTCTCACCTTCCCGCTGGTCCAAGCCATGGGGTTAATCCCTTTAGAATAGCCCAACTGTCAGTACAAAGGTTAATGGCCAGGGCTCATGAGTGATCACCAGCCAAACTGCTCTGAGTTCAACTCACTGGCTGCTGTAGTTCTTTCCTGTTACAAGGAGAACAGATTCTTACCGAACTTATGCAAATAACTATATGGACGTGAAAATAATAATACACATTAAGAGTTTCCAAATTCTGGAGGGATCAGGTAGGGAAGAAAAGAAAAATGTTTCAACTTTGTTCATAAAGGTATATGTTGGCAAATTGCTGATAGCTTAAGAAAAAAGGTTTTCTTAAATCTGGAAAAACAAAACAAAAAAATCAACGTTTCCAATAAAAAGTCATAAAAATTATAGACATCATCAGTTTTTCCCTTAGAGTTCTATAAATTCTTATTAGTTCAGTAGTATGATCTTAGTTATCAGACACCTGTATTTGTCAGTCTTTTCCGTGAATCTCCTAGAAGATGAAGCACTTTTGCAGGAACACTTCTGCAAGGGCATCGGAGTACAACAATAACTGTCTGTAAATGACAAAAGACTTAAAAATAGCTATGGTTAAGCTCTGGTAAGAGTTCATTACAATGTGATTAACACGGAAATTTGGTTATTTCTGTGACACACATCCTCTTGATGACTCCTCCAATACTGAGCAAGGGGGTCTTCTGGCACAGCAAAGGGGATGGACCATGGGAGCAGGCCAATGACATGGGATCCATGAGTTGTATCCCATGTCATACTATCCAGAAGCAGCCAGCCTCAGAGAATGCTGGAACAGTCTTCTAAAGGCAAACCTTAATGAGTGGCTCAAAAGCAATATCCTGAATGTGGTGCCATCTTCAAGATGCAGTATATGCTAAAATCAAAGACTTCTGTATGGGGCCAAGTCCCCAGTAGGTAGAACACAAAGGGTGTGGGGAACAGGAGTGGCCCCACTTACCATCACTCCCAATGATTCAATCACAATGGTGAATTTTATACTTCCCATCCTTGCAACTCTGGGCTCTGCAGTGTTAGAATTCTGGTCTCCAAAGGGTATACATACTCTTGCCAGGAAACACAGAAAGTGTCTCACTGAACAACAAACTATAGTTACCACTAGGACACTTTGGACTCCTTGTGCCCAGAGCCCAGAAAGTCAACATACTGGCTGTGGTATTTGACCCTAATCAGCTGAAGAAGGTGGCGCTGCTTTACAAGGAGGACAGGGAGAGTATGTGTGGAATCTAAGTGGTGTACCTGGGTGCCTTCTGGTATTTCCTTGCCTCCTGATGCCAGTGGTCTAGACACAAACAGCAACTGCTGTCTGGAAAAGGTGTGGTATGATTGCCTAGGGCCCAGGCTGTCGGGAATGAAGGTTTGAGTCACACCACCAGGAGAGCCAGCAAGGCCTGCCAAGGTAACAGCTGAGTGCAAGGAGGAATTTAGGATGAATAGTGGATTATGGGGAGGATGAGGACCAGCGTGAACCTGAAACCTACCGCAGCATTAGGAGCTATATGTCCCACTAAGCTTCCTCTTCTGGGAGAAGTGGTTAAACAGTCTCTATGAGGCTGTTATGTTCACCTGTTATCCTCTGATGCTGGAATCTGAAGTCCACAGGGCAGGCAGCTGGGAAGGGAAGATGGATGTGAAGTTTCAGTAACAAGCTGGAACCCACCACCGTGGGAATGAACTGAAACCACTCAGGCCTTGCTGCGTCTGACGGCGGTGGTATGGGGCAAAGCTGGGGCCCTTCATGGAGCTAGACACATACCTGGTCCAGGAGTCAGGGAAATGGAAGGAAGATCCAACGGAAGGGAAAGCAGTTGCGGGTTCAGCCACTGCCTTGTCATCAAGGTGAGCCAGCAAAGCCCCAACATGTATCTGCTACAAAATGGCTGCTGCTTCACCCCCGACTCCCCAAATCTCCCACAAGAATCTCTTATGGCCAGCACTAACCAACAACATAAACAGAATTCTAGGAAATGTAGGTCAGCCTAGCCAAGTCGACACCTTACAAAACCATCCTAGCCTTGCCTTAAATGACCTCCCATTACTTTTATGTCCTTAACAAAACTTGTAAGGGTCCTTGTGACCTGACTTGCAGCAGATTTTTTGCTTTATCTCCTATTCCTCGCCACCACCACCCCCAATCTCAGGCTGTATGTATTTATGTTTAGTACAAATGTTCTAGCTTTTCTAACCTTTCTACACTATTCCTCAAGACTGCAATACTCCTCCTTCCTTTCCTCTCTTCCCCTTAACCTGGCTGAGACCTATGCACCCTTATGGGCTCAGCTTCTTTTAGGAAAACTTCCCCCTGACATATCACTTTATTATCAGTGGCCAGTACAAAACCAGGGCCATAGTTAGCACCCAACAAATTTTGGCTGAGGAAATTAATATGTGCCAGTGACAGTTAAAACAGATTATAACTGAATGAGCATGGCTGCAGTTTTAGTCATACAGGGGATAGAGTGCCATAGTCAAGGTCAGTAGGCAGACAATATATCCAGCCTATTAAAACGGGTGGAACACTATTCAGTTCTGCAGAAATATACATGCTCCATTTATCCACTTACTCACTCTATCCCTTTGCTATATAAACCCCATTTCAACACATACTTCTTGCCTTAGTCTGAGTCCCCCACAAAGCAGAGCCTAATGCAAGGAAGTTTGTTGGGGAGGTGATTCCCAGGAACAGGATAAAAGGAAAGGAGGAAAGGGTAGGGGGTAAAAGCCAATAAAGAAGGTTATTGAGCTGGTTAATGCCTTGAGCACTGAAGTTTTATCTGACCAGAAACCCCCTGAAGAACTTCGGAGAACATGAGCTATCCCTCTGAGAGGAGGCTGACACACTTAACCACTAACCCCATCCCTCACTGGTTTTGACTGCTGCTCGAGGGAACTTGTCCCTGTCCCCTTCCCAATACTCCCAGCCAGATGGGGATGAATGAGCTCTCAAAACATCTTCAGACAAAGCCCCAGGGTGGAAAATTAGCGGCACCATCAGCACTGGCAGGGGACATTAGAAGCAGACACAAAAATTATCTACCATAGCTGCAATAAAGGTGGGCTGAGGTGATGTGGCTTAAGTCACCAACAAGTTCCCAAGGACCTTTATCTCCATTAATTACTAGCTGCCACCATAAATAGAAAAAGAGTAAGAAACACCAAACCAATCTTACCTCCTTCTTTCAGAGAACTCACAACTTGGACGTTTAGGGAAATTCCACTGATCTACTGCATCTCTGTATAGATAATACGAAGAAAAGAGAGCTAGCTAGATAGAAGGAGTAAAGAGCTCATTGCTGGCTGACTGCTTTATTCAAAGAATGCTGATCACTGAGGCAAACTCCGTTATATTTGTATTCCTTCTCCTATGGGAATGGCATGCCTGGAGTTGTACAATGCAACAACCTTGCCTAGCACAGAGCAGCTACTCACCAAATGTTTGTGGAAGAGACAAGTGCAGGTGAAACATCAAAGAGCTGTGTGACCTAGAGTATTAGGAAAATAGAGATCAGTGGTTCTCATATGGGGACTATTTCACCAGCCAGAAAATACCTGGCAATGTCTAGAGACATTTTGGTTGTCACAACTAGAGAAGACCGTGCTTCTGGAATCTAGTGGGTAAAGATGAGGATGCTGCCAAGCATCCTATAATATATAGGACAGCTCCCCTTACCCCAACAAAGAATTATCCTGTCCAAAATATCAATAGTGGCAGGGCTGAGAAACCCTGACACAGATAAAGGGTATATGGGTATTGATACAGAATGATATATAGATTGATCCTATTGATATATTTATATAAACATTTTACTTCTCCACTTAATATAGTTCATAATATTTTTTAAATATCAATGTTTAATTACAAATGATTTGTCCTACATGCCAGCAATACAAAGTGTTGCATTAGTACCACCAAAACCAAAGGAATTGCTGAGTCCAATACGTCTTTTCTCAATTTTCCATTCCTGTGCCTTTAGTGGAACATAATTGAGATCAAATTCTGGTTCTGTACAATCCAGGTTTAAAGTAGGTGGTAGTTTTTGATAATAACAAGCCAGAGCAGTAAAAGCTGCCTCAACCGCCCCTGCAGCTCCCAACAGATGTCCCGTGGCTCCCTTAGTTGAAGAAACTGCAAGGGCAGGTGCATGGTCTTTGAAAAGATGTTTGATAGCTTTGTTTTCAGCAGCATCTCCCAATGGGGTGGAAGTAGCATGTGCGTTGACATAGGATATCTCTTCAGGTTGCACACCTGCATCTTTTACAGCTGCAGCCATACATCTAATAAAATACGGAAACAAATTTATCAGAACTAAGTTTAATTCGAACACAGGAGTCCTTATATGGCTTATGAGAAAGAAATAAACATATATGCTGGATGAAGAGACTCCTTTCCTCTAATAACAGAACCCCAACTTGGATTACCATAGGAGTTAGAATGCCACCTGCACAGGAATAATGAGTCACCCCCAGTACCCTGGACTGATTCAACACCATGAGATAAATACACAGGCCTATGGGTTTTATAATCTCTAACAAAATGTATTTCCATTTATTTGAACTGATATTTTTCCCTGGGGAAAAACCATGTTGACTCAAGCCTAGAACAGTTTTTCTTCTAGGAATTTTTTATCAGTGGGGTGTGCATTGTGTGTGTGTGTGTGTAGTGATTCTAAATGTGGAGAAAAATTTTATAACCGTGTTTTAATTTTTTCTCACATTTAAATATAAAACTTGGCATACTTCCCAATAATCTAAAGATGTCTGCACCATTACTTTGGTGCTTCAAATAACCTTTCAAAATTCTATTTAGGCTTTAAGAATTCTAAATCAATGAAATACAACGCCAAGCCAAAAAACAAACAAATCCAAAAATAAAACACTGCTCTGGAAGAATCTTCGAAAACATCATGAATGTCAACACCTTCTGTTTTAGCTCCTGATCTCTGGGTTGCATATATGTCCTTAAGAGGCAGCTCAGGGTATAATCTGAAGTGTGATGAAGGGTTTCGCCTAAATATAACTAGTTCTTCATGTAGCTGGCTACTTTGTTTGACACTTCTAGCACCAGCAATTATTTACTAAAACTCAAAAGCATAATTCAGGGGCCAGTAAAGTATGGCCCTGGCCAGATGCCTGTTTTTACAAACACAGTTGACCCCTGAATAATATGGGTTTGAACTGTGTGGGTCCACTTACATGTGGATTTTTTACACTACTGTACTGTAAATGTATTTTCTCCTCCTTATGATTTTCTAAATAACATTTTCTTTTCTCTAGTTTACCTTTTGTAAGAAAACAGTATATAATACATGCACAAAATATGTGTACGTTGACTATGTTATTAGGAAGGCTTTTTGTCAACAATAGCCTATTAGTAGTTAAGTTTTGGAGGAGTCAAAAGTTATACATGGATTTTTGACTGCACGGTGGGCCAGTGCCCCTGACCCCTGCATTGTTCAAAGGTCAACTGTACTTTCACTGGAGTACATCCATTCATTTTGTATTGTCTATGGCTGCTTTCACACTAGAAGACAGATTTGAATAATTGTGACAGAGACCCTATGGCCCACAAAGCTGAAAATACTATTTGTCCCTTTACAGAAAAGGTTTGCCAACTCTTGGTCAAGTTAACTGGTTAAAACATAGTATGATCGGGCGCCTGGGTGGCTCGGTTGGTTAAGTGACTGCCTTGGCTCAGGTCATGATCTCAGGGTCCTGGGATCGAGTCCTGCATCGGGCTCCCTGCTCAGCAGGGAGCCTGCTTCTCCTTCTCCCTCTCCCTGCTATTCCACCTGCTTGTTCTCTCTCGCTCGCTCTCTGTCAAATAAATAAATAAGAATTATTTAGGGTCGCCTGGGTAGCTCAGTCGTTAAGCGTCTGCCTTCGGCTGAGGTTATGATCCCAGGGTCCTGGGATCAAGCCCTGTATCGGGCTCCCTGCTCAGTGGGAAGCCTGCTTCTCCCTCTCCCACACCCCCTGCTTGTATTCCCTCTCTCTCTGTCTCTCTCTCTGTCAAGTAAATAAATCTTTAAAAAAAAAAAAAAAAAAAGAATTATTTAAAAAAAACAAAAAAACAAAAAACATTATATGATCTAAGCAAGCTAACCTATTAGCTAACACATTAACAGGGATTTTTTTTTTTTTTTTTTTTTAACTATCTCTTCTGCAATATCAACTTGCTTTTCAAATTGTGGTCCTCAGACCAGCAGCATCAGCATCATGGGAGCTTGTTAGAAAGGCAGAATCTCTAGCACCACCCCAGGCCTAGAGTCAGAATCCCTGGTTAGTGAAAAGTTAGAAAGTACTGTTTTAATAACAGCAGAACCCTGTTGAAATGGCAGAGAGACCAGACACAACTAGAAGGGTTGACTTTACTGTCTGAGTCTGATGAAGGGCCAAAGAGGAGGACTGTGGGAACGAGCACTCTGACAGTTGTTAAGCACAACTGGAAGTATGAAAAATTGGCAAAGACACACATGGCCCTCTTCACAACTTTACAGGCCTTAACTAAAATCCAATGTTTGTTAAGGATGTTCAAATGGTTTCAAATCTTTCAAACATGTTAAAGCAAAGAATTCAAAACCATTTTGTCTAGTCTAAAATGGAAAAACATCAAAGATACTGTACACCAAGGGCAGATACTACTATATTGGACTCCCCAATTTGAAAGTCTAATAAAATGTCTTATTTGAAGAAATATTTTAAATAGAACAAGTCTTGGGGCACCTGGGTGGCGCAGCTGGTTGAACGGCCTTTGGGTGAGTGGATCCTGGTTTCAGCTCAGGTTGTGATCTTGGGGTCCTGGGATCATGGGATTGGCGTGGACTCTGCTTGGGATTCTCTCTCCTCTCCCTCTGCTCCTCCCCCACACATGCTCTTTCTCTCTCTCTCTCTCAAATAGGTAAATAAATCTTTTAAAAACAAAACAAGTCTTTACCTTAAGGCACCTTCTCCTTCAGGGTCAGGCGCAGTTATGTGACCAGCATCACCTGAGAGTCCATAGCCCAAAACTTCTGCATAGATCCGGGCCCCTCGTTGAACAGCATGATCATATTCTTCCAGCACCAGCACAGCTGCACCTTCTCCCATTACAAAACCATCTCTCTTTGGATGAAATGGTCGACATGCCAACTTAGGATCAGGGTTTGTGCTCAGAGCACGGGCTCTGGAAAACCCAGCAAGAGATAAAGGACTAATGCAAGAATCTGTACCTCCAGCCACCATCACATCAGCATCACCACGGGCTATAAATCTAAAAGAGTCTCCCACAGCATGAGCTCCTGTGGTACAGGCTGTAGACACCGCATGATTGGGGCCCTTGAGTTTATATCGAATGCTGACCTGGCCTGCTGCCATATTGACCAGAATCTTAGGGACAAAGAATGGGCTGACTTTACTATAACCTTTTGTCTGAAACATCAAAGCAGTTTCAGAAACAACTTCAAGAGGAACCATTCCCATGCCAATTGCAACTCCGGTAGCCATTTGATCAGCTTCTGATTGAGGATGCCAGCCAGAATCTTTCATGGCTAACTCTGCAGCCCCAATGGCCATAATGGTGGGAGAAGACATGGACTTGATATCGGATTTGGACACAAAGTTTTGTTCATTGAACTGACCTTCATCACAACCTCTTGGCACATAAGCAGCAACACTGCAAGGGATATTCTTATACTCCTCACCGACCAGTGAAATAATTCCACTCTCTCCTCGGATAAGACGATCCCAGACCAGCTGAGTCCCAACACCCAGAGGAGTCACTAAGCCAATGCCTGTAATGACGACCCGCCTACAAAATTTGAACGTTGGCACAGTTCCGAAAAACCTTCTACTTCCTAATAATCGCTGGCATAATCTTGAATATAGATGAGTGCTTGTAATTTTTAATAAATTTTGCAAGCAGTTTGACAACATGGTTGAGATTCAGATGATCAGAAACACATTCCTGTAACAGATCACAACACGTTCAGGAGGTAATCACTGTCGTTTAAATAGCTGATAGGACTAAGAAACAATAGCCGAAAACTTCTTTCAGGGGCTCGGTGTGAGCTGTTAACGAACACAGGGAAAATAACGTTAACATCACTTTAATTTATACTTATCGTCAAACCAACTGTTTGGAGTTCCCTTTTTAGACTGTAAGTACCCTCAGACATTCCAAGACAAAGAGGTGAAATGATGATTCATTCAATTCACCACAATAGAATTACACCATGAAAAATATAAAGGCACTCCCAGCTTTTTATGGACTGCAGAAAGCATCCTTTTTCAGGATTACTGAGGCCTCAGGCTAAGTGGTATTTCTGGTGCCAATGACACAAAAGACACTTCAGGGCCTATTCTTTGAGGTAGGGGTAAGTGAACGTTATTGATCTTCAAAACGTGGAGCTAATTAGGGTTTTAACCCAGGGGCGGGGTTTGGGAGTGAGGGGGCGTGGCCAACTCCCACAGCGCCTCCCAAGCACCACACCCCCCCACGCCCCCCACCCCCGAAGAAAGCACGCCGAGAGGAAAAGAAACCAGGCCCAGGTCACCAGACTCCCCTTCTCCGATCCAACCCCCACCCGATCTGGCGGTGGAGAAGCGGAAGGAGAAGCGTAGCAAGCAGCTGATACCTTCACCAGGCCTCGGGCCGCCCGCGCAGCCGCCGTCTGCACACGCACGTCCGCTCATGCGCGCGCGCACGCACGCGTTACGTCTGAGCCGGGTGCGGCCGGTGGCCCTTCCTTCGCGTCACCTTGGTAGAGGTCAGACCGCGGGAGACGGTGAGGCTCAGGTTGCGCGGGAGGGAACGGCCCTCGTGCGACTTCAGTGACGATGATAATCAAGAACGTGCACAGGACGGAGGAGATAGTTTTTTTGCCCATCAGAAAAGGATTTGGGGGGGGAGGGGAGGGGGTAATGATGTCCATATATTTCCATCTGCTGGGAGAAGGGACGCTGTCATATTCTACTGAAATCCTTGGGAAGAATTAAGGAAATTACTGTAGCCTTAAAGTTATTACTGTACCTCCCAAAGTTGTTTATAATAGTAAAGTAGAACTAACCAAAGTGCCCAACATCAGGAAATGGGTTATTTTGTAGTACAACTAAAGGCTGTGCAGCCATTTAAAATAATTTCGTAAGTGAATATTATGTGGAAAGAGGTCGAAACCATGTTAGGAGATACAGGTTACAAAATATATATACCTTGTAAAATACGTGTGTGTATACATTTATTTATTTATTTACTTACTTATTTTAAGATCTGCAGGGATGTACAATGATTGTGAAGTTCCCCCATTTTTGCCTAGTCTTATTTGGTGTCTTTTCTACAATAAACAAATATTGTTGGATCTGGGGCAGGGCTCAAAAATGCCATGCACAATGTCTAACAAAAATGGAAACAAAACAGAGATTGTAAACATTTATTTCTAAGTGTCTAAAAAATACAATAACTTCATTTGTTCAGAGTTATCTGTGAATCTATAAAGGGAAAAATATAACATGAAATAATAAAAAAAAAAAAAGAACAGCAAGGTATTTATTTAGATGACCATCCGTTGCTCACATGCTCTCCCAGGTATGAGGTTTGTGTCCTTTTTCTTTTTTAGATAAAGGATTGGCGATGTAAACTGCATCTGATCCTCCCAGCCATATTTGTTTCTTTCTGGACAGTGTGTCTTGAAATGATTGTTTTGTTGTTGTTGTTGTTTTTAAGATTTTATTTATTTGACAGAGAGAGACAGTGAGAGAGGGAACACAAGCAGGGGGAGTGGGAGAGGGAGAAGCAGGCTTCCTGCGGAGCAGGGAGCCCCATGTGGGGCTGGATCCCAGGACTCTGGGATCATGACCTGAGCCAAAGGCAGACACTTAAGGACTGAGCCACCCAGGCGCCCCATGAAACAATTGTTTATGAGTGCTCTGCCTTCTTTCCCAGCTCTAGAGAAGAATTTTGGTCAAGCTTAGCTTTTCCTGGTTAGTACTGAATTTAAACGAGTTTGGAAATGTACTTTCCATAAAGTAGTTTAGGAAAGCACAGTATGACCTTGAGTCTTCCTTGATCCAAGGCCTATTCAGTCACTTCTTAGCATGACCTTCATTCATTAACTAGAGAGTTAATTTAAGAGGAATTAAACAAACATGTGGTTATAAAATAACTAAAACTTGTGAGAAATATCCAGCCTTGCTGTCCCTTTTCATTGTTTGCAATATGTTGAAATTACAGTGTGAAAAGACCTACAATATATTCTTTTGAACCCAAACTCCTATGAAACAGTTTTAATGTGGTGTTTTTTCTTTTGTAATATCACAAGATTACCTTGGATAAGAAGTGACAAATCAATTAAAATCTTGTAGAAAAGTAAAACCACCAAAAAGTCATTTCATTTTTATTTCTACCTCTGATCTCCTTTCCTTTGATTTGGAAAGGGGTAAGAATATCTATGATACTCCAATAGCCAAAAAATGATTTAGTACCGTATTCCTTGCTGGTGATGCTGATGCTGATTTAACCACGGCTGTAAACTCATGATTTCCATGAAAGCAGGGCCAATGCTTATCTACTTCACTGCTTCACAGTACCTAGCACAGTGCCAGGCTTGTAGTAGCCACTTCACAAATATTTGGTGAATGACTGAATTATGAAATGAATGAATAAACAGATATACTTCTATTGGTTAGTATATATACACTGCTTTGTGTGTTTTTTTACCAATGACTTTTTTTTCTTTTCACAGTAACTTTTTTATTTCATCAATTCAAGGGCTGCCTGTGTGTAAGTTATGATCATCAGTTCAGTCTTTCCTACTAGATTCAAAATCCCTTATGTCCTTCATCAGACTGCTTTGTACACAACAGGTGCTCAATAAATAATTGTTGGTTAATCACTTAATGCAATCACACAATAGTGAATCACCGTACCAGTTCCTAAAAGGCTTCACCCCTTCTCCTGTTACAGTCTTCACTGAGGTCAGTATTTTCTTTTTTATGTCAAAACTGATCCTGGGGAAATTTAATGGGTTATTTCTTTTTTCTATTCCATTTAAGAATAGTGCCACCATGTGTCAACTCTAATGATGGTGTGCTTAATAAAGCTGGAATCCTAAAAAAAAATTATTTTGGAGGAAAAAAAATAAAACAACGGAAAGTTCAATGCTGATGTAAAACTAGAACAACCTTTAGTTGAAGCGATGTTAAAGTATAAAGAGATTAAGAGTAGCCTACTATCTTCAACTTTTCTAAAGGAACTAAAAAAATATTTTCAACTTAGTGGAAGAAGCAGACAGGGAAAAGAATGAGTCAAAGTCCCTTATAATAAGCCCTCTTAACAGCTGCATAAATGGTGATATCCAAGAGAGATGGTATTTACTCAAGAACTTCAACAGGAATATTGGTAAACAGTAATTTGGAATGATTTAAATTTCAGGTGATTTAAAATAACTTACTAAATTACCCTCAAAATGATGATTTCTATGATTTTTTAGACTTGTGCATTATTATCACAGTATTAACTCTATGGCATTGGTTTTCACACTGTGCTTGCATGCTCCCCACAAAGATGCCTGGTGGCCATTATCTCTGTCAAGAGACAGGCTAAGCTGATGGCATTCTGTCCCTCCTGCCTGCCCCCCCCCCCCCCACCGGCTTCAATTCTAGAGCATCTCCACGTTGGTGTTTTCTATATACTGGGTTTCTTCCTAAGAATTTATTTGAAAAAAAAAAAGTGTTGTTACTTTAAAAAAAAAGTCAAAATACTATATAGTGTATAATAACTTTAAGCTATTATAGGGATAAATAAATGTGAAAAAAGAAACTCAAATTAAGATGAATATAGTTTGTGGTTAGAGACAGCTAGCTATAATTCTAGGCCCCCTTCCCCACACCTTTCCATCCTTTAGAGTTGTGGGTAGTACATGTCCAGCTAGGGGCTACATTTCCCAGCCTTCCCTCTTTTATCTAGATGGGGCTTCATTTTCTCCAATTATATGGTAGAGAAAATGCTGTATGTCATTTTGGGCCCATGTGGTTAAGAAGCAGGTATGCCTTCTTTTTGCCCAACCACTTACTAAATGCAGAAGTCTCTGAGGCTCTATGGCAGGAGTTAGCCAACTACAGGCCAAATCCAGCAGGCTGCCTGTTTTTGTAAACAGTTTCATGGGAATGCAGCCATGTCCATTAATATCAGAGTACTGTCTACAGAACTACAAGTGCAGAAGCAGAATTAAAGAGTTGAAACAGAGACCCTATGGCCACAAAGCCTTAAACATTACAATCTGGCCCAACAAAAAAATGTTTTTTGACCTCTAGTCTACAGGATGGAAGGAGCCTGGGAGCCTGAGTCATTACATGGAGGAAAGTTGCCCATTGACTAATGACACCTGCTTTTTATTTATTTATCTAAGATTTTATTTATTCATCAGAGAGAGAAAGAGAGGTCACAAGCGGGGGAAGCTGCAGGCAGAGGGAGAAGCAGGCTCCCCGCTGAGCAAGGAGCCTGATACAGGACTCGATCCCAGGACCCCAGGATCATGACCTGAGTGGAAGGCAGACACTTAACTGACTGAGCCACCGGGTGTCTGTGACACCTGCTTTTTAAACTGTTATGTGAGCAAAAAAGAAATTTCTCTTGTGTTAAGTCACTGAAAATTTTAATTACAGCTGCTAGTAACATACTGTCAGTTAAACACACTAGTCTTGGAAGCTGGTCCAAAAACCTACATATTAAAAACTTTTCCCACATATCTAGCAGATGAATGGTAATTGAAGCAGATGGCATAGTTCAAGGTCTTGCTCTGAGATACTGAAAGAAAACTTCAAATTTAAGAAGCAAACAGAAGATTAAGTCATCAAGAACATTTAAATAAGCTACTTATGCAAATAACTTACCTTAAAAACATAAGGTCAAGAAAAATATTTGTTGAGGTTTGAAAGGTATGTCTGCAAAGAAGGAAGCCATTGGTAAAGTACACTTTCAAGGACATGGTGAGGCAGAGAATGGATTAAAGAAGTTAGGATTCATCTTCTAAAAGGAATAAAGGACATTAATGACATGATGGCTACCTGTGATACAAAGTCACAAAATAATACCTACCCTTACTATGTGAGATGCATATTTTTACTGCCACCCCCCCCCCCCCAATGTTATTCTATTCTGTCCTTACGGTATGTAGGTTTATGCTGGTCACTACACGGTAAATTGAGTCCACAACCCACTACTTTGCAACCTTTGGTTTGAAAACTACTTCTTTACAGAGACATCATACTATTTGAACTGGTACTTATGAAAAAGATTTTTCAATCATTCATCTAATTCTAAAAAGAATCTATACACCAGAAACCCAGCAGAGTATACAGACACCCGTTTGGTTTTAAACATTTGTTGCTCCTTCCTTCTGGGGTCTTTTCATCCACACGTATCTAGGAACACCTGGCAATTTGCGAAGAGGAAGCTATAAGATTGTTTTGTTTGGGGGAAAAGGGGTGGTTGTACTACGGGGTTTCCCCACCTTCGTGGCTGGATCAATCTAAGCCCACCCTAGGGCGTGGAAGGAGCGGATTTCTGGGACAAACGGGCCAGCATCTCCCTCCCCTCCTCGCTGAAGCCCCCGGGCCCTGACAACCAAGCACCCCGCCCCTTCTTTCTGATCGAAGCCCCGAGGCCCTGGCGACGAGGCCCCAGTCCCTCCAGGTCCAAACCCCCAACCTCCCGGAGCGCCCCCACCCAGCCCGCCTGGCTGAGGCCGCCCCCGCCCCTCCAGACCAGTCCCCCGCCCCTCCCCGCCACCCCCCCCACCTTCGGGGAGAGCGCCACGCCCCTCCCGGCTCGCCGCACCGGAGGCCGCGCGCTGTAGCGCCTGCTCAGTGCGGGACGCGGCGCGCGAGGGGCGGCGACGGCCGCGGGCGCTCAAGCATGGCGGCAGCGGCGCTGGGCAGTGCGTCGGGCTCCGCGTCCCCGGCCGTGGCCGAGCTGTGCCAGAACACCCCGGAGACCTTTCTGGAGGCCTCCAAGCTGTTGCTCACCTATGCGGACAACATCCTCAGGTGCGGGGCTGAGGAGTCGCACGGGGTGCCACCGCGGGCGGTGAGGGGGCGCCTGGTTGGCCTGGGTTTAGGGGCGCCCGGCTCGGGCCCCGAAGGGTGGCGAGGCCAGGAGGGACCGGGGCCTGAGCCTTGCCCCGGCTCAGAATCGGAGCCCACCGGCCAGGGACCTCGAGACCCGGCCGGGCCACTCCCTCCCGAGAAGAGTAAGTTTCTTTGCACTTGTGCCTTGGCACCTAATGTCGGGGTCCTCTAGGGTGAACTGGAGGTCGCGGGCAAGGCGCACGCGGAGGGAGGTGAGAAGGCGTGCCCTAAACACTTGATTCCGGTCGGGTTAACTGTCTTAATGTCAGCACAGAAATGGTAACAGCGTCTCATTCCCTTTGCGTGGATTTTCCCGAACATAGTGCCTTAGTCGCAGGGTTATGAGAAGTTCGTCTATAAAAACCCCACCACTTCAGTAGTAGTATGCTTTAATGTCCACCCCCCCAACGTTTTGTGAATACCTTAATATTAAAGCATACTACTACTGAAGTGGTGGGGTTTTTACATTTTTATGGTCTTTTCCTGCCCACTTTTGTTGATTGAAATATTATTAACCATATTAAAGTTACAATTTTTCTCTTAATACCTGTATTCTGCTTTTCAACATGACCGTTTAAATAAGAATTAGTGAAGATTACTTTGGCTGAGAGTAATTTGTTTCATTCTCTTGTGAGCAAAATACACTTGTAGATTCTTTTTTTTTTTTTAAAGATTTTATTTATTTATTTGACAGAGAGAGACACAGCAAGAGAGGGAACACAAGCAGGGGGAGGGGGAGAGAGAGAAGCAGGCTTCCTGCCAAGCAGGGAGCCCGATGCGGGGCTCGATCCCAGGACCCTGGGATCATGACCTGAGCTGAAGGCAGTCGCTTAACCAACTGAGCCACCCAGGCGCCCTACACTTGTAGATTCTTAAGGGACCTTACAGGTTTGGGGAATTGGGAGGCAATTTGGATTATTCATTTTGAATTATTATCCACTTCAGCTCTTAGATCAAATCATGTAGTGGCTTGTGTGGGGGAGGGAAATGGAACCTAGGTTAAAGGAGCTCCAGGTGCCAGGTACTTGAGTGGGGTTACCTCATTTATCAGGTCACCATGATTACTATCTAGGTTCTTTCTCCCACCTCACCCCCTGATGCACTTGTTCTTCTAAGTGGCGGGTATATTGGCATGAAGTCTAAAAGGAAATTCTTAGTTTCAAGGTTATAGATTTGATGTGACCCAATTTTAGAGACACTAGTTACAAGTGTGGTGTTTTAACCCATGGCATTTCATTGTTCATGGCAATATATTGTTCATAGAGGTAACATTAAGGATTCTAAAAGTAAATTGAAGGAAAAATGAACCTTTATTATCCACCAAATGCTATAAGGGATGTGCAGCATGTGCCGTGTACACAGCTACACAATTGTGACCTATGTGGAGACTGCCTTTCTCCTCTGTGACATCTTCTCAACTCACCTCTACCCTGTGAGGTCTAACAGCTCTTCAAAGCACAGGGATGCCAATGGACTCTGCGTGAATGAACTCATAAGCTGAGTCCTCCAGATCTTATGACCTGAGACCTCCAACCTGGAAAGCCACCAAACTATTTAAACCCCATTATTCAGAAAAGGGAAGTGGCCTTGTAATAGGATTCACTTCTGCTTTTAATCTAGTGAAACCCAAAATCTAAGATCAAGGTGTTTTGAGGAAGGAAAACCTTTGCATGCAAATAATGACTTGGCATCAGAATCACCATTATGAATATTTATCAAACTCATAGAAGAAACCTTGCTTTCAGTTCATGTTACAGTCTTTCCTATGGCTTATGTTTCTGATCTTGAAAAGTTTTTATCTAAAAAGGGAATTAGGAGTCTGGAACTCATAATTGAAGATGATATGAAAAACTACCCTTGTTTAGTTAAGTACAAGTATACCTTGTTTTATTGCTCTTCACTTTATTGTGCTTTGCAAATACTGGTTTTTGGTTTTTTGGGGTTTTTTTTTTTACAAATTGAAGGTTTGTGTTGAGCGAGTCTGTTGGTGCCATTTTTCCCAACAGCTCTCTTTGTATCTGTGTGTCACATTTTGGTAATTCTTGTAATATTCAAACTTTTTCATTATTGTATTTGTTATGGTGATCCCTGATCAGTGAGCTCTTTCATTTAATTGAAATAGAGTTGACACACAATGTTACATTAGTTTCAGTAGTACAACATAGTGATTCCACAAGTCTGTACATTATACTGTGCTCACAAGTGTAGTTACCATCAGTCATATACAGTTCTATTATAATACCATTAACTATATTCCCTATATGTATCTTTTATCTCCATGACAGTTTTTTTTTTTTTTGGTAAGCTCTGTGCCCAATGTGGGGCTTGAACTTATGACCCCGAGATGAAGAGTCACATGCTCTACTGACTGAGCCAGCCAGGCACCCCCGTGCCCCAGTGACTTATTCTATAACTGGAAGCCTGTATCTCCCACTCCCCTTCACCTATTTTGCCCATCCCGCACTCCCCCCTCCGCCCCCGCAACCATCATTTGTACTCTGTATTTATGTGTTTGGTTCTGTTTTTTGTTTTTTTATCCACATATAAGTGAAATCATATGATATTTGTCTTTCTCTGTTTGACTTCTCTTGTCATAATGCCACCTAGATCCATCCATGTTGTTACAGATGACAAGATCTCATTCTTTTTTTATGGCTGAGTAATATTCCATTGTATATATATACTCCATCTTCTTTATCCTGTGATCAGTTATTTTTGATGTTAATATTGTTTTGGGATGCACCAACTGCACCCACATAAGATGGCAAACAATCTATAAATACTGTGTGTGTTCTCACTGCTCCACCCATTGGCCCTTCTCCTGTCCCTCTCTTTTCCTTAGGCCTCCTGGTGTCCTGACAGACAATAATAATTTAAATTAGGCCAATCAATAACCCTGCAATGGCCTAAGTGTTAAAGTGAAAGGAAGGGGTGCACATCTCTCACTGTAAGTCCAAAACTAGAAGTGATTCAGCTTAGTGAGGAGGGCACGTCAAAATCCATGATAGCCCAAAAGCTAGGCCTGTTGTACCAAACAGCCAAGTTGCAAATGCAAAAGAGAAGTTCTTGAAGGAGATTAAAAGTGCTACTCCAGTGAACACACAAATGATGAGCCTTATTGCTACTAATGGAAGAAGTTTTAGTGGTCTAGATAGAGGATGAAGCCAGCCACAACATTCTCCTAAAAACCAAAGCCTAATCCCGAGCAAGGCCTTAACCTCTTCAGTTCTCTGAAGGTTGAGAGAGGTGACGAAGTTGAAGAAGAAAAGTTGCAAGCTAGCAGAGGTTGGTTCATGAGGTTTAAGGAAAGAAGCTGTCTCCATAACACAAAAGAGCAGGGTGAAGTAGCAAGTGCTGATGAGAAGCTGCAAGTTATCCAGAAGACCTAGCTAAGATGATTCATGAAGGTGGCTACACTACAACAGGTTTTCAGTGTAGACCAAATAGCCTTTGATTGGAAGAAGATGCCATCAAAGATTTCATAGCTAGAGAGGAGAAGTCAATGTCTGGCTTCAAAGGACAGGCTGACTTTTATGTTAGGGATTAATACAGCAGGTGACTTTAAGTTGAGGTCAGTGCTTATTAACCATGCTGAAAATCCTAGGGCCCTTAAGAATTATGCCAAATCTACTTGGCCTATACTCTATAAATGGAAGAAACAAAGCCTGGGTGATAGCACATCATCCATCATTGACAATGCACCTGGTCACCTAAGAGCTCTGATGGAAATGTACAATGATATAATGTTGTTTTCATGCCTGCTAACACAGCATCCATTCTGCAGCCCATGGATCAAGGAGTCATTTGGACTTTGAAGTCTTTTATTTTAACATTTACATTTTGTAGAGCTATAGCTGCCATAGATAATAATTCCTCTGATGGACCTGGGCAAAGTAAGTTGAAACCTTTTGGAAAGGATTCACCATTCTAGATGCCATTAACATTTGTGATTCATGGAAGGAGGTCAAAACATCAACATTAATAGGCGTTTGGAAGAAATTGATTCCAATCCTCATGGATGACTTTGGGGGATTCAAAACTTCAGTGGAGGAGGGAACTGCAGATGTGGTGGACATAGCAAGAGAACTCAAATTAGAAGTGGAGCCTACAGATACAGCTAAATTGCGGCAATCTCATGATAAAACTTTCATGGATGAGGACTTGCTTTTTATGGATTAGCAAAGGAGGTGGTTTCTTGAGATGGAATCTACTCCTGGTGATGATGCTGTGAAGATTGTTGAAATCACAACAAAGAATTTAGAATATAACAAACTTTGTTGCTAAAGCAGCAGCAGGGTTTGAGGGGATTGCGTCCAATTTTGAAAGATGTTCTATCAAACAGCATTGCATGCTACAGAGAAATTGTTCATGAAAGGAAGGGTCAATTGATGTGGCAGATTTTACTGTCTTAAGAAATTGCCACACCCACCCCAACCTTTAGCAACCATCAATATTGAGGCAAACCCTCCACCAGCAAAAAGATTACAACTCGAGGCACCTGGGTGGCTCAGTTGTTAAGGGTCTGCCTTCGGCTCAGGTCATGATTCCAGGGTCCTGGGATCAAGCCCCGCATCGGGCTCCCTGCTCCGTGGGAAGCCTGCTTCTCCCTCTCCCACTCCCCCTGCTTGTGTTCCCTCTCTCACTGTGTCTCTCTCTGTCAAACAAATAAAATCTTTAAAAAAAAAAATACAACTCACTGAAAATTCATATGGTAGTTAGCATTTTTTAGCATTAAAGTATGTTTAATTAAGGTATGTGTACAATTTTTTAAGACATAATGCTATTAAAGACTTAATAGACTACAGTATAGTATAAACATAACTTATATGCAGTGGGAAATTTTAAAAATTCATTTGACTTGCTTTACTGTAATTTTCACTTTATTACAGTGGTCTAAACCCTAACCTATAATATCTCAGAGTTGTGCATATAATAGTAGTAGTCCCTGCTCTTATATTAGAATTAAAACTCCTTTAGGCTTCAGGAAGTTAGAAAACACGCTTTATTACACTTCTAAGTCCAGTGAGTTGTTAACCTCTTAACAGAAAAGCCCCGATCTCTTCTTGATCTCTAGCTACACTATCTTACAAATCTGTTAAACTAACTTATTTAAGAGTAGAAAAAAACCAAGGTTTCTGTTCCTTTTGCTGTTTTGGGAAATCAATCAGTGTTAGAGATAAGGGACTGTGTAAGGGATGTTGTCTTGATATATCTTGTTCCTGCCTCAGGGTTTGACATAGTATTTTATGAAATGAATGCTGAAATGAGAATTTCATTAGTAGGTTTTGTTTTGTTTTTAACAGCAATGCTTGTCACTGCACTCAAGTGAAGATAATACCTTTGATTACATTTCAAATTTCTCCTTCAGGTGATGTTTACCTATTCCCCAACTAAGAGTTATAAAGCCAATGAAATTATAGGATAAAACATAAGCTAATTTGCATGCACAATATGCTATGGGTTTGAACTTTTTACTTTTTTTTTAGTTCACTGACTTTTAGATAAAGGTGAGCTGTCCTCAATAATATCTACTTTGCAAAGTTTATAATAGTTTGACTAGCATTCCACATGTGTTCCTTAGATAATTAGCTCCTTTAATTCTTTAAAAAATATGTTTGATGTTCCACTAATTTCCTTTGCAAACTGCACACAGTTATTGGTTACAAACTGCACTGCGTATGATTGGGAAGGGCCAAAAACGGAAAGTGGTTTCTTCCAAGAAAATAAATATGTTTAGGAGAAAGACGCAAGTATGGAAAACAGCCGCAGCATAAAATCTAGAGAACAATTGGAAGACAGTGTTCAAGCAGTTACATGTTTATGTCTGGAGATAGTCCAGGGACCTAGTGTGGCAGAGTTTTGAGAATGGAGGTTTGGTAAGATGGGATGGGTTCATGGAATAGCAGAGAACATATATTTGACGTAAGAGGCAAAAGAAAATGATTGTACTTTCTAGAGTCAAAGAGAAACATGAAGGAGTTTCATGTAGAATAATGATGTAAGAAGACACAAGGCATGGGTTTCATTTGTGAAGCTATTACAGTAATCATAAGCATAAATGGGGATAGAATAGAGAAAGAACTATCAGAGGCAGGGATTGGCAGTTCTTGATGACTGAATGCAAGGAGTAGAGCCGGTAAAGAGAGGAGACAAAATAACCCAAATAACTTCAGGTTTCTAATCTAGGTGACTGTTGACAACTGGAGAAATTTAGAGAGGATTGGTGAGTTTGTTGGCATATTGTATGGTGGGGAGTATGTAAGCTTTGTAGTAAGACCAGTGCATTTAAATCCCAGTCAACCATTTCCTAGGAGTGTGGTTATAGGCAATTTATGTAAAGTCTCTGGGTTTCAGTTTCCTCATTTTTTTTCAGTTTCCTCATTTTTAAGAGGAAAGAAAAATGCCTGCATTATAGGATTGTTGCAAAAGAGGAATGAAGGCACACATGTTATCTGTTGTTACCATTATTCAGTTTTTCATGTTGAACAAGCTAGATTATGTGTGTTTCCCTTTTTGTCAGCTATATAGAATGGTAGAGTTAGAGCCAGAGATGGTTCCCAGATGGTTCTAAAGATGTTTTTGAAAAATTTACATGTATCTCAGAATGATAGATTTTCAGAAGTACTAGAAACTTTTTTTTTTTAAAGATTTTATTTATTTATTTGCGAGAGAGAATGAGAGACAGAGAGCACGAGAGGGAAGAGGGTCAGAGGGAGAAGCAGACTCCCCGCTGAGCAGGGAGCCCGATGCGGGACTCGATCCCGGGACTCCAGGATCATGACCTGAGCCGAAGGCAGTCGCTTAACCGACTGAGCCACCCAGGCGCCCCTAGAAACATTTTTTTAAATGGCCTACAAACCACCTTTTTGATTAGTAATAAAAATACAAGATTATAGGATCTCTCATGTACTAAATTTCCATTTATGTAAACCCTTTCTGAGATTATGCATTCTAAAGAGGTAGAGGGCTAGTAAATGGTTAGATATATTTAATTATCAGCATTTCTGAAATTCTGAAATAGAAACATTTAAGTTTTTCTTTTTTCTGAGTCTGTGACCTCAGTAGGAAGCTACATGTCTTAAAATCTTTTTTGGGTGCCTGGGTGGCTCAGTCAGTTAAGTGTCTGCCTTTGGCTCAGGTCATGATCCCAGGGTCTTAGGAACAAGCCCTTCATCAAGCCCTGCATAGGGCTCCCTACTCAGCAGGGAGCCTGCTTCTCCCTCCTCCTCTGCTATATCCCCTGCTTATGTGCATGCTCTCTATCTCAAATAAATAAAATCTTTAAAAAAAAAAAATCTTTTTTTAAAGATTTTGTTTTTTAATTTATTTTAGAGAGCGGGGGTGGGGAGCTGGGGCTCAGAAGGGAAAGGAACAGGAAAAGAATCCCACGCAGACCCCATGCTGAGCACAGAGCCCAACATGGGGCTTAATCCCATGATTCCAAGATCATGACCTGAGCTGAAACCAAGAGCCGGACTCTCAACTGACTGAGCCACCCAGGTGCCCCAGTGTGTCTTAAAATCTTAATTATATGGTCGATTATAACTTTCAAGGTGAAAAGCATGACTTTTTTCTACCATTCAGTTGTAAAAACAAAGACAACTAGGGGGTAAGACAACTAGGAAGACACCAAAATATGTTCAAAGTGGTGGTGAGTGGGTCAGGACATTTTGCTGCCCGTTCAAGGTCCCATTCTTTCAACATCGTCCAACAAACAACCAAAAAAAAAAAAAAGGGTGCAAAATTATTGCTAACAAGCAAGATAAATATTACAAGTTGCAGAAATAGTTAAGGGTCAGCAGAGGTAGAAACATTGCACATTGAAGAATTACAGCAAAAAATATTTGAGAAAAGTCTGCACAGGAAATTAAGTTAATGGAAGAAGAAAATGAAGCAAAAATAAAGGTGATCCTTAGGGGTACTTTAGACACTGCAAGATAAGGAGAATAGTAATGAGTTCAAGGATGGTGGATGCGCTGGGATGATGCTGTGAAGCTAGAGATTTAGAAAGTGGTACTTTTCCAAGGGTAGGAAATAGGATCTGTTGGATTTGAGCTCTAATGGCTTTATGGCCCAGTTCTCTAAGCCTGTGAGGGCTTCAGGACGAACTTTTGGCACTATTGTGTGTTCAGTACTATGGCTGGTGTGCCCAACATATTTAAAAAGAGGAAGATAGGATTTGAGTAACTGGACATTACTGTTGGGTTTTTTGGGGTTTTTTGTTTGTTTGTTTGCATTATGTTTTTAGTGAGAAAAACAGATAAATGGTACGTAAGGCCCGTAGATGTTAAAAGGTAGAAAATTGCTGACTAGACTAGACCATGATTTACTTTGAAACATGTATCAAAATAATAAGCTGTATCAGATCAACTAGTCTAGGTTTTATAAGAATTTTTAAACAGTGGTGAAAGAGGGAGGAAAAACTAGAAAATTAGAGCCAGAGAAAGACTTTGATCATGTAAAAATCTGGAAGCTATTGGAGAAAAAATAGGTTAAAAAAAAAAAAATCAGGCAGTTTTGCACCAGTAGATTATATCATCCTGGTGGTACTGATGTTTATGACCCTGTGAAATGTGTTGAATATCATGAAAAGATGCTTCATTTATCTATAACTGGCATTGATAAATGTAGGAGTATTGTATAGTTTAATGTTTTTTGTTTAAGTGGTAAGAAAAGGAGGCACACTTACAATATAATGTGGCATAAAAGCCAGGTTGCTAATTATCTTGCTGTGCTCAGGGCAGTCCCCTACAGCAAAGACCTCAAATGTCAACAGTGCCAAGGTTGGGAAACTCATTTAAAACACAGAATAAAAGAATAGAGCATATATTTTTCTTTGTGTTTTTCAACCACCTGTGATGCTCAAAAGACCTCTGTTGAAGAACAGTGTTTTTGTTTTTAATTTCCAATTTTTTGTGGATCTATAACTTTGTAAAGTACAATAAAAATTTCATGGCAAATCAAATTGTTAGAAAAATTGCTGAGTAGTCTCAATTTCTGCACTTCTCATGAATGACTAGCAAGAAGTTTATAGATGGGCACCAGTCTGTGGACATTCTGAATAACACTATTTTAGAGCTTTATCTCTGAATATTCTGTAATAAACTTGCATAATTTTTGAAATTAAGGAAAAGTTTAAAGCAGATTCATGTATTTATGACAGTTTGGCAATAGAGAGTTGCTTGATGGAAAACAAATGTGAAATATGTTGAAATTTCCACAATTAAATTAGGACAAGAATGGTTAATGAGTTGCTAGCCTTTGTCCACCATCCCCATTCCATACCCCAGGCAGATGGCCTCAGCACTCCTTCCTATGGACCCTGACACAGCCTCAGAATCCTTCTTAAAATAGTGCTAATAGAAGCCACTACTATTGTGAGGGGGTTTGTGTCAGATATGAAATCTACTCATCGGGACACCTGGGTGGCTCAGTTGGTTAAGTGTCTGCCTTTGGCTGAGGTCATGATCCCTGGGTCCTGGGATTGAGTCCCCCATCAGGCTCCTTGCTCAGCGGTGGCCTACTTCTCCCTCTGCCTGCCACTCCTCCTGCTTGTGCGTGCTCTCTCTGACAAATAAATAAATAAAATCTTATTAAAAAATTACTCATCGGGCGCCTGGGTGGCTCAGTCGTTAAGCGTCTGCCTCCGGCTCAGGTCATGATCCCAGGGTCCTGGGATCAAGTCCCACATCGGGCTCCTTGCTTGGCAGGAAGCCTGCTTCTCCCTCTCCCACTCCCCCTGCTTATGTTCCTGCTCTCGCTATCTCTCTCTCTGTCAAATAAATAAATAAAAATCTTTAAAAAAAAAAAATTACTCATCATCCTAATTATGTTCTGAAGGCTTTTTGAGTGTAATACTGTGATTCTTTTTTTTTTTTAAATTAATTTATTTGAGAGAGAACATGAGCAGGGAGAGGGAGAAGCAGACTCCCCGCTGAGCTGAGCAGGGAGCCCGACGTCGATCCCAGGACCCCGGGATCATGACCTGAGCCAAAGGCAGACGCTTAACTGACAGCCCCACCCAAGTGCCCCAATACTGTGATTATCTTAACCTTGTATTTTTTTCTGATTTTTTAAACAGCCTTTCTGATTTATCAAGGTTATTAAAAATCTCAAAGCCTTTCATATGCTGGTCTCATCCCATGTATGCTATTCAAAATCTTAATCATGGTAAAAAAAAAAATTGGCTGTGACAAAAATGTATCTTAAGCTGAAACAGAACTTAAGAGTAAAAGCAATCATTGGTCTAGGGAAGAAAGAAAATCA
The DNA here is from genome assembly GCF_029215605.1 of Mirounga angustirostris. Classification (NCBI taxonomy): domain Eukaryota; kingdom Metazoa; phylum Chordata; class Mammalia; order Carnivora; family Phocidae; genus Mirounga; species Mirounga angustirostris. The sequence goes on along the minus strand of NW_026991709.1, from coordinate 138,976,717 downwards.
AGTGACTCTAAGGTATACCTGGGTTTGTATTTGTCAGAGGTAAAGTGTTTGAGGAACTGTGATCCATTTTTATATAGCTTCTTAGGTTTTTTTATTCATTCATTTCACAAGTATTTATTAACTATCATCTATGCATCAGGCACCATTCGTGATGATTGAGATCCATCAGAACAAAATAGGCAAAACCTACACCCATGTCTGGAGCTTACCTAGATTTTTTTCTTAGCAACCTAAAAACTCATAAAGGTATGTGGCTTTAACAGCACAGAATGAAAATGTTGCATGGGTTTCCCTTATGGAAGCATTAATATTATCAGCTATGAAATTAAACAGTAAGGTGGTAGTAAATGTATACTGAGGTAAGAATCACAGAATCAGGCTGTTTTTCCGGGCTGTGCTTCCTATTTCTTTAAAGTTGGGAACTATAATACCTTGTAGCAGTGTAGCCAATATAAAATGTAAAAAGGAGTGCAAAAACACTGTGGAAAGTATAAATTGTTATAGATAATCAAACTTTTTCTATTTAAATCAGAAACCCTAATGATGAAAAATATAGATCTATCCGGATTGGAAACACAGCTTTTTCTACTAGACTCTTACCTGTCAGAGGAGCTGTTGAATGTTTATTTGAAATGGGCTTTGAAGAGGTAAGTTGAAGGGTTTCTTCTCCCCCGTTCATGTATAAAGAATTTATTATAATGTTGATGGATAATTATCTAAATAAGATAATATTTTTAAATTAATGGATCATTTTGGAAATCTGCAGAACTAGTTACTTCTTCATCTATTAGACATTTAAAAGTCACAGTAAATATATTTTAAAATCACAGTAAAATATAACAACTCTCCCACAGGGAAAATTCTTACAAGTTTTAATCCTTTAGAACAGGGAGGTCAGACATACAACCCAAAGACCAAATTGTGGGTCATTTTAGACTTTTAGCAAAAATCTGATTTGTAAGTACACACGAATTCTAGTAGGATCTAGCTGTCCGTCTCCAGTAAGAAATGAAAAGAGTAAATACAGAAAAGCTGAGTTCAGTTGCCACATGTAAGGGATTTCTTCTGTGACAGAAGAGAAGAATCTCAATATGTTTTTTTGTTTTTTAATCAAAATAAAAGTTTGGTGTTTTCATCTTCTGGAATCTTGTACATAGCTAATTTTTTTTTAAAAGATTTTATTTATTTGACAGAGAGAGCACAAGTAGGCAAAGAGGCAGGCAGAGGGAGAGGGAGAAGCAGGCTCTCCACTGAGCAGGGAGCCTGATGTGGGGCTCGATCCCAGGATTCTGGGATCATGACCTGAGCCGAAGGCAGCCACTTAACCAACTCAGCCACCCAGGCGCCCCAGTACATAGCTTAATTTTATGACACAATGAAAGTAGTTATCAATATTGTCAATTTTCTTTATGTATATATGCTTAACCATTTTTAGTTTATGGAATACTGAAAGAACTTGAACCAGGTTGTGGATACACGGTAGTCCATAGCAGTCAGAAATGTCAAGGCTATAGAAATTGTTAAAGAGATCTGCTGAGTTGCCATAAGAAGTACTTTCCTTCCTGCCTCTCTGCTTTTCTCCCCAGATTCTGTTCCAGGCCCTGAAGGGTATAGTAGTGAACTAGAGAAATAGATCCCATCTCACATGGAGCCTGGTTCTAATAGGTTAGACAAACAGTAGACATGAAAGCAAAGATGAGTGCAAAGAGGAAAATACGGCATGGTGATATAAAAAGCAACTGTAGAGGTGGGCAGCTACGTAAGAATGAGTGGTTAGGGAAAGCCTTTCAGGAGATAATATTTGAGCTGGGACCTAAATGAAAAGAAGCATTTCAGGTACCTGAAGCCCTCAGGTAAGAGTACCTCAAATAGAAGGATTCACATATGCAACAGACTTCTAGCAGGATTAGCTTTGGCACAGAAAGTAGCTACACAGGCCAGCAGAATCCAGGGTGTGCGGTTTTGAGGACTGTGATAAAGACTTGGACTTCATTCTAAGTGAGATGGGAAACCATAGGAAGGTTCTAGGTATGGAATAATATTTTAGCTGTTGTAAAGTGAATGTTCTGGATGTTCTGGGGTGGGGGCAAGAGATGAAGCAGGGAGACCAGTTAGAAAGCTTTTATCAGCCTAAAGGAGAAACAAAAATGGTTTGAAAATGGTTCCGTGAGGGCAGAGCCTTTTATCTTTTTGTCCCCTCTTGCTAGCTCCTAGAATACATTGAGGCACACAGTAAACATTTGTTGAATTAAAGACTGTTGGCAGTGGAGATGGGGGAAAAGTAGAGGCATCGAGAATTTTTTTTTTTAAGCAGAGCCTGCAGGACTTGATGAATTGATTGTGGGGCACAAGGGAAAGGAAGGAATCGGATACTACTAGGCTTTGGTTTGAGCATCTAAGTGGATGCAAGTAACCATTAATTCAGATTGAGAAATCTTGGAGTGTAGCAGATGCCAGGAGAAATCACTACTTCCTCTTTTGGATGATTATAACTGATACACTGTTAACCATTCAAGTAGAGATAACAAGTAGGCAGTTGGATATATGAGTCTGTAACTCAAAAGGAGAGGTCAGCCTGGAGATATAAATTATGTTGTCATCTGCTTGTTAGTTACCGACATCTGAACATAAAGAACTTAAAAGGATAAGAGGAAAAATTGAGAACATTGCTGATTTTGTTCAAGGAAATACAGACTTTTGAGTTAAAAGACAGAAAAATTTAGTAAATGACAACTGGAAACTACTGATTTCTCAGTTTTGAAGTGTCACATATTCTGTGGAGTCATATTTGTCTTTTCATTCAACAAATATTTGAGTGCCGGGTATGATGACAACCATCCCAGTTTGCCTGGGGCTGTCCTGGGTTTAGTACTCAAAATCCCACATTCTAGAAAACCCGTCTCAGACAGACCCAAAGGTTGGGCACACCAGTGCCAGGTAACAAGCTAGATTGAGACTTGCAGTAGTATTTGACACAAATGGAGCGACAATTTCAGAAAAGATGAACATGCTTTGATCAGACTAATTTGTACTTCAAATTTCTGATTGTCTTCAGATGTCATACCTCAGGACCCATCTGCAATAAATTTTTTTTTTTAAGATTTTATTTATTTATTTGACAGAGCGAGAGAAAGCACAAACGGGGAGCGGCAGGCAGAGGGAGAGGGAGAAACAGGCGCCCCGAGGAGCAGGGATCCCGATGTGGGGCTGGATCCCAGGACCCTGGGATCATGACCTAAGCCAAAGGCAGTCACTTAACCAACTGAACCACCCAGGCACCCCTGCAATAAATGTTTTATCAGTGTGGCTAAGTTGCAGAAGGAACCAATGGCATTGCAATTGAACTCTACCATTAGAAAGAAACTCAGTAGGCTTTAAGATGAAGTAGGAATCTCAGACCCATCCCCAAAATGTTCGGGTATATATTAAAATCCTGGGTACTTTTGGGCCTACTTGCCTCTGAGGCTACATTCTTTGTGAAAATTTTGAGAGGGAGGTTGAGAAAGACTGGGATCCGCATGGATATGCGACTCCTCCGGCTTCATGAGTGGAGTGGTTCTCATCAGGTACCATAGGAGGAGGGCAGTTTTGGTTGTTTTGGTGACTAAAAGATATTACCAGCATTTAGTGGGCAGGAGCCAGGTTTGCTTAACATCTGACAGTGAGAATTGTCTTAGCAAAAATGTGTTGAGAAATACGGATTTTGTTAAATACTGGAATTCTCATTAATTTCTTAAAGTGTTACTGGATCTAGTGCATTAAGCCTGTCATTTTGTCCTTTTGTGAAAATACAGTGCTGTTGATGAAACTTTTTGGTATAGACACTTTGGCCATAATCCTACATTCTTTTAGGACTGGTCCTGAAAAGTTAGAAGGGAGGGGAGCAAGGCACAAGCAGCATCTCTGTCTTATCAGGGCCTTCTCTGTGGTATGGACTGAACATAGATCCAGATAGCTGTTATGCTGGATTTCCACCTTGGCCCATGGTGTCTTCTACCTCTCTCAGTGCTGCTCAACTAACGGTATGAGATGGGAAGCATCCGTATTTGGTTTTAACCTAGATACCTGGTTTCTAAAGAGAAACCTCATCAGAGATGTGAGGTGGTTCCTTTCTAATGTTGGAAAATCATTGTGATCCAATGCTAATCATATATGTCATCACAGCTGTAGAAATATTCTCTTTTTGCTCAACACTTCCAACTATTAGTACAAGCTTATGGTTTTTGGTCTCTGTTCAGTTTAAGATGTAGTCAGTTATAGCTTAACAATTAAGGTTTACTCCAACAATTATTCTGTAGCATCAGGCAGATTATTTTACTTTTCTGAGCTTTCATATTTTCATATAAAGAATAGTGATAAACCTAATACCTACATTTCAGGGTGATTGTGAGGATTACTTGAGATAACATACATAAAATGTTTAGCATAGCACCTAGAACACATGAACACAATAAATGATAGTTTTGTTTTTACAGCTATTATGGGTAATGAATATATAGAGCTTAATGGCCTCTTCTAGCTTTTTAAAAGGGATTCATATGGAATTAATTTTCATGTCATTAGTGAGAAATGTGTTGGTCAGTTGATTCTGATAGGTCTGCCATCACCAGGGAAATAGGTCATTCTCAGTTGTGAAGCTTAACTTAAATTAAGCTTAAAATCTGCAAGTCTGTCTACTACACGTTAACAGTCATTTTATCTCATATGCAGTTGGTGGAATTAATTATTTTAACACTGTTGCTTCTCAGTGTCTTGAAACTTGATTGAAGATATTTTCATTTAACTTTTGTTTTGTAATTTGCTGACTGTTTTACAATGTGAGCTTTGTTGTAATGTTTGTTGTATCTTAAAGCACTCTGATTATATGATGGGTGTTTATTAAATGAATCACCACTTGAAGAACGGGATTTTTGTTTGATTGTTTTGTTTGGACCACCTTTGTAGTACTGTTAGCAATCCATAGTTTTGAATTGACCATCAGGCTGTACTTCTTGTTTTCTTGGAAAAATTAGTGGACCCTATATCCAAACTTCTAATCATGTAGCTATTCTTTAAGGTCTTGGGTTTAGGAGATTCAAAGGTTGTTATATATATAACTTCTTGACCCCGGATCATTTTATATGGCTGCATCTCTAGTAATTACTATTATTTCATAAGGAATTTCACAGAGAATAGTAGTATCATATACTATTGCAGAGAAGATAGGAATGTGCATTTTTATAATTCTTATGAGACTTTGTGACTTATTATTTCTAAAAGAAAAGATTTTTCTAACGGCCTTTGAACCAATCAGATAAGCTAAGCATTATATGCAAAGGAGGAGACCCAATTTTCTTAACTTCCTGGTTCATATATAGGCACTTTTTACCTTTGACTATTTAAAAAAAGGTACCATAATGGTAGGAAAACAGAATGATTGTTAAAATATGATGTATTCTGTGGTATTGATTTCATTTTATAGATATATATGAATGACTGTCAGTATAAAGCAGAGGTTAAAATTTTTCCCAATTTTATAAATTCCAGGGAGAAACACATCTTATCTTTCCTAAAAAAGCTTCAGTGGAGCAGCTGCAAAAAATTCGAGACCTGATTGCCATAGAGAGAAGTAGCAGATTGGATGGATCAAATAAGAGTTACAAAGTAGAATTATCTCAGCAACCTGCATCCAGTACCCAGCTTCCTATAACACAGTCTTCAAATCCTAGTGGGTTAATCCAGCATGCAGGGAACAGTGAAGGACAGTCATCAAATCGACCATCTGCTCCAATGGTAATGTTAGAATTAAACCTTTCTTAACTATTCAAAGTATTGAAACAGCAAAAGCTTTAAATTCCTGAATTTATGCCCTCGGTATTCTTGGTTCTTAGAATTGTAATACATCCAGATTTCCTTAGGTCTTTAAAAAATTGTCAAATTTTAACAAAGGGAAAATGGTTGTCTTTTTTTATACTTTTAAATCTTAACTTTTGGTTTATTGCTTCTTAGGCATTTCATCATTTTGTCATTCATAAATGTACCCATTGCCTTGGTACATAAATCAGTAACAAGTTAGCCTATGTCTTTAACCTAAAACAAAGTAACAGACTTGCTGGACAATGGCAGTCATATTAGATTTCCTTTACTGGAAACTGATAACTTCTGATCTAAATTTTACCTGCTGCCATTCATTATGAAGATTATTAATTCCAGTAACCTAACCATTATCAACCCCTCAGTTTGGTAAAAGAAATCCGCTTCTTTAAGGTAAATAACAATGCATTAATTTATTGAGAGGGGTGCTACCAGATTAGTGAAGTTTAGTTAGTGGCATACACAGATGCATACTTCTGAAGAACTGCATTCAAACTTTTGATCTCTTACAGGCATCCTTGGTACACTTAACTGATCTCATTTAATAGGAAACTATCCTGTTTACAAAAATTCCTTTTGATAGAGGTCCTTAAGTTTTCCTCTGAATTTTCACTCAAAAATTTTGTGATTTTTTTTTTTCTATAGTAATTTTGTCAGTAGCCAGCTTCAACTTGTATCCTCTTATTTTAATTTTAGTAAAACATCTTGTCACTGTCCTCCATAAAGCGGAACTTATGTATAGAGTCAGTTATTAAATCTACCCTTAATTTTCTCCAGTTGAGTAATTGCAGAGTCTTTAACCTCACTTCCCTGGTGGTCATTTCTTTGTTTATGCTGAGAAGATCCTAAGCTTGTCTTTAAAAACTAAAGAATAAAGGTGGTAAAGGCTATCAGGGGAAGAGACAGTTAACTGTCCTTTTATATAATTCTTGTTGAATGGTTTCCAAACTTTTTTTTGTGGAGGATTAACTCTTCTAAAACATATTTCTTTGTGCTTCAATTTACTTACAGTCTTTAAAATATTTTCTCCTCTCATTAGCTTCACAGCTAATTTTTACTTCTAATAATAATAAATACAAATAGTGTTTACAAATGCTTTCGAGAAACTGTTACTGAATATGTCAGATCAATTAGTAATGATACTAAGTGGCTGTGGGTATTCCATGAGATAACATACATGAAAACATTGTAAACTATAAAGGTCTTTATAAACTATAAAGGTTTGCCCTTGGTGATAATAATTCTTTCTGTAAAGTATCTGAGCTGCTCCATTCAGTACAAAGTTATCACAGAATAATGGAAAAATGTGACTACTTAATTCTAATGTGACATAATAGTAACCCTACTAGTCAGTCCGTTCCTTAGAAGAGTGGTTTTTGGTTACACATCTTAACAGTAATAAAATGTTGAGTACATAACCCAGCATCTATTTCCTTATAAATTATATACTTCTAGTATGTTATGTACCTTATACAACAATTTTGTTAAAAAAGGCGAAATAAAAAGTAAATCTAAGATGCGCCCCAGTGGATTCTTTTGTGCCCCTCTCGTGAGCATGTGTGTTCCATCTCGTCTTCAGTTTTGCAGTTAAGGTTGATACAGAAGCACATTTAACTTCTTCATTTTGAGCGCCATTTCTTATGTTTTCTAATTATAGTGTTGGAATATATCTTTTAAGATTCCCTACTTTATCTTTTGTTGAATCTCAGTGTTACAGTTTAAAATGCACAGTACTAACCAGCTTTACAGAAAAGAGTGTAATACATGAAAACATTTTATTTTACAAAATAGCTATTTCCTGGACTAAGTAGTATTTCGTTAGTGTTCTGACTCAGAAGATAAATTCACATTTTCTGACTCTTCTGTAACCTTTTTTTTTTTTTGATTCTTAACTTTGCAATTCAGATATAATTTGAGGCCTTTAAAACTCTGTAATCACCAGAAAGCCTCTGGATACTAAACTAAAAACAAAATGTCATTTTATTGACAAAACAAATGTAGAGTTTAGAAGAAAATAAACTTTCCTATACACATATGCTTTTAATAGGCAGTCTATTACCAATTCTTATTTCTCTAGTCCTTGGGACACTATCTTTTTCTGAGTTCCTTAAGGGAATTGGGAGAAATTAGAATGAATCTTGTTTTTTATCACCAAATCTTGGTTATCCATGGATCACTGGAATGCATAGTTTAAAAAAGTATTTTGTTATTTAAGCATTCATCACCACTATTTGTTATACTACAGAATTTGACAGTTATGTTCCCCTGCCTTGCCTGTTTTGAGTGGGGGTACTTAATTGATAATTAAAATAGACCAAAGTCAAGCAGCAAGAGAAAGAATTAAAAAGCATTGAATGTGTATAAACTAGATAAATCCTGAGCACTCATGTGCTCATCACTATTATAATATTTATTTGGTTAAAACTGCAAAGTAAAATTTTGAAATATAAATTAAAGTGATAGTCAATGATGTTGAAGTTTGCCAATAAGCTTTTCCTTTAAGATATAAAGTACTGGAATATAGTGGTACTCAGTAAAAGGTAATGATGTTAGAAACTTATTTTGCTGCTTTTTCTGGATATTTTATGTAAGTGGAATTACACAATATGTAGCTTTTTGCTTTTGGCTTCTTCTACTTTGTATGTTTTTGAAGTTTATTCATATTGTAGGATGTATCAGTAATTTATTCCTTTTTATTGCTGGATAGTATTCCATGATGGACATTTGGGTTGTTTCCCATCTTTGCCAATTATGAATAATGCTGCTGTGAACATTCACATACAAGGTTTTGTGTGGGCGTGTTTTCATTTGGGTAGATTCCTAGGAGTGGAACCACTAGGCTGTATGGTAAGTTTATGTTTAATGTTTTAAGAAATTGCCAAGCTGTTTTCCAAAGTTGTGGCACCATTTTACATTCTCACCAGCAGTGTGTGAATGTTACAATTTCTCAATATCCTCACTGACACTTACTATGTTTTTTTTATTGTGGCAATTTTAGTGGATGTTAGGTAGTATCTCATTGTGGCTTTAATTTGCATTTCCCTAATGACTCACTTGACTTTTAAATTTGTTGGTTATACATGCTGAGTGTTTAGTGTTCCTAAAGGACATAATTTCCCAATAACCCTTTATATATTTTTATACCCTTTGCCTTTGAAAAGGAGTTTCGAAACAGCAGAGATAGTTTTTCAAAGACATAGAACATTAGAATGTTAAAAGCATTATTTTTCCAATTTTGCAACTTTATCTAGGTTGAAAATATGTGATTCTGAAGTATGATTTGCTTAAAATAAGCCTTCAGTTATTACACAACTAGTTTAGCTGCATACTTTTATTTGGCACATGCCTACTTTTAAAATGTGTATAGAATTGTTAAGGACTTTCATCAGCTCTAATCACTCTAGAAATTCTTGCCCGTTGTGTATGTGGGTATGCATTTATTTATTTAAAAGAATTATCATTTGAAATTATTCTGTTGAAATTATAAATATAATATTGTATTGTTAGACAATGATAAAATGAGTTGGTTTATTTTATTTTTTTATGAGTTGGTTTATTTTTAAACTTAATCTCATAAGAAACCTTTTAGTCTGGATCTTTATATGATCTCTTTAGAGAAGAAGTCTTCTATTTGGACATAAGATTTAAATGTCCAATTTCTTGTTGTGAACCTACCATTCTTAAAGGTAAAATATACTGCATACCAGATCACTTAAATTACAACACGTCTGTATACTGGAATTCTTAGCATCCATTAAAAATGATGCTGTGGTCTATTTTGGCATTAAGAGAGTTATTATATGGGGAAAAAATGGTAAACTGGGAATTCCAAAATTAAACAACATATGTTGTGTATATGTATATTATATTTCAATTTTCATATTAAAAATGCACATACATAAACATATTCATTTTAAAAGGTCTGGAAAGCTATACACAGACATCTTAGCTATAATTTTATCTTAGGGTAAAATTACAGGTGATTCCTTATTATTTATACCACTCAGTATTTCCTGAGAATTTCTTACAACAACATTTACTTTTATAAATAGAAAAAAGGGGAGGGGTTGTAAGAAATAAGATGATTGAAGTCACACGCTGATTAAAACTAAGGTTAAAAAATTATTAAACAGAACTTTTATGCTTAAAAACAGGTTCTAAATTTAAAAGTCACAAAAGCAAAAGGCTACATAAAGGTAGAAGGAAGACTGGTGGGCTTGAGGACCCCTGGTCCTTTACTAAAGAAGTAATCCAGCTTCCACGGGTTATATCACATGATTTGACAAAATATACATATTATATATTTTTTTCTTATGAAGAGTCTTGAATATATTTCACATTAGAAACCAAAATAATTGAAATCTAAGTATGATCAGTGGAGCAAACCATCTTTTTGACCTAAAACCAGACAGATTGCACATTTTGAACTTCTCTTTGTACTCCCAAGTAACTTCGCCTCCCTCAGGCAGTTAACTGCTGCCTTGTGTACCTGGTTGCCCAGCTGCTGTAGTTGCCATGCAATCGGCAGACTTTGCTTTTATCTCTTAGTGTGTATGGAGTTGTGCCAAAGAATATGTAAAGAAATAAGGCAAGAAAATAAACTCTATTGTTCAGGATTGTTTGAGTGCCATAAAAACCACAACGAATGAGGTAATTTCCAGATTGGAAGTATCAGATTGAAACTAAAAGTTCTCTAGATGAGTTCTTACCTCTCTCAGTAAATGAAAACCTGCGTTTAATTAAAGAACAATAACAAAAATATAGCTCTGCCTTTTTGTAAGAATTCTTTAAAAATGGAGACCTGTTTTGTGTGTTTCTGTATCAGTTCTGGTAAAGGAGCATATTCCTCCCTGTTGGGAATACCCTGGATTTCTCATCACTAGATCTTCAGTAAGTTTCTTCAGTCATCTGTTGCACTCATCCCTTCTGGAAGTGGGGCAACCATGTCTGCTCCGAACAAAAGCCAGCTCCTCCTTTGTCCCTGCATCCCTTCTTCTCTGCTCACTGTGGAATCTCACAGGGACTGTGTGCAGTCTTGAACCTCCTCTTTTCTTGGGGATTCTTCTCATTGGCATTGAAGCCTTGGTTTATAAAGGCCAGTTTTTATCTAAGGTTAGGCTGTTGGCATCAGGATGAGCTGGACATTCAGGTTCCTAGATGTAACCCCAGACTGGCTAAATCAGAAAGGGATGGGGAGGAATTGCGGAATCTGTATTTTTCACAAGCAGATCAATGTTTAGGAACCTTTCCTGTAAACTCTCCTATCTGAGAAACAAGCCAGCATACAAATATCCCTGGATCCTACATGTCCTCTAGTTCTCATTTCTTTACAGCAAGTTTCCGGAAGAGCTCCCTGTACTCATCACTATATCTTTACTTCTCACATACTTGTCTAGCAAGCTTCCATTCTTTAATCATGTACCGTATCAGTAAAATGTTTGAGCATAGCCTTTCAATATATATTTTTGTTTATAAATTATATACATGTACCATTATGCCATTATACTGTATCGGGAAACAATGTCAACAAAAGCTATTGAGTAAATATTTTTAATTTTTAAAAATGTATTAATATATCATTGATGTAAGGGGCGCCTGGGTGCCTCAGTTGGTTAAAAGTCTGCCTTTGGCTCAGGTCATGATCCCAGAGTCCTGGGATCAAGCCCCACATTGGGCTCCCTGCTCAGCAGGGAGTCTGCTTCTCCCTCTGCCTCTCCTCCCCGCTGGTGTTCTCTTAAATAAATAAATAAATTTTTAAAATAAAGATAATCACAGTATTATAGTCAAAAGACCTTCAGAACATAATTTAGGATGATGAGATGTCTTTTTTTTTTTTTAAGATTTTATTTTTAAGTAATCACACCCAACTCAGGGCTTGAACTCACAACCCCAGGATCAAGCGCTGCACGCTCCGCCAACTGAGCCAGCCAAGTGCCCCCAGTCTTTATAATCTTTTACAGCTAGGTTGAGGGTTCATTAGTGAAAACTATATAACATAATCTATAAATTCACTTAGCCAGGCACATATGAATCGCAAAACCTTGTAATATGGTAAGAGTAGAAGTAGGAGTGAACATGCCTGTTGTTAACTCCCTCTGTACTTTGGTCCTTTCTCTCCTCAGGCTAGCTTGCTAGCCACAGATCACCCAAATACTAAATGTTATTATAACTTAATTGCTTTATTTTTTTGGCAAAAAAAAACCAAACAAATAGGAGTTCTAATATTTTCTGTACACTTTCCAGTAGACCATTTTGTGCAGCTACTTTGGTACTCTTAGGCCACTTGGGGACATGGTTACACAACTAAGTTTTTTACAACTTGTTTTCCTTATTAACACTATTAGAAATCTTCCTAAGATCATCAAAAATCTCCATGCTGCTAAATTTAATATACTTATTTTCAGTTCATTTTTACTTGACCGTTGATCATCTTTAGCTCAGTCAATCATTTCCTGGTTTTTCTTCTACCATAAGTGGTTCAACCATTGACCCAGTTAGTTGCTCACTCAAAATCCACAGATCATTACTAATGTATTTTTCTACTTTTCTAACTGCCCCGACTCCACAGTTCAGTCACTGAGACTTGTTGATCCTATTTCCTAAGTTCTTTTTACACTTTACTTCTACTAAAGCCACCAGCTCTTTCAGAGTTCTGCAGTCGGCCTCCATTGGATCATCTGTAGCCTCCTTTCTCTAGCTACAGCTAGAGTGATATTCTGAAAATGTAAATCTGATGGTTTTACTCCCTTGCTTAAGTGTCTTTAATAGCTTCCCATTACAATGGAAAGAGACCAGAAGGATCTAGCCACTTACCAATTCAGCTTCATCCTCAGCTTTCTCTCTCCGCCATTTCCCCTTCGTTCTCCATGCTCTCAACACCCTGATTTTCTCTCTGATCCTACGTAATTTCCTAAGCCTGTTCCCATAAACACACTCCCCAGCTACCTGTATGCTGTTCCTTCCTATAGGATTAGCCTTTTCCCTTTCCTATTAGCTTCGTATCCTTAGTACTTTGCCACAAATATAAAAAATATTTCTTCAGGGAATTCTAGGTTCAGAATCCCTGTTGTACAGTGTCACTATCCTCTATATTTGCTTACTCTTCTTACACCTATGAATAAATTATCTAACTTACCATTATATCCAGTAACTAGCAAATAATAAAGGCTCATTATATATTTGAGTAAATGAACATTGTTGTACCAGTATTAGTTTCTGTATCCATAGACTACTTTGTGAGGATAATATCCTTGACTATTTTGGTCTCCATTATTTTTCCAGTATGTAACACACACACACACACACACACACATTTATACACAAATATTTGTTGACTTAATAATGGTGGTTTTGTCATGATTTAATGCCTTTCCCTCCCTTAGACAGTGAAGTGATCATGTCTTATGCACCCATCCCCAGTGCTTTAAAAAATCCTGGATAAGGTCAGGGAGGATTTGATAATGGTTTTTATTTTTTAAATTAATCTGTGTCTACCTTTTAATATACACATTTAATCCATTCATATTTACCATAATTGCTAATATGTTTGAATTTATTTCTGACATCTTATTTTGTGTTGCCTGTGTCCTTTTGTTTTTTCCCTTTTTTGAGAACAGTTTTCTTCCATTATTTTCACTTTAAAAGTTAGAAAGTTAAATATCTTCTTTTTTAGTCTTCTATTACTACCCTTAAATTTTTAATGCAAATATTTACTTTTATATTTTTTTACTAACATAACAAGACAGGAACCTCAGAAAGTTTTTACTCTTTTTTCTTTTCCCTTCCCTGCTACCTTCTTTATGAGAAAATTTGAGATTTTGCTTTTCAATTATTTTTAATAATCAGAACTTAGGTTTTACTAGTTTATTTTTTTAACTCCTGCTGCTTTTATCTCAGTTTCTACTCCTGGGTGATCTGTTTATTTACTTTGATTATATTATATTTTGAGGGGACAATAACTTCTCTAAGAATTCTTTAAGATAAGATTTAGGAGTGATACACTTTTATACTGCTACGTATCAGAAAACGGACTTATTCTGCCCTCCTGTGTGATTAATTTGGCTGGGTAGGAATCCTCTGTTCCCAGTCATTTTCCCTCAGAATTTCAAAGATTTTGCTTCATTGTTTCTAATGAGATGTCTGATTCATAAAAGGCTTTTGGAATTTTGTTTTTCTACTTAACCTGTTACGAAATGTCACTATTCTATGCCCTGTTTTATCCCCCCATTCATACTGGCTCTTTCTTCAACTCTCAGAAATTGGTTTCCATTATTTCTTTGAGAAGTTTATCTTTTCTTCTGTTTTCTACTCTACTTTCTGGACTTCCTGTCAGCTGGATTTGGAAACGTTTGGACTTATCTTGAGTGTCTGTTTAGTTTTTTGTGTGCCACGTTCTCAGAAAATGTCTTGGCTCAGTCTTCTAATTGATCACTCTTTAGCTATGTTTATTCTACAGTTTGACACCATGTGTACTTTCTTTTTTTTTTTTTTTTTAAAGATTTTATTTATTTATTCATGAGAGACAGAGAGACAGAGAGGCAGAGTGAGAAGCAGGCTCCCAAGGAGCAGGGAGCCCGATGCGGGACTCGATCCCAGGACCCCGGGATCATGACCCGAGCCGAAGGCAGACGCTTAACCATCTGAGCCATCCAGGCGCCCCATGTGTACTTTCTTATTTCAGTGTTTAAATTGTTAATTTCCAAGATCCATGGTTGTCTTTCTCTGAATACAGTATACTGTCGAATCTCTGAAGATAGACTTGCTGCTATGGCTGCAGGGTTAGTTCTTCTGATGTTGATTCTAATGCATCTTTGCAACAGTATGGGTTGTTACAGATTCAGTGAGTCTGAGAGCTCCTGCTAGCCTATCTGTGAATGCAGCATCTGCTTCTAGCAACTGTGGGGAGGGGTAGAACATGCTACAAGATGGTCTGTACCAGAAGCAACTGTTCTGAGCTTGGATGTTTCTCTTTCCTTTTGGGAAGCAGCTCCCTCACTTCTCAGAAGCATGGTTCTTTGTTGAGAAGGAATGATGGGGTGGGGGCAGGGGGAAGATGTCTAGCTATTCCTCCTGCAGAGCCCAGCCAGTGTCACTAATGTTTGTTCCAAGGCCCTTTTCTATCTGGATCCTGTGGCTCCTCTGCTCTTGGGATCATTTTGAAAACTTTAGTTTGTATAACCACTCTTTTTGGGGGGCATATTGCTATAGTTTTTTCCTTTAATCCATTTGTATCTGTTTTTCCTCTTTCAGGAATTTCTCAAAAGTCCTGATCCCTGAAGAGTACTCCTCCTTTGCTAATGCCATATGGAGTTTTGTTTTGTTTTATTTTTTGTTTTAATTATGTTACTTGCAGGGATTTGAACTGGAAAGGCTGTCAGATGCATTGCTCAGAGCACTATTTTTTTTTTTTTTTTTTTAGATTTATTTATTTTAGAGAGCGCTCAGGTGCACATGAGCCGGGGGAGGGGCCGAGGGTGAGGGAGAGATCATGCAGACTCCCTGCTGAGCATAGAACCCAACTCAGGGCTTGATCCCAGGACTTCACAGTCATTACTGGAGCCAAAAAATGACCTGAGCCAAAATGAAGAGTCAGCCACTTAACCATCTGGGCCACCCAGGCGCCCCTCAGAGCAGTATCTTGATCCAAACTTGTAATCAAGAATCTAGCATATCTCTGTTTAAATATATCCTCAATAATATATTCAGAGAAAAGAATAGATATATCTTCGACTGTGACACAGATATGGGTATCTCCTAAAACATATTGTATAGCCTTTGAGTATTATTATATTTCAGTGAATCCATACATTCCTCTTTATCTATGAAATCATAGAACCACCGTTTTCAGTTATGTGTTATTTTTGTAGCAACTGGAGAAAAGCTAACCAATTTTTTTTTTCTATTAGGTTACTACTGACTCAGTCATTCTAAAAGTTCTCCGGTCCAACATTCAGCATGTGCTGGTCTATGAGAACCTTGCTCTCCAGGAGAAAGCACTGGCTTGTATTCCAGTCCAAGAACTAAAAAGGAGATCTCAAGAAAAGTTATCTAGAGCTAGAAAATTGGATAAAGGTAGTGGCTTTATATAACCATTCATTGCTAAATATACATCATTGCTAAATATACATCATTGCTAAAGAGAAACACTGAAATGCTGCCTTTTGCTGTATACATCATAAAATTCTAATCTATTTCTGTGTTGATTTTTAAGAAGTACAGCAGTAGTAAAACTTTACTGCATGTACCTCATAGACCTATCTATTAACACATCTTTTTTTTTTTTTTTTTTAAACCTCAGTATGTGTTTGCAGTTTAATCATTGGTATACGAGTTTTTTTAGGTATAATAGAACTTAAGTCTATGGAACATATGATAGTATTATTAGTGAATTTTAATGTGAATTAGAAACCACATTCAAGATTAATCCATATGATTAGACCATTGATTCATTTTGTCTATAATAAAGATAGTATTTACTGGTATATGGTTCTTCCTTATCCACTGCTGTCCACTGCCTGGGAATAAATTCAGCTCTGCCACTTTACTGTGCATTACTGAGCAAGTAATTTGATCTCTATGCCTCAGTTTCTTCATTTGAAAATAGGATGATTTTTAAAAATAGGTGAAATAGTACATGTAAATGGCTCAGAACAATACCTACCACATTCATCAACCAATAATTATTTGTGTGTTATCATTAATGGTCTTAGGATTTTAATTGTTAAATTTTTCCAATGGTAGCATTTTTACTTTGAGTTTTTATGTAATTAGCTTTTATCTAAGTCATTTCTTAATATTATATTTTCTAGGGGACTATGTAATTTTTCTGGTGGTTACCTTAGTTTGCAATAAATGTTTTAACTGAGTCCACCTTCAAAAACACTATTCTGCTTCATGTATGGTGCAGATACCTTTTAACAGAATCATCCCAATTCTTCCCTCCCATCCTCATAACATTGCTGTCATATGCTGTAATCACCCAGTACATTGCTATTGTTATTATTTAAAGAAGTTACTTTTTACGCCAAGAATAAGAAAACAAAAGATTCTCTTTTACTTTCACATATTCCTTTTCTGATGCTTCCTTTCTGTAGATCCAAGTTTCTGATCTATATCATTTTCCCTCTTCCTAAAGAACTTCTTTTAATATTTCTTTCAGGGCGGATCTGCTAGAGATGAATTCCCTCAGTTTTTCATTGCCTGAGAAACCCTTAATTTTTTCTTCACTTTTGAAGGATAATTTCACTGGGATATAGAATTCTAGGTTGGTGAGGTTTTTCTTTCAACAACACTTTAAATATTTTACCCTCCTGTCTTCTTGCCTGCATTGTTTATGACAAGAAGTCTGCTATAATTCCCATCCTTATTCCTGTTTAGGTAAGGTTTTCCCCATATCCCCTCAACTTACTCCCCATCCCCAGCTTTATTCAAGATTATCTCTGTCTTGGGGCGCCTGGGTGGCTCAGTTGGTTAAGCGACTGCCTTCGGCTCAGGTCATGATCCTGGAGTCCCGGGATTGAGTCCCGCATCGGGCTCCCTGCTCAGCAGGGAGTCTGCTTTGCCCTCTGACCCTCCCCCCTCTCTTGTGCTCTCTCTCTCCTCTCATCCTCTCTCTCAAATAAATAAATAAAATCTTTAAAAAAAAAAAAGATTATCTCTGTCTTTGGTTTTCTACAGTTTGAATATGACATGCCTAGGTATAGTTGCTTGGTTGGTGTTTTCTGAACTTCCTAGATCTGTGGTTTGGAATCTCATTAATTTTGGAAAATTCTTGGCCATTATTGCTTCAGATATTTCTTTTGTTTCTTCCTCTCTTTTCCTTCTGTATTCCAAAATGAATGTATCCTATTTTACTTTTATCTGTCTCTGCCTCAATTTCCCACAGTTCTTAGATGTTCTGGTCCATTTTGAGATTCTCCTGCAGTTCTGTGCCTTTTTTTTTTTTTTTTCTCTCTTTGATTTTCAGTTTGGGAAGTTTCTGTTAACCTATCTTCAAGTTCACGGACTCAGGCCTTGGCTGTCTCCCATCTCCTGATGAGCCCATGAAGGGCATTCTGTTACAGTGTTTTTGATTTCTAGCATTTCCTCTAGATTTTTTTAAAGCTTCTAAACAAACAAAAAAAATCTATTTACGTTATCCATCTGTCTTACATGTTGTTTACTTTTTTCATGAGAGCACCTAATATATTAATCAGAGTTACTTTAAATTCTTTGTTAATTCCAAAATCTGGGTGGTTCTGATACTTTATCACTTCAGACTGATTTTTCTTGCCTTTTAACACATCTTGTATTTGTTTGTTGGAAGTTAGACATGATGCATCATTGGGTAGTAGGAGCTGAGGTCAATAGGCCCTTTATGTTAGGTCTTATGTCCATTTAACCAGGAGTTGGGCTATGTTTAATGTTAGCTGTAGGTGTCGGAAGCTTCAGACTTCCTCTGGTATTCTTCTTGTCTCCCCTGTTGTCTTTGGGCTTTTTTAAAAACTCCTTAGATACAGTCTGCATCTTTTAGTAGACTCCATTGTTGTTACACCAGAGCCTTGTTGGAGTAGTGATAAGGCACAGGGGAGTAGAAGCCCCCTGTAATCTGATGATTAAGTCTCAGTGCTTTAGTAGGCCTGTATCCTCAGGCCTCTGACCTTCCCAAGCCTTTCTTAACTTTTTCCCTCCATAGATGAGATAGGAAGACTAGAAGTGGCTATAGTCAGGGAAGTTCCCTTTCCCCACTTCAGAAAAGGCTCTGGTAAAATCTTTTTCCCTGAAGAGTAGGCCTTTATTGTAAAGAACGTTCTGGGCATACTTTGCAATTCTTAATCTTCTCCTCCTTCTCAGAGCTTTAAGGAGATCTTTTTTGGTTCTTCACCAAGAAAACCTAGTGGGATTCTTGGAGGGAAAACCCGCAAAAGTGTTAGGAACCCCTCCTAAGATTGTTTTTCTTACTCAAGCTAGTCCATGTTCAGCCTCCAGCAATTTGTCGAAATTATCATTTTAAGTGTTTTTACCAATTTATGACTCCAGTGGCTTCTGTTCCATATAGCAGATGGCTGGTTGCGATTCTGTGTATTTGGCTAAGATTCTCTGTATTTGTCTTGTCTCTCCAGATTTCAGGGTGACAGTTTGCCCTGTGAATTCTAAGGAGCTCAAGAAAAGTCAATGATTTTGGTTTGTTCAGTTTTTTGTTTTCGTAACGATGGGAATGACAACTCTAAGCTCTTTACATGTCAGAGCTAAAACCGGAAGTCTCTCTGAGGGATTAATTATGTAACTCTTTTCCTTTTTTTGATCATTTAATCATTTCTTATATATGTTGTTTAGGTATTTTGCTGCCCATTGTATTTTGGTAGTTTTGTTTTTATTATAATATTATACTATGTCATATTTTTGTATTTGAAGACTATTCTGGGGCTTAGACTTAATTCAACAACATTGCGGTGAGACCTTGAGACAGTTCTTCATCTTCTTGGATTAACAGTTTTTTTACTATTTATGAAATAAGAATGCTTATTAACATGTGATCACAAAGGCCCTGTCCACATTAAAGTACTGTGTTCCTTCAGATGATCCCTGACATAAATGCCTGTTTAACAGATACTTACCGAAGCATGTTTTATGTGTTAGTCATTCAGCTGAGCCCCACAGAGGAGACACAATTAGCAGTGTCCCTGTTGACGTTTGCCTGGCATTTTTTTTTCCCCTCTAATTATAAAGGTAATACATGGCTTTTTTTTTTTTTTTTTTTTTTTGGTAGAAAATTTGGAAAATAGGGGTAAGATACACCATCTATAACTTCATATCATAGTATGACTTACGAGATTTGTCTATATATTCTTTCACACTTAAAATTTAAAAGCACTAGAATAGAGTTTTAATTTAAGTAGGAAAGAAATAACATATCAGGTTGGTAGAATGGTATTATGAAAATCAGTAAAAGACTGAGCTTTTTTTTTTTTTTAAAGGTTATAAAGGATGAGTTGGAATAGTAATCTAAGATGCCAAAGGACTTATTAAGGCAGGGATCAGGGACATTGTTCCAAATGTAGTTAACAGGATGTGTGGAGGCAGAAAAGTTAGATTCTATGTGGGGAACAATGAATAATAAAATCTGGCTGTGTGTAGCGTAAGGAGTGGGTAAAACAGTAGTGAGAGATCAAGTAGGCTGAGATCGTATTTTCGTTGACACTGAATTTCAGGCAGAGAAATGTGTACTGAGTTTATCTTATATTTTTAATCTTTCCAAAAAGAACTAGAGATAAAATGGAACAAAGAATACTTTTAACAAAGTTTTGAAATAGAAAATAAGGACCAAAGAAATTAGAAGGATGTACATGTCTTAGTGTAAGGCTAACATTACAATGTTAGTATGATTGAACATAGAGCAAAAATGTTGTATGATCTATTCATTAGCAAGGAGGAAATAAAGCGATTGCTCAGGAAAGTCAAGTATTCTTGGTTACTTAATTCAGCAGCATTAACCATTGAAGCTTTAAGCAAGTGAGTGACATCAGAGGTGTGCTTAAGGAAGATTGATCTAGCAATACCTTGTAAGATGAACAAGAATAAGAGAGTGCAAGGAGAGAACAGTTGAAAAACAGTAGTAATAGAGAGGAATTAGGGTGAACAGGGTATTGTGACAGCAGGGGAGAAAATGGATGTGAGTTATTGGGATGATAGAATACATGTTGTTTGCAGTTGGTAAGTACATTTGATGTGACAAGGCATTGTGTATGCTTAAGGAAAATATCAAGGAGGACTTTCCAGTTTTGAATTCAGGCAACTAGAAGATTAGAGGAGTCAATAGGAACAGGCTTTGAAGGGAAATGGTTTAAAGTAACCGCTGGCCATTATCTGGACCAGGTGAAAATGTAGGTCTGGAATTCTGTTAAGAAGTACACTTTAGGGTGATAGGTAAAACTGTGCAAGTAAATGAGATTTCCCAGAATGAAAAGGCAAGGGGGAAAGGGAGGATTGCAAAGGTTCTAGAAGATAGGACAGTACTAGTACTAAATACATGTAGGTATTTATATTTAAATTAAGTTTTAAAAAATTAAAAATCCAGTTCTTTAGTTACAGTCAACACATTTTAAGTACTTATTAACCACAAGTGACTAGTGGCAACCCTGTTGGACATTGTGGATATGAATTATCTCCATTATTGCTGAAAGTTCTATTAGATGGCACTGTTCCACAAAAACAGTAGGATACTGAAAGAGTTACAGTCATAAGTAGAGGAGATTCAAATATATAGTGAAATAAGTGGTATTATAGACATAATGAATGGATCATTGAGGGTTAGACTGGGCTGTGAGTAATGGGATTTGTGACCCCAATGGCTTAGGATTTATTTTCTCATGTAAGAAATTATTGAGTTAGGGAGTCTGATGCTAGTGGTAAGTTCTGAAACATTATCAGAGGCCTAGGTCCCTTCTGTCTTTTGGCTCTGGCATACATGGTTTCCATTCTGCAGGTTACATCTCATAGTCTAAGATGACTGCTAAAGCTCCAGCCACTATATCTGCAGACCAGGCATCAGGAAGACGAAAGGGAGAAAAAGCAAAATGGAACCGCTGAGCCTGTTCTCTTGAAGGCTCCTGGGACTCTCACCCAAACTTAATCTGTAGTCTGTTAGCTAATGCATTGCCATCCCAAATAAATTAGAATTCTGTAAATCAAGTACTGGCTTTTGGATATTGGGTGGCAGCTAGCACCCTCTGCCCCAGTGACTATCTGGCTCTGAGATGATGACAAAGCCTCATTTGTCCAGGTTGGTGATTTTCTCTCATTCATGATTGTGGTTTTTTTGTTTTGTTTTGTTTTCTTCATTTTCTCCCCAAGTTAAATCTTACTCTGGGTTTCTAAACTAGGAAAAGTGTTCTGGTTTGAAGCAGAAGTGAGGACCTGGGAACCCTACCCACTGAGATACCTTTAGAGGTAGTTGAGGCTCAGAGAAGCATGATTCCATAGCTCTGGCTTGGAAGACTGAAGATTTGTCATGATTGAGTGTTCCAGATATAGGCGAAACACCTTTCGTGAAGAGGAAAGAACCCTGTCATTTTGGGAAAGTGAAACAAAATATATGTTGGCCCACTAAATTGAATATGAAGACATGGGAGGAAGAATATTGAGTACTAAAGTGTGTCGAAGGATGAGGCTACCTGTACTGATGTTTTTACTGATTTTCTTCTCATTCCCTCTTTTGCACACTAATGTCTGTGATTTTCATAGAATGGAGTTAAGACCTACACTTGTTAATTTTATCTTTGTTACTGGAAAGTTATGAGAAATCTATTGTATGGTATTTTTGAAGATGCTAAATGTATTAATCTGAAGTCTTGATTATAATTTTAAAATGTACTCTCCACACTCTAATATATTCTCCATATTCTCACAGAAATTTAATATATTCTCCATATTCTCACAGAAATTTAGTAGCTAAAAAAAACAAAAAACAAATAAAAAAGAATTCAGCATCTAAGTCCAGCCTCTCTTTAAGCCCCATATCTCTGAGCTTTCTGAGCTCTTATCCTCTATGGACAGGATTCCATTTGCATTTCCCTGAGCCATAATTCAGGACATTGCTTGATCAAGGAGCACTGACCCTCAGGTGGGCCTCACTCTCCGTGCAATAGTCCTACTTCTAACTGGGAGTCTGCCGCTCTATACCTGGAGTACATATAACACAGAAGCACAAGGGTGCTGTCTTCCTTTCCCTTCTTTTCCCAATTTGATAATGACTATTTGGTCAACAGTATTAATTCTAATTAATATTATGAGGCTTCTTTGTTTAGTCCTTCTATCATTCATTCAGATATATACTGAGCGCCTATTGTGTGACAAACACAGCTCAAGGTCCCTACTGTCATGGGGTGAGACAGACTACAAAACCCCAAATACTCAAATAGAACGGGTAGATAAGTGCTGGGAAGACAAACAGGTCAGGATAACAGTACAGAGAGTGCCTAGGAAGGATGCTTTTTGATACAGGGTTGTCAGAAAAGGCTTCTCTGGAAAGCAGTGACTTCCATTCCAGGTAGAGGGCACCAGCAACTGCAAAGGCTCCCCGAGGTGAGAGTGAGCTTGGCGCATTGAAAGGATGACAGGGAGAACCTGATGCCTGTAGCAGAATGAACAAGACAGAGGTCAGAAAAGTAAAGGGGGTACATTAGTTTCCTCTGTCTGCTGTAACAAATTATCACAAACTGGGTGATATAACAGAAATTTATTTAAATTTATTTAAAATAACGGAAATTTATTCACTCCCAGTTCTGGAAACCAGAAGGCCATAATCAGTGTCACTGGGGCCACGGTATCTCTCTCTGTTCCGCTATCACATCGCCTTCTCTGTGTGTGTGTAAAATTTCCCTCTGCTTCCCTCTTAGAAGGATAGTATGCATTTAGGGTCCACTCAGATAATCCAGTATAATCCCCCCATCTCCAGGTCCTTAACTTCATCATATCTTCAAAGACCTTTTTTTTTCTTTTTTTGCTGTATTTGGTAACAGTTCTAGACTCCAGCGGTTAGAATGTGGCTATCTTTTGGTGGACTGTTGTTCAGCCTACCAGAGGAGACCAGCTGTGATAACAAAGAATAAGAGTAGAGACTTTGAATTGTATCCTGAGTGAGATGGAAACCTCATTGGAGGGTTTTGAGTGATATAATCTACCTTGCATTTTTAAAAAGATTACTCTGCTGTAGGCACTTGATAGAGAAGAACGGTGGCAGTGCTGTATTACTAAAGTTCATTTTTAATCAAATACAAACTTTCATATTATATGAGAAAAGCTAAATTCTCCCTGTCAGTCAACTGGTCCTACACCTCTTCCATAGGTAACAGCTGTTATCATGTGAGACATTCCTTTTCATATCTTCTCCTGTGTATTTATACCCATAAATAGTTATCTGAAAAAATAGTTTAAGTTGTATGGGTTTACATAAAATTTATCATCCCATATATCTTCAGTTTCTTGGTGTTTTTCATTTACTAACTTGTCTTAGAAATCTTTTTAACCCTCCATAGTGTTCTATAGTATGCATATACTAATATTTATACAGTTTCCTATTGATAGACATTGAGATTATTTACCATTTTTCTCTATTCTAAATGCTCCTGCAGTGAGAATTCTTGTAAAGCATGCCTTATGGTGTATATGCACAAGTGTTTCTCTGAGATAAATATAAAAATGTCAAGGGTGTGTGACTTTGACACTGTAAAGGATCCTGTCAAGCAGATTGCCTTTCAGTTCACATCAGAAGTGTCCGAGAGTATTTATTTCCACTTAATGAAATTATTGGACTTCTTTTCTAGACTTTGAATTTTTCTAATGGATTTGCTAATATTTTTATCGATTTACAGAAGTTCTTTATATATTCTGGATACTTTTCTTTATTAGACATGTTACATTTTTTTTTCTCCCAGTGTTCTTTGTTTAATTTAGTGTATATTTTGAAATTCATAAGCTATAACTTCAAATATAAGAAAGTTTATTTTTTCCCATTATTGATTTCACAGTCTGCATCTTGTTTAAGAAGGCCCTTCCCTATCACAAAGTCATAAACGTATTCTTTTGTAACTTCTATTACCTTTATAGTATTCCTTCTCTCAATACAGAATTTTTATATTGTCCCCAAATCACTTATTGAACAGTCCATCTCCTTAGAACTATTTTGAAAGGCTAACTTTACTAGATACTATGTATCACTTAGAAATCTGTTTTTCAGGAGTCATTCTTTTGTTTCAGTGATCTACTTTGTATGTTCTTCACCAGTATCACAATATTTTGATTATTAGAATTTTGTGATGTGTTTTGACATGTACTAAATGAATTTATCATATTGTTCTTAGTCAAATCTTATGAAAAAATATTTTATAAATTTTTAATTAAATTTTTTAAATTAAATACTTTTAAAATTATTTTATAATTGTAATTGGGTTTACATTAAATTACAGATTAATTTGTAGAGAATTAACAACTTTGGAATATTGTTCTCCCAACCAGGAACATAATATGTTTCTGGCCTTTATATTCTCTAGTTTTTTCCTAATATAGTTTTTTTCATTTTGCACTATATCAAACAGAAACAGAGTATGAGTATAGAAATAGAGTATAATGTATCAAACACCTATGACCAGCGTTAAACTTTACTAGAGCTTCACATTATGCCATATATTTCCTTCATATTATGATCACTTCTTAATAATAAAACAAGAAAGAGATGAGAACTCCCTGTATGTGTCTCCCAGATTCTTTTCTCCTCTCCTTCTCTTCTTCCCAGAGGTACCACAGTCTTGAATATTGTCAAGAGACATCTTTTTATTTGATAAATAGATACAATTTTATATAATATTATAGGCCATACTTACTTTCCAGGGTTGTTATATACTGTGTAGACATTGTTGTGTTTTTAGGTGATTTATGGTGAGTATTCACAGATGGATTATACTGTATAGTTGAAACACTGATAGAAAAGCTGGTAGGTTGATTTTTTAAGGTGTCTGGAATTCTGTGATTTCTGCTTGTGATTTTGTGATTGTTTCTTGTTTATTTGTATATATACCTGATAACAAGTTGAATGTAGTCCTTTTTAAATGTTTTTAAAAATTAAGCTGATTTCTTAACCTCCCTGTGTTTCAAGAGCAAATACACATTGACCATAGTTCCCTGAGAGGTGGTTGTGTTCAGCTAACTTGTTAGTACATAATGTTGGTTAGAGGTTACAGAGTGGTAAATGTCCTCCTGCTATAAATGTACAATGTATTATGTCATCGTATTTCAGCCTGGTTCACAATATGCCGACAGTTCTTTTCTTGCATCATATTTGTGAAAACCTTTTAGATCCTCTCATATTTTCACATATTTCGGCTCCATATTCGAGAATAAAATACATGTGCGTATTTTTAGTTTTTGTCAGCTTTAGATCTTACTTGACTCTGTTTTAACTTCTCAGGTACTAATGTAAGTGATGAGGATTTTCTTCTGCTGGAGCTTTTACACTGGTTTAAGGAAGAATTTTTTCAATGGGTAAATGACATTTTGTGCAGCAAATGTGGTGGCCAGACTAAGTCTAGAGGTGAATCACTGTTCCCCAATGATGATGAGATGAAGTGGGATGCAAACAGAGTAGAAGATCATTACTGTGATGCATGCCAGTTCAGCAATCGATTCCCAAGGTGGGTGTCCACTGCACAGTAAAGTTAGAGTGATCTCTTAATGGAATGGTTAGAAAAGAATTTTTATTAAATGAACTCTTCAATTATTAGAAATATATTCCTCTAGGACAGAGGTCGGCAAGCCATGGCTGGCAGGCTAAATCCAGTCCACATCCTATTTTTATAAGTCAAGTTTTACTGGAACGCATTTATGCTGATTTGTGTGCTTATGATCTGTAACTCTTTTTACATTCCAGTGGAAGGGTTGAATGAATACTAGCAGCAAAGGCTATATGGCCTGCAAAGTCTAAAATAATTACTGCCTTTTTATAGGAAAAGTTTGTTTATTCTTGCTCTGGAATATAAATTGAGTATAGTCTTAGCACATTTAATGATGTAAATCTGGTATTGTTCATTTAATTATATAACTTTTAACTTTCTGATAACTTTAATAATGATTGATAGCACATAAAAACAGCACTAGCAACATTAATAATAATACTGATAAATTGTGACAGTAAAGACAATGCTGTACTTAAAATAATCATCAGATGGTAATATGGAAGGTAGAAGTATAGTACCATCATATTATTTTCTTTTTAACAACAGAATTTTGTTTTAATCAGGTGCCTCCCCTGCCCAACCTAACATATTCTCATTATCTAAATTTTAAACTAAAGAAGTTTGTACTTCTCAGTTAACTTTTTTCAGTTACTGTCAATTCACAAGCCTCTTATCAATTTTTTTTAATTGACAATACTTATAAACGTTGGCTGTATCATTGGTCAAGAAAAGATACCAAGTATTTGAAATACCTAATTTTTGGAGCTTAGGGACTCAGTTTTGTCCTAACTAGGAACCAGCCCTCTGATATACAAGATAGAATATACAGAATCCAATATCTAGGAATTATATAAAATTAGTTCAAGTTATTTCTTCAGTCGGCATACATTTGCACAGGTACTTTGCAAATATTGGAAGGTAAAAAATATATATAATTAAATCTCTTTCCTCATAAACTTGCCTAGGCAGTTAGATAGAAACTGATAATGCAGTGTGGAGGGGCACAGGCTAACAAAGATATTTACTGTTTTCCTTTCTACTTGTTTGCTTGTTTAACTGTTAGCTGGTCTATGTAGAATTGGGATGATGAACACTGTCAATTCTAGGCTAACATCATTCAACTTGGCACAAGTAGTATATAGAAGAGGCATAGGATGCTCTAATTCTGCCATTATTACTTCTTCATGTAAATTTACATCTTTTTTCAGTTACTTAACTACTTAATTTTAAATTCATTTAATTTAGCTAGTTTAAGCAACAGCATCTGCTTAAGACAAACTTGTCATTGTCGAGCCAGTTTATTCATCTAATGGTTTCTTTCCACAAGCTCATGGCCAACATCTCTGCTCAGCTAGGGCACATTTCTTGCTTAGCTTTATCAGCCAAGATCCTTCTCAACACAGTATGCAAAATTTGGTATTCTCCAATTTTATGATAATTTTATAATTGGAGTACCTTTTTAAAACATTGTTACAAACATCTTTCAAAAAACAACTTCCAAATTAGCAAGCACCTTTAAGTCACTAAGAAGGAAAACAACTCAATCAGAAAGATCATTAGAGGGATGCCTGGGTGGCTCAGTCGCTTAAGTGTTGGCTCAGGTCATGATCCCAGGGTCCTGGGATCGAGTTCTGAGTTGGGCTCCTTTCTTAGCAGGGAGCCTGCTTCTCCCTCTGCCTGCCACTCCCCCTGCTTGTGCGCTCGCTCGCTCTTTCTCTCTCACTATCTCGTTTTCACTCTTTCTGACAAATAAAATCTTAAAAAATCATTAGACAGAAAAGTAGTATTTTAAGTAGAATTGAGTTCACTAAGTTTTAAAATCTTTATTGAGTAGTTTGTTAAAGTTGTTTACCTTTTAAATGCATGAGCTAATTATACCACTTGTTAGAATAATACTAATGCTTTAAGCAGATTTCCTAGAGAATCTCTGCCTGTCCAGATCTAATCTGCCCTTCAAAGCCAGTTTAAATACAAGCTCTCCTCCCAACCACTCTCCCATAACATTCACATCTGACCTATTGTATGGTTTTGTCACATTCTGCCATGTAATAGTTATTTGTGTTAATTTCTTCTTCCTCTAAGGCCTGTAAACTCCTTGAAGGCTGTACCACTGTTTAATCATTTTTCACTAAAGCTTCTATTAACAGAATGCCTCATGTAGTCTAGGTTCTTTAATCACTATCTAAGAATGTGAAATGAAGCTAATATTATATGTCAACTATATTTTTATTAAAAATAATTTTCAAAAATGTGAAATGAAGAAATATTTACTGTTTAGGACAGAGGTAATATAAATTGTGTAAAATTCTTGATTTTGTTAAAGCTTTTTTATGGTTATTTTAAAACAGATATAATAACCCTGAGAAACTTTTGGAAACAAGATGTGGACGGTGTGGCGAGTGGGCCAATTGTTTTACACTGTGCTGCCGAGCCTTAGGGTTTGAAGCTCGCTATGTTTGGGATTACACAGGTACAAAACGTAGTGTAAGCAGAGTAGTAGGGCTGTGCAGACTTCAGGATTGGGTTTATTGTCTGGGCTCATCATTTTCTGTTATTTTCTGGCCTTGTCATTCTGAACTTCCATTTACCTTCTTTTAAAATAACAATAATATCAGCCTCATAAGATTTTTGTGGGGATCTCAAGATTTTTGTAGTACACTTACCATTTTGCCAGGTACTTTAAACATGACACTACAAGCACTTTTATAAACAATTTACCATGACACTTGTAATAATGCTTTTTCCATATGAATAATAACATGTAATATGCTCTAGAAATCTTCATTTTTGTAGGGATTAGTATAAAAGATGTAGTGATCTTAAACCTCAGTATACAAAAAAAAAATGTAATAAAAACCATGTAAATTTATATTGTCCTTATTTAGAAATGACTCTTCTCATCTTCATTTTAAAAAGTTGTTTCCCTTGTTCTCAGAATTTTACTTGTGTTTCTGTTGTTTTTTAGGATAAAATGAAATCTTCACTTAACAATTCCTGTTCTCTTACAATCAAATATAGAACATCAATAACCAGAGATCCTTTGTTAGACCTCCTACTGGTTCTGGGTATTAAAGGGCAAAAGAGACTGCAGTTTCAAAAGTGGCATTAGCTCCTTCATGTCAGCAAAGACTGAGACTGACGTTTTTGATGCTGTTGTTCAGTATGTTCGCCTTTTTAGAGTTACAGCTCACATTATTTTTAATTAAGCTTAAAACTGACTGCATTAAAGGACATATTCCAAAAACATTTTCAAGGATTTCAAAGAGACAGAAAAATTAAAACAAGTATTCTAGAGTCTCGTGTGCCCCAAAATGCTCAGACCTATTAACTAAAATTTAAGACCTTTACAAATTCTGACATGATCCTTAAGAGTTTGCGTATAGTTGTTGGAAATCATTCTGGTTTTAGAAACTTCACTTTTATTTCCTTTCTTTGTGTTGCTCTCTTGTCTCTTGAGTAGACCATGTCTGGACAGAAGTGTATTCTCCTTCTCAGCAGCGGTGGCTGCACTGTGACGCATGTGAAGACGTGTGTGATAAGCCACTCCTTTATGAAATAGGGTGGGGCAAGAAGCTCTCCTACGTCATTGCATTTTCTAAGGATGAGGTACGGCATAAGCAAAAAAAATTTTTTCTAAGAATGAAATATAATTCCTTTTGGACAGCTTTTGAAGATATAGTTGACATACAATAAGCAGCTTATATTTAAAATGTATAATTTAATAAATTTTGTCATTTGTATGCACCCATGAAATTATCTTTGTAGTCAAGAGAGTAAATATACTCACCGTCCCTGGAAGTTTCCTTATGTCCTTTCTTACCCCTTCTTCTTGCCCCTCTCTAGGCAACCATGCATCTGCTTTCTCTCATTATAGATTAATCTGCACTTCCAGAGTTTTATATAAAATGGAATCATACAGTGTATGTTCTTTTTGGTGAGCGTGGTCTGGTTTTTTTTTACTCAGCATAATTATTTTGAGATTCATCCATGTTGTTCTTACATATCAATAATTTATTATTTTTGGGCACCTGGGTGGCTCAGTTGGTTAAGCATCTGCTTTCAGGTCAGGTCATGATCTCAGGGTCCTGGGATCGAGCCCCGTGTCAGGCTTCCTGCTTAGCGGGGAGCCTGCTTCTCCCTCTCCCTCTCCGTCTTCCCTTCCCCTCCCCCACTCGTGTTCTCTCTTGCTCACTCCACTCTCTCTCAAATAAATTTTTAAAAATCCTTTAAAAAATAATTTATTGTTTTTATTGCTGAGTATTCCATTGTATGCATGTACCATAGTTTGTTTATCCATTCACCTGTTGATGGGCATTTGGGTAATTCCCAGTTTTTTTACTATTTCAAATAAAGCTGCTGTAAACACACACAAGTCTTTATATCGCCATATGCTATCTTTTCTCTTTGGTAAATGCCTAGAAGTGGAATGACTGGATCATATGGTAGGGGTAGGTGTATGTTTAACTTTTTAAGAAACTGCTAAACTCTTTTCCAAAGTCATGTGCCATTTTACATTCTCACCAGCAGTATGTGAGAGTTTCCAGTTTCTCTGTATCCTTGCTAACACTTAGTATGGTTATCTGTTTTTGTTTTAATTTTAGCCCTTTTAATAGATATGAGGTGGTATCTCATTGTGGTTTTCATTTGCATTTCCCTGATGACAAATGATACTGAGTATCTTCTTATTGCTTATTTGCCATGCATAGTCCTCTTTGCCCATTTTTTTTAAATTGGGTTGTTCATTTTCTTATTGTTGAGTTTTGAGAATTCTTCATATATTCTGCATACAAGTCATTTTTCAGATAAATGCTTTGCAAAGATTTTCTCCTTGTCAGTGCTGTATCTTTTCATTCTGTCAGTGACTTTTAGAGACAAAATTGATAATGTTCAGTTAATCAATTTGTTCTTTAGGGATTGTGCTTTTTTTCTTTTTTAAATGAGGTATAGCAGACAGAGTTGCACATGTACAACATAATGAATGATTCAGTATTTGTATAGATGTGAAATGATGGGTTGTACTTTTTGATGTATCTAAGAAATTTTTGCCTTGCCCAAGCCACAGTGATTTTATCCTGTGTTTTAAAAGTTTTATACTTTCAGTTTTACATTGGGTTCTATCATCCATTTTGAGTTAATTTTTGTATATAGTCCACTGTGTGGGTTGAAATTCATTATTTTCCATTTGGATAACAAATTGTTCTAGCATCATTTGTTGAAAAGGTTGTCTTTTTTCCATTGAATTGTCTTTGTACCTTTGTCAAAAATTAGTTCTTTAATATAAATTTAATATAATAAAAATGGAACAAGGTTTTATTTGTTTAATTTTATGTAATCAACTTTGTAAATAAGTTTTTAAAAGCTAAATGTTCTGGGAATCTCATTTTGTCACAGGATTTCCTGAAAGTGTACCTGTTAGAAAATGAATAAAAAGTATATTCTTTTTTACTTTTTTTCATAGGTTTTAAAATTTAACAAATTAAACAAAAGATAGCATTTTAAAAATCTAAGAATTACATACATTCTAGGTGGTTAGCAAAAGGTTGATGGTTGTATTCTTGTTAAATACTGTATTCTGTAATTTGAGGTGGTTGATGTCACTTGGCGATATTCTTGTAAACATGATGAGGTAATCTCCAGAAGAACTGAGGTTAAAGAAGAATTACTTCGAGAAACTATTAATGGACTTAATAAACAGGTACGAGCATTTGGCATTTTTGAAAGGACATTTGAAGTTTTTTATATAATCAGGAAAGGCCAGTTTTTAACCCATTGAAATTCTGAAAGTAGTAGCATTATTTTGCAAGCAAAAATATTCTAATATGTTAAAGTGTTTTTCTGTTCATTGAAAATTTTGAGACTTATTTTAAATATGTGGCTTTTTTGCATATTCAATTGTCATAACATCTCTTTCCAAAGTTTAGTGAAACAGAATTTCAGTGTATGTAATACTAGACATAAAAAGTATGTTTTTATTTTTCAAAGAAATTGTGTCTTGAATATAATTACACACATTTCTCCAAGGATGGAAATTTTTGAAAACAAGGCACAGGAAATTGTTAACAGTGACTACTTCTGAAGAGAGGAACTAGAGGTTGAAAAAGGAAGATTCAGTTTTTATTTTATATCCCTTTGGTAGTATTGAAATTTTTTACTATTATACATGTGTGGGGTTTTTTTTACAATTTAAAAGCCAAACCACTAATTTTGCTTCTGGCAAGCAGTTAGAATAGGGCAGATCCACTTAACCCAGTGATTGAGTTTCAAGGTGAAGTTTCTTTCCGTCTGTTTGGAATTTCACCTTCTAATGTGCAGCCCTTCAGAGAGCCTAACCTGAAAATCTGGAGTATTTACTAGAGCCTCTCACCTTGAAAGGCTTTGAACTCCAGCCTATTAACTCCACAGTACTGTGATTCTGTAAAAATTCTGCTGTGTTCTTCTGCACGTGAGCCATCATTTCGTGGTTGTTTTCTCACTCTCTTTTGCTCATACCAGTTAATAATTGGCAAATGCCTGGAAGGGAAAGAGGTGTATTTTCAGTTCACCACAATTCATTTCTTTCCTTGGGATCTTAGCTTCTTTAGCTCTGGTTACCTTGGTAGCTTTCTGTTGTATTTAAATAGGCGTTTGTATGTGTGTATCTGCATGTGATGTTTTGCCCAGCTTTTGTACCTTTTCTTGGTAGGACAGTTGGTCTGGCACAAGCTGGTCTGTCATAGCTGGAAGCAGAAGTTGCTACCTCCATTTTAAAATCTAGGACAGTAAAGAAGAGTTGGATATGGATGTCAAATTATTTCTTTACATAAAATTACATAAAATTTGTAAAATTTAAGTTTTCCACAGTGTCTTATTTTCCAAATAACTATGTGTGAACAAAAAGTTGGTTATATCTTTCAAGATCCCATTAAGATACAAATGTTTTATGTATATTCCTCCTTAGAGGTGGACCTCTACATTTCCCTCATCTTAATGACTTTTTTAAAAACATGAATTTCAGAGGCAAATATCTTTGTCAGAAAACAGAAGAAAAGAACTTCTCCAGAGGATAATTGTGGAGCTTGTTGAATTTATATCTCCCAAAACCCCTAAACCTGGAGAACTTGGTGGAAGAATATCTGGGTCAGTGGCTTGGAGAGTAGCCCGAGGTGAAATGGGTCTAGAGGTATTTAATTCATTATAGCATGATAATCTTCTCACTTGACTGTTTCCAATACTGTGCTCTTTGCTTACAGAAAAATGCAATGGCCATGACCTTTCTTTCTTTTTTTTTTTTTTTTTAAGATCTTATTTATTCATTTGACAGAGAGCATAAGCAAGGGGAGCTGCAGGGAGAGGGAGAGGGAGAAGCAGACTCCCTGCTGAGCAAAGAGGCCGATGTGGGGCTCGGTCCCAGGACCCTGAGATCATGACCTGAGCCAAAGGCAGATGCTTAACTGACTGAGCCACCCAGGTGGCCCCAGGCCATGACCTTTCAATGAACTTTTTAGAGTAATTATTAAAAAACATAAACATGTGAAAGAACCAATAATTGATTGACATAGTATATTCACATGCAGGAGTTAGCAAGGCATGTTAAAATAGGATTTTCCTATGTAAATTTTCAGTGTAGTGTAACTATTACTGAAGTACATACAGAAAAATATACAAATTATAAGTGTACAGCTTAACAAATTTTCACAAATTGAGCACCCATGTAACCACCAACCAGAGTGAGAAATAGACCACCAGAATCTGAGGAACAACCATGAGTTCCCTTCCAGTCACTTCTGCCACCACTAAGAATAACCATTATCCTGGTTTCTAACATCATAGATTAGTTTTGCCTGTTACTGTGCTTTATGTAAATGGAATTGTAACATACGTACTCTTGTGAATACTTTTTTTCTCAATATTATTTTGTGAAATTCAGACTTGCTGCTGCATGTTTATGGCACATTTATTCTCATTGCTGTATAATATTCCATTTTATAAATGCAATTTATCCATGCCACCATTGATAGGTATTTGGGCTGTTGCTAGGTTTTGACTGTTAAAAATCGTACTGCTGTGGACATTTATATACATGCTTTAGGTGAATGTCTTTATGCATTTGAGTTAGGTATATACCTAGGAGTGGAATTTCTAGGTGATAGCCTTGTTGGATACTGCCAAGCAGCTTTCCAAAGCGGTTGGGCCAGTTTACACTCTCACCAGCAGTGAATGCGAATTTTCCACATCTTCACCTGTAGTTGGTTTTGTCTTTTTCATTTTAGCAGCTCTGGTGGTATGTAGTAGTATTACATTGTGATTTTACTTTGTATTTTGGTGATGACTAATGAAGTTGAATGCCTGTTCTTTAAATTTTTGGATATCCTCTTTTGGGAAATGCTTGTTCAAGTTTTTCAAAATAAGATTTAATACGTTTTTAGAGCCATGTTTACCTTTTCTCATATATATATATGAAAAAATATATATATGAATATATATGAAATATATAATATTTAAATATATATATTTAAATATATATGAAAATATATATAAATACGTATACTTATATATATATATATAAATTTATAAAGTACAGTGGGAAAAATAATAGAATCTGGATAATCCAGTGGATGAAAGTGTTTATTTCATATATATTTGCTATATATATCTGGTATTGGCTAGAAATATCATTGCTGGTGTAATTACTATTATATTGTCAAATTTATATTAAGACTTTATGTCTTGATTAATGTCCCAAAATTAAATAATGAACAATGGAAATATGCCTATATTAGGGGCTAGGTGAAAAGCAATGTGCTCTGT
The DNA here is from genome assembly GCF_029215605.1 of Mirounga angustirostris. Taxonomy (NCBI): domain Eukaryota; kingdom Metazoa; phylum Chordata; class Mammalia; order Carnivora; family Phocidae; genus Mirounga; species Mirounga angustirostris. The sequence continues at coordinate 138,941,870 of NW_026991709.1, read as the reverse complement.
AATGGACATTAAAAAAGTACAGTAGACCTGTCCCTTGCGCTTAGGGAACTTAAAGTTCACTCACTAGAAAGTGTTTTATGTAAATGTCTAAGAAGATATGTAATGAAAAATGCTTAGAAGGAAAATAACCCACCATGATATCATATCAAAATTCCAAAGAAATTAGGGTTTTATATCTACTTTTTCTAAATTTGCCATTGTTGCAACTCGTTTCTCCAATAAAGGAATATGTCCAAAGTGGGCAAATCATCCCCAGTAAACTTTGTTTGCTTTTTAATTTACTTCAGGAGGCAGTTGAAAGTGTTGGTTCAGCCACAGAATTACAAGATCTAAATTCAACAGATAATTCAAATCACTGCTGATGCAGTGCAAGTTACAAGTTTAAATCTAAATGAAGCCAGTTTAAAAGAGCTAATTTAATTCACAGCTGTGTTCAATTTAAATAAAACATTGATATTAGGTCTTCATTCTTTTTTCTTTTTATGGACGGATGTGCTTCCTCTTGTATGGCATGTAAGTTGATTAAACTTTAAAAATATGAATTGGGTCATATGCCCAGATTGTCTTCTCTTTTGAAATTTTTTTTTAATTCCTCAATTACTGGAGACCATTACAGACATGGATTTAAAACATCATTTTCCTGGGCGCCTGGGTGGCTCAGTTGGTTAAGCGACTGCCTTCGGCTCAGGTCATGATCCTGGAGTCCCGGGATCAAGTCCCACATCGTGCTCCCTGCTCAGCAGGGAGTCTGCTTCTCCCTCTGACCCTCTTCCCTCTCGTGCTATCTCTTTCAAATAAATAAAATCTTTAAAAAAAAAAAAACATTTTCCTTTTTAGAAGTAGATGTTTGTTTTAAAAGTAAATTGAATAATGAAAAATGTCCTAAAAAGTTCTGGAACTGCACCTTGAAATCGTTTGGAAAAGAAGGAAACATTGGTGATATTATTTCCAGAAAGAAAAGTTTTATCTTAATCTTAGATTTAAAAGATTTTATGAGGGGCACCTGGCTGGCTCAATCAGTTGAGCATCCAACTCTTGGTTTCGGCTCAGGTCATGACCTCAGGGTCATGAGACTGAGCCCCACATCAGGCTCCACACTCAGCACAGAGTCTGCTTGTCCCTCTCCCTCTGCTCCTCCCCCCACTCGCTTGCCCTCTCTATTAAATAAATAAATAAAATCTTAAAAAATAAAAGATTCTGTGAAATATTAATGTTATTCTTGCTCCATTATTCAGTTGCATATATGATTATGTTCAGTAGCATAAGTATCTTTTACCTTTGGTAATTAGTTATCCTTTGTAAATTAGTAGATAATGCTACTTTTAAATTTTGTTTCCATTTGGCTTCTGTCAGCACCTTATAATATCTTTGATAAAGAAGAAAAGAACTGGGAAGTTTTGTTACATGCTTGTTTTGAAGTTATCATTCATAATTATAAATCATTTTATAAAAATAAGCTGCTTTTTTTCTTTACCTTTTTGACAGTAATATTCACAGGTTCTACTAGGGAATTATCTTTTTCATATATTTAGCGTTACTATTTTAATAATGCTGACAGTGATGTATATACACAAACACTTTTTGTTTCTAAGATGTTTTATATTCTGCTTATTGATTCTTGTACATTTGAAGTTTTCATATTGTTTAATACCTAGTACCCAATGTTTAACAAAAAAGCATTGCCTACTCTTTTGATTGATTAGCAAATACTGTGGCAAGACATTGACACAGACTAGAGCAGTGGTTCTCAGTGGTGGGCGATTTTTGCCTTCCAGGGGATATTTGGCAATGTCTGGTAAGACAACCTGCAAAGCACAGGGCAGCCCCTATAACAAAATGCTACTATGCCCATGTTTAAAGAAAAGGGCCATTGTGTTAGTGGCACATAAAGACACAGGATAAATATATTATCTTTCCTAGACTTTAGATTCACGCAGTGATTTCAGGATTTCTGGGGATTTACATTACAACAAACATGAATTTATTTTGGGCTAGAAGTTTTTCCTGGAATTTTAAGGTAAAGCATGACCTTTTGTAGTAATTTACACATGTGGAGAATTGTTTCAAGCTATGTGTCCCAGGCACTCTCCTAGCTTAGGGTATCAGGAAATGATACTAATGAAATGGCTTTAAGTTCAGGCCAGAAGGATGAGAAAGAATCAAGTATATGGAGAGTGGAAAGAATAGCATTCCAGACAGCGGGAATAGCATGTGTCAAGGTCCTGAGGCAAGAACTAGCTGGACCTTTTTGAGGAGCTAATGGAAGAGTAACATGAGATTGGTTGGAAAAGTAAGTAGGGAATAGATCATTTAGAGTCCTAGTAGCCATGGTAAAGGTTTGGAGTTTAAGTACAGTGGAAGTCACTGGAGTGCGTTAAGCAAAAAAGTGACATATCCCAATTTATCCCAATATCTAAAAAATCACTTTCATTACCATGTGGAGCATGGATAGGAGAGGTAAGAGTTGATAGCTGGGAGTCAACTTTAGGAGACAATAGGAGTCCAATTTGGAGATGTTGGTGGTAGAAATGAAGAAAGAGAAGTGAATTTAGGTTGAACACAAATCACAAAAATATAAATCAGAGCTATATATAGTTATACTTCTCGTTTTCTGTTTAGTAATTGTTGGTGCTATATCCACATCATACTAATCCTACTTAACCTATAAAATATTTTCCAAAATTTTTAATGGCACCAACTCTTCATTTTCAAGTTGAAGGAAGCTCTTACCACTGTACATAGCAGTTCCTCATATATAGTCTTCCATTATTTTGAAAACTAATTCTGCTTTCTTTTTAAGAGAAAAGAAACCCTGTTCATCCCCTCTGAAAATGAGAAGATTTTGAAACAACTCCACCTTTGTTACAATGTTGTGAAAGATAGTTACGTCCGAGTTTCAAATAATAATCAGACCATTTCTGGATGGGAGAACGGTGTGTGGAAAATGGAATCCATATTCAGAAAAGTTGAAACAGACTGGAACATGGTAATTTCATGCATGAAACTGTTTAAAAACTTTGTCATTGTTTAAACAAATGTAGATTATTTCAGTAGTGTATAATGTGAAAACTAATATATCAAAATTTTAGTGATCTTCAAACCTGTAAAAGAAAATCCTGCTTCCAAGATTTGTTTAATCAAAAGTCCCTAAGAAATTTGTGCATTTGTATCAAGGAAAGCATCCATTTTCATCAAAGAGGCTGAACTTAACTCACTCATGGGGAAAATAAGTGTGCGACCAACTCATGACTAGTTTTTGCCTGAATATATAAAATATAGTGTTATTTAATTCCTTCACAGGTACTTATTGATTACCTACTAAATGCAGGCTATTGGGGACTCTAACATTTAATCTAAAGTCCCAAGAGCTAACCATTTAACACACTTTAATTTCATAAGAATGTGGATGATTAAGCAGCTATATTGGTTATTTCTTCTCCATGCCCTAAAGAATAAAGGAATGGATGCTAGGACTATAGTAGTTTACTTATACCCACCTGCACTGTCAGCACAGGTTATCTGTTACAGGTAAGAAGCTTTGCCTTTAAACTCACCTCCCCTTAAATACGCGCCAGAAGTGAACACAGAACTATTCACATGACCTCAGTAGATCGAACCATGTTATTGATAAATTTTCATAGGAGTTAATCAGCTTATAGGGAGCTTTTAAAGTTTGAGTAGGAAGGGAAGTTTCTCATTTGTAAGACATATTGGCTAGATTTTAAAAGTAAGTCACGGGTTAACAGCTGCTAGTGTTTATGCTTATCACTGTTCTAGGCATTAATCAGAATACAGAAGACATACAGAGATGAGATCCTTGCCTTTTCTTTTCCAGTCGTATGTTTTGGTTCTAAAATTTACCTTGGTGCTTATATTGGTGATCTTTTTGTATTAAACTAAGAATAACTTACAACATTATTAAAATTGTAGGTTTAGGAATTTTCTTCTTGAGTTGAAGAACATAAAAAATAGAGCAAGATCAAATTGAAAATTTTAAGATGTGTATATCTGTAATTGATTATGTAGTTAATGAGAGAGGATGAACTTCTCTGGAAGACTATTCTTAGCCTAAAGATTCTTCGGAACAGAAAGCAGGATAGGATAGACATGTTATTTATCCAAGGACTAAGCTATCCTTGTGGAACTAAAGAAAGAGTATGCCTTTCTTCCTCACCAGCAGTGTTAATGGAGAAAGTTAATGGAGAAAATAATGACTTTCTGCAGAAGATGTGGTGTGATGAGAAACAGATCGATTCTATGGGATATTTCTTCTCTGTCTTACTCATTTGTTCATCAGCAAACATGTACTGAACGCCTGTTATGTCAGGCGTTGTTCTCAGCTACATGGATAAAAAGATAAAGATACGGTTTCTGCCCTCACAATCTAACAGGGGAAGCTGAAGCATAAACAGCCATCTTATCCACGATGCAGAGTGCTATAATAAGGATATCAACACATTGCTATGGAAACACCAAGGAGGGAGTAATTAGCTCTGGCTGTGGGAGTTGGGGAAAGCTCCGCAGAGCAGGCGACATTTGAGCTGGACGCTGAAGGATGAGTAGGTGTTCATAAAGCAAGGGAACAGTAGGGGAAAAGCATGCAGTACATGGCATGTTTTGGAGTTCTCTGAATAGACCATTGTGGCCAGACGGTATATTTATGAGTAAGAGTTAAATAATGTAAAGGAGATGCAGAGGCCATTAAGTAAAAAACAGGCTCCCACTCAATTTTAAGTTTATGCCTTGATATACGTGTACAAAGGACATCACTTAGAAGTTGAATGACTCTGTTTCGAGTTATAATATGAAGAAAATATTAGAATCTTAATTACACTTACAGAGTCTAATAACTCAGAAGTAATATATTGCCATTGAAACATTGAATTTTCCACCTAAGTCAATATTTTTAGTTTTGTATTAGCATGTTCCCAATTAGGGATTCTCTAGCTCCACTAAATAGAAGAAGCCTATTTCCCACCACACCTTTCCTCAGTAACCTCCAGCCTGGAATCATGACAGATCACATGCAGCCTGCCCTCAGATATTTAGAACAGATTCTTACCCTCTCAAAGAGTTAGCCTCCCAAGAACAGGGAGACTTACTAAATGTTACTGTTTGGCAAATACACTGTTCAGTGATGTCTTATTTGGAAGGAATATAAAAAGCTGAATCAAGAAGACCAATATATCTTTTAGGAGGCAAATGATAACACCTTGATAAAAGTGTTAATAGCTTCCTAATTAGTCTTCCTGCATCTCACAGTTGTTTTCCATGCTGTTAAGCCAGAAAAGCATTTTCCAAACCCCAGTCATTACTGAGTGCTCGTAGGGTAAGAAATAGCTCAAGTCTCTTCTGAGTCTGGCCTCTGCCTTCTTCTCTGGCCTTGCCTTGCACCATGCTACCCCCTTGCTCTACATTGCAGTGGCACTGCCCTTCTTCCTTCTGTACAGAACCCCTTTTACTTTCCTTTGTGTTAGATTCGCTTATTCCTTTGCTTGGAACTTGGTATAAGCCTCACTCGCTCTAGTCCCAGCTAACTGGATCCATTTCCCCCTTTATTTATTCATTGTACATGTACCTCTCCTTCATGACATTTATTTAACAAATTTGTGTAAGAATAGATTATTTGTCTCTGTCCTACTAGAATTGTAAGCATTCTCAAAGAAAAGGCTTTGTCTTTTTTTACTCACTTGTACTCTCAGTATGCATATGTCTAGCATAGTGCCTGATAAATGTTTAGTAAAGATTGCTGAATATAAGAAAGAATGTTTGAATGCATATGGCATAAATTCTATACCACCCTCAGACTGTGTAGAATGTCAAAGATACTCTGTCTTCATTCAGACTATCCCTTGGCATGTCCTTAGGTACTTCTTGCAAAGTGTCATCTTTGTCACTAGAGTCACTTTAGCACTTTTTGGGGTGTGGCATTATGTCAAGAATTGATTCATTTAGTCATTCAGTAAACATGCATTGTCAGACATTGTGCTTGGCCCTTAGGATGTAATGATAAATTAGGAGTCGAGCCTCAAGGTGAGCATAGACTACTGGAGGAGAAAGACATGTGGACCACTTGTTCAGATTAGTGAGATAAGTGCTAGAAGAATATGGATCTGTATATGACTCTAAGGGAAAGAAGACAGAATGAAGAGCCACTATCCCTTCTTGAGTCAGAGATGATGACCTTGCAGAAGAAGTAATACCTGAATAGGCTTTTGGAGAAGGAGGCAGAGGGAGAGTTTCTCAGTGTGGAGATAGGATGTAGAAGAAGGGAGCAGGAGATATAGCATGTGCAAAAGCACTGGGGTGAGAAACGTCTGGTATATTTAGGGAAGAGTATGTAGTAGGAAATACGGGGGAGAAGAGTGGGAAATGAGACTAGAGGGGCAAACAGTGGTCAGGTCCCAGGGACTTTGATTACCTTGCAGTTACGTAATAGGAAACCATGAAAGATTTCAGGCAAGGGAAGGACATGATCACACTCATGATCCAGAGGTAATTACGGAGGCTACAAATAGAAAAAATAAGCATAATACGGAAAGATGTAAATACAGTGGGGACTGACATGTTTGATTTCAGTGATAAAATGGAATAACCAAAAACAATCATGAGCAATACCAATTTACTAGCATTAAATTAAAATCTAGGGGCTTCTGGGTGGCTCAGTTGGTTAAGCGACTGCCTTCGGCTCAGGTCATGATCCTGGAGTCCCGGGATCGAGTCCCGCATCGGGCTCCCTGCTCTGCAGGGAGTCTGCTTCTCCCTCTGACCTTCCTCCCTCTCATGCTCTCTGTCTCTCATTCTCTCTGTCTCAAATAAATAAATAAAATCTTTAAAAAAAAAAAATTAAAATCTATTGAAATGCAGTTCTGCTAGATATGTGTAGGAATATGTGCAGAGTGTCTGTTGTACAGTAAACTTGTTAATTTTTTTTTTTTAACTAGAGTTAATCTTAACAGGCTAAGCAGAAAAATCATTTTAAGAGCAGAGCAAAGAACAGCTTCAACAGTGCAGTACAAACCAAACCTCCAGAAAACCATAGCAGTGGACAGAACAGCGTGGCATATAGTAATCAGAAAATCTTTAAGTAAGGATCTTCTCTAGAATGTGAAAAACATAAAACATAAAGAAGCTCATGTGCATATTGTTCTCAGTCGTGAAAATTGTGGTCACAGCCATAATCCAAAGGATAAGTTTGCGTTGTGTGCATTGTTAATGGCATAGCTGAGACCTTAAGCCATACACAGACTGGTCTCATTGTCACCCATAGGTTGTGATCTGCCTGCACTGTATGCCTTACAGTTGCCAAAAAAAGGGAAGGGATGGGTCACTAAAGGGAGGGGGTGGGGTGCTGTATAGATTTCAAGTCTGTAGGGGTAAACTCCATGACTTCTGATTTTACTCTTCCTGCTGCTAAAGTAAGGTAGCTCTTGGTAGTCCCCGAAACTGCAAGAGCAAGCCTATAGAACTGCACACAGTAAATGGCACCGATGAATTAAACAGCCGACAGCCAAAAATTTGTCTAAGATAACCCAAGAAGTAAGGAACATCCAATAGTTTAAAAAAAAAAAAAAAAAATTCTTTCTCTAGACCAAACAATTGAATATTTGAAAGTTTATAAAGTACTTTTTTTCTCCTAAATAAATTATAATTACTGGTTCTGTTGCTATTACACATAGAAAGGACTACAGTTGGGTATTTATATAAATCTTACTGTTTGGGCACATTTCAGTTATCAAACTGAGTATACATATTCTTGATAGCTTCTACCTCCAGAAATGCTGAGTTAAAATTAGTTGGTTAAAATGGTACAGACAATATATTGTGAGAAAAAGATGACATGAATTTTCAGTATCAATAGAGTCTTTTATTTCCATATACTGTTTCTTTAGCCTAAGAGACCTTTTATTTGCTCACAATGTGTTTGAATGTTTGTTTAAGCATTTAAGAATTCCATGATGAATTCTATCCTATCCTTTAACTTTTTAGAGTCTTAAAAACTGATGCCTTTACGACTGAAAAATGTAAATTTTAGAACAAGCAATTGTCTCAGACATGTTCAACAGCTATTATAAACCTTCTTATGACAGTTAAAACCACAGCTGTGGCCCAGACCCATGTGGTATAACTAAGACAATTCTGGGAGTAAGCTAGGAATTTGAAATTAACCTGACTTCAATCTGTCATATTTTATACCCACACTTTTAGGGGGAGGGGATCATTTGAAACTACTGAACTCTAAAAAAGATATAAGACGTAAAAAAGTATATACTGAGATATAAATCTGAATGTATTTGTCTTAAGATTACTTTTCCCCAGTTCTTTTAGTTTCTTCCAACCACCTTTCTTCCAATAACCCTACTGTTTGGCTCATCTTTTCCAGTTAATCCCCTTTACTAGGCATGGTTTTGAAGTAGTAATTAAATTACAGGTAATCCGTAGACGGCCAGTAGTTTAGGATAGATGGAACCAGTGACTCCCAGGGGGCACTGGTCAGTCCTCAGCCCCAGGTGTAGGAGAAACACTGCAGTGGGAATATGTGGGCATTAGAGGAGTTTATAGTGAGATTGCCCTAAACTTGAGTGGAGCAGTCAGCACTTCCATACGTCTAGGTGTGCCATCCAGTGCAATCTAGTCTAAAGAGTTTAAATCATTTTCCGTGAGGAGTGATTGTTTTTAGTTGTTGATAACTTCCAGCTCACTGATTCTAAAAACTTTCCAATTAAATTAGCTGACATATTTAACCTGGAAGAAAAACTATAGGTTGTGAAATAGAATAGACTATCAATAGAATGCTAGCAGTGATTGATTTTTTACTTGATGACTAAAAACAGGTAGTAGGACATTTCCATGGCAGATGTATCATATGGTACTTCTATTTGTCCCAAGAAGTAAGAGGTTTCTAAAAGAATATGTGTGTATGCAAACTTTTAATACTTAAATACTATTTATTAAACCCATATGAATCCAGAGCCTGTGCCCCCAGAAAACTTATGATTTGGTTAAGATCATACTAAGTATACACCTGATACAAGTTACATTTGGGTAAAGAATTATTGGCAGTTCACAATGGTGTGAAATTCTGAAGGACTGTGAAAGCTGAGAGTTCGGATTTTAAGCTCAAGACAGTTACTTGCTGTACATTCTAGACCATGCAAATGATAGGAAGGATGTGGGCTTTTAAAAAGATTAATTAGGCAGTTGGAGAAAGATGAGCATAAAGTCATGACTATAGTGGTAAGTGTGGTATAAATAAGGAAAGCGTTTTTTTGAGATTTATTTCAAAGAAATGCATGAGTTATTGTGTGAGTTTGAGCATCAGGGATAAGTGATTAAAGAGTCAAATTTTTAGGGGCTTGGGCCTGGGTGAATGGAGTTACCTGTGAAAGACCAAGGCTGTGGATGTCAGTGTTCACGTCCACATCTTCAAGAATGTACTTGAAACTATGAGAGGAGATGAGCTGGAAGCAGCCAGTAAACTTGGATGCCTTAAATAGTATATATTTAAAGTGGTAAGGGTCACTGATAGTGAAAGAATGGGAGCATACTATGTAGAGAGACAGCATGAATACTACATTTTAAACCATTACTTAACAATGACTGAGTTATTTTCTTAACTTAGGTAGATGGCCCATCTCGTTCTAGGAAAGCTTATCTAAAAATCCAGACTTAGAAAAGAAGATAAAGAATAATTGCATTTAAGAGGATTCTTCATTTTCAGCAGGACTCATCATAAAGTTCATGTTAAATAGCTGGACTTAACTAATTTAAAAGAAAATATGATTTACTAAAATGTGGTTAGCATCTACCCCTTAGCGCTATATTTATCGGGGCACCTGTATCCAAGTATCTTTCTTCCAGAGCAAAATACACTATAGGAAAAATTGCTGATAAAATGCAAAATGTTAACAGTAAAAATCTTCTCAGTGGGGAAGAAATTAGGTTTTTAATAATCGTTTGTGTATAGTACCCTATGACAGTAAGACTTTGACTATATGTGTTTTCTGCACTGTTTTATTATTTGTGACAATTCTTTGTTCTCCTCCTCCTTTGTAGGTATATTTAGCCCGAAGGGAAGGATCATCTTATGCTTATATTTCCTGGAAGTTTGAGTGTGGGTCAGTTGACCTAAAAGTAGATAGCATTTCCATTAGAACAAGTAGTCAAACCTTTCAGACTGGAACAATACAGTGGAAATTGCGATCTGAAACAGCCCAAGTAGAACTGTCAGGCGGTAAGCATTTGACTGAAGAATTAATCATGATGAGTATATTTAACACTCTGAAAAATAATTGCACTTATTTGAGCTTTTCATACCCAAGAGTCATTCATACTACTGCACCAAAATAAATAAATAAATAAAATTAAAACTTGTATAACCTCATTCTAATAGAACTGTTTGTGGTTTTTATTGTGAAACACAAATGGATGAAGAAAAGCCATTTCTTTGTTTCAAAGGACATACTTCCTCTATAAGGAATAATTTATATTTATTTTTTTAAGGGTTGATTGTACCTACAGGTTAGGTATAAACTATGTATTCCAAAACTATTTCTTTATATTCTTTAAGTTACTAAAAGCAAAGTGTTAATTATTTTTTTTTCCTCCAACAGATAAAACTCTTCACTCCTATCATGATTTTTCTGGTGCCACTGAAGTTATTTTGGAAGCAAAATTAAGCAGAGGAGATGGTGGTGTTGCTTGGCAACATACCCAGCTGTTTAGACAAAGCTTAAATGACCATGAAGAAAATTGTTTGGAGATAATTATAAAATTCAGTGACCTTTGAGAACCTGAACATTATAGAAAAGCTGGCAATAATCAAGGACTTACCATGTTCTAAAGTAGTCTCTTGGTTCAGTGCATGCTTAGTTGGCAATTTACTACCCTCTGCTAGCATATTTCTTTTGCTGGCTATCCATCATGTACCCCTCATGAAAATATATCTTTATACTATGGACCATAATGAAACCTTGAATTAAAAGCTCCCTTCCATATGTGACTGTAATTTGAAGTAAAGTCTTATTGCCTCAATTTGAGATTTTAATCTAAAAACTAAAAAGTATAGTTTTAAAAGTAAAATGAAGGTATTCATGATGAAATGCTATTCATGATTATGATATAATCTTAAGCTAATAATAGTTATATGACATTTTTTGATCAGCCATTAATTTCTTCATAAATAATTAGATTTCCTAAGATTTTTAATTTTTAATAAATGTGAAAGTATAGTATCTCGTAAGTTACAATGCATGAACATTTTTATGATTGTAAATACATAGGCATTTAAGAAATAAAATGAATTATTTTGCCTTATATCATTTTAGTGTTTACTTTGGCTAAATAAGAATCTTTAATAAGTATGCTAAACACTGAAAACTGTTGGAATAGACGAGAGTTATGAAAACATTTATTGCGTATATTCAGAAATACATTATAAATCCATGTGTGGACGTTTTGAGTTTACTTTTGAGTATTTCTATCTACCTCATTAAATAAAGATCTGTTCCTGTCTTTGAAACTATGTAACTAGATTGTACAGTATATGTTAATCAAGAGTTTTTGGTACGTCCATATAACCTCGCCAGTTGAATTTAGTGACCGTTTATTAAGCGTTTGTGCAAGCATTGTGATAGCACCAAAGGAGGCAGAGGAGAGGAGGACACAGCTCGTGTACTCTCACTCTTTGTGATGTTCTGCAAAGTGAGTTCTCAACTCTTCATACAAGAAAAGTACATTCTCAGATTCTCACCCTGTGCAACTCAGTAGGACATTTGTGTGCATTATTAAAAATGCACTAAGATCCTGAACAAAGGTCTTATATTTGCTTTTTCCTTGTAGTCAAACTGTTGAGGATCAGTTTCTTGCTAAAAAGTTACATTTCAAAAAAATGTTCATGCCTCTAAAGGTAGGAGTCTTGAATATTAAAAAGTTTTCTGGAATTCTCCTGAGTTGAGCATAGCTTCATATGTGGCCAAATACAAAATTGGAGAGCCTTGACTTTTTACCTGTCTTGAGGTGTCTGGTACTGGCACATGAGTACTGTGATGAGCAGGTGGCCCAATCTCCCTAACCCTCATGAGAAAACCTAGAGATTGGCAAGCATAAAGATGTAAGAAAAATGTCAGTCTCGACGGAATGTTCCTCAGCTGTGAAAAGAGTACATTCTAATTTTTACTGTGGCTGTAAGAAAAATGATTCAAGTTCAAATGTCTTATTTTTATAGAGATGAAATGTTGAAGAGGAAAAGTAGCTGCACACTTTTCTTAAACGTATTCCATGAGAGCCTCAACCCCGAGGGTACCTGGTACATGATAATAGATACTGTATTGTACAGAAAATATTGGCAATAGTGCAGAAATTACAGAGCAAAACGATTCTCGGTAATGTATAAAGCTAAGTGACGATAAACTGGTAAGGCCGAAGGAACAGGCAAAGAAGGGCTGATCGGGCAGACCCCTCTCACAGTGGCACTAATATCAGAGCTCAGTCTATGTAGCAGTCCTTTAGGATCTTCTCACTTAGGAGTACATGGTGCCTTATGCCTAGAGTGAATGCCAGAGCACTGGGGGCGTAACTGCACCACCTTCTGGAAACGGACTCTGTCTGGTTGAGCAGCTTTCTACTCTGGTTTTACAGTCTGCTTTTGGTTACAGTGAGTTTGGGTGGAGGGCGGTTTAAAAAAGTATCTGTGCTGGAATTCACATTCTCAAGATGAACAAGAAGCTACAACTGAGAAAATCGTGAGTTTTATCAGTTTACAAGGAGAAGTGCCTCACGTTAAAGGAGGGTTAGAGAACAGTTTATCGTGGACTTTTGGAATAGGAAAGGTTGTTGGTGATCATCTCACCCGGACTCCACTTTTCCCTGAGGAAACTCAAACCCAGAGAAGTTAAATGACCTGTCTAAACAATGAGTTGCTGTTCTAGTGGGTGTTTCACGAATAGATACTTCGATAGGAATGTTCGAGTTGAGATGTTAAAACTGATACCAGAATCAGCGATTTTTCTACCTATAGGTAAGCTTTCCTGGAGAACAAATTTATTGTAATTTGATGACAGATTGTTCTAGATATGGATGCTTTGGCATTTGTGTGAAAATTTTTTAAATAATTTTTTCCCTCTGTAACAATAAATTGTATGTTGATTTTATAGTCCAAGTGAATACACTCTTCTAAGCTAATAACTGACTCAGGTGGCATTCCTTCCTTAAACACTCTTGGGGGGGAAAAGAATAAGAATAAACCAACACAAGTCATGATTGGTTTTATTCCACTTAGCGTGTATTACCGTCACATCTTTATATGGACCAAAACAGTGCTTTATTTCTGATAAGAGATTTGGAATGGACCTAAACTAATAATGGTCACCTTTGTAGTGTCTAATGAGTGCCCATGACTTGAGTGTCTCATTCGATCATAGTGGCATCGTGTGCTAGGCCTAGTGACATTGTATGTATTTTGAAACTGAGAGGCTAAGAGGAGCCAGCAGCGTTTTAATGTCATTCCCTATCATTAAAACACCACAATGAATACAGACTCAGAAGGTGAGACCTTGCTCTCTTAATTTTCTAAAGACTTGTTCCGACAGTTGCAGCAGCAACTAGAAATCCATAAGTTAGCCAGGAAGGGCCTCTGAGGGGCTAAAATAAGTATCATAAAGTCTAACCACTGAAGCCCATATTCTTTATTGGGAGAGAGCATTTTGGGTTGTCTCTCGAAGTCTGTTATTTACTGATTTTAAATGTTTAAATTGTTAAAGCCATTTTTGTTAAAAAATTCAAACAAGACAATAAAGTAAAAGTGCTCCCCATACTACACCGTTTACAGGAGTCACCGCCAAAAATGTTTACATGTGTTTTTCCAGAGCTTTCCTGGAGATTTTTGTATTCATACATGTACACATACACACAAAATCAGTTTTCATGTATTGGGTTTTTGTCTTTTTATGTAAGTAGAAGTGTATTTTCTTTGCTTGTGTTCTTAACAACGTGTCTAAAGAAATCTTTACATGGTTGGCCATAGATCTGCCACATTCTTTTTAACTCCTTTATTCCCTTATTTACAGATATTTAAGTTTTTCCCTTTTTTATTTCAAACACTACTGCAGTGAACATCATATTTCTTTCACACAGAATATATGCAAAGATATGTGCATTTTTAATCTTAACCTGTCTACCATCCCATCATTTTCTAAAGGAGGTACATCAGTTTACACACTTCAGTGATAGTGCTCGAGAGCACCCATTTCCTCCCATTCTTGCCAAAACCACATATTGTAGTTGTGGTAGCCAGCCCTCAATGAGCCTTGCCTCCATGTGTTTGTGTTGTCCCTTGCATGCTAAATTAGAGCTGGCCTGTGTGCCCAATAGAATATGGTAAAAGTGACCATGTGGGATTTCTGAGGCTTTATCATAAACAACCTTGCTTGCTAATATTGCTTACTCTGGAGGAAATCCGTTGCCATGCCCTAAGGCCACTCTGTGGGGAGGACCAGAGGCTCCCTCCAACCTCTAGCACCAATCTTCCAGCCACAGAAGTGGATTCTCCAGCCTTCAGTGACTAGCTTCATGAGAATGAGACGCCTCGAAATGGAAATGCCAACCCAACCACTACTGAATTCCTAATGCCCAGAAAACCATTATAGCTAACTGATTTTTAAAAAGACACTTTGGGAGTGCTTTGTTTATACAGCATTAGATGACTGTTATGGACTAAGTATTTGTGTCCCCCCTCTCCACTCCCCGTACCAAGGCCTATGTTGAAATCCTAACCCCCAATGTGGTAGTATTAGCTGGGGAGGCCTTTGGGAAATAAGTTATGAAAGTGGAGCCCTCATGAATGGGATGAGTGCCCCTGAAAGCGCTTGCTGCTTCTCTGCTTCCCACCCTGTGAGGACACAAGAGGTCTATCTATAAACCCAGAAGAGGGGAGGGCCTTCACCCATAACCCAACCCGATTTCAGACTCCCAGCTTCCACACCTGTGAGAGATAAAGGTTTGTTGGTTAACCCTCTTGGTCTATGGTAATTTGTTACTGCAGCCCAAACTAAGACAAGGAATAAAACAGCAATGTTGTATTTGTGCATCTCATGGATGAAAAATATCTAGTTTTAAGTTACATTTCCTTGATTAGTTGTGAGGTTAAACAATTTTTCACGTGTTTATTAGCCATTTTTGTTTCTTAAGTTTTCTGTATACAGGCATACCTTGTTTCATTGCACTCCGCTTTATTATGCTTTGCAGACATTGCATTTTTTACCAATTGAAGGTTTGTGGCAACCTTGCTTCCAGCAAGTCCATCAGCACCATATTTTCAACAGCATTTGCTCACTCTGTGTCTCTGTGTCACCTTTAAGTAATCCTGGCAATGTTTCAAGCTCTTTCATTATTATTATATTTGTTACGGTGATCTGTGATCAGTGATCTTTGATGTTACTGTTGTAATTATTTTGGGGTGCTATGAACGGCACCCATATAGAAGACAGCAACCTAACAAATATGTGTGTTCTGACTGCTCTACCAACCAGCTGTTCCCTTGCCTCTCCCTCTTCTTGGGCCTCCCTGTTCCCTGAAACACAATATTGAAATTAGGCCAATGAATAACCCTGCAATGGCCTCTGAGGTGTTGGTGTGAAAGGAAAAGGCGCATGTCTCTCACCTTAAATCAAAAGCTAAAAATGATTCAGCTTAGTGAGGAAGGTGTGTCAAAAGCAAGGATGGGCCAAAAGCTTGGCCTCTTATACCAAACAGCCAAGTTGTGAATACAAAGAAAATTTCTTGAAGGAAATTAAAAATTCTAATGAACACACAAATAATAAGAAAGCAAAACAACCTTCTTGCTGACATGCAGAAAGAACAATATGACAAAATCAGTGTACTCTCCACTCAAAAGTGAAATACACTAACATTTTAATTTATTTGCTTTATCTTCTAATGAAAATCAAAACAGCACTTACAATGTTGAAGTCCCCTATGGACCCCTCTCTCAGTCCCAATCCCCCTTTCTCCTTCCCCAGAGACAACTATAATCAGAACTTAAAAAACAAATTAGAGTTTATCTTATTATTTTTTCCTTTTACTATATTATTTATTAATTATAATATGGACCGTATCACACCATCTGTGGGGTTTGTACAGTTTTAAGTCATTATAAATAACACATAATGTTCTACAATTTGCTTTTTCCATTACTTTCTATATCCACGTTGATACGTTTAGACCTTAACTATCTTAACTGTGCATAGATTCCATCACTTAACAGCACCGCAGTTGACTTCTCCCTTACCAGCTTGATGGGTATTTAGTTGATGCTCAGTGTTTATGACAAGCAGTTATTATTACTATTACAATCAAAGCTATCTAGATCTCCTTGTGGGTAAGTGCAGTTTCTCTAGGATATATTCTTAGAAATAAAATTCCTGAGTCATAGGCTATGCACATTTTCAAATTTATTGCCAGTTGTTTTCCAAGATGTTTACTGCCAACAGTGCTATTGGCGATTTACCCAGATTTCTGCTTTTCTACATCCTGACCTGCGCATAGTATTAAGTTTTATAATTTTTACCATTATGATCTGTGTGAAATAGTATTTTGTTGCTTCACTTTGTATTTTCCCGATTACTGGTGAGTTTGAGTTTTCTTTCACATTTATTGATCGTTTGGGTTCCCTATTCTGTCAATGCCTGTTCATATATTTTGCTCCCTTTTTTATTGGGTTCTTTGTCCTTTTCTTACTGACTTTTAGGTCTTTATGTATTTGGGACAGTAATCATTTGTCTATTATGTGTTTCCCTCTACATGTGATCCATCTTTTAAATTTGTTGATGATCTTTTATTAGACAGAAACAACATAATACAGCAAAAAGCCATCTTCTCAACAAGATCTGCTTAGGAAGATAACAATCTTTGACTTAAATCTTCTTATAAGCCCTGAAGCCAGTCTTATTAGGCACAGGGCTTTGTGCAAAGTAAAGGGACAAAGCAGGATCCTGGTGGCAGTATAGAATGATGGTGTGTTATATTCCTGGTGTTCTCGAAATGTAACACTGAATGGAATTCCGTGTGTGGTGGCAGCATGCTTATAGTTTGGAGAACATTTAGGCTTAGAAAGAGGCAAATGCTTGAAAAGGAAGGCATTCTTTGGTGGAAAGAAAGACTGTCATCTGAAATGTTATGTCATCCCTCACAGATGTAAAAGACTAAAAAAAGCAAAGAGGGCCTTTGATCTTCATTTAATAAATATGGACTCATCAAAGCTCTTGTACTTCTAGTAAACTTAAATGTGAAACAGATTAAATGCTGAGGGAGAAAGATGGTGGGAGAACTTTGTAAAGTGAATCATGAAGTAGTTGGATTTCAAAGATCCACGGTTGAAGAAATGAGTGCTGTAATTTCAGCTGGATTCAAATCACCTCACGGGATAAGGAGAGTCAGCACTGAACGGCCACGCCATGAAGTCAGCCATCTTTGCCGTTAAGGAAAAATACTGTCAACCTGAAAATGCCGGATGGGAGGGCAGCTGCACAAAAGATACAGAACCTGGCTGCCATTTCCCCTTATCCAGATGTATGGGGATGTGTGTCTCCACGGAGGTGTCACCAAGTTCCTGTTCTGCCTGAGCCGCCAGCCAGGAGTGGGTGCTTCGCCTCCTGCTCTCCTTCCACTTCTCCATGGAATATTTCCACGCCAGTCGCTGGATCACAGAGGAGCTGTGGGAATGCCTGCTAACACATAAGCATGCGTATTAAACGCTCAACTACTCCTAAAGCCTGTTTGCAGTGGGAGAATGGAAATATTCTACATCTGACTTCTCAGATGCTACTCTCCGTATCATAAATCCTAAATCATGCTATTTGGGGGAAGCTTTTCATATTGCTCTGTGAGTGCAAGTTAATTATTGTTCTTAGTTTGAATGCACTGTTATGTTTAAGGCACATTTTCTGATAAAAGCATAATTTTGATTTCACCCACTGCAGAACAAATTGCATGCAGATTAAATTATACTACTTATGAAATAACTCCTGAAGGATTTGTGAATGTATTATGATGGGACTACATAAATAGAAACGGGAAGAAAAGAAATTACAAGATGTGTATCTAGTATTTCTACTAGTTCCCTTTTGTAATGGTGATGCCTCACACAGAGTATCATTCGGGTAGGATCACTCAGGATTTTTCAGGCTATTTCAGGCAGTGTTCCCCAGAGCATGGACCGTATCACACCATCTGTGGGGTTTGCTTAAAATGCAGATTCCTGGGCCTCTTGCAGGAAATTCCGAATCAAAATGCTTAGGGTGAGGCTAGTGAATTGGGTTTATTAACAATTCCAATTCTTAAATGAACAAATATTTGAAAACTACTGTTCTAACCTAATGCTCTTATTTTCATGATAAGGAAATTGAAGGTCAGAGAGGTTAAGACACCGCCCCTCCCCCCAAAAAAAGACACAGGCCCAAGGCCACACAAGTTAGCAACATTGTGTTGTTTGTTGTTTTGTTGTTTCCTTGCATCGTTATGTGCTAGCTGCTTTTTTTTTTTTTTTAATGGAAAAGGATTAGAAATTTTTTCTGGTTCTTTTCTTTCAAGTCTTAGAGCAGACCAGGGTAACTTCCATAGGCAGAGGATGAGAAAGGAAAGGAAGAGAAAGAACAATCGTGGTCTAGATTAACCGAGCCCATTTTTTCACGTCTTATTTCACTTTGAACACACTGCAGTTTGTTGTTCTGTACTCCGCGGAAAACACAAGATGGCAAGCCCCTTCATGCCAGCAATCGTGCCCTGTTCTATTTTTTGTTGCCCCTACTATACTTAGGACAGCATCCAAAAGGGATCCACAGTTGACCCTTCAACAACATGAGGGCTCAGGGGCACCGACCTCTCATGTGGTCAAAATTCCTATACAACTTCACTATTAATCGCCTACTGTTGACCAAGAGCCTTACTGATAACATGAACAGTCAGTTAACACATATTTTGTATCTTACATGTATTGTATCCTGTATTCATTCTTACAATAGAGTCAGCTAGAGAAAGAAAATGTTATTAAGAAAATCATAAGAGGGGCGCCTGGGTGGCTCAGTCATTAAGCGTCTGCCTTCGGCTCAGGTCGTGATCCCAGGGTCCTGGGATCGAGCCCCGCATCGGACTCCCTGCTCCGCGGGAAGCCTGCTTCTCCCTCTCCCACTCCCCCTGCTTGTGTTCCCTCTCTCGCTGTGTCTCTCTCTGTCAAATAAATAAAACCTTAAAAAAAAAATCATAAGAAAGAGAAAATACATTTATAGTACTGTACAGCAATTATAAAAAAAAAAATGCACATATAAATGGACCCATGCAGTTCAAACTTGTGCGTTTCAAAGGTTAACTACAGTAAGAGGCAGCAAAGGATAAGCAGATAAACTACAGCAAAGAAGGAACCCAAGGCAGCTTCCCTGCCTCCCCAGAGGACTGCTATTCTTTGGGGGTATGTTTAGCAGTTTTGCCCCAGGACATATTTTTAAAATTTTGCACCCACTGTGATTCTTGTAGAAACTTGTGAAGTGTCATTGAAGATCTGCTGCTCAATTCTTCTTTACCTTTCTTGTTAGGTAGTAGTCTGAGATACATAGGTATCTTTTCATTTTTCTTTAGTCACTGGGACGGGCTCGCTCTCAACCCACATCCTGGTTCTTTTTCTTGATTGTATCTATCAGCATGATATAAATTGACTTCCTGTTACCCTAATCAGTTCAACAAGTCATCTATTAAAATTGATATATTTAAATGAAAATCTATGGTTAAAATAAAATCACTGGGACACCGTGAGAGCTGGTGGCACATACCACATCTTTCTTACAACTGGGTTTGTCATGGTCAGTCTTGTCCTCCTTTGATTTCTTCGCCGAAGAAGTCCTTAACCAAAGCTCCGTTTGAGTCTTCTTTCTAATGCACGATTTCTCTTATAGAAGTGAACATATCTCATGGTGTCTCTGATCAATGTAAACACAGACGACTCCCACAGTTGAGCCTCATGCTGATCCTCTCAGAGACATCTAAGTTCCATGTCTCCAGCCACACGGCGTCCATTTCCACAGATATTCCACTGCCATTCTCAATCACAGCCCCGCCTCCACAGTGGCAACCTTGTGGTTAACAACTGCATATGTGCCATCTTGATGTTCATGACACAGCTGACTCAGTCGTTCAATAAATGTTATTGGCATCCTATTCTGTGTTACAGATTGTTTTAGCTACAGAGAACACAACAACAAATAACAGAGGAAACTCCCTGCCCTCATGGAATATATACTGTGGGAAAGGAGATGGATTTTAACCAAGATTCACACATATATATATTTTTAAGTTTTATTTATTTAAGTAATCTCTACACCCAATGTAGGGCTTGAACTCACGACCCCAAGATCAAGAGTCACATGCTCTTCCAACTGAACCACCCAGGCACCCTTCACACATGTATTTAGCTAGCAATAAATATGTAGATAGGTATTTAGATAGTGATAAATTCCAAAGAGAAAAAGATATGTGATTATTATTTTGCCAAAACAAAATTAGGCTGATGAAGCAGGAGTGACCTGCTTCGCACAGGAACCTAGCCGACTATCCAGCCTCTGAGTAGAATGACTGTGTGGCTTTATTGCTTACACTCACCTCTACTTGACATTATGACTACAAAGAACCCACTAGCATCCTACCGTGATTCTTATGTATCTCTCACTGCAAGCACTGAATAACTCATACAGGCTGTGGATTTTGCACAGTTCCTTGAGCTGACATCCCCCTTTCTTTGATGCTCGGTTGCCCACACATTACCTTTGTGGTAATGCACCTTTTCTGCCATACGAAATGCTTTGCTCTCCTACCTGTTGTGTTAGTGATGTTAATTGTGGCCTTACCTGTAAAAAGACCAGCGATTGGCCTAGTGGTGTTGGACAAATATTGATTAGGAGGAACATGGCAGTGAAACCTGGTGCTTATCAACATCTCTCCATCTCTACCTGGATCAAATCTGCACTCTTGCTTTGGTCTCACAATATCTTGTCAACTCTAGTGCAGTAACCTTATTAAATAGTGTGTAGCTTTAAGTAACTTCCTTCTGTGTCATTATGCAATACATAGGGATAATGATTCCAACCTTTCAAGAATGCAAAGCATAAGCATAATGCTTGAATATAATAGGACTCAATGCATAGTAGTGGTCATTATGATTGATCTTCCCTCTCCCTAGAGGGCCAGACCTGACCAAACTGTACCTTCTTCCAGACTTTTGGCTTTGGCCATTACTGTTCACATATTTTTCTCCTCATTCATAATTTTGCTTCACTTTTCACATCTTTTTGTAAATTTGTAGTTCTTATTTTCAAAAATGTAGCAAGTATATTAGAGATTTGAAGACATTTAATAGCATGCAGTAATATTTTATTAACTTGAAAGCAATTAAATTTTTGGATTTTTTTCTTATTTTTGTAGTTTTTATTTTAATTCCAGTTAGTTAACATACAGTGTTATATTAGTTTCAGGTGTACAATATAGTGATTCAACAATTCCATATAACACCTGGAGCTCATCACAGTAAGTGCCCTCCTGAATCCCCATCACTTATTTCACCAATTCCCCCCTCCCCAGTAACCATCAGGTTGTTCTCTATAATTAAGAGTCTGTTTCTTGATTTGTCTCTCTCTCTCTCTCCTTTGCTCATTTGTTTTGTTTTTTAATTCCACATATGAGTGAAATCATATGGTATTTGCCTTTCTCTGACTGACTTATTTCTCTTAGCATTATACCATACTATAGGTCTACCCATGTCCTTGCAAATGGCAAGATTTCATTCTTTCTTATGGCTGAATAATATTGCATTATATATAAATACCACGTCTTCTTTATCCATTCATCAACTGATGGACACTTGAGCTAACTTTTTCTTATTGTAAATACATTCATTACAGAAAAAATTAAAATACAGATAAAAAAATTAAAAATTACCTATAATCCCATTGCTCCAAGATAACCACTGTTAGATTCTGGTATTTGTCTTTATATAAATAAGTATACATATTTTAAAGTGTATATATCTATTTTTTCAAAAAAGAAGTGATCCATATATAATGTTCTATAATATAAATATGTGTGTGATTCATAATGTGCTTTGCATCACTTTTTATGATTGCACAGTAGTCATTTATACAATGCAATGTAATTTAAAGCATACCAGGCTCTTGTTGGATTTTTAGTGATTTAATTAGTTTATTGTTTTGCTGTGTTTTTTTGCCAGTTTTTTTAAGGGAAGAGGGAAATGAAAAGAAAAGGCAGCTCTTGGCAAATATTTCCCAAAAAAAAATATCAAATACCCGGAACATGTCTTGAGATGATACAGACTCAGTCTAGTTTCCCACACTTTGTTTAGTAACATCTTAGAGACTTGACCAATTCACTGTGACCATTACCAAGGCACTTAACTCCTTCCTTCCTCCTTCTGTCACCACTGGATACCTCCTATATACCTCACATATGACATTTATGTCAAGGACTATAGTGGGAACTGAGGACAGCAGCCCAGCCTTCAAGGAGCTTCTTGACTCCTCGGCATAGGACTAACACTTTTGGGGGAGGAAATACTTAGGCAAGCTTTTCTTTTGTTTTTAATATACACATATTATATATTTTTAAATTAATTTTATTTATTTATTATTTTAATTGAAGTACTGTTGACACAATACTGTACCAGTTTTGGGTGTACAACATAGTGATTTGATACCTCTATATGTTACCCTGTGCTCACCACAAGTGTAGCTCCCATCT
Organism: Mirounga angustirostris; assembly: GCF_029215605.1. Classification (NCBI taxonomy): domain Eukaryota; kingdom Metazoa; phylum Chordata; class Mammalia; order Carnivora; family Phocidae; genus Mirounga; species Mirounga angustirostris. Next base: position 138,919,079 of record NW_026991709.1, on the reverse strand, counting down.
GTCACCACACAATGTTATTACAATACCATTGACTATATTCCCTATGCTGTACCTCTCATCCCCATGACTTACTTATTCCATAATTGGAAGCCTGTACCTTCCACTGCCCTTCACCCATTTTGCCCATCCCCGCACACCCTTCCCTCTGGCAACCAACAGTTTGTTCTCCGTATTTATGGGTCTGTTTCTGTTGAGCAAGTGTCTTAAGAAGACATTTTTGGTTTATTCTAATATAAGTTAAATCAGCCAGATTTTGTGGTCCATACATAAGTGGTACAGAGATGTTCTTTAAATTTGAATCTCAGATTTATTAACTAGTCTAAATATATAGACTATAAAATATACCATTTCCTAGTCTTATCTCTTATCTCGTGCTCAAAAAACAAAACACAGACATACTGCTTATTCTCATGTAACATAAAAATTAGCTGAATATCACAAGAGTTGATAAGGACTCCATAATCAGTGGCAGATATGTTTGGCATTGCAGAATGACAGTAATTTTGAAGAGGAAGTGAGATTAAAATAGAGCCTGATGGCTAAGTATAGGCCTGGGGTCCTGGAGCTGTAGCCTGTTTACAAGAAACCATAGATGTGAAGGCTCCAATTTTTTAGAATTCAGAAATCACATTAAATACACTGGCCTCTGTGAGCTGTTTTAAAGTTAATGGCAAGCTATGATTAACCCTGTATTATCCAAGACAGGTGTAGCCCCCCAATCTCCTGACAAGCAGCCAACGTGGGCAAAGTTTGAAACTGTTGACTGTATATTGGTAAGATGTAGACAGTGTTCATTGTAGAAGAGAGTATGGTCTCAAAAATACAGTTAAATCTCAGCTTTCTGCAATGGAGGTTATATGTGACTAGTATTAGTCGTCAGAAGATAAATGTGTAAAAATATAACTAATAGATTGCCTTTTTTCAAAATGAATCACTGTATAAATTATGGTAGGCACCACTGGGAATAAATTACCCATAGTGTGGATTCTTATAGTTAATGAAATTGATCCAGTAACCATTTAGATGAGCCACCATCATTTTAAATTGAAGGTATTCTATACCAATCCCAAATGCAACTCCTCATCTCCAAGTGATTCCATTTCCCATCATTCCTCTATCAATAATGCCACATAAAACTATCGAGTCCTTTTTGTTGATTATTCCTTTAAAATATTTCCATCTTCCACCTATTCCTTTCTAATCCCACAACACAATCCAGGCCCTCATCCCCACCTAACTGTTTTCCATGCCTCCGGTATCTCCCTTCCAAGATATTCCACATACCACGGCTACCATGGTATGTGATCTTTCTAAATCCTTCATTTCATCAGATCAATCCCCAGTTCAAACTCGCCCTTGATTTCCCACAAGTTGAATTCCTGGCACATAGCAGTTTTTTAAGAAATGTTGAATGCCTCATGAACTAACTCATTGGTTGGTTTCCAAAATGTTGGGTTACAGTTTTGTTTAGCTTAAACATGTGATTCACTGAGCTTGAATTCATAACTATGGTACTACACTTCTTTCAGGCTATTTTCATTTACAACTAATAAATGCACTGTGGCATTGTAAAATGATTGTTGACAGTGAAATAAACTAAGGAGATTAAAGCTTTAAGTACACTTCAATCTTGTGAAATAATTTGGAGTCGCAATCTAACTTGTGCTTCATTAAAACTTGAATCATTCACAATGTGTGTCTTTAAGGTGAAGATAATGATTTCCATAATCCTCACTTGCAAATCAGCCTCATTATTTTCTATGTCTCTGGGTATGCTCAACCCTTTTTTCCCATTCTTTTATTTTTAGACCCAGCCAACCTGCCAATCATCTGTCTATGAGCTGCTCTTGAGCAAGACCATCACTAAACAGGATTGTAACGTTAGGGTTTTGGGCTGCCGCATAAATGTTTGTAAATCAGTTGAATACATTGAGCATGTGGAGTTTAATTATTTTACATTGAAGAGAAGTTTTACATGAAATGTTAAATGTTTGCCTTTGGAGTGGAAGTGCTTTCTCCTCCTCCCCATTTCCCCATTTCAGATTTCCAAAGGTTGTGATAATTTAACTTTAAGCAAGATTTGGTACGAACTTTAGATTAATCACATAGCCCAGCTATAAATGATACCTACAATCAAAGTTCACAAACTGAACAAAACCAATGAGTTGGTTGAAATAATTCATAGGGTGATTATGGCGTATTGTTTGCTCTCAACCACCCCAGTAGATAACCATGGTTCTTCTTTATCAGAACAAGGTTTTAGAGCCCTAAATATCAGCTGACGGGAGAGTTTCCTTTTTTCTCGGCTTAGTCTTGATCACTACTTCTGAAAGATGTACAGTTTGCTGACCCGTGACTGAAAATGAGGGAGAGGACATCGATTAGCCAGATCATTTCTAGCTAATATTGAGTGATTCTGGATAATTCGCTCCTGAATAATTGACTGGAATATGCATATTTCTTTGGTTCACAGTTATATAAGCTCTTTTAGCTCTTTTGATTGCACGCTCCAAACTTTCTAATTGTAGGCTGAGTGTCAAGTTGCCCATGTTCCAAGCAGACTGGGGAGAAATGTGGGAATTTAGCTTATGTTTCAAAGTTATTTAAAACATGTATCACTCTTTGAAGCTGACTTAGACTCTTCTTGCCAATAAGCTAAGTTTAACATTTCTCTCAATGTGCCCGGATGATGTTGCTACTGCAAATTGCTATTGTGTAGATTGGAACTGTAGAAAGCAATTATATGTTCAGAGGGCTGTAAGCCAAGTTCTACTACATGTTTCTTAACAATTTTGCCTCCAGCCAGTGTGATAACACTAGAAGAAGTTACGCATTTTTAAGTACAAGACAATGTCTGTAGCCGATTCCGAAAAGACCCACCAGTGTCCACTAAGCAAGTTACTCCCTGCTGAAGTGGAAATCAGCAGGAATAGATCATGTAATACAGGAAAGATGCAGAGAGCTCCTTTGTAGGTCTGATGGTGGGCATTATTTTTTAAATCTTTCAAAATGCACCTGGGGAGCATTGTCTTCTTCACAGCACCTTTCTAGTTTATTTTAGTATTTTCAAGGCTGTTTTGTCTTTGAATTAGAAAAATGTTCAAAAAGTGTATATTGTTGATTTGATTCAGTTTGCACCAAATAATGAAGAGCATTGAGTATGGTGATTGGAGGCACCACAAATATTTTGGAAAAGTTCCATATTACAAGGGGTTGCTTTCCTCTTTTTTAAACGAATCAATTGTTCTGATGTTCATAAATATAGGCTCTAGTTTACCAATGGGTTTTATCCCATAAGTATGTTTTAAAGTCAATCAGTCAAGGGGCACTTGGGTGGCTCTGTCAGTTAAGCGTCTGCCTTCAGCTCAGGTCATGATCTCACGGTCCTGGGATCAAGCCCCCCACATCAGGCTCCCTGCTCAACATGGAGTCTCCTTATCCCTCTGCACTTTCACCCCCCCCCCGCTCCTCCTGCTCCCCCCCTTTCTCCTCCTCCCCCTCCCCCTGCTCATGTCCATTTTTTCTCTCTCTCAAATAAATAAATAAATAAATAAATAAATAAATAAATAAATAAATAAAATATAAATAAAGTCCACATAGTGGAAAGACCAAGGACTTTTAAGTAAGTCAGGCCTGGTCAAATCTTGATTCTATTTTGTATTGGCCCTTAACCTTTCAGAAGCTCTTTTTACACACATAGAAGAGGAATATCTTCCCCACTGAGTTGGTAGAAAGCTTAAAGAGAATACATATAAAATGCAAAGCATAGAGCCTGGGACGTAGTATCCAATTATTAACATAATAGACTGGCAGTAATAGACAGAGCTCCAGTCTGTTGTCAGAATTTAGGACTGACAGCAGGATCACAGGTTACTACACTGTGCACCAAAATGAGTTTTTGTAGAATAGCCTAGAAACCCCATCTTACTTAAAACCAAGGTGAACATGTTTTCTAAGATTCAATTCTGAAAAAACAAAGACATTGCAGAGCATATTTTTTTAAATTTCATAATGAAATTAGCTTTAACCTAGGGGGGAAAATATGTCATTTTACAAGCCAAAGAAACTTTTTGATCAGAAGAAAGTCATTGAGAATACTGGCAGCGTTTTTGACACTGAAAGTTTAACATCTGCCAGTATCTGAGAAGAAGAAAAACAGAGGCAACTCTAATTCTTCATCCTCTCACGCACATAGAACTTTAGAGTTCATAGATTCGTTCACGGGCATTATCTTAGGGGTCATCCCCACTTTACAGACGGAAAAACTGAAGCTCAAGCAAATTCACTTGCCTGAAGTCACACAGTAAGTTAACAGCAAAACGGCAATTAGAATTAGTTCACTTCGGGACACCTGGGTGGCTCAGTCGTTAAGCACCTGCCTTCGGCTCAGGTCATGACCCCAGGGTCCTGGGATCGAGCCCCGCATCGGGCTCCCTGCTCAGCAGGAAGCCTGCTTCTCCCTCTCCCATTCCCCCTGCTTGTGTTCCCTCTCTTGCTGTGTCTCTCTCTGTTAAATAAATAAATAAAAATCTTAAAAAAAAAAAAAAGAAGTAGTTCACTTCGTTTATGGAAACGTTTGCCACGTATATACCAATACTGGGGATATGGAAATCACTATATCCCCCACCCTTACCCCCTCTCCCAACACCACACACGACACAGACCTTCCCCTCCAGGATTTTCCTTTCTGCATGGACCAGGTCGGGCCCCCTCCTTGCCTTAGTCTGTTCGCTGCTATAAAAAAGATCACAAACTGGGTATTTTACAAGCAACAGAAATATATTGCTCACGATCAATGATAGCAGGGCCAGGTTAGGGCCCTCACTGGATTGCAGATATTTCTGTTGTGTCCTCATATGGTGGAAGGGGCTAGAGAGCTCTCTGTAGCCTCTTTTATAAAAGCACTAATCCTTGCCCTCATTCGCATGACTTCAGAACCTCCCAAAGTCCCCATCTCCCAATACCATCACATTAGGTATTAGGATTTCAATATAGGAATTTTGGAGGGACACACACATTCAGATCATAGCCCTCTCCCTGCCAGCCCACACAGATCCCAGAAGGCCGCAGAACCGGAGAGGTTTCTTGTTACACAGAGCAGTGCCGAGAGTTCCAGAAAATCCTATTTTTATGCTTAACTACATAATAGTTGACCACGAACAAGCGGCTGGTCTGGTCAACTTCTTGAAATACCGAAAGTCAAGGCATCTTATTTTCTACAATTCGGCAACATTCTGATTATTGTTCTCTTTACAAAGGTTTTTTAAGGGCTTTAAAAGTAAAAAACAAACAAACACACAAAATTTGCACTCCAGTTTTGGAGAGCTCTAGCACAAGGTTGAAACAACATGCAGACAAATGTCTAGGGTAGATGTCTTCGTTTTTAAGAGCAGAAAGTATGGCTTCCTTTTCCCCCCTTCTGCAGTGTTCACGGCATTTTAAGAACAGAATCTATGATTAGATAAATTGGGGGTTTTGAGGTTTTCAGGATTCAGATCATGAGTGGGTTTTATTACTTTTCTCCAAAGCATAATATATTACTGGGTTTCTCTTCCAATATCCAAACAGCTAATAGCTTTGTTGAACTGTGTTCTCTTCCTCACAAAGGAAATTCTAATTAACTCAAGCACTTTGATTCACCCTCTGAGCAATTTAAAGATGGGGGTTGTGTTACAGTTGGTCTTAGTTTTTTTCTAATGTCCTTTGTTAGCCTCATAAAAACATCTATGGATACGAATCTTAATAGATTTCAGTTCTGTTCTATTTTCACATTCCTGCTTGTCCTGAGGGAGTAGTATAGTTTGGTTATTGTTGGTCTGGCATGCAGCTGGAGAAAGAATGTGGAGTTTATGGGAGCAAGGGGCCTCTCCGCTTGTTGGGGCTGCCAGAAATGTGTATCTTGCAACTCCTAGGCTTTGTACAAGACATGTTCTAAAAGGAACCATGCGCCTTGATGGGTGGAAGTGAGCCCGCTGAGGCCGGACTTACTTGTGTGTAACTTTCTTTGGCAGGGATTGGGGGGACAGGGTGGAGATTGAAACATTATCCATATTCTGGAATATCTTCTCTCCTTTTCCCTCCTACCATTCTTTTCAAATGGCCTGACTTCTACCCGTAGAGAGAGTTACTGGTTTGGGTTCAGACACTGTGTTTTGAGGAGTCCTCTTAACTGTTGTTGATCAGAGAGCTTATTTGTCATCTCAAAGAGCAGAGGCTAGAACCTTGGCCCAGTTGCACATGGGATGTGTGAATGAGGAGAGGGATGTTAAGTGCCAAGTTCAAGGTTACACAGCTGGTAGCTACAACCAGTCCTCTTCCTTTTCTCCAAGCCTTTCCCCTTGTTCATGGCTTTGCTTCCTTTGATTCCTTTCCTTTCAGCTTCTCTCTCACTCTCTCCACTATCCCTCATCCCTCAATCGGTCCCACCCTTCCCTGCATTACCTGCAGTTTGTTGGGGTCGCTGGTGAAACTCATGGCATCAGGCAGATCATCCCGCCTTCCAGCCTCTTCCCACTTTGCATAAGCTCTTTCTGGACGGGTGCATCTACCTTCACAGTTTCACCCAGTAGACCTGTGCCGGCATGTTGCAACACTATATCTGAAACGTTTATACTCAGGGCAGTTCCACACTCATCTCCTCGCAGGTACTGGGGATATTCACTTACATGTCTCAGACAGAATTCATCTCTCTCAAATCTGCCTCTCCTCGTATTGTCAGGACCTAAGATCCTTGGAGGGAAGGAAAAAAGACAACAAATCAAAAGCCACGAAACTAAAGTCCTTTGCCTCTTGCTCTCATCCAAAGCTAATTAGAGCCTAGTGCATCAAAAGTGAGGCTGGCGGTGCTTCATGCCTTCATCAGTACCATGATCTAAGGCATTGTGTGCACAAGTTCAGGGTTTCAGGATGGGACATGTTCAATCATTTATTAGGCATCATTAATGATGCCAGATACGGGCCAGGGGTAAGGAGTTATTTAGATAAATAATGCCTGTGCGTGCTGTTTTCTTTATAGGCACCGGGGTATCTTAAACATTTCTTGAATAACTAGTCTGTCTGGGCTATACACACTCCTTCTAAGTCTGTACACTGCCTACCTCCCCTCCTCCTGTGTGAGTGATTTGTATTTAAAGCATTATCCTGGGGCGCCTGGGTGGCTCAGTCGTTAAGGGTCTGCCTTCTGCTCAGGTCATGATCCCAGGGTCCTGGGATGGAGTCCCACATGGGGCTCCCTGCTCCCCAGGAAGCCTGCTTCTCCCTCTCCCACTCCCCCTGCTTGTGCTCTCTCTCTGTGTCTCTCTCTGTCAAATAAATAAATAAAATCTTTTAAAAAAATATGTAAAGCATTATCCTGAAGGAATACTTTTTGAAAAGGGGGCCATAAGGAAAACCATCGATTTCCTTTGTGATTGATATAACATAAATGCTGTATTGAGTAGGGGAAAATCGCTTGCTTTAGCCGGAAAAGAACTGTAGGCGTAGGTATGATGAAACCTTGCCTAAGGACTGAGAGGTTTGAGAAGGTTTGGAGTCATGGGGCAGGTTCCATGCTGTGACTTGACTGTCCCGATTGCTTAGACTTATACCCTTCTCCGGGCATTCCCAAGGACCTTTGAGAACATTTGCCCTCATCTCTGCAGTTAACATGCTGTGCCATTCTCTCTCAGAACAACATGACGATTTGGTTTTTGCTTCTTAACAAACCTTGTCAAAGAATAAAGGTGCACCTGTTGCAGCTTGGGCTTTTCTGCAGGGACATGTTAAAGTGGAAAGAGCAATGAACCAGGAGACAGTTTGTGTTCCCATGAACTGTGCAGTGTGGACCAGGTCACCCTGTTTCCCCCACTTGGGTCTCCTCTTCTGTTACATGATCTTTTCTGTACTTCATGTCAACATCTTCTGGGATCTCTAACAGAACACTTAGGAAATTCACTGCTCTGTGATAAATATGTTTTTATAAGACAGAAAGGCCAACTACCTGACTTCAGACTCCTGTTATTCTAATGCTAAAGTAATTCCTGTGGTTTCTTCTTTTCAGACAGTCCTTAAATTCGAAGTACTCGTATTACTTGCTGGATTTGGAAAATTCATTTTAAAACTATGATATGGCGTTATAAATTGTGAGCTCTAAGCAAACAAGACCCCTTATACCGAATAATGGTATATTTGAAATGGGAGTATTTTAATGGGGGGCCTATGGACCTTAAGAAAGAGAATGAGAACTGGAGGAGTGAAGATGATGGAAGGGCCTCTCCCTGGGATGGAGAACATGGAGAAGCGCAGGGTGGGGGAGGGAGAGCGCTGGAGTCTGGGTGGCTAGGAATCGTGTCAGAACATGCCTCTCTGTTGCTCAAGTAAGTGTAAAAGAGAAGTCCTTCCCACAGCTTTCTGAACTCTGTACCATGTGGCCCAGCTTCTCCCGCTCACCTCCTGCCTCCTTCTCTTTCATCCTGTCGCGTCAGCCTGGCTGTTTCTGGAACACACTTCCACCCCTGGGCTTCAGCACCTGCCCCTCCCTAATCCTGGAATTCTCTCCCCCACCTCGTGACTCATTGTCTCCCTTTCTTCAAGTTCTACTCAAATGCCCGCATATCTAAGGGGCCTTTCCCGAGCACCACGAAGGAAGGAACACACCTTCTCCCGCTCAGCACCCTTTCTCTCCTTTAGCTGCCTTGGGTTTCCTCATACCCTTACCACCTCTTGGTTCGCAACCGTCCCGGGAGCTTCTCAAGTGACACCTGCAACTGGCCCTGTACATGGAGGGCAGGGAGAGGCAGAAGAAAGAGGCCGGCCACTCCAGGTAGGCAGCTGGTGGGTCTAACAGCAAAGGAACTTCCCTATGAAGCGGTCTTGGACGGCAGCAATGCGAATGGATCTCCACACCCACCCGCCAAACTTGAACAGTTCATAGAGAGGCCTCAGCTGGGTTCAGTCACATATACCATGCGGGAGTTCTGACCACCACTTTGCTGTCTCGAGGCTGTGTCCTTGGGGCAGCCTCTGGGAGTGGTCAAATGCCAGCAGAACCCACATTCCAAGGACAGGGGTGGGGGTAAGAGCCTCCGAGTGCCTGGGTCCAGCTCATGGGTCAATCAGCTACCACGTCCTCTCAGTGGTCTTGCCAACACCACCACCCAGTGTCTCTTTATGTCTATATGTTCCCCTCATGGAAACTTCAGACGGAGAGGAGAGAATATTCCTCATTGGTACTCTATCTCCAGCACCTAGAATTGGCTCATGGTAGACGCTCCATCAGCAGTTCTCGCATGAACAGATGAAATCAGTGTGAGACATGCTGAATTAGATCAGTTACATGTCGGCGGGGGTCCCCACAAGCAGATGGATCATACGGGTTCATTAGGGAAGTCTGGGCTGTAGATTGGGAATCAGCAGCATATGGCGTGAAATGGATGAGATCAGGCAGTGAGGAGGGAGAGAAGGGAAAAGCCAAGGATGCGTCCCTGAGAACACCAATCTTGAGCTCCAGGTAAAGGAGAATGGATCTAAGAAGGGAATAACTTAGAAAGAGTAGTGAGATATTGAAAATCAAAGCTGGGGAGGAGAGGTATCCTGGAAGTGAGCTCCAGAGGGTGTTCCAATGAGGGAATGGCAGTGTCAGAGGCTGCCGAGTGAGACTGGGTCCTTGGAGCAGGGTCCTCAGAATGGTGAGGGGAGAAGCCAGATGGCAACGAGCTGAGGATTGAATTGGAGATGAGATGGGGACAGTAGAAGCAGGAGTGAAAGAACAGAATTAGTTGAGGAGTAACAGAAGCCTATTTGAATGAAGATGGCGGACTGAATTTGTCTGTTGATGGAGTGAAACCCAGAAGTGGAGGGAGAAGACGGATTTGAGGCTAAAGATGGAGATCTGACCACAGTAGGTGGGAAAGCACCTCTTCTATTGTTGAGGAGAGGAGGAAGGAGTAGGCACGGAGGTAAGCGACACTGAGGTGGGATTTAGGCAGTGGGGCAACAATGGAGGACTTCCTGCCTGAGAAGCACGCTGACTCTGTCTCTCTCAGTAAAAGAAGAGGTAATGTGACCTGCTGACCAAAGGGAAAAAGTGATGGATGGATTTCTAAAGAGACTATCGAGTTTGAAATCCCAGCTCCAGGGCATGGGATGGCATGGTGCCTAGGGAAATCTTCCGAGGATGTCTGGAGGTGGCCAAGGCCAGCTGGGACTAGAGACCACGATTTTTTTTTTTTAAGATTTTATTTATTCATCAGAGAAAGAGGAGAACACAAGCAGGGGGAATGGCAGGCAGAGGGAGAGGGAGAAGCAGGCTCCCCGCAGAGCAGGGGATGCCTGATGTGGGGCTCGATCCCAGGACCCTGGGATCATGACCTGAGCCGAAGACAGTCACTTAACCAACTGAGCCCCCCCCCCAGGTGCCCTGGAGACCATGATTCTTGTAACAAGACCAGTGTTTTGTATTGATGCTTCCCAATCTTGGTATGCATAGGAATCACCTGGGGACCTTGTTAAACTACAGATTTGGACTCAGTGGGCCTGGGGCAGGGCTGACATTCTGCAGTTACCACAAGAACCAAGGTGAGGCTGATGCTGAGGACCTTTTTTTTTTTTTAAAGATTTTATTTATTTGACAGAGAGAGACACAGTGAGAGAGGGAATACAAGCAGGGGGAGCAGGAGAGGGAGAAGCAGGCTTCCCGCAGAGCAGGGAGCCCAATGTGGGGCTGGATCCCAGGACCCTGGGATCATGACCTGAGCCAAAGGCAGACGCTTAACCGACTGAGCCCCCCAGGCGCCCCTGATGCTGAGGACCTTTGAGTGAAAGGTGGTTGGGGGCTTTTTTTCCAGCCATGCTTAGCAGCCCCGGGGTCACAGAGGACCAGTGGAGAGTGGATGCCAGGACTGGAGCTCTGCCAGGTGAGCTCCATAGAAGGAAAAGGGGGAAAGGAAAGCTGAGGAGGTTAAGAGAAGCCGTCAGCCAGGGGCTACACGTCCGATGTGGAGAAGGACTCTGAAGAAGGAAGCAGGCATCTGAGGGGTGGAAGTAAAGAGCTCACAGAACTGAAGGTAGCTCGAGTTGTTAGATTTTCTCGGCAAGACAGATAAAAAACAGTGATGTAGTTTCCAGAGGCTGATATACAAGTGCACCTAACATTGCCATACACTGGAGGAAAAATACTACTACCCACAATCAGTTCATAGTACTTTCTAAACACACAAAAGTTAAACCAAGTGCATTAAAATTCCTATCCTCTTTCCTTTTAAATAAATGTCTCCTCTTTCCCTGTTATCTTTGCTTTGGATTTTACATTTCTACTAGGCAGACATTTTACTTGGGGATTTACATTTACACAGCCCAACATTGCAGAGGGAGCTTGGCCGATCAGCATATTCAAATACTTTAGTTCTGGGCAACAACATGGACTTAAATGATCCATGAATCTAATCATTCTTCATCAGGAAAACCTGTTACCAGCTTTCTCTGTAAAACAGCATAATTCCATTATTTCACAGTTTATTTTTCTTTGGAATAGGGCGTCACCTACATTCTTAGAAACCTGACTCTGTTCAGTAAAAGGCTGCAATAATGTGGCAAGCCCATAGCCTAAGTATCACACTGTCCAACTATACTGTTTTTTAATAAAAAGGACCTTTCATACTCGAATGACATTAACAATCTTTAGTTGCTGCATGATGGGAATAAAAAGGTATAATGTAGGCCTCCCTTCCCTTGGTTCTATTCAGAGACTGAAATACACGTGTGTAACAGTCTTTCAAGCAACACCAGGCAGCATGTTCATTATGTATCACAATGAATGAAGTGAAGAGTTCATAAGGAACCCACCTTGAAAGGAAAGGTAAATCTAAGTCATTCAAAGCACAAAGGAGTTACCAGATTATTTTGGCTTTAGGATAATTTGAAAGCAGCTTATCCAATTAGTGTTAATCCTAATTCTGCCTTCAGTGCTGTATTTCTTTTTCAAAACCTGAAATTAATACTATGAGCAGTTGTTGGTTACCAACCAACACTCATACTGACCAATTTAATTACTGCTTTAAAATCATCATAAATGACTTCAGACATATAAAAAGGCATAAAGAATAATATATAAAATATTCTTTCATACTCCATCAGCTTTGTAGGTACTCAATGTTTGTTGAATGAATAAATGATTCTCATTTATTATTAAATGCCTTGTCTGCATATTTATAGTATCCTTGGAGTCAAGGACAATGTTTTAAATTTGTCTTCTTTTTCACGGTGCCCATATAATGATGGTTACGTGGTTGGTATTCAATAAATACTTGTAAGTTGGTTGATTATGAAAGGCTTAGTTTTCCTATGTTTGTAGCTGTCTTTAAATTTGAATCGTAATTTTGTTATTATGTGCTAACATTCTTTATTAATACATCCTGTTTTTAATGTTCGAATTAAAAATAGGGACTTGTTTAAAATCCTGATTTATAATTAGAGTAAGAATAAGTCAAAAGCTAATATTGCAAAATGGTTAAGGATAGAGTTTTCTTATTAAAAAACCGACTCCGCCTCAATTTTAAGAGTCCTCCCATGACTACTAGGGATTTCATGAAATACCGGAAAGTATTCCTACACTGCCCTGTGCATTTATTTTCTGCTTCTGCCTCTACTTCACTGTTTCAACATGGAGCTCAAGGACTGCTTGCATTAGAATTATCTGGAGTGCTTGCTGTATGGATTCCTCACCCTCACCTCAGGTTCCTCTGCATCCCAGCCAGGGCAGTGAGGGTGGGGGGTCGCGGCTTGGCACTCACATCTTTCAGCTCTGCAGATGTTTCGTAAAGAAGCTTAAGTTTGAATAAATTGTTGTTGCTGTTGCCTTAGCTCTGGTTCTCTTGTTCAGCTTCCCCTCTTACTTTTATCTTTAGATTTCTGTTCCTATTCTTTCTCTTCCACTGATCCCTTCCATACCCTACCCTGCTCCCAACTCTAGCCCTTCCCTAATTCGTCTCTCTTTTCCTTCATGGCTTCTGTGATCCATCTGCCTGCCAGGATGGAAACTTTGGAATAGTCCCTCTTACAGTTCCTCTTGCCTTCCTCACTTCTATCTCAAGAGCCAGAGTCACTGGAAATCCTTCTGTTTAAAGTGTGAGGTGCTGTAGGTCAGGGCTACCCAATGGAGCCTGTCTGCAAGAGAAGCACCTTGTGCTTGGATAATCAATGTACTAATTCCTTTTTGATAAAGTATTGCTACAATTTTATACTCTGGTGCAAGCTCCTTAACTCTTCACGGACCAACAACAAACGTTTTGTGGAAGGCACTGTTCCACTAACCACATTTTGGTTATCTATGCTACTGATACATTTTTAAAGCTTTTTTGAGGCATTATCCATCCATTTAAGTACACAAAAAGTATATTCAGAGTTGTGCAACCTTTACCACAACCTATTTTATTTTATTTAAAGATTTATTTATGTATTTGAGAGAGAGAGAGACAGACACTGGGAGAGCACAAGCAGGGGGAGAGAGAGAGAGGGAGAGAGAGAAGCAGACTCCCCGCTGAGGAGGGAGCCCCAGGTGGGGCTTGATCCCAGGACCTGGAGATCATGACCCAAGCCAAAGGCAGATGCTTAACCATCTGAGCCACTGAGGTGGCCATACCACAACCAATTTTAGAACATTGCTTCACCTCAAAAAGAAACTCAATACTTTGGCTATCACCCACCAGTCTGCCCCACCCCCCTCCCCCCCAGCAGATCACGAATCTACTTTCTATCTCTGTGTATTTTCCTGTTCTGGATATTTTATATGAATGGAATCATGTAACGTGATCTTTTGTGACTGGCTTCTTTCACTTTGCATAATATTTTTAAAGTTGATCCATGTTGTAGCATGTTAGTACTTCATGCCTTTTATGGTCAAATAATATTTCATTGTATGGATATATTTTATTTATTCATTTATCAATTGATGGACCTATGGGTAGTTTCTATCTTTTGGATATTGTGAATAATGCTGCTATGAACATTCCTGTACAAGCTTTTGTGAGGATGTATGTTTTGAATTCTCTTGGGTGTACACCAAGGAGTGGAATTGCTGAGTCAAATAGTAATTCTATGTTTAATCATTGAGGAGCTGTTAGACTGTTTTCCAAAGCAGATGGACCATTTTATGTTTCTATCAGCAGCGTATGAGGATTCTGATTTCTCCACATTCTGTCAACACTTATTGTTATCTGACTTTTTGATTACAGCCATCCTACTGGGTCTGAATCACAATGGTATCTCATTGTGATTTTAATTTGCATTTCTTTGATGACTAATGAAGATGAACATCTTTTCATCTGCTTATTGACTATCTTTGGAGAAAAAATGCAGATCCTTTGCCCCTTTAAAAATTGAGTTGTCTTTTTATTATTGGGAATTATAAGAGTTCTTTAAATATTCTGGAGACAAGTCACTTATTAGATATATGATTTGCAAAGATTTTCTCCTCTGGTTTGTCTCTTCAGTTTTGATAGTATCTTTGGCAGCACAAAAGTTAATTTTGATGAAGTCCAAATTGTCTGTTTTTCTGCTGATGCTCATGCTTTTGGTATTACATTTAAGAATTCCCTCTGGGGGCACCTGGCTGGCTCAGTCAGTTAAGCGTCTGCCTTTGACTCAGGTCATAGTCCCAGAGTCCTGGGATTGAGCCCCACATCAGGTTCCCTACTCATCGGGGAGTCTGTTTCTCTCTCTGCCCATCACCCCACTCATGCTCGCTCTCTCACTCTGTGTCTCTCTCAAATAAATAAATAAATAAAATCTTAAAAAAAAATTCCTTCCATGGCACCTGGCTAGATCAGTTGGTAGAGCATGTGACTCTTGATCTTGGGATTGTGAGTTGGAGCCCCACATTGGGTATAAAAATTACTTAAAAATAAAATCTTAAAAAAAAAAATTCCTTCCAAATCCAGAGTCATAAAGAATTACCCCATGTTTTTGTCTAAGAGTTTTATAGTTTTGACTCTGCCATTTAGGTCTTTGATCCACTTTTTAGTTTATTATTGTATACGGTGTGATGTCATATTATTGTATATGGTCCAGCTTCAGTTTTTTGTATGTGGCTTTCTAGTTGTTCCCATACTATCTATTGACAAGACGATTCTTTCCCTACTGAATAATCTTGGTACCGTCATTTAAAAATCAATTGACTATAGATATAAGGATTTATTTCTGGACTTTCAACTCTATTCCATTGGCCAATAACATTCATACTTAAGCCAGTTCAATACTGTCTTTTTAAAAATTAATTAATGTTTTAATTCCAGTGTAATTAACATACAGTGTCTTGTTAGTTTTAGGAGTACAATATAGTGATTGAACAATTCTATACATTAGTCAGTGCTCATCATGATAAATATACTCTTAATCCCCTTCACCTATTTTGCCCCGCCCCCATCTTCCCTCTGGTAACCACCAGTTTGTTCTTTATATTTAGGAGTGGGGTTTGTTTGTCTCTTTTTTCTTTATTTGTTTTATTTCTTAAATTCCACATATGAGTGAAATTATATGGTTTTTGTCTTCTCTATTTCACTTAGCATTATACCTCTAGATCCATCCATGTTGTTGCAAATAGTAGAATTTCATTCTTTTTTATGGCTGAGTGATATTCCTCTGTGTGTGTGTGTGTGTGTGTGTGTGTGTGTGTGTTTACATACCGTATCTTCTTTATCCATTCATCTATCGAAGATCACTTGGGTTGCTTCCATAATTTGGCTATTGTAAATAATGCTGAATGGCACCAGGATGACTCCATTGGTTAAGTGTCCAACTCTTGATTTCAGCTTAGGTCATGATCTCAGGGTGGTGAGATGGTGCCCCACCCACATGGGCTCTGCACTGGCTGTAGAGCCTGCTTGAGATTCTCTCCCTCTCCCTTTATCCCTCCCCGCTTCTAAAAAATAATAAAATAATGTTGCAGTAAACATAGGGGTGTATATATCTTTTTGAATTAGTGTTATCGTATTCTTGGAGTAAATACCCAGTAGTGGAATTACTGATTCTGTTTTTAATTTTTTGAGGAATCTCCATACTGTTTTCCACAATGACTGTACCAGTTTTCATTCCCACCAATAGTGCTGAGGGTTCACATTATCTTTTTTTTTTTTAAGATTTTTTATTTATTTATTTGACAGAGACAGAGACAGCGAGAGCAGGAACACAAGCAGGGGGAGTGGGAGAGGGAGAAGCAGGCCTCCCGCCGAGCAGGGAGCCCGATGTGGGACTCGATCCCAGGACCCTGGGATCATGACCTGAGCCGAAGGCAGTTGCTTAACCAACTGAGCCACCCAGGTGCCCGAGGGTTCACATTATCTTGATTACTGTTGCTTTGTAGTAACTTTTGCAATTGGAATCGGGGGTCTTACAACTCTTCTATTTCAAGATTATTTTAGCTATTCTCATCCCCTTAAATTTCATATGAATTTTAGATTCAGCTTGTCAATTCATACAAAGAAGTGAGCTAGGGTTCTGCTAAAGATTGCATTGAATCTGTAGATCAATTTGGGGATTATTATCATCTTAACAATATGAAGTCCTCCAACCCATGAACGTGAGATGTCTTTCCATTTATTTAGATCTCATTTAAGGTCCTTCAAAAATGTTTTATAGTGGGACGCCTGGGTGGCTCAGTCAGTTAAGTGTCTGCCATCGGCTGAGCCCATGATCCTGGGGTCCTGGGATGGAATACGGCATCGGGCTCCTTGCTCAGCGGGGAGCCTGCTTCTCCCTCTTCCTGCCACTCCCCCTGCTTGTGCTTGCTCTGTCTCAATCTCTCTCTAACAAATGGGTAAATCAAATCTTAAAAAAAATGTTTTATAGTGTTCAGAGTATAAGTTTGGAAGTTTTGTTCAATTTATTCCAAACTTTATAGGTGTTGATTCTATTATAAATGGAATTGTTTTCTTAATTTCATTTTTGAATCATTCATTTATAGTTTTT
Organism: Mirounga angustirostris; assembly: GCF_029215605.1. Taxonomy (NCBI): domain Eukaryota; kingdom Metazoa; phylum Chordata; class Mammalia; order Carnivora; family Phocidae; genus Mirounga; species Mirounga angustirostris. Next base: position 138,902,141 of record NW_026991709.1, on the reverse strand, counting down.
TACTTATCAGGGACACAGAGGAAAATTCAACTGTTGTGGTTGCAGGGAAAACTTGGCTGATAGCCTGTGAGTGAGCATTTCTCAAAATGCACTCCTTCCAAAGCATCAAGTGTTCTGTGTCAAATAATTTTGGAAGATGTTTACCTTCTTAAAGCCTTGTGATACCTATAAACATATAGAAGGGTCTGTGAAGTCAGGCAGCACCTTGAAGCTCTAAATCCTGTAAAAAGAAAAGCTCTTTTGTCTATTTTGAAGCTCTTACGTCTATTCACATAAACATGAATGCAAATGATTTTTTTATGATGTGAGAAGATACAGAATTTATGTGGCTGAGGTCTTAAAAGACAAAAGCAAGCTATTTCATAATTTTGCCTAGAGTAATCATTAATGGTTGGTCATGTTATTTGTCGTAAAATGCATTAAGTGCCAGTGAAAATATTTCTTTTTGAATGTGACATTTAACTTCAGCCAGTAAAATCCTGCCCTTTTGTTGAATTTTTTCCCCTTGGATTACATTTTCTAAATAGGTTTCCTACCTAAATGTTAATATCAATACTTGATAATAAGAGTAGGATACTTAAGACTGGAGGAATGGGGCCTTGGGGAACAATTAGATGAATAAGAAGCACACAGTAATTTTAAATTTAAGAAGGTAAGGTATAAAAAAGCAACATAGCCTGAGGAGTTGGACATGCTCTTATTTGATTCTTAGATCCACATGTATTACTTGAGAGATAGTGGACCTAATGGCTTCCCTGAATCTTATTAAAATGGTCTTAATAGCTATATCACTATCAAATGCATAGGATGGTACATACATAACTCAAATGAAAAATGGCTTTGTTTCCTAAAGTAGGAATATAGTATTTATTATTCCATTTTGCATGTATATATATATGTGTATATATATATACACATATATATGTATACATATATATATATAAAATCTTTTTGGATCCTTCCAATTTGGGTCTGATTTGAAGGAAAACTGGAGTTTGAACTCTAGGACCCATAAAAAGCTTTGCTTAAAGAGTGGGTCCAAGCATTCCACTCATCTGAACTATACTCAAAGCTGGCCCCAGTAAAATTTGGAACTGGGACTCTTCTTCCAACTGCTTTCCTTGTAACTCATTCCCTCCCTTTCTCTGAAATAAATACCAGTCTGTCCTGACAAAATCAACTTTCTGGAAAAAGTAATGTGTCAGTCTGTCTGAGCTGCTATAACAAAATTCCAGAGCCTGAGTGAATTATAAACAACAAACATTTATTTCTCACCGTTCTGGAGTCTGGTAAACCCAGGATGACGGCAGTGGCAGATTCGGTGTCCAGTGAAAGCTCTCTTCTGGGTTGCAGACAGCCAGCTTCTTGCTGTGTGCTCACATAGTGGAGGGGGCTAGGGAGCTCTGTCAGACCTCTTTTTTTTTTTTTAATTCTTGTTAATTTCCTTTAGCATCTAGTTTGTTTCTGAGGAAAGTCAATGAACCTTGGCAATCACCACCCAATCTCATTGTCCTTACGGTTATTCTTGTGTTCCATAGTTTCAATTCCCTGATATACTTACTATACCAGTGGATACTGTGAGACAATTTGTATATTGTTTTTCTTCTTTTTTTGTGTGTTTCAAATTTTTATTTAAATTCTAATTAGTTAAGCGGCGCCTGGGTGGCTCAGTTGGGTAAGCATCTGCCTTCAGCGCAGGTCATGATCCCAGGGTACCGGGATCAAGCCCTGCATCAGGCTCCCGGCTCAGTGGGGAGTCTGCCTCTCCCCCAGCTCATGCTCTTTCACTCTCACTCTCGCTCTTATATAAATAAATAAATAAAATCTTTAAATAAATAAATAAATTCTAGTTAGTTAACATATAATGTAATCCTGGTTTCAGGAGTAGAATTTAGTGATTCTATTGTCTTTCTTCTTATCATAAACATACATATTAATATTATAGTTTTGTAGATTGTTCTCCCCTGGTTTGCAACTTCCTCAGGGGCCATATTCAGTTTTTATGAGGGCATTAATTTCACTTCTCCCAAGGCATTAATCTCATTCAGGAGGGCTCCACCCTCTTGGCCTAACCATTTCCCAAAGGCCCCACCTCCTAACACCATCACATTGGACATTAGGATTTCAATATGAATTTTGGGAGGGCACTCACTTTCAAACCATAGCATAATGTAAAATTGGGCCAACAAGCTACCTGTAGCAGTGATGTTCCCAATTTTTCTGTTCCCTCTATGGACTGAAAGGCATTATTTCTAGATAAAGAGATGTTGGAACTTTTGTCATGGAGGCCATGAGAAGGTCTGAGTTCTGTTTTGAATAGGTAATTCTTTCCGAATGTTGCCGGTTTTATTATGTTTGCCTGATGACCAGTTCCATTACACCTCCTCTACTTGGTTCCCAATCACCAACTTTCTGGGAGCGGAAAGTATCAAGCTTGGGTTTTTGATGCTTTCTTGGCTTTATGTCTGATGCTAGGAAGTTGGGGTAGGAGGAGGACAGAGAACAGCTAGCTGCAAGGAGAGTAAGTAGACAGATGGAAAATATCAATAGAATTCAGACCTAACAATAAAGCTTAACTAGGTAGCTGCTAGTCTTTGTTATTACAAACTCCAATTTTTTTTTTGTACTAGAAATAACAATTCTCCAAACATATCTGTTGACATGAAAATAGAATTACAGCAAGTTACTAGGGGCTCTGGTATCGATTTTTTTTTCTTTTATTCTTGACTTTCTTGCAATTTAGGTTTATTAGCAAACGATTTTGTGACTTGTCTTAAGCTGATGATTAAAATTTAACATAAAAAAAATCAGTAAAGGAATAGAACAAGGGAATTCAGGAATGAGAACAAATCAATTCAACAAAAATTTCCCTGGTCCATGGGGTGGTCTTTAAGGAATAGGGAAAATGTAGGTGGCTTTTTCTGAGGAGAAGTGAAATGAACGGTCAGCTCATTCAGGGCCCAAACAGCCCTAATGCTAAGATATTTCTTTGGTGGGGACTCAAGGCTCAACTCTCACCAGTGGAAAAAGAAGTTGGATGATGAGATTAGGTGAAACTATAAGTTTCCCAGAATCATGACTATCCCCCATGACTTTGAAGAGGACGCTTTAATAAAAGGGTAAGATACCAAAATAACTTTTTAAACAGCAAGGGCATTTTTGACATTGCCAAAGCCAAGCACAAAATGGATCTAGTCACAGGTCTTTCTCCTAATTGTGATACAAGGATATTTTATTTTTTTGATCCTTACTGGCAAATAATGGATGCTCTCATTCAATGCTGTTGAAAGAAGTCTGGCTGCATTCATTCTTTCAGACGCCAACAGTGTAGGCAAAATATGAAATGTTTAGTATCAAGTTACAGAAAAGAAAGTTCCCTAAAGCTGTGAAAGGGAGAATGTAACTCATTGGTCATATTTCTCAAATTACTACTCTTACATTTGAATAATGGTAAGAGTCAAATCCTAGAAATATTTAGCTACAAGGGGGAATTGAATCCAAATTCCTTACATTTTACAGATGAAGAAACTAGAGACCCAGGGAAATTACGCTTCAGAACAAATGATGTAACGAATAAAACCTGTAAAAGTGACGCCAGGGCCTCCAAAACAGCTGTGAAGAACATCGTTTGAGATCAGTCCCTGGAGACGATTGAACAAACAAGAAATGTGAAAAAGTGAAAGTGGGAGAGAGCTTAATTAAAAAAGCAAGAATGTGGTAGTGTGTTAAATTCCTGCGAGAAATTCAAAACCAAGGAACTGGCCAAACACTTCAGGCTTTGGCTCTTCTGTATTATCAGATCTCCATAAGTAGGTGAAGCAATCGTTACATGGTTGTCAGAGGCCCTCTGGGAAGGGTCAGCTCAGCTATCAGGGAGATTACTTCACCACCAGTAACTGAAGAAAGCAGGGAATTTATGGATGAAGTGTTCAGAGAGACAGATTTTTAAAATGACAACCCATAAATGGTGGTTGCCTGGACGTAATATTAGAATCACTGGGATTTTTTTTTTTTTTTTTCTGTTCTTAGAACTCTACTAGCAATCACTCTTGATTCATCACGTTATTCTCCATCAGGTTATTTATCAGAAGGGAACTTCTCATTCTACAGATAAGAAAATTAAGAACAAAATAGAAGCAGAGAATCAACAGTAACACGTCCTCTGTTAAGCTTCCAAAGCCTTGATTCATTGTTTAACCAGAGGTCCCATAATCCTCAATAAGGGGGGAATTTCAAGGCCAACACTGTGAAGGAGTCATTACTTATTAGTAAGAGGGAGACAATAATAACCCTGACCCATTTTATCTCATTTTTCTAGGAATGAAAGAATGTACTGTAGTATAGGAGACAAGTTATTACAATTTCCAAGACAGGGTCTCTAAAACCCTTTTCTGTAAGAATGAGCTAATACTAATAATATTAGAGCAAACAGAATAGGAAACTCCAAATGGGATCATGACACTCCACAGCTTAAAACCCCTTCAGTGTTTAAACATCCATGGACTTTTTAGGGCCAAAGATAAAAATCCCTAACATGTACTAATAGACCCTGCTTGATCTGACCCTGGCCATAGTCTGCTCGCACTTCCTCAACTCTACTTCGATCCATCCTACCTGACGGTTTCACACATGCTATTGCTAGGCTCAACCTCCTTTCTTGGGAAAACCTTCCCTACTCCCCACCCTCATGATGTTTTCCCCCACTAATCACAGTTATTTAAGCAACATGCTTAATGTCCTTCATAGAGGCATGCTCTATGCCTCCTGTTTACTCCTGTATCTCTAGCACCTGGTGTCCCAGCTGGCACATAGTAGGTGCTCAAATAATTGTGGAATGAAAGGCGATAACAGCTGATTTAAATATTTGACACAGGGCGCCTGGGTGGCTCAGTCAGTTAAGCCTCTGCCTTCGGCTCAGGTCATGATCCTGGAGTCCCGGAATCGAGTCCCGCATCGGGCTCCCTGCTCAGCAGGGGGGTGGGGGGTGTCTGCTTCTCCCTCTGACCCTCTTCCCTCTTGTGCTCTCTGTCTCTCATTCTCTCTCTCTCAAATAAATAAATAAAATCTTTAAAAAAATAAATACTTGATATAAAGTAAATACTCAATATTAACAGCTATGTTAATTTTGAATTTGTTTTACTTTCCTTCTGTTGCTTCATTTGCCTTGTTATCAGTTGTTTGGTGTTACAAGATGTCGACCCAGCACTGGGGAGGAAATCTGGAGTACAGGGGACTAACAGTGTGCTACCATATGCAACAGGAGCTTGATACACATCTGTGCTCGTTGACAATGATGATGGCAAAGCGGCCTGGCTCAGAAAGATCTAGAACCCCGACTTTGGGCCTCCTACCGATATAAACTAGGTTAGCTCTTATTAACTATGGTGATGCTATATTAGCTATCTGTTTAAAAATTCCTGAAGTTTTCTTAGTTTAAGTGTTTATCACAAATGACTTACTCTGCTATGGACAACTTTAGAAAGCAGAAAAGTTTTTAACTTTCTGTCAAAAGAAGCTGAAGAATGTTTATCGGAAATAAGGTATTTTTAATATCTAGTCTCAACAAATAGTGATATTCACTGTTCTGACTATCTCCTTTAGAGTGGGCCCTAAAACAACCTCCTGGGTAGTAAAATTATAGTAGGATTGGGAAGGAGATTAAAATCACAAACTCTGGAGGAGACAAAATTGGGTTCATACCTTTACGACTTACAGCAGCATGATATATCATCCTTGGACATATCAACCTTCCTAGCCTCCATTTGCTCATCTGTAAAATGTGGTTTATAATAAGCAATACCAACGTTTGGTGAATCCATCTGACATTGTTGAAAATAACAACATAAATATCCTTCTCTACCAGTGTTTCTCGACAGTGGTAGGAAGGAAGGATTTTGTCTTCCAGGGGATAAAATGTCTGGAGACATTTTTGTTCCAGTGGGGGTGGGTGGGTGGATGGGTTGGGGAGAGGTGGGATGCTACTGGCTTCTAATGGGTAGAGACCAGGAATGCTGGTAAACATCTCAAAATGCATATGACAGGTCTTCAAAGGATTATCAAAAAGTCAATAGTATTCCTGGCTGAGTGCCTGTTTATAATGAGGCTGCAAAACCCTGTTTATAGTGAAATGGTTAAATAATCAGGACAGTCATTAAAAGAATGAGATGATCTAGGGACAGACATAGAAAGATTGTCAGGAGATATAGTTAAAGTAAGTAAAGCAACTCGCAGAGTTGTATTTATAATATAATGCCATTAATAACTGACCTCTCTTCTGTGTGCCTGTGTGGGTTTCCACATACATATAAAAGATCTGGAAGGACACATACCAGCTTGTTAATCAGTGACATTTATGGGGGAAAAGACATGTTGAGGACTGTTTGCCTTTCTTAATCGACACACTTTTTAATGGATTTTTACAACCAGAAGGTATTACATTTATAATTTCGATAATTTTTATTTTTTTATATTTTAAAAATATTTTGTCAGAGAGAGAGAGCACACAAGCAGGGAGAGTGGCAGGCAGAGGGAGAAGCAGGCCCCTCACTGAGCAAGGAGCCCGATGCAGGACTCAAATCCAGGACTCTGAGATCATAACCTGAGCTGAACGCAGACACTTAACCCACTGAACCACCCCAGCACCCCTAATTTTGATAACTTTTTAAAAGAATTCCAAGCTCATGCAGGTCTCGTGAGATCTAATGCAAGTAGATAATGCAAGTGATATGTTGGCCAAGTGCCAACATACAGTAAGTACCAAAAAATAATAGTTACAGTTGTTGTTTTGTTATTAGAAAAAGTCTATATTTCTTTTTTCTTGAAAATTGAGGGAGTTAGTTCAGGAAGTGAAGGTATACAGGTAAGTATAGTAATTAGGGAATTTCATTAATGATTTTGTAGAACTTCAGATGTGGCAGTGTTTGTTTTTTTTAAATTATGTAAGTTTCATTTTGTGCTTATTGAAAGAACTCTTCAATCTTATGCATTTTGTGCACATAGAAAAGGGAAAACACTCATGAAATAAATAAGGCTATCCCTATCACTTCACATTCAGAGTACAGATCTTCTAATCACTGATGACCTCAGAGGCATTGATTTGGTCTTTCCACACACGTTTCCTTTCTTGTCTCACGTTTCCTTTCTTGTTGAGTGTTCGTGATACAGCGTTTTTTTAAAGTAAATTTTCAAATCAAAGCATAATATCCATATAGAAAAGTGTACAGCTGGATGAATTTTCAAAATGAACAGAATCCTGTATTCACCACCTAGTTCAAAGAATAGATATTACCAGCACCCAGAGTCCTCCTCCCACAGGTAACCACATCCTGGCTTCTAGCATCATAGATTAGTTTTGCTTGTTTCTAAACTTCATAGCAAGGGAATCACACAGTACGTAGTCTTTTCTGTTTGACCTCTTTAACTTTACATTATATTGGAGAAATTCCTACATATTAGGTATAGCAGATCACTCATTTTCATTGCTAAACAGTAGTTCATTGTATGCATATACAATGTAGCCATTCTATCGTTGATGGACATTTGGATTTTCTAGTTTGAGGGTACTACAATGAACAGTGTTGCTCTGTACATTCTTATATATGTCTTTGGTATATATAAGTATGAATTTCTATCTGGACGTAACTAGGAGCAGACTTTTTGGTTCATTATTCGTGAGTGCTTAGCTTTAGCAGCAGCTACTAAACAGTGTTCTAAGGTGGTTTTTTACTAAGCTACGTATTACCAGCAGTATATGAGCTTTTCTGTTGCTCCACATCCTCACCAACAGTTGGTATTTTACTTTTAGCTATTCGGGTGGGATAGAACTCATTTTTAAATTTTAAGTACCTTACTAGAGCCTATTGCTCCCTTTTTAAAAAAAAAAAAAAAAGTATATGTTTTTGAGTGTATGTATTTGTTTTGGTGGAAAGCTATTCACCAAATTTTAATAGTAATTATTTGGGTGGTGGAACAATGGGTCATTTTTTTTCTTTGCTTTATATTTATTTCTACTTTTTAAATTTGTAAAAATAAACGTGTTGTGATAACAGAAATAATATAAAAAGTGGCAGTATTTCCCAAAGTCTTTTCATTAAAACATAAATTCCAAGAGTGCTAATAGAGATTCCTGAAGATAGTTTCAAGGCTAAGTATGACTTGTTCACTGCAAGATTGCTCAGACTTAAAAATGCTAACGTGTTTTCTGAATACCATACACATGTGTACTGTTATAATAGTGTGCATGGTCTCTGGGACTTAAAATTTCCAAAATACCCTTTTCTACCTCAGGGAACTGAGGTACTAACAAACTTTATTTGCAAAATGTTAAAATGGGAGGTCCAAAAATGTGACACATAAAAACAGATCACAATAAAGCAAATAATCCTTATAGCAGGAAGTGTCCACAAACAAGTCTTCCCTGTGTGACTGAACACTTTGAGAATTTTTATGCTGCTTTCAGTGAATTTGAAGTTATCCAAAATATCAATCCAAGAGTCTAGTTCCATGGTACTTTTCTGTTTTTCCTCCTGTATTGGAAAGTTAGCTACTTTGAGTGTTATGATTATCACTCAAAGTAGCTAACTTTATGGGTTATGGGTTTAGATTATAAGGTTTAAAATCCTATAGATAGAGGTCACAGGACCCACAGCATCTTTGGCCTCAGGTTTTCTTTGATGATGGATCCTTCGGACTCCAAAAACCAACTTATTTTTTTTTTTAAGATTTATTTATTTATTTGTGAGAGAGAGAATGAGAGAGAGCACATGAGAGGGGGGAGGGTCAGAGGGAGAAGCAGGCTCCTCGCTGAGCAGGGAGCCCGATGCGGGACTCGATCCCGGGACTCCAGGATCATGACCTGAGCTGAAGGCAGTTGCTTAACCAACTGAGCCACCCAGGCACCCCAAACCAACTTATTTTATAACAAGGTAAGACAAAGCAGATTCAGGCTGGTTTCAAAGAGAACTTCTATTTGGTCGTGCAAATTGCAGATACTTGTCACCATAGTCCAACAATAAAATTTATCAACCAAAGGGTTTTACTGAGGGCCAGAATTATTCACCAGTATTGCCAAGTTCCTAACACATTGCCAGATATGCTATGTTGCCAAGTGTGTTAGCCAACTTGGGAGCATTACAAAAGTGTGTGGTTCGGAGTAAGAGACTTGGGTTTGAATTTCAGTTCCACCACTGACTCCGTTCGGTGACTTTCTATGACATTTAGTTTCCTTGACTATGAAATAAGAATGAGAATACCTCTCTCTTAGGTTGTTGACAATTAATTAAGCTTACATGTGTGACAGTGTCTGCCCTGTACCAAAGATAGCAGGGTTCTCAATGAATGGGGTTTCCTTCTTTGATGAAATGAAGTGTAAGCATAGGCAATACAGCTGATCTACTTCCATAGCCAAAATGTATTTATCTCTCCAGTTTCACACAATTGGAAATTCACACAATTTCACACATTTGTTATCGCTCTGTCTTCCCCCACCCCCACTTCTTTCTCCTGGTACCATAACCTCTTCTTTCTCTCCTCACACCATTCTGTTTTTCATTCTCCAAAAGGAACAATGCTTCAACCAATTCTTGATAATGTTAACGATAAAGTTTAAGGTACTTTACCCTGTTATTCAAGCAAGAACACTTGAAAAAGCAAAAGACTTAAGGAACGTGACCATGTTTTAGGGCCATCCTTGATGGTGATGTTTTGCTTTGCGGAACTTCTGGCTATGCCTCAAACTGATTCTTTGAGTAATTATTGAACACCTACTACATGCTAGGTAGTTTCTAAGCTTGGCTAGCACTGTGTAGTAGACCCTTTTACTGAACAGGCTGGTTTTCTCAAAGACTATTTTAACTAGAAATCTCTTTTTTGAAGAGTCAGCATTCTTGGGCCTTCTTCTAGTTCTTTCCACATTCAGACAGCACTCTCAAAGCAAAGAAGAAAACTAACAGACAAAGATATCAGTGACATAAGATATCTGGGCTAATCTGTGCTTAAGTATTTTGGAAATAGGTAACAATTGCATTTTTACTGTTAATTGGTACACTAAGATCTTTTCAAAGTTCTGAATTTTAGTTATCACCTTAGATAACTTGCAGGTACCTCTTTTATTCTATTTCAGAAACCCCTCTAACTTGTAGGTTTTATATCTTAGATTCTTCTGGTGTAGATATTCCTTATACTTCCTGGGTTCCCCTCACCCATGACCATTAAGTTTTTAAATATACTACAGAATGAAAACAACTTGGCAACTCTAGCCTTAGAGTTCCCAGCTCTTCTGAAACGGAAACAGGTGAGTTAGGAAAGCCACTTTTATCTTCTTTCTTTAGATCTGAGTCTTATAAACCTACTGAATAACTGAATCAGATGCCTCTGGGCAACCAGATTTTAAATGCAACTTAGCAATACACATTTGCTAGGATCATATAATATTCTGTTGGTGAAGATTATGTGAGTGATAGCATCTAATGTCCTCTAAAGCAAGGTTTTCTTAGACTAAAATGCTTCTTTGAAAGACCCAATATTTTCAAATTCCTTTTAAAGGCCAAGAACAGCCTTTTTAATTAAGGCACATGCTAATTATATTTTCCATATTATATAATTCAGTAGAGTAGTTAAGAGCCTTGAATTATTGCTGACCTATATCATGTAAAATAACTGAAAATGTCCCTTCTGTCTGTATAAGTAATTAGAGACCTCACCGGAGGATCAGCATAGCTTACTTGGCCAAAACCAATCAAAACAAACTCCTCCAAACCAAAAAAAAGTCAAACAAAACAAACATCCCATACTTATTATAGGGAGAAATTGGAGAATTTTAGCCTTTATCTGTCTTCCCAGTGGTGATAATACTCAGGAATGTGGTGATCACTGATATCTTCATCCATCCATAAACATTACCGTTGGTCCTTAGGTACCTTTTATTTATTTATTTATTTATTTTAAGATTTGAGAGAGAGAGAGAGAAAATGAGCAGGAGGGGCAGGAGAGAGAGAATCTCAAGCAGACTCCCCATTTAGCACAGAGCCCAACACAGGGCTCAATCTCACAACCCTGAGATCATGACCTGAGCAGAAACCAGGAGTCCAACACTTAACTGATTGCCACCCAGGCACCCCTTAAGTACCATTTTAAAAGTAAAAATATAAAATATTTGGAGCAATCAAATACTTCTGAAAATCAGTTAATAATCTATTATATTTACTATAGAAATGTTGAAATCCTAAAAGCTGCATTGATGGTAGCTTCCTTCTTTACCTTAAGTTCACTTCTAAGGAAATACAACACATTAAATTACATTTACAACATTTAGTACCTGACAATATTACCTGGACAACCATTTTTTGGGTTTACTGTAGGCCAGATATGAATTTTTCTTGTTCTCTGCCTAGCTACTTTGTATATATAAAGGATCCATAAAAACCAATACAGTGCGAGATGCCTGGGTGGCTCAGTTAGTTAAGAATCTGCCTTTGGCTCAGGTCATGATCCCGGGGGTTGCAGGGATTGAGCCCCACATTGTCAGGCTCCCTGCTCAGTGGGAGAATCTGCTTCTCCCTCTCCCTCTGTGGGTCCCCATCTCATGCTCCCTATCTCTATCTTGAGCTTGCGTGTGTGCGCTCTCTCTCAAATAAAATCTTTAAAAAGAAAAAAACTAATATAATGAGATGGAGAGGTCAACTTGCAGATATTGAATCTTCAATTCAAACATTAACTTACTTAAATGTTTAATAGATTAAAGATTCGTCCCCCAACCTCCTAACTGAATCTCAGTGTTGGAACAATACATGATTTAAATGGAAACTCTTTTGAAATTTTGCCAGGTATCTAGAAGTATAGTTTTGAATTACAATCTTCTTAATTTATTTATTGATTAAATTACGTGCTGTGTATAATGTGCAATGATAGGTGTGACTCATCAGGTAAACTGTAAATTAAATAGCAAATGAATAAATATCAAATTGCTTTTGACTTAAAAGATTAGCTCAAAACTTTGTAACACAAGGTGTGAACTCAAGGCAGAGACCACATCTTCATTGCATTTTTGTATTCCCAGGTCCTGAGTACCTAACACACAGTAGACATTTAATAAATACATATTTTTTTATTGCCATCATAGGGAAACATAAAATCTAAAAATAAAAATTCTTAAGTAGTTAGGATAAGCTCCCATGGAAGCTACTCAAAAAGCTTGGTTAAAGACCTTTATTTTTACAGTTTATAGAACTGACTTTGATTTCTACAATCTTTTATTTTGGCTGGTGTTTGCTATGGGATGGAAATTAAGTCTTTAAATGTAATATGCGCATATGAATAACATAGTATTCCAAACAAGACAAACCTGATATAGAAGATTTTTAATGTGGCAATTATTGCTATAATTACTCTGTATATAAATGAAGAGTATTTGACAAAGCCCTAGATGGGAAAGCTGTGCTCAAGTTGGGCATAGCCAATTTTATTATAAAGATAATAAATGTTAAGTCTGTTGCACACAGTTAAAAAAATGAAACAAAACAGTTCTTCAAGAGCTGAGATACTTTTGATCTAGATACTTTCTCCCATTCCTCATGAATTTGTGCCTTAAGCTGTTGATTTGCATGTATATTCAACTACTTTATTTGTGTTTCTTTTCGGTAAGTCAGTATTTTCATAATAAAATAAGTTACATTTACTACAGTGTCTTCACACTTAGAAGGCAAAGGCTCAGTGGTTTACATATGAGGCAAGTGAAAAGATAAACATGAAGTTCCATTAATTAACCTGAGTTTTGAATATATTGTTTTAGTCATTCAAAATCTGAGGCTGAAAAGCTTTGAAAACTGAAGTTTGAAAAAGGAGACGGTTATATATTTTATAGCTTGGCTTCTATTAATGCATATATCTTTACAAAAAAACCCTCACAACCTTTAAAATTACTTATCCCTTTCAAACTTATAAAATATATGTACTTTGAAGTGTAAAGTCACAGTGAGCACAAGAGCAAAAACTCTCATTTTAACAAGGCACAGACAGGCTCAGGGAAGTCAAATAACAAGGCACAAATACTTAGTTGGTCAGGTTCTGAGCACAGATTAGCCGTGGTCTGCCTGATTTACAAGCTTGCACCTCAAGTTCAAGGTAAAGAAAGGCTTCACTGTTCTAAACCAAAGTCCCAAATATGCCAGAATTACATGGCCACTAGAGAGCTAATTAAGAAAAACTGTTTAAATTATTTCCATGTTTCAGAGTTCTCCACCTCCCTGGACTCAGCAGGCAGTTAAAATATGTGACCTGAGACATTTTTGTTTTCCCTTGAGAGGAAATGCACAGTTGGAAGAGAAGTTCACAAAAACACCTTTTCCACAAAGCAGCAATACGGCTTTTATCTTTTTAAAAAGCTCTCTTGTCACAGCCATTTGGTGGCAATTCATGCCTTCAAGTCCTCATTTTAGTGATAGTTAACTCCCTTTTCGTCCGTCTCACAAGCCAGCTGATAAATGACTTGAAATCGGGGGCCCTGTTTTGATTTTGAACCCATTGCAGAGCCTGGCACAGAGTGGCAGAGTGTGCATCCAATCAATACTTGTTGAATGGAATTACACTGAAAAGCACGGTGAGCTAAAGCCTCTTCCATCTGCCAAAGACTTTGGTGCGGCTCTATGGGCAATTTTCTTTCTTAGAAAGCTTTAACGTGAATGAAATTATTCCTTAGTGGGCATTAGAAAATTCCACTGAAAGCAGTTTAAAAAATTAAACATGCCCTCGTAGAGGTAGCTGGACAGATGAGAACGAAGAGTGACAGTGGCAAATCCGCATTGTTCAGAGAAGAGAGAAAGGTCAACAAAGAGTCGAAACGGAACCCTCAGCCCACCCTGCATTCTTTCCCTGGAACGTTCTCTGTGCATCCCTTATCATTCAAATTCTTTAAATGCAGTTTCCCTGAAACTGACCGTATCCCATTGAGGGTGAGGGGAGGACAGGAGAGGGAGGGAATGAGATGGAGGAGGGGAAGGTCTGGGCAGAGGATTCTTTCGACAGCAGCGTCCACTTGGAGCCTTGGGGAGGCCGGGGTCACGGGGCCCTCCTTGCACCAGTGATCTACAACGTCTTGCCTGCGGTTTACAACCGCTCTTTAAAAATACTTTCCCTTTGGGACTGCCCTCAGCTTCTTCCTGCCACCCCCCTTCTCCCCCTCCTCCCCCCACAGCGGCCCCAGGCAAAGAAATGCCTCGGCTTCGCCGGCAGGTCTTAGAGTAAACAGCACGCTCGGAGGATTACAATCGACCCGAGGCCAATTCGACCCTTTCCTTTTGCCGCCCTCGAATGACCCTTGACAGCAGCCCCTGCTCTCCCCTCAAATGGAAACCCGACAGACACACACACAAACAAAAAACCCCAAGTCTTCCCTTCGGTTGCTACCCGCAATGACGTTTCCCCCTCGGGTCCCGCCCCTCCGGGGGCTTGGAATTTTGGGATTGGCCGAGGGGTTGCGGCGGAAAGGCCCCGATTGGGCGCCGAAGCGCTGACTGACAGCGGGGCGGCCGCCGCGCCCTCCTTCCCTCCCGCCCTCCCTGGTGTGCGAATGTGTGTGTGCGGTGTTATGCCGGACAAGAGGGAGGCGACCGCGGCGGCGGTGGCTCTGTTTATTGTCCCTCTCGGTGTGTGGATGTGAGGAAGTCGGGGGTGCAGCGCGGCCGACGAAGGCGGCCTTTGAGGCGGCGGCAGCGGCGGCAGCGGCGACTCCGGCAACCCGAGCGGCCGGCCTTAGCGGAGTGTGAGGAAGGACAAGGCGCCTTTGCGTCCCCGCCACGTCTGGACGCCCCGGGCTCTCCGGCTGCGCTCGCCGCGCGCCCCTCCGGGCCTCGGCCCGGCTTGCTGCGGCGCCCGCGGGCGGGCGAGGAGGAAGCACCGCGGCTCAGGCGCCGCCGGCCGCCTGCTTCCTTCTCCACCTCTTCCTCGGCGGCTGCCCTAGGCCCAGGCGACGCGGCCGCCGCGCCTCGAGTTTGAGGGCGCCGGGCGGCGCGGCCTCCTCGGCAGGCTCGGCCGGGCGTCCGTCCCGGGTCTCGGCGATGGGGCGCGGGGGGCGGCGCCGCTAGGAGCACGGCGAGCGGAGCGGTCGGTGCGGAGCAGAGGGGCCCGGCGGCCGGCAGGGAGGCGGGAGCGGCGGCCGCGGCCTCGGGGCCTGTGAGCGGAGGCACCCGCCATGGCCAAGGCGGGCGGCGGCGGCGGCGCGGGAGCCGGCGGCAACGGGGCACTGACCTGGGTGGTGAGTGGCGGACGACGGGGCGGGGGGGCGGGGGTCCCGGGCGCCGCATTGTTCCCGGCCCGCGGCAGCGGTGGAATCCGCCGGGCCGTCCCGGGGGGGGGTGGGGGGGGAGGGAAAAGAGAGGGAAATCCGGCGCCCCGAGCGGGCGCCCCGTCGGGGCTTCTGCCCGCAGAATCCCCCGCTCCCCGCCCCTTTTCTTTCTTTACCTCTACGAAGGCTCCGGCTGCGGGAGCATAATGTGCCCTCGAAACTTAGGAGGACAAACCGAGAACCTGACATGAAGCCCTCGCTTCATCTTTTTTCCTCTTTCTCAGAGTCTTCCGGGGCAGTCGGGCATAAGATGATGGGTATTGGCAGTAAGGCTTGTGTGTTTCTGTAGGTCAGCACTTTTATCTAAATGTGGCTTAAGAAAATTACGGAGAAAGGTGTGTGTGTGTGTGTATTGTAAATGCAAATGAAACCACTTCTGATGCTCTAACCTCTTAAAGAAGAAAGGATTTGGTGGGGAATTAGTCTAAGGCAATTTACACTTCAGAGTCTCATACGATTGAAAGCACATTCGGAATAGGCTGTTTCACAGCAGTTAATATACTGTAGATCGTCCATCTGTCAGGGTGGGATTATTAAAAGAAGCGTTCACCTGCGTCAGCATCGCAGGTGAAACGGGGTGGGGGCCGAATGGAGAGCGCTGGAGAGGTGAGTGAAGTGCTTAGTCCTGGAGTTCAAGGATTTCGGTACTCTGTTCCTGCTGGGAGGTGGTAGAGGAGGGAAGACCTAGAGAGATCCGATTCCCACGGCCGATCGATAATTCACCAGCATTTCACTTGCTCAGCATAGAGTTCAGAGCAGGGTCATTTCCTACACAAAAAAGCCCAGCTCAGCCAACCGACTTGGCTTCCAGGAGAAACATTTAAGAAGCGTTACATTTAGCAGGGACTTTCGATGGATCCTCCCTTTTTTCAGAACACCGGAGGAAACTTTCATACTGACATTTTTATTACTAATTCTTCATTTTCTCTTTGCTTGGGCAAGGTTTAGGGGAGTTGAGTAGCAGTTCTGCTATATTAACAAGTCCTTGTAAAAAAGCATGTTACTGACAGCAGGAAAACATTTTAACCATTTATGTTTGGGTGCCAAGGTGCTTTGCAAAATAACTTGCCAGGCTCTTAATTGTTGAATTTTCTGAATTTTGTATGTTACTCCAATAATGTAGTGTGAACAGACCAGAGCCGGGAGAGAGAAAATGCCAGATTATAAATTAGTGGTCCATGTGGGCCATTCCCGGAGGGGGGGAAGGCATCAATGCAAGATAATGATTTTTAAAAATGGGCGGCCCTTATCCCTGTTTTAGTAAAATCAAACAACTTCTGAAAGTTGAGTTAGCCAGATGGTTCTCATTCACTTTGGAAGTGCTGAGGCCTGATTTGTGTTTCTGAGGACCTCTGATTCTGTAATGGTAAACATTTTGCTCCAAGATTGAATTGGTTGGCATTTGACATTTGATAGCAGTATTTGAATTTACTGTTATCTAACTTTGTAGGTAAATGACCACTTTTTCTTTCAAGCTCAGTAGGCAACTCATTTACATAAAAAATTCATGAAACTTAGAGGGTCTCATTCAGTATCAGAAAAATTCAGTTGATAATTGACTTATTTATTAAAGGTTTTTTTCATTATAAAATGAATATGGGAAATACAGTAGAGTAAAAATCACTTATTCTTTTATTTACAGATTCTATCCTCTTGTTGAATTAGAAGTTTATAAAAAGATAATCACTCCATTAAGTCTACTTTATGATTTGATTTTTGCTTTAAATTTGTCAGGTTATATGAGCATCTTTATGTCCTTAATATACATTATTGATCATAGACTACTCTAATTTTATGGGAGGCAATATAGTGAAGTGGTTATGAGCATGGACTTTTATGTCAGATTGATGTAGATTCAGATCCTTTCTCCAACACATATTGCAAAAGGGGCCTCACCTTTCAAAGCCTGTTTTCTCATCTATAAAATAAGGTTGCATTGAGAATTAAATAAGATAACATATGTAGCCAGTGCTGGGGTTAGTAAATGTTTTTTGTTGGTGGTGGCGAAGTTCAAGAAATGTACATTCAGAATAACGAAGTTGGCTTTTACATGAAGTGCTTTTAAACCAGGGTGAAAGCAAATTATTCCTTTGAAAGAATTCAGGGATTTGTTTCAGTGGTCATCTATTTCTGCAGAGGGGTAACTTTGCCTGCTTGTTGAAACTGGTGTTATGTTGCCACCTGCTTGTGGGTAACAGGAAGAAATAAAAATGGAAATAGTCTCTGATACCATTCTTTTGAGAGGGGGATGGGTAATGCCATGTGTTGCTGGTATTAACTTCTGTTGGGATGCTTGCCAGCATGTAGTAGTAACATTGTCACGGCATGAAAGTTTACATTTTAATACCTGAAACCACAAAGCAAAGTGGTTTAAGATTGACATTAACTTCTCCTTTTAATAATGTATTTGGTTTGTGTTTGATTTGCAGCATCTTAAGCAGATTTTTAAAAATCTTAAAAAAAAAAATGAAAAATATAGTAAACTATTTTGAGTTAACATTGACAACAGCTATGAAGGCTTCCTGAACCAAACAGAGTTTATTGAGTTAACTTTTAGTTGGTAAAGCTTTGATTGGTAGACCCTGTAGTCTATTTCATTAAGTCATTTATAATTTTTAAGTGGTTGTAAAAATTTCTGTGGAAGTACTAGAATATAGTTAATCACTATGTGAATATTGATCTTTTTTCTAGAATACTCTAATTTGGTAGATTAAAAGATATTATAATTAAAAATATTAAGCATATAAAAAAGTGGTGGCCAGAATAACATAAGAAGCCTTCCTCCGTTTATCACATTTCAACAATTACCAACTCAAGGTCACCCACTTCACCTATAAATATTTAAGTATTTATCTCTAAAACATAAGATTCTTTAAAAAATAAAACCACAATTAACATTGTAGTTTTTTAAAAAGTAAGTCAATGGAATATAAAACATACTTTACTGTATATTTCTAATTCAAAACATAATTGTATATTTAAATATTGTTTAAAGATTTGTATTAAGAACCTTGCTTTAGTGGCTCATTATTGTAAGTCTGAACTCCTCAACTAGACTTTCAAGCCAATTCATTCATAAACTATGTGCCCTCTCAATTGAAATTTATTTTGTATAGTCTTCATAGCTAAATTTATCTCTTCACTGTCCCTTGAACATCATGGTTGTGTGTGTGTGTTTTTAAGATTTTTATTTATTTGAGAGATTGAGGCAGAAAGAGGTAAGAGCGCGAGAGTGGGGAGGAGAGGGAGAAGAGCTAAGAGCACGAGAGTGGGGAGGCTGAGCAGGGAGCCTGATGTGGGGCTCAAGTGAGCCACCTCGGCGCCCCCCTCATGGTTGTTTTTGTCACGTTGCTATGCATGCTTACCTTCCGTCAATAATGCCTCTTTCTCTTCTCTTTGCCGGTCTAAATCTTAATTACTCTTCAAGGCTAGCTCAGTCTCACCAAAGTTTCATCCTCCAGTTTACGCTCATCTTTTTCTGTTACCCTTATGGGTCAAAAAACATAAATGTCTTTTTATGTAACTTTCATGCATGATAATTTTGTCTTAACAATTAGATTATAAACTCCTAAAGCCAGAGACCACGTATTGTACCTACTTGTATCCTTATACTGTTTAGAAAAGAGCTGGATTCATAATCCAACCTCAGTTATCTTAACAGATTGGATAACTGACATACTAACTTCCTGAAAAGTCTGTCATTATTTTTTTAAAGATTTATTTATTCATTTGAAAGAGAGAGGGAGAGAGAGAGAGGCAGGGGGAGGTAGGTAGGGGCAAAGGAGAGAGAATCCTCAGGCAGACTCCCCCCTGAGCACAGAGCCCATTGTGGGTTTGTGCGGGTTCTATCCTAGGACAAAGGTGCCCCCAAAAGTCTATCATTATTAAGACAAGTGATCAGGTAGCAGTGTTCTTTAGATACATTCTCAAGTAACAATAGCAGTACTTCGCAACTGTAATTATAATTGGTACTAACTTTTCTGAATGGAAGTGAGTGTTCACTTGTAGTTTTAGATCTGTTAATTCCTTAGGTCTCAGTAGTTACATTTTACCAAGGACATTAAAAAAAATAAGCCTCTTTCTGAGTTTTTTAAAAATAGGACCCCCTTTAGAGAAAAGGTGAGATCAGTATAATTATTTTCACTTGCAGAGAAGGAAACCGGTTTAGAGATTAGGTAACTGTTAATCACCTGGCTAAGGCAGAGATGGGATTGAAACCAGGTTTATCTTTTTAGCCATGATTTATATAGCCCCCAGTCCCCCACTTTAAAAACATTGAAAGCCAAAAAACCTGAGGTGCCTGGATGGCTCAGTAAATTAAGCCTCTGACTCTTGGTTTTAGTGCAGGTGATGACCTCTGGGTCATGAGATCTGTTCTCAGTAGGCAGTCTGGTGGAGATTCCCTCTCCCTTTCCATCTCACTTTACCCCTCCCCCGTTTGCGCCTGCACATGTGCGCAGTCTCTCTCAAATAAATCTTTAAAAAAAAAACAAAACAAAACCAAAAAACCTCATCGTTTATACCTGGTGTGACAAGATTACAAAAAAGCCTTCTGGGATATACTTGTATCTCTTTGTAATAACCTTTCTTTTACTTTCACACAAAAAGCTAGGAAATATCCTTTTCAGGGTATATGTATCTTGTTTAACAACGCTTTTTTAAGATTATGGGCTATGAAATCAGATCACGTGGTTTCATAATTCAGCTTCTTCAAGTACTAGCTTTGTTAGCTTTGGGAAAACACTTCTTCAGACTTCCATTTCCTCATCTGTAGAAAGGGAATCATGATAGTGATGTCTGCTTTATGGAGCTTTTATGAGGGATTGATTGAGATTATCCATATACTTCCCATAATGCTGCCACATAATAAGCCCTCAAGTGGGTACACACCCATGTGTCTTTTTTTCAAATCATTTGAAAAGAACTTTCCTATCTTTTGCCTCAGAGTGAGTTTTTTTTTTTAAATGTGAAATCACCACAATAAGCCAACATTCATCACCACACAGTTATAATTTTTTTCTTGTGATGACTTTTATTTATTCTCCTAGCAACTTTTAAATATACAGTGCAGTATTGTTAACCATAGTCACCATGCTGTACATTACATTCCCAGGACTTCTTATTTTATAACTGGAAGTTTGTACCTATTGATCACCTTCAACCGTGTTGCTCCCTCTAGCCCCGAATTCAGGGTTTTTGTTTTGTTTTTAGAGTCCACGTATAAGTAAGATCATACAGGATTTGTCTTTCTCTCTTTGACTTATTTCATTTAGCATAATGCTCTCAAGGTTCACTCATGTCGCAAATGGCAAAAAGTTCCTTCTTTTTTTATGATGATATTCCTGTGTGTGTGTGTGTGTGTGTGTATACTACATTTTCTTTACCCATTTATCACTGGGTACTTAGGTTGCTTGTGTGTCTTGGCTCTTGTAAATAATGCTACAGTGAACATGGGGATGTGTATATCTTTCCAAATAAGTGTTTTTGTTTTCTTTGGATAAATGCCCAGAAATGGAATTGCTGGATCATGTGGTAATTCTGTTTATAATTTTTTTGAGGAAACTCCATACTGTTTTCCATAGTGGCTACACCAATTTACATTCCTACCAACAGTGCACGAGGGGTTCCTTTTTTCCACATTCTTGTCAACACTTGTTATTTCTTGTCCTTTTGATAATAGCCATCCTGACAAGTGTGAGGTAGTATCTTATTGTGGTTTTGATTTGCATTTCCCTCATGATTAGTGATGTTTCATGTCTTTTCGTGTGCCTTTTGGCCATCTGTATGTCTTCTTTGGAAAAATGTTTATTCAGATCCTCTGCCCGTTTTTTAATCTGATTTTTTCTTGCTATTGAGTTGTTGGAGTTCTTTATATATTTTGGGTATTAACCCCTTATCAGATTTATCATTTGCAAATATTTTCTCCTATTCAGTGGGTGCCTTTTCGTTTTTGTTTGTGGTTTCCTTTGCAGTGCAGAAGCTTTTTAGTGTGATGTAGTCTTATTTATTTTTGCTTTTGTTGCCTTTGCTTTTCGTGTCAGTTTCAAAAAAAAAAATCATTGTCAAGACCTACATCAAGGAGCTTCTGTACAAGTCTTTAATTCATTTTGAGTTAATTTTTCTGTATAGGTAAGGTAGGGGTCCAATTTCATTGATGCATGTGTCTGTCCAGTTGTGGCTGTGCCAGCACCACTTATTTATTGAAGAGACTGTCGTTTCCCCATTTTATATTATTGGCTCTTTTATCATAAATTAATTGACCACATATGTGTGGGTTTATTTCTGGGCTCTCTGTTCTGTTCAGTTGGTCTTTTTTATGCCAGTACTGTACTGTTTTGATTACTGTGGCTTTTAATATAGTTTGAAACTGGTGACTGGGATACCTCTAGCTCTTTTCTTTTTCAAGATTGCTTTGGCTATTTAGGGCCTTTGTGGTTCCATACAAATTTTAAGATGGTTTTATTTCTGTGAAAAATGCTGTTGGAATTTTGATAGGGATAAGGACTTTTATTTTTTACTTTTTATTTATTTTTTTAAGACAGAGTGAGAGTGGGGAGGGGCAGAGGGAGAAGGAGAGAATCTTAAGCAGGCTCCATGCTCAGTGCAGAGCCTATTGCTGGGCTCAATCTCATGACCCTGAGATGATGACCTGAGCCAAAATCAAGCATTGGACACTCAACCAACTGAGCCACCCAGGCTCCCCTGTAGTAGGGACTTTTAAACAATATTAATTATTCCAGTCCATGGGCATGGAATGCCTTTCCATTATTTCTGTCTTCAGTTTCTTTTCATCAGTGTCTTAGTTTTCAGTGTATGGGTCTTTCACCTCCCTGGCTAAATTTATTCCTAAGTATTCTTTTTGGTTCAGTTGTAAATGGGATTGTTAATTCCTCTTTCTGATAGTTTATTATTGTACAGAAACACAACAGTTATGTGTATTGATTTTGTATTCTGTGACTTTACTGGATTGGTTTGTTTTAATAGTTCTTTGTGGAGTCCTTAGGTTTTTATTTTACATGTCATCTGCAAATAATGACAATTTTATTTCTTGCTTTCCAATTTGGATGCCTTTTAGAGAAAGTGTACTTTTTATTTTCACAGTGGACATTTAAACATTCCTTATGATCTTAAGTATCCCTCACCTTCCGTCTCTTTCCTTGTTCCTTGGTGCGGGAGGGCATTTCTTGAAGAGCATAGACGGAAGACAAAGTGTTGGTTTTGTTTTCATTAATGGTGGATAGATAGCCTGGCCCTCTCTATTGTTACATGGTTGAAATATGAGTGAAAGGAACATCAAAGCATGGCTGACTTGAGGGAGTTTCAGAAGGGGAGGAGATGAAACAAAAGGGTAATGTGAAGTCTGAGAGGGTCGTTTATAGAAGATAGGAGAAGAGGCTTGTTGCCAAGGTTTTGCTAGTGCCACTCTTGTTGGCTTGGTGATGGTGAGATTTCTGTGCCGATTATGTGAATGAGTGGCTCAGTTCCTTTTTAGCACCAACTGGCAAACCATCTCCTTTCCCCTCTTTGGCAGCAGTTCATTCTCTCACAGAAAAACAGGAACTGGGTGATTGCCCCAAATTGCTATATCTCACGTGACAATTCTGCATGGAAGAATCTTTTTTTTCTTTTCTTGACAGGATGGTCTTGGTACATATTCAATCTGAAATAAAAAATTTGTTTTATGGGGCGCCTGGGTGGCTCAGTCATTAAGAGTCTGCCTTCAGCTCAGGTCATGATCCCAGGGTCTGGGGATAGAGCCCCGCATCGGGCTCCCTGCTCAAGCGGGAAGCCTGCTTCTCCCTCTCCCACTCCCCCTGCTGTGTTCCCTCTCTCAACTGTCTCTGTCAAATAAATAAATAAAATCTTAAAAAAAATTTTTTTTTGTTTTATTGCAATGTTTTTCTTTTTCTGGTGGTTGAGAAGTACTTTTTTTTTTTGAGAAGTATTCTTTTTTTTTTTTTTTAAAGATTTTATTTATTTATTTGAGAGAGAGAGAGAATGAGAGACAGAGAGCATGAGAGGGAGGAGGGCCAGAGGGAGAAGCAGACTCCCTGCCAAGCAGGGAGCCCGATGCAGGACTCGATCCCGGGACTCCAGGATCATGACCTGAGCCGAAGGCAGTCGCTTAACCAACTGAGCCACCCAGGCACCCGAGAAGTATTCTTGATAAAGGTTGAGTTTTGGATAAAAGTATTAGATCTATATTCTTTCACTAGGAGTTAGCAATATTACAAAAGTGCTTAAAATAGATTAATATTTTAATATGGATTTTATGTATTATTTTGATGTTTTTGTTATAATTAAGAAATTCCCAACAATGCATTGTTTAATTTGGCAGCCAGCTTTTGAACTTCAGAAAAAGTCAGTTATGGATGGCATCAGATGTGTAAACCACAAAGAATAGAATTAAAATGTTTTTAGATTTGTGGAGGATATTTTCATATGGGGTTATTTTACATTTTTATTGTCTTTAGTTTTATATGGGAATGAAAACGTTGCTCTGATTTCTTATATTCTAGTGTTATTAGATGCTGGAATTATTTATTACTATAAGTAACTTGGTGTTTTGTCCACACAAATTTAGGCAGTAAAATAAATTACAAAAAACTTAAATTGTAAGTTTCCAATTTTAGCAAACCTTAAAATTTATTTAGAATGATTTTGGTAATTGATTATTTTTAAGGGTGTATTGTGAATTTTTATTTACTGTGGACTACTTAGTCAATCAATGTAGTACAAGATATTTTACTACTATGAACATAATAAGAATAAGAAAAGGTTAAATCATTATTTTGAATCAAAAGACCTTCTTTTCAGTGTTTAAAATGAGCATAATTCAAAAACTTAAAAAGTATTAAAAAAATTAGTGAAACAAGGACTTGAAAAACAAAAAAACTAATAAAACACCAACAGAAACAAAAACAAATTTAAAAATCAAACCTCTGTGCCAACATATACTTGTCTCAATTAAACATGAGGATGAGGAGATTATTACAATTCAAGAAGAATTTTTCAACTTCTCAAATAGAGCTAATAACAATGTTGGAAAACTGGTGGATTTACAAGTAAACCAAATAAATTGTTAATGAAAACCTGAATGTACTGACATTAATGTGGAAAGTTTAGCTCCCCCACCCCCAAAATGAGCATAATTCTTTTAGCCTACAGATATCAGATATATATCAGTCTCCTTTATCATTTGTGGGATTGAGAGTACTTTTGTAAATGTGTAGATAGGAGTTTGCTGATCTGTTTGTGTTCAAGCTAATTTCATGATCTCTCTTCTGAATATTATTAGTAACAGTGTTAAAACTGAAGAACTACTCCAGGTGATCTTTCTTTTCCTTTTTCTTTTCTGATCTTTCTTTCCTTTTTCTTTTCTAATCTTTCTTTTCTTTTCTCTTCTTTTTTCTTCTTCTTTCCTAGAGATAGTGACAATAAGAGCTGTAGGGAAGATGATCAATAGATTTTTCTCATTTTACTTAGTTCTTAGTCCCAAGGTGTTTGTATTTATACTTATCCTAGGGATGGGGCCATCCCATTGAGGGGGTGGTGTAATTGCTGTCTGTCCCCTCATCCCCAGATTTTGATTTTTAGTGGCCTGGACATTATTCAGGGGGCAACTTTCTGTTAATAAAGACGAGCTAAAAGAGATCATTATTTTAGGTTTCTGTGGGAAAAACTTACAGACCTCTCAGGAGAGAACCTCCTCTTTCTGTTTGCTGCTAGTGAGCCAGTGAGCAGTGCAAACTACCATTTGTTGAGAATGGGAAAGTAAAAGACAAATCTGACTGCAATGTTAATTTCTGTTTTCTACTCTGCCAAACTTGCCAGTCTTGTTTATTTTGGTTTCACTTACCTTTTTGCCTAAATTCTAGTGAGAAAGTTGGGACTGCAGAAGTAATAGGTAGGTATTAACAGTGCCACTAGAAAAAAGAAACCTTCAGTTTTATTCTAGTGTAATTATGTTTTCATATACATGGGCTAATAAGCTTTTAAAGTACTTCTATATGTGTTCGTTGTAGAAAATTGGAAAATGTGTATCAGAAAAAATGAAAATAATTTCTGTTTCTACTTACAGATAATTTTGATATTCTGTTGGATATATTTTATATTTTTTTCCTATGTGTGTATATATTATATACATTTTTTCTGATGAAATTGGGCTCATTTTTTATATAGCCTTGTAATTTTGGTCACTAAACAGTTAAGTTTTAATAAGCTACTAATTTAAAAATACTTGATTACATAATATCTTTACATAAAAGATATAGCAATAGAAGTTTATATAGTCAACACAAATAATTTTTGGTAAAAGTAACTAAAAATATTTACTCAATGAAATATCCAGGTTTAAAGGTTTATATGCAAGTTTTAGAAATTATTTAATATAAACCAGAGTTGAAATATTGACAAAGATCTCAAAACATCTTTTATTATGATATTCTATAAATAATATGTTCCTTAATGCTTTTCATTACTTTAAATAAAATGGTTCCTTTTTTTCTTTCCTTAACATGTGTCATATATTTAGGAAAAAACATTTTGACATAAAATACTTTAAGTATATTGTCAAACTTATTTTTTAATATTTATATAATATTCCTAGAGAACATTACAAATAGTAATCTTGTCTGACTTGTTCTCTGATTTTTGAGACATTATCCTAGCAAGAATGACAACTTTTGAACTTGATAGGGATGTGTTAGGTGCAAGCCAAGCATTCCTTATTCTCAAGTATCCATTTGGGAGGAAGAAGTGATTGGTAGTGAGGGAATATGGGAGAAGTTGTAAATTCTTGAAAAAGGAGTGATAAAGGACTTTATCCTTATTTTCCCTACTTGTTCCCCTTTTAGTTAAGTGTAATTCATCAGGGCCAAACACAGAAGCCCCAATTAGGTAAACGTGAGTCCTTGATTAAGTCTAATCGTGAAGATGTTTTCTTTGTTGTGGGATTTGGAGTAGTAGCCTGGGATCAGAAAGCTTTTACTTGCATGGTTATTATAAGTTCCTGACCTTTATGCTAATGATTGCAAGCAGTTCTAAGTTAATGGTAAGAAGTTACCTCCCTTTGATTCCATAGCATTTATTGTCTTTAAACACTGCTAAGAGTGTGATCTTAGTCCTTACTATTCTGATGACCCATTATACAAAATCAGTTGTGCTTTTACTTTTGAATTTGTTTCTATGAATTAATTAGCTGTCTCATGAAAAGCAAGGAACATGATTAGAAATTTGGAAACTGGTATTTTTAAAATGTATATTTCTGGCTAGTTCATCATCTAACTCTTGACAGTAATAGACTATGAAGATTTTATGAAACACTTACTTTCCTTTGTCCAAAGCTATTTTTAATTGACTCAGAACAGTGTTAATGGGTAACCTTATAAATGAAAGAATGTATAAGAATATAGTTTAAAATACAGAAAATGATTTGTTTATAATACTTTTTTTTGCAATATTAAGTCTCTAATTTTATTTAAAATTTATGGTACTGGAAGATTATAATTGTTTGAATTTCCATAGTGTTTGTACATTACAGTTCTTGTCCTGGTTTAGACTGCTCGAGGTTATGTATTTGTTTTTTTTTTTTTTTAAGATTTTATTTATTCGAGAGGGGGAGAGAGAGAGAGCACGAGACGGGGGGAGGGTCAGAGGGAGAAGCAGACTCCCTGCTGAGCAGGGAGCCCCCATGCAGGACTTGAACCTGGGACTCCAGGATAATGACCTGAGCCAAAGGCAGTCACTTAACCGAGCCACCCAGTCGCCCATGTATTTGATTTTTTTTTTTTTTAAAGATTTTATTTATTTATTTGACACAGAGAGAGAGAGCGAGAGCAGGAACACAAGCAGGGGGAGTTGGAGAGGGAGAAGCAGGCTTCCCACCGAGCAGGGAGCCCAATGTGGGACTCGATCCCAGGACCCTGGGATCATGACCTGAGCCGAAGGCAGATGCTTAACGACTGAGCCACCCAGGCGCCCCATGTATTTGATTTTTAAACATACATGTTTTAAATGTAGACTATGTAATGACTTTTTTCAAATATTAACTTTAAAGATAATGGTATGGCTATGTGTAGGACCTGAATTAAAGTGTTTTATTGCTTGTTCAAATTCATAAAATCTCTCCTCTTGTTTGTCTTCTGACTGCTTCATTTCTGCTTAAGTTCAAAGACTTGTGAAGATATCTCAATTTTCATTGTTTCTAATATGTGAATTATTTTTTGACTGTGAAAAAACATGCCATTATAGCCATTTTAGTGGCATGTCTTATTCATCAATATTAGGGAATTCTAGAAGGAGAGAGTGTGTTTTCTGCTATTAAGAAGACAGGGACATTAGGGAGGGTATGTGCTATGGTGAGTGCTGTGAATTGTGTAAGACTGTTGAATCACAGACCTGTATCTCTGAAACTAATAATACATTGTATGTTAAAAAAAAAAAAAAAAGATAGTAGGAAGGGAAAAATGAAGGGGGGGAATTGGAGGGGGAGACAAACCATGAGAGACGATGGACTCTGAGAAACAAACTGAGGGTTCTAGAGGGGAGGGGGGTGGGGGGATGGGTTAGCCTGGTGATGGGTATTAAAGAGGGCACGTACTGAATGGAGCACTGGGTGTTATACGCAAACAATGAATCATGGAACACTACATCAAAAACTAATGATGTAATGTATGATGATTAACATAACATAAAAAATAAAAGGAAAAAAAGATGACAGGGAAATCTCCAGGCCTTGGGAATTCGAGTTTGTGATCCTTATCTACTGTAGGAATGGTTAGAATTAGGATCACCAACCTCTGTTTCCTTGGAACTGGCACAAAAACTAGAATCAGCGGGTGCCTCAGAATGGGGCACCTAGCACTGATTTATAAGGAATTATTGGAATGACCTATAAAAGTGTGAAATTTGAGATTTCATAAACCATGCTTAGTGTTTTCAGCCAGCTCAGTGTATATTAACTACATAGTCACTATTTTGTGTAGGTTACTTTTGCCCACCCTTTAAAATAATCTTCAGTGGCTTAATGGCAGGGAACTGATAATGTAGAAGATTTGAAGACTCCTGCAGGTAGCCAGGTTCAGTTATTGTGAACCTGTAACCTGGCCAGAACTCGTATTTCTTGGAAAGTTTTGAGGGCTGTAAAAATTAACTTGGTAACTTACAGAATTGGGAAATGTTTATATTTCTGGATTGAAGAGATGTAGGCATTTCTAGCTATTCTGGTGACTATACCTTAGTCAAAACTGCAGTTTTACACTGTAGTATAAAAAGAACTGGACTGTCAGTAAATAGACCTGTGTTCTCTTTAAGACTTAAAAATCAACCTGAGAGATAATTTTGTCATTAAAAAGAAAACCTATGGTATGTGTCCATATACATTTTAGTTTACCCCTTGGTAGGTTATTTAAATTTGGTTTTTTGGTTAATTTTAGACTCTTTTTGATCAGAACAATGCTGCAAAAAAAGAAGAGTCAGAAACTGCAAACAAAAATGATTCTTCAAAGAAGTTGTCTGTTGAGAGAGTGTATCAGAAAAAGACACAACTTGAACATATTCTCCTTCGTCCTGATACATATATTGGGTCAGTGGAACCATTGACACAGGTAATTATTTGTTAAATTTTGAGATTAGGAGATGTGTATCTATATGTACTTTTTAGTAAATTTTTTGTGATTGTATACTTTGTAAGTACATTATTTCATGTCTCTGTGCTCATAGAGTAGAGTGAGAGATGTAAGAGAGGTAGAAATGTCTTCATTTTCTGCTAAAGATAAAAAAACTAGGAGACATAAACTATCAGAGGTAAGAAGTATAGAGTAAAATGGTAGTGTGTGAACTTTTTAAAAGTCCTTACATTTATGTGTGGTTTGCTTCAAATTCTAGAATGTGTACATATACACTAATGACCAGTGCTTACTATGGACTTGGCTTGCACATATTATCTTGTCTGATTCTAACAATTTTAGAAAGTAGGTACTGTTATCCCCATTTTATAGATGAGGAAACTGAAGTTTGTTTTTTTTTTTAAGATTTTATTTATTTATTTGACAGAGACAAAGTGAGAGAGGGAATACAAGCGGGGGTAGTGAGAGAGGGAGAAGCAGGCTTCCCGCTGAGCAGGGAGCCGGCTCCATCCCAGGACTCTGGGATCAGGACCTAAGCTAAGGCAGATGCTTAAGGACTGAGCCTCTGAGTCACCCAGGCACCCCTGAAGTTTAAATAAATTTAAATAACTTGTTTAGATCCCTCAACTAGTAAGAGCTGGGTTTAAAGCTAGATCTCTGTCTCCAAAGTCATGCTGTGTTCATATTATTTTACTCTGTGCTCCTTATAGAAAAATACAAAACATGAAGTAAAAGTGTAAAGTTAATAAAAGATTTTTTCTGTTTTATTTAAATATCATTTCTAACAATTCTTGGTGCCTTATATTAATAAGCTGACTTTATAAATAAGAATACAGACTCAATACAAAATGAGTAAGATCTCAATTTTGAAGTTATTTAAATTGAATATGCATATACTGAAGTTGAGTGTAACTGAAGTAGTATGTTTTTCTACTTTGAAGATCTAAGTATTTACAGAGGAAATGACAGATGTGGGTTTATACTATGTAAAACTGATGTTAAATGCTTTTTTTACCCCATAAGTCCTTTTCAATTTTTCTTACAATGCAGCTAATGTGGGTGTATGATGAAGATGTAGGAATGAATTGCAGAGAGGTTACCTTTGTGCCAGGTTTATACAAGATCTTTGATGAAATTTTGGGTGAGTATTTGCCTAAGATTTAACTCCTCTGTGTCCTTTGGGGGTGTGTGTGTGTGTGTGTGTGTGTATGTGTGTATATAAAACCAGACTTACTGTGTAAATTTTAAAGGCATATCTCTGGCTTCTATGCTGAATATAAATGTTCTTCAGAAAATTTTGTACTCACTGTAATATTTTCATATCTGTGCACATCATGTCTTTGCATTTATCTGTAAAGTGAATGTGTTGTTATTTGATCAGTAATCCACAGTTGGTTTATATTCTTGTAAGTGTAGTCATCTGAAGATTGCATTCATACCAGTCACCTGAGGGGCATGTTAAAAATAGAGATTACAGGGCCTGATCCTTGCAGATTTGGCGAGTTTGCTATGAGACATGTAAAATTGGGGTTTTCACCAACAAATCAGGAATTTCTGTTGGGCAGCCAAGTTTAACAACCATTGCTCTGAATGATCTCTGTTTTTTCCAAAGCACATAATAAATGAAATCACAGTGAAGTGTGGATGCTTAATTGATTCCTAGGGAATGCTTGCATTTTGGAAATATTTTTAGCCAAGCACTTTCTAGAGACTCTGGGCTCTGCCACCTTATCAATGCCACTTGAAGTTTCCTAGACAGCTGGGTTGTGTGGGTCTCTCTGAGCTTGTTCTGGTCCTTCTTTGGGGAAAGGATAGGGGAATAAAACTGGTTTCTTGTATTTTATACTTTTCACTCTTGCTTCCCAGCTATCCACTCGATTTTACTTTGTTACATAGTGTTTATCAGGAACATATTTTTTCTATGATTGAAGTTGAATTTGACAGCTAGCTTGTGTTAAAATTTGTGTAGTCATGTGTCTAACCCCAGCAGTGGTTAACGTATGCAAATATATTATCAATTATAGTGCATAGGATTTAGAATTTTGATTTCTAAGGATGCTGAAGACTTTGTCTTTCTAATTTAAAAATAACTGATTTTAGCTCAACTTGTCTATAAAACCACAAGTTTTTTGAAGATCAGGAGAAAGTAGTTGTTTCCAAGATAAAATATAATTAAACTCAATTTTTTTTCTTTTAGACCTAACCTGGATTAGGGCGTTACAACCTGCAGATGTTTGTTTTTATTTTTATATATCACAAAATCTGCCCTTCCCCTCCCCCCATTTTGTAGTAAAAGACATAACAGTAATTTAGTGTGATATAAAATTTAAGAATATTATTTAGAAAATAAAGTTTTTATTAGAAGTTAGTATCAATAATTTCAATAACTATTACCATATATAAATGTTTATATTAAGTAGGGATATACATGCAGTTGTCATATATTTGTTTATATAACTTTATTACTCATCAAAATATTTAATTTGTAGTTAATGCAGCTGACAATAAACAGAGGGATAAGAATATGACCTGTATTAAAGTTTCTATTGATCCGTAAGTATATTTCAAGTTTAACTTTTTTATGCTAAGTCGTTTTATTCTGATAGTCCCCAAATACTCCTCAAATGAATACTGTATACAATTAGTACTCCTAAAGTTTCTCTGTTGCTTGAGATCTTGTTATTTTTGCCTCTTTTAGCCAGAATATACTATACTTTTATAGTTTCCTCTGTCATTCATGATCTTTTACTCCAAAGTACTTCCTTATGGGAACACTTGGAAACCCATTTTTCTCCCTCTTTGATGCTGTGGATATTGTTGAAGGTGATTACAGTAGTCAGTCACTCAATCTTTCCTTCTTGCCTTTGCTTTGAGAGTCAAGGTTAAGTGCTATTGCTAGTACTAGTCCCAGTTATATTATGGATTAAATTTATTTGTTAAGACCAATATTTGGGCCTTTCTATTATTTATAACATCATTTGTAAATTAGGAACTGCTGATATTATAGAATATATACCAGGTGTTCAGCTAATTAGATCTCACTATGGTGATTTCTTTTGGAGAACTGAAGGGGAGTGAAAATACCATTTTAACTTAGAAATATTACTGTTACATTGACCCTGTTTTCAATAGCATGCCTTTTGTAAAATATTGCATTACATTTACATTTATAATTTTATTAGTAATTTAGAATGATGTTAAGAATTTTCTCTAACATGAAAATTTAACCAATTCAGGTATAGCCTTACTGTCACTAATCTAATTTTAGATGGTATGGTTAAGATTAATGTATAATTATATATGAAAATATAACTTATTTTTGGTTATATCGTGAAGATAGCTGTGAATTAAAATATTACCACATAACTACTACATAACTATGAAGTTCCAGATTTTCTTTTTCTTTCATTTTTTTCCCCCATTTGGATCCTTTCTAGAATGAATACATTCTTGAGGATTTATGTGGTTAGATGCACAGGACATTTATAAATTATTAATTTATGCAGAAGTTTAAAATAGTTTTAAGGAAATTTTAGCTTCAAGATTCCCTTTCTTCTGTATTTAGAAAATTGTCAGTTAAAAACAATATCATTTATTATGCTTTAGGAGAGCTAGCTAGTGAATAGTAATAGATGTTGAATGTTAGATATCTTTAAGCTTTTTAAAATTCAGAATGGAAAGACTGAAAACTAAGGAAGAAGGGGCTCTCTCTTAAATACATTCTTGATGAACATGGTTACAGTTACAGTTGGTTGTTTTTATCTTAATTATTTTGGCCACATTAATCCAACAACATGGACTTAAACAGCTTACATAGAATCCCATCATAACAAAGTGATCAAGAAGTGAGCTATAAAACAACTCTGTAGACTGAATAGTGGCTCTTGGTGGCGTGCTTTACCTTTAAATTTATTACAGATTCTGGACAGAGTAATTCTATGTAACTAATGCCTTTAGTGATTTCTTTCTCCCTTTTCAGTCAACAGTGTTTTTGTTGTGACATAGATTATAACTAAATTTATTTGGTTCTTTTTTAAAATTTTTTTATTTTTATTTATTTATTTTTTTAAAGATTTTATTTATTTATTTGACAGAGAGAGACAGAGCGAGAGAGGGAACACAAGCAGGGGGAGTGGGAGCAGAGCAGGGAGCCCGATGCGGGACTCGATCCCAGGACCCTGGGATCATGACCTGAGCTGAAGGCAGTCACTTAACCAACTGAGCCATCCAGGCGCCCAATTTATTTGGTTCTTAATGACAATCAGATACCAGTTTTTCTAATTTATCTCTATGTTATTTTAATTAGTTCTGCTAGAAAGTTCTTTTATTTCAATATGACAAAAATTCATAGCTACTTCCACAGAAGAAGGTGTGAATTTTACTTTTTTTGTTTTTAAATCATTGGTGAGAGACTATTGAATCTTTCTCCTGCTTTTATTTTATTTTATTTTTTATTTTATTTTTTTTAAAGATTTTATTTATTTATTTGAGAGAGAGAGAATGAGAGAGAGAGAACACCTGAGAGGGGATAGGGTCAGAGGATGAAGCAGACTCCCTGCCGAGCAGGAAGCCCGATGCGGGACTCGATCCAGCGACTCCAGGATCATGACCTGAGCCGAAGGCAGTCGCTTAACCAACTGAGCCACCCAGGCGCCCTTTCTCCTGCTTTTAATTGAAATATATAGTATATATTTTAATATATGTTTAAATATTAAAATATATATTTACAGTTGGCAATAGACAAGCATTTTGGGAGATGTTGCTATGTTGCTTATATTTTGTTATTTATTTATATTGTGTTTCTGAATTTTAACCATAACATTTTGTCTTTTGTGAATTTCCTCCCATAAGCTCATTCCTTATTTTTTCTTTTACTATATATTAACACAGAATTAATGTTGTTTTTATAAAAATGAATTTCATTTCAGAGACAATTTTAGATTTCTTAAGAAGTTATTTAAAAGCAGAATTGAAATGGGAAAACATGCTATTCTGCAGTTTATTTTGTTGACCCAGTTTTTTTTGCTGTCCATTTTTGATATCCTCTGTTTCATTCTTTTTAACATTTTGTATAGCAGATTTAAAATTTTTCTTTGTGCATGTGTGTACCCGAACTCTGTGTAAAGGACAGGTTAAATTTTGATAGTTAATGGGTTAAGTGTGGAGGCCATACAGCACAGCTTACCTCTTGCTCTCAATAGTACTCTGTAATATGGGGATAAAATTTAAATAACAACCATGGTTGTAAAAGGCATAAGAATACATTAGCAAGGGGTACCATGCAGAATTTGGACAGCTCTTTTAGAAAATTAGAGAAATTGAAGCACCTTTTTACAAAGGAGCTTAAAACTCTTTATATGATTGTTAGTATTTGCTGGTGTCTATCTGATTAAAAACAAATGTGGAAAGCACATTAACCAGAGTTCTAACAGTCCTTCTAGTTTAACTATTCTTATTTAAGGTTAAAAATCTTAAATCTGTAGCTTTAAAAAAATAGTACACACTCATATTGAAATATGTATACAGATACATTTTTATTTTTTTAAAAGGTAGGATTATATACTTTTTCTATTTTTATTTGACATGTTGTAGACAGCCTTTGTTATTAACTTATATAGATTTACTTAAACCTAAATTAAGTAAGGTTACTTAATTTAACCTCTTAACAGTTAACGCATATTAGATATTTAGATTATTTCCCAGGTTTCTTTTTTAGCTTTAAATATTTCAAAACTTTATTTGTAGCTTATTCAAACACAGTATTCTTTTTCCTAGTATTTCTGTGAAGATTATTGATGGAGCAAAGAATATAGTTATAGAACTCTGTATCATTGTTTAGAGCTTACAGACCTAAATGCCAGATCTGGGAAGAGATTATAGATTGAAATTTTTCAATAGAGGTGACTTTGATAGAAAGTTCAAATTTCATACTCATACAGACTTACTGAATGTAGGAGATGTCAAGCCTTATTTTTTGTAAACTGTGATAAAGATAATGAATTTACAAAATACCTATCTTAATTATAGTACCATATATGATATGCTAAATTGATGAAAACAATTTTAAAGGTTTACTCATGAGTGTATTAGCTTTGTATCATTCTGAGATACTTAAGATCTGTAATTTTCCATTCATTGCCTTTCTTTATTTCCTTCAGAATTCTTCTTTATTAATTTTAAGCCTAACGCTGGGAACTATTTGGAAGTTTAAAAAAGTAGTGTAGTAGCTGGCCCTTGTTTCTAGGGTCCACTGCCTTTAGGAGGCACAAGTGAAACTATATAGTAGGCAATTTGAAACTGTTACATACTTAAACATTCAGCTGTGTATTCTGTAGAGAGTGTTTACCCACAAGCAAGATAATCTAATCATCTCCTGGGTTACCCAATCAATAATTTAGTTTAGTTTTTTTTTTTTTTTCTGGCTAGTCTTGGTATATAAGGAGGGTTGGGAAACATTGTTATAGGCTGGGTAAAAGGCTTAATGGAGAACTGAAGTCATAAACTGACTCTCAGGGTAAATTTTGGCTAGACAAAGAGTAAAAAGACATTAAGGCAAGGGAAAGACCACTAAACAAAGAAATGGAAGAACTGGGAATGAACATTCAGGACAAGTAATAAACTGACTTGAAGGAAAAGCAGGATACATGTGAAATAGTGGGAATTAAATTTGGCGATAATTAAGGATCTGGATAATGGGCTGTGAACATGCAGTAGAGGACTTTTAAGCTTAATTTACAGTATTTAGGGGATATCAGTCTAGACTGGTAAATTGGCATTTGGGATAAAGAAAGGACTGAATACTGAATAAAAGAACCTAAGGACAAACTACTAAGTCTTGATGACTAAGGACTCTAGAGAATGATCAGGAGATCTGAATAAAAAAAGGCTATCAAAATTTGAGCCTTAGGACATTTGAAGAGTTGAACCTGTATTGGACAGTGAAGAAAAGAAAAGTTGGTTTCTGATTAGGGAAAGAAGATGTGCTAGAAGTTATTTGTTAGAAGTTATTGCTTGCTTGCTTCCTTCCTCCTTCCCTCCCTCCCTCTTTCCTTCCTACTTAATTTGATTTAATTAATTGATTTCCCCTTGGGTATATGGTTTTAATTTTGGCTTTTATAACAAATTTTTTAGTTGTGATAACTACTTCTAATACCTCTTCAGAGATTACGGTGTGTATGTGTGAGTGAAACTGTATATCTAAGAATAATTATGAATCAGATTGTCAAATGGTAGCTTTTTAAACCAATTCTTAGTGTTGGTTATGAAGCTGTGTTTCTTTGCAAATTTGGCTTTTAAATGGGTAAAGGCATTATAGTATATACTACTCAGAATGATAGTATATACTACTCAAAATTTTCCATCAGGACTACTGCCTGTGTCAAGTTGCTTTAGCTATAGGAGCCTCTGCTGCATACCATTCAGGGCTTAAATGGATGGTTTTGTGATAGGAAAACCTAAAAAACCTAAAATAGGTAAAATCTAGATATTTTAAGAATATTAAAATTAGTTTATGACAGTGATTGCCATAATGCAAACAACCCAGTAATATTTAGGGTGAGAATGGAATACATTTCACGCTGTTTGTCCTTTTCCATATGTACTGCAGCAATAGTTAGGGAATGAAAATGGCAATGGCTCCTGGCCCTGCAGAGCTTGTGGTTTACAGGTGGTGTACTGGTAGAATGAAGCAGGAAGATTGTGGCTAATACAGATGAAAAGAAAACAGAATCCGGAGCTGACTTCTGGTAGAAGCTTCACTGCTTTTACTATTTTCTGGGAAGTTGAGGAGAGTTTCTTTTCCTGAGAAATTTTTCAGCATTGCCTGTAGGTCTTTGTGGCCCTAATTTGAGTTATGACTCGGGTAGAAAAGTGTGTCCTCAGCAAGTATTTTCTTGAAAGATGAGTGTCTTCAATTAGTAATGGCTGGAGTTTTGCTTATAATTACTTAGGTTTGTTCTGGATTGCTTTACTTTTTATGGAAATGTTAAGCTCTAAACTCTGCTTGTTTATTTACAGTGAATCAAATATTATAAGCATTTGGAATAATGGGAAAGGCATTCCAGTAGTAGAACACAAAGTAGAGAAAGTTTATGTTCCAGCGTTAATTTTTGGACAGCTTTTAACATCCAGTAACTATGATGATGATGAGAAAAAAGTAACAGGTAAAGTCTAAATAGCTGATCAGAATTTTTATTGAATTTTTTTATACTTCCAACATAAAATTTAACTATTCCTATGTAAAGTATTATAGAAAAGGAAACCTGTGTAGCTTTATTGTGAGAAAATTCTTTTCAGAATTAGTATCTATAAAAAACTATCATGTGTAAGTATTATCTTGATTATAGTCTGACAGAGACATTTTAAAAGCTTAATTGATAGTACTTTGCCTTATGCTACAACTGCTAGAACTCTAACCTGGCTAACAGTTTGAGTTTCGAATTAGGGTGCTGATGAAAATCAGATGTATGATTCCTATATATGTGAATTTCTTATTGCATAAGAGAACCATGTCTTTTGGTATCAGTTGAATTACTTCTAAACTGTTTTACAAGGGTCAAGATTGCAAATCTAGGTTTTGTAAATAGAGTTGAAGTGCTTTGATCAAAACCAGTGTTTTCCTACTTATTTCCATTGTTCAAGTGGGTTGATGGTTTTTATTTATTTTTTAAAGCCAGAGCTTTAGGAAGTGATGTAGATTAAATTTTGTAATAGAGAAGTAACTTTGATAGAAAGGTCAGATTTCATACTCACACAGATTTACTTGATTATAGGAGATAGCAAGCTTAATTTTTTTTGAAATTGTGATGAAGTTAATGAATCTACAAAATGCATGTTACTTACATTACTGTATGTGCTAAATCTTAATTGTATTTTTCTTTAAATGAAAAAATCTAAATATACTCTGAAATATTCAATTGGTGATTGAATAATGCAGTAAGTGGAACTATTTTGCAACAGACCTGTCCCATGGTAGTTAACAAAGTTCCTAAAATCCTTTTCATTAAATCTTTCACATTTGATTTTTCTTACAGGTGGTCGCAATGGTTATGGTGCAAAACTTTGTAATATTTTCAGTACAAAGTTTACAGTAGAAACTGCTTGCAAAGAATACAAACATAGTTTTAAGCAGGTATGATAGAAAAGTGTCTAATTTTTGTGTGTGTGTGTTGTGTTGCTTTGCTAAGATAATAGAACCTTAGGTAAATGGCAATGATGCCTATGTCACTTTTTTTTAAAAAGCATTAAGCATGTCAGTAGAGTAAAAAGACTTCAGAATGCCTAGGAGATTTTACATAAATCTTTCTCCTGTTTCTTGAAAATGAAGAGCTTTATTTAATAGACTTTTCCTTTAACCTAGTTAAGCATTACCAGTAATGTCTTGAACCTTACAGACTAATTGAAATGTATCCACTTAGCATATTTGAAAAATTCTTCATTGATTCATCAAGTTCATTTTTCAAAATTCTGTCTTATTTTACTCTGGTAGCCCTTTGAAAATAGTTTGAAATTTTACATAAGGTAAAGTAATTTGGTCAGGGAAAGCATAGTATTTATTTATGTAAAATTCTAAATGATTATGTTGAAGAATTTCAAAGTTATTTTACTAATAGTATATAAAGTGCAGTTCATTTTGCTTATTTTCAAATGAGGTTATTATAATAGTGTCCCCCCCCGCCCCCCGCTGCCATCTGTGGTTTCACTTTCCATGGTTTTAGTTACCCGTGGGCAACCGCGGTTCAGAAGCAAATGATCTTCCTTCTGACATATCGTTGGAAGGTTAGTAGTAGCCTAATGCTCTGTCACAGTGCCTACATCATTCACCTCACTTCATCTCGTCACGTAAGCATTTTATCATCTCACATCATCCAAGAAGGTTGAGTACAGTACAATAAGGTATTTTGAGAGAGAAAGACCACATTCATATAACTTTTATTAAAGTATAATTGTTCTATTTTATTATTATTAACCTCTTACTGTGCCTAATTTACAAGGTAAGCTTTATCATAGGTGTGTATGGAAAAAACAGTTTATATAGGGTTTGGTACTCTCCATGGTTTCTGGTCTTGGAACATAGATAAGGAGGGACAACTGTAGTAGTTTTTAAATTTTTTTCATCTCTAATATCAGTTTCAAGGATTTGTTTGGTTTGTTGTAAAGCTGGAAATGGATATAGTTGTGGTAAATGAATGTATTTCATGAACTGAGTCTTATGTATAATAAAATACAGAAGTATTATAGAAATATTTGAGTATTTTTTCTTTTAAAGACATGGATGAATAACATGATGAAGACTTCTGAAGCCAAAATTAAGCATTTTGATGGTGAAGATTACACATGCATAACATTCCAACCAGATCTGTCTAAATTTAAGATGGAAAAGCTTGACAAGGATATTGTGGCCCTCATGACTAGAAGAGCTTATGATTTGGCTGGCTCATGCAAGGGGGTCAAGGTCATGTTTAATGGAAAGAAATTGCCTGTAAGTGTCTTCTAAAATAGTAAATGCTTTGTTATTTTCTGGGCAGCTTACAGTTAAATCTACCTACTTTAAGCAGTCAGTTATCTTTTAGAACAATTAAAAATACAACACAGGATTCTGTTTTACTTTCATTTATTCCATTTCCAGTGCTCCTAATTTCTTGGTATAGATCTAAGTTTCTGATATTAATCGTATTTCTTCTGCCTGGAAATCTTTCATTTCTTGTAGGTAGGTCTGGCAATAAATACCCTCAGTCTGTTTGAGAGAGTATTTGCCTTTACTTTCAAAAGATACAGAATTTCCCTGGATATAGAATTATGGGTTTACAGTATTTTTCTTTTAATGTCATCCAGTTGTCTTCTTGTTTGCATGGTTTCTGCTATAGTTTCTGCTATAGTTCATATCTTTCTTCCTCTGTTGGTAAGGTGTTTATTTTTCCCTTTGGCTGCTTTGAAGATTTTCTCTTTGTCTTTGCTTTTTTGTTTTGTTTTGTTTTGTTTTGAGTATGGTATGCTTAGGTGTTTATATGGGGGTTTGGCTTTGTTTTTTGATGTTGTGTATTTTTTTCATTCTATTTTCTGAGCTTCTTGGATCTGTTTGGTGTCTGTCACTAATTCTGGAAAAATTTTGGCCATTATTTCTCAAATATTTCTTTGCTGATCTTTCCTTCTGGCATTCCATTTATGCACATGTTATATAGTTTGGTATTGTCCTAAGCTCCTGAATGTTTTGCTCTGCTCTAGTCACTATTTTCTCTTTGTGTTTCAGTTTGTTTAATTTCTCTTTCCCTATTTTTAAGTTCACTAATTTTTTCCTTTAATATGTCTGTTGATGAGTCTGCTGATGGCATTCTTCATATCTTCTACTGTGCCTTTGATTCCTAGCATTTCCATTTGATTATTTCTTAAAGCTTCCATCTCTCTGCTGAAGTTGTATATTGTGTACCTTTTCCATTAGAGCCTTGAACATAGTAATCATAGTTATTTTAAATGCCTTATATGATAGTTAAAACATCTGTGACATATCTGAGTCTGGTTCTGATGATTGCTTTGTCTTTTCAGTCTGTTTTTTCTTGCCTTTTGGCATGCCTCATATGCTTTTGTTGACAGTCAGCCCCGTTGTATAGGATAGTAGATACAGAGCAAATAGGCTTTAGTATCAGGATTTATGTTTAATCTGTACAGGAAATGGCTGTGTTTGCAGTTTATTGTTTTTGTACTTAACTAGCACTGAGGTTTGTTGTTGCTTTTGGCACCAGAAATGTAAAATTCTTCCTTGTTTTTGTCTTTTGTTTTTGGGCCTTGCCTTGGAGCTGCCCCTTAAGGAG
Organism: Mirounga angustirostris; assembly: GCF_029215605.1. Taxonomy (NCBI): domain Eukaryota; kingdom Metazoa; phylum Chordata; class Mammalia; order Carnivora; family Phocidae; genus Mirounga; species Mirounga angustirostris. The sequence continues at coordinate 138,861,369 of NW_026991709.1, read as the reverse complement.
GGTCTGTCTCTGCAGCCCAACCTGCTGAAATCCAGTTATTATTGGAGGCCTGTTAACATGGTGGTAGGTTGTAGGATACTTACGTCTGACTGAGTCTCAAAACTTTGGAGTACATTCTGGCCCTGTGTCTCAGGGGTTTGGCCTTCACAAGTGTTTCTACCTCTCTTATAGAAGTAGAGATTTTTCCTCTGCCCTTTATTTTCTTCCCCTAACTGCAGCATGTATCCACCAGTATTCTCATTTAGTATTCTTCAGGATCCCTGCTCCTTACAATAAACTTTTTTTTTTCTTCTTAAATGAGATGGGAGTGGGATGAGGTAGGGCTGGAATTATTTTATTCCAGCTATAGTGATATTTTACCAATACTCTTTAGCAGTATCTTTCCCCCTGCAAATTAAGGTTTTTGTTTTCTTTGGTTTTTGTTCTTGTTTTGTTTTGTTTTTGTGGTTGGGATGGGTAAGGGAGAGGAGCCCGGGTGGAATTCCCAGTGGCTGCTGTTATTCTCTCCCCTCAACCAGCAGTACCGTGGTGGGGAGCTTTTTCTAGATTTTCCCTGACCTTCCCAGTGAGAACATGCTGGAGTTTCTGGAGAAAAAGCCTGTAAGTGTAGGAACCCCTTATGATGACAGTCCTCAGGTACTTCACATACCCATACTGTCCACAATTGTCCTACAGCAACTTGTCAGAATTTGTGGTTTAATGTTCCTTTTGGCTTATATGACATTAGGCAGCTTCTGCCTCACTTAAGCAAGGTTAGTGTTCTGTGTCTCCTTATAGACACCTGTTTCTCTTCAGACTCAGGATGGCCAGCTGTCCTGTGAATTCAGTTTTTTTGTTTTTTGTTTTTGAGGGTTCTTGAAAAATCAGTTTGCTGTCTGACCAGCTGTTTTCTTGTAAGGGCAGAAGCTTTTCTTTTTTTTTTTTTCTTTAAGCCTTTTATATTTCTGAACTCAAACTAGATGTCTACTTTGTCATTTTAAAACTTAAACTTTCAAAAGAGTTTATAATAATTTACCTGTCCTTCATAGCCTCTCTTTATCAGATACATATAGAAATGAATTCCTTTTTAAAGGCAGGGATCAAGGAATACAGTGGGGGAAGTCATGAAGGTTTGGATCTGAGGAGTAAGAGCTGTTGTGAATGAGGGAAAATGAAACTGTAAGAGTACCTGATGGCATTCACCTAGTTGAGCTGCCAATATAAGATAGTTTATTGGTTTTGGTTTTCTAATTAATAGGTAAATGGATTTCGCAGTTATGTAGATCTTTATGTGAAAGACAAGTTGGATGAAACTGGAGTGGCGCTGAAAGTTATTCATGAACTTGCAAATGAAAGATGGGATGTTTGTCTCACACTGAGTGAAAAGGGATTCCAGCAAATCAGCTTTGTAAATAGTATTGCAACAACAAAAGTAAGTGTGCTATTTCTTTGTTGCCATGTCAGTGATAGAACAATCCTTCATTAAAAACAAAATAAAAAAAACATTACCAAAAATCCCAAATCTGCTTTTGTGAAATAAAAATTGGCTTATGAAAATGGAAACTTATTTTCTATGAAAATAACTCTTATAGTTTATATAAACATTCATTGAGCATTGAGTATATATGATTAGTGTTTATAGTTGAATACATTTATATTTTATGAATTTAGAATGTTAACACATTCCTTAGTCTGTTCTGAGTTTAGAGTGTAAAAGAAGGAATAATAGGAGAGGAGTCTGTTTTGGGGTCAGATGGTGGAATGTGTTATATGCCATTCAAAGGAGTTTGAACACTCTTCTGTAGGCTTTTGGATTTCAAAAGTGAGTGAAATTTTTCTCATCTAAAAGCATTTGTCCATTGATCATAATAAAGTCTTAGGCAATACAAGCATGTATTCTAGAATAATCTAAAGCAGGGATTTGATAATTTGTCAGTCTTCAAGTTTTAACTTACTTTTTTAATACTCAGTGTGTTTTATGATCTAGCATCACTTTCTCAAGTCAACAAGTTTTGCATCAGTTATGATTGCATTTTGTAATATGTAATAGAAACCTAATGTACAATGGCATAAAGATGTAAAGGTTTTATTTTTTCTTCTTATAACTGGGGACTGGGAGAAGGCAGTCTTAGTTTGGTACTGTGACTCTACATCATCAGGGACCAGGCTCTTCCTCACTTTCTTTTCTGCCATCCTTAGCATGTGGCTTTCATTCTCATGCCTTTAAGATACCTGCTCTTTTCTCTGTGCCTCAATTCCAAGTTCTAGGGAGAGAGAAAGGGGCTGGGCAAATGTGTATACCAACTAAATCACTCCCTTTTTGTCAGGAATACAGTAGTTTTCCTGGAAATCCCATCTAGTGTATCTCACTAACGTCTCTGGCTAGAACTGAGTCAAGTCGCTACCTCTACTGCAAGGGAGTCTAGATTGGTTAATATTTTAACCCAACTGGGCATGTTGCCAAGTAAAAACAAATTTAGGTTTTTTAATAAAGGGGGGAATGGACATTGGATGGCCAACTGGCAATGGCTGCCACATTTCCTAAGTTTGAGTCTTGTGTCTGCTAGTATTCGTTCTCATTTCCATGTTTCTTTATTTGATTGTTTTTACTTTGTGTATGGTTCTATACGGTTGGCTAATTGGACCTAGAGCCAAAAAGACCTTATTTTTAGTTTCTAAAATTATTTTTATTTTTTTTTAAAGATTTTTAAAGTTTATTTGTCAGAGAGAGACACAGCGAGAGAGGGAACACAAGCAGGGGGAGTGGGAGAGGGAGAAGCAGGCTTCCCGCCGAGCAGGGAGCCTGATGCTGGGCTCGATCCCAGGACCCTGGGGTCATGACCTGAGCCAAAGACAGATGCTTAATGACTGAGCCACCCAGGCGCCTCAAGACCTTATTTTTTAAAAACCAACTCTGCAATTCTGAGATTCATATTATGCCTCTGCATAATTGGGTTAATAATATTGACTCCACAAAGTTGTGAAGATTAATTAATGCTCATTCAAGAAAAAAAAAGAATATGTAAGTATTTTGCTACCCTAGCTATAGAAAATCTTATATTCTATTTTTTTGTTCCTGTTTAGGGTGGACGTCATGTGGATTATGTAGTAGATCAAGTTGTTGGTAAACTGATTGAAGTAGTTAAGAAAAAGAACAAAGCTGGTGTATCAGTAAAACCATTTCAAGTAAGTGGTGCTTTATATATTCTGTTGAATTATTAAATGATATAAGTTCTGATGTTGACTTTTTTTTGGGTATGTTTTCAACAGGTAAAAAACCATATATGGGTTTTTATTAATTGCCTTATTGAAAATCCAACTTTTGATTCTCAGACTAAGGAAAACATGACTCTGCAACCCAAAAGTTTTGGGTCCAAATGCCAACTGTCAGAAAAATTTTTTAAAGCAGTGAGTAAAATTTTTATTATTTCTCAGTGCTTTTATTGAGAGTTGATTAAGTAGTTTTCTTGACTTATTTATTCTCTTTGTGATTAGTTTCTCATATTAACTGTGAGCATAGGCACTTATAATGTAAATTAATAATTAGTTGATTTATTTTAATTAATTCTGAAAACCACTAAGGATAGACTTTGTTTTGTAAAACAATGGATTGTTTTGCCAAGAAAGTAGGGATTCATGTAACTGATTGTGTTTTTAGCTTTTTATTGGCCATTATACAGCTAGATTTTCCTCTAACAAATGTACACGTCCTTATAGGACTCCTGATTTCATCTTTTCTACTCCTTGCAACTTGATCTACTGATTTTTACCTTTGTATAGTTTTTTTTTTTTGAAATTTTGATAATCTATGCATAATATAAAATTTATATTTTACATATTTTAAAATTTCATTTTACTTTGCATGTATTTGGACTGTTTTAATGAGGTGAGAGTACAAATAAATAATCTTAGGTTTATAACTGAGCCTTGCAGTTGTTAATAATTTCTCAAAATCTGTTGTATATAAGCAAGATTTACTTCACTTCCCTTGTTCAGCAGTACCATCAGTAAACCTATATTAAATAAACATATGTAAAGTGCCTTTAAATATATTTGCACTGTGAATGTAAAGATGAATAAATCACAGCCCCCTTTGGAAGTTTATAGTTTGGTGGAGGAGTGTTTTGTAATTGCCATAGAAATAACTTACTTAGCACATTCTGGTATTGTAAATTCAAAGGTATGCCCTCACAAACAAAAGTTGTTTTTTAGGTTCCCAGCTTAAAGCCTATAGAAATAGTACTTTTGCATCTAATCATTAATTCTGAATACAAATGACCCTACATTAATGCTTTTGCAAATTTCTGCCCTCATAGCATTCATGATGAAGTGATTTTAGATTTTATACTTTTTCATTTTGAGTGGATTAAGTTTAGATTTGGCAACATAGTCCACCTCTTTTTATATCTCACATTGCAGAAAACTATTTCTTACACCTAAAATCAAACTACCCAGGATAATGAAAAATAAATAGCTCCAACTTGGAGATTCTTCACTCTTCTTTTTGGGTTAACATCTCGTCACACATTGACTCACTGCATGGTGACACACAATATATAATGTTGAAATTCTCATTACCAAACTTTTTAAAGAATAAGGATGATTCATAAGTTCTTGATTATCCTAATGTTTCCTATATATTAATAGTTTTTGTCATAGCAAATTCAAGATTTGTGTTTTTGAGGAATATAAGAAATGTCAGTGTCTAGAATTTCCCAGCTAGTAAATTCATGGGTGGATCAGCTTGTACCATGTTAATTTTAACAAAATTAACTTGCAACAAAAGCTATGTATATTTTTCATGGGGTTTATCATAATAGTTCTTTTCATATTTTGGTAAGTTGCCCTTTATTCAAATCTGTTTGTATTTCTGTACAATAGGCTATTGTGTATAGCTGCCTGAGTTAGCTTTACTGTAGTTAGAGTAAAATTTACTAGCATGTATCATTATCATCACCATTAGTGTTTCGCCATATAACTGCACAGATTCCAAGTATTACATTAATTTTAGCTAAGTGTGTGAACTTCTGGCTTGTTTGTATATCATTATTCTTTGATTTTTAGGCTTCTAACTGTGGCATTGTAGAAAGTATTCTGAATTGGGTGAAATTTAAAGCCCAGACTCAGCTGAACAAGAAGTGTTCATCAGTAAAGTATAGTAAAATCAAAGGTATTCCCAAACTGGATGATGCTAATGATGCTGGTAAGATTCAGATTTTTTTTTTTCAAGATTTTAAGTGTTAAATTGTATGGTTATAGAAAATATTCATTTTCCAGACTATACAATTTTATGTGCAGAGTATAATTTTACTTCATTAAAATTACACATGCACTACATATTACCAATTTTCGGGGGATAGGAATTCAGTAAAATATACTTAACATTTAAAGTATGCTGAGCATAATGTTACTCTTAACAACCTTTTACTGTCATTGTGATTATTAATTTTTCTGGCTTCATTTTTCTCATTGGTAAAATTGAGGAATTTGGAGTATATGTCATTTTTAATATCTCTCAGGTGGCAAACATTCCCTGGAGTGTACACTGATATTAACAGAGGGAGACTCTGCCAAATCGTTGGCTGTGTCTGGATTAGGTGTGATTGGGCGAGACAGATATGGAGTCTTTCCACTTAGGGGAAAAATTCTTAACGTACGGGAAGCTTCTCATAAACAGGTATCTTTCTCTCATATCTCCACATATATATGACATTTTAATACTTTATTTAAATTGCTCAGTTTTTAAAAGTAAATTCTGACTCACTTTTTATATATTTCAACACTTAAAAAAAATTTTTTTTTTTTATTTTTAAGTACTTTCTACACCCAGTGTTGGGCTTGAATTTACAACCCTGAGATCAATAGTCGCATACTCTACCGACTGAGCCAGCCAGGCACCCCTCAACACTTTTAACATACTTTGAATTATTTTTCTTTTTGCACAGATCATGGAAAATGCAGAAATAAACAATATTATCAAAATAGTTGGTCTACAGTACAAGAAAAGTTATGATGATGCAGAATCTCTGAAAACCTTACGCTATGGGAAGATTATGATTATGACTGATCAGGTTGGTTTAAAGGTTGCCACATATTTAAAACTTATCTTTTTCAGAGTGCCCTTTTGATATTTGTTTCATGAGACTTTCTCCAAGAAAGTAAAAGGGAAAATGATTGTACATCAAAGTGAGGAGAAGAAAACATTCAATGGCATTGTTTGTGTGAGGCACATTTTATGCAGCCGTCTTTTTGGTTATTTTAAAAATGTTTTTAAATGCAATAAATATGAGAAGAGTAGAACGCATGGTAGTATTGTGGGGTTGAAGCCTACCTATAAGTCGAAAGGGAATGATGAAATTTTTAAGCAACAAAGATTAATCAATAGGATGATGGATAATGTTTGTATATGATGGCATAATTTGAGATGTGCAAAAACTAGGACTTGAATAGTAAAATGGCAGTAATTAGGAAAGAACTGGAAAACCAAAATGGAAGAATTTCATATGCATCCAACTGCATGTCTCATGTACTCTAATTAAAAGCATTTGTATAGAAAATCTTCCACTGAAAAAGCTGCTATGTAGTTTTAAGCAGAAATTTAGCAGTTTTTATATCAAGATAAGACTTCACACCTGTACTCCATGCATTACTCCTTCCCTTGTTCAGTGAAGTGGCATTATAACCATGTTTTATGTATTTTCATCCTTAAATCATTCTCTTAGTGAAATCTATATAAAACATACAATGATAGTGTATTTTGTAATGATAGGAAGATTTAGTCTATCACTAGCTATATTCATTATTTGAATTTTAAGAAAAAATTGCTTACTGTGTATATCTAAAGGATAATCTTTACTAGTTTTTAAAGTGCAGTTCCAAAATTTGGAATTTTGCCTGTGCTACATTCATACATTTTAAAATTTGGTTATATAAATAATTATGTTTCATAAAATTATTATAGCACTCTTTACTAACATTTATTTAGGATCAAGATGGTTCTCACATTAAAGGCCTCCTTATTAATTTCATCCATCACAATTGGCCATCACTTTTGAAGCATGGCTTTCTTGAAGAGTTCATTACTCCTATTGTGAAGGTACTATTTACATTAATATATTTTTATACTGTTGCTTAAAGAATAGCAGAAAACTAATTTTTTTTTTATTAATTTAAGGCTAGCAAAAATAAGCAGGAACTTTCCTTCTATAGTATTCCTGAATTTGATGAGTGGAAAAAACATATAGAAAACCAGAAAGCCTGGAAAATAAAATACTACAAAGGTTTGTATTTTAAAATACTTAAATTTTGTGAAGTTACCACTGACATAAATTTATTTTTGAGATCATTATAAAATATTTGGAAAGTTTGTTTTAGACTACAAAAAGTAGCTATGGTTGATTTTTAAAGAATTTATGGAAAATTTTATAGAAGTAGAGAGAGTGGTGTAATGGGCTTCCCATGCACTCAAATAATCACCATTTCACTGCCAATCCTGTTTATCAAAACTCTTCTCATCTCCTCCCCATTAGTTTGAAATAACTTCTAGATTTTATATTATTTCCATAATATATTAGTATGTATCTCTAAAAGAATGTTTAAAGAATGTTCATAATTTATCATATCTTTCTTTAATAACCTTAAATAGTCATTGTTAAAATTCTTCTGATTATAATAAAAATGTTTTGTTTTGTTTTGAGTCCGGATCCAGTCAGGGTCCACACATTGCATTTGGTTTGATAAATCTATTAAATCTTAATATATTGTTTCTCTTTTCATATTTTTTTCCCTTGTAATTTATTTGTTCAAAAAGTTGGATTGTTTGTCCTGTATAATTTAACACATTCTGGATTTTGCTGATTATCCCTGTAATTTCATTAAGTATATAGTATGTTCCTCTGCCTCTTACTTTCTGTTAACTGGTAGTTAAATTGGAGGCTTGATAAGACTTGGATTAGATTTACATTGCAAAAACATTTAACAAGTGGTATTGTATATTTACATCAGGAGGCATGTAATGTCTGGTTTTTGTCTATTAAAATTGATCCATTGGTATATGTGTTGCCAGCTTGATCTGTCAGCTTTTAATGGTTTTAAACAGCCATTAATGTTCAAATTCTTGGAAATTTTTTCAGCTTTTTTGAAGAAGAATTGACAAATAAAATTATACATATCTAAAGTATACAACATGATGTTTTGATATATGCATATGTTGTAAACTGATTACCACAATCAAGTTAATTAACATATCCATCACCTCACATAGTTAATTTTTTGTGTGTATGGAAGGAACATTTAAGATCTCTCAGCAATTTTCAAGTATACAACATAGTATTATTAACTGTAGGCACCATGCTATACATTAAATCCCCAGAACTTATTCACCTTGTAACTGAAAGTTTGTACTCTTTGATTGACATTTCCCCATTTCCCCCTCTCCCCAGTCCCCGGCAAATACCATTTTACTCTTTTTATGAGTTCGAAATTTTAGATTCTACATGTAAGTGAGCTCATGTAGTATTTGTTCTTCTCTGTCTGGATTTTTTTCAATTTTATTTTTTAAATTGTGCAGGGCTGGGTACCAGCACAGCTAAAGAAGCAAAGGAATATTTTGCTGATATGGAAAGGCACCGCATCTTGTTTAGATATGCTGGTCCTGAAGACGATGCTGCCATTACCTTGGTAATCAAGTTAATAAAAAAAATTTTTTCGTGATATCCATCCCCCTTCCTGCCATACCTTTCTTCCCAGTCTTGGTTTTCTGTAAGTCTCTTTTGAACTCTAATGTCCAAACTAGTTAATCTTAGTGTTTCTTCACCCCAGTCTCACACACAGATGCTCTGCTTTCAAAGTTCTTTAATTGAAAGACTTCTGTTCAAGTATATTTTTGACAAAAGCCTATTGGAAAAAAAACTCAGTTTCTGAGAAATTAATAATTAGTTATTTGCCTTTATAAATTTTATTTGTATAATGAAAGTCATTTAATTTTTAATGTGTGGAATTGTTACCTGGAATCTTTCAGGCATTCAGTAAAAAGAAGATTGATGACAGAAAAGAATGGTTAACCAATTTTATGGAAGACCGGAGACAGCGTAGGTTACATGGCTTACCAGAGGTTAGTCATAAAGAGTGGTGGTCTGGGGGATGAAAGAGACTAAAATTCATGCAGGAATAATGACAGTGTTGCTATATAACTTTTCTCTTAGCAATTTTTGTATGGTACAGCAACAAAGCATTTGACTTACAATGATTTCATCAACAAGGAATTGATTCTCTTCTCAAACTCAGACAATGAAAGATCTATACCATCTCTTGTTGATGGTAAGTAGCTTTTGTTTTAAAATCTTTCTCACTTTTGTATGTAGTTATTGAGTATATTTTAATTTCATGTACTAGAAGCTATTCTTATAATAAAATTTAAAATTCTGAATTTGTTTTTGAGATCTTTTGGTAGGACTGAAATCTTTCATATTCCTTAATTTGAATCTCTTAAACGCTTTTTAAGCTTTTCAGGAAAATTAACCTTAAAGCCAGTTTTTAAAGGTTTGCCCCAGGTTGATTGCAGACTTTTAAAAATAAAATATAAAATGGGATTTTTATAGATTCTAAAATAGTTATCCAAGACTAAATTTTAAAAAACACCTTTATGCCTTAGTACCCCAAACCTAACTTATCGAACTTGCCAAAAAAAAATTTGGAAACTGGTACCTGGTAGGTAGAGCAGTTTTTTTTCTTCTATCTGGAAATATTTAATTTTCATTTTATAACTTTTAGCAAGTTGATCTTTGTGTTGCTTGGGTTTTCAGCTAATAGCAGATGGTTCTACCCATCCATCTAATTCAGCTTTAAGTTACATCCCTTCTGTGAAGTCTTCTCTAACAATTGCAGTCTAAATTGGTTTCAGATGCCTAAACTTCTATTCCAATATTGTGTGCCTCTTATTTTACTTGTGTCAATTTTGCCTCCTCAATTAGATTATAAAATTCTCAAGGAAAGTGGCCATATTTTGTCATCTTGTTTCTACCATGTTCTGAGCCCACGATGATGATGATAGCTAGCATATACTGAAAAGTTTATTACTGTGCTCATTGGCCTAGAGCAAGAAGAATGATAAGGAAGCAGAATGCTTTGCTTGCATTATCTCATGTAATCCTTATGATCACCCTGTTAGGAAGGTAATTATTTCTATTACACTGATGAGGACGCTGAGACTATTGGTTTAGTAATTTGCAAAAAGTCAAATGGTAAATGGCCAAGTTGAGAAGAGTATCCAGATCAGTGAGATTCTAAAGCCTGCATTCTTAACTGCCACAACACATCTCTTCTTTATAAGGGTTTTCTGATTTGGGATACTCTAGTAATATACTTTTTAGGCTTATTGATGGTTTGCTGCTACTTTAGTTACAACTGACATTTTGGGTGTATGAATGTTCTGCAACTCGGCAACTCCTGTGAAAGGGATTTGGTGCCATTGAGCAGTTCTTTAAGACCAGAAGGGGTGGTCTTTTACCTGGCACCTCACTTTTGGAATAGACTGAGATGATATAAAAACATGTTACTATGTACTTACTGTGTTACAGAATCTCAAGTAACAATTTTAGTTATTTTTCAAAAGCAAACTATATCTTTGCTTTTTTCTCCTGAATATATAGAACACTGTTGTCATTAAAAGAAACATTGCAACTATATCTGGAGTAATATTTTTAAAAGAGGGTTGTTCTTTTTAAAAATAGGTTTTAAACCAGGACAACGAAAAGTTTTATTTACCTGTTTCAAGAGGAATGATAAACGTGAAGTAAAAGTTGCCCAGTTGGCTGGATCTGTTGCTGAGATGTCTGCTTATCATCATGGAGAAGTAAGCATTAAGATTGCAATCAATTGAAAACTGTATTTATGGGCATGAAGAATGATAATTAAGCATAATAAAGTATTTTTTCTTTTATAAGTTCTTTGGAAATGTAAGAGAATCAAGAATTTGGATTTTAATAAAAATTAGGGAATATGTATAGAAAATTTAGAATATTAATATTATATTCTGTTTCTATGCTGTAGCAAGCATTGATGATGACTATTGTGAATTTGGCTCAGAACTTTGTGGGAAGCAACAACATTAACTTGCTTCAGCCTATTGGTCAGTTTGGAACTCGGCTTCATGGTGGCAAAGATGCTGCAAGCCCTCGTTATATTTTCACAATGTTAAGGTAACAGTTTGCTGATACAGTGATATAAAGTTCTACTTGAAGTATATTGGAACTAACTAAATGTTTAATAGAATTGTAAGTATGGAGAGATGATTGGGTACTCTGTTGAGCGTGAATGCTCCAAATTACTTGATTGCAAAGAGAATGAAGTTTGTTGATCTCAGTGTTTGTGACTTATTGGTGAAACATGTCCTAATTAATGTAAGGATTTTTTCTGATCCAACTACTTTTTAGGCTGAAGAAGGGTTTGGGGGTTTAGTCAGAGTAAGAGGAAATCCATAAAACATGATTTATCAATACTAAGAAATTAGGTGGACTAGTAAGTAAGCATGTAAGTAAAATAGGGCTATTTTATTCTGGCTTTCTGCCTGAGAGAAATGTATTTGGTAGTAAGTTTAGGTAAGTTGTATTTAAGTACATGTAATCAAAATTTTAGAAAGCATTTTTCTTAATTTTTGAAATGTAAGGTCTTTATAAAGTTTAATTTCCTAAAACGGGACATTTTTCCATATTATTTCCCTTTCATTAGCTCTTTATCAAGACTGCTTTTTCCTGCTGTGGATGACAACCTGCTCAAATTCCTTTATGACGATAATCAACGCGTTGAGCCTGAGTGGTATATTCCTATAATTCCCATGGTTTTAATAAATGGTGCTGAGGGCATTGGTACTGGATGGGCTTGTAAACTACCCAACTATGATGCTAGGGAAATTGTGAACAATGTCAGACGAATGCTAGATGGCTTGGATCCTCATCCTATGGTAATTATTTAGAACTTACTGCTTATATTGTTTATTTAACAAATGATAATGTACTAACTACAAAGTCCAGTCATTTTAGAAAAGTAATGGAAGCATTTGCATTTTGGAACATATGTGGACAATAAAGACCTTAGTAGTATGTAACTTAATATGTGCTTATAGTAAAAGATACAAGCTTTGGGAAAAGCCTGGAGATAAGGATTATGGGGAAAAACTTTTTTGAAAATTAAAAATACTTCATATTTCAGGTTTTCAAATATCTAAATTACATAGAGAATAACGTTTTTATGACAAAATTATATGCAACTTTTTGTTCTCAAACTAAGTCATATTGGAGTTGTAAGGAATCTTAAAAACAATTGTATATATTTTAATGTATCCCCATTTTTTTTTTTGCCCTTATATCATCCACTGTGCTTGTTTTTGCCCCAAACTACCTCCAAGAAAAACTTCTCAAAAAAGTGTCCTCCCCTTTTCTATGTGATTTAAAATCATCTGGAAATTTCCCTTTATCATGATACACTTAAAATGTATTTGTATTACAAAAATGGTAGTGCTTATTGTAGAAAATATAAGCAAAGAGGAAAAAAACTTGATAAAACCAGCATATAGAAACACACTTCATGGTTTTATGTATTTCTCTCCAAGTTTTATTTCATTCTTGCATTTTTTTTTATTTTTTATTTTTTTTAAAGATTTTATTTATTTGACAGAGAGAGATAGCGAGAGCAGGAACACAAGCAGGGGGAGTGGGAGAGGGAGAAGCAGGCCTCCCGCTGAGCAGGGAGCCTGATGTGGGACTCGATCCCGGGACCCAGGGATCACGACCTGAGCCGAAGGCAGACGCTTAACGACTGAGCCACCCAGGCGCCCTCATTCTTGTATTTCAAAATAAAACATTACTAGTATGATTTAAAATCTGTTTTTCTCCTTAAATACTTTAAAGTACTTAAGATATTTCTAATAGAAGCATAAAATGCTTTATGATTATAGTGTTTTAATCCTTTCAGATGTATTTTAGAATATTAAGACAATCTGGTCAATACCTGTTTTCATGTGCTCAGTATATATACGGGTAGATACATATATGTGTATATAGATACATATACATATATAGGTAAGAATATTCAAAATATTCAGGGTATGGAAGGCAAATCATTGGAGAAAAGTTAGAAAGTTAGAATGGGTCCAGACTGTGGAAGACTTTCAAAATAACATCCAAGGAGTTTGATTTTAAAGGATTATTAGTCTAGGGGAGAAGGAGGTATAGAGGCAATAGGCTGAAAAAAATATTCTAAGACTAGGAAAGATGAAGCTAAGGTTTTTTGTTTTTGTTTTTACAGATTATTTATTTGAGACAGAGTGCAAGAGCAGGGGGGCGGAGCAGAAGGAGAAGGAGAAGCAGACTCCCCACTGAGCAGGGAGTCCAAGGCAGGGTGGTATCCCAGGACTCTGAGATCATGACCTGAGCCAAAGGCAGACACTTAGACTGAGCCACCCGGGCGCCTAAAGCTAAGGTTTTGAGATTGCGAGATGCTGAGATTATATTAACAGAAGCTATGAATTCAAGGTTGAGTGATTATTTGGAGACAGACTATTAAGGATGAGGAATTTAGTTTCATTCATGTTAATCTGTTAGTAGCAGTAGACCATAGACTAAGGGGCATTCAAATATTGTACTGGCGGTTAGGAGAGAAGTCAGGGCCTTAAGTTATTTTTATTTTTCTCTGCAGCTTCCAAATTACAAAAACTTTAAAGGAACCATCCAAGAGCTTGGTCAAAACCAGTATGCAGTCAGTGGTGAAATATTTGTGGTGGATAGAAACACAGTAGAGATTACAGAGCTTCCAGTTAGAACTTGGACACAGGTTAGTAGAAGTATTTTCACTGCCTGTCAGGAGGGCAGTGGAATGCTTTCTGGTAAGAATATGATTCCATTGTTGTTTGTCCTAAGTCTGTATCATGTTTAAAAATTCCTATATACATTTTTGACCCATCCAGTTGAATTTGTGCTTTGAGTATTCAAATAGTAATTTAAAAGTTTAATTTCTCTACATGTAGAATGACTTAAGCTGGCTTGGAACCCTTATAAATATGGTTAACAAATTCATGTCAGTATCAGCTGTTACAGATCTAAAAGTATGCATGTCATCTCTTGTCAGATGTAGTTAATGTTATCCTCTTCATACTCGGCCTTTTCCTTGCCCTTTGGTGTGTGAGCAAATCAGAACCGTTACGTTGTATATCTTCTTTCACCATTGAGACCCCCGTATATTGTCCTCTGTACAGACTGGGCAGATGATAGAGAGGGAGGTTTTTCTTTTTTTTCCCCACCAGAGTAGGGAATATTTAAAAAATTGCATGATTTGTAGTATGAGAACGTGAGTGTGTGTCAGGAGAAGAATTACTTTTTTTTAAATCTTTTATAGGTATACAAAGAACAGGTTTTAGAACCTATGTTAAATGGAACAGATAAAACACCGGCATTAATTTCTGATTATAAAGAATATCATACTGATACAACTGTGAAATTTGTGGTGAAAATGACTGAAGAGAAGCTAGCACAAGCAGAAGCTGCTGGATTGCACAAAGTTTTTAAACTTCAAACTACTCTTACGTGTAATTCCATGGTAATTGACTAGATTTACTATTAATTTAATGTTTCTTCCATGCCATAAGTAGAATTTTTATAATTGGTTTCATGATGGTTGTGGCTGTAGTAAGTCTGAATGTTTTTCTCCCTGTATATTTGATCAAGAATCTAAAGGTGCATTCCTTTAGATTATTATCCACTACTCTTAATCCCAACTCCGCATTGGTGCATCTGGGCTTGAGCACATGGGATATACACACCCTGACCAAAAGTTATGGGAGTGATTGGTGCAGGATTTTCATGTTCCTTATGCCTGTCTCTATTAGCATTTTAATTGTGGAGTACTCATCTCCCCATATTTCTAATCTGCTTTATTAAACTTGTATATTTGTGTTTGTATATAATTGGAGAGAAAGGTAGAAAGTGAACATGTATGATTACCCTCATTCCATTCCAAATTAGCTTTTAGACATAAAGAAAAAATCCAGTAGCACAGTGGCTGAGACAAACTGCCATGATCTGCTAAGAAAGACAGAAAAAAGGAGAAAAAGGATAGAGAAGAAGTAAAAATTTTCCTACAAATTGAGAAAGTTTGAATGAATTATAGCATAATTATAAACAGACAAATCACATCTATGAGTATATGGGGGAGAGAGAACTTTAAATTTAACATTTGTAAACTTAGAGATAGAATGCTTTTAGTTTGAAAAAAATTTCTTAGATGGTTTTATAGCCATTTTGAATTAGAACCTTTTTTTAAAGGATCTATTTTTATTTTCAAAATTATTTTAAATATTTTCATAGTTTTGAGAATTTATCAGTTTCTTGAAAAGAATATTTACCAAAATGTACTTAATAGTTTTGGTTCTGTTTAACAGCTTTTAGGGGTGGTGTATGTTCATTTAAGTGTGTTATAGTTATTTTAAGTACTGTAGATGTCACACAAGTTAAAAATACCAATACAGATTTATGTCATCTTCAAAAACTGTTTTTCTTAGGTACTCTTTGATCATATGGGATGTCTCAAGAAGTATGAAACCGTGCAAGACATTTTGAAAGAATTCTTTGATTTACGATTAAGTTATTATGGTTTACGTAAGGAGTGGCTTGTAGGAATGTTGGGAGCAGAGTCTACAAAGCTTAACAATCAAGCCCGTTTCATTTTAGAGAAGATACAAGGAAAAATTACTATAGGTAAGATGCAATCTTTAAAAATTTAAACATTAGTTAAAATGGAAAAAAATCTTTATTAATAGAAGACATTTTTATCAGTAGAATATAAACAAATACAAATTGAATCTCTTTTCTTGATCCTAACTTTATTTTTCCCTCACATAGAGAATAGGTCAAAGAAAGATTTGATTCAAATGTTAGTCCAGAGAGGTTATGAATCTGACCCAGTGAAAGCCTGGAAAGAAGCACAAGAAAAGGTAATCATTTGCAGAACAAGACATTCAGAGAAGCTTTTAAAAGCAAATTCCAAAACAAAAAACCCAATCCCTAAATTTTAAATTCAGTACTGCTATAAAGGTGCCGAGTTGTCTGTTTGGAGACTGAAGTCTTCTGTTTATCCACAGAACAGATACAGTACAGGAATTTGCAGTGCACACCCACCACAAAGCACTTTGCCAGTGTGACTCAACCAGGGCCTGGAGAAATGACTCCAGGTGTGAGAAGGTAGCTCAGTCTCCTTGGCCTTTTTTCTGAGCCTGCCATTAAAGGGTGTTAGTTGTTTGTGGTGGTGGCTTTTGTGAGGTGCATGTGTACTATCTGGGAACTACACTGGTAGCACATAAATCATTTCACACTGGTCTGACTATGGTCAGAGTATGGTATCCAGTCACCATTCACTTGGTCTGGTTTCGGTTTATGCTGGGAAGACTAAAGACAGAATGTTCAATATTATAGTGTTTATCGAGCACCCAAGTATGTGCTCTGCCCTGTGCTTAGATCTTAGACTAGAGATTTGAACCCTGGAACTTCAGATTAAAAGTCTGATGTTTTATTAAATTATCCATTTCAGATATCTAGTATTCAGTGAATGGAATATTGAAACTTTGAGATTCTTCTCAAGAATTAGTTTCTTGCTGTTGTGTATAATTAAAAGAAAAACTTAAAAAGGCAATACAACATTGTGATTGAGAACACAAATGTACAAAAGGAAGAAAATTATGGAAATGACTAATTTTTTACTTAACTAGAATGTTGTGTATATATGATACTGATGTTATTATCCTTAAGAAATAGTTATGATTATAGGACAT
Source organism: Mirounga angustirostris (assembly GCF_029215605.1). Classification (NCBI taxonomy): domain Eukaryota; kingdom Metazoa; phylum Chordata; class Mammalia; order Carnivora; family Phocidae; genus Mirounga; species Mirounga angustirostris. The sequence goes on along the minus strand of NW_026991709.1, from coordinate 138,844,574 downwards.
AACTTCCTTACATTTATGAATTCTCAACCCACAGTGTTTTCCATATTTTTTATCAACTACATTGACATGCTGCTTTTGTTTATATTATTTAAACTTTTTAAAATTTTGAACAGTCAGTATAATGCCAGATATTAGAGCGAGTAAAATTAGAATAAATTATATACTTAGCAATTACATGTTAAGATAATAGGCTTATTTATCGTTTAGGGAAAATGGGGTAGGACAAGGTGGGGAATATTCAAAATTAAGATGATCCAAGCACTTTTGCTTTCCTTTCAATGTATTTTACTGCATTTTTGAATCCCAAATTATGGTTTATACACTGCTTGCCCTTCTCTATGGATTGTTGGTTTAAACTATATCTTAAAAAATATTAACTAGTAAGCTAGTAAATTTAATGCTTAGTTTTAAAAGGTAAAGGTGTGTAGGGTTTGAGAATGCCCTTCCAGTGGAAGTAGATTTCATGGGTAAAACTTAGTGGTTGGTTTCAATAATTTCATTGTCACCATCAAAATTTTCTCAGCATCTTGGCCATGTGTTCATTTTGGGGGTTAAGGTAACAAAAGAAGCTGCTCTTATAAGAGTGTCCTATTGTGTAGAGTTGGAGAAGAGAGAATTATAAAGCAGATAATTATGAGATTAGAGTTTTTTTTTTTTTAACATAATAGAATTCTGTCATTGGAACTTGAAAAGTTTATTTTTCTGATTTCTGAAAATACCCTTAGTTATCTTCATGTTAACAATGATAGTACACATATATTCATTGAGTGTTCGTTAATAATACTTTGGGTGTCATCAAAACCTAGAGCAAATAGACTTTTAAAGTGTGGATCTAAACAGGATTTTATGACACCCTAGTAATATTTTAATAGTAGTGTAACAACTTAAATATTCCAAAGAAACACACTGTTTCATGAAGAATTTTTAAAAATGGTAGAATTTATTAATTTGTCGTAAGTACTGTTTGTCTAGGTACTTATTAATCATTGATGAACTCAGCAACAGCATTTCTTATTTGGCTATTGTTGCTTAATTGAATTCATAGTTTTGTTTATGTAATGAAGCATGTTGCTTTGCAATTTATATTTTTATCCCTTCTAAAGTACACTAAACTTTACTTAGTATATATACATTATTTTACTGAAAATTTTAAACTAAATTGAAAACATTTTTTTTTCTTTTTTGGTTGCCAAAAGTGAACTTTTTGTTTCATGGAGTATCATGGTTAACTCAGTCATTTTTAATTATCTGAGTGCCTTAAATAATTTAAATGCAGTTTTATTTAATGGCTCTTGTTACTTTAAAAATCTTAGAGGTGATGTCACCTATAATAACTTCTATTAAATTCACTGGATTTTGAAATTTAATACTAGCAAAAGAGGATTTTTTTTATTGCAATCTTTTTCTTTTTCTTTTTTTTTTTTTTTAAGATTATTTACTTACTTGACAGAGAAACACAGTGAGAGAAGGAACACAAGCAGGGGCAGAGGGAGAGGGAGAAGCAGGCTTCCCGCAGAGCAGGGAGCCTGATGCAGGGCGGCTCGATCCTAGGACGCTGGGATCATGACCTGAGCCGAAGGCAGACACTCAACGACTGAGCCACCCAGGCGCCCCTATTGCAATCTTTTCTATGAAAAAAGACCTTATAAATAAAATTTTAGAATACCCCTCATAATTCTTACTCTAACTTACCAGCTATTAAATTCTTAATTGAACTTTCTCTTCATACATGAGTATTCTTGCTTTAGAGAATTTTATTAAGAAATCATACTAAATGAATGACTGTACCTTAGCATATTTATATTACAACTGTAAAACATTCTCCATAAGTGATACTTATTTTGGGTTTCAAATTGTTCATTCACTCACCAGTATAAAAATCTGACAAGATGCAGTGATAAAACATTAGTTCTACTCTATTAATTTCAAGATATGTGGTATCTTCTCATTTCATGACTTAGTGCCTGGGCAAAGCAGTTAATTTTTCATCAGATTCCTATATAAATGGGGAGTGAATATACCTGTTCCTTTTGAAGACTTACTATTGTGTATTTTTAGAAAACTTTTTATAGGAAATACATTTTTTATAGGTAATCCTGCAGATAATCTAAAAGAACCCCATCCACCCTTAAGATAGAGTATTAAGTGTATAGCATTTGTGGAATTTTTAGCTCAATATTCAGTAAAATTCAGCATTGATTTAATACTATACAGGACTTTAATATAAAGTTTATTATTTTTTACAGGCAGCAGAAGAGGAAGAAACACAAAACCAGCATGATGATAGTTCCTCTGATTCAGGAACTCCTTCAGGCCCCGATTTTAATTATATTTTAAATATGTCTCTGTGGTCTCTTACTAAAGAAAAAGTTGAAGAACTGATTAAACAGAGAGATGCTAAAGTATGAACTTTTGTGGGTTAAATAATTTGAAACTATTTCAGTATTATCCATTTCTTTGTTTTTCTTTTTCCAAAAAGAAGTATTTTGATTTACCCTTTATATATTATTGAGTTACTGATTGTTTAAATTATACTACTTTCTTATTATAGGGGCGAGAAGTCAATGATCTTAAAAGAAAATCGCCTTCAGATCTTTGGAAAGAAGACTTAGCAGCATTTGCTGATGAACTGGATGTAGGTTAAGTCTACATTAAAAAATATTTGGAAAAGTAATGTTTATGAAATGAAAATTCTTCTTTAATTATTTCAGTTTCTTTTAACTCTGTAAAGGTTAATGTGTTTATAAGCCACATTAGGATTAAACTTCTAGCTATATGAAGTTATAAAGAAATAATTTCTACCTAGAATAGATGAATATAAAAAGTTATATGGAATGGGAATTTAGAATAAATTGAATTCTGATACTTTCTATCAGTTAAATTTTCTTAACTGACTTCAAAATAGCTTATTGATTCAGTCTCTTTTCCCCCAAAGAGGTAAGAACAAAATATATATGATTGAATATTGGTACTTTGATTTTTACAAAGTAGAATGATAGTGTCTTTAGGTTTATAACAGAGAAATTTTAATTTTTTTTTATAATTTAGTTTTCTCCAGGTAGAATTCTGGTTTTTTTTTGAAGTTAGAGAAAGGTAGAAAATAAAAACTTTTTCTAAAATTGCCCAGTATATCATAGGATCTTAGAGTTAGAAGTGACCATATAGGTCGTTTAGTTACTACCCCCTTATTTTACAAATGAGAAGCTAGTTAGACGTGGGACTACAACTCAGGTCTTTTGACTTAGAATTATTGTGTTTTTTTAATGTTTATTTTAGATTATATGAGTGATATTCGTTTTATTTCTTATGCAGTAGTGATTGTCTTTTCTTATGAGTTGTTTATGCACCCACCTTCTTCCCCTTGCCTCCTTTTTAATTATACTTCAGAAAGTGGAAGCGCAAGAACGAGAGGATGTTCTGGCCGGAATGGCTGGAAAAGCAATAAAAGGTAAAGTTGGCAAACCTAAGGTGAAGAAACTTCAATTGGAAGAGACAATGCCCTCACCTTATGGGAGAAGAATAGTTCCTGAAATTACTGCTATGAAGGCAGATGTCAGCAAAAAGTTGCTGAAGAAGAAAAAGGTATGACATATCTCTTGTTTTAGCTCATTGGTGGATTCCATCTTCATAATGATGTATATATGTATTTTAATTTTACTGTGTGCTCAAGTCATGCTTTGTTTCTATTTCACTGTGATAGGCAATCATTTGTTCTATGAGATCAGTTGGTCCACAGAAAGAAAACATAAGTCAGGGATCCACATACATGTAAGGAGTTACTTAGTTGATTCTGTTTTTTTTAATTCCTTCCTTCCTTCCTTCCTTCCTTCCTTCCTTCCTTCCTTCCTTCCTTCCTCTCTCTCTCTCTCTCTCAAGATTTTATTTATTTGACAGAGAGAGACACAGCGAGAGAGGGAATACAAGCAGTGGGAGAGGGAGAAGCAGGCTTCCCACTGAGCAGGGAGCCCAATGTGGGACTCGATCCCAGGACCCTGGGATCATGACCTGAGCCAAAGGCAGATGCTTAACGACTGAGCCACCCAGGCGCCCCTTGCTTCTGTTTTTAAAATGAGAGAAATACTCTATTCAGCAGCATTCTACCTTAAAATCATGGAATGACAACCAAAAAAGTGTATCAGCTTAAAAATGAAACTTTAATTCTACATTATGACCAATTCAAGACGTCTCATAAGCAGAAAAGGGTCTGTGTGGTTTTCAAAGTAAGTTATTTTTTTTTACTATTTATTTGTTATTACTGTTAGTTAAAAAAATTACCAGGCACCTCTTATGTCATTGGCATTGACTGGTGCTATTGAGGATTTAAAAGTATGGGATTTACCTACCCTCCAGCAGGTTGGGCAAGAGTTAGCCAGAAGAAGGAAACACTGAGAGGGCTGTTCATAGTTGAGGGAAGAGGAGGCATGCTGGTCTGAAAGAGAGAGGCAGATTTTTCTGGGCAGGTTGATTTTAGAACCCAGGGGATATGTAGATATGTCCAGTAGTCTAATTAGAGCTTGGGAAATGAACCTCAGAGTTGGAGTGAAAGGGTTGGAGAGTTCTCTGCCAAACGAATATTTGAAAGCATAGGAACATTGTGATGCCAAAGAGATCACTCTCTTCAAACTGTGTGATAAACTGACATCTATACTATTTCCTTCTTACGTAGCTTCCTACCACACATCGGTTCCTCTTTAGGAAATGACTTCTCTCCTTTTCGCTTGGTGTTCCTAGCACTCTTTACCTTACTTAGTCTCAAGTAACCTCATCTATGCCCAGAGCTTTTTTCACTCACACTGATGACTCTTAAATCTATGTCCCTAAGCTGTAATGTTTTCAGGAGGGCCAGGATAATAAAGCCACCTGAATGCCCACTGCCCAAACTCCACATATCTGAAGCTGAGCCCATTATCCTGATTTTAAAACCTCTTTCACCCCTCTGCCTTATCATCCATCACTAACAAGTCCAAAACCTGGGACTTGCTCATTTAATCAGTAACTAAATCCTATTGACTGCCTCTGAAGCAATTCCAAAATCCACCCTCTTATCTTCGTCCCCCTTGATACTGTCTTAGAATTCCATAAATTTTCTGACAGTAGTGTTCCTCTTAATTAGTCTTCCTGTCTCTCGTGATCTTATCATGACTTCTACTTTTTTCCACTTCATTCATCTCTGTCTAGTCTCTTATTACCCGAGTGATATTTCCAAAAATAAGTGATTATTGCACAAATGCTTAAAAGTTTTCAGTGACTCCCCACTGACTACACACAGATTCTGGTATTCAGTGATTTAGCAACTGCATGCCTTCCTATGTTTCTGTGTGGCTACTCTTTCCTCCAGTCCTAGCAGACTGTTTGTAATTCCCTAAATACAGTGTGGCAATCGTGCCTCTGTATCTTTTGCAAACTGGGGTGCTCTTCCTTCCTTCCCTCTCCTCACTTAGCAAACATACATAATTCTTTCAAAACTCAATTAGAAAGGCTCCTTCTCCATGGAATCTTCCCTGATCCTGCTCTTGGCAGAGTTGCTCACGTCTCCCCACGGGTTACTTTTATACCTCCCTCCATATTTGTTATTTGTATTGTAATGACTTGTCCTTGTGTCTTTCTCTGTCTTTTAATAATCTTGGGGTAGGGAGACTTTGACTAATGCCTAGCAGCAGTGCATGACATGTTGCTTATCTTCCTTCAGTAATCTGATGTGTTTCTAGTATGTAGAGGCCTGAACTATAGGAACTTATTTTGCAGGTACCCTTTGGTGTATTTTGCTATTGGTTTGAAAGTCCCTTTGCTAATCAAAAGCTGCCTTCTTATTTTTTACAGTTGATTTTTTAAAAATTTTTTGTTATGTTAATCACCATACATTACATCATTAGTTTTTGATGTAGTGTTCCAGGATTCATTGTTTGTGTATAACACGCAGTGCTCCATGCAGAACGTGCCCTCTTTAATACCCATCACCAGGCTAACCCATCCTCCCACCCCCCTCCCCTCTAGAACCCTCAGTTTGTTTTTCAGAGTCCATCGTCTCTCATGGTTCATCTCCCCCTCTGACTTCCCCTGCTTCATTCTTCCCCTCCTGCTATCATCTTCTTCTTCTTTTTTTTAACATATATTGTATTATTTGTTTCAGAGGTACAGATCTGTGATTCAACAGTCTTGCACAATTCACAGCAAGCGCTGTGAATTGTACAGTTGATTTTAAGTAGCTGTCATCTCATAGAGTGTATCAGAATATTAGAGTGGTAAGCAGTATCATTTGCTATAGATAAATAAAGTAAAACGTGGTCTGATCAAAGTCCTCTGTTTGGACCTCAGTAGAATCACATTTTATTATTTTTTTATTTATATGAAGACGTGATCTATGGCTGGAAATGTATCTCTAAAATGAATGGTGTTAATTTAATTTTTATTTTTACTTCTGGTTATGTATTTGTTTGTTTAATGTGTAGGGTGATCTTGATACCACAACAGTAAAAGTAGAATTTGATGAAGAATTCAGTGGAACACCAGTAGAGGGTACTGGAGAAGAGGCATTGGTCCCGTCAGCTCCTGTAAATAAAGGTCCCAAACCCAAAAGGGAGAAAAAGGAGCCTGGTGAGGAATTGTTACAAAGTTTTTTTTGTGAGAAAATGCATATATGTACAGGGTATTACTATTTTTTTTTTTTACTGTGTTTTTTCTTCTAATAGTTGATGTAATTTCTCAGTTTTCATGAACACTTGTTATTTTATATTTTTACTAATGATATTTTATTGTTGTTGTTTTGTTTTTAGGTACCAGGGTGAGAAAAACACCTACATCATCTGGTAAATCCAGTGCAAAGAAAGTGAAGAAACGGAATCCTTGGTCAGATGATGAATCCAAGTCAGAAAGTGACTTGGAAGAAACAGAACCTGTGGTTATTCCAAGAGATTCTTTGCTTAGGAGAGCAGCTGGTATTTTGATACATTGTATATTTAGCTTATTGTATATTATAGTTTGACCAAGTTAATATTACTCATATAAGTTAGTATTATTAGTATTATCAATGCTATTAAAGTACTAAATTGTTAGTATTTCAGAAGTTACAGTTCACGAAAACAAAAAAAATTGATTTACAGAATGATGTTTTTAGCAAAGTTGGACATAAATTACTTTAAAGTAAATCAAGTTTACTTATTGATTTTTATTAAAAAGCTTCGGTTATATTCCCTCCATAGTTTGAAGATGTTTGGTAAAAATGTACCTTGGTAGAACACCGACAGTGATAGATCAATAGAAGTGCTTTGTAGTTTTGTTTGTTTCGTTTTTTTTTTTTCCCCCATGAAAAATTTCCTCCTGCTTTAGGAGTCTGATTCCATGCACATCGCATAATTTATATAACTGCAGTGCTAGAGTTAGGATGAAGATACCATTTTGTTATTCTATATTGTTGTTAAATAGGCAGTTTTATCCTTTCGGAATATTCATTAATTTGAAGTCTTCAAGTACTTAAAAATTGAGTGTCCTATTTTATAGATTCTTCTCAAATTTTAGTAAGTCCTAATTAAAATGAATGATACCATATTATGGCTATTTTACCTCTGGGAGATACTTTTTAAATTATATGTCAGGCCTTAAATTCTTCGGTTCTCTAATCACTGGTGATTGACTTTCTTTTCCTAATGTGCATAGGTGGTACAATGTAGGTGAATTAACATGAGTAATTTATGTGAAAATTAATTTATTAGATGCTTCAAAATTATATTTAGGCTTTCTCATACATCTAAAATGAAGTATAAAATTACATAGCACCCAAATGTTTTAAAAATTTTATTCCCATAATATATGCTAGAAATTTTAAAAGTTATTTGCATTATACCAATGTGCCTTTCCCCATAGTTGGTACTTTTTATGCTTTATATTAAATTATTGTTTTAGTAATATACCCAGGTCTTATCTCTATTTTTTCTCATTCATCTGAAGAATACTATCATTTCATAGTAAAACTACTGTGAATAGAAGATAGAAGTTTTAGTGCAAGAGGTTAAGAGAACGTTTAGCACTAAGATTAGTAAATTGGCCTTCCCATTGTAGAAATGGGAAATCTTAGTAGTTACTTTTACAATGGCTTATATTCCCCACTATTTCTGAGTTAATATTTAAGTATGACAAATAGCACCCTAATCATTAATCTCATTAGTTTATGCTCTCCTTTCCATATGCAGCATACCCCATTCGCCTCCTGGGAAGAACAAGATGAACACTTAACATTATCAAAATAATTGAGGCCGAAGTTGTTGGCTTTTTTTTTTTTTTCCTGAATGCTTGTCTTTTTTTTTCCTCTTGTGTTAGAGATAGCTGGAATATTTTCAAATGCATTATTCATAATATGTGGATAAAGTTGGATTTGAGTTTAACCTTCACTTTTATTTTTCTCCTAGCTGAAAGGCCTAAGTACACATTTGATTTCTCAGAAGAAGAGGATGATGATGCTGATGATGATGACGACAATAATGATTTAGAGGAGCTGAAAGTTAAAGCATCTCCCATAACAAATGATGGGGAAGATGAATTTGTTCCTTCAGATGGCCTAGATAAAGATGAATATACATTTTCACCAGGCAAATCAAAAGCTACTCCAGAGTAAGTAATGAAGCAACTACTATTCACTTACATGGTGCAGTTATTTAGAAATCTATCAAAGATCTCATAGTAGGGGCGCCTGGGTGGCTCAGTCGGTTAAGTGGCTGCCTTCGGCTCAGGTCATGATCCCAGGGTCCTGGGATCGAGCCCCACATCAGGCTCCTTGCTCAGCAGAGAGCCTGCTTCTCCCTCTGCCTATTCTGCCTGCCGCTCCCCCTGCTTGTGCTCGCTCTGCCTCTCTCTGTGTCAAATAAATAAATAAAATCTTAAAAAAAAAAAAAAAGATAGTAAACTGTATCTAAGAATTTATCATCGAGGTAAGGTCCTCCTCACAAAGGAAAAAATCTAGGTAATATTGCAGCTGTTTACTGAACTGTTGCTATATCTTATAGCGTGGGACTGGCAGGTTTTTTCTCATAAAGGGCTCTATAGAAAATATTTCAGGCTTTGCAGGCCGTATGGTCTCTGTTCCAACTGCTCAGTGTTGCCATTTTAGCAAGAAAGCAGCCATGAACAGTATGTAAATGAACAAGCATAGCTGTGTTCGAGGAAAACTTTTATTTATAAAAATAGGCAGCAGGCCTATGGGACATAGTCGGACAACATGGTTCAGAGAAGTTACTAAAACTTTAGAACTGGGAGGTTTGATTTTCTTCCCTAACTTTGGCCTTGATTGATTTTTCATTATTTATTTATTTTTGCTTCTAGAGAGTATCAAACACTAAGGTGTAGGATGTGAAGTTTGTGAGCTATTTCAGGTTTTTTTTTTTTTTTTTAAAGATTTTATTTATTTATTTGAGAGAGAGAGAATGAGAGAGAGCGAGTACATGAGAGGGGGGAGGGTCAGAGGGAGAAGCAGACTCCCTGCCGAGCAGGGAGCCCGATGCGGGACTCGATCCAGGGATTCCAGGATCATGACCTGAGCCGAAGGCAGTCGCTTAACCAACTGAGCCACCCAGGCGCCCCACTATTTCAGGTTTTTTAAATTTATTTTTTAAAAATTTTTTATTTTCAGTTAGCCAACACATAGTACATCATAAGTTTTTGTTGTAGTGTTTAGCGATTCGTTAGTTGCATATAACACCCAGTGCTTGGGTCAACAGCTATTTCAAATTTTTAAAGGAAGTGCTTTACTGTCTATTTTAAAGAAGTGTTTTATCATATGCAGTCTAGGATCAGAAATAGGATTAGTGATGACTGACAGAGATTCAGACTTTCTCCTTAGATTTTTGGCAATAATTTACTGATGTTGAATTCTGGAACAGTTCTATTAATCAAAAAATTTAATGTAGCGATATTTTGAATAACTTTTTAACTTTTGCTCAACTTCCATTCTCTTATGTTAAATCATTGGCTTTTCTGGTGTCTCTGTGTGTGTATGTGTGCACACCTGTGAATATGAGACAGAAAAAAGAGTTTGGTTACCCTGTCTTTAACAAAGAGAGACCAGTGAGAGAACTGTAATTATAATCCCTTAGTACATATTATATATCATTTACCAAGGTTGAAACCATATATTTAAATTACACTGTGGTTGTTTAATTTTTCTAATAGAAAATCTTCACATGACAAAAAAGGTCAAGATTTTGGGAATCTCTTCTCATTTCCTTCATACTCTCAGAAGTCAGAAGATGGTATGCTCATTCAGTCTTTTCATTGTTTACTTACTGTATTATTGCTATGGATTTTTTGAGTAGAAAACTTCTTTTTACATTTCCCTCAACATAATAAGGTTTATTTACTCTTCCTGAGATGAGTACCAACTAATTGGTCAAATAGGCAATATGGAACCATTTAGGTGGGTAGGTAGATGTGTGTATGAAGTGTATGGATGTGGGTATAGTGTTTTAATAGAGAAAAAGATAAATTTTGGAACATGAAATTTGATTTTCATGGCAATATGAATGTATATGTGACAGTTTTTTAAAAACTACAAAGGGACTAATATTCAGATTTGTAAACTGTAGTAACTAAAAGACTAAACCCTTCATAGAAGCAAATTTAATTGGGGTATATACTTTTTATTCCCTTTATTTTTGTGTGTGGAATTTTTAAGGTCAAAACAATCTATGTAGACTTAACTGTCTTGTATACACACACACACATAGGCAGACAGACATAGATCTGGTATATGTTCTATGAATATAGATAGGCATTTTTGACAGGATGTCAAAACATTTATATAAAACTATCATATCCAAGTAGACATTTTAAGAGTTCCTGTTTTGGCTTGACAGAGGGAGGGAGGGAGAAATGGAGGGAGGAATTGACTGATTGAGTGTAAAAGTAAACTGAAGGTAAGCCTACCTGCCTTTTAAATTGACCTTCAATGATTTAAAATTGGTTTTTAAAAGATGAAGTTACTACTCTCTTAGATTTGAACATTATTACTGATATTCCTGAAATGGTTAATAGCATTAGATGTGTAGATACTAAAATAATCACAGTGAGAACTTTTTAATATTCCATTTTAAAATAAATCAGTATTTTTGAGTTGGTCAGTTATGTTGTAAATGATGAACATTTGGGACTGTTAAGAATTTTTATTACTCTATGCATTTCTATATTGTTTTACAACAGAGTTAACATTTTTGAAATATAACATTGTTACATCTTTTGTTTTTAGCTGTTATTATGGACTATATGATCACAAAGTAGAAATTCATAAGATCAATTATCTAGCTAAAGACAAGTCATCAGTAACGAATCAAAGTTTATTAAATGGTCCTTGTAGTCTCTTTACTGAAAAACTTTGTACTTTTTAGATTCAGCTAAATTTGACAGTAATGAAGAAGATTCTGCCTCTGTTTTTTCACCATCATTTGGTCTGAAACAAACAGATAAGGTTCCAAGTAAAACAGTAGCTGCTAAAAAGGGTATGTACTTATTTGATGTTGTTAAGCATTGCATAAATGATATATAGTTGATATTAAAGGAAATTTAATATAATTTGAAACTGCTTGCACTTGGACTTAGAAAATAGTATAAACGCATCTAAGGAGAATCCCTCTTGTTTTCTAACCATATGAGGTAATTACTAAAAGGTGTATAAGATCTCATTCTAAAGTTGTAATTATAAAATAACCCCATACATTGATACTAAAGATAACTTTCTAATAAGGTCTAGAAAAGGTCTTTCTAATAAGACCTTCTAATAAGGTCTCCTATAGTTGTTAGGTTGTAAAATAGATAAAAATTTTGTCTTGCCTGATTGTGTTATCTATGTAGGTCCTATCTTAACACCTCATTTGGAATAACTGGTTAGTTCATTTGAGGTTCTCTTTGTGTCATGCAGCTTCGTTCTTATCCATAACCTTAGGTTGTCCATAAATCTAAGTTGATTTGACTTAATTCATGAATCTGTTATTAACACCAAGGTACACAGTCTTGGTATTTTTGAAGGTCAGTATTAGTGCTTTGTGTTTAAAAGCTAACTGTTCCTTACATAGCAAGTAAATAAACATACAGTGTGGACAATCTTTTCAGTACCTTACAAATGTAAAACAGACAATACCATTGTAGACACACATGTATTAGATGTAGCAGAACAACAACAAAAATCCCTGCTTAACTCTGAATGCACTAGGACCATGGTAAGAAATTAATTAACTATAAGAGCTTCTCTGGCCAACATATCAGGTGCCCTGCCCATACCACTTCAGTACATATTAGCCAGGGTCTGTATTTCTTTGCCTCAGGACTTTTTGTTACTATGTTGGAATGTTCATATTTCCCCACCCCAGCCACCCTTTATCAGTGATTGAGAAAAGCTGGTTTGCAAATATATTAGTGCTCTTGCCGCTCAGGTAGGCTGACTGTGGGGTGTGTATTTTACAGTGACTCAGGGATTGCTCATGTTAAGAGATAAGCTCAGAGATAAGCCCTTAGAGTGATGACAGGTTTCTCTTCATGTCTCGTTTTTGTACTTTTTTTTTTCACCTCCCAAATAAGTACTTGTACTTGAGTCTTTGCTTTGGGATCAGGTGGGATCTGCTTCTGGGGAACTCAAACTGAGACAGGCCCTACTTTCCCTTTATGCATCTTTTGAGCACTTTATAACCACCCTGAAAACCTGGGAGCCATATCACCTCTTTGAACATATCAACCTATTTCCTTCATCAAGCTCCTCACTCCTCTTTAACGTAATGAGTTCGAGTGGAGCATTAACTAAAACACTAGCATACCACACCAACTGTCCTATTTGCTTGTTTCACCAGTAGTTGAACTAGCCTTGTGTCATCTGCGTAGGTGATCCCTTGTGTGAAAAAGTTGAAGCCCTCAGTCTTCCTCTAGGCTCTTCCCAAACTACAGGTCCCACAAAATACCATTTCAAGGAGAGGATGCATCCTGTCCCTCTGTGAGGTCATCTATGTTAACTCCAAATTACATATATTACTATACAAGTTAAATTCTGTAGCTCCAGTAGTTTATAGCGAAAAATCTCATAGCACTCAGATATCTGACTTGGGCATTTGCATGGTAGAGTTTTAAGTGCCACCGAACAGTACAAGCCTGCAAACTCTAATGAAGAGAAAAGGTGGTTCCTGAACACACGGCTATATGAACCTATACTCGTGTTAGGAACTGCCTGCCATGTGGCTCTGGTGGTACATTTAGTCGTAAGGACTTGGGGAAAAAGCCACAAAATCTGTGGCTACCACTACCACTTGCTGTTCTAATGAGGGGCCTTCACCCTAGCACCTCAAATTGGGCCTGGGAATACATTTTCCATATAATTAGCCTGTTCTGTTTTTGGGTTTTTTTTGGGGTAATAGAAAAAGTCTGGTTAATTTAATGCTTTTTTTTTTTTTCCAAAGTAGGTTTTACTAATCACACAAGACTGATTTATCACAGTTTTCACATAGACTGTAAATCTGAAAAACAAGGTCTATTTTAAAAACAAAATTCATAAAAACAAAGGCCTTTGGATCTATTGTGTACTTACCTGGAATCTTCGTTTCTTTCCATATAAAAGTGCCGTTTCTGGATTTCCACTTTTGGATGGAAGTGAATCAGCTTCTATTCATGGTATTTGAGGGTCCCATAAAAATGTGTTGTTTTTTTTTTCTCTAAAACATTTTAGAAGTTAGGACTTAATGTGGTTATACTTGAGTTATAATTAATGTCAAATATGTTACTTTTTTGTCATGACTACTGCTTTTTAAAAGTTACTGCTCACTTCATTAAAGTTACTTCACTTTAATGGCCTTTGTTTAAAATAATCTCACTTGAAATATCAGAAGGCAAATTATTCATGATTAAATAAAAAGCATTTTGTCATCTATGAGAAATTGTTTGCCTTTACACTGGCACCAAGTGAAAGAAACCATTTTGTCATTTAAGGCTACTCAGTTTCATATCAGCAGTAGGAAATTAGGATTCACTTGAGTGCAGTTTGTTGGTAAGTATATTACATTGATTTATGAAATGGAAATTTGCTTAATAGGAAAACCGTCTTCAGATACAACTGCTAAGCCCAAGAGAGCTCCTAAACAGAAGAAAGTAGAGCCTATCAACTCTGACTCAGATTCAGAATTTGGCATTCCAAAGAAGACTACACCCCCAAAAGGTGAGGATTATGTTAACCTAATGTATGCCATGTGGAAAAAAGTCTCTTCTACTCACTGAATTCAGAGAGACTGTGTCCTGTTTTGTTTTAAATTGCTTTGCTCCTCAGTAAGCAATGTGTCTAAGAATCAGTGCTGAGTTAGTGTCCAGAGGAAGTCTAGCACTTTGTTTTATAAATCAGGGAATTGAGACTCAAAGAGGTTAAGTAAGCAACGTTGCACACCTACGAATGGTTCAAAGATCCCCTGCCCCAGACTCACTGGAAGTAGTTTATTAAAGAGTCAGATGAGGGCTCCTCACCACCTAGAGAGTGACTCTAATTGGAGCTAGGACTCTTAGACTGGAGCTTTTTGCTCATCTAGGAAATGGAATCACTGTACTAAGGGACCTGTAGGGGCACCAGCATCAGTTCTCCCTGGCACCCCTCCTTTGCCTCCAGAATCTAGAAAGTCCTTAAAGGTGCTTTTTAAAATATATGTGTAAGACATTATTTTTTTTTTTTTAAGGGTCATTGCTCAACCTTTTATCCAACCGACAGATATTACCATCAATGTGTTCCATATCTTAAAGTGGTGGTTGGGATGAGGAGATAGAGACCTACATGGAAACAAGGGAGAATAGGGGCAAAAAAGAAAGTCACTGAGGAGGTCCATATGTATGGTATGCATGGTTGGAAACTTTTATAAATTCACAAGTGCCATTTCATTGACTCATTTGATAAACATCCCAAGATCATTTAGGCTGTCTTTACTAATACAATCTGGTAAGTCATAGCTCTTAAGGAATTTTTAAAATTTAGAATTGCACTTTAGTTCCATTGTTTCAGTGGCATCTGGCATCATTGTAGGATGGAGAATATTTTGTCACCATTTGCATGTTACTTTTGCCCTTCCTCCTCCAACGAGAATAAGAGGTTAGGCAGATGGCAAAACAACAACAAAAAACAAAAACTGCATTTGGTACTTCTAAGTCTGAGAAGGAACATGGAATTGACAGATTATTACATGATTAATACTGGGCGTTTATTCTAAGACTGTGCTACTTAAAATGGTTGTTACTAATATGTGATAAGTAAAATTTTGAGTACACATTTAAACACAATTTGTACTAATATATATTATTTTTCTAGTGATTCATTTTATATTTTTAAAGGTACTAGTCTATGACAGATTAGAAACTAAATTTTTTTTTTCATCACATACAAGTTAAAAAGCACTCTTTGAGGACATTTTCTTTTCAGACCAAAGGACTACATGTTCATAATGCCAATGTTTTCTCTTGTGTATCACGGGCTTGGTCATTAAAATTTGTCACCAGGACCTTCCAGCTAGTTTTAAATGTATTTGTGACATACTTTTTAGTCATATCAATCCCAGAACTGAAATGATGCTGCCAAAACATTTTTATCTCATTTATATTTAGAGACCAGGATTGCAGTACTGATTGGGGCATGCTAAGGAAGTGAAATATAATGTTGTGGCATTTATTTTTTATATCGCACTTAACCTTGGGAGAGAGAAAAACAAAACAAAACAAACCTTTGTATCATTTTAAGGTAAAGGCCGAGGGGCAAAGAAAAGGAAAGCATCTGGCTCTGAAAATGAAGGTGATTATAACCCTGGCAGGAAAACATCCAAAACAACAAGCAAGGTAATTAGGGACATCTTTTTAATGCATTGTTTTATGATGATCTATAACTGGCTTAGTTGGCTTATTACTATAATGTCTTTTAACAGCTTTAAACCTAGCCTATCTTATGCATAGGGGGCTTTGTATATGGTTAAAGAATTATAAAATCCATACAATCAGTACTATTTCTTGGATAAAAGTATGGCATAAATTAGCCTACTTAATTAAGAGTATTCTGTTTCATCCAATGAGCCATAGAAGTTATATGCTACCTGCCTGAAATAATTATTTTTCATACCAAATAAAGACCATTTCTTTTTAATTTGGATTTATTTGACCAGGGCTAATTTGATTTTCCTCTTTTAACTTGAATTCATTTGACTATGGCTAATTTTCAGTCTTTTTTATGGTAAAAGAAAAACCTCAGATGTCCCTCTTTTTTCTCTCTCTCCCTAAAAATACAAACATTGAGATTTTTAGCTTTCCGCTGCTCTCCACCTTGACCTTTTTCCATCCAGTCATCTTCCATGCCTCTGGTCCATCTTGATGACTCTTCCCTGCGTTTTTATAAACACTGTGTGTACTCCATGCTGTGCCTAAGTCTTGTTTTCCTTTCATGAATTGATAGGTACTTACAAATAAGTAATTTTTTACTAATCTGGACACTGTACATATTTATTTGGTAATATAGAAGTTCAGAAAAAATGATCACCAAGGTGGCAGATTAGTAGACTTACTCATTTTTATAAAGGGGAAAAAGGATTAGATAACTGGTCTTAGACTTAAGTCAGCATTACAGTTCTGATTTTAGTAACCTCATTATTTGCAATATTTCTCAAATGTAAATGAAGTGTAAGGAATAATAATTCATTTTAACACTAGTCTTTTTTAACTTTGAGGTTTTAAATCTTTTTTTTTTTTAAACCTGTCTAGAAACCGAAGAAAACATCTTTTGATCAGGATTCAGATGTGGACATCTTCCCATCAGACTTCACTTCTGAACCACCTTCTCTGCCACGGACCGGTAGGGCTAGGAAAGAAGTAAAATATTTTGCAGAGTCTGATGAAGAAGAAGATGTTGATTTTGCAATGTTTAATTAAGTGCCCAAAGAGCACACAAACATTTTTCAACAGATAAATTGTGTTGTCCTTTTGTCTTTTCTGTCTCAGACTTTTGTACATCTGGCTTATTTTAATGTGATGATGTAATTGATGGTTTTTTATTATTGTGGTAGGCCTTTTAACATTTTGTTCTTACACATACAGTTTTATGCTCTTTTTTACTCATTGAAATGTCATGTACTGTCTGATTGGCTTGTAGACTTATAGACTGCCGTGCATTAGCACAGATTTTAATTGTCATGGTTGCAGACTACAGACCTGCTTTTTGAAATGAAATTTAAACATTAAAAATGGAACTGTGTACTCTGTGTCTTTACTATAAGTAAGATGAAAGTGTAGTAAAAGCTCCCATACACTTTTAAAATAAATATATTTTATTCTTTGCCAGGAGACTCCATGGAAAAAGGTAAACAGTATATGAACATAGAAAGCATTGTTAAACAATCTCAATGTACAAACAGAGCCAGTGAAAGTACATCATCACAGACTTGCTAATATATCAAAAAAAAAAAAAAATCCACTAGTGCTTAACTGCGAACTAAGAAACTGACACTTGTATCTGTTAACCACTCTACCACAGCTTTCACTTTGCTTCATAGTGATCGAACAAGGTCAAAGGATGCAGATTCTCTGTCCATGCCTTGGAGAGTTCATATTAGCCCCCGGGCATCAAGGAGGCTAGAAAAAACCCTCCATAGCAGGCACGCATCAGAAAAGACACTGGACTTAACATGGTATAGGTGGTAGACCAGTCTGCTAATTGTCCCATGAAATTTCCCTAATGGCTTGTGAATAGGTAAACAAAAAACTTATTAACACTGAGAAGTGTTTCTGCCTTGGAGGCTACCATTACTGTAAAAATGTATCTTTTTTAAAAAAAATTGTGTAGTTATGTCATTAAGTAATATACCACTGTTAAAGTGACATTAACAATTGAACAAATGACATTTGATTAACTGAACTGGCAGTTACACTGATACAGAATTCTCTTCTGCTAGTGCAGTGAATTTGTATCTTTTTACTGGGCAACATAAAATAGAAGACGCAGTTTGAGAGCGTCAAAAAGAGCAAGGACAAGCTTCCGTACTAACTAAATTAGAATTCTCTCTAGTTTTATCTTGTCATACTGTACAACAGTCACCTTTCCTTACCTTGATGTCCTGATTGCTCTGTGAAAGCAAGACAGTTATTTTTTTGAGCCTTTCTTAGCCGGACACATAACAGTAGTCTGTTTCACAACCTTGGTGTCTTGGTTATTCTGAGTATGCAAGGCGAAAGGAAAGCACCAAACATACAGTATAGAAAGAACAGAGCCATACTTCTGTATGTACAAAGTCTTCAGAAACTTAACCGGGGTAAATCATTTCGACTGGGTCTTTGCCATGCAATCTTGAGTGTTCAAAGAGGAAAATAGAAGCTTTTAACTAGTTTCTGGTTGCATGAAATGGCTGATTTTTAGAATTGAAAAAGTCTGTATTTCTAGGTAAGTTAGACAGTGAGGAGTATATATTGATACATATGAAAACTTCTTGGTCCTTCTTGAGTTTTAATATATTTTCAGTCCAAAAACTAAGCAGCAGTAAAAATGTTTTTTTTTTTTTTTTTTTTCCTTGCATTTTAAATCCTGGAACTGAAGGTATTGGGGAATGTTTGAAGTAGCTGGAAAGTGTCTTATTGCACCAGTGGTGACTGACTGACACCGCTGTTTTCCACTGAGCTGGGTGAGGTGCTGGGACTGTGCTCTGCTGGGTTCCCACTTGAACTTGGGGTCAAGGGTTCATGTCCTTCAGAATTCTCCAGCATTTCCTGAATGAGAGGTGGCATTGATCCAGGAATTTCCATTTTCAAGGTAATTACACGTTCTGCACCTTTTAAAGAGAAATAATAGAAATCTGGTAGAGACAGGGAGCTAGGCTGAATAACTTGGGATCAACTTTCATCTACTTTAAAAACGGTGAAAACCGTGCTACCAGTGCCTCCCAGAGGCTGTCCTGATTTTACAACATTTAAACATCTTTACTTCATCGCTAGGAAAGCAGTGCAGATGCAGGGACTTGCTTAAATTTGATGAGTCCATGCCTGAGTCAGTTTCAGGAAAGGTTAGCAGGATATATTTACAAAGAGAAGTTCTTGATAAAAGACCAGAAGGAGCATATCTTAAAACGAGACAGTTGTCAAGGATACCAGTTACCCACAAATGAAGGAAGGGACTTAATAAATGTGCGGTGATTATCAAGTTGATGTAGCACCGCGCCGTCCAGCACAGTAGGCCCCAGCCACATGTGGTGATTTAAATTTAAATTCGTTAAATTAAATACCGTTAGGAAAAACAGTGCCTCAATTGCATTAGCCACTTCTTAAGTGCTCGAGAGCCACGAGTGGCTAGTGGCTACTTGTATTGGACAATGCAGATTATAGAGTATTTCCATAATCACAGTAAATTCTATTAGCACTGGTCTAGCTAGCTATAGAGAATGACAGTATTAAGTTAAACAGCCTCACTGTTTTTAAAATCAAAGACCTCACAGTTATAATGGCCAAGCACTGGTATCTGCTGTTTGCAGACACTCTTTAATCCCATACTGGGGGTGAATTCAGAGCGGCTCACTAAGAAAATCTCTTAGAAGGAGCTCAAGAACCGAGACTGCTTGTCAAACAAGCTCACCAGTTTTTAAAGCACTTTCTGAAATGCAGAGTTTGTTCCTTGGCTCAGCCAGGTCTTCAGGGACAGAGCACGCTAATGGGGAAGGAGAATGACAGCAGCATACTTGGTACTGGGGACAGCTGCTGAGTTCTCTCTCTGCACGGAAAAACCCTGCTCTAGCACTCAACTGTCATACGGACGGCTCCAGGCTTCTGTAATTGCTCGAGTTGCCACTCAAACTGAACACCACTAGGCAAGGAATATTCATACCTCTCAGGAAGGCCAAGAAGTCCTCTGCCGGGAAGTGTGCAGAAGTAAATCTGCCCATACACAAGAGCGTGATGGCAACACTGATTTGAGAGAGAAACTTCACCAGTAACCGTTGCCCTAAGTACTATTCATTTTCCTGAGGTTTGGATGGTCAGGAAAAACTGCAGTCAAGTTTATATCAACCAGAACATGTCTGGACAGGAATGAAATGTATAAAACTAGAAAATCAAAAAGCCTGTCAGTATATAGAACATTCTCTTGAAAATAGTTTTTCTAGGGGCGCCTGGGTGGCTCAGTCGGTTGCGCGTCTGACTCAGTTTCGGCTCAGGTCATGATCTCAGGCTCTTCGGATCCAGCCCCTTGCAGGACTCTGTGATCAGCAGGGAGTCTGCTTGGGATTCTCTCTCTTCCTCCCCCTCTGCCCCTTCCCCTGCACGCGTGCGCTCTAATAAATCAATCTTTAAAAAAAAAAAAAAAGGTTTTTCTGTTCACTGAGTCACCTGAATTATAAACTCATAATCTATTAAGATCATTGAGTAGGGTAAGATATGAGGTTTTTTTTTTTTTAAGGGTGAATACTATTCCTTTTGATTTCCATGAGAAATAAATTCCAGAACAACAACAAAAAAGCAGCTATTATCAAACACGCTGAATGAAAACATCAAGTTTAAAAAAAGTCAGGACCACTTCATGAATACAACGTAGACTGTAAAGACATACCTTTAGCACTGATACTGCGGAGATCTGTGATTTTCATTAAGATCTTTGGAAACATGTGAGGCTTGCTGGGTCGTCTCTTTCGGATATAAATTTTTAGTGCTTCCAGCAGTGGTTCTTGTAGCTTATCTACTTTTGTTGGTTCCTCAAGGTCCTGGCGGTCTAGATAGCAGGAATAAAGTATTAATTAGGATCCAGACACAAAGAGTTACGCACTTGCCAGGCGAGAGGGCTGCTGCCCATTTTCCTTTCTTGTGTCCTTGGCCCTAGTATATTATGACTTCATTAATTCCATGATTCAGTCACATATACAGGTTTGAAGAGTCATGCAACTGCTCTAAGCCGTGATACTTGAAAATGGCCCTCTTGCTGGTCAAAAGCTCATGTTGATGCCTGGCAGCTTTTGTCTTAGGGAGACAATTACCACTTGTGACCAGGAGGTGTCACTACTGAACTGAATTCAAACAAACCTTGAGCGGCTGGGATGGTTTTAAGGTAAACAGGCCCCCGTCATTAAAGCCATTCCTTTTTAACCACTTACGATTCAACCTCCTGTGAGCCAATAGGGGTCAGTACAAAGAAGAAAGCCGTATTTTATCCCAGTCCTTCAAGGGTTAGGGGTGGGGAGGGGGCGAGACAACCCAGTGACTTGTAGTCCCAGCCACTAAATTCACAAACAGCACAGGGAAGTCCCTTGCATTATCACTAAAACGTCCTCAGGCAATTTATTTTACAGTAGTCTGATCCTGCCTTGGAAAAAACCGGTAGCAATTGGAGAAATAGCGTTTTGGTGTTTCAGAGCAATTCACAACAATATGGAAAAATGCAACAATCTCTAAGCATGCATGCCTGGCTGTTTATTCACATGGCTTTCTCCATGCAGAACTACTCCAAAATGGAGATAGGAATTTCCCATAAATTACAAGTTGTTCTTCATGGCGTCTCATGCGGGTTTTCTAGGTAGTTGGTACCTCCACAGATTAAGCAGATGGCACTGAGAAGGCCTGTTTCTGTGTCATCCATTTCCAAAGGCAGGAGCTGGTTGGCAAAGGTGAACACAAGGTCAGTCAGAGGACCAAATCCAGCATTGTGCATCTGAGTCCGATTTAGGGTAAGGCCATCTGAAAAAGTCATGGTGTCTTGTTCTGGGGTATACCTGGTGCAAATTCTAAGAATCTGGAAGGAAAAAAACCAAAAACAAAAACATATTCGATGGGTCATCAGAGCCAGCCTGCCCGTACAGCACCAAGCAGATCTAGGAGGGAAAGAAGACGCAGATTTCCAAGGAGCTCTTGCATCACGCGAGGCACACTGCCCCGCTTCTGCGCGTGGAATGTCTTCTGCGCCTCTTTCACTGAAAGAGTACAGAAGCCAAAACATGGGCTAACGTTATTTAGGGAATAATAAGTAGGACACGAGAAATTCTGAGAAATATTTGTGCTAAAAGTAATTAATTTGACTCAAATAAACATTTACTGAGTACCTACTTATGTCCCAGGCACTGTGCCAGGTGCTGGGGATAAAAAGAAAAAGATTTTTTTTTAAGAGCTTACAGTCTACAAAAAGAAAAAAAAAAGGCGCTATCTACCACTTCCTAAATGCCTAGCATATGTCAAGTGTTACACGTGCCCTACGTTCAAGCTTTCAAACACTTCAGGAAAGTGAACGGTACTCCTATTTTACAGACGAGGCACTGAAGCTCAGCAAGGTTGAGCCATATGCCCCACGTCACACAGTTAACATGTGGCTGGGTTTGATGCCAACCCAGGTTAGGCTCCCTCTTGCCCGATGCCTCCGATCACACAGTTCCCAGCCAACTCGAATACAAGGAGCAGCAGTGCGACCGCAGGGTGCTTGGGCACCGCAAGGAGGAGAGCTCTGACAGCCAGAAGGCGATCAGGAGCAGATTCACAGACAAGAGGCAGCATTTCAACTAAGCCCAGAAATGCGGTTGGGATTTCTGTAGGTAAGAAGCCTGGGGGCGCCTGGGTGGCTCAGTTGGTTGAGCGACTGCCTTCAGCTCAGGTCATGACCCCAGGGTCCTGGGATCGAGTCCCGCATCGGGCTCCCTGCTTGGCGGGAGGCCTGCTTCTCCCTCTCCCACTCCCCCTGCTTGTGTTCCCTCTCTCTCTCTCTGTGTCTCTCTCTGTCAAAAAATAAATAAAATCTTAAAAAAAGAAAAAAAAAAAGATCTTCAGTAAAGATTAAGTGAAAGGATCCAGATGTAGAGAAGAGGGTGAATTCTGATTCTTTTTGTGTTCACATACACACACAAACATAAACACCCAGTATTTACGCCTGTGGATATACAGACGGATTTAAGGAGGACACTTAACTATACTGCTAACTGCACTGGCCTCTCAGGAAGAAATCACAGGCGAAGATTCATGTATCATTCAGAACTCTTTAACGCTCTGACTTTGTAACCTTATTCATATATGGTTTGTTTTCAATAAGAACGTGGTTGGGGCGCCTGGGTGGCTCAGTCGGTTAAGCGGCTGCCTTCGGCTCAGGTCATGATCCTGGAGTCCCGGGATCGAGTCCCGCATCGGGCTCCCTGCTCGGCGGGGAGCCTGCTTCTCCCTCTCCCACTCCCCCTGCTTGTGTTCCCTCTCTCGCTGTGTCTCTCTGTCAAATAAATAAATAAAAATCTTTAAAAAAAAAAAAAAAAAAAGAAGCCTGGGCCACGATGCCACAGTCTCCCAATGGCGTGCCCTTGATACCAAACTCTGCCGGTCACCCTGGCCACACCTGCTACCAGGAAGTTGCAGCTTTGGGTCTCACTCATCGGGGCCAACTCCAAAACGCCCTCTGTTGATACCAACTCAGTGTGCCTGGTGTTCCCACGGCCCCCTCAGCCCTCACTGCCGGCAAGGGGCTCCATGTATTCAGAGCACTCACCCACCCAGAAGCATATTTCCGTCCCGACCACCGTGAGGGGCCTTGCTGCCGGCCGGGTGTCCACCTTTGACTTTTCCTTCTAAAAAAAGCCTTGGAGCTGCATGAAGCAGAGAGAGAAATGTATTCCACCTGGACAGGAGTGAATAACCCGGCAGGCTGAGGGAGCGGTTTTTTCCAGATGCCCGTGCTCAGTTTGGGTGGGGTCACCATGAATGTGCACCTCAGGGTCAACGTAGAGGAGGACAGATGTGATCAGAAGGGTCTGCGATCTTCCCGTGACACGGCCATGTGCGGAGGGGGTGGCCCTCTGACGAAGCCCCAGGACTCCCAGCTAGGAGGGACGTCCCTGCAGAAGAGCCCCCTCCCCACTCTCCATATTCCCACCGGGACTCCTACTGCAAGAACCAGGTCACATCTTTTCGTGCCGGGGGTTCGGGGCAAGGACATTGCCCCTGCAGAAGACCATCCCATCGGACTGGCTGAGCGACCACATGAGCTGAGGGGCCGGGCACCGGAGCGCACTGGAAAGCTCGCCTGTTCTTGGGTCCTTGCTCTGGTGTTCCCTGAACCTCCAAGCCAGGGCACCAGGAGCCAGCCCTCCTCCTACATGCTGGACTCTGGTGTGGACTTGGACGAGAGCATTAGGATGCCCTGTAAAGTGAGACCATGGGACACCTGCTGATAAAAAAAAAAAAAAAAAAAGCCCAACTCCAATGTCTTCTTGGTTAGAAGAACATCTCCTGAGAGGAGAAGGGGGAATGATGAGCACTCCCACCTCTAATGTGTAAGAGCTACTGTTTTATTCATCAGTGACTACACGCCAGGTACTGTGCTAAGGATTTAACATATTACTTAATTCTCCTATCAACTCATGAGTTAGGTACTACTGTTATCCCATTTTACAGATAGGGAAACAAATGCAAAGAGCTTGTCCTAGGTCACATAATGCTAGGTGGCATGATCTCCTTCAGGCGATCTGTCCCTAGCACTTAAGCACCCCACTATGCTGTGCTCTTAACCTCTGCTTCACAGCTGCCCCCTTCCTCTTCCCGCCACTCTCCACACCCCGCTGCCTAAGGTGAAAGGACATCTTAGTCTCATTTGTCTCCTTGGCTCAGTGCCTTTGTGCATTGTGCAAACTGAACACTTCTGCACAGTGACCTACTGGTATATAGGAGTGCACGGCCTGTGGCTTGGAAATGGAAAATTGGCAAACTTCACTTCAGATGAGGGGGCATGATCTAAATCAGGACACATCCTCAAACTTAATATTCCTAGTATGTGATCAAGTGGCCCAGTGAACTGGAAAGCAACCGAATGTGAGTAGTTACGGAAACATTACAAAGATGCCTCTTCATTGGATGGGTGGCCGTTTTGGTCTCCCAGATATTTGCCCAGGGACCTCTCTGAGCCCGTCCCGCCATTTCCTCTGGGTCCCTGATCGGGTGGCCTGTTGCACTTCATCTTGGTAGCTGAGGGGCTACGAAGCCATTCCCGATGTCCGAGCAGCAAAGGAACTGAGAGGTCCCTGCTTATAAACCTTAGTTCCCCTGAAAGCCCTGGGAGGTAAAGTACGGCACCCAAGATCACCAAAGCAATGGTGCCAGGACAGACCACAGGACTCCTAGCCCCCAGCCCATGTCCCCCCCTCAACCACCTGGAGGATCATGAGGAAATATGCCTGTGTAGGGAGGTGTCATGTGACGGCAGAGTCAGATGCTCAGTATTTATGGGCTCAAAATCTCCAGACGCATTTCCAGTTTGGAATCAAATAGGTACTAATTAAGTCATTGCAGCTGTAGCATGCTGCCAAGAAGTGAGTGCACTAGATCTGTCCCTGCGAGAAGGAAAGAAACCAGGATTTGCTGGAAAGGAATGGAAGACCAAGATTTAGGCATTCGCAAGCTGTCAACAGCTCACTTGGAAATCCAAGTCCACACAGGAGCGCACAAATGTCTCTTTTGAATGATTCTAGTCTGAAAGGTGCCCCTCCTCAAAAGTTGGAAAATATTTGGATTTTAATGAAGCATTTAAACTATGTTCTGTTGCCTCTCTCCCTAGAAAGTTCAAAACCCAAACCAAGTATTAATGGGCTGCCCAGAGGGGAAGGCACATGGCCTGAGATAGGAGAATGGTCAATGTCTTCTTTGATCAGGGAAGCCTGTGCTCCCTCCCTGCCCAGGCTGGGCCCAGTGGGCAGCAGACAGCGTCTGCAAGGATGCGGCCAGGCCCGCCTCTGGAGAGGGGCCAGGGAGTTTCAGCTCGTTCAAGTCAAACACCAGTGGCAACTACCAAGTGCTTCACCAGTCTTAAAACGCCCTTTGTTTGAAACGGGGGTATTGCATCTGGACAGGGGAGCACGCAGGCCCTGCGAGCTGGGTAAAAATAGCCCCGGCGAGGCTGGCTCACGCAAGGAGGGCCCTGCTGGATGGCAGTGGGACTGCTGATTGGCAAACCTGACGCTCCTCAGAGGGAGAAGGACCCTCAGCCTTCCTGCCTTCAGCAAGGACAACTGAGTAGCGCTCCACTGCCTGGGGGGCGCCCCCTGGGAGGATCTGAGCATGTGGGAGCCCAGGGACAGAGACCGAGACCTGCCCCCTTCTCTCCATGTCCCCGTGACCCCCCTAATCCAAGCCATCACCTCTTCTCTGCTGAGTCTGGCCCTCCACTCCTGCTCCTGCAGCCAGACCACGCTGTTCAAAATCTCCAGCAGAGGGGACCTTGCCCTTGCTAAAATGCCTCCAGTGGCTTCGAGCTGTTTTCGATCCGTAACATTCACATTTCTTCCTCCATGGCCTCCACCTGTCCCATCACGGCTCCTCCTTTCCCCTTGCTCCTTAACTTCTGGCCATGTTGGTCTTTCTGAATCTCTAGCAACTCAATGTCATAGCAAAGCGTTTGCACCTGCTGTTCCCTCTGCTTTTGATGCTTTTCCCTTGATCTTCATGATTCTTCCTCCTCAGAGCTCAGTTCAAATGTCACCTCCTCAGAAAGCACATTGAGCACACTTCCTAAAACCCATTACTTTCTATCCTATCACCCAATTTTTAAAAAATATGAAATAAAATTATTTTAAAATTGAGGTATAGCATGTGCAGTGGTTTTAAAATAGGCCACAAATTCTTTGCTTCTACTCCATTTAAGGAGTAAAGCTTTATTCCCCTCCCCTTGAGTGTGGGCAGGACCCAGTGACTTGATTCTAACACAGAATCCAGGGGAAGCAACGGGTGTGACTCTGGAGAGTAAGTCATAAGAGGTGAGGCACCGTGGACTCCTTCTCGACTCTCTTAAATCTCATTTTGGGGGAAGCTGGCTGACACAACATGGAAAGGTCCATGTGGCAAGGAGCTGAGCCCTCCTCCTAACACAACCAGCACTAGCTTGCCAGGCACCTGTGCGGAGCCCCCGGAAGCAGCTCTTCCAGCCCCATAAGCCTTCGCAGGATGAAGCCCCGGCCAGTGTCTTGCCTGCAAGCTTTTGAGCGACCCCGACCCAGAGGCACGCAGCCCCGTCAGTTCCTAACCCACGGGGCCCTGTGAGATAGTAACGCTCATTGCTTAACACCGCTAAGTTGCATGGCAACTTGATCCGTGGCAGTAGATAACGAGCCCAACGTACCGGCCTTGAGCTGTGCCCACGGCTCAAGTGCACAGCTGACTCCATTTCCCCCAGGTCTCCACCTGTGTAACCACCCCCCAGATCCAGACACAAATAGCTGCAGCTCGCCCAGGCTCCCCGGCCCCTCCTGATCCAATCCGTCGCCTCCCCCGGATAACCATTATTTCGACCTCGATTCCGGCAGACCAGTTCTGCCTGTTCTTGAACCGGAGGTAAACGGAATCGCCCAGCGCATCCTCTCCTGTGTCCGGCGTCCCTGTACCCCGCGTCACAGCGGAGACCCCCGCGGGAGTGCAGGAGGCCGCGGTTCTTTTTCACCGCCGGGTACTATTCCAGGCCGCGCCACGGCGCCGTCCCTCTGAGCCTGCCGACCGCTGCCCCCGCCCCCCCGAA
Organism: Mirounga angustirostris; assembly: GCF_029215605.1. NCBI lineage: Eukaryota > Metazoa > Chordata > Mammalia > Carnivora > Phocidae > Mirounga > Mirounga angustirostris. Next base: position 138,817,108 of record NW_026991709.1, on the reverse strand, counting down.
GATGAGCCGGAGCCCGCTCTTCCTCTGACATGCTCCCCGCCCTGGCTCTAGCATCTGGGGCAGCGGAGCCCACACAGCAGGTGGCTAATGAAGATGTGTTCAATTATTAACGAAGCGGATTCCCTCATCGGAATCTCTCCCACCTCGTAACCCCCGAGGGGGCCGCCGGGGATTTCCGAGTTCCGAGGCAAAGGAGCAAAGCTCAAATTGCTCACGCATCTCAGTCTGTGCACTAATTGTACCTGGCAAGTCGTGGGCAGATGCTGATCCGACCTGACGATCCTCCGGCGCTCGTGGGAATGGGGAAGTGGTGCGGGTAACAGCAGTGACACCCACAGAGCCCGCGAGCCTGCGGCCGCCCGCCTTCCCTGAGGAGGCAGCGCCCGCGCCGGGAGCGTGCGCCCCCTGCTGGCGGCCACAGCGGCCCTCCGGGAGCCGCGGTTCTCGCGTGTTGAGAGAAGCGGGTGCATTAAGCGTAACAACATAGTTTTACTCAACCTAACATATTCAAACTATTTGTGTTTCAACACGTGATCAATATAAAAAAATTATGAGGAGATGTTGGGCATGGTAAGCGTTTGAAATGGTTTATTTTACGGGGACAGCATGTCAGACCAACCACATTCTAGGCCCCCAGCAGCCACCGGCGGCTTGTGGCTATCCCACCGGACAGCACAGCTCCAGCACGTGTGTGTGCGCGTGTGCGTGTGTGTGTGTGTGTACACACACGTCCTCGGTACTAAAGTGCTCACAGGGACAATCTGGGCTTACTCATCACGGATACTGGTGATGACCGCTAATTTGAAGGAGCACTGACTATGTGCCAGGTACTGTGCTAAGTGTTACACCTGCGTTAACCTAATTAATCATCCCGACAGCCTTGTGAGCGAGGAACTACTCTTCTACCCATCTCACTGAGCAGGTAACTGAGGCTCAGGGAGGTCACATACCCTCCCCAGTTCACACAGCTTCCACATGGCAGCGCTGGGATCTGAACCCAGGGAGTCTGGCTCTAGAGCCCGCGTCCCCTTAACCCCTACACGGGCTGCCTCCTGGTGACTTCCGGTGACAACCAGGGCAACCACTCCGCACCCAGGGGTGAGGAGGCTGGGTTTCAGAGACAAGGGACCCCTCACGACTGCAGCCTGAACTGAGGCTGTGGGCTCCGAGGCAGAGCCCGCTCCTCTTCAAGCTGGGTCCGGTCTCCGCTGAGCCTCCGGCAGGGGCAGGACGGGCTCACAGGGGGACGGCCCCCCACGGCTGCAGAGCCACGCGGTCCCCAGAACCCCAGGAGCCACGAATCATGCTGTGAAGCCACCCGGGGCAGCCACGTCTGCGTCACCAGAGCAAGGTTTCCGCAGGACAGCGGGGGTGGCGGGTGCCAGAACCCAGGAGGGCCCCGAGTGGCCTGCAGGGAAGGCCCCCCGCTACCTCCCGCGGAAACCCACCCAGATGCAGCACTCCCAGGGCGGCCCATATTCTGGAATTCCAATTTTGATCGCTCATTCGTTTGCTCATCCATTCATTCCCGAATAGTCCCTGAAGGCCTCCGGTGCGCCTGGCCCCTGCCCCCGCGACCACCCCCAGCCCCCGGCCCGCGCCGAGCTGCCAGTCGGGCGCAGAAGACACGGTGACACAGTTCTGTGACCACGTGTGTGTTCGGCACAGCGAGAGAGACGGGGGCGGGGGGAGCGGCTAGGAACTGGGTGGCCGGTCAGGAAAGGCTGTTCTGAGGGGGTAGCATTTCAGCTGAGAGGAGGAATTGGCCAGGGAGAAAGGGGGGGAGGGCATCTAGATAAAATAACCCCCTGCGGGAGCCCTCTGGGCCTCTGGCTTCCACTTGGGCTGTGGCTGCCTCGTCTGCAAGATGGAGTGAACAAAATCCCTGGAGGGCGCAGGGGGGCCTCATAAAATGCGAGGTGACTGAAGCCTACTATGTGCCAGACTCTGTCCACACCCCCTGTGGACTAGTCATTTCATTCTCTCCAGACCCTAAAAAGGAAGCTTCTATAATCACCTTCGTTTTCAGTAGGGGGAAACTGAGGCTGAGAGAGGGGGAGGAGTTTTCCCAACTAGCACAGCTAGTAAGCAGCACCGCCGGGTTCGCAGCCCAGGCGAGCTGGCTTCAGAGCCCACACGTGTGGCTTCCATCAAGCCCTGGGCGAGCCAGGGGGAGCTGGATGGGTGCGGGGCCGCGCTGGTGCCTGGGAGACAGGCCTGTGGTAAAGGTGGGAGCAGCCCAGGGTGGGCGACAGGGCCAGACTGCAGAGTCTGGAAGGTCAAGGCCTCGCCTCTCCTCCCTGCCATCAAATGCCCCCACACAGGAAGTGCCCAATGACTGTGTGTGTGACTTCTTCCCTCAACCAATATTTATGCATGCTGCATGAGACAAACGAACGGTGAAAAGAAAAGCCTGACCGTGGCACACACCTCCAGTCAAGCCCAGTGAGTCCTCCTGACACCGAGGATGGAAAATCTACCTGTGATCTTGCGCCCACGTCCTCTCAGGCCCAGGCCCTCCTGCTCACCTCCGGGCACATTCACCTCCTCACTATTCCTCAGCCTGCCAGGGCCTCCCTGCCCCAGGGCCTTTGAACTACACTCTCCAGGTCGCCCGCCCTTGTACACCTCCCTGACGACTGTCTTTTACTGTTCCAGCTATACTTTCCATTCAGGTCTCTTCAAAGGCCACCTGCTTCCCCAAACATGTGACAGAAACCAAGCCATGCCCACCTCAGTCATGCTCCTGGACTGGATCCTGCTCCTATTTTTCTTTGTGGCCCGTAAGACCCTGCCTATTCATCTGCTTATTATCCATCTATCCCCAGTGGAAGGGCAGCTCCATGAGGGTAGGCATTTTTGTCTGGCTTGTTCACTGCTGTGTCTTCCCAGAGCCTAGAATAGCTCCTGGCACACGGCGGGTCCTCAGTGAGTATTTGTAAAAGGGAGAGTGGAGAGGGAAGGGAGTCAGCAGGGAGGAGCAGGGGAGAGCAAACAGAAGGTCAGACAGCCCCAAGGGTTGTTTTTTATGATTTTTAAGTTGAGAGAGACTTGATCCTAGTTACCTGCAGAGAAGAGACGGCTGAGGGGGAGGAGGAGAAGAAACAGGATAGGGAAGATAAAGGGGAGTAAGCAAGGAGGAGACCGTGAGCCCAGGTGAGGGGACCACTCTCGCGGGCTCCCTTTCTTGTCCTGACCACAAACCTAGGGTGCCACAGCTCTGGGGTGAGGGATGGAACGTAAACTTCTATGCACAATGGTTTTGAAGATTTGGCCCATCTTGAGAGAGACCTTTCGGCTACTTGACCCCTGTGGGAAATCGTGAAGCTCGCAGCCGGTTCCCGGCTCTGAGGGAAGGCTGGCTGGGGACTCCACACCAAGGGGTCCTCACCAGACAGACACCGGGACCGGAAATCCTTCTGGAGGGTGGTGTGGAGGGAGCACAGGCGAAGGGCATGCTCTCCCCTCGGACCGTAACTTGCCACCACAGTGCCAGCCCCAGCAGGCAGCCGTGCACGCAGGAACAAAGGCCTGTCTCAGGGCACATGCAACACGACGCGTTGGTGGCTGTGAATGCGAGGTGCTGGGCCAGAGCTGCCGACCCTTGGGACAACTCTAACTGTCCTTTCTAGGGGCTGACAACAACTTCAGCCTGTGTCTGTCTGTCCTTTGGGTCTGTCTGTCTCACTCTATCCATACATCAATGGCTTTGATAAGAAGATTCTTCTAAATGGCTCAGCCAGTTGATATTCTCATCCAAAAGATGCTCTTTGAAGCTGTGCATTTTTCAGGCTCTTGTGATTAATTGCCTTTGCTACAAATTCTTGGAAATGAGCTCTTATCTGGGGCCAAATAAGTACTCCTTCTGCTACATTTCATATGACTGGAGGTCTCTGCCCTTCCCCGAGTAGAGTTTTTTCCTCCTGTGCCTACTGCATCCCAGCCCCTCAAGCCTATGAAGCCAGAACACAGTGGTTGACAGAGTTTCCTGACTCCTGTCTCAGGGTTCGGAATTGTCCAAGGATGCTTATGACAGCTGTGTCCCTGATCTCAACACCACTGCCTGAGCATCTACTACATGTTCCATGTTTATACCCACGACTGTATTTAAGCCCATTTAAAGAATTACTTTAGTTAATGCCTTACTGATTTATATTCCTGTTGGATAGATAGGTAAACTGAGACTGGGAGAGGTTAAATAACTTGACCAAGGTCACAGAAATTGGTTCCTGTTCTACCCCATTCCACCAAGGGGCTAAGGGCTGCTTCTTAGATCCATGGGCAAACCAGAGGAGCGCTTGGGTTGCACTGTAAGTGTGGGATGTGGAAAGACAGCCGGAGGTGGCAAGGAGATTTTAAGGGGGGATCTAAACACCCTGACCCTGAAAGCATGGGGTGTTGTGGAAACAAGATGCTTCCCTGGAGGATCTCAAAGCCTCCTTCTCATTTTGTCTTTCCCAAAGGGCTGGAGTTGAAGGAATCCCACACTGTCACCACTTGACAGCCAGACAAGAGGAGGACTAAGAAACAAGCAAAGAACCAAAGTCAGATCCCAAACGTCAGGAAGGCTCCAGGCCCTGCTGGGTGGCTGCGTGATGCAAGGAGTCAGAATTCCACCACACGGCCTGGTGCAGACACCAACCTCCTGGGGCCACCTCACAGCTCCCTCAGCCACTCTAGGCCTCCGGGGCACCATTCACCATGTGCTGATAACTCCAGTCTCTACTCATATCTTGGGGGTGTCTTGAGGCTTAGGTGAAATTCACCTGAGTGCTAAGCACTTGTGAGAAAGGATAAGGAAGCCCAGGCTTTGTTGTGAATTATTCCAGTAGCTCATTATTAACATTGTTATTGATTTGCTCAGGGGGCCTCTATTAATATCTGATGGCCTGGCTGGTTCTCTGCCCAGGGCTCACCTAACACCATCCCCTGTTTATGCTTCTAATCCTCTCATGGCTTCTGGAATAGAAAGATGTGGGTCTTGGGGTTTGGTTCCAGCATTCACCTGACCCAGGTGACTCACCAGTCTCCAGCTCCTCATCTGTAAAATGGGCTGAATCTCCATCCCCAGCCAGCTCACTGAGCTGTGTGAGGCTCAAATGAGCTGATGATTGTAGATGCTATAGGGTGTGGGTAGGTGACAGGTGAATGCTGCTTTGAGGTTTCATTTTTCTCAATGTCCCTGGGTTCATCCCAGACCCTCTGATTTTATGAGATGAAAAAATACCATTTATATTCTCAGGATCCCTGGCACTTGTAGGTTACTGAGTAACTCATTGCCACTCCTCCTAGGATCCAACCAGTGAGCAGAAAGACACATAAACATTCAAGCTCCCTGCACAACTGCCTCATATGGGGTCCTCTCCTCCTGAGCAGGACTGTGTGTTTAATTACAGTGGGTAACTATATTTGCTTTGCAGAATTGTTTATACCCAAAGCTATGAAAGATGTAATAAAAAGAAAAATCTACACTTTTAAAGCACCACAAAAGCCAATTTTACCTTATTTTCTGATGCACTGCTGGGGGCCAGCTTCCCCTCCCACTTCCTCCAGAGACCCATCAGCATACACCAACCCCCCACCCCGAGGCAGGGTACATCCCTGTCACCTCTAATGGGAGCTGCTTCCCCACCCAAGGAAACCAACCCAGACAGAATTAATCACACCATCCCTGAAGTCCCCACCAGGGAGAGGGATGGAAGGCATCCAGCCAGTAGACCCACAGAGGACAAGGTGTGACAGCATCCTTACCCTCTCTAGGGCCCTAGAAGCCACAGCGTGAGAACAGAAGGGGGGAAAGAGGCAGCAGGGATCCATTACGTTTGCACAAATGGAGACACTGAAGTCTATGAAAGGAAGTGATTTTCCTGAGGCCACTGATAGAGCTGGTGTGAGGTCAGAGGACAGAACCAGGGCACCATGAGCCACCTCCAGTGGGTTTAGCCTGGAGAAGACTGAGGGCCTTTCAAAGATTTACAGGACTGGCCCACAGAAGGGGTTTTTGGGGAGCAAGCAAGCCTGTGACAGAGACAGGCTAGGTCGTTCCCCAGGGTCACGCAGTGGGGGTTCCCACACCATGTCGAGAAGAGAGGAGGTTCTGCCCAACCCAGGGGGTCTCTGAGCCTCTGGTGGTGGAACCGAGATTCAGGCAGGGAGGATGGGGTTCAGTGTGCAATGGAAGTGGCAGGAGGAGAGGCTGGGGAGACCAAAGCCTCTGGAGGTCTTCAAAGCATCTCCATCCGCCCCCCCCCACCCAATCCCCAACTAAGAGTTCAGAAGGGCACATACCAGAATGTCCAGGCAGGCAGCCTTCAGCAGGGTGATTTGGTCTGCAATGGTCAAGCCGGTGAAGCCTGGCAGACGTTTAGCAAACTCCACAATCTTAATAATGCACTTGGTGGCCAGTTCACTGAATTTGTCCCAGAGGCCCAGGTCCAGTCGGACTCGGTGGTCAGCACTGGAATTCTAAGAGGGAGAGAAAACACTGTCAGGGGTAGTTTCTGAAAAGCTCGACAGAAGATGAGGAACTCGGTGCATTTTCTACGAAAATGACCAGGGAGCTTCCTATTGGGGTGGCTGGGTGTTTAGCTTGGATTCTTTTAAAAATGCTCAATATCATATCCCTGAACCATTGGATCGTCAAGTAGCAGATAAAGGGGGTTTCTCTTTATGTGATTACTCCAGCTAATACGTGAAAAAATGATGGCATAAGGAGTCACCATATTAGAGCCCTGATGAATTACTGGCTCTAGGCACTGACCATCAGTGGTTGCTAAAATCTTAAGAAGAGGCGATGTTATGGAATCACACCCCCGCACCTATGAAATGGTCAAAGCAGAATGAGAGTGGGCTTCTAGATCAAACTGCAGGAAATCCAAGAGACAGAGGAACATGGTAAGCGACACCACGGGGGATGCAACTGTCACCATCCAGAAGGCTAGAGCCTCCATCAAACCAATGAATTGGGTCTCTTCAACAAAGACATTGCAAGGGCATAACAAGAAATGGAAAGAGAAACCTATAGACTAAAAGCAACTCAACCTAAATGCTTATTAACCTGTAAATGGATAAATCCGTGGCACCCTGTGCAACGAAATGCAGGCCAAGAGTAACAGCAAAGGGATCACAGACACAGCCTGTGACATGGATGAGCCTCAGAAGCATCATGCCAAGTGAAAGGTGGCAGACATGAAAGCCTGCACACAGAACGACCCAATTTATAGGACATTCTGAAAATAGCAAAACTATAGGGAGAGAGAGCAGATCAGTAGGGACAGAGGCACAGGAGGGGACTAAAAAAAAAAAAAAAAAAAAGGAGACTTACAGTTACAAGGTGTAGACCTTATCTGAATTCTGATTCAAATAAACTAAAGAAACTGACACATGTGAGACAAGTGGGAATGTGAGATATTAAGGTGTTTGTGATGTGAATTTTCTGTAGTGAAAACATTGCTGTTCTCAGTGTTGGCGGAAGTTCCTATCATTCACTGAGAACATCAACATATTTACAGGCCAAATAACACATCTGTAATTTACTTCCAAAGAATATATGACGGGGAGAGAGTGTGATAGCGGCGGGAGGAAGAAACAGGACCGGCTGGGGAGCGATCCTGGGGTCCGCTAGTCTATTCTCTCCGCTTCCACATTACGTTCACAATTGCTCATAGCAAAGATAAAGGGTAAGAAAGGGACAGTGTGAATGAAAACAAGAGGCTACAATGACAGCACGGAGTACGGAGTCTCGAGGCGACCCCAGAGCTGGGAGGGCCACCTGCATGTTTCTTGGGTGCCCCTGGTCCCAACCGCTGGTGGCCCCGGGCCACGGGTGGTGGGATGACGCGGAGGGACTGCGCAGCCTGCTGCGGGGCTAACGCAGCCGCTCCTCCAGGGAGGGCCCGGCCCTCTCGCCGGTCAGCGGCTTTTATCCTGGACCCGGAAGCCCAGGTTGCCGCAGGAGCCCTTAGCTTCTGGGAGCCAGAGAATCAATCAGGGGGAACCCTTCCTCGGCACCCCTGTGACATTAGCAGATTTCAGTCCACCTGCTGCCACCTACTGGCCGGATGCCCTCATCCATTTGCATTCTTTCATTCCCTCACTCATTCGTCCCCTCTCTCCTCCCTCTGTTCCATGAAGGTTTCTTGACCCGCGGGCACGCAGCCCGGGGCTGGGGTGTGACAGCCGAGCACGCCAGACACGCCTCCAGCCGGCAGGGAAAGCGCCTGCTGCTGTCTGGGACTTGCCACGGCAGGCCCTATCCGGCCGGGCTCAGGACCTCCCCCAGCCCCACGCAGCCAAGGCCGGGCTCGCTCTTCTTAGCTGCAGCCTGAGACGCGGAAAGCCCATCTCAGCGACGCGAGCGAACTTGCCATCGAGCGGCTGCAAGTGGGTCCCAGGTCGACCTGATCCCGCTGACAGGGGTGCCCTACAGTAAGCAATGCCTCAGTCTCCCCATTTGTAAAGAGGGAGATGTGCCACCTGCCCTCAAAGGCTGCGGGGGAGATGAAGTGGGATCCCAGGGTACAAATGGTGCCTGGTGTGTTCTAGGGGTTTAGTCAGTGTTGGATCTCTCTCCTCAGCACCCCTCCTTGCCCACGGCACCGCCACAGGGTTCCGACAACAGCAGCGGTCATCTTCTCCTCTGTCCCCATGAGCAGAGGGAGCATGGCCAGCAAAGTCCCCATTCGGGTCCCCACTCCATGGCCCATTACAAGCCTCAAACTAGCTTTCCTCATTTAATCAGTAAGGAGGATGCTCACAGTACACACAGGAAATAGGACGCCACTAAGAACTTGCCAGAAATTACTGAAGGTCTCAGCTTTTGGCGAGGACTAGACTACAACATACCCAAGAAAGTGGTTTTTTGGGGGGGTTTTGTTTTCTTTTTTCTCTTTCTCTAATCTCCAGAGCAGAATCTCTGGTGTGAATGCAGTTGAATGACTATCTTGTATTCTTGCCTTTTTGCCATCCTTCTCTCCTGCCTCTGGAATCCTTTGGAGGACTGCACCCTCCCTCCCTCTGAGCCCTTGGGGTTTGGGCGGGGCTGCCTAACTCCCTTGAATGCAGGGAGGACACTTGACTCTGGTCTGCTTAATCACAACAGGCCCTCCTCCTGGCCACAGGGATCAGTTCAGAAAAGAGCAGGTGCCTGACAGCAGGCCCGTGAAGCTCATGTCTGAGACTTTGGATGGAACAACTGGAGAAGCAAAGCCATCAGTGTGGGCTGCCAGGAGTTTTCCGGGGCTACCAGGTGGAGAAGGCCTTCTTAAAAATGAGGCCAACTCAGAGGAAAGCTGAGGTGAGTCATGGAAAGAGAGAGGGAGAGTGGTTCTGTCCTGATGATACTGAAATGCTGGATCCAGCCATGCCTGATCCACACCATGACTTTTTGGAAAAAGTCTAAGTTATTTGAGTTTGGGTTCCTCTCGCTCATAGCAGGAAGAATTTGGACTGATGAACAGTTATAGCTGAGAGAGTTTAGGTCTGAAAATGTCACATCCTCCCTCCAAAAAACTGTTAGGAGTTAGAGAGGAGGTCCCGCCGCCACCACCACCCTCCTGGTCTGAGCCACCGTCACCACCTGCCTGGATTACTGCAACAGCCTCCTCACTGGTTTCCCTCATTCCACTCTGGCCGCCTTCCAGTCTATTCTTATCAAAGGAATATAGGGATCCCTTTAAAACAAAAGTCAGAGCAAATCACCGTACTGCTCAACATCGCCAATGATTTCTCATCTCAGACCAAAGGTCTGCAAGGCCCTCCCAGATCCGGCCGCTACTCTCTGGCTCCCTGTCTTCCCACTCGCCCCCAGCTCACGCCAGCCCAGCCTCACGGGTCTCTTGCCATCTGTGAACAAGTGGGCATGCACCTGCCTCCGGGTCTTTGCACGGGCTGTTCCGTCCACCTACACGCAGGGGCTCAATAAGTATTTGTTCAATGAATTGATGAGGAATGAAGTTTCCCCAAGTCCTTGCTCGATTCCAGATGTCTCAGGACGACGACTATTCTTAGGATGAGGCTCTCCCTGCTGTGGTCTAGGCCTGCTCAGGAGGGTCTCTGCTGCCTCTGGAGGCGGGCAGAGCCCAACCACCCAGTGAGTGAAAGGCGAGGTTCCTGGGGCCTGGTGTTTAGGCCTCTGACAAATGTAAACAGCTCAGCAAAGGGAACTGTGCATCCCAGACGCATAGCTTTAGTTCCTCACCTCAGTGAAAATCAGCCCGGAGAGTCTATAAAACTAGCTTTCATTTTGAATGCTGGGGAGGAAAGCCAGAAAGGAGTTTGCAGAAGGGATGCCACAGAAGGCCTTCAAAAGGTGGGTGCCATCAGCGCCTCCCGCAGCACCCTCTGCAGAAGGTGGGCATGCCTCCTCCAGATTGATTGCATTCCTTCCTCAAGGACCTTGGTGGAATACAGTACACTCTGGGGAACAGAAGATCAAGATGTGCGGCCATTCGGGCTGTAATTAAATTTAATAGGCAGTTTATCCAGTTTGTAGGAAGATGACACGGAAGAGAGGGACAGAGAGGCGAGCTTACGGCGGGAAATCATTTTACAATGGAGTATCCATCTGGAAAAAAAGACATTGGCCTGACCCAGCGAGTGTGAATGAAACCTCCATCTGCATCATATGAGGTTACTTCATCACACATTGGGCTGCGAGAGAGAAGCCTGTCGTACCTTCTATTAAAAATAATGCACAGCCGTCTTAATGGCATGTAAATCTAACTCACTATTATGCAAACCGAAGGGAAGAGGCAGTTAATAAAACACAAAATAACGTGTTGTTTTATTATCCTGGGTGCTCGATTCATAGGCATGAGGTTTAAAATGGCTTATATATTATCCACTAGCTGCAGCAAAGGGACAGCTCTGCTTGTTTGGGTTGGTAATGGAGGCGGGCTCGGGGCGCACGGAGGGAAGTGTGGGTTTTCGGCAGCACTTCTGAGACTGAGGGAGAAGGACAGTGAGAGGCTGGGGTGGCTGAGGGCTGAGGAGCAGCACGGCCATGGGGGAGAGGCAGGCCCTCCTCAAGCTCTCGCCCTCCCTCCCCCGCTCCTCCTCAGGGGGTGGGGGCCCCTCTCCAGGCGGGCGCCCCACTCCGCCCTCCCGCGGTGCAGTGCAGCGGGGGCCCCGGGAGGGCTCCACCCCGGGGCCGCCGTTCGGGGCAGCAGAGCCCAACCGCGCTAGGAAATCCAGTGATATTGGCCATTTTTGTGATGCAAAGGGGATTCCCTTTTCCGACTGCCTTACTTGTGGAACAAGACCCATAAGTGGAGACGGAATCGTGGGTGATTTTGAAGTTCCTGTCTGTGGCAGCTGCTGGATACTACAGTGGTTGAAACAGGGCTGCTTGTGGCTCCTTTTCAGCTAGGGAGGAAACCCAAACTCTTCCCAACAATAAGGGGTTGGGTTTCCCAGGGAATCCTGGGTGCATCTGCTGGGTGCCTCCTTCCCTAGGCCTGAATCTGCCCCTCGACCACCTGGACAGGCTGATGCCCTTTCAGAGTCGTGTTTGCAGACCGCTCCTGTCATCCACGTTCCATGTCTCGTGGCACACGTGTCCGGGCCACAATCCCAGGGGGCAGGCCCCCTTCTGAGGGCTTTGCAACCAGCTCCCTCGAATTCTCATGGCACCCTCCGCCGGGAGGGGCTGTTCTCCTCCCATCTGGCTGGGGTGGAGGCTGAGGCCCAGAGAAGGGCAGTCAGTCGTGCAAGACGCTCAGCTGTGAGGTGAGGGCACAGGATTCACAGGAGGCGGTGCGGCCGCGGTGGCCACAGTCCCCGCCATTACACCCTGTCGCCTACCCTCTCGCTCCTGGGGCATCTCGTGATCCCCGGCATCATTATGAAGAGAACATTATGTGCCAGGCCAGCATCTCTCTGTGGTCAACAAACATGTATCCAGGCACTGTGACAACATGGCCTTAGGAATTTACCAGCTGGGGTCCGTCCATCAGTGGGAGGAGGGAGGCATGGGGGGCCCCAGCACACTTTTAGCATTCTCCGTAGAACCGGATGCTTCCAACAGGTGGGGAAAGGCAGCTGGGCAGCCATCCTGCAACTATGGCTGGAAAGACAGGCACCGTCTTAAAGGCATGGAGCAGCCCATGGATGGAGAGGGTTCTGAGCAATGGGCCATGGGCAATGGGAAGGGGGAAGTAACAGGGGTCTCGAAGGACCTCTCCAAGAGTTTCCAGGAAGTCTTGCTAGAAGCAAGCACAATATCCCTGAAGGTAATGTTTTAGGGGTGCTCCTGCACCCCCATTGCCTAAGATTCTGGGACCAATACATGAGACTGGAAGGGCCCCTCTGGACAGCTGCAGCCCCTTCATTGCTGGTGATCTCAGAGATTCAGGGACCTTGGCCGGAGTGCAGGGGGATAGCCTTTGGAATATACCAGCTGGAGGGTGTAGATCAGTGTTCCAGAGGATGTCCAGGAGATGCTAGATTTTGGGGTGGTCTCAGCTGCTCTGAAAGACCACTGATGGCAACTCCGTGGGCACCTCTACGAATGAGGCAAAGCCCTGCCCTGCTCACCTGCCAAAGCCTCTGGCCAGGCACAGGGCAGCCAGGGCTCACCCTCTTGGTACTGCCTCTCCTGTCTAGAAACCTCACTTGGCTCTCTGTGGCTCATGTTCACATACCTTATGCCAGCTCACAAAGGCCCCACCACCTAGCCCTGACCTATCTCCTTGGGCTCTGCGTCTAGTCCCTCCTCTGCCAGACTCCATGCCGTGCTCATGCTCTTCCCTTGACCGAAAAGGTCTTTTCCTTTTTCCACCACCCAGTAAGAACCGAGGAACGTAGCCCAGTGCCTAGAGGGCATTTTTCACTAAAAGCCAAAGACTTGTGATGTGTACTGCCAGAGGCTTCTAAAAGCTCACAAAACATGTGACAACGTTTGATTTTTCAGCCCGACTTCACAGAAGAGCTGCAAGCATGGAAGGGTAAATGTCCGTGCACTCCAATTCCGCGCTCAGCAGGTGTTATGGGTTGAACCTTGTACCCATCCCCCCACCGCCACTGCAAAAGATATGTTGAGGTCCTAATCCCCAGTAACTTCAGAACGTGACCTTATTTGGAAATGGGGTCTTACCACAGATTATCAACTTAAAATGAGGTCATTAGGCAGGACTCATTTTAATATGACTTGTGCCCTTATAAAGGGAAATCTGGACAGAGACGGACATGAGTGGAGAGAGGATGACACAGAAACACATGGGAGAAGGCCATGTGACGACAGAGGATTGGAACCACGCTTCCACAAGCCGAGGAGTGCCAATAATTGCCCCCAACATCAGAAGCTAGAAGAGGCAAGGAAGGATTCTTCCCTAGAGCCAGCAGAGAGAGCACGGCCCTACTGACAGCTTCATACTGGGCTTCTGGCTTCCGGACCCGTGAGACGATAAATTGCTGTTGACTGAAGCCACCTGGTCTGTGGTACTTTGTGATGGCAGCATGAGCAGATGAATACAGTAGGGATACAGAAAATGTGTGTTGGAAAATGAAAAGAACAGTCTATATGATACAGGCAGGGCAGGTATGTTTACTGGCAGGAAACAGGCTCTTATCACAAAAGATAAGAACCGGTTCAAGGTCAGCCAACTGGGAGGCGGAAGAGTGGAGATTAGAACTCAGGCCTCATGACGCCCCCCCATCCCCCGCCCCTGCCCCCGCCCCCTGCCACCAGGTGTGTCTCTCCTGGGAGGCCGACCTCCTGAGTGTCAGGTTCTGATTCTCTGGCTGATCCCAGTGTTAGTTTTCTAGAATGAAAGCCAAGTCCGCAATGGCCGGAACTGCTCACAATATCCTTTCTTTTCTAAAGCACTCGTTTCCTGGAAAGTCTTTTGGAGGTTTAATGATTCTGTTGGTGGTCATTTTTCTGAGTAGATTAAGGGCTCCTTAAATCTCCATAGCTCAACTTCACGAGCCCCTCGGAGGGCAGCTTATGTCCCATCAAGCTTTGCAAAATGATGAAGAGCCCGCACACGGCAGAGCAGCGGGATGCGGGAGCGAACAGCCCAGGCTGGGGTCGCGCTGCCTGGAGACTTGCCTCGCTTGCCCACCTGCCACTTTACTTTTCCAGAACCTGTGAGCGTGGCGGGAAAAAACGACATGGTGTTCATAGCACAACCAAGAGGAGACCTGCCCATTTTGTACATCTCTCCACCAGAAACTGTACAAGGAGCTCTGACACAGTTGTTTCACTTAACCCTTCCAGAAACCCCAAGACGTGGGTACCACGCAAACCCCATGCTACAGAGCAGGGGGCCGTGGCTCCTCTGACAAGTCCCAGGTCATGCAATCTTAAGTAGCACAGGCAGGATTTAGGATTTGACCCTAGGTCTATGAAGCCCCCAAACCCAAACGATGCAGTTGCTGGGGTGTGACATCCGGAAGCAGAGTAAATATCCTCAGAGCTGGGATGCTGCTTCCTCTGGTTTGCTGCTTCATTCTGTTTTGGAGACTCATCTGTAAATAGCCGCTGCCTTGCTTTCCACTTTCCCTGTGGAATACCGCTCCCACGCCTCCTGGTTGCCAACCTGGAGGTCACTGGTTAGGACCCTTCCCACAGAGTCTAGCTCTGAAGTTTGGAGGTGAGCGCCCTGCCCAGGCCTGGGTGTGGAGGGCCGTGGGGGATACGTTCCTGCTTCCCCACCCAGTCTTGCTGTCTCCGCGGGCTGGGCCGTGTGTCCCAGATCTACCCTAACTAGAAAAGAAAAGGGAACTACTCTTCAAAAGTCTGTAGGTGGGCGGCTAGCTGCCTTTTTAATTCCTCTCTGCCCACTTATTCCAAAGGCATCTGACAGGGAGGCCAGGCTAGTGAAGATGGCAGGAAGTTTCCTTGCAGTGGAAGCAACTGCCTGTCTAAAAAAAGCTCTATTTAAAAAAAAAAAAAAAAAAAAAAGCTCAACTCGGAACTAAGAGCTTGCTGAGAATGTGTTCTGGCTGCCGTTATTTATTTATACCCCCACCTACTTCCAGAAAGGATTTCAAGTTGCTTACAATAAAAACTGAGCTAGATCTGTATACAGAGTAGAAAGAAAGAGAAAAGCCAGATGAGAGACTGTATCAGAGCCGCCTCGATCCCACAAATGGGCAGTGTGCTTCTGGAAGGAGGTCGGCTACCCTATAGCTGAGGATCATCCTCCAGAGAGTGAAAACTCTATCTCCATGTTCCCTGTTGGAGCAAAAGAGGCGCAGATGGGGGCGCCTGCGTGGCGCAGTCTGTTAAATGTCTGACTCTTGGTTTCAGCTCAGGTCATGATGTCATGGGTCATGAGATCGAGCCCTGCATCGAGCTCCATGCTTAGTGGGGAGTCTGCTGGAGATTCTCTCCTTTTGCCCCTCCCCCACTCACATGTGCGTGCACCAGCGCGCACGCGCAAAGAGGTGCAAGAAGGGAAGAGGTCCCAGGAAGCACTGGAGGAGGGTTGGGGAGGAGGTCCTGGAAGGGAAGGCAGCCAGGAAAGACCATCCCTGTGTGCACCTGGGCTCCTCTTGCTGGGGCCCCCCGGGAAATGGTTGAGAGAAGGTATCCTCTGCAGGGGCAACGAAGCTGGGGCACTCACCCACCAGCTTCTTTTTGCTCTTGGGTGGGGGCTCCCCCAGGAGTATCAGTGCCCCACACATGAGCCAAGCAGCTCTGGCAGCCAGCGAAAGTCCCAGGTCAGGTCCTCGGGACTTGCAGTGTGAGCCACGGAACGGGTGGGGCCCAGCCAGTCCCTGCTGCATTCTCTGGGAGGGCTGGGCAGGCAGCCTCACTGGCCTAGAGACAGATGGAATCAGCCCTGTGGTATAATGAGAATCCAAAAGGAGAGGCTACCGGGTTCCGAGGGATGGCTGGGGGAAGAGAGGGCAGTAGAGGCCCCGGTGAGGCTGGCCAGAATCCCTGGCTGCCTTTTGGGGTGGGAAGGAGCTGTGTTGACTAACAGGGGGAGGTCCGTCCTGATGGAGCATTTTGGTCCCAGGCCCTGTAGGAAGTCAGGCCACACCAGGGTGTGCATGCTAGGTGGACGCAAGGCTATGCCTTGGGTTTGCCCAGCCCTCCCCTGGAGTAGAGTGGACACCATTTCATCTGGTTACCAGGTGAGTCAGGGCCTGGCAGAATGCCTCGGCCACACTAAGGAAGCCCCACCTGGGGAAGAGGAGAGGAGACCCCTGATACCGTAGCAAATGATCCCAGGGATTGTCATAAAATGTGTCTCACCTCATGACCTGGCTCTAAAGCTTCCACTTCCAGGAAGCCCTCCCTACTTTGACTGTTCTCTTTGACTCTGCCTTTCTGAAGCTCACGGTTTGATTTAGTCCTGGATAACAGTCCTGCCCTCCTAACCAGATGCCCAATGTCTCCTGCTTCCATTCTGCCTTGTCAACCACCCCCTTGATGTATCCTGGGTATGGTGTGGCTGAAAGGGCTGTCCCTGGACTCAGACTGTTCATGTTCAAGTTCCACTTACTGGCTATGAGACATGGGGCACGTTATTTGGCTTTTCCACACCCCAGTTTACGCATCTGTAATATGGAAGCAACAACACCTGCTTTATAACGTCCTTATAGGGAGTCAAAGAATGAATATTTAGAATGGTCCCTGGTACATAGTAAATGCTCAATAAATACTAGCTGTAATAATAACGGTGATTACAATAATAAAGACTCCTGATTGCAAACTGTCTCTTGCTCTCAGTATTTACAGATTAAAATACAAATTCCTCAGTCAGTGTTTAAGACTGCAAGGCTTTCTTTTTTCTTTTCTTTTCTTTCTTTCCTTTTCTTTCTCTTATTTTCTTTCTTCCTTTCTTCCTCCTTCCCTTTTGTAAAGATTTATTTATTTTAGAGAGAGCGAGTGCAGGGGGAGGGGAGAAGGAGGCGGAGAGAAAGAATCTCAAGCAGACTCCCCACCTCCACTGAGTGGAGAGCCTGACGTGGGGCTTGATCTCACGACCCTGAGATCATGACCGGAGCTGCAATCAAGAGTCAGACACTTAACTGACTGAGCGCCCCAGGCGCCCCTGCAAAGCTGTTTCTCACTTCCAACTCACTCCCAACACAGTCCCACCCTTCCCCTCACCTCTTTCTGTCCTTTCCCCTGGGCCCATCCTCACAGTTGATTTCCTGATTTCTTAGGTCAGGATGCATGTGCCTTGATACTTAGCCCCAAACAGTGCCTGGAACAGTTGGCAATCATAAGTATTTCTAAAAGGAATAAATGATAAGCTCCTTGGCACTGGTTATTAATCATCTTACATCTCCGTAGTGTCTGATGCACCTGGCACGGGGCCAGGCCCCCGGAGTATCAGTTCCCACCAAGTGAACAGATACGTGGTGGATGGTGCGCCTGCCACATCACTGTCGTGTAGGTATTTCCAGGTCTCATCACAGAAACTTCTCATGAATTGTTTGTCGAACCATGTTATATCATCCCCATTCTACAGATGGGAAAAAGGAGGCTGGGCAAAGTTAATAACTTGCACTCAGTCACCTGGCTGACTGGTGGCTGAGCAGGAGTTAAAACACGTTCATCTGCTTCTAGCGCCCTTGCTCTTGATAAAAGGCATTACCCTCCACTGCCTCTTAGTTCACAGACCTGCTTTACCTTCTGGGTTAAAATAAAAGCTCCTTTATGGTGTTCAGCCTTGTCCTGCTCTGGGCTAGCGGTTACCAAGCTCAGTGGGGGCCTGTCCACTGAAGCAGGCCCTCCCCTCAGCCTGGCAGGGTAGGTCAACAGCTTCCCACATGGGTGGGGGAAGCACGCCGATGTCTCTTGTTCTCCTTGACACCAAGGGTCTGGCTGGGCCCCAGAAGGTCATCCTGGGTCTGGCTACTCAAAGTCCAGGTCACGGCGCCTGCTCCGTAAGTGCAGTCTGCTGCCCAGCCTCAGTGGCATGACCAGGAAGCTTGTTAGAAATGCCCCCCACCTCCTCAGCCCCGCCCCCCAGCACCACCAAACCGACCGAGGCAGAGCCTGTGGCAAGCACCGCCCCCCCTTCCCCAGCAGCTTCCCAGCCCCGGTGCTCACTGTCCTCCTCCTTTTGGCATCAACACTTTGTCTCTGAATCTTCAGGAGCTTTCATCCTATTCTTTTTCTAGCACGCGAGGCACCAAACCAGCCAATGTGATGATTTGGATTATTTTAAAGGTACGTTTACCAGCATCTTAGGCAAGCAACATAAGCTACTTAAGGAGGCCAGAATAGCATTCTAGTTAGAGTCATTCATTCGTTCATTCATTCAACATGTATTGAGTGCCTACTGTTGATCCCACATTTTCTCCCTCCTACCTTCTCTTTATTTCTACCCGTGGTGAAAGCCATTTCTCATGGAGCTCTGGGGAGCACGGCAGGACCTCCTGCCTCCCCAGGAAGGAGTCACGCCTGTGTTTTTCCCAGCCCTGGCTCAGGGGTTTGACCTCCTCTCTCAAGCGGGACTCTGGCCCAGGGGAGGGACCCCATAATGTCGGTTGGACCTTACATCTGGATGGGTGTTTTGAAAACACTGCCCCGCGTACCCTCCAGGTCTCCACTGGGCTCTGTACAGGTGTCTGTCATGACTCCTGAAACACCTCGCTGGTTTCACGTATCTCCCTCACCAGACTGTACATCCCTGCAAGCAGCAACCTTAGCTTATTCACTCACGCCACCAGCGCCTTGCACATGGCCTGGCGCATAATGAGCGCTCGGTTTGTGGTTCTTGAGTGAACACACGCATGCCTGAGTGGATCGGAGGAAACAGCCATCCTACTTAGGGACTGTCCAAAGACTGCCACGTGGAGGGAGGTGGCCACTGCGGAGCCCCACTCAGCCCACACATATGTCCTGGGCCAAATGTGGGTGGGTGCCCCCTCTGGGTCCGGGGCCAGGGGACAGGGAAGAAGGGAGCGGGCCTGGACGCGAGGGCCCGCAGCTTGGCTCAGAAGCGTCTCTTACCGTGGTGTATTTACCCAGCTGGCAGAGGGAGGGGAAGGTTTCCTGGTGGGCTTTGCGGATCTTCTCTGTGAGATCGTCCAGCTCAGCCGTCATTTCATAGCTTTCCGTGCATTCCTGCTTCGAAGGCTCCTTCTTCTTCTTGTTCCTATCATTCCTGACAGCTGGAAAGGAGAGAGAAGGCAAATCAGGGGTCACTAGTGGCTGGGGCTGCACGCCTGAGCTGGAAGTTTCCATTTCCTGATGCTGCCTGGTCTCACTTGACACTTGAACAGGAACAGTGGGAAAAGGTGCCATAAAGACATCTCCTAAGAAGAGAGGTTTGGTGGCCAGAAGGTCCAGGCAGAGAGAAAGGTTTGCCTTTCTGCGTGTGCACCTGCCAACCCACTTTTTTTTTTTTTTTAAAGATTTTATTTATTTATTTGACAGAGACAGAGATAGCAAGAGCAGGAACACAAGCAGCAGGAGTGGGAGAGGGAGAGCAGGCTTCCCTCCGAGGAGGGAGCCCGATGTGGGACTCGATCCCAGAACCCTGGGATCACGACCTGAGCCGAAGGCAGACGCTTAATCACTGAGCCACCCAGGCGCCCTGCCAACCCACTCTTAAAGAGAGGTGAGGCTCACCCAGAAGGCTGAGAGCCTCTGTTTGCTTGGGCTTTCTATGTGGACTGGTCCTCAAAGAGATGATTTTTCCAAGCACATTCCCCCCGGTTGCAGAGGGGATGGCTCACGAGGCATTACAAGGGAACCACTTCGGCCTGGGAGACACATTGCTGAATAAAACCTTTGTTGCGTCATAATTCGTGATTCCTGGCTAAGCCTTCTGGTTTTTGTTGTTTCTTAGTTTTCCGAATTAACTGACACTTTTGAAGAGATTCATCTTAAAGCTGACGGGATGATGGTTTTTGCCCCTTTATACTTTTCTGCTTCCTAGGCTGTTGGTATTAGTTATGTAATCTTTTATTATTATTTATATATATTACATATTATATACGTTATAAAGTATAAATAAAATACTATTATAAAAAGTTATTTTTATTTTAGTTTTTATTTTCTTTAAAGATTTTATTTATTTGACAGAGAGAGCACAAGCAGGGGGAGTAGCAGGTAGAGGGAGAGGGGGAAGCAGGCTTCCCATTGAGCAGGGAGCCTGATGCAGGGCTCGATCCCAGGACCCCGGGATCATGACCTGAACCGAAGGCACACGCTTAACCGACTGAGCCACCCAGGTGCCCCTAAAAAGTTATTTTAAAATAACAATTTATGCATCATGAGCCCATGGCCTGAAAAACGACTTGTCCATTCAATATTCGCTTAGTTATCTGTAACTGCTTGACTCCGCGTCTCGTCCAGCCCACTGGCCCCTCGGTAGGTGTGTGTCTTTGCCTCTGCTAAGCTTGGTGCCAGGCAGAGTCAGGCCCCTGGGCTCGGGGCGGTGGAAGCCCATGCTTCCCCTCACAGCACAGAGCTCTCAGATGACTTCAAACTGAGCGTAATGGCCCCTGGTGAGGATCTCCTGGGGAAGTAAACTGAAACCCAGAGAGGCCAACAGGTAAAACTAGACCACGCAAGCCTGTCCTGGGGACCCAGGGGTTGCCAGGCTGGATGCCACCTGGCTGTGTATGACACCTCCATGACCCGGGAATCTGTGTTGCAAAATGACCCAGGTCATAATCCGATCTGCCCTAAGAGGATTTGGCCTGCGTTGCCTTCCTGAGAGCACCCAGGGTTGATCTGAGAACTCGCAGCTCCCTGGGTCTACACTGCGAGGATCCTGAGGCTCTGCCCAGGGCAGGAGCTGAGGGCAGAGTAAAAGGCAGGCATGGGGAGGGCAGGAAGGTGCAAGGAAATAGCTGGGAATACATGGTAGTGAACAAACCCAGTGTCTGTGTAAGTCACTGACACCTGACCAGGCGGGAGGACGGTCTGTGAGAATATTCACGTTTCTTGAGTATCTTATAAGCATTGTACTAGGAACTGTGTCCACAGTATCTCACTTAATCCCCTATCAGGTAGGTAATTTTAAACTCATTTTACAGATGAACAAACTGAGCATCAGATGGACCAAAGAAGGTTTACACAGTTGCCAAGTGCTTTCTTCCCTTGGACCCATTCATTCCTAAGGGAGCGGACACGTTTGAGAAGAAAACAATACCTCTCCAGATGATTTTCTCCCCCTAGGACTCTGAAGTGACACTGTTCTTTGGCTCAGAACACTTCCAGATCTAAGGTGGGCAGGCAAAGACAGCGTGAAGTAACTCAAGCCTCCAATGTATTCCTTTCCAGGGCAGATTGGCCAAGTGCCCAGACCATTCCTAGCAGAGGCAGGACGTGGGGTGAGGGCAGCATATGGTCGAAAGCAGTCAGAAAGCAAAGAACACAGTCAGCAAAGGAGGGACTGTGAGAGTGGAAGAGGGAAGCGCATGGTCGCAGAGATGCCCCGGTGGCTCTCCTCTAGGACAGAGTCTGGGTCCGTGAGGGGAGGTTGTGGCCAGAAGCCTGTGTGAGAGCACTGGGGATTCTCAGCACACGTTAGCTTACCCCTCCTTTCCTGGCTCCTGTGCATGACCCTCTTTGTTAGTTAACACAAAAGTTGTATGTAAGCAGTGAGGGTCCTTCTAGAATAGAGCCCCGAGGAAAATTGTCTGGCAGTTCCTTGAAAAGTTAAACATAGAGTTACCATATGAGCCAGCAATCCCATTCCTGGGTCCACCCAAGAGAACAGAAAATAAATGTTCATGTAGAACGTGTACACCCGTGTTCCCAGTGGCAATATTCAGAATAGCCCCAAAGTGGAAATAACCCACATGCCCACCAACTGATGAATGGATACCCAAATGCGGCATATCCACACAATGGAACAGTCTTGGCCATACAAGGAGTGAAGTACTACACACGTGACAACATGGAGAAACCCTGACAACATCATGCTCCGTGAAAGAAGCCAGTCACAAAAGATTCTATTTGTGGGATGTTCAGAGAAAGCAGATTCATAGACAGAAGGCAGACTGGTGGTCGCCAAGGGCTGCGGCGCGTGGAAGATAGGAAGTGACTGCTAACGGGCATGGGGTTTCTTTGTAGGGAGATGAAATGATGAAAATGTTCTGGAATTAGACAGTGGTAATGGCTGTAGAACCTCGTGAACATACTACAAACCACTGAACTGACAACTTTAAAGGGATGAATGTTATGCTATGTGAATTATACCTTACCATCAGAAAAACAAAAACCCAGACCCCTGAGGGAGGCCACAAGCCACTGAACGCTAGGAATTGCTCCGACCAGAATCAGAAACCAAGATGGCACCTTTGACCACTTAACACAGCAGTAATAGTAATACCACTTATTGATTGTTTGGCAAGGGCCAGCCATCACCATAAGCAATAGAAGAATTCTAATTCCCTAAATTCCACAGTGAACCAGATGAGGTAGGCTTTAAAATTCCACTTCTGTACTCTCAAAGCTGGAGGCCCAAGATCCCCCTGCCTGAAAGTGGTCAAGCCAAGATTTCAGTGGGATGTAACAGAAAAGCAGAGGGAGGAACCGCATGCACGCACACCATTACCCAGAATCCCATCCCCAGGCAGGTCTGGAGGGCCTGAGTCTGCACTTCTAAGCGTTCTGCTTCTCTGTCCCCCATCCACCCGCAGCCGCCTGGAAAATTACCTGGAAAACTCATGTGAGAAAACACAGCCCCAGAGGTTACCTGTGAGGTGGGAGCACCCCCCACTGAGCATCTACGCCAAGCCAGAAAGGGACAGGTGAGGTCAGGCGGGAGGGGGACCCCGGTGAGCCGTATGAAGCAGGGTACTGAGTGGGGGCCCTCGGTTGGATTGTGCAGACAGCACCCACCATTTGCAAAACTAACAGCTGTAAAGCCAGAGCTCCATCTTCTGTGCTTTGAGGCCCAAACTCCGAGCACACTTAGCAGCTGACTGGCTGCCAGGGAACCAGTGTGTCACCTTGGGCTCCCTTCCAGACAGCGCCTGCCTGCCCAAGGCAGAGCGCCTCTCCTACTGTCTCCACCATCAAAGGACTCCTGGGACTATGGGGACTCCTCAGCAATGGCAGGATGCCATGCCCCCGCCCCTCCCCCCCGTGATAACGCCCCAATTACGTAAAGGGTCAGAAGCAGATGGATGAGTGTTCCAAACACATGGCTTCAACAACTGCTTTGCTCAACGGCTGCAAACGGCCGTGGATGGCAGACGCGGTACCTGGGCCAGGCGCTGGACACCGCGAGGGCCTGGGTGCGGCGGCTCGGTCCAGCCGCGGGGGACTCACGGCCAGCAGCATCTGGGGCAGGGCGGGAGCTTGCCCCCTTGCAGGGCACCAGCGTGGGGCGGGGGGTGACACAGGTGCTGCCAGGGGGCCGGGGCTCCACCACCGTCCCAGGGGACCCGGCCCCTCTCGGAGACTCCCCGAAGGCAGCAGCCCCCTCCCAGAGACGTGTGGACGCCCCGCTAGGTGGGAAGCGGTGCGTCTCCTGCAAAGGCTTCTGCAGGCTGGCCATACAGGAGGGAGAATTTCAGGCCCTCCCACGTGGACATGGTGGACCGGAACACGGCGGGTTTGTGGACTTCACTGTGCAGCTCACGGCTGCAAGTGGCAGTGATGTTTCTGAGGAAGCCGCCCGGGAGCGGCCCCAAACGAGCAGATGGGTGCGTTTGTTCCTTCGTTGTCTGTCCATTCACTCATTCGGATATTTTTTGAGCATCTAGTACGTACCATCTGCTGCGGGGATGAAGCGACGCTGAGCCACACAGACGGTCGCTGCTGCTGTGGAACTCACTCACGGGGAGAGACAAGCAGTAATCATACAATAACAATACCGGCGTCGCTATTATGCTGTGTGCTGTGACTCACACTGGAGTGGTGTTCTAATACTGGAAATGCTCATCACAGCTACCGAGCAGCAACGGGGCCCTTGTAGAAGCTTCTGTTCATATTCGGCCATTCAACAACCTGAGAGGGAAGTATCCTTATTAGGCCTGCTTTGCCGACGAGAAAATCGAGGCACAGAAAGCTCGCTCGCCTGCCCAAGGCCGTGCATCCTGTAAATGACGTAGTGGGGATCTGAACTCAGAACACCTGGCCCGGGGGCCTTCCCTCTGAAGGGAGGTGTGCTCTGGCATGTCACGCACACTCGCGATCCCACCACACGGTGAGTGCCGAGAAGGACGCTGTACGTGTATTATTGGTGTGTGCATGCAGGGGCGGGGGTGCCGATCCAGGATGGGAAGGCTGATGCTGGAGAAAGGGGAGGTGCGTTGAGAGGACGGATGGGAAGGTGGCTGGGGAGCCTGGGGGGGGGGGTGGTCTGGGCTGTACAACTGATGCTTGGCCCCAAAGGCAGCCTGTGTTGCTGGTGGCCGGCTTCCTCTTCCAGCCCCATGGAGGTGATGCTGACTGGCAGGCACACCAACACACCTGTGACGGATCTGGGCATGGACAGGCTGCTTTCAGGCATAGTGCGTCCCTGGGAAGGCATGGGGAATGGGATGGAGGGGACACATTACTGTCACCTCTGCATCAGAGCCCCATTCCAAGCCCCATTACCATTCCACACAGCCCTCACCTCCTAGCCTGAATACCTAGAAGGCAAAGGTCATATTTTGTCTCTCTTTCCTCAGGGCCCAATACAGTGTCTGGCCCCCAGTAGGGGCTCAAAAGCTGCCTTGTGAAGGACAAGGTGAACATGTGACTCAGTGTGGAGTTTGGTCAGCCATCAGGGCCTTTGTGTGCAACACAGAGCTCACCTGAGCCTCTTTCTTCCAGAAATTAAAGGTCTCATCACCATCTCCGGGCCTGCAGGGCATTCACGAACCACTCTCCACCCCCGGAAGCATGAGCCAGCAGGCTGATAAAGCAGGTGGGGCATCCAAAGGGTCACAAGGGTGATTTACACACCTGGGAGAACCGGGCCTGATGTCTGCAAAGCGCTTCTTGGACGCAAGGTGCTCCATAAAATATCAAGTATTCTCCTTGTGAGGGCCAAGTGATACAAATCAGATTTGGTGGCATAAAAGTAACATATTTATGATCCACTATCATATTGCAAATGAAATGAATGTAATAAAAGTGTCACTTATACAAATACCTCTGATGTACGGATCTCGACCTATGAATATGAAAACAGACACCCAAGCACTTTTATTTGAATGTCTAATCATGGAAATAAATGAAGTCATGTTCATTTTAATGTGTGCACTTGTGCATGTTTCTAGAATATTGATTTCCACGCACACAATAAAACTGTAATGCAGGAAACATGCAGAAGATGTGGATTTCACTTGGATTCAGAAAGAGATGAAAACAACGCTTCACTAAAAATTCCTTGACGTCAAAAAAAAAAAAAAAAGAAAGAAAGAAAGAAAAAGAAAAGAAGGAAAAAAGGGAAATACAGTTGACAGTGGTTTTGACCATAAAATTCTCTATATTCAGTTTAGCAAAGGAAGCATAATGGTCTATTTATTCTTGCTTGAATATTAAAGTCTGGAATCCGTTCATCTTGGCTCTTCACCTTGCTAACTCCAGGAATAATGGGTCACAGTTGGTGGTTGAGCTATCTGGTTGCCCTGTGTGGGGGAGAGCCTGTAACTAACACACCAATACCTTAAAAGAAAACCACAAAAATAGAGTTTAATCTTAGTTTAAAAATAATTTTCTGAACTCATTATATAAATGAACTGTAAACGAATGGACTTGAAGATAGGCAGATCTATGACTAACAGAGACATACTTTTCCCATAATTTCAGGATTTGGGGGTTGGCACTCAAGCACGGAGCCCAGCAGGTCCCACGGTTGAGTTGGGTGGAGTTGGGGTGAGCGAATACTCCCTCAAGATCCGAATCTCCTTCACGGTGGAGGCTGTGCCTTGCACCTAATACCGCGCTCGCCACGTAAGCGCTAGTAGACGTTTGAACACATACACGGAGAAAGGAGGGTAGTGAACGGGGCTGCCACTAAGGTTCTGGGCCAGTGACCGGACACATGCCTTTCGGAGGCGGCTGAGCGCGGGGCACTGGGAGCGTCTGTTCAGTGAATACAGTCCTGTGACTGGATGGCTCCAACCCGCCAGGCAGCAGCACGTGGGCAAGGGCTGGCAAAGGTGAGGTGACCCCGCTCCCCCCTCAGCCCCCCAACAAATGCGAAGTGCAAGGGATGGCCTAGCTTTCATAGGGCCAGTAACAGAGCAGGGAGCATACTTAGAATTTTTACAGAATATTAAATATTCAAGTCATGGGGGAAATAGTCTGGACATAGCATTCTGAGAGTTTAACGAGGATCTACCAGCCTAGCTCAGCTTCTTAGAGTTATTCAAAGCACTTACAGAAAATCCCTGAAATATCAGAACGTACCAATGCCAAATACCTCTTTCTAGTTAAAGTGGTATATTATACTAATAAAACTTTTTTTTTTTTAAAGATTTTATTTATTTATTTGACAGAGAGAGACAGAGTGAGAGAGGGAACAGAAGCAGGGGGAGTGGGAGAGGGAGAAGCAGGCTTCCCGCCGAGCAGGGAGCCTGATGCAGGGCGGCTCGATCCCAGGACCCTGGAATCATGACATGAGCCGAAGGCAGACGCTTAACCGACTGAGCCACCCACGTGCCCCCTAATGAAACTTTCAGAACAATTTTAAACACATTTCCCTCTCACTGGTTGCTTTTAGATATGGAGATTTTGCCTCCTCTCAGGTGGATAGCCTTTCCTTTGTCTTTTATTTCCAAATACTTTCTTCCTCCTCTGTCTGGCCTACCGTGGCCATATTCCTTTCTGGGCAGGCCCCGTGTGGTGGCCATCCTTGCAAGGCAAGAGATTTGGAGTTTAGAGGCTCTGTTACAAGTGACAGATCCTTTCTTTCGGACACGAGTCTTGTATGAACTATAGGAAACAGCTTAAGTTCAACTCCAGAGATGAGGGACAATAAAACATTCCTGCGTGATGTTTAAAAACAGGAGCTTTGACAATGAGCAGTAGAGAAAGTGCCTAGCGCCTCTGAGACGCCTTCCTTCATAATCAGTAGAACTTCTTAGCACGTTCCCTCTGGTAGCAATGGGCTACTTACTATCAGCAACGGCTCTCCCTAAATCCTGTCCATGGGAGGTGGATGTGTCCTTGGCTATCTATCCCACATGCTGGGGGCTGGGATGAAGGTCTTGTCTTAGAGTTCAGCATCTATTCCCATAAGCCATACATGGGCAGCAAGTTCTTGGTTATATCAAACTGAAGTTTACTGCGTGGAAGTTTGTTGAAATTCAACGTGCCCTCGTGTATCTGAAAGACTGTGTGGTTGTGTTTTTTGTTTTTAACTTTGTAAAAATGCAGGCAGCCTCAGATTCAGGAATCTATCACCTTAAAGTCAGGATCCAAACTCCTAGGGTAAATGATTGAGCAGAGATCCAGGCACATTGGACAGCCTTTCAAAGCAGCATCTGACTGGGGGGGTAGGGGATGACAAAAAGAAATTCCTCAGCAGCAGACTGTTCCAGATAAACCTGTATCCTGCTCTGTGTCGTATGTATATTCTTCATGGCAAGTTATAGGCTTTCAAATATTAAACAACGATCTCTATCATGATAAATTCTTTTTTTTTTAATCACGATAAATTCTAATGGTCAAAATTTTCATTCCTTCTGTTCTCTAAACCCAATTAATTTTCAGAAAATGAATTGCAGTTCTCCTTGACATTCTTATATTTTCCCTCTTAAAACATTTTTTAAAATCGAAATGAGGTACTTTACTTAGCCTGCAAAAAGCTCTGAGAAGAGACTCAGCCGTTCCTCTTGCAGAGTGTGACCCTTTGATAAATCTTGCACAACTGGAGGGTCAGGAGGTTCCAGGGTCCTGGAAATGGGGGCCATGTTTGCATGTGGCTTGACCGCAAAGATGGCCCTAATCCTCCATATCTTCCTCTTGCACCCTGTTTGCACTGACTTTGCAGCTACTCCCATCAAGAGGTGGAGACCATTCCACAGCCCATGTATCTGGGATGGCTTGTGACTCGCTTTAGCCAACAGAACACAGTGGTAGTCATGTTACACCATTTCCAAGCCTAGACATTAAGAGATCTTGCACACTTCTGCCTGTTCCTCTCAGAACCTCATCACTGCGTGTGAAAAAATCTGGGCTAACCTGCTGGAAAATGAGAGATCATGCAGGGGAGAGCCCAATTAGTCCAGCTAAGATCGTCCAAGATCAATCTAGAGCCAGTCTGCCCAGGAACCTGGGAGAGTGAGCATTCAGGGAAGATGAGCAGAATTGCTTACCCAACCTGAAGCTGACCATAGGCTCACGAGAGAGCCCAGTGAACCCAGAAGTACCACCCCACTGATCAATAGTTTTGTAAGCAATAATACACGCTTATTGTTTCCAGCCACTGAGCTTTGGGGTGGTTTGTGACATGGCAATAGCTAACTGATACGGTCTGTGTAAAGAGTGTTTCTGCAATAGCAGCACATGCCCACATGCTCCTTTGCCCCATGGTATGTCTGAATCAACAGTTGTTTTTATTCAGTGGTTAAGGCAAGAAAGAAGACAATTTGCCATTCCTCCAACTCAAGTTTGAAGATCCTACCAACATCTGTTACAACACACAGAAGGTAGGAAATTGTTTTCCATTGTCTTAAATTACATGAAAGGTGCAATGGACAAGTGGGAAGGACTGGGCTGGAACTCCAGGGGCTTGCATTTAGTGCATCATTTACTACCTGTGCAAACTCAGGATAGTCTTTAAATGTCCCCAAGCCTCAGTTTCCTTGTCTGAAAAATGGGGACATTCATTTTTTTCCATCACACACAGGATTCTGACATATATTTAGATATGTAAATAATTGCAACCTAGTGTAATATGTACCAAAAGAGTGGGAGCCCCATACCAATTTCTTACCACCAAACATTTATTGAGTCCTGTAGCTACTGAAGATACTAAGTCAAATAAGGCATCCTTTATTCCTCAAATGAAAGGCACATGATATATATAATATAGACTATGAAGGTTTAACATACATGGAATGCTTTGAGATGTGAAATGTTGATGCAGCAGTGGAGAAAGAAAAGAGAAAGAAACGGAAAATAAGGAAGGAAGGAAATACAGGAAGGAAGAAAATAAAGGAGGGAGGGAGGAAAGAATTTTTATCCAAGGCAAGACCTGTGCTCCAGCCTGGGGCCCGCATAACTGGAGATTAAGGGGAGGATAGAGGATAGGTAAACCGAACAGTTTTTAAACTTTCAATAGGTTCATCTCGATGGCAGGACTTTCCATGTGAACTTGGCTTAGTAAATGATGTGACCGTGTTCACCTCCTTGGGATCCAACTTTCCGGATCCCTGCCTGCACCCTCTGTGTGTCAATGAGGTGTCCAAAAGAGATAGATAAATGTCTGCATGTTGGCCTGATGTGTGCCAAATACCCTATCTAGGATATTACTGTAGAGAAGTGCCTGCATGTTGTCAAATCAATTTTAGAAACCCAAATCCCCAGAGAAATGGTCTACATGTGAATGTGTGATTGTGTATATTACATACCTAGTTTAAATGAAAAACTTTCACTTCAAGGCATTTAAATGACTTATTCCAGCCTATATAGACCTAAGTGATTCTCACTGGTATCCTTGAAGCACTAAGGGTTCTAGGGGTTTTCAGAATCACCAAATAAGTATACTGCTCAGTAGAGCTTTTATTCTAAATGCAATCTATTAATTTTAATTTTTAGAGAATTGGCGATCCATGCATGAGATATATGCTAGCCTACTATTAGATATAATTAGTCAATTAGCCATAACCTCCTTTCCTAATAATCTGAATTAATTTAAATGTACTGTTAACATTTTTGGAGGCTATCTTAGTTCTCAAAGTTATTTTAAAAGGCATTCCTACAACGGGTGGGAGGGTTACCACTGAAGTCTCTCTTAACGGCGGGGTTTTTTTTTCATCCATCTGTCTGTCCATTCATCTATCCATTTATGCAGTCCATCCATCCATGCCTTCATCTATCCATTTGTCCATCCACTCAGCTATTCATCTGTCTGTCCATCCATTTATCCTTCCTTCCTTCCTATTGTTTTCCTCCATCAAGTTGTCTTTCCATTAATCCATCCATTTGTCTGTCCTTTCATCTATTTATCCACCCACCCACCCATCCATTCATCTATTAACTTAGTTCTTCATCTGTTCAAATAGTTATGGAGTATTTTTAAGAGATTCACATTCTAGTAAAAGACAGTCATCTAAACAAATAACTATCATGCAGCGAGCTAGAATCCAGAATATTCATTCACTGATTGAAGCAACAGGAGTACAAAATCTAAGGTGTACGTTGTGAGATGGAACTTAGACCCAAAGATGAGGGAGCTGGTAGTTCAGTCTGTGGGAGTCATGAAAAAAGTCACAGGAAAGAGGAATCTTGAGCTGAGTGCCCTACAGAAGTATCGTAGGTCTTATTCATCCTGGCGTTCTCAGGGCAGTGTCTTTTCCAAGGACACTCAACAAATATTCCTTAAATGAATAAGGCTTGAAGGGGTAGGAGGCACTCGGGATGGTAACAGTATGTGGAAGGCCTAAGGGTTGGAAACAACCTAGTTCTATGAGGGAAGTTAGTTCTCAGATGGCTTTGAGAGGACGGGTCTCAGTGGGGAGGCAAAAAGAGGTAGGAAGAACATTCCGGATGGGGGGACATGAGGAAATGCTTCCAGAAATGTCTGTATCAGATTTGTAGGAGAGCAGGGTGGCTGGTGTGCCTGGAGGAAAAAGTGGAGACTGGGAATTGGTGGGAAGAAAAGATTAGATTGGTATAATGAGGAGGGGGGAGAAAAGGGATATGTAGGGATGCACTCCAATGAAGAAATCTGCTGGGATTGGTGATGGGCTGAATATGGGGGATGAAGAAGATGACTCAGGTCACAATAATATTTTAACGCTGGTACTGGGATATTGACGGTATCCCAAATAAAAGAAAAGTGGGAAAGCTGGTGGGGAATAAGGAATCCAGTTTTGGGCCAGAAGATGAGGAGTCTGGCTTCGGGGGACGTGAGACAGAAATCCAGGTGGCAAGCCCAGAGAGGTTCTTTGAGAGATGGCACTGTGGAGCTGGCAGGAGAACGGGAAGTCAGGTTATTCAGGAGTTGAAATCTGAGAGACGACTGTCCCAAGAAATGAGGGGGATGACCAATGCGAGAGAGAGGAAAGAAAACAGGAGGCCTAGGAATCGATCCTTGGGAGTTGCCAGCAGTTGGTGGGAAAGGGAAGAGGACACAATGACAGAAGCAGATCAAGAGCGGGCAGGAAAACTGGGATGCTAACAAATCACAGGAACTGAAGGAGGAAAGAATGAGAAGCAGCAGAAGCAGCGTGGCCAAGTGTCCACTGGAGCTGACAGTCATAAAGAATGAAGAGGAAGCAAAGTTCACTGGTTTTGGCAATGGAGAAAGTGGTGACTTTCAAGAGAACGTTTCCAGCAGAGCCACGAGGATGATGGAAGCCAGACTGGGGGTGGGGAGGGTTAAGAAGAGGCCAGGAAAAGCCCTTCAAAACTCAACCTAGGAAATACACCTGAGTCCAACCCCTTGAAAACCTGTTTTTCTATAATCAAACCTGTCAGAGAGGTCAGTAGAACCACCCACGTTTACAAACACGAAAAGCTGTATGAATTTCCCAGAGAATGTGAAACTATAGAGGCTCCCTGGAAGTCAGCATGGAGCAGGTAAGATCTTGGGAGATGCAGTCACTTAAGATCTGTCTGGCAGAGAATGAAAGCAAGAGGGCACTTCGGCTGAGCAGAGGCTAGAAGGCGGGAGGGCTCTGCAGGCAGAAGAAAGAGCAGTTCTGAAGGCCTGGACAGAACGGGCAGCTCTGAGGCTCTGCAGACAGGGCCAGGGCTCAAGGTCAGACTCGCGCTGGACCACAGCTCATGGGATCCTGGGACTATCGCCAAGGGAACTTGGGTATCAGGTGCATTTGGGTCTCTAGTGGCGGTGACATGATCAGAGCTGCCTTTTCGAAAGGTTGCTCTGTTTGCAGTGAAGAAATGATTGGGGGTGGAGAGAGCACTGTGGTGGCCACTAGAAGTTCCAAGTGCAAGAAGAGGGATATCTGAACTGGGGCGGGACTCCGGGGAGGGGTCAGGGTAAGAGGTGTGGGGGTGCCGGGCAGTGGGTAGCGGAAAGGGGTGACCTGCTGGATTCTGGCTTGGAGAATGATGAGGGGACAAAGAAGGAGGAACACAATGTATGGAATTCCCGGTGCCTTCGTGCCTTAAATGTCACACGACGGGGCCAGAAATCAAACCGGGTCTAACTCCAAACTTGTAAAATAATTCTCGATTCCATCTGCTTTTTAAAAAGATTAGTGTTAACAAGAATGTAACGAGGAGTATAATGAAGGAATTTTCCTACTTGGCCTGGGCTGCCATGGATGTGACCGAGAGGTCACTCTCAGGCCACATGTGTGACTAAGAAAAAACATTAGAAATGAAACAGCAGACTCAAGCCACAGCCCTCAAGTCAATCTCAGGACGTGAAGTGCCGGCCAGATTGGAGCCAACCGAGCCTTCCCTCGAGTGAACTTATCAGTTGCTCAATATAAATAGATCATCCTAAATTGTCCTCATCTGTGAGGGATTGCCAAAATCCTATTTAGTTCACAAAAATCCTCGTTCTGGCCTACACAACTTTAATTCTCAGGTATTTATTTCTCCAGAGAGTTGTTTGGAAAAGAAACAAAGCCATCTTCCCCATCCTCTGCCTTGCTCCCCGCCATGTACTTGGATGCTCGACATGAGCCGAGAACCGAGTCTCTATTCCTGGGAACGTTTCAGCCAAGGGGTCAAAAAAAAAAAACCACAAAACAAGAAGTCCAAGAAATGACACATGACGTTCCTGACAGACCTGCACAATTCACTTCCCTCTGCCCTTCCTTTAACACCCACACCCACATCCAGAACACGCTTTTCTCTTTTAATCAAAAAGACATCTGCCCGCGCCTTCCCTTCGGGGCTCAGCAGGGAGAGGAAAGAAGCGCCTAGAACAGAAAGCGGTGGAGGATTCCCACTGCCCACCTGTGGCCCGCTATTTCTTACCAATCCACCCGGTGGGGTGTAGCCATCAGGATAAGACAGCGTTTGGGATGTAGTGGGAAGACAGCTCACATCCAAGACACCATGGGAGGACATACAAGGATAGTCCTGGGCTACAGGCTGTCAATTCTAAATGTGGTCCTTAATTTAAAAATATTTACCAGGTGCCCAACTGTGTTTCAGGCACCATACCAGGCGCCAGGGACGTAACGGTGAACAAAGCAATGTTCTTGGCTTCTTGGGAGATTATTTTCTTCTTGGGGAAGGCCGCCCATAAACAAATGCATAGACAATATAATGTCAGATGATGACAAGGGTCGTGAAGACAAACCACATACGGGACGGAGAAGGAGCAGGGGCTGTGGTGTAAGGAAAGGTGGGCAGGAGAGGCCTCCCTGATGAGCGGGGAGGTCAAGGAGCAGTAAGGTGGGGGCCTGGGGGCAGAAAGGATCACATGCAGTGCGGCAAAGAGCTGGTCACAGAAATTAAAACTACAAGCTAGAATAGCTATTGATTCATTCATTCAATAATCTAACTCAAATCTAACTCAATAATCTAACTCAAATAGGGCACCTACGTCACCCTGCGCCCCGCACTGTGACAGCTGCTAGAGAATAGAAGGGTGAGGGAGCCCGGGGGTTCCCTCATCAAGTCCCAGTCTAGACCGGGGCGGGGGGAGTGGGGCAAACTTTCTCCATAAAATGCCAGCCAGCAGATAAGTAGCAGGCTGCGTGGGCCTCAGAGCCTCTGTTGCCAACTACTGTGCCATTGTAGGGCGACAGGAGGCGAGCCTGTACGTCAACGAAGAGCATGGCTGGGTTCCAACAGAACTTTCTATTTCCAGAACAAGCTGGGGGCCACATTTGGATGTAGGATGTTGAATGTAGTTTGCAGTCCCGTCCTTTAGAAAATGTCCTTGATTGTTAAGAAGTTGTTTGTGCAGTAAATCCAAATTAGGGAAGAAAGCATGTTTAACAAAAAAGAAAACACTTTAATACCCACCTTCTCCCATGTTTGGTTAATTTCAGTTATCAGGCAACAGAACCAAAGCATCCATTGTTTTTTCTACCCAGCAACAAACCAGTGCCCCCAGAGACATTTTCTTCTGGGAAATCC
Organism: Mirounga angustirostris; assembly: GCF_029215605.1. Classification (NCBI taxonomy): domain Eukaryota; kingdom Metazoa; phylum Chordata; class Mammalia; order Carnivora; family Phocidae; genus Mirounga; species Mirounga angustirostris. The sequence goes on along the minus strand of NW_026991709.1, from coordinate 138,783,000 downwards.
CCCTTCCCTTCCCCTGATAATGGCCTGCAGTATTTCCAGACCCCTGGTCCAGAGGAGAGGCAGGCTCTCCTCACCTAATGACGTACGGAATAATAGGTCATTATACCCTGGAGCAGTAAGGGCAAAAGAGACATGGAACACTGGATCCCACCCAACGGGGGGTGGGAAGGGGAGGGTGGCCAGAGAAAAGTCTTCCCATGACAAGGAATATTGGAGCCGAGTGGCAGCTAATTAGGTGAAGAACATTCTAGGCTGAGGGGAAAGCAGGAACGAGATCTTGGGAACAGAAAGAGACCCAGGGACCTGAGGTTGTGGTAGTTGAGAGGTGTTCTGGAGATGTGAGGGACCTTTCAATTCTACCAAGCTTCATAAAAAAGCCAATCTGCCAGGTTATAGTGACATCCAATGACATTCTCCTCCCCAAATCCCAATTCTTCTTCAGTAAGTAAGTACTCATAGTTTCTCTGAAGTCCTTGCACTACCTACTGCTGTTTTGGAAGGTGGCTTAGTCAAAAAAGGAACCTCACAAACAGATAAATCGAGTTCACACAGAGCTGGTGGGAAGATATAAAGACCTGGGAATTCTCTAAAGAAAAGTTATCTGCTGCCCTATCATTCCTCCTGGGATGTTGAAGGGTGCACTTGGGCACCGGGAGCAAAGCTCACCCCACCAGGAAGGCTCCCATCCAATGAAGAGTCAGTAAGAGTTCAGACAGCCAGAAAAGTCTACAGATCGCAATCAAAAGAGTTCTGTTTTATTTACCCAAGTCTGTCCTGAAAAAAAAAAAACAAAACCTGCAAAAGATGGCAGAGAAATATCATCTCCCTAGGAGTAAAATTTTAAAATATTTAAGCGCTGTTGCTTTTCATGTGTTTCATAAAATTAATCAAGTGAATTATACTTTGCATATCTTCCTTGGTAAGGTTTCTGTTTTTACATTTTAAAGTTTCAAATCACGAAATCGTACCTTAAAGGTCCATCATTAACTTTTCCTGTCTTGACAAATGACATATGTATGTATGTATGTATGTATGTATTTATTTATTTTTAAGATTTTATTTATTTATTTGAGAGAGAGAGAATGAGAGACAGAGAGCACGAGAGGGAAGAGGGCAGAGGGAGAAGCAGACTCCCCGCCGAGCAGGGAGCCCGATGCGGGACTCGATCCCGGGACTCCAGGATCATGACCTGAGCCGAAGGCAGTCGCTTAACCAACTGAGCCACCCAGGCGCCCGACATATGTATTTATATTTAAGCACATCTATTATGGAAAATTTCAAACATACCGAAAATAAAGAAAATAGTATATGTAATGAGCCCCCATCCATTCACAGCCCAGCATCAATTATCGATTTATGGCCCATCATCTTTCCTCTCCACTCTCATCCCTTCCTCCAGATTATTTTGAAGCAAACCCTTGCCATTGAATGTTTTCATCTGTATATATTTCAAACTCCTTTCTTTCATGATTTTTTTTTTTTTTTGAGAGGGAGAGAGGTAGGGGAGAGCGGCAGAGGGAGAGAGAGAAAATCCTAAGCCCAGAGCGGAGCCCGATGCGGAGCTCTATCTCACAACCCTGAGATCATGACCTGAGCTGAAATCAAGAGTCGACACTTAACCAACTGAGCCACCCAGGTGCCCCACTTTCATAACTTAAAAAAATTTTTTTTTTTAATTTTTATTTATTTTTGAGAGAGAGAGAATGAGAGACAGAGAGCACGAGAGGGAAGAGGGCAGAGGGAGAAGCAGACTCCCCGCCGAGCAGGGAGCCCGATGCGGGACTCGATCCCGGGACTCCAGGATCATGACCTGAGCCGAAGGCAGTCGCTTAACCAACTGAGCCACCCAGGCGCCCGACATATGTATTTATATTTAAGCACATCTATTATGGAAAATTTCAAACATACCGAAAATAAAGAAAATAGTATATGTAATGAGCCCCCATCCATTCACAGCCCAGCATCAATTATCGATTTATGGCCCATCATCTTTCCTCTCCACTCTCATCCCTTCCTCCAGATTATTTTGAAGCAAACCCTTGCCATTGAATGTTTTCATCTGTATATATTTCAAACTCCTTTCTTTCATGATTTTTTTTTTTTTTTGAGAGGGAGAGAGGTAGGGGAGAGCGGCAGAGGGAGAGAGAGAAAATCCTAAGCCCAGAGCAGAGCCCGATGCGGAGCTCTATCTCACAACCCTGAGATCATGACCTGAGCTGAAATCAAGAGTCGACACTTAACCAACTGAGCCACCCAGGTGCCCCACTTTCATAACTTAAAAAAAAATTTTTTTTTAATTTTTATTTATTTTTGAGAGAGAGAGAATGAGAGGGGCGAGGGTCAGAGGGAGAAGCAGACTCCCTGCTAAGCAGGTAGCCCGATGTGCGACTCAATCCCGGGACTCCAGGATCATGACCTGAGCTGAAGGCAGTTGCTTAACCAACTGAGCCACCCAGGCGCCCCCCTCCCACTTTCATAACTTTTTATCACACCCTTGCTTCACTCTGGGGCAGAGGGTGAGATATTGTCTACTTCAAGTAGACTTTAGTAGGCAGAGAAGTCAAAGGTGAGAATTGCTTGTCTAAAAACACAGGAGGGGAAACCAGAATGAAAGAGACAGTGCAGGTGGCCACTTGACCTTGATGCACTCCAAGCAGAGGCAGCTGTGCTGGAAACATCCAGAACATAAGCAGAGAGAACAAGTTGTCCTACGCAGCCACTGACATGAGGATGTTCCCCCTCTTCTTTACCACGTCCCGTCCACTTAACCACCGAGTCACTTTCAACGAGAGCGGGCCACCCCTGCCCCCAGCCCCCTCCCTCTTCTTAGCCACTTTTATTATCTTGAGAAACATATGGCATAACTTTGCACGCATTTAAGGTTGGCCAGACCTTAAGCTGGAAAGGAATGCTGGACTCTAAAATAATATTTTTCTCATTAATGCCACTGAATCCCCTGCCCGGCCTGTTCCCCCACTTATCCCGTGATCTTTGAATGAATTCAGGAAATTACACAATGAATGGTTGGTCAGCTCCAGGAACTGCCATTTGTTTTTGCTACCATGTACCTTAACTGCTGAGGGGCTTGTGGTCACCTATGATTATCAGCTTCACTTTCTTGTTTAAGAGCTCTCGCCGATGTCCACATTTATTTAGAAACAGGGGAAGGTCAGTGGGTTATGGCACTTTCTTAGGATGTGTCCAGACTTTACAAAATAGCAAGAATTATGAATCACAGTTATTAAAAAGTGCCTTGGGTGGACTAACTTCAAAAAGAGGAATGCTGGTGGATGTGGACTGGGCTGTCTTCTCTGAGAACTGCTGTGGACTCCCAGAGGTTGATAAAAGGGAGATTGAAGGCTTGATCAAGAAAGCTAAGAAACACTCCCTTGAGACACCTTCATCCTGGGAGCCCCACAAGGCCCATCTAGCAGCCTCCTGAAAGAATTCCCACCTCTGGAATCCCTAGCCCTCTCTCACTCTTCATGGGTCACCAAGTCCATGCCCAAGGCCTTCCCTATCAAGCAGATGCAGAAGGTTCAGATCCCCAGCCCCAGCCCTGGCCTTTCTCCTAAGATCAGATGTGTGTATGTGACTTCTCACTAGATATCTCCTGGCCCCTCACTGTGATGATCTCCTACACAGACTCTTTAGCTGTCCTCCCTAACTCTTCCCCCATTGTCACTGCCATCTCTGTGACTGCAACCACAGCCCATCCAGGGGCCCACGTCCCAGTGACAGAAGCAGACCCATTCTTCTTTCCTCCTCATCCTATATGTCTACTGAAGTCCACTTAGTCTACCTGCTATTGCTCAAGTCCATTCTCTCTCTGAACGATGCTTCACAGACATCAGCTCATCTGTAATCGGTAGGAAAATACAATGCAATCAGAAGTCAAAGTACAAATGTTACTGTTAGAGCTAAAACAGGCTGTTTCCACAGATATATCCTTACTCTCTCTTACTGGGCCCCAATAACATCCCGTGAACTCAGATGACCTTCAGTCCTTACCACAAGGACATCATTTAAAGCTTCTTCTTCCCATTATAAGTATCCTGCTCAGGCTTTGTCCCAAAAACCTTTAAAAATGATGTTTCTCATTAATTTTATAGGCTATCTCCTTCTCCACCCCTTAGGAGAGACAGACACACAGACACACACACAGCCTTTCCTTGAGGCTCCAGGAAATTTCCTGGCAGTAAGCCAGCACCAAGAACTGCCATTTTCAACAGTGTAGAGAGTCACTGCAAGGGTGTCTTCACTCTCTCCACCTCCGTTTATTTAAGCAGCAAGTACTTCCAGATGACAGAGTACTTCCTCCTTATGCTTGAAATGTTTCCAAGTATCAGCAAATGCTACTGAACCTGTATTCTGATGGGAAACCCACCAAATTTACAGTTGGGAGGGACCTTAGTGATCCCCCAATTATGGCGTATCCACAAGTAACCACAACTGTGCGCATTCAGTTACGGTGGTCACGAGAGCTGGGTTTTAATCTCAGCTCTGTATCTCAGTAGTTGTGTAAATTTGGGCAGTTTACCTGGCCTCTCTCCATGTTAGTTGCCATGACCATTAAAAAATGGTAATAATCTGTGATCTGTACCTCTGAAACAAATAATACAATATATGTTAAAAAAAAAAAAAAAGAAGAAGATAGTAGGAAGGAAAAAATGAAGGGGGAGAAATCGGAGGGGGAGATGAACCATGAGAGACAATGGACTCTGAAAAACAAACTGAGGATTCTAGAGGGGATTCTAGAAGGGGTGGGGGATGGGTTAGCCTGGTGATGGGTATTAAAGAGGGCACGTATTGCATGGAGCACTGGGTGTTATACTCAAACAATGAATCATGGAACACTACATCAAAAACTAATGATGTAAGGTATGGTGATTAACATAACAATAAAAAATTTTTAAAAAACGGTAATAATCGAACAGAAGTGCTGAAAAGATCTAGTACCCAAGAAATGTTAGCAAACTTTTCTTTTTTTTGGATTTTAACCTCTCAAACCAGTGAGAGCAATCATCTTCTCCCAACATCGGGTTTTCTCTACCCTCTGAATTTCCAACGTGTTCAATTATATCTCATAGCAGATAGCCGGATGATTTCCTGCCATCCTAGTCATCCTGGCTTAAATAATGTGCAGTTCTAGATAAATTAACTCTTAAAATAAGGGGCTCAGAATACAAAACAATAATATCCCCCAAGATGTGCTCTCACCAGCCACAAATACAGATGGTTTTGGTGGTCTGTCATGATCTGATTAAGCAAGGATCTTAAGAAGGAAGACACATTCCAAACCTGAGTTAGATCACTGCAAGGCTTGGCCATCCGATCCTCACCTCTGATTTCAACCCCAGCCTGTCCTTCCACCACTGACCTGGCTGAATCTGAATCAGGACTCGATACTCATCTTTGTTAAATGGGATCTTGTTTGTACTAGCCCCTCAGTTGTTTCCTTTGAGATCTTCTGGAACCTTCGGGCCTTCTGAGGTTCTCATGCTACCAGGTTCATACTTGGGCCGATTTTAGGAGTGAGCCTTCTGCCTGAAGCCCCTCCCTTTAGTCTCTAAATGTCTTGAGGCCCGACAGCTCACTGGCCTCCTCTCTTCCTCTCGCTGCCCCTGGATGCCATTGCCAAAGAGCACAGTCTAAAAGGGGAAAATCCTGAAGTGCTAATGCTTGTTAGCTTATCAGGTTTTGATACCATTTCATACATGCCAGATCATCAGACTGAGCCACAGGCCGTCACTGAGAAATTCACAATTCCTAACCCAGATTTTGACATGACTGGAACGGATGAGAAGCCACAAAAATATAAAGCACAACTTACTTCCCAAAGTGAGTCAGACCCCTTCTAAGGGAAACAACACAACAACGAAGTAAACACCATCAGGTAAATATTAGACTCTAAATATTGAGTCAAACCTCCTCAAAATTAGATATCCCGTGGCTTACCGGGGAACATCTGTAATGTCAGCTGCTGCTACAATGGATATTGGAAAAATATTTAGAACTAAAATATGGTATTTCTCCGGGGGATGTATATCAAAAATGGGGGAAAGCAGCAATTACCAGAGAAACTCAATAAATAGCTTGGCAACCTGTCACTTTTCTCCAGGTGCACCAATAACATGTATTAAAAAGATTCAAACCTTGTGGTTTCCTCCCAGAAATTTGTGGGGGTTGTTTTTGTTTGTTTGTTTGTTTGTTTGTTTGGTCAAGTCTGGCAAAGATCTATTCAGAGCACCAGCAGGGAAAACAAAAACCTTCTTTATGATGCTTCTAAGTCAAAGACTTAGAATGTACATCACATTGAAAGGAATGGGCTTATCTGACACTTTCCATTGGCACTGCCTTAAAATCAGGGAATCTGAATGCCGGTCCTCCTGTATTATTCATTACATAATTGCTGTGTTTTATTAGAAATATGATCTATTATAACCTTGAATACAGTACATTAAATGACATTGAAAATTAGATTATTCTGATTATTAGAGAAGTGAGAAATGTGCTAAACATTTGTAAGACTGATAATCAATCAGGGTATCCATTTGAGTGTAATAAAAATCAATCTGGAGCCAGTGTGTTTAAATCTAATTTTTTAAGCATGACATTTTCCTCAGAGTTTCTTTCTAAAATGTCATCATCTTCTGCAACGGTGATTGATTCTGTCTCTAGGGAGAAGCACTCACTCCAATTACTTCATCCACTGCACACAAACCATAGTCCACTTCAAAAAAAAAAAAAAAGCCAAATGAATCACAGCAATAACAATATATTTGATGGGGGGGGCACAGATTTATGTCACTCAAGCTAGAAAATCAACACCATCTTCCTCCCCCCCTCCACCAAAGCTCAAACAGATAAAGTATGCTACTTAGATCATAATGTGGCTCTTTACTTTCTTCCAGCAGAAATGAGGGATTTTCATACTGGGCTTTTATTTCACCTGCAAAATGGAAAAGACACTGGCTTGTGTAAAAACATTATTCCCCTTTCATCTTTTCAGAGAAAGAAAAAAATACATTATAAATGACTGTCTTGATTTACTCTTCCTTCAATCATCCACCCTTTCTCCTTTCCTTTCCTTTCTTTTTTCCTTTCCTTTCCTCTTTCCTTTCCTTTCCCTTCCCTTCCTTTCCTCCCTTCCATCCATCCATGCATCCACCCATCTGTCCATCCATCCATGCATCCATCCGTCCATGTACCCACCCACCTCCTCATCCATTCATTCATCAATAAACAATTATTCAACTCCAACTGAGGTCACTGAGAGACTGGCCAACTTGGGGTTCTTTTTTCTCTTGAGGATATTCAAATATGCCCAAGGTGAGAAGGACGGCTAATGAAATTACACTAGGTTGGCACAAATAGGAATGACTGTCCACTAATCCAGCTTGTGCCTTTACACTGGCACATGCGAATATTCACTTCATGGAATTTTGGAATTTTCCTCACAATGGTAGGGGAAGGGAGAAGATGACATTTATTAAGCATTTGCCATGACCAAGAACTTGACATTCATTACCTATCAAATCCTCAGTGCTAGGAGGGTACCTCTGCTTCCCTGGTCTTGGGTTTCCATGTGCAGGTCTTTCAGTAGGGTGACGCTTTTGACCTCTCACCCTACCTCTCTTTCTCCTTTCCCTGGGGAGGTACAGGGACTTGTCTTGGTGGGTCTGAAGGAAAGCACTTAGTGTTTTGGGTTCAAGCCCCTCAGGGCCTTCTCGACCTCCACCTGCCTTCCTGCCTGTAGGAAAGGGCACACAGGCCTGGGTTCCATGATATGGAAGTTCTCATGAGCAGGCTCTGCCCCGGGAGGAGGACTTCAGGTATCAACACTGCCTAGAACAGTGTGGTTAAGTGTATCTGATTTGGGGGTGTAGTTTAGGAAGCCCATCAGTTGCATTAAGTTCACCCGAGCTGTTGGTTGCAAGAACTAGACGATTGTACCAAAAACTGTTAACGCCCTACCTCTAACAATCCTATTCCCCTTCCCAGTTTTATTTATCTCCTTATTTTACTTGTCTTCTTTCTTTTTTTTTTTTTTTTTTTTTTTTTTTACTTGTCTTCTTTCTTATCCTTTCCCCTCCACTAGAATTAAATTTCTAGGCGGGCAGGAATTTTAGGAATTCTTCACGTGCTTATCACCATCATCCTGAACAGTGCCCCATGCATCGGGCCCTTGAGGAGTCTTGGCTGTTGACAAAGGCTCTGGAGTGGGAGCCTAGGACTGGGCAGGGAGGGGAGGCACAGCTCAGTCTGGGGGCTCGTAGCTACCTCTGTGGGGGCTGCAGCAGGGGTGCACGTGGCAGAGAGACATTCTGTCTGTCTTGAAAGCCCTGATCCTGCTTTTCTGTCTTCACCAGTTACTCAGAACGGTGCCAACTACATGCCCAGGGGAATGGCAGCAGCGAGGGTGAAGAGCATGTGAACATCTGATCACTGGCTGGGCCTGTGGAGAATGATCCATCCAAGTCACACAGCGTTGAACGATCCTAACCCAGGTTCTCCTGTGGGCTTCTGCCTTGGGAGAGGCAGACACAGAAGAAGCCACTGCAGGCAGATGCCTGAGCCACTCAGGGCACCTTTACCAGGCGATGCATACAAAGCAGACCAAAGAAAGTGGCTTAGGAGAGCTCATCGCTGCCATCTTTCCTAAGAGGAGAGTGCAAAGGTGTGCCAGCTAGGAATGTAGAGAGAATGGAACGAAATTCCAGAAACTCTTACACCCTAGTTTTTGCAACCAACAGCTCGGGTGAACTTAATGCAACTAGGACCACCACAGACCTACCACGGGCTACTGCTTGGAAGACTTCCTTCAGTTTAGAACAAAAATCTAAATATTGCAGAGAGAGGCCAAGAAGAAAGGCAGTTGGAAATGCTCGGGAAGGTAGCAGCCCCCTGAAAATACGATCCACAATGTGGATATGCTGGCGAAGCTCTTCCGGGATGATCATGTCAAGTAAGGCAAACAACTATTTTCATCTGTTTTCCAAATTCCAGACAGGCAGTGATGCGATTTACCAGCAGCAGCAGGAGGAGGGTTCTCCGCTGTTCAAGTAAACACTGGTGTGAGCACAACAAGGGACATAAGGTATGAGGTGAACTTACTTACTTTTCCAGGTTAAAACTGGTTTTTGGTGAAGATAGCTGCTAAACTAGATTCTGGGCAACCTAGAGTCTCCACACAATATGAGGACCTGATTCTTTCTTTTGGGGGAAAAAAAAGCACCTTTTTAAAACAACAAAGCAACAGAGTCTCACTGCAGATTATCTGGAAAAGAATGACATTTGTGAAAAAGAAAATATAAATCATAATTAATCCATGTTCCAGAAAGAAGCCCCTGTTGATATTTTGATTTTATTCTGCTCCCTTTTTTTCATGCATCCATATATTTTCTTACTACAGATCACAGAATATCCACATTTTTTATCTGGTTTTTCATGTAAACTTATTGTGGATACTTCCCCATATCATGGAAAAATTGTTTGCAGTGGCAGCATAGAGTTCCTTTCTGTGGGTGAGAATTAATTTATACGGCCATTCTTTTCTTGTTAGTCCTTTATGTTACTGCCTGTTCTATATATATAATGCTGCAATGAACATCTCTGTACATCATCACTGCACATATTTTTTTTTTATTATTATTTCTTTAAAATAGCTTCCAGGAAGGGGACTATAAAGGCTTTTGAAATACATGGCCAAATCACAGGCAGTTTCTAATACTAACCTTGGGTCAATCTGCCATAGGCTTGGATCTTGCCCTTCTTTGCAGATCATGGGATACATTCTAGAGAAGGAGGTTAATTTTACATTTCCAATCTCATTCACCTTTGTGGGGAGCAGACAAGCCCTACTCTTTTCAGAAAGGCCCATCTGCTAACCCTCTTTAACAGGGCTATTACACAATCTCGCTGGTCATTCCATCGTTCCAAGGAACATTGCTATCGTCCATCTCACTTAGGTCCGTGCTGCTGGCTTAATAGTTCCCTATTGGGCCACAGATGGCCAATGGTCGGATATAGCAACATAATCTGATTACAGAACAACTGTGACCTCTTTGGCCAACCTCAGCCTTGCTTTGCAAATAGCCACTGCTCAGAGGGAGTAGATTTGCCAGGCTGCCTGTCCACGCAGAGTTACTGAGACACTCACAGAGGGCCGGCCCATCCCAAAGCACAGGGCTTCATCAGCTTCACTGTCTGAGCAGACCCACTGACCTTTGTCCTCTTGGGAGGAGGTGTGTCAAGGGAGAGTAGGAGCTGGGGGGACTCTAGGTGAGAGTTCTTCATGGCAATTCATAGCTAATTAAGATAGTATTAGCAGCTGATTCCCACTGGCAGTGAGCTTTATCTTCTAAGAGCCGATTCATGCGCATGTTCAGACCCTACAGCACTATGGGGACTTTGGGCGGTCACACACCATGTGTCCATCTGTGCATTTCAGGCTTTCTCAGCCTCGGCATGACTGACATCTGGGACTAGATCATTCTCTCTTGTGGGGCCTGTCTTGTGCATGGTAGGACATTTAGTAGACTCCTGGTCTCGACCCACTAGAAGCCAGTAGCATCTCCCCCAGCTATATGTAATAACCAAAAATGTTGCCAGACATTGCCAATGTTCCTGGGGGCCAAAACTGCCCCAGGGTTGAGATCCACTGGTGCACATATGTCATCAACTTGAATGAATGAGTGATAACAGCACAAGCTTAGGAAGCAGACCTATCACCAGCATTATGTGAGCCAGCCATTTAGCTCTCCTTCCCTCTGATGCTCATCTGCAAACAGGGACAATAATATATGTGTCACAAAGCTGTAAGGATTATGCAAGAAAATGGTTGGAAGGTACTTGGAAGCGTTCTTGGAAAGCACTGCAGAAATGACAGGTACTAATATCCCGAGCTTATCTGCAGACACACTCAAGGAAATGATGACAGGTGATGGCTGCAGAACTTCATTACATCAAATTCTGGCATTTGGCCAAATTTCACATGTCTTGAGCCATTCTTAGATGAATCAAGACCCAAGTGAACAGTTTTTTTTTTATTCTTACAGTAGAAATAGGAGACTCTTTTTTCTTTTTTAAGATTTATTCATTTGAGACAGAGAGAGAGAGAGAGAGAGAGAGAAGTTGCACATCAGGGGGGTGGGAGCAGAGGGAGAGGCACAGGCAGACTCCCTGCTGAGTGCAGATCCCACGTTGAGCTGACCCCATGACCCTGAGATCAAGACCTGAGCCGAAACCAAGAGTCAGATGCTCAACTGACTGAGCCACCCAGCTGCCCGGAAATAGGAGACTCCTGATTGCACCCTGGGAAGAGACATCAGAGAGTTGGGGGGATGGGGACAGTTCTTAGTATCAATTTCTCCTCCTTATCACTACCTTAATTTCCTCTGGGGAAATCACCTCTACCCCACTGGGTACAATTCCGATAAGAAGGGACATCCAGGTACCTGCCCCATTCGTTTATTATAGAGGCTGAGAAGACCCAGTCATTCCCCCTTTCCTCTGTACGGGCAGGGGGGACTAGTCCCAGTCTGCCAGTGGGACTCTCTCTCTTGGAACTCAGAATCTGGAAGATGCAATAAGTGACTCCGGTTCAGTCTTTTTAATGGCGGCATTCTGGCCAAACTGTCCCCAAGGTGGCTTCCTTCCCAGCCTCCCAGAGCCACCTGGTTTCAGTTCTTTTCTAAATCTGGTTCTCTATCCTCTAGTCCATTCTGGGAGCCCCCAGTAGGTTTTCAATTAATCCCTCTTTGCTTAAGTTGGCTGAGTTGGTTTCTGTTGTTTATGACCAAATGACTCTGATAGGTACATACAGAAAATTCTGAGGGGAAAAGAGAAAACTAGAGAAATAGTCAAGGTGAAAGAGACACAGACAAACTTTCTACAGAAAGAGGAGAATCCACTGTTAGCTGGTTTAAATGCAAACAGAATATGGGAGAGGCATCGTGTTATGAAGAGAAGCTTGCTTTTGCTGTTATTACCAGTCTCAGACTCCACAGCTGTGGAGATAGGCGTTTGGCCCATCTAGAACAGAGCCATCACTGTTCTCTCAATCAGTGATGTTTGCTGGGTCTCTAAAGATTAAGTTTTCAAGAAGAGGGCAGATGGTCACAACTTCCAAGATTATATATATGCTTTCGTAAGATTGGTAACAGAAATATGATTTCAGCCCCCCCGCATGGCCCTCTCTGTTCCAGCTATACTGGCCTCCTGGCTGTTCCCTGGCTGCACTGGGGCCTTGAGATTGCACTTGCTCATGCCTGGAAAGCTCTTCCCTTGGACACCCCCACGTGGCTCACTTCCTTACCAACAGTTCTTTACGCACCTATCAGCTCCCCAGGGAGGCCTTCCTGAGCTACCTGATCTGAAATAGTAATGCCCCCCCCCGCCCCTTCCAGTGCTGGCACTATGTTCACTTTCTCTCTTGCCTCTTTTCTTTTTCTGTAAGCCACAACTTCCTTTCTTTCACAGCCATGCAGACATTACTAATTCATTATAGCTCTTTTTCTCACTGAACCTGAAGATAGCCTCAGAATCCTCCTCAACAGTGACCTGAGTAAGTCCCAGCAACCACTACTAATTGATCAGCATTAACAAAGAAAATGAAACCTCTTTGCCAACCCTGACCTTAATAAAAAAAAGACTTAAGTTAGCTTTCTTTTCCCCTTCCCGTCTTCCCTCCCTCCCTTTTCTTCCTTTTTCAGATGATGACATTTATTTGAAAGCATAATCTAAATCAACTATGCAAAGAGGCATGGGAAAAATGACCACCTTCCACGAAATGGCAGACTCCTCATCTATTACTATGGTGGTGGCCACAGAGGGACCCAGGAGTCTGTGAAGAAAGGGGCCCAAGAACCATTTTATGACACCCTTATTTGTTTTGCTTTCTGTCCTCGTGACCCTTACAAGTTCTCAGCTACTCTCCTTTGTGTGATCTAGGAGACCGGACCAAATGTGGAAGTGAACAGAAGCACCACTACCTTCATGCATCACACATGATATATCGGAAAAAAGGCTCGAATGTTGGCACCAATGAAATGGAAACGGGTGCCCTCGAGCCCCAGACTCTTGGCTGTGTCAGGCTCATGTTCATGACTCCAAGCTAAACTCTTCCTTTCAGACTGTGACTGGGATACACCTGCTCACCTGCGAAGTCCAAACAGGATCTTCCATAAGGTGATGTGAAAGGAACAGCTGCAATCAACCTGCCTCCGGACAGTCAGGGTCACTCGTCCAGTCACTATACACGTGCCAGGCATTGTTAGAGGCACGAGGGAGACAGAAGTGAACAAAAAGACAAAAGTCTGTGCCCTTGTGCTTAGGGTTGAAGTAAGGGTCAGAAGAGAAGATAGAAACAAAAAAGTGGTCAGAGTGTCAAGCAGAGGATAACCAGGATTCACTGTCACAGGGGTTGGGGGAGGGGAGGGGAAGAAATCACCAAGAATGTGGGTCCTGAGAGCCAAAGGTTCTCTGAGAGGCTGAGAGGCTGAGGAGCATGGGATGGGACTCAGGATCACCAGAGCGGCTAGATCAATGCATCTATTAACATAGAACAGGGGGTCTGTAAGCTGAGTTTTGTAAAGAACCAGACTGTGAGCTGCCCAGTCTTCTGTGACCACGCCTCAGTTCTGTGCTTGTACTGGGACGGCAGCCATAGGCGATTAGTATAAACAAATGGGCATGGCTGTGTTCCAATAAAACTTTATTCACAAAAGCACGTGACCCGCTGGATTTGGCCCCTGAGCTGTCATTTGCTCACCTCTGCATTAGGTCATTAGTAAGCTTGGAAGAAGCCTTTATTCCCTTGGTAGAATGGTTAAGGCAGAGGCCAGAATGTGAGGAGTCAGGAAGTGAGTGGGTCATGAGTAAGTCAGGCAGCCACTGAGGAGGAGGGTTCTACGATGGACTGAACTCCAGCCAACAAGTGAGCAGGGGCTTTTCTTTCTTCTTTCTTTCATCTTTTCTATTACTCCTTTTCTTAATTACAGAAGTCATACACGCACAGGTTTTCTGAATTAGTCACAAGTTACATTATAACATGTGAAACAATAATGTTAACGATCTCCCTCCTACTCCTCTTCCATCCCTGGGCCCCTGAGGTAACCTATATAAAATTTCCGGCGTGGTCCTCAGATGCAGGGACCGTGCCGTCAGAGGCTGGGATGCTGGCTACAATCAGAGGCACAACCGGGATGTGATGGAAACAGATATCACAAAGGCCACCGCGAACAGACCTCCTGGATCAGATTCTAAAGGGGAAGGAGGATGAGGGAGGCAGCCAAAACCAGTGAAATGTCTACCTGGGAGCTCACTGATAAACTCGGATTCTAGAGAGCTCAGCAGCTAGTTGGGATTTCACTAATGAGCTAACCATCCCCTGAGGTGTGGACCGGAGGGCTGATGCCTACCCAGACACTGAGGCTCCAGATCAAACTAACCAGGAAGATTAAAAGACCTAAACTGCTCTCCTTCCACTGAGCAGTGGTTCGTCCCAAAATAAATTACAGGATTAAAATCCTGAAGCAGGTATTACAGAATGCCACTGGTTGGCTGGCTGGATGCTTGACTGGATGGTGGGTGAAGAAAGGAATCCATCAGTTAATAAATTAGTGGATCAACAAAGAGGACAACTGCTAGCCAAATGCAGATGTTCCTATCAAAAAGACTTAGCATCTTTAACTTATTACAACCCAGCAACGTGACTGGCTGCAAAATAGTAATGCAGCCTCAGACTGCATTAGATGAAACAGTGTGTGGATGGAGGGAAATGGTCCTTTTCCCATAATCTCAACAGACCACCTTTGAATGCCAGGTTTAGTGTGGGGGGACTCACCCATTCTGGGATGGACATTGACTTAAGAGAATTCAGAGCGTGGCTAGGATGATCTTGAAGCCATACCAACCAAGGAACCCTTCAACAAATGAGAGTTTTGCCTTGGGTGGAGGAAGATGATTCAGGAGAGGCACAGCGCCTATAACTAAATTTTGGGACTCATTCTTAGTATCTTGAGGATGTAGATCTAGGGCCAACAGGTAAAAGAGAGAAGGGGTGGGCATGACGTGAGGAAGGACTTTCTAACTGTCCCTTTTGCTCCCAACAATATGCTGTCTAGCATGGTACATTCCTCCCATGTTGCAGGGCTGTCCCAGGTAGTGTGGAGGTCAATGCCATAGGGCTGCATGGTCCCCTGGGTGCTCTTCCAAACCCTGAGCTTCTTTGCCGTTATTATCTTTCAACCATTTTTGCAAAGCACAGGGAATTAGCCAGTCCACAGGGGTCTAACTGGTTTTCTGAATTAGGAGAACAATGTTATCAAAGGTTATCTGTTCATAGATCATTCGGGTCAATTGTACACAGAGATACTTCCTTGGGAAAAAAAAAAAAAAGCTTAGGCAAGAGTGTTTGCAGATGAGCTTGCTTTAACTTGTCTGTGGTTAGCAGAGTGAGACCTTGGAAAACTGCTGGCTCTGGGTAAGAGGAACTAGATCACAATATCACACGTGTAACGGGCCAGGTCTTTTTACCTCTCTGAGCCTGGTTTTATTTATCCGCAAGACGGACCTTAACATGCAATCCCCATCTCCCTCACAAAACCATAGGCAGCATCAAACAAGATGATGGATGCTGTGGCAATAGTTTTTCTTAAACTGTCTTTGGGGAAAGACCAGAATTTTGTGTGTATGTGTGTTGGGCGGGGGGGCGGGGGGGAGGTCCATTTCTACTCTATAATAAATACTTTAATAAAGAGAACTTGCTAGAAAAATGAAATGCTGTTTGGATGTTACAGTGACAGCAAAATGCTAAAAGTTTCTAAATGCCTATTCTTAACTTCTGTACATATCTTATCAGGTCTGGTAACAAAGTGTTTGTGGGCTGGCTCTGGTCTACAGGCCATACTCTGAATGACACTACCCTAAATTGTTGGAAAGTATTATTGTACAACAGCATTACTCTCATGTTAAGACATTTAAAAAACCATAACTATAAAGACATCTGTCCCTGATGAGAAGAGCGAACTCAAAATGATGTTTAGCAACCAAAAGGATGCCGGTCTCATTTGGTCACCAGTTTGGGTTTTAATGATATTTACTGGGTCAAGTTACGGGAAGAATAAGGATATTCTGTAATTATGAAGTGGGTCTAAGCCTCCCGTTCTGTCAGGTGCATTCCGATCTTTCCGGACATTGATGCAGGGGTACTGGCAATTTCACTGACAGCCCTTCCACAGTCCAAAAGGCTGAATTGATTAAGTGTCTGACAAAACAGTTAAAAAGAGAGACATGTGTTACCGGGAAACACTATTTCTAAAAAAAGAAGGGTTTTCATTGTTTGATTTTAAATCAAAGTGATTACTTGGAGGCCTCTGAAAACTTCCAGAGAAAATGCCCTGGACACAGGGGACTTTGTTTCTATAAAGCACTGAGGCAGCAGTTTGTACAGAGTTAACTCAATAAAATAACACTTTCTACTTGGATAAACTGACCTAGATTCTCTGACTTCCATGCAGAAACACAATAGGCTGGCTGAGGTCTGGGGAGCCGTCCGTGAGGAGAGCCGAGGGGGTAGGACACCAGGGATGGGGGAAGGTCCTGTGTGAAGAACAGCAAGATTCTTCATTTGGATGATGGCTAGAACTTTCATCCTCAGCTTTATGAAGGGAAGGGGCCTCTGCCAGGTTTTCCAGAAGGGATTCATAAGTCAAAAGACATCACCATCCAAGGCTGGCCCACAGAGGAGATCCTCCTGATGAAAGGATTCAGAAATGCACACTTGTCTGTGTGTTCCCCTCATCCCACTGCATTTTCAGGACATGGCGGCGTGGCGTAAGGAACTAAGACCACCACAGCCATACAACCCTTCGAGAGCCTCAGTTTCTACATCCGAAATATGGGAATTCTAGTATCTGCGCCAATTGTGAAAACCCAATCAATCAACGCAGAGTACCGGGAACGAAGACTATAATTTATAGACCACGCGTGCACACACGGGGCGACAGCCCACTCAGAGTCTGTTCAAACACACAACCATCCGTGAACTGCAGGGTAAGGCAATCTCAGGGGAAGAACCATATACAGTTGAAATAATTTACAAGAACATGCGCTCACATTACTCAATTAGCTTGGCATGAGTTTAAAGCATTAAATGGCCCTTTCCAGATGCTTCTTGTTTTCAGCCGCCTTTCTATTAGCAGACCTCTCTTGACCAACCTCCTTTCTTTTCCACTAGGGCCAAACCACACTTTCAACTCCCTGTGTCCCTGTGGGTTTGGGGTCTTTTCCTGAGTCCGTTCCAAGCCTCTAACGGTAGCAGCCGCCACCCTCCCCCCCCACCATCAGCAAACTGCAGGAGATCCCCAGGGTCAGTGTTTGATCTGGGTGGCTCCCCAGGGAATTCCTTGACTAGTTTTTCCCATGATTCTGGGAATTTCGGCTCTTACTCAATTCTCTGAACTGGACTGTCCATCTTGCTTAGCGAAACGTGGGTTTTGTCTTTCTCAATCCAAAATTTCACCAGAAAACTCCCCAACTTTCTTTTTCTAGGGCTGTAAAAGTTCTTGTCCCATGGCTAATGAAACGCCCATGGACAGGTCCCCACCATGTACCTCACCAACCTTGCCCCTTGGGCCTCCAGCCACCAATGAATTTCTGAGATATTATTTCTTCCAGAGATACCCAGCCGCATTTGCTCAGGAGAGCAGGACATCTGCATTTTATTTTTCATTGCACTTCTACTTTTTTAGCTGTACCAAACTAAATTCCCCATATTCTCCAGAGCCCAAAGATAAAACAAAACAAAACAACTGTGTTTTCTGAAACCACAAATGTTATCTAGTTCTGCACTTTGTGAGGAATGGTTTGACTTGGAACATTGTTCATCCCTCTAAATGTCTCAATTCCATTTTGTCTTTCTCCCCTCATGGGCTTTTCTATAAGCTAGCCATGTAATCGAAATGAATGGGTATAATCTAACTTCCATTTAAGTACTGAAGAAACTGAGCCTGCTAAATCTTCTTGGGCATTTACACTTTGAAATGCCTTATTCCCGTGGGAATTTGGCATGGCCAATGTGATGTGATTAGCGCTAGATTGGTATTTTGCAGTTGCCAGTTTTGGGCCTGGCTTTGACCCTAACCAGCTGTGTGACTTTAGAAAAGACACTTAACCACTCTTTCTAGCTTCATGTCCTTAAAATGAGATTAGATGCCTTCTTGTGTCCCCATCGACTGTAACATGGGTGAAATAGCAGACAGGAAAATAAGTTGGGTGTAGTGGGGGTGAGGGTGGGCTGGGGACCCTGGCATCATTGTCGTCATTTTCAATTGTCTCTTCACTTTGGCTTAACATTTACGGAGGCTTCCTCAGTGCCCAGCACCCCTGTAAGCACTTCTATGAACTGTAGAGCACCCTAATGAGATAGGAATCCCCACCTCTCATATATCTCTCTCATTATAGAGATAAGAACAGTGAGGTATAGAGAGGGTTTTTTTTCCCCCCCAAGATCATATGGCCAGTAGGTGGTGGGAGGCCGAAGCTAAAGGTAGGTCATGCTCCTAAACACCACACAATAATGTCCTCTCTGACCTCATCCCAACCAAATGACCACTGACCTTAACCAAGAGATCTCCAAATCAGAACTCACCAACACTCAATGATAGACAAAAAAGAGGACCGAGTCCTATAGTTATTGACCCAAAGCCCTGAGAAATTAAGTAACCCACAGAACATTCAGATGGCCCAGCTAATGGCTAAATTAAAACCAAGCCTGCATCCTGGCTTTTTCTCTTCCACTGGGAAACCCAAATCTGATTACTTTTGCCTTCCCCCTAATCCCTACTGTTAATACAATAAATCCAACCTGCTCTTCTTTTTTATCTCCCACGGCCACATCAATATTTTGACCATTTCATTCACATTACTGGTAAGCACACAGAATATGGTTTATGCTTCAGAGTAACACAGGTGGTCCTCATGGAGGAGTCTTTGGAGGGGCTAAGTGGGCACCCTCTCACCCCATCTCAGCAAAAGAAGGAACTTCTTCAAGTTTTCAGTACACTGGGAGCCCTATATTTGTCTGTCCTTTTAGTTAAAGATGATCGATCCAGCCAATGTAATCTTGAGAAAGAAGAACAAAGTTGGAGGTATCACAATTCCAGGTTTTGAGATATACTACAAAGCTACAGTAATCAAAACAGTATGGTACTGGCACATAAACAGACTCATAGAGCAACAGAACTGAATAGAGAGCTCAGAGATAATCCCACACTTATAAGGTCAATTAATCTACAACAAAGAAGGAAGAACATACAATGGGGAAAAGATAGTCTCTTTAATAAATGGTGCTGGAAAAACTGAACAGCAACATGCAAAAGAATGAAACTGGACCACTTTCTTATACCATATACAAAAATAAACTCAAAATGGATGAAAGACCTAAATGTAAGACCCGAAACCATAAAACATAAGCAGTAATCTCTTGGACATTGGCCTTAGCAACGTATTTATGGATATATCTCTTCAGACAATGAAAAAAGCAAAAATAAACTACTGGGACTGCATCAAAAATAAAAAGCCTTTGCACAGCAAATGAAACAATCAACAAAACAAAAAGGCAACCTATTGAGTGGGAGAAGATACTCACAAATGATGTATCAGATTAGGGATTGATATCCAAAAATATGTAAAGAACTCATATGAATCAATAGCAAAAAAAAAATCCAATTAAAAAATGGGCAGAGGAGCTAAATAGACATTTTTTTCCAAAGAAGACATACAGATGGCCAACAAACACATGACAAGCTCATCATCACTAATCATCAGGGAAATGCAAATTGTAATCACAATAAGATACCACCTCACACCTGTCAGAATGGCTATTATCAAAAAGAGAAGAGATAACAAGTGTTGGCGAGGATGTAGAGAAAAGGGACCCCTCGTGCACTGCGGGTGGGAATGTACATTGGTGCAGCCACTGTGGAAAACAGTATGGAGGTTCCTCAAAAATTAAAAATAGAAATACCATATGATCCAGTAATTCCACACTATTTTCCCAAAGAAAATGAAAACGCTAGTCCAAAAAGATATATGCACCCCTATGTTTCTTGCAGCATGATTTACAACAGGCAAGACATATCTTGGACATGTCTTGGACAACCCAAGTGTCCATCCACAGATGAAGGGATAAAGAATATGTGGTATATATACAATGGAACATTACTCAGTCATAAAAGAGTGAAATCTTGTCATTTGCAACAGCATGGATTGACCTGAAAAGTATTATGCTAAGTGAAATAAGTCAGACTGAGAAAGACAAATACATATGATTTCACTTATATGTGGAATCTAAAAGACAAATGAACAAACAAAAATGAAAAAGACTCTTAAATACAGAGAACAAACTGGTGGTTGCCAGAGGGGAAGTTGATGGGGTGATGGGCAAAATAGGTCATGGAAATGAAGAGGTACAAACTTCCAATCATAAAATAAATAAGCCAGGGAGATGAAAAGTGCAGCATAGGGAATACAGTCAATAATACTATAATAACGTATGGTGACAGATGGTGACCACACTTATCATGGTGAGCACTGATTACAGAATTGTCAAATCACTATGTTGTACACCTGAAACTGATGTAACATCGTATGTCAATTATACTCCAATTAAAAGGGAAAGATAATCCACTCCTTACCTAAAACAAAATGCAAACCTGAATGTGTTTATTTGTAACATCTTCTCTGAAAAGAAATATAGCTTCTGACAAGAAAAAGTCTGCATCTAAACAGGTGTGTTTAGCAAAGATGATGCCAGAGGGACTCAGGAAAATCAGTGCTAAGGATACCAGCTGTGTGCTTACATTCCGATACTTAGTGGAAAGGGGGAAGTGGAAAAGCACATGAGATACTTTTTTTTAAAGATTTTATTTATTTATTTGACAGAGAGAGAGATAGTGAGAGCAGGAACACAAGCAGGGGGAGTGGGAGAGGGAGAAGCAGGCTTCCTGCCGAGCAGGGAGCCCGATGCGGGGCTTGATCCCAGGACCCCGGGATCATGACCTGAGCCGAAGGCAGACGCCTAACCATCTGAGCCACCCAGGCGCCCCTTGCCATAGGATTTGTAAAGCAGGGACCTTTCTCTGCTGCTACTTCAGTATAAAAACAAGTTTAGGAACCTGGAATACTCAGATTTAGAAACTGAAGACCCATTCTTAAAAATAGTAATAGTGACAGTCATAATAAGTAACATTTATTGAGTTGAGTAGTTACTGTAAACCAGGTCCTACCCACTGTAAACCCACCTACCCACTGTACATAGGCTCCTAGCCAACCTTCTCTACCTGGGAGGTGGGTACTATTATTCTAATTTTACAAATACTTTGGTTATTTGCTCAAAGTTTTATGGCCAGTGAATAGTGAAGCTTGGTTTCTGACTCATTCCAAAGTCGATACCCCCCATGTTTTTGCTGACAATTGGTCATGAAAGAATAAATGGAACGCTTAATACTACAAGAAGTTAGAACTGAGTTAAACATCATCTGGGGGCTTCAAGTAGCACGTGGTTAAAGCATTTCTTAAATTAAGATGAGCGAGGGCGCCTGGGTGGCTCAG
Organism: Mirounga angustirostris; assembly: GCF_029215605.1. NCBI lineage: Eukaryota > Metazoa > Chordata > Mammalia > Carnivora > Phocidae > Mirounga > Mirounga angustirostris. The sequence continues at coordinate 138,761,382 of NW_026991709.1, read as the reverse complement.
TCGTTAAGCGTCTGCCTTCGGCTCAGGTCATGATCCCAGGGTCCTCGGATCGAGTCCCGCATCGGGCTCCTTGCTCCGCGGGAAGCCTGCTTCTCCCTCTCCCACTCCTCCTGCTTGTGTTCCCTCTCTCGCTGTGTCTCTCTCTGTCAAAAAATAAATAAAATCTTAAAAAAAAAAAAATTAAGATGAGTGGAAGACACGAGGAAGGACTTCCTTTTCTTCCATGGAGGAGCTGTGAGAAGCACTGGAAGACTCAGCAGGAGTCAGTCTCACGACCATAAGAGAGAAAAACAATGTTTAATTTAAAATTAACTCTGGAGAGTTAAAGTGTTAGGAAGGATGGCATTAATTTTTGCCCATGAGGTCCTATTTCTTTAAATCATGCTCTCAATTATATAACTTAATAACTTTTAAATAAGACAGTTCCTCCTTGGGGCGCCTGGGTGGCTCCATTGGTTAAGCGTCTGCCTTCAGCTCAGACCATGACCTCAGGGTCCTCGGATCGAGCCCCGAGTTGGGATCCCTACTCAGTGGGGAGTCTGCTTGTCCTTCTCCCTCTGCCCCTCTTCCTCCCCGTGCTCTCTCTCTCTCTCAAATAAATCCTAAAAAACAAAACACCGAACAGTTCCTCCTTTTAACCTAAGCTTTTTAATTGGTTTTCTTCATTCATTTAGCACTAATCAAGTCCTATGGGTTACTTTTTTTCTTTATGGGTTACTTTTTGCTCCTTCTCTCAGATCATTTTATGATTTCTGCCAATGACTGAGCAGAATCAAACCAACCAAGTAGAAACCTGGATATATCATTTGCAAAGTAAGTTCTTATTTTATTTCCTGGCATAGGAATGCCATCTCTCCTCTCCTCCTCACTAACAAAATATATTCAGATATTATCCTGCATTCCATATGCTTGTCCTACCCACGGAAAACCAAAAGCACAAGATGTACAATAATAATTTTATCTTCTTGTGAAATAACAAGCCACAAGTCAGGCAACTCATTAGACATTAAGTTTGGCCCATTATTTGAACAGTTTAGATTTACTTTAATACTATTATAATCTTTCTATATTCTATTATTTCCTGATACCAACATATTTATTTTATCTACGGCGTTTCTTATTCAAAGCTATTAAAACGTTACCACATACCCAAAACTTGATACAGCTTGTTGAACTGTGGTAGAGAGCATATTGTGTTTATATAAGCACAATAATGTTCCCCCTATAAAGCCACATTATAATTAAGTTCAATATATTTATAAAAATCGGTAAAGCTTTTTGTTAGTGCATATTCACATGACCTATACAACGAATATGTTAGATTTAGAAGTGGAGGTGACCTCTGTAGTATCTTTTAGCAACTGTTACTTTTTCACAAAGAACTCTCTTTTGATTCCTCAATGCCTTTCAACTCACTTGCTGCACGGAAGAGAACCTAGCCCGGAGGAATAGGAAATCTGGCATGACCTCACTACTGCCTGCCACCTGGTGTCAGCATGCTGAAATTGCAAGCACAGGACTCAAATAAGCAGCTTCATGAGTGCTAAACCTGGAGAGGCCAGCCTCTACAGAGAAATTTAAATGTCCTGGAGAGCAATGCCTTTTTCCAAAAGACTTTATTGTGTTCTCTGGGAGGAATTCTCTCATCCTGTGGCTCAGTGCCTGGGCCACTTGCCACAAGAATGAAGTTAAATTCTCACTTCAGAGACAGTTATAGGAAGCCTCTTCAGGGCTTCAGCCATTTGGACCACGTTCTTAATCATCTGAGAGCTGGATCATTAGCTCTTCTTCCTGGATCTCAGCCAGAGAGCATTACTAGCCAAATCAGTTGGTCAAGCATATTCATGTAATATATGGCAGATTTCAAACATACGTTGCTCTTAGGAGGTAAAGTGTTACAAAAATAAAATAAATTGTCACCAGAGAAACTACCCAAAGCCTCTAAGCACTCTTTCCTCTTTTGCCAAGGGGAACAGTCTCATAAACAGGAGACATTTCTTTTAAAATAAAAAATACTATTTGTTTTTTGAACAGCTCCTCTCTCCTCGTTCCACCCCCCTCTGCTGTTAATAACATCTGATCTTACATTTAAGCAGGAAGAAAATGTAGCCACATGATTTAAAAAGCGTGTGTTTATGACTTGCCATGTTTAAGCACTGCTGAATAAATGTATATTGAAAACATATTTCAAGGGAGAAGCCATAATAAGGGGTTTGGAGATATTCAATATTACTCTACTAATTCATAGCACACCATAATTACGGAATATGTAGACTTTCTAGATGTAAATTATAATCCATGACTCGGTGAGAGCCCTTTGCAGCTCCCAACCCCCCACCCCACAACATTACATTCTTCAGGCAAATTGACACAAAATAGAATAAATTATGTCAAAAGCTATAAAGAACCATTATTTCAGCCTTAAACATTTCATTAAAACTAAACAGCTCAAAATCTCCCCTCACTCCTACCTCCCGGCCTGTGTTAAAATGAATTAAGTCCAAAGATCATGAACAATGTAGCTTTTCACATTCTTTTTTGGTGGAAAGATTATTTTTACCAACAAAACTGAATCCAGATTTCTGTTCTTGTCCCTTCAGCAAAGACCCCGAGGGAAATTAAATTGAGCTCTTCTTTGCTCCCCAAATTCCTACCTGGCAGAAAAGATTCTTGACCACAATTTTTATAATTTGTAGGTCAAGAAAGTGGCTTTTTTTTTTCCCTCTAAGTGTCTGTATCTTTTCTTTCTCTCATATAAAATCTATCAACCTAGAAAACAGAAAATAGGAATGCCTCTGGCTGAAGCAGGGATAGGCTGGGGACTTTCCTGTAAGGAGCTCTGGGTCTTCTCTGTATCATCTTTCAGAAAAGAGGTTGGGGAAGTTCATGAACTATCACTAAAGGAACCCATTTAGCTACTCAGCACCATGATCTTACTGACATTGCTGGTAACCTCTAATATGTATGTATATATTATGTGTGTGTGTATATATATGTATATATATGTATGTATATGTATATGTATTGACTTTTTCAATGTATTCTGACCTGACTTCCAACTGCCAGCACTTTGCTTGAGGGCTTTCTTTGGCCTGCAGTGCACATGGTCCAAAGGTCCTGGGAATTAAATTTCCCCAAGAGCAGCGCTCCACCAAAAACTGAGGCTTGTTGGGGGAGAACTCTGAGGCTCACATTGCCTCTCATCGTTCCCAGATTAAATTCCACTACGCACATGGTAAGTACCTTGATAACACACTTTTTATTGCTGCCTTCTCCTCCCTATCTCCCTTCACTTCCCTTCAAGTCCCCAGCCTTCACTGTTTCCAGGGATTATCCAAAAACAAAACCAAAAACAACTGTATGCACACCAATCCTCTGGGACTGCTTCTGGGGTGCACAAACTAAAACTTAAGTCTGATGACATCCCGAAATCAGGAAACAGATGCTTTGCTAGATGCTATCACTCTCTTACATTTTAGCAATTTCATTCGTTCTTTACTACATATGCTGGGCAGAATGCTGCCCCCCCACCAAACTCCCCAAAATGTCTATATCCTAAGGCCCAGGATGTGTGAATACATTAAATTACATGGGGCGGGGGGGAATTAAGGTTGCAGATGGCATTAAGGTTCCTAATCAGCTGACCTTTGATTGAAGAGAGTAGCATGGATAATCCAGGTGGACCAATCACAAGAGTCTTTAAACGTGGAATATGGGGCCAGAAGAGTTAGGACCAGACCGATGGGTGCAGTGTGAGAGAGACCAGCCCTTGCTGGCTTTAAAGACGGAAGAGGACTATCAGTCAAGGAAGGCAGGCAGCCTCTAGGAGCTGTAAAAGACAAGGAAACGGACTGTCCCCTAGAGCCTCCAGAAAGGAACACAGCTTTGCTGACACCTTAGTTTGAGCTGAGACTCATTTCAGACTTCAGTCTTCCAGAAGTATAAGATAATAAATCTGTGTTGTTTTAAGTTACTAAATTTGCGGTAATTTGTTATCAGGACCATAGGAAACCAATATACCATTATAACCTATAGAACTGGCCACTGTGAAATAAATATCAGTATGCATCGTTTTCATCCCCCACCCATTTGTTCCCATTGCTCCTGCTCCTACAGAATCAGAGGGGATGCCGGTATCTTGACAAAACTGCACAAATCTTTGAACTCCTCTTGTGTATCTGACCATGTGCTAGGACTGGGGGTTTGAGGGGTGAGATAATATGCTGGTAACTTATAGTTTAGTGAGAGACAGAGCAATCCACAGATGAGCACAATCCAGCAAGGTCAGCACCGAGCTAGGAAAAGGAGGGCCTGCGCAGGCACGTGGGTTAGGGCAGGGTGGGAGGGCAGAAAGGCAGGACAGGCAAGCAGGGCAGGGCGACACACGAAGGGACTAGTGGCCACGACTGCCATGTGAGGCTAACCTGAAGAAAATGGCGAACCCTTGAGGGGTTTCAAAAATTGCTTTTGGGTAAACTATAAAAGAATACAAATTTCGTATGAGGTATAAACAAAATCACAATATACGGGCTCCGCACTCAGCAGAGAGACTGCTTGGGGATTTCTCTCCCTCTGCCCCACCCCCAAGCTTCCCCCCCCCAAATAAATAAATCTTTAAAAAAAAAAATCACGATATAATAAACATGCCATGTGCCTACCCTATACTTTAACAAGTGTTGTTTCAATTGAGCTATCATTTATACACTACAAAAGTCACCCTTTGGGGTAGCTAGTTCTATGAGTTTTAACAAATACATACAGTCACGTAAATACCACCAGGCTCAAGATATAGAAAAGTTCCCTCACCCCCCCAAAATTCCCTTGAGTACTTTTAAGACAAAGCACACCTTGTCTTCCTTTGAAGTCTCCTGGGCTCCCCTTCCCATTTCCTCATCCTTTAGAAGTAACTCTATTCTCAATCTTGTGTTTATCATTGCTGTGGTTTCCTTTTTAATTTTACCACATTTCCATCCATAAGCAAAAGGCAGTTTTTGTTTTACGTGGTTTGAAATTTATATAAATGAAAACATCTCTAATTTTCTGTGACTTAATCCTATGGTAGGAGGCAACCTAAGATTCATTCATGTCCTGTACTATACAATTTCATTACTGTATAGTATTTCATAGTTTGAATTTACTTCTGTATTCTACTGTTGTGGAAAATCAAATTATTTCCAGCATTTTGCTACTTTGAACACTGCCTGCTAGGAACATTCTTGTACACATTTTTTCTAGGGGAAGAAAAATACACACATATGTCCGAGAGAGAATATGGCTGGGTCACCAGGTACGTATAGCTTCCACTTTACCAGATAATGCTAAATTATTTTTTCAAAGCTGTTGTAGTCATTCACCATCTAAACAACTGTGAAAACTATTCCAGTTACTCCCCATCTCATTCCCTTGTCGAACAATTTTCAGCAGGAGAGAGCCATGGTTGGATTTTTTTTTGCCTCAGAAAGACCACTGTCACAAAGAGAAAATACAAGAAAATGAACATGGCTGAAGAATGTGAAGGACAGAACATTCGAACTTGAAAAAGAATAGATCAGATTCATAGACGGGTTCTTAGTGAGGTGCATCTTTATGGTTCTATTTTAAGAAGGCGGCAACCTTCTCAAAGTTGCTGGCCCACTTCTGGAAATGGACCCAGTTAGGTGATTCTATGTTGAGTGGCCTACTGGCGATGTGCAAACAGAGGGGTAGAAACCCTTCACCTCCGTAAGGCTGCTCATTTCCAGCTTCACTAGCATAGGGAATATGATGGGTGAGTTACCTCAGTTCAACCCAGAAGAGGACTGGTCCTAGACTCCTGACCCACCACCACCTTAAAACGCAGTAACAGGGTCTCAGGCCAATGTTGCATGGAGTTGTCTGGCCTCAAGAGGGCACATCTGAAACTCCACTCATATTCCTGCTCACCCCTTCCGCGACCCGCTAAAGCTAATGCTGCAAACTTAGGCCAACTGTCCTTCAGGGTTTAATTGACCATTTCAAAACTGTTTGACAAACTTCCTTGAACTCCATGTTGGCCAAGCTCATTCTCCAGAATCTTGATGCTTGGCTTCAAGTCTGTCCTTCTTCCTTCCTCAACATCCACCAGCCTCTTTACTTTCTTTTCTCCTGGTGCCAACTCCCCAGACATTACCAATTAGTCAAACATCAGTGTTTGGCAAGCATTCTCCTCAGGCTTCTGGCTCGGCCTGTGGAGCACCTCATCCACAGGCCTCCCGCCTGGCTTTGTGAGGGGCCTTGTTGCTGCAGTAAAAGCAGTGCTCATTATGCTCTGAATAGGAGAGACTGAGGTAAAGAAACAGCAAGAAATCTGGGGAAAAAGGCCTTTTTTCCCCTGAGGTTTATAGAGTGAATTGTTTGTTTTTCCCTTAAGTTCTGTGGAGGCAAAGATAATTACCTACAGTTAATTTTTATTCACTCAAGGAGAAATAATCACATTTAGGTTTGTTAGAGGAATGCCAACGACATCTAGTTACCCTAAAAAAAAAAACCCTCCTTGCCTTGAGACATAGGGTAATAGTTGTTCTTTGTTCCACTTTACCCTGTGCTTGGAAGGATCTGGACTAAATGCTTCACGTATAAGCTAATCCTGTCACAAACTCCTGAGGTTGGCTTAGCCCCATTTTGTACGTAAGGAAACTCCAGTTCACGGACAGCTTGGAGCTGGAATTGAACCGACGGCTGACTGCCTTCAAAGCCCAGCTTTCTTGACCACTACCCTAAGGGAACTGGTTTACTGGAAACATACAAAGATCATTCACGATCAACTTCAGTGCTTCTCAGCTGAAGGACTCCCAGCTAGGTCTCCTTGTGGAGGAAATGGAGTCAAAGTGCCCACCATTGGCTCTACACTGGCAGGGGCTCACAGGGATCTCTGGAGCCTTTGCCTCACTGAGGAATGAGCTAGAACACTGAACGTTTAGGGCTGTGGTTCAAAAGCATGGTCATTAAATGACCACAGAAAACCAGAATTTGGAGGACTGGCACGTTAGAGTAGACACTGGCGGTTCTCATCTACACATCTGGGTCAGGGGGGGGAATCATTCCCGCCACTGACCCTCTGTGACCTCAAGCAAGTGACCTGCCTTCTTTAAGCTTTAAGTTCCTTATCTGTATAAGAGGCTGGATGGTGTCAACCTCACAGGACAGTCCTAAGGATTATCTGAAGTAACCTATAAAAAACAGCCAGCACACTACCTGGCCCCATGAAGACTTCAAAAAAGTTGGCTCTCTACACACCCTGCTCCCAGATAATTACACACAATGACCATTCACCCAGTTGACCACTCACCCAGTTGCTTAACCACAAATAAGGTCTTCTGGCAGGATTGCTGGTAAATAATGTAATATCATCACCAGCAGAACTCCATCACTAAAATCATGAGTGAGGAATCATGGGAAAGTAGGGATCCACCTGAGGAAGGGGAACACTTCTAGAAACCAGCATAAATATCACTCTGTCCTAAAGGTTGAGATTGGCCTGCCAGAATTGCACTGAAGGCCAGAGAACTAGTAACCACCCACCCATCTATCCATCCATCCACCCATCCACTCACCTGTCTATCCAAATACCCACCCATCCATCCATCCATCCAAACATCCATTTTTTCCACCATTCTCCATGTACCTTTTATGTGCTATATCATGTCAGGTCCACCTCCAATTTATTTACTAAATCCATCCACTTCTCTTTATTTTCAAATTTTCTTTTTCATTTTCCTTTATCATCACTGCCGCCATCCTCAGTCCAAGGCATCGTCAATTCGCGCCTGGACTTCTTAACTGGTTGTCCCCCCACTTTCATTCCCAGCTCTTTCCCCAACTCATTGCCCACACAGTAGGCTGATCAATCAGTATTTTAAAGCCACAGATGTGATGTCCCTCAGTGTTCATCACTTATCAATGGTGCCACACCACAATAAGGATAAAATCAAATTCCTTCACGTGGGCTACAAAAGCCTGCTAATCTGGCCCTTGGCTTCCTCTCCAATGGCATTCTAGATCACTTCTCCCCACATTCATTAGCCCGGCCCCAGGGATTTCTTTCATGTGGGTTCCCAGAGGACACCAGATTTATTCTAGCCTCAGACCTCTCAAGCGGTTCCCACTGCCTGTAACAGCCTGTCCCCTCTAAATACATGGGTCAGCAACTTTTCACACTTGCCTCACCACGGTCTTCTCTTGTCAGCCAATTCTAAGTCCTTTCTCCTACTTATTTGCTATTATAGCTTGATTTTTAACTATACAGTTGACCCTTGACCAACATGGGTTTGAACTGTGTTGGTGTACTTATACACAGATTTTTTTTCGGTAAGCACAGTACAGCATCTTCTTACCATTTTCTTTCCTCTAGCTTATTCTACTGTGAGAATAGAGTATATGATACATATAACAGAAAATAACTTAATTCATGACTTACGTCACTGGTAAGGCTTTTGGTCACCAGTAGGCTATTACTAGTTAAGTTTTGGGGGAGTCAAAAGTTATACATGGATTTTTGACTGTGCGGGTGGTCAGTGCCCCTCACCCCGGCATTGTTCAAGGGGCAACTGCATATATATATTTCTTTGCCTCCTAATTTAATCTCTACCTGACCTGCAGAATGAAAGCTCCAAGAGCACAGACCATGATTGTGCCCGTCTCGTTTACCTCCCAACCTTCAACACAGACCACAGAGCTTTGCACCTGCTGTTACTCTGCCTGGAACTCTCTTTCCCTAGTATCTACCTGGCTCGCTCCCTCATTTCCTGCCTGAGTAGTACCTTGCCAGACAGATCTTCCCTGTCCATCCTTTATTAAATAGCTCCCGCTGGCCCCAAATACTCTGCTTTATGTTTTTCTTTATATTTTATGTGCTCAGGAGCCATATGTACTGACTACCATGTTGTACAGCCCAGTTCTAAGCAGTGATGACCATCTGATGTATTACGTAAAATTGCTTATTAGTAATATCTGTCTACCCTCTCGTCCACTCCAAACAAAAGCTCCATGACAACAGGGACCTTCTTCAATGTTGATTCTCGGCACCTAGAACATATGACCTATAGTTGGCACATAATAAACGCTTCCTGTTGCAAGACCAAATGGTTAATACTCAAATTTGTGAAAAAATGAGTGAACTCATGGAGTCATGAGCCAGAAACTGTATTTGCTGGGGGCACAGCGGGAGGTTTATGAAGACAATGAAGTTAAAATTTCTGACCTCAAGGACCTTACTATTGAGGACGGGAGACAGGGGCAACTTGGCGTCACATATGTATTTACCCATCGCCCTCCTACCTGCATCCCTTCTCTGCTCCTTCCAACACCAGCTCTCTCTGCCCTTCCCGCCTCTGCCTCTCCCTTCAAAATGACACCAGGCTTTAATTTTATCTATTTTGTTTTTGCCTTCAAGTGAATGTTGGGTGTTTCACTCCAAGACAGACAGGAGAAAACAGTCTCCTGGGACTTCTATGTTCATGAAAGATCTGTGAGTATTTGTGTTTTGGGCCATCCATTTAGCACCACAAATCTGGGGATTTTTGAAGAGCTCTGTCAGAACACTTTATGAGGTTGTGAAATAAATTGAAAGCTGAAAAACTTCCACATAAAGCCTAATTTCGGATTGTATTCCCAGAGCCATAAAAGCAAACCGTCCAAAATGGAGAGAAGAGGGAGGGACTGGAGGGGGGAGGGGGTGCTGGTCGTGGCAAGAACTGCTTTTGAAGGTGATTTTTAGACCACGGTTTTAAGGCTTGCCTTTTTGAGATGAAAAAGATTTGCACTAAATTCCTCAGGAGCCTCATCTTTATTCCAACCAAGATGGAGAAGAGGTCAGAAACAATGGCGCTGTTGGCACTTCTCAGATCTAACCCTAATTCCTACTGGACAAAGGTTCTGGTTAAATTATTCTTTGAGCTTCCTCTTCTGGCCAACACCTTGACCGAAGAGAGCGGAAGAAACCACTAATGCACTGTACCTTTTGTTCAACCTGAATTTTCAAGGCGTTCGTTTAAAATGAATGTTTGGGCCGGGGGTCGTGGTAACAAAAGTGGGTCACCGTGATTTGGTTGCGTGTCTTTCTGACTCCATGAGCACTGTCAGGTGACTGTCCAAGCTCAAGCTCTCAGAAAGCAAGTGTTGGCATCAGCCCCACGTTGTGCGGCGGGGAAGGCAGCGTTCCATTTGGCTCTGGCTTCAAAACCCTTCTTAGATAGCTCAAGAATTCCTTTTACTTTTTAAACAAATTCCCTTCCAGTGGCAATGAGCAATGTATTCTGTATTGAGGGCACAGCCGCAAAAGCCCACAGAAAATTAAATGTGCATCAGCCTTAGGCATTGCCCACAGGGTGCGACGCGACAACTTTGTCAGAGGCAGTTTTCAAATTGTACTTTATATGGGGATGGGAGCGAGAGACTTTTTTTTTCTTCTACTGCTAAAAATGGCCCGTTTAAAAAAATTATGCCATGCTACTAATAAGTCCTGTGAAAGAGAAAGAGTGTAAAAATCACTGCAGAAGTTTTATGGTTATTCTTTCCCCCCTTTCCATTCTGAGAGTGTGAGCGAGGGCTGATTTTTTATTCAAAAAGGGAAGTGATAGGTAAGCTTTTTTCCCTCATTTTCAAAAAGCACTTGTTAAGCAGTTTTTGAGGAAACCGTATAAAGTACATGGGATAGACACAGTCCCTGACTTCTAGATGCTCCTAATTTGCAATTTATTCAGCTCAGCTGGTGAAATGCTCTCCTATGAACAGGATGCTCTGGGAATAAGGGCATTCCCCTGAGAATCAGGGCACCCACATTCTATTTCGGGCACCATCATTATTAGCCGTTGACACTGACCAAGTCATTTTTGTTGTATACATCTTATATTCCTGAATCTTACAGGATTTTTCAGTATCTCCCTTGCTTGCTTCACATGATACTTGCCAAGATCCCACTACTTGAAGGTGGTGACTGCTCATGTTAAGGACCATTCGCTTTGCAAAACCTGACCCCACACCTCCTTTAAACAGTGACTGCCCAACCTCAACTGTGTCTCTGGAAAAAAAGTCTTCCCATTAATAAGGATTTGATTTTTCCTGCAAGAGGAAATCAAGACATCAGAAATCCAGTAGAAACAAGAGCAGAAAACCATTCTCCGGGGCAGACATCCCTCAACTTTTCATATGTGAAGAGAAAATGCTTCTGATTAAGTCCGCAGAACTTACTGGAAACCCAGTGATATTTTCAATACATTCAGGCACATGTTCATTGTGACACCACTATGTGTTGGGCACCGGGCTTCTGAGCAAAGTTGTTACCAATTGAAACATTTCCATGTGTTAAATCTGAGCTCTGGTGACCAAGAGAACTTTCTAGATAGCACCAAAAAAATGTCGACCATTCAAACTGGATTATGATCATGCATGCATTTGTTCCTTATTCAGTGCCTACCAAGGCCATGCCTGGATGGACTCTTGGAGACCAACCAGCCTGGGTCTCCTGCTCTATGGACAGAACCCTGAGACAAGAATGTAGGGCCTTAACTCGTAATACCCAACCACACCCCAGGTCTACCACAGGCATAGGGCATGGAGGGCAGGACAGAGGCTCCTTAGGAATGGGGCTGCTGGGGCCTCAGTGAGGATCTGAAGACCTCTCACTTTTCCAGAGCTGGGCTTCCAGAGTAAATTTTGTGCCATGGTTGATTCTGGGCCAGACCTTCCCGTGTTCTCCATCTTTGCTTCTCCCCCAAACCTTCTTTCTCCTTGTCTCCCTCTTCCAAATGTGCTTACAAAATAAGAGCCAACACTTATTTCTTCTAAAATATTAAAAAGTGATCGAACCTGCCACCTTTCCCTGGGAGCTTTATTTTCATGGACTTAAAAAGAAAACCTTACTACTAAGTGAAGAACCCTTCAAAGTCAAGGATGAGAAGCCAGTGATGAGTGGGCTTTGCCTGGGACTTGGGGTGGAGGGGATGTGTGAATACTGCCACCTACTCTAGATACGCCCCCCACTCCTCGTGCCTCCTTAGGGGTTATTTATACCCATTCTCTTCGTTTCTCCCTTCCCAACTACTGCCCAGAGACAGTGTCAGGATGGGGTAAGTACAAATCTTCTCACAGATTTTTACATCTACATATTCACATGCAAGCCCTAGAAACTGTAGAGTGCATAACTATAACTTTACTTCTCTTGATGCCAAGCCTGTAACTCCACCTCTTGACTACTTCTGCTTAACACATTTTCTATTATATATTTTCTTGGGCAAGGTAATTAACCTCTTTGTGTCTCGGGTATCTCATCTCGAAAATGGTGTTACTCTTTCATAGCACGCCATGATGGGAGTGTTCAGAGAGCCCCATGTAAAGGGGTGACATAGGAAGAAAAAGCAGCAAGAAAAGTCAATCTTGGCACATCACACGTTCCCAAACCACCTGACAATTCTCTGTCTACTTTATTAGGAGCAGAGCACAGTATGAATTAGGTTTCACTGTAATTGTGTCCTGGAAGTAAATATGATTTCCAGTGAAGAGGTCTTACAGATTCTAATTAAAGGGATGTTGCAGGTTTTTGTCTCAGATGGGGCGATGTCTGGAAAGGAATCTACCAATCACTGCCTCAATGGCCCAGAGGTTCGGATGCATAATGCCCAGTGAGGTAACTTGCACATGGTCACCCGGCTACTCCCGATGTCTCACCTTTGGGACTCTCAGTGTATTGCTTTTTAACAGACCATGATTACAATAGGCCACAGAGGGTATATTCATGCCTAGTGCACAGATCTATTCTCCATTTATTAAGGAGTTACAGTCCAGCAGAATCAAAGCCCCAGTGGATCTCATTTTTTTTTTTTTTTTAACATCCTAGAAACTGTCAGACGCCCCAGGAATAACTTCGGATCTGTCAGCTCCCTGTAGCAGCCAAGTGCACATGTTGATTCACCCTTGAAGCAGAAGCCCCCGTGACGAGTTTGGATGTGAGGCGATGCTTGACGCACCCCCGGTTTCGTATAATTAGATTCAAGGCGGAAACTCTAGAAAAGATGGTTGTATCTTTTAGGTGAGCAAAGTTGGAACGCAAAGTAGGTCAGGAAAGTTCTACTGGGAAAGAATCTATACATTTCTCCACTGGAGATGGGCTCTGTATTGTGCACATGGGAAGTCGTGGGTGATGGGATTTGAGGTGACAAGTCCTGCCCTGTCCTCCGATGGGGGCTACCGGGGGCCAGTAAAACTCACCACAATTACGTCTCCTGTTTCTCAAGCATGTGGCTTCATCAGAGTACTTTCACAGTACTCTTGAGATTTTATTCTCACAAACTCCTTAGATATCTAGTGGAAAGGGTAGGAATGTCTATCTTCATATTACAAGTTATAAAACAGAGGCAGTGGCTGTTCTTCTACCTTGGAGTCTGTCTTTACAATGGGCCCGGACACCATGCTAATTATTTAGGGTCTTTGTTTTAAGTTCCTCTTTGGTAGTTTAGAAAAGGCGCCGGTGTAGAGTAATATGTTTGCCACGAGTGGATGTAAGTGTTAAAGCATTTCATTATATATAATGTATGCGGTTTAATACAACATGTGACCATTTAGACAAAGAGAAGTCATTCTGGGATACTACCTGTTCTGACTCTGGTACTACTGCTCAATTTACTCTCTCTCCTACAACTGCTTTCAGAGACCATTTCTAGACAAGAAAATCAAGCTCAGGGGCACCTGGGGGGCTCAGTCGTTAAGCGTCTGCCTTCGGCTCAGGTCATGATCCCAGGGTCCTGGGATCGAGCCCTGCATCGGGCTTCCTGCTCAGTGGGAAGCCTGCTTCTCCCTCTCCCACTCCCCCTGCTTGTGTACCCTCTCTCGCTCTCTCTCTGTCAAATAAATAAATAAAATCTTAAAAAAAAAAAAAAAAGAAAATCAAGCTCATATATTCAGTCACTACTTATTATACCTTAAAAAGAGTTATCAGTTGGATGCTTAAGTTCACATTTGTGTGTGTTCAAAGAAGAGAGATGGCTTTATAATTCACTGTATTTCTATCTAGAACAAAATCCTTTTAATTTTCCTCCCTCTAATGTGAAAAGATTTGGGGATGATGCCGGGAAAGAATTTGTTTATGAATTTCCAGTCCAAAGTTGAAATTAGATGTGGTCCCTGCTGAATTACCGAGATATGATCGTAAGGCACATAACCACTAGTAGTTTATATGAAGTGGACAGTAACGAAGGTGCAGTTACAAAAGGCACATACGTCTGGCATGAAACTAAACTCTCATAACCGGTGATTGAATTAAAATAGAAAATTTAAAGAGAGTGAATGGATTATGGCAGGGGCTGGCAAACTCCTTTTGAAAGGACCAGACAGTAAATATTTTAGACTTTGCAGTCTGTATGGTCTCTATCCCAACTACTCAATTCTGTTATAGCACAGAAGCAGCTATAGATAATATGTAAATGGATGTACGTGGCTGTATTCCAATAAAATTTTATTGATCAAAACAGGCGGTGGGCCAGATTTGGCTTACAGGCTTAAGTCTGCTGACCCCTGATTTATGGTCTATTAAATTGAGGTAGAAATGGACGTTATCCTCAGAAATCAAGATGTCTAAATGTATGGAAATGGATTTGTCCCTTGCTGGGGAAACAGACAAATGCAAAAACAGTGCCGGCGTCTACTTCCTCAACCATTTCTGTCTAAAGCACTGTCGATACCCAACGTTACTTAGCCTCAAGTGCTAGACAATCGGAAAACAGAAGTTCTACCTCAATCATTCTAAGAGTTAACCTCTAAATAGCTTTTCTTCTTTGTCACAAACTAACAAATAATAAAATGACAACACAGATAAGCTAAAAAAATATGGTAATAGCTTTTAACATATTGAGCTATATCTTCCAAGCTTTGTTTTTACAAACAGGAGATCAAACTATGCACAGTTTTGTTTTATATTTTCTAATTTAACAAGAGGTTGACTTTTTGCTAAATTAAAAAGAAATGCAGTGTTATCAGTCATCAGGAAGATTCAAACAAACACCACTAATGAGGTATCATTTCATATCTAATAGGATGTCAAAATTTTTTAAAAAAGACTGAAATATCAAGGCTTGGCAAGGATGTAAAACAACTAGAATTCACGTAGACTGCTGATGGGGTATAAATGGTAGGTAAAACCGTTGGAAAACTGGCCATTTTTTTATAAAATGAAGCACACATGCCCCTATGACCCAGTATTTCTACTCCTGAGTATGTACCTAAGAGAGGTAAGCATTTATGTCCCCCACAAAGCATGTACAAGGATCTTCATGACAGTTTTAATTATAATAGCTCCAAATTGGAAACAACCCAAACATCCACTGAAGTGAGAACTGCGTATCTATAAAACGGAACACTACTCAGCAAAATACGGAACAATCGATACGTGCACCAATATCGAAAAATCCTACATACATAATGATGAATGAAAAACACGGAACACAAAAGAGTGTAGACTATGACTGCATGCAGATGAAATTCAACAGGCAAAACTAATCTCTGGCGGGAGACATCAGAATGGTTTACCTTCATGCGTAACCACCACCAAAATCAAGACAGGGAATCTTCCAAACCCAGAAAGTTCCCTTAGTCTCTTTCTAGTATCTTGACTTGAAAGGTGGTTAGAAGGATGTACACCTTTATCAAGACTTATTGAACAGTATACTTAAGGTCTGCACCATTAATATATGTAAA
Organism: Mirounga angustirostris; assembly: GCF_029215605.1. Taxonomy (NCBI): domain Eukaryota; kingdom Metazoa; phylum Chordata; class Mammalia; order Carnivora; family Phocidae; genus Mirounga; species Mirounga angustirostris. The sequence goes on along the minus strand of NW_026991709.1, from coordinate 138,745,680 downwards.
TTATACCTTAATAAAGAGAAAAATTCCAAGATATTATTGATTTTTGCCTTAAAAGGGAAGATCGAAAAGAAACTGAGGAGATACCCAGAAAGGCAGTATTTGAAGGAGAAAGCTTTTAAATGATAAGATTTGAAATTGAACGTGGAGGAGGGCCAACCCTTGTTTTGAGGTGACAATCTTTATTGACTCTTTAATTTCACTTCCATAATTATTTCTTTTGGCGTCTAGGGTCATACAGATTGTCTTGCTTTTCTCTGCTCTTTTTATTCCAGTCTGGAAAACAGATGAGCTTTAACTACATGGAAGGATGTCCTAAGGAAGAGCAACGAAAATGTCAAGGACATCCTAAATGACATCTCCCAGTACTCTCTTTATAAGGACTCATGAGAGACATTCATCTCCAACATCAGTGTCTGGAAAATCTGTGATTCTTCTGCATAATGAGGCTGTTTTCATCTTGTGGACACCAAGAATCCTGCTACTGACTTCATCCTTGTTTTGCTCTACCAAGAACACCAAACCAAATGGGAACCTCGTCTAATATACATACACCTCAGTGACCTCATCTGACTCCAAAGTTCATTTTCCTCTTTTCCCTTAACTCAGTCAGCCTAACATTTTTTTTTTTAGTCCTATGATTGTTGCTGCTGTTTAAATTAAAATATAATTCACATGCTAAAGAGAGGTCATACTTTGAAAGTGTGAAATTCAGTGGTTTTTATTATATCCTTGAAGTTGTAATACCTCCTCCCTCAAAAGAATCCCTTTAGCAATCACTCTCCATTCCCCAATCTCTCCAGCCTCTCTGGTAACTACTAATATACTTTCTGTCTCTATAAATTTGCCTATTCCAAACATTTTATATAAGTGAATTCATAGTCTGTAGCCTTGTGTGTCTGGCTTCTTTCACCTAGTGGAATGTCTTCCAGGGCCTTCCATGTTGTACTATGTATCAGTATGTCATTCCTTTTTATGGCTGAGTAGTCCACTGCATTCATGTACAATTTGTCTTTTCCTGAATTGACATTTCAGTTGTTTCTACTTTGGGCTATTATGAATAATGTGCTGCTACAAACATTCCTCTCAAGTTTTTGTGTGGATGCATGTTTTCATTTCTTCTAGGTAAACACCTAGGAGAATTGATGGCTTATACAATAAGCTCTATGTCTAATTTTTTGAGGAATTGCCAAACTATTTTCCAAAGTGGCTTCACCATTTTACCACCATTTTACACCCCCATCAGCAGTGTGCAAGGGTCCAAATTTCTGCTTAACTTTGCCAACATCTGTTATTGTCTTTCTGATGTGGGTGTGGAATGATATCTCAATGTGGTTTTAATTTGTATTTCCCCAATGACTAAAGATACTGAGGATCATTTCATGTGCTTAGTAACCATTAGTTTATCTTTTTTGCTAAAATGTCTCTTCAAGGGACGACTGGGTGGCTCACTCAGTTAAGCGTCTGCCTTCGGCTCAGGTCATGATCCCAGGGTCCTGGGATCAAGTCCCGCATCGGGCACCTTGCTCAGTGGGGAGACTGCTTCTCCCTCTGCCTGCCGCTGCCCCTGCTTGTGCTCACTCGCTCTGACAAATAAACCTTTAAAAATAAATAAATAAATAAATAAATAAATAAATAAATAAATAAATAAATAAAATGTCTCTTCAAAAATCTACTGCCCATTTAAAAAATGGGTTGTCTTATTGTTGAGTTGTAATTTTTTTTAAAATACTCTTTTTTTAAGAAACAGTATTTTTTAAAAAGATTTAGAGAAAGAGAGCATGTACAAGTGGAGGTAGAGGTAGGGGGAGAGAATCTTTAAGCAGACACGCTGATGAGGACAGAGCCCAATGTGGGGCTCGATCTCACAACCCATGAGATAATGACCTGGGCTGAAACCAAGAGTCACACACCTAACCGACTGAGCCACCCAGAGGCTTCTAACAATACTGTTTAAAACTCCTTTGCATTCTTTGAAGATGGCATTGAAAGATAAATATATCTCTCATAGGATGTTACACTTCTCTATAGGGGCGCCTGAGTGGCTTAGTTGTTAAGCGTCTGTCTTCGGCTTGGGTCATGATCCCAGGGTCCTGGGATCGAGCCCCACATTGGACTCCCTGCTCAGAGGGGAGCCTGCTTCCCCCTCCCCCATTCCCCCTGCTTGTGTTCCCTCTCTCGCTCTCTTTCAAATAAATAAATAAAATCTTTAAAAATATATATCTATACAAAGTGTTGGAGTTTATATTTATCAATCTACAGAAATGCTACTTCCATGTTTTGATATGTTTAAAGTCATATTCTATATCCTAAATGAACTCTGATGTACCATCCCACCAAACCTATGTCTTTATGTCTAAATTTCTGATGCCGAATTGTTCCACTGCCAACGGGTATTACAAAAAGAAGCAATTTTTACTGTCTTCTTTTCTGTCAGTATATATTAAATACTTTTAAAAATAATAAAAAGGACAAGGAAATTAAGACAGACTTTCTGTAAATCCAGAACTCTTTTTTTAAATGTGAAGAGTATCACAGAGAAATGACTCTGAAGGCTGTAAAAAAAAAAAAAAGAAAAAAAGAAAAAAGAAAAACAAAGTATGTTGTCTATTCTATCAGTCAAACCTTCACAAATTTGCCTGTAATGAATCAATCAAAATGAAAAAGACTTTTTTTTTTTTTTTTTTCATTATGGAGAAAAGGGACAGTCGGCTAATTATTAAGCCAGAATCCACACAGGTTCATAAGTCAATTTTGGTCATACTACAGATCTGAGAGGAATTACTGATACAACTGCTAATTTAACATATAAAAATAACAACTCTCATCTTTTTAAAAGCCCTTTTACCATTTGATGGCTGAAACAGTTTTCCAAAACACAACAAGCTGTAAATGGATCCATGGGCTATTAATTTGCAGTGCATGGCACCAAAGGGAGAAGCTCTTTAGGTGCGTTGATGGGATTACAGGTATTACATAACCATCCTCAGAGAACTCAGAGTAAATCAGGGATAACATCCCATCTCTGGTGCTCTGTATGCATTCAAAGCTGCAACTGAAAAAGGTCCCAAATGAGAAGAAAAGGCAAAGGCAGAAAGGTCAATACATTTTCTGGAGATAATTTAATGTGTTGAAAGGGAGGGGGATTCTTTTAACGAGAGGATGTTACACTTCTCATCTGTGAGAACACAGCTTCTGTATGCACAGGATGGCATGGCACTCTCCAACACTCCTCCCACATTTCCATCTTTTTTTTTTCTTTTTGACTGAGGTTAAGACATTACAGACACAGTTAAGTATATACCAGTTAAGGATTAGAATGTTCAGCACACCACGAGGCTTCTAGGTGCCCCTTCCGAGTCCCGAGAGTGACCACCACACTCACCTCCATCACACTGATTAGTTTTGCTCATTCTTAATATTTATATGAATGGAATTATAAAGAATGTTCTTTTATTCTGAGTTCTTTTATTCAACATTATGTCTATGATATTCATCCAGGCTGCTGCACTTAGCAGTAGCTCGTTCCTTTTTTATTGCTATGAATATTCCATTATTTGAATATGTCACAATTTATTTACACATTCTACGGCTGATGGATATGCGGGTTGTTTCCAGGGCTTGGTTATTATGAATAAGCTGCTGTGGACATTCTTGTATCTATCTTTTGGTGGGTCTATGCACACATTTCTTCTGAAGATGTTCCCAGGAATAGAATTACTGAGCCACCCTGGTATGTTTAGCTTTAGGGGCTGTTGCCAAACTTTGGCTTGATTTATACTTACCAGCCACATAAGAGAGTTCCAGTTGCTTTACATCTCGCCAACACTTGGTGTTGTCAGTCCTTTGAATGTCAGAGTTTCGGGTGGAGGAAAGCACCACATTTCAATTTCATGGACATAGTTCTCTTTTTCAGGCACACGGAGCCTTATAAAAGGCACTATTTGTAAAAACAAAATGGGGCTTTGCATTCTGTGGACCTGCATCCCATCATCATGCTGGGGAATGTGGGGAAAGCCATCTCCAAGAGTTTGCTCAGCCCCAGGAGGTAGGAGGAAGTCCTGATGTCTCTCTTCCAGAAATAACTCACTGGGCCCCATCCACTGGTGTTGGGGGGGGGGTGGGTGGGGAGGGGAGTACATTCTGAGCCTGCATATTTTCACATTTCTGAGATCTCAGAGTCCAAGGGCGCCCAAGCCAAGTTTCCATTTAGTCTAAAATTGTTCAAGCGCTTAGTCCCACAACTTCCAGGACACAAAGTGGGAATCCTTCACTCATTACATTTTGCACTTGATTCTCTTCCTGTCCTCATTAAATCCCCTGAGTTGACGGTTTACTAGAAGCAACTTTTATCTTTCCCTTTGGAAGAGCTGTATCATATGACCGGCTCCTAAGTGGATCCATTTTGAAACGCCAGTGGAATTCCTTAGTGCTATTTTAAAACAGGTTTAAACAATGTTGTGGAATCAAAACACTGTTTTATAAGCCTGACCAAGTAATGTCATAAAACACCCCGCCCTGAAAAACAAGGAAAATGGGGGACTTGCATTCTCCAACATCAAAACAGAACACTTCTGCCCTAAAATTATTCTGAAGATAAAACCATCAGAAATGTTTAAAAGTCAGGTAGGTATTTTATGTTGGTGAAATGAAGTGCTGGGACAATCAAGTGTGAATTTGGGACAAAAACATTCTTCCTCGTGAGGAAATAGGGTGTTTGCTCTCCTCGGTCCCAGTATAAAAAGATGCCTGTCTCCATTAATCTAGTTCATCGAATAATTGCTCAACTCTTTGTTTTCCAGCTTTAAAGGGAGACGGATGAAAGAAATAACCTAACTGTGAGAGTTAATATTTTTCGATAGCAGAGGGAGAAGAAACCGGTTTAAGTGCTCAATACCACTCCAGGAAGAGCAAATTCAGACCATACTCTATGCACGGATTTATTGAGCAATTTAGGTAGCCACCCTCCAGAGAATTGCTGTCACTGGGAGAAGGTACTTAAAGGGCCATGTTCATCGCCCCAGAACACAGGGACTGCGGGGAGATTTCGGGTTGCTATTTTCATGGAGACATTTGTTTCCAAACAAAGGGCTCTCTGCCAGCTATTTTAGAAGCACTTGCATATTTATTCAGTCAACTCTGGGCCACGGACTGTCTTTGGGCACTGAGGTTTTATCAATGTCTATTTAAAGCAGAATGAAAAACAGCTCAAGATGGAAACACAGAGTATTTCCAGCCCAGAATGTGAGATGCTGCCTTTTCCTACAGGGCTCGTATCTGGTTTCTCCCTCTCTGCAATTGCCACCTGTCTTGCAATCGTTGGCATGCCCTCGTTTAATTGCTCTTTTGTTTTTAGCGGCACATAAAATAATAGTGCACCTTAACAAACTATAGATTTGCTGAAATATGGTGTGTAGGTGTGTACCGTTTTGAGAGAGAGCAAATCTTCCCTGTCAGGACTTATTTACAAGCTCCATCTGGTTACGTCCACCATGGACCCAGACAACGGTGAGACTCCTTGTCATGCAAGGAATTATGTGCTAGAACTCGTATGGTGCACGTTTAGGGAAGGACGCAGAAGGGAAAGACAGGCTCATCGTGTCAGTGGGACCAGATTTAAATCTCTAACTCTTGGAAAGATCAGACGAAAGTTCCTGATTCAGAATTTGTACTCCTCAATTGCTCTTTACCTCCAGTTCATTCCAGACATATCTATTAGGTACAAGGTACTGGGCTTTCAGTTAAGGATTCAGATAGGAATGAGGCTCTGTGCCTGCCCTCAAGATGCTCACAGTGAGAATAGAGAACACTTTGTTTTCTTACTTTCTCTAGTAAAGACACACCCAACTACCTACCTCCTGGACTCAAAAGCAAGTCTGACTTTTAAAGTCACCGAACAGAGGTGCCACACTGTAACACATCACACTGTTGAGAGGTGAGGGTGACCCACACCTGCTTCCTGTTACTACAGAAATGGGGGTACATACTTAGGAGAAAGGTGGCTTGAAAGAAGCATGGGAGGTAAAGCTGGGGATGGGCATCACAGGCAGAAAGATCAGCACACACACCCCGAGGCTGCCTCCCATGACAGGCATGCTGAGTAGTCAGTGGTGACTAGTGTGTCGGGGGGTGCATTTTGGGGAGCATGACAGGAGGCCAGTGTCCTGGGCAGGCGGGGGCAGGCTGAGCCAGCTGTGCAGGGCCCTGCCCATGCCGATACACTTGGAACGGATTCTGTAAGTGAGGACGGGCCATGAATCCCAGCATGGGATTATCTGGCTCAGAGAGGACACTTTGCTTTGTGGGTGTTAGGCCTGAGCCCCAAGGACAAATGTCAAATTTAAGAGTATCTTTTGTTTTGAGTAAATGGACCACTGGACCATAAGGAGCATCAGCTGCTCTGTATAGTCACGAAGGACTCTACCGATGAGGCCAGTTTTTGGAGGCCAGAATGGATCATTATCCTAGCAGGAGGAAGAACAACAGGAGCTAACGCTTAGCTAAGAAAGGCCTTCAGTTCCTGCCATAAATTATTTCATGTATTCCTTACCACAGCCATATGAGGTAGGTACTATTGTCATCTTGGTGCCACAGACAAGGAACCAGAGGCACAGAGATGCTAAGTAACCTATCTGAGATCACACAGCTACGTGAGTGGTGGGCCGGGACCAGAATCCAGACTGTCCCTCAAGTCTGTGCTTTAAGCCAGTTACCTTACTTACCCTGCTGCTCTTCAGAAAGGGGAGTAAACAGTGCAACTTGAGGTCTGATCCTTGAAATCCCACCGGGACAGATCCACCCCTTCAGTGACCGTTTGTTGTATCAGGACAGGACCAAAGCCAGAGGATCCAAGAAAGCAAGACTCAGCTGCCCATAGCTCAGGATGGGGGAAGGGCTGAGGGGGCCTGAGCAAGACAAAGGCAGGTCAGCGGGCTACTGACCAACAACTGAAGCACTACAGGGAGCTCTGGAAGGGGCTGAGGCTCCCCCAGAGTCTGTTCCATTCCTGTCAAGATACAGGAACACCTGACCGACTAACATGTAGAACCCCCTTCATGATATTTCACATATAGGCCACTCGACTGTTAGGATTTCTAACTAAATTGATTTTTTTTTTTTGCTTAAATAAAATTTATAGAATTTTATATTACTGCTGTGAAGGTAAAAGCAGTATTGTCTGACATAAATAGGAGTTAAGAGTAAAAAACAAACAGGGTTTTCAGGTTGATTGCCTCAATAAAGTTTTACTGGAACAAAGCCACGCTCTTTCATGAAGCTCTCGTGCCGCAGTGGGAGAGTCAAGAGTTGCACACTGAAGGGCCTGTGAGGCTTCAACCATGTACCGTCTGGCCATTTAGGAAAGTTTGCACACCTCCGAAATAAATAAAACCTCGTCCTAACTAGGTACAGCTGCCTGTCCTCTCTCTAGTAGGAAGAGGGAGTAGCAAAGGTTTAAGAGGTATGAATTAAGGATGTACTGGCATCGAACCGAGATTTTCTCATCAGTAATACAAAGATCGAACGAATATGGAAAAGGGACTGACTTCATCACTCTCCGATTTGAGATGATTGCATACAAAGATTAGTGCTCCCCCAAATTAGGTTTCTTGTAGGCTGTGTGCAGAATTTACTCTGGGGAAAACACTGTACTGAACTTGACGTGAAATTAAATAATACATGATAGAAAATGCGATTTGGGAGCAAAGGTGGGTGAAGATACTGAAACTGGGTAGCATTAAATCCACCACAGATCGCGGTCATTAGAGAAGTGAGGTGTAGTTGAAAAGTTCCCGGAACTGGAATGAGGACCCATGGCTTAAAGCCAGCAGTGTGCTTTAAGTGTATATATAATATAAAGTCTGGGACCACCGACTGCCCTATTATCACCCATGTCCCTCCTGCCATGCGGCTGACTGCACAAGCAGGCCAGGGGTAAGATCTGGTTGGGAGAAGGGAGATGATGGACTCAGGGAAGGTGGGCCAGAGTCCCAAATAAAGGGTGGAGAGAGATGGAAGGTACCCTAGGGGCAAACAAAGGAGGAAGCAGGGAGTGAAAGAGACTTTGCTTCCTTGGTGATCCGGTGCCAAGTGGACGCTGCCCGGGACACCCCGATGGCCTCACCTTGAGCTGACTGATGCAGGGAGGGGCCCAGGCGTCCTTTCTAATACCCCAGTTCGGTTTTCCCCATGGAGTTGGGTTCCACGATACCAAGATCCCATCCCATTCTCTGATTACACACGTCCCAGCATCTCCAGGCAAATGAGCCATCTGCCTCCCAGTTTCCAGTAGCTGAGGAAGGCGGATATTTATTTTAGAAACTATGCCTGCAAGCTTTAACATAATATTTGGGGCTGTATATCTACACGGTGGTGTTATAAACAATTCAGAATGAAGAGAGCCTCTGCCCTTCTCTTTTCTCCTGGAGGAGGAGCTGGGCTGTATAGTTATTAAAATAAAAAGCATCTGTGGCAGCAGCAACCAGAGCACAGAACAGAGCCCGTGTTACCACCAGAGGAAGAATCTCCCTGGGAGAACAGCGATCATTATTTAGGACCTACTGTGTGCCACGCAGGGTGCTAAATGCATCATCCTCCTAATGGGCGATGCACGAAACAATCCAGCAAGGTTGCCCCACGTTGTAGGTTAGCTCCTTGCACTTGAAACAAAATGGCACCTCTTGCCAAGGATGAGGCAGCCAGACGGCAAGGTTGGATTTGAACCCAGCTCAGGCTCACTTCAGAGCCCTTTGTTCCTTTGCTCAGCTCTGTCCTGTTGCATCACGGAAATTTCTCCTTTTTCTGAGGTGAGAATGTGCTGAGCGTCCCTTTTCCAGGAGCCAGGCTGCAGGGAGAAATGTGTTAGTAAAGCTGAAGGAATTTTAATACTTCCTTTGCAGTCTGAGTGTTAATGGGCCTGAAGTCCCACAGTGGCACTGACATCACTGGGCTGCCAGTGCCCAAACGGAATTGGGTTTTTTTAATCTCCTGAACAGATGCAGGAAAACAGTAACATTTGGCAAGTGGAAAGGGACAGCAGATTTTTACTTTCCAGCTTCTGCAACGTTTTTAGATACAAAAATAAAAAGTTTCCAGCCTTTCTTTTACTTTTGGGGGGCTCTGTGGGGGATTTGTGTGTGTGCGCGTGCATGGGGTAAAAAGGAGAGGGGCGGGGTTAACGCTGCCTCTCGGTGCAATAGAACAAAACGCTCACGCTGAACCTTGGGAAGGCAGTAACAGGCCAGGACGCAACACGGGAACAAATGAAGAAATAAACTAAAATTAGAAAGACATTAAGTGCCCTGATGATGATTTTTATATAATTTCCCAACTACACAGGGCAACCTACAATATGAATTTCCTCGTTCTAAAGCCAGTAAAATCCAGCCATGGAACCAATGAGCACATCGATATAATTTGCGCCTCAACAGTAGTGATTTTAACCGAGGTTAAGTGCCTTTAATCCAAAAGGTTTGTTTTAATGTAAGTTTAACAGTAGAGGGGAAATGAAACACAGAACAACAGAAAGCTCTCGTGGAGGTATCAAAGTGTCCACGCAAAGCACATTCATTCTAGCCAATCGACCCGTGGGGACATTCGTGTCTGAGGGATAAATCAGAATTTAAAGACTTTATAAAAAGCTGTTTTTAAGCTCAATATGCCCCAAATGAGAAGGTGTCAACGAGCACTCAGGGATTCCCCAAATCAGAGATTATTCAACTGCTTTATTCTACAAATATACTTATGCAACTGTCAGGGGGGCAAAATTGTTGTGAAATTAACGCTGAACAGCGTTCTCAAGCAAAGTCAAAGACATGTTTTGCCCACCACTCAAAAAGCATGGCCCACATAAACATAAGCTCAAAGGCAATATGAAGAGGTTCCTTTGTGAATTAGTGGCCGGGGTTTTTCAGAAAGAAAAGCAACAGAATGGGGGTGGCAGGCACAGTAACCTCCGCAGTGTTTCTGTTACAGACATGGGGCAAGGGCATTCCATTTGGAAGGCCAGAGGCCCAGAGGAACCTGGTCAAATGTAAGAAGCATCCAGAGCCCACTACTTCCCCTTTATCATGGCACATGAGTCTTGATTCTGGCCTGCTTCGTATCTTTCATTTTCCTATTGGCCTCCTGACCCCAATGTCTAGCCCATCCTTGGATCCCCTTTTTTGTCATTGAGCAACCTGATGGCCTAGAACTGGCCAAGTGAGCCCCAAATCCCACCACTTGTCCATGTTAGCTTCTCCGCCTTTTTGGGCTTTTGCCATGCACAGTTACACAAGATGCCTGCTCTGCTCAACCATTTTCGACAGCAAATCCACCAGAAGATCTAATGTCCTCTAGGGGAGAGAACTGGCAAGAGGAAGCTGATTGGAGAAACCCTGTTGTCTAAACAGGATTAAAAGCATCAGTTCTCACATGCCTAGGCTGTCAGTCAATATTAAAGTTCCTCTTACCCAGGTAGAAAACACAACCCCAAAGAAGCTGCAGAACTTGTTCTGGGCCCACAGCAGGTAAGTGAAGGGCTGAGGCATGCATACCCAGAACTGCTTTGTGCCTGACACCTTTTCAGGAAGGAAAGCTAGGGACATGTTGGATTTGGCTGTTGTCTTTTAAAATAGCAACATCGAGGGGCACCTGGCTGGCTCAGTTGGTGGAGCATTGGACTCTTGATCCTGGGGTCATGAGTTCAAGTCCCCTGTTGGTGGCAGAGCCCGCTTAAAATTTAAATAAATAAATAGTCACATTTAACCACTTGACCAGTCTAACTTCACTGAGCAAAGCATCATGCTAACCTCAGGGCTACAAGGTGAGGAAGACATGATGCTTGCCTTGCCTTTTAGGAGTTTATAATCAGTCAAGCCAGGGAGCCTCAGCAGTGTGTGAAGAATCACACTGTAATCAAGTTTGTGACTCATGGGGGTATATTCAAAGCACTATAGGAACATGGGGAAGAATGAATGGTGTGGAGTGTGGGGTGGGGTTCAGGGAGGCTTCCCAGAGAAAATGACATTTCTGCCAGCTCCTGGGGCTCATCTGAAGGGAAGGCAGTAGACAGTCAATTCCAGGGTACAGCCTCCAGAGAAACATGGAGCTGTGAGGCTCGTGGGTCAGCATGGCCCAGTGTGGCTGGAAGTGGGGGTGCCTATTGGTAGGAGAGGAGCAGATGACAGTGGGAGATGAGCTGAGCATGAGATCACAGAGCAACCACAGGTGGCATATGTCACTGACCACTGGGTGAGCAACCTAAAGCAGAAGTAGGCAAAGTGTGGCCTTTGGGCCAAACCCAGCCCTCTGCTTGTTTTTGTAAATAAAGTTTTATTAGAGCACAACCAATCTTTGTTTATGTACTTTCTATGGTTCCTTCTGGGATATAGTGACAGACACAGAGATTACACGGCCCACAAAGCCAAAAATATTTTCTTATTTGACCCTTTTAAGAAAGTTTGCTGATCCTTGGATTAAGGATTTGAACTATTCATTTGGGTTCCTGTAATTGACCCAAATGTACATGGTCAGGCTTTCTATATATACTCCTACGGTCTCTATGTGGCATCGTCTTAAACCTTCTCCTTCCCCATCATGGACAATTAGTGGTTTATCTGTCTCATAAGCTTGTCCGGACATCTCTTTCACAATCCTAAATTTTATGTCTTCCTTTATTCTCTTATTTCTTATTTTAGGGCCACATACTTTCCTTTGCTGACATTGTTTCGAGCCTCCCACCCCACCAGCAGTAGCTCATCACTCAACTTTGAGTCATTTTGCTTCCTTTGCCTCCTCCCTAAGTTCTTCATAAATTTTTGTACCACTTTTAGAATGCTGCTGAAAATCGATTTTTTTTCACTTGCTGCTACCGCTTTCAGATCCCGTGCTTTGACAAATAGCTACTCCTCTGCAAAAAGCCTCCCCTAGTTTTACAAAGCCCTTGGAAAATACAAGGTATACCCACCAGCATTTACAGAACAGAAACAGGAAGAAATAATCATGCTTTTCCGATCCGCCACACTAAAGGATTTCTTTTACTAGGAAATCCCCTTATACATTGAAAACCAAATTTGAGCTATAAAAATTAAATTTGCACATGATTTTCTAGGGGGTACATCTCTGATATGCAACAAGGAGCATGATTATTGTTTAATTAACCACTTGCAATAGCATCAAAAAGGGAAGTCAGAGTTGTAAAAGATGCTTTTTATGGCATGTAGTATGTATTACTACTGGGATCCAAATCCCAGCACTGCCCCTTACTAATTGTGTTACCCTAAATTAATTAACCTCTCTGTACCTAAGCTTCCACATCTGCCCAAAAAAAAAGGGGAAGGAAGGGATTATAACTAATCTATCTCACAGAGTTGTTGTTAGGATCGAATGGGACAAAGTATTAAAAATGGTTAAGTAGTGCCTGGCCTATAGAAAACACCTAGGCTACGTTAGCTATTACTATAATAGGATTCTTAGGTTTCTTTCTTTCCTTCAACAGCACAAAGAATAAGAACAGCACCGTGGGACCTGACGGGTCTTCCTGAGCATGGAGTAAGTTTTTACCTTCTGTCTTTCCGATTCCCTACTTACGGATGCTTTCCTCCCACACTCCTGGCCCACCTGGTTTGGGCGGGATCAACCCCAGGGCTGGGCTCCAGGGATTGGCACGTGATCCAGACCTAGCCAATCACAGTGGTTTACCTCTCCAGCACCCCCAAGGTGGGACAGTTATATGGGCGCACGAGGCCAATGAGAACCAGGTCCCAGGGCACTGATGGAATGACGGGGCCCCGGGCCTCTTTTTGTGTCAGGCAGACTCTCAGCCGCCGCTGTTGGTGGCATCTTTAGTAGCCATTTATAAAATCTTCCTGGAAACAAAACCAACACAGTAAGAAACAGCTGTGGGAGGCAAAGGGGAACCATTCCCCGAAGAGGAAGGCAAGCCCTCAGGTGCATATGGGTTACTCTGGACTGTCCAGTTCCCTGTGCCAATGTTTTAAGCTAATGCCAAGTTTGAGCTGAGGTTTCTGTCACTTGCATCCCAAAAGTTCTGACACATTCTAATGAGTCCTCATGACCTACAGCAAGAATTGAATGCAAATCTTGCTAATCTTGGTACTGCCGAGAAAACATGGCAAGAAGAGGGAAGAACTGAACTGTGATCTTGGTTCTGTCTTTAGCCAGCTGGGGATTGCTGGGAAGACAGTTTCATCTTTCTGGGTCCCAGTGTGCTTTTATGTCAAGTGAGAGAGGTGAGTGAAAATCAATCTCTAAGATCCTTTTTCAGTTCTAACATTCTATGAGTCTCTATTATGCTTGGATTCCTTTCAGTTGCGAACACTGTGGTATAATTGGTTACTGATTCTCATATTTTCCTGCTTCTTTCTGTTTCAACTTTAAAAAGATCCTATTAGACCCTCAGTCTCTATACTCCAAGTGTTTATTCCTTTCCCTTCAATTTCTTTCTAAGGAAAATATATTTATTTTTGTATACTTGGGCATAATGATCCCATTTTCTTCTCATTTCTATATTTTTAAATCTAATTAAGGTGATAAGTTCCTTGAGGGTTGAAACTAGAGTTTTCCTGTGGGTGTAAACATTATTTTTTTTTAATTGGCAACCAAGCTGCCAGTTTTTACAGAGCAGCAGGATATGGGTTTTAAGTAATGTAAGCAGGAAATGGGTCTCCAGCCCACACAAAATAAATGCAAAAGTACTGACTTACCCTGAGTCCACATCTGGCTTACTCATTTATAATTTCAGCCTAGACTAAAATTCTCCCACAGAACTGCAGTGTGACAGCCATGTCTACAGAATGTCAGACCAAAAATGGAGTGTCAGGGGATCATCCTGTGAGTCTCACTTACACATAAAAAAAATCTGGCTATTTCAGGGCAATGCCATGCTTTTCTCTTCAATGGCAGGGTTGGGGGGCCTGGGCTAAGTGAATATTAGCTCTGTATCTTCACATTCATTGATTTTAAGTAATTCAATAGCTCTAAAGTGTGGAGGGATCAAAGAGAACTGGCTGGGATGTGGTCAACTGACCCATCATCCACACATAGAACTTTCTGGAGAAAAAAGAAAAAACCCCTCCCAGGAGGGATTGGCAGCATGCTTCCCTGTCTGATGACCCAGTCCATTCTTGTTCATCAGGACCCTAAATACGAACAAGTCCCCAACTTCAACTGCTTTAATGGGCACCTCTTGGCAAGTATAACAAAATTAGCTGGAGGCAGAGGTTTTAGGGTCGGTTGGTGTAGCAATTCAATAATGCCATTCGGGGCCCTATTTCTGTCTGTCTTTCCACTCTTCCATCCATAGTGCCTGCTTTGTCCTAGAGGTGACTTCCCTTGGAGTTGGAGGATAGCTACTAGGGGCACTTGGGGCTACTTGCTTCCTTGTTCACATGCATCAGGAACTGTCCCAATATTCTAAGCATGCGTTTTTTGTTCTGTTTGGGTCATTTTATTAGGACAAAATTTCAAATTTGCTCAGAAGTTACAAGAATAGTACAAAGAACCCCTGTGCACCCTTCATCTAACTCACATTTCCTAGTATATAATATACAACAGTATATTACAATGCTATAATCTACAGTCCATGTTCAGATTTCACTCACTGTCCCAATAATGTCCTTTATAGCTATTTTTCTCTCTCTCTTTTTTTTTTAAAGATTTTATTTATTTATTTGAGAGAGAGAATGAGATAGAGAGAGCATGAGAGGGGGGAGGGTCAGAGGGAGAAGCAGACTCCCTGCTGAGCAGGGAGCCCGATGCGGGACTCGATCCCGGGACTCCAGGATCATGACCTGAGCCAAAGGCAGTCGCTTAGCCAACTGAGCCACCCAGGTGCCCCTCATTCATTTCACAGTATCTGTTGAAGAGCAGACATTTCTTATTTTGATCAAGTCTAATTTATCTTGTTCTCTTTTACGGATACTAAGCACAAGTTTTGAATTCATTCTCATTGGACTAGCCTAGGTTACAAATTCACGCTATGAACCAGTAACAGAATATGACAAGCTGGGACAAAGAATAGGATGCCCGGCTTGAGTCAGCTGAACTGTTCCCAATCCTGCTGTTTTTTCCTCAAGTATAGAAACCCAAGAAATGGAAAAGCATATTAAACCCTGGGTACATTTAGGAAAGGTGAAGTATGGAATGGATGCTGGGCAACATCCTCTAGAAGCTGCTCCAGGAAAAAGCCAGTCAACCAGCTGAGCACCCTCAGAGCAGTGCTGCTGGCTCTGGGACCTTTCCCTCCTCAGTGTCCCCACCACCCAATGGCCACATTTCCCAGTCCCAAAATCTGAGCGCCTTTGTCCTGTAACATGCATCTTTGAACCAGCCTGTAAGATCATGACTGAAGTACCCGGCTTTTTTTTTTTTAAAGAAAGAGCATGCACGAGCTGGGGTGGGGGTGTGGTGGGATGGGCAGAGGAAGAGGGAGAAAGAATCTCAAGCAGACTCCCCGCTGAGAGCAGAGACTGATGAAGGGCTCCATCTCACAACCCTGAGATCATGACCTGAGCCTAAATCAAGAGTCAATTCCTTGACTGAGCCATCCAGGTTCCCTGGTACCTGGCTTTTTGTCTCATACTCTTAGAGGGCAGGGGCCATGTCTCAGGCATCCCCAGCGCCCTCTTACACCACGAGCCCAGTGCCTCACTCACCATCTGCCTTCACCAAATCCCCAAGTCATGGGCTGAATGAAGCAGCTGCAATCACATTAAGTGCTTCACCCGGCACACAACCCTACGTCTTCCTTAGGCCTGCCCGAGCCAAGCCATTTCTTGTCACTTTCATGTCCCCTCCATGTGAAAGCACCAAAGAGAGAAATGTAAGTAATGAAGTTTTTTGTAGTGTACATACTGTCTTTATTAAATGATGTATATTTCAAGTCCCCATTATCAGATGTTTACGGACCGCTAATTTTTAATTTACTAAAATGTTCTCTTTTGCATTAAAAAATGTATAGTTATTTGGAGGAGGGGGTGGCTGGGAGGAAAAAAGCCTAAATCAAGTTTGGAAAAATGCCAATGCACCGAGTTTCTAAATATTTCTCCCACAACAGAAGTTTTATGCCCCCTTTCCCTCTGAAAAAGGGCTGATTATTACTACCATTAATATCCATGCCTCTCGTCTCATTTTGTTCCCACTGATACAGGCACAACTTCTTGTTCCCACTGTCAGGATGGGGAAATGGAGTCTCTAAGTGGCTGTGTGATATACCTGAGATCCTCGTGGCCCTGAAGCCCACGGGGAGTTAGTACCACTCTGGAATACAGATCCGCCATCCACAACACACAGCTCCTGCCTTTTCCCCAACTGCCACTCCAGTTTTACCTGAAAACCCCCGCAGTTCTTCTGTTTTCCTACCCCTTCTGTTTACACCTAGCCTTGGCAATCTATCCTGAGTGTCACGTCTGAGTTCCATGAACTCTGTCCTCCGCGACTTGATTTTGGAAGCTGAGCAAATCATATTTATAGATTAGACAAAGACAGAAAAAAAGTTTTTTGAGCCTCCACTTACATTCTTTGGACATTCCCACTTCAAAGCACTTCTGGAGTCGACAGTATTGGCATCGATTCCTGGTGACTTTATTAATAACACAGTTCTTATCTCGGTGACAAGTGTAAATCATGTTCTTCTGAATACTTCTGCGGAAAAAGCCCTGCAAGCAAGCAAGAAGATGAGAAGACTAAGTAGAACTACCAAGTTTCATGAGAAATCAAAACCAGCCTTATCATTGCATTGATTGCTCCGTCTGAGTCATGAAGTGATGGCAGCAGAAAAATTAACTTGTTTGAGCCTTAAAATCCTTGTGAAATATTAATAGTCAGCTCTCCCTTTGTTTCAAATCAGAAAGCCCCTTTTAATCAAAACTAGACATGACCATTATTATCTTGCTGAAGGAAAAATGAGTACCAAGCTAATTCACTTGGAGAACATTATGCGGAGCTGGGTTCCCTCCAAACAGACTTAACTTCATAAGCAGCTCCCTTTCTGGCCAGAAAAATTCAGGTGAGCCCACTATCAAGAAACCCAATATAAGAGGCATCACATCTGCAAAAGAAATGATAAGATTCAGGGAAGAATGAGGGCTTCTCAGGAAAGTCTTTTCCACTTCTTCCCCACATATTTAGCTCATTACAACATCTAAAATATGATTTAATTTACAGAGCGTTTAGACAAATATTATCCAAGGCTGGAAACAAGGCATAAAAAGGCCTGCCCACTTAATGGCACATTGGAGTGGTGCTGTCCAAATAGCTTTTGAAACGAAAACTAATAAAAATGAAATAAAATTTAAAAACCGACTCCTCAGTTGCACTAGCCACATTTCAAATGCTCAAGAGCCATACATAGCTCGTGGCTGTCACACCGGACAGCACATGTATGGGAGATCTTCATCATGGCCAAAAGTTCTGTGGGACAGCACTGTTCTGCAGCATTAGCTTTTTGACAAGCTTACCTAAGAGTCATCGGACACTCTTGGGAAATGTAACTTTGTTTGACTTACTCTTTACGATGGATTGGACACAGGCTCCGTAAAGACTGTAAAAGGCTGGTAAATTCCAAATCTATTTGTTAAGGATAGGTGCAAAGATTTCTGTCTGGCTGAAATACAACCAAAGAGCATTGTTTTATTGCCTTGTAGGACATTAACCAGTTTTGTATCTGACTCTGCAGTCTGATCCCAGCATTCTTTCTTCCTTTCACTGTTATCTACCAAGCAATCTACCTAGCCACCTATATATTTTGCTCAAATCCTCCTTTGAACCAGCTTTGCCATCCTGCTATTTCTCTCATTCTTGAGTTCAATAAATCTTCAACTATGTGCTTACTGAATATTTGAATGAGTTGTTACTTCTCAACTTTCTGAAAATTATACTTTGTCAAAAGCAGCAGTTTATCCCAATTTTTGTGAAAAGCTGATGAAATAAAGCAGACTGCAGACTCATGAGCACATGGTGGCCACCTTCTCCTCTTTGTCCTCCTCATTTCTCCCACACGGTTTTGCAGACAATGGATAATCAAGGGCTGCTTGTTACTCCACAGATGAATGAGCAGTGAGTGAAGGGTATACCTGCTGTCTTTTCTCTCTCCTAATTGCCCGACAAATACCTCCATATTGCTAGGAGTATTAAGAGCAGGGAGCTTTACCTTCTCAACTGTGATGTGACTTTTACCTACATTAGCAACAATTCTCTTGGATGTAAGAAACACGCCACCGAATGTGCTAAACAGCACATAAGACTCACCATCTGAGTTCAACTTTCCCTGTAGTGCATTAACGCTCCAGGAACCAGAACTAAAAACATTTAGAGCTAAAGCACATTAACAAAGAAAGCTCATGTAACACACATTGTTTAGGATGTTTACGTGGGCACCCTAGGATTTTAATGTCTAAATAAACATATTTTTACTGGCATGGTTCAACTGTAAACGCCTGGAAATCTTGTTTAAGGTTGCAACTCCTGTCACATCCCAGACACACACATTTTCCAAGAAAACAGTTTATTTTGGTACCTCTGGAGCTACAAATATGCTCCAAATCTAAAATAACAGGTTACCAATACTCCGAGCCTCTAATAGAAAATCTGTGCAGAGTGGTCACCTCAAACATATCTTTTCATGCAAAAAATATACCTACAGGACACTTTTGGCTGCCAGATGTACAAACTCAATTTACAGAAACTGCACTGCTCTCCTGCCAAGAAACACTGACCCAATGGAAGATCCAGTCTTTTTTGCATGTGTGAAACCAGTGAGGTATGGACAAAGGTGACCTCCTCCATTTATTAAAAAGCCAAAAATATTCAGTTCAGCAAATTCTTAGTGAGTGACCAAGACGGGGAGAAAAACAATCTCATGATATACAAATGAAAGAAGAGAGAAGTAAAGAACTTTCTATGTCATTAGTTATCCACTCAGTCTGCTTCAGTAACAGTGTCGGCAGAAACTAAATAGGTCTTCTTGGTTTTCCAATCAGATTTTTGGCTAGATATCAGGAGAAGGTCTAAGTTTCAGTAAATCATTTCCACCACGGTAGAATACTTGCTGACTAACATATATGCTGGGAGGTATTTTTATACATGGATTGGGTAAACAGAAAAGCCCTCTGAGGCCAAAGAGAGGTTTGCATTCTACAAATCCTCCTCCTAGGAGATGTGAGATATTATTATCTAAGCCTTATTTCCTCATAGACCACTGCTTTGAGGCTTTGAGGACCTAACGTGTGCCTGTGGGTGACACGGGAGCCCCATGCCACCTCAATTCTATCAACTCAGTATTTTTACTTAAGTTGACTCTTCCTTTTATTTTTAACATTACTTAAAATGGAGGAAGACCTTTAATCTCTGGCTTCATTTGAAAACCAGCACTAACTGTCAATATTAAAAGGCAAATATAACACAAATAAAAGCAAAGTCAAGCAAAATAATAATCAGATATTATTTCGCTCTCACTAGATACTGGATCTGCTAAGGGCTGAGCACCCCAGACTGTCACTTCTCGCTGAAAAGGGAGCTAAGCAAATGTTAGAGACAGATTGGCACTGACTTGAGACTTTCTCTTTGAGGAATTCAGAGAAAGTGCTTCTCATTATGTGGTTCAGTGAGATGGAGAGCCATGGACCTGTGCTGCCTAGAATTGGAAGCCTCATGTTTGAGAAATAAAACTGCAACCCAATCTTGTCATATGTAAAAAGGGGCTTTAGAAGTGCTGCATCCAAAGGGTGATAGTCCTTTAAACAAGTGGATGGGCAGAGACACATCTGGAGGAGAAAGCCCTGAGAAGCTGGGCGTGTAAAAGGAAGGATTTGGTCCCATTGGGAGGAGCAGTCTGGGGGGTGAAGAGGGAGAGAGAAGAGGTAGGAGACAGGAGAGGAAGAGCCGTGGAGAGGAAGTGCAGGGGCTGGATTGCAGCCTCCTCATGACCACTATGTGGCCTTGGGCAACTCAGCCCAAGGAGGTGAAGCTCTCTCGTCTTCTCAGTGAGGGGCTTGGGTGGCTGATTTCCAAGATCCTTTCCAGATGTACATTTCTGGGATTCCAAGTGTGTCATCACACCAGAGAGTGACAAGGTGGGATGCCTTGAAAGTGAGGATGAAGGAGTTTCTGTGAGCAAGGAAGGGGTGGTGTTTGAAGACTAAGGAAGAACAGGTCCTCCACCTGTATGGGCAAAAACTGCAATTTGCAGGGGACTAGTCTAGGGTTACTGACACCACAACTTTATTCTTTTTTGTTGGGGGGGAGGCCGTGGGGGAGGGGCAGAGGGAGCAGGAAAGAGAGAATCTTAAGCAGGCTCCATGCTCAGTGCAAGCAGGACACAGGGCTTGATCTCACAACTCTGAGATTATGACCCAAGCAGAAATCAAGAGTTGGATGCTTAACTGACTGAGCCGCCCAGGCACCCCCACAGTTTTATTCTCACTTTCCTGAAACATCCTTTTCCCAGTAAACCCAGAAAAATTCTGTCTTCAAGATGTATGTCACCTCATCCAGGAAGCCTTCTCTGACTGATCCCAGCACACATAAATGCTTCCTCTTCTAGGTAACCCTGGTATTTGCTTATCTTTCTATATTATTCCAATTCAAGTATAATATTTAAAATATTAAATAGTACTGTTCACTTCGGAGGATACATGGGCAACATGGGGGAAAGCCAGGCTGTGGCCAGCAGTCACAGTCCCGGGGAGCCAAATGGGTATCACAGATTTCTACAACTGGGTGTCACAGTACCACCAGCAAGTGCGACTTCTTCCTTGCTGATGCCCTGACAGAGAAGCAGGGACAGGAGGCCAGCTTCCCCAGAACTAAAGTGGGCAGGTTGTTGGGCTCCCACGTGGCCTCAAAGCAGTGTTTAAGGTGCCTTCCCCGGAACCAAGACTGTGGACTTGGGTGGGGGTAGGGAAAGACTGGAGGCAATGGCTATTCGACAGATGGTAGGGAAGTACTTCAGTATTTCAACACCTCATAAAACTGTATGGGTGCATATTAGCTGAATATCCCCAGTACTGGGACAGGGAATTTACATGGTAGATAGTCAATAAACAGTTGTTAAATGAACAAATGATGATGCCCTCAGCTCTAATCCGAGACAGAGTGAGAATCCTGGATGTACTATACCTTAATTCCATAAAATATTCCTCCACAGTAATGCATTCCCTGAGGATGATATTGTCTGTACTTAAGTGAGCAGCCGGGTTTCTCAGAAGTTAGTAGAAGATCCACTGGTTTGACATGTAATCATGTCAAGACTTCTGTTGGTTAACCATGTTAAGCATCATTAACATGGATTTGTGTTGGCTAGCTATGATTTCTGTTGTTGATCATAACTTCTGTTGGTTAATCTTGAGTTCTCTAATTATGACTTTTGATGGTAAATCAGGACTCCTGTGTTTGTGAGAAACACAATTAACACTCTAGCTACTTAAATCAAGAAGATAGATCTGCACCACAAACTGAGTCCAGTGTTTTCTGACCACAGTTTTTCTAACCTTTCTTACCTCATGCTCTTCTACTCTTGCTATCAATGAACTGGGATCCAAGCAAATGAAAAGAAAAAAATACTCCTATGGTGGCAAAGGCCACATATGCATTGGAGTGATTTGCTACATGTCTTAGCACTAATCCCAGAAGGCCCACTGCCTACTCAGGTTACTTCTGTCTCCCCTGGGGGATGCGAGGTACCATTGTTCTACCTAATTCTCTCTTACCTAAAGTGCAGACACACCCCTAGATCAAAAGGAAAGGTAACCATCTCTTTTAAATCTGAATATTCTCCTGTCCCTAAATATCTAAAATTCATAATTACCTTGGTAGACTAGTCCTATGTCCCAAATCTATCAAAGACATAGAGAAAAGTGCCTCATTGCCCTCCCTGCTTCATGTTTTGATCTGAGGGTAACTTCGGCCACCTTATCTCCTCTAACATTCTCAAATCATTTCTCTAATTCTGATACTTTGTTTTTTTCCTTCCGTGGACCATGTTTCAACTTCTGGTTTTCAGATGTCATCACACATAATATTCCCTACCATCTCCCAAACAGAGTGCTTTTTGTTGGTTTAGATACTAGCGTGGCGATTAAGAACTGGACGTTAGCTCGAGTACCTATGGATCTGAATTCTGACTCTGCTGCTTACTACCTGTGGGATGTTAAGTGAGTTACGCGAAGGCCCGTTTCCTCACTTGGGATAAGGAAAGCACCTACACTTCATGGGATTATCTAGTGTACCCAATTAAGTAAGGGACACATATAAAGTATGAAACCAATGCCCAGCACATAGCAAGTGCCCAGTGAATGGTAGCTTTTGTTATTGATGAAACCTCCTCTTTCCAAAGCCCTCCTCTGGAAAACTTCCAATACACATTTTGTATTTAAAATAAAGGCTCCCGGATAGGAAAGAACACTGTTCTGAATCTCTGAACAATACAGACTATTGTGGGTAGACAACCTCATGATTCCAAGGGCCATCTCTATATATACTCATTCCCGTACTGATTCATTCATCCAATGCCAATTAACTGGAGTGGATGTGGTGGGTTCTCCTGGGGCATACAAAGATACAGAAAGCATGGTTCCTGCTCTTTCTCAATGTTACCAGGAACATAAAATCAAGTGAATACTCTAGCAGATGCCACCACGCAGTGTGATAAGAACTTTTAATGGAAGCAGAAAGTGAAAAAGTGCCCAGTAGAGTGCCTGGCACATAGTAGGCCCACTTAAAATATTTACTGAGTAAAGGCCATAAGAATTCAAAGGAGTCAGAAGGGAGTTGGCGCTAGATTCTAGCTTTAATGAAGAGGTAGGCTTCAAATGGCAAGCTTTCCCTGAAGGAACAGCTCAGCTTTGCCAAGATCCCAGGTGAGAACATACAGGGAAGGGGCTGTGGTCCGGGTTGGCAGAGATGTAAATGATGGGCTATGTGTGTGCAAGACGCAGCTGAGAGAGCAGGTTGACAATCAGACTAGGCAGGATCTAGATGGCCATGTCGGGCATTTACTGGGGAACTACTCACTCTTCTGTGCAGAAGGTGGCTAGGGTCAGAATTATAATCTGCCAAGATTGTTCAGGAGGCTTTGAATCATGGATTTCCTCATGCATTGATTTAACACACACTGAAGTGGATAGTAAGCTTTGGATATGAATACAAATACCCATACCCCTGAACCTGCCCTCAGGTCTGGTCAGGAATGTAACCCAAGAATCCTCGATTTCTAAAATAACAGCGCAATCTGCTGACTCATATTTAATCATAAAGTTACTTATGAGAATTCACAGTGCAGTGTTTCCAATGGAAGTAGCTTTTTAGGCCTAGAGCCATTTACATCAGGTTCAACATGTGTGACATGTGTCGTGATAGTTTGAAGAAAGGCACTAAGTAAAAACTTATTTCTTGGGAGCCTGGGTGGCTCAGCTGGCTGGGCATCTGCCTTCGACTCAGGTCATGATCCCAGGGTCCTGGGATCAAGCCCCACATCGGGCTCCCTGCTCAGCGGGGAGCCTGCTTCTCCCTCTGCCTGCTGCTCCCCCTGCTTGTGCTCTTTCTCTGTCTCAAATAAAATCTTTAAAGAATCCCCCCAAAAAAGAAACCCCCCCAAACCTTATTTCTTTTATTTAAAAACAACAACAACAACAATCCGGCCACTCGGCACTATATCAGTCATAAAAAGCACTGGATCAGGAGAAATCCACCCAAAAAGTAACATGGGAAGCACATCTGTTTGCACTGGGCTTTTGCAGAGTTAATTCTTATCCCATGCAAAGTTCAAAAGGGTAATTTCCCCTTCTAGAGTGAAATAAGAGAGAGACAGTGAGGAGTTTTACTTCGTCGTTCTCCCTCGGTCATTAACGGGAAAATATTTCCACTCCATCTCACTCAGAAGGTAACCAGGTAGCTGTCCGCAGTCGTCATTCGCCCAGGCCAGCAGGGCTGGGGCCCGGTGAAGTGCGGCCCCAGGCCAGCACAGAGCTGCAATTCCCATTTCCAGCCAGAAGCAAAGATGCTGCCAGTGGGAGGTGAGCATGGAATAATCCCATCACGGCTACTTTGGGAAACACGGTTTTCAGACCAGGAAACACGTTGCCTTAAACAAACAAAAAACACCCTCCAGAGTGAGTGGAAGTCTATGCGTGACAATGTCTGAAAAGTTATTAATAGCAAGATTTGTGGGGGAGAAAGAGAAAAGTGAAGACCTTTTCACCCCACTGAAAGACAATGGGTGAGAGGGAGGGAGAAAGTAGAAAAACAGCCTACTATTTTGATGACAAACAGAGTTTCCTCCTGAGCGGGGAGGGTGGGCACGAATGTAACTCAAAGGCCACTCAGCGAGTTAGGGAGGGGGCCGCACTCGGGGCCACGGAAAGGAAAACAACCTAAGATTCATATTCCAAACAAGAAAGTTGAGTTGTCCCAAGGGGTAGAGGCTTAGAGTTATTTTTTTCTTTAAAAAAAAAAAAAAAAAAATCCTGACAGAACAAGATCCCACTGTTGGGAATTGAGTAAAGATGAATGAATGACAGTAGTGAAGCCCGAGTGCTCTGCTGTTTAGTAGCCCTGGTTTCTAGAAGGTCCATCATTCCACGATGCCTCTTGCCTGCTAACTGGGAAAGTGTCTCCTGTCCCTTCGCTTAGAATCTGACCATAGATTTTAGGCCTGTCTCCTTCCAATTTCCTTGGACCAGAAGCTTCTTTGGCACGTTTACTCTTCTCTAGGCTAGCAAGGCAAGCCTTTATCTTGGGAGAGGTCTAGAAAGATGGTGCTAAAAAGGCAATGACGACAGATTTAGCAAAAGCATCACCTCTGTGGGAACCAGTCATTCTGGAAGAGGGTGATGATGGCATTGTCCTGGACTTTGTCAGGTGAACCCGAGAGCTCAACCTCCAGAGACCCAGAGGCCAGTGCTCTCGATCCTTTTAATCCCCAATTAATTAAAACTCCCTGGGAAGGAATACCAATGAACAGGCAGTTCTTAACCGAGAACCTGAACTCACAACATCAGAAAGTCACGATCTAAACTTCCAAAGTTTTCAGTGTCCTAAGAAGGGCACCGAGCCATAAATTCAATTCACAGTGTTCTTTATTTTAGAGTAATATGATCCAGGGAAAAAATGCTACTAGGTAATATAAACTGGAAACCAACAGTAAGGAGAGATTAATCAGTTGGATAAAATGTCTTTTAATTTTGGTGAAAACATGTCTTTTTAGATTTCAAAAACATGACCTTGGATAAAATAATTTTTTTTAAGTGATCAGCTATCCTATGGGTCAATTATCATAACTCCACTCTAATCCACAGGTCTGGGGGCCAATAACCTCCAAACACAATTTTTGGGGAGAGAGTTTCATAAGGCAGATCCACATTGATAGTTAAACTGGCTGTTTTCAACAAGTGAAGCGATCTGTTCTGGGCAGGGCTGGCCTGTTCTCGGAAGGGCCTTGTGCTTGGTTACTGCCCTGCTCTCACAGTCTTGAAATTCTGAATAACTTTTGAACAAGAGCCCAGCATTTTCACTTTGTATTGGGTCCTGCCAATTAAGGAGCCAGCCTGGCTCTAGAATCCCATCTATTCTCTATCTAAAGGTTTCCAAAGTGTTAATGTTTGTGAGGACGTGGAAGTTTTGGGTAATCTCCTTCTCTGGTTGACCTCCAAGCTAGTTTTAAGACTGTAAATAAGACAGAATTATAGAAGTCTACCACAGTCACACTTACGCCAGGATCTCTTTGGGGTGCTTCCGAGCAAGTCCACCACTCTAGGAAGAGCCAGAAAGGAACACCATTTGGGAAGCATTTTATGTTTCACTATTGGGCTTTGTTTCCCACATGGGTAAGAGACTTTGGAGGGGGCTGGGAGGACCAGGAAGAATACGAAGAACTTTTTCAGAATTGGATACAGTGTCCTCCCAAATAGCATATATATTTAGGTGCAAGTTCAGGAGGGTGCCCAGAAGCTCATTCATGTACCTCCGAGATGTCTCTGACCCCCACTTGGAAGCCATTGACATAAAGAGTGAATTAGAAAGAAGGTGAAGAATCTGAGGTCAAGCAGTACATCTGTTACCCAGAGCATTTCTGTACAGCAGGTTAAATATTATCAATACTGTATCTTGGGGACCACTGCCCCTCTTCTCAAGATTTTGAGTTGAGATATGGTAGGGAGAAAAAAATCTTAAGAAAGCAAAAAAGTCTGAAATGGATGATTTCACTGAGCTCCACATAGCTTTCTTTAAATCTGGTCTTAAAATAAAAAAGAGAATTCACTTTAAACCAACTAAAGACATCTGTTTTCTAGATTACTTGGGTCAGTTATTTTGTCCCCTTCCACGGTGAAACCCATAGTTACCGATTTATTATCAGGATTACTCTAAATATAACTGGGCAAGAAGCCAATGCATTTTAAGTTTTCTAGTTCTCAAATATTTTACTGAGAAAATGCACCAAAATGGCTCCTCAGCTACAGCCCAGGAGTTAGCAGACCCCAGCTGCTTTGTGAATTACCAAATCTCATCTGGACTGAAAGGGGGGGCGTTGGGGCAAGCAGAAGGAGACAGAGCCAAAACATGCTCATATATGCCTACACCCTTTGCAGAGGAGCATAAATTTTTAAATCTCTTTTAGAAGTTTGGTATGCAACATTTCACCATCAACAAAGCCAGGTCTTAGCTCTGTCATGACACGCTGATGACAACGTACATCACCATGACAACTCTGCATATCACATAATTCAAAAGCCTTTCACAGAACCCAATAATCATCATGCACTTATATTCTTTCATAATGCTAAGAAGGACCTCAATTAGAAAAGAAAAAAAAAAAAAAAAAAAACGCTTGTCCACAATTTGTTGCCCCTTTTCCAAGGAAATTTAATATCCAGGGCCATTCTGGGATTTTCTCACTGGAATCTCTCTTGCTTATGTTATAGGTGGTTACATCCTGAATCCGAATTGAAAAGGAAGAAATCACAGAGGATGTGGGAGCAGGAGGGAAGCTGGTCAGGCATTTACAGTTAGGTCTTCAGGAGTCTCACAACTATAAAATAATGGGCATTTATCAGATGCAGCCTTCTGCTTCTCCTCACCACAGACACTGCTCAGACAGTGCAAAAATCTCACTCACAGTTTATTGAGAAAATACTGCTGAAGTTCCACCTCTCAAAATGCATTCTGTCCTTGTATGGAAAAGCCGTGGTGACTTCAGGCAATGACCTGACATGCTGTATTAGCCCAAACCCACAGCATCTAAACAATGACATCATCAGCAAAATCGTTTAGAGCCCGCCGGCCCTCAA
The DNA here is from genome assembly GCF_029215605.1 of Mirounga angustirostris. Lineage (NCBI taxonomy): Eukaryota > Metazoa > Chordata > Mammalia > Carnivora > Phocidae > Mirounga > Mirounga angustirostris. The sequence goes on along the minus strand of NW_026991709.1, from coordinate 138,718,402 downwards.
TGTGGGCCTTCTGTGTACCCACACTTGGCCAGGTCCCCCAAACCTACAGTGTTCTCTTTCACCTCTGTACCTTTACACATGCTGCTCCCTAGGCCTCAAAAGTCCTTTCCCTGCCTTGTTCATGCCCACTCATGCTCCAAGATAGCTCCAGGCACCTGTGAATCACATACTATCCTACCAGCACACACTCTGTTGTAACATTCTTGGTACAACATCGATCCTTGCACCTCTTTCTTCCTGGAAGCAGGAATCCTTGGAGGGCGGTATCTTAATCATCTTTGTGATGGAGCATATGCAACTTTTATAATTAAAAAGTAACAGGTTGCAAGTTATTTTGCTTTTTAAATATCATATGGAGATTCAGTGGGGAAGGAAGGGGAGAAAAAGATGAGCGGAGAACCCTAACTTCAACAAATAGAACCACCACCAAAATTCTTTAAGTATAAGGAAAAGGAAGGAGGAGGTTATATTTTCAATAGTAAACTCCAATATCATAATTCAGACAGCAATTCTAACTTCGTAATTTATCCCAACCTCCCTTCTTTCTTTTTCCAAATTAGCAAGAAATACGCTCAAATTTCACCCATAGCTCCTCTTTCTTGATCTTTAAAATTAAAGTTGCTATATAATGTCAGCACAGTGCCTGGATTTGAAGTTAAATAGGTCCCCAACGTAAAAGGTAAAAATCCTTTTAAACAACACGGACTTGTCTGCAATTAAGCACGTTATAGCCTCCACCTCAGCACTGTGCTATATAAAAATCCACTTCTGGAGCTACTGCTGTGTTGAGGTCCTTAACTTCTGTACTTTCTGTGCCTATTTTATAAGAGAAAATTGGGCAGAATACACACAATTTTTAAGTGTTCTTTCTCTGCGTTTCCATTTCATACCTGACTTTGGTTGATAAAAAAGAGGAGCAGTCTTTTGATTACACTGGAGAGAGGGGAAAAATAGGCCCCGCAATAAAAGAGGTACCTGCCAATTAGTTAGATTGTTCTCCAGTTTTCAATTAAAGGCCACCTAATGGATGTTGGGGGACCTTAAAACAGGTCTCTTTTCCCAAAAAGAGCTCTTATTTTTAAACTCTTAGCTTCATTTTCCAAAATTGCTGGCTTTAGACAGAAGAAACATGTATCTTGAGTGAAAAGCTCTATGTTCTTCTTCCATTTCCTGTATCAAAATTATATTTCTCTCCTCAGTGGCTACTTCCCATTTGGCTTCACGAAGCTCTGCTGCCCAGGATGGGTTTGCTAATGGACAGCAGTCCCTGATGTTGTACCCTGCTCTGGAAGATGGGGGGGTCAGATCTGGCCCCCCAGGCCAGTGAGGCTCATGTGGGAGTTTTGGGGGTGCTTCCTCCTATTCTTGCTTTCTTCAGATGATCATCCCCTGGAACTTTACTTACCCTCTTCAGTTTCTTCAAAAGGACAAGAAAAGAGAATTTAGGAGGGTGTGCTTATGTTGAACCCATCTGAAAGAACTTGCTTTTCCTAAGCATCGGCCTGTGCATGGAATTTGGGAATTATTTTCCTTAGATCAAACAGAAGTAAAAATTCCCTTGGACATGGTTGGCCTTCTTCCTTGGAACACACATGTTTTCAGGATTGGTATTTTTATCCAGAGTTTTCTCAAATGAATAATTAGGAGATGGCCACAGGCAGGTGTAGGAAAAAGAGTTGGGCTTCCATCAATCATGATCAAGCTACATTTAACCACCAAAGGACTGAATGACGTTTTGTAAACAATTTAGCAGTTTTGTTTCCGTGGGACAGCACTGTCCCTAGACCTCAGGGATCTGCGGAGGCAATGCCCTTTACTGCCAACAGGAGTTACAGAAGCTGGATAAATTCTTCAGGATTGGACCAAACACCCCTTCAGGGCTGCAAAAGCAGCCATGAATCGCATGATCCTGGTAATCTGAGAGTTAATGTATCTATGCGGGGGAAGACCTAATGTATCTCATACTAATTCCTATTTGTTTTTAACATCACCTAAAGTTTACTTGGTTCAGACCAAAGACGGCTGCAAGCGACACATCGGGACTGAACATTACACCTTAGCGGGCATCAGAACGGACCTTGTGAGAACACCAGGCAGTGACACAAAAGTAATGTTTGAATCCTGCCAAGAAAACGAGAAGGGCTTTTAGGAGCCCCTCAGAAGGAGATTCTGAATTAATTTGTAATTTCAGGTTTCCTAATGGCTTTTATGAGCTTGCTTATCCAAAGTATTTCAGAGCACCATCTCTTTTAATTTTTAATTTTTATCCGCGCTGTTCTCCAAAAATACGCTGATCTGAATCATTGCCCCCTCATCTTGTTATCTTAATAGGGGAAGGATAGAGTATCATGCCGGCCATTCCGCATTAGGTGTCCTCATTTACAGATTGAAGAAAAAAAAAAAAGTGCCGGACATAAATTATTTAAAATCTATTGTATCAGTGTGTGTTCCGTAAGCATTCACTACCGGCAAAGCAGACAGATTATTTTTCACTTTTAATTGTGTTGATACCTTATCTGCTTTGTTGAAAGTGGAGAGTGGTATGTGAAACCGCGTCACAAGCTGAGGAACAGAGAAGTGATGGGGTCTATTATTTAAAGCCAAAGTAACCCATTTAGTGGAAGTAGCTTCTAACACACTGCGAAGGAAGAGGAAACCTAGAGTTGCTATTTACGTTTGTAATGTGGGTCTATTACCGTGTCAAACATGAGCGAGGGTAGGACAGAGCCAGCTTCCTTAAAGCAGCTCTTGGCTGAGGGAGTCCATGACAGCACGCACATCACACCAGCATCCAGGCACAAAGGCACCCATTGTGTGTGAGTGACGGGGCGGGGGGGGGGGGTCAACGATCACCCCCGCATTCCTCCGCCCTCTGCCCTCCACTTCTCAGGTATGTGGTAAAAAGCAACATAAATCAGATGAGATCATCTCTAGGTATGCTTGAAGACATTGTCCTAAAAAAAAAAATACTCATGGCAATGAAAATATATTTAGGTAATAAAATTACTAACCTGTGATTGGCACCTGACTGCAATGAAATCATACATAGGATACGAAGACTCATTACTAGAAATTCAAAATAAGCCCTAATGCTTCTCCTCCCTTTTGATCCCCAAAGGCCTACATCAAAAAATGACCACAGGCAGGGGTGCTTGGGTGGCTCAGTCAGTTGGGTGTCCGATTCTTGGTTTCCGCTCAGGTCATGATCTCGGGGTCATGGGATTGAGCCTGGCGTTGGGCTCCACACTCAGTGGGGAGTCTGCTTCTCTCGCTCGCTCTCTCTCTCTCTCCCCCTGCCCCTCCCCTTGCTCTCTCTCGCAAATAAATAAATAAATCTTAAAAAAAAAAGAAATGACCACAGGTACTAGATATGTTAGTATGCTACCAAAAAGTAACTCACCCTTATCAGAATTTAAAATATTCCTTCAACAGCAACTCGGAATTCCTTTGGGTGAATCTCCAGATGAGTGGTAGAGTATATACAGATAATGACTAGCGTTGTTCTGATGTAGCTTATTAAGCTTGGAGACATATCCAAAGAAGTTTTACTCATGAGCTTTCGGTCAATATCTGCTCATACAGATGGGTGGAAGGTTGATGGGGAAATGACTCAGTTTGTCCAATATCCTCAACCAGAATGGCAGATGGCTAAAAAGACAAGCACCCAAGTGCAAGTCCAAAGGGTGGTGGGCGAGTTTACGCTCTGCCTTTAATCTGGCTTTGGGCCGTCTGGAGCAAACTACTGAACTGTCCTTACAGTTCCATTTCACACATTTGAAATTCTCTCTCTACCTTCTAGAGCTAACAGTTGAGATTTCCATGTGTCCGAACAAGGAAACACACATTCCTATGTCCCCACTATGAGCCTCAGGTCTGTACATTTTGCGGGATGTGTCTGGTTTGGTAAGAAGCAAAGAGATGAAGAGAGCCAGAAGTCTCCCAAATATGGGTCCTTTTCAGACGGAGTCCAAATCCAGCAAACAACTCCCAGCAAAACCACAGTCCATACCAGTCCACATAAATGGACCACATCACGTGTGATGTTTGAGAGTTGCACTTCCACACCGTCAAATATATCGGTGACCACTCACATCAGTGCGGGCCCAAAGTCAGCCACCACGCCGCACTTACTCTCCAAACCCCATCACCCCGATCTGGTGTGCGCTTCAAGTTGAACTCCTGACCTTTCCCGCAATTATCCCCGGAATCTAGACAGCCCCATCATCACCTCCAGTCAGTGGATGAGCGGTACAGTGCCAGGGATGCTCTGCCTCTGTTCCCAAAGGGAATGGGAGTGAGGGAGAGGTTCCTGCCTTCCTTTCCGTCTGGTTTCTCCAATAAAAGGGAAAAAAATAAATGGAGATGAAAAGTATACAATTAAAAAAAATTACATTTAACTTCCTTTTGCTAATGTCTGTAAGATGATTTTTGGCCTGGCAGGATATTCCAGATGGGCCGTATAATGAATATAATTTAATACGAAAAACCGGAGTTCAAAGAAACACATTTTTCCAAGTCAGAAGGTTGTCTCACACTGTTTAATGCAAAACACCGGGACAAGTCATTGCATTTCTTTTCTTACTGCTCACTACTAGCCTTTAAACCTAATATCAGTGTGGCCAGACCCGAAGCCATCAAAACCAGAAGCTGTCACTCGCTGAGATGGGGCTGGCCCCTCTGCACGCTCACCCAAAGGGCCAGAGACCACTAACCATGCAATGTGTTTTCCTCCGGGGTCTCAGAATTTATACCACCAATTACGGCCATAATGAGTGCCCCAAGTTGACTTCCTAGGAGCAAGAATTAATTAAGCACAGTATTTCTTAGTAAAGAACGACATTTTTCCAAACGAGTTCTATAAGGTAGCCGTATTTTCTGAGAGTACTGTGCTTCCATGTACGATCCTTAATTGTTAACACAAATAGAATGATCCAGCAACATGGCTTAGTTTATGCTTTTAATTTGACAATAAAAGAAAACAATCTTTACTTTTATCCTTATTTGGGGGGCAAGGAGAATGCTTTGAGCATATTGCTGTATGTGAAGCACACAATTATTTACATTAGTAATACAGTATCACTTCTTTGAATGATCAACATCACCACAAAAGGAGGAAGCCAGTGCTGGTATTTATAATCTCTTTCTCACCTCTCAAAAATGAAGAGTTGTGTTTTGAACCTATTTGTTCCCCAAATTGCTTATGTTCCCATAAATTTCGTAGAGAGTTAAAAAAACAAAAACAAAAACAAAAACAAACCCACACACAGAGGTTAAGGATTTGTTTTATAAATTACACCTTAGGCAGTCTGATCCAGAGATTGGCAGACTCCTTCTGCAAAGGGCCAGATGTAAACTTTTTAGGCTAGTTTCTGCCTCGTTTCTTCATACGGTTTCTGCCACAGCAGGGTGGAAGCAGCCACAGACAATTCATAAGTGAATGGGCCTGCTTGTGTTTTGAGAAAACTTTATTCGCAAATACTGAATTTGAATTTCATAGAATTTTCATGCGACCTAAAATATCTTATTTTTAAAAAATTTTTTTTCCCAAGCTTTCAAATGTAAAGATTATTCTTTGCTTTCGGCTCTACAAAAACAGGGGGCAAACCAGATGTAGCCTGTGAGCAGTCAGTTTGGCAACCACTGGCCTCACACAGGAGTATATTTTTAAGGCACCTGTAAGGTCGGAGAAAACACCATCTCCGTTTCTTGCTCTCACTCACGTCATACACAAATACCCCTCAGCTGTCAACATCACAGTCTCTGAAACCGCTGGTGTAGGACAGCAGGAATGTGGCTTTAAGCGTGTGCCTAGACCTACGAACCAGAACACGAAGAAAATCTCAGCCTTGAGAAACATCAGCAGGGTGCTAGAAAAAAAGAGACCTCTCTCCTGCCACCTTTTCTCATGGAGAAAACGCCCATTCTAAATGACACATCATGTCCTCTGACTCCTTTAAGGAGTAACGTAGCCAGCACGGGTCTGGAAATCCCTGCAGCCTCCTTGCCAATTAATGCATTTAACTCTAAAGAGCAGGGGCTTTTTAATTTAGCTCATCCATCACCAACAGAACATTTTGGTAGGAAATATTAGGATTTCCAAGTAACTTTATAGCTCTGTAAATTGCCAACATACCATCTGCAATTGAATTAACATTTATAACCAAACCAAAATAATAAATAAAGCAAATTACGCTGCAAATATTTGAGAGTGCCCAATATGCACTTGAGGGCGATAATTAGCATTTTATAATCACGCTTCATTTTCTTTATCCAACTCCCTGTCACATTAATGATAAAATATTTTAAACTGTGCTCTATCAGCAAACAGCAGTGCAATCTCTAGATTAGCCATTAACTAACGCGGGGAATGAAAACAGTTTGTGCTGTTGGCATTACATATCCAAAGAAGTTTTACTCATAATCACATCCTCCAGTCTCCCTGGCTCTTATCTCTGCGGGGTTTTTTCCCCCCACACTACCAAAACTAGGCCTAGAAAGCCAATGCTTTATTTGTACCATCCGACCCCAAAGCGAGCACCATGAGAGCTGAAGATGCATGTTCTTACCAGCAGGCAAAAGAAGAAATATGATTTTAAACACTCATCATGCTCATCTGATCTAGAAAACTGAGAAGGTCTGTCTAGAAGTCAAGAAGCTTAAGTCACTCAAATGGAGTAACTCTGGTCCTCAAATTATTCTTTCTGAAGTTCTCTCTCATGATCTGATGTCCTCAACTGTGGTATGTGCAGTTTTTTCCCCTAGCTTCGAATAAAAATCAACTTTCCTAAATAAATCAGTGAGGAGCAAATATATGTATTTTTTTTGCCAACTAGACTTTCCACCAATTAGCAAAATTTCCCCAAAGTTTCTCATTATCTTCCTCCAGAATCACTTCTTTTTAAAAAGGAAAAAAAAAAAAGGTTTATTTATTCTAGAAAGAGAGAATGAGAGAGCGTGAACAGGGGGAAGGGCAGAGGGAGATGGAGACTCTCAAACAGACTCCCCACTGAGCGTGGAGCCCAATGCAGGGCTCGATCTCAAATGACCTCAAGATCATGACCTGAGCCGAATCAAGAGTTGGACGCTTAACCGACTGAGCCACCCAGGTGTCCCCCAAAATCACTTCTTTATAACTGTATCCAGATGCTTTCCTAATTCTCTTCTCCTCTGTGGCTCCTCTCCTGTTTGCACTTGGCATTTCAGGGTTTTCTCACTGCGTGTGATTCCACATCTCTTTGGTACAGTGCTGTTCTGGCTAATACCATAGCCACCAGCGACATGTGGCGACTGAGCACCGAAATGTGTTTGGTCCAAACTGGGAGGGGCTGTAGGCGTAAAAGTAACCACGAATTTTGAAGACTAGGTGTGAAACATAATGTAAAATCTCTCCCTGGTTTTATATTAATTGTTGAAATTGATAATATTTTGGAGAGTGAGTTAGTAACGTATTCTTGAAATTAACTTCACTTGTTCCTTTTAACTTTCCTAAAAATGTGGCTACTAGAAAATTTTAAGTTTTATATCTAACTGGTATTTGTGGCTCATATTCTATTTTTTATTGGGTAGGGCTGGTCTAGTGGGTCCCAAATGCAATGATGCCTGAAATTTTTTGTTGACTACTAGCTCAGCTACAAACCAAAATGATTATTATTAAAAGGCCAAACCAAGTAAAGCTTTCGATCAAATAAATCCTGCATGAGTCCCATGAGGCGACTCCAGACAATTCAAAGAGCAGTGAGCCTGGTCTCACGTGGTGCATCATCGTATTTCTACTGAGATAAACGTTTGACGAGCCAGACGTTCACTTGGAGATAGAGGAAAAGTGGGGATGATTCTGTGGGCTGCAGTGGGCTCAGCCTCCTCACTGGTCCAGGTCCTACAGGAAAAATGAGGGGTCAAAGCCTTACCGCAGAGGTAGTCTAGTGGTTTCGGGCTTCAGTCCTGCCCTGGCTAGTCTGGATTAAAGGCCTCTTCCTGTTATTAATTATGTGATCTTAGACAAGCCACACCTCTGTGTGCCTTGTTTCCTTACCTTTAAAATGGGGATAGTAACGTTTTCCCTGTCATGGGGGTTGTTACGAAGATTAAAGGAGCAAACACAAGTGGAGAGCCTAAAACAGTATAAATGCTCACAAATACGAGCTGTTGTCATTATGACTATTATTAGTCTAACTGGAAGGGTACACAGAAGCTTTCACAATGCGTATGGAAGTGGCAAAAGGTGCAGGGGAAGCTGAAACCAAAAATAAAGTGAGATCAGGAAAGCCAGGAAGCTGGTTGTTGGTGGAGCTTGGAGAAGAGTCTGGGAAGTACCAGAGGTACAGCAAGGTGAGGATGAAAAGGACGCTGCCCCGCTAGGATCTCTCACACGAGCCATGCCTGTCACTAGCTGATAGGCTCACTTAGTGACCACAACTCCCAGGATGCATGTGCCTAAGCGAGGGAATGGTGTGTTGTTCATTTTAATAGTTTATGGCTTTCTGTCTCAGGTTATAAAAGCCAAGTACGTGCTGCAGGTTTCTGGACTAGCTTTTCTTTCACTCTGCAAAAGTTTTCCATAATAGTTTTACTCACAGAAATTTTTTAAAAATTTAAATCTTTTACTCTCATCCATTGTGTCTCCTTAGTATCTAAAGCAGAAGTTGCAAACTGCTCATCTGTAAGCTGAATTAAGCCAAAAGACATGTTTATTTTTGGCTGAGACAGGGGTAGGCGGCACAGACTTAAAAACTTTTAAATGTGTTGCCAACATTTAAAAAGTAGGAGATTTCAGTTACAGAAGAGATTGACTTGACGTTTCTCCCTAGTGTTTTTCTTGACCAATCGTTGTATGGTCTGAGTGTTTTTCGGTAGGGAAGTGTCTGGAGGACCAGAAAAGACCTTGAAAAAGTCATAGTCCCCAAGGAAGAGAGAGATTCACCTGACATACTGGAAAACCTGGTAGTGTTAGTCCCACATTCTCACCAGGCAGGAACTCTCAAAATGTGGCAGCCTGGGAGCATCACCTGGGAGCTGGTTAGACATGCAGATTCTCAGGCTCCACCCCAGACCTCCCCAACCTGAAACTCCGGTTGGGATGGGGGGGCACAGCAATCTATGGGTTAACAGGCCATCCTGGGGAGTCTGATCCATGCTAAAGCTTGAACTCCACTCACCCAGAGCAGCAATCAATGAGAAGATAGCTGTTATCTTGGTCATACTCCCCACCCTTCCCTATTATCCCAAATTAGCCTGCATCATTCACTTCCCTGCCTGGCCCTTCTGATAAGGCACTTGAATTCTCAACTCCAAATGTAAAACTGACTTCAATAAGAAAAAGTAAATACAAGTTCTTAATGAGGCTACTTTTTGCAGAAAACAATCGGCATCGTTTTATCCTAACCTTAAACGGGCTGGAATACGAACTTTTATGTTTAGAATTCGATGAAACATGACCAAAATGCTCCTTGCCATACTTGCAGGAAGTAATGAATCAGAGAATTTCAAAGATGAACGTTAATAGCCCCAATTATCATTTGAACCTAATGTGGCTCACATTGCAGGTGGAGAATCAGGTCTATAAAGGGAAAGAGAAAGGGAAAGAAGCTGGGGCCCACTGACCTGGCCCAGGAGCTATGCCTCACCTGGAAAATGTGAGCGGTGACAGTGCCTCCTTCATAGAGCTGTTGTGAACATTAATGGAGTTAAAATATATGTCCGGCACACAGAGGTGCTAGACAAGTGCTCTTCTCACTAAAGAAACATTGGGTATATACACTGTAGTGTTTATCCCTCAAAATAACTGTAACACTCTGATGTGATTATCCTCATTCTACAGAAGATGAAACTAGGTTTCAGTGAGGGGTGGCCAGGATATATGAACCCAGGCCACCTGATTCCCAGCCTCAGGTTGAGGGGCTGCAAACCATCAACAGGAACGGCAGCAACCACACCACATCACTCCATCTCACCAAGACTGTGAGCCCGCTCTGAAGGACACACATTTCTCTTTTCCACGGGCGTACAACCAACCTTTTGTTGTTCAGGGATAATGGCCAGTTTGGGCATCATTCACGTTCTTTTCTAGCTTCCTGGTCACTGCATTGCTGGTAATGCAAGGAGCAGGGACCGAGAGGAAGCTGAATCAGCCTACTTCACTTCCATGCAGCTTTTATTCAAAACATCCAGGAGGGGAGGGGCTGAAAGAGACAGGGATTAGTAGGACCTGGGGATTCTGTGATCACTGTGATCAGTGATAATCCAGCCCTTCCTCTACAATAGATAGCAGAGGCATGGCAGGTGGTAACCCGAGGAAATGTGGCTAAGAAAGAGATTGGAAGGACTTCAAGACCTCACAACTCTGCTCAACCAGCCAACAATGAAAAACCCTTCCACCGTTCTACAGATCTCCCTAAAATCCATGAAATTTGCTACTTTAAAAAGTCATTGCAAGTATTTATTTATGCGGACTTGAACAAAATGCAGCACATTGCGCAGTGTTGTGTTTAAATTTTAAAGAGGAACAAATTAGTAAAGTTTTAATCTAATTTGTAAACAATGAAAATAAAATGGCCAGAGAGGGGCACCAACTGCCTACCACTTGTGTACAGCAAGGCATATAAATGTATAGTATATACTATATAAACATAGTAAGACACCTCTCATTTCAGAATATGGTATAGCATACGAAAACCAATGAACGCACTGTGACGGATTCACTAAGTAACTTTTAAGTAAATACCCGTACATATTTTCTGACTGCCCTTCCCTTGACATACCGTCAAAAAAAAAATCCATGTCCAAGTTCAAAGAGGAAAAAAAAAAAGAATATAGACAGCATTTTTTAAACAGGCCAGCCTTGGAAATATGTACAGAATTTATGCATGTTTCAAGCGCTCTTTCTCCTTTGCCCGAGGGTGTAATTAAAGGCCCACAGACAACTTCTAAACTGAGGCCAAAGAGAACTGCAGTAGAAGTCAGTGGGAGTTCAGCACCCTGACCATGCACAAGAATAGCTCGCCCCAAAAGGAATAAATAACTATCCTGGCAAAGAGCATGGGGAAGCACAAGGATGAGAGCATCAAACAATAGAACCCACATTTAGTAAAAAAAAAAAAAAAAAAAAAAAAAAAAATTCATTCGGTGGCTGAAAATCAGTAAGATAATCATTGTATAATCTGACACGAGTCAGGGGAGGGCAGGGGGCTGGAACTGGAGGCCACTCCCTGGGAGATGAGCTGCCCATCTGTTTTGAGATAGCTGGCGGAGCTGGGGTCTCACTTGGGCCTTCTGGTAAATTCTTTCCCTCTCTGTTGTCATATGAATTATTACACCCTAAGTGCACTTCATTTTTCCTCATTACTTGGGAAGGAAGAAGACGCTCACAGCAGCTTAAAGGAGGGTTGGTGGCAGATGCTGACCTGCCAGTTAACTCCGTGAGTGATGTCCTCAAGTGCAAGATTAGTGGTGGGAATCCACAGTTCTCTTGGTCTCTCTTGATTCCCCCCTGTTTTTCAAGGTGAGCCATGAGCCTTGGTAGTCTAAAAGATGCATGTTTTCCCTACAACAGGGTCCTAAAAACAATTCACTTACGCCATCTGGCAATTACCTAAAGAAAGAGTCTGTGGTTCAAAACAAAACCCAAGGTGGCCACGGTGACATCTCCCTTCCCAGCAGCTCTTCTAAAGTGACCCGGGCTCTGTCCCAGAGGGAGGAGGGGCTATGTCCCCTCCCCCTTGCACCTGGGTGGGTCTGTGCCTACTTTAATCAATAGAATTTGACAGAAGGGACTTCATGGAGCTTCCAAGGCTAGGAAATAAGAGGCCACATGTCTTCCACTTTGCTTTCTGCAACCCTAGCTTGTGGACCACTGAGCCACCCCGTAATAAGTATGATAATGCCGAGACTGCCATTCTGTGAGGAAGCACAGCCCCAGCAAGAAGCCACAGGTCCGTGTTCTGCTCAACAGCCCCGGCTGAGGTCCCAGTCAACGGGCAGCACTGACTACCAGGCGCATTACTGAAGACACTTCCCAGACGTGGAGACATGGCAGATGCCGAAGCTTCTCAGCTGAGGCACCAGAGCACGGACGGAGCACAGACAAGCCATCTCTGCTGTGCCCCGCCTGGATTTTTGTACCCACAGAATCTGTGAGCAAAAAGGAAAAGTTGTTTTCTATCCTTTTTTTTGTTTTTTTAAGATTTTATTTATGTATTTGACAGAGAGAGACACAGCGGGAGAGGGAACCCAAGCAGGGGGAGTGGGAGAGGGAGAAGCAGGCTCCTCGCCGAGCAGGGAGCCTGATGTGGGGCTTGATCCCAGGATCCTGGGACCATGACCTGAGCCGAAGGCAGACGCTTAATGACTGAGCCACCCAGGCGCCCTTGGAAAAGTTGTTTTCTATCTCTAAGATTTGTAATGGTTTGCTAGGCAGCGAGGGTAACTGGAACACACACAGTTTGGATGAATCAGGGTCATTTTAGCCCTATACAATTTTTACCTCACACACTTATTTTAGAAGTTAAACCCTAAAGAAAAAGGCATTGCGCTCTCCTGTCCTACCTACACAGTAAAGTTATATGAAGCCAGGAAATACTGTATTTGTAAATCCTCTGTAAATTGTGCTATGCCTTGTACTTATAGGATTTATCATTTCACTGGTGTATATGACAAGTGGTGAAACACCAGTATTTGAAATTCAAAACCAGTTCAACTTGAGGCCAAGAAGTGACCTTAATAATTGATAAGAAAATAGTCACCTTGGCAGACACCAAGAGGCCACCTCATCAGGTGGCAAAATCAACCCAAATGTTGGGCTTGAATCATCTTATCCCATGCCAAAAAGCAGGGCAGCAACGGACAGCAGGAAAGAGGCAGCAGGACAGATGGGGCGGGCACCCCCGCATCACTTGGAGTGCTCAGAGGAGAACGCTCCTAAAAATAAAAATGGAATGGATGAGGATGCCTGCTGAAATTGTCATTCTTCCTTTCTTACCTGTGAGGACATGCTCAGCCAACATTATGCTATCTTCTCCTCCATCTGCCCCTTAGCCTCTGCCCTGTGATAGATAACTTGGACCTACCACAATCTTTGGGCATGAACGAGTTCTAATCCAGTTTGTTTTCCCTATTGCTTCTAATTTTATTTATTATCAATGGAATTCAACATCTATTGAGTGCCTACATCATGCTGAGTTTGTCATAGGCACTGGAAATACAGAAGTAAATGAGACTCGCGAAGTCCCTATTCTCAGGGTACTTATATGCCAGTGGGAGAGAAAACCAGTACGTAAGTAGATGAAGAAATAATTTCAAAGAGTAGACGTGCTACGGAGGAAGCTCCACTCCCCTGCAGGAGCCCTGGCACATGAGAATGGGCTGCCAACACTTCCATTTCAAGGAAGACTCAACAGGCCACATTGGAGAAATGCTGATTACACATAAAAGGAGAGTTATAGGCCCAGGACTGGGTCTCTCACATCCAGACAGGGATAGCAGCTGCTCTTTAACTTCCTGGGGAGTTTCCCAGAGGGGCAGAGATTTATTTAAAATTTATTTAAAAAGAAAATGAGAGATACATTATGACCAAGTTCAGTTCAGAGAGAGGCAGTTTGGGGTGGGACATAATTTTTTTCTTAAATCTATCCTATGAAATATGCTTAAGGAACTTATAAACATTTTTGGCAGAAAAAAAAATGTTTTTTGGCAGAGACTAATGGTATAAAAAGCAGAAGGCAGAGACAAATAAGAGGGTTTTTACTCAAGGGATTTTATGTAAACCCCTTGCCAGGGGCCGAGTCTGATACCGATGGGGAGAGAATTCTTCCATGGCATGCGAATGCAACCGTGTGTATGAGACAAGTGCATTGACAATCACATGAATATGGAAAAAAGAAATAATCTGTGGTGATTCTTGAAGCAGAGAGGGGGGTAAACACTAGTGATACATACCAATATCGCCCATCCTCCTAGACACACAGTATGGTTGCATTTCTCTACTCCATTTGTATTGCGTAGGGCCATAAAAGTCATTTTCTGCAGTACAGTTGTATGTAGTAGTGACAGAGACTCCAACCAAGAGACGGCCTTCGTGATGGGGAGGAGACAGGTGGCTTTTGCGTTCTAGCAAGGCTTCAGAACCTAAGATTAACCCACACCACTTTGATTGTGCTCCCAGATGGCTTGAATAAAAAGAAGCAAGTGTTCCAAAGACATCAAGTTTCAAAGAATCATTTTTCTTCTAACCAATTTAAATTGTTTTATATGTCCTTGTAGGAATTTCAGCTTTATTATTTTAAAATCAATTATTAACATTCTAAATACTAGAATACCAAAACATAACTAATCTTCAGTTTCCACTGCTGTTCCACGGGCATGCCTAGAGTAACCTACAAGGTCTTAACATGATACAGGCAAAGATTAGTTCCTCGGAGGTCACTATTATCTCTCATCCAATGCTCTTATTTCTCCTGTGATAGTAGAGAAAAGGAATGCTATTTCTGAGGCCTAGAGCTCATAAGACGGATGAAACAAAATCAAATAATAAAGGAATATCTGGTCAAACCTGACCCAGGCTCACTAGTTCAAAAAATACTCTTTTATGTTTCTTAAACCACCAGATCCATGATATCAGTCCTGTGGACTCTCTCAGAGCAAACATCCCACACCTGGGTATAGCGAAAGAAATGACTCCATTATGAGCTGGTGTTTAAAAACAAGTACATCTGGTGGTGACAGTCAGACTCAGGCTTGCTGTGTAACTCACAACTGTATGCAGATCCTACCTGCCATGAATAGTTACAGACATAACTACCATATCTGGATGTGCGATATGTACAAGAGATTCAAACTGTCGGTCAACAGGCAAGAATTTGCACCAAATATGCGTTGAAACAGAACCTATGTCCCACCTAACTCTTAAAGCAAGAAATAATCTCCTTTAAGACCAAAATGCGACTGAATGAGGAATTTTACATTTAATTCCATTTTGGGGAAGTAATCAGAATTCGCGGACTCAATTTCTAATACCCTCTTCCCACAATTTCTGGCAGTGGGCTGCTAACTTTCCTACTTCTTTTGGTCACAATTCAACACAACAAATATACTGAAAGCTATTCAAGCATTTTCGCTTAATGTTTTGATGCCATCATAAACATAATATATCGTACATTCAGATGGAATAGATGCCATCAAAAATATCTTATGGAGTACTGCATCTATAAATTTGCTAACTTAGGGTACCAACCAGTTGCAGGAGCATCTACCACAGCAGGACATGCTCTGGAAACTAATAAATATCGAAAACACGCACCCCCCCCCCAATTCTATTATTCTGAAACTAATTCTTTTTTTTTTTTTTAAGATTTCATTTATTTGACAGAGAGAGAGGGAACACAAGCAGCGGGAGTGGGAGAGGGAGAAGCAGGCTTCCCGCTGAGCAGGGAGCCCGATGCGGGGCTCGATCCCAGGACCCTGGGATCATGACCTGAGCTGAAGGCAGTCGCTTAACGACTGAGCCACCCGGGCGCCCCTATTCTGAAACTAATTCTTTATGTTAATGAGGAGTAATATAAATTTGGACAGCAGCTTTCAAAAGTACTTGCTGGTTAAAAGTATGCCCACACACCCAAAGTCCCCAGATATAGCACAGCTCATCTACAATTTGAGTTTGACATATGGATGTGAGATCCCAACTAAAATTCTCATTTCCCTGCGGAACAGTCAGATGATCCCTGCTGGGTTTGACTGATAAGGATAATTTTCATGATTTGGGGGACTTCCCAGGCCCGTATGAATAGTGCTGTTGTATACTTAGAATGCTGCTATTTTCAGATTTAGAGGCACAGAGTCGCTTGATCATTCTAGTTTCTCCAGATTTGTGTAGCCATGAAAATCCTTTAAAAAACCAAAGTATTCTCCCTGTCACTGACCTACCTCAGAGTTTCCTACTGCTCATTATTTTAAGGCTCACAGAAGCTGAGAGGTCCATGTTACATGCCCCAGTTCACAGCTGCAGCCAATATAAAGGATTTTTTTTTCCAGACCCAGAAAAAGCCTCCACAGTAGCAGAACGGGGAGGGTCACTGAAGATTTTGCTTTTCCTTATTGGAATATTTACTTTGCAAATCCACCAATCTCTGTTATAAATGAAGCATTATATTGAAATCCTCCGAGGGAAGAGGTGGCCCCTGTTAAAACCCAAAGGCTGCCTCAGTAACGCCTGAGAATAAGTTCCTAAGTTAAATCTACTCTCTGTGCCTTTTTGCATTTTGACGCGAGTGAGCAGGAAGCAGACGGCCTGGCAGACGGGCCACCTTGACTCTACCGACAAGTTCGACGACAAGCTTTATAAAAACAGTTCTACCTTGTACGCTCATGCCGCCTGCACTTTGCTACTTTTGAAATAAAACAAAACCAACCCAAACAGAAATGCCCCAGGCGACAGCGCTGGCCGGAGAGCCAGTGCCAGAAATCCGGGCAGGACGTTGCTAGCAAAGGAATGTCATCTTTTCAATATGGAACAAGGAACAAGACTCTAATGGGGCAGGGCTGCCAGAACCCCGCTTTTCCCCTCCACTGCGGACAATGCTAGTATTGTACAGGCGGACAGGCACACAGAGTTTTATTCCACTCTCTAAGAGTTTCTTCAGGGATGAGTTCTAGGGTCCACAGAACAAAGTTTTCCCCATTCTGGCACTGCTTATCCATAGGACACATCTAGCTGCCTCTCTGAAGTGGAAAAACACTGAACAAAAACTAAAAAGACCCAGTTCGCATAAGGCGCAAGAGAAATTCCAATCCCCAAGAAACTATCAGGGTAGGAGCAATTCAGTAACAAAGACACATCTACAAAGATGTGTGATTTTCAGGCCATGAGTAGGATTCTTGTGCTTAAGGATACATATGTTTGGTACAACATGAAAACAAAGCAACTGTTTCATCTGGTGCTGCACAGACGGGACGGCAACATGTTTCCAAAGCTGGAGGAAGAATTGGCTTTGTAGGTCCTTAATGAGAGACATATGTCAGTCTCCAACAGTCGGCTTGCCGAAGGGATTTTCTGGGGTCATTCTGGCTACGTGTGATTTTTGCCTTGTGGAATTTAACCCCTGCTAAAGGTCTAGCTGTATTGAGGAAGGCCTTGCCAGTCTCTCAAAATGTCAAAATGGAACATACAGGAATATGGAGATGTTTACAATCATATGCTTTGAAAAGACAGTTTGAGAAGAATCAGGGAAAAGTCAATGCAGAAATGTATCCAAGCAATGCAGAAATGTATCCAAATGTTTCCACGAGAAACCACTTCAGTAACAGAATTAGATTATAGATCAAGATCGTGGATGGTAGAACGTGGTCCCGTAGAACGTGGTCCCGTAGACGCTTAAAAGTTTCCTTAAAAACTGGAGGGGGGATAAACTTATGCCACCTACTTCTCTAATTGGTATGAAGATCAAATAAAAAACCAAAGACAGAAACTATTAGCTCTCCACTGAATTCATTATTTCTTTCCATAATAACAGGTCTCTCCCCGCGCCTGTGGCTGGACTAGATCTCTTGCACTTGCTTCTGGTCACGTGAGCAGTTCTTGGCGAATGATGCAGTCCACCTCAGGCCCTGGCTTTTAAAAAGAAGCAGGTATGGGGCACCTGGGTGGTTCAGTCAGTTAAGCGTCTGCCTTTGGCTCAAGTCATGATCCCAGGGTCCTGGGATAGAGTCCCACATGGGGCTCCCTGCTCAGCGGGAAGTCTGCTTTTCCCTCTCACACTCCCCTTGGTTATGTTCCCTGTCTCAAGGTCTCTCTGTCAAAAAAAAAAAAAAAAGAAGAAGCAGCAGGTATGCGGCCTCCCCTATGCTCTTTTTCTCATTCCTGATGACGCGCTAAGGACCTAGTGGATGCCAAACTAGAATGCTAGAAAGAGCCAGACGTCCTAATCCCTGTGTGGACGAGAGAAGAAACCAACCAGGAATGCATACCTTGAACTGTTATGTTAAAAAAAAAAAAAAATTCTGTACGAGATATCGCACCTTTTGGAGTGGGTTTTTTTTTTTTTTTTTTTGTACTGCAGCTAAGCTTAGCCTAATTCCATATGTGAAAGCGCTCCAGAAACATTAAAGAGGCAATATCAATGTAAGATATGTTTCTTGTTTCTGTGGGCTTACACAGGTCTGCAGGTGGGAGCAAGGCAACTCATAGCTGTGCCCTCATGAAGAGAAAGAAAGGGGCTGCTAAAACAGGCTGCCCTTGCCAATTTCACTTTGTATCACTTTTTTCCAAGCGTTCACCCAGGAGAAGGAAATACAGAATTGAAAGCTCTCTATTTAACCTCTCTAGTAAAAGGTTTAGAAAGAAAAAAGGCCGAAACACTCATTTCCCAAAAGTAACTAAATCATCACCGAGGATGGTGTAAATTTGATTTAAACAGAAATGATTTTCAGTCATAATTTCTATCACTCTCAGGAAACCCTGAAAGTATACTTTTATTTCCTTGACAAAAATACATTTTTGTTTTTGTTTGCTGTAATTGTAAGACATGGTCACAATTCATTTTTAGATGATGGTCCCTAGGAATTTTGTAAAAGCAACTTCTTTTGCTCCCCCCGCCCCCCCTTTGCTTTAAATCAGAAAAAAGAGTGTTGATTTTTGGCGATTTTTTTTTAATTGACCAAAACATGAAACAGGCACTTGAGACATCACTCACTGGGAGGTGAGCCATTTTCAAAGCAACAGGTTAATTACAAAATGAATATTGGAAACTGCTTCTCTACTGTATGACAGAGGTAAAACTTTTACCAAAAATGACAGACCTTTAGCTTGTTTGATGTAACAAAAACAGCAAATGAAAGTGCTCCAGATATTTTTAAACAAGCAAAGTAGGCATTTCAACAACCGTTTATGAACTTTTAACCATTAGAAAATTTATAAGCCATTTAAAACCACTAAATTAAATATACTATTACCAAGCCAACATGAGAAAAAAAAAAATACAGGGTTGCAGGCTAATTCAAAATTCACCCTCCACTTCCTGTTTATTCATACACCAGGAAAAAAAAAAGACTTTTGTTTCACATTCAGGTCTTTCAACCATTTTGAGACAGGACTCCATCAAAATCCTAGAGGAGATCACAGGTAGCAACTTCTTCCTAGAAACATCGCCAAAGGCAAGGGAAGCAAGGGCAAAAATGAACTATTGGGACTTCATCAAGATAAAAAGCTTTTGCACAGCAAAGGAAACAGTCAACAAAACCAAAAGACAACCGACAGAATGGGAGAAGATATTTGCAAATGACATATCAGATAAAGGCTAGTATCCAAAATCTATAAAGAACTTATCAATCTCAGCACCCAAAGAACAAATAATCCAATCAAGAAATGGGCAGAAGACATGAACAGACATTTTTCTAAAGAAGACATCCAAATGGCCAACAGACACATGAAAAAGTGCTCAATTCGCTTGGCATCAGGGAAATCCAAATCAAAACCTCAATGAGATACCACCTCACACCAGTCAGAATGGCTAAAATTAACAAGTCAGGAAACAACAGATGTTGGCAGGGATGCAGAGCCCTCCTACACTGTTGGTGGGAATGCAAGCTTGTGCAGCCACTCTTGAAAACAGTATGGAGGTTTCTCAAAAAGTTTAAAATAGAGCTACCGTATGACCCAGCAACTGCACTACTGGGTATTTACCCCAAAGATACAAATGTAGTGATCTGAAGAGATATGTGCACCCCAATGTTTATAGCAGAAATGTCCACAATAGCCACACTGTGGAAAGAGCCAAGATGTCCATTGACAGATGAATGGATAAAGAAGATGTGGTATATATATACAATGGAATATTATGCAGCCATCAAAAGGAATGAAATCTTGCCACTTACAATGACGTGGATGGAACTGGAGGGTATTATGCTGAGCTAAATAAGTCAATCAGAGAAAGACATGTATCATATGATCTCACTGATCTGAGGAATTCTTAATCTCAGGAAACAAACTGAGGGTTGCTGGTGTGGTGGGGGGTGGGAGGGATGGGGTGGCTGGGTGATAGACATAGGGGAGGATATGTGCTATGGTGAATGCTGTGAATTGTGTAAGACTGTTGAATCACAGACCTGTACCTCTGAAACAAATAATACATGTTAAAAAAAAAAAAAAAGATAGTAGGAAAGGATAAATGAAGGGGGGAAATTGGAGGGGGAGACGAACCATGAGAGACTATGGACTCTGAGAAACAAACTGAGGGTTCTAGAGGGGAGGGGGGTGGGGGAGATGGGTTAGCCTGTTGATGGGTATTAAGGAGGGCACGTATTGAATGGAGCACTGGGTGTTAATACGTAAACAATGAATCCTGGAACACTACATCAAAAACTAATGATGTAATGTATGGTGATTAACATTAAAAAAAGACTTTTCTGCCTTTTCAACCCAAAATGATTTCTCAATGTAGAACAACATTTATCCAGAAGAAGAAAAGTGTTTTCTCCTTCAGTAGGATCTATTGCTGGGAAAAGCCAGAATGCCATTTTAGCTGTCTTGATGTTTCTCCGCAGGAAAGTAGATTCTACATGTTGAGATTTATTTTAAATCACTAAGAACCCACAGTGGTCTTGAGTATATCATTCCAGTTGCAAGTCCTTAAGAGTTTGCATAAAGACAGTATCAAAGACAAAATAAACGTTTGCACAGAAGGGTTAACTCTGAGGTGGAAGGCAGAAATTACTAAGAAAATGAGCTGCACTTTGGCCATGAAAGGCCTTTTCCTGTTTATAAATTTTATAAAAGTTTTCATTAATGCATCATCACCAACCCTATATAATTAGATGCAATTAATTATATAATTAGATAGGATGTATAAAATTATACTATGTGCATTACCATAGAATTATATACCTGCTTGATTTATGTCATTTATTACTATATTAAATACTCTATAATTAGATCTAATTTGTGATTTAAAAAATCACTCATCACTGAAGCCCTACTATGTGCAGAGTGCTGTGCTAGACACTGAGACCAGCCCCAGCCCTCTTGGAGTTTATAGTCTAAAAGAAGAAGCTGGTATCAAACCAAGGCCTCCATAAATAATAAGTTGATTACAGTTGCGGTAAGTGCTACAAAGGAGAACAATAAAAAATGTAAAAGAGGGGAATCTAACTGGGGTGGGGGGTTCTGGAGAAGTCTTTTTTGAGGCAATGATATGTAATGAGTCCTCTGGAACCTCTTTTTTTTTTAAATATTTTATTTATTTATCTGAGAGAATGGGAGACAGAGAGCATGAGAGGGAGGAGGGTCAGAGGGAGAAGCAGACTCCCCGCTGAGCAGGGAGCCCGATGCGGCACTCGATCCCGGGACTCCAGAATCATGACCTGAGCCGAAGGCAGTCGCTTAACCAACTGAGCCACCCAGGCGCCCTGGAGCCTCTTTAAAGCCTGGCTGATCCCCAGTTGCTTGCATAGGGCTATGCAAAACTAAGGTCTACAGAATGGATAAAATTCCATTTTTCCACATAATTCTTCATAGGCTATTCCGAGTTCCCTTGCCTTCAACTTCTGCCTCGAACACTCCTTTCCCCTCCCCGCTCTGGAAAATGCTGATACATCTACAAAATCATCTCTTGTATAAAGCCCTGAACATGTCAGAGGGATGAGAGGCTCCGTCTCTGCGCTCACCAAGCCCCCCTAGGCAATCACAGCACACGGTACAGACACTAGTGGTCTCCTTACCCTTCGTTCATCCATTTAGGCCATAAATATTTACCATGGCCCTGTTATCCAACAGGCACCCATCTGTGGACTTTATAAATACCGGGATACAACTTTGGGAACCAAATACATAAAACTTTTCATTTCTACACCTAAAGCCTGTCTCGGAAGGTGTTTCACAGAGGTCTGATTAATGAGAGAATAAGTCAGTTCTCCCACTGTTGGCCGATGTTAACAAGGAGAATAGCTCTTTGGGTCTACGAGGGGACCTATTTTGTGGGGTTCAAAAACTAGAATAATGAACTTGATGCCAAGCTTCTCAATTCACTTTTAGCCATTACAGGATGCAGACACTGTCCAGTTTTTGTTACTGCCAGAACTGCATGGTATATCGTTCTTGGGGCTCAATACTGCAGCCAACCTCTGAACTGAGGCAAAGCCAGAAATGTTCTCGAGACAGAGCACAGCGTTCATGTTTATCCATGCCAATTAAAATCAAAACAAACAAACAAAAAAACCAGGGGAAAAAAAGTCGTTTTAAATGGCCTTGGTCAAATAAAATCATTAAGCACATTTATAGTATTTAATAGAAGTTCTAAAATTAAGTGCAGACATCCATCTTCCTGATTGCAAAACTTTTTGTGACAGAGCATACTACTTGCTGTCTGCCAGAAAAAAAAAAAAAAAAACCAAAAAAACCCCAACAAAACAGCCCAGCAGCCGAACACTGTCACAGAGATGAGGGCCTCCCTTCTTCAGAGGCAAGGAAAACAAAGGCAGATGAGAAAATGGACAAAATTAGCCCTGAGGGACTGAGGGGGCTAGTGGAGTTTAAACTCTTAAAGGCTGCTTTAAATAGAAGGCTACCAACATGACCTTGAGCAAGCATTTCCTCTGTGCCCTTGTGGGGAAGGCGCACCATCATGGCGGCAGCCGGGGGCTCTCCACGGGGGCTGGACAGTGGCTCCCAAATGCTAGCTTATGGATGGGAAGTTTCCACCCGTCAACAGCAAAGGAGAGAGAACAAGGACAAAGCACCATTTGGGAGCGTGCCCGTGGGTGGGCCCTGTAACCATCCCTTCTTGGGAAAGACTGCCTTGTAAGCTCTTCTTTCTTCTACTTTTTGTTATAAAAATGCCATTTCGTTTATGAAATGATCAAGACAATAGGGTTGTTTTCTTTTTAAATATACTCCCACCTGTTTTTAATTTGTTGCCCCTTGAAACCCCCACTCTAGAAAACAACACACCACTGCTTCCTACCTTCTGTTTCAATGCAGCTAAAGCAGTGGAATGTTTTCCCAAAGGCCTAAGACTTCAGTCCTAGCCCTCGAAAAGACTAGCTGTGCGACCTTAGCCACGCTCCTTTATGTCTCTGAAACTCAGCTTCCTCGTCTGTAAAATGGGCATCATCAAGCCTACCCCCTACAGTGCTCTTGTGAGAATTAAATGAAGTAAGAGTATAAAATGCCCCAATGCCTGGTATAGAGGAGGTTTCCAACAAGGGCAGTTTTCTCCTTCCCCCTACTCACCTCTCAACTTATATACAGCCACACCACATTAGCCATCCCTAACAAGAAATGACTACAATACTGGGTACACTGTTTTACCACTGTATTTGGTGTAGGACTGGGTTCAAACTTGTGGATTTGACTTTTACAAATTTGTTGGGGCCCAGAGAAGCCAATGGATACAGCAAAGAAAGGAAGAAATAGCCCTAGATTCTAAGTATTCAGTTTCTGCCCTGAAATGCTTTCCCTTGTTACTCACACAGCTGGTTTCTTCCAGTCATAAGATCTCCCCGACTCCCAAATAAATCCGGTGCCCCTCCACTATTGTTTACAGACCATTCTGTTCCTTTTCTTCCAACTCTGAATTGTTTATCATCTGTACGTTATTTATATGAGACAGTAAGTTCCAGGAGGAACAGCTCCCTTGTGTTCACTGCTGCATCTGGCACAGGCCCTGGAACTTAGTAGGTGTTCAATAATCATCTGCTATAAGATGATGGAATGGTGAATATAGGCTATCAGAAGAGACTTACACATGAAATCAGAAGTTAATAGAATATAGTATATCGTCAAATGCCAGCTCTAATATGTTCACCCTTTTGTAAGGTGACTTTGCCATTTATCCCCTTCAAAGGTGGAGTCTATTTCTCCACCCATCAGACTGAGACTTGACCATGTAACTTGCCTGACCAACGGGATGTGAGCAAATGTGATGCAACCAGAGGTTTGCACATTGGTGCTTGTCCTCTCTTACTGATGGGAACCCATCCACCACCCTGTGAACAAGTCCAGGCTAGGCTAAAGGATGAGGAATGATAACATGGGAAGAGGATCCAGTCATCCTGTCAAGGACCCAGTCATGAGGCCACCTAAACTGCCTGACCCAAGACAAGCCAGCCAAGACAAGAAAACCTGCACAGAATTGTGACAATACATGTCTATTGTTTTAAGCCAACAAGCATTTGGGTTATTTTTTAGGCAAGAAAATCTTACTAAGACAGCAGCTCATAAAACACATCCCACAAACCTCTCCAAAGTAAGATGCTAGGTGGTTCTAGAAGCAGCTCACTCATAAGGAAACTGCTAATTTCTATGGCTTTGGATGATAAAAAAGTGGGAGCCGGGTGGGAATAAGGAGGAAACAGACTAAGTGAGTAGTCTTTTTTTTTTTTTTTAATATTTTATTTATTTAACAGAGAGAGAGAGAGCACACACAGGCAGAGCGGCAGGCAGAGGGGGAAGGAGAAGCAGGCTTTCTGCTGAGCAGGGAGCCTGATGTGGGGCTCGATCCCAGGACCCCGGGATCATGACCTGAGCCTAAGGCAGCCACTTAACCAACTGAGCCACCCACGTGCCCCAAGAGAGTGGTCTTGAAACTCCCACGTTGGAGCTCTGGGCAAGTGGACATCAAGTTTTGTTAAACACCATTTCTGAAGCAAGTGGGGAAGGAGTACTGCATTCCCTAGCCTATAGTCCACCAGAAACAACTGGCCTGGCACCCTGGGCATGAGTGCTTTGGATCATCAGCTTTTGAGTTTTAGAAATTGTAAAAAGAACACATCCCCATGTACTTTAGCAGAGCTCAGGAAACGAGGCCCAAGGGCCAAGTACAGCCCACTGCTTATTTTTACAAATAAAGTTTTATTGGGGTACCTGGGTGGCTCAGTTGGTTAAGCATCTGCCTTCAGCTCAGGTCATGATCCCAGGGTCCTGGGATGGAGCCCCACATCGGGGGCTGCTCAGCAGGGAGTCTGCTTCTCTCTCTCTCTCTCCCTTTGCCCCTCCCCCACTCATTCTCTCTCAAATAAATAAAATCTTAAAAAAAAAATTAAGCTTTATTGAAACATGCCCATAGCCATTATTTGACATATTGTCTGTGGCTCCTTTCATACTACGATAGAGTTGAGTAGTTGTGACAGAGACCAGATGGCCTTCAAAGCCTAAAATATTTATTACCTGGCTCCTTACAGAAACCATTTGCCAACCCCTGCACTGGAATAATCAGGGTAGGTTCAATGGATTGCTTGGGTTTTAAACTGAGACTTGAAGGAAAGAGGCAGTGTTTATTTTTTGGTATAAAGAAGTGGAGAATTATAAAAGAGCACTATAAAAAAGAATACTAAGAGTGTAACTGATGTTACATCACTGTGCAAAAGTCATTAAGTTAATGATAATGTAAACCATAACTGAATGTATATACCACTTACTATGTTCCAGGTACCATCTATATTCTTCATAGTAACTCATTTTATACTCAACAGCAATATTAAGAAATACTATTATTATCTCCATTTTTCCAGATGAGAAGAGAGAGACACAGAGAATTAAAGAAGTTTGCCCAAGGTCACAAAGTTATCAAGTAGCCTAACTAGAATTCAAATCCTGGTATCCTTACTCTAAACTCCATAATCAATATAAAATATGATCAAGGCCAAAATTGTGCATAAATTCTAGCTATGAGCAATGACACGGTTTCTTAAGGACACATGGAAATCAACTTTATCACTCTATATTGTTGAACCTTTTGGCTAACCACAACACACGTTCACTTTATGTACTCTTTGTCCCCCGCAAGAAACTGCCGTGGCTCAGCTGGAAATCCCCTAAACGGGACAACCCAATGGTGCATCTAGTGGTTATGTTGCCATGGTAATGCTGTGTCAACACAGTAGCCACTGGTCATTCCAAGAGGTGGACCGTCACCCATTCATTAAATTCTGAGTCTGAGACAGCCACTGTTCCCTAAGAAAACAGAAGGTTCTCTTTCCCAAACAGTAGTCAGTAAGGTCATCCTGTTCAGGACAGGCTGAAGCCACCGTGGACATTACTTCTTATAGATATAAACTGGGTTCTATTTGGGAGTCCTATTTTAGAGCAGAGGCTCCCAACCCAGAATAGTGATCTGTGATCTCTACCCAAAAAATGGGCCAGCCGTTATAGGTCAATCAGGGACCCATGGTGTATCTGCCGGGAGCCCAAAATGATAACATGCCTTGGGCCCATGATAAACAACCAAAGTAGACAGAGGCAGAATTCCAAAAGAGAAGTTGTTTCTTGATTCATTACCTTGGAGAGGTTCCTAACAGATAGCCTCTAACACAATTAACTTTTAATGGACTAACAGAACTTAAATTGATATACCTCTTTTAGAGGACATTTTGGCAATTTGTATCAAAAGCCTTAAACATGTTCAAAGCCAATGACTTAGAAATTCCAATTCTACTAATTTATCCTAAAAAAATTATCACAGATATACCTCAAGGCTATCCATTAAAGCATTATTTGTAATAGAGAAAAACTGCGATGAACTTAATGAACAGTGAATTTGTTAAATAAATTATGATATAACCATAAATTACTACATTAATGTTATAACTACAAACACTATACAGTTGTTTAAATTTTGGTCATGAAAGACCATTAAATTTAAAAAGCAGATTAAAACCAGCATCTAACATAAAATTCTATTTTTATAAAAACCAAAAATAACAATGCATATATATATGCACTCATAGAAAAATAGATATAGCAGAGGTTTTCTCCCAGGGTAGAACTGTGGTGGTTTTAATTTTCTATTTTTTTATACAATAAACGTTGCACTGTTTTAGTAACTTTTAAAAATGGTAACAGTGGGGCACCTGGGTGGCTCAGTCGGTTGGGCGACTGCCTTCGGCTCAGGTCATGATCCTGGAGTCCCGGGATCGAGTTCCACATCGGGCTACCTGCTCGGCAGGGAGTCTGCTTCTCCCTCTCCCGCTCCCCACTCTTGTGCTCTTTCTCTCTCTCACTCTCTCAAATAAATAAAATCTTTTAAAAAAATAAAAAAAATAAAAATAAAAATGGTAACAGTTATATTTAGTTTTTTTTTTTTAATTGTGTTTCTCTCCTTCGGCTGTTACATTATACTTTGGCCTTATGGTTTTCAGTTCTGTGAATTCTACCACTATATTTTCCCAGTTAGCCAAAATGCAGACCAGTCTTTCTCTTTTTTCAACCTAGGAGAAAGGCAGTCCACGTTTTCAGAGATCCACCCACAATACAAAAACCCTCAAATCCGAAAACTGGCTGGCCAGGCTTATTGGGCTTATACTTTTGTTAAAAAGCTACGCCATTAACAGGACTCTGAACAGCTTCACCAATTTAATCCAAGTTGCCTGTGTTGGTATGGGTTTTGTTGTTGGGGGTTTTTCCTAAAAAGAGTCAGAGTCCAAAATTAAAGCAAGAGGTCAAGGGAATTAGCTAAGAGCTGATTAAAACAGTGTGTACTGTACAGATTGTGAAACAGCTGAATATCGTAGGGCCTGGAATCTGGCGGGGAAGAGAGATGCTGGATAATTTCTTTTCCCGGGACAGAATGGGAGCAGGTAAGCTGAGTTAGAACACAACTGCATTCCGATTTCTGGACAGGACATGACTTCACATTTTTTGAAATAAAGGAATGTCTTTTCATTTCACTTTCAAATGACCATTAGGAAAAGGTTTATTTATATATTGCGCAACAAGTGGACAAAGTCAACCGGGATTTGGCTTCAGCTTTCCCAAATTTCAGGATAAAGTTAAGTAGGTTCAGCTAGCAATCGATAATAAAAGTATTAATTCGACGCACAAATGTTTCGCTTTTCATCCAGCTGCCAACTGGCAGCTATGTGACCTTTCCTGACCACCTTATCTGAAGCAACTGGAGGAAAGGACACTCCTTTAAAACAACCAACACAATCCCAGAGGCAGAGAGATGTTCCCTAAACTAGCCTCGCTCAGTAAAATAATCCATGTTTATTCCAGTGGCTTGAAAAGAGGAGAAAACTCACATAATCTCTTTCAGGGGCCGAGCGACATTTCTGTGTTTGTTCAACCTCTATCTTTAAGTGCCCACGACACGCCAGACATGAGTGAGGTGCTGCACTCAAGCTAGGACCCTATTCGCTCTGGGTCATGGACCGTAAGGCATTCAGGGTGGTAGACTCCATGCAAAAATGACCCCGTTTTTCCCTACCCTGTATTCCTGCCTCTTATAATGTGACTTTGCAGCTCTTTGCATTAGAAAGTTGAGTTTCTGTTCCCACCTCCCAAGTATCACCGGCCTCATGACTTACTTTGGCCAACACAATGCATCAGCAGCGACAGCGTGCCACGTGTGAACCTGGGCCTCAGGAGACCTCATGTGCCTCTGGGCTTTCTTCCGGAACCCTGCCTGTGCAAGAAGCCAGGACCAGCCCAACAGGCATGAGAGACCACATGAGGAAGAGCCAAGAGTCCCCAGCAGCAGGAGCCTTCGGTAACCCCCAGAAGCACAACCACCTAGGGAACCTGCAGCTGACCAGAGATACACAGCGGAGCACAGCTGCTAAGAGCAGGTGAACCACCCAAAGGAGCCTGGCCTAAAGTGCTGCCCTACAGAACCATAAGCTAAACGCAAGGTGGTTGTTTTGCGCCACCCAGCTTTAGGATGGTTTGTTACACTGCAGCGCCTAACCAATCCATATGCTGATAATAAAGGCTAACTGTGATAAGCCAAATACAAAATGCCACGGAGCACCTGATGGGAGCACCTGTAATATTCCAGCATGCTTATAATTACAATAAATCATCCAATGGAGCTAGATACAGAACAGATCTGACCAGCTGTAGGAGGGGCCCTAAAAAAGCTGTATATCTGGGAAAGGGCTAGCTCAAGACAGCCATAGTTCCTTTGAAAAACTGTGGATGAGTTGGATTTGTCTAAGAAGTCATTCTGTTTTTCTTTTATCTCTCTCTCTAAAAAAAAAAAAAAAAAGCAGCTCTTTCATTCAATTAAGACTGTTGGACTCGATAGCAATTGATTCAAGCAGCCATATCCTCTCTGACACATGTTCAGCCCCCACTACTCCGTAGGCTGGAATTTTAAATCCAGCTCTCCTGAATTTATGACGCACGCACACAGTAGCAAGTCCCTACAGGCTGAAAATCAAACTGTAATTCAAAGGCCACAGGGCTGAGGAAACAGCCAGAAGATAAATCCCAATTTTAACCTTGGATTCTCAGCAAGTTGATTTAGGGGACTGTCAGTCATATTTAAAAATAAAATAAAACTACAAAGACAGCAGACGGCATGTTCTAAAGAGAAACAGGATGATGCTGTTCAGGACTCCTTCAAAAAACTCTTGTTACCTGAAAAGAACTGTTCTGTTATTTTAAGGGCCCTAGAAACATTTGGCCCCCATCAGTCGTTTGCAGAAGTTTCTGAATTTTTAACTGATGAAATAGAAGGAAGCAATGCAACCGTCAAATACAACCGAGCCCACCACGCTGGAGGTGGCATCACAATGGCAAAGCAGCCTGCTTCTAGAGCTGAGCAGGTCCCCCCACCCCCCACGGAGCACGTGGAGAAAGAGTGCATGCTGGGTGCAGAGGCGCGGGTACTCACCTTACAGCCCTCACAGGCGCTGACCCCATAGTGGTATCCTGATGATTTGTCCTGGCAGACGAAGCAGGGTTTGTACACACGAGGGGGAGGAAGTGGAGACGGAGGGCTTGGGACCAGTTCCTCAGAGCTGGTGCTCTGTGTTTCAATCGCTGTGGTGGAGATGGAGTGGGGGGTGGGGAGGAGGGGAGAAAAAAAGAGAAAATGGGTCATTTCATGTCTTTTTCACCAGCGAAATCATAGGCCTCTGCCCCAAGTTCAGCAAGAACACCAGCAAGGACAGGCCCACAAAAACACGTGTCATTGTTGGCCCAGCAGTGGGGACACGGACACGGACATGGTGCCCTTCAGTTCACAGAGCAAGCACATCTGCCTCTCTCCTTCTCAGTGCATCACAGCACTGTGAGGGACACGATTTTCTCACCATGTTACCCTCCAGAGACACAGAAACTCGGGGGGGGGGGGCGGGAGGAGTGCCGTGACTCGTCCAAGATCAACAGGCCGGTGGTAGAGCCACGACACAAAGTCAGATCTTCACACTGCAACCCCCAAGCTCTTTCTGCTCTTCTGTTTCCCCTAGCTTCTGATTCGTGTAGAGTCTCTGAAATGACTTGTTTGACCCTGTTGCTCACTTAGCCAAAAGTAAATTTCCCAGGACAAATGGAGAAAATGCCCACAACAGCCATTGGACAAGCATCTGGGGAGGGCCATGCAGCCATGACGGATCTTCATTAATAAGAGCATCGGTAAGACCTTGGCCACTCCAAGACTGCTCCTTGGACCAGCAGCCTCAGCGTCACCTCAGAGCTTATCAGAAAACAGAGCATCAGGCCCCAGCTCAAGCCTAGGGAATCAGAATCTGAGTTTTAACAAAACCCTCGGATGGCCAAATGTACAGTTAATGTTTGAGAAGCAATGGGTTGTACTGATGATAGCAGAGTCACGCTGCTCTTTATCCTAGATTTAAAAATACAGGATTCCCTATTTCATTTTTTAACCACCCAAATTCCGTGGGAAATAGGAATTCACAGAATTTATTCTCCCATCCCTTCTCTCCAGATTTATGTTCCAAGTCAAAGCAAGACCTGGCCCTTTTCCTATCACAGGCAAAAATGCACATCAAGTATGATGGAAATGGGGAAGGGAGTGAGTGACCCAAAGTCATCAAATAATGTTACAGAATCTTCCAACCTCCATATTTCTTTACAATATACAGTATATTTGCCAGAGTGTAAGATTTCCAGTTGTTCCACTACTCACAGTCTTCCAGACTAGATATTCTACTGACTTTATTGTCCTATAGCCAAACCTTCAGGAAGTCAGGGCAACTCTACTCCTTACATGTATTGTGAATCCATCCTCATCTCATAATCCTGCTACCATGCCAGGCCAGTGGGCCACCATCACCTCTCACCTGAGCTACTGCCACAGCCTCATCAGTGGTCTCCCCATGCCTGTGCTCCTACCCTAGAGTCCCTTCTTCAAATACATAGGCAGACAACCATTCAAAAAGGCAAAAGCAATCCCTATCCCTTACTTGTCTAAGGCCCTCCAATAGTCGCCAATTAGATCAAAGTCAATCTCATTACTGTGTTCAACAAGGCTCTTTATGATATGGCCCCTTAGCAACATCAACATCACTGAGTTCATCATTCTTGTTTATCAACTTCTAAACACTTGGCTTCTATTTCATCTCTTGAATAGGCCAAGCTCTTGTACCAATGTAAGGCTACTGCACTAACCATTTCCCCTACCTGGAAATTCTCAGACCTTCACATGTCTGGTTCCTTTTCATCTCTTAGATCTTAAAACAAATGTCACCTCCTCAGAGAGGGCTAAGTAAAATGCCCCTTCCCACTCCTGATCACTACACCCGGTTATTTTCTGTAAAACCCTAGCTAGTATCAAAATTTAGAATGTACAATTTTATATTCTACCTCTGTTACCTTCCAACTATGGGTTTCATGAGGCCAAGGAACTTATCTGCATCATTTACAACTATGTTCCAGGCCAAGAAGAGGTCCTGGCACATAGTAGGCAGGTTATCAATAAATATTTGTGAATTAATACATGAATTTTTCCCTGTTCCTTTTGCTTCTTCATTCCAAGTACTAAGTGCCCCTCTAAGGTGTTAAGGTAACACAATTACAAATCAAATGGCTTTCATATACTCATTTGCTTCCTTAAAAAATTAATTATCCTTTTGGAGTAGAATCGACTATAATTATAGTATTCTCATAATTCAGAAGTATCTTGGAATGAATTCATTAGAGTAATGCAGGTCTAGTAGTTAAATCTATTACAGTCTTTACTGGTCAGAAGCAAGATGTCTGGGATGAAGACAGCCCTTACTCTGGGCAGCCTGGCATAAAGATTGGCATCTAAGATGTTACTAAAGCTTATCAGATCAGCTATCAAGCTGTAAACGCAAAAGCAGTCCCCACACTAAGCTAATCAGCTTCACTGAAAGCAAATGAGTAATAATGACATCAACAAGAAAACAGTACTTGTTAAAAAGTACAGAATAACGTGTCGTTCTTTGTTAAAATCTAAGAAAAACAAACATGCAGAGAATCACCCCTAAACCTTCTACTTAGAGAAAAACGTATGGTTCTCACCTTAGCATACATCCTTCTAGAACACTTTTCTATGCATATAAACGATTTTGGTTTGTTTGTTTACTAAAGTGGGCTTATACTGCAGATTTTGTTTGGGACTCTGTCTAACTTATTATGTCATGAGTTTATGTCCTTGCCCATAAATATTTTTCCTGCAAAAGACTCCATTATGTGAACCTCTTTGTAGCTAATCTCAGCACATGCCTATTTAAGATAAATTCTCAGAA
Source organism: Mirounga angustirostris (assembly GCF_029215605.1). NCBI lineage: Eukaryota > Metazoa > Chordata > Mammalia > Carnivora > Phocidae > Mirounga > Mirounga angustirostris. The sequence goes on along the minus strand of NW_026991709.1, from coordinate 138,685,969 downwards.
GTGGAATTATTAGCTCAAAAGGTATGGTTATTTAAAAATGTTTTGTTAGTTTTTAATTCATGTTGATAAACTGACTTCCAGGAAGGCTAGGTCACTCCCAATATATCAACATAAGGGAGTCCTTCCCTAAATGCCTCCCCAAAGTCTTGGATGGGTTTTATTTGTATGGCTCTACTTCCACCCAAGTGTTTCAACAACTCTGACAGAGTTGTGTCGTCACCACCATGATCAGTCCTGCACTGTGTTCTCCACAGAAGCAATGGGGGGGGTGGGGGGGAGGTGTTTTAATGTTCTACTCGCTCATATAGAACAGCTAATCTGGCTTGTCTAGGAAAGTTGTAAATAGAATTCTGTTAGGGCTGGATTCAGCTGTCAGAGTTATGCCCTGAATTTCAAAAGTGGGTGGTAATTTCCATAAATATGTCACTTCAAATACATGTCCTAAAGGGAATCCAGCATTTCACCCTCCCAAAGAGAGGAAACAGAACTTGGGCGGTTTAATACCCAAGAAACTTGGGGCAAGTACAGGTGTGAAAAGGCAGGAGACCTCACAAACCCCAAAACATTTTACAAAGTTTGGTAAAAGCCTTTTTCTATGGATAAGAGTCACTTATAACAAATGGATGAACCCAGAACACTTTTCCTGAACAGTTGTCGTGAATGGAAATGTTCTGTTGTAAACAATCAATAGTGATGGCTCTAGACTTTTATTGAAGCTGTCGTGATTTCACCAGTAATGCTATGAACCTTCCCATATTTGTGCAGTGGATGTTCATGTGTTCAATCATCCATTTTGCTGAGTGACTAGGCTACACCAGCCAGGCATTGTGTTATCTGCTATGGATGGTGCATTGTATAATGCCTTAGCCTTGATGGTTTTGCCTGATGGAAAGTAAATCAACAATGAGAATATAATACAATAGTTCTCTAACCTGGTTGTACATTAGACCTACGTAGGGAGATTTTAAACATTCTAATGCCCAGGTTGTATCCCAAAGTTATTACGCCAGAATGTCTGGGAGTGGGAGCCATGGGTGTTTAAAAAAAAAAAAAAAGTCCCAGGTGAGTCCAAATTGTAGCAGTTTGGGGACCACTGATATAATACAATGACAGAACTAAAAGCCTTTTTGAGCCCAGAGAAATCAAAGGAGACTTCCCAGAGGAGGTGACCAGGCTGTGTTCTGAAGGATGAATGAATGCTTTCTATTGAGGTTTGTAATTTGAATCCTACAAATGCCATAAATGAATCCCATACAAACATAAATAGAAAAAGACTTATATATGACAAGAAATAATCATCCTCAGAAAAACTGTCCCACTGGGGGTAAAGAATTCAATATTAGTGTTAATATATACTCAAATATCCCCCTCCAAACTGATAACCTAGTTCCTTTGTGTGGTCTATACCACAGAGAACAATACGAAGCCAAACAGAAAAGCAAATCTCTGTGGTATGGTTGAATGCCAAAACTAGCCTTAAGCAAACACATCAAGGCAAGTTCTAGAATTACAACCAGGATATGGCATCAATATAAAAGCAGATCTGTACTTTAACGAAACCTCTGGACTTTTCAGTAAAAATATACTTTGGCAAAGTTTATTAGTGCTCCTCTTCTCCTTCTGTCCTCCCCCTACCAACACCACCAATAAAGACAGTGGGCAACAAGGGAGGGGGGCAGCCTCTGGCTCCCCTCCCACTAGCCATTGTTGGTATTTAAGAGAGCTACACAGTGCTTGGCCATTGATCTGTTCACTGTCATCCTGCTTAAATCAATAATCTATTAGTCCCTTTAAATTAGAGTTAGATTCATCAAATGCCCTTGAGAGGTCTCAAACATTTTGTTCCTTATTCCAGGCAAGCACAATCAGTCTATGGAATGATACAATTTTTGCTCGAAAACTCTGCAGGCTCAGCAGACAATGTGTCCTGTATTAGCTCATTCAGCGATCTCAGGCAGGCCAAAAAAGCAGTTTTTAGACTTCCCAGGGGGAAAAGAGGCTTGTGTCATTCAATAAAACAACTGCACTCCAGCCATCCTGATGTGATTTCAGTTTGGGGAAGCAGTCTTTGAGGAATAATTTGGAACTGCTTTCGGCCTCCTGCTTTTATTTATTTCCTTGCTTACTTATTGACTTATTCAGTTCTGTCTGGTGACTGCATCCCCAGTAAGCAGCCTCCAATGTGACATCCAAACTGCTAACCAGATGGGCTGCCTTGCTTTGTCAGGGAATGGCCAAGATAGAGGAACTTCTGCTACTCAGGGCTCGATGGATGCTTGGCTCCATGGGTCCCTGCCCAGAGCAGAGTCAGCACCAGGCATGCTGAGGGGGCTTCTTTGGGCCGCGCACACATGCGAAAGGAGGCAGTGAGCCCAACCAAACCAGCGCTGACAGAAGCTTCTAGCCTGTATCTGAAACCTTTCCATCCCAGCGACATGGAGGTGGCTGTCACTAGGGAAACAAAGCTAGAATCACCTTCCTTCTAGAAAAATTCCTTACAGGTCTGGTTTGCTTTTCAATGAATGTTCCTCAAAGTGTGGTCCAGATCAGCCACCAGCAACAGAATTCCTGGACCGGGGGGCAGGTAGTGGTTTGCAGACTTTCTATACTTTCTATGGTAAAGGACCGTTTCTAACTCCCCTGCCCCGGTCCTTCACGGGGTGATAAAATTCAATAAAAACAAATCCCTGGGGTGGAGGTGGGGGGAACCTACAACAAAATTTTTAGAAAAAAAAGGAATGAAATTGAACAAGAGACCTAAAACGCAAGCGACCGCTTAAAGGAGCAAGCAAGCTGTATTCGACATAAAATGACTCTAATTGCGTAAAAGTTTCTAACCCGCGCGGTATCTGCCCTCCTCTCCTCTCCTCTCCTCACGTACTGGAAACAGGCAGTTGAGGAACTGGCAGCGGTCCGCAGATGGTACTTTGAGAAGCCCCACTGGGATGGGCTTCGGACCCAGAGGTCTGCAGACCAAACAGAAACAGACGAAAGAATCTCCACTGACCGAGCTGGAGCTGGTGTGAGAGCAGAAGACCAGCGCTCCCAAGTGACACAGCTTTCTTGATCGCGGCCGCAACTCCGGGGGTTAATTCATCCCCCAAATAAAAGAAAACAAACAAAAAGGAAAGCAAGCAAGCAAGCATTAACGCCGTTGCCTCTTTAAGAGGACTTGGCACTCGCGAACTTACCTGAGAAAACAGAGAATAAATGTCCTTGTTGTTACAACACACCTGAGTGTCATTTAAACACACGGAGAGTCTCCAACAATAGCTCCCTTCACGATTCCTAACATGCTTGGCATTTTTCTAAAGGTTAGATTAAGTAGCAGATAACATTTTTAAGAGAGAGCACAGTATACTATTTTTTTTTTTCTTTGTGAGAACTAATTTAGTGCTGCCTAAACCATGTTGACAGATTTCGGGATTTTATGTTGGGGCCTGATTAGCGGCAGGCAGGCATCAAACGTTATGAAAGCCCTGCCTTTTTACTAGAACCTTCGATGATTAAGACAGTATTTTAATGCACTCTCTGGGCAGCTGAGCCTTAAAAGAAAAAGGAGTTGTAAAGCAAAAGGCATTTCCTGCATGGCCCCAGGGGAATTTTGAGCCCAGAGCTCCGGGACCCGGTGGGAGGGAGTAATTTCAGCTAATTAAGGGAGAATAGCAAAGTGTTGCATTTGGTCAAAACATTCAGTGGGGCTTCATTTTTGTTGGCACCAAAGAGAGCCGGTCTGGATTTTTCCCCCTTTTTCTGTGGACTCACTGCAGGATTGCAAGGCCCACAGCTCACATACATTAGGGAGAAAGTCAAAGGAAACGCCAAAGTTCAACTAAAGTACAAGTAATTAGAACCAGATTCTCCGCTGCCTGCGTGTGCGCATGCGCGTGCGAGGCGGGTGTAGACCTTTTATTAAAATATAATTTACATGCCTCGAAACGTTAGAATGGGGGAGAAAAAAAAAAACCCTCCAAACTGTCGCTCATTTAATTTTCCTGTCGCCTTATGGCGGGGTGGGGGGACGGGGGGAGGTCAGCTTTTAATCATCCTTCAGGAGAAGCGGTTTGTTTCCACACATGGAATTTGCAAATCTGTAAATGGCATTGTGAAGTTAGGTAATTGCCAAACAGAACCTTCGCTTTGAAATTGTCTCGCCTCACTCTGCTGCTGGCTTTGTTATTATTAAGCAGCTCCAAGATTAGTCCGGGGTTTGGGGCAGGCAAGGAAGGGAGGGGGTGGGGGGGAGGGGGGAGAAGGAAAACATCAACGCGGGGCTCTGGCAGTCTTGACTCAGTAACCTGCCCGTGACCCTGAAGGAGTGTGTGTTTGCCCGGGTCACCCGGGATCCTGGCAGAGGGCTGGAGCTGGGTTATGAGAATCCCTGCTATTCTGACCACACATGCAACAGGTGCTGAACACAGGCAGGGGACAAAAGCAGGGACCGGGGGAAGACTTTGATTTCGCAGTCCTTAAAGAAAGCCTTGCTTTGCAAAGTTTGGTCCCCGGACCAGCAGCATCAGCATCACCTGGGAACTGGTTAAAAGACTCTCAGCTCCACCTGCGATAGGCCTGCCGAATCAAAACAACCCCCCCCCCCCCGATAATTCCTATGCACGTTAGCAACATTTGAGACACCATGACATAAAAATGTCTTGTTACTGCCCTAACCTCCTGAAAAAATTCCCAGTTTGCTGAGTCAATCTGGCATGGGAACTCTGTCAGCTTCCCCTTTACACAGGTCCTTAATAAATACTCCACCTTGTTAAGTACTTAATACATTGAGAACTTCAGGCTGTGTGTGTGTTTATGCTCACCAGAAGCCAGAAGCCTTCGTTCTCTCCCACGAAATTCTGGCAGTGGATTGTAGTTGGCAGCGGGTTCAAAGTTGCACAGGAAGAGCCTGAACTAATAGTATCTGCTCTTTACTGAGCACTTACTAGGTGCCCGGGGCTGTGCTCTTTGCTTAATATGTATTAACTCATTTAACTCCTCCCCAAAACCAGGGGGAGGGGAAGGACCAGGAACTCTGCCCCCTTAGAATCGGAAATTTAAAAACACAACACCACTCTCAGCCTTTACAAAAGAGACTGAAATAGCTTCACAGACATCACTATTATTTTACGAAAACCCACAGCTTTTTGCCTTCCCTTTTTCCTACTCCCTCATTTATTTTCTTTGCTAAAAACGCCCCTGGGTCTGGTCTGGTCAGGCCTATTTACTCCAATTTGAGAAAAGCAGGATGGTGTACCTCCCTTTCTTTTAATTCATGGTTATAACTTTCCAAACACTGATCTGATTCCAGACACGGTTAAATTCGACAAGATAGTTCGGGCTTTAAAAAGAGAGAGCGTGGCTCAGCATCCACTAATCACTCTGTATTACAGCTACACCTGCCTGGGCTCAGGGCCAGCAGTAGACATTATTCCTGGGACTGACTTTGACCACGGGAAGTGCTGTCATATTTTCATAAGGGACCATGACACATTCAACACCTACATTTCATTTTGATAATATGCTTTCTTGCTTCAAGGAACATAGCCGAAAATTATCTCACAGCTTGTTTGGGGTGATGTTTTTAACAGACGATGCTTTATATCGCTATTTTCTAGGACATGCTAAGATAGCTTATGACAGGGTTCAAATAAATTCTCCCTTAAAATCACTTAACATGCCGACACATCTAACTACTTATTAATGATGTGAACTGAGAGGCATCAGAAATGGAGCGCTGAATTAACTGAGCAAATGGGGGAACGGTCTCGGGAGTCAGGTATAGATGAAGCTAATGGCATCGCAATATTAAGGTCCCCCTGAAGAGTTTATCTCAACACCAAATGATTCAGCTCAATATTCCCCTTCTAATCAGGATTCCCATAATTTCTAAAACAGCAATTATTGCACTAATAAATGACATTCTATTATCTGTTCAAATTTCCTGCACATAAAGTTGATTAAAACTGGAGCACTAAAATTTATATCATCTCAGATACACAATTCTTTGCTTAGGTACTGCTAATATCTATTAAAAATCACAGTGATACCAGCCTAACAGAAAAGTTATGAAGGGATACTTGTTGGAATACTGTATTTAAGGAAGAGGACAATGAAATTAGGCTTTGTCACATGGGGATCCTTGCTATATTCCAAGAGCTGAGAAAGTTCAAGTGTGCTGACAGAAAACTGAGCCAAAACTACCTTTCTCAACAAAATGATGCTCTGCTTACTTGGTTATAAGCTGGCTGCAAAGAAGTTTTTCGGTTTTGTTTTGTTTCTATAGGTATACACTCAGGAGAGGCGTCAAAATAACTTTGAAACCCACTTAATCCTCACTGTGTGGGTTTTCTTGGTTCCTAAAAAGAACTAAAACACCATAAGCCTGCAGAAAACCATATGTAGGAAGTGATAGGAAGGGCGTGGGCTTTCCTGCCAGATGAACCTGGATTTGGATCTATCTTGTGCCACTTACTAATTTAATGGCCAGTTTTCTTTACTTCTGTCAGCCCTAGTGTCTCTTTCAGGAAATGCAGATAATCTTAAAAAAATACCTGTTGGTGAAATGGAGACAATATTTGCAACTTCCCTGGCACACAGTAAGTGCTTAGTAAGTGATAGCCAACCCTTACCTCCACCACCTTCCCCCTAACATTTCCCTTCTATCTTCCTTAATCTAGGGGAGCGGTTCTTAACCAACATTGATTTTTGCCCCCCCCCAAAGGGACATTTTGCAATGTCTGGAGACATTGTGGCTGTCAAAATTGGGGACTGCTACTGGCATTTAGTGGGCAGAGGGCAGGGATGCTTCTAAACATCCCACAATGCACAAGACAGCCCTGCTCCCTCCTTTCCCCCAAATGAATTATCTGGCCCAAATTATAAATAGCGCTGAGGTTGAAAACGCTGATCTAGGGTAAGAATGCTACTTGTGGGGAAACTTCAGGACAAAGCAGTGGGACAGCAAATAAGATGATTTCTTGCAGCGCCAGAGAGGTGGGCCTGGCATCCTAGCAGACTGAAGGCGTAAACTAGGTTCCTAACTGCCACATACCAGCAGTCACTTTAGCTTCCAGAGCCTCTGCTTCCCTCATATAAAAAGTGGAGATGGCAAGCATACTTACTACATGGCAGGGTTGATACTTCGTGAACTCCATAAAAATACATTAAAATAATAGCTACCACTTCATTATTAGAGTATTTGGGGAAAGGTGGGTAAGTCCTATCTTAATATGACTAGTATTGTTACCTGAGAACATGACAGAAACAATCTCTAGAGTCTAGTCAAATAATAACAGTACAATATTAATAGCTAACCTTTGTGGAGCATGTACTGTGGGCTGGCCACCGCCCCCATTCTGTTCTAAGCACGTTCCATATATTAATCCATTTGATCCCCATAATGACCCTAGGAGATAGGTAGACTTTGTATTTTGTCCTTACAGGCAAGAGACTGGGGGCACAGTGGTTATGTAACCGTTCAGGCCACACAGATGGGATGGGCAGGGATGGGAACGCAAATGGTCTGGGGTTCATGAGAAGGAGAGTGCCCCAGGTGTTGGCAGAAGACAATGACATCCTTAGGACCACATGGAACTTCTTGGGCAAGAGGATGGCATAGTCCCTGCCAGCAAGTTTGAGAATACCTAGACTATATCTAAGACACACACACACACACACACAGTTATCCCAGCATAAGGACCAAAAGTACAACTGGAAAAGTAAAAAAGAAAGAAACTAAGCATCCAGAAATAATGCCCTCCTTTCTTTCCAGTCAGAGCAATAAAGTAGGAAAGTCCCCCAGAAGCAAACACAGGAATTAGAAGGCGCATACACACCCACACACACCCACAAACCCCTCCCACATCTTCCCTGCCCTGCCGAGAAACCAACCCCCAGCAGGCAGAATGGCAGCAGCTAAGACCGAGGTTCCAGAGGCCTTTGGCGGTGCTCCAAGGGCGTGTGTCAGGGCAGTAACTCGCGCCAAATGTGGCCTGCACAGCTGCCAACTTTTGGGGCTAGGGGTGGGGGACTGGGGGGCAGCTCTGGAAGCCCCACCCCTAAGCTGGTTTTCCCTCTCTTGCCAGTGCACCATATATACTCCTTTAACCAAAGCTTAACTAGCAAGAATGAAAGCAACATCCAGAATTCGAAAGCTGTGCCATGGCTCCTGGGTCACTGTCTATAGATTTGGAAAGCTCTAAATGAGGGGCTGCATTACTCTCTTTCCAAGAAGACCAGGGTGGGTGGGAGAGTGGCTAGAAGCAGGCGGATAGTGGACATCCTCCCTGCACCTTCTAGTTGACTAAGAAGGAGATTTTGTTAGTGCTGGAGATGAGAGCGTAACACATCAGGGCAACAAGATGCACTTGGGGACATTGACAAGATTCTGAAGTTTCCGTATGGAATGAAGTTTATGGAAATGCTATCACTGTCGTGTTTGTCTTTCGTAACAGTGATTTTTCAATATTTCTGGAGAAGAATGACAGTTTCAAAGTGTTTTAAGTGTAGTTCTTAAGAAAGACATTGCTAAAGAAGACTTGAAAAAATAACGATCACCAATCTTCCAACTGGGAGCAGTCCCCAAGCTCTTTTTGGATATTCCTTCAGGGAACTTCCCATCTTTACAGATAAGTCGAGGCATGTGGTTCGAAGTGTGAATTCTGAAGCCCACCAGTCTGGGCTCAAATCCTAATTCTGCTACTTACTGTGACTGTGAGCAAGTTACTTAACTTCTCTGAGCTTCAATTTTTCCTTGTATAAAATGAGAGTGTGTCCCTCATTGGGTCATTGTGAGCATTAAATGATAAATCACTGTAAAGTGACATAATGACAAGCAGGAGCAGAATGCCTATCACATAGCAGTGTCACACAAGTTACCATCATTAAGATATTGAGGATCACACTTGTGCTGCTGAATCTGTGTTATTAACCTTCCGATCTTTCTTTTTTTTTAAGATTTTATTTTTAAGTCCTCTCTACACCCAACGTGGGGCTTGAACTCACACACCCGAGATCAAGAGTCGCATGCTCCACTGAGCCAGCCGGGCACTCCACCCTTCCCATCTTTCTTCTACACTTTAGACTCATGTCTTGATTTGCTGACCCTCCCTTCCATTTTCCTTCCCCAAATAGCTGCCATCCTTACAGAAGAGATTCTTTACAAGCTAACACAAGTAAAGCACTATGTGTCAGCTTCGCCTCCTTATGATCTCTCAACAGTCCCTTCCTTCAAGCCACTCAGGCACTAAGCCAAAGAGCTACTACAGACCTCTCTTCATGGGCTTCCCTGGTCCGCCCCCATTCTGTGCACACAGCACCCTCAGAAACAGCTTCTTTGAACACCTCCCGAGGCACTACTCAGTGCTTAAAAGAGTGCCCGGTACACAGGAGGGACTCAGTTCATGGTAGTTGAAAACCTAAGTGAGTGAAAGAATAAAATCTGCATAGAAATTCTCATATGTGATATCCTATAAATGATGATGCTGTGGCCAGTTCCGTAGGATCTACCAACAGCACACAGTACCTGGCGGCAGAAGACTCAAGATGTGTCTGCTCTCACATCACCCCACTTGCTCGCTTATGACAAGAGTGTGAGGAAGAGCAGGGATTATTATCATTATCAGTTTATTTTTTATTTTTTTTAAATATTTGATTTATTTGTCAGAGAGAGAGAGCACAAGCAGGGGGAGCGGCAGGCAGAGGGGGAAGCTGACTCCCCGCTGAGCAGGGAGCCCGATGCGGGGCTTGATCCCAGAACCCTGGGATCATGACCTGAGCTGAAGGCAGACGCTTAACCGACTGAGCCACCCAGGCGTCTCATCATTATCAGTTTTTCAATCTCCATTATTCACAGGAGGAAACTGAAGCACAGAGAAGCTACAAGACTTGGTGAAGGTCACACAGGAAATGGCTTGATCTAGAACAGGCTTCCTGAATCCCCATACGGGCTTATTATCAACCAGAAACTAAAGCACTCATTTCTATTCTAAGGCATCTTATTAATTTGCTAATGTCTTAGGACAAGGTCAGCAAACTTCTTCCGTTAAGAGCCAGGTAGTAAATATTTTCAGTCTTGTGGGCCATATGGTCTCTGTCACAGCGAGACAACTCTACCACTGGAGGAAGAAAGCAGCGCTAGACAAGACATAAATGAACACGCATGGCATGTTCCAATAAAACATTATTTATAAAAACATACTACAAGCCAGATTTGGCTTAGTTTCCTGACCCCTGCTTTAAGATAAAGGAAATTAAAACTATCCCTTCTTATAGTAACTGGACATGTTCCTATAAAATCCATGCTTTTCTTTGCTCCCAGGGTAAAGATAGAGTGTGACAGCCATATGTCACAAAGATGTGGGAAATATTTTAAGGACGCTAACACTATAGTGCATATAGTATTTATATGCACTATGAATGTGTAAGGTCTGCACATTTCCTTCAAAACTAACCTCGGGTACACATTTTTATTAGTTAGGGAGGTCAATATGTCTATCATAAATACATTTTAAAATTCCTTCCTACATATTCTGTCTATTGGGATTATTTATCGTGCCTTGTTCCCTGGCCTAGAGCCAGGCAGAATATGGGAGTTTTAATACCTTTAATCCATTACATGGATTTTTTTAGAGCTCCATAAGACAAAATAAAATGCACTCTCATGGTCATATATGCAATAAACCTAATATTCCACTTAATATTTCATGTCCCATTTTATATTTCAGTTGTGATGGTTTCCAGCTTTCAACGTGCAAAACAACATGTTTTTCAGCCATCTTTTTGCTCTGATTTTTTGTTTGTTTAGAGAGCAGACAAATCATAAACAATAAATCTCACTGTGAACTCTGAGGGGTGACTATTATTGCTCCCCAATATTCTGAGGAGGTATCGAAAGGCTTGTCCACTGACATATGCCATCCAGTTTACTGCGATGTGAACTGGTCATGCTTATTTTTAATCAGACCGTGTTACCTTGCATTAACAAAGAGGTATACATTTATTTTTACAGCTATTTGTATGCTAAAGTGGTCTCCACAGATGGTCTGGTCAATGAACCACACCTCCCGGAATCCATGCCAATGTGTAAGGCCCTTCCTCTAGAATCTGAGCTGCTACTGTGATTTCTGGCTGATCAACAGAATGTGGCAAGAGTAATGTGTGACACATGAGCCTCGATCATAAGAAGCCTTGCAGCTTCCATCTGGGTTTCCGGGAAGTCTTATTCTAGGGGAAGCCACGTACAGAGCTCTGTGACCACCATGCCATAAGGAAGCCCGTGTCCTAAGAGGAGAACATGTGGAGAGAATGATGCTATGGCAGCCTCCGGCTATTCCAGCAAATCTCAACTGGGGAACTGGACACGTGACAAGTCTTCTTGAACATCAAACCCAAAGGTGAGTCCAGCCCCAGTCACTTCCAACTGCAGCCACGTGAAAGAGCCCAAGTGAGATGGAACCTCGAAAGCTAATAATAAATTGTGTTTTAAGCCACTAGGTATTGAGTTGGTCTGTTACATAGCAATAACTGAAATAATTCTATAATTATTAAATATTATTTTGGTAGAGCCATAAAGAACCTGTAGAAAGGGCTCACTCCAACTCTTTTAGAATCTGATGGACAATAATTTGACATCTCATGTATCGTACACTTTGCATGCATTCTTGTCAAGTCCAAGAGCAACTGGGATAACTCCATCTAAAAAATTATTAAGAAATTCTGCATGAAAAGGAGTATGATAATTGCTCAGCTCTAAATTCCAAGACAGTAATGATTAAAATATCATAGAATAAGGCTCTTAGGGGCGCCTGGGTGGCTCAGTTGGTTAAGCAACTGCCTTCGGCTCAGGTCATGATCCTGGAGTCCCGGGATTGAGTCCCGCATCGGGCTCCCTGCTCAGCGAGGAGCCTGCTTCTCCCTCTGACCATCCCCCCTCTCATGTACTCTCTCTCATTCTCGCTCTCTCAAATAAATAAATAAATCTTTTAAAAAAAGAAAGAAAGAAAAAAGAATAAGGCCCTTAAAAAAATTTGTTTAAGTTGACTGTAATGCAATGGGTCCTTTTTTTTTTTCTCAAATTGCTTATAAACTCATTCATATCCACCTGAGCCCACATGTGAACACCACCTGCCTATCACCTGCACACACCCTCTTTTATTTTGAGATGCAGATGTCTGCTTATAGGGTCACTGCATTTTTATTTGTTCCTCCAGGGAACAGATTGAATTCTTCTCCCCACACTGGACATTGCAGTTCAGAATAATAGCAAAAGACCTGCAGGTAATGGGCTATAATACTCACTTGATACCCACTAAAGGAGGGTTTAGATCACTTGCTTTCCGTTACCTTTCGTGAAACATCTGTTTCATATGAGCCAGTTAAAAGTGCATACATCTGTAAATAATAAGCCTGTGTGTGCACATAATTTAATGAATTAGGACATAAAAAGGAATTGAACAGTAAGGGCACAGCAATTAGAGTAACTGCCCATTTTGTTAAAAATGTATTGTTTCCAGCTTTCACTTGGAAACCCTTTTATTATTCTGTGGGTTCTGAGGCTTCCAACTTTCTTATTTCCCCCTCCCGACAAAGCACATAGGAGTTTACTTTGCATGGTTGGCAGAAGGATGGCAACCCACATTATGCAAAGCTGCGATGGGAACTTCCAACTGCTTGCTCCTACTTGGGAGACCTGAATTGGGTACCAGAATGTGCCCGCGCCTGGGAACTCTCATCTGTATAACAGAGCAATAACAGGGCCTTCCCCAGATGACAGAATTCATTTTGTGCACTTGGCAGATAATATGCACTCAATAAATATTAATGATGATGGTGGTTTTGCATTCTAATGAAAATCAATCACAAGTTGAAATCATTCGGGGCTCAGGTCAGGGGGACAAACCTTGTTCAGAAGTTTCTCTTGATTGTTGATTTGGTCTTATTTCTATTTACCTTCTTTACATCATCTCTTGGGATGGACAATAAAAAAGGGAGGTGGAGTGACCACGGCCTGGGCAACAGGAGGATCATCAGAAAATCCATTCCTAGGATATCAAAACAAGTGCCAGAAGTCCAAGAAAACATCCCATACCCATTCAGGCCAGTGTTCTGGCTAACCCATTGATAAGGGCTTGCCATACAGCCAACAGGAACTTCCCAAGTTTTGACAGCTCCCTCCAAGTTTCTTTCAGGTGTTCGGAGTGACCCAAAAACATACAAATAAATCAGAGACCACTTGAGACATTCTGAATTTTAAGTTCGTTATTCCTGAACTATTCTCAGCGTCTTTCCTGAGCACCTACTCTGTGCCGGGCACTGGGCTACAAAGCAGAGCACACATACACAAGCAGGAGAAGGAGCCTGTGGGAGAGACAGCATGGCATTTTCTAGAACACACAGTGAGCCCTCCCTAGAGTGTGGCCTGTTCCTCTCTGCCTCCCTGAAATTGAAGATATTTCAGTGGAGTTGAATGTAGCTTGAAAATGTTGGACGACACTGTGTGTCCATTGGAAAGCCAAGAGGGCACGGAGCACAGGAAAGGAATCTGATGCCACCCTGATATGACTGCTACAAGAAAGAGAACTGAAATCCAGGCCACTGGGATTCTGGGAAAATCTTGGTTTAGCTCTGTAAAGTGTTAGTCAGGTAAGTGCTGCTACACGTTTGCCAGGCCCCAAGAAAATCAGTTCCACCCAGAAGGAAAACAAGTTAAACAATGACTGAAATCACCACCCTACTTACTCTGTTTACATCCTCCCGCCAGTCTATTCACCATCTACATAAAGAGATAATTAGAGCTCCTTAATAGCCATATGAAAGAAGAATGGCTAAAGGGAAAGGGAAATCAAGAGAAGGAACAAATATTGAAAAAATATTAATAGCTGGAGTATGGAGAGCTGCGTTGTTCAATACAGTAGCCACCAGCCACATGCAGCTACTAAAACCTTAATAGAGTAAAATGAAATAAAAAATTCAGTTCCTCAAACATATTAGCCACATTTCCAGTGCCATGCAGGGCGAGTGGCTACATAATGGACAACGCAGCATTATAGATCATTTCCATCACTATAGGAAGTTCTACTGGACAGCGCTGATAAATAGTCTACCAAGTGGTGCTGTGCTTGAACATATCCAGACTTAACCATAGTTAATTCAGTACTGACCAGGTAGTAAGTACTATCCTAGGGCTGGAAAACAGAAGGGCACAGTACTGGACCTCAAAAACTTCCCAGGTTAGAAAGGGAACCCAGTCAATAATACAAAACAGAAACACATACACCAATAGGAGGAATGGGTAGAAACACAGAAAACAAACCTGGTAACTTTAATGGTACATATGATGGTGAGTATCCAGGTATTAACTGTAAAATTTTTCAGCTTTTCCGAAAATATTTCAAAAATATTTTCAGAATAAAATATGGGGGAAGAAGTCCATTTACTCAGTACTATACATATCAGGGTCTTCAAATACACTCTTATTTAAGTCTATGGCAAGCTTGCAAGGTAAGTGTCATGGACCCATTTTACAGATGGGAACAACTGAGGTAACCTGGAGCTCTAGCTCCCACAGCAGAGGCAGTGCATGAAGAATGCCCACCTGCACTGTATCACACAGTGGCCCAGGGGCACAGGACCACGCTGTACCCCCATAACACATGGCAGCATCTTACAGATTTAGATCGACTTCCATTCAGTACCTACTATATGACCTCTAGTAAGTCACCTCATTGCATCCATCTGTCTCTCTTTCCCAACATAGATAATTCAGCAACAATTTCAAACAAGCAAACAAAACTGCAGGTAGAACATGGCATATAAAAATCCAAAACGACCCTGCATTTCAAATCTATTTGAAATCACTGAAATAAGAGCATTCTGGGAGAGACAATAATCATAATTATTTACGCAAATTTCATTAAGCAGTAATAGTTTTGTTAGGTTTGGGACCCTCTAAAGAAAAGAGATACTTAAAACTGGTGGCAAATCCCAACACGGCAATGTAACTTCATCGTCTCTTAGGACGCTTTCTCCCCCACCCCTTTCTTTAAAGTTTCGGAAGGTGCAATAGGGATGCTTCACTAGGAGGTAGCATCATAGGAATCATTAGTAGCCATCTCCACACGGAATAACACGAGAACCCTTATTCCTCGTCTCTCACCTTCCTGTGATTCTTCCGTAAATACAATACGCATCCTGACCCGACTCCTGCGAGCCGTGGAGGGATGAGTCCCATGTAGACTTCAGCCACCAACAGGATGGGAAACAAGGACAGAAGAGGATAAAACGGCCTCATGGTTTCTTCCACAATTTAAAAGGCTGTGGCTTCTATTCGGGAAATAATGTCAGAGGGACTCATGTGAGTTACAGTTCCTTACTTCTCTCTTTTGCACGTTTCCCCCAAACCAACACACGCCCTGGTCCTTTCTCGGCATTATTAGGGCATAAGACATTTCCCAGGAATTCTTCCCGCAGCTGATGGAGAGGACAGACTTAAACTGGCAGTGAGGGACTCGGCCCGGAGGATGGAGAAAAGACCTTCCCAGGGTTTTAGCCCCAGCTCTGCGACTCGCTGGCCCTGTGACTTCAGCCACGCTCCGCACCTCGTCTGAGACACAACTGCCCCCCCGGCCTGTAAAATGGGGAGACTCGCACCTTCCACCCAGGATTAACTCATGATAACGTACCTACAGTCATTAGAGTAGAATTACTGTAAAAATAGGTCACCAGCCAAAACCCAGCAAACTCACAGCCCACCCCAGTCCTTCAGTTGAGTCTCTGTAGTCAGAAGACAATCATTTCTTTCTTCGAGAAGGCGCGCATGTGATGATTGTTACGGTGGGCTAGGGACGGCTGCACCCGCTTTGTCAGTCCGCATCGGAGGCGGTTTGTTTTGGATCTGGGCTGTCCCCCGGGACTGCTTCACCCACGGAGTACACCGACACGCTTCCGCTCCCTCCTTCCCGCTCGGAGCCCTGCTGCCATGCCGTGGGAAGCAGCGGCCACGCGCGGCTCGTCCAGTTGACCGCCCCAGCGGAGCTCTCCGCCAACGACCCGCGTGCGCTGCGAGCCATGGCGGGGAGCCTTCCGGGACCTGCAGCCCGTGCAGCCTCAGCTGACATCCCGTGGAGCAGAAGACCTGCCCAGCTGAGCCCAGTCCATCCGCAGACTAACGAGATCATAAATAGTTAGGCCACTAAGTTTGGGGGCGGCTTGTCACATAGCCAGAAGTCATAGAAACAATGATAAAGAAGAGATTTTTTTTAAAGCTAATCTAATGAGAGGCACCCCAAAAGAACATTATTTAACAAACACTCCAGAAATATCCACGCGGATTCTTCAGGAAGCAAGATTAGAAGGGATGCACTGACTCCATTGCTCAAGAGAAGTTTAAAATGCCACCGCGTATGGGTGCCTGGGTGGCTCAGTCGTTAAGCGTCAGCCTTCGGCTCAGGTCATGGTCCCAGAGTCCAGGGATCGAGCCCCGCATCGGGCTCCCTGCTCGGCGGGAGGCCTGCTTCTCCCTCTCCCACTCTCTCGCTGTGTCTCTGTCAAATAAATAAATACAGTCTTTTTTTTTTTTTAAGATTTTATTTATTTATCTGAGAGAATGGGAGACAGAGAGCATGAGAGGGGGACGATCAGAGGGAGAAGCAGACTCCCCGCTGAGCAGGCAGCCCGATGTGGGACTCGATCCCGGGACTCCAGGATCACCTGAGCCAAAGGCAGTCGCCCAACCAACTGAGCCACCCAGGCGCCCCAAAATAAATACAGTCTTTTTTTTTTTTTTTAAAGATTTTATTTATTTATTTGAGACAGAGAGAATGAGAGAGACAGCACATGAGAGGGGGGAGGGTCAGAGGGAGAAGCAGGCGCCCTGCCGAGCAGGGAGCCCGATGCGGGACTCGATCCAGGGACTCCAGGATCATGACCTGAGCCGAAGGCAGTCGCTTAACCAACTGAGCCACCGAGGTGCCCTAAATACAGTCTTAAAAAAGAAAAATGCCCCCATGGTACACCACCTTTAGAAATTACCTATGAGGCCTACATACGGAGAAACCTCGGCCTGCTCCTGTGACAAAAATGTTTCACCCACCTGATCCCTCCTCTGATGCACCAGCTGTGGTTCCAGTGGGTTTTAGTCCTTTCCAGAATCAAAGTCGCATGCAAAGTCCCGGGGAGAGACTTGTGTTTGTGTTATAAGGGGGTGTGTCACAGTGACTCACAAGTACACAATTTCTCCCATACCTTATGAGCCCAGAGAGAGCAGGGACAGGGTAGGAATCACTTGGTGTTGCCCGCAGAACAGAACATACCAGAGTGCCCGGAACATGGCAGACACCCAAGAGGTGTTTGTTGAGCAACAATGCAAGATCTAATCCATCAGCGAGCAATACAATGGACTGTAACCCTGACACATCTTTGGGTGTAGTTGTATTGTGACAATGCTTACCTGTAAAAATCAACCATTTGTACTAAATCTGGGGGTTTGGTAAATGGATGCCACTGACGCAGGGCCAATGCTAAACGGGAAGGACTGGGACCTCGGTTATGAGCCACAGACAGGGGAACCATCTCATTGAGGACAAGAGCTACCGACTGAAACAGTATGCTCTCTATTAGCAAAGACACATGAGCCACAGGTGTCATGCTGGAATCAGAGCAGAAAGAGGTCTGTCTTCTCGGTGGCTTCTGCACGTTTTCTGGGTGAGAAAAGAATCCTCATTTACAGGATCTCTGATCTTTCTGCAAATCCTGCAACGTTGGACCTTATTGTTCCCATTTTCTGTGTCAAGTAAGGCTACTCCCATTACCTCAGACCAGCAGGCAGTGGGAATACAGGTGGAGAGATGCACGGGAGGGTAGTCCATGCGAGTGGGCACGCGGAGGAGAAGCGTTAAAACTCCCAGAGAGTGACAGCTTTTCACAGCCTCTTGGTGAGAAAATCATTATACCTCCTTCTCCAGAGAGCTCTAGAGAGACAGGTGGTAGGATAACCTTTGTAAGAAGAGTACATGCAGCTTCTGTCCTCTAGAAGCCCAACACGGGTTTCTGGAAACGCTGGCCCAAGTAGCAGAAAGAGGCCCTGTTCATCTGCATCCTCCAACTTTCTCTGCAAATCCAAACCTGTTCATTCTATCTCTAATTCCTATTGTTCCCTCTGATAAGCAGGGCCCCAGTGAACAATTAAAGCTTTCAATAAATAATCTCTAAGCACATTCATTTGATTGACTGTTATTTGATACAGCAGTTAGTTTCAATGGGGCAGTTAATATTGATCACATAAAGTACTCCAGACAAACATGAAACAGTTCCAGAACTCCATGGATTATTACCCTTTATCTGCCAGTCATCTGGGTTACTTGTAATGGTCACGGAATTTAAAATCAATAATAACAATTAGTGTTCTGTACACCAAAACGGATGAATCATGTGAAATGGGTTTTCATATAAAATCAAAGGTAAGGCAGCCTGCAACATGGAAAAAGGCTCTCTGAATTTGTGGCACACATTTGGCTGGGACTTTCAGGCAAGTATTCCAAACAGGCAACGAGACAGAAAGAAAGATATTTAGGAGAAGATGTGGCCATAAAAACGCATGTGAAACCCCTGACAGTCTTAATCCAAAAAGATAAAGCATAAAAGACAAAAAGTGATCAAAACGAGCGCTAACAAACGTAGTAAAATTAATGGGACTGGCAATTTACTTCCTCCGAGATGCGCTTCTAGCTACCTTTCTCGGCTTCTGATTCATAGGCATTAATTGTGATTTTTTTTGGGGGGGGTAATAAAATGGCAACAACGGTATTTTACCTCCATGGCACCACTACTGTAATGTCTGGATAATTAAAATGCAAAGCAACAGAGAGATGTTTCATCATTAAACTGTAACCAGCGCACTATGTGAAATCATCCATTCCAAAGACTTGTTTTTCATCAATTATTTGTTATTTATCTGATGTAAATATAAGGGCTAATTAAAATGTATGCCTTTTTATACAGCTTCTTGTCATTAAAGCCAATGAAAGCATTCTGAGGACCATAATGAAATAATTATGTTTGCCTTTAAGAATTCTCCTCAATAACACATGGCAGTACTGAGCTAAATTAAAACATCAGGAACTAAATTTCGCTTGCCTCCATTTCCATTTTAGTTAATTATACCCCCAAGCTTTCCAATAGACCAGACCCTAAAAAAAATCTTTTGAAGCTGAAACAGCCTTCAGATCATCAGCCTTTTTATAATTATGGACTTTGATAACAAGACATAGGTACCGTAGCCCCGAAAGCTTTAATATTTTTTAGAGGAGGCATTTAGTAGATGAGGTCTTCATTTGCTCTGGAAATCAGAGAAAAATTGAGATAAATGTGATCCAAATCTTCTTCTCCCAGTTAAACGGATGTGCTCATCTTAACCGGTCTTGTCTGTGTTACTGCTACCAGAGTATTTTGGAATCAGCTAGTTGGTTTTTCCTGACGTGGTAAAATGCAATCTGTGGCGAGCAGTAATTGATCAATAATAACAAAAACCAACATTTCACTCTGTTTGAGTCAAATTAGGAGAGTCACCCCTTATTCAGTACTTAAACTTGCAAACAACAACAACGACAGAGCAATCTTTAAGAAAGGAGTAGACTCGGGAACCTATGAACTGGAAAAAAATAACATAGGCTCTTTCATTCGAGTTTCTCCCCCAGGCCTCAAATCGCAGAAGGCAAAAATAATCTGTGTTTAAGACAAAAAAGAAGACGGGAAAGAGGAAAGCTGGGTGCTGTCAGGGCTGGTGGCAAACGAAATGGTTTTAGCAGTGCTGTCATATGATGCGGATGGGGGTGGGAACTTGGTACTTAGAAAAGTAAATAGGAGTACCAGGGATTAACTCTGACAATGTGAATTCCCTCCCATTTTGTTATACGGAGAGCTGGCGGGGCTCATGGGTGATAGGATTTGGTGACTGCTGGATAGACCGGCTCAAGACACATCAGAGGAAAACTGTGGACAGCTGGGAAACAAATAGCTATTCCAGGACAACATAAAATTGCAATTATATTCTCGGAATCAGCTTTTAGGACAATCACTCCCTTCCACCCAGGGCTCTTTGTTCTGTTTAGAGAAATCTTTTGGGAACAAGGGACACGGTCACCCACTATCACTCCTGTTGAAATTCGCTTTCTTCGTGCCCCCCACCCCCAGCTGGTTCAGTTCATCAGCAGTGGGGGAGGCCTGGAGACTCCTGGAATCCATGTGCCCTGACGAGAGGAAATGCTTGGCCAGGCTGGGTAGCCTGGCTGACGTCAGTTCCTGTTATCCTCGCCTTATCATGCAGGGGACCAAGAGTCTTATCTTACTGAATGGCCCCCCTTGCAACTCCCCACCCTGCAAGTCCAGAGAAAAAGCAAGTCAGCAGTTCCACTGCCTGTTTGAATTCTCATCTAAGAAGCTCTGAAAGCTCAAGATAAATAATATAATACCTGCAGACTCACCCTTACTACTTCCTAGGGGGAGAGAACTTTTGCAACTTTGTTTGTTATTCATTGAAAGGGGCTTAGGGGTGTGGGATGAGGCAGGAATCCTACTTCTTAAAGATGAAGTAAGGAAGCCAGAAAGGAAAAGAGGAGAAATCAGGGCAACATATTGACTGATGAGGTTGTGTTATTAGATCTTACAGATGGGGGAAGGTTATCTCATCTCCTATTTAACAAGAGGTACTTAGGCCAAGCCACTTACAGACAGGATATTGATAAATCTGGAACTTGAGTTAACTCCGCTCTCCATTCTCCATCACCACCCATTTCAACTTTTTAAGAAGAAGCTGGCCAAGAACGGATACAGATTTGTTCAGAGTGATTCAGTTTAATAAGTCTACCCCTCCCCCACTCCCAATACACACATGTGTTGGAATCAAAACCACAGTCATAATACTTAAATCCATTTTGCAAGGGATGCTTTCTATTTACAGATCTACAGTTTGCCACAAAAGGAATTCATGTTCAGAAGAATGACCCAGAAGCACAAGGCGATCTTCAGTCATAACAAAAAAATTAAGCTGCGAGCGCTCTAACTATATTGACCATAGAATCCCAACAAAGACTTTCTGTGCCACTCCTGGGTTCAAGGGGCAGCCTCAGAAATGTCGTAATATTGAAATATCTGGCATATTTCCATGATTTATGTGGGAATTGTGGCAGTATATCTGAAAGTGGGTTATTCTAGAAAATCAGAGATGTACAATTGCCCTAACTACCCAATAATTTGAAAGGCAAGATTCTACATTAATATCTTTTGAAAAGGTTTTTAGCCAAGATTTTTCTGATTAACCTTCATCAAAAGCTCCCATTTCCAAAAGAATGTATTTAATTGATAGTTAACTGAATCTACAGTAGAACATTTAAAGTATAAAAATGTCATTTAAAGATAGATTTACTGGCACTTACATGTAACTCAAACGCTACAGAAGATTCTTTTTAAGATGTCCTAAAATGAATACAGCATTTATTGTTTAATAAGTCCTGTGTGACTTGAAGAGACTTGTGTATTTTGCCTCTTGGTTTCACATCTCCATTTTCCTCCTAGGGAGTAACTTTCTCATTTAAAAATTCCTAGCCTTTTGTAAAAAGAAAAAGGAAAAGAAAAAAAATCTGATTTTAAAGATAAGAAATTCCTTGACAGCAGGATTTACAATCTATCATTTCTCATAGTTTATTGATGCTTGTAGAATGTACAAAGGGGAAAATGGTAAGATTTTCTTCCCTTTTCATTCATTTTCATTTCAAGATTTTCATTACATCTCAGGGGCTTAACATGTTGAAGGTAAATTACAAGCATCTGATAGCCGGAAGAACTTTCTTTTACTTTTATGTTTTAAAGAAAAGTTCATGACAAAACTGACTGGTTATATATGGTCGGAGCCAGGCTTCCAGAAATGAGAAGAAAACTTCTGATTCAGGTCAGTTAACCTATCAGAAATGGCCATTCTGGTCATTTATCTAATAAGGTATAAATAAATAAATAAATAAATAAATAAATAAATAAATAAATAAATAAATAAATAAATTTTTAAAAGGCCTATTTCAAAGCAAAGGCTTTGCATTTGGGCTGGCGAATCAACTTCTAACGGGAGCTTCCAGATCAATTCCATAGCCTAAGTTTAAGCGGACAGAGGTCTACCTCTCCTGTTGTATTTTTTGGAATCTACACTGTATGGTGATAAAATTTAAACTCATGTGTTGTTGTTGTTGTTTTCTTCTAGGTTGCACATCAACACTTCCCTACCCAAAGTACCATGTTATCAGCATACTGACAAAATTCTAGTATTTTTTTTTCTACAGGGAAGGAAAACTTTGTGAATCTTCTGCTTGTTTTCAAAGGACCCTAACCTGCACTTGGGGATGTAAGTAAAAGTCCCTTTTCTTTCTTCTTTCTGATGGTATTAGTTACCACTGTCATGTGGCTGAGAAGCAGAAAATTATGTCCTACTTTAGAAAAACAATTGAGCCTTTTCATCGAAATATTTATTCAAAACCCCATTCAATTCATACGGTGGCTGTCAGTCTTTATTTAGTCTCTCTTTCAGAGAGTATCTTTGATTTTGCCACTTTGACCCCAATTTATATCTCACTAGGAGAGGATTTGGATACTGTGTAATACTTAAAATCAGGTCCCAGGGCTTTGAGAAGGGGACTTTTCTTCCTTCCTTAATCACACATCACTGTTTGTTTTTAAAACAGGTTATTTCTCCTCATTAATGGGCAAAATACTATTTCAAAAAGAAAAAAATTTTTTTCCTTTTTTCTTTTGATGGGCTGAGCAAGGAGACGACAGGGAAGAGGGCCAAGAAGTTGTCACACTCATGATTTCACCCAAAGCAACTACATTTAGACCACAAATATTAGGATTTATCCTATGCCCACTGAGCAATTAATGCTGAAAACATCTGGAGCGGCCCTAAAACCAAGATAATCCGGGAGGCATATGAATAGAAACTTTGTGACTATGATACCTTCCAGGGGCAGTCTTAAATAGTATTATTTATACCACATTCCCTTATAGCCCGCTAATCCTAACTTCGAATTTTTATTAACAGGCAATTCACAGGCCCTACTCCAACCCGTAGCTGGTTGGCATGTCATTTTTCTGTTGTTAAAATTAAAAAAGAAAGTAAAAAGAATATTCTAACACCTTTCAAAGATGGCTTCTGGTGTATTTTACATTCAAAAGAAAATAAAAAGAATATTCTAACACCTTTCAAAAACGGCTTCTGGTGTATTTTACATTCAAAAGAAAATAAAAAGAATATTCTAACACCTTTCAAAGACGGCTTCTGGTGTAATTACTACACACACACACACACCATAAAAAATAGAATCTCAAAGCAGAAAATACTTTTGGTCGGAATTTAGGACTATTTTTTTTCCCCTTGCCCACTGTTTCCTCTGTGTTAAGAGCGCAAACAGATCTGCTTCTCATCAAAACAGTCATTAAGTAAAATGGAAAAGGTTGTGGTTTTTATGTTCTTATTTATCCAAATGAAGCCCTAATATGCTTTTATTTCAAAAGTCCTAACTACCCATGCCACCCTGAACCAAATGCCATGTGGCAGACATTTGTTAGAATTTTTATTTATGCTTAAAAACTTAATCTCTTGAACAACTAAACTGACCGTCATAAAGGGGTTTATGGAGGATAAAACAACTCTGCAGGAGCATACGCAATTTTTACAATTTATTCATTTAGCCTATAGCTGGGGGTGTGGGATTTAGAACACTTGTGAAATTGACCACAATAAGCACTAATTGCCCTGCTTACAAAAATAAGACACTGGAATTTCTGAAATCCCTTTGTCAAATGCCTTTATTTACTTTTTCTAATGCAAGTTTCTTTGATTAGCTCAACTTTGCTGTTATCAACACTTTTTGCTTATCGGCTGGCCCTAGGCGAATGACACATTCACCACTCGCTCTCCCTAGATAAGGCAAATCCCTTGTTTAACTTGTTCAAGAACAAACAAAGCTTTTCCCCCTACTCCTACAACTTAATAGGCATGTTTGGAGGGTTAATTACAAAAGGGAGAATGTCTACTTGTAAAGGCTCTATTAGGTCTAATAGCTTTCCGCCAAGGGTCCTGAACATTTGTTTTTTCGTTCGTTAAAAATATGTTTCATAGAACTTTCTCTTATAAGAAAAAGTTCTGCAGAGCCCCAGTTCCCTGAGATTCCAAGTGAAACTGTTCACACTCTTTTAACTGCTACAGACCAGACAGGTCTAAAAGATCTGTTGGTGGGTTGTAAAATTATCTTGTAACACTCAGCTTCTTTGAATTCTCCAGAAAGAAAACAGGCATTAAGAAAGAAAAGGCATTTGGGGAGCAGCTGAAGATGAAGACGGCTTCTGACAACTATATTCTTTTTGCCCTGGTTATGGCTCTACGAAATACTAAGTAAGACAGCCAGACTGCTGGCATCAAATGGTTATTGATTTTTCAGCTACAAACCTGTTGATTTCCTGGCCCAAGAAGCAAGTCTTTATTGCTAAGACAAAGTTTCAGAGAGAGCAGTTTAAATCTAGTAACTGTCCCCTCTCTCCCTTTTCGTCTCCCTCTTTCCATAAGCCACCATGTTATTAGGAAAACTCAATTTCTTCCAGTTAAACTTTGACCTCTTTGAAAACAAAGATTTAAAATGTCATTTTCAGGCTAATGCTCCAATGAATTGTCAAATAAAGTACTAAAAACATTTTGATAGATAGCTGAGCCATTTATCTAAATCACTGTCAGGGCGGCGATGCATCCTGCAGGCTCCCACCACAGCCACCCGAAGGTGGGATTTTCTGGGACTTCTGGTCGTTTCTCAAGCCTGCAGCCACACTACTGTTGACCAGATGCGTGCCTCGGCATTGTGTCAGCATCAGATAACCAAATAGTCAATATTTTTTTAAAAAAACTGGGCTACTCCACTTATATTTCCTTTCCTTTAACTGATGTCCAGGTTCTGGGATGAATTGCAAGATATGGAAATAATGGATGGCTCAGCCCAAGGGGTGTTCATTGCCAGTAGTTTTCTAGCAAAACAGCAACTTCTTAGAGCAACAAAGTGACTCGGAAAGGTGGCAGCAGGGTCAATGCTAAGAAATATTGCCTTTCCTTAGCAAGGAAAACATTGGAAGCAGCAGTTTTAACTGGTGGTTTATGAACTTCAGGAGAAACAGCCACCCTAATTAGGCTAAATTCCTTGCAAGGACGATGTCGTATTTTAATTACTTTGGACTGTGGAAACACACAAGGGGGGAATATATACAACTAGCAGCTAATCCCAAGAACAGCAAAGTTAAATTCCCCACTGCATACATCTTAGTAAAAACTGCACAATGTGTCAAACTGCCTTATTTGAAGAATGTTTCAAAGTCCTGTGGTCACACTCTACTTTTTTTTCCCCCCTCCTCCATGCATATTTTTAAAACTGTTTTCAAGAGACTGTAAGGTTGGTAAGGAGAGGAGTGGGGGTCGGGAGGGGTTGTTTGGGAAGAAAACATCTAAGAGGAAATTTTCAGCAGAGGGAATCAATATGCACGCCAGCATATCACACCCTTTCAGCATTAAATCATTAAATCCTTTGTCTTGCTACCAGTGCAGTTTGTTTCCAATGTCTTTATTGCATGCAAGAGAGACAATTCATTTTTTTTTCTTGGTAGAAGAAGGGAAAAAATAAACCTACATTGAGCAGTGTGCCGATGCTGCCATTCGGTTTGGGTCAATCCACTGAAGCATGCTTTGAGAGCTTTCTCCTGGAGCATGCAGGAAGACGGACTCGCAGTGTAGAAATCCAGGATTTGCCCAGGACTCACTGACAGAACATCCATACAGTCAAACATGATCTCCCCTGCACCGAATGTCTGCAAAAGTGCTTATCCTCTAGGTGTGGAGGCAAATGGCATAGAAAAGTCCACCCAACTCCATCAAACTCTGCCCCTTTTTTGGCACGTAGGCTGTTGGTCTTTTTCCCAGCCCCGAATCATGAATTATGACAGACAAGCCAGCTAAAAGCCTGTAATTGATCCAAATGATCATTTACCATTTTCCAGGCTTGCTCGGCCAATCCAGCCGGGGCGGGGGTTCCCAGAAAGATCCCAAGTTCTCCTTCCAAGCAAATGCCTGCAAAAAGCCTTCCGAATGCGGTCCGGATCCTACCCCGACGGTGCCCAGACAAACCCTGCCCGGCTCGCTCGCGTCCTCGGCATCCCAGTCCTCAAACAGCTCGCATGGGGGAATGCTGGTCCCCCCTTTGGCAAAGAATAGACCCTCCTGCCTCTGAACAGCTCACTTCCTACTACTTCTGTCACACAGAATGAAAGATTGAATTGCCTAATATATGCGAGTGAACTTTCGGTGAACCCTTCCCGGGCTGCTAACCTTCAAATGACCCAACGAGTCTGACATCACCAACTCCCAGGATTCTCACAGAGCTTAAAAACTCCCAGCAGCCCTGCAAAAGCAGACAGCCAGAGAGGCAGGCAGCGGGCGAGTGCGCAAGCCGCCTCTTTCTTTCCCATTTCTCACCTGAAAAACAATGCAAGAAGTGCTTTTAAAACGGGCAGGGGAGGAGCCAGGACACCGCTCCCGGCTCGCGTTGAGCCGCCAACTTCGCTCCCTTTCCGCCTTTCTTTATTCGCGGCGGCTTAGCTTGGAAGCGCGGGTCCCCCCCCCCCCCCCGCCGGCTCGCCGCCTGCCCACCCCCGCGCCCCCAGCCCACCCTGTAAATTCCTCTGTGCGCCCGCCTGTCTGTTAAATTCCTTGTAACTTATGTATTTTTCCACTCCCGAAAAAGCACAGGCAAGCCCTGAACTGTAGAGCAGAGGAGAGCTACTCCTCGGGGAAGCCTTGGGTTGAGAAACTTTCCATTTGATAACTCTCCCCCACCCCCCCGCCACCATCCCTCTTGCAAAGCACTGGCCGAAGGGATTGATTGCATTTGCTCTGGAGTAAAAAAATCCAGCTTTCTGGATTCATTTACTTTTTAAACCTTCTCTCAGGTCTGTATGCAACAGTCAAGAATTAGTGACTCCTGCCTCCAAGCACACACACAGAATCACACAGTGTACAGGATTTGATTTCAGGTCCTGATGGGAGAAAACAGCGTGGTCAAGAGTGGATGTGGGACTCAAGCTGAAATAGATTAAATTCCAGTTCTACTTCTTACCAGCTGTGTGATCTGGGATGAGTATTTAACCTCTCTGAGCCTCAGCGTTCTCATCCGTAGAATGGGGATATATTACTACCCACTTCAGTGGGTTGCTGTGAGCACCCCTCCCTCCCCGCAAAGTGCTTATATGGCGCTCAGTATGTATCCTGCAACAAGTACTGTCTCATTTCATCCTCTTATTTTTCACCGAGGGAAACAAGCCCTGGGAGGGGAGGCTGAGACCTGTCTGAGGCCTCAAAGCTCCGAACAATGACTAGCACCCAACTCCCTGGGATCCCAGTCCACTGAAAATTACTTTGCTGTTCCCACAGCCTTGCACCCCGAATAGCCTGTTGGTGACCTTTGTCATCTCATGCACACACACACACACACCACCACCACCACATAATTAAACACATATTTTGGGAAAACTGGTTAAGTGTGAAGGTTTTATATTTCCAAGGGCCTGTTTACACCAATATTAGCCCCCGCCCAATCTCGGTTATTTATTAGAATAATTTTAAGAGAAAGAGACTCTTTTTTATACTTCCCATATTGACCCAACTAGAGGAAGGAGAAACCTTTTAGCCTGTCCTAAAACACAGAGCAGGACAGATGCAAAATTTACAAATAAACTCAGGCAGAGAGCTTTCAAAGGGAGAGCCAATACACGTTGCAGCCACTTTGCGCAACTTGCTTCAACAAAGTACATCGAAGAAAGGAAACTGTGGAGGAATGAAAACACCCAACCTCCTCTAATACCTCTCCAGTCTTTACTTGCAATTCTCCCACAAAACAGGGCAGGCAAGCGGGTGGGCATGAGGGACAGTTTCCTTACCCCTTGCGGGGAAGAGCGCTGCCCCAGTCTCCTTTCTGTGGATAGTGCTGGAATGTTCATTGGCATCCAGGCCTTTTAGAAGCCTGTCAGGGGGCACCCCGCCCCATGCTGAACGGCTGCTGTCTCCAGGAGTTGCTAAGTGGCACTCACGGTGTAACATGAAAAGTATGCATCATACACACTTACCAAGTCAAAGACCCTTTTATGAAGGTACATTAAAACAATTTTCAGCCCAGCAAGCTCAGTTCTTGCTATTGAAAAGTCCAGGGCGATGGAGGGGTGAGATTTTGCTGAAACTATGTTTGTTACTCTCTTTCTCTCTCTCTTTCAAGTGGCCATCATTTCGTAGCAGAGGTTTGTAAAGAAACCCTTTAACTACAAAGACAACACACGTCTTCAGCAAGGAGCACAGAGGAATTTACAAAACATTTAACACACTGTCATTAAGATAGTTGTAAAGATACACAAAGCACCACATTATGTACCAACCTCTGCGTGCGTGCACTTACAGCTCCAAATGCTTGCTGAAGAGTCCCTTGGAAACTGGGCTCATCCTGTATGCGATAATGGAGGTGACTGAAAAGGTGTCTGAGAAAACCTGAGGAAGCAGCTACATTTTGAAGCACGGCAGGAAGCATTAAGAGAGGAGAAACATGGCTCCCGGGCCAGGTGTGTGTCTTCAGGTATCTGCTCCCCCAGCGGAGGGCACGCCACTGCCTGCCCCAGCATCTTTCCAAAGGGTAGGGTGCTCTGGTCACAAGGAGATGCAGATGGGGATGGTGTCTCCCAAATTCTGTTTACTCTCATTTCTTTTTTTTTTTTAAAGATTTTCTTTATTTATTTGACAGAGACACAGTGAGAGCGGGAACACGAGCAGGGGGAGTGGGAGAGGGAGAAGCAGGCTTCCCGCGGAGCAGGGAGCCCAGTGCGGGGCTCGATCCCAGGACGCTGGGATCATGACCTGAGCCGAAGGCAGACGCTTAACGACTGAGTAGGCACCCCTACTCTCAGTTCTGAAGCTAGAGGATCAGCCTCATTTAGGAAGGGAAAAGACTGCTCCCTAATTTCTACCCTCAATATTATGTCATGGCACAAAAACAATCATAAAGTGTGCAGGGCGGGTGGGGGGGGTAGGGTTAAGAGACTGGGTGTTTTCTTTCTTTGCACGAGTGAGAAAATTTTAAATTTATAATCACCTTGGGGTTCTCTTAACTGTAGAGGAATAAACTTGGGCTTTTGAATGCTCATCTTTTATTTCAATCCGTGTGAATAGAATATTATGGGTTTCTGATAGTGCAACAACACTCACTGATCTATTCATCATTTCTCATCATGAGTTAATTATGCTGATGGCAACTATTAGAGCTATTATTTAATCCAAGTATTAATTTATAAAGCAGCCCCCAAATTTAGCCACATGTTTCTTATCATGTCTTCATCAGGAAATCTAATTCTTACACTTCTGGAAAACCAGTCTTCCTGCAAATTCTTCATCTTAAGTAAAATTTAGGAAGGATATACAAATAAGCCACTTCTTTAAATAACATATCCATGTACGATAAAGATTAATGAGTAGGTAGAAGGTAAAAAAAATGGCCTAGTTAATTTGGGGATAAATGAAGTTTAAATTATTAACGCCTCTTTTAAACATTAATCCAACAGTTGGAAGAAACCTTTCCCAAATATTCTCTTGGTACGGCATAAGATAACATTCTGATATGTGTCCTCTCTTCTGTTTTGTGTTTGATCAATGATAAAAGAAACTCTACTAAAAGTATTTCCAACCACAAACAAAAAAGCAAAAGTTTGAGACCAAAATCCACTTTGTTTCAGAGTAACCGTATATTTGTCAGTGTGACACAGCACATTTGAAACCCATAATCATAAAACAAAAATTTATAGCCAAGGTTCAGGGTCTACATCTGTTTCTCTGGTTTTCGTATAGCAATTACCCACTGGACAATCCAGAAAGAAACACCATGAATCATGCTCTGCAAACATGTTTGAACTGGAGAGTTTTATGTAGGAAGAGCAGGCATCTCTCTGTGTACCAGTACTGAAGCCAGCCGTGTTCAAAATTGGTCAAATGCCTTGTGATGTCTAAATAAAAAGATGCTCACAGGCGCAGACATATCCACCCAAGTGCAGGCAGACATGGGGGTGCGGTGGAGGGAGGTAGACACGTATCATTTGAAAAGACACACCTGCCTCTTCCATGTTTTTGGGGTTTGCTTTGTTTTTATTTATTTGTTCGTTTTGTAACCGTTAATCTCATATAAACTCCTCTTGCCACAGTTTTGCCAGAAAAATAGATGGCTAGCCCTGAGTGATGTGTATGTTTCGGCCGGGAAGCCAAGGCAGGGATGGGCTGCCAGCATAAGGTGAGTGTTGAGGCTGTTCCTGGGGCTTCCATGCCACCAGGCAGAGCGGCTTGCTGTGCTCTGGCTGGGAGAAGTTCTAACACTCATCAACACATGGAAACTGCTTCTGGCCCTTCCATCTGAACACCTCCTAATGTACCAGGACTGTTGACGGCCACAGATCTTATAGCAGAAGACACCAAAGCACTCTGCAAACAGGAATTCGCAGAGTGTATCTACGCATCCGTGTAGAGACTGGGTCTTCTCAGAATCCCAAGGAACATCTGTTCTTCCTCAAAAATGTTTCTCCATCTTGAGCGTTGGCCACTGTGTCCTTCTTTCATTTGGTTTCTTTCTCCCCAGCTTCCTGTTTTTTTCCAGTTTCCTCGATGAAGTCTTCCCACCCGGGTACTTACAAACACCATTCCCCAAGACAAGGGGCACACTTCTCCCTTTCTACCCTTGATTTGTTTTCTCTAGCACTTCTCTGTTTTTGCTGTGCATGACTCATGACTCATAAAGACATCTCTTCAAGTCCAACAGTTTCTGTTGGTCCCAACTTGAAGCTTAAAGACTTGCCCTCCTGAATGCCTCACTATGGAATCCCTCAGTTTGGGAGAAACCTATCTTTGTTTTTTTTTTCCCTCTCATTTTGATTTTTTTTTAAAAGTAATATACATTCTGCAACAACATAGATGGATCTTGAGAGTATAATGCTAAGTGAAATAAGACAGTCAGAGAAAGACAAATACCATATGATTTCACTCATACATGGAATCTAAGAAACAAAACAAATGAACAAAGGGAAAGAAAAAAAAGAGACAAACCAAAAAAAAAAAAAAAAAGACTCTTAATTATAGAGAACAAACAGATGGTTACCAGAGGGGGAGGGGGATAGAGGGATGGGGGAAATAGGTAATGGGGATTAAGAGTACACATATCTTGATGAGCACTGAGTAATATATGGAATCCTGAATCACTATATTGTACACCTGAAACTAATATAACACTGTATGTTAGCTACACTGGAAATAAAAAATTAAAAAAAAAAAAAGTGGTACACCTTCATAAAAACTCATAGTCTGGCCTAGAAGATACAAAATAAAAAGTTGCTGGCCATATATTTGTATGTCTTTTCAGGGGGTTGTTGCTTTTGCACAAACATAATAAAAACACATACTGTTCTGTAACATTTTTCTATTTAGCAATATTTCTTGAAATCCCTTCATAATAAATAGTGCATGTAGAACTCTCACTAAAAAAAACAAAAACAAGAGACATCTGGGTGGCTCTGTGGGTTGAGTGTCGGAATTAAAATGTTAACAGATTTCGGCTCAGGTCATGATCTCAGGGTCCTGGGATTGAGCCCCGATTTGTGCTGCATTCTCAGTGGGGAGTCTGCTTGAGGATTCTCTCCCTTTGCCTCCCCCTACATTTGCATGCACATGCGCACTCGCTCTCTCTCTCTCAAATAAATAAATCTAAAAACAAAACAAAACAAAAATAAAATAAAAAACCAAAAAAAAAAAAAAGAAGCTGAACAGTATCTCTTTATATTAATGAACTGTAATTCATTTGGCCAATGCTCACCTATTGAGCAGTTAACTTGTTTCCAGGTTTTCAGTGTTTAAGAAGCCCTGTGGGTATGTGTACCAAAATATTGCTGGGTAAAATTCTAGTAGCAGTATTGCCCTATCAAAGACGATGGGCATGATCACACAAATTTGTACTCCAAAATGGTTGTGTTCATAACTACTCCCCTTTTAGGGGTGCCTGAGTGGCTCAGTCGTTAAGTGTCTGCCTTCGGCTCAGGTCATGATCTCAGGGTCCCGGGATCGAGCCCCGCATCGGGCTCTCTGCTTGGCGGGAAGCCTGCTTCTCGCTCTCCCACTCCCCCTGCTTGTGTTCCCTCTCTTGCTGTGTCTCTCTCTGTCAAATAAATAAAATTTTTAAAAATAAATAAATAAATACATACATACATACATACATACATACATACTCCCCTTTTGTTCTAAAATAGGGGAGTAAAAAAGTAAACTTTTTTCTGTTTAGGATCAGAGGAAATATATTAGGTTTTGTAGGCTATACAGTTTCTGTTGCAACAGCTCAGTACTGCCGTCATAGTATAAAGGAACCATATATGTATATGGGTGTGTTCAATAAAACTTTATTTACAAAAACCGGCAGTGGACTGGCGTGAACCCATGGGCTGTAGTTTGTCCACTTCTGTTTGAAACCATTTCTTAACAATTCCACTGAATTTTTTTTTTAAAGATTTTATTTATTTGAGAGAGAGAGAGAGCATGAAGGGGGGAGGGTCAGAGGGAGAAGCAGACTCCCCGCCGATCAGGGAGCCTGATGTGGGACTCGATCCCGGGATCGAGTGATCCAGGATCATGACGTGAGCTGAAGGCAGTCGCTTAACCAACTGAGCCACCCAGGCGCCCTTCACTGAATTTTATATTGCCAGGCGCCCTTCACTGAATTTTATATTGCTTTGTTTCTCTCTCTTTAAAACCCAGCTCTACTCATTGGGGTTCTGTTAACATTTTAATCTTCCCTCTCCTTTAAAAGCTTTACCCAGTTCCAACTTGTATACGACGTGAAGAATGATATGGCTCTTATATTATATTACTTCATCCAGAATCCTCTCTTCTTCTCTCTTGGCTCATTATTTCCCACTTTCCTACTTCACCCTCTTCACGTCCTTAAGAAGGGGTGCAGGATTGCATATCAGATGCCTCTGTACTTTCTTTCCTCCACCACCAAACCCTGCTTTAAAGTCCATTATTTCCACCAATCCCTTCTCCCCCCTAATATATGATGGCAGTATTGAGGAGATGGAAAATATAACAGTGACTCCAGAGAGCAAATGCCATTGGCACCACCACGCTACAACTTGCCCATGATGTCCCTGTATTATTCTGCCTGAATTACTTTTTCTGTCTCATCTCAATACATCTTCCAATGAGTTAAGAGTAGATGTGCTGCCTCGTTGGCAGAAGGCTTAAAAGAACAGTGAGACTCTTTTCCCTGATGGAAAGAAGCATAAAGGATTCTGAGAGTGCTTTGTAATTATTTCACGTTAATATTATTAATAAAGGAGAGTGTCTATAACTGGATGCCTACCTTAATACTTAATTAAGCGCTTCATTTTTTTGAGATCAAATGTATGAAGAGAGGCTATTAGTTGGCTCTTAAACTGTACTGTTTAAATTAATTAAAATTCAGTACAACTAAGAACTTTGTTCCTCAGTCACACTAGCCACATTTCAAGGGCTCAAAAGCTTCATGTGGCTAGTGGCTACCATGTTCATGGGACAGCACAGATATAGAGCATTTTCACCATCACAGAAAGTTCAATTGGGCCACAGTGCTCTGAAAGCTCAGCTTAGTGATCAGAGAGATGCATGGTGGGTGGCACCATAGAATCTGGACACCCACTGACTGCATGAGAACCCACCATTTTCCTCTTACAAGCTGTGTGGCCCTGGGCCTGTGATAATTAATATCACAATTACAGGTGAGGGAATTAAGGCATGTAGAGGTTAGGTAATTTGCCCAGGACAATTGTATCACCAATTGTGATATTAATGATAAATACATTAAAAGGTTGTGGTAAAGATTAAATGAGGTAATACAAGTAAGAAGCATGGACAACATTGCCTGAGATATAATAAATATTTTAAAAGTGTTAGTGGAATGTCTGCAAGACGAAAATGAAGTAGGGGACATATAGCGCTAACACTGTTGCTACCAGGCACAGAGACTATTCTGTCAGGGAAGTCAATTTTCAATCAGGATGCACATTTCAGCGTCTGGGGTCCAGGAAGATGCAATTAGGACAAGTTCCCCAAGAGATTGTGCTGTATATGTCTGGTTAAGTAGCACTACATTGAAGCATTTTTATATATTTGTATAAAAGAGAATGGTTTCTTTTATTTTACAAATCAGACACTGAGTCAGAATGGCAATGAATTCTTTTACAAGCCCCACCCTGTTCTCTCCTGTGGGGGGCAGGACATATATCACATGACTTGCTGTTTTCTGCAGAAATGGTATTCAGCCTCAGGAGCACCAAGGCCAATTATGGTTAATTAAGTGACAAGGATTGTGTAAGACAGAAGACTTGCATTATTTATCTATCTTATCTTTCCATCCATCCATCCATCCATCCATCCCATTCTCCTACTCATTCATCTACTTCACCTATCTGCCCACTCATCCATTTACCCATCTAACAATCCATCTGCCTTCCTAGTTATCTACCCAACTACTTGTCCATCAATCCATCTACTCATCCATCTACCCATCTACCCATTCTCTGACCCATCATCTACCCATGATCTAACGATCAAAAGTGATGAAGAAAGTATGGCTTTTCAAACAGGCAACATATAGAGTAGAAAGAGGGGCAAAAGTAAAGCTTCTCAGATTATGCATATGCATTTCTCTAGACTCCTTGAAAAGGATTTCCTGATGAGATGTGCTGGCAGAAATAAGGTCAAAGGCACAGGCCACTGGAGATTTTAGTCAAACAAGTTTTATAAATCAGGTTGTGGCTGGGGAGCCCCTCAGATCTAACACACAGCTCTCTAAGAGCATTTTAGGATTTGAAATGCTAATGAAGCTGAGTTCTATTAGCAACACAAAAGTTTTTGACTCTGAGGGAAAGCTAAAGGCGCAAAAGGAATTTCCATCTGGATTCTACAGGGAAAGGGAATGTAAAAAGTAGCAAATACATCAGAGAGGCCATTGGAGAGGGACTGGAGTTTAAATTCATCCTGGTGTCTGACAGAGAAAAAAGCAAATAAAAAAGCCCAATGTGATTTAATGGAAATTGAGGGGAACATAAAGTCAAGTAGAAATCTGTGTGAAATTTCTGTTGGGGAAACAATGATATGTATATATGTACCTTACACACACACACATAGTATGAATACATTATAAATATTTTTGATGAAAAAATAAAATTCTCTCTCCTCCTTTCAAATTGCAGAGCATAAAGCCACCTTCTGAACACCTACCTCAACCAAGGGCTTTGAAAACTTGTGTTTGAGAGGATACCATGGTGTCTTCCTAAATTAATTTTTGACATTTTGTCATTGTTTTCTTTTTTGTTTTGAGTTAGAGATGCTTCAAAAGAGATTAGCAAAGATTTTTCAGAAGCAATACTTCTAAAATTTAAGGTAACGCGTATAAGCAGGGGAGGGCAAGCAAAGGAAAAAATAGACAGAAATATGAAATATCTCCTCTCTCTGTTCCAGGAAATGCAATGATAAAAGGCAAGATCACTGCAGTGATTCCCAAAGCACTGCAATTCTAGGGCTTCATACCTAGGGCTACCTAATGAAAATTTCTCAAGGTCTGGTAAAGTAATCGGCATTTTGATCAAGGTCCTTAGGTACTTAACCTGCACACTAAAGTGTCAGACTTCTGCTATGATGGGACATTCCATTTGGTGAATGCCAACAAACAGGAAACCCTGCAGAGGATTAGGTGTTAAGAAAGACTGCGAGGACTGGAAATGGGCAGAGCTCTGACTTTGGGTAATCTTATCATCTTTCTGAGCCATACTTAGTCTTCTCGTATATGAAGATAATGTCTACTTCCAATGATAATGTCTAGTTTAAAGGAAGCTAAGGTTGAAGAATGAAGTGAAACAGTGTATGAGGAAAATTCTAAATGTCTAAAGTATTATGGAACATTAGGCATTACTATTCACACATTAGGTGAAAATGGACAAAAAAACATTTTCCACTCTTCAACAAACTGTGGAAAACTGCTAACTCCAGCCTCCCATCTAATTCGGAACCCCCTTTAAGAATCCACAGATTCTTAGCTGAGCACATGGCTACACAGAGAAAGGCCACATTGCCCAGCATCCTTTCCAGCTAGGTGTGGCTCTCACGTGACCATGTTCTCAGCAACAAAATGTGATCAGAAGTGCTGGGCCCTAGTTCCGTGTCACTTCCTTAAAAAGTAAACTTCCTACCTCCCACTTGCTATTTCCCCCCTTCCGTGCCAACTGGAAAGCCATGAGACCCTGTGTAGCCCATACAGATGAAGACAGCAGTGCAGGGGAAGGCAAAGCCATAAGATGCAAGAAACTGGAGACCCTGACCGCCCATTGCCGCCCTACCCACCGGGATTACTTGTCTCTAGACAGTTACACAAGAGAAAAAATAAACTTCTATCATATTTATGCTGTCATAGTTTTGGGTATCTTTTATTTATTTATTTATTTTTTATTTATTTTATTTATTTTATTTGACAGAGAGAGAGATAGCGAGAGCAGGAACACAAGCAGGGGGAGTGGGAGAGGGAGAAGCAGGCTTCCCGCCGAGCAGGGAGCCAGATGTGGGACTCGATCCCAGGACCCCGGGATCATGACCTGAGCTGAAGGCAGACGCTTAACAACTGAGCCACCCAGGTGCCCAGTTTTGGGTATCTTTTAAAATCAAGTTTAGTCTATATCTAAATTAATCAGATCTCGTTTGATGTGTTTAAAATTGAAAATAGGAGAAAGGATCATCTTGGTATACCCTTCTGCAATTAACCGCCCAGCCCCTTCGACATGTGCCTTGTGTTAAAGACCTGCTTTTCTTCCCTAGTTGGGCCAGGCTCCTCTCTCCTCTCCCACTGTGAGGACTGGTCAGTGGCAGGGGAACGCGGCGGATCTCCACTACCCTCTGTGCTCCAGATCCAGAGACAAATGGCTGAGTTTTTCGTTTGCATTTCTGTGGCACAGACAGAAGGTGAGAAAGCTCCTCAGAAGCTCTCATTGCTAACTCTGGACATTACCAGCGGCTTCCCAGGAAATCCTGCCATTCAGGCTCGGCTGGGTCTAGCCACCTGGGCTGTGCTTGGACAGGGCGGTAACCCTCAGAACTCTAAGACTGTCCTGTATGTAGAATAATTTGTGGCAAACCCGAAGGAGTAAGGGCAGGCTAGTGTAACAAAACTGAGCCTGGAGATCTAACTTCCCACTAACAGCTTGTGAGAACTTGTCCGGTCTAATCAGTAATGTGAGGAGGTTGCTGTAACTCCCAGTGGCAAGTACATGGCTCAGGGGCTCCCTGTAAGCTCGGGACAGACTTGCTAAGGTGTGTTCCTCGGAAAGATCCCAGCAAGGCGACTCAACGCCACACCAGTCCAGCCTACCTCCTGTCGTAGAACAAAAGTTTGATTGGAGCACAGCACGCTCACATGTATTTGTTTGCATACCATCTAGGCTGCTTTTGCAAAACAACAGAGTCGAGTGAGACAGTATGTCCCACAAAGCTGACAATATTTATTATGATCTGGACCTTTGCAGAAAAAACTGGGTGAGTGCGGCTCCAGGCCTTCACTACCAATCCAGTCGAAGTGGGCTTTGAAGATGGAATCCACTGGCAATCTTAAAACTGGATAGTATTGAGGGTTTCCTCACTGTTTAAGATTCTTAATTTAAATACCTAAGAACCAGGCGCCTGGGTGGCTCAGTCAGTTAAGCATCTGCCTTTGGTTCAGGTCATAATCTCAGGGTCCTGGGATCAAGCCCCCCCTTGGGCTTCCCACTCAGCAGGGAGCCTGCTTCTGTCTCCCTCTGCAGCTCCCCCTGCTTGTGCTCTCTCACTCTCTTTCCTGCTTTCAGTCAAATAAATAAATGAAATCTTTTTTAAAAAATTTAAAAAATAAAACATGCCAAATACACCTCTTTAGTGTCTTTGAGTTTATCTTTGCTCTGCCTGGAATATCTTGTTTAGATATAAACATGACTTATTCCATCCCTTTCTTTTGGTCTTTCTGAATATGTTGACTTGAGACACCAATGATCCTAAAAAACAAGGCCCCTAGGTCATGTCCATGACTTTCTGTCCCTTGATCCTCTATTTTAAAATTTATAGCCTGGCAAACACTTATTCTTTATTGTCTATCTCTCATAATGGAAAGTAACTCCTTGAGGGCAGCAACTCTATCGAATTCACTGCAATGACCCTAATAATAAGAACATTACACGACTCATAGTAATCCTTCAACAAATGTTTGTCAATGAATAAACGAGTGAATATGGGGCGCCTGGGTGGCTCAGTTGGTTAAGCGACTGCCTTCGGCTCAGGTCATGATCCTGGAGTCCTGAGATCGAGTCCCGCATCAGGCTCCCTGCTCGGCAGGGAGTCTGATTCTCCCTCTGATCCTCCTCCCTCTCATGCTCTCTGTATCTCATTCTCTCTGTCTCAAATAAATAAATAATATCTTTAAAAAAAAATATTAGAAGTGGGGCGCCTGGGTGGCTCAGTTGGTTAAGCGACTGCCTTCGGCTCAGGTCATGATCCTGGAGTCCCTGGATCGAGTCCCGCATCGGGCTCCCTGCTCAGCAGGGGGTCTGCTTCCCCCTCTGCCCTCTTCCCTCTCGTGCTCTCTGTCTCTCATTCTCTCTCTCTCAAATAAATAAATAAAATCTTTAAAAAAAAAAAAGAGTGAATATGTTCATTCACAAATAACCCTTCTCGGCAGACACTGCTTAGTAAGTAGAACCACGTAAAACTTGGTAAAAATTTAAAATTGGCACCAACTATGATCTATGGTTTCAAAGCAATTAGAATGGCCCTGCTATAAGCAAAACAAAATTAGGACTAATTATTAAATGGTATCATTTAAAAACTGAAATCTATGGCATAAGCCTTGTGCTTTTAACTCAATGATAAAGAAGTTCAACCCATATATACAGACCAGAAGTCTTTAAAAAAAAAAAAAGAGCAAGCACTCTTAGATATCCATTGTAAAAAAAAAACCCAACAAACAAAACAATATGATTTGATCCATATGTGACACTATACACAAAAATTAACTCAACATGGATCATGGGCCTAAATGTAAAACATGAAGGTGTATATAAACTTTTAGAAGAAAAAAAAATAGGAGAAAGTCTTGTGACCTTGGGTTGGGCTCATGTTTCTTAGAAATGACACCAAAGTATGACATAATAAATGAAGTTAATAATGTGGATCTTATCACAATTAAAAACTTCTATTTTTTGAGGGGTGCCTGGCTGGCTCAGTTGATAGAACATGTGACTCTTGACCCTGGGGTCATGTGTTCAAGCCCGATGTTGGGCATGGAGCTTACTTAAAAAAAGACAAAACAAAATACTTCTATTTATGGAAAGATCCTGCTAAAAGAATGAGAAGATGAATAAAAAACTAGGAGGAAACTATGCAAAACATATATGAGATAATGAAGTTCTATACAGAATAAAGAAACTCAAAATCAAAAATAACAAAGCAAACCCCTTACCCTCGCCCCAAGTCGAGTGAGCAATTTGAACAAAAATGTCATCAAATATATAGATGGCAACTAAACACATGAAAAGACATCAATATTATTAGTTACTAGGGAAATGAAAATTCTAACCACAATGAGATACCACAGTGCATCTACTGTAATCACTAAAATGAAAAAGCTTACCACATCAAATGTTACTGTGGATGTGGAGAAACAGAAACTCTCATCCAGTATTAGAAGTGTAAAATCATAAAACAATTTTTTCCAGCCAAAAACTGGAAACAGTCCAACTGCCCCTCAACAGGTGAATTGATCAACTGTGGTATTTTCAGACAATGGAAAACTCTTGGCAATAAAAAGAAATGAACTACTGATACATGTGATAACCTACAATGAATTTTATAATAATTATGCTAAGGGAAAGAAGACAGACACAAAATAGTATTTAGTGTATGATTCCATTTACATAAGGAAATTCTAGAGAATTCAAACTAATATATGGTAGCGGAAAGCAGATCAGTGGTTGCCTAAAGACAGGGTTTGGGAAAATAGGGGAGGGAGGATAGGATTAAAAAAAAAACAAAACACATGGGTAAAATTGAAATATCACTGACATATAACATTAGTTCAGGTGTACAACATAATGATACAATTTATGGATATATTGTGAAATGATGACTATACTAAGTCTAGTTAAGATTCATCATCACACATAGTTACACATCTTTTTCTTGTGATGAGAACTTTTAAGATCCACTCTCTTAACTTTCAAATATAAAATACAGTATTGTTAACTGTAGTCACCAGGCTATATGTTACATATCCAGGACTTACTTTACAACTGGAAGTTTGGACTTTTGATGACCTTCACCTATCTCTTCCACCCACCACCCCCTGCCTCCAGCAACCCCCAATCTGTTCTCTGTATCTATGAGCTTGGTTTTTGTTTTTAGACTTCACATATAAATGAGATCATATGGTATTTGTCTTTCTCTGTCTCACTTGCTTCACTTAGCTTAATGCCCTCAAGGTCTACCCATGTTATTGCAAATGGCAAGATTTCCTTTTTTTATGGCTGAGTAATACTCCACTGTGTTTATATACTACATCTTCTTTATCCAGTCATCCACTGATGGACACTTAATTTCTTCCATGTCTTGGCTACTGAAATAATGCTGCGGTGAACAGGGGGGTATAGATATCCTTTCAAGTGAGTGTTTTTGTTTTTGTTTTTTTCAAGTTAATGTTTTTATTTCCCTTTGATAAATACCCACAATACTGGATCATATGGTAGTTCCATTTTTAATTTTTTGAGGAATCTTCATACATTTTTCCATGGTGGAGTTCTTTATATATTTTGAATATTAAGCCCTTAGTAGATACATGATTTGCAAATATTTT
The DNA here is from genome assembly GCF_029215605.1 of Mirounga angustirostris. NCBI lineage: Eukaryota > Metazoa > Chordata > Mammalia > Carnivora > Phocidae > Mirounga > Mirounga angustirostris. The sequence goes on along the minus strand of NW_026991709.1, from coordinate 138,644,942 downwards.
CTCCCATTTGGTATACAGCTTTTTCATTTTGTTGATCGTTTCTGTTGCTGTGTATGTTCATCACTTTATGATGATGGTTTCACAGGTATATACATATGTCAAAACTTACCACATTTTACACTTTAAATATGTGAAGTTTAATGTCAATCATACCTCAATAAAACTGTCATTGAAAGCAGTATTTAACAAAATATTTAACAACCAGTATAGTACAGACGTTAATCCATGGGGATAATGTTGGCCATGCCAATGTATTGCAACTGACCACCAACCAGCTGTGGTCACAAAGGTCTTCATGGTTTTCTGGGAAACAAAATTTAAGACCACAATGAAATAGCACAATATACCCATCAGCATGGCTAAAATTAAAATGAACAAACAAGCAATGATACCAAGGGTATGCAAAGATATAAGAAATCTGGATTTTCATACACGGCCAATGGGAATGGAAATTTGTGTAACTATTATGGAAAACCATTTGTGAACATCTACTGAAATCCGACATTCTTTGAACTCTAGGATGTGGTGCTCCATCCCTACGTATATACTCAATAGAAACATGTTTGTATGTTTATGTAAAAGCCATGTGTAAAAAATGGTCATAGCGGCACTAGTTATAATAGCCCCAAACAGAAAACTACCCAAGTATATATCAATGGTAGCATGAATAAAAAAATATGATGTGTTCATGCAATACAATTCTACCCAGCCATGAGAACGAGTGAAGTTCACTGTATTCAAGTGCGGATGAATGCCACAACATAATATTGAGTGGAAAAAAAACCAGACACACACAAAAAAGTACAACTCTATGATTCTATTTATATAAAGATAAAAAACAGGCCTTATTAATCTGTGCTATTAGAAGTTAAGACACCCGTTACTCCTGTGTCAGGACTGGTGAACAAAGGAAGGTACAAAGTGGCTTTTGGTGTTCTGGTCACATTCTGTTTCTTGATCTGGGTGCTGGTTAAATGTTCAGTTGTAAAAAACATCCCATCATACTGTATACTTATGATTTATGCATGTCTATGTATATTGCAATAAAAGTGTTAACTTAAAAAAATAGAGTGGATGGGACACATGACTCACAGAATTTTTAAATAAAAATCCCCTTAATTGGTCCTTGTATTAAAGAAGTTTGAGAACAACTATTCCAGTCAACAATCTTGAGAAGGTAAGGAGTTTGTACTATAAGCAGGCCAAATGCTGGGGGTGAGAGGAAAAGAGGAGGCAAGGAGTCACTAAAGAACTAGCTTTGAATATTTCACTCTAAAGTACAAAGAGCATTTTGGTGAAAACTTATGTCAGCATCTATATAACTAGGTCCCTTGGTTAATAGCAACACCTAAGGAAGAAATACCAAAACCTTAATATATCAGCACATAATGTTTATCTTTTAAATAAATATCTAAAATTAAATGCAGGAGAGAAAAGGGAATGAGGCATAGAGGACAAAGGAAAAAGCAAATATCAATTTTCTTCTAGGTAACTCTCTGCTATCAATTCTCCACTAAGATGCACCTTGATCACAAGGGATTACTAGAAGCCAAGAGCCATTAGATAATTTACAGTCATTTCCAAGGAGTCTCCAGTTCTGGAATTCCCCATACTGACTGTTTCTCATGCTACCTACAATTCCTCACTAACAGATACTTTCTAAGGCAGAACTGGCTCTTCCACTTGCCGCTTATCATTTCCCCAAAGTCAGCTAGCTGCTCCCACCCTCTTCCTCACCCAGCCTCCTGGAGCTCCTGGGCTCCTGCTGCACAGCCCCTGCTGGACGGGAGTCTTTTCTGTATTGTCCCCATTCCTTAGAGCCCCCCCCCCGTTATCTCTCCCAGTAATCTCTGCGCCTGTCCAACCTGTTGAGTTTGGATACTTTGGGACCTCCTCTCTGGATGCCGAGGGGTCACCATCCTTTACGCCAGTAAATTTTCCCTTTTGATAGCAACCCGTCTAGACAAAGGGGTACAGGCAAGGCCCTCGAGGGCAACTTTTGGCCTTAATTTAGAGTACTGGCCAACCCAGGCAGTACTATTCTTTGGCCTCTTTGTGACTCTTTGGGAGATATTTTTGCTTGCCTTTAAGACTGGGGGTACTGCTTGCATTTGGGGGTGGTACTAGAATGTCAGCTGTTCTATGCAATGAAGAATTACCTACATCCCACGCAACTTTTTAAAATTTTTTATAACGATTTTATTTATTTATTTGAAAGAGAGAGTGAGAGAGAGCACGAGAGCAGCGTGAGGGGCCGAGGGAGAAGCAGACTCCCCACCCAGCAGGGAGCCCGATGTGGGACTTGATCCTGGGACTCCAAGTTCATGACCTGAGCCGAAGGCAGACGCTTAACCGACTGAGCTACCCAGGCGCCCCCAACACAACTTTAGAATGCAGGTAATTCATAAAAGTAAATAACCTGAACCTAGAAACGAATTCTTTCTTATACAATACACACAAACTGTTTCTTTGCATGGTTTTAATAGGTACTGGATCTTCCAAGATGCAAGAACCTTGTGCACCGAGGAATTATATTTTGTATTGTACAGAATTTTACCAAGTATTCATCATTACAGAAAATCGCTTTGATTCACCAAAACCACACTTCTATAGGCCTGCCTTGTAGCTCCTGCTTTCATACTGGTTCTACATAAGGGTATGAGCATTTGTTACCTCATCTTGACTTCCAGTATAGTCAGGCCCAAACATTTACTTATTAAAATATAAATTAATCTATTATAAATAACTTTTACTTTTCATTTATATTATCACTGGATATTATGCTGATTTCTTAAAAAAGGTTCTGTGCAGAGAGTATATTATTTCAGAATGGTATAGTAAGTGTTATAAAATATTTAGTATATAAAGGAGATACTGGGTCTGAAAGGGTTGGGATCCACTTATTTAGAGAAACAGCTCCACTTCCCTCTGAAACATTTTCAAATGTTTCTATAAAATCTTGATTCTTTATGCCAAATATAGGCTGACCTTTGCCCAGTGTTGAACTAGTAAATATTTAACACCTGGCTCTCTGTGGGGGAGAAGCCCTGATTTGTAGCATTTGCTGATTTCCATGGTGTAAATACTCTGACCATAGCCAATTTCGAGAATCATCTAACATGACAGCACTGGACACAGAGTTGGGTAAAGATACCAAAAATCAGCTCCTACGAACTTTTACAAGTAAGAGGACCCCATCACCCATTAGTAATCAAATTTCTGCTTAGATACCACCCCGATTTTTTCTACATTTTCTCTAACAAGGCTCAGGGGAGCATGAAGCAAATTAAGCAAAGAATAAATAAGTGGAACAAACAAGTCACACCTGATATGGGTAACAACGGCTCCCTCTAGACTCAGAGAGTTCACTGCTCCAAGAACCAAAAGAAATAAAGACAAGCATGAGTTAAATAATTCTTTCTAAAATCAGCTGCAATCAGTTGAGATTCCAGGATAGAAAGAAATAGCTTGTTCAGACGAGAACTAGGGGACATGACACTATGTTCCTAGCATTAATTCTGCGGCTGGTTTGAAAGAAAACACTGGAGACACATTTGTGAAACCGTTCAAGGGCAGCACCTGGGAAAGCATCATTTGATTAGCCAGGCAATGGAAATGCACGGGCTGCCGACTAGGCCTACTTGGTTGCACCTTAGCTTGTAAACGGGTGCTGCTAGATCAAAAGAAGGGCAACCTGCTGTGAGCAGTGGGATAACCCACATTCAGTTGTCCTGTTATTGGTTAATTTCAGGACTGGGGTGTCCAGGCCGTTTTGGCCAGAGTACAAAATCTCACCAGCAGAGAATGATGATGGATTATGGGCTAACAGAATGGATGAAAACAAGAACTGGACTGGTGTAAATCGTGCTCCAACATGAGAAAGTGATCAAGATCTGCAACAACGGGAAACTGCCCAGTGTAAACACATGCATTTTGTTTAGGACCATAATTAGCATTACTTCCACTGTCTCTGCAAGTCCTGACAAAGAACACTGACAATTTCCGGGATGTGAAAGTAAGACCCCATTGTATAAAAGGCATTGAAGTATTTTCTGTACACAAAGGGACATGAACAGTGAGGTTTCTGGAGAACAGACGTGGGGAGTTGCTCAGCTGGCTTGGATGTGGACCCCAGGTTCTACTGGCTACTTTAAAGCCTGCTTATTATTGGAGAGGACACTAGCACAAAGTCCTTTGTAATAAAGAAAGCAAAATTTTATACCGTCTACACTCCGTGTACCTTTTTAGTGCTTTCGAGTGTTCAGAAATTTCAAGCACAGTCCCAATTTAGAGATTCCAACGGCCAGTGTTAAAAAAGATCCGATTTGGGGGTTTCGCATCTATGAATCCTGAATATTCAAGTTGATTGGAAGAGGTCCTTCTACCCCATGGCACTAGAGAGTTAACACGATTGTGAATAACGTCTTGAGTTTATGATGAATGCGTTCCAGACATGCAGAAGTTTACGGTGACTGTCAACCAGGAAAATGTGCAACCCCAGCAGATAATGGCAGATGGTGTGTGATCTGATGAGGGGGAAGAAGGTTTGCAGAACCTTCACGAGCAGATGCTCAACGACAAAAGCAAAGTCAGTTGTATGGCCTCTCAGGAAAACAATACGAAAATAAAGGTAAAACATTTTTTTTGTCGTGTCAGTAGAAGATACTTGTGAGCTACACATTTTTCCTCCGGTCTCAAGGAACAAGGGAGAGCGAGCTCATGGCAGCGGGCTGAGGCCAGAGGGTCCCAGGTCATCAGAATCACAAAGAACCTGCCTCACCAGCACTCTTGTTCTTGGACATTTAACAGCATCGTAGTTTCTGTTGTTGCATTTTATATGCCGTGGTGGCATTTATAATGTCCTCACTTGCTTTGCCTGCTCTGTGGACCCAGGAGGTCTTCTCGTAACAATTCCTTAATGGTAAAAGAACTTCTGGTAACGCTGGGGATGCATGAATTCCAACTTTCTTGTGGCAACTGTACGGAGTGAGCACCAGTTGTCTGCAGCCCATTAAGTGAGGTGCTACTGTGGAGTCAAGAAGGGAGGGGACAAGACGAAAGGGGACAGCTGCCATGTTCGTGTCCTTGGTTGGGTTCTCCCAGAGACAGATACTGAGATAAGGTTTTCAGTGCACAGAGTGTATTTGGGGGATCCCAGGAAGCGGTGAAGGGACAGAGAGCTACAGGGCGTGGTACTGAGAAGGGGTCATTGTGGGCAAGTGGAGTTCAACCTATCTGAGCATCTTGGGCAAGAGTGCAGAACGAACTTAGGAGTTTTCCTCCCAAAAGAGCAAGAAGGCTCAAGGATTTATCCACCAGCTTCCCATCTGTTTTTGCTGAGGGCTGTTTAATTTTCTGCCACTTCTAGCTTGTACTGCACCAGAGCCAAGAATGTTCTCATGGCCGGGAAAAAAATGCCTTCAGGCAGAGAACTGCAGATATTCACATAAGCAACCTCTGGTGTCCAGAAGGGAGGGTGGAAGGATACAAATAGGACTCTGACAGTTTTCTGCAACTGTGTGCGTTGTTTTTTTAGATATAAAAAAGGGGGTGGACCTTGAAGAATAGAACTAAGATAGGCAGGAAAAGGATAGCAGTCATGGGCAGCACGTGGAGTAGTAGTCTCAAAGGGACAGAAAGAAGGTACCCAAAGTAGAGTCAGGAGTGATAATCATTATTGCGCCTTTAGCCGAGAACATACTACAGTCAAGCAAGCCCCTTGTATCTGTTATAAAGTATCTTCTCCAGCAACATCCAAGGTATTATTACTTTGAACCTGTGTTTCACTTGACATGTCTCAAATGCTAGTGAGCACCCTGAATTTGAATCCAAGTCTGTTTTCACTCTAAAGACTGTGTTCTTTTGACCACCACACTGCCTGGGAGGCCAGCTTATTCATCTTTCGAGAGGCCTGCAGCAGATATTATGAAGTTGGTCTCTACTGAGAAACACCTCAGACACTGGACCACTGGGAGCAGGGAAGCACTGAGGGCAGGTGAAAGAGAGAGGAATCTGATGTGGCGGCAAAAAGGTCTTGAAAAGATGATGGTGGAGACAGCCAGTTGGGTAACTGTCAAACAGTGTGGACGGTACAAGAAGAAAAAAAGAGAGTTGAGAAAGACAGTGTTTACTCCAGAAAGTCTCCCAGGATTGGTAAACTGCTCCACCATAAAGACAGAGAGAGGAAGACAAAGATTAACTTAGAGACGTCAAGACAAGGGGCTGGGGGGTAAGTAGCAGCCATCACCACGCCTTGGCAGGAATGACAAACTCAGTTGTTACCGCCGTGAGTGGAGGCAAAGCAAAATATTTGCACATAAAGGTCTGGCGTGACGTTGGTGGCTGTGGTCCCTGTCACTCTGCTCACTGCTATCGCTGATCAGGCTGTGAGGCAGCTGAGCCCTGTCTGGCTTCATCGCTGTTACGGGCTGAACTCTGTGCTTGCAAAACTCACATGTCGAAGTCTCAACCCCCAGGGCCTCAAAGTGTGACCATATTCGAAGAGAAGGTCTTTAAAGAGGTAAATGAGTTAAAAGGAGGTTGTTAGGGTGACACCAGGGGTGTGTGCGCACAGAGGAACAGCCACGCGAAGAGGCAGCAAGAGGGTTGCCATTTTTAAATCAAAGAGTGAGGCCTCAGGAGTAGTGGTCTCAAAGGTACAGAAAGAAGGTACCCGAAATAGAGTCAGGAGTGATAGTCATTATTGCACCTTGATCTGCGGTCACCTTGATCTTGGACTTCTAGGCTCCAGTAGTGTGAGACAATAAATTTCTGTTGCTTAAGCCAACCCTCTGTGGTATTTTGTCATGGCAGCCTTAGTAAACTACAATTCCTGAGGAGCACTGTGTTCTTTCTCAGAGCATATCTTCCCGCATAAAGGACAACTCTTCTGACTCACTGTGATCCTCTTACTGGGACCTCCAAAGAAGGCTTTGAACTCATACAACAGGTACATGTGTCTCTGTGTATCTGTGATCTCAGTGTGGCCGGCCCAGGACATGGAAGGATGCCTGGACATGTTGGTAAAGGTTAGAGTCATGGAAACTGGTGGCAATCCCATGACAAAGATTATCAAGAAAAAAGAGGGAGCGCCAAAGATCGTATGTAGTCCTCATCGTTAGGTTAGTGGGAGCCAACCAAAGCAGGAAGAGAAGGAATGCAGTCTGCTCTGTGCTACTAATGCTACCACCAAACATGCTTTAACAGCGCCCTTGGCTTATACCATTCTTCTGGAAGATCTTCCCTTTTCTCATCAGTGACCTACCTGTCCACCAGAAGCTGCCTTCTATGCCATATCTGCCATGAAGCCTCCCACAACTAACCTAACAGAACTACCTCCTCATCTCTCCGGACTTCCAGAGCAGCACTGTCCAATAGAATTTTCTGCAATGATGGAAATCTACCTGTGCTCTACAAAACTGTAGTCATTAGCCATATGTGGATACTGAGAACTTAAAATGTAGCTAGTGGGACTGAGGGACAGAATTTAAACTTTTATCTCTTTGTATTTACTTTAAATTTAAATAGCCACATGTTGCTGGTGGCTAACATGTTTGGCAACACAGATCTAGAGCGTTCACTGTGCCCACTCCTGGCCTTATCCCATACTGCCTTGAGTAATGGGTATTTCTGCATGCGTCTCAGTTCTCCCGCCATGCTCTCTCAAGCCAGGTGAGAGCCAGGATTCTCTCTTAATTATGCATTCCCACAACAACAAACTCAGTAATGGATGGATTATAATACTTTTAACATGTTTGTGAGCATATTTTGGTTGCCATTTTATCTTTGATCACTGATATAGATTATTTATCCATCTTGTAGCTCAAAAGAATCAACTTTTAATGGCTTTCATGAGTTCCACTGGATGCCAGGTCTCTACAGTCTCTGGGAATTAAGACATTGTTAAAATATAGCCTTAGCCTCTAAGGGCTCAGGTCTCATGGAGTAGGCAGAGAAGTGAATGAAAATACCATTTAGGCAGACCTGCAGTTTGCCTGAAGGGATGTAAGCTTATACTCCTAGTATTTTTTCTTAGATCCTATGGAATCAATATTCTTTTTCCTCAGATTGAGAAAAAAAAAATATATATATATATAATAAATGCTGATACGGCATGAAACATGTTAGGATCCTTGATAAAATGGCAGTCAGCAAATTATGTTCTTTGAGAAGCAATCGACAACTGGAGAATAGAAGTAGAAGAAGAATGAGAGGAGGTCTTCCAGGATAGAAACTTCGAAAAACTTCACTTGTTTTATGTAACTGTAACATTGATCTATCATCAAAGAGGGTCTTTCTCTTTGTGGGTCACCCTTGAAATACAGAGGTCATGCCTAATTAGTTTGGTCCCCTTCTCTTTATTCCATCTTTACCCCCGACTCTAGGATCCTTCCCGATAATACATGCTTAAATGATGTCTGCTAGAGAATGAAAAGGGGGAGAATGTTGAGGGATATTTATGCATACTTTCTGTACACTGGGTCAATTCTCCATTCCCTAGAACTATATCCTTTATAAAAATGGAGGATACTAAGTCAGCCATCTGATCTTCCTTTGGTCTAATAAGCGGTAACTCTTGGAAAAAAACTAGTGGCTCCGGGGAGTCAAAAGAGGATAAGCATTAGCAAGTCAGCTTTCTACCAGGGAGCATATTACTGTTGGCTATGCAACACTCCAGGCCAGCTAAGCTAACCCTGTTGGAATGTTAAACAGAGTGCAGCCAACACCTTGTGAATGTGGAAGGAAACCATCAGGGCTTTGCCAGGACTACTCATCAGTGAGAAAAGTCCTCTGGAAAAAATGAAGTAACAAAGATCACTGAAGAAAGTGTAAAACAATCTGAGAATCCAATGACATGTTGACAAATATCACTCCTCCCTGCTTTCCTCAAATCAGAATCAAGCAGTGAAAGCCTGAGTAATTTCTAAGTAGAGTTTTCATAGTCCAAGATTGGGCTCTTCCTTGCCTTATCAACGGCCTCTGAGAGACTCCAGGTGGATTCTGTCCAGGAACAGAAGAAACCTTGAACTATTCAGTAAAAAGTTATTAGAGAGGCTTTGCCCTTCAACTGTAAGTTTCTGGGGGGAGAAAAAGATCTAGGTGTTTTTTTTGTTTTTTTGTTTTTTTGTTTTTTTCTGAAAAAGGAATTCACAGCTTGTAAAACTTGGCAACTTTTTTTTTTTTTAAAAATAAAGATGATGGCTGATTTTATAAAAGAAAAAGAAATGGAAATAAAAGTGCTAAATACCAACACTCAAAGGTCAAAACGACAAGATTTTTCCAGGAAAATATCAGAACTTAATTAAAAAAAAAAAAAAACTGAGAAAGTTATTAGGATGGCAGCATAGTTTGGGACATAGTCTCTTCATAGTTCAGAACAAATTAAAACAAATAAAATCACAGAGCTGAAATTTGTATTTTTGTTCTGGTTCTAAAGTTAAGCCAGAGTAACTTTATCCTAGCCTGATCTTCCTAGGTTTACTCTGGTTTAAAGGCAAAGTCAAGGTCAAATTCAACACTAGTATCTTATTCTCCAGCTGAAATCACATGTACTCAATGAAGCTTCACAAGATTTTACTTCTAAACCATGAACAAATCAATAGTGTTGAATGAAACTAGCCTTATGTAATTAGGTTTTATTTAGCTTAGGGTTCAAATTATGTTCTTTAACCTGTAATAATATCTTCCATCAATTTTAAAAAAATTCATGGCCTTTTTCTCCTGGAAGTTGCTGCTGTTCCATTATCTCTCTTCTTTCCTTCTGGGAATCCAAATGTATATGTTCAAGCTTTTCAATGTCTACTGTGTCTCTTTTCTGTATTTTCTATCCATTTAGCTCTCCTCTGTGCTTTAGTCTGAATACCTCTTCCTGACCTATCCTACAGGGCACTTATCCACTCTTCAGCTGTATCCAATCTGCTGTTAAACTTTTCTACTAAGATCTTCATCTTTGTTTCAGCAAATGCATTTTTCATTCCTGAATTTCTTTTTTTTTTTTTTAGTACAGCCTAGTTTTCTGCTGAAATTCTCCACCCTGTCATTTATTTCTTAAATATACTAATTACTCATTCATTTTAAAGAGAAGGAGACTATCTGGATCATCCATGGGTCTGTTTCTAATATCTATTGCTTCTTGGTCCTGTTTCTCAATATGTCTGGTAAGTTTCGACAGAAATGAGAGATGTTGCATATGAAAAGTTTGGGGGCTTTTGGATTACATCACATTCCTTCAGAAAGTATTTACCCTCACTGAAAGTAATAGGTAAATCTAGATATCTAGAGTTGGGGAAGTTTACCTCAATATAATTAGGGGCTCAGCTGAGCAGAGAGAAAGTTTTATCTTCCTCAGGGGTCTACTGTGGGATTCACCTTTTCCTATGGTGTTGTCTTACAGGGATCCCAAGAGGAGCCTGGGATATTTACAAGAGCCTCTCCTCCTGAATTCTAGTTTTTATCTTTCAGGCATCATGAGATTCTGAAAACTCCACTGGGCTTTTTTAGAAGTTTTCATTTGCTTGGCTTTTTAACTCCTTGCCTTATGCAATAGAGAATGGGAAAATTCCTGAGGGGGAAAGAGTTTAGGGCCTTCCCTTCTCAGAGGGCTTGGCCCCTCAAGTCTTGGATGACTTAGTAGATCTCTGATGCCTTCAAAAAGACTTTTGTTTTAGTTTTCTCTGGTATTTCTAGTTATTCTCCCTGGGACCATTGATCTGCTATAAGCTACTTTATCAGCCCCCTACATAGAAGGGTTGAATAACTGTGGTTTTTGCAAAAACAAAATCCCAGAGGCAGAAAACAATCAAAAACCCAACTGGTGAAATTCATTCTATGTGTTCTTGCCCTGGGGTTTTAAAATGAGTAAGATAATATCCTTACCCTAGGGGCATTCACATCCTATCAGACCTCTTCTAAGGTATACTTAATTCCGTTCCATTCTTCTGATCCTCCTTTTTTGCTCATTTTAAATATTCAGTTCAAGACCACCAATAAGCCTTTGTTGAAAGAGTCACGCAAATATTGAGATCTTCTTTCTCTGAAACCTTGTACTATTTATTATCAGCACCTGGCAGAGCAACATTCCACAAAGCCTGAGTTAATAAACTGTCCCCTATTCTCTGCCCCACATCAGACTGTGTGTTCTTTTAAAGAGAAGAACTGGGTTTGATGCTTATGCTGTAACCTACAAATTACCCAATGTATATTTTTGGATTTTTTTTTTTTTTTAATTATGATCGATCCCTGGGCAGACTTCTATACTTCCAGTGTCTTTTGTATGGGAAAGAATGGGGAGAAGGAAATGACCCTTTTTATAGGGCCCTGTCTGTAGAAAAAGGAGAATTGGTGTAACTGTGTCTGTGGAAGTTAGTTCTTGCTTTGCAGAATCAATAATGATTAGCCTCTCCTTTCCCAGATCTTAGGATAGCATTTACTAAATGCTTCCAGTATGCTTGGCATTATTCTAAGCACATTACGTGTATTCTCTCATTCAATCTTTAGAACAATCCTAAGAGGTAGGTTGTATTATCATCCCCATTTTGCAAGTAAAGAAACAGAGGCATAAAGTGGCAATGGTACAAAAACTCAACCCTAGGGCTCACTTCTCTGGAAATAGCAGCTGAGACCCTAACTGAAGGCATTGCTGGTGGTGGACCTTAGTCCTAGCATGAGGCATTCTTGGCGGTGGCCTCTAGCCATGGATAGTTGGGTGGATAGTTGGTGGGAGACTTGCTAATTGTATACAACAGTCCTTGCCTGAGAGATAGACCTTGGGTTTTCTTCTGGTTCCATCTGACATCCAACATTTTCTTCTTCCATTTTTAATTCCTTTTACTCTATCAATGAGGACTAAGTTCAGTCACAGCAGCTAGAGTGGCTTAATGAGCTAAGAGCCTACGTTTTTTCCCCAGGATAAGAAGTTTGAAGGTAGGCAGTTAGCTTTCTGTGGCTCCATAATGCTCTGTGGGATCCAAGCTCTTCCTACTTTTCTACTCTCTTAATTAAATATGTCACTTTCAACCTCACGCTTGCAAGCTGGCTGCTACCTCTTCAGCATTGTGTTTGTATTTCAGACCAGGAAGAAGAAGAGGATAAGATACAGAGTAAAGCCAATAATTCTGTTCCCATTTAAATAGCTTTCCCGGAAGCCCCATTTGAGGGACTTTCTCTACATCTAGCTGGCCAGGACTATGTCATATGGCTACCCCATATTCATGGGAGATGGGATATTTTACATGGGTACCATTGCTACACTGAAGGAAATCAAGATTCTCTGACCAAGGAAGAAAGGACAACAACAATCCAAAGTTTTTGCTATAATTAATGGAGAGAACATCATCAAACATCAGTGTGCCCAGTAGGCCATATTTCTTGGTTAGCATCACAGTGATACATGGGGCTTGAACAAGGAACCCATGTCCCCCTGGATCAGGTTTATGTAGCTATTATCTGTAAATGATCTTATGCTACACAGCCATGATGGTATAGTGAGAAGAGCCCTGAATTCAGAAGCAGGAGAACAGGCATCACATCCTGCTTTTGCCACATACAATCTGGATATAAACCTCACATTCCTTCTCAGTAAAATGGCCATAAATGCATGTGTCCTACCCACTTCACAGAATTGGGTTGACCAAAATAACGAATGTGGAAAAGCTGTGAAATCTACTGACCTAGGCACCTTATTTCTCATGAGATATTTAAAAATTGGAAGTAGAGAAGTATAAATGGAATCCAGCTGATTATTTCAATAACCTTTTTATAAGTTCATCCAAAATTTTATATGCATATAAATGTATGTTTTAACATTTTGTATATATAAATAAGATACTAATGTAAATGATTTTATAACATTATAGTATATACACACACAAAATGCACACACACATATATAGTTGTTTGCTTAGTGAAATTTTGTGATAACTTTGTAATGGAATGTGGCAGAATTTATGATGTTCAATTTTAGTACTTAAGCTTCTGAACCCACCTGGTTGCCTAATCTTCTCTCGTTTATCCCATATGGGGGTGGGGGGTGGGAAGAGGGCTTGGACTTAACGATGTATCTCAACATTAAAACTGTCATCTCTCCCATTGGAAATACGGCAACTGTGTTGTGTTTTCCAAGATATATGCCAGCAATATTTCAAAATATGATTAACAGTGCCAATACCTTGTAAAGTCAGGCACATCTTTTCTTGTTTTGTCTTAGTGATGCCGTCTATCTTTGTGAAAGCTGATATATTAAATAGCTTTTTAAAAGCCTTATTGTGGCCTCTCTCTCCCCTTGGTATAGTAGTGTAACTTTTATCGATAATAATGGGAGCTACGTTGGAGCATACGGGGTGCTTATGTGGCTCCTGTAGTTTATGGTGATTGACCATCCTTGAAACCATGGCTTGGAGTTCAGGAGCCTGTTTCAGTTATTTAAGCTCTCAGAGGGGAATGGAAAGAGCCCGGTCATATCCCTTTTAGCTAGCCCCCAAACTTGGAGATTTTCTGCCTTTTTATTTGGGCAGAAACTAGTGCATGGACACATAAATTAAGTGAGATGGAACGACAACAAATTTCATGTAGAATTGTGTGATAACAAAATCCAAAATTAGGGGCATTTTCACCCAAAAGATGTACCTTGGCTTTAGGCTGAATTTTAGTTAGAGAGTATATGAAGAGTTTTATAATCTTCAATTAAAGTTCATATATGGATATCAGCCTTTGAGACTTATCCAAGGAAATCTATCTTTTCCTAATCAAAAGATCCCACCCATTTTCAAAATTCACACTTTTTTTTTTTAAAGATTTTATTTATTTATTTGAGAGAGAGAGAGAGAAACAGCATGAGAGGGGAGATGGGTCAGAGGGAAAAGCAGACTCCCCGCTGAGCAGGGAGCCCGATGCGGGACTCAATCCCAGGATTCCGGGATCATGACCTGAGCCGAAGGCAGTCGCTTAACCAACAGAGCCACCCAGGCACCCCTCACACTTGTTTTTGAGGTGGACTAATTTTATAGAAAAGGAAATTGAGGCCCACTGAGGTTAAATGAATTACTCACAATCATACAGTTAATTCTAATCCCTGACCATGAATTCGGAAAAGATTATAGTGTGGAACTTGACCACCGAATAAATACACACGCATACTTGGGACAGAGTGGGTATTCAATAAATACTTTTTAAATAAATTCAATACCGGGTTTTTAAAAAGCAAAGAACAGAACTAAACTAATATAAAATTGTCAAAATTATTCATGTTTTACTAAAGGGGACTAGGAAAAGTCAACTAACAGTCATGCACGGCTTAGCAGGATGCCCAGCATATAATAAGAGCCGAATAAATATTTGTTGACTGAAGTTTGCATGTTAAAAGTTTATCATGCATGTGATAAAATACCCCCAAAGACTAATTTTTTAGGCTCTATTACTTTTTTCTTTGATGACAACTATAATTGTGGAGCCCAAACTTGATCAATATAATAGGGATATGCATTTGGTTATTGTATTTGGAGTATTCTACTGGGGTATTTGCACTACTTATTTTGAAACCCGTGCTGTATTTTTGGAGAGGAAAAATCAGTGTGTCCACTGCTCCTCACACAGGTACCTCTGGTATTTTTGCATCTCACGGGTGCCTGTATCCAGTAGGTCAGCCCAGGCCCTGCCAAGCCTTCAAACTCCTCTGTCACCAGCCTCCCTTTGCCTCTTTAGCTCTAACCAACTCCGGTTCCTTGGAGCTCCTAAACATCTGTCATGGAACCTTCTGTCTTGCGGCACTATCTGCTTCAGTACTCTTCCCCACCCACTTGGCCGTTGTTCAAGACTCAGAGATTTATGATCTTCTCCTTCAGACCTTCTGGAGCTCTCCAAGGCTCTTCTTTCTGTGCCCCTATGCCACTCATGCATAGCCACTATTATTTTAATTATTTTTATGCACACAATTTTCCTTTCTATTAGATTGTGGATTCCGAGAGAGCACATACCCGGCCGTTCTATTTATTTCTGTATCCATAGCAAATAAGCTCTACTGAAAACAGAGTGGATGGACAATCAATATCTGTAAGATGAATGAATGAACAATGCCCAGCCCTCCCACAGACCAGGCCCCCGGTCCCCTGAATTGGTCCTCTCCTCTGCACTCTGTGATCGTGAGCTTCCCGCATGCTTGCCGAGCACGGGCTAGCACGCATCACATTTTATCCTCGCTGAAATGCTACTGTTGATTCTCTTACTAGCACCCTTTTATTGAAGAGGAAACTGGGACTTAAAGAGATACTGAGTGACTTTCTCAAAGTCACACAGCTAGACAGAGGGATCGTGCCGTGGAAACAAGAGGGAAGAAACTTGAAGCAAATGGAGCCTTTTGTTAACAAAAGCAATCCAAAGCAAGGTGATCACTAGAGAAGCTCCAGAATAACTGCCCGCCCCCCCACCCCCCCGCAAGTTTGTTACCATGTAAATCAAGGAAGGCAGGGCAACTGACTCTGGTACTTGGGGTTTCATCAGGAAGATGTCCAGATGAAGAGTTTCTGCCACCTCCCCCAGGAAGGCCCTCCATGGGGAACTGGGTTCTTTAGCTAACCTGCGTTTGGCATGCTGCTGAGCACAGCCAGAAGCTACTTTTGCCCTCTTCCTCTCCTTTTTCCTTGCAACCAACGATTCGGTTCTGTGCCATGATTCCCCAGGGTCGTGTGTTTCCATTCAATAAAACGGATCAGTGGCATTTTTCTACCACTAAATCAAAAATCTCTCTCTTCCTACAACTTCAAAGAAAACCCTGGTCATATCCAAAACAGTTTCTGGATTTTTTTTTTTTAATGCCTAGAAATTCACATGACAAAGGAAATAGGAAAAACCCTTCCCCACCTAGCCCATGTGTTTGTGAGTGTTTACAATGCCATCATTGTTTATGTTGGGTTCTATTCATTTTTGTCTGCAGACTTCCTCTGTACAGTTTAACTACTTTCTCATGCTAAGCTCTCTGCAAATTGTCACAATGGTTAATGGGAAATTCTGTACCAAATACTATTTAATTTTAAGGCATTTCTGTCTGCTAATTTATTACCAACTGCAAATTTCATTTTGCCAGGACAAAAAACAATTTGTTTGTTTCATGTTGAAAATAGTTTTTCAAATAAATTCTGATGGTACACTTATCAAACCCTCTTATCTTTCATTAAACTAATGCTTTCAAGCGTAATTAAGAAGGGGCTGGAAAACTAAGTATAATGTAATGCTCTGATATTAAAGAAGACATATCAAAATAAATTTGCAATTGTATCATCACATCAATCTCTACTATGACTGCAATAGTATTATAACCATAATTAATTAGCTATGGTACAAATTACCAATAAATCTTTAGAAATTAAATGCCCAATTTTTCAAAACCATATGTCTTCATAAATTGATTATTTAGAATTTAGAGGCTTTTTAATTAGGAAGAAATTTATGCAATGCTGTATGTAATAATTAGGAATCAGCTTTTTTACAATACTTTTGGACATCAGCAAAAAATTAAATCTTAGGAAAATAGTCTGGGTTAATTATAGTATTTCACTGTCAAAAATCAACATATAGGTAAAATTTAGAGGTTAATGTGGCTTTCCATTTCTTTAACTTCCACCTAGTCTTCTGTTCTCAGTGCTGGAATCATTAACCGAGCCCAAAAATCAATGAGGTGGGGGGAATCTCCCCAGTGATTTATGCCTCGAAGAAAGTTTTCATTTTATCCAATAGTTTCAGCAAACCTCATCAATCCAGGTTAAACATTTAACACTCCTTTTTTTACATTCCCTAAGGTTAAAGCAGGGATATTTCGGAGCCTCGCCATCATTTTGGGTAAGGGATTATTTTGACATAAGACACAAAAGCTGCTCTGTCAGGAGGGTGGGAACATCATTTGGGGTGGAACAAAGACATTGCTGAAGTGCGACCTCATTATGTGTGTAGTCAAAAACCCCAAAGACATGGGGCACAGGACCTGATGGTGAGCCTCTTGGCGCTCACAGGGACCTGCTCTCAAAGCCAAGGCCCTCCTGAGTCCTGAAGCCTGGCTGGGGCTGGGAGGTGCCATGGGCCATGCCTTGTCCCTGCCTACAGAAGGGCCTGGGGTGGGGGGGTGGGGTGTGGCGGGGAGGGAACGCAGAGACAGTATCACAAAGAGAATTCTACAAGAACTGGATAGCCTGCCCACACAATCCAGAAACCAATTATTTTCTTCTTCTTGCTTGTTCACCTTCACCCCCACTTCAGTTCACCGAATATAATCCGGCCAAGGTGTTTTGCATCTACAGGGGCTATAGGAATCAGGCCAGCCTGGGTGAAATTCAATTTTGCTCATCTAAGCACTTCCCCTGATGTCTTCCATTTGCATGTCTCTTCCTCAATAAAGAGTTGGATCCTGAGTTCTGCCAAAGCCAGTGTCCCTTTGTCTGCGTAGGAAACAAAATGATTCTTCCTTGCTGGTTCCAAAAGGAGCTAAGCCACCATTTTCTTTTTTTCCCTTTCGGGTTTTCTCTGTATAGCACCAAGCCATTTTCTTTTTTTTTTTTTTTCATCTGCGGGTCTCCCGGCAAAAATAGTGAAGCTCCTGAGCGTGTGACTCCAGAGTGACAATTGCTAACAGATGCATTTGTACTCGGGCAGAATTGGTCTTTAATTGTTGCTTGTAGGAGAAAGGAAGAGAGACTGCAGCCCGCCGTTCTCTGTTGCTGGCAGATAACAAACTCAAGATGAAGCCACATTTACAGGGGAGAAATTGCTTACGCCCACAGAATGAAATTTCAGGCTTTGACAGCTGCTAGGTAAGTAAATGAGAATCATTTTATTCTGGGTAAGTGCAACACAGCACATCTTGAACAATGAGGAGTTGACGGCCCGAGGGCGGTGACAGCCAGGTTGTACTGATTCAGAAGAGTCTCCGAGGAGAGGAACTGTGGAACAAGTGGCCAAACAATCGTCCCCTTAGCACAGCATGGCTCCTCGCAATCTGAAGTGGGAGGCACAAGTCCCTTCAAAGGAGAGAATGACTTCAATTTTCCAATTCACAAGTTGACAGACAAATACCACGCACCAACTCAGAAAAAAACCCTATTGGAAAGCCGGAGGCCTTGGCCAGAATGCAGGAGCCCTTCATCTCATGCCTGGATGCTTTTAACAGCCTCCCAACTGGTTTTCTGACCTCAATATCCACCCTGCAGCCAGAAAAAAAGGGCTCCTAAAAGGCTACTAGACCCCTGCTGAAGATTCTTCCACGGCTCCCACTTGCCATCCCAAGTCCTCCTTCTTTGGGCTGAATTACAGCGTCCTCCCACTCTGGCCCTTGTGACCTTCCCAAACTCACTTCTCACCTTGAGCCTCTGGCCTCCACCCCTTTCAGAGGCTGTCCCCTTTTCTGACTGTGTCCCACTCATGCTGCAGACAGTAGGGTGATTGCTCCCTTCCCCAGAAGCCTTCTCTGACGCCACCACCTTCTGCCTTGTGCTCCCACAGCCCCCGTTGCGCCTCTGGGATAGCTGTCTCAGACCGAAGTGCCTCTTTATTTATTTTGTGTCTGGTTTTTTCAAGGTTACAAGGGATAGAACCTCGACTCAAATCAGCTTAAGCTGAAAAGGAATTTACTGGACACTGGGTTAGCTCGCAAAACTGAGGGAAATACTGACCGATCAAGTTTGAGGAAAGCAGAACCTGGGGACCCTCCCATATCCCCAGGTGCTGCATCGGGGCCTTGACCACTTGAGTCTGTTGCTGCTCCCTGCCTCCCTCTGTCTCAGTCTCCCTTTTCCTCTGTTGACCATGTGCTGGCTCTCACCAGAAAAGTAGAATCGTATCTGCCAGGTGGGCTCGGGCTCACATTTCCCTTGGTTTTAACATTAAAGGTCTAATGGATGGACTCTGATTGCGCCTCCTTGGGTCACGTGCTTGCCCTAGACTAGGGACTACAACTCTGGTTCGGGAGGAGATAGGAGGAAGGCCATCCCATTGAGATATTTCAAGCTCTCGGGTAGAGAGAAGAACATGGAGGAGGACAGAAGATTAGAGTGGGGAGCCAGTGTAAGGATCACAGAGGAAGGGTGTATGTGTCACTCTGCCTGTTGTGAAATCAACAACCACAAAAGCTCAGTGGCAAAATACATTAAGCATTTATTTTTTATGCAATTGCAGGCTGGCTAGAGGTTGACTGCTACAGACCAGGAAGCTCTGCTGTAAGTGGCAGGTCTGGCTGGATAGTTTTTGTGGTACAGTAAACTCAGGCATGTTCTATTAATATGCCTCATTCTAGTGACCGGGTTGAAGGAATGAGAAAGCTCTTCTTATGGAAGTCACAGAGGTCCAAGAGAAGAAGTGGAAGCCCATGGTGGACCTTAAGGACGGGGCTCAGAAGTGGCATACTGAATTCTACACTGTTCTGTTGGCTGAAGCAAGTTATGTGGCTGAGCACAAAGTCAAAGGGTGGGCGAGGGTACTGTCCCACTAGTGAGAGGACCGAAGCAGTCACAGGGCAAAGGGCATGAAGGAGAGAAAGATAAGCGGCCAATGATTCTAATTACTATAGGAATGACTTTTCGAAGGAAGGATGATATAATTTCCACAAGGAATAGGGGCCAAACAAACAAAAACAATAATGCTCATTACGTTCTCCCTGATTACGCTGTAACTTTTGCGCATCAGAAAATGTGGTTACATACCTGTTTTCTGAGGCTCCGTCTCACACACAGTGCTTGGCACAGAGAAAGCAGTCAAAAATTGTATGTTGAATTTAACGTAAGCAATTAATGGGTTACAGAGGACAGACACCTGAACCATCTCCTGTAAAGATGTGAAATCTCGTTGATGAGGCTGAAGTTCATGTAAATAACTGGTGCAAAACAGAAAGAAATACGTGTTCCCTTCATTCAGCCAACATGTTACAGGCATGATGGAGAGGGGGAGAGGAATTCCAACTAGGTAAGCTCAGGACATATCCTTGGAATGGGTGGGATTGAGCAGAACTTGACGGGAATGGAAGTGACTATGAGCATTCACCACACGCAAGCCACTCAACTAAGTGGAGGCCGGTGGTCTCATTCCCCTATGTCGAGAGGTAGGCAGCATTCTTGTGATTTTCCACATGGGGTTTATTAAGTCAAATGTCCAGAGTCATCCAGCTAGAAGGATAACAAGAGTCTGATTTGGACCCAGAAACCTAGTCTGTCATCTTCTCTTTGTCTTTGTCTCGCTCAGGGACGGATGGTACAGGTGTATGTATATGTGAGTTGACTATGTGAGCGAATGTCTGGAGCTCAGTTCTCTTTTTTCAAACCTCTGGCAAGTGGGGAAGTCAGGAAAAGGCACTGGAGACAAAGGGGACAGGCTGGGTCCCGCTGTAAGAAGAGAGAGGGCACAACTCAGAAATCGACGTGCGTGACTGGGGTGTCACCTACTCAGAGCACGTGGCGTGCCACAAGGCTAGGAAGATAAACTGGGGACAAGCATGGAGCGAAGGGTGTATGTGTCACTCTGCCTACAGGTACTTGTTAGGGCCATGGGTGCTACTCAACATACGACCTCACAGGTAAAAGTTTATGATGCATTAAGGCAAAACAGATTGTAGATGCTATGCAGTATGTAACGATCTGGAACAAGCATGCACCTCACAGTTTGTTTTATTGTCAGCATGTTGATGCAGGACAGAAGTGCACTGAATGGGGAAAACAACTGACTTCTTATTCCCCTTGAGCTTTCTGAATGAACAGAGTTTGGCTAGCTGGTCTTCTACCCTTAAAAGCGGAAAGAAGGCTGGACTTTCTAAAAGGGCTCTGACTGGGAAAGTATGGAGACAGTTGAGCTAAATGGCAACTCACTACTGCTAAACGGATCCCAAGTCAGCCCACCTCCTGCCATAGCGAGCTCCTTGCAGAGAAAAGAACCGTCTCAGGTGAGGAGGAATGCCAGCCTCCCTGCAGAGAAATGGGGAGCCAGTCCTGTGTGTGGGTGTGATTACAGAGCTGGGGTTCTGATGCTTTGAAGGGGAAAAAACGAGAGCTGAGGAACTGGTCCCTACCCCAATTTCTAACACTCTGTCACCAAACAACCATGTAGGCCCATCACCATCTAGGCCTTTCTCTTTGAAAGGCAGGAGTTCAGAGTCCAGTTTATAATTCTTCATATGAGGCCTCTGCCCAACACAGAGGACAGCTCTTCCGTTGTTAGTCTATACACGGCTCTGTTGGTTAATAGGAAATGACAATAAACAAAGCTTGCTCAAAGAGAGAGAGAGACAGAGAGAGAACCACTGTACTGACTTTGCAGATAACAACCAATTTAGCAGGTGTCATGCAGTAAAGGGGGCTCTGCTGGGGGCACATGTCTAAATAGATGTGCGAATATTTGGGGGTCAATGATTTTGTTTGAGAGGTTGAGGGGATAGAGGTTAAATTATATTTTTGTTTCTTATTTCCTTCAGGTAGAACCCATCCAACACCCAACTAAAAAATGATCTTACAGATGTGTGTGGTCTAATATGGTAGCCACTACCTACACCGTGGCTATTTAAGTTTATATTAAATTAAATATAATAGGGGCACCTGGGTGGCTCAGTGGGTTAAGCGTCTGCCTTCAACTCAGGTCATGATCCCAGGATCCTGGGATTGAGCCCCACGTCGGGCTCCCTGCTCAGTGGGGAATCTGCTTCTCCCTCTCCCACTGCCTCTCCCCCTGCTTGTGCTTTCTCTCTCTCTAATAAATAAATAAATTTAAAAAAAAAGAGCTAAGTTAAACTAAAAATTTAGTTACTCATCTAGCAGTCACTATATTGGATTGCATAGATACAGAAATTTCTAGAATCACAAACGTTCTATTGGAAAGCACTGCTATATATTCCTGGTGGCCATCCTCTCTAGCACTGCCAAGCCCCCTAGTTCCATCAAGTTAAAGTCTGGAAAATTCTTGGCAGAGGCAATCAACACAGGGGCTGCCAAATCCAGGAAGCAAATTACCTTTTCATTTCTAAGATTTAAAAGGGGCCTTCCCATCAAGGATCCATGCTCTTTTTATGCTGAAGACCTACAGGCCATCCTATGTTGTGGGCTGGCAGAGAGACGCCACATGGTGAAGTGGAAAATGCCCTGGAATGGGATTCAGGGGACATGGGCTCTCACTTTGGTTCTGTGACTAGTTTTGTGCCTTTTGTCCTTATAGCCTCTCTGAGCCTCAGTTTCTGCATCTATGAAATGGAGGTAACCAAACCAGTCTGTCTGGTTAAGTAAAAAGAAAGGTATAACATCCTAATCAAATATAAGAATTTGGTACTTGTGCAGTGACTGCTTTGGTAGCGTGCCTTCAGGAATTATGGCTCTAGTGTAGTGTGCACGATGAGCCTTCTGGACTAGATGCTCTCACTCTGGTTCTTCCTCCTCTTTTTATTTTTTTAAAAAGATTTATTTATTTATTTTGGAGAGACAGAGCGCGAATGGGAGGGGGGAGAGGGTGAGTGCGAGAGCATCTTGAGCAGACTCCACACTGAGCATGGAGTCCGACAGTGGCTCAATTTCACGACCCTGAGATCATGACCTGAGCCAAAATCAAGAGTCGGACACTTAACCGACTGAGCCACCCTGGCGCTCCTCACTCTGCTTCTTCTGTGAGGATTTCTGGGAAGTCTGCCTGTGGGTGAAGGTTGTGGCCTCTGAGCTACTGTCTCTTTGAGGATGTCAGCAGATGTCCTCTGTCATCTTGATTCAATTAAGAAGGAAGATGTATGTGACCTTCCCTCATATTCAACAGAGAGCTTCATAGGTCCTTGTGGATCACCCAGTGCTCATCAGGACATAGGCATTGCCACCCGTGTCACACCTGTGGATGGGGCTACGGGGTCCATGTACCTGAAAGGGGAACTTCAACCAAGAGGTTTCTGAAGGAGAACACAGTGATTTGTCCTAAGTCTTATCAACGTCAAAATGTCCCAAATAGGGTGCCTGGGTGGCTCAGTCGTTAAGCATCTGCCTTCAGCTCAGGTCATGATCCCAGGGTCCTGGGATCAAGCCCCGCATTGGGCTCCCTGTTCCACGGGAAGCCTGCTTCTCCCTCTCCCACTCCCCCTGCTTGTGTTCCCTCTCTCGCTGTCTCTCTTTCTGTTGAAAAATAAATAAAATCTTAAAAAAAAAAAAAGTCCCAAACGTACTCCAAAATGGACAACTTAGAAACATCAAACAGAGGTCATTGTGTATTTATTGCCAGGTAACCTGATTATTTTGAGAGGTGAAAGGCACAAATCTTTGAGAATCTTTGAGTCTATGTCTGGACTACCTAGTCTGGCTTGCTTATTCCACGAGAATGAGGACATTCTTTGTCTTCACCCACTCTATGATTTTGGGGTCCTATTTTTTGGACCTAAAGAAATAAGCAATTCACTACTCTATGCCAAAGGAAGATATGATGCTAATATTCCTCAGTTAGAATATAGTTACCTTGTGCCTATAGCTTGCTTGTCTCCAAGTTGCTCCAGTAAGTATGACCATGGACCATACAGAGGCTCACCATGTTGCTGGTGGTAGTGAGGTGGGATACAACTATACTTTGTATTTTGGATGCTCCTTTAGAAGCATCCTCTGATATTCACCATAGGGCGATCGTCCTCAGATTGTAGTATTTTCTTTTTTTTTTTTAAAGATTTTATTTATTTATTTGAGAGAGAGAATGAGATAGAGAGAGCATGAGAGGGGGGAGGGCCAGAGGGAGAAGCAGACTCCCTGCTGAGCAGGGAGCCCGATGCAGGACTCGATCCCGGGACTCCAGGATCATGACCTGAGCCGAAGGCAGTCGCTTAACCAACTGAGCCACCCAGGCGCCCCAGATTGTAGTATTTTCGAATCACTTAAAGGGCTTGTTAAAGCTTGAATTGCTTGGCCCCACTCAAAGTTGCTGGTTCAGTTGGCTGGGGGTGCGTCAGGGATAGGGTTTGAGAATTGGAATTGGAATTTTTTTTTTTTGAATTTGCATTTTTAACAGGTTGCTAGATGCTGCTGCTGATCCAAAGACTACACTGTGAGAATCACTACTTTTAAGACTTTTCAAACTGGATCCTAGGTGGACACATGTAAAAGAAAGTGTATTTCCTAAAATGTATATTTTCTTACGTCCGATACCAACTCAAGTGACTTAGACAAATAATGCTAACAGTTAGTACTTACATAGTTTTACTGTGTTACAGGCACGGTCTAAGTCCTTAAATACATTATCTCATTTAATTCTCACAAAAGTTGTGTAAGAGTTGTGTATTGGCTGGGGTTTGAACAAAGGAATTCTGGCACCAGACACTAGAACCATTATACAACACTACCTCTCCCTGCCACTCCCGTTGCTTTCCCATCTTTGTCCTCCTGCCTGGGTGGATGAGGACATC
Source organism: Mirounga angustirostris (assembly GCF_029215605.1). Lineage (NCBI taxonomy): Eukaryota > Metazoa > Chordata > Mammalia > Carnivora > Phocidae > Mirounga > Mirounga angustirostris. Next base: position 138,620,572 of record NW_026991709.1, on the reverse strand, counting down.
TCTTCCTTCAAGAGAGCACCACTGGGAGCTTCCCCTAAATGCGATGCTAACAGCCTCAAGACTGTTGGAGGGTGGCCTGGGTCAAGTTTATTTTGAATACCTAGTAACTATACCTTGACATTTTGGGAGTCCCTTTGACTCAATAATTATTTTTCAAGGGATGTAGAAGGACTTGACAAAAAGAAAAATGGAAACACGAGTGAAGGAAGAGAAATGGTAAACAGGAAAGAGAAAATAATAAAGCAATAGGAAAAAGGGTAAAAATAACCAGATGGAAAGGTCAAGGTAGATAAAACATGGGAAATAAGGGCTCTACAGGAGAAAAAAAATCCTAAAAATGAAGTGCACATGACAAAAAAGTTAAACTCTGGGTAGATGTCACACTAAGAAAATAGAAATATAAAATCTAAGAGTAGAACCAGTCAAGAGGAGGGAATGCAGGAAACAAGGAGGGGAAATTAGGAGAGGGAGGGAATGAAAGATGCCATTAATTGGATTTTGAACTCTAGTTATTATAATTGGGCATTTAAGCTATATCAACATTCTTCTTCATCTTTAGAATATTTTGCAATCTTTGAAAATACAGGAAATGCCATTTGATTTTGTCCCAACTCTGGCCACTCAAGTTCTGGTTGGTTGTTTATTTTTTCTTGAGCAGAAGAAGTTTCACTAAAGGTTGGCATGTGGGATAAATCTTTGAGAGGAAAGAGGGGGAAATAATTCAGTGGGAAGGAAGGATTCATTATGACAAGGGCCGGGTCAGGGAAATGGCCACATAACTGCATTCCTGAGAGGAAAGGCCTGAGGAAAATGAAACCTGCAGGAAGGCTGTTTGCTCTGCCCTGGGATCGAGTTGGGGTCGCTTCAGAGGCCAGTCACAGAGCCTGAGACTCTGAACATTCTGTTTTAGATTAAGAGCTGGGTTCACTCAAGGGGTACAGCGTGGGGAAGAGTGTGGATGATGTCAGCTCGTCCAAAGGCCTGCGTCCCGCATGGGAGCATCTCATCACTCTGGAACCTCTCTAGAAGGTGGTTGTTCCATTAAAAGGGGGCAAAGATGGTGGGTTGGGGGTGAAGGCAGCATCCACCTGTTACTCTATCCCCTGCCATCAGTTGTCCGGTTCCTTTCTTCACACTTCTCTTTTGATGTAATAGGAAACTCCTGAATTTGAAAATGAAATGCTTGCAGAATTCATTCTCTCTTCTCCCACAAACTAGCTCCCATCCAGTCCCGTGGTTTACATAGTCACTCTTCCTGCAAAGTCTTTCAGAAGCTGTCCTCTGGAGATCCATCTCCCTCTTCCCCTAGAGCTCCCTTGATCCTAGAGAAGAGTTATCTGTGAGGCCATACTACTCTACTTCATTGCATCTAAGACAACACTGAGTCTTAGAAAGAGGCATCGTTATTTCATGTACCACTAAGAAAGAAAAAGTCTGCTTATTCAATCACGATACATCATTGGTTATAAGATTTATCTTAACCACAGAGAAGTTAGAATGTTAAACGAACACTGTCTTAGAATCCATGAAATGTGGAATCTCCTCTATTTGACTCTTAAGTTCTCTGCAAGTAGTGACTATGCCTTAGTTTCTTATCTCTGAAGTCACCATCAAGGCAGAGAATAGCCTTTTGTATTTCTGAAGCTATCTTGCTAACAGCTTTAAATTGAGAGAGCCTGAGAGAGAGAGAGAGAGAGAGAGAGAGACAGGCAGAGAGAAAGAATGTGTGTGTCTGTGTTTGATTATGCCTTTGCATAGGACATTGCACCCATTTTGTACTTCAGTTTTCCTGCGAAATTCAGGCACTAGGCCAGGAGTGAATTTTGCCGGTCATATATAGGTGATCAGCTCAGAGATGTCATATGGGCTACTTGAGGTCACATTGCCAGTAGGAGTTAAAAGTAGGACCTTAAAGCTAGGTCTATGCCTGGCTTTTTCTCTATGCTGTCTACATTCAAGACATAGTAAAAAGTAGAAAGATACGGACCGCTCACGTCTCCTTCCAGTTCTGGAGAAAAATCCTGCATTCGAGTAGAGAACGAGGAAAGTTCCTGTGCCTCTGTGTGCTCTAGCAGGGGGTCCCTTACTTGATCTCTGCGGCAGCTACCTGTCAATGTGTGTCGCTCAGAGCTGATGGGGGGAGGTTGTACACACCAAGACTATCTAAACAGGCCATTAAATGGTAGTAAAGTAACACACGGGAACGACAGGTCAATAAATCCCCAACAACTGACGTTGCCTCCAAGGAGCTGGCTGTTGCTGAGTGTTGTTGTGTTTACATAAAATCAATTTTACAAGCGATCTTAAATAATTAGGGAAGACGCCATCATGGGATATTCTGCATTGCCGGTAGTATCCTCGACATTCATCTCATTGATCCCTTTTGTTTGATATTGTGTGCGTGTGTGTGTGTGTGTGTGTATGTTTCCAAAGCGGCTCTCTCCTCTGATGGCTTCTTTATGAAATGCTGAAATTCTACCTCGTGAGGAACCAGGACACACAATCTTATCAGTATTTTACAGACTAAAGACCCTGAAGTTACCCATCAGCCAAGTCTTCATGAAGCTTTTTTTTTTTTTTTTTAAGCTTAGCTCTTTATGTACTTTCCTTTAATTCTCTAATCTCAAGTGCTTAAAACATTTGGGGGTAGATGAATGAGGGAAAGGGGTAGGTACCATCCATATTAAACCCAGAAGTTGGAGGGAAAACAACAACTAGGTTGGGTTTATGACAACAATGAACATTTAGACTCACGTGGGTCGTCTAGGCTTCTGGGGGATGCTCATTTTCCCTTTATCAAGTTTAAATAAAATGGATCTTTCAGTGACATCAAGCACCCATTAATGATGCATTGCCCGGGGAACAGGATGGAGACAATGCTTCCCCTGGGGATGAAATTTCCTTTCGGGACTCCCGTGCCCGTGATTCACAGACCAGAGGCCTCACATCACTTCAGCTGCTCCCTCAGGTAGAAGAGAGCCACTCTGGCTCATGACGGTAGTGCTATAAATCCACATTTACCATGGGATGCCATGGGTTCCATCTGTTCCCTAAAGTGCCTACATAAACCAAGTCTCTGCACGCCATCTGCAAAGTGCCCTCGTGCATGCATGCTGGAGTCTTGCGCTAATACAGTGTGGTGATTTTGCAACTTCAAATAAGGCTCATTTTAATTGTCATTGTTAAGATCAAATGCTTTGCAGCTGTCTCTATGCTGCAGATGAAAAGCATTACTTTGATGGCTGACGTGATGAACTCTCACGTTCTATTTTCTCATCTAAATTACCACACTTCAGTGCCTGTGTCTAGTACGTGCTTAACAAATATTTTTGAACTAAAAAAAAAAAAAAAAAAGTGACTAGAAAGAGGTGCCAGCAGCAGTGTGGGGAAAATACCAGATTCTCAGCTAAAAAGGCAGGTTCTGGCTGTTGCTTAGCTGCGGAAGAGCCATATGACGTTGGCCATGAGACTGACCCCTCTGGGCCTCATTTTCCCCCTTTGTAAAATGGACATGTTGGATGAAGCGACTTAACCCTAGGTTCCTGCTAGCTCTAAAATTTTGATTTTAAATTTAACGATTTTTCACTCATGGGTAACTCTAATCTTGTTTGAATTTTCTTATCCAAGGAGCATGACTCCATATGGAAATTCTGTCCTTCCTTTTCCTTGACAATCCCAGCTAAACCTTTATACAAACCAGCCCAGAGAGTTTATCATTAATCACCTATTTTAAATGAAACCACATATTATAAAAGATGACTTAATTAACTCTGGCTGGTAATTTTTATCTGCTTAAGAAACCCTATTTCCTATTACTGTACTTTAAGTAAAAATAAAAAGCCATTTAAATAAAGAAATATCTAACCTACACAGTGCCATGCCTAGCACATAAGAATGCTTCTATTCTGTTAGGACTGTTTATATGACCTCCTCATACACTTATCTGCACATTTCTCCCTCTGTCTGCCTCGGGGAGGACAAAAGCAATACACAGCTCTGAACACTGTTTTGTCCAGTCCCCGTTTCAATATGGTTGGTATTTAGTCTAACAAGAAAAGCAAAGAAGGGAAATTAGACAAAGTCCAGGAATACCTGTCCTTTCAGTGCTGAAAAGCTCAATTGCATGGGGCATGTCTGAGCGGAATCTGTCATTAACACAATGTGCTATTTGTCCAAACATCTGTAGGTCACATTATTTCTCTATAAGCCAGTGAGAGCAAAAGCAAAACCAAGACGGTTATTAATCACTTACTCAGTATATCTCAAACAACACCGAAAAAAAAAAAAAAAAAAGAACATAATGGATTGAAAGAAGATAACACAGAAGAAAAACAAGGCATTTTTCACTATTGTGAAATGAGCCCACCCAGGTCCCACCAGGTCCATGTTTTACACACAGTATATTGGGTAGGCTCTGGGGGCCAGGAAGGGTTGGAAATGGGACCAATGCCTAACTAAGGACACCCTGGTAGTGCTCGTATCCTCCAGAAGAAAACAAAAGCTCATATTTGCACGTCTTCAATATTTGTGTTGGAATTGCTTCCACCAGGAAACCCAAATGGATGCAATGAGCCAAAGAGTCCTTGGGACAGCCTGATAGCATCAGACACAGGTAGACCTGGGAAGAAAAATTCAAGTCCATTAATGCCAAAGAAAAAGAAATAGTGCGGGCGCCTGGGTGGCTCAGTTGGTTAAGCAACTGCCTTCGGCTCAGGTCATGATCCTGGAGTCCCGGGATCGAGTCCCACATCCGGCTCCCTGCTGAGCAGGGAGTCTGCTTCTCCCTCTGACCCTCCTCCCTTTCGTGCTCTCTCTCATTCTCTCTCTCGCAAATAAATTAAAAAAAAATTAAAAAAATAAATTAAAAAAAAAATAGTGCGGTTTCCTGGCTATCCACAGCTGTCAAGCTGATACAGAATTGCAAAGGTGGGTGCACTTTTACATATCTGTCAGCAAAAGCCTGTTTCCAAATAAAAAAAAAAATCTACTACTCAGGAACAGCACGTGTATTGTTGGCTTTCCCAGGAGGACTTCAGTTTTAGAGTAAAGTGTGGATTACAAGGTGACATGAAGACCTGGTTGTATTCGGGATCACAGGGATTACCCAGAGACAAAAGTTTCTTTTTCTTTCAGTGTTCTCTACACTAGAGATGACACTTTGATACAAATTGGAAGCATGTCTGATTTGGATCCCACAAACATCAGTGGAGTCCCTACGATGTCCTATGCATCAGGCACTCTTCTGGGTGGTTAACACGGGCTTCCAGGGAGGTAGGATGGTAATATTGTGATGGGTACCCAAAGTGGAGTGAGAAAAATACCATTTTATGTGGCTGATTCTACATACAGAAGTAATAATAGCTTATCTTTGAGGTTATCTTAATAAACAGTGCAGTATATTAGACCTGCAAAAAAAATAATACACTAAGAGCTAACATTTACGGAGTACTCCCTGTGGGTCAGGCATGGTTTTAAGAGCTTTACATGGATTAACTCATTTATTCCTCATTAATCCTGAAGAAGTAGGTGTAACATTATCCCCGTTTCACAGATGAGGAAATTGAGCCAGAGGGAGGTTCAGTAATGTCCCTCTAGGCCACAGAGTCAGCAAATGGTTGATAGAAACTTGAAACCTGTGAGTCTGGCTTTGGAGTCATTCCATGCTTTTAATCATGCGTACTCAAAAAAAAAAAAAAATGATATGGCTAAAAGATTATAGCTGATCACAAACAGAACCTCAGTTTTGATCATGGTACATGTGTCCCAGCATACATCTATGTTTATGCACAGAGAATTTAGCAATAAAAAGGATTACACAGATTCTCTCACCCAATAGGTATCTATTAACTGCTAGATAACAAAATATAGGCCCCCAAAGGATCTCGGTTTGCTTCAGATGAATGTATTTATTATTTAACTGATATGTGACAGCCCCTTTTAGTCCTCTTACCCATCAGAACTTTAAAATGGTACTTCTTCCATTCCAACAATTAGTTACAAGAGCCCAAGGACCCAAAAGTAACCAATCACCTTGCCTGAATCAACAATCACCATATCACTGCAGGGCTCCTGTAAGGTGATAACCGTTCGTATTAAACGGAAACGTCACAGTCGAGGACTGATGGCTGTGATGTTGCCTACAACACTTACAGTTCTCTAGACATAAACTAGCCAATTCAGCTCCAACAATAGGGTGGTAGAAATACATCGTTATTATTGAGAAGGCACTGGCCCACCTACTGTGTGTAGGGGCCTGTATTTATTCCCTAGTTTGAAGCTAATGGTTTTTCAGAGGTGGAATATGCTGATGGAGAATAATTTTCCAGGCTTTATTTTCTCCCTGGCAGATATCCTGTAACAGTTCTGGTGTCCAGCATCTTGGAGTAATGATTTTTCATTGTTTTTTTGACAACCTGGTCTATTTCTCCCTGGTTACGTTTTCAGGAAAGACTACTCTCAGCCTGGAAGGTAAGCAGTGCTTCCTGCACTAAATAAAAGGTATGGGTTTCAGAAAAGATACTCAGGAAAACACAGGAAACATACTATAATCGGAGAGTCTGTTCTCCCTTGTGGAGTTTTTCTAGATGCTGTCCTATAGTTCGTTCCCAGGCAAAGTCAAGGTTAGCACTGCTCAGTGTAGCTAAATTTCTGCTAAAGCCATTAACACCTGAAGACAGACACCTTGTTCTCTCTGAAGAGTGCAACACAGTTGTTAGGCTGACCTCATTCATCCCAGAGGGAATCTGTGAGGGGACATCTTCTATCTGTCTCTCGAGATCCCCACCCTCCTTGCCCCCAGAGGCTAATATCTACTCTTGCTTCTGGTTGGAGATTGATTGGCTGGTAAAAGGAGACTGAGGTTGAGATGCCGCCCCACCCCCAGCTCCCTCCCAGGAACAACAAGTGGGCAGCATTCTACCACAAAGACCCCAGCTCCTAGAGAGGTGGCTCCTATCCACTCGGTGACTTGGCCACTGTGTCCTCCCCGCCCCCTTCAGGTCTAGGCAGGATAATAAAGCCCTGCTATTGCTAGTACCAGAGTACTTCTTTGTCTCTTGTTGATCTCTCTTAACCCTACCCACACCTTTATATTCTCAATTAACCAACCTGTTTTCTGCCAGGAAGATACCTGATACAAAGTCCTGTTCTGGAACAACTGATCCTGAGACTTGCTCTTCTGGTCCCAATCCTTGGACCTTGTTTCCTGCTGCCCACTGTTTCTTCCCGCATGATCTAACATGTGAACCTGTGAACACATCTTCATGTCTGACTATGCTCTTTAAATGCTGACCCCGGTCCCCGGCTTCCACATCCAGCTGTGTCCACTCAGCCTTCCTACTCTGACCATTCACTCTGCGCAGGTTTGTCTTTGTACCTCTGAAGGCGTAGGAAGATTCCAACTCAAATGTGACTTTGTCAGTGGCTTGGAATATCAAAACACACCTGAAGACTTAATGTCATCATGAGCCTCCTTCACTGTTTTGAATGGTTTTGGTTTTTGCATATAGAATGATTTCCCAAGGATGCCTGGGTGGCTGTCGTTAAGCCTCTGCCTTCGGCTCAGGTCATGATCCCAGGGTCCTGGGATCGAGTCCCACATTGGGCTCCTTGCTCAGTGAGGAACCTACTTCTCCCTCTCCCTCTGCTGCTCCCCCTGCTTGTGCTCTCTTTCTCTGACAAATAAATAAATAAAAATCTTAAAAAAAAAAAAAAAAAGAATGGTTTCCCAACCATGTACTCTATTGAGCTGTACTTAGCTCTGGCTTCTCATCTGTGAACTACTCTGGTTTCTGGCTCATTTTTTTTTTTTTCCTGCCTATTAGTCCCCCAACACCTGAGGTGGGACATCAGACCAAGACAAAGAAAAATGGCTTTTCTTTCCGGATAGAGTTCAAGTCACTGATAGGTATGTACCACTGACTCACCAGTTAGAAGGAACTGTGAGAGGTTATGTGGGTCATCCTCTGCCATGGTAATAAAAGGAAGTCTGTAGTCCCACCAGAAAAGAAGAAAACTCCCAAAATGCAGATCTTAAGACTATGAAGCAATTAGTTCTTTAAGTGCTTCAGGATATTGGGTACTAGCTTATAGACTGGACTTTATAGTGAAAAATGATTAGAGAAGAAACATTTAGGATCTCTTAAGCCTAATAGGATTATGTACTCTAATTTCTGGCAGCTGCGTTTCACTCCTTCTCTTTCTAGCCCCCAAAAAGCAACATCCCAAAAGTATGAGGTCTTCATGTGCCTTCTAATGGCCTTCACTGTTTTTCTGGACCCTCTCCTTCCTCCCTTCCTTCCTTCTTTCCATCCTTTCTTTTTTTTGTTTTTTTAAAGATTTTATTTTTAAGTAATTTCTACATCCAACCTGGTGCCCGAACCTGCAACCCTGAGATCAAGAGTCGCATGTTTCATCAACTGAGCCAGCCAGGTGGCCCCCCTCTCTCTTGATTTCTTATGTTGGCTTTTCCTCTGACAGAACTTCAAGCTCAGTCTTGGGACCCCCTTTGCCTCTGCTCTACTCCTATTCTTTCTCTTCTCTCCCTGTCTCTTCCCTCCCTTGCTCTCTCCAAGAAATCTCATCCTGACTATGGCTTTCCAAACCATCTCCATGCCAAGGACTCTAAAAGTTATACCTTTAGGCTGACCTCCCTCCTGAACTCTAGACTTGTGTATCTAATAGCTTACTTGAGTTCTTTTCTCCCTTGGATGTCTAAAAGGTATTTCAAACGCACATATCCACATCAGGACATGTGACTTTCCTTCCTACCCAGTGCTCTCCACCCAGCTTTGCTCTTCTGTCACTCTTCTTCACGTCAGTTAAAGATACCACTGGTCAGGCCATTGTTCAGGCCACAAACCTTCTTTGATTCTTCTCTTTCTCTTGCACCCACATTTCTAAATTGCTAGTAAGTCCTGTGATTCCACCTGTAACACATATTCCAAATTCACTTATTTCTCTCTCTCTGTAATTAGAAACCACCATTTTCCCTTGCCTGGAGCATACTAAGCCTCCTAATTGGTCTTTTGGCTTCCACTATTATCTCTCCTACAAACATTTCTCCTTGGAGTAGTCAGAGAGTGATTTTTTTAAGTCACTAGTTCTCATTTGGGGCTGCTGTTGTCCCACAGGGGACATTTGGCAATGTGCGGAGATATTTTTGGTTGTCACAACTGCGGAGAATGGGTTCCTTTGGCATCTCGTGGGTAGAAGCCAGGGATGTTGATAAACCTATGCACAGAATGGCCCCCAAAACAAGGAACTGTCCAGCCCCAAATGTTAACAGTGACAAGGTTGAGAAACCTTATTGAAATGGAAATCAGACCATGTCATATAGCTCTTTAAAATGCTCCGATGGTTTCTGCTTATATTTAAAATCCATACTTTTTACCAGGGCCTCTAAGGCCTTAAATGATGTGGTCTCTGTATGCTTGCTGAGCCTTATTATGCAAACCTGTCCCCCATTCTTACTGTCGCTCAAGCAGACCAGGCTTGTTCCTCAAGTTACTGAAGAAGCTGTGAACCTGAAATGTCCATCACCCATATTTTCACAGGGTTCAAGGTCACATGTTGTCTCCTTAGCAAGGCCTTCCCTGACCACCCAATCTCAAATACTATCATATTTCTTTCTTTCTCTGTACTTTCTTTCACACCATATTTTATTTTATTACTGTTATTTTTTCTGGTTTACATATTGCTTCTGTATTGATTATTAGCTCAGGAGAGCTGGGAATATTCTTATCCTTTATCTATAAAGCCACAATAAATGTTCTATAAATATTTGTTGAATAGATTCACTTTATGTTTGTACAGGAAGTGTTCCCTGCTTTGTGTGTCTTGAGTGACCTACTAAAGAACATCTATCTGCAAGAATAATTTTTGCTCCAGGACCAACATTTTTCAAAAACACTTAATGAGCACTTCCCACAGGACAAGTACTCTTCTCATCTCTAAATGTTTACAGTCTTTTCTTCACTGGTCTTGCAGATTTATCCATTCGTTCATTATTTCAATAATCAGCATGTCAGAAACCATGGAAGGTCCTTTGCTCTTAACAGACAAAAAAACATCTCTAGTCCTTGAGAAACTTCTCAGGCTTGGCTTGCCTGCACCACCTTCAAGAGGTCAGACATGATAATATTACTTCTCTGCATATGATTTGGCCCATGAGCACTGCTGTGAGCTGGATGGTGTACCCCACCACATCCCTTCCCCCACCACCAAAAAGGATTTGTCCTAACCTAGTGAACCAGTGAATGTAACCTTATTTGGAAAAAGAATGTTTACAGATATAATTAAGGATCCCTAGATGAAATCATCCTGGATTATCCTAAATCCAATGGCTAGCATCCTTCGAAGAGACACAGAGGAGAGAGACAAAGGAGGAGAGGGTTCTTGGGGTGCCTGGGTGGCTTCGTCGGTTGAGCATCTGACTCTTGATTTTGGATCAGGTCATGATCTCAGGGTAGTGAGATCGAGCCCTGCATCAGGCTCCCCGCCCCAGTGGGGAGTCTACTTGAGATTCTCTCTCCCTCTCCCTCTGTCCCTCCCCCTGCTTGCACTCTCAAAGAAATAAACATTAAAAAAAAAGAAGAAGAAAAAAAAGAAGAGGAGAGGGTTCTGGAAATGGAGGCAGAGATTGGAACCATGTGACTACAAGCCTCAAAAGCTGGAAGAGGTAAGAAAGATTCTCTTTTAGAACCCCCCAGAGGGAACATTACCCTGCTGAATTTTGGACTTCTGGCCTTCACAACTGTGAGAGAATAAATTTCCATTGTTTAAAGGCCCCAAGTTTTTGGTCATTCTTGAGGGCAGCCATTGGAAATGAACACAAGTACTTGCAATCACATGCACCTAGCACCTCAGCTTGTCACTGAGGTTCTCCTGGTTCTGGCCTCTGCTTTTCCAGTCTCATCTCCAGGTTATGAAACTGCTTTCCATATGCCACCCCTTTCCCCAGGCACACAAGCCCTGCTTGAGTCAGACAAGAATATTTATGTTCTCTAAAAACTCCTTCTTTTATGCTTCATCTGGTCCTTTTGCCGGCCCTGTTCTTCTACACATTTCCCAATCTAGTTAAGCTAGTGAACTCTTACTCATATTTCAAGGCCCAATTTATATTGCCCTGGTTCCTCACTTTCACTTACGGCACTTCTGGAAACACTTTACTACTGTATGGTATCAGTTACTCCCCTATGGATTCTCTAGAGCTTGGAATACCTCGCTTTACTATAACACTAATTTTAGGCTACTATAATTTGAGGATTAAATTTTATTCATTAATTTTAATGATAAAGTATTTCATGAATACAATCTCATTTTAAAAGAGCATTCTAGATAAAGCCAAAGTATCCCTTTAACTACCCTTACCCAAAACCTGTTGTTCTCCCCAGAGATATGGTTTGTACATTCCCATTTTATCTGTATACATAAATCTTAGAAAATGTATATTATTATTTTATGTGTTTTTTAAATTATACAAGTTATATGTATGTATGTGTGACTGTGCGTGTGTGTGTGGTTTTTCAGTTCTCTTGAGATTACCCTCTAGGTGCTTATCAAAATCAGAATAAGCAAAAGAAACAGCTGTGTAGTTAAAAACATGGAAACTGTGTTCTCCACCTACTTCCCTACTCAAATGAAAATAATTATAATTGGAGATGTCTCACATCCAGTCATAAAAATGCCATCAGTAATTTGACTGTGTAATTAAATCTATGTGTAAGTAGGACTTTACAAGAGCACATGACCATGGCATATCTCTGCTTCCTCACTTGTATTTATGAAGCAGCGCATGTGGACAGTTGATTCCTCAGTGAGGAATTACTCATAGGGACCCTGATCATCTGCCAGAGTTTGCAGGTAAGAAACGGAGGCCAGGGAGAGAAGAGGAGTAATGGATCCCACCGGCTGACCCTTGAGCTAGTAACACGTACAATTAGGCAGACTGCATTTAAATTGTAATGAACACACCTGGAAATCTGCTTGCAATTAGAAAGGGATAATGAACTCATCTATCAAGGCCAGGTCTGTACGTCAACGGCTTAGGCAGCAGGACCAGGAATGCCTTGAGATGATGTGGATTTTCAATGGAAACACATACAATTCCTCATAACCAGAATGCCACCTTTTGCATTTGTGTGCAGATATATTTTTGGTCTTTAACTAGATGAAAGAGAGTGCATGTGTAACTACACAATGTAATGTAACGAGCATCTCTGAACTTGTCCGTATTTGTAAACATGATATACATCCTAATTATGGCAAATATGAATGATAATTGCTAAATTTTTTCTCATGAAAGGTGGTGAGCTATTTATTACCACTTTGTTGCGTATTGTTCGGTTCAAGGAATTCTTTAGTTTCTCTTAAATGCAAGAGAAAAATTCTCATTTGCCTAGTCTACAAGTTCCCCAATCCTCACATTCCATGGAATGATTAAAAAAGCAAAGCAATAAACAAATTTGGGGTTTGTTACAGCTTGCCAACTTTTCATTTTGACAAGGAAGGAAATTCAGAAGGAAAAACAAGTTATTTACTACCATCTCATTTCATAAAAGGAACAATTTTTAAGCTCTCACCCCCTCCCCAAAAAGGTCAGAAGGACATTCCAGAATAAAGGGAAGTCTCGTAGCTTAAAGAAATCGGGTTTATAAAAAATGTAAGTTTACAAAAATATTTTCTTATATTTTCTTATTGCACAGAAGAGCATTGAAAACTGGATCACCTACAAGCCTGTGGTGGGAAACAATCTTTCCAGCCTGGCTGCTTTCATATTCCTTTGAATATTCTGAAATTGTCCTGTGAAATCCAATATGGCCACCATTTCACTGGGCTAGGGGGTTGATGCAATTCCACCAGCATTTATTGAGGCCCTACTATGTGCTCAGCCCTGAGGTAGGTGCTTTGCCAAAGGACACTAAAGCAGAAATGCTGTCCTATAAGTTAAGATGTGTTCATCCTGTGCTCCCTTTTGCCATTTCAGCCAGGCGAGTTTCTGACAAAAACCAGAATATGGAGAGAAAATTCTTATGAAAGTGTGTTGGATGCCATTATGCTGGGTGTCAAGAGATGCCATTATGCTGGGTGTCGAAAGAGAATGCTCAAATGCTACCACAGCTCGGAACTTTCTACCAAAATGATGCCCATGCCAACACTGGAAACACTATTTTTGACTACACATTAATAAACGAGTCTATCTTTTGCTTTTCCTGGTGGTTATTCCAACCTGAGGGAATGCTGGAGAGTCTTTTTAGAATTCTAGTTTCACTGTTCAGACTGACAAGAAGATAATGATGGAGTATGAACTCTTGTCTGGCATAAAGAGAGTACCAGACAGGCTGCCTCTTTAGGGTCATCCCCTCCTTCTCCTCTCTCAATTAACTTTTTTTTTTTTTTTTTTTTACTGACATTCTGTTGCTATAATCCTGAGGATTCTACCATAGAGAAGGTAAAAATGACTAAGTTTGGACCCAACTATGTGCTCACCACTCCGGGATTAGTCTGCTCACTTCATGAGTAAACTCAGGCCTGTGAACTATTCCAGATGTGAGGGTAATATCTGGGAAATGCTCTCCCCCAAGACCCTTGAAATAACCCATTTTCTCTGTCCCACAGAGAGTTCATTGGCAGAGATCCAGCACATGCAGGCAATATAACAAACAACTCTCAATTGAGATTAATAAGAACAAGTCCCCTCACAAAGGTAAACTTCTGAAAAGAGTGGCTGATAGGTGTTTAGGAACTATAAGCAATAAATAATTTGTGCCCTGTAGATTATTTCATTTATTTAGTGATTCCCGCCCCCCGCAGCCATTTTTAAAGGTCTGTTTCCAACAGTTTTCCAGGAATCTTAGTACTGTCTGTGTAGATTCTACAGCTCCTCTGTTAAGCTGATCATTTGCTCCACACAATTAGGACTTAATTGCATTTTTGTGCAAGTACTGAATTAATGGTGAATTTAGTTGTGTCTCACAGGAAAATGTCCATGATGAGTAATCTGTCCTACACTCTCCATAGGATGCTTACCTTTCTAAGAGTGTGGTGTTTAAAAAAAAATGGTCAAACTAAGAATGAGTTCTTGCCACCTATGACAACATGGATGGAACTAGAGGGTATTATACTAAGTGAAATAAGTCAGACAGAGAAAGACAAGTAAATGATTTCATGTACATGTAGAATCTAAAAAACAAAACAACAAATAAACAAAAAGCAGAAACAGACCTGTAAATGGAGAGAACAAACTGATGGTTGCTAGAGAGGAGGGGGAGGGGGGATGGGCAAAATGGGTGAAGGGAAGTAGGAGGTACAGGCTTGTAGTTGTGGAATGAATAAGCCATGGGGATAAAGGTACAGCATAGGGAACATAGTGAATGGTATTACAATAGTGTTGTATGGTGACAGATGGTAGCTACACTTGTGGTGAGCAGGGCGTAATGTGCAGACTCGGTGAATCACTATGTTGTATACCTACAACTAATGTAATGCTGTGTGTCAACTACACCTCAACTGAAAAGCAAATAAATAAAAATTTTTAAATGGCCAGACTATTTTGGGACACCTTTCCCATAGAGCGGTGGGGTCTCTGTCCTTTCTCTTTGAATAGAGGCACACTGTGGATATTTCAGTATGGCAGAAGCACTGCCATGTGATTTCCGAGCTTAGGTCACAAAAAACTGCTGTTTCCACCATGTTCGTTGGAGCTGCCACGTAAAAAATTTGATTACCCTGAGCCTCCATGCTGTGAGGAAGCCCAAAGTACACAGAAAGGGAGGCACGTTGGTCCACAATCCCAGTCCTCAAGTCATTCTGTCCCAGGTTTTATACACTTAAGTGAGTAATCCCCTCTGTGATTAGAACGCGCAGCCTTCCAGTCATTCCTGGTCTTCAGGTATTGTCAGCAGAGACTCTAGACATTGTGGAGTAGAGATAGCTATCTTTGTTGCGCTGTGTCCGAATCCTTAACTCAGAATCTATGAGCAGAATAAATGGTTGCTTTAGAACACCAAGTTGTGTATAGTTTGCTGCTTTATACCACTAAGTTTTGGGTGGTTTGTGATGCGGCAATTGCAATTGAAACATCCGACATGCTTTCAGTTTGGGGGGATAGAAAGCATAGATGGCTTATTTAGGCTCTTTTCTTTTTTTTTTTTTTTTTACAGAGGGCATACAGAGCCTAGGAGCATAGGTGGCCTCATTTTACATATCCTCTCATTTGGAGGGTTTTTTAGGGCCTTTGGGTGATGGGAAACTTCCTTCAGATATCCCCCGAATAACAATCAAAACACAGCAGGAGATGGGCAGTATCAAATTGAAAATTTAGTTCTTAATGAATCAAATGGCAGTGATAATAATCAGATACCCCGAGAATGACAGGACTGAGACATATTCCAGAAGTGTAATGAAAGGTGATAACTAAAATAGTTTTAATAGGGTCATGGATGCATTTTAATTATCATAATGATAATGTACTTATCTATACCTTCTATAAACAGAGCAGGCTTGTAAAAGCCTTTCAGAAATTCTATTAATTCCAGGGCACCTGGGTGGCTCAGTCATTAAGCATCTGCCTTCGGCTCAGGTCATGATCCCAGGGTCCTGGGATCGAGCCCCGCATCGGGCTCCCTGCTCCGCGGGAAGCCTGCTTCTACCTCTCCCACTTCCCCTGCTTGTGTTCACTCTCTCGCTATCTCTGTCAAATAAATAAATAAAATCTTAAAAAAAAAAAGAAATTCTATTAATTTCAATTGTGTAAAGGCAAATGGAGAGGGTGCAGTTTCACATTGAGTTAGAGGTGACCACAGGGCAAGATTACCAGGCACTGCTCCTCATGACCCCCTCTCACCTTCTACATCAAATAGCAAAAAACCCTCACTCTGCCATTCCAGGCCCTATACGGTATAGCCAAAACTTATCTTCCACTTTTCTCCTACTTCACTACCCACTCAAGCCAAATGGTTCCTGCTGAACCTCTAACACCTCTGAGCCTCTGTGCATATTGTTCTTTCTGCCTAGGACACGGGTCCTTTATCTTGGGTTCATGGATGAGTCTCCGGATGTGTGTGAGCTTCCTGGAAGTGAATGCAAAGTTTTGTGTAAATTTGCATATGTGCATCATTCTGGGAAGGAGGTACATTAAGACCAGATTTACAAAGGGGACTGTGATCCAAACTTGTTTAAAAACTACTATTTCCTTTTTTTTTTTTTAAACAAAATAACCCTAATTCCCCCACGAATGCACTTACTCACTTATTGAGAAGTGTTTATCTAGTGCCTGCTATGTGCTAGGCATTGTTCCAGGCATTTGGGATACAGCAATGAACAAAACAAACAAGGGTCCTATCCTCTTGGAACTTATATTCTAGCAGAAGGATGTAGAAAATAGATCACTAATAAACAAACAAATGAACAACAGATATATAAATTATAGAGTATGCCAAAATTTAAGTCCTATGGGGAAAAAAGAGAGCCTATAAAGGAGAATCAGAAGGGCTGGTGGGGAGGAATTCAATTGTAAATAAAATGCTCCAAATCGGTCCTATTACGATGACATTTAAGCAAAGCATTAAAGATGGTTAACGAATGATCTATATGGATAGCTGGGAGAAAAGCCCTCAAGACTGGGGGAAAACCAGTGCAAAGGCCCTGACATGGGAGTCCATCTTGCATGCATGAGAAACAGCAAGGAGGCCAATCTGGCTAAAGCAAAGTCAGGGAAGGAGAGAGGAGTAGGAGATGAGGCTGTGAGGCACTGTTGATCATGTACAACATTGAGAGAAATGGGAAGCATAGGAGGATTCTGGGAAATGAATGATGGGGTCTGATCTGTGTTGTGTTGAGAAGAATCTGTAAGGTATGAAAAGGGTGAAGGGAAGGAGAGCCGCTAGTAGGCTACTTTGATAATCTCGGTGAAAAACAATGGTGGCTTGGCCCAGGATGATGGGAGTGGAGAGATCATCAGATTCTGCATATACTCTGAAGGCAAATTAATAGAATATCCTCATAGGTCAGATGTAGTGTGAGAGAGAAAGAAAGGGGACAAGGATGATGCCAAGGTTTGTAGCCTGAACAACTGGAAGGATGGTTGCCATCAATCAAGACAGGGAAGCCCTTAGAGGAGCACCTTTTGGGGGTTAAGGTTGGGAACTGTGCTTTGGATATGCTAATTTAGATCTCCAAGTGGGGCTGTCTAGTTGGCAGCTGGAGGAGTCAGAAATTCCAGGGGAAGGTTCAGTTGGGGATAAACGTTTGGGAGCCATCAATTATAGATATTAAGGAGAGCCATCCCCAGTGGCCTACAACCCTGCTCTGATCCTCTAAGACATTTTGCTATACTTCCCTAGTGGAAATTTTTACGTTTTTCTTTGTACTATAGTTTTCTATTTGCTTTTCTCATTCGCCTTACTGGACAATAAATTGTGTTCCATCCTCAAATTGTGTTCCATCCAGCTTTGTATCCCTTGTTTTGCCTCCAAAAAACATCGATTTAAACTCCTCTTTGTTAGGCTTTCATATTTCAATTGCCAAGACCTTGTACATGGATTGAAAGTAATAACTCTGTTTTCTTTTCTTCTTACTCAACATTTGCCATAAAATTCAGCTCTGTTTTCATTTTCTCTTTAATGCAAATCATTAGCAAACCAATTTTCTCTTTAAAAAAGCAACTATTTAGAAAAACAAACACTAAGAATATTTGTTGTAAATAAAACGGAAAATATGTCAAAAGGCAAAATGCAAACTTAAAAAAGATTTCTCCTTTTAGAGTTTCTCTGAAAATTGGCTTTTGTACTCTGCTCTCACTTAGCTGGGTGTAATTAGTGGCTCGGTGGGTCTCAAGTTTCTTATCCAAAAGATAAAGAAACTTGGCTAGAAGATTCTAAAATTCTACAAATACTTCTTTTCGAAAAACCTGGAATGGCTCTATTAAATCACTCAAATTGCTGGCAATACACCATTTACTCTGCTTAAAATTATATGTGATCAGCATAAATATCAGTAAGAACTAGATCTTGCAGTCAGTAATCTTCACTAAAGCTCCTTTCTATTAACTTGCAAATAGAGAATATATTTTTTTAAATAAAAGCAAATTCCCAAGAATGCTATTGGGCATTTTCTGTGTAAGGATTAAAAAGAGTCTTTTTTCTGAGTTCCCGTTTACCATTTTTTTCCTAATTAATAATAGCTAAGTCTATTATAGACGCATCCCATAAAAAATAAACCTAATCACGAGGCGAACAAAATTATTCTCTGTGTTCTGGCCTGAGTGTATTTCACGAGACTCTAGGATACCATTTGCATCACTAAACTGAATCTTGTGATTCTTACATTAAAACTATTTTAGCTAATTATGAGGCTTTGAAAAGTATCGCGTCCACATCTTGTTTTCTTTTCTGTTCAAGCCTACTAACAGGGGGTTATATTTAATCATGATGCTCATGATTAACTTACACATGGCTCCTCTCAGAACTGGTTTAAGAACACTGTCTACACTGCCTGTAGAGTATAATTAAAATAAAAAGGTCGGATGAGGCTCAGTGGTTAGACGTTAACCACAGGTAGAGAAGGGGGACAAAAACAAAGAAACAAACAAAAACCCCCGTTAGCCAAAGAAACTCCTGACAAGAAAAGTTGAAGTGGCTTCGATTGAGGCACTCAATGGCACTGTGTGACAGAGGGGTTAAGTGACAGGAATTCCATCTGAGATTACCTCAGAGTTGAAAGCCCTTGGAGCGTGGTGGGGAGGCCGGTCAAGGAAAACCCTGCCCTCAGAAGAGATGGACGGAAAAGACGGAAACAACAACAAAACCACCACAACTGGCCCAGCAGGGGCAGATGGCCTCTGAGGCCTGCTCCTGGTTGGATGAATCCACATAAGCCCCAGCCTTACCCTTTGGAACCAGACTGATTTTTAAAAATACCTATGCAGCACTTTCCATAGGTCAGGCAGTATTCTAAGAGTTTCACAAATAATCTACTTTTCCTGCAAACCTGAGGAGGTAAGCAGTATGAGTATCTCTAGTCTTTAGACAAGGGCTGAGAACACAGATGGGTCTTAAAACTTGCCCCAAGTTGTACAATTTGTAAGTGGTAGAGCTGGGATTCAAACCTCCACCTTCTGAATCCAGAGTGTGTGTGCATGGTCACTATGCTGTGCTGGAAGGAAATGGAAAAAAACATTGCAAACGAATTTATGTGACTCAAAACTATTTTTTCCACTTCATGAAACTCCTAGGGAACATCCTTCATCCTTCAACAGTTGAGTAGTAGCAAAGCACAGGCTGTTTTTTAAGTATTAGCACCTCTATGTTCCCTAAATGTGTACAACTCTGTTACCAATTAATCAAACCCAGCGAAGGCAAAACAAAATAACTGGGGCATTTAACTCGGAGTAGGCTACCGGGATGCATGGTTTAGTTTACACTGAGTGGCTGAAAGGTAGGCATTGGGGGGAAACTCGCAAGTTGAGCTTCCCGTCCTACAACACATGATGAGAAATAATAATCTGGTTTGCTTGTACCATGGGAAGCTTTCACATGGCCTATGATAGTTCCTTTTCTCCTTTGTACAAAATAATAGAAAATAAAATAAATTAGTAACTTACACTTCGGGGTCCAAGAGGATGTTGGTACAAGTTTTGGAAATGAGAAGAACAGACCACCCCCAAGAGGAAATTCCAGAGAGGAAAAGCATACTATCAGGGCATACATGATCATAACCTGATTTCGCATCCTTTAAAACCACAGTCTCCTCAAGGATTTTCCTGATTACTGTCTTCAGAAGCATGAAAAAGTTACACAGGATTTTCCTGATTATTGAATGCAAAAAAGCATGAGAAACTTCCATGAGTCACACGATAGACTTGTCTAATTTGAAGCCTACCACCAGGCAGTCTGGAGGGTTACAATTTTATTACTGCTACACCGCAGCTCTGGGAAAAGGAAAATATGTTAGTTAGAAGAAATCACATTCTCCAAGTAGACCAGAATCTTTCAATCACTCATTCTTAAACTTTTTTTTTTTTTTTTTGGTGGTGGGAATGGGGAGGGTCATAGAGCCCTTTGAGAATTTGAGGAAAGCTGGGAAGTATGCATGTACTCCCCAGAAAAATGCATGGGTATAGGGGTGCCTGGGTGGTTCAGTTGGTTAAGTGTCTGACTTCAGCTCAGGTCATGATCTCAGGGTCCTGGGATCCAGCCCCACATGCAAGGAGACTTGCACTGAACACCCTGTTGAGCCCCCCCATGGGCTTCACTCTCCACGGGGAGTCTGCTTGTCCCTCTCCCTCTCCCTCGGCTCCTCCCCCTGCTCATGCTCTCTCTCTCTCTCTCAAATAACTAAAATCTTAAAAAAAAAGAAGAATGCATGGGTATAGAGTTACAATATACTGAATCTTATTTCAAACCTCTTAACTCCCTGTCGTTAGAAACCATGCTATACATTCAGGTCCTAATGGAATTCCATGGATTGTTTAAGGAGGGGGGTGGGGGGATGGGTTAGCCTGGTGATGGGTATTAAAGAAGGCACGTACTGGGGGCGCCTGGGTGGCTCAGTAGGTTAAGTGACTGCCTTCGGCTCAGGTCATGATCCTGGAGTCCTGGGATCGAGTCCCGCATCGGGCTCCCTGCTCAGCAGGGAGTCTGCTTCTCCCTCTGACCCTCCCCCCTCTCATGCTCTCTCTATCTCATTCTCTCTCTCAAATAAATAAATAAAATCTTTAAAAAAAAAAAAGAAGGCACGTACTGAATGGAGCACTGGGTGTTATATGCAAACAATGAATCATGGAACACTACATCAAAAACTAATGATGTAATGTATGGTGATTAACATAACATAATAAAGTAAAATTAAAATAAAATAAAAATATGTGTGTAAAAAAAAAGATGATAGTATGGCACTACTTAAGCAAGGTTTACTGTTGTAACCAAGTCAAAGACCATTGTTCCAAACACCAGCAGCTCTCTGGTCTCCACATAATCACCTGGCCAAAGGAGGAAATGTAAAGGTAGGAAGTATGGAAATACCAAGCTATGGTTGCCCATCTCCAATGTTAAGAGTTATCAGAGAGGTTGGGGCACCCGGTGGTTCAATCGGTTGAGCATCCAACTCTTGGTTTCGGCTCAGGTCATGATCTCATGGATCATGGGATCGAGCCCCGTGTGGTAGGCTCCATGCTCAGCAGGGAGTCTGCTTGAAGATTCTCTCCCTCTGCCCGTCCCCCCCCAAAATAAATAAATCTTAAAAAAAAAAGAGTTATCAGAAAGGTAAGGGATAATCTGAATTGTGATTTTGATCACTTATTTTCACAAACATTTCTGAGTCTATTTGGGGTAAGATAAAAGAATCTCAGCAGTAGTTTTACCCCAGAGAGCATCAATCTTAGAGTTAAGTTGAAGAAGAGAGAATCAGTTTCCAGTGAAAACCAGCTGGAATCAGATAAAACAGGAAAAAAAAAGCCTTTCACAGGGATCCCCATTGATACTGCCAAGCATAGGAAGCAAATGTAAATTGTCCATGGTACAATTTAATCATTCATTCACTCATTCATTACTTATTCATTAATTAATTTCAGAGAATTTCCATTGAGACTCTAGTAAGTGGCAGATTCCAAATTGATGCAGCAGCTCCCGCCCAGGAGTAACAATAAAGTACTGTGGATATTCAGAGCCACGTTTCCTGCCTGCTGATGTCTCCTGAATCATGAGACCAAAAGCCAAACTGTGGGCTCCACGTTATCATAAGTCTGAACATTAAATAAAGGCAGCCGTGTGTTGGTGGTGGTGGTGGTGGTGAGGATGATGATGATGGCACCTCCAAAGGGCAGGAAGGGTCTTTGCTTTACTTCTGTATTCTAAGTGCCTCACTTAGTGCATAATAAGTGCATGATTTACTGAGTAGATCAAATAGTCGCTTCTTACGTGGTCATTCCGTCATTCCAGAACGGGCAGGGTAGTCATGGTGATCCCGATTATACAGATGAGAAAAGCTCCATCTTAAAGAAGGTGAATGGATGCCTAAAAGTAGCACAGCTGACACACTGCAGATCCATGTCTAGAATTCAGGCCTTTTCAGCTCCCGGGAAGTCCAGTGTTCCTCCCCCTACACACACAGCCCAACAGGGAGGTGGAAAGTAATGAGTGATTTGTATCTACTCCTGAAACTGATGCAGAAAATCATGGAAGCTGAGGGTTTGTAAAGCTGCACTTAGTTCTGTTAAGAGCTGCCTGGTAATTTTGTGCTGCTGACATTAAACGGGCAAGTTTTGAGAGAAATGAGCAATAAGCTAATTAGCTACTGACCTGGAACCACACAGGAGAGAAGGAGAAAGACGGTGAAGGAAAACATCAAGTTCCTTAAAAATTGGGCCAGGTTAAACCCACAAAAATCAGACATGAGCAATGCTAAAGGCAGACTTACTTGCCAAGGGTGAGAAGAGAAGAGAAGTGGTTTCACGCTAGCTTCAGGTAGATTTTAGTTATCAGAGGCTTCAAGGCTCATGCCAAACCCAGGAGAATCTGGGCTCGTTTTCTTCCACTTTCAGAGAGCCAGAGCAGATATCCGTATCGGAAAAGATGGGGATTCAGATGGAGAGAGAGAGGAAACTGGGATGATTCCAAAGGGGCTGAGGTTCCCATTCTCTCTTTTGCCCATGGCCTTGCCTGGGTTTGCTTTCAAGAGCTCAGTGGGACTGTTCCAATGGACAATTCCAGATTCATGAACTTGAAGTCGTGTCTGGGTAAGTGACATGGAGCAGTGTTTTCACACAGGGTGCAAACGCCACGGGACGTGAACGGTCTCTTATTTGAACTTAAAACACCCAATTGTGTTCAAGCAACTCTAGGCCTAGAGTCTAAAATGCCAGAAAACGCTGATGTTCTGCAGCTTTAGCATGCTTGCAGAATTTGGGTAAGGTTAATGTAATCAGAAACAACACTGACATTAGTGCTTCTAAAAAACAGTCTTAGCCAGATGCCCTCCCTTTGCAACTGTACAGGGCTGAGGCTCCCATGGGAAGAGCTGACACACTCCAGTAGTACAAGCAGAGTGGGAATGGGGGTGTGGTGGGGGGTGGGACAAGGAAAATCAAGAAGATGAGGAGGAAAATAACCAGGACACAGTGCAAGGGAAACATTTAAAACGCTTTTTCAAAGCAATTTCTTAGCCTTGTTAGAAAACACACAAACGCTCTGGGGTGGGTAAAATGGTTGAAAACCACAGCCCCAAGGACCACTGGTACAGGGCCAGGATGAACAGCTTTCCGATAAAGACTCTTTAAAGGGTAAGAAATAGACTCGGCCTTCCAATGAGAGTCCCTACAAATGACAGACATAGGTGACCTGTAAGCAAATCAGATGCAAGCACATAAAATTCATTAAGGAAATCTGATTTGTTTTTCTGTGATCGATAAACAATCAAAAGAGCAAACGGACAGGGGAATAAGCACAAACAAGGATTCTAACTAACAGCACCAACTTTTCAAGGGGGAAAAGAAAACAAGCTAAGAAAGAAAAAAATACAGATTGGTAGAAAGCAGAAAAGAGAGAAAGAAAGTTAGGAAGAAAGCAAGAGAACCCCTCCCTGTGTCCCCATGAAAGGCAGAACATAATGAAAAACTATCTGCTTAAGCCTCTTTTTAGGAATGAATAGCTAAGGCTCACTAACCAGTTTTAGCAAGGATGAGGATATCCCAGGTTTAATTAGAAATAATATAGCATTGCACCAGGAGCTCTTCCTTAAAACTAAGGCATTAGATAAAGCGGGGTTCATGTTTCTCCCATCTCTGTATTAGGAAACAGGAGCACAAAGCCAAATTGGCCAAATAAAGGAGCTGTAGGCTCCACAGAAAACCCTCTAAACCCATGATTGATGTCCACTGACACCTCTGAACAATGACACCATGGGAACCGGCAGAGGGTACCCACCATACGCAACAAGGAGGTGCACAGCCCAAGCCCTAGTGAGGACACAGACCCTCGCCATAGCCTCTGCATTAGAACAACTTCCCATGGGGCTGTCATTTCTGCCTCACGGGCATATTCTCAAATACCACGTTTCTATATTCATTCATTCAATAAATATTTTTGCAGAGCCTTCTATGTGCCGGGCAATGTGGTCGTGCTGGCTCCCTACCCCCGGGAAGGGTTTTTATGTTCAGTTAACATTTATAGAGGGGGAGACAGACGATAACCAAATAAACAACAACTTGATAAAGTGTTGGGCAGAGGTGAGTGTTAGGAAGGAAAACAGACAACGGGATAAGTAAGGGAGTAACTAGAGGGATGTTTTGGCGGAAGTGAAACAGAGATGCCTGTTCAGCAGATACACATCCTCGTACTCTGAAAACTCTCTGGCAGATAAAGTCAAAGCCACCTTTCTCCCTGGGAGGTGCTGATGTCCACCCTGAGATTGATGCTCTGCTCCTGTTTATGTGGAACAGCCTGGATGTGGATGCAATGCAAAGAGCTCTCAAGGATTAGGGAGTAGAAAATCCAGTCATTGTGAGTGTGGTAGACTGTCACTTTGGTGGCCCCAATCACCCATGCTTCCTGGTGTTTATGTCCCATGTAGACTGTCCTGTTGAGTTTGTGCTGGCTCTGGGACCCCTTTGACCCAAAAGAACATAATGGAAGCAGTGCGGTTCCAGTCCCCAGCTTAATCCTTAGGAAGGTCTGGTGGTTTCTGCTTTTGTACACTGGACTTTGTAAGAAGGCCTACTACTCTGCTGTCAGAAGCCCAGCCTTGCCATAGAGTGAGACCGCAAAGAGGAAAATTCCCACCCCCCACCCCCACACCACCAACAGCCCTGACACCAGCTTGTCAACAGAGGGGAGTGAAGCCGACTAGGAAATAGATGATCATGCGCCATTCAAGCCACCCTAGCTGACCCCAAGGGGAGCAGAGATGAGCTATTCTCCCAAGTACCGCACCACATGCAGAACCATGAGCAAAGTCATAAAAGGGTTGTTGGTTTCAGCAACTAGATTTGGGGGTAGTTTTGTTATTCAACAATGATTAACTGAAACAAGGATTTTCAGTTTCAGGCTTAATAACTTAATAACTTTTTATGTACAATTTTGACTTGGAAAAAAATTTGGGGGGGTTTAGGTTTTTCTTGATTTTGTGGTCTATGCCTTTGATTTTAAAGTATCTCATTTGAGGACATGAATGGCTGGATCACAAATACGGGAAAAAATATGTTCTGACTTAAGGCTTAAAAATAGAGTTGTCTGCTATTAGGAAGACAAGAATACGTTTCTGCTGACCTATTCATCTCACGCAGGCCAAACTTACGTCCTGCCATAATTCTGTAGGTAGGAAACTGAACTGGAATTGACCTCAGTTAGCATTTCCCAACTCAAATGACAATACCCCGCCCTGGAATTCCTGACAACACTATCAACCTCATACAGCAGCCACTTTTTGGCCATCCTTGGAAAGTGCTAGCAACAAGGTCTTGTCCAAACAGGGGACAAATCTGCCTGGCTTTATGCAAAGGAAAAGGAAAAGCAAAGCAATTAATTCACCCCAGGGAAACATGCTGAGGCCATGAATTCACCAGGTAGTGCAAACTGTCAGCTGCATTCACAGAGAGGATGCGCCATCCTTCCCTTGTCCTCTGGGCCCTTTCCGTCTCCATTGTGGGGGAAGGGCAAAGGATAAGATGCACTGCGTGGTAGGGAAATGGAGGACATGAATGGGTAAACCGAAATGTTATGGGAGCATTTCTTCTTGATGGCATTGATCTCAACTACATTTGTATTATGTATATCAAAGGTCTGGGACAGGATACAACCCAGGGGTCTTCAAGGTGATCTATTACAGTGGTTCTCAAAGTATGGTCCTAAGACCTGCGGCATCAGCAACACCTGGGAATTTGTTAGAACTGCAAATTCTTAGGCCTTGCCCCAGATCAAATTAATCTGAAACTCTGGGAGTGGGGCCCAGCAATATTTTAACAAGCCTTCCAGTTAATTTTGATGTGCACTCAATTTGGGAACCACTAATGTACTGAAATTCAGAAAAAAAAATGAGAACTTTTATGTATATTAAATTGTAATTTAAAAAGGAAAAACCTTAAGCTTTACTACCATTTAAGTGCAACTGACTCTCCTGTTCTGATTTAACTCTTAAGTCTTGTATCATAGGTGATATGAAATTTCCACCACCCAAAGGATTTAAGATTATGATCCCTACTTGTTCATTTGCTTTCAGCTTATTTTAAAGTATCACTCTTTACTTATGCCCCTTGGTGGATTTACAAATTATATTACCTGATTTTAATTTCACTAACCTGTCTCAAATGGCCACGTGGCTTTAAGGACTCCTGCAAAGAGGCCGCCAAGCTGAAGCAAATTTAAAAAACAGGCAGAGTTGACACTTTTACAATCTGCTCACACTTTTATAAGCTATGACATTGTCCCCCCCATAAATATTATTAAAATAATATTTTAGTGAGTACCAAAATTTTAATTTTAATATAATGAAACTATTTAAGATATTGTATACTTTACCTATATCATCTCTTAATATACACATTATTATATGATTTGATAATATAAAAATATATTAATATAGGAGCATATATATATATCCCTGTACATATTTTGGAGACTCAGTCTTGAATACCTTTTTATTTTATTTATTCATTTTTAAGATTTTATTTATTTATTTTTTTAAAAAAAGATTTATTTGTTTATTTATTTGAGAGAGAAAGAGAGAGAGAGAGAGAGAAAGAGAGTAAGTGAGCACACAGAGGGAGGAGAGGGAGAAGCAGATTCCCTGCTGAGCAGGGAGCCTGATGCGGGGCTCGATCCCAGGACCCTGGAATCATGACCTGAGCCGAAGGCAGACACTTAACCGACTGAGCCACCCAGGCGCCCCTATGATTTTATTTTTAAGCAATCTCTACACCCAGTGTGGGGCCCAAACTCACAACCCCAAGATCAAGAGTAGCACTCTCCACCGAATGAGCCCGTCAGGCACCTCTCAAATACCTTTTATGGATAGGGTATGCTGATAGGCTCTATTGTGCTCTTTTAAATTGTATTGCTTGGTAGCATCTGGACAGGTACACACAATCAGTTCTGGATATCCTACAGCCAAGTTACACTTTTTGTCCAAGATAAGGGAAAGATATCTACTAGAATAATCAGACTGCTTGGGAATGTGACATATGGGTACCTGTATGTAATGTACAAATATGAAATATTAAAGATGGTTAAATTTAGCAGAATCAGTGCCATAAGAATTAGCAGAAATCGCTACATAGAAATAGTCCCAGTTAAGATTTAAGATGTTTTGTAAATAAGATTTGATACAACTTTCCTCTATCTCAGATCAGTACTTGATCAACCCTATTTGTCAGGTGAAGAAACTGAGGATCCAAGAAGTTATGTACATTTATCAGAAAGTCGAAGGGAAATAGACCTTGAAGACAATACATTGAATGAAATAAGTTAAAGACAAATGCTGTATGACCTCACTTGCATAGGGAGTCTTAATAAACAAAGAAAAACCAAACTCACAGATACAGAGAACACGCTGGTGGTTGCCAGAGGCAGGGGAGGAGGTGGGCCAAATGGGTGAAGGTGGTTAAGAGGTACAAACTCCCAGTTATAAATAAGGCCTGGGGATGTAATGCACAGTTAATAATACTCTATTTGAAAGTCGCTACGAGAGTAGATCTTAAAAGTTCTCATCACAAGAAAAAAAAGTTGTAACTATGTGTGATCAATGGTATAACGAAACTTATTGTGGCAAGATTTTGCATTATAAACATAAATCAAATCATTATATTGTACCTGAAACTAATATAATGTTATATGCCAATTATGTCTCAATTAAAAAAAAATCTAGAAAGATTTAAGCTCTGGAGCATCTGTTGGATCCCACAAACTGTTGTTACCAGGCAATCGCCTAAATGTGGTCTTTCAGCCCATGACTCCCATGAAGATCATGACAGAAGATATAGGTGGGCCATACAAGATTGGAACTGGGTTGGAGACTTGGGGTAATCAGAGAACCTGCATGGATTCTGGGACAACAGGGCCAAGAGGGCCCTCATAGACTAGTTGACAGGAAGGCCAAAGGAGGAGACCTTTCCTGAGAAGAGTCTCATGCAGCATCACCAGCACTATTAATGGGATGTGCCCCGTGTCTTGCAGGCCAGGGATGAACACACGTGAATGGCTGCAGTCGTCACTGTATTAACCATTTCACAACATCATACACATTCCCTTCCTCAGAAAATACAAATCCTGGAAACTGGTGTGGGTTTAAAGAGCACAAGCGTCCAGGCCTTCTGCTGATTTTACAAGATGTTTAAACATGCTGCAGGCTTCCGTTACTACCCTATCTCCTGCTGCATTGGGGCCCCTTACGTGGACTCCCTTGTCAGTGGGTTTGGGAAAATAAGTTTAAATGAAGGGAATTTTATAAACAAAAATTAGATTTTAAAATGAAGTTTTATTCTAAGTGTGCCTATAGACAATAATCTTTGTTACTTGTCATTGGTAATTTTTTTAGAACACTCTCAAGTATCATTTTCAGGTGAGTGACTGATGGCCTTTAGATGGGATGGACACTCCACAGATGAGCCAAATCTTTACCTCTTCACAGGCTTAAGATCACTAGTCATGTCTGCCACTGGGCAGTGGGGGGGGGGGTGTCTCATCATTCTTCACTGATATTATTGAGCTTACATTCCACATTTCATCATTTCTGAACTTTCCTGCCTATGCTTTAGACTCCCTTGTACCTTGATAATTCCATGAAATCCAATTTGCATGCAACTGGCCATGGACATAGCCAACTGTCCAATTGCCCATGCTCTGCACCCAGGCGGCCAAACCCTCTGGGGGAAAATCCAGGGTACCTTCACAGTGTTAGTTTTACCACCTGGTAATCTGCCGTTTTCTTGGTCAACGTGCTCTTTCATACTCAACAACCACAGTTTCAAACATTCCTCCCTGTCCTCAAACCATATATCCCCAAGTCTTTCTCTTCACAACAGGCATTACAACTTGTAACTTTTTGGAAGATTAGTAATGAACCATTCTCTCACCAACTTGACTCGAGCCTCATGAGGGCTGAGTCGATGTCAATTTTGCTCACCAGGGTCTCCTTCTGGGGGCCTAGTATGGGATAGGTGCTCTCCAGTATGCATCTGAATATTGACTGTTGGATGAGAGATGAGTGACTGCTTTCAAACCTTCACCCTTGGGCCGTGTCCCCTCCCAAATGCCAGCAAGCCTTGTAGGGGACCTCAAACAGCCTTGTCCAAACAGCTGTGTCAAAACATCCTGTGTTGATGGAGGCTGCAATCAGTCACTTCAAGCTTCCTGATTAATTGGTGAGGGACAACTAGGGCACATTCTGCAGTGGCTGCAGAGTTTGTAAGTGGTGCCCCATGTTAGCCATGGGATGGAGTTTCTCAGGGCAATGTTGTCACGGACTGGTGAGCTTTTCTGAGACACACAGGAAATGGGAAGTAGAAATAAAAAGCAATAAATTCAGTACTAATGCTAATTCATTTAGCTATCAGTTTTTAACCACTTGACCATCTAATTAATCAATTAGTTTTGTTTGGATTGTGGCTCCTGCCTGAAAGCATTTGGGGCTGATGACCAAAAAAACCAAATAAACAGACAAAACAACCCACAAATAACCCTAAAACTTTTTGAAAATAAATCAGAAGAAATGTTGCCTTTCTCTTCACTCCCTGTCTCAAGAAAATTTAGGCGACCAGGATAGAGGATGTTGCCCTTGGGGATATTTTAATATGATTAAGGACATGAGAAAAAGAATTGAGAGACAGGGACAGACTATATATAAATGAAAAAGGTATGGAATTTTTATCTGAATAAGGACCAGGCTGAGAGACCACAGGGAGAAAGGCCTCAGCTGCCCTGGCTTTGGCCATCCTAGACCAGACCATCCACAACTAACCCAGCACTTGGCCACTTATGCATGAGCAAACACCTAACGAAGATCAGACAAGCCCACCCAGATCAGAAGAACCACTCATCTGAGTCCACCCCAAAGTGTAGACTTCTAGAATCATGAACAAATTAAATGGTGGGGTTTTTTGTAAGCTACAGGTTTTGGAGATATTCCTTTTATAGCAAAAGCTAACTGATACAGTTCATTTCACACAGGATCACCTTTTGAGGAACAAATGCTCATTTGCTTCAATCTGCAGCTACACCAAAAGACAAAAATCTTATGAAGTTTGTCCTGAGTCCATTTAAATTTTAATCCTTTGATAGAATTTCAAGTAGCTCAACCTCATCTGTCAATCTTATGGCTACTGGACGTGGGCAGAAAGTACTATGAATTTCTGCTCAGCAGCCTCAGTTGCTTCTTTTTCATGATAAAGACAACAACAACAAAAATATTCCAGAGGCGAAATTTGACTCTTACAGCTCTAAACAAGGAGGTTTGGTGAGGTCTGTTTGTTTAGGCTTTTTCTGCTCCTTGGGGGTATTACTACTATTGGTTTTGGGTTGAGAAAACTTCACTTTGGAAGCTTGAATCAGGGGCTAACCTAGCAAATCAACACCCACAGACATTTTTACAAGGTGGTAAGACAAACAACCAAACTTCAGCATGTTGGCTCTCCCATATTAAGATGGTCTATGTTTGCAAACCAAAAAAATAAGCATAAAAGGAAAAAGAAAATTCTTCAAAACACAAATGTATATCCTAACTTACAAACACAAACATGGCAAATACCTTTCAGAGCGCGTGCATGAGAATGACAAACAATTTAACCTTAATCCCTCAAAAGCTTTCTACTCTCTCTGGCTCCCACATGTATATAAAAGGTTTAAATGAACAAGAAAAACATGTTGGGATTAGGATTTGATTCCAAAAAGCTTTTATAGTCATATAGAATAACGAGGAGTCACACTAGCTTCAAAAGACACACCAAACAAAAACTGATTTTTACCAAATGGCATTAATACTTTATGGACCAAAGTTGTTTTCACAAAGTATTTACATAATGAAGAGCTTGCCAAGCTGTATAAATGTTTATGGCTTCTGGGTTTCCATCTTAGAGCTTTCAAATTCAGTCAAAAGGAAAAACCACGTGCTTGTTTACTTGAACTTTAAAATTCGCCACCAAGTATCAAACTCAATACTTCTGAAACACAATGGTAGGCCCAATCCTGACTCAGTTTACTACTTTGACAGTGCTCATTATATATACCCTACTATGGTAAGTTATTTCATTTATTTGCTAATTGACCCAACCACTTGCAAGTCTCTCTCCCATAGACATTGCTCAGAAGTTAACAGTTCCTGATTTGTTAATGTGGAAACTTGCCCAAGATTCTCAGAAACTCAGACAAAAATTAATAAACATAACTTTTTCACAAAGGAGCAGGTCTTTTCATTTATGTTATTTGATTCTTCTTTAACTAAATCAAAAGTTCTCCACCAAGTTGAGCTTCATTTCAAATATGAGAAGGTAAAAGAAGAAATGAAGGATTTTATTATCCCATTATCCTTGAGGCAATCCATTTAGAGAGGTGATCCAAGTTACTCAGAGGAAGTGTCTGGAATATATTGCCAGGTTCCTGATTCTTGGCTTAAAACTTCTGCCAACACCCTTTCTTTCCTCTTCATGCTAAGCTACACATTTAGAAACTGTCATGGCAAGAATGAAACTCAAACTTGCCTTTCATAACATCTGTGTTTCTCTGCTTGAATTTCCCTGTTCTATTCATTCAGCCCTTCCTTCTGTACACTCCTTTATTATCCTCATGATGTAAAGCAGCAGTTCCCAAACTTCGCCACAAGTGAGCAAGTGATTGGGTAATCATTATTTCATGATTTTCTTGTCCTGGAACCCTTTTTGGGTTATATAAAGAGGGATTTGAACAGTAGCAAACCTCAGACCGCTTGGAAAGACACAGCACCTGCTGACATATCAAAAGCAGTAACCGGTAGACTCCATATTTCCTAAAAAAAAAAAAATGTATTTACTCACTTATTTAAAGCACTGGGTTCCGAGGAATATAATTCAGGAAAATTTCCTTTTCAAAATATTCTTTTTTTGAATAAATTATTTTTCCCCTTCAGGATTTTCCCTAACCCTTCTCTTCAAACTATAGGAACCATTGGTTGTGATTAAAAAACAAGAGATAAGAGGAAAAAATGAAATCTGTCTCCTTCTCCAGACTTTGTCTCTTCATTTTAGAATTGCACACTTTAAAGACCAAAGGGAAGAAAACTAAGTGTTCTGTTGAGAGAGTATTGACTGAGAATGGCCTGTAGGAATGGCACTCTCCTGGGACAGAGAAATCGAGATCAAGAAGACATCTTGGTCTTGGTCCCCATCTCCAAGATTCTCAGTCTAGTGGAGAAAAATAGAGGAGAAGAAGGAGGGAGAAGTATTCTGAAGCCTGGATCCACAAAAATTTGTAGGAAAGCTGCTTTATTCTAAGGTCTTCCCTTCCATGCAGAACCTTTAAGTCTGCATCTGAAATTCTCATCTATTCACCCACTCACAACAACAACAAAAAAGGTCTGCCAAATGTAGGTGGGAAGTCAGCCAGGTACCCTCTGTATTGTAAGTATATGATTATTTTCCCTCTTAAATCTCTTTGCTGTACTCACTATATTATAGCCTAGACTCCTCCATTCATCTTTCAATGTCACAATCTTTCATCTCAGATTCTTTTATTTACTTCATGCTTTCAATGAGATTTAAGCCCAGGCCAAACCATGATGGCTACCATCTTTGTTTCTGCTCTTGCATCATTAAATAGACCACAGAGAAAGATCAGTTGCCAAGGCAAAAGAATCTCTCATCAGGTCAGACTGTGTTTAGTTGCAGGTAAGAGAAAACCTAACTACTGAGGCTTAAACAAAGCTGGGTAAATTTTCTCACTGAACAACTAGTCCCAGGGTAGGCATTGCACTCTTGGTTCTAATCAGGAGAAAGAAGTCTGGTGCCAGTTTTGCCTCTCCCTTTCGTGAGGAAAACAAAGGCTCTTCCAGAAATTCTGTCTTAACACACCTCCCCTTTATCCCACTGACAAGCCCCATGTCACCTGGCTGCAAGAGAGAATGAGAAAGTGAACCTGAATGGGTACTGTGGGAGCCAGTGAAGAGCTTTTGCCACAAGATCAATCCTCGTTCAACTTCCAAAGATTTTTTGTCATGGTTGATATCCCAGTTCCTTTACTGACAAAGAACTGAACTGCTGAAATACTGCGGTAAGTCTGTAAATTAAAAGTGTGTACACAGAGGAGTTTGATGATTAGTTCTCCCTTCCCCTGACACCACAGATAAACTCATCGCTTTCTTGAAGTGAAACAGGGGAGAAATCCAGGACCATCTGACAAACTTCAGGTGATTGCTACAACTACAACTCTACTTAACGGGGCTGCCTATTGTGCTTATTTTCTATTAGCCATTTGTGGATTTATTTATTCAACACATGTTTATTGAGGTCGCACTATGGGCCCGGCGTTGTGAGAGACTCTATGATGTGGTGGTGAATGAGATACACACAATTTCTTTTTCTGGAAGGCTGGGGTTTTAACAGAAGAAACAAATAGGATGTATTTAACTACAACTGTGATAAGTACTACAGAAGGAAAGTAAATCGTGAAATGCAGACATCACAGGAAGTTAGCATAGTTTGAGGTTCGTCAGGTAAAGCTCTCCCAAAGTACATGAAAACTGCAGTTTCTAAGCCCTGGCACTACTGACCCTTTGTGCTGGATGATATTTTGTTGTGAGGGGGTGTCCTGTGCATTGTAGGGTATCTAGCGTCGTCCTTGGCCTCTACCCACAAATGTTAATGGCTCTCCTCTCCCACTGGTGACAACCAAAAATAGTTCTAGACTTTGACAAATATTCCCCGTGGGGGGAGGGGGCAAAACTGTCCCCAGTCCAGAACCCACTGATTTAAACAAAGATACAAAGATTTGAAAGGTAAATGGGAGACTCAATCACACCAAAAGGGAGAAGTGAACAATTTGTGTTCACCTTTCTGCCAAACCTCTTCCCTTGATAAAATTTCAAATCCCTCTTGCTTTATTCAAAGAGCCTTAAAAAAATCGCTTCTTCTCAAAGTGTTTGTTGAAGAATTGGAAAACTGGTGCTCAATTTCCTCTGTCTATACCCTGAATAAGCAGTAAGTCCTATGATCCTTTTCCGCAAACTACAGCATACCCATGAAGTCTGAAAACATAATGGTATTTCACTTTTTCACAGATGGAAGATGTTCTTGAGGACATTGTGCATATTCACCTATGTTTCCAGATTTTATGGATACCCCGTGTACTTATTCCTTTCTTTTGACCACTGCACAGACAGGCACCAAGGGCCTGCTTTGTACCAGGCACTGTTCCAGATGCTACAGGATCAATATGAAAGAGCTGTGATCTCTGAGAACACCTTCTCTTAATTCACTCAGGTACAAAACTAATTGAGTTGTAGAGGCAAACCTTTCGTGTTTAATCCATTAGTTTCTGTTGTCCTCATGTTCTTTCAAATGAAAACAGATTGAGAGGCAAGGGCCATGCCCATTTAGTTCACAATTCAGCACCTCTGATGTTATGGAGAGAATATCAGAAGATAGGATGGATGATAATTCTGATATTAAGTGATTAATGACAATGATTTTACACGTGCTCAGACAACCTGCAACCAAAGTGGCAATTCCAGTAGGCTTGGTTCTTCATAATTATTTGCTGAACCAACTGACACTTGGTTTTCATTTGCTTCACATTTGGTTGATAACTTCCCCAA
Organism: Mirounga angustirostris; assembly: GCF_029215605.1. Lineage (NCBI taxonomy): Eukaryota > Metazoa > Chordata > Mammalia > Carnivora > Phocidae > Mirounga > Mirounga angustirostris. Next base: position 138,585,808 of record NW_026991709.1, on the reverse strand, counting down.
AGTGAGAGCTCTCCTAAAATTCCCTGCTAGGCTTTTTTTTTTTTTTTAAGGATTTGTTATTTATTTGACAGAGAGCACACGTGCATGGGGATGGGGAGGAGCACGCAAGGAGGAGGGGCGGGGGAGAGAGAATCTCAAGCAGACTCCCCACTGAGCGGGAGCCTGACATGGGGCTCGATCTCATGATGCTATGATCATGACCTGAGCAGAAATCAAGAGTCGCCCCCACTAGGATTTTGATCTACCTCCTTTTTGTGTCTTCTCCCCAAGACAGAGCCTCCCCCTAAAATCTTGTTTATCACTTGTCTAACCAAATCTGATTACCAAGGATGGGAAGGTTGAAGGGAGGCAAAGTATTGCTTTCCTGCTTTGAGGAGCCATATACTTTACATGAAAAATAAAGTACTTTTCTTGCTTTCTAAGTCATGTTTTGTTTTGGTCAGCACTACGCATTGATTTACATGTCTAGGCTGCTTATAAAATAAAATTGGAGGCATGAGGACTGATATGAACCTGCATTTCTATTTCTTTTTCCTACAGAAAGGAGCTTGATGCTGATGCCTCATCCCTTGTGCAGTGAAGAATGGACTTGAAGTTTTGAAGAAAACAGTACTCAAAATAGAGGGATGGTTAAATCTAGGAGTCCAGTAATTGGGAGGTTAAGCTTTTATTCCATGGAGGTGAAAGCAACTCACCAAAGGAACTCCCTAAAGGAATGAATATTGTTAATATAGCACAATGAGGTAGCTACAGCAGTACGTGAAAGTCCACCCCCTCCCCACCCTGGCCCCTTTTCCTTCCATTGGCCCTTCACAATCCTTTGGAATCAGCCTAGCCTAATGAGTAGGGAGATCAGCACCCACCCCCTACACTCTTCTCCAGAGGAAGAAAAATGTCAGCAGGTAGCTGTACTTTAATATCAATGACATTCGGTCCCAAGTGTTCGGTCTTGCTTTATGTGTTCCTTCCTGATGGTTAGTAGGCTGAGGTCTTGTTTTTCATATGCCTGTGCAAGAGCCTTTAACCCTACTCAGGACCTCCTGCAGGCCTGAAGCTGCTGGTCATCTCCACAGTGGGGCTCTCATTAATTTATTTCTGAGACACTGTCTAAAGCATGGTATAGAAACTTGCCAGAGTTATGTGAGATTCAAGAAGTGTTATGTGGAAACTACTGAGGACAAAGTTCTTTTCCAGAAGACGTACAGGTGGCCAAGCATCACAATATATGTTATTAGCTGGATCCAGTCCTCAGACCTTCTCTGGAAGTGCCACAATGGAGCCTGGGAATGTAATACTCATCTATCCTAGCCATGGCAGCAAATGCAGGAATGGAGAGAGAGAAAGAGAGCTCATGTACTCGTGGGTGTACATGGTAAAACCAGAATGTCCTTCCTTTGGAAATGCTCTCAAATTAGGCAAAGGGTGTGAGGTTTGTTTTGGTAAGGCAAGGCAACTGAAATAGATCCTGGGAGACTTCTCCTTTAGGATGTTTGTTTGTTTGTTTGTTTGTTTATTTATTTATTTATTTATTTATTTATTTGAGACAGAGAGAATGAGAGAGAGCACATGAGAGGGGGGAGGGTCAGAGGGAGAAGCAGACTCCCTGCCGAGCAGGGAGCCCGATGCGGGACTCGATCCCGGGACTCCAGGATCATGACCTGAGCCGAAGGCAGACACTTAACTGACTGAGCCACCCAGGTGCCCTCCTTTAGGATGTTTTGAAACCACTTAATATTTTCAGATTTCATGAGCTCCATCTCTGTTCAGCTATGCTTGGATTGTTACGAAGTAAAGGACATAGAACTTTCAAAGGAAGGTTTCATTCCTTACAGTGTTGGGCAGGGAGATATTCAAATATTTATCATATGAAAAGTAATGGGCGCTGCTACTCAGAACAGACCCCAGCTATTTTCTCACAGACCTGTTCCAGAAGGCTCCCTGCTGTGAGGCAATCACCTTTTAGTGGTGATTTGGGGAAGGTCTAGTGAGGGACTCTTGTGGGAAAATCCAGGTGACTCTGGTTGGGAGAGGGGGCTGCTCAGGGTAATAATGGCTATTTACCATGTGGTACACAAATATTTATTGTAATAACCAGAACAGATGTACTACTGCAAATGGCTGAACGTCAACCTTACTTTCCTGGATGGACTTAAATGAATGAATAGATGACTGACTTATCCTCTTAGGGATAATCAGGTTGTCCTGAGTTCTCCAAAAATCCACAGAAGCTCCTAAGGGTGAGTTCAGTTTGTTGAGTTTTTCCTAAGAACTTTCCTATGGATAAGGGATTGGTGAAGAACAAGGCAGGCTGACAGCTGCCTTTTGGGCCAGATGTCAAAGTAACTAGAGAGGGTAAACGACTCCAGCCAAAGCCATCAATAATCGACAGCAGGTAATTCAGTACATATATTCCCAGCCGCTTTTCTACAAAGGTGGCAAAGAGAAGGTCTTTCTGTTTCTCTTCACCCATTCAATTTAGACACTAGCCCACCCCCAAATAGCGCCACACATTCCAATCAGGAAAAACAAACAGTGTGACAATAGCCAGGGGACCTTTAGACCAGAGTATTCCCTTGGTAAACATAGCCTCTAGATGCTATCTCTAGTTCTCCCATTGGATGCCTCCTGCAACTCTCAAAGTTGAGTGGGTTTGGAAATTACAGGTCATGTCATCTTATATGACCAAAATATAGCAAGTAAGCCCAAGGAAACTTTAATGTTTTGGTACTTTCCTTACTCCTATGTGCTTTGGGGTGCTCAATAGTGGTGATTTTATTCTTAAAGCCTATGATTCAGTGAAGGATATACTGTTAATTATTTGTAGGGTAACTTACAATTTTTAGATCTCATTTTCTTGAGCTTTCAATTTTACCTCTAGGAAAACTCAATTCAATTAAATCAATCCATTTATTCATTCAACAAATATTATTGACCATCCACTGCATCATCTACTCTTTTAGGCTCTGGGGATGTAGCAGGGAAGAGGACAAACAAGAAATCTATACTTATGGAAATTACATTCTCAGGGAAAAACCAGATTAATAAATAAGCAAATAAATACTTATAATTTCAGGAAAGAATAAGTACTGTAAGGACAAATTAAGCAGGATAAAGGGTGTTTGGGGACATCGTAGCTAGCGTGGTCAGGGAAGTCCTCTGAACAAGAAACTGAAAAATGTGACCAGGAAAGAGTAATAAATATTCAATGGAAGCTTCTTCCAGGCACAGAGGACAATAACAGCAAAAGCTTTGAGGTGGGAAGGATCCTGATGTGTCCAAGTCACATCAAGAAATCCGGTTTCTGGAGCAGACTGAACAAAGTGCAAGTGAAGGAGATGAGATTGATTGTTCCTCTTGCTAAAGCCCCTTGAGATTTGGCCTTCTGTCAGCTTAGAGGAACTTTTTAAATAACTGCTGTAAGTTCTCTCTGAAGAATGAAAAGCTTCCTAAAATAGCTACAGTGGTGATGGTTAGGATCCTGAATTGGAGAATCATGTTCCTAAAAAAAATTATTTATTACTGTTGGTACATGGAATGATTTCCCATACAATTCTATAGTGAAGCTGTTCTGATTTTTTTCTTTTTTTGTGTGGGGGAGAGTAGGGTGCAGGATGGTGGTGATAGTGGTTGACATAACCAAACTGAATACTAACTACAAAAGAGAACAAAATATGCATTTCCAGTTCCTGCCTCTTCTCTTTAGCACCCAACTCCAAAGCTCTCTCTTTTCACACAGTCTCGCTTGTCAACGGTATCCCTTTCCAACAGACTGGGATCTACTGGAGCTTCCCTATCAGAATGTAATTTCCATGAGGGGGGGGGGGGGTTCATCACTGCATGCATGGGGAGTTGCAAATAGTTCCTAAGGATATGTACATACTCTGCCCAGCTTCCTTTACTTCCCTATCATTTTGATTTCCTCCCTTTAAGCCTCACAGGGTAGGACACTACTTGGAGAGAAGCACCACAGGACACTCTGGGGCTCCCAAGCGAGCAATCACACTCATCCTGAACATAATGTGCCACAGACCATTTCTTGGGAAAACCCTAATTCTCCTGGTATTGTTCAGCACATTAACCTTTAGGTAATTGGCACTAAACTTAGGAACAGTTCAGTGAAGTTCCAAGTAATGAGAGAGGCGGCCATATTCCAATGGTTCATGTCATTGTTGAGAATTTGGTCTAAGTATCTGTAGTTGGTGGGAACATCATACTCCTTCCTTCTCCAAGGCTGGGGTATTTATAAGTGCTTGATATCAGAAGAGAACTGACCCAGGCACTTGTGTTACAGAGAAGTCTAACAGTTGGTTCTTGCCTGCAAAAGGTTTAAAATCTGAGGAAAATGGAAAAAATAAGATACCATTAAACTAAATACTAAGTGAATAAAATAAATTTCATTACCAAAGTGTACTGAATTCTAAAAGCATCTAACAGGATATTAGAAAATAAGTACTCAAGTATTTGTGGAATTAAATTTGTGTTATTTATCTTGGGGCTATTACTACTTATTTTTAAATCATATATATTTTTTTCCTGATAAAATAATAGACTTTCTAAATAAAAACAAAAAAGAAAAGAAAAGGAATAAGGAAGGAAATAAAAACTATTCATAATCTTTGAACTCAGAATGACCTCTCTTAACATCTTGGTTTATTTCCTTCCAGTTGTTTTTTTCCCTCTTCTTCTTACAGAGATAAGATCATATGGAATACATAATTTTCTTCCCTATTTTCCTCCTAAGGTTACAGCGTGTTTGGCATATTTTTAAAAATCTGTTTATTGGTTAATCATCAAATAAATGATTTATTGACTTGGCTCTGAAAGTTTATGAATGGCTATATTACTATATACTCCAACAAAATTCCTCTACTTGGATGCATCACACTCTCTATGGTGCTTTCCTCTGGTCTGTTCTGTGGTTGCATCGGTGACAAAATCAGTTCAAGAAAAGAACATAGCAGAGAACATATAGATAAGGACCTCAGGAGCACAGGCTCAGTATTTGCTTGTCTGCCCTTGTAAAAAGTAAACATGTGGGATTCTGGCTCTTTGGCTGGGTTATCTCTTCTTCAGCAGGGCTCCTCTGCGGAAGTAAACTCTCGGTGGCCTTTCAGTTGACAGCCAGAAGATGGGATGAATGCTGTTAGCAGTTATGCTGGGGCAGAAACCTTAAGAGGCAACTGCCCTGATGGACCCAGTGGAGCCAAGGGAAGGTAAGGAAGTGCCAAACCCAGCCTGACGTGCAAAATGCTGGATACAGAGGCCAAGCAAATACACACGGACATGCTGCGTTCCGGAAATCTGTCAAAATGGTGGATTGCTTTTGCAAAGCTCTTCATTTCACAGTCAGGGCCCTGGAACTAACAATGATCTTTATCAGGGAGGGAGCCCGTCGCGGGACTCGATCCCAGGACCCTGGGATCATGACCTGAGCCGAAGGCAGTCGCTCAACCAACTGAGACACCCAGGCGCCCTATCAGGGAATTATTTTTAAAAACCCACGGGCTTGGTTTCCTAAGCATTTTGGGTGGCCTTCTAGCACTGCACTTACCATTTCATGACGTGTATGTTACTAGCTAAGTTCCAGTGATAACTGCTGCTTACCGAGCATTTACCATGTGCTAAGTACCAAAGCACTCTCTGTATCTGCTCACTTAATCCTCCCAACAAACCTGCACAAGGGGTTTGTTCTATTACCATTCTCATATACAGATGAGGAAACAGGCACAAAGGTTGCTCGGAGTTGGCTCCCAAGTGTGGGTGGAGCCTAGACTCAGCCGGTGTTCTTCATTCACGACACCAATCCCCTATCTTCCTCCCTCTCGATGCCAAACCCCCACAGGGAAGATGGCGGTGTCTCATCTTTACACCCTCCACAACTCACACTCATTTGAAAAAAGAAGGTGACCGACAAATAATATTGAATGATGGAATCGAATCAATCCATGTTGGATATCCTTCTCTGTGTTTCCTTCTAATTTCTTTGCCAAAGTGTATGTTAAAACATATTAAAACAACAGTGTATGTTAAAAAAAATAAAACAGTGACAAAAGAAATATAACATGTAACCTCTCCCTCCCCATACCCTGAACTCCCATCTCTTTCCCTTAAATCTCCTTTAAGCAATTTATTCTGGTGTCCAGACGGCCAAATTCCCTATATTAATATTTATTAGTACATCAATTTTATACTTTATATATTGATATTCTTTATGAGACATGAAGATCTAGCTTTTACATCATTCTCCTCATTCCATTTTAAGTGTATATTTATAATGATATATCAGAATAATTAGAGTTTCTAATAAAGTTTTGTGAAATCAATAGCATTTTTAGTACTATTAATTACTACAGAGGCAAGTAGTATACTTAGGATTCTTTTTCATTTCTTGTACACATGAGTTCATAATTACTTCTTTTTAAAAATTTGCTTAGTTTTCTACATATCCTTAATTTTCTTTTAAATGTCCCATTATAAGTATTATTTTCCAATAGTCTAATAGACCAGATAATATATCAACTCCTTTTCACACCCTCTTTGGAGAACTCCTTCCCAGAGCACTTCATTCTCTTGATCTAACTTGAACCCCTTTCTCTCTAGACTAAGGGTGCAGTTTGTCATTTGGTACCTTATCTTTCCCATCGTCTAGATATTGCTTTATATTTCTGATTTCCTGTGTTGGATACTCTATTTCATGGATCCTTTCTATTTTGGAGCTAAGTGCCTCCTTTGGCTAAAGTCAAATCCTGAGGATAACATCGGGAAAGTGTGCAGGGGAAATATTCTGAGACCGTGCATAGCTGAAGATGTCTTTACTCTATGCTTGCACCAGATAAAAAGTTTAGGCAGGTATAGAATTCTAGGTTGAAAACCTTCTCCAATCAGAATTATAAAAAATACTGCTTTTATGTTTTTCTCTCTTCTAATGTGTCTACTAAAAAATCTGATGCCTTTCTGATTCCAATTACTTTCAGTATGACTTTTTTCCCTTTTTTGAGTGCTGTCCGAGTCTTCTTTTATGTGTTATTTTGAAATACCCCAGTAGTGTTCCTTGGTGTGGATCTTTGTATTTATTGATTTTTCAATTTCTGTACCTAAGCATTTGTTGTGTCCTTTCAGTCTGAAACTTCATGTCCTTTGGATCTTGGAAACTTTCTTTTTTATTCCCCTCCCACCCACTTGTTCTCTTTTATCTTTCTGGAGTTCTTAATAGTCAAATGTTAAAACTTCTGGGTTGATTTAACTCTTTTTTTTCTCCCTCTTATTTTACAATCCCTTTGTCTTTTTATTCTACATTTTTTGAAAATGTCCTGATATTCTCATTTAGCCTACCTATTATTTTCATTCCTATTAGAGGATGTTGTGACTTTCAGATTGCCTCAGGCTTTTAGGAGAGACTCCAGGGGTCGACAGCAGGAACTACTGATCCTCTAAGGACATGCTAAAGGATGGCAAGACCACAAATGTAACTACTTTGTTGAAAAAAAGTTGGACTTGCTAGGCTGAAATCAGGAAATCAGGGCATTATTTTTTAATACCATAGTCTGCCAACCATATTATCTTGAATATTTTCTTCCTGCCTTTGAAAGAAACTTGGGCCTCTTCCAGGTGTTAAAAATAGTCTCAATCAAGCAACTGTTTCAGTAGACAATTGGGGACATCTTGCCCATCTAGGGGTCCCTTTCAGGATGACTCCATTTCTGCTCCTTTCTAGAGTTGCCCCACATGACCCATGGGAAGCACAGAGATTTGTTCAAGCACCAGTGGGATGGAGTGTGTTCTCATTGCGGCCCTTTCTCCCTGTTCTCCTGTTGGGGCAGTGAGGTACCAATCAGTCTGTCCTCCCGCATTTTAGGGAGACATGTGGCAACAGCTCTGATGTTTCTCTAAAAGTTAATTTCCTTTCCCCAGCGGGAAATGAGCAAGAAAGAAGATACCATCTCTCTCCCAAGAAATCCTCACTCTTGCCCTTCCTCCATAAGTCTCACCTTCTCTCACATATGCTTAAGGTGGGTGATGATAAGGAATGAAAAACCATCTCACATTCTCTTGTTGGGGACTAAAAAGGTGATCTGGAATCTGCTGATCTTGAATTTAGCCACAGCTGAGACCATGAGAAAATTTGCATTTGACATCTTTTCTCACTTTAGTGATTTTAATTTTTTTTTTTTTTAAGATTTTATTTATTTACCTGACAGAGAGAGACACAGCAAGAGAGGGAACACAAGCAGGGGGAGTGGGAGAGGGAGAGGGAGAAGCAGGCTTCCCGCGGAGCAGGGAGCCCAATGCGGGGCTCAATCCCAGGACCCTGGGATCATGACCTGAGTCGAAGGCAGACACTTCACGACTGAGCCACCCAGGCACCCCTAATGATTTTACTTTTATTTCCAAGAGCTCTTCCTTGTTTCTTCTTTTCAGATTCCTGATCTTTATTAAAATAGCTTCAAATTTATCAGAGACTGCAAATTAGGAATTTTCATTGTTTTCTTCTGTTTCCTTGATTATCTGTTTTCCTCAAGTTCCTCTTTTGTTTGTTTACTCTGGGGCCTCTTCTACATCAGAAGCTTTCCTCATATGCCCAGTGATTCTTGATTATCTGTTGTCATTGAAAAGTGAAGTCCTAGCGTCTGACTGATGTTTTAAAAGGGAGATAAACTTGTGATTGAACTTATCACATTTAACTGGAAATTCTCTTGGGCTTCGGGGTCATAAATTAACCTTAATTTTTATGTCTTTTCACCACATTAATCCATTCTAGGGCCATGGCTCGTGTTTTTTCCCCCCAGTTCTTCCCCTTGATGTGGCCCTAAAGATCCAGCACCAAAATCCGTGAGCTCTCATTATCCAGGAGAGTATGACTTTTCTGAAGAGTTTCCAGACTAGAGCTTTCCAAGTTATGGGCAAAATATCTTTATATCAAAATGGGTGAAAGACAATATAGTAGCTAAACTTATGGCTTCTATTTTTCCATTCCATACATGGGGCAATTTTGAATAAGTTGCAAACAAAAACAGAAACAAACCCAACCAACAAACAGCAACAACAACAAAGCCCTTGGGTATTTAAATTGAGTAGATAACCGTTATAAGTTTACAATCACTCCTAGATTACTTTTGCTGAATATGAATGTTCAGTCACAGATGGACAAATTCCTATGTTGGCTAAAAGTACCACATTTTCAGAGTCAAACTGTGGGAGCTGATTTTCAAAAATGGTCACAGCAATCCCAACCCCACCTCATGAGTCCTTTTGCAGGATGACTATGCCGTCCCTCCCTGCAAAGAGACTGTGAGTCTAACTGCCCCCACCTTGAATCCGGGCTGGCCCTGTGGCTTGCTCTGGCTAACAGATGTGGGGAAAATGATGCTGTATGACAGCCAGGTCAAGGTCTCCAAAGATCATGAGGCTTCTGTTTCTGCCCCATGCCTCCATGTGGCTAGCTCTCGGGACTCTGCTGGACAGAGGCTACGTGGAGGAGTGCTGAAGCACCTCAGGTGACAGAGAGGACCAAGGCCCCAGACAGTAAGCGAGTCCTTAGTGGATCCTCACAGACAACCTGTTATACATGGACAGCCTCACCTGAAGCAGAGACAAGCTGTACCTGGCTGCAACCTGCCTGAATTTCCGATCCACAGAATCATGGTCCATGTTTTAAGCCACTGTGTTTGGGTGTAGCTAGGCAGCAATTCTAACTGTGACTAACTCACTTTAGGAGAACTACTTAGAGCAGGGGTTCATAGCTCAGGCGGCATTTGGAGTAGCCACACTTCTGTGCCCTGTCAGGGAACGGAACCCATAGCTTTCATCTGATTCTTAAAGGAGTCTTTGTCGCCAAAAGGAGTAAGAACCACTGATTTATGGGTCATTCAAAGTTAAACACAGTATCAACAAAGGTTTTCATTTTGTTTTAAAAATAATACATGCTTGTACTATTAGAAGAATAAGATTACAAAATTATATTAAATGAAAGATTATCCCCAAAAGCATGGTAAAACATTTGGTGTGTATCTTCCCAAAGCACATAGATATCATGAATCTATTTGGAGAAATTAAAATGTGTATTCATATGTATATTTACACATGGGTGTGTCTATGTGCATATGTATATTCATATATAAATGAATTGTTTTGCTCAGTAAAAACGTCAGATCTTTGAAGTATGTATTGCAAATACCTTACACTAGCTTATTGTTTGCCTTTTGGTGAGAGCCGATTTTGTTTTGTAGTCAGATATATCAATATTTTATTTTACAGCTCGTGCACCATTTCCTGTCACTCCCAGAAAGGTCTTCTCTTCTTTAGCATAAAGTACGCCTATGATTTCCTTTAGAACTTTGTGTATGAACTTTATTTTTTTCCCATTACAATCATTTAACCCTCTGTGAGTTACCTGAAGTTTATTTCGGGTGGAAGGAATGAAGGAGAAAGCTTGCCTATGTCTCCTCCAACACATATTAAATAATACACCAAAGCACCATCTGAATGACCACCTCATGTACTGACTTTCCCTATGTCTTCGGGACCACTCTAGACTCAGTGCTGGTCCACCCATCTTGCTATCCCACACCACTAGCTCACTGTTTTAACTGCCACTGCTTATAATGTACTTTATTACATGGAAAGAAGGTCTTCTCTTCTTTGCCTCTTTTTACAAACTTTTTTCTTTTCACCTTGATCATCTTTTCATTTTTCCAGATGAGCTTAAGAACCATTACATCAAGGTAGCATCCACCCTCCAACTGCCTGCCTCTACAAACTCCCCAAACAACTTTTTTTTTTTAATCTGGAAGGTATCTCACTGAACTCAGCTCCTTCTGGGGAGAAGTTAGGACTTGATAACATTGAGCCCTCCAACTCAAGAACAGGGTCTGCCTGTTACACTGAAGGCAGATTACCACGCAGACACTAGAATATTTAGAAAAACAGAGCTCCCAAAGAGAAACCCAGAGCTCCTTTGGTGGGTTTATACAGCTTATTATTTGAAGGAGGCTATAGATTAAACAAAAAAAATACTTTTAAATATCAGTGATGGGTGGATACCTCAGTATTTCCCAAGCAAAAGCCTCTGTTCTAAAATTATCAAAGTATTTTGAAGGGATTAAGTGAAGAACATCTAGGGTTTACCTGGGTTCTTAATATGTGACTCAAGACCAAAAGAAGAAATAGTTGGATGAATTCACTGGGAAAGAAGCCAAATATCACCTCTGGTCAAAATATGTATGTAAATCCTAGGTTGCAGGAAAAGCTCCTTTAGCACTTTGAAAGACATGTTAACGTCAGTAACTCTACCAGGGGACCCACATAAATGGAAGCCTGGATTCTGAATATTACCTTGGTACTAGAAGTAAGACATGAGAATTTAGAAAGAATCAAGGAGACATTTGCCATGATGAACACGTGAAAGCAAGAGGCTGTTGCGGGGGGTGGGTGGGTGGGTAGCGCAGTATGAGGAAGCAGCAGGAAGGAGAAGGCGTGGGGAACATGGGGTAGGGGGTTGCTGCATTGGTAATGTAGTCAGAACAAAAAGGCCCTTCAATGGCCAATCTTTAGATTGTGTGTTTTGGCCCGGTAAGCTCCTTTTCCGTAGCCATAATACTGTGGGGAACAGTTCCCGAGGATGATCAGACAGGAATTCAAACTGAAGCTGGTGTGAGCGCATAATGAAGAGAAAACAAGGTCTTAGGGGGCAGTGGTAAGACCTTATGAACCATTTAAATTTACTACAATATTTTGAGGGAAAATAGCGAAGGTGTGAAGACCAAAGAAAATGCCCTAATATGCTTTATGAAAACATCCTGATGATGTTTGATGACAGCATAGAATTTATTATGGAAAAGAATCCTGAGGTTTAGGAATGGAGGATGGGCAGGTTGTAGAGGTCAGGAGACCTTTTGGGGCCAGAAGTATCTCAGCACCCCTGGCCTTGGTCTTTTCTGGATTAATGTATCAAGAGATCCAAAAGCAACATTCCCATTAGCAAAAAGATGACCCTTATCACTTTCATTTTTAGTTGATTACAGAGTAAACATCCACGGTGTTCCAGAAATAGACTGCTTTACCACAAGCCTTTGACCTCCCAAATTCACTTAGGATATCAACATATCCCTAGTTACTTTCTGCAGTGATTAGTTCCAGGCTATGTCACCTTTTCAAAACAATAAAAATAATTAAAAAAAAAAAAAATGGCCCGAGAGTGTATCCTGAACAAATAAACGCCTGAAATCCACAGAGTGCAGGATCCACTGTCAACATTATGTTTCAGTTCTGGAATGTAAAACTCCTTAACTCCACACACACCACTGTTCACTTCATGGTCACATTATTTCTCATTGTGACCCATGCCTTTTCAGGCAATGGTGAAATCTGCTATTGAGGAGAAGGAAACCAAAATGTCACGGATGCATGGCATCACGGTGACCTGAGTTCTCTGGTCTATAAGGAAAAGACCCCCAATCACAGGCTTGTGTGGTACTTGACCATGCCTCAGTTTTGGCTAGTCAGATGAGCTGATCTGGGCTGAGGGATGGAGGATGGGCATAAACTCAGAATGTGCTAAGGGGGAGCACCGGTAGGGAATTTATGAGAGTCCTACCCAGAATGCAGCAGTTGGGTTCAAAACATTCAGGTTCCCTCACCCCTAAGAACAGCACAGCCATGCCAGAAGAGGAAAGCTAATTATCCTCCCCATGAAAGAGATGGATACTCTTAAGAAGTTGCTATGAGGATATAGTTAATTTGGTGGGAATTATCTATGTCATCACATTGGATTCCAGGAGAATCACAGGGCTGAGAGGGAAGAATCACAGGATCACAAAGGGAAGAAAACGTTCACGTCATTTCCCTTATTCTTTATGGCCCCCCACTTTTTGGAAGATAGAACTGTTACCATTAATTTAAACTCGCTACCTTTTACAGAATAATTTTCTTTTATCTGCCAGGCCTGAGAACCCAAATATATTGGCTCAATATATCACTGAAAACTATCTTTAATATCACAGTTAATAAGAATTAACAGCTCACTCAGGTCTTCTTAAATCTACCTTCTTATTCAGTGTTCAAACACAAACATGGAGTTCAGGGGAAAGACACAGCACGAGTACCTATAAATGATGGGCCTGGCAAGAGTTAAAACAAAAGGTTGGCAAATGGACACAGATACAACATTAAGGATATCGCCTGGGGACAATGGTGAAAAAAAAAATCAAAACCTTCCTGAAATTCGCCTCTGTCTTGCAGGTTATGAGAGAGTCTTAAGGCGATAATTTTTAAATGTGGGGGCCACTTACAATTCTGCTAAGCACTGTTATAGTTGCCCCGTGGTTAGGTGGAAATCATTCTTTCAGGAAGACCAAAGAATGGCATTTTCTCCTAAAGAGTCCCTTCTTTAATAAGGACTGGAGCAGATCCCTGTCATTGTTCTAGATAATGGATTACCTATACATACATTTTCAAGTGTAATGACACTCTTGCTTATTAAAGACCTCTCAGCTGAAGGGGCAGAATATTATGAACTGGCCGAGCCATTCATTTTCTTGAATATGTTATTCAGTATTTTATGCTAAACCAGCAATACACCATCCATTTTAGTACAATGATCCTTATGTTCAATAAAATTGAAGTGTCGCATCATAAATCATTATAGTCATTTATTTTACATTAGACACATTAGCCACTATATTCCATAATCTATTACAATAAGGTGGATTTAAATGTACCCCAAGGAACTGCAATAATAACTCGAGAACCAAATATAGCAATTTATGGATAAAATATGCTTAACCTAAAACTGCACTAGCTATCGTGATGGCTGTGAACTCTGAATGGAATTTAGTGCTGATGGTGACTGAACTCAGCTACACACAGAGGAGAAAAGAGGGAAAGAAATGGCAGACTAATTTTCCATTCGTCAGTTTATAAGATGTAGCAGATTAATAATTACACAATTAATCAGTGAGACAGACAAACCATACAGGGGGAAAGCATGTTCAAACGAAACTTTTTCTCACTAACGCATGTTCCAGAACTCTAGTTAACCACTCAACAGGATGCCTGTTGTTACCAACAATAGTGGTGTCCTGGAACTCATCACTGATTCAGAATAATTCCACTGATCCCAAACTTGTGAAAATTCAGACAGAGGCTGGGTGGCGTGAAGAGAAAAGTTTCCATATCTCATTAAAAGTGTGAAAGAGATGCCAGGAAAATGTTTTTATACAGAGAACTCCCTAAAAGCATCCTGAAGTTTGTAGGAGGTGCACTTTTACTTATAGGAGATGATAATTACACATCCTCATCAATTAATGAAGAGTTTCCCCCCAATGATCTCTTCCAGCTAATATTTTATTAGCCTACTCCATTTGCCTGTAGGTCTCCAAAAGCAATAAAATTGTGCTCTGTAATTCAGATTCTTTGCTAATTTGGTATTCCTCCACTTAGTCACAGATAGTGAGGTCTTACTTGTAATTTTAGGCAAATGATTACTATCCATGCTATTGACACTCTTAGGCACCTCTCTTGGAAATCTCAAGTCTACTGATCATGAAAATGAGACTGGCTTTATTATTTTACCTGATATGAAGTCCTTGCTGTTTAGGATTATTAAAAAATGTGTTTATTGCTGTGTTCATTCTGAGAAAGCATGGCCCAGAATTGCCAAAGTCAGTTGTTCTTCAGAGAGAGAACAGATTAAATTTCCTCCTTGAAGGTCACTCATCTATCCTTCCAACCATCCACCCTCCCTCCCTCCCATTCATCCAACCACTGAATTATCCACTCATCAACCAATGATCCAGCTAATGAATATCCAACATCTATTTAATGCCTTCTCTGTGCCAGACACAAGGTAGGCACTAAGTAGGATACAATGAAGAATAGGATACAATGAAGAACAGGATACAATGAAGATACAAGATACAATGAAGAACAAGGATACAATGAAGACAGAGTAGCTACTCTTATAACAGGATATTTTCATTGATTACATTATTTTTTTTATCTATGCAAAGATGTTGTGTGTGTGTTTTTTATACCATTTATAATCATCGACACTCACGGTTCGTTACGAGTTTTCTCTCAGTCAACATTTATAGAGTTGTCAGTTCCTACAGAAGTAAAATTCTGAGGGGAAAGACAGGCCCTTGTTTGGCCAGTGTGGCTAACCTGATGTGAACTATTTCTCTCTCTGCTTCTCATTTCTTCATCTGTACAATGAGCGGGTCAACCAGATATTTTCTAGGATTCCTTCTCACCTTCTAGGGTTTGCATAACTTCTGCTGTCCCTTACAATAATGTGTCCTGTTTATGAGAATGTCTCCAATACAGAAAAAGACAAAGAAGTACAAAATCTCATCACTCTCATATTGGCTAGATCTCTGTAATGCAATTTGTACTGTTGCGTCTTCTGTTTTTACCAGTTACTACCAACATCGAATTTGCTGTTCCCGTATCAATTTACAGTCCAGTTTATGCTCCTAAAAAATTCTTACTCTCTGATTACAGCACAGCACCAAATTTGTTGTCAGTACGATTCATTCCTCTTTCAGTACCAGCACTATCCTGGTATTCTCTTGTACTGATATATCTGAATTATACATTATTTCCCCCAGGCACGCTTTTCCAAATGAAATAAAATTTCATTTTCCATTTCTAGTTCTAATCCCACTAGATTCCTTGGCTTAAAATATTTACAGATACCACTTTGTACCTTTTTTTTTTTTTTTTGTAATTTGGTCCTATCATATGTATTACGTCTGGTGCTTGTAGGGGTTCTGAATTGTGCTCACTGACAATTATGGCTTCCTTTTAATATCCTATATGTCATCTTTTATGTATCTGTCAATTATGGAGAAAAACGACCCTTTCTATCTCTGAACAAACAGAGTAGAAATTATACAAATATAAAAAGTACATATGGATATAATGGCCCTCAGATTAACCTGTGGGCTCAACTAGGTGCCACGTATAAAAAGTTTACTGAAGACAACAAGCATCTATTCATACAAAATCTTTAGGCCAAATTCAGAAATAGACAACATTTTCTGAGCATGTTCTTTTAAGCAGAAAAAGAATAGGGATCAGGGCCCAGTTAGGAAAACAACTCTATTCTAGGTGATCCAGTAGAACAAATTTAATACAATAACTTTTCAAATGTTTGATAAGAACAGAAAACTGAACAGAGCAGTGACAGAGGTTAATAGGCGGGAAGCCACTAAACACCCCTGCTAGGACTGGAGGGGTAGAGGAAGAGAGGGTGTTAACAAAGGCCTTACCAGTGCCCCCTTTTGGCCAAAACACACTAGAAGTGGGTTGAGAGGGAAGTTGGCGAGACCCACACTTAAGGGCCTCCCACTATGTAGACCCCTTACAAGGCCCTAGGAGGGCCCTAGCAACTTGTGTGCATGGTTCTACACAGAGAACGTGAAAATACGCCATTATAACTCATGGTTCTGACTGCTGTCTCTGGGCTCTGATACCCCCTCTCCATACTTCCTCTCCAGTTAGAGTGGCCTGGCCTATATTTAAGGGCAGGCTAGGGGAAGCTGATTTAGTGGGGGGTCTAGTGGGACATATGTATGTGGCTCACTCACTTCTGTGTGGAATTGAGTTTGGTGTGGTTGCCATAAGGACTGAGGGTTCCTAGTATCACTTAGTACATAGCGGCTGGGAGTGCCTGCAGACATCAGACTGTCCCCCACCCCTGAGAATTTTTCCACCTCTTTCAAGAGTTTTAAATATCCCACCAGACATTCAGATAGGTAAAAAATGTTGTTCCTGGTGTCAGGATGGCCTACAGTCAAACATAAGTGTCCCCCGTGCCATTTCTCTTGGCTTTCACCTCTGATGTCTCACCACGAGGATGCCAATGACAAACCAGTTTGGGGCAACATAAGAAACTTCAACTGCCTTAAAATCGTACAGCTCTTCTATGAAAGTGACTTGACAGAGGCCTGCCTGCAACTGAAAATAATCCTAGAAATTTACCTAACCACATTAATACGGGGAATGAAAAATTTTCTGAGTTGTGAATAATAAAAAAAGTGAATTCCAGTCAGCATACTGAGGACAGACAGAATTATATTTCTGCTTCTTTCTCCAGAAAATTATTTCCTAGGAAGAAACAAAGAGTATAAAGTCAAAAATTCTAGGAAAAAAAGTATGAGAGAGCTATCTCAACAGTTAACACACAAAATATGATCTTATTTTTAAAGTTTTTGATTTTTTATTTGTTCTGTGTTTTCTCATTCTAAACTTTTAAGATCTGTGATTCGTTGTGATTTTTTTCTCATTAAAAACAAACATTCCCTTTTGTACATAATTTTGTATTTAGAGTTTTACATTATTTTTATAAAAGAGAGCCCCCAAAGTGCATAAACTTCAGACCCTACAAACCTGCTGACACAGGAGCTTGGGAAATGTATCTTATAGCGGTTGCCTTGTGTAACACATGTAGCATTGGGGAAGGGTAGGGAATGGATCTGAGCACCAATAGGCAAGAGATATGCACTACAGGATCGGAAGGGACTCATAGCTTCTCTTGGAGGGGCAGAGAACCAGGCTTGGAAGTTACACAGTCAGAGATAATGTCTGACATCATACCAGAGAATGGTGGAAGCGCAGATGCTTCCTATAATGGGCACACATATCCCAGCTCATTGGCCAAGATACCAATGATGGGTCTTGAATGGTACCACTGACACATCTGCCATGGCTATCCCCAGAGATGAAATGTGGTTCTCGCAAGACAAGTGGCACACATGTGTTTCTTTGGGTCATGAGCTGTCAAGTCTAAGTCTAGGTCATCTCCATTTGATTGGAGGATAAGGGTCCCTCATTTGTGCCCCAGATGCGAGGGATGCTTAGAAAACATGTGGGTTTCCTCATTTTCATAAGATGGAACTTCCAATGGAAGAAATAATGTTGAAAGAAAAAATACCCATGACAACAAAGTCCCAAATATCCAGTAGCGTGCCACCATTATCATTCCTTTTTTGTAGAATGAAAGTAGAAACGAAAGCATTATGGGTGAAAGTAACCTGCCCATGTGATAGAGCCCAGAGGCTGCCTCCAGATGTGAGGACACAAATTCACATGCTGGCAGAATCCAATGAGTGATGCAGATGGGTAGGTAAAAAACAACGACACAAATGTGATGAGATCCTTGGTCTACAGGACAAGAGACGATAGGGAGTGGCAGGGACTATGGCAAACTAGAGAGTTCATGCCTATCTAAAAGAGACAGTGGCTCCTAACCTCCTGCTAGTTGTGGTCATGGGTAAACACTGGCCAGTGAGACCAGGTATGCTGGTTTTAAAAGAGAGGTCAGATATCTAGATTGTATTATAAAATGTCCTGGTTTTTAAATCTTGTTAAAAATTGAAAAAAACTATAGGGGTGCCTGGGTGGCTCAGTCGTTAAGCGTCTGCCTTCAGCTCAGGTCATGATCCCAGGGTCCTGGGATCGAGCCCCGCATCAGGCTCCTGGCTCAGCGGGGAGCCTGCTTCTCCCTCTCCCACTCCCCCTGCTTGTGTTTCTTCTCTTGCTGTGTCTCTCTCTCTGTCAAATGAATAAATAAAATCTTTAAAAAAAAAAGAAAAAAAAGAAAAAACTATGAATATTGTTTGGGCCATAACTGTGCAAGCTCATCTGCTTTTAGATGATGACTTCAGCTTCTATTTGCAATTTCTGCTCCAGAGTGAGCCCATGCCCACTAAACTACATGGCTACACCACCTCTGGTAAGTGGGTCACTTTTAATAAACCCACTGTTGACTCACAGGCTTTGCTTTTCCTCTATACGTGACCAGACCAGAGTTAGGACTGAGGTTTTAAAGCCCTGACTTTGCTGCTTGTTAGCTGTGTAATCTACAGTGAGTCCTTTAACTTTTCAAAATCATAGTTTCTCTTTTATAAAACATAGATTTAAAAAAATCCACTCTGCATTCCTCCTGGGGTTGTTATGGGAATCAAATGAAATAATGCATCTGAATGTGTTTTGAAAACTATTAAGATCTATAGAAAAGTCAGCTTATTATTTTTAATAACCTTAATTTTCTAAAAGGTAATTAGCAAAAATTCCCCCTTCCCATTGACAGAAAATAACACATTAATTTTTCTGCTGTTTCTGATTCTGCCCCCATCCTCCTTGGCATTTCAAAAATGATTGCCTTGGATTCAATATGTTCATTAACCACTTCCTCTTACACTGCGGGAAACAACTCATCTGCCCCAACTAACTCACATTTTGAACAAAGCATTTATGTTTTCACGTTTATTCTTACTTTTTTCCCCCTTTTTAACCAAATACAACATTAATGAGTTTTGTTTTCCGTAGGATTTTTCTTGGAGACTAGAAACTAACTTGAGTGAGGAGATGGAGAGGAAGCCTGAGTGTGTGTATCCATAACCCCCACTGTCATTCCTTGCGTTTTTTTGGGTCCGTGTCATGAGCCTGAACTGTCTATGTCCCATATGTGCCCTGGGGAAAGCCATTCTCACTTTAAGTCAAAATAAACTCATCACTTATATAAAGGATGGAACCCATTTGACAAAGGTATTCCTTTCCATATTTGCCTTCTCCAAATGTCTTGTTACAGCCCAAAGACAGCCTTAAGCCCCCTGCATTCCCACAGAGCCCTCAATTGGCCCATTTATACTGACGTGGCAAAATCCGCCGTCAACGCAAAGAATGTCCAGGGAGGTACATCTGTAATTTCATACTGTAATTGTTGTTAATGAAATAAAAGCTGTAAACAAATGGAGAATCTGGGATAAAAGGAAAAGACCCATATTGGCAAAGCTTTTTTTTTTTTTTTTTCCTGATAAGAAAGGAAATTAAGACCTCTTTTACTCCACGCCTAGATAGTATGGTGGCTGGTATTCTATCTTTTAAAATTTGTGTCTGCGAATTCTTTTAAAAATCATCCACCCAGGGCTGGTCTGAAACTGGTGCATGCTCCCATTCTCTGTTCTTCCCAGGTGGGACTCCATTCTGTTTTCACAATCCACCAAGTTCACCCTTTCTTTGCCTTCCCTGGAGCTGTCTTCCCTGTCTGATATGGCTCTCCCCAACGCCCTCTACCTGCCTAGAACCAACCATCCTTCCACGCTGAGCACAGTCCACTGCCCTCCATGAAGGCTTCCTTGATTACCCTCATCCCTTCTACACCTCCGTTGCCTCTGACTCTGACCCACAATGTAGCACAGTACGTTGTGCCCGGGGAATCTAAACGCCGCTCTTATCTAACTGAACTTCAAGTTCAGGGCCATCATGGATACTTCTCCTCTAGTCTGCAGAGGGTTTATGCCAAGGCCATGCTTGGCACAGAATAGGAACTCAGTAAAAAAATTATTTACATGCAAATTCTGACCTTGGCAGGGGGGTTCCACAACAAAAACAATTATCACTGTATTTCCAGGCTTCTAGAGCTGAACAGCTTCAGACGAAAAACATCGAGCAGACACAGGTGCTCAGAGGCATAACACTGCCTTGGGAAGAGGTGAGCATCCTGTTTCTGAAAGCCTTAAAGTAGAATCTGGGCAACCACCAGCATGAATGGTAGAGAGTGAAACTAAGCAGGAGTGCAAACAGGTAAAGGAAATAGTGGCTCAGACAGGTAAAGTGGCCAACACAAAGTCACACGTAGGTAAGTGACAAAAGTAGCACTTTAAATCCTGGATCTCCGACTCCCAGCCTGGCCTCTCTCTAACCTACTCAGTGATCATCATACATCTGAAGACAGCCCAAGGGTGCTCCATTCTATGCATCGGCCGCATTGTATTTGGAGGAGTCTGGTCTGGTGTGACCATTGCCCCAAATGTCCAAACCCTGTATTTCCACAAGGACAGAGATTTTTATTTTCCTTGCTGTGATAGTCCAAGTGCGTTTCACATAGTAAGCATGAAACAAAGAGCTGACTAATGTGATATTTATCAGTGACTAGAAAATTTGAGTATCAGTTAGATAAGCTATATTGTAAAAACAACTACCAAATCTCCTCCACTTACAACAACAAAGGATTGTTTCTCAATCAGGCTTTGTGTCTGTCCTGACTTAGGAGGGAACTCTGCTCCAGCCACCTTATTCTGGGACCCAGAGTGATAAGCAGCCACCATCTTGAATGCTGCTGGTCACCATACCAGAGAGGGAGGTCTGAAGTGTTTTGAATTGGCAGTTAAACACTTAGCCTGCAGTACGTGCCCTCCTTAATACCCATTACTGGGCTAACCGTGCACGTACTGCATGGAGCACTGGGTGTTATACGAAAACAATGAAGCGTGGATCACCACATCAAAAACTAATGATGTATTGTATGGTGACTAACATAACATAATAAAATAACATAAAAATAAATAAACACTTAGTCTGGAAGTGACACACATCATTTCCATATTCACAATTCACTGGTCAGAATGCATCATATGGCTTGGCAATCCTACCAGGCTGCCAAAAGGAGGAGAGTCAGGAATACATGCAGAGCAGTATCTGTGATTCCCATAAAGTAGCTTTGCTTTAGCCACTTGCCTCCCATTTATAGAAGTAAAATAGGTTGGAAAGAGAGTAAGTCTGGAAGGAGCCACCCTTCACTCAAATGAAGAGAAGAATTATAGACATTCGTTTTATTCCTTCCCAATTAAGAAGCAATTATCAGATGTTAAGAAATCAGGCCCCACTGTAAAAATAAGGATGTAGTTCAGCCAGGTATGATTGGGGGCAGAAAAAAAAAAAACAAAGGTAGGAAGCCAGCAGGATAATTTCCTATTTATCAGAAAAAGTCGTGTAGTTGAAGCTATGGACTGAATGTTTGTGTCTTCCCCAAATTCATAGAGTGAAACCCTAATTCCCAACTCCAAAGGTGAGGCCTAATAGAATTTAAATTAGGTTTAAATGAGGTCAGAAGGATGGGATCCTCATGATGGGATTAGTGCCCTTAGAAGGGAGACAATGCAAGGCCACGTAAGAACACAGCGGAGAAAGTTGCTGTCTACAGACCAGGAAGCGGGCTATCCCAGCAGAAACTGAACTTACAAGCCCCTGCTTTTGGGACTCCCGGCCTCCACAACTGGGAGAAATACTTGACTGCTGTTTAAGCCGCCCAGTCTATGGTCTTTTGTTATAGCGGCCCGAGGAGACTAAGACAGTTGAGTTCATGCACAATCTGAATCAACAGCGAGATGTGGTCTCCCCAAAGGCAAATTAAATTCCAGTTTATCGTAACAGAAATATTACTTCTAGAATGATGGAGGTGATGATTCTGTCCAACTCCCGAGTTGGTAGAACCACATTTGGAATACTGCACTAGTACTTAGTGATGGATTAATGCATCCAGAGACATGTGACTAGGTTGATAAAGGACTCAATACTCTAACATGAAAGGAACACAGGGAATGAACTGGAATATTTAATGTGAAGAAGAAAACACTCCGGAACAAAGTAGTGATAGCTTTCAGTTCCTGAATGATTATGTGTTGAAGAGTCTTCATACTTGTTTGCATGCCTACAAAGCAGAGGAATCTGACCAATGGAAAGAGCCTGTGAGGGGATACATGTTTACTTGATACAAGGAAGAATTCTGAACAGAACTATCAAAATACAGAATGGCATGTTTTAAAATAGTTTTCCCAATTCTGGAAATGTTATTGAGGGTAATCAAACATCAGTCAGTTGGGAAGGAGGACCAGGTGATTTCTAATTAAGATTCCATCTCACTCAAAAAATCTATGATTTAAAATTCATGATTTCCCCTACTCTTAAGCTAGCTGCTTATGGTACAACTCTGAAAAGTAGCCACACCTACTCTTGGCCACCATCATATAGGAGAAGATTTCAGAGGAATATCATTCTTAGGCCAGGGATTTGTAAAATTGTTTTCTGTGAAGGGCCAGATAGTAAATATCTTAGGCTTTGTGGGCCACATGGTCTCTATCACAACTATTCAACTCGGCCGCGTAGTTCCAAACCAGCCATAGATAATAGGTAAACAAAGGGATGTGGTTGTGTTCCAATAAAACTTTATTTATAAAAGTCAGTGTCAGGTTGGATTTGGTTCATGGATCTTGCCAACCCCCACTGTGAATGCTAAGGAGGATTCTAGTTAGAGAGGCTGCTTATCCAAGAAATCTGTTCTCTGAGTGCCTCATCCTCTTTCTAGTAACAAAGACTCTGAGGTCAAAAAGTTAAAGTGCCCACTCATCTCTGTCCAAAGACAAGGAAACCAAAAAGTCCCTGGCTTAGCAAGGGGTAGAGAGAGAGAGCTCTGAAAAAACCCACAAATATTTGTGATTATGGCTTGAAAAGAGAGAAGAATATAGTAAAAGGAAATGGATTTTTAGGAAAGGTATTTTTGCTTGACTTCCAAACCTGGCTCACGGCACACCATTAAGAAACCAAATATTGCAACCAGAGATGCCATTGAGGCACCCCTGTGTTGACTGAGAGACTTTTGTGGTTGGTCGTAACTATGTAACAAAGTCAGGACTATGTCAGGAACTTATGGGGCTACATACATTACAGTTCTTACCTAAATGGGAAGAATAACTAATCAGTACCATCAGTGTTTTCCAGACTAGGCTAAGACCAGACATAAGTCTCAGACCCTCCTAGAACGTGAAGGAATGTGTCTTAGCATTGGGTGGACCTTAACATGCCAATCCTTAACAGGCCTGGACAATCAGAGTGTGTATGTCCATGGCTCCCACCAAGGATGCAGCCAAGACAAGCAGACAATTAAAACTGACAAATGGCTTTTGATTTGAACTAAGAAAAATGTTCAACCCACCCTACCAGCAGCATGCTTAGCTCATAATCAGACATTATTATAATGATATGCAAATTGTAGAAACGGCAGACATTCTTTCCAACTACGTTTTCATTAAAGATTCAGCTTTTTTTCCCCCAGAATAATAGTAAATGACATGCGAACTTGATATGAACTATAGGTCATGAAAGGATTTAGTATTGGCATTTTTAATCTAAAAAGTCTGGTGCCAGAAAATCAATATGCTTGCAGCATTTGGATGCAATTTTCCTCAGGTAACAGGGTCGCTTTCTTTCCTTCTTTCTTCTTCTTCTCCTTTTTTTTTTTTTTTTAAGAATGACTAATTCCTGGTTTTTCTATGAAACAAGCCGCTGTATTATAAGGTAATGACATCAATAACACATTACATGTAAACAGAAAATGAACAAAAAATCATTCAAGGCCCTTTTGAAACCGGAGTGCTTTTCATCAGCACTATTACAGGTTCCATTCACATTATCGGATTGAACCATCCTGCATAACCGAGGTGCTGACAAGTCCTGATTACCCAATAACTCCTGTATCCCTTTCAAGCAGGTTCACGGAGAGGACAGGAATACCAGGCCTTCCTGGGGGGCAGCCAGCCTGCCGCGGAGACCCAATCAGTGAAACCCAACGGCCTCTCTCTCCCCTCCGCCAAAACCAGGGTGCCGTAGCACTTCCTGGCGCGTGACTGGCCTTTCCTCCGGGTTCTTAATTGTTCCAGATAACGACAGTTGAGAATATAGTCAGAGAGGGGCCAGGCTAAGCCTCCTCAGCTCTTTTTTCCCCCCAATACTTACACGGCTCTGGTGAGGTCACCCGTGTGTCACTAAAGTACCAGAATCCAGAGCTTGGGCATTCGGGACAAGAGGGGAACCGGACAGGCTGAATCCCTTGAAAGGTCTGAAGACCCTTCCCTCTCGCCGTTGTGTATGCCCCTGGGTGACATTTTCCTCTGTCTGAGGAAATTCTAGTTAGAGCCGAAGCGCTCTCTGCTACTCAACAAAAGGGACTTCTCCCTCTCAGGAGGTAGAGGCGGGAGTGGACACAGTTGCTCGGACGTGGCAAGGAGAAAGCCAGTAGCCTGGGGGCCGGGGGTTGACCCCTCTGGAGGGCCTCAGTTTCTGTTCTCCAGACAACTTTTCAACCCTTGCCCGGCATCTGCGGCCCTCTGCTTACGGTACAGCCCCGGGCCACAGCCAAACCAACCTAAAACAGCCTTTAAACAAGCAAACTGTGGTTTTGCCTTTTGGGTGGTATATCACCCTATATTTCACGTAATCTCCGGCTTGGGAGAGATCATATTTTTAAAACAAATTTCTTGGCTTCCAGCTTGGCTCTGGGGCACTGCTCTCTGAGCAATGTGGGCTTCCCTAATGAATTCAGGCTCCAGCCCTTTTTTTTCTTTGCCCTTCCTTAAAACCTTTCCTCCTACAGTTAAAGTCACACACTGATACATTCGTGAACATAAGACAACAAACAGAGTGCTGGGATCCTACTGAAATATCTGAAACCACAGGGTGGGTGGCGGCACATCTTGGTGTCTCCTATGCGCAGAGGAAGGGCGGGACAGTGGTCAAGATTCGAATCCCTGCTCACCACTCACGGGCTGTGTACTTTATGAAAGCCTCCTGACCGCTTTGTGCCTCAGTTTCCTAACATGTAAGACACGTCAAAGGCTTACAACAGTGCCTCCCAGAGAATAAATGCTTGTCAAATGCCAGCTATTATTGCTAATACGAATAGTAAAACTCTATGGAGAAAGGTTCAACCGCTAGCTAGTGTGTCTTGGCAGAATTTGGTGGGTTTTGGATTCTATCCTCAGGGTGGTGGGAATCACCGGAGGGCTCTGGACAGGGGAGTAACGTGATTGGAATTACTATCTGAAAGGGTCACTCTGGAAGCCAGTCTGTAAGGGCAAGAGTAGAAGCAGGGAGATTATTTGGTGATTATTACAATAACCCAGGTGGGATCCTATGGTATTTTAAAGATTTTATTTATTTATTTGACAGAGAGAGACACAGCGAGAGAGGGAACACAAGCAGGGGGAGTGGGAGAGGGAGAAGCAGGCTTCCCGCTGAGCAGGGAGCCCGATGCGGGGCTCGATCCCAAGACCCTGGGATCATGACCTGAGCCGAAGGCAGACGTTTAACAACTGAGCCACCCAGGCGCCCCCCTATGGTATTTTAAATTTGTGGCAGTGGTAGGGGCGATTAAATTCTGGGTGACTTTCAAGTTGGAGCCCACAGGACTCATGGCAGGATTAAATATTGGAGATGAGAGGAAAAAAAAGTCAAAGATTATTCCAAGTGTGGACTGACCAACTGGAACTGATCAAGGTCAATGAAAAAGTCCCATAGAGTGAGGAGAAAAGACGAGCTGAGTAATGAAGAACTAGGCCACCTTTGGCAGTCTCAGAGAGCAATACTAGAGCATTGTAGTCGTGACTGATGGTGCACAGAGGTTGGTAGGTTTGGGATCGTGGGCAAGTCGGGGGGGGGGGCGGCATTTAAAGGACATTCAAAGCAGGGGGCAAAGCCTGAACAAGGTTGTGGGAATGGAATGAACATTTCATGTCAAGAAAAGAGACTAGCAGAACTGAATAAAGCAGCTTTTCTAGGAAGCACCGAAAATAAGGCTAGAGCCATCAGGTGAGCTGGGTTTGGGAAGGCCTTGACTATTTGCGAGAGTCTGGACTGGCTGGCTTCTAGGTTTAGCCATGATCTGTGCAGTACAAGAGAGTTAACTTTCTTTCATGAACTGCAGGAAAGTTGTCAAAATACTACCAGAGACATGTCATGAAAACTCTCAGATCTTAAAATTGACATCAGGTCACCTAAAATGTAAAGGTTCATCATCTATACAAACACTACTTTGACTCCACTTTTGGACAGTGGAATTCATCTTCCATGCATTTTAATAACCTGAGTTCCACTCAGTGTGCACTTTCAGTTATGTAATTAAGAAAGCAAAATTATATCTTGCATATGTACCATTTACTCTATGCTCTACATTTCTAGGTGCATTAAGCATCTACACTTCTATTAACCATTCAGGACTGTAGATGCAAAGCCACTTATACTCTACTTTATGGGCCATTTAAAGGATTTGTCAAGAGTCATTTTTTCTATTTTCAATCTTGGCCTTGAATTTTAGAATGTAAGCCTTGAATAAGATGCCAATTTGCTCAAAGTACCTCTTCGCAGTCTTGACTGCACATTGGAATCACCTGGAGAGCTTTAAAAACTCTTGCTGCTTGGCTGTGCCCCCAGAGATTAGGATTTAATTGATCGGGGATGAGGCCTGGGCATCAGGATCGTTAAAATCTCCTGGGGGTGACTCTAACATGCTGTAGAGTTTGAAAACTACCGCTTTATGCTCATGTAGCTTATTTTAGGGTTAGCAAAGGAAAGGGATGCATGTACTCCTATCACTGAGGTCAAGGGAGTTAAATGTGTCTTCTGTCAGGTCTCTAAGTGTCCGTGCTGGAGGGAGATGAAGCTAGAAGAACTACTAGGTGTTCATCTTTTTTTTCTGGAACTTCTGAGTTGCTCCGTGTTCTCTGTCCTACCAGACACCCCTAAGCCTCAGGACTGCATCGACTATGACTTGGCAGTATTCACAAGCCTTGTTAAACCAGTGGGCACTGGGCAGTTATGCTTCACCTTTGAACCCTGGTCTTGGCAGTCTGCAATGAAGAAGCAAACCAAGAGACAGTTGGGTGGCTCAGTCAGTTAAGCATCTGACTCTTGATTTCAGCTCAGGTCATGATCTCAGGGTCGTGGGAACGTACCCCCTGTGGGCTCCCTGCTCAGCATGGAGTCTGTCTGCTTAGGATTCTCCCTCTCCCTCCGCCCCTCCCCTTGGTCACACAAGTTCCTGCACGCACTTTCTCCGGCACATGTGCACACGTGCGCACTCTCTCTCTCAAATAAATAAATAAATCTTCAAAAAAAGAAAAAGAAAAAAACCAAGACCAAGCCAGACAAAATAAAACATTCTGCTAGCCTGGTGGTGGCTCTACGGTGCTCACAAGCAGCTCTATCGAAATTCTGCCAGTGATTGTGGTACGTTGTTATTACAGCCAAGTTTCACAAAGGACACCTGAGCATCCAGACAACCCATTTACCGAGGGAGGAGAGATGAGAACCACCACCATGAAGAAAACACTTGGTGAGGTTTCAACAGTGTGCGTGGGGGGGGAGGGACGGGGGATGCCTGCTGGTGTCTGCCTAGCTAACGGGCGTGGAGGATCCATTAGAAAATCTGGTCAGTCAGGCGTGTGTCTTCATTTTGCATTCACTCGGTTGTAGGCTTTTGTTCTACTAAACTCTTCGGGCTAGCTCAAAAACATAACTCAAGCCCAGCTTTGCCCCTATTGTCAAATATTATATTCTAGCTTAACTGTAGTTATTACTGAGCAGAAAGGCCCGGGACAAATTTAGTCAACAGGGGTTCACTCATGGTTAAAAATACTTGAAGAATCAGATGAAAGGGGCTTGGCAGGCTCGGGAGGATAAAATCAGTG
Source organism: Mirounga angustirostris (assembly GCF_029215605.1). NCBI lineage: Eukaryota > Metazoa > Chordata > Mammalia > Carnivora > Phocidae > Mirounga > Mirounga angustirostris. The sequence continues at coordinate 138,557,507 of NW_026991709.1, read as the reverse complement.
TCCATTTTCTTTGCTTTCTTGGGTCACAGTCACTCTAAGCTCGGGTTTTCCTCCCAAAGTTCTGCTGTGCGCACCTAAAAGCTGTTCTCGGGAAGGACCAAGGAGCCTCCTGGGAAGGAATTCAAGGGAATCAGTGCAGGCTCTGATGGCCCACAGAGGGTTGGAGCCCTTCGAAGGACGGTGTGAGCCCGCCATTCACATGATCTTCCTGCCCAGTCCTCTAGAAACTGAGAAACCAGGGTGTCAAGAAAAACACAGAAAAAGCTATTTCTCCCTTTCACACACACAAATAAGTTTTGTGACAGAGAACAGTACTTTAACACCCAAACCACAAAAGTGTGGGATAAGAAGAATTATTCTCACAGGACCAAGTATGACCTCTATGCGGCAGAGCCCAGCTTCAGTGAGGACTTCTTTTTTTTTTTTTTTTTTACGATTTTATTTATTCATTTGACACAGAGCGAGACAGCAAGAGCAGGAACACAAGCAGGGGGAATGAGAAAGGGAGAAGCAGGCTCTCCGCTGAGCCGGGAGCCCGATGTGGGACTCGATCCCAGGACCCTGGGATCATGACCTGAGCCCAAGGCAGACGCTTAACTGAATGAGCCACCCAGGCACCCCTCAGTGAGGACTTCTTTTCAATAGTTTGAGATATAACTCACATAACATAAAATTCACCCTTTTAAAGTATATAATTCAGTGATTGTAAGTGTATTCCCCAAGTTACACAACCACCTCCATGATCCAATTCCAGAACATTTTCCTCATTCCCCCTGCCCCCAGAGAAACCCCATATCCATCAACGGTACCTCGCTGTTCTGCCCTGTCCCTAGCGCCTGGCAACCACTCCTCTACTTTCGGTCTAATTGGTCTATTTTGGATATTTCATTTAAATGGGATCATAGGATATGTGGCTTTTCATGACTGGCTTCCTTCACTTAACATAATGTTCTCAGGCTTCATCTGCTCTGTGCATGCATCAGTACTTTATTTCTTTTCATGCCTGGATAATATTCCATTTTATGTTTATCCATTCATCCACTCACAAACATTTGGGTTGCTTCTAGTTTTTGGCTGTTAGGTATAATTTTGTATGAACTTTTGTGTTCACGTTTTTGCACGAATCTGTTTTTAAGTCTCATGGGTGGATCCCAGGAGTGGAATTGCTGGTTCATACACTTACTCCATGTTAACCTTTGGAGAACTGCCAGACTACTTTCCAAAGCTGCTGCACCATTTAAGAATTCCCACCCCAATGCACGAGGGCTCTGACTTCTCCACGTCCTTGCTAATGCTTTTTACTGTCCAACTTTTTGGTTTTAGCCTCCCTGGTGACTGTCAAATAATAAATACCTCATTGTGCTTATGACTTGCTTTTGTTTATTCAGCTTGGCATTTGTGTAAATTTAATCGGAAGACTCATGTCCTCTTTTTCATGCTATTTTCTCTTTTTGTACAATTTATGAGATGGATGCTGGAAATTCTGGATTTGTCCTCCAGGTCTCTTAAGATTCTTTTGATAATCCCTGTCTCATTATTTATCTTCCAGCTTAGTGATTTACTTTCCACTTGAGTCTGGGATGCAATTCAGCTAACCTATGGAGTTTTAAACTTTAGTAATTTTTTTTTCCCCATTTTAAGATCTCTGATTTTTTTTCCTAACAACTCTGTTTTTTTTGTTTTGTTTTTGTTTTTGTTTTTTACATGACCTCCTATTCTGACTTTAGTGATGGGATTCCCTCCTTTGGCTCTCTGAGGCTGGCTCATTTCTTTCTTTTCTTTTTCTTTCTTTCTTTCTCTCTCTTTCTTCTTTCTTCCTTTCTTCCTTCCTTTTTCTTTTTCTTTCTCTCTCTTTCTTTTCTAAATTTTGAAGTCCTTTAAACATTGTTCTAATATTCCTATCTCATATGGTATTAGTTCTTGCATTTGTTAAACCTAGTTTATTTTCCTTAGGATTGGTCTCCCTTGGATATTTGGGGATTCTCAGTTCCGGGTTTACCTTTCACAGGAGGATTTTCCCTTGTGTGTCCTGCACTGTTACGGCCTGGAGGTGAAGTAGCTTTGTGGTATTATTGGCTCTCAGGAGGTGGTGAGTTACTCTCAGCTCTGCGCGGGGGTGTGTAAGCATGGGCACCTTCTGCTTACAACCACGAGGTCTTGTCTACATCCCCCATTTCCTCTGAGTAGGAAATATACCCTCTTCATGTTTTGGTGTTGGGTATAGATATAGATCTGTGAATTCTATTTCTGATTTCTGCATTCTGTTTGGGAGAGTTAGGAGCTAGTGTTTGCATGTGTTCTATCCACAATCTTGAATTGGAAATCCAGCAGAGCTTCAGAATGTTTAAAATTCCAGGATATCAGGTGGTCTTAAGGTCTGGGTCGTGATGAGGACAAAGATCCCAGGGCTGTCCTCAGCACCTGAGGCTCCTGTGGTTCCCGTCACCAATGGCTTTAACTGCTTGGCACAGTGGAGGTAGTACCAGATCGGAGAAAGTATCTTTGGCATGGCCCCGGGATCGTGGTGTGGAGTAACAGCCTCCAGCAGCCCCGGAAGCAGCAGAGGCCTCAGCTACTGCCATGACTCAAGACGGCTGAGCAGAAGAGAAGGAAAATGGTTCAACAGGCTGAGCTGGGGAGCGAGACCAGGAAGCTGCTCTGTATGTGAGGCTGGGGACTCCTAGAAAGATCTGGCATTAAAGAGAGGACTAAAATCCTATGAAGAAATTCCAAAAAAGGAGATTGATGTCACAGAAATATTGGCAGGGGCAGCCTGGGGAAATCTGACGATTACATGACACAATGTACATAAAAATTGCCTAACACAGAGTCATGCACGTAAAAGGCCCTCTTGTGTTCCCTGAAAATATAAAGAACTGCTAGGCTGTTCCTCGTGCTCAGGTCTCTGTGCCACTCAGGGCCATCAAGGGCATGTACTGTCAATGCTCATGGGCAAGGATGCATACGGTCTTGGCTCCCCTAAGAAACCATTACGGTCTCTCCTTTTTAAGTCCTTACGATCCTGTTACAAAAAGCTCAGGCTCTCTCCATTCTCTCAGAGAGCTGCCCTCTGCCCACAGGGGTCCCTGCAGGATTGTTTGTACTATGGAAACTTATCTCTCCCTGGCTCCTGAAGAGGCCCAGGAGGACATCAGACTTGGACAGTCATCTTATTCCTTCTAGAATCTGGACTGAATGATTCAGAGACTAGATCATCTTTGCTAATGCTCAGATGAAGAGACCACGTGGGTTCAGGAGCTATAGAGAGAGATTGTGTCTTGCACGCGACCACCTTGCGTGCTACAAAATCAGAGTATTGCTCAGCACATGTTCGCTGTCCTTCCTCCACAGAAACGCAACCTAAAAGTTGTGACATGTCTTGCAGCACCTTAATCACTTCTCCACATGGAGGAGAGTACGTGTTTATGCTAGACACAACGCAAGGACATTTAGTAGAAAACGGTGTCGTTTTTGTTATATAAGAGAGCGTCCATCAGACATCACAGCAGCGATCACAGCGAAGGTTAAATTTAGAGCAATGACTCTCAAGGGATCTCATGTGATACCTTCTACCCCACAACGGTGTCTTCCAAAGGCACAAGCTGTGAAACTACGGCGACTACTGAAATGACCAGCTCATGCTGCTGAGATCCAGTCAGTCAAATGAACTGAAGATCAAGTGGACGGGTATTTTATGTCACACGTGGCTGTAATTATACTGCATGGCAATTAGACACAAAAGGCAAACTGTTCAGGTGAGTTCATTTAGCAATTATGACTTTTCCCCAGTTTTCTTTCTGGGGGTGGTGGTCAAAGGATTCTTGAAGAGGAGAGAGAACAAGAATTAGTATTTCCTATTACTTAACTTTTCTAGCAAAATCTCTTTTTAATGAATGATTTTTTTTTTTTTTTTTGGTGACACAGACCCTTTAGTAGGCTGGGGAGGCTTATAAACCCCTTTCTCAGAACAGTGTTTCATAGGATAAAATATACAGGATTATAAAGGAAGCCAGTTTTATTAAAAGGCAATTGAAATAGTTTTTAAAACTTTTGTGATGTAGTAATGGATACCCCTCTTTATTGACTCGTTAAATAGTGTATTAGTGGTGGATCTTAACAACTAGCCCAACTTTGAAAAAGTGATGAGCATGAATACCATTTTGAGATACTGCAACAGTTTAAATGTGCTATGAGAAAAGAAACCATAGGCACTGCTAGTAGTATTGTGGTTAGCGTCCCATTCATAATCCTAGATTTCAGTTAGGAGTGAGTGATAATGAGGATACAATTTATTTTCCTATCAAAGCTGAAAGATCCTTTGAATTTATATTAAGAAGCCTATTCTAAGGGGAGAGGTCAAAGCAATTAACCACCATTCTCCAGTAAATGCTCACTCAATGTTAGCTATTTAAAACGAAAACTGCACTAATAAGTTTTCGTATTACCTAAAACTGAGCTAAGACACTGATTCTGTTAGAACAAGTTACCTTAATGCCATCTACCAGAAAACTGTTTTAATAATGACACCTTGTGTCATAGACTTTCTATGATATTGACAATGTGAACTGCGTCTCTTCAGATGTACTGCCCTTGTGCAGTGCACATGAGTGCAACCAGACATGGCAGTCCTAATAGAAGGCCCTGCACAGCTGCGAGAGCAGCGACTCACTCAGATTCTCCAGCTCTCTTCTGGCATTTGGGATCAGGACTGGCCCTTGCATCTGAGTAAAGGTCTGGTAGCTCCCAGATAATTTCAGGGAGAGTTGAATAGACCTCTGATCTCCCACATAAGTTTGCCTACCACAGTTCTCGGATAGTCTTTGGAATTTTCCAGTTTTCATCCCCAAGCCCCCTGAAAGAAGCTGAGTGGTTTTGCTCCCGCTTGGAATGAGCACCCAAGACCAAGACAGGTGAGGAAGGCTGTGGACATTCCCGATGTTGGTGTCACACCTGGATCTAGAAATCAGAGAGCAGTCTAAACCTGGCACTATGCAAATCACTCTCCCGAGATTCACTTCTTAAACACAGTTGCACCACAAATTGTTGAGTTAAAGGAACGTGGGAACAGCCCATGCTGGTTCTTTATCACTGTATCTGAGCCTAGTTTTTAAGCGTACACTAGATGAAAAGATTTGGTAGCAACTCTTAATACAATTATGTGAGTGTTTACATAGTCAAAATAGTACTTTTCTAAGCTGCACAAATACATACTTTTGCCCCCTCCATCCGAACCTCTGCTTTGAAGAAAGAACACAAGCTTAGCTGTCCTTTGTCCTATATTACAAAAGAAAAGCCCCTTTCTGTGGAATATCTGAATCATCCACTGGCAGTCTCTCAAGGTAAACAGAGTAAATTAGAAATTAATGTCTCTCATATGTACACGCACACACGTAAGGGGATGCTTGCCTCAGCAGGCATTAGAAGCCGTGGGGCCTCTCCGTTGTTACAAAAAGCCCCCAGAAAAGTGGAAATGCCAGGACAACATAAAAAAATTCTGAAAACAATCTCCTGGATAAAGATAAATGTATTCGTCTTGTCTAATTAATCCCATGCGCGAGACTAGACTGGAAGATGAAGGAAAACAAAATCGGATTGACTCTTGCTTTTAATAGGAGAGAAAATAAAAGGAAAAGATACTTTATAGTCCTGATATCTTCAAGGAAAGGACAAAGACCCCCACAAAGATCTGCTTTTTCCTGCACGTGATTATCTTCTCCCCATGAATTGGGTTTTCGATAAAAGCTGTTTCAGATTACAAGAAAACCAACAAACCATGATTCTTGTGAATTCATATTGTATTACATTTCTGCAGAGAAGGCAGGAAAGCCTTTGACCAGTCTAAATCCAAAATAAAATTAAAAGTAAACCAGAAGTTAGGGGGAAAAAAAAGTGGCTCTGGGTCCACAGTTTTTTCAACTCTGCGGTGAGGGGAAAGGGAGGAGGTGCTGGGGGCAAATAATTCGATTATAAGCTCCTTCCTTTCTCTAATATACAGTGCTTCAGGTACTGGTCTGACCATTCTGCTGGTGGGCAATCTAGACCATAATTCCCCTGATTTATCCTAAGCCAGCTATTATTATTTTCATAATCATTTGAGAATATAAAGAAAACAATGAATCCTCTCCTAAGAAAGATGTACACTCACATTAAGCACATATCAATTTGCATCCCATCACAGAGACACATGAGTATTCTAAGGTCTGTATATGCAGAACTCTTAAAAGTCCACAAGGGCCAGATAAAGGGACTGGACCTTCAGCCACTTTACAATCCATTGAACTCTTTCTCTAGATGATAGACGCACAGGGAATGAGAGCCCTATACTAAAAGTCTCCAAGAACTATCTTGGTCCCTGCGCCTCCGAAGGCTCTCATGATATGGAAGGAACATCTCCTGCTCCTGTAAAACATCCCCCCCGCTCCCCCAGAGCAGCTGGGAAGGAAAGCACAGCTAGGGATGGCATTCTAATGAGAGGGCTGGTTTGCTTGACAAATCTCCTGATCCAGTCAAAACAACAAAAGTAGTAGTACTTCCAACTTATAACCAATAATAATGACATGGACCAGCCTCATGGGTCAGGTTGGAGATCACCCTGAGAATCACTGAATTAAAGAGTGAAACAATTTGGACAGGGAATAAGACTACCTTCCTAGATTGAATGAGGTTATTTTTCCCCCAGTGATCCAGATCATTCCCATCCTTTTTTCCCCCTTAAATTTACCAGACCTTTACCACCAAATACTTGAAATACCTGAACTAAGAATTTTGGAGGTTTACTACCTGCCAGGTACCATGCTAAACACTTCCACCTATAAATTCATTTTAACCTCACATCAAGAGGTAGATACAGTTAAAATCTGAATTTTATAGATGATAAATTGGAGGCACAGGGATTGTAATTTGCTTGAGGTCCCCAAGCTAGAAAATGGTGAATTTACTCCTGACCCTCCTTTTCCCATGGATATGGCTATCTTGGTTTTCCTTTGAGCAGTAGCTTCCAATGAAAACCCTAATTCCCAGCTTCTTTGGGACAGAAAAGGTCATTTTGGAGTACTCCAGGTTGTCTTTCCCTTCAGATTTTCTACTGTGTATAAGAGGACTTTTCCTTAATTCTGGAACATTTCAGGATGTGTTCATCTTCTCATCCTTTTCTAAGTTTCTTCTTTCAAGGCTCATCTCAAGTTTTGCCTCTTTTGGTATCTGACTCTTCCCTGAGTTTATAATATTAAGTTAGATCATGAATCTTTGAATGTACTTTTTCTTGGACAAACACCTCATCCAGACCCAGTCTGTGATATAAAAAGCCTTGGACATTTATGGAATTAGTCAACAAGACAATCTTTTGAGAAACACCTTTAGTGCATGAGGCAAAGCTCCCCTTCCTCCAAATCCACCGCAAATGCTTGTTCTCCCTCTTGATACTTCTGAATTGTTCTTGTGGCTGCTGGTGATGATGGGGTTGAAGAGTCATGGAACTTGTTCTCAACATGTTCCTTCTTGCTTTTGGTAATTTGCCTTACCCTCAGGTTGGTATCTAATATCTAGCATATTGGTACCTTAGTCAGAACCCAGGCAGAAAAAGTCCCATTTCATCATCCTATCACAGCAATAAAAACAGGCCACTGACATGTCAGAACTTAAGGTAGGGCCTGGGAAAATTTTCAGTTAATATCTAGGAGAATACAGCCCTGTATCATCAGGCAGATAGCTAGCTAGCTAGCTAGAAAGAAAGAAAGAAAGAAAGAAAGAAAGAAAGAAAGAAAGAAAGAGGAGGAAAGAGGGAGAGAGGAAGGAAGGAAGGGAGGAAGGAAGGAAGGGAGGAAGGAACGAAGGAAAAATAAAAGAAAGAAAGGGAAAAGAGGAAAGAGGGAGAGAGAGGAAGGAAGGGAGGAAGGAGAAAGAAAGAAAGAGAAAGAAAGAAAAAGAAAAAAGAAAAGAAAAAAAGAGAAAGAAGTGAACCATGATGTTGGGACTGTTTTTAATCCCACTTTACAGATGAGAAAACTGAGGAACAGAGAAGTTCAACTGCCCAACATGACACAGCCGGCACAGCCAGGATTTGAACACTTCACCATATTATTTCTCCAGCATAAGAGGGTTATGTGGTAAATGGAAATGTACAAGTCTACCACTTAGGGCTATATATGGTCCTTTTGGGAAAATGAACAGATTAAGACTGTCTTTAGAGGAAAACACATAGAAATATTTTCTGATATCCCATGACATCATACATAGCACAGGGCTAATGGCCACTCTTATCTACCTATATGCCACAGTACCCTGATAAGCAGCAGAGCAGGGGAAGGGCAGGAAATGAATCTGAAAGCGAATCTGCTCCCCTCCAAATAAAATTAAAAATTTTCTATTTTTACAGGAACACAGAGAGAAAGACACTAGGGAAGCATGAATACATGGCCAACTGGCTTCCAGGAAGTTTCCACCATGGCAGGGCAGATGAGAGGAGAAGCCAGGACATTTCTCCCTCTGCCTTAGGGGCTTCTCCTATTTGGCTGAATCCTCTCTAGGGTTCTAGCTCCCGCTGTTTCAAGGTCTAAGTCTCTGTTGGCCCACTTCTTCCCATTGTCTCTTCAGCCTCGGGGGTGGAAGCAGCTTTCTGTTGACATGAACATCTGCGCTGTCCCGGCTTTTGAGTTTCTCTTTCAGTTCTCCCATTAACTGTACAACCAAATCCCTGTATTAAATTCCTTCTATTAGAAATAGCTGGAACGGCATGTGTTTCTCCTTACTGGATACTGGCGGATGGAGAGCTGAAAAGAGTTTTAAGACGAGGCCTTGCCGAAGGCCACACCACACGTACTGGAGTATCTGGGGTTCAGCGGCCTTCAAAACTTAGAGCCTTCCCTTTAGAACATGCTGTTCCTTGGTGAGTATCCAATGTTTACAATTTAATTCTTAAATTAGTGACAAAATAACAATTAAAAACAATCTCAAACATCTTTGTTTTTTTAAGTCCATGGATCCTTTTGGCAAGTTCTGATTTGTTCATGAAATTCTTACCAATGTGGGGCTCTTTCCTAGGAAACAGGCTGAATTTTCCTCAGTGAATCCTTTGGTGAGTATTCCTTCTTACCTCCTCTGAAGTCATTGTTTCTTTGATACTTGTGCTGAAGCTGAACAGGCTTATTGAAAGGAACAAAGCCCTTTGAACAAACGAGCAGGGCGAGGACGAATGAGCCCTGATTAACCGCTCCTGGATACGGCAAATGTGAAACTGGGCCCTGGCCTGAGCTAGAGATGTTTCCATCAAACAGGATTACAGGCAAGGGTGGAGATATCAGGTGATAATGGTTTTAGGCAAACGGGATGAATTATTGCCACAGACACAAACTGATTCCTATCTCTGGATTTTTCTTAATGGAGTAACTCCAGCCTTGGGAAATTATTTTCTTTTTGGTCAGTGTTCTGCAACACATCAGCTGAACTTGGAAAACATTTTATGTTGGGTAATGTGCATTCTTCCGGTAGTCAACAATACAATAGCATCAAGTACAACAAAAACATTACAATTTTTTTTTTTTTTAGATTTTATTTATTTATTCATGAGAGACAGAGAGAGAGAGAGAGAGAGAGAGAGAAGCAGGCTCCCAAGGAGCAGGGAGCCCAATGTTGATCCCAGGACCCTGGGATCTTGACCTGAGCCGAAGGGGCTTGATCCCAGGACCCTGGGATCATGACCTGAGCCGAAGGCAGACGCTTAACCATCTGAGCCACCCAGGCGCCCCCAAAACATTACAAATATTAGTAGCAACTAACATTTGTGGACCCACGATAGGCCGGTCACTGTTCTAAGTGGCTTATTATAACACCCTTAATCCTCTTAGCAGCTTTCTGAAGTAGGTACTATTATAACTTTATCTTACAAATGAGGAAACTGAGCCCAAGGAGGTTGAAGTTACTTGTCCAAAGTGACAGAGCCTGTAAGCAGCAGAACTGGGATCTGAACACTGACAACTCAGCGCCTTGCCTGCCATTTTGACTACTGTACTTTATGGTGTCTCCAAGATGTGTCGGAACATGGATAGAGGCATGTGGTGGAAAATTATGCATAATGTGTTTGATCTGGCCAGGCTGTGAATAATTAGGAGAGCTACCTTTTGGCTCCATGTGACATTCAGGCACAGAAAAGAAAATTCAACTCATTTCATTGAATGTCTAGGATCTTTTTCTGCCTTTCAGAGGATCTTTGTGACACACTGTTCTTATTTTGCGTTACATTTTGGAAGGCCCTTCAGTTTCACAGACCCCAAAGGTATTTCCAGGCTAATGCTAAGGCAAAAGCTATTTCTAAGCGGCCAGCCCTACATAGCATGAGACAACTTTTTTTATAACACAGTGCTATGATTAGAATAAAGGGCATGTTTGAACATGCACGTTTTGAAACCGACCCTTTATTCCCTTCGTGCCAGTGGGGACAGCTGACCATATCAAAGGGAAGGGAGCTCCTGAAGAGTCTGGTTTCTCAAGACTTTGGTTTCTGAAGATTTAAGAACACTAAAGAGGGAGGCATTAATATAAATCTTTTCTTGCCCAACTCCATCTGTGATACGAAGCTACACAGAGCAATGCAAGCTCCCTCTTGTTTTAGAAGTACTTTTTCATCTCATAATCTACTTTAAAAAAGAAAAAACTACAAAGGTTTGTTTCTACAGGCTTTTCCCCATCTCCTCTCCCTACCTCAAAGGAAGACAGGGGCCAGAATCTGGCTCCCTGCATGAGAGAAAGCATATCATTTACTTAGTGATGTGCCCCTGCCTATATGAAAGGAGGAGCTAGTGTGTGTCCCCACTTCACCTTTACTCTCGATGACATTGGGGAGTATGGGCTCAGTGTGGGGCATTTCTTGGACCCATCTCCAAATTATATTTTGGGGGAATGGGGTAAGAGGGGGCCAACTCACCAACTGATCACCTGATGGACCTTCCATTGCTTCATGAAGAGGGGGGAGAAGCATCCCTTGTATTTTGGTAATAGCCAAATTCTGTTATGGACAAGAGAGCCAACTTCCCTCATCAGCAATCCCTGAAGCCGAGTATTCTGCATGCAAAGGGAGGGGGGCCTGAGAACAATTAATCTCTATCAAGGTTTGGCAAAACAATGGGAGGAAGGCTTACTCTCATATTAGAAACAAAGTCCTATTAAATTGGTAAAATTTTAATGAGAGGAGAGATTCTGTTGAACCCCATAAGAAGGGGAAAGTTAAAGTCCTAGGTTAAAGATTAATATTCCAAGTTCAGAACAAAAGGATGCTCTTTTGTGGCTCTGTGCTTATGCCTCTGAATGTAAACATTGTTCTGAGAGCCATTTTTTCTTTGCCAGATCTTTAAAGGGTAATAAATTAGCCAGTGGACAGCCATACAAGCTGCTACTAGATGTGAATGTGAATGTGTCTGAAGAAAAGGCTGACTTTCAATCAAAGTCTATTGAAAGAATGGTTGGATTTTCTAAAGAAGCATGTTGTGCCTATTAACCAACTTACAAAAGGGGCCATTTCCTTGATTTATGTTTGGTTGCTATAGAGATCTTGCAGCCCAGACTGGCAGGTGAAGCTCCCCCTAACAATCTCAGAGGTTTTTCTTAGTTATCCTCAGAGGCCAAACTGCTGCACTGGGTAAAAGGCAGTGTGCAAACAAGCTGTGTGTTAAAAAAAAAAAAAAAAAATCAAACATCTGGCTCAAGCATTTTCACACACTTCTCTTAAATTATGAGTTATTATATGCAAGACTTAGGGCAAGCATTTTTAACAGCCCTTAAAAACATGAGTACAAAGAAAGTTCACTGTCCTATTTGGGACCATGAATGACTGGTTTCTGCAAGTGCAGCGTACTGCTTAAATTATTTTACAGAATGCACAGGATTCAATGTTTGAATTCAAACTGGTCTTCAAATATGGTTGTGCCTTTGTGATCCAAGTGGAGAGAGATAAGTGTGTATGTGTGTATGTGTGTACTGGTGTATATTTTTGTTGAGCGGGTAGATTAGAGGCACTACATGTTAATTCTGGAGGGATCTTAAAGAAAAGTTTGCCTGGAGCCCCCTTTTTATTTCAGAAGGGGAAACTGAGGTATTATAGAATCCAGTGTGACATAGGTGATCTGAGGTAGAGTAGACACTGTCTCTTTACCAACACCCTGGCCACCAATCCCTACTGCTGAGCAAACCATAGAAAATTCCAGGGTCAGAGGTGAGGAGAAGGCTTGGATACTGAGGATCAGGTAATTTCACATTTAATTCTTAAGGAAAATATTATCACTGGGTCAAAGACAAACCAAAATTTATGTTCTGGGGGAGAGCAAGGGAAGGGGGAAGGAGAAGGAGGCAGCTGAAGAGTGAGCAGGAAGCTAAGTACCCTCTTCACTGTCAGAGGCCCTTATAAAGAAAACAATGTCTTAGAAAGAGGTCAAGACAGCCCAAGAGGCTAGTTATCGACTGATAAAGCACAGTCTCTTCAAGGAGGTGAAGTACCTAAGGAGGGTCACTTCTGACTCCTGAAACTTGCTGCCATGTGCCCAAATGGAGCCTCCTCATGTCAGGGGTACTCCTTGTAAAGTCTTAAGAATGTTTTTGGGGAGACCATGAAGAGATCTTCTTCGGTCATGAGGGCATGTTGCCTGTGTCCTTTAGCGTATTTGTCAGTTCGCCAGGACAGCCATCACAAAATACCACAGACTGGGTGGCTTAAACGACAGTCTGGAGGCTAGAAATCCAAGGTCAAGGTGTTGATCGGGCTGTTTCTTCTCAGCCCTCTCTCCTTGGCTTGCAGATGGTCATCTTCTCTGTGTCTTCACATGGTCTTCCGTGTGTGTGTGTGTGTGTGTGTGTCCTAATCTCCTCTTCCTATAAGGATGCCAGTCAGGTTGGATTAGGGCCCACCCTAACGACTTTATTTAACCTTAATTATCTCTTTAAGGGCCTTTTCTCCAAATATAGTCTGATTCTTAGATACTGGGGGATAGGACTTCAACACAGGAATTTTGGGGAGACACAATTCAGCCCGTAACACACAGTTGTAAGATATTTCTATTTGAACAGCCCAACACTTCATCAGTCTGAAGAAGAGGGGAGCGTTCTCCAGAAGGTTCTCTTAAATCCCCCAACCCCGGGTCCTAGAGGGGGATTTCCACAGGCCCTACCAATACCTGCCAGAGCCTTTTCCTGATTTCCAGTAAAGCCAGGATTTCTTTACAGCTCTCAGTTGTGACAGCATTTCAGCCACTAAGAATTCCTGGTAGCCTCATTCCTCACAAGGTCTTGGAGTCTTTTGGCTAAGAACTCTTTGCTAGGGGCTGAAAAATGAATCCTTTGGTTTAATTCCAAAAATAATTTATGGCTTATTCCTTTGCTCTCCAGTACTTCCAAGAAACTAAAGGGAATGGCCCAAACGAGAGAGAAAAAAAAAAAAAAAAAAAGAAATCCTTTTCCTCCCTCCCATCCTTTATTATGCTATAAACATTTGTTAATAGAGCAATTATCTTTTGAGTTGTAAAGGCTAAGTATGAGGAAGAAAGGGGTGAAGGAAAAGAGCAATTCTTCAAGCTTAACGAAGTCAAGTGAAAATATTTCAAGTGGATATGAACTATGGCTAACAGAATCTGTTTTTGCTAAAGTTGAATAAATGATGGCATGCCATTCTGTTGATCTACACCTCCTTGCAGCTCAGTTTAGTCAGACAACACACACAAATACACAATAAAGACATCTGGGGACAACCCTGGCTGTTTAGAGCAGTAACTCTTTGTGGTTGAGAGGTGCTTGGTAGTAACAGGGAATATGGATACTCCGTCTCTTTAAGAGCCTGCAGTTCATAAAGTTGTCTTCATGCAGCACTTGTCCAGTATCCACCACTATGCTTCATACTTTACAAACATTTCTCACTTCCACCTCACAGTATCTCTAGGAGAGAGGTCTTACTCATCATTTTTGGCAAATGTGGAAATAAGATCAGACACACTGAGGAACCTGACCAGGGTTCCACAGCATGGGAGACAGAGCTGATATTTTAATTCAACTTTAGCTCTAAAGCCAGCCTCTCACCTACTACATGGCGCACGTGAACATCTCTGCTGGTCCAGGCAACTTCATGCACTGTGATGTCATGAAGCCCTGCCTCAGTAGTGGGACAGTGTAACTGAGTTAACACCTCTGACTCTTTGGATTATTATTCCAGAAGTTTAGGCCTCCAAATACAGGTGAAGTATGAAGAATGAGGAATAATAGAGGGTGTTCTGGTTCTCTGCCTGTTGGAAAACGACCGTTGGATGGGAACTTGCATAAAAGGCAGGGTTAAGCGGTTGACTCTTGATTTCAGCTCAGGTCACGATCTCAGAGTTGTGGAATCGAGCCCAGCATCGGGCTACATGCTCAGCATGGCGTCTGCTTGTCCCTCTCCCTCTGCTCCTCTCCCTGCTAGCTCTCTCTCTCTCTGTCAAATAAATAAATGAATAAAATCTTTGTTTTAAAGACAGGGAGGGTTCAGGAGAAGTGGACAGGTCAGGTAAAGATCAGGTCTCAAATTTCTGCAGGGACTGTTAAAAAACAGAAATTTTAATCTTTAGGAGAAAAGGAGAAAAGGAAGAGAAGAGCACAGCTCTAAAGGATGACAGATTCTCTTTGAAGATGGAAACTCTGTGATGAATTTGCTTGGCTTTCCTCTTTCATTGTTTCTGCCCTAGGAAATTCTGCTGATGCTCAGGAATGGAAGCCTCTCCAGTGGAGAAAGGCTGTCTGAAGCCAGGTAATCATTCACCAAATGGCTACCACCTGGGGTAGAGTCCCCCACACATGCAAATCGGCCCACATCAGGTCCCGGGCTCATGGGTGATTTCAGTGGACACAGCTGGGATTTGATACCGAGTGGCCACAACAGTCCCAAGAATATTCTCCACCAAACACTTGGACCAAAGAAAATAGCATGTTGACTGGGTCCTCTAGGCTTCAGTTAGCTCCAAAAGTCTTACAGTAATTCCCCTACCAGCCAGGCGTGCTTAGGAGAACAAGCAGTGACCAAATGCTTTATAGTCTGCTTTTGAACTTAGTTCCAAAGTCTCTCTAGATCATTTATTTTGCTATTTGTTTATATTCATATTCCAGAACATCTTAGCCATTTCTGCCCCTTCTTCCAAGCTGGGGCTACGGTACAAACAAAATTGACTGCTAAATGCAGTATAGCCTGTAATCCACGTGGACAATTCCCTGTAATTGCTTTATAGTATTTGCAGCTTGAATTTCTTTGACAATGTTTTGCTAGATTTGCCACTTCCTTTTAACACCAAATTAGATATTTTTAGCAGTATGAACAGATTAATTTTTATTAAATACGAATTTTATTTTTTTTTAAATCTACCAGCTTCAAGGAAAACTTAATAGTGAGAAATCCACCCCCCTTTGTAATGCACACTGAATGTGTAAGTTCATGATCCTACATGAACTGCCTAAATGGTTAGGATCACAGTCCATCTGCTTTTATCAAGCTCTAAGTGAATATGGACAACAACAGATGAAGAGAAATGTTTCTATCACAAGCTACAATCATTTCTCAAAATGTCTATTTGCATCCTTCCTGGATTTAGTTTTCAAGAGAAACTAAAGAGTGGAAAATAATATGAAATACAGAAGACATTATATTTATGTAGAACATTTTGTAATTTACAAAACGTTTGCCATGCATTTTATTGGCTGACAAAGGGGGAGAAACTTTAAAAATGTTTGCACTCATAAAAAAAGGAGCCAGGGGCGCCTGGGTGGCTCAGTCGTTAAGTGTCTGCCTTCGGCTCAGGTCATGATCCCAGGGTCCTGGGAACGAGCCCCGCATCGGGCTCCCTGCTCGGCCAGGAGCCTGCTTCTCCCTCTCCCACTCCGCCTGCTTGTGTTCCCTCTCTAGCTGTCTCTCTCTCTCTCTGTCAAATAAATGAAATAAAATCTTTAAAAAATAATAATAAAATAAAAAAATAAAAAAGGAGCCAGAATCTGTGAGGTGACTCTTAATGTGGGGGAAGGCTGCTGGCACAATGCTAAGGGAAGCTGAGGGTGTCTCCGTGTGGACCAGGATAGATGGAAGCATTAACCATCCATGCTTCCTCCTTCTGCCCTGCTAATGACCTCAGCCCTGGCCTGAGGGACCAACATCCCTTAGAATGAGAGGTTATTTAGCTTTGATATGAGTGCAGCCTTGGGACTCTCCATAGAGAAATTGCTTATTCCAAAAATTTAGCTTCTTTCCCTTCTATATAAGTGGAAATGTAGGAAGAAATGTAGTTTGGAATAGAGAGTACATGGAAAAAACAAAGCCATGTCAGAAATGAATTTTGGGGGGCGCCTGAGTAGCTCAGTCAGTTAAACAGCTGCCTTCGGCTCGGGTCGTGATCCCAGAGTCCTGGGATTGAGCCCCACACCGAGCTCCCTGCTCAGCGGGAAGCCTGCTTCTCCCTCTTCCTCTGCCTCTCCCCCTGCTTGTGAACTCTTTCTCTCTTTCTCTGTCAAATAAATAAATAAAAATCTTAAAAAAAAAAAAAGAAATGAATTTTGGGTGGAAAAAGGAGGATATATTTAATGTTTGCTGGAAAAAGGAGAGCACCAGAATCTATGGAAAAACACCACGGGTCGTCAGCTTTGTTCAAGGTGATGGGCATTTCAATAATGCATTTCCACCCAAGATGTGAGACCTGTGTCACTTGTTGGATGCCAATTATTTTATGTGGTTACGCAAATACAAACGAGAAAACAGAGCCACAGAGAGAGACACCCATGGTCTCTTTCATTGCTTCTAATTACAGCCAGAAGAAAGTCTTCATAGTTGCAATGTGTCTTTTTCACGTCTCTTACCTCCCCTCAACAGAGCGAATATTACAAGTGATAGGGAGTTTCTCATTTGTGGCCATGGTATTTAAAGTTTCTTGCAAAAGAAATGCTTTTAAGTACGAATATAGGCTTAAAGAGAAGCCTTGAGAGAGTAAGAGTAGAGGTGCCATTATTAGTCACTGCGGGAGAATAATCTCTCTGTGCCTCGATTTACTCCCCTATGTCATGTGGAAATGTCAACCCTGTAGGGTTGATGTGAACATGAGAAAGAACTTTGTTAATTCTTAGGTACTATTAAAATATTCGAGTGGCCAGTTAGGTGTGGGTAAAAATTAAGCCACTTTGGGGGAACCAAAAATCATAAAGAAAAATAACTGGTAAGTTGCCTATAGAGGGCATAAAGGGCAGACAAAGGAGGTGGGGACTTTAAGCTTGGGGAGCACCTGAAGCTTTGAGGGTGTGTTAAGAAACGAGAGGTGGTGGAAAAAAAAAAAATCAATCCAGCAGCACTGTGGATGACACGCTGGAGAAAAAAGAGGCTGAAGAGGAAGCGTGAAAAGGCTATTGCACGACTGCTGGAGGGATGGCAGTGGAGACAGAAGAAAACAGACTCAAAAGAGAGTGTAAGAGAAGGATGAGCAGTTCGCAATTAATTGAATGGGGTTCCGTAGCTAAACAATAGCCCCTAGTTGAAGTAGAGGGGTTACAAAGGAAACAAAGAGGGAAACAAAGATAGGGAGGGCAGAAAAATGGCTTTGAACAGTTTGGATTTGTATGTGTGCACGTGCAGATGTGCGTGTGTGGTCCTGCGGACACCCATGTCACTGGGCATGCATGAGCATGTGTGGATGTATTTGTATGTGTGTATCGGTAGTTACCTAGGGATGGAGCCAGAACAAAGAGAAAGCCTAGTCTTCTGCTCAGTTGCCTCTGGTGGACCTTAGCATCTATAATCTTGCTTCTTTGGCTCTGCTGTTGACTTTGGACACGTTGTCACCCTTTTTAAGGCCCAGTGTGTCATCTGGAAGATGGGGATAGTCATAACACCTCATCTGCATCACCTCCAGTTCATCACTCAGCCTGTCTCCTTCACCAGATAGGTCTCTCTCAAAACGCTCTCCCTCCCTCAACCACCACCCCAGTGGAAGGCACCCTCCTCTCATCAGGGCTATGGCAAGAGCAACTTAACTGGTCTCCCAGGATAAACTCAAGTTCCCCTCCGACTGGTTTCCACACTATAGCCAGAGTGACCTTTCAGGGATATCTGATCACACCACCACCAACTAAGCTCTTCAAATGGGTTCCTATTATCACATTTCCTACAGATCCCCCATTTACATGTCACACCTACGTCTTCCCTTCTCTCTTGAGTGCAAACAATGGGCCTTCCCAACACGTGACCTAGGTATATACTATTCCCTTTGACTGGATTGCTTCTTTTTTCCCAAGTCACCTAGTTAACTCATTTGTCAGTGTTCAAAATATCACTTCCTTAGAGAAGCCTTCCCTGACCACACCCTGATATGGGTCAGTCTCCTATGGTAGGACTATGCATTTACTTCAGGAAGCATCTCAGGTTTTAATTATGCATTCATGGTTGTGAGGATTGAGGCAATGCTGCCCTCACCTATTAAACTGGAAGCTCCATGAGGGCTTCATTCAACTAACACAGTACCCGGAGATGCAAAGGTGAATAAAGGAGTACATGAATGAACATATGAATTAATAAATATTGGGGCACTTATCTCACAGAGCTGCCCTAAGGACTCTTGGTAAACATAATTACTATTTGAACATGAGTCAACGTTTTGATTTATAATTCTGAATATTCCTGAATGAACGTCTAAAGGGCTTCACTAAGCATCTTGAGACCCTCCTCTACTTTTTCATCTCACAGGGATTTATGGAGCTCTGAGTATCCGTATTTTAGAATGCTGCCTCCCTCATTATATTATCTATTGCTGCATAAAAATTACTTGGAGCTTAGTGGCTTAAAACAACATTTATAATCTCAGTTTTGGTCAAGAGTCTGAACACAACTTAGCTCGGCTCTCTACTCCAGGCTCTCTTATTGGCCACAGTCAAGGTCTTGACTAGGCTATAATCATCTTAAGGCCTGACTGGAGAAAGATCCACTTTCATCTGTATCTTTGTAGAATTCAGTCCCTCAGGAGAGGTTAGACTGAGGAATTTAGCTCTTCAGCAACTACTGGATGAAAGCTACCCTCAGTTTGTTGCCATGTAGGCCTCTCCAACATGGTGGCTTGCTTTGTCAAAATAAGCATGATGGGGGGTGGGGAGGGAGAAAGATGCCAGCAAGACAGAAGTCCTAGTCTTTTATAACCCAACCTTGGAAAGGACATCCCATCATTTTTGCATGTGCTGTTTAATAGTAGTCAGTAGGTCTACTCTGTGCATGCAAGGGGAGGGAATTATTCAAGGGAGTGAATGCTAGAAGGTGGGGATCACTGGGAGTCATTTTAGAAGGCTCCGCTCACACAAATGCCCAAAGGTAGGGCTATTTGTGACCACGTCCCTAATCCTGTTTGAATGGACCCTAACAGTGCCATTCACAAGTTGGCCCCTTAGCAATGCTTGTGGCTGTTCCTGATGATGGAATAATCCTGCTCAGTATAGCAGCCCCAGAGCAGATGACCTACTGATCTGCAGCTTAAAATTTCCTTGTTTCTTCACAAAGTATGTCAGGGAGAGAAACAGTCAGTTTGACCCTGCAAGGTCAAACGTACCCCATTTCCATTAAATAAATATTCACAGACTCTAGGGAGCCACCTCCAAGGTGTCAGGTATTACGTTTTAATTTCAGCAATTATGTGGCCTCCTGTCAGATTTATGTGACGCTAGTGTTGTGATACAGAGGAACTGAAGAATTTCCAGTTGGGGTCAGGCCCAAAATAGAGAGGAAAGTCATTTAATGTTCTTCCTCCTGAGCAGACTGGATGTAATAACAAAGGACCTGCTAAGGAAAAGGCCTATGCTCTGAGTTGCCATGCTCAGGATTCTGCCTCGTGTCCCTAAGCCCAGCTCTGCTTTTGGTCTGGTCCATGCTGGCAAAAGTTAGGGGTCACTGCCATAAATCTAGGACAAAGCAAAGCCTTCCTGGGCAACTAAACTCTTGATTTTGGTCTTATTGGTACTCTGCTGTGACAGATGAGGTGGAGTGAAAGAGAGCCTTCAGAATGAGGAGGCCCGGTGGGATAAGCCTGGCTCAAAGACAGGTGGGACCTACAGCTCATTGCACAACCCGGAGCCCCAGCTTGTCCACCCGAAAGGGGGAATGGTGGCCCTCATTCACATGCACACAAGGTCCTGTGACAGATAGCTGAGTTGGCTTCTCCATCCTCCATTCTCTCTCCTTCTGTTTGGAGAAGTTGAAAACTTAAATACTGCATTTGCCAGCTTGTCTTCCTTGAGGCTTGGAAGGTAGCACGAAGTCACAGCCACCTTCCTATGGCCTGAAATGCTGACGAGGAAGCGCACAAACGTGGGAGTGGCTGCAGGGCAAGCGGCCTCAGTGGGGTACTGGCAGGACATCAGCAACCGCTTCCTGAACTACGGATCCCAGCTAGAGTGGTGTGACCTTCTGCCACGGCTTCCTCTCCAGAACTCTTCCAGGGATAGGAGAGGCACCCAATTCACTCAGTAAATATTTATCAAACACCGTCTGTATATCAAGCACTGTCAGAGGCCCTTGGGACTCATCACTGATCAAAAGACTCGGAATCCTGTCTGTGGACCTTACATTCGATCATGTCTGTGGGAATAAATAATAAACATATCAAGCACATATTTTGTATATAAAAAAAAAATTAAGGGCTAGGTAAAACAGTGGAAGGGGAATTAGAGATGTTGGAAGTGAGAGTGAGGAGCAGCTTTGAACCAGGCAGCCGGGGTAAGCCTTGCCGAAGGGGTGACATTTGAGGGAAACATTGAAGGAAGCAGGATTTGCCATGTGGCAGGTGAGGGAAGAACATTCTAGACAGAGGGAGTAGTTACTGCAAGACCTCTCAGCGAGAGTGTGACTGGGCAATTCAAAGGATAGGAAGAAGTCCATGTGTTGAATCAGGGCAAGGGGGAGGGAGTGGGCAGAAGAGGATGTCAGTCAGGAGATGCCAGGCTAGACCTGCCACTTAACTCCCCTATATTAAATCCCTTTCTGCTTGAAACAACTAGAATGACCTCTCTTTTCCTCTACTAAGTGGTTACTGGTACATGCATACCTTTTGCATAATTTTATCCCAGTCTTTATCCAATTGCATTGAAACTATGCTTTTGTGTTTGCACCCGCCACAAAGGCAGTGCCTTATTTATCTCTGTACTCCAGATGCCTAGCCCAGGGCCTTACTGAGCAGACACCTGATGTATAATTCTTACTGCTATATGAGCATAACTATTTCCCGGCCACTGCCTCTTCCAAACAGGAGACTTCCCCGTGGAAAGATGTAGCCTCCCAATATGGCTGGATGTGTGGGGGATAAAGATCTTCCTCCTTGAAGTAATACATTTAGTATTCTAATGAAGTAATTATAAAAGTAAGTAATTATTGAAATAACCACATCAACTCCCAGTCATTAAAATCCTCCTAAACAGAGCTGGCATGATGGCTTAGGCCATTAGAAACCTTGGCAACCACCCAACGCCTACAATAGCTTCTAATTAATTGATCTCACCTCTAATCTGCTATTGTTAGCCCAGTGCCATCATTTGTTTGGCCTACAGATCCTATTGCCCCTTCCTTTTGATTGTATTTGTTACTGTACCCTCTCTATCTCTTTCAATTAAGCACAGGTTAAGTGGTTCACCCGCAAGAGAATAGGAGATAATGGCACCAATCAAAGTAATCTCTTTAATTTGCTAAATGGATTACAGGGAAACCCCAGCCAAAGTGAAGTCATAGCTAGTGGCCTTCACTTGAACTATACACAAAGAGTATCTAATTATTAACCCACCATAAGCCAAACTTCATTGTGGATTAAATGTCTACAAAGTTAGCCAGGTATAAGCAGTTTTCAATAGAAGAGATGGCTCTCTGTGACTAAATTGTTCCCATGGTAAAATGTCCCCACTGGCTCCTTACCCAAATTTCTCGCTTCCCTTAACTTTCAAGTGCAACACGCATGCTCATATACCAATCAAAGTACTGCCCAGCACTCCAGTCAAGAGAGTGGATTTATAATCTCTTTAAGGACATGCTCTAGCTAGAATTCATTTTTCTTATTTGTACTATAAATGCAAATGCAGTTTCATAGGCACGATGGCTCTGGCTTTTGCTGACTCTGAAAAAAAAATGTATATTTAAGAGTAAACAAGTCTGTCCTTAAGCTGGTAAGTGATCTTCCTTCTCTTTGTGACCCTGCTTATTCTCTCCCTTAAATACACACACGTACACACACACAAACACCCCTCTGAGACCCAGGGTAGGGTTAGAACATACAAAGATCCCATACCACTAGGATTCTGGATTTGTACATGACCTTGGTTTGTCATGTGAGCAAGCTAGAAAAGAATGTTAAATTGAGTCATTACCCAGTAGAATAAGAACAAGGGGGTAACAAGGAGAATAAAATGGAAGGTGAAAAAATACAAAATAAAACTCTGTAAACTTATCAGAGATTGAGGGATCTAGATCTTAAGTTGAACCATTCAGTAAATACAGATGTACCTTTTATGTCTTCAAGTCTTCTAGCTTTCTGAGGTCACTGCTTTGTTCAACATCCAACTAAAAGGATTTGACCCCCAATATCCCACATTCTGCAGTGAGTCTAGTGAGCTTTCCCACATTTCTAAGCATTCCTGAGGAGGCTTATATCCCAGGTTATTTCCACTCAACACTCCTACACTTGACCCATCTCTTAACCTTCTCTTTCTGTCTTACCTTCTAGGGCAATTGGCCTCTCTCTTGTCTTCCCTCTTTAGACCAAAGACTGATGTCCTAACCCCTCTTATTTCATTTCCTAAAGCTCCACTAACATAGGATATATAATTTTACTGAAGCTCAGGGCAAAACTGTCCAGTGGGGTCTTACAACAAAGAGCAGAGTCAGAAATGCCTAATAGTTAATATTAGCTATCGCTAGCACCCAACCCTCCTCACCATGGGGAATTTACCACAGACCACATTTCCTCATGGGCTCTGGCTATCCACCATATTTTTCAGAGCCTCTCTCATCTTTCCACCTCCTCCCTTTTGGTACCAGGCTTCTTCTCATGTTGTCAGGGAAAAAATACCAACATTTTTTTTTCCCCATAGGTCAATAAAACTCTGTCTCTTCTTTAGATTTGCTCTGAGATCTCTCTCCAGTCAAGAATGCCTTTCACTCTTGGGGCACCTGGGTGGCTCAGTCGGTTAAGCATCTGCCTTCGGCTCAGGTCATGATCTTGGGGTCCTGGGATTGAGCCCCATGTTGGGCTCCCAGCTCAGTGTGGAGTCGGCTTCTCTCTCTCCTTCTGCCTCAACCCCCTACTCCCACACTCATGCTTGCTCTCTTTCTCAAATAAATACATTAAAAAATTATATATATAAAAAAAGAATGCTTTTCACTCTCTACTAGCAACTCGGAACTCCTAGAGCAGCCTATTTAAGTTGCAACCAGCTTATAAAGAAGCACGTGTAATTCTAAGCACTTTAAGCACCCACTCTGTTGAAGATGAAGAAGCAGGTGCAGAAGAGAAACAGAACACAGGATAAGGGCTACCCTCTGCTTTCTGGGCATTTATCGTATAGCAGGGGAGGTGGATATACACCCAACAGGCTGTGTGGTGAATGGAAGAACATCAGAAACCAGGGAAACCCAAGGTTCAATGTTGGCTTCTGCTGTTTGTAATGTTGTACTCCTGGACAAGATAGGCAACCTCTTTGAGTTACAGTGTTTTGTTTTTTTTTTTAAAGATTCTATTTTATTTATTTGACAGAGAGAGACACAGCGAGAGAGGGAACACAAGCAGGGGGAAGTGAGAGAGGGAGAAGCAGGCTTCCCGCTGAGCAGGGAGCCCGATGTGGGGCTCGATCCCAGGACCCTGGGATCATGACCTGAGCCGAAGGCAGACGCCCAACGACTGAGCCACCCAGGCGCCCCGAGTTTCAGTTTTAAGTAATACAGGAACATGAACACTCCATTCCCCGCCTCATTTCCAGGTTGGTTCTAAGGATAAAGAAACATTATGGAAATCATACAGCCTGGTACAATGTATAGCATTGCTATGATCACCATGTGAGAAATAACACACAATATTTAGCTATAAGTGCAACTCCCCACTGGTGCACAATCTTTTTGGGTTCAAGTGTTTAAAAAGTTGGTGCCATGGTCGGGAGACTAAAGAAACTAGGGGCACGTGGGTGGCTCAGTCAAGCATCTGCCTTCGGCTCAGGTCATGATCCCTGGGTCCTGGAATCGAGCCCCGCATCAGGCTTCCTGCTCGGTGGGGAGTCTGCTTTTCCCTCTGCCCCCAACCTGCTTGTGTTTTCATTCTCTCTCCCCCCTCAAATAAATAAATAAAATCTTAAAAAATTAAAAATAACCCCCCCCCCCACTAAACACTAATCAAGAATTGTTACAATGAAACCACAGCCACGTACCTCAGTATCTCCCTAAATTTCCAAAGCATTCTTAGCTTTCATATTTGATCTTCTTTAGTAGTGGTTCTGGTTGAGTAGAATGTCACTCTCCAACTATGTTCTCTTATATGTTCCTGAGGCTAAGTTTACATATAATCTAAAAATATGCAAATTACCTTGTAGATGGGTTGATATTTTGCTATCTCTCTTTCCCTTCTCTATGAATAAGCTGTCTTGGTGGCCATCCATGTATGTAACTTGCCCAGTGTTTCTTTTTGACAGAGGCTATTATAAACTAATGGAGTTTCAGTTATAGAAATAAAATCTACATGTCGACAGGTATATGGCAATGGCCCCAGGTAGACATTGGTATACCTACATATTTTGGCCTAGACTGGAGAATCATTGCTATAGATGTCATGAACTATATGAGTTTGGAAGGCCTGAGAGTGGTTAGAGAATATTTCAAGAAATGTGTTGGATTTCTTAATGGGTACAGAAAAATGGTACAAGATCTTTCACTCGTGTGAGTGAAAGATGGCAAACACCAAAGAGAAAATACCGTATGATTCCATTTATATCAATAACACAAGCAGGCTGTCAGAATCTGACAGTGATTATGCTTGGGAAAGGGTATGACAGAGAAGGACAATGCAGGGCCCTTCAGAGATACATGGCATGTTTTGTTCTTGATCTAGTTTCTGGGAACCTGTGTGTTCACTTTGTAAACATTAATCAAGCTGTGCACTTATGTGTTATACTTCAGTAAAAATGTACATACAAAAAAGGCAGAGGGACCCACACAGGATGGTCAACTTCTATTTTGTTAAGGGCATTACAAAAACAAATAAATAAATAAACCAACCACCAATTACCCTCTATTACCACAGTCTGCACGTTTTAAGAAAGGATAGAATAGCACTAAAAAGTAGGAAAGACATACAATTGTTTACCTGGCATAAATTAACTTTATAAAAAACTCACCATCTGAATATTAGCCATATTTTGCTCGTTTAACTCTAGATCTCTAGACTCTAGCCTCTTCCAAGGTCAACCCCCATTCACAAACTGTTATTTGAAAGCTGCTGTTTTGGGGGATCTGGATAAAATCCAGGATAAAGCCCAGTCCTTGCGCAGGAATTCTTGTTTCTGACCCATGGGAGATTTCATGTGCATCTTTCCCTTTACTTCTTCAAGGAGAAGCTTAGGTTAATGGTGACCCACTGGGGCCTAATGAGTGAATCAAGATGCTTTTTGGGTGGCTAAAAACATCCTGGATCCCATTCCCAGGCTGCTCTGCTAGGTGGCCCAAGTGGCTCCAGTCTTCTCCCCTCTCCCCCTCCACCAGCCTTCACAGTGCAATCTACTAACTTCTTGACACCTGCCTAGAGTTCTTCCTCACCTTAATTTATACCTTAAAGTATACCTTGCAGCTTTACGCTCCCGCTCTGCTCCTTGGACAGCTAGTCAGTTAACTTTTGGAAGTTCTCCAGTAATATGTGGATATAGGCTTTACTACTATTATTGTTGGCCTTGACTAGAGATACCATCTATATCCTCTTTCAGCTACACAAATATTCATTCATCTATCCATCTATTCATCTTTTCCCTCTTTTTCTCCCCCCTCCTTTCCTGTCCAAGCTTTTTTTTTTTTTAATTTTATTTATTTATTTGAGAGAAAGAGAGAGAGCATAAGCAGGGGAAACAGCAGAGGGAGAGGGAGAAGCAGGCTCCCCACTGAGCAGGGAGCCCAACGTGGGGCTCAATCCCAGGACCCCCGGGATCATGACCTGAACTGAAGGCGGATGCTTAACCGACTGAGCCACCCAGGTGCCCTCCTGTCCAAACTCTTAATCAGTCAGAAAAGATGACCAGTGCTGGATCTAGGACACAAGTTTCCAGTTTACAAAATGTTTATAGTACAGACTGCAGTCAAGATGTATTAGTCAAGTGCTCTTGATCCCTAGACTCGAGAACCAGTCATATGAGGAGAGAATGATCTGACAAAGCTTGGTCTTTACATAGCCATGTGGCTTACTACAAACGACACTGCTCTGTCAACTTCCAGATCTCTGCAAATGGATTTTGAGCTGGCTTTGTTTTTTCCCCCAGGTCTTTCTCTTGCTAAGTGTTCAGCCTATCATTTCTGTGACCACCTCTGGCCCTACTTTGAAATTAGAGAGACATTATCTTCTGATACTTTTTCTTCTTCCCAAAACTTTATAAGTAGCAGCCGATGCTCTGCGGATTACTCTGACTAGTTCCCTAGATACTAAGACAGAGCAAATGAGGTGTAGAATGAGTCTAAATGAAATGCCTTCTATTATATTTAACTTCATTTGGCTTCCTATAATCCCATTCCACAAATTACCTATTTATTTACTGGGTTTTTATGATGTACATGTATTTTAAGGCATTTACATGAATTATCTCCTTTAATCATTACATTCATCCCCATGACGTAAACTTCATATTATAAATTTCATTTTATAGAAGAGGAAACTAAGTGACCAGGGATGTTTGAGTTTCATATGAGACCCTCTATACAGCTCTAACCTTGCTGTACATTTTAGGATAATTTCATTCAATTGAATAAATACCTATAAGTTATTGAACTTGGGCATTGGAGAGCCAGCCATGAACAAGGGGGCCTGGTTACCATCCTCATTGGGTTTGTAAGGCTGTAAGGCATACATAAAAATATTGAATATGTATGATTCTGAGAGTGGTACATATTATTAAAAAAGGCAGAGCATAGTGTCCTCCAGTGTAAGGGGACAGCTTCTAGGTGCCTCGCGCATGAGCCGGTTGCTAAAATATCCGTAAGTGAACGAGTTAAGACTGTGAGTTCTTAAAAGTGCTGTATGGAGAACCGTGAGTACAATAAAGTAATCACTCTGGTTGAGGAGTGTGCAGGCCCACCGAGAGCACAGGGTTATAAGCACGTAAGAGCATAGGGCCCAAAGAGAATTGGTCTTGTTTTAGAAAACAAAACAAAACAGTTCTAAGCTTCCAAGCAAAAGCTGGCCAGCTAAATGATTCTTAGATCGTATTTGAGGTTGATTATTGGTTCATACCTTTTTCTTTCCTGCTCTGTCCACAGTCCCTGTGGGGCAGGACGCTTCTCCACCCCATTACTGTCAGGCTTGGTCATTGACTTGCCCTGGCCAGTGGGATGTGTGGAGGAGTGACAGTGCGCCAGTCCCAAGCCTAGGCCATAAGAGCCTTAAATGTTGCCTCTTGAGACCCCCTGCCCCATCTTGCACTTCTGCTACCATTGTGGGAAGAACATGTAAAGGGGCAGCTGCTGGTCCCAGAGCAAGGAGACATGGGGAACACAACTGAACCCAACCTGCAAGGTGGGCCCACCCCTAACTCCCACTGAGTCCTGCAAGGCCCTGCAGAGTCCAGCTGACCTATAGAAAAAAAAGTGTCTGTTGTTGTGACCATTGAGATTTGGGGGCTATTTGTTTCACAGCATCATTACAATACCTACACACAGAACGTGCTCACATCTCATTTCTAGACAGCTGCTCCAGAAATTTGTCCTGGTGTCTGCATTGTCTTAGCAGCCTTGGGAAAGAGAGGCCTTCCCCAGTCACCCTCTAGAGAGAGGCAGACCCCCGGCCCCCAGCAGTCTCTGTTCTTTTCTCTGCTTTATGTTTCTGTATAGTATAGATGACCATTGTATATATGACCTACTTATTTATTTCCTGTCTCCTCAACCCTCCCTCCTTCCTCACCCCAAACTAAAGTCTGGGTCCCCAGAAAGATTCCAATCAAATTGATCTGTACTGAGATCTGGTCTTCGACCTTTAAAAAAAACAAAAACAAAAACAAAACCTCCCTGGGTAATCCTAATATGCAGCAAAATCCTAGGCAGAAAACCACTGGACAGTATGGGTGATGGAGGCTGGAATCAGACATGACTTGCTAAAGGCAATGGCTGATCAGAATCTTACCAGAGGGTAGCCCACAGCAACCAGCCACACGTGAGCACCTGAAATGTACCTAGTCCAAATGGAGATGGGTTTGAAGTATAAAATACATGCTGGATCTTGAAGACTTCAGTAAAAGGGAGTGGAAACTATTTCATTAACAATGTTTGTATTTGCTACATGTTGAAATAGTATTTTGGATATGCTGGGTGAAAAGACACTGTTGAGATTAATTTCACCGGCTTACTTTTTTTTTTTTAATAGAGCGATGAGAAAGCTTAAACACACATAAGTGGCCTGGAGAACATGTTTACGGGGCAGCTCTGGGCCCCGGGGTTTCCCAGGCCAATGAGACCGCATGCGCAAAGCCTAGCGTGAGAAGCACCCTGGGGGTGGAGGCTGGGTTACCCACACAGTTTGGTTGTGACACAGAGGGTGAGCCGTGCAGAGGTAGCAGGCCAGGAGGATTCACAGAGGGTAAGCTACTGAGGCCTGAACACCATGCCGAGGGCTAGCCATTTCCTGGAGGGACCTGAAAAGGATCTCTCTAGAAAGCAGGAAGCCCAGGCATTGCAAAGACATTAGATGGGAGATTATAGGAGGAGACTGGCAGATGCTGAGGAAGTGAGATACCTAAAGTAGTAGAGTCAAGTGCAAGCTAGCAACTGCTTTCCTATTTTAAGGCACTTACAGGTTGATTCATGGGCAATTTGAACCCATAAGCAGTTACGGTGATGAAACCCAGAGACCAAACGATATCACATTCCTTATCTTGGCCAGGGAGCACACTCTCCCCTCCGCCTGCTGTCACATACGCTGTCACCTTGAGAGGTGTTATCCCATTACTGTCTCTGACGGGATGAGCAGGGAGATGTCACTGCCAACAGCACCATGAGATATGCGCGCATCCGAAGATGAATCGGGCAGCCACCCAGAAAGCCAGCCTTGCCGTGGCAAAAGGCAAGAGGGAAGAAACTCAAGTCCTAACCGGATGAGAACGTCCTGTAAATACAACTTTCACCTCACTGCCCATTAGGTGATGATTTTAAAGGCGAGCTATAAAAACTTCTGGAGAAGGAAATGAAATGATTGTACAAGTGGGCACCTGGAAATTATTCGGGACATAAAAAGAAACATTAGCTTCTCATGCACGATAACAGAGGCCAGTTAGAGCCCTTCGTTAGACACACAAACATCAGTGACGATTCTACACGTAATCTAACATGTGGATCCACGCAGAAGCCACTAAATATTCAGCTGGATTCGAATCACATTGGATGGAACTGCTTAGTATAGGTCACCCCGTTTTCCCCAGCACTTCAGGACAGTTGGTGCCTCGCTCAGGGGAAGCTCAGGGCTATTTGAGGCTTGTACAGCATCAGTTTAGAGGGGATATAAAATGCATATGAACTAGCTGGGATGGCAATTGAGTGTGTGATCAGGTTGAGTAGGAATTCGTGTTTCATAGACCGGTAGAATTCAGGCACAAGTGACCATCAACCCTTTCACTGAACTGGGGGAGACACTGGGGCCCAGGCAAGACAGTGACCCATTCAAGGTCCACCACTCGTTAGGTGGAGGGCACGAAATCCAACCTGAGTCTCCCAGGTCCCCGTTCAGTGTTCCTACATGACTTGCTACTTGTAGCTGACCCAGAGGCTGAGATGTCTTGAGGTAAAACTACTTGAAATGCTAGGATCCGGCGTGAGGCAGTGGTTCTCAACTCTGGCTGCATACTAGAGAACCTGGAGGAATTTTGAAAAACTCCTGGCTGCAAACCAGAGCAATTAATTCAGATTCTCTGGGGTTGAGACATGGGTATCTTCATTAAAAAAAAAAAAAAAAAAAAAAGCTCTCCAGGCGACTGCAATTTGCAGTTGAGAATTACTGCCTAAAGGGGTACCTGAATGATTTTAGAGAAGACCCAGCTTTCAAAGGCAGGACATCACCTGACTGAGAAGACTGTCGTGTCCAGGCTGATCTAGAGGCCTCTGTTACAGAGGAGCTGGAGATCAAACCAGCAATATTATCCTCATCTGAAGACTTCTTTATTAGCCAGACTGACACATGGGTTGCAAAGTCACCTTACTGGTGGCCAGAGAAGATGATGGCACATCTATGAGCCCTGCCCAGCTGATGCCAGCTTTGTTCTCAGTCAGTCCAACAGTGGATTCTCCACCCCACGTGCATGGTACCAGGATGGTACCCAACCTAAGATGCATGAGTTTTTCTTTTTTTTTTTTTTTAATGTTTTCATTTTAATGGTGAGATCTTTATTTATTTATTTATTTTTAAAGATTCCATTTATTCATTCATGAGAGACAGAGAAAGAGAGAGAGAGGCAGAGGCAGAGGGGGAAGCAGGCTCCCCGTGGAACAGGGAGCTGATGTGGGACTTGATCCCAGGACCCTGGGATCATGACCTGAGCCGAAGGCAGATGCTCAACTGACTGAGCCACCCAGGCGCCCAAGATGCACAAATTTTGAAAGCAAACATAGAACTGTCCACAGAACTTTGTGCAATGATGGAAATGTTCTCTGTCTGCGCTGCCTTATGCAGTTGCCACTGGCCACCTATGGCTACTGAGTACTTAAAATGTTGCAAGCAGAACTAAGAAACTCTTATTTCATTTTAATTATTTATGTGCTACATTTCAATAATCACACGTTTAGTGACCACTGCATTGGACAATGAAAAAGTGGTCTTGGAACTGTCCCAACCAGGTGGGTGACATGGAATCTGTAGATGAGAAAGATAAATATTTTAACTTTAAACCGTGTGGTCGCCTATTCATCTATACATGTCATTAGATTGCTCAGCAAGATCGAACATTAAAAAAAAAAAAACAAAAAACTTAGCTTTGTGACAATAAAGGCACAAGTAACATTAATTTTCTTTTTAAAGTCTTTTGTGTATTCGGTTTTCCTTTATAAACAAGATCACGGAGTTGAGTGAGAACATTCTGGCTTTGGAACATTATAGTATATGACAAGTTTTAGGAACAGCAAATATTTTATAGCAACTGCCTTGCTCTCAGATGCTTAAGAATCAGGTTGCAGGAGTGATGGAGGTATTGTTTCATCTAATGACAACCTTTCCATGGAAACTCTTCCAAAAGCAAGTTATGTGAATGCCAATATCAACTTACTCTCCCAGGAACACTTAAGCACCAAACTCTCCTAATGCAGGGACCCTTGGCCAAGGAACGTGACTAAACTTTTTTGATGACTTCGTTCAGCTCCAGAAACGGACTCTTTTAGGCCCTGCATTTGAGATGAGATTCCTGGGAAGTCAGTATGCTTATCCTATGAAACATTCCAACAGTCAGTTATTTTTGGTTAGCACTTTATTTTTCGTATGAAAAACCGTATCATGCCCACAGAAATGCAAACCTGCTGCTATCTCTATCTTGCTATTTTATCTCATCCTTAAATATTTGACAGAGTTACTTGATTTATTCTAAAATTTGAGGGCTAATACATTTAAGCCATAGTCCATCACGCTTGGTGGTTGTAATGACTCTGACCAACCTCACTTCACTATCATAAAACCAGGGGTTATGAGCGATGCCTGCTTGTTTGCCAGGTGGGGGATGAGCACTCTTTGTATTTCACTGAAAGGTGGAATAGGCCATTTGTTTATGGAGTAAGAGAAGATCTAGTCAAGAGGTGGTACAGAGGACGGCGCACAGAGGCAGGTGCCTGAAGGCTAAAGTTTAAGCCCTGACACCAACTTACCAGTAATGTAACCTTGAGTACTACAGCACTTAATTTTTCTGAGATCCATTTTCCTTATTTGCATAACAGCAATATTACCTCCAGGGGGGCTGTGAATACATCCTAAGGTGACATATGTTTTTGTGCTTTGTAAACTGGAAGCATTATCCAGGTGTGAATTATCAGGATGGGAAAGTGTGGCCAATTCTTTTCCAAGTCCTGCATATAACCCTTCATTTTGGGGTCCATGTGGAAATGACCCAAAATGTACACATTTCATTGGCCTTAAAACGGATATTCTTTTTTTTTTTAAATTTAAAACTGGTATTCTCTAACATGTTTTTATTGTGGTAAAATAGATATAACATACAATTGACCATTTTAACATTTTCTAAGTGAACAGTTCAATGGCATTAAGTGCATTCATGTTGCTGGCAACCATCCCCATTGGCTAGCTCCAGAATTGTTTCCTCTTCCCAAACTGAAACTCTGCTCCCACTAAACAATTACTCTGCATTTCCTCCACCTTCCCCCATCCCAGCCTCTGGCAACCACCATTCTACTCTCTATGAATTTGACTGTTTTCGTATCTCATTATAAGTATAATCATACAATATTTGTCCTTTTAAGTCTGGCTTGTGTCACTTAGTATAACGTCTCAAGGTTCATCTGTTTTGTAGCATGTCAGAATTTCCTTTCTTTTTAAGGCTGACTGATATTCCATTGTACGTATATACCATATTTTGTTTATCCATTCTTCTGTTGATGGACAGCTGGCTTGTTTCCACCTTTTGTCTGGTGTGAATAATGCTACTGTGAACCGGTGTGTACAAATATCTGTTTGTGTCCCTGCTTTCAATTCCTTGGGTTTATACTCAAAAGGGAAACTGCTGGATCATATGGTAATTCTATTTTTAATCTTTTGAGGAACTATCACATTGTTTTCCATTGAGGCAGTACCATTTTATATTTCCACCAACAGGGCACAAAGATCCTAATTTTTCCACAACCTGAGTTATCTTCTGTATTTAGTTTTTGAAAAGAGCCATCCTAATGGGTATGAGGTAGATCTCCCTTTGGTTTTACTTTGCTTTTCCCTAATGATTAGTGATTTGAATATATTTTCATATGCTTGTTGCCATTTGCATATATTCTTTGGAGAAATTTTTCCTCAAGTATTTTGCCCTTTTTTTTGGACGTTTACAGCAGCTTTATTCACAATTGCCAATATTTGGAAGCAACCAAGAAGCTCTTAAGTAGGTGAAAAGATAAACTGCATACATCCAGACAATGGAATATTATTCAGTGCTAAAAATAAATGAGCTATCAAGCCAGGAAAAGACATGGTGGAAACTTACATACATACCACTAAGTATAAGAAGCCTATCTGAAAGGGCTACATACTTTATGATTCCAACTATAGGTTGTTTTGTATAAATAACATGTGATCAAGCTCACAGAAATTCCCAAAATGTGGAGGTGTGGGGAAACCAGAGATAAGGGGCAAATCGGACACCCTACCCTAGGCGTGTGGGGTGGGTGTCTTTATGAAAATCCCCTGCGACCAACAAGGAATAACCAGACCCTAAAAATGAAGTAAGCCATTGAAGGTGTTATCACTAGTTCTTGCTCAATGGTGGTAGCAAAGAAATGTTAAAAGGATTTAAGTTCCCAGGTTAGCTTTCTATAAAAGACTAACCCTAAAGACCCTCATTGGCAACCCTGTCGGGACCCCTCTCACTCTTGAGAACTTTTTCTATATCTTCACTTAATAGACTTCTATCATTTTACTCACACACACACACAAAAAAGTAAAGAAAAAAAAAGAAATAAAAGATCAGTGGTTTCTGGGGGTGGGTGGTGGTGGGGTAGACATGAACAGATAAAGCACAGAGGATTTTTAGAACAGTGAGAATACTTTGTATGATATTATAATGATGGAGATACGTCCTATACTTTTGTCCAAATCAATAGGACTCTACCAAGAGTGAACTCTAAGATAAACTGTAGTTTGGGTGATTATGATGTATTAATCTTAATTAATGTAATGCACCTTAATTAATGTAAGGTTCATCCTTGGTAACAAATATACTATTCTGGTGAGTGATGTTGATAATAGGGGATGATATGCATGTGTTGGTATTTTGCCCATTTAAACATGACATTCTTAATGTCGATGAGAGTATATGCATTTTGTCAAAAAATATTTCAGAATCTAACAGCAAAGTCATAATGTCCTTAAAAGTAACTGTTAAATGACTCCATGTTGTTACTATTCTTACTGTGATTTTAATCTTTATCATTCTTACTGCTAATTAATCAAAAATGATCAAATACTGGCCATGTTCCAGGCACTGAGCTAAGTTGTGCACAACTACGGACTTACTGGATCTTCACAAGCCAGAATTATTAGTATTCCCATTTTATGGTGGAGGAAAACTGAGGCTTAGAGAAGCTAAGCAGTTTGGTCATGTTTCATGTAGCTATTAAGCGGAAGAAGAAGAGTTTGAACTCCGGCATTCAGATGCCAAAGTCCTTGCTCTCAACCACCATCCATTACTACCTCTCCATGATGGATGCTCCTTGGTGATATACTGACAAACCTTATGGGACACGCATGTTAGAGGAACAATAAATAATAGGTTATTGCTCATGATCTTTCATTTCAGAATACTTAAGGAGATTCATGGACTCATTTCTGTGACTATTCTATGTTCTTCTGAAGTGATCCAGCAATATGGCTATAATTTGCTCTTATTTAATAGCCCAAAGATGAGATGTATTTTGGAATATGCCTGAAAAATTATATTCCACAACACCATACTGTCATGGCTTAACAGTTTGCTAGGGGAAAACAGATAAGGCATAATTACTTTTGGTATTCAGTATTCTTATATACTACTCAAAGAACCATTTGCACCTCATCCATTTCTTCCCCACAAACCGTTATTGAGTGCCTATCATGTGCGAGGTACGATTCCATGTTCCAGGTGTACAAACAGATAAAGCCTTGCTCTAATGGGTGTTGAGGGAAGATATAACAGGCAGTGAACATGGAATTGCATAAAAATTTCTGTATCAAGTAATGGTGAGGACTAGGAAGAAGAATAAAGCAGGTAAGAGGAGAGGGAGGTTTTAAGGTGTGGGGAGGGACTGACATTTTAGACAGGGCTACCAGGGAAGGCATTTATAATCAGATGATGTTTGAGAGAAGCCAGAATGAAATAAGAAAATGAGTAATGGGTAAAGAACATTTTAGATAAAGGGAACAACCAGTACAGACGCCCTAAAGCAAGAGTCTCCCTGGACTGTTTGTATAACAACGAGGAAGTAAGGGTGAGTGGAACAGCATGAAAGGGGAGCTGAAACTCACGAACTCTGCTGTTCCTTGAATTCTGTTGTTAAATTGACAACAACAGAGTTTATCAAATGGCAGGGACCCTGGTGGGACCAGAGCTGAAATATACCACATCTAAGATCTGCGCTGGGAGAAATAATACAAAAAACATAGATTGCTCTTGCAGAGCACATGACACCTGAATTATTTTTCTCTCACCTGGGGGACCATGAATCAGAAGTGTTATGAAAAGGAATTATCCAGGGGGTAAGGCACTTCTTGGTCTGGATTAAAAATACTATGTGCTTATATCTACATATGCACACACCCAACAGGAAGTTAAGATTAATTTCTTCTACATCAAATGATAAGCCCTCCGATATCAGATACATTTGCTCTTTCAAAAAACCAGTGATGGTCACCAAATCCTCTCTATTGGAGAAAGAAAAGTCTACAGTTGAGATTTGTTAAAAGATTAAAAGAAGAGGATTCATGTGTGAGGGTTCATCTGTGAGTTCAAATACAATTTTCTTATTATAAACTTTTGTTCAAAAAATTTTGCATTTAAATGGTTGTTCCAAAAAATTTGACATTAGAACCACAGATAATTTAAGAAAAATATAACCCTTCTAGCGTTTATAAAAACCTTGAGAAATCAAAATCAAGAAAATATATTAGTTTCAGCATTATGTGTATACATCTGCCAATTTTCCATATTGGATTTCTACAGTTAATTCTGAATATATCAATCCACATACCCTGGAAAATAACAGTACTTAATTCTATGCCATCATTATATATAATGGTCTGATTTTTACTGTATATTTAAGTAAATACTGGAGTAACCACAAATTATAGTTCTCCAGCTCATATAGAATGAACTCCCATGCAGATAACTCCCAAATTGGAACAACACAAGTGACTGTATTTTAGAATAATATGCAAACATTCAAAATCTCTTTCCAAAAAGAGCCTGTCATGTTTGTTGCAGAATAAAAATAACCTCAGTCAAGTGCAGAAAAGAAAGGGTCCTCTAGGATCACAGCCTTCAAACACCACTGCCAAGCATGGAATTTTATTCTCAAAAACAAGAGGACACTAAACAAGAGGTGATAAACTAAAGGCACATCAAAGGAGTAAGTGGGAGAGTTGGGGAAACAGTTTAAACATACAGAGAGAGGCTAAAAATAAAAACAATGAAATCATCCAGATAGAGAATTGGCTGCAGGAGTGTGAGGTGGAAGAGAGGGCCGCTATTTGATTTCTAAAAAGAGGCCTTCACTGCTTGAACCATTTCAAACATTTCAAGCCATTCAAAACATGTCTGTGCGGCCACCACTTCCCCACAATGTCTAATATACTGTAGCTACTCAAAATTAATAATGCACTCGATAAATAAAATCCGAGTAAAATGCAGGTGCTTAATCAATACTGAATCAGAATTGAATCCATCTTGAGGCAAGCGTACAGGAGGATGATGGTTTTCACTCTAACTTTATGTTTTTTTGTGATGTCTACACTTTATAAAAATTACTAAACACATTTGTTTTCTATTTTAAAAAAGACATTGACATCAGATTGCACTAAAATAAGTAAGATGTAACTTTGGCTCCAAAGTCATTAAGAGTGAGTTCATTGCAAGTAGGTTGTTCAGTTAGCTCTTTCAGACTTTTGGAAGATGCCAGCAACAGAAAACCGAGAGAAGGACTAAATACATATAGCACTGGTCAAGCTTTTTCAGGAAGGCATGTCTCAGCCTGTCTCCCGCAGAAGAAAACAGAATAGAGGCTTTCCAACACCATCTCTACAAAGTGGAGGAGAAACAGTTTCCCTTTTCACCCCAGGGTTCTTGAAGTCATGCTGGGATGATGGCCCCCCTCCCCTTTCAAGTTGTGCCCACGGTCCTCCCCGCTTCCTCAGATTATAAATCCATCAGGTAACAGTTTAGCAAGAGCTTGGAATTCCGTGAAAAATACCACTGGCTTTCTAAACAAAGTTGTTTGCAGCAAAACAGAATCAACCTCCAGAAAAAAAAATTATATATAATTTTTATATATAATAATTTTTATTTATAATTTTTATAAAAAATAATATAATAAAATTATGTATATATATATATATATATATAGTATATAAACTAACAAATATGTACTATTAGTTTATCCTGCCACTAATTGAACTGCAGATAGAAGTGAGGGAGTTGCCTGAAAACTGAAAACATGAATTTTGTTGCCCTCGTGCAAAACAACCTCCTAATATCTCTTGCCTTTGATGGTTTCTATTACATTCTAGAGCTCTAAGAGAAATAAGCTTGTCAGTACAAAATGCCTTAAAGGGCTGTCCCTCTTCAGAACTGCTGAGAAGACATAGAATTTGTTGACTGAGAGGAGGCGATCAGTGTGTCCCCCAGAGACGGCATCAAAGGCAGATGCTTTAAGCAACTGCAGATTTAATGTGCTTCTTCCTTCATCCTTCCTCCCTGGCACACTGGCCTTCCCCTGGGACTGACTCTCATCAGACTGACAAAATGATTGTGTGTGGACTCATGGTTAGGCCCACGGATTTTCCCAAAGACCAAGGTGGCTTTGAAAGATAATACACAGCTCATTTTTACACTTGAGGCCCTTAGCCTATGTGCCTTAGAAGTTGTCTGGCTGAAAAATCTCATATGGAGCCAGCTAATTCACTCAGTTCTTTCCTTAAACCCAGGAGGCTAAAGGCTATTGAGTTTCATGAGAAATAAACAAAATTTCAAATTAACTATACCGACCTCCCATTTATGTAGACTAGCCACAGAAGGGATTGTTTGGGTTGGCAGAATAAAGTGATTAACTCAGAGTTACTGTCTATTAAGCTGGCTGACACCAAGAAAGTTATCTACTTTCTCAGTTTCCACATGCATAAAATGGGTGACAGTCATTGTACCTACACCAGGAGATTACGGTAAAACCTAAATGCATACATGAAAAGCACTAAAAACAATGTCTGATACATAGTAAGAGATACAATAAATGTTAGCTATAGCAATGAGAATAATGCAACCTATATTATTCATATCACATTTTGGTGGACCAATTTCCACTGAAACTTAATTATTAACATGAAGAGATGTATAGTACTGTGCACAGGTCAATCCCTCTTGTATGCTGATCCTTAAAGGAATTTTAGGTTATCACTAGGGATGTGAATTATCCACACTGTCTCAAAAACATTTACTGAGGGTCTAATATTTTTCTTAAAATAGGAATTCAAAAATGAATAAGACTCTAAGATCAAAGTCAGGAAGACTCAGAAATACACAAATGCAGAAGCAGTATATAAATGTATCAAATATATTGTACACCTTAAACTTGCACAATGTTATGTGTCAATTTCATATCAATTGAAAAAAAACCCTGGGGGCGCCTGGGTGGCTCAGTCGGTTAAGCGACTGCCTTCGGCTCAGGTCATGATCCTGGAGTCCCGGGATCGAGTCCCGCATCAGGCTCCCTGCTCAGTGGGGGGTCTGCTTCTCCCTCTGACCCTCCTCCCTCTCATGCTCTCTGTCTCTCATTCTCTCTCTCTCAAATAAATAAATAAAATCTTTAAAAAAAAAAAAAAACCCGGAAAACAAAACCCAAATGCTATGACAATATTTATTATGTGGAATGATAGAGACACACATAGAATTTTATGGGAATGTGGGAAGGAACATTGTGGTAGGCAAAACAACAGCCTGTTCAGAGATATGTATGTCCTAACCCCCAGAAAATATGAATATGTCACGTCACATATATGTCAAAAAGGAATTAGGATTGCTAAACAACTGACCTTAAAATAGGGAGAATATTCTGGATTTTCTGGGTGGGTCCAATGTAAACAGAAGAATCCTTAAAATTGGGAGGGGAAAGCTGAAAAAACCACTGATGTAGTATGAGAAAGACTCAACCATACACTGCTGGATTTGAAGCTGGAGGAAGGGGACCATGAACCAAAGAGTGCAGGTGGTTTGTAGAACCTAAAAAAGGAAACATATCCTATGTGAAGCCTATAGAAAGGGACAAGCCCTGTAGAAGCTTTGATTTTAGTCCAGTAAGACTCATTTAGAGGGACGAACAGTAGTTATATACAGTGAGAACATTCTGGGCCGAGGTTTTAGTTTGGATAAAGATGAAGATGTGATAGTTTCATTGATCCAATGAACAAAGTTTAAGAAGTTGAATATTTTAAAATGAGGCCGCATACATTTGCAGAGGTCCAGAGACGCCTGGCTGGCTTAGTCAGTTGAGCGTCTGACTCTAGA
Organism: Mirounga angustirostris; assembly: GCF_029215605.1. Taxonomy (NCBI): domain Eukaryota; kingdom Metazoa; phylum Chordata; class Mammalia; order Carnivora; family Phocidae; genus Mirounga; species Mirounga angustirostris. The sequence continues at coordinate 138,517,847 of NW_026991709.1, read as the reverse complement.
TTTTGGCTCAGGCCATGATCTCAGGGTCGTGGGACCAAGCCCCATGTTGGGCTTCATGCTCAGTAGGAGTCTGCTTGAGATTCTCTCCCTTTGTCCCTCCCCCCCCGAAATAAAAAAAAAATCTTTAAAAAATTTTTAAAAAAATTCACAGAGGTCCAGGTATAGGGAACGTAGCATAATAGGGAATACAGTCTTCAGCCAATAAAAAAGGGGGCCTCAGAGGTCTTTAATCCAGGAAATAATAAGGTCATCTCTGTGTTTTAGAAACATTACTAGAGTAGCAAGATGGAGAATGGGCTTGAAGAGGGCATCCTAAGAAAAAGGAGACCATATAAGAGGTCCGATTGAGGCGTGGTGGAATCTGCATTAAGGCTGTAGGAGTCAGATGGGAAAGGAAGAACCATTTGAGGAAATACTGGCAGAAAAATTGGCTGCCTATTAATGATGCTTTGAATGTGAGGCATGAGAATAAAGATGGAATCCAGAACAACCTCTGCATTTCTAGCAGTGACTGGGAAGATGAAGGTACTCACAAATGAGACACCAAATGGGAGATGAAGAAGGGTTGATTTAGGGGAAGATAATGAGTTTCTTTTTGAATGATCTGGGATGACCAGAAGGAAACCCACAGCTGACAGCCAAAGAGGGGCATCTGGAACCTGTGGGAGCCTGGGCTGATATCATTTGACATCTGGAATGAGAGGTCACCATCAGTGTATGGAGGACAATTTGAACAGTAAGACAGGGTGACATCACTCCAGAATGAGAACAGTGGGCTGAAGGTAGGGGCCTGGGAGACAGTAGCATGTAAGAGGTGCTAAAAAAAAAAAAAAAAAAAAAAAAAATGTTCATGAAATAAATGAAGGAGAAATGAGCAGGAAACAGCTGGGAGAACTAGCAAGAGTAGCTTCCCAGAGCCAAGGCAATAGTTTCAAAGTTTCAAAAAGTGAAGGGAAGGAGACATAGGGTCAAATGTAACAGGGTTGAAAAAGATAGTAACTGGATGATGATGATGGTGGTGATGGTCCTGGTCATTATCATATAATTATAAAAATAATTATAATACATTATGACATTTATTTAACCAACACACATACACCATACATCCTACCAGAAACTACTCCTTATAAGTTTGAACTTAATTCCTATAACAATCCTACCACGTGGGTACTATTACTAACCCATTTTATAGATAATGAGAAAGAAACAGAGAGAGATTAAGTGACTTGTCCAAAATTACTCAGTAAGTGATGGGGCCAAGACTCTCTAGAGGTCACTTTCTTAACCACTAAGCACTGCTATCTCCCAATCCTATCTCATTTAATTTTCACCATACATAAGCCAGTGATTAGGTCCTGCCATCATCCTAATTACAGATAAAGGAACGAACCAAGGATTGGCAAAGTTAACCAACTTTGCCCAAGGTCAGCCAGCTTCAGTGGTAGGCTGAGATCAGGCTGAATGAATAGGCCTGTATATCGTTACTAATCAGTAGTAGTCTAATCAGAGGGAGGAGGCCGCAGATGACAAGACATGGTTTCCCCCATCCTCTGTTTAAGGCATGGGTTCTCTCTTCTCTCTTAACTGGGAGATAAGGTGAGGGGCTAATCTCATCCAATCAAGGACTGATCAGTTTTTTTTTTTGTTTTTTTTTTTTTTAAGGACTGATCCATTTTTAAACTTCAGTTCAATTCTGCTTTGTTCTTATCCCTTGGGTATAGACTCAGGCTTCGGACTAGGAGCCTGGAGAGTCTCTGTCTCCTATGGGATTGTGGGAGATTCCATCTGCCCTTTGGGGGTTTGTTACTTTTTTCCCCTCATGATAAAGGAGTGAACAAATCCCAACTAAGTGAACTATTCAGTCATTTGATTCTTATATGAACAGTAAGCGACCTCTGGGACAGTTATTTAAATTAGGAATTCTTTATTGGCTTGCAGCAGAAGATGGAGTCTCCAAAATCATATATCTATGTATTTCATACTTTACACAAAACACTGCAGCTTTCTTCTCTGTGAACAAAGTCCTGCAAAGCCCTACTGTTCTTGCATTCACTGTCTTCCAACCAGGCTTGAAGGAATGTAGTCAGGGTCCCCTATTCCAGGGAACTCTGACCACCGGGTATCAGAGGCTGATCTCTGAACACAGTTAGTACAAACAACAAACAGAACTGAAACTCAGCTGGGCCTTGTGCCCAAGAAAACCAGCCACACATGAACTCACACCACGGGGGAAGGAGAAAGGGAAAAAAGTTCCAAAAACAAACTGAGGAGAGAAAAAGGCAGGCTGAGAAGCTGGCTCCACACTGACTAGACCCCACATGAATGTGTGAGAGACAAGGCCTGAGAAAGAAAAGCTTCCCTAGACTTGCCCAGGAAAAGAGCTCTAATCTCTTAACTTGGAAAGCAATGATGGAGACCAAGAGCACTGACTCTAACGAGAGAGGAAATGGTTCCGGTTCACGTATAAAATAAAGTAAGCTTTGTTTAAAATGAAAAAAAAAAAAATCAGAAATGCTTTAACATCTTCTATGTGGAGTCATTCTAACTGAAGCACTTATTTGGAAATGTATTGATTAAAATAATAATACCTGTTGTAACAGAGAAACCTGAAATTTCAGTGGCTTAACACAATAGAAGTTTATTTTTTGGTCATGGAAGGTCCAATGACTGGATGGGTGAAGGCACGGCAATGCTCTGCTCCAGGCAGTCATTTAGGGACCTAGGATAAAGAGAGCTCTATCATCTGTCACATGGAGCTTCCTGGGTTGTTCTGGACGTTGACATCCAGCTAGCAGAAAAGGAAGAGAGTGAAGGATTATACAGGAGATTTTATTCACTGGGTCAACAAGTGATATATGATACTTTTGCTTATATACCACTGGCCAGACAGAACTCTGTCACATGGCCACACCTTAAATACTGGGAGTATTGGGAGATGTAGCCTCAGGCTGGGCAACTACTTTCCAGCAAAAACTCCCTTTGATGGAAAGGGCACACTGACCACTGGTGGAAGCAAGATGTCATTTTCCCACAGACGTGCTGATCTTTGCCACATCTGTCTACTGTATTGGTTTGAAAAACAATAGAGGAAGAGAAGAAGTAAAATCACCAAGTACATCCTGCTCTGCTTAATTAGTGTTTCTTGAGAGCTATTGTCACTTTGGGTGAGACAGTTCTTCGGTTGCTGGACTGTGTCTCACACTGTAGTAAGTTCACATCCCTGACCCCTGGCCACGAATGCCAGAGTACTTCCAGACACCATGACAACCCAAAATGCTATCCATTTCCAAATGCCCTTCTCTGGGTTGGGACTACCATGGCCGAAAACCACTGAAAGTCAGAACTTCAAGGTACTGGCCAATTCTTAATTCTTGCTGGATCAGATTATCAGAGTTGTCTCATCAAACAAACCTTCCAGTGGCTTCCACTCTTGTTAACATCCCCCTAGAACGTCATGTATTCTGCCTACTCTACCATATCAGATGTGACCATACAACAGTGGGCCTGCTGCCGCTGCAAACATCAGTGCTGTGCATTCAAAGCAGTCACCTTAGGGTGACTAGCCATTTAGTGTAATAAGGTTATCATTTCTTTAAATGTTTTAGAACTTTCCTTTTGGAATCATCTTCAGTGACAGCGCTATGTAAAAACGTGTAGTCACTGACCTTCAGGGAACCTCAGAGGTTCCTGAGTCCAACGTTCTGTTTAGTCTGTACTTTCTATCAAGCCTCTGCCAGGAGTTCCTCAACTTTTATTCATCCAAGAGCATGTGTCCTGAGCACAGCGCAGTGAAAAGTAAGTTACTGACCTCATAGTTTAATAAGAAAGACTGGTATATAGGTGGATCTTTTCAATGTAAGTATGTAAATGCCACAGCTCAGGAAGGAAGGGAATGCTTAGAATACAAATGAGGGAGAGATTAAACTGTCTTCAAGAGTAGACACTGATTTGTGTGCTTCGATGGAAAGGGTTGAGTTTCCCAGATTGAGACACTAGGGTGGTAGTAGGGATATCATTTGGCACGTGCTTGGGGAGACTACAGGTATTATAAGGGACTTGGGGATGGAGGAAGCCAAGGACTAAGGTGCCTGAGAAAGACAGAAGAGGAATGGGATGGATGGATGGAAATTGGATAAAAAGAGAAGGTCTGGGAGGACTACTGTGAAACAGAGAGTGGGCTGAGCATGAGAGGGAATGGAGGCAGCAAGCACTTTGATGGACTTGAAGGGACTTGGAGACCAGGCCTTCAGTGTAAACATCTCTAATGATACAGACCTCCTGAGGAAACCGACCTCGTATCTGACAATTTTTGATTTTCCAAAGGTCTTCTCAATACTCAGCCAAAACCTGCCTCACCTTCGTTCCTACCCTATGCTCTGATTCTACTCTTCTAGATGCACAGATGGAGCATAATCACTATTCCATAGATCAGTCCTTCCAGAATCCAAAGACCGTTGTTTCAGCTCCACGAATATCTCCTCTTCCTGGGCTAAAGTTCCTCTTCATATGTGTTTTTCTGTTAGTATGTTTTTAATCCCCTTTTCATTCTTATCATAGTTCTCTGTGCTGGACACATTCTACTTGGTCAACATGTCCCTTAAAATATGGTACCCAGATGGAACATACTATTCCAAGTGTGGTTCACCAGCATAATCTTTGATCTGCATTTGAGCATCAAATGAAGTTACCAAGCAGGCATACCACATTACTGAGTCATGTTGAACTTCCTGTCAACCACTGTGAGTGTTGCTGGTAAGCTCATTCCTTATTCCATTTAGTGGCAGATGTTTTTTAAATGTGAGTGTGTAACTTTACAGATACAATTAATGTTTCCCTTGGTAAGATTTGGTCCATTCTTTTAGGTTGTCAAGAGCTTTGGAATAGTCCTTGTCTTTTTTTTTTTTTTTAAAGATTTTATTTATTTGACAGAGAGAGACACAGTGAGAGAGGGAACACAAGCAAGGGGAGTGGGAGAGGGAGAAGCAGGCTTCCCGCGGAACAGGGAGCCTGATGTGGGGCTCGATCCCAGGACCCCGAGATCATGACCTGAGCCGAAGGCAGATGCTTAACGGCTGAGCCACCCAGGCACCCCTGGAATAGTCCTTGTCTTATGATGTCTTAGGCAAGCACAATAAACATGATTCCAATGTTCTCTCTTTCATGGTCTTGATAATGATGTGTAATGATACAAGGCTAAGACAGAACTCCATAGACTGCCACCCAAGACCTCTAAAAAATAAACTGTTTATGTCACTCTTTATCTTCATCCTTGGGTCTTCTTACATTTTCCCATATTTTAACATCTTTTATTTTCACATCTGGGTTAATCAGAGAACTCCATGAGCAGCCAGCTTAGTTCCTTGAGTTTTTTTTTTTCCTCATCTGCTCCACTGATTACCCAATCAGAATTTCATTTCTGACACCCTCGTTTCCTTTTTGAGAAGACTATACTTTGGGTTGCTGTTCATAAATTTCTACTAAGGTCTGCCTAAATATTTAAAAAATTCTGAAGTTTGGTTATATGTCTAATTATGAACCACTTCTTAATACAGCATCTTGTTTTTTTTGTCTATATAAATTCCAAGATAACATGGATATCTTTAGAGGAATCTACCTCCTTAATCAATTTCTTCTTCATCCTTTAATTCCTCCTTACTTAACGATTAAATAAGCTTCCCTTGTTGCTCTTGCATCCTAGGAGATTGATTATGTCAACAAGGGTGGTACAATCAAGGGAAATGGATTTTCTACAATGAGGGAACCACACAAGAAAAGACAGAAAAGTAAAGATAACAGCATATTCTACAGATTCTCCATGTATGTATGTATGTTTGGTTCATAACCTCAGAAGTAGACAGGAAGGAACTGCATCTTTTCTGTAGAATACTGGTTCTTTTGCTTCTATCCCCCACAGAGGGATGGCAAGTACCCAATAGGGGGTCAACAAATGTTTTTGAATAACAACAATAACAACAACACGGGTTAATGTTTAAATGCACACAAACTTCCACCTGCTGGCTGAAGCAATTAAAATCCTGGAGCTTAGAAGACTATTTCTCATAGAAATATCTATAAACACAGACATTTACATGATAGATCAAGAGACAGTTATTAATAAATAAAAGTTTAGAAGGAAAAAAACCTACCTTTAAAAAGACTCACTGAAAAGCCAGTAAATGGGTAAAAAATAAATATTATAAATCAATTTATAAGCACAAACAAACACACATCCACACTGGCCATTACTTGCCCAGACTTCAAGTATAAAAGTAATTCATTTTAAAGCCCCCCCAAAGTTATATATTAAAAGACCAGGTTCTGGGAGGGGGGGCTGTCCAAGATGGTAGCATAGGAAGCTCCTCAACACACCTCCTCCCAGGGTCACACTGAATCTACAGCTATATATGGAACAATTCCCTCTGAAAAAAATCTGAAAACTAGTTGAACAAATCCTTCAAACAAATGGCAAAAGGGTCACATTGAGATGGATAGGAGAGGTAGAAACATGGTCTCCCCCAAAATCCCACTCCCCCAGTGTGGTGAATCACCACTGGGAGGGATCTCACAAACAGGGAGCTTCTGCCTGAGGAGTAAGGGGCTCCTGTCCCAAACAAGCCATTCCAATTCTTGAAACTTGCAATGGACAGATGAGTCCCCAAAAGGTCTGGCTTGGAAAACCAATAGGACTTACATCCAGGAGACATAAGGGCTGTAGGGAACTGAGGTACTTCTATTAAAGAGCTCACATACAGAGTCACTTGCCCCTGCGACCAGCAAAAAAGCAGCAGCTGGAATGATACCTACACCATATGTGAAGGAGATTCATTTGCTAATCTTACGCATCTGCAAGAGGGGCAGGAGTGTGTTGGGACTTTCCTAGGGAATGGAGGCACTGGCAGGAGCCATTTTTGTACTTTTCCTCTACCTTGATAACATTGGCAAATGCACCCTGGCCCTGTACTCTCCCCATGCCTTACTAATGCCAGTGGATGTGCCCAGATCTTGCACTCTCCCACTGCCTAAGCTGGTGGGCATGTGCAGTCCACAAAGGGGTGCCCCTTGATCATCTGGCTCTGGTAGCAAGAAGGGCTTATATTTCTGGGTCCCAAGGGTCTGTAACAATCAGAGACACAGTTTTTGGTAAGCTACCACTCCCAGGGCATTACACAGACAGCAGTCTTCATATGATAAAGGCCTATATATTTGTCCTAGACCTTCATCCTGAGGAGCAGACTTCAGATTTGCCACACATTTAGAGGCTAGAAAGTTGCTCTCAGGAAACATGGGCTGGGGGATGCCGTCTTTGCACTCTCCCTATCCCTCTCTCCAAATCATCAGTAACTTCTAGGAAGGAGTTCATACACTTGTCCGGAGCCCCTATATTTGCAAAGTCACCAAGAGCATACTACATCACCTGGTTTGGAGGCCATGAAGATGTACCAGTTGCAATCAAAAAGGACTGCATATTTATATTTGCATACTTTAAAAGCTGCTGCCTGAGGGTCTGGCTTCCAATCTGAATGAAACTAAAACTGATTAAGATCTCTCCCTTTGGGGGTGCCTGGGTGGCTCAGTCGGTTGGGCGACTGCCTTCGGCTCAGGTCGTGATCCTGGAGTCCCGGAATCGAGTCCCACATCGGGCTCCCTGCTCAGCGGGGAGTCTGCTTCTCCCTCTGACCCTCCTCCCTCTCATGGTCTCTGTCTCTCATTCTCTCTCACAAATAAATAAATAAATAAAATCTTTAAAAAAAAAAAAAAGATCTCTCCCTTTGGAACATTTTCAAGTCTTGGCACACCCCCCAAAAATGGGACCTATAAAGAATAAATCAACAGCTGGGGCAAATTTGAATGACAAGGTTTATGTCCTACCCAAGGCCACTCCTTCAAGACTGGAAGAAGTAACTGCTTTGCTTAATCTATGTAAACAGAGAGTCAAGCAACATGGGGAAACAGTGTAATATGTTCCTAATGAAAGAACAAGATAAAAAAAAAAAAAAACCTTAATGAAATGGAGATAAGAAATTTACCCAATAAAGACTTTAAAATAATGGTCATAAAGATGCTTACCCAAATTGGGAGAAGAATGAACAAAAAGAAATAAAATATAAGAAAGTACCAAACAGAAGTCACAGAGCTGAACAATATAATAACTCAACTGAAAAATACACTAGAGAAGTTCAAGAGCAGACTAGATGAAGCAAAAGAAAGAATAAACAATCTAAAAGACAAGGCAGTGGAACTCACATAAACAGAGCAGCAAAAAGAAAAGAGTATTTTTTTTTTTAAGATTTTATTTATTGAGAGAATGAGATAGAGAGCACATGAGAGGGGGAAGGGTCAGAGGGAGAAGCAGACTCCCTGCCGAGCAGGGAGCCCGATGCGGGACTCGATCCTGGGACTCCAGGATCATGACCTGAGCCGAAGGCAGCTGCCCAACCAACTGAGCCACCCAGGCGCCCAAGAAAAGAGTATTTTAAAAAATGAAGATGGTATAAGAGAACTATGGAACAACATCAGGCAGAGGAACTTTTGTGTTATAAAGAGTCCCAGAAGGAGAAGAGAGAAAGAAGGGAGCAGAAAACCTGTTTGAAGACACAATGGCTGAAAACTTCCTAATATGGGGAAGGAAACAGATATCTAGAGCCAAGAAGCCCCGAATTCCAAATAAGATGAAACCAAAAAGATCCACACCAAGACACATTATAATTAAAATGTCAAGAGTTGAAGAGAGAATCTTAAAAGCATCAAGAAAAAAAAAAAAAAAAACCAACTTGTTATGAACAGAGGAACCCCCATAAGGCTATCAGCAGATTTTCAGCAAAAATTCTGCCAGCCAGAAGGGAATGACACAATATATTCAAAGTGCTGAAGGAAAAATCTTCCAACTAACTATATCTGGCAAGGTTATCATTCAGAATTTAAGGAAAGAGAGTTTTTCAGGCAATAAAAAGCTAAAAAAGTTCACCACCCCTAAACCAGCCTTACAAGAAGGGTTAAAGGGATTTTTTTTTTAAGCTAAAAAGAAAGGGCATTAATTAGTAATAAGAAAACATATGAAAGTATAAATTTCACTGGTAAATATATAGTAAAAGTAGTGAATTAATCACATGAACTAGTATGAAGGTTAAAACAAAAGTAATAAAATAACTATAACTATGATAATCAGGGGATGCATAAAATAAAAATATGTAAAATGGACATCAAAAACATGAAACATAGGATGGGGAGTAAAACTGTGGAGTTTTAGAATGTGTAAAAACTTAACTTGCTATCAACTTAAAATACACTGTTACACATGGGCTATTATACATGAACCTCATGGTAACCACAAAGCAAAAACCTATAGTACATACACAAGAGATAATGAGAAAGGAATCTGGCATAACACTAAGTCATCAAACCACAAGAAAAGAGAACAAGAGAAGAAAGAAAGCCAAGTAGAACTATAAAACAGCCGGGAAACAATTAACAAATGGCAATAAGTACATACCCATCAATATTTACTTTAAATGTAAACAGACTAAATTCTCTAATCAAAAAAAGAGAGCATGGCTGAATGAATTAAAAACAAACAAATAAATAGACAAAAAGAAACCCAAGACCAATCTATATGCTGTCAATAAGAGGATTACTTTAGGTGTAAGGACACATGCTGACTGAAAGTGAAGGATGGAAAAAGGTATTCCATGCAAAAGGAAAACAAGGAGAGCTGGAATACCTATACTTACATCAGACAAAACAGACTAAAGCAAAAATTGTAATAAAAGACAAAAAAAGAGCATTGCATGAAGACTATGCAATGGGAAAAAGACAGTCTCTTTAACAAACTATGCTGGGAAAACTGGACAGCTATATGCAAAAGAATGAAACTTTCTTACACCACACACAAAAATAAACTCAAAATGGATTGAGGACCTAAATGTGAGACCTGAAACCATAAAAATCCTAGAAGAGCACACAGGCAGTAATTTCTCTGACATTGGCCATAGCAACATTTTTCTAGATATGTCTCCTGAAGTGAGGGAAATAAAAGCATCCAAATTGAGAAGGAAAATGATAAATTGTCACTATTTGTGAACATGATTTTATATATAGTACATCCTAAAAACCCCACAATAAAGCTATCAGAACTAATAAATGAATTCATTAAAGTTGCAGTGTACAAAATCTGTTGTGTTTTTATTTATCTATTTCTATATTTTAAATATTTTTTTATTTATTTGAGAGAGAGAGAGAGCAGGAGAGGAGGAGCAGAGGGAGAGGGAGAAGCAGGCTCCCTGCTCAGCAGGGAGCCTGATGTGGGACTTGAACCCAGGACCCTTAGATCATGACCTGAGCCGAAGGCAGACAATTAACCAACTGAGCCACCCAGGTGCCCCATATGTTTTTATACACTAACAACAAACTATCAAAAAGACAAATGAAGAAAACAATTCCATTTACAATTGAATCAAAAGAATAAACCATCGAGGATAAATTTAACCAAGGACATAAAGATCTAGACACTGAAAACTCTAACAGAGTGATGAAAAAAACTGATGAAGACACAAATAAATGGAAAGATATTCTGTGCTCATGAATTGAAAGAATATTGTTAGGATGTCCATATTACCCAAAGCAATCTACAGATTCAAAGCACTCTCCACCAAAATCCAAATGTAATTTTTCACAGAACTAAAACAATCTATAATTTGTGTAAAACCACAGAAGATCCCAAATAGCCAAAGCAATCTTGAGATAAATGAACAAAGCTGGACACACCATACTTTCTGATTTCAAACTATACTACAAAGCTATAGCAATCAAAACAGATGATACTGACATAGAAACAGACCCATAGATCAATGAACAGAATAGAGAGCCCAGAAATAAACCCATGTATATTTGGTCAATTAATTTGCAACAAAAGAGGCATGAATATGCAATGGGGAAAGGAAAGTTTCTTCAGTAAGTGGAGTTCAAACTGGACAATCGTGTAAACATACAAAAGAATGAAGCTAGACTATCTTATACCATACATAAAAATTATCTCACAATGGATTAAAGACTTAGATGTAAGACCTGAAACCATAAAACTCCTAGGAGAAAACACTAGTGGTAAGCTCCTTGACATCAGTCTTGATTTTTTGGGTCTCACTCCAAAAGCAAAAATAAATGGGATTACATCACACTGAAAATCTTCTGTATAACAAATAAAGCTATCAACAAAGTGAAAAGACAACCTGCTGAATGGGAGAAAATATTTACAAATCATATATCTGATTAGGGATTAATATCCAAAACATATAAAGAACTCATACAACTCAGTAGGTTAAAAAATAAACCATCCAATTAAAAAATGGGCAGAGGATATGAACAGGCATTTTTTTCCAAAGAAGACATACAGATGGCCAACAGGCACATGAAAAGATGCTCAACATCACTCATCATCAGGGAAATGCAAATCAAAACCACAGTAAGATATTACCTCACACTTACTAGAAGGACTATTACCAAAAAGACAAGAAATAACAAGTGGAAAGGATGTGGAGAAAAGGAAACTTCCTGTACTGTTGATGGGAATGTAAATTAGTACACTCACTGTGGAGAAAAGTTTGAAGGTTCCTCAAAAAATTAAAAATAGAACCATCATATGATCCACCAGTTCCACTTCTGGGTATTTGAAGAAAATGAAAACATTAATTCAAAAAAGTATATGCACTCCTGTGTTCATTGCAGCTTACTTATAATAGCTAAGATACAGAAGCAACCTAAATGTCCATAAACATATGAATGTATGTAAAAAAGTGGTGTACACACACACACACAGAGGAATGTTACTCAGCCATAAAAAGAATGACATCTTGCCATTTATGACAACATAAATGGACCTTGAAGGTATTATTCTAAATGAAATAAGTCAGAGAAAGACAAATACTGTATGATCTCACTTGTATTTGCAATCTAAAAACTAAAGCAAATTAACAAGCAAAACAAAATTCAGATACAGAGAACACAATGGTGTTGGTTAGCAGGGAGGCAGGAGGGGGGCTGTCACTAAAGGGGGTGGGTGAAGGGGGTCAAGAAGTACAAACTTCCAGTTATAAAATAAGTATGTCATCAGGATGTAATGGACAGTGTGGTGACTATAGGCAATAATATTTTAGTGCATATTTGAAAATTACAAAGAGAGTAAATCCTAACATTTCTTATCTCAAAAAAAAAAAATCTGTAACTTTGGTGACAGATGGTAACCAGACTTACTGTGGTGCTCATTTCACAATGCACACAAATACTGAATCATTACATTGTGTATCTGTAACTAAGGTAATTTTATATGTCAACTATATCTCAATAAAAACAAAACACTATGACTCTACACATGTATATGCTCTGTATCCTCAATTTCTCTATCAGGTCAACAAGGAAAGTTTGTTCCCATCAGTATTTCCCAGTAATAGTACTTAAAATAACCATATGAACGAAGAATCTCATGTATTAATATCAGAAAATAAAACAAAAACAAAACAAAAGACCAGGTTCTGGTAGTCTTTGGACTTTAGCAGCTCAACTAAAAAATAAAACTATACTGCATAAATCACTCTAATATGGTATAAAATCTGTACAGTCAGAATCTAACATTACAGTTTTTTCACCCAAAATTCAGCTCTGTAAGAGCCCTTCATGGCGAGTACTGATTCTTATTCATCAAGATAAATTTTATCTTTTTTATCTTTTACTTTTTCACTTACAGGGTGCATAATAATTAAGGATTTTGGTTGCCAAGGATGAAATGCTGTTTCAAACTCCAAGTTCAATTGTTTGGTGAATTTGTAATTGCACCCTTTCTGAGGGATGGGGAAGGCAGAGGAAGAAATTCACAAAAGTGACACAAAGCAGATAATAATAGAGTCCCATGAGGAATTCATAATGATATGCAAGGTGTGAGGGAAAGAAATTGTTTTCATCACAAGGAATGATCTCTGATCACCCACCACTAGCCATCACTAAGATGGCTATAGATCTCAGGACCCGCCTTGTATTCTAACAACAGATTAAACATCTAAGTCATGATCTCCAGAGAAAATTACTATTTGTCTTAATACACTGTGTCTGAGAAGTTGGGGATAAGGATATTTCAGAGAATTCAGCAGGCACTTCCCTTGAGATCACGGCTGGTGACAGAAAAAACGGGTGGGTGTTACCCCAAAGCTAACTCTAAATTTAAACTTGTCAGCAGACTTGACCTCTTCACCAATATTGGGCAGTGTCTAGGTTAGTGTGAGAGAGGGCTAGAAGGATGCTAACATTTGTTGAATGTACCAAGTATTAGGAATGGTTCTGGTTGTTCCTTGAATGTTCCATGTCAACCAATTCAAGTAACGATACACATGCCCAAATTACAGATGAGATCACTAAGCGTGACAGAAACACGGAAATGGCCCAACATTGTAAAGTCAGCTAGTGGCAGAGCCTAGAATCTCTCCAAATACGATTGCACTGTCTTCTGTTTTATCCTACCTCACCTTTTCTTAACATGTAGGGTAGATGCCAAGTACTTTTACGATGTGGCTTGATAGGCACCCAGATCATCCAGCATTCTCCCCCTAGCCCACATACACCCTGAGGCCTTGCCTTGATATTACACATATTAAGCATGGTTTTAATGCTCTCCCTGCTTTTAGGTGCTACATTTAAGGAAAGCTGTCAGAGAAGGAAAGACCAGCTGGCCACTAAGTTGAGCCCTCACTGATAGCATTTCCACTATCCTCAAGGGTTTCTCAGCTTTGCAAAACAGAAGTGGGATGTCATTTGTTGATTCAGAGATGATTAGGCTGTAGGTAAACTCATGTTTACCAAATTTGCAAGAAGCTGATTATTAACAGAGATGCTCATTTACTAAGTTAAGTGGAGAAGCTACCTATATCCAGAGAGGTAAATCCTGCTCTCCATGGAACTCCTTCTCTGTATAGGGTACCAGAGAAATTAAAGAGGAGAGGAAATACTACTGAAGTCTACTACCCAGGTTGTAGAAAAACCTGATGAACTATCTCCATTCCACAGTCAATGCATACCTTTGATGAACTGTACCAGCTACATATAACTTTCCTTTGGATAACAGGAAACTTGGGCAAATTTATAATAATGAATCATTAGATGTCTCTATATCATGCCAACCAACTGAATGGGTTGACATTTTATTTCAGATCATTTCATCCTATTTTCCTCAGAATATGGAATTCTAGCAACACATTTGCAAATGTTCTCTTAGGCTGTTAGTCTGGATTGGTTACATTCAGCCATTATGAAATGGATGATGGGACAACTGGATATCCATCCATATGCAAAAGAATGAGGTTGGACCACTACCTCACACCACATACAAAAATTAACTCAAAATGGATCAGAGACCTAAGTATAAAAACTAAAACTAGGAAACTATGAACAGAAAAAACATAGGTCTAAATTTTGGTGACCTTGGATTAGGCAATGATTTCTAAGTTAGGACACCAAGATAAAAAAGAAAGAAAAATAGGTAAATTGTACTTCATTAAAATTACAAACTTTCAGGCTTCAAATGACACCATCAAAAAAGTGAAAAGAAAAGGTGGAGAATGGGAGGAAGAATTTGCAAATCATATATCTGATAAGTGACTTTTATTCAGGATTTAAGACCACTTAAAATTCAACTACAAAAAGACAAATAACCCAGTGGAAAAATGGCCCAAGTATTTGAATAGAAACTTGGCCAAAGATGATATGCAAATGGTTAATATGCACGTGAAAAGACACTCACCATCAAAAGTCAGGAGGGAAATGCAAATCAAAATCACTCTGAGATGCCTCTTCAACCCTATCACATAGAGCTAGGATGAACAAGTACTGGAGAGAATGCAGGAAAATTGAACCTTCACATATTGGTAATGAGAATGTACAACTGTGCAGTTGCCTTGGAAAAGTTTGTCCTTCAAAAGGTTACACAGAGAACTACCATATTACCCAACAATTCCACTCCTAAGGGTCACCCAGGAAAACTGGAAAAATATGTCCCCATAAAAGCCTGTATGCCTATATGTATAGCAGCCGTATTCACAATATCCAATAAGTAGAAACAACCCAAACATTCATCAAGTAAAAAATGGAGAAAACAAAACATTGTGGATCTCTATGATGGAATATTATTTGGCCATAAAAATGAAGTACTGATGCATGCTACCACATAGATGAATCTTGAAATACATTATTGTAAGTGAAAGAAGCCAGTCACAAAAGACCACATATTGTATGATTCCATTTGTATGAAACGTCCAGAATAGGCATACCCATAGAGACAGAAAGGAGAATAGTAGTTGCCAGATGCTGAGGAAGGTGGAAGAGGGAGTGACTACTAATAGGTGTGGGGTTTCTTTTGGGATGTTGAAAATGTTCTGGAATTAGGTAGTGGTGATGGTTACACAACTCTCAATGTACTAAAACCTACTTATTGTACACTTTATAATGGTGAACTTCGTGATACGTGAATTATCTCCCAGTAAAGCTATAATTAAAACAAATGTACTTTCTTTTCTTTCTAAAGATTTTATTTATTCATTTGACAGAGAGAGACACAGCGAGAGAGGGAACACAAGCAGAGGGAACAGAAGCAGGCTTCCCGCCGAGCAGGGAGCCCAATGCAGGGCTGGATCCCAGGACCCTGGGATCATGACCCGAGCTGAAGACAGAGGCTTAACGACTGAGCCACCCAGGCGCCTGGCTTTTTTTCTTTTTAAAAAAGAGTGTATCCGAGTTACTGGCCAAAAAATGTATTCATTACTTTTGGAGAATAATTTTTAAACAATGATTACCACCCTAAAACAACTGTTGAGAGTGTACGTGTCCTCCCACGCTGTAAGACACAGTAAAATGCCACACAGTATTTGGAATGTGAAAGTGACAAGAGGAAAATAAAAGATAAAAGGGAAAAGAAACAGAAAATTTATTAAAATAATATTCTGCTTACTTTAAGATCATTTTATAATGCTGTTTTGGGAAGTCATCCTGAGCGATTGTCTAATAAATGGCACCAACTTATTATAAGATCATTTTAGTGCTTTAGTAACCAAGTTCTCTAAATGGATTGCCCAAAGTATACTGAATATTGTTCTATATAGAATCCTTCTGTTGTGAGGTATTAATGCAGGGAAGCTTTTAACAGTTAAAGGAAATCTTTTCAGATAAAAAGCGAACTTTATTAAATGGAAAGATGGCAATTATGATAATAGCACAAGATGCTCTCTTTCAAGCAATACTAAAAGTACAGAAAAATATCAAATGTGGAAAGTGCATAGTCTGATGAACTCAATACTGAAAGACTTTTAACCTATGTTTAAAGTTCGGGAGAGAAAGAGGAATGAGGGCACAGAATTAACAGAATTACGTTCTTCTTACAATCTCTAAGGTTTTAAATGAAAATTATAATATTAAAAAAGTATATTAACCGTAAGAATTGATCTTCCAGATGAATAACAACATCTGAATTCAAAACTGGTCTCGGCACTCCTTATAAAAAAAAAATATATCATGAGGAAGAGTTCTGCTCTATTTTTCTTAAGCCCTCTACCGAATATCAAATTCACTATGAAACGTTAGGTCACCAAAACAACAGAAGAGTATTGATGTACACTTTAGCACTTATCTTCTCTATTACACCCGAATATATTAATATTAGTAGGTTAAAGCACCAGTTCTTTCATCAACTAAACTGCATTTTGAGGGGGAAAAAGAATATTTCTTTCCTCCTCTCTGACCTCCTCCCTACCTCCTTCCTTCTCCCTCTCTCCTTCACTAGCTCCTAACACCTTACTCCTTCCTTCTGTTCTCCTTTATTAGTAACATAATGGCCATTTATATATTGTTCATGGTTTTTGCTTATAAAGGGTTCAAGGCATTTTAGAAGAGGCCTGTTCAGTCTTTAGAAAGCCAGTAGAGTGAGTATTTCGCCGTGGAAATGAAAAGCTAGAAATCGCCAGTCTGCTGTTTTGAGGTAAGAAAAAACAAGGTATCACCGTCTTTGAACGCTTGTGATGAGTAAAATTAGATGGGATGTCCATGTACTACATTACATCTATCGTTTTTATTTACTGTTTAATTCTAGCGGTTAGCATT
The DNA here is from genome assembly GCF_029215605.1 of Mirounga angustirostris. NCBI lineage: Eukaryota > Metazoa > Chordata > Mammalia > Carnivora > Phocidae > Mirounga > Mirounga angustirostris. The sequence continues at coordinate 138,500,723 of NW_026991709.1, read as the reverse complement.
ACTGTTGGCACAATTATTATTTGCCGAATGAACATAGCAGGGCATGAAGCTATATTTGTAAGTTCATTCATTCATTTGAGATAACCACATTACAAATACATCAGAAATATGAATATTTCTGAGGAATACACAAAGAGGGTATCTAGAAAGGCCAAAGAAGTAGAGTTAAAACTAAGATCCCCTGAAACAATTCACATGTACTCCTTTCTCAGGATATGTAGAATTGGGGTTGTTGATCTTATAAGATATCTAGAGATATCTGATTTATATAACCCCAGAGTTGATTTTAATGTGAAAACTAGAGGTGATGAAAGTCTCTAGTATCTGAATAAGTTTTGGAGTACTTTAAAGCATTTTTTTACTCACAGATACAAATACTGTGGGAAAAATCAGGAGATTTCTATTTCTGTTTTAAGACAAAAAAAGTGAATGATAGTAAAAAAAAGGGCTTTTGTAACAAAACATTTCCACTCCATGTGTATATCTGTGTGTATGTTTCTTCACTCTGTCCTCTTACCTTGTAAACTCCCACAAGAGCTATAATAAGAAAGAGAAAAGTGGTCAACCACATGAAACAGCAGACTTGTTTATTACATTTATGCAATGTTTTGTCTGTGATTTAAGTGAGTAAAAGGCATGATGGCTATTACACAGAGGAAAAGGCCAGCTGGACTTCACTATAATGAAGAATGAACACCCTTCACCTTTGCTGGAATTCTGAAAATACATCCAATCTCTTTTCAGTGAGGAGAAAGACTTTTCTTTAGAGTTCACTACCCTAACTCACCTCAAATGTCCCTAGATTTTTAAATTTATTATCATTCTATGCCCAACTTCCAGAACCTTCTCTGGTTTTCTGAGTAAAATTTTCCTTATAATGTTTGATGGAGAGAATGGGTGGTCCTTGCCAAGATGGAGGAAGTCGGCTGGAGACTTTCTCTCTACATATCATAACCAAAGAGTTCAGACAAAATACAGAAAGCAACTGCGGACTCTAAAAAGTAAACAATCAATTGTAGGCCAATAGTGAGGAAAGGAAAAACCTGAGGAATGACCAGTTCCATTGAATTTTCTGGTTAGGATAACCCAGGGGCCTAAGTTGTACAACCGTACAATGGGCATGGGCAACAATGTTGAGAGAAATCCCTCTTTGTGGCCAGACAACTAGAAAAGAGCTAGAAATTACAGGGGGAATACCTGAGGCTTGGGGGTTTTTTTGGTTTTCACTCAGCCCTGCTCGGAGAACAGTCCCAGTCATGAGCTAGACTGATGTGGTAGGAACAGTAACAGTGGCAACAGTGGAATGGGTGTCTAAAACACCAAGAGGAAAACCTGCCTCTCAGGCCAGAGGAGCCAGAAAAAGAGGTCTCTGAGGGTTGAAGCGTGGGGGAGGAATCCCTGTAATTTTTTTTCTCTTGTTGCTTCACCCCAAGGGTGGATTTAGTCACTTAGAAATATGTAAAAGTTGGGGAACCCAGGTGGCTCAGTCGGTTAAGCGTCTGCCTTGGGCTCAGGTCATGATCCCGGGGTCCTGGGATGGAGTCCCACATCCGGCCTCCCCTGCTCTGCGGGGAGCCTGCTTCTCCCTCTCCCTCTGCCTGCCACGCCCCCTGCTTGTGCTCACTCTTTGTCAAATAAATAAATAAATAAATAATCTTAAAAAAAAAAAAAGATCATTTAAAATAATATGTAAAAGTTAAGGGGAGAAACAACTTTCTGGCCAGAGAAACGAGCATAAGTGTTTCCTCTGGAAGCAGAGAATATGGGAAAATCCCAGGGAAGAGAGGATTGGAGAAAGTAATCCCCTAATTCTATATTATGAACTAATACAAATCTCAGGCTTACTTTCAATCCATGCATGCATGGAACAGATGCAAATTATGGGTTCAGAACGTGCTACCCCAATATATAGTACTTTGGCATATTGAATATGTTAAGCTAGAGCAATTTGAGAAATGTCAGATGCAGGAAGGACTCTCTGACTGCCCCCCCCCAATTTTTTTTCTTTTACCTAAAACAAGTCATAGAAACAGAAAGTTCTAGAAGGATTCTGACCTGTCCCTTCTCTCTTGAAGGAGGTCATAAGACTTTCTTGTGAGAGGTGCCCTTCTTATACTTGGAGGAAAGGAGCATCCTTATCTCTGTGAAGATGAAAGTGTACAGAATGGAATCCAAGTGAACAGGCCTTGCTAAGTATCTCTCAGTTTACTATTCTCAGCTCATATCTTTTTGTCCTACCATGTTTACTCATGACTTTTCACTCTTCATCGACCCTAGTATAAAAAGAGTTAGGTTTAGGGGCACCTGGGTGGCTCAGTCGTTAAGCGTCTGCCTTCGGCTCAGGTCATGATCCCAGGGTCCTGGGATCAAGCCCCACATCGGGCTCTCTGCTCTGCAGGAAGCCTACTTCTCACTCTTCCACTCCCCTGCTTGTGTTCCCTCTCTCGCTGTCTCTCTCTCTCTGTCAAATAAAATCTTAAAAAAAAAAAAAAAGAGTTAGGTTTAATTATTCTTTCAGGTATTCATATTTTTACGAAGGCTCCTGCATCACGTAAAAGTCAATATAAATAAACTGTGTGCTTTTTTCTTGTTATCTGTCTTGTGTCAGTCTAATTTATGGAAGCCCATTCAGAGAACCTTGGAGGGTAGTAGGAAAGACTTTTTTCTTACTCCACACAAAGAAAAAATAATAAATATAAAAGCAGAATAGAATGAAATTGAAAACAGAAATTGTAAAGAAAAATAAAAACAAAACCTAATTCTCTATAAAGATCATTAAGGCTGATAAGTGCCTAGACAAACTGACCAACAAAGAGAGAAGTCAGAAATTACCAATATGAAGAATAAATGAAGGAATATCACCACAGACACTACAGATCCAAAATTTGATAACTGAGATGAAATGTACCCATTCCCTTAAAAACATAAACTATCAAAAACTTACTCAAGAAGGAATATATAACCTGGATAACCTGTAGATATTAAAGAAGTTGAATTCATTGTTAAAACCCTTCCAATAAAATGCCAAACCCAGAAAGTTTCCCTCTTGGATTTTAACAAATATTTAGGAAAGAAATAGTAACAATTCTATCCAATTTCTTCTAGAAAATCCAAAAGGAAAAAGTATTTCCCAACTCATTTCATGAAGTCAGCATTACATTTATAGCAAAACCAGATAAAGACATTACAAACCCAAAACTATAGACCAATATCTCTCGGAAAAAAAATCTCAAAATCCTCAACCAAACATGGGAAATTTAATATAGGAAAATACAAAAATAATAATATATCACAACAAAGTAGGGAAACAAGGCTGGATCAACATTCAAAATCGATTTCAACATGGCATTAACAAGTTCAAGAAAAACATGGTTCTCTTAATGAATACAGAAAAACCACTTGACAAAATTCAACATCCATTCAGGATTCAAAAACAAAAAACCAACCCAAAATAAAACAAAAAATTCCCAGCAAACCAAGGATAAAAATAAATGTCCTTAGTCTAATAGAGGGCATCTAGAAAAATCTATAGCTTACCTTATATTTTAGGTTAAAAGACTGAATGCTTTCTACCTAATATTGGGATGAGGACAAATATGTCTGTTCTCACTATTCTTATTCAATATTGTTCTGGAAGTCCTAACCATTGCTATAAAGCAAGTAAAATAAATACAAGTAAATATAGAGTAGAAAAGAAGAAATAAAACTGTCTCTATTCACATGAGATAATGGCCTACATGAAAAGTTCCAAGGAATTAAAAGAAAAAAATACATAAACCTTCTAGAATAAGTGATATTAGCAAGATTTCAGGATACAAGTTCAATATTTAAAAAATCAAATGCATTCCTATATATCAGCAATGTACAATTAAGAATGAAAATTTTTAAAAGTACTGTTTACAATAGCATTGATAAATACACATAAATCTAAAAAATATAAGCAGTGTGTGTGTATGCTGAAAGTTATAAACCATTGGTCAAAAAATAAAAGAAAACCTAAATAAATGAAGAAATATGCTATGTTCATGCATTAGAAGTCTTGATACTGCCAAGATTATAATTCTCCCTCTACAGACCTAGAGATTCAATAGAATCATGTTGAGAATCAGCTTGTAAAGACCAAGAAGCTGATTCTAACAATTACATGGAGAGTCAAAGGAACTAAAATTGTCAAACAATTTTGAAAAAGAAGAACTAGGAGCAACCATACTATCCAATTTCAAGATTTATGGTAAAGCTACAGAAATAAACACAGTATGTTATTGATAAAAAGATAAATACATAGCTTAATGGAACACAATAGAGTCCAGAAATAGATCTACACAATATGGTCAATTAATTTTTTACAAAGGTGCAAACACAATTAAATGAAGAATTGCTAGTCTTTCTAGCAAATGGTCCTTGGAAAATTTGACATCAATATGCAAAAGAAAAATGAATTTCAAACAATATCTCATAGATCCAAATGTTAAACATAAAGGCATAGGACTTTTAGAAGAAAACAAAGAACAGAGTCTCTGTGACCATGCTCAGGCAATGAGATCTTAGATAGGAAACAAACAAACAAACAAAAAATCCTGATAAACTGGACTTCATCAAAACGAAGACCTTTTGCTCTGTGAAAGACAGTGTTAAGAGAATGAAAAGACCAGCCACAGACTGGAAGGAAATAATTGCAAATCATATCCCCAACAAAGGCCTTCTAACAAGAATATATAAGGGGGTGCTTGGGTGGCTCAGTTGGTTAAGTGACTGCCTTCGGCTCAGGTCATGATCCTGGAGTCCCGGGATCGAGTCCCGCATTGGGCTCCCTGCTCGGCGGGGAGTCTGCTTCTCCCTCTGACCCTCCTCCCTCTCATGCTGTCTCTCATTGTCTCTCTCGCAAAATAAATAAAATCTTAAAAAAAAAAAAAAAAGAATATATAAGGAACTCTTAAAATTCAACAGTAAGAAAGCAAGCAACCCAATTAAAAAATGCACAAAAAACTTGAACAAATCTTTTGATGAGATACATAGATGACAAGTAAGCATAAGAAAAGACGCTCGACTTCAATAGTCATTCAGGAAATGCAAATTTTGACCACAACTAGATATTGTGAGACAGTAGGATGGCTAATATTAAAAATAAAAGACATTACCAAGTGCTGGCAAGATTTGGAGCAACTGAAACTCTCACACATTAATAGACAATGATGTAGCTTTAGCATCTCCAAGGAATAACCTAAAAGTCAAAGGGTACTATTGTTTCTTAACAGTTTTGCTTGGCTGCAAGGAAGAAAAGCTAAACATCTACAAAGATTTCTGGGATTCGCTTCACAGGAGCTGGGGAGACCCAGTAGCCAAAGGCAATTTGCCTTTGTGCTTCCAAACAAGAAGGACCAAAGTGGGTATAAGTCAAATAAAAGAAACTTTTCTGTTTTCTGAGAAAAATAGGCATTGCCTTGCTGTGCTATGTCTTGACCAACAGGCTTTTAGTTAAATTTGCCAAGAGTACTGAGTTCTTACTTTCAAAATCTCTTTGGAGTAACCCTTAAAATAAATGTAAATTTGTTCTTGGATACTGGGTTTTAAATACTTGTTTGTTTTAAGGAGGAGGTATCCCCAAGAGCTGAAAGCCAAAGAAACAAACTTATAAGGCAACTTTTGTATTTTGATAAGATTTTCTTAGTTTCATAAGATTTTAGATGCAGGGATTTTTATAAGATATCATAGCTGACGTTCAGTGCATTAATTATTGCTGCATAACAAAATTTAAAAAAAGAATCTTATAGAAGATTAACTAAATCAGTTTTGTTTAATACAGTAGCCCTACGTGGCTAATTAAATTCAAAATTAAATAGAGTTAAAAATTCAGTTTCTTATCACATTAGCCACATTTCAAGGGCTCAACAGTGACATGCAGCTGTTGGTTACCATGGTGGACAGCACTGCAATAGCAGAGTATAGAAATAAAGACTGTGGCCCTTGGAGTCTGGAGTCTGGTTTCCACTGTACAGTCTTGAGAAAACCTCAGCTTTCTGTAAACTGAAGAAAGAATGCTTGTTATTTGGGAAGATTAAACCAGAGGATATTAGCAATAATGTTAGTTATTATTGGAAACTAAACACCAGACAAATAAAATTTAACTGAGGAATTGAACTTTTCTTTGAAATAGTCTATTCCAGTTTTGAGTAACAATTTATGTTGGTCAATAGGACATTCTTTTTATTTCTTCCTATCAGTCTATCTCCCTGATATTTGCAGATTAGTGGGAGAAAAGGCAAGTGTCCCATTTTTATGTATAGCTTCATGAAATAGGGAAGGGCAACTTGACCACTATCTAATTTCATTTTCCATGTATCTCTGTGTTCCCAGTGTGTGAAAGGCATGAGATATGTTGGTTTTGGGGGGAAAATGCTGTAAGCTTACTGTCTTTAATAATTATAAAATCCCTCTTCTCCAAATAATTATTACAAAACTAAATTATTTGGAATAGAAAGTGTTTATATATAAGAGGGAATGGCAGTAGGAATGTGAAAGAGGGAAGGGGGATCTTAATACCGGGGATTCCTAGGCTAATACTTCAGGATAAGCATACTTTATTCATTATTGTTTTTATTCCTTTGGTGTCACTAGGCACCATCACTCATAATATATTTACTCAAGATCCTTCCCCACTCCAGGAATAGGGTTTACAATACAAGTCTTTGATGATCTGAAAAACTATAGTGCACTTCATTACAGAGTATACTTAGGGAGAGGATGAGCTTTAGTTGGGGTGACCTGTCACACCAGCTCATCCATTACATCTCTTGTCACAACTGTTTACTTTTTCACACTGTGCTGGAGCCTTTAAGAAGAAACACTAAGGTGGGATTGGCTACATGCTGTTCTCCTCTTGACCTGCCAGGGAATTAATCTTGAATGCTCAATTTAATGCTTTCTAACAATGACTGCTGGGGGTGAAAAAGTCTATTAAAAAAAAAAAAGACACCCATTTAAAACATAGATGTATATGTCAGTGAAATTAAGTTCTATCACTTTATCTTTGATAGGGAAATAGTAGCAGAAGGTCCCCACATCTCTTTACCATTTACAATATAGCCAGTGATTACTGGGGTAGGATGTTTACTTACATATTAAAGTGGACAAAATCAGTGAAACATACCTATTTGTAAAAAGGCACTGCAAACTATGGTAATTTATGGAAAATTATGATTTTCTACCAGGGATTTGAGAGAGGACTTTAAAACTATTTTTATATTTATCAAATTTAATTTAGACATCTTTATATTTTGTACATTTTTAAGAAGTCACATGAAATTCATACAGAAAAGATGAAGTAAAGGTATGTACAGTTCCTTTATTAAAATTCATGGAAATGAACAAAAGGAATAACAAAATAAGGTAGAATAAGAATTCATAATTAAATTATAAAACAACCACAAATCACAGCTATGAAAATAGTTTGCCCAAGACAATGACATTTGTTTCAAACTGGGATTTAAAAAAAAAATGGCAATAAATGCTGGCAAATCTCTCTAGCAAGCTACAGGTTTTTTCTAAAGGTTTTTTCTAAAGAGACCTAAGGAATAGACCCGTCCTTAGAAGACTGAGGCTGAGTTAGTTAGTAGACAGGGGCATCAAGAACATAGAAATGTCCTTGCAGGATTCTAGCTATTTATAATGCCAAGATAACTTAAGAGAGAGGAGATAAACAAAGGAGAAATGAGAAAAAATGAAGAGAAACAAATTGCAGCTTGGGGAGGAAGCTTTATCATGAGTCAGCCTAACCTCTCTGCTTAGTGATTTGCTCTACCAGAAGAAAAATATTCTTCTAGAGCAAAAGGCACATTAGTGAGAGAGTGTCCTTGTCAGTCTCACTTTACTCCCTATCTGCATATTTTTGCTTATACTAGCAGTGACCAAACAGAAAGTCACACTTCAATGACTATTCAACAAAGATCCAACATGACACCTACAATGGTTACCATTTTACTGTCCTGTCTCCCATAAAAAGAAAAATTAAAAAAGGAACGTAAGCAATCAATGTATTTCAGAGAATGGGAATGAAGAACACTATAGACAAATACTCCTCTATATTCTTAAAAAATGGGAAAAAAACCCATAGAATTTTTGATAGGTGTGAAGAATATCAAAGAATCAATACAGGAGATGAAAGAAGAGATAACTAGAGATGAAATGCAACCTGGCCACAGTGAGGAAAGAAAGAAAGTAATCAAACCATTTTTAAGAAAAAGAAAGCCACAACAGAAGCAGCTAGAAGTAGAATGGATACTGCTAGAAATAGAGGCAATGACATGGAGGACAAGCATAAGAAAATAATAAATACAAAAAAAGTCCAAAAATCAGTCAAAGTTGTATTAGGCATGGCAGATTTTCCACTCGTTGAAGTAGAGCATCTTTGTAGAACTGGAGAAATGATCAACTCAAACAACCATTACCACCACAGACAAACTCTCATATGCATAAGAAGAAAACTTTCTTATGTAAAAGGAAGTTCTATATCTATAGATCCATATGGCACAGCAGTTTTTCCCAAGAAAATAGTTACAAAATAACCAGTGAAATGATATATTCTGGTGAGGTTTTTGAACTATAAGGATAAAGAAAGAAATATAAAGGTATTGAGACAAAGTGTTAAATTAGCTACAAGATATAAAAATCAGGCTGGCCTCAGACCTCCCCATAGAAACACTCACTCCCAGAAAGCACAGAACAATGTCTACTGACTGTCAAAAGAAAAACAAAACTGGGGCACTTGGGTGGCTCAGTCAGTTAAGCATTTGCCTTCGGCTCTGGTCATGATCTTGGGGTCCTGGGATGGAGCCCCACATCGGGGTCCCCGCTTGGCTGGGAATCTGCTTCTCCCTCTGCCCCTCATGCTCATGCTCTTGCTTTCTCCCTCTCTCAAATGAATAAATAAAATCTTAAAAAAAGAGAAAAAAGAAAAACAAAACTAATATACCCAGCCCAGATTTTGGTCACTTTTCAAGACATAGAAAGTCTTTCTAAAAAAAAAGTGAATAATTGGAAAAATCTAGTTGAGAATGGAATCTAGCCCATCAAGAAATGAATGGAGAGGATATACAACTCAGGGAAGGGAAACTATAAAGCAAACGGGTGGTCTGTGAGAATGGATCCCACATAAATTTAGAAGAAACTTCATGATCAACCACTATGAAAGTTAGGATTATAAAAGATAATGTAAATATTATAAACACTCACAATGCAAATCTAATAACAAACAAAATGTAGTTGTGATGGGAAGAAATGTAAGTGAGCCATATTCTTCACCTTCCATAGCAAGATGTCAAAGATTACTTTCTGAAGGTATCACTGTGCATCCATATGGAAACTGATGAGAAGTGAAAAAAAATAGAAGTATATATATAGTATGATCCTAATTGTGAACTGGAGGCTGTGAGGGGGTTAGGGTTGGCAAGAAAAGAAACCTTTTAATTCACACCAACAGTATAAAATTTCTGCAGTGCTTTTATAATTAATACCAAATAAATTCCCTTTCTGAATGGATAAATGTTTTATCTTCCATGCTTACTCAAAATGTCTAGTCGATGATTTGAGTGATTTTACTGCAAAACTTAATCTTCTGAAAATATTTCCGTTGTTTTAATTCAAGGTAAAATAGACTTACATTGATTTCTCTCATTTCTTTAATTTTTAAAGATAGTTTCAGCAGATATATTTACCTGATAAGAGAGCTCATGAACCTATCAAACTACCATCTTTTAAATTGCACACATGCTCTCTCAATACTGGGAATCTCTTCAAGCAGTATCCTTAGAGTGTTCAGCTTTTGGAGTAAAAGACTACATCTTGAAACAGGAAATAGGCTAATTGGGTTCATTGAGGAAAGAAAAGCACATAACCAAATTAATCAACAATAATCTAAGGTTAAATGCTGTGGGTTAAATGTTGTGGGCTGTCGTACAATTGGTGTCTTACACTATGACATGTTCTGAATTATGAGAAAAATCACAAAGTATTTGGAGGTATTATGGATAACTGTGGGTCTTTCCAAAGTCCCTACATTCAGCCTTTTAGAACCTGTCACATCCTGATCAGTTTCTAGTGTGTCTCCTTGTGTTTGATTCACAGAGCATCTGATTAGGAGGGACACGGAGCTTGAGAGAACCTGCCAGAAAAGTGAAGGGAGACACTATTTTTTTTTTTTTTTAAGATTTTACTTATTTATTTGAGAGAGCGAGAATGAGAGAGAGAGAGAGCACATGAGAGGGGGAAGGGTCAGAGGGAGAAGCAGACTCCCTGCCGAGCAGGGAGCCCGATGTGGGACTTGACCCCGGGACTCCAGGATCATGACCTGAGCTGAAGGCAGTCGCTTAACCAACTGAGCCACCCAGGCGCCCCAAGGGAGACACTATTTTTGATTGAGTACCCACTAACAATTCAGACAACAGCCAACCTGCTTGAAGACAAGTTGAATGTAAAATCAAATTTATGTCCCTCAGCAGATGTTCGTGTTCACCTGTCATAAATGTATATAGATTATAGTAAGACATAAGGATTGACAGGTTTGCAGGTTTTTGTCTGAGAAAACAAGAAAACTTGTATAGAGAAGTCTATAAAATGCTTGAGAAATTCATCACACAGCTGATTTTAAGTTCCCTTTCGGAAGAAACTGGCCACGGTACTTTTTTTCCTAAGAGAAATATTGCAATGGGGCTGGTTTGGGGGCAAAACTAAATTATCCTGAAGTCAGAGCAAGTTCACTGCTATTTTAAAGTAATTATGATCTAGCTTCATTGTTTGTTTAATAAAGGCTCTTATATTACCTACTAAAATAAACTACAATAATGTAATAGAAGTGCCTAATTTTATAGAGTAAACATGAAGTTGAATTGCAGGTATTTTGTAACTCTACGGATTATCTAAATGAACAAGGAAAACACAACATTTAAAACAAAAATCTGGTGGCAGATCTTTTAGAAAAGTGGACCTCTGTCCTTTATGCATCATGTAAAACCAAATGTTCATACTGGGCAGTTTGCCTAAAAAGGCTACAGTTGTCTTCATCAATTACAGTTATCCATGAACACTGAAACCACCAGGGCCTTAAAAAATGACTTTTATTATGTGCCTATTTTCTGGTTTTGGGGGTCGTACACACATCCTTAGTTGGAAGATAACCAAGGAACTTTGCAACACAGAAAGTTGTGATGGGTGCTAGGATGTTCAAATCTAACTTTTTGTTTTTTAAAGTCCAATCAAAGATATCATCATACTACTAAAGCAAATTAAAACAACCTATTAATCAGAAATGACTATTGTCAGTATAGGTGTAGAGATCTCAATTACAAGAATGTGTGTATATGCAAACAGATCCACACCTTTATCATTCATATCTAGATGTCATGTTCCATGTAAAACTTTTTCTTACTTTTAATCAAACATATTATCGTCATAACATTCTGTTTTATCAATATTGCATTTATGAGATACTTCAACATTTGTTATGGCATATTAATTATTGGAAATGTAAGGATTCCAGAAAGTATGGGATCTTAAATGAATGAGTTCCATCTATTTGGTATTGAAATATGGCTAAACTCATTTTGGGCTACTGATCTATACCTCCATTTGAAAGCATTATTCTTTCATTCTTCCAAAATGAATCCAGGGAAAGGGCACCATGCTTATTGCTTTTTTAATTTAAATTCCAAGTAGTTAACATACAGTTTAGTATTAGTTTCAGGTGTACAATTTAGTGACTCAACACTTCCATACATCACCCAGTGCTCATCACAACTGCACTCCTTAATCCCTATCACCTGTTTAACCCATTTCCCCCCCCCCCCCACCTCCCCTCTGGTAACTATCGGTTCATTCTCTATAATTAAGAGTCTATTTCTTGGTTTGTCTCTCTCTTCTTTTCCGTATGCTCATTTGTTTTGTTTCTTAAATTCCACATGTGAGTGAAATTGTATGGTATTTGTCTCTGACCGACTTATTTCACTTAGCATAATACACTCTAGCTCCATCCATGTTGTTGCAAATGGCAAGCTTTCATTCTTTTTTATGGCTGAGTAATATTCCTGTGTGTGTGTGTGTGTGTGTGTGTGTTATATTTACCACATCTTCTTTATCCATCTGTCAATCGATGGACACTTGGGCTGTTTCCATAATTTGATTATTATAGATGACACTGCTATAAAGATTGGTGGCATGTATCCCTTTGAATTAGTATTTTCTCTTCTTTGGGTAAATACCTAGTGGTGCAATTGCTGGATCATAGGGTAGTTCCATTTTTTAACTTTTTGAGGAACCCCATACTGTTTTCTAGAGTGGCTGCACCAGTTTGCATTCCCACCAACAGTGCAAGAGGGTTCCCCTTTCTCCATATCCTTGCCGACATCTGTGATTTCTTGTGTTGTTGATTTTAGCCATTCTGAAGGGTGTGAGGTGCTATCTCATTGTAGTTTTGATTTGCATTTCCCTGATGATGAGTGATGTGGAGCATCTTTTCATGTGTCTATTGGCCATCTGTATGTCTTCTTTGGAGAAATGTCTGTTCATGTCTCCTGCCCATTTGTTATTTGGATTATTTGTTTTTTGAGTATTGAGTTTTATAAGTTATTCATATATTTTGGATAGTAACCCTTTAACAGATATGTCATTTGCAAATATCTTCTTCCATTCTGTAGGCTGCCTTTTAGTTTTGTTGATTTTTCCTGCACTGTGAAGTGCTTATTATTGCTCTATCCATAGGTTCCCTTGCACACCCAGGAATCATCACGTTAACCTTCTGAAATGCTTCTCTTCATTCAAAGCCCAATTCACAAGCTGCCTTCTCTTGAAGTCTTCCTAACTTCCCATCCCTCATTGAAATGCTTTATTCTTCCCTCTGCACCATCAGAATATTTTACTTATTCCTGTGTTAAAGTGCTTAAGAACCTGGAAGCATTTTGATAAATAATTTTTGTATTAATGGATGGATGGAGCAAACCAAAATTTCATCTAGTGGCAAAGGAACACATCTCAAGTACTGGTTTGGATATCATCTTGCTGGGTTTATAAAACCAACACAGTTCAGTCATATCTTAATGGTTCACCAGATCTATGAAATTCAGAATATTGCAGAAGCCTGAAGGTTTTTTTATCTGGTGGATTCAAATCCTTCTGAATGTTAGGTTGTATAGATAAATATATGACAAAGGCCAAAATTAATTATTAAGATTTTAGATGAACATTATACCTGAAAACTTAATTTCTGGAATATTTAGTGATTAGGCAGAGAGAATAAATCTTAAAAGCCAAAGAAAGGTTTAATTTAAGTCATATAATTAACAGACTTTGCCATCTGCTGAGACGTCCACTTGAGTTGAGGTTCAATCTGCTTCATATAGAATTTGGCCTTCTTTCATCTGTTTTTCTTGCTTTGGCACGGATCCTAACGCAAGCTATGTAGCTTCTCTTTGAGAACATATCTTTTCTTTGACATGCTCTAAAATACCACTCAATAAAATACAGACTACACATTCCCAATTCTGTTTGAATATGAACAAGCAAGCAAACTAAAATATCTTCCTTTTGTTTCCAGTTCAATTCTGTCCTGTTTGCGTATTGGGATTAATCAGCTATTAATGAATTTATTTTCAATTGCACACTTGCCACCAAATGTTGTGTGAATTGGGGCAGCTCAGTTTTTGAGAGTTGTTTCCTCCTCTTTTCAAATGAGGACATTAGCCTAAACCACCTTGAGGTGTTAACATTCTATGGTCTTCTGTTTCCAAGTATGCCATTCCTTGGTTATGCTTTCATATGTTTAGAAAAATTCTTGGAACTGAAAAGTGCATGATTCAGAAAGTTACTAAATATTTATAAATACTTTTAGGGCAAATAAAAGGATAGGGCATGGTAATGTATGCACTTGATTATCTCAAAGCTGGGAGTTCAGGATAAAGTACACAAGATCAAAAAGGTTTTAAAAATGCACAAGTTACAGAGCTTAAAATAAGTCTGAAAGGAACCTGAAATATGTACAGAATACTCCATCACTTTATAAGCACTTCTATGATAAGTGCTCAGTAAGTGGTAATGAATGTAACTTTTCTCTTTATATTTTACCGTTCCTTATCTTGAGGGACTGTTCTCTTCACACGACTGTTCTGCGTGGATGATGAACATCTATTAATGTCTTCATTCACTCATTTAACAATGATTTATGAAGTGCCTAGTAAAAGCCGCACTGGGCTTGATACAGCAGATATGATGGCAAGTTGTAGAACATGGTTTTTGCCATCATTTAGCTTTCAAGCTTGCCATTGTGAAGTATTAAAAAAATATATTGGAATAGAAGGCATTAGTTCTCTTTTTAAGCAAGAATACATACTGCCATCTTTATGCCTGTTCTTAAATTCATATGGATAGTCTTTCAGCAACTACTTTTAATACCCTTTAAGCTTTTTCCTTATAAAAATAAATCTTAATGAAATACTACTCAGCAATAAAAATGAACAAAACATGAATATGTACAATCAACATAGAAGTGAAATAAAATAAGTCAGATATTCCGTTGGTATGGAATTCTAGAAAAGGTAACATTACAGTGACAGAAAGGAGATCAGTGTCCGGGGATGGGAGCCCCAGAAAAGGAGCCTGAGGGAACTTTTTGGCAGAATGGACCTCCTGTTCAGTATCTTGATTGTAGTAGTTTTTAAGTGATTATATGTTATCAAAATATATACTTACAAAGGATAAATGTTATGGGTTGTTAAGTTGTACCCGAATAAAGCTAAAAGAAAAAAACCATAAATTTTTATCCATTTCCTAAAAACCATTCACACGCAAGAAGTTATATTAGAGAAAAACAGTAGAAAGAAATGATCCCATTCATTTCTATAGGCCTTCTGACTTTATTCTCAAAATAAGTTATATGCCTCAATCATATTCACTTTGCTTTTCACAGAAAATGTCTTGAAAAGATATACCATAATCATATCCTTCACTTTATCAAAGGATGACAATAAGAAATCACTATGAACAATATTTCTGCATTTTCAGGGATCTCACTATTGAAGGCAAAGTCTATTAAGTTCTTTAAAGTTCCTTAGATATTGATCCAAATCATTTAATACTAGAAAGTAAGCTGTGGGGCGCCTGGGTGGCTCAGTTGGTTAAGCGACTGCCTTCAGCTCAGGTCATGATCCTGGAGTCCCGGGATGGAGTCCCACATTGGGCTCCCTGCTCAGCGGGGAGTCTGCTTCTCCCTCTGACACTCCCCACTCTCATGCTCTCTCTATCTCATTCTCTCTCTCAAATAAATAAATAAAATCTTTAAAAAAAAAAAGTAAGCTGTGAATTGTGTAAGACTGTTGAATCACAGTCTTCTACCTCTGAAACAAATAATACATTATATGTTAAAAAAAAAAAAAAAAGAAGATAGCAGGAAGGGAAAAATGAAGGGGGAAAAACCGGAGGGGGAGATGAACCATGAGAGACTATGGACTCTGAGAAACAAACTGAGGATTCTAGAGGGGAGGGGGGTGGGGGGGATGGGTGAGCCTGGTGATGGGTATTAAAGAGGGCACGTACTGAATGGAGCACTGGGTGTTATATGCAAACAATGAATCATGGAACACTACATCAAAAACTAATGATGCAATGTATGGTGATTAACATAACATAATAAAATAAAAAAAAAAGAAAGTTTCCAAGCAAAATGTTTTTCATTCTTTCAATCCATCATCCCTTTCTGATTTTGCTACCAGCAAGCTCAGAGATAAATAAATGCTCAATTGTGCCAGCTTTATTAGTCTTGATTTCTGTTTTTTCCATAGAGAATCTTTTTTTTTAGGTATCATTAACACAATATTATGTAAATTTAAGGTGTATGACATATTGATTTGACAGATTTATATTGCAATATGATTGCCATTGTGGCATTAGCTAACATCTCTATCACATCACATAATTATTATTTCTTGTAGTGGTAGGAACAATTAAGATCTAGTCCCTTAGTAAGTTTAATGTTTATAATACAGTTTTGTTGTCTGTAAGCCCTGTACTGTGTATTAGATCTCTAGGATTTATTTATCTACTAGTTGCAAAGCCTTGATTTTTAGTATCATTATCACCTACCTTTTTATTGGTGTTCTATCATTGTATGAGTCTTTTTAAAAAAATCTTACCCACTTTAGAATAATACAGAGTAAAAATCATAGAAATCCAGAAGCGCTCTGACAAAGTCAGCTATAAAATTGAATTTTCTCTAAGTATAACTCTTTAGGAAAGAACAAAGTGGCTCCATTATATGCCCAAAGGAATTCAAGTTGGATATCCCCAGGCCAATAAAGGATTCTGGGATTAGTCAGAGAGGAAAAATTAGAACAGTCTGGGGACAGATGGGCATTAATTTGGATAGCTTAAAAAATAGCTAAACTTCACAGAATAAGAAGAAGGGTAGGGGGTAAATCCATTACATAGAGCCTCTTGGGCCTTGGGCTGCAGCCATTGTACAGCTGCCCCTGGATGCATTCTGCACTGGCTAGCCCTGCCTCTGGAGTAACACCTTATTAGTGGGATTCACCCTGTTGATGAATTACACTAATGCATCATTAGAATGACAGGCCACACTGGTGATGTATTGCCAAGTAACTTAATGAGAGCAATAGCTCATTCTGATTATACTCTCCTTAAAGGAGGGCTCCGTCTTCAGAAGAACTCATCTACAAGCCGATTCTGCTTAATTACAGGATACAACATACACTAATAGTAATGTCAAGATGTGCTTTGGCACCAAGGTTTTGGCACTGATCAAAATATAATTTATGGCTCTGCTCTGTACACTTGCAAACACTTACACAGGATACACAGTCTCAAGTTGTGAAACAAGATACCCTGGAATCCACTTGGTTTCTAGGCTGGAAAAAGACAAAATTTCACTGTAGCTCTCTAAATAGGTGCCTGAAAGACACAAGTTTGAGTGCTACTGTTGATCAAGTTGTCGTGGAAGCTGCATGTGCTTCGAAAGAGATGGGGGATGAAGAGGAGAAACAGAGTGACTTGGCTTTAAGACTGACAGGGCTGTTTATTATACAAATTGTATCTTCACAAAGACAGATTACCTTCATACTGGTTAGACCTAAAAATAAACCCACCAATGTCTCAGGAGTGTGCATGCTGGGATCAGCCCAAGAAAGCAATAAACACATGATGATGAAGAGGAAGAGGAGGCTTATTTATTAAACTTCTAATAATAATCATTACTATGAATTATGAGTCTACTTTGTGTCAGGCAAGGTACTAGACACTTTTCACGTGGTACTCTTAATCCTGATAGCAACACCGCAAAGCTCAATTATCCCTACTGTGCAGATAAGGGGAGTGAGGGTCTGAGAGTTTCTATGATTTGCTTAAGGTCCAATCGAGTGGATAATTCAGAACTTGAACTGGCCGGAATCATCCACTGCACGTCAGCCATCAGGAAGATACTGTCTGGGGCCAGAGAAGAGGATGCTGATGATCAAAGGTTGGAAACAGAGTTTTTTGTTTGTTTGTTTTTTGTTTTTTTAAGATTTTATTTATTTATTTGACAGAGAGAGAGACAGCGAGAGAGGGAACACAAGCAGGGGGAGTGGGAGAGAGAGAAGCAGCCCTCCCCTCCCCGCCACCGAGCCGGGAGCCCGACACGGGGCTTGATCCCAGGACCCTGGGATCACGACCCGAGTGGAAGGCAGACGCCCAATGACTGAGCCACCCAGGCGCCCCAGAAACACAGTTCTTAAGACAGAGATCATAGTATATCTTCATTCTGGATAACACCTGTTCAATGCCAAAAGAATAGAAAACTGACAAACAATTAGAAAAGGCCTGGAAATGGGCTGAATAAAGACTGGCAACAGCGAGTGGGACTGTTTGTAAGAAAACAAGACTTAACTAAGGACGAGTAGAACTCTTTTCAAATATTGAAGGGCGGCCACCTGGAAGAGGGAGCTGACTTATCCTGTTTTCTCAGCTCTGTAGAATAGCGGTGAGTAGGAGAATTTACTGGGAGGCAGAGTTCAGCTCAGCGTAAGGAAGAACTTTTTAACTACTGGATCAGGGAACCAGGGCGCCTGCTACCAAGGTACCAACCTCCCCCCAATGAAAAGAGCACAACAATGACTAGGGCTGGGGGGTGGGGGGGTTATTGTGCATGAAGGATGCAGAAGAGATTTCTACTTTAGTGCATGTTCTGACAAGCTAGACATTAAGGAAATTTGCAACCCTGGGGATAAAATAGGTCATCCATTCTTACTTGAAACCACTGGGGCTGGATGTATTTGTGAATTCATAATTTTTTAGAGTTTAGAAAGGTAATTTAGAGCATATGCCATTTGTTATGTATGATCCCCAACAGAGTCTGGGGCAGCACTCCATAACCAAACACATAAATACTTCTGCTTTTGTTTTTCAATTTCTCCCAACAGTTGAAAGACTATGAAGATCCTTACATCAGCTCAGGTCAGGTTACACTTGAGTTTCAGGGGAGAGATTTTTGTCCAATGAGTTATGAGAAGTAGTTGTGGATTCTGGAAATTTGGGGATTTTTAGAATTGTAGATAAGGGAGAGTAGAAGCATAAGAACAGATATGTGTTGATTTCTGTCTCTATGGCAGCTACTGTACCTGTAAGAGAGCAACTCTGCAAATTGGAGTTGGTCATCCCCTTCTGCAGATGGGAAGACTCAGGATTGGCTATACCCCGTGACTTTCCTACAGCTATGCAATAAACGCCAAAGCTTGGAAACAAAACTCCTCTCTGTGTGGCTCTGTCCAGGGAAGGATGCATCCTCTAAGACTTCATGAGTCTGTAGGGTGAACTTTTTGCCTCAACTTGAACCTGAGTGTACATTTGAATTTGGCAATAATCTGGATTATTTTTCCATTTCTTAGTGTCATCTCTAAGGTCCAGATACCACTGACAGAATCCAGAACAAAAATTAAAGAGCTATTAATACAACTCAGGGCTAGGGTCATTTCCGGAGTATACGAATACAGACACGTCAGGCACATGTGTGCCCATCATGTGATACAGAAATGCCATGAAAGCACAGGACTTAAATTCTGAGGACATTTTCCACTCATTCAAAATATGGACATAGCACTAGAAAGGTGGTTTTTATTTAATAATGTTCTAAAAGGGTTTGAGCAAGACCAATTCACAAAGAATCAACTTGAGATGCAGTAACATTTTACCAAAGGAGGTGCCTTAATAAAGATCCTTGTTTCCTAAAAAAAGTATTTAGTAACAAACTATGAAGCCTATTTTTTAAGTAAGAGACAGTGTAAGGACAAAAAAAAGTTCTCACAACCAGACTGGGAGAACCACACAAGAAATGTGTTTTTCCTTTTGTCCTGACTGCTATGAAGCTGATTTTTCTTGCCATTATTACCTGGTTGCTGTTCATATATCACTGTCTGATCGATTCTATTATATTGGTGTCTTGTATCATAAGACAGTGTAAAAAGTTTCTTGCAAGTAGGCCATAAATTACAACTAGAAAAAGTAAATTCGCAAAGCTGTTGACTGTGTGTGTGCGTGTGAAGCACAAAAACAAAACCTAAAGGACAACAATGTCTTATTATCCATCGCTTTACACTCTTGCAGGTGCTGTGTACTCATCTCACTTGACCTGCCTCAGCGACCCCATTAGACAGTCAAGAGCATGAATGACCATCCCTACTTAATAGATGACTGTCCAATATCACATAAGGTCTAAGTGGTTGAGTTAGCTTTTGAACGAGGAGCTTGTAACCTCAAGATCAGTTTGTTCCCTTTCTCTTACACACTGCTTTCTCCAAATGAATCACAATACTAATCAAAAGACTTTTGATGACTGTTAAGTATATTGGTTAAAACCATAACAGCTAAGCTGTCGCAAGATGAATTCTTGTATACAGAAAAAAACTTCTGTTTTTTAAACAGAAGAAAATTGTCTCTTAGTTGGTGTCTGTTGAACCATGCAGTGAGGGCAATACAACTGTCAGACTGACTGGTTGAGCTGGAGTTACAGTGAAGAGTCCAAAGGCAGTGCAATGACAATATTCCGTTAACGGTTGCACCTGAGGGTTTTGCAAAACACATTAAGCAGTGGATTTTTGTTGTTGTTGTTATGTAAGATGATACAGATGCATTCTTTAAGATAATCCTATATATACGCCTATTTGATAATTCTCTATAGAAAAAAATGCACTCAAATCAGCATTTTCTCAAATGTCTTACTCTGAACATAGCAATAATAGTTTTAAAATGAGTATGTGTGCCATGCTATGTAGATTTGCTTCTATTTTTTTTTTTAAAGATTTTATTTATTTATTTGACAGAGAGAGATAGTGAGAGCAGGAACACAAGCAGGGGGAGAGGGAGAGGGAGAAGCAGGCCTCCCATTGAGCAAGGAGCCCGATGCAGGGCTGGATCCTAGGACCCTGGGATCATGACCTGAGCCGAAGGCAGATGCTTAACGACTGAGCCACCCAGGCGCCCCTTGCTTCTATTTTTGACTCCAAATTATTTTTTCTCCGTTTCAAGGATCACATTTGACTCTCTTTGTATCAGCCTAAAACTCTTCATGTAGCCGGCAGGGTAAGTACATAGGAGCCTGCATTGCAAAACCATTCAGGAATACAGCTCTTTGCTAAGCCTAACGGGACTTCCGGAAGCCTTGAAGTTGTGGTTTGAGATCCAATACGATTGTCCAGAAAATACCATTTCTGAAAACAAGAGTGAGCATATGCTTTATCTGAAGATACTGATAAAACAGTGTTCGGGCCTGGAAGTGGGGGAGGGCAGTTTATCAGCAGGTGTGATAGAAAAATAACAAGGGGATCAACCTCCCTGTAGATCTCAGTTTTGGCACCAAAGGTGCGATATGTTCTAGTAGACCCCAAACAACATAGTAGTGTTACTTCCAGTTGGAAAGACAAAACGGCTCAGGCACAAAAACAACTCAGAGCCGTTAGGTACTTATTCTCAACTTTGTGCTTGGACATTCTCTTCCTTTTTTTCTCATCAAAGCAGCCAGAAAATGAGAAGTTATCTTGAGATTTCCTTACTCTTTACCACAAGATGATGTATGGACACACACTTTTTTTTTTTTTTTTTTTAACCCAGAGACAATCGTTTTTATTAATTTCAGTACAGAGACTCACTTTTGCACTTGCCCGCATGCATTCTGGGAGTGTTTGGTTCTCTCCTGTCGGGGTCACAGTGCTTGATACATACTAGGTGCTGAGTACATACTTGCAGGTGAATGAATGGGCCTCTTCATGACAGGCTGACCGCAAGGGAAACTGGTAAGATTCGGGGCCTGCATCAGTTGGAAATTCAAGTGCAGAGGCCAGGAGCCATCCCACCAGGGGAGCAAGGTGTGTGTGAAGATAGGAAGTCACACCGCCTGAGATAAGTAGATACCCAGGTTGGGCAGCACAGAGACCACTGGGTGACAAGTAGGGATACCTGAGCGTTAGTCCTGGCTCTAGCAGCTCTGTGACCTTGAGTCACCTCTGTGAGCCTCAGTTTTCTCTTTTATAAACTTGGAAAGAAGCACCTCCTTAACGTTCTTCAGTATTATTGAAAGTACCACAGGCAAAAGTCTGTTTCTCCCTCTGACCCTTCCCCCCTCCTGCTTTCTCTCTCTCTCAAATAAATAAATAAAAAAACAAATCAAACTTTAAAACAAAAGTGCTCTTGAACATCTCGGCATATTGATACAGTCAAACCCTATAGCAATACAAGGCCTTAGCAAATGACTTCCTGCTTCTCTCGTGAAAAAACATTGATGTGTTGCTAAAGTTTTATGTTACTATGGCAGAATGCCCCGGAATCCTCCTTGTCGACTGGGTAGAGGTCATCCAGGCTGGGGAAACCACTGGTTGGGGTGTACCGAGCTGCATCTGGTTTCAGTTAGAGCCTTCCCAGAGAGAAGTGCTTTTTCTTTGGAAACAAATGGCAATTTCTAAGCATGTTTATATTTTATGATGATATGTTCTCACAAATGAAAAAGAATAAGGAATAACTTGGAAAACGTAGAACAGCACACTGGGAATTTAAAGGGGCTTTGGGGGAAGCAAATAAGCAACATAAGTGGTGGTGGCTGTGGTGTGTGTGTGTCTGGTGTGTGTGTGGTGTGTGTGGCGTGTGTGTGTGGTGTGTGTGGCCTGTGTGTGTGTGGCATGTGTGGGGTGTGTGTGTGTGTGGTGTGTGGTGTGTGTGTGGTGTCTGTGGTGTGTGGTGTGTGTGTGGTGTGTGGTGTGTGTGTGTGGTGTGTGCTGTGTGTGTGTGGTGTGTGTGGTGTGTGTGTGGTGTGTGTGTGGTGTCTGTGGTGTGTGGTGTGTGGTGTGTGTGGTGTGTGGTGTGTGTGTGGGGTGTGTGTGTGTGTGTGGTGTGTGGTGTGTGTGTGTGGTGTGTGTGTGTGTGGTGTGTGTGGCGTGTGTGTGTGTGGCATACGTGGGGTGTGTGTGTGTGGTGTGTGGTGTGTGTGTGGTGTGTGGTGTGTGTGTGGTATGTGGTGTGTGGTGTGTGTGTGGTGTATGTGGTGTGTGTCTAGTGTGTGGTGTGTGGTGTGTGTGTGGTGTGTGGTGTGTGTGTGGTATGTGGTGTGTGGTGTGTGTGTGGTGTATGTGGTGTGTGTCTAGTGTGTGGTGTGTGTGTGTGGTGTGTGCGGCATGTGTGTGGCGTGTGTGTGTGTGGCGTGTGTGTGTGTGGTGTGTGTGTGTGGTGTGTGTGGCATGTGTGTGGTGTGTGGTGTGTGTGGTGTGTGTGTGGTGTGTGGTGTGTGGTGTGTGTGTGGTGTGTGTGGTGTGTGTGGGGAGTGTGTGTGTGGCATGTGTGGGGGTGTGTGTGTGTGGTGTGTGGTGTGTGGTATGTGTGGTGTGTGTGTGTGGTGTGTGGTGTGTGTATGTGGTGTGTGGTGTGTGTGGTGTGTGTGTGCTGTGTGGTGTGTGTGTGGCGTGTGTGGTGTGTGTGTGTGTGTGGTGTGTGTGGCGTGTGTGTGGTGTGTGTGTGTGGCGTGTGTGGCGTGTGGTGTGTGTGTGTGGTGTGTGTGTGGTGTGTGTATGTGGTGTGTGTGGCTTGTGTGTTTGTGTGGTGTGTGTGGCGTGTGTGTGTGGCGTGTGTGGCGTGTGTGGTGTGTGTGTGGTGTGTGTGTGGTGTGTGTGTGTGTGTGGTGTGGGGTGTGTGTGTGTGGTGTGTGTGGCATCTGTGTGGTGTGTGTGTGTGTGGTGTGTGGTGTGTGGTGTGTGGTGTGTGTGTGCTGTGTGGTGTGTGTGTGGCGTGTGTGGTGTGTGTGTGTGGTGTGTGTGGCGTGTGTGGGGTGTGTGTGTGGTGTGTGTGTGGTGTGTGGTGTGTGTGTGGTATGTGGTGTGTGTGTGGTGTGTGTATGTGGTGTGTGTGTGTGTGGTGTGTGTGGCGTGTGTGTTTGTGTGGTGTGTGTGGCGTGTGTGTGTGTGTGTGGTGTGTGTGTGTGTGGTGTGTATATATGGTGTTTGTGTGGGGGTGTGTGTGTGTGGGGGGTGTGGTATGTGTGGTGTGTGTGGTGTGTGTGTGTGTGTGGTGTGTATGTGGTGTGTGTGTGGTGTGTGTTGTGGTGTGTGTGGCGTGTGTGTGTGTGTGGTGTGTGTGGCGTGTGTGGGGTGTGTGGTGTGTGTGTGGTGTGTGTGTGGTGTGTGTGTGGTGTGTGCTGTGTGTGTGGTGTGTGTGGCGTGTATGGCATGTGTGTGTGTGGTGTGTGTGTGGTGTGTGTGGTGTGTGTGTTTGTGTGTGGTGTGTGTGGTGTGTGTGGCATGTATGTGTGTGTGTGGTGTGTGTGGCGTGTGTGTGTGTGTGGTGTCTGTGGTGTGTGGTGTGTGTGGTGTGTGTGGTCTGTGTGGCGTGTGTGTGTGGCGTGTGTGTGGTGTGTGTGGTGTGTGTGTGTGGCGTGTGTGTGTGTGGTGTGTGTGTGTGGTGTGTGTGTGTGGTGTGTATATGTGGTGTGTATGTGTGGTGTGTATATGTAGTGTGGGGGGGTGTGGTATGTGTGGTGTGTGTGTGTGGTGTGTGGTGTGTGTGTGGTGTGTGTGGTGTGTGTGGTGTGTGTGGCGTGTGTGGTGTGTGTGGCGTTTGTGTGTGTGGCGTGTGTGTGTGGTGTGTGTGGTGTGTGTGTGTGGTGTGTGTGTGTGGCGTGTGGTGTGTGTGGTGTGTGTGTGGTGTGTGGTGTGTGTGGTCTGTGTGGCGTGTGTGTGTGTGGCGTGTGTGGTGTGTGTGTGTGTGTGGCGTGTGTGGCGTGTGTGTGTGTGTGGTGTGTGTGGCGTGTGTGTTTGTGTGGCGTGTGTGGTGTGTGTGGTGTGTGTGTGTGTGGTGTGTGTGGTGTGTGTGTGTGTGGTGTGTGTGTGTGGCATGTGTGTGGCGTGTGTGTGGTGTGTGTGGCGTGTGTGGTGTGTGTGGCGTGTGTGTGTGTGGCGTGTGTGTGTGGTGTGTGTGGTGTGTGTGTGGTGTGTGTGTGTGGTGTGTGTGGTGTGTGTGGTGTGTGGTGTGTGTGTGTGGCGTGTGTGTGTGGGGTGTGTGGTGTGTGGTGTGTGTGTGTGTGGTGTGTGTGGGGAGTGTGTGTGTGGCATGTGTGTGGGGTGTGGGGTGTGTGGTGTGTGTGTGTGGTGTGTGGGGTGTGTGGTGTGTGTGTGTGTGTGGTGTGTGTGTGTGGTGTGTGGGGTGTGTGGTGTGTGTGTGTGTGTGGTGTGTGGTGTGTGTGTGTGGTGTGTGGTGTGTGGTGTGTGTGTGTGTGTGTGGTGTGTGTGGTGTGTGTGTGTGGTGTGTGTGTGTGGTGTGTGTGTGTGGCGTGTGTGTGTGGCGTGTGTGTGTGTGTGTTGGGGGGCGCGTAGAGGGAGTGCACAGCTGACAACTGTCACAGCATCTCTGAAATGCAGCCAGAGAAAACTTCTCCCTAGAAGCTGGAGTCCTTCCCAGTAGCCCCGGGCCGAGGTGCCCAGGTGTCTGCCTGGGAAGCCCACAGCGCTATGGCTAAGACGATCCTTTTTAAAAGTTGGAGAGGCTGGTTTAAGTTACAGTAAAGGGCTCCTAGGAATTACCAGTTACCTTTCCTCAGAAAACACAGGGAATGAGAATAAATTTTGTCGAATAATGAAAGATTTCTTCAGGTAGAGGCAAAAAAGGGCAAGAAGGAGAAAAAGGAGAACTACCTGCACCGATGGGCTGAAACCTTTGACCAACCTGTTCCAAAGGGATGACCCCATTCTCCGGGTGTTTTCATTCCTGATAACCTCGGGCCCAGCTGGGCCTCTGCTCTCAGACTCAGCACATCCCCAGAGCTGTGCTTTCCAGAGGTCAGGAAAGAGAAGGAATTTGTATCCCATCCCTACCACCTGTTGGGCCCTGGGCCTGGTGCTTTGTGTGCATTCTCAGTGAATGCACAGAGCTAAGGCAAAAGCTGCTACTCTCACTTTTATAGATGAGAAAAGAGTCTCAGAGAGGCTTAGGGAGAGACACGAGGCCACACAGCTAGGAAGTGACAGGACTCAGATTCAAACCCAGGTCTCCTCCTGCCGACTCTGAAAATGTGGGCTGGCTCCGCTCTGCCACCTTCCTTCCTTAAGTCATATGACATTCAGGGGCCAGAAAGGAAGGGGAGAACCCTTCAGGCCCTGTCTTCTAGCCACCATTCCTGGGCTAATGGCTCTACGAACATAGTTGTAACCACTGCGCAGCCATGAAAACAGACCCCTAACGAGATTATAAATCACAACTGTGTTAGATTGAAACAAATCACGTGTGTTTATATTCATGAGTTCCTAATGATACAAAAAAATTAACTGGCCCTTTTTTGAGAGGATGCTGGGGGAATATTTTGAACACTGGTAAATACAATGAAATAGTGAAGCACTTGTCCTGTTTTGCTTCTGCAAACCGTACCCGCAGATAAGCAAACAGTAGATGAGGGGAAGTTTCTCTGCACAGAAATATTTCAACAAACAAATGAAGAAGGGCACAATTGGAATATGATCATTTACTCCTAATGAATTAAGGTTGTAAGCAGAGAGAATCAGTGGCTACTTCCAAGACAAAAATAGGAAATTAGATAGTATGTAACTCTTGAGGAAAATGTCACCCACCACCTAAGAAGACGCCTTCCCCCAAACAACCAAAAGTGAATGTGATTGAACCCTTTACATTCAACTACTGATTCACAAGGAGTGCAGAGGCCAAAGAAAGATGTGAAACCACACAGTGGGAACACAACCTGCAAAATACAGGCTGAGGCAAACTG
Organism: Mirounga angustirostris; assembly: GCF_029215605.1. Lineage (NCBI taxonomy): Eukaryota > Metazoa > Chordata > Mammalia > Carnivora > Phocidae > Mirounga > Mirounga angustirostris. The sequence continues at coordinate 138,474,448 of NW_026991709.1, read as the reverse complement.
TACAGAGGTGAAATGTCATCTTCAACAAACTGTCATAAAGTAAAAAAGAAATTAAGGGGCAACCCTATAGATTAAAAGAGATCTAAATGGATAATTAAAAAATAAAATTGTTAACTCTGGTGTTTGAAGGTGTAAATTTGGGTAATCAAAATATCTGAAAAAAAAAAAGCGCATGAAGTTGATTACCATCAAAGTTAGGATAGTGGTTCCTCTGGGTGGGGAGGGTTGTGTTTGGGAAGAGGCAGGCAGAGGGCTCTTGTGGTATTGGGAAAAATCTAGCTTCTTCCATGGGTGGTGGTTATAACTATGCTACAAGTTGTGTTACTATGAATTTTTAGATAAAACTGTGTGTGTGAGAGAGACTGACAGAGAGACACACAGAGAGAGAGGGAGGGAGGGACTGAGAGAGAGAGACTGTGCCTCTCTGACTTGCCTCAAGTATACATTTTCAAGTGGTAGTTTAGGGCTCTGAGCTCTGAAAGAGTTAGGCCATGTCCTCAAGTATAAAATGCACTTCTGAGGAGAAGGCCTTTTAAAAGCTGACTAAAGTGAAAATTCTAAGGTTCTGTCTTCTTTATCAATGGTCAGCTCCAGTTCGATTTAACAAATACTAGAGACTCATACCCAAATGTCAGGAATGACTTTCTTCCATCCCAGAGCTTCTCCATTTGTAGAAGAGTCCGGGGAACAGTCTTGGGCCTGCAGACCCTGAGACCCAGGTGGCCCCTTCCTTTTCCACCCTTAGGTACCACTGGCTTCTCAGCACCCCACGTTTCCTTCCCACAGCCCACAGACCAGAGGGACGGTGATGGTCCAGTCATCAGGAAAGCATGGCTTCCAATCTTGTCACATAAAGAAAATTCTCTCCTTCGTAGCCTTCAACACGCCCTGTCTCCCCCTCCCCCTCGCCACCACGGACCAGGTGTCCAATTACTTTCATAAATTATGTTCGCCATTTATCTCTTCATTAAAGTGCTATATATAGATCAGTTTGCAGTTCGTCAAACCCTTTCACAGATATGCTTTCATTTTCACGCTTTCTTTAAAAAATCACGTTCATGATTTAGATTTAATTGTTCAGTCTACAAAGGCATTGAATCTCAATCTGTGGTTCTCAACCTTGGCTGCGGAGAATCACCTGGGAAGCACTTCAAACCCACGCTGTTGGGGCTTCATCCTAAACCAAAGGGAACAGAAGCAGGGCTACTGGAGTCTGGGCCTTGGGTAATTGATTGATAGCCACTGGCTGGGAGCTTTAATAATTTGGCTGAAATTGATCCGCTCCATCTGATAGGTGGGTTTTTTTTTTTTTCCTTTTCAGATTTCCCATTTGGTATTCACTGTGCATCTGTCCCACCTGCCATTTCCTTCTTCCCTGAGTCAGTCCTATTGTGGTTTTTGTGGCTTACATGCACCCCCAGAAACAGCCCCTGCAAATCCCCCGACTTGAGAGTGGGATAACGGGAAGGGAATTGGTGAAGGCCACAGCTCTGCTACTTCTTAGCCACAGGACCTTGGGAAAGTGGCTTAGCCTCAGTTCCTGCATCTATAAAATGGGAATGGTGATGTTATCCTTTCAGGGTTATTGTGAAGATAAGAAGTGATCATCAGAAAGAAATTGGCCCGTAGTCAAGAGCACAAAACATGGGAACTTGGAATCTTATAAACTTGTGCCAGACCCACTTGAGCCTGGAAGTTCTTTCAAGTGCATTCTAGAATATCCTGTCACAGAGCTCAGGGTTCTTCAGTAGGGAGACTTCTTTTGCAGTCACGTGAATTCAATGTGAAAAATATGTGAGACTTAAACACATCAGTATTTATATCATAAATTTATATTTCAAGTCATATCTACTTAGATATATATATATATAAAGATTTTATTTATTTATTTGACAGAGAGAGAGCGAGAGCAGGAACACAAGCAGGGGGAGTGGGAGAGGGAGAAGCAGGATTCCCGCAGAGCAGGGAGCCCAATGTGGGGCTCGATCCCAGGACCCTGGGATCATGACCTGAGCCGAAGGCAGACGCTTAACGACTGAGCCACCCAGGCGCCCCTAGATATTATTTTAAATGAAAAAAAAAAGCTACTGAACCCCATGACCTCAGCGATTGTCTTCCTGCCCGTGGCTGACAGACATATTATAAGCACTAGTACTCCTCCGAGTTAGCAAGGTGCTCCCCATTAGCAAGTACCCCTCCTGGCGCGGAATGCTCCCATACAGCCCATTTGCTCATCGCACGCGAATGCCTCCAGGGGCACTTCCTGTATCTGGGGAGAGGCTCTCTCTTTGAAGTCAGCAAGAGCTCTGCCAATGAGAAGAGCAAGAAAGCGAAGGAGCCAAGGATAAGGCTTCATTAAAGAGCTTCCTCCCAGCAGTCATGGCACACACCTTTACGCCAGAGTTCAGAGTTCCAAACTTCTGAACTTCTCCTACGCTTGGAGACCTTAAAGCCTCCATAGATCAAGGTCTTCTGTCGTGACTACAAAATCATAATCAAAATAGTGCAACTTCACAGAAATATACGAAACAGTCTATATGCATAGTTTTGCTGAGTTGGCTCCTCTGGCTTCCTAAACAGTCACAGTTTTTACTAGTATATCTTTGCTCTGATGAGCCAACAGTTTAGAAATATATCATAGAACTCATTAATTTATTTCCCAAAGAAAGAGTGGATCATACTGGAAAACGAGGGGTAGCAAAAATGACTTTTCCAAGAAGAGACGTTTATCAGTATAAGAGTGGAGACTTCAAAAATGATGGTCACATTATCAAAGGTGTCCTTTCTTGCCATTGAAAACAGAAGGGATTGAGGCACCTGGGTGACTCAGTCGGTTAAGCATCTGACTCCTGATTTCAGCTCAAGTCATGATCTCAGGGTCATGAGATCGAGCCCTGCCTTGGGCTCCATGCTGTGCGTGGAGCCTGCTTAAGATTCTCTCTCTCTGCCTCTCCCCCACCCCCCCACCCCCCTCATGCGCGCTCTCTCTAAAAAGCAAAACAAAACAAAACCCAGAAGTGATTAACCATGTTTGGACATTCTTGGCGTATCAAAGTCAACACAATTAAAATCGATTACCACTGCTCTGCCACAGTACAGCAATGCTTCTCGGCTAAACAGCCCCGTTCTGAGCACTCTTAAATGTCACTCTAGCTCTCACTGTTGCCAGCTGCACCCCTGCCTGTAGCAGGACTGACTTCTAATCTGTTTAAGAATGGCTGTGAGCTCCAGGAAGGGGCTTGGTAAAAACGACTAAAGCGGAGCATATTCATACGCCAGGACTCAGCAGTGTCATTTGTAGGAGTATATTCAGCGGGAATGTGCTTAAGTGGTCACCCAAAGACACATACTTAGGAAGTTCACAGCGGCCCTATTGGCGATGGTCCCAGACTGGAAACTTCCCAGAGGCCCATTGTCAATCAAATAGGTAAATAAACCATGGTGTACTCACATATAACGGAATACCATATGGAAATGAAAAAGAAACAATAGCTACGTATCACAATATGGACGATCTCCCAAACGCGATATTGAGTCAAAGCAGCCAGGCACAAAAGGGCCCAGACTGTGTGATTGTAGCAGGCAAAGCATAAGAACAGGCCACACAAATTCATGCTGTTATGAGTCAGGACAGTAGGATTTCTGGGGGCAGTGATGGAAGAGGGAAGAAAAGAGGCCCCAGTACTCCAGGGTACAGGTGATCTGGTTTTTGACCTGGGTACGGTGACTTGATTGAAATGTTTACTTATGATATACATACTTTTCTGTATGTGTATCAGACTTCCATAAAAAGTTAAAAATAAAAAAACCGTGTGAGCAATGGAAAAAAGTGCAAAGAATTCTATTTAAATTAAAACCCTGTGAACACTGAGGAAAGCTTGGGAGGTTGACTGATGAGCCAAGAATGAGAGCATCAGTTGTCATGATGCTCAGGGATATCCCTTACTTCCTTTCTGTGCCCTAGTTTGGGTTCCCGAGTAAAAAAATCTTCTGGTAATTAAGATTTTACTATACATGGCTTTACCTGGAGTTTCCTAGTTAAATTGCTTTGGTGGTCTTTCAGGTCATGTGGATATGGACTTCAAGCTCATAATTAGAGGTTTTAATATATTTTTTTCTTCCACATTCATAAAAAATTAGGAAATCAAATAGTTGGCACATTCATAAAAATAGCACCAGACTAAGATCTAATTTGATAGATGCCGTGACGATTTAGTAACATGATGCTCTGGATAGTACACTGTCTCATATTTAATAAGATACTCATTTCTTTAGAAATAAAATCAGGGGCGCCTGGGTGGCTCAGTTGGTTAAGCGACTGCCTTCGGCTCAGGTCATGATCCTGGAGTCCCGGGATCGAGTCCCGCATCGGGCTCCCTGCTCGGCGGGGAGTCTGCTTCTCCCTCTGACCCTCCCCCCTCTCATGTGCTCTCTGTCTCTCTCATTCTCTCTGTCTCAAATAAATAAATAAAATCTTTAAAAAAAAAAAAAAAAAAAAAAAAAAAAAGAAATAAAATCAGTATTTTGAATAAATGTCTGTACTCCCATGTTCACTGCAGCATTATTCACAGTAGCCAATATATAGGAACAACTTCGATGTCCATATATGGAAGAAGAGATTTAAAAAGTGGTATTTATAGACACATAATACACACACACAGACACACACAAACACGGAGTAATATTATTCAGCCTTAAAAAAAAGAAAATCCTGCCACTTCCAACAACAATGATGAACCGGAAGGGCATTATGGCCAAGTGAAATAGGCCAGCCAAACACAGACACCACAGATTCACTTCTATGTGGAATCTGAAAAAGTTAAACTCATAAAAGCAGAGAGGACAATGGTAGTTGCCAAGGGCTGGGAGGTCAGGGAAATATTGGTGAAAGGGTTCAGAGGTTCAGCTATGTGGGGTGAATACGTTTTGTCGATATAATGTGCAGCATGGTGGTTAATAATAATATTGGATTGTATACTTGGAATTTTCTAAGAGGAAACATTTTAAATTAAATCTCACCACACACACACACACACACACACATTATGTAGAAGTGATGGATAAGTCATTTAGCTTGATTGTGATCTTTTCATAATGTATGTGTATATATAAAAACATCAAGTTGTATACCTTAAATATACACAATTTCTTTATGTCAAAGCTATCTCAAGTGGTTCAAAAAATACACTTTCCTGTATATAACTTAGGCACTGTTAAGCAGCAAGATGTTGGAATTATTGATGCTGAGTTGGGCATAAACAGTTTATATCATTGAATTAATTTCTACATTAGTCTCACTTAACTTATGCAGTTTACCCATTCTCCTTTTAGTTCTATTCTCAAAACACGAGACTAAGGAATGGAATTTAAATAAACACATTAGCCTCAGCCTACTATTGGCTCTTTCTCCATTCATGTTTGACAACTCATTTCAACTTACTAGAAGAAAACAGCAATGCTCATCCTTCCCACCACCCCAACTGCACAGAAATACCTGACAAAACAAATTGAAATTTAGATAGCACACTATGCTTTTTTTCCTTCAGGCAGACCTTATACTCCCTGCAAATAAGACTACCAGAATGGGGGAAATAGGTAGTATAAACAAAAATGAGAGAATGACAGAAGAGAGAAAAGAGAAAGAAAAAAGTAAATATAATTTGTAATTGTTTAAAATCATAGGTCTGAAAATCATGACCCCTGGGGTAGATGTTGTTCACCACCCGTTTTTATAAATAAAGTTTTATTGGCAGCCATGTTAATTCATTTATGTATAGTTTATAACTGCTCCTGTGTGGCAATAGCAGTTGAATAACTGTAACTGAGACCACATGATATACAAAATCAAAAATTCTATCCGGTTCTTTACAGAAAAAGTTGGCCAACTCCTGGTTTAAATGACATTATATACACTTAGATTTCAAATTTCAGATTTGAACCATGTGCAGATGAACCAGGCACCTATTTTATTCCTTGATGCTTCAGTTCTCATGCTATGGTAAAAGCCATACATCTTCTCCTATGTGCTAGTGATCATTATTAATAAATTTCCACTAGACCATAATGGCTTCTGCAATATATCACAAAATTTAAGTATATGCAGGGCACCATGCCTTTTGTGGCTTTTGCTATTAATCCTCAAGGCACTGTGATATATATTCAGAAAATCTTATTTGTCATGTTTTTGTAGGAATGGCTCAAATGTATACTAACCAAGAGAGCTTATAAAAATTCCCTCCCTCTGCTCAATGCCCACTCTGTTGTCAGGCAGCTTTTAGGATCCTGTCCTGTTTCATGTTCTTGTCACACTGAAATAAAATATTATCAAGTGCCTTGAACATGTCTTGGTCCTTGGTAATATGGCCATATCCTCGGGACCAATAAAACCAATTGATTTAATGAGTAAGAGCTAATATTCCCTGAGTGTTTACTTTGTCCCAGGCGTGGCTCTGAGGGCTTTACATTTACTAACTAAATTTATCCTTACAACTCTATCATAGAGGTATGGTTGTCTTCATTTTAACAAGATGGGGAAACTGGTGCAGAAAGGAAATTCACCCAAGGTTACACAGTTAATTAGGGTCTGGGCCAGAAACGGAACTCATGTTAGTATTAAAAACCAATGTTTATTGCATAGACGTTTATGTGGCAGATCTAGAGCAAGAGTTTGCAATTTTTTTTTTCTATCAAGGGTCAGATAATAAATATTTCAAGCTTTGGGAATCAGATGAGGTCTTTTTACAATTTCTGACCATGTAGTGTGAAAGTAAGTCATAGACAATACATAAGCCAATGGGCATGGATGGCTGTGTTCCAAAAAAATCTTGTTTACAAAAGCAGGATGCCGACTAGATTTGGCCCACAGCTATAATTTGCCAACCCTTGGTCTAGATAATTCTGCTAACCTACAGAAGTTATTTTTCTTTGTGCCTAGCACTGTGCTGGGTATGTTGCATTGAAATGAGGAAGGGTGTGACAATAATTATCTTTGGAATCAACTAATGAATGGTACATTCTGAAAATCCATCCTCAGCCTTCTTATTTCACAAATCTTACCTGCTAGCTAGTATCAAATTCTATTATCATCTGGCCCAAACTGATAACCTGAGAAGTTATGGAGCCTATTCTGAAACCTCATCTTTAGAAAGTAGAACCAGCCCTTCAGGGAAATGTTGGTAAGAAATACCTGAGAAAAATTCATGGGTTAATTTCAGTAGGATATTGACTCCAGTAATGTACCATCAATGGGATTATCAAATTTACCTTGCATATTAAAGAGTTTCTCTCTCTCTCTCTTTTTTTTAAGATTTTATTTATTTATTTGTCAGAGAGAGAGAGAGAGAGAGAAAAGGAGAGAGCACTAGCAGGGGGAGAAGCAGACAGAGGGAGAAGCAGGCTACCTACTGAGCAAGGAGCCTGAGGCGGAACTTGATCCCAGGACCCTAGGATCATGACCTGAGCCAAAGGCAGATGCTTAACTGACTGAGCCACCCAGGCATCCCACGAGTTTCTCTTTTTTAACTTGGAAATCAAAGTTAGATGTAGGAAGATGGCAAAGGAGAGCAGTATTTTTAGTCACACCACAGGGCAAACAAGTGTGTAAGGTCTAAATGCATTTTGAGGACAAACTAAACTTTTGCCCACATAAGGGAGGGAGATGCTGTTTGCAGTGCCATTTTAATTTGTTTTGAATAGGACTACATTGTAAGTCTGAGAACTCAGCTGCTTTTAGATTTCCAGAGTGATGTGGTGGGGAACAGATCTAGAGATAGAGAAGTAAAAACACAAGTCTACTCTACACAGTTGGGCATGATGCTCCCACCAGAAAGGGGGTGTCCAGCTAAGGGGGTATAGAGGGACTGAAAGGCACCCTCTCAGCCATGAATCTGAGTTTCTGCCTCCCACGAGGCTGTTTCCTTCTTTGGTTCTCACAAAAGCATCCTATGGTTTACCCCCAGTCTGTTACACATGGGACTTCGGTGAATCTGTGGCTTAATCATGACCGCATGGCCATGAAGTGTGCTAACACCCTAGGATCATAGATCCTCGTTGCATCTCTATACAGGTCTGTTAGGAACAAACTTCGGGGTGTCTTCAACGCCCCCCTCCCCACCATGAAATGACCATGCACCTAAGAAGGCACTCATGCTTTCAGACAGAGAAGTTAAATGAGGTAATAGTGAGCCAGAAGCAACAAAGGGAGAGGTCGATAACTTCTTCTGGTCTCCAGCGATCTTTGCATAACTCACTTGACTCTGCAGTCTGCAAACAGAACACCGGCTGACTGATGAAGGGGTCAAGTGGCTGGGATACATAGAAACACCAAGCCAAGTGTGGACTCACTGGTCTGTGGACTCACATATATTCGTGGCCGCTTGTCACAATGACAGTGAGAACAGGTGACATGTCCTTAGCCTTCTGTTTTCCTTTTAACTTAAAGCCCTCGTCTCAACACAGGGAGGAATGATTCATGTTTGTTTTCAGACATTAGACTGAGCCCAGGGTACTTCACTGCTTACGTATTCTGTGTGGGACACTTTATTAAGTGAAGGGTTCCTTGATAAGAGGAAAGGCGTCTTCATTAACTCCAGGGATAATGAAGCAGGCCGGTGCTTCCCAGGAGGGTGGCTGTCCCTGTGTCCAGGTCACCTTCCCTTGCTGGTTAAGAGAAGGTACAAGTTCAGCAGGCTGGGGAACCGGCAGCCAAGTCTGAAGGGTTCAGTGTGATCTCACTGCTTTGTTTAAGAAAGGAAATACAGTTCTTCTGTAAAACAAATGAGGAAAAGAAGATAAAGATGTCAGGTCAGAAGGCTGGGTGAAATGGATGGTGCAATGGGCATCTTGTCTCTTTTCTAAGAAAAAGAGCAAAACAAACGGGGAAAGAAAAATGTATTTCAAGAGAATGGAGGTAGAGACACCAAGGGAAACTACCAACAAAATGGAAAGGGAACTTACGGAATGGGAGAAAGTATCGGCAAATCATATATCTGATAAGGGATTAAGACCCAAAATGTATTTAAAAAAATCATACAATGCAACAAAAATTCAATTAAAAAAATGGGCAGAGGATCTGATTAGATACCTTTCCTAGACAGACAGATGGACAACAGATACATGAAAAGGTGCTCAACATCATTAATCATCAGGAAAATGCCAGTCAAAGCAACAGAGATATCGCATGTCTACTGGAATGGCTATTACCAAAAAGACAAGAAATAATAAGTATTAGCAAGTATGTGGAGAAAAGGGAACGCTTATGTACTGTTGGTTTAAATTGGTGTGGCCAGTGTGGAAAACAGTAAGAAGGTTCCTCAAAAACAAAACAAAACAAAACAACTACCATATAATCCAACAATTCAACTTCTAGGTATTTACCCAAAGGAAACATAATCACTCTCTCAAAAAGATACATACACCCATGTTCTTTGGGTTGTTATTTACAATAGCCAAGACATGGAAACAACCTAAGTGTCCCCTGACGGATGAATGGATAAAGAAAATGTACACAGGCACATGAACATTATTTAGCCATAAAATAAAAGGATATCCTGCCATTTGAGACAACATGGATGGACCTTCAGGGTATTATGCTAAGTGGAATCAATCAGAAAGAAACAATACTGTATGGTCTCACTTATATGTGGAATCTTAAAATAAACTCATAGAAACCAAGAGCAGAATTGGTGGTTGCCAGATGCATGGGGAGGGGGTGGGGGAGGTGGAAATGAAGTGGGTGAAATGGGTGGATATGGTCAAATAATATAAATTTCTAGTTCGAAGATAAATAAATCCTGGGGATCTAATGTATAGCACAGTGACTAGAGGGGAAAAATGAAAAAAAGGAGTGGTGCTGATATTTAGGATAAGACTACATCCTAGACTGGGTGGTCAGGGGTCAGGGGGAGCTCTTAAGGTGGGCCTTATTTGTAAAATTTTTAAATATAGAAAAGAAATGTTAAATGAGAGCAAATGACTTGCCTGAAAAGTCAACAGCAGAAATCCAACTGACTCACTGAAATAAAGCTGAGCAATCAGTATGTAACTGTCAATATGTGGGTAAGCTTTTTGATGAATCATGATCTCCAAAGGGAATTTATTCTGATACCTGATAATTCAGATTTTCAGAGTATTAGAGTAGGAACTTCTTCCTATTGTAAAATTAGCTTCATCTGAAAGAAATATAGATCTTTGGATCCTTAGAATTTAATTCCAAACAATAAAATATACTATCTCTATAAAGAGTCTGGATTCCATATATTCACTCATTCAACAAATATTTACTGAGCACCTTGATGTTGTTCTGTGTGACTGGAGTACCCTCAGGGAATAAAACAGACAAAAATCCTTATTCTTTTGGAGTTTTTGTTCTAGCAGAGGCAGAGAAACAAAATAAATAAGTAGATGATCTGGTATACTAAAAGGTTTTAGTAGTACAGAAAAAATGAAGCAGGCGATAAAAGGCATCCTGACATTTTTATTTTTGTTTTGTAATTTTACTAGTTATCACCACTTGTTAAAAATGGATACTTGTTTTTTTCCATGTGTTTTGGTACATATTTTGTGGACTGTGTAAGAACATTGAACTAGGAAAGAGGCAATGTGAGTACATGGGCCAGATCTGCTGTTTTCCTCAGGCAATCTCAAGTTTCTCATCGTTAGGGTAAGGACACTAAACTTGATCATGTATTTTCAAAGTTCCTTCTCATTTTAACCTCATGATTCTGTGACTTGAAGAATGAAACACTGCTTTCTGAAGAGAGAAGCAAATGACTAGGAAAAGAAAGATGTCAGGGGCAAATCTCTCCCTTTCATGGAATTCACTGTGATCCACTTATACATGGTTGAGTAGCTCTGAGCCCAAGAACTGTCCCATGCCACATGCATGGGACTACTACAAAGCCACTAAAAATTGTTTCCAACACTCAGGGTAGCCATCAGTCAAGGTGAGTTTGAAATTTGGGTGAGGGAAAGTAAAGCCAGGGTTTGGGTGAGGAAAAGTAAAGCCAGGTTTTCAGGAAAAGTAAATCTCCTGAAAGATAACAGGCATGATTGGGGGTCCATATTTTTTTCAGGAAGAATAACTGAGTAATTAGGGTCCCTCTAATCTACAGTGATTCCCAACAGAATTTTTGTCTCATTGGGCTATCATGCTGCATCCAAACACTATTAACATGGTAATCCACTTTTCTTTAAAATGGTTCCTGAAACACATATGAAGCTTAAAATGAAAAGTTTTCTCGATGGGCACGGGGATGACCCCTAGAGATTTCTTCAGTTACGGCTCAAAATAAAAAATATACTTAGTACACCTAAGCTGGAACTATATCCCCAGGCAAATGACCTCATTATTCTCTGACCAACAAGCAAAATATTCAATATAACACATCAGCAATTTATACATTTTTACTCGAATGTTAAAATGTGACCTGAATGATTTAGGAGTAAAAACTTGAGTGAGCAATAGAGATTGCCTCTTTAGAGTTAGAAATTTCACTTGGAGAAGCCTTAAAATATCAACTTAATAAGGAAAGGACAACCAGAATTTAAATTCCAGACGGAGGTCTTTTACTGCATGGGCAAATGGGACCAGGGATGGGGGTCATCCAAGATGGAATATTTCCAGGGCTGGTAAAGTAGAGTTGGGCAAACATTTAGCTATAATATTAGCCTATATAGTATATAGATATTTGGGCAATTAGATACACTAGAAAAGGCATCTGAGGGTAGCTAGTATCTATGCTGTTTTTAAAATGTTTGCAGTGATTCACTCATTTTATAGAGAAATGGCAGTGCGATATTTCTCTGATGATCAAAAGGCTAGGTGGCCACGAATTCATAACTGCTTCAGCAGATGCTGTCCCTGGGGGTGGGGGGTTGGCCAGAGAGCAACTCAACTCCCTGCGAGAGGGCTTTCTCTGGCCCCCACCACCCATCTCCACCGTGGGTGTGGGAGCAGGAAATGCTGGGCAATGAGCCTCTTTACCAGAGAACCTCAGTCAGTGGGCTGCTGGGTAAATCACCAAGCTGCTTGCTCCTGGGTGGGGTCACCCAGATGCGGGTTCTACACTGTCTCCCAGAATCCTCCTGAGGGATTAAGCACCAGTTGCCCACATGGTAATTTGCATGATAATGCATACTCCCTTGGCTTCCTAATCTTACCAGTGTTATCCTCTACTCCCCTAATTTCCTGCACCACCTAATATAAGTAGTTGAAGTCAAATCTTTGTCTCAAAGTCTGTTTCTAAGGGAAGCCAAACTAAGAAGCTGAAAGATGCAACTAGATTTTTTTTTTTTCTTTCCTGGCCCATCAGGGCTCCCCTTGAGTGATGTAATAATAGCGAGGAATAAGAATGTCCCTTAAAAGTCAGGCACTAAGGAGATTTCATCTACAGATATAAGAGATTTTGTAAATCAGAAATTCTATTAATGGTACACCTGATAACCTACTCTACAGGTAGATGCTGACCATGATGAATGGTTTTGAGATGACTTGAAGCAAACAGAAGAAAACATAACCACAAAATTCCCCAAGAGCCTTGTTTGCATTAAGTCACTAACCAAATAATTGATTTAAAATCGAGTCACAAATACTGAAACACTGATTCTAGGAAATTAACAGACTGAATATACTTCAGATATATATAGCTTTGAGTATGTTATGGTAGTTGTTTATATTTTGATATTATATCACTACCCATGTTTTATGAAAGCATTATGGTTTTTCCTTTAAATATGTGATCAGATTCACAAAATTTCTATATGTAATTATAATTTAGGCTTATTTAGCACCCCCCCTTCTTTTTTTTCATTCTGGGAATGAAACTGTAATTTCACAATAAGTCAACGGTAAAATACGATTCACTGAATTGAAATTCACCATCAAGTTAAATTTTTAGTGCACCTTTGTTCCATAAAAAGCATTTTAAACTCAATGAACTTTATAAGGTGTTAAGAAAATGCTTGGAAATTCAGTAAAGATGAAGAGAACAGTAATAGGAGTGAAATTTGATAGATTTATCTGGAGTAAATGCAGAAACTGAGTATAATATTAGGGATAACCAAGCTAATGCCACAAGTCCTTTTTTTGAATCATATTAAGAAATATTACTTTAGCATGTTACTACAGAAACCTACCAACCAAATCCAATGGTGTTAAAAATCTATTTCCATAGCCCATGAATAACTAGTATAAAGCTTTTTACAAATTATAGCATCGGAAATTGAGCATAGAAGATACTGCATATTTTTAAGTGACCTGATTTCAAGATTAAGGCCCCCATTGATAAGGAATTAATTAGTAGCTACGTAAGAAATAAGTATCTACAGGTGAAACTGTTTGGAAAAGAAATTCTCCTATCAAGAACAACAGGGAGAACAGGCAACAGTTGTGTGATGTAATTTTAGTGGTACTACAAAGATCTTTTGTACCAAGAAATATCTCATCTTTGAAATACTGATGCTAAATATGCACTTTTCAAGTCACATTTTAATATTTCCAGGTAAAACTTGTGTTTCTGTTAAAATATCTATGGGATGTTTAAGATAGTTAATCTTATTAGTCAGTTGCCTGTTAGTATAAATTAGTATACTTTTCCACCACCCTCCTTCAAGCATGCCTGAATGAGAAGTCAGGAGAATCAGAAGAAGAAGAGAGTAACACCGAGTGTTCAAAGAGGTCCAGAACAGCACAAACATTGGAACAATTTGATACTGGGGTTCACAGATATCAACAATATCCAGCAGTCTAATCTTAATACACAAATATCTTCCTTCAAATTGTATAGCTAATAATCATTTTACTAATTGGTTAATCACATAAATAATTTTAAATGTTGATATATTTTTTAAAGCTAAGTATATAGTATGTAAATGTCATATAAATACATAAAATGTACACATTGCCCATGTTTTATATATTCTCCATTTCCCTTTTTCCTTTCCCATCTGATCATTTCCTTTCTTACTCTGAAAAGCAATAATCTACCTATATAACTGAAAGAAAATTGTTAAAACATCTCCCTATAAAACATATCACAACAGCTGCTAGCAAGAGAATATATTCCAGAGTAGCAGGAACAGGTAGGGCAACAAACACTAAAATGATGAACAATGAAATTTGATTATTTCTACTTTTTTATGACAAATTTAGTCCTTAGAATGAAATGCTGACAAGCAATTACAATGGAGTTAATTGAAACATATAGAACAATAAAAAGCACCATCAGATTACAGATAGAAAAGAGAAGTGATTTCTGAACTTTTTAGGGTCTTAATGTTTTTTTTTTTTTTTTTTAAAGATTTTATTTATTTATTTGAGAGAATGAGAAAGAGAGAGAGAGCACATGAGAGGCGGGAGGGTCAGAAGGAGAAGCAGACTCCCTGCTGAGCAGGAAGCCCGATGCGGGACTTGATCCTGAAACTCCAGGATCATGACCTGAGCGGAAGGCAGTCGCTCAACCAACTGAGCCACCCAGGCGCCCAGGGTCTTAATGTTTTAATGTCCTTAACTTTTCACTCCAGTGCTAACAGATTTATTTTTTGCTTTAAAATTAATTTTTTAAAGACTTCTTTCTACACTGGAACAGTCTTTGCGGTATCTAAACACCCAAGGCAGGATGGTTTCTGTTCCACAAGAGATGAATTTTCTGTGGTTTAGGTAGAATGTAAAATCATGGGTTTAGGGGAAGGTGGGATCACTGGAAGGGAGAGAGGAACAATTAAGCCAAAATGGTCAAAATCAAAAGGGGTGGGTTGATTGACCAAGGGCTAGAATGCTTTTCTATTGTGTGGAATGTTAGCTACCACTGGAGGCCCATCCCTGTAACTCAGTTTCCTTTTGCATATTTGATGACATGGTGAATGAAGCTTTACATGTTGCTTTTTCCATTTACATGGCCTGAAGCAAGATTTATCAGGAGCCCCTTTTTAGAACGGGTAAGTTTCATTAGGGACTGACTCTGTTTGATTCACATGTATATTCTAAGTGCCTTGAGGAGTGCCTGGTATACAGTTAGTGCTCAGCAAGTGTTTGTCTAATGGACCAGGCACCAAGTCAACCATCCGAGGTTCAGTAAGACCAGTTTATAGACACTTGTATTTCTCAATGGAGGCTGCTTCTTTGATCAGAACAATTTTCTGTGTGTGGTACAGGATGGTCTGGTACAGTAAAGATGTCGAATACACTTGGCTGGCACCTATAAGTTGCCAAAAGCAGCCCTCAGTCGTAAATGACAAGCCAAAAAATTCCTACACGTCTCCAAACGCTTTTGGGGGACAGTTCTACCTCCAGTTATGAACCACAGATGGAAAATATAGATGGTAAAGGGAGTCACTAAATGCTAAATCATTAAAGAACATGATAGGTTCTTTACACGAAGCTTTTAAATCTTATTAGAGACATATTAAAAGGTCACATTTAGTGTCTATGTAATATTTTACTGAGTAAATTTATTTTATTTTCAGTATTTCTCTTCCATTAATCGGGGAGGATTGTTGAGACTTCTGAAGCCCAGATTCACTTTGCCCTATTTCTGCATGGAAGTGAGATATTCACTGAGTAGACCAGAACATGAAGTTTCAATTACTTCCAATAAAAAGTAAATTTTCAGCAATAATTACATCCTTTAGTCTACCTATAAATTCAGATTTATCATGGATTAATCCTCCTACCTACTTTCAAAAAAGGCCCAAATTAGACTGAAGTTGGTTGCCAGAGCAAAATTTTTGAATAAGCTATTTCATTCTTGAAAATCTATCCAAAGAAAATGATTTTTAAAAATGGACATAAGAAGGAGCACCTCGGTGGCTGACTGACTCTTGATTTCGGCTCTGGTCATGATCTTGGGGTTGTGGACCGAGCCCCTTGTCAGGCTCTGTGCTCGGCATGGAGTCGGCTTGAGATTCTCTCTCTCTCCCTCTGCCCCTCCCCCTGCTTGTGTGCACACATCCCCCCCATAAATAAAATCTTTAAAAAAAATGGACATAAGAAAAAACTTGGATGTGAAAGTTATTATTTTCTGCATCAGGGGAAAAAAATAGAAACCACTTAAATGTTAAAGAGTATATAATAATTTACCTCCTCTCCATAGAATGTCATACAGAAACTAAAACAATAATTATGAAGCACATATTATAATAAAAGGAAAATTTCTGTAAAAAGAATTTTAAGTGCTTTATATAACATACATAAAACGAACTGAACTAAAACAGAAAACTGGTTGAACAGAGTGAACTGGATGAGAGAGAAAAATGTAATGCACAAGGGCAGGAAATCTGGAAAATGTTCACCATTAGTCCTATATTTAAAGTGAACTACACGGGACGCCTGGGTGGCTTAGTTGGTTAAGCATCTGCCTTCTGCTCAGGTCATGATCCCTGGGTCCTGGGATTGAGTCCACCATTGGGCTCCTTGTTCAACGGGGAACCTGCTTCTCCCTCTGCCGGCTGCTCCCCCTGCTTGTGGTCTCTCTGACAAATAAATAAATAAAATCTTAAAAAAAAAAAAAAGTGAACTACAAAAGTGACTCTAAGCCTTTCAGGAAGCAGTACCAAAAGGGAGATGTGATCATCAAATGAGTCTCCATGGGCATACAATGATTTTTTTTTTTCTCACTAGAAACATGACTGTATGATTGAAAACAGAAAAGATGTTTCCCCTATAATGGCTCATAAAGACAGCATTGTTGAATATAGCAAGCAATATCCTCAACAACATTCAATGGAGTAATAAGCAACAGCATGCGTTTGTAACAGAAAGAAAAATAGAACCATAATCAAAAATTGTCTTTGCTTCATGACTACAATGATACAAAACCATGTATGCATATGGACCAAAACCAAACTAAAAGTGAGGAAAATATAGTTTAACTTTCTAGAGTTACACTTTAGATAAGATTATACTCTGATATATTCTGATGTCCCAATATTGGGACATTGATGAGCTATCTCTATTCAATAAACACATGCACTAAAATAAATTACAGGCTAGAGTATCTAATAATTAACATGAGAAAGTTATCCAAGTTGTAGTGGCTAATGTCTATCTTCATTGTAAATTTAGTCCTTGAAAACACAGCTAACTCCCCAATATGATTGACTAATAGTTTTAAAGCAATTACATTCGTTTCTACCCATCAAAATTGTTTAAAAGGGTAGCAGGAAATCTGGAGAATAATCAGCTTATGAGGGGCCCCAGGAGGCTACAGCGCTTCCCTCTGTTTGATCTATAAATTATTCAACTATGAGAGGTTATTTAGTTGTATTGACAGAATGTTATCAAAAAGGTCTCTGACTCCTATCCTGATATTTACAGTCTCTGGGCAAAAAATACTACCTTTATGTCCTAGAAGAGCCAAAGATGAACAATTATGTAAATATTAGATTTTGAACACTCAAAGCTCTTAGTCATTGGTGCACTTCTGCAAAGCTGTTTAAATAAGCACCTCCAGACTCTGAATTATGTCAACACTCAGTCTCTTCCCCAAAAAGACTCCACTCCACATTCCCTGCCCCCTTCCTTGCCTGTGTTTACGTTAAAAGAAAACCTATACATCAGCAAATTTACCACATTCCTTGACTTTGTAAGCGGAGACAACATGGGGAATTTTTCCCTAAAGAGTTGTCATCAAAGCACACTACTGTGCCTTGTTACATTGGATTACAAATAATTTAATCTCCACTGAGAGCCTGTAATTTAGGAATGCAGAATTCCTGGTTGGGAAGGTACCATTTCAAGTCCTTGGGTAGATGGTATAAGCTGATTAAAGTCTTCCACTGCCCAGCTTAGTTACTGTATGCAATCCAACAAAGTGGTTTAAAAAGCTCAATATGGATCTTTCCATTTATTCCCCCATGTGCTTTAGGACGAAAATTCACAGTCATCCATTTGGGGATTCTTTCCTTCACTCACCAAAATTAGTTAGACTCCCCCTGGTGAAAGACATCATCTGAAGTGTAGTTGGAGAAAATGTGGGACTTGCACTCAACAAGATGACAATTTCATGGGAGGGAAAAATGTTTAAACCGCTAACCACTTATAAGGTGGAATAACAAAAATTCTTTATTAGAGATAGAACACTCATGTGGTGAGGGTCCAGAGGAAGTAAAGATGAATTCGGAGGGGAACTTTCATTCAAAAGAGGAGAATATTCGAAGCACCAGCACTGTGAGTGACAGACAGAGTCTATGTGAGAAATAGGATCCCCTGGAGCTTTTCACATTTTCCCCTCCCACCCTTTGGACTAAATGTCCTCTTCCCACACGAGGAAAACATAAAAGTTGTGCTAGGGTCTTTAATAAATGCTAACCACCTCTCATGAGCTTTGTATTTACAGAATTCTTTTTGTCTTCTATGCACTTGAACACAGGGATAAAGAGAAGAGGAAGAAGATGGGCAAAGCCCCAGCACAAATCCATGCAAACCAACCAGTTGTCTTCAGGGAATTAATGGATTCTGACTCGATTTATCACAAGTTTCTGAACCGGATGATTTTTTTTTTTTTGATGGCACATCTGGCAACATCATAAAACCTCCAAGTCCCAAGTGATTAGACAGGAATTACTTTTGTAAATCATTTATGACTATTACTGATGTGAGCTCATTCTGAGCAAAAAGCGACAGAAGTAGCCAAGGACAAAGAAAAAAAAAAATCTGGGGATGGGGAGATCCTTTCTCTTCAAGATGTCTTTTAGAAAGAGCTGCCATTTATCATCTGAAACTAGAAAATTGCCATCATTAATAGATTGGAATTAATTAAGCATACCTCAAGGAATCACCCAGCAGTCTCTTTTTCATTTGCCTGTTAAAGAAACACATTCTTTAGTTGAGCAGTTGAAGGTTTCCATGAAAAAAATGTGGCACCCTGTGACCTCAGAGAGACCTTGCCAGTTAAATGTCTCCTGCTGGGCTCTGTAATGCAAGTCCACAATAGGATTAGGGAATACTTCATATTTCCCCCCAAATAAAAACAACATATTACTGCACATATCAGGACCTCAATGACCACACACAAAAAAAGGCTTCAATGTTTGGACACATAAAATGTCTCCTCCTGTCAGGGTTGAAAGTGTGCATCTGGGGGATGTGGCTGGGTGGGGAGGGCCAACGCGCATGGGAGTGTGTTCATAGACTATTCCTTCCAGTGGCCCAAGAAAATAAAACCAATGGAGGAAAATGCATCCTTGAATCCAGTTGCTTCTGCTGAGGTAGCTGTCCTTGCATGACAAGAGAGTCTTCGCTCTTGATATTACTATTTTCCGTTTTTACTTTCTCTTCAAGTACTTCACATTCCTCCTCTCCTCACAAATCCCTGCCTCCTTATAAATATCCCACGCTGATGGACAAATCAGGCCTAACTGAAGCTCTACGCAGGGAACCTCCACGCATTCTTTCACTCAGTCCTAATGCTGGCCCTACTTCCAGGCAGATAAAATTTGGGCCAGCAAGGCCAAGAGGCCAGTCAGAGGGGAGATGATTTATCCAAAGGTCATACAGCTGGGTCACATGCAGGTTTTTCTGACTTCAAAGTCTATGCTTTTAAATATGCTGCTCTACATTTTCCATGATCTGGTGCCCTTTGGCGTGGATTCAAAATTGTTCTGTGAGGGAAAACCCTGTTCCTAGGGGTGGGGCAGGCCTTTGGCTCCTTGGTCCTTGTCAAGGGAGTATAACCTCAAATTCATGGCTTCTCAATGCTCACAAAAATCCTCGGCCGAGGAAAATAGTTTTTATAGAGAACTGCCTGGAGGCTATGAAGACCATTTATTTATCTTGACACTCTAGTATTTATTTTCGGATTAAGTTCGGATTGGGAGAGAGCGATGTACCTGTAGACATTGTTTGGGATCCCCGCAGGGACCTGCTTTCCCTGACTGAGCTTTGGAATGATTAATTTGGCCTACACTGAGGGATGTTATTAAAAACACAAACACACATAAACAGGGTTGGATTTACTGTGTCTTTGGGATGTGCTTCTCTAGATGGCTAGGTGACTTCATTTTATGAACCCTATCAACTATATGACTGTGGGGAGCCTCTTCTTGGGATAGGTTTTTAGGTCATCTGAGCAATGTTTATTATTTCCCTCATAGGATGCATTTTAATGCACTGGCCTCAAGTTGGTTTCAACCCATTTTCCTAACATTTATTTTCTCTTTCCCCAAATATACTTCTTTTATAATTTTTAAAAGTTATACATATAATTTTTCTAAGTTGTCATAAAAATTTTTTCCCCAAATAAAATAGGATATAAATGAGTTAATTAAAACATATTCACCTATTTGTTGTGGGAAAAAAATGATATAACACATATAGTTCCTCATAGGTGGTAATTATGATTTTTATACATAGTAAGGCTAATAACATTTATAATCTATCTAGAGTCTATTAGCACAGAAGAGGCCTTGGGCATGGGTGGAGTACATGGATACCATATCTTTCAAGAGCTGAGAGAATAAATTTCGTACTCTAAAATATTTCCTTGGAAATTCTACCCCTGCCGAGCCTCTACCACTTTGAAGTCAGGACCTTAGCTTAAAAGTTACTATTCCAAAATGCAAATGTCCCTCTGAAAGGTTAATTCCTTGGAAATGAAATGGACTCAGGCATGAACACCTTTAAGGGGACACCTTGAATACAAGGATACTGATGTAGGTAGGATACTTGTTTCAGTTAAATATAACTGAATTAACACAACGAAAAGTGTCCCTTCTTTCATTTTAGTTAACTCCACAAGCTATTATTTATTTATTTATTTATTTTATTTATTTTTAAAGATTTTATTTATTTATTTGACAGAGAGAGAGATAGCTAGAGCAGGACCCCAAGCAGGGGGAGTGGGAGAGGGAGAAGCAGGCTTCCCACTGAGCAGGGAGCCCGATGTGGGACTCGATCCCAGGACCCTGGGATCATGACCTGAGCCGAAGGCAGACGCTTAATGACTGAGCCACCCAGGTGCCCCACAAACTATTATTTAATGCATTCATTCCCACAACAGACATTTAGTGAGTGTCTACTATGGGCCAAGCACTGAGCAGTGAGGTGTTGAGGGTGCGCATGATCCCTGAATAAAGACAAGAAAGAACATTGTGGATAATCCCATGACCCAGAAATAAAAACTATGAATATGCTCCCCAGTCTCTGTCCTAAACTCAGAAAACACCCCCCTAAGTATACAATATATATCTGCTAAAATAAAGAATATTAAGTATTCTGAATACCTAATTCTTAATAGTTAAAACTTTTACTGTTCTATAAGTTCTGTAACTTGTGTTTTCCACTGAGCATTTTCATGTCAATATATTCATTTCTCCATCAAAATTTTAAAGGTCTGCTTATTTTTTTAATAAGTCATCTTTTATTAGCAAGGAAGGTTGTCTCTAGTTTTTTTTCTTTTTTTTTTTTTAAATAAACAGGTCTGTGCTACTATCTGTTTTCCCAAGGACGCGAAAACATTTACTTCTCACAAATAAATTCACAGGAGCAAAAATGCAAAGCCATCAGTATGAATATTTTAAGGCCCTTGTCATTTACTGTAAAATTATTCCATAGAAAGGATGTATCAATTTTCATTCTCCCCATCAAGGCTGCCCTGAGTGTGTATTTCTCTGTAGCCTGAATGACAATGGGATCGTTCTTTTAAATCCTTGCCTTCTCCTAAGTGAGAAATAAAATCTTAATTTGCATTTTGCTTTTAAATTTGCATTTGTACAATTACTTTTAAGACTGAAATTTAAAAAAAATATATTTTCGCTGTCCATTTGCCTGTTTTTCCAGAATGTGAATTTTCAGTTTCAGGCTACTGCCATGTTTCTCTACTCTTCCTATCTTCTGGTTCTAGCACATAAGAGATATAATCATAGTTTGTCTTTTTAATGTACACTTAATAACTATAAAAATAAACCTAACATGTGTGCATATGGTATAAAACATACTAACAAATATTTAACAGTTAGAACTCTATCACTTCTGCTGTGGGCACCCATGTGCTCCTTCTCTGTCCCATCCACTTATCTATTGTCTCTAACCTCTAGGAGATATCTAGTGCCTTGAATTTGATCTTTATCATTCCCTTGACTCCTTAATGTACAGTTTCATTACATATATTTCTCTAAACAACACTTCTCTTGAATTTATAAAAAATATTACCATCCTATATATAGCCAAAAAACTTGTTCAACTCAACACTATGTTTCTGTGGTCTATCCATGTTGTTGTCTATAACTTCATTTTCAGTGATGGGTATTACTGAATTTAGTGACTATGCTGCCACTTATTTTTGCCTTCGTCTGTTCATAAATATTTGGTTGGTAACTAATTTTTTTTACAATTCACAAACAGTGCTATTTATGTTTCTTAGACATAAATACCATAAATTCCTGGTATTTATATTAGAGTTTTTCTAGGATACTTTACCTAGAAGACAAATTAATAGAAGGAAGTCTGAATATTCAATTTTATAGGATAATGTGAGCCATTTCTAAGATGATGACATTAATTTAGACTCTCACCAGCAATATATCTTAGAGTATCTGTTGCCTGACATTCTCTCCAACACTTGGTATTGTCACCACACTTAATTCGTGTAACTTGTATGCATGTGGTCTTAAATTATATTTCCTCAGTTACTACTGTGAAGTTGATATGGTATGTTTGAATTCTTTTTGAGTAGAATGAAATCTATTGTATATTTCTGGTTTGAATCATTTGTCTTTTTCTTCTGGTTGTACAAATTCTTCACATATTCCTTACGTTCTGTCTTTGCCCATTGTGTTTGCAGTGGGAGTGGTGGATTCCTGGTGTCAAGCCTTGTCTTTTTCTGTATATTCCATAATACTTCTCTGTTTGCCCAATACCAGACACATATCACTGCTTTCTGTCCTCAAAGCAGGGATCAAGAAATTGTGGCAAGTACTAAAGAACAGGTTAACCTTTGCAGCAATATACATATACTTAACCCATTAGGGGAGTCAGAACTGAACAAAACAGTATTATCAATAGGGCTACATGCCTCCTTTGATTTATTTTGGCTTTGGTTCTGGAATAAGATTTTTTGTGGAAGAAGGAAGAAATCCCAAAATTGCCTATAGGAGGTCAGAACAACAGTCAAGGATGATGTGAAACCACTTCATATTTCAGAGATTTCCATTAGAACTCATGGAAATCCCTAATCCCTGTTTTGTCAAATATTCCTTTAAGCCATTCTGATAAAAGAGGTTTACTAAGTGTGCTGAAAGGTAGCTTTCTTTTTAACCATGTGGTCATCATTAAAGTGCAATTCACTTGTATGAAATGTCAAGACAACTTTTTTCTTTAAGTATCTTTCTTTGGATTGGCCAACTTCACAACCATTAAACAATATTAGAGTAGCTTGGTATTAGTAGAAGCAAAACCATAATGCTTGAGAAATGTACATTATTATACACATCGCTAAAATTCAATCAAGCATTATTAGAGATGGTTTATAGAGACAAAGTGACCTGCAGAAAGGACAGGAAGGTTCAGCTCTTGCCTAAGTTTTCCGACTCTGAGAGGAGCTCGTCTGTGAAAGAGAACCTCAAATACACGTGTATTTCCTGGATGTGGCCTCTTTGTGATCAATAAAAAATTATTCAGCAGGCCACAGTTACTCATGAAAGCGAGTCCTTTTGAATACCCAAGTGTAAGATCACTTCCTGGCGAATTCTGGCTTAAAGGAAAATCTTGGCAGGGTACAAACTCTGGGAAGTGAAAACTTCCATATGCCTAATACGGACTTCTAAGAAATATGAGAAAGTACCCATGCGTGGAGAACCTTTACATTTTGGAAGTGAGTGTGAGAATGTCAGTCCTATGACAACATCGGTGTTTGCTTCTGAGCGGCCAGATTCTGAGCGCAGAGCACAGGTAACAACAAGGACTGCTACTATTAATATGCTTTTTACTCTGTTATCAACAGCATAAGCACCAGTAGCAGGACAGCATTGGTAGACACTTACATCAACTAATGGCCATCTCATCATGACCCCTTGAAGGTACCCTTATTGCCCTCATTTCACAGGTGAGGAAACTGAAGTACACAGAGGCTAAAAAACCATGTTCAAAGACCCAGCTTGGGGGCTGAAAATAGCAACCTGTCTTGCCCCATTTTTAGACACCCCCCCAAATTATCTCCATGAACATCATTTTGGGTTCAACAGGATGAACCTCTCCTAATTAGTATGGTTATCTTTGCCTGTAAGCTCCCCGAGGTTAAGGGGAACATGGGAGCAGTACTTCTTAATAGCATGACATTTTGCAACTCACCACAAAATAATGGCTACATAATTTACTGCTGTCATTAGTGCCCACAGGATCACAGATGACCCCTGTCCTTCATTCCAGAACTCCCTAGAAATTTCGTTTCATCCAAATATTTGCAAAACATGGGCATTTGGCAAAATATCTCAACACTAAATCAACAATATGCACTCTCCTTGGGAAGGGGTCATTTTCATCAACACAATGGCTTTCTGAGATTTTTAACAAACTGAACAAAAAGGAGCCCTATATATGCAGATTTTCATATTATTAAATTTATCTTATTAGAGAAGAAGACAGTGGCCCAGGCACCCACTTTACAAAAGGCAAAGTTAACCAGGGAAGGATTTCATGAGGCCCAGAATCCTGAAGCTTATACGTGGTACAATCTTAGGTGGCTTCCAAAATATTTTAAAAGGCTTTTGGCTGTAAGTAACTAAAAAACCCCAGATATGGAGAATTAATGGGGGTAGATGTAAAGACCAGGACACAGAAAGAACTAACATAAGACAAAACTAGGTCTAAGTATAAAAGAGAAGAGCACAGGATTGAAGGAAGAGTGCCAGAGTGCCCAGGGCTGCTGGATGAACCAATAACATGATGTTTGAGATAATGAACAACCAATAATTATAATAAGATCACTGCCACCAACAAACCCTCAGCGACTGCAACTTGAAATATGAATTTGTAATATGAATGACTCTTCTGGAGGATTCCACAGGTTCCAATATTATAGTGATGAGTAACCCTGTAGAGTCATGAGGCAGAGGGTTTAAAATTAAGAGCAAAACAGATTAAAGAAGACATGTGAAGGTCAAGAAAGGGGGTAGAAAGCCCGCATCGGGCTCCCTGCTCGGCAGGAAAGCCTGCTTCTCCCTCTCCCACTTCCTCTGTTCCCTCTCTCGCTGTGTCTCTGTCAAATAAATAAATAAAATCTTAAAAAAAAAATTGTGGGGCACCTGGGTGGCTCAGATGGTTAAGCGTCTGCCTTCGGCTCAGGTCATGATCCCAGGGTCCTGGGATTGAGTCCCACATCGGGCTCCCTGCTCCTTGGGAGCCTGCTTCTCCCTCTGCCTCTCTCTCTGTCTCTCATGAATAAATAAAAATAAAAATCTTTAAAAAAAAAATTGTGACCATTGTGATTCATGATCATGGACTTATAGCCACTAGAATCAAGGGAGATTGGCTATGAAGGAAAACAACAACAACAACAAACCACTATCCTGAAATATTATTCATTAGTCCAAGCCAAAGCAGCCACATAATGCAGAAAAAGTCAAATATTGTGAGCATAAAATTATGAGAAAATAGCTAAATTACTAGATACTTTCAGAGGGGGGCAAGATCGAAAGCAGTGTTTTCCTTCTTCAATGGTAGGAAGGTAGAGTTTCAAATTAGAGTCCTTATTAGTTTCCTAGGACTGCTATGACAAAGTACCACAAATAGCTCTGGATATCAGAAGTCCCAAACCAAGGTGCAGGCAGGCTTGCTTCCTTCTAAGGACTGTGGTGAAAAATCTGTTCCATGCCACTCCCCCAGTTTCTGCTCATTTGCTGGCAATCTTTAGTGTTCCTTGTATTGTGGAAGTGTAACTCCCGCCTTTACAGGGCACTCTCCCTTTATCTCTGTTTCTGTGTCCAAATTTCCCCTTTTCATAAGGGCACAATCATATTGGATCAGGCCCTACCCTAATGACTTCATCTTAACTTGATCATCTGAGATTCTAAGTAAAGTTACATTCATGCATACTGGAGGTTAAGACTTCAACATCTTTTGGGATATGCAAATTCAATCTATAGCAGTTCTGTAAGTTTGTCTTGATAAATCCTAAAATGATGTATCATTGGAAGTAGAACCTTTTAATTCAAGTATAATGAATACAGTGTTACATTAGTTTTATGTGTGCAGAATAATGATTATATAACACAATATAATGATTTGAAAATTCTGATATTACTCTGTGCTCATCACAATAAGTGTATTCTTAACCCCATTCACCTTTTTCATCCATCCCATCCACTTTCTAACAACCATCAGTTTGTTCTCTATATTTAGGATTCTGTTTTTTGGTCTTTTTTGTTTGTTTTTTAAATTCCACATATGAGTGAAATCATGATATCTGTCTTTCTCTGATTTATTTCAGTTGTATTATACTCTCTAGATCTATTCATTTTGTTGCTAATGACAAGATGTCATTCTTTTTTATGGCTGAATAATAGTCCTGTGTGTGTGTGTGAGAGAGAGAGAGAGCGAGAGCGAGTGCACATGCATATACACTACATCTTTATCCATTCATGTATAGATGGACACTGGGTTGCTTCCATATCTTGGCTATTGTAAATAATGCTGCAATAAACATAATGGTGCATATATCTTTCCGAATTAGTGTTTTCATTTCCTTTGATAAGTACCCAGTAGTAGAATTACTGGATAATAGTGTAATTCTATTTTTATTTTTTGTGAGGAACCTCCACACTGTTTTCCACAGTGTGGCTGCACCAGTTTGCATTCCCACCAACACGGCACAAGGGTTTCTTTTTCTCCACATCCTCACTGATCCTTGTTATTTCTTGTGTTTTTTACTTTAGCCATTCTGACAGGTGTGAGGTGATAGTTCATTGTTGTTTTGATTTGCATTTCCCTGATGATGAGTGATGTCAAGCATTTTCTGGAGGTAGACTCTGACATGACATACAAGTAAGAATCGATTACTCTGATAAATTTACCCAGCAAACCATCAGAGACACTCTAAGGTGCCCACTCCAATACCTAACACGTATGTGTCAAATAAATACTGGAAGAGTAAATTCACGAATAAAAATACATTTGATTCCCTTTTGTATACCTTGGAGACACTGTTTACACATCAAGAAATCGGGCAAGGACTGGATGGTTCTTTGCCGACACCATATGCCTTCCAAGATGGGGAACATGAAACACTTTCCTATTGTCCACAGGTCTTCTGTATATGGCTTTTCCCAGTGCCATGCCACTGCCCCATGCCTGACATAATCATCAGATTTGGTTTTACAAAGATTTCTCTGTCCATATCCCTTATAAACTTCCTTTCAACAGCTAGAACATATACGTTCTAAGTGGCTTAGCTGGCCCTATTCATTATTCTTCACTCATTCATTCATGTATTCATCCATCCATCCATCCACTCATTCCAGCAATCTTCAAGATATTGAATGTACTGCTTCTTTTAGTAACATATTTTATAACATCTGCTTTACTATCTCAAAATGAAAGTCATAGATAATATAGCCTACCTACACATATAATTTCAAAGAAATCAATATATGGCCCTGATTGCAATATCAAGGATGAATTCAAAGAAAGTAACTTAAAATAATAGTTATTTCAATGTACAAATGCTCAGGCATGAAGAAGCGGTAAGATCCTTGCCCCCACATACAGAATTACAGTGAATATTTTACCTACAAATGCAGATTTTTAAAAACATGTGGTATTGGTAAGTCAATTATGAAGCATACCCTGTCATCAGTGACATGATTATCTGAAATTGAAAATGACTCTTAGAAACATTCCAAACAAAATAAAGATCTGCCTACTCTCCATCTACACAGCAATTATAGTTCTAAATAATTCACGGTATAATAAAAGCACATAATATTTTGCATTTATATGTAAAATGGAGTTATGGGTAAATTCAGTTGATTATAATTTATTTTGGAGGAATGTTCTTAACATGAATGTCTGGTGGGACAGTGGGAAGGCAATGAGATTATGAAGTGATTCTTTATTATTTGCAACTATGGTGCACAGTGCAAGACATTCAGCCTCCTAGCCCCCGCCCCCTAAATGCCTAGAGTGCTGCCAATCAATGTGACATCCAAAAGCATATCTGCAAATTGTCAAAATCCCCCATCAGCAAGAACCATTGATTTGGTCATTCTACCGACCTTAAATGAGTTTCCACTGTATGCCAGGCATCAGGAGAACGGATGAGTAGAGGAGGGAAAGCTAGGAAAACAACCAAAGACAGCAGAACAGGACATGTATAGTAAACTCACATATGCACAGCGGGTACATGGTGGGGAGGGGGTGTTGCAAGCTTTATAAAATCAAGGCCTTAGAGAGTAGAGAACAATCAGAGTTTTAGATCCAAATGATTTTAGGTGATTATGATTTCCCCAAAGGAGTGCAAGATCCCTAAAGAAGTGTGTTTTAAAAACCTTTGTACCACCTCAACATCCACAACTAACATGGAGGTGTGAGAAGATGACTGGTCAGAGCACAAAGAACTGAAACTCAGTCCCATCATATTTGTCTGAGCAACCTTAGGAAAGTTGGTTATCTCAGTCTTTCTCTATTTCTCTTTTCCAGATGGGAGATAGAGGTAATGTAGGTAGCACACGAAATAAATGACAGCTCTTTTCATTCTGATTCTCATGGCAAAGTAAAAAAAGCAAGAGCGCTGATAGTACCACTGGCCATTGGTTGGTCTTGTGGCGTCAAGTTCTGGTGGTGGCGTGGAGCTCACATAGCAGTGTCAGTGGCTTCCTCCTGTCTCTTTTCCTCCTTTCTTCTTTCCTTTTTTCCTTCCTTCCTACACTCCCTCTACCCTCCCCCTCCCCTCCCCCCTCCCCTCCCCCTCCCCCTCCCTCTCTCTCTCTCTCTCTCGCTGAAAAACCCTTCAAATGTTGGAGGGAGCCAAAATAGAAAATAGAGATGTAAGATAGAATAGAGGGCTGTATCACTTTGATGACACAGCATAAATCACCAGAGCTTCTGTGGTACTGCTTGAGACACATCCTGAAGATGGCCCAGAGGGCAACCATCTGGTGACAATTTTACCTGTCCTCGCATTCATCTACCTTGTATGGAGGTTAATCTCCTATCACTCAAGGTTATATGAATGAGTTTTTCATCATTAGGACCAAAATAGTTCATCTGAATTGTACAGGAGCTGTAGATTGATGAATTCATCAAGACAGAAATTTGGAACACATGGAAAGTCTCATATCTCATAGCCAACTCAGAGCTATTATGGTGATTCTAATTTTCAGAGGTTCAATCTTCCTAAGGTCGAAAATGCTCTTTTAAAATGTCTCTGTTTAACCATCTGATAAAGAGAATATCAAAAGGAATCTAATATTAAGTCTAAACCACAAATCTCTCTCTTTTCTCCTTTTTTTTTTTTTTTTTAATATTCTTTCATTCATGCTCTCCCTAGGAATAATCATTGACAGAAGTAAGTCAGAGGAAAATCCATTCCTGTTTTATAATCGCCTCTGTAGACTGAAAGCCTATTTCTATTCAAGAACGCACTTCCAGAGTTGAGATTCTCCTTTGGGCATTGTAGTTAATTTGATGAAATTGAACAATAATCTTTCTGTTTCTAACTCATGTTCACATATTCTTGATCCCTTTGGGGTAAAGTTCAACAAACAGAATGAACCCAGCTCCTCATTAGAACTATTCAAAGGATTACATGTTGTACTCGACCAGAGTCTGGGGAAATTGTAAAGACATCAAAAAAAAGACACAAAGATTCCTTTATTATTGGGGAAGAGAGGTACTGCCTTCAAGTAATCAATACCTGTCCACCTTTAAGGGAAAGACTCTTGCAAAGTGCATCTGTGGCCGCAGGCCTCTGCAAGACCACCGAAAGTGTTCGATCATGCCAAAAACATAAACTTTTTCTAAAACATTCAAGTAAAAGTCTTTGACCTCCCTAAGCCTCAGCAATTCAGAGATACTCAATGACCAAAGGCAGATAAAATGAGCAACATTGTTAGACTTAGTTTACTCAAATTCCTAACAAGTTTCTTTAACTTATTTTTATCTGGCTTAAAAAAAAAAAGTGAAGAATACATGCATGTGGACCATACTATTATATTTGGCATTCACTAAATCCCAGCAACATGCTAAGCCCCAGACATCTGAAAACTAGAGATGATCCCTGTCCAGTGGGGTCATTGTGTATGCTTAAGGACAAATATAACTTACAGCAGAAAGAAGAAAAGGTTACAGGGCAAAGGGTGCTGGATAATAGGAATTAACCAGAATACCATTATTCTGCACAAATTCAAAACATGATCAACACCTATAGGCCAGTTGTCTTTAACAAGCAATATGGAATTCCAATCTAGCCACACACTCTGCTTTAGACAAGCTGCATGAACATGGCTTCTCTTAGCTTAAGACGAGATATAGAAATAATACCCCATTTATGTCCTGTCATTGGTAACTCTGAGACTCACAGTCTGTCTCTGCAAAAGGCTGGGTTTTTTATTTTTTTAAGTGAATACCCTATTTTGTGATTTTGACAGGAGAGCACTTTCTGATCATTAAAGAAGCAGGGAAAAGAACTCTCATTTTAAGATTGTGGAGTTAAACGGAGATCATTTTGAGAGAGTCTCTGAAGCCAACACTGTTAATAATATTTTCCAGCTTACAACAACCTATAAAAAAGCACATGTGTGGCAATAAAACAGAACAAGCAGCCATGAAAGGAACATAAAGAGAGACAGACGGACAGTTGTCTAATTTTCACAGAGAGCTCTGGAACATTAAATTTTGAGCGCTCCCTGGCATAGTATATCAGGCTTTCCTCCTGTTGGGAGTCATGCTTGCCTGGAGATGACAGGATCTCTGCCTGTGGGACAGAGCTGAGCAGAGGTATCCACAGTGACTTCCTGACAATGGGGCCCACCCTCAATTCCTCATGTGGATGAAAACCGATAGCTGCTTCCACAGTAGTGGGTGGAACTAAAGAGCTTGTGAATTCCTTTAAACGTCCTTCATCTCCAAAGACTCCCTGAAGCATCATGGGAAAGAGAGAGCCATGGAGGAGTTGTGGGATTATTTGAGGGGTTAAGCTGGCCTCTTTACCCAACACACTGGGAAAGACATTCACTTAGGGGCCCCAAGATTTGGCCTTGGAATCTGTTGCCAACATTAACCAGCTGTGTTAGCTCTTTACTTTTTCTAAGCCTCACAGTCTTCATCTGCAAAATGGGACTGTCGCTAATGGCCTGGAAGCGGTATCAGGAAGCTATTAAAAAAAGATTAAGAATGGTATACATTAAATGCTTGGTGGATTATACAGTGGTGCTCAATACATGCCAGTTTTTCTTATTACTTATCTTCACTCCCTCTTTTCTTATATGGCTCCAGATTTCTAACCTCATAGAGAACTCCACAATGTAAAGATTTAAGTCAGAATACAAAGACAAGGCCACGAACACAAAGAATATGTTTTAAGTCCACTTCTTCCCTGGGGCGCCTGGGTGGCTCAGTTGGTTAAGTCCACTTCTTCCCTGCAAATATTTATTTTCCTTTACGTTAGAAAGTTCTGGAGAGCAGAATTTCTGAAAAGTTGGCCACATCTTTCCCTCAGAATTGTGAGTGGTCAAAAATGGTCAGACCAATGGCCAAGTGCTCCATGCTGCAGAACTGGGTCCACCAGCGGCACTCATCAAGGAAAGACGGGCTGTTTGGCTGCAAAGGGCATGAGGACCAGGAGAAAATCAGAACTGTGACATATAGAATCCTCACCTGCCACAGGCCCTGGAGATTATCCGAATGTACCCCTTTCTAGTAACAACTTTTCTTCCAAATTCATACACCACTTTTATCCTTAAAAGATTTGAATACTATTACTCTAAAAGACTATTCTTTTCATAAAAATAGTTTATAGTTGATGGAAGAAAAATTCAGAGAGGTTAAATGACCGTAAATGAGACAGTAGGTCAAGGACATTTTTGTATGTGGGAATGGGGACATGCGTACTATAGGAAAGAAGAGGTAAATGTACAGAGTTCAGGTTTTGGGCCTGGAGAAGAGGCTGACCAGAGAATCAGAAGTGAATGGTGGGAAGTGTCAGGAA
Organism: Mirounga angustirostris; assembly: GCF_029215605.1. Classification (NCBI taxonomy): domain Eukaryota; kingdom Metazoa; phylum Chordata; class Mammalia; order Carnivora; family Phocidae; genus Mirounga; species Mirounga angustirostris. The sequence goes on along the minus strand of NW_026991709.1, from coordinate 138,442,316 downwards.
GGGGAGTAATATCAGTAGCTGCTATGGAAATTGTTCTCACTAGATTTTGAGGTAGAAGGTTCTTGGGTTTATAATTCCACGGTGCTGAAAGAACCTTGTTAGAGGGGTAGGAGAATTTTTTCTTTCTGGCTGAGCTGCAGAATCTGGATGTGTAAAGATTATGAAAGCAACATCGGCAAATCCCATAGTCCAATAACATGACCCTCTTTATGGAGTCAGTCCCCAACATGCATTCCAGGTTAGCTGGTTTTTCCACCCAAGCATGTGTTTTGCTAGTTATTGAGATTTTATAGAATTCGGCTACCTCCCTAAGTAACCTCAATGCATGAATAAAACTTGACGTTTAATTTTAGCCAAGAGAAAGTCTGCATTTAACTTTTAAGACCTTACCCTTCTTCCTGGTCTTTCTAAACCTCAGGCTGTAACAAAGACAAAGATAACTCCCCATTCAAGGGCCAACTAACAGACTGCACATTAACAGTGGCTTCTTTTAATGATTTTCATCTGAGAGGCTTCCATGTGCTTTGTCTGTAGCAAGAAATAATAAAGTAAGATATAAGTTAGCCAATTTTGATGTTTCCAGCCTGAACTTTGGTACCTCGTCCTTTTTCTGCCACTTCTCCAGCCACCTTTCAATGTATAGTTTACTCAACATCCTCTCCCTGTCTGTAGCAAGAAATAATAAAATAAGATATAAGTTAGCCAATTTTGATGTTTCCAGCCTGAACTTTTGGTACCTCATCCTTTTTCTGCCATTTCTCCAGCCACCTTTCAATGTATAGTTTACTCAACATCCTCTTCCCAAGGCCCTCAAAAAAACCTATAATCATTTTTCCTCCCTCTCCTGAACTGTGAAACCTCTCTTTCTAAATGTTGAATCATATAAAATTGCCAATATTGGACCAATTCTGATCTAGAAAAATGGCAATTGCATTATGGTTCAACCTGGTAGTGATGGCATCTTGTGCTTTATTAATAACTCTGAAATGAAAAAAGTAGACTTGTTTTTAGAGATGAAAGGAGCCTTAGATATGATCTAGCTCAGCTCAGTCAGGTACAGGCCTAACCACTGATGAGAAGATCAAACATCGCCAGTTAGAGAACGGAGCTGGGTTACATTTGGGATGACTTGACTCCTATCCCAATGTTCTTATCTCCATGGCATGGGTCAGAATTTTTTTTCTGCAAAGGGCAAGATAGTAAATACTTTAGGATCTGTGGGCTATCTGGTGTCTAACACGGTAGCATGAAAGTAGCCATAGGCAATATGTAAACAAACGAGTGTGGCTCTGTTCCAATAAAACTTTATTTATAAAAACAGATGGCAGGCTGGATTTGGCCCACAAGCTGTAGTTTGCCAAGCACTGCTCTATAGAATTCTTAGATCTAAAAATATCCGCAAGCAGATGGGTGAGGGATTTGTATATTGAAACTGTGTTCAAGTGTTCATGGATGCTAATTCAGCATAAAGATCTTACTATCCTCTGTATGTCCCTTAAAATAAGTACACAAAGTAGCCCAAAGTTGCTGGGACCTCGGGGCTATAGCTGCCTGAGGGTTTGCCATCTGCAAGATTATATCACTCAGGATGGGAATAAAATTGCCTTAATTCCTTAGCTACATCTACAAAATATACTTGTGATCTGAGGAAAAAAATATATTAGAATGTGCTATGCATCAGGCTGGCTGACCTATGGAATTAGATCCAGGCACTCCTGGGTGAAATTTTAATAGCTTTAACAATCACGTAGTCAGACTGCTTCATGTGTTAGCTGAAAGTCACTTCATTTTATCATTTGCATGTTGGGTGAACAGGGTTTGCATTGGCACTTGGGTCAGCAAGGTATTTTGAATACAAGCACTTTTTCTATTTCTCCTGACAGCCAAGAAACTACTTTGGCTATATCTACTTTCCATTTGAACTTGAGAAGCATGGGAGAATGTTATTAAGCAATTTCAAAGACTTTATTGGTCACACATTCTGGTCAGAAATCCAAAACACAGAAGGGAAGAATTATGATCAGGTCATACCAGGAAGGAAAACCAGTCAGTATATATCAGGCATGATAGTAACTGTGATTGCAATCAACATCCCTGTAGGAAAGTTCTGTCCATCCCTCTGTCCATCTGTCTGTCCATCCAACCATCTACCCAAACACCCAGATATCTAAACAGCCTACTATTTCTGAAGGCACAATACCATTTGCTGAGGAATCCCAGTTAGGTGGAGCAAGCTCCCTGCTCCTAGTGAGCTAAAAGTGTAGTAGAAGGAAGAAGTGAAGGCACAAAGACCACAGTAAGAAAACAATTAAGGCAATACGTCAAGAGAAAAAATTTTTTAAGTACCAAGCCAATTCTTGGAGGAACTCCTTGAAGACCAGTAAACTTTGAAAGAATTACCAGGTAGAGCTCTCAAGAGCTACTGCTGAGCTGTGAGAGAGCCTGGAGAAGGTGCGCTGGCCCCCTGATGCCGCTTGGTGCATATTCAATGCCCCTGATGTGCTTTTTCATTCCAGGTGCCAAACCTGCCAACCTATTTCTCAAAGGCGGGAGAGCTCACTGGCTAACCACGGCTTGTCCCTAAACAGGCAGAACTTAAAAAAAAAAAAAAAATCACATAATATGGATGCTTTCTACAAGTCAGTCATACCAGTTTTGAAGAATTCTGACTACTTTTATTTTATAGTACTTTATACCCAACATTCTAGAGAAGATCAGAGGTAAGAAGCAGCTTAGTACAGAATCAAAAGTGAACAAAGACACTCAAAAAAGCTTATGTGATATGAATTAAATAATTAAAGATACTACCTATACCCAGGAGAGGAGTTAGAGATTCAAAGAAGACCTCACAACCAAAACTGATGTTAAATCCAGCATTATCATTACTAATTCTTATGGTATCATCTTCTAATCCACTGTTCACATTATTTATCAAGTGGTCAATTTCTTCAAGAATGTTGGTCATATCCGCTAATTACTCTTTACATTTACATTTTATGAAATAGGGCAAAATACAACATAGTTTCGAATGGACCAAATTCTAAAACGCACCATTTATCACATTTCAAATGATATTTCTGCAATAGAACTAAAAGTATAATCCCAGACCAAGAGAAACCAAAACCCAGCAAAATGAAAACTCACCTTGGATGTGAACCCTCCTGTTCTCTCACGTCCCTTAAGCCAACCAACCGAGAGAAAAGAGCAAATTGCAGTGGTACTTACTTGCAGGCGATGGGGTACTGCATCCACTTGGAGGAGGGTGGCCATGCAGGCCATGGAGGGGAGGCAGGGAAAGTCCTCCGATGACTGGTGGAAAGAGTAATGGGTAGGGCGCGGCTGGATAGTGAGTCATGTGTCCATTCACTGCGGGGACGGGACATGCGTGGCTACTGGTGGTCATGTTTCAGGCCTCACACGATGAAAGGTGCTCTGGGGTGGGAACACATCACTTCAGGTCTTGAACCAAAGCGAGGAAGGTAAACTCAGGGCCAGGGTTGAGTCTGAGCTGTCTTCTGGGCGAAAGGCAAAACAGTTCAACATATGACCTTGCTTCTTCCCAGCATGTTTTCTCTGCCTCCCATTCTGCTGTGTTGATTACAGGAAGGATGCCTTTTTGCTCAGCTTCTCAGTTTAAGGCTGGGAAGTGCTATCACTTTAAAGATCCAGAGCTGCTAATTCTGTAAGAAAAAAATAAATAAATTTCCTAAGTCAAAAATATTTTCTTCTTTATCAGGTTATATGAAAAATCTCAGATATTAATCTAGGTCTCCTAATTCCCTGCTGTTCCCTTATATTCACTACCTTTATTTTCTTAAATTCTTATATTCTAATATAGAATAAAACTTATATACAATTTCAAAGTAGCCCTGACTATCCAAAATTAAATATCAAAGTAGCCCTTACTATCCAATATTAAATAGCCCACCCTGGGGTAATCTTTCTTGATATTCCTCACCCTGCTTAAGTTTTCTCTATGGCACTTAAGTTTCTGTGAGTGTTTTCGTCTGCCTCCACCATTAGAATGTACTCACCAGGAGGGCAGAGTTTTTCTGTTTTGTGAACCACTCTGTTTTAAGCTCCTATAAGGGTACCAGGTAGGCCACAGACAATAAATATTTGTTGAATGAATGAATGTTTTTTCTTGCTTCTTTTAGAGAAATTGATTATTTTATGTTGTCCTAACCTACGTGCTTCCAAGACGTTACATATTTTATATGAACAAATTCAGAATTTCAACCCAGCCCCCTTTTGGAATGAGATACCCAACAAGATAAATATAACTGTAGGAGAAAACTGTATCCTAATGAACGATAAGAGACATAGCCAAAGATCAGTGAAATATTTTATATCTGTTTCTTATTGTTGACAGTATATACATTTCTTGTAAGAACACCATCTGTTGATCCATACACCTGCTGCGTCTATCTGCTCAATCATCTACCCATTAATCGAATCCTAACTTAACTATTATACGCCCAGTGCTGACGTGGGCACTACAGATATACAATGTGAAATGATGCTAATGTGACTCCTTGCATCGCGGAGTGTCTAGTTTGAACAGCTCCTAAATGAAACCACATTGTTAGAGAGGGGTAAATTGTTCTGCCCCAACAAAGGACATGCAAGGAATGCTTAGCACCTAGGACTCCTTGAGACTGGGAATGGAAGAAGCCTGAAGTTGATTCTAGAGTGGGCTGACTGTAGATTTCATAGGCTCATTTTGGCCCCGATGATCAATACTCAATGAAAGTCCCCAACTCTGGACTCCACTGAAGGGAAGCCCTGAATGTAAACCCACGTGACACAAAACAAGAACAATATCGCAGGGCTAGCACAGTGTCATTGTCAAGAGCATGATTCTAGAGCCAGACCACCTGGGTTCACATCATGGCCCCCACCCCACAGACAGTTATCTTACTTCTCAATATAGCAGTTATTATAATAAAATGGGGATAATAACAGAATTTACTTCAGAGGGCAGTTGTGAGGAGTAAGGGAGGAAATGAGGTAACATGAAGAGAAGCTGAGTGCCCGGTGCCAAGTCAACACCGGGTCAAAGTTTGCTATTCACATATGCGTTGTCTCACCAAATGATATGCTTCTGAGAACAAGCTCACTGGAGTAGACAAGAGGCTCTGGGGTCAGGGCAGGGAGGAAATCACAGCATAGTCATCTGAGGAAAATATTAGAACTAAAACTTTTGTCACAGAAGAAGCAAAGGTGGGACCCAGGTACAGCTGAGAACAAAGACTCATTAAGGCTTACTGATTTCTCAGTTTGTGAAGTTAGCCAGTTTGATTCTCAACCCTAGAATTTTCTAATCCATAATAACTTCTTTTGTTTACTCTGTGTCAGGCACTTCACTTATGAGCTCTAAGCTCTAGCCCTTACAGCTGTCCCGTAAGGCAATTATTCTCCTCATTTTCCAGGTGAGAAAACAGAGTCTCAGGGAGTTTAAATGACTTAGCCTGCAATGTCACAAAGTCAGCCTGTGGCTTAGTCAGAATCTGAACCTAGATCTGGCTGGTTCTTCTGTCTCTCTGCTTTCCCCTGTACCATGCTGTGCCTTTATGTCACTGAGTGCCTGACGCGTCCCCGCTGTACCCTACAGGAAAAAGTCCACAAGCTGTTGTGATGTGAGCGGCTGTCCTCACCTTGATGACATTCTCCCCAGGGCCTTGAGTCCCTGGCCTATTAATATTACAAACGAACGTCATCCACAGTGAGACCATATGGTCCCAGGTGCCCCAGAACTCCACTGTCCCTTACAAAGGAGACAGTATTCCCTGTTGGCTTATGTAACACACTTACCCCCCCCACCAAAGTGAGGCCCCTCCCCAAATATCGATGTCCTTTTCACACTTTCAAACCACAACTTGTTTCTCTGATGAAAATAAAGTAAATGGACTATGAGAGGTGAATGTTTTCCCTGCTTTCTAAAAAAATGTTTTCCCTTTCTTCTAAAAAATCACATACCATCTAATATATTTAACACTTTCATTTTGTAGTTTGTAGCAAATTAATTAGAAAATAAACAGTACCATTTAGTATTTGCTGCATTTCCACTCAATTTGATTTTTAAATCACACACACAAAGCCCAGCATTGTTAAAAATGGTCTTTTCTATCTCCATTAGACAAACTACCTCATTAACTGGTAGAGCTGACAGTTCAGAAACCCACCCCCGCAGGGCACAATTCTTATAGTTTTAAAGCTGTTTGTTTGTTTTTACCAACCAGGGACTATTTCTACTCTCAACAATCCTTCATTTCTCTTTGCTTTCAAACACTGCAGATTTTCAGCATCCTGCCTGCTGATTGAAAAGTCTGGTATCATGCCCAGGATCTTTAAGAAAAAAAAAAAAGAAGAAGAAAGAAAGAAAAGAAAGATAAAAAAGAAAACTTAAACTGATAATAGGGCAAAAGGGAAAAAAGAATCGGTGTGTTGGGAAAATCCTGTTATGTTGCAGGAAAATTGTTTGAACAGTCACTGGGTCTATGTTCACATATGTGACTGATTAAGGCTATTTCTGGAAGCAGAGAATTTCCTTTGTTTTAGGCTTCTCGAAAAAAGATGGTTCGTGGTGTTAGGAGTGCTTTTTTTTTTCCCCCTCCATGCCTGATTTGAGTTTGGGCTCATTCAGGGTTCCTTTCTTCACAACCTGAAGCAAAGCAAAGGGAAGCTGAGTGGAAGAGGGGACAGAAGTGGGGACCAAGGACTCAGGAGACTCCCTGGGTGTCAGTTTCATCATCTGTGAAAGAGGTCAAGGGAAGAGGAACAAGTTTTAAATCAAGTTTCTCAGACTGTGCTGTCCAGAAAACAAATGTTTTATGAGATATTAAATGGAGCTGAAAATATTTGAGAGGAAATAAAAAAGAAAGGATTTTTACATAACTGTATGCGTAGTTGATATTGTTCTGCAATAATCTGCCTTTGATAAATAGTGGAATGACAGAAGGTAGTAGGAGAGGTCTACCCACTACCCAGTTGGATGAAATGTGCTCATGCAGTGACAGGGATCCTGGGAACGGTTAACATCTACGCCCGCATCTGTGAGATATTATTTTAATAAAAGACAGTATATTTTCTCCAGTTTAATTTGTTCATGTTTTTATTCCATTAAAAAGTTTTTTTTTTAAATTACATTTCAATTTATTGTCACATTTAATTTACCAGAGGTCATTTCTGTATTTATTTTAGCTTAAATTTGCATGCAAGCTTCCAAGCTTATACTTCTAAACATTTAACATTTGTTTTATAAACATGATACTTACATATGATTTTTTTAAAAAAGTAGTTCCCTTTAAACCAGTGATTCTCAGAGCTCTGTCCCTAAACCAGCTGTCTCACCATCACCTGGAAACTTGTTAGAAACACAGATTCTCCAGGCCCAAGATCGAACGAATCAGAGTTTGAGGTAGCCCAGCAATCTGTGTTCTAAGAAGCCCTCTGGATGATTCTGATGCAGCTAACATTTGAGAACCACTGCTCTAGATGTGAGGTTGGCAAATTTCTTCTGTAACGGGCCAGAAAGTAAATAATTCAGCTTGTAGGCCATGTAGTCTCTGTCACAAATACTCCACTCTGTTTTTGTACTGATTTCTTGTGAGACAAAAGCAACCACAGATAATCCATAAACAAGTGGACATGGCTGTAATCCAATAAAACATTATTTACAAAAATAGGCAGTCTGCTGAACCTGGCTCATGGACCATAGCTTGCTGACCTCTGCTTTAGATTAATAAAGAAAAACAGCAGCCCACTTTCCCAATCCTTTAGTTCCCCTCCCTATAAGCAACTGCTTGAAACTATTTTAGTTGGGCTTTTTCCTGTTACTTGTATTTCTAGTTAATGTGCTTAAACTATTTTTTTTTATAATTATATAAGCTTTCCTTTACTATCTGTTGGTTTCTACTATAAATATGGTTTAAGTCTCTTTGGCTATTGCTCACATATGCTAGACCCTCTTTTCTCTCTTATTCCCAACACAATGTCATCACAATTAAAAAAATGAAAATCATTTACATTATATTTACCTAAATATGACTAGGTAAATATTGTTACAGCTGAGCCACAGGACATACTACATTAACAGTTCTTACAAAAAATTTTTGTGTTTCCTGGAGTTAATAATTGCTTTGTTTATATAATTGGATTATTTTCCATCTATGAATAATTCTTCCCCAACTCCCTGACAATTTTGCCAGACATGTCATATGATATAGGAGTTCCACAACTGGAGACATGCCTCTTGCCCCAGGGCTGATTGGCTGCTTTCCTAGTCTCATGCATAGATGTCAAACCAAGACTTTCTATTATCACTTCTTTCTCTCTCTCTCTCTCTCTTTTTTTTTTTTTTTTTGGAACCCGTTTCCTGGATCACATGTCTTTCTCTTTCTTGGTTTAATTATTCCTCTGGTGGTTTCTTCCCCCTAAGATCTTTCCCAGAGATGGTATGAGTGATGAAAATTTTTTGAGACTTTGCATGTATTAAAATATTTTTATGCTATACCTCATATTTGTTTGATAGTTTGGGTAGGTATAAAATTATGGATTGAAGTTAACTTTTTAAGTTAGAGTTTTAAGTATGTCACACCACTTTTTCAAGCTTTCTACATTGCTTTGGAAATTTCTAAGACTATTCTGATTTTGGATCCTTTGTGTGTGACATTTTTTCCTTTTTTGCAAGCCTTTATAGTCTTTTCTTTATCCCCTATGGATCTTTTTTTCTCCTACATTGTGCTAAGCATTTGGTAGAGTTCTTCAATCTAGTGACCCATATCCTTCTGTTAAAGAAAACTTAATTTCTACTTCCTTGACAATATCTTCCTCTACATATATTATGTTCTCTCCTTTTGGAAATATTAGATACTGCACCTTCTGAATTATATTGTCTCTCATATTATAACTTTTCATCTATTTCTTCTACTTTTTGCAAAATAACCTCACTTTCAACTTCCTATTACTCTATTGAATTTCATATTTATGGTACTTTATTAACATCTAAGAGTTTTCTTGTTTTTTCTTCTTTACACATTCTGGTTTTGGTCACAAATGGCTTATCTTTTCTTTTAGAATATTAAGAATAGTTTTTTTTTTTTAATGTTTTACTCTGCTTTGTATATTGACTCTTTTTTTCCCACTTTTTGGTCTGTTGTTTTATTTTCTTTAATATTACATGTATTTCTCAATTGTATTTTCTGTCCTATTCTAGGCCCACCCATTTATATATGAAAGGAAAAACTTATTGCAAGCTCTGCTTTCATAAGCAAACCTTGTCAAATGGATAAGTTTCATGAAAAAGTGATCTAAGTGGGCCATTTCTTTGGGAGACTCCCCAAATGTTAGATTTACGGGCTTTTTATTTGGGGCTTGAGAAGTAGCAGAATAAGCTGCCCCAAAATATGACTGTAGGGATTCAGGACATGTCACCCCAAAATATGATTTGGTATATTGATTATTTGAGTTGTAAGCACTTGAAAAACAGTATAGTAGGGAGAGGCTTTTTCTAAAATCCCCTTATATGCCTAAAGACCTATCCAACCAAAAGCAACACAGTTATAAATCCCCTCCATGGGAGTTTTATCAACCAGCAAAGATGGACTCTTCTCATAGAAGAGGAAACTAGACGTCAGCTGCACACCCAGACAAATGGTGTCACAAGCTATCATACCTCCAGTCTATTCTGAGGGCCCATTCAGCTTTCTTAAACATTACTTAACTCTCCTCATTAGATGCTGCATTCCCTTCCTTCCCCTTTCCCTATCAAGATGGTGTTTAGGGGCACCTGGGTGGCTCAGTCGGTTAATCGGCTGCCTTTGGCTCAGGTCATGATCCCAGGGTCCTGGGATCGAGCCCCACATCGGGCTCCCTGCTCCACGGGGAGCCTGCTTCTCCCTCTCCCCCTCCCCCTGCTTGTGTTCCCTCTCTCACTGGGTCTCTCTCTGTCAAATAAATAAATAAAATCTTAAAAAAAAATGGTGTTTAATTCTGAATTCTAAGCCATCTCAGGGGGTTATTCATTTTTTTTTCTGGTTCTCTCCCATGTATACATGAGGTATACATGTTAATAAACTTTTGTTGTTTTTCCCTCCTTTATCTATTATTACAGCGGTCTCAGCTAAGAACTCAGAAGGATAGAGGAGAAATTATTTTTCCTCCCCTATAGGCTCTTTGGTAAATTCACTGAGAAATTCTCTAAGGTTCTACTCAGAATGGGGAAAAAAGAAAATGCCTTACTGAAAAGACTTCTGATAGATGAATGGAACAGTGAGGCTCAGGCTGCCCGTGAGCTTACTATTAAATATGGAGTCATTTACTTCTTCCTCCTGTGTTCAGTCTAACACTGCCTCCCCACTCTACATTTATGCCTGGTGTCCAGAACTCTAACCTCTCTAGTTTAATTTCTTCAAAGAGTAGACTTATCTTTCCTACCAGGGTTGGGTTACCGTAATCACCAGAATGTAACAGGTGGAGAAGTGAATTTAACTACTCCTTGTTCAGAACTCCAACCAATCTTACTATCTCAATCATCACTTCCATCTTTCTGGACATCTGGTGCTTCTACTTTCTGGGACCGTCCAAAATCCTACAGTTTGCATCTCCTTGCTTCTTCTTTGCATCTCCTTCTTCAGGCACTTAGCATTCTACTTTCTGAACTTGGCCAATTTACTCATTACTGCCCATCTACTTTTTGTCTGTAAGAAAAGTTATTGCCATTTCTTGTCTGCAATTAACATCTCTCATGTTTTTGTTAGTTTTAATAGTTTATACATTTTACATCCCCTTGCTATCATTTTAATAAAGATTTGGGAGGGAATAGGGAAAAATGCATGTTGTTAATCCATTCACTAGAAATTCACTAAATTTTATCATATATTTCATGACAATTTTTATTGAAATATAATTAACATATAATGTCATATTAGTTTAAGGTACAATATATTGATTTGACAATTCTATCCTCAGTGCTTACCATAATAAGTGTAGTTACTATCTGTCATCATACATTATTACAGTATTATTGACTATATTCTCTATGCTGTCCTTTTCATCCGTGTGACTTACTTATTTTATAACTTGAAGTTTGTACCTCTTAATCCCCTTTATCTATTTCACCCATCCCCCTACCCACTATTCCTCTGGCAATCACCAGTTTGTTCTCTGTATTTAAGACTCTGTGTTTTTTTTGTTTGGTCTCAATCTGAAATTGAACAAAAAGGGTGAGGTTTGGGTGCCTGAGTGGCTCAGTCAGTTAAGCATCTGCCTTCAGCTTAGGTCATTATCCCAGAGTCCTGGGATAGAGTTCTGCATTGGGTTCCCTGCTCAGCGGGAAGTCTGCTACTCCCTCTACCCCTCCCCCTTCATGATCTCTCTCTCTCTCTCATTCTCCCTCTCTCAAATAAAATCTTAAAAAAAAAAAAGTGAGGTTTGACTTGCCATCATAGACATGCCACAGGGCTGTGTCAAAAGCCTTCTACTAATAAATAAAATAAAGATGGGATTTGACCTGCCTTAGCCATGCACCTGCACACATACTGGATAATTAGAAATGTCATTTAATGCACTGGTGACTTGATATGTGCTTTCTAGAAGACTCCAAGTTGGAGAGAGGACACTTGATGAGAGTCTGCCTTGAGACACAGGAGCCAAACACTTTAACCTGGTAAGAAGTGTTAATTTTACACCATGCTGCCTTTGAGTGTGATCCAAGTGACAGAACAGAAAAGATTTCTGTAGAAAACACTGTATTCATTTCCTCCCATTGAAATTTAGTGACACCATGCTGATGTGGCTAACATAAAACACAAGCAGAAGTGAACAAAAGATAGATTATCTTTTAAATTTCTTGCGGTAGAGCACAGAAAACTCTTCTGTATTTCTTCAGCTCATTTAGAATTTGTTGGGGATATTTTTGCTTCAACAGACACTAAAAGCATATTGCCTCTTCTTCCAGTTTATTTTAGCCCAGACCTCCCTATTTATTTAAGGCATTGGTTCCAGGTAATGCCATTTAAAATTTCTCAAATGCATTCAGCCAAATACCTGTTTTCAGTAAAAATGCCAAACTCAGCACAAATTCTGTCAATTTCCTTTGCTGCTGTTCTTGATAGAAAAGAAACACAGCTATAAAGAAGTCAGTTTTGCACGCCTGGTAGTTTTGCAGCCTTTCTTATATCCACCATCTTCGTTGTAAATATTACTGATAAAATTATGGTCAACTTAAACCAAGGGGATGATGCAACAAGTAACTCGAATTTGGCCAAAAAGAGAAATGTCTTAGCACTCTTTAATTTAGAAATGAAAGAGAATAGAGTCATTTAGAGAGAATAATGCCATCAAAGAGTCCCTCAGACCACCAAGTGAGCAGAGTGAAAGCTGAATCACTCTACTGCTTTAGGAGGAGGTCAACTGGCATATTGAAGACATATTTTTAAAAGCATACACAAAATGTGCCTGCATTCCTTGTTGGGCCATTTTTATATGATTCCATCTGCTAAAGAAATACAAAGAGAAAATATGACTCAGAAAATGATGAGGAAATATAGATATATTAGAAAGCATAAAACTCTAAGATTTTAATTTCATAAATTATAGTAGCAGCAGTGTATAGATGAATTTTTAGGGAGTCAACACTCAGACCAAAGTTGTTACATATGCTAGCATTGCCAAACTCACCTCCCAAAGGACCAGCTTTCTCCTAAGGTCTTTTCACATAGATTCCAAAACATAAAGGTATAGAGTATGTACTGGATTAGACAGCTGTTAGTATTATGGCTTGTTTCTAAGAGAAGTGACAGCAGACAACTCCTTATACAATGGTTTCCATGCTTTCCGTCATGGAATTCTGCCATAACAAGCATAATGACTGTATTAGGATTTGGGTCAAGGGAAAGTCAGCTCTCCATAGGCTGGTTTAGCCTAGAAGATATAGTCTGCCCATTGGGAGTCTCTACATTGAATGGTGACCAACCTATCCTATCAGTCTTACTATTGGTTTCAAATGCCGAACTCACAAAGACAGACACAGCTGTAAAAGGTAAAAGACTGGCATAGAAATGGAAAGATATACACAAAATGAAGTTTGCAGAAGCCACGAGGCTGGAGAAACCAAGTAAGCAAGAAATAGGAGATAGAGAGGAACACAGAACCAAGACACTGGTAGAGAAAGGGATGAATCAGGTCATAACAGCCATGACTGTGCCTCTAGGTTATTGTTAGTGTTAAGAACAGCATTCTGATTTTTTTGAGGCCCAAGTTTCACCTGTTCAACTGTTCTGTATTTTTCCTTCCCTTCCATGCAACAAACTCCCAAATTGTATCACTAGACCTTAGCTCCCAGAAGAACCTTACCATCCCAGTATTTAACTCTGTGTCTTTTGGAAGGATAAAGTGGCCAGTCTTCAGTTGACTATGATAATAGACCACTGATGTAATGTCAACCTACATGTTAGGATTAAGACTGACATGACGTTGTCAAGTAGGATTTTTAAGTGTCCATTCATAAATGACATGGTGCTGGAAAATCACTAAGGAAAGAGACACATTTGAGGTCTCTGGAATCTTGCAGTTTGTAATAATATGGAGATCATAAAAACATATAAAGTATACTTTGCTACAGTCAAGCTCAGTATGTATGCATATCCATTGATATCTGTAATTAAATTCATCACATATTTATTCTTTTTATAAAAGGAGAATATAACAGAAGTCAGAGTCCCCAAAGTAGTGAATTTAAATAACTAGTGTATAGTATTCAATAATATTTAAGTATTACAACATGGTTATAGCTTTTTGGGGGGGTCTATCTACTCTAGAAAGTGAGGTCTAGTTGAAAAAATATTTTTAACAAATTTATACAGTTGCCTTTACCATGTCAAAACAACAAGAGCAAGAATTTTCCAGGCACATTTGGGTTATCTCGGTTGGTCACATAAATGAAATGGTCACAGAGTTTTCACCTTAATAAGGAATTGGGATTGTCAGAGCTGCTACAGAACATCTGGGCACTGTACCCATCCCATGCCCAGTGTAGGTCTACTCAGGTTCTGCCACTAATGTTTGTTTCCTTACTTACATGGACCAGCTTAAAGACATTTTAGGTGCTTCTTGTGATGACAAGCAATGTCTCAAATTATTCTTGCTTCCCAATATCCTGTGGCCCATGGGAGATAAGCCCTCATTCTCATCAGTTTCTCAGCTGGGACAGGCATTTTGGTACTTGATCAGTTTCCCCTACTCCCCAATACCATCTGGCTGAGGTGAAGATACTCTACCAAGCTCTCACCAGCTGCTTCTCCTCAATAGCCAGATCTTATCCCTATGCCTCTAGGTTTTGTGTCTATGTCAATCTGGACAGGCAATCTGGAATTATCACCACACAGTCCCGATCTGCCTCTGCCTGCAGTCCATACTTCCTTCATATTGGGCCTTCTTGGAGAGGGATCAGTGTCCATTTTGGACACAGTGTGTCAAAATGTTAGCATCTTTGAAAACAAGCTATATGGCCAGACATATTATCACCGTTCAGGTTTTCTCCTTTCCCACATTCTTTGCATTCTGTGTTGCATGTATCTCCTGAGGTCAAAAACATCACAGTTGTGTTCAGTAGAATAGAGCTTTCAGTTGATTTTCAAAAAATGGATTGGAAATATGCCTATCTTTGATCCCTTCAGCTTCCAGTGGCTGGTGAGGGCCTGATGGGGAGATGGAACAAAGCCTTTGAGACAATGTATTCATCCATCAGCGACTCCTTTGTTTACCACCATGGGCCATGCAAATATGTAGCATCATGTGGAAAAAAGTTTAAGAAGCACTACATTAGAATTATGATACTACAAAGAGAAAGTCAGACCAAATAAGCAAAGACTTTTTTTTTTTCAGGTGTAGAAAACTGCCTAATTTCTTTAAATTAGATTTGACTGGACTCTAAATATTCATATTACCTGAGAGTGGGTGGATTCAGTCTGTTGTTAAGATTTTCTTTCTCTTTCAGGGTTATAAAAAGGACCTTGGGTCTCATGCAACCAAAACATTGGGAGTGGACTACAAGAAAAAAGACAGACAATAACACATGTTGGAGAGAATGTGTAGAATTTGAACCCTTCAGTATTGCTGGTGAGAACAAAAATGGTATGACTGCTTTGGAAAACAGTTTGACAGTTTCAGAAAAATGGATGGATGGATGGATGGAAGGAAGGAAGGAAGGAAGGAAAAAAGTTACACAGAGCTACCATATGACCTAGGAATTCTACTACTGAGTATATAAGGAAAGTGAAAACATAACCAAGCAAAAACTTGCACATGAATATTCACAGCAGCATTATTCATAATAGCCAAAAAGTAGAAACAACCCAAGTGACCATGAATTGATGAATGGATAAGCAATATGTAGTATATCTGTACAATGGAGTATTATTTAGTCATCAAGAGGAATGAAGTACTGATATACGCTACAATATAGATGAACCCTGAAAACATTATGCTAAGGGAAAGAAGCCATAAAAGACTTAAAAGGCCTTAGATATGAAGGCTACATATTATAGGATTCCATTTATATGAAATGACCAGAAGACGTAAATCCTTAGACAGAAACTGGGGGGAGGAAGGTGTAGAGAGTGACTTTTAGTGGGTATAGGGTTTCCTTCTTGGGTGATGAAAATATGCT
This sequence comes from Mirounga angustirostris, assembly GCF_029215605.1. Taxonomy (NCBI): domain Eukaryota; kingdom Metazoa; phylum Chordata; class Mammalia; order Carnivora; family Phocidae; genus Mirounga; species Mirounga angustirostris. The sequence goes on along the minus strand of NW_026991709.1, from coordinate 138,426,646 downwards.
GGAAATAAGTAATGATGACAGTAGCCTAATTTTGTGAATATACTAAGAACCACTGATTATACAGCTAAAAAGGATGAATTTAGGTTATGCAAATTATACCTTGATAATCACAAAAGAGAAATAGGTGCATCAACCAACCAAACACAAATGGGGGTAGACTCCATCCACACAGCTTCTACTGATATATTCCCGAAGCCTGAGTCCAGATTAGCCTGTACATGTGGCTTTGGCCTTGGTGAACTGGGCACAGGGTACAGTCTTTCCAGAGCATCACACAGCCATTTTCTCTGGAGAGGCCCTCATCTGCAGGGGGCTCTGTTAGGATCAGGCCTGGGTCCTCACCGCTCACAGCCCTCATGGACTCCTGCTCTCTACTCACATTTAGGGAACGTCTACTCACCTTCACTCCCTCCTTACCTCTTCTGCATTTTCTTAAATTCATAAATTCAGGTTTTTTTTTAATGTTCTTATCTCCTTTTATTCTCCCTGGAAGGGATTTTGTCAATAAACCTGCATTTGTTCCTTAAAACACAGTCAACATTTTGAAAAAAAAAAAATAAATAAAAACTAGCTCTGCACAAAGGTATGCCCCAAACTATGTTCTAAGAAAAGGGGGAAGGCAAAAGAATGCAAGGGCATGATGAGAGTTTTGCATTCTGGAACGGGCAGACCATGAAGAAAGTGTGGAGGAGCAGAAATGTTGTCAACTTACAGTCCTGCATTAACGTGAATAGGGCACTGTCTCAATCCATTCGGGCTGTCCTAACAAAATCATCAACAACAGAAACTTACTTCTCACAGTTCTAGAGGCTGGAAGTCCAAGATCAAGGGTCAGGGTAGTCCTGCTCCGGCGAGACCCCCATGGCAGGCATCTTCTTGCTGCGGGCTCACATGTAGAAGGGGCAAGCTAGCTGTCTGGGTTCTCTAAGATCACTAATCCAAATCAGAAGGGCTCCACCTTCATGACCTAATCACCCATTAAAAGCTTCACCTCCTAACACCATCACCCTGAGGGTTATGATTTCAACATATCAATTTACGGGGCACTCAACCATTCAGACCACAGAAGACACAAGAGTTAGGCCTCTGTGGTAGCTGAACTAGCTAAGGTAGATTGAATAATGGCACCCAAAGGGGTCCATGTCCTAATTTCAGAAACCAAGGAATGTTATAGGATCAAAAGAACTTTGCAGATGTGATTAAAATGAAGGATCTTGAAATGGGGAGATTATTCTGGATTCTCGGAGTCCCCCAATATAATCACAGAGGTTCTTATAAGAGGAAGACAAGGGAGGTGTGATTACAGGAGGGGGTGGTATGATGACAGAAGCAGAATTTGGAGTGATATGCTTTGAATGTAAAGGGGCTAAAAGCCAAGGAAGATACTGAGCCCCTAGATGTTGATAAAGGCAAAGAAACACATTCTCCCCTCAGAGTCAGGAGGAACTAACCCAGCTGATATCTTGACTTTACCCCAGTGAAACTGATTTTGGACTTCTGACCACCAGAGCTGAAAGGATAAATTTGTGTTTTTTTAAAACGACTAAGTCTGTGGTCATTTTTTATAGCAGCAATAGGAAACAAATATATCAGTCCACTCTGAGCCTTCAAGGACCTCCTCAAGAACACAAACCACAAACACTGACATAATACTTATCCTGAAACCAGTAGCCAGTTTTGCCAAAATACAATTATCCCCCTGGGGGAAAACCCAATGTGTGGTGTTGGTCAGGGAGAAAATCTTGAAGATGCTCACCACTGGCTTCTAAAACTTCCTACAACACTAAAGCAGAGGTGAAGCCAAGTGATGCTAGTTCTAAAGAAGACATGAGCTCAAAAAGAGGCCAGGGGTCAGAGTGGTACCAGGAGAAGAGACAAGAGTGTGCTATCTCTGGTGGCAACATACAACCATTCCTGAACAGTGTATAAAATGTTAATTTAACTATTTTTGCCTTTCTGCTATGTCATGTGAAAATTGTGCAAGGTCTTTTTTTTTTTTAATCAGCAGCCTTAGAGCTTCCCTGAAAATTGCCAGGTTGTTCTATTTCTGTGAAAAATGCCACTGGAATTTTGATAGGGATTGCATTCAATCTCTAGATTGCTTCGGGTAGTACAGACATTTTAACAATATGAATTCTTTCAATCCATGAACATGGAATAGCTTTCCATTTATTTGTGTCTTCAGAAATTATACTTTTAAAGCAATTCCAAGGATAAAGAATGGCCACCTCCCTAAATAAACTAATGCTTGCTACAAATTAAAAAGAAGAAGAATTTCAAAGAAATTTTGATCATTAGTAGCAATATTAAAATACCACTATAGCTTCTTTAAGGATCATCTTTGAAAACCAATAGCATTCATTTGAATACACAGCAGAGTTTATAAGGAATTGTAACACAGTAAGATAAGAATTCAAGCCTTGGGATTATTATATAATACCTTAAAATGATTAACATTTTAATAGTCACAGCATTCTAATAAATGAAGTGTGGTTTTGTTTAACGTGTGGTATAAAGTGATGGTATGATCTTCCAGGTGATATTATGGAAGCCCAGTCCCCAGAATAAGAGTAAGAGAAGGAAAGTCTGTAAGAAAATATAACAGTATTGTCTTAACACTTGGGCTAGTAATGCATGTGCTGTAATGTTTCTTAGTTGTTTATGTGTTGGGCAGGAAATCATGTTCAAAGCATTTAGCTTCAGTTGTGCAAATATCATATTATGGGATAAAATGACATTGGTCAACTGTTGCATTCTTTCAAAGTCAAGATATCCACATTTTGGAAAAGTTATTAAAACAGAATGTATCAAATTACAGACATTCTGGATAAAGAGTCATCTGCTATATTTGTTCTGGCATGTTTGATTTAAATTGGTAGGCACATTGCTTTGTTAATTCATACCTTGTGAATAAAGAGGTGAATCTCATTCTAGGAATCAAGTGATAATAAAGCTAATGTTAGAGGCAAAGGATGAAGTCTCAGCTTCATTCAATCTCACTTTCCTGATTTATAAAATGGAAATGATAGCAGTAGTTCACAAAGATCAAAGGAGTTAATGTACATAAAATACTTAGAATTGTGCCTGGCACCTAGGACGCCTTGGTTAGTTTTTCTTAACATTGTTGAGTCTGTGAAAATACCTGATGTCTTTAAACGTATTTGAATGATGAAGCCATTTATGCTCACGTGTAGTCAGAAAAAAACAAAGCACTTCTTCTCCATATTTATTTTTAGCAAATAATCTATTATCTCCTGTATTCTTTATCCATTCATCTACTTATATCAGATGCGTGTTTAAAGACATATGCATACACCCAGATATCCTCTTTTAGAAGTCGGATTTCTTGACGTAAAAATCAATTCAGGAAGTTTCTTAAGGAAATGACAAAATGTATGAAAATACTGACTGTGATTTTAGAAGCTCCTGCCACCATTTCTAGCCAGTCTGGCTCCAGCATTTCTGCTGGCCAGCTAGCCAGGAGGTGAACTAGAAGGCCTGCCATATTCCTAATTATTATGTCACCCCAGCAATCAGTAAGAGAAAGCATCTCTTTTAGCCTGTTCTCATGACCACTCAGCCTGTTTCTCTACTGCTTAAACTCTATTTTCAGGAGGGGGGAAAAAAAAAATCAGCCTAAAAATTCCTCTGGGCCAAAACACCGCCTTGGGCATCCTATGCTGAGAGGGACTCTAAAAATCTGGCTGAAGTATTTTTTTGAATCTGTTGTAGGGATGGTGGCATCTCCATTTAGACTCTGCACATATTTTTATAACTGTTTAATTCTCTCTTGTGGATGAGCACTTAAAAATCAAAATAAAAAATTAAGTGAACACTCTAAACGCTTCCCCCCCTCCCCAACTGGTATAAGAAACTGTGATTGGAGTCCCTTAAAATGAAGGAAAATTAATAGTGAGAAAGCTCTCACTGGTGGTGTGAATGAATGGCCACATTTCCATGACATTTTACTGCATCCACTCAAACAGATGGGATTCCAGAGCTAACTGGCCTCTGTTGAGATGAATGAGATTCCACAACTATTAGCACATTGGCATAGAAATGGGCTGGATTCGGTTGCAGAGGCATTCTTACAGAAACAAAGAGGATCACAAAGCTATCCTGTCTCCAGTGCCCATCAATGCAGACCCATTCGTTATTGAATCCCATTCATTCCAGTTAAAGCTACATTCAAGATCAGATGACACTCTTAAGGCATTGCATGGAAATCCTAAGGATTTGATCAGCTATTAACTACCACTGGTGCTGATGTGGCTGGTTTGGCTACAGAAGACCCAATAGCACTCTCACAAGTGGTGATACAAGTCAAAAAAACGCCAGGCAAAAATATCAAACATGCAGAGAAAAAGCAGACTCACTGATAAGCAAATGGATGAAGGCCTCTTGTGTTGGCAAAGGTCATCCAAGACATTGAAATTCAATGAAGGGGCTTTTAAGTTAAGGAAAACAGGCAAGCACCAGGGAACCTATCATGTAAAAAGGCTGGGGACCAGTGCCCCCTTGTCTATAGAAAGGAGCCAGCATGGGGTATGCTTTGCAGATGGACTGGGGCAGAGTGCGGGTTGCAGAGCACATCTGGCTCACAGGTGTATGGTCTTGTGTTCCTAAACCAGCCGTCAACAGTCACGTGCACAGAGTCCTATTGCTATTTTGGGTGGAAGCAAGAGGAATTATAGCAGAGAGATCATAATGCTTAAAAAAAAACAAAACAAAACCCACAATGTATGGGTCCCTGCCAAAACATTCTTTCTCTAGCAGATTATAGTTTTAATCCACCTACTTAATTAACTAGCTCCTCAGTGGATCAAATGATATTAGTGAGTTAGAGTAATATTGCCACTGGAGCAGCCATTTAATTCTGGCAACTCTAAAGCAAATTATTTCATAAATGGATAGTTTATTCAATTCAGTTCAGTTCCAATTCAATTCTGAGCCCCTTCCTTGACCAAAGCACGGAGCTAGACCTGTAGGGGAACAGAGCAAGGGAGGAATGGTCTCTGTCCACCATCTAAGGAGGGAATGTTAACTGCTACATGAATTGTAGCAACGTACTGCAAATAAAGCATATGTGTGCTGGCGGGGGGGGGGGGGGGGGGGGGAGGAGAACTGCCCAGAGAAAGGAGGGATTATTTTCACATGCAGGAAAGCAGAAAAGACCTGATGAAACAAACAGCATAGAAGATGAATATTGAAAGATACAAAAAGAGCTCCAGCAGATAGAGATGAGGGAAAACAGATATATTCGGGGAATAACCTTAGTCCAGGTTAGGCAGAATATAAACCATGCAGAGGCAAGAGAGTGATATCAATCTAAACTAGAAGATGGTGATGAGAATGGATGGGAGGGTGACGGACATGAGAATAATATCATTTAACAAGTGGTTGAATGAACTGGGTGAGTTTTGTGAATGATTGCTTCACCCTACACTGGATGCTGGGACACAAAACCAAAAGACACCCCCATGCTACACATGCTCCCCAAAGTAGATCACATCCTGGTGTGGAAATAGGCAACCCTTCTATTGCATGCTTTGGTGGAAGTATGTGTCTAACACTACAGAAGCACAGAAGGTGAATACCTAAAGCCAACCAAAGGCTGGTGGGGGAAGGATGACAGTTAAACTGGAGGAAGGGTCTTCCACACAGAGAAAATGCAGGGAATCAGTCAGGGAACAGTGCCAGATGAGACTGGCAAGGAAGGCACTAGATGGAGAAAGACCCTGAATGCGTTGTTATGAAGACTGGGTCTGTCCTCTTGAAGGCAACGGCCAGTGAGTCATTCATTAGTGGGCTGAAAGTAGCAGAGTGATATTTAACAGATTTGCATTTTACAAAGTCAACTTCGGCAGCTGGGTGGAGACGACTGGTGGCAAAGGCTGGGGGCTGGAAAACGAGACTAGAGACTACTGCCATGGTCCCACTGCCATGGCATACTAGCAGACATGCTCATTAGCACAAACAGGTTGAAACAGGTCAAAACGTAGAAGGAAAAAAATACGGTATCTCTACCAACATGGCTGCCTCTTCAAAAATCAGCCTGATCACAGAGCGGAGTAATTTAGAATGAATATGATAAAAGCAAAAAGCATAAAAAGATAAAGGCTCAAACTGAAGAGGATTTCAGGTTGTGTGGATTCTCTGCATTCTTTTAGCGATCTCTGTAGAGAAAATGGTTTTCAGAAGGCTCAGGAAATGTCAACAGGTTTGGAGCTCTAATTTGCCCAGCTCTCTTGACATAACAAGCACTTAGTGAGTAGCTGCTACGTACAATACTGGGTAAAGTGAGGAATACCAAAACAGACATGATCTTGCCCAGAGCAGGATATCACCCCTACGGACACTGGGGCATGGAAGGGAGTGACCACAACACACGATAAAACCTGCTGGGAGATGGAATGAACAAAGCGCTTCTGGAGTTTAGAGCAGGGTAGGCAGGAGAGTAAAAGGGAACAGTTGGTGACAATACAGAGCGAGTCCTTATTCCATTTTTGGTATATTTTTCATCATCAATTTTTTGCATTAATTTTTTAAAAACTTTTTTCATTAAAATATTAGCTTGATTGCTAAATTTTTTCACATGCCCTTAAATTGTGTAGCCAAGGCGAGTGCCCTACTTGGGTCATCACGCTCTTGGCTCAGGAAAAGTTTCAGATTTCGGATGAGGCAGACAAATAACTAGGGTTCACCATGGCCAAATTGTGACTTCCCACTCCTAAATTACTCAAGCATCTGAATTATTCTTCACTCTTCTCAGAGTAGGCCAACCTCCTCAAAACAACTTAACCAATAGCAGTGATTAGTGCTTTCCTTTGGGGCAAAGCCTCTAGAGTGAATTACCAGGAGATAGATAGATATTAATTAGCTCAGATTTTGTATTTTTGTTTCTTCTAAGCGTCATTTCAAATTTAACATAAGTATATATTTTGATTTCCATGAAGATTATTCTTTCCTTCCGTAGCCCAACAGGTCTTATGCATTTTAGAGTTCAACAAAAATATTTTGAGCATAAAAAGAAAATTGGAGTTTGCGGACTCCTCCACTACACCCTAAGCTCCCTGGGGAGAGGAGTTCTTTCCAGAAGGTGCTCTGCTGAATCCTCAGTGCCTAGGACTGTGTCCACATCACAGTGAGTACTTAACGTGCACTTGCCTGAGTGTTGTAAAATAGAAGATTCTTTAGAACCACAGTAGTAGCCACTTATCAAAACAAGTTAGAAGACATTCGTGTTGTTTAATTATAGCCATATATTCTCATTACTGTTGGATATCGACCCAGTGCCCACAAAAATTCAAGGCATGACTTTCTAACCCAACTTCACTGGACTGGCAGCTTCTGATCAGTCCTCACTAACAGCAGAGTTTGCACAAATGGACTTGAGTCAGGGTACTTTATATCAATTCTCCATGAAGAAATTATCTCTGCATGTGCTTAGCAGTGAATGAAATTTTGAGCCACATTTTGGCGGTTTATTAGCAACACTTTGATGACTGATGTTATTTGGAAATGTCTCATTAAGAGTCTGGGAATGATGTGCACCACACAAAACATGTCTCTGTTTGCACCTGTGTGCATAATTACTGGACACATTTCCTGGTGAAGGCTAATTCAAGATCCCTCTCTTCCCCCTGTGCCCGCGCATACGTACGGACGTATGTACACATGCCTCGTGTCTATTATTTGAGTAGTTCGGATTATGAATGTTAGGCAAGTAGTGAGGAATTCCATGAAAGTAGTAAGGAATGACACCCATGAACAGATTCAAAATTGTGTGTACTTCTCCCCTAAGGAATTTCACTCCTCCTCTCCCCTCAAACGGTTGGTCGCAGTTACACTCAAAATTATGTGTAGAAAAAGCTCCTACTACTAGAGCTTATGTATTTTTAGAAGCTTTGGCTATTCTTGGGAAGTGTCATCTAGCTAGTGGCCCCACCTGACCTTATTTAGTTTATGAATTCTGATGAGCACATAGGTCAAAGTGTTACTGCTCTAAATAGCATTTTAAATGATATTAATATACTCCCATAAAAAGTGAGCTGCCAAGACCCACAATTGTAGACTCCAGAGGATAGAGACTACATAGAATCTTCTAATATTCCAAGTAGTTTTACTGTACCAGGCTGGTAGGTAGTTCTCTCTTTCTCTCTCTCTCTTTCTGTATGTGTGTGTGTGTGTGTGTGTGTGTGTGTGTGTGTGTGTGTGTGTGTGTAGAGATAGGAGTGTGGAGTAACATATTTGTTTCCTTCCCCAGGTACAGTGTTTAATTCTATCTAATAAATTACAGTTTACTTCTTCTCACTTTTAGTTCCATGTAAATCAAAGACAGAGTCAATGATTATTTTCCCCTCAGTCGCTTTATTCTTGTAATGAAATAAAATCTCTTTGGACCTAGGAGGAACAAAAGGTACCAGATACTAATCTATTTTATAGCACAGTATTCTGTACCAACTTAAAAATATGCTAACCAGGTTTACTGTGAAAAAAGGCAAGATCTATAGCTACGTTACCCTAAAATAAAAAGATTAGTGAGTCGAAAGCACAGCGATTTGAAATCAGAGGGAAAACCAGCTCTATAGACATCCACATGTCTAGAGAGTATTTAAACTATTTCACTTTATAAACTTCAATGGGGGATGTGATTTCTGGTGTTCTGGCTTATAGAATCACTTGGGAATGAATAATTCATAGGCTTTTTACCAAGTCTCAAGTGTAAATCAGTCAAATATAGCAACATGATATTCATGCTGAATTTTTAAGTACTTAAAACATTTAGATGGAAACTTTCTTTAAGACAGCAAGAGGAAGAATGTCATTTTCCCTCTGCTCACGTTGCCCAGGCATATTTGCATTATGTACTTTAAAATATCTATACAAGAGGATTTAATTAAACAATAAACCAGTTACAGTCGCAGAAGTGAAGAAAAGAAAAGCAACAAAAAACTTTCTCTGTGTTATGTTTTCTTTATTAACATACTGATGTGAAACAGAAAAAGCAATCTAATAACAAACATTCCTTTGAGACATGTTCTGGGAGCAAAAGGACATCCACTTATTGTTCTGCCCATCCGATTGGTCCATATATGGCAATAAAGGTACAATAGACGGAAACAGGAAACAGACTGGCACATCTGTAGTATCTTATTAGCAGCTAATGGATATCTGAGAAGAACACGCATATAATGCTGAATCGTCGGGACCAATCTCCTAAGCAATCACTCTTAATTAGTGGGTTCTGTTTATAGATTCAACTTAGTGTACCCTTATGTATCCAAGAGATGGAGGCAGCTGGAGAAAAAGAAATGAAGCTCTTAAAAGAAAAGTATTACAAGATGTTGGAGGATTTCTCTTTGATGAAGTGAAACTTAATTTCTTGCCTTTCCCTGCCTGGCATAAAGGGGCTTTCTCCTTTGTGAAGGATTAAAGAAAAGGTAGGGGAAAAAAATGTCCAAAGTGGGCTAGGTGTTAAAGTTATTCTTGTTATTTGCCTTAGGAAAATGTAAAGCAAGTCCATAAACACAAAATAATCATGCAAGACAAAAATGCTCTCTCAAACTGTAACTCTAAACATTTCCAGGAGGGGCCATCCTCCCCCCTCCAACCAAATCAACGCTTCCGAGATGCAGCACCTGCATTTGGTGTCTGCCAAATTGGAAGCCATGGGGCAAAATGGGTGATGTGACCAGCTGTATCTCCATAAAAAGAGAAAATACAAAATGTTTTTCCCCAGCCAATCTACTCAAAAGAGATCTGAGTATACACACAGAACCTCTGAGCCAATCGCCCACTGACTGCAAATGGAGAAATATTATGTAGATCAGTGCCCTACCCAACACATACCATGTACCTGCCTTAAAAAGAAAAAGGAGCAGAAATTCCTTCTGGGTAGTGGATGTTCCATTTGTACATTGCTTGTTCCCATGTAAACAGCTGTAGAGGCATCTTTCTTAAAGAGTGCCGCCACCGGGGTCCTGCTCTCTTGTGTTATTTACTCTTAAACCACTAGAAGGCTTGAGTCTTTAAGCATTGCTCATTATGTTTGCAACATTCTGTTCTGTTCCCATGAAAGTCAGAGAAGTTCTTTCCTGCTCTTGTGGAATTCTGTTTAAAAAGATCATTTTGAATGTACAAGCAGTACTGTTTTATCCCATGGTTGTACTCTGCACATGTGTAAGGAAACCAGGCTGGGAGTCTTAGGAAGGTAGAGGAGAAAACTTCTTACCTGTCCAACCACAAGTCAGGATGGGCATGGTTTCTTTGCATCTATCTTTCTGAATGTCCAGGACTCTGTATATGAGCCTCTCCCTACCCAAAGTATCTAAGCCAAGAGAAATAAAAAACTTGGCTTTTCCCCCTGTGTTGAGTGTCCAGAGAATAGGTTGAACGGTGTCAGCTCCAGGCATGGGGCTCTCAAGTACGTGCTCTAGGAGTTGGTGCTTGAAAGCAACTGGGGCTACAGACAGGGATTGTTCTTTCCTGGGGAGGCCCCTCTTCTTCCTGAAACCAGTTTCAGAATTGCTCTTCTGTCTGTCAAATGAACCAGCCTCTTTGTCGAGCATTTGCTCTGTGTTAACCTGCTATGCAATCAGTTTTTCAGATCCAACGTTTAAGATTCCTTGCAAATGGTTTTCATGCTCACGAATATGGGTGAGGCTGTTATAATTAAGTTTATAAACAGCCGGCTTTTGATAACCTGCTCTTTCAAGGCCTACAGCAGAGTTGTAGACAAATGACGTGCACAAATGCAGCCCCTCTTCATGGGAGTGAGAGAGATTGCACTGTACATGCATTAATTCATGCACAGTTAAACTATATGGACTGTGGATGTGGGAGGTAAGTGGGAGACAGAAACAATCAATTTAAATACTAGATGGTGATTGTCTTCCCTCTTTTGCGTTTGTGTTCCAGCACTAGTGTGAAATGGGGGCCTTAAATGTCAATGTGTTCACTTGGCCTATTTTCCCAGGCAGCTTTCATGGAATGTGCATGAGCATCACCCCACTCAACAGATAATAGAAATGGCTCAGAGAAGTAACTTGTCCACAATCAAATTTTCTGGTAAAATGGTGGTCAGCATATATGCTCTCTATTATACACCGTATATGATTTTGTAGGTTATACATTTATACACACGCATTACTATGAGTGACTGTAGCTGCCAAACCACACATTAATGGTCTTTATGAATGGTTTAATTTTCTAGGGTAATTTGGACAATACTCAATTGTCAGTAGAAGCATTTTTCTTAGATTTTAGAACTTATTCCTGGGGAAAATTTGACACAATGTCACTGTATGTATTACCTACATACTAAATCATCCTCTCCACCCCCCCATCTCCCTCCTCCCTCCTCTCCCCCAAAGGTATTCAAGTGGCAATTAATTTTTCTTCCCTGCTCAAGAGCTTCTGGATGAAGTCCAGAGAAAGGTAATGGGATGGCCATATTGCTGGATGGTTTTCAGTCCATCTTCATTGCATTTCAGAATAAAATTAATTCTTCACTCCCATCTTCTATCTTTCTCCTGCTCAGAGGCTACAAAGATAGACTAGACATGGAGAGGAATGCTTGAAATGAGCTGAGATGGAGATAAAATAGAAAAGAAAGTGGAGGAAATAGCTCACAGCCCCTTACTTTCAGAGGCTAAGCTGTGGTAAGCTAGACATCTAAGCTGTGGTTTTAGAAACTGTGAGGGAATAACTGGCAATTACCTCATAGGTAAAAGGTCTGGGATTACTATTTTCACATATAATCATTTCACTCAATCCTTTTGGTAATGCTGAGAGCCAATGAATTATTATCCATACTTTATACATGAAGAACCAGAGGCACGGAGAAATTAGATAGTATGCTCAAGATCACAAAGGTAGAAAGTTTTTAAACAGGGTCTGAACCTGTATTATCCACTGCACTGGCTGTTTTCATGAAAGAAAAGTCATGGTCATTACTTAGTAATTAGTGATCATCGCAGTGTACATTGTAGAAATGGCCCTTGTTGCGAGTCAAACTAAAAGAAGATCCAGTCTTGGAAGGGCCAGCTCTCACAGATCCAACCTCACTGATTCAATAGGATCTACTGACCCAATAATTTTGGAACGCATCAAAGTTATCATTTGCAAAAGCATTTAAAAAACTATTTTTGAAAAGTAACTGCCATGTTAGTCAACAACTACCTTTTCTTTTCGAATTTCTGCCCAAGATTAATGGAAGCAATCTTGCCTCTGGTCAGGGCAATTTGTGCCCTTTAAATTTGTCAGCAAAGGGCCTTCCCGGCTGGCTCATTCAGAAGGCTGACAACAATGTATGAGGGTGTTAATGCCTCTTAAACACTGCACCCTCCGTAAGAGAGAAAGAGGTAGCTTACATAGCCTAGTTAGGAATTCTTTTGGCTGCATGTAACAGAATTTCTGAGTGGTCGAAGCAGTAAAAGTGCTTGACTTTGTTACATACACAACAGTCTGGAGACAAGGCAAACCAGAAAAGGAGTGTAGTTCAAGGAAATCCTAAAAGATCCCAGATCCCCCTGTCTTCTTTCTACCTTCACTAATGTTCGCTTTCTGCCTCATGGTCACAGGTGGTCTCAACAGTCAATGCAGAAAGAAGAGAGTATAGAAAGGTCTGCATATCTTTTACTAGGATAACCAGAGCTTTCTCAAAAGGACTCTGAAGATTTCTGCTTAAGTTTCATTGGACAGAACCTTGCTGGAGAGGAAGCTGGGAAAGTGAGTAGCTTTCTAGCCTCTCTAGTGGAAGCCCTATGGGAGAAGAGGGTGCATATGGCTGTTGGCAATGGGCGGTATGTGCCTCACTGATGTACTCACTTGAAAAGAGTAACTTGTTTCAGACTGTTAATGTCACATGTTCTCTTGGTACAGATTTCAACATACAATTTACCCTATTTCTATAGTACAAGAATTTTCAAAGTCTGATATGAAGTCTCACCCATACTCCCTTTATAATTATTTTTTTCAACTTTGGATGAGAGGCAAGAAATAACCAAACAGTGCTAATTTCATACTAACAATACTTTCCAATGACTTCCTTTGCTGCTCATAGAATGCCTGGGTATTCCACAGTCACTATGACTTATACACAAATGTCAGGTCTCCTATAATTTCTGTGTATCCTCCATACCCAAGATGAAGTGGAAAGACTTTTTGGCCTCAAACTATTTCCCTATTTGGTACAGTAACCATTTTTCTTTAATACAAAACTGGGACTCTTATTCTGGAAATGAGACCTATCACTTCAACTCAATCCCCAGGAAAATCCATATCATAAAATGGTCATAGTCACTAGACCAGAACAAACTTCAGAACTCCTACTCCAGAAGTAACTCCTTTGGCCAGCATATGGCTTTCCCAAAATGTGGCCCTGTCCCAATGGACTTCCCTGACCTGGATCTCCTACCATAGATGTTGGTAAGAAACTACAGGACAGGTAATATTTAATGGAGGAAAAAGGAAAGGAAGGACAAGTTTCCCAAACTTGCCTAAAGATGATCACTTGGAGTCCTTAGTAAATAATTAAGCTCCTGGGTCAAACCCAGAATGAAATCAGAATTTGCAAGCAGAGGTCTGAAAATCTGTTTTCTTTTCTTTCTTTCTTTCTTTTTTTTTTTTTTTTACAAGTGCCTTAATAAATTTTATCATCTATGATTATCAACCCTGGCTCCTCACTAGAATCCTCTGGAGAGCTTATATAAAACACCAACAACTGGAGCCCGACCCTAACCCAAAATATCAGAGCATGTGGTCCAGCATTATATTTTTAAGAACATCTCTGGCAATTCTACTGTGCAGATCTGACAAAGGCAGGGGCTGTGGCATAGAAATCCATATGTAAGTACAGCAGCTTAGAGAAGAGTTGAAACAGCCAAAGGAATGCATTCAGGGGTCAAACTATGGCTGACAGGCCAAATTCTGTGTTCTTCCTATTTTGTAAATAAAGTTTTATTGGAACACAGCCATGTCTATTTCTTCACATATTTTCTATCTGTGGCTGCTTTCTGTCCTACCATTGTAGAGTTGAACAGCCGTGACAGATCTTGTATGGCCACAAAGCCCCAAATATTTAGTATATGGCTCTTTATGGAAAAAGCTTACCAATCCCTGAACTCAATGAATATCTGGATCATAGGTAATTAACATATTATAATATTACAGTAACAGTAAACTCTGATTATATAGAAGACATGGTGCTGAGTGTGTACCAATTAACTCAATCCTCATTTTTCCAATAAGGAAACTGAAGAGCTAAGAGGTTGAAAAACTCATACAGGGTCACAGAACTAGCACAGGACAGGGCCAGGGTTTGAATGCAGGCTGTATGACTCCCAGACATCAGCACGTCCCTTTTAAATTGAATCAATATGGTTCTTAGGTATGACTTTTGTGACAAGGTGTAAGAAGAGCAAGGGTGACTCAAGAGGACAGATGGATGAAAAATCTAAGCCACCTCTTGTCTTTTTCCGTGCACCTAATGCCCACTGGAGCAGTCAGACTGAAAAGGATTCATTCTTTTATCAAGCTTGAAAAATGGTGAGTGCTGAACTGTACAATTTCTTTTTCTTTTTGAAATTTACAATGTTCAATATGACTAACTCTATAAGCTGGAGCTCTAAGAATCACTCAAGGCTCCCAGACATATGGCATTATGATCACTTCCTTGGCTGCATTAAGCCTCACACCCTTAATTTGTTCTGTGATATATTCAATATGTTCCTAGTTTTCCACAGGGTCAGCAGGATAGACAGTTTGCTGGTAAAGATTAGACATTATTCTGGAATCTCCATTTGCTGTGGCTGTTTGTCAGGGGAACAGCGAAGCAGTTGGAACAGAAGAACATGCAGCCATTAAACTCAGAGGAACAGAGATCATGCAGTGGCTGGTAAGACAAAAATAGCATTTTTACTGTCAATATTTTGCTTTACAGGGATCCAATAAAGCAACTGAAACATATAAATTATATGCTGAGATAACCTAGCCCATGAAAGAGCCTTGGGGGTAGTTTCTGGATCATCTGCCACTCAGTAGAGTACACATCATCTTAGGAGCAAGGACAAAAGTCACACAAGGTCTGTATGTTTCTCTAATCAGTTTGGATTCCACAATTTTATATTCCTAAAATTAGGCACATTATATACCAACATGCTAATCAGACAAAGTAAATGAACAATGAACAGAGACCTGAGTCATACCGTCTCACCAAAGTACCTCCGTTGGTTTAATTTATTGTTCATTGACCCATATAGCCTTGAGATGCCTGGCCACATGCTCCATATTGGCTGGAAATCACATTCTAGCTTTACTTGTTACCACTGCATACCAGACATTTAAAACGCAAGGCCATTGGTAAGGCTGACAGTGGTCTTACTCACCAATCAAAGAGCTGAACTAGGTCTACCTAATGTTCACATCAGTTAAGACAAGACTGTTTAGCATCTGTCACTAATGCCAGCTACCCAGGTATTATCTGAAGCTTGCTCCATTTAGCCAATGAAACTTCTCTTTTTTTGGTCTTGCTAGATCACCTGCTGCTGCTTCTTTTTTATGTTTACTGTGGATTTGATCTGAATTCTTTAACGACAGAATTTCGGTCTCTGATTCATTGATGACCTTCTCCTCCCTCACCACTCTATACTTTGGGAACAGCTTTCCTTGCACCCAGCCCTAACTCTGCTCTAGAACCTCTTCCCTGATGCTCAGGATTCAGAAAGGACTACTTACCCCTCTTCACCCAAAGGGTGGCAACCTCTTCTCTACATTCCAAGGGAGAAGTTATCATTCATCTGAATGGTTTCCAAGTGAGGTCACAAGCATAGATAACAACCAAGGACCTAACATTTTACAGCTGATGTTACAATCAGCTGGACTAGAAAGTCCAGATTTGGCTGGAGAGATTGGAAATGGGATGTTCCAAGGCTTGGGTTATCATTTCTCACAGCACACAGAGCCCCAGAAAGGCAGGAAGCAGAGAGTGCACCCTCTCCTAAGAATACATTCAAATCCTGCTCTATGTTTGGCAGACTCCTTTTCCCAGTCAAATGGGGAAACCAAAATGGGCTACGCCAAATGCTCTCCAAATACCTTTCTTTCCTTTTTTGCCAATTAACCCTGGCTTGTCTCATTTCTTTCATCTCATTCTAATTTCTGCTGGTTGAAATTCCCAATTCAAATACCTGTGTTCTTCAAGAAGCTCTTTTAATGATTCTGAATCTATACTGTTTCTCAGTTCTCTACCATTTTTAAGTTTCCTGACATATTCTGCTTTGTTTTAGCTTTCTAGATACTTATGTTAAATCACTCCTGTAAGTACTCTAAACCTGAGACTAGAAACTTTGCATAGTTGCTCAATAAATTTTGCCAAATGTATGAACTGAAGGTGGTCAGTGTCAGGTGACTCTACCTAGATAAAGAGGAAGAAAAATTTGTTTCTGCAACAAAAATTTCTGTTCTGGGACCCTTGGCCTCTGTATGTTTATAAATATTTTCACTAAAGGTGAACTAGCACAATTTCTCCCATTCAGAACTAGAGGAAAAGGAAATGAACATTCACAAATTGGTTGCTTGGCTTTAGGCACTGTGCTTTTCTCCCCCTTAGTCCCAGGCTATGTGCCAGGAATCTTTTTTTTTTTTTTTAATTTTTTAAATTTATTTATTCATGAAAGTCAGAGAGAGAGAGAGAGGCAGAGGGAGAGAAGCAGACTCCCCGCCTAGCAGGGAGCCCGATGCGGGACTCGATCCCAGGACCCTGGGATCATGACCTGAGCCGAAGGCAGACGCTCAACCATCTGAGCCACCCAGGCGCCCCTGTGCCAGGAATCTTATATATATTATCTCAACCCTCACATCAGCCCAGTTAACAGATCAGGAAATTGAGGACCTTCTTTGGGCTACGTGCTTTGAGCCATGGAATTCCAAGGGCCAAGGCAGCACTGCAACTCTCATAGACAAATTCCAAAGAGAGAACTCACTTACTGAGTTATACTGCTTGTAGGCCCAAAGGTTCTGGATCACTCTGGTTCCATGTTATCAACGAAGGAAGGTAAAAACCTAGAGAGTAACAAGGCATTCTGTGGGCAACCCTGGGCTAAGGAGGAGGGCCAAGGAGCATAGTGAGGATGGCAGTTAGCTGGCTAGTTCTCACAGTGAAGTGCCCAGGGACCCAAATCTAAGCTGACTTTGTGTGGCACACACGTTCAGGAGCCTCCCCACGGAGGCTGCATTGTTATGGATTGAATCAGGTAGCCTCAATCTAAATCTAAAGACTAGGCCAAACTAAATTACACAGCTTAGTTAAGTTGCATACTATAGCGGTTTTAGAAATGTTAAAGAGAGAAAAAAAAAAAGCATACAAATGGTAAATCTATTTGAGATTTATACAAGAAATCCAATTCTTTTTTTTTTTTTTTAAAGATTTTATTTATTTATTCATGAGAGACAGAGAGAGAGAGAGAGGCACAGGGAGAAGCAGGCTCCCAAGGAGCAGGAAGCCCGATGCGGGACTCGATCCCAGGACCCTGAGATCATGACCTGAGCCGAAGGCAGATGCTTAACCATCTGAACCACCCAGGCGCCCTCAAGAAATCCAATTCTTAAAGTGCTTTAGCAATTCACCTTCCCTCATCATCCCTCACTGTCAGAGAAGTTTAGTAGCTGCCTCTTTCCATTTGCCTCCACGCTTTAGCAGCTGCTAGCTAAATTATAACCTCAAGAGACAGCTAGGTGAGGCAGGAGAGTGTGTCTAAGTATAGACTCCAGAATGGCAGAGTGAGAGAAAAACTCATTGGCAAGAGAGGATTTACCTACGAGCAGTGGACACTCCACACCACCTTCTACTCAGAGTAAATGCCTTTCAGCTAAAGACTCAACCTATCAGCATGCCCTAGCATTCAATTCATCCTTCAGAAACCATCCAAAAGATTCATATCACTGGTATGACATTAAAAAAATCATGTATGTTTCATGCGTATATCATTGTCTCTGAGGTCGGATCCACCCAAGCAGCAAAAAGCCTACACATAGAGATAGCTCTGGTTTTATTTACTAAATAGTTAAAATCCCCCAGTAGCCCCATTTTCACTCTTATCTTGACCACACGTCCTGAGATAAAGCAAACCAGCCAGCTATGGATTAGAGCCTCTCCAGGAAGCAGCACTCCCTCCGAAGAAGGAAGAAATACCATCTGCCTGTTAACCCAAAATTACCTTCCCCAAAAGCTAAGGATAATGGCAAACGTCTATACTCAGGTAGGCTCTCGATGAGCTATTAAAAAACACACTAGCGGTGATTTCCTGCAACAGAGGAGAATTCCAACATCAGAGCAGAAGGCACAGAGACCATAGCTTTACCTCATGGTATCATTGCGAGGGGTACATGAGCTAATGTGGGACAGAGTTTCCAAAGCTGCAGGGCAAAACTCCTCAAACTTTAATGTGCATGCCAGCCACTTGGTGATCATCTTAAAATGCAGATTCTGATCCAGGCCTTCTGGGGCTGCATTTCTAACAAGCTTCCAGGTAAAGCCTATGTGACTGGTCCTCAGGCTATGCTTAGAGCATCAAGGCTAAGAATTCTGTGTCTATTCTACATATGTTATCAGAAGTATTAGTATTTCCAATGTCCAAGCTTTCAACCCCCACACACCTCTCTCATATGACTTCTGTGTCACCATGCTGCCTGTAGAAGGTGAGAGATGCACTTCAATTATAAAAGCAACCTCACTTTATAAAAAGTTGGATTTATTAAACTGATTTTGCCCCTCTTAAAAAAGAACTCACTTTAGGACTCCTATAAGTAGAAAGCTCCTAGATTAGGAAAATAAGGATTGATTTTTTAAAGTCTTACTTTGAATATAAAAAGCATAAGAAATCATTCATGATTAAACTGGCAAATATCTAAATTGGGATATTATAAAATAAGTTAATGCTACTTATTTGGCTAAATCTGTCACAGTCCTCAAGCTTTTAGCTACGCCCAGACAGTTGGCAGCTGAATTTCAGGGGATGCTCCCCTCCCAAGAGTCTCCAAAATTGGCATATCGTTCTACCTACAAGTGGCCACCTGGGAAGTGAATGAATTGGGTCAGTACAAATAGGTCAGGTGCTTCTTCAAAAGCTACTAGAGATACAACATTAAGCTAAAAACAAGTCAAAGGAACCCACAGTTGATTCTGTTTGTACCATCCTTACACATCTAGTATATTGAATTCAGATACTGGCAGAATGTGTATTTGTCAGGGTCAAAAGTTATCCAGGGAAAAGCAAATACCTTTTGAGAACATTTATTAGTTGCCTGGTATTATGAATTTTGTCCCTACAACATTTGTGAACCCTCTCTTAAAGAACCGTATCTTATACAGGATATGATAAAAAATGCTTTCTTTAAAAATATGGAACTCTTATTTATTAGTAATTCTAATACTAATTTAGTCAGCTGAAGGTTGAAACTACTTCTAATTCTTCTTTTTCCTGTTCTCCTTCTTTTTACTTACATGTGGACTCAGTTAAAAATAGTGATCTATACAGAAACACCATCTATGTGGACAATTTCTGCAGATCATTGATAATAAGTGTAATAACAGAATAATCTCAAACAGCCACCCTGATTTTCTTTTCTTAGAAACTAATACTGTTTTTAAATGTCCCCTCATGCTCAAACTTATCAAGAACGAGGACTCACATTGCTAATTAGAACAGTAGACTTCAAGCTTAAGTAGAAACACTAAGACATAAATGCAAGTTGAATATTTGTCTGTTTTGCGTTATCCTGTATGCCTTGGTCCAACAAACCAGGGGCAGGGACCGCGTGGTCCCATCTGAACCGATGTTCAACCTAGAAACTGGAAACATTTTCTTTTTTTCCAATATCATAGTATGGTGCTGCTTTTCAAAGGATGTATCATAGCCCAGGGGCAAGATATAAACAGCTCACTTTTAGTAATTTCTTCACAGCTATGTCTGCTTTCATCTACGCACAACTGTAATCTGAGCATCCCCCAACAGTCTCCAATCACCTCCTGACTCCTGGTCACGCCAGATGTTGGGGAATTGCTTGAAAGAACATCTTGTAACTCCCAGAAGACTGGAATTCCCTATAACCCTAAGGTATATCATCTGAAGTCAAAACAAAGCTTTTTTGACTTGTTCAGCGAGAGTCTTTTATCTCTTCAGTTGCCTGATCAGGCATCCCCTGAATGAGATCTCAAAATTGATCTTAGGTGAAAAGGATGTTTTGAGTACCTTTTTACTCCTATGTAGACAATGGCTATTTCAGAGACTTCTAGTCTTTCAAAAGCAGAAGCTTCTTTAAAGCTCAACTAAGCCTTGCTTTTAGGTCTTACAAAACTGTTCCATCTCTCACTCACAGCCAAGAGCTAAAAAGACAGGAGTAATTAAGGATTAAAATGAGGAACTCTTTGGCCAACATTCTTTTAAAAAAATGCCAGTGGGACCTTAACATGAGTATACGGCTTCTTATTACACAAGTTATTTAAATGGCAATAAACCAAGCTGCAGCTAAGAGGCACACACAGGTCTGGTAAATTTTGCTCTAAGTATTAATTTCTGCTGGAAATACAGAACCACAATCAAATTAAAAAAAATACATTTTTAGTTTATAAAGCTCTTCAAACTTCAACACCCACATGAAAATAAGAAAATTTTCTATGGAAGCCAAAACTTCTTTGCTTTCTTTATATCTGACCAAGCTGATTTCACTCGGTTTTTCACTAAGTCACTGTAAAATATTAATAAACAAACAAACAAAACCCAAACCCTACTGTATACACGATCCAGTACTCCTGAATCCCCACATTACCAAGCTTTTTAAAAGCAAGGAAAAAGGGACAGAAATCACTTTCTTTGCAAAAGCTCATCTCATTTTTGAAGCAGAAAACATATCTTAACAACACCAAGCTATATCCTATGTGAGAAATGAGAAATTACAAGCATTCCGGTTGCATTCAAAATTCCTTGAATTTTAAGTTCTTAAAGCTTGTTTTCTTTGGCTATATAAACCCATTCTTTTAAATAAATAAAAAAGTCCTTTAAAAGGTGGAAAAATTCAGTGTTTGAAGAAAATAATAGGATTTTGGTCTACATTAAAAAGTCTGAGACTAATAATGTCTTTTCATCAGAAAGCAATGTTTGAGCACCTCAATGATTACACAGCTTGAAAATCCATCTGCTGTTCCTTGCTTAATACTTTCTTTTTCAACAATCTAGGTGCAAAGAAATTGTTGGCTGGTTTGTGCTCTCAACAAATTTGTTTGGTATTCAATACCATTAACAATCTCAGTCCAACCTAACTCACCAACTATATATCCCTCTACTTCCCCATTGAATTATCTACACAAGACATCACCAATTCCCTCCCCCAACATCCCCTGAACCCAAATTCTAAGCCAATGATGGTCCTTCCAAGGTCCTCTTTTTCATCCCCAAACTCTCCCCATCCTTCAGCATTGAAATGCACATTAAACCATCTCTTCCCAGTTTAGTACAGTACCTATTATATGTGCTATTAATTGGAGTTATGAGATGCATATTATATTCTGTCTTATGCTTGTTTTTCTCTTGAGGTCTTTTATGACCATTTCAATCACTGTCATTAATTGGTCATGCATTATAGTTTCATACAGTGATCTAACAATGTAGAAATCCAGCTATTTATGAAACAATCTAATACAACATGTTCTATGCGTAATGTTTATCAAAGTATAGATGCATTAATTAAGGTTAAAAATCAAGCAACGTTTTCCCAATAAGCCATTCAAAAAGGGACCACACATAATGAATTTTTATACAACCATTTCTTAATTGGAAACTAAGGGAATTTCTTCTTATATAAAAGCATAAAGACAGCAGCTTATCCAGATGCATCCTGGACCTAGCTGTTGGTAAGTATTAATCATGCAGTTGTACCTACTATCTTTAATAGAGCTTTCAATAAGTCCTTGGGATAAAGCTTCCCATCATGACATATGCCCATCAAGGGTTCATTCTATTTTCCTAGCATACTGAGAAACCAGTGGGCCAGAAATACTTTATATTTTGGGAGTTTTAGACTGCATGTTACTTCTGTATTCTAAAAGGAGTCAGAAGTAAAAACTGCTGAATCCAAGAAGGTTGGGCCAGAAGGAATGGTTCCACATATGAATATTGCTTATCCTTCCAAAAGCCAAGACTTTTCTTACACATGTTTTCATATAAAATATTTAAAATTTTATACTTTACTCTCAGGAATTTTTCAAAGACAGCAAGCTTTTTTTTTTTTTTCTTCCTTTTTTCCCCCCTGATGAATTAGTTTCAGCATTATGAATGCTGTCCATGATACTGTGACATTTTCTGGAGTTTGCCCTAAATTGAGCTTTTCCCCCTTGGTAAATGGCCCCAGATTGAAATGTCCTTATAGTTCTACTGTCTACTTTTTCTATTTTATTTCCTTTTTATTTGTGCTTCATACACTGCCTGTCTCAAAAAAAATGACTTAATGCAGTACTTGCTTTTAAAAAAGTCTTTGCTCTCTTTTTTCTACCATTTAGCTTTATCTTCTCCCTGACATCAATGTGTTTCTGGCTTTCCTGGCTGTCGTATTTTATGCACAGTTGTTTAGGTGAGAATCCCAGCGTGACTCAACCCATCCTCAAATTGTAGAGTATAACACCTTGACATCACCAAAAATCATGTGTAGCAAAGGCTAATATTTGTCATTCTAGGTTTTTTCTATTTACCTTTCCTTCAGCTAGCAGATGGATATTTACTTTTCCTAAAAAACACAGGTCTAGATAACTGGGTTATTTCTCTGATTCCCAAGAAAATAGAAATGATACAAAGAACATGTAAAAAACGTGCTGTCCAATATGGTAGCCACTGGCCACATGTATCTCTTTAAATTAGAATGAATTTAAATAAAAATTCAGTTCTCCAGTTGTACTAACTACATGTGCTCAACAGCCGCACATGGCTAGTGGCTACTTTATCAGATGGTGCAAAAAACATTTCCACTGCAACAGAAAGTTTTGCTGGGCAGTGCTACTTTCGAGGATTAGGAAAAACATGTTCTCAGGCCTATAAAAATTATAGACTATTTAAAGGAAAGAAACGGTGGGTTCCAAAGGACTTTTATTGTGCCCGTACTAAATTCTTATTACCTTATTTCTAAGCAATGGCATCATAAAGTGGAGTTTAATCTTCATATAGTATGAGTAACTTTAAAGTTCATAGAGTAAATAATCCACTAATGGGGAAAATGTCTGTGTAACAGCAAAAGAGCTTCAGATGTGATGGTGGTTTTATGATTCCCACTAAGGGAGAGGGTGTGATGGTTCAGGTGGGATCCATCCCTAGCTATACTCCAATTCTTCTAAGATGGATATGAGGATTTAAAAAAAAAGCATAAATCTAGTGGGGAAAAAAAAAGGCGGAAGAATAAAAAGAAAACTCAATTCTAATCCAATATAGAACTCATATGGTTTCAGGGCTTTATGCCCCTAAAGTAAACCATGGTTGACCCTTGAACTACAGTATAATATTATAAACATATCTCTTCTTTATGATTTTCTTAACATTTTATTTTCTCTAGCTTCCTTTAATGTAAGTATATAACATGCATAACATACAAAATATGTGTTAATCCAATGTTCATGTTACCTGTAAGGCTTCTGGTCAACAGTAGGTGGGTAAGTTTTAGGGGGAGTCAAAATTTATACATGGATTGTCAACTGCGTGGAGGATCAGCACCCTAACTCCTGTGTTGTTCAAGGGGTAAATGTAAATGAGACGAATGGAAAATCAGGTTTTCAGAGAAATAAAATATTTTAGTTGACAAAGAGTAACCACATATTACACTGCTCATACCTTTGAGTGATTACTATGTGTCAACACTTTATGCACATTAGCTCATTTTATTCTTACAACAAACCTTTTAAGAAGGTAATTGAATGAGTCTTGAAGAACAGAGGTACAGAAAAGATAAGAAATAACCCAGGTGACAATTAATAAACAGTAAAACCCACACTGAAACCAGGCAGGCTGACTCTAGAACCTGTGTTCATCTTTCAAATTCTTGGCCAGTTAAAAGATTTCATAAACACAGTTCTAAAATTCTACGAAGTATCATTTAATATTTCTTTACTGGCCCAGAAAACAGTTCAGATGTTACCAGATCTCCTGATTTTTCGTATGAGCAACAATTTTTCCTAAACTAATGTACAGTGTTGGTGCCAAAGAGGTTTGCTTACTAAAATATAAGGCAACTGGTTTACTCCTCTACTTTGGCAGTAGTCAGAAAACAGAAAATTAAAGTGTGAAAAGCAGGATTGACAGGAATTGCTGCAAGAAAAGGAATGCTCTTTTAAATAATGGCAAAATGTCTTTTTTTTTTTAAACAAAAACAGTACTCCCCAGGAAATCTCAGTTTTTGTTTTTGTTCAACCAGGACTGTAATATTTAATTAACTTCACAGCTGGATCAACATATTGATGATATTTTATACTCATTTTTCTTAAATGTTTCAGTGGTAATGGTCTTTCCACCAACCCCCCCATTCCACCCAATTTATGCACACACTTCATCAGTGCTGATCAACCTTTTATTTTGAAATATGTGGACTTATTTTTGCCAAAAACTCTCTTTATCATATCTTCATGATGCCTTGGTTTAAATTCTTAAAAGGCTATTGTGTAGGAAAAAACCAAAACCTAGTGATAGGTATTAAAGAGGGCACGTTCTGCATGGAGCACTGGGTGTTATGCGCAAACAATGAATCATGGAACACTACATCAAAAACTAATGATGTAATATATGGGGATTAACATAACATAATAATAAAAAAAAGTAAAAAAAATCTAAGGATCATGTGTACATATATAGTTACAGAGAACAGTATCTTAAAAATGGGTCTAAGTTAAAAAAGAAAAGCTGACTTTCATGATTTTAGTGAATTTTTTGGCTGACTTAAGAGATGTACTAGATACTTGGGATATATTCTCAGCTCTGCCTTCACTCAAGGAGGTAGTAAACCACAGGTCATTGATTCTAAACCACAGATTTGCTCCCTTTCTAACATTACTGCTTACAACTCCTGTCCTTAAGAATGCTGCACCTCAAAATCTGGAGAGTGGGGAGTAGGTACCAGAGGCTTGGAAAAAAAATCCTAAAATAGTGGACACACTTAAGATATGCAGTATCACCAGTGTTGTTGACAAGAGAAAGTTATGATACTCTCGGGGAGACGATTAGTGGCTCTGAGTTGAAAAGTAATTATGAAGAGTCAGTCTCTAAGTGTAGAGATGTTTAGGAACATCCTGACCAATTTATTTCACTTATCTGCCTCTTTCATATGGCTAAGATTTATATATGATAAGAATCTATGACTAAATTAAGTCCAAAAGAACTCCTTCAATTAGTGAAAAACAAAAATTCTAAGTGGTAAGGAGCATAGTGCCATAGCCTAACAGTATTTTTTTTTCCTTTCTTAGTGGGCATTCATAAAATAATGGTGTGTCTTACAGTGATACCATCTTAGATTTGACAAAATACTGTAACACAGTGGCTTAGAACATCAGTCAAAACCAGGATAAGTCCTCAATCTTCTACTTTTCATTACCTGTGAATCCTTGGATGAATTCCTTGATTTTTCATTTCATCTTTCAAATAAAAATAGAAAAATACTTATCGCAGTATTTTTGTGAGGATTAATGAAATAATGCAGGAAAAACACCTCAGCTCAATGCCTAGCACTTAAGAAGGACTCTATAAAGGCTATCTCCTGCTAATATTACAGGTGTTATAATATGGCAAAGTTACAAAATTTTTGGATCCTGCATTTTCTTAATTGTCAAGTTGAGTCTAAAATTTCCTGTCTGATCTCATAGGGCTGTTGTGGTGTCCAAATGCAATTATACTTATGAAAGCACGAAATGGTAAACTGCTATGCAAATATGTTATTATTATTTGTAATTATAGTAGCAATTGTTGCCATTAAACAACAAAGACACCACCTCCCATGGTTATGAGCACCTTGGTACAAAAAGGATTTACTACCTGGATTCAAGCAGAGGTTCAAAGAAAGAAGGGACTGAAAATTTTTCTGGGGATTAGAAGAGGAGAACCTGAGATTAGATCATCTCTTCCTTTCCTTTATAAGTTTTGAAATTGGGGGCACCTGGGAGGCTTGGTTGGTTAAGTGACTGCCTTTGGCTTGGGTCATGATCCCTGGAGTCCCAGGATCAAGTCCCGCATCGGGCTCCCTGCTCAGGGGGGAGTCTGCTTCTCCCTCTGACCCTCCCCCCGCCCCCGCTCATGTGCTCTCTCTCATTCTCTCTCTCTCAAATAAGTAAGTAAAATCTTAAAAAAAATTTTTTTTTGAAATTGAGTACCAGTAAGGTTTAATGTGTTGAGATAGTAGACTGTATAACACTGAGGCATGTGTGGCAGGCAAGTACCTGACTTTGGATGGAGCCACAGCCTTTACGCTCCTGCTTGGCTCCAACCCCTCCTCGTCTCCAACCTCACCATCTTTTGCACCCCTAATAATCCCATCTCCTATTCTTTCTCCCATGAGCCTGTGATTTCCTCTGGCTTCCTTCATCCCACATATATCTAGCACTCGTAATGGTAAGAAACTTGTCAGCTCCGTATTTTGTTTCCCTTAATCCTGGGGAGGCGTGGGGAGCGGGAAGGGGAAGGAGTGTTGATCTTGGCACTGATTCTTAAATTAGAATTGTAACCGTGTTTGGGGCCTTGTCTTCTCTCCCACTGGCTAGCCTGGCAAGTGGCTGTGCCATTTACCTCCCTTGAAATGTTTCTTATGGTGATTAGGATCCAGGATAGACTTTTGATTCCTGAAATCTAAAACCTTTACAAATATATTTTTCTTAGCAGATGAGGAACTTCGAAAAATTACAGCATGCCAGACGGGTTTAAACAATTCATCTGGTATGTTGAAGCTAATTAGACATGCAACATAAACACTGCCATGATAAAAATGTACAGAAAAGGCATTTTACAAACAATATGACCATAAACCCTACATCTGATAAAAAATGTTTAAAAAAGAAACAAGGCTGTGCCAAACTTATTTTCCAAAGCCCATTATTTTGAGTGTGATATCTGCGGAAGGAGCCAAGTCGCTGAAGAGCTTGATGTTAAAAGAGTGAAGGACTCAAACTAAACACAAAATGATTAGGAACTCAGGAGGAAGGCATGGGCCTTAACTGGATCTGGTTGTCCTTGGCTCCAAGCTTGTGAACTTTTCTCAACACTTGGCTTACTCTGTAGGCACCTCACCTTGCATAACTTTGGGTCTAATTTCTGTGCACGGTCTTAGATCGCAATCAACGTTCCCTTCAGGCTTGCTTTTCAGAAGACAAAGATGTTGATTTCATATAAATCAATAGGGAGGTTTGGAAGAATTAACGATACATATTTCCAAGTCTGTTGTGACACGTTGGTACGTGATATGAGGCAGAAGCAAATCGTTCCCCATTTCTAGATCAAGCAGGATATAACAAGATGAATGAGACAGGACTCTGGCCTCTTAGAATTACCGCAAGAAAGTTAAGACATTTCTAACAGTAATTGTAATAGATGACAATGATCAGTGTTGATTTTAAGGAGAAAAATCAAATCTCCTCCCCTCCTTTTTTTTTTTTTTTTTTTAATATACTAAGGCTTAATAGAGATGTAATCCCAGGGCAGCAAGAGTGAGAGAAAGAGAAATGCAGTGAAGCAGGGAGGAAGAATAAATCCAAAACCGCACATTACTAATCTGGCCACAATTAAAAAAAAACATGTATCACAACATGCTCCTTCTTTCTGCAAAAGTTGTGCAAGAACACAGCACCTTAGAACAATTCTTCAGCCTCTAATTGTCAAAGTCAGTTGCAGAGGGTGTTATTCACCTAACACAACACAGTTTCTACTAGGACTTCAGCTAAAAGTATTCAGGGAAGGCTGCGTGTTGGAGGTGATGTTTCAGCTGAGTTTTACAAGATGAGTAGTATGTTTTGGTAGGTTCTACTGGAGGGAGGGCATTCCAAGACCAAAAGGGCTCAGCAAAGACTCCTACTAAAGGAAGAGTTGCTTTCTTCCCCCACCTACAAAAGAACAAAATAGACCAGACACCCAATGGGCCTTTCATGAGCCCGTCTGTCCTTATGCCCTGGGTAGAAAGACCATTTTGCCTCCAGTTTCCCATATGAGCATTGTAGAGTCTCAACAAGGCCTTGATGTTTTGAGCTGGGTTTTCAAATCCAAAGGCTTGATTTGGGTGACTAAATAGAGTACAGTAAAAGTAAGGCCATATAAAGAAGAACTTGTAAGATAAAAAACATATAAAAATCAATTTTTCATGGGCAGGAAATACTACTAAACACTATCTAATCACTTTCTTCCTCTATCAGTCTATGTCAAAAGAGTATGTAATTAATACCCGGAATGATGACAAATGGTGACTCTAACATTTAGGACAACAGCCAAACCAAACAAATAGAAAAACATGCTTTGATTTAAAAATCTTTTTTAATCAAACTTCCTAAAATTTGAAATTAACTTACAAGACATTAATCCAGTCATTTGATAAGTATTTACGAAATACCAACTATATGCTAAGGATTAATTTTAGCTCTGATCTTTTATTTACTATTAAATATTTTCTGGTCTATAATCTGAACAAATTCAGGAGTTAAAACAACCGTGAGCTTATTTTTATTTTTTTCAAGAATTTTTATTTATTTATTTGTCAGAGAGAGAGTGAGCAAGCACAAACAGGGAGAGCTGCAGGCAGAGGGAGAAGCAGGCTCCCTGCTGAGCAAGGAGCCCCATGTGGGGCTCGATCCCAGGATCCTGGGATCATGACCTGAGCTGAAGGCAGGCACTTAACTGACTGAGTCACCCAGGTGTCCAACAACAGTAAATTTAAGTGTGAAGACTTGGACTATCGAACCTACTTCATCTGGGTCTTGAGATTAGTTATTTTAATACAAATAGAACTTGTATAATCTGATTCTAAATGTGCCAATTATAGATTTATACCGAAGACTTTGTTTTAAAAAAATGGAAGCTCAGGAAACATGAAACTGTTTCTCCAAAAAAGACATACTCTATTGATAGTTTGAAAATATATATTGAGGTGGTTAAAAAAAAAAATCCATCTTTGTATGAAAACTCAAAAATAAAAACCACAGGTTCTAATATTGATGCATAGGAAGATATTTGACCAAAATATGTGGGGAAATCAGCATCATTTTTTTTTTTTTCACTAAACCTGCCTGATGCTTTAATGGTTTATTACTTACAACCAATAAAAGAGCAGGAAATACATCTAGGGCAATACCAAAAGGAAAAAAAAAGTAGTTCCAAAACACCAAATTCTAATTCACTGGATTTATATGATGGGTTAGACCTCCCTCCGACCCATATTGCCTCTTCCTCATTAAAATCTATGTTCGGCCTTCTCATTGTATCCATTTCTAGATTCTCCTTAACAAATTTTTTCAGCAGGGTCTAATCTGTTGACTACCTCTTTGATTAAGTTTTTATTTTCAACAATTTTTAATTTGATTTTTTTCCCTAAAACTCTCTTAAAATATTCTTAACTCTCCTTTCCCCCTCCCTTTTTTTCCCCAGGGACTGACTAGACCTCCCCCAGCATACTGAGTTGCTGTTAATGAGAGGACTGTTCTGGGTGTCTTGTTCAACACAGCCTGCCTCCTTGTATAAATCTGGGGCTACCATGTATACCAAATTCCATGTAAAATTACACTCTGAATTGGTGCTCCTGGGAATCATTTACATAGTAAGTGGTGATGCTATTTACATGGATGCAACATAAAGGCTGTGTCCTAGATCCCCAGATCCCCAGGGCCCCCGGAGATATAAGCCTAGGTACTTTAGTGATTTAAAAACCTCACCACAAGAGAGTCTTACTTTCATGACACAGGTGAGAATAGGAGGCTCAGAAAGGCTCAGGTACTTTCTCAGAGTCACAGGATTAAGGAGCCAAGATCGGAACGTCAACTTGGTAGACTCCAAAGTGCCACATTCTTTGTACCATCCAAAGGTGGACTCAATTCCTCTAGGGCAGGGATTCCTGCTCTTTTGGTGTTGGGTTGTCAGCAGCTTTGAACACCATGCTAGGAAGGCCACAGGGAGGGATTAAACACCAAAGTGGGCCAGAGAACTGCATTCTGCCACATGCCCACAGACCATCCCAGCCTCAGCTGACCACGTAGTGAGCATTTGCCCTGGGTCCCCAAACAGCAGGCTTAGAGCTCTATCAGCACAAATGCACCATCCATAGTGGAGAAACTTCATTAAGAGTGTCGTTCTCATGTAAATTTCCCCAAATGGTGCCTTTTTTTCAACTCATTTGAGTTTCTGGAAATAAAAGTTAATGATGTTACTAAAACTCAACATAGAAATGAACTACTCTTTATAGAAAAATATTTTTAAGCCTTTAAATTAGATATGATAATTTCTGTCTTTTCTAGAACACGAGAGAAGAAAAAGTTCTAATAGTACTCAGTATCATACAGAAAAGTAGGGGAACATTTTGATCAAAGGAATTGGGATTGTCTGTCTTCCTTCTTTCCTTCCTCTCTCCCTCCCACCATCACCCCAACCACCTAGGGGATGCCAGGTCCTCAAGGAGCTCATGGTCTAGTGTGGTGGTGTGGAGCCAGAAAATAAACAAGTAAATAAAGATTTTTTTAAAAAGATACTTTCAGATAGTGATCAGGGCTAAAAATGAAATAAAGCAGGCAGATGAAATACAGAAAAATGGGACACAGCGAATTTAAATTGGGCCCCTAGGGACTGCTGTTCAGAAGAGTAACCTGAAGAGTAAGAATGCACAGAGCCCCAGGAAAAGCCTTCCAATGAGAGAAGCACCAGTGCAAAGCTCAGAGGAAAGGAGGTTCGTCTGCTGTGTTCAAGGAATAAATAGGAGGCTAGTGGGCGGGAGTGAGGCTCAATGGGGAAAGCGGCCTGGAATAAGGCGAGGGAGGTTTGCAGGGTCGGATCAGGTAGCTAGCTCCTGCATGCCCTGGTCATGGGTCTGGGTTTTATTCTGAGTGTATGGGAAGCTACTGGAGGATTTTAAGCAGGAGGTGACATAGTTTGATTTTATTCTTCAAAGATCACCCAGCTTCTCTGGGGCAAGAGTAAAAGCAGGGAAAGGAGTCAAGGGACTCTGAGAGCCCAGGTGAGAGATGGTGAAGGATCTGACCGGGATGGGGTGGTGGAGATGGAGAGAACGGGATGGATAGGTGTGTATTTTGAAGGTACAGCCGACAGGACTTGCCGACCCACTGAATGTGCTGTTGAAGAAGAAGGAATCAAAGCTGACTAGAGCTTTGCCTTGCCTTGTCATTGCTTTAGGACTAATTCTCAGGTGAAAGAAGCAACTGCTGAGTACCTCGACTGAGTGATCTTGGCAGGTTATCCAAAAGACACTGTCTCAGAACATGGGGAAAACTAGAAAGAATGTAAGCTAATGTTTAAATGACAAATGGCGTAGTTTACCTTTCAGGAGGCACAAGTCATCCCTTAGAGCCTTGCTACTTCAAGCGTGGTGTGAGCACAACAGGACTGAATGACTTGGTTGGAAATGCAGAGTGTTCACCCCCACTCCAGTGCCACTAAATCAGAAGCGGCTTTGTAGTTAGATCCCCAAGGGATTCATGTGCATGCTAAGGTTGGAGATGCAGTGGGGCAGAGAAGTTCGAGATGATTGAAGGCCAGATCCCTTGCTTTAAGAAATATACAAAGGTACCATGCTTGCTTAGCATTAGCAACCTCATAAAAATAGAGATAGCTTTCACTGGAAAAACAACAAAAGTACCGAAACAAAACATAAAACCTAGCTCCTATAAGCTTGCTTCAAATCACCGCGCTTACCAGGTTTCTTTCCCTTGCCAATGGTCTTACTTTCCCATCATTTTAGTAACTGCACACCAGAGGATGGAAATCTGCACAAATCTGGCTAGCAGACTTCAGTATCTTGTGGTCAGGAATACTGCTCTTGAGTAATATTTTAAAGAAAACATTACTTTCTTCAATTATAAATAGAGGTCACAGCAATTTCTGCACAGACCCCTAAATGTTTTATGATGTTTTTAATGAAAAAAAGGCAAAGAAGCCAACACTTCAATATATCACACACACCAGAGCAGCAAAAATTATAATAAAAATCTATGTACTCAACTACATTTCCAACCAGCAGTGAATCTACTGAGAATGGAACCATTTATACAGGGCTCATTTCTCACTTGAGCTTAGGGAAACCTCACTGAGAAGGGCACTTCCCTCAAAATCTGGGTTTCCTTCCTGGAAAAAGTCACCTAAAAACTGAATGAAAAAGCCATCTGTTTCAAAACTCAATCAAGATGTTTTCCAGAGTGGTGGTGCTGAGGTCTCTGTATCAGCTTGTGCAGAAGTTATTAACCAAGTTTGAAGCTAAGTTTCCACACTGACAATTTCGATGACAAAAGGAGTGAACCTCTCTCGAAACGCTAACCACTATGAAGACTCAGTCTTATTTTTGGAGTATGAAATTTATTGGGTCTTCTTTTCCCCCTTGTTCTTAAATATCTGAATCTCGTGATATTGCTTAAATGTCCCCTCTTCAGAGAGATCGTTCCTGCCCACCCAACCCAATAGCCATTTTTGCTTTCCCTTATTATTCTCTCACATAACCTAGTTCTTTCCTTTCTGGGCATTTAATACATGCTCTAATTTTGTGTATCTTTGTTTTCGCTGTCTTCCCATGAAATCACTTTTTATGGGAACAGGGGCTGGTCTCATTTGCTCCCCAACAAATATGAGCTACCTACCAGAAGACCCTTCTTGGCAGAAAATAAATATTTGTTGAGTGAATACATGAAAGTATTAACTGCCAAATCTCTTCTCTGCTCCACTGATTACCTCCTCCTCATTTCAGATGCCCTGAGTAAAACTGATCTTTCCTAACGTTTCTTCCCCATCTGCTTATTCACCTGAAACACTATGTGTGTCTAGGTAGACATGCATGTTAGGTCCATTACCAAAAAGAGAATAAACATGTTCTTTTGAGACCTCTGATTCCAAATCTCAGCTGTCCTAATCATCCAGCAGTCATGGAGTATTAGCACATTTCTATTGCTTTATTTAACTCCTGACTTTTCTCATTTGAATCTATATGAGGAAGCCAGTAGTAAACTGCATGACCTTACTCAGGGATTTTCTTCTGTTACTAAAAGCTGAACAATTAAGTTCAACATGTAAGTCAGTAGCACCAAAATTCCCATTAAAATCATGTGCCTTGGGCACCTGGGTGGCTCAATTGGTTAAGCGACTGCCTTCGGCTCAGGTCATGATCCTGGAGTCCCGGGATCGAGTCCCGCATCGGGCTCCCTGCTCGGCAGGGAGTCTGCTTCTCCCTCTGACCCTCCTCCCTCTCATGCTCTCTGTCTCTCATTCTGTCTCAAATAAATAAATAAAATCTTAAAAAAAAAAAAATCATGTGCCTTTTACTATGTTAGCCAAATGAATAACATATTTCAAAAAAGAAATCTGGAAAGCTCAATATATTTAGAAAATACATAAGGAACACAGACCAATGGTGCCTGGTTTGTACACGGACTACAGGACAGCTGCAAGCAGGCCGACTACAAAGAGGTGCCAAAAAACTGATGTGCTACAAATAAGAAACATCAATCAAGCAAAAAGAGAAAGCAAATACCCCCATCTAAATTTGTCTCAGGTCAAAACTTCAAAACCGCATTTCAGCCGGAGCGTTGGTGGTATAGTGGTTAGCATAGCTGCCTTCCAAAACCGCATTTCAGTAAATATGCTTAACCAGTTGACAGTGAGCAAGACAGAGAGGTTGGGAGAAATATTTTAAAAAATTACTGAAACAATTTTGCTTCCAAGATTTAAAAAAAAAGGTTCTACAAGTCAATTCGAATTCCCAGATCTATTATGCCTATACAGGCGGCCTCAAAAGAAATGAAGAGGGACTCCCATGTACATTCCATAAAATTCCCAGTTCAGGCTCAAATATCTATTAATTTTCTAGTTTTCTAAGTGTACTTTTTATTATAAAAGTAATAATGATCATTAAAGAGAAGTTGAAAGGTAACAAATTAAAGGACGCCGCCAACAATTGCTAGAATCACCAGAGGCCACAGATTAACTGATGCTGGTAAAAATGGGCAGCAAAATAAAGTTTGTCTTCTATTCATCAGTTTAATATACTTGCCCGCCAAAACCAGTGAAAGGAGCTTAGTATTAATTTAAAAAGGATGGCAATGAATACATTCGAGAGAGAAAGGAAAGCTTAATTATAGTTATTTATATTCCCTAACTTTCCACAAATTTCATTGCTAGTCAGAGGTCTAGAACTAGGAAAGAGTTTGAAAGGCAGGTTAGCCCATTATGCTGACCATGCTAGGATCTGTCAGCTCTTGCAAGTCTTGTGTAGTAGACCCTGTGATGGACTGAGGTCTTTAATACTCATTCCACTTGTTCCTGACTGAGTAGTGGGTCTGTAGTTTGAAGAATTTACTTCTACTAAAGGGATATGCCTGATTATTCAAAGTTATGCTTGGTACTTATTAGTTCAGGCCTGAGATATCTGGCCAAGAAGTTATGAGATGTTCGCTACTGACTTTTTGGCAAGTTCTGGAGAAAGCCACAGGAAGCAAGTCTCTCACATAGTCATGTAAAGCAACAACCTTGAAACTAAATCACCATCAAACATGACAGAGAGATTTAAAAAAATCCTAGATGACGGAGTTAAATAGATGGATTTCCAAAGACTAAACCTGTAAATGCAAGAGTCATTTAAAAGAGCCAGAGTATTAGTGAGTGTTGGCTTGCTTCTATTTGTCATAAAATAGAAAGAGATGAGCTCAGAGAAGTTCCTGGTTTGCCAGCAGAGATATGAGGGAAAGAAGTAGTTCAGCAGCTGGGTGCTGGGCTTACATGACTGGAAAAGGGGATACAGCTATGGATTTCCTGCCAAAGTCTAATGTTTCAGTGGCCTCAAAAGATCCACCATTCATGTGAAAGAGAGAGCAAGGTAACAAAGGGGAGGAAATGTGTCTCACACAGAACACTGGGTATAGTTACTGGCATGAGAAGTTCCTGGGCATAAATAGATGAGAAGCCTACTGTGATTTTGAGGAAATTATATTGCCAAAGACATCACAGAAATGGTCTGCAAGAAAGCCTGTGATGAAGCAGGCCCTAGATGGACGCTCCATCCTCCAAAGTGACATGAGCAGACCTCAGAGAAAACAACAGCAGATAATGGGCAAAAAAAAAAAGACCTGTCAGTGAATGGAGCCAGAGGCCACAGAAAATAGTGGACAAAAGAGTTTTACCCAGGAAGTAGAAACACACTAATCCTCCCACTACCAGTGCCCCACCCCCTGCCACCCCCCCACTGCCAAGTCCAAGTGTATCCCCAGTGCCTGTGCAGGAGAACTCCATTATTGAAATGGACCAATTCTTTCTTTATCTAAATGACAAGCTGTTAATGTAGCTATACCATCCTTGACTTAACCACTGTGTTGTATGTCTTGTGTGTGTAGGGGGGGGGGTCTGTGTAGATAACTTGATTTTTATTATGTAGATGAAAAGAACAGGAGGAACCAACTCTAAACCTGATGAAAACAATTGAATGTTATCAGACATTCTGGATTTGAGCTCCATGCGATAACTGGTTGGGGACTTGCAAGGGTTCAGAATACCCAGTTCCAATATATGTGTGTGGGCGGGTGTGTGTGTGTGTGTGTGTGTGTGTGTGTGTGTGTGAAAGAACATTCCAAATAGAGTAAGCATAGCTAAAAGAGTCATTTTAAAATGGAGTCGGGAGGCCACAGTGGAAGTGGGACTTATGGACGTGTCCTGTCTCAGATTCTTGGAATCGTTGCTGAATGCAGCCAAAAGCCAAGGCATCTGCTGCATGTTAAAATGGACATAAATGGACTTTCTGCCTAGTAATAGCCCTAGCAACCAATCATGTATAGATTAGCCTAACTGTAGCTATACCAGCACCACTCACATTTCATTCAAAATAACTTACATGAATTCCCTCTTTTCTCTTTAAATAACCTTAACCTCCTTTGTCTCTCTGAAGCATATGTCGATTTTGGTCCACTCTTTTTCTCCCAATTGCCAATCCCTAAGACCTCAAAATAAATAAACACATTTTATTTTCAGCTTGCACTCTTGTGTTTTCTTGGTCAACTGGGGGTTTCCCCACATACCACCAAGAAACTCTCTAGCACCAGTTAGGTGTTCCACAATCTACCTCAATTCTGACACTGAGTAAGGGACAGGAGGGGCGAGGTAAAGAGAGATAGATAGGGGGCTATGTGATCAGGGTCACAGAAATCCCAAAACTGTGGAGGTATGGGAAAACCAGAGATAAGGGAAGAAGCTGGACCACCCTGTCCTAGGCGTGTGGGGTGGGTGTCTTTTTGTATGATAATCCCCTGCAACCAACAAAGAATCACCAGACCCTAAAAAAGAAGGAAGCAACTGAAGGTGTTATCACTAGTCCTTGCTCAATGGGGATATCAAGAGAAGTTAAAAGGATTTAAGTTTCCTGGTTAGCTTCCTCTAAAAGACCAACCCTAAAGGCCCTCAGTGGCAACCCTGTTGGGACCCCTCTCACTCTTGAGAGCTTTTTCTGTATCTTCACTTAATAAACTTCTATGCTTTACTCTCTTTTGTCCGTGAGATTCATTCTTCAACTCTGGGAGATAAGAACCTCAGAGCCTTGCTCTTCCACTTCAACACTATGTACCCGAGATATCATCAGATTTCAAGAGACTGCTCCCCCACCTTAAGACACCTGTCCCAAGTCCAGGTTGCCACCTGTGCTTCTGACCAACTAGCTATAGACCAGAGGTTCCAATGTCCCTCTCTTTGGGTTTAATTTGCTAGAGTGGCTCACAGAACTCAGGAAACATTTTGCCTACTATATCACCAGTTTATTATAAAAGATACCACTCAGGAACAGCCAGGTGAAAGAGATGCAGAGAGCAAGGTACAGAGAAAAGGCATAGAGCTTCCTTAGCCTGCCCAAGTGCACCACTCTCCCCAAATCTCCATGGATTCACTAATCCGGAAGCTCTCCAAACCTAGTCCTTGGGCTTTTTATGGAGGCATCATTATATAGGCATGATTGATGACATCACTGGTCTTTGGCAAGTGATTCGGCCTCCAGCCCCTCTACCCTCCCCAGAGGACAAGGTGGTAGGTATGAAAGCTCCAACCCTCTAATCTCCTGGTTATTTTCCCTTGGCAACCAGCCTTGCACCTTAGGTGTGGTCCAAAAGTCCATTAACATAACAAAAGACACATTTGTTGATTTCAAGGCTGAGGAAATTGCAAGGGTTTTAGGAGCTCTGGGCCAAAAATGGGATGAAGACCAAATATGTATTTATTATAAATCCCAGTATCAAGGACTTTTTTTTTTTTTCCTTGAGAAAATCAGAGTGTTCTATATGTGGCTAGAGGAGTGAACTGTACAGAGACTTTGCTGTTCACCAACATTCATTCTCCCCTCTCACGTAGCTGCCTGGCTCATGTCATGTCAGCTTGCTATGTAACATTCCCCAGCCTGCCATTGCTTAGGATCATTTAAGACACCACTAAGAGAACATGAGTAAAGTGATATGAGAGTACCAGGTAGAGACCTTCAAGAAAGTGGACCTGCCTCTCTTACCCTCCCTTCCCTTGCCCTAAGCCTCAGCATTGACACACCCATAAAGCTAGCTTTAACCTTGCATTCTGCATGCCAAAACACCTCAGAACAGAGGTTCCAAAACCTTCTCACAGTTCCTGGCACCCTATGTTTAAGCAATCTTTTCATAGTGCCCCTAGGCCAAAAAGAATATCCAAAATAAATTTCATTTAAAAGCAATTAGGTTAAAAAAACCCCATTAAATATATATGTCCTAATGATCTACTGGTCATTTGAAAAAAATAACACATATTAAGTCAAGAAATGCTCTTGTTCTTATGATGTAATAATTACTGAGGCGATCTGTGTGTCTGTTGAACTTTGTACTTCTCAAATACCACCGACCTCACTTCCTACTCAATACTGACTTTTGCTCAATACTTGCTTTTAGAAATCACAACAATTTCTGAAAAACCAGCTTTGCAAGGACATGGCATCTCCTAAAGGAATGTAGTGTGAGATATGATGTTGAAATGGATCTGTGTTGTTTCCATTTGGTGCTGCTCTGTTGCAATAATTAGCATTATTCTAACTAATACATTGACTAAACTCTTGGATAGCCTTCAAACAAATATAAGAAAGTGTCATGATGAATCAGAATGAGGCATGGATTTACCTGGCACACTACTGCTTTTTTTTAAGGCTTAGCTAAATGTAGGAGCGAGAACATTAAAGAACAAATGCTCTCTGGGATGTAACCCTCCGAAGAGCATGGCCAACCTCCAAATGGCCTCCATGTACTTCTAGGGCTGTAATCCCTGGCTCTCTTATCAAATTGTAGTTTTGTAATGTTCACTAGACAAATCTTGAGGGATGATTAAGAAATGAATAAATGTAAATGATTTTGAATAGCTTACCTACTAATTTAGCATTTACTAAACACTACATATACATTACTGCTGGGTATTAAAATATAAAATTCACACTACCACTAGACATAGACTATATTCTTTGCAAAGCATTCTTAAGAAGAATGAATCCATATTCATTTGACAGACTGAATTCCAATATCTCATAAAGCCAAAAGTCAAAGGTCCACTGTTTTCAACATTGATCTCTAAGAAAAAATACTAGATTGGTGTGGTCAGACTTTTTTCTTACAGACCATATTCATTGTCTATTTTTACCAGGTAGTTCACACTTTGATTAGATGTGTTATGTTCGGTTGCTTTTCAACTATTAAAGTTGAATCAAAGGAATTATTCTTTAAATAAACTTAAGTAGGGACCTTGAGATTATGAAAGCTGAAAGGGATGTGAGCAAAGTTCTTTCTTGCTTCCTTGCCGTATTCCTGGAAGTGTTAAGCCCTCTTTTGCCTCCTCT
Organism: Mirounga angustirostris; assembly: GCF_029215605.1. Lineage (NCBI taxonomy): Eukaryota > Metazoa > Chordata > Mammalia > Carnivora > Phocidae > Mirounga > Mirounga angustirostris. The sequence goes on along the minus strand of NW_026991709.1, from coordinate 138,387,571 downwards.
CTTCCACAAGCTTAAATCACTAGCTGTGATACAAACATGTCATGCCTCAAAGTTCCATCTTCTGTACTTGGGGAACTCTGCCCTGTCCTTTAAGACTGAAGTATTACCTTTCCAGTGTAGCCTTCCACACCACCTCCCAGAAGGAATGATTCCTCGCCTTTCAGGCTGTCCCAGCACCTTAGATACATGTGCATGAATTCCTATATATACTTCTGCTATAGTACTTTTGGGGTTATATAACCATTTTTGGTTGATGTGTTTATTTGGATGAGGGGTGAGACAACTTTTTCTGTAAAGGGCCTCTGATGATAAATGTTTTAGGCTGTGTAAGCCATAGGGTCTCTGTAGCAACTGCTCGATTCTGCCATGGCCATGGGAAAGTTGCCAGAGGCAATAAGCAAATCATTGGGCGTGGCTAAATTTCAGTAAAGCTTTGACTGAAGGCCAAAGGTCAACTGTTTATGACCTCTGATCCAAATCTTCAAGACAGGAAGGCCCGTACTGCTTATACAGTCTCCTAGATCATTTATCTTCATAAAATAGGGTAGGTCTTTAACCACTTCCCTCAATTCTGTGAGGACACCTGAACAACAGGACCCATTTTGACTGAGAAATTTTGGAAAGGGTTTTAGTTAACATATGTAACTCACATCCAATATAAGGCAGGTAAGCTACCTGTTCAAGAAACCACACTCAAGTGGGCACACAGACGTGTTTTCGTTGGCCTACAATGTTGACCCACACGGTGTCTTAGATTTCAAATAGCTGATATTATTTTATAATAGTTACCGAAAATATTAAAACACTGCTTCCTGACAACTTGGAAGATGTGGGCATACTCCATCTACCTTCACTTATGGTAACAATCAGTTAGATCTGAGTAGTAGCTATCTTTTATTTTTTTTTAAATTTTTTTATTCATATGTTAATCCCCCTACAGTACATCATTAGTTTTTGATGTAGTGTTCCATGATTCATTGTTTGTGCATAACACCCAGTGCTCCATGCAGAATGTGCCCTCCTCAATACCCATCACCAGGCTAACCCATCCCCCCACCCCCCGCCCCTCTAGAACCCTCAGTTTGTTTTTCAGAGTCCATCGTCTCTCATGGTTCGTCTACCCCTCCGATTTCCCCCCTTCATTCTTCCCCCCCTGCTACCTTCTTCTTCTTCTTTTTTTTCTTAACATATATTGCATTATTTGTTTCAGAGGTACAGATCTGAGATTCAACAGTCTTGCACAATTCACAGCACTTACCATAGCACATACCCTCCCCAGTGTCTATTACCCAGTCACCCCCTCCCTCCCACCCCCCACTCCAGCAACCCTCAGTTTGTTTCCTGCGATTAAGAATTCCTCATATCAGTGAGGTCATATGATACATGTCTTTCTCTGTTTGACTTATTTCGCTCAACATAATACCCTCCAGTTCCATCCACGTCGTTGCAAATGGCAAGATCTCATTCCTTTTGATGACTGCATAATATTCCATTGTATATATATACCACTTCTTCTTTATCCATTCATCTGTTGATGGACATCTTGGCTCTTTCCACAGTTTGGCTATTGTGGACATTGCTGCTATAAACATCGGGGTGCACGTACCCTTTCGGATCCCTACTTTTGTATCTTTGGGGTAAATACCCAGTAGTGCAATTGCTGGATCATATGGTAGCTCTATTTTCAACTTTTGGAGGAACCTCCATACTGTTTTCCAGAGTGGCTGCACAAGCTTACATTCCCACCAATGGTGTAGGAGGGTTCCCCTTTCTCCGCATCCCCGCCAACATCTGTCGTTTCCTGACTTGTTAATTTTAGCCATTCTGACTGGTGTGAGGTGGTATCTCATTGAGGTTTTGATTTGGATTTCCCTGATGCCGAGTGATATTGAGCACTTTTTCATATGTCTTTTGGCCATTTGGATATCTTCTTTGGAAAAATGTCTGTTCATGTCTTCTGCCCATTTCTGGATTGGATTCTTTGTTCTTTGGGTGTTGAGTTTGATGAGTTCTTTATAGATTTTGGATACTAGCCCTTTATCTGATATGTCATTTGCAAATATCTTCTCCCATTCTGTCGGTTGTCTTTTGGTTTTGTTGACTGTTTCCTTTGCTTTGCAAAAGCTTTTTATCTTGATGAAGTCCCAATAGTTCATTTTTGCCCTTGATTCCCTTGCCTTTGGCGATGTTTCTAGGAAGAAGTTGCTTCGGCTGAGGTCGAAGAGGTTGCTGCCTGTGTTCTCCTTTAGGATTTTGATGGACTCCTGTCTCACATTGAGGTCTTTCAACCATTTGGAGTCTATTTTTGTGTGTGGTGTAAGGAAATGGTCCAGTTTCATTCTTCTGCATGTCCAATTTTCCCAACACCATTTGTTGAAGAGACTGTCTTTTTTCCATTGGACATTCTTTCTTGCTTTGTCAAAGATTAGTTGACCATAGAGTTGAGGGTCCATTTCTGGGCTCTCTATTCTGTTCCATTGATCTATGTGCCTGTTTTTGTGCCAGTACCATACTGTCTTGATGATGACAGCTTTGTAATAGAGCTGGAAGTCCAGAATTGTGATGCCGCCAGCTTTGCTTTTCTTTTTCAACATTCTTCTGGCTATGCGGGGTCTTTTCTGGTTCCATACGAATTTTAGGATTATTTGTTCCATTTCTTTGAAAAAAGTGGATGGTATTTTGATGGGGATAGTAGCTATCTTTTAAAAGGAACACAAGGAGCACCTGGGTGGCTCAGTCGGTTTAAGTGTCTGACTCTTGATTTCAGCTCAGGTCTTGACCTTGGAGTCGTGAGATGGAGCCCCGTTTCGGGCTCCGTGCTGGGCATGGAGCCTGCTTGGAATTCTCTCTCTCCCTCTGCCCCACCCCCTGCTCATGCACTCTCTCCCTCTCTCTTAAAAAAAAAAAAAAAGAGAAAGAAAAAGAAAAAGAAAAGGAGCACATAATCCCCAGGTCTTCATGGTCACCACTACTCTCTCGTTCTCCAGCACCAAGTGCGAGTGTCCGCTGCCATTTACCATCTTACATACACCTTGCCTCGTTCTTTATATTACTTATCTGGTTCCACTGGTCATTTGAGTTTGCAAGCCCAGATACAGGTATTAAGAATTCCTGGATGATATCAGACCACGAGCCCTCCACTTCCCTTGAGCCCATTTCTGTTTTTTCTTCCTTGCATACTAAAGGTAGGCATACCAGTTTTTGTGATGAAATGAATTCTAAAACCATATGCCTCGAAGTGGACAGGGGCCTAAAATTCTTTTTGCTCTGTATTCAAACTATCACTTCTCCTTTCCTCCAGCCCTGATCCTACCTTCTCGTTGTGCAAATCTCCCATTATCTCATTTATCTACTCATCAGATTCTTAAAGAAAAAATGCAAATGCCCATTTACTTTTTAATGATAAAATATAGGCACCAGCCAATAAGCCCCGAAAGTTCCAGTAGAAAGTGCATCTGGATGTTTATGGTAGCCACTTGCTATACCTGAGAGAATAAGCAGGTCTTCAAATATGAAGAGATAGCCCCCTTACTTTTGGCAAGAGAGCACATGTCCTCGTGATCACTGCCCTCACTAGAGGAGCTGGGCTGAGTTATACTCAGTTCGTCTAGCTTGCCTCATGTCCTGCAGCCTGCATTTGTGATACGGATGGAATGGGTCAGGGCATAGAGTTCAACTAAGACCTGTAACAACAGTCAATGTTTACAGAGCACTGTCTATATCCAAGAGTATCCTAAGATCTCTTACATGTATTATTTTGTTTCTTCCTCACAATATACTCACAGAGTATATACTATTATATTTATTTTATAGCTGAGAAAAACGACACAAAAAGTTAGGTAATTTGCCAAGGTCAAATGGAAGAGCATGGATTAGGACCCAGAAAATGTGATTTCAAAGTATATTCTCCTGATCACTAACCTCAACAGCCACCTCCCCCTCACACTTACTAGAGGTCCAAGATTAGACTAGACTTGACTAGAACCAAGACTCTTGTTCAAACAAGTTCAAACTGAAGGTAGCGCTAGCAGTCGACTAATTCAGCTACCACACTGAAATCTAATGGTAGTAAGACTACATTCTAGAACTACCCATATTCTTCTTTAGTAACAACAGCAACAAAAATACAGATTTACTATTCTTAGGCTTAAATAAGCAGGGATATTGGTAAAAAATTTAGTGGATACTTTAAAAATTGCATTATAATTTTTTCAGTCTATACTGGGAATGACACTGCTCAAAGCTTGATATTCTCTGGATACTCTATTTGCTGAAATTTTTATTTTTATGACCAAAGTGGGCATTTGGTTACAGCTGCTTTAAAATTTCTCTGAAATAAAGATTAAAGTTGTACCTTAAAACAGGGAACCCTGGGACCTCCATTTCCCATCTGTCTGTGTTATAATGGACTCAAAATGACTTTCTGGGGAGGATCTTGTGTTGCCTGGGACTACTCATATGGCTCATAGCTAAGCAAAACCAGGTACCCTTCTACTGAGGCATATCTCATTGTTAAACACCCTGACTGCCACAAGAGGGTATTAATTCTACCCCTAGCTTGACTAAAGGAATCACATGGCTTAGCTCTTCCTGACAAAACAGTTCTCCATGTACTTCTCTGAGAATATACCTTAAATTCATTACTGATCCAGTAACGTCTTTCAAAAACTTGATTGAGAGAAGATGTACTTTGGAGAACTCCCCCAAGCCTATGTCTGTTCCTCAGAAACAGCCTCTTTCCTGTTTTGAGATCCAAAAAACTTTTATATATATATAAACTTTTTTATAAAAGTTCAGGGATCTCACATACACAAAGTGAGACACATATTCCACCCCCAGGATTGATGGCACATCATTAGAAAGTGACAGTCAGAACCACATAAGGTTGAATCTGATGGAGGTATTCTCTTATTTCACCGAATTGATTTTCAATACTCTCACCATGGCAGATGCACTGGTCCATACTGAGGGACTATATAGAAAATAGCTGATGAAGGTTATCACGGTTTCTGATGAGGATGTTGCTCGTGACATTATACGATGTCTTTCGAGAAAGACTTATTAGAGAAATTTCTCTTTGGTCTCAGTATCAGGCAGAATGGGGCTTCTCCAAGCAGTGGGTTTCATTTCACTTATGAACACTATGAATCACGTTTGTCCCTTCTCTTGGGCTGCTGAAGTGCTCAGTGTCAAATGCGTGTTCCTTTTGTACAAAGAAAGTTGGACATCAGTGATGGGCTGGGTCTCTTCCTCTCAACTATCTTTTCTTGTTATACTAAACAGATTGTAGTAATGCATTTTAGTAATTTTTTTTGAATAAAGAAGGGTGGAAATATGCAATTAATTTTTGTTGTTGTTGTTGTTTTCTCCCTAATGATTAGTTCCAATAATGATCCAGTTGCTACCATGAAACCCTGAAAGCTAAGCTTGACTCTTCTCCCTCACACCCGCACAATTGATTCTGCTTTAACTCCATCCACTTATAATTGCCACTACCCTACTCTGAGCCAACAGCATCTCTCTTCTGGGCCACTCCAGTATCTTAACTGGTCTTATTCCCTTTTTGCCTGGTCCATTGCCCTACCCAACCTATTCTCTGAGCTTCAACTCTGCTGGCAACTCTATTTTGGCTTTAGGTTACAGTCTAAACTCCTTAAAAGACCTTTAAAGTCCCTGGAAAATCTGAAATGAGCATGTTTTCACATACCCATGGAATCTCTCCTCCTCAAAAGTACAATGTTCCCTCCTCCCTCTTTTGGACATTTGTGCGCTCCATTCCCTTTGCCCTGAACACCCTTATTTCACATTCCTGGCTTTTACCTAGTTCTCAGTTCTCAATGTAAATGTTCTGTTTTTAGGGGCAGGTTTTCCTAGACTCTTAAGTTGGGTTACACATTCCTGTTACACACCTTCAAAATAATTATGATTTGGGCCTTTTATATTTGACTGCGGTTACTATTTGGAGAGTTTGTTTTCTCTGATACACTACAGGACAAGGAGTGTCCTGCATCTGTCTTGTTTACTGCTCTAGTCCCAGTGCTTGGCACATTCTAGGCACTCAATAAATATGGGTTGATTGACTGAATTAGATAAATCACCATTAAAACACCAAAAATTTGAAATTAGGAAACACCAATTTCCGGCTAGTGTATCTTTAGCTTACCCACAAATGTAATGAAACAACCTGCAAAGTTGCTCTTATTTAACATAAAAAAATTCATCATATATGATTGGTCCTTTTCTATCTTCCAATATTTTCACTTTAAAATAGAGAAGAGGAGAATTCATACAAGCATATCTTTCCCGGGTTGATTGCTTATTCAGTTGCCATAAATCACCCAGGATAATGGAGCAATAAAAGACAAAGTGCATCTTCAGAGATCTTCCTATTTATCAAAAGACAGTGTTATTTAGACTTAAAGAAAGGCTTTGGTTGTCTGAGAGAAACCAGAGGAGAGAGAAAACTACCAAGTAATATAGAGACCTCATTTAGCTGCCAAAGTCACTGGAAACCTCACACTCCCCCTGCACAGTCCCTATAAAACAACCTGCTCATAACATCAGTAGTTTCTGCCTTTCTGTTAAAATAAGTTGTACTGTTACCATTTTTGGGGGGTGTGGGGTGCCACATACTGTGAAGTCAAGCAATATCACAGACTTCTATTCCTGGGCTGAAATTATGTAAGTAGACCTAGCATTGCCCAGCAGGTACTTGGCTTCACTTCTTTTACTTCCAGCATTCTTGACTCTTGCTCATTTATAAATTCTAATGAGATGGTCCTCTTTGATATCTATGAGGATCAGGTAGATTATAACATTGATAAGATTCAGACAAAATGATGACTCTTACCTGCGTTAAAACAAACACTGTAACTCAAGGATACATCTAGGGCATTTCCAAACTAGTTAAAATGCTCATTTACTCGCAAATAGAGAGGGGGCTCCTGGGTTGCTATCATACTCAATTTCTCAGACTCTGCTGCATCTCAGGCCCTGGGTTCTGTGAGATGCTCTGTGCTCCTCTTCGCTGACTTCTGTTGCTTGCGACCAAGAAAATCTCAACTAATAGAGCAAGGAAACTCCATCAATAAGATATCAGATAAATGGATGGTCTAAAATACGGGCTCTTAGAGGAGAAAGAGAATCACTTCTTGAACTTATCTCTGTGGGAGAGAATTCAGACTCTCCTTAAAGAGAAATGATGATCTTCAAAAATGAAAGATGGAAGAATCCCAAGCATAGTTAGAAACACTGACTTCTTCTGCATCTAGATTCAGCACAATTAAGTAATCACCTTTGCACATGTACACACACTCACCAAGGTATTATCTGCCCCTTTCTTTCTTTTTTTTTTTTAAAGATTTTATTTATTTATTTGACAGAGAGAGACACAGCAAGAGAGGGAACACAAGCAGGGGGAGTGGGAGAGGGAGAAGCAGGCTTCCCGCGGAGCAGGGAGCCCGATGCGGGGCTGGATCCCAGGACCCTGGGACCATGACCTGAGCTTAACGACTGAGCCACCCAGGCGCCCCTATCTGCCCCTTTCTAATAACTGAGTTTTACAGACTTAAAAAGCCATTCACAGTAAAAGCACATTCGTTTTTATGTATCACTAAAAAACAAATAAAAATACTGCGAATTAAATGGTGATACAGGACTTTCTTACCACTTCTTTTTTTATTTTATACTCCTTGAAGTGGCTCTTTTCAGATTTTGCACATATTTGTAGCATATATCATTCCTATGCATAAACAAGGGAAACCTGAGCTGAATGTATTGGCTAAGGTACTCGTAACATGTCTTTATACTCAAGAGTCTAAATCTTCCAAATCTCTGTCTTTGATAACCATGCATTTCTGAAAGTGAGGAGCATTTCTTCAAAGGGTGGTCCACTATTGTCTCTAAGCTGCCAACCGGTTGGCAGGTTTCCATGCTAGAGCTTTCTTGATCTTAACAGGTGTCAATAATCTAACCTACCTTCATCAAATGGTCCTTAAATGGCTATCTTAAATGTCAGGAAGTTATGGTTGTCTGGTCACGCAACTAGAAGGGGAGCAATCATGTTTGTGCATGCAAAGAATGGTAATTATGATATGGCTCCTGCCACAACACTGGCAAGATGCCATAAACTATAAGCTGGACCCACATTTTAGGCATCCGAAAATGTGTGTGTGAGGTGGAGAGGGGAGCGTATCTTAGAATCAATGAAATACAGTGTTAGAGACTCACCCCCAGGACAGAAAGTAAAATCCCTTTTAAAACAGGCTTGATCATTTTTACCTCTGCCAGAACAAGTATTTTAACTTAAAAGATGCTTTTAGAGCATTTCCAAACTAGTTAAAACTCTCAGTTATTTGCAAGTAGAGTAGCTTTGTGCTAGAATCCACCCAAATTGATCATTATTCCAACTGGCCAGTTTGGGTACATGGGTCTTCTTTAGTGAAAGGAATTTCACCGCAAGCTGTCCTGATCCAGATGAGACAGAAGTTTCATGAAAGGTAATACTTTTCACCTCTCCTAGCTATACAGAGACGGAGTGGGTGCAATAGGACAGACTTGAAACACAAGTGACTTAAACACATCACTGCCTACCTCGCCCCCACGCTTCCTTACACATAATGATGATACTATTTGCATACCTTTAAACACCCAAGAAAACAAACTAGTTAAGCAGGGGTGTAGGTTTACAAGGTATGTTTTTATACACCATCTTCCAATCACTTGAATGTTCTGGTTAATTCACAAAGGCTTTCACACATAAAATCCAGGAATGATACCGATGATTTCCAGGGGAACACAGTCCTGTACACACAAGATCTCTGCCTCTGCCTTCCAAGGAAGAAGGGGCACTGCCCATGCAACCAAGCTTTCCTGTTCTCCACTCAGGGTCCTTTCTTCCTGCTTGGTGGCCATTACTTGTTGCTGGGGAACTTTCCGGCCAGAGTTCTACTTGACACCTTTTAATTAAAAAGTCTTTCCTAAATCCATGGTTTACATCCCAGCCGGGTGGCAAGACCATACCTGTGAAACCCTGGGTCTGTCTCTAGGACTTGAAACTAGTACTCGATGGAGGTTACCAGGATTTGAAGAACTAAGGGGCAGCTCAATTATAACCAGCAAGTTGCACAGAAAAGAATAATAATGCAAGTTATTCTCCTTCTACTAAATAATTATCTTTTTTTAGCCCTTGCATTTAAAAGAGGACTTTAGTCTCCAAATAAGAAAACAAACAAGCCAAAAATATTTCCACCAGTTATTTACTGTTAAATTAAGAAAGGATGGGTCTTAGGGTTGTCAAAATAAACGCAGATATGAAAATTTAGACTTTTAGGAAATTTACAGTGTCGCTGAAATACATTGTAGCAGCAGTAATTTAATTTCCTTATCAGTCTCCCAAGGGAAACTGGGAACAGAATGTGCCCAAGTCCAAGAAGAATTCCTGAAGGGAAGGCAGAAAGAAGCTAATTGCAAACACTGGGACCAGCCTGTGTCAGTTCAGATAATGCAAATACAAAGGGGCAAAAGCTAGGAAATTATCAGTGAGAAATGGAAACAAGAAGAAAAAGATCAGAACAAAAATAAATCAAATGACAGACCACTTTATAACAGGATGTGTTTTAAAATAAATGGCAAGTCATGACAAAGCCAGGTGAAAAAATACTGGCTTTTAGTGAAAAAAATAGGTATTCACTAGATAAATAGAAAATACCCTAACAGTCAGAAAAAAAACATTGAGAATATAGCTGAAAAGAGCACAGAAGACATTACAATCCCTGTAATTTTTATATCATGAGGCTGATAGGACTCTGCATTAAAAAAAAAAAAAGTGCATTGAACATTAATTTCCTATGCACCAGGGTTAGAAAAACCATTAGTTTTTATAGGGAAATGCTACTTTTTAATACCCCATACTACAGAAAGAGAAACTAGTGTATAGGGGCACCTGGGAGGCTCAGTCGGTTAAGTGTCCTTCGAGCCCTGTGTCAGGCTCTGCACTCAGCAGGGAGTCTGCTTGGGATTCTCTCTCCCTCTCTCCATCTGCTCCTTCTCCCCACTCTCTCTCTCTAAAAACAAAACAAAAACAAAAACAAAACCTAGTAGATAATAAAATGTCTCTTTAATTTGTATATTAAATTTAAAGTAAATGTTTAAATTATCTTCCAAGATTGTGAGAAATTTTGTTACTACTGTAGTGTAATAGTTCAAATGGATTATGTTTTCAAATAGGATACTTATTTGATGCTGATATTAAATTTAATCAGTAAATAGATCAATAGGTCTTCTAACATCAATACTTCTAACTTTCAGTGTATACAAATCACCCAGGGATCACAAAAATGCAGAATAATTCAGAGGGTCTAAACTGAGGTCCAAGAATCTGCATTTTAACAAACTTCTAGGTTAAAGATGCTGAGGCTGTTGGCCTGCAGACCATGATTTAAATAGCAAGGCTCACCAGGTGGCCTCTTTATGGTGGAGTCTTTCACTAGCCATACAGGAACCAAAAGGATGCCCAACTCCCACTCAGAACCATGTCTGGTCTCAATTATGTATTTTGGTTCAGATCACCTATGTCCAAATAACGGTGAACTTCTCTAAGAAGCTGCTTTCCCTTTTATTTAAAATCATTATCATAATCAAAACACTGAACAACCGCCTAATATCTGTGGAGTGGCAGGTTAGGTTATAAATGGAAATACCGACTCTTGCCCCCTAGGAGTTTATAATCTAACACAAAGGCATTGGCACTGGTGTGTATGTGATACTGCAGACCAGAAAACCACACCAAAGGAGATGCATGCTGTCAAATAAGATCCAAATCAAAGGTTTAATTTGTTCTTGGAATGAAAGGAAAGGAAATGAATATAAACTTTGGTGGAAATAGAGATAATTTCACTGAGGAAGTCCAAATTGCAATACATATTATTGAGCTGTGAGTTTTCTCTTGGTCAATTCCTAGGAAAGGGTGTGTCATTTCAGAAAGGATAAGAAAGCAGTTTGCCAGGCAGCAAGGGAGAGCATTTCCACACACACAACAGGCTATGGGTGTCAACAGTATTTTGGTGGTTAAAATAGATATTTACTAATAGTGATCAAGGATATGCAAATCAAAGACACAATGAGATATCTCCTGACATCTGTTTAGATGGCTATAATCAAAAAAATAAAAGTGTTGGCAAGGAAATGGAGGAAAGGGAATCCTGCACACTGCTGGTAGGAGGGTAAATTGGTACAGCCATTATAGAAAACAGTACGGAGGCTCTCAAAAACCTAAAAATAGAACTACTCTATGATCCAGCAAACCCTCTTCTAGGTATATACTCAAAGGAAATGAAGTCAGCACCTCAAAGAGATACCTGCATTCCCAAGTCCATTGCCATTATTCTCAATAGCCAAATATGGAAACAACTTGAGTGCCCTTGATGGAGACTAGCTAAAAAAAATTGGGGTGTGTGTACCCACATAATTATACATATATAATTGCTCAGTTTTTTCAAAACAGGAGATCCTGCCATTTGCAATGACCTGGCTGATACTGGGAGCATCATGCTAAGTGAAATAAGCCAGGCACAGAAAGGAAGATACTGAGTGATGATACTTATAACTGGAATCTAAAAAAGTCAAATGCACAGAAACAGAGAGTAGAATGGTGGTTGCCAGGGGTAGGGAGATGGGGGAAATGGAGAGAGATATTAGTCAAAGGGTACAAAGTTGCCACTATGGAGGATGAACAAGTCTATAGATCGAATGTAGAACATGATGATTATAGTTAATACTGTACTGAATACTGGAAATTCGCCATGAAATTTCAGGTGCTCTCACAACAAGAACAAAAAAGGAACTATGTGAGAAGATGATATGTTAATTAGCTTGACTGTAGTAATCATTTCACTATGTATATAAAGTCATGATGTTGTACACCTTAAGTATATACATTTTTTATTTAAAAAAAGGTGGTAGAGAACTTAAGAATAGCAGCTAGTACTTAACAACTAAAATTAAATATAGTTTTAACCCTCAAATATAACTGAAGCATTTCCTAAAATTATGCCACTAACTTTTCCTCCAAAGGCTTTATAAAAATCTATCTCTCAGGGCGCCTGGGTGGCTCAGTTGGTTAAGCGACTGCCTTCGGCTCAGGTCGTGATCCTGGAGTCCCGGGATCGAGTCCTGCATCGGGCTCCCTGCTCAGCGAGGAGCCTGCTTCTCCCTCTGACCCTCCCCCCTCTCATGTGCTCTCTCATTCTCTCTCTCTCAAATAAATAAATAAAATCTTAAAAAAAAAAAATCTCTCAGTAAATGAAATCAAAACAGTATGAGGACTGATTACTTGCATCTGAAAAAACAAGACGGATTTGTTATGAATTCTAGACTTCCTTGCTGCCATGGCCGTACAAGTGTTTAACTGGTATGAAAATAATCCTGCCAAGCTTTGGAAAAACTCAAGAGGCTGGAAAAAGAGCCAAGATGTTACAAATACCTCCCCATTCCACTGTCTCCTTTCTTTTTTTATTTTTTTTAAGATTTTATTTATTTATTAGAGAGAGAGAGAATGAGAGACAGAGAGTATGAGAGGGAGGAGGGCCAGAGGGAGAAGCAGACTCCCAGCCGAGCAGGGAGCCCGATGCGGGACTCGATCCCGAGACTCCAGGATCATGACCTGAGCCAAAGGCAGTCGCTTAACCAACTGAGTCACCCAGGCGCCCCACTGTCTCCTTTCTGTCAAACTCATAAAAATGTACATAATCCATACACATTTGTAAAAGCACACTCTATTTATGTCGAAGTAAACTGAAATTTGGAGCTTTATGTGTCTTTCACATAATGCAGCTCATTGTTTCCCTAAGAAATGAGGATGAGAGATTTTGATACCTGGGGCAATGCTGAGATTATTCAGTTGGAGTTGGGTAAGTAAGAACAGATTCTTACTACTAATGCCTGATCAACTTAAACTGCTACAATACAGAAAATACTCCTTCTTCCTGTGATTTTGAAACTTAATATCTTTTAAAACGGGAAAAGCCAAACATTATTTCTCTCCCGGAGCAAGACATAATTATAGCCTTCTAAGGCAGCAGTGGCACGACTAAACTAAGCCAATTTATTGGATTATCTTTCCCCTTCACCATGTCAACAGGCACTATATTCTCTCATTGGAAGAAATCCTAATATTTAAAACACAGTTTGCTCTTAATTGTGAAGCAGGTGGTACTTTTAAAACATTTCTAAAAGTTAGCTTTAGTGTAGACAAAAAAAAGCACTGAAATACCTGATTTTGAGTCACTGGCTCTTCATTTACCAACTCATTTGTTTCAAACATCTTAGAAGTTGGGTCTCTTCCTTTGTAAAGTTCCTCAGAGCCATGAAGCAAGGACTGAATAAGATAACACATATGAATACCCTTTGAAAACTAAAGAATGCTATAAATATACTAGTTTTGTTATTTTAGGTCACAACAGGAGCTGCAACCATGAAAACCATAAACTGAGACATGTGGACATATATTTAGCCTAGACATGATAAACTGTCAATTTATGAGCACAGTCATCCCTACATCCCATTTTTAGGGGTCTGTTTCTGGGACCAGTCCTGGCATGAATTTCTGAGTCAGTCAGGAGACAGAAACAATCCTGGGAGTTTAACAGGATTTAATGTCAAGAATATTTAACCAGATACTGTAGAACTGAAAATTCTCCAAAAACGGAAAAAGGGAACAGAAGTATTATGGTTTAATAATTACAGGAATCAGCTTTCACTCACAGACTGGGGGAAAAAAGGGAAGAAGTTGGAACTGTCACAATTCAAGCTCAAAGAAGGGACCCACACCTTGGAGGAGAGGACTCTGCCTGACAGGTGCTGGTGGCTTTGAAACCTGTTCTGGGAGTGATGGAAAACCTACAAACTGGAATCAACTGAAGCTATTGAAAGAAACTGGTGCTTCCTGGGTGAAGAGCAGGGCTGAGGTAGGATGCAAAGGAAGGGAAGCAAACCAGGTGAAGAGTCATATCCAAGATTCTCCCATTTGTGTGTGGCAATGCAGGGGTAAAGTATGGTCTGGGTGGTGCCAATGCCCAAATCTTTGCTCTATAGCTCACTGTTTCCATATAAAGATTAACTCTGTATGGAGTTGCTACCTGAAAACTGGCAGAGAATATTTGAATTAGAAGATGAAGAAATACTGCTGACATGGTGAAGCTAATTTACGTGATACCAGTTTTAGCAAAGTTTAAAAATAAGCTTAATCTTAAAAAAAAAATTAACTTGTTAGTTCATACATAGTTTTAATTTTAAAACCTTGTACAATTTGAACATAGTAAAAATGGCAGAGAAGAAAAATGGCTTCATAATTGTTAAAATGAATGTCACAAAATCTATACACAAAAACGAAAACAAAACATCTTGGCAGAGACTGAGATCCATCAAAACCATTCTCCTCCTCTTCCTGGGCCCTGAATGAGACTACACTACCCAGGTTCTCTTGCAGTCAGGCCACGTGATGGAGGCCCAGCCAATAGAACTGTGAGTGGGCGTGATATGCGTTACTTCCGGATCTGGCCCAGAAAACCTCCCACCCTCGTGCCTTCATCTCTTCCTCTTTCTCTCTGAGAACATCTGGTCTTTAGAAGACGGAAGAGACTCAAATCGGAGGACACCTGGATAGGTGAACTGTCTTGTGGAAGATAACTACTGGTGACCTCCACCCCTATCCTGGGCTTTTCTGTATTTGAGAAATAAACGTGTTATGACTGAGCCATTTCATGTCTGAGTGTATTCATTGCCACTGCTTAATGTACCCTTAACTGATCTACACGTGATTTTTAATAATTATAATAGCAAGACTAAAAATCATAGCAGCTATTATTTATTAAGCTTTGATTAAGATGTCAGGAACTGTGTAGTGTTAGGTCTCAGCATTTTTTTTTTTTTTTAAAGATTTTATTTTTTTTGACAGAGAGAGACATAGCGAAAGCAGGAACACAAGCAGGGGGAGTGGGAGAGGGAGAAGCAGGCCTCCCGCAGAGCAGGGAGCCCGATGTGGGACTCGATCCCAGGACCCTGGGATCATGACCTGAGCCGAAGGCAGACGCTTAACGACCGAGCCACCCAGGCGCCCAGGTCTCAGCATATTGCATGTGTTTACAAAATACCTTGCCAGGCCTTCACTTAGAAGGTCTCTATACTTTGCACATGGCACAAATGGGCCTCGTTAGATTCTCTTACAGTTCAAATTAGACTAGAGGACGAAAACTAGAGAACAAAAAGAAAGATTTATCTGGGGACGCCTGGGTGGCTCAGTTGGTTAAGCATCTGCCGGCTCAGGTCATGATCCCAGAGTCCTGGGATGGAAGCATGCATCAGGCTCCCCAGGGAGCCTGCTTCTCCCTCTCCCACTGTCTACCACTCTGCCTCCTTGTGCTCTCTCTGTCAAATAAATAAATAAAATCTTTAAAAAAAAAAGAACGACTTATCCGTAAGATAAATAAGATCACTGATAGAAACAAAAATGGACAGCTGATAGTAGCTTGGTGGCAAAGCAAGATGCAGAAGGAATCCAGAAGTCATAGAATAAAGACTGCAGTGTGGGGCCATTTGGTGTAGGGCTTATAGCTCCACCAACCCTCAGAGTTTTCAAAGGAATCACAGTAGAACTGCTCCTTTCAACAGTTGGTGTTTATAAAGATGGTCAAGTAATCAAAAAGTCACGTTTCCTAAGTTTTGTTTAAGAAAGCAGGAAAAGTGTTACAATATGACTGTGAATATTTTTCAACTGACACGGTCAACATCAAAAAAAAAAAAAAAAAAAGAAAGAAAAAGGAAAAACAGAAAATCCTGCTGCCTAAAGGATGTGTTTTAGTTAGCTGGAAAGTTATACAGAACAGCACAGTTTTAAATGGCAATACATGACCGCGCATTTGTTTATCTAAGAAACCACCCTTTGTAACATCGCAACCGTAAATCCTGTAGGAAACTCAGATGGGGGTTTAGATTTGATAAACTGCAGAATATCAGGAAGAGTCTCCATTTTTTTTAAAGCAGCCCCATTTTATGGGAAACCGGCCACCTCTTCTGCTGATGTGAATCACAAGAGCTCATTCTCTCAAGTTGTTGCCTAGGCTCACGTTCTCTATTTTCCGGTTATCTTTCCACTACTGTCTTTCCGGGGCACACACTGTAAACTGTGTAAGTGATCTCTGCAGCTTTCCTGCTGGGATTAGTAATAGCCATACTACCAACTATTTCTGTGCAATCGACCTGGGGCTTGCATTTAGATTACATTTGATTTCTATACTTGGGAAATGCATGCTTTAATTTTCCTATTATGTTAAAACTGATAATGCATAAAAAAGAAGATACCTGTTCATGATACTGACTTTATAAAGTGGGTATGATTTGCTTTATAGTAGCAATGCTTATACCACCAAATGTGCATTTATGATTTAGGCCAGCCAACCTATGCGGGGAGAAAAAAAAAACACTGACAAGTAAAAACACTGGAATGGGAAACAGTCCCAACTGCGAGGCAGGTAATAGAAGGTGCTTCAGCCTAGGTCCTCGAGAAATTTCAGGAGAGTGCAAATTTGGTGAGCACATTCTTCCATTCTCTCCCTCCAAATGTACTGAGGCCTGTAAATGGCTGAATCCATTATTCACAAGATAAAGGCAAAGAAGGAACCAAGACTATTATGTCAGAAGCAGTGTGGTCTTACTTGGCAAAACAGGACTGATACCCTTTACAGCACCACAAATCTTTTGTTTTGTTTTGTCTCTTGCACATGTACACACTAAACAGCTGTCACTTTTTTATACCTGTTATGAATTTTTTAAAAGTGCTATCAAAGCACTTGTTTTACTATCTTTTTACTGTCTTTATTTATTTTTTTCTTTTACAGTAGGTCTCAGAGAGCCTGGATGCACATCCGAAAGCTCATTAGGTAGGAGAGGAATAACGTCCAGTATGTGTAGATTCTCTGTGGGGACTCAGGATATTTGTATGTGGTGTAAACTGTAGGGAGCCAAAATAAAAATTCTCTAACCTACCAAAAATAATGTCATTATGAAACTATTTTACCTTCAGAGTAAAAATGCTAGAAATAGAATGATCATTTTCTTCATTAAGAATTTTAAAAATAATTTACCATATTGTTCAATTATACATACTTATGGGAAAGTACACAGATTCTAAGTGTACAGCTCAATGAATTCTTACCCCTCATAGGACCACCCATTCAGAGTAAGAAATAGAACAAGACCGACAAACGGAAACTCCCTTTATAGTCATTACCTCCACTCCAGCAGGGGAAGCTACTCCAGGAACTTTGAACACTGGGGATTCGTTTTGCCCATGTGCACCTACACCCTGGAATCAGTTTGTACTTTTAGAACCATGAACTTCATCCATATTGTCATATGCAGCTGTACTTTGTTTATTCTCATTGACGCTTATGATAGTCCATTGTTGCCAACATACACCGGTTTATTTAACCATTCTAATATTAATGGGCCTTTGTGTATTTTCCAGTTTTGAGCTCTTTGGAATACTATGAGTTTTGTGCCCATGTGTTTTGGTGAACACATGCTAGTGCTTTTTACTAGGTTTACACTTCTCTATGGAATCAAGAGGTCATTGGATGTATGCATGTTCAGGTTTCGTAAATGCTGAGAGTTTTCCAAGGTGGTGGTACCAATTTATATTCCCACCAGCGATGTATGGGCATTCTGGTTGCTCCATATCCTCAACTAAAACTTGGTATTATCTGTGGTTTTCATTTTAGCCATTCAGGTAGGTGTGTGGTATAATCACACTATGATTTTAATTTGCAATTCCATGCTGACTAATACTATCAAACAGAATGAGACTTTTTGATGTATTTTTAAATAGATGTATATTTTACAGAATCCTGAGACAGTAAAGGATCTCAAAGATGACCCAGTCCATGGATATCAAATGTATGGCACATTTGTCCCCAGTAAGCCTCCATACCAACCCTTCCCGTACCTTTGGAATATAAGGCAATAGATCAGTGACCTGGATTCAGCTTCAGAAACCTTCCAGATACAACTCATTACACAGTCATTTCCAAGGGATCTTATTGGGGTTGGGATTGAGGGATCTTATTGACCAGATAAAGTTTATCAGAAGCAGAAAGGTAGAACTAGTAACTAGTAGAATAAGGTAGTCTGCTCAGAGTTTAAATTTCAGATCTACCACTCACCCTGGCAGAAAAGAAGATTTCTCTTTATGACACTGCCTTTATCATGTTGGTATGACTTGATTTATTGTAGCAAAGTTCAATTCATTGAGCTGAGTGATCCTGGCAAGTTACTTCATCCCTAGAAAGCGGTATTATGAGAGGTAACTGAAAACAGATTTGCACCATTTTTGATTCTCATGATCCTTCCCCTTGTTCAAGGACAGGTTTCCCCTGGGCACAAATCTTTCGTGATTTCTGTGAGTCTGCCTGCTCTTGAATTAGTATCCTTCTTAAAAGCCTGCTGAAGATAGCAGGAATTCAGGCAATGGCCATGACTCACCGAAGTCTTTCCTGATTTTTGTCTAAATCAAGACATGTACTTTTGGGTCATTTCATCTGTAACTATGGAAAAGGATGCAGGAAGATTCAATCCTGGAATTACCAGAAGGAGCAGGTCATCTTCCCTGACACTTCTGGTGGTGCCCATCACATCTGAGGCTTTGTAGAGTTCTCATTTACTCACCTCGTCTTGCCAGAGGTCCTCACACGGCTTCGTTAGCAACAGTGAGATCAGCCACTGGTCCACAGGGTGCAGGCACTCCTGCCTTTGAAGGAAACTAGGAAAGGAAGGGAAAACAATCAGAACCCACTGGCAGCTCCTTTTAGCCACCTTTGTGTGGTTTTAATATCCTTGGCCTGCCCTCACAGGCAGGTAGAGAAGTCCACCTCTGCGCTGCCTGCTCCTCCTACTTGGGCTCGTTCCCTCTCTATTTGTGAAGCAGTTGTTTTCATGAGCTCACAATATCTTGATGGCGATTCTGAAATCCAAATTGCTCTGAATCCCCTAAGTTCTTTTTCATCACTCATTTGGAGGCACAATTTTACCTGATCCAAACTTATTTCATGGCAAAAGCCTTTCCTAACCTGATGGGAGGCTATTTATTATCTTTACTTGGTCCACTTTGTGAGGAGATTTACACAGTTTGCTATGGAAGAGCTGCTGGGTTTGCTTAGAAAGTGCCGGCCCAGATTGGGTTGGGAGTGGTACTGATTCATGGCATCTATACATAATACCTTCCCAAATCTGAAAAATTTTGAATTTTGAAATAACTCTGACCCCAAGAGTGTTGGATCAAAAAACCATAGATGCATACCAAGCTCCTAACAGACCTCGCTTTCAAACTTATGTCCTGTTGAGTGTTTACCCTTTTATTTGAATTATTTTAAAGAGAAGAAAATCAAAACAAGAAGACGCAGGCTTTCGCCTAATAGAGCAGTCCAAAAATAAAAATTTAACAAAGTACCCAGAGTGGAAGAGGATGTGGGGAAGCAGAGACCCTTATACACTATTGGTGGGAATGTATTTTGGCATAAACTTTTTGAGAGGAGATTTGCAATTTTCTTGGAGAATTTAAATTGCATATGTATTTTGATCCAGCAATTCTACTTCAAAGTATCCTGTAGAAAGAGTCAAAAGAGTATGTCAGGCATGTGTCATATTGAATATTATACACCAATATAAAAAAAAAGGTTTATCAGTAAGAGACTGGTTAAATAAATTTTGGTGCAACTACACAAAATGATACAATGCTGTCTTTAAAAAAATGGAAATGAGGTAGACCTGAACGTAATGATATGGAAAAGTCTCCAAAATAAATCTGTAAGTGAAACGAGCTCTTTGTAGAGTAATAAATATATAAAAAAACCACATATATATGATCATTACAATTTCTAAGGATATACTTATATTCTAGATAAACCAATTTTCCCCTTACACATATTTGTATGGAAAATGACAGGTGGTAATGATTAGGGATGAAAACAACTTTCATTATATATGTTTTTAACTTTTTTCTTTGCCATGTGCATATGCTGTTCTTCCTGATTCCTGATTCCTGACTGCAGAAGTCTCAAAGGCCTAGATAGAGTACAGGCCACTGAGCATCTTTCCTGAGATTGCAAGTGCCATGAAAGGAAGTCTCCAGCCACCAAAGACTCCCATCACCTTCCAATTAAACTTGACCTCCACTGACCCTTCAATACAGACCATAGACCTACAGTAATAAGAAACTCCACAGATGACATCATGGAATTCCAGAGATGACCTTCTGCCAAATAAATCCAATAATCGCCTCCACCTACCCCTTAAATGTGCCTTATGCAAAGCTTGTTAACTATACTGTTGCTTTCCTGATCCAGTAGCATGATCTGTGCCTCAGCTCTGGGTGTGCTACTAAGACCCAAGAGGAAGCTGTGATTAGCTGGACCTCAACCTGAGTGTACTGATCTAAGATTTTCCACTTGCCATTGCCCACCTCACACAGCATGTAAAAGATGGCCTGCATCTTGATATAGAGTGGCCTGTGTATTGTCCTCCCTAACACCGGAATCTCCTAGTTTAATCGGAACAGTAATCTCAAGATGAATATTTCTATGGACCCCTTCAAATACAATCTAAAAATTTAACTCTGCTCTAAGCTTACTTGGAATTGGTAAGAAAAATCCAATTGCAATTGGATTAGAAAGACAATAAAGAGCAGAGTGACTTTTCATTGCTGGCACATAAATATCATGTGGAATAGAACTCCTTCTAACCAGTAGAAACAAACAAACAAAAATCAACGGAGTTGGTCAAGGTACTGGCAGATATATGAATTCTTAAGAATCAAATGCCTGGTTGACCTTCAGGCTTTATTAGATATTATTCTGAGTTAAATTCTTCTCTGCTTTCCCTAAACCATTCATCTTCAGAGATTTTTTTTTAAAAACAATCTAAGTACACCTCAGCCTTCAGCTGGCCTTCTGTGCAGACTACTCCTCCATGATCTTTGCGAGGTTGGCTCCTTCTTTTTATCTAAATCACAGATTCCATGCCACCTGTGTTGGTTTCTCCAATCAAGTAGTGTCACATTTAAATTCTCTGCATATTTCTTATGATTATTTCCTTTACTTGCTGTTTATTCAATTATTATTGGTTTGTTTTCCACCTCCCGAAATATAAATGTTGTAAAAACAGAAATGATGTCTGTTTCGATTGTCAGTATATTCTCCGAACACAGTAAGTACTGGGTAATCATTTGCTGGTGGAATGAGTGAATGAATGCACACTTTGTCACCTTCCATCCCCTAGCAAGGTAAGCCAGATGTTCTGGGTGTGGATAAGGCAAAGCAGATACTGTTTTTGTTTAGTAGGAAAAGGCTGGGTAAAACCAGGAAATGGTATTTTAAACTGAATGAAGACTAAAGGCCTAGGAGCCAGGGTGGTCCATTAGGAAGAGTGTTCAAGAACAGCCTGTAATGTCTTCCTGCAGCTATCCTGCCTCTCTGAGTCAGGGGACTAGAGTAAAAAATGGACAAGTCAATGGAGGGTAGAGGTATGTCAAGCTCTCCTCAGGTACTTCTGAGATTCACTATGTTCAGGTCTGCCGATGGTCACTAAGCACTGGAGAACTGAAACAAAGGCAGCAAAGGACAAATGGAGGACTCCAGTGGCCTTCCACGGACAGACTTACATCAATAAAATCTTATCGCAGATGTTTAGCCATCATCTGCTGCGTAATGAAAGCTTTTGTGAGTGTGTCTGCGTGTGTGTGTTTTAATTCTGAAAACACTCATGAAAAAGAGGAAAATTGACAGTAATGGAAAAATGTTAATAATATAATAATATCTTAGAAGATATAATTTGATTCAATGATACATAGGCATCTTAATCTTGGTATTTTTCAGATGAACTTTTTCCCTGTAAGTTCTTCTCTTCTAATAAATGAAATACTTCACTCAGCATGTTCATATTCTGTTGTATTAGTATATTTTTCCTTTCAAGGCTTGTTCTAGCCCTCCTCTTTACCCAATGCCACATAAAAAAATATCTACTATCTGCAATAGGTCCACGTCTCCTCTGAAACAAGGATGGACAGGCAACACTGGACTCTGGTCAAGGGCACAGAAAAAGTGAGCAGGATAGGGACAATTTTCCTTGAGGTGCCTTACAACTGAACTGTCTTTAAAGCCCAGGGGTTTGAGGAGGGCCTACCTGTTCTGCTACCATCTTTTTTCTTATACTCAGCAGCTCTAGGCATGACTACTTAATCACTTTACCCCCAAGGAGTCATTCTTGCATGCTTTCTCTGTGCTAGACACAACCAAACGCTGTGCTTGCAGCAGTGAAAGGACCCACATTCCTGCTTTCATGGGGCTGACATGCTAGCCACTCAAAGCAGGTATGCCACAGGCTGTAATATCTTAAATATCTCAGACAGAGAAAATATTTCTAAAAATTCCTTATACAATAAGCCTAATAAAATGAAGCGTACTTATAATTTAAGTCGGATGCAGGGGTAGTGATGGTGTTGAGGAGGATAAAATTGAAAAAGGAAGCATTAAAAATTAGATTTCCCCAAAACTAACAACGACCACCAAAAGAAACAGGCTGCCAAATAAGCACAGGTCAGTGGTCAACAAGCTTTTTCTGCAAAGGAAAAGACAAAATATTTTAAGCTTTGTGACCCAGTCTCTATTCCAGCTACTCAGCTTTTCTATGGTGGCACAAAATCATCCACAAACCACAAACATGACCACGGCTGTGTTCCAATAAAACTTTATTCATGAAAAGAGTTTGCAGGCCAGACCTGGTCCACATGCATTGTTTAGCTTCTCTTCCAGTCTCTCTGCTTTAAATTGTTGGGTGTGGTCACTGAATGGTCTTTGGTTTATGTCCATGAAGACTTTCAGTTCATTGTTTATCAAGCCACGTGTCTTTCTGTTCCAGTGGGTCTTTGAGTTATGGTACAAAAATGGCAATATGATGGACAGAATCTTGACTACACTGTCACCATTTGCTCTCACTCTACCTTTCAAATAACTTGCGCCCTTTTAGCTCAATCACCACAAAGAACTAGACAAAACAAATCATGAAGCAAGGTGTTATTAGGATGTGCTGAGATGCTTATTTGAATCTTAATGCTATTAATAAAGGTTTATCTGTCCCTCCTTGTTCAATCCCACAGGCTGGGGAAGCCTCTGTTTGAGAGGTTTCAGGTAGCTTAAGATGAAACATTATTTCATATCCCATATCACTTCTTCGACAATGAGACAGTTACCATTTTTCTACTGAGGGGCCTATTCTCTTTTGACAAGGTTCTTTTGACAAGATTAGTCTTCCCAGGAACCTCAGCTGATGGATGATTAATATGCAGGGTCCACCCCCGGATTAATCATCTTGAGATACTAGGAGGTGAAACACCCACCTAGCCCAGGTAAGAGCGGCTAAGCTGTCCTCTTTAAACAATTATATCCCATTAACACCTTCCCCACTCCAATATACTGGACTCTTAATTCTTGCACAAACATTGTCATAAGAACCCATCTAACCTAACGCAAGCAGCTACTGAGTGAACTCCAGTGGGGAATACTTGGAAAAATAGGAGAAAAACCAGCCACATTGAATGAACACGCAACAAAGGGCATTAGGGAAATTGGCTAATATACTGAATTACTTAAAATTATAATGTTGAAAAAAATTGCAGTAGCGGGGAAATGATGCCAATTAGTGGCCCAGTAATGAGAAAGAGGCAGAGGAAGAGTCACTTTGCCATCCATAACTCAGGCCTTGACTTCTTGGGCAGTGAATGCCTGCTTTCTGCCATAAGCACGGAACTATCTGGAAGACGGAGGTTTCAACTGCGTTGAGATTTTCAGGAGAAAACAAGAGGTGCCAGTTAAGACATCATCATGAACTTCAAAGTGCAGGAAGGAAGGGCTGTAAATGACTAAAGTCAAGTCAGATGACAATACTTACTGCTTTCATTTTTCTCCAGAGGCCAGTTTCTTCCTTTTCCTTTTTTGTTTTTTGATGGCACAATACTCTGGCCACCCCCAGAAAGATTCCAGAATCCTCCCTCAGTTTTTTTATTCCTGCAGTTGGCAACCTACACTACCAGGATATCCATCTTTAATACAAATCTGAATGCCTTGTACTGTCATTTGGGTTTAAATATATTTCCCCTGAGCTCTGGCCTCAGTAAAAATAGCAGACAGCTGGTCACCATGTTCCACACCATAAACCTGTTGGGAGGAAGTATGGGGCTTGGCTTGCATCAGAATCACTTGGAAAGCTTGTCTAAAACACAGATTTCTGGACTCCACCCTCGGAATTTCTGATATATAGGTCTGGTGTGGAATCCAAAAATTTGCATTTCTACTAAGTTCCCAATTGGTGCTGATGCTGCTGGTCCAGGAATCATGCTTTCAAAATCACTGCTCTCAACCATCCCAAACCGACTATCTCAAAAGATAAGGCAGGGGTTCCCAAACTCTGCCACATCTCAGAATCACCTAGACAACTTTGACAATTCCAATGCATCTAATACCAAGTAAATCAGAATGGGTGTGCAGGCATTCATAGTTTTCAAAGCCAGGCATCTGTATTTTCAAAGATCTCCAGGTGATCACAAATGCAGCCAAATTTAAGAACCACTGAACCTTGGGATGAGACCTGGAGACAAACAGAAAGAGCATTATACCAGAGGCCAGGAAGAGGAGGAGGAGGAAGAACAACTCTTATTAATTTTGACTTTGGGACCATCCTATTTACCTAGTCTCTCTCTCTCATCTGTCAAACAAGGTGACCACCCCTTTACTTGCCTCTCAAGCACCAGTAGCAAGAAAAATACATCAAACTGGCAAAATGGTTTGGAGGGAGCCTACATTAGGAAGGAGCCTACAGATAGAAGGCATAGCAAGGGAGGTGATGCTGCCTAGGGTGAGATGCAAAGGCTTTGCCAGCGGGAAAGTATAGCTATAGTACAAATTAAGGATTTGGGAATTATACTCATCTCTGCCTCCTAGTTCTGTCACAGTAGTTGTGTGCATTTAGGAAATCATCTACTCTTATCTGTAAAAAGAGAAAATTAACATCTGTCTCTCAGAGTTATTGTGAGAATGCATGAAGCAATGTGCATGAAATGCTAAACAGAGTTGCTTGCATCTAGTAGTCACTCTATAACTTCTAACTTCTAAATTCCAAGGCAGCAGAGAGTGATATTTAGAGAAGTACTTACTTCCTGAAGATGGAAAGACCAGGGTGGGAATTCTGGTGTCTGACTTACTAGCTGTATCATCTTCTAGTCAATCAACCTTGCTGAATCTCAAATATATGAGCAAGGAATAACGATGTTGTATAAATATGTTGATAGAATTAAGTTAAATTGATATAAAATACCAAGCACAATCAGTAAGTTATCACTAAATAATATTTTTTTTTATTGTGGTATGTCATGCAGTAGGGATAATGAAAGCTTTTCTTGCATGATCAGAAAGGTGTTTCCTTTTTCTTTTTCTTTTTTTTTTTTGGTCTCAATTATGATAAAAATCAAAGGGTTGCATACTGGTACAAGGCTTTTTAGTTACCTTGTATTTATACCTTGGATAATCCTAAGGCCCTAGAAAGTTTGAAATCTTTAACAAATTTGTCGGCTTGATCCTATCAAGTCCTTATTCTCAGATTCTTCATTTATTATCCTTTTTAACAAAAGCTATTATGGTAAATATTCTCCTTGATATCTATGTTATGTTTATAAAGGGTTTCAATTTTCTTTAAAAAAAAAAAAGCAGCACACTGCTTCTGACTAGCTCGGTGACCTGAGCAAGTTAATTTAACTGCTCTGTGCTGTACTTTCCTCCTTTGTAAAACCAGAATGTCATTTCCTTCCCATGGGGTTCCTCCAGAGCAATTTTGCTATTTGCCTGGAACACAGTGCATGCTCCAGAAATGACTGTTACGGCATATATGACGGGTGTATATTTTGCACATGCCACCATCTCTGGATATGGAGGTGGCCTCCCTTTGGGTAGACATTCAAACAGAGGTTAGTGAAATTAACAGTGGAAAGGCTGAAAACTAGCCTCAAATAGACCTCACATAAGCAGATAAGAGACCACTGTGGGTGTGTGAAGATTCAACTCAGTTTAAATAACTCAGTGGCTGGGTCTTGAGGCAGCAACGTCCTTAGAATTAGGGAGCTCCACGCCCTGTCCTCCTGCATCTGGACAGTACCCATTTACAAGGTGGTTTACTCCTCAGATACCCTACGTACTGGTAGTTAATCTGAACTTGAAGGTACCTTCAGATCTTGAATCTGATATTTTTGTTTTGTGTATACAAGTTCTTCCCCTGGACTAGACTGCAAGCTCCTTGAATTTCATGAGATTTGTGTTTTCCTAGAGCACCCATGAGTTGATAATTTTTGGTGCTTAACAGTCATCAATTTCTCATCTATTTCCACAAGGCCCCCTCTTAAATCACCACTCCACAGGGTAATTGAATACTTTTTCAATAATCCAAATGCTATCTCTCTACTTAAAAGTCTTCCAAAGTTTCCCATCATTCATAGGGTCCAGTTTAACCTCCTTAGTACAGTTGATAAGGCTCTTTGTGATCTGGCCTCTGCTGATTTCCCCAAGCGTGGCAGAAGGGGTACAGCCAGGGCTTTGTTGTTATCGAGATTAGGGGTTAAAATCCAGCCTGGCCTCTGACAAACTGTACATCTGCCAAAGAGTCCCATAATTTTCCTTAACCTGTTTCTTTATCTGCAAAATGGGAAAAGTATTACTTCCTTTCAGATTTGTTGCAAGACTAGGACTAATAAATGTGAGATGTCTAGCGTACACATTTTTTAAAGATTTATGTATGTATGTATGTATGTATGTATGTATGTATGTATGTTAGAGAGAGAGTGTTGGGGAGGGACAAAGGGAGAGAGAGCCTTAAGCAGACTCCCTGCTAAGCGCAGAGCCTGACGTGGGGCTTAGTCTCACAACATGCGCCAAAAATCAAGAGTCTGGCACTTACCCAACTGTGCCACCCAGGTGCCCCATAGCATATACATTTTCTTAGTAAACATGAACTACATTTCCTGATACATGCATTTCCTTATACTTGCAGCCCTTGCACCAGGAATTATGCGCTACCTCAAACACTCTGTGCTACACTGTGCTTCTTTACCTTTGAACAGGCACTTACCCATGTCTTCAGCTTGGAAACCTCTCACCCTTCAAGACCCGGATGAATAAGCATCACTTTGGTGGCATTTCCTTAACCCACACAAACAAAGCTGTTCCCTTCCCTTGGCGCCCCACTGCCATCTTGGTAGAGAGCTCTATCTGTCACAGTCTAATGAAATTAGTGGTTTATCTGCCTGTCTCTCAAACTAGATAAAAGGCATCAAAAACACCAGGGACCACACCATAATCAGAGTAGCCTATGACTTGCAAGCAATAGGTGACCAACGTTAGCTAACTATGTCCTCCTCACAGTATGTCCTGTTATTTGTGCAAGGTCACATAAAACCTGGTGCGTTGTAAGTTCATAGCGAGTATCCTATACCCTTGACGCCCACAGACTGGGAATATTGACATTATTTGGGTACTTTTTAGGACCGAAAAATCCCAGGTCCTTCCTCAGACTTTCTGCATCAAAGTCTGCATCAAAGTACAGCAAAGATCAAAGTCTCCATCACACACACACTAGTGTTTGTGAAGCGTGTCCTAAACACCCCTGCCCTCCCACCAGAGGCACACAAGCAGGCACTTGATAAGTGAAAGCATATGGACAATTCACCCTGTATTAGCAAGGAAGAGGACGGTGACCCAGAGGTATTTCAACCCCAGCATAATACTAGTCATGGGAAGAATCCTGTATGTTATTCTGGATACCACAGTGGTGATGATTTACAAACTCCGAGCTCCCAAGGGGGTCCTGAGAATAGCACTCCTTACTTTCATCGATAAAAATTAAAGTAAAAACAAATAGAAATCCACCCCAACCCGGACACTGGTATAAAAGAAAAAAAAAAAAAATCAGTTTTAAGGAGTGCTGGATCACATAACTAAAAATGAAAAAACTAAAAGCTAATCTTCCCCTGGAGAAAGCAAAAATCATGAAGAATAACATGTCTGCTACAAGCAAGAGAGTTCTGGTTCACCACCTGCATCAGAGCAACGGGCCCCGAAACATGAGACTAATCCAGAGTCGATACCATGGTGAGCAACACTTGTGCACCAATTTCGGATGGAACACCATTCACTTGAACATGGCAGTTAGAACACTGGACGTGAATATCCCCCTTCTGCCACATCTCTGTAATGCTATAAGGAATGCCTTAGTCATTCTGAGTTGTGGCCTCAGGCCTCTCCCCTCCCTAAGTTACTATTAGAGATGGACTAAGGGCACAAGGAAAAATGGAGCTTGCGTCAAATATCCTCCCTCACACCTAGAACTCACATTAGGTGACATTACTGTCTGGGAATGTATTCAGTGGCAAACTATTCCGATAGCCAACAGCAATTACATAGCAGGATGACATACTTCTCAGAGGCATAGTTTATCATAAATCAGGCATTCACAAAGCTTCTGCGCAACGGTAAATGTTGTCTTAACATTCTTCTCTGGAAAAAAAGGAGCAAGGTCATAATCTGAGTCACAGATCACCATTTCCAGGGCACAGCCTGCCTTCGGTGGTGTGGGGATGGGACGGGGCAGGCGAGTCCAGACACTCATTTTTACTTCAATTTTTTTTCCTGAAATCTGAAGGAATGCCTGCCCGCAAATTAAGGTAGCGACACTTTATTCAGGATGCACCCTCATTTATTTTTCTTAAGATCTCGAACAAACAAAAAAGTCCTCCATGAAACGGAGAGAAAAAAGGCATTTTGGAGTATTCCTTTGCCCCTCCTGTTCTCGAAAGAGCTCAAACATCACAATAGTTTGCAACATTTTTGGTTGGATACTTTTTCCCCATCACTTCACAGATGGGAAAGATTTTGTGAACTTTTCTAAGCAACTGACAGGACCGCCTCATCTCTCCTAAGTGCCTTGTCAGCAGATTCCTAGAGCCTGGCTGTAAAAGCACTTGTTTCCACTACCCTCCCCCTCCCTCGCCCCTATCAGAAAGATGCCTCTTAAGCTATAGTGAGGCAGAGCATAGCCATTCAATTATCCAAATCCTAGAAATCTATAAAAGAACATTGTGCCGCACCTGGTTTCCTAATTTGAATGAGACGGCGTGCCCAGACACATCCCCAGATCCTGAAAAGAAATCCCCACACAACATCTTCTGACTCAACCATGTCATAAGATGCATTTTTATCAATTTTGAGATAATTTGCAGGTCATGCAGACCAAACCAAGATGATCACACCATCAAAAGGGAGACATCAACCCCAGATGAAACCCTTTTACAGGGTTATTGATGGTACCAACAACACATCTGCCTTAAAAAAAAAAAAAAAGATGTTCAGATTTTAATTTTCAGAATGCTTTTAGACGTATTCAACTGTTTTAATGGGACCAGGGCTTTTTAGCACTCATGCCACAAACAATCCAGTCCTCCTTAGCTGTGTGCATTTATGTCCATGACCACTCAAAGAGTAAGTGGGAAAACAACTAACCAAACTAAAAGATAATTGTTCAAGCCTCTCAAATTGACATCTACCCCTCGAGGAAGAGATGGTGGATTCTGTAGAAGGGCGTAAAGCAATGAGCCGTCCAGTTTCAGATTCAGAAGCAGCGATTTCCTGAAAAAGAAAGGCAAGTCACAGTTTCTGTGCCATTTTCCTGTTTGCCAGGACTCACCTGTGCTTAGAAAGAGGGTGGTAGGTGGAGAATTCATTTCCCTCAGGAAACCATACAATCCCATGGACAAAGTGAATCTAGCTTCCAACCTTGGCCATCAGGAGACTGTGTACCCTCAAACTTCGGAAAGCATCCAGATCACCCAGTGCACGTTCAATTCCCTGTACGTGTTGCAAAAAAAGTACCTCGCCCTCACTTGCGCGGATCTCTTTATTGCAGTTGACATGGGCTTGCCCAGGGGATTGACTTGTTGTTCTATAAAGATCCTTAAATAGGCACTACTGATGAAACATTTAATCCAAGCCTCAGGATCAAATGGCAGCTACTGCCAGGGACAGTGATAGAAAAATCTATTCCCCAATTAAATAATTGCACACGAAGCCATGACTGTTCATTAGGTCCTTTAACAGAGTTCAGCTTTTCTGGAACACAGCCAACAACCTTCATATTTTATTTTAATAATATGTATCTAGTACTTTTGAGATCACAGATTATTTTAAACATGTTTTGAAGAAAACCATCTCCCCTCCCCCCCGCCATGAAAAATGGGAGTGTGAATTTGAACAAGAGATGCCCTGTTATGATCACTGTAGAACAATTATTTCTGTAAGTGCACACTGGCTGTTTCTGGAAGTCTTCTCTGCATAGGGTTAAAACACCATCCTTTATTTGGGGGCATTTTTGTCTCTTTAGTACCAGGACATGAATATTTTATTTTCTGCCTAATCTGAACTGTTTATCCAGGAAGTGAGAGGAGAGTCATCGACTGTCTTATTAAAAGGGGCTAGATCCTGGAAGTCTAATAAAAAATCTTGTCCCCCAAGGCAACATCATCCACATTATAGGACAGCATCAGACAACAGGAAGGTGGTTCAATGGCAAACATCCAGAATGAGATTTTGTTTTGAAGCTTCAGCTTCTTAAGAGCACAGGGGATTGTGAGTACAGTGACAGATTTTTTTTTTTTTTTTTTTTTTTTTTTGGTAAGGGAGGGAAATTACACTTTGAACATAGGTAGTGAAATATTTCATAAGATTAGAATACTCATGCAAAATAAATATTGGTTTTGAAATGCAAGGCTGTTAGAACACAGAACAAATATCAGAAGTTTGGAGAGGCTTAAAAATATCCCATAATAGAGTCTTTCCTCAAATACTCACTTTTCTCATGAAAGAACTAAAAAAACGCTCCCATGCATGCATCTCCTTTTGGCAGGGGTTATTTTGAACACAGCTTTCTGATGATGTGCAAAGGTATCTAGCTCTCTGTGATGATCAGGTGGCTCAGAGCTTGTCTCTTGCCCCTTTCAAGGAAATGGATTTTTAATTCTTCAAAGTTGTCCTCCATCTGTGTTATTTTGTACTTTCATTCAGATTAACTATGGATTTTAATTACTGCTTTCTGTCATTTGGTTAATGAATATTTTTCTGATCAGTCACATCAGTGGACCTGAAGTTACATCCCACATGAGGTCAATGTTAAGGAACTGTTCTCCAAGGCCCATTGATTCTTGTGTCATTAAGTGGCGACTCTGAGTGCTAACGTACCAACATCTGGAAACCGTCTTTCTCCTAATTTCAAAGGATTCTGATATAACAAGGGATAGAATCTGTGAAAAGCACTATTTCCATTTCGACTTTAGCATCCTTCACATGGGAACTATTTATCAGTTCAAACTCCTTTAAAGAGGAAGAAATAAACTGACGATATTCTTGGCTTCTCTTCCAAGGAGAGGCTTGCTATTGCCGAATCTCACTGAAATAAAACAATGCAAAATAAAACAAATAACTTCAAATAATGTCTATCTATATCAAGAGGTGCGTGAAAAAAATGAACTCCATCATTGTTGCCTCAGACCACTGTAAGAGCCACTTCAATGATAAAAACAGTTTAGTTAGTAAATAAAGTGACCTGACATTAAGCAATATTTCAACCCAGTTCTTGTCACAATTTGGGATATTTTTGTGGGATATGATCCAGTCCCCATCAGTGCTTATAGCTCTCTTTGATTTTGTTAGTTCCTTTGTTTATCCCTGCTGGATCAACATTCTCCATCATTAAAATACTTTGTGTAACCACCTAAAATTTACTGTATCTAGTGATGTATTACTCTAATCTTGGCATTATAACTCATTTGGCAAGAATACATGTATAATTATTTTTTCCTAAATAGGCTATTGAAATATCGTGAAATATCGTGAAGTATCTTTACCGGGCAAGACAACTTTTATGGAGGAACCAAATAAACCACAAATAAATGATCAAGTCTCATATCTTCATGATGAATATTAAAGAAGTAAAACTGACTTATTCTATTCTTTCCAACCCTTGAGAAGAATCTCTCATTGCTTCAGAAACTTCATATCAATCTTCACACTCTAAAGAAATGTGCAACTTAGAAAGTTTCACAGACTCTTTTTGAATTAGTAAAACCTAAAGGGGGTAGGGTGAGGAGAGAACAGGGCCTTACATTCAGCAAACACTATGATGACAGGGACCACAAGCTACATTGTGATGCAGCTGCCAAAAAAAAAATCCCATATTTTCCTTTGCCTTTTTTTCCCATTATTTAAAAAAAGAGAGAGAGAGAGAAAGATACTTGTGCCATTTAAAAAGAGCTTTCAACTGCTCCCCAGTCAACGACTGAGCGACTCCTCGGGGACTCTGAAGCGGCTTTTCAATATTAGGAATTTGAAGTACTAATGTAAATTTCACTTTTGGAGTAGCAAATATATCCGGTTCACCAAATAGCTCAGCTTTTCTTTATAAATACCCCACAATGAATACATTAGCTTTAACATCTATTCTTTTGATAAGCCATCTTGAGGTGGTCTGACTTTTGTTTTCTTTACTTTCACAAACACACTCCTCCCCATGATTAATGGCCTCCCATTGGGTATATGGAAAATTTCCCAGCCTGGTTCCCTTGAGAATGCTCTACTACATGGATTTCTAGGCAAAGCTAGATTAAAAGAGGAGGAGCATGAGCTATAGTCCCCCTACCCCACAGCCATCAATTATATACAGTTATAAATCAAAGTTTTCAGTCCAAACAAAGACCAGTGTGGCAAGCAAACAAGGGCGTTCACGGCAAATTGTTTTGAAGCCGAATAAAACTCTTGACAGGAAACAATGGAGTCAGCAAAGCCCCTGTCAATATCACTCTAAAGTTTAGCTGATTTATGAAGAATTAGACATGGTGTATCAAGTCGCTCAAGGATTGACTGAGAAAACAGCAAGAAGTGTGAATAAGTTAATATGAAACCAAATGAAGCTCTTCCTTGATCAAAAAAGTTTAGCCAAATACTGTTTTTATCCATATGAATTTGACCCCTTGCCTTAGATCCCTACCGCAAAATCTCTAGTTATCAAACATACTCTCCCCCTCCCCCTACTTATTTTTTGGGTTCTCTGTAAGCAAAATTACTGGCCTTTACAACCTTCCTGTGAACCATGGATTCAAGCTCAAATTTTTCTTTCTTTCTATTTTGATCCTACACTTGGGAGAATTTAATTTCACTTGTTTCAGATACTGTTTACATGCCCCACATAAAAATCTATTTCAAAAGGAGAAACAGGAAAATATTGACATCTGTGAAAACAAATAGAAATACCATCAGGACGCAAAGCAAGTGCAGAAGGCATGAAATTAAATAAATAATACTGTAAGTTTTCTAGGTTTTTTTTTTGTCCTTGAGATCTAACATCTATCAAGAGCTTTCTCTGCCAGAGCCCCAAACTGCTCACACCTATAAAACATGTACTTGGGTGAAAGAATAATAATTCTAGTAACTATTATTATTATTATAACATTCATTGAGCATTTACTACGTGCCAGATATGCTTCAAAGCAATTTATGTGTATTAGCTCATTTATTCTTCAGAACAAACCTATTAAGTATTAACAATCATTCTCTCCATTTTATGGTAGAAGAAACTGATGCATAAAGAGGCTAACTTGTCTGAGGTTACATGGTTAAGAAGTTACACAAGTGGGGTGCCTGGGTGGCTCACTTGATTAAGCATCTGACTTCAGCTCAGGTCATGATCTCAGGGTCCTGGGATTGAGCCCCACATTGGGCTCCCTGCTCACAAGCCCCACACTGGGCTTGTCCCTCTCCCTCTGTCTGACACTCCCCTTGCTTGTGCGCTCGCTCTCAAATAAATAAAATCTTTATAAATAAATAAATAAAGTTACACAAGAAAGATATGGTGGATCCTGGCTTTGAACCCAGGAAATAGGACTTCTTAACCACTACACCAAACCTTACATTTGGAATAAAAAATAATGAAATACAGATCTCTCTTGGGGCATGTGGGTGCCTCAGTCAGTCAAGTGTCTCACTCTTTGGCTAAGGTCATAATCTCAGGTTCATGGGGTTGAGCTCCATATCAGGTTCCACACATCAGCGTGTGGAGCCTGCTCGAGATTCTCTCTCCCTCCCCCTCTCTCTTCCCCCCTGAGCACACTCCAGCATGCTCTCTCTCTCAAAAAAATAAAAAATGGGGGCACCTGGGTGGCTTAGTTAGTTAAGCATCTGCCTTTGGCTCAGGTCATAATCTCAGGGCCCTGGGATCGAGCCCCACTTCAGGCTCCCTGTTCAGTGGGGTGTATGCTTCTCCTTCTCCCCCCTGCTCCTGTTCTCTCTCTCTAAATAAAATAAATAAAATATTTAAAAAAATAAAACACTTCAAAAAATTTAAAAAATAAAAAATATAGATCTTCTTTAAAATCACTCAAAATTGATTCAAAATATTCACTCCTGAGGAAAGATGTCTTCACTTGCCCCATTTATCTTACCTTAGCAAGTTGTGAAAATCAAATGATATTGTATACAAACATGGAAGGAAAATGTTTTAAGATGTATGGAACATGTGACATTACCTTGCCCATGATCACTTTCTCTGTCTTAATAACAGAGCTGCTTTTTCTGTGGACAGCCTACTTCATGTTCTGCTGGTAGGAACTGGACAAGTGGTGGCCATCTGATTCAGGCCTAATTAGAATTCATCATTCCCACAGTCAGAGTGTAATGAGAGTGGGTATGATATGGGCCATTTCTCGGCCCAGACCATTAAGAGGTGAGTGACATTCTTCGGTTCGCTTTCCTCTTCTACCAAAAAACCTGGATGTGGTAAACTGATCTTGAGCATGCTGAGTCATCAAGGGTATCGGGGATGGCAAAGCCACAAGATGGAAGGAGCCCAAGTCCCTGAATGATTACACAGAGGAGAGTGGCCTCCAACCTAAACACCTATGGTAAGTTGTTAGAAAGAAATGAACTTCTATCAGGTTTAAGCATTATATATTTTGTTCTATCTATTACAGCGGTGTAGCCTACCCTGATTAATACAATAACAATGTAAGTGAATATACTTTAAGTTTAGATTATTTCACTATATTATTTGGAATGAAGACCATGCAAATGAACTTGGAACAAATCTGGACAATTATGGAGGGGCTAGACCAAGACACCTTCCTATCTTAGTAAAATAGAAAGAAGATGTAGTAAGATAGAAAGAAGAAGCTAAGAGTTTCTAATTCATTATTTGGGAGGAAGAGGGCCCTGATCAAGACCAAGAAATTAGATTTTTAAAAATTGGTAGTGTTTATCCTTCAGTGTTGTGTTCAGGATAAAAGGAAATGAACTAAATGGGTAAGGGTGTAAGAAAATCTGGCAGGGGGCAGATGAGATGCTAGAATAAGGAAAAGCTACAGGAAAGAAGAAGGGAAAAAGAGAACACAGAAATGTGAAAGTGGTAAAACAAAATTAAACCTCCCCAAACATACTTCTTAGTAAAATCTAAAAAAATCTTTAAAAAACAATTTATTACAATTTTTCCCATTCCATGCCAAGATGGATAAAAAGTAGATCCATTATTAAAAAAGAACAAAACCTGAAAACAAGCTAACCTGAGAATGATTTTCCCATGCTTCTCAGTAGGATATCTGATTGTTCTTTCTGTGACTTTTGCTACATTTGTTAAAGAAATTCTTTGTTTTCCTACTTCATGAAATAGATGATAGTATTGCTTGTCAAAGAATAAATCTCAAATGATGAAATAATCCAGTATTTTTGAACTTCAGATGGCATATCTAGAGCTGTATCCTCTTGGTCTTCTGCTTTCGGGATGATGCATGCCTTATCCCATCTTCAAGATAATGAATCCTAATAATTTGTAATTTATAATTTTCTATTGAAAGGACAGTACACAAATGATTTTTCATGATTCTTACACAAAAATGTAGCTTTCAATGAAGTAGTGCCCAAAATGCTGATATTTAGAAGATTAAATTGATTTATTGTGGGGTCTATACTAGCAATTGCTCTTTTAAAAAATGTACTCAAATTAAATTTAAAATCTTAATAAAATTTTAGATTAAAATAAATATGCATATTAAGAATAGAAGCAAATCCAAAGATCAGGAAACAGATATTTAAAAACCTGAAAAATGGAATATTTTTAAAAAGGGGAAAAATACAAAAATATAATTAGAGCCAGACAAATAATAGCAAAAAATGTCCCCTTGCATTTTCTGATGAATTCTAAAAGAACAGCTTACACACATTTTTTTTAAATAGTAGTTTGTAAATCCCTCCCAAATGCCAATAATTTTCTAGTTGTAAAAAAGAAAAAATTAAGAATAGTTTCTTCTATACTACAGAAAGATTAATTATTGAATGATTAGCCAAATACTGTTTTCACCCTGAGGCTGAAACTCACTAAGGTATGGCAGAGAATAGCTACTGTCAGGGGAGAGATGAATGAAGATTCCAAAGGTCACAGAGTACTGGAAGAAATTTCAATTTGGTTCAAAGTGGCTAGGCTTTGTTAAATATCCAAAGTAGCCAGGTGGGACTTTATAAAGGTCATGCCTTAGAAGTATGGCAACTATAGGCCTGTAAGGAGAGCTACTGTAGATTTGTCTCAACAAAGACTAAAGCCAACCTAA
The DNA here is from genome assembly GCF_029215605.1 of Mirounga angustirostris. Classification (NCBI taxonomy): domain Eukaryota; kingdom Metazoa; phylum Chordata; class Mammalia; order Carnivora; family Phocidae; genus Mirounga; species Mirounga angustirostris. The sequence goes on along the minus strand of NW_026991709.1, from coordinate 138,350,793 downwards.
AACTCCAGTTTAAAAACTCTGAATAGCCTACTAGAGCAAAGCCATCTTTAAAGGGTGATAATATAATCCAGAATCCCAACAATAAAGCATTCATCACTTCTAGCATATATTCAAGAGTTAATAGATAATAAAAGTGTGTGTGTGTGGGGGGGGAATGACCATGAGAGATAAAACAGAATATAGAAACACAGACGTCACATAAATATTAGAATATAAGGATTTTGAAAGTTATTATGAATATATTCATTGATTTAAAGAAAGATGGACATGAGTGAACAAGTAACAAATCACAACAGAATAATACAAACTATAAAAGAACCAAATGGAAATTCCAAAATTGAAAAACACAGTGCCTGAAAGGGGAAAAAAAAAAAAAATCACTAAATGGGATCAATAGCACACTGGGAATGGTAAAAGAAAAGACCAGTGAACTTGAAGAAAGATCAATAGAATTTTTCTAAAAGTGAAGCACAGAGATTAAAAAAAAAAAAAAAAAAGAGCCATAGCAATCTATAGGACAATGTAAAATGGTTTATCATACATGTAACCGGAGTCCTCAAAAGAAAGAAGAGACAGATTAGGGCAGAAGAAATATATTTAAACAAAAATGGTCAATAATGTTCCATATTATTCCAAAACACTACACTTTTTAAAAGCTATCAAGATTCTAGGAGCTTGATGAATCTCACACATAATGGTTACAAACAAAAACAAACATTAAGTACTTATTAAAAATACTGAAAACAAAAGATTAAGAGAGAAGTCTTTAAAGCAGTCACAGGGGAAAAGACACTAAGTACAGAGGAACGATGATAAGAATAACAGCTGTGTTGATTAGAAACAATACAGGCAAGAAGGCAATAGAACATCCTAAAGTTCTGCGATTAAGAAAACAAAACAAAACACAACTAGACACCTATAAACTAGAATTCTATATCCAACAAAAATATTCCTCAAGAACAAAGGTGATACAAAAACACTTTCACAGTAACAAATTTTAAAGATTCCAGCATCAGGAGACTTGCATTATAATAAATGTCATATAAAGTTTTTCAGGTTGAAGTGAAATACTATCTGAGAGAGATTTAAGTCTGCATGAAGAAATAGAGCACTTGTAAAGATGAATGTGTGGATAAACATAAATAATATTTTTTCTTGTTTCTTAATTTATTAAAAGACAAATGGTTGCTTACAGAAAAAAAATTAGCACTCTGCTTGGGGGTTTACACAATATGTAAAAGAAATGAGAGCAGTAATACAAAGGACAGGAGGGAATAAATAGAAAAATATTACTGTAAGGTTTTAACACTGTACTTAAAGAGATATAACACTAAATCAAAGTAGACTAACATAAATTAAAGACATAAACAAGTACAAAAATAGGATATAAAGAAGTATAGCTAATAAACATATAGTGGAGATAAAACAATACCAAAAAACTGTCAAATTATCTTTAAAAAACAGGAGAGGAGGAAAAATAACTATAAAGACAAAATGGGAGAAATATAATACAAATAGCAAGATGTGATACATAATCCTAACATATAATTACATTTAATGTAAATGGATTAAACAATTAAAAATAATACATTGTCTGACCAGATTTAGGAAAAAAAGCAAGTCTCACTTCTATGTTCTTTACCAGTGACACATTTTAAAATTAAAGACACAAAATTTAAAAGAGAAAAATATTGAAGAAAATATGCCATAGAAACAGGTATTTTAAGCTGGAGTGGCTATATAAATACCAGCAAAGTAAACTTCAAGACAAAGAACATTATCCGAGACAGAGAAGGATAATGCATGCATAATGATAGAGAGTAAGTTCATGAGGTTTCAGTTCAAGATGAAGATGTTGGGAGGCTCCTAAACTTATTTCCTCTCACAGACACACTGAATCTACAGCTACACACAAAACAACTCCCTCTGAAAGAAATCCAAAAACCAATAGATTGACTCATACACATTGGGAGAATAAGACAAAAACCTACAAAAAAATGGGTAGGGGAGTCCAAGACACAATCTTACCCTAAACCCCTTCCCTCCAGTTCTATGTACAATGACATTCAACTGGGAGGGAACTCAAAACTCTCAGCTTCTAAGGAGTTAAGGGTTTGGACCCTCTATCTGATGACCCAACTATTAAGACTTCCACCTGAGGAACAGGATCCTAAAACATCCAGCTTTGAAAGCCAATGGGGTTTACATTCACGAGACCCACAAGGCTATAGTAAACTAAGAGACAGTTCTTAATGGACTTGCATAGACTCACCATGGCTAACCACCCAGCAGAGGCAGCAGACTGAAACACACAGTCTTTCAGTGAAAGAGGTCTATTTGTTTATCTCAAAAGCTTCAGCTGAGGAGTAGGCTACCAATTTAACACACATCTAGAGTCTGACTGTAATACTCTTCAGAGGCTACTGAGGCTGGCAGATGCCATCCTCATGCTCTCCCTCTGCCTCACTGCAGGTTTCTCATATCTTTTGGAAAAGAGCTTGTGCACCTCTCTGGTGTCCCAGTTCTGTGGCTACTACTGAGGGGACCCCCCTTGATCATTTGGCTCTGGTGGCCTGCAGATCTCAAATTTGTGGGTCCTACATGACTGTAACAGGTACACAGCTCTTAACTGGCTATCCCCCTGGACACAGTATAGAAACAGCAGATAGAAATGCCCAATCTTTCCCTGAAAGGGTATTTGCTTATCTTGAAAGCTGTGGCCTGAGGGGCAGGCTTCTAATTTAACACACACCCAGACGCTGACTACAATCCTCTCCAAGATAGGGGATGCCAGCTGGGACAATCTTTGTGCTCACCTCTACCATACCTGAGACTGCCATTGTCTCTGAGTAAGGAGCTTATGCACACGTCTGGTGCCTCAGCTTTTGTAGCTGCCACCCAGAGGATGCATCCCTTGATAGCTTACCTCTGGCAGCCAGTGGGCTTATGTTCACAAGTTCAATAGGATAGTAGCAAAAAAGAAAGTTCTTAACTGACTACTCCTCCAAAGTTCAGTTCAGAGGGAGCAAACAGAAATGCTCACCTCCCAGACTTCCTCTGAAAGAGATATTTCTGTCCATTTTGAAAGGTGCTGCCTGAGAGTTCAAATTCCAATCAGCGTGCTTCTAGATGTAGCCTGAGATCCTCTCCTTTGGGAACTGACAGGTCTTGGAACACCTTCAACTACTTGGAGCCATTAAGAACAAAGAAAGCTGCTTGGACAATCATAAAGAAAACTAAGAGTTAGGGCAGGATTGAAAAATAAGGTTCATCTCCTACATGAGACCACTTTTTCAAGACCTAGAGAGAGGGCTTTTTTTATCTACTGTATGGAAAGCAGCACAGAGAGTCAAGAAAAATGAAGAAACAGAGAAATATATTCTAAACAAAAGAACAAGATAAACCTTCAGAAAAAGACTTTAATGAAATGGACATAAGTGATTTATCTGCTGGAGAATTCTAAGTAACAGTCATAAAGATGCTCACTGAGGCCAGGAGAACAATGTATGAACAAAGTGTGAATTTCAACAAAGAGATAGAAAATGGTAAAAAGTGCCAAGCAGAAATCACAGAGCTAAACAATACAACCACTGAACCGAAATAGTCAATAGAGAGGTTCAATAGTAGATGGGATGAAGCAGAAGAAAGGATTGGCCAACTCAAAGAGCAGTAGAATTCATCCAATCAGAGGTGAACAGAAAGAAGAATAAATAAGAGTGAGAATAGACTAGGGGACTTATGGAACCAATATTCACATTATAGGGGTCACAGAAAAATACTAGAGCGAGAATGGGGCAAATAACTTATATGAAGAGATGATAATTGGAAACCTCCCTAGCCTGAGAAAAGAAACAGACATCCAGATCTAGAAAGTACACAGAATTCCAAATTAGATGAATCCCAAAAGACCCATACCAAGACACATTATAAGTAAACTCTCATAAGTTAAGACAAGGAGGAGAACCTTAAAAGCAGCAAAACAAATTATGACATACAAAGAAATACCAATAAGGCCATAAGCAGATTTTTCAGCAGAAACTGCAGGTCTAAAGGGAATGGCACAATATATTCAAAGTGATGAAAGAAAAAAAAAAAAGAAAAACTGCCAACCAAGAACACTCTATGTGGTAAAGTTGTCCTCCACAATGGAAGGAGAGAGAAAAAGTTTTCCAGACAAATAAAACCTGAAGGAGTTCAGCACCACTAGAAGGACCTTACAATGGTAAAGGGATTTCCTAAAGTTGAAACAGAAGGGTCCTAATTAGTAACAGGGAAATATATGAAAGCATAAATCTCACTGGCAAAGATAAATATGTAGTTTAATTCATTCAAAATAATCAAATGTTCTTATGGTGGTAGATTAATGTCTTACAAATCTTACCTGAAGGTTGAAAGACAAAAATAGTAAAAAGTAATACTAAGTACAATAATATCTTAATGGATACACAAGATAAACAGACAAATTGTGATATCAAAACATTAAACTTGGAAGAATACAGTGAAAATGGAGAGCTTTAGAATGTGTTTTAACTTGTTAATTTAAAATAGACTGTTATAGGGCGCCTGGGTGGCTCAGTTGGTTAAGCGACTGCCTTCGGCTCAGGTCATGATCCTGGAGTCCCGGGATCGAGTCCCACATCGGGCTCCCTGCTCGGCGGGGGGTCTGCTTCTCCCTCTGACCCTCTTCCCTCTCGTGCTGTCTCTCATTCTCTTTCTCAAATAAATAAATAAAATCTTAAAAAAAATAAAATAAAATAGACTGTTATAAATGTAAGATGTTTAATGTAAGCCTCATGGTAATAACCACAAAGCAAAAACCTATGGTAGATACACAAAAGATAAAGGAATTAATCATACCACTAAAGAAAGTCATCAAGGGGCACCTGGGTGGCTCAGTTGGTTGAGCGACTGCCTTCAGCTCAGGTCATGATCCTGGAGTCCCGGGATCGAGTCCCGCATCGGACTCCCTGCTCAGCAGGGAGTCTGCTTCTCCCTCTGACCCTCTCCCCTCTCATGTGCTCTCTCTCTCTCATTCTCTCTCTCTCAAATAAATAAATAAAATCTTTAAAAAAAAAAAGAAAGAGGGCGCCTGGGTGGCTCAGTCGTTAAGCGTCTGCCTTCGGCTCAGGTCATGATCCCAGGGTCCTGAGATGGAGTCCCACATCGGGCTCCCTGCTCTGTGGGAAGCCTGCTTCTCCCTCTCCCACTCCCCCTGCTTGTGTTCCTGCTCTCGCTATGTCTCTGTCAAAAAAATAAATAAAATCTTAAAAAAAAAAAAAAAAAGAAAGAAAGTCATCAAATCACAAAGGAAGAGAGCAAGAAAGCAGCAAAGGAATTATAAAACAACAACAACAACAACAAATACCACTTAACAAAATGGCAATAAGTCCATACGTAATGATAATTACTTTACATGTAAATGGCTTAATTTCTCCAGCCAAAAGACAGAGTGGTTGAATGAATTAAAAAAAAAAACCAAAAAAACAAAACAAAAAAACACACCAAAAACAAACAAAAAACCCCACAAGATCCAACTAGAAATCACATACAAGGGACTCACCTCAGCTTTAAGGACACACAGAGACTTAGAGTGAAAAGATGAAAAAAGATATTCCTTGCAAATGGAAAATGAAAGAAAGCTGGGGTAGCTATTTAGACCAGACAAAATATACTTTAAGACAAAGATTGTAATACAAGACAACGAGGGTCATTATATAATGAAAAAGGGGTGAATTCAACAAGAGGATAAAGCATTTGTAAATATTTAGGACCCTATATAGGAACACTTAAATATATAAAGCAAATATTACAGATGTAAAGGGAGAAACAGACAGCAATACAGTAATAGTAGGGGATTTTAATATCCCACTTTCAACAATGAATAGATCAGACAGAAAATCAATAAGGAAGCAGTGGACTTAAATGATATGTTAGACTAGATAAACAGATGATTATGAGACATTCACTCTAAAAGCAAGAGAGCACACAATCTTCTCAAGCATACATGGAACATTCTCCAGGAGAGATCATATTTTAGGATGCAAGATAAGTCTTAGTACATTTAAGAAGATTAAAATCACATCAAGCATCATTTTCAAGCACAAGGTTAAGAAAATAGAAAACAACTGTAAGAAGAAAACCAGAAAATACACAAATATGTGTAGATTAAATAACATGCTACTGAACAATCAGTGGGTTAAAGTAGAAATCAAAAGAAAAATTAAAATACACATTGAGACAAGTGAAAATGAAAATACAACATACCAAACCTAATGGGATGTGGCAAAAGCAGTTCTAAAAGGGAAGTTCATTGCAATAACCACCTACATTAAGAAACAAAGTAGGGGCATATGGGTGGCTCAGTTAGCTGAACGTCCAACTCTCGGTTTTGGCTCAGGTCATGATCTCATGGATTGTGGTATCCAGCCCCTCATTGGGCTCCATGCTCAGCAGAGTCTACTTGAAGATTCTCTCTCCCTCTCCACTCCCCTCACACATGCACACTCACTCTCTCTCCAAATACATAAATCTTCAAAAAATAAAAAAGAAACAAAGATTTTAAACAATCTAACTTTACACTTTAACAAACTAGAAAAGAAGAACAAACTAAGCCCAGAGTTAATACAAGGAAGGAAATATCAAATATTAGGAAATAAATGAGTCAGAGACTAAGACAATCAAAAAGGTATGAAACTAAGCTGGTTTACTGAAAAGATAAAACAGACAAACCTTCAGCTAGGTTCACCAAGAAAAAAAAGAAGACCCAAAGAATAAAAGATGTTACAACTGATATCATAAAGTTATAAAGAATCATAAGAGACTTCTAGAAATAATTATATGCCAACAAACTGGACAACATAGAAGAAATGGTTACATTCCTAGAACTATAAAACTATCATGACTGAATCATGATGGAATAGGAAATCTGAGCAGATCAATTACTGGTATGAAAACTGTATCAGTAACAAAAAACCTCCCAACAAAGGAAATTCCATTATCAGATAGCTTCAGTGAATTCTACCAAACATTTAAAGAATACCAATCCTTCTCAAACTCTTGCAAAAAATGGAAGAGGACGGAACACTCCAAACTCATTTTGCAAGGCCAGTGTTAACCCTGACGTTAACACTGCCTCAGGACTCCACAAGAAAATTACAGACGAATACCCCTGATGAAAATAGATGCAAAAACTCTTAAAAATTGATAAACACTGGACACAAGCATACAAAGCAATCTTGAGAAAGAACAAAGCTGAAGGCATCACAATTCCTGATTTCAAACTATATTAATTACTATAGTAATTAAAATGGTACAGTATTGGGGCTCCTGGCTGGCTCAGTCTGAGGAGGGTACAACTTGATCTTGGGGTCGTGATTTCAAGCCCCATGTTGGGTGCAGAGATTACCAAACATAAATAAACAAACTTAAAAAAAAATGGTATGGTATCCACATAAAACCTGACCCACAGATCTGTGAAACAGAGAGCACAGCAAATGCTTAACCAACTGAGGCACACATGCACGTGCCCCCTCCCCCGCTTTTTTTTTTTTAAGACCAACCTATTTCTTCTTGGACCTACGGTAGAGTTGCCTTACTTTAGATGACACAAAGCAAATGATTGACACAAGTGGCTCTTTTTCACAAGAAGATCTAAAAGACTAGGAAAAGAAGAGATCTGATGCCTTTGGTTGTCATGATGCCATCTATCGCTCTCATCATACTGGACCAGAGTTTTCCTAGAAATCCCACCCTCAGAACCTATGCCTCGTAGGAGCACTGCAGTTCATCAGGTAGCTTCCTTCTCAAAGCAGAGTGAGAATCTCTTGTTCTCCCACAGAGTAATTGATTTGATTGGAAAAAAGACATCAGTGGCTTAGTAGGTTTTGGGAACACGGTTTCATTTAAAAAAAAAAAAACCACCAAAAACTTAAAAGATTTAATTGCAAGATCTGTTCAAAATCCTTAACATGCAAATGCTCAGAGTGACTTTTCAAAATGGGAACACAATGAGAAAACTTTTCAAACCGACTTGAGCATGGAATCATTTATTCACTAAAAATTTCAGCAATAAGGAATTCTGGGGAAAACATACTTGACACATACTAGGGCAGAGTAGTGTTTGGTGTTTTCTTGAGGGCTCAAGAAAGGAAAACTAAATGTGGGTAAATTCATGTCTAAAATAGCCACAGAGGGGTGCCTGAGTGGCTCAGTCAATTGAGCATCTGCTTTCGGCTCAGGTCATGATCTCGGGGTCCTGGGATCGAGTCCCATATCCAGCTCCCTGCTCAGTGGGGAGTCTGCTTCTCCCTCTCCCTCTCCTCCTGCTCATGCTTGCTTTCCCTCTCTCATGCTCACTCTCCCTCTCTCAGTTTAATAAAATCTTTTAAAAAAATCTTTAAAAAAATAAAATAGACACAGAACTCTAGTAATTGCCATCATATGTATAAGGCATATATAATGCTCCCAAATTAAAAAATAAACCACTTATTTAGACAGTATTCGATTTATGGGTTACTTTAACTGAGGGCTTAAGTCCTGAGTGGACTGTTCTTGCTAATAAAGTATGTTGAGAATACAATGCAATAAACTGTATCTGAATTAATGGTTAAATTTTTACTTTGATGACCAGACGCTGACTGTGGGTTTTCCAGCACTCTCAGACATCTAATGGCACAATCAAACAACTTGTTGGTCTACAAACCAAAGTGCCAAGAGAGTTAATTTGTCAATTTGTTGATTGTTCATGGTCATTAGTCAGTGGATGGACCTGAAATTATTATTTCACATACCAGTTCTTCCATAGAAACTCCAAAGTTCATACTTGCTCTCCCCTGCCAAAAAATGCCAAAACATTGTGCTAATACAATATCCAGGGATTCCACCACAAATGTCATAGTCATTTGCTTTTGCAGTTGTTTTTATCATCTCCACCCCCTACCCCATCCTCTAAATGGATAATAAGAGGGTTCTTAGCAATTAGCAAAGTTCCGATAAAAAAATAAATAAATAAAATAAAAATAAATTAAAAAAAAATTCCCTAGCTATAATGTAGTACTGACTCAGAGGAATTGGGGCAAGCAGTTTTCCTTTCTACTTTAATAAGTGCATATCCACGTAGGGACATGCAGGGTATCTGCTCAGGCATGCCTCAGGCTCAGCATCCATCTTTCTGCTGCTTTACCACTTCCAGACTGACAGCTAAATTACTGCACAGAAAAGGTTTCTGTGGGCTGTAACCATAATGCTGCCACTGAAACTAGTTTGTTGGCTGAAGGATAAACAGAGATTGAAGGACAATTTTCATTAACAGAGAAAGATGCAGTAGAGGAGAGGACAACAGAGCTGGATCTGCATGGGAAAACAAGCTGAGCAAACTCCAGGACAAAACACAAGTAGACACACTCTAATTGAGTTGTAATTTTCTTGTCAAGTGGCGAGCACTTGCTGAACTCTTGGAAGAACCCCTCATCTGCATCTCATACAGTCTCTGTGCCTGATGACTAGGAATAGAGGAGATTTTTACCTGTAAGTGGAATTGAAATTAGAGCAAATAAAGAGAGGTAGTCAACAGCATTGCAAAATGAAAAGGACATAGGATTTCCAGAAGGATGAACTGTTTTTTTGTGGAAGCATTATCAAATTATAGCATTGAAAACGAAGATTGAGGAATGTGGGAAAAAATCAAGCCCATGCTTAATAAATTTCTTGGCAAATATGTACAAGCCACTGCACTCCAGATAGATGAAATCATTCATTTAGTCGGTGATCCTATATAGTTTCAATTAAGCAGAGGAAGACATATTCAAATCCACACTGTGTTACCAGTGTTAGGCTGGCGATCATCTCATTCACCTCGACGTCTATTGCATCCCCAGCTGTCAGCAGTACAGTGAACCCAATAGGCCCTTAATTCACATTTATGGAATATACTATTGAATTAATATTTCTTACCTAAGGGAGAAAGTAGTAACAGACATAAGAAAATGACAGAGATGAATGGTGGGCTTCCAACCTCTGGTGGGAAGGGTCAAAGATGACCCTGTAGAGATGTGGCATGTGACTTGGGCTTCAATATTTACAAATATTTGGAGGTTCAGAATGACAAGAAAAACAAAGAACAAAGCATGAACACACAAGTGGAGGATTCTCAGGAATTAACAGGAAAGGGCAGTGGTATTCTGAATCATCAATAAGAATTGTCCAGGCTAAAGTGGACACACTCCTACCATTCTGATTATCAGCATCTGATGGGGAAGCAAATATCGTTCATAGCTATCTATGGAACTACAAACCAAGTCAGGCCAGATTATGACACAGTAATGGCTATGAACCAAGACTATTCTCTTTCATAATGTCAGAAACACCCTTAAGGAAAGGAAACACTATTCCTTTTTGTGTTTACTCTTTTCCATTGTGATAAATTATGAATTGAAAATACACACTTTAATTTGATTCCTGGGTTTAGGTTAAAACTGTCATTCGTGCGACCAGTAATTTAAGCCCAGACTCTACTCAGTGCCTGGCATGTTGCCTGGCACACAGTAGACACATGAGAAATATTTGTTGAGGCATGACTGTCAGAAGTCAAGATCTCATCAAATACTGCAGAACAGATTATCCCTTAACTCCCGTCTTACTCTTACTTCAAAACTCAAAAATGCCAACAGTCCATTAATGGCAAGAAAGTCTAATTCACAAGGTAGCTGAGAACAAATCAAAACAAAAATCACAACTGTTTCCCCCATCTACTCTGCATAGCTTGAAATCATGGTTTCCAACTTGTCAAGGTCATTTACAGGCATCTTTATTTTAGCAAGGCTATTTGTTTGTTTTCAACATCTGCCGTTCCCCTTGGATTTTCACTTACAGGAATTACACTCACATTATTTACTGCAAAGTAAATTACTGCATGGTCTTTCAGAGTATGTTGATGAAGTATCCACAGCAAGGGGGTCCAAAGGTCAGATGAGTTTGGGAAATAATGGATACCCTGAACTTCCTCTTGGAGGTTCACTCTGTAAGTAATGCATTTAAGGTTCTGAGAAGCCTTGCAGTCAAGAAAGCCAGTTAACAGTTTAACCCAGTGTTTTTCAAATTGTTTTGCCCAAGGAACCTATTTTGAATGGTGGCCACTCTCAGAACTTGTGTTCTGAGGTGCAACCTTGAGACACCATCTTAAGGCAGAGATTACAAACTGATGGCCTGCACAGTGTTTTAAACTTGAGTAATCGCACACACTCAGAGGGAGGGCAGGGAGAACCGTGAGACATCCTGGCAACCTGGGACCACATTCTGACCTAGCACCAATCCCACTACCCCTTCATAAGGAACATATATTCTCTGCTTCATTAGGACTATGGCATTCTTGTATTATTCCCAAATCATTTCTCACATGTATATCACTTGCCTGGTTCCTGCCGATACTTTCCTGAGTATTCACTCAGTTGTCCCTACTACTCTTTTGGGAGAAAGGAATGCCGGTATTTAAATAGCAGGGAAAAGGGGCACCTGGGTGGCTCAGTCGTTAGGCATCTGACTTCGGCTCAGGTCATGATCCCAGGGTCCTAGGATCGAGCCCTGCGTCGGGCTCCCTGCTCCGCGGGAAGCCTGCTTCTCCCTCTCCCCCTGTTTGTGTTCCCTCTCTTGCTGTGTCTCTCTCTGTCAAATAAATAAATAAAATCTTTAAAAAAATAAAAATAAATAGAAGGGAAAAAAATAGGTCAGTATAATATGAAACCCCCTTCTCAGCTACTAGGAGTAATTTCTACGCCTGCTGAACTTCAAGGAAAAAATAAGAAGGTGCCTATATCAGAATCTTGGCTTCAAAATGGTATTTGCCTCTCCTTTTTTTTTGCATCTGCAAATCCATAATCCTCTTAATATAGGAATCTTGGGATGTTATAAAACATTATTACTATGAGGTATTTCACCCATTCTGCCCAGAAAGGGCTCCTTGCTTCTGAATGGGATCATTCCTTATTTCAGATCTTACTAGGCTCAAACTCCAATAACTGGCTGTTCTGAGGTAATACGATAAACTGTTCAATTGTAAGATTGAAAATGTGTCACTGAAAGAGGCACCTGGGTGGTACAGTTGGTTAAGCCTCCGACTCTTGGTTTCAGCTAGGGTCATGATCTCAGGGTCATGAGATGGAGCCCCCTGTTGGGCTCCATGCTCGGTGTGGAGTCTGTTTGAGACTCTCTCTCTCTCTCCCTCTGCCCATCCCCCATCCCACTCCACCTCCTCAGCTCTCTCTAAAAAACTAAATCTTAAAAAAAATGTGTCACTTAAAAAAAACATTTTTTTTCTAGAGTTTAAAATTAAACATATTTTTGTATGTAAACTGTGCCATGGAGGGCACTGGGAAAGATCAAAAAACCACAAGAGCCATTTGGCACATAACCATCATGCAGACTTCTAGCAGGAAAGGTAAACACAGAAGCAAGAACTTTTCAAAGGAGAGCATTTACTGGGAAAGGTGAGAGATAGCTTGTTCTGCTCATGCTCCACTAGTGTTCTCCAAATAGTATATGTTACACATGGCGTGATTTATCTTGTCAACAGTAGATTCCAAAAGCATTTGAGACATCATATTGATGGCTCCCAAGCATCTCTGAGAATTTGTTTTTGTTTTTGCTTTTTACGCAAATGTCCCACCATTTACTTTATTCACCACCTTAGACTGAAAAGTGATTTTTCAGCAAGGTCTCCTCTTGTACTGTAAGATTAGTTTTTTCTCTACATATTTTCCAATTTGTACCTTTTACCATTTTAATCATGCCAGATGTCAGCATCTCATAATTCCTCATCACCCCTTTAAGTCAACTGATTATATTGCCACCCAAAAGGAGGTAACCTGCCACCCAAAAGGAGATCTGGAAGAGAAGTGAAAGAACTAAGGTTGCAAAGGAGCTGTGTGTTTTCCTCCTTTGGTGTGAAGCAGTTTAAAGAAGGAATGCCACACAAACCAACCACCCACTCAGGTCAGACAAAGTAATGGATTATTAAGTGTTGGTTTGGGTGTCTGGGAAAGAAATATTGCTGGGCTTTTTAGTGTGGTTTTGTTTCAGCAAAGTCTCAAATCAGTTATCCAAAGTAGCATAATATATAATGTCAATTTTAGAGTGGATATTTTGTTTCTGAGTACCAAAAGCCAGTAATACCCTCTGTTTTCCATGGCATGATTTAAGCTTTGGGTCTGAAATGCCTGCTAATTACTGTCATCCATTCATTCTACAAATATTTATTGATCATCTAACAGGCCAGCTACTCTTTTGGACACTACAGAAATAGCACAAACAGACAAATTCTAGTGGTCATGGAGCTTACTTTCAAATGGCCACTTTCTATTTAAGTGACTCCATTTTGCACTCGTTTCTCTCAGCAGCACTCAAGATCTCAACCAAACATGGTGGACTCAACCTGGTAAATGTCAATTCAGCAGCCCAGGGCAAAGGAAGATCTGGAGTGAAATCCATTCCAGCTATATATTAAATGCTAAAACCTTCTGATGCCGGCATCTTCCCAAAACTACAGCAACCAAGTAATAGAGACAATAGTACCAACACAGAAAAGGATCATGAGGTTCATTTTATCTCACTATAAAGATGAAACTACTCAGACCCACGGGGACTAGAAAACAAATCACGAGTATGTAAGTTCCATAAGAAAATGGCTTGTCCTGATTTGTCCACACCATACAGGACAGCCATGAGGAGTAAACTCAATGTAAAGCATCTGGAATTATGCCTGGCAAATATTTTTGCACTATATAAAGAGTAGCAACTATTCTTTTTTTTAGATGGACATTTTTTTTAATTTTATTTTATTATGTTATATTAATCACCATACATTACATCATTAGTTTTTGCTGTAGTGTTCCATGATTCATTGTTTGCGTATAACACCCAGGGCTCCATGCAGAACATGCCCTCTTTAATACCCATCACCAGGCTAACCCATCCCCCACACCCTCCCCTCTAGAACCCTCAGTTTGTTTCTCAGAATCCAAAATCTCTCACGCTTCGTCTCTCCCTCTGACTGCCCCCCTTCATTTTTCCCTTCCTACTATCTTTTTTTTTTTTTTTTTTAACATATAATGTATTATTTGTTTCAGAGGTACAGGTCTGTGATTCATCAGTCTTATACAATTTACAGCACTCACCATAGCACATACCCTCCCCTATGTCTATCACCCAGCCACCCTATCCCTCCCACCTCCCACCACTCCAGCAACCATTAGTTTGTTTCCTGAGATTAAGAATTCCTCATATCAGTGAGATCATATGATACATGTCTTTCTCTTATTTCAATTCACTTATTGCATTTAGCATAATACCCTCTAGTTCCATCCACGTTGTTGCAAATGGCAAGATTTTGGTTTTTGGTTTTTTCTTTTTTTGATGGCTGTGTAATATTCCAGTGTATGTATATGTGTGTGTGTATATATATATATACCACATCTCCTTTATCCATTCATCTGTTGATGGACATCTTGGCTCATTCCACAGTTTGGCTATTGTGGACATTACTGCTATAAACATTAGGGTGCATGTACCCCTTCGGATCACTGCATTTGTATCTTTGGGGTAAAAACCCAGTAGTGCAATTGCTGGGTCATACAGTAGCTCTATTTTCAACTTTTGCAGGAACCTCCATACTCTTTTCCAGAGTGGCTGCACCAGCTTGCATTCCCACCAACAGTGTAGGAGGGTTCCCCTTTCTCCACATCCTCGCTAACATCTGTCATTTCCTGACTTGTTAATTTTAGCCATTCTGACTGGTGTGAGGTGGTATGGCATCGAGGTTTTGATTTGGATTTCCCTGATGCCGAGCAATGTTGAGAACTTTTTCATGTGTCTGTTGGCCATTTGGATGTCTTCTTTGGAAAAATGTCTGTTCATGTCTTCTGCCCATTTCTTGATTGGATTCTTTGCTCTTTGGGTGTTGAGTTTGAGAAGTTCTTTATAGATTTTGGATACTAGCCCTTTATCTGATATGTCATTTGCAAATATCTTCTCCCATTCTGTTGGTTGTCTTTTGGTTTTGTTGACTATTTCTTTCGCTGTGCAAAGCTTTTTATCTTGATGAAGTCCCAATAGTTCATTTTTGCCCTTGCTTCCCTTGCCTTTGATGATGTTTC
This sequence comes from Mirounga angustirostris, assembly GCF_029215605.1. NCBI lineage: Eukaryota > Metazoa > Chordata > Mammalia > Carnivora > Phocidae > Mirounga > Mirounga angustirostris. The sequence goes on along the minus strand of NW_026991709.1, from coordinate 138,335,650 downwards.
TAGGAAGAAGTTGCTGTGGCTGAGTTTGAAGAGGTTGCTGCCTGTGTTCTCCTCTAGGATTTTGATGGACTCCTGTCTCACATTTAGGTCTTTCATCCATTTGCAGTCTATTTTTGTGTGTGGTGTAAGGAAATGGTCCAGTTTCATTCTTCTGCATGTGGCTGTCCCAATTTTCCCAACACCATTTGTTGAAGAGACTGTCTTTTTTCCAGTGGACATTCTTTCCTGCTCTGTTGAAGATTAGTTGACCACAGAGTTGAGGGTCCATTTCTGGGCTCTCTATTCTGTTCCATAGATCTATGTGTCTGTTTTTGTGCCAGTACCATACTGTCTTGATGATGACAGCTTTGTAATAGAGCTGGAAGTCCGGAACTGTGATGCTGCCAGTTTGCTTTTCTTTTTCAACATTCCTCTGGCTATTTGGGGTCTTTTCTGGTTCCATACAAATTTTAGAATTATTTCTTCCATTTCTTTGAAAAAACTTGATGGTATTTTGATAGGAATTGCATTAAATGTGTAGATTGCTCTAGGTAGCATTGACATCTTCACAATATTTGTTCTTCCAATCCCATGAGCATGGAACGTTTTCCCATTTCTTTGTGTCTTCCTCAATTTCTTTCATGAGTATTTTATAGTTTTCTGAGTACAGATTCTTTGCCTCTTTGGTTAGATTTATTCCTAGGTATCTTATGGTTTAGGGTGCAGTTGTAAATGGGATCGACTCCTTAATTTCTCTTTCTTCTGTTTTGTTGTTGGTGTATAGGAATGCCACTGACTTCTGTGCATTGATTTTATATCCTGCCACTTTACTGAATTCCTGTATAAGTTCTAGCAGTTTTGGGGTGGAGACTTTTGGGTTTTCCACCATATCATCTGCAAAGAGTGAGAGTTTGACTTCTTCTTTGCTGATTTGGATGCCTTTTATTTCTTTTTGCTGTCTGATTGCTGTGCCTAGGACTTCTAGTACTATGTTGAATAGCAGTGGTGATAGTGGACATCCCTGCCATGTTCCTGACCTTAGGGAGAAAGCTCTCAGTTTTTCCCCAATGAGAATGATATTCGCTGTTTTTCATAGGTGGCTTTTGTGATACTGAGATATGTACCCTCTATCTCTACACTCTGAAGAGTTTTAATCAAGAAAGGATGCTGTACTTCATCAAATGCTTTTTTTGCATCTATTGAGAAGATCATATGGTTCTTGTTCTTTCTTTTATTAATGTATTGTATCACATTGCTTGATTTGCGGATGTTGAACCCACCTCGCAGCCCAGGAATAAATCCCACCTGGTCGTGGTGAATAATCCTTTTAATGTACTGTTGGATCCTATTGGCTAGTATTTTGGTGAGAATTTTTGCACCCATGTTCATCAGGGATATTGGTCTGTAATTCTCCTTTTTAATGGGGTCTTTGTCTGATTTGGGGATCAAGGTAATGTTGGCCTTATAAAATGAATTTGGGAGTTTTCATTCCATTTCTATTTTTTGGAACAGTTTCAGAAGAATAGGTATTAATTCTTCTTTTAAATGTTCGGTAGAATTCCCCTGGGAAGCCATCTGGCCCTGGGCTCTTGTTTGTTGGGAGGTTTTTGATGACTGCTTCAATTTCCTTAGTGGTTATAGGTCTGTTCAGGTTTTCTATTTCTTCCTGGTTCAGTTGTGGTAGTTTATACGTCCCTAGGAATGCATCCATTTCTTCCAGATTATCTCATTCACTGGCATAGAGTTGCTCATAATATGTTCTTATAATTGTTTGTATTTCTTTGGTGTTGGTTGTGACCTCTCCTTTTTCATTCATGATTTTACTTATTTGGGTTATTTCACTTTTCTTTTTGATAAGTCTGGCCAGGGGTTTATCAATCTTATTAATTCTTTCAAAGAACCAGCTCCTAGTTCCGTTGATCTGTTCTACTGTTCTTTTGGTTTCTATTTCAATGATTTCTGTTCTGATCTTTATTATTTCTCTTCTCCTGCTGGGTTTAGGCTTTATTTGCTGTTCTTTCTCCAGCTCCTTTAGGTGTAGGGTTAGTTTGTGTATTTGAGACCTTTCTTGTTTCTTGAGAAAGGCTTGTATTGCTATATTCTTTCCCCTTAGGACTGCCTTTGCTGCATCCCAAAGATTTTGAATAGTTGTGTTTTCATTTTCATTGGTTTCCATGTATTTTTTTAATTCTTTAACTCCTGGTTGACCCATTCATTCTTTAGTAGGATGCTCTTTAGCCTCCATGTATATGAGTTCTTTCTGCCTTTCCTCTTGTGATTGAGTTCTAGTTTCAAAGCACTGTGGTCTGAAAATATGCAGGGAATGATCCCAATCTTTTTGTACTGGTTGAGACCTGATTTGTGACCTAGGATGTGATCTATTCTGGAGAACGTTCCATGGGCAGTAGAGAAGAATGTTATTCTGTTACTTTGGGAATGGAATGTTCTGAATATATCTGTAAAGTTCATTTGGTCCAGTGCATCATTTAAAGTCTTTATTTCCTTGTTGATCTTTTGCTTAGATGATTTGTCCACTTCATTAAGGGAGGTGTTAAAGTCCCCTACTATTATTGTATTGTTGTCGATATGTTTTTTTGCTTTTGTTATTAATTGGCTTATATAATTGGCTGCTCCCATGTTAGGGGCATAGATATTTACAATTGTTAGAACTTCTTGTTGGATAGACCCTTTAGAGTATGATATAGTGTCCTTCCTCATCTGTTATTATAGTCTTTGGTTAAAATCTAATTTGTCTGATATACGGATGGCCACCCCAGCTTTCTTTTGGTGTCCATTAGCATGGTAAATGGTTTTTCACCCCCTCACTTTCAATCTGGGGGTGTCTTGGGTCTAAAATGAGTCTCTTGCAGACAGCATATCAATGGGTCTTGTTTTTTTATCCAATCTGATAGCCTTTGTCTTTGGATTGGGGCATTTAGCCCATTTACATTCAGGGTAACTATCGAAAGATATGAATTTAGTGCCATTGCATTGCCTGTAAGGTGACTGTTACTGTATATTGTCTGTGTTCTTTTCTGGTCTATGTTACTTTTAGGCTTTCTCTTTGCTTAGAGGACCCCTTTCAACATTTCTTGTAGGGCTGGTTTCGTGTTTGCAAATTCTTTTAGTTTTTGTTTGTCCTGGAAGCTTTTTACCTGTTTTTCTATTTTCAGTAACAGCTTAGCTGGATATAGTATTCTTGGCTGCATAATTTTCTCATTTAGTGCTCTTAATATATCATGGCAGTCCTTTCTGGCCTTCCAGGTCTCTGTGGATAGGTCTGTTACCAGTCTAATGTTTCTACCATTGTAGGTTACACACCTCTTTCCTGAGCTGCTTTCAGGATTTTCTCTTTGTCTCCAAGACTTGTAAGTTTTACTATTAGATGTCAGGGTGTTGACCTATTTTTATTGATTTTGAGGGGGGTTCTCTGTGCCTCCTGGATTTTGATGCCTGTTTCCTTCCCCAAATTAGGGAAGTTCTCTGCTATAATTTCCTCCCATATACCTTCTGCTCCTCTCTCTCTTTCTTCTTCTTCTAGGATCCCAATTATTCTAATATTGTTTCATCTTAGGTATCATTTATCTCTCGAATTCTGCCCTCATGATCCAGTAGTTGTTTATCTCTCTTTTTCTCAGCTTCTTTATTCTCCATCATTTGGTCTTCTATATCACTAATTCCCTCTTCTGCCTCATTTATCCTAGCAGTTAGAGCCTCCATTTTTGATTGCACCTCATTAATAGCCTTTTTGATTTCGACTTGGTTAGATTTTAGTTCTTTCATTTCTCCAGAAAGGGTTTCTCTAGTATCTTCCATGCTTTTTTCAAGCCCAGCTAGTATCTTTATAATCGTCATTCTGAACTCTAGTTCCAACATCTTACTAATGTCCGTATTGATTAGGTCTCTGGCAGTCAGTACTGCCTCTTGTTCTTTTTATTGAGGTGAGTTTTTCCATCTTGTCATTTTGTCCAGAGGAGAATAGATGAATGAGAGAACAAAATGCTAACAGGGTAACAACAACTCCAGAAAAATACACACTAAACAAATCAGAAGAGACCTGAAACTGGGGGGAAAGAAAGGGAAAGAAAAAAAAAGAAAAGAAAAGAAAAAAAAAGAATATGATCAAATATGATCAGGCTGGTGAATAGATCAGTGCCACACACTAGATTTTGGGCATATTTTGGTCTGTTAGAAGAAATTGCCTCCCAAAATTTTAAAGAAAGAAAAGCTTATATGTGTACAAAAATAAGGGTAAATACGATGAAGGCATAGAATATGATTGTAATGATGAAAATTATAAAAGATTTTATAAATGTAATTGGTATGATAAGAAGTTGGTTGAAAAAAGAAGAGAAATTAAAAAAAAAGGGGGGGAGAGAATGTTATCAGGCAGGAGACTAGAACAAAGCCATACACTAGAAATTTAGGGTATATTTTGGTCTGTTAGAAGAGACTGTATCCCAAAATTTTAAAGAGAGAACAACTTATATATATATATATATACACCAAAAATAGGGTTAACTACAATGAAGGGATAGAATATGACTCTAAAAATGAAAAATAAAAAAGATTTTTAAAAAGGGATTGAGAGATTTGGTTGAAAAAGGGAAAATGAAAAATTAAGAAAAAATAGAAAAAGAAAAAAAAGAAAATTTAAAAAATTAACTTTGAAAGACTAAAGAATCAGGGGGCAAAAAGCCATGGATTCTCTGTGCATTATTCCCCTAGCACTGGAGTTCTGCCATTCTCATTGATTGGTAAACTTGGTCTTGGCTGGCTGTTCTTGCTGATCTTCTGGGGGAGGGGTCTGTTGCCATGGTTCCCAAATGTCTTTGCCGGAAGTGGAATTGCCCTGCCCTTGCCTGGTCCGAGCTAAGTAATCTGCTTGGGTTTGCCCTCGGGAGCTTTTGTTCCCTGCAAGCTTTCTGTACAGCTTTGGAGGAGGAGAGTGAAAATGGCGGTTTCCCAATCTCCACCCTGGAGGAGCCAAGAACTTGGGGCCCCACTCCTCAGTGCGCCCCTAGAGAAAAGCAGTCAATCACTCCCGTCTCCCTGCTCTCTGGCCGCACTCCGTGCTCACCTGGCCTATGACCAAGCGTTTCTATCTCTGGCACCCAACCCCGTGTGGAGTCTCCAAACCCAGCAGATCCCTGCGGTGCGCTCCTGCGCCGTTCCTCCCAGGGGAGGAAGGGGAGTCTCACTGGATCTGCCACTTGTTGGGTCCCTGCTGGAGGAGCAGTGGCCCGACTGTGCTGCGGATCACGGTTTATGGCAACGCTGAGCTGAGAGCCCTCTCCTCTGCTCCGACTCTGCAGCTGGCTTCCCCACTCCAATACCTGGGAGCTCTGCTGCATTCAGGCACCACCAGTCTTTCTGTGACCCCGAGGGTCCTGAGACCACACTGTCCCAGCAAGGGTTCCACCCCCCACTTAGCCACTGGAGCAACGTCCCTCAGCAGAGCCGACTTCTAAAAGTTCCGATTTTGTGCTCTGTGGCTCTATCACTTGCAGGTAGCGGCTGATATTGTTTCATCTTAGATATCATTTATCTCTCGAATTCTGCCCTCATGATGCAGTAGTTGTTTATCTCTCTTTTTCTCAGCTTCTTTATTCTCCATCATTTGGTCTTCTATATCACTAATTCCCTCTTCTGCCTCATTTATCCTAGCAGTTAGAGCCTCCATTTTTGATTGCACCTCATTAATAGCCTTTTTGATTTCGACTTGGTTAGATTTTAGTTCTCACCTCCCCCGCCGTCTATCTTCCCGAATATTGCCTCGGATTCACTTCTCCGCAGGTTCTGCCTTCTAGAAAGTGGTCGCTTTTCTGTTTAGAGAGTTGCCACTATTCTTTTCTTCAATCTCCTGTTGAGTTTGTAGGTGTTCAGAATGGCTTGATCCCTATCTAGCGGAATTCCTGGGACCAGATGAAATTTAGGTCTCCTACTCCTCTGCCATCTTGCTCCTCCCCCCTGCAACTATTATTAATCACTACTGTATTCTTTGTGTCCTGTATAAGTACTAAAATTTCCATATAATTCTATCTCTGTCTGAAAGATGTTTAATAATGCAATACTGCTGTATTTAGGTACCTAGAGGGTTTTTTTTTGGGGGGGGGGCTTATATTGATCATCTCATATAACTCAAACAGCACCCAGCACAACCTTTGATATCAGTGACTTCTAGTTAAATGTGTACAATATTGAATTAGAAATATGTCTAAGTCTATTTGATTAAGACTTCAAATGAACATTTCTTGTTGTCACTGTTACAGGTTAAATTAGGTACCTGCCCCTCTTAAAAAAAGAAAAAAAGATGAAGTGTTAATCTCTGAATGTGATCTTATTTTGAAATAGAATTACTGCAGATATAATTAGGTTAAAGTCACAGTGCAATAAGAAGGGCCCCTAATCCACTAGGATTCAGTGTCTTATAAAATGGCAGCCATGTGAAGTCAGAAAGACACAGGGAAAATACAGGGTGATGAGAAAGGTGGAGACTTGCCCCCTACAGGTTTCAGCATGGCCCTGCAGACACCTTGAATTTAGACCTCTAGCGACCAGAAGAACTGAGAGATGATTAATTTGTTTTAAGCCACCCCCTTCGTGAAATTTCATTCCAGCAGCCCTAGGAAACTGTGGACACAACTCTGCCTCACAGAGTCATTCACAACAGTAGTTGAATAGCATGTGCTTCTTAAATGGAGGACACACCAAAATATAGACTGTTCATTTTTGGCTCAACATTTATATGTGGGATATTTGCCACTGGGATCAAAACAGACCCATCTGTACCAGCAATATGATGCTTCATACATCTAATCTTCCTTCCTCACAAATTTTTCCAAATATTTCAGATGTTCTTGATATCTACTAGATAAAACATTACGACAGTGCATACACAGGGAGCCTCAGGGGACTGATCGCGGGTGTCAGAGAAGAATCCTGCTGAGATTTAGAATGCCCTCACCATTTATACCCAGGCAGGTAGGCAGTGAGACATTGGGGAGATTTTCAAGAAAGACAGGCAGACTTCAGAAGCAAGATCACCTTAGAAAGTTTCCAGAGTTCTTTTGGTGCCCCTCAAACTATTCAATATAAAATCATTCCTTGCTTGGGTGGAAAAATGCAGCATATAAATTTGGTACAATATATGCCAGTTAATTCAACAAAATGTCAAACTGACTGGGAAAACCCTTAGAAAAGGTTTACTTTCTGTGTCACCAGGGAACTGAGTGATAGGAAGGGAAGCTCATGAAAATGAGATTTTCTCTAACTTCTGCCTACAGTGAATAAATCAATGAGATTTTTCAAGTCCCCTCAGTATCAATGAGTTCATCTCATAAACAGGCAAGTATTTACAGACTCCGGAAACATCTCTCTCTAGTCTTCCTTCATTTTCTTCCCCTTCAGCCTAATTGTTTTACCTTCACTCTACCATCTCCTTCCTTGCCCTTCTTCTTTTCTTTACACAGTTATAGGAGAGAAGATTTGTCTGACAACTGCTATCTCTTATCTCTTTGCTTCTAAAAGCCAGGATGAGTGCGGGGGTCTTGACTTCATCAGGTTTTGTTTTTTTAAAAAGAAGATTTAGTCTCCCTGCCCTGAACTGGGTTTAGGGTAATTGTGTATCTGCTTGAGGGCTGAATGCAATCTCTAGCCTTTTTCATAAAGTTTATGGCCCTGGCGCCCCTTTAAAAGTCTCATGTGGCTGATTGATAGGCTCATTTCTGATACTAACCATAAAGAATTGGCCATCCTGAAGATAAGCTGCTCCTCCCCTGAGCATTACAGGAGTTAAGGCGGGCACCGTTATAGATGAGGCCACCATTATAGATGGCACTTCTTGCCTCAATCAGATTCATCCTTCAGTGGCCCAGGCAGTGCTCTGCGCTGAGGGACTGCACCACAGGATGCAGAAGCTCAGTCAAATCCTTTTAGTTAATGGGTGTCTAAGGATTAAAACATCATCATGGATGGGACAAAGAAAACAGTAGCTAATATACCATTTCCTAATTTCTGTTTTCTCTTGGTGTCATTAACCAAGGCGGAAGTTGTCAGACTCACAGAATCTTCATCATTCAATAATTTGAGACTTTTTATTTAATCTAAGTATTCCTCAAATTTTATGCCTTTAATATTTGTTCTTTTAGTTTTCGTGTCAATCTATTGAGGTGCTCAAACTAGCTTTCAAATATCTCTCCATGGAACAAGTGTTGTAATTAGTGATTCTTCCCTACTTCTAAGACTTGTATGTTCTGGGTCAAAATAACTTATAAGTTCTTATAAAAAAAAAAAAGAGGCAAAGATCAGGGAAAGGATGGAGAGGGAGGAAAAGGAGTTGAGGAGGGAGGAGATACATACACTCACACAGAGGGGAGGAAGGGGATACACAGAGTGGAAGGGGAGGGATTTTATGTATGTTCTAATCTATTTTTTTTTTTTGGTTATAATTTAATTCTTAACTGAAGATTTAATTTCTTGGAGTAAAGGGAGTTAATTTGCAACTAGCCAAAAACTGACATGGAGAGACGTTGCAGAAGAACAGATAAAACCTGGCAGCCTATCAAATGCAGGAAAAGCAAGGAGAAAGAAGGAATCAAAGACCAGAAGAAAATGGCAGCTACAACATAGGAGAAGCAGTTATGGGAAGGAAGATTTACTCATCAAGTATTTACTCAACACTTTTCGTAAGAGTATTAGGACTAGGGTTATCAGAGGTAAGACAGTTAATGCACATAAGGAACCCACATTTTAAGTAATGGAAACATCAGAACCATATACCAAATAATTACATTAACATGTTAAAATGTTGTAAAAGGCATTTAGAGATGCTGCTAACACCTCTGCATTTACTCCTCTCTGGTTTCTTGCTGACATCTCATAAAACAGCTCTTGTCAATGTCACCAATAACATTTATGCTAAGCCTAATGATTATCTTTCAGACCCTATTAACAAATAGCATTTTATCCAATGGACTACTTCCTCCATCTTGAAACATTCTTTGCTTGTGCCCACTGGATACCACATTTTCTGGTTTTTCAGCTACTTCTGTTTCATTTCAATTTCTTTCTCAAGCTCACCTCCTTCTGCCCACCATTAAATGTCTGTAAGTTTTGGACCTGTGTTTACTTCTCCTCTCTATACTCTCTTAGGGAATATAACTCAACATGTGGTCTCAGTTACCTTTAATATACCAAGAACACTCCAATGGTCTCTCCAGGCAGACTTTTCCCTCTAGAAGCTATGTGAAAGGCTTGCCTCTCCCAGATGCCCATTCAAGGTCAGCCACACCCTTGCTAGGGCACTTCCTCAGTGAGTTCATGTCTGTCTACATCTGCCAGTTAGGACCTATGTATTATTCACCTGTGTGTCTTCAGTGTTTAACACAGTGTCTGGCATGTGGTAGGGGTTCACCGTTTGCTCAGCTGTTGACTGAAATTGGGGCAGGGCTTACGGGAAGGATGGCACAGCATCAGACTTGGGTGAATACATGACTGGACAGGTAAGCTAAGATAATTAACAGAAAAACTTTTCAGATGTTAATCTCTTAATTTTGAGGACAATAAGATAGGGACAAAGACGTAAACAGGGACTTAACAAAGATAAGGACAAAGAAGTAAACAGGGACTTAAAGGATTTTTACTTTTTTTGATATTAGAATTTTCTACAATGTATATATACTACTTTTATTTCTTTTTTAATTAAAGTTCTTTTGAGGTCTGCCTTACGTATTGATAGGGCAAGAGAGAAAGGTATGTGCACATACACCCGCAATCAGGGTAGTGAAATAAAGAAGAAGAACAGGAACCACTCGCAGGAATTATAGGAGTTGAAATTCCAGGAGTTAGAACCCATTTTTCTTCAATAAACAGCACTGTACAAATTCTTCAATAAATAGTTGCACAAATTGTCTTCATTTCTAAGTGACTTTTAGGGAGAAATAGGCCAAGAGAAATTATTTACTCAAATGAGTTGTCACTCCTGATTTTCAAGAATTAAACACAGAAAAGCATTTGTACATAATAAATGTGACAGTAGCAAATGCTCTCCTGAATTATCACTCAGACTACAATCTCTACCAATGAGTACTAGACACTGACATCCTAGTCAACCAATTCAAGCCATCACAATAAACAATGCCTTATGAAAATGAAAGTTGAATTATTACACTGGAGAAATTGAAAGTATGTTTTATCAAAGGCAATTTGTCTATTATCTGACAGCCTTGGAAAACAGCAAGAAAGTTATGTCTCTCACATTAAAATAAAAAGGCAGCAGCTTCTTTAGACATCACAGTAATGAGGGAGCCTTGGGTCATTCAGGAAAAAAAAAAAGTTTATTCTATAGCTGGCACTGGCCAACTTTTTCATCCTTGTGTTCTGGTAGGGGTGGGCAGTAGGGCACATTGCCGCACTAGTTAATGGATCAGAAAGGAAAGCAGTACCAAATTCTTCCTTTTAAAAATTATTCCTTTAAGAAACTGTTCCCTTTATTATAAAAAGAGAGGGATTCTACAGAGCAATCTCAAAGGCCAAAGTGTTTGAACCATGGGCTATACTAACAGTGTTTCCTCCTCCTCCAAGGTCAGGTCACCAATGACTCTCATCCATGAGCCAGCCTTCTGGCACTATTTTTCACATGGCTGAGTTATGCAGGACATTCATATCCGAGAGCCTCAGATATGGTACACCAAATATTACCTAACTGCACATTTATTTAAGGGACTTTTAGTTTTTATCCACCATGATAAGGAAAGTAGCCAAGATTTCTGGGCATGCTTTGGCTGAAACAATCACATTCATGTCTATCTCTTGGTCATGGTTGTTAAATGAACATGGGTATAGCAACAGAAATTGATCAGAATATGTGGCATATCTAGTGAAAATACCTGTAAAATGCTAGAATCAGTGCAGTGTAACACTATCAACACTAGCTAGTGTTCTTTATATACTTCAAAGGTTCATTTATGTTACTGCTGTAACTTAACACATTCCTTGAGTAACAAAGCTTTCAGCTTTCTTTTTAAATGGACCATCTAGAGGAAAAGCATGGTCATTAATCCAATAATTAGTTCTTTAATGCCCATATTTCAGAAAGCTAAAGTTTCCCTAAAGTAGTATTTGATGTAGATAGGAATTATATGCAAACCAGATGAATGTCAGATTGTCTGCAAGGGGTTTTCATAACCAACATAACTAACAAAACTTCATAAGAATGTCGGAGTAACGCCAGAAAGGGGAAAAAAATAAAAAATAAAATGAAGTTCTAGAATGGTACTTAAAATCAAGTGTACTTAACCAATCTATTATGTTCTCCAAATAAATGATCCTCATTGATCAGTACCCTTGTAGCTAAAAACCATGGTGGGGGTGAAAGATTTCATTTCTAGGGCCTGGAAAGGCTGGTCCATGTGCATGTGGTCTGCAGTTAACTTTGTGGACCTATACACATAGCAGGGTAGAGAGATTCAGAACTCTGCCACTTTCCAGTTATATGGTCTCACAACTTCCATCTCCTAAACAGAATCTGGGAAAACACCACCTTTCCTCTAATAGAAGAAAAACTAATATGTATATATATAAAAGTATCAGTTCCCTATGTGCCTTATGTACGTTTTAGCATAGTTGTGGGTAAAGTTGCCTCCTTTCAAGGATGGCATTTTTTTTCTCCTCTTGGAACAATTAGCTGCATGAACCATAAACATCTCCTGATAATACTACAAGGATGTTTCAGTGAGCACTAAGCAAGAGCCTCTCCCTCCCCGCCCCCCTTTTTTTTGGATAACCTACACCTCTATGTGAAAAAAACTAAAACTAATGCCATTTTTGATTGCTGATGTCATGGACATTGGAAAGAATATTGAAGCTGTACATCAAAAAGATATTTTGGGGATAAGTCAGCATAAGAATAAAATAGGGCTCTCGGGCTCTCATGAAATTGAGAGATCTCTTTTGTATCAAAGTATATTTATGAGATAATATTTCAACAGAAATGGAGAAAAAATGGAAATCCATTGCCATTATATTACTATTTTGTTGAAATGCCAATCTTATAATGAAATCTAAAATTCCAGCTCTCATATCCTAAAGTGGATTCCTGCTTGCTTTAATCTTGGTTATCATTATATCGCTAAAGCAATCATTGAAATTAGCTTTGGCATTTACAAAAAGGGAAGATAAGCCTGACCTTCCTCCCTGCCCCCCCGGCTTTCCTAACAGCCCCTTCCCTCCCCGTAGCTCTGTGGCTGCCCCTGACAACAAAAGTTCACAAAAACCCACCTGCAGCCAGAAATGGGGAGACGGCTGTCATCTGGAATTTGGGAATCCCAGTGTTCCCTAACTGAGCATCACTAAAGCATGGAGGATTTGTTAATACTGCTTCAGCTCACCCAAACCACACCTTCTCCTGAGACCTCTTCTTCGTTACCAGTCCCTCTCTTATCTCGAGGCCAGGTCTGAAAATGTGAGCCTGTGTAAGGCCCCAACCTCCCAGGATCTAGGTTACCTCATTTGTAAAAGAAATGTCTTGAACCTCATCATCTACAGTCCCCCTTAGGCCCCAAGATTTTATGACTGCTTTAGTCTTTGAATTGTTCCTTAAACTTCAGGTAAGCTGGTTCTACCAGCACGAATTTTGATTTTTTTGATCACCAACTTTCATTATTTCTATTTACATTAGCACACTTGTTTTTTACTTGAATAAATGTGTTTAAGATGGATAAGTTATAATCCTCCAAAAGCCATAAATCAGCTTCACTGACCTCAAATAGAAGATCGACGATAAAAAGTATGGACATTTAATTGAGTCCTGGTTAGATGGCATGGCCTGAGGTCAGCTCTGAGACTCAGGAGCCGTCTGTCTTTTTTAAAGAAGGCTACGGCAGATGAAATGCCAGCCAATTGCCTCTCTCACCGAGGGAATCAGAAGTTTTGGGAGATCTGAAAGGGGCATAAGATACTCTCTGGGCTGGAGGATTTAAATCATCACTTACCACCACTAGTGTAGATCCCAGCTGCTGGGAAATCTTCTGTGGCTATTAAAAGCTAATGTTACCTTTCAGACTCAACTACAGATTACCAAAACACTCCATTATTCTTAATCTTTATTGCTCTCTAAGAAGTGATCTCAGAAATGGTCCAAAATGCCCAAGGAAAGTTATGTATTTTTAAAAATCATTACTCGGATAATTCACAGACCGTAAAGTTCACCTATTTGCAGTATACAATTCAATGTATCTGTCACATTCAGAGTTGTGCCACCATCACCGTGACCTACTTTTACAACAATTTTCTCTTTCTGAAAAGAAACCCCACACGCAATAGCAGCAACTCCTTATCTTCCTTTTCCCAGTCTCAGTACCAGGCAACCAATAATCTACTTTCTGTCTCTATATTTACATATTCTAGACATTTCCCATAAATGAAATCATAAATGTCTTCTTTCGTCACTGGCTTCTTTCATTTAACATAGTGTTTTCAAGGTTTATTCAGGTTGGTACTTCACTTCTTATTACTGTAATATTTCATTGTATGGGTGTACCACGTTTATCCATTATCATTGCTGAAAACCTGAGTTGTCTCCATATTTTCACTAATTATGAACAACGCTCATAAACATGTGTATAGGAGTTTTGTGCAGACATATTTTCATTTTTCTTGGGTATATATCTAAGGGTGGAATTTCTTGAAGATACGCATTTCAATGAAGATAACGCATTTTAAGTTATACATCAAAACATAATTCTAGGGGCAGCTGGGTGGTTCAGTCAGTTAGGTGTCTGCCTTTGGCTCAGATCATGATTGTAGGGTCCTGGGATGGAGCCCCATGTTGGGCTCCCTGCTCAGTGGGGAGTCTGCTCTTCCCTCTCCCTTTGCCACTTCCCCCCCAACCCCAGCTTGTGTGCTTTCTCTCTCAAATAAATAAAAATCTTAAAAAAACAAAAAACATAATTTTACAGGGAGTTACAGGACTAAAATAGATTCTGTACCTATTATTTTTATTATTCTTTTTTCACTCTTGTTATTTTCCATGCTTATATGCTAATTATATATTTCACTGGGAAAATGTAAAAAATTTGAAAGCATCTTTAATCAGAATGCATATTAAAAACAGATGACATGATAAAATAACCTACTGATGGGCACTTAGGCTGCTTCCAGGTTTTACCTATTGTAAATAATGCTACAATAAAGAGCTGCATTTATAGGGGTGCATTTCTCTTTTTGAATTAGTGTTTTCATTTTCCCTGGATAAATACTCAATAGTGGAATTATTGGATCAGATGGTATTTCTATTTTTAATTTTTTAAATCAAATTTTGAAGAATCTCCATACTGTTTTCCCCAGTGGCTACACCAATTTACATTTCTGCCAACAGCAAACATAGTTCCTTTTTCTCCATAACCTCACCAACACTTGTTGTTTCTTGTCTTCTTGATTTTCTCCATTCTAACAGGCATGAGTGGATGTCTCATGGTGGTTCTGACTTGTATTTTCCAGTTGATGAGTGACACTGAGCATCTCTTCGTGTGTCTGTTGGCCATCTGTATGTCTTCTTTGGAAAAATGTTTATTCAGGTCCTCTGCCCATCTTTTAATCAGATTGTTGGCTTTTTTGGTGTTGTGTGAGACCTTTATATATTTTGGATATTAACCCTTTATAGGATATATCATTTGCAAATACGTTCTCCCATTCAGTAGGGTGTCTTTTTGTTTTGTTGATGGTTTCCTTTGCTCTGCGAAAGCTTTCTACTTAGATATAGGCCCAATAGTTTATTTTTGCTTTTGTTTCCCCTTGCCTTAGGAGATATATCTAGGAAAAGCCTATGTTCTCTCCTAGGGTTTTTATGGTTTCAGGTCTCATGTTTAAGTCTTTAATACATTTTGAGTTTATTTTTGTGTATGGTGTTAGAAAGTAGTCCAGTTTCATTGTCTTTTCCTCATTGTATATTCTTGTCTCCTTTGTCATAGATTGATTATATGCAGATTTATTTCTGCGGTCTCTATCCTGTTCCATTGAGCTATGTGTCTATTTTGTGCCAGTACCGTCCTGTTCTGATTAATACAGCTTTGCAGTGTATCTTGAAACCTGGGATTGTGATGCCTCCAGCTTTGTTCTTCTTTCTCAGGATTCCTTTGGCTGTTTGGGATCTTCTGTAGTCCTATACAAATTTTAGTGTTATTTGTTCTAGTTTTATAAAAAATGTTCTTGGCATTTTCATAGGGATTGCACTGAATCTGTAGATTGCTTTGGGTAATATGGACATTTTGACAAGTGTTAATTCTTCCAATCCATGCGTATGAAGTATCTTTCCATTTCAATCATCTTCAAGTTCTTTCATCAGTGTTTTATAGTTTTCAAAGTACAGGTCTTTCACCTCTTTGGTTAAGTTTATTCCTAGGTATTTTATTCTTTTTGGTTCAATTGTAAATGGTATTTTTTAAAATTTCTCTTTCTGCAACTTCATGGTGAGTGTATAGAAATGCTGCTAGTTTCTGGGTATTAATTTTGTATCCTGCCACTTTACTGAATTTATTACTTCTAATAGTTTTCTGGCAGAATCTTTAGGATTTTCTATGTATAGTGTCATGTGGGCTGCAAATAGTGACAGTTTAACTTCTTCTTTACCAATATAGATGAATTAGGAAAAGGTGGTATATATGCACAATGGACTATTACACAGCCATAAAAAGGATGAGATCCTGCCATCTGAGACAACATGCATGGACTTAGAGGTTATTATACTAAGTGAAACAAGTCAGACTGAGAAAGACAAATACCATATGATTCCACTCATAAATGGAATCTAAAAAGAAAAAATGTGAACAAAAAAGCAGAACCAGAACTATAAATACAGAGAGCAAAATGATGGTTGCCAGAGGGGAGGGGAGGTTGGGCAAAATAGGTGAAGGGGAGAGGGAGATACAAGCCTCCATTATGGACTGAGTAAGTCATGGGAATAAAAAGCATAGCATGAGGAATGCAGTCAATGATGTTATAATACCAATATAATGGGCCAGGGATAGCTATACTTCTGGTGAACATAACATAATGTGTAAACTTGGCAAATCACTAAGTTGTACACCTGAAACTAATATAACATTGTGTGTCAAATATACATAAATGAATGAATGAGTGAATGAATAAGTAACCTACATACTTCTTCAATTTCATGCCCAGAGACAAGTATTTTTAAAATTACAGGGTGTTATTTAAAAAAAAAACAAGATTATATGATGTATATAACATATTTCTCACTTACCACCAACATATTACCATGTCATCTGACATAATTATACTGCATTTTAATAAGAACTACAGATTATTTCATTATATTGAGGCACCATGATTTGTTTAACCAGTCTTTGATTTTTTCTATTATAAACAAAGCACAACGAACATCTTGAACATACATCTTAGGAACTTGAGTAATCTCTAAGAGTAATTTTCTAAGAAGTTAGACAGTTGGGTTATAGGATACCTATCACTGGAATTTTAATAGATTGTGGCCAATTTCACTCCAAGAAAAGTTATTTCACTTCATATTTCCACCTACAACGAAAGGCAGTGGAGATGTCCCTCGCTCTCCCCATTGCTTGATGTTTTGAGGTTATCAAGCATACATTTTGCCAGACTAAAACACAAAATACACTTTTTGTATGTATTTAAGTATTAGTATCTTTGTGTCCTTTTCTCATCTTGTTTACTGGCCATTGATATTTCTTTGGGCGATATCTGATTCATACCATTTGTCTATTTAATTCGCACTGAACTGCTTATCCTATTCTTATGGATGCATCTACATGTGTATGTTGCCTATTTGTTGACAAAAATGCTTTAGCTTTGTCTTTTGCCATAAAGATATTTTATATTTTTATGTTGTCTGTTTTTCTCGTCACTTCTTGACTCTGCCATCATTTCTCCTACTAAGTTGAAATGTCACTTCTTTCCTCCATTAAATTCCTATATTTCGATTTCATTCTAGACTCTATTCTGTGTCACTGATCTCCTTTATTCTTAAGCCAGTGCCAAAACGTTTTAATTGCTTAAGCTTCATTTTAATATGTACTGCGATTATCAAGTTAGAGAAGTTCATTTTCTAAAACGTTCTGACTATATCCACATACTTATTCTCACAAATGAACATTATATCAGCTTGAGTCATTTAACTTTTTCTCCAAATTGTATGCCATAATCATTAGTAATAATCTTTAATTAGTATAAAATGCTTTGCTCTCTGGAATATAAAATGGAAGAGATCAATATATTGGTGTGAAATTGCAGCATTAGAATTATTCCAGTTTACATTTAAATTTGGATGAAAGAAGCTGGCTCCTAATTAAGAAAAAGCAACAGCAAAATAAAGTAGAAGGAAGCTGTGTTCAAATCTTAAAGTTTTCAACTAGAATGTGTAACTCCACCAAGTAGAGAGAGAAACAAAGTTATTAAAGTCATTAAGAAATGCATTAAATAACTCCACCAAGTAGAGAAGAAAACAAAGTTATTAGATCATTAAAAAATGCATTAAATTCCAAATGAATTAGAAAAAGCAATGAAGTTATTTGGAACTGCTATAGGAATTCTGTTTTTAAAAAACCAATTGAATTTACCCAATAGGTTCACTTGAAGATTAAGTTAAAATATGATAATATGAGAAATTTATAGTTAAATAGCATTACATCAATCCCTTATTTTTTCCCCAGTACACTTTGTTTCTCTTTGCAATTCCTTGTATATACTTATCTTCCCAATAAAAAAAATAATGAATAATGGAGGAAATGATGGGTAAATGAAATTTTATTTTCACTGTAATTAGATTTCCCCTCTCAAGAATATTCCATCTTCTTAAATCACTATGAATTAAACTATAGTGTTTCCTTTACTGCAAAGTTCCATGCCAAGATGTTAATCTTTTCTTGAGAAATCTCAGGACCACTCTAGCATAGTCATGCCTAACCAAGCTTTGCTAAACATTTGAAAACATGAATTGTAAGAGAATCTATGTGATACAAGTCTTTGACTTGTTTAGGTAACAGTAAATTTGGTTAATTCTTCCTTGCTCTAATGCTTCATCTATGCTGTATGAAATTTCTGCTTTTATCCCCACAACTAGTAATGGAAACCCAAACCTAGTTCTCTTCTATCTATACCCAGGATATGTATCATGTTTACTGATCAAATTTATTTATTTCTTCTTTCTTTACTCACGAGGTATGGCTCCTTGGGGATATCACATCATCTCTGCAGTACTCTATTTACCTGAAAAATAAGGATCTGGGTTAGACAATCTTTCAAATTCCTTTTAATTCTAACATTCTGTCACTGTATTTAACATGGCGACTCAATTTTCTTAGTATCATTTAATTTTGATAACTACCAGTCATAAGCAAAGATATTTGCTGGAGAGCCTACTGTTTACTATTTCTATTAGAATATAGTCTTCATAGACCATTCACACTTCTCAGATAGTTTCACTATAATCTCTTTAAAGAGAATAGCCACAGGATTTCTAAGATACCATCCTATTTTCATAATTCCATCTAAAAGCAAATTTCTCATCAGATTATAAGAAATTATAAATCTTGGGGATAAAGATTCTCTACCCTGATTTCGAACTTGTTTTCCCTAAGCAGGACTTATTTCTTGTTCCCATTCTATTTATGTTCTTATTTGTAATTTGTTGACTTGATTTTGTAAAGAACATCACCTTGAACTTTGTCCTCAGAATGCTCATATCCCAGAAGTTCCCATTTCCTCTAAATTAGATTTTGTTTATAATTTTAAAACAACATTACAAATCCTAAATCATTAAACATATATTTAAATTTCATGTAAGATAAAAGTAGTCATTTTTATAGTCTACATTTTGTGACTGCTACAATGACAAAAAGTTAAGAATCAAAACAAGAACCTAGTTAAAGTGACACATGGAGAGAGGAGACATGTTTCCCAGCTAGTGGAAGTTTATGCATCAGTATGATCTTTTGAGGGGATTTTGTTAAACATATATCCAAAGCTTTAAGAGTTTAACCACAAAATTCCACTTTTAGGAGTGTGCCCTGAGGAAATAATTAGAAGTAAGGAAAAGGACAGACATCTCACTATTTAGAGAAGTGAAAACCTGGAAATTGAAATATAAGTAAATAGTGGTTTGGTGAATGCAACTGAGATGCAACAATGTAATGAAGTACCATGCGGACATTAAAATTATAATGTAAAGTTGACATAAAAAATCATGCAGAAGTGTTCATTCTAAAAAGTAGAAAATGGCTGTAAAATAATGTGCATAGTGGCATTCTATTTCTTATAAAAAATAGATCTGTATAAATATTTACACATATGTTAGAAAGTGATGGGGAGGATACTTGCCAAAATGTGAATTCTGGTTACCTCTTGGTAAAAGATTTATAGGTGGATCTTTTGGTAATTTTCAAGATACAGTAGTATGGATCACATATTCTATTTACCATAAGAATTATTAGGAGCAGTAAGTCATAGTTATAAAAATAACTTTAGTTTCTAGATTACACCTAGCCATATAATCAGACCTTTAAGGAATTAGTAATTTCAGTGATTCTGTTTATATTTCCTTTTTATTGAATCTAATAATTTTGATCTGTTGCATAATCAATTGCTGAATTTTTTCCTTGTATTGAAGAAAATTAAAATTAGTGATAATGAGCAGTAAGATCATCAACCCCTTTACACCCCCCTCACTCTCTGTCTTAAGACACCAGATCTTTAGTTTCTAAGGTTTTTGTTTGCTTACTCTTTTTTAAAACAAATGATAACAATTGTGCTTATTTGCCTTTTAATTTGGTTTTGATGCACCCATCCAAGCTCCAAGAGTGCAGGAGTCTTATCTTTTTGCTTCACTTACCACAGATCTCATTAAATAGTTCAATGGGACTAGGTAAGAGAACAAAACTACTTAAGCTTTATAACATATTAAAATCAAAAGTCCTTGGATTGGTTCAATTTGTTCCTGTGACCCGTGGGTTGGCACAATATTCCCTGAATTTAACCACTTGGAGCTTATGCAACCTAACACACAAAAGCAAAGGATACTATATCAACATCCAGTATATTTGTGAAAAACAAGACCATCAATCTTCATGATTTAGGGAAAGTTAATCTTCTTTACATGTACTGCCCATTATTTAATTTTATGCCTTTAAAAGATTACATCTGATAAATCAGCCATAATCAAAACTCTGAACTCCAAATATAATTAACCAAATGGCACCCTAGTGCCATTTAGGTGAAAGTTAATGGGCAGGAAGTTCATGCTGAAAGCCATTTTTTACAATCTGAGCAAAGTGGAAGTGCATGATTAAATCATTAGCTTTGGTGAGATCAAGAAAGAAAGAGTTTAATTCAGAAAAAACTATATATATGCTGATTGTTCAGAAGTATATCTTCATATCACCTCTAAAGACAGGCTTCCAAAGCAAGTTCGTAGCATAAGCAACATGTTTTTTAAACAATTCTATGGTCATCATTCTTATCTAAGCAGTGAATCAATTTCAGAGCTCTTCTGAAAGGAGTTTATTGGTCAAGCTCCACAATAAAAGTATTGCCCATAGTAAAAATATTCTGTTTCTTTTAAAATAATTGATAATTTAGCGTTCTCCACCATTTGGACTGGTCTTCCTCCAGTGAGTCTGAAACAAAAGTTCATCATCTTCTTAAAGTATAAAAACACGCACAAATATAATTCCAAGATGAAGAAGCCGAAACAAAAGAAGTCCTTCTCATTTTTCCTTTGAAGCTGCTCTCATCCCATAGGGTCCATGAATGAGTAAGCCTTTCCCATGCCAAGTCTTCAAAGCAAAAACTCAAGTGGAAAACTACTCAGTTCTCTGGCAAATTCAGTCAGTGAGGCAAGCCAACCTAGATTGAGGCTTTATTTTAGTACCTATTTTTGCTTATGATTTGTCTAAGAGAGTCGATATTTAAAATTCTGTCTCCAGGATAAATATTTTTGTTTTAAATTTTAAGTGGGGAAAAGTAACTAGGCTATCAAAAGCCAACTCCTATTCTCAGATACAATTGGAAAGATTATGGTGGTAACCATAAGTCCCTTAACAAATGGAATATCTTACTTCAAGTCCTTCAAGAGTGCTTACTGCAAAGGATTCCTAAAACGTCTATCCCCAACTGGTTTATAACTGCCAAAAGGACCTGGTTTGTGTGTTGAATCCAATAAGCACAGAAGTTTCTGGAAGAAATACTTATAAAGCTTAAATGTAACAGTGGAACCATTCAGACTAGCCTATAAGCTTTAAGGTTAGAAGCTAACATTTTAGTGAACTGCCTGATCATTGAGGGTAAATCACTGTGGAAACCCAAAAATGTCCTGGTATGTAGGATAAACACTGGAGAATACCACTATGAAATACAACTTTGTGAAGATCTAACGACAAAAGCTCATCTACTGACAGTGTGGTTTACCTCCAGGCCTGCACATTAGTGCTACATTCAATTAATATACATGGACTATTAGTGGGTTATTGGTCATTAAGGAAATTCTAAGGAGGAACAGAAGACGGACTGCACTAAGACAGTATTTTGTCTTTAAAAGACAACAACATACTTTGTGGAATAATTAAAAGACTTCTCCCAAAATGCTGATGGCAAAACTCTCAGCCAAAATAAAGGTTTATCTTTCCTGAGATACATGTAAGTATTAAACAAATAAACAGTTGTTAGATACATACTAAAGATTCTATTACGATGGATATTAAGAGCATCTATTACTCTGAGACAGAATCCCAACTTCTAAGCAGGTGGCAAGACTCTAGTGGGTTCAATATTCTTCTCCCTTTATGCCTAGTTTCTATATTCTGGAAAGTTTTCTATCAATGTCCAAGTCATAGTTATGCTCCAATTAAGGTCATTTATTTTAGACATTGAATTTACACACTGGTGGGCTACAGGTCTAAGTGTGCACTCAGATGTATTTTTGAGCCAGTACTCAATGCTTTTTTAGTTGGGCGTATCTCTGGCTTTTCAGAGACACTCCTCTTCCCCACCACCCCACCACCCCCAGCTTTGTGGAAGTGTTCTCACAATGATAGTATCTACCTCAGCTCCCCTGGTTTGTTTTCCTAAATGAGAGGGCCTAGCGTGTATCAATCATCTGCCACTAGCCTGCTACCAGCAGGAAATTGATCTCCTGGCCCCTGTGAAACCTCTCCCTGCATGTCAGGCTCTGAATCAAAGACGACTGCCAAGTTTTGGGCATGTTTCCCAGGATGATGACAGTGAGTTCTTTACTCTCACTACAGTCTGAGATTAACATTAAGCTCTCTTCTTACAGTATGTAGCGGTAACCAGGGATATTTGGTTATATATCCATGCCTGGGGTGGCAGGCAGACTCTTTCAGGACCCTGTCCATATCCCCTTAAACCCCTTCCCAACTTTGTTCATACCAGTTCTCCATGTGTTTTCACACCAGCAGCCAGCATCTAGAATTTTGTGGGCTAATCATCAGATACAGGGGGTATAAATATGCCAACTGATTGCCCCTGGTTATGAGGACTCTGGGGTATGTTCCACACTTGCTCCAGAGCTGCCCAGCAAGATAGGACCTAAGTTATTCTCTGGAAACTTTTCCTGATATTGCCCCTCTGTTAGCTGTTTCCTCTTTCCAGTCCCACTCCAGCTATTCCGAAATATTTTCCCCCAATCCTCACCTGCTCTGCTGCAGAAGCCTACCTAAGACAGCTCATTTCCCAGAGTAGGGAAGAAAAAGGATAATGGGTGACGAACTCTTCTGGAGACCCTGTATTGTTCTCACAAAACAGTGACTCAAGTTGGGACTTGTGTGAGTTACAGTCTATGTAACATCTCTCTACATATATTGTACTTCTAATTCTTAAGGGCCCTCAATGTATAACTCAGGTACACAAGGATGCTTGAAGTCAACAAAAGAATCATTCATCAAATGCATCCATGATACCTGGCAGCACGTAGTGCATGACAATGCCAAATTTGCAATAATATGTAAAAATTACTGTTACTATCAACAAACTGTGGGATGCCTTACAAGTTCAGGGTTGTACAGGCTTTGTCTTTGTTTTGTTTTCAATTTACCAAAAGCCAGGATTAATTTACAAACTGAAATCCCAAACCTCACCATGGTTGTGAATCTTACATTTTGAACAGCACTTCCGAAACTTTGGCTTTTAATTTGTGACTCTTGAGAATCGCGCTCTGGCAAAAGCAGAATGAGTAAATGCTAATGATGTTGGGGACCCCGGTTCGGAGACTGGTGTTACAATTTTCTAATACATGAAGTATTTAAAGACTGATGAGACAGTACATTATATCTGCATGGTAATTTAGTTCAGAGGTTCACAATTATTTTATTTTCAATATTAATTGCTTTTGTCTCTCAATAAATGACTCTGTAGGAAGTGGAACTCAATTTCATTCATTTTCAATAATCGAGATTGCTTTGAACTAGCTCAATA
Organism: Mirounga angustirostris; assembly: GCF_029215605.1. Classification (NCBI taxonomy): domain Eukaryota; kingdom Metazoa; phylum Chordata; class Mammalia; order Carnivora; family Phocidae; genus Mirounga; species Mirounga angustirostris. The sequence goes on along the minus strand of NW_026991709.1, from coordinate 138,312,193 downwards.
ACCCTCAGCTCCTCTTGGCCTCCGATGTATTGCTGGTGGTAGCACATAAATAATCTCAGTTTTCTTTTCAGATTCCTAAGCAGAGCTGCCCTTTGGCAAAATAGCTAAGTGGACACAGTTTGCTCCCCACGCTGCCAGCCCATTTGCCACAGCCTCTTCAGGATCCACGGCCCCTTCTACTTCTCAAGGCTTCTCCTGCTGTTACCATCCCTCCCCTCTTCTCTCCCACCCCACCCCAGGGGCAAGTGATAGGAGAAAGTCCCTCACACACCTGAGATTTCTAGCTCCCATGTCTTTGTTTTCATGTGCCCTCTGCCTGAAGTAGGCTTCTGCCTGCACATCCAAATACACCAGGAAGTGAGCTCGGGGTTCCCATGGCAGGCCACCAGATCCACACAGCCTCTGGCAATCTCCCCAGGTAGAATAGAGCAGGTGGCTCCCTGCTGGAATCCTCTGTACCTCTTCTAGGCTCCATCTCCTCTCACTGATTTAGAGGTGTTCACATGTCTCTCTCCTCCACTAAACAATCAGCTTCTCAATGTGACAAGTGACAAGCCATTCATCTATATATCTCATGTAGTGCTTAGCTGTGTTCCTTGTCAAAAAAGTCTGAATGAATAAATAAAGTAATGGGGGGAAATTAATGAGTACTTGGGGTAGGAGAGGCTTGTCTATATTTTAGCCACATGAATCCACATTAGCTCCTCCAATAGAAGTTTTGTTTTGTTGGTTTTTTTTTCACTTTTTTCAGATTTTATTTATTTATTTGAGAGAGAGAAAGCGAGAGCCAGAGCATAAGTAGAGGGGGAGGGGTAAAGGGAGAGGGAGAAACAGACTCCCTGTGAGCACGGAGCCTGATGTGGGGCTCCATCCCAGGACCCTGGGACCATGACCTGAACCAAAGGCAGACACTTAACTGACTAGGCCACCCAGGCACCCTCCAAATAGAAGTTTGACCCACTTGCCTCAGAGCCTTAGTCTATCCACAGATTCCAGCCCTGGTCAAGTTGTCCTGGTGTTGTGTCCAGGTGGGCCCCACCCAGCCCCCACTAAACTAAGAACTCCTCAAGGGCATGGACAGTGGTGCACAAAACCCCTAGGAGGAGCTCCAGTTCATTTCTGGGCAATGTGCAGGATCATGGCACCCTAGGATTTCGTCAGTTTTCCTTTAGACAGTTTACATTTCAAAAGATGATTACAGCCACAGCAACTTCTTCCTAGAAATATCACCAAAGGAAAGGGAAGCAAGGGCAAAAATGAACTATTGGGACTTCATCAAGATAAAAAGCTTTTGCACAGCAAAGGAAACAGTCAACAAAACCAAAAGACAACGACAGAATGGGAGAAGATGTTTGCAAATGACATATCAGATAAAAGGCTAGTATCCAAAATCTATAAAGAACTTCTCAAACTCAACACCCAAAGAGCAAAGAATCCAATCAAGAAATGGGCAGAAGACGTGAACAGACATTTTTCCAAAGCAGACATCCAAATGGCCAACAGACACATGAAAAAGTGCTCAACATCGCTTGGCATCAGGGAAATACAAATCAAAACCACAATGAGATACCACCTCACACCAGTCAGAATGGCTAAAATTAACAAGTCAGGAAACAACAGATGTTGGCAGGGATGCAGAGAAAGGGGACCCTTCCTACACTGTTGGTGGGAATGCAAGCTGGTGCAGCCACACTGGAAAACAGTATGAAGGTTCCTCCAAAAGTTGAAAATAGAGCTACCGTATGACCCAGCAATTGCACTACTGGGTATTTACCCCAAAGATACAAATGTAGGGACCTGAAGGGGTACGTGCACCCCAATGTTTATAGCAGCAATGTCCACAATAGCCAAACTGTGGAAAGAGCCAAGATGTCCATCAACAGACGAATGGATAAAGAAGAAGTGGTATATATATACAATGGAATATTATGCAGCCATCAAAAACCCCGAAATCTTGCCATTTGCAACAACGTGGATGGAACTAGACGGTATTATGCTAAGCAAAATAAGTCAATCAGAGAAAGACAAGTATCATATGATTTCACTGATATGAGGAATTCTTAATCTCAGGAAACAAACTGAGGGTTGCTGGAGTGGTGAGGGGTGGGAGGGATGGGGTGGCTGGGTGATAGACATTGGGGAGGGTATGTGCTGTAGTGAGTGCTGTGAATTGTGTAAGACTGATGAATCACAGACCTGTACCTCTGAAACAAATAATACATTATATGTTAAAAAAAAAGAAGAAGAAGAAGAAGATAGTAGGAAGGGAAAAAAGAAGGGGGGGAATCAGAGGAGGAGATAAACCATGAGAGACTATGGGCTCTGAGAAGCAAACTGAGGGGAGGGAGGCTGGGGGGATGGGTTAGCCTGGTGATGGGTATTAAGGAGGGCACGTATTAAATGGAACACTGGGTGTTATACGCAAACAATGAATCATGGAACACTACATCAAAGACTAATGATGTAATGTATGGTGATTAACATAACATAATAAAATAACATTTAAAAAAAATAAAAAATAAAAAAAGAAGTTGAATGTAAAAAAAAAAGAAAGATGAGTACAGGCAGGCACTTCACGGACACTGTGTTAGAGGTTACACTGTAGTCAGTGAGGGAGAGACATAGGAGCCTCACCCACAAACCCTAAACTTGCCCCAGTGCCCTAGTTGACGGAGGTCCTCTGCAGAAACTTTGAAAGTTTTTACCTAATGTCCAAAGCAAAGTGGCTTCTAAACCACTAACCTATCAGTACTCCATCAACATTTAAGGGACATGTGGGCTTTATTTATTGGTATAGGATTTCTTGTTATTGGCTTGCAAGTCATTCTCAAGAAAACTATAGTTGCTTCCCTCCAGAGATCACGGGTTCCTAGAGGAAAGGACATCTGACTTTTCTTAACTGGGCTCCGAGCTGGAATGCCAGCATGATGCTCTACATCTGAGTCCCACAGACTGCTGCCAAACATTCAGTTCAGTTCAGGAAGTACTTACCGTGGGCCTGCTAAAGCAAAGGAAACTGCATTTGGATTAAGAATGAGGATGGATAAGGAGATGGATTAAGGCAAATATAAATGTATATGGATAAGGATAAATATATATAAGGATATGAACTGCCTCCTTACCCCTGGAAAGCTTACAATCATTTGAGAGGGAAAGACAGGTTTAAGTAATTACATTTGATACAAGGCAGAGGGGCGAAGTTGTGGCAGCTTGTAAGAACAAGACACCCAGTGTGACAGTGTAAAGGGATTCATTTTCATTTCATAACTTATATATTCAAAGAGCTGGAAAGAGTTTTGGATACCTATCTGGTCTCTTTCCCTACCACGAATGGAATGTTCAGAAACCAGGTCCAAGTGTGTCATCTGACCCTCACCTTAAGTTCTTAAGTGTGTGTGTGTGTGTGTCTGTTGGGGGGGGTGCTTTTGTCATGTTTGCCCAGGAGGCTTGTCACCACCAAACCCTGTCATAAGTAACACTCCCAAGTGGCCCAAGGGTGCTGCCATTGACTAGGTTATATTTCCTTTATTTGCTTCAAAACTCTCATATCTTCCCCCAGCCTACTTTAGTTATTTTTGCCTTTCCATATTATGGATACTTTCCAATTTTGAAGATTTTATTGATTGATTGATTGATTGACTGCCAGTGAGCAAGCAAGAATGCAAGAGGAGGAGGGGCAGAAGGAGAGAATTTCAAGCAGACTCTGTACTGAGCACAGAGCCCCATGCGGGGCTTGATCCCACAATCCCCAGATCATGACCTGAGGCAAAAATCAAAAGTTGGACACCCAATCAGCTTAGCCACCCAGGCGCCCCAGATGCTTTCCAACTGTAATTACTTTTGATGTTCTGCTCTGAACTCATAGCCCAATTAAGTAGAAATGTCCCCAAATTATAAACAAGCTAATAAAAATTGAGTCAGGCAACAGAGAGGCAGGACAATCTCCTTGCTTCTGCCCAGTCCTCTCCCTCAACATCTCCAAGACCTACAGTTTTTTTTCCTTACAAATATATGACTGTTTCACATTTTAATTGTGGCCTCATCCTCACTACTGCTGGCTTCTCTTTTCTTGTCATGCCCAAGAAGCCACTGGTTTACATGTTTTTTCTAGATGAAGAGCATGAAACTACTTCTGAGGAAAAGATGCTTTAGGATAGAGGTAAGAGAGAAGATCGTTACTTTGCTATTATTTTACTATTTTCGGGAAGATACTTGTAATTATAATGTAACCAACTTCTGTATACGGTCATACTGTAGTCCATCTAAAAGAGTTAAGAAACTCCCCATCCTATTTTAGATCTATAAGGCTCTTCTGTAGAGTTGCCACATAACAGGGCAGAACATTCAGTTAAATTTGAATTTCAATAAAAACCACAATGAAGTATCACCTTACACCTGTCAGAACGGCTAAAATCAAAAAGAAATCATAAGTGTTGGCAAGAATGTAGAGAAAAAGGAACCCTCATGCACTGTTGGTAGGAATGCAAACTGGTGCAGCCACTGTGGAAAAGTCTATGGAGGTTCCTCACAAAAATAAAAATAGAAGTGCTATATGATCCAGTAATTCTACTATTGGATATTTACCCCCCCCAAAATCCTCAAAAATTTGAAAAGACATTTGCACCTGTATGTTTATTGCAGCATCATTTACAATAGCCAAGACAGGGAAGCAACCCAAGTGTCCATCAATAGAGGGCAGGCAGGTGGGGGCATGGGTGAAACAAATAAAGGGGATTAAGAGGTACAAACTTTAAGCCACAGAGATGAAAAGTACAGCATAGGGAATATAGTCAATAAGATGGTAATAACATTGTTTGGTGACACATGTGACTACATTTTTTGTCATGAGCACTGAGTAATTTATAGAATTGTTGAATTATTATATTGTACACTTTAAACTAATGTAACACTATTAATTATACTTCAATTTTAAAAAAAGGTAAAGCCATAACAAAAATTAAAAAACAAATTTGAATTCCAGATAAATTAACAAATAACTGAGTATAAATAAGTATGTCTCAAATATTGCATGGCATATACTTATACTAAAGTATCAGAAATTCCAATTTACCTCAGGCTATATATTTTTATTTGCTATATCTGGCAACTGTACTTCTTTGTATCTCAAAATTGAGTTTCAATGGACCTGTAAGAGGATTTGGGAGCCAGTTTAGTATACTAAAGCTTCTAGGGGCCCCTGGATGGCTCAGCCAGTGAAGTGTCCAACTCTTGGTTTCTGCTCAGGTCATGATCTCAGGGTCCTGAGGTGGAGCCCCTTGTTGGGCTCCACGCTCAGTGGGGAGTCTGCTTGGGATTTTCTCTCTCCCTCTCCCCCTGCCCCTCCCCTACTTGCACACACTCTCTCCCCCGCCAAAATAAATAAATAAATCTTAAAAAAAAAAAAAAAGAGTAAAGCTTCTAGAATCAGACAAAATAGTTTGCATCCTATGTGCATCACATATTGTGATACTGACTTTTAGAAATACTCCAATGCTCATCTCCTAGGATCTAAGGTCTAATTCCATTTCCTCTGTCCAGTGTGAGCTAGATGTGGCCAGTTAGTTTTGGCTAATGAGAGTGGAAACCCCTTCCTGCCTCCCTTTCTGAGTGACCACAGAGGCACATAGTGAGGTAGAGCCTTCATTAGCTTGGGTCCCTGAATATTTACAATAAGCAGGGTATCTTACAATGGGCATGTAGCATGAGTGACAAATACATTTTGGGGGGCTAAATAGGCAAGATTTGTAAGATCACATAGCTTTTTGTGGGAAAAGGCATCGATCTGAAGTCATAAGACTTATACTTAAATCTTAACAACGTTTTACTTCTTTGCTTTGTGACATGTGGCAAAATGCGCCACAAGCCTGAGCATCAGAAAAGTACTGTTGATGATTCTCTGCCAACCTATGATGCACTCTAATGAGCATCTATTGCAGGTTCACTGTATGCCAAATAAGACTGTGAGGACTACAATAATCAGTCAAATACAATGACTTTATCATGGAATGAGAATAAGGAGCCATATCACCTTTATTGGTCTAACCACATCCCAGACACTGTACTAAGAACTTTACACACATGAACTCATCTGATTCTCACAACCACCCTTTGGGATAGGTGCTATCACTATCCCAGTCTTATCCAGGAGATAGGCATAGGGAAATTAAGGGGCCTACCTCAGTTAACCTCAAAGTTTGGTTATGGGATCAGAGCTATTAAAAGGGATAGCAGATGATGAGAAAAGGTGTAAATCAGCACATCATTTCTTTCACTGATAAAAGTTTTGAATTTGCGGGGGGGGGGGTTGGAAGGAGACAGCTGAATTACACAGTAGGCTGAGTGATCTACTTACTTTCACTGCAGACTCTTTTAGCTGTCACATTCTTTCTGAAGTTAAATCCACATTTCCGACATCCCCTTGGACAATTTCCTATGATTAGCCAATTGATAACTCAAAGTTAAGTCCACAAACAACTCATTTCCTCTGCAGTTTCTGCTTCTAATAACCTCTCCATTTCTAGGGGTGGAATCATCATCTAGTTATGCAAATTTGAGTCTTTCTGCTCCCTGCTTCCAAATGTCCTAGAGTGTGCTTTTCTATCCCCTTCCTCAACTTCGGGCCCACCTTTCTACAGCCCCTGTCAGTGTGCTATTTCACATTTTCCCTTCCTCTTATTTCTAGCGCGGGTATCCCAGCATCACATGTTCTCATCCTGTCTCTCTTTCCAGCCTGTTCTAAAATGTTTTACCTACAGTTGCCTGGTTTTTATTCCTAAAGCGTAGCTCTACCCTTGTATCCTACTCCAAAGTCTGTAGTGGCTCAGCAGGCATGATTAACTCTGTCCAAATTCTCCAGCCTGGCAATCAATGCTGCTGGTGTTTGGGGGCAAACTTAATTCTCCATGTCACATTCCCAAAGAAGGAATCTCACTTCCTGTCCCTCTTTCAGGAGAGGGCAGCATTAGAGAGAATGTTCATTTCTGCCAAGCCTGGTAAGACTGGGATAAAGGTCATTGTGTAGATGTGAGGTAGTTGAGCTTGGCTGACTTCTTTGGTAGTAGTTTCCTTTGACATGTCCCTAGGTTCCTCTCTTCCACTAACTCCGCCTTGAGTCTAGAGGCTTATAGTTATCTACGTGCTCTGTTGGGACCAAATGGGCAAAATCTACAAAGTCTGACTTAGCTCTTGTCCCACACTGCATCCCCTTCAAGCCAGCTTCACTGACACTTCTGCTGCTAATCTCTCATTTTTATTTCTTTATGTCAAAATGTTAAGAATCCATAGGTGAAGGAAGATGGATGATGCCCCCCAAACCCTAAGAAAATCCCTTTGCAATCTGGCATCAGTATGTCTCATGAGTCTCTTAACCAACTCTTCTGAAACATCAACCTGAAGGTTCTTGCCCAGGTTCACTACCGGTTGTCCCCCAAGTGCATCAAGCTCTTCCATGCCCTTACATCATCATGCATTCCAGCTCTTCACACAGAATCCATTTCCCACCATTTTGGGGGGTGGGGGAGGCTGGAAAATTGTATATTTCAGAGCCCTTATGATGTTACCTCGTTTAAGCATAAAAGTAGTTTCTCATCTTCATAAATTCTTAGCTCAATCCTGTTCCCTTCTACTCTCTCTCTTTCCCTCTCTACTTAGGTTTCTTCATCTTGCACTATTTTATTTATACACTTGCCTCATCATCTTTTCTGAGCTGTAACTGACTCAAGGTATCTGTTATCTGATAGCTCACACTCACTAATGTATTAATATCTATATCCTTAAAAACATTTATTGAATATATGATTATTTTTAAACAGGTAACTGACCAAAGCTCTATTAACAATAAAACTTTTTCCTCTAATAATTCAAGGATTTATATGATTTTCTTTTTGCAAATATCCTTATCTTCCTCTTGTGCTGCTCCTATTTCTGTGCACTTAAAATTCAAAGAAGCTGGACTCTACTTCAGTTTTTAGGCATGAGGCATCTTCAGACAGTTCTGAAAGTATTTGCAAGCTTTCTTTGCTTATAACCCCCAGTCTTATTGCTGCGAACACTCTCTCTCTCCCACGTTTACAAACACAATGTTCAAGACAATTATACCTTTCTATTCCTCCTCCATGCATGCACTTTATCTATTTCTTAATATCTCTGACAAATAGTTTAAACTCTGCACTATCTCAACACCTGCTTTCTTCTTCAACATTTTCACATAAAATTCTACTCCTTCCTTTTCTGTGGCCCCACATAGAGAGCCCTACTCTACTTTTGTTTAACAAGGCATATCAAAGATACACATTTATCTCTACCTGCTCCTCAGTGACATCAATCCGTAAGGTTAAAGAGAATGGGAGAGGGAACAATGGCAGGTGAAACACATAAAAAAAAATGTTTAGTATCTGGGAAGCATATGGGGAACTTAGCAAACCAGAGAGAATTACAATATTAAATTGTGGACTGAGTCAAAAGGAGTGGATGGTCCTCAAGAACCAAGTCAATTTATATAACAGAAGAAAATGCAATTATAGTGTAAGACATCTGCGAGCAACCCTTGCACAATCATAGGCACAATATTGAACACTGATCAAAAGAATGATATAACTACATTGGAAAACGGGCACATGATTGTAATGGCAAAGAGTTAAATCTTTATCTTCTATAGTTGTGTGTCAGGAAAGGACTGCTCCATTTGAATAATCAAAACACAAAGCCTGAACAGTTAAATTAGAAATATTAGAATAGAATAAAAGAAAATTGCTGAAAAGTTGAAAATGGTTGCCTCAAGAGAACAGGAATCACTGCTGGAAAATGGTAGATCGTGTGATCACTGTGTCTTGTTAGGTCTTCTAGAACTACTTGACTTCTTGAACTCAATACATGTGATACGTTTCTTCTAAAATGCCATCACTTACCTCAAGCGTAACGGGACATAATTTTAATATTTCTGAAATCATGATCTTTTTGACAAGTAAAGCTTTGTTTAAAAAGCATTAGATCAAGGGTCCCATTTGCCAGATTATTTCTTGTGTAAAATATTGACCATTTCATGATGACTTTGGTTGTTAAGTAATGAAATGTGTCTCGTGTGTTCAAAGCAAATTCACCCTGTGATGGCGAACATGCCACCTGCAAGACCCCTTTGCAGAGCCACATTCTGGGAGTGAGTGGGGGCAGAACTTTCCCGGCTTGATTCTTCCACAGCCTACCTCAAGCTGCCATCTAAGGGCTGGCACATGAAACTTTGTTTCTAGAGACTAGCCATACTTACAGAAGCTTGGCATATGCTTTTCCATCTCTTGGAAAAGCCCTTCCTCACCTAGAAAACTCTTAAATGGCTTTAAAAATCCTGAGTAAATGCTCCTTCTTCTATGAAGCTTTCCTCCCCCAATAATTAACGGCGCCCCCCCATCCTGTTTGCTTGATTATTCATCACATCACACACAGCCAATTGCCTCTTTATGTGCCTTTCCCTCTTACTAGACTTTGAGATATTTGAGAGAAGGAACTGCATTTTTTTTTAAATTCACAGTACCAAAAAAAAAAAAAGAAATGATCAAATAAATAGATTCAGGAAATTAGATGGCTCCTATTAAATATCTGAAATTTTCATTAATTTTCCAGGAAATCACCCATAGCCCACCATCTGCTTATATCTGAAAGTCCAAGCAATATGAAGATGTTGAGCTAAGATAACATACTTTAATTCTTAACACTACACAAAAGGCATGCTACACAAATATGCCTACAGAGCTAAAATGTTCAAAGTATGCACTCTTGTATTCATGAATCTCACAGCCTGTCCCAGAAAGTCTCCTAGCTTTCTCATGACAAGCATCTAAATTGGAAAAAGAAGGGTCAGAGTGATGGAAATAAGCAAGGAAAAACTGCTGGTAGGAATTGTACATATTCCAATGTCAATGCTGAAATGCTTGAAACTCTACATCAATATTTGGCAGACCTTTGACAATTCTCAGTCAAATCACATGAATACTAGAGTCTGTTGTAGAAGATGACAAGTTTATCTAGAATTGGCAGAAGGACATGTCTCTTGATGAGCCTCAGCCTGCCCTTCCAAACCGAGTTCCTTTCTTTCAGTTCCTGGGATCTCACGATACCACAGGCACTCATGCAGAGCCCCATTGCTTATTCTGAGCTACTCCAACCTAGCCTGATCTGTAAGACTTCTCCAAATCAGCTGAAAAATATGCCTGGTTGTATTTCTGTACCAGGGGCAATTTCCTTCTCTGCAGATCTTTTTTATCCTGTAAAACTATGAAAGCATGGCTAGATGAAGCAACAACAATCAGATAAAGTATGAAGAAATCTCAGAGCAAGTGTCTGGCAGGAGAATCCACTAGTTCTCTGCCACCATCAAGATTAATCAGCACATACACAATGTTTCAGAAATGTAGACGCCATTATAAACATTTTTTAACAACTTGAGTGAATGTGTATAAGCAAAACTTGTACAATGAAGTAAGCCTTTGACATCATAACAATACATTCCTTCAAAATATCAACATTCTGCTTTTACTGACATGCATTAACATGGGAATAACATTCAGTGGATGCACTGAATTGGGATATTATATATTGCAGGGTAGGGTGGAGTACTTTGTACAAAGTATTCTACAAAGTAGAGCTATTCAGATAAACCATGTAGGAAATCCAGAATTGTCATTTGGATGGCCCAAATCACCAACTTAACTATTTTTCAATCCTGTGTTTTTCACTGTGTAGACAATATTTATACAAAGTAAAGGGATGAAATGAACAATGATCCTGCTGATTTATACAAACAGAACAACCTGCATAAATCAGGCCAGAAATGGTGGGAGGCAGCATGGTGCAGTGGCAGGGAGCAGGTATTGGAACCCAAAGGACCTAGGTTTAAATTCTTTGAGCCTCTCAGTTTACTTATCTGCAGAAATAGGGCAAACACAAGAGCTATTATACTGAGTGATTAGAAAAGAGTACCTAGCACAGACTTAATAAACACTGACGATTACCCCCCAAAAAACCATGGCCCTTCATTGTATTTTTTACCCACATACACATGGTCTCAAATATGAAACTCCATGTTCTTTGATGTTTTGCTATGCCATCTTACATGCTGCATGGAGACTGGGTGAATTTTTTACTAACTCCTTCCTCCTCTTCTTTCAGGTTCTTTTACATAAACCTTTTTTTTAATGAATCTTCCCCCCCACCGCCCCCCGCAACCAGCCTTTCCTTATGGATTGCACCCCCGACCTAATTACATAAGTACCTGATGGGCTGGAACGCTTCCAAAAGGGCCTCTTAGGAAAAACAATCTGAAGGGTTTTCTTCCCCTTCTTTTGTAATTACATAATTACTCAGCTGACTAATATGAGTCACCGTGTGCCATTCTAATCTCCGAGGCACAAAATAGTTTTATTATTTTCCTTGGAACTACCTAATTACCCAATGGACAGCAATAACTCCCAGGATCTTTTCAGTAAGTAATCTGTAAAGCTCAACGCTGAAATTCCTCCAGACATCTTTTAAAATGGAGGAGAACTTAGAATAATATTATCATGTACCACATGAGACACTGAAGTTGTTGGTGACAACGGTAGTCCAATGATATGCCACAGATAAATTTGGAGAAAAACTGGGGCATAGGATAAGTTAATGAGGCAGATTCTCCCTGCTGGGTCTTAGAAAAGCAGCACTCCTGAGCCAGAACAGCAGTGGCTGAGCGTACATCTCATCAGTTAAGAAATTAGCAAGCATTCCCAATATACGTGTATTTATTTATACATTATACACATCTGCTATAGTGGACCCATATATTAACTGTTAGCACGACTTGATTACTATTTTGGTAAAACCTCAGTACCAATGATATTTTCCCATATCCAAATGGAAGCCTAGCATATACTGTTTTTGGAGAATTCTGCCTTCTGGAATATCAAAGTCTCCAATATGTTCTAGAATTGCTCTACAATTAACTCATAGTTGTTCAGTCTCTACTAACTTAGGGAATAGGTTAGGAGACTGCCTATTGATTCTTTCCTCCCTTTTAAAGAGGAATATGGAGGAAAGTCACACAAGCCCCAGGATATATTCCAGGGGATGCTCAGAACCAACGGGCACAATAGTCTTCTCTCCATGCCTTTCCTGACCCTCTGCTTCCCCCCTAATTTCTCATCTGGTCCCCGGAATAGTAGATTTATGAAAGCCTCTTTCTGGTCTACAGTCTAAAGTGTTGGGCAGACTACATGATTTACAAAGCCAACATGTTGGCCTATGCCCTGATATGACAGATTTCTAATAAAAAGAAATGCATATTTATCCAAGCTATTGACCAGCTCGGTCTAATCGATATTAAATCTGATCATGCCATTTTCCAATGTATAATAAAATGCTGTGTCATGTTCATAATTCAACTGTATTTCGAACTGTCCTTTATAGTTCCAGTTCATTAAAACATTTTAAGAAAAAAGCCACATTAAATTCTATTTAGAGTAATATTGAACCTAAAGAACTGAAGCTTCACTAGCACAGTTGAGCCGAATAATATGCTTGTCATTTACTGAAGTAATCATTGATTCGAGTCCATGACAATTTTATATTCCAAATACTCACAGGACACATTTTATATAAGTTTCATAGGTGTTAGGAAATAAATAAATCTGAAAAACCCTTCAGTCAAGTCTGATTGTCCTGGTTCTTTGGTACGTACGCCAAAGCATACACTGTCCAAGTAGCAACACCAAAGTCGTTTTGACAGTTAAACACAAATAGAGCCCCAGACAACGAGCACACAGAAACAGTACCCTCCCCCAGAGGGAGGTGGCTCTGGCTTTGAATGCCTGGAACAGAGCCAACAGGCTGTCCATTAACTTAAATCTCTCAGAAAAAAATAGTTACCTCACCTTCTCTCCTGCAAGGGCCTCCTGATCAACATCCCCATCCCCCATTTTGGACCCCCCAATCTTTCTCAATTTTGTGAATTTGGGAAGAGAAATACTGGAGCATGAAGCCAGGAAGCTCAGGGACATACCCATAAATGACCAAATCTCACTCTCTCTTTCCAGCTTAGAAGTTTAAGACTCTCCTTTCACCATTAAACAGCAAGGAAAGTTGCTTTTGCAGGGATGCACTCGACGCGTGCTTATCCAAAGTTTTAGACCACTGATTTCCTAGAACCACCTGGCATCTTTCCTCTTCTCAGACCTCTTGGTACCGCCGAACTAGACCATACAGATCTGGGGACTTCGTCTTTCAGAAGTCAGTGGCTATCGTCCAGTCCTCCAATTAGAACAGAAATGCTCTGACTCCCCGTCAAGCTACAGCTGCTGGATGCAAATGGTGCATTCACTGAAAATAATGGAGACCAAGAGTGAGAGGACTGCTGTCTAGGGGCAGGAATTGTTCAAAGATTCCAGGCCTGGCCTGATACAGTTGGTTGACTATTGCTTCCTGCAGATCCCACTGTTACTAGAAAGAAGTTTAAAAGTTGTAGACTATTTCAGGAACATTAGAAAGACACTTAGTTCAATTTACTATTCATTTAGTCTACAAAAAGCTGAGTACCTATTTTCCAGATACTATTTACAAGCAACTGGAAACACAGTTCATCCACTTCCCCATTTGAATATTCCTTATAAGCCAGGGAGGTGCTAGCCACACATGCCCTGGGTCCTAACACAGGGAACCTCGATGCTTCAGTTCGAGGCTCTGATTACCAGAGTAGGGCCTGATAAGGAAGCATTCAAGGATACTTTGGAACTCTAGAATCTATATAAACAGCCTTCCTGCCTCCATCCCATCCTTCCATCCTTTAGTCTACTATGTGTTAATGAAGGGTAGAGTGCTGGACGCTGAGGACACAATGGCAGGCAGACCTAGATACAGTTCCTGCTTTCTATTTACAAAACTTCACACAAGTCCAGGTTCTCGAGTTTTGCCCAATTTAGTAATAAGATATTAATGTGAGAATTACACCAACATCTAAAATTTCAACTGTCATTCATCCTTGGTCCACCTTTTTTCCCCTAACTTTATTGAGGTAGGATTGACAAAATTTGCAAATATTTAGGTTGTGCACAATGTGATTTTTTAAAGATGTATAACCTAATGATTTAATATACGTATACATTGTAAAATGATTATCATCAACAAGCTACTCCATCACTTCACATAGTTACCATTTGTGTGTGGAGGGGGGTGGGGGGGGTGCCAAGTCTCAAGACCTACTTTTTAGAAAATTCAAGTATACAATATAGCATTCACAGTAGTCACCATGCTGTACATTAGACCCCCAGAACTTACTCATCTTGTAACTGGAAGTCTGGATCCTTTGACCAACATCTCCCTGTTTCCACCATACCCCACCCCCTGGCAACCACTGTTCTGTAGTGGTTCTTAGAGCTCACATTTTCTAAATGTCACTTATGAGTGAGAACATAAATGTCATTAGTCCTTGAGTGTGTAGGGAGGTCTGCAAGGCATTAAATAGAAATTTGGTCAAAGAAGAGGAAAGAGTTTCTTAAGGATTGACGAAAAGGTTTTGTTGTTTGAATTTCTTCCTTGAAATTGTTTATCCTTTGTTGATTTTTCCATGTACTTGAAAAAATTGCACTAGACTGAAACCCTAATTTAAAAAAGCAAGCAAGCAAGAAATGGGAGAACCTGAGAGGCCTGCAGAGCATCAGCTCCCCAGTGGGGATGGCTTGTGCTGCACGTCCTCACATAGGCACACGTGGTTTCTATTAAAACCATTGAGAAGTACTCCTGAACAGCATCAACCACACGTTTCCTCAGTGAGCCACAAAATAAAGTGCTCTTAATTATCACCAATATTCATGAAATGATTGTCTTTTATTGAACATGTCTAACCTCCTACCATGGTCTCGAGATTCCCCATACTTTTCTGACCCATGGGCGAATCTTTTTGCATCTTAGGGAGCATACCAAGCGGTCATAAAATGGTCAAGGCTGCCTTTAGTTATAAGGTTTAATAGGCTATTCAGATGGGAATCATATTGATGTAATTATAAGTAGTTTTTTTTTTTTTTTTTGTAAGAAGAAAAGACATGTAACGCTTACTTTTCCTTCCCTTTCCCTGAATTCTCTATTAAGAATAACCTTTCTTTCTGGAGAAAGACCCTCCTTTTGAACCTATTAATACATCACTCCAAATTTTTTTCTTTCTTTTTTTTTTTTATTTTGATTCACTTCCAAGTCCTATTGAAAGTGTTTCTTTTTTTTTTTTATGTAATTAAAAAAAACACATTACATTTTACATCTACTCTGACTATTCTCAGGTTACAAGCCTCTGAAGTGTGCTTGGCCTGTTGCCGGGTGTATTTATTACCATTAATAAATGAGTCGCTGGTGTAAGAATGCAAATTTTATGTGGCCCACGTATAAATGAGCCTGTTAAGAATGACCAGATACACATTTTATGTGACTGCTAAATAATTATGTCAGAGAAATACAGCTAGTGAATTCAATAATAAAGAAAGCAATGGATTCAAATAATGCTCGAGTATTTGTCAAAACAGGGTTTTGGTGAGTTAAGGACATAAAAAAAAGGACAAAAGAAAACATTCAGGCTACAGGAAGAGAAGGTGGAAGCTTCAGCTTAACACAGCGGCTTCCGAAGTCCACTCTTCTACCTTCATTCACCATATGGTGCAGGCTCATCCAAAGCACAACACTGCTCTTAGGTTTGGAACACTGTCATCTGTGAGGACAGGTATTAGAGGAGGGACATCCGAAGCCCGTGCCTATCCATAGCCACAACACTTCAAGTCAGGATTGAGAACACGGGATCAGATAATGGGGACATGGTAGTGAAGGAGACAGATATATCTTGGAGCTCATATTCTGGGGGTGATGGACATTCAATAACCAATCACGCAGTGCATTACAGTGTTGCGGAAGTGTTATTTGGTGTCTGTCAAGTGGCACAAACCAGAGTTCTCCAGAGTGTGACTTCCATATCAAGCTGTCCCATCCTATAAGAAGTCTGGATGTTAATTTAATGTCATTTCTCTAGTCTACGCACTGAGCAGTAGCTCAGTATGGAAGGGCTGGATGGACCAGCCACAGGGAGAGTCAAAGGCAGACAGTAAGGCATTCCGCAAACCAAAGGACTATAGCGCCCAAAACTACTGGGTGTTAAAACACAGATACCATTCTAGAACATTTGAATGAGACAGGAGTTACTTAATTTTGGTCTGGACACAATCTGAGAACTTAATCTACATTCCTGATGTCTTCATTAAATACCGTACTATCCTCTCTCTTTGTTGGGTATGTGTTGGTCAGTGAGGATGGCCCATGAGAGCCACGCAGTGTTTTTAAATTATTAGAAATCACTGGCAAAGCTTAAATGTGAGAGTTTGCATAACCAGCCACATTATGTAGTTGGGTTTTTTGTTCTGTTTTGTTTTTGAAGAATGGGTAACTCTAGCAAGATCACAGTGGTGCTTAGCTTCCTTCCCTCTGAAATGTTGATGTGCCCTCCACTCTATGATAATCTTTTTTACTGCTGATGCTATTACACTAGAGGTGGGGGAGGCTGGCAAGGTGGGCTTCAGTCACTGACTTTATATGCCCTGCATTTGGGGGCAGCTGCTTTGTAAATTTCAATCTTTAATTGCACAATCAATTCAAACAATCTAGGCTTTTCAGTATTTTGCTTTACTCTGTTCCTTGAATGCTGTCTTTTCACCTCTACTTAACACCTTTATTCATTAATTCTTGCATTTCTTCAGCAATTCTAACTCCACCCTCAACTACTTACACATTTATTTGTTCAGTAGATATTTACCTATTATTTCATACTAATTGGGGGTTGGGGATGGACAAATAGATGTATAAGGCACAATCTCTGACCTAAAGAACTCCACAATCTAAAAGAGGATGTTAGAATGGAGGAGAATAGCAGAGATTAAAAAAAAAATCCTTACCCAGAGAGCCATGTGCCAGACCATAAATTTTGATTGTCTACATTTTGTAGGAGGACAAGGTGAAGACCTTTAATTTTGCCATATGTCCTCCCTCTCAACTAAGTTCTCTGTCTTTACCACCCTCACTGCCTTTAAGGATATCGAGCATGTTATTTTGGCTGGGGGGCAGAGAAAAGAATATATATTTGAGAGCCTGATCCATGGACCTTGCTCTGGAAACTTTTCAAATGCAACCTCTTAATGATGGTGTCAAAAGAGTTTTACTATTTAAATGCTCAATGGCAATCTTGGAAAAAACTTATGGAGAAAATATATCGAAATGTAGAAAAATTAATCTAGCATAGAATGTTAGAGCTGGAAGAGACATTTCATTTTATAGGTAAGGAAGTTAGCACTGGGTAAGTGACATCTCTCAGGCCTTGGCAACAATTAATAATACCCAGAAATCAATCTCAAATTTGAATATCCCCAGATCTTTTTTGTTATTAAACACTGAACAATACAGACCATCCAATAATCTCACTGCCCACCACCCATCCTTTTTTTAACTTCTAAGGAGCAAGCAAAATTCATATTAAAATTTTAATTATTCAATAAATTCAATGAATCCTTATTGAGTTCTTATTCTATGCCAGGCACCGTTCTGGGTGCTGATGATACAGCATGAGCCAAACAGCCAAAAATTCCTGCCCTCCAGAAGCTCCCATTCCAGTGGATGAGCTGTTTTTGAAGCCAATCCAGGCTTATAGGACATTATACATATTTTAGGCCCACAGCCCATTTACCTTCTAAGACTGTTGTAACCATCTAGGGAAACAATGGCCAGGAAAAATGCTTTGTAACATCAAAAGGCTCTACAAACTTTTGTTGCAAATTCTAACACGTCAATGACCCATTCAGCTCATATGGCCAGTCATGATGTAAAAGAAACCACAGTAATGGATTCCATCCTATGAACCACAAAATATTTCCACTGGTTTCACCATAACCCCAATCTGATGCAAGTCTCTTGAAAGAATGGTAACTCCACTGACCATATTAAAATGGCCAAGCAGAGAACTGAATATCCTATCTCAATTCCATCACCACAGAAACATCCAAACTGAATAATTTGCTCCCCAAAGAACTCCACTTTTTTTCTCCACTTCAATTTGTCTCAGATTCCCACCCCCCACTGTTTCCACGTTTCGGACCAAATAATAAAACTGTACACACCACCCATATTACCATAAATGCCCCTGGCCTGGCCAGCAGGGCTCACCTTCGGTACATCAGGAGAATGTCACCATTAAGTTGACTTTCTCCAGTTAACATCTCTTTCTCATTTCTAAGCCAAGTAGAACCATTCTGTGAGCAGTTCTTCTCCATTTTCTGTCCTAATCTATGAGACCGTTTTATCTTCCACCCAGCTAAAAATGGTGTATAATCACGTTGCCCAGCAGCCACATCTGTCTTTCTGCAAAAAGTCCGCAGTGATGCTCCACTTGCCCCACTTGTCTGCAAAGACATCCCTATATCCATACTTAACACTTCTTCAGATTGGGAAACTTATTAACAGAGGCAAGACTCTAGAAGCCAAAATCATAGACAGCACCCAAGTTCTACCTTCAAATGAACCATCCATAATGAAGGAAGCAAAGAAAACAGCTCACTGACCTCTAGGTGCTAGCTTTCATTCCCAAATGGTTTCTTAGCTTTCCATAACTCTCTGTAATGTGTGAACGAATTATACCAATATAATCCACTCTGTGCTTAGTTATTGAACGTCCACGTCCACCTAGAACATGAGCTCCAAATCTTATCTGACTCCACACAGCTGTGTCTCCATCGCCTGATCGAATTCTTGCCACAATGGAGGCACTTAGGATTTGTTGAATTAAAACATTAATAGATTAGGGAACGCATCATTTGAACCATAGACTCCTTCTGATCAGGCTTACAAAGAACCACCTAGTTTTCATCAACAGAATGGAAAGGCTTTACTAATCTGCCGCACCACTGTCTTAATTCATAGCCCACTTGCCATTGAGGTCTGGTCTCAACTTCCATCACCTCTTGCTACTACAGTGGGACTCCACACTCCTAGTTCCACACCCCCACCCCGGCCTCACCCCACTTTGTCTCATGCATGCCTCTAATCAAATGCAGAGTGCACGAAATAGGATAGGGGATCACATTAGCACAGCTTTATTTTGATGTATTTTTGTCTAGCCTGTACAGACAAGTGGAAAGAGGACCGACACAGAAGCTGGGAAAATACTGCCAGAAATGAGTTCAACAAATAACTTCAGCATTTACCTTCTGTTAGTTCGAAACCTTTTAAGGAAAGTAGCTGCTCTTTTGTCTAGAGGTCAAAGCCTGAACCTGAATTAGGGGGAAAAAAGGCAAAGCAAATCCCTAACAGAACATTTTTCATCCTATAGTCTCAGAGATTAGATTTCTTTCTATTTTTACTTAAAACAACAGAGGTTTATGCCTCCTTGTCTTTCCAAATCATACCCAAAGGTTGGCAATAAGGCTCCAGTTGGTACTTAATAAATCTCAGGTAATGTATCGACCACTCTTCATGCTTTTTTCTATTGTTCTTAAAACATAAGAACTGTCTCATTATGTTAAGAAAAAAAAGGACAAGTTTCCACACTTAAATGCCAACCAAGGAAAGAAATCCCTGGGAAGCTAATAATGAAACAAAGGTGTTTTTCTTCAGCAGAACTGTGTGCGCTAAATTGCACTTTTATGTGATTTTTAGGGCAATTTGCCACTTTCTTGGCACCACTTCATCACTTTCCTTCAGCAACGAAAAGAAAAAGAAGGACCACAATGACCTATATATTACAGCTCTAACAATGCGTGGGGGTCGGGCTCTCCAAGCTTAGGAGTCGGATTAATAATGGATATTTCATTTTCTTATCTAAGAGAAACTTGAGGGTACATTCTCATTCCTCCAAGAATTTTACTGTTCCTCCCAGTGTCTTCATCCCAGAGTTTCCGTCTTTAAATGCTGTGAACAACACTGTTTCCACCTGCATCTGTTATTCATGTTACATGCTACTTCACTTTCTATGTAGATGCCTTGCCTTCCCTGGAGGTTCAACTCCCAGAGCATCTGTCAAATCCCCTCCTCGGCAAAATGGAGAAACTGAGGGCCAGAGGTATAACGTGACTTGCCTCCACGTATGTAGACCACCAGGGAGGGCTAAGGGATTAAATGGCTGCTAAGGTAGGTTAGGGTGTCCAGTGAGGATGACAGTTAATAGTGGAGAAAAACTGGAGAGGTGAGAACCAATTTGAGCCTCATATTTCCCATGTCTAAATGAGAAAAATACTTCACTGGGTTGCTCCTTGCCATTTCTAGGGGTTTAAAAATCCAACCATCCCCCAAAATGTTATTCCTTCTCTCTCCTTCGACTTGCTTTTCCAGTTAAGTATTACCCTTTCCTATCTTTTTTTTTTAAGATTTTATTTATTTACTTGACAGAGACAGCGAGAGCAGGAACACAAGCAGGGGGAGTGGGAGAGGGAGAAGCAGGCTCCCCAGCGAGCAGGGAGCTGGATGCGGGACTTGATCCAGGGACTCCAGGATCATGACCTGAGCCGAAGGCAGTCACTTAACCAACTGAGCCACCCAGGCACCCCCAGCTTGCCAGATTCTTAATGCAGTCCTTTTATATATATATATATATTTTTTTTTTTTTTTTTTTTTTTTTTAAAGATTTTACTCATTCATTTGACAGACACAGTGAGAGAGGGAACACAAGCAGGGGGAGGGACAGAGGGAGAAGCAGGCTCCCCACGGAGCAGGGAGCCCGATGTGGGGCTCTATCCCAGGACCCTGGGATCATGACCTGAGCCGAAGGCAGACGCTTAACGACTGAGCCACCCAGACGCCCCTGGCTTGCCAGATTCTTAATGCAGTCCTTTTATATATATATATATATATATTTTTTTTTTTTTTAAAGATTTTACTCATTCATTTGACAGACACAGTGAGAGAGGGAACACAAGCAGGGGGAGCGGGAGAGGGAGAAGCAGGCTCCCTGCCGAGCAGGGAGCCCTGATGCGGGATTCGATCCCAGGACCCTGGGATCAGGACCTGAGCCGAAGGCAGACGCTTAACCGACTGAGCCACCCAGGCGCCCAAAGATTTTATTTATTTATTTGACAGAGAGAGAGAGAGCGAGAGCACGAACAGAAGCAGGGGGAGGGGCAGAGGGAGAAGCAGGCTCCCCGCTGAGCAGGGATCCCGATGCGGGACTCGATCCCAGGACCCTGGGATCATGACCTGAGCTGAAGGCAGTCGCTTAACCAACTGAGCCACCCAGGCGCCCCCGGCTTGCCAGATTCTTAATGCAGTCCTTATATATATATTTTTTAAAGATTTTACTCATTCATTTGACAGAGAGACACAGTGAGAGAGGGAACACAAGCAGCGGGAGTGGGAGAGGGAGAAGCAGGCTTCCCGTGGAGCAGGGAGCCCAATACGGGGCTCGATCCCAGGACCCTGGGATCATGACCTGAGCCGAAGGCAGACAACTGAGCCACCCAGGTGCCCCAGTTTTGTTTTTTTTGTTTTTTTTTTAAGATTTTATTTATTTATTTGACAGAGAGATCGAAAGCGAGAGAGGGAACACAAGCAGGGGGAGTGGGAGAGGGAGAAGCAGGCTTCCTGCCGAGCAGGGAGCCCAACGCGGGGCTCGATCCCAGGACCCTGGGACCACGACCTGAGCCGAAGGCAGCCGCTCAACGACTGAGCCACCCAGGCGCCCAACCCTTTCCCATCTTATGTGCAATTGCACGTCTTTCCAGGAGGACTCCTCCGAGCCCTCGGCCACTCAGGACACCTGTACTTCTCTGCCATCATTTCATCACAAAAGTGATGAAACGATGTGTGGGGAAGGTGCCACGTCAGTCAGGTGTCTCTGCTTGGCCGGGGCAGAAGCTCCATGAGTGGAGCAAGTTTGTCTTCACCTCTGCTCGCTCCTGCCCTGTCACCTAGACCCAGTGGGGGCAAGGAGAGGTGTCTCGTAAGTCCTTGCTAAATGAACACCCCAGTACGTTTTCCATAAATAAAAGTCTATGTTCATGCTTCTTCCCAGCCCTTCTGGTAGTTGAGCCAAGTGACACATACTTAGCTATTTTCACCTCTCTTAGGTCAACCCATTCTTCTCTTTAAAAATGACTTAGTTCATGGTTTCTATGTAGTGATAGCAGCTTCCTGGTGTCTGATGTTTTATCTCTCATTTCAGTGTGAACAAAACAATCGAGGAAAAGTCACTTCTGTGTTTAGCTCTTTTGGCAAAACAAACCTCCCTCCTCCTTTTTCCCCCCACCCAGCATTTGCCCTGAATTTGACTTCACCACAGTCTACGTTAAGAACAGCAGCTAAACCTTCTTTGAAACTTTATTCACCGTGGCCAACAGAAGAAAAAAAAAAGAAAGAAAAAAGAAAAAAAAGAAAAAAGAAATTCCTTTAAAACGCTCTTTAATCTAGCTGGAATGCCATAGATTGCTTCCAGATGTGCACGATACAAAAGTCAATCAAAGCTATTTATACTGACACTCTACAGTCCAAACAATCTGAAGCCAAATGCCATGTCTCCGCTTCAACGAAGCTATAAATGTCAGTTTTGTTGAATTTGGAGAGGTGTTGAAGAGTTCATGCAAGTTTGAGTTCTTGACTCTTTTAGAGCCAGCGGTAATCTCAAAAGCGGGGAAATAAAACCATGACACACACACACTTTCGTAAATCCCCATCCTCACAGCGCCTACCTGACACCTCTCATATAGGACCTGAAAAGTACCAGAGGTTAGAAGACAATACTTAGTTTATAAGACAGAAGAATGTAGCTCTTGGACAAGACACCAAGGAATCTGGCCAGATCCCCATACCCCACCCTGAACCCAAACAAGCACGCTCGGGAGTCAGTCGGCTGTGTGGCTTGTAGTGATACCTTTTCGACATCGTGGCAATCCCACTGCTCTCCAGAGTGGCCCTGCACACAAAGGCCGTTCCTGCTGTCGGCACCATGCTTGGGGACCGGTGTGAGCACAGAGCCGGAGGTCCAGATGGCTAGCTGGGGACTTCTGTCATTTAGAGACATTTGCTATCTCTCTCTCCGCTGAGATGTCATCTCCAGGCTTGTGTTTCTACCTTATTCAGCAGCACGTTCCCAGTACCCAGCATGCAGTAGGCCACCAATAAATAATGTTGAAGGATTTCATATTTAAAACAAAAGATGGACTGTGCGTCTACTTTTTTCAGGGATATGTTTAATAATGGTGAATTCAGAAAAGGCACACCAGATACAGTAAAATAAAGTCAGCTTGGGTCGTGGGGCCAAAACCATGCAGCTGCAAATTCCACCTTGTGGACGAGGGGTGTGAGTTTGTACGCGCCTCCTAACGCCGCTGAGCCTCAGCCCTCTGTACCGTAGAGGCAACTCAAGGCGCCTAGCCCACCACGCAGCAGCTGCCAGGAGGCTGTTCTCGTTTCTCAGTAGGCCTTTGGTATTCATGCCTTTCCTTTGGCCCCTGTGGTTAGGAATTCACGTGTTTGAAAAACAAACGGAGCCAGAAACAACTCAAATTTGGAAACATATGTAACAAAGAGCTCAAAGCAAACATCAGCCAATTTTCATCCACAGATTGGCATGGCACAAGCGCTACATGAAATTTCTAGTACTTGCCAACAGTAACTTCATACGGTTGCCCCTACTACAGAGGGTCATGTGGAGGACCCTGCAGCAACATCCACTGCCCTCATGTAGAAACCCCCTTGCCAGTTACATTCACTCACGGGTCCTGGGTGCAGACAAACCGGTCTCCAATGCACACCCAGCCCCTTACCTGATTTTGTCAGGAAGCCACCCCCTTTCCTGTACATACTGTCTGCACCTCCTGTCACATTACAAAGGCAGAGCTGAGAGGTTATAACAGAAACTGAGTGATGTGCTATCTTGCCCCTTTACAGAAAAAGTCTGCTGACCCTACTCACAAACCTCGGCTCTTGCGTTAGACCATTTTCCTGTGCCCTAAATGTTGGCTATATTCTTCCTTTAACTCAAGGAAGGTCCTCAATTTTAGTTTTTCATCCGTAAGACAGACATAATAGCTAGCCTGAAAAGGTGAGAGAAATCAGAGAAAAAATGAAGTGTTAAGGCATTTAGCACAGTGCCTGGCACAGGATAAGTACAGAAGATGCAACAGCTTTATCATTGTCACCCATCAATATTTCTTTACTTATAAGCAGCGTAGGACACGTGAAATGATAAACAGCAAAGGATGTGCAGCCTTTGTATCACAGGACAATTCAAAACAGTGGGGGCACAGCAATCAGGAGGGCACTCTCCCTACAGGGAGCAGGGCCCAGGGGGCCCCAGCCACAGCTGTCATATGCGAATAGCAGACCAGCATTTCCAGGGCTCCCAAATTTCAAAAGACACTGGAGATCGGGATACTTATGCACAATCTCCCATTTTTAAATGCTGGCAACTTATTACAAATGTTTACCAGCTCCCCGTGAGCCAACAACAATGTATGGAGTCTTGTTTTTGTTTTTATTACAGAAGTTTGGGGAAAACTGAGTGGAAAAAGGAAAGGGAGGAAAGTAGAAGATGGCAGGGCACCTGGGTGGCTCAGTTGGTTAAGTGTCGTCTGCCTTCGGCTCAGGTCATGATTTCAGGGTCCTGGGATTGAGCCCCTCATCGGGCTCCCTGCTCTGCAGAGAGCCTGCTTCTCCCTTTCCTCCCTGATTGTACTCTCTCACTGTCTCTCCTTCTCTCTCTCTCAAATAAATAAATAAAATCTTTAAAAAAAAAAAAAAAGAGTGGAAGATGGCAGATATTCACATTGGAGTTGAGGCAGAGTATCTTCCTTTGGCCATTCAAACAAAACAAAACACTAAAACTTTTCTGGTGAAGCTTTGCTATTTGTGCATCTAATTTTGTGACATCAAACAAAAACTTGCAGCCATCTTTCTCAGCCTCAAGAAACCACTGTCCCTACACTTTTTCATCTACCCACAACCATTCAAGCATTTATTTTGCTACTAAGTGAAACACTATATTTTTAAGCCATGCTGCACAATACCCTCCAAACTATAACCTTCTGGTCCTCCTGCCATGCACCTCAGATGTGAGATAGAGCCAAGCATCCATCCTTTGTCCCCACTGTGAACAAGTGAGCAGAGGTTCAACAAAACCCTCAGGGCAATCAAAGTTCTTCCAGAGTCCTGCATCTCTCGGCCTTAGTACAGCTTGATGATCTTAACCATCAGTAACCTGGAGACACAGATGTCACTGATACTTAAAAGGTCTACTTTTGACTTCCTTGGAAGATGAGGTCTGGGAGAACATCCACGCACTTTTCTTGAATCTAAGCTTCTCAGTAACATGAGGTAGAAGGCTTAAGCTAACAAGTATTTATTGTAGTTTTTTTTTTTTTTTTAAAGATTTTATTTATTTGACACACAGAGAGAGACAGCGAGAGAGGGAATACAAGCAGGGGGAGTGGGAGAGGGGGAAGCAGGCTCTCCGCCAAGCAGGGAGCCTGATGCGGGGCTCGATCCCAGGACCCTGGGACCCTGACCTGAGCCGAAGGCAGACGCTTAACGACTGAGCCACCCAGGCGCCCTTTATTGTAGTTTTTTGATTTGAGCCAAATGAGCTAAGCTGAGATTTGTTTCTCAGAACCTTCTTCTCTCCATGGGTTCAAGTTATAGTTGGTCAAGAATAATGTGCCTGAGAGCTGGAAGGCAGAAAAGAAGCAGTGGCCGTTACTTGCTGAAGGCCTTGTGTTTAGCTGCAGTCCTCGCTCGTCCTTGTTCTGCTCCAGGTCTACCTCTAGCTCTTCTCGACTGCTCAGCTGGGGGTCTGGCAGAGTTCCAAGGCTCCTCACTGATGCGTGGTAGTGGATCCACAGACTAGCAGCTGGGAGAGACGGCCTCCCTAAATCCTCCTATGCACTCCCTTTAGCAGTCCCATTTTGAAAACCGGACCTGCTTTTGTGTCGGTGACTTCTCTGATTGACCACGTGTCACCCCTTCAGACATTTGCTTCCCAGCTCCTCCTACAATGAAGATCTAATTCCCAGGATGAATCCCTTACCCTAGACTCACTGTGGGCTCTGCTTTCCTGACTTAATCCTGATTAATGCAATTCTCTTTTATAACAGTGAAGCAATGGCTCTGTTGTCTCCATCCCACAGCCTGTGAATTCTGAGGGGGCCGGGACTCTTTCACCCCTTAAGGCTTCAGAGCCTCCTTGATAGTATTTGCTCAATAAATATTGATAAAATAGAAACATTAATTGATCTGTATCATCAAACGCTCCCACTGTTTTGAAAACAATAGCACAAATTTTATTATTAGCAAAAATCCAAGTGAAGGGCTGGCAACCAAAAGACATTTCATAATTGAGTACATGAGGGGTTCCTGGGGGGCTGAGTCAATTAAGTGTCCAACTCCTGATTTCGGCTCAGGTCATGATCTCAGGGTTGTGAGATGGAGCCTCATGTCAGGCTCCACAGAGCATGGAGTGTGCTTAAGATTCTCTACCTCTCCCCTGCCCCTTGCCTGTATGTACGCTCTCTAAAAAATAATAAAAATAATAATAATTGAGTAAATGAGTAGAAGGAATGACAAGCTGATGTGTGATCAGTGACTTTTCAATTCAACTTAACAGGTTTCATTGAGTGCCTGTGGGGGTACAAAATACTATATCCACTGCATGAGGTAATATATTCTTTTATGATTGACAACTGAGTTGTTTTCTTTTCTAGCATTAAAAAAAAAACAAAAACAACCACAAGATAACCTTGAATTACATCTTTGTGAACTTTTGTAATATTTGCAGGATAAATTCTCAGAAGTCAAGTTGCTAGAACAAAGGGGAGGGGGTGTGCAGTTCAGCTGTAATATCTGTCCCCTGCTGAAACACCTTCCATCTATGTCCTATCAGTTTATACTTCCACCATTCGTGTATTCAAGTGCCAGTATCCCACATACCCTGACCAAAGCTATATAGGATCAAACTTTTCTATCTCTGCCAATCTGATAGGGGAATAATGGCCTATCAATGTTGTTTAAAGTTAACCTTGCTTTTGAATATGCGGTAGTGCCTTAAGTTCTCACCTCTGCTTCTCTTCAGATCCACATAATCAATAATCTCATCGTGGGATGGGATTAACTTTACAAACCAACAAGGGATACTTAGCATTTATGTGGCACTTCCACTAATGACAAGAACTGGCTTTGAGGAAAAAAGTGTTGTTGCTAATTATCATAGCCCATAGGGACATTAGCTTTTACTGTCTTTGTTTTACCATTCTTGCCTTAGGTAAGTGGAAGGTGTGGAAAGGCAGGATCCATTATGCCGACTATAGGTTAATTAAGATAGATAAGACAGCTGGCTGTTTGCGGATGTCTTTCACAATACAATCTCAAAGCTATTTTTGCCAACATCGGCTGGTGTTAGCACCAAGAAACACAATTAGTACTTTTGTGAAGGATGGCCCTATACACAGTTTTTTGGGAGAAAGAAAATATTTTTAACTTAATTGACACTGCTGTGATTACAGAGTTAGTACAAGGGTGTGGAGGTTTAGGGGGAAAAAAAATTCTTCTAATAGTTTTAATCAGGCTAAGACCTCCCAGGAATAGTAAGGTACTAACTGTAACAGTAGCATGTTAAGGAAAGTCAAATTTATTAATTTTCTTACTGTATTTTTCCTGATGCTAATTCTATTCAGGCCATACTTAGGCTTTTTTTTTTTTTTTTTTTTTTTGGTTTTTACTTTTTGAGCATTAACAATCCCCTAAAAATGTATTAAGAGTTTAGAAAAGTGTATAAAGACATGGAATTATTTACAACTACCCTTTTTAGTTGTTCTTCAGACCATGGTAAGGCAAGAGGTTTGATATTCTCAGGTGTGGCTAATGGAAACAAGTCTGTCCTGATCATTACCCCCATGTGCTTGCTACACAGGAGGGGGAGGTGGGAGACCATTAGCTAAGAGGAAGCTAGAGGTCAACAGAGTAGGGGAACACCAATGAACTTAACCAGTTTTCACTGCATTCTCTTTGCAATGTTTTCTTCTCCCTACTCTCTTACCCCTTCCCCAAATTCCCTACTCCGGGTACTGGCAAAACATCTGTACTTTCCAGGGGGGTGGTGAAGTTTATAACCCATCTTTTCCTTAAAACAATTAGTGCTCTTGCCCTGGGAATCTATAGGAAAAGTTCATGGGTCAGAAAGAGGACAACTGAACTTGCTCAGGGCCTGCCTCATATGTTTCTGCTGCTAACAGCTTCATAGTGTGAGAACCGATACACACGTGTGTGTGTGTGTGTGTGTGTGTGTGTGTGTGAAATAACACTAACTCTGAAAGTGGTACCACACTAGTCTGTGGTTCTCAATGTGAAGGTAGGGAGGGGAAGCAATTGTCCCGCTGGGGCACGTTGGACGATGTCTGGACATATTTTGGTTGTCCCGACTTGGTGGGAATTAAGTGCTCCCCGCCCCTCCCCAGTGAGTAGAGGCCTGGTTGCAGATCATACAAGGCACCAGACAGCCCTTCACAGCAAAGATGACCATGCCCAAAATGTTAATAGTGCTAAATCGAGAACCCTACTCTAGCTGATCAGAACAAAGGTTCTATATT
The DNA here is from genome assembly GCF_029215605.1 of Mirounga angustirostris. Taxonomy (NCBI): domain Eukaryota; kingdom Metazoa; phylum Chordata; class Mammalia; order Carnivora; family Phocidae; genus Mirounga; species Mirounga angustirostris. Next base: position 138,283,592 of record NW_026991709.1, on the reverse strand, counting down.
CCTCGGAAAGAAGGTGACTGGGAAAAAGCCTCCAGGATAAACACCCTGGGATGAGAGTATTTAGACTGATTTTCTGTTGCATATCCTTGTTGAAATGGGGAAAGAAGGGGTCTTTTTGTTTTGTTTAAAGTTAACCAATATTGGAATATCTAAAATGCACTGAAGAAAAATGAGACAAAATATGCCAGGGCCCCTGACTCTTGAAGAACATACCTTAAGGATTATAAGAAGCAGGCAGACATATTTAATAATTTCCCAAGAGGGCTCCAGAACATGATACAAGTAGAAACCAGGTCCTCAACAGGGCCCGATATTCTCCACAGCTTTTCCAGAAAGCTGCAGGACTCTCTCAAAGTTACGTGACAAAATATTGAATGTTCCCTCAGGTCCTCCAACTGAAAACAGCTAAACTTCTCTAGCCCAGATTTATTTAATAGTTATCAGGAGGAGGCATGAAATAATGTAATACAATTACATTTTTTTCTCAATTTTGTTAAACATGTTTGCCATTATTGTGATTATGTCAAATTTTTAACCAAAACCAAATCTGTGGAAGAATATGGAATTAAATATTGAGTCCAATAAATATTAAGTCCAATACTCTTTCCTTAATTATAAAATTAAGCATCACATTCTCAACCTAGCTTAATGACCACAGAAAAAGGCACAAGAAATTACTCCTGGGTGATGATTTTAAAAACACAGAGTAATCTTCACCTCACATTGCTGGCTGAATATTAAAAAAAAAGTGGAACTATGTAATATTTTTCCTCTCCCTGACCTTTCTCAATCTCACACAGGCTCGAGCAGAAGATAATAATTATTTTCCAGTAACATAATAATAGAAAAGGTATTGACCAGCAATACAATCTCCTTGATCACCCTGCATGACTCCATTCTCAGTACTGAAAGCTCAATTTGATGGCATGAGATACCTGTCTCTAAGAGTAATAAAAGGGCTTTCCAACCGCACTACAACTGAAGGATGTGATCTGTCTTGCCTGACACCATATTCCGTGCATCCCCAAATTCAGTAGCCCTGCCTCATACATCATCAAGCAGATATGTTCACTCTGGTAGGATTTCTTGGACCTAGTGTTCTACGGCAGCTAAATGCAACAGAAGGATTTCTGTCTTCTAGTCTGTACCATGTTAATTTCCTTTTCCCATTTGGATGAAATAGTAGCATGACCCTTATTGCCCATTCCTGAGATGAAAAGCAGCCCTGCTGTGCCACATGTGACTTATTCACCGGTTTATGGACCTCGATCTCTCGAAGGATTATCTTTAATACACAAGGTATCCTGGAGTGCTAAATGGTGCTTCGGGGTGTCGGTGAAGTGGTTGAGAAATGGGTCAGAATCACATGGAGAAAAGGAAACTCCCCACTGGCCACACATTTTAAAGAGCTAAGAAGGCTCATCAGTGAAGACCAAGAAAAAGGCTCCCATGGGCCATTTATCTGTAAACAGAACTTGGAAATACTTTCCACTTGGAATTTATTCCCAGTTTTGAAGCAGTTATGCAAATCAGAGTTGGGCCAAACTCAAGACCAATTCATTTAATTTATTTCTTATCCTTGGAATTTACTTTTTTGAGCGGGGGGGTGGGGTGGGCAGTAGGGGCTTCTGCTTTCTAAGAGGAGGAAATGTATCAGTCGTTTGACTCTTGGGTTCTTTAAAACTGACCTATGGTTTTATGAGAGTTGGAAGGATATTAGTGAGAAAAATCCTGGGGAACAGAAGTGTTGCAGTTTAGACTCAGCTTTCAGACGGTGAGCAGGTCTTCTCCAAAATACTTTCCTCTTCCACAAAGTGCCCTCTTTCTGAGTATAGAACCTGAGCGCCAAACCAGCTCCATCTCATGAAAACAGGTGCAAAAGGAAAGGTGAAGTGGGACTACCATACACAGCAGTCAGGAACCCTGTCCCAAATGTGCCTTCCTGGGCTTTCCTGTGGAGAATGAGAAATAACCCCGTCCCCAGGGTGGTGGTGACAATATGTCTTGGTTCCCCTAGGCCAGTGACAGGCCAGAACTGAAATAGAAAAGGGGCGGGAGTATGGTAGGATAGGAAACAGTAACATCAGGAAGGGGGCAGGAGACAGCCAGACCTTCCACTTCCCCATGAAAGGCTCTCCTCTTGGACCAGCTTTCCTCGCTCCCAACTCCCCTTTACTCTAACATACTGGAAACCACAGAAGCACTTCTCACTCCTCCTCCTTCCCTTTCTACATCCACTCTATCTGCACAACCGATGTGTTTTTACCGGGCTCGTGGCTTCCTCTCCCCAATTCCAGTGGAGCTATCCACGTCCATCATTTTAAGTTATACTTGGGCAGTAAACTCTCCCTCTTGCTGAACCCCATCTCCCAAATTCTCAGTGGAAGAAGTCTAAGTGAGGCCCAGGAAGCTGCAATTCTAGCAGTTTCCCAAGGGATGCTGATGCCGATACCGCTAGTTCAGAGACCCAACTTTACTATTTTTTTTTAATTCTTATGTTAATCCCCATACATCACATCATTAGTTTTAGATGAAGTGTTCCATGATTCATTGTTTGTGCACAACACCCAGTGCTCCATGCAGAATGTGCCCTCCTCAATACCCACCACCAGGCTAACCCATCCTCCCACCCCCCTCCCCTCTAGAACCCTGTTTGTTTTTCAGAGTCCATCGTCTCTCATGGTTCGTCAGAGACCCAACTTTAAGAACCACTGCCCTCAAGAGATGAAAAATGTGATGCACAAATGAGAGAAAGCCTGACTCCCTGCAGTTTTCTAAAGCAGAGCCTCCCCTCAACTGGCCTGTATTGGAGTCAGCCTGAGAGTTTATTAAAACACAAATGCTGGGGTCTACTCTTGGAGATTCTCGTTCATCAGGTCTGAGGGCCTGGGAGTTTGCATTTTGAACAAGTTTCCAGGTGATGTTGGGGCTGTCCAGGAACACGTTTTCAGAAGCACTGACGTAAGGATCACATCACAAAATGAGCCAAGTGGGGTGACCAACATATGGTAAAGCTGCTTGTTTTCATTTTGACTCAATACACAGTTACTTACACAACAGTTTTGAAATGATGAGGGCATATTTGCAGAAGAGTTTGAAAAATCCATGAGCCAAAGAAGACCCGCTTTTTTTTCCCCAGAGGGACTTAAGTGCACAAAAACCCTGTTTCTTTTTTAAAAACCTTTTTCAAGAGTACAGCAATGAGACAGCCTGCTGTGATGTAGTCAAAACATAAACCATATACTGAGGCTTAACTACTGAACTGAAAGTAGAATCCCTCTGGGGTTGCCTGCATTTTGGATATAGTTCACATACTGGTTCTTTGAAGCCAAACACACATTTAAATGGGTTACTTATATTTGCCTTTGAGGGTCATGAGGAAAAAAAAAATGTTTTGAAAGAAATCTTTTTGATAAAAATCTTTCCAACTGTGAGAGACAATAGAATTGTTTTTTCTTTATATTAAATTTATCTTCTGGGTGACTGTGCCATATGTGAGAGAGATACATGCTTCTATGTCTCTGGTTTGTATAGACATAGAAATGAAAATGACTTGGGGTGCCTGGGGTGGCTGAGTCGGTTAAGCATCTGACTCTTAATTTCAGCTCAGGTCAGATCCCAGGGTTGTGAGATCAAGCCGTGTATCTGGCTCCCCGCTGGGCATGGAGCCTGCTTAAGATTCTCACTCTCCCTCTGCCCCTTCCTCCCTCTTAAAAAAAAAAGAAAAAGAAATGAAAAGGACTTGTCAATTATATAATAAGTGATAGGATCCCAGAATTTTAGAGTTGAGAGTCACCTGAGAAATCATACAGAGGGGATACACTTTAGAGAGCAGAAACTGAGACTCAGAGAGGCTATTCTTGCCCCCAAATCACCTGATTTGTTTGGGCAAGACGAAGATTCAGGTCAACTGACCCTAGGGCTCCCTCTTCCCATGATGCTCTGCAAATTCACTGCCTTATCTAAACAGCTCCCCCTTCCAAACCCCATTTCTCCTTTCATTCTGGAATCTTCTTGCTTACTTCTGCCCATATCCTATCATTCACATCCAATAAATTCTTCCTTTATAATTTCAGAGGAAGCCATTCTACTTTTCCATCCCTCATGATAGAATTCTACTTAAGAACTATGGGACTCAGTGGTGTGCTGGAGCTAGTTTGTATTGGCTCTTCAGAACTCTTTGTTAAATTTTCAGAAATTTTGCTACCTGATTGTTAAACACAGCCATTAGTAAAAAAAAATATATATATATACATATATATATGTTATCTTGCAAAAAACCAAATGATATTATCAAAGAAAAGACTAAAACCTCACCTCTAACTTTATTACATTTTACTGTTATCGATGGTCTTGAGGTTATTTACATCTATTGCATATGGATGGTGGAATTGCTATGGAATGGTGCCCGAGTATACATCTGGTCCCAAGTCCATGTTCAGTGAAGTCATATCGGTAATCTGAAATCAGCCACGGTGGAAGTATTTACACCACAGAAATTGGCAAATGCCACAAGTAAGGATTTTTCTTCCCGGAGAGATGTTTGTTAAAAATTTCTCAGCACACCACTTGTTACGGGCTGAATTGGGCCTCCCTCAAAATGTGACTTTATTTGGAGAAGGCCTTTAAAAGAATTAATTCAGATTAAAAGAAGTCATATTGATGGGTCCTAATTCAATCTGACTGGTGCCCTTTTAGGAGGAGAAAATCTGGATACATAAAAGGACACCAGGGACATGCACATGCAGAAAAAGGGCCATGTGAGGTCACAGCAAGAAGGTAGCCAACTGCAAACCAAGGTGAGGAGCCTCAGAAGAAACCAAACCTGCTGACACCCTGATCTTGGACTTGTAGCCTCCAACACTGAGAAAATTAATTTCTATCATTTAAGCCACCTAGTCTAGAACTTTGTTATGGTAGGCTGGGCAAGCTAACACAACTGTACTTGGACCTACTCACACATAGGTTCTAACCATGAAATCCTTGACTTCTAGGTTTTATAACTCCCTTTCTCGTGTATCTCACAACATTATGCAAAAGTGCAGGTATCTACAAAAGTCCACAACTTTTAATAAATTCATCAGTTAAGAAAGAGGATAATTCTCTTTAAGAACTTAAAACTCACTTTCTGCTATTCTTCTATTTCATCTAACTTGCACATTGTTTCTTACAGCACAAACTATCAATCTCAGTATTTTGGAACTGCTAACTATTAAGCTGAACCATAGGAAATTGCTAGTAGTTGGCCATTTTTTTTTTTGAGTTATGAAAATGGCAATGTCCTATGGTTCAATTTCATAGAATTTGTGCTGCTTGGTACCTCTGTCAGATGTCTCATCCTTAGAAGGCTTTAGCAAACTGAAGATTATGAGTGGGATTCACATGACAAATACTATGATCCACAGACAAATACTGTTTGTCCCACAAAGTGTTTATTTGCAATTTGAATTAGCTCCCAACATTTAAAAACTGAGCAAGTGCCCCAAGAACTTTGAGGTTCTGGGTTCCTTGAAACATGAATGATCAGGCAATACTGTGCCTGGAAACCAGTCACTCCTGGAAACCAGTCTTTCAACATGGAGCACACTCTCCAGATTGTCCCAGTCCCTTACACAAGCCATGTCGCCCATCTGTAATACCTGCCTGGTCCTAGGCATATCCACGTGGGTAACTGAAACCTATCCTTCCTATTCTTTTTACTTCTTTATCCGGCTCACATCTCATCAGCCAGCAGGATACATACAAAGTGGAGATAATGAATCATCTAGAGTCAAGATGGCAAACCTAGAAAGATAGGTTCCCCAGGACTCAGTGCCATTCATATTTGCACACAAGTCAAATGGAGAAAGGCTCTGAGGCCCAAAACCTATGGGTACCAAAGTTATTAATAAAATAATTTGCTGACAACTCCTATGAATATTTGGCATCATCTGAATACAATTAAATGACACTTAGGGTTCACCTTGGAAGTGCTATACAGATGAAAATGTCATAATTACTGTATTTTAGAAGGACAACCTTAAAGGAAAAATATCAAATCTTTATTCATGTAAATGCTTAGTACTTTCATTGGCAGATACGTTTCTAACCTATTTTTTTAATTTCAAGATCTCATTTCATTTATCTTGCTGCAACTGAAATCACTGCCTAATGGCTCTCTGGTCTGTTAGTTGGGTTACTTCTAATATTTAAGGCCTATTCTAAGTTGCTTTCTTGATAAGAAAAGATGCCTAAAAGAAGTTCCTTATCTGCAAAGAAAATACACAGAAATTGATCTCAAAGGCACAATTTGTTCCTTAATTAATGTTTATGATGGTCTCCATAATCACACTCAAATGCTATTACTTTTAATCATGTCAATTTATATGGATTGAAAAGCACAACACAATGTATCTCTATGATCTCAAAGTTTGGAAATATTTCTGAGTGTGAATTGGCCTAAGTATCCTCTGATAGTTTTATTGACTAGCAGTCAATAAATAATATTAACCCAATCATTGCATTTTGGCTATAGCCACTAAATCACACAATCATTTCAAAAACTAATGAAGAAAAAAAAATAGAACTATCTAGGTTTCCTCAGGCTACAAATAAAAATCTACAAAAATCTCATGCATTTCCTGTTGTAATCATCCTAATTTTCTAATTTGACAGTAAGGGATTAGACTGTTATGGAGGGCTCATGAGAGAGCATGTTTCTATGGCTGATTAATAATGGAAGACTCTGACATTAGAGCTTGGTAGTCCTTAAGGATTACCTAAGGCCAGTTTCTTCATTTCACAGATATAGAAACCAATGTCTGATGAGAAGCAGTGAATTGTTCAACAAGACTAAATCCTGAACTTCAGTCCATGATAACAACACACACATACATGCACACGTACATATCACACTCAGATATAACCTCCATCTATACCCCAAGACATCCACATCCAGAGAGATTTCTGCATGTTACCTTTTAATTTACTCTTACTTAATTCCTCTAGATTATGTTGTCATTTTAATGACTGTTCAGATAGCTATTCTAATCTATTAAGGTTTCCCCAGAAAAACTCACATAGAGAACTTCTGCTCAATCCTTTCATAGCTGTATTATAAATACACACCCATATATCACACTTAACCTATTTCATACTCTCATGATGAGTCACTCATCCTAATAATGACCCTTGGCCAGTAAACCCACACTATAGTTTTGACTGGAATACAAGAAAGTTAAGTTCCCTCTGCCACAGAGCCTTGCCACCTCCCTTTCCTTTATGTTGGAGCAAATTTCAGCTGCCTCAGTAGATCCTGTGAGTGCTCATCAATACATACTGAACTAGTAGTCCCAGGCTTTCATTTCACTAACAAAAAGGCAAAACCAGCTTTCATCTCAACTCCAGTAAATGAAGAGAAGACATGGGAGCCCATTACTTTAACTGTGTTGGCCAATTAATAATCTTCTCAAGTGCCTAGAAATTATAAGATAGATTTCTTGATTAATCAGACCCAGGCTAAAATTATGACTGGGCTTTTCTCACAAGTATGGTGGGGTATCATCTAGTCCCTATGGTTTTGAGGAATAGGTCACATATTCCAAAAGTTCTGAAGGTTGTGGTGACATGGGGCCCTAAAATGAGGTGTTCTGACTTCTAGGCCCAGGCAAGCCCCGTTGTCACAAAAAGTCTCTGGTCTCCAGACCCAGAGGTGTCCTCCTGGGCTGTAACAGTAGCTGCCTCCATCTCCCTCCCTCTCGTTTCTCTTCCATGAAGCAGCTAGACTCATCTGAGTGAATACGATCATCTCCTCTGCTCAGAGTCTTATGATGACTGTTGCCTGAGTATAAAAGTAAACCTCCAAGGTTTTGCTCTATCAGGCTATTCCTGACATATCCACCCTCCTCTTGTCTATCCTATTCCTTCTGCTCCAGCTCACCTGTTCCCTTCGCCAGCCTTTCCTTACTTCACCAGGCTGCCACCAGATCTCTGTCCAGCCCCGATCCCTTTCCAGGGAATGTTCTTTGTTCCCCTCCACTCCTTGTTACCTACAGTTCATTATCTCAAGCTTCTGCTCAATTGTCAGTTCTTCAGGGAAGCCTTTCTTGCCCTCCCTCCCTCTTAGGAAATGTAATTAAAACTACAATGTGAGGGGGCCCCTCCCTGGCTCAGTCAGTTGAGTATCTGACTCTTGGTTTTGGCTCAGGTCATGATCTCAGGGTCCTGGGATCAGCCCTGAGTTGGGCTCCCTGCTCAACAGGGAGTCTGCTTGAGATTCTCTCTCTCCCTCTGCCTGTGCCCTTCCCCCTGCTCATGCACTTGCTTGTGCTCTCTCTAAAATAAATAAATAAAATCTTAAAAAAAAAAAAAACTACAATGTGATTTCACCCTATACTCAACAGAATGTTTAAAACAAAAATGATTGACACTACCAAGGGCTAGTGAGGATATAAAGGAACTAGAAATCGCATACATTGCTACTACAAATGCAAAATAGTGCAGCCATTTTGGAAAAACAGTTTGTCAATATCTACTAGCGATGGACATGTACACACTTTGATCAAGTAATTCCATACCTGCTAATTCTCTATACCCACCAAAAATGTGCACTTTTTTTTTTTAAAGATTTTATTTATTTATTTGAGAGAGAGAGAGCACATGAGATGGGGGAGGGTCAGAGGGAGAAGCAGACTCCCTGCTGAGCAGGGAGCCCGATGTGGGACTCGATCCCGGGACTCCAGGATCATGACCTGAGCCGAAGGCAGTCGCTCAACCAACTGAGCCACCCAGGCGCCCAAAATGTGCACATTTTTATTAAAAGACATGGAGTAGATTGTTCATAGGAGCACAATTTATAACAGACAGAAAATTAGGAAATACTCCCATTGCCCATTTTCACATCTAGTTGTAAATCTCTGATTCTCTGATTATATAATCCTGCTTCAGTAATTCAACACGTGAAACTGGGAAGCCAAGGACCTATACAGTAGAACTAATTTTGTAAGACCAGCACATATTCAGGCGAGGGAAAGAAAGACTTGTGTCTCTGGCTGACCACTATTTCTCTGACAAGTAGTACAGTATTTGGAACATTACAGGTCCTTGATTTTTTGTGCTTTTTGTTGAATGAATGGGAGACTGAATGCCTACTAAACTGGCCAAGTATTTTTTCAGTGTACAGTACCCTCAAGTGAACCAAAATACCAAGATCAATCAGTCTCTCTTACTTCTCCCACCCTGGTTCGTAATACCTAAGTATGTAAGTCCATTCCTTAAGTCTTAAGACTACATCCTGCCAGACTCTACTTCCACTTCCCATTAGCATCTCGTGTTCTGGTCAATTTACAGCTTGTGAGGTAGGTTGTTAGCTCACTTACAAGGAGACACCTTAGGGTACTTTTGATCCAATTGGAGAAAATAGGTAATAAACTATGGCTTCCAAATGAGACTGTAAGTCAATCTTCTTTGATAGTATTTCCAGTCAGGTAATACTAGAAAAATTTTTTGACTGACTTGAACATAGAAAGGGTGAAGATTTTTTTAGGGATGGAGATTAAATTATTTTTTTTTAAAGATTTTATTTATGTGACAGAGAAAGACACCAAGAGAGTGAACACAAGCAGGGGGAGTGGGAGAGGGAGAACTAGGCTTCCCGCTGAGCAGGGAGACCGACATGGGGCTCAATCCCAGGACCTTGGGATCATGACCCAAGCCGAAGGCTGACACTTAATGACTGAGCCACCCAGGCGCCCAGGGATGAAGATTAAATTATTAAGAAGAGATTTAGGGTATTTCTTACTTCAAGATGTAAAATTGTATTACACCAGGAATATACTACTTACAGAAATACTAATCCTGTTTCAAACAGTATTACTGAAATTCCACATATATCTTTTAAATCTGTCTTCACCATCAAGAGAACCATACTTTCATCAGCTAAGAATTTTCCAGACTATCGTTTTATTTCCATTTGAGATGCTGACTTTTTGAGTCCATGTAAAATGATACCACTGGAAAATTTAAGTCAAGCCTTAAGCACTCATTTGTAAAACCTTAGGATTCATTACTTATTTATTCATCCTTTAAGTGTTCATGGTCTCCACAACACAAGCACTTGCTCTGTTGTTTTTGAAAGTGATCTTCAAAAGCCTTCTAGCCAATGAAATCCAACACCATGTTACATTTGTCTCTTTTTAAAAGACCAGTTCTTCTCACATGGCCCCTATACGTATTCAAAACCAGCATTAATGGAGGATGTATTAGGCTAATGTGTTTTACCCAAACAAGATTCTTGGTTGTTCAAAATCAAGTGACCATGAGACTGCTCCACAGGTGCGACACTCTATAAAGACCTCAGGATAAATACACACCTTTTATTCTGAGGGCTTGTTGTGGACATAATCCCCAATTTACATTCAGTCATGTATGAAAGGCTGCATGCTTTGTGGAGGTTGGAAGAGGTCCCCAAAACGACGCAGCTGCTACCACCACCCACCACCACCCACCACCACCACCCACCACCACCCCATGATCTGTTCCCCAGGGTTTAGGGCATGAGGCTTGGGTTGAGGGATGGGGTCGGAGGACAGCCTCTCTGGGGCAGCCACCTAGAATCTCTTTAATGTCCAACTCCAAATTCTAAGTCCTGCCTTGCTGGCTACAAAGCCAGTTTCCCCATAGGAGACTTCACCATATGGAACCCAATGAAGCTCAAACCACTTAGCAAGGGGTCAGCCTGAGGTGGATAACAGAGCGTTTCACAAATACCCTGTCGTTCTTCTTGAGTATCTTGCTAGGTACCCTCCTAAGAAGCAAGGGAATAATCATGCTATGCCTCAGCCTCCTCCAGCCTCCTCCTGCAGCCGAAGGGGATGGAAATGAATGCCCTACCTGTCTGTCTTTTGAGCGAGTTATGAGGTTTGGTTATTTTCTCTGCTTCCTTCTCAGAGGCACAGATAAAAAGCTCTGATGTTCACATTCACCACACATTATGTATTAACGCAAATTAAGCTTTCTGAACCCTGAGCTACAAAGAATTATTTTTAGAAGGTTATAAACCTATGAAGAAGAAAGTAAAAGGGATCTGGTATCACTGGTACTGTCATATACCCAGCTGGATTCCGTATATGCCGATCCCCACCTGGCCCCACCCGCAATGGCAGGGCTCACTTCCCTCTATGCAGTCCTTCCCATGCTATGTGACACTATTTCTCCAATAATCATATTGGGGTTTTGCCTCATTTTTTTCCCTTGGATTTCCATCACACTCAAATAGAGTTCTAAATTTGATTCCACATTTTTAAGGCATTTAAAAAAATAATCATTCAATTATGCTGGGTATAAAATTCTCTCTACCCAGGACACCTCAGAGGATGCCACAGTCCAGTGTTCAAGTGAAGTATGACGCAGGACTTCCATGGCCACATTGAAAAGGTGATTTCCCAGGAGTCATCTCTCAGTTCAAGACATTGAACTTGAGGGGTGCCTGGGTGGCTCAGTCGGTGAAGCATCCAACTGTTGATTTTGGCTCAGGTTATGATCTCAGGGTTGTGAGATCCAGGCCCATGTTGGTCTCACACTAGGTATGGAGCCTGCTTGAGGTTCTCTCTCCTCCTCTTCCTCTGCCCTTCCTCACTTGTATGTTCTCTCCTCTCTCTCTCAAAATAATAAATTAATTAATTAAATATATAAATAGAAGACATGTAACTTTAAAAGAAGCTCAGTATATGAACAAGTCCTGTTTTTCCTTCTATTCATGGTCTAAATAGGCAGTACTTTTAAGCCAATCATAAATGTGAAGACTTCAGGTTTGTAAATGGGTTTACAGCATCAACTCTTGAGCTGGGAAGGTAAGGGGAAAAATGACTGATATGAGAATTTAAAAATAGGTATGCCCAGGGGCTAGTGCTGGTTTAAGTCTCTTTTAACATCAATCACCAAGAAAACTTGCTATTTAAGGACAATTTAATAGGGGTAGAACTTAAGAACTGGAAGGAATCAGAGTTTTGCATAAGCAAACTGTAGCCTGGGCAGGATATGTGCTTACCCAAGGTGAAGGAGTTGCAGACTCCAAGCCAGGCTTTCCAAATTTCCTGACTTCATGTACAGTGGTTTTTCTAACTACATTTGACCCTTGGAGAACACTGGGGTTAGGAGCACTGATCCCCTGTACAACTGGAAATCAGTGTTTAATTTAGACCCCCCCGCGCCAAATTTAATAGCTAAAAGCCTACTGTTGACTAAAAGCCTTATGGATAACAACCCATATTATGTTTTATGTATTATGTTCTGTGTTCTTTTTTTTTTTTTTTTAAGATTTTATTTATTTGAGACAGAGAATGAGATACAGCATGAGAGGGTCAAAGGGAGAAGCAGACTCCCTGCCGAGCAGGGAGCCCGATGCGGGACTTGATCCTGGGACTCCAGGATCATGACCTGAGCCGAAGGCAGTCGCTTAACCGACTGAGCCACCCAGGCGCCCTATGTTCTGTGTTCTTACAATAAACCAAGCTAGGGAAAGAAAAAGAAAAACAAGAGGAAGAGAAAATACATTTATAGTGCTGTATTTACTGAAAAAGAATCCACATATAAGGGAATCCATGCAGTTAAACCAGTGTCGTTCCAAGGTCAACTGTACATGGAATATTTTTTTTTTTTAAGATTTTATTTATTTATTTGACAGAGAAAGAAAGAGCACAAGCAGGGGGAGCTGCAGAGGGAGCGGGAGAAGCAGGTTCCCCACTGAGCAGGGAGCCTGACCTGGAACTCGATTCCAGGACCCAGAGATCATTAACGGAGCCAAAGGCAGACGCTTAACTGACAGCCACCCAGGCGTCCCTTATCTTAACTTTTTAAATAAATGTTATTTGCTTATCTGTCATAGGTTTCAAAATCAAGGAGTCAATGTCTTAACAACTGCCTATTATGAGTGACAGGATTCAAAGAGAAAAATAGTTATGATAAAGGAGATACCATTTAAGACTCTGAGACACATTGTCAAGATACTGAAATTCTTGACAACTCTCTGAAATAATCTTTCTAAACTGACTTGTCGGGGCACCTGCGTGGCTCAGTCGGTTAAGCGTCTGCTCAGGTCATGATCCCGGGGTCCTGGGATCGAGACCAGAGTTGGGCCTCCTGCTCAGCGGGGAGCCTGCTTCGCCCTTGTCCGCATTCCCCACTTGTGCTTGCTCACTCTTTCTCAAATAAAATCTTTAAAGAAAATAAACTAACTTATCTTTCTGTCCACTGCCATATTTGATTCCAGCCTATGATGACCAGTTCAACAACTGGTATTCCAGTTTGTAAGAGACCAGAATAGGAAGAATTATTATACTTACTATTTTTTTGTAACAACGCACTTATCAACCTTTGGTGGCCTACAGTTACAGGATGTATTGTCTGACTGTATTTGCTAAGCTCTGGGTATAATATGTTGTTCTACTCCAATACACCTGTGCTTATAGTAATTATGCCATCCATCCACTTAAACATTGAAAAATAGGCATTCTAAAACTTTAAATCCACCTACATATTAAGTGTTGAGACTATTCTTTTTGATCTTCCATTTAAAAAGGAGATGACTGGCCCTGATTCAGAGGCATTAAGTTTAGTAGTAGTTGTTAAAAGTGCCTTTTATTTTACCTTAAAAGAAAAAGAATTAGAGTTGACACGGTATTAATAAGCTGTCTTCCTGTTTCTATCTTATCTCCTGTCATATAGATATTCATCTTTTTTTTTTTTTAAGATTTTTTATTTATTTATCTGAGAGAGAGAATGGGAGACAGAGAGCATGAGAGGGGGAGGATCAGAGGGAGAAGCAGACTCCCCGCTGAGCAGGGAGTCCGATGCGGGACTCGATCCTGGGACTTCAGGATCATGACCTGAGCTGAAGGCAGTTGCTTAACCAACTGAGCCACCCAGGCGCCCCTGATATTCATCTTTAAACACAAAGGTACTTGATCAATCAAATAGCTGAAGTCAAGATAGTTAGGTGTACTGCTTTCTTAGAATATTATAGGAAAAAATGCTCCAGATAAACCAATGCTCTAGGGGAATCCTGACCTTCAGATTCCTTTTAAATTTTATATTTGAATTAATTGTTGACAGTAGATTCATCAAAATGGCAGAATTTTTCTTTCCTTTTCTTTTCTTTTCTTTTTTAAACATGATGAATGACTGGTTTAAACTTTAGGAAGGCATAGCCTGGGTCTCTGTGGAAACAAACTTTTTATTAACAGTCAGGAAAGAAATTAGGTATAATGGAGGTTAACGCTCACTTTAGAGGTTTGGGTGCTTAGGCTCTGAAAGGAAAAGAAAAAAAAATCAGCCGACTAGTGAACAATAGGGCCAGTATCCAAACATGGACGTGGTGGCTGTATTTTCCAATGACAGTGGCAACAGTATCTCTCATCCCATATGCTCTTTTGTAGCAAGATTCCGCCACTCCCAGCAAGACATGGAGCCTAACTCCCCAATATGAAGTGACTCATTTGTAACCAATAAATGCACTGAAAGTGATGCTGTGTGGCTTCTAAGGCTAGATCAGAGAAACCTGGCAACTTCTGCCTTGGTCTTTTGAAATGGATGTTTTTCTCAGAACCCCGAGAAGTTAGGGGATCTACTGAGATAACAAATAAAATGCTTGGGTCTGGCTAGCCATCATCACTATTTACTACTTGTAAGTGCCATCCAGAAGAGTGAGGGTGGACACCAGGATTTCTAACAGAGATACATTAGAATATAGACAAAATGTCAAGAACATAGGTAAGAGGGATGGAGAAAGGATGGGAGAGGAGGAGGACAGAAAGCAGAGATGAGGAGAGAAGGGACAGAAAAGGAAGAACAGATTGAGGTCACAATAATTCATTTAGATCTGATTTAAGAATAACTAAACTAGGTACCCTTCGAGAGAGTAGAGATAGTAACTTCCTAAAAGCACCTCCTATGGAAACAGATTACAAAGTGAAAGTGAAAACAACCTAAAACCCAGTGCTGAGGGTAAAAAAGTAAAAGAAAACCTATAGAATATGGTGCCAGTCCATCTTTAGCCAAAACCTTCTTGGAAAATAAAAATTGCCCCTAATTATAACCATCTTAGATAACATTCACCCTTTATTCCAACCTTCCCAATTGTTTTGACAGCCTGTGAAATTTCTCATCTCTCATGATAGTGTAAAAGCAGCAGAAAGACTTCCTTGTGTCTAAAAATAGCAGAGGAGAGAAGTAGAAGAGGGAACAGCTAGATCCTGAGGAGACTTGAGGATGGGGTACAGGAACAATTTAGCACTGACCAACAAGAACCAATGGTTGAGATCCAGATGGAATGATGGACATTTCAAAGGATACCAGTATAGGCAAATGATGCTGGACTCCACCCCTAATTCCTGGGCACTGTGTCCCTGACACTTGGAATACTCTGGGGGGCAAGGAAACAACACTTACAATGATCACAATTAAATCTCTGCCACCCCAGTGGAATAGGACTGGAGGATACATCATAATAAAAACTGACTAAAATTCCCCCCTCTGGAAAGTTTTATTTCCAGCACATGTAAGTGTGTGGTCAGATAATTATGCCCCCCCACACACACTTTCTTCTAAGCCCACCCTTGTGGGAAAAATGATGAATTTTACTGACTTTCTAATTAGAGTATTTCATGACAGGTCATTGAAAACTACATGTGTGGTATCTGTGAATGTTTCAAACCAGTGGTTCGAAGCCTAGGATGATCCTCCTTTCCCATTTTGCACCAGTAGGAATTGGTCAATGTCCAAAAGACATTATTAGTTATCACAACTGGGGGAGGAGGGTGCTTCTATATTATTTTCTTTTACTTTTGTACCCTCAACACTGGGTTTTAGGTTGTTTTCACTTTCACTTTGTAATCTGTTTCCATAGCAGGTGCTTTCAGGAAGTTACTATCTCTACTCTCTCTCGAAGGGTACCTAGTTTAGTTGGCAGCTTGTGTATAAAAGGTCAGAGATGCTGCTCAACTTCCTACAATCCATGGGGCAGCCTCCCACAACAAAGAATTATCCAGACTGAAATGTCAATACCACTGAGATTGAGAAACACTCTTCAAATGTTAATGCCCCAAGAGCTTTCCTTGAACATGGCCAAAAAAAATATCCAGGAAATATCTTAATCCCAGACTCCAGCTTCATTTCTTTCACATACAAATTTGCAAGTATAATGTGCTCTACATATCACTCAGCAATACTAGCCCTTTCAAAAGTTGTTACCAACTACAGGTAGGTGACTTCTATTTACTTAGGCTGAATTTGCCCCTCCTCAACTCCCAACGCTTGTCCACTTATTCAACCAACAAGTAGCATGCACCAAATTTTTCTACTGAAGGTCTGAAGATCTTATCAGGAGATCATTAAAGAAATTAATACATTCCAAGATTTTGTACAGTGTTTTCCTGTAAAAAGAGCCAAAGCAAAATCTTAGGGAATAATCCACTGGGGTCACTTGAACTGTGATGGGAGGAAAACAGGGTATGGCTAAATTTACTTATGAGGAGTCAAAGAGCCTTGGACTGGTCCGTATTTATATTATTTACAATCTACTGTTGACTCTCACTCTATGTGCTGGTCCACTGACTTCTTGAAATCCCTTGCAGTTCATATTCATGTGCATTTAGTCTAAAAGCACTAAATCTATTTCATCTATGACCACAAAGAGAAAATATCTCCGTCCTTGGAATAACTTACAGTGTATAGAGGAATAAATGGCTTTTAGAAATTTTAGACTGCATCAAGAGGAAGGCTATGGGAATCAGGCTCATTTTGTTGGCAATGTCTAAGCATTACAGTAGATGAATTTTTATATCAGTTTGGAATTATCGACACATCCTATTAAGGAGTTTCCCATTATGTCTAGTTCAGGAAAAAAAAAAATCTCTTAAACATAAATGAGGAAAGGTGTCAACCAGCCCTTCCACTCTGAAGACAAAAATAGTCCATTTATTTCACAGTACCTTTAGCAAGCTGTAAGGATAATATTATCTCCCCATGAAAGATTTAGTTTCTGGAAAGTACAAAGTATTTCTCACACCTCTTCACAAAACACACTGTAATAAGAAATTTAGAATGAACTTGAAAAACCCACGAATGTTAAATTCTTTGTGTTTAACAGATCCCATCCTATAAGCACTTTTAATTACCTCCTGATGCTTTTTGATTTAATGTAAGTTACTATGGTAAGTATTAGTGGGTATTTTTGAGGTGAAGTCACATCATTGTGTTTTTCTGTTTTTTTTTTTTTTTTTTTTTTTTTCTGCAGAACTTCAATTCTTCAGCATGTACATAAAGCCATCTGTTTATATGCACTCTGAAAGCCAGATTTTCCAAAACAGGAGAACACAAAATGTGGAAAGTTCCTGATTATAAGCATTTCAAATCTGTTTGTATATAAACAATGCTCTTTCCCTGATGTGTCATTCTCACAGAAAAATGCAAAAAAGGAGAGATGGTTTTATTCATTAGAGGCTCCATAAAGACAGTAGTATAGATGAAGTTAGGGAAATATAACCGAAGTAGAAGGGGAGGTGAGCATCTGAGGGTTTGTCTGCATAATTATTCCTATAATATCCTAGTTTCCCCTGGTCAAAATAAACCTTATTCTCAGTCCATATGTTTCTATTAGGGTTGATCTCACCCAACACCTCCAGGAATGGGGCCAGCTATTCCAGTCTGACACCAAAAACAAAATGTGGTGGTGGGGGGTTTAAAAATGTAGTGTTTTAGAATGTGTTCAAACTTAAGTTATCAACACAAAATAGCTTGTTATCAATACAGGTAGTTATGTAAGGCTCACAGTAACCAAAAGCAGAAACCTATAGACACCTAAAAGATAAGAAATAAATCTAAGCATTACTCTAAGTCCTAAAGCCACAAGAGAGCCAAAGAAGAAGAAAGGAACAGAGACCCACAAAACAGGCAGAAAGCAATTAACAAAATGAAAATAAGTACACACCTATCAACAATTACTTTAAATATAAATGGACTAAATTCTCTAATCAAAAGACACACAGTGGCTGATTGATTAAAAAAAAACCTCTATGCTTCAAATGTAAGGACACACACAAAGTGAATGGATGAAAAAAGATCTTCCATGCAAATGGAAACCAAAAGAAAGCTAGGGTAGCTGTACTTATATCAGATGAAGTAGACCTTAAAACAAAGACTGTAGTAAGAGACCAAGGAGGGCATTACATAAAAATAAAGGGATCAATCCAACAAGATGATATAACATTTTTTTTTAAAGATTTTATTTATTTATTCGACAGAGAGAGCAAGAGAGCACAAGCAGGGGGAGCAGTAGAAGGAGAGGGAGAAGCAGGCTTCCCGCTGAGCAAGGAGCCCGATGCGGGGCTCGATCCCAGGGCCCTGGGATCATGCACTGAGCCGAAGGCAGATGCTTAACCATCTGAGCTACCCAGGCACCCCGATGATATAACATTTTTAATACTTATGCATCCAATATAGGAAAACCTAAATACACAAAGCAAATATTAACAGACCTAAAGGGAGAAGATGACAGCAACATAATAATAGTAAGGGACTTCAATACCTTACATCAATGGACAGATCATCTAAATGGAAAATCAATAAGGAAACAGCAGCCTTAACACATTAGACCAGATGGACTTGATACATATAGAACAGTCTATCCAAAAGCAGAATACACATTCTTCTCAAGTACACAAAGAACATGGCCCAAAATAGATCATATGTTAGGCTACAAAACAAGTCTCAATAAATTTAAGACAGAAATCGTATTAAACATCTTTTCTCACCACAGTGGTGAGAAACCAATTACAAGAAGAAAACTGGAAAAACCACAAATATGTGGAGATTAAAAAAAAAAAAAACAAAAAAAAAACAAGCTATTGAATATCCAGTGAGTTAATGAAGAAATCAAGGGAGAAATTAAAAAAAAATACCTTTGAACAAATGACAATGAAAACACAACACACCAAAATTTATAGGATTCAACAAAAGCAGTTTTAAAAGGGAATGTCTTTGTGATAGAGGCCTACCTCAAAACATAAGAAAAATCTCAAAAACAATCTAACTTTACATCTCAAGGAACTAGAAAAAGAACAAATGAAGCTAAATCAGTAGAAGGAAGAATACAAAAATCAGAGTGGAAATAAATGAAAGAAACACAAAAAGACAATAGCAAAGATTAATGAAATGAAGAGCTGGTTCTCTGAAAAGAAGCAAAACAGACAAACCTTTAGCTAGACATACCAAGAAAAAAAATAGAGAGCCCAAATTAACTCAGAAATGAAATAAGTTATAACAGATACCACAAAAATACAAAGGATCATAAGAGACTACTATGAATAATTTTATAGCAACAAATTAGAAACATAGAAGAAATGAATAAATTCCTAGAAACATACAGCCTTCTAAGACTGAACCATGAAGAAATAGAAAATCTGAATAGATGGCTTACTAGTAAGGAGATTACTTCCATAATCAAAAAACTCTCAACAAACAAATGTCCAGGACCAGATGGCTTTACTAGAGAATTATACCAAACATTCAAAGATGAAATCAATACCAATCCTTCTCAAACTTGAAGAAGAGCAAATATTTCCAAACTCATTTAATGAGGCCAGTATTAACCTGATAATCAAAATGGACAAGACCATAAGAAAATTATAGGCCAGCATCTCCAATGAACATAGATGCAAAAATCCTCAACAATATATTAGCAAACCAAATTCAACAATATATTACAAGAATATTTTGATTAAGTGGGATTTATTCCAGGTAGGCAAGGATGTTTCAATATCCACAAATCAATCAACATGATACACCACATTAACAAAATGCAGGATTAAAATCATGTGATTTCAATAGATGCAGAAAAAGCATTTGACAAAACTCAACACCCTTCTAGGATAAAAGCTCTCAAAAAGTTGGTATACCTCAACATAATAAAGGCCTTAACATCAGCTAACATCTAACATCACCCTCAAGGATGCCCACTCTTAACACTTTTATTCAAAGTAATAATGGAAGTTCTATCCAGAGTAATTAGGCAGGAAAGAGAAAAGGCATCCAAATTGGAAAGAAAAGAATAAAACTACTTAAACTTGCGCATAAATTTATATACGGAAAACCCGAAAGACTCCACTGAAAAACAGAATAAACCAATTGGAATAAATGAATTGTTATAAGATACAAAATCAGTAACAAAAATCTGTTGTGTTCTATACACTAAAAACAAAATATAAAAGAAATTTTTTGAAAATTCCATTTACAATTGCATCAGAAAGAATAAAAGAGCTGGGAACAAATTTTTTTTTTTAACCATTTTTTTTTATTCTTATGTTAATCCCCATACATTACACATCATTAGTTTTAGATGAAGTGTTCCATGATTCATTGTTTGTGCATAACACCCAGTGCTCCATGCAGAATGTGCCCTCCTCAATACCCACCACCAGGCTAACCCATCCTCCCACCCCCCTCCCCTCTAGAACCCTCAGTTTGTTTTTCAGAGTCCATCGTCTCTCATGGTTCGTCTACCCCTCCGATTTCCCCCACTTCATTCTTCCCCTCCCGCTACCTTCTTCTTCTTCTTTTTTTTTCTTAACATATATTGCATTATTTGTTTCAGAGGTACAGATCTGAGATTCAACAGTCTTGCACAATTCACAGCACTTACCAGAGCACATACCCTCCCCAGTGTCTATCACCCAGTCACCCCATCCCTCCCACCCCACCCCCCACTCCAGCAACCCTCAGTTTGTTTAGCTGGGAACAAATTTAACCAAGGAAGTGAAAGACCTGTACGCTGAAAACTAAGACACCGATCAAAGAAATCTAAAAAGACACAAAAATTTAAAGATATCCGGTGCCTATAGATTGAAAGATTATTGTTAAAATGTCTACACTACCCAAACAATTGACAGATTCGATGCAACCCCTATCAAAATTCCAATGGCACTTGTCAGAACAATCTTAAAATTCTTATAAAACCATAAAAGACCCCAAATAGTTAAAGCTATCTCAAGAAGAACAAAGCATCCCACTACCTAATTTCAAACTATATCACAAAGTTTTTGTAATAAATACAGTATGGTATTGACATAACAACAGACATCTAGTTCAACAGAATAAAGAACCTAGAAATAAACCCATGCATATATGATTAATTATACAGTAGGGAAAGGACAGCCTTTTCAGTCAATGGTGCTGGGGGAAAAACTGGACAGCCACATGCAAAGTGATGAAACTAGACTACTCCTTTACACAAAAATTAACTTGAAATGGATTACAGACTTGAATGTAAGACCTGAAACCATAAAACTAATAGAAAACATAGGTAAGTAAGCCCCTTGACATTGGCCTTGGTGATGATGTTTTGGATCTGACACCAAAAGCAAAGGTAACAAAATTAAAAAGTAGGACTACATCAAACTAAAAATCTTCTGCACAACAAAGGAAATCATCAATGAAATAAAAACCTACGGTATGGGAGAAAATATTTGCAAAATATCCAAAATATATACAGAACACATGCAACTCAATTGCAAAACAAAAACCCCAAATAATCCTATTTAACAAATAATCTTATTTAACAAATGGACACAGGACCCGAATAAAGATTTTTCCAAAGGAGACATACAGATGGCCAACAGACACATGAAAAAATACTATCACTGATTAATCAAAAACCACAATGAGATATCACCTAATATTTGTTAGAATTGCTACCATCAAAAAACAAGATATAAAATTGTTGGTAAGGATGTGGAGAAAAGACAACTCTTGTATACTGTTGGTGGGCATGTAAATTGCTATAGCCACTATGGAAAACAGTATGGAGGTTCTTCAAAAAATTAATGAAACTACCATATGATCCAGCAATTCCACATCCAGGTATTTATCTGAAGAAAACAAAAACACTAATTCGAAAAGATATGTGCACCCCATTTTCACTGGAGCCTTATTTACAACAGCCAAGATACAAAACAAAACCTAAATGCCCTTTGATGGATGAATGGATAAAGATATATGTATATGTACCGATAAACACACACAAAAGCATGAAGGGAAGGGTAGTACTCAGCCATAAAAAACGAACTGAATCTTGCCATATGGGACAACATGGATGAACCTTGAGGGTATTATGCTTAGTGAAATAAGTCACACCAAAAATGGCAAATACTGTAAGGTTTCATTTATATGTGGAATCAAACAAAAATCAAAACAACCTCCCCCCCAGTGAAAAAGCCAAGTTTATAAATACAAAGAACAGACAGGTGGTTGCCAGCAGCGCGGGGTGGGGGGTGTGGATGCACTAAATGTGTGAGCAGAGTCAAAAAGCACAAACTTCTGTTACAAAACAGAAATTCATGGGGATGTATGTACAGCATGGTGATTATATGTTATCAATAATATTGTATTGAATATTTGAAAGTCATTAAGAGGAAATTTTAAAAGTTCTCATTACTATAAAAATATTTTATAACTGCATATGGTGACAGGAGGTAACTAGATTTATTGTGATGATCATTTCAGAGTGTATACATATATCAAATCAATATGAAGACCTGGAATATTTTGTCAATTTTACCTAAGAGTTTTTTTAATTAAAAAATAAAGAGACTATCCCAGTATACTATTACTGGATAAATATCCCACAACTTAGTGGCATAAAATGATAACTATGTTATTGCTCAAAAGTCTGTGAATCAGGAATTTGGGCAGGGCTCAGTGAGGTTGGACCATCTCCACTCCACGTGGCATTGGCTGAATTTATTCATTCAGCTGCATGCTGGCATCTTGGCTCAACTGGAAGATCAAAAATAGACTCTCACTAGGGCCATGGTGCTGGATGTCAGCAGGGAAATTCAATTCTCTCCCCCAAGATGGTTCTGATCACATCGTCTCATCCTCCAGGTCCTCTCCCTCTAGGTGGCCTCTCTTTCCACATGGATAGTCTTAGCTTTCTTCCATAGAAGTTCAAAGGAGAAAAAGAATGAAAGCAGAAGCTTCCAAGACTCTTGAGAACTGAGTCCAGAAATGGCATAGCACAACTTTGGCATATTCTATTGGTCCAAACAAATAACAAGACCAGCCCAGTCTCCAGCGGTGGGGAAATAGTCTCCATCTTTTGATGGGAGATGAGACAATGTTTTATTATAAAATGGCACGTGGAATCTGAGTCCATCTCTGGAGGGAAAAAATATGCTATACCAAAGACCTCAGCTATACAAGCACCAGGAGAAAAGTGTTCCATTTAGGCTTGAATTGATAGGGGGATAAAATCTAAATTTAGAGTTGCTGGCTGCCATCTTGTCACATGAGTGAAGAACCTGAGAATGGAGTCAACTCACAGCTCAAAGAGGAAGAAAGCTTAGGTCCCCACAGTATTCTTTAAGCACCCGAACACAATCATTCCTAAATCTGGTACTATCCTGGACTTTCCAATTTTTTGAGTCACAATCTTCCCTTTTATGCTTAAGTCAGTTTTAATAGCATTCTTATCACCTATAATTGAAACAATCCTGAATGGCACAGACAGGTTCTGTCAGCACGGAGAGAAGGAACTAGCTCAGTTCCCTCTGCCCAAACCTCAAAGCCCTGAGTTAAGACAGAAAGCTGCCTGACCAGCATTTGCTTCTGCTCTTCTCCAGCCCTTATTCTGCAATTAACATTTAGCAAGTCTACTTTCAAGATGTAGGTTGTTTGTTTTTGGATATCCTCGATTAGAACTGGATGTGTGTTTACTGAGAACAGTTGACTCTACTAGGTCAATGAGATGAGGGGAAGAAGTGGGTAAGGGTCCAAGTCAGAGGTCAGGGCCCACGTATCAGTACCAACCATGAAGGTCTTCATGGCCGGGCAAAGATGGAAACAGGAAAACCAATCACAAAGTCAGAAGATGAGATGGTGAGAAATGAAGTAAACAACACGTTAGGACAATGGTTCAGCATGAATTCAGTGAAATCAAAAGCAGGTTCTAGAGGCCTATGTGATGACAGCAGAATGGCCTAGACATGCGCCAGCTAGGTGAAAGGGACCACACGAGATCAAATGCATCTTTCATATGGGCCATTTCAGGGGGACAAAAGTACGTCCCTGGTTGACCTAAGAATCTGAGATAGTTCTGAGACCTTTCAGCAAAATTAAACTCTGGTTCCATGCCAAAATTTTTCTTAAACCCTGACCTGACCTCAGATCTAATGTAACCACTTGGTCATTTCCTGAAGGCAAAACTGTTTGCAACACGCTGCCTAAGTCAATGCTGATTCAAGTAGGCTAGGACTTGAGCAGACTTGAGCAGAACCCACCAGGTTTGCCATAGTAAAATGGTCTGTGGCAAGTGAAACCCCCTACTCACCCATCTATCCTTCCTCCATATATACCTAGTATTTTATGTGTCTGGTCTTGATGTCTGTGGAATACTTTAAGGAGATTCTTAAATAATAATAGTAACTGTTATTATTTAGAAATCCTAACTATATACCAGAAATTATATCAGATGGCTTACAGTAAATCTCTTATTTGATCTACGGATTGGTCCCATCATTATTCTCATTTTAAAGAGTGCCTATCTTATCCTTTATGTACGCTAAAGGCAAAAAAATCAAGTTTTTCCATTTTATGAGCACAGACTTTGTACATCACTTTATTTGTGTAGATTACTTTTCCCCTAGAAATAAAAAGTGTCTCATTTTTCCCACTACCTAAAAGAAATCTAAATCACTTCAAACAACATTTAGAAGCTCACTTATTAGAAAGTCAAAATATGCCAACCTGGGAAAGTAATGATACAGGACATTTTCCTTTTCACTTCTAAAGTGTAGTAAGACAGTTAAAATTGAAATCAGTAGATCATTCAAGTTTCTAACATGTAGATGTGAGCAGCTAACAGTCCTGTGTAATGCTGAGCCCCCCGTTACAGGGCATTTCTGAACCTGGCTGATTATGTGAATTCATGTGGAGCTTGTTAAAAATACTCATTCAGTTGCCCTATTCAAGACCTTCTGAATCAAAACATCTGGGTGGGGGACCAAGGAATAGCTTTTTAAACACTTCCCAGGTGATTCAGCTTGTCAGCTAGATTTGTGAACCCCTTTCTCATCAATAACAAACTGCTTTAAAAATCAAAGTGGATTTCCTACATATTAATATTCTAGGATGTTAATATCACCTTGAAATATTTAACATAGGAGTCCAGACACTTTTGAAGTAGCTTTGGTTTCCTGTTCAATGTTTAGGCTGGGCCTATTTAATCCAGAGACGTGGAGACATGCGGACATTTTACTCTGTCCAAGTCAGAAACTAAAAGGAGCTTAATTGCTACTTTCTCCACTGTCATTAAATTTGTGTGTTATATTTGAAGGATTTGCCACTATTTCTCAATGTGAGATTTCCAATCCAGCTTGGGAGATGCCAGTCCTCCTCGCCTACTAGCATTGTAACCTCCTACATCCTTTGCTTAGAAAAAATGACCTTCTCTCTCCCCAAAATGGTGCTTTTCTCTAGGTACTGGATCAAAACTCAGTGCTCTGACCAACTCCATGTCTTGGTGAGTATGATCTTAATTTGAATTCATACTGTTTATATTTTGCCTTGGACTTGATTCCTAGATATGGGGCAAGTCTTCTACGGGGGTTGAAGTCCACCAAAGACACACCAGTTTCTTTTTATAATGTTTTCAAGCTTGAAGCACTAATTTCCAGAATAGGTGGAAGATAAGAGTTTACTGAAAAAGTGGATGGATGGAAGAATGACCTGGATGTTAATGCTCAACTGGATTTTCAAAAGCAAGTTGCTAAGATGTCATTAGTCAACCTAAGGGCAGGGAAAGAAAGTTATGCACTTGACCTCTCTGCTTTAGCTTCCTCACCTACAAAATGGAGAAAGAGGAGGAAGGACAAGATGATTCTTAGGGTCCCTTTTAGTCTAACATTAACAAAGTGTAGTTCAAACTGGAAGAAGTCCCCCAGCCTTTGGCTTCACTGTTGAGTTTATTTATTTTTATTAATTATTTTATTTGTCAGAGAGAGAGCATGTGCATGCACAAGCAGGGGGAACGGCAGGCAGAGGGAGAAGCAGGCTCCCCGCTGAAGAGGGAGCCCCATGCGGGACTTGATCCCGGGACTCTGGGATCATGACCTGAGCCGAAGAAGGATGCTTAGCTGAATAAGCCACCCAGGTCCCATTCACTGTTACGTTTAAAAATCACATTACTAAAAAGAAAAAGTCAGTGGTACATATACATGGTCCACTCCCTCACCTCCTTTAGATTTTGTTCAACTATTACCTTCTCAATGAGATCTTACCTGACCACTCCATATAAAGCTGCAACCTCTCCCTAACTTTCCCCTTACTGCTTTTTCTTCATCTGATACAATGTAATTTACTTATTTATTGCTTATTTCCCTTTACTAGAACATATGCTCCACAAATATAGGGATTTCTGTCGGGCGTATTTACTTCTATATCCCCAGCACCTAGCCAGGCATATTATAGGCATTCAATAGACACTTGTTGAATGAAGCAATAAACAAAAAGTAATGGAACAGCTATAGATTACATAGAAAGGATATAAAGCCTTGTTCTTGATGGTCACACACTGGGGAAAAGGACAAGTCTGGGGGAGACAGATACAATTATAGGAAGACAATACAAGGCAGAATTACATAAATATCAATCAGAGCCACACGCAGTGTTCTGTGTGAGTTTAAAGGAATGAGTGAATTCTGACCAGAGAAGGATCTGGAAAGGTGTGTGAGGGGTGTCAGAGCCCTAAGGGAATCGGGACTCTGGACAAATCACAATTCCAAAGCATCAGTTTGTTTTTCTAGAAAAACAAAATATAATAAACCACCGTTGCAAAGACCCTGGAAGGTTAAATAAAAATACTCACCTCAGCGCAACCAGATGGAAAATTCCCCAATATTAGTTGAACCTGAACCCCTATGATAATTTGTTACTCGGAAAATAAAGGTGTCAAATATAGTGATGGACATGGATCTAAAATGGGGGAAATATTGTGCTATATCACAAGTCTGCACACAAAGTAAAAGATCATCCTTTCCAAGCCTGATGTACTTATATATTAGGTTCATTGTATATTATACAGATTTTTTTAATCTTGTGTATACACAGCTGTAAAACTATCACAGCAATTGCTCAAAATCTAATTTTTAAAATTCGTATTATTGATGTTAATGTAAACAGGCCCGAGAAAGGAATGTTTAAGTTTGGAGAAGGCATGGAATCACTGTAGGAGAGGTGGTTGTTTAAGATATGGAATCTGATGGAATAAGGTTGTGAAACTAATCAGATGTGATTCTTAAGTTTTTCTTTAGTTCCTCTGTCATTTGGCCCTCCTACTGGAGCCCTATCTTATAAGGGAAAGAAAGGGGTAAGTAACCCTAGGAAAACCTTTACCTGAAGTAAGGTTATAAACAATCCACCAAAGGGTCATGACCCAGCACTTTGGGCTGGCAGAAGGTAAGAGGGGCCACTTAAATCAGACAGCCTGGCTTTTATAAAATAAGAAACAGCTTTGACGTCAGTGGTGTCCCTGAACTGAACTGCTTAAAGGTTCAAATTGGGTTCAGTTAAATTATCCCTTCCTTCCTGCCTGTCTCTCGTGCACTGCTTCTCCTAACCCCGACACCACAGCCAGTCCACTCTGACCTTTTCCAGACAGAACAAGGCAAATGAGCCTATTTCCCTTCTCAGCTCTCTGGAAGGAGGCTTATCCCAATTCACAATCCCAGCAGCTGACCAGAGAAGCCTGGTGAAGAAAGGTCAGCTATGGTGGGGTTGGGGTCCCAGGGGATCTCCAACTGTAGAACGCATAACAGTTCCAGGGGACTGCCAGCCATGAGACCATGGTGTGAACAGGGACTCTTCTCCTGCCAGTCAGGAGACCCCTAATCTTAAGGGGGTGACCTGAAACCAGACATCTTAACTCTGAAGTTTGAGGGGCTTACTGGAGCCACAGTATTTGAATTTTTATGCTGATAACAATGACCCATTTTTTGTGGGTGAGGAAAACTGTAGGGTAAGAGGAGAAAAACTGAAGGTTACAATTACTTTAAGTAGGATTGTGGATATGGTAAATAACTGGCATAGTTTCTGTGTGAAGAGATGAAATGTATGAATGATTATTTTAAAAGAGAACTGCTCCATTAAATCGGTCACAAAACTATGGACCCAAGTAGATAAGGATCTTCTGTCTTTCCATCCCTCATCCTCATACCCATGGTCCTTTTCTTCTTAGAGGTACAGAATTTTGGAGATACTTACAGTTATCCCAGAACTAAGTGATTTGCTCAAGGACACCAACAGATTGTGGCAAAGCCTAGATTTGGTCTTCTGATCCATGTATCAGGGCTTCCTAACAGGTCATGTTGCCTCTTTGGTCAAGCTGACTTAACTTCATTGCTTTGAATTCTGAAGCCAGTTCAAGATTACTAGAAATACTGTACCTTGAGAAATTAAAACCAATGAAGATACTACTTGCTACAATTAGCATTTGACTATAATATCTTTTACTTAAAACTTCCCTATAGTGACAGCCTAGAATTGATAAGAATTTAGAAAGCATACAAAGGAAGAAGAGCACTGTTCACATAACCAGCTTACAATTGGCTACATTAAATTGGCCATATCAAATGCCTTGAGGATCAGTCTGGTAATAAATGTGCGAATGTGTGAATCAGGGTCAGAGAGAAAGAAAGTTGGCTGCTTCTGGGAATGGTGGACTTATTTGGAACAAACAAAATTTTTTGTTGAGAAGGTCTCAAAAAGTTGGATGAAATAGTGATAATGATGATCATCACCACCCTGTGTTTCAAGGCATTAGAGAATACCAAGGCAGCCAAGACTTGAGGAACCAAGAAGGAGCCTCACTGAGGTAGGTGCAATATTCAGCACTAATTTTCCCTTCAAGGCATTCCAAGAGTCTTCAGCAGTGTCCATGAGGAGTGATAGAAGATAGCTACTCAGACGCTTTCACCATTCTCACAAGATGGAACCAGAGTTAAGAGCTTCTAAGACACTAAGTAAGACTTGAGGGGCCAAGCTCCTGTGGCAAAACCAACCTATAGGGAGACAACTCTTTAGTAGTGATCTGTGGGTAGGAGGAAAGGGTCGGGTCAGGGCAGCACAAGGTGGGTTCCTACCCAAAAGTAAGCCAGTCATAGGATGATAGGGTTTGTTGCAAACTGCTAAGATATGCACAAAGACACGCAAATTCACACTTTTTAAAAACCCTGTACTAGCCAAACAACACTTTAATGAGCCATATTTCAGCCTGTGGGTCAAGGTATCTTTGAATACATTACCTATTAGAGAGCTACAAATACAAGTTTCTATGTATGAGTTTATATACCAAAAGTTGTGTTAAGGATTTACACATATTTTCTTATTTTAACAAAGCCATGAATACCTTGTGACTTTGGCACAGAATAGTCAGCACGGTGTCATTGCTCTGGTTCCAAAATGTACCCAAAGGTAACACTTGGGTGTATGTCATGGTGTGGGATTGAACTGGAATTATCTAACCTTAATTCCAGACCATTCTGTACCACAAACCCACAACACAGAGTAGAGAGCATCACAGAGCTTGAAGTGTTAGAATCAGAAATGAAGATTAAGCATCTTCAAGTCTTAAACCAAAGAGAAAATAATGTTTTAGAATCCTATTTATTGGACAGTGGATACTTCAGGCTTACTAAACCATCACTTATCATAACTTTTTATTTAAAGTTTTCTCTGCCATATTTTTATCTTCCAACAAATGCATGCACTGCTTTCAGAAAAATACCAGTGTGATTTTGGTAACTAGCATTGAACCCCACATTTACAATGGCATCCTTTATTCAGCAGGTATCCTTCAGTGACTTCCAATGACATGAATAAGATCAAAAGAGCAAGTATCTTAATTTTCTTTGCCTTCCTATATGTAGTCATCAGAAGATTCAGGTTCCATGCTCTTTTGTTTTATTGCAGATTTCTTTAAGTATCACTGCATTTATGTTGTACCTTTTGAGCTGTGCAGATGCTAAAAGTTTCAAGTTTAAGTCAAATGCAGGGCTGAAATTCACAGTTCCTTTCAGGATTCCCTGCAATAACCATGTTTCTCATTCTTATTCAGAAGATACAGAAAATCAAAATAAGTATATAAATACCATAAATTATTACTAAGTATTACATTGGAGAATATTAACTCAGTGTCCTTCCTCTTCCACTAAGGAGTTCCACAACATAAAAATATTTGGTTCTGTTGAAAAATGTTCTCATTCTTTAGTGAGTTTATCAAACATTAAATACATCAAACAGCAACACACAGTACACAACTCCAAGGTGTAACGCCTGCCTCTGGAGCAAGAGTGGTCTCAACTAGAGGAACACAGATAAGAGTCGAAATCCATGTTTAATACCCATTATTTTTTTTTACATTACCTAAGATTAATATATAAGGCCTTTTATAATAGGCTT
Source organism: Mirounga angustirostris (assembly GCF_029215605.1). NCBI lineage: Eukaryota > Metazoa > Chordata > Mammalia > Carnivora > Phocidae > Mirounga > Mirounga angustirostris. Next base: position 138,253,112 of record NW_026991709.1, on the reverse strand, counting down.
TGATTAAACCAGAAGTAATCAAACCCTGACTCCTTTTTTTATGATTAGTTTTTTTTTTTTTAAGTTGTGAGTAAAGTTCACAGAAAAATTGAGAGTGATGTACAGAGGATTTCTCCTACAGCTCCTGTCACTACACTGCATAGCCTCTCCCACCATCAGCATTCTCCACCACAGTGGTACAATTGTTACAACTGATGAACCTACAATGACACACCACAATCACTCCAAGTCTATCCTTTACCTTAGGATTCGCTCTCCATATACACTTTAACATCAGTGTGTCAATATCCACAAAATAACTTACTGGGGCATTGATTAGGATTACATTGAATCTCTTGGCAAGAACAGACATCTTGACAATATTGAGTCTTTCTATCCATGAACACAGAATCTCTCTCCATTCATTTAGTTCTTCTTGGATTTATTCAGTTTTGCTGCTTTCCTCATACTGATCTTATAACCTATGGCTATGTTTATATGGAAGGGATTTCTCTTTGGGGGGGTGCTAATATAAATGGTATTGTGAGTTTAAGTTTTCTCTTATTTTAGTTGACACATGATGTTTCAGGTATACAATGTAGTGATTCAACAACTTTATACATGATGCTATGCTCACCACCAGTGTAGATACCGTCTGTCACCATGCAACGCTCTTACGATATGATTGGCTATATCCCCTATGCTGTGCCTTATTTATTCCATAACTGGAAGCTGCATCCCCCACTCCCCCTTTAACCCATTTTGTCAATCCCCCCACTCCTTTCTCCTCCTTCAAACATTAGTTTGTTCTCTGTATTTATAGGCTTGATTTTACTTTCTGTTTGTTCATTTGTTTCTGTAGATTCCACATAAGTGAAATCCTTTGGTATTCATCTTTCTGACTTACTTCACTTAGTATAATACCCTCTGGGTCTGTGCATGCTGTTGCAAATGGCAAGATCTCATCCTTTTTATGGCTATGTAATATTCCATTGTGTGTATCTATACACACACACAGAGACACACACACACATCTCTATCCATTTATCTATTGATGGACACTTGGGCTGCTTCCATATGTTGGCTATTATAAATAATGCTGCAGTCAACAGAAGGGTGCAGATATCTTTCCAAATTAATGTTTTCATTTCTGGGGGACGGGTGGCGGGGAATGCTCAGGAGTAGAAATACACAGAGGTGGAATTACTGGATCATACAGTATTTCTATTTTTAATATTTTGAAGAACCTCCATACTGTTTCCCACAGTGGCTGCACCAATTTACATTCCCACCAACAGTGCACAAGGATTCCTTTTACTCCACATCCTTGCCAATACTTGTCTTTTTGATTTTAGCCATCCTGACAAGTGTAAGGTGATACCTCATAATAGCTTTGATTTGCATTTCCCTGGTAGTTAGTGATGTCAAACTTTTAAAGTTTTTATTTAAACGTCAGTTAGTTAACATACAGTGTAGTATATTTCTGGCATACAACTTGGTGACTCAACACTTCCATACAACACCCAGTGCTCATCACAAGTACACTCCTTATTTTACAAAGTTAATATACAAAAGTCATTTTCCTATATGCCAATGAACAATATTAACTTTGTATGTCCTGTCATTTAAAAATAGAAACAAAGTATCAAATTTACTTTCAAATATGCCATTTCCAAAGTCTTATGCACCACCTACTATAGTGTTTCCTAACCGGAAACCAGAAGAGAATGTCAAAAAGGTGTTTTTTAAAAAAAGTTTTTCAACAACAATAACATCAAGGTTGCAATTCCACAGCCATTCAAAACAAAATATGTGATTTTCCTTATTTGAAAGCCTAGAGTCAAGATTTTATCTGCTTATACTAATGAGTAAGATGAATCACATGGCAATTCCTTATGGTTCCAACTACAGGCATACTTACAAGTATTGAGATAGGGCAAGTACAGAATAGACAAAAATGTCTGTTTTCATAAATTTTGTTTGACTTTAAAGAGATCAACAAACTAAAATATCAGTGTTATGAATACAATTGAAGCAGGGTAAAGGGAGAGAGTATGCTGAAGGAAGACTAGTTCATCAGGTGGTCAGAAAAGGCCTTTCTGATAATATAACATTGGAATAGAGACAAAAAGGAAATAAGGACATGAATCCTTTGGGTGTCTGGAGGAAGACGGTTTCAGGTAAAGGATATAGAGAATGCAAAAGCTCTGAGGTAGGATTGCCATTTTCCTGTTCTACAAACAGAGAGGAAGCCAGAGTGCCCAGAGTACATGAGGAAAAGGAAAAGAGAGAGAGAGGAAGTCAGAGAGATAGTAATGGGCTACATACTATGGGACCTTCCAGAACCTCGACTTTAATGCTGAATGAAATGGGAAACCACTGAGCAGTTTTTAATAGGCAAATGATACAATCTGATTTACATATTTAAAAAGGCTGTAGGGAGGACAGTGGCCTGCCTTCACGATGGCGCCAATGTTTCTTGCCTCAAGTATTAATGCTCTTGTCTAGTCCCTCTACGAACGAAGTGGCCTGACCCATGTAAACAAAAAGACATTGTGGAGAGAGCAATGTGTGACTTCCAAGGCTAGGTTATAAAAGACATGGTGACTTCCATATTTTTCCTCTCTTGAATCATGTGCTCTGCCATGTTATGAGGACATCCATGTGACCCATTAAAGAGATCCACATAGCAAGAATTTTTCAGCCAGCTTACCCTAACTTTCTAGAAATTCAAGTGAGTCACCTTGGAAGCCAATCCTCCAGAAACAGGGAGATGATGTTGTTTAGAGCACTGAGCTTGAGGGTAATTTCATGCGCAATAAGAGAGAACCGATACAGACAAGGATGGAAACAGTGAGGCAAAGGTGGAGCAGAGAGATAGGAGATGATTTCAGGAATGCAGGAGACCTGGTGGTCTGGACTGATTAGTAGCAGCAGAGTCAGTGAAAAGTGGTTTAATGATGAATGTATTATGAAAGTAGGACCAGAGTTTGCTTAGGGATTTGAGATAGGGTATGAGAAAACAAAGGAACTGAAGTAGACTCCGAGATTCTGACCTCAGTGATGAATGGAATTCCCATTGGCTGAATGGGCAAAGCTGCCAAAAAGAACAGGAGTGAAGAATTAGAATTCAAAATTATCAAATATACAGAATTGTTCTATCACTGAAGAGTCATATGATAAAATTATATTCTATAAAACTCTAAAACTACTCAGTAGTTGATTTTCACAGATACTATCATAAAACTTCTAAACTACTTGAGCTTTTCGGTTGTGTCATCTCTTACATCTCCGAATGCTGAGAGTGAGCAGAAGCAGGACATTTTCATGGCAATCTAAATGTCATGAAGTGGGAGTGACAATACTATGTTTTCACTAAATTCTATCGGGCGGGGGGCACACAGAAAAAAAAAAATGTATGTTCTCAAGGCTCTGGCTATTAGGTTGGGGCAAGTGACTTCATTCTGGCCAAAGAGATGTTTGTGGAAGAGGTCATCACACAGAGCTCTGAATTTAAAATCATCACATGCAACCTTCACGGTCTTCCTTCCCTACTGCTATGATATCTTGAAATGGTGGCATCATAAGACAGAAAGCTTGGACTCCTGAAGCTCCATGTGGAGGAATTTGCATTAGACTTTGAGTGAGAAAGAGAACTTTTTATAGGCTCCACTGAGATTTGGAGTTTGTCATCACAGCAAAATCTACCCTATGCTCCCATGCATGATCTCCAGGCTCAGAGGAGACCAATCTCACTTCTCAGATAAATCTCACAGCCAGAAAGTTGCCCAAAGCTGCTGCCAAACCATACCCTCTACCAGCTATTAGGCCCTATGTATGTGGATCCCATCAGTGAAAATAGAAGGTAATTTTCCCGAGTCTTTTCCATGTCCTTTGTCTATATATCCTTCCATCACTCTGCCCCACCCAGGCCAGGAGTGGTTCCTTACTCCCTTATCTCATAAAATTTTACGTGGTAACTACCCTTATCCTAGCACAGATCATATTTTAACTAATTATGAGTCCCTTCAAGAAGAATCTTTGTCTTCATTTTCTGCTTCTAGGAGTGCCTAATACACAGACACAGATAGTATCCAATAAATATTGGACATATTCATGGGGCTAGTAGTTGTATCAGCGAAAACATTGAGCTATATTATTTGTGTCATCATATATAAAATATCTATGGAACTGATGAAAACATATACCAATGCTATTACATAGGTGACTAAAGTAGAGACGAGAATGAAAATCATCTCTTCATTTGATTAATAGACTTCATTTTGTAATTTCAGTGCTATAGTCACTTGCCCTTGGTCTCAGGCCCACCAATAATACTGAGCTTTCCCTGCCCAGCTGGTCTGCTATATCTCCTGTCTGTTCTGTTTTCCTTCCAAAATGAAACACCCTGTAACTGCTCCTAATAAACTTCATTTCAATAGCATGTTTTCATTTTTCTTACATTATAGTCTTTTATCCTTAGAACAATTCAAGCAGAGTTATAAAACAAAGAGAAACAGAGACTGTGAGGAGTTACATCAATGATGGCCATCACAATGTTATATGTGATAGAGAAAAATCAGAAATGATCGAATGTCCAAAAACTGAGTAGATTGCATTACATCTATTCAAAGGATACTGCACAGCAAGTTTATGCACAAGGATCTTTTACTGCTGTAAAGTCATCATAAGCACAATCGTAACAAATCCCTCTATAACATTAACCAGGCACCAGGTCTGTTCCAAGCATTTTATATATAGACTCAGTTGACCTTCCCAACCGCTGTGAGACAGATATTCTTACAGGTCCCATATTATGGACGAAACCAAAGCATGAAGAGATTAAGATACTTGTCCAATCATAAGCTGATAAATTGTGGAGCTAGTATGCAAAACAAACATGCAGAATGCACATTCTCAATTTACATATGTATTTCACACACAGTATAATTTAGTCTCCAATGCATACATATTACATGTATGTATAGGTACTTCATATATGCCTACATTTATATTTACAAATATGCCAATATATACGCAGTACAGAGACAGCTGATGGAAAATATGCCCAAATATTAAGTGACTTTTTGCTTATTTTTAAAACTCTTCTATTTTTTGTGGTAAACTTTAAAATGTAAAAGCAATATGGGGCACCTGGGTGGCTCAGTTGTTAAGCGTCTGCCTTCGGCTCAGGTCATGATCCCGGGGTCCTGGGATCAAGCCCCACATCGGGCTCCCTGCTCGCCGGGAGGCCTGCTTCTCCCTCTCCCTCTGCCCCTGCTTGTGTTCCCTCTCTCGCTGTGTCTCTCTCTGTCAAATAAAAAAATAAAATCTTAAAAAAAAATGTAAAAGCAATAGTTAATTTTCATCCCCAAAACAAGATACATGCACTCTACAGCTACTGAATTACACTCTAAAAAGCATCTCGGTCTGAGCAATGCCCAGTGTGTGGTTGCATGATGGTCATTCGCCAGTTTCATGAGCACCTGCTTTGTCTCAGGAGCACACAAAGCAGGTGCTCATGAAATCTTAGGTATTGCCTAAGTCCTGGGGACTTAGGTACATGAAATCTTAGGTACTGCCCTAAGCACTGGGGAGACGATATGTCAACATGTCAGGAGGACCTGGTTCTATGTTTCACAGTGAGGTACAAATCGTATTGTCTCTGTTTCCCAGAGCAGACAGGAAGCCTGCTGAAGGTGGGAACTGTGCCATCTCCTCAGTGTCTCCACACCCTACCACAGTGACAGTCAAGAGAGGGTGTCCCTCCCACTCCCCCTGCTTGTGTTCCCTCTCTCGCTGTGTCTCTCTCTGTCAAATAAATAAATAAAATCTTTAAAAAAAAAAAAAAAGAGAGAGGGTGTCCAATAAATGTTGAGAGATCACTCTCCTGCACAAAGCAGATCTTACATTTCAACCTCAGGAGCCCTAGGTTAAACTGAAACTCCTTCCCACAATGCACCAGTCCACGAACCCTGTGTATAGACAGTAGTAATAGGATCCAATAAACACACTTCTGGGATCAAAAGAAATACAAGAGAATTTGAGATACAAAAAAACATTGTCCACATTACTTGCATTTAGAAGAGATGAGATGGAACAGTATTTATCAGTGTTTCTTAAGTCAGGCATCCCGATCTGAGTTGATTTCTTCTCAGTACAACAGGGCGGGAGAAGAACAAGCAATTTGGGATATAAACTGGGACACTTGGCTAATAGCTGATCTTTCTGCTTAATTTTGAAGAGGTCAGGCCTGCAGTTTATCACTGAGGCGCTTGCCAACATCAACGTGTAAAAGAAATCTCTCCCACCACTCCCATTTTGTTCCTCCTGAGGGAGGGGAGACAGTTGAGAAGGAAGGCAAAAATATCCATATTACTCTTCTGCTGAGTGGTCTGAGGACATAGCAAAACCTCTTACAAGAGGCATCTGTTGCTTTGAATAAATGGGAATTCTTGATGGAATGCCTTCCCATTCTTGAAATGGTTGCTGCTACAAAGTTCTAATGCTTGGCAAGTGTTCTCTTTAGAAATAAAAACCACAGCTGATTCTATATCATGTATTTTGGTTAGATTTGCCTTTATTTATTTGTTTTTAGCAGTGTTAGAAAAACCATCATCTACTTAACATGACTTATTTAGTCCTTATGTGTCTCTCTCCCCCCACCCATTCTCAGAAATTTCTGAATGTTAGACAAAACATTAAGTAAGTTGTTACTGAAACTTTAGAAAATGTTTGTAAACATCCTCTTTTTTAAGGGCGCAAGTCCATATTTGGGGAGAGCCACTGTTCTAAATTCTATCCATTTCAAAATCAAGTTTATCAACTTCAATGTTTAAATTACAAATAACTGAAACAATTACTACCTGCTGAAAAAAAATTTTTTTCTGAAGACTTTCAGCAAATACCGACATATATACATAACCTATTGCATGGGTATACTTTTACAAATTCGTATCTACTCTAGAGTTTATGTGAATAGAATTTTACATCCCCACCTGCAATGAATGCGAGTTCCCTTTATACCACATCATCACTAGCATTTGATGTTATCAGCGTTTTGGATTTTCACCATTCTAATCATTGTTTAGTGCCATGTCACTGTTTTAATTTGCATTTCCTGATGACATAGGATATGCAATCCATTTTTTTCCATGTGCTTATTTGCTATCTGTAGATATTTTCTTCAGCAAGGTGTCTGCTAAGGTCTTTAGTCCATTTTTTAATGGAGTCATTACTTTTCTTATTGTTGACTCATAAGTGTTCTTTATATATTTTCAATAATAGTCTGTTATCAGTTGTACCTTTTGCAAATATTTTTTTTCCAGTCTATGGCCTGCCTTATTCTCTTGACATTGTCTTTCATGGAGAAGTTTTTAATTTTAATACAATCCAGGGGTATAAATTGCATTCACCAGTTTAAAAAAAAAAAATAAAGCTGTTTTAAAGTGAGTGGTAATGTGATTTTCAAAAAGCAGCCTTGCAAGTTCTTAAGTTCTTAAGGGAAGCTTAGGATTTCCATGGGGTTAAAAAACCCCAAAACAGATAATAGAAACTGAAAAGATTTTTCTCTTTAATTAAATGAGTCAAAATAACTGTGGTCCATAATTAATTGAGTACACAAAGGTGTCTGGATAGTGCCCATGGTATTGTTGGACCTGCCTCTCCCCCCCCAACCCCCAATTTATAAGGTCTATGAGATACTTGTATTACTTTGTATTGAGATTATATGGGACCACAGTGCTCGCTTCTGCAACACATATAACTAAAGAGAGAGAGAGATTAGATGGGGCCAATCTAAAACTTACGTTTTAGAAATAAGTAAAGCACCAGGTATTTTAAATTTATGAAACTATCAGAACCCCTCAGTCACTGCACCCATGTAAAAATAGAAATTCTGTAGTTAGTATCTGTTGTTTTGATCTCTCAGCATCCTCTCTTCTGGAAACAGAAGATCTTTTTTCCTTGTATAGATTGTCCATCTGTCATTCTAGTGTTGAAGCTACTGCTACCAAACTGGGTGTGTGACTCTGGCCAGTGCAGCCTCTTTCCCCTATACACAGATCTCAGGAGTGAGTTGAAGATTCAAGCAGAGCAGAGCTAGTCACAGTGTTTTCTTGGACTGACGTGGCTGTTGGTGGAAAAGGGGATCTGTCTCTTCTCTTCCCTGTTTTTCTTTCCTCAAAGGCTATAAAGTAGTAGTCATACTGGAGCTGTCTAGGGCCATCTTTGATACTTGAAAGAATATCCCAGACCCAAGAGATGGAGTGGGAGGGGCTTATTGCCCTGATCGAAGCCCAATCTACCCCTTAAAGAGCTTAACTCCAGGAGCTAACAAAGTCCTTTGTGCTAAAGCAAGTCTCAGTTGTACTGGGAATGCAACCAATCCTCAGTACTAGCTAGCATCTTCATTATGCCATTTTCACTGTTCCTTAATTTGCATACTACAGTCCAGGAAATGCCCATGTTTCTTTCTTCTCTGCCTATGTCTGACCATTTGATGTCATCAACTACTGGCCTTAAGTACATTTAAGCAGATGCACATCTGTAGCTTTGATTCCTGAACTGGAAGTGCCTTATAGCACAATGTTCATGGCTTGTGAGCTGTAAGTGATGAGAAGATGTCTTTACTACTGTCCTGAACTAGCAGAGTCTGATGCCTCTTGGAAATAGATCACTTTTATACAAATATATAGGACAGAAAAGGCTTTTGGAGACATTTATGCATGCTACATAAAGTATAATGCAAGCCATCTCAATTTCACACCAGGAAATGAACAGCCAACGAATACATAAAGGACTTTTAACTCTAATATATCATTGTGAATAGATTTGAAGCTATTTATCAATGTAACAGAAAAGGAAGATATAAAGAGACTTGACGCCATCCAGGACAGTGCTTTGCACATTTTAATTTGACTAGCCAAGTTTCCATCCCTGTTGGGATAGTTAGCGCTCTGGAGTTATGATGCACAAGTTGTGCCCAAGATCTCTCACTTGCAGAGTAAGGGTAATACTCACAGATGACCTGTACCACACCATAGAACCAGACATGTGGAAGTTTCTAGCAGGATATGGAGCATGTAGTCATTATATATAAATATTACTTTAAGAATTAATGCCAATCAAGTTGTTTTTTTTTAAAGATTTTATTTATTTATTTGACAGAGAGATAAGACAGAAGAGCATAAGCAGAGGGAAGGGCAGAGGGAGAGGGAGAAGCAGGGTCTGCACTGATCAGGGAGCCTGATGCGGGACTTGATCCCAGGACCCTGGGATCACGACCTGAGCCGAAGGCAGACGCTTAACCATCTGAGCCACCCAGGTGCCCAATGCCAATCAAGTTTTTACAGATGTGCAGGAATCTAGGTTTTTTTCAGGAATGTTAGGACTTCAAACTACTTAACATACACATGTGCAAATTAGTGGAGTTTCTAAGGAGGATAAAAAGAGAAACCCTCTGGAAGACAGAAGTCAAGAAGAAATGTAAAGCTAGGGTGGTCATTCCCAGAAGACTGTAGACACATCGAGAACACTGAACTAGATATAACTCCTTAGGATAAAAGGCAAGAAACAGACACGTGGCCTCAGATCCATTAAAGCCTAAGCCTTCAAATGGTTGTCCTGAACACAAAAACGAGTATTACAAAAACTGCTTTTAAATGCAGAAAGGAAATTTACTTTCAGTCGGGGGTCTCAGTGGTAACAAAATCTTCCATGAAAAACACAAACACAATAATTGTGTCACATGCACAGAAGGCTTCAGCTTCAGTGGTATAAGATCCCATGTCAACAAAGTAAATTTAAGTAAATTTGTAATTCAAATTCCTGGGGGCCCTGGAGTCCACAATACTCTAAAGAAAGACCAAAAGTCACAAATCAGAAGAAAATGAACTCCTATAAGATGGAGTCACCTGAGGGCAACCGCAGGGAGAATGAGTACCCGATGAGTTAAAATAATCTATGAGCACCTACAAGAATGTTTCTAATTCTTGAAAAGCTGAAAGTGAAGATTGAAAAACATTCTCAAAGGACAAGTGACTAAGAAAAAAACACTACACCAGTTTAAAAAATTCCTGCACATCTGTTAAAAAAAACAAAAACAAAAACAAAAAACCTCTAGAATTAAGGGACACATGAAGAATGTTTAAGTAACCATCCGGATGTCAGACCAAAAAAAATAATACTGTGAGGTTAAAAACATTACTGATAAAAAATCATTACATAACGATAAAAAGAATCATTTACTAATAAGATTAAAATAATTTATAACATCTATGCATTTATTACAATTCAAATAAGGGGGATTCTAACAATTCAATTAAAAAGATATAATGCATATATGTAGAACATTACACCCAATATTTAGAAAATCTACATTTTATATATGCACACGTAATATTTTAGAAATTTATGCTGAATAGGCTGCAAAGTTCCCACAAATACCCATATATCAAGAGTATGCAGTACAATAAATTTAGCATTCAATTCCATTAAATTAGAAATGTTGTCATTGGCAATAAATAACAAAAAGAGCAAAAAAAAATCCTTATGTTTAAGCATTTTAAGATACAGTTAAGTTTTATAAACCCAACAATGTATCACATTAGAAGTTTCACCTGAGTAAGAATGAAAGTACTATGTGTAATAATTTACAGGCTGTTTAGAGGCAAATTTACAGCTTTAAATGTATATAAAAGAAATGAGAAACAGTAAAAATTCAATGAGATGGTTTTTCAACTTGGAAATTGAGGGAAAAAAATAAGTATAAACCCAAAGAAAGTGAAAGGAAAAAAATAAGCAGAAATTAATAAAATAGAATACGCAACAATAAAATTAGTAAGCAAGATAGCTTTTCTATTCACGAATGCTCTACCCTCATGACCTGACTGCCTCCCCAAAGGCCCCACAAACTAAAACCCTCCCATTGGGGGTTAGGATATCAACATATAAATTTTGGGGGACATATTTAGTCCCTAAGAACTGTCAATTTAGAAATTCAAGAACATTTGCAGACAATAGGAAATAATAAGAGAATTCATCAAGATTGCTGGTTACAGACCAGTATACACACAAGAACATTCTTATACAGTAGAAACCTCCAATTAGAAAATGTAACTTTTAAAATAACCCTATTCACAATAGCAACAAAAGCCTTGAAGTAGTTAGGAAGCAGTCTAACAAAACTACAGATTAAAGGATTTGAGATTTAAAAGATGTCAATATATCTTAGCCTATAATTAAGTGTAGTTCCAAACCAAAATCCTATCAGGGATTTCTTGGATGCTTGTCAAATTAATTTGAAATTCCTATGGAAGAGTCAAGTGCCAAGAAAAAGAAAATTTTGAAGAAGAGTTAATAGTGAGATTAGACAAAAAAGAACAAAAAATGTAATATAGAGGCAATATAATATTACATGATGTTACTGATACAGAGCTAGACAAATAGATATAATGGAAGCAAATAAAGGGGGGAAAAAAAGACCTATGTATATATTTAAACTTGGCTTACATTTGAAAAAGATAGCAAATCAGATCCCTCCTTGATATATTTTAAAATACCAGATGAGTTAAAAGTATTTACAAAGCAAAACTTCAAAATTTTAGAAGTATAACTGAGAACATTTATAATGTTGGATTAAACATGATTTTTTAAAAATAAGACGTGCAAAAATCAACTATAGTGATACGCAAAACAAATATGACAATAAGCAACATATTCAATTGAAAAACTGTGGACAGGGAAGTTATATTTGCTTTGCCTTTAATTCATAAAGAAGTAATAGTCAACACAATAAAATTAACTACTGCCTAAATAGAAAACGAGCAAAAAAATAATTCACAGATGGGACAATCTGAATGTTCAGTAAGCATATGAAAGGATGTTCAGCCTCAGTTTTATAATAGATAAAACATATCTATTAAGCATCACAGAGAGATGATACTTCAGATGCATCAGCATGTAAACATTAAAATATCCTACACTATCAAGAATTGATGAGGATATAGGGAAGTGGGAAGTCTAATGTATTGCTAGCAGGACTACATTGATACTACACTGTTAGAGAGCCAGTTCTCATTGAGTAGTTGAGTATCTGTCTCCCTGTGACACAAACCTTCCTACTTTGAAGTATTTACCTAAGAATAACTCTAGAACACAGGGGTCTCGAGTTGACAACTGCTGATGGCTGGCATCCACTCCTGCAGTTCAGTACCCATCCTGCTGGACTAACACTAATGCGATGCAGACCATGTAAAACTGTGACCATTACATAGCAGTTGGATGGCTGAACAATACGTACATCTAAAAACAATCTGAGGGATGCCTGGGTGGCTCAGTAGGTTAAGCGTCTGCCTTCGGCTCAGGTCATGATCCCAGGTGGGATTGAGTCCCACATCGGGCTCCCTGATCATAGCCTGCTGCTCCCCCTGCTTGTGCTCTCTCTCCTTTCTATCTTTCTCTGACAAATAAATAAATGAAATCTTTAAAAAAATAATTTGATATTATTTAAGATTTTATTTATTTATTGAGAGAGAGAGAGAGAACAGAGTAGGGGAGGGGTGGGGGAGGGAAAGGGAGAAGGAGAGAATCTCCCTCAGACTCCATGCTGAGCACGGAGCCTAATGCAGAGCTTGATCCCATGACCCTGAGATCATGACCTGGGCGGAAGCCAAGAATTGGAAGCTCAATTGACTGAACCACCCAGGTGCCCCTAAAAGTAATTTGGTATTATTAAGTACAAAATACCAAACTTTAAAAAGTCAAGTTGTAAAAGGAAAACACTGTGATAATATTAAGGTAAAATGTCCCAACAGAAAGACCAAAACTATGTACTGTTTAAGGAAATAAGCGTATGTTACCCAAGGACAAACATGAATACATGAGCTAGAAGTATACTTACCAAGTTTAGGGCTAAGATTACCTACCTGCAGAGCAAAAAGGAAGGAAATGGAATTGAACAAATCTTGTACCACACATGGAATATTTACATCTTCTCAATTAACATTTCTTAAGTCTAATAAAAAGGAATATTTTTCTTCATATGTCCTAGTATACTTGAAATATTTTATAACTTAAAAATCATGGTACACAGAAAAAAAAAAAAAAAAGATGGACCAGCAACCTTGCATTTTCTTTTTTTTTTTTTACCTTTATTGAAAGAGATCTATTTCAGGGTCTCAATGCCCACACCTACTCATACCTCCTTAGCTCAAAGAAGGGCTTTGACTTTATATTCAATCATTCCAAAGGGTAAACAAGTAGAATTGCATTAATCATACTGTCAAAATAAAGTATGATACAAATAATACACAGTAACCAAGGAAGATACCATGACATAAGGTATTCAGAAATTAGAATCATGTTTCAAATGCCTTCACTAAGGGTTTCTCATGGAACAACTGCATCTAGCAACTCAATTAAGTTCGCTCCAAAATAAAGAATATTTCTCAAATTCTCTCATCTTTACTGTAGAAAGTTCCAGTTACAACTAAGGGTGATCATTAAGGGAAAAATGAGCAAAAGTTATTAAAATTCATGTTAAAAGGAGAGAAGTCAAGAGCTTTATTTTTTGTTGGTGTTATTTGTATTTTGTTGTATGTGTGTGTGAGAGAGAGAGAGACAGAGAGAGAGACAGAGACAGAGACAGAGATATCTCAGTGTGTGCAGGTGTTTTGGGAGCAGGAGGGCTCAGATCAGGGGCCAATAGAGAGCTGTGTGGCTAACACTCAAATCTATTACCTTATTTTCAACTTACCCATTTCGAAGTACAGGGAGTCAAATTTGGAAATTCTTTTCCATTTTCCACCAGGATTTAGACCTAACTAATCTCTCCATATATTTTTCTCTCAAAGCCTGCCCTTTAGCTGTGCAGTACATTCTCTCAGGAGGGATGTAAGTCTCTTGTCTTAAAAATGGAGTATAGTTCTCACGTTGCCCCAAGGCAAGTGAATAGTATCAAGCTTCACAACAGAGGAACCCTGTCCTTTTTCTGACGCCCCCCTCCTGTAGGGTGTATTTAAGATAAAGATTCCATCTGCCCCTCTGGGGTTCGTCATTTTTCACACCGCATCATTTCTCCTTCTTAAGGCCTTTCTTCTTTGCTGGTCTCCCTCTCATAGCTACTAAATGACTTTCCTGTTAGACTTCCATCCCATTGACCCTTCTGCAGGCTTTAGTGGGTGTGAGTCTCTCCCTTGAAATGTTTAAAAAAAAAAAAAAATGGGGCAGGGGAATGAGAAAAGAACAAATGTTGATTAGGAGAACCAGGTTTCGTAGCACAACAGAAACAGCAGATTGCTAAAGGGCTTGTTTTCCTGAATAACTTCTTCTGCATTCTGTGCTCTGAATATATATTCCACTCCCCACCCCAAAATTTCATCAAGCAACTTCGTCAAGTTATGGCACTAAAGGCTGGGTGGCTACATTAGAATTTTCTTGGATGAGAGACATTTTGTCTTCAAACCTTTAATTTTCCGAACGCGTGTCAGATTTCTGAGAATGGAAAGATGACCACAGTTGTATCCTGAACGTTCTTAGGTCATGACGTTTTGATAGGCTACTTTTGGTTTCTTTAGCCCCGCTGAAGCATAAAGCCCCACAGAGAGGTAAAATTGTTGAGGTTTGCTTTTCTACTCTTTTCGGCAAAGGGGCAGGAGTTCACTGCACAGCCATCAGGAGATAACAAGGGAGGGCTGCCATGTGAATCACCATGCTGATTTCCAGTTAAGTTACAGTACTGCTTAGCTTCTCCAAAATAACATCTGTTATTTGAACCATAAAACACACATGCTGCAATCTCCCAGAAATTAACTACAAATTGTTTTTATTCTCTTGTTTAATGATCTTTATGAATCAATTAGAACAAAAAATAGCATTATGCAAGCAGAATCCAAAGAAGACAAATTAAATTTCAATGACACAACATTAACTACTATTAATATTTCTTTAACTAAAACCACAAAACCCATGTGGACATTAATCCCAAAGTAATCAACAAACAGCCAAGACTAATTTTGGAAAAAAAGTAAAACTCTGGCAAGAATTAACTGCAGAAATGTGATTTTTTTCAGCGTATCTAAAATCATCTTCAAATTCTGGATCTCTGATCTTTATCTGTAAGATAAAGATTTTCTTGTGAAGAAGAGAGAAGTTGGGCATATGGTTAGTAATACTGAATAACTACACAGGCACAAATATATTTAGCTTTTTTGCTACAGTGGAAATATTTATGAAAATTGAACATGTTCTGTGTAATTTTAAAATCCTACCTTATTCACCTCCGGATTTCCAGCCCCAACACAGGGCAGGTACACACAGACATTCAATAAGTATTTCCTGAGTCAATGAACTGTGCTGCAGTGTTCAGACCCAAACAATTTATAGTTTAAGCACTTAAAACCAGCTTGTCACCACTCTAGGTGATCTTACCCATGGTTCTTAGAATTATATTCAAATATTCCAAGGCCGGGGAGAAAAGTGTGCTCATATTTAATCCCATAAATATTTGATGGTATATTTAATATGGACACAGATGAGTGCTAAGTCTCTGTTCTTAGTTTATGATGTTTCTCGTTGCGGTCCGCCCTGTCCTTTCTGTTAGTCTGTGATTGCGGCAACTACTGCCATGCATGGAGGCCCCTGGCTGCCAACGAGGCAGCAGGCACGAGCCTCAGAGCTGTGACATATCTATTTAATTAACACAGCTGTTGTAGCTACTGTGTGAAGTACAAAAGAGTGGAAGTGCTCTGGAAAAGGCATGGCTCATAAAATGGGGGGAAAAAAATGAACGAAATTTCTGGAAACAAAAGACCCACACATTTCTCTGTTTGCAAAAAAAAAAAAAAAAAGGCAAGCACTCATTCTTTATATTTTGCCAATCCAGAGGGTCAAACCCAAAGGCACTTGACATGTATTTCGTATTTCTTGAATCGTGATTTTTGTTTAAATGTTTCCTGGAAGGAAAACTTGTAAGATCAAATTGCTTTGTGTAAAATCACACATTAACTAAACTGTTGTACCAAAGGTTTGTCTGCTGTTTGTTTATCCCCTTCAGGTTTAGCGGAGGCACATAAACTGTCTCCTTGGCTTAACCCAAATATTATATTGTTCAGTTGGGAAATACTCTCATCAAAAATAACCACAAGCAAAATGCTATGGCAGTGATGAAAACAGCATAAGTCCAGTTGTTGCTTTTAAGGTTTTAAGATGTTCATATGCAATCTCAATGCCCCATTAAATTTCATGGTGAAGAAGGGAAATTCTTTGATCTATTACAACATGCAATATACAGTAACTACTAAGCTAAAATGTGAACAAGTTAAAAGGCTACGAATCGAAAGACATATTAACTACTGATATTTTGGAAAGAGCCCCTCACCATTTCCACCCAAGAAGTACTGGGGATTAGGCTGATTTAATAGTTGATGATATGATGGAGAATGAAGAGCCAAATATCTATTTAAGGCATTTGCAGAATCAACGGATGAGAGAACCCCTTTGAATTCTGAAACTCTAACTCCCCACTTTACGGATGAGAAAACTGAGCCTCAGGAGGAGGAGGGGACTCACCCCCCAGCACTCAAGTGGTTAGCAGTAGAGTTCAAATCAGGAACTTATAGGTTATTGCTTTTTGTGCTTGCATTTTACTGAGCTAAAGATGTTACGTGAATTTTTAAAAACCCACCCTCTTGTACTTTATTATTTTCTTTTCTCCCATCCTTTCCTAATATTCCCAGGACCTGATACAATGCTTCTTACTAGCATGTACTAAGTAAATATTAGTTGAACAAATGAAAAACAAATGAGTAAATAGTCACAAACATATTTCTAGAGTATATATAATTGTTTTACGCTTGTTTCCCTATTATCAGTTTATATTTATTAACATTTCCACTTGTGCTTGTTACTGATGTTACTTTTACACTGCGATGGACACCTCTTATTTCTTCCCTTTTGCTTGGCTTAGCTTAAATTTTCAGCAAAGAATTGCCAGAACAATAGGAATGCACACTGTAATAGCTCGACATCATACAGCCAAATCACTTACCCAAGAAATTTTATTAATCTATAATGACACCAACAGTAGCAGCAGAATAGTTCTATCACAACCTAAACTGGAATTCATGAAAATCACAAAAAATGAAAACTAAATAGAAATTAATCGGAAATTGCTTGTGCTTCTCATTTTTATTCCATTGCATTGTCTATGTCTATGTGTCTTTTATAATTGCATTTATTTTATGTTCTTTAAACTTACGTGAAGACCACTCTACTTTCTCCCTATTTTATAAGCTAATCACTTTCCTCCCCACATTATGATTTAGCCACGAAGCTCAGGTCATGGAAGAGAAGGAGGGCAAACAAAAGGTAATCTTTAACGTTTATAAAATAGCCTGAAATGAAATTCATAGAAAATACAACCTGTCTACAAATAAGGTTTTAAAAACTTAGTAGTTCTCTACCACTAGCATAAAGGATAAACAAAAGCAAAGTAAATGATAAAGATGAAATATGTATTTTTGTCTGAAACTGTGCAGGTAAAATTCCACCAGAAGATATAATGAGGTTGGCAGATGTGTACACCTATGTGCAATATCATCAGGAATGTGACAGCGACAAATTCTGACTGGCACATGTGTCTTATTGGCATCTGAAATGTCAGGAGTGGCATCCCTACCAGTGATATGTACAAATTTACAAACAAAATAAAGTAAAATTCTTTCCATTTGTTTGGTGGTTACGTTCTCAGAAAATTCATTATATACATTCTATATATGTGTGTTTGTGTAAAAAGGGGTTAGATCATTTTAAACAGTGTCCTCATTTATGTGAATTTCTGGAAGGACACTTGAAGGTCATACAGACACAAGATGTGTGTGTTGCTGGATAGGAGTCTTACGCTTCAGAGGATGTTTGACATCCCTGGACAAATTCTCATAGAGTCCCCCACTCATTAGGATACCCCAACCACAAAATACCAACACATTTCTAAAATCCTCCCAGTTTGCTGTAACTATTAAGAACCACTGACAGACAAGCTGGGGCTGAGCCAAGGGGGAGAGTTTAAAACTATCAACTAATAACAACTCCAGGGAATTCTAGGGAGAGGAGAAAAGGGAGAGGTTAAGACATTTGCTCTCTCTCGTCTCTCCTGCCCAGAGAAGACAGTTTTTATTATACAGACAGACAGGAAAGCCAAGGATGCACCCAGCGGACCCAGGGTCTCCCCATCCCAACCCCACTTGGAGACAGGCTCACCAGAGTTTACTGAGCCACAAAGGCTGGGTGGGCAGAAAGAGAGCCTGAGCTTAGCTCTCTTCAGTTAGCCTTGGTTCTTCTGGTTTGGAAGGAAGCCTGAAACTCCCACACACTCTGACAGGGGGTGTACAGATTAGCCAAGATTCTGAGTAAGGATTAAGCTGGAAGAAGTGACTGTAAGGAAAACAAAGTAGCCTGGTGCAGAGAGCGGCAAGGTGGCCCACCTGGCCAGAGCCACAGCCCATCTTAGGGAGGTTGTGGGGCCAGGGAAAGCAGAGGTGGAACTGAGGCAGCGGGAAAAATCAGCGGGGCCCTGACCGAGCTGAAAGAGAGCCCCTACCTGCCGATGTCATCCGACCACACACAGGGCAGCAGGGCACGCACTGACTGGGCAGACATGAGGCAGCGTCAGGGCAGAGGTCAGCTAGGGCCCGGGGAGCCGCACAGCCAGGATTCCCTGCCTCCCCCTCCACTGTCTTCGGCTCACAGCTCAACTACTTGTCCAGACGCTCCTATACCATCAGAGAGTTTAGCAGCAAAGAGAAAAAATCTAAGTCTGTGCATTTTTACCTAAATCAGCTGAGTTTAAGTTATCCCCAGCCTCCCCTCAACAAAAAAAAAAAAAAATTTTTTTTTTTTGTACTGGACTCTGTCAAAATTGCTGGATAGAAACAAATATTTAAATTCTTCCTTTTTGGGGCACCTTGGTGGCTCAGTCGGTTAAGTGTCTGCCTTCGGCTCAGGTCATGATCCTGGGGTCCGGGGATGGAGCCCCACATCGGGCTTCCTGTTCGCAGGAGTCTGCCTCTCTCTCGCTCTCCCTCTGCCTCTCCCCTGGCCTGTATGCTCTCTCTTTCTCTCTCTCAAGTAGACAAAATCTTGATGAAATAATAAATTCTTCCTTTTCCCCATCCTGGAGGACAGGGAAGGATAGAAGATCTAGTGATAAGAAAACGAATACTATGTGATCTCTGCACATCTCTGAGTAGTACAGGCAAGCTTTCACCTCACCAAGTCATCTAAATAGAATTTCATTCAGTAATTCACTAGAATGGCAACACCATGAAGGCAGGATGTTACCTGATTTCTTCTCTGTGGCATCCCCAACACCAAAAACAGTGCCTGGCATGCAGTAGGTGCTCAAAAAGAATTTTTTTTTTAAGGTTTTATTTATTTGAGAGATATCAAGAGAGCACAAACAGGGAGGAGAGGAAGAAGCAGTCTCCCCACTGAGCAGGGAGCCTGATGCAGGACTCAATCTCAGGACCCTGGGATGATGGACCTGAGCCGAAGGCAGACACTTAACCGACTGAGCCCCCCAGGAGCCCCCCCAAAATTGAATAAATATTAATTTTAGTAATAACACTAATCATTATAACAGTGGCTATCCTTACACCAGTCCATGCTACCTCTCACCATGAAAACTAGGTTTTAACTTTAACAGTTCAACTGGTGTTCATCAGATTCTAACCTAAAATCCTTATGCTAGTCACTATGGAGTTGAAGTGCATCCTTGACTTATTTTGACAATTCAACTCCACTGATTAATTAAAATGAAGCAAAATCTAAAATTCACTTCGTCGGCCACACTAACTCCATTTGAAGTGGCCGCTGAGTAGCCACACCTGCCGTGTGGCTCTCAGACTGAGCGGCGCAGCTGCAGAAGCTCCCCAAACACCAGAGAACATTTCCATCGCGGCAGACAATTCTACTGGACCGTGCCAGCAGGAGCGCCAAGACAGCTTCTCGTCCTCTCTACAGACCTCTCTGAAGCCTTCTCCCTTTTGAAAATTTTAACGGTTGAGAAGACGTTTTCCTTTTACATCTTTCAGTGGCAGGGAAAGCTTTAATTTTTCCATGTGCTGATACCCATTTGCAGTTTCTTACGTCTCCCTTTCTATATTAAGGGATATATATATATTTTTAAAGATTTTATTTATTTATTTGACAGAGAGAGACACAGCGAGAGAGGGAACACAAGCAGGGGGAGTGGGAGAGGGAGAAGCAGGCTTCCCGCCGAGCAGGGAGCCCGATGCAGGACTCGATCCCAGGACCCTGGGATCATGATCTGAGCCGAAGGCAGACGCTTAACGACTGAGCCACCCAGGTGCCCCTATTAAGGGATATTATTGTACATTTGTGTACACATGTATTAATTGGCTTAGATCAGGAACCTAAGGACTCCAGAGGCAACAATATTGGGAGGGTACACCATTCTCTGACAGCAATGATTGACGTGCTGATGAAACAAGGGAGTTTCTCTTTGCCTCTCCTTCAGAGGCCTGAGTCAGGTCAGGTCATTCCATCATCTATGGCGACACCCATAAAACTAGGATCAAGGGGGGGATGGGGAAAACCAATGAAAGCAATGGCTATTGTGTCAGACTCTTACCCACCATATGGGCTCTTTTAAAAGTGAGGACTTTGGGGGCACCTGGGTGGCTCAGGCAGTTAGAGGAGTCTGACTCTTGGTTTCAGCTCAGGTCACGATCTCAGGGTCCTGAGATCGAGCTCCATGTTGGGCTCTGTGCTCAGAGCAGAGTTTGCTCGAGATTCTCTCCCTCCCTCTGGCCCTTCCCCAACTCAATAAATAAATAAATAAAACCTTTAAAAAAAAAAAGGCAGGACTTCTGGCTTTTAATATTAATAACTATTGATAAAAACTAAGAAATTTAGTAACTATTAATAGAGTTAATATTTATTCATGATACTGAGAATATTTCAATGCTTGACATGAAGTCACCAATTTTTTTCTAATAATCTAGATACAGGTGAAGAGGGTAATGTACTTTGTACCCCCAATAGCCAACCATGCCAAGCCCAAGTTTTGCTAATAAAAACATTGATTAAAAGTCAGAAGATTGAGGGGTGCCTGGGTGGCTCAGTCGTTAAGCGTCTGCCTTCAGCTCGGGTCATGATCCCAGGGTCCTGGGATCGAGCCCCGCATCGGGCTCCCTGCTCCGCGGGAAGCCTGCTTCTCCCTCTCCCACTCCCGCTGCTTGTGTTCCCTCTCTCGCTGTCAAATAAATAAAATCTTTAAAAAAAAAAAAAAGTCAGAAGATTGATATCTTATTTCCCTTAGAAGTTGAAGTCACCATTCTGATTGTTTACCGACTTCATTAACTCTCCCTTAGATAGGTATGTGCCACTTATTTTAGGAAGAGCTTTTTAAACCACTTCAAAAATTTTTTTAATTTAGGTTTTGGCACTTAAAGAGTAAGTTTTAATTATCTAGAAATATCACTTACAGAAATACTCTGCAATATCAGTTGCATAAGGAATTACTGGAATTGGTTTATTTCTGATTTAAAACACTAATGCTATTCTAAATCTATTATTAGAGTCATATCCATGTTTAAAAAACTCTAAGGATGATTATCATCAAAACACTATTTATGTGTACAATATAGCTTTTTTTTTCTAAATAACATTAAGCTAGAGTCGAAGCAATAAACTTAACATAAGAGTAATAGCAAAGGATTAAATAACTAACTTCCTAACATCAGATTCCTTGTCTGTTGAGTAAGAATAATTGTATCTACCTCTGATTTGTCATGAAAAATAAGTAACATAATGCATGAAAGCAACTAGCATGGTACCTAGCACAGCGTAACCTTCAGGAGGTGTCAGGAGTGATGCCATTTATAGGACCTCATCTCTAGGTTCTGATTATTGTTGCCATCTTTTTAGGGATGCCCAGGTCTCTTGCGCTGAGCAGGACCAGATAATAGATGCAGTGGACTCTAGAATAAGGATACCCAGAGTACCAAAGTGCCCAATTCGTGAGCCACAGAACGTGTCCTGCTCTGTGCTGAAAATATGAGGGCCACAGCACTGCTGTGGGCTGCTGGGGGGACAGGAACAGAAGTAACCAAAGAAATACACTTGGCATCATAGATGTGGGTTCTAACCCTGGCTTAGACAGATTGGTTTCATGATGTTAGGCAAATTCCACAGATGCTCTGAGGCTCAGTTTCCTCGTGTTTCAATTAGTACAATGAATGCCTAGCTCACAGGATTTTTATGATGACCCAGTTGGAATCCTCAAGAAAGCAACTAGCAGTTATAGTTGAAAGGGGGACAATTCTTACGCATGTCAGTAAGCAAGGAGCTGGCACATTAGAGCAAACAGTTGGGACATCCAATGCCAAGTTGTTCAACTGACCTTAAAGCCACAAAGCTCCTGAGAAGCCTTTCTAGTCTGGCTCACAGATAGAATAAGTAGAAAGAGCAGTCTTTTGACTCAGCAGTCTGAAATGCAAGTTTATGAACTAAAATTGTTCCATGACGAAGTATTTATAAGCAATGAAAATAATACAGGCAATGTTTTTTCAAAAACTAATGATGTAATGTATGGTGACTAATATAACATAAAATTAAATTTTAAAAAAGTACAGGCAATGTTTTACATACCGTGCTATTTTTCTAACTCAAAGGACTATCCTTTCCATATTCTCTACTCTGAGTACTAAAATGCAATGCCTTTCTTACAGGTGTTAGAGTAGATGGTGGCAAAGAGGCTGTTGGTGTGGTGCTGTGTGTGTGTGTGTGTGTGTGTGTATTTAAAAGAGTTTATAACTTATTTTAATCAAAAATTACTGGGGCGCCTGGGTGGCTCAGTTGGTTAAGTGCCCGATTACTCTTTATTTTGGCTCAGGTCATGAACTCAGGGTCCTGGGATCGAGCCCCACATCGGGCTCTGTGCTCAGTGGGGAGTTTTCTTGAGATTCTCTCTCTCCCTCTGTCCCTCCCCCTGCTTGCATGCTCCCTCACACTCTCTCTCTAAAAATAAATCTGAAAAAAAACAAAACAAAAACAAAACCTATTGGTCCAACACTATTTAAACTTACTGCTCTGGGAAATTTGAAAGTCCAGTTAAATACACAATTATCAGTATCCATCTACAAATTTAAAAGACACAGAGATGACCCTTGTCCCCAGATGGAATCATTATAAAGGAAATAATCTTCTTTGGTTAACTTAAATGTTTATTGAGGACACCACACTCCAGAAGGAAGCAGGAACACCGGTGCCAGATTTAGTTCTTACCACCACATTATACCTACATCTGACACTTTCTTGAAAATACATGTTCTTTTTTCTGATTGCTTGAGAGATTTAGATTTCCTTCTAGGCCAAGGTTGGGTTATCTATGGCCACAGACCAAATCTGGCTCACTACTATTTTGCTAGATAAAGTTATATTGGAATATAGCTACACCCATTCATTTACTTATTGTCTGTGGCTGTTTTGCCACAATGGCAGATGAGAGCAATTACAAGACACCTTACAGACTACAAAGCCTAAAATACTATCTGGCTCTTTTTTTATCAGCAAAAAAAGAAAAAAAAGAAAGAAAAAGAAAAAAAAATTGCTGACTCTTATTTTGAGTGATGGTTTTATTTCTCCTTTAAAATTAGGTCATGGTATATTATATCCTGTCCAATATAAGATTTACGGACAGCTTTAAGCATTGTGTGGTAGACAGAGCTCTTCGGCTATATATAAGGTTTGGCTGCGAAAGAAATGCATACCTGAAACTATATTTAACAATGAAACTGTAATGCTCTGAATGGACACACCACTCTCTGAGGAAACATCTTCTCCACATCCCCTATTATCCAAAGCTCTGAAGCAGAACTTCGTGTCTCATCACAGTCATTGGGAATTACACAGAGGGCTTAGTGAGGAAACAGTAATTGAAATTCAACCCACTTTCTAGCTCTCTTCTTCTTCTTAAAACAAAATTAGTTGGAAATTTGATGTATTGAGAAAGACATAATGAGTATCCAAGCTCTGGTATGGTGAAATGAAATGGCACATAAATAAAAGAGAGCCAGGGAAAACTTACACACAATTATGCAAAGATTGAGTCTCACATCTGAAAGACGTGATATGTGGCTTTTATAGGATCAGAATCGTCCTTCTTGGAAAGCCGCTGTAACTGACTTTATTACTGCTATTTAACAATAGTAACAGCAGCAAGGCATCACTGCTGTTCCATATTGCCCCTCACAGAGAACATCAAGAGGGTGCTTACTATGTGTCGGGCACTACGTTAAGCTTTTAATTTCACAACAGCTCTGTGGGGAGCTCCGGTACTCCTGCCATATTGTTTTTAAAGATGAGAGAACGGAGGATGACAGGGAAATTAACATACATAAAAATGACGAGTATTTTCATATTTGTGTAATATTCACATACATTCATACTCCAGAAGACTTACCATTCATACATTCTGTACATCATTCAAAACGAATATTGCATCAGTATCACAAATCAGTTTTTCCCTCCCTCTGCCTCAACAGGTAATTCCTTCATTATCTAAAGTCTTATTTAAAAAAAAAAAAAAAGAAGAAGAAGAAGAGGAGAAAAGAAAAGAATGCCAAATATATTTAAGATTCTCCAGAAATGTGCTTGGCACATTAGAGGTGATACATATTCAATAAATGTGAAAATGACTGATGATAGCTAGTCAGAGTAACAGTGTCTCATTTATTCATCACTCCCTACATCCATGTCACAGGGTAGACCACTTCCACCCTGACTCTGGGCTTAACCATGTGACTTGCTTTGGCCAATGGTTTAATAGCAACTGTGAGGGAGAACTTACTATGTGCTTACACACACAAGCTAGCCCTCTCTCGCTGCTCTTAGAACCCCATGAACACTACGTGAACAAGCTCGGGCTAGCCTGCAGGGGAAGGAAGAAAATGTGACCCAGCCAGCAGCCAGCCAACCGTCAAACATATGAGCGCAGCCATGGAGGACTAGCCAGCCCCCAGGTGACCTGTCAGTTGACCACAGAAGTAGGAGGCAGACCAGTTAAAATCAGGTGGATTCAACCCAGAACAGTCAGCAGAGTTCGGAGTTAAATAATTGGTTGGTATTTTAAGCCATTAAGTTCAAAGTTGGCTTATCACATGGTGAAGTTAACGGATCCTCTACCCCCAAAAGGAAAGTGTGTTATTTTTGTCAGGGGAAACATGAAAACCATAGTCTTAAAAGAATGAAGATCTTTTACCCAGTCATTACAGGAAACACTGCTTCGGGGAACCCTTTTAAACTGATTTATGTGGTAGGTATATAAAGACAACTAGTCAAATTGGACAATGTGGCAGATGGTATTGGATTTACACGTATTTATGTAGCACATGTTTAATTGTCTACTTTGCTGTCCATCTTTTGCCCCTCTAGTAGCTGGTTATTTATAATAATGGTAATACTTAAACTGGCTGACACTCCAAACATAGTTTCTTCCTTTGGATACACTAGGAAAAAAAAATAAATAAATAAATAAATAAACCAACCAAACAAAAAAAGCCACCAAAGCTCCAAAGAGCTATTATAATTGTTTTACAGTTTCATTAGAAAACATCCTGTCTGTTATGCTGGCTTCCGGAAACTCTAATGATAATAGTGTTTGTTGCTACTGCTTAATTCCCCCTCAGGGTGTCTGCCTTTTACAGTTACAATTACAATTGGAAAGTCGTTCAACCACATGTTCACATCAATTTACCCATTAATTTATTTGACCTGTTAATCCATTAGTTACTCTCCCAATAATCCATTAAACTGCTTAAAATAATATTTGCAGTCTCTAGTGTGGGATGACTTTGGGTCAAAGATGACGAATCCAAATTATTAATGATGAAGCTATTTTATTCATTTTGGAAACTTTGATAGTGCTATAAAGCAAACTGTGAATGCCTTCGTAATTACATGACTGCAGAGGAGCTCATAAAGTCCAGTGATAGAATAATAACTCATTCCTAGGCTCTTACTATCATTCAACCAGTTCATTCTACATCTAGGAAAATATGCTGAAAGACACATGTATGTTGGCAAAACACTATACTTTGTGTTATAGGACATTAAGTGGGAAAGCACTGGATTCTCCGTTAAAAGATGACCATTTGAGTTGATGAGACAAATTTACAAAGCAACTACTTCCACATCTAAGAAAGACATCAATGCTACTCTACCAACCTGCTAAGAGAAACATGGGAGCTTGAGCAAACCCAGGAAGCACTGAGGGATGATCCAGCTTCCACTTCACAGTCATAGCCCAAACCTTATAGGGGACCCGCAGATACTTTAGGGACTCAGTCTAGCCAAGAGAAAGAGAAGCAAATGGAAGTGGGAGCAACTGTGACCAACTGGAGAGTTTAAACCCTGCCAAAACTAACACATGCCACACAGTTCTGGCCACTGCTCTAGAGGATCATGGGCCCAAAGTTGCCAGATTTAATTTTTTTCAGGTAATATGTAAATCTGTAAGTAAAATCACTTACTTCTTTTGCAACTAAGTCTATTTATTTATTTATTTTTTAGACTACACAAAGCAGGAGCGCCTGGCTGGCTCAGTCAGTAGATCATGAGACTCTTGATCTCTGGGTTGTAGGTTCAAGCCCCATGGTGGGTTGTAGAGGTTACTTAAAAATAAAATCTTAAAAAAAAAATACACAGAGCAAAAGGACCTTATCAAAGAATTTACTTTTGAATACAGACAGCTGGTTTGTGACATCCATGACAGAAAGCATTCCATGATGAGCAAAGTATGGAGGAATTAAAATGTATGGTGAATTCAGGCAAGAGTGCGGGTCAATAGAATTGGAAGGTGCAGGGTGTTATTAATGTATGCAATGGCCATCTGAACCATATTAAGGTTATCTATGGCATATTTTAAGCCTTTATAATCAAAAAGGTAAAAGCAGAGTCTGAATTTTGTGGTTGTTGTTCTTTAAAGTGAGTTAGCCATTACGTTAGACCTTCCTGGTCTGTTAAGCATCTGCCCAGTATCTTCACTGCTCTGCTTCTTGTTAGGGACTTCAGAGAGACAGACAGAGACAAGAGTAAACCAAGGTCAGACATAGATGATGGTAAAGTGACCCTTGACATTCCTGTACTTAATCAGACCAAGGAGTGTGCTAAGAAAAACACACACTGAGGTGTGGAAACCATAAAATATCACTAGGGAAATGAGAAAACAGGGTTGGTTATAAATGCAAGCCACCTGCTGATATTGTACAAGTGATAGGAAGAGATAAATGTGGAGAGAAATCCCCAAGTTTTAAAGCAACACCCAATCTCCTCCTTTTAATTTCTAAAACTGTTTCTCTTAAGTGATTAGGTACAGCTCCCCGCAAACTCCCCAACCTCCACCATCTTCAATCTTACTCCTGACTGACCTAACAGTCTCTGTTTTCTTCCCTCACCCCCTCCCTCCCCTTCTGATTTCCCCAAATTCAATCATAGAGATATGTCAACTCTCTGCTTTGGAACGCCTTTTAATTATGTATTAAAAACTGCCAAAGGTCAGTGCCAAAGAAAAATAATTTAATGACCATCTAAAATAACAAAGAAAGTTTTCAATGATAAAAGTGTCACTTCAGCTGTATTTTAACTTTCCTGCCTGACTTACCCCAACTCCTCTGCTGTAATGAAGCTAACCAGGCCTCAGCACCTGTCAGTGTTCAGCTACATATTCTTTTCTAACACCAAACTCAGACATGCATAAAAAACGCAGTACTGGGGCACCTGGGTGGCTCAGTCTGTTAAGTGTCTGCCTGGGCTCAGGTCATGGTCTCAAGGTCCTGGGATTGAGCCCCATGGTGGGCCCCTTGCTCAGTGGGGAGTCTGCTTCTGCCTCTGCCCCTCCCCCCACTCCTGCTCACTCTCTCCTTCTCTCTCTCTCTCAAGTAAAAAAAATCTTTTTTAAAAAAAGGCCATAGTAATACATCACTTTTCCTCAGTGCTCTGCACCTACAAATTCTTTCACAGTTATCTTCCTTAATCTTCACAAGTAGATTATAAGGTGCTATTTTTTTTTTAAAGATTTTATTTATTTATTTGAGAGAGAGAGAATGAGAGACAGAGAGCATGAGAGGGAGGAGGGTCAGAGGGAGAAGCAGACTCCCCGCCGAGCAGGGAGCCCGATGCGGGACTCGATCCCGGGACTCCAGGATCATGACCTGAGCCGAAGGCAGTCACTCAACCAACTGAGCCACCCAGGCGCCCATATAAGGTGCTATTATTATTGGGGGGAGAGGAGGAGGAAATTAGGACTCTTACCTATAGTCATAACTCCAGTCACATGACAGAACAGGTCACTCTTACCGATGTTTTAGGGTGGAACAGACACCTTCTAAAGTGTTTTACACGTATTACTTCAATTAATCCTTACAAAACTCAGGCTATAAAATATTGCCTCTTCACAATGTAAACTTTGGTCTCCTGCTTCCAAATCTACTCTTCTTTTAACTTTGCCCCAATTGTTTTACTCATAAACCTGAAAGAAAGTCTACCACTTTTTTCATAGATTAGGAGAGGATGATTCATTAGCCTCCCCAAAATGACTCCAACCTAAGTATTCCGTTTTTAGTATTTCAATGTTTTGTTCTGCTTTAGTATGACCACTCTGCTCCAGGATTTGGAATTTCTATATCTTTATACTCTCCTGGGCACAACAGGATCCAAATACCTGAAAAAAATACATTCGATACAAGAAAGTTTGTGGAAAAAATGAGGACGGCACACTTGTCCTAAGATCCTGTATCCTCACTGGGGCTGAGTCCAGTAAATGTGGCCACGGAATTTCCAGCCACGAACATGGACAAAGGAGAATTCATTACGTAAGACATGGTTTCTGTAAATCCAGAATTGAGCTCCAGTTCTATTTTTAGAAACAAAGCGCTTCACCTTCACATTACCTTTTGTTGGCAGTATTTCCTATCACCATTAACAACTCCTAAGTGAGACCAGTACACATGAGCATCCAACTATGTGACATTGAATAAAGAGCCTGCCCTCAAATTCACCACCAGGCTAAGGGTGCCCAAAGTGCCTGCTCTCAGAGAACTCTCTGAGGGAAAACACCAAGGGCAGGCATTACCTTCACAGGAGTTCAGTGAAGGTGTGCAGGAGGCCTGGTGGAGAGCCGATTGCTAGGGTGCCCCTTCAACATATCTCTATTGTTGGCACTGAAGAATTCATTAGCTTAGCCAGTGGTCACTTCTGACTTCACCAGCTTATGTACAGGGCAGGGGAGCTGGGTATCAACATCCTCGAACTTTCTCTGAATCTACCCCTTTACAGAACAATCATGCACCAGCCCTTACCAGCCTTGGGTGTGCTTTCAGAATCTCAAGTTCTCTGAATGTTAAAAAAAAAGATTTGAATATAAAATGGGGAGTAGAAAGCAGTGGTCCAATAAAGTAAGTTCTCTTTGGCAGCCAGGTACCAAAGCACAGATTTGAGAACAGTTGCCAGAGGCAAACACTAACCATATTCCAAAGCTAATGCTTCATGTGCTATATGCAGAAAAAAAGGTATTTCTCTCAGTAAGGATTAGCAATGGACAGATTCCTTTGAATGTATTTGATTTGCAAATTCCTATAAAATCTCCATCACCCTAAGCACAAGAGAATCTAACCAAATAAGCAGAAACAACTCCTGCAATTCTAACCTTAGTTTTTACAAAAGAGGGCTGATTGTACCCTATACAATAGATGCAGGAAAAAAACGTCAATGCTTTACAGTGTAGTAAAAACTCAACTTCAAAGGATTTTTGGTAATAACAGCAAAACAAACAAACAAACAAAAAAAACCCACATTAAAATATTAAGAAATTTTCCAGGTCCCTTTTGTTCTGTTCAGACATCATTTGTCAGGTATGGAAGCCCTCTGCTGGTCAAGATTGTATACAGGCAATTTACTAGAATTCTGGAAATGACCTTTTCTTAAGATTCTTTTTCACCCCAAACTGCAGTGGATTGGTCCCGGAATTTTCTTCTGAAGATTAATTAAATATTGATTTAACCTAAGTAGGTTGTCTTCTGAAAAGGAATCCTTTATTCTAGGTTCCTAATTTTGTTAGACATTTTCTCACAGGGGTATCTCTAAGACAGAGATGCTGTGGTGGGAACTCTTTGCTCACGCTTCCTGGGTTCCTCTTCACTTGATGCTTAGGAAATGCTTTTCATCTGTGTGACTGGTGAGATTTAGCCCGTTTTCTTGAATTCTTCGAGGACACCACATTTTTCAGGATTTGGAGGATTTTGCTCTAAAAAGTTATTCTGCTTCCTGAATTTGGTTCATTAAGCAAATAACAGTCATAATGTAATAGAAAATAATCTCATTCCCAGAGGAGGCTACAGTAAGGCCAAAGCAAGCACGAGAAGGCAAACTACATCAAGAAGCCAAGAGCGTGACAACAAGGAGGGGAAGCCATTAGGCCCTAATGCTTTAGATACAACACAGCTGACCAAGGAGGAAAATAGGTGAGTTCCCAGGGTTTCACCCCACTGTGAGACCCTCTTTACTTCCCATGCACTCCTTTGTTTGCTATTGCAAAGGAACTTGCCTAGAGGTTACCCTACTTCAAATAGCTAAGGGGTCAAGGAGAGATCCACCTTGCTCCTAAAGCAAGACCCAACTTCTTGGTTTAAAAAAAGTAGCAACAATATTTTAAAAATTAACTTTTTAAATAATGCTTTTTAGGATTTTGAAAAAAATTATAGTTGGGTGATCTCTGCAAGCTACTTATTAACCTTTCTGTGTACCAGTTCCTCACTTGTAAACGGGAATAATAGAATCTACTTTATCAAGTAGCCATGATAACTAGTGAACACATATCAAGGACTTAGAAGGGTGCCTGACACATGATGATAGTCATTTACATCATTTAGTGTACCAGCTAAGGGAGCGGTTTTTAACCAGAGGTGATTTTGTCCAGAGGGGATATTCGGCAGTGTCTAGAGAGATTTTTGATGGTCATATGGCTGGAGTTTGCCACTGGCATCTAGTGGGTGGAGTCGAGGAATGTTGTTACATATCTTACAATGCACAGGATAGCCCCTGTCAAACAATGATCTGGCCCCAATTGTCAACAGTGCCAAGGCCTAAAAACCCTGATTTAAGAACAGACTTTCAAAGACACTCTAAATGGAACAGTGTCTGCTATAGCTCTCTCTCTCTCTCTCTCTCTCTCACACACACACACACACAGACCCTTTTGGAAAACCAAAATTCTTTGTTTTTCTAGCCATTAAGTACATGGTGTTCTCAAGCCTAGATTAGGTAACTCCAATTAACCCCAATGTGTCAGTCATGTGCTTTGTTGGTGGTCAAATGGCTTCCGGGAGCCTGTTTCCTGACCATCCCTGTCATCTGGTTTTGAGTTGGTCCTTCCTTTCCAACACTAGGAGACACCTCAGTCATCATGAGAACTCCACACCCCACCCTCCTCCTCACAGTGTGGCGAGCTTCGCTGAATTCATCTTTCCAAATGACCTGAAGAGTCTCAGATGACCCATCGCACAGAAATCATGAGTTATTACCTTTATTAGTAGAAGACTGCTTGATCTAAAAAAATTAATTCCGCTTTTACAAACTCTCTCAGTTATAGAAAATGGCCAATTGTAATGTGATTTATCAATTTCATCATCAGTTAATACCCACAAAGCTGAGCAATGAAGCCATTACTCTGTTAGGATGATTTTAGTGAGAACGTGAGTATGTTATTTTCAGTTATTCATTGCACAATATTTGCACAATATTTATTTTTGGTCTGGAAAAGGAGGGGGAAATTAGAGCTGTTGTGTGACTACCCTAGCAGGGTGCCTAGCACAGTAGATGCTCAATAAATATTTATTGAACAATAGACCCGAGGTTCCTATTTATCATCAATATTTGTAAGAACAAAGTAGCTTACAAAGACAGAACAGTGCTTTGCAGTTCTCAAAAATGCTTTCCCAGTTCTCCTCTCATTTAATAATTTCAACAAGACAGATTGCATTAACTAAATTTGACAAAGAAGAAAACAGACTTAAGAGAAGTCCTCCTCCTTTACCACTGGCTTCCCAGCACTTATGGTCAGAGATGCCCTAATCTGCACTCTTTCCCAAAGTTTCCATTCCCAAACGTATCTTATGTTTATGTCAAGAGATGGTCTGCCTACCATCATCAGTCTGATTCTAAGTTTTATTCAAAAGAGGAAAATAGATTGTTGAAGTTTCTATCATCAATGCCCAAACATGTAGAAATGTGGAGTGCTATATGACACAAAGTGGGAAAAAATCTGAAGGCCTAATTCTAAACTGGAAACTGCAATTTTCTACTTTTTTTATGATTTATTTATTTGAGAGAAAGAGTGAGAGGGAGGGACAAGTTGGGGGGAGGAGTAGAAGGAGAGGTGGCTGAGCGTGGAGTCCTACATGGGCCTCCATGCGGGGCTCGATCCCAGTGCCCGGAGACTGTGATCTGAGCCAAAGGCAGCCACTTAACCTACTGAGCCACCCAGGTGCCCTGGCAACTTTCTAGTCTTTTATATACTCTATGGTTGCAGCTACATTGTCAGAAATGATTTCACCCATAGCATTTTATTTTGGGTTTTAATCAGGAGCCATAGGTGGCACGTTCCAACTTAGCATACCAAGAAGGGCGGCCACAATTTTCTATTACCCGTATTGTCTCCTGCCAATACACCCTCTGACTTGCTCTGTCCCTAAACCCGAGTGTATGTACACACACGCGCACACACAAACTGACAGGACGTCTGGTCAACTGAAAAGAATGAAGTTCATCATAGATTGAACAAAAATCTTTTCAGTGTTACTTCTTTCCCCTGGAAGTCAAACTATTTTTCCTCGGACACATCTCAACATTTATAGAAGCCACTGTAACATGTAACTTACTCATATTCCTACAATATGTCATTTTCATAACATGCACCTAAATAACACTTTGAAAGTAATCTTCCAATACTCAAAGATACATTCACTAAAAACTCCAATGTAACGATGACATGAGTGCCCCCCCCAACAAAATAGGTCATAATGCCATTAAAACTAATAGGAGATATTCAGGTTCAGAACTTGGGGGGAAAAAAACGTGGTTGATAAATTAAAAATGGTCTCCACACGTTCAGCATCATCCTTTCTTTTGTTATGATTTATTGATCTTTCTGTTTGTGTACCATTTCTTTCAAGGATTAGCCACTGTCTTGACATCTTTGGGTAGACTTAGACCCAAATCTTAAACCCAATTATCAACTGCCAGATGGTGAATCAGTCTATATTCTCTGAACACCCATTTGTTTTTCCAACTGTAAAAGTGTAACGTAATAATGTTGACTTTACAGGGTTCTTATAGGGATGAAATAAGATGAATATAAATAAAAGGCAGGAACATAGTAGGTACATTCTCCTCTACCTCATTCCCCTTGTTCTTTGCTTCTAGCTTTTTTTGATGAGCATTAAAAAAAAAGATCACTGTCAAATTATTATTATTTATTATTCCAGCCACCTTTCAGACTTAAAAATACTGCTAGAAAAGACATGAAAAATCTCAATTGCAAATCATGATCTAAGTCCAAGAGTGACTATCCAGTGTTCATGGCCAAATGGTCTTATCCCACCAGGCATCAAGAAGCATCTATGTAACAAATATTAATTTTATCAACTCCAGGACTCCATAAATTCTTACATTAAAGACACGCTTGGTGTCCTTGCTTATCCTAGTGGCAGTCTGGATGAGGTTAACCCCTCACTGTGTAATGCAAACTACCCCCGCCTACAGTCATTCTAGAAGAAACAAGGAAACTTCTAACCAATAAAAAGAAAAAGAAAAGAAAACCCCAAAAAGAGCAGCATACATTTCTAAAAATCAGGGTGTGAAAGAATTTTAATGATTCTTTGTTTTTTTGTTTAATTAAATTGCCTTTATGGTTGCTTTGGCAGACGTCTGGGAGCCAAATGGCTAATTAAGAACAGAAAGCCGTTTTCTCTTTGCCTTTATTAGAGGGCATATAAGGAGAATGAGTTTTGAGTAAATTATTAATTCTCAAGTTGACTGGGTGCTTCCTGATGACTGAAGAAGCCCTGAAATTGGCTGGGGAAGAGACAAGTCCTCTTCACTTTCTTCGGCATTTTTAAACAAGTCCAACACCTGCTACCCTGAGCAGTGAATGCTCAAGTCAAAAAATCTGACTCTAAGAAGCTATGGAGTGAGAGCTCCCAGGGTCCTGCCAGGGGTGTGCTGAAGCTTCTGCCAGCCAACTGTTAAATTTTCAGGGACTTTGGTGAGCCAACAGTTAAACACGGCACTGATAGAAGTTGTGGTACGTAAACTTAAATTATACTGTGACCAAAGTAAACAATTCTCAAAGGTCATCAATTGCTACTTTTTGTATTTTACTTTATTTTATATTTATTTCATATTTTACTATTATCTTGAGTTTATATACATCTATTTTTATCTGTAAGGTATGAGCATATATGATGGAATAAGGACTCCAGGGATTATGCTAGTGACAGGAGTCATTTTTTGCCCACCTACCCACTCTTTGCTAAGGGCTTCTACTCTGCTCACATCATGGGTCACCTTGGCAGCCATATTTTGTCTGTGACCGGACTCTCCCACAGGCAGAGGACTAGACTTCAGGTGGGCACCTGATCTGACAGCAGCCAGTCCACTAGCTAGCCACTGACTTGGGTCATGCTAATGGCATAGTATGAGGTTGGCAGGGCTGCCTTGGTCCAGAACTGTCCTTTGCTTCATACTCTGAGTCTGCAATGCACAGTGGCTCTTATTCTGTCTCCCCAACATTTCCCCACACATATTCCTATGATTAAATGCCTTTATCTGTGATACCCTGAATGCCCTTCCTTTTCATACAACCAGATACAAATTGAAGCAGTGACTATATAGATTTTGGGAGAAAATAGACCTAACACAATCATCTAGAGCATAAGCTTTTAAATTATATTAAATTC
This sequence comes from Mirounga angustirostris, assembly GCF_029215605.1. Lineage (NCBI taxonomy): Eukaryota > Metazoa > Chordata > Mammalia > Carnivora > Phocidae > Mirounga > Mirounga angustirostris. The sequence continues at coordinate 138,218,100 of NW_026991709.1, read as the reverse complement.
TAGAATGAACCTAATAGGGAATTATTTTGATAGATTATTCTTTCTGCAGGGAATGGAAGGCAAAAATTAACATACACCCATAGCTCTGAGAACTCAAAGCACTTAATCTGATCAGAAAATAATTTTTATCTTAGGTTTCATTTGACTAAGGAATTAATATTGTGTTATAATTAAAAGTCTAATTTCTCTGTCTTTAAGGAGCTAAAAGCATTTTGTACAATATTCTCATCCACTAAAATGAGAAACGGGTAACATTTTCTGAACATGTATTAAATACCAAACCCTGTTCTTGACACTAAGTACAGAGGAAAGGGATGTGGGTTGGGGTACATCAAAGGAACACATTATGAAGGCAACAATGCTTAAGTGGAGTCTTGGGCAATGAAGAGTTGTTGGCCTGGGGATGAAGGACATGTTTAGCTGTGGAAAATGTCATGGGATAATAACAAAAATCTGGGGTGGATGGAGCAGGAGTTCATGAATGAGAAAAATCTAATGAAGCAGGGGCATCTGGGTGGCTTGGTTGGTTAAGTGTCTGCCTTCAGCTCAGGTCATGATCTCGGGGTCCTGGGATCGAACCCCATGTCTGCTTCTCCCTCTCCCTTTGCCCCTCCCCCTGCTTGTGCTCTCTCTCTCAAATGAAATCTTTAAGAAAAAATCTAATGAAGCAGATAGGGGCCAGATCATGAAGAACTATCTGACATTCATGGGGATCCAAAATTTACCCTAGGGTGTTAAAAGGGCAACAATGAAGGATTTGTTTGAGATCATTCTTCCACTGGTGGAATGAAAGGTGGTGGGAGTGGGCCAAACCAGCTACAGGGGTTTCCCTATTACTATAACTAAGTAAGAGTCAACTGGATCAGAATAAGGTAGAAGTAGAAAATATGAAGACAATACAAATGAGGTATTTAGAAAAGACAACAGGCAGTATTTGGTGACACAGTAAATATACAAAGTATGAGAAAAATAAGTTTAATTTCCATATTCTGTCTTTGGTAGCTAAGTCCAAGATGGTGTTATATGCTGATCAGTGGAATTAATGGTTTCAGCAAGTGTTCACTGCTAGGCCCAAGCAACAGCAGGATCAGATGAGCAGTGAGGAAGAAGGGGTTGGGGGGGGGAAGCTTAACTCTGTTTCAGTTATGTTCAGTTTAGTTTTCTAAAAGAGTGGCTATTAGGCAAGTCAATCATCCATGGAAAAAAATGTTGATTATTAATAATATTTCTGGTAAAGCTATTTTGGTCTCAAGAGCAGGGTTAAGTTTTCAATTATCCAAATTGTCTTTGGAGATCAACACATTAGTTCATACAGGCTTTAACTCATCCACACCAAAAGTTTTACCTTAATCTCCCTTTGCTCATGCAGTGGATGAAAGAGTTGGACTTAACACCATAAAATTGATGTGGAAATTGCTGCACAAAGAAATCGAGACTAGACTTAACACAAAGAACTCTTAGGAGATTATCAACTCTTGATGAATATGCAAGAAGAATATGGCTTAGTTTAAAGCTATGTTACAACAGCAATGCTCTTAAATCTGTGTGAGCAAAATGAGGCTAAAATTATCCCAACTAGCACACAATTTTCCTTGGAACCTCCAAATAATCAAGGTAAGAAATTAACTTTAAATCTCCTATTTGAATAAAAGTTTTGTTCCATGAGTAATCATAGCCATACTCAGAACCAGTCCCTCTGCTTCCTCTTCACAATTCTGGTGGTACACTCTGGACTTTCTTCTCTGCCATTTCGTCTCTCCCAACAGAACGCTGAAGCAAACTGGGAGGACATTCAAGGTGTTCTCTCCAGTTCCACAGACTGACACCCTTCATGGGGCCTATTTTCAACCAAAGGCTCCAATTAGTGTCTAATTAGTGATTTTTTTCAATGTTTGTTAACACTTCAAGGGGCTCTGGTTTTAGACTTCTTAAGGAAGGACATATACATTTCCCTGGATTTCAAGAGCCCTTAGTCCCTTTCCTGGGACACACAATACCCTGAAAAGAGTAAGCCACCACACTGCAAGCTGCTCCTGTCTACTTAGAAGATAGCTTGTGTTCTGTTTTGGCTTCTGTAGTACTCAGTCTGTCCAGATCCTACTTCAGAAGGGAGGTACTCATGGCCCCTGCTGCCTGCAATGTTGGTTGCTCTTGGCTTTTAGCTCAGGCCCTCTCTGATTATTTGTCTCGGAAGACAGACACCTTGTTCAAGGTCACTCCTCCTTTACGGAGGCAGCCAGCATCAAATGGTTGGTTAGTGTGAAGTACAAAGACCCAAGCCCTTTGCCTCAATTCTGGACCATTCAAAAGAACAATACCAGCTTCATAACTCCTCAAGAGATTGGCTGAGAACCAAATTCCTCCTTCTACCTAATCCAGTTTCCCCCATTCTCTCACAGGTATAGATCCCTATAGCACTGTCCAATCACCTTCCAATGTGTGAGTATACAGCTGACAGGGGAAGTAGACGAAGACCACTACCTAAACCTTTGTGTGACCTATGACCATGCTCAGTCACTACGATGTTAAAAAGATCCACTATATCAGCCTCCATCAATTCAAGACCAAGTTAAAGATATTTCCATGCATAGGGCATCAGTTCATCATTTTTGACAGTCATTTTTGTCTGATATTAACTTCCCTGGGTAGAGTTGTAAGCCACAGACTGTGGCTGGGATAACAATGCCAAGAAGCAAACAGCTTGGGGCTAAGTTTCAGATTCTGGTTTCAGAGCTAGGTAGAATTAGTTTGCACTTCCATAACCTTCAACGGGTTTAAAAGCAGCCTCAGCAACTCTAGAACAGTAAGACTTCTATTCTTCATAGGAGGGTCGTTAAAAAGAAAGCTTAGTCTCAAAGCCTAAGCAGCAATAGTTATTATTTGTTGACTGCCTTCTATATATTAACCCTCTAAATTTCTCATGTAAACATAAACTGCTTATGAAAGTATTATCTGCATTTGACAAATGAGAGAAAAACGGAGATGCAGAGAGATGTGTAATTATCTTCTTTGTCCCCACTCTTCCCTCATCTGCCTCAGAATAAACATCAATGTCTCTCTTACCTTAAAAATATTTTTCTTCCCTTGTCCCCAACTTGGAGAAGAGCCTCAAATTCTACTACCTTAGCAATAACAATTCTCCCTTCCTTTCTGTTCTTACACCTGTCTGTAATGGAGTGGGCTAGAAAAGTCACTTTCTCACATGTCAGAAGCCCCTGTTTCTAAATTCTTAGAATTGCCAGCTATAAAGGGAAACCACAAGCTCTCTTCACCCTCCAATTTTTTAATCTGTGAAATGAAGAAATTAAATTTGTTCCATGATTTTCTAAAGCTGCCCTAAGGAACACATCTTGACTTCTGATTTTTTTATGATTTGCCATGGCTTCTAGCAAATTCCAGGACTCAGTCATTGTTTAATGCCTATAAAGTGTGGTCTGACTTTTCAGGCTGTCAGAGTTACACTGCAGAGGAAATAGGACTGCACCCACAGTCTTACCTGTTTATTCTACAAAGTCCTTTTCAGGATCCAGACCAGGGGGCACATGCCCAATTTTCAGATGAGTTTTTCAAGGTCCTATCTCACTATCATCTTACAAAATGTTTAGATCTGCTGAAATTGCCCATTGTCATTTTTTTAAATTTTATTTTATTATGTTAATCACCATACCCATTGTCATTTTAAGAATCAAGTGGATTCACCATGTGTTGGAATATCTAGAATTAGAAAAACATGTAGAAGGATCCATTAAAAGAGCAGAGATGGAAAACAGTGAGGCAGGAGAGATTGGGGGGGAGGGACACACACAGATGGAAACAAGAGATAAGGGTCAGAGAATACCAAAAAGTAAAGATAAATAGAAAGGAAGAAACAAGTAAAAAGAAACAAAGAACAAAAAGGGGGCAAAACTGGTCTAAGTACAAAAAAAAAAAAAAAAAAAAGACAAAAGAAGGACGAATGAAACCCTTATTTATTGCATAATAAAGAAACCTTAGCAGTCAGCTGTCCACCCTCTTGCCCCCAAGCACTGGTAGTACATTCAACCCTCTGAAGAAAGTTAATCTCCCAGACAAGAAGTCAGGTAGGAAATCGAATGGGCGGAACACATCATAAATGTGATAAGAAAAAATCCTGGAAGAGTAAGAATGCATACAGAGTGGGAGTATTGCAAAGAAGAGTTCTATTTTTGATTTTGACAGAAGAATTGTTTTTGAAAAAAAAAAATCTGTAATTTCCTAGGCACAAAGGCCTATTCTGACATATGAGATCATTTATCTACTATCTATTCAGTGTCTATCTATCATCTAGCTATCTATCATCCAGTTATCTCTATGGCAACAATCACCATTGCACGTAGGTGTTTTGACACCCCAGAACCAAGCTTCCAGTTCATGGGATCTGTCGCCTAAGGTGAACACAATGCAAAGAAAAGTGTTCTTGTGTCCTTCCTGAAATGCACTGGCGTTTCAAAGGTAGGATTTCCAGAAGACTACATTGCTTAGCAGTGTAAAGTGAGGCCCTGGCCCTTTAAAGTAATTGTAACCAAGATGTTCCAATTTATTTTAGAAACTGTATCAGGTATAGATTGCTTTTTCAGGTTTGTGCTTCCTGATTTTCCCTTTTTTTCTCATCTCCTTTTGAATATGCATTTCTTCCTCCCACTGTGCCTGCTGGCAAACTTCCAAGGATTTTTATCAAATGTTCTAGGGAGTGAATTACTCATTTTAGGTTATTTAAATAAAAGACATGCATAATACCACTTCTCCTTCAAATTTCATGAAACCCTGCCCGTGAACTCATTTATCTACATGCATCTATTTGTCCCCTGACCCCAGCTCATGCTTTCTGTTAGCCTCTCCCTGGAAGAGGCTACAGCTCAATGGAGTCCATTTGACACTAAACAATCAAAAATGATTTTTTTTTTTTTTGCTATGTTTAGTTTCTATAGGGTGTACTGTACATTCTTTCATAATTAACATGCATGGTGAAATACCCTGTGTCCCTAAATTATACAGCTTTTGATGCAAAAAGGAATTAGTTTTACTGTGGGGCTTTGTTATCTTTTAATATAATTCAACGAGCTGCATGAACAATTTAGAGAAATTGAGGACTGGGTTTAATGTCTTTGTAATGAATCCATCAGGGAGAGGGGGAGGAAAGAGGGCAAGAGAAGATATCGGGAGAAAGAATGGCTTCAATAAGCAGGTAGGCAGACACAATCTTTGATGGCAATTGGTTTAAATGAACATTTATTGAGCACCTACTGGGCCGGGCACTGTGCTAGAGGCTGAGGCCAGCCAAACCCATACGGTCTTACCCTTACAAGAAAGGAAAAGGGATGGGCGCCTGGGTGGCTCAGTTGGTTGAGCGACTGCCTTCGGCTCAGGTCATGATCCTGGAGTCCCGGGATCGAGTCCCGCATCGGGCTCCCTGCTCTGCGGGGAGCCTGCTTCTCCCTCTGACCCTCCCCCCTCTCATGCTATTTCATTCCCTCTCAAAAAAATAAATAAAATCTTTAAAAAAAAAAAAAAAGAAAGGAAAAGGGAGGCCATTTAAATTTCAAGGGTGAAGTGCTATTAAGTGGCTAGGACTGGGTGGTGGTGGATAGAATGAATTTTAGAAAAGGAAAACCTAGCAAATATTTCTAGAAAGGGTCAAAGACAAGTTTAAAATCTCAGGAAGTCTGTGTACACTTGATTCTGTAAAGCTGAGGAAAAAACATCCAGTTAACATAGAATGAAAATAGTATTCACAATACATTTCCGTAATCATTGTTTAAATTTAAACACTGAGGGAAGCACATGCTACTTTTTAAAATGGGAAGTTAGGGACAAGGCTGAATTAGTTGTTTCTGTCTAAATAGATGGTAAAATATTTTGATAATTGCCCCTGAATACAGAATTGCAATGCACCCCAAACAGCAAATGTGTTTTGCCATGTTACCCATATTCCAAGTTTTCAAGAATTATTCTCTATAAGAAAGCACACATGAATCAAACCCCTTTTTTCTTCTTCTCTAAGGTTGATAAATTGTTTATCCTGAATACTTTCATGAATGTGAAAAAGAGAACTCACTGTCCTAAGGAGTAGCATCTCTACTCTTGCATCTTCTTCTTTCAGAAGCTGGCATTGGTTTTCGACTGATTTGATGATTTTCATTCTCTCAACTATCCGTAGACAAGTCCCTTTGGATCAGATCAAAGTCAGGTGTTCCAGAGATGGACCCCATAGCTCTACAATAGGTACCTAGTAGAGGGTTGTAAGCAACTACTGATTCTCTTTTCCCGTGGGATCCAAAATTTTGTCCTTAGGAACACTAAGCTCACAAAACTTCCACAAGCATTTTTTTTCACTCATTTAATTCTCGAAAGTCCCAAGTAACCTCATTTTCTTCCTTGGGTGTCTAAAGACTCTTTAGCCTTGACTCTGGCCACAGCCCCCTTATGCTTTTGTGCTCTGGATGCCCTGACTCCCACCCCATCGCCCCCAACCCAGCACCATGACCATCTCCCTCTGCATGGGCTATGTCTTCCACCTGGATCCTCCTTTCTGCCACTCCTCCTAAAGTATTATACCTACACCATGAACCTGAGCCTAGGCAATGAGGATTAAGAGATGGGAAAGGCCATCACTGACTGGTAAGAGGGAGCATATAACCCTGCCCCTAGGCCAAGATTGCCCCTATACCTTCCACATGGTTCCTTCAACGGTCTTAACTTTGCCTCAACATCTGTTACTTCCTAAGTCACAGAAAGGCATTTGCTCCAGAAGGAGTAACTCCTCCGATAATACCTCTACTAGCTGTGTTCTGCTCTTCAACTACATGTTCTTCAGCTCTCGGACTCCCTCCTCTTGCAACTGGGTTTGGTGCCCCTCCTACACATGGGCCTGGCACCTCAATTGAAGCTGTTGGAACCCTCCAGTGAACTGGTGGTTCTCAATCTTAAATGGGCATCAGAATCACCTGGAGGGCCCATCAGGACAGATTCCTGGACCCCGACCCCCTTGTTTCTGATTCAGTACGGGAATGGGGGTAGGGCCTGAGCATGCGCATTTCGAACAAGTTTCCCGGTGATGCTGATGCCACTTGTCCAAGGACCACAGTGAAACCCACTGATCTACACTATGCTTTCTCTGTACTCCTTGCCTGGGGCATACTCAAGCTCTCATCTATGTAATATAATCCCTTTTCATTTTCTTCCTTTTTGCCTAATTACCCATTTTTTCCCCCCAATTTGTGTTTTTCTTTTTTCTGCTTCTTGAGAAAGAAGCCCGTGCCTACACCTTCCGGTCACCCGGCCGGGCTTTGTTTCGCCGCGCTCACAGCAAACAGGACAACAATGGCTTCCATCTCCGGCTCCATTACGTTCACCTCTAACATTACCAAATACAGCTGCACATTCTGCCAGGCAAACTAATCTGTGATATTTCAAATGCATTTCATGGACCAGAATAAACTAGCATATTTGAGCAAAGCCGTGTTCTGGATATATTAAAGTGTAAAAACTGGCATGAAAATCAGGTCTCATGTAAACAGGAGATTATTATTACTTAGAATCCTATAATGTGCCCATCATATGGATCTCTAGGGCATTTGCAAACCCATTTTTACATAATTATGTGAAGAACATGTATTTTATATGAGATGGTGAAATTAAATACAAAATAGGGCATTTTGAAATGGCTGTAATGTTTTAAATGAAGAAATGAAACTGTTTCGAGACATATGTAGGAGAGAAAATTTATAGACAGCCGTTTTTAAGAGGGTCTATTAATTCCAAAGAAAACACAGGATGAAAATGAAATACCCAAAGAATAAAATAAGAGGTCTCCCATAAAAATCAGTCTATGTGATTCAAGTGGTTAGGCTTGCCTTCTAACAATGTGAATTTTACAGTGTGATGCTCACCCACATTAGCATCTCAATGGCACAATATTTTTGTTACACACTGTTGCAACTGCTGCAACCTGCCCCTTCACTCTTCCCTCTGATCTTGGGTGCCTTCCAAAGGTACCATAATATGGCTGGCTGGTGACTCTTGCATCAATTTCCTACACCTGTGCCAACCCAGGTTAGTATTTTCTACCCAGTTGCTGGATACTGGAGGAAAAATTAAAGGAACAAATCAAATGCATCATGTGTCCATTCAGAGGCATCCTATTTATAAACTAGCTTTTGGAATGGACGAGTACTTTATTCTATCTCAGAGGCTCTAGTGTAATGTCCTGCACAAAGGAAAATCCCAGGAACACTTAAAAAGAGCTAAATAAAATTTGGAACAAGAGTCAAGAGAGTATGTCCTCATGCTTATATTTAATAGTGATACTTTATTTTTCATTTTCTAATTAATAGGTGTCTTTATGGAGAGTATAAAAATATATAAAATCAGTTTACAATCTTTTAATTGCCAAAATGTTATTTTGACAATTTGCCTTTCATTCATTTTGACCCTCAATTTCACGTGCACCTTCTTCTGAATTCTTTAGGTGTGTTCTGGGACACTTTTCCCTTGTGTGGTGCCATCTGCAACATGGCCATCCCTTCCTGGGGAGCTAACCTTCTGCCACCTAAGGTTACCAGCGGGAAATTGCTCTACTGCCCTTCTATAGTGTGAGTTATTCTGTTGCTTGGACCCTGGAAAACTATGAATGTAAGCAACAAGGTGAAGGAAGTACAGTGAGGTTTCCCAGGTTGGTAGGCAGCTGAGAACATGGGGCAAGTGTGGCCCCAGGGCTGGGAAGGACTCCATCTTTCAGCTGAATCAGAACTTGCTCCCCAAACCGATGACAACTAAGACGGTATTTTCCCTACAGGAAGAGATAGGAGAGATGATTATAGGGATTATACGGATAGGATATTAAATAACACTGAGTCACAGAATTAGAGTATTTTTCCCCCTTAAATTTTCTGTCAGCCTTGATTAAGCAAATAGAAAAGAAGCCCTAGAGGTTTCCTAGCCTAAGACAAAGGGATCCAATGAAAACATCTTTCCAGCTTCTTTTCATCTACACTCCATGCGATCAACTTTCTACATCTAACAGATGAAGAAAGCAAGGTCACCCAGCTAGAAACAGAGGAGCTAGGATCTGAACCCAAACTTTTGGTCATATCTGTTTTTCTTTCTTATCTCCCTCTGACTTTCCCCTGCCTAACTTTCCAACACCGCGGGCAGAGAGGTCTGCTTCTGTAACTGGTCTTCCTCCAATGACACATCGAGACTTGAAGTCCTAAGAGAGAGCCAGTGCTTCCTTCTCAAAAATCCTTTCAACTATCTTTGAGCATCTGAGCACAACTCCCCAGGTCAGCTAGTCTAAGAGAGGAGACTTGGGTCATGATCCGAAGGAGGCCCATGGGATTGTTTGGACTATGGCAAGGACATCAAATGGGTACATGTTATTCCACACAGAGCAAAGAGTCATGCTAAGGAGATTTACATGAGTGTTACTTACTACCTTCTGAAAAAATTGCACATAGCCATTTTGCTATGTATAAGGATTACACTTTATTAGGGTAATGAAACCAACCATGCTACTCTAACCTCACCAGACTAAGTGGAGACTCATTGTCACAAACCACCAGTACTGATGGCTCACATATACTGATGTGTATGTGGGAGCCCTCCTTGTAGCCATAAAAATACAATAAAGTTGTACATGTTTTCATGGAGTAGAGATGGTGTCAGCGAAGAGCCTGAGGCTCCCTTAGCCTGACTTTATGATTTACACGTGTCCTACTTCTCAACATGAAGCAACACTCCTCTTCAAATATAAAATGCCTGAGATTCAATAAGGTGGACTATCCTTCAAATATCCTGATAAACTCACCGTCTGTTTTGCTACAAATGTGCATCTGTAAAACAGATTAGCATGATGGGATTGGTAAATAGAGGGGTGATGTCATCTTAAGGGGGAAGTTATATAGCGTCACATAGGACTTTTCCCAGTACATTAATACTTTTTAGCACATAATAGCAGTTGAACACAGATATCCCAGAAGAGAAATTGTCGAATATTGTACCATATCCAATTCTCCCATGTTCCTCCTTCTTGGCTCAATTTGGCCACATGCCTTGTCTTGGAAAGGCTAATCATATGGTTCGCCCCATTAAATCTGAGCTCCTTAATTCAGCAGTCTCAGCCCTACCATCAAAAGTTACATTCACTTTTTTCAGGGTAACACTCCATAAATAATTTATTCCTTAAAGAAGAGGAATGAAGTATGTCTTTTCAATAGCACTGGTAGTTTTTAATTAGGTTTATTTATGCTGGGATTACAAAGTTGCATATCTTTAGAGTGGTCTGTTCTAACAATATTTTCCCATGAGCCTTGCCATTATTAATGTGTCATTTTCCAGAACTCCAGGTTTTTCCAAGCTTGCATATATTGTATTATAGCAGAAACATCCGCATTAGCTTTAGCTTGGAAACCCTATTTCTAACAACATTCTGCCAAGAAAGCACATAGTACTCTCTGCACTATGTGTTGACTGTCCCTAACTTCCCACTCCTCCTTAATTTTTAGAGGCAAGAGATTGGTTATGTAATTATCACTCTGAACTGGCCAACTTTTAGTAAAAACATTCAACTCTAGAAAAAAATATTGTCCACTAACGATACAACCACTTCAATTACAAGCATGCTTAAGGAATACATTATGGGGTTCTCAAGATGGCTTGTGACATTAGAGTCTGAGTTCCAAAGAGAACAGTGGCAAATAAACTTCCAAGGATGAAATAGTGTCCATTAGAAAGTAGAATATTAACTACTATGGACTGGTCTCATTACTTACCATCCCTAAGCCCCTTGGATACCTCACTGCCTTTAGGGGTAAGTAATGCCATCGGGAATTGTTTTACGGTGTCAGTAAGAACAAGAAATACGTCTTTGTTCAGGGTTGTGGTCTGGTTGGAGGCCAGGATATAAAGATATTGCAGTGACCAAGTGTGCCAAGAGAATTTCCTTTTAATTCTTGGCAAAGTGGGATCACTAAGAATAAGACTCTGGCAATATATTGATGCAAAGAAGCCATCTTTCTTTGATACATTCAAAATTGAAAAAAAGAATACACCCAGAACAAGAACTTCATGGAAAAGGAAAGGTGCTTCAGGATTGTTGCTTGTACCAAGGTCTAAAGAGTTGGGCCCCAGGAGATGCTAGTCAACCAACCAGCCCCCTCCAAATTCTAGGTCCACCACTTGTTTCATGGAGATTAGCAGGTGTACACGTGGACACATGCGTGTGTGCGCGCACACACACAACACACACACACACACACGCACACACACCAGTTACCCTGATCGATTTTCAATGCAATCCCTGGGGGTCACATAGTACCTAAAGGCTGATAGAAGCACAATTACCTCAAAGAGTATAGAGATCCCTTTGAAACGAAGAAAAAAAAATTATGGTCTCCCTCGTAATCTTAACAGATACATTTTATTATTACATAAATAAGCACAAACATGAAAGTGTAAACTCCTTATGTCTGAGGTGCTCTACAATCGTGAAACCAAAAGTTTATAAAGAAAAACTCAAAAGATTATAAAAGAAATTAAAATGACCATCTATCTTCAATATAAATGGACAAGTATTAGTTTACTGAAACTGTCTCACTGTGCCCCGTGGGAATGTGGCCAGACTGGAACGGCACAGTTTCTATGGTATTATCACATCACCAATGCTTTGTGCTTAGTGCAAATTAATGTTTTTGTTTTGTTTTGTTTTGTTTTGTTTGCACTCCAGTTCTCTATTTAAACCACTCTAAGTCCTTAATGTTACTGAACCTTCATTGGCACAAACACATTATCATCTTCCAGATTTAGTCTGCCTCTGCTCCTCCCTGAATAATGTTCTACAATTAAAGTAATACTAGTTGGCACTAACGTGATAGTAAACACCATCACAATATGGTCATCCAGATGATCAAGAATACATTCAGATCCATTCTACTTAGATTACCACTGCAATAAAAACAGAGTACAGAACAACTCACCCAAGGAAACTCAGCAACCCTCTCACATATACCTAGAGACCCAGATTTAAGGACAATCAGCTGGGCAAGGAATTCTCTAAAAGAATCCACACCCTACAAGAGTGAACCAACAGACATAGTGTCAGATGTTCCTCGGTTCCAATTCCATCTCGCTTGCTTGTGATTTTTAAGCAAGCTATTTTCATCTCTCCTAGCTACAGTTTCCTCATCTGCAAAACCACAAGAATAGCACCCATCTAAGAACCCAGCAGTATGGATTAAATGAGATAATGCTTGTCAAATATTAATATGTAAATTTTCAGTAAATGTTAGCTCGTTCTATGAGTTCACAAACATTCATCCAGCAAATATTTGTTGTGTATCAAGCACTGGACTTTGTGCTGGGGACCCAGAAAGAAAAGGTGAAATTTACATACTCAAGGGGATCAAAGTCTGTGGAACACTTAGGAGAAGGCAGGACAGTAGAATGTATGTGCCATGCTAGAGAAGATGCTCCAAGTATGCTTATCGAATGGGGATTTGTTGCCAGTAAGCTGGTTTCTTGCCTCTTTTAAACAACAATCCATTCTGATCTTAAGAAGTCTGTGAGTGGAAAAATAAAAAGTCTGAGTGAGATCAACAAGGATATTAGTTAGGTTTACCAAGGACTCTGAAATAGGCAATCATTGACACATCCAAGACTTCATGATTTCCAGGTAAAGGGGATGAGCTGGAGTTCCATCTTGTTACGATTTAGGGTCCCAAAGTTCCCCTGACCACTTCAATCAACATATATCATGGAACTATCTTTCTTAATTGTTAGACACAGAGTTTTAAATATTCACCATACTGTTACTCACTTTTGCTAGGAATCAGAACTACTTTTCTCCCCCTCACTATCATTTTGAAAACTAAAATTCAGGAATGTCTGATATTGAAATGAGATGCCTTTCTAGAAGTCTCCAGTTTCCATGCCATAATGACCATAGCAAGTGACCCCAATGAATGCCAAGTTTTCAAACTCACAGCAAGCCTGCATATTCTAATTTTTGGCATTCTGTCATCCCATTCTGCTTATTCAGAAAATGAATCCATCTGTAGGTGCAAAATGCAATCTTCAGGAAAATGGTACCTTAAAGTATTCTGACACAATGTTCCATCAGCAGTCCTTGTAGTTAGACAAATAATGACAATGAAGAGCCATGCAGACCTGTTAACATCTGCTCAAAACCTGTGCTGGCATTTCCTTGCCTCTGCTAGCACTAAGCCAAGCTAGAATTCATTTAGCTAATTCCTTAAGCTCAGAATGCTTAGCATGTCACATTTCTACCAAGTCTCATTTATATAATTAGTGCTAACATATGGCCCACAATCAACACTGGAGATTTGGAATCATTTTTAGCATGCCGTTAGACCTAAAGGGGTATGGATTCAATATGGAGGGAAGAGAATTAGGCATGCAAATTCCATTTGTGATAACAAGAGCGTAGCAATGGAAATTTACCCCCAAAAGGTTCGGCTGCTAATCACATAGCAAGCAGAAAGAATTACATTCTTAATAACTTTCACCAAGTGCAATAAAAGGAAATAGAAGTTTGTTTTATGTGATGCTTTTGGTTACTAATTCTCCCCCTCAACTCAGAACTCTTTTACCCACTAGCACTAACAACTAAGATTACCCCAACAGAATTTTCCCTTGCATGGTCTGATTTAGGTATCTAAGTCTAGAAACCCTCTTGGTAGCACTCACTTAAGAGTTCATCATCAACACCGTAGCATGTGCAGGAATTTCTCTTCCTCTGGACTGCTCTAGATGGTCTTCCTACTCTTCTTTCAGTGAATCTTTGTTCCAAGTTTTAGTGAGGCCAACATCTGGTAGCCCAAAGCTACTTAGTATCTTAAGATTATTTTCACAATTAAAAACCTTTTAGATGGGAGGATTCAAGAAAAATAACGGCTAAGTGATGGAGCCAGTTTCCAGAGGCTTCACAACTAAAAAACTGCATCTTTAATAGAGAGAGAATTCCCCTAAGCCAACACACCTCATTCTTCTCATTAATCAGTATCACTAATGCTCAGAAAACCCCTAAAACTGAAATCATTATTTCACAAATGAGTAAACTGAAGTCACATGAAGCAGAGAACTCCATAGTCCCTGTTTTTAATTACTGCGTTATTCTGCTCTCAAGTTCTTAATTCCATGTATATTTTTTATTTCTCTTTCAGCCTCTATGGTTAATTAGCCATCATCCTGTTGACATTTACCACCAAAATTACTCATCTGTCTGTTCATCCCATGCTACCTCATTAGATTAGGGCCTCATTACCTCAAATATGAATTAGAATAAATAAACCCAAAGGCCCACTTCAAATTTAATGTTTGATACATCTATAATCACTGCTTTCTAGACAACATCTTCCCATTCCCAACAATTCCGAACACAGCTACAAAATATTTGGTTGATTATTGTTTCGCAGAACCTAGTGCTAGGATGGTATCCAGGGGTGTTCAAATGGATCAATGTCTACATGAACTGGGAATCATGAAACTGGGTTCAATACCACTTTTACCATCAAATAGCTGTCTGACCTTGAACAAATCACTTTGCATTTCTAAACATAAATGAAAACATCAGTAAAATATCTAAAAAACTTCCACATCAATATGACCAGACCATTCCCAGACTCTGGAATTTTTGCCTTTCCTTCGGGGGAAAAAGAATTTATATCCATCAGCCTGAGATCCTGATTAGCCACACTTTACTCTCATGGGAAAGTTTGGTAAGACAAAAAAACCCCACAAATCCAGAACCTGGAATTACTTCTAAGTTTTGGGCCTCCCAACCACGCAAGTTAGGCAAGCTACTTTATGTAAATATCAGGCTCCTGAGTTTTAGAAGGAGTTGGAATCTAGACTCAAGATTCTCAAATGCTGGTCTACAAATTAAGGATTCAACAGTCCACAGAAAAATGAGTCAAAGATGACCATCGAGTGAGAGTTTCACAAAGCCGTATTTATTCAGTTTAAAGCACTCTCTTTTCTGCTCTTACTTTTGTGTTAAAATACCATTTAAGAGTAATGTGTGTGTTTTTTTTTTTTAATGTTCTTGGACATGTTAAAAAAAAATAGCAATCTACAGTTAGTCCAGTATCTCCAAGAATGCTCAGGAATGGTCCATTTCCCCTAATGATCACTTAGTTTTCTGTTTATGAGGACTTCTCCAACTACCCTATATCCTTCACCTATGGCTGTTCTTTTCTCTCTACAGGCTCTGTTAGTTCAGAAGTGGAACTCCCTTTAACTCATTCCCATTCTAAAGTATCAGCATTAATTTTTTTAATAAGATGTTAGCAATGGAAGAGGGTTTCCATTACAGTATGGGATGGTAACTTCAAATTTAATGTGCCTGAATTTGCTCTTCAAAGTCCCTTGAGCAACTCCACCTCAGAACCTCCTCCTCTCCCTGGCTCCCAATCTTCACTTTCTTCCTAAGTTCCTACATTTCTCATGAAGAACATATCAGAGGAGTATTTTTAATGCTCCAATAATTGACTTGTTAAAGTCCATCAGGAACAGAATGAGGCCTCAAACCCAGAGTCCTCAGCTTCCCTACCTTTCATCACTGTCCAAGTAACAGGATGAAATCCTATGGTCCATGCCTTCCCCAGAATGTGCTGAGTCAGACTGACTGGTTACTGGGAGCATGCATGGATATACATTCATTCTGGTCCAGCTAAAGGAGGACACCCTAAGGGATACTGCCATAGAGAAGTCCGACAAGAAAGACAAAACAAAAACAAAAACAAACCAGCAAAGGGATTAGCTGGCCAAGCAATCTGAGTTGTTGCTTAGCCAGCAGTTCACTTGAATGATTATTTTGAAAACTAAAATGGTATCAAGTCCTCCCTGTTCTCTTATCCTATTGTAAAAAGTCAGAGGAAATGGAATTTAGATCTTTAAACAAAACACAGAGCTCCTCCTTTCCACATTGAATCTCCCCTCCACATGGTCAACATCACAGAACTGTATCTTAGTCCTCAGACCTTTTTGAACCAATGAAGAAACTGCCACCCACTGAGTTGCTCCCATTATTTCCATGGCTGAATAGAAGGGCTATTTGGTATGAAATTAGTACAAAAGGAGTTCCGTTTGTACTATGGAAAGATGAAATGATGTGCTACACTTTTGAAAACAGACACAGACCACCGCCACCCTTTAAAGGAGACGTGTTGAGGTCACTGCCTGCAGTGACAGGTCTTTTCTGCTGAAGTCAAAGTGAAGGGTTTCAGAGCTCACTTTGAGTCTACATAGCCCATTCCCAGAACCCATTTTACATAATAAAATTAAAGTGCATTTAAATGAATGAGAAAATCCTTTTGCTGAGAAGCCTGGTATTTATCTAAAATGAATGACATCTAAGGAAGAACATGGCACAAATGGTCATTAATGTGTACAGACTGCTTTGTGTGTCACTTCTTCCTCAGAGTGTGTGTGCACGTGTATTAGTAACATAAGCAAAACACATGTGTTCATATGATCCCAGAGAGGCATCTGTGTGGAATCTGTTACAATGTGCTAACAAATTAACTTCCAATATTAGAGACTTAACTTTGCTAGTTGTGCAAAGAACAGTCTCATCAGCTGTGATGGTGAGGAAATTTAAGAAATCATTATCAAAATAGTTAATGTGAAACCAAAAAGTACTGCTGAGGGGCTTAAAAATGGCAACAATGTGGAGCAAAATTTGACCCCCAAGAAATTCTGATTCGAGCATCTAGGAAAAATCTGCCTTTTCTCTGACCAATATTTTCTATGGCAAAAGAAAAAAAAAAAAAGACCCTGGGAATAAGTACCTGGATTTAAAAGGACCATTAAAGCAGTTTTCATTTGTCAATTCTGTAAAACTATTTAAACAGTCTGGCAGCTCCTCAAAAAGTTACACAGAAAATTAATATATGATCCAGTAATTCCATTTCCAGATGTATATCCAGAAGAATTAAAAGCAGGGACTGAAACAGATACTTGTAGATCAGTGTTTAGTGCAGTAAAAGGTGGATATAAACCATGTCAACCAACAGGAAAGTGGATAAATAAACTAGGATATACACATACAATGAATTACTCAGCCTTAAAAAGGAACAGAATTCTGATACATGGCACATGGATGAGCCTTGAAACATTATGCAAGCTGAAATTAGCCAGACACAAAAGGAAAAATATTCTATGATTCCACTTGAATGAGGTACCTGAAACAGGCACATTCACAGAGCTATAAAGTAGAATGGGGTTTACCAGGGGCCAGGGAAGGGATGAATGGGGAATCATTAATTGGTACAGAATTTCTATTGGGGGATGATAGAAAAGTTGTGGAAATGGATCATGTCAACGGTTACACAATATTGTGAGTGTACTTAATGCTATTGAACTATAAACCTAAATGTTTAAAATGGTGAGTTTTGTTATGTGTCTTTTATCACAGCAAATGCATGTAATAGTATTTCTGGGTTTGAAATTATTAAAGCTGAGTATTGCAAGGCAGTGAGTCTTTGTATAAATTACTTTTTTTTTTAATTAGAGAGAAACAACATCCAGTGGGATGAATATCAAAAAAATAAATCTATGGGGGATGAAGGGGTCAGCTGTTCCCTAAAACAAAAGCATCTAACACTGAAATCCTAGAGGTCTAAAAGGAACATACCATTCTGTAACAAATCCCACAGAGCAATGAGAACTCCTTTCTTAAAAGGAAGGGAAGGTGGATTGAATATATGAAACTGCCAATATTTGATAGTTTTTGAACTATGAGGAGGTCAATTTCATTTGGTTCAACACCTGAAGGCTACCTTGCCACTACTCCCTACGTTCAACTTAATATTGGCCCAGCCAAACCTGATCCCCTCCCAAGTTCTCCACCTCTCCATCCAAAACTTCACTGCTAACCTGCATGTCATTAACTGGGTTAGGTGGGTGGTGAAGAGAAAGGGGAGGGGAGGGGAGGGGAGAAGTTGTGGACTCCAATCTGTATAGGGGCCAAGTAGTGATTTAACTGATCAGGTTGATCGTCACTGAATACAGTCACCCTTGTGACCCCTAGTCAGCTCAGGCTTTGAGAACACAGATGCAACGTTGCCAATCTTCTGACTTTTCCAAAACAGCTAAAACTCTGGATTGGGACTGAAATATTCATTTTTAAAATGTTGGCTCAATTCTTTAAAACACTATGCATGCCCAAGAAAACATCTGTAGGCCCAACTCCCTCCACCCAGCTGCCGGTGTTTCTCCTCCTCTGCTGTATACAGAAGACCCAACTACACGGAGCCGCTGCCTGAATAAATGTTTTGATGCAGCCCCTGGGCAGTTCTAGAGTTTCCTTTCCACATCCAACCACAGAGGAATTAGAATCGTTCCCATCCTCCATATCCTCCTTCCCTCCCCTCTCCCCACTCCCTCCCTCTCTTTAGTTGGTCCAGGTCCTAGGATGTGTTTGGGGGATCCCGGAATAGAAACAAGTTCTCTATCATCTGGTGCATGTGGGGAGGTGTTGCTGAAAGTGAGCGGTAGGGGTGGAAGATGGCACAAAGTGGGGCAGGGTCTCAGCCTAGCCCCGGAGTTAGGGCAACTTCTGGTACCAGGGTAGGTGCTCTGGTTAAGAGTTGCCAGCTTTGATATCGCCCCTCTCCAGCCTACTGCAGCACACAGAGAAATGAGTTTTCAAACCTAGCCAATCAGTCTAGTTCCCTGCAGCTGAGAATGGAGAATTATTACAGAGAAAGATAAAAGGGCAAAAATAAAGAGAAAGGAAGACAAGAGTTTAATTTTTGTTTCCATAGGATTTATCTGTTTTACCAGTTATTAAAAACCAGGGCATGCTTCAAATGATATCCTTTAATTATACAAAAAGATGAATCTTACCATTCTTTTACAGACAATAGTCAAGAAAAATTCATTTTTACCTCTCATGTCATAGAACCCTAGCAGAGAAGACTTATCCGGACTCCTCATAAATATTTAACCCAAGGATGGCCTTTTCCCTTGGAATTTTAGCAAAACACACCCTACATACTCCACAGCATTTAATTAACCAGAGACCATTCTCAAGTACACTTAATTATAGGTCAGTTTTCTGACTATATAAATCATGGAAAAGGAAAGGAAATGACACAAAAGCCCTAGACTAATATAATTTATAGCTATCTGAACTAACACAAGGAAAGAATGGTACTGTGCTATAATTAAAGATTAGGTTAGTGCCAAAAATCATAATTTTCTGCCTGGCTTTAAAAGCAAATGTCATGTTAATGACAGTTAACTTTTGATTACACGGGGATGATTATATATAGTTTGTGGATTATCTATGCCCTCATTTTCTTTCCTTCTTCCTCATGTTGCTTTATTGCTAATGAATCCCTCTATCAGAATTCTGATTAAGGAAAGGAAGAGAAGTAGAAAATCAAATTAGTCATTTGGGCTGATTGTTTGCTGCCTCAGATAAGAAGACTCTTGGTTAAGCTGGTGTGAAAAACGCCCTTCTGGATTTCGATCCTCTCCACTACTCCAGGACCTTTAATGAAGATTATCTGAAGTTGGGCATCCTGAGAAGGTTTACTAGTATGCTATAGATTATAGCCTCGGGATGTTTTTATGTTATTGTGTGACCTGAGGTGCCAACATCTATAATTCAGAAAACCTTATTCAATGTATCAATGTGTAACACAGAATTTCAGTAATAATTCTGTGACACCCATCACCATCACACATCTCAAAATTAGGACGCTATTTACAAAGGACTTGCATCTGTGCCGTATTCCACACAAACATGGACAGGGTGATACAGTTTACAAGATGAAAACAAGTCTAGAGACACTCCTCTAAGACTTTGAGACACTAAGAGGATTTTTTTTCTTTTTAAAGGCACATTTTGGCTCTTCAGCAACTACACTGTTTCCTACAGTTAAGTTCCAAAAGCCATCCAGATCCTCTCAAGTCAATTTTTCAATTTATATTTCTCCTAAAATATCATGAAACAAAATTCACCTACTTTGTGCCAATTTATCGGTGGTGAAATCAAGAGAAGATTAAAAATGAGTAGCAACAATGAACAATCAGAGCTCGCTGCCAATGAACCTGCAATAAAAATAAGCCAACAGACTGCCATGTTGCTGCGATTCTGTTATGATTATGCCATATTAGAGTAATCACGTAAGAAAGTGAAAACAAACAATCCAATTCTTGAATCTAAACAAGATTCCCTCATCCTGCCAGGCCTGCTCAAAAACACTCTACTGATTTCCTATCCTAAAGCCTTATCCTAACATATGGCAGTATATTCCACATCCCAAGGATTGTGAAAAATCAGCACAAACCTAGTTTTCCAGTATCTGCCTATAGAATTAGAAGTGTGAATGTTTCAAAGCATTAACAGATTTTTAAAATTAAACTCATTTCTGTGGAATCAGAACAGACTACAGTATGAGCAAGGGTTGAAGACGGGGGAAAATAAAGAGAGAGAGAGAGGAACATAGCTTGAAGAGGACAGGCTACCAGCCTCGCCTATGTTGCCATAGCTTTTTGCTTTTTTGTTGTGTGTGTGTGTGTTTTTTTTAAGGCATGATAGTTTTTGTTGGTTTTCTTTGGAGGTCGTATACCTATCATTACTAGAGCGAGAAAGGAATTAAGTCCTCTTTCCTTTAACTATGGGAGCTCAGTGGGATGTATACATATAGAATGACATAATGCCTTTGTTCTATTCCTAAATATAACAAAGCCGTTTGACTTCTGTTTAAAACCTGCAACAGAGTACGAAAGTGCCTTATGGATTAAATTAGCCAGCTACAACCCATTACTGAGCTTTATGAAGAAAATGACAAAACATTAATAAACAGCCGCCTTTCAAAAATACCCACCTCTGGAAAACATAAGTTAATGCAATCGTGGTCCAAAAGGAATGTAAACCAATATTATAATACCACATGATATGGTTCGTTAAACACTTCAAGTCTTTAGGGTGCTTTTCGGAATTGCAAAATATTTCTGTCATCTCCCCACTGTAATTTGGTACTCCAAAATACCATTAACTTTTAAATATACCAATTTGCTTTTTGCTGCTTGATAAATCTTATTCGTCATTCATAGGCTCTAAATTCATTTTATGCTTTATGATAGCTCACTCAAAAACTTTTTCCAGTGTAGCAAATTCCTCAATAAGAAAGTTGGAAATAAAATGATATTTGGTCCTAACAATATAAGGAATATAGCCAGGCATTTTATTCCCTGATATTAAAATTGATATATTTATGACAGGAAAAGTTCATATTTTGATTAAGAAAGCAACCAAAACACTTACTAAAAATAAGTATAGCTATAGCAGAAGAGGAATGAAATTATTAGTTTCATGCATTAGACTGCAAAAGGACAGAAGTTTCTATCAATGGAGACTTCGGGCTTATTCATATACAATTTACAGACCCAACTTAATAAAAGTAAGAAATTCATAGCATATGGTATGATCCCTCGGCAAGTAAGAAAGACAAAAGCAATTTAAATCTTCAAAGTCATCCAAACAATACATTAAAAAGAGCTATTCTTACCAGAAAGATCTGCCAGATTATCTCTGGGTAACAATGATTCAGACTGAGATGTGCTGGTAACTTTTCCACCCCTCAGCCAGAATGGTAGGCAAGCGGTTATCAGACTAACGACCATTAAAGCATGGCATTTGATTTTTCACTCTAGAGAGAGCCACAATGGAATGGCTTTGCCTTTTCCCTCCTCTGGCTAGCTAGGAGGACCAAGGACACAGCTGAATTTCACAAGTCATGATGAACACAAAAACTCAGACAATACCTTTTGGCAAAATAACAATTGAAATCGCTCCATTATTTATCATTATGTCCTTCAAAGGGAACTTCATTGAGAAGCTGGGTAGTCTGCTTAAGAAAACAAAAACGTCCTTCTCTAAAGGTTCCAAGGATATTAAGAAAGGTTTCTATTCTCTTATTAGCATGTATGTCATTTATTACCTTATTGGAAAGCACGAAGAAATATAAATGCATGTATATTTTTGTGTACTTGAGTATATAATGCCGATAGTTTAATATTTTGTCTGACGTTTTCTTACTATATCCTATTCACTACAATAGAAATATAAAGGGATGCTGCAAAACGTGATCATGGAAAACCTACTTATTGATATTTTATTTCTCAAGTAAATTATTTTTAGAAGTCTTCAAAGGGCCATTTTGTAAAGAATAAGGTTTTGACCTTGTCAAGCATTTGTTGCTCGGTGTTCTACCCATTTCCGTTCCCGACGAGCTCAGCTATGCACGTGCATAGACTTCAAGTCCCAGCTTGCTCTAACCATCAGACCGATCTACCTTTCCCAGCTGGAAGAGGTCATGCTCTGAACATGTACAACTCTGCTCAGTAACAAACTGTGAAAGGTGAGCCATTAACAAGCCTAAGAAAACTACCAAGTGTCAATACTCAATTTTATTTGAGTTGGCTTCTCGAAAAATTCCTTCTCAGTGTTCAAATAGTACATATTTAGGGACTTTTTAAAAATAGGCTTGGGGAAAAAAAGATGTAAAATATTCTTTCCTAATACATTCAGATTTTAAACATTTTCATGAAGATCTGTGAAGAAAATTTAAAGTGAAATATTTTTGTCTTTTTCCTCAAGTAAAAAGTCAACAGTACTCCTTTAAGAGACTGAAAAGATGCAGAGAATGATCTGGAAGAATATAGTGCAGGATTTACATATTTTACCCTTTTTTTTTTTTTTTTTTAAGCAGATTCATATACAGGGAAACAACCTCAAGTTGTTTATGTGTTCAATTATGTGTCTTCATTCCTCCGAGAAAATTATTTTTCTCTTTTATGAGATTATGGCCACACACTGAAATGTCACAAATCTGAATCATATTTTATTTCAGTTTTCTGAAAGAAGATAGACTTCTCAGGTCTATTTTGTTTTAAAGATTTTATTTATTTATTTGACAGAGAGAGACACAGTGAGAGAGGGAACACAAGCAGGGGGTGTGGCAGAGGGAGAAGCAGGCTCCCTGCTAAGCAGGGAGCCCGATGTGGGTCTCGATCCCAGGACCCTGAGATCATGACCTGAGCCGAAGGCAGACGCTTAACTACTGAGCCACCCAGGCGCCCTTCTTAGGTCTATTTAAATGAATCTGCTACTTCTCTCATTTAAGGATATTTTATTGGTAAACAAATTATACAGGCTTCCTCTCTTCCATAATGGTTAATTACTTTCTCTAAGCAGTGAGAGAAATAAAAATTGAAGAGAGATTAGCACCTCCATGAATTCTGTCCGTCATTCGTAGTCTTCTCAACCAAAGTAGCAATTAATTATGATTTAACCCCACTGGATGTTTCCTGATTAATAAATAATAAATAAAAATTATAACAGAAGGATACAATATCTATATTTATCTATGCATATGTATAAATGTGTACATGTGCTTAGAACACATTAAAATGCATGTTTAATGAGCTCTTCAAAGTTGCTATTCAACATGAATTTAATGTTGATTGAAATGATAAAAGAAAATAAATCAGCAACTTCAATTGTAGCAGGTACAAGTCCTAAACAAACAAGAGCAACAGCACCTACCAAGGCCAGATCTTTTCACATCCCTCCTTCTGGTGCTGGGGTGTTTATTTTCCAAGTTTTTTATTTATTTATTTATTTTTTTCCCAAGTTTTTTTTTTTAATTCCAGTTAGTTAACATACAGCGTAATATTAGTTTCAGGTGTACAATATAGGGATTCAACACTTCCATATGTCACTTGGTGCTCTGCACACCAAGTTGGTGCTGGGATATTTCAAGTGGGAGAGTTTCAGGACTGTGACTGTGACTTTGAGACCCTGCTGGGGGTTACTGCCTTCCTCCTCTTTCCCTGTGCTTGTCTTATAGATCAAGGAAGGGGCGTCCACGACCCTGGGGGAGAGGCCCAAACTCTGAGGCACAGCAGAGCATACCATTCATGGAACAGGTAAAAGATAAAAAACACTCTTTCAAGTGGACTCCAAAATATGGGGATTTTTGCTCATTGTGGAAATCAAAGGTATCTCAGGACACAGTTTGGCATTCAGCTGGAATCCTGTCAAGTTTTCTAACAGATAGAATTTTGTGGAAGAAGGAATGAATTTGGAAACAAGGCCAGATACGGCCGGAATGGTCAATACTCCCCAAACGACTAGGACAATCTCTGATCTTGGTAAGTGCCCAGCTCATTCTACAAAACCTTACTGAGCCCCCAGTCTTTACAAGCAGGGCGGCCCTGTACTGTTGTAGCAGCATGCACTGTGCAAACCCAGGGGTCACCATTCACATTGTAGATGATGTGAGTGAAGGCATGTGTGAAGACGCCTATAAACACACGTATGAAGTCTACAGGAGCTGTTTAGTGTACACTTTTGTGTCTGTGCCCATTGGTCCTCTGTACCAGACACGGTGCTAGACTCTGAGTGGATATATGCAAATTAGATAGCTCCCCGCAAACTTTCTAGAACAGACGACATTTCATCTGGTCTTGGCAGATCTGTAGAACTGAGGTTGGGCAAAAGGAAGTGATGAACACTGAGGTATAAAAACAAACAACCTATACAGGCCATTGGGATATTTCACTTCTTGTCCATAGAGGAGAGGAGAGAAATAAGGTGAAAAATAAACAAGGTCAAGTTAAGAAAAGTCATAAATGACATGCCAAGAAATATGAGCTCTCCTTATGTTGTTGGAGGGTAGGAGAATTTTCAGGCAGAAAAGACAAATAATTGGGTACATGTTTAAAAATATATGAAAAATGAAGGCATTAATCATATGTCAGTGGCTCTTCCCAAATTATATTCCATTCAATGAGGGATACCTGCATAGTTAAAAGCATGGACTGTGGAGTCAGACTGCTTGTGTTTGAATCCCAATTCCACTAATTACAAGTTGGGTGATCTTGAGCAAATCACTTAACATTTTGGTATGTATTTAAGTTTCCTTACCTTTATGGGGATGCAGAGTTCATAGTGTTGCTGTAAGTTAAACAGTTCCTATTTGAAAAGCATCTAGAATGGTGTCTGGCACACAGTAGGCACCGTATTAAGTGTTGGATAGGAAACAAGTATTAACTGAATTCCTATCATGTTCCAGGCATTGGGAATGTAAGAATAAAGAAGACAGACAAGAAACCACCTGCTCTGACATAATTTATAAAAAGCAGCATTTAAGACCCTATCAAGTGGCTTCCATTGGTTTTCTTTAATGGCTGAATTAAGATTGCTTTGGTTTGGGGAATTTTGTTGATAATTCCAAGACCATAAGTACAAACCATATTTTTCAATTCCAATAGGATGCATAGATACAAAGTTAATGCTGGTAAAGCTTCAGTCCCTAGAGGCATTCCACCTCCTACCCACTTCCCTTTCATTCAGAATCATAAAGGGGAAGACCCCTAACACATGGCCCCCAAAGGAGAGCTCTTTGCACTCTGCTTAAATTCAGAGAGCTGTTGTGTTGCAATTTTACTTGACATAGAATTTACTGACTAGACTCCAGAACACTGTCACTTGCTTAAAAAAAAAATCTAGATTTGTAACTTACTAAGCTATCATACACCATGTCAGATTATTAACAATGAGGGCTGAAAAGATAGGAGAATAGCATATTAAAACAAGCAGAATGATATACATTATTCCTCATCATTAAAAGGCATTACTCATATTTACTTCTTTGTAATTACTGTTTTCCATGATTAATTTTTTAAGGATTTCATTTTTAAGTAATCTCTACAGCCAACATGAGGCTCGAATTTGCAACCCTGACATCAAGGGTTGCACACGCGACCCACTGAGCCAGCCAGGTGCTCCTTGTTTTCTATAATTATTAAGAATATATTTAAGGAATCAATTCCAAAGGAGCACTGGCCTGTGTAGCAGCATATTGCCCAAGCACGACAGGTGAGCCATATTGACAACATAAATCTTGGCATCAGGTCGAGTTTAGAAGTTCTGTTTCTCTCAAAGTGCTTAGAGATGGGGTAAAAAGGAGAGATCCAGCAGTAAGAGTTTAACAATCTAGCTGCTAAAAATGAGCCATAAATTACTGGTTCTTTTTTTAACCCAACGACTTTAGAATCTAACACGGTGTTTATAATTATGTTAGGGACTCAATAATCATTTGTGTAATGAATGAATAATGACCAGTGTTTTATTGGCTTTTTTTTTTTTTGCCTAAAATCATATTTTCAAACAGCAGAATAAAATTGCTCTTCTTTGCTCTTTCATAAGTGATAGTTCCAAATCATCATATTATAAACTACGGCTCCGGACATTTTTCCCCTTAAAATGCATTTTTATTGAGGATCATCGGTCACTTTTCTGCTTACTCTCAGAGCATGGTGAGATCTTCCTATAATTTATCCATAAGAAAAGCTACTGTAATGTGCAAACGCAGAGATTTCACTATGCACTCTAACTTCCAAATCATTTACTAAAATACCAAGTAAGGCTAGGACCCACATTCATCTCTTAGGGGATTACATTAGTGACCTATTGTCCTCACTCAATTTTTTCTTGAAATACTTGGAAATATTTTCTCTTCATAAACGAGCATGCTAATTAAGTATCAATTTCAAAGGATATTTTAAATTCGGCAAGATAGTTAAGAGAGTATTCCTATCATTGCTTTTAGATCACATATTTTCTAAAGCCCTTTTTTCTAAACAAAATAGGCATTTCAATGTATACAATAAAGACTAGGAGAAAACATGATCCAGATACTAATAGTGACCATTTCTGATGTTAAGATTTTTTTTTTTCCTGTTTCAAGGTTTGCCATGTCCGAGTACCTAGCTGGCTCTTAAAACCTACCCAATTTCTGGTCATTACTAATGCAAAACAAGGATAACTGTTTTACCAGATTGTTCAGAATCACAACATGAGTTCTAAGAAACAAGAGATCATCTCTATATGGAAGAAAAAGGCTTGTGTAATTGGAGGGAATCTGAGAATTCAGGGGCTGAGGATGTGCACCAACCACCAGCATCCATCTGTGGAGGGACAGGCAGGCATTACCAGGCGGTCTGAGAGAACTGAAAAGCACAAGCAGACAGTGAGATAACACAGCTGCTGAGGAAAACACCTTGCATGGAAAAACCAGAACCACAAAAAAAAGAACTTCCAGAGGTTGAGTCTGGATTAAAAATGATAAGGACTCTAAGAAGAGAAAGAACAATCACTTAACTGAAAGAAAAATCCTTAAAAATTGAAAAGGATTCTTTTAAGTGGAAAAGCATTTCAAGAATTAAGAACTATCTGTTGCCCTTAGGTCGTTTCGTCTTTATATTTGATGATGCCCAGAAAGTTGTTCAAGTGTACTTAATAGATGGGTTATGCTTTGGTACCAGTACGGACTGTACTTGGAGTATGTATAGCAGATGGATTGTACTCTTGCTACAAAATAGCATTTCATCTTTCAAATCCTGTCCACTAAGACCAGGGTTACTTTTGTAAGGGGTCAATTAACCCCTTCACTGGTAACACTGTTTAAGCAATGGAAATACTGACAATCCACATCAATTCATGGACTTCCAGTAGCATAAATCCACTTACACCTCAAAATTCCACCATCAGGTGAGTTTTGTTTTTCCAAGTTGCTTCTCTTCTCAATAAAGATGAACTCTGACTTAACATGCTCTGTGCAAAAATATTTATAACCCCTCAGGGTCTTCCCTGTCCCTATTATTAAGCCCAGCAATAAAGCTATCATTTTGTACAAAGTTGGTGAGGATCTGTTTTGCGAATGCATCTACACTGCAGGAAACAAAGTAATCCCTCTCATGTGTTTGCCACTTTTGCTTCAGAACACAGTCAATTTTACCTTTTTCTCTGCAGGCCTGCATTAGTGTGTATTGAAAACATGCAACATTGCTAGCACCTCCTCACACCAACTCATTTGAATGCGTATCAAAATCAGCCTAAGGGGTACACTTTTAAGAAATAAAGTTTCACAAGATTAGAAGGTTGAGGCAAAAACATGGATTGGAGAGGCTCTATCATAATACACAGATCAGTGGTGGCTAACAGTATTTCCTGGTATGTGTTCAGGGAA
Source organism: Mirounga angustirostris (assembly GCF_029215605.1). Lineage (NCBI taxonomy): Eukaryota > Metazoa > Chordata > Mammalia > Carnivora > Phocidae > Mirounga > Mirounga angustirostris. The sequence goes on along the minus strand of NW_026991709.1, from coordinate 138,190,015 downwards.
TAAATGGTCCTTGACTACAGAAACTTTCAGAGTCACAGGTTCCTTTGCAAGTTTCTAGGCTCTGACCACACATCTTCAGCTTATTTTGGAACAGCTGCAGACTCTCAAGTGTTTAAGACCTGATAAACAAGCAGATGTTACATAGAGCTTTCAACCCAATAGATCCCCCAACCAAAACCAAAGATCTTAGTCACTGCACCCCATTGCTGCGCAGAAGCCAAGGGTCCTGCAGGATTGCCTTATTAAAAAAACAGTCCACTATACGCATTTTTAAATTATTCTTTTTGGACAATGGCGTACATACTTGAGGATTCAGAACTGAGGAATTCAGAACAAGGTAAGGTATTCCTATATACCGCTAAATAGATTTAATGAAAATTAAGCTCCTATATGGAAATTTCTAGGTTTCTTTTTTTTTTTTTTTTCCCTGTACAGATCCAAGAGTCTAGTTAAATATCAGACATTGAATGAAATATTTGATTTGATACTGTAAGGACAAACATGGTGTAACTTCAGGATGAGGGCAGTTAGGGTAACAGCATTACTGGATCAATCTACCCTGCTGGTGTAGTAATGGATAGAAGTCCATTCATCTTATCTTTAAGAGTCTTGTGTGTGCTCTGTAGATTAATGCAATCAACCCCCCGTGGCTCTTGTTTGGAAGTTCAGCTGCGTTATGGCAAGAAAACATTAAGACTGGCCTCTTCACTTAATTTCTCAAGCCAAGCACATTTGGTTGGAGAAGAGGTTAATGATGGGAGTATCATATTAAGCTTCATTTGGGTAATTTATCCTTCATCTAACAATACAACTATCTCAATAGTATAATTTGTTCTTACAGCTGCCTAAGATATGGCATTCGGGGGCTTTGGTTTTCAAAAGCATACAGCATATTTATTTATGCTTGCCCTGTTGTCTTCTCCTGTTCTGATAAACCCAAAACCAAACTCCTTGTTCTTGTCACAAAAATAGCTCTTGATCTCCCCACCTTTCCTTGGCAACCTCATTTTCTCAATCAGGCTCAAACAATAAGTCCTCCTTCTTAATGTAGTAGCTGTACCCTAAGTCACCAAGTCCTGGTGACTTGCTCACATTTCCAGTGATATTTTAGCACCATTCACAAATAATTGTTCCATTTCTCAATGTATATCTACTTGTGGGTCAATATTATTTCTTCAGTTGAATCTGTATTTGAGGGCAAAGACTTTATTATCTGTATTCAAAGCACCACAGAATTTAACAAGTTGTAGAGAATTAATTCGTTGCTGTGAAACCATGCTTTGATTCCCACCACTTAAGGTGACATATACTCCAAAAATAGGTTTCAATTTTATGTTCTTCACTGGAATCTGGCCCAACCTATTATCATCCTTTCTGCCTATCTTCTAATATACTAATATCCTACTGCTTTTGCCTTTCTCCTTGTTGAAGGACAACACTAGGATCCCATAGTACATGAAAATGCCAAGACATATCTTTTTTTTAAAAATATTTTTATTTATTTATTTGAGAGAGAGCATGAGAGGGGGGAGGGTCAGAGGGAGAAGCAGACTCCCCGCCAAGCAGGGAGCCCCATGCGGGACTCGATCCCGGGACTCCAGGATCATGACCCGAGCCGAAGGCAGTCGCTTAACCAACTGAGCCACCCAGGCGTCCCAAGACGTATCTTTTTATTGATAACCTGCTCCATTCCCAAAAGAGTGGAGGGGACTTTCATAACTATATAACCATGAAGAGATTTCTTTTAAAGGGAGATGTTAAAAACAAATACAGCAAAATATTAACTGTCTACAAACCTAGTTCTGGGTAAGTGGAATCTGTCATGTTTTCTGTGTTTTGTTTGTTTTGTTTTTAAAGATTCCTTTTAGAGAGAGAGTGCTTGCATGCACATGCAGTGGGGAGAGGCAGAGGGAGAGACAGAGAATCTCAGGCAGACTTCCTACTAAGTGCAGAGCCTTAGTGAGCCTGAGGATCACGGCCTGTGATGAAATCAGGAGTCGGATGCTTAACCGACTGAGCCACTCACGCACCCATTTTCTGTGGTTTTATGTTGTTACTAGAATTATACAATTAAAAATAAAGTAAAAATAAGTGAGAACAATATATTCTCACATTTAGTAAGTATTTGAATGTCTTGGGTATGCCAGGCAGAGCATAAGGTTATAGGGATATAATTTTTGTTTCAGTGACAAATGCTCATCTGAGGACTGGGGGAACAAAGGTGAATTAGATCTTTGTTACTATGCACTCATCTGTGCCAAGAGGATACTGGGGCAGGAGTGTGGAGGACAGTGGTAGTGTTCAGTCCAGTAACAGGTGATTGCTTTATCTGTAGAAAATTTTTAAATAAATACTGGATAAAAGTCTGTCTGCAATTTATTATCATTGTGCTTCTGCAATTCTACACAATTTCAGTGATAAAACATTCCTTTGCCACTGGGGCCAACTGCCACCACAGTCAGGCCCTCTCTTCAGGACATCAGTAGTCTGTGCAGTTAAATGCCACTGTTCTTTAAATACTTGGGAAGCTGTATCTGAGTCCCAGAAGTCAAGGTGTATTGCTCACTACTATGGGTTTTTCATAGGTAGTGTTCATCAGCAGCAGCACTTTGCATGCACCAGGTGCTGTCCTAAGTCCTTCACACTATTAACTCCCTTACACTTTACATCCTTTCTGTAGAGTAAAGATACTACCCTGTAAGAAGTTAAGATACCGGCCTAAATCACACCCAGCTGCTAAAGCTAGGCTTTGAACCCAGGCCCTGTAGGTCATGTCTTTTAAAGCACAATGCTGTACTCCTTCCAAAATACAGGATTGGGACTAGAACATTGACATATTCACATGCCCTTGGCAATAGGGTCGCTACGTGGCTTTATATATTGGCTGAGCAAAAATATATGGAGCTATGCTGCCCATAAGACATCCACCAACCACCTGTGTCTCAAATTTAAATTAAAAAGTCCCTTCTTCCATCACACTAGCCCCCTTTCTTGTGTGCATCATCTATGGCCAGTGGCTGATGTACTAGACACAGCAGATAGAGAATACTGCCATCATCTCAGAAAGGCCTATTGGACTATGCTGTTCTAGGCTAAGGCTTTCTCAACCATAGTTCCTCAGTGAGTCAAAGAATGTAAAAGTTCATTTGGATGACTCTCTTCACAATTTTCTCAAAGACAACATACGTTTACTCCCATTCTAGATGCAAGAAATGCCTTAGGATATTGGGGCTTGCTTCTCTCTACTAACTCCCATTGAAAAGAGCTGTCTCCTATCCAAGTACTAACCAGGTCCGACCCTGCTTAGCTTCTGAGATCAGACAAGATCTGAATTGCTACAAAAACTGCAGAGCTCATGGCTAGACGACCATGGTTACTGTAGTGCAGACAGTTGGAGTCTAGACCTGGCTTTGTACTTGAACAAGCCATACACCTCAATGGGCCTCAGCTGTAATGGAAAATAGTACAATTTGGCCTGTTGATTTCTAAAATCTCTTTCTGTTGAAATTTATAAACAGCCACAACCACAGAAACCATCTTCCTGACTTCTCACTCCAAATTGTTAGTACTTTTAAGAAAGATAAAACATTCACCTCAATCTAGGAATAGGAATCCCAAGTATTCTCTCCTACTCCACCAGTCTTTAAGCTTTGTAAGTTCTTAAACTGTAGGTCTGTCCTGACCCATTTATTTTCTCGAGGCTCCTTAGTAATACCACATGATTTGGCCGGCTAAGTCAGCAGGATATAAATAAATCGTGTTCTTTTAGGCAATTCTTACACCTTGCCCTAAGCAAGGGGCCTCTAGGTTAGAGCTAAGTTGATTAGGGTTTATTCTGGATACCCATGCCCAGTATTTCAAAAAGCAAATTGTCAGAGCTGAGACTTTGCCTCTACATGCTGCACATTCAAAATGGGGGGGGGGGGGGGGGACAAGAAAAAACGAATGCCTATATAAGGTTTTAAATAGCGATTCTATAATTATTGGTAGATCTCAATGGATTTAGTACATCACTAATTATACTGCATTACTGTCAAATGAATTCTTTTAGCATGATTAATGTTATTATGCCAAATCCCAAATTAATTCACAATGAGTATCTTAAAGTCTCAGCAATGCTTTAAAAGGAGGGGAAAAAAAAGATGACAAATTAAGCTGGGCCATTATAGTGAAATAGGGAGAGGTTTGCTATCTAAGCACTTCAAATATATTGCTAGAATTAACCTATATATTTATGAAGCACCCTTCTGATCTTAGTTCAGTTGTGATTTCTCAGCTGGGAAAATAATGTACTAAATGAATAGCTCAAATACCCAGTCTCTTGACCTTTTACCCTTGTCTGAACATTTCTATTGTTTGTGTGTCTTTTGTTGTAACCTGCCGCAAGTCATCATTTTCTAAGTCAGCAGGATATAAATAAAGAATCCAAGAACAAAGAAAATATAGTCTCTTCGTCAATTTTTTAATTTATAATTACCAGTGATTTTTCTGAAACATTTAGCCTTCTCCTGTTGTCCCAAGATTTGATTTTCCCTAGCCAAGTTGACCACGGAGACCCTAAGGGTTTATACTCTGAAACCCCTTCCCTCCCTACCCATTTTCAGCAAGATATTTTCAGTAGAGCTGGAAACAGCTGGCTGTAGCAATGAGCATTTAATCTTTCCATTCTGAAGGCAAGGCTTTGTGTTTTGGACTCAGATTTGACCCATCTTTTTTTCCCCCACCATCCGTGAGGCTGTTTAATGTAGTGGTTAAGAGAATAGATATGGAGTTATGCTCTTTATATCTCCCAAGGTAGGAGTTTAGACAAAATACTTAACTTCTATTCAACTCAGTGTCTTCATCTGTGAAATGGGAATAAGCACCTCCTATAAATGCAGACAGCACAGGATTGCTGTGAAGATAGAACAACTTAAAGATGCTGCCAAAATCACAAGCATCACCTTCCCTAACACAGAGTTCTTGTGTATCAGGTTTTGTGCCGAGAACTTAGCAAACTATAATCTTTCACCATATATAGCTTCATTTTCCAGGCTGACCCAGCCAGACCATATCTGAACCTGGGTTGCTGTACTCTAGAGCGTGTGTTATTAAACTGTGACACAGAATTTCTTTTACAAAACACTTTATTTTATTTTATTATTTTATTTTTTTAAAAATTTTATTTGTTTATTTGACAGAGAGAGGGAGCACAAGCAGGGGGAGTGGAAGAGGGAGAGGGAGAAGCAGGCTTCCCACTGAGCAGGGAGCCCGATGCGGGGCTCAATCCCAGGACTCCGGGATCATGACCTGAACCGAAGGCAGACGCTTAATGACTGAGCCACCCAGGCACCCCAAAACACTGTCTTTTAAAGAGGAAGGTGGTGGTATCCTCATTTTACATGAGGAAATGGCACCTTAGCAAAATTAACTTGCCTCAGCTCATAGGATCATAGCGGATAGAACAAGGGATTGCACGGCATCTCCTGACCCTAGGGATACAGGCCACACAACAGGGCTGTGCTGAGGTCTATGAGGAAAGCAGCAATGTTGGGCAGGTGACGGAAGGCTGCATCAAACTGAACTATCCTGGCCGGCAAATGCATGAATCAATACCAGAATCGGGGCATCTGAAATGTACAATTTCTGAGAAATGTTGTATGATTTAAGAATTGCTGCATGGGGTCATTAATTGCAATTATTCTACACAAATGAATTCTTTTCCTGCTATTTTTGTTTCTTGGTCTCGGTTCAGAAGTATTCCAGTGAGTCCCAGCATCAGGAAAAGGCAGGGTGAGTTGATACAAAACTCAAACCGTAACAACTCACTCAAATTCTTTTCGCTAGGATCTGTGGCCATGTATCTTAGTGGGATTCAAGTGCCAGAGTGAGGATGAATTGGGGAGGGGGATAGCATTTGGCATCACTAAAGAAGAAAACTAGAGTAGTTTTTTGGGGGCAGATGATACAGTCTACACCAGGCTGTAAAGTGGAGAGGGGGAGTGGAGCGGAGGGGTGGGGGGAGTGGAGAGGGCATAAAGAGCCTCAGAGATTTGATGGACAGCTGCAGGGACCCCACCTCACTGACTGGGTGCTGAGATAAGAGGGAGGAATTGACATGCAACTGAAGAGCAAGGTAGGGAACTCCCTGGTCAACATGCACACATGGTCAGCAAGACCAGAGAGAGCTGTGTTGATGCAAGGTCACAAGAAGACTTCATTTTCATCTAACCCAAACCAAACTGTGCTCCAGCGTCTGGGTCAGGGCTGAACTTAGGAGAAGACGGAAGAAAAGAAGGCAGACAGGTAGCACAAACTTCCAGAAACTGCTAGCTTCAAGGAGCAGAGGGAGGCAGAGAAGTTCATTATATGGGGGAAAAGCAGTATACAGCACAGCACTGGACACATAACAGGTTCTCACTGTACACATTTGGAATGAAATCATAAACTGCCTAAGTCATCAGCTGATCGGCTTATGGGTTATACTCACCAGTTGCTGGGATAACTTGAGGTTTAAAAAATTAGGAATTACCTCCCAGCATTTACTAATTGGGAGACTTGCCATAGCAACCTGGACTTAAGAAATCTTTCAAAAACAGCCATCTAACGACACTGGCAGATGCCACCTTGACCTGTTTCTACCCCCCTTGGCTTTTGGAGGCATCTGCACTAGCAAGCTTTGACCTAAATGCATGGCTCTAATAGTGGGAATTATAAACCACAGGAGGGAAAGCGATTCCATAGAAGGCTTCAGAAAGCTAATTAGGAGCGAAAGGGGCTTTGATTTGCCCAGAAATCATGTCACCTAAGCAGGACGGTCTCACTGTTCTTCTGCTGGGGATGTGCCAGAAAGGCAGCACCCAGTTGAAAGATGATTGACAAAGGTGAGCACAGCTAATGGGGACTGATGAAAGCCTGAGCCACAGGCGGAAGTTGGCTCTGGTGTGAGTTCCAGACCCATAGATCTGAAAACAAGACCATAGGCCGTGGCATTGTCACGGATGGAACTCCACACAATGTGTGGGACGGAAAACAGAACTGGGTGTCAGGAAGGAAGAGTTCCTGTCCACGGCAGCTGCCACCAAGTACTGAGACCTTGCCGAAGGTCACATCACCTTCTCCTTCTTTCTTTATCTAGAAAATGAGGGAATGGAATAGATTTTAACCTCTAGTTTTACGGCTACCTGATAAGGCCATGGAAACAAAATGCTAAAGCTGAAATGGGTGACAGAGACCTGGAAAGGGGAGGTGACAATGGGTATGGGGAAAAGAGGACCATTTTTGATACAATATTTAGATTTGTTGATTCCAAGTTTCCCCATCTGAAATCTCTGATCATTCTTCTGAAATAAACTGGTTCTAAGGCTATAGCTCTATTTCAGATTTAGGAAATAATCTGTTCCACAAATAGAGGAAGACTTCTTTTGGATATTACCTTAATTGGGGGTGGGGATGGACTGTTTAAGGACTTTGCATTCTTTGTATGTAAATAGTGCTGCTAATTGCCAGATTAAAAGAAGTCCCAGCAGGACCTCTTCATGAAAACACTTGGTTAACAGCTAGTTCACATTGTTAGTGTTCTTGAAAAGTAATAAAATTGCTTTTTATTTTCAAATAATCTTAAATTCAGCCTTCAGTTTGTATGACTGGCATTCTCCCAATTCTGTAAACAGAAATTTAACTCTTACCCTCTCCCCATTACCCATGGGCTCCCAACCAAGTTTAACAATACCCTGCCAGTTTTCTTAGCTGAGGCCCTCTCTCTAAAGAAGTCAACTGAAAATCGCATTACGAAAAAATAACTGTGTCTAAACAAAGTCATCACAAAATGAGTATTAAAACCCATGCATTGTACTTTGTAGGTGAAGACCTCAGGCCCTCATACAGCTACTCTGGACTTTTCTTTTATACAGAGTGCTATCAAGGCTAATCACAGGTTTTTGTGTTTTGGTTTTTTTTTAAGATTTTATTTATTTATTTGACAGAGAGAGACACATTGAGAGAGGAGCACAGGCAGGGGGAGTGGAGGGGGAGAGGCAGGCTTCCCGCCGAGCGGGGAGCCCAATGCGGGGCTCCATGCGGGGCTCCATGCGGGGCTCCATGCGGGGCTCCATGCGGGGCTCGATCCCAGGACCCTGGGATCATGACCTGAGCCGAAGGCAGACGCTTAACGACTGAGCCACCCAGGCGCCCCAAGGCTAATCACAGTTAAGCAACACCATAGGAAGCCACAAATGAGGAGGAATAAGAAGCTGCTTGAGTTAGCACTCTGAAAAATCTGATGAGAAGAAATTAAAGGCACCATGGCTAAGAGGGAGAGAGTAAAATTAAAAGTCAGACCAGGAACTAGAAAAGCATACCATTCTAGGCTCTACCAAATCTTGGGAGTAAATATATTTATGATCTTGGAGCCAAAAAGAAACAGGGAAATTATGGCCAATCCTCCTAGATCACCATTATCACAGTCATAAGAGCTGACATTTATTAAGCTCTTCATGTGCTTAATGCTGTGCTAAAGTACTATTTATCTAATTTAATTTCCTTACATTAATACGAAGTAGATACTATTGTTACTCCTATTTTACAGAGGAGTAAAATAAATCAGAGAGGTTAACTTCTCCAAGTCACCAGTAAGGATGAAGGAAATCCTATATCAGATTCCATTCTCCTAGCCACAAAGCTCAACCATCACTGAAAGAGAATCTATTTTTTGAGTGCGATCAGTCTTCAAGTTTCATATGCTATTCTTAGCTGAGAAATTAACATGCAATTCATCTGTTTTAAGGGTACAATTCAGTGATTTTTTTTAGTGAATTTACATAAGTGTACAACCATTGCCACAATCCAGCTTTGAAACCTTTCCATCACTTCAAAAGATACCCCATGCTCATTTTCAGTCAATCCCTGTTCCCTCCTAGGCAGTCATTTACCTGTTTTCTAACTTTGCCTTTTCAAGACATTCCATATAAACGAAAACTTACAGTATGAAGTCTTTTTGTATCTGGACCCCTTCACTTGAAAAAATGTTTTTGAGGTTCAAACCAGGTCAGAGCACGTATTAATAGTTTGTTCCCTTTTATTACTGAATATTGTTCTATGGATATACCGCATTTTGGTTAGCCCTTCACTAGCTAGGCATTTGGAGGATTTTCAGTTTTTGCTACTATTAATGATGCTACTCTCAACATTCCCTTTCAAGTCTTTACAAGGACTTGTGGTTTCATTTCTCTTGCATAAAATTCCATGGGCAGACTTCTCAATTGCATGGTAAATTTACAGTTAGCCTTTTAGACTGTTCACTTTGGCAGCACATCTACTAAAGTTAGAACATTTAGCCTTCTAGAAAATGGCCTGTTTTCCAAAGCGGCTCTACCCCTTTACATTACTACCAGCAATGTACGAGGGTTCTGGATTCTCCATATCTTGACCAGTATTTGCTTTGTGTCCTTGAGTCTAACCATTCTAGTGGCTGGGAAGTAGATACGGTTTTCCCTAAAGACAAAGGACCTTGAACATCTTTGTGTACTTCCGTAAAGTGTCTATTCAAATCTTTTGCCCATATTTAATTGGGTTGTTCTATTGTTCCGTTATATACTGCTTTATACATTCTGGATACAAGTACTTTCCCATATATATGATTTGGAAACATTTTCTCTATGACTTGTATTCACTTTCTTAATGTTTGTTTAAGCATAAAATCTTTTTAAGTTTTATTAAATTCATAAGTCATTAAATTGGTAAATTCATCAATTTTTTTTCTGTGAATAATTTTGGTGTCCTACCTAAAACCTCTAACTAACCCAAGGGTCATGAAAATTTGTCTACGAGTTTTATAGTGTTCTCTCGTATATTTAGGGTTGTGCTCCATTTTGAATTAATTTTTGCCCATGGTATAGGTAAGAGTAATTTGTTCCCACTGAAGTGCCAGAATTTACAAATAATCTTGTTTCCATCTCCTCCTCCCAAGAATTATGAAAGTTGTCAAAATACAGAAAAGTTGAAAAAAATGTGTACACCCATAGATTACTTAGACTCTGTAATTAACATTAGATGTAGTCACTTTAAGATTCATCCACCCATCTGTTCATCTTTCTGATGCATTTCAAAGTAAATTTATTTAATTAAACTTTAAAACATTAATAATATATCCAAGTTCAAAATTGTTTTCCATTCTATTAAGGTAAAATTCACCTACACTGAAATGCACACATTTTAGATATACCAATTGAAAAATTTCACATACCGTTTCCCATATTTTGAAAAATTGTTTTAGCCTCAGATCTTATCAAGATAGGAAAGATAAGTATCACCCCCTAAGTTTTCCTTACATCCCTCCTCACTCAATTCCCAACTCAAACCACCACTGTTCTGATGTTTTTCCCCATAAATTAGTTCTGCCTTCTCTTCATCTTCATAAAACCTTCACACAAATGTAATGATCTAGTATATATTCTTGTTCAGTGCTTCTTTGACTCAGCAAAGTATTACTGACATTCATGCACACGGCTGCTGAACAGCATTTCATTGTATGGGTGTACTGCAGTTCCCTTATGCATTCCCCTGTTGGACTCCTGGGTTGTTTCCCATTTTGAACAAGTATGGAAAAACCTGCTATGTACCTTCTTATACAACTTTTTGGATAACTAACACTTAGAAATGGGATTGGTGGGTTATAAAATAGATGTGTATTTTATGAGCAAGCACAAGACTTTTTCCTAAATGGTGGTAACCATCCTATACTCCCACCAGTAGCAGAGGAGATTTCCAATTATTACTCATCACCACCAACATACTTTGAGTGAGGAAAACCCCACTCTCAGCATATATTACTTATTAGAACATCAGATATCATCAGTGTCACAAAGAGGAAAAGAATAGTTCTACAGTATGTCTGGAAGAAATGGGTAATTTAACTAAATTAGCCTTCCATTTTACAAATGGGAGACCAGAACCTTCTCCCCAGGTGCTCTAAGGGACACTAAGATTTAGCACAAGCCCTGGAATAAAACATTACCCATCAAGTGACATGAGATTATGGTTAGTCTTGCTCTCCTACTGCCTTTCCGTGGGACCTTAGGAAAATAGGGGTAGAAGAGCAAAAAGGTTGCTTGTCCCCACAGTTCTTTCCAATGGTCTCTTTTCTTTGCTGTTACTGGGGTGGAGGAGAGTGCCATGCTACCCTTGCCACGATAAAGCCAACTCTCTCTCTACTGTGACCTACCACTGCTTTTGGGGAGTACTTTTTTCCTCGCTCTTAACTCAGATGTAAACACAGACATCCTGCTTATACTCTCATTACACAGAAGTAAACTGATACTGACAAGCTTGGTGTTTTTTTTTTTTTAAGATTTTATTTATTTATTTGCGAGAGAGAGAATGGGAGACAGAGAGCGTGAGAGGGAGGAGGGTCAGAGGGAGAAGCAGACTCCCCGCCGAGCAGGGAGCCCGATGCGGGACTCGATTCTGGGACTCCGGGATCATGACCTGAGCCGAAGGCAGTCGCTTAACCGACTGAGCCACCCAGGCGCCCATGCTTGGTTTTTTATTAATTCTCCTTGTCAGCCAGAGTCAACGAACCTCCTTGGAGCTTCCAATGCCTTCCACCTCTGATGTGCAGTAACACTCCGCTCTGGCCTTGTGTGTAGCTGCCTCTCTCCCCTAATCCTCTGAGCTCACTGTCCAGCCTCTCTCTTCAGGCACAAGGACTTCCTTTGCCTTGTTTCTTAGCTTCCAGTAGAAGGAATGGGATTTTGAAGCTATCTCTACAGGTTGATCATCCAGTTTAATGCTTTACCTCCCCACCTGCATTTGTACAGACCAAGGTTGAACTGATTACATTGCCAGAAGCATACTGTGTGGCGAGGTCACCATGGCTGAGAAAGCCATGGTATCTCACGTGTCAGCTGGAGCAGATGCAAAGTCACGTATCACAGACAGGGCTGCGTGGCAAGCACATACAGAAAGTCTGAAAATGTTTTGCCCTTTCCGAGAGGCTTACTCTCTTCCATAAAATTTGGGCATTTACTCTCCAGTCGGAAAGTGCTCCAGTGGATCAGCCATGATTTCCCAGCAATTCAGGAGCATAGTCTTTCTATGGTCTAGAGATGCCCTATACGTTAGGACAGCCATTAGCCACATGTGGCTATCGACCAGTAGAAACATGGCTTCTCAGGATTGAGATGTGCTGCAAGTGTGAAATGTGCCCTGATTTTAAAGACAACACAAAAAAAGGTAAAATTTACCCATTTTTAAAAATACTGATAGTACACCCAAAATATTTTGATATCTAAAGGTAAGTAAAACTAAAATTAACCTCACCTGTGTCTTGTCCTTTATGAACGCGACTATTAGAAAAATTAAAATAACCTATTTGAATTGCACCACATTTCTATTAGACGGCATGGGTCTAGGTCATTTTAAAAGAAACCCTTTTTTTTCCAAAATAGTTTATCCTTGTTGACTTCAACCTCAGCATCTCTCCTCTAAAGCCAAAAGAATAAGCATTTCAGAAATACCTCTTTTATAGAAAGTCTTTTTTTTTTCTCCTTCACTAAGGACACAGTTTTAAGTGGCCACTTCTATCTTTCAAATCAGCTTTTTAAGGCCAAACGAGATGGGTCTCCATAGAGCTACATACACAGTAACTGGGTCTCCCATGGAAAGCACAAGCATTATATCCAGCTTAGTCAGACAACCATCTACAATGTCAGAAACAGATCACAGTGAGGCATATTTGTAACCTACATGTGGTTAAAACGGCTAGTTGTGCCTCTGTTAGTACTGAGATTACCGCGAATCATTCTGGCCACTGTGTTGTAAATGTCATTGGCATAAGGTCTTGTAGGGGCCAAATCCAGAGGCGTTGCCTCTTCCCGTGAGCAGGGCGAGGCCCATCTGAGAAGGCACCATACCTGTCCTGCCCAGCCTCCAGTACCACTGTGGCTTCATCTCCCACCTTCAAAAACGTTGACGCTTCTGCGAGCGTCGGTATTCCAGCAACGCAAGGGCCCTCTCATCACCGACATGCCCCAGGAAAGCCTGGGAAAAGGTTACTGGTCAAGAGATCTGAGCAGATATGGGACCTTTCAGTGCTGCTAAAGAAAGGTTAAAGCAATTAAGCATCCCATGCCTCAGATGGCTGAGCTATACCATGCCGGGGCCTACAGAAGATAGAGTGGTATAGGATTTGGGATGATGGCACCTCAGATTCCCTGACACTGTGTAACTAATGTCATGGACTAAACCATTCCACGTGCAGTTGGCGCTGTCTTGGCCATGCCCATCTATCTTCCTGTGGTTATAACTACCTTAGCATCTGATGGACTTGTGCCTACTTCCACTGCATAGATACAGACAAGCTGGCTTTGCAAAGAACTCTACAAAGTGGATTCAATTTCCAAAATAAATTATTCTATTGCTAAGACATAGTAAGTAAACCCCTAATATTAATAGGCAATGCCAGAGTACTGCTATGGACTGGGCATCCACTATTCTCTGATGTTACTTCTAGGCTTATTTACAAATTTATAATTACTGACCTGATCATTAAAATTAATCTTGAAACCTCTTTCTCCATAAAAGTTAAAAATACGGGACCATGAAGACTAATGTCCATGACAGGCTTAGCTTTTTTTGGGGGGGGGGGGTTGTTTTATGTTTTGACTGCTGAATAGACACAGATTTTCATCATTTTACTTTAAAACATGTGATTTCATTTTGATGAAGAAATTCTTGGCTTAATTGTTTTCCACTAAACATGACAGACAAGTAAGAAGCTACTCTGTAAATATTTTCTAATATTTCATTTAATTTCAACCTTGATGTTCTAGAAAGAAATTAATGCATAAATTCTTTCGGAAAGTATATTTTCACTCTGCTCTTAAGAGACATGTGTTAACTCAATTTCTACATTCACTACTATGGATGATCTCTGTCTAAAAAAATAAAATAAAATAACCTCGTACATTTGCTATGTCCCTATAGAGTTGTCTGTAAATTGAAGTTAATACTATTGGGGGGAGAAACCTCTGTTAAGCCTGTAACTAACTACAATATATATGTACTGTCACTTCAGATATTTATGAGTTAAGCATTCTTTAAAGAAGACATATCTGTATGGGATAATTTTCCTATCTTCCAGTCTCTTGTTGGAGTTGAGACATTTAATGAGTTATACTCTTTGAAAACATGTTTTTCTTAGAGAAGTTGAGAGATACCACCTAAACCAGATTCAAGTTCCTTCTATAACTATCACTGATAAGATAGTTATTGAAAACACTAATGGAATACTAATTTTAGAAGAGATGTCAGATGCAACTTAGTTTAGTCATATAAAGATTTTTCTCTTCCCCTGAGAAATGGTGGCTTCTTCTATTAAAATACTCCCTGTGATGGAGCTCATTGCCCTGTACCTGGTTCTTTTTTTTTTTTTTTAATCCATTTCTGTAATTATTAAAAGATTCTCCACGTAAAGCTGAACTGTGCCTTCCTATAACTCAGCTTCCATCCTACCCACAGTGCCACTCATAGTAAGCCTAATTCAATCTTATTCCTGACAGATACAATATTTATTTTTTTTATTTTTTATTTTATTTTATTTTATTTATTTGAGAGAGAGAGAATGAGAGACAGAGAGCATGAGAGGGAGGAGGGTCAGAGGGAGAAGCAGACTCCCTGCCGAGCAGAGAGCCCGATGCGGAACTCGATCCCGGGACTCCAAGATCATGACCTGAGTCGAAGGCAGTCGCTTAACCAACTGAGCCACCCAGGCGCCCCAGATACAATATTTAAAGGGACATGAAATATAACTACCACTAGTTGAGATTTTACTGTGCATGGGCCACCATATTAAGTAGGTTATGTGTATTATTAATTTACTCTTAACAACACAAAGAAATAGGTACATTAATCCTCCCTTTACAAAAACCAAATGGAGGTATGGAGAGGTTTTCCAACCCACCCAAGATGACACATAATAAATTACAGTGGGCTTTGAACACTTGGGTGCCTGATGCTCACACTTAAGCTCTCAGACACTAATATAGAGCCCTGTTTCCTGACCACTCTCCCTCACTTTAACATTTCTAGCAACTCTCCCTTCATCCATTAAAATATCTAAGCACAGCATGAGGCATGGAAAAGGCTCTCAATATTTGATGAATATGTACATGAGTAAATGTTACTAAAAATGGTTTTAAGGTCCCATGTTCATGCTGTTTAGCATTCTGGAATATCTTCTAGGCCTGTAGACTTGAACTTCTTTAAAGCAACCATATGCTCTGTGTTTTTGCCAATCTTAAGATTCAAGTCTTCTTACTTCAGCAGCTTCTAAGTCTTTGGGGGAGTATCACAAGATGCTTTGACAATGTAATGAAGCTATGGACTCTCTTTTCAGGAAAATGTGCCCCAATGACACATTTTTAACCCCATTCTGGTACATAGAGTCCTTTGATGCCATCCATGGAGTGACCACAGGATCTAAGTGTATTCAATTATTTTTAAAGGTTTATTTATTTATTTGAGAGAAAGAGGGAGAGCGAGCATGGTGGGGGGAACAGGGAGAGGGAATATCAAGCAGACTCTGCACTAAGTGGGGAACCCAACACAGGGCTCCATCTCACGACCTGAACTGAAACCAACAGTCAGACGCTCAACCAACTGTACCAGGCACCCCTCAAATTTTTACAATGTTAAGATGATACCACTTTATAGCAAAAACAAAAATTTTTAAAAATGGGTAACTCTTTGACATTAGGTATTACCTATGCTGGATCCTAATCCATGAGACTATTCCTTTTCCATCTTTCTCCAAATATGCATCAGAAAGTGGTTGCTTCTAGAGTTCTCTTTCATGTCAGTTTATCCAAGGATTAGTATTCCCCAAGTTATTCTTAAAAGTTAGTACCACTCATTTATTTATCTTAGTAAAAATCTCCCCTTTATATTTTATACAAGTTATTGAGAGGTTTGTCCACTCATTTCTTAAGAATTCTAATTCTTACATTGAATACTGTAGCTGTGAACAAAGCCAAACAGATTTCTTCCAAGAGAAAATATGGTTTTATCCTAGAGATACTTTTAATTATTAAGCAGTCCAACTTAATTCATCATTAGTGCCCATAAAGAAATGCAGTAAGGCAATTTAGCAGGAATGGAGTAGAGGTGCTATAAAATAAAATATAAAGTCATAACATTTATCACAGCTTGCTGTGGAGAAATTTATTCTGCTGGAAGCAATAGTTTTAGACGTAAAACTTGAGCTGTTAAAGAACTTATGTCGGCCCTGTGGCAGAAAGCGGCTAACTGTTCACACACTGGCAGTTCTTCCTCCTTGGGGGCACACAGGCTATATTCCTTGTGGTTAGAAGGAGCCACATGACTGAGTTCTAGCCACGGTCATGGGACAGCAGTCATGTCAGTCACTTGGGGTCTCCACATAAAACCCTCCCAACTCTCCATGGTCTTTTCTGCCTCTGGTTGGCTATAATGGAAGTGAGGGAGCTCCCTCCCCATCTGAGACCCATATGTCAATAATTGTAGGGTTACAAAATGGAAAGAAATGGAGGCTCTGATCTCAAGCTTGGAGAAGAGCTGCCAGACCAAGAGCACCTAAGTTGGACCGTTAGGTGAGTGACGAATTTTTCTTACATTTGTCCGAACTTTAGATTTGACGGGGTCTGAGGGGTCTCTGTTACAGCAGCTAGCTGTATGTTAACCAACACAGCTCCCATTTATATAAGCAGATACCCATGGGTCCTGAGAAATTGCAAAGCTTGTTTACTCTGTACTTCATTTTCATCATTTTATGTCATATGGTTATTCTTGTGTTTATCTTTGAAAGAGTTTCTGCTAAGCAGTATCATTATTAGAGAGTTTGGAATAAAAAGAATTCAACATTCATGTTGAAGAGACTGGACCCGAGGGAGAAAACCATAAAACTTACTAAGAAGTCTTTGAAGGGATAGTAGAAAGGCAAACAATTTAACTTTTTTCTTTCTTTCTTTTTTTTTTTTTGCCAACATCTCCTCCCCAGTTTCTAGGCTTAGGTAGAATAATTTTTATATTCTAATATTCAATGTTTAGCTTTTTAAAAAATGGAAACATAGTAGGTTATAGGTTATAAAATCAAGAATTATAGAGTCAGACTGCCCTAGGTTCAAATCCTTTGCCAAAAATGGAAATAGGAAGACCTAGATTTACATTTGCTGTGAGAATTGAATGATGAAGTACCTAGCACCTGCTAGCTTTTCCATAATTCCTA
Organism: Mirounga angustirostris; assembly: GCF_029215605.1. Lineage (NCBI taxonomy): Eukaryota > Metazoa > Chordata > Mammalia > Carnivora > Phocidae > Mirounga > Mirounga angustirostris. The sequence continues at coordinate 138,172,776 of NW_026991709.1, read as the reverse complement.
CATTGAGTTGAAAGCCAACTTTTTTTTTTTACACTTTTTTTTTTTTAAAAGATTTTATTTATTTATTTGAGTGAGAGAGAGAAAGAGCACAAGAGGGGGAGCGGGAGAGGGAGAAGCAGACTCCCTACTGAGCAGGTAGCCCTATGCGGAACTCGATCTCGGGACTCCAGGATCATGACCTGAGCCGAAGGCAGTCGCTTAACCAACTGAGCCACCCAGGCGCCCTTTTTTTTTACACTTTTGTGAGAAACATTTCAGGGAAAGCTATGGAAGTTAGACACTTTACTCTGGTGAATACAGCCATCTACAAATACACATGTGTATTCATTATTTACTCAGCAAATGCAGCCATTTAAGCAAACATGCCATGTACACCTTATTAAAATCCTTATGCCCTATGAAATGACACACTAAAAATCAGAGGGGGTAGAATAAAATAGGTCAGGACAGACCACTCCTTACGTATGCACCTTGTAACCAGAGCACAAACAAAAGTAACAATCCCAATAAAAACACTGTCATGGTTAAAAGACATGATGAATTCCTAGTAAATAAAACTGTAGTATATAAAAGGACCTTAACTTACAAACATAAAGTAGTAGCTTGATGGAAGTAGGTTTAAGAAAACATTAAAACTGAGCCTTGGGGGAGTCTGGGTGGCTCAGTAGGTTAAGTGTCTGACTCTGGATTTTAGCTCAGGTCATGATCTCAGGGTCATGAGATGGAGCCCCGCGGTTGGGCTCCGTTCTGGGAGTGGGGTCTGCTTAGGATTCTCTCTCTCCCTCTGCCCCTCTCCCCACTCTCAAGTGTGCTCACATTCTCAAAAACAAACAAACAACTGAGCCTTGGAGGCAAAGTAAAAATGTGAAAAGATGAAGACTAGAATAAATGCTTCCAAGCCAGAACACATAGGTACCCCAAGTCAGGAACAATATAGGAAATTGGCACCATGTGCAAAACCCGCTTGCTCATAGCTTGTTGCATTCAGGTGTGTTGGTCAACTTGAAAATGTTAAACACAAATGTGCTGAAAAAAAACAAGATTACCACAATGTTTTATTAATGTCACTCTTCTATTTCACCAATTGTATATGTGCTAATTCTTATAGAAACACGCATTATAGTAGAATCACATAGAGGCTCAATAATTTTTTTTAAATGAATACATGGATAAATAAGTATGTATAGCCCAGTGAGGAGAGACACAGGCAAGTAAGAGCATGGAGTATAAAATTGGTAGCATAAATCCTGACTTGGTCTTAGTCTATAACTTATTGGCCTTTACTCTCTTGGAAATTTGGTCCCTTCCTCCATAAACAGGCCATCGCGGTAACATGCTTCTCAGGGTTATCGTGAAAAATAAAGATACTGTTTGTAAAAATGCTTTGACATTTTTAACATATCATACAAGTGATAGATGTCAATATTAATAGCATGCATTTCTGCTGATGCCCTCTAAGAAACACCTGATGGAAAAATTAGTATTCAGCTATATCAGGATGGGGGAACCCGCAGACAGGTTAAGTTATGGGACGGCAGGGTGGGTCGAGGCAGATGCTGGGAAAAAATTTACATTTTACTCAAACAACAGTGACTCAACTAGTTCTGTCAATGTTGATAGTTTATAGGACTAGAAAATTAAGATAGAACTAGTATACTAAGGGCCAGTATAGGTCAAAGCCTTTCCTTCTTCATTTTTTCCCCCTCAATCTTCTGTACAATGTGAATTAATTGTTATGTTAGCCAAAAAACACAGATCTGGTTAGTTGTCATGAATTACAGAATTTTAGGGGCACCTGGGCGGCTCAGTCATTAGGCGTCTGCCTTCGGCTCACATCATGGTCCCAGGGTCCTGGGATCGAGCCCCGCTTCGGGCTCCCTGCTCAGCGGGAAGCCTGCTTCTCCCTCTCCCACTCCCCCTGCCTGTGTTCCCTCTCTCGCTGTGTCTCTCTCTGTCAAATAAATAAATAAAATCTTAAAAAAAAAAAAAAAAAAAGAATTACAGAATTTTAGAGTTAGTAAAGGCCTCCATGTATACAGCCAATTTATTCTCCTCTCACGAAAGTCCTTGATTTGACCTTATTTCTGCTCTTCTAAAAACCATTTCCAAACCAAAGCAGCTGAATTTTGTTCATTATGTTGAAGTAAGCTGCACACAAGGAGTATTAGTCTTATCAATGAGAAGATCCAAATTGTTTAGGTTCTTGCTTCATTGATTTTCCTTGACGGAAGCTGTGTGTGTATTGGCTTTCAATGTACAGAGCATATGGTAACGGCAATCTCTTCTGGTATAGATCCTGCTACCTCTTTCGAAAAAAGAGATGTTTGCAATAAATAATTAACACTAAAATATAGAGCTACTATACGTTACATAGAGGTTATCTTTAACTTCAGGCACCTTTTGGAAGAATTTAAGGGAAGAAATGCTTTAAATCATTCTGATGATAAAAATCCAGATATGCCTCAGGAGACCAAATAGCTTGACAACAATCAGTTTTTCTCCAAGTTGTCTACCATCAATTATAGGACTTAGAATATACTACAATAGTGCACATCGTATAGGATGCTGGACACCTGTGACTCATGCATATTCCCAGGTTCTGAAAAGGGATCCCACTCAAATCCCAAGCTTTTCTGGGAGGTTGATAAAGACAGGAGAACTTCCTCCCCAGTGACTTCTATACACCACGGTCAGTTTTAAAATTGGAGACTAGTTCCAAAGGGTGTGCCTGGACTGCTTGTCCCAAAGACAATTGTACAAAAAATTACTTCATTGTCAAATAATTTTGGGAAACATTGCTTAGTGGATTCCAATGGCAATGTGCAATGCTCATTTGCATATTAACAACATGAAGAAATTTTGCTAAATTCTAATCTGTTTAGCTTTACTATGGACAGTGTCGACCAGGTATTTTCCATAGAATCTTCCCATTTAAATACAGTTCATTTACCCTACCCAAGCACTTTGGTGAATAAATGTGTTCAAAGTCTATTTAGAAGGGAGGCAAATTTCCTAAGTTGACTAACTACATCATCCCATACATCTTTACTACTCACATTCCTCTAGTTCCTACTCACCAACCTGCTTCTCTTGTCTGATTTAATAAATGCAAGAATGTTTATTTAGTTTGACTGTTTTTGTGCTGTCAGCAACGTTTAACAGACCTATTGCTTCCTTTTCAAAACGTCCATTTTCTTGGCTTCTCCCTATACTCCCCTTTAGCTCTTCCTTCTCAGTCCTCTACAGCCAACTCTCTTTCCTAGTCTACTCCCAGCGTAGCCCTAGCCCAGCAGCATCAGCATCGTAACTTAGGGGGACTGTTAAAGTGCAGTCTCAGCCTTAACTCCAGATCTACTGCATCCCTAAACTCCAATATCTCTCCCTGGAATCTGACAAAATGCTCTCTACTAGACTCCATCCTCTTGCCCAGCTACTAGCCATAGCAAGCTTTTGCCAACACAGATAGGACCACAAAACCCTCTTTAACCAATCCCTGCTGAATCCTCAACACTTGCACTGCTGATAGAACCCAAACTCCTGGGCGCCTGGGTGGCTCAGTTGGTTGAGCGACTGCCTTCGGCTCGGGTCATGATCCCAGGGTCCTGGGATCGAGTCCCACATCGGGCTCCCTGCTCTGCGGGAAGCCTGCTTCTCCCTCTGCCACTCCCCCTGCTTGTTTTTCCTCTCTCGCTGTGTCTCTCTCTGTCAAATAAATAAATAAAATCTTTAAAAAAAAAAGAACCCAAACTCCTTCTCATGAGCTGCAAAGCCCCCTTTGTCCTCTTCCTCTTCATCACTTACCACTGTTTCCTTCTATCTCTCACCATCGGCTACCCTAAGCTTCTTCCAGTTCCTTGAATACAGCATGCTCCCTCTGGCTCCCAAGACTTTGCCCATACTCTTCACCACCTTCACTGACTCTCTCCACCTGGCTCTTTTGCACCCAGGCATCCAGGACGCCCTCTCTGCCTTGATGAGACCCTCACTCTATGGGCGGTTTCAACATTCATTCCTTCCGTCTAATTTTTTGTTGACTTGTACCTATTTTCTAAGAGTCACTGGGGACTTCTGTATTTCTGGGATTAACATAATGCCTTGATCATAGTAAACCAAAGAAAAAAGTTCACTGGCTTGTCTAGTCTAGACAAGGAAACCAACAATTAAAACATCACCTCTTAGATGCTTTGATACATGAAATTCAACTATGGGGAAAGAGACAAGATTATATTTGTAACAAAAAACCCTCACTCACCAATATAGATAGATGTTCACCAAATGCACATAAGCAATCTGATAAGGGGTGTCTGGTTGGTATAACTGTTCAGTGACACTTTTAAGGATCCAGGTTCTAGCAATGTCTGTGGTTTACCATCGCTATGAGGTGGGATTGTTTCTGATTCTTGTTGCCTCTCTTGAGATGATTGCTGCTTCTCTAGGTTTCCAGTGGGAGGAAGGAAAGAAAGGCAAGGCACAAAATGCATAACAGCTTAAAATGTCTTTTTATTTTTTAATTGGAAAAGAAAGAGCTTGTCCCAAGCCCCGACCCAGTCATCTCCCCCCAGCGTGGGTCTGGCCAGAACGATGTCTGTTGGCCATCCCCAGAGAGCAGGAGGCTGCAGAGAGGAGTGCATCAGCCCATGAATACTGAGTCTGATCACCACTTATCACTGGAGCAGAAAGATGAGCAAAGTGAGAGCAGATGTGGTTAGACACAAAGTAAGCAGAGAGATTTTCATGGTGTGCTACAAGGTTGGACTTAGCCTTAAGACAATGAGAAAGAAAAAAATATATATATATAATTGGATTTGTATTTTAGAAAACTCATTTTTACTACCCATACAATCACATCTGAAACTACCAAATCAGGAACCCCCAAGGGTCCCATGTAAGGAAGAGATGGTTTTTCACTCTACCATCTGTGAAATGAGCACGTGACAGACTCACCATCCTCTAAGTCAGCCCTGTGGTAGGGGCTTTGGTTAAATTCTTAAAAATGGAGGAAGGCGGAGTACAGTTTAAGAAAATAAACTAAACTAAGCCACGGGAGAATGAGCCCTGACTCAAAGTATAAACAGCAATGTAAACTGAAACCAGGTACCTGCCACGTGCCAGACATCTTCATAAATTCTGAGCCACTGAACGTATCTGACAGACCTCCGACTATCAGAAAGTTCCTCTCCCAGAGCTCCAGCTGCTCTGCTGAGCCTTCCTTAGACTGCACTGAGGTCTAAACGCTTTCCTCCCTCTGGCCATCTAGGGGTCACGGCCTTGCCTCACTGCAGACTCTGGCTCTCCTGATGTTTCCTAGTTCCCTCCCCATTGTCTTTCATAGGCATGTCCCCTCTTCACATCCTTGCACATTTTTAAAGATTTTACTAGTTGAGAGAGAAAGAGAGCATAAGCAGGGGGAGAGGCAGAGGGAGAAGCAGGGACATGGGGCTTGACCCCAGGGCCCTGGAATCATGACCTGAGCCAAAGGCAGATGCTTAACCGACTGAGCCACCCAGGTGCCCCTCACATCCTTGTACATTTAATCCCATTCAGCATCTGCTTCTCAGATGGCTCAGACTAACACACACACACCATCATTTAATCCCCCAAACAAGACTATCTTTCCCACTTTAGAGGTGAAGACAGTTCCAGAAATTGCTCAACCATAGGCTACCCCCCCCCATTTGGTTAGCAAGGCTCAAAGTAAAGCTTTCCAGTATTTTTGGTTTTTTGGAATTAACATCGACTTTCCCCCACCTTAAGGAAAAAGACAGATTCCACTAGACACCTGGAAATTGAGGCTAACTTTGTAATTCAACTTCAAATATGGCCTGGAAAACCAATTACAGAGTAGTAGCATTCCCTCAGAAATGTGTTTCTTCCTTCTAAGACCTGTGACTTCAGTACCTTGATAAGTAATGTCTTATAGTTGATCTTATTAGAACTATTTTACATTATAGTGGCAAAATGTTTTTTTCCTCCATTTAAATCCAAAGCTTCTTTTAAAAGTATGGTGAATACATTTCAGGTTTTATGTTACCAAACACAAAATATTGATGTTTCTTAAAATATGCTCCCTTTACTGGCATGACCTGAAAATTTATCAGTAACAGAATATATTCCACTTGAGTATCAAGGGCCTGAACAGATTTAGTATAAAATCCTCTCATCTTAAGAGTTGCATCATTAATATATCGACTTTTTTCAAAGGATCTGTCACTATTGGCAATTTTCATGGTTACTTTATGCCATTAAAAAAAAAAAAAAAACTTTATGTCCACTTCCCCCCCCCCCGTTTTTTAGATTTATTTATTTTAGAGGGCACATGCATGCATGGGCGAGTGGGTGGTGGGGCAGAGGGAGAGAGAGGGAAATAAGCAGACTTCCCACTGAGCATGTAGCCAAAGGACCCTGAGATAATGAGGGAGCTGAAATCAAGAGTCGGCCTCTCAACTGACTGAACCACCCAGGGGCCCCTATTGTTTCACTTTAAAGGAAAACTTGTTTTGGGGCCCCTGGGTGGCTCAGTCTGTTAAGACTCCAAATCTTTTTTAAATTATTTTTATTTATGTTAGTCACCGTACAGTACATCATTAGTTTTTGATATAGTGTTCCATGATTCATTGTTTGCGCATAACACCCAGTGCTCCATGCAATGCGTGCCCTCCTTAATTAAGCCTCCAACTCTTGATTTCAGCTCAGGTGCTGATCTCCAGGTCACAGGTTCAAGCCCCGCATTGGGCTCCACACTTTAAAAACAAACACACACACAAAAAAACTTGTCTTAGTTTGGAGAAGGACTGGAAGGGCCTGAACCTTTGCTTCTGGTCCTGAAGCAGATCACCCTGGTCAATCAGGGCATCCCTGGGCCTTTCTTTGTAGCCCCTTCTGTATAAACCTGGTAACATCACCTGCCCAAGTCATCTGAGGGATTTTGGACAAAAATGAAGCATATATGCCAAATCATTTGAACGATTCTGGAGGTCTGTATCATTTACACACAACACAGTGTATTCTAGAGAAGTTCTCAAGCACTGGACCACAGTTACTGCACTCTTGTGACCTACATCACAGAATTTTGTCTTAATATATTTGTATGTTTATAGCCCCATCCTACTTCCCACCACAGTGCCTCATTTTAATTGTATTTCCTATGGTCGAAAGGCTGTCCTACTGTGAAAAATAAGAATTATTTTCGATGGAATTATTACAATTACCCTGTTTTTAAAATTAAATATTAAAAGTTCTTATAGCCATTGCACATAAGGAGAAATTTTATTAGAACATTTTAGTGATGTGAAGCTAAGTTTTTCAGTAAACTTTGGAAGCATCTCAAATGGTTTTTCTAAGACTTAAATGACTTAATTATTCTTCTTACTCTTCTGCTTAAAGACATCTTATGTATCTCCATATACTTCAAAAGATTTCTAAGTTAATTAAAAACACCTTTCCCAATGTAAGGATGATAAAATACTTTGATCCTATCCTGTGCTTTGTATTTTTACTAAAACCTTTTGACTACAGATTTAATGTATACAATTTCTGTAAAAACATCCACTAAAAAACCCGATTAGCACAGTCCATCCTCAGTGTCACACCAATAAGCAAAATTAGATTTACCAAAATAGGACTTCATTCTTTATTTCAAATAAACATGTCACACATTCCTTTGATGACCGTGACATTTTCTATTAGAGACAGGGAGACAGACAATTCTTTTTATCAGAAGACAGAAGGGGAAGGTGGTTGAATCATCTCAACATCTCAGTTGACTCTACAATGTATTTAAATTCAGAAATTCAACACACCACCCGATTCAGTCATCGCAGATTGCCCCCAACAGAAGAGGTCTAAATCTCAAAGCCCTACTAATGAGCCCTGGCAAGATTATGGAGGGTGAGAGGTATTTCTTTTGTGAAGTGGACAAAAACTGGGAAAGAACTGGTTCCAACCGAGGGTGGGTGTGAGACTCAAAGTGATGCATTTACCTTCTCCCAGAGGGTTTACAGGTTCGGTAGGGAGGCATGCCACATACATAAAAAACCGGCCTAACATAAGGAGATGTGTTTTGGGAAACAGTGTTCATACTCTCTGGGGAGACAGATCAATCTGTGCTCCAATTCTAGATCTGTTACTCACCAGCTGTAGGAACTTGGGCAAGCCGCTCAACCCTCCTGCATCTCACTGAAACAGATAATAGTACCTATCTCCTGTGATGGCTAGGGGGTTGGATGAAAATGTAAGTAGAAACATTCAGCACCTGGTGCAGCAAATGCTCAATAAACCCTCAGCTATACATAAAGGCCTAATGACTGAATAGTTTTAAAATGCTTCTAAGGAAGGAAGAGATCAAAGAGGAATTGCTCCCTCCCCCTGCCAATCAGAAAAGGCTCCCTGAAGGAAGCCAAACTAGGCATCATGAGATTCAGATGGAGAGAGGAGGCTAAAGACCTGCTGGACCAGTATTTGGAACCTTATTCACAATCATAAAGCAGGAGCGGGAATGATGTTTTATATATGTTTTTAAGAACTGGTTATCACAGGCTTCGGTAACCTTGTGCTTACCTTTTTATTTTTACTATCCTCATAGGCTTGAACATCCGTTCTTTTATTGTTCTCTTTTCAGATAGGGGCCCTGTAGTTATGCCCACTACTTCTGTCTCTTCCTTATTTTCTTTGAAGAAATTCCTAATTCCATTGATTTGTGTCTACCCATAATTCTCCTGGGCTCAATTAAATGGCCAAGCACACACTGGCAATCCCATTCCCCTGCTTCCCAGGGAAGGACAAGTCTTTGAACTAGTTTCACAACTGACAAGCACAGTCATGGTTCAATCCTGTTCTTTCTTTTCTCATGTCATCAATTCACACCAATTTTTTTACCCAATGTACACAGAGTCATATACCTAACATTTAACAGAGCCAACTAACCTTTCTTCCCTCCACCAGTAGGGAAGAAATCAAAAGAGAGACTAGAATATATTTTAGGTCTAGGGTTATATGAGATCTATCATATTGTCTTCCTGGATCAATGAACCTTGTATGTACGTATTCCAAATTATGTAAATGAGCTACTATTCAAAACCCCAAGAATTACACTTATTGCTTTGTATTCCTTTCTGTTACAAGCAACCAACTATTCCCTATAGTTTTATTATACCCTCACTGTCACAGTATCTGCTCAAAATGAATGTGCTACTTTGCCCAAATTAGACATGCTTAGAAACACTTTTAGGAACAAAAATTGTGCTTAAATGTATTTACATCAGCCTCTCATCCATCTTTAGAGAAATAGGCAAACAACTCTATTGTGCCAGTTTCCAAAAAACATTTTTTAAAGCAAGCTTTGGCAAATTAGATAATTATTAAGCAAAACAATACGGTGCCCAACATGATGCATTAACAGTTTCTAATGTTATTGAACCAAACGACAAGAGAGGCACTTTGTTCTTACTTACTTGGCAGACAATTATTCTTTGCTCCAGCAATACTTCATGTGCATACTTCCAAGGAAGACTCATGAATGCAAAGGTTCATTAAGGGAATGAGAGAATCGATTGTAAAATGGAAAAGGCCAGGTGAGGTCATATTTCAAAGAGATGAATATGGTACACTCCATTATGTTGTAATCAGCCTCTCTCTTTCATTCCACAAACTATAATAGTTTACCCTAATTTTTAAAAAAGGAAAAAACAGTTCTTGCAGCCTTCTGACCACCTTTGTCCTCAAGCCAGGGAAGGAGTCACACATGCTGCAGGCATTTTCCATTTACCACCGTCCTTGGAGTCCACCAAACCAATGTTACTGACCATTTTTCTCCTTAATAAGAAAAACATTCAAATGCTACTATTATTGCTGCCCTGGCAAACCACATTTAATAGATGGCACTTGCCCTGTACATGACATTTACAACATCAATCAAGACTGAATTTTATTTCAATTTATTATGGTTGCTGTCCAAATGAAAAAATGCTTATATCGTAAAAATGTCTTACAATATAAATGTGCCAATGATGTAATCACAGATTTCAGGCAAAAAAATCCTGATTTGGGTTAAACATTTGCCCATCCTTCCTCCTAAATTTTTCACTGAAGTTAAACATAACAAAATAACACAACCATTAAGAGGTGATGTTGGTACAAAGCAGAAGTCACATGTTAAATATTTTATATCTTTATGAAGGAGCTTTATTATATTTTCCTTCTTTAAGAAGGGAGTTGATATTTCCAAATGATCTGGGATAAATGACTTTAATTTCACTTTCATTGAAAGCTCATCCACATTTTTTTTTAACTCCTTGAAACAACCATTCATCAGGAGAGCAACACTACCCAGCTTTTTAGTCTAAAATTTATCCTCGGCCATAGCTGTTGGTTGGCAGAACCTCCTCCAGATCCTATTCAGTTCCCACTGGGCTTTGGCCTCCAGATGTCAGGGATGCTTTTCACCAATGGCAAAGAAAATTATAGGACATCTGCCTCTCACATGACTGATGAGTGACTGAATCTTTCTACAAATAGCCCAGCACTTTCCTCAAGAAGGTGGCAGATGTGGGAAATAATTAAGTACTTGTTCTAGGTACTTCTTGCAGTGTTCTCAGACCTGATCATGCCTCAGAATCACCTAGAAATATAGATGATAGGGCCAGCCTCATGCGTCTGTGATCTTTGACACTACACAGGACCTCACATTTGATTTCATGCTCCACTGTTACTGTCTTGAAATTTTTAATCATTTCTGAACTAGGGGCCCCACATTTTTATTTTGCACTAGACTGCACAAATTAAGTAGCTAGTTCTGACAAAGGGTCAGGGTAAGGCAGAAGAATTTGCATTTGTAACAGGATCACAGGTGATGTAAATGGTCTGGGGACCACACTTAAAGCACTACGTGCAGGACGTCAGAATGCTGAACACTTGATTTTCCAAGCCACCCCAATCAAGAGGTGGTCATAAAACAAAAGTGTGGCCAACGAATTATGAATAGAATTTTACTGAGAAGGGTCTCCCTTCCTGAGTCTGCGCAACCCTTCCAAAAAGTAACTTCTCCATCCCTCCCACTTAGAATGCAGTTGCAGGGCCTGATGGTACAGCAGCCATCTTGCAACAAGGAAGACAAAAGCAAAATGCTCAATGTGGTGCAGCAGAAAGCTAAAAATGGCCACCATAGTACGAATTTCCACTACAGGGGAAGGAGGAATCCTAGGTAATAGAGCTAATCAGAAGAAATCTGTACATCTATTACATAAAATTAAAAAGTTGAAGTACTCAACTAAAATCCTTACCAAAGCAAAACATGGGTTAGCATCTGGGCATCATGTCTTCCCAAGTTATTTGCTCCATACATAGGGTCATTCTTCGATATTGTTGTGATCAAACTATGTAATCATACTACATATAAACTGCATCTTGATGTAATCAGCTAAACAGTCAATACCAGATCTGTCGTCTAACTGTACTTATTCTTATGATGACAATGATCTGCAATTGCACTTCACATTTTGCAAGGCTATTTTGAAAGCATTATCTCAACAATGCTTTGAGCAAGGCATGGGAGGGAGCAAGCCCCAACCCAGTAAGCCTACATCAGAGTTACAGAGATGTCTGAGGGCACCCAGCCAGCCAACTGATAGAGGAGGGCCTCAAACTCTGGCCTTGGCCCCCCCAGCCCATGCCTTTCCACTCCAAAGTGAAAACGAATCTATTTTTAAGGTCACAGAATACCAAATAAACCTGAAGCCTGAAGACTTCACTTCCTCCATTTGTTCTAGGAACAAAGTTTGACTTTCTCAGAGCCCAGTTTATTTTCCCCTAGTTCTAAGAGATGCCTCTGGGAAAGCAAAATTCCATGAGTATGTTTTGGAGGACTAACTCTCTAAATTTCTCCTCTGCAATTCACTGCAAAAATCAGAAAGTAAAGGTTCTTAAAAGTCCTGTGGTTTTTGTTTAAGTTTTATTTAAACCAAAATTTGTCATTGTTATTTGACAAAAGAAGACTGTCTTGAAGAGAAAAGACTAGTCAACAGCTCTCTGAACATGTATTCTATGGAACACGCTGAGGTGTTTTCTAGATAAAAGTCCTTCCTGGTTTTAAGATTTTATTTAGTGAAACAAAGGGAAGACCCAGAAAAAGAATGACAACCACATCAAATTATCAAGTATTAATCTCATACACAATATTTAACCTAGGAACCTAACTTATATTTTAAAATGTAGTCTTAAATTTTTAATACCCTTCTAGAATATATAGTTATGGCATTTGCAAGGATTAAGAAACTTGGTCACTTTGATGAAATTTTTATTAAAGGAGAAGTAGGATGTTCAATTCAGGAGCAAGCTTCCCCTTTGCAAAGGGTAATTCAGACAGAAGAGATTTCTTTTGAAAAATGTCACGATCAAGAACCACACATGCGGCCCCAAATTAATAACCTCAACTTGAGTTGCAGAAATCACCCTGAGCATTTAACTCCATATATTTATTCTACTATTAGCTTTTTCAACAAAGTTTACTTCAGTCACATTTAATTGCGTTAAACAGCTATGCCTAAGGTTAGAAATTATGAAATGATGGATACGGACAACTACCCAAAGTGGCAATGCCCTGCTTTATGAAGGAGGAGAGGCAGGGTATGATGCTGGCTTTACACGTTTATTTAATTAGCAGCAGTATAATTTAGCCTTAAGTGTCAGAGACAGACATCAGGGATGCCAAATAAGACAGCCTCTGACTTGCAGCCATTTTCTATGAGCTAACCTTACAGACAATGGCTTCCCATTCAGACAAATTGAGACTTATTTTCCTGGAAACCTGGCCGGTGGTTGGATGTAAAGGGTTAACTTCTGGGCAAGTTTAATGTGCACGTTATTTTTCTAGGTTAGGTTGCCATACCAGCTCAAAATTTGGTATTAGATGTATCTAAAAGAGATGTCTATTTTCCCCTGTAGGAAATACTGCCCCATTCTAGGTCTCAGTCATTCAAACAAGATGGTCTAGACTATCCAAGCATGCTTTGGGAGATGTGCAAGAGAGGGGATGTGCAATTCTCTTTACAGTCCCTTTTTTTTATTATAGTAAAATAGGCATAAAAATTTCCAATATAATTTTTTAAGTGTAAGTTCAGGGACATTAAGCACATTCACAATGTGGTACAACCATCACACTACCTATCTCCAGAACTTGTTCATCCTAAACTGGAACTGTACACATTAAATTTATACTCCCCATTCTCCCCTCCCGAGTCCCTGGTGAACACTGTTGAGTTGTTACCATCTTTTGGCTGCTCTTAATAATGTTCTTATGAACATGGGTGTACCAATAATTTGAGTCCCTGCTTCCAATTGTTTGGGGCATATACCTAGGAATTGAATTGCTGGATCACATGTTAATTCTATGCTTAAATTTTTTTGGAGAAGCCTCCATACTGTCTTCTACTACAGATGCACTGTTTTACATTCCCATTAGTAATGGACAGGCAGGCATTCCAGTTCCTCTACATCCTTAACAGCACTTATTACTCTGTGTATTTTTCAATATCCATCCTAAAGAGTTCAGTTTCCTTTGACAGACCCAAATGTAGGAATCAAATGGGATAGAGAGAATTTGTATATGGAAAAAGAAAAATCGTGCCCCTGTCACTAATCCACAGTGTTTTGGGGTTTTTTTTAAGATTTATTTATTTATTTGAGATTTTTTATTTATTTATTTGAGGGGGCAAAGGGAGAGAGAAACTCAAGCAGACTCCAAGCTGAGTGGAGCCAGACACAGGGCTCAATCTCACGACCCTGAGATCAGAACTGAGCCGAAACCGAGAGTCCCATGCTTTAACTGACTGTGCCACCCAGGTGCCCTTCCATGAGTGCATTAAACATTGAGAAATAGCCCTTTATTTTATAGAACTGGTTCTCAAAGCATATTCTTTGGACCCAAATTCTAGGGCTCCACCCCACGCCCACTGAATCAGAAATTCTGGGTGTAGGACCCAGCAGTCTGTTCTCATGAGCCCTCCAGGTGATTCTGATGCACACAGAAGTTTCAGAACCACCAATCCCAAACTGAGGATTGGTGAGAAGCAACTTTTGAAAAATGCAATCCCAATCTAACTGGGAGCTGCCTGTAATCTAAGTAGATGGATCATATCCATGTTTACTCCACCCATTTAATGAATTAGCTGTGTGATATTAGCCCACAAGTTTCTTAGCTTCAGTTCCTTTATCTTAAATGGTTGAGTCAATCAAATAATTCTTAGGAAAGCATTTAGCATATCACCTGGTAATCAATAGTCAGCTTTACTTTCCCAAGTGTTATAAAGGGGATTAAGTCTTATATGATTCATTTTCATCTTACTTAACTCGATAAAGTGGATAAATTAAGTACATCTTCCTGGCTGAAGGAGAGAGGAAAACTAGCCTCTCCATCTATGCTCAAGTTAATTGAAAGGATACTTCTTTGAGAAGGCTCACTGACTCTCCTCTTACCCATTCACTTAGCACGAACCTCTGCTAGAGTTTGTACCACGGGGTTTGTTCTCATTGGATACTGGACCTCTGTAAAGGCAAGTACTATATCCACCTTACAGGGTTCTCTGGCACCTACCACATATGTGATATATTAATAGGACTACAAATAGGCCAAATAACTGAATTTTTCCTATTGATATAAACTTATCACTGCTAGCCCACAGCAGACTAAGGCCCAGAACTTTCTATCACCAAAAAGCACAGGCTTACATTAAATAGACTAAAACTGCAATTGTTCTTGACCTTTGGAGTCACTGGCTTGTATGACAAGCAAATATGTTCAAACATTCCTCCTAGAAAATACACATGACTACATACATAAAAGCTATTGTATACATGCATTTATTTTTATTTTGTTAGGGTAAGATCTCTAGAGTCAAAAGCCCTATCTTATTCATCTCTCTCAGTACCTTGTACAGAGAGGGTGTTCAAACAATTAAAGCTATGAAGAATGTCTTGAACATTTAAAGTATTAGACCATGTCTTCTGAGTGCTCATTTTATTCCTCTACTTTGAGGCTTTGTTTACCTAACAAATCTGGGCAACCATACATAAATAATGTCCTTTAAAAACAGCAATCTTTTCCAATGAGACCACCTCATTGTTTGTCAAGTTCAAGACTGTGAATGGGTTCACACCATCTTTCAACACGGTTCAGGTGCAAATTAATCCCTTGTGAATGGTGAGAATCTTTTGTGAAGTTGTCATTAAGGGGTTGTCCTTATTGGAGCTCAAAGGACCTCCCTCTTTTAGGGAGATGTGTAAAGGACTCTAGCCCTTGATAACTGAATGCCACCCTGGTATTACATGTCTGGCACAGAAAATACCTAGAATTTTATCAATCAGCTACTCTGAATGTGACCACTATGAAGACTCAGAGAATACCATCCTGAATGAAAAGCAAATATGTTTTTTTTGCCAGAAGATCACTTACAACATTATATCGCAGAGTAAGCCTCAGATCTCTAACATCTGTCCCTTTACTATAATAGATCAACTGAATTTAACATTATGCTTTCAGTGTGCATCTTTTGTATTACTTTAATGGCATATAGGATATGAATATATACTGGAAAAAAATAGAAGTAACCACTGGCCTTTGCCTTTTATCGATAAGAAAATCAAATTTGCTTCGTAAATCTTTGTCAAAATCAGAAAACTTTGGATTTTGAGTCACTGACAACATTGACAAGGAAATGATTATGTTTTGATCATTCTCTCCCTGGAAAATGCTCACAGAAAAATTCACAAAAGCCACATATGTTGCCTATCAAGATTGCAAAGTTTAATTTACAGTATAAGTCGAAAAAGCAGGTATCTTTTATTCGGTCTCAATTACACAGGCCTCCTCCTTAAGTCCCCTCCATCTGGTTGATGGAGGGAAGTAATTGACCAGTTTACGCTGTCAATGGGACTAAGCTTTAACCAGTCCTCAGGGACAGTGTTCAGCTCCCTTGGATAAAAACATACCATCTTTCAGAGCCCTCAGCCCTCCACCTCCAACTTATTTTCTCCTTAAGAGAGCAGCAGGTGCAGGGTTAGAGATGGCCACCCACATGGCTCTTTGCTCCTAAGATGGTGTCCAAGTGAATTGGAGAAGGGGTGTCCGTCTCAAGGTGGAGTCGTCGGGCTCCTTGGAGGCTTGGTCCTGGTCCAGCTGACTATTTTAGCTCTGGAACATCCCCTGCAGGGATGGCTTACCCCAGCTTCGGTCTCCCCACAAATTCTGATTCCCTCAGAGGTCTAGCAGGGCTACTTCTGGGCCTTGGAACAGTCTTCTTGGCAGCCCTCCACTCTCTTCATGCCAGCGGTCCCCTCAGGCAGGCTCTCAGCCAGTCTCACTCACTTCTCTGGATGCATCTCCAGAATCAAAGGTAACTCAAGACAATTGAAACTTAGGGGTATGCACCCGGCTGTGGGCAGTCTGAGAGGTGATGCTCCCCAGGGTCCTTTGTAGGTAAAGAAAGTAGAAGCTCTGTCTTCAATTCTTCAATTTACCCAATTCTAGAATGTTTGACTGCTTTGTTCCCCATTTCTCATAAGTCAGGAAATGGTTAGACTGTTCTTTACAATCCTCTGTGTCTATTGCCTGACTTCTTTTCCCCCACTATTAACACCTCATGTTTAATTAGCCGTACAGAAAAATTCTGATAAAGGCAAATGCTCATTAGCATTAACTTTATACTTACAGGGAGGGGGGTAGATAAGCAGCAGGTAACATTGACTGGATGTTTACCATAGTCTGAGGAATGCAGATAAAGCATTTAAATCATTATAATACTCACAACTAACCTCTAAAGGAGATGTTGTTATTCTTACCATTTGGGAGATGGGAAAACTGAAACACAAGGAGGCTAAGTAACTTGACCGAGGCCCCTCAGTAAGTCCTACAGAGGAGATTCAAGTGCAGGTAGGCTGGGCTTCTGAATCCATGGTACTAACTGATGTGAGAGGTGCTGTATGGTGTGCGGGAGTGACCCAGAGCCAAGCTTCAAAGACACTCCAGATGAAAAACAGAAACATGCACATAGGGACTTCTATGGCAAGATGTCATAGGATATTATCCAAAATTGAGATTTACAGTCCTTGGGGAGATTTTTTTATGTCCAGTACTTCATTTGCTAAAAATCAAATTTTATGGACTGTATGGGTCACAACTTTGCAAACAGATGTGAATGCACCAAGCTTTTCCACGTGAATTTTAACTGCGCTACTTTACCCACAAGTGGTAAGCTACAGTTCAGAGAGGCTGCTGATGGGTACACATCCAATACCCTAATAATTCCCATTTCACAGATGAAGAAATGGAGGCTTAGAAGCGTTAAGTAATTTTTCCCGGTCACACAGCTGATACGTAAATCCAAACTCAAACCCCATCTGTCCAACTCCAGAGCCTCCAGCATGTAGCATGAAACACTGCCGAAGCATTTAGGAAGCACTCACACAAACAACTCTTCACCCAGGTAAAGACAGAACACAAACCTCCCTATTCAAGAACTGGTTAAAGGTCAGATGGTCCATTTTTCTGTTCAGCTAGGTTTTCCTACATCCTGTGGGGGCCCACATTTCAAAGCTATATTGAAACAGAAGCATAGCTAAGTCACATTTACCTTTGGTGCTCCCCAAAAAACACAAGTTTAAATTCTCAGAGTGTGAAGTATCATCAACAAGAGAGTGGGTCTTGAGTTTCCTGGAATCTCGCATCAGTAACTGGGACAGAATCATCTAAGGAACTTCAATGGCAGCCATGTTCAGGGACCGGACAAGTTAGCAACACCTGCAGGCTGAAGCTTGGCACCAACTGGGAGAAGAAAAATCAGCATAGCTCTCATTGAGCCACGATGGACACCACCACCAAGGTAACTGCTCGTAGAGGACAGAAAATTGTTAACCTCAAAGAATGAAGAGAGTCTATCACTGTTAACAGAAGTAAACCTGTGTCACACTTAGGTTGCCCAAATTCTTCACTATTTTCATCTGGTAAGGCAGAGTGGTGATCAACATAACGGTTGGGTGTACTGCTGATCACATTAAGATATCAATGCGCTGCCCAAATATTCATTATTAAAATTTTCTTTCATGGCAATCCAAACTTTTCAGATTTTTTTTATGTTCTTACTCTTAGCCCGAAGTTAACTTCTTCGAATGGTTTGCCAAAAATCTGAACTCTTTTAAGAGGTAACTACATACATTTGGAGAGTGGAGGGAGACACTACCCAAACACGAGCAGAAAGTTTAAAATTTAAAAGCATTCTAAGCCAATGTTTGCTTTGATTTCAAGATCGCCAGAAATTGGCAACAATTTCTACCATACAATTTCATCAATATAACAATCTTTTTCGAAATAGTCAAATTGTGATTTGTTCCCGGTATTTCCTGAGGGACTATCCCCCCTTTTAACAAATATAAGGTAATGAAAAAATTAACAGTGTAGTAACTAGACGTTGCAAGCACATCGTTTTTCCAAAAGTCACGATTTCTCTCTCCTGCTTTGGTTCACCAGTGGAAAAACCCAGATTTGAATGCACGAAGCTGACCATCTTATTAGAGAAATTCATCTGCCCCAGGAGGAGTTAGTGAAGAAAAGCAGAACTGCTAAAAGAGATAATGATGGTTTGTGGTAATGGACCCACATCAGCAGTGTGAGAAGAGGAAGTAAAAATAAACGAAACGAGATGGCAGCTCCGTGGATTTTGATGAATCCACAACTCGAGGCCCGGATTGTGTGCAGTAAGGTCCTATATAGTCCAACACATTGCTAGCACTTCCTGCCCTCAGCAGATTGTTCCATTTTCTATTTGCAAAATTCCCAATAATTCTATTATCCAATTAGAGAAGGAAATTTACAAAATTATCAAGAGGAAATTAGTCTGACAGTGGCTGTTTTCCGGTTAAATAAGATCCAGGACTGTCAGCTGTAAAGTGAAGTGAACTTGCTATAAATGAAGTTAAACCCGAGGTCTGGGGTAAAGTTTAGCTACCCACTCCTGCGATGGTAAACCTATGGAGCAGACTAAACTACGTGGTCCAAAACAAGCATATGGGCACCTCTCTCCTTCCCCAGTCCCGGCCGGTCCCTCCTCCCCACCACCCACAGTCCCTCCCTCATGTAAGCCCATGAAACATGGGCTACACGCTAGACTGTTCTATACCCATCAATTGATAGCCCTTCTATTTCCATCATTATAAATCCTAAGGCAACATTTATTGAGCACTTCAAATGCCAGAGATCTTAAAATTCCCAAAACCTTGGCGTTAAATTCTATTACCATTCTCATTTTACAGATTGCATAAAAACAACAGCAATAGAAAACTTGACTGTTAAGTGTCAGGTTGCCAGCACTTAAATCCGACCTTGACTGATTACCAGGCCTCAGCTTCGAGCCACTATGCATGATCCCTTAGAGACGAGGCTGTGATTGCCCAGGCTCAAATTCCAGCTCCACCACTAGTACCTGGGTAAGGTATTTTTCTGGCTTCAATTCTCATAGGGTTACAGTGACAGCTTATCAACATATAGGAAATAATTACTTTACTTAGGTACTAAGAACTACCCAAGTATTTGCTATTCTAATTAAGCTTCCTTACTGTTACTATGTTGTAAAAAAGAACTTCCTATCCTCTGTAAAACAGCCTCTCTCTCATGTTTCAGGATGTGGGAAAAGGATTATAGATGGCTATTCTACTATTACCATGCAATAAAGCTTTCTTGGGGCACCTGGGTGGCTCAGTTGGTTAGGCATCTACCTTCGGCTCAGGTCATAATCCCGGGGTCCTGTGATGGAGCCCCATATGGGGTTCCCTGCTCAGCAGGGAGTCTGCTTCTCCCTCTTAAGTGCATGCGCTCTCTCTTGGTCTCTTTTCTCTCTCTCTCAAATAATTCAAAAAAAATAATAAAGTTTTCTTATCCTTAAAAATGAAAACTCCTGGTCGTTGCAGCACTAACAGAGTCATGTAATCTGAACAGTAACCCACCTGTGTCTGTATGCCATGGGCACTCCAACAGTGCCGATGGACCAGCTAGTGATCCAGCACGTATGGGCCAAGATCCAGATAAAAGCCACTGGAGGTGCACTGCCTCAACCCTCACTGCGCCGGCCTGGCCTCCAAAGTGGTCAGCCTTCTCCTATAAGGCCAGGAGTACTAAGGCACAGTCAAACCCCTGCTGGCCAAACCAAAACCTGCCAGAGTGGCTACAAGTCAACCATGTGCTTTCTCCCAAGCGGCTAGCTCCAGGGTTATATTACAAAGCAAAGACTGGAAGGAGAAAAGACGACTTAAGAGGTCATGATGCATAGTCAACCATGATACTGGGCATCATTTCTAGAAGTGGTGGCTGTGCCAGTTAGATTATTCCAGAAGCTGGCCTGCACATCCCAGTCTTTCATTACAGTAAGTGGAAACAATCTGTTGTTCAGTTGTTGCTAGGTCTCTTAATTAAGTACTTACCAACCATTTCATATTCTACGTAAGCAAAACTATGAATTCTTTCATGAAACAGTGCTGAGGCTCAAAGATGCAGTTACTAATCTAACAAGAAGGAGCAAAGGAACTTGAAGTGAGGTTCAACATGCACATTTATGAATCATTGCTCACAGTTAATACACTATAGAGATGTGCTACGATAAATTGGCCTCAGCCAAGATTTACCTTCCCGTATACTTCAGATATAAATCATACATTGCGTAGTTTGTAAAAAATTTTTTTCCATTGTATTAGAAAGTACCCTTTTGTCTCTCCCCACCCCAAAATTCTCCGTGTATCATTTTTTTCTCATGCATACCAGTTAACAGAAGTAATCTGACTTTAAATCCTTTTGCAATCCCATTGTGCACAGAATATTTTGTAATTGATGGTCCTTACTTATAAAACCTGAACCTGCAGGTGTTCAGAATATACCAATTTTCATGCCTCCATGGCAGTAATTCAAAAAAGCAGGAATTAGAGAAGTTCAAGTTACGGTTCTTCTGTGAGGAATACTTTTCAAACTGTTAATACTGTATTTTATGTAAAATAGGAATCTCAAATATGAAACCCTAACTATGAAATCAGCCAGTTTGTATGCAAAACTCCCAAAGGGACAGAGAACATTTTAAAATAATTAGAAAACTTTTGTGATCCCATGGTCTATACACCATGGACACTGAAATCTAACATAAAAAAGCAGTCTAAAATTAAATTAACAAATAAGGTCTCCTTCCCATGATTGCCCTTTAGTCTTTCTGTATGGATCAGGCTACCCCCAGAGTAGCAAGCAATATCTTTAGAGATTTCCACCTGGGAGGTCAGGCATCATGAGGCTCCTGCAACAGTCTCTTCAATTAAGAATGAGGGGAGCCCAGCTCAACTGAACAACCATCCACAGGGTGCACCATACTCTGGAGGATTCCAAAGAAATGAGTGACTCAGTCCCTTGGGTAAGAGGTGTGAAGTCTAGTTAGAGAGGTCAGGTGTACCCCAAACTACAAATGGAGGACAACAGAGCCAGGTGTATCTCAATGCTAAAATTTGCCTTACAGACAAGAAATGCCACTAAAGGCTAAGATAGCTTTGCCCATGTGTAGCCATGGCTGGCAGGGAAGATTTTCCAAAGAACATGAAGCTAGAGCTGACCTAGAAAAAAGGAGTTATTGGATAGACATCAGGAATACCCTAGGACAGGGGTTCAGAGCTATGTAGGCAAATGAGGCCAAAATCACTAAGTTGAGATCATTCTTGAAAATCCTCTAAATCATTCTATGAAGTACTATATATGAAATAGGTGACATGTAATGCATACTAATAGAGAGGACAGTTTTATAGTATTATTTAATATATATGTATATATCTATATCTATCATCTATATAGCTCAAGTAGCATAAATGCATGTATGATGCAACTTCCCTGTAAAGAATTCCAGAGGTGCTATTTGAAATATCATCCTGGCTCCTTACAAGAGCATTCTAGGGATCACAGACCCTGCTTCGGAGGGAGTTTTACTTCATGGCCCAAGGTCTCCAAACTATACCTTAATTTTGTGTCTTACCCAGTTCCATTTACTGGTCTTAGCAGTAGGTCCTACTACCTAAAAAGTTTCTGTCCAGCTCATTCCTGACCAAAACATTAGTTCATTCAGACATCAGTGACTCAGAGCTACACTCCAGCCATACTAGACTATACTCATTCTAGAATACAATTCTACTAACGGATCTTAAGACAACTTGACTTAGAAAGTACAGCTCTCTGTGAAACTTCATTTAACATTTAGGACCATAGACTCTCAAGGTTTGCAACAATATTCAAGTTCATTTGGTCCAACCACAATTCTGAGCTCAAATCCCCACTAAACTGTCCTTGTTAAATGGCCTCACAATCATATTTGAGGAATTCCGTTGACTACCTGGAATTCCCAAAAATGGGCATCCCATTTCAGGCACCCAATGGTACCTTACAAATCCCTTCCTTATACAATAATCCCATGCCTCCCTCTCCCCCTCCCACTGATCCTACTTGAACCTTTGAGGTTAGCAAACTCTTCAAAATTAGGATGACCAGACAACCCATCAGTGCAGTCCTTGTATGTGATGGTTCTCCCAACCTAAGCATTACTACTACTTCCCTTTTACTCTCGAAGATTCCCCTTATTTGGAAAATTTTATGATCATCCTAATACAACAGATCTTGAGCAGCTGGTAGACTACCTGAGTCTGAGTCTTCTTTACGCCCAGCTACAATTTTCCAGGACTTTCAAGTATTCTTCATGTGACATAATTTAAGTTCTGTAACCATCTCGTTTTCCTCTTTGGAATACACAGTAGTTGGTCTGTATGTGGGTTGGGAAAAGGATGTCAGGTCCCAAGTTCCCTGTCCCCCGTACATATGTTGCTTTACATTTGTCACTTCACATCTTGATTCAGCTCGTAATATTTTCTTTCTAGTGGGTAATAGCTTCCATTTCTATTTTTTTGCAGTGACCATCTGAATGTCATCTACTCTTGGATCCCATCTACATCAAAATGAAGTTCCTACAAAGAGTCACTGGTCTGCTATTGAGGTCAAGGACAACAGTAGATAGCAAATGGTCAAATGCCATTGAATTGCAAACAGTTAAAACATTTGAATAACTTCAAAGAGGTTTTATAAAGAAACCTAGAAACAAAGAGAAAAACACAATAGACTAAAGACAAAATGTAATTAGTAATGAGACATGAGCAAACAGCACTCAAACAGAAAAATGAAGCCCAAATTGACCACCACCATGTCCCTGCTACTTTATCGTTAGACACCAACCTTGGAAAAATTTGTGCTATTTAACTTTGTGAAGCTTGGGACGTTCTTTTGAAAGTTTCACCCTTTCTCTTTCCACCCCTGTCCCATGTATGGCTTTAGAACAAATTTATAAGTACTTTCCCTCAAACTAGTACTTCATAAAATGCTCAATGAATAGAGCTCCTAATGGCTTTCCTATTTCAGTCTAACAGATAACATGGCATTGCCCTTCCAACCCCGTTTGTTGGATAATCAACAGTTCACAGATACATTTTCCTTTTAGCCAGACCCCGTATGTGGTATTCAAAGACACTGGCATTAACATTAAATAGAGTTTGAAGGCAGAGAGCACTTTTATGTACACCTGCTAGGGAGCTTTATTTTCCTTACAAGTTTTACGAGAGTGGTTACATTTTTCTGCAGTTTTATGTGACTTGCTGTAAATTATTATTGCATTGCATTAAACACAACAAAATCACTGGTGTCAGTCAACTAAGAAAAAAACAAAAACAACAAATAAAAAAACTATGTGACCAGATGCTTGTCACCTATTTAGAAGAAGGGAGAAACAAATCTAACATTACACAAAACTACCTCGTTTTGCTGGTGAAGATAATGAAAATTAAATAACCATACAGGGCCTAAAATGAGAAATCTGATCGGATGATACATAGATACAAATGAAATGTAAAAATACTAGCAACTTACACAAAAATCATTGATTTTTTTCCCTCCTGATTACTATTTCAGTGATCAGAGTATATTAGGTACTTGTTTGCTTGCAATGTGTTTTATTAATGCTGTATCTGACACCCAATTTGGAAATCAATGCTTATTTCATCATTTTTCTCTGAGGGGTTCTATTATTTACAATTGATTTAACAGGAATGAAAGGCTTACCATTAACAAGACCCAGCTGCTGACACTTCACAGATGAGTTATTGAACTTCAAAAAGTGAATTAACCATTGCCAAGACTGATGGTTTGATGATTTTTTGCACCAAGTCTAATGTATTTATAATTAGAATGTCAAAACAATAGGGTTCCTGCTTTGCCCAGTTTCTTGATTCTTGCACTTCATAGTATTTAAAAGTTTATTTGCTTCTTAGCCCACCATTCTTTTGGGTTTAAAAATGTTCCTTCAGTGGACTAAAAAAATCCCACATGAAGACTGTTCAAAGTCTAGCTTCAAATATGTCTACGTAAATGCGGATCTTTCACCACGAGTACCTAAGGACTGATGCATATAAAAGGATGTAATTATTCGAGGTCAACGACTATAAAGTGCAACTAACTTTGGGAAAAATGTTAAAAGGACTTCAGTTGCAAATTTTTAAAAATCCAGATTCAAGGGGCGCCTGGGTGGCTCAGTTGGTTAAGCGACTGCCTTCGGCTCAGGTCATGATCCTGGAGACCCGGGATCGAGTCCCGCATCGGGCTCCCTGCTCGGCAGGGAGTCTGCTTCTCCCTCTGACCCTCCTCCCTCTCTCATGCTCTCTGCCTCTCATTCTCTCTGTCTCAAATAAATAAATAAATAAATCTTTAAAAAAATAAATAAATAAAAATCCAGATTCAAATGAATGGTTCAAATAAGGAGATTTATAAAATCTAAGTTTAGGGGGAAAAAAAAATCCACAATTAGATTCCAGGGTTGATTAAGTTAGTGGTTCCACATGGTCATAAGGACCGCTCATTTCTCTTTCTGCTCTGTAGCCTCAACTTTAGATCCCCTCAGTGCTGCATGCAGTTCCAGGCATCACAATCCATCCCCACACCCTCCATCCAATGAGAAAACTGCCCATCCTATGTGTTCTTATAAGAAGGAAGCCTTTTCCAGACACTCTGTTATCACCAGTGAAAACTCTGAGAATTCCGGCCTTGTGGTTCCTACCATGGATATGCCCCAGCTACCTCTCAGAGCCTCCAGCCACCTCTCAGAGCCTCCAGCCAGCTTTTTCCCTATTCTATGTCCTCAACAGTAGACCAAGACTTTAATGAGACACCTGAGGAATTTAAAATGGAGGATGAAGAAAGCAAAAAATAATTTTTAAAAAGCAATGTGAAGGAAATATGCCAAGCAGGAAAAAAAAAATTCACAAAATTCAACTGTATGCTATTTATGAGGGGCCCATATAAAGCACAGAACAGTTAACAAATGATAAGACATACCAGGAAACTACCAACAAAAAAAATTGGTCAGATATAAACCAATTGGGTATTAATATAAACCAAAGAGATTTTAAGACAAATGTTGGACCAGAGGACAGTTACCATGTAATGCTAACAGTTCATTTACTAGGACAAAAATAACCATTTTAAACATGTATACAGTAAAAGCCAGCCTCAAAACACTCATTTTGTGTCCTTTACTGTTATCATTTTGGAACATTTTGGAACTTTGCATATGTACTACCTTTATTTCCCCTTTATGTCATGGTGACATATCATGGTGACATGTGGGTGGTGAGCAGGGCCTTCCCCCCCCATTCTGAAAGCATGTCTTTGTTGTAAAATTACGTAGTAAATGATATATCTTGAAAGGTACATACAAAGGAAAATGTGTTAATATCTTTACAAGCTGATTAGAAATTCCACATGTCTGTTGGAGGCCTGTAGACAGGGAGTTTTCCCATTTCATTAACAAGCCCTCAATTATCACCACCTACAGGCCTTTTATTCTCCCTCAGTGATCTTCAATCGCCCTCCTCAGAAGTCCCTGTCCACCTGCCGCTGTTCTCAGAGGCAAGTGGAGGAACAGACCTAGAACTCTTCCTCCTGGGCAGGTAGATTTTCACTGCAACTGCCAGCCTTTAGCATGGTAGGTCAGTCCCAGCTGTGCTGGGTGGCTTGGCTGTGATCATGTGACCATGTTCCATCAACATTTTCACAAGTGAATCTTAACTATTTTGCACGGGAAGTTGAAGGCCTTGCAATTGTTTTTCACTGACTCAGCAAATTCCGTATCAAGCCACATCTGCACTCTACTTTTTAAAAATTCTTGGGACTTTCTATTACTAAGTCTTTCTAGAGTTTTAGAAAGATTGTGCATTTATGTATTTTTTTAAAAAAAAGATATAGTTATGGTTTTTGAAAAAAAATCACTGTCATATAAAATTTATTATGACCAATTTCAGATGCACAAGGAAATATATCAAAACTTCTGATTTTAATCTTACCTTTTTTGAAAAAGACATTTAAATGGCTAAAGAGAGCTTCTAAGAATGACTGTGCACCTAAGGAATGCTTCCATTTAAACTGAAACTGTTTTCAAAAAATTATATAGGTATCACCTTTACCTACTACATACTCTATCTGACCATTAAATTAACTATTCTTCAGCTCAGGCACTGCTAACAAAAATTAGAGGAAATACACATGAGCGAACAAGAGGTGTTTGCATTTAGTAGAGATATATCATTTTAAACTATACTATTAGCTCTCAGTCCTAAATATTCTTATTAATATTCCAAGAGAGCCCCAGGGTTAATAAAATTATATTTCTCTTGCTACTATTCCATGATAAATTTATGTAAATGTTGCTTCTGAATATACTTAGGCCTGGGAATGAGATTATATATTATAGTTCTTACATCAATCTATAGTAATGGATACATGATAAATAAAATGCCACTGTCTGAATGCCATTTTTCTAATTGGTACCATGTTTCTATACATAAGAAAATGCTATTTTCTCATACATGTGTTGGAATAATACAACATGGCAAGTTTTGTTTCCCAAAGCAATGAATATATTGTGCATCTTTAGAAACACATCATAAAATTGCAGTATAATTAAGACTTTTGGTTTATACTATGAGATTTGAGAAATAAGATGTGTAGTTCATAATACCTAGAATTCCAGTGTATTATGGATTTAAAAATTAAGTGTTAAATGCTTGCTAATATGTTCACATACTCAAACATTTCTGATTTGATTAACATTGATTATACTCCACAATTCTGAACTACCTGTCTGTAGTTCTCTCCTCCACACCAATACTTTAACTTATTTTTATTGGATTATAACCCATAGTAATTCAATTAAATAAATGAGGAAAAAGGAACAACTCTTTCTTCTAGGAAAAAAATTGAATTACTGAACATAGAACAAGTGTGGGAAATAGAAAGTCACCATCAAGCAAACACTCTCGTAATGAGTGTTTCAGTCAAGATCACCAGACGCTAAAATTTGTGGCTCAAAGTTTGAAGGAGAAACAAGATATTTCCATAGTCCCCTAAATACCGCCGGGGTATTTATTAATCACAAAGGGAACAATTTCACTTTACAGTGGAGAAACCCAGCAGACACCATGCCTCAACAAGTGACCAAAGTTAACATCATCAACAATAGGACATACTGACATCATGGCCTCCAGTTGGATGCACTGAGAAGGGCACATCACTGCTGTGGTATTCTAGTCAAAATACGTAAACTCAACCTAACCTTAAGTCATCAAATAGATCCAAATTCAACATTAAAAGGGTCAAGGTTTTGAAGGATAAGGGAAGACTGAAGAACAGTCACAGATGGGAAGAGACTAAGACAACATGCCAAGTGAGCTGTAAAATGGGATCTTGAATTGTATTCTCCAACAGGAAAAGGACATTAGTGGGAAAACTGGTGAAATCTAAATAAGATCTGTAATTTAATTAATAGTATTGTACTGATGTAATTTTCCTGTTTGTTTTTGTTTTTGTTTTTTGTTTTTTTATTGTACTATGGTTATCTAAGATTTTAACATCAGGCAAGCTCTGTAAGATGTATGGGAACTTCTCAAAATATCTTTGCAACTTTCTATAGATAGATAACTATTTCACAATAAAAACACTTAAAAGTTCTAACAAACATAATACTACTAATGTAGTTTACATTTCAGTGTTCACATTAGCCAAAGTAGTGATCTGAGTACTTTGAATGCATTAACTTACTCCACCCTCACAATAACCTGTGAAGGAGTACCGTAATTATCCCTACTATAAGGACAAAATAACTGAAGCTTAAAGCATAGGAGGAACCTCCTCAATATGGCACAGTTGTGATCCTAGGAAACCTGAGCCCAGAGGCGGCATGCTCACTTTGCATACTCCATCACTTAAGGATGGCCTAAGCCTGCACGCTAAGTGACTGGCCAATGTCTGGATCTGACCCTGCCCACAGCCCAAGGTTCCTAGATCTAAAACCAACTCGGGCAGCCAATGCAGCCTTCACCAGACACCTGCAAAACAATGTACATCAAGAAGGAAAAGGATTCTGGAAGGAAATCTAAAATGGAAGAAAGTACTCACATGTACGTAGAAGAAGAAAGAAGAAAGAAGGAGGTTAGTTAAGTTTGTGGGATTAGAATAAATAAGATAGCATGAAAATCCTATATAAAAAAAAGAATACCAACTGGGAAGACATTTATTCCTGTTAAAGCATTTGAAGGTTTGCATATTGTTTGTGAAGAGGTAATGATTGTCATTACCATTAGGTTTTGATTTATTAGTATAATTATTCATTTCTAAAGGAATCACTAAGGGGAGGGCAATGAGTAGATCTTCTAGTGGAGTACAGTAAAAAAACGTAATGAGAAAATTTTAACAAAGGTGAAAAAAGATGAAGACAAATCTAAAACATGCTAGAAATTTTATAGTAATTGCCATCAATAGAAATGAACTAAAGTTTAAGATCAAGACTGTCATAAAAAAAAACAAATCCAGTTTTATGATATTTACCCCTAAAATCACCTAATGTAAAAGGAGCAAAATAAGATCAAAAGCATAAGGGCAGAAAAAAGCATCAAAATCTAATCAAAGTGATCTATATGGACATGTTAATAGACTTCATAAGTACTGCTAGCCGTAAAGAGCATCACAGCAAAATGTTAAGAGTCAGTGTATCAGGAAGATAACACAAGTTGTAAACTTATCTGCTCCTATTAACATGACTTTGAAGTATTTCAAGGGCATTTTAATACAACTATGTCAACAAAAATTTAACAAATCCATCATCCTGGAAGATTCCAACA
Organism: Mirounga angustirostris; assembly: GCF_029215605.1. NCBI lineage: Eukaryota > Metazoa > Chordata > Mammalia > Carnivora > Phocidae > Mirounga > Mirounga angustirostris. The sequence continues at coordinate 138,143,511 of NW_026991709.1, read as the reverse complement.
AGTCTGCCTTAGTAACTAACAGATTAGCAAGTGAAAAGCATCAGTAATGAGGAATACAACTGGTAGGCTTAATTCAATGAACACTTCCAGCATGAAACATATTACATATTTACATAAACACAAAAAACTATAAAGCTGAACTGCATGCTAGTCCATAAAAGCTCAACTAATTTCAAGAAGTCAATATTTCCTTATCACTCTAGTCTCTGGTAAAAAAAAAAAAAAAAAAAGTTAAGTGTTAATAATTCTTTTTAAATAACACTTAGAAACATACTTTACTCAAGTGTCAAAAAAAAAAAGGGCTAAGCAAAAATGTTAATGCCACATATCAAGGCATGTAAGATGAAGTAAAATAACTTGTTTGAGGGAAGATGATAGCTATAAATTCTAGGGGGGGTAAAGAAGCTGATGATTAATGAGCTAATTATTCAAAAAATAGTAAGCTCAAAGAATAAAGTATTAAAAATAAGAACAGAAAATTACAAATTAGAAAACCATTCTATAGAAAGTAATAAAATCCCTTTGATCCTCTGAAAAGACTAAAAATAGTAAAATCTCTGACATGAATAATCAAGAGAAGGAATATATTAATATTTAGAATAAAAGACATGACTAGAGGTAGATTAAAAAGAAAATTGTGAACAATTTAAATATAAATAATACGGACTCAAAAAGAACTGGAATACCACAAAGGTCCTAAAACCATTAATGAAACAGAAAAATATTTCCATCAAGAAAATGCCAGGCCCAAATGGTTTTATAAGCTAATCATTCATGCAAGATACTATTAACCTAGAAAAAGACAAATGTAATACAATGCAAAATAGTAAATAAAAATAGCCTATGGGCCAAATTTGGCTTGGCATCTGTTTTTGTAAATAAAGTTTTACTGGAACACAGCTACTTTTTAAAAAAAAAATAATAAAACCTGTTTTCTCTGCTGTGACAGCTTTTATGCTAGAAGGGCAAAGCTGAATAGCTGTTACAGAGACCATTAGAGTCCACAAAGCAGAAAATTTTACACCTGGCCCTTAGAGAAAGTTTGCTCCTAATAAATTTCACAAAGAAAGCTTCTGAAACAGAAAGCTCGTGAGTAGGAGCTATGGCAGAAGGCAGAGCAGGGTGTAGGAGAGGAAGAGGGCAAGGAGGGAAGGGCTGTTCATTCAAAAGAGTAGAGTGTCTTTACAGAGAAAGTGAGATTTGAGCCAGGGCTTGAAGGGCATGTGGGCATTAGCTGTGGATTCTTGGTTGAAACAGAATTCCAGGTAGAAGGAAGAGGTAAGGAAAAGGCTGCAAGGTAGGAGTGTATCTTCTGTGGTTAAAGTACGGCCATGGGACTCGGGGACAGAGTGCAAGGCAAATAGTGCTGCTAGCGGAGGACGAGGTCAGAAAGATACCATGTATGTTATGGGAAGGTGAAGGGCAATAGAAAGTCTGTAGGTCTTTGTAGGCCACTGTAAGGATTCTGGCTTTCATCCAAGTTAAATGGGGAACCATTCCAGGACTTTGAAGGATGTCAGGACCTATGTTACTGGAACACCAATGGCTAAGTTGAAACTAGTTGGTAGAAGGGCAGGAGTACAAAGCAGAAGCCCATTAGGAGGCAAGAGAGGACAGTGGATCAGACCAGGGTAACAGCAGTGGAGGTGGGGAGAATCTATACAGGTGTAAAACAGGCCAGAGAAACAGCAAAATGAAATTTACATATTCAAATGGAGAAAAAATTACTGATCTCTAAATCAAATCCAGGTTACACAAGAAATGCAAATGTATTCTAATAGATTATTAAAATTATAAACCTATTCTTAATAAAACGAGTAACAAAAATAATCACAAATTTTTCTCTGAAATAAAGGAAGTTCAAGGGTCTATGGAAAGGGTCTATACCATGTCCTAGCAGGCAGCAGGGAAGATAAAGAATAAGTGATCACCAAGAAGGCCTATCTTGGGAGAGTCACCAGGTTTCCAAGATGAAAAAAAATATATATATATATGGACAACCATAGAGGTAAATAGAAAGGCCAATCCACTCTGGGTTGGAGAAACTGAATACCACAATAACAAGTCTCCCTGAACTATTCAAATTTGAAACAAACCTTCAAATAAGAAAAAGTAGGCAGGTTTGACTAACGACGAAAATTCTGAAAATAACAAAAAGAACAATAGAGGGATTGACTCCCTCATTAAAGGTTATAAAATTATAATAATTAAGGACTCAACAGATGCAACTAGGGAACCAAATACAGAAACCAGGAATAGTAAGAATAACAAAGTATCTCACAGCAGAAGGCAAAGATGGCCTTCTGGGGCACCTGGGTGGCTCAGTCATTAAGCGTCTGCCTTGGGCTCAGGTCATGATCTCAGGGTCCTGGGATCGAGCCCCGCATCGGGCTCCCTGCTCGGCAGGAAGCCTGCTTCTCCCTCTCCCACTCCCCCTGCTTGTGTTCCTGCTCTCACTATCTCTCTGTCAAATAAATAATCTTTTAAAAAATTTTTAAAAAATTCAAATTATAAAATCTTATACTGGCAAAGTAGTAAACTGAATAATTTAATACCTGATAGCAATATAAATTCATCTACCTTCTCTGAAAAACACTTCGTCAATATGAATGAAGCTCCTCCTTTGACTTAGTGATCTCATAGTGCCGATTCTAAGAAGCCATCCTCAAGGAATAATCATGATAAACAAACATTATGTTTTTTGTTTTTCCTAAGATACAAAAATTAAAAGTATTTTTATGTCTACCAAAAGGAATAATTATTATATACTACCATGCATCCATACAATAGACAACTATCTAGACATGAAAAAAAACAATTTCTGATATTTAATGACAGACAACAGGTTATTGCTTAGAGAACTGTTGACTTATGCAATGCTCATTTAGAGAGAAAACATTAACCTGTATGGGTACATTCTAGAAAACTGGAATCTTTTTTAGTGATTCATCTTTATTTTTTCCCTTTTCCAAAATTTTCATTTACAGCATGTTATAATTATCTATTTAAAAGAAGTGTTAAACTAAATTTCATAAGGATCATAAAGCATTATTTTGGTTGGTTTAAGTTAGTTTCATATTTGTGTAAGAGCCATATATTCTGAACTCTATATTTACATGCACTCTGTGCCTCATGTTAGATTTTTCCAGTGTATAAAAATAATGCACACAAATGACAAAGTTGATCAGGTTTATAAGCCAACTTAATATTATGAAAAAATCACATGCAAACAATTGCAATCAGTGATTTTAAGTATACATTCACTGTAAGGCATTTAAAACATCTACTTAAGTGAATAAAGGACTGTATTGTATTAAGTATTATTCAGTTTTTTGGACAAAAGGGAGAGTGTTGATTTCTTGCTTCACACAGACAGAAATGGAAAGTAGCCACAAATGGTATTAACATATGAAGTATTTTGACAGTGATTTACTTTTTAAAAGCTTTATCAGCCTTAAAAGTGGATTCAACACTTAGTATGCTATCATTTGTTATAGATGTGTTTCTGAAGTGTGTTCTATTCTTGTTGTGTATTAAATGAATTATTTTGATTTCAAAAACCCTGATTTTCTACATCCAGGCAGTATCGGGATATATTTTAAAAGAGGCTAACACCTACACGTAACACATGCATTTTATACTGAAATTGAAAAGATTGAATTTTCAGTGCTTACATGGCCCAGCGAAATTTTTTTAATTTGATAGTTCTTACAAAACACATATCAAGCCCTATTTTCTGTGTAACCCATCCAGAGATATAGAATTGCACTTTCCTCGGTAGAGATGAGTTGTCAATCTCCGATCACTTCAATAGGCACCTATAATCTCACCGTGACTACTTTGCTCTCAGTGGGGAATCATTATTTGACACTTGACTTGGAAATCTGCCTGGTGTTCCATTTGATTTCAATGGTAGTCAATGGAAAAATCTCAAGCCTCTACACATTCTTTTGTTATTTTTGTACATTTTGTACAAGTTGATTTTTCAACTGAATGGGCCACTGAAGACCCGACAGGACCGGAACACAACGAGGGCAGAGAAGTGAGCAAGCAGATCTGAAAATGACATGAACTCTAATTCCGAGTTGCCTGGATGTCGAGCCAGGTCCGCCTTTAGCCATTTAGAGGGACTGCACCCAAAGTCAGCCTCCACTGGGACCAATGACCTGAACTCAGCATGCTCCCTTCCTCCCACAGGAGGGATAAGCAACTTCCCATGGGTTTTAAGGTATCCAGGTGCTGGGCAACTGGCTTCCCAAGACAACCCTATGAATAGCTGCTACTCCAAAATGCAGTCTGCCTGCTGCCAAGCATGTCTGATTATTCCTCCACTGAGAAAGATGCTCCCTCAAGCTTTCCCTGAAAAAGGAAGAGCAACAAGGGAAGACTTCTTTACATTTGGAACCTAAACCCCTGGTGTGAGGCCAGCAGCACAGCTTGGAGGGTGAGGGGAAGTTAGTAGCCCCACAAAACCCCTTCTCTGGATGCTCCTGGCTTTTTAAGCGTTCCCCCCTTTCCTCACAAAGCCTAGGTCTTAAACCTTGCTGGGACATTGTGGTGCTCACCTCGAGCCATGGTGTAGGACAGGAGGCGGCTCACAAGGACCTTGCCGGGCATTATGGAGTCCTTGGTTTCACTACCCACAAGGTCATTTTGATGGTTTATAAGAGGTCTGTGCTCAAGTGGAATTTTTAAGGATGACTAGGGCTCAGGAGGACAGTGGATTTGAGGGGTGGGCTTGAGGGCTGGAGGAGTCCTTCAGAGAAGAGTTCCTACTAAGGCCTGAAGGAATGAAGCAAGTCACTGACCACCTCAACTTACAGGCAACCTAGTTCTGAGGAAATTTAAAGGACAAGAAAGTAGTGAGAAGAAGTAAGGAGGGGTGTTCTGGGATCCAGTGTGAGGGCTTTGGATTATCAGCCTAGGAGCTACACACTTCAGGGTTGCTCAAAGGAGGGTCTGTGGCTAACCACCTGAAAACACAGAATCCCTATGGGATTCGGAGCCAACGCTTTCCTTTTGCTGGTGGGGGTGGCAAGTCTCACTATCTAGAAAGTTTAATGAGGGGAAATGAGGTCAACGTAGTATTTGTATGACACATTCAGGCAAATTATATTATTGTGTAAAAATGGCTTCAGAGGAGTTTGAAAAAGAAATGTAATAACAGAACATGCCTCAGGCTGTAGTTAGGTTGAACTCACAAGAGCCTCTGTAGCAAACAGATACCAATTCATGTTGCAAAAGACAATTAATATTCGGTAAAATATTCAGCATCACGTGAAACATCAATTTAACGTTAACTTAGATTTTATTGGAATTGTGTCTTTGTATTCAGTTTGGTTTTATAGTTGTACAGGAACAATCAGCACAGGAGAATGTATCTAGGTTTCCAGTTTTATCTAAGGTAACAAAACTAAGGTCAGGGCAGGGGGTTGAGTGAGGGGCGATAAAGAGATGCAGCGCAGCATAGGCTCTTCAGCCAGATTGCTTGGGTTCGAATTCTGATTCTACTACCTGCCTGCCCCAGGACCTTGTCACTGAATCTCAGTCTGCTCATCTGGAAAAGGTAATTAATAGAAGTTCCTACCACAATGGGTCATTGTGAGGATTCCACGAGTTAATGCTGTCATGCCCTTGATAGAAAATAAAGACAGCTCAGGCTAACTATTGTGGCTTCTTCTCTCCTTTTATTGGGAGCCATACCTTGTTCAAGGTGATGAAACCCACCTGTAGGTAAGAGGCAGTCCCAGGGAACTTGTCACGTTATAGATAAATGTGTATTTATGAAAAATTGTTTCAGTGAGTAGATTTGATGGAGAGGAGAAATTTAAACTCATTTGGGAGATCGAAGTGAATGACAATGTAATTGAGAACGTTGTTCTCAGAGTCTGTTCAAAGTGTGGCTCCTGGGCCAGCAATACCTGGGAACTTGTTAGAAATGCAAATTCCCCAGTCTCTGAATAAACAACTCTGGAGATAGTACCCACCTAAGGGTTTTATCAAGCCCTTCGGATGATTTTGCCACTCTGGGACAGGAGTTGGCAGACTCCTTCTGTAAAGGGTCAGATTTAAATATGTTTTGCTGGCCACTTGGTCCTTGAAAAGGTGTAAAAAAAAAAAGGGGGGGGGGTATGTTCCAATAAATCATTTACAGAACTAGGTAACAGCTGGATTTGGCCAACTGGCTCTAGCTCATGGACCCCTGCTCCAGGATGCTGAGCACAGCAGCTGGGACTGACAGTAAAGGAGGACAATGTTGAAGTCTGGCTTCGAGACAGTGAGTTTGAGGTAGACATGGACAATTATCAGTTGAGTATCTGGCTCTGGAGCTTAAAGGAAAGAGCAGGGCTGAAGGTATAGATTTAAAGGCAGGGTAAGATGCTTATGAAAAGGTGGGGGCAGGTGACACTACCCACGATGCCCATGGAGTGTGGGGCATGAGCAAGGAGGGTAGACCACCAATCCCAGACAGAGCAAACACCAAGAAAGATGGTGAGCCTGACAACAGAGCCAAGAACGTGGATGTGATCAGTCCAGCCCCCGCAGTGCCACAAGGATAGAATAGCAGCTACCACAGGATCCGTCGGCGCATCCGTGACCGTGCGCATACCTCCAAGTTATGTATAGGGGGTAAAACAAGTATGTCCGAAGAGTGAGGGAACTTTTCTTTCTAAGTGAGGGGAAAAAGATATAGTCCGTGGGTAGACATTGATTGAAGAGAATAGGACAAAGAAGGGTCAACTGAAGGAATGAGGTTCTTGAACTGGGAAGAGGTCCCACGAAGAGCCTAAGGATGTGGGACTGGCCCTGAACAGCAGGAATCACACCTCCTCTGTCCACCCCAACTAGAAGAGTAGGGACACTGAAGCTTTAGGGTGGGCAAGAAGTTCAGCTTCTTTATTGAGGTAACCTCAAACTTATCAACAAATTAGATTAGAAAAGGATTAAGGTTGGGGACAGGAGAACAGTAGACAAGATAATAAAGTATCGTTTCTTTCAAAATAAGTCAAACTTTTCACCAATTCAGAGTGTATTTCCCATTTAGTAGGAATTAGTGGTGTTCTTTAATTACACTGGATTTATGAACAGGCTAGGCATACAAGAGATTTTTATTCCCTATTCTCTATTTTAGCATTCACATCTTGATGAGCTCCTTCACCTAACCCAAGTTATGCTGACATGATCTTTGACTTCCCACGGAGAAGCGTTCATTTTAACTGGCAGGCAAATGATATTACACTCCAAAGGCCCATCATGCTAAATGACCATTAAACCATTACACTTAAGAACTGCCTCTCAAGATAGAGATTCCAAGTGCTGCACACAGTATCACTATTTAACTGTCAGCATTTTATAGACAGGGAAATGTCATCACCAACCTCACATGAATTCCTTCGGTTATAAACAAAACATCTGTAGCTGGTTAGCTCAGCTGGTTCATCAATGAAGTTAAATGACCAAAATCTTGGGTGGAATCCTCGTCAAACTCCGGGTACAAGCCACTTATCTGCCACCCCTGTTAGATGAGGCATCTCACAAATGGAAGCTTGGATTCAGAGAGGGTACAACTGCCACACCCCATCCATCAACCTCCCTGCTCCTTATTCCTCAACAACCTCCCTCCTTGCCACCATACACCACCCCCATACCACCTCCAGGGTTCACAAGTTATTATTATTTTTTAAGATTTTATTTGACAGAGAGGGCTCATGCGAGCAAGCATGAGCAGGGGGAGGGGTAGAGGCAGAGAGAGAAGCAGATTCTCCGCTGAGCAGGGAGCCCGATGCGGGGCTCGATCCCAGGACCCTGAGATCATGACCTGAGCCAGAGGCAGATTCTCAACCAACTGAGCCACCCCAGTGTCCCACAAGGCTGTTCTTTCTGTCCACCTGCCCCCGTGCCTTTTCCCAAATTCTTCCTTCCACTCTGGTTAATCTGTTCCCATCCAATCCCTCCCAACACTTCAAAGTTGGCCCCAAATCCACCGAAGTCCTACTATTTTTCTCACTTGACTGCAGGCTTCATGAGTCTTTACACAGCTGAACAATCACCCTTGGAATCTATATTCTATGATTTAGTTCACACTTACCTTCAGCTTGAAACGCTAAGTTGGCTGAGGGAAATAGTACAGGTATAACACAGTATCATGCAAAAACAAGGTCTTTCCTATTTCAAGTGCTGGATTTCTTAGTTGGATAATCCAGAGCAATGCATCTAACATATCTGGACATTCATTTTCTCATTCATAAGATGAAAAGCCATACCGCTCTAATTCTCTGCCTTAGATTTTTCAAACACTGCAGTCTTTAGTAGCCCTCAAACACGTGACTGCTGGAAACGGATCTTATGACTGGATAAGTGCACATCTATATCAAATGCAAAAACCAAACAAACAAAAAACCCCACCACGCTTTATGGGCCTTGTGGGTCATAAGCACCAGTTCTTCTTTGCCTGCATTTCTCTTCTTTTCAGCCATACCTTTAAGTTGTGCAGGGCCGTTTGTGACCTACATAGGTAGTAGGCTAATTTTGGGTTGTTCACTTACATTTTTAAAAGTGTTCACTTGACAACCATTTTTAGGTCACAATTTTAAAAAGGCAACCACGGGGAGAAATCTGTGATTGGTCAACAGAGCAGGCAATCAAGCATCATTTTTTTGCTAAAGCTTTATTTGAGAGAGAGAGAGCACCAGAGGGAGGAAGGTCAGAGGGAGAAGCAGACTCCCCACTGAGCAGGGAGCCGGACACGGGGCTCGATCCTGGGACTCCGGGATCATATCCTGAGCTGAAGGCAGTTGCTTAACCAACTGAGCCACCCAGTTGCCCAGCAATCAAGTTTTCCTAGAGAAACCATAAACCACCTTTTTCTTGCTATACTGCCAGATCAGAGGTTCTCAGACTGATCTAGCAAGTCCGGATGGGGCTGCGCAGGACATCCATGAAATCTTAACTACTTTCCTCCTGATACTAGGGTGGCACTTGCCTTTCTCATGCTCTTGTGTGTACTGCAGTCTTCTGGAACCTGGTATAAGGGGCACTGCAACAGCTTGAAGGCAGAAGCAGATAGGCAAATCCAGCCACCTTCTACTATGCCGACACTAAAGCTTACAAAAATGTGGAGAAAAGGTTAGTCTATGTTTGCTTTGGGAGAATCCTTTTTCCATAAAAAATTTTACATTCACTTAATAGGCTTATTCTAAATGAAGCAATAGGCAAATTTCTCAGTCTTAGTTTCTAATATGGTAAGTATCTATGGCCATACTCCACATATAAAAGAGCTTTGAGGTCCCCTATGACTGAAGAGTATGAAGGAGACTAAGACATCTGGGAACTGCTTCTCTAGATCAATAATAGTATGAAATAACTATTTGGCCAATAGAAGAAATAAGTTTAACTCTGAATTCTCACTAAGACATATGAAAAATATACTCACAACAGATTAAGATTGTATCTTTTATTGATATCCAGAACCCTGAGCATTTTTTCCCAAAGAATGCTGGTAAGGTCCACACAATCCAATCACCTCAGCTTTCAAATCCAACCCCACTCCGTGCTCCGGACCATAAGTGAAATGGAGCAAGGAATAGGGAGAGTACGAAGTTCACACTATCTCTCTGCTTCATGAGGTCAGCTCAGGGATGGCGCCCCTACACACATCCTTTGCAACACCACGTATATTAGCATGCTAAGGCTGTCCTAACAAAATACCACAGAATGGGCGACTTAAGAGATTTAATTCTCACAGTTCTAGAGGCTAGAATATCAAGGTGTTAGCAGTTCTGGTTTCTCCCTGAGGCCACTCCCCCTGGCTTGCAAGTAGCTGTTCTTGCTGTATCCTAGCACGGCCTTCACCGGGTCCTAGAGCATCCCTAGTAGCTAGTAAGAACACCAATCTTGCTGGAGTAGGACTCCCCCGCTATTGGTCTCATTTAATCCCCTCTTTGAAGGCCTCTCTCCAAATACTGTCACCTGGGTTAGGGCACACGCATGTGATCTCACTTAAACTTGCCTCTTTCAAAGCCCGGTCCCCAAATATGGTCCCATTTTGAGGTACTGAGGAGTTAGGATTTCAATATATTAGTTTTGGAGGAACACAATTAAGCCTGTCACACCATGGTGAGAAAATAATGCTCTTCTACTTGGTGATTATGAAAAGCTTACACCCTATACTCTACTAGCTCATCTTTCTAGGGGTACACAGGAAGCCCTTTGAATTCACGTGGTTCAAGTTCCTCATTTTACTAAACTCAGGTACAGAGAGGTGAAGTAACCTATCTAAGGTCACACAGCACATTAGTTCACACAAGGAAGCGATGCTTTTAATTTTTAAATATAGACTTATTTTTTTTTTTTTTTTTTAAGATTTTATTTGACAGCGAGAGAGGGAACACAAGCAGCGGGAGTGGGAGAGGGAGAAGCAGGCTTCCCGCGGAGCAGGGAGCCTGATGCGGGGCTCGATCCCAGAACCCTGGGATCATGACCCGAGCTGAAGGCAGACGCTTAACGACTGAGCCACCCAGGCGCCCCAGACTTATTTTCAATATTCAGGGAGTGTATTATTTAGAGAAAGCTTCAGTGATTTTTTTAAGAAAACATTTGAGGACTGCTTACAATTATTTCTTTTGTCAAGAATTCTTTTTGTTCAATTATCATGCCCCGGTAGATTTGTCTAATATGAGCAGAGAATAAAGAATGGGGGGGGGCGGGCGCCTGGGTGGCTCAGTTGGTTAAGCAACTGCCTTCGGCTCAGGTCATGATCCTGGAGTCCCTGGATCGAGTCCCGCATCGGGCTCCCTGCTCGGCAGGGGGTCTGCTTCTCCCTCTGCCCTCTTCCCTCTCGTGCTCTCTGTCTCTCATTCTCTCTCTCTCAAATAAATAAATAAAATCTTTAAAAAAAAAAAAAAAAAAAAGAATGGGGGGGGCGATGGGTTTGTTAGTTTCTTACACTTGAGTTTGCTACATTGAGGCAGATCCATGTTCAAACAATCCTTGCCAAGTGTTTGAAACCAAACCCTTTAATCACATAGAAGCAATAAAAATGGAATATAAAGACACCTTCTGCCTTATGGCCTTCTGCTATGGTGAAAAGCATCTATCTCCAAAGCTTACAACTCCCTTAAGTTCTGCTAACTGGGTTAAGAGCTAAAACAAGGCTAAATGAAGGTGAAAGCAGGTGAAAGGCCACTGGCTGGGAAGGCAGAACAGCCCAGATGCACAAGGTTTGTTCCTAGACTTCACACCGTCAACAGCCAGGACGCCCCAGGCGTCTTCAAGAGTTGACGCTCCTTCCTCCTCCCACAGCGCACAGCTGAAGAGACCCTGCCCAACCCAGTGGGGCCCCACTCCCCCTGCCTTGGGCCCAGTTCTTCTTGGGAAACCATTACTAGAAGGTGAGCATAGCAGGTTTCCGCAAGGTTAATGAGTACAAAGTAAGCAGAGATTCGCAGGAGACCTTGCCTTGTTTTAGTGATCTAAAGCAGGGCCGGCAAACTACAACCACCAAGGCCAAAGCTAGCCTTTGAGCTGAGCATGAAAACAAAACCATGAAACAAAACACAAAAAGCAAAACAAAATTTCGGGACATGTGAAAATACCAACATCAGATTTCAGTGTCTGCACTCATTCACTTGTATATGGTCTAAAACAGCTTTCCTTCTATGATGGCAGGATTGAGTAAGGGAAACCATAAGGCCCACAGAGCCTAAAATATTTACTATCTGGTCCCTTCACAGAAGTTTGCAAACATCGAATCTAAACTTTGGAGCCCCCCCCCCCCCAACACCAAATATATAAAGCTCGTGTTTCAGATTTTATTATCTTCGCAGATTTTACCCTGGGAAAATTTTATGATTTAGCAGACGGCTATCAGTTGAGTTTAGGATTTTGTCGGACCTGGAAAACCCCCCAAAATTTAGATTTCTCAACCTTTTTTAGAACAGCCAAAATATCACAATTTGAAACCAAAATCCTCTAAAGTGAGAAAATGCTGTTTTGTTTCACTTCCAAGTGAGTACAATAACAGGACGCCTGCAGTCATTTTAATGTTAAACTGTTTATTGTAACTACATGGGAGTTGTAAGAAAAACTCAGTTCGTATTTTATCACATAGTTCCAACACAGAATGCCTCCCCCCAGTATCCATCCTCCCTTTATCAATGGCAACTCACTTCCCCACCTTCAAAGACTCAAAGCTGTTTAACCCATGTTTCTTCAGGAGATACTTCAACATAAAACAGCACAACATCAATTCTTTCCTCTGAGCTTTTCCTAGCAAGAAATTATTACCATGGATCAAAGTAATTAATCAAAATAAATACTCCAGAAGCCAGATAAGGCAGATTACAAAGGGAATTATGGAACGTAGCTTCTAATAAGAGTATTAAGGAATTTAAAAGGAGTAAATCTGAACATACCTCTCTTCCGTAGATCCTGAGATCAGTTCTACTAGATAAAAAGGACAGGTGACTGTCACTTCACAGTAATATTCAGGATTCTGTAATAACAAATACCTTGAGTTAGTAGTCTTAAACAACAATGCAGAAAAAAAGTAGATTTGTTTATTCCAAGTCTTTGCCTACTTCTCCACAATACCTCCTTTTCCACGATGTGACAAGTTTAACCTTGTCATAATGAGAAGAAACCACCAAGCCCCTTTGCTAAATCTCAAACCAAGCCGGACTGTCTCCCCTAAAGCCATGAACATCAAACAAGGGAAAAGCTAGCGAGGGGGAATGAGCCTTTTTGTGCTAAGCTTTATATTAACTGGGCTCAGGTGTGCAAAAGAACTCACACAGGTGATAAATGTTATAATGGTACACCCACCTCTAGGATGGTCCTTTGACCCCATAGCAGATTGAAAGTAGGTTGTATAAACGTTCAGCTGTGACCCAGACCCATGAAGATTTAAAAGAAAAGCAAAAAAGAGATATGTTGTGATCTTCTTGGTTTCTTCGTTTTCCACGCGACAGTATTAGTCCTAGGGCTTGGGGAGAAATACCTCTAATTCCTGCCTCATCCATCTTAGGAAGACAGATCAGTGGCTTTTGACCCTAGCTTTTCCTCAAAAAATGAAGGCTTGTTGGGGGGCACCTGAGTGGCTGAGTCGTTAAGCGTCTGCCTTCGGCTCAGGTCATGATCCCAGGGTCCTGGGATTGAGCCCCACATCGGGCTCCCTGCTCGGCGGGAAGCCTGCTTCTCCCTCTCCCACTTCCCCTGCTTGTGTTCCCTCTCTCGCTGTGTCTCTCTTTGTCAAATAAATAAATATTTTTTAAAAATGAAGGCTTAGGTTCTAAATTGTCTTTTATTCAGAGACTATAATTTGGTCTTAAATGCCTTCTGATAGAGAAGCCAAATAACTTGTCTCCAAGATTCACTCAGATTGAGGCTTAATAATCACAACTGGATATTCCTGAAGTCCAATAATACCAATCCCAAGAGAAGCAACTGGGGTTGCCAGATTTAGCAGATCAAATTATAGGACTCCCCAGTTAAATTTTCAGATTTGTTTTCAGATAAACAACAAATAGATTCGTACATCCCAAATAGTGCATGGAAAATATGTGCACGAAAAACGTACTTGTTTATCTGAAATTTCTAACTTAATGGGGTGTCCTTTATTTTTTCTGACAATCTCTGGAGCAACTTTAATTGAAAATGTTTCTTGGTGGACATGTAGTGGCGAAAAAGTTTGGTGAAAGTGTTGTGCCTAATCCTGGAAGGTGAAAGTTCATAAAAGCTTTGGAACAGAGCAAAATATCCTTACTCCTCAGTTCTCCAGTCGGTGAAACGGGAGGTGAGATAAATTAAATATTGCATGGACAGTCCAGTAGATAGAAGAGAAACTGCAACATCCTTGATTTTTTTAATGTCCTTAAATTGCTTGGGTATATATCATACTGAGTATCATAACTAATTTATAATACTTATCATGTGCATGTGAATTAAGTGAACAAAAACTGGGTGCTTTCACTTCCGTTCATGGCATCATCATGAACTCTCAGGTGCAGCTCAGCAACTAAATAATGAGAAGGCATTTCCTCTTCAGCTTTGGTGCATTTTATCTACCAAGTAAATCAATTTAAAACTCATCTTGACACTCTCCCACCCCATCATTTCAATGTGGAAAAAAAGGAAAGAGATTCAACCCAACTAATCCAATTGCTTTTTCAAGATACAGACTCCTTAAGTGTTGCCTCAGACTATGTCTGACCTCTTGAACTCACAGAGGGGAAATTAAGGCAGAAAAACCTAGCAGTTCAAATCACAGCAGCCTCAAGATTTGGTAAGATTTAATCTCTGAGGTTCCCTAAGGCAAATAAGGTGGAGTAAAATAACCAGAGAGTAACATATTGAAGAATAGCTTATTTTTGGAAAAACTGAAAATGACCCCAAACACTGAGCCCTTAAGAGGAAAGATGTTACAGAAGTTCAAGATTATCATATTAAGTTACCAAAGTATAATGACATAGACAGGCAACTCATCAACGAGAGGTGAGTTGAGTACAAGCAAGCAAACAAACAAAAACTTAGATAACTGGGTACAAGGAATCTTTTGCATGGATAACTGTACCAACCTCAGGGACATCATGGTGGACATAATACCTTATTTACCTCACAGTTATTTTCATTGCACAGTGGATCAGGAAGTATTTCTATTTCTCAATATTGTCGACTGGCCAGAGCAAACTGAAAAGGGATTGGTTCCCCTGGAGTCATCTGAATGTTCACCCCAGGAAGCTTCACCATGAAGTTAAAACCATCTCAGTGTAATCCCCTGAGCATGCCATGTTGGTCTACAATTTGGTCTCTTCTTAGGAAGGCCTTGGAAACTTATGTGTTAATATCCACACCTGGAAAACTCTACTTGCCAAGGCATTTGAAATAATCCATGGGGACCAGGATACAAATACTGTATATGAGAACGATAAAGAGTCTCAAAATAGTGTACATATTGGAGAATCACTTGGTGGGACTTATTACAAGTGCAGATTACCAGTCTCTATCACAGAGATTCAGATCTGGTAGGTCTGAATTTTTCTAGGCTTTGTTTTGTATAACACATTCAAAATTTATTGATCACATACTATAAGCAATGTAATCTGCCAAACCTCTCAAAAGTTTACCATCATTCAAGCATTTTATTTTTCAGAGTGGACCTATAAGGAACAAGTATTCATTCTGCTTTATAAAAGAGAAAGCTGAGGTCCAAAAAGACCACAGAATATACTCAAAGCCACATAGCTTGTATATACAGAAGTCAAGGCCACAAACAGGTTAATTCATTCATTCATTCATTCATTCTCTCACTTGTTTTCTAACTACTTTCCTCCCAGACTCCTCCACTTGGTCACCCTGGGCTACCTACTAGCCTCTGAACCTACTAGACATATACCTGCCCCAGGGCCTTTGTTCTTTCCCTTCTCAATGCCTGAAGCATTCTTCCCCCATTCTCTCTTCACTTGCTCTTCACTTCCTTCACTCTTTGATTAATCACCTTCTCAATGAGATCTTCCACGACTATATTATTTAAATTACAACCCCCCTCTCGCTGGAAACACCCTGTCCTCCTTCCCTATCTTCCCCATCCTTCTGAAAGATGTTCAACAGGTAAAGTGAAGACAGTCCTTACAGATCTTCTGTGTAGCACACTATTCACTCTGAATGATTTGCATGTTTCTATCTCTTCCACTAGGATGGTAGCTCTAAAACCTTAGCAGCATCAGAATCACCAGAAGGACTTTTTAAAACCTGGATTCCTCACTTCACCCCAGAGATTTGATAGAAGTGATGCTAATAGTACCAGTCAGCCGGCCATCTTGAATAGCCTTGCCCTAAGGCACTGGTTCTCACCTGGGATGATTCTGTCTCCCCAGGGGACAGTTCACACTGTCTGGAGACAGTTTTTATTGTCAAAACTAGGGTGGATAGCTACTTGGCATCTCTTGTGCCAAAAATCCTACACTGTTCAGGGCAGCCCCACAACGAAGAATTTTCCAGCCCAAACGTCAACAGCACTGAGGTTGAGAAACCCTGCCCTCGAAGAGTGCTTCTCAAACACTTACCCCGCGTCAACCCTAGAGGGCTTGCTGGGGCTTATGTTGTCAGGCAGCACCTTCAAAGTTTCTGACTTGTTAAGTAGGTCGAGTGTAAGGCCAGAAACTGTACATTTCTAAGTATCCAGGTAAAGGAGATACTGTTGGTTCAGGGCCTACGGTTGGAGAACAATTTAGTAGAACAAGCACTCCATGAAGCAGGGACCTTGGTCTCTTTTACTCACTACTGTTTTGCCAGGAACAGAGCATGACATAGTACAGTCACTCACATGTCTAATTTTTTAATAAGATAATCCCACTTCCCACCCCCCACAAGGTGATTCTGATACTAGTGATCCTCATATTGCACACTGAGAAACCAGAGTTGTTTTTGTTTGTTGCTGTTTGGACAGCAACTTTGGGACGCCTTCTATTCCTATTGACTCCTCAGCTCCTTTACTACCAACCAAAGAAGTCTGATGAAGTTCATGCGTTCGTCTGTTAGCCAGGAGAATGCTAGGATTGCATCCCCACAATGAGATCCCTACAAAAGAAACACATTGTCACACGCAAGTCTCTGCACTTTCTATTTATTTATGATGGAACTATATAGTCCTCAACTACCTGTCAAGAAATTCCCATTTTCAAAAAATAAGGCCAGAGGATTCTCTCTCTCTCTCTCTCACACACACACACACACCCCTAGTTCTTAAATCTGATGCTTGAATGAGGTCCCTAGCATTTGAACACAGTGGGACTTGGAGTGTCTTCTCGAATGTGCTGTGCTTCCATAACCACATCTATGGCCGTTGTTCCAAGATGGTATCTTCCAGGTGCTGTCAATTACCTCTCCTTACATCATTTTCTGGGGGAATATTCAATTCAGTTCCTTTTATCTTGTGCCCAAGGCCAAAAATGAAGCAGGTGATCTCCATAACTCAAAAATGTCTGATATCTTAGGCTCAATTGCCCTGGTTAAGACAGGCATTTAATGAAGAACTGGTGAATGAGAAGTTTAATGGCTAGAGCCAAGAAACTCCATCTTAAAAATCTCTTTTTACTTACATTGAATCATCAGCCAGGGTTATTGATTTGCATTTACTGACTGGACTTTCTATTGTTTTCAGATGTTACTATCCTCAGCTGGTGCCTGCAGGCTATTAGTTCCAGGAGGTTCAGCTTGCTGTCCTGAAAAGCCAAAGCGTTCCCTACTGAGTTGAGAAAGCTGAAGCATTCACAATAGCTCCAGAATCCACCTCATGTCAGAGAGTGTAAAAGTGTTTCACTGATCGGCCTCATCTTACAACAATGAGAATCTACCCAGAAATATGCAAAATCTTAAAAAATGAACACAGTTCACGCTTTATTTAAAAAACAGCACCAGTGAGTTATAATTTACATGCTATGGAATTCAGCGTTCAATGCAATGATTTTTGGTAAATGTACAGAGCTGCGCACTTATCATCACTGTCTAATTTTAGACCATTTCCAAAGAGCATCCTCGAGCCCATGTGCAGTTACCCACTGGCACCCCCTGCCAGAGCCAGTCAACTCCCAATCTACTCGCTGTCTCTACAGATTTGCCTTTTATGGGAATGCTATATAAATGGAATCATACAGTATGTGATCTTTTGTGTCTAGCTTCTTGCATTTAGCATATTGTTTTTGAGGTTCATCCATGGTGTAGCATAGAGCAGTACTTTATTCCTTTTTATTGACAAACAGGGTTCATTGTATAGATCTATTACGATTTGTTTATCCATTCACCAGTTGATGGACAGTTGTTTTGTCTATTAAGAATAATGCTGCTATGAACATTGGCACACAAGCCTTTTATAAACATATTTTCATTTCACTTGGGTAGATTCCTAGAAGTAGAATTTCTGGGTCATATGGTAAATCTATGTTTAACATTTTTTTAAAATGCCAGACTGTTTTCCAAAGTGGCTGTACTATATTAAAATCCCACCAGCAAAGTATGAGGGTTCTAGTTTTTCCATATCCTGTCCAATATTTGCTCTTGCCTATTTTTTTTTTTACCATAGCCATATACACAGTTCACTCTAAATGTTGAAATAAGAGTAATTTCAAATTTGTACCACAAATATAAAACTACAGCTGGCATTCATTGAGGGCCTACTCTGTGTAAGATCCTTTAAATATAATACTGTTAGCCTTGGAGCACCTGGGTGGCTCAGTTGGTTAAGCATCTGCCTTTCGGCTCAGGTCATGATCTCAGGATCCTGGGATCGAGCCCCATATGATGGGGCTCCTAGCTCAGCGGGGAGTCTGCTTGTCCCTCTGCCCCTCCCCCTGCTCATGCTCTCTCTCTCTCTCAAATAAATGAATAAAATCTTTAAAAAAATAAAAATAAATATATTACTGTTAGCCCATCTTTAACACAATAAGATATCACCCATAATTTACAAATAAAGAAATAAAGCTCAGAGAGTTTAAACATTTGCCCATGGGATCCTAGCAAGCAGGTGGCAGTCTGAATTCAATGCAGGATGTGAGGGACACAAAACCTAAATACAACAGTGATTCACACAAAAGCCAAGACTTATTTGAAGTATATGCATGGGCTTTATCTTGCTAATCATGGCCAAAACACTTCTGTCAATGTTACTAAAAAGAAGATTCAATAAACAATAAAATCAATTGTTCTTAATAACTACAGATGTTCCTCTGAAGGAACAATACTGAAGTTCTGGAGACCAATTTCACCTCAAAATATTCTCTTCCAACATCAAATCTCAAAGTTATAGTCTTGCTTCCAATTTAACTAGCAAGATATTTACGACAATCAAAACTCAAATGAAACATACTTCATAGCGATGAAATTTCTGAACAGTTTTTATTAACTGTACTGAATCTTCTGCCACTATCTAAAGATATGAATTCTGACAAAACCGCTATTCAGTTTGAGTGCTCAGAAAACATTTATTGCTAGTTTCTGAAGTCCCATCTGTGACTAAAAAATATTGATGTTTCCTCTGACTCACATTCCATTATGAAGAGCCTGTTGATAGAATGGTGATGGCCAAAGTCACTGGGTGGTACTGCTCTGGCTCAAAATCTATAACTCACTCTTCTCTGGCCACACCTCTTGGTCTACCCAGTCCCCTACCACCAGTCATGACTCCAAGTGATCCCCTCATCAGCATTCAAAAGGTCATCCTGCTCTCTTGGTACCTGGTTCTTCTCTGCCTTGGAGATGCTCTGAACAATGGCCAAAAATGTTCAACATTCCCGATTGGGTACCTTTATTCCCTTCGGATTCATTATTTCACCTGTTTGATCCAGATGGTTTGTTAATGAATACCTGTTTCCCCATTTGGTTTTAGAAGATCTGATGATGAAAATCATTGTCACTACTCAAAGTATAGTCCACAGACTGGTAGCATCAGCATCCCCCAGGAACTTGTAAGAAATGCAGTATTTCCAGCCTCATTCCTAACCTACAGATCAGAATCTGCATTGTAACAATCTCCCCCCATGATTCGTATGTGCTAGATCATTAACTTGGGCTAGTATGGACTCCCAGGTCTAACCCACATACCCAGAACCTTACGAAACCCAGCTGAAAATCTGCCCCTACCATAAGTAACAGCAGGGGATCTTTATCATTCAGAAAACACTCCTTTCTGTTTCTTCCCTCTGCCTCCAAGCACAGTGAAGCCAAGCTCTTTAAACAATGACAAAAATCTCTTGACTGTGTTACCCTGTAAGGAAGAGTGCACTATTGTTCATATTCATGTGCTTCCTCTCTCTGGAGGAGAGTTAGAGAGCCCCATCCTGTTGAACCCAGGCCTGCCCACATGACTTACTTTGGCCAATGAAATGTAAGCAAAAGTGATATGTGTCATTTCTAAGCAGAAGCTTTAAGAATCAGTTAATGTCTTGTCTCTCTCTTTCTCCACTATCACAAGACTGGCCCAGATGGTGGAGGCTCTGTCACCTGAGTCCAAAGAGGACAACATGGAGCAGAACCAAAGGTGACCTACAGAGGGCAAGCAGAGTTGCTGTTGAAAGCCACAGGGATTTGGGGTCCATTTGTTACAGCCCACATTAGCATAACTTGACTGATGCACCTTGAATCACTATTGTTTCTCCCTTTCTCAATTAAAGAAAAAATAGCGGGGGGAAAAAAACAGACCTTAGAGAGGAATCTTATTTAGAGGTGCATTTACATCTGAATTCTCTAGAACTTAGGTTATCTCCTTCTCCTCTGCCAACTCTGCCAATTTTTTTTTTTTTAGTTATCATTCTTCTAATTTCCAGATCCCTCCCAGTCTGCATAATAATTTTGATTTCTTTACAACAGGGATCAGCAAATGTATTCAAATGTCCAGATAGTAAACATTTTGGCCTTTAAAAACCATATGGTCTCTCTCACAACTACTCACCTCCACCACAGCAGCATGAAAGCACAGTGAGAAACTACTACAAATGCATGAGTATGGCTGTGTTCCAATAAAACACTCCTGAACCAAGGTTCAACACGTAGGGCTATTCTTAACTTGTCCCACATTCTAAGCCCTCTAACTAAGCCAGGCATTAAGTCCTCACAAAACTACAGAAATTTCACCTGAAAGGTTAGCTCCACCCTATAATTTTATTCATAAAGAAATTGCTACCCAAACCAATTAAAAAGTCATGTCCAGAAACATAAAGAGAACTCTAGCTAAAGTTATGCAGGCTGAAGTATTGAGGGATAAATGTACTGATGTCTTCAATTTACTTTGAAATGCATAAAAAAAGACAGATTAATGAATGAGAAAATGAATGAGTAAAGGTATAGATAGCTAGGTATGTGAAAAAGCCAAGAAAGTAAAATGTTCATTGTAACATATGCATGGTGGATATATAGATATTCACTGTAAAATTCCTTTAGCCTTTCCTATATATTTGAATTTTTATTATAATAAAATGTTTGAGGGGAGGCAAACTAAATACAGAATTTCCAGCCTCACCCCTAACCTATTGATCAGAATCTGCATTGTAATAATCTCCCCCAGGTGATTCCTATGTGCTAGACTGCTAAAAGTCTACAAGTGTTAAGTATAATCAATT
Source organism: Mirounga angustirostris (assembly GCF_029215605.1). Taxonomy (NCBI): domain Eukaryota; kingdom Metazoa; phylum Chordata; class Mammalia; order Carnivora; family Phocidae; genus Mirounga; species Mirounga angustirostris. The sequence goes on along the minus strand of NW_026991709.1, from coordinate 138,122,404 downwards.
GATTTGTGAAATGTAATTCTACCTGATAAATATCCCATGGAAATTTATCAAGCAGAGTTTGGGAAACTGATCTATGTAAGGCCCTAAGACACCAGCTCAAACACTTCCATGATCATTCAATAAATAATTTTGATCCCCTACTATATGCTAGGCTTTGGGACACTATGGTAAAAAGACAGATGTGGAACTATGCTCTAACAGAAGACAAAAACTAGCCAATCCTTGGTGGTTTTGAAATTCTCTAACACCTTTTGTCTATACTATCCATTAAGCTCTTAGTGTTGACCATGTTGTATTTGAGCCTCCTTTTTCATGGACATTGCAAGCTCCTTGAACCACAAGGATCCATGCACTGGCCTTAGTGCCTTATGCATGGTACCTGAAAAAAGCCTGATGCCATGTTTGCTCATAAATGACGGCACTGTATATACTGTATAGACATGCTGTATATGCTAAGGCACTGCCAAGGTGATGACGTATGTTTACTTACATGAAAGGCAGGCCTCTACCAACATGCTTCCAGCAGTTGCTCAACAGTTGAAGGCAAATGCCTTTACCCCTCTAAGGAAAAGTAGAATCAATGAATTCTTGCCTTTTCATAGACTAAACAGAGACAGCTATGAAGAGTATGGTTATATGACAATGTACGTCAATCTTCATTATTCATAGAGTCCATATTTGTGAATTTGCCTCCTTGCTAAAATTTGTTTGTAATTGTAACCCCCAAATCAATACTTGTGGCACTTTCACGGTCATTTGTGAATATGGCCAAAATTCAAGCCTCCGTATGCACACATCAGGTGAGGTCACACAGGCAACACTCTGCCTTCCTGTTTCCCCTCCCGTACAGTAAACAAATATCCTTTTCATGGTCTTTTTAGTGCCATGATTTTCACATTCTGTGTGCTTTTGGTTGATTTTGCTGTCCAAAATGGCTCCCAAGCCCAGTGCTCTGTGCGGTCTAGTGGTCGTAAGTACAAAAAGGGTGCGAAGTATCTCACAGAGAAAATACACATATTAGATGAGCTTTGTTCAGGCATGAGTTTCAGTGCTGTTGGCCATGAGTTCAATGTTAATTAATCAACAATATATATTTAAGAAGCTGTCTTTAAACAGAAGCACATGTGGGGTGCCTGGGTGGCTCAGTCGTTAAGCATCTGCCTTCGGCTCAGGTCATGATCCCAGGATCCTGGGATCGAGCCCCGCATTGGGCTCCCTGCTCAGCGGGAAGCCTCCTTCTCCCTCTCCCGCTCCCCCTGCTTGTGTTCCCTCTCTCACTGTCTCTCTCTGTCAAATAAATAAATAAAATCTTTAAAATAAATAAATAAATAAAAAATAAACAGAAGCACATGTAACACAAGGTTATGCACTTAATTAGCCGATGAAAATGTTGTGACCATAAGACCAAGAACCTAATCCTGTATTTCTCCTAGGGGCAACTGTTCAGTATTCACTAATTCAGGATTTGAGGTGTTTTTATAGAACATAACTACCATGAATAATGAGAATTAACTATACATCAAAACAACGTTATACATTACCAGAAGCTCATGACCAGCAGCTTAGGAGGCATTATTAAGCTCTGCCATAGGCACCACCTCTCTGTCTCCATCAGTGAAAAGATTAAGTGTGTAGATAAGAACACTAATTATGGGGGGATATAAGCAGAAAGAAGACACAACAAGGCAAAAAGCCTCAGTGCGTGCCTGTCCAGAGTGAAGAGTAAGGAGAAATCACATAGTCAACAGCAAATAAATTATCTCTTGTGCTTTGGGTGGTCCTAATGTGTAGACTAGTACACTTGGATACAAACACAATTTATGATGATCTTAAAGGTCACACTGAAGCCTGGTTTTTTTCTTAATAACTCTCTAGGACACTCTGAAGTAAAAGACAATCAATCATGGAAACAGATGGGATATAGAATGTGCTGCTGTGTTGCAATTAGTAAAGCGGGATATGGATAAAGCAAAACTCATTATGCTGAAAAGCAGAAACCCTGCAAATAGCAAAAGACCCTGTGGTCGACCACAGCTGTAAAAACTGAAGGGCAGATGAACCATTTGTGAGGCAGAGACAAGACCAAAAATGACAGATATACACAGGTCATGTGCAGATGCTTAGCCCAAACTAGGACAATTAGTAAGTAGTACCCAAAACACAAACTGAGAAAACAGCAAGCTTGACAATGTTCTATTCATGGGCCAACAGCAGTCACCTGCCCTTATAAAGAACAATTTTTTATAAAGGGTACTGGATTTGATGTGTTAAAGAACCACAGTCCAAAAAGGTAGAGATGTGTAGATACCATATTTTTGTAGGCAAAACCCACAATTCTAAAGTTTTGTAGATGGCCCCAAAATTTTCTTTGACTTTGTCAGGGCCTAGGAGCCCATCTTTGGTATAAGTGGCTATGGGATACCCTGATTTATCTGCATGTAGGCCAGCTCTGTATCCCAAGGTTGATATACTGCCCTGGTGCCCAAGTGTGGTCCACAGATCAGCAGCAGGATGTCACCTGGGGGCTTGTTGGAAATGCAGACTGTCCAGCTCCAACCTAGAAGAACTGAATCAGCAGACCTTGCATTTTAACAGAATCTCCAGATGATTCCAACTTTAAAGCTGGAACAATAGCCTACAACTAGGGTGATCCATCACCTGGGACCTGGTGTAAATACTGACAGTCCTACGCTGTGGGAAACTTCTCAGTTTCAAGCCAACCTGGACAATTGGTCCCAATACCACAACCAAAGGGAGTTCTCAGCAGAGACTTAAGACTCACAGCCACTTGGAAATCACTACACCCTGAAATAATGTCCCAGGCTTTATTTTGGAGGCACATTTGCTTTTGTGTGGTCCCACATAAAGAATGCAGAACAAGGATGGAAGGATTCATACAAAAAGCTAAGACCTTGAAGAATTTAATGACTCGGATATAATAACCCAAGGAATCCAATTTGAAACTGAGCAGAAAGAGACCAGGAGACAAGATCTAGGAGCCTAGAGCCATTCTATAGGATTGCTGATACGATCACCAGACCTTTCAAAGCCAGGGTCAGCTGCTCTCCTGCAATTGTTCTCAAACTTTATGTCAGAATCACCCCCAGGGCTTGGCAACAGACAGCTGGGGCCCATCCTTTGGCCATCTGATTGAGAAAATCTGGGGAGGGGCCCAACATTTTGCCTTCCTAACGCGTTCCCCGGTGATGTACATGGTGACTTACTGGGTTCACACTTGGTGAACCACTGTTCTAAAGGGTCCCAGCTTCTCCATTCTGGGAGAAACAGCTACTTTTATTCCATACCCTGTTCACCAAACAAAACAAAACCCCAACAACAAAGCAATGTAGCATTCTGTTATTCAAAGTGTGGTCCTGGACCAGCAGCATCCAAATCAAATGGGAGCTTATTAGAAATGCAGAATCTCGGGGCACCTGGGTGGGCTCAGTCAGTTAAGCGGCTGCCTTCGGCTCAGGTCATGATCCAGGGGTCCTGGGATCGAGCCCCGCATCAGGCTCCCTGCTCAGTGGAGAGTCTGCTTCTCCTTCTCTCTCTGCCTACTTGCGCTCTCTATCTCTCTGTCAAATAAATAAATAAAATCTTAAAAAAAAAAAAAAAAGAAATGCAGAATCTCAGGCCCCACCGCAGATCAGCTGAGTCGGGATCCATATTTTACCAAGATCTCCTAGTGATTTGTTTGCACAATAAAGTTGGAGAAGCACTGACAGAGGGACTGTTAAGAGGTTATTAAATCTGAATCTTATATATAAATACAACTGCTTAATATCCCCTAACCCCGGATTCTATGCCCTTCTCTTCCTTTTATTTTTTTACTTTTTTTTAAATTTCAACCCTAGAAGAAGAAAGTTTGTTTTCTCACAGCTGCATAGATTCATTGGTCGGAATGGCTAAAACAGCTTACCTTCAGCACCAAGAACAGAAAACTCCATTGCTGACCGTGAAGGAGCATGTACACTGACTCAAGGAACAGAAGGTCTTCTGGTCTTCCCAGGGATGCAACCACTCAGGGGAAGAAGTCACCACAGCCCACTAAGGAAATCTGGACACTGTCAGTGCCCATAGGCAGCCCTAGAAATCTGTGCTTTTTGCAAAAGTTTCTGTACCTCCCAAGAGGGGCAGCATTTATTGGCTGTGGCTCATCCAAAGGTTTGCTTCCATCTGAATAGCTTACTAAAAAGCAGCATGTTCCCTTCTGCAAATAGGTATTGTTGCTGTCACATTTTCTACCTCCACTTCACTTTTGCCAGGAACACAAGGCCACATACCCTATAATTTCTTCTTTGGATTCCCTGCACTAGATACCAATTCTCCTGGAATAAAAAAAAAAAAAAAAAAAATATATATATATATATATATATATATATATATATATATACACACACACATATATAGTACTCATGCATGCTCGCTCTCTTTCTCTCATGAATAAACAGATCTTTTAAAAAAATAGTAATAGCTAGTATTTACAAAGCACATGTTGTGTTCAAGATATTATCTTAAACACTTAACATCCATTACCTTATTTACTCCACAGAACAACCCAAGAGGTGATTTGTTCCATTTTACAGATTAGGGAATTTGAGACACAGAGTAGCTAATTAACTTGCCCAAAGCCACCCAGCAGGCAGATTCCAGAGCCACCACACAAATTAAAAAAAGACATACAATCATTTTTGTCTTATCTTTTCTTTCCATAAAATTCTAGCTTTTTAAAAATTATAATAATGGAAAGGGTGTTTCATGCAAGAGAAACCTTATTGCATTGGACAGAATATGTCTTTTAGGGGTACCTGGGTGGTGCAGTCAGTTAAGCCTCAGGACTCTTGGTTTTAGCTCAGGCTGCGATCTCAGGGTTGTGGGATCGAACTCCGAGTTGGGCTCCACAGTCAGCACAGAGTCTACTTAAGGCTCTCTCTCCTTCTAAGACCCTCTCTCCTTCTGCACACCCTCCCTGCACTCTCTCTTAAACAAACAAACAAACAAACAAACAAACAAACAAATAAATAAATTTGAAAGAGAGAGAGCAAGTGAGCAGGGGAGAAGTAGAAGGAGAGGGAAAAACAGACTCTGAGCCCCATGCGGGGCTTGATCTAACAACCCCAAGATCACTACCTGAGCCCAAATCAAGAGTTAGTTGCTTAACCAACTGAGACACCCAGCTGCCCCTAAAATAAATAAGTAAGTCTTTAAAAATTTTTTTAAAAAAATGTCTTTTGACCTATGTGCATCTCTGCTTCCTCCTGTGGTAGGTAGGATAATAAAAAAGCACTCTGCCTCTAACTGAGGTATTGTATAAGTCTGTGCCTGCATCGTATAAACCATAATAGCACAGGACAAAGACAATGATCAAAGGGATGATAATCACTTAAAATAATTTATTAATTCTCACAACATCCTTGTGAAATACAGGAAATTGAGTCTGGATTAACTGCTGGCAACCATCAAAATGTGGCATGCCAAGATTCTATTTTTGTTCTTCAGGTGGGTGGAGGGGGGCTTTCTGCTGCAGAGAATTGCCTCTCAGGAGGGGGAGGGAATGTCAAACCTCTCTGAGGAGTTGCAGGAGAAAGGAAAAAAAGGAACAGAGCACTTCCTACACATACAGCCCCAAGGATGAATGGATGATCACCAAATCTGGCACCCAGAGAGGCTGCATTTCCTAGCCTCCTTCGCAGATGAGCATGGCCACGTGATTCAATTTTTGACAATGGAAAATGAGCAGAAGTCATGCACACCTCCTGCTGTTGTACCCCATGAATTGTTCCCCACCCCGGCCCCGTTGCATGATCTTCTCTCTTGCCCCAACTGCCAAATGGATGCCAATACCCCGGGGCAACCTAGCAAACCAGGCATGGAAGATGGCAGAGCCTCTGTCATCCTGGGTCCCTGAAGGAGTGCATGGAGCAATCCTCTTACCTCCTCAGCCCAGGTATACTGCCATTACACTTATTCCATAAAGTTGATTTTACTAAGCAACTGAAATAGGGGCATTTTTCTGTTTGTAGGTGCTATTAGCCAAAAGATGGTACTGATCAATGTCTCTTTTACCTAAAAATCTGCTCTACACTTCTTTAAATGTCACTCAGATCATTGCAAATTCCCATGAATAAAGATTCCATCCAGTTAAAAAAGAAAGATGTCCTTAAAAGGATTAGGGGAGATTTGACTCTTGAATATATGTTCATCTCATTGTTTTCCTCCTAACTCCACACTGGGATTGGCTGCACTGGGTAAATGGGAGTTTGATGGACAGAAGAACAGGGAGAGAGATTTTGCAGAGAGGATGGAGGAGGAGTTTGCTGAAGAGGAGGACGTTTGTCACTCTGAGTTCACCAGGTTTCTAAAACTGAGCAGAGCCAGAAAATGAGGTGAGATGGCTCCAAAAAGAAGCCTCCTGCCTGACACTTTTGCCAAGACTGGCCTTGGGAGCAGGAACAGAGGAGTGGCGGCAGAGCACTAACCACTGAGGAAGCAGGTTCCCGATCTCACAGGTCCAGGGATTTCAGAGTGAACTCCACGGAAATATACTCTGGGTTTAGGTCAACAAAACCTGATCTCAATATATTTATTGCAATTTGATAGACCAGGAAGGTGCCATGTTTGATCTGTCCAAGACCATGGTAGTACAATTCGTTTGCCAAACTCGGAAGAGGCCACAGCTTCCTGTGTCTCACAGTGCCCCAGACAGCAAGCTCTTCTCCAGCCATTCCACCTTTTTTTTATATATATATATATATATTTTTTTTTATTGTTATGTTAATCCCCATACATTACATCATTAGTTTTAGATGAAGTGTTCCATGATTCATTGTTTGTGCACAACACCCAGTGCTCCATGCAGAATGTGCCCTCCTCAATACCCACCACCAGGCTAACCCATCCTCCCACCCCCCTCCCCTCTAGAACCCTCAGTTTGTTTTTCAGAGTCCATCGTCTCTCATGGTTCGTCCACCCCTCTGATTTCCCTGCTTCATTCTTCCCCTCCCGCTACCTTCTTCTTCTTCTTCTTTTTTTTTTTTTTTCTTAACATATATTGCATTATTTGTTTCAGAGGTACAGATCTGAGATTCAACAGTCTTGCACAATTCACAGCGCTCACCAGAGCACATACCCTCCCCAGTGCAGCCATTCCACCTTTTACTGGGTAACATCAGCTTCCCAGCTTCCCCTTCAGCCACCATACCCCATGCCCACCTGTCAACCAGCAGCGTCACGGTGTGAAATCAACAGAGACATTTTGAGACCTAGGCCAGCTAGTCACAGGGGTAAGGAAAATATGACCATGGTGCACTGCCCCTGTACCTACTCCTTTGTCCCTCGTGAGCAAAAAAGACTAGCACCAAAGATAACTGCTCCCAAAGCACTGTGGCATGAGGTTTGCCAGGAAGCTTCAAAGGAAGCACCCTGTCCTTTGTTCTGGCTGCACACATTTGACAGGCTTTCAGAACCTCAGCAGATCTCCTGGCAAGAACAGCAGTGAGCAAACCCCTCCTCCCCATTGGGGATGGGTAATGCCTCCTGGCAAAGACCTCAAGCACATTCATCTCTCTCCAGGCCCTTCTAGGGCTGCTGTGCGTCTGCAGAACAGATGGGAGAGTCTGCCTGTCTGACTGTGGGCTGTTTTATTTCACTCAATAAACATTTATTGAGCTTCTACTTGTGCCAGGCCCTCTGCCGAGGGACGTTCCACTGACGTGTATGGAGGCGCGCACACAGATGTGCCCCAAGGGACCAGTGCCGAGAGAATACCTCTCCCCCGCAAACATCACCAAAACAACAGGTGAATGGTGGGAAAAAAAATGAACAGCAAATAGCACAACAGTTCGACTTTGCCAGGAGAGAAATGTCATGGTCGACATCAGTGCTTCTCAAACTTCGCCAGGCACGCGATCCCCCGGGGGGGCTTGCAGGTTCTGATTCAGCCGATCTGTGGTGGGGCCAGAGGGTGTCCATTTCTGACAAGCTCCCGGGTGATGCTGCTTATGTGAGGACCCTACTTAGAGAAATAAAACACTTCCTTAATTTTCATGCTGATGTGATCTACCACCTTGCTGTTGGATGAGCAGTCAGGAGGTATATATCGGATTCAAATCTACATGTGCCCACGAAGGAAATGAGCGGATGGAACTCAGTATAATGAGCGTATAAAGTGCCAGGTACTTTGCCTATGTAAATTCAACATATTCTCACAGGTAGGTGCCACTGCATCTCTTTTATAGGTGAACAAACAAATTCAGAACAGTGAAGCAACTTGTCTGGGTCCCACAGCTTAGAAGGACTAAAGATAAGATCTGAAATGAAGTCTCCCTATCTTTTAAAATACATGCTTTACCTGCCGCCTTCTGTTGTCCCCTCATCCATTCAGGTCGACTTCTGTCTGGGAACAGATTGTTTGAAGTGTCACAGATTTAGAAACGGGAGCTGCCTTCATGTGACCCTTGAAATTCAGTAAAATATGTGATCCTCTACTCCGCAGCATTGCTCAATTAATCCAATTTTTAAAAAATGGCTACCATTAAAACCTCTAGATAGATGTTGAACACACACACACACAAACACACACACATACACCCCACGCACCCCAAATTAGCTGGTTTTCCCCTTCTGGCAATAACTTGACAGCAATGAATGGGTATCAATATCTAGAAGTGATGGATTTTTGTCATGTCAGAGCAAAACAATAATAGTAAAGGTCAAGGGTGAAATTCTTTCCGCCATAAGAAGAAATCCTGTGAGGACTGTTTACTGGGAGGCCTCTGGCACAGCCCAGCATTCTCTGGAGAATGGCCGCATGGGCTGCTGAGGCAGGCCAGCCCAGTATTCAAAATATATTGAGTTTCATGCTTAAAGAGTTATGTTTATTGTTTCCTTAATCAATTTTACTTCACAAAATAGTGTGATATATCACTCTTAAGTTCTCGGAAGAAAGGAATGTCAGAAACCTTACAAATAAAGCACGTGTTAAAGAAAATGGGTACAGGATGGATTCTTAACTGAAGAGAGGATGGATGGCCTACTCTGTCAGCTCATAGGAAATCGTGACCTCGAAAAAGCACCCATGATTTCTCAAGAGAACTATTACTTAACAAAATTTCCACAGTAACAATGAATAATGGCCTGCCAAAGAATATAAATAGAAAAGGATTTAATATATATCTCATAGTCATGAGATTATTGGCCAAGGGAGTCTGGTGCTAATAAGGTCACTCCCTCAATCCCCAAATCAAATGCCCCCACAAAATAATATTCCATATTACTAACTCTTAAAAGGAGAGAAGATAATCCTCTGTAATTTGCAGCCCAGTTGGCATTTATTATTCTATAAGGAAAATAAAGAACTCAAAATGATAAAATAATTTCATTCTAAAGTACTTTTTAATATGCTGATCTAACTATAGCTTTGAATTTATAATGGGATGGTTTCCACGCTTTATATCTAAATACAATGAATCTCTGATAAGAACTAAAAATGAAAACAACCTGAATTATTTCCCATCATTTGCTTATTTCCATAACTGTAGCCAGTCTTGGGCAGTCCTCAATCTTGTCCCTCCCTACTTCATTCTATTACTCTCAGGAATGTTGCTCAATAGAAAATCGAACCAACAAAAACGGACAACTGTTAATGCATCATTAGGCCTTTGGAGCAAAAAAACAGACTGCATTAATTAAAAACAAGGGTCCTGGAATATATTTGCTGTCTTCTGATTATTAAAACTCCAAAAGTGCCATATTTTAATAGGACCTTTCATATATAATTTTATGTATTAGCTCCACATAATAATATAACGGACAATAGATATAAAATTCCCAAATATATGCATGAATAAGCTCAAAATAACAATTTCTAGAATTTCTATACTTTCTAACCCTCCTGTACAACCATTATCATTAATCAGTATAAAACTCCTATTTATAATTACAAAATGTTTGCTAATGATTTCATTAACAGTAAACTACTGTATTGTTATTTGCTATATTAAAAAAGACTATTAGGATTAGAGTTACATAATTAACTTGCCTCCCATTGGTCTAATTTTTCTCCTCCTCTAAAATATGAGCATAGCCTCCAGTTTTGATGTCAGGGGTTACTATAAATTTAGTTTGATTTTTTTTTCTTTGAACTCTAGTTCTGAGCTTCACCTTACTAAAATCCTATACAGTACTTTACAGGCATCAAAATTATAACACACTTTCTGGAATATCCTACATTAAATAGGAACTTTCTGATTCATTATTGTAGCTTACCAAGGTTACAGTAGCCCTCATCTAAGCAGCAATGCTGACCAATTACAAGCATTTGGCCACGTGCTAAGACTGAAGAACAGGGTTTATGTGTACATTTTTATGTACAATCTATGTTGATGTTATCATTAGGGCTATGGCAGGTAAATTACTTTTTTTTCCTAATTTGAGAGAGCAAGATCACAAGCAGGGGCAGGGGGAATGGGAGAAGGAGACTCCCTGCTGAACAGGGAGCCTGACTCAGGGCTCAATCCCTGGACCCTGGGATCATGACCTGAGCCGAAGGCAGACACTCAGCCATCTGAGCCACCCAGGGGCCCCTCTAATTGTATTTTTAAATCTTACATAATATTTTTAGAAATATGACCTTAGGTGGAAAAACTGGGACTATGTCCATGGATTCATTCTGTTAAATATACGGTGTCTCAAGTTTGAGAAAGCAAATAGGGAAACATTTGGTTTAGTTTGGTTTTTTTTATCTTTTAGAACATCTCTTGGAGGGTGCCTGGGTGCCATAGTCAGTTAAGCGTCGGACTCTTAGTTTCGGCTCAGGTCATGATCTCAGGGTCATGAGATCCAGCCCTGCATTGGGCTCTGTGATCAGCGCAGAGTCTGCTTAAGACTATCTCTCCCTCTCTCGCTCTCTCCCTCTCCCTCTGCCCCTCCCCACTGCTCTCTCTCTCTAAAATAAATAAATAAATCTTAAAAAAAAAAAAAAAAGACTATCTCCCAGATACCTATCTCCAGTCAAAAAATATTATAATGATATTTCATTTAGAGTGTCTTCCTGGATTTCCTCCCCCACACTACCGCCCTACTGCTCTCCAAAACTTGGCAAGAATCTGAATCAGTGTGTATTATGATGTTTATCTTCCTAGCTAGAACATGACTTCCGAAAGGCACTGTGTAATTGGTTTGCATTTGTTTGTTTGTTTTGTTTTTATCCCCTGCACCTAGGATAGCTGAAAGAGAATAGATGCTCCATAAATACTTATTAATGATTCAGTAGTGGCTGTGCTGGGTGTCATCATCACATTTTCCTTCCCTCTTACTCATGCCAGATCAAAGAAAGTGGCCTAGTAGGAATAGTAGCAAATACGAAGCATTTAGATTCCAAATCTATAAAAAGTATTTACATACATCCCTCAAACAATCCTTTGAAACTCATTGTGAGTTAGGAAACTTGGGTTTCTCTTTCATACAAAGGGACTCTAAAGCTCAGAGAACATGTGTATATTGCCCATATTCATATGGCTTGGCTGGAAAATCATAAAAGCAGTTCCTGGATCCGGGTCCTTAGGCACCAAATCCAAATGCTTTGCTATGAAACCACAGCACAGGGAACTTCTGGGAAACAGAAAACCCTCCATCCACCTCAAATAAGGCAGCGAGGGGCCAGGACGCGATGAACCCAATTCTAACTATTCCATTCCTTTACAACTTTACCACTTCATTTAATAAGGGACAAATAAGCACTGTTCCAATCTAGGCAGTTGTATGTTCTGTCATTTTTAAATCTACAGCATGAGAATGGATGGTCGATGATGAAATCCTGGGTGCCCCCATCTAGAATCATGTCGTAAAAAACCCAGGGCTTTACATGCATGTGTCCATTTAATCTTCACAACCGTCTCAGGGTTAAGTGATAATGATCCCATTTTGCAGGTGAGGAAACTGAGCGTCAGAGAAGAGAAATACCCCTCGCCCAGGGCCACACGTCTGGTGAGTGGTAGAGCCCTAATTCAAAGTCCGCTCAGTGTGACTGATGGAGCTGTGCTCTCTCTCAACTATTCCACAATCCTATCACCCCCTACTCCCATCCAGATGGAGCCTCAAACTCAATCTGTAGAATGTATTTTCTCCAGTGCCTCTTCATGCACTTTGATACATTGTAAAATAAATTCTCCTTTGAAGGCAGTTTTTTAAAGGGTATTCTCCCTATCTCTTGTGAAAATTAATAAAGGGAAACCTCCTGAGGTGGAGTCAAAAGGCTAGAAGGGGGAGCCATACATGCAAGGTCAATTACAGGAAGGATTGTCAATTGCAGGTCCTAACAGAAGAATCTCAACAGAAAGAATCATCAGTTATGGGCCCCAAAAGGTAAAGATGTACATTGCATCTCCTACAAGAAATCCACTACCCTGTGACTCAGCCAGTGTGAAACTCTCATCACGCTGAACTGCTGCTTTTCTCCAAAGGACTTTCATTCAAAACAACCCCTCCCAACTGCCTCCTTCTTCTCTATAAAATAAAGTTCCTCTCCCTTTTGTTGGACTTGTTTATGGTTTTGCCATAGCTTGCATGTCCCAAATTGCAATTCTCTGTTATTCCCAAATAAATCTATTTTTTACTGGTAAAATAACCAGCTTTTCTTTTTAAGGTTAACACTAAAGATAAATGCAATTTGTCCAGATTGAGATCTGTGCTTGAATTATCCAAACTGTTCCTTCATGCTCTTTAAAATTCAGTCGATAATTCATCACACCCTTTCTGGATTCCTTTTGCTTGTGCAAACTTGAAAAGTATAAACCAAGAAAAAGTGGCATTTAAACACTTATGTAAAGTCAAACACTCCAGAAACAATATTGTTGCATTAAGTATTTTCCCTTTCTTTCCCAGATAGGTTAAAATAAGTAGAACATTAAGTCATACTGTCACATCCAGAAGCAGCAACCGAAAATTTCCCCATGTTACTCTACTGGAGTATTTTAATATCTTTGTCAATGACAATTCCTAAATTAAGTATTTTTTTATCAGATTCAATACTTTTTTTTCTCAAACATGCACTTTACTTAGTATGAGTAAAACCATCAATTGCCAACTGGCAGCCCACAAGGCAAATTTAATCTCAAATATATTAGGTTTTCATGCTCCTATTATTTTTAATTTTGATTTTGTCAGCATTAAAAAAAAAAAACAACTGGATATTTCATACAGATATCCAGAGTCACACAAAATTCCAGATTTCTAAACCCTCATTTCAAGTCAGATATTTGCCATTACCAGGCAGAAATTGCTCGAGGGGCGCTTGGCTGGCTCCATCAGTGGAGCCTATGACTCTCGATCATGGGGTTGTGAGTTCGAGCCCCATGTCAGGTGTAGAGATCACTTAAAAATATGATCTTTGAAGAAAAAAAAAAAAGAAAGAAATTGCTCAAGAGCAAAACAAGTACCTGGAGCTGAGTTACGGCCACCTTCTTTCACATTCTTAGCCCATATTACTACTTTTACACATTCTGCCTGCCTCCCTTTCTGACTTCGGACTCTTGAAGGCATTTGAATGTTCTACCCCAAAAAACAAAAGTTTCCTTGTTTCCTAGATTCCTTGATTTAAGCTTGCTTTTTTGGAGACCATGTCTTCCAAAATTAAATAATCAATTTTTGTTTTGTTTTATTTAATACTATGGGTGTTTTTAATCTGCAGTGGCTCTATTATGGGATGTACTAAAATAACACCACTCTTCCCTTCACCAAAAGTTACATGTTTCCAATTAATTCAGTCAGATCATCTAGTCTGTCCCAGCTGACAAGTACATTCCCAGAGGTAGATCTCATAGGCCCCGTGGTAGGCAAAATTTTGACCCCCATATCTTTCACTCCCTGATGTCATTCTGGTAAATATGCTACCCTATTTGAAAAAAGGGACTTGGCAGATGTAATTAAGATTACTAATCAGTTTGGAGTGCCTGGGTGGCTCAGTCGGTTAAGTGTCCAACTCAGGTATGATATCTGGGTTGTGGGATCAAGCCTCTCACCTGACTCTGAGCTCAGCATTGAATCTGCTTGTCCCTCTCCCTCTGCTCCTCCTCCACTCCCGCATTCTCTCACTCTCTCTCTCCCAAATAAATAAATAAATAAAATCTTAAAAAAAAAAGATTATTAATCAGTTTACCTTATAATAGGGAGATTATCTTAGATTATCTGGGTGAGCCCAATCTTATCATGTGAGCCCCTATTAAACAGAGAACTTCCTCTGCTTGGAGGTAGATGAGATGTAGGAAAAGAAGAAGTCAGAGACTTGAAGCAAAAGAAGGGCTGAACTCATTGTTGCTGTTCTGAAGACAGAAGGGTCCATGAGCCAAGAAATACCTTAAGAAGTTGAGAATGATCCCCAGCTGACAGCCAGCAAGGAAATGAGGACCTCAGTCCCACCACCAATGGAAATGAATTCTTCCAACAACATGAATGAGCCTAGAAGCAAATTCTTTCCCAGAACTTCCAACTAAAAGCTCAGACTGGCCAATACCTTAATTTTTTGGTCTTGTGAGACCCTAAACAGAGTATCAGCCATGCATACATGCCTAGACTTCTCACCTACAGAAACTGACATAATAAATTTGTGATGTTATAAGCTAGTAAGTTTGTGTTAATTTATTAAGGCAGTGATAGAAAACTAAACAGGTCCCATGGTCACCAGTGACCCCAGTAGATAATATCAGAAAGCGTCTGAATGCTTCATCCATAGCAATCATTATTTCTTTGTTGATGTGACATTGTCATTAATCATTTATGTTTCTAAGCCAATCATATTGATTTGGAGCCTGTATCCATTTTCTATCTCTGCCATAACAAATTAACACAAACCAAAAAATAAATGGGCCAAAATTGATACTGAGAAAATTAAGTAAGTAGTGTATAAATCACATGGAAACTGAACCTCTTCAAATTAAATTTTTCAGAATTATCTTTTTAACTCTCTTAAATATAATATTGAACGTATTGATATGTTTGGCAAGAAAGAGCTCTCTACTCTAAATTTGACTTCTTTATTAAATTATTTATCAAAAGAATACTACAGTTGCCATTGTATCTGTGAGACATTTGCTACAGTTTTAAAATTAAATGCAGAGCACATTCACAGACCATCAATTTGGGACCTTCTTTTGTCAAACTCTGTTTTTTAAATACCTTAAAAGTCAGCCTTCTTTTACTAGTGGAAAAATCATAAGGAAGATAAGACAATATATTCACTCAATAAAAGACTGTTTAAACTGGATTCATCTCGGAGAGCAGTACCATTTTCAGTACAGGAGAGAGGGGAACAGATGACCACATTACTCAGTGTTTAAAACCAGGAAGGTATGGGATCCATAGTTAAACCTATCTCCCTCTAACTCTATGCTAGTTTTCTTCATAAAATGTATTGTTACCTAAAATTATAGTTTTATGTGTCCACTTTATTGTCTCTTAATAGAATGTCAGCCACGCGTTCTTTTTCACTGATGGACATCTAGTCTTTACACTAGTGCCTGGTACATAGTAGATTCTCAATAAATACTTATTAAATGAATGAAAAAACAAATGATGAAAACTCTAGGTCATCATCCAGCAGTTCTGATATACTAATTTTATCCTCATTTATCTACACACTAAATTGTTCTTATGCCTTTCGTTTCTAACCTTCATGTCTCCAGTGTCCCCATTAAAACTGTAAGTCTCTCCTTCCTTATTTATTCAGCAATATGACTGAGCACCCTGGATTTTCCCTGGCTTACTCAAGAGTCATTCACTCATTCATTCAACAAAGGAAATCAGCAGATGAAGTTAGAAGGATAACAGGGGGCTAGATCATGAAGTCTCTTAGGCTACTGTATGGTCTTGGGATTTTAGTAAGAGTGAGAGGTGGGAAGGCACTGGAGGACCCGCACATAGTAAGTGTCGTATTCTGAGTGACATCTGAAAAAGGGCAATCTAGTTACTATATGAGGCATGGGAGCAACAAGGTCACCAATCAGAAAGTTGTTGGGATACTCATTTTTTTTACTGCCCGTGTTCTCATGTTATTCAAACGAAGTTCTGTGATGAACTTTGTTAGAACACAGGATTCATTTGGGAATCCCTTGTGGGACACTCAGCACCAAATGCCAACTGCTGTCTCCTTTATACTCAGTCCCTCCCTGTGTATAACATCACGGAGCATGGCCTCTGCAAAGAGCCAAAGAGAACACTAATTGCAACTACCTCAGTTTACAGAAGAGGAGGTTCCCTTTTTCTCATTCCTTGATCAAGGTTCATTTCCCCTACATAATGACCTCTTATTTCTCCTCTGCTCAAACCCAGTGTTTTATAGCATTCATTCTCACTGAAGACTATAACATGTGTATCTCCAAATTAAAAGGCACATTGCCTTGAGAGAGACAAAGAAGAGCAGGCAACCACTAAAATCTCTTAATTCTTTTCCGAAGCCTATGGTGTATATGCCATCCCAGTCTAAAAATCCCACTAGATTTTAGGCTTCCCCACTAACCACTTTGGAGAGACAGACTATGATGAGTTACCTTTACCACGCTTTCCCATGAAATATCTAACCTAAGATTTACCCAACTGACCTATATGGGTTGAGCCCATAGGACGAATGAACGCCACGCCCCTCACTCATCAATTCTTTAAAAATATCATTAAAGCAGATACTATGGCTTCAGGGCATTCCAGAAGCTCACTCAACTTGAATATATTCATAGATAGAGAACCTGGGTGTTGCTGAGGACGTGTCTCTTCTGCAGTATAGAGCATGACAGCTCAGAAGATCGGAGTTGTCATTCCCATGATTTTAATCTTGCATCCTTTGCATAAGTAATTTAACCTTGTTTAATGTTTCCTCACCTATAATATGGACCTGCTGAGAGTGAGGAATAAACAAAACAAAATGTATCAAGCATTTAGCACAGAGTTTAGTACATGCCAAGTACTCAATAAATATTAGTTACTGTCATTTAGGCTATTATTCTAGTTGTCATCATCATTGTCAAGATGGACATGTATCTTCCAAAATGGTATCTGGGCTCAGGAAGCAGGCTTGCTACCTTAATATCACTACTTCTTGGGAATAAGGACTACTTCTTGGGAAAAGGTCACTCTAGAACT
Source organism: Mirounga angustirostris (assembly GCF_029215605.1). NCBI lineage: Eukaryota > Metazoa > Chordata > Mammalia > Carnivora > Phocidae > Mirounga > Mirounga angustirostris. Next base: position 138,105,274 of record NW_026991709.1, on the reverse strand, counting down.
TGGTAGCATGGATCCACAAAATAATTTACCAATCCCTTTCTTCTACCTCTTACATGTTCATTTGTTGGCAGAGGGAAACAAGGTAAGAATTTTAAGATACCTTAAGATATCTCACCTATCCTGGAGATAAGTTTGAAGTGATGGATGCAAAGACCACCCAGTACAAAAGGCAGGGGCAATGTGGTAAATTAAATCCTAGAATCAAAGTAACACCAGGGACAAAAGCTCATGTACATCTTTCTATTCTGTTCAGTTTTGTTTATAAAAGGAAGATGAAAAAAGACAAAGGATGAGGGAAAGCAGAAGGGGAGTAAGAAAGCAAAGGACTAAGAGAAAGTGAAGTAAAAAGAGAAGCACTGAAGAAGAAGGAAAGAAATACTAGTGGGAGAGAAGCAAGAAGGAAGAGAGCAAAAAGAAAGCAAGTGAAGGGCCCCTGGGTGGTTCAGTTAAGCATCTGCCTTTGTGGGATTGAGCCCCACATCAGACTCCCTGCTCAGTGGGGAGCCTGCTTCTCCCTCTGCCCTTCACCCTGCTTGTGTTCGCTCTTGCTTTCTCTCTCTCTCTCAAATAAATAATAAATAAAATCTTAAAAAAAAAAAAAGAAAGAAAGAAAGTAAAGAAGATTCCTAGAAGACCAACCCTGCAGCCCAGTGTCATTGAAGGTTAAAGCCAGGACCAGCACTGTAAAACTACCAGAGAAAATGAAGTGCATTTACAATTGAACCAATTCTTACATTCCTGTCCCTCTTTTGTAAAGGGAAATGCCTCTATCTCTAGAAAATTAAAACTCCTACTTTTCGTGATCTTTGAGTTCCAAGAACAGCATGGAGCGATCATTTGAATCTTGTTTACATGGTTACATGGATGTCATTGCTACCCTGTTGAAGTAAAACTTCGTAACTCCAAAGGGACTAAATACAAAGTGAAGTGACTCAAGGATGCCTGTTTTGCTAAGAACACTGGACTCCCAGCCAAAGCGGGCAAAGCTGGAACAGTGAACAACTCCAGAGTCCACTGACTATACATCTCATCTCATCCAGTTATTTTTGCCTTCCTTTACTATTTGTCAAAAAATCTCTACCTCAACATTTAGCATGACTTATACTCAATCTTTTAGTTATGTTTCTAGATAAGCTTTTGATTAAATCTCCTCTGTTGGTCAAATATAAAGAAACAAACAATGAGACAGACCATTAAAGATTACAATTACTTAAGCTTACTTCCTTTAGTGGTAGAACTTTACCTGACTTCATTTTCCTAAAATTAAACCTAGGGAAGTATTCCAAATTTGGCAAAACATTGACAACCTAAAATTCCATAATTTGTTGTTTCAGTATAGAAGTCAACCAAGCGTATTTCCCTTCCCATAGAGGACTTCCTCCTTACAAGTTATCCCACCACTCAGTATTAAATTGGTGGGATACCTTGCAAAGAAGATGCCCTCCTTTATTGACATCCAACTTCCTAGTGCTCAGTTGTGTAAAATGTATCTCATACAAAATGTAAAAGGATGCAAGTCAATTTAACTTTAAAGAGTGATACTAATAATAATTTACACACAACTGCATCACATCCAGACAAAAATATAGGTAAGAGGTGTTATTGACCTGGACTCTGGAGGTTGAAATGGAAATGGACAGAGCAGGTAGATACAAGCAGGAGTAACAGTGAAAAAATTGCTTATCAGCTGGTATGGCCAGAACATTGCATCAGAGCGGACACAGATTATAAACCACCAAAACCAGGAGGCAGATCTGTGTATATCAGGTAAACACCCACCCAGAACACAAAGTACATGATGAATTAAGAAATATATTGGTGGCAAAGAGGTAAAGTTCCTGAAATGCACAACTGGATAAATGGTAGCACCATTTCCCCAAATGAGAAAGACTGAGAGGAGAATAAATTTGGTATACTGTGGTAGTAGAAATATAGATTTTAATTTCTAATGTAAGAAGTTATAGATGCTTGGGAAACGTCAGAGAAGTAGATAGTTGAATAGATTCTTCTGGAGCTCAGAGGTCAGGTATGAACTAAAGAAATAAACTTAGGGCGCCTGGGTGGCTCAGTTGGTTAAGCGACTGCCTTCAGCTCAGGTCATGATCCTGGAGTCCCTGGATCGAGTCCCGCATCGGGCTCCCTGCTCGGCAGGGAGCCTGCTTCTGCCTCCGACCCTCCCCCATCTCATGTGCTCTCTCTCATTCTCTCTCTCTCAAATAAATAAATAAAATCTTAAAAAAAAAAAAGAAATAAACTTAGCCTATAGATAAGATTTACAGCTATGAGAATGGAAGAAATTACTTAAAGGGAGGGGGGGCTGGGGAGCTAAGAAGAGGGTCCAGGATAGATTCCCAAGGTTAGAAAGATCCCACCTTTATTCAGAGACAGACTAATGAAAGAGGAGCTAGCTGAGAAATAATAAAAGCCTAAGGAGGAAAACTGGAGATGTACAGTGTCAAAGAAACCATACCAGAGTCACCCATGCCAAGAAAAGTTAACTTATAGGGATGCCTGGGTGGCTCAGTTGGTTAAGCGTCTGCCTTCAGCTCAGGTCATGATCCCAGGGTCCTGGAAATCGAGATCCGCATCAGGTTCCCTGCTCAGTGGGGAGCCTGTTACTCCCCCTGCTTGTGCTCTCTCTCTCTCTGCCAAATAAATAAATAAATAAAATCTTAAAAAGAGAAAAGAAAATACAACTTATGAAGGAAGAGGGACCAGTCAACTCTTGCAAATGCTCCCAGAAGAGCATTTGAGTAAGAATGTAGCTCACTGGATCAGACCACATAGTGGTCACTGCTGATCTCAATAAAAGTTGCTTTTCTAAATGGTGGAGGCAGAAGCCATGTTGGAGTAGGATGGATGCATAGTAAAGGAGAGAGAAAGTGAAGCCACCTTATACAGACAAGCCTCACCAGAAATTTGACAAGGATGTAGAAGAAAGAAATGAAGTGAGGGATGTGGAGAAGTGTGGGACTCAGGATTTGTTTTCAAGATGGAAGACATTAAGATATGTTGACATGTGATCTTCACAACTCTGTGATCTAGAGAGGTATTATTTCCCTCATTCACCAGATAACAAAATTTAAGGCTCAGAGAGGTTTAAAAACTTGATCAAGTTCTCACAGCTGGTAAGAGGCAGAGCTGAAAGTTGAGCCCACTCTATCTCATTCCAAAGCCCTAGGATAGATTGCTACTTAGTGCATTTTATTACATGTATTTATCCAATAACTGCCTCCCTCACTTTCTAAGTACAGCGACTGAGTCTAACCCATCCTTGAATCCCTAGCACCTACTGCAATATCTGTTCGTTAATAATAGAGACTTAGTAAATGTGTCACAGAAATGAATGAATTAACCCAAAGTCAGACTTTAGCCTTCAAAACAGAACTTGTCTACAGATCAGGGATTTAAAGAAAAATAGAAATATAGAGAAATCGGGGAGCCTTTGAAATATTTGTAATATAAAAGTGGTAACAGAGGAACAGTGACTTTCTTTAAGGGTGAAGAGAGTAATTAAACCTGTATTCAAATGCACTTTGTTCACACAGTTGCATTTCCCAAGTTTGTAACCAGTAAAACTGTAAGAACTTGCCCTAATCTTATGCAATCACCAGTCTCCACCATAATGCACAGCTTGCTTGTCACTTACTGTGTTGTTTTTTTTCCCCCAGAGCTTAAAATACATACAAGGTCCTTATTCCCACATGGAATCCACTCTCAGGTAGTAATTGTGCTATTTCACATGAAACCAGTGTATTTGTATGGAAAGGAAAAGAGGCATTCAATCATTGGGATATTCTGTGTGCCTCACAAGAATAAATGGATTTTTTTAAACATTCATGTGATTGACCGATTCCTCCCAACCACTACATGTTCTGCTCAGCTGTTTTGCTGGCATGTTACTTCAGAGCCTTTTTAATACAGTTCTTAATTGTTCTCTTTATCATATGAGCAAGGCACTTTTAGCAAAGATCCTGAAGTTAAAATAATCCACAATAGTTTTAAAATGTACAATCTCTGATGTTTGTCTCAGAATGTTAATAACTTAAGTTTCTGCTGAAAGAATTTTGTTTTGAGCTTTCTCCAATAAATTTCTTCCTTCTCAATTTTAGAAAATGTACCCTTTGAAAGTTTGAATAAAAAAAAAGAGTTTTTCAGGTTAGCAAAATTGCTTCATGATGTAAGTTACAGTACTTTGGTTTGGTTTGGTTAAGATTAGCTAGGAAAGAAGTCTAAGGTCTGCCCATCGACTAATTACATATATAGTTAAAAACTACTTGCACCAAGTTAAATAAGGATGCCTAAAGTAGGTTGAATTTGCATTCTGATTATTTCCAGATGACTTCTAATCCCACAAGTTTTTTTCCTATCCTTTTCTTGCTTAATGTAAGGATTACCGACTAGTCTCACCCCCCAGTATATCTATAAGCATCGAGTATTTTTTTTCCTAAAAAGGATATACTACACAATTTAGCTATTCATTTATGCAAATGATGGTAAACAGAATTATAAAGACAGATAATAAACAGCAAATGAGGTTATTTTGTCTCACGCTTTATGTTGTCAGAGTTCTGAGCATGGTTTAGTGTTTTCTATTCATGACTCTATATTACCAAATTACTCCCTGATGGTGTCTCAGATGCGCTTTTGTCTGCAAATGGGAAGGAATAAAATACCAGGACATTAACGTTAAATTACAATCGTTAATGGCGTAAATACGAAAATAATTACTGCATCATACCATCAATTGTTATGTGTTCATTACGGAAGTTCTTGGAAAGCCTTCATTTTCTTGTTACAATTATTTTTTCCTTTATTTTTGTCTGGCTATTTTATAGCTCTGACAGTACTTTAGCAACATTCAGCAGTTACACAAGCCATTTAATCCTGTTCAAAGCTTCATTTAAACTTCATTTTAGTTGCGTTTTATTTGTGTATATATGCCTTTTACTTCTTTCTGACAGTCAAAAGGTACTTCCAGAGTAGGTGCTGGAAAGATGTGTCAAGGAGGTTAGCTAAAACCAGCAATAAACTTCTGCGAAGGTTTCAGACTTACCTGCACACCGCTCACTACAATACCTTTATTAATCAAACTAAATGTGCCCCCATTCTCTAGAATTTTAGCTTCAGGGTCCCCACCCCCAACATCTCTTTTTAAGATTAACTTATAATTTTACAGCCAATCAGGCAAGAGGCTTTTAAATCTCTGCTCTCCTTCTTCCCGTTATGTTTCTTCTCCTGTGCTCCATCTCACCTTTCTCCCGCTCCAAGCTCATTCCTCCGCTACCAGCGTTTTCTCTCTAGCTGGCAGGAAGGGGATGTCCTCCAGACACACACACACACACACACACACACACACACACACACACACCAGCCGCCTCGCCCTCGGAGGGTCGTCCAAGTGCACCCTTTTGTCTGCTGCACTCCGCGACCATCGCTTAGCCTCTCGCCTGGCAGCCTCGGGCGAGGAGTGACAGGAAAACTCACAGCGCTGTGGCGAGATGGAGGGGGCGCAGGGCGGGGGCGGGGGGGGGGAGGCTCGGCGGGCGGTCCAGCATCCCTGGCCGCTGCGGGCGCCGCGCGCGCACACACACACACACACGCACACACAAACACAGACAGGCACACACATACACAGACAGGCACACACATACACACACACACTAAGAAGTCTTCTGTCACCTGTTCGCTTTCAAAGCCAGCTCCAGAGCTAGGTGAAACTTATCCCTCCCCCCCACCTCCATCCCACCTCCAGGAGTTAGGGTTCAAGAAAGCAGCCTATGGCACAGTTTTTTCCAAAATACCTGAAGGTGGAAAAAAGTGCACTGCAATTACGTATATCCCTAGTACAGCTCTCTTCTTCTTTTTCGCCCATCTCCTCTGCAATCACACCCGTCCTTTTCTTGCTAACACGCTCACAAGCACCCCATCTCTGCTGACAGTCCAGGCTTGTAACCTCAGCCTCCAGGGTTCCCTCTCTGTCCGTGTCCCTCTGCCCGGCGCCAGGCCCCCAGCACTCTCTCCAACTCCTGCCATGTGCAACCCAGCGCTGCCGGCTCCTTAGTCCCAACCGAGGCTCCAAACTTTTTCTTGCCCTTTCTCCAGCCCCAAAACACGCGCATCCCAGAGGTTGAACGCCCTAGCGGGTATCCCAGTCCACACCGGGGAGTGGGGCTAGTACCGCTGCCCCTGTGGGCTCCAGGTCTCGTGGTGTCCCCAGTGCAGGACAGCCCTGGACCTAGCAAGGGAGCCTGGGCGGATCCGGCTGGCAGGTGCCACTTGCCAGCGACTCCCGGGTTCACGCCCTAGGGGACCGCGGGTTTGGCCTGATGAGAACAAAGCTGGAGTCCGGGGAGACTGTCAGCCGGGAGGCGCTAAGACAATAGCAATAAAGGGAACTTGGAAGAGAACCGCAGCGCAAAGTAGTCTCCGAGTCCGGACGTCCTGGGATGGCCGCAGGCTCCCGCTGCAGACCCCCAAGCCCCTAGCCCCGGGCCCAGCCGCAGTACACGCCAAACCCTGGCTCAGTAGCGGTCCTTGGATGCTATGCAAATACCCTGGGAGCCCAGACGCCGCTTAGGGCGCCGGGGACGCTCTGGGACTTGGACAGCAGCTGCCGACAGGAAGACCCGCCAGCGCGCTCTCCTGGCTTTACCTTTCCGCGGGCTGTCTCGGAGTCCGCGGCGCGCCGCCCGCTGGCTGTGCCCTCAGCCCCTGCCGCCGCCGCCGAGAGCAGGCAGCGGGAGCCTGCTCCCTGCGCCCCGCCCCCGAGCGCCAAGCCCCGCCCCCGAGCGCCGGGCCCCGCCCTTGGGCTCAGGCCCCTCCCCCCCACGCTGGCCGACAACCTCGCGGAACCACGCGGGCCCGGTGTAGTTTGCACGGGAGCTGTGACGACTGCGGCGGCTGCGGCTGCTCCTGCTTCTGCCTTCGCTGCCGTCGTGGCTGCTGCTGTTAATGCATTGCATAGACTAGGAAGCCCCAAATTGTCAGTGGGTAACCCCCAACAAGAGAGATGATTGAAATGACCTCTAGAACAGGGCGAGTATGGTCCATGCCAGAGCAGAATCACCATCACCGGAGAGCTTGCTAGAAATGCAAATTTCTGAGCCCCATCCCAGATCAATGGAAACAAAATCTCTAGGGATAAGACCCAGCAATGAGTATTTTAACAAGCTCCTGGGATGATTCCAAGCACAGTAAAGTTGAGAGAGGCACTACTCTTGCTCAGAGAACTAAGGGGTTGATCAGATGCAGTCCTAAAATCCAGGAGCCCACCCGAACCGAAGGTTTAACTTGGCAGCATTTGCAAAGCCCGAGAGTACGCTGTCTGCGCCCTGGATGTCATTCATCTTGCTTTATTGACTGAGAAGTCTTTAGAGATAAACAGAGGGGGGAACACATTTACTTCTGATCTGACAGCTCTAATGAGCTCAAGGAAGAATTATGTAAACATTATTAAGTGTAATAAACACGTATCGGCATCAGACAATCTTCTCAGAAGAAGAGTTGGCAAAAGCCGGCATGAGGCAACGTTTTATTCATAATGTCTTTTTAACTTTATGTTGCCTGTGTAATAAGCCTTTGGCTTTGCTGTCGCCCAGATGGAAAATCATTACCCCAGTAATGGATGAGCCAGTTCAAAAGGAGAGCCACTGGGAAGCAGAGCATTTTCATTCATAAATGTTATGTATCAGAGACAGGGGGAACTATCTCCTGCCAACGTAGCCATTTTAATCATCCCACTGCTGTCCAGACTTCTTCTTTCACCTTCCTGAGGCATCACCTGGCTCAAACTCTAAAATCCAAATAAAAGTTAGCTGTTTAGTCACCTTACCATTTTATTTGTCATGAGCTCCCCCACCCTTTTTTCTACTCTACTTTCCAGAGCTTCAGACACTAGTAAATACTGGAGAAACTGCTGATGGCTTGTCAGAGGCAGGACATGAGGGGCTGCCTTGGCTTCCACTGCTAGCTCTAGAAATTGATTCTGGCTTTGAACTGTTATTTTGGGCAGATTTGGAAGCCAGAAGTTTGGGTCCTCAAGGAAGCCTGGTCAGTTGTATCCAGAACAGGTGGACCTTTAGGAAACCTCTTTTCCATCCCCTTCATGGTCCTTTTTCATCAAAAATGGCAACCCACTCCTAGCATTAATAACATTACCATTTTAAGTAATGAAAGGGGCATCATTATCAAGACAACCAGTCCATCAAAAATTGGAACAGTTTAGCTCCCCCCCCCCACCAATTCCATGTGTTATGAGAGAAAGGACTAGAAATCTGGCCTCACAGGGCTTATTCTAGATGGTAGTAAGAATAGGAATAGGAAAGAAGGATAAGAAGAAGAAGGAGAAAGGGAAGGAGAAGGAGGAGGAAGAGAGAGAGAGAAAGAAAGAAAAAGAAAGAAAGAAAGAAAGAAAGAAAGAAAGAAAGAAAGAAAGAAAGAAAGAGAAAGAAAGAAAAAAAAAAGAAAAGAAAGATAAGGAAGGGAGGAAAACAGAAAGGAAGGGAGAGAGGAAGGGCCAATAACTACTACTTAGGCCTCAGAAATTAAACAAAAAGAAAATTTAAAAGAGATGGTGGGGGGTGTCTGGGTGGTTCAGTTGGTTGAGCAATCAACTCAGGTTTTGCTTGGGTCATGATCTCAGGGTTGTGGGATTGAGCCCTGAATTGGGCTCCGCTCTCAGCAGGAGTCTGCTTGGGATTCTCTCCCTCTCACTCTGCCCCTCCTTGCCCCCCTCCCCCACTCGCTCACTCTCTGTCTCTTTCATAAATAAATAAATAAAATCTTAAAAAAGAGAGAGAGAGAGGGTGCCTGGGTGGCTCAGTTGGTTAAGCGACTGACTTCAGCTCAGGTCATGATCCTGGAGTCCCTGGATCGAGTCCCGCATCCGGCTCCCTGCTTGGCAGGGAGTCTGCTTCTCCCTCTGACCCTCCCCCCTCTCACGTGCTCGCTCTCTCTCATTCTCTCTCTCTCAAATAAATAAATAAAATCTTTTTAAAAAAAAAGAGAGAGAGAGAGATGGCAGGGTAAAGAGAGGAGGTGTGTTAAGTCTGGGTTCTGCAGAGGAACAGAACCAATAGGAGATAGAGACAGAGATTGACAGAGACAGAGATGAGATAGAAAGAGAGCTAGAGAGAATTATTATAAGTTATTGGCTTATGTGATTATGGAGGCTGAGAAGCCCCACCATCTCCTGTCTCAAGCTGGACACCCAGGGGCATAGTCTGAAGGCCTGAGAACTGGTAGCACTGAGGACAGGAGAAGACTGATATTTCAGCTTCAGCAGTTAAGCAGAGAGAGGCTAAATCCTCCATTCCTCCACCTTTTGGTTCTGTTCAAGCTCTCATGGGATCGGAGAATTCCCACTCCCACTGGGGAGAGCCATCTGCTTTACTCAGTGCACCCCTTCAAATGCTGATCTCTTCCCAAAAACACCTTCACAGGCATACCCAGAAGTAATGTATAAGCATAAATCTGGGCACCGAGTGATCCAGTCAAATTGACACATAAAACTATCATGGCGCATCAAGAGCAGAGCTCCATTCTTACCCATTCTTACCCAACTGTTTGTCAAGGGTAGGTTTCTTAGGTCAGGTTCCAAGGAGCAGGCCCTGAGTGAGGATTTATGTGCAAGTGATTTATGAAGAAAGTACTCCCAGGGGAATTCACTAAGGGAATTGGGGTTGGGGGTGAGGATGGGGGAGCAGAACTGGGAAGAGGAGAAAGCGAACCAAGGGTCTAGAAGTCCCACGGTGAGTAGGGCTTGGACTCATGCTGCAGAGCAGCTCTGGAGTTTTAGCCTCTAATTTGTCTCAAACTGAGCTAAGAGAGCTGGGCATTCATATTCCTTTGCTGGACAGTTTATTGGTTAACAACCTCCCAGGGGAAATAAACTCCTTGGCACTTAAGTAGGCTCCGGTAGCTTGAGGGTGGTCCTTTAAAGAAAAGTCAGCGTTGCTGTTGAAAGCAACTCAGAAATATGGAGGAGGTGGGATGGCACAGAAAAATACTAAAAAAGGATTCGAGAGTACCTGAGGTGAGCACTGACTTGGTCTGTTTCAATGTGTGACTTCTGATACGTGAAGTTTTCCAGCTCATGTACCAAGCATGAGCTGAGGGCCTGAAACCCCAGCCAAGAGGGGTCAACACTGGGAAAGCAGCAAACAGCTAATGCGATATCCTATGGGTTCAGGAAGTAGGGGTATTGAGGAGGCTTGGACAACCTCAAGTCATGTCAGGGCACTGAGTTTTTGGCTGATTTGGCAGTGTCCTCCTAACATTGTCACCTGTGAGAGCCAGCTTTTGGATGCCTGGCATGAGAATGTGTGGATGGCCCATCTTAGCCAGAGAAGGTGTGACAACCCACACAAAAGCAGTTAGATTTTGAGAATTTGCCCTTCCTCCACTCTTCCCCTCCCAGGCCCCCAAGACCAGAGGAGAAGGGAATTATGCCTTGAAAAATGGAAGAAAAAGGGATATCCCAAAACCAAATATTGAATCCTAGGTGCTGTTCTGAGATGAGAAATAAGCACAGGCCAGGCCCCTTCCCAATTAAAGCTCCTTAGACCTAAACCTGGCCTGTGATCAGGGAGAGAGCTGAATTGGAGATGCAATGGAAATTTAAACTTGATGGATTTTAAATAAGTGAAGGTGAATACATGAAAGTGACCCAGAAGTTATGGAATCTACTCAAGGTCTTCTTAAGAGGTCTTGCACCTGGTAAAGAAGAGAGATTTGACATATGCATTTGGGACCAGTGGTTTGAGAAAAAATATAGTCGTTCCGTGTTTACACTTCAGTTTGCACAATAAATTAGTTATATTTGGAATTATTTACTTTTCCTGGCTGCCTCCTGTGTTGTGTCCTCAAGTAACTTCCTCTACCTTAAGTGAGCCTCCACACCAGTGTTTGCTGGGATGGTTGTGGCCTGGCAAGGCTTGTCCACTGCCTGAGGACATATCCTGCCCAATTATCATATGCCCTGAAATGTTGGAAATATTAGCAAGGCCAGGCACAAAGGAAAAGCTATAATGTAAGTGCTTAAACACCATGTGTAAGTCTAATTATTTTGCTTTTTTTTTTCAAAGAAATTAGTTCAGAAATTTGAATAGGATGGTTTCCTCTTCTTACTTTTCATTTGTAATTTCCTTTAGAATGTCTATATAAATACTTTTTTATTTTGCTTAGAATGTTTGGCTCTGGTTATATGCACATTGGTTCAACGCTTGGGGAAATTGTTACAACCGTCAGTTGAAAATTGATTCAGATGCTAATCTGAAGCTGGGAAGGTTTCCGGTTTTGTAGACATTGTCATTTTGCCACCATGCAGATGGCAGGAGCCCACTGTTGGTTTTTACCAGTATTTGGCATGCTCTGCAAAGTCCAGCTGGACAGTCCAGCTCAAGTTTTCTCTCTTCCTCTCTTCCTCCTTCCGTTCTGAGTTCCCTCACCTGCCTTCTAGCCAATCCTATTCCCAGACCTCACCTGCTTCATTTCCCACTTGAACCATGACTCTAAGATACACAGCACATCCTGTGCCAAGCCCCGAGTGTGATAAATATGATTCATTAAACACAGTGTACATCAATATTAGGTCAGGGTAAAAAATATACAGCATAATGAATGCTCTACAGTTTGAGATTCAAGAAAGTACAGTCATCTCATGGAGGGTGCTCAGTAGCATCATCAATCATGAAAGTAAAAGTGGAGTGGTTTGTAGCATTACTAAAATGCCATAAAGATAGGCTGTTTTCTACTTCCTTCTTAATCCTCCCCTAACGCTTAGAGATACAGGATTTGCAAATCATATATCTGGTAGAGTCTTGTATGTAGAAGATATAAATAGCACAACTCAACAGAAAAAAAAAAAGACAAATAACCAAATTTTAAAGTTGGCAAAAGTTTTGAGTAGACATTTTTCCAAAGAAGATATGGAAATGTCTAATAAGCACATGTAAAGATGCTCAACATCATTAGTCATCAGGGAAATTCAAATCAGAACCACAGTGAGATACCACTTTGCATCTACTTGGATGGGTATAATAAGAATAATAATACTTCTATAAAGATGGACAATAGCAAGTGCTGGTGACGATGTGGAGAAATCGGAACCCTCATACATTTGCTGGTGGGGGATATAAAATGGCACGGCCATTGTTTAAAACAGTTTGGAAGTTCCTCAAAATGTTAAACACTGAGTTACCAAATGACCCAGCAATTCCAATCTTAGATATATACCCTAGAGAATAGGAAACATTTGCTCACAAAAATGTGTACATGAGTGTTTTTGAAAGCATTATTCCTAATAGCCAAAAAGTGGAAACAAATGTCCATAAAGTGAGGAATGATAAACAAATGTGGTATTTCAATACAACAGAACATTCTTCAGCTATAAAAAGGAATAAAGTACTGATACAGACTATAACGTGGATGAACTTTCTAAAACATTCCACTAAGTTAAAGAAAGAAGACACATAGGGCTCATATCGTCTAGTTCGATTTATATAAGAAAGGCTCAGAATAGGTAAATCCAAGGAGACAGAAAGTAAATTAGTGCTTTCCAGGGGCTAGTGGTGGCAGGGAATGAATGGTGAGTAATTGCTAATAGGTTCAAAGTTCTTTTTCTTTCTTTTTTTGCTTCATTTTTTTTAAAGACTATTTTTTTAGTAGCTTTAGGTTCACAGCAAAATTGGGCAAAAGGTGCAGATTTTCCATATACCTCTTACCTTCACATAGGCACAGAATGTCCCATTATGAAGATCCCACACTAAAGTGATACATTTGTTACAATTGATGAACCTACACATGAGATATCACCCGAAGTCCACACTTTTACAGTAGGGTTCACTCTGGCTGTAGTACATTCTATGGGTTTGGACAAAAGTACAATGACACATATCCAACATTATAATAGCATACAGGGTTATTTCCCTGCCTTAAATATCTTTTAGGCCCCCTTCCATTGGTCTAACCCCTGACAACCACTAATCCTTTCATTGTTTCCATAGTTTTGCCTTTTCTAAGATATCATATAATTAGAATCATATCATGTGTATCCTTTCTGGATTGGCTTCTTTCGTGTATTAATGTGCATTTTAAACTTCCTCCATGTCTTGCATGGCTTTTCATAGTCTTTTAGCACCGAATAATTGTCCACTGTCTGGATGAACTAGAGTATATTTATCCATTCACCTACTGAAGGACATATTGGTTGCTTCCAAGTTTTGACTATTATGCAAAAAGCTGCTATAAATATCCATGTGTAGGCTTTTGTGTGGACATAAGTTTTCAACTCCTTTGGGTAAATACCAAGGAGCAGAATTGCTGGATCATATCTTGGAGTATTTTTAAGAAACTGCCACAGTGTCTTCTAAAGCACCAGCAACGAATAAGAGTTTCTTTTGCGCTACATCCTTGCCAGGATTTGGTGTTTTTAGTGTTCCAGATTTGGGCCATTCTAATAGGCATGTACTGGTATCCCATCATTCTTTTAATATGTGTTTCCTTGGTGGCTTAAGATGTGGAGCATCTTTTCCTATGCTGATTTGCCATCTGTATTTCTTCTTTGATGATATGTCTCTTCAGACCTTTTGCCCATTTTTTAATTAGGTTGTTCATTTTATCACTGAGTTTTGAGTTCTTTGTATACCTTGAATATCAGATAAATCTTCCATAAGTGTTTTCTTCCATCTGTGGCTTGTGTTTTCTCTTACCAGTGTCTTTGACAGAGCAAAAGATTTTTAGGGTTTCTTTTTTTGAGTGCTGAAACTGTTGTAAATTTAGAGGTGGTGATGGTTGTCAACCTTTACGATTAGGTTATAAAACACTGCAGTTTCTGTCTTGGGCTCTCTTTCTGCATTAGAAGTAAGCAGCCACATCGTGAGTAGTCCTCAGGGACACCTATGTGGTGAGGAACTGAGGCCTGCCCACAACCACCTGTGTAACCTTAGAAATGGACTCTCCAGCCCTGGCCATCTTGAGATGACTGTGAGCCAGAACTACCCACCTACCCCATATATTTGACCCTCAAAAATGGTGCAAGATAATAAATAATTTTTGTTTCAGCTGCTAACTTTCACAGCAATATGTCATGCAACAATTGATAAAGAATACTGTTCAGTTATCATTAAATTTTTTGACCATTTTTATGTGTTCATTCTTAAAGTCAATTTAAAGGGCATATTGATAATTTCAAATTCCAATAAACATGTAAGAAAGATTTTTAAAATGCAAAGCAATCCTTGGAATTCAGTATTTTTCTAGCTTAAAGAACAATAAGAATATGTAGAATGATGAAGATGTTATTTTTATTTTATTATTTGTTGTATTTGTTCCTATCAGTGTTGGAGCTAGCTCACAACAGAACGCATAGAGATAAATGGATAGATGATGGCTGTTAAAATAGAAATATAATATCAAAACTATGAAAAAGCAGAAAAAGCTAATATTGTTAAGGTTTTTAAGCCACAAAATTAGTTTTGAGCTTCCTGACAGGACAAAAGGGAAATTTTCCATCCTGTGGAAGAAGCACAGATTTTTTAAGAGATACAGATATTTTCCTGGTACTAAGCTCTGAAAGCAACTTATCATTGGGTTCTTAGAGAGGAAATACTAAAAATTGTGTGGATTGTATTTTTCATAATAGCCTAATAGCTAATAAAGAAGCAATTCTTTCCCCTTTTATCCCTGTATTAATTATCAGTGAAAACTGAGAGCATAATATTTGGGATCACTCTTTTTCTTTTTGCTTTATAGGATATTAAACACGTGATGAGGTAATTAAGCCTACTGATTAAATGGTTATATCAGTGTTAATTTCTTGATTTTGATAATTATACTATAGTTATGAAAGAGATTGTCCTTGCTTTTAGAAAATGCACACCGAGTATTTAGGGATAGAGAAAGAATATGTGTGTACCTTGCTCTCAAATATTTATATAGGTGTATGTGCATGTGTGTGAAAAGTAATAAAGCAAATGTAGTGAAATATTAACTATTAGATAATCTGAGTATATATAGGAATTTTTTTTATTAGTTCATCTTTTCTGGAAATCTAAAATTATTTCAAAATTTTAAAATTACTAAATAAAAAAGAAAAATGATTGAAATGGCTTTACTTTAGAGAAGATGGTCAGGGATGACCTTTCTGAGGAGGTGACATTTATGCCAGAACATGAAGTTTGGGAAAGAGCTAGACACAGAAAATGCCAGTGTTTCTCAAATTTTAACATGCATATTAATTGCCTGGAAGCTTGTTGAAATACACACACCTGGACCCCACCCCAGAGTCTCTGATACAGCAGATTTAGGGTAGGTTCTAATAATCTGCATTTTTAACAAGTACCAGATCATGCTGATGCTGCCAGTCCATGAATCATGCATGATTAGCACTGTCCTCGTCTTAGGGAGCAGCAAACACAAAGCACTAAAAAGACCTTATTCTATTTTTTTAAAAATTATTTATTTATTTGAGAGAGAGAGAGAAAGTGGGGGAGAGGGCAGAGGGAGAGAATCACCAAGCAGATTCCCTGCTAAGCACAGAGCCGGAGGCAGGGCTAGATCCCACAATCCCTGAGATCATGACCTGAGCTGAAACCAAGAATCAGAAACTCAAATGACTGAGCCACCCAGGTGCCCCTATTCTACTTTTTTAGCTTTTTTTTTTTTTAAGATTTTATTTATTTATTTAATTGACAGAGAAAGAGAGACAGCGAGAGAGGGATTACGAGCAGGGGGAGTGGGAGAGGGGGAAGCAGGCTTCCCGCCAAGCAGGGAGCCCGATGCAGGGCTCAATCTCAGGATCCCAGGACCATGACCTGAGCCGAAGGCAGTTGCCTAACCAACTGAGCCACCCAGGTGCCCCTATTTTTTTAGCTTTTAAGAAGAGGGTGAAATTAAGTCAATTTCAATTAACACAAAAAGATGTATCTGAGAACATTTGTCTGTCAAATTTCTATATATTATATACCAGCCATGTAACTGATTTCTATTACAATACTCAGGTAATTTAACTTGAGTTTTAGAAGACAATATTCAAATCTTGATGATTCAACTTCAAGTGTCTTTTTTTCCTTTTTCCTTCTCTCCTTCTCAGATATCTGCCTACAATCAAATCAAGTCTCCTTGTGAAGTATTTAAACTGTAGAACGAACACATAAATGCACTTGTGGTATTCACCAATTTAAAAGGTCCCAGGAGTAAATTCTGTTTTAATGTTAATAATCACTTCTAAGTTATAAACATTTTTCTGCTTGAATTTCAAAATGGTGTAAAAGTCCATCACAAATCTCTGGTGATTCTAAACTATATATATTTTTTGCAACACATATATCCATAAGGACGATTACCTTGATTTTACATAAAGCTATAAACAATCATGTACCTTTGCTTAAACTGCAATAAAGGAAGGTCATCTTCAATTTAACATTCACTAAGTGCTCACTGTGTGCTATGGCTATTATCACAAAGATGAACAAGGACAGCCCTCCCTGCTCACTGTGGATTTAGGACCCTAATTCCAGAGTGTATAAACTCTTGCATAGATGAAGGTGGTAATTCATCATAATTGGCATATTCCAAAAAGATACATATTTTTTCTTTACATTCACAATTATCATGAATCTGTGGGGGGGGGGGAGGTTAGCTGAACTTTAAAATTATGACTGTAAATTGCCAAAAAAAATTCTTTGGGAATTTTAACTAAAATTTTATTTATTAATTTGTTACAAAGACAATTTTGACATTAAAATCTTGTCTTATTTTTTTAAATTCCTATTCTTTTTTTTAAAGATTTTATTTATTTCTTTAGAGAGATGGAGCACATGAGCAGGGGGAGGGGCAGATGGAGAGGGAGAGAAAGAATCTCAAGCAGACTCTGTACTGAGCATGGAGTCTGACATGGGGCTCAATATCATGACCCTGAGATCATGACCTGAACCAAAAATCAAGTCAGTTGCTCAACCGACTGAGCTATCCAGGCACCCCAAACTCCTATTCTTCACTAGAAGGATTAAATATTTCCCCTCTAATTCTCCCTAGGGATTTGGAAGTTATAATGACCAATTTTTATTGTACATTATTAATTCACATCTTAACCTATATTTCCTTATCTTTGTCAGGAATTAAATATCTCTATTAAAGACAGAGATGATACTGAGAGATGATAATTTTATATACCCTCTTCTTCCCCACAAAGTATTCCAATTAAAAAAAAATTGCAGAATGTGAGATCTGGATATTTATTATCATGTTTTGGATTCTGTACCTGCTCTTCTAAGAAGTACATTTAAAATCTGTTTTGATTCTCAAAATCCTTTTATAGGGACTGGAGGCCAGGAAGGTGGTGGAGTAGGAGGACCTTAAGCTCACTCATCCCATGGATACAACTTGATAACTTTTATATCAGGGTAAATAACCCAGAAAATGTATGTAGACCAGCAGAACAAATTCCACAACTAAAGGTAGGGAAAAGGGCACATAAAAGGGGGTAGAAAGGGCAGAGAAGTGGTGGGGAGTGAAACAGACTGTGGCCCTCTAAGTGGGGGAGGGAACTGTGGGCACAGAGAAGGGCAAAAAAACAGGGTATCACACCAGAGAATCCACACTGGGAAGATGAATCCCTATAACATTTGATGTTGAAAGTGAAAAGGGCTGAATTTCATGAGTTCTTACAACCTGTGGGTCTTAAAGCCTGGAATTTTAAAACTCAGTGGGCTGGGGTCTTGGAGAGCTCCAGGGTGGTAGGAAGCTGAGTCCTTGTCCTTAAAGAGATAGCATGAAAAATAGCTCACTAAGATATAGCATAGAAAGTGCAGTTTGAAAAACGCCTGGGGCATATGGGAGGGAGAGTTATTTACTCATCTCAGAGCATGTCCAGAGAGGCAGGGATTGAAGGGAGAACCTCCAGGAACAAAGGAGCTGTCAGGTGCCATTTCCTCCTGTAGCATAAACACACAGCCAGCTGAGAGAACAAGTATGGTGTCTATACTCACTACCTAAATCACTTACACCAAGCCCCACTCCCTGCACTTCCACACATCTGCCCTTCCCAGTCATGCTTGCCTCAGTTCCAGGGCTGCAGGTCCCCTCCCCCAGAAGACCAGCATAAACTTCACCAACACCATATTTCCTGATCTATGTGCTTTGCTAACCCTCAGTCTCAACAGTGGCAGCTGGTCACCTCCCAGGGAGGATGAGCACACCTTGTTAAAACTGCACATCCACGCCTGCTTGCAGAGCAGCCCTGGCCAGCCTTGGTCTCCACAGCAACTGCCCATCCCCTATGGAAGAGGACCAGCACCATGTTGTTAAAGGTGTGCACCCCAGGAGTGCCTGACTGGCTCAGTCAGTAGAGCATTGCAACTCTTGATATTGGGGTCATGTGTTCAAGCCCCATATTGGGTGCAGAGTTTGCTTAAAAAAAAATAAATCCACTCCTTTCAAGCAGAAGGAGCCAGAGACATAGCTGACTTTTCTAACAAACAGAAACAGATACAGAGAGGTAGACAAAATGAGGAGATGGAGGAATATGTCTCAACTGAAAGAACAGGACAAAACCACAGCAAGAGACATAAGCTAAATGAATAGAAGTAATATGCCTGAGAGAGAATTTAAAATAATGATCATAAAGATACTCACTGGACTTGAGAAAAGACTGGAGGACATCAGTGAGAACCTTAACAAAGAGATAAAGAAGAACCAATCAGACAAGAAGAACACAATAAATAAAATTAAAAATACACAAGATGAAATAAATAGCAGGCTAAGGGAAGCAGAAGAAAAAAAAATAATGACAAGGAACACAGAGTAATGGAAAATAATCAAGCTGAGCGGGTGAGAGAAAAATAATATGCAAAATGAGACAGACTTAGGGAACTCAGTGACTCAATCAAGTATAATATATGCATTATAGGGATCCCAGATTCCAGAAGAAAAAAAGGGGCAGAAAATTTATTTGAAGAAATAATAGCTGAAAATTTCCCTAACCTGGGGAAGGAAATAGACATCCAGATCCAGGAGGCACAGAGATCCCCCCAGAAAAAATCAACCCTAGGAGGTCCACACCAAGACACATAGTAATTAAAATGGAAAAAAAAAATTTAAAGCAGCAAGAGAAAAGAAGACAGTTACATACAAGGGAAACCCCATAAGGCTATTGGCAGATTTTTCAGCAGAAACTTTGCAAGCCAGAAAAAAGTGATACAATATATTCAAAGTGCTGAATGGGAACAATCTGTAACCAAGAACAGTCTACCCAGCAAGGCTATCATTCAGAATAGAAGGAGAGATAAAGAGTTTCACAGACAAGCAAAAACTAAAGGAGTTCATGACCATTAAACTAGCTCTACAAGAAATGTTAAAGGGAACTCTGAGTGGGAAGAAAAGACCATAAGTAAAGGTATAATAAGTATGAAACACAAAAGCAGTAAAAATAAGTATATCTGTAAAAATTAGTTAAAGGATTAAAAAAAAAAAAAGGATGTGAAGTCTGACACCATATACCTAAAACATGGGGAAGAAGAGTAAAGAATGGGTTCAAACTCAACCAATCATCAACTTCGTAGACTGCTATATGCAAAAGACATTATATATAAGCTGAATGGTAACCACAAATCAAAAACCAATAATAGATATGCAAAGAATAAAGGGAAAGAATTTCAAGTATATCATTAAAGAAAGCCAGCAAATCATGAAAGACAGCAGGAGAAGAATCAGAGGAAAACAACCACAAAAAAAGTAACAAAATGGCAATAAATACAGATCTATCAATGATTACTTTGAATGAAAATGGACTAAATGCTCCAATCAAAAGACACAGGGTGACAGAATAGATAAAAAACAAGACCCATCTCTATGCTGCCTACAAGAGACTCATCTCAGACCTAAATTCACCTGCAAATTGAAAGTGAGGGAAATATCTATCATGCAAATGGATATCAAAAGAAAGCCAAAGTAGCAATACTTACATTGGACAAAATAGCCTTAAGACAAAGACTAACAAGAAACAAAGAAGGACACTATATAATAATAAAAGGGACAATCCAACAAGAAGATAAAACAATTGTAAATTATTTATGCCCCCAACATGGGATTACCCAAATACATAAAACAGTTAATAACAAACATGAAGGAACAAATAAATAGTAATAGAATAATAGTAGGGGTATTTAATACCACATTTACATCAATGGACAGATCATCCAACCAAAAAATCAACAAGGAAACTGGATTTGAATGACACACTGGACCAGATGGATTTGACAGACATATTCAGAACATTGCATCCTAAAACAGCAGAATACACATTCTTTTCAAGTGCATATGAAACATTCTCCAGAATAGATTACATTTTAGGCCACAAAACAAGTCTCAACAAATTCAAAAAGATCAGTCATACCACGCATCTTTTCTGACCACAACATTATGAAAGTAGAGATCAACTAAAAAAAAAAAAAAATCTGGAAAGAGCACAAATACATGGAGGTTAAATAACATGCTCCTAAACAGTGAATGGGTCAATCAGGAAATCAAAGAAGAAATAAAAAATTACATGGAGAGAAATGAAAATGAAAACACAATGGTCCAAAACCTTTGGGGTGCAGCAAAATTGGTACTAAGAGGGAAGTTTATACCAATACAGGCCTAGGTCAAAAAAAATCTCAAATAAGCAACCTAACTTTATATTTAAAGGAACCAGAAAAATAAGAACAAATAAACCCAAAACCAGCAGAAGGAAGGAAATAATAAAGATTAAAGTAGAAATAAATGATATAGAAACTAATAAAATCAATAGAACAGATCAATGCAACCAGAAGCTGGTTCTTTGGAAAAATCAACAAACTCGATAAACCTCTAGCTGTTCTCACAAAAAGAGAGAGAGAGAGAGGATCCAAATAAAATCACTAATAAGAGGAGAAGTAACAAC
The DNA here is from genome assembly GCF_029215605.1 of Mirounga angustirostris. Taxonomy (NCBI): domain Eukaryota; kingdom Metazoa; phylum Chordata; class Mammalia; order Carnivora; family Phocidae; genus Mirounga; species Mirounga angustirostris. The sequence goes on along the minus strand of NW_026991709.1, from coordinate 138,084,351 downwards.
CAACACCACAGAAATACATACAATTTTAAGGGAATATTATGAAAAACTATATGCCAAATGGACAACCTAGAAGAAATGTATAAATTCCCAGAAACATATAAACTACCAAAACTGAAACAGAAAGAAATAGAAAATTTCCAGCAATGGCATTGAATCAGTAATCAAAAAACTCCAACAAACAAAAGTCCAGGACCAGACAGCTTCATAGGAGAATTCTACCTAACATTTAAAGAGGAGTTAATATCTAATCTTCTCAAACCATTCCAAAAAATAGAAGAGGGAGGAAAACTTTCAAATTCATTCTATCAGGCCAGAATTGCCATAATACTAAAACCAGGTAAGGACACCACAAAAAAAAGAGAACTATGGGGCAATATCTCTGATGAACACAGATGCAAAAATCCTCAACAAAATATTAACAAACTGATTCCAACAATACATTTAAAAAAATCATTCACCACAATCAAGTGGGATTTATTCCTGGGATGTAAGTATTGTTCAGTAGTCACAAATCAATCAATGTGATATATCACATGAACAAGAGAAAGCATAAAACCATGTGATCATTTGAACAGATGCAGAAAAAACATTTGACAACGTACAACATCCATTCATAATAAAATCCTTCAACAAAGTAGGTTTAGAGGGAACATACCTCAACATAATAAACGCCTTATATGAAAAACTCATAGCTAACATCATACTCAATGGGTAAAACTGAGAGCTTTTCCCCTAATGTCAAGAACAAGACAAGGCTGTCCATTCTCAACACTTTTATTCAGTATAATACTGGAAGTCCTAGCCACAGCAATCAGACAATAAAAAGAAATAAAAGACATCCAGATTGATAAGGAAGAAGTAAAATTTTCACTCTTTGTAGATGACATGATACTATATATATAGAAAACCCTAAGTACACCACCAAAAAACTGAACTTATAAACAAATTCAGTAAAGTTGCAGGATACAAAATCTATGTACAGAAATCTGTTGCATTTCTATACACTAATAATGAAGTAGCAGAAAGAGATATTAAAAAAACAATCTAATTTACAATTGCACCCAAAATAATAAAATACCTAGGAATAAACTTAACCAGAGAGGTAAAAGACCTACACTCTGAAAACTATAAAACATTGATGAAAGAAACTGAAGACGACACAAAGAAATGGAAAGACATTCCATGCTCATTGATTGAAAGAACAAATACTGACTGTCAAATTATCCAAAGCAATCTACACTTTGAATGCAATAGCCAAATAGCCAAATACAATCTGAAATAGCCAAATACAATCTTGAAAAAGAAAAACAAAACTGGAGGTATCACAATTCCGGACTTCAAGCTCTATTACAAAGCTATAATCATCAAGACAGTATGGTACTGGCACAAAAACAGAGACATAGATCAATGCAACAGAATAGAAAACCCAGAAATAAACCCACAATTATATCATCAATTAATCTTTGACAAAGGAGGCAAGAATATGCAATGGGGAAAAGTCAGTATCTTCAACAAATGGTGTTGGGAAAACTGGACAGCTACATGCAAATGAATGAAACTGGACCACTTTCTGACATTATACACAAAAATAAACTCAAAATGAATTAAAGACCTCAATGTGAAACATGAAGCCATAAAAATCCTAGAAGAAAGCATGGGCTGTATTTTCACTGACATTGGCCATAGTAAGATCTTTCTATATATGTCTCCTGAGGAAACATAAACAAAAGCAAAAATAAACTATTGGGACTATATCAAAATATAAAGCTTCTGTACAGCAAAGGAAACAATCAACAAAACTAAAAGGGAGAAGATATTCACAACAACATATCTAATAAAGGGTTAGTGTCCGACGTATGTAAAGAACATATATAACTCAACACCAAAAAAACCCAAATAATCCAATTAAAAATGGACAGAAGACATGAACAGACATTTCTCCAAAGAAGACATACATATGGCAAACAAACACATGAAAAGATGCTCATCATCACTGTTCGTCAAGGAAATGCAAATCAAAACTACAATGAGATATCACCTGACACATGTCAGAATGGCTAAAATCAGACACACAAGAAACAATAAGTGTTGGTGAGGATGTGGAGAAAACGGAACCCTTGTGCACTGTTGGTGGGAATGCAAACTGGTGCAGCCACTGTGGAAAACAGTATGGAAGTTCCTCGAAAATTGAAAATAGCGCTACCCTATGGTCTAGTAATTGCACTACTAGGTATTTACCCCAAAGATACAAAAACACTAATTCAAAGGGATCCATACACCCTTATGTTTATTGCAGCATTATTTATGATAGTCAAGTTATGAAAGCAGCCTAAGTGTCTATCAACAGAGGAATGGGTAAAGAAGAAGTGGTATACACATATACAATGGAAGATTATTCAGCCATAAAAAAGAATGAAATCTTGCCATGAATGGAGCTAGAGAGCAAAATGCTAAGCAAAATGTCAGTCAGAGAAAGACAAATACCATATGATTTCACTCATATGTGGAATTTGAGAAACAAAATAAATGAACAAAGGAAAAAAAAAGAGAGAGAGACAAACCAAGAAATAGACTTTTTAACTATAGAGAACAAACTGATGGTTATCAGAGGGCAGGTGGTGGGGGAAATGTGTGAAATAAGTGTGGGGATTAAAAGGGGACACTTATCATGATGAGCCCTGAGTAATGTATACAGTTGTTGGATGGCTACATTGTACACCTGAAACTAATGTAACACTGTATGTTAACTATACTGAAATTAAAGTAAAACAATAAATATAAAAAATCCTACTATTGGAGTACAGACTAAACAATTCTGTTACTACCATACATATATACTGGAATTAAACAACTAAGTAAGTGGATGGCAGATCTGTGGGAGCCAGTTTTCTCACCGTTAGAGTAGGAGGTTATAGATAAGCATGGAGAGGAGGCTTGAATGATTCATCAGGCAATGGATTGGAGTTGGAGACATCAGTATAAATTCCTGTCTAGCTTAATATATATAATATATATGCATGTATATATGAATATATATACAGATAGTTAAATATAGAAATATTTAGAGAAATGTTAATGTATACTGATTAGTATACACATGTATATCTTCTTGCTCTGTCAGCTGAATGGAACTGGAGGCAAAAACATCCTAGTAGCAATTAGCACATCTAGCTCCCAGATATTAGTTTCTTTCTTTTTTTTAAAAGATTTTATTATTTTATTTATTTGACAGAGAGAGAGGGAGCACAAGCAGGGGGAGAGGCAGAGGAAGAAGCAGGCTCCCCCCTGAGCAGGGAGCCCGATGTGGGGCTCCATCCTAAGACCCTGAGATCATGACCTGAGCCAAAGGCAGATGCTTAACCGAGTCACCCAGGTGCCCCCAGGTCTTGATTTCTAATAGCATTCCCCTGTAAACAGAATCAGGGCTTCTTGGAGAAATGGATGATTCTAGGATTGGGACAGAAAATATAGAAGATGAGCCTGGAGTATCTTACCAGAAAGTAATGAAGTGCTAGAAAGTAATGTAGTGCTAGAAAAAAGGGAACTAAAGCCCACAATATTGGGGATGTGTAAAATGAAAACAGAAACCAGCTGAACGAGTTCCAAAGCTAGAACAATTTGAATAATAAAGTATTATTATATTAGAACCAAAAATCAGCATACAAGATAATATATCTGTACAAATATAAATATATGATTGAATTAAACAATAAACAAGAAGAGACAAATCTCCCATTAAAAAATTCTAAATAATTTGTGTAGATTACTTTGTCTCTAGAAAAGAAGGAAGAACATAAATCCCCACTCCAAAGGATGCGCTATTCATAGGGACTTCCTTTCAAAAAGTATAGTAAGGAAATAGGCTATAAAAAGAATGACTATACAGTGGGGAAGGCTGACAAACACTACCTCAGCCAGGTGATCAAGGCTAACATCAACAGTCATAACCCATGTTGATAGTATATACCCTTGATAAGATGTGACAAGAGTGGCACTTTACTTCTATGGTTTTCCTTTCCAAAATTCATAGCCCCAGTCTAATCATGAAAAAATATCAGACAAATTCCAATTGAGGAGGATTCTATAAGATACCTGACCAGCACTTCTCAAAATTGTCAAAGTCATCAAAAATAAAGAAGTCTGAGTAACTGTCATAGCCAAGAGAAGCTAAAGACAATGACAACTCAATGCAATGGGCTATCCTGGATGGCATCCTAGAACAGAAAAAGGATATTCGATAAAAAGTAAGGAAATCTGGTGGGGGTGGGAGGGATGGGGTGGCTGGGTGACAGACACTGGGGAGGGTATGTGCTATGATGAGTGCTGTGAATTGTGTAAGACTGTTGAATCACAGACCTGTACCTCTGAAACAAATAATACATTATATGTTAAAAAAAAAAAAAAAAAAAGAAGATAGCAGGGAGGGAAAAATGAAGGGGGGAAATTGGAGGGGGAGATGAACCATGAGAGACTATGGACTCTGAGAAACAAACTGAGGGTTCTAGAGGGGAGGGGGGTGGAGGATGTGTTAGCCTGGTGATGGGTATTAGAGAGGGCACGTACTGAATGGAACACTGGGTGTTATACGCAAACAATGAATCATGGAACACTACATCAAAAATTAATGATGTGATGTATGGTGATTAACATAACATAATAAAATTTAAAAAGTAAGGAAATCTGAATGGTATGGACTTCCAACTAATAACAATAATGTATCAGTATTAAAAAATAATGTATGAATACTGGATAACTAATTGTAACATATGTAGTACTAATATAAGATGTTAATAACAGGAAAATTAGGTGCTTCATTTATGGGAACTTTCTGTACTATCTTCATAATTTTTCTGTAAACCTAGAACTTTTCCAAAGAATAAAGTTTATTTTTAAAAACATATTAAAAACAATTATTAAAATAACTAGTATTTATGGAATCACTCCTCATTCCTGGGAAGTAGTGAGTTTTTGTTATGAAAGATAACATAGTTTTCAGAAAATGATCAAAACATGAATGTAGGGTATAATGAATTGTCATAGAACAAATACTACTGTAACAACTTTGGTCAAGAAATAAAACACAGCCAATTACTCAGAAGCCTCAGCATATCACTCTCCAATACGACCCTTGTCCTTTCCCCCTTGTCAGCAACCACTCTCCTAACTTCTATGATAGTTATGATACTAACTAATTCAGTGATACTCACTTTTTTGCTTTTCTGTAGAATTTTTCTGCTCATGCATGCATACTTAAATAATGTAGTTTAACTCTTTTGAATTTAAATGATCATAAATATACAACATATATTATTTTAAGACTGCTTCCTTTCACTCAATATTATGTTTGTGAGATTTATCCATGTTATTTTGAGTAGCTGCAGTTCATCTTTTATTGCTTTTTAGTATAGTATCTCAATGTATGTATATCGTACAATTTCTTTACCCGTTGCACTATGGATAGATAATGAATTGTTCCTAGGGTTTGCCTTTTGCAAACAATGCTGCTATGACAGCTCTTACATATGTATCCTGATCTTTTTTTTAAAAATATTTTATTTATTTATTTGACAGAGAGAGAGAGACAGCGAGAGAGGGAACACAAGCAGGGGGAGTGGGAGAGGGAGAAGCAGGCTTCCCGCCAAGCAGGGAGCCCGATGCGGGTCTCGATCCCAGGACCCTGGGATCATGACCTGAGCCGAAGGCAGATGCTTAACGACTGAGCCACCCAGGCGCCCTAGGTATCCTGATCTTAATATTCATCACTTTTCCAGGGATATATACTTTAAGTGGATTTGCTAGGTCTTGGGTATGCATACAGTCAACTTTACTAAAAAAAAAAAAAAAAGAAAAAGAAAAGCCTAATTATTTTCCAAAATGATTTACCAATTTACACTCCCCAAAGAAGTGCATGAGCATTTGTATTGCTTCACATCTTTGCAACATTTCATATTGCCAAACTTTAAAAATCTTTTTCCTACCTGTTGGGCAGGCAATGATCCATCAGTCTAGTTTTACTTTGCATTTTCCTAGTTATTGATGGGGATGTTTAAAATATTGCACTTTTCATAAGTTTATTGGCCTAATGTATTTCCTTGTTTGTTAAATGCCTGTCCTAATCTTTTGTGTTTCAGTGAGGCATTTATCAGAGGAAATTCTGATTTAAAAACCTTAATTGACAACACGGAGCCTTTAAAAGGATGCGGTGATGTTAAAATGAATATAACTCATCATTCCTGATGCACTTAAAAATCATTTCACTTGGACCTTGAACCCCTTTTAACATCTCACTGCCAAACCAAGCCAACAATAAATTGTAAATGCTAGAGGAAAATTAATACACTTAAATTCATTAATGTGCCTACATCAGGAAGATGAATTGCACAAAGCTCTTAGCTACAATCTCTAAAATATATTGTAAATACTTTTGAAACTCCTTCAGGTAGTGTACTGACTTAAATTTCAGCTTGAATATCTGAGATACCACATTATTTTTCGTATAGGCTTAAATTTTCGATGGATTGCTACTGTAATACAGAAATACAGAAAGCTTAATGGCAAAATCATTTACTGAGTTTTTCTCTACTGAGAGTAAAGGTCCTGGTGGAAATTGGTTTGGTAAGTTGAACCCTGTCTTTAAGAGACAAAGGTCTACACCTAAATTAGGCATAATTTGTGGACTCTATGCAGGTGATTTGCAGAAATATCAAAGTAATTGAGTTCTTCTTACTGAAAGTAAGGTATTAATATTTTAAGATACAATGAATACTATAGCATAATTATAAATATATAGGGTTCCCATGACATATTTCTATCCTACAAAATATTGACATTAATCAAATTGTGAAGCAATTTGTAGGCTAATTTATTTTATTAAAATATATTTAATTCCTGTTATACAAAAAGTTTGCAGGAGTTCTCTATTTTGATAAAATATATAGCATGTGTATTCATACTAGGGGTTATTAGGTTTTGTTTGTTTCTTTGGAAGGTTATTTAAAACATCCTAACATTGCTATTTGATTCTACTATTAAGTCCAGAAGTGTTATAGCAAACTGACTTAAGATACACATTTGAAAGCAACTTCAACTTTTAACTATGACAAAGTAACTGGTACCAGACATGTCCTCTTGACAAAAAGAACTATTAAATTGGAAAAAATATATAAAGTCACTGTGTCAGAAATTGAATGAAGGCTGGATAAAACTGTGATCCTTGAAACAAGACGAATAGAAGACATGAGCCGATCACTCCACAGTCACCTCATCTTTCCCCAAATCAGGAAAGTATAGTTAACAGGACTGATGGTCTTAACTGATCAAAAGAAGAGATTGGTGATCCAGGCTGCTGAAACATCTGGCATTTACAAGGCTGTTACCTGAGAAATGAAACTATGCTGATGGGGGGCCCAACAGTGTGTGTGGGGATTGACTGTGAGTCCTTAGCCAAGGACTGGGCTGCATATATGCAGAGTGAGATTTCACAGGCGTACAGGGTTGGTTTTTCAGGGCTGATAACCAAACAGTAATACTAGAGGGCATACCATGCCAGAATTCACTGGTGTCCAGCCCAGATGAAATGAAGAAACTCATCATTCAGTTGAGATTCAGAGAAATTATATCTTAAGTGAAAGGATCATGCTAGAGTAAGGATATTCCCTGGGATAAAGTTAAAAGCTAAATATAAATAAGCTCTAATAAAGAATATCAAGCCTGAAAAGAATTAAAGTATCTACCAGTGATTTATATCAGCCAAAAAAAAAAAAAAAGGTCAACATTTAAGGAAGACAACATAATCCAGATTCCCTATAATTTATGATCCATTATGTCCAGCATATAGCTAAAAGTTACTACAAGAAAACAGAATAAAAAATGTGAACAATATTTAAGAGAATAAGTAGTCTATGTAAATTAATACCAAATATCTAGATGTTGAAATTAGCAGACAAGGAATTTAAAGCAGCTTTTATAAACATTTTAAAGGAAAATATGATCATGATGAATGAACACTGATAGAGTATCTCAGAATAGGAATGGAAATCATAAATATGAACCAAATGGAAGTTATAAAGTTGAAAAGTATAACATTTGAAAAAAAACACTGGTAGCATTAATCATAGATTGGAAACATAAGAAATATCACTGAGCTCAACGAAAGCAATATGAATTTGAACGACAGAGAGAAAATAAAAGAAAATGAACAATGTAGGACATGTGGAACAATATCAGAAGCTATAACACAATCATAATTGGAGTTTGAGGAGAGGAAGGATGAGAGATAATAGTGCAATAAAAAATATTTAAAGAATAATGACCAAAATTTTTGAGTTTGATGAAAACACAACTGTTTTTAAAAAAACTAAATAAAATCATTTGATTTAAAATAAGGGGCATACATTTTCATTGTATGTGGCTTTCTTTTTTTTTTCCTTTAAGTTTTCATCTATTTGTGGTGAAGAAGAAAAAAATATTAACACAGACTCATGAGGGTAACATGCTAAAGTTCAGGATATCCGAAGTTGTAAAATTGAAATAATAACTTGTGTGGATAAATCAAAATAACGATTCAACAATTAAATCTACAATGAATATATTTTCAAATTACCAAGCATCTAATTTCATTTTACAAGCTTATGCTTGCATTCTTTATAGCTGATGATCACATAATTCTTTATAAATGATATGTGATGATGAAGTTCTGCATAATCTTAGAATATTCATCAAGAGACATATGTATCAGTGGTAAATCACTTTTGACTTATAAAATGCCAGTAGATAAAGAGCAATCTTCTACCCTTCATGTGAAAATGTGTGATCCACAGTAAACCAAGATATTGAATTAAAATTTCTCAGACCAAAAATTTTTTTAAATTAATAATAAATTACACTGTTTTATAGTTGTGTTCTTGGGGGGATGCTAATAGAATCATAGGGAAGACTGAAGGAGATCAAAGAAATGAAAAGAAGCAAAGAAGCTTCTGTCACTGTCAAACTGTGACTAATCATTCACAGTTTGAATGGTAATTTGGGAGTAACTCTGCTGAGTATTTCTGGCTCAGGGTCTCTCATGAGGTCGTTTTCAAGATGTTGGTCACAGTTGTAATGTCTGAAGGTTAATCAGCGCTAGAGGATCCACTTCTAAGGTTGGTTTACTTACATGACTATCAAGCTGGTGATAGCTTTTAGCAGGAGCCTCGGTTCTTCAATGTGGACTCTTCCAGGTCTGCTTGAGTATCCTTACATTATGGTGGCTGATTCCTCCTAGGAAGGGAGGAAAGGAGAGGAGGGGAGGGAAGGGAGAACAAGGGGAGGGCAGAGGGAAAGAGAGAGAGAGAGAGAACCAGGTAAAAGCTATATCCTTTTTATGATCTAGCTTTGGGAGTTAGATAGAAACTGTAGATTCTATTTATTAGAGGTAAGCCACTAAGTTTGGCCCAAATTCATGGAGAAAGGAATGAAATTCTACCTTTTAAAGGGAGAAGTGTCAAAGGATTTCAGGACATATTTTGAAACCATCACAACAGCCTTGTCAGGTCTGCCACTGGAATGAATCAGCTCCAAATATTTTATTCTGGTTTTATATCACTCTGGTGAAAATTAAAGTGAAGGGAAAGTCATATTGTCATATTTTGTTCATGAACCTACTCTTTGGTGAGAGAGTGTCAAGATATCTTGGTTTACATTTCAACTAAAAGTACACATAATAAAAATTAATAACTTCCTAAGAGGAGTTAGGGTTTTATTATTTTGATTTGTGTAATACCAGTGGTTTGGATATTAGGTATCAGCAAAACAGTAAAATTCCTCAATATATGGCATTAGGAAATTTGAAAATCACTTGTGTAAAATGAAAATTAAATGTATCAAATACTTACATACCAAATATAGCTCCATATCATATTGCATATTCTTTGGCTAGCACAGTACTAACAACAGTGTTCACAAGATTTAAGACCTTCTGTATTGCTTTTCAATCCAATATTTCAAGTACAGTTAGATTTTTCATCTTACCCAACCATGGATTTCTACTCTTCAATAGTTTCTCTGAGCATATGGTGTAACTGCTCATTAAATTCCTTCCTCTTCCAACTGTATTTCAATTAGTGGTAACATTTTTCTGTTACAAACTCTTGAACTGAGTTCTACTACCACTAAAACAGTTCTTACTTTAGAGATGAATAAAATCTTCTTAATTTTTTTTCTGAACTGAGGCTGTTAACCTCTCAGAATATGAGAAATGTTCATTGTTTTCCTTGTACACGCAACCCAGAACCAACTTCAGCTGGTCCTCTCTCCCTCTCCTCTCCTCAAATAAGTTTCATACAGAGATAACTCAAGGTTCTTAAAGAAATAACATTGTAATTGCTTCTCTACTGAACTCAGGAAACCATGATGCATTTTCTGTTTTTCTAAGACAGTGTTTTTCTAGCCATGCTCCTTGGAGTCCCTACGTTCCTCAGAATTCTTCAAGAGTGGGCAAAGCTGGGGTGGAAGAGGTGGGTCTGCGCTCTCCAATCCCACCTTATTCTACTCCAAAAAGAACTACCTCAATTGCATCTTTCACATGCAGAATTTATAAATAAGATGTCATGAAAAGAGTAGTTTCAGCTAAAAGTAAGTTTGAAGACCACTAATCTAAGGCAGTGGCCAAAGCAAAAACAAACAAACAAAACCACTGACTGTAAGGAAAAACTAAGTGAAGGAGAGCAACCTACTCTAGAGTTGGCCTTTATGGCAAATTCTGCTTCTGAGAAAATCAGCGTTCCTCTAACACAAGTTCTCAAAGGATGCTCCCCATTGCGATAGTGGATTCTGGAACACAGTGAGATTTCTGGAAAATAAATAAATGAAGTCCTTCTCTATCTCCTAGCTTTGATTCCAACCACCCTTCTAACTTTCTCCTATCCTCATTATAGTCCCCACCATTAGCACCCACACTTCTCAAAGCCTTTCAGTGGCTATATCCATCCAGCATCACTCCAAGCCTCCACTAAATCCTACTTTCTTTCCTGCTTCCTTATCAAAACTTACCTGCCCTGGGGCCCATTTCCTCATTTCTTTGTGATGTATTAGTTAACCTGGTAACCAATTTGGCCCAGAGTGATAATGGCTTAATAAATAACCATTCCTTCAATCATTTGCATAATCACTGACTAACTTACTCAACTAATATTTATCAGGCTTTGTATTCCTAGAAAAAAAATTAATAATTTAAGCAATTATGTTTGGCCAGTGGAGTGACATATTCAGTTAGGGAAGCTCTATATGGCACCTCATGAATCTCTGCTGCTTTCCAAATGGAGAATTTATGAGAGTTTGTGGCCTTACAATCCTTATTTGTGTGTTGGTGGGCGTGGGAGGAAGGGCTGTTTCTAGGCAAAATAGTCTTACTCTGACACTAACTACTTGCACAATTTTGAACAAGTTACTTCAACTGCCTAATCTGTTTCCACACCTGTAACATGAGTGACCTAGAGCCAGTTATCTTTAAGCCTCTTTATAAATCTTTATTCAGTCTTGGGATTGTCATTTTCAACATGAGGTATCTTCTTTTGCTGTCTCCTTCCATAATATACCTGTCACTATAATAAGACATCTCTTCATCTACTACCCCCAAAAAGGAATAACTAATAAAAACTCAGGAATATATTCTTTTAAAGGATAGCTTTTTACAAGCAATTCCATTTATTTAAGACCTATTTATTGAGTTCCTCCTATATGCCAGGCAGTTAAGACAGACATAGCTCCTACCTACCAAAGACATATTACCTAGAAAAAGTAATAAAACAATATGTCATATATGGTTATTATACATTTATTGTTAGGAACTCATGGTAGACACCATTTAAACAGAGATATCCTTACCTTTTTATAGCCCTCTACATATCAAAATGCTTGGCTTACAATTAGTGTGTCTTGTCTCTTATTTCATTGAGGGACTATCCCAGTTCAATATTTTCATAAATAGATAGCCAACTTAAAGAAAATGGGGTTCTTTTTTTCCCAAAAATTTTATTATAAAAATTTTCAAATGTACAAAGATGAAAGAATAATATATAGATCACCTGTAAGGGCACTTCTTAGATTCTCCACATAACAGTTCACTACATCACATTAATATTTATCCACCTCTCTATTCCTGTCTATTCAGAAGACAGAGATTTTAAAAACAATATTGTAAATGGGATTAAATTAACAAAAAATGATAATAAACTGGGAAGATTCATAGTTTATCTTTTGCCATTGTTTATTTAAATAAGAGAAACTGGGGTATGTTTTGCTCACTACATTTTATGTTCTAGTTAAATTATAAAAAAATTAGGGCGCCTGGTGGCTCAGTCAGTTAAGCATCTACTTTCGGCTCAGGTCTTGATTCCAGGGTCCTGGGATCGATCGAGCCCCTCATCGGGCTCCCTGCTCAGCAGGGAGCCTACTTCTCTCTCTCGTTCTGCCTGCAGCTTCCCCTGCTTGTGCTCTCTCTCTCTGTGTCAAATAAATAAATAAAATCTTTTAAAAATAAATTATAAGGGTGCATGGGTGGCTCAGTCATTAAGTGTCTGCTTGTGGCTCAGGTCATGATCCCAGGGTCCTGGGATCTAGCCCCGCATCGGACTCCCTGCTCTGTGGGAAGCCTGCTTCTCCCTCTCCTACTCCCCCTTCTTGTGTTCCTCTCTCACTGTCTCTCTCTCTGTCAAAAAATAAATGAAATCTTTAAAAAAAATAATAAAAATTTTTTTTAAAATTGGCACTACAGTATGAAAATATCAGTAATTTCTCCATATCTGAAGATAGATTTTCTAATTCCTTAAATGGAAGATAGAATATGTTTTTTTAAGGATAGTTTTTATAAACAACTTTGTTTATTTAAGACATATGTACTGAGCTCCTTCTGTGAACCAGGCAATGAAGACAGACACAGCTTTTACCTAACAGGAACATACTGCCTAGAAAAAGCAATACAATAAAGCTGCGTGCCATATATAATTATTATACATTTACCATTAGGAACTCTTAGAGGATACTGTTGTGCATGGCCCAGCCCCCCTTAAGGACCATGACACTCATTTTCCCAAGTGTCAGGAGTTTTGAGGGCTGAAAGCTGACAGCTAAATCTTTCTTTGGGGCTTACCCTCAGCAGCAGAGAACTACCTTACCCAAGAATTGGCCCCTCTTGGGGGGAAGATCATACTCTAATCTGGTCTATGTAGGAGTATAAAGAACCAGCCCTCCTGCCTCAATGGGGACCTATCTGAAGGTCATCCCAGTTTCAGAGCTCCCTATGGGTCCAGTTGAAGTCTTTATTGAGACCGAGTCAGAGCTCCACTTTATCCAAACTTATTTCTTTTTTACTCCCCCATGGGTGTTGACTCCAAGTGATTCCCTAATAAATTATCTCCAGGCAAACCTCCATCTTAGAGTCTGTGTTTCAGGCCATCTAATCTAACTGAAAACCCATTGCACTAGAATGAGTTCTTTTTCTTATTAGAATTTTCATTGTATAGCTCTTACAATGTCATAACTAATATACTGTTTCATGTACATTATAAATGTGTGTAGACTTACACACAATATAGAAATGTTAATTTCTACAGTAGGAACTATTATTATCTCCATTCACAGATATCTCATTGGAAGCAAAAAGATTCAGTTATACAATCAAATGGAATTTCTCTCTCTGGAATATAAGCGTGGCTCAAATATGCAAATCAATACATATGATATATCACATTAATAAAATGAAAGATAAAAATTTTATGATTATCTCAATAGATACAGGGAAAGCATTTGACAAAATTCAACAACCTTTTGTGATAAACACTATCAACAAATTAGGTATAGAAGCAATATAGGCCAACAAAATAAAGGTCATATGTGACCAATCGACAACTAATATCATACTCAACTGGGATAAGTTCCCCTCTATATCAGGAACAAGACAAGAGTGCCCACATTCAGCACTCCTAGTCAACATAGTACTGAAAGCCTAAAGACGCCAAACAAGTAGGAAGTAAAATTGTCTTCCCAGTTGAGGGGATCTTATATAGAGAAAATCCTAAAGACTCTGCCAAAAACTGTTAGAACTAATAAATGCATTTAGTGAAATTGTAAAATACAAAATCAACATAGAAAAATCAGTTGTGCTCTATACACTAATAATGAACTATCTGAAAAAGAAATAAACAATCTCATTTGAAGTAGCATCAAAGATAAATACTGAGGAAGAAATTTAATAATGAGGTAAAAGGTCTGTACACTGGATATCCCAAGACAATGATGAAAGAAATTGAAAAAGACACAAATAAATGGAAAGATATCCTAAATTCATGGATTGGAAGAATTGTTAAAATATCCATACAACCCCAAATTATCTACAGATTCAATGCAATCTCTATCAAAATTCCAATTCCAATATTGCACAGAAGTACAAAAACAATCATATTAAATCATAAAGTACTCTGAATAGCCAAAACATTCCTGAGAAAGAAAAACAAAGCTGGAAGCATCACATTTCCTGATTTTAATCCTTATTACAAAGCTATAATTATCAAAACTATATGCCAGGATGGAGTAGAGAGCCCAGAAATAAACCCACATACATATGGTCAAGGGAGCCAAGAATATTCAATGGGGAAAGGATAATCTTTTCAATAAATGGTGTTAGGAAAATTGGATAGCTACAACCAAAAGAATGAAATTAAACTCCTACCTTATATCACGCACAAAAATTAACTAGAAATGAATTAAAGACTTAAATATAAGACCCAAAGCTATAAACTCCTGGGAAAACATATGGTAAAAGCTCTTTGACTTTGATCTTGACAATTTTTTTTGGATATGATATCAAAAGTACAAACAACAAAAAGACAAAAGTAAACAAGTAGGACTACATCTAACTAAAAAGCTTCTGCACAGGAAGAGTAGCAATCAATAAAATGAAAAGCCAACCTAAGAAATGAGAGAAAATATTTGCTAACCATCTATCTGATAAGGTGCTGATCTAAAATATGTAAGGAATTTATGTAAAAGATTAGCCAAAAAAAAAAAAAACTGAATAAAAAATGCATAGAGGACTTGAATAGACCTTTTTCAAAAAAAGGTGGCCAAGAGGTACATTAAAAGTTGTTCAATATCCCTAATCATAAGGGAAATACAAATCAAAACCACAATGAGATATCACCTCACACCTGTTAGAATGGCTATTATCAAAAAGACAAGAAATAGCAAGTATTGATGAGGATGTGCAGAAAAGGTGACCCTGTGCACTGTTGGTGGAAATGTAAATTGGTACAGCCACTATGGAAACCACTATGCAGTTTCCTCAAAAATTAAAAATAGACCTATCATATGATCCAGCAATCCTAGTTCTGGGTATACATCCAAAGGAAAGGAAATTGCTATCTCAAAGTGATAACTGCCCCTCCATGTTCATTACATCATTATTCACAATCTAAGTGTGAAAAAACCTAAGTGTCCATCAAAGGATGAATGGATAATGGAAACATGATATACACATATAATGAAATATTATAAAAAAATCTTGACTTTTGTGACAACATGGATGGGCCTTGAGGACATTATGCTAAGTGAAATAAGTTAGGCAGAGAAAGAGAAATACGGAGTATTCTCACTTACATGTGGAATCTAAAGAAGCCAAACTCATATAGATAGAGAATAGAAATGTCCTGGGGGTCTAAAGGTTGGGGGAAACAAACTTCCTATGATAGGATGAATAAGTTCTGGGGATCTAATATACAGCATATAATAATATAGTAAACAATATTGCATTATGTATATAAAGTTACTAAGAATATAGATTTTAAATGTTATTACCACAAAAAAATTGGCAATTATGTGAGGTGATGGATGTGTTAACTAACATTGTGCTAATCATTTTGCAATAATAGGTATAGCAAATCATTACATTGGACCTTAAACTTACATATGTTTTATCTCAATTATAGCTCAATAATGCTGGAGAGAGAAAAAATTATGAAGTCAACCTAACAATCTCTGTCATCCTATACGTTATTACCCTCCAGATTTATTCAGGGATTAACTGTACATTATTATACTTGTCAAACTGGAGATGACTTCAAGATCAAAGGCATGAGAAGGATGGTTGCTCCCCCCATGATGATTTCACAGCTTCACCTATGAAATGTGGAAATGTTGAAAATGTTGCAGATGGAAGCAGCAGAGAACAATTCTAGCTAGCCTATATAAAGGAAAGCTATTTTGCCATTTAGTGACAGTTGCATTATTTAAATATGAATGCAAGTAAACAGTGGAGAGAAGGAAAGGAAAAGAGCTAATAGAGGGAAATGAAGGTGAATCAAAAAGAAAGTTAAGACAATGTCTGATTTAAATAGTATATTTCAAGTCAGGGCTCCAGAACAAAATGTCAAGAAGCTTTGGGGGCAGTCAGGATACAGTAAATGATGTAAGTAATAAAATGAAGATGACATAATTTTACCAAACCAGATTTCCACGGAGTAACAGAAGTCCTTTGAATTATAATGCTCTATATTTAATGATGCTCCTTGGCATATGGGAAAAATCAATATTCATTTATTCCTTTCAAAAAAATGCTCAAAGAGCAATTCCTAGAACTACTTACTAGGTGGGGCAGGTAAGATAAGGGGAAGGGAACTAGCTATTTTAGAGCTTTAAAGTGTTCCAGGCTTTGTACTAGACCTATCCTATGCCATCTGTTATTTCATTTTTCCCTCATGAGATGGTAAGATCAGTATGAATATACATTTCTGTCTTTATTTTTTTTATTTTTTTTATTTTTTTAAAGATTTTATTTATTTATTTGACAGAGAGAGAGGCAGCGAGAGAGGGAACACAAGCAAGGGGAGTGGGAGCAGAGAAGCAGGCTTCCCGCAGAGCAGGGAGCCCAATGCGGGGCTCGATCCCAGGACCCTGGGATCATGACCTGAGCTGAAGGCAGACGCTTAACAACTGAGCCACCCAGGCGCCCCTACATTGCTGTCTTTAGCAGCTTTCAAAATACTTGGTGGGTGGGGATCAGGTCTGAGAAGGCTAAAAATGTGTTAGCAACAACGCATGCATATAAAGTACTTCTATTTGTTAGGTGTTTACGATCTTTTCTACATTTTAATTCATTTAATCCTCAAAACAAATCTATGGATGGATAACTATTATGGTCATCCTAAATCAAAAGAGGTGAAGTAACTTGCCAGAGGTCACACTGCCTGAAATTGTTGAGCCAGGATTTTAATGTAGGCAATCTGGATCCAGAGGGTGAGTCCTTAGCCATGACTCTTTACTACCTCTTTTTTTGTCCCCCAGGAACAAACGTAATTCATCAGTGAAAGTGCTGTTACCATAGGGTTATGAGGGACTGTTGCCTTTGAAATAGCAGCAGCGGCCACAGAAATATTTAGGGAGCACTTACTATGTGTCAAGTCTTGTGTGAAGCACTCTACATGATTTTTGCCATTTAATAGAGCTCCAGGTTTTGTTGTTGTTGTTGTTGTTGTTGTTGTTTTAAAGTTTAAGGAAATGAACGTACCTGACAAGAAGTGCCGTAGAACAATATAGTTGAAGAAATTAGCATGGTCTAAAGTGAAGGTGGTGGTAGGGAATGGTCTTTATAGCTAAGGTGGAATTTATTCTCAATTCAAATAAGATGAATAGGATTCATTAAGCACTGTATGCCAGACCCTTTACTGGGCTACTTTATAAGCATGATCTCATTCAACATTAATCATTATGATTTCCATCTTACATATGAGAAATTTGAGGCCCAGCCAAATTAGGTAACTTGTCCAAGGTCCAAAGTCTGGGGGTGGAGTCAGGATCAGGTCTGATCTTTGACTCGAAGCTTCCAGGATTCTGCGGCTCGTAAGATTTAGATTGGTTGGAAAATGACAGAAAAGTCCTAGAAGGGGGCTCAGGGATAGAAATAGACACAATGTGACCAGGTGAGAGTACATGGGACATTTAATCAAAGCAAACTGTTAATGTAAATCCATAAAGGGAAGTATACATATGATGGTAAACTGAGGTAGTTGGTGGCTGGCTAGGTTTTAGAGTTTAAATATTCTATTCCAGATCTTACAGAGCCTCTGCAATTCTTGAGTAGGAGTATAGCATGATGAATATAGTATTTTGGAAAGATACAAGGAAGGAAATAAGAATCTGAAAAATGTTTATGTTTAACCATTTTAATGACAATATTAAGCTAGCCCATTATATAACTTTTTTGTTATGCATATCTAAATATTCCGCCACTTTTAAACACCATGTACTTATTTCAGTTCCCTTCTCAAAAGAGGGAAACAACATAATGTCCATCTCACAGTCACATTCAGGCTTTTGACATTGACAGCACCATTTCCTTCCTTTTCATTCCACTCTTAAACTGGACAGGCATTCCTGAGAGTCTTTAATTGGAGTCAAGAGCCTTAAAACTTATTTTGAAACATACCTTTAATTATCATTGTGTGTGTGTGCATGTGTGTGTGGTAGGTTTGTGTGCTCTTTTTATTTATAGAAGCTTAAGAAGTTCTGATTAATCCTTTTTTTTTTTTTTAACTTTGGTATTTGCCTCTGGATCCCTGAGCCTAATTACTAAAACTTAATTACCTATCATTTTGGCAATATATAAAAGCTGAAGGCTCTCAGTAGCCGCATTCTGTTGAACACGTCAGCACAGAGTTGGAGCAGATTGAAATGCTGTGGCAGGTTGCTGAGAATGCCAAGGTAGTGCCCTTTATCCAGACCACCCCCAGCTCTCCCGTCGTGTGTGAGTTAGCATGGGGCACATGTAGAGACACAGGACTAAAATCTTGCATTTCATCACCATGAAGATACCTTTACTGGCAAGATGGGGCAGGACTGAGCCAGGAAAGATAGGTGGTGAGGAAAGGGTAGAAGGCCCTGGTAAGAGACGGATCCTTGTTTCCATCACATATATGAAAGAGTTTCGGCAGCTGCCAAGGAGTGAGGCTAAGCCACCAATTCTTTTATTCTCAAAACATGCTGGGCATTTTAGCCTTTATTTTCAAAGTGGGAACCCTCTTTTGCTGTTATTGATAGGCATCTCCCTTACCAATAACTTGCCTATACCTCTTATAGGCACGTCTCTTGTGCAGCATCTTCCATCCAGCAGCTGTGGTTGCCCCCTCCCTCTCTTAAGATAAGGCCTTCTGAATCTCATCTCAGGGCCCTACCAGGGGATGATGGACCAGGCTTGGACTAGTTCTTTCCCTCTAGGATCAAGCAAATAGACGTGTTCTGTAGATAAGACTGACTCTGGGAAAAATAGCTATGGCTGGCCCCACTACACATTTTTTAAAGTAAAATTATGCAAATGCAATTTGAAGAGGTGTCCAAATGTGCAAACAGTATGCAATGTGTGGTATTACATATATGAGACCCCTTAAATGAAAGATACAAAGAGGTCTGTTACCTGATAATAACACTTTTTTCCTCATTCAGACTAATCTAAAATATGGACAAATCCCATGATGCCAAGTCATATGGCAGCATTTTGAGAGTGGGAAAAAGAGCCCTGGTGGATTTATCAGTTCTGTGCCCTCCATTTATTTGAAGTGTATAAGGTAATCTACAAGTGCCCTTGTGTGGTGTTCTAGCGCAAGGGTATAAATAGTATTTGGAACTCTACCTCTATCAAGTGACTAGATGTAAAAAGCAGTAGCATCCCCTCTTTGGATGAAGGTAGTGCTGTTAAAACATCTAATGAACACCTAGGAGATGATGAGTGTACAGTGATTGGCTTGAATGAAATTGATGTAATATATTCCCACAGGCACACTTGTGAAACGACTTCTTTAACGGCCACGTGTGCAGAAGAAAACTGAATTTCCACCCCTTCCTCCCCCTACACTTACCTCCGAAAGAAGAAAATCTTACAAATTTCTTGTCACTTTGAAATCCCTAGTGCAAGAGAACTGCAATAAAAGAAAATATGAGCAGTTGGTTCATTAGTCTCCAATACTTCCTAAGCTATACGCACATGTAAAAAATGATGCAATTATTACAAACTTTTCTATCACCCCTGAGAGAGCAGGGACCTGTGAAAATGTAATCACTATGATTAATAATGAATTATTTAAATAAAATGCTATCACCTGGGACTTCATCCTGGATTGTATCCTTTAAATCAATTGTGTTAAATGAGATATTAAGAGAAAAAAATCATTCTTTTGGTAGACTTCCCATTTCCAAATTTGTTTTAATTTAATTTAGAAATATGCAGATGTTATTACAACTGTTCTTTAGTCTTTGTTAAAATCTCTGAATAACACAGATGCTGTCCTCTGAGGTAAGTCAGAGACATAGGAGAAGAGGCGCACCAGTTACCTGCTGTCAGCAATTTAAAAAAAGCTACCAAAAGATGGCGCTGTAACTCAGACAGCACTGATTGCTCTAGAAATTTACTGACAAATGAGATTATTTACTCAGCAGCCTCTTGCTAGAGTACTGTTATTTTACTTGAGTCCTGACGGGGCTGCTTTTATATAAAGGATAGAGAATGTTGGTGTGAGAGTCACACACACATGGGTTACAACACCATCTATATTTTGTTCTTGGCTGACTTCAGCCACGCAAGTTAATTGGGAGTCAGGCTCTTAGGGAAACTACTAAGAGACTGATTCTTCTACAGAAAATGACTACAAACTATGAACAAAATTGAAATCAATTCCTTCATCCTCTGGAAAGTAAAAAAAAAAAAAATTAAAGTATATTTTGTATGGGAAATGAAACTTGGAAGAAGTGATTGGCATGAGATAAATTTTCCCATTTGTTATATCTTTTGCTTGTTGGCAGACAAGAAATAAGATATGGCAAGGGGCAGCTAAAATTCTAGCAGGAAACCTGTCATTTTTCTGTCCCAAAGAATCAAACAGTCAGGGACAACATCAGCCATTTGAAAGCAAAGACAAAATCCTAGAAAAGAGAATGCCAGAGAAAAGAACCTTCAAATTCTGAACATATACTATGTCCAAGTCTTTCGGCTATCCTTAAACTATGTATTTGTGGGAGAATCTCAGTGCAAATTGTAGTTAATGTTACAGGAATTGAACTTAGATTTGATCTGCTATTAACCAGATATAAGACAGAGTTTTCAGTTTGAGTCTAATCAAGTTGATTTCTTTTTTTTTTTTTTAAGTTTATTTATTTAAGTAATCTCTACACTCAACATGGGGCTTGAACTCATGACCCTGGGCTCAAGAGTTGCATGATCTTTTTTGTGTTTTAACTTTGAAAGACCATTTTATTCTTCCTTTATGGATATACTGCCTTGTTAAATCTTCGTTGAGAATACTAATTAACATTATAAAAATGTTTTCTGAGCCAGCCAGGTGCCTCTAACCAAGTTGATTTCTAAAACAAAAATATCAATACTCTTTGGAAGAATATAACAAAATTTAGAGTCTTTCTAACATAATATTCACAATGTTAAGGATAAAATCCAAAACAATAAAAATATACAAAACCAAGAAAATATAACTCATTCTCAAGAGAAAATATGATCAAAAGAGGAAAACTCCAACATAACTCAAATGTTACAATTACTGAGTAATGAGTTCAAAACATTTATAATAGATATAAGTAAAGAAAAGATACAAGGGAAAATATCATAATGATTAAAAAGATAGGACATTTAGCATAGAAAAAGAAAATGTATCCAAAAAATCAAACAAAAATTCTAGAAGTGAAAAATAGAGTATTTAAAAGAGAAAACTCAGTAAAATTGAAATGATTTAATAACAGAATTGAGATGACTGAGGAAAGAGTCAACGAACTTGCATTTTGCTCTTCAAGATATACTAATAAGAAAATTGAAAGACAAGCCATAGAATGGAAAATAGCACATAGTCTATAATATCATAATTATTACATATATGCAATTTGACAAAAGTTTTCTATTCTGAATATATGAAGAGCTAAAATGGGCAAAAGATTTCAATGGAAACTTTATAGGAAAAGACATACAAAAGGCTACTAAGCACATAAAATAGTGCTCTGCAGAATTAATCATGAAGAAATTGTTAATTAAAGCCACAGTAAGATATACAACCTTAAAAGATGGATAATACCAAGTGTTGGCAAATGCTGAAGCAACTAGAGCTCTCATATGTTGCTAGTGAGAATGCAAAATGATGCACACTTTTTGGAAAGTTGCGCAGTTCCTTCTAAAGTGAAACATGAATCTACACTATCCCACTGTACATTGTACATTGTGCATTCTATAGCTATTCTATACCCAGCTATTCATCAAAAATAAATAAAAACCTACTACCACACAAAACTCATATGCAAATGTTCATGATGTATCTATTCACAATAACCAAAATCTAGAAAGGACCTAGATATCCATCAATAGGCCAATGGAGAAACAAATGCCAAATGCAGTAAACATGTATGATGGAATACAGTCAGTATTAAAAGAAATGGACTCCTGGGGCACCTGGGTGGCTCAGTCATTGGGCGTCTGCCTTCGGCTCGGGTCATGATCCCAGGGTCCTGGGATCGAGCCCCATATCGGGCTCCCTGCTCTGCGGGAAGCCTGCTTCTCCCTCTCCCACACCCCCTGCTTGTGTTCCCTCTCTCGCTGTGTCTCTCTCTGTCACATAAATAAAAATAAAATCTTTAAAAAAAAAAAAAGAAATGGACTCCTTTTTGCCCAACAATATGTATGAAAATCAAAATTATTATACTGACAGAAAAAGACCAGTTTACAAGAGTGCATACTCTATGATTCCACTATACACAATTCTGGAAAATGAAAACAAATCTACATTGACAAAAATATTAGTGGTTGCCCGGAATTGGGAAGAGAGGAGAGATGGTCAGCAAAGAGGTACAAGGACATTTTTTTTAAGTGATGATAAAATTCTGTATTTTTATTATGTCAGTAGTTTTAAGACATCTTTAAAATTTAGTAGTTTTATGTACATCTTTAAATTTTACCTAATTGTACACTTTATTTTTTTTTAAAGATTTTATTTATTTATTTGACAGACACAGCGAGAGAGGGAACACAAGCAGGGGGAGTGGGAGAGGGAGAAGCAGGCTTCCCGCCAAGCAGGGAGCCCAATGGAGGGCTCCGTCCCAGGACCCTGGGACCCTGACCTGAGCCGAAAGCAGATGCTTAACGACTGAGCCACCCAGGTGCCCCTAATTGTACATTTTGAATGGATACAGTCTATTCTATGTAATTATTCCCTAAAAATGTTGATAAAAAAGACAAAAGACAAGCTATAGGAAATATTTATCACAATATAGCCCAATGTTCTATTTCTTATTTT
This sequence comes from Mirounga angustirostris, assembly GCF_029215605.1. NCBI lineage: Eukaryota > Metazoa > Chordata > Mammalia > Carnivora > Phocidae > Mirounga > Mirounga angustirostris. The sequence goes on along the minus strand of NW_026991709.1, from coordinate 138,061,045 downwards.
TTTTAAGTTTCTACAAGTGAATAAGGAAAAATAAGTGACTCAAAAAGGAAATTAGCAAAATATATGTATGATGGTTTATAGAAAATATAATACAAATGGCATTTTTAAAAATGTCCTTTTCACTCCGATTTTTAAAATGCAAATGAAAACAATGACATACAACATTACATCCACTAAATTGGCAAAATTAAAGGTTGATGATGGTCCAGAAAGTGTGAGAACCAATCTCACACACACCATAAATCAGTGCAGGTTTTCTGAATAACAAATTGGCAGTAACTGTACAAACTGAAAATGAACATATCCTTTAACCCAGCAATTCTACAGCTAGGAATATACTTCTAAGATTTTACCATTATACATTTACAAAGATGTTAATTGAAGAGTTTATAACGCCACATATTTGAAACAACATAAATGTGAGTCAGTGAGAGATTAGTTATATAAAGTATGACACATAAGTGATGGAATCCTATTTAACCACATTTTTTAAAATGTGGTTCATTCATACATATTAAAATGAATAGATTACTAAACTATGTTATTAAGTAAAAAACAAAAACAAGGCCCACAAAATGCATATAGTATGATATAATTTGAGTAAATTAAAAGAGATCTACATGGGGGAGTGTGTGTGTGAGTGGACTTACATGCATACAAATATATTGTGTGAATAGGAAAATCTTCTAGACACACTTACACAAACTGTCCATTGTGGATACTTGCAACAGTGGTACTGAAAATAAGAGAGGGGTACTGGTGTAAGAAATTGACCTATAGGGGCGCCTGGGTGGCTCAGTTGGTTAAGCGACTGCCTTCGGCTCAGGTCATGGTCCCGGGGTCCTGGGATCGAGTCCCACATCGGGCTCCCTGCTCTGCGGGGAGCCTGCTTTTCCCTCTCCCACTCCCCCTGCTTGTGTTCCCTCTCTCGCTGTGTCTCTCTCTGTCAAATAAATAAATAAAATCTTAAAAAAAAAAAAAAAAGAAAGAAATTGACCTATATTCTGAGTCACAAAGTTTTACTCCAAAATTGTCTTCAAACGATTTAAATACTTTTTAGTTTTCCTTTTAAGTCTTTAACCCATATGTAATTTATTATTGTATATGCTAGCAAGTAGGGATTCAGTTTTATATGCATAGCTATATTCAGGAATATTATATTTTTGTCATTCAAAATCTTTACTGAATTTTAATTTTTAAAATATTTCTTGAATCTCTTTTTTTTAATTTCTAGAAGCTCTTTTTTGTGTTTTAACTTTGAAAGACCATTTTATTCTTCCTTTATGGATATACTGCCTTATTAAATCTTTGTTGAGAATACTAATTAACATTATAAAAATGTTTTCTGGGGTCAGGTTGTCAGTCTTTGTTCTGATCCAGGCTTTCCTCAAATTTTCCGTGGCCTTGGCCATCCAATCATAGGTGTAAATGATGGAAGCTTGGCTGTTAGCTGTGGGGATTTGGGTGGAGCTTGTCAATGGCAGGCTTCTCAGAGGGAGCAGGTAGGGAGGCATCTATTATGACTCTGGTGCCTATTCCATATGCCAGAGCGGGAAGAGTTTTCATCTAAGGTACTTTCACCCATTCACATTGCGTATGTATTCTCCTGATCTTTTGGCCTGGGAATAGTTGCTCAGGGGCCTATTTTCCACCTCTGCAGGTTGTAGAGGGTGGTGGGACTTGCCCGTTCAGACTTTTCATTGTTTCCCTTCATTTTAGCTACATACTTCCCTTCTGCTCTATGTACTGAATCTTCCTTGGGATTCTGCTGGGAAGATTGTCCGTTTCACCATTTTGGAGGTCCTCAGTGTGCATTCAAGGTGGTGGCTTCCTCCACTTAGTTTCACTTGTCATCACTCCTGACTCATTTTTCAATTACAGTAATGAACAGATGTTTTTATCCACTATAGCACTCCTTTCATTCTCTTCACTCTTGCGAGGTTTATACCTTTATTGTGACTTTAATGTGAAGGGGTGTAAGGTAAATGCACTTTCTCAATTAATCATCTTTACCTGGAAGCCGAAGAACTGATTTTTGAGCAAAGGAAAGTTGGCTGTCATCTTAGGTAGGATCATTATATGGTGGTGAGAAGAACTGAGAAGGAAATATTGAAAAGGTTTTTTGAAAGAAGGGACTGGAGCAAGGGTGAAACTGCCATTGCATTGGGAATGCTGCTGGAAACCCATGGAGAGACAGTTTGTATTGATGAGAGTAGAACCCAAATTTATAAGTGAATGATTAATAGTGTCCACCCATGAATGGCAACTTTAAGCTATTACCTTTGTCCCTAAATATCAGCCAACACTCTTTATCAAAAACCTTACTTCTGACATTTCTCTTTGAATCATTTCCAGGCATTGCCTCTACCTTTCTTTAGACCTTCTGGATATTGATCTTAAGATTGTTTTCCTATTTTTATTTTTGCACAGTATATAGAAAAATGCACCTTATTTCCAGGTTCTTTTTTGTCTACTGCTACAATAAGGTAAGCCTATTTGACCCAGCTCAGGACCCAGCTATCTTTACCTTCCCATTAGAATCCCCACCACACACAAGTTAACTGGGATGGTGCTCTTATCCATCTTGTTCCAGCCCCATGAGAGAGAACAGAGGAAAGAGTGAGGCAGTGGAGAAAGAGTGATTATAGGGGTAAATATATCAGAGTAATAATGTGATTATAATCTCCTTAAGGGCCTTATGAGGGTCTTGTATTTCTTCATACCCCTAAGAACTTAGCAAACACAATAAACCAATTAAGCAGAATTCAATTGAGTGGAGCATTTTCTAACTCTGTAGTACTTAAAGCACCTAAATAATCCTCTTAGCACACCTATAAGGCAGGCAATTATAAATGCTCCTCATCCTAGTAACTAAAAAAGGCAGAACACACATGCTCTCTTATCTACTGAGGTTTCCTTATATGTCCTGTTCCTGGTTTTAGCCAACAGTGTTAAGTAACTATCACTTCATTTTTACTCATTTCTTTCACAGATATTTATGGAGTACCCATCATACGCCAATCTTGGCTCTAGGCACTGAGAATACAGCGGTGACTAAAACTGACAAATCCTTGCCCTTCTAGGAATAACATTGTATTTGGATATAGGTGATCCACGTGATACCCAAATGGCAAGTTTTTGGTTTTTTTTAAGTCAGATTATTTAAATTCTTCTACTCTGGAGAAAAAGAGATTCATTGATCTCTGGACTGAGAAGAATCTGGAAAACCATACATGCCTCTAGAGAGAAGAATCTATAGAGAAGAATCTATAAAACCATACACATGATCACAAGCTGTGGTGTTTTCCATGCAAAGCTGCCATGGCTGGCGACTTGGGCCAAGCAGAAACACCAAGTCTGCTAATGCTTGGGCCAAGCAGAGACACCAGGTCAACAACCCCAGAAAAAGGCAAATGCTGAGCTAGTTAACCATGTCCACAGGCTCCGTCCTTCAGGCTGCTCATGGTGTTTAGTAGCGAATCAACCATTCATACACCTTTTGTGGATCGACCTGCTAGAATACAGAGACAGTCATGATTGACGTGGAGTGTTGCTCAGTTCTCAACATGGCGCAATATGTAACCTAATCTTGAAGTACAGTGATTCAAAGTGACTGTAAGACCACGGAACAGCCAAAATTTTTCTTCTATCCTACTAAAGGTTACTTGATTTTTGTTTCTTCCTTGCAACCTTACAAAGATTATCAATGATTCTGTAAAACATCTACTATGTTAGACAAATTAAATCAGAATTGCTGAAGAGCCTTCTTATGATGTGTATCTTACACATTTCCTCCTTCTCAGAAATGTCCAGATTTAAAGAGAACCAATTATATATAACCAGAAATACTTTTAAAAGAATCTCATATTTTTCCTCCACATCCTTTTAATTTGTGCCAGTCATAATGTAGCCTAAAACAATTAACTCGTAAAATATAGTCACTCTACAAATTATACCAATAACTTTTATTTTTATATTTATTGTGTTTACTTTCAAAAAATGAAACCATAAATCAAAAATAATAGTTAACTTACTAAAACCAAATGTTACCCTGTTCATTTGGCTCCCAATCATGGCAGAAATAAATAAGGTGTGATGCACTTTTTCCATTTGTCTTATCCTGTCAACTCATACCCTGCAAAAATGTTGCTATTAAATTGTATGGAGGAATATCTGTCAAATAATCTTGGAGGAACTACAAACAAATTTAATCAACTGAGAACAAGGGTGACTAATAAACTCCAATGAGAATTAAGAAGCTGTTCAAGAAACAGAATAAACATTGATGTATTGCTTGAGAATATGACTATCGCTTTCCTGAAAAGTCTATTCATATCATGCTCTTTAGATGTCTGGATTTTGGCAGCAGCTCCCAGAAACCGAGTGGAGGTAATCACATAAGCAGAATGTAGTAATTCCATCACCCACGGTGGAGGGGCAGTCAGGACTTGAGGACTGGTGTTACATGCAGAGCAGACAAAAGAACAAGAAACAGAAGAGAATGAAAGCTGTTGAGGACATGTTCTCTCATTTCTCTTTGCTTGCTGGTTCACAACCATCTGTTTCCTGTCTATAGGGAATGAATAGTGCAATTAGAGTGGGAATTAGGTGGCTAAAGAGAATAGCTTGTGTGCTCTAGTGTATTATAGTTAGAATAAGCTTTCTGCTGTCTTAGATGCTGAAGGGTGGGATTCTCTCCAATCATACCATATTCAGAAGCACTGAATCATATCTTTAGAAAATTGGACAGGTCTGTATGAGGTTCATACATACAAAAGAGACCTTGACCTGGTGCACACTTGGGGGAAGACCACCTGATGGAATGGGATTCCCCAAACATGCCAGATTGACAACATAGACAATGGGGTCACTGAAAGAAAATCCAGTAAAATGAAGAAAAACTCTGACAGAGTGGACCGATTTAAGGGTCAAGAAAAAATTTACAAGGAGGCAGGGCGCCTGGGTGGCTCAGTTGGTTAAGCGACTGCCTTCAGCTCAGGTCATGATCCTGGAGTCCCGGGATCGAGTCCCGCATCGGGCTCCCTGCTCGGCGGGGAGTCTGCCTCTCTCTCTGACCCTCCCCCCTCTCATGCTCTCTATCTCATTCTCTCTCTCAAATAAATAAATAAAATCTTTTAAAAAAATTTACAAGGAGGCAGCAATTTCAAGTATGATGTAAGACTGTGACTCCCATCCTACCATCTCTCTTCCCCTTGGTATAGGAGTATACGCTGAGCAGGAGAAAAATGAGGCATAGAGCATCCTTCCTTAAACTCTAGGGAACATAAGAATCAACTGGAGTTTTTGTTAAAATGTAGGTTCTTATTCAATAGGCTGGGATAGGGTGGAGAGAAGCTGAGATTCAGCATTTTAAACAACTCCCAGGTGCTGATACATGGACTCGGACTAGTAAGGATCAAGAAACTTGTTGTGTCACTTAGGATAATAGCTTGTAATGTGTGAAAAGGCTGCTCATAAAGAGCAGAGGGACCTTCCTTGGTCTGGAGGGCATAGAAGACGGATAGCCCAACAGTGTTCACTAATGCACAGGATGATTGCCCTGCCAAGGGTAGTTCACTGAAGGTTTGTAGAAAGAAAAATGGTTATGACCTTAAGACTTAGTATGAGACTGCCCTGAGTTAGAGTCCTGAATCTACCATCTTCTTAGCTATGTAATCCCAGGCAAGCTGTTCAACATCTCTGAGACTATTTGCTCATCCATAAAATGTGGACAATAACTACCTACTTTCAATGGATGTTGGGAGGATTTAATGAGACAATGTAAATATAGTCCAGTATCTACTTAGTGTGCAGGAAATTTAGATGTCGGTACTTATCTTTTGATTCTCAGCTCCATTCCCAACTTTTCAGCTTCAAAGCAGTATTACCCAGACTGCCTTGCCAGCTAGTTTGTGATTAGCCTCTGCTAACCATTGGGAGATATTGGTGGAAGAGTAAAAGGCTGGAGAAAGGATAAGCCATTCTTCCTTCCTTTGCTTCTGTCTTTGCAAGTGGCAGCAGCAGAATCCCCAAAGCTTCAGAAACATGGGCTCATTGATTCTGATTGCAGCAGCTGTAACATGGCAAGCAACTGGAGGTGACTGCCAGGTGCTACATGTGCAGCATGTCTATGGCAGCTGTAAGAGCAGAAATAACAACCACGGGCTCCAGAAGTCTCAGCAGCAATTCTAACAGCATCAGCAAGACTGGGCTCCCGGGCTCCTGCAGAGTCAGCAGGAGTGCAAACTCCTGGCTTCCTGCAGAGCAACAGTGGTGGTGGTTTTGATAATAGCTATGGTACTAATGACACTCTGGCACCCTTTTTTTTTTTTTTAAAGATTTTATTTATTTATTTGAGACAGAGAGAATGAAAGACAGAGAGCATGAGAGGGGGGAGGGTCAGAGAGAGAGGCAGACTCCCTGCTGAGCAGGGAGCCCGATGCGGGACTTGACCCCGGGACTCCAGGATCATGACCCGAGCCGAAGGCAGTCGCTTAACCAACTGAGCCACCCAGGCGCCCCGACCCTCTGGCACCCTTAGCAGCACAACCCATGTGGATTCCATGAAACAGTACTGACCCTATTGTCCCTCCAGCTCTAGAGGCATACTAAGCTAGATATTTGTACCTCTGAGGTACTCTTCTCTGAATAACATCTCGCCCTTTCCCTCTTTGATTTCCGGTCCTTCCAACACTTTTACATATAATTCCCTTCGCTAAATTCCTTCTGTTTGCAATAACTAAAATGGCTTCCATCTTCCTGACTAGACTGACAGCTATCACTATCATTATTATTGACAGTAACAATTTTGGGGGGCTGGGAGTGAGGTGAGCAAGGGGAGTAGGAGTGGCTACTGAATCTTTGTCAATAGGAGGTGTACACTTGAAAACACATTCTTGTTTCCTCTTCAATGACCCTCCCTTTAAAAACACAAATATTTAGATATCATAATTCCAGGACATCTGATTTTAATGGTAGATATTTGAAATCATACATATGATGTCAGATTTAAATTAATAGAAAGATTGACCGAGTTGAGAAAGTGTCTCACAAATTAATAAAAGAATGATTTTAAAAAGTTTAAAATAAAGGGAATTTCAGAACTAGTCAGGAGTTCAAACATATAAATAATGAGAGTTTCAGGGAGAGAAAACAAGAAAAAAAGGGAGGAAATTATAAAGAAATAATAATTGGCAGATCTGAAGGGTGAGAGTTACTAGTTTATAAGAGTTCCTTGAGAGCCCAGATCAATGAATGAAGAAACAATCATATAAACAACATCAAAGCATATCATCATTAAACTGTAGGAAATCCAGTTAAAGATTCTGAAATCTTGCATAAAGAGAACAAATCATATACAAAAGTGAAATTATAATGATACTGAACTTCTCAAGAACAATACTGGAAGCTGGAAAACAATGGAATAATACAGTGAACGGTTGAAGGGATGATAATTTTGGAAATTATTATAATTTTATATAACTATTATATATAACATAATTTTTATCACTTCATGCAGATAGCTAAATTATAAACCCAGCATGTGGCTATTTTTTGACACACAAGATCTCAAAAATTATTCTTCCTATTGATTCTTTCTAGAAAGCTACTAGAGGTTGTACTCCAACAAATCAAGAAAGTAAAACAAGAGAAAGAAACGTGGGATCTAGGGGAAATGTATTATCTTAGTTTGTATTGTCCAGAAGCTGACTCTGAGACAGGGATTAAGTGCTGGTAGGGGAATGAAGGAAGTGAGATGGGAAAGAAAAGGTAATTAATATGGGGCATGTTATCAGACAAGGTGCCATTGTGGGCCACCAGAGCTTGATCCTCCTGGAGAAATTCTGAGACACAGTGTGAATCACATGACCCAGAGTTATCCCCCTTGAGGAATAAGGAAGATAGGTTTATACCCATCTTGTCAGGTATTTGTTTATAGCTATTTCCAAGGGATGCTAATTTCTATGCACTTCCACTGTGCTTATGTGAGTGGGCAAGGCAGGCCCCAGAGGACAAAGTCTTCAGGAAAAGAAATACAGGTGCTAGCAGCTAGAAGTTGGATGGATATGTACTTAAGTGCAAGGGGCACCAGCAGTGACAGATACCACTTCAAAGCACATTCTATTGCTGAGAACGAGCCATATGGACTCACCTGGATGCAAAGGAGACTGGGATATGTAGCCCCTGGCTGGGTAGTCACTTTCCCCTGACAATTTTACATCATGAGCAATAGGCGGTGAGGAAAATGTAAATCATTGGTGAACATCTACCTTCTGCCACTTGTGATTTCTGTTTTTACCTCCTGAGAGCCACTAACAAGAACAAGTGCCACTGGGAGGTTTGTGATGTCTTCCTTGCTATTAGTTTTTCCCTTCTAAATTGATTCTGTTTCATTAGAAGATATAACTAATGACATAGCACTTATCACCCCAAGTTCTAGGTAGCTCCAAGAATAGTGTATATGACTCTCATAAGCCCATTCAATCCAACAAATATTTATTGAGTCCCTTCTATGCTGTAGACCTTGCAAATTATAAATAGAACACTCTGTCATCTTCTAAATTCTAAATGCTGCGAACTAATAATGGCAAGTGGTGTCTGACATTGCTGCCATACTATATTTAGCTTCATGTGCCTCAGGACATTTGGTCTGACATAGGTGATAACTAATGATCAAAACAATAGCTCAATTTTCAGCAAAGCATCTAAAATCTCCTATGTAGGAAATCTACTCATCTGCCAATACCTGGATCAGGTGCCATCTCTTGGCTGAACCTGCTCCCAGAAATTCCAGTTGCAATAACTAACTCCTTTCTGAGTGTCCCCACCATATTCTGTAGAGAACTATAGAAAAGGAATACTGGATTGTATGTTAGTGATAATTTTGCCTCAAAATATTCCCCAGAAATATATGAGCTCCTCCAGGACACAAACTTAACAGTTCTTCACTGTATCCTAAGCACCTAGCATAAAGTGTACATAAAGCATGCTTTCATGTGGATTATGAATGGCTGAAATAGGATTCACCAGTTCCTTCAATTTTCATAACATCTGGAATCAACCAGTGGCTATTGCTAACAATTTACCTAGATTTCACTGCTGGACATCTTCTTAGGAAGTATTGTATTTTTATTTTTTTAAAAGATTTTATTTATTTGACAGAGAGAGACACAGCGAGAGAAGGAACACAAGCAGGGGGAGTGGGAGAGGGAGAAGCAGACTTCCCGCAGAGCAGGGAGCCCAATGCGGGGCTCGATCCCAGGACCCTGGGACCATGACCTGAGCCGAAGGCAGACACTTAACGACTGAGCCACCCAGGCACCCTGAAAGTATTGTATTTTTAAAGGTCTTTTGTAGGTATCTGTAAAGAATCCCCCTTGTAAGCCATTTTACTTAGTTGCTATCACCATTCATGTATAGATGTTCGATAATAATTGATAATAAATGGTAGATGATGGATAATAATGATGATGACGATATGGGGAACTTTTGGTTTAGCAAACTAGTAGGTGTGCACAGAAAAATCACTCCATAAAAATTAGTGATGTACTGGAAAAAGCATAGGATCTCACGCTGGAGATTCTGGGTCCTTACTCATCTCTACCCCTCTGTGCTTATTTGACCACTGGAAGCCATTTAACTCTCTCCAGCTCTGTTTCCTCTTCCATAGAATGGGGAAGATAACTGTTTATACAGTGGTGGTAAGAATCGCAACGCTGTAAATATTTTTAATTATGCAAAAACTGCTCAAATGTATTTAGCTCCTGTGCTAAGAGTTAAAACAAGAAATATATGACAAGATCTCTCTTAACCAGCTTCTAGTTCTGTTATAAATCAACACAAGAAAGACAAATAGTCCTTTAGGGAAATCTTCAAAGGGTATGAACAATCAGATTATAGAAAAGATATATAAATGGCCAAAGCCATATGAAAAAGATACCCAATCTCACTCAAAATTGTAAAAATGGAAATCTAAACAATTAAATCTATTTTTCACCAAATAGATTGGAAAAGTATTAACAATTTTATAATACCTAAGTGTCCAAGAAGATGTGAAGAAGGAGCCATGCCGAACAATAGTGAAAGAAACAAATAATGTGAAGGAAAAGTCAGCATAGCTATAAAGTACCAGAGTTTTTAAAATCATGTACCTTTGATCCACAATTCTACTGCTGCATTTTATCTTATGGAGATACTCAGAAATGAAGACGTATGTACAGGTTTATTCATAATACCATTAATAATAAATGCTGCTAGCAATTTAAATGCTTATCAACAAGGGATAGCTTAAATAATGGTTCTTGCAAATAGTAAACTACGTTCTCCTTAGACATTTAAAACAATTAATTATCTCCACCTGTGTGATAGGTTTGTGGTAATACTAACTGCTGACACTGATCCTAGAATTTCAGTGTCTTAACACAATGAAATTGATTTCTTGCTCATGTTACAGTCCGATGAGAGTGCCCTAGTCAGGAGCAGAGAAGGGGTCAAGGAGATATGCTCTTTGCAATCCTTCACACATCCAGGCTGATGGAGGCTCTGCCATCATCAATACCTGGTTTCCAAGGTCATTAACATCCAGCTGGCACATAGGAAATGAGGAGAGGCTGATGCATGGATATTTTTAGGGACTGGACACAGAAGTGGCACACATCACTTCAACTTCCATTCCACTGGCTAGAACTCACTCAACTGGCCACTCAACTCCTAGGAGGTATTGGAAATGTAGTCTGGCTATGAACCCAGGAAGGAGAGGAAATGGGTTTCATGATGAACTCACAAGAGGGGCATGATGGTTTAAAGTAAGTCAACTCCCAAAACAGAGAGTTAAGAGAAAAATGCAATGTACAGAACAGCATATGAATGTGTATGTGTGTGTATGTATATATATATTTTTTCCCATTTCTTTAGATTTTTAAACATAGTTTTAGAAAAGCATATACTGGGGCGCCTGGGTGGCTCAGTGGGTTGGGCATCTGCCTTCGGCTCGGGTCATAATCCTGGGATCCTGGGATCGAGCCCCACGTCGGGCTCCCTGCTCCATGGGGATCCTGCTCCTCCCTCTCCCTCTGCTGCTCCCCCTGCTTGTGCTCTCTCTCTGTCACTATCGGTCTCTCTCTCTCAAATAAAAAAAAAAAAAGCATATACCAATACGTATATTGTTTTCTAAGTGAACACTCAAGAAAATAATAACATTATTTTGATGAGGGAGACTAGGGTTGTGGTGAAGAAAGAGGATTTATTCTTTCTTTTTGGTGAAATTTTAAACAAATTTGTGTGCATGATTTGTGTTTTAAAAATGACTTAAGCAATGACAAAAATATCCAACTGTATATACTTTACTACTATCCATGTCTTGGATAGAACATGATTTGGTGATAAACTGAAACCACAGTTGACCCATGGAAAATGCTTCTTAAAATGTTGAATGAATGAAAGAATGAATTAATCAACAAACTGCATAAATAATATGAAGGTACTAGGAATTCAATTACGGGAAGAATCAGTAGGTGTTGTAGTTGTCATGACTTGAAGGATACAGAATATAAATTGGGTCTTAAAGTATGCCTTGATTTGGAACAATCAGCTTTACGTATACCAGAGTAGAGTGGTAGACAGCAAGAATATTCAAATATTAGAAGACTAAGAAAAAAGGCACAGACAGCCTCCAGTATTTCTGGAACAATTTTATGTTCACCCAGTTTAAATTGGCTTTACTCGGTTTCCACTTTCACAGATTTTAGAACATTATATCCTGCTGTGTTGTTTTATTTTTCTGGCCCTTGATATGGCCCCAAGATTTTTCATTCTTGTTCTGTTTTCTGGTTGCCTGCTCATTTGTTATTTCTCAACCCTCCTTGAGTTTCTACTACCTCTTATAAAAGATTTCATGCTTTTATGGATGTCATCTTTCTGTGGCCCATTACCAAGAAAGGGCTTTGGGATTTCTACCGTCACTGCTTTCTCTTACCTTTAAGCCTCCTGCTTGTAATCATGTGAGTAATGCAATTTTACTGATGGAGGTATATTTTCCTTCACTCCAGAAACCTTTGTTTTGTGTACCATAGTTAAAAAAAATATGTACAGAGTTATGACTATTGTGTTTTATCAGCCAGAAGTAAGAACATTACATGGGGAGGAACAGGTGGCTTATAAAAGATATTATACTGCTTTCTGCTTTTGCTCTATATCCTGCAGGTAAACTGACTGATATTTTAATTTCCTCAGACTCTTTTGAAAGCTCTCTAAATGAATGTTCTGAAGAAAATATATAACTTTGGTTATCATACTTTATGGTTATTACTGTGTACACATTAAATATGAATTAATGCAATAGATTCACATAAAAATACTATGAATTTCACTGCTGCCCTTGACATAGCACATGTATCAATGTAATTATGGGTTACAAATCTTTGTCAAGAGAGGGAGTAACATTTATTTGATATTCACTTATTGTAAGAATTCAGAACAAGTAATGCACTTTGATACCACACTTGTACCTGTTCTGTTCCCTTTACCTGAGGTTCCTTTTATAAAATTAGCATTTTCTTTAGACTTAGCTTTAATTTGATAACAGGGGGTGACATGGGAAATACTTAGCAAAGACTGGTGCCATTGAAAATTCAGTTGCTACTCATCACTGATATTTAAGGAGATTCTGCTATCTTTTCCAGCTATCATCAATTTTACCAAAGTATTGTATAGCCTTAATATTACACTAGGTAGACAAAACAATACGTATATTATAGCAAATGGTTAGATGTTAGTTATTGTCTACAAAAGGCACTAAAAATTAGTAAATGCATTCATGGAGGTTCAATCGGAACTTTTATATATTTACCTATTAATTATACTTTAAATGAACTAGCTAACTTGATTAAACATCAATAGTATTGATCTTAAATGAATTTCATATATTTTGAAGGAAGAAAAAAAGCTAAGGTCATATTTAGATTCATGAATTATAAGGTTACCTTTAAAGATGATTCTCTAGATTCAAATTCTAACTATTAAAGAATTTCTCCATATTTCCTATAGAACCTAGGACAAAAAGTAGATGCTGATAAGTACAGGCTGTCATGATTTCTCAGAATTCCTTATTCTTATTTCCTGCTACAGCTATTATACATTGCCCAAACTTAGTTACTTTGAGTCTGAAAATGAGAGTGCATATATATGTGTATGTCCCATAAGGAAAGAACTATAACATATTTATACCAGAAGCTGTTTGTTCTGATGACATGTTTCTCCATGTAAGTTATTTCCATATCCTTTATCCTTGCTAACAGAGCATTCCTTTATGTTCAGGAATTAGGAAGAGAAGACCTGATTTCAGGGAAGATGCAGTCAGTCCTTGGTCTAGGAATGGGCATGAGCCCAGTTCTGGACAATGATCTACCAGCATCTTGACATTGTTGAGTCTGGAATTAGCCTGCAGCTACCTGCTTCCAGATTTCTTAGTATATGAGAAAAGTATGACTTGCATTTTTACACTTATTGATAGTTTTGTTTTTCTGTTATTTTTGTTATTTGCATGTCTATTAAAACTTTATGATCATTACCATAAATTGAAACCAGTCATATGAGTTGTGTGGTATTTTTTTCAGCAGTATTCAGGTGAGTCAGTTTGGACATGAGCTTGGGTTCACAAGGGCTGGGGTTTTATCCGTTAAGTACAATAAAGGGAGAGGGGAACAGGGAGTCAGGGGTTTAAAAAAAGATTGTAATAATGAGAATTTTGGAAACTAAACAAGATGAAGAAGAAGTGAAACTGGGAGGGAGGGAGGTCATATGAGATCATATTAGGTCTTCACGAGATTAGAGAATCTTGCAGTGGGCATATTAGAGTAAACATACTGGAAATATAGGAGACAGTGGTTAAGCACTGGAACTCCTGAAATTGGAATAAGAAGTAGGAGCATTACTGATAATGAAAAAGCCCTGGGTATGACTCTGAGAGTGGTGGCTAAGTGAGGCAGAGCAAAGGAACATGGACATGTGAAGTCAAAACCCAGAGAGATCAAATTGACATCAAAGAGAATTCCCTCCCCCACCTTCCTCTCCACCCCCAACCCACAGATGAACATATGTGATCTCATTCATATGTGGAAAATATATTTAAACATCCACTTGTCAGCCTCCCTCAAATCCATTTTCTACCATTCTCTGCCTTGTTTTCTGCCCTGTGGTGGTTGATCTCTATGTACTACATCACTCATGTTCCCTAGTTCTATGACATTCGGTTGAACTGACCAAGGGAAAGTGGAGGGGAAACCGAAGTTGGAATATTTATCCCCTTCACCATCTCTTCCTTGCAGGGGTTATGGCAGTGGCTGAGTACCAGGGTTACAGCTCCTGATGGAGGGATGTGCCTCTTTCACAGCTCAAAGCTCTCTCCAGTTTCCTAAAATGCTTCTCCCTCATCATTGCGCCTTCCATCTTAGTGGTAACAATGGTTTCATGCAGGGTTCTTGACCATTTCATGTTTGTTCTCTTATCCCAGATCATACTCCTTAAAATATGTCCTTCATTAATAACTTTCTTCAATTAAATTTTTTAGTGTGTTTCATATCTTCCCCCAGGGCCTAGACTATGTCAGTCAGTTTTACAACCTATATTTATAGGATAGTGAATAACTGGGGGAAAAAGGGCATATTAGGAAAAGTATCAAATATTTTGAAACCTAATATCAAATAATGAGATATTAAACAATATTTTGGATTCTAATTAAACTGCAGTTTTCAAAACTAGAACTGCCCTTAACAATCAACACCCAATTTAAATGCTTCATGCTGCAAATTTTTTTTTCTCAATACAGACAGGTTAAATGACTTACCCATTGGGAAATTTTGAATCATGGAGACCACACTCTATTTTGATTTGCTCAGCTGACCCTTGTGGAACCCGAGATTTCACAACCTTCTTGCTCCAACCTAATTTTAACTGGAGAAATAAACTATATTATACATAAAATAAAACTTACAAAACTTAAAAATTTGCTCAAGGAGGATACACTGAAACTGTTTATCTGTTAACGTATCCTAATTTCTGTAGCAGTTCCCCTTTGATATATTTCTAAAGCACATAGATTCATGTTTAAAGATCATCTAAAAATTTCTATCATTTATCATTTCACAAAAGTAAAACTGCTTACAGATGATTTTATAAAGGTAATGTCGTATCATCCAGGAGCCCATGGGAAGGCCCACATAATTATATGTGATACCATGCAGCTACTTTATTTTTATTATTTAAATCTTTTCCTTTGCCACCCTAGTGCCAGAAGTATAGTTCATTATTATTTCTGACAGTCACAAACACTAAAATTTACCTTACCAGTAGTTAAAAACTCCACTCAAGGTTATTATAGCTTTACAGGAAATACCTCTATGAAGATAAAATTCTGATGGGAGTGTTCACATATACTAGGAGACAGAAGAATAAATACCATGAACCTTATCTTTTCTATTCGTACAAGCAGCAGAAAATATTTGACGACAAACATTCTTATTTCCATTTGTCACACAATGCTTTTAACAACATATTATCCTCAGCTCATATACCAAGAGGTTGCCCTTGATGTTATGTGTCAGGAAGATGCTTTTCTGATGACCTTTAAATACCACAATCCCAAGTGATGATGCAGAATGATTTTCTTTTATTCCAAGACCTTCTTTAAAAAATTCAAATGCTTTGGGGTATGTCATTGGGCCAATGATGCAGTGTTATATCTTTTGCAAGATGTTAGAGGAACGAAAGGCTGTTAAACCTTGAATGTCAATCGTTACCTTTTACTAAGATATTTTTACCTTGTGTATTTGTAACAGTTTTTTTCCTTAGAGCACAAAGAACTTTGTACAAAAAAGTACAAAGGATCCCCAATACTGAAAACTGTTGAGAAAAGGTGGGATGTGTATGTGGGGGGGTGGTTGATAATCGTGCATCAATATAAATGTTTTTGAAAGGAAATCATGTCCTACAGTGATGGCCATGAGGACACATTTTAAACTAGTCTGTTCCGTCTGTTAGGTACCACACTTCATGTGTGAATCTGAATCTGTGACTCTCATCAAACCATCACACACAGATAAGTTCCTTATACCTCTGACAGGTGGCCTTGATATTGAGCCAGCTGTCAGTATATGCATACCATGTGGGAGAGGATATTCCTCCATTTATGTAAGCCAGATCCTGGGGATAATAAAAGAAGTCTATTTTCTTTCTTCTAAAATTCCTAATTCCTAATTTGTGGCATATATCCATAATAATATGGATAAAACTATGACCCAGAATTCCTCTCAGGGAAAATACTGTATGTATTTGGAAAATATCCTTTATTAAATCACTTAAAGTTGAAAGAAAACCCAACAGAAATACTGAAGGCAATATATGGTCAACAAAATATCTCCAAAAGTAGAGAGGAGGGATTTTAATTGTTGAGCACTGTGGTGAGTGGGTCTCACACATATGAAAGCAGAACAGAATCATTCCACCTAATAGGGAAGATAATAAACATTGCTTAAAGAAAATTCAGGAAGTAAGAGGGACCATGAAAGACAGATGTCTAGTGGGATTTGTGCAGGCTGAGCAATGTAATGTAAATCTAATTGTAATGTACAAGGAAAACCCTTTCTCCTCTATGAAAACAACATGAAATTTTACATTACTCAGTAATAATTTCGATGTGATTGGGTCATCCAAGTAGAATGTAAATAATGGTAGGTACAAGGCAAAACCAGGGACATTTCAACATTCGGTATTTTAGACAAAGAGAGGGATTCACTTTTTCAAGGACTTTTTCTCTGCTTTCCTCTGTTAAGCAAAGCTGTTGGTTAGTTTTACTCTCTTCTTTTCATGATGGTGCAGTGGAATATGTCTTACAACCTTTTATATTCAAAGGACAAAAAAGAAAAACCAATACTTGCCTGTGGAACAAACTAATTTTTTTAAAAAAGTAGAGCTGTGGCCCTCTTCTTCTTGCTAGAAACTCATTCTCCAACAGCTAAAAATGTTATCTTCTCAGTGGCTCTACCTATCCTAGTCTGAACCTGACTTTAGAAATTATCTCAAAAGAGTCAAGAAACTTCTAGTTTCCACTTGGGTGTAGAAGTCTGGGAATATCTATATTCCCAAGCTTAGAACAACAACAACAATAAAAAAATTTTAAAAAGCCAAACCAACTGAAAGTTCATGACTTTTATTGAACATATCAGAAAGCTGATGTTTCTGGAAAACAGGCAGCTGGAATCTAATAAGAGACAGATATATATAGGGAGAGGTGGGCCTTCAGTACTTGTTTACTTTGGCAGATACATGTGGACACTGGTAAGAAGAATAAGGCTAGAATAATTAATGGATTGGTAGAGGCTGAGTAGGGGCTCATGAGAAACTGTGGAGCCAGAGAAGATGTGGAGGGGTTCCTCCTTTTTTCCAGATTTCCTCCACAGACTACATCTCGATCTCACAAAAATGACTGGGGAGAGTCCCAAGAAAGCATACCGGCCTAGGGGAGGAAGCAACAGCCACAGAGGGTGTGTGGAAGAAGCACACCCTCTCCCTGTATTTTCTATGGAAAAAAAATCTGTAATCTAGGAGCTGAAGAACAGCCAGCACTCTCCCCATGAGGGCAATGGTGAAAACCCACTGCAGCCTGGGAAAGGAAAAGATAATAAAGACTTCTACCCTTGGGAAAAGATCAGAAATATGTGCTGGACCTAGAACTACAGTCAAGGGCTCCACCTGAGATCAGCAGACAGAGCACCTGCTATGACTGAGACTGAACCAGAGCGTAGACTAGCAAGCATACCCTGAAAAGTAATAAAAGAATACTGTTGGAGTAGTTGAAAGAATATGGAGACAGACACTATCTGAGGCGCAATGCAAAAGGAAGGTCTAACGCTGAGGATGAAGCACATATTAAATAAAAACCCATTGACAAACAAGCCCCACGTAAAACCAAGTATCCTTACAGGAGTTTGAAGCCTGTGGAGCACTGAGAGTAACCATAATAACAACAAACCTGGATTACATTTTGACTCTTGGCTGGACTAATTTAAACATGCATATAAAGGACTAGAAGAGGAAAGAAAAAAAGGCCTAGCAGAAGGAAAGCCATCACGTCCATTTGCAGGCATAAAAGCTATTTATCTCTTCCTCTATTGTCCAACACAAGATGTCCCATTTTCAAAACAAAACCAAAAAAAATTGAAACATACAAAAAGGCAAGACAAAGCAATACATTGCCAAGAGACAAAGCAATCAATAGAACCAGACTTAGAAATGACACTAATGTTGGAACTGGGAGGTAATTTAAATGTTATGATTAATATTTCAAATAATATGATTAATATTAATTATGATTAGTATGCTAAAGGATCTAATGGAACAGGAGGAACACCTGTATACATGATCAGATGGAAATTTCAGCAGAGATTCAAAAACTATAAGATATCATTAAACGGAAATACTAGTAATGAAAAGCACAGTAACAGAGACAATGAAACTAATAAGTTCATGAGTAGTCTTGATATAGACTATGAAAGAATCAGTAATGTGGAAGACAAGTCATTACAAATTACCCAAACTGAAATTGAAAAAAAAAATAAAAATAAGAATAGAATAAAATATTTAAAAAAGAACAGAGCATTCAAGAACATGAATAGAAAAGGATTTAATATATATTAAATATATATATTATTTTCCATAAATTCCATACTCATGAGATTATTGGCCAACGGAATCTGATGCTAATAAGATCACTCTCTCAATTCCCAAATGAAATGCCCCACAAAATAATATTCATATTGCTAACTCTTATAAGGAGAAAAGATAATCCTCTATAATTTGCAGCCCAACTAGCATTTATTTTTCTATAAAAGAAAGAACTCAAAATGATAAAATAATTTCATTTTGAAGTAGTTTTTAATATAAAGATCTAACTATAGCTTTAAATTTATGGTGGGATAGTTACCATGTTTTATATCTAAATACAATGAATCTCTGATAAGAACTAAAAATGAAAATGTTTCCTTATTTCCATAATTGTAGCCAGCCTTAGGTAGTTCTCAATCTGTCCCTCTCTACTTCATTCTATTACTTTTGGGAACATTGCTCAATAGAAAATTGAACCCCCCGCCCCAAAATGGAGAATTCTTAATGTATCATCTGACCTTTGGAGAAGGATAGACTGCATCAGTTCAAAACAAAGGTCTAGGGATATATTTTCTGTCTTCTTATTATTAAAACTCAAAAAGGACCATTTTTCAACAGGTTCCTTCATATATGATTGTATACTAGCTCCATGTAGTAATATAAAGGACAACTGATATAAAATTCACAAAATATATATGTTAATTTAAAATAATTTCTAAAACTTCTATATTTTATACTTTCTAACCCTACTGCAATCCATTATCATTAATAGATATGATTCCCATTCACAATTATAAAATATTTGCTAATGTTTTCATTGATAGTAAACCATTTTATTAGTTGTTATTTACTACAGTGAAAAAGACTATTAGGATTAGAATTATGTAATGAACTTCCCTTCTGTTAAATTTTTCCACTCACCTAAAATACGAGATGAATGTATCAATGTATTGTGTATTTATAGCAAATATAAGTCTAAAATGTGTGATATCAGTTACAGAGTTTGAGAGGAAAGAATCCAGAAGGATTCTTTTTAAGGATCTTAAAGTCCTTCATTAAACATTAAGTAGTATAATAGTATTTGAAGGTAGACACTGATTAAAATTATAAACCCTACAGAAACCCCTGAAATATATAATAAAATATATAAATAATAAGTTAAGAGTTGGGATGAAATAGAATAATAATAAATACTTACCTAATCTAAGACAAGGCAGAAAAATAGGGGAAAAAGAAACAAAGAACAGATGGAACAAATCAATAACAGATATCAAGAAGATAGATTTTAAACCAAGCACATAAATGATTACATTAAATGTGAATAGTCTAAACACATACACTAAATAAAAGATATGTCAGATTGGGTAGAAAAGCAAGTTCCAATGGTATACTGTCTCAAGAAATCCACTAGAAATATAAAAATAGAGTTAGGTTAAAAGTAAAAGTATGGGCAAAGATAAAACATGCAAACCCTAATCAAAAGAAAGTGTAGGGTGCCTGGGTGGCTCAGTTGGTTAAGTGTCTGCCTTCTGTTCAGGTCATGATCCCAGGGTCCTGGGATGGAGCCCTGCATTGGGCCCGGCTCCGTGGGGAGCCTGCTTCTCCCTCTCCCGCTCCCCCTGCTTGTGCTTTCTCTCTCTCTCTTTCCCTCTCTGTCAAATAAATAAATGAAATCTTAAAATGAAAAAAGAAAGAAAGCTGAATTGGCTACATTACTATCAGACAAAGTGTACTTCAAAACAAGTCAGATTATCCAGGACAAATGTTACAGAAGGATGAAGAGGTCAATTCTCCAGGAAACATAACAATTCCATACTAGTGCATGCCCCAACAACAGAATTCAACATTCATAAAGCAAAATACTTCTAACTTTCTGGTTTGTAAAAATATACAAACCCACAAATACTATAACCCTCTTCTTTTAGTACAAATAGACAGAAAATTAATGATAGAAATTTATAACTCTACAAACCAATTTGATCTAATTGATATTTACAGAACACTTGAGCCAACAACAGAATGTACATTATTTTCAAGTGTGCATGGAACATTCATCAAAATAGACCATATTCTGTGTCATAAGCAAGTCTTAACAAATTTAAAAGAATTGAAACCATACAAAATTAAGTTCTTGGGCAATAATGGAATTATACTAAGGATCAATAATGGAAAGATATCCGGAAAATCCCTAAGTATTTCTAAAGATTTAACAAAACTCAAAGTTCATAATAACCCATAAGTCAAAAAAAAAAGTATTTCAGGGAAATTTGAAAATATTTTAACTCAATAATAGTAAAAACTAATATATCAAAGTTTGTTGTAAGAGTAAGTAATCTAAGTAATCTAAGCTTCCTCTTCAAGAGACTAAGAAATAAAGATCAAATTAAACCCAAAGGAAGCAAATAGAAGAAAAGAATAAAAGCAGAAATCAGTGAAATTGGGGATGCCTGGGTGGCTCAGTTGGTTGAGCTGCTGCCTTCGGCTCAGGTCATGATCCCAGGGTCCTGGAATTGAGTCCCACATCGGGCTCCCTGCTCAGCGAGAAGTCTGCTTCTCCCTCTCCCACTGCCCCTGCTTGTGCACTCTTTCTCTCTCTGACAAAAAATAAATAAATAAAATCTTAAAAAAAAAAGGAATCAGTGAAATTAGAGATAGAAAAATAAAGTCAGTGAAACCAAAAGCCATTTCTTTAAAAAAAAAAAGCTCACTACAGTTAATAAACCTCTAGCCAAACTAGCCAAGTAACAGATGGAAAAGAAACAAGTTACTAATATCAGAAGTGGAAGATAGAAGGAATATTATACAAGGTCCCTCAAAGTTA
This sequence comes from Mirounga angustirostris, assembly GCF_029215605.1. Taxonomy (NCBI): domain Eukaryota; kingdom Metazoa; phylum Chordata; class Mammalia; order Carnivora; family Phocidae; genus Mirounga; species Mirounga angustirostris. Next base: position 138,039,567 of record NW_026991709.1, on the reverse strand, counting down.
ACAAAAGAACAATAAGAGAATACTAAAAAAATTCTATGTCCATAAATTTAAAAACTTAGATAAAATTAACCAATACCTTGAAAGATATCGTGTGCCAGTACTTGCTCAAAAAATAAGTAGATAACTGGAATAGGCCAAATCTATAAAAATATTAAATTCCCAGTTTAAGACCTTCAACAAAGAAAACTAATGGCTCAGGTGATTCCACAGTGAGTCCTACCAAGCCTTAAAGAAAAAAATAGTACCAGTTCAACAAAATATGTTCTAGAAAATGGTAAAGGAAGCAACACTTCCAAACTCATCTTATGAAGTCAGCATTACCCTAGTACTAAAACTAGACAAAGTCATTATAAGAGAAAACTAAAGAGAGGAACAATATTCCTCACAAAGATACAAATATCTTCTATAAATTATTAGTTAATCAAACCCAGGTAAATATCAAAAGGATACTACATGACTAAAAGTGAAATTATCCCAAGAATGCAAGGCTTCTTCCATATTAAAAGAAACAATTAACCATATAACAGACTAAAGAAGAAAATATAAGTGATTACATCAATAGATGGAAAAACAACATTTGGTAAGTTTCAACATAATTAGGAAAAAAACTTTCAGCAAACTAGGAATAAAAGGGAATTTCCTTAACCTGATAAAAAAACATCTATACAAAATCTGTAGCTAACTTCATTTAATGAAAAGCTGAATGCTTTCTCCCTAAGATGGGTAAGAAGATAAGGATATCCTTTCTCACCACTTTATTCAACATCTTACTGGGAAGACCTAGCCAGTACAGTAAGACAAGAAAAAAGATAAGAAGGCATAATAACAGGAAGAGAAATAATAAAACTATCTCTACTTACAGACATGATTGGTCACATAGAAAATCCCAACAAAGTTACAAAATTAGGACTAACAATTGAGTTTAGTAAAATTGCAGGATACATAAGAAATGAATTGTATTTTTAGATAGTAGCAGTGAACAATGAAATTAGAAGTTAAAAAACAACTTATAATTAGCAATAAAAATGACATATTTAGATATAAATGTTAAAAAAAAATTATGTAGGATCAGTATGCTGAAAATGACAAAACACCAAAGAGATAAATTTTTTTAAGACGAACACATGGAAAGATATTTGTGGATTGAAGATGCAATAGTGTTAAAATGTCAGTTCTATCCAAGTGGATCTATAGATTCAACACAATTCTAATCTAAACCTAACAGGTTTTTGTAGATATTGAAAATCCAATTCTAAAATTTGTGTGGAAAGGTGGCAAAGAAGCTAGAATAGTCAAAACAATTCTGAAAAAGACAAATTTGGAGGACTCACACTATCTGATTTTAAGACAATATAAATCTACAGTGATCAAGACAGTGCGGTATTGGCAGGAGGAACAGACATGAGATCAATATAAGAGAATGGAGAGCCCAGAAAAAAATCCACACATGTGTAGTCAACTGATTTTTTTTTTTTTTACAAAGGTGCAAAGACAATTCAACGGAAAGAAAATAATCTTTATAACAAATATTATGGGAATATGTAGATATACAAGTGCAAATAAATGACCTACAACCATACCTTCTACTTTAATAAACATTAACTCAAAATAGGTCATAGATTTAAATATAAAAAGTAAAATTACAAAAACTTCTTTAAGAATATATATAAGAAAATAATTGTGACATTGGGCTAGGCAAAGAGCTCTTTAGATACAGTACGAAAAGCATGAGTCAAATTTTTTTTGAAAACTGATAATTTATACTTATTAATATTAACACTTTTTGCTCAGCAAAAGGCACTGTTAAAAGAATGAAGAGACAAGCCATGGCAAAGGAGAAAATATTTGCAAACTAAATCACATTTCTGACAAATAACTGCCATCCAGATTTTTTTTAACTTGACTAGAAGAAATCAAACAACCTATGTAAAAATGGACAAAAGTTCTGGACAGACTTCAGTAAAGAAGGTATACAAATGGGACATCAACACATGAAAATATGCTCAATATCATTAATCATGTTAGGGAAGTGTAAATTAAAATCTCAATGAGAGGGGCTCCTGGGTGGCTCAGTTGTTAAGCGACTGCCTTCGGCTCAGGTCATGATCCCAGGGTCCTGGATCGAGCCCCGCATCGGGCTCCCTGCTCGGCGGGAAGCCTGCTTCTCCCTCTCCCACTCCCCCTGCTTGTGTTCCCTCTCTCGCTGTCTCTCTCTCTGTCAAATAAATAAATAAATAAATAAATAAATAAATAAATAAATAAATAAATAAATAAATAAAATCACAATGAGATACATGTCTATTAAGTAGCTAAAATTTCAAATCGCTATAATACCAAGTGCTGGTGAGGATGTAGACCCTGATGAACTATTGATGAGAAAGCAAACTGGCTCAGCCACTTTGGAAAACAATTTGACAATTTCTTAAAATGTTAAACATGTACTTACCAATGGTCCAGTAGATCTACTTCTAGGTATTTCTTCCAAAGAAATAAAAACATATATTCACATAAAAACCTATAATGTGAATGTTTACAGCAGTTTTATTCCTAATTGCCATAAAGTAGAAACAACCCTGATGTCCTCTAAGTGATGAATGGATAAACAGAATGGTATATCCATAAAATGGATAAGCAATATACAGCGATGAGGTAATAAATTATTGATAAATGAAACCACCTGAACGAATCTTGAATACATTTTGCTAAGTGAAAGAAGCCAAACTATTGAACACAATTATGGTATTCAAGGAAGTTTTTTTTTTAATATTTTATTTATCTTTTTAAGAGAGAGAGATAGCAAGAGTGAGAGAGAGAAAGAGAGAGCGAAAGCACGAGCGGGGGTGGGAGGGAGGGGAAGGAGAAAGGCAGTCTACCCGATGAGCAGGGAGCCCGATGTGGGACTTGATCCCAGGACCCTGGGATCATGACCTGAGCCGAAGGCAGATGCTTAACCAACTGAGCCACCCAGGCTGCCTCAAGGAATTATTTTTTTCTTCCTAACTAGGGTATGGGCTGGGAATTCTGGAACTGTTTTATGAATATATCAGATTTGAACAAATAACTAAAAATACTGTAGGCTTCTTATTGTTGGAGAAAGAAGTTAAAATTAGGAACAGGGGAAGCTAAAGTGAACTTGAGTTGTTGGATTGGAATGGGCAGTATCAATATAAATTTCTGTTTTTTATTATTATCATTATTATTATTATATATGCAGATAGGTAGTGAAATTAATATATGTGCGTGTTCTCATGGATTAGTACACACACACATATTCAAGCTGTGTCTGCCGAGAGGATCTAGAAGTAGCTACACCTCACTAGTAATGAACATATCTAGCTCCCAGATCTTAGTTTCTAAATAAAAGGATCCAAGACACCTTAATGTGTAGCTGATTCCAGGTCTGCGGTTCAGAAAACACTAAATGAGCCTGGTATATCTTATGTCAAAAATTAAGGAAGTGCTTACAAAAAGATACAGCCTGTAGAAAGGGCCCAGGAAACAGGAAGAACTCTCATAGGCCAAAGCTAGAATAATTTGAACAAAGAACAACAAAAAAATAATGACAGTATTGCAAATAACCTATAGAATCAAATAAATATCAACAAGGCCACACTGACATCAATAGGTAAGCTAATAAGGAAGTAAGGAAGTAAGTAAATGGAATAGCTTTTCTTTGAAGATGAATTCCAATTACTGAGTTTAGAAGAAATGAAGAAAACTGAAAATATAACAGACAAGGTCCACTGATGAATGCTAAAATAAGTGAACATTTGCTCAGAGGCAGGGTATCTCCATAAATCATAACGTGTCTCCCCCAGAATAGTTATTAATTGCAAAGGGAAAAACAGAAACTTTACAGTGGCAATACCAGGCAGATACTATAATCCCAAAGAGGAAGGCTCACATCACCAGTAAAAAACCATATTGACATCATGCATTTTGTTATATGATGCACTGAGAAGAGCAGGTCATCTCTGTGATTTTCATGTCAAAGAAGTCTGTCTACTTTCTGCCTTTTTTATCCCTCATTAATTTTTAGTCTTTCTAACCATAATTCTATGGTCAGATTAGTGCCATTTTCTCATTTTTCCTTTGTCCTAAACACATACTTGTCAACTTTCACCTTTGAGTTGCTAAGTTCTTAACCATGGTTTGTCCAAGACTAACTTGATAGTAAATAAAAGGTGAGGAATGTCTATCTCTCATTTCTGTATCTCTTTTCCTCTCTTTCCCCCACCTTTCTTAGGAAACACAGTAAATCACAGTGGTCAAGAGCGGAGCTCTAGCGCCCTCTGCCTGGGGGTCACACATAGCTCAGCCACAAAGCCTGGTGATGACATGCATCATTTAATTTCTCTGGCCTTCCATTTCCGTATCTGTGAAATGGAGATAAAACAGCACCTATCTTACAGAATCACATGAGGAGTAAATGAAATAATACAATTAAAGTACTTAGAAAGCAGAATTCCTTGAATGTGGCCAGTCCTTAGTGACTATTATTACTTATTTTACACCTACGTTGAGAGAATTAGATTCCATTATCAACAATTTGGATAAATCTACTTTCTCATTTACTTCCTCGGTTGATACTCAACACATCCTTATTATCCTCACTCCTCTCTGGCAATCATGCTACCCTGCTTAATATGTTTTTGGATATATATATACATATATATATATATATATATTTTTTTTTTTTCTAGAGAAACATCTTTTGGGGTGTGTGCATGTGTGTGTGTAAATATATATATTTATGTGTATGTGTGTCCTTGATTTATGTATACCCTGTATTGGGTTTTTAAAGAATGTAAACTATATAAGATACGTTTTAATTTTTAAAATATGTATGCACATAGCTGTATGACTGTCTTATTCATTGGTTTTCAACTCTAAAATCACCTGGGGAACTTTTAAATATCAATCTCCACACTAGACCAATTAATTCAGGTACAGGGACTTAGGCATTAGGAATTTTTAAAAGTTTCTCAAGTGAGCAGCCAGGGTAAGAATCACTGATCAAGTTCATTTCTTCCAATCGTTCCATAGCATGCTTCTACTGCCATTCATTCTTTCATTCATTCATTCATTCATTCAGTGGTGATGGATGCCTCACATTCTTCCTGTTCTCTACTTCTATATGTAATGTTTTAATAAGCATCCTCATACATGTTTTTCTGGACCTAGAGTAGATGTTTTCTGGGTTATTATGCAGAGGAGAATTACTTGGTTGTTGAATCTGTACATCTGGCTAAAAAACATCAGGTTTTCTCTGGGATGTGTGTACTAGTTGAGTCTTATACAACAGTGCATGATGAGTCTATTTTCCTCACATCACAAAACCCAGAATGGCTTCTTGGGTGTGCAACGTCTAGAGCCAAACGGGCTCCATGCTTGACTTAATGCTCTCCTATCACCATCCTGAAATCATTTTATCTTTGAACTTGTGTTTTGTAACTGAAGTCAGATGGGATAACACAGCAGGCCTGTGAGGGGAGGGGGTACACTCGATGGTAGGCAGCCCTGGAGACCTTCGGTAGTCGGCTGTGTAGCCCACACAAGTGTGCACTCAGGCCCATGTCCATGGCATAAACATAGCAGTTTGAGTGGGACAGTTTGGGCTGCTCTGGGGGCCTAAGAGTCAGCTGGGTCCAGATTGGTGGTGGCAATGGCAGGTGCTAGGGCCCCAGAAGAGAGAAGAAAGTCTGCCTGGGAGCCCTGCCCCATAGCCAGGCAACCATTTATTTGCTTTTTGTCACTAGATTAGTTTGCACTTTTGATAATTTTATATAATCATAAAATGTGTTCTCCTTTTTGTGTGGCTTTTTTCACTCAACATAATTATTTTGCAATTCACCCATATTGTTATCCCTCTTTTTTTTCACTTAAAGATTTTTATTTATTTGAGAGAGAGTGTGAGTAAGAGAGCACAAGCAAAGGGAGCTGCAGAGGGAGAGGGAGAAGCAGACTCCCTGCTGAGCAGGGGGCCCGACATCAGGGCACGATCCCAGGACCCTGGGATCATGACCTGAGCAGAAGGCAGATGCTTAACTGACTGAATTACCCAGGAGCCCCTTGTTATATCTTTCAATAGTTTATTTTTTGTTGATGCTGGGTAGTATTCATCACATGAATAAACTGCAATTGGTTTATCCATCCCTCCTTGGTGGGCATTTATGTTGTTTCCAGGTTTTTGTAAGTACAAATAAAGCTGCTATGAACATTCATGAACAAGTCTTCGTGTGGACATACATTTTCATTTCTCTTGGGTGAATAACTAAAAGAGGAATGCCTGAGTCAAATGGTAGATATAGGTTTAATTTTTGAATTAACTGCCAAACTATTTCCTAAAGTGGTTGTACCTGTTTATATCCGTACCAGCAGGAGAGTTCCAGTTACTCCATATCTTTCCGACACTGGGGATGGTCACCCAGATTCTGATGGGTATTGAGTGGTATCATGTTGCAGCTTTAATTCTCATTTGATGACTAATGATGTTGAACATCTTTTCATATGCTTATTTGCTATCTCTTATACCTTCTTTAGTGAACTGTCTGTTCAAGACTTTTGCCTCTTTTTTACTGGATCATTTCCTTATGACAAAATTCAGAGAATTCTTTGTATATTCTGGATACAAGTCTTTTATCTGACATATAATATGCAAACATGTCCTCCTAGTTTGTGGCTTGTCTTTTCACAGGGTTTTACTCTGAATGACAGGCAATCCCATTTCAGCTCTGAGAAGAAGGGTAGCTGATCTAACTTCCGTTTAGAAGATCACCTTAGCTACTGTGTTCAGATGGTTAAGAGAGAGGGAAAAGCTCAAGTAGTGAGTCCATTTATAAAGTTAGGATGAAGCTGCAATCAACCAGGTAAGAAGTGATGGCTTCCTGGACTGAGCCACTGGTGCTAGGAGTGGAGAAAAGTTGAATTCTAGCTATAATCTGTGCTGGCATCCCAAGACCGTCTGCTCCAGGTACAGGCGATAAAGTGGGGGATTGTCTTTTGAGAACTCAAAAATGACTTTAAAACTGACTAAAAGTGAGTCTGCTTTTTATTGTCATTAAGACCCTGCAATTTTAAACAATACCAGTGATAAAATATTCCTCGGAGAAAAGAATCCTTTATTATTTCAAATTCTAAACAACTGCTGTAGTTCAGCTGAGTCTTAATAATATACCTGGGAGCTTCAGTTGAATATATTTTTATTTCTTATCCTTTAATAAACATTGTATGCCAGATGGAAGTTATTTCAGAGAGCTCTGTTACACAATTGGGCTTCAACACACTTGGATGGACCCACCTGCCTGCACTGGTTTTAAAAGGACACCTACACACAGGGTTTGAGAACCACCTGTGCTCTCTTAGGAACCCTTCCTGCCTCCATCCCTGGGTGGGACGGGACCACCACCGGTTCCTGCAGTTCAATGACAGATTCAAAAGAAACAAAAATGCAGTGATTATAAAGATGAAAAAGCAGAACTTGAATGACTTCAAGTCTGTCATTCAGTGTGACCATGTGAAGTTTTTGCATTTAAAATTTCTGGGTTTTATTGTGAAATGGGATTCTATCTTTAAGACTTTTGTGGCCATATGTGCACTTATTAATTCATCTAATTTAAATTTATAAAGTGTTCTTTGTTCAACCATAAAGATTGACAAATCTGGCTCTACTCTACTAAACACGAGTGGATGAAGAAAATCAACTTCATTTAAGTCACTGATGAGTTTGCAAAAGTTGAGACAAAACTTCATTAATGCAAAAAATATATAGTTGTCTTTTAAAATTTTTTAAAAGATTTATTTATTTTAGAGAGAGAGAATGCGTAAGAGGGGGGAGGGGCAGAAGGAGAGGGAGGGGGGAAGCAGACTCCCCACTGAGCGCAGAACCAACTCAGGGCTCTTATCTCACAACCCTGAGATCATAACCTGAGCGGAAACCAAGAGTCAGCGCTTAACCAACTGAGCTACCTAGGTGCCCCTAGTTCTTTGTCTTTTTTTAGTATATCAAATAGTATTAATCCATTTTTTTCCTTTTTTGTAGTGTAATTTTTATTTTATTCTTTACTTCTTAACTTGTAATATTTATTTTTGGCATAAATTTATATATGAAGTTCAATGAAAGAAAAAGAAATCACTGCATTTCTTTTCCGGCCATTACTATTGTTCTTTTTACTTCATTGTTATTATCTTTTTATTTAATGACTATTACTGAAAACAATTTTGGCAGGTAGATAGAGGATGTTAAAAAACATCCACTTTGGTTGTCAAACTTCAGTGTGCCATTAATAATTTGAAGTCAGGGCCAATAGCATTGCATGGTATGTGTAAGGTAAAGAGGTTTTCATTTGTACATATACGTTATTTTGTTTTGCTTTTTGCCTGACCAACTGGAAGGGTGGTGGGGTCATTTATGAGCCTGTGGAGGAAAAGTGTATGTTTGGTTTTGGCACATGCCAATTTCAAGATGTCTATTAGAAAAATAAGCGCGGGGTCACCTGGGTGGCTCAGTCAGTTAGGCATCTGCCTTTGGCTCAGGTCATGATCCTGGAGTCCTGAAACGGAGTCCAGCATTGGGCTCTCTGCTCATGGGGGAGTCTGCTTCTCCCTCTGCCCCTCCCCCTGCTCATGCTCTCTCACCCAAGCTCTCTCTTTCTCTCCCTCTCGCAAAAATAAATAAATAAAATCTTTTAAAAAAGAAAAATAAGCATGGATGTTAAATCTGCTGCAGATATCCAAATCTGGAGTTTAGGGGAGAAACTCTACTGCACAGTATCAGCACATGGCTGGTATTTAAGGTAGTAACTCAGTCAGTCTCACAGGAGAGGAGTAAACACAAAGAAGGAGGTGGTCTGGAGGTGAGCTCTGTGCTATGCCACATTTAGAGATTGAGCCTTTGAGGCCCTGCATGTGGTCACATTTTTATGAATATTCCATGTGTGCACAAAAAAATGCATTCTTTTTATTCTGCACATGCATGTTGGTTAATATCTGTCTGCTTGTTCTACAAGTTCCTTGAATGTGTTAAAGTATCCAAAGTAATCTTTTTTCAAAGTAAATTTTTGACCTATTTGCTTTACCAAGTAGGACTGTTATTTGTTGCTTTCTTTAATAAACTTATGTTTTGAAAAGTTTTAGATTTACAGAAAAATTGAAAAGAAAATACAGAGAGCTCCTCTATACCCCTGCATAAGGTTTCCCGTACTAATAAAATTTTATATCAATATGATACATTTGTTACAATTAATGAGCTAATATTGACACATTTTAACTAAATCATTCAGCTTTCCTTAGTTTTTACTTAATGTCTTTTTTTCTGTCCCAGATTCCATCCAGGATTCTACGTTGCATTTATTTGTCCTGTTTCCTTAGACTCCTCCAGACTCCTCCAGTTTCTTAGACATTCTTGTTTTTCATGATTTTGACAGTTTTGGTGTCCCTCTATTGGATTTTGTCCCATTAGTCAGGCGTTATGAATTTTTTGGAGGAATATCATAGCGTAGAGTGACATTTTCATCACATCATATCAACATGATTCATGACTGTTGATATTGACCTTGATCACCTGGCTGAAGTAGAGTTTGCAAGGTTTCTCCACTGTACCGTTACATAATTTCTACATAAATTATTTGGATTTGAAATTGTTTTGCATGGATAATATGTCTCTTCTCCTTTTGTTAATTTATTCAATCACTTAGTTATAGCAGTATGAACTCAGGAATATTTTATGCTTTGCATAATAATCCAATATTACTTTATTTTTATTGCTCTAGTTGTTCCAGGTTTGGCCATAGATACTATTTCAGTTGGCTACTGTGCCTCCTGACAAACCCACATCAGTGGGGGTCAGTGGCTGTTTGTTTTGTTTGGGGAATTTTTAAAGCGCTTTCTTATTTTGTGGCCCTACAACATGCTCTAGGCTCATCTTGTATATTTCCTTCCCCAGTCCTACAATAAGTCATTTCTACAAAGGTTGTGGCTCCTTTCATTGAAGAATGCTATTAGAAACCAAGATATGGGGGCGCCTGGGTGGCTCAGTCAGTTAAGCATCTGCCTTTGGCTCAGGTCGTGATCCCGGGGTCCTGGGATCGAGCCCCTAGTTGGGCTCCCTGCTCAGGGGAGAGTGTGCTTCTCTCTCTTCCCCTCCCTGCTGCTCATGCTCTCTCTTCCAATAAATAAAATCTTAAAAAAAAAAAAAAAAGAAACCAAGATATGGGCACTCTAGTTGTGGTTGTTACTGGTCTGTATCATTTGTTGCTTTTTGTATTTCGAGGCTGTAGTTTAGTTATATATATGGTCATGTTGATTGTCACAACTTCTTTATTTTTATTTTTATTTTATTGTGGTAAGAGCACTTAACATGAGATCTACTCAACGGATTTTTAAATGTACAATACAGTATTGTTAACTATAGGCAAACAAAGTTGTACAGAAAATCCTTAGAAGTAATTCATCTTTCATTCCTAAAAGTTTATACTCATTAATTAGTAACTCCCTATCTCGCCCTCCCCCTGGAAACCACTGTTCTGCTCTTTGCTTCTATGAATTTGACTATTTTAGATACCTCCTAAGAGGAGTCCTATAGTATTTGTCTATATCTTACTGCCTTGCTTCACTTAACATAATGTCCTAAATGTTTTTTCATGTTTTCAAATATTATAGGATTTAAGATTTTATTTTTAAATAATCTCTACATCCAATGTGGGGCTCCCACTCATGACCATGAGATCAATATTGATTTCAATTCTTTGGATAAATACCCAGGAGTGGGATTGCTGGATCATATGGTAGTTCTATTTTAAATTTTTTGGGGAACTTCCATACTGGTATCCATAGTGGCTTCACCATTTTGCATTTCCTTGCACAGTGTCCAAGGGTTCCCTTTTCTCCACATCCTCATGAACACTTGTTGCCTTTTTTTGATAATAGCCATCAGAACAGGTGTGAAGTGGTATCTCATCGTGGCTTCGGTTTGCATTTCCCTGATGATTAGTGACATTGAGCATCTTGGTTTTTTTTAAGATTTTATTTATTTGAGAGAGCGCATGTGCATGAGCAGGGGGAGGGGCAGAGGGAGACTCCCAGCTGAGCACAGAGCCCAACACAGGGCCCGATCCTAGGACCCAATCCCAAGACCCTGAGATCATGACCTGAGCTAAAATTAAGAGTCAGACGCTTAAAAATTGAGCCACCCAGGCACCCCTTGAGCATCTTTTAATAAACCTATTGGCCATTTGTATGTCTTCTTTGGAGAAATGTTTATTCAAGTCATTTGCCCATTTTTAAAATCAGGTTGTTTGTATTTTTACTTTTGAGTTCTTATATATTTTGGAAACTAACCCCCTTATCTGATATATAATTTGCAAATATTTTCTACCATTCTGAATGTTGCCTTTTCACTTCTGTTGATTATTTCCTTCACCAGGCAGAAGTTTTTTAGTTTGATGTAGTCCCATTGGTCTATTTTTGCTTTTGTTGCTGTGCTTTTAGTGTTATATCCATTAATTCATTGCCAAGACCAACATCATGAAGCTTTTCCCCTATGTTATCTTCTGGAAGTTTTACTTTTGGGTCTTATGCTTAAGTCTCAAACCATTTTGAGTTGATTTTTGCATATGACTTAAGGAAAAAGTCCAATTTCATTTTTTTGCATGTGGATATCCAGTATTCCCAGCACCTTTTGTTGAAGAGACCATCCTTTCCTCTTTGTGATTCTTGACACCACTTGTAACATGATATACACCAGTTTTTCCCCTAATATAATATTATTCTTTTATTTACATGGTTTTAGCCTTAAATTCCATATTGTGTGATATTAAAATTGCTAAGCCAGATTACATTAGATTTGTGTTTATCTAGCATTCTCTATCACTTTATTTTCAAACCTTCTGAATATTATTGTTTTAAATATGCCTCTTGTAGGCAATATATTGGTGAATTTTTTTAATGTAGTCTGAAAATTTATTATTTTTTTTAAGATTTTCTTTATTTGACAGAGACAAAGCACAAGCAGGGGTAGCGGCAGGCAGAGGGAGAGGGAGAAGCAGTCTCCCCACTGAGCAATGAGCCCAACACAGGGCTCAATCCAAGAACTCTGGGATTATGACCTGAGCAGAAGGCAGATGCCTGAACAACTGAGCCACCCAGGTGCCTCCTGAAAATTTCTTTAAATGGTGGGTTTAAACTTTATATTCATGATAATATTATATTCATAATAATTTGGTATAGTGGGACTTTTTTTGACATTCTATTTGTTTCTAGTTATCATGCTCTTGTTTCTTCATCTTCTTTTTATCCTCTGTATATACTGATAGAACTTCCAACTCTTGGTTGGAAAGTCATATCTTTTAAGTCTCTATGTGTTTACCCCTGACTATTAAGATATACTTACATTTTACTCTTTTCTATACATTTCTTAATCTTATCAGATTCTAATTTTAATTCTAAACTAGGCAAGTGTTGATTAGTGTGCTCTCAGCCCCTCAGGTCTCTTACGCCCTTGAACCTAGCTCTCTATTCATCCCAATATCACTATGTTGATAGCACCTAAAACTTCACTAATATAGTAGCCACTGGCCACATGTGGCTATTTGGTTTTAAATTTAATTAAAATTAAGGTTAAAAACATTGTTTCCTAGTCACATGAATTATTTTTCAAGTGTTCAACAGATATATAGAGTACAAATATAGAACATTTTCATCATCTCGGAGACTTTTGGATAGTGCTGATCTAGAGTTTTATTCTGCATTGTTTTGAATATATTTTTGATCAGGTGCTTACTCTTTAGAAAACAGTAAATTTTACTGAATTATTTTCTTACTCTTACTTTGCAAATATTTCATAGTATCTGCCTGAATCTTTCCCTCTCCTTTCTGGAAAGCTTCCTCAAAGAGCACTTCAATGGAGGTCTTTGTATAGAAAACTCTGTGAGGCATTTTACAAATAAGCCTGTTTGTATTTTGACTTTGCATTTAAATGACAAATCATCTGGATATGAACTCTAAAGAGTCCTCCTTTGTCATTCTGCTAATTTCATTCTTTTTTTTTAATCCAAGATTGCCACAGAGAACTCTAGTTTTAGTCTGACACTGTTCCATGTAGATATTTTGCTCTTCTTTTTTGCCTTAGCAATATTATTATTATTTTGTTGCTTATTTTTAATTGTTCCTGTGAATTCTGTTCATTTCTGCCCAGCATCTTTTTTTTTTTTAAAGATTTTTATTTATTCATTTGAGACACAGAGATACAGAGAGAGAGAGAGAGAGAGAGAGAGAGAGCATGAGCAGGGAGAGAGGCAGAGGGAGAGGGAGAAGCAGGCTCCCCGCTGAGCCAGGAGCCCAATGTGGGGCTCGATCCCAGGACCCTGGGATCATGACCTGAACCGAAGGCAGACGCTTAACCATCTGAGCCACTCAGGCGCCCTCAGCATCCTTCTTTACTTTGGGGAAAACTTCAATGATTTTTTCATATATTTCTCCCTCTTTATATATTTCCTCTATTGGGGGGATCCTTATTATAGTCAATTTGGAATTTTATTATCCTCTTTAAGTATTATGTGTTTTTGTTTTTTTAAAGATTTTATTTATTTGAGAGAGCGAAAGCGAGAGAGATTACAGAGGGAGAAGGAGAAGCAGACTTGCAGCTGAGCGGAAAGCCTGATGCGGGGCTAGATCCCAGGACCCTAGGATCATGACCTGAGCCAAAGGCAGATAGATGCTTAACCAACTGAGCCACCCAGGTGCCCCAGTATTATGTGTGTTTTAAGTGTATTTTAAACTGGTTCCTTGTTTTATCTTTTCTAATTATTCAATTTATTACTCTTTTATAGTGCTTTTTTCCTCAGATGTCTGAATTACCCTGTGAGCTTATATTCAATGTACTATTTACTGACTTCACTAATAATGCATGCCTGCAAGCACTGTGAATTGTGTAAGACTGTTGAATCACAGACCTGTACCTCTGAAACAAATAATACATTATTTGTTAAAAAAAGAAGAAGAAGAAGAAGAAGAAGATAGCAGGAAGGGAAAAATGAAGGGGAGGAAATCGGAGGGGGAGACAAACCATGAGAGACTATGGACTCTGAGAAACAAACTGAGGGTTCTAGAGGGGAGGGGGTTGGGGGAATGGGTTAGCCTAGTGATGGGTATTAAAGAGGGCATGTATTGAATGGAGCACTGGGCGTTATATGCAAACAATGAATCATGGAACACTACATCAAAAACTAATGATGTAATGTACGGTGATTAACATAACATAATAAAATAAAAAAATAATAATAATGCATACCTGGAGAAGTGCTGAAGTCTAGATTCTGGGCTCCAACTTGTAGGGTCTGGTCCAGACCTCACTCATGGAGAAAGTTAGGAGGATGTTCCTTTGGTATTTTTGGTGGAGGTTGGAAAGAGAGAAAAATTTTCTTTCTGGGATATATTAAACCCACTTATCTTATTGATATATTTTCTATAAAATCATTACCATAAAGTGTTTTAGACTGGATCAGTTATCTTTTGCTGTTTTACAAAGCATTCCAGTAAACAGTGGCTTAAAACAATAATTTAGTATTTTAATTTTATGTGTTGACTTGTCTCAGCTAGGAGGCTCTCAGGAGGCTGAGTAGGAACAGAAGACCAAACTAAACTGGATATCCATTATGGCTCTTTCACATGATTGGCAGTTGATGTTGGCAGTTGGCTGAGATTATCAACCAGCGGGACCTACACATGGCTTCTTCTATGTAGCTTAGATTTCTCACAAAACGAAGAATGGGTTCTGGAAGAAAGTACTCCAAGGATCAGCTTTCCAAGGAACTTAGGAGGAAGCTAACAGGGCTGTTACGGTGTAGCCTGGGAAGTTTCAGAATGTCATTCCCACAGCATTTGATTGGTCAAGCTTGGATTCAAGGAGAAGTACAGCAAGCACATACAGGGAAGGAAGTAATTGATGGTGGTCACCATTGGAAACTAGCTTCCACATACACTACACATATTCCTATTCTCTGACATATGTCAACATGAAATAATTCTCTTTGTGACCTCCATAAATTAAAATTACTGACTACTCTTTTTCCCTAGCAAAGAAAGTGAGCTTTACCTTTGCCCATCAGCTTTTTTTTTTTGGTTATTAAAAACCAAAATCACTGTTATATCAGTAGGGTATCTGTATGCATTTCTACCATGGAGCACTGCATTCTCTACAGTGTGTGTGTGTGTGCGCGTGCACGCGTGCATGTGCATGTATGTTTACATACACAAGTCTCTCCCTTTTCCCATGGCACACAACCACATACACATACTCAGCATGCCAATATTCTAGAATTGCTAGATATTTTAGTCTGCCTTTTTTTTTTAGAACTGACTAGATCTAAAGCTACTTACGCTAACAAGCCTTTTATCTTTATAAGTCAGATACAATTTAAAGAAAGCACTTTCTTCTCAATCACAGGCATCTATCATCTGGAAGTAAGTATCTCATTTAATTATACTGCATCATGCCAAATAAAAATCACATGAACCCTAAAGAATGTTTAAGCTTAAGAAAAAAGAAGAAAAGCTCAAACCATGAGAAATACTGTAAGAAACTTTAAGTTCTTTCGTTGAGAGGAAATACGATTTGCTATAATTTCAGTGAAATAGAAACATTCACTTTTAAGATATAAAATCCTAATTTTTTATTTATTTTTATTTATTTATTTATTTTTTTAAAAGATTTTATTTATTTTTTAGAGAGCGAGCGAGAGAGAAACAGCATGAGAGGGGAGAGGGTCAGAGGGAGAAGCAGGCTCCCCGCTGAGCCGGGAGCCCCATGCGGGGCTCGATCCCAGGACCCTGGGATCATGACCTGAGCCGAAGGCAGACGCTTAACCATCTGAGCCACCCAGGCGCCCTAAAATCCTAATTTTTGGCATGCATTTCTTTCCTAAAAAATCTTTACTTATTCTTTGATAATTTCCATTGTCATAGGTGCTTCTTTATAAAAATCATAAAGTACATACAAGATATTAAACTACATGCTCAGGGCATTTTATGTGTCCTCTTACATGAGAAGCTAAACTGATGCGAGTACAAATTATGAATGGAATATTCATACTAGAATAACACAAATAAAGGGCATAACCAATTTAGTTAAGAATTTCAGCAAAAGCCTGTTTTGAAAAATAAGTGGAGGGTGTGAAGAGACTTCAGAAAGTACAAGTACAGGCAACCAATAAAGAAAGGAAAAACCAGGGGCACCTGGGTGGCTCAGTCGTTAAGCATCTGCCTTCGGCTCAGGTCATGATCCTGGGGTCCTGGGATCGAGCCCGCATCGGGCTCCCTGCTCAGTGGGAAGCCTGCTTCTCCCTCTCCCACTCCCCCTGCTTGTGTTCCCTCTCTCGCTGTCTCTCTCTCTGTCAAAAAATAAATAAAATCTAAAAAAAAAAAAAAAAGGAAAAACTGTTCAACCTCACAATTTATCAAAAAATGCAGATTAAAACAAAAACAGACATCTCCCTTAACAAATCGACAAATTTTAAATAATATTATGTTGTCGGTTTATATGGGAACAATTAGACAAAAACTAAGAAATTGGGACTATCCCCAAAAGTTTCTATATATGACAAAATTTCATATTTTGCAATTTAGAGACAATCTATTTAAATAGAAAAAAAATAACAGCTGAAAGGATACGAAAAACCATAGAGCCAGATAATCAAAGAGAAGTTAGAAATTATCTCCTTCAGTTTTCTCCTAACATTTTCTGGGGTTTTTTGTCAACAGTTTAAACTTTGAGTTTGAGATGGGCCCAGTCAATAAAACAATCATTACTGCTTATTTAGTAAATCAGGTTATGTCTGAATAGCTACAACCTAAAACAGCAGATTTTTCTGTAAAGGGCCAGATAGTAAACGTCTTAGTCTTTGAGGACCATAAAGTCTCTACTGCAACTACTCAACAGTTGCCACAGGGTGAAAGCTGCCATAGACAACATATAAATTAATGGGCATGGCTGTGTTCCAATAAAACTTTATTTACAAAAACAGCCAGCATGCTGTGTTTGGCTGTGGGCTGCAGTTTTCTGACCCCTCCTTTAGGATACACCTATATGTTGTCCCTTAATCATAGCATATAGTATATTTGCATTTACTCATCTGAGGAAAGAGCTAGAGAACCTGAGGGGGAAGGGAGGATCAGGAGGCCAGACTTAACTAAACATAAGCAGAGAAGGAATGACCACCTAGAAGAATAATCTATAAGTCATTACACTGGCTTATGACTTAGAAGTATCTAAACACTTGGTATAAACCAAGGAAAAAATATACTGCTGGTGGTAATTACACTCCATTCTTTGAAAAACTTTTTAGCCCATCATAAGACCCCCAGCTCTCTAATGAACTGAGCAGCTAAACACAGAGTTTGGACTGAGAAAAAACCAGGTGGGGAGGGGGGCAGAGAAGAGAAATCAGAGAAGGTAAAATCTTAACTGTTCTTGAAAAAGAAAACATGGTTGGAGGTTTAAAATGGAATGTTAGAGAAAAATACATTCATATAGTGTTGATGATAGTCACTGAAGTACCTGCTGTGAAAATAACCTTCACGGAAACAGGAACAATGGCTGTGGTTTGGGTCAGCATTTTTCCTTCCCCTTGCCCCCCTCTTTTCCTTTTTCCCTCCTGAAGCTGCACTGACCTCCCATCTCCTGCTTTGGGAGTGATGATTAAGCCGATGGGGGCACCCCAATCAGAAGTCCCTGACCGTTGAGTCCTGTCCTGGGTTATTTAACCGTGATGGGAATTTCTGAGAAGGTCATCATTTCTTTCCATCGCAATGAGTGATTGGCTCAACAAGGAGTTCATATTGCACCAAATACTTTCAAAAATGATTCATGTTAATGGCATGTCTCTGGGGATTGATGCTAAATAGGAGCTACAACTAAAGCTTAAAAAATGATTTAGCAATATGAAATCCCACAGACCACGGCACACGTAGGCACAGTTGATGGTAAACATCAAAGAATAAATACAACTAAAAGTCATAAAATTGGAGAGACAATAAATCTGACAGTTCAAGACCTTTTGGGGGCTTGAATCATAAAAAATAAAATGACTTACTCAGGCATTCCTGGCTTTATTTATTTATTTATTTATTTTTATTTTTTCTGTCAGACATCTTTTACAGGGCAGTGAACTGAAGACAGTTTCATATTTCTGACATGTTAGTGTGGTTTACAAAGGTAGTTGCCTCACAAAATAAAATCAAATGGACATATTGAAGAAATACCCTCTTTTGTCCATAATACTGATCACTCCTTGAGGGGGGAGGTTGTTGGGAATTTATCCACCAAAATCAGACTTGAAGCTTTTATAGTCTTCCCATGGCAGCCACAAAAATGTAACAAAAAAGGGAACTGATATATCCAACTCATTCTAGGGTTTTGGTTTTTTTTAATCTCCGTATAGCCCTTTTACTTTTTAAGGGGGTTGTAATTGGTTCTTTAGAATCTATTTTGTAGTAAAAAGGGAAAAGAATTGTAATGTTTTAGATGAACTGGAAGGAGAAAAAAAATACCTAGGTTCAATTTAGTGTATTAAATTGAAGAAAATATTAATGTCAAAGATTCTTTATCTTCAAATATAAAATGTTTCTTTTGGAGGGGCGCCTGGGTGGCTCAGTCGTTAAGCGTCTGCCTTCGGCTCAGGTCATGATCCCAGGGTTCTGGGATCGAGCCCTGCATCGGGCTCCCTGCTCAGCGGGAAGCCTGCTTCTCCCTCTCCCACTCCCCCTGCTTGTGTTCCCTCTCTCACTGTGTCTTTCTCTGTCAAATAAATAAATAAAATCTTTAAAAAAAAATGTTTCTTTTGGAAAAGCTTCTTTTAAAAGATCTAAATATAGGCAATTCTAAATGTATCTTTAAATAAATGAAAAAGGAAAGAAAAAAGGAAGCAGCCTTATACCTCTCTTTCTTCTCAAGACTTTCTATCCTATTAATTCATAATTCAAACAATATTCAACCACCATTTAGCAGATATTGTGTAAAGACCTCTAGAGTGCTTAACAATGAACAAGACAAGGTTCCATCCTCAAGCTTTCGTCTGGGAAGCTCCTCACAGGAAGGATTAAATCTGCACTGAGTAAAGGAAAATGACCTTGGCCACACCTCGGTTCCTTCTGTCTCTTGCTACTCCTCATACGCAACTCTAAATAAACTCATGAATACTTTCACTTTTACATGTTTTATTCTCATTTCCCTTCTAGACATTAAAATCCCTACTAATATATTCAAGAAGTACCAGTTGCCTATTTTGTATCAGAATCCATTCAACAATGACTAAGAGAGCTATGCTTCTGCCATCACAGAGGTTTGCAATTAAGAAAGGTATCAGACAATAATTATAACAGTGAATTATTTAGTTAATTTTATTTGTTATAAAGACAACAATGGGCATTGCCTGATAGGTTAATCTTATACGTGCTCCTTAGGTTTCCTTAGGTGGCACAGTCTAGGGCCTGTACTCTCAGTGCAGGCAATATGGCCCCTGTGGGGGTGAAACTTAGTTTGATTGGAGATAAAATAATCCTACTCTTTTAATATATAAAGCGCAGATCTATATAATACATACAGATATAGAGATAAATATAGATACATACAGATACATATAGAGATAGAGATATCTAGGTAGATATCTCTATATCTCTCTATTTATTATATTCACACACACAGCACAGAACCAGATATATATCTGAGATATTAAAATTTCTTGGGGGAGCAATTAGAAAAAATGTCTAAAAAGGCCCCTTAGGGGGAGATGATAATGAAAAGGAGATTGAGAAACGCTGATCTGACTGGAGTTTACTGCTTACACACAATCCATTTGTGTACACCCCTTCTATATGATGTTCTCCCACTATTTCTCCCCAACTGTGGGAAGGGCTATCGTCAGCCAGATCTCTTACCCTTTTGACCCTGCTTCACTAGATCCTGAGGGTAGGGCTCAGAAGAGATGAGGGCTACAATTTAAGACAAGTTTAAGGTTTGGGTGTTCTGGGTTTAAGAGAGCCCACTGCCCTTATCAATACTGGAAATCGTCAATGGGTAAAAATAGTAAGAGCTACATTTATTGGGCATTTATTATGTCATTAGGCTCTATGTAGAGTTCTTTAGGCACATCATCTCATTTAATCTTCAAAACTCTGTCATGAGTACTATTACCATCCGTGTGGTATAGATGATAAAACCAGGGCTTGGACTGATCAACTAACTTGTTCAAATGCAACTTGAGACTCATAACCACACTATCTGATGTTAAAGTCTCTTCTCATGACCTTTTTATGTTCTACCCTTTATAGCAAAATTGTATTTCTAAATATTATTTATAAAATGGTTTCTTTGGTAAATGTCCTCTGAATTCTAAACACTAACCCACAAAAAGAATTATCAGAACATGTATGTTCATAACAAATTGATGATCTATACTTCTTGGTGAATTAAAAATAGCCACAAGTACATGGCGGTGCTTACATAGAAAGCTGTCCTCGTCATACTATTAAACAAAAAAGAGCAGGCTAGAGAATAGAATAGATGACAAATTCATATGAAAAATGAATCGATGTAATATGAGCCAGTAATCTCACTTCTGGGTATATGCTCAAAAGAACTGAAAGCAAGATCATAAAGAGATATTTGTATATCCCATGTTCATAGCAGCATTATTCACAACATTCAAAATGTGGAAGCAATCCAAATGTCCATCGACAAATGAATGGACAAGTAAAATGTGGTCCATCCATACAATGGAATATTATTCAGCCTTAAAAAGGGGGAAAATTCTGACACGCACTACAATGTGGATGAACCTTGAAGACACTATGCTAAGTGAAATAAACCAGTTACAAAAAGACAAGTACTGTATGATTCCACTTACACAAGGTATCCAGAGTAGCCAAATGTAGAAACAGAAAGTAGAATGCTGGTGGCCATGGGGGAAAGAGGATATAGAGAGATGTCATTTAATGGGTATAGAGTTTCAGTTTTGGAAGATGAAAAAGTTCTGGAGACTGATTGTGTAACAATGTAAATGTACTTAATAGCACTGAACTGCACACTTAAAATGGATGGCAAACTTTATTATGTGTATTTTACCACCATTAAAAATTTAAAAAATTAAAAAGATAACCAAAAGTTTTTTTTTATTTTTATACCTGCACCAAGAGGTGGAGTCCTTTTTTCACCCTCTTGACTGTGGCCTGGGCCCAGTGACTATTTGACAGAGAGAATATAGTAAAAGTGATGCTGTGCAGATTCCAGGTCTAGACTTTGAGAAGACTGGTATCTTCTTCTTTCTTCCTGTTGGAATCCAGCTGCCATGCTGGGAGGAAGCTTAAACAGCTTCATGAAGAAGCCTACATAGAACAGAGCCAAGTCCCCTAGCTAACAGCCCCAGCTGAGCCCTCCACTGACAACCATCACCAACTTGCCAGCCACATGCGGGAGGCTACCTTGGAAGTACATCTTTCAAATCTAGGCCATCTGCACAAGCTTCCACCATGTTAGGCAGGGGTAAGCTGTCTCTGCTGAGCCCTACTAGAATAGCAAAATCCTGGGCAAATACATGATTAATCATTTTTAAACCACTGAGTTTTGGGCAATAGATAATCAAAACTGTACCCCCAATACAAAGTGGAATGATGGAAAAATGAGTGATGACTGACACATAAAACTGAAAAATTCTCCTGATGCCATATTTTGAAGCTTAAGTTTCCAAAGGTGAGATTTTGACCGCCCTTTGTCCTTTCAGCCAGAGAGAAAGAATACTGGTAGACTCTTGCAGCAGTAATCCTTTCTAGAACCCCAAATGTGTGTTTTTTGTGGTTAAGGCACACATTGTGCATCAGTGCTTGCCTAAACATTACCATAGTGAGTAGAACTGGATTCGGTCCAATCTGATGTGACCTTTAAAGAACTGTTTAATGGAAACTTATGAAACAAAGCATAATTTCAGAATAATTTGTACTGTAGGTAAAAAAGAAAACATTTCACTGAACCAATAGATTAACACTCACTTTAGGTATTCTATAGAGTTGTCAGAGTTAAGTACTACCCTCTCCTTTTCAAAGAGGTGCTCTGTTTCTTTAACTTTAAATGAATAGGCCAGAGCCTCAGTCCCATTCTTTGTTATTGTAGCCTTTATGACTTGTCTGTTTCTGTCAATTTCATACAGAAAATGATAAACTATGGACTGAATTATGTCTCCCCACGCAAAATTCATATGCTGTAGCCCCACCCCCCAGTGCAATTGTATTTGGAAATAGGGCCTTTGAGGAGGCAGTTAAGGTTAAATGAGGTCATAAGGGTGGACCCTGATCCTATAGGATTAGTACCCTTGTAAGAGGAGACACCAGAGGGATCACTCTTTCCATGTGCACACAGAGGAAAGACAATGTGAGGACACAGTAAAAAAGCAGCTGTCTAAAAGCCAAGAAGACAGCTCTCACCAGAAAACTAATCAGCCAGCATCTTGATCTTGGAATTCCAAGCTTCCACAACTCTGAGAAAATAAATTTCTGTTTAAGTTTAAGCTACCTAGTCTGTGATATTTGTTATGGCATTCCAAATAGACTAATTCTCTATGTTCATAGTGTTTTAAATGGAAAGAAATGTATAGGTTATCAGTCCATCCACATCTGCTGTCTCTTCTTATGCAGTAATAGAATTTTTAGTTGGGCACATGGTCCCCAGATAAAACCCTCCCTTGTAGATAATGGCCATTTTACAAAGTGTGACTTGAACAGAAGCGAACATTCAACTGTCTGTGCCCTTTAGGAGAAGGGCATGCCTTCTGTGTCCTCTTTCCCCTTCCTGATGGCTGGAATGTGGAAGCCATTTTAAGAGCTGGAGTAGCCATCTTGGACCATGAGCAGGAAGTCGTCATGGAAGATGGCAGAGTCATGGGCTCCCTTGTAAAGGAGAGCTACCCTACCAGCTCAGACTTCTACTTGACTGAGAAATCAACTTCAAT
The DNA here is from genome assembly GCF_029215605.1 of Mirounga angustirostris. Lineage (NCBI taxonomy): Eukaryota > Metazoa > Chordata > Mammalia > Carnivora > Phocidae > Mirounga > Mirounga angustirostris. Next base: position 138,016,576 of record NW_026991709.1, on the reverse strand, counting down.
ATTATTTTAGGCATGGTTAATTCTGATTCTACTCTACAGAAATCAAACTGATATTCTAATTCATATAATCATCCATTGCAGGGGTTATTAATCATTATCTGTAAAGGACCAGATAATAAATACTTCAGGCTTTACATTCTCTGTTGCAACTACCCAACATTGTCATTATAGCATGAAAGCAGCCATAGATTGCTACGAATGAATGAGCAGCATGGTTGTTTTCCAGGACAATTTTATTCATAAAAACAGGTGAGAGGCTGGAACTGGCTCCTAGGCTGCAGTTGCCCATCCCAACCTATTGCAATAATTCCTTTATCTTAACACTGATGAAACTGCTACATACAGAGTTCAAACTATGGTCACACACAGCAAAGGCATCGTGAATACCAACACTGTTCCCTAAATCCCCAGGTCAGTATTCTATCCATTTATCTCATTCTCTATAACAGGGGCTTATAGATACCTCTCTGCAGTGATTTAATGTTTGCTCATTATAAGAGCCTTACTCATAAAAAATTCTCTACTTTCTGTCTCTTTACTATCTTCATTGCATTTTACTCTTTCTTTCTGTTCATTTTTCATGCTAAAATTCACGCTTTTTATTATATGCCCATATCCCCTGCTCTCATGGGTCACTCGTGTTATGTATTAGACATTGAATTTTATTAGGCCAAAGATACCCAGACATTGATCTTTACTACTGTCAACTGCCTCAACTGTTTTAGAACTAAGGTTCTGAATAGGGTCACTTCATGTATAACAACAACAAAGATATAATATTGTTTATAAGAACAAATAGCCCAATGTGTATGCAATCCTATGTAGAAACCCAAACACTCTATGTTCTCCAGGCGCATATTTGTACTGTCAAAAATTTGTACTGTCAAAAAATACTTAGGTGCAATTATAAACTTCCTGATCTTTCTTCTGTCAGGTATCTGAGATTAAAAAGAAAAAAGTCACATTCTTATTACAGGGATACATTTTCTATGTTTTTATGGAATGATAAATGATCTTGATTACTGTATACAAATCACTCCTTGAACCTAAGACAGGAAAGTATTTGTCTCTAACAAATACTTTGTCTTTTTTCTTAAACAATGCAAAACATGTAATTCAACATATTTTCTACTTTGCCCTATGATACCAGAGAGCTCAAAGCTGCTTCAAGCTTGTCTCTCCTAGTTAGGCATCTGAGTCTCCAGGTAACAGCTACTCTCCCTCCGCTGTGTTCATTCTTTATATAAACCGTTTTATTCCCCAATTGCATACTGTGTTTGATACTGCTAATCTCTTCAATTATTGCTTTGGAGGTGCTTGGGATCTACATCGATTGTATAAATAGCAACATGAAGTAGCTCTCAGGTGACCAGCTGGAGAGTGTCACATAGCCACAGAAACATTCAACTATGGATCATTTCAGTTGTACCCTTAGACTTTCCTTGTGTCTCACAAAAAAGGGTCACATCAAAAGGAAAAGGGTCAAATGACTATAAAGGCGGGCATACCTTCCATATAGGTATGCCATGTGGGGCATCCTCCATTCAACTCTCTTCTAGGGCTTTCCATCTCCAGTGGCAGTATTTCTGGAAATATGGCTCCTAGGTTGCTTTTAAAAACGCAGATTCCTTAATCCCATCCCAGACCTACTGAATCAGAATGTCAAAGAGCAAAGTCCAGTAATCTGCGTGTTCGCCAGTTCTCCAGGTGACATGAATGCCTACCAAAACATGGGCTGCTAGCCTTTGGATTAAAGCCAGATCCCTTAATGTTTAATACCCCCCAGATCCTTCTGCTATGTCACCCCACAAATATGGTGTTCCAACTGTATGGAATCTCCTGAGGTTCTCTGGATTGTTCCTGCTTCCTTAAGCAGCAGAGCTTCCTGCACTCTCTGCTGAGAAGTTCCACACTGACCTTGCCCATCTGAGATACTACAACTTGTCTAGTAAGAAATAGCTCATACATACCTCCTTCTGACAAAGTCTTCCCTGGTTTTGCCCAAACCACACTCCCTAGGCCCACCATCAGGACCTTTCTCTCTCTGCTCCTGGATTCTCTGCTCATTCTACCACAAAGCACTTAGCTAGCACACTACATCATTATTCTGGGTTTTTAGGCCTTCTCTATTAAACTAGAAATTCCTTACAATCGGGGTGCCTGGGTGGCTCAGTCAATCAAGCGTCTGCCTTCGGCTCAGGTCATGATCTCAGGGTCCTGGGATCCAGCCTCGCATCCAGCTCCCTGCTCAGCGGGGAGTCTGTTTCTTCCTCCTCCTGCTCATGTGTGCTCTCCCTCTCCCTCACTCTCTCCCTCCCTCTCAAATAAATAAATAAAATCTTTAAAAAAAAAAAAAGAAATTCCCTACAATCAACCTGATTATTTACTCATTTTCCCCCCATGTACATAGTTTAAGCTAAAAATATATATATTGAATAAATGAATGAACAACACGAAGTGTGTTCTCTATGTGTCTGATGGCTGATGTCTCTAATTACATGCTAAAGTCAAATTAAAAGTCAAATTCTGCTTGTTCAGCGCCCCCACTCCTATACAGTCATGAGCCGAACAATAACTTAGTAAACTAGTGCATCAGCCTCTTTGCTTGGCATGTATACACTCTCCTTGAAACAACAGCACCTCTGATTTATGAACTGCCACTTTGAACTAACTCCTATTTCAGTCCCAATGGCTCAACGGCTATTTGAATAGCTCTATAAGGGTTCAAGACTTTTAAAAAAATGATGCCATCACTCATAAAACTATGGTGAATATGGTTATAAATTTCAGGAATGAGACCTAGGTTCTTTGTGCAGCCACAATTGGGTTCAGGGAATATTCCAGCCAAGGCATCTCATTTCTTTAGGAGAGACTGGATGCCCCCACTCTATGCTAATTATCAGGCCACATTAGAATCTCCTCCTCTGATGATAAAAGCTTTGGCTGCCTTTGAATAAAGCACTTCAAAGTCTCCCTTTTATAAGATTTTTGAAATCTCATCCCATTGAGACTGTCACAGCTTGACATACTTGTGCATTTGTCATACTTTCTGGAAGCCTGCCTCCAATCCTGAACCTGGGCGAAGCTCAAATCTTCTACTGATAACACTCTCCTAAGGGGGTGGGGCAGGGAGAAAGATGGCATAATGTCATAAAATAAGGAAAAATCACTCCATTTGGTCCAGGAATTTTAAATGTGTGCGTAATTTCCATGATTTCAGAAGGAAAAGATTAAATCTGAGATGTTTCTCTGGGCAATGCAGTACCAGGCCCCAAACACAAATAGGTTTATGGATGTATGTCAGTGTCCTGAAAGGAGAGAATGGGATATTTGAGAAGAATTTAATTAAAACTTAACAATTTACAAAAGTATTCAGGGAAACCAAGTCAGGCTGGTGTAATACCCTGAAACTATCTATAAGGGGAGCCATCAGCACCTCAGATGTGAAGGGGCAAGGAAAAGAGAGTGGTTCTAGAAACCCAAGAAGCAATTTAGGCTGACCATTGAGGGGTTCTGGCCTTCCATTGAGGGACATAATCACCCCATCACCACTTAGCAAGGAGGCCAGTATGGAAGTTAACGCTCCAGACTCAATCCTCATCTTCCAAATCCTGCTTGTGTTTCCCCTTACCTGAACTTCCAGCCAAAAGACAAGGAAATCCACTGTGTGCCATGTGGGTCAGCCTCATGGGCCACGATGCAGGATGAAGACAGAGATGAGTTTCATGAGGCACACAGAAGACATCCAGCCTGGAGAGTCACATGGAGGCCGGAAGTGAGCATGGAACAGCAGAATTTCCCTTGTTTTTGTTGAAGGAATTGACATCAGCTTTATTGAGTACATGTACACTGTAATAAAGATTTACTGACCATAGGACACTAGTGACTTACACCTTCTCTGCTTCAGGTTCTATTAAGGTTTTGAGAATCTGGATCAATGATAATAACGTGGATACTGTGAAAGATTTTTTTTTTTTTTAATGACACGCTGAAAGGTAGCAATAATAAATGCTTAATTTGGCAACTATCTGAGAATGGACAGCATCGATCTATATGCCAATTATGCAAATAAAATTTTAAAAATGTGTGCAAAAACAACAATGGTCCCTCTATATCATTTACATCTAGAAATGGTTATGGTGGGACCTGATCTCAGGACCAACTCCAGCCATAAACCAAATCAATGACATCTACATGGTGACTCAAGGTATGAGCATCCCCAGCACCAACTGGCCCCCGTCTCCCCAAAGCCAGTCACTCTTAGCTATAGAATTCTGCCATTATAGAACCATCTTTGTGTTTCAGATGCCCTGGATTTGCTGGTATCCCTTCTTAAAATTCATGTTCTCTTAAAGCGATATCGGAGTACTTATTAGCATATTGAGTTAATTAGGAGTAATAGGAATTAGATTATTAACCCTATTTAACCCAACAACTATCTATACTTTTTAAAGGGAAGAAAGCTGACTTATTGCACAGGCCACTGTCTGAAGAAGACAGACTGAGATGAGGTGTCACCAGATAATGAGACAATCTCTGGGTAGTGAGGGGACATGAGGTAGCAGCTGGAAGTCAGGGTCAGAGGTACCAGAAAGAGATCTAAAGGGAAGGAAGGGTGTAGAATAGATTCAGTACATTGTATTTGTTATATGTCACATATTTTGTGCAAGGCATCATGCTAAGCCGTCTCCATGCATTGTCTCATGTAATCTTTACATCAACTCTCTGAAGTAGGCCCTATTAACCTGCATTTTTGCAGATGAGAAAAAGCAGGTTTAAGGAAGCCCAGTAACTTGCTTAAGGTCACAGAGCTAGTAAATGATGAAAAAAAAAAAAAAAGAGTGTGGATTCCACATCCCCTGCCTCATTTCCTCTGAGATATGTTCACATCTTCTCTTGCCCTCTCTGTAAGAGATTTAAAGGTGAATGACAACTGGTAGAGGATTAAAAAAAAGGAAAAACTAGAAAAAGCCTGAATGCAAAACATACACACTGTCCCCAAAAGAGGTATTCATTTATCAATTCATTGTCTAACAAACTTCTATTGAATGCTTACTCTAGCCTTGGCCTTATACCTAGTTCAAGGATTACAAGGGTAAAGAAATGAGCTGGCAGCGATGAAAACTCTGATCCATGTGTGTACTCTGAGAATACAATAGCTAAGTTCGTTAGCCTGTTATAGACCAGAGAGAAAGAGTTTAGGAATATGCAGACTTCTTAAGTAAATTTGGTGCTGGATAAATATGAAGCAAAAGAGGAAGCACTTTTGTCAGTTAGTATAAGCTAGGCTATGACGGAGGAACAACAAAAATCTCAGTGGCTTTACAAGGTGATGGTTTATTTTTCACGAATTCAAAGTCCACTGTGATGACTCTTGGGGAAACATTCTCCAAATGAAGACTCAAAGATCAAGGTGGCTTCCTCTTTTTGGAGGATGGGAGAGGGGTTTCATTATTCCAACATAAGGCCTCCTTCCCTATTGCCAGAGCAGAGGAAAAGTGAGAAGGGAATAATATGTGGCATTTCCCCTAACTCCACCTGGAAATGAGACGCATCACTTCTACTAAGATTTTATTGGCCAGAAATAGTTACATGGAACCATCCACCTACAAGCATTCTGAGAAGAAGAGAGCCATATATTGGGGAGCCCTAGTAATGTCTACTACAGTACTTGACAGCAAATGCATACTGACCGTCTATGATATTACAGCCTTCTACAGTGCACAGACTATTTGTGATGTCTCTGATTGTGACATGGAAGATCTCTTCTTAAGGGTGCCAAAGAAAACCAGGTAGGAAAATAGACCAGATGCTAATAAGAGAGGCATGGAGAGGCTTAGTTCAGTCTCCATCCCGGTCAAACAGTGGGCTTCTCTTGAGAACTGACTCTTATAGACCAAGTAAAATATCAGGGAGAGAGATACATTCATTTTGCTTCCTGGCTGCCATCAGAAATCTGTGGGACTTCCCTTGGCAGCAAAAGCCTTCATCTTCGAGGGTAGCATTTTAAAAGGTGGTTTAGCCTTTTTTTTTTTTTTAAGATTTTTTTATTTTTTATTTATTTATTTGAGACAGAGAGAATGAGAGACAGAGAGCACGAGAGGGAGGAGGGTCAGAGGGAGAAGCAGACTCCCCGCCGAGCAGGGAGCCCGATGCGGGACTCGATCCCGGGACTCCAGGATCATGACCTGAGCCGAAGGCAGTCGCTCAACCAACTGAGCCACCCAGGCGCCCTAAAAGGTGGTTTAGCTTTGGTCAAAGTGCACAGAAAAGAAAAAGGAAAAACTCCAAAAGTTGCAATTCACAAATCAGACACATTAAAGGCCTGAACACACTAATTAGTTCTTAGTCAATACAGTGTAAGGCTACCCTGAAATTATGGCTAAATTGTGTAAGAAGAAACATGTTTGGAACTGAGGGTGGAAATTGAGAATTTGGGAAATTAAACTCATTACTCTATATACTCCTGTTATGACTCAATTCTTTTTCATTGCCCCTTTTTGAACCTTTTCTGTGTCTGTTGTGTTCCTGAGCTGAGTAATGGAATTTAATATTAGATTCTTTTTTTTTTTTTCCAAGTGCAGGTGTTATTTGGTCTTGCACAAGAGTAGCAGGACATTTAACAATCTATACAAAGAGGCTTAGACAATATTCAAGGAAATGTTCCTTCCTAACAGCCTGGGGTAGAGTTGTTTCAAAGGAGAATGGTAAAGAACTTAGAAGTGTTGATGGGGGGATGAAAGGTACTAGAAGCAATGGACAAAGAGGCAAAGTGGGAATGGTAAGATGACTGGCTAAGAGTCTGGAGGTTAGCTGCTCTGACAAAAAAGGTGTGACCTTGGACAAATCACTTCATGTGGTGGGTGCTGTGATATGCTACCCAAATTCTCCCTTCAGGATTGAAGGACCCATTTCCCCCATTGCTGGGAATAATCTAGGCAGACAGCCTTAGCTGTCAACATTTTCAAGGGTTGCTTCAGTTGAAGAGTGCAGCTTCTCCCAGGCAAGTCCACATCCAATGACTAGTCTATGAAGAAGCCTGGCTGGACCTCTTGCCCCAACTTGCGATGGCTCAGAAAGGCCATTTTACCTCCAGAGGTCTCCATGAAGTCAGCTGGGGCCTTTGTTAAGAATGTATTGCATCTCAACTTCCCCCTTTACCCAGTTCTGCTTCTTTCCCCTCCCTCACACAGATGTTGATCCCAAGAACATTCCCTGATAAACATCCTGCTCCTAATCTCCATCTCAAAGTCTCTTTCCTGGGAAATCCAATCTGCGATTATATATCCAACTGGAGTCTATGACTCTAAGACTCAGTTTCCTGTTCCAGTGAGGGAAAAATAAATAAATAAAAACAATCCTGAAAGAGCTATAGGCTTTTCACATGAGGCTCATGCATGGACATGAGTAGGACTATGGACACCCTGAAACTGTACATGAAGTTTTGTGTGCAAGTGTAAAGGAGCCATTTCTTGGGGAGATGAGTTGATCTTGACAGATTGCCTCAAGCGTTTTTCACCCTAACAGGTTAGGAGTCATTGATAAGAGATGATCTCTTACAGGCACTTTAATTGCAATATTCCAAGATTTCACAAGGCACAAGGTGGGGTCTTCAAAGGGCTGCTTTGTGTGCTCCTAACTTACCACTATGAAAGTCAATTCAGGAGCCCCTACGTGGCTCAGCTGGTTAAGCAGCTGGCTCTTGATTTCTGCTCAGGTCATGATCTCAGGGTCTTGGGCTAGAGTCCACCAAGTCTGGCTTGGTGCTCAGCCAGGAGCTTACTTGAGGATTCTCTCCTTCCTTCTCCCTCTGCCCCTCCCCCTCTGTGCTCTCTCTCTCTCTCTCTCTCTCAAATAAATAAATCAATCTTTAAAAAAAGAAAGTCAATTCATATTCATGAGTTAATGACAGAGGTCTACCCTCAGATAAAATGTATTCATTTCAACAATGTTCCAGAAATAATTGCCTAGCCTTAATTTTTAAACCTTTGAAAGGGCTCTAAGGATAGGCATTTCATGAGTGGAAAAGTGAATCCAAACTGGCTGGTCAGGGAGACAATGGGGAGCAGGCTTGCAATCCTTGTTGCTACAGTTCTAGAACCAACCCAGAACCAGTTCTGGTAACACAGTGACCTCCCATCCTCACCCCAGCCCACTACTATGAGAAACAGATTTGCTCCAAAGAGAAGAACGGGAGCTATCACTTGGCTGTCTACTTCATGCCAGGTGCTCCGTACACTGATTTCATTTAAGGCTCAGGCCAATGGGTGAGCAAACATTATTATTTCCATCTTATATGGAAGCAAACAGATTCAAAGTTTCAAAATTTTGTTCAAGGTCACTAAAACTAGCAAAACTGACTTGGATTTAAACTCAAAAAAAAAAAAAAACCCTCAAGTTTATCCCATCCACCTCCCAATTTTGGGCCTATTCTGACATATCACTTTGCCTCCTTAGGCTATGTCAGACCCTCATTCCAAGCTCCTGGCAGCAAACAGCTTGTTGAGTAAAATTGGCAGCATATAGAAACATCGGCCAGAACACTAATTCAGCTACCAGAGCCTCTGCTTTCATCTACCTGATGCCAAGAGCATTCACAAAAGAGGTCTGTGAAAATAGCAGTTGGAGAAAAAAACACAAAGCAGTTGGCGACCGGTAGAAAAATAATGTAGGTGATCTGATGAATCTTTTCCTAAGTACTCAGAGTTTAGGAATGGAGGTTTAAAAAAAATTTTTTTTATTTATAGATTTGGACTAGGTGAATAAAAAACAGGCAGGCATTTGTGAGTTAATGCAATACCAGAAGTACTGTCTACTCGCATAAGAGAAGGAGTCACCACTATTAATTGTACAGCATTCATTCTATTTGTCTAAATGGGATACACAGTGAAACCAAAAATAGTCTACTTTAATGTCAGATTTTTATCTTTTTTGCTATTATAATCACTAGCACTATGATCTTTTTTTTTTTAAGATTTTATTTATTTATTCATGAGAGACAGAGAGAGAGACAGAGGCAGAGGGAGAAGCAGGCTCCCCGCGGAGCAGGGACCCCGATGCAGGACTCGATCCCAGGACACCGGGATCATGACCTGAGCTGAAAGCAGACGCTTAACCGACTGAACCACCCAGGCGTCCCACTAGCACTATGATCTTAATAATAAACACTACCTCTTACATGTGTGTTGTAGATGCCCACATTATACTATCTCATTTAATCCAACAATATTGTGGAAGAAGGCTGAAGAAGGTATTGTCTCCACATAATAGATGGAAAACCAGTTTAGAGGGCTTAAGGGATTTACCCAAGACTTCTTTTTTTTTTTTTTTTAAGATTTTATTTATTTATTTGAGACAGAGAGAATGAGAGACAGAGAGCATGAGAAGGAGGAAGGTCAGAGGGAGAAGCACACTCCCTGCCGAGCAGGGAGCCCGATGCGGGACTCGATCCCAGGACTCCAGGATCATGACCTGAGCCGAAGGCAGTCGCTTAACCAACTGAGCCACCCAGGCGCCCTACCCAAGACTTCTTAATAGTGTTCTGGCTTCTAGTCTTTCCCCAAATTTACTAATATGTAAAGAAAAGAACAGACCCACATCAATGAGCCCAAACTATACAAAGAACTCCATGTTAATCCCCTACTCCATATTTCCACATAACCAGAGTGTTGATTTCAAAATGTGGATCAGATCTTGTCATTTCCCTGCCTTCATCCCTCCAGTGGCTCACCATCACACTGAAATAACAATTCGAAATCATTTCTCTGGCTAGAAGTTCTTACAGGATCTGACCTGCCCACTTCCCTTGCCCACACTGGCTCCTGGTTCTTGAACCAATAAGCATGCCCCTTCTTATGCTTTTGTATCTGCTCTTCTCTTTCACTGGAACTCTTTCTCCTGCTATTCCCACGAAACATTTTCCTTACTACGTTAGCTGAAGAAGCACCCTGTTATTCTCTTTTCTTTGACCTGGGCTTATGTTATTCACAGCTCCTAGAAGTACTTAAAAATTATATTATACATGCATTTGTATACTTTCAGCTATGTGGCATAGTCATCGTTCATATTTGTCTATTAATTCTTTCTCCGCTAGAATATAAGCTCCATGAAGGCAGGAATTCTCTCTGCTTTGTTCACTGCTAGATCCACAGTGCCAGACTTAACAGTTCATGCTTAATAAATATTTGCCAAATTTTAAGTGAGTCTTACTGAAAATGTCAGTTAAGTAAGTAGTTGAGATTATAAAGAGCAGATTATAATTTTCACATTTGCTGCAGTCAACACTTCCCTTCTCATTAACTGGAAGGGTCTTTATGAAAGACATGATGCATTTATAAGGCTTTTATGAGAAATGGTCCCATCCTGGCCTCATCACTTCCAAGCTATGGGAGCTTCAGTGAGTTATTTAACTTTGCTCCAATTCTAAAACTCGATTTCCTCATCTGTAAGATGGACATAATTGTAGTAGTTGTGGGAATTAATAAATTACATGTAAAAAGCAAGCAGTGTCTGATACATTGGGAAGTGCTGAATAAATGTCAATTATAAGAATTTTAAAGAATTATAAACATACATAGTTATTCCGATTATTTATTTTCTCATTCATCATTCATGTACTAATGAGTTAGGCACTGGGGAAGCACAAACGAATAAGATTTACCTCATGTTTTAGGACAGCCTGGGACTGGTAGAGAGGAGAGGGCATATACAGTATCACTTTTCTCCCCTGGACTACCGGGAACTTCTACCATATGCATATCTATCTATCTATCTATCTATATGTGTGTGTGTATATATACATATATATATATATAAAGCATTCTGTGAAGTTGTAAAAATAAATCATTAATTCATGTAATCATTATTAAATTTTTTTTCTCATTTAATGCTCAAATGCCGTTGAAGACATAGCCACAGAGAAGCAAAGATTCGAACCTCAAAAACTGTACGAAAGGGGGTGCCTGGGTGGCTCAGATGGTTAAGCGTCTGCCTTCGGCTCAGGTCATGATCCCAGGGTCCTGGGATCGAGTCCCGCATCGGGCTCTCTGCTCCTTGGGAGCCTGCTTCTCCCTCTGCCTCTCTCTCTGTTTCTCATGAATAAATAAATAAAAATCTTTAAAAAAAAAAAAAAAAACTGTATGAAAGGGCAAGCAGACATTAGTCCGCTCAGATACTGACTGTGGCTGGGAACCTGGTTTGTGTTGCCTGCACTGTGTCATGAAGATGCTGGAGTCTTAAACTGTCACACTTCCGAGAAGATCTTACCTAAAAATCCTGGTTCCAATTTCTCTTGGAAGATTGGATGGTCGAGCAACACTGGAGCTGCATTTCCTTCCGACAACTGAACTCTGAAGCTGAGCAGTGCTTGCCTCTCTTTCAATCAACTCTCCAGATTTTATAAATTGGGAGTTTGTTTATATCCTTACAATTTATTTTTTTCTATCCTCTTTCCAGTAGGCCAATGTTATCATCTCCTGCAATGATTATAGCCTTTTCATTTTCTCCATATAACCATGTCAGTGTTTGTTTTATATATATTTAAGTCCGTGTTGTGAGGTTCGTATACATGACTATAATACATTCTCAGTAGATTGCTCTTTTTATTATGATTTAGTGTCCCCTTTTTGTTCCTAGCGATTGTTTTACTTTAAAATCTGTTTTGGTCTGGGTTTGTATTGCTACGATGGTATTCTTTCAATTATTACTTGCCTATTGTATTCTTTTCCTTTTTCTTATCTTCCTTACCCCTCACCTCCATTCTAGCCTTTACTCTTCCCTGAGCAGCAGGTTTTTGAGAATCCCTTCACTTGCTTCCTCAACCCCAAAGCAGCAGATCTTACATTAGCATCTTGGGCTCCCATCTGACGGGCTAATGGGAATTCAGAAGACCCAGTTATGTTGCCAGCAGGTAGCATGGCCCAGCACCAGGGGAATGGCTGGGTCTGATCCCTACAGGTGTTGATTTGTATCTGGCTATGGTTTTCTCTATTTTTAAGTTATCTCTTTAAAAACAAACATTTATCTGTCCTTACTGTACATAAAATTCAAAGTTGGTTGGGACTATTTTTTAAGGCATGGGCTCTACAAAACATACAGGCTGAACATCCAGGATAGGTGATAAAGATGGTATCAGATAAATATTGACAGTTCATAGGTCTGTGAGGGGAAAATGAGATCTTAAGACCTTTCCTCAGCAAAATCAGTGGGGCTGCTTTCCTAGCATGCAGATTCCATGAGCAGCTCCTTCTTCTAATCTTCATAGCTAGAGAGCAGGCCGTGGAATAGGAATAGCACTCCCAGGGTCACAATAAAATGAAAGGACAGATGTCTTTAAATAAGTTGTAAATTATCAGTTTAGTAGGAGTTATGTGAGTATATGATGATTATATCCTCAGCCTCAATGGTGTAACTCAGATACTTTATCAAACCATCAGTATGTTATTTTATTAATAATGCACTAATACTAGAGAAAGAGAAAGAGAAAAAGCAGAGATTGAGGTAAAAAGAGCTGGCAGAGGGGAAAAAATAATTTACCATGAAGCTAAAAAATGTGCATGTAGTTTGAGAGTCTAAATTTAACACAATGCTTCCTACAGACCGAAAATCAGCCTATCCGCTATGTCCATTCAGATTTCCCTAATCTAACCACAATTTATTGTTCACTAATTAGATAGAATTGTTGTCCAGAATAAAGAAATCACCACCCAGTAATTATTTCATTGTAAAACGTAATGAGCACCCAAACACTGACACATACTGTAAAAATCGCGGCACAATAAATAGAACACTGTTTTCCAAATAACCCGGCAGTGAATTCTGCTAGTGTATTTCTTTGTGAAACATGTTTATGTGATAGTCTTCCAATTTTATGGTGGAAGTTTATCACCATAAGGTGCATTTCATGACAGCCGAATAATTACATTCAGTTAGGCTTGTCACCATGTGCCTTCCGTATCAAGACACATGCTGATTGTATCAAATACTGTTGACTGTCTTAGTGCCACAAATAGAAAAGATGATTACACTGTTCTGTGTAGATATGATGCAATATTATTCACATTGCAAGAAATCGAAGGTCAAGGTTGTCTAACGACATGAGAAAGATTGGGTATTGAAAGCTTCTTAATGCAGTGATGATTCACTAATGGGCAGATGACAGGTGTACCTTAATGAGTGGATGATTCTTTATGTAAACGGGTGGGAGAGAGGTATATGCATATCAAATCACTGAGGGTTATTAGGGTGGGGATATGGGTTATTAATTTATCTTTCTGAAAATAAATCAAAGCAACGCTTTACACACCCCGTTTTCAAAATGTATTTATTGCAAAGGGTTGTACTAGAGGACAAGAGATCTAAAATTTTGCCTCTCTGTTGCACAGACACATTCCGTGATGTCATTGGCAAATAACGAGTGTGCCCTATACCTTGGCATTCCCTGTGTTTCGGGTTTTAGCATAGAACTGTTGGCTTTTACGCTCATCTAGAATATACTGCAAGGCGAATCTTCATTAAGCTCTACAGTCAGATTGAGGTCTCTAAGATAGCAAAGATTACTAGCTAGTTAATCAAATTTGAAATTTATTTATATGCCATTGTCAAACAGCTGGTAGGGTCTGATCCCAGCTTTGCAACTGACATAAAGTAGATGATACTAGAAATTTAATTTCTAAAAATCTCATTTTGATAGTTTTATATGCAGTAACCTGTGAGCTTGTTTGGGTCCCACAGTTCTTTTATAATCATGTAGTATACCTAAAAAAAAAAAAAAAAAAAAAAGAATAAAAGATATTCACTAGAATCGTTTTTACAATAGCATATTCTCCATTAATTTTTCCTTCACATCCACATACTCATGAGCTAACTTAAAAAAAAATCATAAAATTGTGATTTCAACACTTTACCAGATAAAGGCATAATTAATTTAAGAAACTGAGCAAATATCCAGGTTGAACGTCTGTTGATAGAACAGCTATGTCATGGGGACTATATTAGCTTTCAAAGGATAAAGCTTAAGTTTGGTATAATTAATAACACACATGTGTTTCCCATTAAAAGGATATCTGCAGTTCTCCAAATGAATGGCCTTTATGAACATGATCCACAAAGTATCCTGGAAGAGCCTGTTAGTGATAGTCAAATGGCCAAAGAGAGAGGCACCTTGATCTGTAACTAGGGCAGGATACTGGATGAACGCCCAGCTAGGAGAGATAGAAGAATATATTCAGACCTATTGGGCATGAGTAGGAAATTCAGTATTTTCCATTAGGTGGTAATTGCAAGTAGTGTCTTCAAAGAGTTCTGAGAGCGGTAACAGGCTGTTCCAATAACTGGACAGGGCTAGGGAATCTGAGAGAGGGACTGAATTGAAGTTCCGGGCTCTTGACTAGTTGTCCTTGCTACAGACCCTTGTAGGTATGAAGGCCCCAACCAGTCCTATAGTCACTCAGCACAAAGAGGAAGAAACCACCAGGCAGACAAAAACTACATGTGTGACTGCCCTTTGGATGGGACTGGACAATGACGTGCATTTACTGCACGGGACAGGCCCAAGGAAGCCGGGGCAGGGATGAAGATTACGGAAAGGAGACAAGGAAATCATCTTTGTTCTACAAAAAAAAAAAATGGATGAATGTAGAAGAGTAAAACCGGGCTTTCGAAGAGTAAGAACTACACACAGACCAAGGCTCCAGGAATGGGTCATGGCCCACAAAACTGGGGGTCTGTGTCAGATGATGTTCCTTATTCCTCAGTGTCTGATATAGGTGTTCCTAGGGTGGGCTATTTGGCTGAAGGGAATCAGTCAGCTGAACATAAGTAAAGAATCAGGTTACTTATTTCGATTGTCTTAACAGCTTAATTGTTCAGCCATTTGGTGATTGAATAAATCTTTGCCCATTTACCATTATGCCAATTATCATTAATCAAATTAACATAAAAATAGTAATAATGCAATAAAAGGTACAATATGATCATGATATTTGTGTATTATGGGGTATTTGAGAGCAGATGAACTGGGACCTTACAAAAAAAAATTATGAACTTTGTGTGTGGTGGGGTGTCTCCTCATTGTTTATAAATTAGAAATGCCTGGCTTTATCCAATAACCCAAGAATTATCTCTTGATTAATTGATGCCATTGTGGAAGCTTCATTTTTATGTTTCAAAATAAATGCAACCTTTACTTTGTAGGGAACACTTCTTTGGATAGTTGCTAGAAAAGAAATCTTCAGTTAATTGATTCCCTAAAGCCTCAGTTAAGAAGTATATATTAACTACTTTCTAGGTGATTCTACTCTACATTTTTAGAGTTTTAGCAAAGCCTAATCTAAAAATGATATTCACAATTTTAAATTTGTAGTTCAGAAGACGTTTGTTACAAGCTTAAACAGATACATTCAAATTAATGATTTCTGTATCCACTAGATGTTTTTTTCATCTGGGTGTAGAAGGTTCTTCCAATGGAGTTTGTCAATCCAGATATTTCTGTGATATAATGTGGGTTTCTCAGTCTAGTTGCTTCTCCTTGGATTAAAAATATCAGTGTTTGTATACTTGATCAATGAAGTGGAAAGAGCTGGATTTGGGAAAAAGAAGTGACCAGGCTAGTTGAGATAGGTCACTTGTTTCAGCCACCACCAGTCACTACCCAGGTTGAGGGAGAAACAAGACTCTGATTACCTTCATCATTACTGACCCTGAAATAGACTGACCCCAGTGAGAAGGAGCAAAAACACAAAAGTATTTGCTGAACCTGGCTCCCTGGTATGAAACTGCAACATAGTCATGAATTACATAAATCTTTTATTCACTTCTAGCCACTTACTATCTTTTGGAACTTCAGTTTCCTCAATTTATAAAATCCGAGTTCTTTGAAATCTGATATTTTATAAATTTCATTATAATTTCTGGTGCTAAGAATCTCTTAGACGTTTAAATATGGGAGTAGAGTTGCAAAGAGAAATAGAGCAGATTGTTCTATTTAATACTTATTCCCACAATAACCAGCTCTGGGTCATTAACTGATAACAAGGATCAATGATTTTCCACCTTGCCTTAGTGAAATATGTCCAAAGCTATGGAGTAAATGTTTCCAAAACACAAGAATTCATTAAGGAATGCTGTGGGAGAGAAACTAGTTGTGCAGAGAGGAAAGGGGCAAATAATAACCATAATAACCACAATAAATAGAAACAGAACTTCTTAACTCTTGCCTGAGGAATGATTATGCAAAGAAGGAAAGAGGAAAAAAAAAAGAAACGGAGGAAGAAGGGAAAGTAAGCAGAGAGAAAGAAAGAAAAAGTGAGTCGACTACAAGCCTATAACAAAGAGCTTACAATCTGTCAAGGACGACGCAGCAGCTGAACTTGAGTGTGGACGCCAAGAGGCCACTGCCCACTGACACAGCCCTGATGATTTGATCCTCAGTGTTTTCATTAAAACCCAAGTATCCATCCTATCTCAGACTGTGTCAGAAGCTTGAAAAGAACTGTTTCTGCTCTCCAGCTCAGTGCCCCCAGTTAATTCAGACAGGGGTTTGCAGGGCACCTGGCTACCTCAGTCAGAGGAGCAGGCCCCTCTTGGTCTAGGGGTCCAGCCCCACTTCAGTTGTAGAGATTACTTAAATAAATAGGGGTGCCTGGGTGGCTCAGTTGGTTTAGCCTCCAACTCTTGATTTCAGCTCAGCTCATGACCTCAGGGGGCTGAGATTGAGCCCTGCAGGTTCTATGTCAGGCGTGGAGCCTGCTTAAGATGATCTCTCTTGGGACTCCTGGCTGGCTCAGTCGGTTAAGCGTCTGCCTTCAGCTCAGGTCATGATCCCAGGGTCCTGGGACTGAATCCTGCATCTGACTCCCTGCTCGGCAGGGAGCCTGCTTCTCCCTCTCCCTCTGCTGTTCCCCCTGCTTGTGTGCTCTTTCTCTCCCTCTCGCTGTCAAATAAATAAATAAAATCTTAAAAAAAAAAAAAAGAGCTCTCTCCCTCTCCCTCACACTTTTTGTGCACACGCATGCACACGTGCACTCTCTAAAAAATATATGTAAATAAATAAACTTTTTTAAAAAAGGCCAGGGGCTGGGGGCTGGGTGGGTTGCTGACCAGATGGAAAATGCTACTGGGAAAATCATACTTCTTCAGTATGTCAGACTTATTGCCATTTGTCATCAGGAGCTTACAATTCGAAGCAGCAGGAAACACGGGCCCCAAACGCAGATGTAAAGGACGGAAGCTACTGTTCACAATCAGATTTCCTCCTCCCGCTTTGCACGGTTTCTCTAAGGTCAACGCAATGCGTTTGATTTCCCCGTGATGACAGTTTGATTTCACCGGGAGAACACATGCAGGACAGCAAGCTGGAGGAGAGACACACAGGGCAGAGTCAGCCTGCCCACTTGTCTCAGCTGTGCCACCCTGGATGGCTGGCTCCCTGCGTGTGGGAGAGCTCAGCCAAGGTCAACAAAACCCCAGCCAACAGTTATATTCAGTGGGACCAGAAGAACCACAGATCTTAAATAAATGCATATGGTTTTAAGCCACCGCGTTTTTTAGTTGTTACTCACCATTACGGTGGCAATAGATAACCAATACACTGCCTTAGGCTATCACTTGTATCTTCAACTAGTGTTTTTACAGAACTCTTGAACTGATCCTTGGTACTTTACATAATAATAGTAACAATACCTTAATTTATTGGATTCTTTCTATGTGCCAGACACAATGTTTTTTTATTCATTCATTCATTCACTCATTCATTCATTCAACACATGTCTAACACTGCCACGTAGTGTTACCTGTTAGGGATGCTGTCATGAAAAAAAACAAAACAAAAAAACAGAGGCCCAGCCCTTATAAATTTAGTCTAGCTGGGAAAAGTCCCAGTCTGGTTGGGAAAAAATGTGCACTAAATCATCTTGCAAATGTATAAAAACTATGATATAGGCTATGAAGAAAAATTGTAAGGAGCAGAGCTTAGAAAGGGAATTTGTCTAACCTGGAGATCAGGAAAGGAAGATTTTTTTTTTTTTTTTGAAAAACCCCTACTTGAGAGAAAGGGCAAGAGCATCTCAGGCAGATGGAACCCTACCTACAAAGGCCCTGAGGCAAGAGAGAGACAGAGCAGGATGGATGGCTAGTGCAGCCAGAATGTGCCTGGGGTTAAGGGGAGATGGGGCAGGAGCAGCAGAAGGCTCTATTGATGCTTCTTGGGGTCTATTCTCATGCAGTAGAGTCCTTGAAGGGATTTTTTTTCCTTCAGTCCTCATACTCCCCTGGCAAGTTGGTAGTTTTATGATGTCCATTTTATAGACAAGGAAGCTGAGACAGGAAAGCTAAGGAACTAGGCCAACTCTGCCATTTGATGTCACATCCAGAGCCAGCACTCCAGTACTCCGCTTACGTCCCTTGTCCCTGATACTTTCATTAACTTCTTGAGCGCAAGCTGTACACTTTGTTGTTTCCACCCCCTTTGGTCCTTCTCAGAGATGAGGTAGGGCAAACAGACAGGCCTGAGAGCCAGGTGGACATGGGTTCAAAGGCTGACTTTGTCCCATGAACAAACCCTAAACCTCTGTGATTTCACTGTTTCAGGTTAAAAAGAGGGATGGAGATACCGCTTTTCAGGAAGGGGCAATGGGGCCATATAACTAAAGGATTTGCAAAGGAGTAGACACTCAGAGAACGCTGGCTGTTATCATGACTACCAGAGATTCCATAATGGAAAGTGTGTATCTAATGTTGACTCATTATCATTAACATCAAAAGGCAACCAGCCTTATGACACTCATAAGTCCAAAAATGAAACTGACATTGAACTTCACCGAAGATTAAATGACCCAATTAGTAAAAAAGCCCTGCTAATTTCCCAATCCACATCCAACTCTGGAAAAGGCCTCAGGTCTCAGGCCTGTGGCCATAATGATTTGCACATGTGCACCATCCGTCTGACCCCTTCAACATCCTCTGACAGGAGGGTGGTCAGGGAGTCTCTTCAAAGCTCCCCCGCCCCAGGAGAAGTAGCAGCCCAAGGTGACTCCAGGAAAATGCAAGCCTCTGAACTTCTTCTCTAATATTTTCCATTTCTCTACAAGTCTTGCTTCCTAACCACTGTCTCCATGTTTGTGTTGAAAAGCCTAAGTTTCCCTGCTATGTAATACCTTTCGGAAAAAGCACACAGCAGAATGTATACACCACCTAAGGAACATTTACTAACTGACCAGCAGGATAAAAAGCAACATCAAGTAGTTGAAATCAATACAACAGCCTCATTCTAGCACCTAATACAGTGTTTGGTCCACAGAGGAGCTCATTTAGTGTTTGAGTGAATGCTGCCCTTGGATGTCCATATAGTATAATGGTGAAGAGTGGGCGTCTGGATTCCTTCTACTTACAAACTGTGTGACCTTGGGCAAGTTACTAAACCCCTCGGAGCCTGCTTTGTCAGTAAAATGGGGATAAAAAGCACTTGCTGGGTTTTTGGAAGGAACCAATAAGGAGTGGAGCCCTTTTAGTGGCGTATCTGGCACTCCATGGGCTCTGCACACAATGTAGTTACGGCTCCCGTGAATAGATAGCGTGGAGGCCTCCCAGAGAGGCTCCAGCAGACATCTGATTCACTCAGGTAGGGGAAGGCAGCATAACAGTAGTTTTCAATTCCTAGGAAAGGGGCTTCCTTTCCCAGGCTCTTACCTATAGGGAAAAGTTTGCTGGCTCCTCACCACCCCCACCCCGAGCCACTGCCTAATGGTTCCCCTCAAAGACCTAGAAATCCCTTCACTACTTTCCCCCAGAGAGGGGCTCAAACAGAAAGCAACAACAAAAACCAACTTTAGTTCTCCACAGTGAAATTCACAGTAGGCTAAAAATATTAGGGGGAAACTATGAAGTTGCTATTTTGGGAGGTCAATATTTGACTATTCCTGAGCTAACAAAATAATCCAAAGGAGCCCTGTGGCTCACCAGACCAGGGAAGTCAGGGTGAGTCACCGAAAGTTTGTTATTTTTAAAGTACTTGTTTGTTTTATTATTCCTCTTTCAGAAGTTCCTTTTGGATTAGTCATGAACTGTGCAGCCTGGGTTTGCCTAACTCCCCCTTCATTCCCCAAGACCTCCCGCAAGCCAGCTCTCCTGGCTATCACGTTTCCCTTCCGTTATCACAGTCCCTGCAGAGAATCACAGGGCCCAGGAGGGAGAAAGACCTCAGCAGGCAAGCGCCTTCCTCCAAACACAAACCATCCCTAGCATGTACGGGCTACCTACTGTGTCCCTGAAAGACCAAGCCTGCTGGTCCTGCCTTACTTGGATGATGGGTCCACAAGCTGATCTGGGTACAGGGTGCACACACATTCCTTCTCCTTCATGACCTGGTGCTTAGAGTCATTCTTTTTGAATTGCACAGCCTGGACGTCAGGAATTAACACCACTTCTTTTCAGCATTGTGACTCTCAGTCAGTCAAGAATGCATGGAGCCTCAGGTCCCCTGAGAAACTGGAATACTACTACATGCTGCGTCCTGATCTCACAAAGCTGGCATGAGGTTCAAGTCCCATCTGACATGCAAAATGTTTTTGGAAAACAGTGAATCGTTCTGCAAAATTTATTACCCCTCCCCGTGCAAGTAAATGAGATGCTAGAGAAACCTGTGCCCTCACTTGGCCCAAATTAACTTTGAAATCTGATTTATTTTTAGCATGCCAATTTAGAAGTCCTGAACATGTAAAGCCAACGGCATTGAGGCAGGACAAGAAGTCAGGGTAGCACATATTTGATAGTTTCCAGGAACTACCCAGGTTTTAGGGTCAGAGAGAAGTCTGGGAGTCAGGATACCCGATCTCAGCCAGGCAGCCTTTTTGTTGCCACATGGTTTGCCACATGAAAACTTTTAAGAAAAAAAGAAATTAGAGCAATATTTCTATTTCTGCAAAGAGTGATTCCTTTCGATTCAGGAAGAACAGCATTGATTTATGTCCTTAGTGAATTCAACCAGGCAGCTTAAAATGTAACCTAATAATGTAATTATGATTATTAGGGAATGCCTGGGTTTAAAAAAAAAAAAATAAGGACCACAAAGACCCAGAGAGTCTATACCTTTGTGATATTCACTGATTTACTCACTCCTTCATTCAACAAATATTTACTGAGTATCTCCATGAGACAGGCATTGGTGCTATGGATACAACTGTAGATAAAGGAGCAAAAAATAGGAGATCTGCATTAATTCAATCCACGTACAGTAATTTAAATGACCAGGAGAACAATGAATCTAAGGTGAGACGAACTTCTAGTTAATCCTGTTAAGTTCAAATGCTCTGTGAGGAAGCACTGAATTTGGCTTCTGTTTGCATTTCTTCTCCAAGTAAGACAGTGTGGAAGAAGAGAGGATTCAGGTCAGGAACCCCGTGTTCCACACATGGCCCGGCCACAAGCTCAAGGTGTGGCTGCTTGGGTCCCTTCCCTTTCTCTGAGCCCCCATTTCCTCATCCATGAAATAAAAGTGTTTTCCAGTTCATATGCCTAGCAGTCTGATTCTGTGGCTGTTTAGTTCAGCTGCTGACAGTCTGTGAGCCACCTCCACTGTTGTATGGAGCCAGAATCAGAGGACTCGACTTTTTGCTACTCTTGTTTAGTTTTTTTATTTGAATTTGTCAGCACATGTGAAAATTGAGATATTTCATGTAACAATCTGCATGTCCATCTTCTCTCGATGGATAACAACATCTGGCCACTCAGGGACACTTACCTCAAGACAACAGTGGATCAAAGACTGAGGAGCTGTCACTCTCTTTAGATGTTGCCTGGCCTCTAGAGTTTTCCATGGTCTCCATTGCTCCCTGCTACCTCCTGAGACAAATGCCAAGCATCCATTTTCTTTATTCTCAGCACTCTCCACTCATTTGTAACCTGTCAGGCCCAGGTGTAGGCACTTCCCTCGCAGCACCTCAGACTTGAGGATCTCAAAAAGGAGAATTCTAGAACCATGGCCAAGGTGTCTTCCTGAGGATCCCTGAGCTGGTTAGAAATGAAATAAACTACTATTTCTCACTCTGCAGCACATTGGACCCTCATGGGGAACTTTTAAAAGATCCTACATCCAGAAATTCTGGTTCAGTCGGTGTTAGGTGGGGTCCACATGGCATCAATACTTTTTAAGAGCTCCCCAGGTGATTCTACTGAGCAGTGGTAAGGGCTGCTACTGTTTTCGTTAATCAAAGTGGGGTAATGATCTTGTTGTCTTTGGTTCCAGCAGAAATCTCCACATTCAGCACGTCCTAGATCCCAGAGTTCTAGGCCACTGCGAGGGCTGGTTTCTTGAGCGTGTGACTTTGCCGCCACACAACACCCCATGCTTAGAACGACCCTTTATTTGGCTTAATGCTCTGTTGTCACCATCTTGAAATTCCTAATAATTTTATTTATTTATTTATTTTTAAGATTTTATTTATTTGAGAGAGAAAGAGAGAGAGAGCACATGAGAGGGGGAGGGTCAGAGGGAGAAGCAGACACCCCGCTGAGCAGGGAGCCTGATGCGGGACTCGATCCTGGACTCCAGGATCATGACCTGAGCCGAAGGTAGTCACTTAATCAAGAGCCACCCAGGCATCCCGAAATTCTTAATAATTTTAAGCAAGGGGCCCTACATTTTCATTTTGTTCTGGGCCCCTGAAATCATGTAGCCTGTCCTGCTTGCCACCATCCTGGGGCTGGACTTCCCCTAAAGGCAATCAGACGGTTGCCTCTTGGCCTCTAGTGTGGAATGTTAGCACTGGCTTTGCTTTTCATTCTGAAGTGATGCTGCCCCTGAAGAGCAAACTGTTTCCTCCCTCGCTCCCTATATTCTTGCCTTAGCACATAAAATAAAAACATCTGTCCTCTTGGAAGAACATCCCCACTGGCTCACTCATTCCTGCCAAGAGAGGAAGAGCAACTTATCTAATTGGTGAGATTAGAGAAAGGTCTTCAGAGCACCTGCATAGGCCCCCATCCAGACCCTCACACACTCGCCTCTCTCCTCAGCAACCCTTGACCAGTTTGGAATAGAAGCCGGTTCTCCTCTCCAGCGGCTTTGCCTGCCTGAGACCCATATAGTGGTAGCAGAGGCTGTGAGTGTTGATTCTGTCACATAAGAGCTATATGACCTGGCGCATCCTACTCAAACCTGTGGCTCCGTGTTCTCATCTATAAAATAGGGATCATAGTAGCATCTACCTCAAAGGCTTATTGGGAGAACTAAGTGAGTTTCTAATCTATATCAAGAGCTCAGAACACATATTAAGAGCTAAGCATGAGGTTATTAACTGGGTGTGGGCAATCAGGGAGGGAGGGAGTAGGAGCCCAGCTGAGCCTCATTTTCCAATCCAATGTTGCCAATACTTAGGTTGACATTTTGATTCCTGGCCCCTGTATCTATTTCTTTTTTTTTTTTTTTAAGATTTTATTTATTTATTTGACAGAGAGACACACAGTGAGAAAGGGAACACAAGCAGGGGGAGTGGGAGAGGGAGAAGCAGGCTTCCCGCCGAGCAGGGAGCCCGATGCGGGGCTTGATCCCAGGACCCCAGGATCACGACCTGAGCTGAAGGCAGACACCTAACGACTAAGCCACCCAGGCACCCCCCTATATCTATTTCTCATATGGGTTAGAATCTGTTAGAGGAAAGTGCATGATTATGCCACAACACAGGCCAGTCCTAAAGCTTCATTTTGCCTCTTTTCCAATCCCACTCCCATAGTGAACATGGGTTATTACCAATCCCGGGAGGCTCCACTCTTTAAGCCCACAGTCTGGAATTGCCACCTATGGGCTTGGCATCCTAGAGTTAGAAAAGCTGTTAGAGATGGAAAGGAACTGGCAAACCAGCTTCCAGATGAGAACATGAGGCAGAGAAGCCCAAGGTTGCCCAGGTTGTCAGTGGCAAATGAAGAATCAGATGGGAGTCAAGACAATGACCATGCTGAGGGGCACTGTGGGAAATTCTCCCACCTCACGTGTGGGGAAAGGTCACTGCTCAGTGTGTGGCCATCCCTCTTCTTCCAACGATTACTGAAGAATGGTGACCTTCAGGGAGTAAGTCGTTCCATAATATTACATGTGATGAATGTTGAAAGGGACAGATGAAGACCCTGGCTTAGCAATGTGAAGCAAGGGAAGGAGAGGGGGCACAGAGAAAAAGGAAAAAGAACAGGCAGTTCTGCCTTTGTTGGAAATGATGCTTGCAAGTCTCCGCTGTGAGGGAGAACTTGCACAGGCAGGTCACACAGGGGTCTTCCCTCCAGGAAATAACCTTCTGCAGCATTGTTTTCTAATATGGAGGATAATGAACAACACTGTTGATCCAATTTGCTCTTTTTCTCAGCGTAGAACTTTCCCTGTGCTGTCAGCCCTTTGGATTTATTGATACTACAGGGAGTTTGGAGAAATATAGGCATTACTTTGGCTTTTGGGCTCTTTGTTTCAGAAGAAATGTTTGAATTGTCCTATTTGACAAAAAGAAAAAAGAAAAAAAAAGAAAACAGGCTTGGCAGTCACAATGGCTATTTCTTACATTGAAAGGAAGGAAAAGGAAAGATGAAGGAGGGAATAAAAGAGAGTTTTATTCTGTGATTGTTCAATTAATGATACAGAAGACCAATGATTTTGGTGGGAAAAGTATTACATAATAAACAAAAACTCCAACCTAATAATGGAACAATCTTTGTTACTAGCTTGATAGCTTTGCCCTGCAAATATCATCAGAGCAGCTGGCCAGAGTAATACTAGAATATATTAAATATATATATATCCCTACCACTGATAGTACAGAACAACTCAGGTCAGGCCCCATTACTGAACACACCTAATATTGTTTTCTAAATTTTCAACACCTATTCAAATAGAAGCCTGAAAAGAAAAATTGCCTCTCACTCCAAAGCTTTAAAACACACAAAAAGGCACCATATTGCCACTTTAGGGACACATTTGTTCCCTGCTGTTGCTATTTTATATGTCATTTCAGTCCTGCAGTTAGCTATAAAGCAAATCTTTTCTTCTTCCGGAGAGGAATAAGAGCTGCCTGAAGGGAAACAAGAATGGGAAGCATCCTTAAAATGACTGATTTACAATTGGCAAGGAGATACAATATGAAAATTATAGCTTTCTCATTTTGACCGTGGGAGCCTCAGTTCTTACTCTGAAAATACCCCCTAGAGTCCCCCTATTGGCACAAGAGAGAGGCTGTCATGTTTGGGTTTTCAGAAGATATGGGGAAAGAGTAAGTTGTGTGTATGTGTGTGTGTGTGTGTGTGTATGTGTCTGGTAAGAATGTGTTTATGTGTGCTATGTTTAAAAATACCTATATGGATTGGGGGTGGTGGTGTGTGTAGTGGTGGTAAGGAGATGAATTCAGCAGGGGCTAGGTAGAGTTAAAGGAAATTCAGAGAAGTTAGCATATGCCACAACTCATTATGTACCGGAGGTGGTCCAGTCTAAACATAAGCATGGAATTCAGATACCTTGAGTTGTAATCCCTATTCTGACAGTGACATATGGTGTACCCTTGGGCAATTCCCCTGTGTTTTGACCCTAACTTATCATCTGTAATAAGGAAAATAACACCCACAGAAGAGGGATATTGTGGAAATTTATTTATGTTACCAAAGGGCATGGGGGACCATAGGTGAAAGGTTGAAGATAAGTCAAGGACTCTTTGCCTGTCAACAATTCATGTATGGTTCATGTGTACTTCCCCATGGGTTTAACCTTCTCTTCATGACATTCCCAAATACCCCTCTTGGGTAAGGCCTAGTAAAAAAGACTTTAATTCCTCTCTCAAAGAATACCAAGAGGATTCACATAGCTAGGTGTGATAACAGGTCTCTAATATGGCCCCATTGACTCTCACCTCCTTGTATTCTCTCCTTTTTGTTGTTTCCTCCCACACTGAATCACAGATACCTTATTTACCCAATAGAATATGGCAAAAATGTGTGACTTCCAAGGCTAGGTTAGAGAAGGCATTGCAGTTTCCACTTTGGTCTCTTGGATTGCTTACTCTGAGGAAGTCAGCTTCCATGTGTTTAGGAAATTCAGGAAGCCCCAGGAAGAGTCCCAAATGAAGAGGAACCAACTTACCAGCAACCTGAGTGAGCCACTTGATAAATGTATCCTCCAGCCACAGTCAAACCTTCAGATGACAGCATCCCCAATCAGTATCTGACTACAAGTTCATGAGAAACCTGAGCTAGAACTTGACTGAGTGACTCATAAAAATCCTGACTCACAGAAACTGCAACATAATGAATTGTTATTGTTTTTTTAAGCCATTAAGTTATGGAGTTATATATTATGCATCAGTGCAACTAAAGTACCTCCAGTAGATTAGGTTAGGGTCATCCTGATGCCATTATATTGAAGAATCTACCTGGAAACTACTGTCATCTTTGAGAGACTGGTTAGGCTAGATATTGTGAATGTTCTCAGAAGGCCATTAGTCTACCGATCATTCATTCATCCTTTAATCCCCCAAATATTTATTAAACATCTGCTGGATCCTAGACTCTGAAATAGATAATGAGAGATAATAAAAGAATCAGTTAAACATATTCCTGTAAGAGATCTCATCAAGTGTACTGGTGGAGACAAATAAATAAACAACCATATATAACATAATGTGGCAAAAAAATATGATAAGGAATTACATAGAAGAAATTGTGGGAGCCTTTGCTCAAGGGAGAAGTTAACTCTATCTTGAAGAATCAGGAAGGACTGCTCTAAGGAAGGGACATTTAAGGACATTCCCAAAGATCAGCTAGAAGTTACCAATGTGAAGTAGAGAAAAGACAGGAGGCTTCAGTATGAAGAAGAATGAACAGCAGGTACAAAGACAGATGGAGCTGCCATGTATAGATCAGAAGGCCCCAAGTGCACTAACAGTGGCTGTAGAGAAAGGGATTTGTTTCCATTGATTTATACCTTAGGTAAATGGCCCTTTTCTGACATAATTGCCCTTCTCCTGTAAAGTCAAGGAAACGTCCAACTACACAAACTCTAGCACAAGCAATGAAACAAGAAGCCTTCACTTCCATATTCAGACACTCTTTTTTTTTTTTTAAAGATTTTATTTATTTATTCATGAGAGACAGAGAGAGAGAGAGGCAGGGGGAGAAGCAGGCTCCCAAGGAGCAGGGAGCCCGATGCAGGACTCGATCCCAGGACCTTGGGATCATGACCTGAGCTGAAGGCAGAGGCTTAACCATCTGAGCCACCCAGGCGCCCCATATTCAGACACTCTTTAAATCTTTCCTCCAGTTCTTTCCCCTCATCTGAGACCCATGTGCTCTTCATTCCCTTTCACAGCTTGTGTTAAGAAGTCATTTATACCCCAAGAAAAGTGCTTAGTGTATTGTAATCATTAATGAAACAACTGAGTTCTTTCAAGGTGATATGCTACCTCCTTCAAGAAGCTTCTCTGAGTCTTCCAAAAAGACTGAGGCTTCCTAGGGCCCCAAAAAGACTGCATTCATAAGGGTTAGCACAGAACCTCCAAACTGGATTGTTACCCATTAGTTCATCTGTTGTTTCCCCAACTGGACTGAAAATCTGGTATCTCAGTCTTGAATGGTACCTCTGTTATTCCAGGGTCTGACATACTTACAGATATGACAATAACCCCTTCATTTTCTCTCATACAACCTTGATCCTCTCCTTTATAGTCTTCTTTATCCTTATTTGGAAGTCTTCATATATATACTTTTTGGAAGGTACATTTGTTCAATATTTCTCACCTCCACCCATCCCACATATGGTAATTGAAGTTCTGTGGTAATTACAACCTTGCATGCTTGCTTCCATCTATTTATAAAGCCTCCTGCAGTGCCTGGCAATTAAGTGGCCCTCAATAAATATATTTGGAATAAAGAAACAATTTAATTTAGTGATTGATATTGAATGAAGAAAAATCATTGTGGTTCCTCATTCTCACGCATATGTGAATCTTCTACTTTCTTAGAAAATTAATCTTAGATACCAAAAACATGGATGCCATTTCTCAGTAAAATATAGTGAGTTTTAATTTGGTTTAATAAATTAGTTTTTAGAGGCGCCTAGGTGGCTCAGTTAAGTGTCAGACTCTTGATTTCGGCTCAGGTCATGATCTCAGGGTTGGGGGATACAGCCCCATGTTAGGTTCTGTGCTGAGCAAGGAGACTGCTTGAGATTCTCTCTCTCCCTCTCCCTCTGTCCCTCCCCCCCTTAAATAAATAAATAAATAAATAAATAAATAAATAAATAATAAGGTTTTAGTAGGTTCATTATCTACCAGCCTGTTTTCTGAAAAAGCACAGAGCCTGATAAATATGCAAAACCTAAGTCTGTCTCTTTCCATGAGTTAGAAAATAGACATATATTTTTAATAATCAATTACTATGTAAGTGTTGGGTTAACACTTAACATGACAGCAATGAAGTGGCAAGTGGGATAGCAAAATGCCCCAGCATGTGTAAAAGCCATTGTGTTTTCACACTATGTCTAATGAACATAAATAATACCTTTGACACAAATCTAACACTATTACCCTTGGATTTCTTTCTGCAAGCTGGGGTTGTGAAAGCAAAGCCGCAGGTTGTTTCCTTAAGAAGGAATGTGTTTATTTGTGACCGGCAGCAAAGTGATGTCAGTAGGGACCTCATCAGACATCCCTTCTCATGCTGCTGATTGGCAGGTGGAGGTGAGAAAACAAACAGCAGGCCTTCCTGAGGCACAGGGGAGGGGGTAGAGACGAAGAGGCAAGGAGCTTGTGTTACAGAGCCTGGGGAAAGAGGGTCCTTTTGCAATAAGGGGTGAAATGTTGGCCTTTAGCTTCAAGGAACCCAACTCAAGTGTGACTGGCATTTCTTAAAAGAAGAGAGCAATGGAGAAATGAGAGAAGCATCAGCCTTGACCAAACAGAAGCCGGCCTGCCTTTCTGGGCAGTCACTCAAAGGCCACGGCTAAATGGGTGGGGTTGGACTGACAACTAAAAGGGAATTTCAGGACACCCAAATATTCTGGGGATGGATCAATGGAAAGCTAGAATTTAGTATTTGCTAAGGTCTTCTTCCCTCAAAGAAGAGATTTATACATGGGGATCACTCCAATCGAGGTAGAAAGGCCAATATGGAGTGATATGCTTATTTATTTGGAAAAAATCACTTCTTTCCTTTCCTAACTCTACCCCTGTAGGTAGAAAAGTGATGTTTTGGCTCAGAGTTAGAGTCATAAAGCTACAGGATACAGAAAGCAGCAGCTGAATTAATGGCTAGAAATTTGGTTTTATCCTTATAAGATGAGGGTGATAACTAAATTATAATCTTTTTTTAAAAAGATTTTATTTATTTATTTGACAGAGAGAGAGACAGAGCACAAGTAGGGAGAGGGGAAGAGGGAGAAACAGGCTCCCCACTGAGCAGGGAGCCCAATGTGGGCCTCAATCCCAGGACCCTGGGATCCTGACCTGAGCTGAAGGCAGATGCTTAACCGACTGAACCACCCAGATGCCCCTAAATTATAATCTTATCTGTTACAAAGAGATAAGAAAAAATAAAGCCTGTGATTGGGTGACATTATGGTCAGTTATCACTGTCACAAGCAAGGCCAGGGGGTCTTTTCACTGGAGGGGAGGAAGAGTTGCCCATCTTGTGTTCACAGAGTTGGACCATTAGATAAAACTCTATCCACTTCTACTAAAAGGGAGGGTGGGAGTAGGGAGGAATGCAGAAAAATCCTTCTGTCTGATTTTAAATCTCCTAGAGTTTTAAACCTTTCTCCATCATTTTATAAATACAACCTATTCATTAATTTTTGGCATGGAAAGTGGCCAAGATTTCCCCTAAAACAGGCATTTCCAACATTATGGTGGTGTAGAGGGGGGGAAAAATACTTAGGTTAGGTAATGCAGTGGCATAGTTTTCAAAGATGACACCATTATTTCAAGTTTAAGGTCTCCATTATGATTCATTTTGGTTCTTCATTATTTGGCTTACTGTGGTGGTGAATTGCATGTGTCAATTTGGATAGACTCTGGTGCCTAGTTGTTTAGTCTAGCACTAGTCTAGATGTTGCTGGGAAGATTTTTTTTTTTTAGATGTTATAAATATTTAAATTAGTAAACTTTGAGTAAAGCAGATTACCCTCCACAATGTACATGGTTCTCATCCAATCAGTTGAACGACTTAAGAGAAAAGACTGAGCTCACCTGGAAAAGAAAGAATTCTGCCTGTAGACTCCTTTGGAGTAAAGACTGAAATAGCAACTCCTGCTGGAATTTTCAGTCTGTCAGCTTAGATTTTATACTTGCCAGTTCCTATAATCACATGAAACAATTCCTTAAAATTCCTTAAAACAACTCCTTAAAATCTCTCTATATATATGAGAAAAAGTGTGTTTCTGTTTCTCTGAAGATCCCTGCCTAGTGCACTTCGTAACCAACATTTGTACTAACTTCAGCTAATTAATTTTCAGCCTTTCAAATGTTAGATCTTCTAAGCTGTTTAGAGTTTTTTGCAAAAGGTGGCAGCTGAAGTGCCACATGAACATTGGTGCGTCCTTTGCCAAACCTAAGTCTGAGATTCAATAGCCTGAAATTGATTGAATTTCCTTTAAAGTAGAAGGTTCAGAATAGCTTTTCTAATGGATTCAAATAAATATCAACCAAAGTTCATTTTATTTGTTTTACTCTTAATCAGTTTCGTAAACTAAGATGTGTATGATAGCCTTGAACTTAAGTGACCTAATGAAATACATCATTTAGCTTAAAAATGTTATTTTTTTCATTGTAATGCATCTACAGTCCCAATGAGATATATTTTCTGAAACTAGGATAATTCCCTTTCAGCCAGGGAAGAAATTAGAAATACTTGCTTTAAAAAACTGGTTGATTCTACCCACAGGAACAACAGGGTCTATTATACTTGAGGGGCCTGTAGGCAAGTGTTTTGACAGGCAAGATATCAAGGTCTGGTTTGGTTTTCTCTTCAACTCCAGTATAAATCATACAATCTCAAGCAGTGTTCTGAAATTTGTGACTCAAGAATGACCTATATCAGAAATAAGAAGACACTTCTTCAAAATGCAAGCTTATGATGATGGGACCTATGAACCAGCATTTTCTACAAGTGGCCAAGCCAAGGTGATTCAATGTGCACTGAAGTCTGAGGACAGCTAAGCTAAAAAGATGAATAGTTGGGCTAAATATTTTTGTGAGATAGAGATATTTCTTTCATCTACCTAAAAAAAAAATCTTATCTAATAAATAAGATCTATTGGGATTGAAATAGTGTAGAAGTCCAGATATCTTCAGGGTTTGTTGTGGAACTTCTAATTAAGTTTTCTAGAAATCCCAGTATTTAGAATTTCTATGACACAAGTACTGAATTAAATTCTCTCACCAGATCACAGGGCCTGATCTTTGGCAAATGGGTGCCCTATTAATGACAAAAGAATATATGTAGGAAGCTACAACTTCGAAACTTTTTAAGCAGCACCAGATACAAAACTGATAGATGATATAACCCAAATAAACACACAATGCCTTAAAAATTTAGAAAATTGTCCTAATTTTAATAGGAATAAAAGTAATTTACAAAAAATTAAAATGGATTTTCACTATTAAAATAATGACCCAGTGAATAATGACGAAGAGTTGTATACCTGGAAAAATGGGTGTATATTATACTTGTGAAAAAATGCTGTTAAGGCAGCAAATACAGTTAAGTTTTAGGTTCATATAATTATCAAGAGGTTTTTTATCCAAAGATATGCCCAGCAAAACATTCAAAAGTTGTGTGGATGTGGCACGGCTGTTCATTGTGGAGGCGTCTCGCACAGTACAAGATGTCTAAAGAAAACTAGCCCTTGCCCAGCAAGGGCTGGTCCCTGTCATTAAGGGAATGTTAAGAAGGTCCTGTATCCTTTGACACCAGCTACATTATCCCTTCCTTAGAAGGTACCTTTCTTCAAGTCCCATAAGAGTTATACGTTCTCCAGCAGGAAAGGGACCTCAAAGCCCATTTTACCCATTTAGTGCTTGAATCTCTTCTGCAACATCTCCACCAAGTGGTTGTCCAACCTACTGTCCCAAATGTGGCTATTCACATACCACCATCAAGTTATTTAAATAGTCCAAACCCCTTCTTTTCTTGGATCCCTGAAAAACGTGTGATGGTGAATATGGATGTTCAATCTACACAAATCCATACTAGCAGTCCATATCATCTGTACTGTCCATATTACAGAGGGTTTGGGTGAAATTTTCAGTTATCAAAGTCCTGAAACAATTCTGGACATGCTTGAACACATCACCTATAGTTCTTGCTATTTGCAGAAGGGGATTGTTACCTGTGTGTGAAATTGTGGGCTTAATGTACTAATTCTTTATTTTCTATATATACTAATTCTTTATTTTTCTATATATTTTAGTAAATGCAAGTGTATAAAAAATTAAAAGATGAGCTACACACCACCTAAAATATCTTGCAGTCCACACTTTGGGTAACACTGGTCTATTCTATCCTCCAATGTTTATGATGTGATTTTTGTGTCAACTTACAAAAACTTCCTAAAGTGTTAACCAGAAGGCCTGTATATGCACTCATAATTCTGCTTACAATGTGCGAAGGCAGAGTTCATGTCCACACCTGAGCCTGAAGCCCTGCTTCTTGTAGGAGGAGCCAGCGTGTCCTCCCTCGAGCTCCACAGCGTTTTACCTCCTGAATCTCTTGAGTCATAAAAAGACAACATCTCCTCTCCAGTCCTAATTTCTAGAGTTCTAGCCTCCTTTTCAAGGTTCTCTCCTCTGGAAACCAGCAACCACTTATCTCCGATCAGCTGTTCTTATGAAGAACATGGGCTCTCTTTGGCCTCTGGGTTCTGGAAACTTTCAATACTTTGCCCTGTCGCAGGGGAAAAGATAGAGAACATAACCTGACTCCCACGCACAGGGAGTACTAGCTAGGTATTGCTTATAGCTTGCAGTCTGTCTGCTTGGATATGAGTGAACATTCAGTATTCCTCTGACGCACATGACCTTTCCACACAGTCAGTGAGAGTTAAGAGAAACAAACTCTTCCAGATATTTCCCAGGCTTGAGATTAGAGTAATAAGCTCTCCAGTGATTATCAGTTCTAACTGAGGTTATTAGTTAAAGGAGACACAGAGAGGGAAACCCTCTTATACTATTGGTGGGAATGCAAGCTGGTGCAGCCACTCTGGAAATCAATAGGAAGGTTCCTCAAAAAGCTGAAAATAGAGCTACCCTATGACCCAGCAATTGCAGTACTAGGGATTTACCCCAAAGATAGAAATATAATGGTCTGAAGGGGCACCTGTACCTCAGTGTTTAGAGCAGCAATGAACACAATAGCCAAACTATGGAAAGTGCTCAGATATCCATGAACAGATGAATGGATAAAGAAGATGTGGTATATATACACAATGGAATATTACTCAGCCATCAAAAAATGAAATCTTGTCATTTGCAATATCATGGAAGGAACTAGAAGGTATTATGCTAAGCAAAATAAGTCAATCAGAGAAAGACAATTATCATATGATTTTACTCATATGTGGAATTTAAGAAACAAAACAGAGGATCATAGGGGAAGAGAGGAAAAAATAAAACAAGATGAAGTCAGAGAGGGAGACCAACCATAAGAGACTCTTAATCATAGGAAACAAACTAAGGGTTGCTGCAGGGGAGTGGGGTGGGGGGATGGGGTAACTGGGTGATGGACGTTAAGGAGGGCA
Source organism: Mirounga angustirostris (assembly GCF_029215605.1). Taxonomy (NCBI): domain Eukaryota; kingdom Metazoa; phylum Chordata; class Mammalia; order Carnivora; family Phocidae; genus Mirounga; species Mirounga angustirostris. The sequence goes on along the minus strand of NW_026991709.1, from coordinate 137,982,828 downwards.
CATGATGTAATGAGCACAGGGTATTATATAAGACTGATGAATCACTGATCTTTACCTCTGAAACTAATAATACACTGTATGCTAATTAATTGAATTTAAATAAAAAAATAAAAATTAAAAAAAAAAGTGGTAGTAGCCAGTTTAAGACCAGACCTCTCCTTAAAATGCTTGCACTATTTGTAAGAACAGATTCCTTTATTGTGTAGTCCTGTTGGGGAGGTATCTTAGTCCGCTTGGGCTGCTGTAACAGAACACTATAGACTGGAGTGGCTTCTAAGCAACAGAAATTTATTTCTCACAGTTCTGGAGGCTGGGAAGTCTGAGATTAAGGCACCAGCAGATTCCATATCTGGTGAGAACTCGCTTCCTCACGGATGTCCATCTTCTTGCTGTAACCTCACATGGTAGAAGGGGCTAAGAAGCTCTCTGAGGTTTCTTTTATAAGGCACTCATCCCTTTTATGAGGGCTCTTCCCTCATGACCTAGTCACCTCTCAAAGGCCCTATCTCCTAATGCTATCACCTTGATCTAAACATTGAATATGAAACATTCAATCCATAGCAAGGGGTTATGATCTCATACCCAAGAGAGTCCCTTCCCAGATTTTCCAAGAAACCCTCACCACCTGCCCCCAATTACCACAGTTGTTTCTATCATAATCAAGCATTTTGTATCACCAGGCAACATTTACTGAGTGCTTATTGTATATGCATTACAAAAGTGCTAGTCGCTGCTCTGGGAAAAGCAAAGGAGTAAGAATTTGGAGAGAATGTTTTCACCCAAATTATTTGTGAGGAATTGGCTGTCCCTGAAGACACTAAAGGAAAGTGGAAAGATCCAAAATACTACAGAAAAATGGATCTGAAACTCTGGAGGGGCACTCTAGTAAGGGCAGAGTGGAAGGCAGCAAGATAGAAAAGGAGATGAGCGCCATATGTGTTCTCAATAGTGTGGCCACTTACAATTGGCCCTCCCCAAAATAATGTGTAAATTTTTTGAAACTCATGAAATGCTTGTTTTAGATGGACCTCCTAAGGAAATCATCAGGGCATTTGAACTTTGCCCCTGGAGTGACAGGGGTGAAAAAGAGACAATACCTATGGACTCAAGAGTCAGAGGCGTAGGTTGACTCAGGGATTGCAAAACAAGTTCTTACCTTAAAAGAGGTTAAAATCTAGTGAAGGGGAGAGGTATATAACCATAAGCCTAAGGCGTAATGAAATATCTACATGCCAAATTAGTGGTGGTAAAATTAGAGGAGGTGAGTTGGTATTCAGAGGAAGGAGAGCATCCCTGTGAACTGAATGGTGGAGAAAAGATGATGATGAGGTACCTGAACTGGCCCTTAGGATTAATTTTTTACCTTGGACTCAATGGCTCCACAAAAGGGCATTGACAGAATGAGGGAAAGGGCATAACATGATTATTAGAATAAATAAAAAAAAATTCTATGACTAAAATTATTCCATGCTTATATCACTCTTATGAATGCTACCTGATTTTAAATTGGAATATCTATATGCTCATCACAAACAGACAAGAATCCACGAGTAAGTTTCAAAGAGGGAATTCTTTAGCAAGAAAGTAGGAATATTTCCATTCCTTGAGGCTTTCAATACATCAAAAATTTTGATGAAATATCCTATCACGTTTATAAAAATTGTCGTATATTGTAAGAGCTTGCACCTTACAAATTGCCATTTTTACTCTAACACACAAATAATAATAGCCCATGCTTATTGTTTCTAGTGCTTAAAAGATAGATTTTCACTGCACCCTCAACCATTCCATAAGGTACCTGTTATTCTTAAAACCAATCACACAGATAGGGATGCTGTGTCACAGAAAGATTCTGTGAGTTGCCTAAGTCACACAGTGGTAAGAGGTGGAGCCAGAATTGGAAAGCAGGTCATCTCACTCTAAAACCCACACTTTCAAAGACGGTATACCACAAAATGATCTTGGTATCCTCATGTGAAGAAAACGTCAAAGTTAAAATTTAAGATCATTCAGGAATGTGACTCCCCCCCCCCCCCGACTACCACCCTCACACACTTTCTGTGATAGGCTTTGAAGAGACCTGATGCAAACAACATCGATATGTGTGCATGTCTAGAAAAAATTTATTCTTGTAGTCAGCCCCTGGATCAACCCCTGGATGTAGAAAAGCAATGGAAGAAACGTTCATCACATCCAGAGAGCAACAGCTAGGGCCTGAACTTCTGTCCCTGGATCTCCCTCCAGCACCAAATCCCACATCTGCACAAGCACCAACTGATTGTGTTTTGCAGCTCTGCAGAGGTTACCGTAAGTGTAAAGGGACACTGTTTCTGATAATTAAGTCTCAAAATTAATGCCCCATTAAGATAAATGAAAGTACATCCCTCCCAGGGATATTATTTTAGTCTGCCTACTGATTCAGCTAGATTAGCAGAGATTAATTTACATTCTCAAGAAAGTGGGACAGAGAGAGATGGAAATGCCTCATAGAAAAAGAAGGCAAATTTAGGTCATGGTTCAAAATCTCAACCAAAGGGGCCAAAATATAGCTTATTTATGTCTGTTAACCCCCTATCACTTAGCATCTGACCTTGGCATGATAGGCTTAGAATCGGGAAATCTGGGCTCCAATCCAGTTTCTGCCACTCACTAACACCACAACCCTTGAAAAGGCATCTGACCTCTCTGAGTTTCATCTTTCTCACCACCAAAATGGGGATCACATACCAACCACACCATGTTGGGGGTTCTCATGGATATAGTATGTGCAGAAGTCCTCTGAGGACTCCACAGGCCACAAATGATGTAACCATGTTTATTTTGTCATTAATGTGAACAAGGTGAACCATTTTTGTATTACTAATATTTCTTCATTCTGAATAATTCAATTCAGATGACAAATTTCACAAACAGCTCAAGCCAAAAGCCGAGGATCAGGATCACTAGGTTCTTATGGCCACAGGACTCCCAAAACAAAATTTTAGATCCAATGATTCTACTCTTAAAGCAGGACCCCTCTAGCTTTCCAACATCTGGATGAAAATAAGTTCACTAATTTGGAAACACAACTGAGTCCATTCCTAGCTAACTAAATTAATCCTTCTTCAGTGACTAAGAAGAATTAATAGATCTAATTGATGGAGAACATTAATAATGTCACAAGCTCTTCTCAAAATGTTAGTAAAACAAGCTCAATTGTTTTTGAAATGCAAGAAACACTATTAGGTGATGGCAATGGGGGAAAACAAGATAGAATTGAAATGCTATGTTATTCAGGGACAAACTCTGGCTCGCTTGGAAGAGTGGAGGAAGACACCTATCTTCCTTCTAGCACTATAAGGAAGCATGTCAAGATGGCAAAGACATGCAGCTCAAAGTGCAAAGAAGAAACCATCTCAGAGGGGTAGAGGTAAAGGCTCTTCTGAAAATGGGTTATTTCTATTCCCTTAAGCTCACATGTAGTACATAGAACCACCTGGCCTTCCTGGAACTTCTATTAGAAGTTGATGATTAACAAAGTAAAGCATAAGAAAATTCAAAGGAAAGATTCTATACCATATGATTACTTGAACATTAAAAAATAGCAGCTTGAAAGATAAACATCTTTTTAACACCTTGTTATTCTATACATTCATCTCCACTGCTCCTAAATTTCCATTTTGCTTCCATCATATCCCCATGTCTTTCCCGCTTTTCTTCTAAAGTCTCTCCAAAAAAGTCTCTCTCCCATATTTTTAAATGACTTTCTGCTGAAAGTTTCTTCATAGCTGATGGATATAAATATATAACTGTGTAGGTTTATGACATAAGTATTATAACAAGAATCAATGTACAGTTTTTAAGTTAGAAACAACTGTCTACATTTTCATGTCATCACTCCAAAGATTATTTTCCAAACCATGTATTTATTTATAAATAGTTATAATCTAGTTTAAGGACAATTCGGAGTTCTATTTCATATTCTATAGTATAAATATTTCTATGTTAAGTTTCTCTTGATAAAATGTAGTAATAATCATCTTAGGCAAAAAGGAGCTTAGCCAGCTTTTTGGAATATTTAGGATACTTTCTTCTTCTACAGATACAATTTGAAGAACTAGAACAACATTAACAATAATAATGACAGTGACGATGGTGGCTCAGTCAGAGCTGCTACATATGGTTGTGTAGGTTGAATGTAACACAGCTCTAGAGGTCACTGTTGATATCTCAGTCATCACAAGATTTATGCTTTTCTTATGCCAGTATTCCAACAGATAGCAGGAAAGAATCTGCATAAGGACTGGCTTTACCTAACACAGGATTAGGCTAATGGTGAGCTGCTCCTATTTCTTCAATCTACCATGCGTTAGGCTCTGTTCAAGGAGCTTTTCCCACATAACCTCATGTAATCCTCTCAACAATCCTGCGAGTATAGAAATTACTCTTACCAACCTTGTTTATAGATTAGGAAACTAAAACCTTAGTTCACTCAGCGTGTAGGAGAGTGAGACTTAGTCTAAGTTCTTTCAGACTCCGAGTCTAAGTCCAACCAACTGTTAAACTCTATGTCGTACTGACTTTCAATGACTATCAAAGATGCCTGCATCGCCACACATTATCTCCACACTAAATAGTGACTTTCTTGCAGAGTCCTTCCTCAAAGGTGCAATTAAAGGTCAAAGAGTAATTTCATTTTTTGAGTCATATCAATAATGTGATTAAGTCCTACTACATCTTTTCATTCTTCATTCAAGAAATATTTACAATCAACCACTACATCCTAGGCACTGTTCCGGGATTTGGAGAAAGAACAGTGGGTAAATTTTGTTTCGCAGAAAGCTTAAAATTAAGTGAGAAATCACCTTTGTATGCTGTTATTCTTACTCCTGTTTTCTATTTTGAACTGTATAAAATGTTAATCTCACCATTTAGATTTACATTTTTAATAAGCGGTATGATAAACACGGATCACAGTGAACCCTAGCGATCATTGGTCTGGTGTGTATGGCGGAGTGGTGAAAGTGAAGCAGAAAAGGCTAAAAGTGGTTAGGAATTATTTTCCCCTTCTGAAAATTCCGGTAGCACTTTGTTTATACAACATCATCATGCTTTATGATTTAGTTACTTCTGTGAGTGTCATATCTAGAATTCTTTCAGGCGGAAATCATATTACACATAACTTTTAAAAAATATGGTTCTTTGTGAGCACTAAATAAATACCTGCTAAATAAATGAGAACACTGCTTGAATGGCCAGTAATGCCGAAGAACAGAATAAAATAAAAGAATTAGTAATTTATTCCATAGGCAGACACACACACACACACACACACACATACACACAATTTATTGGATGTCTAAGTCTCCTTTCTTTTTTTACAGGAAGCCTCAGAACCCATGACTCTACACACACAATTTGTTTGAGCATACCAAATATGCAATAGTTTGTAATATTCTTTTGTACTGTTTTCAAATCTTGCCTGATCATAAAATCAGTTTTAGAAAATAGCCATTCCCAGGTTCCTCATTGATGTAGTTTGACGCAGAATCTATTTTTAATTTGTTTTGCAGATGAGTCTTACACTCAGGCAAAAAATGTTAAAACCACTCTTACAAACTGACGGGTGCTGGAGTGGTGGGGGGTGGGAGGGATGGGGTGGCTGGGTGATAGACAATGGGGAGGGTATGTGCTATGGTGAGCGCTGTGAATTGTGTAAGACTGTTGAATCACAGACCTGTACCCCTGAAACAAATAATATATTATATGTTAAAAAGAAGAAGATAGCAGGAGGGGAAGAATGAAGCGGGGAAAATCGGAGAGGGAGACAAACCATGAGAGACTATGGACTCTGAGAAACAAACTGAGGGTTCTAGAGAGGAGGGGGGTGGGGGATGGGTTAGCCTAGTGATGGGTATTAAAGAGGGCACGTTCTGCATGGAGCACTGGGTGTTGTACACAAACAATGAATCATGGAACACTACATCAAAAATGATGTAATGTATGGTGATTAACATAACATAATAAAAAAAAAGAAATGTATTATAAAATTTGAAAAAAAAAAGATGTGTGACATGTCAGACCTCACACTGGCTTAAAAATATGAAGAGTGGAGAGGTCTGAATAGGTGAGCACAATTTCTAGTATCTAGTATTTAATGCAGGAAGATAAGATTTGGGGATTACCTGCATGCCTCTTAGAAACAGACTCGAAGCTACTCTGCTATGCTCCCACCCTCACTTGTGAAAATGCATTCCTAATGTGTCCATGTACCAGAGAACTAATAATTTTAAGTTCCTAATAAGAGAAACATTAGATATTGTGGATATACTGTAATTGGACTAGCAGAAGGGGTTACCATGTTAGAAAATGCTCTCTTGAAAATGGAATTTAAGTTCAACAATGGTCATGTATTCATGCCATGGGAGGAGGCATCCTGTTTCAAGTAACAGTCTCCTTAGTTGTACGTATACAATTCTACTCAAAAACATACAAACTTAGAAAAAGCTCTGTGAAACACATCAACTTAATTCCTACACATAACCCCGAGGACTGTCTTCATATGTCCCCAGACATGTCCTAGAAGGCAGGAATGTACATGCATAAGGTTCATAGCAGCCATATTAAACTAACAGCCCCAATCTAAAAACAACCCAAATGTCCAACAACTGTAAAATAGTGAAATAAATTGGAGTATATTCACAAAAGGGAATATTTTACAGCAATTACAATAAACAAATTCTTGCCACAAACAACATGAATATCACAATCATAATATTTGTGCAAAAGAAGCCAGATATAATAGAGTCCATATTGCTCCATTTCGTTTATATAATATACAAAACCAGGCTAACAATCTATGGGCTTAGATTTCAGGAGAGTGATTAGCTGGGGAGGCTGCTTACTGGGTAGGGGTATTAGGGGGCTTTTGGTGTTAGTTCTTGATCTAAGTGCTGGCCACATGGGTAATTTTGTGAAAATGTATTAAGGTTCACACTCACATTTTCTTCACGTTTCTAAAGGCATGCCATATACCAGTGCACCATTTACTCCTAGAAAAAAATATCTCTGTTTCTCCTCAAATTCTGTGGTTGTGCATAGGGTAGAGGATTTTTACTGGTTGTCCTCACTGATTCATAGTCTTCTGTCCTGCAGAGAAGAGCTACAGAGAGTTTGTATAGAAAATACATGACAATTTCCAAATGCAAAGATGATGCCTTTTATCTACTTCCAGTCCATTATTTACTTTGAATGTGTTTTCCAATAATGGACCTATATTTGTGCTGATTCATCCTCTTGACCCTGCCAGATCCTCTCCATAAAGACAGAACAGAGAGAAGAATCTATAACTCATCTAGGCCAGTGGTCCAATGAAGTCTTGGAAAGAACAGACCAGGGTTTGGTTTTCCGAGGCTCACCTCTGTCAGCCCTGCCCCAGTCATCTGTTGTGAACAACCATTCCTTCCAGGTCAGGGAACCTGTGAGTGAGCATGTTGACAGAAAATGTCTATCAGTATGACTGGTATAATAGGCCATTGAGTCAAGAGAACTACTGCGGGTGAGGACAGTGAGGTTGGTGCGGCGATTGAGCTAAGGAGCGTTTAAAGATCGATATTGGAAAATGGCCTCTGTAGGAAATCATGTGAGTGCTGCCCCCAGATCTCCACTGATCCCTTGGACACTTCCCCCTAATCTCTTGGTGGGCTCTCCCATCCAACAGCCAGCACCTACAGTTGTTTCTCAGATAATTTTGGGGGCTCCCAGAGGCACTTCACCAGCATTTGCGGAAAACTGGAAGTCTGGAAATGTACGTCTCCCCAGAGCAGCACTTGATGACAGCCCCCACGCCCAGGCCTCTGCTTAGGAGACTCCAGACACAGGACCAGAAGGGGAAGGTGAGGGAAGAATACAATCTAAGGAGGTACCAAAAACCTCGGTAATCAAAATAAATATTTCAATGCAGTATTTTTTAAAAAATCAGAATGAACATAAAAATCCATGAGAGCAAAATATCAAAATTTATAGACAGGATCAATATTGCTGAAATTTCTTTTTGCCTTAGGTTCCAGCATGGTTCCACACTGCACTACTCTGAGGTATAATTCGCTCCAGAGCCCCCCTTTAGAAGATTCCCCCTTTCTTGAGGGCCTAAGGCACTGGGAGAAGGACTCATGTGTCAGTTTTATTTGGGGGGGGGGGTTTCTTTTGCCTCACAGAATTTACATCTCTCCCCTGGCCCACCACCCATCTTGTTTTCCCATGCCCACAGTTTCCAAAGGATACCCCTCCCACAAGTGTCGCCTTTCTGGAAGGACTCTCTTCTGAGGCCCATCTCACTCCCAGCCCTTTTCCTTTGGTCAGTATGCTGATCCGCCAAGACTGAATACCTTTTTTTTTTTTTTCTTTTTACTATTGTACTTCTTGTGGTCTTTCTTTTTCTAGTGATGATTTTAGTTCAATCTCCTCTTTTGTCTTTCACACAGTAGGAATCCCCTTGCCCTCTAACCCAGCCTGAGGAAAAGTTTCTGGTTTTCCACCCTCAGGTAATGTGGAGTTTGTCCAGTCAAAGGCATTAGATTTATGTAATCTTATTTTTCTTGTTGATCTGTGAAATTATGAGGATGTTTGGTGAGATTTGGACTTAGCTTCTGTTATCTTGGGCCCCCAGAAGTCCCCCCTGTTTTTGACCCCTCATGGAGAATGTGCTGAATTTTTACCTTCTTCCTGAATGCCTTCTCCTGTCCTCAGGCTGACAACACCACAAGTAGAAAATGTGACACAAAGAAAAGTGCATAGACCTTAACATTGAAAGTATAATATCCCTTTCAGAGAAAATAATAACCTGCCCTAAAAATATTTTACAATTCATTACAATTCATGAAGCTCCACTATGAAAATCACAACCCTGTCACGTAACAACTCTAACTACACATGTAAACAACCAAACTCTAAGTGGAATATAATATTGGATTCGTGCCTTTAAATTTATTTCATTATTTGCTATATTGTAGCAAATGAAATGCTGGGAAGCAGGAATGAGAAGCAAATGCACCAGCTTCCTAGCTCATGAACTTCATAACATACATTTAAGGTGCCATCTCCTGGCGAGAGCTTTTCTATACCTCTAAACCCAAGCATGCGTTTCATCTTTGAATGTGTGCTCAAACAGGCAGACTGTAATAGTGGTATCTGGCCACTTATTTCTAAAATAAATATAAAGAATTAAAAAGTCCTTTGCTATTATTTAATCAGGTAAAAATAGGGATCTTCTGAATAAGCTATGTGGATTATATCAATGTCAATTTCCTGGTTTTGACATTGGACTATAGTGATGCAAGATGTTAACACTGGGGCAGGCTGAGTGCAAGAGGTCTCTGGGTACGTTTCTTTGCAATTTCATGTGTACCTATGATTATTTCAAAATAAGCATTTAAAAAGTTTAAATAACAACGAAGGTTTTTCTTGTCCTACAGGAAGAGCTCTTGGTTTGCAAGATAGGGCACCGTTCTTTAGCTGGGATCTAAGAGGCAAGCTGTGTAGACACAGTACCCAACAACCTAAATCCCTTTGCACACAATGCCATCTATACATGCCTTATAAATGGAGCGAGTCTTCATGTGCGTCTGAGAAATTGATCTGCCCTGATACCAGTGCTACATGAATGACTGGCTCAGTATTACAGCTGACAATTGTCTTGGGACTGCTTGTCTCAATCCTGCCCTACCATGTCGGTAAACTTTCTGAGCACACCTGATGAGTCATGCAGTAGTTGGCTATGTGTGACAGGCTGAATAAAAGCCCCCAAAGATATTGGGTCCTAATCTCTGGAACCTGTAAATGTTACCCTGTTTGGAAAACAGGGTCTTTGCAATTGTGATTAAGGGTCTTTAGGTGAGGAGACCATTGTGGATAACTGGGTGGTCCCTAAAGGCATTCACAAGTGTCTTTGTAAGAAAAAGACAGACGTAGATGCCACATAGTCGCACAGAGAAAGCAATGTGAAGACAGAGCAGAGAGAAATTTGAAGACACTGGCTTTGATGACTGGAGTGCTGTGTGTACAAACCAAGGAATGATGGCTGCTACCAGAGGCTGGAAGAGGCAAGGGATGAATTCTCCCCTAGAGCCTCTGGAGAGAGCCTGGCCCTCCTCCATCAAGGTGGACACCCTGATTTCAGTCCAGGAATAAGGATTTTGGAATTCTAGCCTACATAACTGTAAGAGGATACATTTTTATTGTTTTAAAACAACATGTTTGCGATCGTTTGTTATAGCAGCCATAGGAAACTAATACACCTGATGGGAGAAAGTTTGCTTTCAAAGTAATTATTGATAGATATGTATTTAGTCCTGAACATGAAGTGGAGACCCTTTGGACTCTGTGGAAGCAGCACTAGATGAGAAGTCAAGAAGCTTACCTTCTGGATTTCTGAGGTCTCTTCTGACACAAAGATAGTAGTATTTAATCAAATTCTGCTTTTGTGTGACTTCTATGCTCAATGAAAAAAAAAAATATCTTTTATAAGCCCAAGGCTTTTCTATCTTATATTACAATAGGCACATTTAATGTTAATTAAAGTCCCCCCATCTTATCCTATCACATCAAAGGCCATATATGAAAAACCCATAGCTAATATCATAGAATGATATGGGTTTAGATAGATATTAGTTATGGGTTTTTCAGATATGGCCTTTATTATGTTGAGGTATTTTCCCTACTTTGTTGAGGGTTTTTATCATGAGTGGATGTTGCACTTTGTCAAATGCTCTCTCTACATCTATTAAAATGATCACATGGTTCTTATCCTTTTATTAATGTGATGTATCATGCTGATTGATTTGTGAATATTAAACCACCTTTACAACCCAGGAATAAATCCCACTTAATCGTGGTGAATGATTTTTTTGATGTATTATTGGATTCAGTTTGCTAGTATTTTATTGTGAATTTTTGCATACATGTTTATCAGGGATATTGGCCTGTAGTTCTCTTTTTTAGTGGAGTCTTTATCTGGTTTTGGTATCACAGTAATGCTGGCCTCATAGAATGAATTTGGAAGTTGTCCTTCCTTTTCTGTTTTTTTGGAATAGTTTGAGAAGAATAGGTATTAACTCTTCTTTAAATGTTTGGTATAGGGGCGCCTGGGTGGCTCAGTCGTTAAGCGTCTGCCTTCGGCTCAGGTCATGGTCCTAGGGTCCTGGGATGGAGTCCCACATCGGGCTCCCTGCTAGGCAGGAGGCCTGCTTCTCCCTCTCCCACTCCCCCTGCTTGTTGTTTCCTCTCTCGCTGTGTCTCTCTCTGTCAAAGAAATAAAAAAATCTTTAAAAATAAATAAATAAAATAAATAAATGTTTGGTATAATTTGCCTGTGAAGCCATCTGGCCCTGGACTTTTGTTTGTTGGGGAATTTTTGATTACTGATACAATTTCTTTGCTGGTTATCGGGTCTGTTCAACTGTTTTATTTCCTCCTGTTTCAGTTTTAGTGGCTTATATGTTCCTAAGAACTTACCCATTTCTTTCAGGTTGTCCAATTTGTTAGCCTACAGTTTTTCATAATGTTCTCTTACAATTGTTTGTATTTCTGTGATGTTGGTTGTTATTTCTCCTCTCTCATTTGTGATTTTATTTATTTGGGTTCTTCCTCTTTTCTTTTTGATAAGTCTGGATAGGAGTTTATCAATTTTATTAATTTTTTCAGAGAACTAGTTCCTGGTATCATTGATCTGTTCTATTATCTTTTTAGAGTCTATTTATCATTTGTTTCTCCTCTAATCCTTATTAATTCCTTCCTTTGGCTGGCTTTAGATTTTGTTATTCTTTTTCTAACTCTTTTTAGGTGTAAAGTTAGGTTGCATATTTGAGCTTTTTCTTGCTGCTTAAGGTAGGCCTGTATTGCTCTCTTCTTCCCTCTTAGGACCACTTTTGCTGCACCCCAAAGATTTTTGAACCATTGTGTTTTCATTTTCATTTGCTTCCATGTATTTTTTTTTATTTCTTCTTTGATTTTCTGGTTGACCCATTCATTGTTCAGTAACATGTTGTTTAATGTATGTGTATTTTTGGTCTTTCCCAATTTTTTTCTTGAGGTTGACTTCTAGTTTCATAGTGTTGTGGTCAGAAAAGGTGCATAGGACGATTTCAATCTTTTTATATTTGCTAAGGCCTGCTTTGTGACCTAATATGCGATCTATTCTGGAGAATGTTCCATGTGCACTTGAAAAGAATTCTGCTGTTGTATTCTGCTGTTTTAGGATGGATGTTCTGAATATATCTGTTAAGTCCATCTGGTCCAGTGTGTCATTCAAAGACATTGTTTCCTTGTTTATTTTATGTTTAAAAGATCTGCCCGTTGATGTAAGTGGAGTGTTAATGTCCCTTAATATTATTGTATTATTATTATTGATTAGTTCCTTTATATTTGTTATTAACTGTTTTATGTATTTAGGTGCTCCTATGTTGGTACATAAATATTTACAATTGTTATATTTTCTTGTTGGGTTGTCCTCTTTATGATTATATAATTCTCTTCTGTGTCTCTTGTTACAGTCTTTATTTTAAAGTCTAGTTTGTCCAATATAAGTGTTGCTACTCCAGCTTTCTTTTGACAACCATTTGAGTGACAAATATTTCTCCACCCCCTCACTTTCAATCTACAGGTGACTTCAGGTCTAAAATGAGTCTCTTGAAGGCAGTATATAGATGAGTCTTTTTTTTTTTTAATCCATTCTGATACTCTGTGTCTTTTGATTGGAACAGTTAGTCCATTTACACTCTAGTAATTATCAATAGATATGTATTTAGTGCCATTTTATTACTTGCTTTGTCATTGTTTCTGGAGATTTCCTCTGATCCATTCTTGTCTCTGTCAGTTTTGGTCTCTCCTTTGCACTCAGAGTCCCCTTTAATATTTCTTGCAGGACTAGTTTAGTGGTCACAAACTCCTTTAGTTTTTGCTTGTCTAGGAAACTATCTCTCCTATTCTGAATGACAGCCTTACTGGATAGAGTATTCTTGGCTGCCCGTTTTTCCCATTCAGCACCTTGAACATATCATACCAATCCCTTCTGGCTTGCCAGGTTTCTGTTGAGAAATATCCAGCTACCTTTATGGGTTTTCCCTTGTAAGTTAAGGACTTCTTTTGTCTTGCTGCTTTTAAGATTTTTTCTTTATCACTATATTTAGCAAATTTAATTACAATATGACTTGGTGTTGGCCTGCTTTAGTGTTGGCCTGCTTTTGTTGATTTTGATGGGAGTTCTCTGTGCCTCCTGGATTTGGATGTCCGTTTCCTTCCCCAGATTAGGGAAATTTTCTTCTATTATCTCTTGAAATAAATTTTCTTCCCCCTTTACTGTCTCTTCTTCTAGGACTCCTATAATACAAATGTCATTATGTTTGATGGAGTCACTGAGTTCCCTAAGTCTATTCTCATGTTGCATAATTCCTCTCTCTCTCTTCTGTTCAGCTTCATTATTTTCCATTATTTTGTCTTCTAGGTCGCTAATTCATTCCTCTGCTTCTTCCAGCCTGCTGTTCATTGCATCATGCCGGTTTCCAATCTTGTTTATTGCATTCTTCATCTCTGATTCTTTTTGAACTCTTCTATCTCTGTGGTAACAGTCTCATTGATGTCTTCTCTTCTTTTCTAAAGCCCAGTGAGTACCCTTTTGATTGTTTCTTTAAATTCTCCATCAGGTATGTTACTTATATCTGTTTCTTATTCTTTCATTTGGGAGAAATCCCTCCATCTTGGTATTTTGTCTAAGTCTCTGCCTTCTTCTCTGTGTTAGAAAAGCCAGTTATGTCTCCTGCTCCTGGAAGTAATAGCTTTAGAAGAAGAGGTCATGTAGTGCCCAGGGCCTGGTGCTTCAGGGAGTGTCTCAGGGGCGTGCTGCATGTGGTGGAGTAGGAGGACCCTAGGCTGGTCTCGTTCCATGAATCCAACTAGATAACTATCAAATCATCCTAAATATCCCAGAACTGACCTGAAGACTGATGGGGAAAAAATTCACAACTAAAGGGAAAGAAGAGGCCACATCAAAGATGGTAAGAAGTACAGAGACATACTTTAGGGAAGAAACAGGTTGCAGGTGCTGCAGAGGGGAGAGAACCATGGTCTAGACAGAGCAGCACACAGGGGAATGCACAAGGAGATCATTTCTGCAAAGCTACTGGCTTAGAAAATAAGAGAGGCTAAATTTTATGAGTTCTTGCAACTGGTGGGGCCTAAAGCCTGGAGTTTTAAAGGTCAGTGGGCTTGACTGGGATAGACCCTGGAGGGCACTGCACTGCTACTGAAGAGAAGGCAGGCAAACAATCTGGGGGCAGACAGTGTAGAAACAGTGATTTGAAGAACATGGGGGCACACAATAGGGAGATTATTCACTCTTTTTGGAGAGCTTCCCTGAGAGGCAGCGTTCAAGGTGATGCCTCTCTGGGAACAAAGGAGCTGGTTGGCACCATTTCTCTCCCCCACCCCTCAGCATAAACACAGAACCACCTGAGCAAAGCAGCACAGCACAGACATTGGCTGATTAACTTGCTTACACCAAGTCCCACACCCCATGCTCTGGCAGGACTGTGCCTCTTAGTCAAGCTTGCTTCAGTCCCAGTGCAGTGAGACTCTCCCCCAGAAGACCAGCACAAACCCCGGCCCACACCATGTCTCCAGAACAGAGAGTTTTTCAGGGCCTGAGTTCTGGTGGAGTTGGTGTCAGGTCTCATTTCACAAGCAGACCAGAGCACACCTAGTTAGAACTCACCATATTCAGCCCAGGGACCAAACATTGCCCACAGAAGGAGGAGAGTCTCTGAAGATGACTGGTCTAAAAGATAGAGCAGCCAAAACACAACAGCAGAGGACACACAGAACTTGCATTTTAACAAGTCCCCAGGTGATTGTATCATGCACATTATAAAGTTTGAGAAGCTCTGCTCTAGGACTCAGGAAATCAGCAACATCTTGAAATGGCCTCACACATCTAAGCCTACATGTAAATCCTCAGCTGCAGGTATTAGCCTGCCAAGAAATGCCAGTGCTTTAGAGAACATCTTACCATATGCACAGATACAGCATCTACTTCTGCACCCACTAGCCAGAGATTGTTTTGACATAATACATACCATTAATAATGTTGTAAACACAGTAATTTCTTTAAGAAATAAAGACTATATCATTTCCCCACTACTTGCTATACTACAGCTTTTATTTGTGGCTCTCTGACTTCCAGGCTTCATGTTGTTTTCTTCAAGCAGTATTATTCTGGTGCCAGCTGAGAAGGGCAAGCTCAGCCCAGCTGGGTTTTTCCTTTCCTATTGTTGCTTGCTTAGAAGTTAGCATCCTCGCCTTCTTTGGTACCCTGTTTGAGAGCTGTGTGGGTATTCTCTGGGCTTGTAATTGCACAGAGTTTGTTTGGGAACAGTAATGTTTCCATAGTTCCAATTGCTCTGTTTGTGTGGCTCCCTGTTACTGATGTTTACAATTTCTTGGAGGCATGTGAGGCCAACTTGTCCATATTTGCTCCCCTTGTTTGCAACAATGCTGCATTTTGACCTGATTTCACAAAAACACACAATGTATTTCTCTTCATCTTGCCCTAATTCTTTAGTTTAAAATATTTAGAGTTTGCTTGATTTTATCAGGATTCAAGCAAAAATTGGATTCAGGGGTGCCTGGGTGGCTCAGTTGGTTGAGCGACTGCCTTCAGCTCAGGTCATGATCCTGGAGTCCCTGGATCGAGTCCCGCATCGGGCTCCCTGCTTGGCGGGGAGTCTGCTTCTCCCTCTGACCCTCCCCACTCTCATGTGCTCTCTCTCTCTCTCATTCTCTCTCTCTCAAATAAATAAATAAAATCTTTAAAAAAAAAAATTGGATTCAGTCTTGTAGTCATTCCAACCCACATTCCATTGACATGAAAGGGGCATTCTTGAAGCTGATACATGCAGACAACACTCATTTTTCTCCCTACTTATTTTTAGATAAAATGATTGTTTGATCTATGGCCACTGGAAAACAGTAATGATCACCAAGAGAGAAACCAAAAGAATAGCTAATTACTCAGGGAAAAACTCTTGGTTAATGACTTACTGAATTAGAGAAACAGAAAACTCACATCAAACTGACTTAAACCCTAGCTCTCTTCTCTGCAACAGTACATCCTGGGGCTGGAGACTATGCCATCAAAGCCACAAACAGCAAATAACCCAGGAAATCATCAGGGCTGGAGGATAAATATGAGCAAGTAAGTTTAATTCTACTCTCTTGGCGAGGAAAGCAGTTGAAGGAAAAATAAGAATGGATTCAAATGCTACCCATTCTTCAAACCAAATATTTATTTAAAATAACCATATGGCCCCCCAAAAATGTTTAGTTGATTTTATATTTGTCTTTGCTTCCTATTTCCTCCTGGGCAAACTGAGAAATGAATGGCTATGTTTTTAAATAGGATAAAACAACTTTAAGTGAAAACTATATAGCAAAGTCAGATTTATTTGAATTTGAGAATCATGAGGGCATTGTTTTTGCCCCAGAGGGGACATTTTCTAGTAGATAACACCTCTGAAGGTGCTACTTTTGATGAGTATTTATTCTGTTAGCATGACATTTCACATTCTATATTGCTAGACATGCATTCTAACTCAAAATTAGTATAGATTCAATTATTCGTATGTTAAGTAGCCATCATAAAAGTGAAAATGCCTTTATTGTTGCAAATGGATATTTTTTCCAAAAACTGTACATAAAGTGAAGGATGATGTCAAAAGAACTTGAGTATTTCAGAGAAGAACCATATAAAAGTGTTGCAAATTCTGCAATACCCATTTGAGATAAAGAGGAAGGAATTATCAGGTTGATGTTGGCAAGGCTGTGTAACCTTGGGCCAAAGAACCTCTCTGAGCCTCCATTTACTGCAGCATAAAATGTAATGTTACAATGGCAGGCTTGACAGGATGTTAGTGAAGGTTAAACAAGATCCCCAAATGCAAGAACCCAGTTCTCTCTCTGGCCCATAACAGCGTATTCCTTGCTTATTGTTCTTGTTGTGGCAACTATCTTTCAAGGGACTTCCATTTAGTGTGTAAATTATATACCAATGTGAAAAAAAAGAAAAAAACCTCCATAACCTGCTACATTTCTGTCTCTAAAATACCCCACACAACTCCAGTACCCGATGAGGCTACAGAAAATTGGTCTTTAAGTGTGACAGAGATGATTCTTACTCCTAAGGTTTGACCTGACCCTCCTGGTTCACATCTATGAGAGGAGAGAAGCTGCATTTAGCCTGAAACAGAGAAGCCCTGAGGTTCCACCCTTCAGCAAGACAGAAGGACTCTGAGAGCTTCCCCTGTGATGGTGTCTTCTAACAGAAAACACAGCAGTTCTGAGGCCCACTATGGGTTGCACTGCTTGCCAGGGGACACAGTTAACATGTCAAAACATGCACTTGTTAATTGAGTTAGTAAATGTAATGTGTTGGTTCATACAAGTAATTTGCATTTTTGACACTTTTTTGTTTGCAGTATTTAGTTTTTAAATATCTTTGGAACAGGATATTTATTATATTTATATACTACTTAATAGCAACTGAAAATATTAGAGTGTTCCTGAACAATGTGTGTTTTCCAATGCCAATAAACAGTTTGATCAGTCCATGGATGTTACATATACATGCAGTAAACTATGATTTTTTTATAACTGTTTCACTTATATATGTTATGTAACTTTTTCACTTTTCATTTGAAAACTAGGAATAATAATACCTTCTTCATAGGGCTCTTGGGAAGATTAAAATAAGAGAGAGAAATAAAGTGCTTTATATACAGTGGTGCTTGAATGTTACTTCCCTTTTATCCACCCAGTTAACGAATATTCCTTGAGCAATTATTACATATTAATTTAGGTGTTGGGGCCAATACCTAAGAGCTTACTTTTTAGTGGTAGAATCAAAAATGAATAAATATACGAGATAATTTAGATAGTGATAAGAGCTATAAAGTGATGAATATACCAGTTAGATATTACTATGTAACCAATTATTTCAAAATTCAGTGCCTTAAAAAGACAAGCATTTATTATTGCTGCAGACTAGTTAGATAGTTCTTCTAGACCCAGCCAGTCTCTCATTTATCAGTGGTCATCTGCATGTTGGCTCAATGGCTCTACTGATCTTGGCTTGAGTCTCTTACATGTATAGAGACCTACACTGATCTACACTGAGACAACTTGGCTCTCTTCCACATGGGCTGTCACCCTCCAGCAGAACTTCAGTTTCATTCAACTGGCCAGATTAAATCTGTAAGATTCCACCTCTTGATGGGAGGAGCTGAGAAGTTAAGAAGTTTGGACACAGAAAGGGAAGAAAAATTGCTTTCATTTTTGAAATCAATCCATGCCAGTGAATTTAATGGCCACTTTAAGGGCAGCAGTCAGAGAATTCTCTTTGGGTGGGTGACCTTTGAGTTAAAAATGAGCTGGCCTTGTGAAGACTTAAGAGTCTACCAGGCAGAAAGAATAGCACATACAAAGTCCCTGAGACAGGAACTATGGCTTTATTATTTTCAAAGAATGGACAAAAGGCCAGTGTGGCTGTCCTGTTTTCCTCCATAGCACAGGATCCAATTCCACAGATTGTGCTTGGTGGAGGAGATCAGGATGAAGAACTTAAGAGTGAAAGTACAAGAGCTAAAGCTCTAAGATTCTAGAGACCACAACTGAATCCTTTGCTGTGATCAAAAGCAATACTACTGCTTCCACACAGAACTCCCAAGTGTTCCCATCTCACAAAATCTACAGAGACTTTCAGGGTTAGATTTTCAGATGTAATATAAGATAGAGCATTTGTTATTGCAGAAAACATTAAGCAGTATTTCTAAAATAGATCACTGCCATCCCTTCCCCAAATACCGCATGGTCTTTCTTTCTAGGGCAGAACTGTAGAATTTTCATAAGTAGTTTTATTTGATTATTTTTTTATCTATCTTCACAAAAAATTTCATTCCAGTAACTCAAAATACAGAAAACTCTAACCCATTGCTGTAAGCACAATTAAAATGGAAACAGAAACTACAAGAGGCAGAAGGCCAGATCAAGGCAAAGTCAAGCCTTGGCTCACGTCTCCATGATATCTCCACAGTCAGTGTCTATTCATTTAATATATAAGAAATGTAGTGCCTAACTAGAAGTCAAAAAATGTGGGTTCTAGGCCTAGATCCAAGCCAAAGAGCAAAGTCTATGTCTTGTTCATCTTTATATGACTAGCTCTCAAGGAAGTCTTAATTTAGTATTAAACTAAACCAATGGCTGATTATTGGCTGGCTGGCTGGCAGGTTGTCTCACTAGGTAGCTGGCTGGCTGGCTAGATAAATGAAGGATACTGAAAGGAGGACAAAGAGCAAGATTGCCCAAAGCCAGGTCTCTTAAGAGACATTGCCAATGGATGATTAGTTTTCTCTTAGTTGGCCATAAACAGGAAAACAGACATTGGATTATCTTCCAAACAAATATTCATAGCAACCCATAAAGATCAAGTTTAGCCATGTGATTTTGAGGAAGTCTATCAAATCCTTTGGCATCAACATTTTCATCTGACAAATGGGACAGCTGGACTAGGTGATTTCTAGTTTTTGTTCATCTCTGACACTGTAGGGTTCTAGGATATGTACCTCTAAGTACAAGACCATCCTTGATAATGAGAAATACATTTCAAAGCTCAGTCTATGGACAGTCGCTCTTCCTACTATTTTTTTTTTCAACTTGGAAAAAAAATGCTTGGAAAACCTGACTTATTAATATCATCAAAAATATTAAATTAGTCATATTAAGTACATGGAATATTTACAATGAGAGAAAAAAGAAGCACTAAATTCCTGTTCTCAGTGGAGTTCTTGATTCCACCCCACATTCCACCCCTCAAAATTCTACCTCTGATGTATCTGCTGCTTGGCCAGAATTCCTTTTCTAGTTTATTTTTAAAATTTTTAAAATTTTAATTCTAGTATAGTTAACATATGGTGTTATAGTAGTTGCAGGTATACAATATAGTGATTCAACAATTCTATACATTACTCAGTGCTCATCATGATAAGTGTACTCTTAATCCCCTTCACCTATTTCACCCATCCCTCCCCTCTGGTAACCATCAGTTTGTTCTCTATAGTTAAGAGTCTGTTTTTTTCTGTCTGTCTGTCTCTCTTTTTTCCTTTGTTCATTTGTTTTGTTTCTTAAATTCCACATAGGGAAGCATATGGTATTTGTCTTTCTCTAACTTACTTCACTTAGCATAATACTCTCTAGCTCCATCCATGTTGTTGCAAATGGCAAGAGGTCATTCTTTTTTATGGCTGAGTAATATTCCATTGTATATGTATATGGCCTCCTCTTTGTCCATTCATCTATCAGTGGATACTTGAGTTGCTTCCATATCTTGACTATCATAAATAATGTTGCAATAAACATAGAAGTGCATATATCTTTTCAAATTAGTATTTTCATGTTCTTTGGGTAGATACCCAGTAGTGGAATTACTAGGTCGTATCGCAATTCTATTTTTAATTTTTTGAGGAACCTCCATACCATTTTCCACGGTGGCTGTACTAGTTTGCATTCTCAGTAGTGCACAAGCATTCCTTTTTCTCTACATCCTCTCCAGTACTTGTTGGTTGTGTTTTTGATTTTAGCCATTCTGACCGATATAAAGTGATATCTCATTGTAATTTTGATCTGCATTTCCCTGATGATGAGTGATGTTGAGCATCTTTTCATGTCTCTGTTGGCCATCTGTATGTCTTCTTTGGAAATGTCTGTTCATATCTTCCACTCATTTTTAATTGGATTATTTTTGTGTGTTGACCCTTTGTATAGATATAAACACTTTATCACACTCTGTGTGTCTGGTGGTATGGTAACTGCCAGGTACAGCTTACTTTTGCCTTCCCAGAATCTGTTTCCCACTTCTGATAAATGCATTCTGGTATTCCTTTGGTGAAATCACTTCTCCCATACCCTTGATTAATGTGTTTTGAGGTTTGACCTCACTCTAGGCTCCCAGGAACAGCATATAACCAAAGCCTGGTATTTTAAGCTCTTTAACCAAGATTCAGAGTAAATTTTCTGCCTAGCTCTAATTAATGAAATTATTCCTCACAAAGTAGCTAAGTGAGAAATCAGAACTCTGAAATAGCTCAAAGGGGTTTTTCTTTTTTTTTTTTTTAAAGATTTTATTTATTTATTTGAGAGAGAGAGAGAGAGCACATGAGAGGGGGGAGGGTCAGAGGGAGAAGCAGACTCCCTGCTGAGCAGGGAGCCCAATGCAGGACTCGATCCTGGGACTCCAGGATCATGACCTGAGCCGAAGGCAGTCGCTTAACCAACTGAGCCACCCAGGTGCCCTCAAAGGGGTTTTTCAACAGAAGTTTTTCAGATTTTTGCCCAAGAAGAATTATCACATAGTATGAAGCCAAATTGTCTAAGAAAGTCCAGGCACACCTGGCCACTTGTCAAGCCCCATCCTTCTAACCACAATGAATGGTTCAGGAATGGAAATGAGACCCAAGGCAGGACATCAAGAAGACCACTGGCCACCCTTGCTTCCTCTTGAGAAGAGCTTGCCTGGAAATTATGAATGAAAAAGCAAGCCTGAAACTGGGAAAAGATTCTGATGAAACCCTTTGAGTACCTGGATCTATCTATGCTTGAATTGAATTAAATGTCTTAGACATTTAATTTACAAAAGGTAATAAATCTCCTTTTTGCTTAAGTCAGTTTGAGCTCAGCTTCTGCCATTTTCAACTGAAAAGTCCTAACTAATGCAGTGTACAATATCATATTTAATTAACATTTTCAGGTAACATAGCAACATTCTGATTTAGAGATTTATCAATTGGCACAAAGGAACTGTCTCCCACTATGTGATCTCTCCCAAGTTCACACAATTAGTAAGTGACAAAACCAAGAACTAGAACTCAGTTCACCTGGCTACAGATGTCATGTTCTAGCCATTACCCAACGCTGACACCCACATGGGGAAATAAAATCAGAAAGGCAAATCAGTCCATGAAAGTTGCTAGAACACACAGTTTATAAGGAGACTCTTAATCTCTGGATCCATACAGTTC
Source organism: Mirounga angustirostris (assembly GCF_029215605.1). Lineage (NCBI taxonomy): Eukaryota > Metazoa > Chordata > Mammalia > Carnivora > Phocidae > Mirounga > Mirounga angustirostris. The sequence continues at coordinate 137,960,734 of NW_026991709.1, read as the reverse complement.
CATATGCAAGATGTAAGGGGACAGAGATAGGAAGGGAATCAGTATGTTTCTTTACCTGCATCAGCAACATGTTACACCATTTACTGACACTGAACCATGAATATTCACTTGGAATAACACAGCCCTCCTCAGTAACTTTTCATCCTACTTGAGCTTTCACAGAATCCGGAATTTCTTGGAAGTTTCTAGAGGTTATATTCTCACTCAGTCACCTCATATGTATGCCACGAGGTGACCTCATATGCCACCCAGTCACCTCAAATGCCACAAGAAGGAAAATAAAATTGGCTGTTAGAGGCCACAATGTGGAGAAAAAAGGGACAAGGTCTGGAATTCTCTGCCCTCCCTAGCCAGCCACCTAGGGCTATTTCCACTATGGTTCAGGATCGATGTTGTATGGACTGGTTCTGCCCACACTGACAGAATTGCTAAGGAATCTCTACCACTCGATGAGTGTCAGAACTGTACCAAGCACACTTAGTTACAAGTTCTCTCTGCCTTATCCCCACTGCTCCCATTTCAACTCCTGCCATGCTCTGGCTTCAACAAAACAACTAGCCTAAACTTAGCAGCCATCAAGTTCAATGATTCCCAAATGTTCAAGACAAATCTCATGAGAGAAACATCTGTAGTCTTGGGTGTACAGACAGAAGGGCAAAGTGGGTCCACACAGAAGAACCTTCTGTGGTTTGGCTCCTCATTCGGTCCTGGAAGCATCTGATTCACTGCTGCTAAAGAACCATGATTTTGAGGGGTGCTTAGGTGGCTCAGTCTGTGAAGCATCTGCCTTTGGCTCAGATCATGATCTCAGGGTCCTGGGATCAAGTTCCACGTTGGGCTCCCTGCTCGGGGGGGGGAGGTTGCTTCTCCCTCTCCTTCTGCTCCTCCCCCTGCTCATGCTCTCTCTCTCTCTCTCTCAAATAAATAAAATAAAATCTTAAAAAAAAAGAAGAAGAAGAACCATGACTTTGATATATACATACTTAAGCACTGGAGTCTTGTCAGGCTGTTGCTGTGTGACCTCTGGCAAGTTACTTCATCTCTGTAAGCCTCAACCTCCTCATCTGTAAAACGATGGTGATAAATGCGCCTGCCTCAGAGTATTGTTGCAAGGATTATATAATTTTCTAGCATAAAATAAGGATATATAACACAGATTAACAATTATCACTATGTGCAACTACTGCACATGTATTTTAACTGAAAGGCAACAAAAGAAGGGTATGAGTTATTGGTATTCAAGAGACCACTGTTCCCTAAAATGTCTGCAAATTTTAGTAACACTCCATATTTTGACCTTGTTTGCTAGAGACTTTGCCTCTGTAGATCCAATCTCCAAGATCCCTCAAGCATTGCCTTTATGGTTAATTTACCCTTTCTTTAATGTTCAGACACATACTAATTGCAGTGGCTGCTTTAAGGCCTGGCTTAATACAAATGTGTTTAACGTGTTCAACTAGGCTCCGAATGCCAGTTGGACATTATCTGTTTGCCTTCCACCATTCTGCACAAATTGTAAACCTTCTCTATGTTCTTCTGGACATCTTCTTTCATGCTAATGCTTGTGTTTGTAAGTCTTTATGATAATTTCCCTGTACCTAAGATGCTCTAGTTTTCAGGAAGGCCCTCCTATCCCCAATTCTTTCTCCATCCTTTGTGTGATAGTTTGATCTATAATAAATATGTATTTGGCCTTCTTTCCATTTCTGGCACTAGCTCCTAAAACCCTTAGAATTTCCTAAGTGATGACAGCAACAAAGGCATCTTTTGTTATGTTAATGAGGTGACTTTTGTACAACACCTAAAGATTGGGGTTGGTTGCCAGGGAAACCAACTATGTGATTAGAAGGTTGGAACTTTCAGTCCCCATGAACTCCAGGGAGGGGAGAGAGGATGGAGGTTAGTTAAATCAATGACCAATAACCAGTGATTTAATCAATCATGCCTATGTAATGAAGCCTCCATAAAAACCTCAAAGGTGCGGGGCGGGGGGCTGGTCTGGAGCGTCAGGGTTAGTGAACATATGGAGATTAAAGAGAGTTGGCATGCCTGGAGAGGGCATAGAATCTCCTCACGCTATCAGATGCCATCTCTTCCATTAGGCTGTTCCTGAGTTACATCATTTTATAATAAACTGTTAACCTAGTAAGTAAAATATTTCTCTGAGTTCTGTGTGCTGCTCTAGCAAATTAATCGAACCCAAGGAGGTGGTCATTGGAACCTCTAATCTATAATGGATTAGTCAGAAGCACAGGTGACAACCTGGGCTTCCAACAACCTGGGCTTTGAATGGAGTCTGTCTGTCTTTGGGGGTGGGGGGCCATCTTGAGGGACTGAGTTCCTAACCTGTGGAATCTGATGCTATCTCTGGGTAGACGGTGTCATAATCGAGTTGAATTTTAGGGCACTCAGCTAGTGTCTGAGAATTGCTTGTTGGTGTGGGAAGACTCCACCACCCCACCCACCTCCCCCATTGGTAGAATTGAGTGCAGAAATTTTACTTTGGCTTTGGCTTAATACAAATAGTGGCAGGTGCTGTTTCTTTGATGCAAATAAAAGTTTAAATAAGGATCTAAAAAGATCTTTTGACTCATTTGTTGTAGGAGATTGCTTGAGACCATGAGGTATCACCAAAAGTTCAGGAAATATATGAAAAATGGAAAGCTAGAGCTTCCAAAGACAAACTTCTGGCCCTGATTATGTATGAGCAATTTTATTTAAATGATATTGATGCAGTTAGATAATGATGATGGAATTTGAGCCTCTTTAAATACCAAAAAAATACCACTTATATATATTTCCACTCTCCCCTACCCATTATTTGCATTCCCCTTTGCTAAAGACTTGTGAACATTGTAAATGTCTCTTCTGTTTTTTATTCTATATTATAAAATTCTTCTCTTGTGACAGCCACATGCAACTTGTTATTCTTTTAAAAGGTTATACAATTTCATTAGAACTAGAAAGGGCTTTTGGAATGTTACCAACCTGGCAACATTCATCTGGCAATAGATCTTGGCCTTAACAGGACAGGATTGGATTGAATTAGAGGGCTAAATCTTCTGAGTGAATGATCCAAAACTTTTGGAGGAATAACAAAAGTGTTTGCCAAACTGAAACAGATACCTGTGGGTACAGGCAGGTGAAAGATCTTTTCACTGTTCACTATTGATTGTATAGTATTTATTTCACTGGGAGCCTAATAAAATGGTTTTTTGAAAGGATTATCACTTGACTTCAGGAATTTTAAAACTGTGATATGTCCTCTTATTCAAAAAAAATGGTACCATTGCTTGCTTTTGAATTGAAAACGCTTGCTTTATCTTGATATATGGTTATAACTCAAAGTACTTTCTGTCTGATAGTTGCTGAGCCCCTAGAGAAGTAGTTCTCAACTGGGGGCAATTTTGGCCCCAGAGGTATCTGTCAATGTTGCCCCTAGGGGATATCTGGGAACATTTTTGATTGTCACAATGGGAGATGGGTTCTATTGGCATTTACTGGGTAGAAGTCAGGGATGCTACTAAACATCCTTCACAGGCACCATCCCACAACAAAGAATTATCTGGTCCAAAAGTTAATAGTGTAGAGGTTAAGAAACCCTGCCCTAGGCCACGTAGAATCTTGAAGGTACAAGAGCCTATCCTTGCTTTGGAGTTCCTTAGAATCAAATTGAATAAAACAAAGTATGATGCTTATACACGATGTATAGAATTAATCTTCTACTCTACATCTATCTATCCATCCAGCTGGATTGCAAACCCTATGAGTGAGGGACCATACTTACTATGTCTTTGTCAGAAGGTGATGGTTAATTAGCTATTCTCTAGGTTGGGTGAGAACAGAGCAAAATAGCACAGTTAATTCTCAAATACTCAGCATAATAAAGGTTAAAAGATGTAGAAGATACAAAATCATGGTTGTAAAATATGAGTCAAAGTTTGCTCTGATGGATTTTATATAAATGTAAAGTTATATTCAATAATTGAAAGTGTACTGACCATTCTAATATGCACATTTGGTAATTAATAGTGTGTAATAATTAAGAAACATTAAATTTAAATTACTTGATGAAAAAAATCACCCCAAGTTACTATATATTAAAGTAGTATGTTATTGCCTATTTCTTTTTTTTAAAGATTATATTTATTTATTTATTTGAGAGAGAGAAAGATAGAGAGCACAAGCAGGGGGAGGGGAAGAGAGAGAGGGAGAAGCAGACTCTCTGCTGAGCAGAGAGGCCAAGGACGTGGGGCTCAATCCCAGGACCCAGAGATCATGACCTGAGCCAAAAGCAGCTGCTTAACTGACTGAGCCACCCAGGCTCCCCTGTTATTGCCTATTTCTTAAGCCGACCATTTCAACTCCATTGCACCTTCAAATATTAAAAAGGAATCAGAAATAGGTCAGAGATGCAATCCCAACTATTTGATCCTTTCCTTCCTCCCCTAATTCCTCCACAGCCTGATGGAGCTGTAGGTCTGATGTCATAGGAGTGTAATAATTAATCGTATTTTCCTCCTTTTCTTCTCTCTGTGTCCAGCCTCTACTTTGGTCTCAGGAGAGGCTATGACCAAAAAACGATGGGGTACTCTGCCTGATTGTAGAGACAACTGTGCATTCCCAAATTACAGTGCATACCTTCTGGCACTGATTACTCTGAAGTTCCAAACCATTGGTATTTTGCAATATGGCAATTTTATTTCTTGATGATTTTTAACAATATTAATTTTTTCCCAGGAAACTGCCTATTTAAAAATAAAACCTATGTTAAATTGCAAACATACATCTTTCCTGTATCATCAAAACTGGTATTTGTCATCTTTGGGGCAAAATAGATTTTATATATACATATATGTAGCCAGCTGGAGACAAGCTGTTAAATTCTGAGGAAAACATCCTAAAAAATGCTGATGAATGAAATTTCCTTTAAAAAATTTTAATAAAATTAGTTAGGTCCATATTTTTCTGCATGGTTTGATACTGAAGCAGTAGGATGACACAGGATGCCTTACAGTTCCAAAACTCTATGAATCTCTCTGTGTTCGCTTTGTAAAATCATACCACCATAAACCTAATGGTACTGCAGTCAGCACATGCTGTTGATTTATTTAACCTTGACCAGAAATGAAAATATTACATTGAAATAGGATAGCATTGCCTTATGAAGAAGAAATGAAATATCAGACGTTCCAGCTCCCTAAACAAAGAAACAGTAGAATTTCCTCTGGACTGAGAAGCTTATACCCAGTTATATGAATGAGTTAAACAACAAAAGTGTCCTCTAAATCCACTACTGGTTTCAGATTACACTTGTTTAATCTCCTGGTAATGACTTTTGGTAACATACCTGCCTATACATGAAGATTCCCAAGAGAACTCAGAATCTTATAATTACATGGAAAATGTCCAAAGGTAAGATAATTGTTTGTGAAGAAGACAGGAAATCCCTTGAAAAGAATTAACAATATGCATAAAAACAGATGTTATAGTCACTTAGTTTACAATGCTTAAGAATGTTAACTCTTTGAAAAAAATTAATGAATTAAATTGTATACTTGTATACCAAGTCAAATTTCAACATTTTAAGTAATATTATAATAGAGGAACACATTTTTAAAAAATTAAATTTCAAGACTATAAATCAAATGTGTAGTTTCCTATAGTTGGACCCTAGAGAAGAGAGAATAAAGCAGAAAAAAATTTTATTGAAGAAACATGGCCAAAATGTTTCCAAATTTGGTGAAACACATAAACATATAGATTCAAGAAGTTTAGCAAGGTCAAGAAAGAAGAATATAAAACAAAAAACAAAAAACAAAAAAAAACCACCAAAGTACATCCTGGTCAAACTGTTAAATTCTAAAGGTAAAGAGAAAATCTTAAAACTAGCCAGAGAAAAGTGGCATCACATACAAGGAACAATTCAGAATACTGTTGTCTTTTCATAAAAAAACAACTGAAGTCAGAAGATAATGAAATAAACTCTTCAAGAGCTAGAAGAATATATAAACTGGCAATCCAGAACCCTATATTCAGCAAAAATATCCTTCAAGAATGAATATAAAATAAAGATATTTGCAGAAGAAAGAAAAGTAAGAAGTTTTATCACTAGCAAACCTAGTGGAAGTTCTTTAGGCACAATACAAATGATACCAAATACAAATGTAGATTTTCAGAAAAGAATGAAGAGCACCGTAAACAGTAAATGTGTGACTAATTACAAAAACAATTCCCCCTTAATAAGTACATAAATACATAATAAATAAGTACATAAATACATAATAAATACACACAATAGGTTAAAACAAAAATTAGCTTTATAGTGGACTTTTGGCATAATCTGATGTGAAACACACACAATTATGTCAAAGATGATGGGGGAAGAGGTAAATGGACATAAATTATACGGTTTTTAGCATTTCACGTAAACTGATATAATATCAACCCAAAATGGACTGTGACAAGTTAAAGATGGTTATTCTAATCCTTAGAACAACCAATAAAATAAAATTCAGATAGCTATGGTTAAAAAATCACTGACTAAATTAAAAGGGAGTTATAAAAACGTTCAATTAATCTAAATGAAAACTCAAAAGGAGAAATAGAAACAAAAAGCAGAGGAGATAAAAATTAAGCTATAAAATAAAAGACTTAAATTTAGCCATGTTAATAATTAGTTTTATATAGCAATAGAAAAAACATTCCAACTTAAAGGGAAAAAATTCAAATAAATTTAAATAGCATGACCCAACTATGTCTCCTTTTTAAAACAAGCAGGAACTAAAAAGATAGAAAAACAAATACCACAAAAACAGTAAGCTTAAGAAGGTTAGATTGTGTTAATATCAGATAAATAAAACTTCATGACAAAGAAGAGAAATGTTGGTAAAAGGGTCAATTCATAGGAAAGACATAATAATCATAAGTATGTATGTCCCCAGTAGCACAGTTTCAAAATCCATGAAGAAAAATTGACAGAATAAAAGTGAGGAATAGACAATTCTATCATCAGAAGTGGAGATTATAACACCCCATCTCAAAAATTAATAGAACAACTAGGTAAAAATAACAGAAAAAAACAGAGAAGGTCTGAATAACTCTCCTAACCACTTTGTCTGAATTGGTATTGATAAAACACCACGTCCAAAAATTGTAGAATCCATACATTCTTTACAAATATACATGGTATATTTAGCAAGATAGACCACCTTTTATATCACTAAAAAATCTCAATGAATTTCAAAAGACCAAAATCATAATGATTATGTTTTCTGACAAAGCAATAAACTACTAAAGTTAAAATAAATAAATAATAAACTAGAAAGGAATAATAAGATATCTACAAAAATTCCAAATATTTGAAAATTAGATCACATATTTCTAAATAATCCTTGGGTCAAAAAAAAATATGAGGGAAATTAGAAATATTTCTAACTGAATATAATTATATTAAAATATGTCAAATAAGAGGAATGTATTTTGGTGCTTACAGGGAAATTGACAGCAGTGAATGTTTATTTTATTTTTTTTTAAGATTTTATTTATGTATTTACTTGAGAGAGAGTATGGGGGTAGGGGAAGAAGCAGAGGGAGAGGGACAAGCAGACTCCACGCTGAGTGCGGAGGTTGATGCGGAGCTCGATCTCACAACCCTGAGATCATGACCTGAGCCGAAATCAAGAGTTGTACACTCAACCAACTGAGCCACCCAGGCACCCCAGTGAATGTTTATTTTAAATCTAAAATCAATGATGTAAAGTTTTACCTTAAGGAGCTACAAAAAAAAAAAAAAAAGAAGAAGAGCAAAGTAGGCCCAAAGTAAGTAGAAGAAAATGATAGAGAAAATAGTATAATTAATGAAATGGAAAACAGACAAATAATAGGGCATATTAACAGAGTCAAAAGTTGGTTATTCCAAGAGATGAAAAAATTTAATAAACCACTACCTAGGAATAAGGAGAACACAAATTACCAATATTAGGAATGAAAGAATGATGTATTTCTTGGTCTGTGTGCTGGTTTCATGGTTGTGCTCCTCTTGTAAAAATTCACTGAAGTGTATACTTATGAGTTGTGCACTTTTCTGTATGTATATTAAGTTTTAATAAATAACTTGCTTATTAGCAAGTAAAAAGGCTCTGAGAACATGATTTTTAATTGCTCTCAAAGTTTGAAGACATGAAATCAGAGAGTGTGTATTTGTCAGCTTGGACTGCTATAATAAAATACCATACACGGGGTGGCTTAAACAACAGAAATTTATTTTCTTACAATTCTGGAGGCTGAAAGTCTGAGATCAGGGTACCAGCATGGTTACATTCTGGTGAGAACACTTATTCTGGCTTGTAGATAGCTGCTTTTTTGCTATGTGCTCATGGCCTTTCCTAGGATTTCTCTCTCTTTTCCTTTTCTTAGGTGGTCATAAATTCTATAGGATTGGGATCCCACCCTTGTGACCTCATTTAACCATAATATTTGCTAAAAGCCCTATGTCCAACTATAGTCACATTGGAAATTAGGGCTTCAACAGATGAATTTTGGAGGAGACAAAATTTAGTCCATTGTAGAAAGATGTATTGAAGTTTAAATTCTCAGGAAATAGATCTGATATGGTATATAAGACATTTGTTAGGAAGTGCTCTTGGGATCAACAAGTGTGGAAAGGAGAAGAAACATTGTGCAGGAGAAACTGAGCTATGATGCAGTCTCAAGAAAGGCCACAACTGACCCCAAGGGGAGCTCTGGAAATAGATGGCCCTTCAGAGTTGTCCCCAGTTAGGACAAAAGAACATTCTCCTACATTGACTAGTCACTGCATGTGGGCTGCCTTAGGAAGGAACAAGACCTTAGACAAGGTAACTCCTCAGCAGACACAATTTCAAAGACAGGCAACAGCAGATAACCAAACCTCCCCTGCAACAGCTGGGTGAATAAATCTTTCAGTTCTGATGGAGATATCTGGGCAATGCAGCACAGCATCCTCAGAGTATTACCTGGAAAAAGTTAACTGCACACCATTATCCTGGTGACAGACCTTGAACCTACCAGAGTTGGAAACTCCAGCGTGCAACAAGGTTGTTCTGACCAAGGATACGAACTCAACTTGGCAAGGCTCAGAAAGGTTGATATATACAATTTCCATACTGATCAATTAATTTGCAATAAGTTATATATCTGTCAATGTAAAACTCATAAGCTGTTAATGTATAATCAGAAAAGTTTTGCTTAGCATAGATATAAAATAACAACCAGTGATATAATTTGGATATTTAATGACATCAAGCCCTGATAGCCCAATATCCAGGCTCAGATTAGTGCCAGGTCTCTAATATAATAAGAGTCATATTCAACACATTATAAGACAGTTATATTTAGTTCTCCTATATTTTTGCCTTTCTCATTCCCGTCTTCTTATCTGTAGTAATTAAAGTAAAACTACTCCAAAACCTGACCCTGAGGGACATTCAACACACTGTTTCCCTGGATAAATCAAACTGAATGATGAAACTAGCAATGCAGAAATAAATGAATCACACTTGGGATGCCAGGAAGCACTTGCCACTGGACTTGTGAAAATTTCAGTTCACTGTGCTCATTGATGCTTGACTGCTAAAATCTAAAGCATCACTGTTTATCTGAAAGCACTGCAAACTAGAGTCAGAATTCGATTACAAAATTAGGCCATCCAAATGGCAGAGATGAAGAGGAGTGGAACACAGATGTAACAACGGAATTAGATTATTCACAGAGGACATGAAGAACAGTAAATTCATGTAGAGTATGTTTGGGGAAAACTAAATGGATAAATAATTTTGAGGGAGGATGAGGAGATACTTGTATTTCTGTAAATGACTATTTCCTTGTAGAGTTCAGGATTGTTCTTTAAAATAATGTTATTAATCCCATAAAAATATGGATAAATTTCATGGACATGCTGAGGTAAATACAAAAAAGAATAGACAGTATTATTCCATTTATGTGAAATTTAAAATCTGATAAAATATTTCAATGGAGTAGATGTTAGATTAGTGGTTACTTTTTTTTTTTTTTTTTTTTAGAGAGAGAGTTTGAGTGGGGAGGGGCCGAGGGAGAGGAGAAAGAGAAACTCTGAGCATGAAGCCTGACGTGGGGCTCAATCTCATGACCTTAAGATCATGACCTGAGCCAAAATCAAGATTTGGAAACTTAACTGACTGAGCCACTCAGGCACCCCAATAGTGGTTACTTTTAGTGGGAAGTATTGACCGAGAGGGGCATGAGGGAGCCATTTGTGGTACAGGAAATTATTTTGATATGTGTAGTGGTTACATGGGTATACACATTAGAAAATAATTCATCAAGCTATAAACCTAAGATCTATACACTTTTATTACATGTAAACTACACATTGAAAGAAAGTAAAAAGGGAATAAGAGGGGATTTCCACTATTCTTGTATTTCGTGCCATCTATAATTTACTAATTTAAGGGAAATAAGAAGCTGTATGTAAAAAATTAGGGTAAATGCTTGTATTTGGTTCATAACAACCACAGAATCTTGGGATGTCAGGATTCCCTGGGTTATTCATCCGGCAACTGGCATAGATTGACTTCCTACACTGTGGCAGTATTTTGCATATGCAATTTATTTGAAACTTCACAATTATCGTCTCCAATTTAAAGGTAAAGAACATGAGTGGCACGTGAGTGGCTCAGTCAATTAAATGTCCAACTCTCTATTTCGGCTCAGGTCATGATCTCAGGGTCATAAGATTGAGCTCCATGTTGAGCTCTGTGCTGACCATGGAGCCTGCTTAAGATTCACTCTCTCCCTCTCCCTCTGCTCCTCCCTCATGCTTTCTAACAAAAAAAAAAAAAAAAAAAGAAGAAAGAAACAAAGAAAAAAAAACTTTCAATAAAGATGTGTTATTAAAAAAATTAGTAAAAAAAATAAAGGTTAAAACCATGAGCCTTATAATGGTTGAATGAGGTCACTGATTTGGTGGGTGGCACAAGAGCAACTGAACTCCAGACTGACAGTCTCCAGGTCATTTATTCTCCTACTCTCTCCCCTCCACAGTTTTGCTTTTCTGGAATCCATTCAGATGGCACTGATCCCACTTCCTGCAAATGAGGGCAAAAAATGGAGTCAGGCACACTTGCCTAAAGCACTCAACCTTCCTCCTTTTGAAACCAAAATCACTTCCTCAAGATGATAATATGAATTGGCAGAGAAGTTAGTACCCAATGTGGTATGATGTGAGGGATGCTAGAAAGTTGCATCATCTAAAAATAGCTCATCCCGGGGCACCGGGGTGGCTCAGTTGGTTAAGCGACTGCCTTCGGCTCGGGTCATGATCCTGGAGTCCCCGGATTGAGTCCCGCATTGGGCTCCCTGCTCAGCGGGGGGCCTGCTTCTCCCTCTGACCCTCCCCCCTCTCATGTACTCTCTCTCTCTCATTCTCACTCTCACAAATAAATAAATAAATCTTTAAAAAATAAAAAAAATAAAAATAGGTCATCCCAACCCCTTGCCACTCCTTGCCTGTTGTGACATCCTAAATACACCTAAATACATGCAAAAACAGTAGGTTTCTTGGGATCTTGAAGTCTTTCTTGTGAGGGCAAGAGGGGAGGCTTTAAGAGTTGTCTTTATTAAAATTCCAATATTCCTAGTGTGTCTATAAATGAGAAAGAAGAAATCCAATGAGGGAAATCATCATAGCCAAGCTCTGTATTCTTGATAAACTTAATCTATAATCATCTTTTCCTTGTTTATCTAAATACCAGTGAAATAACTCTGGTGGTTTGGCTCCCACATTAAACCTTCAATCTCTGCAGCAATAGCATGTACGATTACTGCAGCTATGAGGATGATGTTACAGTGGTCTAGCATTTGGTTGACAAATCTTCATTGAGCACCTACTATGTGTGTTTGATACTATGCTTGATATTTGTGAATCAGCAGCAAACAAAGATAGCAGAGCTGCCCCACCTCCGCAAGGAGCTTACATTCCAGTGGGAGAGAAAGCCCATAACAACAGTAATTATGAAACCACAGAAGCTTTTAAATCGCAGTACTTACAAAATTGCAATCAGTGCTATGAGGGAAACAGATTGCTGAGTTGTTTTTGTTTTTGTTTTTAATGGAGAAAGGCCTACTATAGACACAGTGACTTTAAATTGAGATTTTCAAAATGAGGATCAACAAGACACGTTATAGGACATCATGTGAAGAACAAAGAGAAGACTTCCGGCCAACTGAAGGGAGCTGGAAGAAGCCTTCCTGGTGGGGGTTAATCACCTCTCACGTCCTATCCACATTTAGCCACATCCTCTCATTACATAACTAAAATATACTGCTTTTCTATTTCACATATGTGAAATTCTCTAAACAATACTTTCTCCAGACTAAATAACTATAAGGTCTTTCTCTTTTTCCAGATTTTCCCCACAATTGCTATCCTGTAAGTTTGTTCTAAATAAAATGTCCATAATTGATTATAATGTAATTTAAAATAGGAGGTGGATAGGGACTGGTAGTGTTTAGAAGAAAGAAAAAAAAACTTATCAAAGAATTAGGAGGAGAAAAAAGATCACTGAATAGCAAGTAGAAATGGGATAGATTCAAACTTAGGAAACAGGGCAAGTGAAAGAGAATTGCAGAGAGAAAAATGACGTCAGTTCCAAGGTTGTTCAGGGACAGAGAAACTATAAACATTCACGTGACAATTCAGTTAGAGTGAGGCCTTTAAAAAAAAAAAAAGCCTGTCACAAAATGGCAACAGACATATTGATAGAGGTTATGAATGAAGAGAAAAGAGGTAGAGATAAAAGATAGAGGGGTCCCTGGGTGGCTCAGTTGGTTAAGCGTCTGCCTTCGGCTCAGGTCATGATCCCAGGATCCTGGGATCAAGCCCTGTGTCTGTCTCCCCACTGAGTGGGGACCCTGCTTCTCCCTCTTCCCTGCTTGTGCTCTCTTTCTCTAATAAATAAATAAAATCTTAAAAAAAAAAAAAAAAGAATAGATAGAGGGGTCAGGGAGAGTCCCACTGATTTTACCTGGAAAGGCAGAAATGTAAAAGCTATGTTTGAGATTTTTACGGGTTTATAAGATATAAGCCTACCACTAACAGCAGCTCTCCCCAGATACTTCTCCAACTTTTTAATGAGTATCCCATCCAAAATCCTCTCTGCGCAAAATGCTGAGTTGGGCAATTCTCACTTGAGATTGCAGTCAGGTAACTGCTGGAGCTGGAGTCACCTTAGGGCTGGATTGAACTGGAAATCCAAGATGGCACACTCACATGGCTGGAAGTTTATTCTAGCTGTCGTCTGGGGCTGAGCTGGGCCGTCAACCAGAGTGCCTACACATGTCCTCTCCAGTGTGCCAGTCTCAGTGTGGTTAGACATCTTCCATGACAGCAGGCTGCCACCAGCGTCCTCTGAGTGTCTAGGTCTAGGGCAATAAAACCCAACTGTCCCTAACCAGGAGATGGTTCTGATAAAAAAGAAAGGGGACGGGGGTGGACTTGGGGAATTAGAAGGCATGAAGATGAATGTAATCCTGCAGCAAATGTGGGACTCTGCAGGAGCTTAGCTGAAACATCAAACTGGCTACATTTTCTAGAAAGCACAAGACAATCCACCCCTCTCTAAGGCTCCAAAATACCTGAACCACGAAGCACAAGATTCATATTCATATTAAGAGGAAAAATAGATAGCTATGCCTACTTGTTTGACTAGAAAGGCTTTTACGCATCAATAAAAAGCTTGCTTGTCAACATTATGTGGCACGTAGGCCCATAAAGAACAGTTGCTGAAAGTCTTTGCACATTCAGATTAAAATAAAACTGCTGAACAAAAGCTATATTGTATCCAGGTCTAAACTTGAATGGCTAGAGGGGGTTTTATATGAGTGTTTTTAGTGTCATGAACTGAGAATATACCTATCTCTGGTTCAGTGCTTATCAAAGAGCCAGAAGTTTTTATGAGCAAATATATTTGACTGTGCTATGTATATTTTCTAAGGATTACTTTAACTCTCAAGTACACTGAAGTCACATCTAAAAGCTAAAGTTACCCGCTGAAAAACAATAAGCTGATCAGAAAGTGGGCAAATGACTTAGTTGTTTTATTTTTAAAAACATGATTTCTGAACATGATGTCAAAAATACCTATAGGAACCAAGAGCGTAGTAATCTTTGGTGAAAGAATGACTCAGCCTTACACTATCCCTGATCTCATTCACAGCCCAGAAACTTGGAACATCCTCGCTTGACATTGTTCCAGCCAAAAGACAAAAAAACCCACAATTCTAAAATAAAAAATTAAAAACAGAACACATAACTCATGTACCTTATCACCTTTTGTCTGCAAAACTATTGGTCACACTGGGGTCTCAGAGCCATGTGAGTTCCGTCCTGGACTCCTTGCCATGGGTCTCAAGGATGCTCCACTCAGCCTACGCTTCCAGCCTGGTGCCTTTTCCACATGATCTAGGAGGCTCACAACCCCTTTGGGAATTTAACAGGTAAGTGTCTGTGGATTTCTACATCTGGTAGAGCATTGACAAAGACATCAAAGGTATGCAATTTTGGAATCACTCTTATAGAGGAGGATTCATGTGGAGCAATGTTTCTGCCATTTTCCTAACCTGCCAATGTTGTTATGTCACTGAACCAATTTATGAATCACAGCAAAATGTGTCCCCCCAAGGGACTTCATGAGAAAACTGACCAGTTTTAGAAGTACTATTATAGAGTGTTGATTTCATTTTATATTTACAGTTTACATTTTTGATTATGCCTGCCTTTAAATTGTGAAGGGCAGGGTACTGGACATGGAGGCCAGAAACCTGGGACTTTATTTCATTTCTTTTCCTAGCTTTGATCTTGGGCAAATCAAGTCCATGCTCTCTTCCTGCTGTTTCTTATCATAGGGTAAATGAATTTTCTTTCCTTCTTTTTTTCTTTGTTGTGTTTCTCATTCTAAAATTTTATTACAATGAGAAGGAGAACAATAGTAGCCTGGCTGTAAATGTGAGGAAACATCTTTTGCTTAAGAAACTAGAAGCTTTGGAATAAGGCATTACAAAAATATATTGTACATTAGCACAATGAGCACACTGCTACCAATTAATTAATCCAATTTCACAAAAGACTTCTGGATGTTTCATTTTTTTTCATCCCATCTATATAAATGGGACTGAGAAGGTGAGCTGGAAATTTAGATTAGATAAAAATGGTACCTATAAGGTAGAATCAATCATTTACAAGCACTTAGTATTGTCCTTTAGTCAACAAATTATGTTTAGTTTTTTTTAGCAGATTAATAATTGTCAAGCATTTCAACAAATTTTTGACTAACAATATCAATATTTCGGAGCGCCTGGGTGGCTCAGTCGTTAAGCATCTGCCTTCAGCTCAGGTCGTGATCCCAGGGTGCTGGGATCGAGCCCCACATCGGGCTCCCTGCTCCGCGGGAAGCCTGCTTCTCCCTCTCCCACTCCCCCTGCTTATGTTCCCTCTCTCGCTGTGTCTCTCTCTGTCAAATAAATAAATAAAATCTTTAAAATAAATAAATAAATAAAATCTTAAAAAAGAAAAAAAACACAATATCAATATTTCAAAATATGTTTTCAACTAAGAATTTTTAACCTAATTTTCAAGCACTTAGTGTTCATCGTATCCTTTAATAAACAAATCATGTTCAGGCTTCTTGTGTGTATTGGTTGCCACTGTGAATCGAGAAAAAACACAAATTAATTACATGTTGACATTTGGTAAATCAAAAGATTCAGTTAATTCTTCCAAAGTATGCATTTTATTTTTCTGTTCTTCATATTTTTAATTGCTGGTTTCACTTGAAGATTGGCTGGGATGATTTGGAGTCTCTTTCGGCCTTTTATTCATTACTTATCATTTTGGGTTTGATTTTTCTATGATGAAGTTTTTCTTCACTGCTTGGTAGACTTGACTGGGGTGCCATGGGGAAGGCATTTGCCAATTTGGAGTTTAAGGAGGAAGATTGATGACCCCTCTCCAAAACCCTAAGAGGGAGGCCCAGCAGATATAGCAGGTTACAGAAAAGTTGGCAACTCTAGGAGTAGGCCAAAGTTTGCCAGATTTTTTTTTAAATTTCTTCAGAAATGTTGGAGATCTGGGATTTTATGTAAAATCTCCATGACTGGTGGAAAGGCAAAAAAAAAAAATCTCAGATAACATAAATGGATTTAATTTTTAACAATATGAGTGAACCTGAACAAATTTTCATTAACTCCAGGTGTTAACAGTGGCAACTACCTAATAACCTGAAATTCAGCAACAAGAGCTAGGGTCCAGGATTCATTTCGTTGGGAAGGAAAAGTTTTACTATACCCTTCAAGATTCTCCCAGATGGTCTAAGCATTAAATTGACATGAGACAGATTAACAGGAGAAAATCAAAATTAATGACATACTTACCAGGAAACCACATAGACATGAGATTCCAAAGACAGGCAAAATGAGCTATATATGTCATCCTGAACTAAAGAGAAGGGGGCAGGGGTCTGGGACTTCAAAAGGAAGGAAAGCAATTCAGGAAGATGAAAAAGACTCAGTGTTTGGCCAACAAATGGTTGCTGGGCCATCCAAAAACAATGGGACAGGGAGAGGAATTTTAACAAAGACTTTGCTAAGTTCCTCCCTGTTTACCACACCTAGTTCACATTATGCTGTAGTGATCTGTGGTGATCCTTTTCTTCCTGAACCAGGTCCTCTGTCTAAATTCTTTTAAGCAGTTAGGGGGAAGATCAAAGTTTCTTACTCAGTCTTTTGGGCCTTGAATGTTTTAGCAAGAAATAATCTTCATGGCAAAGTGGTAAGGCTTGGGGCAGCCTGCCTTTGGCCCCTACAATTTCAAAAGAAAATTTTTTAAGCAGCATTTTTTTTCTTTCAATACTTGATACCACAGCAACTAATGGTTCATGTGTTTAAATAAATATCCAATTTAATAGAACTGCATGTCTTGATTTTTCATTCTATTTAAAGTGTAGATGTGTATATATTCACAGTCACATTATTTAACAATGTCACATAATTAGTTCAAATTTGAGGAGCAAAAAATTTAGCAGAAATAAAATATTCTGGTGTTTAAAGAGAATCATAAGTCATAGCTTTGTCCTAAACATCAAATAAATATTTCTGAATTTCTTAAGTACATGACTTGCTGATTTGAGAAGTAATGACCTTGAAAACTAAATAAGTATTACAGGAACGACTGGGATCAGGGGCAGATGAATGAAAATGTGTCTCAGAAGCACCAGCAGATGGCAGGAGAGGAGAAAAAATTCCAAACTCAAAGAGACGATTAGCTTCCATGCTAGAGTGTGACAATTTTTTAAAAATATTTTTCTGCTAAGTCATCAGCTTAATATTTCCTTCTCTCTACCTATTATTGTGAGGACATAGGTTGTCTCTGACAGTAAGTCAAGACTTCAGGGCATTTTGCAAAGACTTCTGTAGTGGACACATGACACATCTCTTCACTGAAATTTGGCTTGTGGAAAATGCCAGTAGGCATTAATACCTGTTAGTCCTGGGGGCCTCTGGCATCTCCACTCCAGTCCTGGTTCCACCATTAACTGGTGCAGTGAGGGACAGTCACTGGGCTGCGGTTTCCATTTCTTTTTTTATTTTTATTTATGTATTTATGTATTTATTTATTTTAAGTAGGCTCCACACCCAGCATGGAGCCCACCGCAGGGCTTGAACTCACCGTGAGATCAAGACCTGAGCTGAGATCAAGAGTCAGACACTTAACGGAGCGACCTACCCAGGCACCCCCATTTTTCTTTTTTTAAATTGAGGGGACCAAGTCCCACACAATAATCAAGAGCATATAATTTTAAAGTGAACCAAGGGTGTCTTCTGAATACTTTAACTTTCTCTTCTTTTCAGGCAATATCCAGAAAGGCCTGCGCTGCTAACCAAGATGCATGAATTAGGGCCCCTGATGCAGGGCTGCCATGGTGTCCAAGCCTGGGGTGCCCTTCCCACACAGTCTGCGTGCAGCCTCCTGAGTGGCTGCCCTGTTGAACGCAGACCAAATAGATTAGGGATCCCCAGATTCTCTGAAAGGGTTTTAAAAGCCTCAAATTGAAATTCTTTTACAACTCCCCCAGGGGAACTTTGTCCCAAGTCATGTGTGTATGGGAGGTATGTGTGTATGTACATTACATGTCATTTCAGTGACTCACAAAGTCAGAATCTCTGACTTAAAATTCTTTTCTTCATCTCTTACTTGGCTGTGTGACTTAAAGTAAATTACTTAAATCCTCTGTGCCTCAAATTTCTCATCTGCAAAGTGGAGTTAATAATATCTCTTGTGTCAAGTTATGGTGAGCAGGGCCACTTGAAGACATTCATAGGCAGTAGACAATTTGCAAGTCTGACCTTACAAAATAGTAAACATATTTTAGAAGGCATGTATACACCTTATTAAATATAAGCCATTGTTTTAAAAATATTGAAGAGAGTCTTACTATGTTACTGTAAAAATGGTTAATATTAATTTTACTTTTGCAGTTTTCCTTTCCTTTTTCCTTTTGCCAAAAAATATATTTTGCCAAGTTTCAACCATTTTTATAATTTGTTGCAGAGCCATAGGCCCTAAACACTGTTCGTGTAGGTAACGGATAATACATCTCTTATTGTGAGGTTTATTTTTTTTTTTTTTTAAGATTTTGCTTATTTATTTGAGAGAGAGAGAAAAAGAGAGAAAACAAGCAGGTGGAGAGGGAGAGGAAGAGGGAGAAACAGACTCAGTGCTGAACAGGGAGCCCAATGTAGGGCTTGATCCCGGAACCCAGGGAACATGACCTGAGCCGAAGGCAGACGCTTAACTGAATGAGCCACCCAGGCGCCCATTATTGTGAAGTTTAAAATGACATAATCCACATGAAGAGCTTCAAACTGTGCAGACCCATAGAAAGTACTTGACAAATAGCTGGGATTATTTATCATTTTGACTGTATAACTTCTGAGGCTATCCGGAGTCTTAAGACCAACTAGACCAGGATGCTGCCTAGCTAGCTCATGGCTTTCAATCCTGACTGCCTATTTGATCACCTGTGGATTTAAAAATGCTGATGTCCAGACCACTTGCCAGGTCAAGTATGACATACTCTCTGGGGTGGAGTGTTTTTAACACTCTCCAAGGTGACTCCGGTGTACAAAGTTGAAATCACTGAGATAAGTAGAGGTGAGCATACTCCATGTGCCTCTGCAGTCATGAATTACCCTCTTTACAGAATAATAAGATTTTCCTTTGAAAACAGTGGTTCTCAAAGTGTAGTCCCCAAGCAGCATTGGCATTACTTGTAACTTGTGAGAAAAGTTCACAAGCTCCTCCGAATCAGACCCTCTGAGGGCCCAGCTGTCTGTGTTCTAACAATCCTGATGCACACGGAGTTTGAATCACACTGCTCTAAAGAAACATACTTGTTTTCTGTCAGGATTTCAAAATTCATACTAAAATTCTAGGATAACAGAGTTTGAAAATGCCAATATTATTTAAGTCACAGTGCTCGCATGCGCACCCACACACACACAAACCATTTTCTTCAAGTGGTTGACAAACAAGTTCTCATCACCTCCACCCCAAACTACCTATTCAGGTAGCAATCACACTTTGAACAAACCGATGTACTTGTCACAACTGTCTTTCCTCATATACATGTTAAACTCTCTCAGGCATTATTCTGACTCATCCCAAGAACAGAATTTGTGGTGAGTAAAGTCAGAATTTTTCCTCCCTCTGTATTCTATTAATTCTATGATCTATAAATTCTCCTTTCACAAAAACTCTTTAACAACCTCCCTTTGTACATTTTTAGGCTTCAGGGTTCATAGTACTCCTTTGAACCTTCTTCAAATTACATTTCTCCTTCATACAAGTGATTTACACACCAAAGGTGAGCCTGGACCCAGTCAGTGGGGAGGGTTCCTTGGTCACTCACATAGTGCTCCTGGGCAGGAATTTCTTACTAATTCTGCCTTCACCTCTTTGGTGGGTAACATTCACCCTTGTTTCTTTCGTATTCTTACCAACTTGATCTGTTTTCATTTTGCATTTGCCATATCTCATCAAGTGACCCTATTGAATGTCATCTCATTTATTAGCAACTCCAACAATTTCAATGTGTTTGAAGGTCTACCTTCAAAGCACTACTAATATCTTGTAATTTGGTCACAATTTAGAAACTGTGAAAACCCACTTCCCTAGGATGGTGTCTATAATCTGAGTAATGACCCTGGCTGGTTTTTACTCATCTCTGTCCCAGTCTTTTCTCAAACCCCAGTTTTGGTCCTTTGGGCTTCTAAGGGACTGGCACTGATGCCCCAACATTCCCTTCAGTACAACCTCTAGCTCTACCTCTTTAGCTCTGCCACAGCGAATAGGTGACTCCCAAATGTGGCTACACATTAGGGCAACTAAAGTTCTCCAAAGAATACTGATGTTTGTCAGAAGTCGGTAGAAATTCTGGGGCCCCAGAAATTGATTTAATTGGTCGGTCTGGACTTGAACTGAGACATCAGGAGTTGTTAAAGCTCCCCCCCCCACCTGTATGATTCTAATGCAGCAGAATTTGTGAACCACTGGCCTAGAGGGAAATGCACCCGCCAATATGGCTCCCACACATCCTGTACCTCAGAGCTGCTCTACAGGCCCAACTACCTGGCACTTTGCTGCCCTCTGCTGCCTACTCTCAGCTTCGCCTCCAACTGGCCAGACCCTCCCAAAGCTGGTTCAGAAATGATTAGAAAAGTAGGTTGCAAGTATCCAAGGAATCTAGTGTATTCTCACTCTCCCTTTTTACTTCATTTTTTGGTTTGTTTTTTCACCTGAAACAGTATCTGAGCAGGAAACTAGATTTTTTTTTTTTTTTTCTAGTCAGCTGCTTAGTTTCTTGGCTGAGTAAGAGATACTGACAAACTATGTGAGTCAGGAAAGAGGGGAAAGGAGCTGATACGTGTTCAGAGACACCCCTGACTGGGAGGGTCTTTACAGAATAATAAGATTTTCCTTTGAAAACAGTGGTTCTCAAAGTGTAGTCCCCAAGCAGCATTGGCATTACTTGTAACTTGTGAGAAAAGTTCACAAGCTCCTCCGAATCAGACCCTCTGAGGGCCCAGCTGTCTGTGTTCTAACAATCCTGATGCACACGGAGTTTGAATCACACTGCTCTAAAGAAACATACTTGTTTTCTGTCAGGATTTCATATATATAAGTAGAGGTGAGCATACTCCATGTATGGGAGGGTCAGAGAGGAGTTCTGTGGAGCATGGAGAACTTTCTGAACTCACTGAGAGGCTGGAGTAATGGAATTTTTAAATTTTGAGGGTTTCCTTTTCTGTGCTCATGCTGTACTTTATCACAATAATAGCAATAATATTTGTTGACTTTTTTTTTTAAGATTTTATTTATTTAGGGGCGCCTGGGTGGCTCAGTTGGTTAAGCGACTGCCTTCGGCTCAGGTCATGATCCTGGAGTCCCTGGATCGAGTCCCGCATCGGGCTCCCTGCTTGGCGGGGAGTCTGCTTCTCCCTCTGACCCTCCCCCCTCTCATGTGCTCTCTGTCTCTCTCATTCTCTCTGTCTCAAATAAATAAATAAAATCTTTAAAAAAAAAAAGATTTTATTTATTTATTTATTTGACAGAGAGAGAGATAGTGAGAGCAGGAACACAAGCAGGGGGAGTGGGAGAGCGAGAAGCAGGCTTCCCGCCAAGCAGGGAGCCCGATGCGGGGCTCTATCCCAGGACCCTGGGATCATGACCTGAGCTGAAGGCAGACGCTTAACGACTGAGCCACCCAGGCGCCCCTTGTTAACTTTTTTAATCCTTATTTAATCCTTATTATGTGCCAGCCTTGACTATTGGTGGTTTACCTCTCATCTTACAAGATGTCCCCATTTGAAAGACAAGGAAAATGTCTCAGAAGAATCAAATGACTTGTTTTAAGAAAACACTTAAGAAGTTTAAGAAGCCACTGTTACAGGATGAATTGTGTCTCCTCTAAAATTCATATGCGGAAGTCCTAACTCCCTAATCCTATCTCAGAATGTGACTGTTATTTGGAGGTAGGGTCTTTAAAAAGGTAACTCAATTAAAACGAAGTCATTATGGTGGGTCCTAATCCAATCAGACTGGTGTCCTCATAAGAAGAGGAAGTTTGGACACAGACATGCACAGAGGGAAGATGATGTGAAGACACAGGGAGAACACAGCCATCTACAAGCCAAGGAGAGAGGAAACTTCTCCCACCGCCCTCAGAAGGACCCAACCCTGCCAACACTTTGATCTCCGACTCCCAGCCTCCAGAACTGTGAGAAGTAAATTTCTGTTGTTTGCCACCCGGTCTGTGGCACTTTGTTTTAGCAGCCCTGGCAAACATAGAGTGACAGAGTCAGGCTTTGAATCCAGACCTGGCAAATTTCAAAACTTTGCTCACTGAACCACAGAACAACCTTAATGTCAGGTTATAAACTATTTTATAAATGATTATAACTATTTTATAAATGATTATAACAAGTATTACAAAGCGCTATTATAAAGTATTATGCTCATCCATAGTAATAGGTCCTTATTTGTACTCTTCATATAATTACTTCCTGCACAGCCAAAAAGAGCCTTGCTTTGGTGAAAATACCTTTATATAGTGTCTCACAATATATCTTTATATATATTTTTAAGTGCTGGCTTTTTCTCTCTGGCTATGCTCAGAATTCTCGTTGCAATGCTGGAACTTCCACACCCTTGAGGTTCAATTTAACCTCAAATTGCTTTCATTCATCTTCCTCAGATCATAAACACTCCCCATTTTTACCTCTGTTATCTTCTTTGCTTTCCATGGTTACATTTTCCAGTCATTCTTCCTTATTCATGAAAGTTCTAAATAGACACATGTTTTTCATATTAAAAAAAAAAAAGATAAGCAGGCTCTACCTACTTTTTTCCTAATAAACAACTAGATCATTCAAATTGCCCATTTGAGCCAAGCCCTGTGATTAGCTAATGATCTCATGAGCTGCTCAGAAAAAAATTCATCCATTTTTTATTGTTTTGGAAACTTGCCTTTTCTCTTCCTTTTTGTATAATAAGCTCCTTGTTGATTTCCACTCTAAGGTATCAAAAAACTCCTACCCACCCTTCAATCATTTTTACCTTTGTGAATGAAGTAACAACCACAAATTTTTGGATCCCACTTCCTTCTACTTGCCCGCTCTTTAGTTCACTTGTTTGTTTTTTAAAAAGTGTACGCTAATGCCTTTTCAGCATTTTGAGACCAGCAGGCAGGATTTGTAGATCACATTCCTATTGCAACATCAGGATGAAAATACCACAAACATTTCCTGGGTCTTCACAGCCCACCTGAGGTTTTCCTATGACTCAACATTGAGTCAGTCTGTGAATCATGTAGTCAGAGTGACCACAGGATTAACCTCACTCCATTACCGAGGATAAACAGCTGTTTATAGATGGTGTTTTTACGCAACCACGCAGGTCTTGCTGGAGGTTTTTGAGTGAATTGGGTCCTAAGGATCCTTTGGAGACGTAGCCTACATCCCACATGTGTGTGGGTTTAGAATGTGCAACTCCCAAAGAAGGAGGTTCCTTTCATATGCTGCTGTGGGTGCCCTCAGTGCCACAACTCAGGCTTCTTAGCTGGAAGAAACAGAAAGTGACCCTGGATGACGTAAGCAGAAAACCAATTTATTGAAAAAATATATTCGGTAGCTTCCAGAATTGCCATGAGGGCCAGGGAAGTGAGCTCAGAAAACAGCAGGAAACAAGGGCAAGGCAGGGCCACACCTTGGCACAAATCCATCTAGAAGGAATAGCACTTTCACTTCCACTACATACTGAGTACTATGGTAGCCTCCAAAATTGGAATGCTGCTCAGATTGCAAAATGTATTCTTCACATTGTGGTAGTGGCTTTGTATCTCTACCATCAGACTCAAATCCCGACCAAGCAAGCGTGACTGGCCTGTCACTTAAGTCAGGTGAATGCTTCTTAACTGCCAAGAATGCTATATAACTGAGCATCAGGCCTTTTTAAATTCTAACTAAAAATAAGTTACTTGTTTTTGGGGTGTTGAGTTTGATAAGTTCTTTATAGATTTCGGATACTAACCCTTTATCAGATATGCTGTTTGCAAATATCTTCTCCCATTCTGAGGGTGGCGTTTTAGTTTTGTTGACTGTTTCCTTTGCTGTGCAGAAGCTTTTTATCTTGATGAAGTCCCAATAGTTTATTTTTGCTTTTGTTTCCCTGGCCTTTGGAGCTGTGTCTAGTAAGAAGTTGATATGGCCAATGTCAAAGAGGTTACTGCCTATGTTCTCCTCTAGGATTTTGATGGCTTCACCTTTAGGTCTTTCATCCATTTTGAATTTATTTTTTGCGTATGGTATAACAAAGTGGTCCAGTTTCATATGTGGAATTTAAGAAACAAAACAGGTGAACATTAGGGGGGAAAAGAGGCAAATCAGAAAACAGGCTCTTAAACCATAGAGAACAAGATGAAGGTTACTAGAGGGGATGTTGGTGGGGAGATGGGTTAAATGGGTGATGGGGATTAAGGAGGGCACTTTGTTGAGCACTGGGTGTTGTAAGTGATAAATCACTAAATTCTATACCTGAAACTAATATTATGCTGTATGTTAACTAGATGGAATTTTTTAAAAACTTGAAAAAAAATTTAGGTAGAAATAGACTCTGCCTCCTATCAGGACTCATAAAAGGAGACTTCCCAAACAGAAGCAGAGGTTTGGATGCGGAGTAGCAGACAAAGTACAGATATCCTCCACATTCCACTACTATAGCTGCTTAACACCCTACTTCCCACCCCAAGC
This sequence comes from Mirounga angustirostris, assembly GCF_029215605.1. NCBI lineage: Eukaryota > Metazoa > Chordata > Mammalia > Carnivora > Phocidae > Mirounga > Mirounga angustirostris. The sequence goes on along the minus strand of NW_026991709.1, from coordinate 137,935,855 downwards.
CATTGCTACTAGGTAGTAGAACACAATTACCTCCTTATTTCTAAAAATGTACCCTTCCCAAAGGAAGAAAAGTTAAAATCTCATTATTTACTGCATCCAAATCTAGTTGAGGTCAATTCAGTTCTGTCATGATCCTATCTCCCATATTCTCCTTTGGACTCAACTAGTCAATGATTTCTAAAACATAGTTCATAGAAAAATAGCATATAGGAAAAGGAGAGAATTAACTTAATAGATAATATAAATGTAAAAGTTAGCATAAGTAAATACATAAATTACTGCAAGGAAGTATGGTAGAAACCATAGGGTTGTGGTACTCATTTTTACCACTAGTCCCCTGGCAATGGTTGCTATTTATGACTCCTTTCCGCTGGTCCTCATTCCAAATTATTATGACCTCAACTGATCAGGGTTCCTTACCTGGTGGGATAGCCTGAACCTCCATCTCTGAGGGCTCTGACCATCACAAGGGACACCCCAGTACTACACTTCTCTCTTTCCTGCCCCACTGTCTAGTAGCAGCCGTATCTCCTTGACACCATCAATTGTGAAAGCCACCCCTGAAACCCACTTTGACCTGCTCACCCAAAGGCAACAGAAGCCCAAAATAGCCTGGTGGTTGTCTCAGCTTACAATTCAAGGAAAGCAATTTGTATATAAAAGCCTTCATTTCTAAACCAGCAGCTGCTAGTCATAGGGAAAGAAAGCACATTTTTCCAATTGATTCATTAAAAAAAAAAAAAATTGGGATGGGCACACCCTTCCTCTCGTTACTTGGTTCTCAAGCCCATATGTAGGCTATGAAAAAACCTCAAAACCCTCATACATACACATCTTACAATACAACACCCAACTCTCATCATGTATAGTCTCCCAGCTGGTGCTGTAACAAAGTTTTCAATAAACCATGCCACCATTCCATAAAGGGTACATTTTCCATACAGGAATTAGAGTGCAGAGTCAGACTAGTGAATCCTATGTACATCAACTCATTGCTTTACTTCTCTTACCATAAGGCAATTTCTCATTTGGAAGGTCATGGAATATCATGAATGTATAAGCATTCGGGAAGTCCATGGATAGTGGTTCTAGAAATAGTATGGCAGGAGAAAAGGCAAATCTAAATCCACAGTACGATTTTGTTTCACTCCATGGCAGGTAAGGGCTCAATAGTAAATAATACAGCACATAAAATCTACAGTGAAAAACTACTGTTTTGGAGGAAAACATTCTTTGAATCCGTGGAAGTAACAAACATCAAAATAAAAATAAAAATTATATAACTTTAGTGAGAAGATGAGCTAGGTCCTGGATTTTGAGTACATGGAATGTGTTATTTCTCTTACCTCATCCCCCCTCCAGCAGAATTTAGAAACATGTAACCACCTTGTTCATTTATTCAAACACTTATGGATAACAAATTGAGTATCAAACAATCCATTGTATATGTAAGTAGCCATTGTGTATATAAAGAGGAGTTCTGAAGAGAGTCTTAGATTGGAAATAAAAATCTCTGGGCTATGGCAGCCTGTTATTAATTGAGTAAGTGAGTGTGAATGAGGCGGCCTCGGAAGCAGATGTAGGCAAGAAAAGGAGACATTCTAGTCCTAAACCTTGAGGAAATCCAACAGTTAAGGAGATTAATAGACTTCTGTTATCTGTCCATGTCCCCAGGGAACATCGAAATTAAATGAAATATAGCAAATGAAACCTCACTTGTAAACATGGAAAATGTAATCCACCATGGAAAAAATGCTACAAAGAGGGTTATAGAATGACCAATGCAGAAATGGCAGAAATGTGGCACATTGAAAAATTAGAGTTAGAATAATTCTGGATGTCTCCAGTACTATCCAGGGAGAGATCAGTTTTGATTTATCTAGAGAAAATTTTTTCCTAAAATGGAGCAGTGTATGAATTTGCAGTATTTAAAAGAAATGATGTGTAAGCCTTTCTAACCACATTTTTCCCCCAATCCTATGGGGTAGAAGGTTGATGATGTATCGATGTGCTTGAAAAGAAGGAGGAAGTAGCCTTTCATCCTTCAAGCCTGGAGGAAAGAAGGTAAAGGTAAGTGTGAATATAGGAAAATAGGTAGCACGAGGGCAGGAGAGAGAAGGTCACATGTGCTGGCTTGTGATTCATAGCAAATCCTGATGCACAAGATGAATGATGGTTAAATTAGTAGCTTTAGAGGAATGAGGTCATTCTGTCATTTGACAAGGGAAATGGAACAAGTAGCTGGCAGAGAACAAATAAGGGGATATACAGGTGTCAGTAAAGTTTCTGTTCAGGTAAATCACCAAGAATTTTTACATAGGGTTGCTTTATACAAATTTAAGACGAACCTGCCTTTCTAATGGTAGTTGAACTTATGGTAGTTGACACCCAAACAATCAGCTATTTGCTTTTTTAGAGAACACTGAGTATTTAGGGTCTAGTAGGCAAAATTATTAGATAGCTGACTTCTTTACATTCTAAAGCCAGTTGGTTTTCATGGTGCAGATACACCTCATTTTTTCTCAGGGAACTAAAGCAATTAATGTTCTATTCATGGCTCTTCTCTAAATAAATCAGAGAGAACCAGACAGAGGCTGGGAAAGAAACAAAACCAAACAAAAGCCTGTGATATGAGCTAAGACTGCTGTTAACAAGAGTTTACCCCTTTTTGTCCTTACTTCCCACCACACCATTGAATTTATTTCCATGGGCTTCCAGCTCCTCAAGCCCCCCATCTACCTCCACTTCACAGCTCAGGACAATGGCTAAATTATCAAGTTTTAAATCCAGTCGCTGTTAATGAAAGAGACCCAAGGCCAGTCCTGCAGGGTCTGTTAAGAGCCTACTCAACTGTAAGCAACAACCCAACTGTATCATACACCAGAGAGTGTCTTCCCATTTCCAAGGAAAGTTAACCAAAACCGATGATGTTAGATTTTGTTAGTGCTTTTTGCCCCCTGAATGAAGTCAAGCCTGAAAGAAATTGATAGGTCTGAGTGTCATGGATAAATAAAAAGATCAAATCTCATTCAAACCTGTGTCTTTTTACTAGGCAACACAGATTTCCTCCTGGAAGTACTTAATTACCATGCTTGCTCCTCCTGGAACTTGATTTCCTCTTTTTAGAGACATGCTACCCGTTCTTAAAAACATAGGATACTTTTTTTCCAGAATGGCAATGCTGCCTATGTTTGCAAAATATACATTAGGCAAAGAGTTCATTGATAAAACTCTTTTTGAAGTTATTTGACTGTTATTTTGAGATTGGTAAATAAAATTTCCATTTTCCAGATATGCATTTCTCTAAGGAGTTGTAGAGGAAATTACTGAATTTATCAGTACACTGTGTTTTCCTGCATGTTTTTCTAGCCAGTCTCTCCATTAGTGAAATCGACTTGAAAGCCAATAAAATATTTCAATGAGATAGCAGAATTTTAATATCAGCTAATGAAACTAATTTCTCAATTCATCTGTTTGCTTTTTCCAAGGGCATCCAACCAAACCTTTCAGAAAAAAAAATATTATGTTGTCTTCCTTTTATTAAATCAAGTCTGAGATATTAGCCAAAGGCATGTGGAACAGAAATCCAGCTCTACCTTTTAAATCCTTTTGGGCAGCCTGACTGAATCCAACTGTTTAAGGCTCATCAAAAAAGCAGCAGCCTGATGAGGATACATGCAAAATTCTTGGGGAAATGGCAATTTATATGTTCATCTCTTTAGCACTGATTTGTTCTCAGTAAGGTTTACACCCTTGGTTTCCTCCCTTTCTTTGAATCAGTAAGTATTTATATCTTATCTGTATATCACCCTCAAAAAACTGGCCAGTATTTTTTTTTTTAATTTTATAAAGAAGTTTCAGATTCTGCTCACTACAGCCAAATCTCTCTCATAAATATTGTTCTTCATTATTTAAACATAAATTGTTACGTATTTATTGTTTATTTTACAATCTTATTACCGTTTAGAAAAGAGTATATAATATTTGTTAATAAAAGTGTAAAAACGTATGAACTATTTCATTACTAACATAACCCCTGTGTTCAGACGTCTCCCACATATCTTTTCATGTGTTTTAAATGTGCCTCTTTCTCTCCCTCCCCACTGCCATAATCACTGGTATCTCTTGCTCACACTCACTTCCACGCTGGCTATCTCTCTCCAGCTTCTATGCGCTTTCTTATGGCTTGTGCTTGTGAGCTGTCTTCAGAGGACTGCCCTGGGCCTCCTGGAGCAGTGTCACCCACAAAGGAGGAGAGCTGGCAGTGCCCGGGGGCTAAGCTTCCCCAGGGGAGGAGCCACGGCCAATGACCAACCGACTAGTGGGAGCATCAAAGCCCAGCTGCCTTGCTTTGAGGCTGGTCAAAGGCCTCAGTGCAATTTCCTCTTAAGGACTGGCATTGGGATCCGGCTGCCTCCAAGACTCTGTCAGAGGCTCTACCCTGGCATGGCCTTCTCCCCTCCAGGTCTTACTTCCCCCACCTCTTTACAGGTCTCCTTGGGAAGCACTTACTTCATCATTTATACAAAAATCCTCATCTTTGAGCCAACTTCTCAGGGGGCCAGACCTAAGACAGCCATCAAAGAGGTTTCTAGGTCTCTAATATTGCCCTTCATGTTCCCTTGTTCAACGTGTAACAAGAGTACCCCTTCAAAAATCCAAGTCTGTTCATGATATGGCTCTGCTTCAAACCTTGCGGGGGTGCCCCATTGTTCTTATGGACATCCTGAACTTTAATCTTTTTTTTTTCTTTTTTTTTTTTTTAAGAGAAGGAGAGAGGGGGTGGGGGAGGAGAGGGACAGAGGAAGAGAGAGAATCTTAAGCACACTCCACGCTGGGAGTGGAGCCCGACATGATGCTTCATCTCATGATCCTGAGATCATGAACTGAGCCAAAATCAGGAGCCAGATGCTTAACCCACTGAGCCCCTCAGGCACCCCCTGACACTTTAATCTTATGCATGAGTTCCTTTATGACCTTGCCCTACATAATCCTTCACTCTCATTTCTTCCCACATCTCAGTCCTGTTGGAATTTTTCATTTCCTTGGATACTCTCTCCCCAGGCTCTCTCTGGCCTCTGGTCCTTCAAACAGGCTATTTCCTCAGCCTGAATCAATCTGACCGTCTCCATCCAGTCTCTTTAACTGGACCGTAACTCCTACAGGTTCTCACCCTTTCCAGGAAGCTTGTCTCTACCCTCCTCAGACCAGGTCAAGTACTCCCAGACATTATAGAGCTAAACCTGTCTTATGTCTATACCTGCTCCCTGTAGGCCTCCCTCACCAGATTGTAAGTTCTCTGTGGGAATGGGCCATGGCTACACCCTGGTCCCTATCACAATGCATGGCACAGAGTTGGCACTTTATAAGAATTTGTTGAGTGACTGCGGTGACAGATTAAAAGGTGGGTCAACTTGGCATTTGCACGGAGAGCCAATCTTTTTTTTTTTTTTTAAAGATTTTATTTATTTGACAGAAAGAGACACAGTGAGAGAGGGAACACAAGCAAGGGGAGTGAGAGAGGGGGAAATAGGCTTCCTGCTGAGCAGGGAGCCCAATGTGGGGCTCGATCCCAGGACCCTGGGATCATGACCTGAGCCGAAGGCAGATGCTTAACAACTGAGCCACCCAGGCGCCCCACGGAGAGCCAATCTTTATGAGATGCTCAAAACATGTCAAGATGGAGAAAATCTCATTTACAGAATCCTCTCAGGGAAAACATTGTGTGTGATTAAAAGAAATACTTGGATAAGAGGCTATTGGGAGTGCTGATATCTTTAACTGTCAGACTCAATTAACAACGGGTGAACCCCTAACTGCCTTTTTGGGAGAGTGGATCTGGTGAATGACAGGGCTTTTATTTTGCTGAACTAAGTGCAAGTTTGAGGCCAGAGCTGAATGACTTGGGCCAACGGAAGAGATGTAGAGGGCAGCCACTAGGGAGCCTTTTTTCCCACCCGCCCTCCCCTTGCAACCTTTGAAAAATAAAGAGCATCAGTTTAGATAATTAGGCATCAAAGTTATTAGCCTGTCCAGAGATCCCACATATCTTTTAGGCCTGAATGAGTATATTTTTTTTTCTAAAATGAAACAGAAAAGCCTTTGCTCTAACAAACTAGTCCTTGTAATTCAGGTCCTGTCTTTTCTACTGCTGGTGTCACCATAAAAATAATGCCCAATGATGGCAGGACAATTGCAGTGTCTTAAAAAATTTTTATCAGGGAGGGATGTTAAAGAGATAACCCAATAATTCTAGATGTGGGAACCATCTCCCACATCCCCTCAGATCTGGCTGGGAGAGAAGGAGATGGGGAAGATTTCATAGAGCTACAGTTTCACAAACTGCTAAACCCATTTCCTGCTTAATTACTTTGATTCATTTCTGATAACCTTGCCCTTACGTGAAAAACTGTTAAATTTTAATAGGAGAAAAGCATGACATATTCCACTATAATCCAAGATACCCAAGTAATTTCACAGAGAGTAAAATATAAAAATTGAACAACGAAAACAAGACAATGTAAGTCAAGAAAATAAGTAAATACATTTTGTACAAAAAAAGTCATATGATAAACCTTATTGCACTCTCTTTTTTGGCAACAGTTTCTTCATAAAGTTTTCAACTTTTTGCTTGCTCATAATAATCCTGAACTCAAAGTCATTTAAAAATAATGTTCCATCACAGATCATCACCTTTATAGTCAAATATAGGCTAAACACAAGAAAGCTTTGAACCTGGGGAAACAGCACTCATAGACAAGAACCTGAAGAGGAATAGAAGATGCTACCCCTTCATTTTTCTTGCCTGGCATTTAATATAAATCAAAATGTTTGAGGTCCAAAGATAGTAGATAATTCAGTCAGCTTCATTTGATAGTTTCTGTCATGAAATTATTCAGTCAAGAAAATTGGTGAGACTTTCTGTGCCAGAAACTCTAATGTTGATATAATGTTAATATTATTTGGTATTTCATATCCATTTGGTGTGGTTTTGGGTGAAAAATAACTTAAATAAACAAATAAACAAACAAACAAATAATAAAATAAAAGAGTAGTCATTGTTCAAATAGTGCTATGGACTGAACGTGTCCTCCCCAAATTAGTTGTAGCCTTAATCCAGTATGATGGTATGTGGAGGTGGGGCCTTTGGGGGGTGATTAGGTTTGGTGAGGTCATGAGGGTAGAGCTGCTAGGATGCGATTAGTGCCCTTATAAGAGGGGGAAGAGCCTAGCACGCTCACTGGCGTGCGCACTCCAGCCTCCTATCCCCTCAGTGTGGCGATACAGCAAGAAGGTGGCTGTCTGCAAACCTAGCGGAGGGTCTGCACCCAACAGCAAATCTGTCATGACCTTGATCTTGGATTTCCCAGCTTCTAGAACTGTGAGGAAATAAATTGTTTTTGCTGGCCAATCTATGGTATTTTATAATAGCATCCTAACTAATACAAGTAGTATAACTTCTCAAGTGCTATTGCTGTAAAAAGTCATTAACTGAGTATCCATTGTATAAGATAAGTTTGAACTACATAATTTGCTCTCTCGCCCCCTCCCCTTCCTTTCTTCAGGGTCTCCTCAGTGGTGTTGGCTGTGAAATGGGCTGGCAGAGATGTGGAAGGGAACTCCCCATTGATTTTTTCTAATATCTCTTATTTCGTACAATGACTAAAAAACTGTTCACTTTTTTTATCATTTGGTTTCAATATTAAATCCTATATTAGTCTGTGGTAGTTACTGACTTCTGTTAAGAATAAGATTCCAGAAAATCAACTCAGTGTTACCAGATAAGTCTCCACTGATTTCCTATATTCCTTTGTGGCCTGAGCCAAACATATCCTTCCAATCAAAGGCTATGTTTGTACAGCAAACAGCCTTGGAAGCCAGAGATAATATATTCTTCTGGAGAGATTTGAAGACATCCCAGGATAGTAAAGATGTATTGCTCTTCTTCCCTCCCTGGAGAGATCTGCTTAAATTCCAAGGTAATGAGTAATCTTCCTCTCCATAGGGGAAGACAGGTAGATGTGCCTGCAGCCCATAAAAGTTTCAAGTCTCCAGTTTGGGGGTTTCTCTCCTGTGGAGCATCATTGCATGTACAGATATCCATCTGGCACTTATCACATCATCTCTCAGGAACTAGCGCATGGGGAACTGACACAAGATGCTGCCCTGGCTACATGAGAATGATAAACCATCTTTGCCTCTGACTTGTCTTCTGCAGTATATGTACATAAAATCATGGCACGCTAACTTGTTAGTTTGCAATTAGGGTAAAATCTCAGATGTTTCACAGTTTCAGACTTAACATTGAGTTTTCAAAATTCAAAGAAAGTGATTAGGGAACATTCTGGCACATTCTCCCACAAACATGGCACTGCCAACTATCCTTTTGTGTTAAGCACTGAAGTGAAATATAGTCTGAATTTTAAAACAGTGTCTTGTACTATGAGAGAAATATAACTTATCAAAAATAACCAAGAGTTTATTTAAGATTTTTTATGTGGAAACTGACCAATTTTGCTTTAGTTTAGCTTTATTTAGACTTAGTTCAGGATTTCTTAGATGACACAAACTAATGATATGATTAATCTTTTTTAACAATAGCTTGACAAGATGTTGTACCCTTACTTATTTCTTTTTGTTTGCAAGAAACATCTATATTCAAACTTCAAGAACTTGGCAAATATTTATCTCAAGCAATTTCAACAGGAAAATTATGCTCTGACTCAAAAGTTATTATTCTGAATGCCCTAAAATATTTTTGCCCTTTGTGGATGATGATGTCTATTGCTCACAGCCACTGTACCACTTTTATGTTGCGGGAGTGGGTAGAGAGTTCTTGATTGCTGGGAAATGGAAGCCTCTCTAGCCTCAGGAGGTAAAACTGTCTATGATAATTCCTTTGCCAATAATGGGCCCAGAATGGACAAGTGACCCATTCTGGCTAAAGAGATACAAGAAAAAAATTTGCTGGGAAGAGGCATCTCATCCTAAATAAAAAGACTAAGGCTTCTCAGGAAAAGTTGCCCTTTTAATCATTCTTTGGAATGTGGACATGATGTCTTGGTTTGTCACAGCCACTTGGGGACTATCATGAGAGTATAAGCCAACACATTCTGATGACAGAGCACAACACTAGGAAGAGCAGGGTTCTCAAGAGCACTGTTGAATAGCAGAACCAACTTTGGCAACCCTCACTTACCAGCTTCCCCCTGAATGAATAAAATAAACTTTTGCTTATTCAAGCCACCACAAAGTCAGATTTTTTGTTCTAAGCAACTGAGTGCGTTCATAATTGATATGCAAAGAGGTCTCATGAAGAAGATATGTTGGTAAGAAAATAACCCAGTAATTAATTTACTACCTTAGCATTTACATTTTAAAGCATTTATGGAGTGCCTGGGTGGCTCAGTTGGTCAAGTGTCTGCCTTTGACTCAGGTCATGATCCCAGGGTCCTGGGATCAAGCCCCCCATTGGGCTCCGCACTCAGTGGGGAGCCTGCTTCTCCCTCTCCCTATGCCCCCTACTCATGCTTGCTCTGTCTCTCTCTCTAGTGCTCTCTCCCTTTCTCAAATAAATAAATAAAATTTAAAAAAAATTTTCAAAGCATTTATATCAGTTATCAAATGGTTTGCAATACTGGTGATTTTTTTTTAATCAAAGTCTGACACAAAGACACTTACTTCCTTTAACTGTTCTTTTGTTGCAGGATTATCATCCACGAATATAAAAATTTGGCTTTTCAACCATAAGGGTACATTTTATCAACAAGATTATTATCCCAATCTTTCTCCAGATTTAGGAATGTCATTTTTGCTTTAGATCTTTTCCTTCTATAATGGCATTTGAAATTTAGACATATAGATTGACTCATTCTAAATAGTTAATAAGGTCCAAAGGAAACATTTATAGATTTTTTTAACTAGTAATTTTACGAAGGCCAGGAGGACAAATATTTGACTAACCCTCCTGTATAGTTTCTCCCTCTGAGCAAGAGAGGGCTTCAAATTCCTTCTGGAAACATAAAATAAAGTAAATTTAAAATCTCCCTATTCCAGATAGCTACTAGCAACCAATCAAATAATACAAAAGTTATATATAGCCTTCATCTAGTGGTTTAACAGTTAATTTTAATCTTCATTTTAATCAATTAGTAGATGTTTTAAGCATAAAACTTCTCTCCCTTATGGCATTTCAAATGAAATAAGTACAATAAGCCCACTACAACTGACAACTTTACTAACTCCATAATCACACAGATCCAAATAATTCCCCCAAATATAACAACCACATAACCGAAAAGGTTTACCTAGGTTCAATATTTGCAAATCAATCAACATTATACATCACACCAAAAAGAGAAAGGATAAAAACCACATCCAAATTGGTAAGGAAGAAATAAAACTTTCACTATTTGCAGATGACATGATACTATATATAGAAAAGCCTAAAGACTCCACCAAAAAAACAAAACAAAACAAAAAAAACCTACTAGAACTGAAAAATGAATTCAGTAATGTCTCAGGACACAAAATCAATGTAGAGAAATCTGTTGCATTTCTATACACCAATAATGAAGCAACAGAGAGATTAAGAAAACAATCCCATTTACAATTGCACCAAAATAATAAAGTACCTAGGAATAAACTTAACCAAAGAGGTGAAGGACCTGTACTCTGAAAACTAAAACACTGATGGAAGAAATTGAAGATGACACAAAGAAATGGAAAGACATTCCATGCTTATGGATTGGAAAAAAGAAATATTGATAAAATTTCTATACTATCCAAAGCAATCTACACATTTAATGCAATCCTTATCAAAATACCAACAGCATTTGTCACAGAACTAGAACAAACCATCCTAAATTTGTATGGAGCCACAAAAGACCTCGAATAGCCAAAGCAATCTTGAAAGGAAGACAATATCACAATTCCAGACTTTAGGTTATATTACAAAGCTTTAGTAAACATAGTAGTATAGTACTGGCACAAAAATAGATACATAGATCAATGGAACATAATAGAAAACCCAGAGATAAACCCACAATTATATCAGCAATCATTCTTTGACAAAGGAGACAGGACTATGTAGTGGGAAAAAGTATCTTCAACAAATACTGTTGGGAAAACTGCACAAACTACATGCAAATGAATGAAACTGGACCACTTTCTTTCACCATACACAAAAATAAATTTAAAATGGATTTAAGACCTAAATTTGAGACCTGAAACCATAAGAATCCTAGAAGAGAGCACAGGCAGTAATTTCTCTGACATTGGCTGTAGCAACATTTGTCTAGATCTCCTAAGGTGAGGGAGATAAAAATAAACTATTGGGGCTGTATCAAAATAAAAACCTTCTGCACAGCAAAGGAAACAATCAACAAAACTAAGAGGTAACCTATGGAATGGGAGAAGATATATGCAAATGACATATCTGATAAAGGTTCAGTATCCAAAATATATAAAGAACTGATACAACTCAATACCCCAAAAAACAAATAATCCAATTAAAAGTGGGCAGAAGTCATGAACATTTTTTCAAAGAAGACATACAGATGACCAACGGACACATGAAAAAGATGCTCAACTTCACTCATCATCAGGGAAACATGATGAGAGATCACCTCACACATGTCAGAATGGCTAAAATCAAAAACGTAAGAAAGAACTAATGTTGATGAGGATATGAAGAAAGAGGAAACTTTGTGCACTATTGGCAGGAATGCAAACTGGTGCAGTCACTGTGGAAACAGTTCCTCAAAAAATTAAAAATAGAACTACCCTCTGATCCAGTAATCCCACTACTGGGTATTTACCCCAAAAATACAAAAACACTATTTGAAAGGGATACATGCACCCCTGTGCTTATAGCAGCATTATTTATAATAGTTAAGTTATAGAAGCAGCCAAATGTCCATCGATAGATGAATGGATAAAGAAGAAGTGGAATAAAAAGGGGAGGAGCAAGATGGAGGAGGAGTAGGAGGCCTAAATTTCATCTGGTCCCAGGAATTCAGCTAGATAGGGATCAAACCATTCTGAACACCTACGAACTCAAGAGGAGATCGAAGAAAAGAATAGCAACAACTCTCTGAACAGAAAAGCGACCACTTTCTGGAAGGTAGGACGTGCGGAGAAGTGAATCCGAGGCGATATTCGGGAAGATAGATGGCGGGGGAGGGGGCCTCCATCCGCCACTTCTGGCAAGTGATAGAGCCGCGGAGTGCAAAATCGGAACTTTTAGAAGTCGGCTCCGCTGAGGGACGTCACTCCAGTGGCTAAGCAGGGGGTGGAACCCTCGTGGGACAGTGTGGTCTCAGGACCCTCGGGGTCACAGAAAGACTGGGGGTGCCTGAGTGCAGCAGAGCTCCCAGGGATTGGAGCAGAGAAGCTGGCTGCAGAGACAGAGCCGAGGAGTGGGCTCTCAGCTCAGGGTTGCCATAAACCCTGATCGGGGCACAGTCAGGCCACTGCTCTTCCAGCAGGGACCCAACAAGCGGCAGATCCGGGGAGACTCCCCTTCCTCCCCCGGGAGGAGTGGTGCAGGAGCACACCGCAGGGATCTGCTGGGTTTGGAGACTCCACATGGGGTTGGGTGCCAGAGATAGAAATGCTCAGTCACAGGCCGGGTAAGCACAGAGTGCGGCCAGAGACCGGGGAGACAGATGGGAGTGATTGACTGCTTTTCTCTGGGGGCGCACTGAGGAGTGGGGCCCTGAGTTCTCGGCTCCTCTGGGGTGGAGATTGGGAGGCCGACATTTTCACTCTCCTCCTCCAAAGCTGTACAGAGAGCTTGCAGGGAACAAAAGCTCCCAAGAGCAAACCCGAGCAGATTACTTAACTGGGACCAGCAAGGGCGGGGCAATTCCACCTCCGGCAAAGACATTTGGGAACCACGTCAACAGGCCCCTCCCCAGAAGATCAGCGAGAACAGCCACCCAAGACCAAGTTTACCAATCAATGAGAACGGCAGAACTCCAGCGCTAGGGGAATATTGCACATAGAATTCATGGCTTTTTTACCATGATTCTTTAGAATATGTACTGCCTCTTGTTCTTTTTATTGGTAACAATGACCCCAGAAAAATATACACTAAACAAATCAGAAGAGACCTGAAACCAGGGGAAAAGAAAGGGAAAGAAAGAAAAAAGAAAAAGATATAAAAAAACAGAATATGATCAAATATGATCAGGCTGGTGCATAGATCTTTCAAAGTTAATTTTTTTAATTTTCTTTTTTCTTTTTTTTTTTGGATTTTTATTTTTCCTTTTCAACCAACATCTTATCAATCCCTTTTTTAAAAAAAGTTTTTTTCATTTTTAGAATCATATTCTATCCCTTCATAGTAGTTAACCTTATTTTTGATATATATATAAGTTGTTCTCTCTTTAAAAATTTGGGATGCAGTTTCTTCTAACAGACCAAAATATACCCTAAATCTCTAGTGTATGGCTTTGTTCTAGTCTCCTGCCTGATCACATTCTCTCTCTCTTTTTTTTTTAATTCTCTTCTTTCTTTTTTCAACCAGCTTCTTATCTTATCAATTCCTTTTATAAAATCTTTTATAATTTTCATCTTTACAGTCATATTCCATCCCTTCATCGTATTTACCCTTATTTTTGTACATATATAAGTTTTTCATTCTTCAAAATTTTGGGAGGCACTTTCTTCTAACAGACCAAAATACACCCAAAATGTAGTGTGTGGCACTGATCTATGCACCAGCCTGATCATATTTGATCATATTCTGTTTTTTTTTTATATCTTTTTCTTTTTTCTTTCTTTCCCTTTCTTTTCCCCTGGTTTCAGGTCTCTTCTGATTTGTTTAGTGTATATTTTTCTGGGGTCATTGTTACCATGTTAGCATTTTGTTCTCTCATTCATTTATTCTGCTCTGGACAAAATGACAAGATGGAAAAATTCACCTCAATAAAAAGAACAGGAGGCAGTACCGACTGCCAGGGACCTAATCAATACGGACATTAGTAAGATGTCAGAACTAGAGTTCAGAATGACAATTTTAAAGATACTAGCTGGGCTTGAAAAAAGCATGGAAGATATCAGAGAAACCCTTTCTGGAGAAATGAAAGAACTAAAATCTAACCAAGTTGAAATCAAAAAGGCTATTAATGAGGTGCAATCAAAATTGGAGGCTCTAACTGCTAGGATAAATGAGGCAGAAGAGAGAATTAGTGATATAGAAGACCAAATGATGGAAAATAAAGAAGCTGAGAAAAAGAGAGATAAACAACTACTGGATCACGAGGGCAGAATTCAAGAGATAAGTGATACCATAAGACGAAACAGTATTAGAATAATTGGGATCCCAGAAGAAGAAGAAAGAGAGAGAGGGGCAGAAGGTATAATGGAGCAAATTATAGCAGAGAACTTCCCTATTTTGGGGAAGGAAACAGGCATCAAAATCCAGGAGGCACAGAGACCCCCCCCTCAAAATCAATAAAAATAGGTCAACATCCCAACATCTAACAGTAAAATTTACAAGTCTCAGAGACAAAGAAAAAGTCCTGAAAGCAGCTCAGGACAAGACAGCTGTAACCTACAATGGTAGAAACATTAGATTGGCAACAGACCTATCCACAGAGACCTGGCAGGCCAGAAAGGACTGGCATGATATATTCAGAGCACTAAATGAGAAAAATATGCAGCCAAGAATACTATATCCAGCTAGGCTGTCACTGAAAATAGAAGGAGAGATAAAAAGCTTTCAGGACAAACAAAAACTAAAGGAATTTGCAAACACAAAACCAGCCCTACAGGAAATCTAGAAAGGGGTCCTCTAAGCAAAGAGAGAGCCTAAAAGCAACATAGACCAGAAAGGAACACAGACAATATACGGTAACAGTCACCTTACAGGCAATACAATGGCACTAAATTCATATCTTTCAATAGTTACCCTGAATGTAAATAGGCTAAATGTCCCAATCAAAAGACACAGGCTATCAGATTGGATAAAAAAACAAGATCCATCCATATGCTGTCTGCAAGAGACTCATTTTAGACCCAAAGACACCCCCAGATTGAAAGTGAGGGGGTGGAAAACCATTACCATGCTAATGGACACCAAAAGAAAGCTGGGGTGGCAATCCTTATATCAGACAAATTAGATTTCAAACCAAAGACTATAATAAGAGATGAGGAAGGACACTATATCCTACTTAAAGGGTCTATCCAACAAGAAGATCTAACAATTGTAAATATCTATGCCCCTAATATGGGAGCAGCCAATTAATTAATTACAATTAATAACAAAAGCAAAGAAACACATCGACAACAATACAATAATAGTGGGGGACTTTAACACCCCCCCTCACTGAAGTGGACAGATCATCTAAGCAAAAGATCAACAAGGAAATAAAGACTTTAAATGACACACCAGACCAAATGGACTTCACAGATATATTCAGAACATTCTACCCCAAAGCAACAGAATACACTTTCTTCTCTAGTGCCCATGGAACATTCTCCAGAATAGATCACATCCTAGGTCACAAATCAGGTCTCAACCAGTACCAAAAGATTGGGGTCATGTATGGAATTGTTGAATCACTACATTGTATACCTGAAACTAATATAACACAATGTTAACTGAATCGAAATTGAAATAAAAGTTAATAAAAACAGAACTTTACATGACATCATTAATTTATATACATATATATATATTTATAGATTTTACCTATTTGATAGAGAGAGCACAAGTGATGGGGAAGGGTAAAGGGAAAGGGAGAAGCAGACCTCCTGTTGAGCAGGGAGCCTGATGTGGGGCTTGATCTCCCAGGACTCAGAGAGTATGACCTGAGCTGAAGGCAGATGTCTAACCAAATGAGCCACCCAGGTACCCCAATTTATATGTTGAACAATAAAATAATTCTACTACTTATATCTTTTGCTATAACAATTATAAATAATTAACTGAACATGTGAATAATTTCACTTGACTCCATGATTACCATATGTTCTCATGTGTATGTATTCATATATACATGTATGTGTCTGATCTTCATTTACAAATATATATTATACATATGCATTTTCAAGCTTCTGAATGGCTCAGAAGAAAAGATGATAAAAGAAAAAAAAAATGTCTTTTTAGCCAAAATTTAGAACCTGGCATTCAAAGTATGAAACTCACCAATGCACCAGGATGTTGTGTCAAGAATATCAGCCTTGCAATCAGACAAAACTAGATTTGAATTCTAAATCATATTTACTTTACAGAGTTACCATAAAGCTTAAATAATAGCTTGTCAGTTCATGAACAAAGTGCCAGAACATGGCAGGCCCTCAATAAATGTTGGTTCCTTTTTCTTTCTATTAGAACAAGACCAGAAACTCTTGCAGGGCAGGAAGGGCTCCCTGTCATCTCTATATCCACAGACTCTAGAACATAAAATAAATGTTCACAGTTAGTAGAACCAATGATCCCATGAGTCATTTTGAAATAGTAATAGTGCTGTGATTGGCTAGCAGTGGCCATGAATGAAAGACTTCCCTTTCAGCAGGCTTTGAAGGCATGGCTTTGGGGCACCTCTGGACTATGACATGTGGAAGGAGACTTAATGAAAAATGTGTTCATCCCAAAGGAGCTGGGGTGATTTCAGTGTCAGCTCTGGCAGCAACTTTTCATACTGTGTACTCCCAGGATTCAGTCCGTTGCCAGACCCACGGTGAGTTTCAGCCTGGAGTTAAAAGGGTAGAAATGCCTTCTCTGAGGATAAAGAGTCTATACACAGATTCCAGAAATGAATTTCCAGTCTGTTACACTTATTCTTCACAATTTGCAAGCAAAAAGGCAAGTAAGGCAGAAGAGTGGATGCAAACTGACAAGCAAGTGTCGTGGTCTTTTGTGCTAGGCAGGAAATAAAAGCAGAGCTGGTGTCTTGAAAGACACAGAAGCTAGGAAAATAAAATGAGTAAGTAGAAACTAAATTTTCTGACCACTGAAGCAACCCCTTATGGGAAAATGTTGTATTCTTTAATTTGGATGCTAACCACAATATAAGTACCTGTCCCAACCTATAAAACAGTAGAAAGATTCTATTCCTTCTGAGGCCTATCTTTGAGAGGAAAGGAAGGGGAATATTAATCCTTCCTTGGATCCCAGTCATTCTTTTCATCTACCTTCACATTCTGTTTGTGCTTCCATGTCTGTGTGTGTGTATGTGTGCAATCCCAAACGCCCCAACCATTGCAGCAACCTCTGCCACAGTCCTGGGGTAGAGGCGGGGGGCTTGAGGGACAGCAATTCCCTGGCCCTGGTCTCCTTCTAGAATGGCTGGTGAGAATGAATCCGCTTGCTCAAAGCTTTCTGTGTGAAAATGAATGACATTATTATTTGTCATCTTTAATATTTTTAGTGAATCATATCTTAAATTAGATCAAGGGCCTGAACCATTTTACTCTAGCAGGTTGCCAGCCACTGAGAATTGATAGGAAAGCCATAATTTTGGCATATTACAATGTTTGATGATCACTATTATGTAAGAGATGGGAACTAAATGATAAATGATATTAAGTATTGTCTCAGAAGGAAGGAAAATGTAGTGCATGTTGTAACTATAATAACCTTATAGAAAAAGAGAATGTGATGTATCAAAAAAAATTCCTGCCAATTTAGGTAAAAATCAGGTACATATCTTATATAATTTTGAACATTAAATTTGTGGGCATTTTCATTTCAGGAAGCCTACTGAATTCAATACCTAAAAGTTTCTTTTATTAAAAAGAACAAAAATTCTGGAAAAAATGTGTTAAAAATATTTTTAAATGCATTGTGGAACTGACAAGAAAGATAGGAACACACACACACACATACACCAGAAATAAAGGAAGAAAGAAATTGAGAACTCTGGGGAATAAGTAAGCACACAGGTTGATTTCTGGGTTTGCAGCATCCTAGTGACCTTGGCGTTCTGGTGTTTAATGATGACATAGGAGACAGAAGCATAAGCAGGGACACCAAAAGGCTTATCTCAGTGAGGAATAAATCTATAACACAGAGAGGGACAAGGATCCTTGCCTGTCTCATCTTGGCCCCATGTACACAGAAAAATAATTCTTCCCTGAGGATTCATAACAAACCAAGTATGGACCCAGAATTTCAGCAGTCCAGAGTTTTAGCAAGTTATGGAAGGAGGCCTCTTTAACAAAAAAAATACAAGATTAAGAATAAAAGGTTTGGAGCATCTGGGTGTCTCTGTTGGTTAAGCATCCAACTCTTGGTTTTGGCTCAGGTCATGATCTCAGGGATGTGTGATCCAGCCCTACGATGGGCTCCAAGCTGGGTGTGGAGCCTGCTTAAGATTCTCTCTCTTCCTCTTCCTCTGTCCCTACTGCCCCTCTCCCTCTCAAAAAGAAGAAGAAGGAGGAAGAGGAGGAGGAGATAAAGTTAAGTATTTATAATACTTAGGATAAGAACAGAAATCACAACAAAATACAAATTTTAAAAAGCTGACTAATATCACAATGATCAGAAGGAGAACATAACATGTTCTATTAAATAATAATATAACACACCACTTTATTAGTGTTTTCCTACATTTTTTGGCTGCCAATTCCTTGATCAGCTCTTTCTATGACAGAACTTTTGTCATATCAATTAAACTGGGAGGATAAAAAAATAAGTTAGTCTTTTCTAGCATGTTTGACCAAAAACAATTTTCTAAATCAATACTTTGAAAGTTTCTGCTTCACAATTTGTTATTGGTAACATGATTTTTAAAGATTATTGTGAACTATGGCAAAGCTCTATTGTTTCTTCGTTTGTGAGGTGGAAGATTTCAAGGTATTTTACATTTTGTTATGCAGTGATATATCTTCAATACCTGAATTGATGATATTCAATAAGTTCTTTGCCATCTATTGTCCTCATACTGATGTATTATGAATTTTATGCTTTCATCTTCAATGTTAATATCTCCTGTCAAAACATCATGGAATGCAAATCGTTTTCTAATGTGTTTACATGTCTCGTATCCTTTTATCATTTGGATTATTATGAAACAATTCAAGAGTCTATTTGCTACTTCTATTTGAGTTATCTCTTCCTTTTCCTGAAATACTGCCTTTGGTATAAGATTTTTTAAAAATTGTTACAATTTACTTCTTAATGTCAGGATAACTTCTCCTGACTTCATTGATCATCTTTATTGTTTTTGTTTCAAATTCCATTTTTTAATCTGAATTATCTCTCAGTTGTCTAAGAAATAAATTTGAAGATGACAAAATATATCTAAGTAGAAACCTACAATTAATGACTTTTTTATTAAAGCATTCTAAAATGTCCTTCCAAATTGCAGTAAATTATCTAAATCATGTAGTTTAAGCAGAAGAAAATTACGGCAATCATTCTAAAATGCAAGAAAGAATAGTAGACAAACAGTAAGCATGTGGACAAATTTAAACAAGTATTGATGTATGAAGTAATAATGATAATAATGACAAATTATTTGTAGAGTAAAAAAAAAAAGCATGATAAAATTGAAATACTACAACACAAGAGCACTTAAATTGGCAGAGTGTCATCTAAAATGTCCTAAGGTTCCTCCTTGTATTCTTTCAGCAGGCAGCACAAATATTAACAATAGACTTAGTTAAGGGTACACCTTAAGATACAGGGTAAACAGTGAAAAATGGATATACAGAGTATAATCTTCAAAATGATGAAGGAGAAAATGGAATTTAAAAAAAGAAAAACATTCAAAAATGAAAAAAGGAGAAAAAATAAAATAAGGAAAGCACATAGAAAGCACAAAATAAGATGGCAGAAGTAGATGCAAACACATGAGTATTCACAGTCAATTTAATACTCAAAATAGTTTTTAATTGACAAAATTAGAATAAACTGGAAAAATGTACCATCATATAAGGACTGTTTAACATAACTCTCAAAAAGAAAAAAAGTCATTGAGGATATATTTGAAGCATCCTATCAAAAATTATTGTATAATGTAAAGAAAAAGGTTTTTGTGTGCATGAATAGGGCACTCAACAACTGGGGAATACATATTCTTTTATAACATACATGAAACCTATACAAAAATTGACCATAAAGTGAGTCATACAGAAAGCTTCAACACAGGGCATCAAACCTACCGTGTTCACAATGCAGTTAAATTAAAAATCAAAAGCAAAAAATGTAATTGGAAAAAAAATCTACTTGTCTAAAATTAAGGACAAACATTTCTTTTTTTTTTTAAGATTTTATTTATTTATTTGAGAGAAAGAGAGAGAGCCTGAGCAGGGGAGAGGGGCAGAGGAAGTGGGAGAAGCAGACTTCCCTCTGAGCAGGGAGACCAACGCAATCCTGGGACCCTGAGATCGTGACCTGATCTGAAGGCAGACACTTAACTGAGCCAACGAGGCACCCCAAGCATTTCTAAACAAGTAACCTAGGAGAAAGATAAAAGTGTGAATGAAAATTAGAATATATTTGAACTCAATAGTGATGAAAATATTGTAGATTCGTGTAATAAAACTTGTGTAACATAAAGTGATAGATGGAAATTTATTATCATATATGATTAGTGATGTAGAGTAAACATACTAACCATTAATGAGCTAATAACTGACCTAAGAAGTTAAAATGAAAAAGCAGAATAAACTCAAGGCAGGGAGAAAATAATAAAAAGGAAGAATAGAGATCTCAGGTCCCAATAAGGGTATACCAGGTTATTTAGACCAATTCCTCTACTGCAGAAAATTTAGTTGCTGGAAAATTACTTTAAAAATTATTTTAAGGGGCACCTGGGTGGCTCAGTCAATTAAGCATCCAACTCTTAATCTTGGCTCAGGTCATGATCTCAGGGTTGTGAGATAGAGTCCTTTGCCAGGCTCCATGCTGGACACTGAGCCTGCTTAAGATTCTTTCTCTCCCTCCCCCTCTGCTCCTTCCCCCCACTCTTAAAAAAAAAATTATTTTAAAAGCACAGAATTCAATCAATCAATCAATCAATCAATAAATAAAATTTCTAAAGGAAATTATAAAAAATTACCAGGTCAAGGTTCAGGAGAAACTGGAAATGTATAGACATGAGTCTACTATTTGGAATCACTTTTGCCCTGAGGATTGCTAGTTAAGTGAAATGTGAAGTCCAGGGCTCACCAAGTGGGACTCTGATAAATCATTCCATGATTGCATTGCAAACAGAAGGACTGTAACCTAGAAGTAAGGGTGAGCTAGAAGTACACCACCTGAGAGCTGCTCTCAAGGACAGCAGTCTGACTTTGAATCATTTGTTCGGCCCAGAGAATATCAAGTCCTGGAATTGGATTAAGGTTATCTCAGATTGCTAGTGCCTACAGGTGTCTGACAAAAGCTAGAAATATCCTCTCAGTGGAAAACAACATCTTCTTCAGCCTAAAATCACTTCCACCGATAAAGTACAATATCCAGCTCAAAATTACAGATATACATGCAAATTAAGAGATAAATAAATCAGAAACAAAAGAGGGGGCGCCTGGGTGGTGCAGTCAGGTAAGTGTCTGCCTTCAGCTCAGAGTCCTGGGATCAAGTCCCACATCAGGCTCCTTGCTCAGCGGGGAGCCTGCTTCTCCCTCTGCTTGCTGCTTGTTGCTTCCCCTGCTTGTGCTCTCTCTCTCTCCCTCTCTCTCTGACAAATAAATAAATAAAATCTTAAAAAAAAAAAAAAAGAATACCAACAGATAACAAACAAGATAAATTGAAAGACAAAATCCACACTTAGACACATATCAAAACTCCAGAAAGTTCAAAGACAAAGAAAAAAAAAAATCATAAAAATCAGGTTGAGACAAAAGACAATTTACCTCCAAACAGTGGAACTGAAAATAGTAGAATAATATTTTCAGTGTGTGCACCCCCACCAAATCGGCCAGTCAAGAATTTTAAATCCAGCAAAAATGTCCTTCAATATTTAAAGTGAAATATTTTGAATTTTAGTCAAACAAAAACTAAGGAAATTTACTGTCAGCAGACTAACACTAAAAAAAAAAAAATAGAAGGGGCACCTGGGTGGCTCAGTTGTTAAGCCTCTGCCTTCGGCTCAGGTCATGATCCCAGCGTCCTGGGATCGAGCCCCACATCGGGCTCTCTGCTCCGCGGGAAGCCTGCTTCTCCCTCTCCCACTCCCCCTGCTTGTGTTCCCTCTCTCACTGTGTCTCTCTCTGTCAAATAAATAAATAAATAAATAAATCTAAAAAAAAAAATAGAAAAGGAAGAAAAAGTGAAAATAGAAGGTGGAAAATGACAAAAATTGAAATTAAAAAAATAATAAAAATTAAAATTAAAAATAAAAATTAAAAAGGAAAAATGATTGTGGATTGAAGGTAAGAGATATGGGAAAGAATGAAGAAACAAAATAATTATCAGTAAAAGTAAAATGTGATGATATAAACAGTAAAAAAAATGTTGCTGTGTAATATAAAATATAGAAAGAATTAAAATACACAAAAGTAATAGCATAGGGGCGCCTGGGTGGCTGAGTCATTAAGCGTCTGCCTCGGCTCAGGTCATGATCCCAAGGTCCTGGGATCGAGTCCCGCATGGGGCTACCTGCTTGGCGGGAAGCCTGCTTCTCCCTCTCCCTCTCCTTCTCCCACTCCCCCTGCTTGTGTTCCCTCTCTTGCTGTGTCTCTCTCTGTCAAATAAATAAATAAAATGTTAAAAAAAAAAAAGTAATAGCACAGAGTCAGGAGAAAGAAAAATTAAAGTAAAAAGTTGGTCCTTCTACTGTGTGGAGGAAAGAACAGATTAACATTAAATGTTGATTAGTAAAGGATGCAGGTTGCATTTTTCTGAATAATAACTAAAAGAAAAGTATTTAACTTCCAAACTAGTAAA
The DNA here is from genome assembly GCF_029215605.1 of Mirounga angustirostris. Taxonomy (NCBI): domain Eukaryota; kingdom Metazoa; phylum Chordata; class Mammalia; order Carnivora; family Phocidae; genus Mirounga; species Mirounga angustirostris. Next base: position 137,913,012 of record NW_026991709.1, on the reverse strand, counting down.
GGAGAAAAATTTTTTAAAAATTTAAAATAGAGCTACCATATGACCCAGCAATTGCACTACTAGGTATTTAACCCAAAGATACAAATGTAATGATCTGAAGGGGCACCTGCATCCCAATGTTTACAACAGCAATGTCCTCAATAGCCAAACTGTGGGAAGAGCTGAGATGTCCATCAACAGATGAACGGATAAAGAAGATGTGGTATATATATAAAATGGAATATTACTCAGCCATCAGAAAGGATGAATACTTACCATTTATTTTGGCATGGATGGAATTGGAGGGTATAATGCTGAGCAAAATAAGTCAATCAGAGAAAAGACAATTATCATATGGTGTCCCTCATATGTGGAACATAAGAAACAGCACAGAGGATCATAGGGGAAGGGAGGGAAAACTGAATGAGAAGTCATCAGAGAGAGAGACAAACTATGAGAGACACTTAAATATAGGAAACAAACTGAGGGTTGCTGGAGGGGAGGTGGATAGGGGGACAGGGTAATTGAGTGATGGGCATTAAGGAGGGCACATGATGTGATGAGCACTTGGTATTATATACAAATGATAAATCATTGAACCCTACATCTGAAACTAAAGATGTACTATATGTTGGCTAATTGAATTTAAGTTAAAAAAATACATTACCAATCCAAAAATAGGGGGAAAAGGCAAAATAAAAGAAATTAGAACAGGACAGAGAACACAGAACATAGACATCTAGTGTGACAATAGAAAGCAGATAGTAAAACAGTAAATGTCAACCCAAATATTTCACTAATTACATTAAATATAAATGGAATCTAGGCAAAGCTTGTTACACTAGATTTATATATACATCTATACATATACATTATTTGCAAGAGATACCTAAGACACATAAGGATTCACAAGGGTTAAAAGTAAAACAGTGGCAAAAGATAGAACACTTAACAAAAGAAAGATCATATAGCTTCATTAATATCAGACAAAGTAAACTTAAAGGCAAAAAAAAACCATTATTCAGGATCAAGAGATTTTTCATGGTCTCTTCATAATGATTATTCACCAGGAAGGAGTAACAATTCTATATTTTTATGTACCTAAACTCAACTTTGAAATATATATATATTTTGATATATATTGAGATATATAATGAGAAAGTAAATAATTACAATCCTAGTAGAAGATTCTAAAACCATTTTTTAAAAGATTTATTTATTTTAAAGAGATAGAAAGCAGAGGAGGGTGGAGGGGCAGAGGGTGAGAGAATCTTAAGTAGACTCTGTGAAGAGCATGGAGCCCAACACGGGTCTGTCTCACAACCCTGAGATCATCACCTGAGCCGAAATCAAGTCAAACACTTAATGGACTAAGCCACCCAGGTGCTCCTAAAGACATTTTTTGATAACTTTTCAAATATGCACCCAAAAATATCAATAATTTAATCTTAAAAACTAATCCAGTACATAAACAGCATTTCACCTAACAACGGTGGAAGCATTTTCTTTTCAAAGACAGACTGAACATTTACAAAATTAATCATTTACTGGGCCATGGAGCATGTCTTAAGAAATTCCAAAGGGCTAAAAACATACAGAGTATGTTTTCTGATCACAATTCATTAAAGCAGGAAATTAAAAGCTTCAGTCAGTCAAAAAAGAGAAAAAGGAATTTCCCATATGGTTATAAATTAAAGCTTAAAATTTATAAATTACACAGGGTTAAAGAAATAATCAAAATGGAAATTAGAAAGTATTTTTAACTGAATTATAACAAAATGTTAATTTCAAAACTCGCAGAATGCTTTAAAGCAGGTTTTCTCAACCTCAGTACAAGTGACATTTAGGACTGGATGATTCCTTGCTGTCTGGGTCTGTCCTGTGCATTGTAAGATGTCTAGCAGCATTCCTGGCTTCTCCCCACTAAAATCCAGTAGCATTTTCCCCACATTGTGACAATCAGAAATATCTACAGATACTACCAAATGTCCCTAGGGGAGGGCAGAATTGTCCCAGGTTGAGAACCACTATTCTAAAGTGATATCTAGAGGAAAAGAGACAAAAAGGCTGACGTTCATAAGGTGAGCACACACCCATCTACCTACTTCAAGGAGTTTGAGAAAGAATAGTATATTAAAAAGTAAGAATGGAGGGAAAAGAAAATGATAAATATAAGCACAGAAAGGAACAGAGAATGAACACAGAATAAAGGGAATCAATGAAGCCAAATTCTCTCTCTGAAAAGATTAACAAAATGTCTATATTTGGGACAAAACTAATCAAGAACAGGAGCAAAAACAAATAGCCAATAACAGTAATGAAAAATACAGATCCTTCAACCATCAGAAAGATGATATTAATAACAACTGTTATGCTAATAAATTGAAAAACTTAGATGAAATAGAAAAATCTTTAGAAAATTACATTTTATCAAAAACTAAAAAATGAAATAAAAAACCTGATTAATCCTATAACCATTAAAATGAATCTATAATTAAATGACTCCCAGTCATGCACATACAAAACAAACACAAAATAAAATAAAACAAAACACCGCTCGAGTCCCCTGATACCTATATAAATCCCAGAAAATGTTACTAAGCATTTAAGGAAGAAATAACATCTACCTCAGAAAATAGAAAGGAAATAATGTTCACCAATTCTTTCTGTCTTGTAGCAAAACCTTGACAGCACAAACCAACAGAGATAGAATGAGAAAGGAAAATCATAGGCCAATCTCATCCATGACCATAAATGCAGAGTCTACACTTAATATTATCTAACAGAATCCAGCAACATATAAAATGATAAAATTATCATGACCAGATTGAATTTGTTATGGGAATACAAGATTATTTGAACATCAAAATTTGCTACATTCAGAAATGAAAAAAGAAATGTATGATTATTTCAATAGATACAAAAAAATTTGATAAAATTTAACATTCACTTATGGCAAATGTGTTTAGCAATCAAGAATATAATAGAAAATTTTAAAATGACAATGGCTAATTTCTCCCCCAATAATCCTATAGCTAACATCATAAAGTTAAAACATTGAAAGGTTTTTCTCTGAAATAGGAAACATGACAAAGCTGATCCCTTCTCTTCAACATGGGAGAAACTTTTCTAAGTCAGGAGGCAATACAACTAAAGAAAACATTAAAGAATTTAAAAAGAAATAAAGTAGGCATCATTTGATGTGTTCATAGAAAATCCAAATGGATCTAGAGATAAATTATTAACATTAATAAGTGAGTTTAGCAAGGCTGCTGATACCACATCAATATATAAAAATCAATTATATTCATATGCCAGGATTAAGCAGAAAATGAAATTTGAAAAAGATATTTGTAATAGCATTGAATTTTGTAATACATTTAAATGTTTAACCCATTTACATACATAATTTTTATCAAAATTATAAAGAACAAATTTACCAAATAATCACTCTAAAGAGGTGTTAAGTAATTTTTTTGTTACTTACTGTTGTCATGTAAGTTTTCAAATAGATTTTTTTTCTTAAACAAAAGAAGAAAACTATCAAATATGGAGTATTTACCTTCAGGAATTCTGCTAAGCAATTTGTTTGATTTACTTCTTGAAACAACAAAGCAGTACAAGCATCATCTTCATATGTTGATTAGGAAATGTGGCAGTGTGGGTACCATCGCTGGAACTCCAGTCTTTCTGATTTCAAAGCCCAACTCTTCACCCTATTTATCCTTTCTTACTAATCTACTTTAAGAATGAACAGTTCCCAGGGTGCCTGGGTGGCTCAGTTGGTTAAGTGTCCAACTCTTGGTTTCAGCTCAGGTCATGATCTTGGAGTCCTGAAATGGAGCCCTGCATTGGGCTCTGCACTAAGCATGGAGTCTGCTTGTCCCTTTCCCTCTGCTCCTCCCCCTGCTTGCACTCTCTCTCTCTCTCCCAAATAAATAAATAAAAATCTTAAAAAAAAAATGGGCAGTTCCCATTTATGTAATTGCTCATATTTACCCCAAATGTCCTTTCAACATTTTAACATGATATTTGCCAAGTATCAAGATCATGTTATCATAATGCTTTTTTTTTTTAAGATTTTATTTATTTATTTGACAGAGAGAGACACAGCGAGAGAGGGAACACAAGCAGGGGGAGTGGGAGAGGGAGAAGCAGGCTCCCCGCAGAGCAGGGAGCCCGATGCGGGACTCAATCCCAGGACCCTGGGATCATGACCTGAGCTGAAGGCAGTCGCTTAACCAACTGAGCCACCCAGGTGCCCATCATAATGCTTTTCAATACCACACTTAAAGAAATTGACAAGTTTATATACTATATTCATTGTAAAAGCCAGGAAATAAATATTTATTCTGACATTTGTGGACAACTAACTGATGTTTTTCTAATTAATTAATGTGAGACTTTATAGTTCTGTGTTTATTATGAAGTCGCTGAATTAAGTATTGCCCAAATTTACTTGTAATATTCTGCATATTGATGTCTTGGAAGGAGGTGAGGGTAGATAAAGACTCTGTAAGTACCAATGCCAGCAGGTCATCATTGTCCTAAACTTTCTACAGACCTTCAATTTTATTAATCAATTTCACAAAAACCCTACTGCATACCATCTATGTACAAGGTCCTCACTCATTCATTCAACATATATTTATTGAGGATCTACTATGTGCTGTCACTGAACTGTACTCTGAAGATAAAACTATAAACAAAAGAGACAAATTTCCTGCCCTCATCCCAGGTGGGCTTTGTGTACACGCTGGAAAAGCTACCAAATCCAAGTGTGGCAGGACTTTTAAAGCCACGGGGAATACTATCAGCAGTGCTTTCTGGAAGTGTAAACCCTCTCCCTCTCAGCTAACAACCTAACTGGCCCTACTGCTGATTCTACAGAGTCTGTTTGGTTTTTTAGTTTGGAGCAGGAATTTTTCATTAGAAAGAATAATGGCTCTGCCAACAGATCGTTTCATTAATAAGAGTTAAATGTAAAGTGACAAAAAGGGGGTGTCCCTTAAGGAAAAGTATCATAAAAAATCACTGTTTTAGAGGTCAGACTTCTATCTTGATCCTACTTGAACAGGTTACATAAGGAAACCAGTGGCAGACCTGTAAAATGGAATTTACATTTCATGCATTTTGTTGAATAACAAGGTAGCGTTAATAAAAAGTATGTTTGAATTGTAAACAAATACGAAGTTCTAGTTAATGATATGCATACTGGAAAAGGTGCACTGATGCACTGAAACTTACTTTGAAATAAATTTTAAAAATACATACTGATGGATGGATAGAGGCAAAGATAGATGGATGGATATGGGATAAAGCAAATATATGAAAACGTTAATTGTAGAATCCAGATGGTGAATGTTGGCTGTATAAGTCTTTCAACTTCTCTGTATGTTTGAAGACTTTTACAATAAAATCTTGGGAAAATGTGAAGCACAAAAATGCTAATCAAAAAGTAAAGTAAATGTTTATTTTTAAGGATGCATTACTACTTTTCTGGAATTGTTTAATTTTTCATTATACAAATATGCATAAGTACATTCTTATAAAAAATATTCACACAATACAGATAAAGTTTCCCTTGACCAACACCCCAATCCTAGACCATTCTCTGAAACTTAATATCACTATGAAATCCATTGGTATGCTCCAAGTTCATCCATATATGTGTATCTAAGGAAATATGCCAGTCTTTCCTTCTCTTAAGTAAGTTACAAACTCTGTGAAGACAAGAACCATTGTTGTATTTTTCAGCTCTACACACAGCATCTAGAGCTTCATCCAACACATAGTAAGTACTCAAGAAATATGTGTTAAATGAATATAATCCTTAATAATAGGTTGATTAAACCATAAGCCCCGGCAAATAGCAGGATAGTAGTAGTACCCTGTAGAAAACCACTTTCTCTGGCTTTCCTATGCCAATTTAGAGTTAGTCCCTCCAGTCCATCCTAGATAGAGAGTTGAACACAATATTGACTTGTTAAAGTGATCACTTTCCAAAGTTAGGTTGTTATTTACTCACTCATGCATTCATCAATGCAATTAATAAGAATTTACTAAGTACATCCTATGCACAAGGCACTATGCTTAAGCTCTCCAGTCACAACAGGGTTTTCCAATCTCTGCACTAATGACATATTGAACAGGACAATCCTTTGTTGTAGGGGTTGTCTTGTGAATTGTAAGATGTTGGCAGCATCCCTGGCCTCTATTTACTTCTTTCCTGTAATACCATTCCTTCCAGTTGTCACAATCAAAAATATCTCCAGACGCAAAATCACCCCTAGCTGAGAACCAACGGGCCACAAGGAGGTTGTGACCTCTATGTGGGGCAGTGGCCTAAGGCCTCTGTTCAGCAGTGCTCCCTTGAGGGCACACACTACCCCATAAGATGAGGACTTAGGTTACTGTAACTTTAAGGATCCAAAGACCACACCACCCTCCCTAACCACTATCTCTCTAGTGTCTGGAAACTTCTTCTAGAATAATAAAAAGAAAAAATATATCATTACTGTGCATTTCCAGACAATAAAGCTACTCCCTTTTTCCAAATGCCCTGTCCTTCTGGGAGACAGAGTACAGATAAGGCTAGAGGGGCTTGGAGAATGAGATAAAAAATTATCCTCAAGAGGCGCCTGCGTGGCTCAGTCGTTAAGTGTCTGCCTTCGGCTCAGGGCATGATCTCAGGGTCCTGGGACTGAGCCCCTCATTGGGCTCTGTGCTCAGTGGAGAGTCGGCTTCTCCCTCTCCCACTCCCCCTGCTTGTGTTCCCTCTCTCTCTCACACACACTCTCTCTCTCAAATTAAAAAAAAAAAAAATTATCCTCAATCCATCCAAGGTGAATCTCACTCTCTTCTGAAGGAGAAAACTTCCTGGTGCTCTCTATAGAGTTAAATAAAACAAGCACAAATTTGACCCTCACTAGGGCATCAGGCTATACACCTAACTTCCCTAAGTCATGGGAATGCCCTGAAGATCACCTGACAAACTGGCCTCTAACTCCTCAAATTCAATTCTATAAGCACAGTTCCTAGTCTAGGGGTGGTACATAGCAAACAATCAATAAATACTTATTTAATGGATGGATGGATGAACCATATTATATAAAATGTAAGATCAATGTGATACTAAACTTTTACTAATGTCTACAGAAATTATTTGATCCTGCTCTGTGATTAAAGCCACATATTTTTTTCTTATAATTCGCAATGCCACCAAATGTACTTTCTTCTTTCATTGGACATTAATTTACTTTTACATGGTGGTTAACCAACCTTCAAACCAATTTGATGAAAGATATATTTTAAAGGATAATAAAAAATAGATCTTTAAAATATCTTCAAGTTAAAACCTTTAAGTTTTCATAAAGAATATTTCATTTTAATTATATCATAATATTTCAGCTCTATATTGGCCATTTTTCTGTAGAATGTTAAAGTAAGTGTGATTCATTAAAAACTCATTCGTTCATTATGAAAATGGAATAGCAATTTATATTCATTGTGAATGGACTCATTATGGGAGCAATTTGCAAATCACATGAAGTCTTTACTTTCTAAAGGAAGTCACATATATTATTCACATGGCAAGTTAATTAACCCATATTCCCTACTTTACAAATTTTGTTTTGTACAAATCTCTCAAGTTCATTTCATCTTTTACACAGAAAATTATATCATGTATATCTGCCTAGCAGAATTATAATTTAATCACTTACATAAAGTTTGAAATAAAGGTAAAAAAAATCTCAGTAGATTATATATTTTTGTTTGTTTTTGATGTAGTGTTCCATGATTCATTGTTTGCATATAACACCCAGTGCTCCATTCAGTACGTGCCCTCTGTAATACCCATCACAAGGCTAACCCAACCCCCCAGCCCCCTCCCCTCTAGAACCCTCAGTTTGTTTCTCAGAATCCATAGTCTCTCGTGGTTCGTCTCCACCTCCGATTTCCCCCCTTCATTTTTCCCTTCCTACTATCTTTTTTTTTTAACATATAAATATTATTTGTTTCAGGGGTACAGGTCTGTGATTCATCAGTCTTACACAATTCACAGTGCTCCATAGCACATACCCTCCCCAATGTCTATCACCCAGCCACCCCATCCCTCCCACATTTAAAAGTGATTTTCTTTCCCTCTCTGATTTCTGTATTTCTGCCTTGACCCTGGGAAACTGTGAAATCATCTTCTCTTTTCTTTTCTATTTTTGTACTATGCCATTTTTTAAGCTATAAAATGCAACATAGAATTCAGGCAGCATAATAAGAGCTTTAAATACACTGTTGAACCCTCTTTGGAGACATAAAATCCATCATCCAAAGAAGGTTTTATGTACTTCCTATGTAACAAGACGCATAATACTGCTTATTATCGAGAACAGACCAATCCAACTTAGTTTCCCAGGGGAAAGAAAAGAGCCCCATTTATTCCACATAGAGATGTCCGATAGAGTAAAGTCCATCATTCTTTGGCAGCTGGAACTGAGAAGCCAGAAGATGTTACTGTTAGAAGATAATTTACCAACAAAAGCTATAGCACCAGATTTCTTAGAAATGGCATCAACAGGGATTGGCAATGCCTCCAAGTGGGTGTTAGCGGGAGGCAGAGGGACAGGCTTGCTTCTGCTGCTCCTTCCCTTCCTGAGTCCACGGATCCCGCCTCAAGACAGATGACCAGTAGTCCGAATTCCCAAATGGAAAACTCTGACCTTTTAAATTTTTTACAAGGTAGTTTCACAATAAAAAATGGAGCGATTATGGCTATTTACATCGTATTTGGAAACATGATGAAAGTTTAAATGTTGGCCCCTCCCCAAAATCCTAAATGTAAAGGTGGCTTAGTAGATCCTGAACTTAAATAGTAAGGGTGTAACCTAGGGACCGTTTATAAAGATAGTGAAAGCCTTAAAATGTGAGTTAAAATGTTGCTCCATTAACATATGAATGACTGTTTATGGAGAGGGAAAAAACAATATTTGACGTCAGCCATAAATGCCTTACGCAAGCTTAGTTGATTGTCAGTATAAAATTTTTAATCATCTATAAAAAGCTAAGATCAATACCAGTGTAATTTTTCTTGGTATATATCTGCAAGTTATTGGTATACTATTCAGATCACGTTTAATTATACTTTATCGTCCTCCAAATTAAACCTACGAGGTACACATGGAGTAGGTAGGTAACAAGTTGTGCAGAAAGACTTGCTAAATGTGGAAGATAGCAATGCAAAAAATGAGGGTTTCAAGGGATCTAAGATTCTTTTTTGTTTCTCCTCAATGAAAACAAAGAAAAAAATGTAGCCAGTCTCAAACCACAAAATCCATGCAAAAAGATATCTTAATTCTATGTTCTTTAAATCACTTACCATTGTGGTAAGGACATTCCACTTCAGACATTCTAAGGACCCCCCCAGCTCACTAGCCAACCCCAGAGGCCGGGCCATTTGGAGGTGTGTTAGGATGCACCAGGGCTCTGGAAAGGTCCCTACAGCATCGTCAAACAGGCCTGCACAGCCTTCCTCCTAAATGCAAACTGCCCTGGTTCACATAGCTCCCCCTGTTCTGTCAGGGACATAGAAATAATTGCAAACACTGAGAATCCAGGGTAAGGATGTGGTAGCCCTGGAAGGACCACATGACCAATACCAGCTGAGGTCCGCCTATATATCAGGGTGATGGCCAAAAGCATTTGCTCTAACTTACTGCCAATAAAAGTCGTTTTTATGGCATCTGGCTGGAACATCATCAGTGGCCCCTGAATAAATCAGTAACTAGTCTCCAAAGATGGTCCCCACAAGAACCATGCTTGCTGATCTTCAGCCCATTGGGTAGACCTTGCATCATATTGGCTTCAACTGGGTCACACTCGCATTTCTAATCCTCACTGGCAAGAGACTAGAGTTACCATGTTTGGTGTTGGATACTCAGGATCCACCTCTTGGAGCTGGAAATGAGGTCACCATCCCCAAAAGCCCAGTCCACAGAGGAGGAGAGCAGACATCACCTGGGAGCTTGCTAGAAATGCAGATTCTCAGGACCCTCCCCATACCTGCTGAATCAGAAGGTACATTCTAGCTATATCCTCAAATTATTAGCATGCACACTGAACTTTGAGAAGTGCTGCCCTAAAGACCAATGGAAAACAGATACATGAACAAAATATGAACACAGTTTGGTGGTAGAAAAAGTAGTTGGAGGAAGTTGTCACTGGTCAGTGCCACACTGTCTACCATGCCATTCATATGCAGTAATGGTGCCTCTGATTGAGTATGAATTTTGCAATGGACAGAACGTTTATGTTCCCCCAAAATTCATGTTGAATTCCTAACCCCCAGTATGAGAGTAAGGATGCAGGGCCTCCGGGAGGTAATTTGGATACAAGGATGGAACCTTCATGAATAGAATTAGTGCCCTTATAAAAGGGACCCTAGAGAACTCTCTTGCCCTCTTTCAGCCAGGTGAGGACAAAGTAAGAAGACTGTCACTCACAAACCAGGAAAAGGGACTTCCCCAAGAAGCCAACAATGCTGGCACTCTGGTATTGGATTTCTAGGCTCCAGAGCTAGGAGAAACAAAGTTGTGCTCTTTATAAGCCACACTGTCTATGGTTCTTTGTTATAGCAGGCCAAACTAAGATAAATTTCTAAGGTGTGTGGATGTAATAAACTCTCCAGTCTTTTAGGACCAAGGGTATTATTGCTTTTCCCTTAATATTGGTGCCTTTTCATCCTGTATGGTGGTAACTGAGGGCCAACAGTATATTTGACAGCATAATAAATGAAATGAAGGGTAATTGTATTTTTTTCCCAATTGGTTATTTTGGTGATTCTTTCCCCATTAGCACACAATTCACTTTAGTCCAACTATACAAACACTTATGAGTCCTTTCTATGGCCATCACCATTCTCAGTGCTGAATATTAAACAGTGTAATGCAGAACAGTAAAGCAATTCTTTCTAAAGAGGAAATTTATGTACCATAGGAGTATGGATACTGGGCCCATTATCCTGGCATGATTTTGGAAATGTTGTTTGGATCTCTCTCTCTCCATCTGTATCTATCTATATCTAACTGTATCTAAATAACTATATCTACAGAATTCTTAGTAGAAATGATATTGAGATTATATTTATAAGACTTTAATCAACATAGTTAGAATGAATGAATAACTGTAGAAAATAAAAATGATGGTGATTATTTTGACTACAGAATAACAAACATTGATGATATGAGGATAAATTGTATTTTTAAGATATGTGTGGGATATTTTTAAAGATTTATTTATTTATTTTGGGGGGAGAGGGGCAGAGCAAGTCTTAAGCAGACTCCACTCTGAGTGCAGAGCCTGAGAAGGGGTTCCGTCTCACAACACTGAGACCATGACACTGAGATCACAACCTGAGCCAAAACCAAGAGTCTGACGTTTAACCAAATCCACCACCCAGGCACGCCAAGAAATGTGTTTTTTAAAAATCCACTTTGTACTCCTGGTCCTTGCTTTTAACAATAATAACCTGGGAGAGAAATCTCTGCTAATAAATGCAAACTCCCTTTTTGCCACCAGCATTGATAGAAGTGTTACTGATGATTGTTTTATTTTCTTCCTTTGCCCAGTTTGAATTTAAATGTAGAGGGTATGAGTTTTAGCCCACAAATTTACAAAATAGTTTTATTTTGTTAGAACTAAGCTTAATTTGTATGTTGAACACTGCACCTACTGGATGGGAGGTGCGGCATTCTGAATACACGCCCCTCAAATCCTAATCCCACATAGTCCTAACTATGAATATGTTACCTTATATGGCAAAAAGGGGACTCTGCAGATGCAGATGGGATTAAATTAAGAACCTTGAGAAAGAGATAATCTCGGATTATCCAAAGTGGGCTCAAAGTAATCACATGTGTCCTTCTAAGAGAGAAGGCAATGGGAAAATGGCAGCAGAGAGAAAAGATGCTATGAGCTTTAATGATAGAGAAAAGAACTTGGAGCCAAGTCATGTAGGTGGTCTCTAGAAGTTGAAAAAGGCAAGATTCTATCCGAAGCCTCTGAAGGAACACAGTTCTGCAGACCCATTTTTTTTAATTTTATTTTTTTTAAGATTTTTTTTTTTTTTTTTTAGGTAATCTCTACACCCAGTGTGGGGTCTGAACTCACAACTCCAAGATCAAGAGTCCCATGCTCCATGGACTGAGCCAGCCATGTGCCCCTGCAGGCCCATTTTCAACTTTTGACCTCTACAACGGTATGACAATACGCAGTTGGCTCTTGAACAACACGGGTTTGAATTACACGGGTCCATTTAAATGCAGATCTTTTTGATAAATATAGTAAATACTGTAAATGTGTTTCTTTTCCTTATGATTTTTTTTAACAGTTTCTTTTCTCTAGCTTACTTTACTGTAGGAACACAGTACATAATACATAAAACATACAAAATATGTGTTAATTGAGTGTGTTATTGGTAAGACTTCCCGATCAACAGTAGGCTATTATTAGTAAAGTTTTGGAAAGTGAAAAGTTACATGGGATTTTCAACTGTGTGGGGGGGGATCAGTGCCCCTTACCCTCACTGTAGAAGGGTCAATTGTATTTGCATTATTTTAAGTGTGTGATAATTTGTTATAGAAGAAATAGGAAATGTATATAGTACTATAAATTCAGTCTTATCAAGGAATCCTCCGCTTCCAAAGGCATATGTCAAGATCCTGGGCATCTGTTATAGTGCTAAGATGTTGGGAGAGAGAGCACCTTGTCTTCCATCATCCATCCACATGTGGCTGCTGAGCAAGTGCCCTTTCTTCTATATGCCCCTTCACCCCATATGTCCCTGTACTGCCTCAGAGGACAGAATCTGGAAGAATCCACATAGATAAGTACTCTACTACTTCCAGAGGGAGCTACATAACTTGTAGGAAAAGCCAGAATAGAGTATCATTAAAGGTCCAAAGTACAAATCTTTTTCCTTTTTTCTGCTCTCTCTCACCTTGTCATAGCATATTTTAGTTGCTATTTGATGCCAGTCTAAATAAAGAAAAATTAAAATATTAAATAATTACCATGAATTTCACTATTTCTCTTTATAGTGTGCAATGCCAGTCATAAGTGCAAATATAGGAGCATTTAACACATATGCATGATCCCTAAATGACACATCATTTGTAGCTAGAGCATATATATATATATTTTTGTTTTGTTTTGTTTTATTTTGTTTTGTTTTTGCCAGAGCGGTGGAAACTTGGCATAAAATTGCACTATTGTTTTTCTTTCACTTCTTGATATATGCACATTCTACCAACACATTATACCTTCAGGTTACTTGTAAGTAAGGAAGGATTGACAGGAAAAGGAACTATGGGTTTCCTGGTCATTTCCTCTCCTTCTACGTCATCATTCTCAGCATAGATGGTTGGCTAGTATAGGGAAGTATACAAAGTAAGAAAGGATATGTCAGGTTTCTTGCTTGAGATCATTCCTGTTTTTTAGAGTACAATTGCCTTCTTTCTACATTTGAACTGAGTTCTGGCTCTGATGGGGAGCATGGACTTCCAGGGCTGTCAGTGTCCCTGATCACTCAGTAACACACTTAACTCACTTTGAGTCCACTGGAATGCTGAGCTCAGGCAGCATTGCAAAATGGTCCTCTGCTCATGTGCATGCTCCTTTTTCCCATCAGACTTCACTTACAAAACACAAATTCAAAGATAAAATCACTAAGGTTTTCAAGAGGTAGCAGCAGAGCATTAAGTCAAGCATGTGGCCCTTCTGAGAGGCTACTTCCTCTCTGGACTCACATCCTCGCTCGTATTTCTTGTCCAGGATGTTGGGTTTAAGGATCCTTTATTTCATTACTTCCTGTTCCCCAAATCTAGAGAAATCTTTATCTAGTTTTGGGTTGGAAGGAAATCTTGCCCCTTTATTTTTTCCTAAAACTTGTGTCTATGCCCCAAATCCTCTCCGTTCCCCTATGGGCTAAGACATCTGCACAGCCCTAAGAAGCACACAGGCTTTTTATTTCCTTGTCCCTGTCCCTATTCCTCATTCATTTCCAGGATGGCCACCGCAAAGCTTTTTGGAATCTTCTCTGTGTTTTCTGGATCCTCACTTCCTCTCAAAGTATGTCTGGACTTACCCTATTTTCTAGGTAAGTGACTGATAAACGTTACTTAGCCTAACCCAGCTTTTTCAGTGGGGTCTGGGGTCCTCAACATTTTGTTTCTGGTTGCAAGTCAGTAGCCAGGCTGTATTCCTAGGACTAGAAAGGGTGTGTTAAGTCCTCCAAGTGTGAAAAGACTCTGGAAATCTCTTTAAGGAATTTTGCTCTTCAAGGCTAACGCATTATGGTTAAATAGAACTGTGTGGGTCAGAGTAAGCTGGTTTTATGAGGCATTGAAAATTGTTATTTATCTCTAATTTTGCAATAAAATATGACTGGCACCACATAAATTCCATTTCTTTTCCAACACACATTCTTATAAAAACTCAATAAAATTGTTTTTTATTGAGAAGAACAGATTTTGATATTTCTTTTAGCTTCCTCAATAAGTTGCCAGATTTCTTTTAAACATAAATTACATGGACACAGTTAATTATATGCTTAAATGCAAATGTATTTAAAATATTTTTTTATTACCGTCTAAGTAATTACTCAGAGGCAATGTGAAAAACATATGTAATTTCATAGACTGAAGATATTTTTATTTTAAGATTTTCTGCCTTGAGGAAGGAAACTGGCATAAACTACTGAAGAACGATTTCTCTCCTAAAAACTTTATTGGAGTGCTTATGCAGATTAAAAAAGAAAATTCCTCCATGTGAATGTATATGTGTTTAGGTGGATGGAGTGACCTTTAAAATAATTTGTAATCATTTGTTTATATAATCATGGTTCAAAGATGGACTGGCAAAGCGGAAACCAGTTTAATTGCCTTTCTCTCCTATATTATCTCATCAAAGTCAAATTCTCACAGCCTGACTCTTCCAAGTAAGAGCAAATTACTTTACATTTACAGCCCTACTTTTTTCCTTATCAAAATCCTACCCGGGAGCATATCACATCAAGAAGAAAAGGAAAACACAATTTTTAGATTACAAGAACAAGGACGATTGGCAGAAAGTTGTGTGTTTATAAAGGCTGTTGCATTAGGCCACTGCAGAGGGCACTATTTACTTTGCACTCTGCGTCAGGCAGCACAGTGACCCTGGTGTTCACTTTCCTGTCATTTCTTAATTTTTTTTTATTATTTCCAATTTTAGAACAGAGGTTAGGAACATGGTGACTGTTCAGTTTTGAATCTTCCCACTTCTCCTGGAAACCAAATAGAGTAAAAAGGAGAACAAAAATAAAGCCATGAAATACATCCTTGGTAAAAGTAGAAGACAGAGAAAAATCCACAAACTCCAAATTATGTATAAATGTGGCCAAAAGAAACTGAGATCAGCAAGTCCTGTGCAGGAAGCTGCCAGAATGAGTGGGGAAGAACAGGGAGTATAGAGGAAGGCTTTTGGTATCAAATGTTAAAGAGCAACAAATATCCCATCCTGAGTAAAACCAATTTGAACAGAAATTAAATATATCAGGGCATAATTACTGGAGAAGGTGGAGAAAGTCATAAAAATTATGAGAGGAACACAGAAGAGGCAAATCTCAAAAAAATCCCTCCTTTTGAAAAAGAGGAGGAATGTGTTAGAAGACAGACTGTCTCCTGGTATCAGCAGCCAGTGGAGGATCCTAGGAAGTTCAGGGTTAATGACAGAGGATTCTGGAATCCAGGTAGGCTCTCAGAGTCAGAGGAAAACTACACAGAGAACCCTATTATCAAGAAATGGTCCATCATGGTAGCAACAAAGGAGCAAGCAGAAAAACCTTGGAAACTCACCTGTCCCACTGCCCACCCCCACATACCACATGTTGAGGTACCTTCTGCATAATAGCTAGTCTAAGACAATTTGAGCTATTTTAATTTGGTAATAACAAAAAGAATAAATAGACTTTTGGTTTCAGCTCTGACATGTAAAGGGCTCAGAAATCATCATTCTGTCTTTACAAGAAAAAAGCTGAACAAACTGAAAATCAGTTTATAAGTTGTGACTTTTTTGGATCTGTCAGAGAACTGAGATTGCAGGGCAAGCTACGACCAAGAAATCTGAGGAAATGGGTGAATCTAGAGAATCATAGCCAAGATCTTCTTACCAGGAGCAGAAGCTGCTAGAGCCAGAATCTAGTAGGAATACATAAATAGTAATTTTGATGAATAGCTGAAGGCTGAGTAGCTTGAGGCTAGGTTGAGAATGAGAAAGTCTTGGGGACCTTCAGTCTTAGGGGACCCTTGCCCTTTTGTAAGTTTTGCCTCCAGGAACTCCATCAAGTTCTTACTTGAAAATCCAAGAAGTGAAGTAAAGATCCAAGAAGGAACCACTCATGATTCTGGAAAAAGGAAGGAGGAAGGGGGTTGGGGAGTAACAATTGTGAAATATACCAAAGCATTCTCCATAACAAAGCCCTATTCTCCAGTGGAAAATATATTACCAGATCTTTATCTCACCCTGGGGAAGGGCATTCTTTGACTCTATCCCCTTCTAGTTTAACTGTGTCAACTAAATGAGGTAAGGGGCATATGGGGAATTGAGGAGCTAAAAAACAGTTGAGAAGGTCAAAGTCAATGGACACGGGCTCACTAAAGAATGAGATAAAATCATAAGATTATAGAATGCTTCTCTTCACCCACACCTTACCACAACACCAACAGGATACCAGTATGGATTACAACTAAAGCAGCTACAAGATGCACTCCAGGGAGGAGTTCTTAGAGAAACCCAAAGACAACAGGGAAACAAAAACAAGGACACTAGAGGAATTTGATAACTTTGGCAGGTACAACTTCAGTAGACATGAAAATAGCCCAGCTCCTAGCCAGGTTAACATAAAACCTCCCACTAAAAATCAACTTACCTCTGTTCCTACTAATACATTATGTCTGGCTTTCAACAAAAGATTACAAAGCATGCTAAGAGGCAAGAGAAAACAGTCTGAGACAAAGCAAGTGTCAGAACAGGACTTAGACATGTCATGACTTTAGAATTATCAGAGAATTTAAGATAGATATGATTAGTATATTACAGACTCTAACTGGAAAAAGCAGACAATATGCAAGATCAGACAGATAATGTAATCAGAGAGATGGAAATGTTAAGAAAGAATCAAAAGGAAAGACTAGAAATCAAAGGCTCCATGACAGAAATAAAGAATGCAGATTGTCTTTGATGGGCATATCAGTAAATTGTATCTGGCGAAGAAAACAATTAGTGAGCCTGAAGATAGGTCAACAGAAACTTCTCAAACTGAAATGCAAAGAGGAAAAAAAGAATGAAAAGAAAGAAAGAAAGCCCCAAACATCTAAGAATTGTGGGACAATTTACAAAGTTATAACATAATTGTGATTAGACTACCAGAAGAAGTGAGAAGGTGGGGCAAAAGAAATTTTTGAAGGAATAATGGATGAAAATTTTCCAAAATTAATGACAAATGCCAAACCACAGATTCAGGAAACTCAGAGACTATCAGGCAGGATAAATATAAAAATATTTATACCTATATACATATCATATTCAAAGTAAAAAGAGAGGGAGAATGAGAGAGATAGAGAGAGAGAAAAACTTGAAAGAAGTCAGGTAAATGAAACACTTTACCTATGGAAGAAAAGGATAAGCATAGCAGACCGCTCATCAGAAACCATGCAAACAAGGGAGTAGAATATTTAGTGATGAAAGAAAAATCCACCAACTTAGAATTCTATAATCAGTAAAATTATCCTTCAAAAGAGAAGGAGAGGGGTGCCTAGCTGGCAGGGAAGGAAGAGCATGAAACTCTTGATCTCAGGGTTATGAGTTTGAGCCCCATGTTGGATGTAGAGATTTCTAAAAATATAAATACATAAACTTAAAAAAAAAGAAGGAGAAATGAAGTCTCTCTCAGATAAATAAAAACCGACCTGCTCTAAGAGAAATATTAAAAGAAGTTCTTCAGAGAGAAGAAAATTACATTGGTCAGACATTCAGATCTTTATATAAGAAGACAGATCATCAGAGAACAAATAAATGAAGGTAAAAATCTTTTGTTTTTCTTCTTCTTAATTGATATAATAAATGTTTATTCAAAGTAATAATAGTAACAACATATTGAATGAATGAAGGGACACATTGAGTAAAATGAATGAAAATAAATGTATAAGGTATGAGAGGGAGGAATTGGGAATATTTGTTACACGGTACCTCCTCTACTCAAGAAGTGGTATAGTTTTATTTGAAAGTAAACTTAGATTCATTGTAAATATATTTTATATCTAGGACAATCATTGAAAATTTTAAAGTATAATTGATATGGTAAGAGAGAATATAACATTAAATCATATAAAATGCTCAATTCAAACAGGGTGGGGATGTGGAGAAGTAAAGAACAAGTTCAACAAATAGAAAGTAGTTACAAACATAGTAATCCAACTATATTAATAATCTCTTTAAATGTGAATGGTATAAATATATCAATTAAAAGACAGAGGTTGTAAGAGCAGTTTAAAAAAATAAAACCCAACTATATGTTATCCACAAGAAACTCATTTAAATATAAAGACTCACACAGGTTAAAAGTAAAGTGATAGAAAAAGATATACTATACTAACACTAATCAAAAGTTGGAGTGGCTGTATTAATTTCAGACAAAGTAGACTTCGGAACAAGAAAAATGTTCATGGATAAAGAAGAGCATTACACAATGATAAAAGGATCAATTCTCCAAAAAAATGTAATAATCAACAGTCTAAAGAAGAAAAGTAATACAATTTTATCAACTGATGTTGAAAAGCATTTGAGAAAATCCAGCACTCATTCATGATAAAAATTCTCATCAAACTAGGAATAGGAGAACTTTCTCAACCTGATATGATAAAGAACATCTATAAAAATCCTGCAGCTAAGATCACACTTAGTGAGAAACTGAAATGGTTTCCCCAACAACTGGAAAAAGGAAAGGTTGTCCTCTCTCGCAACTTCTATTCAACATCATACTCAAAGTCCTAACTACAATAAGACAATAAAAGGAAATAAAGATATAAAGATTGGGAAGGAAGAAATATATATGTTCTTGTTTTCAATTAACATGATTGTGTATGTAGAAAATTTCCCCAGAAATTATAAAAAAAAAAAAAAAACCCTCATGCAACTGATGAGTAAGTATAGCAAGGTCACAGGATACAAGGCTAATATACAAAAGTCAACTCTTTCCTATATACCAGTAATGAACAACTGGAATTTGATATTAAGAAAATATCACTTAAATAGTACCAAAATGTGACATAATTAGGTGTAAATCTAACAAAATATATATAAGATTTATATGCTAAAAACTATAAAACTTTGATGGAAGAAGTGGGAGAGCTAAATTAATGGATGTATAGTCCATAATCATGGATGGAAGACACAACATTGTTAAGAAGTCAATTATTCCCAACTTGATTTACAGATTCAATGCAGTCTTGATCAAAATCTCAGCAAGATCTTTTGTAGATATTGACAAACTGAATGTTTATGTGGAAATGTAAAAGACCTAGAATGGCCAAGATAATACTGAAGAAGAAAAACAAACTTGAAGATCCTCATTATGTGATCTCAAGACTTACGACAAAGCTATAGTAATCAAGCTAGAGACCTGCCAATAAAAAAGGATACACATACATCAGAGAAATGGAATCTAGAGCCCAGAAATAAACCCACACAAATAGCCACTTGATAGTTGGTAAAGGAGCAAAAGCAATTGAATAGAAAAGAATAAACTTTTCAACAAATAATCTCTATATGCAAAAATTTTAAAAATTTAAAAGAGAACTTAGACTTTATACCTTTCACAAAAATTAATTCAAAATGAATTATAAACATATGTGTAAAATACAAAGCTATAAAACATCTAGAAGAAAACATAGGAGGAAAAACAAGTGACCTTGGGTTTGTTAATGATTTTTTAGATCAAATACCAAAAGCATGATCCAGGAAAGGAAAAAAAAATGGTAAGTTGGACCTTCTATTGTTCTGTCAAAAACACTGCCATAAGCTTGAAGAAAAATATATGCAAAACACATATCTGATAAAGGACTTGTATCTAATATATATAAGAACTCTAAACATTCAAATAAGAAGAAAACAAACAAATCACTTTTAAAAAGGGCAAAAGAGGGGCACCTGGGTGGCTCAGTCTGTTAAGCATCTGCCTTCAGCTCAGGTCATGATCTTTAGAGTGAGTCGGGCTCCCTGCTCAGCAGGAAGTCTGCTTCTTCCTCTCCCTCTACCCTTCCCTCATGCTCTATCTCAAATAAATAAATAAAACCTTAAAAAAAGGACAAAAGATCTGAACAGACATCTTATCAAAGAAGATACACAGATGATGTGTAAGTATATAAAAAGATACTCAAATCCTTTACCATCAGGGAATTGCAAATTCAAACAACATGCCACTAAATAGCTATTAGAATAGCTAAAATCCAAAAATAACCAGACAATAACAATTGCTGTTGAGGATTTGGTGCAATGGAATTCACATTTATTGCTATTAGGAAGGAGAATTGCACAGCTTCTTTGGAAAGAGTTTGGCAGATTCTTACAAGCTAAACATACTTTTACCATATGATCCAGCAATCATGTTGATTTGAAAACATATGTCTACACAAAATCTGCACATGAATGTAGCAGCTTTATTTATAATCACCAAAAACTGATATAAATAAATGGTTGAATAAATAAATGGATGGGAGAGAACAGACAAATCTTCCATGGAGAAAAATTCCAAATAATCTATATAGCCTCTCTGCCTTCAAGCAGATAAGCATAACTTCCCCCTCCTTAAGGTGGGATGCCCATAACGACTTCCTTCCAAAGAATACAGTACAGAAAGGGAGGGAAGAGTATAACTTTGCAGAAGAGAAACTTGGCAAACACTACCTTAGTCAAGTGAAGAGGTCAACATCAACAATAAGGCAGGTTGATAGTATATACTCTTGATGTGATATGATGGAAATGAAACTTGTACCTCTTTAGTTCTTCCTGAAAACCCATAACCCCAGTCTAATCATGAGAAAAATATCAGACAAGTGCCAATTGAGGGACAGTCAACAAAATATCTGATCAGTACTATCCAAAGCCATCAAGGTCAGCAAAAACAAGAAAAGTCTGAGAAACTGTCACAGCCAAGGGAAGCCCAAGGAGAATGACAACGAAATGTAATGTGGGATCCTAGATGGAACATGGGCACAGAAAAAAGACATTAGATAAAAACTGAGGAAATCTGAATAATGTACAGACTTTAGTTAACGATTAACTTCGCTAATATAAGATGTTAATAGGGGAAATTGGGAGGGTGGATAAGATAGGAACTCTCTCTACTAGCTTCACAATTTTTCTGCAACTCTAAAATTGCACTAAAAGAGTAGTATATTTTTTAAAAACACCAAGAATGTGGGGCACCAGGGTGGCTCAGTTGATTAAGCATCCAACTCTTGATTTCAGCTCAGGTCATGATCTAAGGGTTGTGAGTTCAAGCCCCACATTAGGCTCCATGCTCAGTGGGGAGTCTGCTTGGATTCTCTCTCCCTCTAAAATAAATAAATAAATCTTTTAAAAAATCAATCAATAGGGGCGCCTGGGTGGCTCAGTTGGTTAAGCGACTGCCTTCGGCTCAGGTCATGATCCTGGAGTCCCGGGATCGAGTCCCATATCGGGCTCCCTGCTCGGCAGGGGGTCTGCTTCTCCCTCTGACCCTCCTCCCTCTCATGCTTTCTGTCTCTCATTCTCTCTCTCTCAAATAAATAAATAAAATCTTTAAAAAAAATCAATCAATAAAAATGCAAGGATCAGGAGACTTAAAAAAAAATAAATAAGCACACCATCCATACCAATTGAGCTATTAGGAACAAAGTGGGCAAAGCAGCAAATCTCCCTATGAAAATGATATCAATATTCCAACAGGAAATTTAAAACAAATTTAATAGGCAAGTACAACTATGAAGACCACAAAGCAGGTGGAGAAGTCAGGGAAAATGGGACCAGGGAACAAGAGAAGTTGAAACAGTTACTAGTAAAACTCAGAGAAGACACAGAAGGAAGAGATGAAATCATTTCTGAATTATTAATACAAGGAGCACACAAGAAAATAGATACCAGAGAACACACAGAACACAGAGCATGGAAATGGAACACACCAATGAAGGGACATGAAAGTAATAAAAGAGATACAAAGAAAAAAGAAAGAAAAAGCTAGCTATAAAAGACAGCCAAGGAAACGACACACACCTGTCAGTGGCCTTTCTGGAGAAGAAAAACAAAACAATAAAATAGAACAATACGAAAAAATATAACTCAGTAAAACTTTTCTGATATTAAAACAAAAGACTTAAATTGTACATATTAAAAAAGAACACCACAATACAGGTAAAATTACCATGGGACCGTCAATATTAAGATATATACTATTAAAATTATTAAAATTTAAAAATAAAGAATCCTCTGGGCAGCAAGATGAGGTCAATTCATTTATAAAGGAAAGAAAGCTAAGCAGGAGACCTGCCACCACCATATTTAATACCTGAGCACAGAAGCCCACCAACTACAAAATACCAGTGGAAAAAACGTGCAAGCCATGCATTTTTGCATCCAACCAAATTGTCCTTTAAGAGAAAAGATTGGGAGCAGAGTTTTAAATATGAAAATTAGAGGGGGTGGGGCAATGTGGTAGGGGAGGGGAGGTTGAGGGTGTGGTGTCAGGGAGGATCAGCCATTTTTTTATTGATTATTACCGGAAAAGGCCTAACTCTAACATTTTATCAGGATTACTAGATCATAGACTTGCAAATGGAACATTACTAAGAGAAGTGATAAGTTTCAGATAACCTTGTAGCTTCTGCTATCTTGCAATAATAAAACTTGATTTAGTGCCGTGTACCCTGCCAAGAATTACTCAAGAGTCATAAAGACATGTTGATTTAGGATTCCTGTAAAAAAATAAATTGACAGCAGTGTTTTCTGGATTTGAAAGGGATCATAAACAGACCTTGATAAGTGATTCATCTGTTTAGTTTATGGCCTGATTATTTGTAAGGAATATATGTAACATAAAAACTAAGCAGCAATAACCATAGCTTTTGTTTTTCTAATAATGAAATTTAACTGTGAGTCTTAATCTTTCAACATCACTGCAGTCCAGCAGTCTGGGCTTCAGCAGGTGCTTTGGCAAGATAAAGAAAATTAAATTTTAAATGTCATTGATTAACTTCAACTTTGTTTGCAAGTCCAAATCTTTAGAGTCACATGATCAAAATTGGGATTATTCTCTTAATTAGGGATTTCAAATTAGAATAATCCCTGAGTAGATGAGAATGTATGACCTCCATGTCAGTAAAAGTCTGGTCATATTCCTGGCTATGTATCACAGTCTCATCTGGGAAACTTGTCAGGTAACAATTATATAAAAGTGGCAATTTGTTTAGGCATAAGTGTTTTTAAACTGGGGGCAAAACTTCCTTACAATTTTTTCTTTTTGCCTTTCATATCAATGTGTAGGATTATTTTTAGTCATTGTATAAGGCAATGAAGGATGGAATATATATACACATCGTCACTCTTATTTTTTATTTATTTTTTTTTAATTTTATTCTTATGTTAATCCCCATACATTACATCATTAGTTCTAGATGAAGTGTTCCATGATTCATTGTTTGTGCATAACACCCAGTGCTCCATGCAGAATGTGCCCTCCTCAATACCCACCACCAGGCTAACCCATCCTCCCACACCCCTCCCCTCTAGAACCCTCAGTTTGTTTTTCAGAGTCCATCGTCTCTCATGGTTCGTCTACCCCTCCGATTTCCCCCGCTTCATTCTTCCCCTCCCGCTACCTTCTTCTTCTTCTTTTTTTTTTTTCTTAACATATATTGCATTATTTGTTTCAGAGGTACAGATCTGAGATTCAACAGTCTTGCACAATTCACAGCTATCGTCACTCTTAAGTGCTGTCAGCGAGAGCTCTACGAACTCATTTTCTCCACGAGTTTGTAACGTTGTGGGGAGAGAAGAGGTTCTGTCCAGATCCTTTTGAGAATCTAATGCAAGCTATGAGCCCTGTCCACAGAAAACTTTTCCTCTCTGAATAGACTTTTCATATAATCTCAGGAAGGTCAAAAACCCTGAAGCTTGTGAGTAAAGCCCTCAGAACAGGGGCTCCAAGTTAAGCCTGCTTGATCGAATCCTTCTTTACAACAGAACCAAGAAATAAGCTGTTAATCATGGATCTTTAGCTCATCTCAGTCACATATTTTAGTAAGCCCTATTCTTAAAAAATAATTCTTTCAAGGAAACCTAAATTACATGGAATGTCATACTCTTCCTCTTGTCATTTTATGGTGAATATCATCTTTAGAAAGTCCCCTCAATTTGAAAACTTATATTACAACTTGAAAACTTACAAATATACTCTCACTTCTGGGTTTTTAAAAATTTTTTTTTTAAAGATTTTTTTTTTTTTATTCATGAGAGACAGAGTGAGAGAGAAAGGCAGAGGGAGAAGCAGGCTCCCAAGGAGCAGGGAGCCCGATGCGGGACTCGATCCCAGGACCCTGAGATCATGACCCGAGCCAAAGGCAGACGCTTAACCATCTGAGCCACCCAGGCGCCCTCACTTCTGGGTTTTTAAAGAGTTTTAATTCATATAACCTCACTTTTTATCTTTGTTTTTCTAAATGGTAATATATATGTGAATGAACTTGGTAAATTTCAATTATCATTTTCAGACACTAACAATTTCAGTCATGCATATTTTCTTTTTTTTTTTTTAAAGATTTTATTTATTTGACAGAGAGAGACACAGCGAGAGAGGGAACACAAGCAGGGGGAGTGGGAGAGGGAGAAGCAGGCTTCCCGCGGAGCAGGGAGCCTGATGCGGGGCTAGATCCCAGGACCCTGGGATCATGACCTGAGCCGAAGGCAGACGCTTAACGACTGAGCCACCCAGGCGCCCCTCATGCATATTTTCTGAATTTGAGTAAAAAATATTCTGCATTGTCTTCAGATTTCAACGTGATAATCCCACTGTGGCTTTGCCTTTCTGTTCAAATAGTATCTGTAACTTGCTCAACTTAGTATTGTGCTAAAAGAGAATCTAATACAGTATCTCATAGTTTTATGAAAAGTGCATAGGACCAGACAATTTCTACCAGAGACAATAAAGCCAAAAAACATTATTCTAATATGCAAACCACAGAGATGAGATTATATTTATTTAGCGTAATGCCTGAGTGAAATAATATATACATATAAACTCATTTTTTAGCCTCAGGAAATGGCATTCATCCTGTACTTAATTCATTTTAATCAAAAAGAACAAAAGAATTATCTACCTATGGTGGGACATGATAGAAAGAAGAAAGAAATTTTATTATATCAGATTTTATTGTTTTAGGAAAGGAATAATATTTTGGAACATATATTAAAGTATTCTCCATTGTTAGTATTAGAGTTTTATGTGTCTGTCTACATACACACATATATAGATTTAAGAAGATCATAATGGCTGTGAGTACTTTTAATTAATGAAAAATAGAATGTGGTGGGTAGACTATTGCAGAACGCTTTCCCAGTCAATGAGTTATATTGAAAAGAGATCAACTCTAATTTTTCCACACTCGTGCCTGTAAGTGTGAGATGACTCAAGATCACCATTGGAATTCAACCAAACAGAGCTGAGGTCCCAGCAAAGACTGAACTTGCACACACTAATCACCATAGTAAATTACCTCAAACCCAATTACTTCAGTAAAAGGGCACCTTCTGCACTTGTTGGTATTAAAATAAGAAAAATTTTATATCAATCAAATGAAGAGTTAATGAAGCACAGACAAGTAGTCCTGTCAGCTCCATCTTGGCACAAAGACTAGAGAAGAAATTGAGAGACGTTTGTACAACAGACTAAGGAAATGATTATAAGGGGCGGGGTTGGGTTTTTGCATAGAGGTTGTTAAATTGGACCTTTGTGCAGAGAAGCTGTGCATACCAGCCCTGCTTTTGGTTCTCCCACACCTTTGCTGCAGCCAGAGCAAATAAATCATGCATTCTCAAATATGTATTTGTCCCACCGATTCCATCTCATGTTATCACGGCAAGAAACTGGATTGAGAAACTCAAGGTTAATTCTTGGGTTTTGGCAAAAATTGGCTGGGGATTATAGCCGTGTCTTTTACTGCTCCCTCACCATCTTCCTGGGGGCATTGAGAGAGAGTGTGGGCGTAGACCCAAGCGTGAACCATCTGTATTTACCTGGTATTCTTTTTTAGCAATACTGTGTATTTGAAAGGTATTTTTAAACAGATTAAATGTATTTTTAAAGAAAAAATCATTTATGAGAAGATTTTTCAAGTCATTCTATACATTTAGTATATTGTGACCGCCCAAAGCCAACGAACATTAGTTTATAGAAGATAAAACTTACCAAGCCATTTCACCAGAATTCTGCCTAAATATTTGCATGGGAATTGATCTATCAGCCTTGGTCATAATAGTAGAGACATCAACAATTTGTAAAAATAAGTCTTGAAATTCTTGGACCTAACCTTGAATTATGGGTAAAATGATAGTGCACTTAGAAGCTTCTAATTTAGATTTATGTTCAGGAAGGTCATTTATGCCATGTAATGCCCTTGTGCACAGTGAATCAGTTTGGAAATGTGATAGATTTTAATGTTATCTTCACAATATGAATATTCAGAAACAGTGTTTGATATTTTTAAGTAAAGATCATTCTGAGGTTCAAAGCCACATTGAAGATAAGAACGATTGGGTGAATTGTATTCATTTACATTTAAAGAATTCTAAATTAAGTTATTGGTTTATCCTCCCTGTATCTAACTGCTACCAAGACCCTTATTTGAAAAGTTTACATTATTTTTCAAACATGGCCTTAATCTCATTTAGTTAAAACAAATAAGATTTCTTTCTTTCTTTTTTTTTTTAAGATTTTTTTTTCTTAATTTAAAAATGTGTTTCTTTTGTTTCTGGATATGACAGAGTAGCTAATATCAGACCAACCCTCCCGCTGAGAACATCTGTAAAAACTTGTGTCATGCAAATGAAACAAAACAAAACAATGGAGCTATCTGAAGGCCCTGGAGACAAGGCAAGTCAGCCAGGGGATTTTTAAAAACATAAGATCTAACAAGTTGTTTACAAGACACACATTAAAAAAAAAAGATCAGAAAGACTAAAAATAAAAGGATGAAAGAAAGGTGTAAGAAGTATTAACCAATGTAAGGCTAGAACATAAGTCTTAATATCTGGCAAAATTTCATTCAAGGCAAAAAATAGCATAAGTAGTAAAGAGTAAACATTATGTCCTGGTGAAAGACATAATAGAACAAGACTTTAAGCCACCATAAACCTATACTCTCAAAACAATACAACTTCAGAGCATTTGCAGAAGTTTAGTGAGAAATATGTTTATCAATAATTGTAGTGAACGATTTTTATATACCCATCTCAGAAACCTGGAGTTCAGACAAAAATTAAGCCAATATATGAAAAATCAGAACAATTCAATTAATAAGTTCCAGGTATTAAATATATACAGAGCCCTGAATCACACAAACACACACACACACACACAAATGAAAAACCCACTAACACCAACAAACACGAAAAACATTCTTTCTAAGCACAGGACGAGAAATATTTACATAACTTGATTACAGATAAAGTTACAAAGCCAGAAAGATAAATTCCACAGACTGACTATAATATTGACTATATTCTCTGGTCAAAATGAAATAAAATTAGAAATTAATAATAAAGGGCCAGGGCGCCTGGGTGGCTCAGTCGTTAACCGTTCGGCTCAGGTCATGATCCCAGGGTCCTGGGATTGAGCCCTGCATAGGGCTCCAGCCCTGCATCAGGCTCCCTGCCACTCCCCCTGTTCCCTCTCTCGCTGTCTCTCCCTCTGTGTCAAATAAATAAATAAAATCTTTAAAAAATAATAATAATAATAAAGGGCCAGATTTAAAAAATTCCTGTATGTGCAGAAACCAAATTATATATTGCTAAATAACACTTGGACTAAAAGGGGAAAAATAAATTGCTTAAAACTAAGTGGCAATAAAACAGCTCATGTCCAAATTTATTTGACACAGCTAAAACAACACATAAAGAGATATTTATTGCTTTGAATACATTGATCCAGGAAATAAGACAAGTTAAAAACCACAAGATAAAAATTCAACTCAAGAAGTTAGATAAAGAGCAACATGGGAAATTCAAAGAAACATGATTGAAAGAAACAATAAAGATAAAAATAGAAAACAATGCAATAGGATAATAAGATAAAAATGAATAGCAAGTATTGACAAAATTAAAAGGCGGTTTTTTAAAAGATTACTAATACATATGACAAAACTAGTCAACAATATGGGAGCATATGAAAATAAAATGGAAATGGAAAAATGAGAAATAATCACAGATAAAACAGAAATGTTTCAAATGATAAAGGAAATTTGTGAAAAAATATATGCTAGTATTTATGAAAACCTAGACAGATAAATCTATTGTTAAAAATCATTAAAAAATCAAAGTTGGAACAGAAAAAGTATAAACCATTTCATTCATTCAATAAATGTAAGAATTGAAAATTCAAATAAAATGGAAGATAAATAAATCAAAAAGTGTATTGAAAATAATTAATCATGATCAAGTAGAATTTATCCTGGGATGAAAAGAATGATTCACCTTCAGAATACTTATCACTGTGATTTTTCACATTAATAGATTAAAGGAGAAAACTATGATTATCTCAAAAGTTTTAGGAAAAAAAAAAGCATTTTATAAAGTTTAACACCTACTTATTATTAGTAAATCCAAAACTTTCATCTACTTAGGAATGTTTATACAAAAAATAAATAAATAAATAAGGAGAATATAATAGTTAATGAAGAAATTTCAGATGCATTCTCTTTATGATGTAAAGGACACCTGTGAATAAAAGTCCCAACCAATACTGTGAATAAAAGTCTCAAACAATACTGCGAATAAAAAATTAAGCAGCTTAAGAATTGGACTTTGGAGAAAATACTGTCATTGCTTGGAGATGATAGTGATGATACATCTAGAAAATCCTGCTGAATTTTTTTTAACTATCATAAATAATGATAGACTTCAGAAATAATTGTGGATACAATTTATCTTAGAAAAATCTACTCAATATATAACCAAATAGAAATTATAAATAAAAAGTAAAATCCAGTCCCAATAGGAACAAAAATTATAAAATACCCAGGGGTAATACAGGATATAAAGTAATCTAAGAAGAATATTTTTTAAAACTAATAAAAGACATAAAAAATTATCTGAAATAGAAATGTGTCCCTTGCTATTGGATTGGATAATTTCATATTATAATAAAGTCAATTTAAAATAATAGGAATCCAATGAAGTTCTTACAAAAATTTCTTGGATTTTTTTAGAGGAATTCAACAATCTAAAATGTAAATGAAAGGAATAAAAGAGATGAATAGCTAAGATAACTTTGAAAGAGAAAGTAAATGTGTCCTGCCACATATCAAGCATATAAGGTCAAAATTATAAAAACAATATAATATTGGCTCAAGAATAGAGAAATTGACCAATAGAACAAAATAGGTACTTCAGGAAAAAAAACAGGTATATAATAAAATATTAAAACTTAGGTATATAATTAAATATTAAAAGGAAATAAAAAACCAATGTGAAAAGAACCCAGTATATTGCAGAAAAAACCTGACTCATTCATGAAGAAAAATAAAAATGGGTAGTTGGCTAACATCTGATAAAGACAGACTCACAATATATTAGAAACCTAAGTGTGAAAGTTAAAACTTTAAATTTCATGCAGGATATAAAATCAATGTGCAGAAATCTGTTGCATTTCTGTACACCAATAACAAAGCAGCAGAAAAAGGAATCAAGGAATCAATCCCATTTGCAACTGCACCAAAAGCAATAAGATACCTATGAATAAACAACTAAAGAGGTAAAAGATCTGTACTCTGAAAACTATAGAACACTTATGAAAGAAATTGAAGATGACACAAAGAACTGCAAAAGCATTCCATGCTCATGGGTTGGAAGAACAAACAGTTAAAATGTCTATACCACCCAAAGTAATCTACACATTTAATGCAATCCCTATCAAAATACCACCAGCAATTTTCACAGACCTAGAACAAACAAGCCTAAAATTTGTATTGAACCACAAAAGATCCCGAATAGCCAAAGCAATTCTGAAAGAAAACAAAATGGGGGGCATCACAATTCCAGATTTCAAGCTATATTACAAAGCTGTAGTCATCAAAACAGTATGGTATTGGCACAAAAACAGATACATAGATCAATGGAACAGAAGAGAGAACCCAGAAATGGACCCACAACTATATGGTCAACTAATCTTCAATAAAGCAGGAAAGAATATCCAGTGGGAAAAAAAGAGCCTCTTCAACAAATGGTGTTGGGAAAACTGGACAGCCACATGCAGAAGAATGAAAATGGACAATTTTCTTATACCATACACAAAAATAAAAATTGATAAAACACCTAAATGGAGACAGGAAACCATCAAAATCCTAGAGAACTCAGGCAGAAGCCCTTTGACCTTAGCCATAACAACTTATTAGACACATTGCCAGAGGCAAGGGAAACAAAAGCAAAAATGAACCTTTAGGACTTCATCAAGATAAAAAGCTTCTGCACAGCAAAGGAAATAACCAATAGAACTAAAAGGCAGCCTACGGAATAGGAGAAGATATTTGCAAACAACATATCTGATAAAGGGTTACTGTCCAAAATCTATAAAGAACTTACCAAACTCAACACCCAATAAACAAATAATCCAGTTAAGAAATGGGCAGAAGACATGAATAGACATTTTCCCAAAGAAGAAATCCAAATGGCTAACAGACACATGAAAAGATGTTCAACAACACTCATCATCAGGGAAATACAAATCAAAATCACGATGAGATATCACCTCACACCTGTCGGAATGGCTAAAATTAACAACACAAGAAACAACAGGTGTTGGCGAGGATGTGGAGAGAGGGTGACACTTGTCCACTGTTGGTGGGAGTGCAAACTGGGGCAGCTACTCTGGAAAACAGTATGGAGGTTCCTCAGAAAGTTAAAAATAGAACTACCCTATAATCCAGTAATTGCACTACTAGGTATTTACCCAAAGGATACAAAAATACAGATTCAAAGGGGTACATGCACCCCGATGTTTATAGCAGCATTATCAACAATAGCCAAACTATGGAGAGAGCCCTAATGTCCATTGACTGATGAACGGATGAAGAAGATGTGGGATGTAGTGTATATATATATATACAATGGAATATGAATTACTCAATCATCAAAAAGAATGAATTCTTGCCATTTGCAACAGCATTGATGGAGCTAGAGTGTATTATGCTAAATGAAATAAGTTAGAGAAAGACAGATATACCATATAATCTCACTCATAAGTAGAATTTAAGAAACAAAACAGATGAACATGTGGGAAGGGGGAAAAGAGAAAAAGGAGACAGGGAAACAAACCATAAGAGACTCTAAATGACAGAGAACAGAGTTGATGGAGGGAGATGGGGGGTGGGGATGGGCTAGATGGGTATCAGGCATTAAGGAGAGCACTTGTGATGAGCATTGGGTGTTGTATGTAAGTGATGAATCACTAAATTCTACTCCAGAAACCAATGTTGCACTGTATGTTAACTAAAATTTAAATTTAAAAAAATAATAAAAACTTTAAAGTTCATAGAAGATACTATATGGGAATATTTTTGTGACTTGAGGTGGAATTAAGGAAAAGGACTTCATAATGAAAACATCAAAAATAGTAATTATAAGGACAAAAAGAGAAGAATTTGGATATATCAAAATTTACAACCTCTGTTCAGTGACTACAAATAAAAATAACAGCTCTTTGACAGACTGAAGAAACATCAAGTGATCAATGTCTAGAATATACAAAGAATTCCTATAAATCAACAAGAAGACAGGGATTCCAGCTAAAGAATGGGCAATAGACTGGAAATTTATAATCAAGGAAACCAAAAGGATGGTAATCTCATTGTTGGTTTTGGTGGCAAGAAGTTAAAGGAATCAAGGAATGAATAAAAAGTCTAGACACATGGTACGGAATTTTAAAATTCTAAAATCTTTCAGAAGTTCTGGAGACAACTGATGACAGAAAATACCAGAGGATATGGAGAAGAGTAAATTACAGATTTCTCTCAAAATTGCAGGAGTGGGAATTGTGAAGAGAAGAAATATAAGATGTATGATGGCACCTTCCATTTAGCTCACATTTAATGGGGATTTATGGAACCTCCTATGTGTCAATTTGTTCCACTAGTTCCTTTCATTTTCCTTTCTCTTTAAGGTCAACACACTGGTTTCTCTGTACATGTGAATGTGCTTGCACATAATTTCTGTATAATAAATAAAAACTTCTTAACAATCTTGAGATATTTCTTAACCTACATTTTAAAATTATTAATACCAACTTTAACATTAATATTTAAAAATATGTACACCATATAGATACACAAATATATATACACACTTATATATGTATAATATATCCTACTTCGAAAAGCTTTAAATTATTTTACTCAAAGGCATAGGAAGATTTATTAGCATTTTTAAGTGTTTAATATAAAGCCAGACCTCACTGTGAATCTTGAACCTCAGGTATATTCAACATATCTACAGAAAGAAGAAAGGGTTTCCAATTTTATACTATAAACATGGGTTTTACATATAAAATATCTCTTCATGGACATCTTTTTAGGAACATGTTTGTACTATTTATTCCTCCAACTTCTCTGCAAAGGTGAAACCCTTGGTTGTTCAGGTTGTGCACTGCAAACAGATGCCACATCTAACTGGGCACCATTTATATTATTAATATCTTCATTATTTTTGAGAAGCTTTCATTATAATTAAACAATTTTATGTGAGAATTTTGAACACTTCTGACAGATGGCAGTAAACTCTCTTCTTCGAGCCAACTAAGTATATTTTGTTAGTTTTCTGGTTGATGGAAATAAAGTGCTTAACTCTAAAAGGGTTAAATTTTGGGGCACCTCGGTGGCTCAGTTGGTTAAGTGATTGATTCTTGATTTCAGCTCAAGTCATGATCTCAGGGTTGTGAGACTGAGCCCTGTGTTGGGCTCCACACTGGGCCTGGAGCCTGCTTAATATTTTCTCTATCTATCTGCCCTTCTCCCACCCCTTTCTCTCTCTCCCTCTCTCTGTCTCTAAAAATAAATACATAAAAAATTTAAAAAGGGTTAAAATTTTTTGAAAGTTTCATATTGAAAATACAAAAATTTACAAAGTAGGAACAGGTGTAACAATTAAAATACGTTGTTGACATCATCGAGAAGGAAAGTAGAATGATAGTTCCAGGGCCTGGGGGAAGAGAGAAAGGGACTTACTGTTTAATGGTCTTAGAGTTTCAGTCTTACAAGATGAAGAGTTCTTGAGATGGATGGTAGTGATTGTTGCACAACATTATAAACATAGTTAATACTACTGAACTATATGCTCAAAATGGTTGAGATGGTAAATTTTGTTATGCATATTTTATCACAATAAAATGGAAAAAATACCTTGCTGACCTAATATCTCACGTGTCCTGTGCCACTAACTAAAGAGCTTTTGTTCTTAATGTTGCTATAAGTGCCTTGGCTAAATTTGTCATTTCAGATTGTTATTTATATATTCAGCCATTCACATATATTACTAAATGGAATTGTTGAATACCAAAATAAAATTTAAAAGTATTTTAATTATGCCGTTAAACATGTAATAATTGAATGTTTACCTTTAATAATTATAAATAAACATTATATAAATATAATTATGCTAATTATATTCTAATTATTTGTTTTTAATGAAAATTCCAGTAGAATAAAAATTAATCACTGTAAAATCAAGCCGGTTACAATTTTATAAATTCTAAGATAAAATATTTTTCCTGATGTAAAATAGAAAATCTTATATAGAAAACCAGGACCAGAAAACAGAAAATAGCAAGGTATTAAAGAGGAAAATGAAAAATATTTGTATTGCTAAATAAATTTGGGAAAAATAGCTTGAAGATAAGAAAAATATTTTAGAATTAATTTCTATTAGGTAATTTTTAGTATTTCTATGTTTAGAGCTACATCACAAATGGAGCAGAATACGAATTTCTTTCTCAATCAGAGTAATCGAATTTCAAGGAAAACTGGATAGGAAAAAAAAGACTCCATTAAAATCAATATTCTTTCTGCTATAGAGCTACATGGCAGTGTAGTTCAAATATTAAACAGCGGGCCCTCCCATTGACTATTATCCGTCTCAAGCATGAAATTTTAATTTTCCAAAAGAAGGAGTAGGTAAGAAGTTTCAGAAACATATTAAACACAAATCAATAAACTCTTGGAGGATTGAAAGAGAGAATAGACTCAAGTATTGGCAGCAACATTTATCACATTTTCCTGGTAAAATAAAGAAATCCAAATGTTCATCAAAAATAACATTAATATTCAAAATTGAAATTTAAAATATCTAGCTGTTAAAGCTATAGAACAAGAAAGGTAAAAATCATATAGGTGTGTTAGTGTTAAGCCTGATTAAGTTATTTTTTATTATGCACATAACATAAAATTTACCATCTTAATAATTTTTAGGTGTATAGTTCAATGGTATTAAGTGTGTTCATATATTCATCACCACCATCCATCTCCAGAATTCTTATCATCTTGCAAAACTGAAACTCTATACACATTAAACAATAACTCCCCACTTCCACCAGCCCTGACAACCACCATTCTATTTTCTGTCTCTGTGAATTCAACTGTGTTAGGTCCATCATATAAGTGGAATCATACAATATTTGTCTTTTAATGACTAGCTAACTTCAGTTAGCATAATGTTCTCAAGGTTCATCCACATTGTAGCATGTATCAGAATCTCCTTCCTAGGTTCTAGAGGGGAGGGGGGTGGGAGGATGGGTTAGCCTGGTGGTGGGTATTTAGGAGGGCACATTCTGCATGGAGCACTGGGTGTTGTGCACAAACAATGAATCATGGAACACTTCATCTAAAACTAATGTTGTAATGTAAGGGGATTAACATAAGAATAAAAAAATTAAAAAAAAAAAAAAAAGAATCTCCTTCCTAAAGCTAAATAATATTCACTGTATGTATATACCACATTTTATTTATCTATTTATCCAGAATGGACATTTGAGCCACTTTTACCTTTTGGCTATTGTGAATAATGCTTCTATGAACATGAATGTACAAATATCTCTTTAAGATCTTGCTTTCAATTCTTTTAGAAATACTCCTAGAAGTGAGATTGCTGAACTATATGGTCATGGAGTGAAGTCTCCTGAATGAAAATATTGATTTAAAACATATTTACCAAACATAAATTTGAAACTGTTACCAAATGCACAATGGGAAAGTAGAGATGATGCTGTCCTATCACTAAAATTCCAACCAGAGACAGAGAGCCGTGAGCAGTATAGACTACCAGGATGAGTACTTTAGAAAACACTCCTATATTCCTCTGTAAATTCATTGGTCAGGACTAATTTGGCACAATCACAAAATATTATATACAAAATGGTACAAGAATAAGAACTCAGTGTACCTAATCCTCTTGACTATATCAAAGAATATAAAAATTATTCAAGGAAAAATAAAGCTATCTTCATAAAAATATAATATTGATGAGGTAGTAGATTCTAGGTTATGCTGCCAAGAGTCCCCCATCTGCTAGGGGTGGGGGTGCTGTCTGTCCTCTCCCTGAATTGCTTTTGCTGAAGAGACCCACCTCATCTGAGGGCATATACCTCCTTCCTGGGGCAGCCAAAACTCCAACCTCTGATCAACATGGGGATATAACAGCCAGGCTCTTACACCAACTCCAAATATGAGGAACAATCCCAGCTCCAGATCCTGGTGTGTGGTCAGCTGAGGCCTCGTTGCCCAATTCTGCTTCCTTCCCTTTCCTTTCCTGGTTTCCCTTCCATTCTTCCAAAGGCATTAATCTCAAGAGTGCAATACCAATTTTGTATGTGAGTCTGTCTCTCAGACTCTGCTTTCTAGGGACTCCAACCTACAGCATATGCTAAACAAATTGTCACCAGCTGACATCTACAACAACTTCTCCAATGTAGAAAATACAAGGGAGAAAAAAGGAGAAAGAAAACTTGATTCTCAGGCAGAACGGATTTTCAACCTACATAAAATACAATAGTATCAGCTTTTTTAAGTAAAGATTTTATTTGTTTAACAGACAGATAGAACGAGAGAGAGAGTGAGCACGAGAGGGGGGAAGGGCGGAGGGAAAGTGAGAAGCAGACTCCTCGCTAAGCAGGGAGCCCCAAGGAAGTCAGACACTTAACCGACTGAGCCACCCAGGCCCCCCCCAACCCAGCCACCTTTAAAAGAAAAGTTTAAGAAACTGAAAGAATGTCATGACCTTTTTCATGTTCCAGATGACGTGAGAAATTTGAAGAATCAGTGAATGTGAACAATTGCAACTATGTAAAAATGTACAATTTAAATTGATAAACCTACTAAAGAATGCATATTTATGACATATCGAATATATGATAAACAACCCTTGTTTTTCTAAAAGCTAATACGATGTCTGTTGAAGTCCTACACTGTATTTAGAGCAAAAATTTACCTGACACTGTGAATACTTAGCAGCTGTCAGGATATATTTAACTTACTCAGTACATGTAGCTTCTCAAATTAAAATGTATTCAAAATTATACAAGTTCTACCATAACTTCACAAGAAAGCTATTAAATCTAGTGACTGTCACTTTAGATATCAGAGCAAGTAAACTCTGAACCTATCATAAGGAATTTTATTTCCATGAAAGCAAGATATGTAGCTATTTTTTAACAAGTTGTTAAATTCTAAGACGTTGAACACCTAATTATTATGACTAGAATAAGCTTGTGTTTAATTATTTGATCTGTGTAATTCATACCTCATCACATTGTTTGTTTTAGTTATTATTAGTAAATAATGTACCAACTTTTTTGGTATGCTTGGGCTAGTGGTGGCCTTGCTAAGTTATTGTATCTGATAATTTTTAAAGGGCTAACCAGAAATTCTGTACTGAATCAACTGTTTAAATTGGTTAAATCTGTAACAATAAAAAAATAATTTGCTTTAATCGTTACAACTCCTAACCTTCAGTTTTAGATCTGTATCAGACTTCATTCTGATAGAAGCAAGATAATGTCAGAAAAGTTGAGATAAATTATTTGTAATGGATTGTTGTTACATGAATCATAGTAACTCTAGATCTTCTATTCATTTAGTTTTTGCATAATTACTCAGTATTGTATTAGGTATCTATTGCTACACAATAAATTGCTCCCCAAATTAGCAGCTTAAATCAATGAGTATTTATTATCACACACAGTTTCTGAGGATCAGGATACAGGAACACCTTAGCTGACTAGTTCTGACTCAGTCTCTCAGGAAGTTGCAATCAAGCTGCCAGCCTGGTCAGCAGTCTTCTCAAAACTCAGCTTAAGCTAGAGAACTCAACTCTTCAACTCACTCACACAGTTGTGGCAGTTCTTTGCCACATGAGACTCTCCATGGGACTTCTCACAATATGGCAGCTGGCTTTCCACAGAAAGGAAAGAAAGAACAAGAGAGCACTCCAAGGTAGTAGTCACAGTACTTTATAACCTAATCTCAGAAGTGATATACCATCACTTCTGCTGTATTCTACAGGTCACACAAATCAACTCTGCTACATGTAGGAGAGGACTAACAAGGATGTGGACACCAGGAGGCAGGGATTGGTGGGGGCCATCTTGGAGGATGGCTTACACACATACCTTCTAGTAGGTAAGCAATGCACTGGGCACTAGAGGGGAAATATACATGAATCCTTCTTTCATGAAGCTTCCATTTTGAAAGCTAAACTGACCTTAAACAAATAATTATATTTCTATTTTATTGTAAAACTTGCCTGAAAGAATGAGCTCATGGTGCTAGAGGCAAGTATAATAGCAGAATTACTGAAGGCTTCACTGAGGAAGTGTCCCTTCAACTAAGCTCTATAGGATGCATAGGAGTAGCTTAGTGAAAAAAGCAATATGGGGGATTTAGTTTTGAGGAGAAGGTGGTGTTGAGATAAGCTGCAAATTGAGAGAATTTAAAGGAAAGCATATATGTTTCTCTTTAAAGAAATGTAAGATCAGAAATATGTTTTTTCATTAGGAATGGAAGTCGGGGGGGCTGGGTGGCTCAGTCAGTTAAATGTCCGACTCTCGATTTCGGCTCAGGTCATGATCTCAGGGTCACTAGATAGAGCCCCACAATGGACTCTGTCCTGGGTGTGTAACCCACTTAAGATTCTCTCTCTTCCACTATCCCTCCCCACAAAAAAAAAAAAAAGGAAGTCACTTTTTGAACAGTAAATAACTTGATAACTAGATTTTGAAAGCTGAGAGTCTCAAAGCAGCTACAAGTCTGATTTGACTAACCCAGCTCTTCTTAAGCTCCTGACACCCAAGGACACAGTAAAAATATTCCCAGTGCCAATAAACCTGTTGATTTACTTTATTACACACATTGAGCCCTTGATATAACTAGTTGTTTAAAATGCTTGTGAAACATTGTTGAGTTAATTACTTGAGTCATAAAGCAACAACCATTGTGAAAATTAATGATGGGTTAAAAGCTTTAAATGTTGTTGTAAATGATTCACAAGTAAGCTTAGTAAGCTTTTTCTAAAGGTATATTACACTCCAAGGCTATAAAAACACAATTTGTAAATAAGTCATTAAAAGAGCTCTCCTATAGTTCTCTTCCTACTACAGTAGAAATATTTCAATAAGGTGATTTCTAAAATCTGTTCTTTCCACAAAGCTGAGATTTGATAGAGGGGGAAGATGTGGAAAAATTCCTTCTTGAATTTATAAATCTTAGCAGTTTTTCATATTAAGTATTGCTATATTTTTTAATGGATTTCTGATGCGACCCCTCCCCTAACATGAAAATTCTGCCGTGTGTGTGTGTGTGTGTGTGTGTGTAAGGCACTGGGAGACAGCAGTTGTTTTCAAAGCATGACCCCAGACCACCACCAGCAGCCTCACCTGGGCATTTGTTTAAAAACGCAAAATTTCAGGGAAGCTGCAAAGCCAGAGAGTCAGAAACTTTGAGGGGAGAGCTGAACAGTCTGGTTTCAATAAGCAAGGTGATTCTAAGGCACTGAAATTTAAAAACCAGTGAAATATGGTATCTACTCAATATTGTCAACTCTTTATTATCACTGCTGTGGCTAATCAGGGCCGATAGGTTCTCTTTCGGGGAGGGGGATTCAGCCGTTCCACTGACTATAACACAATGAGCTTCACAGGACTGTTCCCATCCACCCCTCAAAATCGCAGGACATATAAATCAAAAACAGAGATGTGTTGACAACAAAGGATTATTTACAGCTCCCCCAAGCCTTCAACACATTTAGCATTAAATTGAGGGAAGATACCCTTTCTAACACACCCTGATTTAATCAATACTTTTAGCCTTGGAAGAGAGGAAGAGAAGCTGTAGAAGAGAATCATCTGGATTGGCAGTCACGTGCTCTGCACAGACCTCAAGTGTGAATCTGACTTTATTCACAAAATGGGATGACCCTGCATGACCACCTCTAGAGGCCTCGATTTCCTCATCTGTAAAACAAAAGTCCAAATACTGAGTGACCTTTAGTTTTCCACAAAGTAGACCTTTTTAAAAAAGATTTTCCTCCTGCATTTAAATATTCCTTTGATTTTATTTGATTCTGAGCTTATGCCAAATTTATATCATTTTTTCTAAGGGACTTCAATTTTAAAGGGAGTCTTTATTTTATTTTGGGGTGCTATAGATTGAGTTAGAATTAAGGACCACCCAACATTGATCCTTTAAGGTTCAATATGGAAATCTGAATCCAACAAAATCATATTTAGGTTTGGTAACAGCAAAGTGACTTTATTCTGACTACCTTCACCAGCCATTTGAAAATTTATACCATCTTCTATGATGACATACAGATGTTAGGGTGATCCACCATCCTGGTTTGCCCCTACTATCCTCATTTTAGCACTGGAAGTCCTGAGTCTCAGGATAGTTCAGTATGTTTGACTGATGAGTAATATGATCTTAAGTTTTATCCTTAAAAGTTCTCTTCTGCTTTTTTTTTAAATTCCAATTGGCTAAGTGGGCTCATTTGTCCCTTGGTTTAGTAGACTTTAAGCTAGACAAGGTGGAATGGAAATTTAAAACACTCTGACTCTAAGGAGTGGTTTCATAATTCTTCTCCTTGCTCATGATCTCTGA
Source organism: Mirounga angustirostris (assembly GCF_029215605.1). Taxonomy (NCBI): domain Eukaryota; kingdom Metazoa; phylum Chordata; class Mammalia; order Carnivora; family Phocidae; genus Mirounga; species Mirounga angustirostris. The sequence goes on along the minus strand of NW_026991709.1, from coordinate 137,872,567 downwards.
TTTCAATCAGAAAACAGAAAGCAACACTCAGGGAGCAAGGGAGGGAGACAGACTCAAACACCCTGGCCTACCTGCAGAATATCCTAGCAGCTTGGCCTCACCTGTCAGGGGAGTTTGCTGTCACGGGAGGGGGTGACCATATTATTACTGTCAACTGTCCATTCATAGGTTTTGTCTTGGCACGTGGCAGCTATTTATCTCTACTTTTGATAGTTTCTAAAAGTGAGTATCTATTTCTTTTCCATATACTTTGACTATATAAATAACTTCATATATTCAATTTTCATTTATTCATAATCTTCAGAGACTCAACCCTCATAATTAAACCTTTTAGACCAATAGGATTATTAAATAGCTTTGCGAATAGCTGGAGGAAATCCTGGTAGTGGGTAATTTTTTCACAGACTGCATTTCCTCGTAGCACTATACCAAGTGCAGAGTATTTTTAGTGAAGTACGGCTTCAGTTATGATAATTTGGTGAATCATCTGATTTAAACTTGGCATGATAACTGATAAGCGGCATGGTGGAAAGGACATTTAATTCAGAGGATCTGGGTTTTTATTATGATTTTTCAGATCATTTAGCCAGTTGACATTGGCAAGTCATTTCACCTTTCTGGGTTTCAGTCTATCATATATAAAATGGTGAAATTAATTTTTGCTTTTGTGCCTGGATATTATAGTCTGAGCTGAAGGCAGCATATATAATAGCAACAGTATAAACACAGGGAAGTGATCAAATCTTAGAATGATTCAAAGCAATGAAATTAAAGATGATTTTGTGTTCCTTTAAGAAATATAGAAGTCCTGATCTTTTAGAAGTAAGGCAAACTAACCTGGTAATATTTGATGGATATTCCAAAGTGTAGTTAAAAGACAGAGTTTAAGATAGAAGAAAGTTAACATGCAGAGAAATTTGGAGGAGAGAAATATTGAGGAAGCCAACACTAGATTGTATCCATTTCCACATTAAAATAAGAAGTGAATCTTCAGCTGGAATGGAAGTATGATGAGGTGAGTGGAGAACATTTGTGAAACTTAGTGGTTTTCAACTAGGAAAGGTTATTAAACCATTGTCTAAGAGTTAAGATGGACTGAACAACTGAATTTAGAAGCATGCATTTTAATGGGTCTAATTATCTGCAGGCACCTAATGGTTAGTTGAAATCTGGGAATTTATGTTTGAAATAATTTCTGTTTACTTTGTTTCTGATTACAAAATTAGTATGTGTTCACTGTAAGAAATTTAGAAAATGCAAACAAAAACAGGAAAAAAAAGAAAAATCTTAAAACTAAGAAGTAACTACCCTTACCATTTTGTTGTGTATCCTTTCAAGATTTTTTCTATGCATATATTAAGATTTTAAATATCTATGTTTTCCTTTCAATGTAACAACTGCATGTCTGTTGTCAAAATTTAAAACATACCAAAACACATATAGAATAAAATAGACAACACTCATAATCAAACACTTAATGTGTACCTGTATGTAGATATATTTTTCTCAAGTAAAAATAGGATTATGGTGCATATTCTGCTTTGTAACCTGCTTTTTCCACTTAAAGATATCATCTCACTTAATAAAATATTATCCATCTCGATGCCAGTGGTTTTCGACCAGAGGCAGTTTTGCTCAGAAGACATTTGGCAATATTTGGAGAGATTTTTTTTGATGTCACAGCTGGGGGCAAGATTACAGGCCAAGGATGTTGCTCAACATCCTACAATGCACAAGGCAACCCCACCCCTAAACGCAAAAAGAATGACCCACTTAAAGTGAACATAGTGCTGAGGTTTAAAAACCCTGCCCTGTTCTCCTAGGTCTTCCCTTTCTGCAGGTCTACAGGGTTCTAGGAATATTTCAGTTACGGTGGCAAACAGGATCCTTGTAAACCCAATCCATCTTGAAAACACTGCCAAGAATCCTTGTTTCTTCCAATCTAAGAGCAAACTTTGCAGGGATACTGAAGGGTGGAAACAACAAAGCCTCCAAAATCTTCTATAGCACAAATTTATTTACACTGAGAAGTACTTGAATTTCTGGAAGGACCAGCAGGTCCACAGCTCCTGAGATGTTCTCAAACATGGATGCTCACATTGACAAACATCGCTGACACTAGAAACCCTTCTATTATTTTTCATTCATTTCCATTGATTCCCTCGATTTCTGAGCTCCAAGGATGCATGAAGACCCAATTCCTTGTGTGACCACAGCGTGACATATATGTACAAAGACACTTGCATGTATAAATCAGGAGATGCACTCAAAATATCCATGGCAGCATTTACTTGCAATAGCCAAATACTGGAAACCATCCATATGTTCATCAACACTAGAACAGGTAAGTAAATAGTAGTATATTCACACAACAGAATACTCCTGAGCAGTGAAAATGAACTACAACCACGTGCAACAATATGAACAAATTTCACTACCATAATGTTGTGCAAAAGAAAAGGCAGAAAGGAATACATATGGCAAATTGATATAAAATTTAAAAACATGAAAAACTTAGTATTTTTAGGGATACATACATAGGTGATAACAAAGAAAAGCAAAAGAATGAATATCACAAATGGTAGGATAATGGTTATTCTTAAAGGAGAATAAAGGGAAATGTACTCAAGAACAGTCTCAGAGCTGGTGGATTATTGGTAACATTCTTTATTCTCATTTTTAGCAATGGTAGTATGTGTGTTCATTATTATTCTTTAAAGGTCATATAATTTTATATGCTTTCCTGTACATGTGTTAGATTTCACAGCTTTTACTGAGAAAATGGAAGTATCCAGCCCACCACAGTCTTCCCCAAGCAACTCATCAGATGTGAGGCATCTGTTCCTTCCACCTTCTTCTTCACACATGGAGTCAGACTTTTCAATCTTATAGAAAAGAAGGAACAATACCAAAAATTATTAATGCAAAATTCCTTGGGTAGTGCAGGGATGGTTTAAAGAAAGTCAGTTAGAAGGGGGGTCAAACCCCCCAAAGAAATGATATCCTCAGCCCACAAATTCCCAAGATTTGGGGCACACAAAATACTGTGAGTAGAATTACTTCCTCTCAGTGTAATGGTTGTGAGGGCTCTGGATTCAGGTAAATCAGTCACTCCATTATATAGCTTCTGGGGGTGCCCTCAGGGGTCCAGGGAAGATCTCTGAGAGTTCAAAAATCTGCCTCCTCCAGAGGCAATTTTGGCAACTTAGACATCTTCTGTCAGGTAAATTTATGCATGGCTTCGACCAGATAGAATAATCCAAAATATTTTTCACTTCCGATATACATGAATAAAAGCTGTAAGTGTTATCTTACTTGAGATTCTTAACTGCAAGCAACAGAAGCTGCCTCTGGTTTATAAAATAGAAAAGGAGTTTATGAAAACAATATTGGGCATCTTACAGAATCCTTGAAAGAAACAGAGACCATATCCAAGCTAAGCTTCCAGGATCAATGTCCAAAGCCCTGCAGTACAGCTGGTCCAATGAAGAGTTGAGGATCACTGCTGTTGCCCCCTGTCAATGCCACTTGCAGGACAAAATTTCAGGCTTGCAATTGTGGCCACTCCCAAAGCTGGAGGCCTCTGCTGTCACCATAATGGGGTCCATATGGTACTCCCTTCTCAAGTTGCTCATTCCCAAATTGAGGTCTCCTATTTGATGTGTCTGACTGGTAGAATTTAGGTCACTAGTTCTAGGTACAAGAGAAGCTGAGAAGGAATTTTCTGGATGCTACCAATGTACTGGGCAGCCAGAAATCATGAACGGTGTCTACTTGGTGGTAGACATCCATGCTCTTTTGCTTAAAAAACTTTCTGTCTGGTATAACTTACGGAATAACAAAAATTCAGTTACTGCCAATTTCTAAGTACATGATTGATGATATTTTTAACTCTCCAGAAAAAGCATGAAATTTCACCATCTGTTTTGCTCTTTTGTCCCTTGTGGGCAATAAATTTCCCAGAGTCCCTGTGATTCAGAGGAGACAGAGCTGGGGTCTCTTTCTGAGTCTGTATGCATACTTTATATCCATTTCCATACCACTCAGAAGGGGGTTAGTAACCAGAAATGTCCAGTTGAACCATTCTGAAGGAAGTAGTCCGCATATAAGAGCCTTGTGGTGGTGAGGATCCACCTTGAGGTAGTTCTAAAATCCTGGAGGCTCGAGGTGATGGCTGGTGGAGAATGGTCACAGGCTGGATTAGATGCCAACTTCATGGCTAGCAGCCATGCCGCTCCCTCACAAGCTGCTGTGTTTTGAAGCTATCTTGCAAGAATTTCTGTCTTGTTGAAGAGGGATTTAAGATTATAAAAGGCAAACTCCTTTTTTTTCTATTCCAGTTAGTAATTTGACACATTTGCTTTCTACACTGGGACCTTCAGCTCCAGAGGACACTGTCTCAGCACAATCTATTTTTACATAGGAATCGAGGCTATCTGGTGGGAGTGAGGGGGGTCAATGGCAGAGGGAAGGGAGGGAAAGCTGCTGGGATTTTTTTTTTTTTTTTTTACTTTAAACAACTTAAAGAAATTTTCTGCATTTATTTGCTCGGTATATTATTACTTCATTACTTTTTTACCTTAGAAATTGCAGTTCAGAGGTTATCATCAAAGTTTTTAAAAATGTTTTCATAATAGAGCTTGAGCTATGTGGGAAAATTTTGCTTTATTTCCTATTTTAACTTTTAAAGCACTTAAGGAAAAAGCTTTGAGCTTTGTGAGTGCCTTACATTCTGTAGTGTCTGAATTATAGGACTGTCTGGGTCAGAGTGAGCTTAAGTGAATGGTTGAGAGTACTCATGGGATGGACAAAACTTCAGATGCAGGCTATGGCACCTGGGACTGAGGTTAGCAAAGGGCTGGATGCAGTAAGGGAGAAGGGCTGATGGAGTTAGCGTTGAGAGTATAATATGGTAGGTACCCTGCTGCTCATTTTCTTGAGAGAATCTCCCCTCTCCTCTTTTCAGAACATTGAGATGGAATGTTAGTCAGTGTTTATTGGATGTCACAAGAAGTAGAGGATTTCATTAAAACATCAGAACTACCTCCCCCTTATGTTCTTAAAAAATACATTGACTCATTCAGGTTCTAAACAGAAATGAGAAAATGTGTTACCTAGAGAGATTATCCATGAAACAAGAGCTGGAAGCTAGTAGAAGCTTCTGCTCTGGATAATTTTAAGAGGACGCAGCTACCAAATGCACTAATAAATTGATGAGTAGAATGCGAAGAGTCCAAAAATAGATCCTATAACATATGCGAATTTCATATATGATAAAGTCACCATTCCGATTCATTGGGGAATAATGGATGTTTTAGTTAATTCAGTTGACCTATCCATCTGGGAGAAATAAAAGTAGACCCCTTCCTCACACCATATGTAAACAAAGTGTAAATGTATATTTAAACATGTAAATGTAGATTAAAAATCTGACCTTAATATAAAAGTATAAGAAGAAAGTATAGGAGACTACATGAATGAGGAACATCTTAAGTAAAAAAAAACTAGATATGACAAAAGAAGAAGTAGACCAATGTACATCAAAATGAAAAACTGTATAGCAAAGATGCCATAAATGATTTTTTTTAAATGCTAGACTGGGAGAAATTATTTGTCATCCATATGGTCCATATCTCTGGTATATTAAAAGTTACAACATATTAATAAATAAAGTGCAAAAATTAGTAAAATATATACATACACTAGAATAGAGATGAAACCTATGAGAAAATGCTCAATATCACTCCAATCTGGGAAATTAAAATGAGGTACAATTTTCACAAGGAAAAAAGAAAGTTTTATATATATATATATGAATATATATATAAAAATATAACTATATTTATAGTATTAGATATTTTTAAGAAAGGAAGGAAAGACCTACCTATAGGCATATATATGTTTTAGAAGATATACATCAAAATGTTAAATTAATTACCTCAGGGTTAGGGAAAGATACTGAGCCAAAAGAAAAGAAATTAATTTTCTCTTTTCATGTATCTTTGTAGTGTTTTACTTCCCTGATGAGAATATATTAATTTTGTGGTTTAAAAAAATAATCTAACAGTGAAGCACTATTTTGACCCTGAGTTCTTCTGTCACATGAGGCTGATGAAGCATTCTGGATCCATGATAACTGAGCCCTGTCTCCATCCAAAGTCCCACCAGACACCTGGAAAATGACAGAGCTGCCAGAACTGTAAGTGTGGGAAAGGAGGCCTGAACTTGAAGAGAGATGACGACCATGGGCATGTTGATGCAACTCTCTGAGCCTGGATTTCCTCATCTATAAAATAGGATTGATATCATTTGTTCTTCATGGCTCACAGAGGTATCATGGGATCATTGCTTTTTAACTCAAAGCCTGGTGTCTTCATGAACCTGTTAAAATAGCCCACTCTAAAGCCCATGGTATCTAGGACTTGGTTGAATGACTTGCCAACTGGACTGTATGAAGAAGAAAGTCAAGTCTTTGAGAGGATAATATGTTTACAAATAAGAGATCTTTGAGAATTAGAAAGATACGAAGGAGAGGGAAGATAGGGGTGATTTGGAATTCAAGTATCTATCAGAATATTAAATCATCAGAAGCCTCAACAGACCTTCTCTGGAACTAAAATCTCTTATCTAGGTCAATGCTTCCTCCCAAAAAAACTTGCATGGAATGTCTTATTCTTAAAAAAGAAAAAAATTATAAATAAATGAAATGATCTTAATTTTTTTTGCTAGTCACATAGAAATTCTTGCAGAATTACTGAAGACTTCATTTAAAATTTCTTGGATAGCTCTTTAGAGAGATGTTTATCATCTAAATCCTTCTCTAAGTCTAAGAAAATGAGATGATTTGTGAAATGTTCAATGAATGTCTGTAATATCAATGGCTGTGTTTACAGCCATAATTCAGTATAATTTCCCTGGGCTCAGTGAGCATTTTCTGGACTATGGGCACCTGATACTGATGATATTTGAATAGTGCTTTGTTCGCTCTGTAGTGGTGATGTCAGGGAAGGTTTACATGGTGGTTAGGAAATGTTAACCCTGATTTTATCCTAAACTGGTCAACCATTAGAGAGTCAGTGACTCTCCCTAGGTCTTTGTTTACCCTTATGGTAAATAAGGCAATTATATAACCTGGGATTCAGATCATTATTTTTTAAAGATTTTGTTTATTTATTTGACAGAGAGAGAGAGAGAGAGCACAAGCAGGGGGAGCGGCAGGCAGAGGGAGAGATAGAAGCAGGCTCCCTGCTGAGCAGAGAGCCCGATGTGGGGCTGGATCCCAAGATCCTGGGATCATGACCTGAGCCGAAGGCAGATGCTTAACCAGCTGAGCCACCTAGGTGCCCAAGGTGCCCTCAGATTATTATTTTTTGCTGTAACATCTTAATAGAAGGTTCCAGTTGGTGGATGGATTTTTACTTTTAAGTTGACTGTCTAGATGTGTCACTTTTTCTTTCTGAGCAAATTTCAATTTATGCATATCATAGTTTGACTTCAGTATCACTGTAATTATGTATTGTATGTGTTAGGAAATTATTGCTTTGAAACTGAAATTAAACCAATTATAATAATGACTGACATTTACTCTTATTAGTAATGATTAACAATGAGGATAGCTAAAACAGGTTTTAGGTTATATAGACATTCTAATTGACAAATTGTAAACTCACTTGATGCTCCCTCATCCATTGTGACCCACCAGTGCAAGGGTCAGTAAACTATGCCGCACAGGTCAAATCTAATATGCCACCTGATTTTGTAAATAAACTTTTATTGGAACACAGCCACGTTCATTTCCCTACATATTGTTTATAGCTGCGTTCATGCAACATCAGCAAACCTGAGTAATTGAGCCAGAGACCTAATAGCCCCCAAAGCCTAAAATAGTTATTATAGGGCCCTTTACAAAAAAAAGTTTACCAATCCCTGCACCAATATATCTCTTATCTCAATTGGGAGGCCTGCCTGCTCTACAGAGGAAACTGTCTATCCTTTTGGCTGACATTTAAGGCCTGATTTACCTAGACAAGGGACTTTCCATTTTTCTCTTCCATGGAGCCTCTATTCCAACCAAGACAGTCTCTTTTCTACTTCTTGCAGATGAAATGTTCTCCCTCCTATCCTCTCCCCAGCCCCAGATTACAGTTAGTCAGGACAGTGACCCTAAATAATTCATAGTGATGTAAATCCTTGCTTTTCAAAGTGTGGTCCACAAACCAGCAGCATTAATATCATCTGGGGGCTTGCTAGAATTGCCGAATCTCAGGCCACAACCCAGACCAATGGAATCAGAATCTGTATTTTAATAAGATCCTCAGATGAATTGAAACACTGATCTAAAATAGTGCTATCCAGCAGAACTTTCTACAATGATGGAAATGATCTCTCTCTCCAATGTCCAGTATGTAGTCACTAGCCACATGTGAATATGGATATCAAGCAACTATGGCTAGTGCAATTCAGATTCAATTTTTAATTTTATTTTATTTTAATTAATTTAAATTTATAAAACCACATTCAGCTGGAAGGCTACATATTGTAGAGCGCAGGTCTAAATTATGCTCTCAGAAAAGAATACTAGGTGGAACAATTACAGCTCACTCCCATAAGCTTCCAAAGTCACCTGGAGCATTCCATCATTGGTCTGAGCCTGGAAAACAATATACCTTATGGAACATCCAGCAAGGTCCCTATGGGGTTTATGGCCGGAGAGCTATATGTCCCCAAAAGCCTGAGATAGGCAGGGACATTGACTATATGTGGGAACTCAAGGGCCAAATCCTCCAAGACAACTGTTGGTCCTAGATAGTAACTGAGACATGGGCATGACTGGGTCTAAGGATCGATCCCAGGAGGGTGGTGAGGAGAGGCAATACCTCCATCAAGCTGGTGTATCCAACTGAGAGATCCAGGCTCAGGCCTGACTCTCCCCTTATCCAAACCACGTAAGCTTAAGGACCAGGGGGCCCCAACCACAAGGACATTTAAAGGTCATCTTCTGCAATAGTTTTACGCATGGTTGCTGCAGCTGAGGCCCTTAGAGGGTGAACAATTTACACAAGGGCGTGCAGGGAGCCAGTGGCAAAGTGAGGGGTGAACCTAGGGCATCTTTTCACAATCTCTAGGAGAGCATCTCCAACTGAAGACAGAGCAAAAGCCCTCTCTGCCCAATCTGGCTCAGGGTCTATATCCTCACCGAGAGTGGGACCCCCCACCCTCACTTTACTCCCAGTGCTCCGAGGCTCACCCTTTATGTTCACGGTCTGGGAGCTGCTACTGAAGAAAGCTGAGACATGCTCTGAGGTGCCCGATTCTTATCTTTCTTGGCTCAAACTCCATTTCCCAGAAGAGCTCTGCCTGTCATAAGCCTAATACATTCATTTATTAGGGCTTCCCTAACAAATTATCACAAACTCCTTGGCTTAAAAAAAACCACAAATGTCTTCTCTCATGGTTCTGGAGGCCAAAAGTCTGAAATGAAGGCCGGTGCTCCCTCTCAAGTCTCTACAGGAGAATCCCCCCTTGCCTCTCCCAGTTTCTGGTGGCTCCTAGTGTTCCTTGGCTTGTGACAACATAACTCCAATCTCTGCCCTCAACTTATCATGGCTCCCTTCCCTGTGTTTCTCTGTGTTTTCTCCTTTCCCATCTCTTAAAGGACACCTGTTGTCATTGGATTTAGGACCCACCCTAATCCAAGATGGTCTCATCTTGAGATCTTTACCTTACTTACATCAGCAAAGAGACCCTCTTTTCAAATAAGAGCAGACTCACAAATACCAGAGTTTAGGATTTGGACATGTCTTTTGGGGACCACTATCCAACCCACTAAACCCTGTGTCCAGGTTTCTTTCCAGAAAGCCCCAGTGCCTTTCTTTCTGTGAGTGTCAGCATCTTCCTCTCCTGGCATTGTCCTACTTGTCTTCCAAACACATGGCAGGGGCTCGACAAAGCTTGTTCCTTGGGGCAGCAGAGGAAGAGGCCCTGAAAGAACTCTAAATGATAGGGTTTCATTTTAGCTATGTACCCTGGAGGCATGGAAACCTCCAGGGTGCTGCCCCTTTTTTCCTGGCCCTGCCTCCCTGACTTAACCTTCCATGGCTTGCAGAAAGGACAGCCCCTTCAATTGCCCCATCAGTTTGGTCCCAGTCCTACAGTCCTCAGTCAGAATGCTCCTATACCCAACAGGAGAATGCCTAAAGACTGCCTCACATTCACCAATATATGAGATGCTCTCTCATTATCTTGCACCTGCAAGCTCTCCATTAAAACTAAATCTCTAGCCCCTAGAGAAGTGGTAGGTCTGGGTCAGGTACATATAGATCATGATTGGGCAGGACTTAGACACCTGGCCTGGGGAAATATCCATAGACGAGGATGAGCCAGAGTCTTTCCAAGGAAATAAGAACTAAGAAGCCTGGAGACTGTGCAGATTGTGTGGGGATGGGTGTTGCTGCTGGCTGTGAGGTCTTGTACATTCTGAATTGGTGATCATGTTGGGTGAGAGCCATGTTGGGTGAGAGCCATGTTGGGAGACAGCCATGTTGGGCTGTGTGCAAGCCAAGGAAGTTTGCCCAGACCAGGGCTGAGGTGCAGAGAGCTGTAGACATGAGACCACTCAGTCTGAGAGTACAAAAGTGAGAGAGAGTGTGAGCGAGCAAGAGCAAGAGTGAGAGAGATGCCTGATAACTTTTCATTTTACTCCCTTCCTGTACTTCAGTTGTGAATGTATCTATTATTTTACTAGAAACCTCCTTTTAATTCAAACAAGCTAGAGTGGGGTTCCCTTTTTAACCAATAAACAGCCAAAAACATATCTAATATGTTACCTTGTAAAGACCAGCCCAATTGGAAGAACATCTTATAAGAGGCATTCAATTAATTGTTATTGAAAGAACAAACAACAAGAAGGAAAAAGATCGAATGAGCAAACTGTTCTTGGGCCCTTGTAATTTAACAAATTGACATCATGATTTATAAATTAATTGCTTGTGAGTTTTGTCAATACAAATTATTCTTTCCCTCAAGAGCCTCATCATTTGTGGACGAGTTGATAAAGTTGTGTTTCTGAATCTGAAATTTGAGGTGACAGTCACAACAATCACAGGAACTTGATTAAGCATCTTGGCGGCTCTACACATTCTTACTACATCTGCTATGGGAGGCTCTGCCAAAGACAGAAAATGAAAATGGGAAGGACAGAAACACAGAATAGTGCTTGATCTTAGTTGAAACTGACCTACCTGAGGCTCAGATTTAGACTTTTACATTTGGAGGATTATTTGTGTTCTGTGGATACACTAGGGATAAGATAACCATGAAAATATTTTGCCTGTTCAACATCATCCTCTTCTCCCCCCAGACACAAATAAGGAGCAGAGAGATTAAAACGAAATAGCCAACCACAGTAATGGTAGGTACAAAACAGTTTGTATTATCCATGTTTTATGGAAGGGATTGAATGTCAGAGAAAAATGGTTTAAAAAAATGTTTTGTTTTCTACAATGTTCAAATGCATGTGTAGAAAACTCTAAAATGTCACCTTTTTGTGCCCTGTTTTCAAAGTTCACATATTAGGCAAGCTGGGGGGAAGACAGCTTGATACCTCGGCGCCAGCTTCTTCAACGTGACATTATGTAACCAAGTTAGATACATTAAGCTTTCCATCATGGCAAACATGTAAAACTTCAGAGAATTTGCTAATCCTTAAATAAATCTTCTATTTTTAGCCTAACTGCTATAATTGAATTTTCTTTTCCCTTTCTCACTCAATAGTTATGAGCATCTTTCTATGAAAATTCTTTGATTTCACTGGAAGTCTTAAGAATTGCGAATCGATGAGAAGAGCAAAGATTTAAAAATCCTAAAGACATGGGTTCAAATCTTAGCCTTAAACTGAATGTTAATTTCTGGATATGCAAAATTATCATGGCAAAGTCTACTTACTAATGTGATCAGGAAGAAGAAATGCAGTAGCATTTATCTGTTCTCAACCTTGGGCTCTCAAGGTTTTTTTTTTTAAGATTTTATTTATTCATTTGAGAGAGAGAGCACATGAGTGTGAGGGGCGGGGGGCAGAAGAGGGGGGAAAAGCAGATTCCCTGCTGAGCAGGGAGCCCGATTCTAGGACCCTGAGATCATGACCTGAGCTGAAGGCAGACACTTAACAGACTGAGCTACCCAGGAGTCCCTTATAACTACCTTTTAAAATATAGGAATGCCCAGGTCTTCTTCAAGCTGGGCTTACTCAGACTCTATGAGAGTGGGGCCTGGGCATCAATATTTTTTAAAATGCTTCAGGTTTTAAAACCTTGAGGGCAAAAGCCCAGTCTTTAAATCACTGTTAACTTGAGACTTATAGGAGGGAAAAAAAAGTGTGTGTGTGTGTGTGTGTGTGTACTTCATAACTAGCTAGCTGATAGTGACGAAGTAGGTTGTAGGGTCTACCAACCAATGAAGCTGTGAGTACCTAATCCCATCCATGTGTTTGGTTAGTAGGATTGTATCAAGTAGCAATTTCAATGGACACTGAATAAAATTAATAATTCCTATTTTAATTCCCCTAAAATTATATCAGGAACCTAGGACATTATGACAGATTCTTGATTAAAGGACATTAGTTGGGATTAAACTTCTATGGATACTTCATTTCCATTGAGATCATGGGGCATATTTCTTTACTAATTATGGGATCCTCTTAACACACCATGATGGCCAGTTTAAAATCTCGTGCAATATTGGGCCCCTAGGTGGCACAGGCAGTTAAGCATCCAACTCTTCATTTCAGCTCAGGTTATGATCTCAGGGTCATAAAATGGAACCCCACACCGGGCTCCAAGTTCAGCAGGGAGTCTACTTGAGATTATCTCTGCCTCTCCCTCCACCCCTCCCACTTGTGCTCACTCACACATGCTCTCTTTCTCTTTCTCTCTCTCACAAAATAAATCTTAAAAAAGGGGCGCCTGGGTGGCTCAGTCGTTAAGCGTCTGCCTTTGGCTCAGGTCATGATCCCAGGGTCCTGGGGTCGAGCCCCTCATCGGGCTCCCTGCTCAGCGGGAAGCCTGCTTCCCTCTCTCGCTGTCTCTCTCTTCAAATAAATAAATTTTTAAAATCTTAAAAAAAAAATAAATAAATCTTAAAAAACAAAAAAATCTCTTGCAACTTGAGCATACGTGGATCTCTGATTCGGTGAACTATGTTGAAAATAGCCACAGCCCACGTGAGACATCCATAAAAGTTCGATGCCATCTTTTCCTTCCCCATAGTCTTTGGCGTACTATAAACTAGCAGATGAATTCATGATGGACCTGAGATGGGTTGGCCATGGGTTTTTAGCCTAGTAACTATAGCCAAAACTACAGTCTGGGTTTATGGTTTCTCTGAACCTTGGAGACTTCCAGTTTAGCAAGGTGCCCCTAATAGACAGGTTACACAAAAGGGAACTGAACTGTGAGTCTTAAAGGAGCAGCTCTTCTTCTGATTTCAAAAACAAATTAAAATTAAAAGCAACCTGTTAGAAATCTCTGCTCATCTCCAATAATATATCGTGCATTGAGAGAATCAAGTTTTAGGTGTTGCTGAGGCTTTTGTTTGTGTTCTCTCTCCTTCTCTCCTTCTTCCTCTCTCTCATTTTAACCAAGCCAATCGCTCTTTCTTTTTAACACCCTAAAAAATAAAAATAAAAAAGCACAGTCACTCTCTTTAGGAATATTGAGTTTCTGCATGTGCTTTGGTACAAGCATGATTCCAAGAGCAAAGCACAGGCTTAAAACTCACCCATGTCCAGCACACCAGATGTGATTCACGAAATGCTTCTCTGGATCTCAAAAATTTTTAAATGAAGTTCAAAAGCAAAAGTTATTACTAGCAGTATTCATCCCCTACTAACAGCTGATCAGCATAAATACACACAGAATCATTTAACCCAAGTGAAGAAACATTCAGTTTCATAAATCAATCTATTGTCATCACTTGAGGGAAATAAAATACCAGAGTTGAAATTTTCTAAAACAAATAGTTTTATAATTTCAGTTGCTGGGATAAGACTGTGTTTATATAGTAGTTCATTATCTTAAAGCACTCTGCAAATTATTTTACAGCTTTCTTAGTGAATGGATTTGATTAAAAACTGACTGTCATGATAAACATTTTGTATTATTCTCACATTTGTTTACTAAAGGTGTTACCAGCAAATTACCTAATCGAAACCCCTGTTACTCTATAAACATTGTCTGTGTCTTGACCTTTATCCTGGTGCTTGTAAAATGATTCCACTCTCATGAGCAGTATATTAATTGCTCAAGAGGGGAAGGGAGGAAGAAAGGAAGAAAGGGAGGGAAGACGAGAGGGAGAGAAAGGGAGACTGAGAGACAGAAAGACAGAGAGACAAAAAAAAATTGCTGAATTTTCTCAATAACCTCTTCTAATCTAAACATGCTAATGTATCTCTCACCCTGTATTCTACTTAACAGACCTCTTTTCAGAAAATACTTTTCTTCCTTATATCTTTATCCATGTAAATTTTCTCTCTTTAGCCCCTACCTAGTAGCATCTCTCAGTGTTTTATACTACCTCCATCCTACATTCGTGGCTTTTTGCTGCCTTTTTCCTAACTTTTATTCAACACCTCCCATCACTAAGTCCTCTTAGTGCCATTATTTAACTATCAATAAGTGACATAACTGGTAGGTGATCAAACATAAATTCAAGGTCCAGTTGGCAATGGTGTATCAGCCTTAGTGATGAATTCCTGAGTTCATCTGGCCAAATTCTTGCTATTAAAATATTCAAACCCACAGTAGCTTGTGGCCAATTCTAAGACATAAGCCATAATCACCTTATGTGATTAAAGGGTGAGAAGCTTGATATCTGTGAACAGAAGCAAAATTGTTTTAAGAAAATATATTGTGCGCTGACAAAGTTCAGGCACTGTACTAAGGAGGTGGGGAAATAGGAGTGGATGAAGAAGAACCTACTCTTACAACAAAGTTAATAACCAAGTGTAGGAGACAAACTTTAATAAGGCATAACATAGGATTGTTTAATTAAATTATACAGTTATGGGGAATACTACAAAAGTGACAGAATGCTATGAGAGTAATTGGATAGCCTAGCCTACTCTGGGTATCATACAAAGTCGCTATGAGAAATCACCATTTAGGCTAAGTCCTAAAGCATGGTTAATCAAAGCAAAAAGGGAGAAAAGAAGTGTTCTAAACTAAGGGAATAGCAAGCCCCAAGATCCTGAGACTGAGTGAAGCTTGGTAAGTAAGAGACATCACAAGAAAGCCAGAGCACCTTGAGTAAAGAAAGCACAAAATGAGTAAACTATGGAGCTAGGCAGGGGTCAACTCTGACAGCCCCTGAGTGGGCAGCCAAGGCAGGATTTTAGGTAGAGTAGTGAGGTGATATGACTTGGATTTTAATAACACTCTGGTTGCACCAGGGAGAATGGACCAGTGGTGGCCAAGGGCAAGAGTAGAGAGAAGGAGACTGGTTAGGATGCTATTGAGGTCCAGGAAAGCAATAATGAATTGGACTAGGGTGGCGACTGTGGAAACCAACAGAAGTAGGAGGATTCAGGATGTATCTAGGAAATGGTATCAGGTATCTATCTAGGAAACACATACTGATGACAAATGGTAGATTCTACCAATTCCACTTTCTAATTAGATCCCAAATCTATATTATATATAAGTCCCAAATCTTTTCATTTGTGTGTGTACGTGTGTGCATCTGAGGGAGGGAAGAAGGGAGAGTGAGCACATGGAGTCAATGAGGTCATTATTTAAGTTTGCTGTAAGCCATGGCCACTACCTCCAATATGAGCTCTAGACTTTCATCTTAAGAAGCTCATTGGTCACTAGGGGACTCTGACGGGAAGATGGCTGGATACTGGACGGATAACGACACTCGATTCTGTTACTAACACCGCAAAAAATTACTTGAAGCATGTATTCTCCTGCCCATGGTGGCATTACATTTGTATAAAAAGAGCAACCAGTATCCATAAAGGCAATATTCTTATCTAACATGATTGAAAATGAAGCATACTATCCTATCAAAGACATAGAAAATATAGATTACTAGCTTATCAAAAATGAGCACATGACAACATTTTGGAACTTAAGTGTTCCTGGGAGATAGGAGAACACAATGGTGTCTATTTCTCACCATTCTACCTTGGAAAAATTAATTTAACTTCTCTGAACATCATTTGTTTCATCCATTACATGGGGATAAGACCACCCATTTCAAAGATTTTATTTTATTTTTTTTTTAGAGAGGGGCAGAAGAAGAGGGAGACAGAGAGAGAGAATCTTAAGCAGGCTCCATGCCCAGCACAGAGCCCAACACAAGGTTTAATCCCACAACCCTGAGATCAGGATCTGAGCTGAAATCAAAAGTCAGACGCTTAACTGACTGAGCCACCCAGGCGGCCCTCATATAATTCTTCCGTTACTTAAATAAAATATTACATTAGAACCTATATTAAAGCTTTTGGCAGTGGGCATAAAAGAAATGTAGCTAAGACTTTTATCCTGAGTCATGATTGTAGATATTATTATGTTATAATTTTTCAAACTGGCTGAGAGTTCTAGTTGACTAAATGCTGGATCATCCAGGCTTTACCATATGTGTTTTTAATGCTGACTGTGGTATTTGGGAATGACTAACTTTGGAAAATTAGAAACTTGGCTGTTTAAAGACAAGTTTGTGGTACATTTTGTGATCTCTGGTATATCCTCACACCCTCCTAAAGAATCCTTAGAATTCTGATTCCATCTTTGCATTTTTAGTCCATGTCAAATCTACCAAGCATTACCAATTAAGGGAGCTTGTATAATGCTAAAAAGTTTCCACCAGAAATTATACCACTGAATGTGTTATCTTTAAATGATATAACAAGTCTGAACAAAGATTCCTCAGAATGTATTACGATAATGTAAAGATCATAAAGATATGTATAATTCATGTATCACTAGTCTGCTTATACAGTCAAGATGACAGCTTATGAGAGTTTTACTAAATGGGTAATAATGTACTCTCTCTCTTTCTCTCTCTCTATACATATATCTCTCTATGTATATGTATATATATACACACAGCACACCCTTAACAGTATATCTCTTTAGCTATGCAATTATTAAGTTATTTCATGCAATTATTAAATTATGATTATCTTAATATGTCATTTATAGAAAGTAAAACAATAATCAAAAGTTATATTGGGTATTTGTATTCTGAACTTTGGATGTTTAATCCAGATTCAAGTAAAAAGGTACACTTTTGAAATAGAAAAATGCGTAAAGATCGGTGGATATCCTTTAAATTTCTATCATATAATTTCTTCGTGCTTCCCTGTAAAACAGCCATTCCCACTCCTTTGACTATAGATAACAAATATATGATGTAATAAAGAATAATATAATCCTATTTTAAAAAGAGAAAGGAAAAAAGTAAACCTAAAGTGATTTTTAACTGGAAAACATACATTTTTTATAAAATCATTGGCTAGGTCAGGATTACTCAACAAAATAACTCATTTTGAATAGATGCTGATTCTATGAAGCAATAAATTTTGGAGTCTCACTCTCATGTTTGCAAATACCCTCCTACACCCTAACCCACTCAACCCCCAGCTGCCCAACCCTACTTTTTCCCCCAAGTGATCCAGGCCTCATCTCCAATTCCTCCTACACCTCAAAAATTCCATGTGCCATTCTCATAATACTCTGGCCTGACAAGCAGTAGGTGGCAAAGGTTATTAATCAGGTAAATTATGTTATGATTTATTAGGCAACTAGCATGTAACTCCCTCCTAGGTGGCATCATGCACACTTCTCTGTTGGGAAAATTCTAAAGAAATAAAACTGATACAAATTTCAAACAATGTGACAAGTAGAAATATTTTGAGTCACATAGGTAACTATCCAGTTCTGGAGAATATGTTGTCTTCTCTTGGAATCTGTGTGAACTTTCATCATCTCCAGGCTTGAACTGGCTACCTTCTTCCTCTAAGCTCAACTGACATATATCTTCTATACTCTAGGCTTCAGATATTATCTTTATAAGAATAGTCCCCAAATCTCTATTTCTAGATTTAACTTCTAGAATGTTCCAGTCTCCATTTTCTTAATACCCACTGAACATTTCCACATAGGTATCCTGCTGGCATCTCAAACTCAGAAGGTCTAAAATGGAACTACTCTACCTTCCATATCATCTTAATTTCTTTGCTTTCCATTAATGGTGTTCAATTTTGCAGGTATTCCAGATCAAGATTTATACCTGGCATTGATTTTTCCCTTTTTCCCTTTGCTCTTGCATACGCATTCAAATGCCAAGAGCGTTAATGAAGTCAAACATGTAGAAGACAGAAACCACCACCCCAGTGAACTCTGGGCCAGTCAGACTCTATGTGGAATAATAGGTCTGATTTTAGCTACCTTATTTTAGGTAGACTATTGACAAATGAAAAGGCATCTAGAAAATGGTGAATATTCAGGAACTGTGTGTGAAAACAAGATCTTTGTCACAGTCAGGAGAAAACAGGGGTCTATTGTAGTTTATGAGATACAAAATTTAGCAATGAGAGCAATGACCAAGATGCAAATTTTTAAAAGAAATATCTAGAATTGAAAAAAAAGGAAAAAAAAATCTAGAATTGGTTATGACATACATGACTTTTCAACCAGACTGTGAATTTTAAAAAGCTAGATTGTTGGATAAGGAGAATGTGTGAAGCAATTTCTTTGGAAAGAGATGTTTGGCCAGTTTCAGTTCCCACATTCCAAACCCAAGTCCAGTGTGTGGGCTGCCATAGCTCTGTGGAGGAGAGTTCTAGATGCATTTCTTACACATAGAGGATAGAGAGGCTTGTGCCTGTCATTTGGAAAGTGCTCTACAGCTGCCAGGCAAATGGGTGTCTGGGTGTCTGTGTCAGTGTCAGTATGAAGGTCAAGGGTATGTGAAACCCAGGGACTAGATGAATTACCTTTGGAAACTGAACCTGAAGTTATATTGAAAGGTATTATAACCAAGGGGGTGGCCCATCAGGGTGAGGGTCACCAATAATAAAGGATAATGATGTGTACCTCCAGGCACTATAGTTGAAAGAGTTCACTAAAGGAAAGGAATTGCATTAACTAGCTACATTAAGAGAACTACAATGAGTGAGTGGACCCAAAGGGGAATCTGCTTGTTACTCAAAGCAAGCAAGATCCATAGCCTAAAATGATCTGTATAAGCTGGGAACTTATTGGAAATGCAGAATCTCAGATTTCACTCCAGGCCTACCTAATCAGGATCCTCATTTTAATGAGATCTCCATGTGATTCATTGCACATTAAACTCTTGAGATTAAGAGCCAGGGCAGGATGGTACCAGTCAGGTAGGAACTTTTCTTGTCCCCCCTCAACTTTTCTTCCTCCCCCTGCTTAGAGCTCCATGTTTGGAAATGGCAGTTACAGAATTGGGAAGATGAGCAGTGAACAGAGTGGAAAAGCCTGCCACTCAGAACAGGAGACAGGAGGGACAGGAAGAAGACTTGCTTCCAATGAATACTGAAGGATCGATGTATACATTTGATTAGACACTAAACCACAGGACTGGGTCTGTGTTTACAACTTAAAGTGACTATAGAATATTTTATTTCCTGAGATTCACAAGTAATGTCATGGGATGGTCCCGGCAGGGGACACTGCATCCTCTCAGAGCAGGCTTGAAAGAAAGTGAGAGACAAAGAAGCAACAGCTCTTTGAAGACTATAGTCCTGGACTTTCTGGTTACTAGTCCACACTGGTAACACTTGTCTCCTAATATTTGGATGATTATCATGTAAAAAAAAAAACAACAAAAAACAAAACACTGAACACTGGCCAATGGTAGACATAACTAAGAGAGATTTTGCTTAGCAGACTATAAGGATCTTCTAGAATTGCTAACAACCGTTAACCAGAAAAGAGTTCCATGCTGTCATACTACCGGAATGGCTCAGCTAGAGGCAAAAATGATGCTCTGACGCCAGATGTTATATTGAGACTTCCTTTTGGGGTGTGAGATAAGGTTTACGTTGACTCTTAGGGTTTATAATTTGTGCTGTAAGACCTGGAGGATTAGCAAAATCTGTGGGACTGTCTCTATATCAGTGACTAAAACTATTACCTAGGCTTCTTGACTTTTCATCTCTATGGCTCTTTACATTTTTCCATCTCTTCCCTTGATGTCAGTTTGTCAGCTATTAGATCTCACTTGCTCCCCACTCATTCTTAATTTGCTGTTTCTAATTGTCTGTGGGCTGCAAAAACATATGGCCCAGCTTGAGAGAATTATGTACAAACAAAGTAAACAAGCTGTGCATGTGAGGTCCTTTCAAAGAGAATTTGGATTTTGTGTCACCTACCTGGCCACTCGGGGTGTCTTCTCTGCTTATCTTCTGATTCTGGTTAACTTGTTCAATAGGGAATTTGTGTAGCCAGAGAAGGCAACTGATTGGCACCTGTGCATGCAGCAAAGCATGGGGGCAGTCGTGGTTTAAGCTGTTCTAAGCATCCTTGCAGTGCAGATAGTTTAATATGTGAATCACAGATCTCTGGGTATAAATTCAGATTCTACTAGTGGAAGCAAATAATCACAGGGAGATTTTTATTCTTTTCATCTCTAAAAGAGGTAATAATACTTACTTTGCAGGGTTGTGGGAAGTAAATGAGGCAATGTTTATGGTGCACCTGGCCTATTTAGGTAACCCAGTAATTTTTAGTTCTCTTCCCCACTTAACTTTACCTTTTCTTAACTCTTGGCACTACAATGCATGTGGGATACAAATAAACTGAGGGAGTTGTAGAGGGATGCAAAACCAAGTCTTAAACGTAGCAGTTCAAAGACCAGAAAATGTTTGCTTTGAATAAGCAAAGACTCAGCAAAGAACTGTGTCTGCAAAGATTTGAAGGACAGACTAAGGGCAGAGAGAAAAGAAATTCCTCCTCTTTATTTTTGGATTCTATCCTGAACTGTCCATCCCCATGGCTACCACCTCATGCCAGGCAATCACCATCTCTCATCCAGGCCCCTGCAGCCTCCTCCATGCTGGTCTCCCTGACTCTTCTCTTGCTCCATACGCCTCCAGTCCATTCTTTGCATCCAGAATGACCTTTTAAAACCACCAAGCTGGTTGTACCCTCCCTCTTCAAAAACTCCCCAGGCCCCGTTTGACAGAAGCCAAGGTCCTTAGCACCCGAGGGCATCTGCGGCTCTTATGCAGCCTCATTTCCCACTGCTTCCTCAGGTTTTCTCCCACCTGCCGTCGTCCACCTTGCTTACACATACCTCATGTTCACCAAAACCCAACCATGTGAATTTCCTTAGAGATATTTATCTGTCTCACTCTCTTCATGCCTGTCTGCCTGGAATATTCTCCAACTTACCCATGCAGTGAAATGCTTGACATTAAGTCATCTTCTCTGAGAAGGCTTCTTGGTCTGTTCTCTGCCCCACCTTCCAACACAGAATTAAGCACTCTCTGCACTACTTCTAGATCTCTAGGGTCAACAGTATGTCCTATTTCCACATTTACCTGTGTGTCACTCCTCTTGGCTGCGAGCTCCCTCTCCACGCACACTTTGTCCCTTTCTCTTGTTCCAGCACAGGGCCAGGGGTCTTCATGTCAACACCATAGCACTTAAAACCTTAAGCACAGATTGAGCTGTTAGCAGCATGCTCAGCAGTAGACAGAATCGTCGTGGTGCCTTCTACCTTAAAGACCTACTATCTTCTGGTTATTATGGTATCTTTTAAATTTATAAAACCAAGCTACTGAGTTTCTCTATTTTGAACATGCCACCATAAAGTGGAAGGATTAGGTCAGAATAGAGCTTCTCAATTTTAATGTATAGAAGAATCACCTAGGAAATCTTGTTAAAGTATGGATTCTGGGGTTGCCTGGGTGGCTCAGCCAGTTAAGCATCTGGCTCTTGATTTTGGCTCAGGTCATGATCTCAGGGTCCCAGAGCAAGCCTGAGTCAGATTCCACACTCAGCAGGGAGTCTGCTTGAGGATTCTCTCTCCCTCTGTCCCTCCTCCTGCACTCTGTCTCTGTCTCTGTTTCTCTTTTTCAAATAAATAAATAAATAATCTTTTTTAAAAAAAAAAGTACAGATTCTGAATCAGGAGGTCAAGGGTGGGGCCTGAGACTTTGACTCTCAAAAGCCCCAGGTGAGGCTGGTGATGCTGATCCATAGACCATCTTCAGTGACTAGGATTTATACATTATATCAAATTCCACTGGGGTTTGCAGGTTGGGTTTAGGATAAAATTGAAGCACAAAACCTCTAAGTCAATGTTTTAAAAATCCAAGCCAAAAAGACCAAACCAAAACAAAAGTCAGTTCAATTAAGAGTCCATGATAGAGAAATAAAAACTGCTTTCCAAAAATGGTATTTTAATGTAACACTTCAGAAAACTGAATATTGAGTAAGGCAGAAAATTTAAAACATGTATATGATATATAAACCTGTTAAAAAGCACTTTTGATTGATTGATTTAAATAATTCTTTTCATGGAGTTGGCAGACTATGTGTCGAGGTAGAAGTTCAAAGAGACTAAGAAGCTGAAAAAAAAGGTTACTGAATGTTAATTTCCAACCATTAAAGTTAAAGCTTTTGATTTCAGTAGAAAAGAAGTTCAGTAAATTACTTGTTCTTAAAAAAATAAATAGAACTCTTTCTCCTCCAGAGGTTTCTATGGTTTCATTTAATACTTTTGCTATTAATAAATACATAAAAAATGGGTTTTGAAACACAATGGACACTAATTAGGAGGAGAGTAACAAAAGGTTGAAATAATTTAAAAACTGAAAAATTGGTTTACACTCCTTGGGTCAATGACTCATAAACAGAAAAGCTGTGCAAAATATTATTCATTTATGTTGCCAGGTATTCAAGTGATGAAGAAACACTTCCAGATCTTTTGCCTTGGAAAATTCTTGGCTAGACATAAAGAGATAGGGAACTGTATAACTTAGCAGGCTGGAAAGACAGAAGAGCTTGTAAACCCATTCTGAGCACAAGAGCTCATACTCTTTTCCTCAGGCACATTTCTATGAATTAACTCTTACTATAAACATCTCTCATATGGAACCCGTGCTGACATAGACTTTAGTCAGCAATACTGAGCCACAAACAATATTATTTTGCGATGTCCTCACACGGATATAAGGACATGCCGCAATATCCAAAGAACAATGCAAACATTTATGGGAAAATGCCACAGGCTGCCATCTCCCATTAGTGGGCAAATGTGAACTTCATCAAAACATGTGTTCTTTGCACAGTGCTCTGGAAGCTGTTTCTAAAAGACATCACTATTGTTCTGTTCTTACATAGATCAATTGATCCCACAATGCGTTCTCTACTCCAGGAAGAAAGTATTTATTTACTCACCAGAGTCGTGTATGTTTTCTCACACTGGTTTGTGACATCTACAAACACATTCGCTATGGGTTTCCAGAGTAAAATCCCCCTCCTCTTTAAGCGAAACTATACTCTATATGCTCATAATGAATCCTGTCACGACAATGCCAAGCGTGATTCTGTTCCAAACTTCTGTCATCTTCTTTGGAAATCCTTCCAAACCCAGGGCCAGGAAACAATGATTATTTCTAGAGAGACTGAATTTACTTAATAGCATCTTGACAGATGGAAAAACCAAGAGCGTTTACATAAGACCACATGAGATTTGAACTATAGATATCCCCAAAAAACTGATTTTAGAAAAAAAAAAAAGAAGAAGAACATTTCTTTACCAATACAAATGCAAAGCAATCTCCTTTATTTTCCTCCAACATCTAAGTCAGGAAACTAGAAAGAACTTCTTTTCTCAAAGAGCTGCTCCCAGAGGGATAGTCTATCAAAATCATGAAAATATGAGCCCTGCCTATGCTCTGTAAAATATGATGCTTATACAAGTCATATTTTTCCATTAGAAAACATGGGTGTATTTTTACTCTCTGAAAACAATCTTTTTCACTGTTTTCTTTTTTTCACTTTCCAGCAGAAGGGATTAGCGTGTGTCTTGTCATTCCTAGGAATGGCGTTAGCATAAAAGCTTACTAGCTTAGTTCCCTCTCAGTCCTGGGAGAGAGAAGGAAAACATAGGTTTGAACTTCACAGTCTAAACCGTCTGGTCAAATTTGAACACCCAAATCTGTTGTTCCCAAACTTAATCTGCACCTAACAATCAGTGGGCTTCTCCCCAGAGTTGCATTGAGTCAGCTGAGGGTGGCCTGTTGAATCTCAACCACTGCCCCATAGGGTGCTGATGCAGGTGGCCTGGGGCCTTGCTTTGGAAAACTCTGCAAAGTCACTGGTCTGTCCAAAATCACATGTTTTGGGAACACAAATGGCTGAAGAAGACAGTAAATTCAGCTCATAACAAAGCTATGGTCCCCATTGAACAATTTAAAGAATGATCATCTAGGAATATGAACATATAGGACAGATCAGAGGGGAGAAATAGCTCTTATTGATTTAGATCAAAAAGTATTGCTTAGACATGAATAATACACTCTTTTTACCCAGTTCTTTGCCTTAAAGATTTTCCTAATTAGCAAACCCAGAGAGAGCTGTCAGTTTTGTTCAGAATTGAAGCAGTTGGTTTAAGTTTTACACATCAACAGTTCCAGGAACTGTTGGACTAGAGGTATAAATAGAAAGTAATAACAGAAGCAATATATCATAAGAGTTAAAGCAAAGTATTTTAAACAATTTATTATCTTGGCGTGGGGGAAGAGTGGGTGGTAGGTGCAGAATCATAGATTTGCTCTGCTTACTTTTATCATAGCTGCAACAATCAAAGGAAATGTCTGGATTTCCGGATGTTCCTCAGAAATTCTGGTCTTAGTGAATTAAGAAAGGTTGTATGCAGGAAGTTGATATGTACCTATCTTTGCCATCTGCTATTTTATCAGTACAGTTTCATTTTTTTTTTTTTAATCAGCAATGGGTATTGTTGCTAGGAGGAGTGGCGGCTTATAGGTGGGAGGGTAGGAGTTGGGTCAGGATGAGAGAGGGAATGGAGGTGGGCATGGGGTTGCAGGTAGGGCTGTAGCAAGCACAAACTAGAAGGAAGAAGGCAGTTAAGTGTTCCATTTCCATCTTAGGCCCCAGTTTTTCTGGGACTTATTGCTCCCTATTTGATTAGTGGTAGGAGTCGTCTGGATAAAGGTGATAGAATGGGTGAAATTGGGCCTATGATGGATGTCTTAGGTTGAGTTCCCCAAAATATGCCCTGAGACAAGGATGTGGCACAAGAGTTGATTTAGCAGGTGATTTCAGGGTAGCATGCTAGAGAACAGGGACTAGTCCCTCCCAAGGACTCTAATTATGTAGAATACACTTCAGCCTTGTCCCACTTGAGGTGTGAGACAGCTGGATTATTTCTCCACCAATTCCCCTCAGTTACTGGTTGAGGATGGGTCCCAGAAAGTATTACATCCTAGGCATTTCTGGTCTGCCCCACACATGCATTAGGTGGACTTCCACAGCCAGAGAAAACCCTCAGGGAAAGAGTCAAAAGACCTCAGGGGTTGGGGTGCCCAGAAATGTGGGAGCTGGGGCAATATGGATGAGGCATAAATGGTAACAACCATAGCGGAAGACACAAAGTGGGCATATCCAGATAGGAGATTCTATTTGCACATAAAGGATAAAAAATGTCTTCTATTGAGAATAGGCGTTTGACTTAAATTCATTTATTTTTCTCTATTTAAGAAATGTGCTTGCTAAAAGCATACTCTACAGCACATAACACACAGCATGGTGACTATAGTTAATGGTACTATACTGTAGTATAGTGACGAACATAACATAATCTAAAAAATGGTACCTTATTGTATATGTAAAAGTTGCTAGGAATAAATCTTAAAAGTTCTCATGACAAGAAAAAATTTTGGAGTTATGTATGGAGACAGAGGATAACTAGTCTTATTGTGACGATCATTTCAGGGTATACAAGTATGGAATCACTATGTTGTACATCTGAAACTAATATATGTCAGTTATACCTCAATTTAAAAAAATGTATTTTTGTAGTCTGCCTGTGCTGTGGTTTTCCCCATGGAAAAACCCTGTAGTCAGCTACATACATAGCATATAATATAAAATATACTATAACACAATACATAATGTATTTCATAAACAACTGCCATGGTAGAAAATGGAAGCCACATTATTCTGTTGCTTACCTAACAGCTCCTTCACTACCACCATCATTCTAAAAATTATGTTGATGATACTAATATTTAATAACAATTGGATTATTATTTAATAACATGTTTTAAAAAAATAAATACCTAAAAACATCCTCTCAGGAGTTTCCTAGTGGAGAGGTATTGCTTCCTCCCATAAGGGCTATCTAGTTATCATTTTTAGGTTTTTTTTCTTCCACAGTTAGCTTTGTAGTTGTAACCTGGAAATAAACTCCTTCAGCTTCTTCCTTCTTTCCTTCCTTCATTTGTTTTTCAGTTGAAGGAGTTGGAGAATTGAAAATCATCTTCGGGTTTCTCTGAGTTTCTAGTTTCAATCTAGGTTTGGGATGGAGATTATTCTGGGCTTCCAGGCTTCTCCAAAGGCTTCTTAATTGCATTGGCACTACCTGACTGTGGTAATATCATCTGCTTCCGGTAGGTGTGCGTGAGGTGCTGAGGAGAGGAAGGTTGGCTACTCTGCAGTCCCTTTGGGTGACCGCCGAGAGTTTTGTGTAGACTTTGGAATGGGTTATTCCCTTGCTGCTGCAACTCTAAGCCTGTGTTATGGAACTACCTGCCAAGGCAGCGCCGGGCTGAGACAGATAGAATAGGGAAATAAGTCTGAGGAGATGGCTCAAATAATCCTAAACCACACTTGAGAGTACCCTAGAGGATGCAGTAGAGGGAAGAAGTCAGTTATCAGATCCCACAAGTGGAAATTTCCTGAAGGACTCCATTTACCATTAACAGCTTGGTTTGAATGGAAATTCCCCAAAAGACTGGGGGTCTTGGGAGAGGGCCGTATCATCTGGAAGGTTGAATTTTAGAGGAATGGTTAACCACCTCACAAAAGTCAGATAATAGTAATCCCCATAACTCCCTGCAAATCCAGAAGGTTTAAAAGCCACTATGGTATAATGACTCTGACTCCAGTTTCCTCGTGGGTACTCAAGTATAAAGCAGCTTGAATTAACCAAAGTTTATGGGGATTTGGTTATTCTGCTGCATTTAATTTTTGTGGTTATAAAACCTTCATTTTGTTTCAACACTTTAAACGTTTTTATCGCTTTTCCACAATAAAAATCTTAAAAGTTGGCATGTTTTATTATTTCTGTCATTTCTGTGTTTAAAATTGATCATTCTGAACCTATTTTTCACCATATACTATTTCCGGTGCAATTAGAAAGGCAATAGAATGTTAGATCCTGAATAGACACTAATGTGAGTTCATTTTCTCATGGTTTATTCTTTCTTTAAAACTCTAGGTAATTAAGGGTTGGTATTAGTAAGGTTATGATAAATTGAGGGTTTGCTATGGTAAATTTACCCTATGCTCATTTGTCCTTGTGTATGAATTTCTTTAAATGTGATTTTAGGAGCTTTTAAATCTTGCTTTGGTTCATTGATCAGGTTATACTGGAGAGCATTCAAAGGCAAGGCCCTAACTTTAATTCAGTGCAGCAAATGTCTACGGAATGTCTGCATGCCAGGCACTTGACCTCATTTCTTTTCTGCCTTCCCATCTTACAGGGTTTACTTCCTTAGGGATCACTCAGTACATGTGCTCTGTGGACATACAAGTGAACGATTAGAACTATCGTTTTGGTGTCCATAACTTGTCACTTTCTCTTTTATTTACAGTTCTCATGAAAATCTTCCCAAGTTCAAATATTGCCCAAACTGTCTTTCTGCCCTCTGCTAGAGGGATTATTATTTCCTTCTTTCAAATATCATAGCACTTTTGGATGCCTGAGATTAATGGTCAGCCCCAGAGGAATCTTTCCACTATCCACAGCCAAGCTCTGGCAGTGCAGAGAGATAACTGCTTGAAAGGAAGGAGCTGCTCCTTTTACAAATGCCCCTGGTACATAGATGGGGTGCACTAATACTGAGGCACACTTTTTTTTTTTTAAGATTTTATTTATTTATTTGAGAGAGAGAGAATGAGAGAGAGCACATGGGGGGGGAGGGTCAGGAGGGTCAGAGGGAGAAGCAGACTCCCTGCTCCTGATGCGGGACTCGATCCCAGGACTCCAGGATCATGACCTGAGCCGAAGGCAGTCGCTCAACCAACTGAGCCACCCAGGCGCCCCTACTGAGGCACACTTAACTTCTTCAAAAAACGGAGGAAAAGGCTTCTTTTTCCCCTCTTATTCTCTAACACCAATGTTAAAACTGTAAGCAAGCACAATTTCTGGACAAAGCTAACATAGGAAACTCACAAAGCAAAGCAGTTCCCCTTACTTTGTTGAATTATGTATAAAATTCTTTCGAGAAGAGGCATTCAGAGCCTATTAGCAACAGGTAAAAATATAACAATCCCATCTCTGCTCCCTGGAAAGAATAATCATAAAGGTCATAGTATAAAGCCCCTTTATCCATAAAGGGTATTTTCAAGAGTATTCACAATGGTAAACCAGTCATTTAGAACTTGACACATATTTCCCTATAAAAATGATGTATAAATAGCAGTATATTCAGATAGGACTTCCTCCCCAGAACTTCATGAAAAATGGTTTCCAAATTCCAAATACTAAGAAAAACCAATTGAGAAATCAGGGAAAATAATTTAAATTCCCCTGCAGGAATTAAACCTAATAATCAACATAGAGACCTTATTGGTTTTAAGGAATATACAAATGTCAAGTCAAAAGCAAGAAGTAAAAAGTGGACACGTACGTGAAGTTGAAGGTCAAGGTCAACTTCTTCAGGAACAAGGACAAGGCTATGTAAGAGAAATGAATCATCTAGTCAGTCACTCAGGCTTGCAGCTGTTGCCATATTGTGTGTTCATAGCCTACATGAACAGTATACCTTACAAAAATCCTATGAAAAGTGTTCCAATGAACAACTTCAAAATAAGGCCTTAAAATGGCAGTGTAGGCACATAATTTGGTGGGGTGCTGTTAACCTTGCCAAAGATACAAATATTACATTCTTTGAATACCTTCCGATAATATTCATTAGCATTTTTCAGTGTTTAAATTTTCACCATAGGCTATAGTTCTTAGTAACTTCCAAACTTATTATTTCTTATCTATTAATCAAATATTTCTAGAAGTTCATAATGACAAGTTTTAAGAGTATGAAGAACAGGGCGCCTGGGTGGCTCAGTTGGTTAAGCGACTGCCTTCGGCTCAGGTCACGATCCTGGAGTCACAGGATCGAGTCCCGCATCGGGCTCCCTGCTCGGCAGGGAGTCTGCTTCTCCCTCTGGCCCTCCTCCCTCTCATGCTCTCTCTATCTCATTCTCTCTCTCAAATAAATAAATAAAATCTTAAAAAAAAAAAAGAGTATGAAGAACATTGGATGTATTTTAAGAATGACTTAAAATTTTGGAAATTCCCAAGAATTCTGATTTCTTATTCCTAAATCTCAGATATGAATATATGTCTGGAATTTGGAAACCTAAAAGTAACAATAAAAAGAAAGTAATTTTTTAAAGATTTATTTGTGAGAAGGAGGGGGGAGGGGCAGAGGGAGAGGGAGAGAGAGAATCTCCAGCAGACTCCCAGCTGAGCATGGAGCCTGAAACAGTGCTCAATCTCACAACCCTGAGATCATGACCTGAGCCGAAGTCAAGAGTCAGAAGCTTAACTGACTGAGCCACCCAGGCACCTCAGGAAAGAATAATTTTTAAAACAGAAGTGCCAGTGGGAGCTGTGACACATCAACATCGGATATTAACATCTTGTGGTAAATTATTAGAACTCCAGCAGCAAGCTCCAAAAGCACCTTAACTTTTTAAAGAAAACACTTTACCCTAATTGTTTCAGTGTGTGTCTCTCTCATAGCCTTTAAGCAATGTTGAGTATAGGAGTTATGTCATCTCCTTCATCACTATTTTCCCTAGTACCCCACACAAAATTGGCCACATAGCAGTTGCTCAGTAAATATTTCCAGAATGAAAACTAGTGAACACATGAACAAGAACAAAAGTATGAGGAGAGTGGTATGTACATAGAGAAGGTGTGGGAAGTGAATATGGGACTTGACCCGAGTACCTGGACTGGAAAGGGGAAGGAAGAAGATCTGTGCATTGAGTAAAACGGAGGAAAACTTCAGATAATGTGACAGCCATGGCTGCCTGAGTACAAAGGACAGTGGTCTTGAAAGAAGAGATGAGAAAGTTGTTCAGATAGTTCACAACGCTGTCTGGAACAGCTCCAAAGGATCCAGGCCATCACGCTTCTTCAGTAAAAACCCCTGCCTTAGGGAACTTGAGTCGTTCTCTCAGCTCCCACCTACAACCCACCCTATGCTGAACTGGACCAGGTAACAGAATTGTGAAGACTTTACAAAATGTTCTCCTTGGATACATTTGAAAGCAAAATCTACAAGAGGACAGAATAGATGCTGAGGTTGGAATCTGTTGCCTGTCCTGTCCCATTTGCCTCTTAGTGATAGGGTTGTAAAGTTAGATAAAAAGTTACTGGAATTTTAAATTTGGGTTTTCAGCTCAGGTGAATTTTTTTTTCACATGCCAAAAATGAATGATTTAGATTGGAGAGTCTAAAGAGTAGAGAAGCAGTTTAAGCCAATTGGAGATGAAGGAAAATACTTTTTAAGGCTGAGAGCTACATAGAGATAGAGCTAGATCTTAAGAGCCTAGTGAAGCTATTCTCAAAGTGTATATCTCATCCTCCAGGTCACTACCACTCAACATGTGGTCCATAGACAAGCAGCAGCAGCATTTCCCTTCAAATACAAAATTTGTTGCCCAGACCTTCTCAATCAGAATCTGAATCTTGTCTTTGACAAGATGCCCAAATTATCTGAGTTTACACTAAACTTAGAGAAGCACTAGTCTAAGAAATGTAGAGTCATTAAGCTTTCATATGGAGAAGTGTCAAACTCATTTGTATTATGGAAGGGGGGTTATAGAGAATGGAGTAGGGGACTGGTATGGAGGTAGAGAGCAGTTACAAGAATATTACAATAGTTTAGGCATGAAATGATGTGGGCTTGACCATCAAGATGAGATGCGAGAAAAAAAAGAAAACATCTAGATTTAATATATATTTAAAAGGTAGAATCAGCATGACTTGGTGACTAATTAGATATGGATTTGAGAGACAAGAGAGGTGTGAAGTAAGGTAGGGAGATACCTAGGTTGTCTCCCAGGCAGGTTGAAGGGGCAAATGATGGTACAACCCTCTTTAAGCACAAAAATACAGAAAAAAATATAAGTACAGAAAGGAAAAATTATCATTTTAGCTTTGGACATGTTGACACCTTAGGTGTTGTAGAAAGCAAGTGGAAATTCTGGTTGGAAAACTTCACAGTACCATTGTGAGAATTAAAAAAGGCATTGTAGCACAAAGACATAGCAAATCATAAACCACTATACAAATACATATAATAGCATTTGAAACAACTTTCAGACTTTTTTCCTCTGTGGTTTTTTAATATTCTGTTTTTGGTAAAGTAAGACATGATTAACAGGCTTAATTATTGTCCTTGTAAAACCTTAACCTGGAGTCTAACAGCAGACAGAAAGCTGAAAACCAGTGATAAAGTTAGGAAATAAGAAACCTAGAACATGGGGAATAGTGAATGGTTGTTTTAGTGTTGACTGAAGGAGAAAATACGTACATAATCAGAAGTCACTGATAGTATGTAGTGTAGAGTTAGTTACATTGTTCAGTGTGGTAGCAACTAGCCACATGTGGCTATTGAACTCTTGAAATGTCACTCATCAAATTGAGTTGTGATGTGGGTGAAAAATATGCACAGGAGTCAAGACTTCATATAAAAAAGAATATAACATTATTGTTAATGTATCATTAACATTGATTTCACCTGTTGCTTTTCATTGTAGGTGGGTCCCATTTGTGACCCACATTGTATTTCTACTTAACGGTATGGAATGGAGCATGACTATGAAACAGTTATTGAGTCCCTTGGTTCTTGCTTCTCATCCTGCACAAACCTTCACCTGTGTCACGTGGACTGGCTTGCCAAAGGTTTCCAGTTCCATCTTGATTTTCTTCTTTGCTCATTGCTTGCCACCAGGAAGTAGTGTAGGTAATGGAAGGAGATGGTCTATGCTTTGCCAAGTTCTCTTTAACAGATCTTCTGCTCTCTTCCAGCACAGCCTGTTCCTTGATTTGTCTGCCACCATAAGTGATCTCTTGAAATTGGGTCAAGGCGATGAGGGTTGGAAGGAATCCTCAGGATAATCTAATCCTCTATCCTTCATTTATGGATAAAAAATGAGGTCCAGAAAATGAGGTGCTGAGGTCCAGAAATGTCACTAAGTTTTGTCCACTATTTAAAACTTTTCCCCCAATTGGACCCCGGTGACCCAGAGTTTTGTCTTCTGAGGTAAGAAACTATACAAAGATGTGGGAGGAGGTACAATGCGGATTTGAACACTTCTTGGAGATAATGGGAGAAGAGTTAAGGGATTTGTTTTATGAAACTTCTGGTTCATCTGGAGAGAGTTTGCTTAGAAGAGGAGAAATTAATCATTTATAGAGTGTGGGAGAGATTTAGGGGGAAAAATGTGGGAAGATGCACAGAGATCCAACAAGAAATGAATAAAAATTTTCCAAGAAGCAGTGAAGGCTTTGTCTCTAACCATGCATCATAGTAAGTTGTCTAAATAGAAAATGTTACAAAAAGATACATGTAGAAGCCTCACTGCCCTGTATTTTCTCCTTTAGATATAACTGATAATGGCTAGTAGTATTTAATTTGGTTATAGACTGGGAAAACATGTGACACTTCTGTGATGCACCAGTTTTTCAATATCATTATCAGACCATCTTTCCTCTGGCTGGAAGAAACTTTGAAAATACAAGGCAGAGTAGTTTGCTAAGGCTGCTGTAACAAAGTACCACAAACTGGGTAGCTTAAAACAACCAAAATGTATTGTGTCACAAATCTAGAGGATAGAATTCTGAGATCAAGGTGTCAGCAGGGCCATGTTCCCTCCAAAATGTGCAGGGGAGAATTTTTCCTCACCTCTTTTTGGCTTCTCCTGGTTTACAGGCAATGCTCAGCGTTCCTTGATTTGTAGCTGTAGCACTTAATCTCTGCCTGTATGATCATATGATGTTCCCCCCCTCATATGTCTGTATCTCTTTGTCTCTTCCCCTTTTCTCATTACCACAAAAGTCCTATTGGAGTAAGAGCTTCACCCTATTCCAATAGGACCTCATCTTAAATAATTACAACTGCAATAACCCTCTTTCCAAATAAGGTCACACTATCAGGTACTGAGGATTAGGACTTCAACATATCTTTTTGGAGGATACAATTCAACCATATCAGGATGTTCCTTCTCTGTGCATGCATTACATTGAATAGAAAGTTTACCTAAGACTTTGGATCCAAAGAAGATGCCATTAACCCAATTCTCCCTGCTCCTCCCTGCCTAATAAAATTATAGGTGTTATAGGTTAAACCCTGGAAATAACAAAAAAAGAAAAGGAGAACTCTAAAATGTGTTAGGAAGATGGTAAACTGGGAGGAAAGACACAGCAGCAGGATGTCTTACATTTTTCCACCCAATAGAAAAAGATGACTCAGACCCTACATTTTCCGACCCCAAACTAGCAAAGGAAGACAGTCTAGGTTGGCTCACTCCTCCTGCAGATCAAATAGATCCTCTGACAACACCAGGTAACTGTCATACCCTTCAAAAGGGGAATCAGTTGGGAGCTCCACTACCAATAAATGGCCAGGAGAAGCACTTTCTTTTCCACTGGGCCTGAGACTCCCGTCTCCAACCAAAAGACACTGAAGGGGCCCAGCAGCACCAAAAGGGATCTCACCAAAACAAGCCTGGTCCATGAGTCTCATTGTTTCCCTAGGCCTGGGACTCTTCTTCCCCACTGGAATCATGGGATGGCCAGTGGGTACCTTTGTGGGAGATCTTGCCACAATAAGCTCCCGGCCCAAAAAATGCTCTCCATCTCCCACAGGCAGGAATAATATCTTTACTACAGGGGCCTGGCCAGGGAAGCCTCTTTCACCTCATAAGCCTGAGACTCCCCTACCCTAATGAGAGAAACCTGCTAGCTGAGTATGTAGAAACCCCTCTCACACCTTAGGCAGCTTCAGTGGGGACCAACAGGATCCCAGTAGCACCAGATAAGCAAACCAAAATACTACTACAAACACTTTAAAAATTAAACTGTCATTGGGACCACAGTCCACAAATGTAGGCCAGGACCTGCAGGATAAACCTAAACAGAATGACTGCATGCTAAAATAAAAGATTTAAATAAGGCCTGGAGTCTCTTAACATAATAGACAAAATGTCCAGGGTACAGTAAGAAAAAAAAAATAACCT
Organism: Mirounga angustirostris; assembly: GCF_029215605.1. Taxonomy (NCBI): domain Eukaryota; kingdom Metazoa; phylum Chordata; class Mammalia; order Carnivora; family Phocidae; genus Mirounga; species Mirounga angustirostris. The sequence goes on along the minus strand of NW_026991709.1, from coordinate 137,838,026 downwards.
GTCAGACTGAGAACCAAGAAAATTACAAGTTGAATGAGAAAAAAACAATCAAATGATGTCAATACTGAGATGAATTAAATGTTGGAATTATCTGACAAGGATTTTAAAGCAGCTGTCATAAAAATGCTTACACAATCAAGTACAAATTTCCTTGAAATGAATGAAAAAATAGAAAATCTCCACAAAGGAAGATAAGTTATTTATTTATTTTTCTTTCTAAAGATTTTATTTATTTATCAGAGAGACAGACAGACAGAGGAAGGCAGAGGGAGAAGCAGGCTCCCCGCTGAGCAAGGAGCCCGATGTGGGACTCGATCCCAGGACCCTGGGATCATGACCTGAGCCAAAGCCAGACGCTTAACCGACTGAGCCACCCAGGCGTCCCAAGATAAGTTATTTTAAAAGCACCAAGTAGAAATTATAGAACTGAAAAATGCAATAAGAGAAATTAAGAAAATCACTGCATTGACTTAATAATAGAGTGGAGATGACATAAAATTGGTGAATTTGAGGACATAAAAATGGAATTTTTACAATTTGTGTCTGTGTGTGTGTGTGTGCCTGTCTGTCTCTCTCTCCCTCTGTGTGTGTCTGTCTCTCTCCCTGTGTGTGTGTGTGTCTCTCTCCCTGTGTGTGTCTGTCTGTGTGTGTGTGTGTCTGTCTCTGTGTGTGTCTCTCTCTCTCTCTCTCTGTGTCTCTGTCTCTGTGTGTGTGTGTCTCGGTGTGTGTGTGTCTCTCTCTTTCTGTGTGTGTGTGTGTGTGTGTCTCTCTCTCCCTGTGTGTGTCTCTCTCTCCCTGTGTATGTGTGTCTCTGTGTGTGTGTGTCTGTGTGTGTGTGTCTCTCTCTCTGTGTCTCTCTCTGTGTCTCTTTCTGTGTCTCTTTCTATGTCTGTGTGTGTGTGTCTGTGTGTGTGTCTGTATGTGTCTCTCTCTGTGTGTCTCTCTGTCTCTCTTTCTGTGTCTCTTTCTCTTTCTGTGTCTCTTTCTCTTTCTGTGTCTCTTTCTCTTTCTGTGTCTCTTTCTCTTTCTGTGTCTCTTTCTCTTTCTGTGTGTCTCTGTGTGTGTGTGTCTGTGTGTGTGTATGTCTGTGTGTGTGTGTCTCTGTGTGTGTTTGTGTCTTTCTCTCTGTGTCACTCTCTGTGCCGCTCTCTGTGTCTCTCTGTGACTATCTCTCTGTGTGACTCTCTCTCTCTGTGTGACTCTCTCTCTCTGTGTGACTCTCTCTCTCTCTGTGACTCTCTCTCTCTCTGTGACTCTCTCTCTCTGTGACTCTCTCTCTGTGTCTCTCTTTGTGTCTCTCTCTCTTTGTGTCTCTCTGTGTGTCTCTCTCTCTGTCTCCCTGTCTCTGTCTCTCCATGTGTCTTTCTATGTCTGTCTCCATCCTTCTGTGTGTGTCTCTGTCTGTCTCTGTATCCACCCTTCTGTGTGTGTGTGTCTCTGTCTCCATCATGCTGTCTGTCTCTCTCTCTCTGTCTCTCTCTCTCTGTCTCTGTCTGTCTGTCTCTCTGTCTCTCTGTCTCTCTATCTCTCTGTCTCTGTCTCTATCTCTCTGTCTCTCTGTCTCTGTCTCTATCTCTCTCTATCTCTCTCTACCTCTCTCTCTGTCTCTGTCTCTCTGTCTCTGTCTCTCTCTCTCCGTCTCTCTCTCTCCGTCTCTCTCTCTCCATCTCTCTCTCTCCATCTCTCTCTCTCCATCTCTCTCTCTCCATCTCTCTCTCCATCTCTCTCTCTCCATCTCTCTCTCTCCATCTCTCTTTCTCCATCTCTCTCTATCTCTACCTCTCTACCTCTCTACCTCTCTACCTGTCTCTGTCTCTACCTGTCTCTGTCTCTACCTCTCTCTCTGTCTCTACCTCTCTCTCTGTCTCTCTCTCTCTGTCTCTCTCTCTCTGTCTCTCTCTCTCTGTCTCTACCTCTCTGTCTCTCTCTCTGTCTCTCTCTCTATATATATATCTCTCTCTGTATCTCTCTCCATCTCTATCTCTGTATCTCTCTCCATCTCTATCTCTGTATCTCTCTCTCCATCTCTCTCTGTCTCTCTCTCTGTCTCTATCTCTCCATCTCTCTCTCTGTCTCTATCTCTCCATCTCTCTCTGTCTCTATCTCTCCATCTCTCTCTCTGTCTCTATCTCTCCATCTCTCTCTGTCTCTATCTCTCCATCTCTCTCTGTCTCTATCTCTCTGTCTCTGTCTCTATCTCTCTGTCTCTCCGTCTCTCTATATATATCTCTCTATCTCTATCTCTCTATATATCTCTCTGTCTCTATATATATCTCTCTCTATATATATATATATCTCTATCTCTCTCTCTCTATATATATATCTCTATCTCTATATATATCTCTCTATCTCTATATATATCTCTCTATATATATCTATCTCTCTCTATATATATCTCTCTATCTCTCTATATATATCTCTATATATATATCTCTCTATCTCTCTCTATATATCTATCTCTCTATATATCTATCTATCTCTCTATCTCTCTCTATATATGTCTCTATCTCTCTATATATGTCTCTATCTCTCTCTATATATATCTCTATATATATCTCTCTCTATATATATCTCTCTATATATATATCTCTCTATATATATATCTCTCTAGCTCTCTCTATATATCTATCTCTCTATATATATATCTCTATATATATATCTCTCTATATATATCTCTCTATATATATCTCTATCTCTATATATATCTCTCTATATATCTCTATCTCTCTCTATATATCTATCTCTCTATATATATCTATCTCTCTCTCTATATCTCTCTCTCTATATCTCTCTCTATCTCTCTATATGTCTCTATCTCTCTATATATATATCTCTATATATATATCTCTATATATATATCTCTATATATATCTATCTCTCTCTATATATATCTCTATATCTATCTCTCTATCTCTCTCTATATCTATATATCTCTCTCTATATATCTCTCTATATATATCTCTCTATCTCTCTCTATATATCTCTCTATCTCTATATATCTATCTCTCTCTATATCTATCTCTCTATCTCTCTATATATATCTCTATCTCTCTCTATATATATCTCTCTATATATATCTCTCTATATATATATCTCTATATATATATCTCTATATATATCTCTATATATATATCTCTATATATATCTCTCTATCTCTCTCTATATATATCTCTATTTCTCTCTCTATATATCTCTCTCTCTCTCTATATATATATCTATATATATCTCTCTCTATATCTATCTATATATATCTCTCTCTATATCTCTCTCTATATATCTCTCTCTATATATATATCTCTCTATATATCTCTCTCTATATATATCTCTCTATATATATATCTCTATATATATATCTCTCTATCTCTCTATATATATCTATCTCTATATATATCTCTCTATCTCTCTATATATCTCTCTCTATATATATATCTCTCTATCTCTCTCTATATATCTCTCTATCTCTCTCTATATATCTCTCTATCTCTCTCTATATATCTCTCTATCTCTCTCTATATATCTCTCTATCTCTCTATATATATCTCTCTATCTCTCTATATCTCTCTATCTCTCTATATCTCTCTATCTCTCTATATATCTCTCTATATATCTCTCTATCTCTCTATCTCTATATATCTCTCTATCTCTCTATCTCTATATATCTCTCTATCTCTCTATATATATCTATCTCTCTCTATCTCTCTATCTTTCTATATATCTCTCTATCTCTATATATCTATCTCTCTATATATATCTCTCTATCTCTATATATATCTCTCTATCATCTCCCTCTCTATATATCTCTCTATATATATCTCTCTCTATATATCTCTCTCTCTATACATCTCTCTCTCTATACATCTCTCTCTCTATACATCTCTCTCTATACATCTCTCTATATATCTCTCTCTATATATCTCTCTCTATATATATCTCTCTATATATATCTCTCTATATATATCTCTCTATATATATATCTCTGTCTCTATCTCTGTCTCTGTCTGTCTCTCTCTGTCTCTGTCTGTCTCTGTCTCTGTCTCTCTGTCTTTGTCTCTGTCTGTCTCTGTCTCTGTCTCTGTCTGTCTCTGTCTCTGTCTGTCTCTGTCTCTGTCTGTCTCTGTCTCTGTCTGTCTCTGTCTGTCTCTGTCTGTCTCTGTCTGTCTCTGTCTGTCTCTGTCTCCCTCTATCTCTGTCTATATCTCTGTCTATATCTCTATCTCTGTCTATATCTCTATCTCTGTCTCTGTCTGTCTCTGTCTCTCTCTCTGTCTCTCTGACTCTGTCTCTCTCTGTCTCTATCTCTCTCTCTCTCTGTCTCTATCTCTCTATCTCTCCCTGTCTCTCTCTGTCTGTCTCTGTCTCTCTGACTCTCTGACTCTCTGACTCTGACTCTCTGACTCTGACTCTCTGACTCTGACTCTCTCTGTCTCTCCCTGTCTCTCTCTATCTCTGTCTCTCTCTAGCTCTGTCTCTCTCTAGCTCTGTCTCTCTCTAGCTCTGTCTCTCTCTGTCTCTGTCTCTCTCTGTCTCTGTCTCACTCTGTCTGTGTCTCACCCTGTCTCACCCTGTCTCTGTCTCACTCTGTCTCACCCTGTCTCTGTCTCACTCTGTCTCAGTGTGTCTTTCTGTGTCTCTTGCTCTCCCTCTGCTCTCTGCCTCTCTGTCTACAGAACTGAAAGAAGTGTTCGTAGTCTAGCTCCATTTCAGAACAAGATCTAGCAAGAACAAAGTTAGTATTCGCTTTCTCCTTTGTTAAAAAAAAATCATACAAATCACAAGTTATTTAACATTTATTTATTGCCTATATGACCCACACTAATAAAGCATTCAAAAGTAAGCCTTTTGATAGTTAACCCCTGAAGAAAATAACAATGATATTATAAATTACAAATATTTTCATAGGATAAATAAGTCACAACATTATCAAATATGGCCAAAAAGAGAGATCTAAAGATTGCTTGATGTAGTTTTCTAGGAATCCAAGAACATCTTTTTTTTATGATTACAAAAGTTTATTTAACAAAAAAGTTCAATATGAAAGTGCACATGACCTGATTTTTATATTGTAGTAAAACAGGTGCTATGGAGGGGCGCCTGGGTGGCTCAGTTGGTTAAGCGACTGCCTTCGGCTCAGGTCATGATCCTGGAGTCCCGGGATCGAGTCCCGCATTGGGCTCCCTGCTCGGCGGGGAGTCTGCTTCTCCCCCTGACCCTCTCCCCTCTCATGTGCTCTCTCTCTCAGTCTCTCTCTCTCAAATAAATAAATAAAATCTTTAAAAAAAAAAAAAAAAAACAGGTGCTATGGAGAGGGGACATGTGGAAGCAGTTGATTTCTTTTGATGAACACACCCATTGTTTATACATGTTCCAAGGCTTCTAATATGATGATACTATTTCCTCGTATTACCACCATTCCAATATTGTTCTGTGGTCCACCAGTTGCCATCTCCACACATTCATCTATCACAAGATTCATAAACAGATCGAACCCCTGCAATATTCCCTGGACATGTCTGCCACCATTTAATTTCAATGATAATTTCTTGCCCATAAATTTTTTCAACTTGGGAGGGTGAGCTTTGCTCATGATGTCTACTCAGCCAGGAACATCTCTTTTTTAAAGAATTCAGGTCCCAAATTCTTACCTAGACTCTATATGGACTGATAGATGCAGCACATACGGGTTAATTATTTTTGCTTCTGTGTAATGCACTGAATACAGCTTCCCATGTTTTATTCAATAAATGAGCCCAATTCCTTTTTCTCCAGGCATAATTCATGATTGAGCACCAACTTCTCTTCAAATCTAAATTAATGTGAAACTATATATATAGTGATAGTTTTGCTTATGAATATCAGTACTTAATCTGTCCCACATGGCAAGTAGTTCAATCTGTAATATCACTTTATGGGGTTTGTCTTTTTATATTACCCTATTTAAATTACCATATTAACATAAGTATGTAACTAAAGATACTCTAAGGATGTAAACAAAATAAACCCTGAGAAAAATATGTGCTATCATTATGAACCAAAGAGTCTGCCTTCTGAAGAGGTTATTTACAATAATACACAGAATTAGTGAGGAATGATGAACAAGGAAATACCACAGTTGATTTACTGCAAGGAAAATATGTAGCAGTCTATGTGTAGTGTGTGAGCCCCAAGACCTTCTGATGCTATTTCCTCCCCAAAAGAGTCTTACAGGCCCAGAGGCTAGAGCTTTGAAATTGCTCTGGAGCCAGGGGACAAGTATGTCTAAAGGAGAGATGGAGAATCTACACTTATTTTTTTTTCTACACTTAATTCTGATGCATGATCTACTGAAAAAATTTGGAGAAATCAGTGTACCAAAGCAAAGTCAGCAATCTTTTTCTGAAAAGGTCCAGATAGTTGATATTTTAGACTTTGGGGGCCAAATGATTTCTCTTGAAACTATTCAACTCCAGCAAGAAAGCAGGCCTACACAATATGTAAACAAACAGTCATGGCTGTGTTCCAGTGAAACTTTGTTTACGGATACTGAAATTTAAATTTCTTCTAACTTTCACATATCATGAAATATTCTGTTTGATTTTTCAGCCATTTAAAAATGTAAAATCCATTCTTAGCTCTCAGGCTGAACAAAAATAAGTGGGAGCCAAGATTTGTCCTGCAGACTTGATTTGCTGAACCCTATATGAAATTACCAATGGTATCAATATTTCCTTCATGAGTAATGATTATAATTTAGTTTATATTGCTTCAGACCTACTGGAAGAACTCAGCATTGATTATTACTTTTCTTTCCTTTTTGAGTTAATATTGCTTAAATAGCTCAAAATCCTATGTAACTTGAAAGCTGACAGTAGAAAAGATTGAAACTGATCTGTTTACATAAGCAGCATGGAATATCAAGGCATTATCCAAATTCTCTGCATTACAAATAAGTGGTGTTTTGTATCTAAGTTAATCAGTTTGAGACTCATCAGCGACAAAATTAGAAAGAATTCTGTCCAGTTCTCCATTTCATTTGTGTAGTTGTAGTTACTGCATGATGCATGATGGTCCATTTATGTAATATGACTTTAAATGGTGTTGGTTTAATTTGAGTAGTTTTTTAATTAAAGCAAACCAACATTTTCTGCTTCATTGCCTAACAGTGTAAATTACGAATGAGGATAATGCAGGAATATGAAAATATGGATAATCTAAAGATGATGATTCAAGATACTTCTCCCATATATTTTCTCTTAATGAAATACAAATAGGGCTTTTACTTGTTCTGTTAAACTACAGTGTAGGGCTTCTGCTGCCTCTCTCTTTATGCCACTGTAGGTAAATATAGGTTATAATATATTTCATTTTGAGGGAAGGGGCTCACACCACCAAATGCAATCTAACTGCAGTTAAATGGTCTAGATAAATAACAAATACAGACAAGAAGGAGGCTTATAATTATTGAGGAACTATTTGTGGGGGTTTTTTGTTAACAGAATTCATATGACTGAATCCAAAAATTCATTCAACAAGCACTTTTTGAAAGCCTACTGTGATTCAGACAAGCTGTAAGGCTAAATAACCCAGATAAGCCTTCCCTCACAGACCTTCCAATCTAGTGGAAAAAGCCATATAATAAACAAGCAAGCAATTAAATATTTAGTTTGCCATATGGTGATAATAAGATAACAGGGAGAAGGGACTATGATTTGGCAATAACTACTACTTTCTATTGGGTGGTGAAGAAATAGACTGTGGAGGTGATATTTGAACATAAAGAACTAAATGAATGGGAAAGCAAGCCATATGGATATCTGGGAGAAGAGCATTCTCAAACAGAGAACAGCAAACACAAAGGCCCAGAGACGGGACTGTGCTAGGAATGTTCCAGAACAGCTAGGTGGCCAATGTGAATAGAGAAAGGCGGGGGGGGAGGATACTCCATAAAGACAGGTATTTTTCTCTGCTTTGTTCACTGTTGGATCCTCTGCATATGAGACAGTGTCTAGCACATAGCAGGTACTAAATATCTGCAGAATGAATGAATTAATTAATAAATGTATAAGAACAGAGAGAAAGAGGGATGCCTGGGTGGCTCAGTCAGGTAAGTGTCTGCCATCTGCCTTCGGCTCAGGTCATGATCCCAGGGTCCTGGGATGGAGCCCCACATCAGGCTCCCTGCTCAGTGGGAGCCTGCTTCTCCCTCTCCCTTTGCCTGATGCTTCCCCGGCTTGTACTCTCTCTCTCTCTCTGTCAAATAAATAAAATCTATAAAAAAAAAAAAAAAAAAGAACAGAGAGAAAGAGAGGGGTGTAGATCACATAGGACCTCATAAGTCAACTGTAACAACTTTGGATTTTACTAAAGTAAGAATAGCAGCCATTCAAGGGATCCAAGCAGAGAAGTATCATGATCTTCTTTGGATTTTTAGAGGATCACTAGATTTACAGTAGATTAGACTGCAGGGAGGAAGGCCTGAGCAGGAGAACAGGAAGAAGGTTAATTCAATAATAAACGCATCTGACAGTAGAATCAGCAGACTCTGCACAACAATGATTTAAGATCTGAATTATAAGGATGTATAAAACTGGTGGGATGTTATATATTAAGTATGGTGGCAAACTAAGCTATAAGGTAGTGAACTAGAGCTAGCTGTGTATTCCAGCTAGATTTTCATGGGAGTCAGGGTACAACTGATGATCTGAGCTTCAGTGTTGTAAATTTAGATTCTTTTGATCAGTTCACACATGGTAATCTGGCTCTTGAACTCGTATCAACTAAATTCCCACAAAGAAGACTGTAGACATATGCTGCAGAACAATACAGGTTATTGGCATCAACAGAACCTGATGAAGGGGTAGGCCAACCAGATGGTTTCTAGGTGCAAATTTATAAAGGCTACAAAAGCATTACTATAATTATATCGCAACTGAAAGAACTGTTTTTATCTAGACTCCTCTCGGAGAGACTACTCTCAAAAGATAGCCACCCAGTGAACCATGTCCCCAGGATTCATAGTCTTGTGTAATCATCTACTCTCTCCTTGTATCTGGGCTGGGCCTGTGACTTTCTTCTTACCAATGGAATGAGGTGGAATTGACCCTGAATGACTTCAGGGGCCAGGTCAGAAGAAGACATCTACTTACCATCTTCTTCTCTTGAAACATTTGTTCTGGGGAAGCCATCAGCTATGTAAAAAGTCCATCTACTCTGCTTAGAAACCACATGGAGGGGTTATACAGACATTCTTTCAAGGCAGGAAACCTGTTTTGGACCCTTTAGACCAGACTAGCTACTAGGCAGATACCACCAAGTGACTCTACTCAAGAATCACCCTACCAAATCCTCCCTAAATTCCTGACCTGCAAAAATCATGTAAAAATAAAGTTGTTGTTTTAAGCCACTAAGTTTTGAGGTCATTTGTTATATAGTACTGGTTAACCAGAACAGCAGTGTTTGTGATTGGTAGGAATAACTTAATAAACCACTCAAGTAGAAGCAATATCCCTATGGGGAATAATCAAATGGTCACTGAAGATTATTAAGCCAAATTCCAATGAAAATGACCAGGTGCAGTTACATACATTTGTGGTATACATGCTTGGAGCAAAATGTTTTAGTTGCTGAGAGCAGAAGAGAGGAGACATGGCCACCAGTGGTCTTTGTTCTCACACAGCACAAGACACCCACATACGTGGATCTAACCTGGGGCATTGGCCACTGTTTCTCTGGTAAGGACACGCATTTGGAAGAAAAACAAATCATATATCAGAAGGTTGCTCTTTGAACAATGGATTGGCACATACAGAGCAGATATCTTTATCAGAATAATTCTTCATTTTTGTCATTTGAGATACAAACTAGATGTTTGAGATGGAGACTAGATGTTTGAAATTCCTCAAAGGACAAAATTCTGACTTCTTTTTAACAAAGGCTTATATTGTGTTTTCCTGACTGGTTTGGGATAGAAAATACTAAAAGCTATTACTGCCATGTTTCTAAAATCTTCTTGTACTTCCATTCTTAATGCAGGAAAAATAACACCATACAATGTGATTTGACCACTATCCTCTAAGATTTCAAGGAACAGGCATATTCTATGAATTTTCTAAGTGTCTGTCAAGACACATCTCAGCAAAACTAGGTAAGTTTAGCTTTTTTCTCACTTATGGGATTCAGTATGTAGACAGTTAATTAGTGTGTAGTATCATTTGGCTTGGAAAATACTGTTTAGAAGACTTATGACTGAAGAACTTCCTTTGGTCTTTGGTATAATTCATGAGAACAGTAATACTTAACAATAGCCAACTTCTAAGGAATGTTCATTTGTGGCAAGTACTATACTAAATAAGTCTTACAAATGTCACAAACACAATGAGGTAGATATTATTGTAATTTATATTTTATGTATTAGAAAGCTAAGATTCAGAAAGCTTTAATTATTCACTCAGAAGTACCTCATTCCTAAGTCTGTGTTCTTAAAACACTACATTATACATGGTTATAATAAGTCTAGGCCTGCCTGCAAGAGTTTCTAAACTTTGCTAAAAGGATAATTTTTTTAGTTTAGAAGTTCATCTCAGTCTTCAAAATATAAAAGAACACATTTGTATGATTTGTTCATCATTAACACTGGAAAACTATGGAAGTATTAATTTGGCATTAGATTACCATCATATAATGCCATATGTAATTGAAAAAGAATTGCTATCAATCAAAGCAACAGAAGAGTTCACCCTCAGGAAAGCATTTAACTGAACTCTTATACTCTTGAAATAAATATGAGAAAAATAATAAAGTCTTGAAAAACATCCAAACCCATTTCACATGTGATTCTAGCAGGCTTCTCTTCATTTATTTGGCCTTTAGGATTTTCATACATTGATGTTATGCCCACCAAAAAAAAAAAAAAAAAAAAAGGAAAAATAGCCATGATTGAAAATATGGATCTTATTTAAACACAGAAAAATTCCAATTGCAACACCCAGTATTCTGGGTGCTGTGTTTTATCTTTTTTTTTTTTTTTGGTGGCCAAAAAACATAAATTTGTTTAATGTGAAAACTGGTAAAGTTGGGCGTTCCCATTTAAAGGGTGTTGAGCTAGCCTCTTTGCCTTCCAACTAAAATATCTTTGAAGTTAGAAAAGCTCACAACGACGCTAAAAATCAACACAAATGATTTAAGGTCAGCATCAAGAAGGAGTTTCTATCAGGCTGATGAAACCAGATGGAGAAAAACCAGAGTACGACCAACTGATGTTTTGCCCCATGAGATAGAGCATCCCTTCCTGCTTAAAAGAATGGAGTAAATATTTCATCCCTTTTCTATTTTCCCCAACTGGATGTGGGGCAATAAGGAAAATGAGCAGCTTTCTCCTGCATGATTCTGCATTTCTGGGTTTCCAGAACCCAGAACTTGCAGAACTTGTAGAACTTGAACTTGTAGCCTCCAGAACTGTAAGAAAATAAACTTTTTTTTTTGTTTAAGGCACCCAGCTTATATTATTCTGTCATGGCAGCTTGAAGCAGACTAGACACACTATTATACAAGGGACTGACTTTTATCATGTGTCTCTCACTTTAGCCCTACAGAGAACCAGGCAATGATGGCAGGAAGTGATTCCAACTTAGTGCTGTAAGTGATTCTCCTTTATGTTAAGAATTATAAAAACTTAATGAATAACATTAAAGAGTACCACAACAAATAGGGAGTAGAGCCATGTTCATGAATATGAAATGCAATATTGTCAGGATATCAATTCAAGACATTCCAAAATGGGACAATAAGATTTTTTATTGTTCAACAAGCTTTTTTGAAAACTTACACAGCACAGCAATAAACCAAGATACTCACAAAGAACACTTGGGAGAAAAAAAAAGAAAAAAGTTTAGGGGAACTTGCTCTTATGATACTAAAACTTGGTATAGAACTTGTAAGTAAGACCAAGATATTTGGTGCAAAGATAGGCAAATAGACCTGAGTAGGAAGACGAGAACCTATATAACATGTATATGGAAGCTTGTTACATAATAGTTGACATTTCAGCTCAGTAGGGAAAAAAAATATATAGAGATGGACTCTGTGGAGGAAAAAGTAAAATTTGATCCCTATCTCACACCAAACATAAAAATCAATTCCAGATGGATTAATGATTTATATGTAAAAGGCAAAATTTCAAAACCATTAGAGTCAATATAGTAGAGTACCTTTATGACATCAAGATGAATAAACCATAAAGCAAACTAAATGTAGGCCTGAGTAGCTATGCTACTACCAGACAAAATAAAAATCAGGACATAAAAGATAAAAAGCAACAATATATGCTGGGAAAAGGAAAAGCATATCAAAAGATGTAAGCTCATGAACACAGGAACCTAAGAATATAGACTCAAAAAATGTAGAGCAACAACTGAGAGAAATAAAGTGAAAAACAGATACATCAACTGGAATTGAAGTTTTCAACATATCCCTCTCAGAATCAAATAAGTTAAACTGCATAACAAAAATAGAAAAAAGTTAAAATATCAAAACTGAACATATGGATCTATATGGAAGTTGACACCCAACCACAGGAGAACACATATTTTCTTGGAATAAAGAAAATAGGTTGCATAAAGTTCCACAATGAGAATCTCAATAAATTTTTTAAAAATTTGTATCATACCTATTATATCATCTATTAGGAAAAAATGGGAAATCAATAATAATAAGTTTAAAAGCTGTATATGTAAACTAAATAACTTGTATACGAAACTAAAGAACTTATAAATAGGTAACCCCCTCTACCAAAGGAGAAAAAAAAATAAGGGAAATCTAAAAACACTAAAAGAAGAAAAACTATGAAAACATTTTATAAAAAATTTTAGGCCATAGCTGAAGTGATATTCAGCAGGAAATTTATAGTTTTAAATGCATACAACAGAAAGCAAAATATACTGGAAAAAATGAGCAATGAAGGAAGATGGGAAAAGAACAATAGAACAAATCCAAAGAGACAAAAAAAAAAAAGAAGGTAATAACAAAGATAAACAAAATAATTAAAGAAATAAAACACATGGAAACAAGAGAGAAGATTAATAAAATCGAAAGCTAGAATTTTGAAAACCTTAATAAGACAGAATGCTGACAAAAGATAATCAAATATCGCTTTCATTTATGAACTTAGATCCAAAGTTAATTAAAGAGATGATAGACAGATGATAGAACAGAATCTTCTAGCTAATATAATCAACAATGTTTTAAAAAAATAAAGTATGCGCAAGATTAATCCCAGTAATTCAAGAAATATCAGGATATCTATCCACACGATACATCATATTAAGGAATTAAAGAAGGAAAAGTGTATGATTATTTGAATACGTGCTGAAAAAATAATGGTAAAAGTTCACCAATTTTTTATTAAAACACTCTGAAAACTAGAAATAAAAATTTCCTAAATTTGTAAACAGCTATAAATCTAAAAGAACTGTACAAACATTATGCCAAAATCGAAAACCATAGACATATTCCAATTAAAATTATAATCAAAAAAAGAATGCTATTATCACCACTACCAAACATAACACTTCAAGTCTTGTCCAGGGTTATATGCTAGGGAAAAGAAATAAGAGGTATAAGCATTTCTTTCCAGATATGATTATCTCCATTGAAAACACAAAAGAATCGATAAACATTAAAATAACAGAATAGAGCCAGGTTGGCATATATAAAGTCTTCCTCTACATCAACAATGACCAAATAGATAATAAGATACTGATTATAGAAATATAAGGAAAAATAAGATGCCACTCAAAGCAGCAATTAAAAATATAAAATATCTATCAGGACCAAACAGGGAGTATACACCACTTTTAGTTTTTTAAAATGGAGGGAATTAAAGTTGCAAATTGGTTTCAAAAGTGATAGGAGAGCTAAAAAGCAAGGAAGGACAGTGAGCCAATCCAGAGAGCAACAACAGAAAGAACCCATTCCCACTGCTAAGTAGGAAAAAGTGTTACGGCTGGAGTCCAGTGGCCAGGCTTACCAGGGAGTAGCTGGAACCGTGGTGGACCTGTCCAACAAGAACTGGAGCTGTGAAGGGGACAGAGAGGAAATCACTGTGGCTTTTCTCTTCTTCCTGCCCTCTAATCTCCCACCACTGCTTCCAATCAACCCAAACAAGCATGAAGCAGCTGACATGGAAGTGTGGAAAGCTCAGCTTATCTAACTAGGATTGTAGCTCCTGTCAGGTGCACCCACTTCCGCAACTCTTGCCTCCAGGTTCTAAGAGCTTCCTCTGATGGGTGCATCAGGCCTAGGGGCAGTATAGGCTTCTAGCTATTGTTCATACCTTGGCTTTCACATCTCTCGTTTCCCTCACCCTATGAGCCTATAAATTGAACTTTTCAATTAAATCCTCTGAGGCGCCATTTGCTTCCTGACTTACAAATGCCAAGTAGGAAATGTTAACTAACACATGCAACAGGACAAAAAACCAAAACAAAACAGAAATTCATTGAACTGTGTTCACAAACTGTGTTTTCTTCTGGGGTCATCTCCCATTGTCAGAAAAGCAAAATTTCAGACTGTAGATTAACAAGGAGAAGATTCTTTCCTAAAATTTGAAATAAGATATAATTCAGTTGATTAAAAACTCAACTCTCTTTTCAAAACTTCTTCCTCCAGTCAGGAAAGTACTTCAACACCAGTTTGACAGTTGTGTTCCCCTAAGGAAAGGTCAAAGAGCTCTAGAAGCAACCAAAAAATGAAATTTAAAAAGTCCTTTGTAGAACATATTGCACCAAGTGCTTCTAATCACTGGTTTCCAATAACTGTCAGATAGGAATCCTGTTTAATTTCTTTAGTTATTTTCTCCTTTTTTATATTCTTGATTTTGAACTTTAAAAATGAATAATTTAGAGAGAATTGAGATTGTCATCTATAAATTTTATCATCCCTTCTTTGGATAACTATGGTATGATGGTTTAAAGGCATTCATAATAGATATCCTCATCCATTATAGATATTTTCAATTTCTGAACAAATTCCTTGGAAGAGTAAAAAGAGTTATGTGTCAATTTCTTAGAAAAAGAGATTGTGAATTAAATCATTTTTATATGCAGGAAAATAATCCAAATCTACCAATACTAATGGCATATGTCACTTTTAGGATTAGAGTTTTACTCCTATTCTTCAAATATCTCTACCTTTATTCTCAAGACCCTGCCACAAACCTAAGCAGACCCTTTTTCCAAAAACTTTTTTCCTCCCTATTTCATTGGGTAATAAATAAAATGCTGTTATATTGACTGTCAGTTTATAAAAAATGAAATGAATTTCATAAAGATTGGTGGTATATGTTCAGGCTACTTTGGGTAGAAATTTCACTGTTTCTCCTCTTGGTGAGATTTCAAGCCATTTCAGTCATAAAAAGGGACAGGAAAGGTCTCTGGATCCCTGGGGGGTCTCTATATTTCCCTGAGAGCGTACTCTTGAGGGCCTTTTACAGTGAAAAAGAGGTTGGTGATTAATTTAAAAACCCACCAATGCAACAATCTACATTGCATGTTTTAAATATATCTAAACCAGAGCCCCCTCTTCATCACAAGCTGTATTTTCATTGCAGTTTGCTTTGTATGGGAGTAGTTACTGGATAGAGCTGGAAATTAAAAAAAAAAATCTATGAAAGAGTAATTCAAACTTGCAAGCTACTCTTTATCATTAGGATGAATAACTTCATCCAGCGTTGTATCTTACGATGTTCCATCATTTTTCCTCTAAGAAGGAAAATAAGAGTTCTATTTTGAGTTCAGGAATTCTAAGCAACTCCTTCAACTGGCTATGCTAGTTATAGGGTAGAGGAAGAGTTTAGGGTTATTTCCCATTTTACTAGAAATTTGTTCATTTTCTTGTGTTTAAAATATCCTATTACATGCTCTGAAAAGACAAAGAAGCAAATGCTTGGAGCAAGGTGTATCCATGAATGGTGCTGCATCTGTTGGTGTTTTTAAGGAACACCATGGCCTCCTTGTAGGAAATCACACCCACAGTAGAGCCTTAAAGATTTGGCCCCATCTGTATAAGCAACCTGACAATTTTTAATTAATTCTATAATTGCTGGCAAGTGCTCATATATTATAGAAAATTATTTTACACAATTGAATTTTAAATGTGTCTTTAAGAATATTTGTTTCATGAAGCTGTTTCCTAGTGTTTCTCAACAGAAAAGTCAGCAAGGATAATTTTTTTATCCCCCATAATAAAGCAAATGTTTAAATAAGTATCTAAGTTTAACATCATACATGTCTGTGGCTAATAATCAATTAACACGTAAGGATGAGAGAAGTATTCCCACGTGCTTCCTTCATTCCCAAGGTCATTGTGAGAAGCTCAGGGGAAAAGCTGAGTCTGTTAAAGACCTTAATAATTTCTAGTGCGTAGTAATTTTCATCATTATCATGTGTCTTTTAGAGATATGAGTGGAAATTAAGGTAATTAAGCCAGCAAATATTGACTTCTATTCTAGAAAATTGCTACTGAAAAAGTGGGAGACAAAGGAGAGAAGAACTCAAAAAGGTAAACACAGTCATAAGAACATATTATTTAAATTTCCTGGAGAAACAAAATTTGGGTTTGAATTAGGCTTCAAACAGGGTTCTTCCACCATGGCACTAATGATATCTGGGGCTGGGTAATTTTTTCACTATGGGAGTATGCCGTAGCATGTAGCATGTTGAGCTGCAAACCTGGCCTCTACTCAGTAGAAGACAATAGTACCCCCTCTTACCAGTTGCAACAACCAAAAATATCTCCAGGCATTGCTAAATATCCTCTGGGAGGACAAATTGTCCCCAGTTGAGAACCACTAGCTTGGAAAAAGGAGTATTTCCTTAGAGACAGGAATAGGTGAGTTCAAGAAATTGACCATGTAAGAAAGGTAAGTGATGCAGTAGGGTTTAAAACTTGCAGACATGATCAAAAGCACCTATGTCGGAGCTCATACTGGAGAGAAAAAAAGGAACAATGATATAAGGGAAAGAATGGGAGGATAGATGAAGAGGTATTAGGAAGGAGGGGGGCAAGGATGAAGCTCTTTGAGAAAAGTAGACAGAGGGAACCCAGGTGGGAATTAGGAGTTGAGACTGGAATAGTCCCTGCTGGAAAAAAGTAGGGGGTAAACTAATTGTCAAATGGGTGATGTTTCTATGAGGATATTGAGGCTCTATGTACAGAAGTGGCCAATCAGAAAGAAGCCAACTGACTGCCTCCTGGAATATTCAGCCAATCATAATTGTCATCTGACCTTCTCAAGGAAAGCTCAATTTCCAGAAGTCACAGCTGAAAGAACTGATTTTGTTATTCACCAAAAATTGGGAATTAACAAAGCCCACAAGCCAGAAAGTAAGATGAGGAAGTATTTTTGTGTAGCTATCAGAGCATTAATTATAATAATTCATCAGAGAAGCAGCAAGGTGGGAAGTAAGGGAAGGAAGGTTTCTCAGTGAGAGAAAAGAAAAGGTTCTGTAAGGTTAACAACGACAGAGATGAATGGAAGTTGTGGTCCAAAAGCAGAATTTGAGCTAGGAATCCATAACAGCTCCAGGTGAAATGAAGAGCCAGAGAAGTTGTTGGAAAAGGAGGAGGATGATAAAACTATGGAGTCAACACATTGGAAAAGTCATAAGCACAGACACTGAAATAACCAAAGAAAAGGGTAGAAAAAGAAGAGTAGAAAAATAGAGCAAGAAAACAGGAGTATAAATGATGTTAATAAAAACAATGTCCTTGGGGCACCTAGGTGGCTCAGTTGGTTAAGCAGCCAACTCTTGATTCTGGCTCAGGTCATGATCTCAGGGTCCTGGGATCAATGCCTTCATGATCAGGCTCCACACTCAGCGGGGAGTCTGCTTCCCCTTTCCCTCTCCCTCTGCCCCTCCCACTGCTTGTGCTGTCTCTCTCTCTCTCTCTGAAATAAATAAATCTTAAAAATAAAATAAAATCTTTTAAAAATAACAAAAGTAAAAACAATGTCCTTAAATTCAAGAAACTTTTAAACTTTCAGATCACTAACTATGTTGACTTTTAAAAGAGAACACTTTAATCCATCATCTGTATCCAAAACTTCTAAATCAAAATGTTCTATAAAGTGCACACAAAATAAATTGCTCTAACTTTAAATATACTTAACAATTTTTCTTCAAATTTGGCTTCCTTTTCATTTCTCATTAAGAGCTGAAATCCTGCCAATGTTGAAGTGTGTAGTTGTACCTATTTTTAGTTAAAGTTTAAAAGACATTTTTATTATCTTTTCCATTATCTCCCCAAGCAAAAACATTTTAGGAAACCTGTTCAAGTTTCCCCCAGATAGGCAAGGATTTTGTTCAAGCATGACAAATTTCACCTCACCACCATTCTTTATTTAATTTTTCCAGTAAAGATTATTTTTACTTTTTTCTGATCCTTTTCATCAGAGAGTAGATGCAATGTGGGGAAAAAATAGCCTTTAAATCAATTCTTTAAACTTATTTCTTTACATTTAAATTAAACTACTTTGTTTTTTAACTGCTTGTAATGCAACATCTGAAGACTAGATTACAGATGGGGCTTAGCTACATACGAAAAGACTGACCTCTAAAACTAAGCAGGTAAGAAGAGGCTAGTATGTTCTTCCTGTTTAAGTCATGTCTATAAGTGGCGGCCAAATCAGTCTTTCTCACATTTGAGAAATATTTTCAATTTTTAATTTTATGTAGTTTATTTTAGAAAAAAATCTATTGGATATGCCTTTTTAAGCTATGTATTCTCCTCCCTTTATTCCAAATATTCTTATTACCCTCCTATTAATCTCACACCTCAACACTTATCAAACTAAATCCAATCTTTTGGATTTTTTTCCATTTCTTCAATTTTGATAAATATCAATTAATCACTAATAAATAGAAATCATTGTAAATTAATTTGAACTGATGGTTGCTATACCCAAACTATGGAAACAAAAGCAAATCATCTAAACTGACTTGCAGTTTTTACTAAAGCCAATCATATGCTTACAGTATGACCCAGAAATTCCATATATATATATATATATATATACACACATATATATATATGCTTACTTCCACCAAAAAGCATGTTCAAAAATATTCATATAAATGTTATTCAGAATATCCAAAAACTGAGATGAATCTAATTGTTGTTATGTTACAGTAAAAAAGAACCAAAATAACAAGTTCAGCAATGTGGCAGGATACAATATAAAGGTTGTAAAAATCAATAGTACTTCCATACAATAGCAGTGAACAACCCAATAATGAAATTAAGAAACAATCTCATTTATAACAACAAAAACAAAGGCATAAACTACCCAGGAATAAAATTTAACAAAAGAAGTATAGGACACATCCAGTAAAATCTATAGAAAATTGCTGAAAGAAATGAAATAAGATCCAAATAAAGGGAAAGATACTCCATATTCATGGTGCAGAAAAGTTAATCTGTTAAAATGGAAATAATCCCCAAGTTGTTCTACATCTTCAGTGTCAACCCTATCAAAATCCCAGCTTTGTTTTTGAAAAAATATTGACAATCTGGACTCATAATAGCCAAAATGATCTTGAAAAGGAACAACAAAGTTAAGGGACTTACACTTTCTGGTTTCAAAACCTACTCCAGATAATGTGGTACTGACATTAAAAAAGACATAAAGATCAATGGAACAGATTTGAGAATCCAGGAATAAACCCTCATGTTTATGGTCAATTGATTTTTGATAAGGGTACCAAGACAATTCAATGGGAAAAGAACTGTCTTTCCAACAAATGTTGCCTGAGAATTGTGATATCTACATGCAAAAGAGAATTTGGTCCTCTCCCTCATATCATATACCAAAATTAACTCATTATAGATCATATACCCTAATGTAACAGCTGAAACTGTAAAATTCCTAGAATAAAACATCAGAGTAAATATTTGTGACTTTGAATTAAGTAATGATTTCTTAGATGTGATACCAAAAGCACAACAGCAAAAGAAAATAGATAATTGGACTTCATTAAAATTTAAAAATTTTGTGCATCAAAGACACTATCAAGAAAGTGGAAAGACAACTCACAGAATGGGAGAAAATATTTCCAAAACATATACCCAAAAGGGTCTTGTATCTTGAATACCTAAAGAAACTTATAAATCAACAATAAAAAGGTAAAAAAAACCTCAATTTTTAAAATAGGTAAGGGAGCCAAATAAGCATTTCTCTAAAGATATATAAATGGCCAATGAGTGCATGAAAGATATCCAGTATCATTAATCTCTAGGAAAATGTAAATCAAAACCACAAAGAGATACCACCTCACATCCACTAGGACTGCTGTAATAAAAAAGATGGACAATAACTAGTGTTGGCAAGTATGTGGAAAAGTCAGAACTCATACGTTGCTGGTGGGCATGTACAATGGTGCAGCCACTATGGAAAATAGTTTGGCATTTCTTCAAAATGCTAAACATTCATAATAACCAAGCAATTGCATCCCTAGGTATAGACCCTAAGAAATGAGAATGTATGTCCACATAAAAACTTGTACAAGAATGTTCAAGCATTATTTAAAATATAAAAAAAAATGAATACAACCTAAGTGTCCATCAACTGATAATAAATATGGTATAATCATAAAATGGAATCTTATCCAGCAATAAAAAAGAAAGACTGATATATACTAAAAGAAGGGTGAACCTTGAAAGTACTTAGCTAAGTAAAAAAGCCAGTCACAAGGACCATATATTTTATGAATCCATTTACATGAAATTTCCAGAATAGGCAAATCTGTAGAGATGGAAAATAGTTTATTTTTTTTAAGATTTTATTTATTTATTTATTTATTTGAGAGACAGAGAATGAGAGAGAGATAGCATGAGAGGGGAAAGAGTGAGAGGGAGAAGCAGACTCCCTACAGAGCAGCGAGCCCGATGAGGGACTCCATCCCAGGACACTGAGATCATGACCTGAGTCAAAGGCAGACGCTTCACCAAATGAAACACCCAAGTGCCATCCAGGCACCTGAGATGGAAATTAGTTTAGTGGTTGCTTGGGGCTTAGAAGGTTTGGGAGGTGAAGGGTGTTAAGCAAGAATGAGGATGATCGCTAATGTGTGTGGGATTTCTTTTGGGGGTGTTAAAAAATTTTTTAAATTGGATTTTGGTGATAGTTGTATAAGTGTTTGAATATGCAAGAAACTGTTTGAACTATGTACTTTCAACAACTCATTGTTGTATTTTCTTTGTTCTGTTTCCAAATGAAGATCCCTTCAGGAAGACCCATGGGAGAAATTCTATATTTTTATATCACTTGATCATTTATTTGTTCTTTGATTTATGGAAACTGATTATTTTTTTTGAGATGCCTGCAAAACAAACAAACAAAAACAAAAACAAAACATAAAACATGTGTGGCCTTTGCCTAACAAGGAATGGGATTTTTCTACATGTATCTTGGATCTCACTGTCACTCTTCACTTTATTCTATGCTTCCACTCATATTCTCTCTCTGCTTCAGTTCTCTGACTTACTCTAACTTGGTTTTATTACATTGTATATATCTTAGAGGTCCATTTCAAGTCATCTTTAGAAAGGGAGATTAAAATGAGCAAACAACAGCAACAGCAAAACAACTTAGTTAAATCAGAATCCAATTAGCTAATCATCTCCGCTCTAGAAGTCAAACACATAGCAGCTCAAGAAATATCCATAGATGTAGACACAGGTGCCCAATTTCACAAAATTTGCTGAAAGAGCATTTTTGGTTTCCTTTATGCTCATCTTAATATCAGAACCCTACTGGCCAGAATGGAATCCTCAGAGGTCTGGAGATTTTGTACATTTTGTTTATTTCTCTAACCCCAGCCACAGGAACAGTGCCTGCCTCATGGTAGGCACTTAATCAGGGTTTGTTGAATTAATTAGTATAGTTTATAAAATGTAGTTTTTCACAACCTCAAAGCCATGGCCACAATTACACCAAATTTCTTACAAACTACCATGAAAATATCAGGTATAGACACATGGTTTATGTGAGAGGCAGAAGTCAATGAAAAGAACCTCATGGATATTGGACAAATCAGATATTCTATTAGTTTTTTTTTAATAGAAAGTTTTTTCAATGGAAATAATAACACAAATTCAGTATGGAATTTTCCATGTAAGACGCTTGCTGCTCTAAATTCTACAAATAAGATTCTCACATAAGTGTAAAGTTTTACCATAAAGTAATCTACAACTTATTTTCTTATAAAATAAGTCATCCCTTTAAATCAGGCAGTATCAATTTCACATGAAGCATTTATGCTACACTTTATAAGAAAGATGGTAAAGGAACTTCTTAAAAAGACATTTAAGGATGGGTAGAACAGAAGAAGGGAGAACAGCAATAAAATATTGTAAGTTGGAAAGCAGATGGGTGAGCGTAATCAAGTTAGCAGGAACTGAAGCATGAGCTAACAACAGGGAACACTGAGAACCAACCTAATCTACACCACGGAATTCTCAAAGGACTCAGAAACTGGCAGCAACAGACATTTCTGAAAGGGGGTGAAGGAGGGAGAGGCTTAAAATAAAAATGATTGCGTAAAAGTTGTAAGAAGTAGTTACTCTCCCAGACACTCCACCACTGCAGGCCACTGAAGGAAAACTCTTCTCTCACCTTAGCAGACTATAATTTTTTTTTCTCTAGAGGGGGCAAATGGAAAGCTTTTGTAACAGGAAGGCTAGGCATTGTTGAAAGTATAACCTCTGAACCAAAAATGAAGACTAAGGGAAAACATGCCTACTGGAGGCTGATATTCCCAACCTTCAGAACACTGGCAGCCAGGCCATCATCCTCCAGGCAGAAAATCAGAAAACTCTCCTCTAGGGAATCCAACTAGCCGAAGAACAAAGATATAAAATGTTCACATTGGAGTGTCTCAGTAAAAAACAAACAGACCACACTATCATCAAGTTAAATGTCAACTAACCCCACTCAGGTGTCAAGAGCTTACAGTTAGCTTTTAGTACAGAAAAACACAACTGATTTTTGTATATTGACCTTTTACTCTGTAAACTCTCTAAATTAGCTTATAGTTGTGGATAATAGTGGTTTGTTGATTCCTTTAAATATTCTACCTAATCAATCACGTCATCTATGAATAGAGATCATTTTACTTCTTCACTTATCTTTGGGCCTTTTATTTCCTTTCTTGCCTGATTGTGAAGGCTAGGCTCTCCAGTTCAATGTTGAATGTAGGGGGTAAAAGTCAACATCCTTACCTTGTTCCTGATCTTTAGGAGCAATCATTTAATGGTTTAACATTAAATATGATGTAAGCAATAGGTTTTTCATATAAGCCTCTATCAGACTGATGAAGTTCCCTTTGTTTCTAATTTGATTAAATGTGTTATTGTGAATGGATATTGAATTTTTTCAAATGCTTTTCTACATCTACTGAAATGATATATTTTCTCCTTTTTTCTGTTAATATGGTGAATTGACTGATTTTCAAATATTAAATCAACTTTGCATTCCTGGAATTTGTTCACCAACATTTTGTTAAGAACCTTTGTGTTTATGGTGGTCCTAAGGGGAAAATACATAGCCATCCAAGTCTCACTCAAAAAAAAAAACCAGAAAAATCCCAAATTCACCCACTAAATCTACACCTTAAAGAACTAGAGAAAAAGCAATAAATGATGCCTAAGCCACGCATTAGAAGAGAAATAATTAAGATTAGAGTAGAGATCAATGAATTAGAAACCAGAAACACAGTAGATCAGATCAATGAAACTAGAAGCTGGTTCTTTGAAAGAATTAATAAGATGGATAAACCACTGGCCAGACTTATCCAAAAGAGAAGAGAAAGGACCCAAATTAATAAAATTATGAATGAAAGGGGAGAGATCATGACTAACACCAAAGAAATAGAAATAGTTATTAGAAATTATTATCAACAACTATATGTCAATAAACTGAGCAATCTGGATGAAATGGATATCTCCCTGAAAACCTATAAACTGCCAAGACTGAAACAGGAAGAAACTGACAACCTGAATAGGCCAATAACCAGTAATGAGATTAAAGCAGTAATCAAAAACCTCCCCAAAAAACAAGAGTCCAGGGCCTGATGGATTCCCTGGGGAATTCTACCAAACATTCAAAGAAGAAATAATACCTATTCTCCTGAAGCTGTTTCAAAAAATAGAAACAGAAGGAAAGCTTCCAGACTCATTCTATGAGGCCAGCATCACCTTAATCCCCAAACCAGGCAAAGACCCCATCAAAAAGGAGAATTTCAGACTGATATCTTGATGAATATGGATTCCAAAATCCTCAACAAAATCCTAGCTAATAGGATCCAACAATACATTAAAAGGATCATCCACCACAACCAAGTGGGATTTATCCGCGGAATGCAAGGGTGGTTCAACATTTGCAAGTCAATCAGTGTGATAGAACACATTAATAAGAGGAGAGAGAAGAACCATATGGTCCTCTCAATTGATGCAGAAAAAGCACTTGGCAAAATACAGCATCCTTTCCTGATTAAAACTCTTCAGAGTATAGGGATAGAGGGAACATTTCTCAAGTTCACAAAATCCATCTATGAAAAACCCACAGCGAATTTCATCCTCAGTGGGGAAAAGCTGAGAGCCTTTCCCTTAAGATCAGGAACACATCAAGAATGCCCACTCTCACCACTATTGTACAACATAGTACTAGAAGTCCTAGCAACAGCAATCAGACAATAAAAAGAAATAAAAGGTATTCAAATTGGCAAAGAAGAAGTCAAACTCTCTCTTTTTGCAGATGACATGATACTTTATGTGGAAAACACTCCACTCCCAAATTACTAGAACTCATCCAGCAATTCAGTAATGTGGCAGGATACAAAATCAATGCACAGAAATCAGTTGCCTTCTTATACACTAACAATGCAACTATAGAAAGAGAAATTAGAGAAATGATTCTATTTACAATAGCACCAAAAACCATAAGATACCTCGGAATAAACCTAACCAAAGAGGTAAAGGATCTGTACTCTAGGAACTACAGAACACTCATGAAAGAAATTGAAGAAGACACAAAAAGATGGAAAAACATTCCATGCTCATGGATTGGAAGAATAAACATTGTGAAAATGTCTATACTGCCCAGAGCAAGCTATACCTTCAACGCCATCCCAATCAAAATTCCAATGACATTTTTCACAGTGCTGGAACAAACAATCCTAAAATTTGTATGGAATCAGAAAAGACCCCAAATCACCAAGGAAATGTTGAAAAAGTAAAACAAAGTTGGGGGCATCATGTGGCCCAATTTCAAGCTATACTACAAAGCAGTGATCACCAAGACAGCATGGTACTGGCACAAAAACAGACATATAGACCAATGGAACAGAATAGAGAGCCCAGATATGGACCTTCAACTCTATGGTCAAATAATCTTCAGCAAAGCAGGAAAAAATATGCAATGGAAAAAAGACAGTCTCTTCAATAAATGGTGCTGAGAAAATTGGACAGCCACATGGCAGAAGAATGAAACTCGACCATTCTCTAACACCATTCACAAAGATAAACTCAAAATGGATGAAAGACCTCAATGTGAGAGGGGAATCCATCAAAATCCTAGAGGAGAACATAGGCAGTAACCTCTTTGACATCAGCCACAGGAACTTCTTTCAAGATACCTCTCCAAAGGCTGGTGAAACAAAAGCAAAAATGAACTTTTGGGACTTCATCAAGATAAAAAGCTTCTGCACAGCAAAGGAACAGTCAACAAAACAAAGAGGCAATCCACAGAATGGGAAAAGATATTTGCAAATGACACTACAGATAAAGGGCTGGTATCCAAGGTCTATAAAGAACTTCTCAAACTCAACACCCAAAAAACAAATAATCAAGTCAAAAAATGGGCAGAAGACATGAACAGACACTTCTCTGAGGAAGACATACAAATGGCTAACAGACACATGAAAAAATGTTCACCATCATTAGCCATCAGGGAAATTCAAATCAAAACCACATTGAGATACCAGCTTACACCAGTTAGAATGGCAAAAATTGACAAGGCAAGAAACAACAAATGTTGGGGCACGTGAGTGGCTCAGTCATTGAGCGTCTGCCTTCGGCTCAGGTCATGATCCTAGGGTCCTGGGATCAAGTCCCACATCAGGCTCCCTGCTCGGCGGGAAGCCTGCTTCTCCCTCTCCCACTTCCCCTGCTTGTGTTCCTGCTCTCACTTTCCCTGTCTCTGTCAAATAAATAAATAAAATCTTAAAAAAAAAAAAAAAGAAACAACAAATGTTGGAGAGGTTGTGGAGAAAGGGGAACTCTCTTACACTGTTGGTGGGAATGCAAGTTGGTACAGCCACTTTGGAAAAACAGTGTGGAGGTGCCTCAAAAAATTAAAAATAGAGCTACCCTATGACGCAGCAATTGCCCTACTGGGTATTTACTCCAAAGACACACACATAGTGAAAAGAAGGGCCATATGCACCCCAATGTTCATAGCAGCAATGTCCGCAATAGCCAAACTGTGGGAAGAGCCTAGATGCCCTTCAACAGATGAATGGATAAAGAAGATGTGGTCCATATATACAATGGAATATTACTCAGCCATCAGAAAGGATGAATACCCAACTTTTACATCAACATGGATGGGACTGGAGGAGATTATGCTAAGTGAAATAAGTCAAGCAGAGAAAGTCAATTATCATATGATTTCACTTATTTGTGGAACATAAGGAATAGCATGGAGGATATTAGGAGAAGGAAGGGAAAAATGAAAGGGGGGAAATTGGAGGGGGACATAAACCATGAGAGACTATGGACTCCAAGAAACAAACTAAGGGTTTTAGAGGGGAGAGGGGTGGGGGGATGGGTTAGCCTGGTGATGGATATTAAGGAGGGCACATACTGCATGGAGCACTGGATGTTACACGAAAACAATGAATTGTGAATCACTACATTAAAAACAAATGATGTATTGTATGGTGACTAACACAACATAATAAAATAAAATTTAAAAAATAAATAAAATAATAAAAAAAGAACCTTTGTGTTTATATTCATGAGTCATACTGTGTGTGTGTGTGTGTAACTATCTTTCTTTTATATATTTTTAATGTTTTTGTTTGGCTTGGATATCAGGGTGTTACTGACCTCATAAAATGAGTTGATTAGGGCAATTGTCCTCTACCTTTGGAAAGATTTTGTATAATATTGGTATTATCTCTTCCTTAAATGTTGAATAGAACCATTTGAACCATCTTGGCCTTAGTTTTCCACATTTAAAACAGACATCCAGACATCCAAGGATTGTTCCTGGTTTGACATTACAATCAACTAGCAAGCTTTGAAGAAATATGCCCCAATAGCAGAGGTTTAGATTTGATTGGTCTGTGGTGTTCCTAAGCATCATTACTTTTTTAAGCCCCCTAGGTTGTTTTGATTATACTCGGAGTGGAGAACCTCTCCTGTAACATGAAAGCTAGAGACAAAAACCACCAGAAAAGAGCAATCTGGAAGAGAGACTGTGCAAGTAAACGACAATTCTAAAAAAAGAAAAAGAAAAAAAAACTACTACTGATATTCTCAAAGACAACAGAGAAGATACTGAGACCATGAAGAAAAGAACAGATGTTAGACTCAGAAGTTAAGTAGTACTGATTTCAAATACTGGATCTCCATATTTTCCTGGTTATGTGACCTTGAGCTAATTAAGTTCTTTGAAACTGTTTCCTCACCTGCAAAACAACAATAATAATAAAATCACCTCTTGAGTTGCTGTGAATATTAAGTGAGACAACACTTGGAAAACAGTTAGGAAAGTGCCTGCCACAAGGTATTAATTAGTAGTATGTAGCAGTCACTCTAGCTGAAACTCCTTTCACGGTGACTTGTTAAATTGAATCAAATAGGAAAAATGCCCTCAGCAGCATTAAATTAAATAAGCTAACTGGTGAAATTACTATCTAAATCTAAAAGGCACCAATGCATTAATGGAAAAGAGTGGAACAAGGGGAAAGGGTGTAAATTAAAATTAGTTAAATGTAGGGATGATTCACTTCTAAAATGTGTCCTCATTTATTATAAAAATTAGCTTGGAAGTTGCTCGCTCACATTTCCTCAGTATTCAGTACAAGTTCAAATTTGCCACAGAAGCCTGGACACTCAACAGCATCTGTGCAAAAATCACAGAACAAACCAGAAGAATGGCTCTCTGGGTGATCGTTCATTAAATATTTTCTTAAGCTTTAATCTCGTTTCAACTTCAGGATTCCCTAATTCAGTAAAGAGTAAAATAAATAACAATTCAATCTACAATTCTCTATTTCTGCTGCAGATTATTCAGACTTCTTAAGGCTAAAGGGAGGAATAAATAAAATAAGGCCTGGAAAGCACATGACTTGGTACATAACCCCAGCAAATGTTCACTGACATCATCGTAATTATCGTTATGACTCAGGGCAAAACTAGCTAATGATGAACTTGAAATTCTTCACATGCAATATGAGAATGTTAGCCTGGAATAGCTCTGTATCCCCTATCTCAAAAAGTCCATTTAGAATAAGTATTTGGGATTCGACAGTTGTTTATTTTCAGTTAGCAATAAATTATGTTGGTAGATATCTGTAATGTTTATTAATACTAAAGATATGCAGAGTGTTTGCTCAGAATCATCTGACCAGCACCATTCATTACTTACCATAACATAGACCCAGCCAAAAATGTGAAAATAGCTTGTTGTTCAAGAGTTAGACTAAGAGAACAGGAACATTCTTAAATTCTGACTTAAATGGCAAGATGCCATTCCCTGGCTAGTTCTTACCTATTTGAACACAAAATTAAAAAAATGACATCCTGCGAGGGAGGCCCATGTCCCATCAGCATCACACCATCTCATTTAAATTTACCTGCATGAGGAGTATACACATTGCCTTTTACCCTTTTGTGGGCTCTTAGACAAGGTGGATAGCAGTAAAGCTCCCTAAGTCTCAGAGAGAGACTAAAAATTACATGTGTCTTAGCTGTCCATAAGCTTTCTATGGAATTGTCAGACCTGAAGTTAATAGTGTTCAGATGATCAACAAAATGTGTTTCAGAACCACCTTTCCCAGAAATTGCCAATAAAGGAAAATAATAAAAATTCTTAGGTTACAAAACACCAAGAGGAAATGGCCCACTTTTCATGCTGCATGACCTGGGAGAATATGAAAAGTCCAGTAACTATCTGCTCCAAAAAATCTCTCCTGGCAATCAAGTAAAATCATCCTTCATAACAAGACCTATTCTTAAAGCTCCTCTTAGTGTCGTTTGCAGAAGGGGGCACCATGTTAGCAACAGCATCTTCAAATGGGAAAAAATCAGTGAGGTCATTACACGACAGGCATCCGGGCAAATGCAGGCAATTTTCTCCTTTTATTTATCTTTGTATTCTTAGGAGCATCTAGCCTACTTAGAGAAAGTAAAAAATAACAATCATCTTAACATTAGGTAAAGGGCCCGAAACTATTTATTTTTAGAGCTATTCAAAAGAAACACACAATTGTACATGCTCACATCAAGAACCCTAATTTTGAGATTGCATCCCTACCTAGAAAATGTCTCTTGATGATTCAGATTCTTCTTTGTATGAGGGCGGCTTATTAGCTTTTAGATCAAAAACTTTTCACTCATGGACCTCCCTCAGCTGCCTGTGGAGACAAGCCATTCCTGCAAAGTTTCCCAGAAGATATATGCCCACCAAGAATTGTCCAAAGTCTTTACTACCAATGTACAACTAGTATCCAGTTGGGAACTTTATACCGGAATGTCAGGGGCCATTGTTTTCACCCATAGGTTAGGAAATGTCTGACTATTTTTTCAAATGCATGTGAATATTTTTTCCTTCTACTCCTATTGATGTGGAAACAAAGGCAAAGGAAAAAATATTAGATTTCCTTACTGCCTATGGCCCATTGACAAGTCCTTGACACAGGTAGAGTAACTTTCCACTGGGAGCTCAGCAGGTGCCCAGATGTTAAAAATGACCTTTTCCTAACAATAGCTAGCCCACTCAAGGTCTTGGAAACCTTGTTTCCAAAATTCCTTAGAGACTTATGCTATCCCTAATCCCCTCCCAATTTGAAAGTATTATAATCAGTCACCCATCACAATCCCAGTGCAGCTCTTTCTGTCCACAGTTCCTGTCCCCTGCTTTAATAATATTTTTTGCACCGAAGACAGCTCAAGAATTCTTTCTTGGCCGTCGGTTCTGAACCCCAACATTTCCTACATCACTATGGTGCTTTACTTATTCTTACTGAGCTTGCATTTCCTAAGACAGTATCTTAGAGAGATTTTACCAAAATGAACCCATGAGATGGTTGCACTGATGATTACAAAACACTGCCATTTGAAAGATTCCCTCCCAAGTTGGGACAGAAGACCAAATCTACAAGGACAGTACCCTTTGCTAGCATTGCTTCTCTCATCAATAGCATTTTTCTTGGAAAACGCTTAGGTAGATGATTTGACTATTTGCACTGTGGATGTACCAAATGTCCACATGATTCTAATTGTCTGTCAAAAAGAAAAATCTTATTAGAAAACTCAGAAGGCATTCGTTGCTTTTACATACTGGTGGTTTTGTGAAGAAGATGTAAATCTTATGTAAACTGACTCTTAATGGGTGATTCACTTAAAGAATGACTTCCTGTTTTGCTATACAAATAAATAACAACTGCTTTTTACTGTCAGTATAATCATCAAGGCAAGGACTCCTTCTGGTGTTAGATTGTATTGTAATTCTTCTTTTTTTTTTTTTAAGATTTTATTTATTTATTTGACAGAGAGAGACACAGCGAGAGAGGGAACACAAGCAGGGGGAGTGGGAGAGGGAGAAGCAGGCTTCCCGCCTAGCAGGACCCTAGGATCATGACCTGAGCCGAAGGCAGATGCCTAATGACTGAGCCACCCAGGCGCCCCAAATTGGCCACTCGTTGATACCTCTGAGACTCAGCAAAATAACAAACTGATTTCCAAAAGCAGCCTTTAGTATACATATGCACTATATATTTAGTATATATATATTTTTTTTAATTAATTTTTTAGAAAAGCCAAACGGCCATACTCCTGCACAAAGAGTTCAGCTGGGCCTGAAAAACAGCCAACCCTGGTTATATAATGAAAATTGACTGTGGCTCTGAAAGCTCACTCAGAAGCTTCCAGCAGGATTTCATCACAACGCAGACTATGGTATTTATATGGATGGGCTAGCTTAATAAGATGTTTCACCAGCTTCTTAACTTTCACTGCAAATATTTCTCCAGAAGCCAAGCCCTCCAATCCCGCTAATTTTGTGGGCTTGAAGTATTAATTATAGCTTAAAATCTACAAAAACAAGCAGAAAAAGCTGTAAGCTTCTATGCCTGTTGCTTTCCACACTGTTTGGTCATGACATTTTTTTTAACGTCTGTTTTAGCCCCACTTAGCAGGAAGTTCAGCATTTTAGAGTCAGTATGATCTATAGATCTTGAAATCTTCCACATATTCTAAGTCCTTAAAGAACCACTTGCCTCATTTTAAAATATATGCTGCATGATCAGGCTTTAAAACAACAATGAGAAAAAATTCACTAAGCTAATGCATGAATCATATTTGGTTGAAATCTCAATTTAACCGAAAGTGACTTTTATTTTAAACTATTTTTGTGACTTAATCAAATGTCTATTCCTTTTATTAAAAGAAACAAACAAAAAATCTTTTACTGTATTCTACCAATTATATAATAAAGATCTTTTTCTAAACCTCTATTGTTATACATATGTGGTTCTTATATGATTGTAATCATCGTGTACATACCATATGATTGCTATTTATTATTTAGCAGAGTTCTCTGTATATCTCCAAAGTTCACACATTTGTCAGACTTATAGGCTATAAAATATTTTATTGATATACCACAGTGAACTAACTCATTTCCCCATATTTGGGCATTTGTCATGACTTTTACAATATATGCATTATGATTTAGTGGTGTAGTAGTTTCCTAGGGATGCCAGGACAAAGTACCACAAACTGGGATAGTTTAAAACAATAGAAATTCATTCTCTCACAGTTCTGGAGAGTAGAAGTCTAAAATCAAGCTGTTGGCAGAGCCGCACTCCTTTTAAACCCTTAAGGGGAAGATCCTTTCTTGCCTCTTCCAGCTTCTGGTATCCCCAAGCTTTCCTTGTCTTGTGGCAGCTTAACTCCAATCTCCATTTGTGTCCTCACATGGCCATCATCCTTCTGAGTCTCTTCTTTTCTTTCTATAAGGACACCAATCATATGAACTAAGGACTGCCCTGCTCCAGTATAACCTCCAAATTAACTTAGCGTACATCTGCAACAACCCTATTTTCATATAATGTTCCTGGAAGGATATGAAATTTTAGGGGACATTTTACCTCCCAGTGCATGTACCCTGAACCATTATTTATACAGGAAAATAAAATGTCTTCACATTTTAATGACATGATTTCCAAAAATATATATGTATGTTATTTATCTTATCTAACCAGTCGGCAGTTTCTGTAAGAAAAAAAATTCTGTTTTTCATATTATTTTTTAAATCCTGATTATCCCACGGACATAAAATCCAACTACTATCCACTATATATGTAAGGGAATAAAAAGGTTTTATAGCCATCCTATATTTAGTTTCATGTCCTCTAATCAATTCTCTTTAACTCCAAAGATAAAAAAATTCCCCCACAGATTCTTATTTTTGACAGAGGTTTCAAATGGAATAAATAGCTATTTATTCCTCAAAGTCTATAGAGGAGATCCCATATCTCAGAAGAGAAGGGAAGCTTATAAACAGAAAAAAAAAAATTTGTATTTCACCCTTCACCATCATCAACATTCTACAAATATTTCTTGATCTTTAAAAAACTCCAGTGTACTCTTTCAAAAAAGGGAACACCCAAAATGTAAGATGAGGATATAGTCTATTCAATGGGGGAAGAGTCTGAAAAGGCAAAGTGCCAAAGTGCATCCATCAGCTTTGCAAACATCCTATGAGAAAGGGATATCTGACATACACATTTCCTTCAACCAACTTTTTAAAAAGGAGTAGACTTTGAACACCCTTATCCCTTTCCCCTCAATTCATTCTCTGTGAATATGTCAGGACATGTTTTCAAGGGTCTTGAAATAGGACAAAACTCTGTGTAAGGGGAAATGAAGAGTGACACCATATTTATTCTGAAGACTGAGATCACTAGTAAAATATTACAATCTGGTGTTTTTTCATTAAGACTATTTTTAGAGCAGTTTAAGGTCATAGCAAAATTGGGGGGAAGGTACAGACATTCCCCATGTTCCCCATGCACCCCTTGCCTGCACACATGCACAACATTCCCCACTGGGTGGTATATTTGTTACAGTTGAATCTACAATGACATAGCATAATCAAAATTCACGGTTTACATTATGGTTCACTTATGGTGGTGTACATTCTATGACTTTGGACAAATGTATAATGACATATATCCATCATTATGGTATCATACAGGCCATTTTTCACCCTAGAAATCCTTTGTGCTCTGCCTGTTCATCCCTTCTCCTGCTCTCCAATCCCTGGCAACCACTGACCCTTTTATTACCTCCATAAGTTTGCCTTTTCCAGAATGTCATATAGTTGGGAATCAAATAGTATATCACCTTTCAAATTGACTTCTTTCACTTAGGAATATGCGTTTAAGTTTCCTGCATGTCTTTTCATGGCTTGAGAGTTCACTTCTTTTTAGCACCAAGTAATATTCCATTCTCTGGATGTACTACAGTGGATTTATCCCTTCACCTACTGAAGGGTATTGGATTGTTTCCAAGTTTTGGCAATTATGAATAAAGTTGCTCTAAACAATTATGTGCTGGTTTTTGTGGAGATATAAGTTCTCAATTCCTTCGGGTAAATACCAGAGTGTGATTGCTGGATCATATGGTAGTAATTTGTTTATAGTTTTATAAGAACTCGCCAAACTGTCTTCCCAGAAGCCATTGGCTTGCTTTGACAACAACTGGGAAAAGAATGACCCTTCACTGGAGTAGTATCAGGCCTTCACAAACACCAGCAGCTGTTCTCTGGATAATGCTAATTATGTTCTGTAGATGATTATATTCTATAGTTTTAAGTTGCTATCCCCCTCCCCCCCCATCAGGTGATCCTGAAGTCCTACATAATCACTGTGAACCTATTATGCTTATACTACATATCTTACCTCCAGTAAGTCTCAGATGTGAAATATATATACTGGTAGCCTTTTCTATTTCTAAATGACATAATCACTTTCACTGGAAAATATTTTTAGGAATGCAAGGTCAGTGACCAAGGCTGCACTTCCCCAAATGACAGCCATGTCACTTCCAGAGACAGGACACTTTCAGAATGAGAGGCCAAGATGAGGCCTGCCATTTGGTGAGGAATTGGAAAAATGAGCCTTGGCATAGTTGCCAGGGAGCTTGGCTCTCCAGAAACAAAACACCTGCCCCTTTTTTTTGTTTTCCCTTCTCAATAAGGCGAGTGAATTCTCAACTTCAAGGTAGGCAGATAGTGTTCTATTTGTTTTGGAGGAGTTAGCGTTAACTTTTCATGGTTGGGACTGCTAAGAAGAAAACAGGGAAATAGAAATAAAGAGTTCCCCAGGAAATAGACTGCCTACAATCAGAATTCTAAAAAGTTCATAAATAGCTGTTTCCCTGATATTTCAGACAAATATGGAGATCTTTTCTTAGATGATGGGGGGAAAATATTTGAGTTATTCTGGTCAGTTTACTAATTCAGCTGGATCCAATGTAAGAAGCGAAATAATTTTATTTTTTAATTGGCAATTCTAGGGGCCAAAGTAACCTAAAGCAACAGCAAGTTAGTCTACTTAGCCAAGACGACAGGGTCACAATTTCCCTGTCCCACCATTCCTTCCCTGTCTGAAAAACCTTCTCCCTACTCTGAGGCTACTTAAGTTGCATGTATGGCTCTTGTTCCCTTCACTTGATCTATTCCCCCCTCCCGTCTACTCATGGTTTGATTCCCCACCATAACATGGCTCTCTCAGAAGATGCCAATGACCTGCGAATCCTAAAATATCTCCGTGCAGCCTTTCTCTTGATAACCAATCTCCTCTTTCTGAAGCTCCCTTCTGTCCCGGCTTAGGTCGCTTTTCTTCCAACTTCATCTCTGATGATTTCCTCCGGTGTACTGTGCTGAGAGCTGAGCTTCTAGGCACATATTACTTACGTTTATTTCCTCACACATCCACATATAATGGTTGAGTGCCTTTTAAGTGCTTGAACTGCCCTGATTCTGATTTCACCTCTCTTTTCTCTCTTATCTCTATAATTTCTCCCTCTGCTATTTCATCCAGACTCAGCTCTGTTCATCACCTCCTTTTTGGCCACGGCTTTAATACATATATCCTTAGCATTTCTTTCCTGGGCTTGTACAATAGGTTCTTCAGTGAGCTTCCTGCTGACAGTTTCACTAACTTCCTTCATCCCATAGAAAGTTGTCTTCCCCTTTCCTTCTTTCCCTTCCTTTCTCTCCATTATTTCTCTACTATTTAGTATGAAATGAGTTTCAAAAATCCCCCCAATTTCTACAAAGAAGAAAAAAAACTGCAAAGCCAATACCCAAGGTCAACCATTTCACCTTCAGTGGGCTTTCTGCCAGAGTTTTCCCAGTATAGATTTTTTTTAAAGGAGTCAGGGGAAGTGTACTTTTTCAGCCTTCAAAGATCAGATAAATCCCAACTATTTAAACTCTTCCAAAACATAAGGAAGAAACCTTTCAAATACTTTTTTGCAGTCAGCAAAATTCTGATAAGAAACCTGATACAGATAACCCACCAAAATAAAACAAAACACAAAAGAACAATATATCAATCTCACTTGTGGAAACTAAAAACACTAAATAAAATATGAGCAAATACAGTCAAAATTTAAAATGCCCAAAAAAAGAGTGAAAAAATTATTTCATATACAGAATTTTATTGATTTTAAATAGGACATTTATAGGACAAGGAGACATTCTAATCATTAACTCAAATAATGCTAAATAAGACCTTTGATACAACCCAAATTACATTCCTACCTAAAAAAGAACTCTGAGCAAAAATAGGAGTGAATGATACTTCCTTGATATGATACTGATGTTCATCTGATCATCATGCTTAATAATGAAAAATGAGAAAAGTTCCCTTGATATCAGGAACAAGAAAAGAAATTCTAGTTTACTATTGTTTGCAAACACCAAACAATGCATATTTGCAGGTAATATGCCAGTATGTGTGCAAAATTTGAGATTATCAACAGAAGGAAAAACCTAGAAACAGTAAGATTTCATTCAGTAGTTTTGCATAATTTTCACAAATAAGACTGATCTGTGGTTTCCTTTGGAGGAACTACCTATGGAATAGTGTTTTCTGGCTTCGCAAATGGAATTTCGTAGTGTTTCTTCTTTTTGTTTTTAAACCATTTAAATAGACTGAATATATCTGATTTTTGAGGGTTGAACAATTCACATGTTAAAAAACAACAACAAAAAAGCAAAACCCTATGCCTGAAGAAAACCTGGTAGGAACCCAGTAAAATAGTTACAAAGTAATTATATATAGTCAATAGTTTTTTTATACAAACAATAACCAAGCACACAATACAATGGATTTAAAAGTATTATCCATAATAGCAAAAGTCTATGGATAAATCTCAAAAGGCACGTGTAGAACACATACACACCCCAAAAAAAGAGAAGAAAAAAAAAAAACTTCAAGCTTCTGCTGAGGGCCATACAGGTGATAAATAAGTAGAAAGATATATCATGATGTTTTATAGGAAATGTCAATAATGTAAAAGAATATTAAAAGTTAAATTTCTAAATTTAATGAGATCCCAATGAGAAATAAAGAAGTTGAAGACTGAAGGAAGCAGGGCTTTAAAAATCATGGCTATGCACACCATGTATCTGATAATGGGTTAATATCTACAATATATAAGGAACTTTATATATATAACTATATAGATATAGATATAGAAATATACATATCATACAACTCAAGAGCAAAAAAGTCAAATAATTCAATTAAGAAATTGGCAAAGGATCTGAATAGATATTGTTCCAAAGAAGGCATATAAATGGCAAGCAAGTACATAAAAAGTTGCTCAACATCACTAATCATCAGGGAAATGCAAATCAAAACCACAATGAGATATCATCTCACAACTATTATCAAAAAGACTAGCGATAACAAATGTTGGCAAGGATGTGGAGAAAAAGGAAACCTTATGCACTATTAGTGGGAATGTAAATTAGCGCAACCACTCTAGAAAACATAATAGAGAGTCCTCAAAAAATTAAAGATAGTACCACTCTATGATCCAGCAATTCCACTTCTAGGTATATACCCAAAGGGAACAAAAACAGTATCTTGAAGACATATTTGCACTCCCATGTTCATTGCAGCATTTTTACAAGATATGAGAACAACTTCAGTATCCATTGATGGATGAATAGATAAAGAAAATGTAGTGTATATATATATATATATATATACACAATGGAATATTATTTAGCCTTAAAAAGGAAAGAAATCCTGCCATTTGTTACAACATGGCTAAACCCAGAAGGCATTATCCTAGGTGAAATAAGCCAGACACAGAAAGACAAGTACTGTTGGATCTCATTTATATGTGGAAAAAAAGATTAACTCGTAGAAACAGAGTAGAAAAAAAAAATAGAAAGAAAAAAGAAACAGAGTAGGATGGTGGTTACCTGGGAAGTGGGGAGACGTTGGTCAGAGTACAAACTTTTGGTTATAAGATGAGTAAGTTCTGAGGATCTAATGTACAAAATGGTGACTATAATTAATAATATTAAACTGTCTACTTGAAATCTTCTGAGTAAATCTAACAGGTTCTCATCACAATAAAAATAAGTAAAAGGTAATTATGTGGGGTGATGGATATGTTAATTAACTTAATTGGGGTAAATATTTTATAATTTATATGTATATAAAATCATCACATTGTACACTTTAAATTATACAATTTTCTTTATCAATATACCTCAAAAAAGCTGGATAAAAGGAGAAAAATTTTTAAATAAAAATTAAAATACTTCATAACTCTGAAGTTCACCCGGAAAAATATATATGTGAAAATAGCTATGAGAACCCAAAAAGAGAGAAGTAACAAGCACTGTCAGCATTTTAAAATATTTAACATTACAGTATTTAAAAGAGTATCATATTGGTAGAGGAATGAACAGACATAGCAATGAAACAGAATCCAGAAACAGATCCAAATACCTATGGGGATTTTAGTCTGTAATAAGGATGGAATTTTTAAATAATGGAGTAAAGATGGATTATTTCATGAAAGGTATTTGAAAGTAGAGTAACAGTTGGAAAAGTTAGCTGGATTACTACTTAATTACTTACAACAAAATTAATTCCAGAAAAATAAAAGGCTTAAATTTTTTTAATGAGACTTTAAAGTAACTAGAAGAAAGTAAGTGAAAACTCAGAAGACGCAAAGGCAAAATTTGTTCTACTTGATAGAATAATACACTTTATCACTTTTTCAGGCAAAGATGCACTAAACAAAGTGAAACGACAAACAAAGGAGTAAAAGTGCATGTGTATGGAATACCTGTGACAAAGTGCTAATTCTAAATATGTAATATACTTGACAAAGTGCCAGTTTAATAGGAAAATACGCTATCTTTGTTTTAATTTTCAGTTCTGTAATTATAAAGGAAGTCGAGCTTCTTTCCATGTGTTTATTGGCCATTTATATTTCTGAGCTGTTTTTAGGGATAGGGAAGGGGAAGGAACTAAGCAAGGATGTGGTCTCAGTTGGAGTCTGGCTTCAGCCTGGTCTCACCGGTTGCTGTAGAGCATGAGCTGCACCAGTTACCTGACCTTGAGACAAAGGGGGCTTGTTCTTCTGTACTC
This sequence comes from Mirounga angustirostris, assembly GCF_029215605.1. Classification (NCBI taxonomy): domain Eukaryota; kingdom Metazoa; phylum Chordata; class Mammalia; order Carnivora; family Phocidae; genus Mirounga; species Mirounga angustirostris. The sequence continues at coordinate 137,799,075 of NW_026991709.1, read as the reverse complement.
CCATGCCAGTCAGTCACTGACTAGGGGCTAAACTATCTCTTGAGATGGCTCCCATTCACTGAGGACAGTTCTTGAAAAAGGGTACAGTTGTTATCTCATTGCAGCTAAACCACACTCAGCTGGGAGGAGGATGCATGCCCTTCTAATGGGGTTCTGGGAACGGCAGCAACAGCGTCTCCCGTCATCACCAAAATAATCTCACCCTGTTGCCCTGAGCTCCAACCACTCAAGAACACTTGAGTGTTCTGAGGATCTGAATAGATATTGTTCCAAAGAAGGCATATAAATGGCCAACAAGTACATAAAAAGTTGCTCAACATTTTTTAAATATGCCTGGCACATCCATTATTCCATGCCTTTCCCGGAATAACTTTTCTACCCTGTCCAACTATCTAAGTCCCACACAATCTTTGATATAGCCCAAACCCTTTTACATCTGTGAAAGTTCTGTCTCCTCAATTCAGAATGTATTAGCCCTATGTCTCCCATTGGAGTTTCTTCGTACCTCTCTTGTGGCATTTATTTTGTGTGCTTTTTAATACAGTTAAATGTTCACATTTTCTTGCTCCCAAATCAAGATGGAAGTCATTTATTCCATCCTGCAGTTGTAACAAATAATTAGAAGCTCAGTCTTCCTCAAAAGTTTATAAATGCCTTTGGTGTGAAAACGGAGTCTTAGTCACCATCTTTCAGGTCCTTAGTACCTAGCATGAAACCCAGTGAATGTTTGTTGAATTGAGTTGAATCAAGTATAATACCAAAAAAAATAAAAAGGAACTGTTTTTCTATCTGGCCCATCTGGCATGGAAATAAAAAAAAATTTTTTTTTTTAAATCTGATTTCTCATTTGCTGGCTTTCTTTTTAGTCTATTCCTCTCTTTCTTTTGTTATCCTACTAACCCTTCAGTATAAACATTTTATTCACTCTGTTTGGATTTTTTTCATGTACTAACAAATAGCATAATTCAATTGACTGCCCTCTTTATAATTCAATATTTTACATCTTTTAATGGTGATGATTAAGAGAACAAAGGTTTTGTGTTCTGTTTTTAGAGCTTCCCCATCAATTTTCTTAATTATGTTGAGGTCATTTTACCTCTCAGAAAATATGTGACCCACAAGTTTGTTTGAAAAGCATTATCTTTTCAAGGACCTCCCCTTTTTTTTTAAGGACCTCTTATATTAGGCATTTGACATTCCCTTTTGATGTGGATACAAAACTTGAACACTGTGTAAAAAGTGGACTCATTTATAAAAGAAACAATCGATGCCATTATTTCTAACATGCTCGATTTCATAGACATGGGGATATGGAGTCAGAGGTTATGATCTAGTTTAATACTTGCTTAAAATCCTTTAATGGTTCTCCAAGGCTCATAGGACAAAGTGCAAACCTCTCAGTATGGCTTGCAAGGGCCTCCACGACTTGTTCTCTGCTTTATCATACAATATCACCACAGCTATAAAAAGCTACTTCTATTCTGCCAAACTCACTCTGTGCTCTGACACCTCTCCCTGAATCTTTAAAATACTCTGTTTCCGGTACCTTGGGAAACATGCCAACACTCTCATATCCTACCCCCTTGTACAGTTAGCTCCTACTAATCCTTCAGGTCTTAGACGAGATATAACTTCCTGTGCTTGAACTTCCTAGATACCCCCAATTGTTTAGATGTCCCTTCTTCGGGCATCTAAAGTACTCTACTTGAACTTAGCAGGCTAAATTGTCACACCTATTTCCTGATCTGCAATTTCAAATCATACCTCCCTCACCCAGCATTATCCATCCCTTTACTTTAAATCTATTGTTTGTTTTTCATAACATTTGTCACTTTCTGACATACCATAGAATTTACTCAAGGTTTACTCCTGGCCATGACAGAGTTACTGGTATCAAATTAGCACTACTGACATGAACACCTATAAAACTAGAAAAAATATATAGGAAACAAATATTTCCAGAAACTGGACAACCAGCAGCATACATTACGATCCCTACGTGAAGGGAAATTTCAAGGTGAGCTCCACAATAGCCTTGGCTTTCTGCCTGGAGGCACCTTCCAGACCATAGTGCCGGCAGGTGCAGCCCAAGCAGAGCATGGTGTGGTCTTGCTGAACTGAGGAGACTGGACTTCCAAGCTGCTGAGCTGACTGGAATTTGCAGGAAAGAGTTTTGGAGAGGAGACGTTTGCACAGAGAAAGAGCTCCAGACATGTTTACAGAGGTTCCCATTAGTCATCAACTGAAAGCTAAACTGGCTGTGCACCTGAGGGCAAGACTCCACAAAGCCTGGAAGAAAATAAGTGTCAGAGAACAATGAGCTGAACATAGATTCCAGAGTGGCACACAGCTGGGAGCTCACTGGAATTCTGACCAGCCAGTGACTTGTGGGAAAATATCAAGCAGGCTAGTGTTCCTGCAAATAGGGTTGCAGAAGGAGGGAGCGACAGGGACAGAAAAAAATACTTTTTTTTTTTTTTGAAAAAAGAACGGCTGAGAAAAAAATACAAAACCACCAATCAAAAAGGCTCAATTAACCTTAAGCAATATTTTAAAAATCAAGAAGAAACAAAGAAAAAAAAAAAAGACTACATCTAGGCACATTCTAATCCAATGCAAAAATAAAAAATCTAAAAGGCACCAAAAGAAAGAACAGAAGAGAAAAGAAAAGACACATTCCAGGGGACCAGTGGTAAGAATACCAGTGACTTTTCACCAGAAACAATGCAAGCCGGAAGACAATGTTACATCGACAAAGTGCTGAAAGGAAACCCTGTCATCCGTGAATTACATATCTAGCAAAAAATATCCTTCAAAAATGAAAACAGGCTAAAAATATTTCCAGATGAACAGATGCTGAGAGAATTTCCACAATCAGATCTGCTCTACAAGAAATGCTAAAAGAGTTCCAGGCTGTGGGGAAACGATACTGTGTGGAAAGTCAGATCTACATAAAGCGACGAAGAGCATTGGAAATTGAAAATATGTGAGTAACTATGAAAGTCAGGCGAGGAGGAGTACCCACAGGAGAAGGGCGCAGCCTGAAATCAGAGGCTGAGAGGAGCAAAGAAGGCCTCTACTACAAGAAAAGAGAGAAATAACTAATTCCAAGACTGGCCCAGAAAATAGATGAACCTAAAGCTTTTGTTGTTCTAGAAAACAAGGAAGTGGTCAAAGGAATAGGAGCATATGTCAAAAGGACTCAGAAGCTAACTTGAAAGCCAGCAAAATAATTTCAAGCAGCAAATGACAATCATTGATTATAACTTGTTGATGAAAATGAGAAACCATGCATCTATACAGTATAAATAAATGAAATTCAAAGTTTATGAGGAAATGGAGATTTGCTTGACTCCAAAGTACATCCCCATAAAGTACTTATTAATTATGAAGAAGAAAAAAGCAACTTAACAGTTGGCAGACACCCTCTTAACCAAGTAACCAATGTGAACATCATCAGTCATGGGACAAATTGAAAATTGTGTGTCACCTTATACAACACAATAAGAAGAACACAGCATGACTACTATGAAATTGCTGCCAATGAACCGTAAGAGAAAACATCGGAGGAAAAAAATCAAAGTACAATTCCACAAAATAATGACCTTTATTTTTAAAAGTGTCAGGGTCATGGAAATCAAGGAAGGACTAAAGAAGTCTTTCAGATTGAAGAGACGTAAAAACTAAAGGCAACAGATGATATTGAAGTGGACCCTTTTGCTCTATATAGAGGATATTTTTGGGACAACTAGCAAAACTTGATTGAGGTATGGACATTAGGTGACAATAATAAATCAATGTTAATTTCCTGATTTTGATGAGTGTGTAGGAGCATGTCTTGGCTTGTAGGAAATGTGTACTGATGGAGAGTATAATATAAAATATACATACATATATAATATAAAAAACTCCAATGAAAAGGCAGAGATTGTCAGACCAGATAAAAATCAAGATCCTAGTATATGCTGTCTACCAGAAACACACTTAAAAAAAAAAAAAGATTTTATTTATTTGACAGAGAGAGACACAGTGAGAGAGGGAACACAAGCAGGGGGAGTGGGAGAGGGAGAAGCAGGCTCCCCGCTGAGCAGGGAGCCCGATGCGGGACTCCATCCCAGGACCCTGGGATCATGACCTGAGCCACCCAGGTGCCCCAGAAACACACTTTAAATATAGAGAACTTATTCAAATATTATGTTCATTGTTTGTCTTCCCCCAGTAGGATGTAAACCCATGAAGACAAGGATTTTTATAATGTTGCTCTCTCTTTCTCAAGATCCTCAGACCTTAGAATAGAGCTTAGCACAGAGTAGCCATTTAAAATTGTTTGTCGAATGAATAATTAAATATTCCTTTTAGACCATAAGCTCAAGGCAGGGCCCATGTTTCCTACATCACTGTTTCCCCATGGCCTTTCTGTTAGAAATCCCTCAATAAACATTGGTAAAATGAATTTAAAAATTAAGAACAAAGGCATTTGCCTCACCACTATGGAATCAGGCTAAATTCACATGGAATTTCTTGCTGTTTTCCGAAAAGAAATTAAAACAAATAAAAAATTAAGTTAAGCCATTATCTATTAAACACTGAAATGGCTGCTGGACTATGGTGACATACATTTTAAGTTATCTATTATCTGCTCCCACCTCTACCAAAAAAAAAAAAAGAAAGAAAGAAAGAAAAGAAAAGGGGAAAAAAAGAACTATAAATGGAAACATTTTACCAGGTTTTTTATTTCTACTGGAGCAGATATCCCAGGTATTGATTACCAGATGGTCATGATAAAGGCCATGAAACTTCATTAGCACTAAAAATGCTAGGCCCAGCAAAACGTTGCTTACAAGGTTTTAGGTTTCTTATACGATATACTGATAACATGAATTAAAATATCCTTTTAAGTATTCCCTGCCCTGATTTTATTCTTGCCTGTAGTTCCATGCATGAGAAAAAAGAATTCACCTTCCCATTGCAATCCAATATAGATTAAACCAATTTTCTTTTTCCATAGAAAATGGAATTATTTTTAAAAACTAAAAAATGGGAAGTAATCTCAATTTCTTTTAAAAAAAATCTTTGACTAGCTCTGTATTTTGTGACTAATGCAGGCACAGGACCAAAAGCTAATATTGGGCTCAAAGTTGCCACATCCATGCTCATATTCATTAATCCCTTCCTTCTTCAGACACTAATGTAACATTGTAGAAATTAACATTTTTAACACTTTGAATTGGCTTATTACACACATACCAAAAAGGACACAAATCATAAATGCACAGCTCAATGAATTATCACAAAATGAACAATGGACACAGCTGTGTAACCAGAACCCAGGTCAAGGAATAAAACATTATTAGCATCCCCAAGGATAACCTGGTCTCCCAACCACTAGGCCTTCCTCTCTCCCCAAAGATATTCCCTTTCCTGACCTCAAAGAAGATAGATAAATTTGTGCCTGCCTTTGTATTTCATATAAATAGTATCATGGAGTATGTGCAATTTTGGTATTTGGCTTCTTTCACTCAATATTATGTTTTTGTAGAGATTAACTTTTTATCTTAAATTGAAATCCTTATTGAATTTTGGGTGATAAAATATAATCAAATATCATCCCTGACCTCAGTCTCTTTACAAACATGAATTTTAGCAAAATATAACTTTACCAAACATTATAAAGTCACTAAAATAGTTAGATACTGAGACTAAGAGTAGCTAAATCAGATTTTACGAAAGGTAATAAAAGCATCCAAACTAGAGCTCAGCTCAGTGACCTGCAATGCATTGCTGACTTTGTTTCTGTTTGTAAATCATTCTATCTAAAAATTATTGTGGGCATATTAGCATGATTTTTTTTCCAGGGTTGTTCTTTGGTGTTAGATTCGAAGCGGCTTATTTGTAGAGGGAACCGTGCATCTGTGTATACTCTATTGGTCCTTCCCTGTCATTAGGCTGTCACTGATACTATAGAGTTTTACAGATTACAGGTTTCGCCTAAAGCTACAGTCAGCTCTCTCACCCAGTAGTAATTGGATAGACAGATTTGGCTCAGCTCAGCAAGTCTGTACTTCTGTATGCAAAAGAAGGTCTGCATTGAAAAGTAGCCTGGCCAGGTCAGGATAAACAGAGCTCCGTGGGGGAAGTTTAGAAAACCGCTTTAAAGAATGCTTTTGGTCCTGTGCCTGCATCTTTACCAATGGAATTTCGTAGTTTATGGATACATATGCATCATTATAGATTAAAAATAATAACCAAAACTATAGGCTTCATTTAAAAAGATTTCTAAATTCTAAATTTCAAAAAGTTGGCTTCATTAAAAATGGGTGTTTTCTAACTTTCTGCATCCACGTACACACAAACCTTGCAGCTGATATTCAGACCGTGATTTTTATTTGTTTTCAGGACGTACCATTGCCAGAAAAGAAAAAGAAATTGCATGGACGCTACAAGCTGCTGTTTAATTTCAAAAACTCTAAAATCTAAAGTTAATTTGTTCATAACAAACTTGTTCTATAATAAAACTTAAATCTGGAGTAGTCTAAGTAATAAATTTATGTTCAGTGTGGGAGAGCTTATGACACCATGAAAACCTCCACTTTTTCACTTCATAAATTTACTGCTATATTGGCCCAAATATAAGGCTTAGTTAGGCTGCCTTAATTTTCAAAAGAGAGGAAAATTTCAAGTTGCAAAAATAAACTCTGTCACACAAAACTTTCCATTTCTAGCCCCCAGGGCAGTGGAAGGAGTGGAAATGTGCCCTGATACCCCTTCCTTCCTTTTGTTTTACGTGGTTCCAGCTAGTGTTACTGATACTGAAATTTAAATACAATTGCTACCTTAGCAAGCCAGCCAGTCTGTTAGAAGTTGCATTCTGTTACTCAGCAGGCTCCAAAAAGGGGCTAGTGTCTCTCACAGAGTCAAGCATTGTTAGAAACAAAACGGCTTTTGAAAAAGGAGATTTTAAAACAGATTTAAGGTGATTTAATCACCTCCCTTCTCCAATTCTTCCATAGCCTCTCTTCTCTCAGCAGCTCCAAAGGGAGGCTTGGCAAAGGAGGAACAGGTAGCAATTCTTTACAAAAGTAGCGCAGATTCTTGGGAGCTGTTGCCTGCCCTCATCCATGCCAATTCTCTAGCTTGGAGAGGGATCCTGACCCTCTAGACAAACAGCACTTCGCCTGGGTGGCTCAGATGGTTAAGCGTCTGCCTTCAGCTCAGGTCATTGTCCCAGGGTCCTGGGATCGAGTCCCACATCGGGCTCCCTGCTCGGCGGAGAGCCTGCTTCTCCCTCTGCCTCTGCCTCTCTCTCTCTCTCTCTCTCTCTCTGACTCTCATAAATAAATAAATAAAACATAAAAAAAAAAAAAAACGACGACAAACAGCACTTCACGTGTGAGTCCTAGCTTTCCATTTGCCGATCTGTTTCACCCAAGTGTTTGTTTGTTTTTAACCTCTCCAAAAGACAGTTTCATCATCTGTAAAATGGGAATGCTTTTTCTTACCTCCCAGGCTTTTTGTGAGAATTAAGTGAAAAATGTAACTGGAGCCCTCAGCACATCAAAAGCGCTAATAAATATTAACGATTACGACTAGAGCCTTTGCAACAACGGGATGTAGCCCAGGCTGCTACTGTCCGCCACGGACCCATTGTCTTTGTTTTCTGCTACACAGCTAGAACTGGGGGCACATGGCTGAGCGCTAGCCGGCAGAAGGTATTATGTGTGCCACTGGCACTCAAAGCTTTTAAGAAGTTAGTGCCCTCTCCACCTTGCTTTTCTCCTTACATTTAGATGCAAAAGATGACAAGTCCCTATGGAATGGAGGAGCCACAGAGAGGAAAAGCCAGAGTCCCAGAAGAACTGCATGAAGGAAGACAGCCATTGTCACACCCCAGCCAAGAACAACTTCCCTGGGTTGTTCTTTGTGTTGTTATTTATTTGGGGGTCTACTTGTTGCCTCAACCTACCCTGACTAATTAAAACAGCTACAGAGAACCAGGATTCACATCTTAAAGTACTCTCCACCTGGTGGGTCAGGAGTGCTCAACTATAAAACAAATGAGAAATTTTCAGTTGATTAAAGGTCTAGCTTAACCTTGCACCTTCATATTTCTATGTAGTTTCTCCCTTGAGCTGAACTTTCTTCCATTACTGTTCACTCTGCACAGCTCCCAGATATATGTGCTCCCCTTCTGTCTCCGTGACCTAATTTTCCTTAAGACAGCCAAAACGAGGTGCCATTTTTGTGTGCTTTATTTAAACCCAAAGTGCATATGAAAGCAAAATAAGGAGAATCCTAAGAATTTTGATAAAAATGTGTGTGAATTTTATTAAGCATAAAAGCCCTGTAGATACTTAACCTGGATTTTTTCCTATTGAATAAGGGACAGGTGGGGCTAGGTAGGGAGAGAGAGGTAGAGGGCCATGGGATCAGGCTCACAAAATTCAAAATGTGGGAGATGAAGGGAAACCAGAGATAAGGGAACAAATCAGACCATCCTATCCTAGGTGTCAGAGGTGGGGTCTTGTTATAACAGCTACTTGTGACCAACCAAGAATTACCGGACCCTAAAAAGGAAGTAAGCCATTGAAGGTGTTATCACTAGTCCTTACTCAATGGTGCTATCAACAGAGATGTTAAAAAGATTTAAGTTCACTGGTTTGCTTTCTATAAAACACCATCCCTAAAAGCCCTCAGTGGCAACCCTGTCGGGACCCCTCTGACTCCTGAGAACTTTCTGTATCCTTGCTTAATAAACTTCTATCGCTTTACTCACTCTCCTTTGTCCGTGAGATTCATTCTTTGACTCCGTGAGACAAGGACCTCGCTCTCCTGCATCACTGTTCGGTTCCTGGTCTTGAGTGGTGAGTGCCATCTTGTTTCGCCTGCCGAAGAGCAGATGATACCTAAATACACAGCTCTGTTCAGAGAAAAACACGTTTCCTGTGGAATATATTTCCTGATTCAGTCCTCCCCCACCTTGCTTGTCTGGGTACCTAGGACCTGCCTCCACTTTGCAGGATAGATCAAGTTTACAGTCCATGGGTAAGTCAACAGTGATTGAATGCCTTGAGCCCCAATGGATGATGTGACCCCTCCCAGCTCCAATAATAAGCTTCGTTTATTTTCTGAGGTACTCTATTCCTAAAGTCAGAGATTATTAATATCACAAATGTACAGTGTTAAAGAGGTCGTGCCACAGGAGTGAGTCGATCCAGCTAAAGGGCACACCTAAAAATGCCTTCACAGTATAGGAGTGCACAACTACCCAAGCTTCACCTAAAACGTATAGGAATCCATAAAGGAACCACTCTTTCTCTCCAGCTCCATGACAATTCCAGAACTTCTTGGTCATAAAACAAAAACTATCAGTGGTGGAATTATTCAATTTACTGCAGATTAATTAATAACCTAAAAGTATCAACTTTAAATAAAATAAAATCAGCTTTAAATAAAATATAGGAACACAAAGTGTGTCCTATTTCTATAGCCTGTTATCAGCACTAATGCTAAATCAGGGTTACTTTATCAGTATAAAATACTTTGGAACAAAAACAACAGCAAAATCGGATTTTCATTATCTAAGGCAACTTCTCCTGTCTTTAGTCTTTTAAAAATAGTTATGATTTCTCAAGTGCCATATATAGTAGATTCAAAGAACCTCCAAGCCAATGTATATCTGTGCCAATGATTTGAAAATAGCAGAGGGGACTTGGTCAGCGATGACCAGAAAATGCAAATTGGAAGGCAGGTTTGGATGATTAAGTAATTGCTCAAGACCAACCTGAAAGCAGATTTACATTTTAGTGCATTCCTAGCAATGACAAACTAAGATCACAACCTGCTTTGCTAAACAGAGTAGCTTGATGATGTTCTATTCACATCCAGGAATGAAAACTCTGACATCTCGTAACTAATATAGAAGAAGCCATTATCGGAGGTTTAAGCAACTGCTTAGTGCTATGTTAATTATGCATTGCAGGCAAACTGTGATTGTGTCTTTGCCAGTATTTTATTAGAATGTCAATTCAATTGAATTACATCCCATGGGAAAGATTAGCATGGATTTTAGTATGGATGTGTGAAAGTGTTGTTGTGCCTAGGCCAACTTTTAAAAGTTGTGTGCTAATTGGAGTGAAAATGGAAAGAGAAGTGTGAGATTGTCAGGTCCAAGAAATCCTGTAGCCATTCTTCCTTCCACTCCACCATAATCCTGTGTTTGCAAATGGTACAAATTGAACACAAAGCCTCACAGACGTCAGCACTGCACTTTGAGCATCATGAGAGGATAAAAGGGATTTGAATGAGAAAATGTATGTTCATACATCTTCTCTCTAGCTTAAAATAGGAAGGGTATTCAATATGAAGCCATACACCTGATGGGAATTTATTTACAACAATTTTTTTAGTCTTCTCCCAAAGAAACTTAAGAGGAGCAGACTTTGAGATCTGGGGTCACCTATGATAACACCTATCATTTTATTGAAGAAACAGAGGCAGAAAGTTAAGGTCACCTGACTAGCATATTAGTGGCAGAGAAAGGTCCCAGGTCTCCCAAAAGTCAGTCCAGTACCCTTCTTTTATACTATTATTGTTTAGTTTCTAGTTTCTAGACAGTTTCTAGTTTCCAACACTTTCCATTTTTGTCTTTTTTTTTGAAACTTGTAATTAAGGGGAAAATCTGAGTGTATAATACAGGCAGATGATTACTTTTCTTTGGCCAAGTAAAAATAGGACCTAGTAAAGGAGATGGGTAAAAATAGAGGAGACACGTATTGGTGAAATCTCCCGCCCCCCCCCCCGCCCCGCCCCCAAAAGCAAACAAAACCTATAGGTTACAGGTCTTTGAAACAAGCCCCTGAGACAAAGCTGTGAGCTGCTCTTTCTGTGGCCCTCCAGTTCCTGCAGCCTCCTTTGTTTTAGGGTGTTTTCAGGAGTTATCACTGGCTGCCCAGATGAAAATTACAATCACTTCAGAAAAACCCAAAATAGGATTGCCTCCTTTGTGATGACTGGGAAATTAAGCGGCCGTCTGATGATACTTCCAGAATTAAGCTGCCAAACAGAATCAGCTACCCTTGTTGACTATGGGTCCTCTCTCTCCCCTCGCACTGATGGGGGTGGTGGGGGTAATTTTGGGGACGGAGGGCAGCAGTGGACTAGGGCCGAAGAAAGAGAAACTTTTATGCTTCCAAAGAAACTTAGGGTGTGCTAATGTTGCAGCCACTTGCTCAGGCAGCTCCTCCCCATCACCACCCAACTCCCCACCTCTGACTGAGGAGCACAGATGAGGGGTGAATCAGAAGGTGAGCGCGCTCCCTTCGTGGAGCCGGTAAGCCTCTCTGGCCAGGTCTGGGCGTCCCCTCCAGCCCTGGCAGGTAGAGGGCAGTTCCCGCGGACAGGAGCTGCCGGCCACTGAGGCCGGGCGTGCGCTTAGGTCAAGTCAGGCCTATGAAAGTATCACGGCGCCTGCGCCAGTCTAGATGGCGCTCAAGCACGGGCAGGTGCTGATTTTCAAAGCCCAGGGTCATTAAAGAGAAACCTGGCGACTCGGAAAGTCATCCCGTGACTGTTGTTGACTCTTTTCGAATACCCTCCCCCACTTCCCCACCTCTGTCTCCTCCACCCCTCTCCCCCCACACCCCGCCCACCCCCGTCCTGGCTCTGGGTTCCAGAGCTCACAGGGCCACTTCTTTCCCCCATCCTCAGGTCCTGAGCTCGCGGGGTCCCCCATTCCCTCACCTCCCCGAGTTTTGGGATGGGGGAAGAGGCGCGCTCTCTCGCTTTCCTTTTCCAACAATGTCGGGCTTTGGCTTTAGAGGGCCCCACTCCATACCCCACTTCTAGGCTCGGGCTCTCAGGGGACCCCCACTCTTTTTCCCTGTCCCAGATTCTGTACTCGCGGGGGAATCTCCCACCCTCTTCCCCCGCCCGACGCCCGACTCGTGGGCCCCCCCCCCTCTAGCCTGTCGTACCCTCCGCCCCGCCCTCCGCCTGGCCGTCCTCAGGGCAGGCCGCCCGCTGCCCGCCCTTCCTCCCGGCGGGGTTACTCCGGGACAGGCGCCCTCCCCCGCCCTCCCGCGGCGGGAGCCCAAGCCTCTGGCGGCGGCGGTGGCGAAGCCCGGTGCCAGAGCCGAGCCTTGAACTTCCTCTCGACATTGGAACCCTCCCCGAGCCCCTGCGTGCAGGCAGGCCCTCGGCCCCCGCTACAGCCGACGTGGGCGGCCGTGACCCCCGCGGAGGGGGAGCGCCTCGAACTCCGTCGGGTGCCCGCGGGCTCCAAGAGGTGCGCTTAGGCTCCAGGCCCCAGAACCGCGCGGGTCGTTTGTCTTCGCCTCTCTGGGGTTTCCAGCGCTAAAGCTCCCGGAGCCCTGCTGCCGCCCTGCAGACGGACTTAGCGCCGGACGGCCCCTCCCGGATCTCGAACTGGACCCTCCTGGGCTGAACTTCAGGCGGCCCCCGAAGGCCTAGCGCCGTCGCTGACCTGGCACTGCGCGGGGCGAACCGGCAGGTGCGACCGATCTCCCCTAAGTGCGCGCCTAACTCCAGGGCTCCAAGCCCCCGGCACATTTTTCTTTTTAAGGTAAATGTTACTGAGAGCTCCTACACTCTTCTGGGCAAAACCCCATGCGATTGTTTTAATGTAAATTCGATTGCAGTATGAAGTACACGTAAAAGGTGCACATAAAAGGTGCACGGTGCAGAGCTGGATGAATGTTCACGAATTGCATATACCTGTGTAAGCGGCAGCCAAACCAAGAAACAGACCAGGACCAGCACCTCCGATGCCCAGCTCAGCTCCTTCCAGCCCACTACCCACATCCACCCACCCACAACCACTATCCTGATTTCTCACACAAGGATTGGGGTTGCCTGTTTTTATACTTTATATAAATGTGATCACAGAGAATGTGCTTTTCGTGTATCTGATTTCTTTCACTCAACATCATGTCATCGTGTTAGTGAGATTCATTCATGTTTTGGCCTCTGGTGGAAGGTTCTCGTTTCTATATAATATTTCCTTCTATGGATATACCACAAATTGTTCTGTTTTCATGGAAATTTGGGTAGCTTCCAGTTTTGTGGCTATTACAGAAAGTGCTGGTGTGAACATTCTAGTACATGTCTTTTGGTGGATTTTGTGTTTCTGTGGATAAATAACTAGACATGTTTCTGTGGATAAATAACTAGACATGGTATTGCTGGGTCATAGGAAGGCATATGTTCAGTGTTACTGAATACGGCCAGAGAGATTTCCAAAGTGCTATGCCCATCTACCTCTCACTAGCAATTTATGAGAATTCCCATGGCTCCAAAACCAAGTTTTAATGAGGACCTACCATGTACAGTGAACAGGACACACTGAGTTCCCATGCTCTAGGAGTTCTAACAGGAGAGACAAGGAGTATGCACAATGACAAATACCTAGGCAAGCTAATGCGTCGAGGTGGTAAGTGCTGGGGAATGAATAAATGGGCCATGGGGTGGGAGAGGGCGTTTAAAGAAGGCCCCTATGAGGAGGTGACAATGGAGTCCAGACCTCCAAGACAAGAAGGAATTCTGGATAAAGACGGGCCAGGGACATGACGCTGATCCAACTCTCTCCCACCTTTTCCTGCCTCCCAGTTTGTGGGCTCCCTGGACCCGGAGAGACCAGATTTATAGATCCAAATACTCACGTTCACAGTGCTGCTTGCTTAGGTGAGAAAGTCCCAGGAAGGCTTCTGGCTGGACCACCCCCATCTCTCCTGGCCTCTGAACTCCCAGACACTTCTCTCCCAGGGCATTTCCACACTCAGTTGTATAATTAGTGCTCCTTACGCTTTATGGCTGGGCTCCACATTTTGCCAAGTACATTACCACTTGAAAAAATATTTCTGACTCCCAGTTATTGATGAGGTAGCCTGGTGTTAGACACACACAGAGTTCCCACAGAGGAAACAGCATGAAAACATTAACATGCCCAAAGCCAAAGGACAAGTCAGAAAAAGATCAAAGGCAGCTCTGGACAGTTCACACCACCCTCCTCCAGGCGCTGTGCTGAGGGCTTTTGCACAGAGTCCCTTTAATTCTGACAACAAACCCTCCAAGTGGGCATCATTAGCTCCGGTCAACACAAAGTCACATAGTTAATTGAGGGAATTTAGATACAAATCCAGAACTGTCTGACTTTAAAATTAAGTGTCTCGGGTCAAGTTCCCTAGAAGTAGAGTCTATAACCAAGATTCTTGTTGAAACCATTTTCATATAAAGTGCTTGCAGGAAAAGAGAGGGAAGCAGGATAGGGCAGGTGGGAAAGCTGAACTAGAATGTGGTCTCAGCTGGAAACTGGCTTCAGTCTCTTCCTCAAAGAACATGAATTCCATCACAGTGTTAGTCCCACTTTGAAACAAAGGAAGAGGCTTTTGTACCCAGCTGTCAGCCAGTCCTTGGCATTAGTCCAGGGAAGGGGATATCTACGAGCCATTACCAGCCAAGACAACAGTGGCCAAGAGATTGCACCAGCCCAGTGAAGGGGCTCTGGCTGGGGAACCAACAGCATCCACTATTCCCAGTAGCAGTTTGTCTTTGCCCCAGCCTCGTGTGGGACATCCAGGATGTTCAGGAATCACCGTGCTCCAGATACTACAGTCTTCCTAGCTCCCACGGCCCCCAAACTTCCCCAACACCAGGGGATCTCAAACTTCAAAGCACGTGTAGAATTTCCTGAAGGATTTGCAAAAACACGTTGCTGGGCCCCACTCTCAGAGTTTACAATACCCAGGGTTGGATGGCGTCTGACAATTTGCATTTCTAACATGTTCCAAGAAGGTACGATGCTGCTGGTCTGGGACCACCTTTGAGATCCACTTCCCTGCAGCATCATTTCAGGTCATTACACCTGTTCCCGTCTAAAATACTCAATGATCTATCATTTTAACCAGGTTCTCCATAGGCAATATGTCTCCGCAAATGGTTATTCTATTCATGGAATTATGAAAGTCTGTGGCAGATAATTTGGACATGCAAATCTACATGGTACCCTCTTGGTGACCCCCAGGATTCAATCCATTCAAAAAGAGAATTGGGAATCCTGGATTGACTCAAGGCAAAATATTGGATTAGCATAAATTTTCCCCCAGGATCCCAGACGCCCTTTCTGCCTTATGTATTTCCTCCCTATTCCCGTAAAAGCCCCAGAACATTTTATGCTGAAGCTGGCTCTACCTGCTCACAAGAGCTGATTTGAGCCTGTCTCTTCCCAACTGACACAGAATTCAGCAAATGCTAAAAAGCAGGGCTTCCTCCCCACCCCAGAGAGTTAAGTTATTAAACTTTTACTGCACACCGCTGCATCTCTCCCTCCCTACCTTTAAAAGCTGTCTGAAAACAGATTTGAAATCTCACACAATGTATAGTTGACAATAAAATTTAATATTTTTGTGTTCCAAACACTACCTGTTATGTGCCACACTATGCTGAGTGTTTCCCATGTTTTTCTTAATTCTCCAAATAATCCATTGAGGTGTTTTCATACTGAGACTAGGGAAAGTTAAGACTCTCACAAGTTAGCTGCTTTGCCCAAGTTCATATAAACAGAGGTAGCCTCTGGCTTACCAGCCCACATCCACTAACTAATCTCCAAAACCTAGGCTCTTTCTGCTACTGTAGTCCTACTTACTTGCACTTTGAAAGAAGATCAAGTCTAAAACCAAAGAAATGGTTCCTTCCTGCAACAGTTCATAAACGTTGTTTTTTTGTTTTGTTTTTTAAAGATTTTATTTATTTATTTGACAGAGAGAGAGAGATAGCGAGAGCAGGAACACAAGCAGGGGGAGTGGGAGAGGGAGAAGCAGGCCTCCCGTGGAGCAGGGAGCCCGATGTGGGGCCCGATCCCAGGACGCTGGGATCATGACCTGAGCCAAAGGCAGACGCTTAACGACTGAGCCACCCAGGCGCCCCCAGTTCATAAACGTTTTGATCTCAGGACCTCTTAACATTCTCAAATATATTGGGATCCCTAAAGAGCTTTGGTTCTATGAATTATGTCTATCAATATTTATAGTATTAGAATTGAAACTGAGAAATATGTAAGACTTTAAAAAATTCATTTAAAAATAGTAATGGTAGTGGGCGCCTGGGTGGCTCAGTTAGTTAAGCGACTGCCTTCGGCTCAGGTCATGATCCTGGAGTCCCTGGATCGAGTCCCGCATCCGGCTCCCTGCTCGGCAGGGAGTCTACTTCTCCCTCTGACCCTCCCCCCTCTCATGTGCTCTCTCTCATTCTCTCTCTCTCAAATACATAAATAAAATCTTAAAAAAAAACAGTAATGGTAGGGGCGCCTGGGTGGCTCAGTCCATTCTGCATTGGGTTCCCAGCTCAGCAGGGAGCCTGCCTCTCCCTCTCCCTCTGTCGCTCCTCCTGCTTGTGCTCTCTACCTCCTTCTCTCTGTCTGTCAAAATAAATAAATAAAATCTTTTAAAATAAATAAATAAATAATAGTAATGGTAAACCATTACAGGTTAATGTAAAGACTACATTTTTATTAAAAATAACAATATTTTCCAAAACAAGAAAGTATTTAGTGAAAAGCATGTCATTATTTTGCATTTTGTGCATTTCTTTAATGTCTAGTTTAATGGAAGACAGCTGGAGTCTCATAACTGTTTCTGCATCCAGGGGCGCCTGGGTGGCTCAGTCGTTGAGCATCTGCCTTTGGCTCAGGTCCTGATCCCAGGGTCCTGGGATCCAGCCCCACATCCGGCTCCCTGCTCAGCGGAAAGCCTGCTTCTCCCTCCCCCACTTCCCCTGCTTGTGTTCCCTCTCTCGCTGTGTCTCTCTCTCTCTTAAATAAATAAATAAATAAATAAATAAATAAATAAATAAATAAATAAATAAAACGTTTCTGCATCCAATCTGCTACATTATGTTGTTAGGGTTGAAGAAAATGAAGAAATTCTGGCCTTACCCACATAGGGAAAGGGAGTACCTCACAGATCCCTAGAAATATTCTCAGGTACCCCCAGGCACCTTTGAATCATTTTGCTAACTACTGTTCTAATTATTAAATTTCAGGCTTAGAACAGAGATCAGGAAACAATGGGCTTCAAACCCTTAGTCCATCCAATTGTATATTTAGAATTTGATTAATCCAATGAGTTAAACAGCCATACTATAAAGTAAATATAAAAACTATATTGTGGCATTTCAAATATTCTCTCTCTCTCCCTGTCTTTTAAATCGCAGTCACTGCCAGCCCACTGATTTTCCAAATCCCAACAATGGATTTTTCAATACCATGTATTCATTTTGCAAACACATTATTGAGCCTCTACTATGTACCAGGCGCCATGCTAGACATTGGAGACATAGCATGGAAAATACCCAAGCCACTGCCTTCATGGAGCTGACAGTTTAGTGGGAGAGACAGGCTGTGCGAAGCATGCAGAGACAAAACTATGCAGTGCTGTAGAGAATCCTGGGAGATTTTCTACAGAGTCGGGGGGTGTCTTTCCCAGGGAAGTGCTGAGGAGAGGCCTGAAGGAGTCCTAGAGGATAATTTAGTAAAAGTGGGATGGGATGGAAAGCACAGATAGCAAGGCTGAAAATGTGTGAAACTGGGCCAGAGAAATGAGGCTCATTGGCCATGTCAAAGATTTGGGTCTTTTTCTTTTTTTTTTTTTTTTCATGAGAGACAGAGAGAGAGAGCAGAGGGAGAAGCAGGCTCCCAAGGAGCAGAGAGCCCGATGCGGGACTCGATCCCAGGACCCCGGGATCATGACCTGAGCTGAAGGCAGTCGCCCAACCAACTGAGCCACCCAGGCGCCCCCTTTCTCTTAAAAGAAACAAAAGGCCAAGTTTTAAGTGGAAAGAGATGTGTTGTGGGTGAGACCATTCAGAAGAATTTAGAGTAGTCTAGGTCAGACAAGGTAATAGCTTCAGCTCCTATGGGTGGGGGTTGGTGAAGACAAGTACACGGGTTGGAGAGATGTCAGGAGGTGAAACTAGAAGGACCCAATGCTGGTTTGGATGTGAGGGAAGGAGAAGTCCGTGTCAGAGATGCCTCCCAAGTTGCTGCAGACATCTACGGAATACCACCTACCTGCTGGCCACTGCCCCAGGCTCTGATGGCACAGCAGAACAGGAATTAGGGTTGGGCTTGACTAGGAATGACATAAATAAAAACTAAGCATTGCTTGAACAAGACACAAGGGTGGTTTTCTTTTTCCCCCTTTTTTATCTTTTCTCATTGAAAAGTTTAGAAACTTGAGGCTCAAGACTCTCCTCCATGAAATCCTTAGGATTCAAGATCCTTTGACCTTATTGCTACTCTAGCCCAGGTCTCTATTCCCAAGGTCCCCTACGACGGTTCCTCCAGCTCTGGCCATTATACTATACTGGCATTATACGTGCAGCCAGCAGGAAGAGAAGGATGAGAAAAGGCACAAAGCATAAGAAAACTTCCCAAATGCAACCACACGACACTTGTGTTATTTATGTCCGCTACCCAGATTTATTCATCTGTTCCAGAGAAGGTGCCCAGGGATGCTAGGAAACACAGTTTCCATTCCAGATAGCTGTGTGTGCAGGTAGAAATTCTAGTACTTGGAGTCAGGGGAAAAGGATATTGAGGGACAGCGCACATTTCCACAAACACAGAATTAGACACAGGTGTAATTTTGCACTTGTAAAGGCTTGTAACAGTTTGAGGTCAGTGGTTTCCACCTTTTAAATCTGTTTCCCTCATCTGTCAAACAAGAGAATTCCTCCCAGGTGACTTCTATAATGTCTTCTAGTTCTAGAGTACTACGATTCAATGTACACTTCCCTTACAATGGGGCCTTTTCTAACCATTCATTTGTCAAAAGCCTTGATTATATTTGATTTGCTACAAACAAATGCATTTTGCTAAAGACACATACAGTTCTTTCCTACAATGATTCTCTTTGCTAAAGCTGGATTAACTGCAGTCAGTCACATGTGATGTTTTGCTGGCTCTTTACTTGATGCATTTGTTTTGTGGAAAATAAAAAATATTAGAACAGTGGAAAAATGTAAACTTTTTATAGTTGTTTGAATTAACCATGTGGTTTGGAAAATGTTGGGATTAAGTATACTTTCTTTTAAAAGAATACAAAAAACCACTTCTTCAATTAAAAATAATTCTTAATAACAAACATTAATGGTGAGTAGAACAATCAGGAATTATTCAGCAGTATGATCACTATCCCCCCTTATCCGTCTGATTTTAGACAGTTGGGATGAAGAGACAGGTCCCCTATTCTGGTTTTGTTTGTCTGTTGGATAAAATAGGACTTATTGTTCAATGTTTTTCAGGTTCACTCCAATGTTTAGGCTGAATTTCTTGAAGTGATGGTAAGAAGATAACCTATAAAAGCGTTGGTTACTCCCAGGAAAAGAACTTGGGTCTACAATTTGCCAAGGTTACACCACAAAATAGATAATTTATAGCCAGGTTATCCAGTCCTGACTTTTGTCCCTAGGCTCTTCATAAATCTAGCCAGCCATTACAAAAAAAAAAAAAAAAAAAAAAGCCAAATGATAACTTTGACTATACTTCCAATTTTCTATTGAATTAATGAGTTAGTATGAGAGTCCAGTGATTTTTCCACAAAACCTTCCTGATTTGATTTATTGTAACTGAATAGTTCAAAGAACTGTTGACATGAGAAGATTCTACCTGTTTTCCATGAATTAGTGGTTAATTATGTTAAAGACCGCTTAAAAAATATTAAAGACAAGGCATTGAAAATATAAATTTAATGAAAGCACCACTGAAATCATGAAACATGTTTCTTGTTAAATTAATTTAAATAACAAATTTAGCAAACAGGGTGCCTATTTTTTAGAAGTATCTTTTATCCTCACATAAGGACGGTTTGAAAATTAGCAATAAATTATATTTTAAAATTTATCTTTCTTCCTTACTTTTTTTTTTGAAGATTTTATTTATTTATTTGACAGAGAGAGAGCAAGAGAGCACAAGTGGGGGAGTGGCAGAGGGAGAGGGAGAGGAGAGGGAGAGGGAGTGGCAGAGGGAGAGGGAGAGGAGAGGCAGAGGGAGTGGCAGAGGGAGAGGGAGAAGCAGACTCCTCGCTGAGTAGGGAGCCCGATGCAGAACTCGATCCCAGGACTCTGGGATCATGACCTGAGCCAAAGGCAGTCCCTTAACCAACTGAGCCACCCAGATGCCCCTCTTCCTTACTTTTCAACCTAAAATTCAGGCACAAATTTTTCAGGCACAAATTTTTTAGTATGAATGCGTGTGTGTGTTTATGTGTGTTCATATGTAAATAGATTTCCATCTATTTTTCTGTGTGGGTCTACCTGCCTTACAAAAAAAAGTAGGATTTATATCAATTTGTCTGAACTTTGAAATAACTTTTACAATGAAATTATTTAAATATAAACTATTTCAAAGCTATTAACCTTCTGGTAACTTCAGAAATGCAGCAGCCAATGACATGCCATAAAGTACAATTTGTCAGTTGATAAGCTAGGAGCTAAACTTGCTTGCTCAGATTTGGGCACAGATAAGAAACCTGAATGTTTAAGCAAGCCATACTCCAGTTTTACAGTTGCCCAGAGATTTAAATAAGGCGGGATGATTGTCTATCGCAGCTCATAATAATGCTCTTAAATTTAGAGCTCCAAATACCCCCACTCACCAGTCGGCATGCTTCTCGAAGCCTTCAGACTGAAAAACTGCAGCTGTGTTTATGCGGTAATTTAGAACTCCTATTACATATGCAAGCAACTGGGCTCCATGGCTCAATCACAATTCATTCATTTTGCTTTTTGTACCAAAGAAATAAAATCAGAGAACTATACAGCATTATGGCCAGCTCTTGAAAATCACAAAAATCAGGAGATTGAAGATTATAGTCCCACAAAAAACACAAATCTTTTCCATTCCCCATTAAATAAAGTTCACAACAAAAATTCCAGATATCTGTAGCTAAGGTGTGGTATTCAGCTCAGCAAACATTTATTAGGACAAAAAATGTTATCATAACAAGAGCAATTAAAGCATGAATAAGGCAGCCCTCTTACTGTATGGATCTTAGAGTCTGATAGAAGACACTTGGAATCAAATACTCTGTGTGTGTGTGTATGTGTGTGTGTGTGAATGTATAAGTAATATTCTTTATGGAGAACATGGGCAAACAGATTGAGTTTGTTTCCAGATATAAATAAAATTCTAGACTATTTTCCCTTGGAGATATTACAAATCTGTGCAATTGTATTACTGGTGACATACATAGCAACAATTTCTAAGTATTTGCTTACTGTCCAGATCCACAGTAATCCTTACAA
This sequence comes from Mirounga angustirostris, assembly GCF_029215605.1. Classification (NCBI taxonomy): domain Eukaryota; kingdom Metazoa; phylum Chordata; class Mammalia; order Carnivora; family Phocidae; genus Mirounga; species Mirounga angustirostris. The sequence goes on along the minus strand of NW_026991709.1, from coordinate 137,777,760 downwards.
AACAAAAATATATGCAGTTCATCTTACTATATATAGTAGCCAGATTCTGAAAAGTTGTGTAAAAATTTGCTTTTGTGTAAATGGAATACTACTTTAATAATACTTAATGGTTCACTCAAATTTAAGTTTTTAAAAATTACAGCATGTTCAAATGTAGGTGTTTATATAAATCTGGGCTTTTCTCATATTATTGTTGCTTGTCAAGTATATGTATGCACAGGGTGAGGAGACTACACTGGCTTATTGCAAGAAAAAAATTTTTTTTTTTTTTTTTTTTTTTTTTTTTTTAAAGATTTTATTTATTTATTTGAGACAGAGAGAATGAGAGACAGAGAGCATGAGAAGGAGGAGGGTCAGAGGGAGAAGCAGACTCCCTGCCGAGCAGGGAGCCCGATGCGGGACTCGATCCCGGGACTCCAGGATCATGACCTGAGCCAAAGGCAGTCGCTTAACCAACTGAGCCACCCAGGCGCCCAAGAAAAAAATTTTTTTTAAAGATTTTATTTATTTATTTGAGGGTCAGAGGGAGAAGGAGACTCCCTGCCGAGCAGGGAGCCCGATGCGGGACTCAATCCGGGGACTCCAGGATCATGACCTGGTTGGCAGTCGCTTAACCAACTGAGCACCCAGGCGCCCGCAAGAAAAATTTTATTCTGAACCACTGACTTTTAAAGGTGCTATAGAGAAGTGAGACTTTTATAATTATATTGGAACATAACAAAGGCTGTATTCATTTTACTCTCAGGTTGCATTTCAGATGTTATGTTGATTAGAATGCAAAAGTTTCTACTGGAAACAATCTCTTAAATGCTAAGTTTTCAAGAAAGCACAGAAGCAACTCATTTATTTAAGGTATGGCTCTGTAGTAACTGTTCTTAAACACATTTTTTCTTTAACACTTGAGTGCTTCAGGGGAGAGAGATCAACAGGCTTCTTATCATTCCACCTCAATAGTCAGGCATTTCATATCTCTGAGTTGCAGTGATTGCTAAGCCAGACTCCTGAGGTGATGGGGGAGACTACTGGGAAGAAAGACCTGAAGGGTAGGACACCTGAGCTGTAAGGGATGAGAAGGTGGGGTAAATAGTAAGGGACCTTTCGCTTCCTTTTCTATACAGCTATAGAACAGAATTGTTACTGCCAAGATGAAAGAAAGGAAAAGAGACATCAAGCACAATGATTCCATCTTATACACTCTTTGATCGCCAAACACAGATAGATGATAGATACATAGATAGGTAGATAGATAGATAGATAGATAGATAGATAGATAGATAGATAGATAGATAGATGATAGATTAGATAGATAGATGATAGATTAGATAGATGATAGATAGATAGATAGATAGATAGATAGATAGATAGATAGATAGATAGATGATAGATGACAGAAGCTTTTAGAGTCATAGAGTCATAGGAAAAGATAAAGGTATACTTGCAGGCCAGTAGCTCCAAGCCTGATTTCAAAGACCACTTGGGTTCTAATCTCTGATTCACTACTTGGAAGTTGCATGATTTGGGGCGAGTACTTAAACCTCTCTAGTTCTGGGGTTCCCTGCCAGAAAAAAAAATAGAGGTAATAATATTACTGAACTCACAGAATGTGGTAAAGGAGATGAGGTCACCCATGTAAAGTGATCCTTAGCACAAGTGCACAACCTAAGAAACTCTCAGTGATTGCAACTGGCAACAGCAGCATTAATTTTATGGCACATAGTTGAAAGTTGCAAGCTATTTTCAACTGGGGATTAGTTCCAGATTAACTAGATTTGTGACCTTGGATAGGCCATTCATTTCCCTGGGTCTTAGTTTTCTCAGGTAATACGAAGGGGAAGATCTGGATAAAGTAATGCCTCTTAAATTCAATGTGCATGCAATCACCTAAGAATCTTGTTAGAATGCAGATTTTGATTCAGCAGACTGGGTGGTGAGCGAGATTCTGAGCTTCTAACAAGCATCTGGAATGAGGCTGATGCTGCTGGTCTAAGTACTACACTCTGAGTCGCCAAAATGTAGGCCATACCCAGTAAAGTCTCTTCCAGCCTCAAAACCGTAGTTTATAATTATGATAGTGGCCCATTTTTGTACATAAGGAAGGGATAAAGAATTGAAGTACACTTAAGAAGAAAACTAGTCTCAATTGTCCTGGGGATTATGTCTGTAGGGCTCCAGTGGATCTTGGAAGGGAAGGACAGGACACTTCTGAAGAGTCAGAAGATAATGCGCTGCTGAGAAGGTGGTCCATTGGGAGTATTTCCTGATGTGGTCCTTGGGACAGAGGCAATTTGAAGAAGTGGTGGTAAAAAAGGGAGGGAGGCTTGAGGAAATGTAAATTGGAAGATTTTTTTTCTTCTTGAGTCTTGAAGGCAGCATGGCACGCACGATAGTGAAGAGTGAGGGCTTTTGTTTGGGCTGTGTAAGGGTGTGTGTTATCAACTAGACATGAGCAGTTATCCTAGCTTGGCAACTTAATGGCTGACCTTAGGCAGATTGCTTAATTTTCCTTAATTCCATTCTCTCATCTATAAAATGGGAATAACGGTACCTCCTTGGGCTCTTGTGAGAGAGAGTCAAGTAAATTAGTGCCTAAAGTATGATGCACAGGGTTTAAGTGCACAGTAAGTGTTCCTAGAGGCTTATCCATTAAATTTATCACTGTCACCATCATCATCGTTACCATTAAGTTAGGAGCCCTGGCAGGGTGAGCATTGTAATCCCAGCTCTATTTTAGTTTCTACAGCAGTGGTTCTCAAATTTCAATGAGCACCAGAATTACCGAGGGGGCTGTTACACCACAGATTGCTGGGCCCCACCCTCCAGAAACTCTGATTTAGTATGGAGGTCTTGAGTGGGGCCCAAGATTCCACATTTCTAGTAGGTCTGGGGACCATCCTTTGAAAACCACTGTTCTACAAAATTACTTCCTATAAATGGCATGATGAAGGGATGAGGCAGCCCTGGTAAGTGAATTTTCCACACAGGTGAGGCTGACCTCATGGGACACTTTCTCACTTCAACCAATTTTTGATGAAAGCTTTTCTAAAATGTATCATTTTTATTTTTGATTTCAGAAGAGATTGAAGAGAGTGACCTCTGATTTGTGAACTTAAAATCAACCCGGAAATTTCCAGAAAGTATCCCTAAAGAGACAGTCATGGATCCCTAAAAGAGATAGTGGGAAACTCACAGTCCGCATGAGTTCCCTGAGAATAAGTATCTCATGCTAACCTTATCTTCTTTATTGTTATGGTTGCTAAACTGGTACATTGGAGAAAGGGTGCAGCCAGGAATATCAGACAACATAATGTGTGTTAAGTTGACTAATGGAGAGGTGTCATCCTGAGGAGATATTTCTTGTAGTGTGCCATCAGATTCTATCCGCAGGCTTATCTTACTCTTTCTCAATTTAGATGAAAACACAGAAGGCAAGGCAAGCCAGACTATAACACATTACCATTCCCCATGGGTGTTAAAACATAGAGAAGCACTTGACGGGAATAATAGATAAAAGGGCTAGAAGTCTGGAAGGAGAGCTAGGGTGGACTTTGAGGGTCCACCCAATCCAGAACTCTATGGATAGTTATAATCACCTATTATGGTACTGTGGCATAATATCCACCATAGACAGGCAACTACCTTGGAGCTTTTGGTCTTTGTTGCCCGGACGACAGCAAATTAACTCTTATTCCCAACAACACCCTTCCTTCTGCTCACCCAACTTTTACCTCTTCATGTATGCCTTCTTCCTTCAACCTGTTCCTAGATTGCTCTCTCAACTCTACAAACGTATGCGAAATCAGATAACCAAACTTGATAAGAACTATGAACATCACAAGAGTATGCAGACCAGTGGAGAACCTAAGGGACCGTTTGTAGGGTTTGGCTTTGGGGGTCCCAGAAGGTGTTTTGTGTTTTGCTTTACATTTATGTTCCAGAGGAATGAAATCATCCAACTTTTGGCCTCCAGAGCTGCCGTGTGTTACTATAATAAGACCCAAACATCTCTTCAGTTATCATTCACATTTCTGAGCAAACCGTGTTCACATTAAATGGTGACTTACTAACATATACAAGGTGAAATAGCATAATGCTCTATATTCTGCCTGAATCTGTTTGTTGTTTGACTAAATATGGTTGCAAGCTCCATGTTCTGGGTACATATATGTATACAGCTCTCATTCACTATGACCAGGGGATAACTCCTAAGGACAAGTGAGGAAATGTTTTAAATGGAAAGGTGTTCAGAGGACACTTAAAGAAAGAATTCTCAAAAAATAAAAAATAAATAAAAAATAAATAAAAAAAAAAGAAAGAATTCTCATTTTACTTCACTACTTTGTTCCGTATCTTGTTTCCCTAGGTGGCACCATATTAGTGAGAACCCTCTAAACTACACACCGTTTTATGTGATAGACTGTCTGATAATGCACTTATCTCCCATAGTCAATGAGTGTCTTAGTCAAGGCTAGGTAGGAGTCAGGCAGGTTTTTCATTTATCATTCCTAATGACCTGTAAATGTAAATGTTCCACTGACTTGGGCTTTTATTTCTGAGGTAAACATTTTGCTAACTAGTCATGGGTCATGTAAGCACATTAACAGCTCACTGCTAACTTATCATCACTGAGCAGCTAAACTCCATTGAGTAAAGCAGATAGTTTTTGCTCTCCTGATTTCATGATGTTGGCAGTAGCAATCCACAACCTGGGAAGATAAACCTTTTTAGAGTCCTTTCAACTTGATTAGATTATTTAACTGCTGATTTATTCCAGAAAGACGAATTGTTTTATGTTGTAACATTTCCACTGAGTAACAGAATATTAGATGGGCAAGGCAGGAGAAAGTATAGAATTACAAATTTAAATACATTGGCTCTGTACTCAGAGATATCCATTAAAGGGAACAAATATTACAAGATATTCAGATACATTCTCAGGGTGCTGTGTATCCCTATTTTTCCTTTGCTACATTTTTGGGGATTCATGCCAAACAAAAGAATTGTAGGTGGCTGATAATTAGTAAGTGTGCTTTTTTTTTTTCTTTGCAGCAACTTTTGTAAAAATCCTCTTATTTCTTGGTACGTTCATTTCTGTCTCTCTTGGGCAGTTTGTGAGAAGTCTATTACTTGAGATGTCATGCTTGAAGAATTTATTTTTTTTAATTTTTCTGTATTTTGAAGAAAACAATTTTTTCATTCAATTAAATTGCTTAGGGTAGAAGTGGATTAAATATCATTTGTTATGAATATTCTCCACATTTTTCTCTATTCTCTATAAGGTGCTAAAACATGCCAGTAAGAAATTTCTAAATCTAGAAAATCATTTTAGCAACAAAGTTCAAATTTTCTGACAATGGGAGGTAGCACAGTAAGTTCTCAACTGGGGATGAGTTTGCCCCCTAGGGGACATTTGGCAAAGTCTGGAGAGATTTTTGGTTGTCACAACCTGAGAAGGGGCAAGGGCAGGATGAGGTAGATATAGGTGTTACTGGCATCTAGTGGGTAGAAGTCAGGGATGCTGCTCAACTTCTTACGATGCAGAACACAACAAAGATTTACCCAGCCCAGAACATCAATAGTGCTGACACTGAGAAACCCTGGAATCTTATTTTATTTATCTATTTTTAAAAAATTTTAAAGATCTTATTTTTAAGTAATCTCTACACCCAACGTGGGGCTCGAACTTACAACCCTGAGATCAAGTCTCGCTTGCTCTTCTGACTGAACCAGTCAGGTGATCCTAGAATCTTATTTTAACTATAAATGAAATGAAAGTGATTGAGACAGCCTGAACTTTGCATACTAGATCACCATCCTTTTCAAAGGTAAGAAGTAGCAACGCTAAAAGAGGAACTCAGCCTAGGATATAAGAAGAAAGGAAATTTTCTTCCTTTCTTCCTAAGAAATACAAGTGCAGGAATCATTCCATTACAGTGAATCTTGACCACTCGTTCATTAGTTCCCAAAAATTGTTGTATTTGTTATTCCTAATTTTAATGCACTGTAAAATCAGGATATGGCATCACCACACACCATGAAACTTGTTCTTCCCCTTTCTGATATTTCATAAGCTGATGATGTGGTCTTGAACTTGTGAAAGTATATGCTCTCTTTCTTCTGCTTTTTATTCTACTTTTAGAACACACCCTTTGAAACAGGGTGATGATTTAGGCAGATGCTCTTTGAAACTATTTTTTGTTCAAATCCAGCAATATGACAAAAGAAAAACACAGGTAAACCTTGAGGGAGTTTTAGGGCAAAGGGTGTTATATATTTCACAATGATCGGATTGTTCTGTTATTATGTATCTATGTATATATATACTACTATGCCTATAATAGTCTTCCCTTAACATTTCTTTCCACTGACCACTGCAGTGTACTATAAAACCCTTTCTTATACCTTGGAGGTTAAGCAAATTATCTTGAATAATTTGCTTCATTTCTTACAAGTCTGTTTTCTCATCTGTAAAGTGGGAATACTACCATTATCTGTCTGAGAGGATTTTTGTGTGTAATAAGTGAAAGCTTAGAAGGTGTCTGGCACATAATAGATGCTGATTAATGATAGCTATTATTTCTTTGGAAAAAAATCAGAGCAGGATTTTGAAATCATATATTCATCAAATATTTATGAGGCATCTTCCCTGTGTTTGGTACTATTCTAGGGGCTGGGGCTGGCTCAGGGAAAAAAAACAACAAAAAAAACCCCTTCTTTATGGAACTTACACACACAGCAACAGACATGCAAAGGCAAACACATACACACAGATAAAAACACATGCACGCACAATGAAAATATAAACATTTGGTGTCTCTTCTCTTACTTATTTCAGAATTTAAATGAAAGTAAGCACTCCTCCAATTGGCCAAAATGGCACAGTGAAGAACAACTATAGAATTCTGAAGGAATGCTTTTTTTTTAACATTTCTTTCAGATTTTGAGGAAAAAAAGGTATATTTCAAAAAAATTATAAATGTTGTCTCTTTGAAATGAAAATCACACAGAATGGCAATTGGGGAAATGAAAGGAACAGGCTCTTTAGGTAATATTTTAATAGCTCCAAGAGTCATTGAAGGAGACCACAGAAGATGTATTTATTACTTTTGAACATGTAAATAAATAATTCATAGACTGCAAACAAGTCAAGTGAATGACAGTGCGGCACAATTGCTAAAAAATATATGAAAAGGAAGTATGAACACATGAGCCTTCCATGATTTCTTGGTTGGAAATCTTTTGTGCCTCAGAAGCTTTGTTACCCTTTTCTTGAAATGCTTCCACCCCTCTTCACCTGGCTGGCACACACTCATCCCTGAGCACATGGCTGACATGTCCCTTTCAGACAGGCCTCCCCTGGCCACCCCATCTGATTTAGGTGCCTTCACTCATCATCCTTCTTCATTCATCCTCTCTTCTTCTTTATCTATCTATCTATCTATCTATCTATCTATCTATCTATCTATCTATCATCTATCATCTATCTATCTATCAATCATTTGGTTATATTTTTAAACATCTTTCTACTTTTCTTGACAAAGTTCCACAAAGGGAGGGATCATTTTACTTTGTCCACCATAATCACTCAAGAGCCTAGCGCCTGATCCCAACTTTGCCCTCAACAAATGTTCATGGATAAGATAAAAGCTACCCACTCAAGGTGAATTGACTGCCAAGAGCACTGAGACTATCAAAGCATGCTTCCTTCCATTTTCTGTGATAGGGTGAATACACCCTGCCCCCATCGTGCTGTGTACAAATACATTGTATTATTTGGCCTTGGTCTGTATTTCTCTGTATGTGGCATAAAATGAGGGTGAGCTCAAACCTGTCATTATCTGACACAGTTCTGCCAAGACCAGTTCATACCCCACATACACAGTGACCTTTGCTCTTGGCTTTGGGTATCAATCTCTGAAGCAACGTAGAAAAGCTTTGGCTAGTCTAGACACAGAAAAATTATTTTTAAGCTGAGCAAAGAATCAGAAAAGGTAAGGGCCCATTAAGATGTTGCTCAATTCTAAGAAAAGAATGAAAGGGACTTATGATTGTTCTTACTTAAAACTTCTCCAGTCAGATGTTTAGCTTTGTGCCTCTAAACATCAGCCATATGCATCAGTCACATTTTAACAAGGCGATACTGCTAATGCTCCCTTCCTTTGAGAGGTAGAGCCTATTTTTCCTCCCTCCAATCTGGCTTGAACATGGGGCTTGCTTTGGTCAATAGAACTTGAACAAACATGATGTAAGCAGAGATTTTGAAAGTGCTTTGCTTTGTTTGGGGCTTGCTCTCTTGCTGGTTTTTGGGCTCCAAGACGACCACATGAAGTCCAGACCAGCCCACTGGAAGATGGAAGACCACAAGGTGCAGAGCTGATCTTGTATAGCTGGGAGCCCCCAGGCCAAGCAGGCTGCCAACTGCCAGACATGTGAGTGAGATGACCATAGAGTATCTGACCCCAAATTAAAGAACTGCCCGGGGCGCCTGAGTGGCTCAGTCGGTTAAGCGGCTGCCTTCAGCTCGGGTCATGATCCCAGGGTCCTGGGATTGAGCCCCGCATCGGGCTCCCTGCTCGGCGGAGAGCCTGCTTCTCCTTCTCCCTCTGTCTGCCGCTCTGCCTACTTGTGCTCTCTCTCTATCTCTGTTAAATAAATAAATAAATAAAAATCTTAAAAAATAAAATAAAATAAAAAAATAAAGAACTGCCCAGATAACCTACAGACCCTGAAAAATACTAAATGACTTCCACTTTAAGTCATTAATTGTGGGGGTGGCTTATGAGGCAGCAAAAGGTAACTGATCCAGTGAAGTCACAGATAATGTATTACTATGTGACTGGTCAAGGAGGCATGCCAGATGGTCAGAAACTGTAAGTTTGGCAGAGTTTGTCAAACTCAGTAGTCCCCTAAGATTGTCCAAGGTATAAAAGGGGACTTACTGATCCAAAATTTGGGAATCACTGCATTGTAAACCATTCTCCATTTAGAGACTGGCAACACAAATGAACACATTAAAGATTTTGAGGAACCATGCCGTAAAAGAAAATAAGCCTGCTAAAAAATTTTAAAGCCCTTCCTGCTTCCCAAACTTTTTTGACCTCTTGACCTTATAGTCTGGACATTATCTTCATTGCTGAAACCCTGGTCCAAACATAACGGGAAGGTGACTGGATGAGAACTATGAGATCTGGATTCGGGTCCAAGATGTAGCATTTATAAACTGTAAGAATCTAACTTTGTAGAATTAGGTAAAATGAGAGATATTATCCTTGCACCAAGTCTCTTCGAGGTCATAGTCAACCCATTCATGTCACTTGGGTTGGAAATTTAGATGATGCATTGACACTTTGTGCTCAGTCCTGTGTTCTGGTTTTGATGAGTTGTGCCAACCTTGAAGTGGCAAATCATTCACTCATCTCAAAATCTTTTTTGAGACCCTGCTGTGTGTCAGCTACTATTCCAAGTGCTGGGGATACATTAGTGACCAAGTCTTTCCTTGAGAGTTTGATTCTAGTAGGAGAGGTGGATGATAAATCTGCAAAGAAATAGTAATATAATGTCAGATGGTAATAAGGACTGTGAGGCAAACACAGTAAAGGGCTAGACCACTATTCTTCAACTTCAGCATGTGTCAGAATCACCTAGCTGATTTGTTAAAATCTAGATTTCTAGGTCCCATCCCCCAGGGTTTCCGAATCAGTAGGACTCAAGTGGGGATTAAGAATTTTCATTTCTAATAAATTCCCAGGTGATGTTGATTCTGTTTGGTGGGAGGTCCATGCTTGAAAACTGGGGAGCTAGAGAGTTGATAGAAAGTTGCTCTATGAGATGACCTCTAGGATCATCAGAAAACTTGCTGAATGAGGGAGGAAGCTATGGGAAGATGTGGAAAGAGAATTTTATGTAGAAGGCAGAGCACAGCACGTGCAGAGGCCCTGGAGGCAGAATCAAGCTTGTTCTGCTGGAGGAATAGTGGGAGGACTAATTTTCCTAATAGTCATTGATGTGGTAGCAGACCAAAGTCCTTGTCACCTATCAAAGCATGAATTATTGAGGGGGAGCAATCTTCATAGGCCATGGCCTGCATGGTTCACTGGCTGGAGTTGAGCTTTCAGGTGAATGACTTCCTGATAATACTCAGATTTAGAGGGCGCCTGGGTGGCTCAGTTGGTTAAGCGACTGCCTTCAGCTCAGGTCATGATCCTGGAGTCCTGGGATCGAGTCCCGCATCGGGCTCCCTGCTGAGCAGGGAGTCTGCTTCTCCCTCTAACCCTCCCCCCTCTCATGCTCTCTCTATCTCATTCTCTCTCTCAAATAAATAAATAAAATCTTAAAAAAAAAAACAAAAATAAAAATACTCAGATTTAGAAAGAGTTAAGAAGAAAAAAGGAACCTTAAGAGCTGCGAAGTTTGAGTTAAATTATGTGCCAAGACCAGAAAAGGAAACTGCTCATGTGTCATGTTTCATTTGTAAAGGTTGACTGGTTTCAGTTTTGACACCAGAACTGGGTATCACTCAAATACATAAAGTCCCCAAGTCTCTGGCTTGTAGAGGGTCTGTGATTTCTCAGGTCACAGCATATCATTTCAACATGCTCCTTGTGCATCTGTGGATTTCCCCAGACAACAGCACATTGTGTTTGTAGGCTGCTGTACACATGGGAGATATTTTTCACATCTCTTATCACATCAGATCCTTACAATTTAATTTCATGATGCAGGAGGGGCAGAAACTATTACTCCCATGCTGCAGATGAGAATACTGGGGCTAGGAGAACCCAACACTGAGAACCATTTCTTTCTTTTCTCTTCATATGGTCCTTTTTTTGAAAGGCAAACTGATTTTCCAAGCTGTGACAAATGTGCAGTCAATAGTGGAGCAGGGTGGTGGGGGCCAAACCCATCATCTTCCCACCACTGCCTCTCCTGAGGACATTTGGTCTCAGTCGCTGCTGACCACTCATGTGCATTTTATCATCACCATCAATCATAAAATGGTGGACTCACTCAGAAGAAAGATCATTTGTGAGAAGAAAAGAAAGCTGAATTTTATTTAGCACCCAAGATCCAGGCATGGTTCAACAACTTGGTTCAGCATTTCAAAGTGTGATTTTAGTGAATCCCCTTGTCAGTGGGGCTTTTCTCCATTTTGTAGGTGAAAAAACTGGGGATGAGGGAATTTAATTAATGGCTTGAGGGCAATAATGTGAGTGACTTGATGTCATTCCTCGCTACTGGTATTCTCTCCAACTTCAGTGACCACAAAGCTTTCTTTCCACTATGGCATTGAAGCCTGGAGGAAGAACCAAGAGGTGGGCACATACATGATAAGAATGAAACAATGCCTGGTAGAACAGTTTCATGTCAGTCAAGCCAACAGTTTGAATCAGCAACACTCTTTCTATACTTAGAGATAAAAGCAGTTAAAAAACTAAGCTAGAGGAAATGTCCATTATATCCTTTAAAAAACGCAAACATCTTCATATGGAGGACCACCCTTCATCATCATCATCATCATCATCATCATCATCATCATCATTATCATCATCATCATCATCTGTTTATTAATACTTTATTTTAGAGCAGTTTTACCTCCACAGCATAATTAAGGGGAAGCTACAGACATTTCCCCTATATCTCCTGTCCTTATACATGCACACAGCCTCCCTCATTATCAATACCCCTCACCAGAGTGGTACGTTTGTTACCTTTCATGAACCTACCCTGACACATCATTATCACTCAGAGTCCATAGTTTACATATGGTTCACTCTTGGTGGTGTACATTCTGTAGATTTGGACAAATGCCTAATGACATGTATTCAGCATACAGAGTTTGTGGTAATCATTGCACAGTATATGTAAATCAGAACATCATGCTATAAGCCTTAAACTTATACAGTGATGTATTCAATTATTTCTCAATAAAAATGGAAAAAACACAAACAAACAAATCTAAAAAAATATAAAAATCACTGGTGCCTGGGCACCTGGGTGGCTCAGTCGTTAAGCGTCTACCTTCAGCTCAGATCATGATCCCAGGCGTCCTGGGATCAAGCCCAGCATCGGGGGTGTCTGCTCTGCGGGAGGCCTGCTTCTCCCTCTCCCACTCCCCCTGCTTGTGTTCCCTCTCTCGCTGTGTCTCTCTCTCTGTCAGATAAATAAATAAAATCTTAAAAAAAAAAAATCATTGGTGCCTATTCGTCCTGTCCCACTCCAATGTGCCAGCAACCACTGATTTTTTTTTTTTTTTTTTTTTTTTTGGCTTCATAGTTTTGCCCTTTTCAGAACGCCACATAGTCGGAGTCATAAGGTATGTAGCCTTTTCAGATGGGCTTCTTTCACTTAGTAATGCATATTACTAAGTGAAATTTAGTAATTTCACTGTTTCTTTTCATGGCTTGAGAACTGACTTCTTTTTAGCACTGACTAATATTCTATTATCTAGAGGTACCACAGTTTTTTATCCTTTCACCTACTGAGGGATATCTGTGTTGCTTCCAAGTTTTGGCAATTATGAATAAAGCTGCTATGAGCAATTGGGTGCAGGTTTTGTGTGGACCTAAGTTTTCAACTCCTTTGCCTAAATACCAAGGAGCACTATTGCTGGATCAAATGATAAGAGTATGTTTAGTTTTGTGAAATCTGCCAAACTGTCTTCCAAAGTGGCCGTCCCATTTTGTATTCTCACCAGGAAGTGAATGAGAATTCCTCTTGCTCTACATCGTGGCCAGCATTTGGTGTTGTTAGTGTTCTGAATTTTGGCCATTCTAATAGGTGTGTAGTAGTATCTTATTGTTGTTTCCATTTGCATTTCCTTGATGATGTAAGACATGGAGCATCTTTTCCTATGCTTACTTGTCATCTATGTATCTTCTTCAGCGAGGTGTCTGTTAAAATCTTTGGCTCATTTTTCAATTGGATGGTTTGTTTTCCTACTACTGACTTTTAAGAGTTCTTTGTGTATTGTGAATAACAGTCTTTTATCAGATATGTCTTTGCAGAGATTTTCTCCGAGTCTGTTGCTTGTCTTCTCATTCTCTTAACATTTTCTTCGGCAGAGCAGAAGTTTTTCATTTGAATGAAGTCCAGCTTATTAATGCTGTCTTCATGGACTGTGCCTTCGGTGTTATATCTAAAAAGTTATTGCTATACCAAGGTCACCTAGGTTTTCTCCTATGTTATCTCATAAGAGTTTGAGAATTTTGCATTCATTCTAAATTTAGATCTATGATTCAGTTTGAGTTAATTTTTGTGAAGGACGTAATGTCTATATCTAGGTTCATTTTTTTGCACATAGATGTCCAGTTGTTCTAGCATCATTTGTTGAAGGGACTATCTTTGCTCCATTCTACTTTGTCAAAGGTCAGTTGACTATATTTATGGGTATCTATTTCTGGGCTCTCTATTCTGTTCCATTGATCTATGTGGCTATTTTTTTTTAAATTATCACATTGTCCTGATTACTATAGTGTTATAGTAAGCCTTAATGTCAGGTAGTGTCAGTTCTCCAACTTTGTTTTGTTCCTTCAATATTGTGTTGTCTATTCTGGGTCTTTTGACTGTCCATATAAACTTTAGCATAAACTTTCAGATGTTGGTATCTGCAAAATACTGCTGCAATTTTGATTGAGATTGCTTTGAACCTACAGATCAGTCTGGGGAGGACTGACATCTTGACAATTCCTATGCATGAGCATGGAATATCTCTCCATTTCTTTAGCTCTTTTCTGATTTTGTTCATCACCATCATTTTTTAATGTCATGAATGAGTGCAAGAATGAGTAGGAATCATTGAAATACCAGAAAAGAATATGTGATGGCCTGAATTTATCAATTCTCTTGCCATTAATTAATTAAATCCAAAAGTGATAGTAAATTTAATCTATAGTTTATCCAAACAAGCAAATAAAATCTTCCTGACATTTGACTTATGTATCTAGTGGAAAATGCTATTAAAATAATCATGGGGGAAAAAAGAAGCTGCTTTCTTGTCTTTCCAAAAGAAGCTGCCATCATGGAGGGAACTTGAGCCCATTTCATTTTTACCCCATGAAGTGGAGAAGAATACCAGATCCAGCTTTTAAAAATTGTATTTCCCAGGTTCTTAGTTTATTTAATAAACTCAAAAATATTGTTAATAAAAGTAAAGAGCTCTCCACAAAATAAAGGTAATTTTTCTGGTCGCTGAATGGAGATAAAATTGTATATACTTTTGAAATGTAAGAACTCAGAGAGATTTTAGGAATCAAACCAATCCCTTGCATTTACTCATATGAATAGGAGGACTAGGAAAGAAATGATTAGGCCAAGGAAATACAAGTAATTAAGAGCATGGCTGAGATCAGATAAGCTCAGCGCCAAATCCAACATTTGGAACTTTCTGGATGACTTTACTTTCACCTGTGTTAGAAAAAAATTTCAGGTAGTCTAGAAACAATATTAGAGAAAGGTATTCTAACTTAAGAAGTTTGTAGTTAGGAAATGCTACAGAAAAAAATATGAAAATATTTTTCTAAAAACGGAGTCATTTCTTCCAAAAGAGCATCATGAAAGGCTGGAACTTGTTGATCAGCAAAGGAGTCTTTTGCCAGAAGATATTATTTTTGCAAATCTGAATTCAGCCATGTATCTGAGTTTGTGCTCAATCTTTGCCAAGATAGGAGTGTCCCTTCTCTTTCAGAGAATTGATATCCTGTTCAAAGACATGTAAGCCCCACAAGGGGAGGGATTTTGATTGTTTTGCTCACTGTTCTCTCTCCAGAGCCTATAATAGTGCCAGCCCAGGAATAGGCAGTTTGTAAATACTGTTACAAATACTTGTAAATATTTGTTGAGTTAATTAATTTAGAAGACATTATCTTTCAAGAAAAGATGTTGGCCTTTGCCATTTTTCTGGACTTTCAAATAGCATAAATTTTTTTTTCAAGAATAACAGATAATATTCATTGAGCACCTGCTATGTGCCAAACACTGTGTACTGCATTATCTGTTTATGATCACAGGTATTTCTCACAACATCACCATCAAGCAGGCATGATTGTTTTCTCCATTTTTTACAAATGAGGAAACGGAGGTGTAGAGAAGCTAGGTGACATGCACAAAATGATCAGCAAAGACACAATGCTCAAATCTTTAACAGCCCATTATTTGATATGAACCACAGTGGGAGGTTTTGCTCTGAGTCTGCATAAATGGAAACTCAGGCCTTCCTTGTTTTTTTCTGCCAGTTCTAAATTTGATTGAGTCAAATGTATCATTTATAGATATCCAAAATGTGGTCTGCAGTTGCATCTGAAGGAGATCTGTACTATTTTATGCAGTGCTTTGTAAACTTAGGATGAGGCAAGTTTATTGTAAAAGAGAGCCATAATATATGAAAATAGAAAAGGTGAATAAACTTATATTGCCCTCAAATTGAGAATCTCATTTAAGCCAACAAAAACAAGTAAATTTGAAGTTATGACTATCACTCTAGATATGACTCATTCAGGGTTTTTAAGGATCTGAAAATAACCCATAATCATAAGCATCATATATGTATTATTGTATCTAGATAAATTAGAATTCATTCTATGAAAATGAGTAAGATTCACCTTTATTCCCTTTCTAAACAGAAAGGATATTTTCACAGAATTTTTTAAAATTACATTTCCACTTTTGTTGCATATAAACATAACTAAAAAAAAAGGAAATACACTTAATTGACATGTTTTGGGGAGGTATGTCATGAACCACTAGATTTCTTCTATGATTGGCAAAGAATTTAACAACGCCCTATACTTTGTGTGCTCACAACGAACATAGCTTATTACAGTCCAATTAGCAATTACTCAGCTCATCTTAAACCTATCCTTCAGAGAGCTGAAAATCAAGATTGAATTTAAAAGGGTTTTGGTATTCCTAAGTTCCTTTCTTCATTCACCTTTTTCCAGATGCACTTTAATTCATCAGCATCTTCATTTTTGCATAGGCTTTTAGTTTGTGGCTACTAGCTGAGCTTGTAATTGCTACATAGGGCCACCATAGATTTGAATATTGATTGTTTTGAAGATTTTTATACTTAGAATATTGGATAATATTTATTCACTCAAGTTCAACTCCACATAACTTTGTTGAATATTTTATTTGTGATAATTGTAAGAATGAAGAGAAGCCAGTAAATGCTAATTGCTCATCTTCTAGTGTCTCATAATTGTGCTAGTACCTCAGAGAGCTTTACTAGAATAATTAAGAAATAATATATTCCAGCAATTCCACTCCTAAGCATATGCCCAAGAGATATGAATGCATGTGTCCACAAAAAGAATTATTTAAGAATTGTCATAGCTACTTTATTTGTAATGGTCTCAAACTGGAAATAACCCAAATATCCCTTAGTTGGAGAATGACTAACAAATTGTAGTCTATTTATATGATTGAATATCAAATAGAAATGAAAAATATAACAACTTTCTAATCCACAAAATAATGTGGATTTATCTAAAAATCATACATTGAGTAAAAGAAACCAGAGAGAAGAGAGAACACATTGTATGGTTCTATTTATATGATGTTCAAGAACTGGTGAAGCTAATAAATGATGACAGAAGTCAAAATAGCATTCACATCTACAAAGGGAGTGGTTATCAACAAAGAAGACCTATAGAGAAACTTTCTGGGTTGCTGGAAATGCCTATCTTGTTCTGGGTGGTCATTACACATAGGTATAAAAATGTAAAATTTAATCAAACTAAACACTTAGAATTTGCCAATTTTACTATAAATAAATTACACTTCAATTTAAAAATTATTGCTCTGGCCTTTTTTTTTTTTAACATAGCCTTTGTTTTGGAGCTATAGTCTTTTTGACATACATAGGCCTATTTTATTATTTTAATTGTATCTATTTAAAGAAAAAATTATGCTCTGGTGGAGTTTGGCTTGGTTGATGGGTGTGTTGGGATGACATGAACTACCACAACAAATAAACTTGCACATTTCAGTGGCTTATTATATGCCAGAAGTTGATTACTCAATCACTGTAACAGTTGAATATGAGTGTTCTGGTTCTTTTCCAGATTGTGATCAAGGGACCCAGGGTCTTTCCGGCTTGTGGCTTGCCATTTCCTGCCCTGGTGCCTCAGAATCTTCTACCTCCAGCTGGAAAACAAAGAGAATGTAATTAGGGAATTTTTGAAGTTTCTAGCTAGTGACATGCTTGTTTTACTTAGGCCTTTTCTGATCCTCCCAGTGAACAGCAGTCCCTTAATCAAGGAGCTAGGGACATGTCCCATGACTCCCAGACATGCTCATATTATCCATCTCCATATGGCTGCCCCATAACTCCCTCTCCTACATAAAGGTAGCCTGATGGACTGGTTAAGAGTATAGCCTCTGCCACCAGTACCTGGGCCTGAGCTTAAGCAAATTATTTGGTCTTCCTATGTTTTAGCTTCCCTATCTGG
This sequence comes from Mirounga angustirostris, assembly GCF_029215605.1. Classification (NCBI taxonomy): domain Eukaryota; kingdom Metazoa; phylum Chordata; class Mammalia; order Carnivora; family Phocidae; genus Mirounga; species Mirounga angustirostris. The sequence continues at coordinate 137,760,316 of NW_026991709.1, read as the reverse complement.
AAAATGCAGTGCATTATGATACAGCTTCACAGAGTTCATGGGCAATTTCTTAAAAATGTGTGAAGTATTTAGGACAATATCTGGAAATAATACATATTTTAGAATGTTAGCTATAGTACATACTTCTTCTATCAGCATCCATACCAGACTGTCTACTGCATCTCCAACATGCCCTAGGCTTCTACCACAACAAAGGATCAAGTTCTTTTGCCAGGCCAGTTTCATGGGCATGCAATCTGTGCAGTTGCACAGGGTCCAAAACTCAGAAGGTCCCCATGCTTTTAGCCTGGCACTCAGTTTAATACTCTGTTTTCACCGTCTTGAAATTCCCACTAATTTTATCTTTGAATTTGTGTCCACTGCCATTCTTTGCTGCTCCACTCACTGTTAGGGGAGGTCATTGAGAGGCTGTGACCACCTGTTGACTCAAGAGCTGGACCCCGGCAATTAGGGGCTCCTCACCCTTTCCCCTGTCCTTGAAATATGGGTTCCTCTTGCCTTCCCTGCTCCCAGAAGCTACCCCAAGGATACACCCTTGAGAGAGTGATGAGGTCTTGAGACCTGGATGGTATAGGTGACTGAATACCATCAAGGCCTCTACATAAACATTTAAGATTTGGCAGGTGGGTGTGGAGATCTACTTGTCTTGCAGCTGCCCAAGACCAGCCTCATGTGTAAGTTCCCTTGCTCATTAAACTTACCACCTACTAACCTGGAGTGGCTTGACTCTTTGATCTTTGATCTTTCCCTGTCTTCTGTGTATGGGGACCAGTTTCAGATTATAACTGGTAGCTCCCAAGGATCTTGTGAATCAACACTCACATATAACATTCTTGATGCCCCATGAGCACAGAATTCCAATGGCCCCACAATGTGTGAGAGGTCAACAAAACTCAAATTGAGTACAAGACAAGCATGTTACATCTATGACTGAGTAAGGGGGGGGGCACTGACAACCCCTAGAGGCCATGCTTTCCTTTCCATTCCATTCCATTCCATTCCATTCCATTCCATTCCATTCCATTCCATTCTTGCCTTGAATGCAGAAAGAAAGCAACAACCATGAAACTCTATCATTTCCTATCTTACTCATCTTACTTCCCTGCATTAGTTAACCATTTACTCTGAAAGTGAAAACATAGAAGGAAAGGGCAACCCAAAGTTCCTTTTCCTTTCAGTTCTTCCTTACTCATCAATAAGTAAGTCAAAGATAGAATCTTGGTAGAATGGGCACATATCAAGAAGTAAAAATAACAGTTCGTTAGTTTTGTGCTGTGTTTCCACTGTTCTGATAAGAACAAAACACATATGCATATACAAACTGCAAACTACGTGAACTAGCCACAAAAATACAAATTGTGTAATTCTGTTGATTTCACAAAGGAGTTAAATGCTCCTATTTTTTCATTTAAAACTAGCATTGCATAATATAAAGATGAACAGTAAAATGAATGCTAATAATTTAAAATGCTTATTTTTCTTTATTTAGAATGATATTAAATAGTGAATAAAAAATACCATGACAATTTCAAAAAGAGAACATGGAAAAAAGGGAGATAGCTTTATGTTTTGTACCTGCAAGGGCACTTTTTTCCTGCTTTTTGAATTAAGGGCCCCCCATTTTCATTTTGTACTAGGCCTTGCAAATACTATAGCCAGCTGTTTCTTTCCCTCTCTATGACTTCTCCCACAAGATCTATCTGGCCATCTTCTGCAGGAAATCTTACCCCCCCCCCCACCACCACAATTTCTGGGCTATCATGGCCTCCTCACCAGCAATCACCTAGCAAGTTGTATTTATATATTTCTCATTGCACCTTCACTCTTAAAGTAGAGTTAATTTTGAACATGTCATCTCCCCAATAGTCTGTCTTTCCTAAAGGGCAGGGACAGGCTTGGCATTCTTATCTGTCTAGCCAATGGGACCAGAATCACTTCTGGGGCCTTCATAGCCAAAATAAATTCCAGGAACTAACAATAAACAGGCAGAATGAGAATCTCCAGGGCTGGGTCATTTGGCTGCACAACCAGCCTAAGGAGTTGCTGAATGAAAGAAAGAATCTCAGTGGTTCCAGTGCCTGGAATAGCACTTCCTCTGGTTTGAATACTCCCTAGTAAACTCTGGTCCATCCTTGATGGACTGGTTCAAGTGCCATGGTTGCATTCAGTGATATCTCTCCTGATTTCTTCCATTCTCTCATAATGCCCCGCCATCTCTAATTCCCTGACCTAAAGTTCCTTACCATATATTGATTACCTTTGACACTGAGCAAATTCTACTTGAGTTTTACTTTACTGATTAGACTCTGCTAGTATTGAAGGCACAGCAGAATGAGGACCTGCACTTGCCTTGAGTGCATAATTTAAGGGGCATCAAAAACTCAGGAATCAAGAGAAACTATATTTTAATGCAATATAATTAAATATTATTTAATGCAATATATTGTTCAATTTTCTTGAATATATCAAGAGTTTAAATAAAGACAGTTTCAGACCCTGTATTTGTATCACTGGCCTCACTGGCTTCAGTGTAATCCCAGTCCTGTTGGACTTTAGGTTTTATTTATCTTCTCACCCCAGCAGTGGATGGATGAATGAATATAAAAATGAATTGTTTCCTTGAACCAAGGCAGCAACTTGGAATTTGTAGATCCTGGTAATGAGGATGTCTTACAGGTGGCTCTGATGTGCCCTCTCAAACCAGCTAGACTGGAACACGGGGCCATATGCTCTAAAGTCTGAATATAATTTTTGCCTTCAGTCAGGTCCCCATAACATTATTCCTCCATTGTCTGCCTTTGTGAAAACTAAGAAAAAGCAATGCCGCGTTCTGTTGTCAGTCCTTGTTTGCCATCATGGAATCAGCCCTCAGAGGGCCAATTCATGGAATCCTTAGTAGTTCATGTTGTTTCAATAATGTTGCATTAAAATTGCCTTCCCCCATTGTTATATAACATTGTTACAATCACAGTCTCATGAATTGTTTGAATAATACCATGCTATTTATTTCATGTTGTAATTTACTCCTTCTTTCAGAAGTTTCCAGGCAAAATGAGATCAGAAAAACAAAGCCATTTAGACAAAGGGAAGCAACAGTGTTTGTTATACTTCATTCTCTGTATGATGTTTCCTTCTTAAGAAGGAATTTAGCTCCAAGTTATACTCAGGAAGAGAAAAAAAAATTTTAAGTTCCACCAGGGTTTAGGGCCTATTAACCACCTTTGTGAAGGAAGGTTGGCATCACTCTCCTCCCACTTCCCCCCTTATTATGAAGTTGTCTACATGGCTCTGTGGCCCCTGGGAAGACCAGGCTGTCCGCTGTTGCGGCCTGTCAGAGCCAAGCTTTTTCCTCAGTGGCCAGAGTTTTCACCCACAGTTAGCCACCAGGGGGCCACCTATTTGGAACAAACGGTGCAGACTCCACCGCTTTCCTCCAAACCAACCAAAACATCCCGGGGCCGCTTTGGAGCAAAGCCCAGGAACTTCCCTGCAAGGGAGGACAACTCTCCAGCTACAAAACCTGCAAGTCCTACATGGTATAGCCTTATTACGAGTGAAAAAGAAAACAAAGCACGGATTTGTCGCCAAGAACCGAGGGGATTTAAGGTCCATGGAGTCTGACTGGGAGGCCCCTCCCTCTCGCCAGGGAGCCTTGAGGTCTGCGACTTTCCTCGACTGAAGCACCTGAAACACTGCGCATTCAGGCGTAGGCAACAGAATTCCTGACGGTTGTGGTTGTTAATGCTGTTAGCTAGGGTGGCGGCTTCTCGCTCCTTTCCGTGGGATGCTCACAAGAACCTGGAATAAATCACACGTCACCGGCTGGAAATCTGTAAAACTCTCCAATAAATCATCTATGCATTGCTCAGACAGTTGAGGATACAAATCGCCATAGCTCTATCACATTTCTGTACGCATAAATGTGTATATTGACTAATGAAGTAGGAATTGTTTTAATATTATCCATAAGAAAATAATTGTACTATGTCGTCAAAATAGTTTTGTTGCAACTACAGCTTCGTACTGACTGCAGTTTAGCTTTTTGGGGACTCAGTATTTTTACAAGCATTCTTCTAGACCAGAATGCAGCTGCCCGCTTCATTTTCTCCCAACCGAAACCCTTGGCTTTCAAGACTTGAGGTGGGGGGTGGGGGAGGGCATTTTAGAAATTCATATTTGCCTGGGACAGAACTCTTCAAGAGTATAAACGATTTTTGTCTTCCGGGTTTTATTTGTGCATATCCAGGGCAAAGACAAATTAATAGGGCAGCCCTTCTGGAACCTGTGGAGTGTCTCAACTCTGCACACATCTCCCAGGATGTGCATAATGTTGCGGAGGGGTGTCTCGCTCAAAGGCAAGCCAGGTATTTTCCAAACTATCATGGGGGGTGGAGGGGCCGGGGGCCGGGTGACGGTAAGGGAACTCCAGACCGCCCGGCCCATGGGAGGCCCCAGGAGGAGCCAGAGCGCTCTGTCCGCCCGACACGCGCCACAAGTGGTTTGGAGAAAGAGGGAGGAGCGCGGTGGCAGGGGCCGCGCTGGTCTTGCCGGGCGAAGAAAAGCCCGTGCTTCTGGAAGGTCCCCCGCCTCCTTGTCACTCGTCCCCCATTTCTTCCTTTTCTCCTACCAGAGGAATGACGCCCAAACCCGAACCTCGGTGCGCACGCCGCCGGGTGGGTGGACGCGCGGCCACCCAACCCACAGCAACACTGCCACCCTGTAAAGGGCACCCTGGGTGGAGGGCACGGTCGGCACTGGGAGGAGAGGGAGCGCCCGAACCTGGGGAGGCAGGTGCGGAGACGGGCCGGCCCGGGGCGGTGTGTGCGTGGGCCGCGGGGTAGGGGTCCGCGAGCACCGAGGGGCGGACACTTCTGGGCGCCGGCCCGGGGCCGAGCGGGGGGTGTCGGGTGCCAGCCCGGCGGCTCGGGGCGGTCGCGGCGGCGGGGCGAGCGGCGGGGAGGCCATTTCCTCGCTGCGCCCCTGGCGGAGCCGGGTCTGCTTGCTCTTGGCCGCCGCCGGCGCCGCCGCGGCCGCGGGAGTAGGACCGCCGCGAGGGTTGAAGGAGAAACCAGGTCACCGGTTCGCAGACGCGGCGCGGAGCCGGCGCCCCGGGCCCGGAGTAAGGCAGCGCCCGGGGAGCTGGCCGGGGCGGGCCGGGCGCGCGGGGGGCCCGGAGAGGCGGGGAGCCACACTCGCTTCCTACGCCTATAAAAGTGGAGTGGCCGGGGGGGCCGGCGCGGCCCTGGCGGCGGCCGCCTCTCTTCGCCCAAGAAGTTGACATTTTGCAGGACTCGCGCGACGTCCCGTCGCCTGCGCTCCCCGGGACCCCGCCGCCGGGAGGAGGGGGCGGAGGAGGGTGGAGACTGCGGGGCTTGGCCAAGGAAGGCGCACATCCTCGGGCGGGCGGCCGTGACGCGGCGGGGATTAACTTTGCATGAATAATGTGAGTGCGCTTGGAAAGGAGACCTTCGGTTCCCCGGGCTCGGGGCAAGCGCCCGCAGGCTACCTTCCCCGGGCAGGGGTGCTCAACCCAACCGTCTCGAGGGCACTGGTAATTTGGCGAGAGGACTGCGTGGAAGCGGGGGCGTGTGGGGGAGGGGGGGAGGAGGATGGGGCGGCAGCTCCAACTGTCCAGAAGGGTGGGCAGGCTGGCGGCGGGGGTGTCGCGGGAACCTGAGAGGTGCGGGCGGCGAAGCTGGGCGCGCAGGCGGGCGGGCAGGCGGGTGTGGGTGGGTGGGGGGGGTGTCAGCCGCCGCGTTACCTGCCTCCGCCGGGTTTCTGCACCCCGGGTCCGGGAGGAGGTGCCCCTCGTGCTCCGGCACCGCGCGGCCGCAGTCCGGGAGCCCCAGCGTGGGCAGTGGTGGAGCCGGGCGGCTGGGGGCCCCCTCCAATCGCAGCGGCTCTGTTCCTCAAACCCCCAAGCCCAGCTGTTGACAAGCTCCTTGTGAAATGGAGTTTGGCATCCTCAGCGCCGAACCGAGTGGAAGTTTCCATGATGAGGAAGTTCTGTGACACGGGGGTTCGGAAAAGGTTGGCAGACACCGGGGGGCGGGGAGCGGGGAGGCGGTTTAAAGGGACTGTGGGTCCCCCATCCCCCTTTTTCCTCCTGCTCCGGAACTCCGGGGTTTGGAAAGGAGAATAATCCTGAATGTTGGCGTGCGCGGCTGCGGGTGCCTGGCGACTTGGCTTCTCCCCGCCTTCTCAGGGACTCGGTGGCGATTTCGCTCGCCACCTGGGTCGCGCTTCTTTGCCTTGCTCTTCTTTTGACGCAGCATCTTCCTCTGGGTCGACTCGAGTTGGTTCTGGCAACCAGGAGTTGAGCCAGCTGTGCTCTCCCCCGCCCCGGCCTCCCGGCCCCCCGACCTCCTACGGAGGAGGACTAAATTGGGGGAGGTTTTTTTTTTTTTTTCTTCCCTTAATAGATCGCGTCCTTCCTAGCTGCGGTTGTCATTTTGGAGGAGGATTTCCCAATGACCACTGTTGGATTAATATTAGCGCTAATTCTTAAGCCTTCCGATTTGTTGGGGAGGGGGGGAGCATGGGGTGTTTTTTCATTTATTAAAGGTTAAATGTATAATTTTCCCCAAATAGGAAATTTTACAGAGGGTCTAGAAGCTTAACAGTTCATAAAGTGAGTCAAAGAAAAAGGAAAGAGTTTACCTGAACAAACAAGTTCATACTCTCCACCCTCCCCTCTCCACACACATTTAGAATTTGTGAAGATTCAAACATTGTGCCTAATCGTCAGTAAATAAATTTGAAACAGAGTCTTCCTCTTAGCCTGTTACTGGTCTTGGGTGCTAGTGAGATGCAGTTTTAAAGACCAGTTTTGAAGTTCAAAAAATTAAGCATTCCTTGGACAGTGTCTTAATCTCAGAGCACAGCAGTCTTTATAATGGTAAATATTTTGGATCATGTAGACCTGTTGAGCAATATCTTTACATTATTTGGCTTTATTTTAATTTAGTATGCTTATTGACATTTTAATAATATGTAGCACGCACTAGATTACAAAGTAATAAAAATTGCATTTTAGTCAAAATATTCCATGATTCATTCTGAAAATTCACAGTGACTGATCTGCACCCTAATTCACTTCTGCTTACCTTTCTTATTCCGAAACAAGTCAGGAACTAAGAAACATTAAATAGAAAGGTATTTTGATGAAAAGTATTTTGAGCAGTGGATGTTTTCATGCCAGTTGGCTAAGGGTTTTTAATCGAGTCTAACAGAAATTCAATAGTAAGTGATTTGTTTTGGGTATTATATGGGAAGGCACTGATGAACAACCATTTATTATTTGTACATGTTAAACTGATACTATCAGAATCTTATTTTTAATGAATTTCAAAGTTTTATATATATTGGAAGTTGGACCATCTGGTAGTAGATATGATTTGCTTTTCTTTTTTAGTGAGTGAGAGTAAGTGCTACTAAATATAGCCATAGAACTATTTTTTTTAATGAAGCAATTCCTGTTGGCATTATAATGCAAAGGCATAGTTTTATTGACATTGGAATATTGTTTTATGGAGTGACTGACCTTACAAGAGGAATAAACATTCCATTTCTCCCCTTTTAGATTCTTTATTCTGGCATCATAATGAATTAAGACAACTTCTTTTTAATCTAGCATTTGGGGGAAAAGGTGATTTCTTAAAATTTCCTTAAGAGAAGTGAAAGTTGTGGATTCCTTTTCTTTCCTGAGATTTTTGCGGTTGTTTGAAGGAGGGCGTGTGTGGAGCCACAAATGGGATTGAAAGTTTGTTTTTTGTTTTTTGGGGTTTTTTAGTAAGCTCATCTTTTTGATGGAAATCCGAGTAAAGGTGATTGGTTTCTTTAGCTCCTTTTTGTCATTCCAGTGTAAGATTATGTGTCACCTTCTTAAAAAGCCCTTCCATGACCACATGAGCCAAGGCAGTCCCTCATTCCTTCTTAGCACCTTCATACTGTTTTTAGTTTCTTTTTTTTTTCTCTCTCTCTCTCTGTCCTTGGTCTTATTTGCAATCTGAATTGTCATTTCAGTTGGCACTTGAATACCTGTCTCCCCTGTCTACAATATAGAGTCCATGAGAAAAAAAACGTTTGACCACCTCTTTAACTCTTGATTCTCCAGCATCTTACACAGTGCTTGGCACACAGAACTGGAGAAATCTTTGTTAAATAAATGAATTGTTGTGCCCAAACATTGTGTTCCTAAAAATACCTGACTAAGCATCCTAAGTGGGTACCAACTGGGTATGTCAAGACCTGTGTCTGTGTATGTCTATGTGCCATGTATATATGGTTCAGTCTTTATCTCTGTCTCCCCCCACCTTTTTTTTTTTTCTGAGAAGAAAGCTAGTCCCATTCTATATAGTGACAATGCTGAGAGTTATTTCTGCAAGTTCTTCCTGGGAGCATTTGCCTGGAGTACACAGAAATCCCCAGCAGCAGTTTGTCTTAGACCTTACCTTGATTCCCTGAAGACATTGACCTTCAACTCCCTGGGTATCAGCAGAATCTTTATGAGTTCCAGAGGCATTGTCAGTGCTAAGCGAAATTCCAGGGAACAGCCATCACTGGATGATAGCAGTGCCTTCTCACTTGGCAGGTTCTGGGGCAGTGCCTCTGGTCTTGACAGTCCTAAGGGGACCAAGGGCCTGTGGTGGTATAGCTGGTCTACAAAAGTAGCAGTTGGGGAAGGGGCAAAATGGGACTGTCAGGATATAATACAAGATTGAAAGGGCCCTTGGGGGTAGATTTGAAAATACCCTGCTGGTCACCCTGTGTTGGAAGTTAAGTTATTCAACCTTTCCCCTTTGCGTCTTTTCACATTTCGATAAACAGATTCTAAACCAGATGATTGTGGGAAATACTGCATTATCTGAGTTTTCAAGTGACCAAGGTGTGATACCCAAAGGGTCATCTCCAAATTAGCTATTCATGGAAACTCTTTTGACAATTGAGACAAAAAGGAAATCACAGTGGGTGATTATAGTGATTTGTTTTTGTTTACAGAGTATGGACTTTCAGAAATGTGTCTGCAAAAATGCATAGTAAAAATCCCACAAAATGGGGGCGCCTGGGTGGCTCAGTTGGTTAGCGACTGCCTTCGGCTCAGGTCATGATCCTGAAGTCCAGGGATCGAGTCCCGCATCGGGCTCCCTGCTCAGCAGGGAGTCTGCTTCTCCCTCTGACCCTCCCCCCTCTCATGTGCTCTCTCTCTCTCTCATTCTCACTCTCTCAAATGATGAATAAATAAAAAAATAAAATCTTTAAAAAAAAAAAAGTCCCACAAAATGATGACATTGGTAAAAATGGTAGGGGAAGGAAGATCAAAATTTTATACAGGGGTAAAGATAGTTAAACTGAAATCCTAAGTGTTTATTGCTTTGGACTATTTAATTTAGCTCTGAGCTTCTCAGTGGCCAAGTTAACAGAAAAAAAAAAACAGGGTCTGGAGATGGCAGGTATGCATTAAAGTTGTAAGGATACATCACATAACGTTTGTAGAGGGCTTACCATGGTGTCTGGCAACTAGTATATAATTCTATGAAATATCAAATCATGTAATGGCCAGTACTTGAACTTCAGTTCTACAGAAAATGAAGTAAAGTTCTTTATTTGGTCGTCTTTTATGAGAATAAAAAATGCAGAAGGGATAATGATGAAAAGAAACTCAGTGGGAGTTTGTCTTTAGGAGCCTGAGCTACTGTGGTGCAGCAGTGGAAATTCTGGAATTGTCCCCAGTGCAAAAACAGAGCTCAGAAAACCTAGAGGAATGAATGGTTAACATGTTCTTCAGGCCGACTTTCTCAAATATCCAGCGTCTCAGCCAGGCTTTTGACTAGAGCAATCTGAGAGGACAGGACAGCCAGGTACTTGAAAATGACCCTATGGCCATAAACCCTCTGAACAAGTGATCTTGACACTTTGCTTTAGTCTATATAGCTCTTATCAACCTGCAGGGCAGTTTGGGTTTTGTTTCCATTTGTCTGCCCCTCTAAACTGGGATGAAGGACTATGGGTTTATTCATCCTTGACTCCCCAGCACCTAGCAAAGACTTGGACACATGGGCACAGGGAAACACTTGTTGGAAGACGGAATGGGAGAGGGAAAGGGGGTGGTGCTTCTCTTGCTCTTCTGATACTGATACTAAGTGTCATCTTTGGACTTCGTTTTGCCCAAAGTGAATGTTTGCTGCCTGGATTGAATTATATGTCTATATCACAGCTAGAAGGGCTTGTTCTAGTGTCTGAACTGGTTGAGCAATGGATGGCAAATTAACTTCTTGCTTTATTTACAGTAATTTTGATTATTTGACTTGATTTCTCATTCAGTCTACAAAAATTTGTGTACCTACTATGTGCCTCATCTGGTAGTCATTTTGCAGCTCAGTGTGCAGCCTAGTGACCTGTAAGACAATGTACATATATTAACACAAAGGGATCATGAAATGGTCTCCACTGTGATGGAACAGATATGCCTATTGGACTCCTTCATATGGCCCCCTAAAGGAAATAAAGTTATTTTCATCTGAGGAGGTGATTGTTTTGTGGTTTCTATAGCCTGTGTGTATTCGTGTAAATTGCAGTAGGATTCTCTTGGTATCCAAATGGTGTGGGATTGAATATATTTAGGCCAGTGAGTCTCTGATTAAGGATGTTCACTCTTCACCTGAAGTTCCTAAATTTGTGAGTCAATTATGATGTTTAAGTAAGTTGGGGGGGGGGGAGTATCCAAATCACTGAGTCACAAATAATGTATTTCCATATGCTTCTCTTAGCAATCTGGTCGACTGACAGCTAGACTAATGCTCATGTTGTTTGGTCCATACTGTCCTAATTTCAAGGGACTTTGGAGACTTTATGTGCTGGCGTTGTTCCTGGGCAGTACTATTTTTATTGAGTGAGAACCTGAGCTCTGCTGTGAACTTAGGTATCTTTTCCAAATGGCAAGTTAGGAGAGCCTGGAATTAGGACCCAGCAACCTTAAGTCTGTGTCCCCAGGAGCTTATTGTAGCCTTTCCATTATGATGGTCAGATACTCTAACATATACATATCTGCATATAACACATAATAACACATATTATAACGTGTAATGTGTATACAGCAGTGTAACAGTGTAACGCATATTACAGGTGTGTGTGCTGAGTGAGAGTAACATATAACAACTAGGAAAGGATTGATCCGAACTAAATTCCTCATTCGACTTCCTAGTTCCAAATGAGAGGCTTCATGGATCATGGTTTCTCTTCCATGGGCTTTATTCAGAAAATCATGAGTGATAAGCTGATTAAAGTAAAAGCTTGGACAAATCAATGTAAATTGACAGCAGGTATGTCTTCTTAATTCGGGAAATACACTTTTGTGACTCTTCCAGAGATTTCGGGAATGCTTGCGATGAGAAGAGTAGATAAGGTAGTCATGGTTTTAGTGGCATGATGCATGATCATGACATTCAGGAACCCATTGAATATTCTGACTCATGATGCATACTGTTCAGTGGTTCTCAAGATGGTTCAGATATACTTTTCCCCTTTAGACTCTGTTTTCTCAGATTTCAACAATGCTTGCACAGAATAGGTGCTCAAAAAATAGTGATTGACGATAACGATTATGACATTCCTGGGTTTGGGTCAACTTTTTCATATTTCTCTCCCATATGCATAAATGTGTCAGCAACTTGCGTGTCTGTGCATGCAGAATCTGCCTCTGTGACAAGTGTGTGTCATGTTCTTACATACAGTGAAAAAGACAGGCTTGTCTCTGGCTTCAACTGTGCTTCCCAGGCCCAGCTTCCAAATCATAGTGAGAAATGCCACAGCCACACTGATGTCCCAAGCTAAAAACCCTGTCATCACTTTGAGTTCTCGTCCATACTCCTGAATATTTTGGCAGATCTTCATCTTATTTTACGTTTTACTTATTTAAATGGTTACTTATGCTACTCTGTGGTCAATTCTGTTTGGGAAATTCTGAGTTTAATGACTTAACGCAAGAGTTTTTCAGAGACTGTGTTTATGCTAGCGTGCATTATGAATTCCAAGAGGGAGACCAGGTAACAAAACTTATTTGGTCACCATATTCTGTGTGTGGGTGTGTGTGTGTGTGTGTGTGTGTGTGTGTGTGTGTGTGTAAAAACTCAAACGGCTAAATTTCAGAGCAAGAGGTTGCAAGGAACAGTTCATGGCATTACACTTAAAAAATTAGTCTCATTTGTTTTAAGCTCTGACTACATTTTATAATAAGTGATAACTCCTAGGAACAGCATCAGTCCCCACAGCAGAACCTTGTTGCTTTTACACACAAAAAAGCCTATCAGTTTGTATTCAACACTAATTCATGTACCACTGTTGAAATGTTTTGCAATGATGTAAACATGCTAAATTGCTGTTACTTTTTAAATACTATAATCATAAAATGTTTCTTTTCTTGACTTTATTTCTGATATTTAGATGTATTAATTTACATAAGCCAGAGAATGGTTTATTTCTGCCGTATGTGTTTTTGTTTACTTTTTTGAGTTTTCACATAAGCTTCACTGTAATTTCTACTCTAGATCTAGAGATCTAGAATAATGTGTTTTTATCTTAATTGTAGCTACAATAAGGGGAAGTATAAGGTTGTATATTCTTGTATTACTTGTCCTTTAATTTAAAAAAAAAAGGAACCAGGGAAACCTTACACGGAAAAATCATTTTTTTTAAAGATTTTATTTATTTATTTGACAGAGAGATAGAGAACACAAGTAGGCAGAGGGAGAGGGAGAAGCAGGCTCCCCGCGGGGAGCCCGATACGGGACTCGATCCCAGGACCCTGGGATCATGACCTGAGCCGAAGGCAGCCGCTTAATCGACTGAGCCACCCAGGCGCCCCAGAAAAATCTTTTTAAAAACAATTTCAATTATGGCCTATGTGGATGATGAACATATCAATTTATCCTGTAGTGTGGTAGTTGGAAGGGATTTGAAAAACATCTTGTCCCTCTGAGGCATCTCAAAAACAAAACAAACAAAACAAAACTCTTAGGCATTTGGCTTATTAGTTTGATCTCACACTCTATAGCTTCATAAACATAAGGTATTGTTAAGGTGAAGGCATCCTCTGGAATGTACTCTACACACATTCATTTGCTGTTAGTTAAGAATATATGTTTGGATTTATCTTTATCTAGGTTGCCACAAAAATCAAGCCTTAAAATGAGTAAACTTTTTTTTTTTTTTTGTCCTGGAATCTGTCCATCCTTCCATTCCTCCATCTTTCCATCTCTCCATCTGTACCTCTATCCCACTACCCATCATCACATCAATCTCCATCACATATGCATTGGACATCTGCTGGGTGCCAAACTCAGTTGTAGGTGTGAAGACACCATGGTGAACATTTAAAAATCCTTGCTGTGGAGATGCTCAGAGACTCCTGGGGCAATCCACAAAAGTTAATTTAGTGTGTAACAGTGTTTCTCCACCTCAACCACTGGCATTTGGGGCCAGATAATCCTTTGCTATAGAGGGCTACCCTGTGTATTGTAGGATGTTGATGAGTAGCATCGCTGGCCTCTACCCACTAGATATCAATAGCTCCCCCCATACTCCAGTTGCAGTAATCAAAAATGTCTCCAGGTACTGCCAAATGTCTTGTGGAAGGCAAAATCACCCCTCCTACAACCCACTGGTGTAGCGTAAAGAACCAGGTCTATGAAGTGAGAATGTGTGGATTTATAGCCTGGCTTTACCTGGCTTTGTTGCATGTACTCAGTTTCTTCATTACATGGGATCATGTAGCATTTGACCCCACAGTTAAATGTTCCTAAATATTAACTATTGTAGTGGTGGTAGAATTAATACTTCAACAGGCAATTATAATATTGATAAGTTCTATGATGGAGTAAGTACAATGTACAGTGGGTACCCAGAGTTGGGAGTGGGGTGAGTTCTAGGCAGTAAGAACACCATATACCAACGTATGAAGTGGGGTAAAAGTATGAAACCTTTGGGAAACTGCAGGGAGTCGGATCTAATTCATGTTCAATGGACAATAAATGAGGTTGTTGGAACAGGTAGGAGTCACATGGTGAAGACTTTTCTGGCCACAGTAAAGAAGATAGACTTTGTCTTAATAGCATGAAGAGACTAAAGAATGCTCAGCAAGTCAGATTTTTATTTTAGAAAGGGTCTTTGGGATAAGTCTTGAATGGGAAAGAGACTGGAAATGATGAGCCCAGTTAGAGACTCTTGGAATAATCCATTGAGAGATGAAGGCTGTTGGAACTGAGGCAGTTATATGTTGCCGCGATGTCTTTGGGAACAAATTTCACTTTTTCCAAGATGTGGCAAAATTTTTCTAAGTTAATTCCAATAATGAATATTTTTAGCAAGATGGCTCTACATTTGGGAGAATTTCAAGTTTAATTTGAAAGCAGATTACATGATAGATTCTCTTTAGAATGTTTTCAAATAAAGCTTAATTTAAAGACCATCTCACAGCCTATTCATAGCTGAATATTACTCACGGGTTTCGCTGCTATTGTATACATATGTCTACAGTTCCCAGTCAGACAGAAACATCCTTCTTCACAGCTACATTGAATTATCATTTACATTGTTGTGTTCAGATTCATTATTTAGGATTAAGTATTGATTTTCTGACTGATAGGGATTTTATTTCTTTAATGATCAAAATTGGAGGTGGATGGTGAAGATGAATGAGTGAATGGGACGTTATGGAAATACCACCACATTCAGAATAAAAACATTTTGGACAAGTCTCTTGACTTATCTGAGTTTTAATTTCCTTAGTCATAAAAGAGTAAAATTTATCTAGATAAATTAAGTAATCTCAAAGTTATCCTTAGTGTAGGGGCTGGCAAACATTTTCTATAGTAGGCCATATAGTATTTTCAGCTTTTCAGGACATACAGTCTTCACTGAGACTGCTCAACTCTGCTGTTGTAGTGTGAAAGCAGTCATAGATGATCCGTGAATAAACGGTCATGGCTGTGTACCAACAACTTTATTTACAAAAACAGAAGGTGGGTTGTAGTTTGCTAACCCTACTAGCCTGGCAGGAGTACAGTAGAAATATAATGTGAGCCACATGCGTAGTTTGAAGTTTTATTGTAGCCACATTACAAATAAATAAAAAGCAACCAGTGAGTTCAATTTCAATAATATATTTTATTTCGCCCAATATATTCCAATTATTACTAACTTGTAATCAATATAAAAATATTAGTGAGATGTTTTACTTTTTCATATTAAATCTTCAATATCTGGTATGTATTTTACACTTGCAACACATTTCAACTTTGACTAGTTACATTTCAAGTTGGCTAGTAGCTGCTGTAATTGGACAATATGACTTGAGGCCTTAAAAATGTATTTTATCAAATTCCATGCAAAAGTAAGTTATATGCATTATTTCAACTGATTGAGAAAATTTCCTTTTTTTTTTTTTTTTTTGCCACATATGTAGGTTAGGAAAACACTTCACTTTGAGATAAAGAATGGCGGCACCTGGGTGGCTCAGTCAGTTAAGCGTCTGCCTTCAGCTCAAGTCATGACCTTGGGGTCCTGGGATCGAGCCCCGCATTGGGCTCCTTGCTCAGAGGGGAGTCTGCTTCTCCCTCTGCCCCTCCCCCTGCTCATGCTCTCTCTCTCTCTCTCTCAAATGAATAAATAAAATTTAAAAAAAAAAGAAAGAATGCACAGTGGCTAAACAGTTTATTTTTCACTCATGTGCAGTTGAAAACTCTTGTTCTTGATTGATTGGTGGCTATGCTCGGTAGCCTTTCAGGGGAGTCTCAGTTCCTTTGGTCTTGGGCTCCTCCATCTTCCGTTCATGGCTGCCAAGATCATGTCTTCATTGCATCAGACCGCTGGGAGGGAATGAGAGAGTGGAGAAGCACACTGGCTTCTTCACTACCTTGGCTTGACAGTGACACAAAACCATTTTGCTCAGCTTCTTTACTGATGAGGACAAATTGCGTGTCCCCTCCTACATGAAGCGGGATGGGAACCATAGTCCCAACTTTACAGCAGCTGTCCAGTGATGAATCTCTACTGGGGAAAGGGGAGCAAGAATTATTTGGTGGTCAGGGAGCTGTCTTTTCCATACTGTGCTACTCTGTTTTTTTAATTCTCATGTGGCCTTCATCACATCACATCACATCACAGTTTTGTTACTTTTGGAGGCATTGACAAGTGATGAAAGCATCTTGACAGCCATAAGGTAACCCATTTCTATTTTTTGGTGCAGTACCACCCTCCTGTCTGACCTAATTCTCTTTCCTCATTTCCTTCTTATTCGTAGGGTGTCATCTTCAATCTTGCTGGACCTGACTTTTCCTTGTAGTCTTTGACGACCATTTTTATGTCCTTGGTACATTTATGTGGATCATAATATGCACATAATATTGGGAGTTTGCCGATCACTCCTGATACTACTGGCACATGATTAGAGTGCTGATTTTTTAAAGGAAACTAAAATTTAGAGTAGAGATATCAGGGAGCAGGGGCCAGAGCTGATTCTTGATGTGTTGACAGAGGTACTGAAGCCATTTTCCTGTAATCATTTTTACAGAACTTCAGACTGTTTAAATAAATGGCTCATTATGTAATATCTTGACTAAAAATATCAATTTTCCTAGTATTTATCCTACTTGTTGCCGCTTACTGCAATGGGGGCCCCTCTTCCTTTTAGACAAAAAGAGTGTTTGCTTGTTTTCTCCCCAAATTATAAATGTGCTTTATCAAATATTCAGCGTGTTCTATAGAAGTGCCTCCTGTGAAGGAAATGTAAGAGGGGCATGAATAATAAAGGTGAGGTAAGTGAAAAGAACAAAGAAGCCTTTTCCTTCTAACTATGCATATTTTACCTTTCTGAAAACCTTATTATTTAATTATTATTAAAATGTCTAATTCTAAGAAGTAAGGAAATGCAAAGCACACATACATTTTGGATTATTAAGAAATAAGGCCAACCAGTGATAAGAAGTGTCATGTTGAGAACATGTAAAAGAAAAAGTAATTGTATCCCTTTAAATTAGCCTAGGTAAGGCTGTCTTCGACTTCACAAGCCTATTCTTATAAAATATTTTGCAGTGCTTTTGAAAATTAAATTTTGCAATATTAAGAAGTTAATCCTGATAAATGCCTCTCAGGTACAGAATCCAGCTACTTAATTCTTGATGTTCCATGATAGGGAAGAAATAATTCTCTGAATAATCCCTTACTTGTTACTGGCCCATCACCGGGGTCTTTGGGGCTCAGGGTGACTCACAGTGTGGGCGCCAGTAATGTCTTATTTTAAAGTCTGGTCACAGGGCAGGGAGAAGAAACCCTATCCCCCCTCGCCCACACACACCGCTTATTGGCCAAGTGTGTTGTGAAGAGGGGAAAGCTGGGGGTTCTGGGTCCTGGATTGGTTGAGAGATGAGGCACTGGCGAGAGAGATCAGGATGTGGGGTGCTGGACATCCATACAGGTGTTGAGTTGGATATCTGGCTTTGCCCCTTCCTAGCTGATGGTCTCTCCTGCAAGCTCCTTAACTGCTTTGAACTTCAGTCATGCCATCTGTGCAGTGGAAAGAATCCTGGTACTTACACCACAGCATTGTGGAAGAGATCATGAGAGAGCATGATTATTAACTGCTTTGCCAGTACATAGTGCCTTATGAGTGCTTAATACATGGAAAATAATTTTTGTTATCATTTTATTATTGCAAAAATTGTAAAATCAATTGTGTTCAGTACACCTACATCCTGGAGATCTAGAGCATTATTGTCCAAAGGGCAGGAAATTAAAAAAAGAGACCCAAGAGTTAACGTCCGAATTTCTGGAATCATTTTGCATCATTAGTTATTCTTTATTTAGTTTTATGATGTGTTTATTGGTAACATTCTCCTTCTTATAGATGACCTAGCATTTTTCAATCTCAAGAGATATGTTCTATGGTCAATCGTAGAAGTTAGTGAACCTTCAATTTTGAGGAAAATAAGAATAATAGATGTTCAGTTACCTGCCCAGGACTCCAGCCTCTTGAACACGAATTTGACTCTCCCACTTGTAACGAATATGATGCATACGCTGAGTATCACTTCCTTTTTTACATAGCTGCTATGCCCCTCTCTTATTCTGATACACTACTATTGTCCACATTCAAACTTCTTCACTTAAAATCCATTCTGTATTTTTCCCTGCTTCTGTTTTAACCCAGCTTCCCAAAATCCTTCATTCAAGAAGCTCCCGAAATCCTGCCCTGATTAATTAGGATTGAGATCTAAATTCTCTCTAGTTCTGCCCTGCTGACACATGCCATTTCAATGATAGGTTTTCTCACCCCCTCGTCCAAGGTAATATTACATAGTTAGTCACTTACTATATATATTTCTTCACTGTCCAGTGTCCAAACCTCATATCAGTCAATGAAATAGACATTTCTTTGCTAGATTTCAAGTTCCAAGAGGGCAGGGACTGTGTGTTGAACAAGTTTAGTGGAGTCTACGAAGTAGGCCCAGAAAGTAGGTGCTGAGTAATGCTTTCCTGCTGTTTTGACCAACCACACGTAGGCTGTTTTCATATAATCTAATTTTAAAATGAACAACCGTGTGTCCTCAGATGAACCAGAATATACACTTACAAGGCTCTGCTGTCCTGCATTATAAATAAGAGAATAAGTTGTCCGGCAGGCAAAAGCTTTGCTGTCCTTTTCCCTTAAAAAAAAAAAAAAGCTACCCACACATAAGAACTGAGATAGAAGATCTTTCCATCTCCTCAACTAAGTTGACAATAAATCGGGGCCACGAAGTAGATGCTCTCTGCAAAGGTGAAACCCAGCAGAAACCCACAATCCAAGAAGAGGGGCTTCTGAGGATTTGTAAAGAGTGGCTTCTGAGGAAGTAAACATCCTTAAAAATGGCTTATGGTAGATAGACCCAGAGATTGGCGGCCTGATTCCACAACTTGTGTAGCAACAAGGACTTCCTTAGGTGATGGGTTCAAGTTTCTGCAGGGACAACATTCTGAGACGTGACCCTTACACATGTTGCTGCTGTGGCATCTTTCACAACACCTAGCTTTTGTGTGGACTTTTTCTGTTCCTCAAGATCTTAGTGTCTGAGTTCCCATCGCATGGAAGATAAGTGATTTAAATTGCCCCGGGCAGGTTTACAATTCTTTTCTCTTCTTTGTCTAGCAGGGTTTTGAAATAACTGTTTCATTTTTGCTCTTATGTGGTTGTAAATCCCCACCGGTGATTCATTAAATTTTCATTTGAACCAGGGCAGTGGTTGCTGTCCATCTTTGCCTCTTCCCAGTGCTAGAGTAAGACCCCCTCTCAGAGTCAAGTGTTGCTACCTAGTTGAGTTCTTGCAGAAGTTTGACTGTAGGGGCATTTGAAACTAACAGGGATTATGTTTGCATTTCCCTCCATCCTTAAGCAAAAGATATGGTTTTGTTTATTCTCTCAATGGGGGAGAAAGGAATGTGCCTGGAATTGTGTTTCTGATAGTCTGAAAGAAGTGGGACCAGAGCCTGCAGCTCAGAGGAACCCAGTGATTCTGTGCTCAGGAACTTAAGGATGGAAAAATCGGTCCCTCTAAAACAGAGGACTCAGAAATCTCTTTTATCAGAGGCACCTGAGGCTCAAGTGGCTGCCAGCTGGATATTCCTTCAAAAGACTTGCCATAAGAGTTCTATCCCCAAAAGCAGACCCTAAGACGAAAATTCATGTGCAAATTATTTTAAGAGGAAGATCAAGAAAACACCAATAGGAGATGGGTAAGTCAGCCAGGTCAGGGACGATAGCCAATAAGGTGGCGTGATCAGGGGCGCCTGGGTGGCTCAGTCAGTTAAGTGACTAACTTTGGCTCACGTCATGATCCTGTGGTCCTGGGATGGAGTCCCACATCGGGCTCCCCCTGCTCAGTGTGGAGCCTGCTTCTCCCCCTCCCTCTGCCTGCCACTCCCCCTGCTGGTGCTCTCTCTCTCTCTCTCTCTCTGTCAAATAAGTAAATAAAATCTTTAAAAAAAAAAAAAAGGTGGCATGATCAAACCAGTTACCACTGTGGTCACCTGAAGCTTAGTCTCCCTGGTGAACTCTGGGAGACAGCGTGGAACATGTGTCTCATAGTTACCCCACCCATGATTCAAGAGAGAGCATATTTCTTCACCAACACCTGTCAGACATTAGTTGAGGACTGCCTCCAGAGGTGATTGATTCCCTGGTATTTCAGGACTAACACTTGGGCAGCCGTGAGCACACCTCCGGCAAAGGAATGCAGTTTTGGGCAGTCAGAAGACAAGCTGGTGGGCCCTGACATGGTGCCCATGAGTAGAGGGTCAGGGCACCAGCAGCCTCTACTACACTTAAGCCTTTCTAGTCATTGGCATATTACCATGCAGGGCAGCCTATATGCCCATTTCCACCCCAGGATCGCTGGTCTCCTTTGCATTTCTGCTTCGTTCTCAAGAGGTGCAAACTGCCTTGAGCTGATGCAGTGGAGCTGACCCCACCAGCATTTGGTCTAGGATTGACTAGAGAAGGATCCATTGAATCAGGAGGTACAGCGAGATTTCCCACCCTCTTGCTCAGCCCCATCATCTCTCTCCCACACTGTCTTCATGCTAAGACCTTACTCTTCACCTGAGTTAGCCTAGTGGTCCTGGTGAGCACATTCTTTCTCCTGGTCGTTTCTATTCCTGCCTCTTCCATGCCTCCCCCCGCCCCCCGGAGCCAGGTTTCTCAGCCTGGGTAGGATTGACAGTTTGGGGCAGATAATTTGTTGTTTTGGGGAACTGCCCTGTGTATGGTAGAATGTTTAGCAGCATCCCTGACCTCTACCCACTCGATGCCATTAGCATTCCACTCTCGAGTTGTGTCAATCAAAACTGTCTCCAGACATTGCCAAGTGTCCCCGGGGAGCCATAACCGTCCCCCTTGAAAACCGCTGCCTCAAACCTTAGTTCCAAATCTTAATCCCACCCTCCCCCGTCCTCATCAATTATAGATATCCATTTATTATGATCCTAGTCCTAAGGGGAGGGGTCAGGAGAGGCATTCCAAAATCTGGGAAATGTGAATATTCTCCTCAGTTGACTCCGATATACCTCCTACTCCAACATCCCATGCACTCCTCTAACCAGGAATTCAGAATCACTGTCCTGGTCTGTCTGTCTGTCTTTTTTCCTCCCCTCCTTTCTCTTTTCCCTACTTGCAATGTGGACAATTGCAATTTGGAAGATGCCACTTTTCATTTCTGCCCCCTTTGTAAAAGCTCTTGCTCAATTCAATAAAGCAAACACTAATGGCAAATCAGTGAATAAAGTATATAGTAAGATGTTACATGTTATTTGTAAAATTATGTCCATCCATTCATGCTCTTATCAGGCATTTTTCCAGCACCAAATATGTGCCAGGTTTATACTCGGTACAGCAGTGAGCAACACATTCCCTGGTCCCTTCAGATAGATACATAAAATGATAACACAAAAGACAGCCTCATCAAAATGATGAATATTTTTATTTTATCAATACACGTATGCCCTAAATTCTGGAAGCTGGAAGCGCAGAAAGCCAGGATTGTACCAGGAACAGTTGTAATTACTGGCGCAGTCTTCCCTAGTTTGGGAATTCTACCTCTATGGTTTAGAAGTAGGACATTATGCTTTGAATTACAGGATTTATTTCTGTCCCATTCACAAATATTTTATGAGTACAGTCCACCTGGACAAGCAGGTTTCACAGTGTAACAAGTTCCTGAAGTGAAATGTTAATAAATCTTTCACACTTTTGTTTGCCAGAATCTCTTCTGCTTGTCCTGCTTTACCTCATCTAACAGTTGTCCACATTTTAGGCAATCCCTTCAAAGGGCCTTCCAAGCAATTAGAAACAGGGTTGCCCTTCCGCAGCTTTTTTTGGGTGGGGGTTGGTTATGGAGAAACCAAAAAGCATAGTGGGCACCGGAAAGAGGACTATAAAGACTCCGATGCCCCTGGGAGATCTGCTGAAGGATGTCTTCTTGTTTGGCCGCATCGAGTGGGCTGTGTGCAGCCTGTGGAAATGCTTGGAGTGTCCTCAGCACCAGTGGAGGCCCTTGTTCTGACAAGCATTAGCTGTAAGGGGTTGGTCTGTAACGCAGTCACTTCTGTCCCTCCCCAACCCCTCAGACTAACTTCTGCACCCTCAGTTCTCGGAATGTGCTGCCTCCAGAGCAACCCGTCCACACCACCTGGTTACACAGGCAGCATTTGGCCCCACCCCAAACCTGCCAGACCAGAATCTGCATTTCAGCAAGATCCTCAGGGTTCATGTGCCCTTTGGAGTTGGAGACTTGTGCTTTTGTTCTGTATTCACCTTCTACTTCTCATTATGTAAAAAAACCCAAGCAGAATCCAAAGGCATAAAAGACTTGATGTGATGCAGTAACCCTGGTGTGTATTGCTTAATCCCATTTATAGCTAATTTATTGTTTTTCAGACGTGGTTATCAGCACATTAGTGGGCCTTGAATCAACATAAGGAGTCACAATCAACAAAAGTTTGAAGTAGAAAAAAGACTAGAATAGAAAGTATTAGAGGATGTCACGTTTTCGAAACATTGGTTTCATAAAGAAATGCAAATATACACATACACAGACACACTTTTTTTGTATGCCCTGGCTCATGATTACAAAGTGGAATTCTGGCTGGGATTACAGTTAAAAAAAAAAAAAATCCTGAAAACCACTGTTGTAAAGAATGAAAATATCTCTTTATATATATTGGTCAGTGTTTTAAAAAAAAATCGAAAATACGCATTTGATGACGTTAAGCCATTTTTCTCTCACCTGAGATTATGAGATTATATTCTGTAATTCAGACTCCTAAACAAGTAAAATGTCCCCATAGCATTTGCGTATGTTAAAATTATCTGAACTGCAAGTTAATGATAGTAAGAATTTTAATTTTTTCACTCAATTTCAGAAAATAGTGTTCTATCAGAGAATGTCTCAAAATCTTGAAAAAGACACTTTTAGAGAAAAGTTCATTTTAAATCAAGAAAAAACAACTATAGGCTGACCAAAGCACATAGGTTAACTTGAAGGGAATAATAATTTGGAACCCAGAAGACAGTCTCCCGGTTATGGGAGATCCCAGATGACCCAAAAGTGGTGGTGCAGTTTTAAGTTTTAATATCCTCAGAAGCATGACTGCTACAAACTTACCAAAAAATTGATTTGGAAGTTCAATCACTTACATTTTTTCAACAATTCATTTAGCTTTGCAGATTTTGAAAAGTAGATTTTCCATTTTAATTTTTTGTTCCAGTCTCTCTGATTGAAGATGGCAACCATTGAAACTATAAATTAAAAATGCAAAATTTACTTCTCAAACTCCACAAAGCTGAATGAGTGTCAAAGAAATTTAGATAGTGAAACTTGCAAAGGTGTTCTTGTCTAAATTTGTAGCGTTAATCCTTCTGAAGATAGCACCCTGTCAAAGGAAGGAAAACCATGTCACTCTTTAAGCACGGGTCTGTGTGAAGCTGAGGCAGACCTGGAGAGTCAGATTTCACCACGTGTGGGAAAGAACCAGTCCTCAGGGGTGAAACCAAGGCTCTCTGTGAAGGAGGGCGCTAATGCCAGGATGAGACGCGGTTACAGGGAAGTGCTTTCAATCTGGCAGGCAGGATCTGTGCCAGACAATGAGTTGTCTTTGAAAGTGCCTTTGCCCCATGAGAGCATCAGCTGGGTGAACGTAAGAGCTCTGTCTGAGCTTCCCCCATCTGTGGAGCCTCTGATTTTGATGAAATGAAGCCTGACTTGAGTGTTGAGTGTTTACTTACAAAGACTTGAGTGAGCTATTAAGCAATGTTTTATTAAAATTATTTCAATATGCTCTTAAGGAACAGTGAACATATTTTTGTTATTCTATAATAGGTATGTGAACTGTATAGAATCTTTGCTTTGCTAAAATTAAAACAAATCGATGGTGTCCATATTCTTTGAAAATCTTGTGTTTGGGGGAATTTTTAAATAACTTTACATGCCGTAAAAGGTGAGATAACTATTATTCTCCTTTAGATATAGGTGTTAAAGTACGTGCTTTTGCTTATTTTCTTAAACTATCCTGTTTTTTTCATCCAAAACTAATCTTTTTGCTAGTGCATAGCCCTTTGAGGAAAAAAAAAAATATATATATATATATTTGAACATATATATATATTCAAATACATAATTTGAGTACATATGGAATATATAATTTGAACATATGTTGAATATATACTAAATACATGTGATTTGAAAATCGATGAGAAAGAGTATTAGACATATTATAAATGGTAGCACTTCTTACATTTATTTCTAAATAGAGTAACTTACTCAATATTGGGGTTTGATTTTTTTCATAAATTGTCTTTTTATTTTACCAAATAAAACATTGAGTTTAATATCAACTTGCAGTGCTCCTATTTGTTATAATGTGTTTTTAGCAATTTTTGGCTTGTTTGAAAAAAAAATTGTTTTGTAATGGTTACAGTTGTATAAAGTAGCCCGCCATCCTCAAGACCAATGAGAACATGAGAAATTTTGAGGCTCTTGCCAAAGAGGACATTTTGTTCTAAGAACATTAGCTATATAGAAAAACACATTAGTTTAGTTGTTTTCCTTTTTTTTTTTTTAAGATTTTATTTGTTTATTTGACAGAGAGAGAGAGATAGTGAGAGCAGGAACACAAGCAGGGGGAGTGGGAGAGGGAGAAGCAGGCTTCCCACGGAGCAGGGAGCCTGATGCGGGGCTCGATCCCAGGACCCTGGAATCATGACCTGAGCTGAAGGCAGCCGCTTAACCACTGAGCCACCCAGGTGCCCCAGTTGTTTTCCTTTTTGATTTATCAATAGATGTTACGTTCTTTTGATTAAAAAGTGCAGTTTATTGTATTAAGTCATTCTTTTTTTTTAAGTCATTCTTCTTATCTATAGTATATTGGACAGATTTAGTATTTCTACTTTTCAAATTAGCAAGAAAAGTAAAAGTTTCAACATGCACCAATCTGATCCGAATCCACACAGTTGAATTAATTGTGCTCATCTTTACATGTTTGAGGCTTGAACCTCTCCCTATACTACCAGTTCCACAGTTAGCTGTACATAGCACACATGTTCTGCAGCAGTTTTCTGATCCATCAAAAAATTAGAGTTTTGTTTTGTTTTATTTTGTTTGGATGAAGTATTAAAGACAGGATCCTTGCTGGAAGTATTGTGTATTTGAATTATTATAGTTTTTTTTTCCCACATAAGAAACCTAAAGCAAAACAGTAGTCATTAATCCTGCAAACTCTGGTAGATCTATCACAAAGCATAGGATGGCAAATAGTTCTGTGCCAACTCGAGTAGGTTTTGGTGGCTGATGTGTTTGAGAAGTATTTTATGGGGATCTCTAGGCTTAGCAATAAAGAGTGTTGTGATTGATTAGTGATATCTGTTATTGTTGGAAGAACAATTTGAAAGCAACAGCCTGAGTGTCATGTGTTTTCTTAGTCTGTGTCCATACCTAAAGAGGATTAAATCCTCAAGATTGTCCCATTATGTTGTTTTAGGCTTTATATTTTGTGCTTTTGAAGGGGTATTGTGCCTGTTCTGATTTGATAGCAAATCAGAAATTTCATCAGTAAATCAAGGAGACCATGAAAGAGTGTTTCCTTATTGGCAAATTTAGTGTAATACACATAAAACAAAGCATGCGGTGAACTTTTTTTATTGTGTCTTTGGTTTTCTGAGTCCTGAGACTCTGTATATAAATACATAATTAATAGTACTTTAAAAATTGAAATATCAAAACAGTTGGAACTCTTTCAAGAACATGCCAGTTTCTCAAAATAAGATTGAAAGACAATATTTTCTACTATATTTAAAATGGCAAAATTGTATTTGTGTAATTTATTACTTGGACTTCATGGTGTACTTTATTTCTCAGTTACAATACTTATCCTCACAGGAAGCTTTGGCCAGCCTCTTGACATGGAGAAAGGAAGGAAATAGATTGTGTGTGAGATGAAAGATAAATGGGGGATCACAGACAAGCACCTTTGGATCTTCCAAGCTAGGGAGATAGAAGAATTTTGCAAAGAAGGCACAAAAGTGCAAAACTGCAGTTCGAAGATCAACAAACGCTGTGTTTCTTACTCCACCAAGTAAAATGGACTGTTCTGTCAATCAGTATGATTGGACTCCCTTGAAATCTGCCTCTGAGAAGACCTGAGTAGTGTTTTCCTTTTCATTATTACTCAACTGTCTGCCAAACGTGGAAGCTCATAATTGCTTCTATTACATTAAGGAACTATAAGGTCTTCAGGAATTAAGGAGGTGAAGAAAGAAATCTTTTGTACAGTTGGTTTTGGCATTCTTTCCGTAAAGAGTTGAGTCACCTCTTCAACAAGTCCAGGACTTGACTCTGAAGATTGGCATAGAGAGCAGTAGGAGACAATTGGCTTTGTGTTCTAACCACTTACACTGTTGGCTTTCCTTTTTAGGGGCTGGTAGTCTTCAGGACAAAGTGAATGTTGGCCACATGTGTCTTTATACCTTCGGGGATTCTTGTAAAATGGGACCAAATGCTAGATCCTTATAGATGTTACAAGATGTTACCATTATGGTAGCTGAGATATGTGTTGTTTTGGTCATCAATAATTAAGTTCAGTATTCTCTGGAATGAAGGGTGGGTTAAGAGAGTCTCAGAGATCATCTCAACATCTTCTCTTTTTTTGTCCTGCCCTGTACAGCTTTAATAGTATTAGTATAATGTAGTAATATAACATAAGATGTGAAATATGAACCTCAGTAGACAGACCTGAATATAAATACAGTGTCCCTACTAGTTAGCTGATATGTGATGTTGGGAAAGTTGCTTAACTTCTTCTCTGAGCTTCAATTTCCAATTCTATAAAAATGTAAAAAAACAGAAACAAACAAACAAAAAAGCCTACCATGTAAGAATATGGTAAAGAGTGGAAATACCTGGAGAAGTTATAGTATAAAATTAAAAGGAACTAGTCTAGGCAGAGCTATGCCTTTGAGCTGACAGGTTTTGAGGCCATGCCTGGTTAAAGGCCATTTTCTCCTAGTTGAGGGAGAAGGAGGAGTAGGAAAAAGAAAGGAACAAAGGGAAACTTAAGATGAAGACCTACAGCTTCTCTGCTCATAAGGAATTGCGGGTTTTTTTGTTTGTTGTTTGTTGTTTTTTTGTGGGTTCTTTTGAGATTTTATTAGGGATTTGAGAGCAAAGCAAGTTCCTCATAGTTTCCTCTTGGATAAGATGGAGATATGCAGTCTGATAATAAGAAAGTTCACAAACCATATGCATGAGATGTCTTCAGGATTAACAACAGGCTGAAAGAGGGTGATCTGCCAAGGATCTCCGGCCTTCTGCCCCAGCTCTATATGGAAGTTATGAGTGACACCATGAAAAAAATGAATGATATGCTTATCAAATGTTCAGGTGTCACAAAGCTGGAGGGGAGAACCAGTATATCCCAAAACAGAGTATGAATTCAGAGAGATTTTGAGGGGCTGGGACAGTGTGAGTCCAAATCAAGAAGACCTAAAGGAAGATTTAAAACCACAACCTTAAATTAGATACACGTTGAAGGCCCAAATTCTAGGAGAATGCCAGTCATCAGTTTAGCATGAGCTAATAAGCAATGTAGGTACCTCAACCTACCAGTACTGTGGTCTTAAGTTTCATTAAAACAGTGGTTCTCAAACTTGAGCTGAATCATAATCACCTGGAGGGCGATACAGATTGCTAAAATCTATCCCTTATGTTTCTGATTCAGTAGGTCTAGATTCTAGCTGGAGAATTTACATCTTGAGCAAGTTGCCAGGTAATGTAGATTCTTCTGCTCTGGGCACCCCACATGGAAACGGCTACATTAGAACAACCTTCCTAAATCTAGGGAGATGACTGTAATCTCTGGAAGGATTGAAGCAATTTTGGGTCCTGCTTTTCCCGTTAGGACAAAAGCCAGACGGATGGGAAGAATTCTAGAAAGCAAATAATATTGAGGACCACTGAGGAAAAAGGAGCTTATGGAAAAGAGAAAAACTTCAGAGGTAGAGTAGCTGTCTTCAAACATTTGAGAGACCAACATGGTGACGAGTCTTGGTTAAGAGCATATACATTGGAACCAGATAAACCTAGATTTGATTCATAATTTTGCCAATCTTTTATATATTTAACAAACACTTCTATGGTGCTTATTAAGTACCAGGCACTATTCCAAATGCTTTACACATATTAACTCATTTAATCCTCATAACAAACCACCTTATAAAGTAGGTTCAGAGAGGTTGAACAACTTTCTTAAGGTCACATACCTAGAAAGCGGTGGAACTGGGATTCAAATCCAGGTAGTCACATGGAACCCATGTTCTTAAATATGATGTGACACTGTCTCTCCACTTTGGGATCCTCTCCACTTAATTGATTGTGAGTCCTTAATGATATCCCAACTTCTCTGCGACTCGGTTCCTTCATTGTTAAAATAGAGAAAATCCTTTTCTCATAGGGTTGTTCTGAAGAGTCAAAAGAGATATATTTGTAAAGCATATAGCTTGTGTCTGGTATTAGACTTTTGTGATACTGAAAACTAGGAGCAAGCAGTGGGTAAAGTTAGTGCGTGGGGGTCAGACTGTGACAGAAGAGTGTTAAAATCTCCCTCTCAGTTATGGAAATCCAGAGACAGAGCCGGGCTTCAGCTGTGAGAGTATTTCTTGGAATCCACATGGCCCTCTATAAGGACAGTCCTGGGCAGCATCCATGACTTGAGGAGGAGGCTAAACTAACTGATATTCTGACTTTAAAATTCTACAACTGTTGAGGCACCTGGGTGGCTCAGTCGGTTAAGCATCTGCCTTCAGCTCAGGTCATGATCTCGGGATCCTGGGATCGAGCCCCACATCAGGCTCTTCTCTGAGCAGGGAGTCTTCTTCTCCCTCCCATTCTACCTCTGTGCATGCACTCTCTCTCTCTCTCAAATAAATAAATAAAATCTTTTTAAAAAATGGAAAAAAATTTCTACAAACTGACTTCATTCATTTGAAAGTGTCAGTCTTCGTCAGATTGTTCAATTATTTCCCCCTTTGCTCCCTTCAGCTTTATGCAGATTCTAAAAGACTCTGCCTGTCACTGTTAAGACAGTTATAAATATAAGTTACCCAAA
Source organism: Mirounga angustirostris (assembly GCF_029215605.1). Lineage (NCBI taxonomy): Eukaryota > Metazoa > Chordata > Mammalia > Carnivora > Phocidae > Mirounga > Mirounga angustirostris. Next base: position 137,731,135 of record NW_026991709.1, on the reverse strand, counting down.
CTGTTTGCTATTCTTTACTCATTCCTCACTCTTCAGCAGCACAGACACCTGTTCATAGTCTGTTGCTCTTCAACACTTTCGTCTAAATAAGTTAATAACATTTATTCTTACATCCAGTAGCTATTTCTAGCCTGGTTTCCTTATACCTCAGTTTTCCTTAGTAACAATGTATTTTGATTTTCACATGTATCTGAAGCCCTCAAATTTTAAAGCAATAGTGATTATTTTCAGGAGATATTTTGTTATACTACTATGAAGCAGTTTGAATGCTTTCCCTGATACACATATAGAAATGTGATAAGGAAAACCAGACATGAGAGAGGAAAAGTTTGTCTGGGGTGGCCTGGTTTATTGAGGAATTGTACATCCAGGGATAGAACGAATGTCCATGCCAAAGCCTATGACAGTAGAGTTTACTTGAAGTGCTTGCCCAGCTCCTGTTTGGCTTCTGCATGTACAAGCAGCTCCCTTATCTGGGCTGCCTCAGGAGTTAATTAATAACTCATGAATGTGTTGAGCTTATTACATACTTGTAGCTGTGCCAGGGGCCCATAAATCCAAAATGGATGGAGCTGGTTCTGGAGGTGGATAGATGTTTAACTAGGCAGTTACAGAGGCAAGGGATACCTGCTAAGATAGGGGAAACCCTGGCTTCTATTAAAAGGCTCAATCAGATGTCTCTGTGGGAGATCATAGAGAACTTCCCAGAGGATGTGATGCTTCATCCGTTTTTGAAGAATTAGTAGTATTCAGCCTGTGTGTGTGTGTGTGTGCATGCATGCACATGCACAAGTGTGAATTAGATAAATGTGTGCATACTGGACACATGACTCCCAAACCTCTTCCCCCACTAGGTTTCCAGAATCCTAGCATCCAGGCCTTCACTCTGCAGACAGTAGTTTGAAAAAAGTCTTTCCTGGGAAATCTAAGCAGCCCAAGAAGAAAAATCTAAAGGGGCACCTGGGTGATGCAGTTGGTTGGGCATCCAGCTCTTGGTTTTGGCTCAGGTCTTGATCTCAGGGTCATGAGATTGAGCCCCATGTTGGACTCAGCACTCAGTGTAGAGTCTGCTTGGGATTCTCTTTCCCTCTCCCTTTGTCTCTCCCCACCATATACTCTCTGTGTCTCTCTCAAATAAATAAAACTTAAAAAAAAAAGTCCTAAAGAGATACACTGAATTATGCCCAATCATATCGATCAATAAAGTAAAAGGTAAAATTGAAAAAATCTCCCAGAAAGAAGATGGTGATGGTAAATAGGAGAAGAAAAAAAATAAGATAATTAAAAGGTAAGTTTAGTCAGCCCATCATCTTAATAAAAGAAATACCAAGAAGAGAAAATGGAAAAAATGAGCAGAAGGAACCTATTAACAAACTAATTCAGAAGGGTGCACAGGTGTGGTGGGAAGAGAGAGAAATGAGCTGCTTCTCATGCTCTGTAGTGGGGAGTAAATACATACTAACTAAAACTGAAATGTCATGTAATGCAATCATGTTATTAGGAACATGGAAATAAAGCCTTCTTTTCCAAAAAAAAATGAAAGAGCTTAGAGGGGTTACCTCCAGGAAGGGGAGATGGAGAGTAGTTTTTACTAATTGATACTTTAAACTACATGCAAGTATAAATTTGATAAAAATAAAAAACAAAATTTTTTTTGTTAAAATCTGGTGAAAGAGCAGACTAGAAGAAGGTAAGGAAAAAGTGACTGAACTTGAAGATGGTGCTGATGCGATCACCTAGCATATAGCTAGGACATGGAAGTACAGACTAAAGGAAAACCCTAAGTCCTACATAGGATAAATAAAAGTAAATCCACCCTTGGACTCATCCTGATGAGAATGTGGTCAATTGAATGTAAAGGGGTTAGAGATAATATTATTTGCAGAGAAATCAGCATTGGATGGTAGCTAACTTCTTATCAGCAACACTAGATGCTAGATACCTGCAGAAAGTGATTTTCAAAATGCTGAGCAAAATCATCAACCCCAGAATTTATATTGGCTAAAGTAGAGGTCAAAACTAAGCATAAACTGAAAATCTACTCAGATAAATAAGACTGTGCTAATTAACCTTACTGAAAGAACTGCTAAAGGATATACTTTAATGAGAAGAGAATTAAACCAAGAAAAACATGTAGGTTGCAAGGAAAGATAGTGAGCAAAGAAACTGGTTAACATAATGGGAAATCTACATAAGCACTCTTGGTAAAACACCACCAACTATAGTAGTCCTTTTTTTCTTCTTTTTTTTTTTTTTCCATTCCCTATTAGTCCCATTCCCCCACCCACCTCCCCTCTGGTAACCATCTGTTTGTTCTCTATAGTTAAGACTCTTTTTCTTGGTTTGTCCCTCTCTCCCTCCTTTTTTCCCCCTTTTCTCATTTGTTTTGTGTCTTAAATTCCACATATGAGTGAGATTATATGGTATTTTTCCTTCTCTGATTGACTTATCTCACTTAGCATTATACCCTCTAAGTCCATCCATGTTGTTGCAAATGGCAAGATTTAATTCTTTTTTATGGCTGAATAATATTCCATCATATATCTATACCACATCTTCTTTATCCATTCATCTATCAGTGGACATTTGGGCTGCTTCCATAGTCTGGCAGTAACAACTTTGGTGTGTTTATTAAAAATAATACAGAACTACTGTACCATAATAGCATGGGATAAGGAGGAAGTAGAAGTAATATCTTTCATAGTCTTTGTATTACTCTAGAGAAGAATAGAAAAAAGTTTTTTGAGTATAGTTGATGTACAATGAATGTTGCCTTAGTTTTAGGTATACAACCTAGTGACTGGACAAGTTGATACATTATGCCATGTTCACAAGTATAGCTACCATCTGTCCCATTACATTACTATTACAGTATCATTGATTGTATCCCTTACGCTCTGCTTTTTGTAAGGACTTACTCATTCCATAACCAGAGACCTGTATCTCCCTCTCCCCTTCACTCATTTTACCCAACCACCCACCCTCCTACCCTCTAGCAACCATCTCTTTGTTCTCTGTATTTATAGTTCTGATTCAGTTTTTTGCTTGTTTATTTATTTTTTAAGATTCCATATATGAGTGGAATCATATGGTATTTGTCTTTCTCAGTCTGATTTATTTCACTTAGCATAATACCCTGTAGGTCCATCCATGTTGTTTCAAGTGGCACGATCTCATCCCTTTTTAATATTCCATTCTGTATGTATACCATGTTTTCTTTATCCATTTGTCTATTGATGGACACTTAAGTGTTCCCATGTCTTGGCTATTGTAAATAATGCTGCAATAAACATAGGGATGTATATATCTTTTAAGTTAGTGTTTTCCCCGCCCCCCCCCAGATAAATACCCAATAGTAGAATTATTGGGTCATGTGGTATTTCTAGTTTTATTTTTCTGAGGAACCTCCATACTGTTTTCCACAGTGGTGGTACCAATTTACATTCCCACCAGTAGTGCATGAGAGTTCCTTTTTCACCAAATCCTCACAAACACTTGTTGTTTCTTATCTTCTTTTTTTTTTTAAGATTTTATTTATTTATTTATTTGAGAGAGAGAGCAAGAAAGAGCACAAGTGGGGGGAAGGCCAGAGGAAGAGGGAGAAGTAGACTCCCCACTGAGCAGAGGGACCATCGTGGGGCCCAATCCCACGACCCTGAGATCACAACCTGAGCAGAAGTCAGCCGCTTCTCCAACTGAGCCACCTAGGCCCCTCGTTTCTTGTCTTCTTGATTTAGTTGGTGTACAAATTTAGGGATAACCTCCCTAGAAATAGAGTGACTTCCAAACTGGTGGAAGGGAATAAAGAAAATTCAATCAATCAATAAAATAACAAGAAAGAAGGGGAAAAAATACCAAGGAAAAAGTGTGGCCAGTATAAAACAACAACAATAAAACAACTGAAATAGGTCCAAATATATATATTTAACCATAATAAAGATAAATGAATTAAATTCTCCAATTTGAAGACAAAGATTGCCAGTTTGAAGACAAAGAATGCCAGATTGCATAAAAATACAAGTTCTGGCTATATATCATTTATAAGCATCATACCTAAAACATAGTGACTCACAAACCATGAATATAATGTGATGGAAGCAGCTATATGAGGTAAATATGAATTAAAATAGAGTTAAAGTAAGAACATCCATATTAGGTTAAATAAGATATTAAGATGAGGCTTAAAAAAAAAAAAAAAAAAACTATGTCATCACCTTTGACCATTTGGGCCAGAATTTAATGACCTAGTTAATGGGCCAAAATTTAATGACCTAATGATTTATCTTTATCTGTGCATTTCTGTTGAAATGCATCATATTTACCAAGTTAATTCAACCATTTTTAAGGGCGTTCTTACACATTTTTGAAGTGTCAATAACTTTTTCATAAAGGATCCCATTTAATAAATCACTGCATCAGTGTGCTAAATGGTTGCAATATGACCCTACATGGGTAGTTCTACACCCATCGGTGTCCATTAATACTTAGAGAATAGTTGGCAATTCTTGCTAATCGACAGCTTCTAAGTCTGTCTTTCTAATTCTTGGGAAGTAGTTTGTCCCCCCATGATATTCTAGGCTGAAATCAAATATATTTTTGAACCAATTTTTAATCACAGTGAAAATTGCCCAAGCAGATTGAATTTTAAACTTGCTTCATGTAGCAGTATCATAATTACCCATGCCTTTTAAAATACAATATCAGCAGGGTTTTTAAGGATTATTATTAAGTTTAGAAATTAGATGGTGTAAAGGGAACCCTTTCACCCCTCCTTCAAACACTTTTTCTACCAACAAAGTTAGGTAGAAATCTTAATCCGTTTAACATTCTGTTAAGGTTTCAGATACTTCTTCCTCCCTTCTTAACTGGCCCTTGCTACAGAAAACAGCTCCGTGTTCTTATTAATCAGGCCAAACCAATCTCTTTGTCAATAGCAGGGCCCAAATAGATACTGTGGGATGAGTCTCCCCTCTGTCCAGGAGAGAAGCCAAATTGTGTAACCCTACAGTAGGGACGGGAGCAGGGTTATACGGTGTGGGTGGAAAATTGCTCTTGCTCATGCATAGAAGCAGATCAGCTTTGGGTACTAGCTCCTCTCAGCTGGGTGCCTTGCCCAGAAGGGGGTGGGGCTGGTAGCCTGAGAAACTGGGTATTTTTCCCAGGCTTCTGGGTCACTGCTTGCCGCCTTTCAATGCCCTTTAAAAAGCACCTCGAGGAAACTTCTCATTGGCAGCTGAAGAACCTGCTAGTTCCAGGGGAAGAATCTGGGCAGGACCAAAGAAGAATTTTCTCCCCTCTCTCTTTTTCAGGACTCATAGAAAGTGGGATTCAGCACATTCGTTTTAGACACAGGGCCAAAAGGTAGCAATTTAAAACATGTTTTGTTCTGTTTGGATTTTTAGGCTTCAAGTAATCTGATTTCTTTGCTACTTATTATGTAAAACAATTTTAATCACATAGGTATTTTCCTGATATTTAATAGTTGGACCAGGGCATGATGTTAGCAATACCTTGCTCCCAGAATGCCGTGAGTGATAGTTCCATTTAATTCAAAGAACTTTACATCTGAGAATTTCCTTAAGAAAACCATCGACTTCTCACAACAAGAGTCTGTTCTATTTTACTTGAGTCATTTATTCCAGAATTATGGCTATCAATTCTGGGATTTTTTTTTTTTTTGACTGATTTGTCAAATAAAATGTGAATCCATTTTAAAGGTACATTATGTACCAGATTGTTTAGTTTGTGAGCCCGTATGTATACTGAGCCCCTTACCCATTTCAAATGATTTTTTTCCTTTTATTTTTTGTTAATTATCAAAGGAATAACATCCTTATTATTTAAGAAAAATCAACACAGGAAATGTTGAAAATAAAATGACCTCATTCCAGTGTCACTCCTGTGACACCACTCATCATTTGTGGGCTAGCTTGAAAAAACCAGAAAAGCTTTTCTGCCACATGTGGATAATTCTGGAATTCTAGAATGTCAAACTGGAAAGGAACATAGAGATCATTTATTCAAACCTTCTCAATTCCAGACAGCAATATTTAACCCAAAAATGAGGTGGTAACTTGTGTGAAGTTATCATTTCAGTATGCCCGTGGCTTCGCCTTGAGCCCAAGTCCAGGTCATCTTGGACCATTTCTGGGATATCGCACTGCTGATGAGTTTTTAATCTTTAACCATTCACTTTTAATACCTTTTATTATTATTCTATTCACAAAAGCAAAAATGCTCAATGTAGAAACTCCCCATCATCTTGCCACCCACCAGTAAATGTTGGTATATTTCCTTCCAGGCATTTTTCTGTGTCATTGTTGTACAAAAATGGGATGAGACTTCACATAATTTTGTGCATTGCCTTTATTCCTTAATGTATGATGAACATTATTCCATGTCAATGAACATGATTCCTTAAAATTATTTTTTATAGTTACTTGCTAATATGCTATAGATGTACCATATTTTAAGTCCCATTAACATCCATTTAAGAAAAGTGTCAATTTTTCAACAAAAAAATGTTGTCTTGAACATAGCTGAATACAAAATCCTCGGGCACCTGGGTGGCTCAGATGGTTGAGCATCTGCCTTCGGCTCAGGTCATGATCCCGGGTTCCTGGGATCGAGTCCCGAGTTGAGCTCCCTGCTCAGCGGGGAGCCTGCCTCTCCCTCTGCCTCTGTCCCTCTCTCTTTCTCTCTCTCTGCCTCTCATGAATAAATAAATAAAATCTTTAAAAAAAATCCTTGAATATTTTGCATGCTATATAAAAACCTTTGAGTGTAGAAGTCACAGTTGTTCTATAATTTGGAAAATTCTTGGAAAACTTTTTAGTGAATCTTTAAAACCTAAAGTTATGTCATGTCACTAGATTAGATATCCTATAGTTAAAGTAAATAAAATCAGATCACTTAAGAGAACAAATGTATTTATCTCTGACTTGGTCAAAGATGACTTAATCATTAAGCTAATTTGCCACACCACTGTTTTATTAGCCATCTGCAAGAAGTGTTAGAATAATCTGCCTTATTACTTGGTAGATAAAGCTTCTGCCTTCCCATCATCTTTTATAATGCTAATAAAACAAGTAATAATAGTAAAAATAGAAGCAGCTACTATTTATTGAGAGAATACAGCATGCCAACATTGTGCCAAGCTCTTTGCAAACATTATACTTAATCTTCACAACAGCCCAAGGATGTAGGCTCTAGTTTCATCCCCCCTTTAGAGAGAAAAGAACTGTAGTTCAAAGAGGTTGAGTAATCTGCCTGAGGTGGCACAGATAGCGAGTGGCATAATACAGACTTGAACCTAGATCTGTCTCACTCCGAAACTCAAAACTGGGGGCTGACTTTTCCAAAGTGGTCATTCTGATTCTGATGGATTTTTTTCTTGCTGATTCAAATTCCTTTATTAGTGGTGGTTCTTAACCTTTTAGGGATTGTGAAACCATTGGAGAATCTATACTCCTTGCCTAGAAAATGGTGTATTTGAAGATAAATGCATAACTTTCCATCAAATTTCAGAAGTTACAATCTGTAGCCTGAGAACCCCTACACTTGAGCAGTATCCTTTGGGTCTTTACAGTTGTTCAGTCTTCTAGAATCATTTGCAGCAAAATAAATAACCCTGTAAGAGGAACTCATGAAGTATTTATTAACTAAAATTCTGAGCTTTTGCAGGAATACAGTATTAGTAAATGGAAGCAGAGGGGGTGGGAAGCACTAGTTACACATTTCACCTGTTCGTCATTTGTTTCTGGGACCAGCCAGCTCTGGAAGAGACCCTTAAAAATGTTAATACTGGGGCACCTGGGTGGCTCAGTCAGTTAAGCGTCTGCCTTCAGCTCAGGTCGTGATCCCAGGGTCCTGGGATCGAGCCCCACATCGGGCTCCCTGCTCAGCGGAGAGCCTGCTTCTCCCTCTGCCTGTCACTCTGCCTATCTGTGCTCTCTCTCTACGCGTCTGTCAAATAAACAAATAAAATCTTAAAAAAAAAAAAAAAGTTAATACTAACACTGAATCCTAACCAGAGAGTAAGTCCACAGACATGATCTCACAGCCAAATAACTAACTCTCTGTATACTCAACAATTACTCAATGAAATACGAAGTGAAACTTTCATGTTCCTCACGCTTAGAAGAGGTTAGGTTAAAGGAACAAAAGAAAAGCATATAAATGTTAGTCTGTACAACATGTTAGAAATATAAAAAGAAAACTAGTGCAAAAAAATTGTGAACATTATAAAACCCACACAGTGGGTTGACAGTTTTCTATGCCCCTGCCCCCATCGTTAATATATATAACTGAGAGTAAATTGTTTTTCAGTGCATTTTTTTCTGATCATCTCTAAACTCTATGATGCTCCCAATGATGATAGCTTTATAATTTAAGTCAATCAGTTTATTTCACACTGGGTGAAATAAAATAAGAAAAAACTTCTGCTTAAATTTAGAAAGATAAATCACAGATAGATAAGGCCGTTCTTTTCACTTTTCTATTTTGCTATTGGAATGACAGAGTTCTCCAGGTAATATATTCTAAAATCCCATTAGGAAAATGTGCTAAATGAAATCTCCTTAAAGTACATAGTTAGGGGAAGTGGGAGCAAAGTAATGGGGACAGTGCGTAAGACGTTAGGCACGATGTGATCTATGCGGTTTGAAATGATTTCTTAGAACTGAATAAGATTTTTTTTAATTTATTTTTAATCTGTGAACTTTTTTTATTAACATATTATGTATTATTTGGGTGATGGGTATTAAGGAGGGCGTGTGTTGTGATGAGCACTGGGGGTTATATTCAACTAATGAATCATGGAACACTACATCAAAAATTAATGAATGGCTAAAATTTAATGCTTCTGCTATTTACCAAAATGTATATTGAAAGTAAAAATGTGGTATTGTGCCTCCCAAATGCAAATAAATACATTCTCAGTTAATATTTACATGACAAGTACTTACATAAAAACTAGGTACCTTGATTATTTTTCTTTTAGGATATTTATAATATGCAACATATTTGAGAATTAAAGGCCATCTCGTGTGGACATCTGAAGCTCTATCTAAATGTCTTCTTTCTTGTTATGTCACTGTTATTGTTTGGAGTTTGGTCTTTCTTTTTGAACAATAGGAGTCTAATTCTCCCAGAGCTTAGTAAGTTGGGTGTTCACAGAGGAACATTTATTCTTGCAGGCCACTGATAGATTTATTGCACTTTGGGGGAAGAAGAGGATGCCTTGACTCAGTCAGTTTTACCATTTATAAATGGTCTGATGGAGGAAATTGAAACTAATAGGCTAAATTATTAGCAGTCAGTATATGAACTAGTATCCTACTGAGTGGTCTGAAAGAGTTGAAAATGTTTAACTCACTGAAAGGCAATGATATTGCAGTTGGGGAGAAGAAAACTACTTTTTTTTTCATACCCAAAGGCAATTGAATATAAATTACAGGGCATAATTTCAGTCTTCTCTAGAAGAAATGGGGTCTTGAGCTCTGCTAAGCGTGCCTGAAGAGAGCTTGAAAGTAGAGCAGTCAACCAAATTAAGCTGCTTCATCTTTTAGGAACGAAAGGTGATGCTGAAATAATTTGTCTGGGCAGGTATTATTAGGCTGCCATGACTACTGTCCTTTAGCCCAAAAGTGTTTGTTTGTTTTTTTTCTTTTACCTTGCTACATTTTTTCAGAACCTCACTATTCAGATGGGTCCTGAGGCAGCCCCAGAGCAGCTTATTAGCAATGCAGAGTCTCGGGCTCTACCCCAGAGCTGCAGGGCTAGAATTGCACTGAACAAGATGCCCAAGTGACTCGTCACTGTCTGAGAAGCTCTCCTTGAAATCTCTGAAGCAATGACTGAATAATCACCACCATTATGACCCTGATGATTTCACGGAGCTCCCGAAGGTGCCTAACCTTTCTCTAAAGGCAAATGTCCTCATTAGGAAATCTGACCTGCTAGTATAGAAAAGTATAGGATTATAAAGTGTCTTAGGTTCCTTCCCTCGCTCCCCTACTTTCTTCCAAATATCGTGTAGTCCCATAAGGCCTAACTAGGAGTTAGGTGAGATTTGTGAATCTATGACACCTAAAAACCCCATGCCCCACAATTTACCCCAATTTTATCCTCTTTTCCCCCAAATTATTTCTAGAATGACAAACCAGGAATTAAGTGATTTCACAATTCCCCACCTTTGCCCCCTTACTCTCTCTGGAGGCTAGGCAATGCTCTATCTAGGCCAAATGAGTCAAGACTCTGAAAGGGAATTATTAATAAACTGGAGAGCATACAAACTGGTTACTGAATGAGAGGAAGATGGTTATACACATTAGTCACTATTAAGTGCAAAACTCTAATTCATAGTCTCATAAAATGGAGAGGAACCTGGTTTCCTTTTGACACAGTTTCTATCCAGTGACAACCAACACAGATTAAATGAATGCATTCCTATAAGCTTTATGAATACTTTCAATTTATTTTTAAATGCCTTGCTCTGAGAATCTAAAAAGACTGTATGCTTTCTTTCTTACTGACTTGCGTGAGAAGATAATAGTTTGCTGAGAAATTCAGTGAAGCGCTTGATAGAATGCTTTAAAAATGTATTTCAAAGAGTAGAGCAATAATAGTGATGTCAAAACAGCATCATCACATTCTCCATCCCACTTACACCAGCACTAGGCCTGGCACATTCATTTCTCCTCATCAGCCAGACTACATGGAGTAGTAAAAATTAATCCTGTATTTCATGGAATCTTATAATACAGTTCTCTCTTCTCTGCCTGTTAATAAAATATCCCCTTTGGAAGGAAGCCAGAATTCTCTTAGGCAGTTCAGACTTTCTGACATAGAGGAAAATTGGGAACGGGAGGTAGCAAAGGAATATAGAAGTGAAAAATTAACTTTCAGGGTCAAAATTCCTATCTGAACAGATTGACTAGTCTGATTATTTTTTAAAGTAGCATGTTGATACCAGTGTTTTGAATTGAGTCATAAGTAATGATTTAACTGAAGTTATGCTGTCTCCTCAACCCTCAGCAACACTGAGAAACCAAATCACTTCTTGAATTCATAGTTCTCACTGTGCTAACAGAACACATGGGATCATTGAAGCCCCCAAATTGGGTGAGATCTCTCAGGCATCAGAGGCAAGTGTTTGATAAAGAAGGGAAGGTAGGAAGAGAAAGGTTTTGCTGGGAAGATTGAAGACAGGATTCAAAATCAAATTGAATATCCTTTTACCATGGCTTCCAACCCTACTTAGGAACTGAATGATGGAGGTGACCACTCCAAGTGTTCAATGCCAAAGAAAGAGACCCAAATCTAAACTTCCTAGTCTCCGCTGTCTTTACGAACAATGGCAAGTCTTTATTCCCACAGTGCCTAGCACACAGACAAGCACTTGGTTAATGTTAATTGAAGAAATGGATCAAGAAGAAGCAATCACTGTGTGGTCTTCATCTTTTCTCTCCTCATATATTGAATGGGATTCTTTTTCCATGCATGAGACTTAGTTGTGTAGAACTTTGGGCTGGTGCCATTTTGGAAAATGCCATGCACTCCTCTGCATTTCATATAGTGTTGTTGAAAAATAAAAATAAAGTTTTCGTATGGAAATCTCCGATTCTCTTTCTCATTACTTTTATAATCCTGGGAAAGATGTTTATTCTCTTGGGCTCTTAGTTTCCTTACTCTAAAATCATCATCTTTTACATCTTGTTGCACTCTAAAAACCTATAAATCTGACCCAAAGATTTTAAGTCTGCCTCTAAACAGTGTCAGAGATGAGAGACTAGGAATTGTAAGCGAGGGAGATCATAAATTCTTTTTCATGAATTATGAAAAAGTTGTATCTAAAACTCATCTTCTTTGCTTGAAAGCAAATTATAGACACTCTTTGGTTAAGCCATACCCACCATTGTAAATGCCAAACATAGGTCTAGTTTTAAGTGTAGCAAAAAATATATTCCGTTATTTTTCATAGCAACCTTATTGAGATTTAATTCACATACTATGCAACTCACTCATTTAAAGTATGTGTACCATTCAATATTTTTTAAATATATGCAATGATCACCACTAACTTTAGATCATTTGTGCCACCCCCAAAGGAAAGCTGGTTCTTGTTAGCACTCACTCCTCATTCTCTGCACCCCCCACCCAGCCCTAAGCAACCACTACTTTATTTTGTCTATGAATTTGTCTGTTCTGGAAATTTCATACATCTATGATGTAGCGTGTATATCTTTTTATTGCTGAATAATATTCCATTACATAGATATATCATATTTTATTTTCCATTCATCAGTTGATGAACTTTGGGGTTGTTCCACCTTTTGGCTATTATGCATAATGCTGCTATGAACATTTATGTGCAAGTTTTTGTGTAGACATGTGGTTTCCTTTCTCTTAGGTGTATACATACTTAGGAGTAAAAATGCCGGGTCATATGGTAACTTTATTTTTAACCTTTTGAAGAACTGCCAGACTGTTTTCCAAAGTGCTGCAGCATTTTACATTCCTGTCAGCAGGATATAAGGGTTCCAATTTCCCCACATCCTCAACAGCAATTAATATTTTCCACTTTTTGGATTATTACTATCTTGGCAGGTATAAAGTGGTATCTTACTGGGATTTGGAGTTCCATTTCTCTTATGGTTTGTCAATGATGTCAAGCATCTTTTCATGTTTGTTTATTGATTATTTTTGTATCTTTTGTGGAGAAATGTCCTCTCAGATCCTTTGCCTGTTTTAAATTGTGTTGTCTTCATATTATTGAATTGTTTATATATTCTAGATACAAGTGCCTTATCAGATATATGATTTGCAGTTTTTTTCCCATATATCCCAATGGAATATAAGTTCTATTCTTGAATGCATTCATTTATTTTTTTAGGAGTATTGGAATCCTAAAGAACAGGTACCTTGATCTCAATCCAAATAATTATCTATTATACAGAGACATAAAGAATCTATCTTTATTCCTAAAACATCTATGACACAACAGGACCATATAAAATCATTTACAATATAAAATTAGCTATTTCCTGATGAGAGATTTGGCACTAATGAGAAAATCAATCTCTAAGTTATGAAGAGAAATAAGTAATCAAAGATATGTGATTGAAATTTCCCATAGCTTATCATTGAAAGAAGGTTATGGAACACCAGTATGTGCTATGATTACATAAGAACAGTTGAGAGTTTGATTCTCATCTTACTGGGATTGATAGTCATGATGACAACACAGGAACTTAAAAAAAAAGCTAGATATATTGTAAGATCTTTGAAAAATCATTCTTTAGAGACTTTTGGTTGTTACCTTCTATGTATTTTCCAAAGATTGAATATTTGATTTTATAATTTTTGTTTACATGTTGGAAACAAAGAAGTAGAACACACACACGTATATGTGTGTGTGTGTATATTTGTGTGTCTGTGTATATATATATATGTATATATATACATATTTTCTTTATTTTTAAGGATCTCTCTTGCTAAAATCAATGATATTAATTATTTATGTGCCCTCTTCAGTTAATTCATAGAAGTCTTTATAAGAGCTCTCCCAGAGTTAACTCATTCATTCAGCAAATAACTGTACTGTCAACTTCAGGCTCTGGGTTAGGTGCTGGGAATAAGGTGGTGGATAAAACAGACTTTGTGCCTCATATGGGGCTTAGAGACAAAAATCAAGTAAAAATACAAATAAATGTAGTTACAAATTTTTAAATTGTTATCAAGGTGAGGAAGAGGTGCTAAGAGAGAATAGTAGGAAGAGCTATTTTAGACTAACATGTCAGGGGAGTACCCTGAAACATATGGAGGATTGGATGTAGCTAGCCAGGGGAGGAGGAGAGCTTTGCAAGCAGAGGCAACAGCATGTGCAAAGGCTGTGAGGCAGGAAAGAGTTTGCTGTGTCCAAGGAAGTGCAAGAAGGCCAGTGGGATAGAGAGGTGCTAAGTGAGGTAGAAAATGGTAGGAGATAAAATCTCAGAAGAGGGCAGAAGCTAGTTCACATAAGAGGTTGTAGGCCACGTTAAGGAGTTTGCATTTTATTCAAAAGTAGCCAAATCATTTTGAGGATTTTAGCAGAGGAAATGACATGATGTAAATTTTAAAAAGTTTCATAAAGATTGATGTGTGGAAATGAGGTAGAAATAAAACCAAGATGACCAGTTAGGAGGCTTTTGCACTTGCTAGAACAGGCAGTGATGGTAGCTTGGACAAAGATGGGGCAGTGGAAAACCAATAAGGTTGAATGCATTTCAGATTATTTTGAAGATATGGTGTAATGGTTAAGAGTGTTAGTTCTAAAGATGGAGCAACTAGGTTAGCATACAAGTTCCCCCCTCACATGAGCTATATGACCATGGGCAAATTAGCTTCTCTATTTCCTTAATAGTAAAATGGAAATAATAATAGAGTTGTTATAAAAATTGAATGAGTTAGTAATGCTCTATATGCACCATAAGAGTACCTGTCAAATAGTGAATGCTTTAGTAAGTGTTGGTAATGTTTCTATTATTTAAATGAGGAGGTTTTGATGATGCTTTGGATCTTATTTTAGATATATTTGAGATGTGCATAAGATATCCAAGTGGAGATGTGAAAAAGCTGGAATCTGGTGCCCAGAGTAGTGTCCTGGGCCAGAGATAGAGTTTGCATTCAAGATCAAACTACAGTGTACTGGATAAATTTGCAAAACAGTCAGCACTTGGAAGTGACCCAGCCTTGTCCTGGCCTGGCCAATGGCATATCAAAACATTCAGTGACTCCGACTTTCCTTGGAGAGGTAGCAAATATGACAATGCATCTGGAGAGTGTCATCAAATAGACCATCTTTTGAATTTTACTCCCCCATTTACAAGTTGGCTAACCATGGACTGTTAGGAGTGTTGGCAATAGGTGCAGTTGATTCGAGCAGAAGAATCATGGACAACTCTCAGGCTTCTGTCTTGAACACCAGGTAACTTGTAGGGCCAGTTCTTGAGTGAAGGAAAGTGGAAGAAAGCCTGTTTCCTAAAACCTTAGCTTCCTTGGATGGAGGTTTATGTCTTCCTCATAGGTGAGGACCAGAAAGAATGCAAATAAATGCCTGGCATAGTACCTGGAATATGGTAGATGCTCACTAATGTTTTTCTTGTCTGCTTTGGGCTCTTCTCCTCTTCCTACATCAGCTATAAGCATCTCTACCACGCTGCCTAGATCTGCTTCCATTTGTAGATTCAGACGTAAGATGGAAACAGCGAGGTAGGTGGCAGAGCAGGGCCAGCTCTAAGGTGAGGTGAGCGAGGCCTCACTCACCTTGGGCACCAAAAAACTCAGTAATCAAGATAAATATTTTAATACCATATCTTGAAAAGTCAAAAGCAATGTAAAAAATCCATGATGAATGAAATATTGTATGTTTAATAAAGATAGAACAAGTATTACTGATATCTCCTCTAGTCTCTCCCTCTAGCCCTCAGTATGGCACTGTGACAAGGTGAAAGCAAAGGAAAAAAGCTTCCACTCCTAGGTCTCCAAGAGTCTTTCTCATTTCTTCTAAAGTTGGTAGCTAAGAGCCAGTCAGCAAACTTGTGTACTCCGATGATCTCTAGAGGCTAAAGAATGTGTTCTAACAGCCTGCAATACTGGGTACTTTGGGGGTTGAGGCCTCTACTAGCCCAACCCCCCACCTTCTTCTATCAGTTGCAATGTGGGAGTTGGAGCAAGGTTCCCGGGTTCGCCCCACCTCGGTAAACGCAGACCCTTGTGACCCTGGAACTGTTGAGCAAACACAAAGTGAAATAACCCAATGCTCTATTAAAGGCTGGGGTTTAAAGGTCAGCTTTGTGCTTATCGGCTTCAGGCCTAGTTCACTCCCTCGATGACTCTCAAGGTTGTTTTGTGCTTGCAATATGGACTGAGAAGATGAGCTTTTCCTTCCAGAGTGGGTAGCTATTTGCTTTGCAAGGAGCCATCACTGCCAACAAGAAAACAGCAGGTCAGGAGCGGGCTGAAGAGGAATGGAGGTCCCCGTGCAATGAATGCTTCCTTCTGATTTTGACTTAAGAAGCTAAAGGTACACGTGGTCCATGCGGTGGCTTATGGCTTTCAGCTCTTTCCCATGAAAAGCCGAACATTTCCAGCTGAAACAATTTGGTAATTTAAACACTGTCAGCAGGTAGATAATGAGTAATTAAAGGACAGATTTGTCAAAGCTCATATCTATCATGAAGAAACCAATTGTGGAATTTTGAGCGGGCGGGTCACTTTTCCTCTAACAAAAGCTGGGTATGGGGAGCCAAATTTTAAAAAGTTCTATTAAGTATTTTTATCTGAATTTAAAGAAAAAAATCTTCCTAGGTTTGAAAATGTTTTACTGCAAATGTGGCATCCCATCATAATGTACATTTATGAATGATTTGGGGCAAAACAGTGAGTAAAGAGAAAGAGTCACATGCATTACTCTGAGGCTGCTGCTGAACACGGTCTACATGTCAATGGCACTTTAAGATTGCAACATTTTGTTTGGTGACCTTCATACCAGTTGCCTGCCTGCACCTTAATCTCGTTCTCAAAAAAGCTGAGCCTGATGTAGATTGGTCAGTTGTTTCTGTTTTTGTTTTTTTACCTAGTTTTTCATTTACCTACTACGTTAGTACGCCTGGTTTAATTTGTACAAAAGGATGAAGTTCATTATTATATAACAGAAACCCATCTTTGAGTTTTTAGGAAAAAATAAGTGCAAGGCTGTCATGAATTGAGACTGAAGGTCCTCCTAGATAAATCAGGTGGTACACTTTTAATAGTAAAAGTAAAGAATGCTTCAAAAAAAATTGTAGAATATGTACACAAAGGGGGAAAATGTAATAAAATAATTTCTTGTAAGAAAGTAATTTTCAGTCTGAAACTTATAACTAAAAGTTTAGAGGCAGAATAAATATTGGGACAAATCAGCTTTTTTGAGGGTTGCAATCTGTAAATATGGGGTCTGAATATCCCTTTATTTCTCGAGAATGAATACAAAGACTTTTCAGACTATGAGTAAATAGCGCACGGTCCCTGAGCTGCAGCTGTACAATATACCCAGGGAAGTTATTTCTTAAGGAATTAAACAAAATTTGGGCGCCTGGGTGGCTCAGTCGGTTAAGCGACTGCCTTCGGCTCAGGTCATGATCCCAGGGTCCTGGGATCGAGTCCCACGTCGGGCTCCCTGCTCGGCAGGAAGCCTGCTTCTCCCTCTCCCACTCCCCCTGCTTGTGTTCCCTCTCTTGCTGTCTCTCTCTCTGTCAAATAAATAAATAAAATCTTAAAAAAAAAGAATTAAACAAAATTTTTAATTGTCTAAGTAAGAATACTAAGTAACTAAGTTGTGATACTTTGTTTAGAGAGGTCTAATGTGCTGTCCTTTCCTTTCCTTTTTTTCCTTTCCTTCCCTCCCTCTCTCCTTCCTAGGTAACTACCTAGCTGGCTAATTCTCCTCCCTCCTTCCTTCTTCCCTCCTTTCCCCTCCTCCCTTTCTCCCTCCTTTCCCCCTCCTCTCTTCATTTCTTTGCTCATTCTTATGATGTCCATTTGACTGGTTAGATTATCTTATTTCTACCTCTTTAATTATTAGTTTTAAATCAAAGCAGTTAGTCCAACTAAGAACCAAAAAGCCAAGTTAGTGTCATTTTTTAACCTCCTACTAGTCTTCCAAACTTAATCTTCTTTTTTCCCCATTACTACAGTTATTACCAAAACTAGTGTTTATGCAAAAATTGTCAGTAGTATATGCCTCCTCCTTTGATTTAAGATAGTCTCACATATATGTAATATTATATAAAAATATATATATATACATATATATATATATATTAGCTGACCAATGTCTTATATTTCTTAAAATGGCTACCCCATTTTGAAAAATCGATACTTAAATCTCTAAAACAAATGTGAATGGCCACAGAATTTGTGGACAAGCATCATTCAGAAAACCATTAACCTGACTCAATTTTCAGGAGAGAATGTAAAAAATTCCACTGCAAATTACAGCTGTTGGACTAAATGTTAGCCTATTAATAAGCAGGGAGAAAAATTGAGTTACCTTCCCTGCTGGGCTAAAATATAGAACTGCTATCTTTTCTCTGGTGGTGTTCTCCAATGTGGGTTACTGGGTGCTGTCTGAAAGCCCATTTCTGTCAATTGGCCACTGCACATTCCTGGGGAATGGGTGGTGTGGCAATGATGTGACATACTGAATTTTCATGTGAGAGCGGCCTGCCCGGATCTCAGAAATGACTCATGCATATGTGAACCTTCGAGAACAGTTGGGATCCGGTTTAAAGCAAAGAAAATTCATTACACTGGTATACAGTGTTCACCATGTTTCTACTAAAATATGCCTGTGGGTAGCTTATATTCAGGAATCTGAAATCATCATTTCTAAAGTACGTTTGGTTCCCTCTTGTCCTTTCTTTGCTTGTCATCGACTGACTTTGCAGCCACTGCTTGTTGCTTCTCTAGCCAGCCGCGTGCCTTCCCATCACTCCCGTCCATCAAATACCGAACCTGCCTTGACCTTCAAACTCAGGCCATGCCTGCTTTGTCTTCCTTCTGTCTTACCTTTGTCCTTGACCTCATTTTGGCTGGTTTGTGCACCATTCTCTAAATTCGTACCTCCCTGGCCTGTCTTTGTGCAAGCTCCTCTGTCATTTATTTTTAACTGGTGGCACATGGTCTTCCACTGTCATCTGCTAGCTTGCATTCTCCTTCCTTCTGAAAACCAACTGCGGGATTTTTCTTCTCTGGAAGGACCTGGAAATATTAGATTTTGTACTTAGGACTCGTTAACTCTTGATCATTTTAATATATATTTAGTCAAACAACATGAAATTGTTGTAAACTTTCAAGGACCAAGATTTTTCTTTTTTTATAGGTTTTGTAATCTCATGACAGGTGCTTAATGGGGTGTGTCTCGGTTCCGGAAATGAACTTCCAGGTTGTGGCCCTGGCAAGATGAGGTGTAAACAAGTCTATTTTACTAAGAACCTGTATATTAAAGCTGCTTCTACCTGTGATGAAACAAACCAGGGAAAGACCAGCTTATCTGTGTATTTTAGCTTTCCTAATTGATAGCCTTTGTCTCTGTAAAATTATCTATACAATTATCTCAGGTGGTCACTAATATTACCCACATTGTAAATTTCATTTTGTTCTACCTCTTTTGGCAATGTTGCCTTTCTCAGAATTAAACAAAAGTGGTTTGTTTTAATGGAGACTTTTTTGCTGTCTCAACCATTTTTAAGTGTACGGTTCAATAGTATTAAGTACATTTATATTGTGCAACCATCACCACCATCCTTCTCCAGAACTTTTCATCTTGCAAAATTAAAATTCTATACCCATTAAACAATAATTCCCCATATCCCCTCCTGCCAGCCCCTGGCAACCAATGTCCTACTTTGTGTCGCTGTGAATTAAACTACTCTAAGTATCTCGCGTAAGTAGAATCACGCAGTATTTGTCTTTTTGTGACTGGCTTATTTAAGGTAGCATCAGGTCCTAAAGCTTCATCCATGTTGTACCATGTGTCAGAATTTCCTTCCTTTTTTAAGGCTAAATAGTGTCCAACCAATGGACACTTTTTAAAGAATTTTGCAATGGCATTTTGACCCCTGACTTGGGTTTACATGCAGTTATGCTGATTATTTCATATATGGAAGTATTTTTAAAATAGTTGTTAGGTTATACCCTTGTCTTTGTTGATGGTTACTGAAATTAGATTGTGATGGTATTAATCTGACTTTCCTTAAATTCTCAAGGTCCCCAAGGCATTCACAATTAATAATAATGTCCTATTTCATTACATATAGGAAAAGATATATCTTTTATATTTTCTTACATCAAAAGAGGAAAGATTTTTCTAAAATAAATAAAATAGCCATTTTCATCACCAAAATACAGATTAAATTAATCACTTGTCAGCATTAGACACTTTTCAGACATTTATAAACATTAAAAATAATTTTTAAATATACCATAAAATTTTTCATTATTAAAGTGATCATATTACAAAACATTTGGAGAATGGGCATTAGAAAAAATCATTTATAATTCCATCTCTGAAATATAACTTAGAATTTTAGTGTCTTTCCCTCCAGTCTTTTTAGCTTACATATATTTTTATTACATGGTTTTAATTGTGGTACGTTAGACATGCCCTTAATACTTTAAACCAGAAAAGGCTGCACAAAGAATATGAACACTTGTTTCATTGAACTCAAAAGCATGTTGGGCAGCACTATGAGAAGAGCACAATTCACATGTTGGGTTTTTTTTTTAAAGCATGTCATTACAGAAAGGGGAACCCTCTTATACTATTGGTGGAAACGCAAGTTGGTACAGCCACTTTGGAAAACAGTATGGAGGTTCCTCAAATAATTAAAAATAGAGCTACCCTATGACCCAGCAATTGCATTACTGGGTATTTACCCCAAAGACACAGATGTAGTGAAAAGAAGGGCCGCATGCACCCCAATGTTCACAGCAGCAATGTCCGCAATAGCCAAACTATGGAAAGAGCCGAGATGCCCTTCAACAGATGAATGGATAAAGAAGATGTGGTCCATATATACAATGGGATATTACTCAGCCATCAGAAAAGATGAATACCCAACTTTTACATCAACATGGATGGGACTGGAGGAGATTATGCTAAGTGAAATAAGTCAAGCAGAGAAAGTCAATTATCATATGGTTTCACTTATTTGAGGAACATAAGGAATAGCATGGAGGACATTAGGAGAAGGAAGGGGAAAATGAATGGGGGGAAATCGGAGGGGGAGAACAACCATGAGAGACTATGGACTCCAAGAAACAAAATGAGGGTTTTAGAGGGGAGAGGGGAGTGGGAGAAGGGTTAGCCCAGTGTTGGGTATTAAGGAGGGCACATAGTGCATGGAGCACTGGGTGCTATACGAAAACAGTGGATCCTGGATCACCACATCAAAAACTAATGATGTATTGTATGGTGACTAACATAACATAATAAAATAAAATAAAGCATGTCATTACAGCAAACTTGTTTTTTTTTAAAGATCTTATTTATTTATTTATTTGACAGAATAGAGGGAGAGCACAAGCAGGGGGAGCGGCAGGCATAGGGAGAAGCAGGCTCCCCACTGAGCAAGGAGCCCGATGTGGGACTCGATCTCAGGACCCTGGGATCATGACCTAAGGCGAAGGCAGATACTTAATAACCGACTGAGCCACCCAGGCATCCACAATTAACGTGTGTTTTGACATCAAGGTTCTGCTTGTCCCCATGATTAGGGATGACTGGGTGAGCAGTGGGCATCCTCTGGTGACTTCATCAGAGCTGGTAGGAGCCACATTGAAGTTGGCCATATTAATGGAAAACAGATCTGTCACTGGGAAGAAAGAAGGAAACAGGGAAAAGCAGAGTTGAAAGACGGAGACCCTGTGGGTGCCCTGGCAACCCTGGCTCCTGCAGTTCTTCCTCAGAGTCTGAGGATGTCTTAGTATCCTTCCACTAAAGCTCCTTTTCTGATTAGCTTTTGAAAATTGGGGTTCTGATTCTCATCAGTGAAAGAGACCGGAATAATCTGCCTTGCCTTTGACTTATTAATGTCCTGTTTGGGTTGTCTGAATGATTTACTAGCTTGATACTCTTCAAGCTGATACTACTACTCTCCCATGAAATTCCACCCAACAAGCAGGCAGGGGTTTCCCCTATGGCTCTGTGACTGGCATAAGTAGGTACTTAATAAATGCTTACTGAATGAAGTAGTCTTAATGACAAATATTCTCTTTCCTTGAAACCTGTAGCAGTCTTGTTGGGCAGCAAGAAGCAACTATTGTCTCTTTGTAGTTCAAAATCCTGTGATACCATTCAGGTGGCCACTGAAATATGAATCGTTCTTTCCATACCTCTTCCTATTTGCAGAGCACTGACCCCTGACAGATTCTAATGGTTTTCACTGGTGATTTATCATCTAATCCCTGGCCATCCCTTCCCCTCCAGGACTCAGTCCTTAGAGTGTTGGTATATAGAACTTTAAACTTACATTAAGGGGGACTACCACCATTCAGATGAAGAGCTACCACCATTCGTTCTAAGGAAAGGGTCCTCATGTTACTGATTATACATAGGGTAAGTAGAAGTAAAGTGGAAGAAGTAAAGATATCCCTGTTTCATAATGGTTATTTAACTGAAAATTGACATCTGGTAATTGAACTTAAAATTAATGTATTAACAGGACAAGATAAAACAAAAAGCATTCCCTCTGGGATCATACTTTCTCCCATTACTGCAAAGAAAGGTGTGGCGTGAGAAAGCTCTATCTAGGTTTACAAAAGTTCACTTAGACCTATCTGAGTTGTTGAGATTGTTTTAAATTCAAGAGTTGAATGGGTTTATGTTTCTTTATTTAATGGTTAAATCTAGTTAATTGTTACAGAAGGTAGGTTGTATAGAATATTCAGTAATACATAAAATGAGTCAATGGGTTTTTCTGATAGTAATGTATTATAATTTATAACATTTATTAAATGCTTCAGATATTTTCTTGATTGAATTAAAAAACAGTTGTTTGAAATTCCATTGATTTGAGTTGAAAAGTAATTGGAAAGGGGATGCTATGCTTGCTAATTTTCTAATTAAAATATATGTTGCTAAAAAGTTTCATTTACTTTTGTTTTCAAATTATTTGATTTCTTATAAAAAGTAAAGGCAATATTTGCATAATTGTGTTTCCTATGATCATGGGAGACTGGAAGTTTGCAAAAAATACTTTGCAAGGAGAACGGTATCAGGCATTTGCAGGGAGGCTAGAATGCAGTCAGTATATGTTGAACTGTTGCTTATTCCCTTTGCGAAAATAGGGGTGTAATTAACACTATATAATATTATTACTTATTATTTCTTTACTTTTAATTACTTGTAAGTTATTATAATTTACTTATAATACTTATTCTTTACTTACAATTATTATTATGCACAGATGACCCAAAAGATCCACTGTACCACTATACTGTTTTATAAGTCAAAGAAATATCACCATCAAGACCTCAGACTTTGATTAAGATCAGAGGAGAGGGAAATGGTAGAGGGAGGAAGATGCCGTGGCAATGAAGGAGGAGACTATAATCTATGAACTCTGGGTTACTCTAAGTATGACTGTTCCTTCATGGCTCTAAAAGATCATGCTGTTCAGGAAATTCTGGGATATAATCAAGGGACCCTTCAGTAAAACAGTCTGGGATGATCAGTTTAATCTCTCAACGTTTATCTATTTGTCAAATTAGATAACAAAAATCCCCCAACTTTCTTCCCCAAATATCCTTTTTCTTATGAATGTATGCATGTCTCACCAACTGGAATATTAGCTCCCTGAGGAAAGATACTACAGAACATGGACTTGTAAAGAAATAGTTCTACCTTCTAGGAACTTAACTTCCTGTTGGGTAAGATTAAACAAACAAACAAAAAAACACCTACCAAGATAACTAAAAACTTGAAACAGTATGTTTCAAGTGTCATAGGGATTGGTAGAGTTTATCAATTTGTGTAAACTTGTTTAAACTACAAGAAGTTGGGGCGCCTGGGTGGCTCAGTCGGTTAAGTGGCTGTCTTTGGCTCAGGTCATGATCCCAGGGTCCTGGGATCGAGCCCCGCATCGGGCTCCCTGCTCAGCAAAGAGCCTGCTTCTCCCTCTCCCTCTGCCTGCCGCTCTGCCTACTTGTACTCTCTCTCTATCTCTGTCAAATAAATAAATAAAATCTTAAAAAAATAATAAACTACAAAAAGTAGTGGGTGATTCCAGCTCTTATGGGTGTTCAAATTCCTCAGCTGGTGGCCCCGCATCACTCTGACCTTTGCTTCTATCCTTGCTCCTTGTCTTGACTCTTCTGCCTCTCTGTCTGATAAGGACCCCTGAGATTATATTGGGCCCATCCAGATAATGCAGGACAAGCTCTCCATCTCAAAATCCTTACCTTAATCACATCTGTAAAGTTCCTTTTGCCATGTAATGTAACAAATTCACAGATTCCAGGATGAAGATGTGGATATCTCTGGGGACCATTATTCAGCCTCCCACAGCCACATTGTATTTCCCAGAACCCTAGAGAACACCCAATAAATATTTGCTAAATATCATTGAGAGATTAGATTAGTTTTAGTAAAGCTCCCTGAATTATGCCCCTAAAGGAGAAATGGACTTCTGAGGTCATAATTGCCGTAGGCTTTGCAGGAATTTTCAAGAGTATAGGGGTTTTTTTGAGCAGTCTTTCTAATGTGGATAGTGTTATGAAATGATAGTTTAGCAGAGGAGAATGCATTTTTACAGAAACACACATCCTTCCCTCAATAATCACTCAGCATGCTGACATCCCTCCAGACCTCTTCCCATGTTGGGATTGTTTTATTGTGGCCAGACTTTGAGTGGGAGGAAAGTGGGGGTTGACAGAGCTGAGCAGAAAGAGGCCAGAGTGGAAGGAGTCGAGAAGGAATTAGCCAGATCTGATGGAGAGGTGGCTTCTGGGATGATTCCTTTTAGAAGCTAAGGTGGTTTGTGAGACACCCATTCCACCATTTCTCTCTGAGATAGAGCAGTAAAATTAGAGGGACACAAAAGGCAGACTTCTTCATTTCCTTAGAAGGTCATGTCCAATGGGTCCAGCTTCTTGTTTTTCTTGTCAATCATTGTTTTGTTCTCATCCTTTATAAAATAAATTTTTTTCTGATGTTTATTGTAGAAAATAAAAATTACCTACTCTAATATTCGGATATAGCCACTGTAACATTTTGGCATAATTCCTCCAATTTTTTTCTCTGTATATATTGCTATGTTACAGAGTCAGGACCAGCCTCTAGATATAGTTTTATATTTTACCT
This sequence comes from Mirounga angustirostris, assembly GCF_029215605.1. Lineage (NCBI taxonomy): Eukaryota > Metazoa > Chordata > Mammalia > Carnivora > Phocidae > Mirounga > Mirounga angustirostris. The sequence goes on along the minus strand of NW_026991709.1, from coordinate 137,706,249 downwards.
ATGTTCACTTAATGGGAAACATTTTCTCATGGCATTAAATATTCTTCATAACATGATTATTTAATGACTGTATAATATTGGACTTTGGGATGTACAGCTGTAGCTGAGTGTTCCTGCTTCTTCCTAGAATAAGTGATGCAGCCTTGCATTTCATCTTTTACAATCTTCTTACTTCCTTCGACATGATAGTAGATGCAATCAAAGGATGTGAGCGTGTTTGTAGTTCTTCTTAGATGTAGCCAAAGGTATTAATTTACACTTACAATGGCAGTGTATCAGTGTCTGTCTCTCCTCACACTTGACAGCATTAAGCATTAATCATTTAAAAATTTTTTGAATGCTTACTAGACATTTATACTAATTCTTTTGTAACTTGTTCATCTATCTTCTTTGCCCATTTATCAACTGAGGTGTTAATATTTTGCTTATGCATTGTATTAAAGATTCTTTATCATATCTCTGGAAGTTGTTTTCCTGGTTGGGTGTTTGCCTTTTAATTTTGCATATTGTACTGATATATGACTTTTTTCATGTTTAATTACTGCAGTCAAATCTGTTACTGCTTTCTGACTTGTGTTTGAAAATTCTTTGCTTGGCCCAATATGCAATAAATAACCACCTAGATTTTTCATGATCCTTTATAACTTTATTTTTTCAATTTAATATATAATTCATCCAAAATTTAGTTTGACATATTATATGAAGTAGAGATATAATTTTTTATCTATTCCAATAGTTATTCCAACACCATTTATTGAATAATCCTTTTTTCTTTAGTTGCAATTAAATCTATCTTTAATTAAATTGGCATACATTTCCATATCTGGGCTCTCTGTTATTTTAATTTTTTTACTGTTGATTATTGTAGCAGAATCGTATTGTATTTTGTATAGCACATTTCCATTTCTGATACAGCAAACCCTAACTCCTTCATTATTCTGTATTTTAAATGTAACTTAAGCATTATCATCTGAGCATTCTTCAAGGTAAATGTTGAAATTAATTTTTGATTAAAAATATCCTGGTGTATTCTGCATGGATTTATATACAAACTCTGAATTATTTTGAAGGAGTTGAATCTTTACAATTTTCAATGATTTCACAATATGCCTCTGTCTTTTCAAGTCCTATTTGATGTAATAGAAAAATCATTTCTTCCTACCAATCCTACGTATTTTTAAAGGTTATCCCTAGGTATTATATACCTTTTATTTAATTATATTTGGGATTTTATCTATTGTTTTCTAATTGGCAATTACTGTTTATGAAAGATAAATTTTTATATTTTGTGTTTTATTGTTTATTAATAATTATTTTTTTACCTAGTTCTTTTTAGTTTTCTTAGTAAACAATCATACTCTACCAAATAATGATTCTATTATCTTTCTAAAGAACATACCTTTTATTTCAGAATTATGTCTTATAGCATGAACTGGAATTTCCACTGCAGTATTAAATGCACTTACTGGTATTCCATTCTTACCTTGTTTCTGATTTTATTCTTTCTGATAGGTTTTTCCAACCATGTTAAGTAATTTTATTGCATTCCTAATATGCTGCAGGGAGTTTTTTAATCAAGAAGGGTTTTGAAATATTATAAAATGCCTTAGGATTTATTTTGGTAAATTATCATTTATGAGGAAAACATAACATGGAAGCCAGAATATAGGCTTTATGGTCTGACAACCATGGGCTCAAATCACACCCTTTCCCTTAGAAGTATATAACTGTAAGTTATTTGTCCTCTTCCAATTTCAGCTTTTTGTGCTATAATACGAGGACAATAATATAAATATCTTATAAGAGTATTGTGAGTATCCAGTGGGAATTGTTTGCAATTCACCAGACTTGATATATAGTATCATATTAAAAAAATATTGTGTAATTTTTGCCTTTGATCTATTAAAATGGTGTACTATAATCACAAATTTCCTAATATTTAATCATCTTTTTGTTCTTGGAGTAAAGCCTACTTGGTCATGATGAAATGTTTTCATAACTCACTGTTGCATTCAATATTTATTTAAGATTATTGCATCAATTTGCATAAGTTGGTCTTAGTTGAATTTTTATGCTATCTTGTTAATTTTTACCTCAAAATTATCTTAATTTCTTATAATGATTGGGAAGTTTTTATTTTTTTCTGCGCTGTAGACCTACAGGAATTATATTTTCCTTGAGAATTTTAAAGAGGTTTCCTGTGGGATTTTCTGTGTCTGGATGATTTTTTGAACTAGATAACGCTTTCGTAACTTTTTAAGATTTTTTTTTTCTATGTGCTGGTGTTGTTTCTCTAATTATTTACTCAGTGTGTCTGTTTCTGCTTGTCTGGATTTTGGTAATTCATATTATATGTAAGAATTGTCCTTTTGTTAGTATTTTTAAAATAATAAGCATGGAATTGAACACAGTATTCTCTCATAATTTCTAAGATTTTTATATCTGTATTTCTCTCTCTTTTTTTTTAGTTTATTTTATAATTCTGAGATTTATTTGACTGATTTTAAAGAACTACCTCTTGGATTTATTTACCCTGCTGTCTTTGTGCCTCTCACTTCTGTAACATAATATTGTAGTGATTAGACCCTAGTTTTTATATACTTCTGATCCTGCTACCTCAAAAGTAGTCATTGGTAGTCAGAGATCATTTGAGTGCCTTAAGAGAGTAGTTGACATCTATTATATTGGTGTCATTCCAAGGTTGTGACCTGTTGCAGATGAGTCTGCCTGGATTCACATCCCAGCTCCACCACTAGACAACTCAGCAAGTTACCCAGACTTTTCATGTTATAGTTTCCTCATCAGAGTGTGAGGAAGCTCTGGAAACAGTGCCTGGCATGTAGGAAGTAGCTTTTAGCTATTGTCAATATTGTATTTAATAATAAACATTGGGGTTGTTCTCAAGGTTACAGTGTATAGACATAGTTGTAAGTGGAAAATTCTAAGACAAATTGAACGTTAAAATATTCTTATCTGTGATGTTTGCAGGGGTGTCCAGGCTTTAGAGGAATCAGATACTCGAAATCCAAGATATTCCAGGTATTTGAAGAAAAAATAAAATAAAACAGACCATGCAGTTACAGTTAATCTGTTCAAAGTCCTCATTGGTAGAAAAACAGAAGTTCCTCACATGCTTCTCCCATCCATGTGGGTCCCTACATATCTGCTGAGAGCTGTATTCCAAAAGTCAGAGATAAAGGTGTTTTCTTGAGGGAGCCAGCAATTCACAGAACAACTCAAGTATTATTGGGGGGGGTATTAGTTAGATAAGCTGTGTGTGTGTGGAGAAGGTTCTTCAATGATGCAAAATATGTATTTTTTTTCTCTCTGGTATGTGAAGGGCACACCTAATCATAAAGGCAACAGGACAAGGTGTAGTTTTGCTTCCTCACAATTGTCACGTAGGCAGGTGAAGTGATTAATTATAAACAGGTGATTCCAGTGCATGTGTGGATTGTACTGTGCTGATGTATTTATTGCCTTCATTCATTCGATGATCTTCTCTAGGAGGGCTTTGCTTGCTAGAAGACTTTATCTTAACCCCTGCTAGCTACTTGCAGCATTTTCCTGTACCTCCCCAAAGGGAGAGGCCTTCATCAATGAGCTTCCACAGCTTTCAGGATAAAGTTCAAACTTCATAGCAGGCACAGAGGGCCCCTCGGCGTCCGTATCCTACCACCGTGTTCTTCACTGTTCTTCCCTCCTCGTGCTGCTAACCTCTGTGGCAGGCAAAAGTCTCAGGTGGCCCCCCCAAGATGCCCATCTCCTGCGAGTATGATGGGATTGTCACTCTTTTGACTACTTTGCATAAAACTCTCTCTTAGCCGAATGGAGAGAGAGATTCCCCGGCTGGCCTTGAAGAAGCAAACTGCTGTATTATGGAGAGGACCCCAGGCGGAGGGTGGCAGGGTGCCTTGAGGGGCTGAGAGCAGCCACCAGCTGGCAGCCAGCAGGGAAACGTAGCCCTCAGTCCTGCCAGGCAATGAACTGAATTCAGCCACCAATCAGCGAGCTCGGAAGGGACCCCCAGGCCTCAGATGACTTTGTAGCCTCAGCAACCCCCTGATTTCTGCCTGGCAGGATCCTGAGCAAAGGTCCAAGCCAACCTCAGCCATGGGACTGACCCATAGAAACTGATAGACAGATGACAGATATTGTTGCTTTAAGGGGCTGAGTTTGTGGTAATGTGTCGTGCAGCAAGAGCAAAATAATGCAGTCATTCAACTCTTATCTTTGCAGTCATCCCCCATCTTCCTTAGTACCGCTGCATTCCGGGTGTCCCCAGCTAGGGCTCAGTCACCATCCCTTCTGCCTCCTGAGAATTGTCATCCTCTCCTGTGTGGAAGAAAATGAATTTTTTAATTCGGAAATCATACTCTAGATATTGGTCCTTGCCTCTTCGGATTATTTTTATCCATAACAGCTTCATATTCTGTTTTTATATTCTGTTAGATGAATGTAACTGCAAATATATTATGAATTAGTTATTTCACATTCTTCAAAACTCAGTATATCTGAATCCATATCTGAAAGAGTGAATTCATTGTCACATTTAGAGTGGGTCTTGGAACAAGCATGAATTAAGTGAGAACTATAATGGCTTCTGGGAGGCTGGTCTGTAGTGGCAAGCTATGAGGACTCACTCTTGGCCCTCTCAAGATACTGTTTTTTATCAATAATTTTGGTGCGGATATAGATTGCATATTATCAAAGTCGTGGTTGACATGACGCCCGGAAGCATGGCACATACTTTGAATAACAGAATTGGGATCTGAAAGGATCATTTCAGGTTGGAATGATAAGCCAGCTCTAACGAGGGGAACTTTACATGAATAGGAATAAAAGCCTATAGTAAAGGGATAAAAAACCCAATCTAGAAACTAAGGATGGGGTAAAACAGACAGCATATGCAAAAATATTTAGATTAGTTGTTTACAAGCTAATGTAAATCAGTGGTATATCAGGGCTTGAAGCAGAGCCTATTTGAATCATGAAGTTAATTTTAGATTCTATTAATTGAACTGCTATGTCTAGAACAAGAATAGTCCTCCTCTGTTCCACATAAGTCACACCACTCCTGGAGGGTGGGGTTCTCGGCACCTCCTTTAATGGGGTCATAGACAAACCAGAATTTCTCCACTGGGCAGGGACCAGATGGGTGAGCAGATTTGAGTACATGAGTACAATATTGTGGAATAATTTGAGTTGTGGATATTTTGTCTGTGAAAGAAAAGATATCTAAGGATCAGACTTCCTTTCTATGACTCTGGTGAATGGAAATTATGGGGAAATCGATTTTTTATTTTATTAAACAAGTAACTACAAACATGTATTTAATAACAAAATAGACTTAGTAACATTTGGGACTTATTGAGCCCACTGTCCCTGAGCTATACAAACAAAGGTTAGCAGATTTGTGAAGAGGCCTTTTGCCTGCATTGCCACAATGAGACAATGATGGACCAAAAGACACTAACACATACAGGGGCAAGAAAGTTTCATTAAAGGTAAAGAGTATAGAAACTTATGTATAATGGTTTCCTATAACACAGCATAATTCCAGGCAGAGCATTGGCTCCCCCAGGTTGCCCACAGTTCCCCAAGCATGGGTATCCACCCCTGAATTAGTCCCCCCAGGTGGAATGCAGATTCCTCCAGGTGTGAGAAAGGGCCTGTAGCAGAGGCTGGTGGTGCCCCACGCCAGTCCCCTTTCCTGGGTGGGTGCACCCATCCTACAGCTGCTGCGAGTGTTGGCTGCCAGCTTTTCACATCTGCCTCTTTCCCTTTAAGATCGCCCTTGACTGATGACATTTGTCGCATACAATGATGCCTGGGAGGTTACAGTACCCATCCCTGGGGAAGCCCTTGGCCAATAACTGGCTGATGCAGAGATATGAAGGCTCAGTCCCTTTGTGTCGGTGCAGGACGACCTCTGAGGAGTAATTTACACTCCAGAGCTCCTGGCGGGATCAGGCCAGACTTCTCCTGACGCCACATCTCTATTACCTTCCCCTCTGCCCTCTCCTGCCTCCCTGACTCCCTCATACATTCCCTCCAAGAGCCCTGACTTGCATAGGAATTGCCATCTTAAGCTAGGCTTTGCTTCTAAGCCTCCTTATCGAGCCACCGCCTTTGCCTTTCTGTGAGCATTTGTAACCTTTTGCCCCTCTGCTTATAGGAGCTTCTGCCTTTTCATCTACCCTCCAACCCAGTGCTGGTAACTGGGCCAAGATATCATCCTCTATGTTTATATCATGAGACTGGGTGAAGAGGAGGTCATTTTGCCAGAAGCATCCCCAGCAGGTGTGTCTGAGCACCTTTCCAGCAACACTGGAAGAGATGCCTCTGAGAGCTCAGCCCACCTCAGCATCAGTGATTCTATACTTCTCCTAATACCGCTTCATCCCCCAAGTACACAGTGGGTGCACACACATGCACACACACACACACTCATGCACACGACTTGCTGTGCTCCTTCTCTGACGACGGCGATGCTGCCTGACTCTCTCATGGAGATGACAGATCAGAGGCTCTGCAGACCCAGCAACAGTGTTCCAGCCGTTGTCAGATTAGAGAACGTGAAGACCAGTTGGTGTGTGTCTCCCTTTCTCATTTGAACTGCCTTATGTTTCTGCTCCTGTGTTCTTTTCTCCAGAAATCCTATTTATAATAAGTACCTGGCTGATCACCAGCCGTGTGAGGTGGCTGGCAGGAGAGGAGGAGGAAGAGCTTGGCGTGGGGAAAAGAGGCCTGGTTTGGGGTAGAGATGGAGGTACTCAACTCCTGACTCCAGAATTCAGCTGGACAGCTCTGTGACCTTCAAGTCACTTAACTTTTCTTTATCTCATTCCCTCATGTATGATATGAGTGGAATGGGCTCGCCCTACCTGACAGGCTTATGAAGACCAAGTGAGATAGGACATCCTACAAAAGTATAAAGCCCTTGACAAACATGAGACATTATTCAGACACCATTTTAAAATGCAATTTTGCTCATTAAGAGCTTGCAAAATAGTAAGAAAGCTGAGGCACAAACATACATAGAAACTGTTTAAGGTGGAGATGATCCATGTCCCCAGGGAGGGACAAAGTTGTATAGGAGTTCAGAGGAGGGTGAACCTGTTTGTTCTTTGGGCGCAAATGTATGTTCATCTTCTTCCTTGTATTTCCTTTCTGGCTTGGGGCTTGTAAACGGCAGGACCTTTGCATAAAAATAGAGAAGTAACAAAAATCTATTACCCCTTTTTATGCTTAATGGAGAAAAGAGCCTAGTATCTGTGTGTGTGTGTGTGTGTGTGTGTGTGTGTGTGTGTGTGTGTGTGTGTGTGGTTGAAGCGTCCAACTCTTGGTTTCGGTTCAGGTCATGATCTCAGTGTCGTGGGATCGAGCCCCATGTCGGGCTCCACACTCAGCAGGGAGTCTGCTGGAGATTCTCTCTCTCTCCCTCTGCCCTACCCCTGCTCGCTCTCGCGCTCTCTCTCTCAAATGGATAGATAAACCCTAAAAAAAGACATGAATATATGTATTATATATATATAAAGAAACCTGACTTTTGAGTTCTGACTCTTTCTTAATCAAGTCATGGATCACAGCTTCCCTGTTGGCTGCTGTGTGTTTATAAAGGGTGCTGTCCTGTCCTGAAGCCAGCCAGAGCACCTGGAGTGGTGCTTCTATCGGACCTACATCCCTCACAGTGTCAGGCTGTCCTCGTTGTGACTCAGTCTCCTGCCATTTTCCTTTCTTCTATTCTTACTTGTTCTTAGAAAAGTGGTAGCTCTTTTTGATCTCCTTTGCGTATTCCTTGTTGTGGGGAAGCACAGTCCCCTGTACTCACTTCCAGATATATGCCAACATTGTTATTCCAATATTATTTCTTACTCTTCTTTTCCCTCGGACGGGGATCCTTTTGTTTTCTGACTCACCCTGGGGTCTGTCTAATCCCCTTCTCGGTACATAAGTGTCATTTCTTATTCTCTGCCCGTCCTTGCTTTCTCCCACCACTGCTTTTAAGGGCACATTTAATGATTCTTATGTGTATACTCATCTATGTAGTTCTTTGATTTCTCTAGCCACTTAAGCTGCAATTTATTTCTACTTCTGTGAAAGAGAATTAATTATACTGAGGCCTAATCATCTATTCTTCCTAAACAGTTTGGAGGGGCTGAGGAGGAGGAGGCCAGCCGAGCATCCGCGTGTATGCACATTGCTGCGTGCTTTGTTTCCATTCCTGGGCCCACATTACTCATTGTTTCCTATCTCGCTTTTTCAGTACTTTGGGGACTGATTTGTTTTAAGTTCTTAAGTGGTTGTGGCTAGGGCTGGGCTCTGCATTCTGACCTCAGAATATGGGAAGGCCTCATTCCCCTTGGCTCCTTGTTGCAAACACATCAAGCTCATATCGTGTGCAAGGTGTATGCTGAATGTTTAGAATTCTCAAGTTATGGAGAGAGGAAATTTTCATCTCCACCTGAGCATGCATGTCCTTGGGGTTTTGGTGTGGCTCTTTGCTACCTATTTCTGCCCTTCATTTCCTGGACCTCATTCCTGCACTTGGGCACAACTGGCTAGTGCCTTGCTCATTTCTCTCCATTTGCTTCCTTTGACTTTTCTATTTATCTCCTCCCCTGTCCCGCTGCCCACACCTAGCCTGTCTCCTTTGCCTCACTTTGCCCAAGTGGCTTTAAAGATTTTCTAGCATTCTGATTGTATCTTCACCTTCCATCTCCCCAGTGTTTTAAGTCAACTGTTTCTAGTCCCAAACTTTGTTCTCTCTCCCTCCCCCTTTGCTTCCAATGGCACCAGGCACCTAATCAGCCAAGCTGGAAACCTCCAGGTCGTTACCAACCTCTTCTTCCCACCATCAGTCGGTTTTCAGTGAAAGGTCGCCCCCGCCCATCCCCATCCCACAACCCCTATCCCAGGCCTAGGCTATTTCAACATCTTGGCTACCTCTACCCATTTTATTTATTTATTTTTGTCTAAAAACCAAATCTGAACATGCCACACCCCTGGCAATGGGTGTCTCTTTGGTTGATGAATTCCGACACAATAAAATTCAGATGCACAACATGGCACACACAACCCTACAGTGGCAGACCTTGGCCTTCTTCCCTACTGCTGTCTGTTCCTCCCCACTATGTGCCACAGTGGCAGACCTTGGCCTTCTTCCCTACTGCTGTCTGTTCCTCCCCACTATGTGCCAGACACACTAACTTCTCATTATTTTTAGAGGATGCTTTTCTGCCTTTTCCACATACCATCTTTTCTCCCCCAAAATGTCCTCATTTTCTCTAGCTGGCAAAGATCTATTCTTCTTTCAAAACCACCTTGTAAAGTTTTCTGGATTTTCTCATGTTGAAGTTCCTTTGTGTGTCAGCTGAGTGTTGTCCGTGTCTCTATCATGACATCTAACCCCATACTGAGGGTTTAAAAAAAAAGGAACTCTTTGCATTTGCAGAATAATTTATAGATGGCAAAACTTTTTCACAGACTTTCTCTCCATGGTGAGTTGGAAAAAGCAGAGTTATGAAAGGGAGATTGTGTTCAACAGCACTTTGGTGTCTGTTCTATTTTGGTCATTTTTGATCCCCGGGTACTGTTATCTACACCTTTAGCAACAAGGAAAGTGTGTCAAACGTCCTGCCACTTAGGAGGATAAGAGCCTGGACAGAACACTTGGTAAGGATGGCCAGCCAACCTGTTCTTGAAAGTGATAGTCTTGAATTAATGACAGAAGGACCCAGGGGAAATCTGTAAGGACTCTTGGAGCTAGGATTTTTTTGCTAAGAACATTCTTTGTAAAACATCGAACTTCTAAGCATAAATTTAAGCTCAGAATGGCTTGACCTCCTTTCGTCTTCCTTTTTGGTTTAATCACAGAATTAGGCTTGCCTGGTTAATCAGTGCCCAAAACAAAGATAACCTAGGGGCAGTTGGCACTAGATAATCCAGACACTAGCTACAGGTTAAACCAGAAGAGAGGGAGGGGGGTGACTCAGAAAGCAGGTATTGGCTACCTTAGTGAGCATATAGTCATTGAATTTTAGAGCTTGAAGGACCTAGCCTCTGAGTATAGCTGAGGAACGAGGCCTGGGGAAGTCAAGCACGTGTCAGGACCCTCGGCATTAATGGCTGTGCGCTGTCTCCAATCCACGTTCCTTTCCCCACCTCATTAATATATGCAAAGGTACGAAAATGGTCTGTGAGGGAAAATAATTGGGGGCACACTGATACAGTTGCTCGTGCAACTGAGTCTTCATTTTGGGTAAATTAGGTGGATGATAACTTTAATAGAAGCCAAGAAATTTTTACTGGTTTATCTCGTTTGTGATCCTCACAAAAATCTTGTGAGATGATGTATTCGTTTCCCGTTGCTCTTGCAACAAATCACCACAAGCTTTGTGGCTCAAAACAACACAGATGGGTAATCTTACAGTTCTGCAGGTCGGAATTCAGAAATTAGTTCCACAGGACTAAAGTCAAGGGATCTACATACCTGGTTCCTTCCAGAGGCTCTAAAGGGAGAATTCATTTCCTTGCCTTTTCCAGGTTGTAGGGGCTGCCTGTTTCCTTGGCTTGTGGTTCCTTCCTCCATCTTCAAAGCATGCCATGCAATCTCTTCTTCCCTCATCACCTAACCCTCTCCTCTGCCTCTGATTCGTCTTCATCCCTCTTACAAGGTCCTATGTGATTGTAGTGGGCCCACCAAATAATCCAGCATGATCTCTTCATTATGAAATCCTTCATCAAATTTGCAAAGTCCCTTTTGTTATATAAGGTAACATATTCACAAGTTCTAGCAAGTGGGACATGGACATATTTAGGAAGCCATTACTCAGCCTACCATGGAGAGGTTCTGTTCTACCGCTGGGGAAACGGAGGCTCAGAGAGGTGAAGAAACTTTCATAGAGTTAGGTAGTTACTGAGGAGGAGTCATGCATTCTTACCACTATCTCTGGAACTGAGTTAGAAGAAATAAAAAATAAACGACAAAACTGATTTCAAGGTAAATATGACATAGTATTATTATATTTTTAAGACCAAAAAAACTAAACCTGTGGTCTGAATTATAAACTATAATCCATTATAAGAAAAACAAAGATTCTGTAAACTCCTTTTTTTTCTTTTTTTGAAGGGTAACATTCTTTAAAAGCACTAGGTAATTCTTGGACTATAATAGGCCACCATCCAGAGTTAGTCATCCTGCTAGCTGCTGTGAGCTGATATTTTAATTTTCAAAGCTTAAATCAGCTTCAATACATTTCTATCCATTGGTAGTGGGTGGCCACTCTATATGCAGAATAAAGCTAAAATTTTTAAAACTTGACAGAATTTCTTTTTAATTTTTGAATCAGCTATCATATTTCTCCTAATCTCTCTCTTCTCTCAGTTGAGTACCTCAAATTCAGATTTAGGTAGCCATTCATATGAGGTGGATTTTTGACATCTCAGTGTCTACATTGACTTCCCCTAGAAACTCTCTAGTACTTACTTCTCATAAAATATGGTTGTAAGGATTGATCATGATATATAGTTCAATAGTCTTGAACCCAGTTGAATGTTCCCCTTCCTAAATTGGAAAGTGTACCTCTGTAATCTTATATTATTAACAGAATTAATAGAAAGTTGGACAGACCAGCCCATTTCCAGAAGGAAACTAATTTCAAGCTGTAGCATTGACTGATAACCCACTTGAAGTCCAGAGAAAGAAGCAAAATATTTCTTAACATCTCAATCATCTGTCAGTGCTGCATACTCAGCTTTGATGGGCTTAAGAAGACCTGCCTTCCTTGGTTTGTCTCTCTCTCTCTCCTTGATGTATTTTATTTACAAATACATTTATATTTTATAACATATAATAGGCTATGAAACTTAATAATAAAATAAATCTCTCATGAAATCAATGCCCAACTTAAGAAGTAGGACATTACAATATGGTTGATATTGAATATCTAGCGTTCTTCACTGTTCCTATCTCCTGCCTCCCTCCACTGAGGTGCACGGTTATGAATTTTGTATTTATCAGTAAGGAGGTTTTTTTGTTTTATTATATGTGTGTATATCTCCCAAAATAATATGTATTTTAAAATTTTGCTTGAATGTGAACTTTATAAAAATAGTTGTGTGCCATATATACTTCCCCGAAACTTGCTTTTTCATTCTTAAGTGTATTCCTAAGATTTTTCCATCCAGGATATAAAGCTAGAATTTGTTCCTTTACCCCTGTTGTATGATACTGTGTCATGTAAACATACCACTTTATTTATTTGCTTGTCTGTGGATGGACTTTTAGGTTATTTCCTGTTTAGGGGTTTATTTCCGGTATTTTGCTATTACAAAAATGCTGTTGTGAATTTTCATGCACATTGTCTTCTGGTACATGTGAGTAAGAGTTTCTCTAGGAATGGAATTGCTGGGTCAGAAAATAAATGCTGTCTTTGCTGGGTGATTCCAAATTATTTTTCCAAGTGGTTGAGCCAGTTGAAGCTCCCTTTAGCAGTATGAGTTCTTGTTGCTCCATATCCTTAACATTTGGGAATGTCAGGCTCTTAAATTTCACCCATCTACAATGTATCTCTTTGGGGTCTGAAAAAGCATCCCCTTGATTTCTAATGAAGTCAAACGTCTTTTCATATGCCTATTTATCATTCATGCTTCCTTTTTGGTGAAATACTGTTCATATCTTCCCCCATTTCTCTCTTAATTCATAGTAGTTAATAGGTGTGTGTGTGTGTGTTTTTGTAGAGAGAGAGGGAGAAAGAATACTAATCCTTTGTATCGGTTTTAGGGGTTTCAAAGTGCTTCTCCCAAATTGTGGCTTGCCATTTCACTTTGTGGTATCTTTTAATGGACAGAAGTTCCTTTTTTTTTTAAGATTTTATTTTTAAAGTAATCTCTACACTTAATGTGGGGCTCGAACTCACAACCCTAAGATCAAAAGTTGCCCGCTCCTCCGACTGATCCAGCCAGGAGCCACTGAACAGACATTCTTAATTTTAATGTAGTCAAATGTATCAATCTCATTTTATGACTAGTAACTTTAAATTTTACCTTAGAAATCTTTCCCTTCCTATTCCATATTTTTCCTAGTAGTTTTAAAGTTTTATCTTTATGTTTAAGTCTACATTTCATCTGGAATGGATTTTTGTGTTCCACAGCAGGAGATAGAGATCCAGTTTCATTTTTCTCACAGGAAAAATATTTGTACTAGCATCATTTGTTGAGCTGTCCGTGATTTCCCCTTTGACCTTCAATGCCAAGGCTTTCATAAATTAAAATTTTCATTTATGTGAGGCTGCTTTTGGTCTTTCTATTTCATCATACAATTTGTTTGTTTCTGTGTCAGTACCTCATGTTTGCTTTCCTTTCTGTCTTTCGTTTTCCATTCTTCTGCCTTCCTCTAAGCCTCCTGGATCTTTCCTTCCATAATTCGCTTATGTCCAAGGTCAGCCAGTTTTACAGGAACATCCGGATAGACTCCATAGTGGATCAGTAACAAAACAAACAGGGCTGTCTCTTGTTTGTGGTGATTTCCTCTCATAGCACATGCGCTCAGTATATTAGGAAGTCCCCATCCCCACCCCCACCAGAAAGACCATGGAATGAAGGGGACAAAGAATATGTTCAGTTACTCTTTCTCTATGATCTCACTACAGTTTGGTTTTTTTTTTTAATATTTGCCACCATATCACTCTGATCTGGGTTTATTTTTTTCTTCTAAACTACTGTCGTTCATGTCCCTCAGCCCTGCACCCTGTACTTCCTAATTGTTTTTATATTAAATGTATACTTTAGGGGCACCTGGATGGCTCAGTCGGTTAAGCATCTGCCTTCAGCTCAGGTCATGATCTCAGGGTCCTGGGATCGAGTCCCATGTCAGGCTCCCTGCTCAGCGGGGTGTCTGTTTCTCCCTCTTCCTCTGCCCCTTCCCTTGCTTGTGTGCTCTCTCTCTCTCTCTAATAAATAAATAAAAATATTTAAAAAAATAAAACAAAAAAAATGTATGCTTTATATTTTCTGTGATAAATGTTATCTAATTCATTTTGATCCATTTGTTCAGATTAGTTTTGAAACATAGTTATATTATCTCAACTCTCCATTACCATTTAACTGTGATGATAATCCTAACTTCATCCAAAATCAATGTAATAACAGTTGACAGGAGAGAGCTCACTAGCATAATTCTGTGTATCGTCTCCTCAATTGGCATTTATTAATTAATTAACAATTGTTCAACTCATCTATTCATTTTTTTGTGATTTAGGTCATATTCTACCACCTTACCCGACAATATCTTGCAAGACTTTGTCAAGCATCTTACTGAAATAGGCATATGATGATATACCTTGATATATAAGTATATATAATATAATTTAGCATATCATATATGTTGTATCATAACTCAAGTATCACATATCATGTGTTTATATCTCCTCCCCAACCCCATGCTACTCTTTATTGATTACCTCATAATTTTTCAATAGTGTTCACAAATCAAGTATTTAAATTTAAACTGAAGTTTTTATGGGTATGATGTTGTTTCCCATGCCCACCTCTCCCTCCACTGCCCTGAGCTCCTTCTTTTGATAATCATGACAAAATTTACTTTTCTCATATCAAAAAAAAAAGTTTATTTTGTGCTTGCTTGTTTGTTTCCCTCCATTACTTCTAAAGATCTAATGTCCTTGAGCCTAGTGACTTGAACACAATTGGGTGCTCACTGTCAATTTTCTCATTTTTTTTCAGTTTACTACTAAAATTAACCACTTAAGGTCTCGTCTTTGCAATTTGAAGATCATTCTTTTTGATGAAGTTACAAAAGCAACAGGGAGAAGGATTGTTTTCCTTCCTCTTTGTTATATACTAACATTGCACCATTTGGCTCAGGCCATGGGTCTAGCCCTTCCTTATTCTTCTTGCCCTGAATGTAACTGAAAGTGCATTTTTACATATTGAGCATTTTCTTTGCAAGCTTCAGTTCATCCTTGACTTTAGCTTTGTTGATGTTATTCTGACATCTGATCACGCTGCTCACAACCAGATTGGACTAGGAAAGGTAAAAGAAAACTTGTCAAGACCTAGTGAAGCTAACCTTAAACAAACACCTATATTGCTGGTGACACTGGCAATTACTCCTACTGAGCACTTACTCCCAAAAGAGAATTGGCGGCTAAGAGATGTGTTTGAGCTAGAGACACATGTGAACTCTGTATGTGATGCTGTTACCATATGACAAAGAGCATTCTTTACAATATCTAAAGGATGGTTCTGAAATAACATCTGTGCCTGAGAATAGCAATACTGTCCATGGTGTTAATTTTCCGTGCCTAGCCCAATGCCAAGCACATAGTTCTCAAAAAAATTTGTTTATCAACAGAATGCGAACAATACATATTGGAGGAGAGAAAAAAAAGATTATTCCCTTCCAGTCACCTGAGGGACTTAAGTTGAGAATATGGATTTAATTTTTCATATTGTCTTTGGGTGATTTGACATTTTTCATTGTAAGATTCTGACCACTTTGATCTACAGGGAAATATTAGTGAAAATATGGTATATACTTCTTGGAAAATGCTCTGCTTCAACAAATTAAAGACATATAAGCTAGAGCAAGTATGCAAATCTTCCCTGTTTGAACTGAAAGGAAAGGAAGCAAAGGAAGAAATTAATGGAAATTTTCAAATCTTTGTCTTTTTCTGATATTCTTGATAAAAGGAGTGTCAACAAGGAAGAAGACCTAGCAAGTCTTCTTGGTTAGAGATATTGTAATACTAACGATGTAACTTTGAAAATTTCGGAAAGGCATTTAGTATTTTCTCTTGAATAGGAGTCATTAAGATTGTTTTAGTACTCTAAGTTAACACTCTAAGTTTACAGAAAAGTTAAAATTATATGTTTGTGTGTGTGTGTGTGTGTGTAGATAGATGGAGAGAGAGAGAGAGAGAACCCTTTTTTCCTAGGGCTCAATGATTCAATATGTGATGTAGCACAGGGCTTTGCAGAAATTAACTTGGACAGCTCCTGGTGTTGTATGTAATAATCTCTAAGTTTGCTTAAATCTTTTTGGAACTAGGCATGGCATAAGTGATCAATTAATAATCAATTCCTTACTTATTTGTGTTGATTCTATATCTCACTATTCACACTTGCTAAACATTCATTCAAACTGAGACCCTTTTTTGGTTATAAAAAGTATGCAATGATATGAGCTTTGTTAACTGGTTACTAGCTGGGAAGGTTTTCCTCAGTCACAGATCCAACTTCAGTGTAGGGTTTGCTATTTTTAATCACAGAACTTAGGAGTTTAATTCAGTTAAAAAGGGAGGAAGTTGTCAAGGGAGGGTTGCTAAAAGTTCATGCTAAATTTGCTTAGATCCAGATTGTGTTCATTAATATTTATACATCTATGGTTGGGAAGGGGCGATTATGCTTCTTTAAAAACACTGGGTATTCATTTTCCATGTATCGCATAGCCTTCTGATTAGGGAAGGTGGGTTTTCATTGTACGATCAATGGAGATACAGATGGAAACCATCTGGCGCCTCATCCCCTTTTTGTCAAAAACCTTGTCTTGTCTCTCACATGTCAATGATGAATGGAAGGATTTCAATCTCTAGCTGAACAATGCAGTTTGAATCCCTCAGCTAGCCAAGGGGTTTTTGGCAAGCATCGATGGGCTTAATATTTTAAAGAAACCAGCAATCATTTTAATTCATTAGTTGAGGCCTGTTGTTCTAGGCAGTGTTTTTGATTTGTATTTTGGGCATTGGCTTTGTTTTTGATTCACAAGCGTATTCCATATGGGTATATTTTCTTTTACACAGTGTAAATCATAGGGACAAAAGTGGGAGTTGTATCTGCTAAGATGACCAAAATGCTGAGAGTTTCTTTTAATCATTTTCTGTATTAATTATGATTCATATTAAGAGTTCAGACCAAAAATTTCCTTGTTAGCTGGTACAGAGCATATATCGGAAACGGAATTTAGTTAAGTGAACTATAGATGATGAATCTGAAAATCAATGCAGTGCTCTGCTTTGTGCGAGGAAACTTAGCACAGACCTGTCTAAGAGCATCTTGGGTACAGCACTTTTATGGTTTGTCTGTCTGCTGGAGGTGAGTTCCTGGGTGGAAGCAAAGCAATAGACCCACATTGGTTAGCTTTGACAGTCAGGCTCCAGCTAACAAAAAACAGATTGGTTTTTCTGCACTCTACATTTAGTAGAAAGAGGTGAATCACCAAAAAGCAAGTTGATGCCAGAGCCTTATTTTGAAACTCATTTCTGAGTACATCCTGAAGTTGGGAGAGATTCAGCCCAAGTCTGTATACCTGCCAAAACCATGGTGGCCTCTTTGGAGGGTATAGGTCCCCCCTCTGACATTTTTGTGGGTCTCTAGTTAAGAGGGCACACGACACACATGTTTGCATATCTAATTGTAATAATTATGGTATTAATACATAGTGCTTACTACCTGCCAGGCACTGTTCTAAATGTGTTATATATCATTACTCATTTAATCCTAACAACCACTCTAATAGGTAAATTCTGTTATTATCCTCATTTTACAAACAAGGAAATTGAAGCCCAGAGGGATTAAGAACTTGCTCAAGTCCCATAGCTATTAAATGGAAGGGATTCACTGATATGAGGAATTCTTAATCTCAGGAAACAAACTGAGGGTTGCTGGAGTGGTGGGGGGTGGGAGGGATGGGGTGGCTGGGTGGTGGACATTGGGGAGGGTATGTGCTATGGTGAGCACTGTGAATTGTGTAAGACTGTTGAATCACAGATCTGTACCTCTGAAACAAATAATACATTATACGTTAAAAAAAAAAAGAAGATAGTAGGAAGGGAGAAATAAAGGGGGGAATTTGGTGGGGGAGACGAACCATGAGAGACTATGGAGTCTGAGAAACAAACTGAGGGTTCTAGAGGGGAGGGAGGTGGGGGGATGGGTTAGCTTGGTGATGGGTATTAAAGAGGGTATGTATTGAATGGAGCACTGGGTGTCATACGCAAACAATGAATAATGGAACACTACATCAAAAACTAATGATGTAATGTATGGTGATTAACAAGACATAATAAAATACAAAAATAATTTTAAAAAACACTTTGTACATAGTATCAGTTATCTGTTACTCACAGATTTAATTAAAAGCAATAACAAAAAACTTCACTGGTAAACTCTCTGCTTCCAGGCATTTTTGGAGAAGGGGGCTGATTCGGAACTTTGTTTTATTTTATTAGCAAGCTGGATTGATCTAAAAAAAATAAAATAAAATAAATGGAAGGAATTCAAATCCAGATAGTTAGGCTCTGAAATATGTGTGTTATACCATTGTGTGTATTGTTTCTCACAATAACCTCTTGAGGAAGAGGTCATTTGTGTTATTTATGTTATAAGGATGTGGAAACGAAGGCACTGAGATGTTATTTGCCTTACTCCAAGTCAAACAACTGATAGCCTGTGAAGCCAGAACCCAGACTTTCTGAATCCCATTCTCTTTACACAATGCAAAATTCAGAACAAATGCCCTGACACACCAAAAAATCTTCAATCATTAAAGGACTAAATTTTGTTCAGGATAGTGCAGTCATAGGAAAGGGAAATATACTGATTCTTTAGAGATTTTCAATACTGTAATCCAACCAAATTATTTATAGTTTATTTTTTATTAATAAGAAATTGAAATTAACTCATTCTGATGCTACTCAACTGAGTCCTTGTTTTATATATATATATATATATACACATATATATAAGTTTTTACGTTTTGATAGGAAAAAATCTGAATACTCACATTTTAAAAAAATGGACAAAGAATGAGAATAAATACAAATGAACTATAATTTTTTTAATGCAAAATGATTTAACCTCATTAAAGAAGAATGACATGAACTCGTCCTGGTACTCAAGGGACAAAGATTAAATAAAATGGTAATATATAGAATTACCATATGCTGAAAGGGAATTGGCATTCTCTTCTGCTACTAAGGGTGTAGGGTTTTTATTTTAAAAGATTTATTTATTTATTTGAGAGAGAGATAGCATGATTGGGGGAGGGGCAGAGGGAGAGAGAGTGAGAATCTCAGGCAGATGCTGGGCTGAGTGCGGATCCCCATGCAAGGCTCAATCTCACGAAGCTGAGATCATGACCTGAGGCAAAACCAAGAGTCTGACACTTAACAGATGGGGCCACCCAGGTGCCCCAAGGGTGTAGGTTTTTAAAAGAACAATTTGTCAACATATATCAAAACCCTTAATGTTTATACTTTGATCTATCAATACCACATCTAGGAACTGATCCCAAGAATGGCATCATGGATATGTGAACAAAGATTTTTTTTTTAATAATTGATAAAAACATTATTTATAAAAGCAAAAGTCTGAAACATTAGGCTTGATTAAATACAGGTATATTCATATGATGGAATACAAGGCAACTCTGGGAATATGATGTCTGAAACATTTAATAGACTATTAAGATGTAAAAGATGTGGTAGGTGAAAAAGCAGGATAAGACACAAAATAATATGTAAAAAGTGAATTTATATCACAATGTTAATGACTTTATTTCAAAGTAGTATTGTAGTTTGTTGTATTTTGTTTTTTAGTTTTTACTTAAATTCCAGTTAGTTAACATGCAGTGTAGTATTAGTTTCAAGGGTAAGGAGTGTAGTTATTTTTGTTCTTTCTGCTTTTCTAGTCTAACACAATAAACATAAATTATAAACTCAGAAATAAATCAATTAATTTTAATATTTCAAGTTTCGTTACTACACTTTACAACCCTGTAAAAAAAAAAAAAGATATTCTGACAAGTGGAAGAGGAATTCGATTTGTGCCAATTAGATATTGAGGAACAACAAAGGGACACAGAATCATTAGCCATTTTAATTCAGTGGTTCTCAAACAGTAGCCTGTGGCAAAATCTTTTGGAGGCTGGGCCCCACCCTTAGACTTTCTGATTAAGTAGGTGTAGATGAGGCCTGAGAATTTTCATTTCCCAGAATTTTCCTAGATATTGCTGATGCTGCTTATTGAGGGACCCCACTTTGAGAACCACTGACATGGAGTCTTTTTTTTTTTTTTTTTTTTTATTTGACAGAGAGAGACACAGTGAGAGAGGGAACACAAGCAGGGGAAGTGAGAGAGGGTGAAGCAGGCTTCCCGCGGAGCAGGGAGCCCGATGCGGGGCTCGATCCCAGGACCCCGGGATCATGACCTGAGCCGAAGGCAGACGCTTAACGACTGAGCCACCCAGGCGCCCCTGACATGGAGTCTTAGGATGATTTTGCCATTTGCCTAATGTTATAAAGCTATTAGTGGTTGGAATTCAAACCCAAGGCTGATTCCAAAGCCTAAACTATTTCAACCATGTTTTCAATCTTAGGTGAACATTAGAATCATTTAGAGAACATTAAAAATAAATCTTGGTGTGTGGTGCCTACCCTAGAACAGTTGAGTTAAACTTCTAGGGGTTAGAGTGGAAGGATTCTAAGTCCTTCTAGTGGCCAGTTATGGTTGAGAACCACTCCCCACCACCACTTTCATGCCATCATCTTGATACTATATTAATTTCAGAATTTAAAAAACTGAAGTCCCTGTCTTAAATTAACTGAACTATAAATACTTTGAAGATCCTTAGTAACAAAGGAGGCATTTTTAGTAAAATGATTCTCCATTGACATGCTTAGAATATCCCTGGAAAGCACTCTTACAAAATTTCTTTATTTAAATATTTTGTCTTCTGCTAGATTGAAACAGAATTTTCCTTTGAGAACTTTTTGTTAAGAAGTAAATAAAAGCTTTCTTTAAGTAGGTCATATGTACCTGGCTATTCATTTTTTCTTTTAGGACAAAACAAGATTCAATAAACAGCTTGCCATAACAAGTATTAATTAACATAAAATTACCCATAATCATGCTCGACACACTAAACTAGATACAATATGCAGATGGGTAGATAAGCACTGTGACTTAGCTCCTTGGAATTGCTCAGTACCAACCCAGTATTTCATATCTGCCTTACATACAAAGCAATAGTCTGACACATAAATGAACATTGATATTTATGTCACATGAAGGTCAGGAATGAATGCTGAAGTGCATTGAATAAGTTGCCATCTTCTGAACAAGTTTTGTTCCAAATGTGCATTGAAGATTACTTCTGGGGAATGCAGAATTTATTTTGCTATGGAAATAATGGTCGTTAGATCTCCCTTTTTAAAAATCCCAAAGCTAGGGCAGTGGGAGCCAGGTAAAACTGGTAGCAAAGTAATTTTTTCTCACCAATCCTTTCTTTCCCTCATAAATGTTCTCCTTTCTGCTGCACATCACCTTTCTCCAGCTATTTCAGCTACTTATTGTTGTATGACAAACTACCCATGACTCAGTGTCTTCGAATAACAGTGATTTACTCTGTCTCATCATTCTATGGGTCAGGACTTCAGAGAGAGTTAGTGGGCAGTTCTGTTGCTCCCTTTGACACTGGTTGGGGATCAATCATTCAGCCTGATTCAGTATGGCTGGGCTGGGCTAGAAAACTCCAAGAAGGTTTTACTCAATTATCAGGTGACCTAATGCTTCTCTTGTGACTTCTTGTAGCTCGTTTGTGCTCTCTCACAGTGTGGTGGTTTGAGGGTAGTCATAGTTCTCACATGGAAGCTAGTTTCCAAGAGGGAAGAAGAAAGAGCCTCCAATCCTCTTACATCTGGGGCTAGGAAGTCCCAGGAGCCAGCACACCACTTCTTCCGTGTTACAAGTTACAAGGGTACCCGGAATTTAAAAGGGAGGGGAAATGGACCCTACCTGTTCAAAGGTTGGGGGTGGGCATGTGCATATGGGGAAGGAAAAGAATGATGGTGGCCATCTCAGAGACCATTCCTTCACCATGGGATCCTGGAGGAGGTTGAGAGGTAAGGCCCTAACTCTTCCAAGTAGAACCCACCAATATGGTCGTGTCCCAAAAGTAAGTTCAGTGGAGGCCAGAGATGTAAAAATTCTTCAGCAGCAGCTAAAAGGATGGTGAATTCATGTGCATCCCTCTTTTAGCTCCCATTTTGTCATAAAAAAGTCAAAAATACAAGTTTGCATCTGGGGAGGAAATTGAGGAGAGTGGCTGTATCAGGATTAGCTTCAGCTGCAAGTATCAGAAACCCAAAATAACAGTGCAGTAAAAAGAAGTTTGTTTCTCACATAAAGTTTGAAGGCAAACAGTGTAAGGCTGGTATGTGTTCTTTCAGCTCACTATTCCACCCCCAAAACAGGTTTGGAAAGTGACAGTTCTTCCAGAATCACTGCACAGAGAAAATATATATCCCATCCCAAGTTCAAATTATCACAATTTTTCACTCGTGAGTCTTTGTGCAATTATCCATCCATGCTACCAAGTTTCCTACATGTCAAGTTTTTATGAAAATTTTGATAACAGTCTTTGTGATTATAAATTACAGAGAGAATGTCAAGCTTCATAAAATTGGCCAAGGCCCCCAAATATACTTAAATGGTATAATGAGTTATTTACTACCTTATTCCATTTCTTCCTTTTTCAAAAACCACAGGAAATTATTGTTACAGGGGTGCCTGGGTGGCTCAGTCAGTTAGGCATCTGCCTTCAGCTAAGGTCATGATCTTGGGGTCCTGGGATCAAGCCCTGCGTTGGGCTCCCTGCTTAGTGGGGAGTCTGCTTCTCCCTCTGCCCCTCACCCTGCTTGTTTTCTCTCTCTCACTCTCTCTCGCTCTCAAAGAAATAAAATCTTTTTAAAAAAACTTTAAAAAAGTAATTGTTGTAATCATTATTGTCAGCTGGAGTCATAAAACAATATACTCAGAAATAGAAGAGACAGACACATAAATGCTACTTTAACCATATTTTTGTTGCTTGGAATAGAAGGAACACTGGATTAGGAATCAAACAAGCAGGAGTCTTCAGATAATCCAAGGAGCATGAATTTTCAGGAAAATCTCTAAATGTCTTGCAAGCTTAGTTACAAGAACCTGTAAAATGTAGATGGTAATATGTGGACAGTGTGTAGGGAAAGAGGCATCAAATGGGATAATGGTGTAAAAGTAATGGAAAACAAAACAACTCTACAAACTTTAGATATTTTACTTTCATAAATTTTATAAAGAGTCTCATCATCATTTTTTGTTAAATTCACAGTGCTTCCTTCTGAATTGTCCATTAAAATCATTGCAGATTCTACTCATTTTGCCAGAAAGCAGACTACCTTATTTCTAATAACAGGTGTAAAGCAAGAAAAGGGGAGGGGCAACTAAAATTTGCTGAGCACCTCTTATATGCCAGGCATGTATCCATGTCATTTACACCGTTTCTCCAGAATGACTCTAGGAGGTAAATGAGTTCATTATTTTATAGATAAGGAAACAGATTCTCAGAGAGGTTAAGTCATTAGCATAATGTCACACAGCTGGGTAGAGGTGGAGCTGGGATTCAAGCCCAGATGTGTCTGACTTCAATGTTCTTATTCTTTTAACCCACTCCTGGCTGCTCCATGGTTGAGATAAAAAAATACCTACTCTTCATGGGTGTGTTTTTATTTTTATTTATTTATTTATTTATTTATTTATTTATTTTTAATTTTATTATGTTATGTTAATCACCATACATTACATCATTTGTTTTTGATGTAGTGTTCCATGATTCATTATTTGCGTATAACACCCAGTGCTCCATTCAGTACGTGACCTCTTTAATACCCATCACCAGGCGAACCCATCCCCCACCCCCCCCAGAACCCTCAGTTTGTTTCTCAGAGTCCATAGTTTCTCATGGTTCGTCTCCCCCTCCGATTCCCCCCCCTTCATTTTTCCCTTCCTGCTATCTTTTTTTTTTTAACATATAATGTATTATTTGTTTCAGAGGTACAGGTCTGTGATTCAACAGTTTTACACAATTCACAGCACTCACCATAGCATATACCCTCCCCAATGTCTATCACCCAGCCACCCCATCCCTCCCCCGCCACCACTCCAGCAACACTAAGTTTGTTTCCTGAGATTACGAATTCCTCATATCAGTGAGATCATATGATACATGTCTTTCTCTGATTGACTTATTTCGCTCAACATAATACCCTCCAGTTCCATCCACGTTGTTGCAAATGGCAAGATTTCATTCCTTTTGATGGCTGCATAATATTCCATTATGTATATATACCACATCTTCTTTATCCATTCATATGTTGATGGACATCTTGGCTCTTTCCATAGTTTGACTATTGTGGACATTGCTGCTATAAACATTGGGGTGCACGTACCCCTTCGGATCCTTACATTTGTATCTTTGGGGTAAATATCCAGTAGTGCAATTGCTGGGTCATATGGTAGCTCTATTTTCAACTTTTTGAGGAACCTCCATACTGTTTTCCAGAATGGCTGCACCAGCTTGCATTCCCACCAACAGTGTAGCAGGGTTCCCCTTTCTCCACATCCCCACCAACATCTGTCATTTCCTGACTTATTAATTTTATCCATTCTGACTGGTGTGAGGTGGTATCTCATTGAGGTTTTGATTTGGATTTCCCTGATGCTGAGCAATGTTGAGCACTTTTTCATGTGTCTGTTGGCCATTTGGATGTCTTCTTTGGAAAAATGTCTGTTCATGTCTTCTGCCCATTTCTTGATTAGATCATTTGTTCTTTGGGTGTTGAGTTTAAGAAGTTCTTTATAGATTTTGGATACTAGCCCTTTATCTGATATGTCATTTGCAAATAGCTTCTCCCATTCTGCCAGTTGTCTTTTGGTTTTGTTGACTGTTTCTTTTGTTGTGCAAAAGCTTTTTATCTTGATGAAGTCCCAATAGTTCATTTTTGCCCTTGTCTCCCTTGCCTTTGGCGATGTTTCTAGGAAGAAGTTGCTGCAGCTGAGGTTGAAGAGGTTGCATGGGTGTGTTTTTATGGGGTGATTTTATACTTCTGCAGAATATAGATTAAACTGTGATTAAAGGTGTGTAGTTTACAATAAGACGGAGTTGCCATCTGCAAAACATATTAACTTATCCCTAGTTGAGGCTGGCCTAATGAAAGGTTCTCAAAGATAGAAACTATGATATGTTAATATGATCAAGAGTGATATCAGAATTACAAGACAAAGGCCTGACTCTGCAGTGCTATTTTATAAGCCAATTGCATCGAGGTTCTTAAATTTATGAGTAGCAGTAAACTAGGAGTCCAGAGACCTGATTTCTACTTTTGACTTTAAATAACATTGGGTAAGTCATTTGACTTCTCTGAGTGTCAACTATTAATTGAAAGAGGATGATCCTACAGTTTTGGTAAAAAGGTTCAACATAACTAGAACCTTAAGTAGGAAGCCCTATTGGCTTTCCATTTAGAGGGAGGTCCTTAAGCGAGAGGAAGGAAAGGAAAGAGAAGAGAGGAAGAACCTTCTATCCCAGTACACTGACATTTCCTTGAGTGGGCTGGCTTCCTCACCCTATTTGTGGGCCTTTGGCTCTGTCTGCCTCCAGTAGCCAGGGTTGCTTGCCTGCGATAGCAGTGAGCATGCCAGCAAGCTGGGAGAGGTGGTGCAGGACACTTGCTGAGGAGGGAGAAGGGTGAAGCTCAAAATTCACTAGTCTTTCTCAATCATGATTTAACTCTTTTGCTTTCTTTCTGTTTCAATGCCCTTTGGGCCAGGACCTGATGGCCATGAGCTATTTGGTCTAGAGCTATTGCTCTAGAATTGATTGGGAGTGGTTTCACAGTCATGGGTCCAGGCTCAGCCAACAAGAATGCCATGATTGATAAATGATGTCTGTCATGGGCAGTGGATGTATGGAGGATGATAGATGTGGCTCGTATCCCATCTATTAGATGTTTGCCATCCCTAGTTCAGCATAGACTTTGCAGAAATATGGAAATAAGTGACTGAACAGCCATTTCTGTCAGTGTTAACTTTGTTTTAACTGAGAAAAGTGTAGTTCCAGAAGTTGACTAAGAAGATTCTAGAAAATTTAGGGTATTGTCTTATATAAGTGAAAAACATGGATTTTCTCTTGTTCTTTCAAAATGTGGATCACAAAGTACTTGCATCAGAATCACCTAGCTAGCTTAGTTAAAGTACAATTTTCTGGGCTGCATTCAAGACTAAGTTCATCAAAATCTTTGGATGGCTAAAACCCAGAAATCTGCATTTTCAGTGTCTTCAGTGATTGGTGTGTGTGTGTATGTGTGTGTGTTGAAGTTGGCAGAATCATTGCCTGATAAGATTGGGCATGAAAAATTACATCTTTAAAACTGGCAATATTTTCATCTAGCACATCATAATCTCAAGAAGTCACTTTGCAAATGGTGCTAGAATTCAGTAATGGGTTATAAATATACAGCTTGATTAAGTAAATTTTTTAGTAATAGTTGTGGGGGATCTAAATAAAACTTAAGGACAAATAAAAAGTCTTTTTTTTTAAAGTCTCATATTGTAGCTTACTCAAGCCAATAATGTTGGATGAGGTCACAGAAATAAGACATTCCCATGTCTTTGATGTGTGTGTGTGCGTGTGTGTGTGTACATATCAATGTGTAAACCATGGAGGGGGAACAGGATTGCAGAAGACTACAACAAAGATTGAAGGGTGGAATCTATTTTAAAAATGACCAACTTCTGGGGCACCTGGAAGGCTCGGTTGTTTAACCAAATGCCTTCGGCTCAGGTCATGATCCCAGAGTCGTGGGATCAAGCCCCGTGTCAGGCTTCCTGCTCAATGGGGATCCTGCTTTGCTTCTCCCCCTCCTTCCCTCTGTCCCTCTGCTTTGCCCCTCTGCCCTGCTGTGCTCTCTATCTCTCTCTCTCTCAAATAAACAAATAAAATCTTTAAAAAAGAAAAGAATGGCCAACTTCTAAGAGATAATTAGACAACAGCAAATTGACATGGGTGAGAGCAGGGAAGAAAAGGGGAGGTATTGGACAAATACTCAGAAGGCCATTAGAGAAAGTATTCCGATTTGAGCGGGCAGTTACATAAGAGCAGGACAGTATTTCTGAAAGGACACAGTCTTGGGCCAGGCAACCTCAATTTGAGTCTGAATCTACCACTTAGCTAGTCCTGCGATTCTGGGTAACTTATTAATTCCTCTAGATCCCTGTTTCCTCATTTGTGAGACTGGATAATGATAGAATCAACACAACCAGGGGCACAGGTAGGTGGTGGTAAGAGTTAACAAGGACAACAAATATGAGGTGCTGGTATGTAATAAGCTCTCAATGGCATCCATTGGAGAGGGGCCAAGGTTAAAAATGACTTTCTCTTTTGATGTATAGACAATCAATATTGTTATTTTAATGTGGAATCATTTTCCTGTGAGGGCATGTGTTAATTTCACTGATACTCAGTTTCTCACACATGAGGAAAGCCTTATCAGAAAGACAAAAGGGTTCTACAAATAGCATCACTAGCTTCCAGAATTAGCTTGAAGTCCAGAGATTCTCCCTGAGGAGGGAGCCATTTTTTTGTTCTCCTGAAGTCAGACAATCCCAAACTATACCTTAATTAATTAAATATTCAACAAAAATACTTTAAGTTTGAGACTATTCTAATGAATCAGCCTATGGTCCTTGCCCTATGGTTGTTCACAAGCTTCTGGACCTGATCTAGATGCCATAGAAATATAAAGTGCCAACTCACTCTGTCTCTAGAAACAGGGGGTGAGGGAATTTTACTGATGAGAAGACATATGAGTTTGGTTTTGAAGGATGAATTCAAGTTTTCCCGATAGGTTCCAAGTGGGGAAGACATGCCAGGCAAAGGATAAAGTGCTTTCCTTAGGTAGACTCTAAACAGCAGATGGTTAAATAAGAGCAAGTAGGTGAATTTCCATCCCTATTGTTCATCCACTTATGCAGACAATAGAAAATTCATCCTTGGTGAGTTTGCCAGCCAGGACTTAAGGATTTTAGTTTAATTATGGCAGACTAATGGAGAGGAAGGGAGAAATCTTTGCTTCAGAGGAGGAAATGGCTAAATTCCTGGTGACATACTTTGCAAACTGAACCCAACATAGGAAACCTTCCTTAATGGGAAACCTTCCCATAAGCTCCTCATCTTCAATCATCTTTTAAAGTCAAGAAGTTAAAAAACTTATGTATTTTTCCTGGAGTTCCAAAATTAGAGGCCAGACAGGGATAATGCATCATGACATTGACATTCTGTCCTTTCTTATTTATTTTACATAATCAGTGTGTTCTCTCAAGCCTACTTGCATAAACACACAATGATAACATATTTAATGAATTCATTCTTAAACAGCTATAGAAAATGTACTTTATTAATATGCCACTTCAATTTTAGGGAGCATCCAATCAGATATGTATGTGTGCTTGGCTTACAAAATGAATCAATCAATGAAGGATAAATATGCATAAGTAAAAGTAGATTTTAGAAGTGCCCTATAAGCTCATGAAACTACTTTTTCTTTCTGAGGCAAAAGAACTGTTATCTTCTTTCTTATTTAAAAGGAATTGTGGGTCAAATTGAGCCCATGTTTAAAAACATTAAATTCAGGGCAAAGTAGTGTGCAATGTAAGCTTCTCTATAGAAATAAACTCTGTCTAGCCCACTGAATCTCAAAATTCATTCCATTATCCAATTCCATTGGGAGGCTTATTAGAATGCAGATTCCTGGGCTCGCCTAAAAAGATCGATTCAGTCGGTCTGGAGTGGGGCCCAGGAACCTGCATTTTAAATAACCCAGTGACTGGTGCAAGTGGTGTCAGTATCAGAATTGAAAAACTCCACTTTATGCCTGGCTGGGTCCCTTGTGGGCAGATGAAGTTAATAGGTTGCAGAATTAGAGCAAAGCATCAGGCTGTTGTGAAGGGGGAGTCCTGTGAGGCTAAAGAAGCACCCATTAAACACCTGGGTTAGTATATGATAAACAGAACACTTGATACATTGGACAGCCCCAAGTAAAGCTAACAGATTCTTGTTCTTGTTCTCCTTCTGTTAATCCTTTTCACTGTTCATTAGCGCTTCCTCCTACAGGTAAGTACAGTTCCCAAAAGGCAGCTCCCAGTAAAATGTGGGAGACCCAGAGGCCTTGAAGCCTTCTTCATCTCATCAGCAGTCCATTTACACACGTCACTCTGGGAAAGCTTCTGTTGGCTCCCTAATCTACTTTCTGTGACTTCCAGATAGTTGACTCTGACCTCTCTGGGTTTGCGTATCTCGTCTCTTCTAAACTTATAACTTTGACTCCTTTGATGTATCTACTCCTTACAGATCCTAAAATCTCTCTGAAAGCACTTGGAAAAAAATATGTTTATATCAGGCAGTATCATTAATGTATTTTTATGCACCTCAAGGTAATTGACCTGGAATTTTACAATGGTGTGCTTGAATACCCAGTAAAATTACATTATGTAACAAATTTTTCTGAAACAATTTTGATTTCAAATATTCCATTCCATGACCACTATGAATACATATTTATACTTGTTGGAACATGATTCCAGATTATTGATTCAGAAACTAAAATTTTAGGTATCAACTGTCTTACTACTAAGTTAGGTAGGAGAATATTAAAAATCCATCTTGCCCATTTGGCATTTCCATAGCAAAGGCACAAGATACCTGAAAAATGTTTGAATTTTATAATTCTACTCCCATTGTTCTGGACTTCTGGAGTCCCTTAATTGGAAACAAATATTTATTTTGTGGTATAAGAATTAATACTTAAGGGCTCATGGGTGGCTCAGTTGTTTAAGTGACTGCCTTCGGCTTGGGTCATGATCCTGGAGTCACGGGATCGAGTCCCGCATCGGGCTCCCTGCTCAGCGGGGAGTCTGCTTCTCCCTCTGACTCTCCCCCCTCTCATGCTCTCTCTCTATCATTATCTATCTCAATAAATAAATAAAAATCTTTTTTAAAAAATTTAAAAAAAAGAATTAATACTTAATATACTTAATACCTTGTAGTTTGGATTTCTTGGACTGATTTTTTTTTTCTCTTTCAATTACATGTTTCATTTGATTCCTTAAAAATTTGCCCCAGTAATGGTACCAGTAACAAAATAGCTTCTACAGTACTAGGAACTAGACCTTTTCCTCTGAGAGACAAATATTTATCTGAAATTAGGCAGAAACAGTTAACTTGGTTAAAGAGCACTAAGTGAACTTCAGTCAGTCCTTCAGAATCAAAATCTCATGCTTATGACACTCTTGCCTGACAAGAACTGTAAGGATCTGAGATTTTTCCCCTACTGCAGGCTAAAAGCCTGTCACAGTGAATGAATGAGGGCAGAAAACATGACACTCTTGGGTCAGAGATAAAGTAGAGTTTGTTATTCACTGCACTAACAGTAGCCAGAAGATCAACATTTTTTGGTGCCTGTTCCCTGAGTCCTAATTCCCACAAGGTGATGTAGAGGTCTGGGTGACACCTGAACAGGCAGTGAGTTGCATTACTGAGGAATCCTGAATTTAGGGAACCCAAATATTTTCTAATGGGCTGTAAACATGCCTGGCCTTTGATGCGACAAGAGATTATCTCTGCCCTCCACGTCTATTCACTGTGCTAACGTCCTTGAGAAGCTAGTCTGGAACAAAGGTAGTCAGTGTCTCTGCTTATAAGACATACAGAAACTTGAAAGACCTATGGAGAATTTTCCCTCCATAATACCATAGAAAATACTTTGTTCTTGAACATATTTATTCAAGCCTTTTAGGTATGGTTTTCCACAGATGCCAATTCACTTTAGACATGCTTGTTGGCTAGCATAGCTATGGAGCAAATCACTCTTTCTACCAAAATTGATACCATTTATAAGTGTCACTGATGATATATAATACTCATGGAAATCTTTGTTTTTATTTATTTTCCTTCTAATTTAATGCATCCACACCCAGAATATAGCTGAAGGGCTGACTATTCCATATTTGCCCCCAACAAATAATTTAGTATCAGAGTTTATATGGCTGTGATATGATTAGGTATTCTCGAAGATAGTATTCAAAACTGAATTCTCTAGGAACATCGAAGCATACATACCCTGAAGCAACATTTTTTGTTTGTGGATTTGTTTGTTTCTTGACATCATGGAATGTGGCTTTGTCTAGATGGTCAAGAAAAAGTTTTTGTTTGTTTAATTTTTTCTGAATTATCTGGTCTGAGTTATCACACGATTATTCAAGTCTATTTTCTTTGCTTGTGTTGTAGAGCTTCTAAGATACAGATACATGCTGTTCTTTTAGCATTTCTGGAGACATAGAAGAAGAAGGATAGCAAATAAGTTCTCACCATTAACTTTGGGCTTCCTGTTGGATTGACTTACTCAAAGTAAACTTGACATACTTGCACTGGGAGTGATTATTTACTGTCTCCTGAATCACGATAAAGGATTGGCAGGCAACAGTCAGCTTTTGTTTCTGGAAACATTGGTTTTTCTCTTAATAAAAATGCATTTTCATGGTTGCTTCATTTATGCAGTATCTTCCTTGAATTCCTTCTTAGCACCAATGCCATTGTTATAAAGGTAGAGTTGGAATTTAGTGTTTCCATCTGCTTATACAAGTGCAATACTACTTCCTACCATTTGAGATGTATCTTAAAATGCAAATACACCATAGGGGTCCAAGGCAAGTGTGAAACAGAGATTTAAAAAATAGCTGGTAATATGTTTTTTGTCCTTGGGTTGGTCCAGAGATGACTCCAAACATCCCTTTTCTATGCCCTTTCTTCCCAGTGCACTCTGCTGAGTGAGTGTGCATAGTCAATTCAAAAGTGACCAAAACTAAAACTACCCATTCTTTGGGGTTTCCTATTGGTTATTGTCTGCAAAAGAATGATAAAAGCCAAGGGTTAGGGTATTTGTAGGTGGAACAAAACTTTATGAATAGCTAATAACTGAAGCCTACCATTTGACATTTTAGCTTCTAAGCAATGAGTGACAAATTGTTGTTGATACTGCTCTAGTTTTCTATACCATTAAATTATTTGCTGGTTGAACTCAGAACACTAGGGGGCACTAATTTGCTCAAGAAATCACTTTAACTCATCAGGACATGACCTCAATCTCACCCAATTACATTTAGATCTAGAGAAGACCTACGGGTTAATTTAGGCCAGTTTTATAAATATTTATTTCAAAACCAGAAGGAAATGACTTGCCCAAGGCTAACACAGGCAAGCGAGTGTCCTAGTGATTTGATATTCTTTCTCCTCTACCATGATACTTTTGTCAGAGAATCTGGAATAGCACCTTTTTAATCATCAGTAGTAAATGCCTGCAACTCTATGTTTAGAGGATACTGTTTTGAACAACATGGTTCTGTTCTCAGATTGCTCATCAGCTAGGAAGACCCATTGACTGATTAACTGAATTTTAACAAAAACTATTATGGAAGAGTATAGCAATGAGATGTCAGACTTCCTTGTTTAGCTGAACCTTTAATGAAAAGGAAATTGGTAAATAAGAAGCAATAGGGAGGGAAGATTTAATGGTAAGAATTAAGGATGATATGATAGTACTGAGATAGGAAGGACCAAAGGAACTTGGAGGACCTGAAAAACCTAGTGGGACAGGAGCATAGAGGCAGAGAGGGAGAAAGAGTGGCACAAGATGAGGCTGGAGAGGGAGGAAGCCAAGTATCCAGGGCCACATGGGCCATGTGGAGAATCAGGGAGCACCTTATCTTAAAAGGGTTATGGAGAGTCACTGAAGGGGCCAGAGACAAATGCATGCATTCTGTGTGTACACACACTGACTTAGAATAGAGAGGAATGTGGTTGGAAAGAGGAAGGGAAGTTAAGATGCAACCCAAGTCATCCAAACAAGAGATGATGGACAAGAACTGCGGTGGTGGTAGTTCAGGGTGTTGCTTTCCATCTGTAAAGGGTGACTTTCCTCTGAAGCATCCAGATGAGACAAGTACCCCCAGCTGCATCCTGGCAGGGTTGCTGCTAGAAGTCTTCCTACTCCTCTTCTTTGTCCCACCTCTTTTTTGACTCTTGCAGCTATGGCTTTCTTAATTTAGTACTAGAATCCAAATTAGAACCAACTAGAGTCTTACCCTTGCAGTTGAGCATAGCCAGGTTTGTTCCATCATCCCAAAAGTTACATGCTGCTATGGCTCTCTCCAAGTTGAACTCACCCTTCGGAAGTTTACAGAGATGCCAGGGTGTCAGAGGAAGCAAAGGCAAGAAACAGATATGCTTTGTGCCACTTGATTTGTTCAGCTGAGTTTTGTGTTGTCATGGGATTATTATTATTTCTTAAACTTTTTTACTGGATAAGAACATTAAGTACTCATTGTAGAAAATCTAGAATATAAAGGAAACTGAGAGAAAAAAATCACCCCCTAATTCCTTTCCCCCCAATTCTGTAATTTAAATCAAATAGCCTTTATAATCTTGGAATATTTCTCTTTTTTCTAAGCATATTTTTAGTATATTGGGATCTCAGTATGAAAGGTTTATGTACCATTTTTACAAAAATATTGCTAGCATTTTAAGTACTTATTGTGTGTGAGACTCTGAACAGAGTGATTTGCAAACTTTACTCAAATTTAATTGTCCAAACAACCCTATGGGGTAGAATCTATAATCCCCTTTTACGGAAGAGGAAACTGAGGCATAGTGAGATTGAACAACTTCTTTAAACAGATTTATTGAGGTATAATTGACATACAATGATCTGTACATATTTAAAGTATACAGTTTGATAAATTTTGACATATGTATATACCTGGAAATTTTTATCATAGTCAAGATGATGAACTTATCATCACCCCCAAAGGTTTCTCTTTTCCCTTTGTTATCCATTCTCCCCAGTGTCCACATCCCTAGGCAAACATGGATCTGCTTTCCATCACTATAGGTTAGTTTGCCTCTTCTAGAACTGTGGATTCATACATTATGTATTATGTTTGTTGTCTGGCTTCTATCACTTAACATAATCGTTTGCGATTTCATGTACTAATAATTTATTAATATTTATGGCCAAGTAGTATTCTATTGTATGGATACCACAATATATTTTATCCATTCACCTGTTGATGAGTATTTAGATTATTTCCAGTTTGGGCATCCACAAATAAAACGTCTATGTGCATTAGTGTACAAATCTTTGTATGGATTTACGCCTTCATTTTTTCTTGGGTAAACACCTAGGAGTGGAATGGCTGGATCATATGACAGGTGTACTCAAAATACATAAAGAACACTCAAAACTCAATAATCAGAAAACAGGCAACACAAAATAAAAACAGGCAAAAGATTTGAACACACACTTTACCAAAGAAGATATACAAATGGCAAATAAGCACATGAAAAGAGGCTCCGCATTATTAGTCATTAGAGAAATGCAAATGGAAACCAGAGTGAAATACCACTACACTCCTATCAGAATGGCTAAGATGGCAAGACTGACCATACCAAGTACTGGTGAGCATGTGGAAAAACAGAGTCTCTCATACTCTGCTGGTGGGAATATAAATGGTTACAACCACTTCAGAAAATTGTTAGGTAGTTTTTTAAAAGATTAAACATAAACCTACTATATAAGTTTCCTGTGGCTGCTAAAACAAGTTACTGTAAACTTGATGGGTTATAACAGCAGAAATTTATCCTCTCATTTCTGGGGACTAGAAGTCCAAAATCAAGGTGTCAGCAGAGCGTTGTTCCTTTCAGGTGCTCTCACAAAGATTCTATTCTTGGCTTCTTCCAGTTTCTGGTAATTGCCAGCATTCCTTGGCTGGAGGCTACGTCATTCCAATTTCTGTCTCTGTCTTCATATCACCTTCTCTTCTGAATGTCTGTGTCTAAACTCCCTCTGCTGCTTCTTACAGGGAAACATGTGACTATATTTGGGACCCACCTGCATAATCCAAGATAAGCTCCTCCTCTCAAGATTCTTCACTTAAGCATAGTGTTTGCCATATAAAGTAATATTCACTCATTTGTCATATAAGATAATAGTCACAAGTTCTGCAGATTAAGACATGGACATATCTTTTGGGGGGCCACCTACACCTACCATAAGCAACTTTTTAACCTCATATTATAACACAAGCATGATCCCATTTTTATTAAAATTCTTTTGTAAATATAATTTCAAATGGTCACAAAATGTTTGCCACATGAATGGATCCATCACAGTTAATTATTGAACACATTTCAACTACTGAATATTAAATAAAACATTCAGAAGAAATTTCTTATTTAAAATAAGACTGCAGTAAACATCGTAGTGTGTAAGGCTGTTTTTTTTCTTGTATTTTGGGATTCCCCCCACAAATGAGTTCAGTGAGCCAAAAGCTATAAATATGAATTCCTTTGCATATTTTCCAGAAGCTTAGTACCAACTTACATTCTACCTATAAGTAAGAAAACCTCTTTAACTGCTCTTTCCTATTTAAAGTAAAAGTTTTGGGGGTAAATTCATAAGTAGAAGATTGGTATTTTAATTTATATTAATAATGAAATGAGATGATTCCTTATATTTTTTTAAAGATTTTATTTATTTGACAGAGAGAGACAGAGTGAGAGAGGGAACACAAGCAGGGGGAGTGGGAGAGGGAGAAGCAGGCTTCCCGCCAAGTAGGGAGCTCGATGTGGGGCTCTATCCCAGGACCCTGGGTTCATGATCTGAGCCAAAGGCAGATGCTTAACGACTGAGCCACCCAGGCACCCCTGATTTCCTATATGTTTTATTCAAAATATATTTCTTTCTCTTGTGTCCTCTGCCTAACTGGGTAGTGCTTTTTTAAAAAAAAATGATTTTTATATAAACTCTAGATAGTTGAAAATACAGACACTTTAAAATTTGTGTTGTGAATGTTTTTCTGAGTCCGTGGTTTGCTTTTGTATTTTGCTAAGTTTGAGAACTGGGGATTTTGACATACAGAAGTGTAAAATTCTTTGACATTGGGACATTGTATTGAGGTTTCTACTGCCAAGGTAGGAGGATTTAAGAAAATTTTCCCACATTCAGAGGGCAGATATCTATTATAACTATATCTAATTTTGCTTTTTTTTTTCTTCTTTGGTAACTCTTTAACCCATCCATATTTTTATTTTGCTATGTGGAGAGAGGTTGAGATCATAACTATGTTTTTCCAAACTCCTAAAGAATTAAATGATTATCTCAAAAGCACTCTTATTGAATAATCCCATCTCTTTAAGTATTGATTTGTGATGGTTCCTTTATCATTTTTCTAAGGTTCTCATATAAACTGGGCTTTGTTTAGAGGACATTTATTCTATTCCATTAATCTATTTTTGGCCAATATGAGAGATTTATATTGAAATTTTAAAATATATTTTAATATACAGGTAAATCAGGGCATGAAGTTATCATTTGTCTCTAATCAGAGAAACGTTTTGCTTAAATACAATGCTGTGATTGCGTGTTATAAGAGCAACCTGGCTAGCATATAGATTATCCCGCCAATAATTTATATCAGTTTTTATTGCTATTAATTAGCATGTCTTTTTTTGACTCATTATAATGGAGTACTCTCTATATATAATGTTCACATTTTCCCTTCTCCTGATTTTATTGTCTCCCCAAACTCATTGCCAGATGATATATTGTGTTTGGAAATGTCCTTGAAACTGCTAAACTATTTGATAAATACTCTTTTAGCTTGCTAAGTTGTTGTTTTTTTTTCCTACCTCAGCCACAATAATGACCAGCTACTACCCAGCTGACCAGATCCCAGATCCCTCAATCTGATTTGGTTATTTAGATCAGGATTTTTCAACCTTGGCACTGTTGACAGTTAGGGTTAAATAATGTTGTGTTGTGTCCTATTCACTGTAGGATATTTAGCAGCATTCCCCGCTAGTTACCTCCCACCCCAGTTGTGACCATCAAAAATGTCTCCAAATATTGCCAAATGTCCCTTTGGGAACAGAATAGCCCCCATTGAGAACTATTGATTTAGATCAAAGTAGTCAGACAGCATGCAGCATAGTAAATTTATTTAACTTTTATTTATAATTATTACTATTTATAATCTTAGTAATACAATCAGGTTGAACCTAAGGCAAACCAATTATTTGCACAATGATTCACTGTCATTGCCTTGAAAAAAATCAACCCTAGGGCATTCTGCTTGGCCATGTGACTTAAACATGACCATAGGAAGAATAGTGACATTATCCTTGTTCAAAATAAAACATCTCAGAGATCTCTTTTGGTTCACCTCTCCCTACTTAGCTTATGTTGATGGTAAATTTGAAAAGCTGTCAATTTGATAACCATATTGGTATATGTAAATGAAATTATGCCCTGAGTTTTAATCTTGTATTTTGTGATACTTAGAAAATGGCTCAAACTCTAAGCCCATAATTCTTTGAATCGTCTTGCCTTTGATTTTAGCATATAACCATGGCTGTCTGAGCTAGTTAGTTCAGAGGGCTTTTACAAGATGATAATGAGGCCAATGTTGCAGTTTCAATTAGCTTCACAGAAGAAAAACCCAGCTTCACAGCAGCAGACTGAACTGCTAACCCCTGCCACCACTCTCAGCCAATGGCCAAAAGGAACATGAGAACAGAGAATGTTGTCGACTCAGCACTCCCAGGACCATTTAGCCTGGACAAGCAAAGGTCACATCTCATTGCCGATGATGGCCCATCCGTGTTATATTCCTACACCAATTCACTGCAGAAACACAAAATGAAGAGTACTCTGTAAATCAGAGCTGCCTTTATAGCCAATGTAGATCACTGAGGCAAAGACTTGTTTATTCTAATTTTTTTTTTGGAACAGTGAATAGGACAGCTGCAGTTTTGAAAGGTATTTAAGCAACTTTCATTTTTGTTTTCAAATTTGCAATTTTGACCATATATTTAAAGTTAAGTACATTTTATTCACTCATGAAATTATTTTCTAATCATTCACTTAGAGGGATGGGTCATTATAATCATATGTCTGCTACTATGTCAATATAATAGTTAAATCAGGCAATTTTTCCTTGGAATGAGAAGACTTTTATAAGCATTAAAATGGAAATGGAATTTTACTTGCATTTAATATTATGGGCAGAAGGGTATTAACAGGGATCCCTGGCAGCAATTTCCCTAATACTGATTTATGTGCTGTATAAAATGTAACATCCATGGAAACATGACCCTCAACTTCTGCCTTTTCTTGCAAAGATTGGACTTAATTCTGCTTTTAAAATATTTGTATTGTTCCTGTTAAACTGCCTAGATAATAATGGATGCAGGTGAATGTTGCCCAGTTTGGTTTATGTACTCAGTTGCAGCATTAAGATATGTTTCTTTCCTTTTTCCTCTGGTTTTTGAATTCGGATCATACTCATCCACTCCCAGGTCACACTCTCCCAGTAGGGAGCTTCATGGAGCTTAATATCATTTATATAATGGTTTTCCTTTCTCACTGGTGCCTAAATTTTCCTTCTGACTTACCAAGAGATCCATAGGAATTTTCAACAATGTTGGTATTATATTCTGATGATGAATGGATATCCAATTTCAAGCTCTTCCATTCACAGTGCATTCATCAAAACACAATCAACTTTAGTAGCCCATAGAGAAAATAGCTTTTAGAACCTGATATTTACTTCACCTCATCAAAGGTCTGCTAAACATATTGAGTCCTAAATGAATAGCAGTGGACAAGCCAAACAAATTGAGCCTTGAATGCAAGAATGTCTACAGATGTTTCCATGAATTGCTTTTTAATCAATGAAATCAGGAACATGTGTGGTTTTTTTTAAAAATTGATTCCTACAGTTGCAGCTGCATGAGGACCACATTTTCCCAACTGCCTCTCTGTTACCATTCAGAATCTCATTTCAATATACATGATATTCTCTTCCTAAAGTCTAATATTTATCTAGCATTTCTATGTGTCAGGTACTATGCAAAGTGCTTTCATGGATTATTTAATTTAATTTTTTACACATACCAGATATTTTTATTATTCTCATTATACAGCTAAGGGAACTGAGTGGTAAAGGTTAGTCAGCCCAGGAATATACAGCTAACAGTAACACATGACAGAGCCAGATCCTGAGTTTGGTCTGCATGAATCCAGAGTCTATAGTCCTAACTGCTACAAGGTACTGCTTCCTGAAAGTCATTATCACAAAGATTTGTATTATTTTTTATTTCTAAGAATAATATGATTTTATTTCTGTTATCATATTTGATTTGAAACAACTAAAAATGATACCCAAATATCTTTTGTGTCACCCAACCTGAATTCTTACAGAATGTATCCTGTGTTAATTTGACCTATAATTGGGGCTTCATCCCTCTGGTATTCATGGGTCTTAAATTTGTAGCTAGAAACCTGTTCATATTTTAAGTAATTGTATTTCACGCCCTATGACATTTTGGCACTTAAAACATGTTCGACAATATTTTAAAGAATGCAATTCTTTAAATGCACTTCCTTTAGAAGACTATAAATAAAATAATGATAGAAAGTGTCAAGCCATAATTACATCGAGAGTTTTAGTAACCTCATAAACCACAAGAATGAAATACCAAAAAAATTTTTTTTCAACCACCAGCATCAAAATCTCATTTGCTGATTCTATTTTTGCAGCATTGATGGAAGTAATCCAGTTAGGCTGACATTTTTATAGAGGATAGTTTGATGTTCAAATAAGCCGTGTTATTTCACCATCTTTATTATTCTTTATGGGAAGGGTTTTTTCCTTCTGTAATGATTTGAACTGTGCTATAAAGTAAATGAAAATGTGTCTTGTAGGTTGGATTATGGCTCCCAAAGACACATTTCAGTTGACATAAAAGTCTTTGCCATAACCACAGTTGATGTTTACAGATACACAGATACACACCCCTTCTCATTTTTAATGTTGTTGAATTTCTTAATGAATCTAATCACAGAAAATATGTCAAAAGGAAAGGGATGCTTGGTCTCAAACATATGCTTGGGTTTCTGTTAATCAGGAAACAAATATCCAAATGCGTTTGCACACAATCTCACACACATGCTCATGCACGTGCTCACACACACACTCAAGTTTGGAGCCAAGTGTGAACCCGGTGACACGGTGGCACTTAGAGCCAAATACTAAGCATATGTCAAAATTTGGTGTGATCACAACAGCAGAATGGTACAATATTGTTTCGTTCAGCATGATGCAGAAAGAGAAGCCAAATAACAGAAAATCATAAAACAAATGTCATTTCCTTCCCAGAAGCATTATGTTTCAATAATTGAGAAAAAAATAAGACCAATTTGTTTCAATCTGACTTTCTTGTCACTGGTAAATTAATAGATACATTTCTACTCCATAAGAGAAAATAGGCCAATGAACCTTTAATGGTCAAGATGGGCTAGATAAAATTGCTAATATCTGATGTTTCTGTCCTATAGATCAAAATATATCTATCACTCAGCAAAAAATAGTATCAACAAATTTATATAGTTCAGTTTGACAGAATAGCACTCATTGTATTCATTTTTATCCTCTTAGGATTTCATTCTCTCTGTATTTTTTTAAAGATGGCATATTTTAATCATGTAGAAAACTCATAGCTTTAGAGATGGGCCTTACTGATACAAATAACTTGCATATGGGTCAAATATTTTTGATATGTTATTATCCATGAATTCCTTTTTGAGAGCCAAGGATAGAATAGTTGTTCATCAGTAGCAAATTTCACCAAGAATGAGAATTAGAATTCTTTCAGGATCCTTTGATACCTTTGGCTAATGGGCAAACGATAACCTCAGGGAAAAGTGAATGGGCGCCAAATGCTACCTCCTTTAAGAAATCCTCCTATATCATGTTAGAAAGTCATAGCTAGATGGAATGGTTGATAGATTCACGGAATGGAAATGCCATTGGAATTATCCAGCCCAACAGTTCTCAACTGTCCAGTTAGAGGGTCCAGATCCACATGGATAGGTTGTTATGAGCAGTGAGGTATGCTGTATGTTTT
Source organism: Mirounga angustirostris (assembly GCF_029215605.1). NCBI lineage: Eukaryota > Metazoa > Chordata > Mammalia > Carnivora > Phocidae > Mirounga > Mirounga angustirostris. The sequence continues at coordinate 137,665,334 of NW_026991709.1, read as the reverse complement.
TTTTTCTAATGTTCAAAGTACTGAGATTAGCAAATTATTCTTTTATAAATTAGAATGTATTTGAAATTACCCATCCAAAAATGCCACACTAATTTAATAGCATTTCAAACCAGAAAGAAAGAAGTGTAGTTTCAGCTAGTGGATCTCGTATTACATACCTGTCCCATGGAGATACCCATGGGAATGAATCTTGCATGAAAACAGAGGGGTGATGTTTCCTAGCGGAAAAAAAGCTCTTGATCTGAAGTTCTAGGCACTTCCTCTAACTTTTCTGCAATCAGCAGAGATTGCTGAAATCATAAGCCAAAAGTTGATGGTGTACATGGAATCAGCAAAGGGCCATAATCTTGAAGGATATTTCTCTAGGGCCTGGTGAGGCCTGAGGAAATGACTGTACCACCACCGTGGAACACATTTTTTGTAACTCGACGTTTAGAACTCTTGGAGTCTCTGTCTCCTCCCTGCCGACAGCACCTAGCTCCTGCTGCCAAAGTTTGTTTTCTCTGAGCTCAGTTTATCTAAAGTGGCCGTACACCAAGGGTTGACCTTTTCTTTCTACGGATGTGTTAATATCATGGATTAAGCTCTGTAGTTGGTCTCAATCCATGGCTATTCTCATAGACCTAGAAGAAGTGTTAATTCAGTGCTTACAGGAGAACCTTATTCCTTTATCTATGAGTAATTATTTGGAGGGCTGAAAGGCACCTCACAATTGCCCCCATTTAACAAGATATTTAAGATCTACATCTGACTCTATTATTGTTATTGCTGTTTTTAACTGCGTGATGATGATAACCCTCTAGGTTATTTAGTGCAGGAAATTTGTACCATATCTGATTCTCATGATCTTCATTCTATGAACCCCTTTTTTTGACTTATAATTTGTATAAATTTATAATCTTAACAGCTGTAAACTATTATAGAAGTAGACCAAAGATGTGACTATTCCAATTCCTTTTACAGCACAGGGCAATCCCAACAGAGATGACACCAAAACCTTATAATTCAACCTTATAGGTTGACAAACCCCAAGTAATATATGAGCAGACTCAATCTAGCAAGACATAAAAACAAGAACAAACCATAACCAAACAGTTGGTTCTTAAGGACATAAGAAATTTTACTATTAGAGTAGTCTATTGTCATAATTCATCTTATTAATGGTTAAATGAGAAAAAATTTATCATTCTATGTTCAAAAAGAACTTGATTTAACATACACTGCTGATGAAAATTCTTAATGAAACATGAAGTCTATTTACTTAAAATGATAAAGATTTTTTATTTGAAACAAAGATTAAATTTTTCATTTGTAAAATTCAGTATGTATTTTCATTGAGAAACAAGAAGAGGATTACAAATTTATTGACAAGGAAAAAATTAGATAAGGTTATTAGAAAGGGGAAGTAAAAAAACCACCACTTGTCTATATTGAAAATTTAAGAGAACAAACTGAAAAAAAAAAAAGCTATTAGAATGGTCAAGATTTTAGTATTACAAAATTTTCCACTACACTTCTTACAAAAATAAATACATAAAAATAAAGTACTTATTGGCCCTAATCAATTAAATAATAAGCAGAAAAAACCCACACATCACAATAGCAACTAGGAATAAATATAAAAATAAGTGGATAAGACTACCAAAAAATGTATAAGATTACCTTGAAAAAAATATAAAATAATTTGGAAGAAGATGATATTTAACAGGGAAATATTCTGTACTTCTCAACAAAAAGAATCAATATTTTAGGCATTAAATTCTCCCTAATGTAATCCAACCACTGAGTGCATCTGAACTCAGAATCACCAAGGGATTCTTTTAATAATGTGACAAAATAATTTAAAAATTCATGCGAAGTAAATTGAAAAGCAAAAATAGCCAATAACTTAGTTAAAAATCAATGCTCCCAAAAGGTTAAGAACAATTATATTAAAAGATTTGATCAAGTTTCAACATAAAATGTGATACTCTATGCAATGAAGAAAAATCACAAACAAAATGAAAAGACTATAAACATGATGGGAAAATATCTGTAAGACAAGATTTTTTTTTAAAGATTTTATTTATTTATTTGTCAGAGAGAGAGAGAGCACAAGCAGGGGGAGTGGCAAGCAGAGGCAGAGAGAGAAGCAGGTTCCCCTCCAAGCAGGGAGCCCGATGTGGGACTCAATCCCAGGACCCTGGAGATCATGACCTGAGCCAAAGGCAGACACTTAACCAACTGAGCCACCCAGGCGTCCCAAGGGTTTTTTTGTTTTTTGTTTTTTGTTTTTAATATATAAAGCAGTCTTACAAATATGAAAGAAAGAAACAGTATTCCTATAGAATCCACAAGACCAAAGGCCAGCAAACCTTTTCTGTAAAGGACAAATAGTAAATACTTCTGGCTTTGTGGGCTGTGACCACAATTCTCTACAATTACTCAACTCTGCCCCTGTAGCACAAAAGCAGCCATAGACAGTGCATAAAGAAATAGGTATGACTGTATTCCAATAAAACTTTATTTACAAAAATAGAAAGTGAGACAAAGTTGGCCCACAGACCACAGTGTGCCAACTCCTGCAATAGACTTTCTAGGACTATATGCCAGGTCTACCTAGAAGTAAGATGGTATAAATAAAATGCTCAACAAATATATGTTGAAAGAACAAGTAAATAAATGAATACAAGTAGGACAACCCACAAAAAAATTAACATCAACAGTAAAATATGTAAAATTGTTCAAACTCACATAATGAAAGAGGGACAAATTAAAATCATGACATAACATCTTTTTACTCTCAAATTCACAAATTTTGTTTCTTAAATGATAATTTCTAGGTTTGGTAAGGATATAGGCTCATGCATATCCATGCTGCTGGTAGGCTTTTTTACTCTTTTGTCTTTAGCTATATACATAGGGAAAAGTGTAGAAAATAATATCAGAGGTTCTTTGTATCCTCTCCCTCCATTGGCAGTTTTCAAATTGAGTTCATTCTTAAAAATTATTGAGAACCCCAAAGAACTTTTGTCTGTTAATGTTTATATTTACATTAGAAATTAAAACATAAACATTTAAAATATTTGTAATTCATTTAAAATAGCAATATAAACTATATGTTAACATAAGTAATACTTTTGACTACATTTTCTAAAGAAAAAGAAATTATTGAGAGGAGTGACATTGTTTTACATTTTTGCAAATCTCTTTAATGTCTTGCCTGAAAGAAGACAGTGGATTCTCATACCTGCTTCTGAATTCATTCTGTTGTGCCATGCTTTTTGGTGAAGTATATGAAGAAAATCAATCTTCAAACAGCTATATAGTTGGAAAAGGGAAGAGTATCTTAATAGCCTTTTCTGATAACCAAAAATTCTGCTTTGATAGTACACCAAAATTCAACAAGTGATAGTTTCTTTCTTTTTTTCTTTCTTTTTTTTTTTAGATTTTATTTATTTGAGCGAGAGTGAGAGAGAACAAGCAGGGGAAGCAGCAGGCAGAGGGAGAGGGAGAAGCTGAGCAGGGAGCCCAACGTGGGGCTTGACCCCAGGACTCTGGGATCATGACCTGAGTCAAACCGACTGAGCCACCCAGGTACCCCATCAACTGGTAGTCTCTAAACAGGTAGTTGTAATGTGGAATCTAAAATCATATCACTGAACTTTCTGTGTTTCGTTACATTAAAATCTGTTCATTTATCTTACAATTTGAGTGGATATTTTACTCAGGCATGGTCTTGTAACATCATGCACTGACCATTTAGAAAAAATTGGTTCAACGAGTAATGCAAATCTTCCAGATGTAGATACATTTTGTCATACAATATTCAAGATTCTATTTACTACATTTCCACCTATCTCAGAAAAGTCTTTAGATATTAGGAAATTGTCAAGCCCTCTGTGGTGGATACAAGTTTACCAAAATACTAATTTTCATTTGAAAGCTTGAAATTTTATCACTGACAAAAACTGCTGTCTGTTGTTTCTTCATTCACTTTTGAGAAAAAGTCGGCCAAACACCCAAGTCTGAATAACCATAATTTGTCTCTTACTCATTCTTTTAAGAAAAAAATGATGTTCTATGAAGAAAGCAGGTAGTTCAGTTCACAATTCAATCATCATACTTTCATATGCAACAGAAGTGCTATATTCATACTATTTTGTCACTCAGAATATTTTTTTAAATGTTCTAGTGTTGAGATTTAAGTAAAATCATTTTTATTATTCATTAAAGACACTGTTGAATGAAACTGGCTTTTTTGGTTTTGGTCAGACTATAGTGAGCATGCCGTGAAAGGCACAGTGACTATTCATGTGACTTGCGCTGCTGCCTCGATCCATGCTAAGTTGCCACAGGTTTACCCACCACTGATTTTGCACCATCAGTGCAAATGTCAACATGGTGGAAAAAACAAATAATTTTTAATTTTTACATAAATAATTCCATCCTATATGTGTGCTTTATAATTTTAAAATTTTACATAAATAATTCCATCCTGTATGTGTGCTTTGACCAAGATTTTTTTTTTTTAAGATTTTATTTATTTATTTGACAGAGAGAGACACAGCGAGAGAGGGAACACAAGCAGGGAGAGTGGGAGAGGGAGAAGCAGGCTTCCTGCCGAGCAGGGAGCCGGATGTGGGGCTCAATCCCAGGACCCTGGGATCATGACCTGAGCCAAAGGCAGACGCTTAACAACTGAGCCACCCAGGTGCCCCTTGACCAAGATTTTTGCATGTAACATTATGCCATTACTTTTTTGAGATAGATCGAGGTTGATACATATAGATCTAGTTCATATATTTTTTTTTGTTTTTTTTTTATGAGCTACCCAGGTGCCCCTCTAGTTCATATATCTTAACTGCTGTGTTATATTTATGCCTTTGTTCCTACATTGATGGATATTTAGGTTATTTCCAACTTTTTACTATTGTGAATATTTCCTTAATCAAGAGTCATCTAGGGGCACCTGGGTGGCTCAGTTGACTAAGCATCCAACTCTTGGTTTTGGTTCAGGTCATGATCTCAGGGTCATGAGATCAAGCCCCATATTGGGCTCCTCAGCAGGGAGTCTGCTTCCCCTCTCTAACCCTCTACCCCTCCCCCTACTCATGTGTGCACACTCTCTTTCGCTCCCAAATTAAAAAATCTTAAAAAAAAAAAAAAAAAGAGTCACTTTAGGTTGTATACCATGATGTGGACTTTCCAGGTCTAAAAGTATATATATATATATATATGTACATATATGTATATGCATATATACATATATGTATATATACACACACACACACTCAGTTTTCCATATTTAGATTATGAAATTGCCTTTAACATGGCTTTACCAACTTGCAACCTAATACGGTTCTTTTTTTAAAAAAAGATTTTATTTATTCATTTGAGACACAGAGATATATATAGAGAGAGAGAGCATGAGCAGTGGGAGAAGCAGAGGGGGAGGGAGAAGCAGACTCCCCACCGAGCCAGGAGCCCGATGTGGGGCTCAATCCCAGGATCCTGGGATCATGACCTGAGCTGAAGGCAGACGCTCAACCATCTGAGCCACCCAGGTGCCCCCAACCTAATATGGTTCTTAACGGGTACTCTCTTCTCTAGGTGCAGTTTGTCAATGTGTGTCAAGCATTCTAAGGAAAGACAATTTTTGAATCAGAAATTCCAAGAATTGACCATGAAGGTCATTTGGCCAGGAATGAGTACAAAGTTTTGGGTTTTTTTACATAGTTGCTTATGATTACTTATAAAGCAGAAAATCTAGACAAAAGCTTCTAGATGTTTAATAATAGGTGACAAAAATATATTGTGGTATCTTTTCTTGGATATTATGTAACCATTTTATATCCTAATTTTATTTCATTGATACACATTATTTTATCTAACTGTATTTATCAAGATGGTGATGGAAGTACAGGTAATTTTTTCTTCTTTGTGTGTGTGTGTGTGTTAAATTTTCTTGTTTTACTGAGAACATGTTATTACAGAAGGAAAGAAAGAGGGGAGGGAAGATAGACAAATAGATGAGAGCATATATTCTGAAACCTCATCCTAAACTAAGTGTCAAGTGAGGCCAAAAAAATAAAACAACAGTACCCAAATTTGACACAGCATAGGAGTGATTTTTAAAGCCTCCTGAAACCCCCAGAGACTTTGATTTGGTGGGACTGGGGATCAACAAGTCCCTGAAATGCATAAACCTCACACGTTAAGAAATACTAATTCAGAAACCATAGCTGATTCCATCAGACTTGCCTGCATTAATGAAAAATAAGGAGTCTCGTCCTTTTTAATATTTCGCAGGGAAAAGAGACAAGCAATGGCTGGGGCAAGTTCTGGTGGTGCCTCTCTTCCTGGAAGCTGGAAGCTGAAGGCAGGAGCCTCTGCAACCACATCCTGGGGCGGGAAGGAATTCTGTTTCCTGCAAACCTATCCCAGACTTTGCTTTCTTCTCCTTGGCATTGGCAGCCTGCCCTGAAGCAGACAAGGTCAAGTCTGCAGGTGGTGGCTCCAGGTGTTCCTCCTCAGTTCTCTCCCATCCCTCCTTCCCTGGCATTTGGGTCAACTTCCTCTGCAAATGTGAGCATCAGAATCTTTGGGTGAGCTTGTTAAGACACAAATTCCTGGCCCCCAACCCCAGAGCTTTGAATTCGTGGGTTGCATTTGTAATAAGCTTCCAGGTGATGAAGCTTCTGGCCCATGGACTGCATTGAGGTATAGACAATAAATAGACTCACTAGAGGGAGCTAGCCTGAGACTCAGGGGCTGAGCAATAAAATGTTATCAGAGAGGGAGACAAGCCATAAGAGACTCTTAATCATAGGAAACAAACTGAGGGTTGCTGAAGGGGAGTGGGGTGGGGGTACGGTGTAACTGGATGATGGACACTGAGGAGGGCACATGATGTAATGAGCACTGGGTATTATATAAGACTGATGAATCTCTGACCTCTACCTCTGAAACCAATATTACATTATATGTTAATTAATTGGGTTTAAATTTAAAAAACAAAATAAAGAAAAAAGAAAAAAAAAGAAACCACTCAATATTTTCTGGAATGAGTAAAATAAAGAAAAAGGATAACACCGGGGCACCTGGGTGGCTCAGTCGTTAAGCGTCTGCCTTCGGCTCAGGTCATGATCCCAGGGTCCTGGGATCGAGCCCCGCATCGGGCTCCCTGCTCTGCGGGAAGCCTGCTTCTTTCTCTCCCATTCCCCCTGCTTGTGTTCCCTCTCTCGCTGTGTCTCTCTCTGTCAAATAAATAAATAAAATCTTTAAAAAAAAAAAAAAAGAAAAAGGATAACACCAAGTTTCAATGAGAATGTTGAGGAATTTGAATTCTCATATATTGCTGATGAGAGGGTAAAGAGTACATTCATTCACTTTGGAAAACTGTTTTGTAGCTACTTATGAAAGTAAATATTTACCTACCGAAGGGGAAAAAAATATTATTCACTAGAATTCCCATCAGATGGTCATTTAGAAATGCAGATGTGGATGCAGTAGTAGTAACAGCATTACTAGTGGTAATAAGAATAGCAATAGTAATAATAGAGATAGCAATAATAGGAAGATTAATAATGAAATCGCACAAATAAATAAGAACTGGTTTTCTCCCCATGTTTTGATGAAAGTCTTGAACACGGTGTTGCCAGACCAGAGACAAGATTTCAGATGCAAAAGTGTTATGAAATCACGTATTTAAAAAATGTCTCTTTAAACTGGATATGTTACATTTTTAGTGAAAGCAAGGTCTTTAAAAACATGCCAGACCTTATGATCCAGAAAAAGCTGTTTCTTTTCCTCCTGCAGGGTATTATTTATCTTTGGTTAATAGATTCAGCCAAGCCATTTTTATAGTCTCACATGTTATCAAAAAGTGTTTTTATTTCTCAATCTAACTACTCCCTTTCTCAACCTATTGCATTAATTCTGCCTGTAGCAGCCAAGTATTAACTGAAGTCTAGATAAAAGAGATTTTTTCAAAACCCATTTGTGTTTTTCCTTTTTGTGTTAAATTATAAATACGGTAATTGGTGGTTAATGAGATGTAAGTGCTGTAGTCTCAGACTCTTTGGGTTACTCATGTCTCTGCACCATTTTCATGCGGCCCTCATTTTCCACACACCAGACCTATAATTATGCCAAAATTTATCCAAGCCAGAGAATATTTTGTTTTTCCCTGTTGCTACCTATAGACTGTAAAGTTATGGAAAGCATTGTATATGCAAAACTAATTTTAAACCCCACCCAGTAAAAATTCTGAGGGGCAAATCAATAAGATATAATTAAAGGGTTGTGCATCGTAGATTTCAGAGATCACCGAGGCATCTAGAAAGCATCTGATCCAGCTGTTTGGCTTCGTATCAACCCCATTTTGCAGATGAATTAACCACATATGTGAAGCTGGGATTTGAACCGGAGATCTATCTGGCCCTAATCCCCGTGCCTTGTTGAGAGGGGTTGACAGGTGTCTTTTGCCTCTCTGAACAGTGGGGTTTTTATTGCATCATGCTGTTTGCCAGCCTACCTTGAACTCTTTCATCACCTGCTTGAATGTTTTTATAAGCTTTAAAGCTTCCTTTATATTTGATTTGTACAGTATCTTTTAACAACAGTGTCCTTGCACCAGACATTTTGTTGTACTAAATTTACACATACACCTGAGTGAGGAAGACACATGCATTTTGTATTGTACAAAAAAAAAAAAGCTCCAGTCTCATGTTTACGTTGAAAATGTCAGTCTCTGTTTCCACTCAAGTGCTAATCTTTCTAAAAATGTCCCTCACGTTGAAGGACATCCAAAAGGCAGTAACTTATTAGAATCTTGGGTTCAGATTACAAATGCGTTTGGCTAGCTCAGTGTTAAAGTTCAAATTATCTCAGAATTATTTTAAATATTTGGGGGCACCTGGGTGGCTCAGTTGGTTAAGCGACTGCCTTCGGCTCAGGTCATGATCCTGGAGTCCCGGGATCGAGTCCCACATCAGTCTCCCTGCTCAGCGGGGGGTCTGCTTCCCCCTCTGCCCTCTTCCCTCTCGTGCTCTCTGTCTCTCATTCTCTCTCTCAAATAAATAAATAAATAAAATCTTTAAAAAAAAAAGAATTATTTTAAATATTTGTACAGGAACACTGATTAGCTTACTAACGCGTTGCCTCATAACCATCCACTAATAACCACCTTGGTCTGTGATTGTTAACTCCAAGGGCTCAAGTGAGCTCGTGGCAAAGATAATTTGCTTCAGTGTTTGAAGCTGTCATGTGATTGATACCTTTTCCCTAGGACGTGGAAGAGTTGACTCAGAAAAGGAATTTGAAATGGATTTTTAGACTGCATTTTATTATTTGCACAGAAGAGTTGAAAAGGAAGTTCTGATGAGGTAATGTCCTCCCCTCACTGCCCCCTTTTTTGTAGTTAGTATTTCCTAATTATTTACATTTAAATTGGAGACCAGTAGCATGGTGCAGGGGAAAGACTGTCAGTGTGGGAGTCGGGCTACCTGGGATTTAGTGCTGGCTCTGTCATTCAACTCATGACCTTAGACAAGTCATTTAGTTTCTCTGGGTGTTGGTTTCCATAAATGAGAAAATGACACAGGATCATTCCTAAGCTGTAGAGTCTGTGTATATGTGTGTTTTGCCAAGAGAAGCTAAACTATCTAGAAAACAGCAGACCCAGGTATAGGTTAGGCAGATGCTGCCTCCCTATTCCTAACCTGTTGGCAGGGCTGACTGCATGGACAGCAACCTGTGCTTGCCATCTTGACATTCTATAATTTTTGAACAAGGTCCCTGCGTTTTCATTTTGCTCAGCACCAAATTATGTAACAGGTCCCGCCTTTTGATGATACATTTCTTACCATTGTGTCGCTCGGCTGGAAAAATGAGTCATAACCTCAAATTGGTCGCTTTTGCCACCATTGTACCTTTTGGTTAGACTGAGGGGAGCAAAATTCAACAAAAACTTATGTGTGGAATTTTGTGGTTATTTTCAATGACCTGAGTTTTTTACTGTCTACATTTTCCTTTGTCAGTGCCTCCTTGCCCTACCTTATCCCGAGGAGAGACATTATGCTCTTCTGGGTGGCTATGTGAATTTCTGGTTTCCTCTCTTCACTGGTAAACTGTGTATCCTACATGATTCGTATCTTGGAATCTTTGTAAAGTCATGTTCGATCCCATTTTGTGACACATAAGGGTTAATTCCTGGTATTTGTACTAGGTATTTTCAGTCTCTGCATTCCACATCATTCTTGTCATCGCCACATGATCAGTTATAGTAAAATATAGAGGATACTTGTGTCAATTTTGCTGTTAATCTTTATGCTTCTGGAGAAGTTACAATTACAATAGCTGATAGACTAAGAGATGACTTCTCCTCCAGCAGCTGCTTTGTTTTGACCAAATGAGCTCTCCTTCACCTTTGAAAGTAGAAGAGCCATCCTAAATGAGACATCTATTCCATATAAAAGGAGACTTGCTGAATGTGCTAAAATGCACATTCATGCAAGAACCAGCTTCATTGTGCACATTAACATTGATAAAAATTACTCTGTGATTGCAATAGACATATGCTTTCTTCATTTATTCATTATTGCATGCCAAAGGATGAAAGAGCAAAAGAGAGAAAGTGTTTCTGTGTACCCATTGATGGCTGGATGTGGTTTTATATTATGAGTCTACTTTCAGAAATGTAGAACAAATCCCTAAGCAATGAAATGACCAATTTACATATCACATCCAAGATAATACATTGTTTTGATGGGCCATTCCCGAGTGTCTGATTTCAAAGCATGAAAAATACCAAACCAATCCTCAAACACTATTTTTTTTTCCTTTTACAAATCCAGTGTTCATCATCTCCCCAAATGCTGTTTTTTTGCCCTCAGTTAATAAATTCTGCTATTTAAAACTTGATAGCAGCTTTTAATTATATTAACAGTATCTAAATGTTTTAAAATATTTAGCTAGTCTTTTTCCTTCATAAAACTGAAAGTGACTGTATGTTGAATACTTTTTTCCCCTGTTTTTTTTAAGTTTTAATTTAAATTCCAGTTAGTTAACATATGGCATAATATTAGTTTCAGGTGTATGATGTAGTGATTCCACACTTCATACAACACCTGGTACTCATCATGACCTATGTTGAATTCTAACTGCTGCCCTGACTCCTAGCTTCCAAATTGGGGAACATGTCATTTTTATTTTTTGGATCATATAAACTAGTGTTTTGACTCATAGTTATGCTTAAGAATAGGAAAGAAACAATTGATAGATTTTTTTTAAGGGAGTGCTATTGGTCATTAGATCTGGCACTGATAACAAGAAAAACAGCAGTCCCAAGTTCTGTTTATAAGTTCTTTCTAGCCAATGGATTGGACTGTTCTAGCAATAAATTAATAGCTTTGAAACTGTGGGATTTTAGATGAAAAGAACCAAAGTGAAATTCCTCAATTAGGTAAATGGTTTAGTTCTATGCATTTTATTTCAAAACACCTTTTGAACACTACTTTACAAAGATTCCAAAATAAGAGCCATAGAAGCCTAAATACACAGTTTACCTGTGAAGAAAAAGAACATCGGAATTTCAAGTATCCATTGGGTAGAGTATAATGTCCCCCTTCAGTGACCTCCAGGAGAGGAGGCCACCCATTCAGTATCTTACAAATGTTGGTCTCTTCTGGAGAGGGACCCTAAAGGTGCCAATTAGCATCATAGTGATAACTCCTGGCAAGTGTCTAAGATGACATGTGATCCAACAAGACACTAGGCAGAAACACCTATAAGGAGAAGTGGGTATTATGGCATTTTACCCCTCAGCAGGAAACTCAATGTTTGCACCTTTGGCTGCAACTTGGAATCACCTGGGCAGAGAAAGCAAAAAATACTGGGTCCTGCCCAGAGAGATTCTGATGTAATTGGTTTAGGGATTGGCCTGGGCATTGGGATTTTAGAAGTCATCCCAGGTGGTTTTAAGGAGCAGCCAGGGCTAAGAACCAAGGTTTGAACTGAGGTTTTTTTTAAGATCTTTAACAGCTTTATTGAGATATAATTCACATAGTATCCAATTCACCCATATAAATTGTACAATTCAGTGGTTTTGAGTACATTCACAGAGTTGTGCCACCATCCCCACAGTCAATTTTACAACATTTCCACCACCCCAAAAAGAAATCCATTAGCAGACACTCCCCATTTCTCCGCCACTCCCACCCCAGCCCTAGGCCACCACTAACCTACTTTCTGTCTCTATAGATTTGCCTAGTCTAGATATTTCATGAAAATGGATCATACAATCTATGGCCTTTTGTGAATGACTTCAATCTCATGACATGTTTTTAGGGCTCATACATATTATAGCGTATATCAGTACTTCATTCATTTTTATTGCCAAATAATATTCCATAGCATGGGTAATAAAATATTTTGTTTATCCATTCACCTGTTGGTGGATATTTGAGTTGTTCTAAATTTTGGCCATTATGAATAATGCTGCTACAGACATTTTGTACAAGATTTTGCATGCACCTATGTTTTCATTTCTCTTGGGTATATATCTAGAAGTAGAATTACTGGGTTTTATGGTAACTTTGTGCCTAACTTTCAAGGAACTGTCAGATTTTTCCAAAGTAGCTGTGCCATTTTCCCTTCCTCATCAGTGTCTGAGGGTTCCAGTTTCTCCACATCCTTGTCAACACTTGTTGTTATCTATCTTTTTGATGATAGCCATTCTAGTGGGTGTAAAATGGTATCTTTGTGGTTTTGATTTGCATTTCCATCATAGCTAAAGAAGTTGAGCATTTTTGCATGTGCTTATTGTCCATTTGTATATCCTCTTGGGAGAAATGTTTATTTAAATCCTTGCCCACTTTCTAATTCAGTTATTTGTTTTATTGTTATTGAGTTGTAAAAGTTTTTATATATACTAGATACAAGTTCTTTATAAAAAATATGATTTGCAAATATTTTTCTCCATTCTGTGGGTTGTCTTTTCACTTTCTTGAAGGTCTCCACTGAAGCAGAAAAGTTTTCAATTTTGATAAAGCCCAATTTATTGTTACTTTGTTGCTAGTGCTTTTGGCATTCTATCCAAAAAGGCCTTGCTTAACCTAAGGTAATGAAAATTCTCTCCTACATTTTCTTCTAAGTGTTTTACAGTTTTAGCTCTACATTTAGGTCTATAATCTGCTTTGAGTTAATTTTTCTGTACAGTGTGAGGAAAGGTCCAACTTTTTTTTTGTATGTGGTTCTCCTAGAGCGAGTTTTTAAAATAATCTCTTCACTGATGTTTAGTGAACATCTTACTCTAAGTCAGCTGTGTGATGAACTTCATGGGGCATGGCATATGAGCCATCTATGCCAAAAATGAATTGCCAGAGAGTTCCAACTTCCTCCTGCTCGCCCCCAGGGAGCCTATACACTGGTTGAAATTCTAAACACACACTTGGAACTACTAAAGAACGCATTTACACAGCCTCTGATCAATATGCTGAGGTCTCCCTAATGGGGAGTAGGAGGTTGGGGGGGGAGTACTTAGAAATTAGATGAAGAGTGGTATCAATCACTGAAGGTTTCTGAAGGAGTTGTCTTCACCTTTGTGTGCTAATATACACACACACACTTAAACTGTAGTGTGTGACCTGTAAGTCAGGAAATGTCCGGCGGAATGCTATGGTGCTATTGATCATGTTTGTTTGCTTTGTGCTCTTACCTATTTGAATGAAAGAAGGAGACTCCCTGAAAATTATAAGTAAATTATTTCCAAGAATGTGATGAAATTGTTTTGTCTGCAAATGCTCAGGAAAACAGCAGATAAACCATCCCTCCAGAAGGCCCTTGAGTGAAATGTAGTCCAAAGAAGAAAGTTATACCATCCATACCCAAAGTTCTGTGTTGTGCTGCTATGGGGGGGTGGTAGATAGGATTGGGAACAGTTCCACCAATAAGCAAGGAAACCCCTGTCAAGTCACCAGAAGGAGAGTCCAAGTTTAGGAACAAGTCAAGTTCCTTCCCTCTCTTCAGCTCTAAAAGTGCTGATTCTTGTGCACGTGGGTTCATCTGCCACAAATGGCTTCTGTGTGCTTGTCTAGGAAGGGAACATGCAAGACAAATATCTTTCTATACTGCTGAGCTTAAGGAAGGCAAGTTAAGGTATGCTTTGGGGGATTATATTGAAACTTCTATCACTTCTCATAAATCCCCTAGGCAAATACCTTTTTATCCCAAGAAGGCAACAGGGAAAATGGGCACAGAATCTCATAGGCCTGGGTTCAAATCCTGACTCTACCACACAATCTGGGTAATTTTCAGCAAAGTATCTAACTTCTTTGAGCCTCATCTTTTTCTTCTGTGTTATGGGAATCTAAAAATATCTATTAATGGTCATCATTGGATAAACTGAGATAAGTGTAAAATCCCTGCCTTGAGTTGGGATTTAGTGTATGTTATTTTCCCTCTCCCTTTTAATACCAAAGATATGGTGCACTCCCAGTTTTAAAATTTGTTTTTCATGCCTTGAACCTAAAGAACTAAAAGGACCATTAGCCAAAATGAAAGTTGGACTTACAATTCGACATGTCAGATCCCTCTCCTATATCATTCTGTTCCTTCAGTAGTCTGAAGGCCCTTGTTTTTTGGCAGGGTATAGGACCTTGCCTCATGGGGTGTTCCTGCCACCCTAAGAAAAACATCACTATTGTCCATGTCTTTGGTGATTCATCAGCATTCCAGCGAACTACCCAGCTGTTTAAAACAGCAGGTATTTATTTTCTTTGGTTTGAATATGCAAAGATGAAATGCAGCTGCCTGTTTTTGGAAAAGCTTTCTTGGTCTGTATCATTTGGTTAGGTTAAGCACTGGAATGTGTTATGACCTTGGTCTGCACACTAACCTTCCCCAGGTGCCTGTAGAGCTTGTTTATGCAGGTATTTATGGGCCACCAAGCTGAAATTAAGTCCAAGTTTGCCTAACATTCTTTTTGGAGAGGCTAATTGTTCAGCAGGAGTATTCATGTGACTGTCAGTAGGAGGGAACATTTACCATGACAAGTGTGTGAGGCCTTGTACAGAGGAAGTTATAAGGAGGCATGAAACTTAGTTTGCTTCTTCAAGTGACCTGGGGCATGTAATCCTCTCTAGCACTTCCACTGCCTCTCTATGATGAGGAAAATACTGATCTTTTCTTCCATGGGCCTCCCTGTAATGGAGGGAGGTCATCAGTAAAATAACAAGCATGGGAGGATTTTGCCCCAAGAGCAATGTATACTTCCAGGTAAGTGGCATCTATATTATTTGTATTCCTATGGAATTCAGTTCAGCTGCTATCTACAGAACACTTAGAATTCCCTTAATGGTGATGTGTCAAAAATGGAGAAGAACAAATTTGAGAAGTGTAAATGAGTAAGCCTGAAAAGAAACAATAATTCAATAAGAAATTTAAGAAACAATAATCCAATAAGGAATTTAGCACTTATTTTTACTAGGCCACATTATCATACATGTCCTTTTTAGAAACAGTGTGGATATAAGTAGAGATATTAAAAAGTAGAATAAACTACTTACTCTCTACATTAAGAGAGGAGAACAGAGGTATATATAAATGCCAAGCAGTATATAGCAGTATATATTCCAAACCTCAAAATCCTTTTTTGGAATTTGGCCCAGAATATATAAATCTGGACATATAAGTACAAAAGTTACTCATATAACTATAAATATGTAAAGCCTAAACTATTTGATTTTGAAATGCAGTCTGTTATAACTTAAGACACATTTAAATATACTCCATTTCTGTTGGAGTTGAGCACATCCCCTTGAAAAATGTAGGACTTTATAATGGGAAAAAGAAGCCATAGAGAATAATTTGACGATGCTTTACAGTTGATCATAACTTTAACTTTTTTAGATGGAGAAGTCCATAGTGTAACTTTAGATTAAATCTAGAATTAATTCTCAAATCTAGAATTTACGTTTGGAAAAAAATAGCCAAACTTCAATAAATGCAACAATAATAAAGTATTCTATAATATCCCTAGGCTTGGAGAAAATAAAATGGGGGTTTCCAGTTTAAACAAAATCTTGTGTGATTGTAAGGATCAAGTGAAAAGGTGCAAATAAAAGTGCTTTGGAAATGGCGGTGTCTTCAACAGGCTACCAGGGGGGCCATAGAACAGCATGGTAAGGAGCCTGGCTTTAGAGCCAGATTGCGTGTGTCCCAATTCCAATCTGACTGCTCTTGTATGGATTCTTTAACATCTTTGCACCACAGTATCCACATCTGGAAAAGAGGGATCATAATAATTCCCATGACTACTACAAAGAGAAATCAGTTAGCACGTGTAACACTGTCAGGACAATGCCTGGCATACAGAAAGGGCTCAGCTAATGTTGGTTATGATGATGGTGGTTGAGATGATGATGCAAATGTATTTGGGAAAAATGAGAGTACAAAGAGGAAGAAGTATTTGTTTTTGAAGATGGGGGATAAACCAGCTGACCCAATCAGCTCTTTAAAGAGGAATAAACAGAATGCTAGCAACTAATTAGATTTGGAAATAGAATGGAAATGGATACCCAGTTCATACATACATTCTAAGTTGAGAGGATTCTTGATACTTACAGAAATATTAGCAGCACTTAGCATAATTTACAAATGAAATATTTTGAGCAATTATTGCATATATACTACGGAGCCACAAAATTACAGTTTAAAAAACAAAGCTTAACAAAAATTTAATAGTAAGTCTCACAGAGATGATGAAATGATGATGTGTGATAATAAAAGTTTTTATTGCCACAAATATGGGATGACGGCATTATTCAAGAATGGTAGGCAAAACAGCCTGACTCCAGAGAGAGGGACATCTCTTCACAAGATCTTTTCCAAAGCTAAGCTGTAGTTATTCTTCTTGCCTTTGGCCAGGTTTTACCACCCATTTTCTTTTTTGTTTTTTAAGATTTTATTTTTTATTTGACAGAGAGAGGGCACAAGCAGGGGGAGTGGCAGGCAAAGGGGGAAACAGGCTTCCCGCTGAGCAGGGAGCCCGATGCAGGGCTTGATCCCAGGACCCTGGGATCATGACCTGAGCAGAAGTCAGATGCTTAACCGACTGAGCCACCCAGGCACCCCTACCACCCATTTTCTAAAACAATGGCCAAATATTACATACTGGAAAGCCAGAGCCACCTGAGCCTTTTTATGCCTGTCACCCATGTGCCTGAGAAATGCACCTCAACTCTGGCTGGGATGCCCCCTCCCTCCTTGCTGCCACAGACACAGGCTGGGTAAAATGGCCCCCAAAGAGAGTCATCTTTGTTTCTCTACCAGCTGAGGAAACTTGTCTGTGGACTATTTCAGATCTGCCAAAATTATTCCAGCAACACTTGGCAAAAGCCCAGGCTGTGAGATTTTCATGCTAAAAATGGAGAATTGGGGCCAATATTCTTACTATAATTTTCTTAATTCCAAGAGTTTAAAAATAAAATATATACATATATATGTATTCAGTAAAAGGGTTGGGAAGCAGCTGGGCAGCCTGGCTGAGAGGCTGGATAAAAAAGAGAGCAGCTGTGTTGGTCTTAAGCCTGAGCTGGCTGCATAACCCTTGATTTCTTTGAACTTGGGGCCTGAGGATTCAAGGCCGTAAAACAAAGCCAACAAGTGTTGAGCTATCTGATTTCTTGTGAAACATAAAGAAGAGAGTTGATTGTTAAGCAGTCTGCAAATGGAAAGTATTGCAGAAATGCTTATAATAATAGGCTTATTATAGTATTTTCCCAGGTTCTGGGACTACTGTAATGGGAAGGACAGCACATACAAGACCTAACACGTCTATCAAAGAGCTGGTGGGATGTATGCAAAAGTAAATACTCTATTATATATGGTGATATCTCATATGCTGATCAACATAATAAGTCTAGCTGGACAGCTGCTTTAGTATAAGATAAGCAAAGCAAGCATGGGAGTGTTTCAAAGCCATTTATGCACAGGTAAATAGAGCTCAATTATGTTTCAGCAGGAGAGTAGGGATCAGGGTCGTGTCACGCATGTTGGTATCTTCACGCTACCTTACGATTATTAAGTGCTTAACATTCTGTCTTATGCATAGTAACTGACCAATAAATCATCAGTCTTTCCCTTTCCCCTAGCATTTTGTCCTCAGTGGGAGATGGCTTGAAGACAGGGTCATGGGGAGTTTTGAGTGCCAAGAGCATACAGTCTAAACAAAACCAGTAGGTTTACTATACACATGTAGCCTTGGGATGATGCCACCCTATGTCACCCTACCAGATTGTTACCTTATGTCATGCCTATGAAGACATTTTTGACCTGTCATTGGTTATCTTTTATTCAGCGAGTGCCATAAAGTTACCTGTTGATTCTACTACATCTGTTATGGCTATTAACAGCATTTTTAAGGTTGTGACTCCCTTTAGTGAACACCGCTGAACAGATTCTTATTTGTTGAGTATTGCTTATTGCTTCAGCTGTCTTTATAAACACTGCCAAAAGCCTTTAATCCTCTCAGTCCAGTGCAACTTTGGTGTTGTTTTTGTGGTTAAAACTAACCTTTTGGCAGAGAGTGGAGTGAACGAGGAAAAGGGAACTGGGGTAGGAAGCAGGTTGTAGAAAGATCATTGGGAAAAGCCCCTTTCCCTGCATTACACTTTGCATTCCATTAGAGACAACGGATTGAAAACAAAGCACAAACCTGGCTGAGAACATGAAAGACAAGTTTCAGCGTGAGTGAATTTTTAACAGCCTCAAAGAGGGAGTTAAAATGAAATTCTGACAACCTTAACTGCACTTTTTCTCAAAGTATTGCTATCATGATAGAAGGTGAAATGTCAGCAGTCACCTATTATCCTGTCTAACAGTACTTGATCATTTTTCCTCTGTGGGAGCACTTGCCCTTTTATAGTTTTGACTCTGTGTTTTTGACTGACTGCCCAAAGATCACAATTACTTCAGCCATTTACCTGCACGTGGGCAGCACAGCCAGGACCTGCTCTGCATCGCCAGATCCTCCTGGGCTTTGCTCCTGGTGGCTTCAGCTAAGCAAATGAGGCCTGTGATATGGGTTATTTACTGCCTCAGGTTTTTAAACCACTCCAATAACCGGTACTCTTCCTTAAACTCTGGAAACACACTAATGGTCATGTTTTCCGAAAAGAAGAGCTGCTTTCTGTGTGTCAGGGAAACATCTTTCTACATCCAGAAAGTCACAGAGTCTCCCTCAAAATAGTCTAGAAGAGTAGATACTGCTTCCCACAGAGTGGTGAAGGGGTCTTCTATTTAATTCTATTTGCATAACAAACATGCTTTGAACAGCTGCTACTTCACCACCTAGAGCATCTGCTGGGGGAAAGCTACCAATGTGACAGTTACACAGACCCAGCCTGTAAAGAGGCTTACATTTTGTGGGAAAAGTCAGATGAGAGGTATAAGTCATTGAGGGACATAGGCTGACCAAGGAGGTAGCCTACCTTGAGTTTAGAAATTGGAATATTAGAATCGGTCATGACCCATCAAACTCAAATGTCCTTGGGGCTGAACAGGTAAAAGAAATGAATGAAGGATGTGTACGGACGGTAGCACAGTGGAGGGTATGAGCACCATTTAAATGGAGCATTCACCATCCCTCAGTAAGAGCTCTCAGCACCACGCAAGTGCTGGCCCATTATTGCAGACTTTCAGCATTTTCAAAACTTAAAAAAAAATTTTTTTGACAAATATTTTACCATGTCTAACCACTGAAAGGTATACACAAAAACAATTCTAGGTACCAAACTTAGCCCAAAGGCCAATAGTTTTTTCCCTCTGGGTTATGGTATATGTTGTTATAAAATTCCATCTCATCTTCATTGTTATTGATTGTCACAGGTTAGGTTGCATGGGAAGCAGATTCTGAAATACAATTTAGCCGGGAGGTGGTTTATTCTGCAGAGTGTTCTTGAGAGCAACACGCTTAGTGGGAAAGAGAAGGAAGGAGCTTTGGATAGAGGCAGAAGTTGAGCTGCAGCCCAGTCTCAATGGAGGTCTCAGCCAACCTCAAAAAGGCTAAAACTGGATGGTCCTGCAGAGTTGCTCCGAGTAGGTCTTTATACCCAGCATGGACCAGTCATCAGATGTGGGTTGCTTTGGGAAGGGGTATGACTTTGAATGATGAGGATCTCCTCAGCTAAAGAAATATCCATTGGGACAAGCACCACTCTGAGTAGCTGGGGAATCAGTCCTTCCTCTCTGAAGGGGGATCTGGATGGTGCATCACAGCATCCATCATAGAATTTTTTCTGCATGGACTGTGTTGTCCCTGAAAACAAGGGACGAAGTCTCAATCATCTTTGAACTGATCTGACATCATGCCCTGGAGAAGAGAGATGATCTCATATACACCATTTTCCCAGTCCCCCCTTTTTCTTCCCCACATCTTGCTGGCCTGTGTACCTCCCCGAGAAGCTATTGGAACAGCATTCCTAAATCCCCTGAGGAATTCCTAGCCCCTTGATTCAACCTCAGAGCTGTAATGTGGCCTACAATCCATATTGTGGGCATTTGTAAGGATAAAGGTTCAACCTAAGTGTATGGAGATGTAATGAAATGTAATCATTCATTCATATTTACAACATGTGCTTTTTGATAGCCTACTATGTGCCAGGCCCTGAGCTACCCACTTTGAACAAAATATGTTCTCTTCATGCAAGAAAGTTGGTATTTAGGGGCACCTGGGTGGCTCAGTCATTAAGCATCTGCCTTCAGCTCAGGTCATGATCCCAGTGTCCTAGGATCGAGCCCCGCATTGGGCTCCCTGCTCCGCGGGAAGCCTGCTTCTCCCTCTCCCACTCCCCCTGCTTATGTTCCCTCTCTCGCTGTGTTTCTCTCTTGACAAATAAATAAATAAAATCTTTAAAAAAAAAAGAAAGTTGGTATTTAGTTGGCAATGCAGATGCATAGGGAGGCAAATACAGTGTGATAGGTGCGGTCATAGGGCTGGTCACAAGTGTTGTCTTGTAAAGCCACTTGGATTAAAGCCTCTAGTTAGAAACAATTATAATAATTTTCATGAACAACAATTCACCAAGGCAATCAAGGCCAACTGGGCCAGAGAATGTCAGATTATAAAATGTGTTAAGGAGGTAGTCTCTGCAAGATTTGGTGAGTATTAGCATAATGAAGAGGAGGGAAGTGAGGGCCTTAACACATTTTCCAGGTTGCAAGCTTAAGCATGATTGCAAAATGGGAAGATGTGAATGAACAATGGGATAACTAAAGAGAAAGATGCAAAGCACAAGGTATAAGCCACTGATAATTAAGATGTAGTTTAGTGCTTAATAACTGTTTATGGAATTTATTCTTCCTTGTGCAATAAGGCAGTCATTCATAACTCTTACATCTGTCATATTTTGAAAAGTATAATTAGAGCCATGGACAGTGCACTGTGGAAGGACAAAGGGGAGGAAGGCATTCATTCCAATTGATGAGATGGGAAGATCTTCTTGAAGTAGGTTAATAATGATGATGATGACAATAGCTGGTATGAATGGCTGTTAAGTACTAAGGCCTGTGTTAAGTGCCTTTTATGTCTTAACTCATTAAGTCCTTTCCATAATCCTATAATATCAATACTATTACCATTCTCTCTGTATAGAGATGGGGAAATTGAGGTTCTCAGAAACATTAAGCAATTTACCTGAGATTTGATGAGAGGAAAGTGGTGGCCCTGGAATTTGAACTCTGAAGCCGAAGTCTGCTGTCTTATCATAAAATTGTACTCTCTTCCACCTGAAATGGACCTGGAAATAAACATGGGAAAGCAGAGAGTTCCAACTGAAGGAAACAGTTTTTCAGAGGTCTGATGATATTTTGAGTTTAGGGAGGGAAATGCATGAGGTATGACCAAACATGAGGTCCAGGGGTGGGAGCATGGTTTGAAGTTTAAGTTTGGAAAATTAGATGAAAGTGTACTGGTCGGTGGCCTTAAATACCAAAACTCAGTTTTAGTCCATGTGGAATGGAGAGCCAGAGGGGGTTGTGGAAGGGGAAGTGGCAAGATCTGCATGTGGAAACAGTAACTATGATTATGAAGGGTAGACAGATAAGTGGACATATTGGAGGCAGGTGCTACCGAGGAGGAGGCCCTGAATGTTATCTAGGCACTTTGTACGAGGAGAAGGACAGGACAAGTAGACAGAATGGAAGAAAGAGACCTACTGGAGGTAGGAGGTGGGAAGCAAAAGATTTGGTTAGTGCAGTGGCTCAGGTTTTGAGTTTATGATGTTGGAAACACAGGATAAAGATAAGGTTGGGTGGAGAGAGAACATGAGCTCACTTTCAGGTTGTAAAGTTGGAGTTTTGGGCTTCGAGAGAGGCTCTTCTAGAAGAGACTTGGGAACCTCCACTTAGAGGTTCTCATGGATGCTGGAGCTTGGATGGGGTGGGATTGAGGTTAAGGAAAAGACATCTAGGTTGAGTAGTCTAAAAGTATACATTTAAAGAGAAGGTAAAGGAAAATGACTTTTAAAAAGTTGTACATCATATTATTAAATAAGAAATGAGCTGCTCCTATAGCCATAGGCTGGAAAGAAATATGTGAAGTTGTAGTTTTAGGATAAGAGTTCATATTTAAGATTGGGTAAAATGTTTCATGAAAGGGTAAGATTAACACATGATGATTTGTTGTGAAATTTTCTAGAAGCTCAGTAGTCCAGTTCCATATGGGAACATAGCCCTGACTGCCCGTGGAGGGGTGGTGAGCTCAGGTTATTCTAATGTCTTAATTATTTTTTGTGCTACTCGGAATATACATTTTTCTGTTAAACCATTGTATGATGCTATTGAATTCTGACTTATTTAGAATGAGTATAGATTATTACTTTTATTCTAATGACAATATAATTGCAGAATCCATTTTTATGATATATAGTTCAAAATCCCAAACATTTAAAGGCAGATTATGTTAGATGTAACAGGAGTGAGGAATCCCCCAATATTTATATAGTGTGACGATAAATCCAGCCCATCTCTGCTCCTCCAGTACATACAAATGCTGTGTGTGTGTGTGTGTGTGTGTTTATAGTGCATTTTATTTTTGTCTGGGAATTATTTGATAATTTGAGTGCTCCCCTAGACATAAGTGAGAATGTCAAAGCCAAGAGAGGAAAGAAATTTCTGTTGCAGAAATTTTTAACATAGTTTATTCTCCCAAGTAGTAGGCTGGTGGCCAGTTGTCTTTGCCTAATTATTAATAAAGAGTCAGCATTTCAAATTACATTCTCATTCTCCAGCAGTTATTAATAGAGCCCCATCTTTAGGACACCTGCAAGACATCATTTATAATAGAATTCTTGTTATACCATAAAATTCCTATTAGATCTTAGAAATGACAATCAGGTTGTGTCATTTTTCTTGGTAAAAATTTCTCTCCCCCAATGAAGCCTTACAGAAGAAAATTATACCTTTACTTAAATTTTGTTTTAATCAAGGGATTACATTTATACAGTCATAAATCATAAATTATAAATGGATGGCTTCATGAATTTTTACATATATATGTACCTGTGGAGCCACCAGCCACATCAAGTTATAGAACATTTCCAGCACCTCTGGAATGAGGCTCCTTCTCTCATTCCCCCTCACTGTCAGTCTCCTGCCTCAAAAGTAACCTCTGTTCTGACAGCTATGATATTGGTCAATGATGCATGGGTTTTAAGTGCAATACTTACATATCAGTATTTTGAACCATATCTATTGGAGTGTGCTAGAATTACTGGGAAGTACTCTTGACTTCTTTCCAGAGTTCACTTGTATAAGAACTCTTTCTATTCAAGTGACTAATCCTTGGGCTTTTGCAATCAGAAGTGGCACACTCTAATTATACTAAGGGTGAATAATACCAAGGGTGGAAATTATACTAAGGGTGAATGATTTTATGGAATTCTGCCCTCTAAAGGAGGTCATGGATTTTCACAGAATCAAATTTCTACTAAATTTTGCTCTCCTTTCACCATTCCCCCACTCCTAAGTGCACTGGTGGATATTATCTGGATGAAATTTCTTTGTGTCCATTGAATCAAATTATAGTATAGTACAGTATTGATAATACCTCATAATACTTCATCTTGTCCTGATTATCCTTATCTCCAGCTCTGGACATTCTCCTGGCTGGGACAGTTTCCAACACATAAGAATGCAGAATTTGATAAAAATGACAGTTCAAGATCATCCCTCTCATTTAACAATTCAGGACACCTGAAAACAAAACCAAATGGCCTTGCTTTATTTCTGCTCTATAGGGCTTATTCTATGGGTTGTTCTACATTTGTACTCTAAGTCCAAACTTGACGCTGTTGAGAAACCAAACATAGAGATCTATCATAGGCTCATTTCTTCAGTTAAGTCTGATGAAAGGTGGCAAGACTCGGTATGGCCCAAATTGCTGCTGCTGCTGAGATAATTCTCCAGACCAAAGAGGCATCTGAGAGAGACTCGCAATAGGTTAAATAGAAATAAAGGTAAAGAAAGGGTTCTTTGGTTATTAATTCCAAAAATTCTTCCCTAATTGTTGAGAATTTGCCTTCCTGAATTGTTGCAGAAGCTGGTAAATTCCATCAAAGGAAGATACTCTAAGGCAAATTAGGTTAATGAGATTTGTTTATTAATCAAAATTAAGAGAATCTTATTTCCCATACATTGTTCCTTTCTGTGAAAAGACTATGACAACATGACTTAGTTTCCTGGGAGAATTTTTCTAACACCTTTAATGAGGAAAAAAAAAATGTGTGTTTGCATGAGTATGTAAACACATGTAAGAATGCTTGTGAGAGGATCTATTTACTCTACGCTTGAAATAGAACTGAATTGAGTTGGCAAGAGAAGGGAATTGTGTTAATATGAAGGTTTCTCAGAGTTACAATTATAGTCCTATTGACAGGATAACAAGAAACTATTTAATTACCCTTCTAGGCTGAAGGAGACATTTTCAGGATATACTTGATCTCATGTCATCAACAAAATATGTTATGACATTATTTTTAAATTATTCAGTGCACCTCATGGAAATGAAAACAAATTCAAACACTTAAAATAAAAGGTAGTCATTATTGCTTTTCATCCCCATCCCTTCCCCTAGTCTCAATCCCTAGATAACAACTACAGTTATTAGTTCTTCCAGGTATTTTTTTTTATTTGACACAGAGAGAGAGAGAGAGAGAGAGAGCACAAGGGGGAAAGGGAGGGAGAGGGAGAAGCAGGCCCCCCACAGAGCAGGGAGCCCAATGAGGGGCTTGATCCCAGGACCCTGGGATCATGACCTGAGTCGAAGGCAGACGCTTAACCGACTGAGCCTCCCAGGTGCCCTTCTTCCAGGTATTTTTAATGGAGCTACTGCACGAATGGATGGATGGATAAATGGATAGAAGGATGGATTCGAGTGAATGTATTTATTTATTCCATTTCTGAGTCAGTTACCTTCTTGGGGATTCAATGATGAACAAAAACAGATATATCACCAACTTTCCTAGAGATTATAATTCAGCAGAGGGAAATCGATACTAATCATACACACAGGTAAATGTATGATTATAGATTAATGCAACAAAGAAGAGCACGTGAGTTTCTCTGAGGAAGTGACAACCGCACTGGAATCTGAAGGAAGAATGGAAAACTGAGTTGGGATTTAGAGGGGAATGTTCCAGACAGAGAAAAGACTGTGTGTCAAGAGGACCATAACTTGTTCAGGGAACTGAAGGTGCCCAGGGTGGCTGGAAGGTAGATTGAGCAAAAGGGGAAGTGCCTAGTTAGAATCCAGTTAGGAGGCTATTGCAGAAGTATAAGGCAAAGAATAAAGGCAACTTGGACTAGCATATCACTGAAGAAAAAGGGAGACATGTCATGGTCCTTTGGAAAATAAAGTCCACATGATTTAGTAATCCATTGGATGTATATGGCAAGGAAGAAAGAAACCCTTTGGTACAGACTATGCTATAATTTGAAAAGAGTTTTTGGGGTGTTTGCTTTTGACAGGCAGTTCAATGCACTTACTTCCCCAGCTTCAGCTCCCCCTTCCAAAGAGTCTTCTTACCTTAGGTGAGTCAGTGTCATGGTAGTGGGTCAAGATTTCTACTGTAGCTCAGTCTACAAAAATTTTTGTAGCCTACGTTGCTTACTGGCCCCTCAGAATGCTGCCCTCTGAATTATGGGGCATTTGTCCGATTCCCCCCAAATTTGTTCAACTCTCCCAGAACTGCTTTGCTCTCCTAGAATTGCTTTGGAAATAGAATCACTATCTCTTGGATCTCTACACTGTTATATCTCTCTTTCCCTGATCACCATCTTTCAGATATTGTTTTGCCAGATTGTATCTCTTCTTTTGTTTGAATGTTGTTACTATTTAATGTTTGAAATTTTTACTCACTTTACTAAATTTGGGAGAAGGGAATTTTGGCTGCATGACCTTGACTATATCTGTTAGCCTTTTGTATCAAATTTTCTTATCTGCAAAATGAGAACAAATAATGGCTACCGTTTCAGTTTTTAGGACCAAATCAGATAATTTATTAGAAAGTGTTTTGTAATAAACAACCTAACATTATACCTCAAGGACTAGAAGAAAAAACAAACTAAATTCAAAGTTAGCAAAAGGAAGGAAATAATAAAGATTAGGGCACAAATAAATGGAATAAGAATAGGAAAATAATAGGAAATATTAACAAAATTAAGTGGGAATTCTTTGAAAAGATAAGCGAAACTGGCAAACCTTTGGCTAGACTAACCAAGAAAAAAGGAGAGAGGACTCAAATAAAATTATAAATGAAAGATAAGACATTACAACAGATACCACAGGAACACAAAGATCATAAGAGACTACTATGAACAACTATGCATCAACAAATTAGACACCAAAAGAAATGGATAAGTAGTTAGAAACATACAATCTACCAAGACTGAATTATGAAGAAATAGGAAATCTGAATAGACCAACAACGAGTAAGGAAATTGAATCAGTAATCGTAAATCTCTCAACAAAGCCCATAACCAAAAGCCCATAATTCACTGGTGAATTCTATGAAATGCCTAAAGAAAAATTCACACGAATTTTTTGCCAACTCTTCCAAAATATTGAAGAAAGAGAACACTCCCAATGTCATTTTATGAGGTTAACATTACCCTAATACCAAAGCCAAATAAAGACACTACAAACAAACAAACAAGCAAAGCAGGCTAACATCCCTGATGAATATAGATGTAAAATTTCTCAGCAAAATACAAGGAAACTGAGTTCAACAACACATTAAAAGGATCATATACCATGATAAATGGGATTCATCCTGGAATGCAAAGGTGGTTCAACATAGACAAATCAATAAAAGTGATACATCACATTAATAGAATGAAAGATAAACATCATACCATCTTCTTGATAAATACAGAAAAAGTGTTTGACAAAATTAAACATCCTTTCATGGTACAAACTCTCAGCATATTGAGTATAGAAAGAACATACCTCAACATAATAAAGACCATAAATGACAAGCTCACAACTAACATCATACTCAATGGTGAAAGGTTGAGAGCTTTTCCTGTGAGATCAAGAATAAGACAAAGATGCCCACTCTCATCATTCCTATTCAACATAGTACTGGAAGTCCCAGCTGGAATAATCAGGCAAGGAAAAAAAAAGCATTTAAACAAGAAAGAAAAATTATTTCTATTTGCAGATAACATGATCTTTTTTGCAGATAACATGATCTTATACATAGAAAACCCTAAAATTCATTTAAAAAAACTAATAAAATTAATAAATTCAGTGAAGTTGCAGGATACAAAATTGATATACAGAAATCAGTTGCTTTTCCATATACTAACAACAAACTATAATTTGTGACTATAATTACCAGTACTGTATTGTATACTTGAAAGTCTCTAAGAAAATAGATCTTAAAAGCTCTTATCACAAACTTAAAAAGGTAACTATGTGAAGTGATGGATGTGTTAAGTAATACATATATATCAAATCATCACATTGTTTACCTAAAATTTACACAATGTTGTGTTAATTATATCTTAAGAAAGCTGGAAAAATAGGGGAAAAAAGATGCTTTGTGAGCTGTCATTTTCTTTAAATGAGTAAATTATTCTTGACTACTATTTGTTTAGATGGGACACACAGAGACAAAAGTAAAGACTAGGGGGGCGTCTGGGTGGCTCAGTCATTAAGCGTCTGCCTTCGGCTCAGGTCATGATCCCAGAGTCCTGGGATCGAGCCCCACATTGGGCTCCCCACTCAGCGGGACACCTGCTTCTCCCTCTCCCACTCCCCCTGCTTGTGTTCCTTCTCTTGCTATGTCTCTCTCTGTCAAATAAATAAATAAAATCTTAAAAAAAAAAAAAGTAAAGACTAGGATGATATATTCTGAGCACTAAATGATAGAGTGTGTATGTGTTCATAGGAAGGTATGGTTAAGCATTTAGGGCTGGTATATAAAGTTAAATGGACTTGAAAGAATTAGTAATTCTGTGGTGGAGAGGAGTAGGGTGGATACAAAGAGATGGTGGAGGGGGTGTGCTCGGTATGTTGAGAGACCACCGAGTACCACAATTTCATTGAAATAGCAGGGTCAGAGAACAAAGTAGGAGGGGACAAACAGAGTTAGGAAGTGGTGAAATTATGAAGACCTGATTGAGGAAACCAGACACTTTTTTTTTTTTTTTAAGTAGGTTCCACTCCCAGTGTGGAGCCCATTGCGGGGCTTGAACTCATGACCCTGAGATCAAGACCTGAGCTGGGATCAGGAGTCAGACACTTGACCAACTGAGCCATCCAGGCACCCCAAACATGGATTTGATTTTTAAAACCTTAGCAGAAAGCTTACACTTTATTTTTAAAGATGATTATGTGGCAATGGTATGCAGGAAAAATGGAGATGAGGAGAAAGCAGATGAGGAGGTTCCCTAAGTGTGCCCAAGACAATCAGGTTTAAACTTGTACCAGAATAATTACTAATAGTGGCCCCTTTTCCTCTTAATGCTGCCTATAATGAAATAATTGTGATAGAATATTATTCTAGGACCTTGACCAGGGTTAGGACAATGGGTAGGTAAAGGAAGGAGCCAATGCCAGGATATAAAAAAGAAAAAATTGGTAGTTTGATGCATTAGGAGTGAAGAGGGGAGAGTAAAAGTGGGTCCAAATTCTCTGCCAGAGAAACTGGGATAATGGTGGTGAGTGATTTAAAAAAAAGCATTATGGCAGGGACTGGAAATAACATGGCTTAAAGAGAACAAGAATTATCTTGTTGAGGACTGTTAAGTTGCTGAAGTCAAAGAGGACACAGATTGGTTGATCGTACATAGAATTGTATGATGAAGCTTAGGAGTTACATATCACATTTAAGAAAACATTCATTGACTTGTGCTCAACATTGTGGGGTGGAGTAGAGATGCCAAGTCCCCTTTCTGAGTCACTTCTCTGAATTTTGGAGACTTGTCACAGAATCTTCATGTCCAATAGGAATTGCATTATAGTACTTTACACTCCTAGAAGGGGGTAAGTGGCTCAGACAAAACAAATAATAAGAAACACCCAGATACATTCTGTTATACTCAAAAATCTTTCCACTTCAATGATCCTGAGTCAGGTGTTTCTCTTGGCTTTAGAAATTAGTCTCTTTTCAAGTCAGAAAACATTCTCAAGATTTTTGTACCCTTGACTCTCCTTTCTTGGAGCTCAACACCTGACAAATAACAGTTGACCTTTTCTGATCTCTCAAAAAAGTTTGTGGCTTTTTGTGACATCATTGGAAATCTTTGTTTGATATGTTGTAACTGAG
Source organism: Mirounga angustirostris (assembly GCF_029215605.1). Lineage (NCBI taxonomy): Eukaryota > Metazoa > Chordata > Mammalia > Carnivora > Phocidae > Mirounga > Mirounga angustirostris. The sequence goes on along the minus strand of NW_026991709.1, from coordinate 137,635,521 downwards.
AAATAGAAATCACTAAATACTATGTATTAGTTATAACATTTAGGGCACAACTATGAAAATTTGTGCATATATGAATATAGAAACAAACACATAAATGCATATATAAATGTATATGCACACATATATGTATTTACACACACACACACACACACATTTGCATCCAAGACAGCATAACACTTAAGTGCACAGGCTTTGGAATCAGGCAGGCTGTACAACACTCATCTATAAAGTAGGAAGAATACCTGCCCCATAGGGTTAAATGAGATGATGATTATAAAATGCTTTCAAATGATTCTGGCATTAAAAACAAAACAAAAGATCAGAAAAAATATATACCCAATTTTTAAAACACAATTATATTTGGGTTGTGGGATTTGGGAATGTTTGTTTTCTTCTTATACGTCTCTCTTTTTCCCCCCAAGATTTTCTCTGTTATTCTTTATAAGAAGATAAAAATAAAATAAAATTGATACAGTAAAATGTATTAGTAAGATGAGTTTTTCAAAATAGTATTTACCATTGGAAAAAAATTCTTACATGTTTATTAATGAGTTTTTTGAGTTCAAAATTCTTAGTTCGTATATTTCCTATCTGTGGCACATCCCTCCTGGCTTCTTGCCCTTTGTCAATTCTTCCCCTTCTAAAGAGGTAAGGATCAGTGACCTATTACTAGGACCATTGTCACCTAGCCTCAAAGACCTGACAGGCCATTGAGTCAGAAAAGAAATATCTAGTATTTTTACAGATCACTCAGTTATGTCTTCATTCATACTTCAGTCTTCCCACTTCTAAGAACTAGCCTTTCCCTGATCACAAGATTAAAAGATGGATAGAATGGTCTCTTTTCAAGTACAAGAGGAATTTCCCACTAAACATATATTTTCATTAAGACGAATTAAGAGCTACCTGTAGATCTAAAACAAATCCTTGTTCACAATGGGAATTTCAGGTGATCCTAACAAATGCATAGATTACAAACAAGTATAATTTTACTACATTTATCTAAATATTTGCACAGTCTTTTCTCCTTTTTATTCATAACATCATCCCTAAATCATCATGTCTAATTTTACACATTAGAAAGTAGAGGAGGTATTAAGGGATTTGTTCAAAAGTCCTTAAGAGACAGTAGGGCTGAGGGAAAACAATAGTCCACTTGCCCTATTTTGTGTGTCTTATTCATGCTGAGTTTCTCTTGAGCCTGTGTTACTGAATGTTAGAATTGGTTTAATTCAACCTTGAAAACAAGAGAAAATTAGCCTAAGAATCAACAAATCAGGGCACTGGGAGGCTATATGAGCTTTTTCTTCAAGCTTGGTCACTGGATTCCTGTATCTCTCATCTTACACCCTTTCTTTGTTGGCTTGAACAAGTCACTTTCATAAATTAGCATTAACCTGTTATCTAGCTGACTTTGGAAGGTCCCTTATTTCATAGACTCATGAAATTTTGTAGCTAGAAAGAGCCCTAGAAAGTCTCTCTTCTCAGTTTACAGAGAGGGGAGGGAGAAAAGTAAGAGATTTGCCCAAGATAATACAGCTCTTTAACAAGGAGCCAGGACTATCCATTTCCAGCTATCAAATGTTGATTGTCTCACTAGACAGTTATGTTCTGAGTCACAGTCTACACAGTCTAGCATACATGCTACCCCGAGCATCTGAGGCCCTGTCGGAACTGTTATGGCTTAATAATCTAGACCTAGAAGACTTCTGAATCCTACCCTACCAGGTTTACAAAGTCATTTTGACATGATTGATTAAATCCTAGGGCACAAATGATGTCATCGTGGCTGCACTTCTTCCTCCTCTCTGTACAGGCTAACTCTCTGTAACCCCTGTGATGCCATCAGCACCCCTACCTTCACATCACACTAGTTTGAATGAACACACCTTTAGGGGACAGATGCCAAAGAGGGTTCTCACTGGCCCAACTCCTGTCATATGGCCCATGCTGTGTCCCACAGGTAGGACATTCTATCTCTCCTGATCACTTGGCCACTAGTGAGAAGAGAGGGTCCTGGCTAACTCAAATGGAATCTGCTCCATACACGAAGGAAAGAATTCCTTTTGCTATAAATCTGTGTTCCTAGAAGAGAAATACACGTTGGGCAGGCAGAAGCAACAACTATCCACCTCAGATGTCAATCAGACTACACGCGTAGTAATTTTTTATCTGACGGTGGACATTGTGAATGTGACAATGCTAAAACTTTGGATATCATTGTCGTCTTTTAGAAAAGGATGAATTTTGATCTGGCAAACCTTTCCTTTTCTGGCAGATGAACTGGAGCTAGTGGAGGCTTGGCCTTAGGGCAGATCTAGAGTGGTCCTTACTCTAGGGCTGGAGTATTATAAGGCATTGCCTTTTTGGGGTCTCAGCTGAATCTTGGGAGTGTTCAGGAAGGTCTCTTTTCTCTGGATGGTTGGAGTTCCAACATCTCCTTGCAGTGTGCAACCTTCAGAAACCCTTTTCTGCTCACATCATAGCTGTTTTGGCTAGGCCTTGTGTGTACTCGGCTTAATATTTGGCTAAAGACTCAAGGGAACCCTTATGCCTATTTCTGGAGTTCTTTCTTCATGCAGCTTCTTCTTTAATACCCTGCCCCACAATGTCCTGCCATATCTGCCAGCCAGATCTCCATTTCCTCCACCCAGCTGCAAATCTGTTTGGACTCCACTTCCTGAGCCGCAGTTTGAAAAGTGCCCCTAGGCAGAAAGCCAAGAGGAATGTGGAGCTCATCTCCTGTGTTTCCCTCCTCTCAAGGATAAGTTATGTACCGCCTATTGTCCAGTTACTGAAAACTGTTGCTCCAGAATTTTGTCCAGGTTTATATTCGCTTACATCCATCTACCCATTGCAGCCAAATGTACAACCTTTTTTATGATACTGTAACTGAAGCACAAATAGATTTCATCACGCAACCGAGCTTGGCTCTATATGCAAGGCTACTTCATAGTCACAGAAAATTTCCTGAAAAATACTGAGGACAACTCAGTTCTCTTTAAATGAGTTATGGGAGGTGGGAACTTAATCTGGGGTAAATCCTTTGTGAAAATGAATAATCCTTTCCTGATTAATCTGTATCTCTAAAAATTCGGATATTTACTTATCTCCTTATTTTCTTTTCAACAAGAATGTGATTGCCTGTTGAATTTGGAGTAAGGGGAAGAGAAATGGCCTTAAATTTAGAAGATCCATTTTCAAACCCCAGCAGACCTTGACATCTCTGTGCTTGAGGTTGTCTGTAAACTAGCTAAAAATGCCAACTTTTCAGGATTGTTATGATTATTTTCCACATTCTTGCATTTTTTTTTTTTTGACCAGTCATGGTGTAGGGGACTAGGCAAATCTACAACTAGGTGACATTAGAGCTATTCCTTGAGCTAGCTGATGTCCTTTTTTCTATATAGCTAAATATAATATTATTAAAATGTTTGAACATGAGGTATTTCAATATGAGAAAGCAAGCAAATCCAAAATTATTACTGAAAGAAAAGACAGTATTTGCCACTTTAAAATATGTCTTTTAGCACTTGGGTTTGCCTTATAGAAGTTTGCATTTCTTTTCTTTTCTTTTTTGTTAATACCTGAGTCATAAGATCTGAGTCTTTATAAAAGAGAAGTAAACCAGAGGGAAAAAAACTGTGTGCCAAAGAATCCGTGTATTTGAGTGTTTAACAGTTTCATAATCCAGGTTTATAATGTGTGGAGAACAGTAGACTATTTTAAGCACATTAGCTTTGCTAAAAATTAACTTTTTACATTCCTAGTAAATACGGTGAAATTTAAGCTTTGAATATTTTCCATCATTGCCTATGTTCTGGACCTCGGTTTGTTAACATTCATTTGCAAGCAACATGACTCAAGCATTTTATCTTCGTACATATATCCCTAGGAGAAAGTGAAATAGGTAGCCCGTGATAAACTAAAACTTAATTTTAGCCTCACTTTACTTTTCATTTCTGTTTGTGTTCATTGTATATTCTCATTAAAATCTAGAAAGATAAATGTTTAAAAACCCTCATCCAAAAAAATATAATATTCTGTCCTGGATTCCACAAATGTTTTAATTCACAGTCATTTTATATGATGTGAAAATGTTATAACTATTTGTTTTTTTAAATAATAGTATTGGTCTTAAAGACTTTATTTCACCAAGAAGTTATACATTTTATTAGTCTTTAAAAAAGACATTATAAATATATACACATAAACAAACATTTAAATATGTTACACATATATACATACATATACTTAAATACTCTTTAAAGCATAACAGAAACAAATAACATATATGTATTCTCTTTCTATGTATTTTTCCATTGTAGCTTCAGGATGAGTATTTGTTTTTAAAAAATAGGTGCTTCAGTGTCTATCTTTACCTATAAGCTTATAATGTTGTCTCAAAAAGTATTTAGTGTTTAATTTGTTCTGAATTGCCCCAAAGTTAATAAAGTTCTGTGCAAACTAAATTTATACCGTTTGATTGGGTACATCCTCTGTGTCTCCTTTTTTTACTTAAAATAGTTGAATTACTCTGGTGAATTAAGACGTTTTTCTTTGTTACTTCAGTTTTCCAACTTAAACGCATTATAAAATGACGGCATGTTTGCAGGTCTGAAAACCAGGTGTCTGTTTATTGTAATCCCCATCTGCCTTGTCTGTTTTCGTAGGGGGCTTGTGAGAGGTCCCTTGCTACTGTCACTCCAGCAAGTATGGGAAGAGTACTACCTTTGTGTGCTCATTCAGGCAGCCAGGAGTCGTGGCTAGCCTCCAGGGCGTCAGCTGAGGCCCCAGCGTGCCTGGGCTGTTTGAGAGGTCATCTGATAGAAAACTCACCAGTGAGGTTGCCATAAATGGTATCCACTTGCTTTCAGAATGGATCAGACTGGGGCTAAAAGACCTGTGTTGACTTTAGTTCACATACAATTTCATTCTCTCCTGGGTGTTTGCACATATATTATCTTGCCAGATCATGGGAAAAGAGCAGCCAGAAGGCTCCCTTTGGTTTATGAGAGCCAGTATCTCACACCAAGGAGTCTTGTTTAAGTTTTGTTTAAAAATTAACAGTCTAGACTTTGGTCTTTGCTGGGGGCTTCCAACCTTTTTTTTAAAGTCATAGAACTCTTTCTCCAAAAGAAATCTTCAGCTGACACCCAATATATAAAAGTGCTTATAGCACATTCGGGTGGGGGGTTCAGAGTCTTTCCCTCGTTGGCTTTATCTTTTCGATGTCCCTGAGGAGGTTCCTATACCCCTTGTGGCTCCATGGAGCATAGTCTGAAAACCATTGCAAAAATGGACCTATAGGAATCCTACCTCTGACATCCTGTTTTGCTTTCGATGGATGTCCTGTCACACTTTATAGAAGGTTTTGTTTTTCACAGTGATGGACGAGGCATCCTGGTGCAGTAGTGAAGGCCCCCAATCATGATTCAGTTGGGCTTTAATGTAGTATGTGACTTTGAGCAGGTCATTTGATTTCCTGGACTTTGGCCTCCCCTATCAGTAAAATGGGGGTGGTCAGACAGGCATGAAATATGCCTAGAAATTGTCTGCTTAAAGATATTGTGTCAATGGGATTAGACAGAAGAAGCTATTGATCTCTGACTCACCCCAGTTTACATGGTGATCTCTGGATCACTCAGGCACTACTTCTCTGGTCCATTCGGTTGTAGCCAGGGTAGGGTCTCAAAACCAGAGCAGATTACGATATGCTGAAGTGTCTATGGCTACTTTTCCCATAAGGGAACTCTGCATCACATGTGTGTACGGTCTTGAGATTTCCTCTTGCATACATTGGGCTAGATACTGGTTTTAAATTAATACCATAAATATTTAATCTGATGGCATATACAGAACACTGGTTTCGGAGTTGAAGGATCCCGTGTTGTGTTGGAGATGGCTTGTACCACCTCAGGAGAGCCAACATGGCACATCCTCCCAACTCGCATGCAGTGACATCATGTTGGTAGCTTGAAAATGGCTGTAGAGGGATTGGTAGTGGTAGCACTCTTGTTGCCAATTTTTGTTGGGAGGAGAAAGAATATGAAGAGCATGAACTTAACCTATTTTCCTTCAATAAAGAGATAGAATGAATGTCACTCATACCAGATCTTACAGATCTTATAAACACAAAATTACATATGCTTTTAAAGAGTCATAAATATCAAACATAGGTTGAACTACCTTGAAATGTATTTGAAGTCACTCTTTAAAATGGAGCCACAGACTAATAAAGGACCCATGCCTCCAGCACTTCCAAGGATTAGGACCACTGGGTACTGAAGGGTTTCTGTTGGGCACAAGCTTCCAAAGTGCCCTGATTTCAGCCCCGAGGATGCTTCTGCTGATACCACCATGACACAGTATAGATGAGGAGATAGGAATGGCTTTCTTCTTCTTATGGAAGGTGCAAGAAGCCAGGCAGTGTCTTACTTTGTGAGTAATACTCATCTGTCCACACTAGGATCTGGATGAAAGGGTGGCCATCAGTGATCCTAGCACTGCTGGCAACTTCTAGAGGGGCTTTCAAATTAAACCTAAAAGAAAATCCCTGCATAAAGCAATGGATGGATAAATGATTATCATTAATAGGATAATGACATAAAACTTCTATCCAGTGTACTTCAAAGAATGTGATCTTGTTCACCTTTTGAATGAACACATAATAGTAATCTTGTCTTAAGCCTTACCCAAAACAAACAAACAAACAAAAAAAGGATGCCTGGGTGGCTCAGTCAGTTAAGCGTCTGCCTTCAGCTCAGGTCATGATCCAGGGTCCTGGGATCGAGTCCCGCACCAGGCTCTCTGCTCAGCGGGGAGCCTGCTTCTCCCTCCGCCTGCCGTTCTCCCTGCTTATGTTCTCTCTCTCTCTGACAAATAAATAAATAAAATCTTTTTTTTTTTTTTTAAAGCCTTACCTAATGTTCACTAGTTGTACATTCAGTATAACCTTTTTCTTTTTTGTGGACCAGGGCTCTGGTGATGTTACCCTGGGGCCTATAGGGTTCTTGGGTAAAAAATATTTTCAAGACTGGTACAGAGACAAACCTGGACCTTTTACTTTGTACTTGAATCTTAAGCTAAATTTGTCATTTTGAAATTGTGCTTGTCATAGCTAGGATTTTAAACTTCTTTATTGCTTAGCAGTATACTATACTGGTTAAGAGAATGGACTTAAAAATTAGAACAGTCTTGGAGTTTTGGCTCTATTACCTACTGTTTCCCTGACCTTGTGAAGTTTCTTAACCTCCTTAAGCCTCTGTTTCTATAGCCATCAAATGGGACTAATAATAGTCTTTCTTTCCTGGGGCTCTTTTGAGAATTACATGCAAACAGAGCTTAATTAACGTAAAGCCATTAACCTCTTTAAAGAAATGAGCCCAATGGTAATATGGGCTAAATTCAAGTGATAACTTCAGTTAGACTCTTGACCAGCAATGTGGTGAAACTGGAGCCAGAGTGGCCAAAGCTAAAAATGAAGCCACCTCCCAGCTTGGGAAGCCCTTGGAGTCAGTCTGAACTCGTCAGAAGTAAAGCTGATGTGGAGAAGATAGGGTGAAATGGTGTCTGAAGCATGGCATTATGCCTGGTGAGATTCCTTAGCACTCCCTGTAATTATCCACTTGGGTTTGGGGGGCTGTTCCGCAGACCAGTGGGGTGACTATGGAATACTCTGGAAGGGTGAAGTGTCATTTCTCCCAGTAGTCACTCTGTGAATTATTAGCTATGTTGAGTGGTGCATTCCATGTTGGGGAATCTCCACCTCCTGCTCCTTTGTGCACACGCACGTGCACACATCACACACACCCTGCCTCCATCATCTTGACACCATGCCACAATAAAGCCAGAGTGGCAATGGACCTCAAAGGGGAGCCCAATGCATTGTGAAGTAATGGAGCATGCTAGAAAGAAGAGTCATCCATACAGATTTTTTTTTTTTTTCAACATAAAGATTCCAGGGCAGAGGCCTACCAACAGTGAGATGGTGGGAATTGTCTGTCCCAGGCACTGCAGGCAATGAGGGGCACATTGTCCGCAAATAATTTTAAAACAATAATAAAACCAACAAAAAGTCTGTTGGCTTTTTACTAACATTCTGCCCTGTTCTAAACAATCTCAATAATAAAACACTCCACCTGCAAAATATATTTTGTTGATCTAAGTTCTATGTAATTGCTGCAATGAAATTGTTAAGTGCTAGATATTTCAGCATCAAATTAGTACAGTTTAGTACTTATCTTTTGATGAACATAAATTCATGTGCAAGGTAATTTGGGGAACTCCCAGTTACCCAACCAGCCCCAGCACACAGGACTCTGGGGCACGTGTTAGTTCCCAGAATTAGTTCCTAAAGTTTTGAATGATGATGTTTGATGCTTTGAGTACAGTTTAAGTCTCCAACCCTTGGGGCAATACATAGTTAGCAGTTAAATAGATTCAAAATAAACAATGATAGCCCAATGCTTTTACAGTCAAGGAAAACAGAGCTTGAGTTTGTGACCACCTGGAATTTTTGTGTTTTAAATTTAAAACAGTTGAAACAGAGCGTATACACTGGGAGGTGAAATATTTGTGTTTGGTGAGTACAGATTTTACTTAAACATGAAATATGTTTGTTTCCTTTTACTATTGTTGTTGAAAAAATGTTTAAAAATGACCCAGCCCAGAGGTAAAATAGTGCTCCAGTGTTGGGTTCAGACAAACGGACAGACCTCTATCTTCTGACCTCTTGCAATAAAAGTTGATTTTACTATTTTCTTCTCATCCTTCCTTTCTGGAGCTGTTCCCAAAATGCAGAACTCCCTGTTGTGGGAACAGTGTGTGTAGTGAGAGGCCCTTTGAAGCCAGTAGAGACCAGAATTCAAACCTCAGCTCTGCCACTCACCAGCTCGCAGGCCTCCCTGGGATGCATTGCTTAATCCCGCCTTCCTCTTTTGCAAAATGAGAATACAATTTGGTGGCAGAGTCGTGAAAAAGAAATCAGACGTAGCGTGGCAGGTGTCCTCCACAGCGCTTCACGTGGTAGATACGAATGTTAGTTTCCTCCTCCCTCCCCACCTTTCTCCTTCTCGTTCCCTCATTGCCACGTTATCTCACCTGCCAGGGCTCTTGTCTTCACAGGATTAGAATAGTTGAAAATAATATCTACATGATATTAATAGCACCTTACATACTCAACAACTAATATAAGACCACTGTTTATAATCTGATCCGTCCCCCCTGAAACCCTCCCAACTCCACTTACAAATGCGGGACTTTCTGAGCTACAGTCCAGGTGTCAGATGCTGTGTAAAACCTGCCTGGATGGGTCAAGTCATTCTTGCACACACACAGTGAGGGAGGAAATGCTTGTACGTCGTGAGTTCAGGCGTACGTGACATTTTGTGTTCTTAGCCATTGCCAGAGAAACAGGGTAATCAAGGTGACCGTAGGCAGAGTGTTGGATGGCAGCTTCTATTGGCTTCTGCAATGAAGGACATACACACCTGGAAGAAAGGAAACGGGACTCAATTAGGTTGAGGCAGTTTATTTCATTTTTGTGGCTAGTTCAGTGTGTGCTGGTAGGTGGCCCCCAAAAGAGCATTTTCAACGTTTCCTCAACCTTTCTATCCCTTCCTTCTCTGAAGTTGGAGCGTTGTGTCTAATCCTCTTTGGTGTATACCTAACATTAATTTTTCTAGTACCTCCTGTCTTATTGTATCCAACAGGATAAAAGCTATTCTGCCTTTGACTTAGCTTATAGCAGTTGTAGAAGGATCAAATTAGATAATATAGAGGAAAGATATTATAGATCATAAAGCAGTTACATATGTTAGACATTATTAGTCTCTTATATCGGAGTCACTATGACCCACAGACCAATTCTAGCTTTCCATCTGTTTTTGTGCTAACCTGGTTAGTCCCTTTTAGGATTTTGGCTTGAAGTAGGTCTCAGGTGTAAGTCCACTCATATTAAGCCCCAGGCTTATGCTCCCAGTCTCACATATGGCCCCGTGGCAATTGCAGTTTATTCATTTGCTCACCACCACTTTTCTTGGTTTAGTTCATCATACCCCTTCAAGATTATCTGCAAGCCCAGCATTCACACATTTTGCTTGCTGTAATCTAGTTGTATTGCTGTGGGAAGTCCTCCAGAATATCCAACAAAAGTGGAAATCTAGGGGCATCTGGGGGGCTCATTCGATTAAGTGTCCAACTTTTGATTTTGACTCAGGGTCATGATCTCAGGGTGTGAGATCCAGCCCTGCATCAAGCTCTGTGCTGAGCATGGAGCCTGCTTAAGATTCTCTCTCTCCCTCTCCCTGTGCCCCTCCAGTTCCCCTGCCCCAGCTCTCTCTCTCCAAAAAAAAAAAAAAAAGGTGGAGCTCTTCAGAGCATGTTACATGCCTTAGTGTTGCTATTGTAGGTAAGAAAACAGGAAGTCAAGCAACTTTGCTGTTTTATAGCAGGACTTGAACCCAGTCAATCTGAGCCCAACCCAAAGACTAACTTCTGTACTATATAGTAAGCAGCTATATCAAGCCTGAATGGTGGTATGTACCCTGTGGGGAAATAAGCCCAAGGGATAGTTATTTCATGTCCCTGTTAATCCCAGCATGGTTAATAAAGACCACAGGGTTTTTTCCCCTGACTGCAGTTCCCAACTTAAAGCATTAAAATCTTTGTTTAATATATAAAATGTTTTTACCATTTATTCCTCTGAGTTAACCAGGTGTTTAACCACCATGCTGGTGTTGAAGGCTTCCCTGGGCTCGTCCCGTGTGTGAATGTTCACTCCCTCTTCAGTGTCTTTATTAAGCTCTGCCTGCAGGTCTTCTAATTCTTCTGGAATGGTTCCATATCCTTCTTCCCCATAAGCTGAAAGTTCTTTGAAGGTAAGGAGTCCATATGTGAGTCAGCTTTATATCCTCGGCCCCCAGCTCACTTCCTGGCAAACAATTGGTGCTCAGTACACGTTCATTGAAGGAATTCTGAACGTGTCATCAAATCTGCAAATGTTGACTAGCAGTACTTAAAAAGGAGCAGCTGTGTCATACTCACAGAAATAATGAACATGAAACCAAGACCTGTTGAGTGGCAATACAAAAACCTCACTTCTGGGTTCTTAAAATGATCAGAGCACACATGCTTTCAGGAAGTACAGAGACTGACAGGTTGGTGAGCAAAGACATGGGTGAAGAAAGCAAGCAGCCGAGGTTGGCCTTGACCTCTCTCTCCCACCATTGCTGCCACCTGGCCATGACTTTCCCCAAGCTCATGGTAAAGGTGAAGTGAAAGAGAAATTCTGTCTTGCCCCAACTCACCCAGCTATGGTCTAGATTGGGACTTCTCTGGAAGTCACCAGCATGTAAGATAGGATAAGATAATGACTACATTAGGACAAATGGCAGATGCTTATTCTATATGGATTGAGTCAGCTCTGACTCCAGTCTGGTTGATAGCTAGCTGTCCAATTGACACACTGTGTATATCCCTACCGCCAAAAACTGGAAGTGGATAGAGTTGTCTTTAAAGGCTAATCTCTACGTTGACTGACACATCTGGATTACAATGAGACTCTTTAGGTGTAATTACATGGACTGGTTTCCTAAGAACAGTTCCAATTTCAAATATCTCACCCCATTTTAAGTATACCTATACTTGTCATTCATATTTTGCTTTTTAGTTTGGAAAAGGCAATACTAGGTTTTAATACGCCAATAATGTGTACCTGATTAATATTGGAAGTAGCCAAGTAAACAAATAATTCTGACCTTCCAAATGCATTACACAGGTTTTTAGCTAATAAGTGTGGTTGAGGTCAAAATACCCCTTGTTAAAACTTCTTATTTCTTTCTCTCCTTTCTAAGTTTACCAAATGTGGCAAAAGTTATTTGCTTTGCCAATACATTGAGATTATTGATGAGGAGAAAAATATACTCTCAGTGAATTTGTATTTCTCATGAGCATCCAGGAGCCATATAAAATGGTCACTAAGGAAGGAAATATAAGACCTAAGAAGTACAAATGTTTTTACAAGTACAGTGTTATTACAGGAGACTCCTGTAAAGTAATTGTACCATGCAGTATTGAGGCTTTTAAAGTTCAAACTCTTAAAAATAAAATTAAGATTATTAAGAAAATCAAATTAATTTTTCCACCTTCATATGACAATTGATCATCTTGTTTACAAGTGCCTTATTTCTTTGTGATTCCCAAAGTAGCAATCCAGGTTGTAATAATGACTATCAATGGGTTTGCTCTTTACACAGTATTTTATCTACAGCCCAAAGATTAAACTTCCCAGGACCTTTTCAAGCAGCCACGTTATTAAAGTTGTTTAAGCAGTTCCAGTCGGTTGAAAAGCCTTAGTTTATTTGTTTTTATAAAGTCCAGTGACATAAAGTTGGCTGCAGCCTCTGTGGCATTCATCATTTCCTCTCTGCAGTCTGTCAGCTTCCAAACATGGGCAGACAGAGTGCCCGTTCTGCCCTCTGCCTATTCCTGCACACTCCTGAGCACCTCCAAGTCCTGACGCAATGGCTCTTTGCTGGATGGGCTCACTCTTTCAAGTAACTCTTGGTGAAGAAGCAGGAAATCATGCTCTTGGATAAAAAATAAGCTAATAAATGTGGCAGGTAACTGATTTTTCTTATAAACACAGGGCTTAGAAATGTTTTTAAATGAGGCAGCGGTCTCTAACATGCTAGAAATGGAGAAGCCTTCACTTGGGGCATTATTCTATACATACCTCAAAGTAAGATACAGCAGAGTGGATAAAATTAGGAAAAATGGGCATCCAGATACAGAGACTCTGGGTGTTTATACATAGATATATACATATCTGTGAGCCATAGTCTCACTGTAAAATGATGTCTTTTGCTTATTTGTTATTTCTCGGAAGCAACACAAATTTTTAATAATATTTAAAATATTTTCATAGAGTTTTTCAAGGCCTACTTTAATCAGCTGTTTGTCATAAAAGGTATAACCTCCATGGCTATTCTCTCTTGTTTATTGTCACCTTTGTAACTGTTTATGTGACCATTCTCAGCAACCCTTTCTTTAGGGAGCAGTATAAGCCACATAAAATTATTTGTTATCATTTATAGTCTTGTTTTTGGGCAGGTGGTAAAGAAAGATTTGGGGCTCTGGAATCAGAACTAGGTTTGAATTCTGATCAGCTCAATAACTAGGTAATATGGGACAGTTTATTTAAACTTTTCAAATCCCAGTTTTCTCATCTGTGAAATGGGGTTACTAATATCTACTTCATAGGATTATTGTAAAGATTAGAAATAATTTGTGGGTCTGTACCTCTGAAACAAATAATACATTATATGTTAAAAAAAAATGAAGTGGGGAATCAGAGTGGGAGACGAACCATGAGAGACTATGGACTCTGAGAAACAAACAGGGTTCTAGAGGGGAGGGTGGTGGGGGGATGGGTTAGCCTGGTGATGGGTATTAAAGAGGGCATGTATTGAATGGAGCACTGGATGTTAACAAACAATAAATCATGGAACACTACATCAAAAACTAATGAGAACACTACATCAAAAACTAATGATGCAATGTATGGTGATTAATATAACATAATAAAATTAAAAAAAAAAGAATTTGTGGGAAGTTCTATCTCGAAGGCTCCTACTGACTATTGGCTTTATTAAAATATAAAGTATCTGAAACAAATAATACATTATATGTTAATAAAAAATTTTAAAACATTTAAAAAAAAATAAAATAAAGTAGATACCTGAAAGGTATTTCTCTGGGAGAAAAAAAAATATATATATATATATACATATTTATATGTGTGTGTGTGTGTGTGTGTGTCTGAAAAAATAGTAGACATTTAGAAAAGACAGTTTCCTTCCATCCTGAACCACCACATTAACTCACTGAGGTTGGCACGGTCAAGTCATTACTCCAGTAATAGGTCAGATGACTGAGGGGACACGTCACTGTAACTTTGACACATGTCTGCGCACATATTACTCAAGCTCCTCTGTTACTGTTTCCAAAACTTCCCTCTATCTCCTTGGATTTTTTTCCCTACCATCATGTGCTTTTCAAATATCGGTTTGCCAAGTAGTCCTAAATAAACACACGTTTGCATTAAGAGAGCAAAGCCTTCATAACTGAACCCAGTTATCTATTTCGTTTCAAATAAGGCTGAGGTGGAATTTTCATGTTTGTACTTCGAGCAGTCATGAGGGATGCATGAATTGAGCCTTGTGGTATTTCCCTTACTCCATCCATCCTTAGTAACAAAGGAGAAAATTGGGGATTTATGTAAGGAATGGAAAGTAATCTCAAATTGTTTAAGGGCATTTACGTATATTAGAAGGCAGAGTGCCACATTTTTCTAATTTCTCTGTCCTGCGTGTGGAAGTTCAGACTTTTCCACTAGCAAAATACACATACACATGTAGCAAACTACATTTTTCTAGAAATTCTAAAATTTATTATTTGAAATTACTGAGCTTAAAATGTCAAGTCAGCAATTTATTTCTTATCTTCAAATTATATTAAGATTTAAGAAACATCTCAACCATCAAGCTCATTACTTAGTTTCAAAAAATGTTTTCTGCTTGTGTATCTTTTTTCAGACAGTTTTCAAAAAGCATTTGAATACATTATTTCTTTCCTTTTCCTTTCTTTTCTTTCTTTCTCTTTTTTTTTTCCCCCAGAAAAAAACGTGTTTTAATCTTTACTTCCTTGAACTTCGCTTTTTGGTTTGGCCAAACACCGTACGAATGAATGCCGTATGGACTAAGCACTTTGACCCACTGAAAGCTCAGGCTTAAGTAGATTGCTTAATATTTACCAAGTGCTCCCAAGACTTCAGGCACATTCAGCCAGCTCAGGAATCCTGTATTTGGCGTGAGTTGAATTCTATCCAATTTATTTTTGGATGAGGGAATGTTGGAGTGGTCTTAGAAACCGAGTCAATGCATTCTCTGCAAAAGTCTTTCAGAGTCCTGGGGACATATTGGCATTACATGTGGTCACTTCCTACGGTGTCTTTGGACTCCTAAATTCTTTTGCTCTCACTGGATGAAATTCTTAAGCAGTTTAAAGTCAACGTGGCCCTTGACTTACTCACCTCCAGGAAACAGGACTTGCTAAACGATGATTTATTTCCCATCACCATAATACTTCAGAAGGTCCATCTCCTCAACAAATGATTATCCAAGAAGTGGTATCAACTGCTCTGAAAACTAAAAATTACTGTAACCATAGGAAACAAAAATAGTTGACTTTGGGGTTTTTCCTTCATTTTCTCATTGGCTCCCAGTAACTGCCCTAGTCCAAACTACACGTGATATAGCTCCACTCCTAGGATTTAACTGTTGCATTTACGACTTCCCAAAATAATGAATCATGGAACACTACATCAAAAACTTATGATGTAATGTACGGTGATTAACATAATAAAAAAAAAGAAAAAGAAAAGAAAAAGGGGCGCCTGGGTGGCTCAGTCTTTAAGCGTCTGCCTTCGGCTCAGGTCATGATCCCAGGGTCCTGGGATCGAGCCCTGCATCGGGCTCCCTGCTCCGCGGGAAGTCTGCTTCTCCCTCTCCCACTCCACCTGCTTGTGTTCCCTCTCTTGCTGTGTCTCTCTCTGTCAAATAAATAAAATTTAAAAAAAAAAAAGGTCCAAAAGTGTTAAAACAACAATAGAGTGGGTCATAAATTTTTATGAGCTGTCATGTCAAGGTCTTACGTTTATGTCTCCTCCCTACCAGCTTCTCATTTGTGATCTTGGACAAATGCAACATCTTTAAACTTCATGCTCAGCATTTGTTAAGGGGATTAATTATTGCACCTATCTTTTAGGGTTGCCGCAAGGATTAAATCCATCTATTTACTCATTCCAAAAGTACTTCTCAAGTTCCAGCAATGTGCCCAGCATTTTCTAGGCGCTAGGAATACAGAAATGAACAAAATAAAAGAAAACCTTCGCTTTCATGAAGCATACCTTCCAGTGCATGAAGGAAAGTAAAAATTAAAATCAATGAGTAAAATATTGGATGTCAGAATGGAGAGAATGAAAGAAAAAGAGGGGTTGTGAGAATGAGAAGCGCAATTTTAAACAGACTGGTCTGAGAAGGCCTCCTGAGAAAGTCACAGGAATGAAGCTTGCTCTCTGGGACAAGAGTTTCCTCCTCAGGCACACAGTGCAGAGGCTTCATGTTTGAGGAGCAGCAGAAGTTTCTGGAGGCCAGAGGGGATGGTCAGAGAGAGAATGAGTAGGGAAGGGAAATAGGCAGTTGATGGAACTTTGCAGGCTGTCGAAGGGATTTTGTCTCTTACACTAATGAAAATAGGAGCCACTGAAAGGTTTTAAGAAGAGAAGAGCAAGACCTGGCTTCTCTTTTAAAAGAACCAGTGTGGTCGCTGCATTGAGGATGAATAAGATACAACATGTAAGACATTTAGCACAGTGCATGGCCCATCGAAAGCACTTGGTAATTATCACTGCTACTATTATCAGTGATGGTAATGTCATCATCATTGTCGTCACCATCATCATCCTCATTACTTATTTTGATGTTGATGCTGTCTCCATCTCCTTAATCGCCATGAGACAAATGCAACGATGGGGTGTTAGTCTTAGATTCAGGGCCCTCTATCACCTTGCACCCAAATTACATCAGCAAATTCAACAACTGGGGCATCGCTCAGAACCTCATCAGCTCTGTGGCTCAAGTCCCCAGTACCTCAACCACCCCGCCATGGCTTCAGGGAAGCCCTCGCTCTTTACTAGTCCAGGCAAATGAGTTCAGACGTGAGGGGGCCCCAGTGGTGTGGAAACCAGATGGAAAACTTTTCTTCTCGCCATGATATTTCTTGTATACACCTTTATTTCTGGCCCCCACTTTTCTTCTTGAGTCTCCTTTTCTTGGTTTTGCTTCATCACTAAACGGTGCTCAGGCCGTGGGTAGAAATCACTATATAGAAGCACTATATAGTGCCTTGTCCTCACACGGTGGCTCTTTCTGGAACCTCAGAATGCTTCCTGCCCCCTCCTGTTGTTACACATTCCCTGGTTCTGTTGGCAAATCCAGGCATTGCATAGAACACAAAGCTAGGCACAGATTATCATTCTCCAAGGTTTGACAATCTCTAGTTTGGGCTGTGTGTTATATACATTGTCAGAAACAATACTGTGACTCCTTTTTATGCAATGATTCTGGCTTGTTTTTTCCAAGGTATCAGTAGTGGTGGCATGTATAATAATCAGACTTTGGGAGGGTCAAGAACCTCTATAAAAATGACCTTAAATCTATCGAGCATGTTATATCCCTTAATAGACACACATGTACAGAGGGACACACACACACACAAGCAGCCTGCAGATGTAATTTGTTTTACTTACATGTGGTTTTTCAGAAATCTAGATTTGTTGAAAATATTTATTATACAAATCTGGGTTTTAAGTTTCTTCTTCAAAAATCAGAACATTTGGCACTCCTCCACCCAAATTTCTCCATAGCAACCATCAGCTGGAGCTGTAGGAGCCAACCCAGTGGTGTTCAACCTTGACAGTACAATAGAATCACATGAGGCCCTTTTTCAAAAATACTGATGCCCCAGCCCCATGGCAGACCAATTAAAGCACCATTTTCAACAATAACAACAGCAGTTCGTATTCCATCAGTATGATGGAATTCGTATTTTGTGCAAGAAACTACTCTGGAAAGAGGGCTGGATATAAAAAATATATTCATGTTGCAGACATCGAACATGTATAAAAATGATGCTAAGCAAGTATACAAAATATAAGATAGACTTTGTATCAATGAGCTATATAGAGCACTAGTTCTAACTTTGCTGAAAATTAAAACCACATGAAGAGCTTTGAAAAATCCCAGTGCCAGAGTTGCATCCCAGACAAACAAGATTAGAATTGAGAAAGGAGAAAGGAACTCAGAAATCGGTATTTTAAAAGCTCCCTCGTGGGATTCCAGTGTGCAGGATCACTGCAGAACCTGGGGTACAGAGCTGTGCTTCCCAAACTTTAAAAGGAACATGTATCACCCACGGCTCTTAATGCACTAGGTCTGGGCTGGGGCCTGAGGTTCTAACAAGTTCCCAAGTGATACCGATGCCTTTAGGAAGGGGACCACATTTTGTGCAGCCAGGATGTAGGGAAGAATGTGCATTTTAGCTCTGTGACCCTTGCACAATTCAGTTCATCACTGAGCAGTAGTGTTCTTGGCTGTAATATGGGCATAACAGTTCCCACACTTGAAGAGCTGTTGGGGTTCAGTACAATTGTAAGCGTGTATGAAGTGCCTAGTACAATAGATATTCAATATATGCTGCTGTGATCACTGGAATTTAGATGAGAAGGGGATGACTGAGGAAGATGTGCAGGGAATTACCAGCGCTTGTCTTTAGGGGTCTTTGAAATAAGGCCATGGATCAATAAAGAGAACTGGCAACCCTCGTGTCCTTTATAATAACTGGTTGAGTTTCACTATTAATCCTCAAAACATGTACTTTTCATTTTAATTTCCTTTCTGCCTTTATGCAAAATTGCTGCCAAATAACCAGTTTTTTAAAAACTGACAAACTACAGTTGACTTTCTGTGCTCCTGCCACCCTCAGATAGAGACAGCAGCAAGCTGTACAGTGGCCAGAAGAAGGAGGCAGGAAGAATGGATGAAGAAAGCCAGTCCTGCCGAGGGCGCGGCTGTCCCCTTGTACACTGGCAAAGAATGCAACTCGACTGAAAATTTCATTTCAAAAACAAAATACTTTCCAGTTCTGCATCATGTCAGTGTTTCCAGAGGCAGAAATGATGGAGTAGAAAGAATATTGTAGAAAAGTCTTAAGTAATTAAACTAATGTGGGGAAGTTGTCTAGTTGTCTAGTTTTCTACAAATAGAAGATATGGTTTTAAAACAGGGCTACAGATTCTTTGACCTTCTCCCCATAAGAGGCGGAGTGTATCTGGGAGGGCTTGAATTTGGGTTGGGCTTGTGACTACTTTGACCAATAGCATATGGTGGAAGAGACACGATGTGACTTCTGAGACTTTGAAGAATACGGAAAGCCATGCAGCTTTTCCTTTGTTCTCTGGGAGATTCCCTCTCTGGTCCTGAGCCACCCTCTTGGAATTCCAGCTACCCGAAGCTGTCCTGCTAGGGAGGCCACACCTAGGTACCTGTAGGAGATAGTCCCAGCTGAGCTCAGCCTTCCTGTCACCCCTGCCAAGATGTCCTGTCTGGGAGTGAAGCTCTCTTGCCCCTGTAGGCCAGCCCAGCCACCAGCTGAATGTCCCTGAGTGTCCTCAATTAACAGTACATGAAAGCAAACAAACAAACCATACAGGAAAGCAGAAGAATTAACCAAGCCCTGCTTGAATGCTCAACCTACAAAATCAAGAGATATAATAAAATTATAAAATTATAAAATAAAATAAAATAAAATTGGTTGTTGTTTTAACCCACTAACTTTTGAGATGGTTTGCTTCACATTAATGGATAACTGGAAAAGAAATAGTTTTAGTTTTGGTATAAGAGTCCTCTTAACTCTTGCCATTGAAGAATTTTATTTGTGTGTGTCAAGGAAGTTGAGAGAGCATAAAGGACATTCAAAAGTCAAGAAAGCTGGGTTCTTGTATCAATGTCATTTCTTCCTAAATTAATCTATAAAGTAATCTATCTCAATAAAATAGTAGTAGAATTTTTTGGAGGGAGTTTTGACTGGTTCCGTGGCTTTCCGATGTTCTTATGGAGAGACAGTGATGTGAGAGTTGATAGGAAAATTATGGTGGAAAGAGGACAAAGAGGAGGGCCCAATCTTACTCAGATGTTAAAATACACCATAGAGTAAAGGGAATTAAGACAAATTAGTTCCAACACAGGAAAGGCAGGCAAATTAGCAGAATAGAATCGAGACCAGAGATAGAGGTAAATATTTATGGGAATTTG
The DNA here is from genome assembly GCF_029215605.1 of Mirounga angustirostris. NCBI lineage: Eukaryota > Metazoa > Chordata > Mammalia > Carnivora > Phocidae > Mirounga > Mirounga angustirostris. The sequence continues at coordinate 137,615,587 of NW_026991709.1, read as the reverse complement.
GTATACAATAAAGATGGCATTCAGAACAATGAGAAGAGGATGGATTATTCTTTAATTAATGTTGGGTCAACTGCCTAACTATTGGGGAAAAAATAACAAAGTGGAATACATAGCCACTACTTATGCCAAAATAAATTCCAAATGAATCAAAGATTCCAGTGTAAAAACAAACCATGAAAGTACCAGACAAGTTTTTAAAAATAACTCTGGACTGCATAAGGCCTTTCTAAGCAAGACATGAAACTCAAAAGCCATCAAAGACAGATGTTAATGTGAGTACGTAATAATTGAAACTTTCTTTAAATGCAAAAAAGAAAAATTTCATCAGCAAAGTCAAATAACAAACACCACACTGGAAAATATAGTAGTAACACAAATGACAAATGAAGGCTTATTTAGCTACTCTATAAAGAATTCTTATGAATCAATAAGAAAAAGACCAATCATCAAATAGTAAAATGTGCAAAGCGTTCATTCATTTATTCATCACATATCTACTGAGCAGCTACTAGGAGCCCATCGGAGCCCATCACTATTCTCTGTGCTGAGGACACAGCAGTGAATAAAATGAGTTCTTCACCCAAGGAGCTTCCATTCTAGTAGGCAGATACAAATGACAAAAAATGAACAAGCAAATACATCCCATTTCAGGTAGTGATCAAGTGAAGCAGAGGAAACTAAAGCAAGGCAAGAGGGGAAGTCATCGCTAAAATAGGAAGTTTTCAGAAAAAGAAACAAAGGAGAGAAATGTATGAAAAGATGCATACAGTCAGACTATATTCAATTGCTTGTAGTACCAAGAACAGCAAACAACCTAAAAGTACATCATTAGGGAAATGGTATAGTAAATTACAAATGGAATAAATACAGTGGGATACTATGTAACCCATTTAGAAGAAGAAAGTACATTTGAACATAGCACTATGAAAGGAGTTCAAATTAAGAGCCAAACAAAATGAGCAAGATCCATTTGTTTTTTGTGGTTTTTTTTTTAATTAACATATAATGTATTATTTGTTTCGGGTACAGGTCTGTGATTCATCAGTCTTGCACAATTCACAGCACTCACCATAGCATTACCCTCCCCAATGTCCATCACCCAGCCACCCCATCCCTCCCACCCCCCTCCACTCCAGCAACCCTCAGTTTGTTTCCTGAGATTAAGAGTCTCTTATGGTTTGTCTCCTCTCTGGTTTCGTCTTGTTTCATTTTTCCCTCCCTTCCCCTCTGTCTTGTTTCTCAAATTCCTCATATCAGTGAGATCATATGGTAATTGTCTTTCTCTGATTGACTTATTTCACTTAGCATAATACCCTCTAGTTCCATCCACTTTGTTGCAAATGGTAAGATTTCATTTTTTATGGCTGCATAATATTCCATTATATATATATATATATATATATACTTATATATACTTATATATATATAAGTATATATGTCACATCTTCTTTATCCATTCATCTGTTGATGGACATCTGGGCTCTTTCCATAGTTTGGCTATTGTGGACATTGCTGCTATAAACATTGGGGTGCAGGTGCCCCTTCAGATCACTACATTTGTATCTTTGGGGTAAATACCCAGTAGTGCAATTGCTAGGTCATAGGGTAGCTCTATTTTCAACTTTTTGAGGAACCTTCATATTGTTTTCCAGAGTGGCTGCACCAGCTTGCATTCCCACCAACAGTGTAGGAGGGTTCCCCTTTCTCCACATCCTCGCCAACATCTGTCATTTCCTGACTTATTAATTTTATCCATTCTGACTGGTGTGAGGTGGTATCTCATTGAGGTTTTGATTTGGATTTCCCTGATGCCGAGTGTTGTGGAGCATTTTTTCATGTGTCTGTTGGCCATTTGTATGTCTTCTTTGGAGAAATGTCTGTTCATGTCTTCTGCCCATTTCTTGATTCTATGATTTGTTCTTTGGGTGTTGAGTTTGATAAGTTCTTTATAGATTTTGGATCTATAAAGGGCTATAAAGAATAGCCCTTTAAGCAAGATCCATTTGTAATATGTTCCTTCTTCTATGAAAATAAAAGACAGATACACATGCATGTGTATGCAAGGACCATTTCTGGGTGAATAACAGGCTTTACCAGTGGCAGTCAGCTCTAGGGAGACTCACTTTCCATGGTATACTCTTGAACTTAAAAAAAAAAAAAGTTTAAGTTACACATATATTTTATCTCTATTCTGACAGTAAAAGATACAGAGATTCCAGTCCTGGCACAAGTTTAAGACTGAGAAAGTCGCTTCACCTTTCTGCTTCTCACTTTCCCCAACTGTAAAAAAGAGGAATTTAAATGAAATTATCTCTAAACATTCCTTTAAGCTCTGAGATTTCAAGCCTGAAATATTGGTGTTCTTTGTATATTATTTTCTCTAAGATAAAAAAAAATGAAAGCAGCTAGAAGAAAAACAAAACCATAAAATTGATTTGGGGTTACCAGCCCATTTTGTTTGATTTCAATCTTTAGGCCAAGTGCTACAAAGCAAATAAGAGCCTTATATTTTGGTTAAATTATTGGCAGTCACTGAGAATAATAGCTGGATGCTGAAATTCTTAAGTATGAAGCTCCCTATATTGCCAAAGAATAATTTATTATATGTCTTTCTGTTCCTCTACCCCATTTCCCAAGAAGAAATGTTTTCGGACTGTGGCAATCAGAGCCAGGCTTTGCCGTGAGGCATCTGACATGAGCTCAGGATAAGGAAAGCCTCAAGTACTTCTGTCTTTGTTCTTTCTTGTTTGCATTTTCAGTTTACACCATCATATCTGCTCACCCTTCTAATGAGTTTTTGACCATGAAATCACATTGGGTTGAATTTTTATTAATCATATCTTCAAGTGGTAGGGTCAGAGCTATTTATTGTATAATGATCCAAGTTTTTTTGGCTGAGTTGTAAAAAATCCTTTTAAGAATTTACCTCGGCAATTGTCATAGCTTGGCAGTGCTTGAATAACAAGCAAGAGAAGAATGCCCCTTTTCACATCTCCCTGGAAGTTGGGGCGGGGGGCCACTGAAGGGCCTTTGGTGGTTAAAAGGCCACCATTTCCAGAGTACTAAAGCTTTGTGAGATCTCTGGCATCCTCCTGAGGCCTTTACATCAGCTGTTCTTCTCTGTGGAGCCCACAGGTAGACTTCGAGAGGGTCCATAAACCTCAGCAGGATTGGATGTAGAACTGTAGATGCATGCAAGAGCAACTTTCTCAAATTAAAGCAGCAACAACCACAGAGATGCCATGTTAGGTTCTCAAAGGCATGTATGACTCCCCCAAAAAGATTAGGGACCCACCTGCTGTCAGTATCACTGAGGACTGCTTGTCGTCTCTGGCATCTGACCACAGTGCCGTGCTGGTGCTCTTTCGGGCACCTGAGGAGGGGAGGGGGGCCTTGACCTTGTGATACGGTGAGTGAGTGGAAGAGTCCTGGGCTTAAATTCTACTTCTCACCAACTTGCTTTGGTACCTTGAGAAACTTATTTGGTCACACTGAACCTCAGTTTTCTGATCTTAAAAATGGGCCTCATGATACCTCACTCCTCTGGTTGAAGGTGCTAAAATAGTGTGCTACGAAAAACCTTGTTATTGAGAAGCAGGCCAGCAGCCTTGGCAGCTCCGTGTTAGAAATGCAGAACCTCAGGTTCCACTCAGACCTCTTGAGTCAGAATCTGAATTTTAACCAGATCCCAACATAGTCTAGATTAACTAGTATTTAAATTATTGATTAAAATAAGGCTTTTGACATGTGTCTGGATTTGAAGATGGATTAACTTTCAAGTTCTGCTTTTCATTTTTGCCATATTCTCAGTTTTCTGACTGGTTAACCTGGAGTTGACCACAATCAAAAGAGCATTTTATTTCCATAAGGCACCATTTATTTATTTTTTTTAAGGATTTTATTTATTTATTTGAAAGAGAGAGACACAGTGAGAAAGGGAACACAAGCAGGGGGAGTGGGAGAGGGAGCAGCAGGCTTCCAGCGGAGCAGGGAGCCCGATGCGGGGCTCGATCCCAGGACCCTGGGATCATGACCTGAGCCCAAGGCAGACGCTTAAGGACTGAGCCACCCAGGCGCCCCCATAAGGCACCATTTAGAGAATGATTCACTGTAGTCTCAAAAATGCACTAGCTAAAGCAACCTATTCTAAACAAACCCTCTGAACAAGACTGCCACAGGGGGCAAATGACATTCACCTTGCAGTATATTAGAGAGTTGCTCTAAAGTAGCAGGGACTGGGAAACAGGTCTTGGGAAGCCCTGCAGATCATAGATTCCTGGGACAGATGTCATCAGAGTTCTATCTTCAAGCCAAGTATTAAATGCGAACAAACAAACAAATTATGAGAAACACCATCATTCCCCTCATCCCAGAAAGCAGCAATGCCAGTCACAAAGCTAAAGTTTAGGAGTTTTCAGAATAAGACTCCTGTCTACATTATAATTGCTGAGATTATAGAAGCTCCCCCAAATCCCCGAGCTGCCCCGGGAATGGGTCTCTGTGTGTGTGTGTGTGTGTGTGTGTGTCTTGTGCACATCCTTTCTCCCTCCTGTTGAATATCCTGAGCCTCACTTCCCGGTCGACCTCACCCCAGTTGGCCCTATTCTCTGATAGGGCTGGGCAAGAATTTCAGAGTGGAGAAAATGGTGTTTCTGTACCATTAAATCTCTGTTCCCCACCTCGCTGTCTTTTTTTGCCCTCACACCTAAATGCTTCAGCACACATTCCCTAAGAACAAAGCCAGTCTTCTACATAATCACAATATAGTTATTAAACCTAGGAAATCCAACAATGATATGATCCTATCAATCGACATTCCATATTCAAATTTTGCCAATTGTCCAATAATACTCTTGATAGCAATTTTTTCCCAGTCGGGATCCATTCCACAATATCATGCTGCATGCAGTTGTCTCCTTAGACTTCTCTATTCTGAAACAATTCCTCAGCCTTTATGTTTCTTGACCTTGACATTTTTGGAGGGTACAGGTCAGTTCTTTTTGTGGAATGTCTCTCAGCTTGGATTTCTGATGTTTCCTCAATATTGGATTCCCGTAGTATAGTTTTGAAAGGAAGGAATATCACAATAGTGATCTTGTGTCCTTCTCAGTGAGTTGTATCAGGAAACACATGATGTCAGTTTATTCCACTATTGGTAATGTTAGTTTTGATCACTTGGGTAAGGTGCAAATACCTTGAAACTATACAAATACCATTTTCCTCTTCAAATGTTCACCCACTAATGTTAGCTTCCAGTGATGGTTTTCCAACTCCATCATTCCTTCTGTATTTATTAGTTGGCATTCTACTCTGAAGAAGAGCTTTCACTTTTCTCCTATTTATTTATCCATGGTTTTATTTATATCAGTGTGGACTTACAGATAAATCCCTGACCCTTAGGTCATGAGCCTTCTGTGATCTACGCCTCCCCGCCCCCCGCAACCCCGCCCAAGAATCATGAGAACCACCCAGAGCTTCCATGGAATAGGCTTGGAGCTGCCTGGAGTGGGGACAAGGCAGGGTGGATGAGCATGGAAATCTTCACAGCCATAGGGGATTTGTAGTCTTACTCCCAAACCAAAGTCTTTATCTAACATTTCACTTTTACTCACAGGTTGACACTCTAACCCTGTCTTTGAGATCAGACACCCAGACAGATCACATCATTATGAACCAAATGTCAGTTCCCAATCAGTAATAAGTCTTAGCCTAAAGGCTAGACGATGTTCCAAAGTGTTAGAGAAGTGTACCTTCCCATTATAAGGAAACCCCATGGGTAAATCCTAGTGGCTCTTTATGCTTCACATGTTTTCCCAAAGTAAACATGTTTCTATCTAATTTTTGATAGCATCTGAAGTTCCTTTAAAACTCTTGGCTTAGAAACTTTGAGAGCAGGGCATAAGACGGCCATCTCATGGGTGGTGTACTCATCCCTGTTACTGAGAAATCGTTTAAAAAAATTTAGCAAAGTGTAGCAAAGGACTGTGGTCAGCTTCATTGCCAAAGTCTCAGTATTTATAATTTGCTATGCAGACTTTATTAGATTGTGCTTTATTTAAATTAAGAATTTTTTTTAAATGGACTTCTTAATTAAGTGGCTTGCTAGTAGCAAGGTTGTATAGGGGTTTCTCGTTTCTTTTTTACAATATGGAATTACCTGTCAAATATATAAAGTCAGGAATAAATGATTAAACACATCATCCTGTACTCTTTCCTTCTGCATCTGCCAGTGCCACGGTGAGCCTTTTGTGGTAGCCGTGCTGACAGTCATGGTTCAGGAAAGTGACAAAGTAACTAGAAACCCCATGAAAAATGAAGATGCTTTAGCATGTGCACTGGTGTGCCTGTTAAAATAATTGTGACTACCCTATGGTCCTAGCTTCAATATGGTAGCCTCATTTCTTTGTACTGCTTTCGTTTCCTTTCAAAGCACTATAGAGATTACTCTCTTGCTCACTTTTGCCTGTGAGCTGGACAACATTAATTGCTGTAGGACTGGGGACTTATGCCGAGGGAATTCATGAGCGCGTTCACGTTAACTGTGCAGGCTTTCAGCTAGGCCATCTAAGCCTTTAATGTTATTTATAAACTATAGTTTTAAATTAGTCCTTACAGCCCATGTGAACAATATATGTATATAAAAAAAAGAGTTTTGTTTTTTTTTAAATGTGGTCTTCCTTCATGCAGGTATGTCCAGAAGCTAAGAAGCCATGTTTCATTTTACTTTGCATAAGATTCAGTGATCTATCCAGTCTTCCTTTTCTCCATGTTAAGCTAGAAATTTAACTACTGAAGTTGTCATTAAAGAGAAAATGGACAAAGTTTCCAGATATTTATGAATCAATGAATCAACAGACTAGAAATTATGAAGAAATGCATCATTACATTTTTTACAATGGCTTTTATTTATCTAGCTGTAAAAGCAATCCGTGCCTGTAGTGGAAACTTTGAACAACAAAAAAAGAATAAAGACATTTAATATTCATCCTTGATTTTGCTAGCTGCTGTTTATAATTCCTCTTAACATTTTGGAATGTTTCTATGAATCTTTCTCTATGCATATATAATATTTACCCTTGTGCTTAAAAAATGGTTGAATTCATATTTTGTGTGTATAGTTTTTGACCTGCTTTTACATTTAACATGTTATTGTATTTCTCATGTTGTGATTTGTAAGTACTAGCTTTAATGGCTACACAATTACTTTTTAAAGTATTCCCCCCAGTTTGGAACTTACAGGCTGCTTCTGATTTCATACTACTAAGACAAATACTTCTGTAGACATTGGTGCCTGAAAATCATAGTCTGTATTTTTTGGTTATTTCCCTGGAAGCATCCATGCTTTCTTAGAGCTAAAGTAGAAACAAAGCTTAGGATCCATTTCAGCCCTGATAAATTCCTTATCATTTGCGAATCTTTTTTTGCAAAAGGAATGACCAGTCGGGTTCACATCCCTCTTTGGCCCACAACCTTGTCCTCACAAGGACAGCTTTACCAAATTGCACCATAGTGGTTGTCCCAAACCATGTTTTCCTTTCGTTGGGTGTGGAAAATAAGCCAGGATGGCACTTGCCCAAAAATGATCCAAGAACCTTTTGTAGAGAAAGTCACGTTCCATAGGACAGAATTTTAATATAAAAGTTTTATTAAGGTGAAATTTGTTCCTGCACCAGAAAGGTCAGTTTATTCTCACATGCCCCGACGAGTTCCTTCCAACATGTTTGCTAGCTCTTCTGTAGGCACACAGTTTCAATGACCTGAGAAAGACTTTACACCCTGTAAAGAGAGATAAAGGAAACTCAAGACCATGAACTCCTTTATCACAGCGATGCACATAGATGCTCACACCATTCTTCACTGTCAATTGCAGAACTCTTTGTTCCTCTTTCAAAAAGTGTCTTTGTGTTTCTCAGAATGAGCTGGCTCTCTCTCTCCCAGCTGTCGGAAATGCAAGAGAACTTCATGGAAAGCAAGAGTATATGTAGTCCCCTGTAGGGTTAGAGGTGAGCTCCTGTCACTTCATCCCAGTTGCCATCTGCTCTCAGGTGCACTGGTGCTGCAGACATTGTTACGGTGGTGGGACAGGAAGTGTCTCTCTTACAGCTATTGAGCTTCCTATTCCCAGAGAAGCACAACCCGGCACCTTCGGAGGACCTTTCTTCTCCTGGCTTTGCTCTGACTGATTCACAGTGTGACTTTGAAAGCGTTAAGGACTTGTTCTGGAAAAGAGTATGACAACTTATAAAGCACGTACACTATAATAAGTTAACATAAATTACAACAGAAAAAGAACAAGAAGGCAAAGGAAAACAAGGATAGACACTAAAAACGAGCCGGAGGTTAGGTTAATATGCAGAATGTATACCATTATTCATTTAATAGCGTTTTATTGAATGCCTAACATTTGCCAGAACTCTGGACTTGTTTCTCAAACTTAGTTGCAACAAAACATTAATCGTCTATGACTCCATCTAGTAAGTGGTCACCATTTTTAATGAAATAGGATGTGAAGGTTAGAACAGAGTAGAACAGAAAATATCACAGGGCATTGCACAAATTAAGGTCATTATTCACTAAAAACGTATGTTTCAAGTTTATGTGTGTCTTTGTGTATCTTTGTGTATCTTTCTTATCATGGTCATAGTAAAAGAAAGTGAAAAACTCTGTCCTACAAGTACACACATATCTAGGGCTGAGTTTTCTAGAAGTCAATGAGAAGAGGGAAGACATCAGTTACACAATTTTTGCTGCTCATCTCCTGCAAGAAGAACATATTCTTCACAAAGAGAAAAAAATGAATAACATACTCTACAACTCCTTTACAAAAAACCCTGGTAACTTAAAGCTGTTTCTTTCAGCTTCCTCCCTTTCCCCACCCCATAGAGGTGACAGCATAGCTCTACATTTTGCAAGATGTCTGAAATTTCCCCTGATGTATGCTTTAGACCCTATCATAATTCTTTACCATGTCTGTCTGTGTTCTTATTAATACTAAGTAGGAAACACACATGTGATATTTCTTAAAGTTTTCATAAACTTATGCTTTGAAGCAGAACATGCACATACATTCCATTAAAACACATATATACATTCTATTAAAAATGGTGGTCACAGGGCGCCTGGGTGGCTCAGTCATTAAGTGTCTGCCTTCGGCTCAGGTCATGATCCCAGGGTCCTGGGATAGAGCCCCACATCGGGCTCCCCCTGTTCAGCGGGAAGTCTGCTTCTCCCTCTCCCATTCCCCCTGCTTGTGTTCCCTCTCTTGCTGTCTCTCTCTGTGTCAAATAAATAAATAATAAATAAATAAATAAATAAATAAATAAATAAATAAATAAATAAATAAAATCTTTAAAAAAAATGGTGGTCACTTACTAAGATGGTTTCATGGACCATTAATGTGTTGCAATTCAGTATACAAATCATTAACATACAGCTTGATAAGTTTTCACAAAACATATACACCAATGTAACCACTAGTTAGATCATGAAATGGAACACTGACAAGAAGGACACACTCTTCATGTCCCCATTCATTCTCTCCCCAAAAGACTGAACTCTCCTGAATTCTAAAACTAGAGATTAATTTTGCTTTGTTTTGAACTTTATATAAAAGGCTCATGTAGGATGCATTTCTGTGTCTGACTTATTTTGTTCAATATTATGTTTGTGAGATATTCCATCACTGGTGATTTATTTTCCATTGTATACATATTGCAACTTTTTCTCCATTCAACTATGATGAATATTTTAATTGTTTCCAGCTTTTGGCTATTATGAAAAGTGCAGCTCTGGACATTTTACATGGGTTATTACTGAACATGTATACACAGTTTCGTTGGCTTTGAGGTTGGAATTTCTGGTTCATAACCATATTATTCAGTTTCAGGAGATACTGTAGAAAGGTTAAAGTGATTATATTCTCACCAGCAGTGTGTAAGACTTCCCATTTCTCCCTATCTTCTCCAACACTAGGTATTGGCAGTATTTTTTATTTTAGCTATCCAGTGGAGTGTATAGATAGATACTTCCTTGTGTTTTTAATTTGCATTTCCTTGATAAATGAGGAGGTTGAGCACTTTTTTACATGCCTGTTTGCACTTGAATATCCTCTCTTGTGAGGATACCCAGTCTTTGGCTATTTTTCATTGGTTTACCTTTTTCTTATGGATTTATAGGAGCTTTCTATATATTCTGAATATGATTCCTTTGTCACCATATATATTGCAAATATTATTTTGCACTTCTCTCATTATGGTGAGCAGAAATTCCTAACTTTAATTACTTATTTTTCCTTTATTGTTGTTCATTTGCGTTTTTATTTTGTTTCTTTTTTCTTTCTTTATCTCCTTTTTCCTTTCTTGTTAGTGCTTTTTGTGGCATGTTTAAGAAATCTTTGTTACCTAAAAATCATTAATCTATTTACCTATGTTACATTTAGACCAACAGTCCACCTGGAATTGATTTTTCTGTGTCCTGTGAAATGATACCTACCACTGCTTATTCAAAGCCATCCCTGTCTTGCTGCAATGCAGTATCATCTCTAATGATCAATGATGATATATGGATGGGTCTGTTTCTAGACTCTCTTTTGAGTTCTTTTGATCTATTTGTTTATCCTTGTGTCAACCATACTATGTTGGTTACTGTAGATTCATAATACTGAAACTGGTAGTATTAAGTCTTCACATGTTCTTTCTCAATGTTGCTTTGGCAACATTCTGGCCCATTGCTTTTCCACATAAACTTTAGTATTGGTTTGCTAACTTCCACTAAAAAATACTTACGTGATTTTGATAGGGATTATATTGAACTGATTTGGGGAGAATAAATCTCTTTACAATATTGATTCTTCCAATCTATAATTGTGTACTCCCACCTTCTTTTTTATTTTCAGTAAGGTTGTTTGGTTTTCTGTGTAGAGGTCTCTCATATCTTTTTATTAGATTTAATTTTTAGGTTATGTTTTTATGCTAATATAAATGCTATAATTTACTGAATTTTATTTTCTGTTTGTTGTTGCTATATAGCAATCCAATTGAATTGTATATGTTGATGCTATATCCAGTGACCTCGCTAAATACACTTACTAATTTTAATAATTTCTTTGTAGATATTTTGGATTTTCTCATACAAATTATAATGTCAGAGAATAATCGTGCTTTTATCTCTTCTTTTTGTTCAGTCTTTTTTTTTTCCTTATTGCAGTAGCTAGGACCTCTAGCATATGTTTTTTTTTAATATTTTTATTGTTATGTTAATCACCATACATTACATCATTAGTTTTTGATGTAGTGTTCCATGATTCATTGTTTGTGCATAACACCCAGTGCTCCATGCAGAACGTGCCCTCTTTAATACCCATCACCAGGCTAACCCATCCTCCCATAGCATAGTGTTTAATAAAGATGGTTATAGAAGGTATCTTGGAATGTTTCCTAGTCTAAGAGCAAATTTTCAATATTTATCATTAAGTAAGATGTTTGTTATAGGTTTTATCAGATTGAGAAAGTTTCCTTCCAATCCTAGTTTGCTGAGAGTGGTTATCGTGAATAGATTTGAATGATAGCAAATGCTTTTTTCCATATCCATTGAGATAATCATATGCTTTTTTCCACTTTTCTGTTAATAGGATGCTTTACATTGATTTTTGAATTTTAAACCAACATTCTATTTCTAGAATAAATTCCTCTTGCTCATAATGTGAATCACTTAAAAAACATCTCAGGATTTAGTTTGCTAATATTTTGTTTAGTATCTTTCCCCTAAATTCATATGTAATATTAGTTTGTAAAGTTATTTTTTATAATGTTCTTGCTGAGTTATGGGATCAAGACTATGTTGACCTCATAAAATGAGTTTCATATAATGAATTGAGATATGATCCCTCTTTTTCTATATTATGGATGAACTATGTAAGACTGGTGTGGTGTTCCCCTTAAGTGTGTGGTAAAATTCACCAATAAAGCTGTTCAGGACTGGAGAGTATTTTGTGAGGAAATTTTTAAGTACAAAAAAGTCAATTTCTTGAAGGATATAGGACTATTCACATTTATTATTATTTTCTTGTTTATTTTCCTGTTTGGGCAAATTTTTTTTGGTGTTTTATCCATTTCATCAATATTTTCAAATATTGCCATAAGGTATTCATAGATCCTCTTATCTTTTTAATGTCTCTAAAATCTATAGTGAAGCCCTTTTTTATTCCATATTTGTAATTTTTTGCCTCCTCTTCTTTTTTCTCAATTAACCTGGCTACAGGCTCATGGGTTTTGTTAGTATTTTTCAAGAAGAAATTTTTGGCTTGGGTTATTTTCTCTATTACATCTCTGTTTTCCATATCATTAATTTCTAGTTATTATTTTTCCTTCTACTTTAATTTGGTATTGTCTTTATGACTTAATGAGATAGATAAGTCATTAATTTTCAGGCTTCCTTTATTTCTAATGGATGCATTTAAGTATATGCATTTCCCTCCAAGGACCCTTTTAGCTGCAGCTTACACATTTTTTTTTTTTAGATTTTATTTATCTATTTATTAGAGAGAGAGTGTGTGTGTGTGCGTGCATGAGAGAGAGAGAGAGAGAGAGAGTGGGGGAGGGGCAGAGGGGGATGGAAAGGAACAAGCAGACTTCCTGCTGAGCACAGAGCCTGACACGGGGGCTCAATCCCAGGACCCCAAGATCATGACCTGAGCCCAAACCAAGAGTTGGTCACTTAACCAACTGAGCCACCCAGGTGCCCCAAGCAGCTTACATATTTTGATATGTCATGTTTTCTTCACATTTTGGTTCATAATATTGTTTAATTTTCACTGTACTTTACCTTAACCCATGAGGTAATTAGAAGTATACAGCTTAATTAATTTCAAACATTTGTGATTTTTTTGGTTATTGTTTTATTATCAATTTCTAGCTTAATTCCTCTGTGGTTAGAGAACATACTCGATATGATTTTTGATCTTTGAAATTTTTCCAGGTTTATTTGTTGCCCAGAAAATGCTAAATTTTGGTAAATGTTTAATGTGCATTCTGTGTATTCTATAGTTGTTGGTCACAATGTTCTAAATAGATTAAGTCAAATTTAGTAATCACATTATCCAGATCTATATCCTAATTCATCTTAAAAAGAACATTCTACCAGTTACTGATAGAGATACATTGAAATCTTCCACTCTGATGGTGGATTTGCTTACTTTTTTTTTTTTTTTTTTTTTTTTTAGTTTTACCCATGTTGGCTTTATATATTTTGAGACTTTGTTATCAGGTGTGTTCAGATTTTAAATTGTTATGTCTTCCTATGGATTGATTTTTTTTTTATCATTTTGTAATATCCCTTTGTATCTCTAACAATATTTCTTATCATTAAGTTTATGTGTCTGATATAAGTACAATTTATATGCATTTCTCCAATCCTTTTTCTCTTTCAAATGTTGTGTTCTTATACCCAAAATGTGTCTCATTTAAGCAGCATTTAACTGGGACTTTTTTTTTTCAATTTAGTACATGTATATTACTTGAAGTGTTTAGTCTATTTGTATTTCGTGCAAGTACTGATATATTGGGGTTATAACCTATGATATTACTCTTTGATTTTTTTATCTGTCCCAGCTGTTTAGTGTTTATTTTCCTCTCCTTTGTTTCCTTTTTTTAAATTAATAAGGTGCTTTGTCTCAATTGACTTCTTAGTCATATATTCTTTTACTTTTTTTTAGTGCTTCCACTAAAAATTACAAATTGTATCATTAATTTATTGGTGTATAATATAAACTGTGACTGACTACTTTCCAGAAAATGTAAGGGACTTAGACCATTTTAATTCCATTTACCCCTCCCACCTTTTGTGTTATTATTGCTTATAGTTCAATCTTACATACATTTTTAAACTATAAGAAATTACAATTATTGTTCTAAAGAGTTAATATTCATTTAGATTTGCTGCACATTTGCCATTTTTATTGCTCATCATTCCTTCCTGTATTTCCAAGTTCCCATCTGGATTTTTTTTTTTTTTTGTCCTTTTACCTAATTTTTATTTATTTATTTATTTTTTAACATTGGTCTGCTGGTAGAAAATTCTCTTAGAATTGCTTATCTGAAAAAGTCTTCATTTTGTCTTCATTTTTAAACAACTTTATTGAGGTCTGATTGATATAAAATAAACTGAGTGTATATAAAACATACAATTTGGTAGAGTTTGATATATGTATACACTGTTAAAACATCACCACAATCAATAAAATGAACATATCCATTACCACCAAAAGTCTTCCTATGCCGCATTTTGATTCTCCAAATGCAGAGCATAACTTTGAGGGCATTTGGGACAAACCCATCTTTTCCTGGGCCTTTGCATTGGGTTCAGCATGGAACTAAAAAAAAAAAAAAAAAAAAAAAAAAAGTCTTCCACTTTCTTGGGCCAGTATAATAATAACAATGACAGCTAATATATATCATGTTTATATGTGCCAGACACAGTTCTAAGCACTTCACATATTTTAGTACTTGATTTATTGAATTTACTCTTCATCACAACTTTATGAATTGGGTATTATTATCAGGCCCATTTTACCATTGAGGAAGTGAGGTAGAAACTAGAGGGTGTCTCAGGGCATGAAAAAATATGTGCATCCTTTGGCCTGGTGAAAATCTTCTACCTGGAGATTCACCAGTGTCTCAGTACTAAGCACAGATGTGTTATTTTTAATCTTTTATTTTATTTTTATTTTGGAAAATTTGGAAAATAGAGGTAGGTATCCAGAATAAAATTTAAATCACCAATAATCCAACAACCCAAAGATTACATCTTCTGGCAATTAATTGTATCCTTTGAGTCTTTTGCTATTATAGATAATACCACATGAACATCCTTGTCATTTTAGCCTTGTATATAGCCATAATCATTTATTTAAGATAAACTCTGAGAAGTAGAAATACTGAATAAAAGAACATGAAAAACGTCAGGCTTTTAATGCACTCACTAATGTTTTACTAGTTGAATGGGTAAAGGTGTGGGGGGAGAGTACACAGTAAGCAGATGAATATCAAGGTGAATGAATGTCAAAGAAGTCACATGTAAGAAAGAATAATTCCAATACCACAGTACAGGCAAGAAAGCCTCCAAAGGATCTCTGATGTGATGATTTTGTATATTTGTTTATTTTTTTCCTTTTAGAAAAAATGGAGTTTAATTATTTTGAATAAATAGCTTTCTTTTGGTAGATACCACTGGGTTTGGATATAGACTTTTACGGTCTCTTTTGTTGTTTGTTATTACTGTTAATTATGTTGCTCCAATTACAGTTGTGTTCACTCAATCGAAAGAATCATCACCAAGTTCATTCTGGTATAGAATCTGGACTGACAGCCTCAATGCCCAGCTTCTGCTATTGCTCCTTCATGGGTAGCGGCTTCCCTGCCATGCTTTGTTTGGAGATCCTCCGGGGTTGGTTCTGTGGGGTGATGAATGCCATCTTTGTTTAAGGGGGCAGGAGGGAGAATAATCTAATTCTACCAAAGAGAGACAACAGTAAACCGATCCTGTGTTTCCATTGCTGTTGGAAAAAGAACAGTAAATGACAGCAAAATTGAGTAGCTTGATACTTGCACAGTATAAATTACCCAGCGGAAGAGATGTGTCGAGCAGGAGAGTGAGGATTTGATCTCTGCCTTTCAGTTTGCAGTCATTGTCAACCGCGAAGTACAAAAGTTGGCCCAGCAAACCTTGGCTTCATCCAGGATGCCAGGGAGAGAGCCAAGAGATTTTTTTTCCCCCTGCGGTTGCTCAGGATTGGTCTTTGGTGAATATGTTTACATCGGTGAATAAAGTTAGAGTACTTTAGTCATTTTGCTACAGTAATGTTTTTCAAACTGTGGGCTGTGCCCTATTAGAGGGTAATGAAATCAATTTAGCAGGTCATTGCTAACTTTTCTGTAATGAAATAGTATATACAACAGAATAGAAAAAGATAGAGTTGAAAGGAATAGAAAATATCCAAGTGCAAGACAGAAGTAAGAATATTATTTTGTAAGACTTCTGTTTTAGTTAGATATATACAGGCACATCTATATATATGTACTTGTGTTGCAGATTAAAACATACCTTTTATTGTGGGTCATGGTCAAGTAATTACTGCCAGGAATATTTTAGATTTAGAGATGGGTTTTTTTTTTTTTTCTAGGAATATTTTTGTATATAGACAATTTTCCAAAAGTTGCTTGGAATTGAACAGATCAGACTTTGGGGTTTGGGGTTGAGGTGAGCAGAGAAAGTCTTCATATTGACATGGATAGTAATTATCTTCTTGCTGATCAAAACTCCAAGTAGAAAAGAGGCAGACACTTTCTCCTCTGCTGTCCTGGCTTCTGTTCCCTTGCAGTGTAGTCAATAAACCTCTATCTCCTTTAAAAAACAAAGCAAACAAACAAACAAAAACTCCAAGTAGAAAAAAATTTGGCTTTTCTGAATCTGTCTTTATTATGGTCCTATATGGAAAGTAACTCTGATAACGACACCTCTTTGAAAATGTCAGCTAGAAAACACCCCAAGGTGAGAAAACCACCATAGTGCCATTCAGATACCAAACCAAAGCTCACCAGACTGACAAGAGGATGGCTCATGCTAGTACTATACACCTACTTGCCTGTGATTGGGGTTAAGAATTTACCAGTGAAGATACTAGTAATTGATGGTAATAATGTGCTAATTTCAAAATTTTATGATGATAATTTCATAATAAAATAAGTTTTCATGGATCCAAGTTCCCCCCCCATTCAGCTTTATTTAAATCTGTGTTAATTGATTTAAGTTAACATTAAATAGACTCTTGAACTTGGGTAACATCTAGATAGTGGCCCAATTGTATATAAGTAAGTTCCCCAAATGTGGGAAATATGCATATAATACATAGATACAGATCATATCAGTATGTAAAATGTTCTTCCAAATATATCCATTCATTGGTAATTCATCCATATGAAACTAAAGAACAGTCAATACAATGAATAAAAATAGTTGCTCTAAAGAACAAGGCAGTGGTTTGCCTGGGGTGCTATTTGAGAAAGATTTGGAGATGGTGTTTAGACTCAGCAATAAGGAAAGGCTGCATTTGATTAGTGATATCTGTGATGAACATGGATGGTATCTCGGTTGCATGGATTGCTTTTCTCTGTTTTATATGGGGAGGGAAAAGAGCAGCAGACAGATCTAGCCCAGAGTTAAACCCTTTGGCATCTCTCATTCTCATTTTATTTCTGTTCACATTCATGTAGATTATTTGTTTAGATAGTGCCTCATAAATGTTTGCCTGTTTACTCCTTCCATTACCACTGCTACTGTTAAATTTTTGATCTTCATTAAAAGAAGTATTTATAGGAGCTTTCAAGATCGCTTCCCCGCTGCTGTGCTTACCATTTTTGATAGGATCAGGGGTCATGGGCTCCACTGAAAGCCATGTGAAAGCTACATACCATCTCTCGGAAAACTGAATGCTTACACAAAGTCCTGCCAGTTTGTTCAGAAGGGTTGTGAATTCTCTGAGGTCTGCACTTAGTTAAAAACCCCTAGTCTAGTTGTCTCTCTCCAATCTATGTCCCTCCAATCTCTATCAGAGTAACGCTCCTAACGTGCATGTTTACTCTCTGCTCAGAATCATCTTGTTTCCTGCTGTCTTCAGAACAGGAGTCCAGTCTGATTGGAATCCAGACTCCAAGTTCTCACTTTTGTAGCCCCATCGTCCCCTCCCCACCCCTGCCTCCTCCTCCCAAATGCACAGCCTTCTAAGCCGAACCAGCACACATGCTTGGCAGAGACAGCTGACATGAGTCAACTTCATTCGGTGTCTCTCAACTGCGACAGGCTCGCTGACGCATCTTCTCATGGCAATCACAGGGAAGCAAGAGAAAACACATGAGCGTAACAAGAACTTTTTCAGACTGCTCCAAGCAGCATACATGATAATGTTGCATTGGCCAAAGCAAGTTATATGGCCAAAACCAGACTCAAAGGGGACAGTAAACTAGATTCAGACTCTTTAGTGCAACATTACGTGACAAAAAGGTAGGTACAGGGAGGGGTTAAGAATGTAGGCCATAATGCAATATAGTCTGTCTCAGACTTCAGAACTGACACTAAAGAGATGGATAAATAAACGGATGACATTATTATTTTTTTTTGCCATATTAACCCTTTTAAAACAAAAACTTTGCAATAAAATACACATGGTGTTTTTGCTCGTTTGTTCGGAATGTTTCATTTGTACATAGTTACTGACTGAAAAAGAAATTGACCAAGTAAAGAGCCATTTACAAATAACATATTAATAAACCAAGTTAAAGGAACTTTATTTATTCTTTAACCTTCAATTTGCATTAATTGGGAGCAGTCACGGGAAATCGTGCCAATTTCACCTCAGGTCAGATGGCTCAACAAAATGAACTATTTCATGCCTAGAAATAAATATATTCCAAGTATAAACATGAATCAGTTACAAAACAGATTCTTTTGAAAGTACAAAATAACCACACTGTTAATATATTTGTGCCCCAATTAAAAGTGTGTAAAGAGCACACATTCTAGGCTAAAGTTGTCCCAGGGAGTGATTCTCATTTTTGCTTTGAATCTCATGTAAATAACTGGGCAGGCTCCTTTGAGCCATGAGCAAATTCATGGCCCCCAGTTTTCTAAAGAGAAGAAGAATTCAAAATGGGTATGCTTAAGTTGGAAAGGTCTGGGGCTTGATCTTGCTACTTTAAATTTCCTTCATCACTAAGAAATCATTTGAATTTGTCTAGTTGGAGTACTCTAATTTGGTTTGAGGCACATGATGAAAGAGATACTCTCTGTAGGGATTATGGCAAAATTTGGAAGCACCCTCAGTCGCATTGTTTTTCAATTTCCTTCTCTGCAGTTTTATCTTAAAACCTGGGCCTGTTCTTAGTAATTCATGATATCTTACTACCAGGGTGAAATTCCTGGCTAGCTGCTTCTTCACTGTTTGACTTTGGGCAAAAATGTTAAACCTTCCCGTGCCTCTCCTCTCCTCATCTGAAAAATGGTCATATGATCATTGTGAGGATTAAACTAAGTGAAATTAGGTAAAAGATTAGCACAACCCAGCCCACAAAATGTTCTTAATAAAGGTTATGTATAAGATGCTTATTATTATGAATCATGACGTGAGAATTTTTAGGTTGTTTTCACTGAGTCAGGTTCACATATATTCTTCAAAATCTAAATCAAACTTATACCCTCAAAAAATAAATGGTATTTTCCTACAAAAAGGCACTGATGTTTTTAAATATCAATGTCAAGGATAGTGGTGTATAGTTACTTATATTCACATAAAGCCACAACGACAGTTACAAACACTATCTTCTTCCTGGGCTTGTCCATTTATTCTTTGAGAACGCTTTTAGAATACGCTTCTTAAAAATGTCTTGGTCTTCAGCCTCGTGCTATCCGATTTTCTGATGTTCTAGCAAACAGTGAGGTGATATTGATGGCTTAGGATTTAAAGTCTGTTACAAGAGCAATGGACAGAGACTGATGAAAGCAGGTAAATACAACCCCAAAGTCTTACGTCCTGTTGTTTTAAGAGGGAGGAAAATGAATAACAAGCCGATCAATTTTTAACAAATCTGTTTTGCCTTTTAACACACCAAGCGTCCCTTCTGCTTAGAGTCATGGAGTAAAAGAGCCACAGTGAAAACAAGACACAACAGCATCCTGAGGAGCTCAGAGTCCATCACAGAGGAAACTCACACATCCACACATGCTTATGCACGCCCACACACACCCAACAATCACTTTAATGACGTAACAAGTGCTTTTATGGTGCTATAAATGTTGGGTGTTGAGTGAAAAGACAATGACTTGAGCATATATTCATCCGATGTGGCAGCTACAGGGAATGTGACAGACCAACATGGTTAGCTCTCACATAGACAATGTCAAGTCAAAAATGGAGAATGGTAGATATACATGTACAGAGATTCATATCATAGAGATAAATTTGAAATGCACAAGCACCGTTCATTGTCCTGGATGCATATATTGTATGTAAATGTAAAAAAAAAAAGTGGACTAGAAAAATAGAAATTCATGGTCTGGCCTAAGAGTGGGGTTGTCAAGATTATACCAATGCTCTCTATTTTTTAACTAAAAAAAAAAAAAGCAGCTACGACAAAATTTATCAATGGTCTATTCGAGGCAGCAGGAACGCAGACATTTGCTCTACTAACCTCTGTTTTTCTGAGTTCTAAGTTCCTCACAACAACCACAAAAATTGCGGGACCACAGTTAACTGAAAAGCAGCTTCTTGCTTATTCTTCACACAGACTCTCCGAACCATCTTCTGCTCAACAACTAGATGCCACGGTCTGTTTGGCCGTCTCCTTCACCTGTTTATATGTGTGAGAAGTATCCCCAGCATGATCACACTGAACACAATCTAGACAGCTCCATAGTTCCAAGCCCGGATACGGCCCCTGATGAATTCCTGTCATTTCACCACAAGGCATGGCTGACTCTATTGGTTGAGACATATCCTGGGAACCGTGCTCTGAGGCCCACCGTACCTTCGTTAGCACAAAATCTCTAAACTGTTTAAGATTTACGTTTGCCTTGTAACCATCTTCCCAGGCTGGCAATCCAAAGCTCCTGAGTCTTGTCCACAGCAAAGTAGGTCTTTGGGATCCACAAACGTTGTCCTATGCCTATGATGTGTTACTAAACTTCTGTGCTCAAGTTCCTTTCTCTGAAACCATTTCCCCTTTGGAATGAGAGTTTTATCTCAGTCTAATTTGCATTTATTCAGAATCAGAGACAGCTCTGAAACCGAACCCTATTTAAGCATAGATAGAAGAGCAGTTGCAGGTTAAACAAATGTTGGGGAACTTAAAAAAAAAATGAAAACAAAAACAAAACACATCTATTTACCTTCTGTGTTTCCTTTTTTCCAGATCTGCGGTTTCCCTCCCATTGGCCGGCCTGTGTGGGTGCCAACTTCTGCACGTGATTTAATGGATCAGAAGGTCAGATGTCAGGCTTGACTTGGCTGTTTGCAGACTCGTGATCTTTATGATTAATTGTCACTTTTTAGCACTAGGGGAATTACCTTCTAATTTGTGGCATTGTGACTGTTGTTATTTAACATAGTTGTGACCTCTGTAAGTATTCAGGAGGAATATAAAACATTAAAAGGGCTGGAAAAACATAATGGAGAAAAGGAAGTCTGCAAGAATTAATTTAGGGCGAGAAGAGTAATAATCGGACAAAGAGAGAGAGGAGCCGTATTTCATTTGTTATGTGGGGAAGTTGTGCTCAAGAAAGATCTAGAAGCCCTCTCCAACTGCCTTTTCCTTGGGTGCTAAAAGAAAGTGTCAGGAGTAGCTAAGTGGTGGGTTAGAGCCCGTGGGATAGGGCTCGGCACCTGCACAGTGCACATCCCCTTGCTTCCCAGACAAGCTCTCAATTCTCCTGCTGGTCTGCAGATGTTTGGTAATGTCAAGCAGCCTGTTTGGAAGGCTAGGTTATAATTTGGAACCCAGTTTGTTTACATTATTATAACAACAGTTTCAGTTTGTCTCTGCAGTTAAGATTATGTCAGCACTTTCCTTTCTGTGTTTATTATTTTTAGCAGTTTGAAAGCTAACCGTGAAAAATGGCTTTCTGGCTGTCAGGTGACATTCCGGCGGGGCCGGGGTCTGGTGAAGTCTATAGAGATGCTCCTGAGCTGTGAGAGTGGGTCTTTTGAATGCTGTCTTTGTGCCTCCCTTTGCCCAGGGCCTCTGGCTTATTGTCTAGGCGCCTCAGTCCGGGTGGCGCTATCTGATGGTAACCACTACTAATATTACAGTGCTCAGTGCCCAGGCCCTCCCTGGGGGCCCCCAGTCTGGCTGCCTCTGTCTCCCAGCCCTCCCTCAAGGGAGCCAGTCAAAGCTCTCATATCAGAAAGCACTATTTGCAATTTATAGAATGTTCAAGGGAAAAGTATCAGTGAGGATCACCTGGGCCTGTGGTTCTCTAACTTTTTTTTTTTTTTTACAAAGAACCCTTTTCCCACACGAAATCTCCCAGGGAATCCCAATTTGTAAGACATGGAAAAGTACAGCTGTTCTGTTTGAAGGGGAGGAGGGCTGCCGCAGAGCCCACCCTTCAGCCTCTCTTCACCCACCCCAATCAAGGTGACTCCTCAGGCCCCCTCACCATTCCCAGGAGACCTCCCGACTCCTAGGGATACTGGCACATCATTCTTACAAGGTGATCCCTGCCACTTACAGATAAGGAAACTAAGAGGTGATTTTTATACACGCTTCAAACATGAGACATTAGACACTAAGCCACAAAAGAGTACACACTGTATTAATCCATCTCCATACAGCTCTAGAAAAGGCAAAACTCATCTATGATGATAGAAATCGAAATAGTGATTACCTCGAGGAGAAGAGGACATTGACTGGGAAGGAGCATAAGGTAATCTTCTGGGGTGATAGAAATGTATATCTTTATAGAAGTGTGGGCTACATGGCATTCATCAAAACTCTTCTGTGCTTTTTACTGTCTATAAAGTATGCCTCCATCAAAAAATAAAAACAGAGGGAAAATAAGGCAAACAGATAAATGAACTAGGCATTTAATACAGAAATACTGATGAGCTTCCTTAAATATTGAAAATACTAATGAACATCCTTAAAGCTGTGTGGACTATTTATTGAGTGGGCTCTAAGGTCATTATGCAGTTTTAGAAGATGGGAGACCATGCTCCTCTTCCAGAACTTTCTTTGTTCAATAATCACCAAAGCTGGGGGAAAAAAATTTCTCAGAGAATACCAGACAGTGGAACCACGGACTACCTTTTGGGATCTTCTAGCCTGTGATGTGTCTAAAAGGTGATATGTGGGCAGTCACAGAGTGGAAATCTTGAACCCAGTACTCGATGCGTGCATTGCTTTGACACGTACTATACATGTACTAGTGATAATGCTCCAGAAAGCCTTCATAATTTTTTAATCCTTTGCTTCCTCATCTCAGTGCTTTTCCATCACCTATGAAATGCAAAATTCTCTCTCCCGTATCTTAGTGGAGTGGAACTTCTGGTGACAGAGATTGGGATTCAGGGCTCAAGAGACACCTGTAGAATAGGGCTACTCTGGGTTCGGTCTTTCTGCTTTGGGCATGTGTCAAGTACTCTCACATGATGCGCTTTGTGCCTACACCTTTGCAATAGGCACTTTGACCCTTAAAAAAATACTTCCTTTTCCCTGAAATACTTTGAGCCAACCCTACTTAAATTTTTCTATTTGTGTGTTTTAGAAGTCCTGCAGTAACACGAAAGGTAATTGTTTGGGTTGAAGTGCAACTAAGGACATAGACCAGGCCAGATGGGACCCAGCAGCCAAATCTGCATTTAGAGCCTGATGAGAACCCTAAGTGGGCAGAAGGAAGGAAAATGTTTTGTTTTTTAGTGTTTATTTTTAATGGTTTAAAAAATTTTTAATTTAAATTCCAATTAGTTAACATATACTGTATTATTAGTTTCAGAGGTAGAATTTAGAGATTCAACAGTTACATACAACACCCAGTGCTCATTACATCAAGTGCCCTCCTTGATGCTCATCACCCGGTTACCCCATCCCCCCACCCCCGCCCCTCCAGCAACTGCCAGTTTGTTTCCTATAGTTAAGAGTCTCTTATGGTTTGCCTCCCTCTCTGTTTTCATTTTATTTTATTTTCCTTCCCTTCCCCTATGTTCATCTGTTTTGTTTCTTAAATTCCACATATGGGAGAGCCTGGGGGCCTTAGTCAGTTGGTCGGCTGCCTTCAGCTCAGAACATGATCCCAGAATCCTGGATGGAGCCCCGTGTCAGACTCCCTGCTTCTCCCTCTTCCTCTGCCCCATCCCACACACACCCCCATCGTAATAAATACATACATACATACATACATAAAATAAATAGTAAATAAAAATCTTTTTTAAAAATTCCACGTATGAGTGAAATCATATGGTCTTTGTCTTATAGTCAGTCAGAGGAAGCTTTTTGGGGGGAGGGAGGAGCCGAGGGAGAGGAGCAGAGGAGCTTCTGGAACCTGATGTGGAGCTCGATCTCAGGACCCTGAGATCATGACCTGAGCCAAAGTCAAGAGCCCAACTTTTAACTGACTGAGCCACCCAGATCCCCCAGAAAATGTTTTTGAAAAGGAAATGATGGCAGTGTTAGGAAAGGTAAGAGAGGGTCATGTGGAGCTGGAGCAGGAAGGATTTGAAGATACTCAAATGTTCCAGCCTTTGAGACTATGCAGACAAATTCTCTACTACTTGAGTGATTTCCCAACAAAGGGCCAAGGCCTATTGAACTCCCAAGATTGATCCACATTAACAAAAATTCAGTTCACTAATGACGCCATGGCAAAAATGAACCATCCATAGAAAATAACATTTTAAATAACCAGAACCTATTTTAACCAACACATTCCATGCTTTGCATGCATAAATTTCCTAATCGAATCAAATTTAATTGAGCAAGGTTTTTATTTAACCAATTTAGTTTAATGTGCATAAGAGCAAAAATGAAATTACACGATCTAAGAGTTTGGGCAGAATGTGCTTTTTTTTGCAATCTTATGCCCATTTTAAAGGAACCGTTTCTTCACATCATTAAGAGTCAACTTTTCTAAATGGAAAATGGAAGACAGAAATTGTGTGTCTCCTCCATCCCAGTGATTTGGGGAAAGTGAATTCTCTTGGAGCCTACATTCTTAAAATGTATGAATGCATGTATGTATGCATTCAAGTGGTCTTAAGACAATGCAACATGTGTGTAGTCAGATTCTAGTTATTCATGAGAATGAGGGTAAAATGTCAATAATTGAAGTCCAATCTATTGATAGTTTCTCCCATTGACTACTAAAAATCAGCAATCTGAAACTTTCATCTATTCAGCTGCTTATAAGGACTGTTAACAACGGGGACAATATCCTGATTTGAGTTTTATCCCCCTTTCCTTCCTCAACTATTTTTCCTATTGGTGCCATTGGGATAATAACTGAAAAACAGAATGAAAGAAAAGTAACAAACACTTTAATGTGCATATTAATAATAATATTATATATATTTGTTTATTGTTTATTATTGTTGTTGTTTATAATAATAATTCTTATTATTATTGGTTCCCAGACAAGAAAATTGAGGGCAAAATGAACAGAAGCAATGCCTAAAGAACATAATTGTCACAGTGGCAGGGCTGGACTTGAACTTAGGTCTTTCTATCTGTAAGCCCTGTCTTAAGAAGAGAAGCAATGGCTCAAAACTAATCAAAATATTACATTGACTGGATTGGAGAAATAGCTCCATTAGTGGAGAGAATAAGCTACTATTTGGGACCTGCCCATAACAGAAAACCATAAATAATAGTGACAAATGCTCAAAAGTATTTTTCTCTCCACAGCAACAGGGGGTAGTTCTACAATCATCAGGGACTCAGGCACCTTCTATCTTTCTGTATTTTTATTCTTTACACACGACTTTATCCTTAAGGTTACCTCTTGGTTCAAGATGGTTGCTGGAGCTCTAGCCCTCACGTATAAATTTCAGGCAGCAGGAAAGATGGGAAGAGGAAAGGGAAAGGCACCCATCGACAGCTATGTTTTTCCTCTTTAGGAGGCATTACCAGAATTCCCACCCCACAACTTTTACCTACATTCTACCAATTCCTAGTTGTAAAAGAATCTGGAAAATGTAGTTGGGTACTTTGCTATCCAGAAGTAAAATGAAATTTGGTTATAAAAGAATATCATGGAGGCACCTGGCAGACCTAGTCACAGTTAGGCAAGTATGAGAAGCTTTTTACTTCGGGAGAGGAATGATCAGGGTGGTTCTTTAGAGGAAATGATCTTGTAGCCAACTGAATGATGAATAAAAGGGGGAGCAATAAAAAGTAGCTTTGAAGGGTGTCTGGGTGGCTCAGTTTGTTGAGCGTCTGACTCTTGATTTGGGCTCAGGTCATGATCTCAGGATCATGAGATCAAGCCCCACATCAGCCCAGAGTGGAGCCTGTTTAAGAGTCTCTCTCTCCCACTCCCTCTGCCCTCCCCCCCCCCAAAAAAATGGCTTCAAGGACTTCAGTTTGTGGTGATAAGCTTCTTATTAGTGAGGTTGTATTAGGGACAGGAGAGAAGAGATGGATGTGATAGAATTTATGAAGAATGAATTGACCAAAGAGAATATATTCATTAATTGTGTAGTTCAAAATGGTGTTTCAGCAAACACACACACACACACACACACACACACCATGTGTGTGGGCTGTGTATATGTATATAAATACATTATTTATGTTATGTATATTCATATGCATATAAAGGAATGGCAACTCAGGAAAGACATTTAGCTAAACTTCTAGGAAACAGGATCTAGGTAAACAAAAAAGTTACATGGTATTTGTCTATACAGAATATTGGCTGGGAATTTATGATGCATCCTCTTGGCAATGCATACATAATATATGCATGCATACATAAGTAAATACATGTATGCACCACATACAACACAAACATAAAACTTTTCTAGGGCTCCATAACACCAATAGCAGTGATCTTCAAATTTTGGCATCCCTAAAAAAAGAAAAAGGAAAAATAAAAAGAGACTAAATAATAGGTTTTAAAAGGAATGAGAGGAAAGGGAGCTGTAAAGATAACTAAGAAGTTATCATAAGAAGCCAAGCTAGAGTAAGTAGGAAAGTCAGAATGGGGATGGAAACCAGTTTTTCTTTCAACTCTTCTTTCTTCCTTCTCGCCTCCCTCCCCCCCATCTCCCACCCCCACTTCCTTCTTTCCTTAATTTTATGAGGAATAGAATCTAACTTTGGTAACTATATTTTCATAGACTTTTCATTATGAGCTTCCAAATGAGGAAGAACTTAACCTCCAGGTCGTCATCACATCCCTTTTGTTAAACCAGAGCATAGCGGGTAATGTCTTGCCATTTTGTAGATGACAAAATCAAAGCACATCTGTGGTGCTGGTAGGTTGAAACCAGAGCCTCCTGGCATAGCTGTTTGGGAACTCCATTGCATGCATGGTGCGTGATATACTCACAAATGCACACATCTCTCGTGTGTGTAATCAACAGGGCTGAGCAAAAATGACCAAGTTTCTCAGTACAACTCTCTTGATCCTGTGTGTTAGACATCTTTGGCTGCAAAACAAAAATAATTTTTTCATTTTAGCTTTTAGAATCATCTACCATTGAATAAGCGTAACTTGATTTTCTGATTTTAACCCCCTTTGATCGCACTTTGTAAAGCTAATAAGGTGCACCCTGTTTTACCCACCACATGTTGCAGAGGGGCAGGTTTGGTTGGACTCGGGCTGCCTGCTACTCTAGCTGTCTTCTCAGGGATCCTGCTGAGGCAAAAGTTGTAATTTCTGCTGTCACATCCTAGAAAATGTCTCTCATTAGAAAGTAAATGCCAGGGTGCCTGGCCAGCTCAGTCAGTGAAGCATGCCACTCTTGATCTCAGGGTCATGAGTTCAAACCCCACAGTGGGTGTAGAGATAACTTAAATACATACATAATCTTTTAAAAAAAATTTTAATAAAAATCAAAAGTAAATGCCTATACATTTACATAGTAAAAATATAAAAATACACATGGGAACAATTCACACCAACTGTAAATTCATGGCTACCTTGGCAAGACAAGGGAGGGAGAGGAAAGAGAGGGAGATAGGTCATTAGTGTTTTGTTATGTTTCATTTCTTATAAAGAGAGAGATAAAGCAAATAGAGCAAATCTGAATGGGCGTCTATAATATTGTTTTATATACCTTTTGATGTGTGCAGTATTTCATAATTTAAAAAATATTTGAGCAGGGCGCCTGGGTGGCTCAGTTGGTTAAGTGACTGCTTTCGGCTCAGATCATGATCCTGGAGTCCCAGGATCGAGTCCCGCATCAGGCTCCCTGCTCTGCAGGGAGTCTGCTTCTCCCTCTGATCCTCCTCCCTCTCATGCTCTCTGTCTCTCATTCTCTCTCTCTCAAATAAATAAATAAAATCTTTAAAAAAAAAATATTTGAGCAAATGCCCTTCACATAGACAAAGTGATTGGAGCCCTCCATATTCTTTACCCCACCCTAACAATCTACTTACAATCACATATCATCCTTCTGTGTCTTTGCATATGCGACTTCTCCCTGCCCCCCTCTACTCTTTTCCCAAATCACTCCTCTTCACCTTTCCAGACCCAACAGTGGTATCACAGTCTCTAGGAAACCTTGTCTTCTCCTTGTTCCCAATTCATATCTGGGTTTGAAGGCTCTGCTCATGTCTCAAAGAACATTGTGCATATTTGTATCATGGTATGTGTTACACTGTTGTGTAAACCACTGGTTTGTTTCTCTGACTTCCAGAACTGTTACCTCTGGCTGAGCTGTAATAATCCAGTGAGCACCATTTACACAATGCCCAACCTGCACAATTGTATGAGTCAGTCCTGCCTTCTTCCTACTGGAGAGAGACCATCGTTATACCTCTATGCAGAATACCCTGCCTAGTCCAAATGCAGAATAGACACATACTCACATAGCAAACACTTGTTTAATGAATGAAAAAATGAGCAGTCAATCAAACTCTACTTGCCTTGATGAAGAATTCTCTAGACAAGTGGTTCTCAAAGTGGGGCCCCTGCACCACAGCATCTACATCATCTGGGAACTTGTTAAAATGCAGATTCTCAGGCTCTACCCCAGACCTACTAAATTGGAAACTCTGGAGGTGGAACCCAGGAAACTTTAACAAGCCCTCCAGAGGATTCTGATGCACACTTAACTTTGAGATATATTAACTTAGACTGATCAAAACAAAAAGCAGAGATTTCACGTCATGTCAGTTGAGTCTGGAAAAGTGAAGAGAAGTTGTCTGAGGAAAAATAAGAGTAGGGGGCCAGGCAGAAGAAAGAATAGGAAAAGACAAAGGGGCATGATATGTAATTTGTAAGATGATTATTACAGATGGAGTGAAGAATTCAGGCTGATGGAGCAAGAGAGCTGATGATCAGGTGGTAGGTCACAGAAGTCTGTTTAAGGTATTTGGATTTTAATCTGACAGCAGTAGAGAACCATTTTTAAAAAATTAAACAAGGTAGTGATTTGATCTAGTTTAATATTCAGAAAGAGCCCTATGGCAAGGGTGTGACAGATGGCATGGAAGTGAACTTGGCCACTATGGGCCACGTAAGAAGCTATTAATTAACCCAGGTGGAAAATGATGAGAGCTGAACTAAGGCAGTTCTGCTGGGAATGAAGAGGATGGGATGGGTTCAAGAAATATTACAAAAGCAGAATTGACAAAACATGGGAGTGATAGAATTCAGGAAGCAAGGGAGAAGTCATCAAGGATGGGTCTTGGGTTTGTGTCTTATGCAATGGAAGTCCATTGGAACCATTCACTGAACTGAGAAAGACAAGACAAGGAGGAGATTTGGGGGCTGGAGTCGGGGCTGGAGAAGATGACTTTGATTGGGACATGTGAAGTTGGAGGTGTTTATGAAACATTCATATGAGGCATCAAATTCTCACAGATACATCCTAGGCTGGAAACTTCAGTTTGGTATCTAGGTATTAATCATTTATATATCATTATAAACAATGATGTAGTAAATATGCATAAATTTTGTCTTAATATCTGATGATTTCCATAAGAGATATTTCTAGAATAAAGGTTGTTGATAAATATAAACCAGATTATTTTACAAAAGGTTGTATCATTTCATGCTTCCATTAGCATTGTAGAAGAGAATCTCATCACATCTTCACCAAGATGATTTAATCTTCAGAAACTGGATATCCCAATAGTGAGGTAGGTTGCTTTGAGGTTACTTGATTACTTATAAGGTTGGAAAGATTTCACTTTTTATTGATTTTTATCCAAAGATTATCTGTTCATGTCATTTGTCTATTTTCTACAGGACATTGATTTTTTAAAGCTGATTTTTAAGAATTTTTTTTCTCAATTAAGGATTTTATCTCTGCCAATCTCATGCATTACAAATAGGTTTTTCCAATTTCTCATTTGTCTCTGCTCTGGCACATTACTCTTTCTCTCTGCCTAGAACACCCTCAAGTATTCCTCAAGGTAGCCAGTAAGGGTACCTATTGCGTATGTTTATTTGAATGGTATCACTCTTGAGGTCTACTCTGACCACCACATTTAAAACTTCAAGCACCCAACAAGCACAGCCCTTGGCACTTCTGATCACCCCCTCCTTGGCTCTACTTTCTTTTTTCCCATAGCATTTTCCACCTTTTCCCATACAATGGGAATTATTTATTTTATTGTCAGTCTTTATACACTACATAGCCACCTTAACAGCAAAGACATCTAAACCTTTGTCTGTTTTGTTTATATATATATGCATAATCTCCCAAACACCTAGAAAAATGCCTGACACATAGCAGATGCTTATTAAATATTTGCTTAATGAGTATTAATTCCTTTTATATTTGTATCTATTGTTGTAGAATTTCAAAATTTAATTCATATAAATTTATTAGTCTTTCCTTTGCAATCTCTTCCATTATTTTCACACTTAAATATTTTCCCCATGTAAAGATCAATTACATATTTAGCTGTATTTTCTTGAATTTTTTAAATTTCCTTAAAGAATTACTCTTTAAAACATCTGGGATTCACGAGAGTGTATAGTGTGAGATGAGGCTCTAACTAGGTATTTTCCCCCAGAACTATCAATTTCACCTCATTTTTTTAAACTGCTTCATCTCTCTGACATTAGTTTATAGTCTACCTTTTTAAAATCCTATGCTAAATTCATGTCTGATTAGAACCTAGAAAAATTCACTGGAACCTAGAATGTTCCATTATCTACTGGTAAACGTTTTAAACTTTTGCCACTAGGACTTGCCAACAGTTTTATAGCAAGTATTTGGTTGAACTAGAAGTAAAACTCAAATTTCTTAATTCCTAAATACATTTGTTAGAAGTAGGAGATGGGGAAGGGCTTTCTTTAGCTTTCACTTGGATGAAGAAAATAATTTATCAGAAAATGTTCATCTCTTTCACAAAATGGACAAATTACCTAGTTTAAACACAAGTTTTTGCAACTGTTGTTTTCTGTGTTGTGTTTACTTATTTCATGAATATCCTCAATGGCAACCATTTAAGAAGACCACATTGATTAGACAGCTTTTTCTTGAAATGTGAGCTCATACCAACGCATGATAATTTCTGGTTTTGGATTGTGCTTTTTATTAATAATAGATGGAACAGCTAGTTACTAGCACCCTTTGGGCAAAGTGTTGTCAAATATTTATTAAGCTTTTCTCTATGCAAAACACCAGGCTATTACCAGTGGGAGGCACAAAAAACACAACCAATTATATTCCCCAAAGAAACATAAACTTAACTGGGGAGTCGAGATACATATGCAGGCGGAGGTAAACAATAATCTTAGTTATTCATTATTATTTATGTTTTTGGCAAAATGAATGGGGCAGACTCCATAGTCAAGATATTATGAGAAAGAGATAATGGTGGTTGCAGTGACCTATGAAGCCTTTAAAGGCATTTACTGCAGAATTTGAATCAGGCCTAAATGAATAAGCAGGATCTGATGTTTATAGAAGAGGAGAAAGGAAGAGGGTGGTCACTAGTCCTAAAACCTATTTCCATCATTCAGCAGTTGTTGTGTGTTTTTGTTCTGTGTTTTCATTGTTGCTGTTGTTGTAGGCAACGGGTGGTTTCATTACTAGACAATTGCTGTCTTATGGTTTGATATACATCTAAACAGGGTTTTATTTCTACTTTAAACATTTGATACACTAACATAGCTTGAAGTTGAAATGCATCAATGAGGAAGATCTAGCAGGGATGGTTATACTTAGACTGATCATCATAAGGCAGCAGGAAGCGTGCTCTCTACTCTTTTGCTATTATGAATCAAGGATGGCCCAGTCACTTCTTTCAGTGTTGTTTTCTTCCTTTGAGAGAAGCATCTGCTATGGCAGGTATCATGACAACCATTAGTTATCAATGTATCAGAGGGAGCTGCTCCTCTCACATTATCTGGAGACCACCATTTAGGAATTAGTATAACCTTTTTTTCGCAGGGAACGTTTTATGGGAGTAATTAATAAATAACAGAATTTATCTGCTAAACTATATATTTGGCTTATTTCTCTTTTACTGCTGCTTCTTACTGCCTTGTAGAGGATCAAAGACAGACCGCCAGACATAGGAAGTGGGAGTTTAATCCATAGTCTGAAAAGACAGACCGTGACTAACTAGGAGCTTGCTGCAATCATCCATTTTATTCACCTTCTCTAGATGCTCCCGTTTAATCTAAAATATTCTCATACATATTTTACAGTTTTAATCAAAAATAATATAATATATATATATTTTTCAGCAAGATAGACACAGCATTGGAATATGCTTATTCTAAGAGCATTTACCTCCCTGATTTCCTGGTAATTGGGATTAAGAGACAGACAATCCAGTGTATCCCAGTTAGCAACCAACAAGATATGTAGACCTTGAGCTTTCTAGTCCAAGAGTGGCCTTAGTTCATTTGTATCTTAGATCTGTGAACTACTAATTATGGTCATTTTACTAAATTACATGGTTCATACTTTTATTTAATATGGTGTTAATGGAGAGCAGGGGTTTTTTCCCATGAAAATTTAAAGAGAATAGAAGTTGAGGGAACCTAGGGAGCTCAGTCAGTTAAGCGTCCAACTCTTCATTTCGGCTCAGGTCATGATCTCAGGGTCATGAGACTAAGCTGGATGTGGGATCCCCACTGGATGTGGAACTTGCCTAAGATTCTCTCTTCCTCTCTCTCTGCCCCCACCCAAGACCCCACCACCTGCTAGTATGCACATGCTCTCACTCTCTCTCAAAAAAAAAATTTTTTAAAAGAGAAGTTGAAAGTAAAATTTAATATGTGTACAGTTTTCTGTATGTGTATTTCACAATAAAATAGAGGTTATAACAGAATTAACTGTAAAAAGATGGGCAAATGATACCCAGTAACAACTAGCCACAGAATTCCTCTAGAGAAGGAACTGTGTTTATTTGGGAAAATGCCCTGACTAGTGTGTTTGGAGGTAGAACGATAAATCTCCAAGGGATCTGGATGGAAGTAGAACTGTTTTGCTGGAGACAGGGGGAGGTTTGGACCATTACTCCACAAAGGGGAGGAATGTGGGAAGGGGGGCTGGGGAGAGAGAGGTGACAGAAGGCTTTACATTCAGTGAAGTGACTCCTCTCTGTGACTCCTTAGATCCTCAGTGAAGAAGCTGAAATGTTTGGTGCTAGTTGGTCTGCTGTAGAAAGAACCTACTTTTAACTCAGATCAACATGGGGTGAAACTGAGGCAGGTCTGGTGCCCATGGGAATGGTGTCTGAGGTGGCTGGGAGATTGTAGAAATCCTGCAGAATGAGTCTTTCAGGCCAAGGTGGAAGGTTGACGTAGAGGTTGGACTCTTACCAGAAGTTGCATATTATGACAGTTCAGAGTAGTGCATCTCAAGTTTTAATAATCTACACTCACCTAGAAGTCTTGTTAAAATGCTGATTCAGGGGCGCCAGGGTGGCTCAGTCGTTAAGCGTCTGCCTGCGGCTCAGGTCATGATCCCAGGGTCCTGGGATCGAGCCCCAATTTGGGCTCCCTGCTCGGTGGGGAGCCTGCTTCTCCCTCTCCCACTCCCCCTGCTTGTGTTCCTGCTCTCGCTATCTCTCTCTCTGTCAAATAAATAAATAAAATCTTTAAAAAAAATGCTGATTCAGAATCAAGAGGTCTAGGGTAGGGTCTGAGATCCCATATGCCTAACAGAGCTCCTGGGTGATGCCCACGGTACTGGTCAACAGACCACACTTCAAGTGGCAAAGTGGCTCCAGAATAGATCTTCCAGGTTCAAATCCTAGTTTGCCACGTATTTCTGTGTGACTCTGAGGAAACCATTTAACTTGCCTTTGCCTGTTTTTGCAGCCATAAAATGGAGATAATACCTCATAGGATTGCTATGAAGATTAAATGAATTAATATATGTAAAATGCTTAGAACAGTGAGTGTTTGACAGATAAAAGAGCCATATAATTGTTAGCTTCAGCTATTATAGGCATATTATGTTGTAAATACTTAGCCAGGTGCCTATCTTCCCCCACTCAGTTGAGCCTGGCTGAGGTGAGACTGGAATTATTTGTCTTCTCACCCCTTACCGCCCTCCCATCACCTGCCAGCACCTGGCACAGTATTTGACATATGGTATGTGCAGAGCACTCAATTCATATGGCGAAACATCATCTGCCTGGAGTCAAGAGAAGCAGCAAAATCGTACATTAAAAAGATCGCATATAAGTTTCATTTTCACCTCCATTTAGTTTACATCATCATTCTTTTAGAATTTACCTACACAAAGGAACTGAATATCAGCATCGAAGACAGGGTGGTATACATATTTCCTTGGAATTGATAAACAATTGATGTGATGGAAGCATCTGCGAGTTTTTGTGTTTGCTATGAATATAAATTGTTTTTTTTTTCATTCTTATCAGATATGGAATGAGAGAGATATGTTCCACTTTAAGCAAACCTTACACTGTAGCATTTGTGTTTACAGAATAGATAAATTGAGTAGCAAATATTTATTTAGCAAAATTCTTCTTTGCATAACGCTTCAAGATAGCTGCTTTATGTAACTAGTTACTGAATAAACTTAGATGTGTTTTGCATCCAGCATAATCAGAGATCCAGCTGGGGTGTAAAGGGGCTCATTTGTAGAGATATTCTAGGAACAAAATAGCTGAATCCACATTTGAAAGAACTAATAGATAGTAACTTTGATCCACTGAAAGATTCTAAAATGATTTGGTGATAGACTCCCAGACTTAATTTCTAAATCCTCCTATCTAGATAAATTTCTAAAACTGGTAGTATGACTTCTGGAGTATTCTAGCACAAGTCCTAAGGAGAATCTGCCCCTGCTTATGTCAGCTATTGGTTTCTGGAACACAGAATTATAGAATCCTATAGATGGAAGATTTCCTAGAGATGATCTCCTTTCTACTCAAAGTATGCTTTAGGGTCAGAGGCCTTGGCTCCACCTGGGAGCCTGTTAGAAATGCAGAACCTCAGGGGCCCTGGGTAGTTCAGGCAGTTAAGCATCTGACTCTTGTTTTCTGCTCAGGTCATGATCTCCTGGGTCCTGGGATCAAGCCCCACATTGTCAGGCTCTAAGCTCAGCTGGGAGTCTACTTGAGATTCTCTCTTTCCCTTTGCCTCAGTCCCTCTGCCCCACCCCCCACTCATGCTCCTGTGTACTCTCTCTCAAGTGAATAAATCTTGAAAGAAAGAGAAAAAGAAAGAAAGAAAGAAAGAAAGAAAGAAAGAAAGAAAGAAAGAAAGAAAGAAAGAAAGAAAGAAAGAAAGAAAGAACTTCAGAGCTTTCTTTAGATCTAGCAAATCAGAATCTGCACTTTTTAACAAGATGCCCAGAGGATTCTCACGCACAGTAAACTGGGAGAAGGCTGTCTATACTCAGTACCCTTGCGTGCCGCATGGCTAGCCGCATTGTATGATGCTGTTGTTACCACCCTAAGAACATCTGAAAACAACACAGAACCTTTAAGGCTCCTGTCTTGGCTGGGGAAGCAGTTGCCATTTTAAAGGGTAGAGATGCAGGATCCAAAAAAATATGCTTAGGAACTGTGGTTGCCTGAGGCCTGAGTTTGTTGAAATAAGTCAACTTGTGGAGGAAAACAAGTTGGTAACTTTATCTGTGGGCCTCTTAACGCTCATCAAAATCAATGGCATGATTGTATGAAAATCTTGGACACCAATAGGACTACCTTTTAATGTTCTGAGGGGGAACAGGAAATGGAACGAATGGGAGATGAGTGAGCATGAATGCAGTGCTCATGAGAAAAATGCACTTATGGGTAACTTCACCTATGATTTCCATATCTCTGCCAACCTGAGAACAACCCATTCATCAGCACACAGACAGTGCCTGCATTGCAAAATGTGCTGGGACAGTAGGAAGACGGGGTGGCACTAACAGCTTAACTCTTTTCTATAATTGATTAGGTGCAGGACTATGTAAGAACATGCGATTACACCGACATATTGTTCAGCACAGAAGAGCAAACTCCTATCACAGGAAATACATGTCTTTTGGTAGAAGGTTCTAGGTGAGTCAAAACTTGATAATAACAGTAGAAGAGAAAAAGAAAAAAAATTACAGTAATATTTCTTTGCACCTGGACAGCTATACCCTTAAGGAATTAGCTTTCAGCTCGAAAAGCAGAGGAGAGATTCTGATACCCCCGAAATCTGAAGACCCAAAGTGGAAAACTGCCTTCCTGAAACTCCAGGCAAAGAAAGGAGCTTCAGGAGTTGCTGAAAGACTCTATACACGCTAATTACCTCTAGGAGGGGTCAGAAGACAGAGGTGGAAGCTGGACCTGGCCCAAGGCAAATAATACAATAAACTCTGTTATTTGATGCGTGTAGATTAGATTAACAACAACAACAACAACAAAAATGACACCTAGCCTACTTTTCCCAGGGGCTTAAAAATCCTGTCTCAACCTATGGAAACTGGTTTTAATTTGAAGAGATAAAAAGTGTTCAAGCTTCTAATACTGGTTTATTTTTCTGGCAAAGTGATTAAAAAGACAGTGTGAAATTTATACTTACATCATTGTTTCTCTGGATGTCAGTATTTCACCAAAGTTTATTTTTTTCTCCAAATTCCTCTCTAGCATCTTGCTTGATAATATGCTTTATGAATGTATGAAATATGAATATATTATTCATACATTATGTGTAGTTGTAATTTCTCATGGACTTCTGAGTTCTATTTTATTTTTCCTGCCCTTATACTGTAACCCAGTATTGTCCTCTGAAAATATAGAGTGAGCCACAAATACAAGTCACATATGTAATTTTAAATATTCTGGCAACAGCATTAAAAAATAAAACAACAGGTGAGATTTATTTTAATATTATATTTTACATAATGCAATATCCAAAATATCCCAACAACTAACCCCAAATGCTGTCACACCCCAGCTGAGAAATGCTAAAGAGTAATGAGCATTCCCCAGGTCCCCACCTTGAGTGGTCAGGTACAGCGTGCGTTTGGGGCCAAAGCCCCGTTTGGTAATAAAGAGAAAATACATCTTCCTGGAGCATCGATTTCCCTTTGGTTGGACAGGTATGGCAGACATAGTAAGATTTTAAGGATTTGAAAACTGATCATCCTTGGCTTATCTCACATTTTGGAAAAGCTTTGCAAAAAGACTTTAGAGAACGACTTTATTTCCCCGTTTCTGGCCTTCGTATGCTTACACTCTTCAAAGAGTTTTGACTTTATTCTGAAAAAAATAATTTTCATAGCTTTATTTTTATGAAGTAACTTTCACACAGTGTAACCCCAAGGTGATGAGTTGATTCAAGGTTTATAACTGGGGAAAGGTCCCTGTTGCAAAAATTCCACGATAGTGAGTTTGGCTGAACTCTTTATTCACCCAGCCCCGAAGCCCCAAACATCCACCAGGAGTTGTGCCACAGGTGTGACCTCTTGGGAGGGACTCGTCTTTGTTATTACTTGTGGGAACAAATGGAATTTACCATAATGTTCGGTCCCACAACCCAGTTCAGCTGAGATGTTTCTTGGGTTACGTTCAGTGATGATTGCTTTCCCTGAGCCACAGAGGGGTTATGCAATCCATTCTCTGAATTTTGGGTGAATGATGGAGTGTCTCCTCCATTCCACTCATTTAGATTTCTGGTGATTGATCGGTCGATCGATCGACCTATCACTCTTCAGGAGGCATGACACACATATGCTAAAGTATGTAAGAGTCGATGGATTTTTTAAACAGGTGTACACCCCTGTAATCACTAATCAGGAGATAGAAAACACTTCCAGCATCCCAGAAAGCCCTCTCCTGTCCCGCCCCATCTGGCCCCTATCAGAACCTAACACTCACCCCAAGGGTTACCGCTATTCTGACTTCCGTCACCACCAATTCATTTTCTTTGCCCGTTTTTGAACTTCTTCAACATGAAATTGCATGATACGTACTCTTTCGTATTTGACGCTTCTTTTGCAGTGTATCATCTGTGAGAGTCACACACATCGCTGCGCAGGTCTGTATTGCATTGTCTTTACTGCAGAGTAGCGGTGACTGTGCGAATAGACCACAATTTGTTTATTCATTCTCCAGTTGATAGACATTTGGGTCATTCCCGGTTTGGGGCCGTCCTTTGGTGAGCATATGCATTTCTCCTGGATGTCTATCTAGGAGCTAGGTTGGAGCTCGGTGCGTGTTTAACTGCATGAGAAATTGCCAGGTGGCTTTTCAAAATGGCTGTGTAAACTGAGAGTACCACCAGCAGTCCAGGAGCATTCTAGCTCCTCCTTACCCCCTCCAATACTTCTAATGTCGGTCTTTTTCAGTGTGGTCATTCTGATGGGGCTGTCGGTGTCCCGCCATATGGCTTTAATGTACATTTTCACCTAACATCAGTGAGTCACAAAAATTGTTGAAGTTCATCAAGGTGCCTTTAAATTCTTGTCGCAGTCTACACTATGTGCAAGTTATTAACCCTTTTCAGAAATCCTGTTTCCCCTTCATGAGGGACATGATGCCTAATTGTGCAATCATTCCAGCTTTGTTAGATGTGAAAATTTCTCATCCACGCCCCGAATGCGATATCCCCAGGGTATGGCCCCGATCAGCAGTGCACAGGGAACACCCAGCATTGCTGCCATAGATACCTGGCGATGAGTTTGTCCCTACAGACATAGGGCAGCCTGCCTGTTCAGTGAGTCCCCAGGGAGCATTTACTGAGCACCTACTTTGTTTCAGGCACTGTGCTGAGCATTGAGGAAGCAACAGGGACTTAGGCACGGTCCCTTCTTGGAAGGCTCACAATTTAGTGAGGGAGACAGAAAGTGAGCATACAAGTGTAATGCAGCATGTTACGTGCTTTGAGAAAGGTGTATGCTCAGGGCACTCTGAGGCCCAGAGCAAAGGAGCTTGGAGAGAGCAAGGAAAGTCTTCCCAGGAAGACTGATAACCCAAGTGAGTGTTACAGGAAGCAGAGGGAGGGCATCCCAGGCAAGGGCACTGAGAAGCCAAGTCATGGAGGAGGTAAACTTCAGTATGGGTTTTTCCAGGATTTCCAGGGCAATGGGAACATGAAGGCTGGTGCAGGAGGCCACCGGCAGGAGATACAGCTGGGATGTCTGCAGGGCCATATCTTGCAGGTATACTTAGGTGGAAATCAGTTTGCAGAATTTCAGCCTAGAAAATCTCCAGTGTACCTGCAAACAAAAGGAAGCAAGACTTCCTTTGGCTGTTGTCTCTGAGTTTTGACTTTCACTCACTTTTTGATGTTAAATTGGGAGATGTCAAACTTCTTTCTAACTTCTTATCTGGACACAAACACATTGTCTATTACAGTTTGCAACCAGTGTGTACTTCCTCATACATGATAGTCTACAAATTATATTTTCCTGACTAGGTTTTTTATTATATGCCATCCAGACCCAAGCCCCTGGCTCATAGAATAACGCTGGGAATGGCATAGCCCGCTGAGAGTTTTCTTGTGTAATGCAGTTTTATTCTGGGTTTAGCATCTGTCCTTTTGATTGGAGGAGCAAGGCAGACATTCACACTCCCAATAAAGGATCTACTCATCTAAATCAAGTCAGTCCTGATCATGTCTGACACTTTCTCCCTGAGCAAAGCTGAGGCAGCCATGGGGAATCAGAATTACCACCACTGTATTTAGCAAACACTCGGGTAGCATGTATCTCTTTCCATTTTCCAGGCAGTGTTCTAACTACATTCCACATAGTGACTCACCTAAAGTTGGACAATATTAGTCCCATTTTACAGATGGGGAAGCTGGGGCAGCAAGAGGTTAAGCAACTCGCTCAAATCACGAATGGGATTAGAACCCACACATTCATTCTTGTAAACAGTATACGGTGCTGCTGCTGCTTCATATTTGTGAAATATCCAGGAGAAACTCCGAGAAACAGAGTTCATTCAGCAAACATTTATTGAGCAACTGCCTGGTGGGTGAGTCAGCAATGCCTTTGCCCCAGGAACTCTTAACCTATTTGAGGAGACAGGGGAAAAAAAAAAAAAAAAGTTTGCGATGCAATGTTAACCCAAGGAGGGAAGTAACTGACTGTCTGAGGAACTCGGGGAAGGGCCTGAACCTTAAAGACAGGCTCAGCCTTTTGCGAAAAGGAGTGAACCGAAGGGGCAGCTGTCAGAGTTTGGACGAGGCAAAGCGTGTCTGGGACATGTCAAGTGTGCTTGTGAGGTGTTAAGGTGTCCTATGGCGAATGTGAATATGGGAGATAGGACCGGTGGATGTGTGGCGATCGGGACTGCACTGGGGGTGTTGTATGCAGGCTGAAGAGTAGGGCTTTATCTTGGACCCAGGAAGAAGCCATTGAGGGCTGTCAAGTTGAGAAGTGATACACCATCCTCCTTGCTAGAATCCAGGAGAGGGTGAAAGTTAGCTATGCAGGGCTCTTGAAATCTAAGAGCATCAGGTGGGCGACAATAAAATAGAGAGTCTGAACTATAGCATGCGGAGAGGGGGACGTGCAGGGGGAGGGGACAGACAGGTGAGGGGAAGAGGGAGAGAAGGAGGAAGGAATGGGGGCAAAGAGAGAGAGAGAGAATGATGTCTGCTGAAAGGAAAGAAGAGAGAGAGAGTGGGATAGAGGGAGGGAGGAAACAGGGAGGAAAGGATGGGAGGCAAGAAAAGAAAATGTGCCAGCACCTTAAAAAAGGGGGAAATTTACTGGCAAAAGCCCCATATGACAGGCATTTTGGTGTGTTTTCTCAGCCAGCTTTTAGCCAGCTTTTGTTCGGGTGGTTCACCAGCAGTTCCTGTCATGGCCCTGTAATAGCTCATTGAGATTACTTCTATCTGAGGATAATTTGTCAGGCTTATGTAAGACTTCATTTAAGGGGCATTGCCTTGGCATGCAGACAGCTTCCAGACCTTACACACCAGCAGAAACATGTTATCTGAAGAGCGCAGTGAAATGAACTAAATGCATTGCTAGGCACCCTGGCAGCAAGCAAGTGTTGCTCTATGGGATGTCTTCAGAAGCACGCCTTTCTTTTAAAAAAGGAGGAGGGCGAGGAGGCCATTGGAAACTGACCCACAAGCCTGAACCTGGATGGCTTCAAACCCACAGCAACTTCGAATCGGTGGGAATCCTAAGCCTTATCTCAAGCCAAAGAAATTATTCCCATCCTCTTTGCCGGTCAGAAGCGGCAGCATGCGCGGGGTGAACGGCTTCTCTCTGCGCTTCGGATGATGAGCTGGGAGGAGGAGGGAGAGAGTAAAAGCTCTCGTCGTCCCAGGGCCCGAGAACATGGATAAGGTAACATGCCGGGTGTTAGCTGTCCTGGCAGCCTCCCGGTGTTATAGGAGTCCCATTTCACTAGGGGTTTCAGTTTCCACAAGCCTTGCTCATCTTCCTGCTGCAAGACTGGCTGCTGGTAGCAGGCGGGAGGCATGGTGGGGAATCCCAGATGGAGAGAACAGTCGGAGTGGTGAGCCGTTTGTCTGGGGCGTGCGGTCTGTGGCCAGGCCCTTGCCGAGGTGATGCCAGCTCAGAGTCAATCAGCGCACTCATCTAAGATGCCTCTCAAGAACGTGTAATTGGGAAGGGCGGGACGGCGGAGTTGGGTCCCGAGCGGTTCATTTGCTTAGAGAGTCTTCATCCTACCTGACGTGGAAATAGAGTAGGAGCAGCTCATGTGGAAGGTGTGGAGATGTCAGCAGGTTCTGGAAGCGGGCAGGACAGCAGGGTGAGTGCGAGACTACGATGCGCTCCGTGTGAACTCTAAGGGAGATTTTGTTACAATTCATGGGTGGGTCAAGGTCTGTCCATATTCAGGGCATGGGCTTCCAGTGGCCAACTTTTCTTAAAATCCTAATGTATCATTGCTAAGGGTGAGATTACGCAAATATGCTTTTCCAGGATTTCTCATGTTTCTTGGAGTTGAAAGACAAAGTAAAGGAAATAGAACTCCTGTATTTCAGGCTTTTTTTTTTTTTTTTTTTTGGTGTGAAATCGAAGGGAAGGAGGATCCTAAAGGGATATGGATTATAATCCTGTATTTTCTGAACTTGAAAAAAAAAATGTATTATTCTGGAAGTATAATTGATGTACCGTGTGATATTAGGTTTCAGGTGTACAACATATTGATTCGACAATTCTATAAACTTGAAAACTTTTAAGGAGACTTGTAAGAGGAAAATAAATTATCATCTTATTCTTAAGTAGAATATTGAATGGATATAGGGATAGAAAATTGTAATCAGTTCCCAGTGCTAAGCTTTGAGGGACATTGAATTCTCCCAAGTGCCATGCTTGAGGGGACAACCACAG
The DNA here is from genome assembly GCF_029215605.1 of Mirounga angustirostris. Taxonomy (NCBI): domain Eukaryota; kingdom Metazoa; phylum Chordata; class Mammalia; order Carnivora; family Phocidae; genus Mirounga; species Mirounga angustirostris. The sequence continues at coordinate 137,573,133 of NW_026991709.1, read as the reverse complement.
TGCGTTCCATAGAGGCTAAAGCTTTGGAGATGTTCCATGTTGCACAAAAAAGGTGGGAAGAACTGAGAGTGTCCAGTTGGAGAAGAAAAGGCTGCAGAAGTGACTGCAGCTTATTTTCAAGTAGAAGGCCTGAAATACAGAGTAAGGAGACTACTTGTTCTGTATTTCCCCAGGAGGAGGGGTTTTATCCTTTGGGAAGGGGGAATAACAGACCCCTCTGACAATCCAATTAAAAAAAAAAAAAATGAACAAACTTAGACTTACTCCCCAGAAAAATTTATATAAACACAAAATTGGCTCACACCATCAGGGATTTCATGGAACCTTATGAAGTCCATGTAAGGCACTCCTGCTTGGGATGGTAAGACAGTCAGTGAATGGGAATTTGGGGACTTGGCTTGATCTAAGGAACAATTCTCGAGTAGTTTGGCAAGTGCTACCACGGAACTGGGTTTTTCAAAAGGGGATTTGCTTCCCCCATAACTAGAACCTAAATGAATGGTTGCGTGAGCTTTAGACTCACCAAGACCTAGATCTGGTTGCAAGAGCTGTTGCTTCTAGCTGTGTATCCTCAGACTTATTAGTCAACCCTGCCAAGTATACCTTCAATCCACTGGGAATTGGAGGCAAAAATTCACCACGGGGTGGTTGGGATAATTCAATGACAAAAGGTATATAAAATGCCTATCCCAGTACTAGAGGAAGATGACGAACAAAAATTAACTTTTCTAAGTAATTCTCAAAGATCATGTGTTGAAAGGAAGAACAAGAAAAAGCCTGATTCCTGCCTCTGCATAAGTTCTTCATAATTATGTTCCTTTCTTACTGCTAAGAATATTATAGACAGCATTCTAGCTTTGTGTGGGAAGTTACAATAAATGTGTAACTCCAAATATGCACCAGATTTATATTTTTTTAAAAATAAAACTTTTAAAATGAATTGAAAGGTGATATTATGGAACCTTGAAGTTCTATTTTTTTAAAAGAGCCTTCTAACCAAAGTGTGAATGAGCATTCCAGAAAATGAAATGTTCTTGAAATAATCCAACATATCTTCAATGAGGAGAAACTTATCCTGAATTTCTATTTAATAGAAGAGGAAATGAGGTTGCATTTGAAGGTAATACTTAATAATGGGAAAGAAAAGTAACTATATATCAAGTGAAAAGTGTTAATGTTAAATAATCATAGAGTATATAATAGAAGTTAAATGCCTGTCTTTAAGATTCTAAAAAGGAACATAATTTTTCAAAGGCTTTTGGTAATGGCCTTTTTAAAATGTCCAATTGGGGCATGAATTGGAGGATATGAACATTTAGTCCCGTGGGTGGCAGGATATTCTTGGCAGCTGACAGCTCCGGGGAAGAGCTCCAGAGCATGGGCCACAGTGTGAACCGCATTGCATTCCCCAACCAGCAGATTTGTGGGGCCCACCTACAGGCCTCACTGGATGTGAAGGGGAGATCCCTCACCTTCACAGAACATAAACCAGTTTGGGGAGCTCAGCATTCCTCCTAAAAGGATGAGTGGTGCAGGCAATGATTTCCCAAGTTGTTGAGAGGAAAGAGAGAAGGGTTTTGAAGTCGATGACAGCCTGCAAGGAGGAGGTGAGAACCGTGCTGGGCCATGGAGATGCGTAGGTGCTTGTCTTTCCATCTCAGTATGGCAGCACCATTCTTGTAGGTGTTCTGTCCAAAAACCTAAAAATCGTACTTGCTTCCTCTTTCCCTCGCCCCCAAATCCAAACTCTCAGCAACTCCTACAGCTTCTACCTCCAGAACTTATCTTAAATCTGCACTCAGGCCACTGAAACACCTCACTGGTCTATTAGCTTGTCCCTCCTTCTGCTTTTGGTTCATCATCAAATCCGTTTTCCATAAAGCAGCCAGAGTGAGAAAGTCACTACCACGAATTAAAGTCTGTAAAATATTCCCCTTGGGTTAAAAATAAAGTCTTCGTGCCTCACCATGGCCTCCTCGGCCCTGAGGGACGTGGCCAGCCTTACCACTCTCACCCCCATTCTTCAGCGTGGTCCAGCCACACTGTCTTTGTACAATGCTTCGATCCAGTTAGATGTACAGTAAATTAAAAAATAATGTGAAAATTCCTGAAAGTTATCTAAGGAGATCAGTTCTCAAAATTAGCAAGAGAGCTCGGTTTTATAATGATTCTGCCACACAAGTGTGGACATATAAGTAGAAAATGTCAGCAGCATGATTTGATTTCAAGGACTCCCATGGAAAGCTTCCTTTGTATTTCAAAATTTATTTCCCCCACCAGCTTCATTCAGTTATTTTCAGGATAATATATTTTATTAAATTCCCACCAAGAAGTACAGCCATTGTTTACTGTGTACCAAGTATTTAAAAAAGACATGCAGACCCTATCTTCGTAGTGCTTTCAACCTACTGAGGGACGCAATTACAACAGAAGATCATCACAAATGAGAAGTTTTACAAGATGCCAGGAGAACACAAGGGTGGAGCACCTACCTCTAACTTGGGAAGTCAAAGGAAGCTTCCCAGGGGAAGTGCCATTTTAGCTAAGACCTGAAATAGTGGGGCAGAGGACAGAGGCAAGCATTCAAGTACTCTTGGCAGGGGAAACAGCACGCGCAAAGAGATGGTATTAAAGGAGAGCATGGCATTTTAATGAAATCCAGGAAAGTTCAGAATTGCTGCAACACAATGGGAAAGTGGGGAGAGGGGAGAGAAGAGGAACGAGATATGAAAATTAAGCAGTGTTCTGTGTATAGAGAGCTGTATAAATCATCATAAGGTCTTTGGAACTACTAAGTAACAGATGAAAGGTTTTAAGCAGTGGGATGACAAGATCTGATATGTGTTTTGGAAAGTTCACTCCAGAGAGAGTGTTAGAGGGGGCAAGTCCAGAGGTTGATGGTCCAATTGAAAGGCTATTCTAGGGGTGCCTGGGTGGCTCAGGTGGTTGGGCATCTGCCTTCGGCTCATGTCATGATCTCTAGGTCTTGGGATCAGGCCCTACATTGGTCTCCCCGGCTCAGCAGGGAGTCTGCTTCTCCCTTGCCCTCTGCCTCTCCCCTGCTCATGCTCTCTTTCTGTATCTCTCTGTCTCAAATGAATAAATAAAATCTTTAAAAAAAAAAAAAAAAGAAAGGATAATCCAGAAGAAATGTTGATATAAACCAACATAGAGGTAGAAATGATTGAGAGAAATCCAAAAAAGAGCTATAGCAAGGATAATCCACAAGACTTTTGGAGATGGACTGGATAATACAGGGGCGAATGAGAAAAGAGCAAAAATAGTGATTCTTATATTTCCACCATGGGACCTTTTCCAGGGTACCATTTGCTAAGATGGGGACTCAGGTGCAAAAAGAGGTTCCCAAAGATGGGGAGAAGTCACACCTGATAGTGAGATACTTTTTTTTTTTTTTAATCTGAGAGCAGGTTTTCTTCATGGTATGGGCTCTGGAAATACTGAAAATAGATGGTTGGAAGTCTACGACAAATGGAGAGGAGAAACCAGAAGGTACTTAAGACAATCATTAACTCCCTTTAATTTTGTTTAAGCCCTGGACAAGATGCCAAGCAAGTTCTTCTGTCAATAAACAATATTAAAGAGGATATTGGATCTACTAAGTAATAACAGGGTCCTTCCAACTCCATGGCTCTGTGGCACCTGGTATTTACATTTTCCACAGTCAAGGTGTGTCCAGGATCTTATCTGCTTTGGACAAGGCAGTTGCAGCCCCTTGGGGAATAAAAGTGTTTCCTCATCCCAACTGGCTTCACATCCCTCTTCAGCCATACACAGGTCCTCATTTACATTTTGTATGAGTAAATGTCTGGACTCTATGGTGTTTTATAAGCTTAATGGACATGTGAATGTGGGAGAAACAGACACAGAGAAAGATGACAATAGATATCTGCCTGAGACACCACCCAATTAATTTAATTTCTGTGACATCATCCCACTTTAGCTGAAGTATTCTGAAATAAGTAGCTCTTGTTTTATATGTTGTTTAACCTCTTATTAAACAATGTGCTTCCATGAGACAGAGCGTTCCTTTAGAACAAGTTTTCTCAACCTTGGCACTACTGAGATTTTGAGCTGGATAATGCTTTGTTGTGGGGACCTGTCTTATGCACTGTAGAATATTTAGTAGCATCTCTGGCCTCTACCCACAAATTGCCAGTAAGAGACCCCTCTTTCCCTCTCCCTCCCCTTCAGCCCCTCTCCCCACTCATGCTCGCTTTCATGCTCTCTCTATATATTAAATAAATAAATAAATAAATAAATAAATAAATAAATAAATAAAATCTTTAAAAAAGAAATTTTGAATACAGGAAGGTCTTTTCTCTTCCCTTTCCTTTCTCTTTCAAGAAGGGGAATGAAAGTACATCATTTTATATCTGAAAGGCAAAGATTACTGATAAATAAATTTCTATCATGGAAATTCTTATAGATTCACAACAATTTTTAAATCACATGAAAAGTTTGTTACGCTACACAGAATTCTTCCCCCTTAGTTCACAAAGATCAAACAGTCATAGAGTGATTCGGTATTCAACTGACAAAGAGAAATTATAAGTAAGCACATGGAGGGGGTGCCTGGGTGGCTCAGTCGGTTAAGCATCTGCCTTCAGCTCAGGTCATGATCCCAGGGTCCTGGGATTGAGTCCCGCATCGGGCTCCCTGCCAAGAGAGGAGTCTGCTTCTCCCTCTCCCACTCCCTCTCTCCCTACTCCGCTCGTGCTCTTTCTCAAATAAATAAATAAATAATCTTTAAAAATAAATAAATAAATAAGCGCATGGAAAAACTTTCTGCAAGCAGAATAGTAATGTTGATGTAGAGCTTCCTTTCAGGCTAGTAGGCCCGCTTGTCTGCCCCAGCACTCACTAGCATTTGGAAAGATAGGGCAGATATCTCTGTACAGGAAAACTTTTCTTTGTTTTCTTCCTTAGCTTCCCTTTTTTACCTGTTTGTTCAGTCACCCCTTTTCCACCAAAAATAGCACTAAATAGAGGAGTGGGTTTTTCTGGTTTATTTAAGCAGCAGCTTTATGATGCATCCTACAAATTATAAAATTTCAGATGGAACGTTCCCTTGTTCAAATGTATCTTCAAATTCTGTGAGGTGCTAACCAGTCCAGTGATCTCAGCCTCTTCCATGAAATGCCGGTTGGGTCTCTGAATGTTAGATTGGATTCTGAATATCATTTTATGAGAAAAGAAAATGATGTTCCACTTGAATGTTCTTTTCTTAGGAACACAGGTATGCCAAAATAAGGAATAAAACTTTAGTAAGACTTCATTCATTAACTTACTCATTTTTTCATGTATTGATTTGTTCAAAAACTATTAACTGAGTGTCAACTATATACCAGTGCATAAGACAAATATATATTCTCTGACCTCATGGAGTTTACATTTTTTTGTAGGCGGGGGAAACAAAAGACAAATAACCTAATATTTCAAATTTTGGATTGTATCCTGCCTTTGAGATCAATTTAGTGGGTCACAAATTGCTTTTGTGACTGTTTCTTTAGTGAACAAACTAGAATAGAATAAAGAAATTCGGCTTCATTCTACCATACTTCTTAAGCATGTTTTTTACCAAACTGTTCTTTCAGCTGTGTGTGTGTGTGTGTACATGAATCAATATAAAACATTTCTCATTATATGTTTTAACTTTCAAAAACACTGAAATGCTTAAAACACAGAAATAAGTGAAATGATTTTGAATTGTAATGCATGCTATGAAAGGCTAAGAGGCTAAGATAGAAAATAACAACGTGTTATAATGAGCACTGGGTGTTATATGCAACTAATGAAACGTTAAACACTACATCAAAAACTAATGATGTGTACTATATGTTGGCTAACTGAACATAATAAAAAAATAAAATAAAATAAAATTTAAATTTCACACTTTAAGAAAAGAAGAAAAAAGAAAATAACAAAAAACAACAAGTGCAGAGAGACAGAACCAACACTAGTTATATGGTCAGAGATGGCTTCTCTGAAGAGAGGAAGCCAGCAGGAAAGAGTAGATGAGCCTTCCAGACAAAGGCAATAGCAAGTGCAAAGATTCTATTGGGGCCTGAATACCTGGGGTGTGGCGGTGTGGCAACCTAAATGGAAAAGAAAATGGTCAATTTCCTAGGAAGGAAAATTCTAGAACTTTTGGTTGATTGCAGAACAAAAACAAAAGAGAGGCATAAACCTATTCCAGAAACACAGATAGATTTCACTTCAAAGACATGGAAAATCCCCAAATTCTTCATAGGAGGAAAACACATATTCAATTGAAATCAAACATTTATTAAATTTTTACCATGGCAGACAATAACACAATGGTGAATTCAAAGATGAACAAAAGTAGGGTTCCAAACACACATATACACAAAAGACCAAAGATTATAATTTATTAAAAAAATCAGACAAGATCGGGCGCGTTCAGGGTGGTATGGCCGTAGACTATTAAAAAAATCAGCCATTCTCCTTTTTAAAAAGGCCTTTCCACATGCACCAAATTTATTTTTCTCTATTTGGTTTTGTAACAAAGATTTCACTCACTCCTTGCTGCCCAATTAGATAACAGAATGCTTTCTTCCTAATTAGATTGTCTGCCCTGATCTATATTTCAGAAGATAGGGATGTTCTGTATCCAATGGTTATTTTATATTCTAGGACCTCAAACAAAGCTTTGCAAAGAGACTTATGAGCTCTGTAACACTCGAGTCCTTCACACTGACTCCCAAATTCTTTCATAGAACCCCAAATTCTAAAGCCAACACTTTGATAGTAGTTATGTCCATGTCTGTAACAAATTTACTATTGTTGTTATTGGTTTTATCATTATTACTGTAATGTGCTCTATCTCCTTGCTATCTCACTCAGTTCAGCTGCTTAAGCTCTTTCTACCCAAGCATCCGTTCCCCTACCTTCCTGAAAACTTAGAGCCTGCAACCTCTTCAGAACTTAACCTCCCACTTCTTTTGCCAGTTGGGGAGAACTTACAGAGGCTACAGCAGTGATAACAAAAGCTATTTCAGTGATCACCAATATATACCTATTGTCCTGACTTGACTACAGTGGACTGTGTGATCTCAGGCCATTGGCAAGTGGTCTGGAAACTGGAGACAACATTCTATACTCTAGCTCAAGGCAGCTGGGATCTAGTAAAAGCTGTGAGTATGGACAGAGCAAAGTCTCTGGGAAATTCTTGAAGGATCCTTTAAGCAAAGGTTTGGAACACGGTAATTTGTAGTTGTATCAAGAGCCCACTAAATGTTCATATTCCTTGAAGCAATAATTTGAGAATCTTCTGGAATGGTTTTGAAAATTTTTCCTAAAGAAATAATCCAGAATTCAGAAATAGATTTTGGCACAGAAATGTTATGTGTGGCATTATTTATATTTGAAAATCAACCAAATATCCTTTGATAGGAGAACGTTGTTATATTTATATACTAGACTATTTAAATTTAATATAATATATATTAAATATATATAATATATATAATATAAATTTATATTTATATACTAGACTATTTAAAGTCATTAAAAGGGCTATTTAGAAAGAGATTATAGTGTAGCAAAATGGTTAAGTTATAATGTTCGGTGGAAAAAAGGATAAAAATTGGAATTTATGATATAATTTCAACTATATCTAAAAATAAACAAGAACTCTCATAGGAGATTTCCACTCTTTATTATGAGAAAAAAGAGAATGATGTGTAATCATGGTTTGCTTTAAAAATGTGACCTTTTTTTTTTTAGAACCAGATGTGATACGGTAATTAATTGGCTCATAATAAATATTAGTTACTAAGTTTTGTCAATTAATTTTAGTAAAGAGAAAACTACTTACATGCAGATTCTAGTTGTCTTTAAAAGTGTCATTAGCCTCCAAAGCCCCGCATGGTTACAAGTTACAACGTTATATTTTATGATCTACAAGGTTAGAGTAGTGGACCTATTCAAGGATATTGAGCTACAGACTGGCGAAAGAGAGTTCGAGCCTGACACTTTATTTCTTTACCCACTTGTCAAACTATTTGCTATGCCTTAGGGAAAAAAACAAAAATAAGATAGGCTACTACCCTGATCACCTTGAAAATTTGGTGGGAGAGCAGTCCCCATCCCTACAGGTCAAATCAGTTGGCTGCGTACAGGCGAATACTAAGAAAACTTAACGCTTCCCTTTTGGAGAATTTTTCCTTTGTTCCCCAGCCCCGTTAATAATTTCTGCTCACAGAGAGTCTGTATTTATGACAACCTAATCATCTTGGCCTGAGCACTGTGTCTCAGTGTGAGCCTCCTGTGGAAGGCAGCTTTATAGAGACCACACTGTTGACAGATTCAAGCCTCCTCCCCGTGGGTGGTCAGAGGTGGGGAAATCTGAGCTTTCTATCCCCGGCCTGTCATGTGCCAGGAAATTTAGATTCAGGGAGCTGTTATCTATTACAGCTATGAGCCTCCCCCAAACCAGAATTACAGGTAACTAATATTCCTTTTGCATGCCAAAAGCAAACCCCAAACCTTCAATCCCCAAATGCCTGGGCTATTAATATTAAAATGGTTTCTTTTATATAGTATGTGTAACCATTTGTTAGTCGGGGGGGGGGGCAATGCAATAAAAGCATCATGGAAGGTCTTTAACTTTGAAGCATATCTAAATGAAAAAGGGAGGAAGTATGTTATCTGCTGGAAAAGACTCTGAAGGAATTAGTCCATCATGGAGAGAGACCCCGATTTCTTGGGCACCAACTCAGTCTTAGAAAAAAGTTCTTAAAGGTTTAGTAGAAGGAGCCAAAGCTGGATTAAAGCAAAGCAAACCTGATTTTGAATCCTGCATAGAATTGGGTGTCCTTGGGCTAGTTCCCACACTTTTCTGACCCTTTCTTTCCTCGCTTTAACAGTGGAGCTCACAATAAATACTTTTCACAGTGATATAGGGGAAATAATATAATGGATGTGAAACACTTGGCTTTTGTGGTGTGCATATCACATACCTCTTTATCTCATGATTAAAGCATATCAAAATGCTTCCAACCCGTTGTTATCAGTTGGCACTTAAAGGAAAATGTACTTCTTCTCATTTGATAATTAGAATGCAACATGCAAATGATCATGTTGAACTTAGCTTGGGATCAGTTACCACCTATAAACAGATACTAATATTGATATCTGTACCACCATTGACCTTGACCTCATCCCACACATGCAACTTCTATTGCCAGCAGAAACCCCAACACCAGTGTCTTGATGTTACAAGCACATTCCTACCCAATACTGCCATATACAGTCCACCTATATATGCTAATTCCTACCTCCACATCCTTTGCAATCCATAGAAATGATTTTCCAGGTAATCAGTCATAGGAGTAAATGCCTGTATGTAACTGCACATAGAAGAGACTTGTTTTGAAAAAATATATAAATATATGCATTTATACATAAATTATTATGTATTATACATAAGTTTTTGTATCTGTGTATTATACATAAATATATGTATATATATGTATATATTTATATATATATGGGAGGATAAAATTGTGTGAGCAAGTTCAATCTAACGTGTGGGAAGATAGATTATGATGTTGACAAAAAGAAAGGAAAGTGGGTAGATTTAGGAGACCTACTCCTGAATACAAAGCAAATTATAGCCTTTGGTGTGTAAAATGTATGCCAGTTAGACTGACAACAGTGCCTCTCAAATGTTAGCATGCAATTGACTCCCAGAAGGGCCTTGGGTTCCTGGTCCCTCGCTCCCAGAGCTTCTGATTCAGTAGGTCTCAGTGGAGCCAGATAATTTGCATTTCTAACAAGTTTCCAGGTGATGTTGAGGCTGCCGGTCCTGGAAACCACTCTGAGAACCACTGACTGAAATCATTCGAAAATGAATTTAGGAGCTTTTCATCTTTTTCAGTGGCCCAGATTAGTTTTTTTTCCCTCCAAGTTTTTATTTAAATGTCAGTTAGTAAACATACAGTATAATATTAGTGTCAGGTGTACATTAGAGTGATTCAACACTTCCATACAACACCCAGTGCTCATCACAGCAAGTGCCCTCCTTAATCTCCATCCCCTATGTCACCCATCCCCTCACCCCCCTCCCCTCTGGTAACCATCAGTTTGATCTCTATAGTTAAGAGTCTGTTCTTGGTTTGTCTCTCTTTTTTTCCCCCTATATTCATTTGTTTTGTTTCATAAACTCCACATATGGGTGAAATCATATGATATTTGTCTTTCTCTGACTTATTTCACTTAGCATTATACTCTCTAGCTCCGTCTATGTTGTTGCAAATAGCAAGATTTCATTCTTTTTGGTGGCTGAGTAATATTCCATTGTACAATATATACCACTTCTTTATCCATTCATCAGTCAATGGACATCTGGGCTCTTTCCATAATTTGGCTATTGTAGATAATGCTGCTATAAATATCAGGGTGCATGTATCCCTCCAAATTCATATTTTTGTAACCTTTGGGTAAATGGTCCAGAACAGTTTAAATAGCATTGAAATCATCTGTTCTTTCTTTTTTTTTAAGATTTTATTTATTTATTTGACAGAGAGAGACACAGCGAGAGAGGGAACACAAGCAGGGGGAGCAGGAGAGGGAGAAGCAGGCCTCCCGCAGAGCAGGGAGCCTGATGCAGGGCTCAATCCCAGGACTCGGGGATCATGACCTGAGCGGAAGGCAGACACTTAACAACTGAGCCACCCAGGTGCCCCTGGAATCATTTGTTCTTTAAAAGTTAGTTGGACCCCAACTGTGAAATTGCTTCATCCTGGTATTCCCCTGTCCCCAACACACCCTTTTAAATGACAGAATTTTAATTACTGTTTCAATCTCTTTTTATTAACTTTTTCTCATTCTCCTTGGATTAGTTAATTCCTATTTTGTTAAGAAATAACCCCTTCTCTCTAGAACTTCACATCTATTGCAATAGGATTTAATGTAGTACTTTCTTATAATTACTTTCATGTTTGTGTGTTTCTTCTTTTCAATCCTAATATTTTCCTCTCTTCTTTCCCTAATCATACTCATGCAATGGTTTTATATTTTATAAAAGAAACAGCTTTTGAATTTATTTGTTCTTTCTACCATTTTGGTTTTCCACTTCATTCATTTCAGTATTTATCTTTACTAATTCCATCTTCATCCTTTACTCAGGTTTATCCTTTTGTTCTTCATGGAATTTCTTAGTATTGGCACTGTGTTCATTTATTATAAGTCTTTCAATAACAAAGCTGTCATAACTATAAGCTATACATTTTCCTCTGAATATAGCTTTGGCTATGTTCCGTAAGTTTTGGTAGGAAATAAATATTCTCCTTTTCATTGGTTCTAGGTAGTTTATAATTAAAATTTTGCTTTTCTCATTAATTCTAGAGTTAATTTGAAGGAAGTTTTTTTATTTTATTTTTCAAGTAGTCCAGCTTGACTAGCTATTGCTTTATTATTTAATATCAACTTTATTTGCTTATGATCTAAGATTATGGTCTATTCAAATATCTACTTTGTAAAGTAAGTTAAAATTTTTTCAGCCTTGTAATTTATTTATTTTATTAATGTTCAATTGTGATGCCAGGTCTGTGCAGAAATCTGTTAGATTGTGTGGCTTATGTGTTTCAAATCTTTATGTCCTTTCTTGTATTTGAGCTCCTTGATCAATCCTGAAAATTCCAAATCATTTCCTAAAGCCAATGTTACCTTTATTCCAAAACCTGAGGAACAAAATACAAACCAAAAACTTATGGACCAATTTCACTTATACATACAGGTGCAAACTTCTAAATAAAACAATCCAGAAGGACCCCAAGAGAATAATACGTTATGACCAAGAAGGACTTATTCCTGGAGCATAAGCATGGTTCAAAATCAGGAGAGCTATCAGAATAATTTGTCTCATCAATAAAAAAAGATTATAACAATACATGTAGAAAAAGCATTTGAAAAATTCAACCATTTTTAATTTAAAAAAACCTTACTTTCTATTTCTCTTTTACTTAAATATGATAACTTTAATTACTTTCTACTTCTGTTTTATTTAAATATGATAAAGACTATCTGCCAAAAATAACAAATAACAAAATTATAAATGGTGAAACTCTAAGGCTCTTTACATTAAATTTAGGCATAAGAGAGTGTCTCAATCATCCATTGTCACAATAATACCTCAGAACAAAAAACTACCAAACTCCAAGGGCATATGATAATAAACATATAAGTAACTCACAGTCAGTGGGGATCAGGGGACCTGGGCTGGGCTTTTGTGCCTGTCTGTGGTCAGCTACCAGTCATCTAGGCAGCTCTGGGATAGTGACTGGGCTTACCCACATGTCTGGGGCTGGTTGGCTGTGGACTAATTTAAGATGGCCTCTGCTAGAACAATTGGGAAAATTTTACTCTGTACAAAATGTTCTCACCTTCCCCAGGCTAGCCCAGGCATGCCTTCACGGTGGTGACAGAGGAGTAGGAACGAGAGGAAGCCCAGTGTCAGAGCATTTTTCAAGCCTCTGCTGGTATCATTTTGCTAACATCCCATTGACCAAAGCACTCATGGGGCTCAGCCTAGACTCAGGATGTGAGGGCACTGCAAAGTTTCATGACAAAGGACATGGATACAGGGATAACTGAGACCGTCTTTGCAATCTTCTGCAGATAGAAATCCCTGGTTCCACCAATATTATTCATCATGGCTTCAGAAGTTCCGGTAAATTTATATAGAATAAATATTTAGCATAATTCATGCAACCAGAGAACTAATATTATCATTTTTTTTTTGTTCATGATATAATGGCATATCTACAAAAGTCAAAAGACCCCAGTAAAAAATTGCTACAATTGATAATGATATTTGGCAAGGTGGCAAGATTGAAAAATAAATGTAAAAAAATCAATAGGTCTTCTTTTTAGTCATTCCTTTGACAAATATTTATTGAACACCAACTGAATGAACGCCAAACACTCACCTAGGGCCTAGAGATAATAGTAGTAAACAAAAGGGACATTGCAGTTGGAGGAAATGGAAAATAAACCACAAATGACTAAATATAAGTCAGATGGTAACAAGTGCTATGGAGAAAAATAGAAAGCCAAATAGCTTATAGCAAATGCTTAGTAGGTAGGTGGGCAGCAGGCAAAGGTATGCTGTTGTCTATGGGGTGATCAGGGAAGGCCTCACTGTTAAAAATGTGAACATCTGAGCAGAGGCTTGAAGTACATGAGAAAGCCTGCCATGCAGATAACTGGAAGAAGCCCGTTCTAGTGAGAGGGAACAGCAAGTTCTCAGTCTTTGAGACAGTGTTGTAAATGGTATGCTTTATTTATAATAGTTATCAATTACAAATGGAAGTGGAATTGTTGCCATAACAATACAAATTATAAAATACTTAGGAATAAACTTCAGCAAGGAATTTGAAGAATATAAAACATTATCTGTGAAAACCTAAGAAACTATTTTTAAAACAACAAAAGAAGAGGTTAATTTGCCTACCAAATACTTGAACATATTGAAGGAACCATATCAAAACAACATGATATTGGCAAAGGAGTAAACAAACTGATCAACACTGATTGGAGAGTCCATCTGGAACTAAAGCTGTACCCCTACTTGCTAACATCTTCAAAAGTAAATTCTAGATAGATAAAGGCACACTTTTTTTTAACTGAGCAATTAATACATGTTAGTTGCCTATTGCTGCCATAACAAATCATCACTAACCTAGTAGCTTCAAGAAAACAAATGTAGGGCTCCTGGGTGGCTCAGTTGGTTAAGCGACTGCCTTCGGCTCAGGTCATGATCCTGGAGTCCCTGGATGGAGTCCCGCATCGGGCTCCCTGCTCGGCAGGGAGTCTGCTTCTCCCTCTGACCCTCCCCCCTCTCATGTGCTTGCTCTCTCTCATTCTCTCAAATAAATAAATAAAATCTTTAAAAAAAAAATGTATTATCTAACCATTCTGTAGGTAACAAGTCTGACATAGGTCTCACAGGGCTAAGGTGTCAGCAGGGTTGCATTCCTTTCTGAGGCACTGAGGGAAAATCCATTTCCTTGCTAATCCTAAGGGTTGTCTACATTCCTTGGCTTGTGGCCCCTTCCTCCATCCTCAGAGCCGGCGATGTTGCATCTCTCTAACCACACTTCTGTAGTCATATCTCCCTCTGACCACACCTGGGAAATGTTCTCCCCTTAAGGACTTGTGTGACTAGATTGGACCCCCCCCCAGATAATCTAGGATAATCTCCCCGTCTCAAGTCTGCCCCCTTACCACACCTGAGTCCCTTCTGCCATGAAAGGCAACATTTTCCTAGGTTCCAGGGATGAGGGCATGGACATCTTTGGGGACCTTCTCTCTGCCTACAATAAACATTTTAAAGGAGATTTAAGAGAATATTTTTATAACCCAGATGTCAGGGAAATGTTTATAATCAACAGGGAACTAACTCATAAAGGATAAAGGAAAAGATGAGCATGCTGTACCATGTAATTTCTTTTAATTGTATGACCAAACATATCATAAACAAACTCTAAAGACATATGCTAGATGTCTTCCAACATGTGGCAGACAACATGTTCACGTCTGCATTTTTACAGTGGTTATAAGAATGATTAGGGGAAAAAAAACTTTGGAAAATGGGGAAAAGATCTGAATAGTCAAGTCACATGAAAGCAAATCCAAATGGCCAGTAAAACCACATGAAAATATGTTCAACCTCAGTAGTTTTCAGAAGAACACAACTTTATGGTAACAATGAATATAGTAGTTCCCTAAAGCTGCCATAATGAATTACTACAAACTTGGTGGCTTAAAACAATAGAAATTTATTCTCACAGTTCCAAGGGTGAGAAGTCCAAACAAAATCAAGGTTAGGGACATCCTCTCCCCGAAGGCTCTAGGGGAGGATATATCCTTTGGTCTTCCTGTGTCTGGTGGCTCTAGGTGTTCGCTGGCTGGTGGTTCTATCACCCCAGTCTCCACCTCCTTCTCCACATGGCTTTCTTCTCCCTGTGTCTCTCTTCCATGTGTCTCTTATAAAGATATTTATTGAATTTAGGGCCCACCAGAGAATCCACAATGATTTCATCTAGATATCCTTAGTTATATCTGCAAAGACCCTTTCTCCAATGAGGTCATATTTATAGATTCTGGGAATTAGGGCATGGACATATCTTTTGGGGGGGATGAGGGCTACCATTCGCCCACTATAATAAGATACTAACCCTCCCATCAAATTAGTAAAAATTTTAAAAGAGCCCTAATATCCACCACTGTGGTAGATGGAGAGATGGAGGTGAGGGGGGTGAATCTCATACGTTGCTATAGTCTTGTGAATTTTTGAAAAGTCTTAATGCAAACACACACACACATACACACACATAAACACACACTATATATTACATGACTCAGCTTCTGGGAAACTGGCCCATAAAAATAAAAACATCAGTATGCCAGATTTGGTACACAAGAATGTTATTGCATCATTGTTGTGATGAAGGAAAGAAGAATCTGGAAACAAAATGAATGCCCAGCAATCAGGGAATGATTGAAAAACATTGTGGTACACCTATACCATGGATATGTATATATAAGAGATTTTAGAAATATACGGAAGAATAAGCATCAGCTTTTTTTATGGGCACAGTGATTGGCAGATCGTGCTAGAAGTCATGTTTGAGGTTTTAAGTGGACAAGATTTCTTTCTTTTGAGTCACAATGCCTGGGATCCTGTTTAAACTTCTTGATTCCCTAATTCTTGGTATAACTGAGCAAAGTGACACGTCACCAGCCACCCTGGATCCGTGACTGTCAGCCTCGGGTAGGAGGCCGCCCCTGCTCACCTCTCAAGCTCCTTGATCCTGTGAGTAGATGCCAAATTCCAGAAGGAGCAAAGTGTTTGGGTTCTGCTCCCCCTGAGGCGTAGTGAGGATATTGTTTTGTGATTTGACTGGACAGACACAGAGATGTAATCAGTGGCTTTTGACGGAGTCATTGCTGAGTAAGTGAGAAAGTTCCTGCACCGTTTAGACCAGGAACTGAGAGACAGTTTTAGGATGTTCCATTCAAAGATGCCTTGGCCCTGCTTTCTATAATTCCCCCAGAATATTTTGAGCAATGGGAACACATTGAAAAAGGTACACAGCTTCTTCCTCCAGAAAAAACCACACACATTCAAAGGTATAAACTCTGGTATGTTTGCTTTAAAAAAAAAAAAAAACAAAAAAAAAACACTTGCCCAGAAAGCTCAAGGCTTCCTGGAATCTCTATTAAGAATTCAGATGTACTGATGATAAATTTCTAAATACCATAATTTCAGCCAATACTATTAACAAGTAGAAAAAAGAGGAACAATGTGTGTGTATGTGTGTGTGTTCATAGGAACTATTTTTTTTTTTAATTGTGGGGGAATGCAGTTACACCTGGCAACCTGTGAAAACGTGAGATCAGATAGTTTATTGATCCTTTCAAATTGTTTGCACACTATGTGGTATAGAGCGTCAGGTCTGTGTTAACTCCAGAATACTTAGAAATATTCAAAAATAAATTATCACCTCAAATCTCTTGAAAAGCATCCAAAGATCAAGTAGCTTTTCCCAGAGACCTACCCTGCCCAGGCTCTTGAAGGCCCTTCTTATTTTTAGAGAACACTTGGGTATAATGCATGATTCATAGTTTCTTCTTCTATATTTTGATCTTATTCTATAGTGAATATAAATTACTTTCCTAATCAGAAAAAAACTACATTAACTAAAATGTGATTTGAGAATTACAGTTCATAAAGTATTTTTGGAGTGGATTTTTAAAGAAACAACCAAACGAGTTATAATCCATAATCAGAATTTCATAGTGTGAATGCCGGGAGACCTTTTTTCATGCTGATATTTATAGGAGATTAAACTCTCAATAAGTTACAAATGTGAGAGACAGTGTGCAGCGCAGGGGAAGGGCCTTCTGTGTAAGTGGGACCTAAAGCCAAATGTGGCAATTCGCTTCCTCTCTAAGCCTCTGTTTATTCATTTGTTAAGTAGAGATGACAATAATTCTTACTTTTGCAGAGTTGTTACAAGGCTTAGGGTTACAGAGTGTCGGAAAATTGCACCCAATAACTAACAATATATGAAAATCTGGGAAAATATTTCTCGTGTTCTTCCTTGTTTTCAATAACCATGAGCAAGAGAAATACAAGATGGATTAGGCCATTTGTTTTCAAAATACTCTATTGGCCCATTAATTATCTCTCAATAATTATTTGCTCTAAGTAGGACCACTATACTGCAGTGTGATCATGAGAACAAATAAAACTTTTTAATGAGAAGAAGTGATATTAGAAATCAGGTCTGTGGCTCCCATGGGGCTTGGGTCATGCCTGCGAGGGAAGGCTCCTGGATGACTGGTAAGTGTCAGGTTTTTTATCTGTGTGCTGTTTACATAGTTCATACATTTACATCCCCTGCATGTGTCTATAAGTGTATTACACTTTAATAAAAAGTGGGAACCAAAAAAAGAAAAAAGCAAAGGGGTGTCCCAGAAAGTATCACCTATATAGTCTTGAACGGACCTCATTCTTCTATTTTAATCTTTCTCACATTTCATATACACATGAGAGGAGAAATCAAAATGAGTGCTTTAGAACAGAGGTTTTCAGTACGGTTGGGCATCAGGCTGGCTTTGGAGTTTTTTTTTAAAGTAAACATCCAGGGGCACCTGGGTCGATTGAACATCCAACTCTTGGTTTCAGCTCAGGTCATGATTTCAGGGTTGTGGGATTGAGCCGCACGTTGGGCTCCATGCTCAGCAAGGAGTCTGCTTGAGATTCTCTTTCTCTAACCCCTCCCCCAGCACATGCACTCTCTCACTCCCACTCTTTTTGTAAAATAAGTAAATAAATCTTTAAAAAAAAGGTAAACATCAAGATCTGCCCACCCCTAGAGATGATGATTCACTGGATCTGGGAGAGGGGCCCGGGAATCCGTATTTTTAACTCCAAATTTAGGAATATTCAACTGCTCTCAAGTCTAAAGCAGAGGTTCCTAAACTTTGCTGCATTTTGGAATCACCCAAGGAATTTAAGAAATATTGAGGGCTGGATTCCACCCCTAGAGCTCCTAATTTAATTATCTGGGAAGTGACTAGGGCATCCAGATTTTTTTTTCTGGGCATCTAAATTTTTAAAAGCTCCCCGCCAGATGATTCCAATGTACAGTATTTATGAACAACTATCTAAAACAGAGGGAAGGAGCTTGGAAACCTCTTCTAGGTGTTTATGAACAGCAGTGACAACATGGAGGGAATCTCAGCATCATCTAATTGGCGAACGCCAAATCTGCCACCACTCCATCCACAATTTACCCTGCCCTGTGGCTTTCACATAAGGAAAACATTTATTGTATGTTTCTATAATGAGTATGTATTTGTTTATAGGGCCTTAATATCCTGTCTGAGTCATCATCCTTTTAGCCTGTAAATTTCTAAATGGTGGGGCGAGGGCGGGGTAACTGCTTATACAGACAATGAAGTGCAGCCATTCAATGGACAATCACAAGAATGCAGAAATTGCTTTCTGCAGATCACCGGAGAGGCAGACACCAGCATTTTATATTCCATCTGCCCCAGCGAGTTCAGTGTAGGAAAAGAAAATGCAAGAAACAAACTCTTCTTGGAGACCAAGAGGTTTCACAGAGGTTAGCAATAGACTCTCCCAAGTAAGGTTTGGATTCTAAGATTCCATCAGTCTGGTGATGAAAAATGCTTCTATTTTGACTGGGAACTCAATGCTCCAGATGACTATGCTCCATGTTTATACAAATTCTTAACTCTCTTCCTCCTAACTCATGGGTCCTACCTTGTATTCGGTCCCTTCAAAAGACTGCTTCTTAGGACGCCTGGCTGGCTCAGTCGGTTAAGCATCTGACTCTTGGTTTCAGCTCAGGTCATAATATCAGGGTTGTGAGATCAAGCCCCACATTGGGCTCCACGCTCAGCACAGATCGAGCCCCACATTGGGCTCCATGCTCAGAACAGAGATTCTCCCTCTCCC
This sequence comes from Mirounga angustirostris, assembly GCF_029215605.1. NCBI lineage: Eukaryota > Metazoa > Chordata > Mammalia > Carnivora > Phocidae > Mirounga > Mirounga angustirostris. The sequence goes on along the minus strand of NW_026991709.1, from coordinate 137,554,094 downwards.
TCTGCCCTTCCCCCCACTCATACCCTCTCTCTAAATAAATAAAAAATAAAATCTTTAAAAAAAAAAAAAAGACTTCTTGTCTCAGATATGCCTTAGAATTTCCTTTACTATATCCAAGAGGTAGAACTAAGTGGGATTGGAAAGGGTAGGGCTCTTGTCATTTATCAAGGGACTGGAAGTTGCCCTTGAAATAAGCAAAAATCCAGAACCCAAAGTTTGAATCATTTTGCCTATTGGAAAAATAGTTTAGCTAAAAGACTCTTTAGTGAGAGGTGGCAAAATTAGCTCTAATGTCTTACGTTGTTCTCATAAACTTAAGCATAAAGCTTCTGGACAGCCCTATTCAACAGCCATCCCGAAGGAACCATGCTCTTCTGTCAGAAATACCCTCCTCCATCCTTAATACCTTAATACGCTCCTGTTCATCCTACGATAACTCATTCCTGAAACCTTCCCTCGCTGGCCAGGAATTGAGAATGAAGATGTGCTCTCTCCTTGTATTCTTACAACACACTGTTCACATATTGGATTATAGGATGTGTCATGGTGTGTTGTAAATATTTATCTTCTGGCCAGGCTCCTCTTTTAGACCTGGGCTCTTCTTAAAGGAGGAGGGAAACTTACTCAAATTCCCAGCCTTAGAACTTAGTCCGAGGTCTTGGCACGTGGTAGGAATCACACCACCTAATTACAGCAAACGATGTTTGGCAAATGAATTGCCCATCCTGACAGTGTGGCCATATTTATTAGCAGAAGCTCTGGACAGTAAAGCTTTTAACTGAAGCTGACATTATCCTAAAATAGGAAGCCACATCAGTGCTGCCTTTTGACTTGATAAACGTCAGCTCTCATTCCATCCAAATAACTCTGGACTCTCCAAAGGGGCCCTAATGGAAGATCAAAGAGGTTCTTAAGACCTGGTCCTTTTTTCCATTTCAAGTAGTGGGTTAATGCTACAGGTTAATTCTAAGCTCTCGACTCTAAGCTGGAATGGCAATGGCGGCATATCTGACCTTTAATTCTAAGTGAAATGAAGAGACAATGGAGTTGGAGAGGTAAAGGTACAAAAGAGAAAGCTAAGTGGTAAGTTGGGGCAGGAGGAGGGTATAACATTAGGTAAAAAGGGATGGAGATCATCAACCTGTGCTGTCCAATACTACAGCCACCAGCCATGGGTGGCTACTTAATTTAAATGTAGATTGATAAAAATAAAACAAAATTAGATATTCATTTCCTCAGTCACACTAGCCACATTTCAGGTGCTCAGTAGCCACACGTGGCTAATGGCTCCCACTTTGGACAGTGCAGATAAAGAGCATTGCCATTATCACAGTAAGTCCTATTCGACATCATTGGATAAATCCCACCCTTTTACAGATGGGAAGCCGACCACTGGAGAAGGTTAATGACTAGCCACAGACACATGGTAGGCCTACGCCTGGGACCCAAACCTCAGGAACCCCAAGCTGGCCTTCCAACACTCCATGCTTGAGATTCGCCCACTTTCGCTCTGTAATTTTTCCGTGCGAGTCAAAGAAAATGAGGAAGGCTGGCGAATTCCAGTTGAATTCAAAAGTATAAAGTAGCCATTTGGTGCTGTTATACTAAGCAAACCTACTGAAAGAAAATTTTTAAGTAAAAAGTTCAGGTATAGTAATTATCTAAAATGGAAAACTTTTGAACAAAATTTGTCTTTATACTTAAAACACTAAGCTACGTGGTCTTAAAAAGCATCATCTAATCACTCAATGTCAGGTCAGGAAGTTGCATGCTAATCAATAACTCCCGTGCACATACTTGTAGCTCTTTAACTACCTGCTTTTGTATAATAATTACACATTGTTGTGCCGTAAAATATTACCTCCAAAAAATTCACATTTGCATCTTCTAAATATACATAATTGTGGTTAGAGTGGTCACACATCATGCATTGACATAAGTTATTTGGCTTTTCAAAATGTTGCTTACATATGTTCAAATTTCTTTCTTATATCTTGAGCTGGTTTCGATAATATAATAATGTACCCATGTATGCCTTCCTATAAGGAATATCAGCTTTCTTTATACATTTAAATCGGGTTTCCAAGAACCACAGTGATGTTTTCAGACTTGGGGCAACATTTAAAGTAGGATTATGTGATGGGGCGCCTGGGTGGCTCAGTCGTTAAGCGTCTGCCTTCGGCTCAGGTCATGCTCCCAGGGTCCTGGGATCGAGCCCCACGTCGGGCTCCCTGCTCGGCAGGAAGCCTGCTTCTCCCTCTCCCACTCCCCCTGCTTGTGTTCCCTCTCTTGCTTTCGATCTCTCTGTCAAATAAATAAATAAAATCTTAAAAAAAAAAAAACAAAAAAAACTGGGGCACCTGGGTGGCTCAGTTGTCTGCCTTCAGCTCAGGTCATGATCCCAGGGTCCTGGGATCGAGCCCCACATCGGGGTCCCTGCTCAGCAGGAGGCCTGTTTCTCCCTCTCCCACTCCCCCTGCTTGTGTTTCCTCTCTCGCTGTGTCTCTCTCTGTCAAATAAATAAATAAATAAATTTTTTAAAAATAGAATTAAATTTAAAAAATAGGATTGTGTGAGAAATTTGAGTTGGTGTCATAGGTACAGGGACATTTTTTGGTCATGGTTTTTCAGAAGGCTAGCGGGGATTTTCTTGAATCTGCAGATAATTTATCTTACTCTTGAGCGAGAACATCTCTATCCTGTTTCCTTTCGAGCCTTGGATGACCGTGCTGAGAGCCGGTCACTTATTAGAAAGCAATGTACAGCTCGTGTGAAGGGGACATTCCATCTCTAGTGACAGGAGTCCCATGTCCATAGCGTTTGTGTTATTTGACCGGAAGTGCGGGCCCTGCGGTGTGGTTGGGTGATACCGGCGTGAGTAGCTCCAAACTCCAGGGAAAGCCCAGCAGCTTAGCTGATGTAACAACACGTCTCAACGTTCCCCGGTCCGTTCAGGCATCGGAGTGTCTGGAAGTCGTGATCCTCGTGCAGAGCACCGCAACATAGCGGTACAGGGAACTTTCAAAGGTAACCAACCTAATTTTGGGTGAAATCACTAATATTTTATACTTGATTCTGGGACAGTCCCGTGAGGGGTAGCATGTACAAAAGAGCATGAGAAAGAAACAAGAGAAAATTTTGCAGCTAAGAAGTTCTACCAAATGATGTATTTTTCTTAGAAAATTGGTAAAATTTGGTGTTTTTTAAATAAATTAAAATACTTTGGTAGAACTTCCATTTTTGCATTGAAATGCCCCCGTGTAATTTATGGGACATGGGTGTTTTATGTGGCCTGGGAACCCTGGCATAGATCAGTGAAAGGGCCAGGAAGTCAAAGGAACTGGTCCAAATTTGCAGCAAGAATCCTGTGTTTATGGTATTCTGGTATTGTTTTGCCCGAGTGTACTTATAGTATTATTTACACAAAGTCGTAACACTTGTTACCCTTATGGTACTCCGTGTGAAAAGTCTTACAGTTATTATCTCACTCGACCTTCACAAACCCTCTGAGATGGAACTATGTGATCCTATTTGACTGATAAGGAAACAGGTTGAGAGAGGTGAAGCAAACTGCCCGAAGTTGCACAGTTAGTAAGTGATGGAGCTGCATTTGAACCCAGGACATCCTAACTTCAAAATGGCTACAAGATCTTGCCTCACAAAGAAAGGCCAAGGCTCTCCTTGGCTTAGCAGGCTCAGGACTTCTGGAAGAGTTTGGGCTACCAAGCCAGATACCCATGTTCTACAGCTTTCTGTTGGTTTTCAGTTTCAGAGAGCAGTTGTGGTCTTTAGTTGATTTGCCATGTACATCCTGATTCCTCCATCCCCTTCTCCTCTTTCCGTCAAATTCCACAAAGGGAATAATTTAATCAAACTAAATGAACATTTCCTCAAAATCCTTTTCCCAGAACTTCTGGAGAAATTCCAGCAAGCAGTTCTAAATCTTAGTGAAACACATTTTGCAGGAGTAGCTGTCCTTTAACATGAGAGAGAGAGAGAAGCCTTCTGAACTGTGAAAATCAGAGCATGAGTCTACAAAGTCTTCCAAAGAGTGGTTCAAGGGCCTCTAATCTACTCCTTGTGTTCTGAATTTTTAGTTTATGGCTAATTTTGCAAATAGCTTCAAAGCAAGTTGCCCTCCTTCCTTTGTTGATTTTTAAACCTAACATTTAATGATCCTGTTAACAACTGTAGTTGAGATGAGGCCACTGACTTTTATTTATCAACTAGATTTATTGGCTACCCGATATTTGCCAGGTACTGTGCTGAGAACCAGGGATTCATGAATGAGGGCAAGATGGTTCCTGGCCCTGAGCAGGGCGGTTTACCGTCCAGCCGGGGAGAAGGGCAAAGAGCAAAGTGGTGCGCTTAATGCAATGTGTGGGGAGCTCAGAGAAGGAAGCCAATATCTACATCTCGTTCAGAGCCCTGCTTACGTTCAAAATACAAGTATTACATTTATAGACATCCCTAATGTGCCCCTAAGGGCTAAAAGGCGTCATTTTTGTAGACACTGTGACCATGGAGCTCTTTAAAAAGTGTTTTATTAAAAGTAATGCATGTTTATAGTAAAAAAAAAAAGAAGAAGAAGAATTAATGACATTGAGAAGTTCAGAAGGATATAAAATAAAATTTAAAATCCCCATCCCCATCTCCCAGCCCTACTCCCTGCAGGTCACCACTAGTAAAAAAAATTTTGTCTACCTTATCAAAAATTTTGTGTGCACAGCATTTCTACTATACACACACATACACACAAATATGCCTTTGGCACAAATTGGATCATATTCCCTCTATCACACTATGACTTACTCTTTCTTTAAATAACAAAACTTTGACCCCTTCCCATACCTCTCCATATAACTATATTTCACAGGTAACAGGTGTTATGATTTTGTGGAAATACTGTAAATATACTCTATTCCCTCTCATTCTTTTTAATTGCCACATATTAGTCTGTAGTATAATTAATGCACCAAAACTTATTTACTGGGTCCTCTGCTGATGAACATTTACATAAGCCACACTGAATACATCTATCTGAATGAATGTGTCTGTGGGATAAATTCCAGGAGGTGGGGTTGTAAGATCAAGGGATATGTGCTCATGGAATTTTGACGGATATTGCCAAAATGCTGGACTGATTTACACCTCATTGATGATGTGTAAGACAGCCACCGTTTTCTTTCACATGAAATACACCTGACAATAACCCGTGCTTTCACAGAGTGCCTGATGGAGCTTTGAAAGCAAGAAGTGTGCACCTCATATTTGAGACAGATGTAAGCAGAGTCCTGTGTCATTTGCTGATGAGAGAAAAGGGCAGAGCCACAATTCAAAATGCCTCCATTTTCCAGAGTCCTTCTTCTAAAGTCTTTCAACTGCTGTGTCTTAGGAATTTAGTTTAAGTGTTTCCTTGAAATTTGGGTTCAGGTACAACTTGGCTTCTTATCTCCAGTTTCGGGAGGAAAAGGAAAATAGGAACCTATTTTGTGCATCTCTCTTAGTCAGGTAAGGCTCTCTGGAGGGCAAGTGTGATTAATCACAGGTGACCAGGACAAGTGACTGCACCCTCCCTGTCCTTACACAGTCCTGGGGAGTCCTAAGACTAAGCTCAGTTTGAACCTGACCGGCCCTAACTGCTCCTCTTTGGGGTATGGAAATTTGTGGGAACAGGACATGTCTTGGGTAACTATGCCATTTCCCTACAGTCATGTCAGTCAGAAAAATTTCAAGAATCATCTTAGGATCTTTTATTCCACGTCTGGCAGAGCACAGAAGAAATATTAGTCTCTAGGCCTAGATGACTGCTTTGGGATCTCCAAGTAAAAAGTTTCAAGGTTAGTCATTACTAGGCAGTTCAGCCGCTGTGACTGATTTGAACACCATCCCAGGATCAACAATTGCTAGAAAAATCAGGCTCCTCTTGTCAGAAAGATTTTTTTTCAATTTCTGATTAATTAGGGTATTCTAACCACTTAATTGTGCATCATATCTCTTGGGGCAGGAAACTGAATTAACTTGTCAGAAAATCACACCTTTAATAACTTAAGTCCTTAGTAGATCTACAGAGGAACTTTGATCCATAATCATTTTGTTTCAAAATGTTGAACATAGTTTTTCAAGTTTATAGTGAACATGCCTAGGATATGATGCTGACTTGAAAGAACATTTTGTTTACAAGATATCTCTGGTGTCAATTCAGACATTTCAGAAGGGCCCAGAACATGACACACAGCTCTCTCAGACTGCACGGCCCAAGAAGAGAGAAACATGCGTTGCATTTAATTAAAGCAAACTTGCTGGAAGATTTATTTCCCTTCCTTCATATCTAAAAAGAAACGTAACTAAGCACTAGCTATTTTTCCCTCTGCCAGTGTTTTGGGGTTTATCTTGGCTCGTGTTTTTTCAGCCCAGACATTATGGAAAACTTTATTGCCTTGTAGACACGTTTCTGGGCGGCTGAGGGAATGAAAAGGAAGCACAACTTAGTTGATTTCTTCTTTGCTAGGAAATAGTATCCAGAAAAATAAATACTATCTGCCACAGTTAAAAATCAGGAGGAAGAACCTGAACATTGCCTTTGAAAATAAGGAAGTTGTTTATGAAAAGCATCAAAGGTCTTTGCTGGAGATGGGGAAATCTGTAGGTAAAGTTGCAAAAATTTTAGATTTGTCAGCATGATAGGGAACAGCCCAATACTCTGATTTTTTTGTTTATATATAGATAGAGAATTTTTAGTCATGCCAGTAAGTAAGGAAACTGATTTCAATCTCAGGGTATTTAAAAATATTTTAGAGAGACTTCCTTTTTTAAAGAAAGGGATAGTCTTGGGCGCCTGGGTGGCTCAGTTGGTTAAGCGACTGCCTTCGGCTCGGGTCATGATCCCAGGGTTCTGGGATCAAGTCCCACACCAGGCTCCCTGCTCTGCGGGGAGCCTGCTTCTCCTTCTCCCCCTCCCCCTGCTGGTGTTCCCTCTATCACTGTGTCTCTCTCTGCCAAATAAATAAATAAAATCTTTAAAAAAAAAAAAGGGATAGTCTTTATAGATGTTTTAGCCTAGGCTACATTTAATACCCTTTAACCAAGAAACAAACTCCTGGAGATAATTAGGTTTTCTTTAAGTGTAATTGTAATAAATAATCAAGTGATATTTGAAATTTTGTTTTATTTCTGAAAGGCAAAGTCATATTTTAATCCTTAGCACCCTACCCCTAGCTCCCTCCACCCCCCAAAAAAGATTGTTGAATGGTTGGATAGACACCGACACACTGGCTATTTTACCTGAACAAAAATTCGAATGCACTTTCTCTGAAGTCAGAACCAATATAAAACTGCCATTAAAATGAGCAGATTGTGGCACTGTTTTATGTTTCTACCTAAATAGAATGTGCATCTCAAGCACACAAACTTTTGCTTGTATTTACTAAGAATCTAGAACTTTGTGCAAGCCATCAAGCATGCAGTTTATGAAATCTCTCTCTCAAAGTGAAGTTGCATACCTGGAGCTCTTTTTGGTGTTTTAAATCCTATGTGCTTGATTTCTTTAAAAATTCCCTAGTCTTCGTGCGGCTAATAAGCAGCAGTAATAAAGCCCTTGTTTGTCCACTTGCCAACCCTCCCATTTGGCCTGTAAGCCTCTGGCTTGAAATCCCGTACTGGGCTCTGGTCCATTTTTCGTGAGTCTCCTCTCCCCTCCCTTTTCTTAGCCAGCACTCCAGACAACAGTCAGAAATCAGAAGGGCTTTATTTCCTTAAGCAAGTCACTTCTTTCAGCGTTTCTGGCATTGCTTTGGTGCCGTGGCTTTAAACGGATGACCACAGTCCCCAGTAAAAATACATTTTATATAACTCCTGAGCCCACAAGCGGTGTGTGTCTACAAACTCAAACAAAAGTTCCAAAAAACAATCCTTGCTCTCAGTAAGTACAGTGAACTCCTTCCAGTCAACTGTATTTCATTTTTAAAAGATGCTTCTTGCTACCCACTAAATTGATTTCACAACCCACTAATGGATTGGGACTCATAGTTTGAGAAACACTGCTTTAGTGTACTAGATTCAGCCCGAGAATTTTAAGTTTGGCAGTCAATCACAGGCTTGCTTATATCGGCAGAAAAGGCAGGACTATTCATTGCTAGGAACATGGTGAAAACATCCTTTGGCAGCTTTCAGAAGACTTTTTTAATAGCAGTAGAATAAACAGGTATTAAGTCTATTAATGGAAGACTGTCTCTGCCAGAAAATAACAAGGGGTTAAAAAATGGCTGTCATGCACTCTCAGAAGGTAGATAGAATCCTGCAGACTCCGGTTCTAGAACTTTGCTTCCAAGTACAGCTCTCAGCTGATTTTAAAAAAAAAAAAAGAGGGCTGGCCTGTTTTCCAGGTAGTAAGGAATGGGGATATTTCAGATGCAGGCAGTGGGGGGTGGGGGTGGGACTCGGATGGAGAAAGCCTGGCTCTGTGACTGTTGGTCGCGCCTCATTTCCTGTTGGGACCGGGAACGGAGGCTTCTCTGGGCTCACAGCCACTGGCGGTCTTCAGCCATCTCCTGGCCATCCCCCAGTCTCCCTTTTACCACCTTGGGCCACAACTTGTTCTGCTTTGGTCACCTGAGTGAAAACTTGTTTTCTAGATTTGGGACAAACTAAAAGCTGTTCTTAAAACCTGAAGGAAATAGTCTGTCCGGTGCTTCTGACTCCACCGGGTTATCCTGTACCAGATCAGAACCCTATTCCATACCACCTCAGAGCTGCAGCTTCTGCGAAAGCTGTGAGTGTAGAGAAGATCCGGGATACGTGCGAAGTCAATTCTGTGTTTGGCAGTTTTCATTAGTTATGTGAGTAAGTGTTCCTTTCTCTTTCTGGTCTTGGGCTACCAATGTGTCCTTTTTAAGTTTATGCTGAAGTGGGATGGGAATTTATCAGGTGACAACTGAAAGTGGGCCAGATCTCATCAGTCCAGGACCCTAAATTTTTATTGTTTCCCTACCTTGCCACATCAAGTTTAACTTCAAAGGGGCCACCACAGGTGTTCTGCCTTCATACCTTCTGTACTTTTCCCGCACCACTCAGAAAGCATTTTTTATTGTTATGTTAATCACCATACATTACATCATTAGTTTTTGATGTAGTGTTCCATGATTCATTGTTCCATGATTCATTCAGTTGTTCAAATGATAGATTCATACACGCAAACAATGACACCCAGTCATTGCTGGGTGCTCCATGCAGAACGTGCCCTCTTTAATACCCATCACCAGTCTAGCCCATCCTCCCATCCCCCTCCCCTCTAGAACCCTCAGTTTGTTTCGAGAATGCCCAAGAATCTTTACCGTCAGGAACGTCTCTTGATGGCTTTTAAAAATGCTTTCTCAGAGACGAACCATGAGAGACTATGGACTCTGAGAAAGCATTTTTAAAAGCCATCAAGAGAAACACGGGTGTTTACCAGAGAAATGAAGGTCAAGAAGAGGTGTGAAAATGGTGTTTACATGGGAAGAGAGAGACGTTGCAAGGAAGAAGTTGTGTTTCAATATAAAATTTCTATTTCTTCTAGTCACACCATGATCTTAAATCTTGAAACTCTTCTGGTTTCAACATGAGTAAACAAAGCTCCTAGTGAAATGCATTGAGCTTGACATGAGTGAACTCAGCCTCACGGCAGATTCACGTTCTTCAGCTATATCTACAAATAATCTAGCCGTTTGTCCCAATGCAGGCTTTTGAGATGTTTAGAGGAGAGGAACCTGATTGTTGAGGCTAAAATATTAAGCCATTTGCATTAAGTCAGCTTCACACAAAATTTCTCCCTTGCCTCCCTTAGCTAGTGATGGCAACAGGGTTGAGCTATGAAGAAATATGGCATGTCTGGGATTCCTGTTTTTCACTGTGTGTGTAAGCATCTTACTGAACCATGCTGAAAACGCAGTATTAAAAAAATGCTTTCTTTAGAAAGTTGCTATTTTATAAAAGCATGTTGGTATCGGTGAACCCTACATTGTTGATAAAAACTTGTAAATGAGAAGAGACATGTCTTAGCTTGGGCTGCTATAACAAAATACCACAGATTGGGTGACTAAAACAACAGAAATATATTTTTCACAGTCTGGAAGCTGGGAAGTCCAACATCAAGGTGCCAGCAGATTTGATGTCTGGGGAGGACCCTGCTCCTGGTGTGCAGATGGCTGTGTTCACATGGCCATTCCTTGGTGCAGGCACTGGGAGAGAGCAAGATCTCTCTGTCTTCCTCGTCTTATAAAGACACTAATCCCATCATGAGGGTCCCACAGTTAGAGCTTCAACATATGAATTTTGGGGGGACACAAATCTTTATCCCATAAAAAGGGATAACCTTAAAAATGAACATTAAAAAATTTTAAAAAGCTTCTAACTTCAATGGTCAGTGTAATGTAAAATTACCTTTACTCTAGGTAAATTGTGGGTGATAATCTAGCAATTGTTCAAATGATAGCAGAAGTACTGTTTTCTGGGACATGTTAGTTCCACTTGAGACCTAGGAAATAATCAGGAAGTTAAGGTAAGATAGTCTTCTGGGAGGAAAATAAAATATATGTGGCATGAGAAATTGCTTCTATAGCTTATGAAGAGGGAAGAGCAATAAACAAGTACCTTTCGGCCAAAGCAGCCTGGTTATTTGTAGCCATTTTTGTGCCATGGACCCATTTGGCCATCTGATGAAGCTTATAGACTCCTTCCCAGAATACTGCTTTTAAATGTGTGAAATAAAACACATAGGATTACAAAGGAAACTAATTATACTGAAACAGAGCTTCATCCCTGGACCCTTTGGGGACCATGGTCCATGGACAACAGATTAAGAACCCCACATACTTGAAGCTCAGAAGAAGGGTAAAAAAGAGCGATAAGGGAAACAGAACCAAAAGAATTTTCAGTGCATTACCATTACTGTTTCACAAGACAATGCGGGGATGAAGTACTGAGTTCTGACTTGATCTCAAAAGTAGCCTAAGAGCCCATTGCAGTGCTTGAGGAGAGCTCTTGAGAGTGGCCAAACCTGGGACTGTAGAATCTAGAGCTTCTTTCTCGTATGAAGCTTCCAGATGTTTTTCAATATTGGAAGTGTTTTCTCACAGACAAGTCCACAGTTTCACTCTTCCTATTATGAGTATTTCCAGTTCTCTGCTTAAAGAATCAAGGTACCCTTCAAATTATGTCCTATGAAAGCTGAAGGTTTAAATGTAAATGTTATAATGCCATGTACCTGGGTGGTGCCTATTCATTTAGTGAGCCATTCTGAGCACGGCCACGTCGGGGGCTGTGCTGGTTGTGGGAATTATAGATGGCCTGAGATGAGGTTCCTGCCCACAAGAAGTTAAGAGTCTGGAGATAGTGAGAGACTAGTTAAAAGACACTTTCAATGCAGTGGTACCACTGACATTTTAAAACTTGTTCTCAAATGTTGTGACATCAATAGAGGGTTGTGATATAATATGCCTTCCTTTTCCATAATTCTGGGTTGTTTCTAAATGAAAAATACAATGCATTTCTGTACATCATGTGTTGTATATTATATAATATTACACTGCCAATTCAAGAAGCAAAAATGGGCTTTTTCAGGGGATGCTGAGCAGGGTTCAAATGCTGTCTTCCAATTCTCTGCCTTTGGGCAAGATGGACTCAGACTTTGCTAATAGAATGAAATCTGATTGATCATTTTATACATTACCCAACCTTTCTTAGTAAATCTTAGCAGTTTTAACAGTGCTCAAATTATTTCTCATCTCTCTTATCCAGTTTCTTTATAGTATACTTCATGCCTGCTTCTGTCAGTTCTGAAATGGAGATTAGCCAGACACCATAATAGCTTCTATATACTTCAGATAGTTTATCGAATAAAAACATAATGAATTAGTAAGAGATCGAATGAGTGTACACGCAAGGCTTTATGAATCTTTTCTATTTTGTGCTCTGGAAGTCTGGTCCCTTTAATTTTTCTGCCTATCCTCTGTGTTCCAACATCATTATGGATTCCTTTAAGTGGTCTTAAATCCCTAAACTCTTCCTAAGATGAGAAGAATGGAACAAGACTTCTGCCTACTTGGAAGGAAAAATCAAGCTTAATAAAAATATATCCATGCATGGTACCAATATCGTAACATAATTAGTGGCAAGTAAATGATTATTAATGATGCTACCACTTGAGAACATTGATTATTTGGCGAATGCCAAAGGACTGATTTATTGTAACAAACTTGAATTTTAGAGAAAGTGCCAGTAATTCTTTATATCTAGAACTTAAATATGACATTACTTTTGGCCAAGAAAGCCATTGAGGAAAAAGACATCCAGAAGGCAGCAGCTGAAATCTAGGACAGCACATTGACTGCTTACTTTTAAAATGTTATAACTAGTTTAATTCTACACGTCTATAATAAACTGGGCCTTGTTGGTAAATGCCATAAATATAACCTCGGCAACTTTCCACTCAAATTTTGTATAAGTGAAAAAAGTTTACATAACTCTGAGATTTCAAATTTGAAAATGAATATGGAGATTATATAGACCAGTGGTTCTCAAAGTAGAGCCCCCAAACCAGCAGCATCAGCATTACCTGGGAACTTAGAGATACAAATTCTCGGGACCTACCCCAGACCTACTGAATCAGAAATTCTGGGAGTGGGGCCCAGCAATGTGGGTTTTAACAACTCTCCAAGTGATTCTGGTGGTCTACAGTTTGAGAATCACTGATTTAGGCTGACACTCTCAACATTTTGATCCAGATCATTCTTTGTGGTGGGGGCAGTCCCATGTATTGTTTGATGTTTAGCAGCATCTCTGGCCTCTACCCACCAGATTCCAGCAGCACCCCTCCCCAGTCGTGACAATAAAAAATGTCTCCAGACATTGCCAGATGTCCCTGGGGGGCGGGGTGGAGGACAAACCTGTTTCCTGTTGAGAACCACTGCTCCAGACTACCCTACAAGCCTGATACAGGAATCTCCTTTAGAGATACTTCTACTACAGGTGTGAGTTCTTTTCTTTTCTTTCTCCCCTTAGAAGCCATGGAACTCATAAACTCACCCTCTCAAAATATATGATTACTAAAAACTTAAACATTTTAAATATATTTAGTTTTAAAGTATCTATATAATTTTTATAAATGACATGCAATTAATCATATAAGAAACAAGAATGAATTTTTTTTAAGATTTTATCTATAAGAGAGAGAGAAAGAGCACAAGCAGGGGAAGGGGCAGAGGGAGAAACAGACTCATTGCTGAGCAGGGAGCCCGACGTGGGGCTCGATCCCAGGGACACCGGGGTCATGACCGGAGCCAAAGGCAAATGCTTAACCAACTGAGCCAGCCAGGCAACCCAAGAATGAATTTTTTTCAAGTGTGCTTGATTACTGAACTTTCTTCAGAACTTTATTTCAGCACCGTATCACTCAGGCTTCCCAGAGCACACACTGCTCCCTCCCCATCCTACCCACAATAGACACTGGATCTACTCAGATGTTCTCTGCACATTTACTCCATCTATTTGACTCCTTACTTCTATACTCTAAATCAGCTAATCTTATCCATCTTGCCCTTACTCTTATCCCTCATGTCCTAGGCACTGTGCTAAGTGTTTTTAAGTTCGTTTTCTCATACCACCACTATTAAGGCAGGTCCTGTCATCACAGAAAAGAAAATTGAGATTTACCGAGCTGGATACTTTGTCCCAGGTCAAAAAGCTGAGAAATGATGGAGTTGGATTTGAACCAAGGGAGACCTGGATCTCAGGCTGTTAATCAGTGCACTATTTTGAGTACTTAAATGTCTAGTAAATGCATTCACTCTTTAATGCAGGATGAATGAATGAATAATTGACTTGATTACTTAAAGCCAATGATGAAAGCTTTCAGCTGAATTACCTAAAAGTTCATTCATCAGCCTATTGTACAGAGTGAACGCAGGCGTACCTCGTTTCCTTGCACTCCACTTTACTGCACTTCACAGATATTGCGTGTTTTATGAACTGAAAGTTCGGGACTTCCGTGGAGAAAGTCACTGCAGATGTGGTGGGAATAGCAAGAGAACTAGAATTAGAAGTGGAGCCTGAAGATGGGACTGAATTGTTTCAGTCTCATGATAAACTTGAACAGGAGAGGAGTTGCTTCTGACGAATGAACAAAGAAAATGGTTTCTTGAAATGGAACCTACTCCTGGTGAAGATTCTGAGAAGACTGTTGAAATGATAACAAAGGATTTAAAATAGCACATAAAGTTAGTTGATAAAGCAGCAGCAGGGTTTGCAAGGATTCACTCCAATTTTGAAAAGAAGTTCTGCTGTGGGTAAAATGCTCTTAAACAGCATCACAAGCTACCGAGAAATCATTTGTGCAAGAGTCACTGGATGCGGCAAACTTCATTTTTCTTATTTTAAGAAATTTCAGCAGTCCCCCTAACTTTCAGTAACTGCCACCTTGATCAGTCAGCAGCCATCCAGCAGAAAGATCATGACTCACTGAAAGCTCAGACGATGGTTAGCATTTTATAGCAATAAAGTATTTTTAATTAAGGTATGTACATTGTTTTTTTAGATGATAATGTTATTGCACACTTAATAGACTACAGAATAGTGTAAACATAACTTTTATATGCACTGGGACACCAGAAAAAAATGGACTTGCTTTATTGAGATACTCACTTTGTTGCCTTGGTCTGGGACCAAACCCATAATATTTCTGAGGTAGGCTTGTATCGATTATTATATGCTAACCGGCAACATTTGGGAGAATGGTTTTGAAACTGCCCAAAACAGTTACTACTTGGAGAAGTCATATACAATAAAGGCAGTTGGATCTGTTGGCCTTCAGTCCCCAAGTATGACAGTGGCTTAAATCGGAAGGCTGTCTATAAGAGCATGAAAAGGTTAACAAAAGAAATAGAAGAATATAGGGAGGTTTCCCAGACTCCTTTCTTCTCCTGCAGTCCCTGGACATTTCAGTTCCTGGGGAAGTGGCATTTTGGGGGTGAGTACAAAGCCCATTGATGTGTCTAAGTCCAGTAGTTATTCAGCCTCTGATATCCATCAGATCACCTGGAGAGAGCATTTTCAAAATGTAGAGGGTCATAGGAGGTCCAGCGGGACCTAGTGAATCAGGGGCTCAAAGGCCACAGCCTGGTCTTTTGAGTTGTGTTTTAAAGTCCCCAGGTTGTTCAGCTGCACACCAAAGGTCAAGAGCCACTGCAGGTCATTGTCTTTTCCCAGGCAGTCCCCAAAGTCCAAAAGAGGGGACAGAAAAGAAGGCCCACAGTGGTCAGTCACAGAGTTAGATTGCTCTCAAAAACACGCATTTCCATCCTGCTCAAGACAGAGCCAAATGAGAAATACGAATAGGGCCCCAAAAGCAGTGTGACATGATGAGATCCGTAAAACAAGGCTCTCAGAATCATTGGCAGTAGTTTCTTTTCTCTTGAATTCTTCCCCCTCATAAGAGAAAGGATCAGACAGTGAAGTTTCCAATGGCAAAGGTGCCTGTAAGTGCGGGCTGGACTTTTGAGATAGAACAGTCATTTAAAAAGCCAGAAGTATCCTCAAAGATGATCCATGTCAGCTCCTTCATTCATAGATGAAGAAAGCGAGATCAGTGTGGTGTTCAATTTTCGAAGTTTCATAAAGTTAGGAGTGATTATTAACACTTTGGGCAAACAGTCAGAGTCGATGTTTAAATTAAACTTCAGCTGTCCACGGCTTTACCATAACATTTTATTTATCCTTACGTGAATTTAAAATGACTGTTACATGTTGCTTTCTGTATTCCTTTTCCAAACACACATTTATGTTTGTTGCAAAACTCAAGATGCAAACCCCTTGTTTCCGAAACATTTGGAAGAGGAAAGTGCTGGCCAGGAACCAAGTGCCAGGAAAGTGCTGGGCAAAGCAGAGGACGAGACTTGGGAGGAACTCACATGCTCTGATAAGAGCGTATCGCTTAGACTCCTTGAGTCATGGTTTACAAATCCATAAACAGGACATTATGTGAGAGCAGAAAAACAGAGTGCTTTGAACTGATGTCAAGCTGGCACTGAAATCCAGGTTCAAGAATACTGAAATTGAAGTTCCTTTAGTCGTCGAAAGAGTTCCAGTGACAACCCACGGGAAGTGGAGATGGTTTCTGCTGGCAAAAGCAGAACGTGGAGATGATCTTCTCCAGGCTTTTCACACTGCAAGTTTTAACAAGTAGTGATCATGAAATGAATTAAGTGGGTCATATCCAGCATTTTCTCATGCAAAACAATAGATTAGAATAGAAGCTCTATAATAAATCTTTCATTGGAAGGTTAGATAGTGTTTCACGAAACTTGGTTTGGGGTGTGTGGAGAGGGGTGTGTCACAGTGCAAAATATACTTGTTCTAGATCAGCTAGTCCAATACCTTCACTTTATAGATAGGAAAAAAGTTAGACCAAAAGAGGTTGGGGCACCTGAGTGGCTCGGTCGGTTAAGCGTCTGCCTTCGGCTCAGGTCATGATCCTGGGGTCCTGAGATGGAGCCCCATTTGGGCTCCCTGCTCAGCGGGGAGTCTCCCTCTGCCCCTCCCCCACCCCTGTGCTTGCACATTCTCTCTCTCTCAAATAAATAAAATCATTTAAAAAAATAAAGTAGGGCGCCTGGGTGTCTCAGTTGGCTAAGCGACTGCCTTCAGCTCAGGTCATGATCCCAGGGTCCTGGGATCGAGTCCCACATTGGGCTCCCTGCTCTGCGGGGAGCCTGCTTCTCCCTTTCCCACTCCCCCTGCTTGTGTTTCCTCTCTCGCGGTGTCTCTCTCTGTCAAATAAATAAATAAAATCTTTAAAAAAATAAAATAAAATAAAAAAATAAAAAAATAAAGTAAATTAAATAAATAAGAGGTTAAGGGACTTGCCCAAAGTTGCACTCTTATCGAACATAAATTGAGAAATTTGAATTTTAAAAAAACCAGCTCTGTCCTTTAAAAATCCAGTTGTTCCCTGAATCTGAGGAATGATTCTACAATGACAAAAATTTTCCTTAGAAGAAAACCCCAGAGCCTACTGGAGGAACAATAGCACCTGTTCCCATTGGATAGTAGAAGATTAATCATTTTACTGAACTCAATGAACTGGGCTGGATGTCAAGTGCTTTGGAGGAATTACATCATCTCATTGTCCCACAATAACATAGGTGCTCTGCCCTCACAGATGAGTAAACAGGCGCTCGAAGAAATGACGGTTGCTCTACCAAGGGAAGCAGCTGCCTTGTGAGTCCAGAGCCCATGCTTACTTGCTTAGTTGCTCTCTCTCATCTTTCTTTCTCTTCAAAGAAATAAATGGATAGCTCAAGAAAAAAATAGATTGATGCCCAAATCCTAATAGATACACCTATATTTAGAGTTTAGGTATTATATGCTTTATAAGTAAGACCAAATCAAACAAAGAGTTGAAGAACCTTCTCTCTCAGAGAAAAATAAATGGAAGAGCAAACAGTGTAGGATGTTTGAGTGGAGCCTCTGCCGCCAGCACGGTTTTCTGTGAGGCTTAGTGATTCTTAAAATTGAATTAACCAATAACCACTAACTGGGACAACAACAATCTGGTATTTTTGCCATGAACGAAATATGATGAATTTTTGCTTCACTTTCTCCAGGCAGGTGCCTTGTGAATGTCGACTGCTTTGTATGTCACAATTAGGATAAAAATGCTTCTGACTGTGATAATCATAGAAGAGAAATAGACAAATTGGAAAGAATGGGAGAAAAAGAAAACAGAGAGAAGGAATGAGTCATCAAAACTGATCATACAAAGGCTTTACAAGTTCTTTATGCATACATTCATTCATTCCTGGTTTCTTGAGGTAGTTTTTTTGGAAGAGGATGATATTACGAATGTATGTAACCCACAATGAAAGAGAACACAAATGAATCCATAGAAACTTTAAAATAGCTAACACTAATTTGCTTCCCCAGCTAACCTTAATTGTTTATCCCTTTGGTTCTTGCTCTGAACATTCTATAATTTTAGTCCATATAAACAGTATTTCAATGTAGCACGTACCATTTACCATCAGATGCAGAGAATTAGAGATTGGGAAAGTCAGTTTGCCACAGACTCAATTGCTGAATGGAAATAAAAATAACTTAGTCTGCCCTCTCCCAATCACTCTTAGGAGAGCACTCCTTGAAATTAAAGGTCAGAGCAGAATGATAATCTAATGCATCCCACCCCGCCAGCCAGTCCTGACACTCTCATTGTTACTGCTACTCCACTGCTACTCAAAATGTGATCCTGTGACCAGCAGCATCAGCACCACCCGGGAGCTTGCAAGAGATGCGAATCTCAGAGTCCACTCCAAACCTCCCGAATCAAAGTCTGCATTTACCAAGGTGCCCGGGGATTCAAGTGCATGTTTAAGTTTGAGAAGCAGTGGGCTATACCCTTATAAGGCGGAAAAAAACCCAAGGCTACACTGGAGCAGTTGAGATCAAAGTATAACCACAACCACCCAAGTGGGAAAAATTCAAGATGTGATTTGATTATCATTGTGGAATACATGAAGTACTTGGAAGGAGGTTGGTGATTTACCCTTTCAAGTCAGAACAAAAGGAAATTTAAATTGTGTTGGGAGAGATGAAGGTGAATGCTTCTGATTGTGATAATCATAGAAGAGAAATAGACAAATTGGAAAGAAATTAAAATGCTTTCGATCTGATCCATTTCAAGGATAGGAGCATGGGTTAGATCCCCAGGTGTTTTTGGTGGACCAAGGGATATTGTTTGGTCAGTGACCTCTTATGACAAATGGTACTGGTTTGTTTTTTGGGTTTTTTTGTTTTTTCATTTACAGTGGTGATAAAATATTTGCTTTGAAAAGAAGTTGATTTCAGGTTTTTAAGTGGGTCAATTTAAAGAACTATAATAATTAAATAATAGGGCAGATGGATTGAGGGTGGGATATGACCAGTGAGTGGGCTTGCTAGACTAGGTCAGTATCACCCAGAATTTCACATTTCACAGCTGAGCATCATGCTTAAAAAGAAATAGAGAATGGCCAGCTTTTCTATTTTGCCAAAGAAAGATGTTTGAAAACAGAACAAACACTTACTACCTACTATCACCAAATAAAAGATAGAATATTTTCATACCCCTAAAAGCAAGAAAGACAATAGCAGAAAGAAGGATTAGACCTTCCCAAGAAAATATGGTTGGCAACCTTACAAAGCCATATACACATAGGTCAACAGTCCCTTATCCAAAATCCTTGTTAGACGGGTCCCAGAATTCAGATTTTTTTTGGAGGGTATGGGGTTCTAGAAGGTATGAAAGTAGTATTACAGCATCTGAGGGAACATCCCATACCATATGAAGCACACTTATATTTCTGCAGAGAAATATTCACACTGTATATAAATATAAATATTCACACTAAGTTGAATCAAAAAAGACAGAACACCCCTATGAAATCAGGTCAGTTTTTACCATCAAATAAGTTATGAAAAAACTTTGAGTTTTTCTCAAAGCTGTCTAAAGACAGCTTTAGATTTTGAAATTACAAATAAGAGATCATGCACATTTATATTATATAGTATTGCCCTTTTTCTTCTCATTTTGCTGTGGAGCAAGAAGCATTCTATCACTAACAGGAATGATGACACCTGGAGTGTGTTTTTGGCCTCTAATCATATAATTTCTTCACTTATTCTCCACTTAGAACCATAGCCTTGTGGTGATGAGATATATTAATTCATGTCTACATGAGTGTGATTGAAGAGATTTCTAAATGGTCACCTGCTAGAACATGTCTGTGGGGCAGAGATGTCTGTTTTGTTCACTGATATATCCCAAGCACTTAAAAGAGTGCCTGACACATTATAGGTGCTCAGTGTTTGTTAAATCAACGAAAGATTTGCAAGTTAACAACCCACGCAAATACTAAAACTACCACTGAGAGCTCATGGACATAGAGTTGAGTTATGGCGTGTGTGAGTATGTGTTCAATTCAGAGCAATCTGCTACATATTTCCACACACAAAAAAAAATATGTATATGTGAGTTCTTCCCACTGGTTCTTCAGTTGTAAACAGAATGTGAATAAGAAAGTTCCAGATAATGATGTCATATATTGAATCATCTGAAACTCCTGAGTCAACAGAAATAAGTATTTGGTACTGATGATTATTTTTTAAAGACAGAATATTTCGTTTTCTTTGCTATTTTGGATCCAGGTGGTCAAAAAATAAGTGAAAGGTCAGTGAACTTTAATAGGGAAAAAGACCATGAATACAGTAAAATATTCAGTGGAAATAAAATAATTCAGTAAAAAAAATACAGTGAAATTTTAAAAAGAAATTGCTTAGCAACCAAGGATCTGAATTGATTTTCATGATCACAACAAAATATGACTACAGCTGGACAAAATGTGATGGCAAAAGGAAACTAGTGTAACTTTCAGAAAGGAAGTTAAATTGGTTCTCTTCCCTTGACTCATATGGGTATGGTTTTGATAAGTGTGATTAAATGAGCAAAACTTCTTTGCCAGGAAAAAAATTATCCCCGACTAAAAGAAAGGCAGTATCTTCTAAGTAAAGACAACATGTTAGCACATCATAAGTTATTGGCAATCTTTTTCAGAACTAAGACAAAATCCTACAAGCATTTACCAACTATAGTGTACAGTGAAATTTTAAATGGCTCATGATCCCATCCACCAAAGATTATGGAGCTCAATTGTTAGTAACTATCCATTACCTTTGGAACATAACAACCCTTTGACCATTGTAATCATAATGGCTCTCACTTAGTGAGTGTTCACTATTTGCCAGGCACCGTACAATAAACACTACTCATCTCACACACTTATTGGTGTCACCACCCCCCACTGCCATTTTAGAATTGAGGACATTGGAATTCAGAAAATTTCAATAACTTTCTAAGTTTATACCACAGTAAGTGGCAATGTGGGGGTTGTAATCCAGATCCATCTGACCCATATATCACCCATTGTACCACTCTACCTTCCTCCAGCCACACTAGTCACATGAAATGCTAAAACTCTGTGACTCTCTGACGTAAAGGTAACTGACACCCAACAGCAGGCACTTCTGATTACTGTCATTTACTTTCTTCTGTTGAGTGTTTTCATCTTCTGCCGCTGCTTATGACAATAAATGCACCCAGAAAGTCAAGAGCAGTTGATCTCAGCTAATGGTCTTTTCAACTTGCCATTAGTTTCTTACCTGGTTATTAAAATGGCTCATTCTGAAATAGATTTGTGGGATTTTAATTGTCTAATTAATTGTTTTCTTGTACTGTGTACTGTCTTAAATAACGAAACTTTTAGTTAGTTTTGTCAGTCATCACCAGAAAAGAATTACAGAATTCCTATCATGCAGCCTAATTTATTTTAAGCAGAGACTCCACATGTGAACAAACCAAAGTAAGAAAACACTGCCATAGAAGTCAAGTGTAATTAAAACCATAAATCATCAATTCATTCATCTAACAAATGCATTGAGTACCCTGGTTTGTGTTAGAAATTAGTATAGGTGGCTTTGGGGAATCTAAAATCCAAGTTAATAGGGAGATGCGGAGTCTTTCAAGTGAAAAGAGGCTTTAAAATATCCTGTTAAAGGACACCTGGGTGGCTCAGTCCGTTAAGCCGCTGCCTTCGGCCCGGGTCATGATCCCCGAGTCCTGGGATCGAGCCCTGCATCGGGCTCTCTGCTCGGCGGGAAGCCTGCTTCTCCCTCTGTCTCCCTTTGCTTGTGCTCTCTCTGTCAAATAAATAAAATCTTTAAAAAAATAAAATAATAAAATAAAATATCCTGTTAAGGCTGATGTTTGAGATAAGACCATAAAGGCAAGGGATTATTACATATTGTCTGTGGCTGCTTTCACACTCTAATGGCACATTTGAATAACAGTCACAGGGTGGTATGGCCTGCAAAGCCTAAAATATTTACTATTGGACCCTTTATAGAAAAGATTGCCAAGCTCTGATTTAGTGCACTCTAAACACAAACATCTAAAGCACATCACTAGCTTCAGTATATAGGCAGGAATAAATTGTCTCTAATCGTAACTATATAAGTACACAAAATACTTTCTAATAAATAATATTTAATGTCTCATAAATACTATCTCCTTCCAAGGAATCTGTGCTTGTCTACATCTAAAAGCTAAGTAGCCTTTAAAATATTGTTCATGTCGACGTGGGTGGAACTAGAGGGTATTATGCTGAGCGAAGTAAGTCAATCCGAGAAAGACAATTATCATATGATCTCACTGATACGAGGAATTCGAGAAACAAGGCAGAGGATCATAGGGGAAGGGAGGGAAAAATGAAACAAGACGAAACCAGAGAGGGAGACAAACCATAAGAGACTCTTAATCTCAGGAAACAAACTGAGGGTTGCTGGAGTGGTGGGGGGGTGCGAGGGATGGGGTGGCTGGGTGATAGACATTGGGGAGGGTATGTGCTATGGTGAGCACTGTGAATTGTGTAAGACTGATGAATCACAGACCTGTACCTCTGAAACAAATAATACATTATATGTTAATATTAATTAAAATAATAATAAATAATAAGTAAATATTGTTCATGTAACAAGACGATCGCTTCCACAGAAATCCTTTGATAAACGTATTTAGCAGGAGGAAAGCAATAGAGACCAGAATGTAAGTGATGAAAAGGAGGCAAATACATAAGAAATAGGGAGGAATATTAAGAGAGAAGACATAAAATAGGAAATGTAAACACAGCAAAATTCGCCAATTCAAGAGTTATAATACATACAAACATTTTTAAGTTTTCTTAATACTGAACTTAATACTGAAGCCAGCAGGCCGGCTCTGGGAACCCAGAGGGGGTCCCACAGGGCCAGCCAGGAGGGTCCTTGGCTTCTCGTAGGATAGAAATCAAACACGAGCCAGCAGACAGTGAGAGCAGAGTTTACTGGAGATAGAGAGAGACCAGATACAGATGGAGCGTCTGGAGACTCGGAAAGGAAAGGAGTATGAGTCTCGTCTTTGTTCAGGGTCTGGGGAGTCTTATTGAGGATGGTGGTTTAGCGTATGTGTCCTCTCAGGCACCTGGGAACTGGTTAGAACAAAGATGAGGGCCCAGGTGTTATTCCTTGGAGCCAGGGGGCCTTGGCATCAAGATGTGTAGCGCCCGGTGGTCTGGAATAGGCATATGATAGCTTCCTCTGGTCATTTTCACCTGGTCCTTCCTTAGATGTGATCTAATCTAGAGAAATCAGTAACTCCTTGTCCCTTCCGAGGCGGACATAAGCTATTTGATTACAAGGCATGTGTAAAGTGGGGTGGGATGCAGGTCCTAGCAAGAACAGAAGCAGGAAAAGGAGCAAAAAGTAGGTTTTTATGGAGTCCTTCACTTTCCCTGTGTCTGCAATGCTTCTGTTCTGGTCCTAGAAACCTGGTAGGGTTAGCCAACATGGAAACTTTTACATCACAAAACTCTAGATGAGCTAAGTAAATTGTAACAAAAAGTTGTTAATGTACAGCAGATACCAGGACACCACTGGAAGATAGCAGGTACCAGAAATGAAAGAAGACACTAAAAGATAAAGTACGGGTTTCCAGAAATATCACAAGGAAAGCAAATACCACAAGTGAGAGTCATCAGATACTATAAAAAAAAAGTATTACCACCACAAGAACTTTATATGATGGAAACAATTGGAAAGACCACAAGTAGAAATGAGTAAAATAATTAGAGTCAGAATAAGGAATAAATGCCATAAGAAATAAGCTATCATTGTGATAAGAAGAAAAATGGATAGATTTAAAAATGAACTAAACAGAAGTTGTGGGGAAAGTACCTTCTAAATTAAAAGCCTAATAGGATAAACAGGTTAAATAGAAACAGTTGAGCTAATGAAGTAGCAGGAAATTCACAGGAATCCATCACATAATAATAAAGAGATAGAAAATATGAAAGATTGGGAGATATAGCTAGTAGAATAACAAGGTCCAAGATAAAGAGAACCGGATTTTCAGAAGGTACAAGGCAAGGTAAACAGAATGGGCAAGGGACAATTTTCAAAGTGATAATCACAGTTAATTTTCCTAAATAGTTGAGAAGCATAATGAAGTCCTAAGCAGGATAGATAAGAATAAATCCATGCCTAGAAACATTGTCAAGAACAGCCAACACTGTGATAAAATCTTGAAAGCAACTAGAGGTAAGACTCAGAATCCCCATTTAAAAAAAAAAAAAAAAGAAAAGGCTAAGAATTGTTCCTTTAGTCCAAAAGATATGTGATCTACAATGGTGTTGTGTTGTTCCCAAGATGGGGACTCTGCACTCCTCGTGGTGTAGGAGATGATTTTAGTTGGGCCCAGAATGACTGTAGGCAGAAGAGGAGGTGTTGACATGAACTCACCTCTCAGTTCACTTCCAGATTGATTAGACCCAGGCCAAAGCCGCCGCTGGGCTACTCACCCTTACGCACTCTCCACTCCCACCTATCCCTGCAACAGCATTGGGTCTCAGGCTACTGGCTTGTTCCCCAACACCTGTATCTAGCTATCAGTTCCTAGTATGGTCTCATTTTCTACGTGTTTGAGAACCCATACAGGTTTTTCATTTAGAATAGTGACAAATAGTTATCTCTTTCAACGAATTTAAGTTTTTAAAAAGTGTGAGTTGATCTGGAGGGAAGTATCAAGTACAGTTGTTATTCAGATATGGCCAAAATTATGAAAGTTATACATGAGTAAGTAACATTTGGCAATGCTCATTCTTAAAAAATGGAGTTGAGAAACCAGTGTTCTAGCCCCCTGTCCTTTACCAGCTAACAATGTAAACTAGACCATTGCGTTCACCCTCAGTTTCCTTTGTTAGAAGGTATGAGGGTTGAACTGGGAAAACTTTAAGAGATTCCCTGTACCAAAATTCTGTGAGGGTGAACAACCATGAAGATTACCCAAGACGGGCAGTCAGCCAGAACCACTTAGCACACCTCCCAGCAGATTGGCCATTTATTCCCCCACAATAACACTGTGTTTCATTGGAGGACCTTGGGTATGCTTAAAACAACAGTTAAGCCTATTAGATTCCTAACTGTGTAATGCCTCAAATCCAGAAAGAATAAAATAATAGACTTCTTTTTTTTAAGATTTTATTTATTGGAGAGAGAGCACAAGCGGGGAGGGACAGGGAGAAAGAATCTGAAGCCGACTCCACATTGAATGCAGAGCCCAACACGGGGCTCGATCCCATGTCTGCGAGACCAGGACCTGAGCCGAAACCAGGATTCAGAGCCACCCAGGCGCCCCTGGACTACTTCTTCTTCTTCTTCTTTAACTTTAAACCACTTATTTATTTGAATGTGTTTATTTGATATAGTTGACATACAATGTTACTTTAGTTTCAAGTGTACAACATAGTGATTTAACTTCTCTGTACTATGCTACGCTCACCAGGAGTGTAGCTACCATCTGTCACCTTACAACACTATTACTTTTGAAGAAAAATGACTAACAAATTTGTCTCAGGAGTCTGGACCATGAGATGTGCTGCCTGCGATGCTGGGACCCACGAAGATTTTAAGTGCAGGTCAGCTCTCTCCAGTGCCACTACTTGGAGAATAAGAGGTGCCCAGGGCCCTGTGCTACATCTGTATTTGGACTCCTCCATTTCTTTTCATAACATTTTGAAAGGTAGCTTTCACAATAGTATCTGCTCATGGCTCACTTTAGCTCATAAAAAGCCAACAGGTTTTATGTCATGCCTTCCTCTAAACCCGAACTCTGCCACATCCCACTTAAAAATGACTCCCATTTTCTCTTTTGACTTAGGGGGTCAGCCAACAGAATCCTATGGCTTCTTCAGAATTCATATGGGTTGTGTAGGGTCAGAACTTCCGGAGTGCACAGTATCATAGTGCCTTCTCCCCTGTGGTTCCATTTCCCCCTCCCCCCACCCTTTTCTCTCCTGCTGATTCAGTCTGGGTGCTACAGACCCTCTTTAGTATCTGCTCCTTGACCATTTGCATTGTATTTGTGCTTCAGACTTATCTGTTGTGATCACCTTTCCTTTTGCTGGGGACCCTTTATGTCCCTGCTGAGCACATCTCCAACCTTGCTATTCTGCGCCTCCCTAGAATCATGCCTACTTGAGCATTGGCTTAGTGGAAGCATATCTTCTTGGGTATCTCTCAGAGGCGAACTCTCATTCTGGCAGCAAGAGGGGACTCTAACACGCAGATTACAGCCCAGCAAGAAGTTTGCTCCGATCTATGCCTTTCACCATTTTGCTGAAGAACCTACTCTACAGCCTTTTAACTGTGCATGACAACGATATAGATAGCCTGTCTTGTACTTTACATTGATTCCAGAAGGTTCTGGTGCATGACCATTGGTTGAGCTGGAACACTGGTGCCCAGTGGAGAAGGAAAATAAAAAGCAATGCTTCAGCTCCATACACCTGTATTCCCCTGTTGAGTATGGACAAACGTCTGCTAGCTAAGGAGTTCACTGTGCATTCTCTTCCTTCTCCCAAGGACCCCCTCCATCTGGACCAGCTACAGGCTATGTTCCTCCCCATATTTTATTCTAAACATTTTTGTGCAAGATTAGATGAACTCATGCTTTTAAGAACCAAAGGATGTTAAAGAAGGAAAGAAATTTAAAAATAACCTAGTCGAGCTTCTACATTTTACAAAGGGAATCAAAAGGCCAAAGGGAAAAAGAGCCCCTGACTGACTGGGGATAAAGGCAGAGGCTAGAATTCAAGTCTGCCAACTCCAAGTCCAGTGCAATTTTCAGAACACCATCTGACTTAAGTCTCCATGTCCTGAGTAATTGACCCATCGTTAGCTGCTACTTCAGTTCCTTTGCAGACCCTTGCAAGAATTGCATGGATGCTAGCAATGTTTCTATTAAGCCCCAGCTGGAAGGGCTGGGAAGTATCTAATTTCTAGCCAGCTTAAGTAATGGCATTACAGATAGATGCTCATAATGTTAGCACCCAAGACTGCAGATTCACTTGATTAAATGGCAACATGGATCCCTTTACATTCTTATTTTGATAATTAGATGGGATTTCCTCTCTGACCTGACACTTGTATTTCATTTTTAACGTGAGTCAGACAGTGAGTAATTCATTGTAGTGTTGCGGAGCAAACTATGCCTGTAGCTCATTAAAATGTGTTTAAAGTTTAATAAAATTTTACTCCATTCAGTAATAAACCTGGTTAAGTGTCTGGCATGTCATGCATGCTTTTAATGGCCTGTTTGCTTTTCAGAGATGTGAAGCAAGAGAAATTATTAAAAACAAAGACGTAAGATAGCCTTAGTTGCAGTTTTAAAATTCTTCCCATTTTCAACAGAACCATCTGTTACCTTCTATGTTTCCAAAATATAAAATGCTGATCGATATGATCACATTTTTTTAAATGTTTCTTTTCCACTTCCCAATCCGAGTAAATACCACCCATTTGTAAGAAGTTAAATAGCATTGTTTAATTCTTCAATGCTCAAATACGTTTGATGTTGCAAGAAAGAAAGACAAATTAATTGTTTGGGGAGAAGATAATTCAGAAAAAGACAAACAAGGAAGTATGACTGGACAATTTGCAAAGATCTGCCTTTGCAAATTGTCCAGTCATACTCTGCATGTAAAGTGGGGTGCTCACCCGCAGCCCTTTTTCCTGGGCTTCTCTATGCTACTCTCATGCTTGGCTGCATACATCATCAAGTGTATTTTGGGTTTTGTTTTTCTAGAATCACTGTGGGATGCTTTAATTTCCTGAGTCCCCCCACATCTTTCAGAATGCATGTCCTTTGCATCTCACTGATGTTGGTGGAGTCCACTAATCTTCCTCAGTACTTTGTAAATAACTGCCTCGTTGTCTCTAAGGTTGAATATCATTGTGGAGAAATCTTAAGCTAGCCAAAATTATTGCCTTTCTAGGAACGTTCTTTTTCTTCTTAGTTGACTGAAAAATTATTTTCTTAACTTTCAAGTTCATGACTTAACTAAGATATGGCTAGTGGTCCAACATTCTTTATCAGTTTTTTTTCCTGGAACATTGCATGTCCCTCTGATCTGCAGTTTGAAGTCTTCTTTCATTTCAGGAAAAGTTTCCAATATTCCACTCCTTTTCTGTTACATTTCTCATCTCTGGAAGCACCAATTAGCCCTATGTTCTATTGTCTTTGTTCTCTGCCTCTATCCACTTATCCAACTGCTATAAACTGTCTCTTCCCTCTCCACTGACTATTTTATGAGGTCTTTCTACTTGTCATTATTTTAGTTTTATACCCTTTTGTTTCAATATTTCTATTTCTATCATGGCGCCATTTTGGTTCTCAGTTTGTTTTCTAAGCTATTCATCTCCCTTTTAATTACTCTAGTCTTTTATAAATTTGTTTTAATATCTTGTTTAATCTCTTATAAATTGAGTACTTAAAGAAAATTTTCTTATTTTTCATGGGCTATAGCTTCCTCATAGACTAAACTGTTCTCTCTCCCTTTCTCTATCTCTATCTCTCTATCTCCCTCCATCCTTCTATAAGAGGGCACATCCTTGTTTATGCTTGTTCGTGCCAGACTTTCTTTTTTACTCTAGTAGAGTGTAGGTGAATTTTTCTCGACATTTTCCCCATATCATCTCAAAATCCTTTGCCTTCTTTTCTGAGTACAGTTTGTGGGATGACTGTTGGATTCCAACCTCTTTTTATTTGTTTATTTACTTATTTATTTATTTGAGAGAGAGAGGTTGCATGAGCAAGGGGAAGGGGTAGAGGGAGAGGGAGAAGCAGAATCCCCACTGAGCAGGGAGCCCAATGCGGGACTCAATCCTGGGACCCTGAGATCGTGACCTGAGCCAAAGACAGACACTTAACCAACTGAGCCACGGAGGTGCCCCTCCACCCTCTTTTTCGCTAACCTCTTTTTCGAAGCAAGAAAATTCAAATAAGGAAACACCAGCATAGCAGGTTGCCTTTTCTTGGAACCTGGGCTTAGCTCCCTCTTCTAAATCCCATTAGATGTCCCAAACCTGGGTCTCCTCCACCAAATGCAATGGACTCCATGCACTGCAGCTCTTTCTCCAATCTGGATCAGAGCCCTGCCTCTGCCAACATCCCATGACCATACACTGAGCTACTATTTTCTAAGGTGTTTTTCTTGACTTTTCCCAGGGCTACCTCTTCACCTCCCTCAGATCACTACTTTCTGAGTCTAAAGATATCATTAGAGTTTTTGTGGATTCAGTCCATTCACCTTCCTTCCTCTGTACTGTCACAGAGGAGAGAAGTAGAGTTACAGTGTTTCAGGCCAGTTACCTCTAATTCTGTGACCAATACTTTTTAAGATGAGGATATGAAATTATACACCTTTCTTTGCTTTGTGGTTGCTGGCAATATTTTGTTTGGGTTTGTTTTAATATATAATTTTGTTCATTTGTAAGTATTTAAGGAGGGAGACTCCATGATCCAACTTTATACAATGATATTTTCTCTCTGTCATCTCAAAAACCACATCAGCGTCTATACAAAAAAATAGTACTACACAGATTTTGAAAAATTTAAATGAAGATTAAGACTTCCATGTCAAATATTTAATTTCATTATTGATTTTATGATTATAAAAGGATGCATTCTTTAAGAAATTAATATGGAAAAGTATAAAAAATACATAGACATTCTCATATCATTCTCATATCATTTTGGTGTGTTTTCTTTTAGTATTTTATGTATCTGTGTATAGTTTTAAAAATTGGATTCATACTTCATATATGGCTTTTATTTGGTGGCTTGTTTTGCTTCTAACAGTACACTATGAGCACTTAACATAGCCTTAAATATTCTTTGAAAAAAAGCATGGAGGCATGCTGATATATTCAAATAGTCCCCTATTGTTGCATATTTATGTTATTTATAATTTTTGTTAACATTAATGCTGGGGAACACCTTTCTACAGAAATCCTTGGATGTATTTCCTTTAAAACATGTTAGTACTAATCATTATAGGGAAAAGTTTTCAATTAGCAATAATCGTGCCTCGGATAAACCTCATTGGCTACAGTACTGCCACTGCACAAAGCTGAGTAGTACTAATCATTATAAACCTTGGTTATTATTATACAGTGCTATAGAGAGATAAAGAGACATCCTGTACCGGATTAACTCTTGGGACATAAAATTTTAAATAAATTTAGTTGGATGTATCATAGTGCTTTTTCCTCATAAAGTCAAGGTCTAAAATCATGTGAATTCTGATGAATTATTTAATGAAAGCTACTCAGGCATTTTCTAAACTCTTTTCATTGTTTTCAAAAAGTACCACTTTACTGCCTTGATCAATGCCCTCTGGCTTTTTCCACAGAGTTCAGAATAGCATAGTGATTCAGCACACAAACTCTGGGGTCAAAAAGACCTGGGATCTAACTCCAATTGTGTGACTTGTATGATCTGATGCTCCCTCCACTCCTCCCTCTTTGTCTCCTTCTTTATGTTCCAATGACACTGACCTTCTTTCTGTCTCTCAAGCAGGCCAAGATCTTTTCCAACTGGGCTCTTGCTATTCCTTCAAATGTAACACTCTTGGCCCAGTCTACTCATGGCTGACCCTTTCTCCTTCAAGGGTTCATTCTCTGCTCAGCTAATGTTCTCATTAACTTTCCCCTCACGTCATTCTCTGTTCCATTACTCTGTTTTATTTTCTTCATCATACTTCTCATTACTTAAAAGTATCTTAATAGTGGCTCTAAAAGTAATAATAATAATAAAATAATGACTCTGATTAATGTTATTATTAGCTTACCTCAGCACCCATAATTCCCTTCCTCCCACCTACAGCTCTGGTGCCATTCTGCTGGGAGGGCGACTGCCCTCTTGTGGACTTTTAGGATAGTGCTACTAGAAGCGCAAAGACTAGTTTCACTTTTTGTAACCACGGGACTTATTGTTTTGGGGGGTTTTTCAACTGTCAAATATTTGAGACTTACTGATTTTCAGGTAGCTGATTAAGTGTTTAATCTACCTGAAACAGGAATGACCTAAAATGTGAGGTCACCTTGTTTGTAATAATAGTGGTCTCTAAGTTCATGAGTGTTTTCTCAATACCAACCAATGTGCTAAGGGATTTTCATATATTTTCTCATTTAGCTTAAGCATTGTCCACTGAGAAAACAAGGTGGTAATTTGAGACATATAAAGAAAGCTTTCCTAAACTTCTAAATAAAGCTGATTCTCTCTACGTCCAAGTTTGTCTGTGACTTTTCAGGGGAGAAAAATGAAAAGATGGAATATAGGGGTTTTTTTAAGCACCAAAATGGCCGGAATTCTTGACTCAACTCTGACCCTAATTATTGTGCGTCATTTAGAGATTTATTTGTCTTCTCTAGACCTTAGTTTCCTCAGGCTGAGAGTCCTTCCAAGTGTGAAATGATTTTAGGAAGACCCAGGAATCTAATAATTATGCTCGGCCAATGCCAAGGTGAGACAAAAAAATCATTTCTTCCTCCTTCCCGGGACTGGTGGCTCCCAAACCCTAAGAACTAAGACATCATTTTACAACAGAGTTACTTCTTTAAAGCTTCTAGAGGTAATCCTTAACTTATGAATAATAGATATGTTCTAAATGTAATCAATAATAATAGTAATAATAGTTATGTTCTAAACGTAATTAACTATGTATTAATGTAATTATCTACATCTAATTCAACAGAAAATTACTCTGTAAATATTTATTGAGTAGCCACTCTGCCCTGGTGCTTGTATGGAGGAAATACCAGCAAAAAGATCTAACTGTTACCCCAATCCTCATGAAATCTACTATCCAGTGTATCATGAAATTATCCCAGGGTCATCTTCCAAAATCACTGGGAAGTAAGATGCCAAAATTTAAATGCTAGGAAATTGGGTATATTTGTTACATTATGCACATTGATGGTATCATAATATAGGTAGTAAAGCATATATTTTGGGCCTGACGAGTTTCCTTTCAACCTCTTATTAGCTGTGTGATCTTGAGGAAGCCAGCTTACCTCTCTGCACATCTGCCCCCTCACTTGATAAACAGAGATAATGCTCCCTAATTTGCAGGGGTTTTGTAAGGATTAAATAAGATAATGTGTACAAAGGGTCTGGCGTACGCGCTCAATATATGGCAGCTGCTGAGTGAAAAAGAACAGGAAGAGAGAAAGGAAAATTGGAAGCAGTCCAGGAACCAAGTTGAGATTGGCAGAAAGCCAAAAATGGCAAAGTTTCTTAATGTTGTTGTATATAAAGGGCTGGAAGTCATAAAAAAGCTGAAGAGTAATATCATTTTCTATTATGTCTGAAACTAAAAAAGGAATGCTTTGCCCCTCTATATTATACTAATTAATTACCATTGCCTTTCAGGTCTGGGCCCAGACACTCTAGAAAACATGTGCAGTTTTAACTCACCATCTAAATTGGCTAAAAATAGATTTGCAAGAAAATAAATTCTACAAATAAATATGCCAAAACACTATGTGCCCACCACTGTTGAAGGCACCGGAGATAGAAGAATGAACAAAATCGGGGGGAAATCCTATCCTCATGGAATTTACAATCTAGTGGGGGAGAAATAGGTAATAAGTGATACAAAGAAGTAAATCAGGTAGTATATAAAAAGGTGAAAAGCTCTCTATGGAGAGAAAGAAGGAAAGTGGAGTGGGGGATATAACTTCAAATAGATGGTTAAGTAAAATATTGAAAAGGTAACATTTGAGCAAAGACTTGAAAAAAGTGGGAGTAAGATCTTTAAGAATATACTATTTGGGGGAGCAACTTTCCAGCAGGGGCTTGTTCAAAGACCCTGAGGGAGGAGCAAGGCTGGTACTTCTGGGAAACAGCAAGGAAGTTGGTTAGCCTGGAGTGGAGGAAGTGAGGAAGAGCGGCTGATGAAATTGGGGTCATGAGGGACTTTGGTTATCCAGAGTGTGGTAGACCATTGCAGGGTTTCTGCAGAGGGGCAAAATGAACTGACATATAATTCAACCAGTGGAGTCATGTGACATAATTTATGTTTTAAAAAGATCACCTCTGGCTGCTTTTTGAGAATTAAATGTTGGGGACAGGAATAAATAAAAGCAAGAAGACCAGGCTACTATAATGATCCAGGTGGAGATGATGATAGTAACTATGGAGGTGAGAAGAATATTTTGATTCTGAGTCATTTAGAATCATCATTTATGGTGATGAGAAAGACAAAGCGTGCAACAAACAAGTTTGTTTGAGGTAACTTGGGGGGGGGGGCATAGGAAAGGTATATGATCTAGTTTCAGACCTGTCAAGTTTAAGATGTCCATTAGTGTACACAATAGATATGCAAAGAGAGGTCTGGGCTGCAAATAGACATTTGAGGACTATCAGTATATGGATGGTATTTAAAGCCAGAGACAGAACAAGATTACCAAGGGAGTGAGTACAAATAAAGAAGATGTCCAAGGAGTAAGTTCTGGGAGCATCTCAATGGGTAGAGGAAAAAGTACCGGGAAAGAGGGAAAGGAAAAATCAGGAAAGTGTCTTATGCCAGAAAGCCATAGAAGAAAGTGTTTCAAAGAGGAGGTAGTAAACAGCTGTGTCAAATGCTGCTGATAGATCAAATAAAATGAGACTTCAGATTGACCAGAGGATTTAGTGATTTGGGGTATCAAGGGTTACATTGACTAGGACAATTTTGTGGGACTGATAGAGGCCAAGGCTGATTAGAGAAAATGGCAGAGAGGAATTGAAATCAGGGAGTATGGACAGCTCTTTGTTGCAAAAAGGAGCAGAGAAATGGAGGGGAAGTTGAAGAGTAAAGCAGAGTCCAGAGAGATATATTTTTTAAGATCCAAGAAATAACAAGTTTATTAGTCAATGGGTTGACCCAAAAAAGAAGGGACAAGTGATGAGGCAGGAAGGAAAAGGGAGGATTGATGGAGCAATGTTCCTGAGCAGAAGGGCTAGAGATGGAATGCACGGGCAGGAAGGTTGACCCTAGTTAGGATGATAGCACAGAATCTACTGCCATGGTCCCCAAAATGTGGTCCCAGGCCCATAGCATCAGCATCACTTAAGAATTACTAGAAATGCAAATCCTTGGGCCTTTCCCCAAACATCCTGATTCAGAAACTTTGGGGTTGAGGCCAACTAATCTTTTTTAACAAGCTCTCCTTGTGATTCTGATGCACAGTGAAGTCTGAGAACCACTAGTCTATAGTGGACTATATAGGTACAGATGATGGTCAGGAAGTAGATTTGGCCCTGAGAGCATGGGAAATTCTCTCTGGTTGCTTCTAGTTTCTCAGGGACATAGGAAGAAAGGACATTAGCTAAGAGGGAGGATTAGGGAGAAGTTGTTGGAGATTTGATGGAATAGTAAAGGTTTGAAATAGTTGTCTAGGAGAGTGGGAGAGTGAACGATCCAGGGAATGGAGTGTGTGTCGGAGAACATTAAGTGCTCACGTGAGGCTCATGGTCACGTGTCTATGCTGAGACAGTCAATCTGATTGTGTCTTTTCTCCAGCCATGTCTACCTGGAGTTGATAAAGATATAAGAGAAATCTACAAGAGGAATAAATGAATAGATATACGTAGAAGCTTTATAGGTAAATATTGCTTCCCAGCATAGAAACTGCACTATTTCCTAAAGACCAACTTACGTGTTATTCTTGACATCCAAAGTCCAGCCTGGAGGCCTGACCTATGAGCAAACCGGTGAAAGAGTCATGTCTGCAATCTTGCCATCACCTCACAGCTGATGAGTCTCAGGTGCTACGTCTGGCAAGGCCTGCCTGACTAGTGTGTGCACCCACAGAGTGTCCAGAAAAACTGCTTCTTCATTTTCTCCCCTGGGCACCATATTTTCCTTTTTTGAACAAAATTATTATTTAAACAAAAACTTGCCAATCTCGAGAAAGACCACATTTTGTATGATTCTGTTGATGTGAAATGTCCAGAATGGGCAAATCCATAGAGACAGACGGTAGATCTGACAGTGGTTGATTGGAGCAGGGAGAAATGGGGAGACAGAGAAGTGACAGAGAAAGGGTAAGATGTTTCTTTTTGAGGTGATGAAAATGTTCTGGAATTGACTGTGATGATAATTGCATGTATCTGTGAATATCCTATAATCTATCAAAGTGTACACTTTATATGGGTAAATTGTATGTTTAGGAGTTACATCTCAGGAAAGCATTTTAAAAAAACTTGCACACCTACACATTTTATTACTTATTTTTATGGATGAATATCAAGGACTTGTTAATGAAAATTAACTAAATCATTTAAACCTGTAACTGAATTCTTTTGCACCTGTTTTAAAACAAATAGAAGAGCTTCCTTCAAATGCTGAGAACTTTCTGATATGTTAAAAAAAAAAAAAAAAAAGCCTTCTAGTCTCTGATATGGAAAGTAACTTCCAGGAGTTAAGCTATTTTTCCTTCCAAAAAAAAAAAAGAGAGAGAGAAAAGTAAGAAGGAACAATTCCCGCTCTGTAGTGCACTGTTGTAAAAAACTTAGACTCAAGCTGCTATTGATTCTACTTTTCAAGGCTAGGTCCTCTCTGAACGATCAAAACAAATGCTCTGGGAGTCTTAAGGTGATACAGATCTCTTTCGTTCCTAAATGGTATATGCCGTTAAGAAAAAAGTTCATTTCTGCCTTCCATCAGCTTCATTTAACAGTGTTCTTTGTCTTGCATTATCTCTTTTGCTCTAAGCTTAGGGAAGCCCAATCCTTTTTATACCATCATTGAAATGAGCAACTTGCTCCTGTTTTAAAGCATGCTGGCACTTATTTACCTCATGTTCCTGGTGATTTAAAGTGACTCCATGGGGCGCCTGGGTGGCTCAGTCAGTTGGCCAATCTGACTCTTGATTTCAGCTCAGGTCATGATCTCAGGACAGTGAGATTGAGCCTGGGCTCCGCACTCAGTGGGGAGTCTGCTTGAGATTCTC
Organism: Mirounga angustirostris; assembly: GCF_029215605.1. Classification (NCBI taxonomy): domain Eukaryota; kingdom Metazoa; phylum Chordata; class Mammalia; order Carnivora; family Phocidae; genus Mirounga; species Mirounga angustirostris. Next base: position 137,518,163 of record NW_026991709.1, on the reverse strand, counting down.
TCCATCCCTCTCCCTCCACCTTTCCTCCTGCTCTCGTGCACACGCTCTCTCTAAATAAATGTTTTAAATCTTTAAAAAAATAAATAAATAAAGTGACTCCTTAACCATTCACCTTGGCCAATTTGTCTTTGTATAGGAAGAGTCCTAACACCACATAGTCCTGTCTTCCAGTATCCGAAAATAAATTCAGAGGGCATCTGATCATTCACCCTCAATTTTTTGATAGATATATATGGAAGTTATTGGATACTCATTGAGCAGCCTAGGACTCTGCAGGCAGAGCACCAAGGAAACGTCTGGAGGCCAAGTTAGCTTTTCTGCCAGTGGCTCTGTGACCTTGGGCAAGCCACTTAATTTTCCATATCCACATCTAAAAATAAGGAGCTGGATCCAGCATCTCTGGAGTTCTTTCTAATGCTAACCTCTAGAAAAGGCAGTGAACAGAGAGGTGAAAAGCTGGGGCCCCCGAGTCAGAATGACCTGGTTGGAATTCTGGGTTTGCTACTTACTAGTAACCTGGTTCTAATTCTTTAGCGTCTCTATCGGCCAGTTACCTACTGTCAAACAAGAGAAGAGAGTCAGACCTGCTGCTCAGGTCCAGCCTCTAAGTTACTGATCACGGGGCCGGCCATCACGTGGAGGCTAAGAGTGTGTCTGTATGCAACTCGACACAAAAGCAAAAGAGATGGCGCCGAACACATTTTTAGTCTAACATATGTGAGATTGATAGCCAGAGAGTACAAAGCAACAGTCCAGAAAAGGCTTGGACAACACACAGGAGCACGTGAGTTTCAGGCGGCTGAGTTCAGGGCCTGGACTGTTGGTTGGGAGAAAATGTAAGCTGAAGCTATACTTGTTTGTTTCTTTCCTTCTTCCCCTCTGGCTCTCCCGAGCTTATTTTGGTTTGAAACCAGGCCCACCCAGGGGAGCTAACCGAGCAGCTGATCCTTCAGGCTTTTCCTGTCTCCGAGCCTCAGACTGGCAGGACCCTCCCGCCCCGTTGGCCCTCAGGCGTCACTTGCATTGCTGGGTGCCCTGCTTGAGTTTTTCAGCTTCCCCCAAATGATTTCTAGGCCCCGGTCTTGGTGCCTAAGCCTGCTCCTAGAATCCTGCCTTTCACCTTCTCTTCCTTCCTTTCTGTTCTGTTCAAAAAAACACTTCTCCAAGCCTGTGGTAAATAATTTATTACAAAGAGAGGGTTGTGTGTATTTGATCTCAGAAAGCTACCGACGTGGTTCTTCACGCAGTCAGTTCCTTGTTGGCGCCCTGGCTGGTTGGGAAGTGTTGCTCTGGGTTGGAGGTGCCAAACCACATTACTGCCGAGTTGTCCGAGCTGAAGCTGCAGCAACAGCTGCTGAATGTCGGGCTCAGCTCGAACTCCCCAGGCTCGATCCCAGCTGGGAGACTGCCCCATGTGTGCCCAACCACGTACCTTCTCTTGCTTTGCCTCTGCGCTCAGTGCATTACAGAACTCACTGCATGTCAGTTGCACAAAGTGCTTTGTTCTTGGGCCAAATTAAGAATGAACATTTCCCAATAAAAGAAACAGGAGTATCCTACTGTTTAGATCAGGGGTCAGCAAACCATAACGGAGGGCTGAATCCAGCCCACTGCCTGTCTTCATAAATAAAGTTTTATTGGACGATGTTCATTCACTTATGCATTTTCTGTGGCTGTTTTCACACCACGTGGTGTGCTGGAGTAGTTGCAGAAGAGACTGACTGGCCCCAACAGCCGGAAATATTTACTATCTGGCCCCACTCAGATAAAGGGTGCCAACCCCTGATTCAGATGTAGAGACACAAGACATGATAGATCCATTGAATATAGCTGAATAAATTATCTAGATTTCTTGTTTCCTGTGAAGCATGTATTTTTCTATAGATTTTATAAAGATCTATTTCATTTTTAAATTAAAACCAAAGGTAACAATAGAAAAATCTTGATAAGCTATGAAGGTCTCTCTATGAATGTCGAGGCTACTCATGGTAGTTTAGGACTAGAAAGAGACCTTAGGTCGCATCTAATCTGATCTCGTCGTTTTGATGTGATGTGGGCCAGGCATGAATGGTCAAGAAAGAATTCTTGAGATGTTTTGGGTGCAAAAAGGTGTTTTTGTTAAAGCATGGGGGCACTACCCATGGGCAGAAAGAGCTGCACTGGGATTGTGAGGAGCTGTGGATTATATAATTTTAAGCTGGGAGGGGTAGAGACAAAAGTTGCCAAAAGGATTTTCATATGTTAAAGAAGACTTACAGCATCCTAGCCGTCTGGCTGGGGTCAAGCTAAGGTTGCTATATTTCTCTGGCAAAGCAGTAACATTAAGACAGTTGTGGGTTCTTTGAGGAATGTCATACTGTGTGCATCTCAAGGACTTGGCAAGTTGTAAGGAAATTTAATTTTATCTATATTTCTTATGCCTTTGTTCTCCTCATCAATTTGATAAGCTGAAGAAACTAGGAACTTAAAGATGGCTGTGCCTGAAGTCACATGACAGGCTATGGCTCTCACAACCCATAACCTGGGGCTTCTAACTTCATGCCCAGGGCTTTTTCCAGCCCAAGTTAGACCAAAAAAAAAAAAAACAGGTCACTGAACTGAGCTGATGGTTGCTTCTGTGAATTCAGATAACCAACCTCAGATGGGCCTTCAACATTGCCCTGAAGTCCTACTAAGTGTCTCTGTTCAACATACTCTTCCACTTTCTGTAATGACTGTTTCAGACTTCATTTTCCAGAAACCTCTACCATCCCCATCTTCCTTTGTTCTCATCTGAAAACTTCACTTCCTGCTCTAGAGAAAATAAGACACACAAACTTGAATTATCCTGACACCAAACACATGAAGAAGCCACCTGTGTCTGCGCCCGTCCTCCCTTCCTCCCTTGTAGTAGGAGACTTGTCCCTTCTCTGGATGGGATCCCTGCCCAAGAATTTTTCAGGATCAGTTAACTCTTCTTTCTCCATCTCTCCCCTTCTCTCCTCTCTCTCTCTCTCCCCCCCCTCCCTCCCTCGCTCATATATTGCATCCATCTTAACAGTTTTTAAACATGTTCACATCTCTTATTAAAAAAAAAAAATGCCTGGGATTCCTGGGTGGCTCAGTCGGTTAAGCGTCTGCCTTCAGCTCAGGTCATGATCTCAGGGGCCTGGGATCGAGTCTTGCATCAGGCTCCCTGCTCAGGGGAAGCCTGCTTCTCCCTCTGCCTGCCACTCCCCCTGCTTGTGCTCTCTGTTTCTCTCTCTATCTGACAAATAAATGAATAAAATACTTTTTTAAAAAGTAAAAAAAAAAAAAAAAAATGCCTATCGTCCACATATCCCCTGCGGCTAACTCCCAATGATTTCTTCTCTCATCTGCAGCCAAACTTCTCAAAAGTGTCAGCAATGTGCACTCTGGGTCCTCATCTCCCACTTTCTTCAACCTGATCTGTCTGGTTTCGGGTCCCCTCTTACCAAGCAAATAACACTCATTAAGTTCATTGATGACCTTCATGTCATTAAATCCAGTGAACGTTTTCCAGACCTCATCTTACTTGACCTCTCGGCAGCATTCAACACCACTGATCACTCTCTCCTTCCTGACATGATGCTCTTCCCTTAGATTCCACGACACAAAACTCTCCAGGATTTCTTTGTATCCCACAGACCCTCTCCACTAGCTCACTAGCTGCTCAGATTCCCACAGGAGAATGCCATGTCAATGCCTTCCGTGACCATTTATTCATACGCAAATGTAGGCCTCTTCTGACTCTTACAACACAAATGGTCACAGCAATTTTTGAAAGGCAACTCTAATCATTTCCACTTCCTCTACTTAAGAGCCTTCAGACTATACTAATTTAGGATAAATATAAAATTATGTCCATGACCTAAAGGCTCTGCCTGGTTAGCCTCCTGTCTGCCTCGCCAGCCCCATCTCATCCCATGCTCCCTTCCCTCACTCCTCAGCCTGCAAGGGCCTTCTGTCACCCCTTACCTGGGCCAGGCTCTCTCCCCGCTCAGAGAATGAGGCTATGCATACTCTACCCCTACGCTTGGAATTGCCGTTCTGTCCCCCTTCACCAGGGCAACCCCTACTCACACTTTGATCTCATCCCTGGGGGCACTTCCAGGAATCTCATCCAGCTCATCATTTCTTCTAAGACTTCCTTGACTAAGTCAAAGCCTGCATTTTAGTCTGTCCCTTATAACACTTAACAGAGCTATATTCTACCTTGAATTGCATAATTAACTTGATTAGTGTCTGTTCTAACCCCAAAGGCAGTAAGCTCCATAAGGACAGATACCATGTATTATTTCTGTTTCATACCGTGTGCCTAGAAGTGGGTAATCAGTGTAGGTACTCAAATATTTCATGAGAGAATATAGTGGGGAAGGAGAGGGGAGAGAGAGTGGGTGAATAGATAGATGGACAGACAGTTATGACATCTTTGATCTTAGATATTCTGCTTTAGCATAGGTTCTAGGCCTACAGGATGAAGATTGTGCAGATTTTCCATTAACTAAGAGCAAAGGAAGCATAAGCACTTGACAACAACGGGATCGCTGCAGTCAGTATCTTGGCCGACACCTCCATACCACTTTCACACTCTTCCCAGGGACACTCGATTTCTAGGGGAATATAATAATAATAACAAGTGCAGTGTGTGTTTCTTAACTACCGCAGATATTTCTAAAATGCAAACTTGTGGCTTCTGATTCATACATGTTGTTAGGGAGGAAAATCCAAGCTGTCACAGGCTCATAAAAACTCTGTATTCTTCTTCACTGTGATTCTACATGACTAATGTCATTAGCCAACCACAGAAACTAAGCCATTGGTCATAGGAAAATAAAAATGGTGTATGTGCTGGTTGTGTTTGGCACAGAGCCTTTGTTTGGGCGGATATGGATGCCAAGGATCCCTAGAATGAACGGCCTCATAGCATGCAGTCGGGTCCAAAGAACTGAGCTCTTATTGAAACAAAACAACGCCCTATAACAATCAACTGAATCCAAATTATTGAGCATTTTCCTAAATGCCTGTGAAACTGGAACCCTTGTGTTGACTCCTACACACTTAAGTGCCATCCTCTTCAATAGTGACCTTAGAAGGGAACATATTTATTTTAGTGACACTGCCCTTACTCTAAATGATTTACAACTCCTCTTTGGGACTGCCTTCAAAGGCAAGAGTATATTATTAAATGCAGCCTCAGTCTTTTGAGAGTAAATTTGATTTTTAGAAAAATCCAGTGTTATAAAGAATCAAGTCTGGTGAATAAAGTTAGGAATCAAGCTGAGTAATAGCATTTGGTCCAAGTAAGATTTAAATCCAAAATGATACAGATTTTCTTATATGAGGAACCAAAAAAAATTTTTAAAAAATGGATCTAAAGAGCCCACTGGTTCTCAATGAGGAGTTCCAGAAATGTTTGCAGAAATGGAAAACATGCATATCTTCATCAGATGACAGGGCTTACAAGTTCTGATGTGTTTGTTTTAAAACTCAATCTCATTTCTTTAGAGATTTGAACTGGCCATCCCCCAGGCCAGCCTTGGCCAGCTACATGTGTTTTATTTGGACAATGCGATGGTTTTCTTTAAAAATTGAGTCGAGATTTAAAAATCAAGAGATTTCAAGTACAAATTTGGATTTCTGATGTCCTCCAGAAAATCTGAAGTTCTGGCAAAATTGTTCCCACAACACTACAGGACAGTCTGCTCCTGGATGAGAATTCCTGCTGCTTCCTTTGTAAAGAAAACAGCCAGGCCTGCATCCCTCACTCCCATTATCATCTGACCTGACCTCACTAATGATGGCTGCACGCCCGCTTCACGGTTTAATGTTCGATAGGACATTTGCTTGTTTAATTGCCTGTGCCATCTCTCTCTAGACTGAAAGCTGATGAAGGAGGGGATTTTTTTCCCTGTGTTTGTTCACTGCCATATCCCAGAGCTCACACTGATACGTATCCGCTGAATGAATGAATGTCTAGCCCCAGTGGGCACTTGCATTTATAACTCCTCCTTTAAAGTCACACTTAATAAACAAGAAGATTTTAGATATAAAATCAAGAACACTTTATTTCTGTCATGTTGTTGCATTTAGTCTTCACAACAATTTTGTAAAGTATGCATTACCTCTGAATTTTCCCGCAAGTTTTTCTATCTTTCTACAGTATTCATTTCATTGTATTGTATCATCTCATTCTTTTGAACAGATACTAAATTCTGTACATAGTTCAGAATCTAAAGGGTAATAACAAGACTGCAGTGAAGTCTCCCTCCAACCCCCATCCCTTAATCATCAAGGCCAGCAATGATGCTTATTTCTTGGGTGTCCTGTCCATGCATAGATATCCTTTGTATACACACCTATATATTCTTTCTCTTTGTGTTCATAGACGTCTCATACCATATACACCATTATGCACTTTGCTTTTCTCATTTAACAATATTTCTTTTTTTTTAAGATTTTATATATTTATTTGAAAGAGAGCATGTGAGCGTGCAAGTGGGGGAACGGGCAAAGGGAGAGGGAGACAGAAAATCCCAAGCAGACACCCTGCTAAGCAAGGAGCCCGATGTAGGGCTTGATCCCACAACCCTGAGGTCATAACCTGAGCAGAAATCAAGAGTCAGCCAGTTAACCAACTGAGCCACCAAGGCGTCCCTAACAGTACTTCTTAAAGTTTATTCAGTATCAACTCATAAGGAGTTCCATCATTCTTTTTTTACACTCATATAGCATTCTATTGGGTGACCATCAGATCCTTTACTTACCTGGTCCCTATTGATGGATATTGATGTTTTTACATACCTCCTTTTATAGGTGTTCAAGATATGGGTGTTACAGGTGTTTAAAAAGTTAGATTGTGGTAGTTTCTATATTTTGCACCATAGTTAGAAAGTCTTCCCATTTTAAAGCTATGAAAGAATCCTCACATGGTTTTTTTCTATGACTCTCATTTGTTATATTTAAATCTTTCCTATACTTGGCATTTAACCAAGTTATAAAGTATAAGGTATGAGTTACAGATTCAACATTGACTTTTGGTCCTAGGTGGTTTATTGGTTGCCCCAACTCCATGACTTGAATAAGTCAGCTTTTATCATATTCTCAGTTTCTATATAGTGAGATTTCTAAACTTTATTTTCTTTATTTTCTGAACTTCTGTTCCATTGATCTGTTATCTATTCATGTAGTAATATTGCATTGTTTTAATCATGAAGGCATGATAGTATGTTTTAATATGTGATAGGGCTAATTCCCCCTCATTTTTCTTTCCCAAATTTTGCACATATCTAATATTATGTCAAGATAATATTCATATAGTCTTGCTTCTCTGTGGGTTTTTAATTTGTCAGGAACAAGCAATGAATATCATCACATTCCATTTTGGTATCCTTCAAGATCAAATACTTTTTTACTCAGTGAACTTATTACTATGATTAGCAATTTTAGTGCTCCTCATACTAAGCCATCCTTGTTTTCCTGGAAATACTCCATTTAATCTGATCTGTTGTTCTTTTGATTAATTTCCAAGAGTTATTTACTGATTTTTCCATCAATATAAATAAGTCATCGGGGCAGATATCTTTTTTTATGCTGTCTTTTTTATATTTTTGGTATCATATCATACTGGTTTCACAAAAATCATTGGGAATGTTTTTTTTTCTTTGTGCTTTCAGAAAGTTTACATAGCTTTTTTTTTTTTTCTATGAAATAATCCGTACATGAAATCATCTGGATTTGGTACTTTCAGGGAAGGGTAGGGTAATTCTTTGACAGTGTTTAATTTTTTCTGTGATTACTAGTCTCTATGGACTTGTCTTTTATTTTGTTACTTTATATTTTTTAAGAAAATGAATTAATCAAGGTTTTCAACTTATTTGCACAAAGTTATTCAAAGTCATCTATTATAATTGTTCTAATTCTCAGATCTGTAACTAATTCCTTTTTCTATTCCTAATTTTGTGAATTACTATTTCTCTTTTTAATTAGGTCCATTGATACTTCACCTATTTATTGTTTTGTCTTTGTTTTTTCCTAAGAGTTAACTTTTGGATATCTTTCTTCATAGTCATGTTACTGTATTTTCTAACTCAATAAGCTTTCTGACTTCTTTCAGCTTTTCTTTACTCTGAGTTCTTTTTCTAACATACTTAGTGTTAAATACATGATGTGTTTGGGGGTTTTCTTCCAACTTTATTGAGGTATGATTTATAAATAAGAATTATATATATGTGGGTTGTAAATGATTTTAAGGTGTGCAATGTTATGACTTAATAGATGTATATGCTATGGAATTATTACCACAATCAAGTTAATTAACATATCTATCACCTCATATGGTTATCGTGTGTGTGTGTGTGTGTATTTATGGCGAGAACACTTATGATCTACTCTCTTAGCAAACTTCAAGTGTACAATACAGTATTATTAACTATAATCACCATGCTTATACCTCAAGGAAAATGAAAAAGAATAAACTAAGGTCAAAGTTAGCAGAAAGAAAGAAATGATAAAGAGAAGAGCAGAAATAAATGAAGTAGAGACTAAAAAGACAATAGTAGGGTGCCTGGGTGGCTCAGTTGGTTGGGCACCCGACTCTTGATTTCAGCTCAGGTCATGATCTTAGGGTCAGGGGATCAAGCCCTGCATCAGGCTCTGTGCTCAGTGCACAGTCTGTTTGTCCCTGTCCCTCTGCCCCTCCCACTGCTTGTGTGCTCTCTCTCTCTCTCTCTCTCTAAAATAAATAAATAAAATCTTTTTAAAAAGACAATAGAAATATCATCAAAACCAAGAGTTGATTTTTTGAAAGATAAAATTGTCAGAACTATAAGTAGATTAACCAAAAGTTTATAGCAAAAGGTATAAAGTTAGGTTGTTTCTTTGAGATTTTTCTTTTTTCTTAATGGAGCTATCACTCTAAACTTCTCTCTTAGAACTGCTTTTGCTACAGCCCATAAGTTTTTGATATGTTGTATTTCCATTTTTGCTTATCTCAAGGTACTTTTTTATTTCCCTTTTGATTTCTTCTTTGATTAATTGGTTGTTCAGGAGCATATTGTTTAATTTCCACATTGTTGAGAAATTTTCTCCCATGATTTCTTGTCTGGGTGATCTATCCATTGATGAAAATGGAGATTAAAGTCCCCTATTGTTCTGTTCATTTCTTTCTTTCTTCAATTCTGTTCAATTTACTTTATATATTTAGGTGTTCCAATGTTGGGTGCATATATATTTGTAGTTGTTATATCCTCTTGATGAGTTGAGTTTTTTAGGGGAGGACTTTCTTGGTTTTCAAGCATTTGCAGTTTTACATTTTGTATGTGTCTGCTTTTCTTTTATTTTTTTAAAACTTCTAAGTTGATTATGTTGTGGAAACATTATTTTGCCTCAAATATTTCAACTTTGGGCAAGATTATCACATACTGGTCACATTTTATAATTATTTGGGTTTCTTTCTATTATTCTGTAATTATTAGGTTTTTCAGGTATAAAATTTCATAATAATGCTAGATTAACATTATTAATAATATTCTGATATTCTTTCTTGTTTTATACTTAATCTTTCAAAGAATGCAAGGTATGTTAAAGTCTTCAACTACTGTTCTGTTTCCATTTATTTTGCCCGGAACTTTCTGCAGTTTTTAACTTCATATATTTCAATGCTATGTTACTTGAAGCCTAAAGATTCATGATGGTTATATTTTCTACCAGATAAATAATTTTAAGGCAGATGGAGACTGAAACTTTGGACCAACAGGTGGTTAATACTACCCGCCAATTTATTGAAACAAATCTCAAAACCAAAGACTTTTCAAGAGTCCAAGGGGTTGGTGACAGGTGTACCTGTGAATGAGCCAAGGACAAATGGGTGTAATAATAAGATGCTTTATTAGTCAAGAAAAGTGACATGAGGCTACGTGCTTGGTCCTCTAATCACTTCTTTCTGGAGTTTGATTCTTATTGCTATAAATTTTGTGAGAAAGGACAGCAACTTTGTCATATCCATGTATCCAGCAACTAGCACAGTGTTCTGCCCTGCCTTGGTAGACACTTGGGAAGTAGTTGTGAATGAATGAATTAATGAATGAAGAATGAATGAATGCAGAAGTACCCAAATACCAAATATGTGTTACGGACCAGGGTAATTGGTACCACATTTGTCCCACCTCTCCGTCCAAACATGCCACTCCTTACAGAGAGCAGACTATTGTGTTCTATATTCCTTCAAAAATTTTCATAGACTCACCCCAGGAGCCCACTCATAATATACTAAGCATTCCTCCTGAATGTGTACAGATTTCTTATTTACTTTGTGATCCCCACTGAGAAGGCATAACAAGCATACCAGAGTTGGGCACCTATAGACCTGGCCATTGTCTAGTTTCTGGGTCAGAGGTAAACAGCCCCTGCTAGAGAGATCCAGTCCCAGAGCAGAAAAGACAAGTTGTCCTTGTAATGAGGCAAAATCACATCCCTCTGGGAGTTGAGTTCCTCACGTTGTCATGTGAAAATACTAGAGACCAAGTGTCAGTTAAAAATAACAATTCTTTTAAAATCTGTAGCAATATGGGGGAAGACTAGAAAGAATAGGTCAAAATATCAGTGGTTAACTCTAGGACAGGTTTCAATTTTTTTTTCTCCTTTATACTTGCTGTGTTTGCAAACATTTCCATGTGAACAGGTATTCTTCTTATGCTTTAAAAAAAAAGTTTAAGAAACGTAACCCTTTGAAGTCTTCCACTCTAACTACCCTTCAGCTCCGGGGGTTGTCATTTCTCACCCCCCGCTCAGTTCTTGGCTGGAAACAACAATTTCTCACACTTCGCAGGAGCATGTTTGAATTCAGTCAGTGCTGCTGGTTCTGGGGCTCTAATGTGTCATGGAACTGCACCTGCTGCCAACATGCAACCTGAGGCTGGGTCATGCCATCCACAGGCAACCGCCAGAAAGATCTGGTACAAGCAATTGGTTATTGCACCGGGGCTGGAGCACCAAAAGAGCAAGAAGGAAGGTGAAGAAACCCAGCTGCGAGAGGCAGCTCTCACTCACCCTTAGAGACGTGGTTACTAGGCTCCAGCTCAGGGCAGTTGTCCTGGGGAGCTGGCTCTCAGAGCGCTGGGAAAGGGCTCCAACCAGCTGCTGCTAGAACCTCTATGGGGTACAGAGAGACTGCTTCTGGAAATGCCCAAAGACATAGGAGGTTCCCACCAGTAGCTGCTGCCGGCAGGTGCTCACGAGGGGTAAGGGGGGGGGGGCAATGAAAAAGAGGGAAGTGCCTTCCCTCTTCTCACCTTCCCCTCTCCCTCTAGTGCCTCCTCGTGGCAGAATCGAATAGAATGCCCTCGGGCAAAGGACTGTGGGAAAGAGTTTGCAAAGTCCGGGCCCCAGAGACACAGAGCAGAGAATAGAAGGGTGGCTTTGGAGCTAGGGGCAATTGGTAACCAAACAGCACTCAGCTTTTGGGTTGGAAAGTCGGCCGTTTTTGTAAGGAGCAGTCAGCCGGCTTTGTCCATTGTACTATTCCAAACTTTCCCTTTGAGCAACTACCAGTGTCCCATTTCCAGCTGTCTCTTAGCATTTCACGAAAAGCACCTTTCCTTTATTAAGGAACTATTCATTGGTAAGCCCTTTATAAACGTTTCTGGCAGCATCGATATGGGACGGAGCCTGGTGGCATAAGAGGGGTCAGGACTCAGGGGCAGTTCATTTTCACACACTCCTCCCCACTTGGTGTATTTGTAAGGCTTATTCTCCTGAACTCAACTACAGAATAATAGGAACAATATCCTCAATCAAATGGAGCAGTGATTATTAATAGAACTTCTAATTTTCTGAACAACCACGTAACCTTTATTGAACTCAGAAAATGTCTCACATCTAACAAGAAATGTCTGCCTGCTTCTTAGGTAATGTGTCTCGCTAACGCTGTGCTGGGCATGTGAGAGACTTTCAGATTCATCACGAGTGAACTTTTCAAATCATTTGTGTCAACCTGTCCAAACCCTGTGTTCCAGATATTAAAATTTCAGCTGCCTAATATTCTGAGCTAGAAATTGTATGTTTTTTTTTTTAAAACACCCCAAAGGTGCAATTGTTGCTCAGCTTTTGACTACATAGGTAGCAATATCGACAATTCGTGGTCAGGACCTTCCACTTAGAAAAGATTTAAGCTCAGATTCTTCAAAAACAAACTTGGCTTAGGGGTCAGGACATAACTTTGATTTTCCCATATTCCAGTCTTTACCTTTAGACATTTAACATAGGAACCTCGGTGTCCTCATTTGTAAAAAGATATAATAAAATGAGGGTTGTGAACATCGGATCATGTAACTTATGTAAAAAGGTGCTATGAATGCATGTAACCACTATTATTCTTGTAAAAGGTGGAAAGTGTAGTGGTTTACAACCTAAAGTATGAATCCACAAGACCTGGCTTCAGTTCCTGGCTCTCCCATTTAAAAATGTTTATGACCTTGGGCAAAGGGGTCACATCTGTTAACTTTAGATTCCCTGACTGTGGAATGGGGATGGGACCACCTACGTCATAGGTTGTTGAGAGTAATAAGGGAGGCGGTGTATGTAGGACGCTTGGCAGAATGGCAAGCACGTAGTAAGCACTCCATAAATGTTACATACTATCACTATTATCGCCGTCATTATAATCCTTACTTTTGAGAGAACCATATAGACATGTTCAGATACATGGTGAGTAATATATTAACATGTTGACATAAATATCATATTCTTTTTTTTCTCTGTTCAATTTCATCAAATGCAAAGAGAAACTCTATATTTGTTATAGATTTTACTACAAAGCCAAGGCCCATGTTGGATCTAGTTGGCCTTTGCGCTGGAGCTAAGAGCTCCGGGTAGCTCTTGGTACACATTCGTGCATTTCATGAGAGAATCTCATTTATTTGGTGTTTTAGAAACTGGCTGATTTCTCTTTTTCTGGAAATCTTTGTTTTCCAATCACTTGAACTTATTTCTCCTGAAAATCCTGTGATTCATTCCTATCTATGGCCGGTAAAATCCACAATGCAAGCTGATGACCAAGGCCCAGGGTCTTTCATATAAGAAAATGGGTAGGCAAGTGGGTCTTGTTTACAATAAGCATTTTCATGACTCTAGAGATGGTACAACTGAAGTGTACCAAATCACATCCATTAAAACTATCATTTTTAGACCAAAACTATGTTTTTGAGGGGAAGTAGAAAAATATTGATTTAAATGTTCTCTCACAGAGAAAGCATTGGTTGAAGTCCCAACAGAGAACACCCGAAAGGTACTCATTAATTGTTTCAATACTGCTTAAAAGAGTCGGTTTTACAAATGCTGCTCCCTCAGGGAATGGGGTTATCCTCTTATCAAATCTTTTACACAATATCAGGCTAGAGAATGGAAATCCCATGCTTTCCTAATGTTGCCAACTATTTTGTGAAAAATTGTTGTGCCCTGACAAATAGTATGCCTAATACTGTGCCCTTTTGTCAACTACAACCATGCATGGAGTAAACCAAGTTCTCCCCAGATAGCAATGACACTTAGTGAGCACTCTTCTCCCTTATGCCCTTTCCGCCCACCTCAGCCACCCCCGGAAGAGAACGAGCCAGCTCCTCTCTCATTGTGCAACAAAATAACCAGGACCTTATGCAGTTAAGTCCTAGTAGCTGGTACTCAATTTTCTAGAACCTATGATTAATGAGACATAACAATAACAACTCACACTTATTGAGCACTTACTACACGTAAGGCCCCATCCTATGTGTAACAGAGACAGGAACTCCAGAGACGTGAACACAGGCCTGGCTTGTGGCAGGCACTTGGTAAATGCGCACGTCTCTTGTATCAACTCATTAATCTTCGTAACATCTCTGTAAGAGACATACTGTCTTTTTCCCAGAGGACAAGTGTACAAATGATACTAAAACAAGCTGATGTAGATACTCTGTCCAAGCATCCAAATTGCATGGTCAGAATAATTTTATCCCAAACACCCACCCTATGCACAACCCACATTCTGAAAGACCCTCAGTTCACAGCTGGGTCTTGACCAGGAAGACTCACATGACCCCCATTGCAAGGATGGCGTAATGACTTGCAGAGCATCTATGTTTTGAACAGTTGGGTTTTTTTGGCAACTCCCCCCCACACATTTCACTTCCATGGCCCTTTGCACTTCTACTAGAGTACCAAATGTGACATCCTCTAATTAAAATCGTTAGGTTCTGTCATCTCTACTGGACAGTGCTAGCAGAGGGACAAGGATGCCTTGGTCATCCCTGCGCCCATCATGGCACCCAGCTGAGTGATATGCATATGGCGGGTGGGAAGCAGTGTCTCAGCAATCAAGAGCACTGGCTCTGGGTTGGCATCCCAACTCCTCCTCTCCCCAGCTGGGAGATACAGGGCAAGTTTCTCTGTCTCTCTAACCCTCTGTTTCATCAATGAGCAGAAAATAACTGTGAGTGTCTCTTCCTTCAATTTGGCTATTGATGAGATATTGGCTATGTCCTCAGGAATTTCTTGGAGACCTAACAGTCCCCAAGAATCTTCCTATATCACAGCATTGCTCACATCTTAGGGACTGCCTAGTGAAATGGTTGAAGCCAGGACTCTGAGCAGCCTCCTGACCTTTCAACCAGACCTTCTGTGCTTGGGCAAGCTCATGTCAAGATTGTGAGCAGAGAAACGGGCAGGTGAGCAGAAGGAAGGTTTCACCCTTCCTAGCCTAACAGAGTGTGCTGTTGAGCTCCCCGGGAGAGGGAGAATGGTCCTCATTGAGCTGTCTCTATCCATCATTTTAATCATCACATGCTGTCATTGTTCCATACATGTTACTAGATAACCAGAACATCAGTGAGTTGAAAGAAGGTTCACAGGACTGTTAGCCAAGCAGCATCTCAGTTCATAGCTTCAGACAAACAGAAATCTGTGATGTGTGGGACAAGTGGCTATCTGCAGACGGTAAATGTCAACATGGCTAGAGTCTTTCTTGGCATTACAAGTTCAAAAGCGTCCAATCCGTACTAAGCTCAGTTTCACACCAAGAGGCTGCTTGCTTTCCAAAACTGCTGGTCCTAAAAAAAGACCAGAATTTGGGGAGGTTTGGAAGTTATTAAGGGAAAGGCATTTAATCCAAATAAATTACTCTTGAGTTAAACCTTGCTCAAAAATATTGTTTGCATTTCTTTACAGACTAGTAGATGTCTCTGGCAGCCCATGAGGGCTAAGGAAGGCTCTCCCAGCTCCGATTCCAAACTCAAGCCAGGGAAAATCCAGATGACTGATGAGAAATAATAACAGCCTATGTTTCTTTTTCAGCTTTAGATCTGACACTGTAGGATGCTTCAGTTAAGTGTGCATTTTTAACAGTTTTATTGAGACATAATTCACGCAACAGAGTCCACCCACTGAAAGTGTACAATTCAGTGGATTTTAGTATTTTCATGGAGTCGTGCAGCTCTCGCCCTAATCTCATCTTAGGGCATCTCCATCACCCCCAAAGAACACTTGCTCCCATTAGCAGTCACTCCCGTCCCTGCGCCAACACGCCACACACCCCCATTGCCCCGCCCGAGATAACCACTCATCTGCTTTCTGTCTCCTTGTGATTTTTTTTAACCTAGACATTGCCTGGAGGTCCCTTCCCTTGACTTATAATTAGAATCAAATGATAAATGTTCCCTCAAAATCTGTCATTTTTGAGAAAATTCACTTTCTTCATGCCTGAGCCTTCCCTCCTCCATTCAGCCCCCGTCTCCACTACCACCTACGGAGGAGAAGATCGTTTTTCAATTCACGAGTATTTATTAAGGGTCTGCCGTGTGCCACACACTATTTGAGCACTTGGGGTAATCAGTGAACAAGACCACTGGCCTCAAGGAGCTGACCTCCTAGCACAGGGAGACAGAACAATAAGCAACAAGAAGAAAAGAAAGTGCGCAGCGTGTTAAGACATGCTACATACTGTGGGGAAAGCAAGAGTAGAGCAGGATGAGGGGTATGGGGAAGGTGCAAGTCAGCAGGGAGTGGGGTGGTCAAGATAGGCATCCCTAAGAGGTTAAGGTTTGCAAGACTTAGTGGAGGTGAGGGAGGGACCTGAGCAGGTGTCCCGGGGTCGAGCATTTTGGGCAGAGGAACAATCCCAGTGCAAAGGCTCTCTGGTGGGGACAAGGATAACATGTTCCAGGAACAGCAAAGAGTTGGTGAAGCTGGAGTAGGGAGGCAAGTAGGAGACCATGACAGAGAGTCAAATGGGGCAGATGATGGTGCCCCAGCAGGGCTTCAAGCAGAGAGCTCACCCGCTGACTTATATATTCTCAAAGGACCATTCGGACTGCCATGTTGAAAGGAGATCCAGAGGGAGAAAGAACAGAACAGGGAGGCCTCCCAGATGCTATTTTAGAGGCCACTTCAGAGCAGTGGTGCTCAACCTGGGCTGCACATCTGAACCTCTTGGGCAGCTTTACAAAACTGAGGCCTGAGTTTGAACTGGTTGAGGGTACAGCTGGGCACTGGGACTTTGCAAAGCCACCCAGGTGATTCGATACCCAGCTCAGGTTGACATTCGTGTTTTAGGAGCTCTAAGTGGTCTCACCGGTTCAACTTTGCAGCTGGGAAACAAAACCCCACAGCTGGCCCCGGCCACCCCTGGGAAAGCTGTGCAGCTCTCCAGAGAGACCAGAGACCTCACGGCTGCGGGAGGGCCAGGGCCAGAACAGGAGGCAGTGTGCAAACAGGCTGAGGCCACATGAATTTGAGGAACGGAACTTGAGGACGTCAGTCCCCTTCTTTGACTGGATCCGAACATGAGCCTGAACGTGAGAGCCGGGCTTTCTCCCCGCACTTGACAGAGGGCTTGTTGTCATCTATCAGGGCAGAATAGAAGGATAAGGCTTGAACCTCGGGAAGTGAGTATGTGAGACATCCAACTGTGTAGTTATGGTGCGCCTGGCATTGTGCAAGGAGCGGCTGGTGAAAAGATAAGGTCTAACCATCCTTGCCCGAGCCAAATGGCTCAAAGTGAATGCCATATAATATTTCAAAATAGGTTATTTATGGGAAGCCTTTAAATAAGGTGGGGGGGGACCCCTCTTGCATATCTGAGCTGTTGGCATTTCTAATTCAGAGGGATGAATAGAACATTATTGTGTTGTATCAGCACAAGTACAGCAGGGAAGAAAAGATGCCTGGAGCCGCCGTGAGCTGAGCATGAATCAGCAATCTCATTCTATTGTTCAGAAAATAATCACAATGCTGGGAGGATGGAATTTAAGAAACATGCAGAAATGCCCTCCTCTCCGCGCCGCCCCCCCCCCCCCCCCCACCTCCCGCCACCAGCAGGAAACACACTGGCTAAACCACAGCATCTTGTTTTTGGCTTCCTGAGCTGGAAGGAATGTAAAAATCTTGGAGGGAATTTAGGGAAAGCTGATTTATAAATATGGAAAATACAACCCAGAAGAAATGCGAGATGATTTAGATGCCGCGTTGGCACCCTCTCGGAGGTGGCAGGCCAGGGCCAGAGTGTTTATTCCCTCCTGATCAGGAAACAGAGCTGCCCTAGCTCCAGTCACTAACAAGAGTTTCCTGAGCACCTGCTGTGTGCTGTTCCCTGGGCCAGCGCATGGGGAGAGGAAGGAGGGTGGTCCCTAACTTTTAGCTTCTGATCCTTGGTAATGGTCAGGCAAGTGCAGGGATGCTACAAAGCAGTGAGTGGTTCTCGAACTCCTGCAGGCACCAGATTCAGCGCCTGGAGGGCTTGCTAAAAACAAGGCTGCTGGCCCCACCCTCAGAGTTTCTGATTTAGTGAGTCTGGGGTAGGGCCTGAACATCTACCTTCTAATGCGTTCCCGGGTGATGCTGATGCTGCTGGTCTGGGAACCACACTTTGAGAAGCTAAGGAAATAAGCACCTGGGCAGGAGAGGGAGGTGAGTGTGGGTTGAGTATGGAAGTCCACTGGTAAGGTGCAATGGATTTGTCGCCACTTTTTAAATGTATTCTCCGGTCCATAGCTAATGGTTTTTGATTATCAGTGTGCTTTGGATAAGCCCCACTGGGCATGATTTTGCCACCACTGGGAAGGATGGCAAGAGGCAGGGGTAGAGAGTTCTCTACAGGCCTGTGAAGTCAAACAGGACATAATAGAGCAGGGCTGTGTCCAGGGACTCACAGCAGCAGGTGAATGGCATCAGGGGATAAGAGAGTGACAGTAGAGGGACCTACCCCCACAGTTGTGTTCATACTCAAGCACTTCTCTCCTGAGCAGAAATTCTCAAAAGAATCAGCTTCTTCTAGGTACACAGGCCTGGGCCCAGACCTGGAGATGGTGTGGTGAGCAAGGCTTCTCAGCTGATTCTGCTGTGAACCCCCTTCTTGAGATTAAGAACCACTTTCCCTGCAGCCTCCATGGTTGAGCCCCATACTTACTGTAAGCAGAGTGCAAAGCCAACCTCTTTGGAAATGCAAAGCTCCTTCCTATACCATGTCTTGTTGTCACTTTAATACTATAAGACTTGAGTGTCTCTGACTCAAGGGTGCCCACTTAAAACACAGTGGCCTTTTCGGAGAAGGTAGCTCACTGTCTACCATCAGAGCTGGTACCTTGGTAAGCACCTTTCACTGTAACGTTCTCCACAAGGCCGACTGTGCTGGTCAGGAATGGAGAAGTGGGGTTTCCTGCCCAGTGGCAGAGCAGCCTACCAAGGTGGCACCTTGATTTCTCTCACATGTTCCCAAATCGTGTAGGCTGGCGGCTCCCAACACGAGATCCCTGGAGAGTATAGTCAGATCACCTGGGAACTTGTTAGAAATGCTGACCCTCAGCTCCATACTCTGCTCCACCCAAGACTGGTTCAGTCAGAAGCTTTGGGGGTGGAGCCCAGCAATCTGTTTTAACAAGCCCTCCAGGTGCTTGCCAAAGTTTGAGAATCACTAGTTTAGTTTACATGTGGCTTCATGGCCACATAGAACTCAGAAAGGGAACAGGATGGAAAAGCAGGTGACCTGCCACCTATAGATCTATTGAAATACTCATACAACTCTTCAGGCATGTTTACCATCTGATGCTCATCTGTCGGGTTTTCACCCAAGGGCTTATGACCGGGCCACCATTGGCATCCCTGTAACTCCCGGTGAAAAATGTGACTTACCGCATTCTCCTTCTTAAGCAATGCAAGGACTGTGTTCTTTCACTTTTTAGAGACTTCATCACAGCTGCCCCTGTGATAGGGGCTCAGGAAACTCTATTGACTGATGGTCAGATCTTGTTTGTTCCCAAAACTGGCCTAAATCCTGCAAAGGCCTCACTCTGCAACTCATTCTCTTATTCTCTACTCCACAGTAGTAAGCCAGGCTGACGTGCTTAGCAACATTAAACGGAAAAGTCAGATTATGTGGCCATGGCCTCACAAAGAGTGAAGGGTGGAAAGAGATCATGTAAACCCCAGCCTTGAACTTTTTCACTGATTCCCGAAACTGTTACAACCATGGTTCCCAAACTCTGTACCAAGACACCCTGGGAGTGCCATGGCAGACCCATAGTTACACAATGGAATGTCTTTAATTTTCAAGGGAAACACAGAAATGACTGTCAGACACCACGCAAATACTTCTATTAGGCTGTTTGGACCTTATTACTTAACAAATAGAGTGTTTCATTGTTTCTTTTGACCTGGGGTCATTGTGAAGAAATTACTAAAACACTACGGTGTCATGAACTGAGAAAGTTGGGATCTCTGCATCCCAGAATCACTAACTCCAGGAGGAGGGACATATGGACTTATATACACTTTCTGCTCAGAATCATACATTTGAGCCAGCACATTTGAGGAAATATACATTCTAACTTTAACTTAAATATCAGGGAATTTAAAAAAAGAAGAAGAAAATTATAACTACGTGAATCTTTCAGGGGCGTTTCCTTCTTATCTCCCACCTAGATCTGTCCACCTCTGGTCCCGACCTCAACCCTTCCCTAGGGTTCCTGTAGTTATTTTGAAATAACAACTTAAATTCTCATTAATGCCCCAGCCCTTCCTTTATGACTTGCATGTAATGGATTCATTCTTACAAATTTGAACGAATAATTGCTCCGGTGCATTCCTGAAAACCACCTTTATATTTATTTTTTTTATTCTTATGTTAATCCCCATACATTACATCATTAGTTCTAGATGAAGTGTTCCACGATTCATTGTTTGTGCATAACACCCAGTGCTCCATGCAGAATGTGCCCTCCTCAATACCCACCACCAGGCTAACCCATCCTCCCACCCCCCTCCCCTCTAGAACCCTCAGTTTGTTTTTCAGAGTCCGTCGTCTCTCATGGTTCGTCTCCCCCTCCGATATCCCCCCCTTCATTCTTCCCCTCCTGCTATCTTCTTCTTCTTCTTCTTTTTTTTTTTCTTATCATATATTGCATTATTTGTTTCAGAGGTACAGATCTGAGATTCAACAGTCTCGCACAATTCACAGCGCTTACCAGAGCACATACCCTCCCCAGTGTCTATCACCCAGTCACCCCATCCCTCCCACCCCACCCCCCACTCCAACAAGTGTTTGTTTCCTGCGATTAAGAATTCCTCATATCAGTGAGATCATATGATACATGTCTTTCTCTGTGAAAACCACCTTTAAAACAGATCGTTCAAAGGCAAAACCCAGCTGTGCGTGCTGTACTATGCGCAGGACACCTCACAAGAAACCATTGTCTTTAGCAGTAAAGTTCGCCCAAAGGACCTTCATCAAGCAGTATCAAACAGGAACCCAATGAAGGGGAGAATGGAGACAATGTAAAGTTTATGAAGTATCTTTCTGTAGGAACTTTGTAACATAGTCCCCCTTCCCCTCCCCCACCATTTAGCATTTAAGAAGTGATAAACAATTATAACAATATTTGTTAGGAGATCTGTTTTCCTCTTCAAGGAATTTTAGGAGCAAATCAGTCTTCACAACACCTCCTTAGAGAAGATGATTCTTTTTACCTGAGGGTTAAAAATCTGCAAGGAGCTCACTGAGGCAGCAGAGCGTGAGCTCAGTCTGGGCAACCCCATCTCCCTGGGATGTAGATGCTCCCTCTGTCAACAGCTGTCCAGGGTCCGTGGGGGGGGGGGGGGGGGGGGGAGGGGGTCGGGGCGGAGAAAGCGAGTTCTTGTTTGTTGTTGTCTAATTCATCATCAAACACTTTTAAGAAATCAATAATAAATCGTTTGCTTCAGTTCTAATGTTTTATTTTCACATTCTCGTTTGTTGTTTTTCACGCATGTGTCTTAGTGAGTCACCTAACCACAATTATATATTCAAGCATCTGGTGGTTCTGCGTGGTGCCCTCATTCCTCGGGAGTTATTTAATTCTCCTGCCATGATGAATTCGTTTCCAGTCCCTTCAACACACACATGCGCGCGCGCACACACACATACACAGAAGCACACACACTTTATTTTCATTGGCCCAGGGAAGCTACCCTACTCTCCACCAGGTGTCAGTAGAAGCAGTTTTAACAGCTTGCTTTGGCCAACAGGGCCTCTGTTGAAGTTATTTCTCCCACTGTGTCAGACGTTTCCTCAAACCCTCCATCTGCTTCCTCCTAAGAGACTAGCTTCCACTCCGAGAAACGTTCAGAGATGATGGTCCACCTGCAGAGAAAGGTAGCTCGGAGGAAAGTGTGCTGTAAACCTAGGCGGCAATCAAGTTGATTCTCATAAAACTTCTACTGGCTGGTTTCTTCTTCTTGACTTTTCTATCACTACATTATGTGGCTACAAATTGTTCCGAGTTCTATCCAGGGTGACAATAAAGTGAATGTAACAGATGGTTTTAGATTCACAGGGGGCTTTTTTGTTTTAAAGCTCAGTCTGAGCCCAAGAACCCCACTCCTACCACTGCCTACCACCTAGTCCTCAGAGCAGAAAACAAGATTTTATTCAGGCTATGGCTCCAGAACCTAGCATGCAAGCATGGAAGAATACTACCATGGGTCAACATTTTACTTGGAGGTGGATGACCTTGTCCCCACCCTGAGAACATTGACTCTTGACTCTGAATGTCCCCTGTGTCATTCTGTTGATAAGTGGCAGGACCCACACTCTTCCCATGCCACAGTGACTTTGCCTGGGAGAGAGAGAAGGAAAGAGAATGGAAGAGAGAGAAAAGAGGACAAGGATTTGGCATGGACATAAGTTAAAATGAAGAGCAGAAATGAGCCTCACAAAGCAATTGTTGGATATGAATTAAAAGGGGTGGGTGGGGTGGAAGTCAAGGCTAATCATTTTACCAAGAACAAAAAAAAAATCAGCCACGGCAAATTAGGCTCAATTTCAATCACAGATCCTGGTTCTATTATCTCACTCTCCAAACGCAAAACACTTACAGCGACCGCCGAAAATCTCAAATGAAAATTATAGCTTTGCCTTTCAATAGTCATTTGCAGATATCTCCTATGTGGGGCCCTAGTTGCTTGCCCACCATATCCAGCAGAGGAATTCTGTCCCTGCCTTCTGCCCCTAGAGGTGATCCACTCAGACTAACATCTGGGCCACAACACAAGTATGAGCTACTACTTTTTTCCACATCTTTATCACAGCCTTATGTTCCCTTTTAACCAGCCCCATTCCCAGTCTAACTGTGCTGGCTTTTAAAATTGTTCCTCTTATCAATTTTTTCTTACACAAAACTGCCAAATAGGGTTAGTCTTACCAAGTGGAAAAGGTGGATCACAGTGTGGTATGATTTGAAATACACCTTGCCTCTATTCTATTTGAGCTCTTATTACTATCATCATAAATTCAACCATTATGTATTCACTTCACTGGAACCTAGATTTACTATTAAAATGCAAAGGCCTCAGCAAAGGACAGCTGGGGCTGATTTAGGAAGTTATAGAATTGGGGATAAATTCATTTGGGTACCCAACCTTCGTTGTTCTCCATAACAAATTTAAATGACCATGAAAGGTAACCCTGAAAGGGAAGAAAATTCCCAAAAGGTAAAATTAAGTCTGGAAAGGGAAACTCCTGAAGGGAGAGGATGTTCAAAATGGGGGCACAAGTCACCCAATGGAGACCCACACCCTCATTGCCCTCCTTGCATGAGGTGCAGACCACTCTGAAGGGGTGGCCATTTGCCCTCATGCAGCTGTGTTTCCAGATGCCACAGACAGAGTAATGGCAGGGGTGGGGACAGAGTGGGGCAGGGGGCTCTGGCCCCATCCCATAAACTCCAGCAGTGCTCAATGTCCCACAATACCAAATAAACTTAGTAAAAACGGTTGCTTGCCGGTAAACACAACTTCAAGACACAATCCCCAAGCATTGCCCTCCACTCATATGGCCATGACCTCTAAAATCCTTCTATTTAGGAAAAATGGATTATCCATGTTTATTCAATGTCAGGTGAGAGGGTGGGTGTGTCCTTCTTTGAGAGCCTTCCTGGTGTTAATCGTCTCAGCTTAGAGTCTGTGGTAACCTGCCATTCAGGCATCTGACCTTTTGAACTGAATCAAGAGATTTGCCCATCAAAGTTACCCCCACCCTACCCCCCAGTGCACTCATGGCTTCCTTGGACAGCCCATGAAGCACCTGCTCAAGTGTTAACAGATAAGCCCTATATACCTCACTCTTCTGATGCATCAGGCCGCATGATACTCTGGTACCCTCACTCCTGAGAGAGCCAAGGGGAGGCACATTAAGAAAGATGGCCCTGAAAAGGCCACCAACATCCCCCTCAGAAAAGGTTGCTATAAAGACGTGAGGGGGATGTGGGGTTCCCTGTTAATTATATACAGACTGTATAAGCAATGACTCACTGGGTCCACATGGAAAGACTTTTCAAGGGGTAATTTTTACATCTGTCCCTTTAATGTTGACATTTCTATAGGGAAAAAGGAAACACAAGGGGACAAAAGGGTGTGCAGTCTGGGCAACTGCACTGGGGTTTTACAAGATGGAGTTAGGGGTATTCTCTCTGGCCCTAGTCTAATACCAAGACAGGAAAATAGCAATGATCCCGCACAAAGAGGTGCCACCAAAGGGGTTGGCCCCCTGAGGAGTCCTCCTCCACACTGCAGCAGAGTTATCTTCCTCTTAAGGACCTTCCCTAGCTCCCTATTTCCCAAATGATGAAGTCTGAATTCCATGGCAAACCTTTCAAGACCCTTCACCATCTGGCCCCTAACTATATTTGCAGCTTCCTTCTTGGGCACATTCTTTTCCCTCCCCACCTCAAATCATGTATCCTGTGCCAAGATGCTCTACCTTTTGTTCTTTTGTTGATCATGAGCCATACTCTTTATTTTCCACCTGGAAAATATCCTGGCTCATTTTTTAAAGCCAAGCTCAAATGTCACTGTGGGTCCTCCTCATACAGATAGAATTAATCACCCTCTCCTCGGTGCCTCCAAACACATCTTTTATCCATCTCTGGTCAACTCTTCTGCCAGTGAGGTACAGATTTGTTCTTCACCTAAGCCCCGCAGGGGAAGGCAACATGAATAATTCATCTCAAATTATCCAGAGCTTATGATGGTGTCTGATGGAATAAATGGAGTGGCCCTAGACCAGATCCTGGGGTTGGAGGATTCCTCTTTAGCCTCAAGCCTTGCTTCTCTGAAACCCATCTTTCTTCCACCCACAAAGGGATCTACTGCTTGTAAGTCCTGTTCGCTTTGCCCCTGACCAAAAATAGCTTACACTGTTGCAGGATTTCTCTGCCTTTAGTGTCCACGCACCACTTGGAAGAATGAAGAGAGAAAAGACAAAGAGTGGTGGGCAGCAAAGCAAAGTTTATTGAGCAAGCGTACAAAGCTCCCAGAGACAGAGGGGACCCAAGAGGGTTGCCCTTGGAGTTTCTAAGTTGAGGGGGTTTTATGAACTCTTTTGCGGAACTATCTTAAGCAATCAGGGTGTACTGAGTTGGGCCAATCAGGGCTTTGGTCACGTATCTGTCCACGCATTAGGTTAATGTCCACATGCTGATGGTCTTCTTTTGCTGACATCTGAGAGCTTGTGTCTTAACTGCCCCTTTGCCGTGATAGTGACAAATGCTTTGTGGTTAATAGTCTTATTTTAGGACATTTTGCAGAAGTCATTTCTGCAAAGGCTGCAAAGCAGAATGCTAGTGTGGTCCTGTCTAAGCTGCAAAACAGGATGTTAGTGCTGTTTTATCTTAGTGTCCTGACTCCATACTTTCTTGTTGAGGACCCTGACCCTGACTACCTCACTGTCCAACTAACTCCTAACAGCACATCTCCTTTTTATTCTATTCAATAGATTGTATTTGTATCAGTGTATGTCTTTTCCATGAGCTTTTGCATTTTAACAATGATCAAAGCCTACCACCAAAACTTTATGTGGCATCTACAGATGGGTTGGGGGGTGTCCACAAATCCCCTAAAAATGTTTGCCAAATTGTCTACCCATCTTTCAAGGGGAGGGGACTGTAACTTTCATTATATTGTTTGAGTAGACAAGAACACCCCAAACAGTTGAGATCCATAGAGCTAAAGGAATGAAGCTTTAGAGGAGAACTTTAAAGGGAAGCGTGGCATGGAGCAGGCCTTTAGCACATCCCCGGAACCATATCACACACCTGGCACCTGCTTTGTTGCAGAATAAAGACTCTGGTTTTCTCAAGAGAGGCTTAATCTGTCCTGAGAACAAGAGCAGCCCGAGGTCGGGAGAAGGTGCGCCTTTGTGCATTTTCTCCTGCCTGGAGATGTGTACCTTCTTGCACCTAAGGTCGAGCAGAGAAAGTCCCCTGTCCCTTCAGCAGTCCCCAGCAGCATCTCTCCAGCCATCCTCTGTCCACTGACACGCTCAAATCTTTCCACATGACAGCTCCTCAAATATTCGAAGACCGTCCCCTAACCTTCATGCGACTGCTCCCTTTTCTAGGTTCTCTTCCACACTTCTTTAAGATGTGGTTTCCATCAGCCTGGACATTCTACTTGAGGTTTTTTCTTAAAATATAACAGCCCAGACATGGCCCGGCTGTTGTCCTATGGGCTACATTTCCGTCCATGCAGGCCAAGATGGCCTCTGAGCTCACAGTACGTTGCATGGAGCCCAGTGTCTCCCGGAGTCCCTGGACCTACTTCCTACATCTTTGTAATAATTCCATTTGCTTTCCAGTTTCAGAAACTCAATAACAACTTCTCCATCAATTGTATTTTTTTAAATATAAATGCATTTTAGGTGTTTTGGAGGTGAATGCCCATTTTTCCATTCTTCCAAAAGGAACAGGTTTCACCCAAGGGACATGGCATTGGACTGAGAGTTCTAAGTGGGCAGACAAAGGCGCAGCTCCGAGTGATTCTCTGCACCACCTCTTGGCACACCGCATATGCGGCTTGTATGTTTAGTTGCTCCTGGCCAGTAGGCTCTGCCTTCCCAGCCAGCCTGTAAAATGGATTATAAATTCCTTGAGGGCCAAGAGCCTCTATCTTAACCTATTTGTATCCCCGGTGTTTATCCCAGTATTAAATGCCCATATAGCATCCATCCCAGTGTCTTATTATTTCTACTTCCTTAATGTTACTTGAGTCCCTCACCCTCCACTGCCACCATCCTAGTTCTAGTCACCTTCATCTCTCCCCTAGACCTGCCGTAGTCCTCTGACCAGTCTGCTTTGGCTCAGTAGCCATGCAGCTTTAAAAGCTCTGATTAGATACTCAAACTCCCCTTAAAACAGCATTAATTAAAAGAATTACCCAGAGTGGTCCCTGTGCCTCAAGCACAAGCATGAGGAGAAAGCACTAAATCATGACCTGTGGAAAGGCCTAGCGAAGACAAGAGCCTTTGGATCCAGAGTCACCTCCACTGAGAAGCCATTCCAGATCGTCCCAGGTGGAAGTGACCTCTGCCCACTTTGTGACCCAGGTTGCTCTGAAGAGACACTTAAGGGGAAAACTGCATACATTTTTGCATTTTTTAACATGATTCTTTCCCTGTTGGATTAGAAGCCCCTGGTGGAAAGGCCCAGGTGTTGTCTTTGGGCAAAGCCTGGGGGACTGCCTGAGCAGAGTAGGCCATCAATCAGGGCCTCTGGACTGACCGACCAAAGAAATGAATGATTCGTGTAAAAGGAATGTTCTCCATTCCAGTGGAGCTTGCCTAGGAGACTATACTGAGTGCCATTCTCCTCCTCAATTGGTGCTGAGATGCTAAAGCTGTGAGAGGAGCTTCACCTTGGAGGGTCCCAGGACACAGACCACGCAGGGTCTAACTGAAGACTCTTCTCTGCCCATGAGTGGTGGGACTGCTGAACGAATGATGTGCAGACTGTGACTCAGCCCTTCCGGGACGGAGAGCCGCCTTCTAACACATGGCCACCTGACCTTCCTCCTCACGGACCTACTCAGTGAAAGCCTTCACTGAGTTTGTTCCCTTCCCTGACCAACACACACACACACACACACACACACATACACACACACACACTCAGCTTTCTTTATTTGTAAGTTCTTTGGACTTTGTTCTCTCCTTTGACCCCACGACCAGCTAGTGAGCCCCAGGCTCTGGGGGACCTTCTCTGTGTCCACTCCTCAGTACAGAGCACTTCGCTGACCCCACGCTATGTCATAGGACAGCCAGGAAAAGAGGCCCCAGACACCTGCCCACTTTGGACTTTCCTGCAATTATATTATAAAACTCTAGAGGGCATTGAAGGAAAATAGCACTCAATACAACCAAATTCCAAAGTACTATAGCAATAGCAGTCCTAGTATACTATTAATGCTCTAGCAATGATGATCATATAGTAATAGTAATGATAATCATAATCCTAAACGAAAACAGTACTGAAGAGACAAGTTAGTACTAAATTTTGTGGTGACAATATTTTTAAAGCCTTAATCAGATTTTTTCTCTTGTTCCTGTGTACTTTCTACTTTGCACACAATACCTTTCTGTAGGTCATATGCCTATTCAATTGAAATTTTGAAAACAAAGATTTTTTTTTTACTTGATGGTAAAGCAAGAACATAACAGGGATTTTATAGTTATAAAAAGGACCCAAAACTATTTTGACACATTTGTATGAATATTTTATTTTAATATCAGTGTTATCAGTCAAGACTCTTGGTTGCAAGTGGCAGAAACCTGACTTGAACCAGCTTCTATAAACACAGGAACTGTTTCGCTCAGGGAGGATTGAGGAACCAAACCCTCAAAGGGACAGGAGGGGCACAGCTTGGCCTCAGGGAGAGCTAGAAGCAGGGATTGGAGGCCACTGCATGAATCTGAGACTGACCCTCCTCACTTGGAGAAGCAAGGATCTAGACGGAAGATGCTAGTCCATCCTAGCCACTCTTGGGAAAAGCAGCAAGTCAATGTGCTGGCTTGAGATGGAAAAATAGATATGTGATCTTGAATAAAATATTATGTTAAAGACGTATTTATAGAAGGAACCCTAAAATTATAATTAAAACATCTTGTAAATTTACATGTATCAGAGAGCCCACCAATGCTTCAATGTCCCTAGTTGTGAGTTGAGAGTAATGAATTGCCTCAAGCTAATTAATGCATGTGATATTGTTTGAAACAAAAACATTATGGAAAATACAGGTTATAACCTGTGGTATTTTTTCTTGTCTTTTTCTTTGTAGGAGGTGTCAGTGAAAAAAAAGGTCCAGAATGATTACTAACCTATGACTCCCAACAGTATGACAGGTATCTACTTTTTAAAATTTTCTTTGCATGTCTCCATTTTTGTGCCACCTAGAGAGAAATAGAGGGTTTCTAAAAGACCAACCTCAGAGTCTTAGCAACAATTATTTCCAGTATTACTAAATGCAGATACACCCTGTGAATACATCCCGACAAATGAGTATTCATCTTCTTCAGAAACAATGAGATGCATCATCACCAGAAACCTATGGTGAAGAAATGATAATTCACAGTAAAAGGCTAGTTTTTAGCTATCCTGAGATAACCCTTGCACACTAGACATGTTGACTCTTTACATTCACTTAGATCAATATAATAAATGGCTCTACACACTTAATGACTAGAGTCCAGGCACCTTCCTCCAAATGGGCTGTTATTCCATTTAGCAGTAGAGTCAGAACAGAATATGGTTAGATTGCAGCAGCTAAATGAGGTAGAAACTCCTAGCAAGGGACAAAGGAGACAGAATGACCACCAAGGAAGATAAGGTTGCAATAGCATGAATTCTTTGTGCAACACAGAGAGCAAGGGTTGCAAACTCAAAGGCCCCAGGGGCCAGGCAAATAACACTAATGTCAGAAACAGGTTGGGTGTAAGGGAAAACACCACACAAAACTGGAATGCTCAGGTTCTCTCTGAAGAACAGCCATTCCCCCAGTGTAGGTGATCACTGACAAGTAGGGATGAAGCCCAGAATGCCCAGAGATTTCAAATTTTCAAAAGAAGTTGGAAATCCAGATTTTAAATGAAATATTCCCCCTCACAAATATTAGCAACTAATTTATAAAAATGTCAAAGACTCATGGGCCCATTAAAATATGTCTGCTGACTA
Organism: Mirounga angustirostris; assembly: GCF_029215605.1. Taxonomy (NCBI): domain Eukaryota; kingdom Metazoa; phylum Chordata; class Mammalia; order Carnivora; family Phocidae; genus Mirounga; species Mirounga angustirostris. The sequence continues at coordinate 137,488,665 of NW_026991709.1, read as the reverse complement.
GAATGAACCAGGGACCATCAGTTTACAATCTCTGCTACCTACCTTCCAGCATAGCACCAAGCCCGTCCCCATTGCTGTGGTTCCCGTGACAGCGGGGCAGACACCCATAGACCTCTGTGTGTCATGGGTACAGCTTGACCTTTGATAATCCATTCATGTCATGACAGACTAAACATGCAGGACAATTTCTCCAAGAATCCATTCCCCTGTAGACCTCAGAAACTGAAGTGACATAAAGCTCCACTCAGCCTTCTGCAAGTTTGGAAGCCTCCCGAGGACCATACACTGCCTCTCTCATCATCACTGCCCTGCCCTTCTACCCACCCACACTGGAACTCTCAGTGCAGCCCAAAAGATGGAGTGCCGGAACAAACCAGAATGATTCACACCAAGAAGTGAGGGCCTCAGAGCCACATCTCATCATTTCCTCCTATTTTTACTCATGAACAGGCATCAAAACATACCCACCCCCTTTCTATTGTGCTGCCAACCCAGCCAAAATCCTCTCCCACTTAAGTCTCACCCATTCTATGTCATAAACCTGGTTGTTCTGTGGAAAATTGGTACAGATCAAGCTTAGCTACATCCTTCATGTCTACCGAAGAGTGGGCATCTCAGCCGGAAGGAATGAAGTATAAGTCTCTGCAGGTGCAGGCCCGTGAGAGCACAGATTTCAGACAGCAGCAGGCCACCCTGCAAAACCTAGAGAAAGTGCCCCCCGCCCCAATACGGAATGGTGTGGGATCAAGCGCAGCACGGGGGTGCTCTATACTCCATGATCATCCGCCCACTAGAGAAAGGCCTCCAAAGATACAATCTCAAAGAACATGCCCATCTGAGATGGACCAAAGTGTCAAAGCTTGGTGTAAAAGTGGGTAACACCATTGGTTTCTCTTGCCCTGGGGTTGGTTCCAGATAGAGTGCAGAAGTGAGCATCCATCCCAGGTTCCTATAGAACAGGGGTCAGCAATTTTTTTTAATGAGCCATAAAGATCTCTGGCATTGCCAACTACTCAGATCTGCCCCAGTGGCAGGAAAAGCCATGGACTGCACACAGACAAATGGGTTGTGTGTGTTTTAACTAAACTTTATTTACAAAACAGGCAGCAGGCCAGCTTGCACCCAAGGACTGTAGTTTGTGGACCCCTGGTCTAGAGTCCAAGGTGTCCAGACCATCTTATTGTTGAGTAGAACGCCCAAGGCCAAGTCAGCTCATCTCCAGGACTGAGCTAAGAATCCAGGCTTAGTCCAAGACAATTCTAAACCGAGCCAGCTTTTCAGCTGATTTTGTAGAAGCCAAGATCCTTCCTTGCATACTGAGCTGGAACTGCAGGTGCCTCCCAGTGGAGGAGGGAGTTTTTGCTTCCCAGCATTTGCTTCCTAGTGTAGAAACTAACAGTTGTTTGCTATTTGCAAAAGAAATCTCTTCCATACACACATAATGCTCAGTGCATGTTAATGGACTCAGCTGAGAAAATTATTATGTTAGGCTCCCTTGTTTGTGGATGAAATAAAACAGTATCCTTTTCCCTCTCTCTTTTGTTGTGATCTCAGGCTTTGTGTTTATTTTAAGAAACCTAAAGAGCTTCTTTATTATCGAAGACCATAATAAAGTTGTAAGCCATCGGAACTAAGTGCTTGCTTTAGGAGCATAATTTAAAGGGCAAATATGCGTATTTTCTTCTTTGAAAAACATAATAGGTAATATTACTGTTATGCAATACCAGCTATCAATTAGCCTTTATGAAAATAAAACCATTCTTTAAATGAACAGGAACATTTTTTCCTAAAATGTTTTCCTAAAAGCTATTTTCCTAAAAGCAAGCAGACCAGCATTATCAGATAAGAGCCACGTTGTTGGTATGCAGTCTCTTTCAGCCAGAATGCTTAATAAATTTGTATGTTTTGGATTAACTCAAATGGAAATTTGGTTATCTTTCTGGGGTTATTTAATATCAGCCACAATGGAGTCAGGTCTTGCTAAAATTTTCTTGTTGCTTTACTCTACCTAGTTTGAAATTAGGACTGTATGAAATCACTCATTGAAAAATACTGATTCTTAATGGAGAAAGTAAGAAAGTGTCTTAATATGGTATTTTATTAATCTGGAATTAAGCAGTGCTTCCTAAGTAATCTGAGGGGAATTCTGCTAACATTTATGGCATTATAATGAGCTCAGTTTTGCATAAAACCATGAATCACTGCATTAGGGGGGTTTGTTCCAAGATATGAATACCTAAAAGTTCAAATATGAAAGTTAGAGGCTTTTGGCCTTGGTGGAAAAGAAAACTAAGAATTCAGACTTCTCCACATGTGCCTGAAGAAGCAGAAACAAGGATCTGTTGTTTGCACTGAAACTGGCTTTATGAAATTAGGATATGATATGAAATTAGCACACTATTTGATGTTACCATCCAGCTGGGCCTCCGTCACTTAAAGTCAAAGTCTTATGAATCCTTCCATGTGAATAAAATATCCCCCAGTCAGTTGTTTAAACTGTCCCTCTTCTTCGTGGTCTGCTTGTCCATTTAACTTCCCTGTTGTGATGTTTACCTTTTTCTTTTTCTTTCTCAAGCTATTATTATTGAGTGTATCGCAGGCACCAGGAGAAGGATATTAGCAAGGATATGATCGCTTTCAGTTGTTGACCCAAGGTTTCCACTGTAGGATCGTCAGATTGCTTGCTTGTTTGGGGTCACTTGTTAAGCAATAGGAAGAATTACATAAGTTTTTTAAAAATTTACATTTCTCCAAAAAAAAAGAAAAGTACATTTCTCATTAATTATGAGGTTGAAATTTTTTTTACATGTGTACTGACCACTGTATTTCTTCATCTATCACTCACTTGTTCATATTTATTGTCCACCTGTTCATCCACTCATTGTGGATTTTATATTTTTCTCATTATGTAGATAAGCAATTTATTACATATAAGCCATTTTATATATTAAAGATAATAATTGAGGACATCACCTAATCTCTCTATGAATTCCTTATTTTTTTAACATTTTATGTATTTGAGAGAGAGAGAGAGAGCATGAGTTGGGGGGTGGCAGAGGAAGAGGGAGAAGCAGACTCCTCGCTGAGCAGGGAGCCCGATGTGGGGCTCAGTCCCAGGACCCTAAGATCATGACCTGAGCCAAAGGCAGATGCTTAACCGACTGAGCCACCCAGTTGCCCCACTATGAATTCCTTATTAAATGAGAAAGGGAGACCAGTTCATCTCTTGTTTTCCTTCAACTTTTACAATTAGATTATTACTTCACATTCAAACACGTATAAATCATGTTTTCATAAAGTAGGGCATGGGTGTATTGATGGTTGGATGTCAAGAAAAAGGGACCCTGGAGCACCATGTTTTCTGTTTCTAAGACTATCTTCATGAACAATTTTTCAGAGTTAAACAAAACACTTAGGCTGGGAAAACACTATTTTATTATAAGCCCACATCACTCTTCAGAGATGGCTCTCCAAGTGTTTGTTAGGCTTTCCAGATGCTCCTTATACCTTTTCATTCCTTCAGAAAGAGAAGCACAGTTGCATTTATGTCCTGCTGACCTAAGTAGCTCATCTTTTCATGGATCAGGAGGTTGTTGACAGCAAAATAATGACACCATCCAAAGACAACTAATGAACAGTGTATATATTATGAACATTTTCCATTGTCAATAAATACTCTTCTGAACTTGGATCTTGGTCATGGCTACTTAGTAATCCATCATTTACTGATACAGTCCCTGACTGTTAGACTTTTAATATAATGTTATTTAAGTCATATTGGAATGAACTGCATTGTACATGATTTCACACTTCTATTTCCTCAGGATAAAGCTCTACTAAGTAAAAGGGAATACTAAATTAAAGGGACTGAACATCTTTAAAAACCTTTCCTGTTGCCGGACTGTAACCAGATTATTAGATCAGCTGAGATACCCATCAAGAGGACAGCATTCATTTAATCATAAATCCTCCAGATTTGGAGCTTTTTGGTAGTTAATTCTTGAGGCCATTTCTTAGACAAAATTTTATCACAGCTTTCCACAACTTTATATTTTTCTTACTGACAGTGAATTTGACTACAGATACAAACACACACACACACACACACACACACACACACTGGCCACTTAAAGGTCTTCCCTGTTCAATTAACTTTTCTGTTGTGCCACTTATCTTTTTCTTATGACTTACACATTAAGAAAATAATTCATTGTCTATCATTAATGTTACAACTATTTTCCACTTGTAGTATATGTCTCTTCTTTTCATTTTTGGCAATATTTGACTTTTTAAAATTTTTCTTCTTTTTAATTTTTCTTCTTCTGAAATAATTCCATACTAACAAAAAAGCTTGCAAGATTAGTTCAAAGAATCCCCAGCTACCCTCTACCCAGAGTCCTCAAATGTTAGCATTTTATCACCTTTGCTTAATTCTTTCCCATCTCACATGTATAATTTTTATTTTGAACTATTTACAAATAGTTGCAAACACGATGGCATGGCATTTTTCCACATATACAAGTTTTTAGTTTATATACAGTAAGCTCTATTGCAGTGTCTCTATATGATTTATGTCTTTGTTGTCAAGCTTAGAAATGTCTTCTGGTGAGTACTGATGGGCAAAGCTCAATGGGTTCTTTGTGATGAGTCAGCATTTCTGTTTCCAACATGTAGTTCTTTTTTTTTAGTTTAAATTCAATTAATTAACATATAATGGATTATTCGTTTCAGAGGTAGAGGTCAGTGATTCATCAGTCTTATATAATACCCAGTGCTCATTATATCACATGCCCTCTCTAATGTCCCTCACCCAGTTACACCATACCCCCCACCTCCTTCCCCTCCAGCAATCCTCAGTTTGTTTCCTATGTTTAAGAGTCTCTTATGATTTGTCTCCCTCTCTGATTTTGTCTTGTTTTACTTTTTCCTCTCTCCCTCTATGCTCCTCTGTTTTGTTTCTTAAATTCTACATGAGTGAGATCATATGATAATTGTCTTTCTCTTGACTTATTTTACTTAGGATAATACCCTCTAGTTCCATCCCTGTCATTGCAAATGGAAGAGTTCATTTTTTGATGACTGAGTAGTATTCCATTGTGTATATATATATACATCTTCCTTATCCATCCATCTGTCAATGGACATCTGAGCTCTTTCCGTAGTTTGGCTATTGTGGACATTGCTGCTATAAACATTGGGGTACAGGTACCCCTTCAGATCACTACATTTGTACCTTTGGGTAAATACTTAGTAGTGCAATTGCTGGGTCATGGGGTAGCTCTATTTTCAACTTTTTGAGGAACCTCCATACTCTTTTCCAGAGTGGCTGCACCAGCTTGCATTCCCACCAGCAATGTAAGAAGGTTCACCTTTCTCCACATCCTCACCAACATCTGTCATTGCCTGACTTGTTAATTTTAGCCATTCTGACCAGTGTGAGGTGGTATCACACCAGTTTTGTATTGTGGTTTTGATTTGTATTTCCCTGATGCTGAGTGATGTTCAGCGTTTTTTCATGTGTCTGTTAGCCATTTGTATGTCTTCTTTGTCTGTTCATGTCTTCTGCCCATTTCTTGATAGGATTATTTGTTCTTTGGATGTCGTGTTCTATAAGTTCTTTATAGATTTTGGATGCTAGCCCCTTATCTGATACGTCATTTGCAAATATCTTCTCCTATTCTGTCGGTTGTCTTTCGGTTTTGTTGACTGTTTCTTTTGCTGTGCAAAAGCTTTTTATCTTGATGAAGTCCCAATGGTTAATTTTTGCCTTTGTTTCCCTTGCCTTTGGATATGTGTCTAGAAAGACATTGCTGAGGCCGAGGTCACAGAGGTTGCTGCCTGTGTTCTCCTGTAGGGTTTTGATGGATTCCTGTCTCACATTTAGGTCTTTCATCCATTTTGAGTCTATTTTTGTGTATGCTGAGAGGAAATGGTCCAGTTTCATTCTTCTGCATGTGACTGTCCAGTTTTCCCAACACCATTTGTTGAAGAGACTTTTTTCCATTGGACAGTCGTTCCTGCTTTGTTGAAGATTAGTTGACCATAGTGTTGAGGGTCCATTTCTGGGTTCTCTGTTCTGTTCCATTGATCTATGTGTTTGTTTTTGTGCCAGTCCCATACTGTCTTGATGATTACAGCTTTCTAATAGAGCTTGAAGTCTAGGATTGTGATGCCACCAGCTTGGGTTTTCTTTTTCAACATTCCTTTGGCTATTCAAGGTCTTTTCTAGTTCCATACAAATTTGAAAAAAGTTGAATGATATTTTGATAGGGATTTGAATGAACTGAAAAAAGTTGATGGTATTTTGATAGGGATTGCATTGAATATATAGATTGCTCTAGGTAGCATAGACATTTTAACAATATTTGTTCTTCCAATCCATGAGCATGGAACGTTTTCCATCTCTTTGTGTCTTCCTCAATTTCTTTCATGAGTGTTCTATAGCTTTTTGAGTACAGATCCTTTGCCTCTTTGGTTAGGTTTATTCCTAGGTATCTTACGGTTTTTGGTGCAATCATAAATGGGATTGACTCCTTAATTTCTCTTTCTTCTATAGAAATGCAACTGATTTCTGTGCATTGATTTTATATCCTGCTACTTTGCTGAATTCCTGTATGAGTTCTAGCAATTTTGGGGTGGAGTCTTTTGGGTTTTCCACATAGAGTATCATGTCATCTGTAAAGAATGAGAGTTTGACTTCTTCTTTGTTGACAAATCATATGTTTTATTTCTTTTTGTTGTCTGATTGCTGAGGCTAGGACTTCTAGTACTATGTTGAAGAGCAGTGGTGATAGTGGACATCCCTACCATGTTCCTGACCTTAGGGAAAAGCCCTCAGTTTTTCCCCATTGAAAATGATATTCACTGTGGGCTTTTTGTATATGGCTTTTATGATATTGAGGTATGTTCCCTCTATCCCTACACTGTGAAGAGTTTTAATCAAGAAAGGATGCTGTACTTTGTCAAATGCTTTTTCTGCATCTATTGAGAGGATCATATGGTTCTTGTCCTTTCTTTTATTGATGTAGTGTATCACATTGATTGATTTGCGGATGTTGAACCACCCTTGCAAACCAGGAATAAATCCCACTTGGTCTTGGTGAATAATCCTTTCAAGGTACTGTTGGATCTTATTGGCTAGTATCTTGGTGAGAATTTCTGCATCCATGTTCATTAGGGATATTGGTCTATAATTCTCCTTTTTGGTGGAGTCTGTGGTCTTGGGATCAATGTAATGCTGGCCTCATAGAAAGAGTTTGGAAGTTTTCCTTCCATTTCTAATTTTTGAAACAGCTTCAGAAGAATGGGTATTAATTCTTCTTTAAATGTTTGGTAGAATTCTCCTGGGAAGCCATCCAGCCCTGGACTCTTGTTTGTTGGGAGATGTTTGATTACTGCTTCAATTTCCTTGCTGGTCATGGGTCTGTTCAGGTTTTCTATTTCTTCCTGTTTCAGTTTTGGTAGTTTATACTCTCTAGGAATGCATTCATTTCTTCCAGATTGTCTAATTTGTTGGCATATAGTTGCTCAAAATATGTGCTTATAACTGTTTGTATTTCTTCAGTGTTGGTTGTGATCTCTCCTCTTTCATTCATGATTTTATTTATTTGGGTCCTTTTCCTTTTCTTTTTGATAAGTCTGGCTAGGGGTTTATCAATCATTAATTCTTTCAAAGAACCAGCTCCTAGTTTCGTTGATCTGTTCTACTGTTCTTTTGGTTTCTATTTCATTGATTTCTGCTCTAATCTTCATTATTTCTCTTCCCTTGCTGGGTTTAGGCTTTATTTGCTGTTCTTTCTCCAGCTCCTTTAGGTGTTAGGTTAGGTTATGTATTTGAGACCTTTCTTGTTTCTTGAGAAAGCCTTGTAGTGTTATATACTTCCCTCTTAGGACCACATTTGCTACATCCCAAAGGTTTTGAACAGTTGTGTTTTCATTTTCATTTGTTTCTGTGAATTTTTTAAATTCCTCTTTAATTTTCTGGTTGACCCATTCATTCTTTAGTAGGATGCTCTTTAGCCTCCATGTATTTGAGTTCTTTACAAATTTACTCTTATGATTGAGTTCCAGTTTCAAAGCATTGTGGTCTGAAAATATGCAGGGCATGATCCCGATCTTTTGGTACCGGTTGAGACCTGATTTGTGACCCAGTACAACATGTAGTTCTTTTGAATGAGACACAGGGATGACTGGTTAAAGTTGAAGATTTTCTCAATATACATCCTCTCATATTTATCTTTTATATGCCTACCGTGCACCCAGAGTACTCTAGCCCTATCCCTTGAGGGCAGGGAGGGAAAGCCTGACAGTACTGGAGGTCCTTCTGTCCCTTCTCCCAAAGTCAGAACTGCCAAACCCCAGGTCTTTGTACTGGTTACCCATACAAAGAACACAACTACAAAAGCCAGATGTGGTGCTCTGCTTCCTTTCCCATTTGCTAGAGGAGCTGGGAAACTTTATATTGATTTATACACTCCTGGCATAATCCTTCTGAAAGAGCATCTAGAGGCTTATTTCACTTTCTTCCAAGTTCCTGTTTCCCTGGTTGTGGCCAAAAATAAAACATGGCTTTAGATTCTATAGAGCCAGCTATGCACATTACAAATGTTGCCACAAATAGTTTTGGAGAAGGAAAAATACCAACTTGCCTAAATAGCTAGCTCTACTGTTGGTGGAGCCAATTACAAAAAGAAAATTTGATTTTATTTCTTGAGCATTTACCCACATGAAGCAATGGGGACCATTTTGCTCCCTCCTCAGCATGGTATCACTTCTACAAGAAACAAAAATCTCACTGAAAGTAATCTAGAAAGGAAACATTAGTCTTCCCCAAAATGCCTTGAGGGCAGAAGGGAGGCTATTATATCCATATCATACAGAAAATCTTTAAATTCCTCCTCAGACATCTATTCCACGGATCGTGCCTCACAATAACTGCTGAAACCTCTTGTCCTCTTCTCTCTCTCTCCCCTAAGGCTAAAAATCCTGGTGTGGTGGCTCTGCACACACTGCTTCCCCTCCTCATGCCAGTCAGGATTCTCTTCCCTCTTTTCTCCCTTCTCCCCACCCTGCAACTCCACCTGCTCTTTTCCTTTGAAGGTTGTAGGCCTTTTCTCTCCCTTCTCCCATTTGCATTCCCACTTAAGACCCCACTCAACAAAATAAATGTATCATCCTTCCTAAGAAAACAAGGGAAGGGAAAACCATAAAAGCTTATAATTTTACATCCCCCACTCCCATCACACACAAATTGGTAGAAGAAAGTCACTCCATGGTATCCAGTCTGAGGAAGAGAGGAGCCCAGAACCACAGTTCAAGAATTTTTCCAGTTTGCACCATAACAAGGGAGAAATCAAGAAAACCACGAGAGAGAGAGAGAATTTCTGTGCAAGTAAGACATCACCCTTTTCATTAACACAAAAGCAAATACTTCTTTTTTCTCAGAAAACAGAAAAAATGGTGACCCTTTGCACCATACAAATAAGTAAAGGATGCCAGACCTTGCCATATAGTCTACCTAAAGTGAAATTGGCCCTCTTGTACTCTGATGGCCTCTGTCCTCCCATCCCTCACTTAACTTCCTGAACTTCTCCTGGAAGACAAACTCCCTGCTGAAAAGTATAGAACTTTCTGAAAGAGAGTAGATGATTTAAATCTCACCAAATCTGGCCAGATTAATGAAAATCTTCCCTCAAAACTCTGGGGCCTCCAATACAGCTGCTTCTAGAACAACTTCACTTTCCAAATTTGAGCTGCAGCCAGGTGATCAGGAAGTTGAAATGTCAAAAAGACAAGGCTTTATAGAGAACGAAAGATGGAAGCCCAAGAGCAAAGGAAAAAAAATATTTCTTTAACAACAACTCCTGTATTCTTTCAAGAAGCCACACTTTACAGGGCTTGGCTTTTCCTAGGGGTTTGCCCTTACCCCCAGCCCCACCGACCCTGCTCCCCACCCCAGCCCCTTTGTCAGCACCTTCATCAACTACCCCCATCATGCTATCATCATTCTGATAAACTCATCTCTACCTCCTTCAAGCCTACTGTAATGAAGAATTGCCTAGGCATATCTCTGGCTCCTGCCAACAGCCACAAATAACAAATGTAATGTGACAGGGTTTTGTTATGTTGGGAGTATCTTCTTCTCTGTTCCCCCAGAGGCCACTGAAGATCCATAGCAGTGGCACACAGGCAGGAGCAAGATCCTTCAAAAGAATTGAAAATAACTTTTCCCAAGAAAGATTTACGAAATATTTATGAAAATATGTGACGTTATTTTGTTTGCAGTGAGTCAAGAGTTATCTTTCTATGCCGTCACCATCTGCCCTACCCCCAGCTGACAAGTCCCTCGCTAGGGAACTAGTGTGGAAGTCCGGCTCCCCAAACCTGTAGAGTGCAGATGATTCCCGTCGTGGTGCTGTTGCTGAGCTGGGAGTCACTCCCTCCAATCCTCACATTATACACAGCAGCAGGCAAAGGCCAGTGTCGTGAGGTGACCTGCCTCAGGTCACCAGAGCAGACTGTTGAGTCTTTGGACTCAAAACTTCGGAAACTGGGCTAAATGACTTTAAATCATGATACGTCTCATTTCCTTGTTAGTCTTCATCATGCTCACCGCCAAGGGAGACAAATTGAACAGTCTTTGCTCACCTTATTAAAGCAGAACCCCCTCTTTGGTGGAGGACCTAGCCTTGTCCTGCTCAAACTGGCCTGCACATTAGAATCATTCTGGGAGCTTTTTAAAATCCTGATGCCTGTGCCACCCCAGACGCGGTAAATCAGAATCTCTGGGTGCAGATGCAAGACTCAGTGCTCCTGTAAAACTGTTTAAGGGATTCCACAGTACAACCCATTCTGAAAACCATGATGTGGACACAGAGATTCTCAGCCCAGGCTGTCCATGACAGTCCCTCAGGGATCTATTTAAAAATATCAGTGCCTGTGCCCCACTCTGAGAGATTCCAACTGGGTTGGTCTAGGGTAGAGCCTCTAGCAAGTGGAGTGGTTTTCTTGCCTGCCTTTCTTTTCTTTTCTTTTCTTTTCTTTCCTTTTCTTTCCTTTTCTTTCCTTTCTTTCCTTCTTTCTTTCTTTCTTTCTTTCTTTCTCTCTTCAAGTGATTCTAATGTGCATCCAGTGTTAAGAAAAGTGCAGTTGTCCTCAAACATGGTGATGAGGTATCTGTATCACTGAAAATTTTGGTTTAAAAAAAGACTAAACAAGCTCTATTCTACCAGCTTACCTAGTGAAAAGTGCCTGAGCGTCTGCGTTCCCTATTAGCTTTCCAGGTGATTCTGATACACACAGAAGTTTAAAAACCACTGATCTAGAGGGTTTATTCCCATATTGGATGTGTTTGGGGAAATGTTCATTTTCCAACATTCATTCTAACATTTCATCTGAATGCCTACAAAAGACATCTTAAAATATCACCGGTTAGTCTAGACCTAACCCAGCTGAGGGTGACAAACCGAAATGTAATTAAAGATGCTTTACTACCTGGCTGTGCATTGTTACTTCTACCCGTGAATGACAGACCCACAGTTCCTGCAACTGTGCATTTGGCTGGTGGACTCCAGCATTTTCATTTATCTAAAAATCCCATCAGGATCACAACCTCTCCAGTTCAAGTGATCACAAAGACCTTCAGGAATGTACTCCTAGGGCAGCACTTTTCATCAAAGAAATGGAACTTTATTGGACGTTCTTCTTTAGTAGGCTGTTTTGAAGTTGTGAGGTGTGTTTGGTTATGGGAGGAGTTTTTTTCTTGGGAGGGTTGTTGTTGTTTAAATAAATTAAATAACTTCCATTTTGGCCCTCAAAAGAATGTAGCTCTCTGGTGAGCTGTATCCACAGATTATGGTTCTCAGTCTGGACTGCTCACTTGAGGAGCTTTAAAAAAATTCCCGATGTTGAAAATACTGAACTTTTCTCAAAAGATTGTGGTGAGGATATAAGATTTATAAAAATCATTTAACGCAGGGTGTGGCACATTGGAACACAACATAGACGTTCGGAAGGAGTACCAGGTACATCGTAGGCATCATTAACGTTAACTTAATTGTGAAAAATGGTCCATACAATTAACTGAACTATAATGGGGCAACTAAAACAGATGTAAATGAATGTTTATAGTTTTTCTTCAAGTTTGTTTTGCAGGTTGGCTTACATTTTTATCACTTTGTTTAGCTCATTCCCATAATTCATGTTTTCTCTTTAGTGTCTCATTCAAATTCAGCATCCTATTTAGGATTTCCTGGAAGAATTTTCTATACGACTTAAGGCCTTTCTTTTTCTAAAACTTGAGAGACAAGAAATGCCTTTGTTAGTCCTTATTACTTTATGGAAAGATTTTTTTAATGAAGCATCAATCTAAATATAACATTTGAAGCAAACAATTCACACAAAAGGAAATAGATAATTTTTAATACAATCTCTTCCTTTCTGCAATCCTTGATAAAATAAGCATCTTGTTGGTATTATTATTTCTTCATTTTTTTATTTTTTTTTAAGTTTTATTTATTTATTTGACACAGAGAGAGTGAGAGAGAGAGAGCATAAGCAGGGGGAGTGGCAGGTAGGCAGAGGGAGAAGCAGGCTCTCTGCTGAGCAAGGAGCCTGATGTGGAACTCGATCCTAGGACTCTGGGATCACGACCTGAGTTGAAGGCAGCTGCTTAACCGACTGAGCCACCCAGAGGCAGTATTTCTTCATTTTTTTTAATAGGCATAAGTTCCTATGCCAGCAAAAGCCAAGGGGCCGTACTAACAGTGTTTTCCTGGATGCTTCACATTCCCCAGGATGTAGGATGTAATGTGATATAGGCATTTGAGGTAGGAAGTGACAGCAGAAAGCAAGAGGGAGATACAGGTGACCCTGCTGCTGCCAATAAAAAGAAAGAAAAAAACACGTGTCTCCCATCATTAGATTTCATTCTCCTTTTAGAGTGTCAAATTGTGGGTCCCATTTTTCTGCCAAGACCTTCTTGTAACTTCCCACACATACTCCCTTGAACCCTGGGCTTCCAAACATTTTCCCTGCCAAATAGCATTTATCAAATAATAGAATTCATTGCCTATTTTTAATAATCGAAACATGTAATCTAATATTTTGTTAAGCAGGATCAAATGAACAGTGATCCCACACTACACAGATATAAAGACAAATTGCTATATATTGTTCAAAAACCAGAAGGCATCAGATTTTTCATGAAAGTAGCATAGCCTGCTCCATATCATTGTATCATTCCCCTTGGGCCTTTGCACACTTTTTACATTGTTCATAGTTTCCCTCCAATACTATTTTTATGGACCTCAAGTTAAGACCCATTTGAATGAGAAAATTCTGAATATTCTGTACTCCAATTTTCTCAACTCCAAGTAGGAATTATACCCCTATATTATTTAACTAAATAGAACTATAAATGAAGCCATCAGAATACCAATTACTGCAGGCACTAACTTTAATCAAAAAAGTCTTTCAGTATTATTACAAAGTCACTCTTCAAAGATTAAGTCTACGTAAATGAATATAAAATAGCCTACCATACTCAGTAATGCATAATGAAAATATTCATGAGAATTTCAATCATTTGATTCTGTGCTCCAAAGTAGATCAAGAAATCATGGGCATAAATCAGGACATTAGCAAAGTCTGATTTTTTCAACAGAAAATTCTAATTAAATTTAACATTAGAGCATCTAAGATACTGGATCCTAAGCATACAAACGTAACTAAGAAATAGTCCTTACCTTTGAGAAGCTCAGAGTCAAGAGATCACAATTTCTGAACATATCAATACCTATTTTTTAACAACTGAAAAGACTTGCAGAGGTTTAAAACTAGAAGGAATCTTACAGACCATCTGTTCCAACACCCTGAAATTACAGGTGGAGAAACGAAGCCCATGAACTCCAAGTAACGTGCTTTGGGCCGTGCAGCAATGCACTGCACAGATGTCTCAGATCTTCTCATAAATGATTCTTCACACCTCTCATTCCTTGAGCTTCCATTGGCTCTGATTGCATTTGTAAAAGTTTTAATGATAAAATAGATAAGAAAACTATCCAAAATCATAAAGAGTTTATTAGTAAAATGATGCTCTCTGCTGCAACAAGGAGAACCCCAACATCTCAGCGACTTCCTACAACAAAACTTTCTATCTGATGCATGTTAAGTCCAGTGCCACGTGCTCTTGATTGGTGGGTAACCTTCCCCATGGTCATCTGGAGACCCAGGCTCCTTCCTTCTTGAATTCCCATTCACCTCAAGGACTTCATAATTTTCTCCATTCAACAGGAGAAGGGAGAAAATAAAATGAAAGGAGGTATGGACTTGTTTTATGGGCCAGGCCTGGAAGCGGTGGTGCCCAAGGCTCTTATTCATTCCATCGGCTAGAACCCAGTCACACGGCCACGTGAGACTGCAAGGGAGGCTGGGGAATGTAATCTAGCTATGTGCCCCGGAAGCAGACAGCATGCAGATGTTGATGGTGAGGCTGGGCCACAAAGGGCTATTCAACTGCAGGACCATATTACAGAAGTAAGTGAGGTCAGGAGGGACTTCATATATTGAAGTCATCATTTTTGTTTAAAAATGCCTGGTACAGGGGCGCCTGGGTGGCTCAGTCAGTTAAGCATCTGCCTTCAGCTCAGGTCATGATCCCAGGGTCCTGGGACCGAGCCCCGCATTGGGCTCCCTGCTCCGCGGGGGGCCAGCTTCTCCCTCTCCCACTCCCCCTGCTTGTGTTCCCTCTCTCGCTGTGTCTCTCTCTCTGTGTCAAAATAAATAAATAAAATCTTTAAAAAAAAAAAATGCCTGGTACAGTCCTCTGAACCTCCTCTAGGTAATACCAGCATCTCTAGACAGGGCAGGATGATCTGTTTTGGCCACCATGTCTAGTTGCTTCTGGAGTTCGCATGATAGGGTGAAAAGAACATAGATTTCAGAGCCATGTATCCTTGGGTTCCAATCCCCAGTTTGACCCTTATTAATCTTGTGAATTTGAGCGCATTGCTTAAGCTCTCACAGTTTCAATTCCATTATTGTAAAAAGAGGGCGGAAACCATCCTTGGAGTTGTGGCAAGAATCTAATTAAATCAGTCAGTAAACAGTTATTGAGAGCCCCCTATGAGACAAGTCCCGTGGTACGCTGTAAGGAAACAGCAGAGATGAAGGGGGGAGCACAGAGTCTAGATGAGTAGTATGTGTGCAGTCCTTGTCACTAGCAGGCCCTCAATAAATGGGAGTGCTCTGGCTTCCCCTGACCACCCTCCTCTGCACACTGCAAATTTGTTATCATTTTGTTAGGTTTGGGCCCGATGCATCTAAACTAGGAAGACAGGTTTATCCTTACAAATTCTGGAATAAGTAATAGAATAAATTAATGAATCATGATGCCTCTGAGAGATGGAAAGGTCAAGTGGAAAATGCTTTACTTGTTCCTGTCGTTTGGAAGTGAATGGACATGGTGAGAATTCCATGAAGCATGTTTCATATGTGAGGGCGTAAAATGTAATGATTTGTGCTACATGCAAATAACCTATTCAGTCCCAGCAAGTCTCCTCACACAGAGAAACATCAAAACAGAGGGCACTCTTCAAGGCTGGTGGCCTTTACATTGCGAAGGATCCTTTACAAACCAGAGAAAGAGGGTCTTCTGAGGAAGGCAGTAAGGGTATTGCAACCCGTCCTGCTGGCTGACAGGTCGGGAAGAGTGTGCAAGGCACCCCACGAGAAGCAAGATCAGAGTATCTGCAGGCAGCCACTGCCAAGGGCTTGCTTTTCTTGCTGAGGCTCTCGCCAGAGACCCTACCTGGAGCAACCCTCACCTCTGGCCCTCCTTGACTCCTTGTCTCTCAGCTCATGTTTTATTGCTTCCTATGATTTCCAAATAGGACAAAGGAGCTTTATGTTTGTTTTGTTTGAAAGCCTGCCTTTTTTTTTTTTTCGAGTCTCTTGCTTCATCCCTTCCATGAAGCTCTGTTTTATTTCTCTTTATTTGCTTTTATCTTTTTCTTTTAAGTGCAGAATAGGATGGGGGAGCAGGCAAATAATGAGGACAATATGTCTGTAAACCGGGAAAGTATATATCATATTGCCCAAACCACATCTGTATTGCTGACCCATTAAAATGCAATAGGAGGACCAAGGGCAGAGGCCTGTGGCCAAATTCACCTAGGGTCCTGTGTGGCTTTACCTTTTGAGCTGTGACCTATGGCAAGTTGCTTTCCCATTCTTAATACTCAGTTTCTTCATCTGTGAAATGGAGAGGGTCGTTATTCATCTTGATATTAGCGTAAGGGTCAGAAAGAAATCATGTAATGTGCTTAGGAGTAGGACTGGAGCATTGTGAGCCTCAAGTAATCAATGACAGATACCATCTTCATCATGACCACCACGTCAGTATCTCCAGGCCAAATGCACCACTCCTGCCAGGAAGGCTCAGGGGAAATGCAGCTGTCTTGTTATCTTGCCTCAGACACATTCGAGGATGGACCTGATACATCCCATTAACAAATGCCATCCAGCTCTCTTGAACAACCCATTCCACGGTCCAAGAAGTAAAGAATCCCAGGTGTGAGTCAGAGATGAAGGGGGGAGCACAGAGTCTAGACCAGTAGTGTGCAATCTTGTCACTAGCAGTCTTACAGTCCCATTTTCCAGGACTGATCCTTGAGGACTGTCCGTTCATCTTAAATATCCCTTGCAGATGTTTGTGGAGTAAGACGCCACTGAAAATCCATGACTAAATATTCTAGAATCCTTTTGCTGCTGGTCTGCCTCCACAATACATCCAACTGTATTGTTCCCTCCTTTCCTGACAAGGATTTCCTAAAGATCCTTTTGTTCATGGTTCATATGTAGTTCCTTCTCTTGCAAGAACTCAGGAAACATTGACCAGACCCGCCATGGGCTTAATTGTGTTTAGGCAGGGGCAATTGTAGCCACGGTAGGTTTCCTCTCCTTTCAAACTAACAGTCCATAGCAAGTTTAACAAATAGAGACCTGCTTCAGATTCTCTATTTCCAACATGACCCTGTCAAGCCCCAGCCCTTCACAAGAATTTTCCATATGCTACAAATTCGTTGAAGGAAGGCTTTTGATTGCCACACGTGCCAGCCTGAGCCTTAGAGATATGGAAGACGGGGTCTGCCAGTTCTGGAAACAAGGGGGTTGCTTCATCTGGATGAGGGCCACCTGCCTTCCCCCATTTTCACCCCCAGACAGTCTCAGCTCTCCCTGTGTCCTGTTGGTATCATTTGTATTCGGGGCCATGGGGCAGCAGTGAGGCTTGGCTTTGCTTGTCACTGTCCAAAGGTGAGCTCTAAGATCCCTCTTAGCCCCAACTATTCTCTGAATTGTACTACTCAGAGCCCACTGGGTGAAGAGCAGTTGAGCTAGTTAATTTGCC
Organism: Mirounga angustirostris; assembly: GCF_029215605.1. Taxonomy (NCBI): domain Eukaryota; kingdom Metazoa; phylum Chordata; class Mammalia; order Carnivora; family Phocidae; genus Mirounga; species Mirounga angustirostris. Next base: position 137,471,258 of record NW_026991709.1, on the reverse strand, counting down.
TGAAACTCAGTACGGCATATTGCCGCATACATGTTTTTCCCATACATGTCCCTAGCTGAGGGTCAGGAGGACAAGGGAATGGGATTCATGAAGTCACCCCAGTGTGAGATGGCTAAGGCAGGATCACTTCGGTTTGGCACCATAAGACACTGGCATAAAGAAGAGTAAAACCTTCCATTTCTGAGCCCTGAAATGAGAAGAAATGACTCGGAAGCTCCTCCCTGCTGCTGATTATCTTGCTCATGCTATGTCTGCTTGACTTGCTTTAAATAAAAGCCGATGCAGCCTGCCATCCAAATATAGATCCACAGCAGTCCAGAGAGAAGACAGCCTGGCACTTACGGTAACAGGGACATTTCAAATACCTAACAAATGGGCCCTATCATACCAAAACCCACAGGTCAATATTAGCAGCAAAGAGAAAGTCAATAAGGTTCGCTTGGGGCACAGCAAGCTTCTTACAGTGTTTCTTTCCTTGCTGGAGAGCCATCGTGATCCATACTAAGTGCAAATAATTGCTTGTAATAAAAAAGTATTCATGATTATATTCCAGTCGATCACATCACCGGTTTGCTTATGTATATTATGACTTTAGAAGGTGAGCAATGCTTCGTAAATTTCACCATCTTTCCCCATCCACTAAAAATAAGTGTCCGTGTTACCATGGACTCCTCCCTAAAACGTCACAGATTGGAGGGGAGTTTAGATGAAATTAATGTCACTTAAAACACAGGTGTTCCTGCTGCTGCTGACTCTATCAGTCATTCGTACCTCAGGGTGTGTTCGTTTAATCGGACCTTTCCTCCCGGCCTCGGTGACACTGACAAGCAGGGTCTCAGAGCAAGAGCACTTGGAAGCAGAGGCCATGAAGAAAACTCCCTCACTCCACAGTTTTGCAGGCAGTGTCTCTCTGCCTCAGCACTGCTGACATGCAGGGGGGGAGAATTCTGATGGCAGAGCGCTATCCCGGGAGTGTAAAAATTCTCGCAGCATCCCTGGCCGATAGCCACTAGATGCTGGCAGTGCGCACACACTCCCCCAAGTTGTGACTGCTGAAAATGTCTGCAGACCTTGCCCACCGTCCCCAGGGAAGCAAAGAGCCTGGGTGAGCACTGCCAGCCTTGAAGCATCCACGGTAACTTCGGTCTCTGTATCCGAGTCACTGTATCGGTCCACCTAATCACCCTTAGACGGAGGTAATGGGCAAGGAATGGGATTTTTCTTCCGGAGCATCTTCCTCCCTTTGTCAAGCTCCTGCCTCTTCCGCCACGGTGCTCGTCGTCCAGGCGAACGTATTTCTAGAATGGAGGCAGTAGTGGACAAGGCGGCCCCAGGGAGTAAGCGGCCTGTTCTGCGTGAGGGAGCAAGTTGGAATCACTTTGTGACACCTTCCACTTTTGTGCCACGTTGTCCTGAATGAGTATGCCAGTGAGAACACACAAGAGAACGGGCCATGTTGAGGTTGCAGAGACACCCCACCCCCCCCATGTTGGTAGTACAGTTCCCTCTGCAAGAAGCTGTCATCTGCAGACATATCCCGGACAAACAGGATAATTGCTAACAGCACGATAATTTTTCTTCTTTTGGTTATTATTTGGTCAGAAAGTATCACAAGCCAGACTTTCATAAAGCCGAAGAGTGTTTGTATCTCAAGCTGAGACTTTTTTTTTTCCCCCAAATATCATGGCTTTCAAGCTCCCAAGCATCGGTGTTCTCAGACACTATTGTTCCATTGCTGAAATCAGACAAGCCTGTTCATTTGAACATAATGTCCTTCTTACATTTCAAAAGCAATATGCCTTTGACTCCATTCTTTGTGAGAGAGATTTGGCTTGCTGAAGCCATGTTTCCTGAGGAAATAGATGAACCTCTCTCAAAGCAATACTCATTCTAAGAGATGAATAATTCCAATAGGATTTCCCATTTGTCATCAAGCCAGCTTGGCCCATCCTGAGGAAGATTCTAGGCACAACAGCACCCTTTAGCTAGCTTTGTGACTGTGGACAAATGCTTTACTCTCTGGCCTACAATTGCTTCATCTGTGTCATATAGCATAAAGGGTATGAGAACAGCTTCCCATTTACTACCTGTAACTTTGGGGAACATCTTTAGTTCCCTCGGCCAAAGATGTCTCACCTATGAAGTGGAGCTAATAACAGCATTCTCCTTCACCGTGTCGTTGTAATGAGCAAATAAAACATAGCACGCACCTTGCCTGGCACACAGCGGACCCTCCCTCAGGGCTGGCTCTCAATATCATAAACTCAAAATGAAATGACCCTTTTGTCAGTTCTAAATTATTTGGTGGCCTTTTCATCTTCCACATGGGCAGCTTAGGAAGCAAACCATTTCTTCCTTACCTTGGTCATTTTAATGGTTTGGTTGGTTGGTTGGGTTTGCCTTCTTTCTATGCTCTTGGGCCACTTGGAGGCAGAGCTCATACCACCATAAACACAAACTTTTTGAAGAGTCAGCAGCAGCAATCAGTGGGGGAAACAGAATCACTTCATGCCCAGCTGTCTCTTGTTTGGTAAATTTACTGGAAAAAAATTTTTTTAATTAGAAAAACAGCTCTTAATGTTTGAGGTATAGAGGGAAAATGTCAGAATTTGAACCAGCACTGAGATTGAGCAATAAATCATTGTTGTATACTTAAAAACATATGTTTTCAGTTAAAAGACCATGGGACGAAGAATCAAAAGACCCATCCCGCCTCTTTGCCCATCTGGGTAACTTTGAGCAAGAAAGTGACCTCTCCGAGCTTTAGTCTCTTTATTTCAAACCTCTAATTACATATTTTTGTTGACAGGATTTAGTTCTCTTGCCTGTGGTGATCATCTAAGTCATTTGGTATTGACTTGCCATAAACAGGTAGAAGTGTGGCAGAGTCAGTTAGACCTATTTGGGTACGGATCCTGACTTTATTATTTACTACTGTGTGACCTTGGGCAAGTTGTTCAGTCTCTCTGTGCCCTAGTTTCCTCATCTGAAAAAGGAGGATAATATTTCTATCTCATAGAGTTACAGTGAAGATTAAATGTTAAATGCTCAGACCAGGTGCCTGGCATAAATGTTAGCTATTACTTTGATTATTTTGTTGGATGTCTTTAGAAAGGAAAACCTGAAGAAAGGTGAAATTCTTTTTTTTTTTTTTAGATTTTATTTATTTTTCACAGAGGGACAGAGAGAGTGTACAAGCAGGGGGAGAGGCAGAGGAAGAGGGAGAAGCAGACTCCCCGCCCAGCAGGGAGCCCGATGCGGGGCTCGATCCCAGGACCCTGAGATCATGACCTGAGCTGAAGGCAGACGCTTAACCGTCTGAGCCACCCAGGCGCCCCGAAAGGTGAAATTCTAACGAGGAATCTTAGTGTTTGGATTTTTCCATTTCACGTACCACATTTACCAACTAACCATTTAGGAAATAAAGACATTAAAGGCACTTCTCTTTAATTTCCCTAACCTGCAACCATCCAACACTATTTTCCCTTCTGATTCCTGAATAGGAAATCTTATCTCTACATAGTAAATATTAAATTGCTCCAAAGTTTAAATTGAGTAACCCCCACATGTAACAAATTCTATCTACTTTACATGGAGACTATGCCCCTGGAACAGAGTATCTGAAACATCCATGTGCTTGGGAATCACATGAAGATCTTGTTAATACAGATTCTGATTCATCATTTCTAACGAGCTCCCAGGTGATGTAGATGCGGCACGTCCCCGGACTACATTTAGAGATACTCACGAGCCATCTGAGGACGGAGGGGGAACGGGGGCACACCTGGCCTTCATTGGGAGCAGACAGGCTGGAGAGGGGCAGGACTGCAGGAATTCGTTGCCCCACACCCTCTCCAGCCCCAGCCTTGCCAGCTGTATTTTAAGCAGTTGAAAAGTTTAAGGGAAAAAAAACCCAGAAAGTGTTAAAATGAGAGTAGAAATCCCACCTGCTTCTCTTGATTTTCCTGCACTGTAAAAACACTGTAGAACAGATCGCAGTTTGACCCATCTGCACTGCTAAATTATCTTCCACAAGATAGGCTGGTAGAAAACAAGTTAATTCTCTCCTTCATTTCTGCTGCTGGGGACCTGCTGGGGCAGGTGCTCAGCCAGATCCTCCCAGGGAACACGACCTACTCCGCATGGCATTGGGTCATAGCACTGGGGCCTATTTAATGAAATAAATTTTTTATGTATTTAATAGTGTTCAGAGGGCCTGAAAACATCCCCAAAGCACCTGCCTTCAAGGAGTCCTCACAATGTAAAAAATCTCGCCTGCTATCCTAACCAAGAGTAAGGAATGTGTGGGTAACGTGGCAGGGCTGCTATTCCTGAACAAAGGGAAAAAGCAAACTTCTCCAGATTGAAATGTTTCCCCCTAAGTGAAGGAAATATCTACATTGATCTTGATGCTATTTACTTATTTTCACAGAAAAAAATATGGAACATGAGAGTGAGATTCTCCGAAAACCCAGAGAAGCATCGATCCCTTGCCCTATATGTTATTACAATTTAACACCAGCATCTATTTTTGTCCATTTTGTTAATCCCTGAGTTTAATTTATTGAAAGACTATGTGTGCTTTGCTGCCAAGTATTTAGGGTGTGTCTATAATACTGATCTGATTACCCAAGAGGCACATTTTATCTCTTTAAGAAATTGTAAATCTCAATTTGTTCTTTATCCACAAATTATACCCCAGTCCCAGTTTGCAAAGTTAGAAAAGGCTCACATGTATTTCCTACTCTGGGAAGGGGTATTTCGAGTGTGGAAACATAAAATGGGGCCAGTCTTACAGACTACCTTATGTGTTTTTTTGTGTTGGTTTTTTTTTTTTTTTTTGAAAATGTGGGTTTGGACTGGCAATAAGAATAAACATGATGACCTGAACTTTCATGCAGGAGAAATCTAATCCTGGCAGTAAACATCTGCTCCCTTTTATGTGCATTTGTGGCTCTTTAATATGAATGTTTTTGCTACAGCTGTAGCTTGTCTAATATCCTAAATGGAATCTCTGTGGCCTTTAGAGTAATTACTTCAAAGTTTAAGTCATCCAACCTGAGGATTTTCTGATTAAATCCAGTATGAATTATGGAAAACCGAATGACCGTTCCTAGGGGAGGATTCCACTGTGTCCTTTGGAAACTACCTTCCGAGTCTCTGGGGCCTCTGGCCAGTGTTCCAGCAGGGGGCTTGCTCCTGTGTGGTTAAATCATTGTAAGATGTTGCTCGTGAACCTGGCCACTGACACGTATTCACACACGGCCCCTCCACATGGAGATTCCACTGTGATCTTGGAACACACATTTTGTTGTTCTGTGTTTAACTTTCTTTCAGCTACACTCTAAAATGGATTAACGTGCACCCCTTTAAAGGTTCTAAATATACACTTTTTAAAATTTTAATGGTTTTCACCTATCAAGAGGTTATCATTGTAGTTTCTAGTTTCAGAATAACTATTCGAGGTTTCTATAGCTATGATGATTGTTTTTCGTTTGGATAATGATTGCCTAATGAAATATACAGGAAAACTGGAGACCCAGGAGGAGCCAGATAAGAAAAAGATTTGTTTCTCTCCGAGCAGCTACCAGATCTCACTCACTTAATGGACTGAGAATCCCTGCCAACGAAATAAGAGAAACCCTCTGTGATAGCAAACTTAAATTCACCTGTGCACAAGGGCAGAGAAGTCCAGTCTCAACAAAAGGGAAAATCAATAGGCAGGTGCTCTGTAAATGAAAGACAAAACCATATAGCAATGGAAGGCAGCCTATCTGAACAAAGAGCCTAATTTTGCCAGACTTTGCCTACAAGAAGATATTCCTGAGGATGCATTTCATGTAACCAAAGGCTGAGCAAGGACCCCAGTAGAACCTCATTTATAAAGTTTCAGGAGTGAATTAGCAGATGAGTACACCCTGATTGGAAGATTTGAGCACATTTCATGGCCCTCCCAGTATCCCATCCATTCATTCATTCTATACACGCATAAATACAATGCTAATAAAGCTTCATTTCTTTTTCAATTTTCAAATAAAATGCAAATAAAAGGTCATCATCTTCTCAAACCCCAGAGTCTAGTTTCCTTAGAGTCCTCTGCTCCAGATCTTGAACTATCCTTAGACACATAGCACAGAGGAAGGAGAGGAAGTGAAGGAGAGGAAGTGAAGGAGAGAAGTTTTGGGGAAACAGTCTGGGGACCAAGAGAAGATCATGAGAAATGGCACTTAGCTGAGCAGGAAGAGGATAGAACAAGCACAAAGGGGAGAAGAATTCTTTCACCATTTCCTGATTCCCACCGAGCTGTGGACGAGCAGGAGGGAGCCGTGGAGAGTGGCTGAGTTTAATTCAGTGCCACGCAAGGTAATGAGCATTCGTTAATGTGCCCGGCCTCGTGCTCCCTGCTGGGGCACAAGCAAACAAGCCACAGTCCCAACTACCAAGGAGCTCATCGATCTAAAGAGGTGAATTAATAATTACATACACTGTAACACCTTCTAAATAGAAACAGGAATCTGATAACTTCCCTCTATGCTTATTTCCTCATTGGTTAAAATGACAGACACAATACCCATCTCTTGGTATTGGAATGCAAGTTAGATAATGTATGAAAAATGCTTAGGATGCTACCTGGCACATAGTAGGTGCTCAGTTAATAGTAACTTTTATTTATGGTGCCTAGTCTAGTAGGCTCGCACACAGTAAGTGCTTGGAAATTTTAGCTGTCATTATTAGTGTTCCTATTATTATGCACATAAAATACCTTGGGCATGATAATAAATATGGTTTCCTTCCTTTCTCATCCTCCTTAGTCACAATTCCTATAGAATTGTGAACTGTGAATTCCTGTAGAATTGGAATCCTGGAAGCCTGCTCCCCAGCTGTGACCCACGGCCCCCATGTCCCACAATGACCAGAACATTCCACTCCATTTTGCAGGCTTAAGTTGTGGAGAATACCAAAGTCATAGCTGGTCACAGTGTTAAGGGCCATCCAGTGCTTCATATTGGGAATGCTAACATACATCAATAAGATATCAGAAGCAATGTGTGATTACACATTATTATAACAAATAATAAATATTTTTCAAAGGAAGAGGAACTCACCACTGACTAGAATAAAGGCAGATGTGCGGCTAGAACCCAAGCTGAGCCGGAGGCAAGGAGGGGGTGGTTCATAATGTTTGTGTGGGTTGAGAGAAGGAGGGAACATGAGAATGAATCCTCCAGGTTCCTTCCCACCCACTGAGAATTGTGGATTTGCTCTCTGCAGTTATCAGTGTAAAATAGGAAGGCAACACTTCAAGAACTTACTATATTTCTGTTCAGTGGTAGACCTTGTGTATATGTCAGTGCATGTAATCTTAACACCAATGCTGTGAGGGATTTTCACTCTAGTTTACTCATGAGACTCAGTAGTTGTGTAACCCTTCCCTCACAATTCTCGAAAGTAGTAATAGTGAATTTCCTTTAAAAACAGTCAACAATTTAGCTTTTCTCTAATTTTGGAGAAATCTCCCTCCCTTGGCCAAATATTCCAAATTCACAAGTCTCATGGCTTCCACTAAGCAAGTGCTGCCCCAAAGGCCTTCATAGCTGCAAGTGGCGAGCCAGGCACTGCAGCCTGGGCCACTCCTGGAGATTTCCCGGCCAGGCAAAGCCACCCTAGAGTATCCCAGGACACTGGCAAGCAAGCCAGCAGCCTGCTCTCTGGGCACTGGCCCACCCATCCCAGATGACAAGCATATACTGCTATGTCAGAGGGCCTGAAAGGGTGGCATTGAGACACCCGCAGCCATACTCTAGTGTCCCATGTGAAGCTCTTCACCAGACACTTGTCTGGGCAGCAGACAACAAGCCACACCTGTCGTTTAGGCAAAGGGTTTCATGGGAGAAAAATGCCAGAGTAAAAACGGTGGGTTTACCCAGTCTGAAGACTAGGATGAACAGAGTCATCTAACTGCCCCTCCCGCCTTCTCTGGGCACAGAACACCTCTCCAGCCATGCTGCAGGGTCTGGTTATGGCCAAGCCCCCTTTGTTGCAGAACGTTGATGCAAACCAGTTCTGGCAGAATGGGTCTCATGTAGAGCACATTATTGCTCAGTGCAGAGAAATTCCTAGATAGATAGAAGTCCATGTGTGCTCTGTTTAGCTTCCAGAGTATTCTGACCTGTCTATATTATGTTAAATTGTTTCCAAGTAATATTTATTCAGGTCCTCTCATGTTAAGGCACTGTGCTTAGAGCTGTGAGAACTGAGAGATGGATAAGTTGATCAGAGTCCAATGGGGGGGGGAGAAAAGTGTGGAAACCATCAACATAATACAAGGAAAACGTGGTGAGTTCTTGCCGCACAGAGGAGATGGAAACAAGTATTATAGATACTCAGGAGGGAGATCCAGAGAGGTAAGAGCAATTTGCCCAAAGTCACAAAGCTGATAAATGCCAAAGCCAGAATTTGAACCTTGACCAGCAGAGCCCAGATTCTTATCCTATCCTGCCTCTAAAAAGAAAAAAAGTTTTCATTTTCTCCTGCGGTTTTGAGAAGATAATACTAGTAGTAGAAAATCTTCGTTGAATTGGTTTTCATAGTTTTGAGTCTTCCTTATGACTTACCAGTGGATTTTAGATAAGAAAACAGGCATAGAGTCTGTACCTAGGAAACAGTTTTCTCTTTGCAAAGTTACCAGATTATTGGGAGATAATCAATGAGGGCATGATGCTAGGCACTGTGTCACAGAAAGAAAAAGAAAGAGAGAGAGAGAGAGAGAGAGGGAGAGAGGGAGGGAGGGAGGGAGGGAGGGAGGAAGGGAGGAAGGAAGGAAGGAAGGAAGGAAGGAAGGAAGGAAGGAAGAAAAGAAAAGAAAAGAAAAAAAGAAAAGAAAAGAAAAGAAAAGAAAAGATGTATGTAAATGGTTAGATCATGAGGTATGGAGTAGAACATGGGTGGAGAGAGATACATGGAAAGTGTTAATGGACGTTCAGAGGGTGGATGGATGGTTCAAGAAAACCTACACAGTCATCTTGGCCTTGAAGGTGGTGGAAAAGGGGTGAAATCCCATGAGCAATATTATATTGCCACTTTACACATGAGGAGAACGGAGGCTTAGAAAAAGGAAGTGATTTTCAAAATTAGACCCTTCAGCCGTTACATGGAAGAGTGGGACTCAGATTTCCAACCTAGCCCTCTCCTCTCTCCACTGAAACAGAGCCACCTCCAGGGCAGTACAGGGATCCCACCCCTTACTTTTACTTTTGATTATCTTCCTTGAGAAATGCAACCCTGATATGTTCCATAAAAGGGAAAATCCAACCTCCAGGTAAAAGGGGATGTGGGGTTGGAGCCCGGTAATTGTTCCTGGTACATCAAGAGGAGGTGAGGAGGATTTGGAAAGGGCACCCCAGGCTTAGGGAGGAGCTTCTGCAAAGACTGATGGGAATGAGTACATGTTAGAAGAAGCCCATGTGGCCAGAGAACAGAGAACAAGGGGCTGAGCCACAGGAGAGAGGCTCGGTGGGATGGACTAGGGATAAATCCCTTGGGGCATTTCAAGCTGCAGTAAGGCCTTAGGACCTCATTCCAATATTGATGGAAGTCATCAGAAGATTGTAAGCACCAGAGAGACATGTTCTGAAATGTACTTTTAAAGCTCACTCTGGCTACTCTATGAACAGTGGGTTGTAGGTGGCTCAGAGTGAAAGCGGGCAGACCAGTTGCGAATATAAATGAGTAACTGAGAAAATTGAATGGGACAATAAACATAGTTGATAAAGAACTTCCAAAGAACTGACAAAATGATACCTATTAATAGGCTAATGGCTACTCATCAAACTAAGGCAAATAATGATAATATATCTGTTAACAGCACAAAAGGTATGAAAGAGTAGATGAAGTGCTTTCTCTGAATTTCAGGTTCCTAGTAAATCAAGCAGTGTCTCACTACGGACTTCCCTGGATGTTCATGAAGATGAATAAAAGTATCTAGTTCAGGATTTGGCCCTTAGTGAATGCTCAGCCAAACATTAGTCTCCTCTTCTGCGTGACTCCACAAATAAAAATCAGTTGATATGTACATAGTCTGAGAATTCGGTGAAGCTAAAATTTATGGGCCTGAGTAAAAAATTAGAATGGAAATTAGAGACATCATGCTAATAGCCTGAGCTATCCAGTGAAAATTCTACACACTCCCTGGGCTTGCAAAGCATATCGTATACACATCCCCCTAATACAGAGTATGGTTTGGGTCTCAATGCCTAAAACTAATGGCCTTTAATGCAAACTAAACACTCCTATAATGAGTGCCATGAAATTCCAGCCCACTCAGCTGACCCTCTCTGACCACTTGGTCATAAGCCTATTTCCTTTGCCTTATTGCATTTCTAAGGTATCAGCTCGCTTTTGTGTCCTGAAATACTTGAATATTTTCATATAATTCTCCCTTTTTTGATGGACAGATTTCTTTTCTATCATATTTAATGTAATTTCCAGAGATAGGTTGTTCATAATTATGTTAATGAGATTTAGGTTTGTTTCTTTTTGCAAAATAACTTTGTAGACTGGGGTTGTGTCATTCAAAGCCAAAAGAATTATAATCATCTAACAAAAATTCAATCATTCGATTCTAAACTCTCTCGAGAAACAGGCCAGGATGCGTCTAGTTATTTTAGTAACAGTTCACATGTTCCTATCTAGTTATTACCTTTAATTTTGTTATTAATTTGCATCATAACTGACAAATTGGTTGTCTTGATGCCTAGAATTATGAAGTATCAAAAGCCAGGTATTAGCTGGGATCCATTAAAGAGCAAAGATTCATACTTTATGTGAATAACATGATCATCTGTAGAATCTCCTTTTAAAAAAAATGTATTTCTACTACTGTGCACATTGTGTCCCAGATAATGCCCAGGACAACAGACTTTTTGGGTGAACATTTATTTATATCCATACCCCCAATCTATAAGAGAACATCCAATTAATATCTGACATTTTTATTGAAATAGAGTTGACACACAATGTTATGTTAGTTCAGGTGTCCAACATAGTGATTTGACAAATCTACATTTTCTGCTCTGCTCACAAGTGTAGCTCCCATCTGTCACCACACAGCACTACTACCATACCATCAACTATATTCCCTGTGCTGTACCTCTCATCCCCATGGCTTATTCATCCCATACCTGGAAGCCTGTACCTCCCACTCCTCTTCACCCATTTTACCCACCCCACACCCTCCTCTCCTCTGGCAACCATCAGTTTGCTCTCTGATTTATTTCACTTAGCATAATATCCTCTAGGTCCATTTATGTTGTTCCAAGTGGCAAGATCTCATCCCTTTTTATGGCTGTGTAATATTCCTATGTGTGTGTGTGTACACACCACTTCTTTATTCATTCATCTATCGATGAACACTTAGGTTGCTTCCATATCTTGGCTATTGTAAGTAATATATTGTACTTATATCTTTTCTAATAAGTGTGTTTTCTTTGGGTAAGTACCCAGTAGTGGAATTACTAGATCATATGACAATTCTGTTTTTAGTTTCTTGAGGAACCTCCATACTGTTTCCTACAGTGGCTGCACCAATTTACGTTCCCACCAGCAGTGCACCTTTCCCACTTTTTCTCCACATCCTCGCCAACACCTGTTGTTTCTTGTGTTTTTTAGTCTAGCCATTCTGACAGGTGTGAGGGGATAGCTCATTGTGGTTTTGATTTGCATTTCCCTGATGATGAGTGATGTTGAGCATCTTTTCATAATATCTGACTTCTAAATCTTCACACAGTTGATCCCAAAACATTGATGAATTGTTTAATTACAAAGTAAATTTACTTCAAGGCTGTGTAAAACAATAGAGCCTAAGAAGGACACTGCACCCTTATCTGAAACCTGCCAGTAATTTGTTTTCCCACCTTCAATTTTCTTAACCCTGTGGATCTCAAACTCTCTTGGGTATCAGAATCATCTGGAGAACTTAGTAAATATACAAATGCCCTGGGCCCATCCCACTTCTATAGGCCTGGTCTCCGTGTTCTTTAATAGCGCCTCAGGTAATTGTCACTCACCAAAGTTTGGGAATCACTGACTTAATCTTTTAATATTTCAATCTCTTTACAAAGACATACTTCATTGGTTTGAGTTTGGGGAGAACCAAGGGATACAAGCATTAGACAAAGAAATATCAGGATATCCCTGAAAACCAGTACTGCCAAGTGAACACATGTGGAGGTAACTTACAGTTCTCACCAACAACAGCATCCTCAGTAGGCAGAATTTAAGGAGCTCGGTATAGTGGGTATCTTATCCCTCCTTGGGAATGGAATGGGAATTGTATGTGTCTCCCTCTTCTTGGAAGGATAAGAATCAAGAATCCTCCTTAAATAAAATCCTCTTGAGCTTTCCCATGACCCAGCCAAGACTTCTCAGTCCCCGGGTTTCCCAGCAGTGCCCCAATCAATAAACCTACCAATTAAGCAGCTGAATATCATTATCATGAATGGAATTACAGACCGTAATTACGAGCCTGTAAATGCCTCCTGTGAATTAAGCCCTTTCCCCCAAACCATCTCAACTTCTTTTCTTAGGAAAATGGATGGCAATCCTATCCCTTGCCTCACCCCAAACATAACCTCCCTTGCTTAGAAGAAATACCTGCTCTTGCTGACTCAGGGGACATGCTGAGCAAGCTTTAATGGGCTGTGCTTTAAGGAGGAATGTCCCCTTGGGTGGAGTCCCTTTCAGCATCTCTCATCCAAGCATGGCCACTAGCTCCTTTCGCTGGGGAGCAGTGACTATCCACCTTGGGGATGTTTCTTAATTTCTGTTTGATCAAGAAAGTTAATAAAATAAAATTTTAAGAATTTCTGCAGAAAAAATCAAATGTTGGAGGCTTTACAAAATAGTGTGATAACTTTCACATTAAAATAGAGCTTTACAAGATACAATTTACCGAGGATTTAGAGAGTCCCTGAAAATAAAGAAGACATCATAGAAACATGCATGGGTCAGAAGGCTTTTCATGTCTGTAGAAATAAAATGAATCCTCTTTAGGCCCAGAGTTAACTCTTGCATTCAGTAGCTTTATATTTAGCTCAGAAAAACCTCAAACCCTCATGGATAATAAACTTGAATGGATTCTACATAGATATGTTTAATTTGAAATGCAACACAATCTCCCAAGATTTTAATCTGTTGTTTTCTTTTAATGGATAGGGAGAATAGGGGCCTATAATTGCACCAGGGGTTGGCTGTGGTTGAATCCAGAGTTTCTGATTCACCAGGCAGTGAATAATGTCATATAATAATGTAGAGAAAGAACTCATGACCTCACACAATGCCTAGCTTAGCCATTTGCATAGGGTGAATTGTATGTGTCTGAATAAGATCAAATGTTATTTCCCAGAGCTGTCACATTATAGAAATTTTTTTGCATGGATTTATTGCTTACTGGCCATGTTATTTCAAGCCACAGCATTTCCATTTACTGTGACAAAGAAATCATGGGTTGATTATTACTTGGTAGTCATTGTTCACAGTCTCCTCGTGGAGTAGAAAGGGAGTGTATGTGTATTAGAATTTCCACATAGTGACCTGAAGACTCAAGGGAAAGTGCAGCCTCCAAAGTGACTGAGAGTAGATCACACTTTTAGAGAAACGATCCTGACCAACAACAACTGAAGACAATTAGTCATTTACAGACGGGGCTTATGAAAACCTAAAGCATTTTGAGCCCTTGCATTAAATAATTTAAAAATCATTTTAAGTGTTGGAAAGGCAGCTTAAAATTCCCAATACTATGCACAGATCAGGATGGACTTGTCTCTCTAATATGGATATCTATGCTCCTTTGGTAATTTCAGCAGAAAGGAGAATTCACACATAAATGATAGTCTTTCAATCACTGTATATGATCACTTTAAAAGTAGAACTCTATTTATATTGTATATTTCTCATTTTGACAGACAGGAGCCTAAGCATTTCCAGAAATATGGATGACCAGATGGATTATGTTTTTTAACGTATATGCATATACAAATATATACATTAGCCTGCTCATTTTTGCTCTGTACATTATATCCATGTACAGTAAAGATATTCAAGGAGGTAAAATTTGCCACCAGGGAAGGTTAGTGTAAGAAAGTTTACATTATATTACTGCATTATATTATTCCATTTCTTCCCATTTTCTAAAGGGCAGATCTTCAATTCCCTTTAAATTAAATAGGAAAAAAAAAAACCCACAATATACATAAATAATTCACTGCCTATACCTCAACCAAAGAGATTCAGGGTTTATCATTCTATCATTAGGGCTGTTAATTTGCCCCCTCCACCCCCCACTAAAGGACTATCTGCTTTCCTTCATTGGATCTCATCACCAATTTGGAACTACATTGAAACTGTTTACAAATTTCTATCTGAAGATCCAGTCTCTTTGTCTTGGGCCATTAAGAGTAGAAGGTTGTAGGAAGGACTGAGTTGTCACTCCCAGAGGAATCACGTGAGCATGTCCCACTTAAGTAACAGGGTGCCCCTCAGGTCAGCCTGTGATAAAACCCAAGTCAAACAAGGCTGAATCCTGGATGTTTTATGTCCTAAGGATCTGAAAAGTGTTCACGGCCAGCCCTGACCCTCAAGACCTCAAACGATCGTCTAAGCAGTCACATAAATTGGTGTAAACTTGCTCTTGGGCCATTGCTGTGGAAGCCTGACTGGTGAAAATACAGCCTTTCCATTGGAGGAACTAATGTCTTTCTAGGCACTAAAAATAAGGGGGAATGTGTTGATTACTCCGACAGGCAATCCAACTGTGGTGGCTAAATGCCCAAGGCTGACAAATTCTGCATCTTATCACTGCCATCAAGGGGAGGTACATGTGAATATTGTCAGCCCCAAAGAATTGAGAAACAACGTGCCTTCCAAAACTGCAACTCAACAAAATCTTGACAATGCCAACAGCTCGTCATCTCGTGTTTTTCAACCCTCCAGAAAATGGCCTTCCAGCCTGGGACAAACCAAAGCACTGTCCAGACCGAGAACACGACTGGAAGCTAGTAGGAATGTCTGAAGCCTGCCTCCATAGGAAGAGCCATGCGGAGAGGCGCAACACATTGAAAAATGAACAGCCGTCACCACATCTCATCCAGACCACTTGGACTAGCTCGATATTCCATCTGGACCATGATGATGTGAACGATCAGAGTGTCCCAAGTGCCCAGACCTTCCAAACAGAAGAAAAGAAATGTAAAGGTAACCCAGTTTTTATTAGACCATAATATCGTGTTTCCACAAGTGAAAAAGAGCTCTGTTGTCACTGTGTGCTCAGCTCCATTTATTCCAATGTATGGTATCCATGTGTTTTCCCCAACTGTTCCATTGCAAGGTTTCTTCATCCCCCAATCCTCTTTTAAACATAAATAAATGAGTCCCAAAGAAAAGCAGTTAATTTCAGTTGCATGTTGCGTTGGACACTTGGGGAAAAGACATTTTTATTTCTCTAATTAGCAGGAGGGTTGTTAGTTTTGGCTTTAACTCTGTTTTTGCATCTGAGTAGAAACAGACATTGCTATCGTTCTGTAGCTACTTGCTTTGATGTGTGTGTGTGTGTGTGTGTGTGTATACATCTCTTTTCCCAATTGTGCCAGTAGCTAATGGGATTTCAAAGACTACCTTTAACCCAAATAGACAATTCACGCTCAAAAGAGAGGTTTTAAGTTGTTTTCTTTTACTCATTAAATCTTTGTGTCATCTTCCTGAAAGGCAAGATTATGGTGTTAGGAGGTTGTCACCTCATAAAAAAAGTGTTAAACTGGACTAAGTTCCTGATTGCATTAGATTTAACTGGTCTTTACCTCAGGTTGCCTCACCCAACAGATGTCTTTGTGCTGATCGCTTTATTGTCTTAGGGCGCCCCAAAATGTTTGCTTTGTAAATTCATTGTGTTTTTAAATGTCCACGTTCATGTGACTTTCCATTGTTTTTCAATTTAGCATGGAGGAAAAATAAGGTCTTTTTGGTTCTTCTTGAAGGATTTTGACTCATGATAAAGTTTTAATTTGTGTATTTGGAAATCTGGCAATCACTCACCAAGATATATTAATGAAAGTTTGTAAAGACTCCTATGTATGAGCCATGAGAGACTTTTGCATACTGTTCTAACTTGAACATAAGCACATGATTATATTTATCCTGTCAAAAAAGTGCTGGTCCTTTAACTTTTATGAAAACACTTAATCAAAAGCTCCTTGGAACTACCAGTTGATCCAAGAAGTTGAGTGTGTAGATCGTTTCTGTTGAAAATAGAATTATCTAAAAATAATAAAATAGTGGCATGAGCTCTGATTTGAGTGCAGTCAAAACTATACATGTTCTCTTTGGAAAGATTTGCGTGTGAACTACCTCTCACCTTTAGTATTTGGGAGATTTGAGAAACTGAAAAGGATATTGAGAAAAAGAACAAAATACGTTTTTTTGAAGAGTCAGCATATGAGACAAACTTGTTTGTATGTGTGTGTGTATGTGCAAATTTGTTTGAGATATAATTGAGATTTAGTCTTAGATTTTGTAACCAGATTGTATCTTCAGATTTTATGAACCAGCATCAAAACCATGTCAGTCCTTGGCCAACAGTGAAACACCAACATGAAACTGTAGTGTCCTCATGATCTAAGAAATTCACAGACTAAATTTGATTCATTCACAGCTGGCACCCATGTTCACTCATTTGTTCATTCATTCATTCATTCATTCATTCATTCATAGGATCTGTCTATGCCTCTATCACTTACAAGAAATCTTGGCCTTGGGTATTCAAAGTTCCTAATACGGTATACTTCTTTTGTTGTTATACCTTAAAAGCAAAAGGAAACAGTCTCTATTTGGACCCAAGACCCTAACTGTAGTGCCGTGGTTAAAACCACAGATTTGGGCTAGAATCCTAGCCCTCCCACGCTGTCCTTGAGCAAACTTATGTGATCATTGATGGAATTAAATAAGATAATGTATTTAAGCATGCATTTAATATAGTACCTCTCCTAAGGGCTCTCTAAATAGCAGCTATCATTATTACTGTGATCAGTATTATTAGCTATGCATCATTAAGTCACATAAATTGCTTGTGCTGCACTGTGTGCCTGGTAAGGAATGGAGAAGGAGAAGAAACCAGGTGAGTGTGGGCTAGGGCATGACGTTTTGGGGTGGATTCAAGCTGATAATCCATTTTGCATTCATTCAGCTCTCCTCTGCTGAAAGAGAATTGTTTAATAAGAAAACATAATTAAATTATTACATTAAAGTCCTTCCTCAAGATTCTCATATTAAAAGGAAAACAACTAGGGAAACCTCTCCGGTAGTTTCTAGAGTAACCAGCAGGGTTCATCTTGGCTTGAATGTGAGGCAATGGCTTGGTTCGGCATGAAAATACCATGGGAAAGCCTACGTTGTCATGGCCCATGAGCTTGATAAACTAAATCTTACTCACTCACAGTGGACGCCTGTATTTAGTGAGGCACCAGGGAGGCCAGAGAAATAACCTGATTAGTCACTTTGTTCTTTTTGGAGTTGGTTCTTCTCCATCTTCTCTGCTTGTCTGCCACCTGCATAAAATCACCATGTGGAGAGTTCTGTTTGGATGCCCCTTTACGCCGGGCATGTATTTCCTGGCTATCTCTGTCCAGCCCCCAGGCATGCTTGATATCTCAGTCCCGGCCTACCATTCCATGCATTCATCCCATCGGTGTTCATTAAGTGCATACCCTGTATAGGACATTACCCTTGATGTCTGAGCATGAAGCAATCGCATTGAGGCCAAAAGTACATCCAACTAGCCCCATTCCAAGGAGCCCAAATTGGCTTGATAAGAACTGAATGGCCCTGAGGGATACAAAGAGTTAAGGATATGCAGTACAAGAGCCGAAAGAACAGATTGCCTGCCGGAAGTTCCACAGTAAGCCCATCGCTCAGGCAGCCATATAGCTGGTGCAGATCAGCGCACCTCAAAGTGTGGTTGGTGCATGGGTACCCTCCTAAAAATTGTTATTATTCCTCTCTATTGATGCAAATATAGAAACTAAGAGTGAGCTTTAGAAACTTTTATAGCAATGTGGCAAATTACTGCTGACATTCAAATACATGATCAGTGGACTCACCTCACTGAATAGGGTCTGGACCAGTCAGGAACTGTCAAACTCGCCTGGTGAGTCATGCATGGCTAGAGCTAGGTAAAAGTCTTGTGCAAGGGCGCCTGGGTGGCTCAGTTGGTTAAGCGACTGCCTTCGGCTCGGGTCATGATCCTGGAGTCCTGGGATCGAGTCCCGCATCGGGCTCCCTGTTCGGCAGGGAGTCTGCTTCTCCCTCTCCCACTCCCCCTGCTTGTGTTCCCTCTCTCGCTGTCTTTCTCTGTCAAATAAATAAATAAAATCTTTAAAAAAAAAAAAAAGTCTTGTGCAAAAGAACCGTGTGCTGCACTATAATGGACCAGATATATTTTTAAATGGTCCTTCAGTTCAAATAATTTGAGACTCACTGATCCGTGCGTTATAGAATTCTTGATGTTTTTTTCCTTTGGCTTATTTTTGGTACATAGTTAATGTTTTGGTTTTCAATTTGGGTCTGAATACTGCTTTCATTTTAATCTGCATATAACTGCGCTTCTCTCTGCTACAGTCATTCTAAGGAAATTAACTGGTAACACATTTAACTGGAATGAGAGCTCTGGAGACTTAGCATTCTGCCACAGCCCACAGTTCCAATCTGCTCGAGTACCAGAGGCCATTTCCAACCAGCAGCAGGTGACCCAAGCCACCCTTCTATCTCCACACTACACCTTCCCTGGAATCTTTGTCACAGTTTGAACTGATTGCTCAGCCACAAGGACCACATCCTACTGCTGCCCACCTCCTTCTCTCCCAGAGTCTGAGATGCTATATTTATTTGGTGGTGCTCAAAGTGCACCCACCAGTGGCACTAGCCGCATCGGGAGCTTGTTAGAAATGCAGAATCTGGGGCCGCACCCCAGACTGCTGAATTGGAAGCTTTGGAAAGGGGCCCAAGAATCTGTGTTTTTTAACCAGCCCTCTGCGTGATTCTTAAAAACCTGAATATCAGAAAATGCTTGCGAATACAGACACTTCAGTTCTTAGTATAAGAAAGGGCCTGCCACCTAGTGGACACTCAGGGAATGTGCATTTTTCTTCCCCTCCTTGACTGTACCTGGAGAGCCACCTAAGTCCCCCGTTCTTGACTGGGCTTCCTTAGGCCCGGTTTATCTTACTTGCCAAATGGATGTTCCGTTTAATCACTCGGCCTGGTAACACATCCATCTGGGAGTTGAGCCCTTCAGAGAATCCCAATCTGTTTGGCTGCGGCCCTGATCCTCTTCTAAGTACTCACGAGGCTCCTTCATGCAGACCTCTCATGACTTCCTGAACTTCTCTTTAGAACCCCAGGGTCCCACCGGTTCCACAAGGATGGGTCCTAGTTAGATACATGCACCCCTGTAGCTGGATCTAGCAGGGTCTGGACCCAAACAGTCAGACCTCTGTACTTAGATGTTTGTGCTCAATGTCAATCAGGGACCTTCTTGATACCCTGGAACCCAGAGTAGGAGAAAAAAGGCAGGGACTGACCCACCTCCCTGGTTGCATCAGAAAAAGGTGGGCAGCAATCCAGTGATCTCACAGAATTTTCTCTGTTGGTCAGTTCTGTGTTTATTTTTTTTTAAGATTTTATTTATTTATTTGACAGAGAGAGACACAGCGAGAGAAGGAACACAAGCAGGGGGAGTGGGAGAGGGAGAAACAGGCTTCCTGCTAAGCAGAGAGCCCCATATGGGGCTCGATCCCAGGACCCTGGGATCATGACCTGAGCCGAAGACAGGCGCCCAATGACTGAGCCACCCAGGAGCCTGGTCAGTTCTGTGTTTAATATCAAGAGAATTGAGTCTTAGATCCGAGGAAGGCAAGGAGAAAAAAAAAAGGCAAAATAATTTTACTAACAAGTTATTTTCTCTCATTATAAAAGCCTTCCATGTTCATGTACAAAACTGAGAATTTCCCAGAAGTTCAACAAAAATAATTTTTAGAAATCATTTGTATTTCCATCCTCCAAAGACAAGCAGTGTTAAAATCTTTATTATATTTCAGTCTTTTTTCTTTGCATATCTACTTTTTACAAACTTGGAATCACACTAGACATAACATTTTTTAACCAGCTTTTAATGCTTAATGACATATCGTGAACATTTTCCTTTCTCATTAAGTATTCTTTTGAATTCTGACTTTTATTGGCTATAAATTATCCTTGTTTATAGATATACTGTAATTTATTAAGCCAGTCCCCAAGATTTAGACAAGTTAAAGTAATTTTTAAAACAGTATCTTATGTCAGCAAAGGGGCAGACTATTAACTCATGCTCTTCATAAGGAGGAAAAAATGAATCAAATCAATGATGACAATTTTAAATGATATATAATTCTCATTTACCAAAATAGCAAAGTGTTCTAAAAATGAGAGATGTAAAGCCAAGTCATTGTATGCATTATAATCCTTCAAGTTAGACATTCACATTTTCAGCGGGTGATCGCTATCTTTGTCCTTAAGTAAAATACAAGGACATCTTCAGGTAAAGGAGTATTTTAGAAGGTGGGGGATTAAAAAGCTTGAGCCCTTCCACTAGTACGACCATCTGCTCCATCCATCTCCGCTCTCCACTCTGCCTGGATTCACCATAGATCAGGGAGGGCGGCCCCAGCTGAGAGCGCCAGTGGGATTCATATACCTCAAGGGGGCTTTAGGAGCTGTAGCCATCAACATGAGAATAAGTGCTCCCCACCAGCTTCTGGTAGATGCAAGAGAGCTGTGATTTGATACTTCAAAGGCAGGAAAGAGCACCCCATAAGTAGACTAGGACAGACAGAAATACAGGGCAAGAAAAGAAAGGAAAGCGATCAGCTGAAGTGGAGGGGAGGAAAAAACTGGAAACAGAGCAAAGGCAAGCAGGCAAATATCAGAAATTCAAGGCTCCTGAATCCAACTTCAGTTCTCACTGAGATACAGCATGGAGCAGGGGATGGACCACAGGCTTCTATCTGGCAGTTTCTATCACAACATAAAATGCAGATATGCTCTGACCCAGCTGTCCCTCTTATAATACTCTGTTCCATGGAAATACTCACAGGGATGAAGAGCTGTGTTCACCTATTTTCTTTGCACCTTTGTTTTTGTTCCTGAAAAATTAATAACACTCCAAATGCCCATCTATAGGGGAATGTTCAAATACACTATGGCATATCTAAAGTATCCACTAGAAAAATAAACAGGTTCTTTAAAAAGGAGGTGCTTTTAGGAATACCAAATAGAGAAGTCACCATGCATTAAGTATAGCGGGATCCCATTTACAGGTTTTTTTATAAATATATTTCTTTCTATCTATCTATCTATCTATCTATTTATTTGAGAGAGAGAGCACACAAGTTGGGGCAGGAAGCCCGATGATGCAGGGGATCCTGACTGAGCCACCCAGGCACCCCTCCCATTTATAGTTTTAAAAATCTGTATCACTGTGTGTGCACAAATGTGCATAGACAAAAGACCCTGGATACACATCAACCTGTAACACCAGGTAGCTTAAAAAGGTAAGACTAGAGCAAAGGAGAATGCTAATATTAACTCCATATACAACTGCGTGCAAGATTTTTGTACAATAAGAATGCATTAATGAATACCTTGTGCGGTTTTCTTTCAAAGTTAAGCTCATATGCTTTATAGTCAGACAGACTTAAGTGGACTCCTTGCTCTTAAATATACCAACTCAGGGCATGTGTTTTTAACCTCTCTGCCCTTCAGTCCCCTTCATTTTAAATAGGGTCATAATATCTGGCTTTCAGATTTGTTGTAAAGATGACAGGTCATGCGTGTAAAGCACCCAGCATAGTGCCTGGCACTTAGTAGAGACGGCATGATAACTGTTCTTAGAATAGAAACATTCTCTTAGCCTCGGGCTCCCCTTCTCCAGTGTTTGTCGCCCTTTCTGACCTTGAAATACATTGACAACCATATACACATAAATGAAGAGAAGCAAAACAAAACATCACATACATAGCTATAGTAGGGACATAAACAGTGGAAAGAAGAATCCACAGCAGCAACCAAGATATTTTTCAAACCCTGTCAATAATGAAAATTTTAAATAAGAAACCCAGAAAAGCATGAAGGAGCTGAACTGGACTTTGAACTCTGGCTCCAACACTAGAGCTCTTGATCATTATACTTTCTCATGACACAGAGAGGCAAGGAAATCCCAGGCACCCCAAGGAAGGAATCTAAGCCACAGGGACAATATGGGTCTACGCTCAGAGGAAGGTACAGGGCAGTGAGACCTGGCATGAGAGGAGCCATGGGCTTCAGCGAATGCCTCGTCATAAAGTCCAAGGTCAAATTCTGGCACTGCTCCTACCAGCCACTGAGCCTCGAGCAAGTCTCTTAGCCTGTCTGGCCTCGGTTTCCTCATCTGTAAAATGGGAATCCTCTCTCACAGAATTGTGGGATTCTATGTGTATTATTTTTAAAATGAAGCTTAGAAAGATGAGAAGCAGATTGGATGTTAGGCATGTAGACGGCTCATGTGAGAATGACCACTAAGGAGATACTGACAGGATTGGAGTTTCTAAAGCTGGGAATATTACGGACACAGGGGGGACAGATACAGTAGTCAAATCCCTGATGCTTCCAACAGGTAGCATCAGACAAAATAGGGTACAGTGTGGCTGGTCAACTTGTAGGATCTGGCACTGAAGTTGAAAAAGTACTGTTGGGAGAGTCTGCCTTACAAAAACATCATAGGTGACCATTGGAATTCAAAGCCTTTCCCTTCCCCAGACATTTCCCACAGGTTGTCCTGAGTGCTCTGTGGTCTTTCCAAATGCAAACCTCCTGGCTGGATATCTTATCAAGTCGCTAGCGTCTCCAAGTGGATGAATTGGGTCAAATTCCTTTCTCCCTTGACAGGGTCCAGTAATGCCAGTGGAAGGAATGGAATGGAAGGAGCCGTGAAGGGGTGAGGATAGCAGAGAGTGGATGGAGAGAGAGAGAGAGAGAGAGGGAATAAGGAGCAGGACTGCCACGGGCCACTGTGCGTGCTTGTCAGGTTGTGCGCTGGGCAGTAGGAGCGGCGTTTACCCACAGTGAAGTCTGTGATGCAGCGCTCTAAAGACAAAAGTCACCTTGCCAAGAAAGACACTGAACATAGATGTTCCAGTCAGATTTGGACATGTGTGAGTGGCATGTTGATCTGGGGCCATCAAAATATTCCAAGATTGATAATACTATAATGTAGAACAAAATCTGCTAAAAGAGAATTTAAATGTTCTCACCAAAGATATATACATATGTATGTATATATTGTATATATTTATATATAAAATATTATATACATTTATATACAATTTTATATATACATAATATCTGAGGTGATGGATGTGTTAATTACCCAGATGGGAGAAATCCTGTCACAATGTATGTGTACATCAAATCACCACAATATACACTTTAAATATCTTACAATTTTATTTGTCAGTTATACCTCAGTAAAGCTGGGGGGAAAGTATTTCAAGAATCCTCAAATTACATAGCTGGCCTGCCGCATTAAATCTTAGGAATGTTCCCTAGCATTTGGTAGGCACACAGGGAATACTGAGAACAGAAGACCATGGTTTGGCTCTTAGGTCTGACATTTACCAGGTATTTAACCTTGGATAAATCACTAATTCTCTCCAGCAAAGAATGTATTCAGAGATTAATTGCCCATAATGAAACCAAGGACATTAATCTACAATTCCATTTTAAAGTACCTCTCTAATACAATAACCATATTTCCCCTGGTGGGGAAAACAGGACAAAATAGATTAAATTAGTACTAACCCCGAAAACCTGAACTGTGATTATCAGAAAAACATAGCAGCACCAGGATTAATTGGGCAATCAGTTGCTTTTCACCGTCCTGTTCAGTGGTCTTACTTCTCTTGGTGGACAGCTTCCCCCAGGAACAGAAGACTTTGGGCTATGAAGATGCCCATTCTCAATTCCCCAGTAAGTCTGGGCTTCTAGAACCCCTGTCAGCTTCGGGAAACATATGCATGCTCCACAATAAGCCTATTCCTCTGAAAGTATTGGTGACCAGTATATCCTTACCTCTCCAGGGCAGATGCTTTGGGTCTGAGTACCCCTGGAGATGTAGAGACTCCACACCAAGGGTAACCTGCACAATAGTGACATTGCAGGGACACCTGGGTGGCTCAGTCGGTTGGGCATCTGTCTTCGGCTCAGGTCCTGATCCCAGGGTCCTGGGATCGAGTTCTGCCTCGGGCTCCTTGCTCAGCGGGGAACCTTCTCCCTCTGCCTGCCACTCCCCTGCTTGTGTGCTCTCTCTCTCTCTCTCTGACAAATAAATAAATAAAATTTTTTTAAAAAAATAGTAACATTGCAGACAAAATAGGCAAGTACACTGGGAAGCCATTTCACTTGTATGTATGACCTATATTGACACAGAGATGGTTTCTCTCTGTAGTTTACTATGTGGCTGATGTTAATATGAGCTATATAGAGAGATCATTTTTTCAGGTTCTGGACCAATTCAGCCACCTTGACTTGAACTGAAATAAATATGATCCACCTTCTCTATCCACACTGCAAAAATACCAGGAACCTAAAATCAACTGAGCTTTGGAAATGAGAGTCAAAAATCCTCCATGGTCCAAAGCCGTCCTCCATGGCATTGATCTGATACAGAATTATTATCTTTGGCAAACCTCTATCCCCATGATATTTGCCAGTATTGACTTATCCAAGGGACTTGACTCTGTTAAACTTCACTGCCTCTTAAAACATAGAACTGTCTTGCAAATATGACTATTTAATTCAATTGTCTATACTGTGAAGTTACTTGGCATTTGAGTTTGAATACTGTGTGTGGGTTGATGGTCTACTAGTCTAGATGGCAGTATTTGGTGAGTAGCAAATTTTACACCAAATATCCATAGTTACCCCATAACGTGCAGTTTATACAAGCCATACTGTCATAAAGCCCAGCCTCAGACCTAATGAAAAGATACTTATTTTGCTCTTTGTTTGCCTAGACCTGGAAAGAACTTCTTATAATCAGCCTAAGATATAAAACTAAAGGTCAAAAATGTGTAAGTAAAAGAAGCTCCTGCCCTTTAAGGGAAAAAAATACATGTTAATTTTTGCAGGAGTTTCAACTGAATGGTTTCCAGGGAAACAGGTATCTGCAATGGGCTCATCCCATTTAATATTTATGGCTGAACCCGGGGAATAGTGCTTTCTTATTATCCCTTCCTGGTTACACATGATATGTTCATTCTTAACTTTCCTTTGAAGTGATCATTCTATGTTTAAGTCTTATTTCTTCCCCAAACAATGGAAACAAATGTTCATTCTATGATAAAGAAGAAGAAGAAGGAGGAGGAGGAGGAGGAGCAGGAGGAGGAGGAGGAGGAGAAGAAGAAGAAGAAGAAGAAGAAGAAGAAGAAGAAGAAGAAGAGGAAGAGGAAGAGGAAGAGGAAGAGGAAGAGGAAGAGGAAGAGGAAGAGGAAGAAGGAGGAGAAGGAGAAGAAAGAAGAAGAAGAAATTTTGGAATATCAAGAATATAAGCCTGGTGATCACCACTAAAAAGGAAAAATATATATATAACACTAAATCAATCTGACACATTTTTCCTAGATGAATGGAGGGGGTTTGATTTTGTTTGTTGTTTTATTGCAAATCTGCTTACCTTTTAAGCTGGTTCCTGCGTTTAAGAGTTGAACTGGAAAAACGAAATTGGTAGAAAAGGACCATCTTCAAGTTTGAGCTGTGTGTTTTCTTGGAAGATCTGCTAAGGCAAACCTATAAATTCCATTTTATATGTGATTTTAAAGTACTCTCTGCTTTACTGAAAAGTTGGAATACTACAGAGAACTCCCACGTGCCCTTCATCTGGAATCACCAGTTATTAACACTTTGCCACATTTGCCTTATCACAGTGCGTGTGTGAATGTACGTCTGCATCTGTTTGTGTATATATAGATTATTCTTTTTCAGAATCATGTAAGAGTCAGTCACAGACATCATACCCCTTGAACTCTAAATACTTTGGAGTGTCCCCTAAAGTCAAAGAAATTCTCCTACAAAACCATGGTACAGTTCTCAATATCAGTAAGTTTAACATTGATGCCTACTATTATCTCATCTACAGACTTTATGAAAATTTCACAAACTGTCTCCGTGAGGGGAGGTAGAGGCTGAGAAAGAATTGTCCCTGGAGGCTTTCATGGGTGTCATCCCTCCTGGACAGGGCCGGTCCAGGCCACCACTACGTGTTCTTCATGTCAGTTCTGTTTCTGATCCAGGACCCAGGCCAGGATTATGTATTTCATGTAGCTTTTGCATCTCTGTCATCTGCTTTAATCTGTAATGGGGTGTCACGACCTTTCTCTTTTTCATGACATTGACATGTTTGAAGAATTCAGGCCTGTGATTTTGTAGAGCGTCCCTCAGTTTGGGTGTGACTGATGTTTCCTCATGATGAGAATCAGATTATGTATTTTTGGCAAAAATCCTAAAAAAAATTGTTGTACCCCATGATGTTTGTTCCTATAAAAATTTAAGTGTGTGATTCAGAAATGGTTTGCAAACTTCCAAACGGCCTACATGTTCATGTGAGGAGTTTTCTATCTTTATTGATGAGCTCACTCATTATCTCACAGGGTTGGAAGAAAGTGTATTTTCTAGAAGCCCACCTATTAAGCATCCATTCAACAGCCTAAGGATGAATGTCTCGAAGTCAAAGTTATTGGTTTCTCTGTCACCTATGAGATTTTTAAGGCTGGAACGACAGTATGATACCTCCCTGGGGGACACCTTTTTTTTGCAGTAGGGATAGAAAGCAGATTCTCTGCAGTCTGAAGACCTCCGAGGATAACACATAGATGCTGCCTCTTTATTCATTTCTGTTTTAACTGGACCTTCCTTTCTTTCCACAATCCAATCCTATTAAATGACAAAACAGTTAAGATTGGAATGTACCTTTGGTTAATCTTGATACCTACTATGTATCTTTCTAGATTATTTTGACATTTGAAATAAAATGAGGAACTTCAATTCACCATTTCTAGATGTGGTTCTCAGGGTACCGACATGAAGTCAATCCAGTTTTTGGAAACTCCTTTACCAATCCTCTTTTGTTCACCTCTTCCATGAAGGCCCCATTCACATATCACTTCCTCTGTGCTTGTTTCTCCTTTCGCCCTCAGAATGAGTCATTTCTTTCCTCATGCTGTCATGAAATGTTACTATACTAGAGCACCTATTGGGTGCTACCCGATCTTACTACAGCTTCGGAACATGCCTGTGTAATTCACTGGAGGTTGAGATCACCTTGATCTATACCAAAAATGTTCTCAAGTGTATTTTGTGTGCCCCGTGCTGCACTGTGTGTTGACTGAAGTTCAATGAGCCTGCTTCCAGCATGGGGTTTCCAAATAGACATGTTGGACGAGCTTTGGGTCTAGACTTGAAATACGCAATGACTCTGTTGATGACCAAGCAATAATGAAAATTCTATTGGCTGGCTGACATTTGTCCTAGAGAAGATTAATAAAGAATTTAACTTATGCTGTTTTGGAAACAGTAAAATTCCACTTCACTCCATATTCACTTAACACATGAAGTGTTTGGTGTGTCAGATACTGTCTTCTGCTTGTTGATACGTCTTTTTAGTTGGGTTGCAAATTTCAGAGGAAGGCCCTGTCTTCCTCTTGTACATGGTATTGATATGTAAATGACGTGAACTTTTAAATTTTTTTATTTTGATAATCAGTTTTAATTAGCTCAAGCTATTCATAAACCCGCATCTATTTTCATGAAGCTTTATTAAGATATAATTTAAGATATAATTTACATAGCATAAAATCCCTCTGTTTTCAGTGTACAGTTCCATAATTGTTAGAGTATTTACAGAGTTTTGCAATCATCACCACAATCTTATTTTAGAACATTTCCATCACCCTGAAGAAACTTGCAGCTGACTTACAGTGACTCTTTCTCTCTGTACCCAGTCCCTGGCAACCACTCATCTACTTTCTGTCCCTGCAGATGGGCCTTTACTGCACCGCACAAAAATGGAATCACACAACAGGACTGGGATCTTTCCCTTGGCATATTGCTTTTGAGGTTCATCCACATTGTAGCATGCAGCATTACTTCGTTTGAACTTTTTACCTTTCATTATTCTTCACAGCATTTTTAAGTATTGGTGTAAGAATGGAGCCTTTAATGAACAAAGAATAAATCTTTTGAAAACGACATCAATTGTGGCAGAGCCTCAATTTTGCACTAGTTGTTCTTAAAGGTGAAAAAGCAAAGTATAATGCAGATGATTCAATCATTCATTCATTATTCCTATTATTAGGGAAATTTGTTTTAAAATTAATCTCTGACATGTTATTCTGGAATAAAGAAAGTATACTATAGCTGTTAAATGTCAAAACCGTTCCACTCAAACAACCACTCAACTTTTCAAATCAAGTCCATCAGTGTGAATTACAATGAAATAATCATCTTGACACATTAAACTAAGTCAAAATGGATCTACTTGCTTTCATTAATTAAAGAGTACGTAAAATGAGGGGCCATATGATATTCATGCAAAGCATAAATGATATTCATAAAAACGTAAAATATTGAAGAGGTTTTGTCCTAGAGGTAGAGGTAAATATATATAAATAAATAGAGGCATTAAATTAAGCTCATCTTTGGAAAAACAGATAAATCATTACAGCGACCTTGAATCTGTGTCAAAACCTATAAATAATTTTCTCTTAGAAAAGTACTGTGGGAAATGGGACAAGCAAGTTCTAGAATAGCAAATCAAGAGCCAAAATCTCTATACTAACTTCTTCCCTTGGCAGTTACATAAGGTTGAGAAAACCAACCCCTCAGTTTCCACTCTTTAAAATGAATGAAAATATCTTCACCACCAGTGGTATTGTTTGGTTATGAAGATAACATGCAATAGACCTCATCATTATTATTTAGCCAGTGTTCAAATTAAAGTCACACCAAACTGAAACTTTATTGGATGTTTTCTAGACTATGATGCAAACTTCGTCAGACTATATTAGCCATTAAAGGTTTGCTTTTGAATCAAAAGTCCATTCATGGAAAAGAGCGAACATTCCCCTGTTGGCTTAGAAAAGAGAGGAATTCAATGCTGATAACATTGGTCTACAATCTATTTCAGAAGCCTTCCTTCTCTTTCAACACCCCAGCCATGAGGAGGCTTGTCTGTATTCACTTCTGTATACCTACATGTTTCATTCGGTCTAGACCCTGGTTCTCAAACGTTAGCCTGCAACAGAATCCCTGGGAGGCCATGTCTCCACGTATGCTGCTGACCTCACCCTGCTGAGTCTGATTCAGTGGGTCTGGGGCACCGATGGAGAATTTGCATTTATAAGAAGTTCCAGGAGATGCAAATGCTGCTGGCTCAGGAACCACACTTTTAGAGCCACTGATCTAAGGCTTGCGGAGTCTATTTTACAGTCTTTGTGGAACTACAAAGGGCTGTTTGCTTTAACCCACTCAATTCTATAAATCGGCATATTTCATCTAGTAGAAAGCTATTGTAATAGGGTCTGTGGTATCTTTTGCACGATTGTGCCAGGATAGCCGGTCCACCTTAATAGAGTAAAACGCGACCTCCAGACCTTAGGCCTGGAAAGAGTGTCCAAGTTAAGGAAGTCACCACGACTGCACTGTGAGAACCTCCTTCTCCTTGGACAGCTCTCAGTTCAGTTACTGGGGCTGCTCCCAACATCTTGGGCCCCAGGAGCATCTTGTTCCCACTTTAGTGTTCTCCTCAGGGCCCTTTCTTTCCCAGTGCACCCAGATCGCAGTCCATTCCCTGTATGCCAGTAAACCATGTTGTCACATTTTCAGCGCATTTTTTGTAAACGTGCATTCTGCTTGATGATGGATTGCAAACAAAAGCCTCCCCTCAGTATCCTTTCATAGAGCTGTAACAGGCCGGCACTATCAAAAAGCTTTTGTCAAATACTAAAGGAGAAAAAAGCAAATTAGAAATGAAGTCAGAGTATAAGTTGTTTGAAAAGAAGAGGGCTTTGTGTTTCTATTCCTACCAAACAGATGCAGTCGCAGAGCCCAAAGGCCCCAGTCTTGTGCAGTGATCACCTAGGATTTGCACTACCTTGTGTCCGGCCTGCCTCTTCTGGCCAGGAGCTTTCCTCCTTAGTAAAGGCCAAAACCAGGACACTCCCCTCAGCAGTTTCCCAGGCTCCTCCTCTCTGTCCCTGGTGTGTGATCTAAGAAAAACACCACTCTTCCAGGGGATCTATCCCTACGAATGGCCTTCCCTCCAGCAATGGAGTCACAGAACAGAATTCTGTGTTTCTGAAAGTATGTTTCATGGAACACTTGTAACAGATGTTAGAAGATACACAGGGTTCTATGATCAGATGTGTTTGGGAAATGCTGAGTCATGTGAGGTCATGCAAAGTCCGACAGTTTTCATCTGAGATTCTCTCAGAGAGGGATACACAATGCATACTTCCCAAACTCATTTGACCACAGAACCTCTTTTTACTGCCTTTTCCTTCAAAGCGTCTCTTGAGACTGGTATTGTGGACCACTCTGGAAACATCATCTGAATGTTAATCCAGTGCCACAGTGTCCACCTAATGAGGATCACACAGTCAAAATAATCAAGGGGAGAATGACTCATGCTAATTAATGTACCTGGGACTGAGGAAGTAAAAAGTTCCAAAATGGTCTGAATTGTGCATGATCCCACGGACTCAAGGTTTTACATCAATTCTTAAGGGGGAGCGTCAAATCCCAGGCCTGGGCAAGTCCCCTGAATTCCCTCCCTTCCTCTAAGGTAGTATATATCTTGGAGGAAGAACCAATGAACTTACTTCTAGGTTGGAGGTAAATAGTGAGGGAAAGTAAGGAGTCAAGGAGACGACAAGGCTTTGTGCTTAAACCCCCAGGTGGATGGTGGTACCTAGATGAGAAGTCTGCAGGAGGAACAGGTCTTAGAAAGAATGAAGTTGGAGATGCCTATTGGTGTGCTAATGGACATGTCAAGTTGACAGCTGGACAGCAGATTCTGGTTGTAGAGGAGACATCTGGGATGGAGACATAATATTTGGGTGTCATTTATCTATTTATTGAAAGCCATTAGAGTGGATGAGATCACCTACAACAGACACTGGCAAACTTCTTCTCTAAAGTGCCACATACTAAATATTTTCAGCAAGCCATATTGTCTCTGCTACAATTACTCAACTCTGCCATTGTAGCACGGAGTAGATAGAGAAGCAGCCATAGACGATATGTAAATGAATGAGCATGACTGTATTTTAATAAAACTTTATTTACAAAGCAGGTCGTGGCCCATGTTTGGTCTGTCAGCCAAAGCTTGCTGACTCTTAACCTAGAGTGAAAATATAGACTCAAAAAAGAAAGTCCAAGACAGAGCCTAAGGCACTTCAATAATGACAATTACTATATTTACATAATTATATCCACTTACTATGCCAGTCACTGTTCTAAATGCTTTACTTATATTGACTCACTTCATCTTCACAATAACTGATGAGGTGGGTACAATTATCACTATTTTACAAAAGAGAAGACAGTTACCTAAATGAAAAAGTTTATTTTTCTCTCTTGAGAAAAAAAATCAAAAGTGCAGGGGCGCCTGGGTGGCTCAGTCAGTTAAGCGTCTGCCTTCAGCTCAGGTCATGATCCCAGGGTCCTGGGATCGAGCCCCACATCGGGCTCCCTGCTCTGCAGGAAGCCTGCTTCTCCCTCTCCCACTCCCCCTGCTTGTGTTCCCTCTCTCGCTGTGTCTCTCTGTGTCAAATAAATAAATAAAATCTTTTTTTTTTTAAGTACAGAGGTTCGCAGTCTAGACTAGTATGGCAGTTCTGTGGCAGTTCTAGGTTCAGCAACCTAGGTTCCTTCCAGCTTATTCCTCTGCCATCTAGAGTACAGCAGTTATTCTAATGGGCCAAAATGGTGGCTGGAGCTCTAGCCATTATATCCACATTCCAGCAGCTAGAAGAAGGAACAAAGAAGAAGCAAATAGTATGCACCAGTTGTTTTTTAAGTCTTGTAGAAACCGCCATACAACATTTCTTCTGCTACATCTCACTGGCCAGAAGTTTTTCACACAGACACATCTAGGTGCAAGGGAGACTGGGAAACAGAAGTCTCTTCCCAAAGGCTATTGCACAACTAAAACTTAGACATTCTATTACTAAAGCAGAAAGAAAGAAAAGTTATTGGAGTAGAAGCTAGCATAAACATTTCATGTTTATTAATTATCTTTCCTTATGTGCCTTCTTGCAAGTATCATTGATAACACTCTCCCCAAGATATTTCTGCTCAGCAGTCTCATATCTCTGGCTTCACTGTTGAAGTCCTGTGTACTCTTCAAAAGCCAACTCGCAGGTCCCCTCTTCCATGACGCTATGCCCAACTCCCTAGGCAGATTCTTCCGGCGTTCCCATGCCACATCACACTTCCTTGGATTTAGTTCTTTCCCGGTCTCTCTCCTTGGCCTATCCCCTCTCCTCAACCAGACAACTCAAGGACAGCTGAAGTTAGGTCGAGGTGTGGAGGGTGAATTTTTAAGAACTAAGGGAAATACGCAGCAAAACTGCAAATGAAGAAAAAGTTAAGTATGGGGGATGCCCATGGCATGGTAAAGGGGCCATGCTTGGGGACCCAGTAGAACAGCAGTTCTCAGATTTGGCTGCCTGTGGAAATAACCTGAGGAACTTAAAAAAAAAACCTTGATGCTCACGTTTTACCCCATCCTGATTAAATCAGAATTTCTGAGCGTGACACCTAGGCATCGACATTTTTTAAAGTGCATGGGTGAGGTCAATGTGCGGCCTTATTAAAGAAACAACACAGCTGAAAACAGAGGAAAAGACACTGAAAGAAGCTGCTTTCCTCCTTCAGAGACCTTGAGGGTTTGTTGTTCACCTACAAGGTTTTCCAAGCAATATCGTTAGTCTTATCCTTTTAGGTTATTTCCTTCCAGCCGAAGACAGAGATGTATTTACATAATAAATTGTTATTGATTGGAACACTTCTAGTGAGAATTATTAAAGCCCTCCCAAGTTTATTTCAGGCAGTCTGATGCACTATGGGTCAAATAACTCTCAAGCTTCCCCTTAAGTAACTAAATTAGAGTAGTCAGCCAGGGAAATAAGAAAACAATCTTACCGAAGCTCACCTCATTTGTGACACATAATACGTTTAAATTGCTTTATCGACTTTACAGAGAAGCATGCCAGATCGATCACGAGTGACAGCACTGTGATTGCTTTTATCAGGGTATGAGGGGCCATATTTCAAACTCAGTGTGAGTGTTGGACTCCATTTTCAACTCACAGTAGTGAGAGCTTCACGCACTTGCTACACGTAAAGAATATCCCCCATTCTTGGAACAAGAAGGAGTGCATTCCAGAAAAGTTTTGTACTGTTTTCTCCAAAAGATAAAAAGTTAGGGAGGGAGCTCTCTTAAATAGGCTTTGATCCTTCTTTTTTCCTGTTCAAAGATTTCTGAGGGAATGCAGAATTGCTTTAATTCCGTGACTCTCGGGTCTTCCACATGTTTTGTAAAAATTGAGGAAAAACGGTTTTGGAGTCGTTCTTTCCCTTTTCGCTGCAGTATGTATATCCAGTTCTGGGGCAGAATTTAACGCTCTGATTTTCCAAGCACATTTGGAGATTTCTGGAAGTTGTTTCTAAGTGTTCCTTTGGCATGGAAGTTGAGACTCTGGCTTTGGTTGATATTGTTACTGGTGAAAAGCAAGAAATTGCTTGGATCTGTGCCTTCGATGAAATAGAAAGGGAG
This sequence comes from Mirounga angustirostris, assembly GCF_029215605.1. Taxonomy (NCBI): domain Eukaryota; kingdom Metazoa; phylum Chordata; class Mammalia; order Carnivora; family Phocidae; genus Mirounga; species Mirounga angustirostris. The sequence continues at coordinate 137,437,312 of NW_026991709.1, read as the reverse complement.
CCAGGAAACGCACTGGCCAAACTGCAGAATTGGCCGGATCCGCCATGTAGCTCCGAACCAGAAAAAGAGGCCTCGGAACATGTGTGTTTGCCAGGAAAGAAAACTGCTTTATTGAAAGGTTAATTTTCAGATTAGTTTGGGGAAATTTGAGATAAATAAATGAAATCAGACAAAAAACATAAGGCCTGGATCCTTTTTCCCGGGGTTTTCAGAAAATAGTCACTGCTTCCAATGAAATGTTTTGACATTTTCAGCAGGGAGAAAATGTTAATTGTAATGTTATGTGTATGTGTTCTTAAAAACACTTGCGAATAAATCTTTTATTCGTTTTAAGATTAATCAGAGAGTAAAAACACTATTAGGATGTTAGCTATGTTCGTTACTCCTTATGGTCACTTTTCTGCTGTTTGGGATGTTGCAGTTCATTTTCACGATTCAAATGTACCAATTTGGAGAACATTCCTTTACTTGTCTTACAGTTCGGTTGCAATTTTTTGAGGAGTCTTATTACTAAACATCCATGGGGTCGGCCTGGGTTTCTTCCCTTGTTCTGTCTCATTTGTTGCTTGCTCTCTTCCCTTGATCAGTGGCTCCCTTACTATGTTTACAAAATCATCAGCACTTGGGACGCCTGGTGGCTCAGTCAGTTAAGTGTCTGCCTTTGGCTCAGGCCATGATCCCAGCGTTCTGGGATTGAGCCTCATGTGTGGCTTCCAGCCCAGCAGGGAGTCTCCTTGTCCCTCTCCCTCTGCCCCTCCCCCTGCTCGTTCTCTCTCTCAAAGAAATCTTTAAAAACAAAAAAATTAAATCATCAGCACTTAAAAAGACTCCCTTGCATGTCGGTGGCCCACTGACTCAGTATACTGAATACGTGTGCTACTGAGCTACTTAGTGGCAGGGGCTGATTGACTTTTGCTCTCTGCTCCCACCACTTCCTTGCTTTGCACTTGACAGACACCCTGTAGGTGTTTGTTGAATGACTGTTACTCATACCTTCCTTTCTCCGGTCATATATCCCTATCCCAGAATCCCATGTTGGAGTTGACTAGAGGTGCATAGCCAAAGAGGAGGTCTCACTGCTGAGTATTACCATATTACATTGTCTGTGGTCGCTTAGGAGGGAAACACCAACAAGGTCACACATTCATGGACCGGCAGGAACCCAAATGTAAATGTCACCACCTGAGTCCCAGCCCTGCAAACTGAGTCTCTGGAAGAAAGAGAAAGAACTTTCAAAGAAAGTTCTAGCTTCAAAGAAAGCAGCTTTGGCCCTTACTGAACCATGATCTAGAACACATGCATATAGTGGGCATCCACATGCTCATCCACATGGAGAAAAAAAGCCCTTAGTAATCATCTTAGCAAGCAGTTAGGGTCTAATTTGATATTTGTTCGCATCTTAGTTAAAAGATACAATGATTCTTACAGAAAACGCTTTTCCCTCTTAAAGATCACGGTCTTTAAACCTCAAGCATGTGAATAATCTCAAAAGCAGATCTGATTGGAATAAAATGATAAATATACACGCTTTCCCACAAACTACCTCCAAGAGTGCTGTTAAGTACAAACGGAGGGGGGAGCCTGCCATAATTGAGGCGGTTCTTCATTTAAGGGCACTGGCACATACTCTCCCTCATGTGCTGATAAACAAAACATAAAAACAGAATGAGCAAAGCTGATTTAAGCTTTAGGTCTCATGTAGATTAGTGCCAACAATGTAGAAAATGATCCGCGGCAAGGAACAAACCTTAACTCATTCACAGATACCAGTGGCATTTTCAGAAGTGGCTTTTCTTGGCATGTTTCTAAAACCTGTGGGACCTGTGTGTCATGAGGAGGATGGCTGGATCCTGCCATTAAAAGCCAATCAGGGGGCGCCTGAGTGGCTCAGTCGTTGAGCGTCTGCCTTTGGTTCAGGTCATGATCCCAGGGTCCTGGGATCAAGCCCCGCGTCGGGCTCCCTGCTCTGCGGGGAGCCTGCTTCTCCCTCTCCCACTCCCCCTGATTGTGTTCCCTCTCTCGCTGTGTCTCTCTCTGTCAAATAAATAAATAAAATCTTAAAAAAAAAAAAAAGCCAATCAGTAACATTCAACAGACTTAACCACCAACACTTGCATGACTAGATTAATGTTTTAGAGTCAGTCATCGGGCTCATTATTACTGGGATTTTCTCTGGGTCATGCTAATAAACCGGATTATTGATTTTAGGATTTTCTGTGTATCCAAGGATATTCTCTAAGATGTCTTTACAAGGTTTCATGCTTAAGTTGTCAACCAAAATGACATCACAATGAGTAATCATTTTCTAATCATGTTAAAAGGGGTTAAAAACGGCGTATAAAATGAATCTTTCCAGCTTTGGGGGAACAGGAGCATTCTTGCTGTCACTCCTCCAGCTGGGTGACGGTCATCCCTACCTGCGTGCCATCTTCCCCAGGACTTAGCTGTGTTCTCAGCTTAAGACCTTTGATAGTCAGAAATCTGCTTTCCAATATGTTTGAATGGCAGGAGAGCTCAAAAGACACCTCAATCTAAATAGGATTTTAGCCCATCAGGTGCAATTCCAAAGTAAAGCAGGCTGGGTGGCTGTACGGGTGGTGGTGTTTATTCATCTTTCCTTCTCGTGTCATGCGTATGGATGGACGCTTCTCGGCGTATATGCCCGGCTCTCGGGGCGTATGGGGCTGGTGAATGCATGCGTAGAGTGTGTGTATATGTAAAGTAGAAACTGAACCAGGGTCACAAAATGAACTATTGTCTGCAAGAAGTATATGAAGTGCACCCCGCTGCCGGCAGCAATTGCTACATGCAGGCCACTGATTATTACACGTATTTTGAAGATAGTCCGGGCTACAGTGGTTGCAACGCTCAGGCTGTGCCCAGTAACAACATATATATGGAACAGGCCTGGGCAGTGAATCAGCCTTATACCTGTAGTTACCCTGGAAACATGCTGAAAAGCAAGGACTCTGATTTGGACATGGCCCTGAATCAATACAGCCAACCTGAGTATTTCACTGAAGAAAAGCCTACTTTTTCTCAAGTGCAGTCGCCATCGTACTCTCAAAAAAAAGGTAGGGACCATTTTACTTGAATTTCTTAAAAGTTTCTGCGTTTGTTTGCGTCGTGTTTCAAAGTTACGATTGGCATCAGCTTTGTCAAATCTTTGACTTTGAACGCTGAATGTTTGAAATTAAAAACAGCACTAAAGAGAGAGGTCGCTAGGTGATTGAAAGGGGTCCATGAGTAACAAAGATTTCCAAGCACTTTTTCTCCAAGCATATGTGAGAGCTGGATTGAGCTGATTTTTTAAGCTGTATACATATATATATACATATATATATATGTATATATATATAGTGTGTGTGTGTGTGTGTGTATTGCCCCAAATGAATATGGTCAGTTTCTTTGCTAAAGAAAATATGTAAAAGGCTTCCCCTCAGTGGATAGGCACTGTGGCTTTTGAAGTGGGATAATTCTCCCCAGTTCAGGTTCAGATTAAAAACTCATTTGACTTTTTCTTGGTATTTCATATTAAAAGTTTATTTTAGTTAACTAATAACTTAGTGATTTTTAATGGTAGTATAATAATATGTTAGATTTTATAATTGTTCATCTTAATATATTTACTGATCCATGTAAGCTGTAAACAATCTACTTATGACCATATTAAGCTGTAAGAATGTAAAACTCAAGAAGGAACTAATATGCTTCTTATTGCCATTTTGTCCCTAAAGTTTCACGTGTCTGGAATCATGTCAAATGAATTCTCTATATGAAAGCAAGAGAAATATCCTTCAAAATATCCAAAGTGAAAACAAGTGCAATATCCATTTATTTTAATAGACACTGTGGCTTTACAATGCTGTGTGCTGTGTAATTTTCTATCAATGGAACATTTCTTCTATATCAAAAAATAAAATAAAAGAAGCAAGCAGGTAGTACTCAGGGAACTTAGTAGCATCTACCAGATATTTTGGAAATAGCTTAAATTCTATTCTATTCTTAAATATGCCAGAAACTGTCTTTTCCTGTATACAATCTACAGGATATTGCATAGGAAAGCGAATTTACAGGTTTCTATAATTTGCAAAAATATGAGGCCCATTGATCCTCAAAGGTGAATTTCTCTGCGAAATTATTTTAAAACAGAATTTGGCTTGGTTGATTATGGTTCCTATAAAAATCATCATTTGCTTTTCTCAATGTGACTCTGTAATTAAAAGTAGCCTATTTTGAAAACAAAATTAAAAAAAAAAAATCTCAAACTCCTGTTTAGTTGTTACCATAGACTGTGTTTGGATTTTCTGTGCTGTTCTCCACCTTCCAAATATGAAATATGAAGGGAATTACAGCAGAAAACATATTCAGAGTAATTCGTCTGCATTTTCATTTAGTTTCACATCCTCTTGAAGGGTATCAGAATTTCTCTCATTTATTACAAAAGGCACACCACAGAAGTCCCCTAATGGGAACATTTGAGATAGATTGAAAGTGTGCTTTCTATTTCATTTAATATTACACTTATAGGTAATTTATCTTTGAAAAGAAGAAGTTAACATTGCTTCATTAGACGTGTCTGGATATGCCTCTCACAGTGTTGTGGGATCGCAAGATAATATTGGTGACTGCCTCTCTATTGGGGCATTCTGCTATTCTTAAAAATTCCTGCAAAACTTTTCAGGCTCTTTTACTCTTTTTTTCTTTTGTCTTTTCATGATATTTTCTTCAAGCAGTGCTGGAGAATATTTGCTCATAAAACGTTAAACCAGAGATTCTTTGCTAATTAATTTGACGCTTGAACTAGAGGCTAAGACACATTGTATGCATATATTGATGTAATTTCCCAAAGCCATATGCCATTGAAAGGCCACGGCCACCTGCCAAACTCACTAAATCAAAGCAGGCAAATATTCTTAAATGCTCCATTATTTACTGTTACAAGTCTTTAAGTAAATCCCAGTAAAACTAAACCCAGCTGTTAACTGTCTCTCAGGACAAAAGGTCGTAGCCAACACGTTTATCCATATTGATCCATTATTGATTTTTGTTGTTGTTGGAGGACATCAGTAGTATCTCCTTAAGGCAAAATTAAGACTATAAACAGGTGTTCAGTGGGTCAGGCCTCATTATTCCGATTGGATTTTTATCTGTTTTCATGAAATTCGTAACTGTTTCATCTGGATTTGTTGCTGTCACTATAGTGCTTATAAACTCTTCAGTAGCACAGCTGTCTTAACTTTGTCATTGTTTGTTTTTTTTTTCTTAAGGATGGCTTATTCTTTAGCCTTTAATTGGAATTTTCTAGTGTAGGAAATGATCATAATCTTGTAAAAAAAATGTACTGCAAGTACACATAGATGAAATAAAGGAAGACTACAGGACCCAGGGTCAAGACTAGTTATCTTAATGGTAGACTTTAGAATGACTTTTAGTTGTCTTTGTGTTGTTTTTCTCTGTTTTTATGTCTGTAGCTAAGAGGGAGAAACATTAGCAAGCTCCTGAAGCTTGGAGGACACGAACAAAGAGTCAGATCCAGTTCATTGAATCAAATTTAAACTAACGCTTCAAGAATTAGGGTGGGGGGCAGAGCCAGTATCATTTTCACTTAGAGGGAAGGCTGAAATGCAAAATGTAATGTCTGTCCTTTTTTTTTTTTTCATATAGAATATGAGAAAAACACATTTTTAATTTTTAAAAGTTAGGGACAAATAAAAAGAGGATACGAGCTCCTCGTTTTTGTGTCTTTCAAGTAACCTCGCCTTGATTTGTTATGTGAAAAATCAGCCATCACAGCCCATTCTGCTCATTCCCTTTACCCTGGCCCCTAGCTCAGGAGGAAGGGAAGAGGAGGTTTGGAAATCAGCTGGAGGGAAGGGAATGGGCAACCAGGGTGTTGTGTCTTCTCTTTTGTGACCATGATTGCAGCATAGTTAAAAGTCAGTGTCTTTTTCTTTACGTTTCCTTTTCTTTTTTTGCGGGGGGGGGGGGTGGGGGGTTGTGAGTCGCTGGCTGTTTCCATCAGAATTTCCAGTCACGTTCCAACATCCCCAAACAGCTTGAGTCTGGCTGCCCTGCAGGCGGCTTTGCCGGTAGGCCTCTGGGTCTGTTTAAATAGAATTGTTCCCTGAAATGTCTGTCCTGTGCGACCCGGGTCCATGGGATTCTTTGCTTTGCCTTCTGTGTGCCGTCTTTTAGGAATTGCATGTCCAAAAAGTTTGTAGTGTGTTTGCATCAGAGTTGGTTATCATGTCCAAGAGAATAAGAAATTCCTGTTTTTTTGAGTCCAGATAAAGGAGATGGGGTCCTGTTCAGTTTGGGTTTTGATCGCACATGTTCTTGTTCTAAAGCCACATTCTTAGTGTTGCAGAGAGAAATATTAATAACCAAAGCAGGAACTGCCCCTCAAACTGTCCTTTCTGACTTTGTCTCGGGGACAGGAATCTAATGTATGTGAATAATCATGTAGACATTAGAAATGGAAATTAAATGGAAAGGTGAGGGATGTTTGAAGTGACCCACAACAAGAGGACTGGATTAAAAAGAGTGAAGCCCCAAAGAAATAAGATTAGAATTTCCTTAGCCTCTTTCAAAGTCAGAGGAGGGTTGCTATACAGTAGAGTTAGACATGGGGTGGTTCCAAAGTCTGCCCAGAAAAAAAAAATGTTCCATGAGAAACAGGTGCTCTTAAGCCCTAGATTCACACCCAGTCTCTGGAGAAACAGGCAGGAAGGAACCCAAAAAAAGGGGAAGATTCATGAGTCTCCCAACCACAAAATCACTCCCAGCCACAAACCTGAAGATGAGATGATCGCACACTATTTCCATTTCTTTCTTAACATTTCCCTCCCCTTCCCCTCCTGCCCCTCTTCCTCCTCTCTGTCACAGACTGACCCCCACTTCCCCTTTACCTCTCTCTCCCAGTCTTTCTCCTTCTGCCCCTCTCTCTCCTGTCCCTTCTCTCCCCTCTAGTTGAATGTGTTTAATTTGAACACATATGATTAGTCTACCTAATGCACTAAGTGTTGCAGACATCATGTCTTTGAAATATAATACTTGAGAAGTTAATGCAGCTGCAGATTCTTCTATAATGCTTATGTAATTGTAGGGATGCTGACATAAGGTTAGGCTTTCAAATTAGGCACTGCCCCCTATATACTATTAAGAGATAATACCACTCCAGAAAACAATAGAACCATTTTTTAAAATATAAAACGCTGCTAAAAAGGTTAAGTAAAAGTGCCTCCACTCAGTGTCTAGAACTGGAAGCAAAGTAAGGAACAGTTGTAGTTTTCAAACCTAGTCCAAGTGCAGTCCAAGTGCATGAGCTGCCTCTTCTGTCCTTTCTTTGCCAAGGGTTAGGTACCTGCCTTGTCAAAGCATGTCCTTCAGAAATTTCATTGGATTCTCTAACCTCATCCTAGAGCACCCACTGCCATTCCTCACAATGGAAGCGAATAGCAGGAGTCCAAAGCATGATGAGAAACTGAAGTCAGATCACGCCAGGCTTGTGAAAGACTGTTGGTGCTGTTTATTTACTGTATATGGGGTTCATGTCTGCCACCTTGCATCCCCGATGAACACTTACCCACAAACTCAAAGCTTTTTTTCTTAGCTCTCAGCATCCAGGTGCATTGAACCTGAGGTCCCGTTGCCTCCCACTCTACCGTCTGTTCAGGTCTAGTTTTTATGACCCCCATCTTCTTGTACTGATACTAAGTACCAGTGCTCACTTAGTGTCTGTATTCTTCCTTGTCCAGACCCTCATGACTGCTGAGCCTCCGTGCGCTGTCCTTGGTACCCCCCTCATCTCCGCTCCCTCTGTGCTGTACTACTGCTTTAGAGAATTTCCTGTTCTGCTGGAGACATGTGCTTTTGAGTAGTCACCCCACCCCCCCCCCATGCTCATCTGCAGAAACTTCCTGCCGTGCTGCGCTGTCCTCTTCTCTCCATGGTCACCCCCTTCTCAAAGCCTTCTGCTTCCAGCCACTCAGTGGTCGTGATTCCCTGCCCTCTGCACCCACCACGGGGCTCCTCCTCAAAGTTTAAAACCCTTTTCCATGCCCTGTTAGATCAAACACTAACACCACCAACTTTTCCCTACCCACAGGGAAGATTCTAGCTTTCCTGCCCTAAAGCGAAGTTGTTTTTTTTAATTTTTTTTTTATTATTATGTTATGTTAATCACCATACATTACATCATTAGTTTTTGATGTAGTTTCCATGATTCATTGTTTGGTTATAATACCCAGTGCTCTATGCAGAACGTGCCCTCCTTAATACCCACCACCAGGCTAACCCATTCCCCCAGCCCCCTCCCCTCTAGAACCCTCAGTTTGTTTCTCAGAGTCCATAGTCTCCCATGGTTCCTCTCCCCCTCCGATTTCCCCCCCTTCATTCTTTCCCTCCTGCTATCTTCTTCTTCTTCTTCTTTTTTTAACATATAATGTATTATTTGTTTCAGAGGTACAGGTCTGTGATACAATAGTCTTACACAATTCACAGCGCTTACCATAGCACATACCCTCCCCAGTGTCTATCACCCAGCCACCCCATCCCTCCCACCCCACCCCCCACTCCAGCAACCCTCAGTTTGTTTCCTGAGATTAAGAATTCCTCATATCAGTGAGGTCATATGATACATGTCTTTCTCTGATTGACTTATTTCGCTCAGCATAACACCCTCCAGTTCCATCCACGTCGTTGCAAATGGCAAGATTTCATTCCTTTTGATGGCTGCATAATATTCCACATAATATACCACATCTTCTTTAGCCATTCATCTGTCGATGGACATCTTGGCTCTTTCCACAGTTTGGCTATTGTGGACATTGCTGCTATAAACATCGGGGTGCACGTACCCCTTCGGATCCCTACATTTGTATCTTTGGGGTAAATACCCAGTAGTGCAATTGCTGGATCATATGGTAGCTCTATTTTCAACTTTTTGAGGAACCTCCATACTGTTTTCCAGATTGGCTGCAGCAGCTTGCATTCCCACCAATAGTGTAGGAGGGTTTTAAAGGGAAGTTTTGATTCTGGCTTTGTACTTCTGCCCACACTCTCTTTTCCAGAAATCTCGACCAGTTTCTCCAGGTACCCCTCTCTCTGCCATACTTCCCTGAACTAGTGATGCTTTTTCTAGCTACTAGCCACTGCCAGCCATACCCCAGTATGTGTGCTGCCATTCTCAGCCCCATCACCTCAGGTCACTAACTCAGCTCAGAACCCACCAGCATCTTCTATTTAACCAGAACCACATTCTCTCCAACACCCTGGCCCTGGCTTCAAATGCAGGTATCCCATGTTTTATACAATAGTACTGAATCATTTGTGTAAACCACCTTTAAAAATTTTTTATGTAATGCGTATTAGACCAGAGTTTCTTGACCTTGACACTACGGACATTTGGGGTCAGATGATTATTGTGGGGGCTGACCTGTTCCTTGCAGGATGCTTAGCAGCATTCCTTGCTTCTGTGCACTCTATTCCAGTAGCACACAACTGCTCCCGTCCTGTTATGACAACCAAGAGTGTGTCCAGATATTGCCAAATGTCCCTCTGGAGCGAAATCACCCCTCATTGAGAACCGCTGCATTAAAAGAATGTAATATCCAGAGAACATCTGAAGTAGAGGATTTTTTTGTAATGTGAAAATCCCTCCTCAGTTTTCATATTGAAAAGTCTAGATTTTTGTGTACCAAGTTGTTTCAAAGTGGAATACACTTGAACATATATATACATGCAACATACTACTTACTTATGTGTTATACTTAACTACTTATGTGTTATAGTTCATTCCTATAGTCTGGAATCAGGTTCTCTTCATCATGTATGCTTGTTTATGTAAACTCTATCTAGATCATAAGCACCATGAAGGCAATCACCTCCTTTACTTCACACTCTGTGAAGTGCACATCTATTATGACCTGCAGGCAGACCAGTAGAGCTTTTAACAACCATGATGGTATCCTGATGACAAATAGTCATTCCCTTCATTAAAGGGAAGAAGGGCTGATAGTCCACGTTTTTAGAGCTATAACCCTAAATCTCATTCTGAATGGATTTTCAGATAAAGAAAATCACCCATTTTGTCTCAAATATGCAGGATTTGAAATAACTGTGGGAACTTCTGTGTAAGCCCAATGCCATAAGCTGACTCTCAGGGCAAAATCAGAGGCAACTAGTACCCATTTCTGATGACCCTTTCTGCTCCCCTCCGATTCCCCACTCTTCTAATACACTTTACCTTCCTGCTTTCCAACCCATCCCCTCTTTTAAGACAGGAAAAGGTTTCATTAGTACCAGAGTTCTAAAACTCCAATGCCTACAAGTGCCAGAGAGCTGAGAGGAATGGGAGAGAGGCACTTTGTTTCATAAGAACTGCTTAATTTAAATTTTTCAACCAACACACATATTGTATGTATGTTATATGATAAAAAAATATTTTTAACCTTCATAAAGAAATATATTCTCGCTCCTTTTCCTTGAATTACTTTTGTCTTCCCACTTTTGACAAAAATTAAAAATCTGTGAAATATTTCTTTACCTATAAAAAGACAATGCAAGGGGCACCTGGGTGGCTCAGTTGTTAAGCATCTGCCTTCGGCTCAGGTCATGGTCCCAGGGTCCTGGGATCGAGCCCCACATCGGACTCCCGGGTCTGCGGGAAGCTTGCTTCTCCCTCTCCCACTCCCTCTGCTTGTGTTCCTGCTCTCACTATCTCTCTCTCTGTCAAATAAATAAATAAAATATTTTTTTAAAAAAACAATGCAAGCAGAAACATAAATGACAAGTGACATTTAGCTGCAGGGTTGGGGCACAATAGGGAGTGGTAGGGACTGCAGTAAACTCAAAAGTATGTCTCTTTCTTAGGAGATGGGCTGCCCTTCTTGGTTCAGTTGATTGTCACCCTATGAGAATTTGGGCTCACTATTGCCAGATCTTCTGATTTTTCACATGAAGCAGGAAATCTGGATTTCACCTAAAATGTCCCAGTTTTAAAAGCTGGCTGAGATTTTTAAACACTCTGCAATCCAAACATTATGGACTGCCAGTGTGTGTGCCCCTTTGATTAAAATTTTGACTGAAACTCATTATACCAATCTATTCCCTTTCCTAGTGATTTGCATCTTCAAGTGTTTTAGTTCTAATTATGGATTGAAAGGTTATGTCAGATACTAAAAACTTGAGTCTATAAGGACAGGGACAAGGAAGTTTAGCTAGTGACTTGTGCATGAAACTTTATTAAACCCAAACTTAGCCTTTAAAATGAATATATTTTAGTCTTAGGAATTTTTGAGTCAGAAGAAATAATCTGAAACTTGCTTTACCCCCCTTTTCTGCCCTAAGATTTCCAGATGGTGGAAATCCAGAGTCCCTTGTCATCATGTCCTCTCCCCTTTTCTGAATTAACACCTCTAATCCAGTCCTCTTTCTGCGTCCCTTGTCCTCCTCCACCCCCAGTGTTTTATAGTTGGAAGACTTAGGACTCCATGCCTTCCATCACCCAGCAGCAAGGGCCTAGACAGCCAGGGGGCAAGGTGGAAAGCAAAGATGCTCAGTGATTCCATGAGGGTAGTAGGGAACATGGAGAGGTGGTTGCTGTTATGAGGAATGATTTGGTGAAATGGGAGCCTCTGGGGCAGCTCTTCTGGAAATTTGCAGACAGCAATGAAAGAATACCTTTAAAGTTAATGCAGTTTCAGGTTTGTATCCAGTGTCTGACATACTAGGGCCATGCATGTATATTAAATAAATTAATGGCTGTCTGTCTGGATGGATGGATAGATAGATGGATTAATACAGTGTTTCTCAGAGAGTTAAAATTAACATGATGTAAAACTTGGTACCTTATACTAGGAATTAAGTGTAAAAGGAATCAGCATTGGTATGTTGGGAAAAGGCTAAGAGATGAGCCATTCAAGATTTTTTACATATATAAAGAAATGACATAGGGAAGAAGGTGCTAGTTGGGGTGGGAGGGAACCTTAAATCAGAAGAGTCTGAGCTGTCAGATGAATTGAGAAAGTTCAATATAAAATTGAAAGAATCACTAAACATCCTAATTATTTAGGTTCCTTAAGGGTACTAATATATAGTCTCATCTGCTATCCTGACCCAAACTACTCAGGATTCTTTGATGGCTCTAAATTGATAGTTCTGCAAGATGAATCAGCAACATGGACCTCTATGAAGCTCCCAGAGTATTTCTGACCACCAGTGATAACCACTGCTCCTTTTAGATAGTTTTGTTTGGCAAGGGGTCCTATACTGAAGGTAAGATTGGCCAGACTGGAAATGGTCTCTGACCTCAGCTCCTCTCCCTTCTGCAAGATCTACCTTCCTAGGCAGCACCTTCTACTTTACATCTACCATTAAGACCAATCTGCCTTATGTTCTATTCCCTAAGCGTTGTGTGTTTGCCAAGGTGACAAGAGGTGCCAGTGTTTCTTCTCGTAGGACCTGAAATGTTGTAATTCACTCAAGAGAATTAAACTAGATAGCCTTCTGATTTTACTCATACATGGGAAAGCCTTGAATCTAGTGCAAACCAAGAAACCAGCTCACTGCCTCTTGCATGATTTCTAGTGTAAATATAAACAACTTCCCCTTCCACATACCAAGTCCCTCTGAGAGTCAAGTTTTTTAAAGTAATGTTAAGCTGCAACATGGATAAACCTTGAAAACATTATGCTAGGTTAAAAGCCAGTCACAAAAGACCACAAAATGTATAATTTCATTTGTGTGAAATATCTAGAATAGGCAAATCTGTAGAAACATAGATTAGTGGTTGCTTAGGGTGGAGGGGGTGAAAGGGATAGGAGGAATGCGAGTGACTTCTAAAGGTACTGGATTTCTTTGGGGGATGATTAAAATGTTCTAAAATTGATTGTGGTGAGAATTTCACAACTGTGAATATAGAAAAAGCTATTGAATTGTATGGTATGTGAATTATATCTTAATGAAGCTGCTATCAAAAAAGATGGGAAAATGTTAGTAATATTTAACCATGTCAACCTATTTTACATGCAGGATAATACTTGGCAATTAAGCAGACGTTGCCAAGTGTCAGATAAAAAGAAAATCTCCAAGTCCTTGTTGAACAAACAGATGGAGTTTGTTTTCATAATAATATGCTTGATAAAGTGGCAGCATAGTTTATTAGTCTAGAAAAACAAGATATCTGAGCATGTAAGAGCTGGGGGAAACATACCACCCTTGGATTATCACATACTGACATGGGTCTTAATTGTTTTCTGGGTGTTATTAACCATGTTTCTCCAACTCACTTCAGATAATTTGCAGATGCAATTCTCAGATGAGCAGTGTGGCTTCCAGAGTTGTGTTTCTCATGTTTGTTTCTAGACAGAACCAAATACTGACATCCATTTAGTGTCCCTTCCTGGTAACAAAACAAGCACTACAGGTGCATTTTCCTTAGCAGGGCATATTTGGCCAGCATGTGGCTTATTTGGTAAGCATGAAAAAGGAAAAAGATGGGGACACAAATTAGGAGAGCAAGAAATAGTTAAGTTCTCTGGGAGAACAAGTTAGCTTGTGATGTTGTCAAATAGAATCAGTAATCTTAAGAGAATCTTCACCTACCTATTAATTATGTGTGGGATGTTACTCCCTGAGGGATGTTATTTAATGATGAATAATGGACTTAGGCATGATAATTGATGTATCATTGCCTGTGGTGACTGTTTTGGGTAAATAAGATGGTTCTGAGTTAATATTTTAGAGAAAAGAAAGAGATGGGTGGGGTACACTAGGATGACCATGTAAGCAGCTGCAACCAACTTAAGTAGATGTTTCTATAAAAGTCGTGACGATTTCACTAAAGACATATGAAATCACCTATTCATCTACCAAGAAGACAATCTAGGAGAAATCAGAGAACAAATCAAACCACCCATAAGACTAGCAGTCAGAAAATGGAAAGAGCCCACTCTACTCACAGACTGAATTATCACTGGATTCCAGGATTCACAAGAACCTAAAGGTCAGAGAGTTCAACCATCTATGTAAATTGTTGAACTACAGGGAGGAGGAAATTTTCAGTATCTTACTGCCAACACCACCAGATAGAGCAGGCAAGTCATGAGGTAGAATGAGAAATGGTGAGGGACAAGTAACTTAACTCTGGTTAATATTCTCTGGCCCTCCCAAGGCATGTCCCATAAGCAATACAGTGTCCAACTGTATTACAATTGGTTCCCGAATATGAGAAGGATGTGCCCTTATCTCTTTCTCCCTTATCTCTCCTGTGGGCCCCTGATACCAAGAACTGAGAAGTCCTCACTCTGATCAACTATACATAACCTCTACATATAAGAGATCAAGAGATAGCTTTCCTGACATGGATATATGTATTCCATCTACCTTTACTAGAACGGTGTGTGTTTTAATAATTGGGTTACTTTGTTGCTTAAAAGTTACTTTGTGTTTTATTAAGCCTGTGTTTCAATGCACACACAAATGTGTGCACACACAGTCACACATACTAATCCAAGATGAAGAAACACCAAAATGCTACAGTGGTTATCTCTGTGGGGGAGAGTTGACAGGCAAATTTCATTTTTGCTCACTTATGTCTTTTACTTTTTCTATAATGAACTGTATTACTTGTATAATTTTTTTATTTAAAAAGAAAGTTTTTAAGAAACTAATACATACATTGCTTTTGATTCCTAAAGACTGATCACTGAATTCCACTGGTGTTAGTTAAGTCCAGAGTATCTCCAACCATTTTCCCTATGACCCTCCCCCCACATTTGGTAACTAGTTATTTCTCTGATCACAGAGCCCTGTTGGAATATTTTGTGTTATTTCTTCCTATAGATGGACTCCCCAAAATTGTGTTTGGAATAAAGCAATGCCCAGTGAGTTTTCCTGTAGATGTTATTAGATTTCTTATTAAATTGGAACCACAGCACCATCAGTTACCTACCAGACAGTGGTATACAACCTTGGGACTTGGGGTTAATGAGAAACCTAGCCAGGAAGCAAAGACTCTTTTGAATGTAATGGATAGTGGGTTAGATAGCTCAAAGTAGAAAGTGGAGCACATTGTATAAAATTCAGACTGCAAATCTTCACTTTTGATGATGGTATCTGAATCAAACTGGCCTGGTCTTTGTGATTTTCATTTCTATATTGTGGGAAAATGGTATTGCCCTTAAGCTCTCTTTGGTCCTGTCTCATTGTATTGAACCTAGTGATCAGAGCAAAGAAAGAAGGACTGAATCTAGTTGATTAGTGAGCATGCATCTCCTCAGATCACTAGGTTTTGGATCAGCTTCAATCTGGATGTGTTAGTTTTAATCTGAGTGGAATCTTGGTTTCTTTACCAAAAATCAAGTTTCTAATGCAGTTTTCATTAGCTCTGAAGTTTGGCCCCCTGAATCTGCATTATCACCTCTTTCAGAAATCTTTTCTGGTATCTTTAGCCTTCTCAGGCACAGCTCCAGGCTTTAAACCTACTTATCTGCAGGTTCCAGATATATCCCTCCTGCTCACGTTCTTCGCCATTGGCCAGTGGCAGAGATCTTGAAAACTGTATGCCATCCATAGAGGGAGCAGGTGTTAGACACGGGTTTCAGCATGAATGTTTTAATCCCTACCCTCTAGCTGGAATTGTACAAACCTATAGTGAATCAAAGATTATGGTCAAAGGGAAGAAAAAATTCACAGGTAGTTATAATACAGATATAAAAGGACTACTATTGGGGAAGCACAAGGAGGTATGGGAGTACCCAGTTTGGACTTGAGCTGGGGGGGAGGCAGGAAGGCTTCTCAAAGGGTTTCCCCTCTGTGATTCTGGACATAGCACTATCCCAGTGCCTTCCACATTATATGCAGATGATCTCTTATTGTCTTTTTCCCCACCGCACTGAAAGCTTCCCCAAGAATGGAAACTTAGCCATCTTTAGATCCTTAGCACACTGCCTGGCACATAGTATACACATATAAATGTTTGTCAAATGGAACCATTCTCTTTTATTTCCTTCATTTCTTTGTTTTTGTAGTAACAGCTTTATTGAAACATATTCCACATACCATAGACCTCACACACTGAAAGTGTACAAAACATACCCATGAAAAACAATGGTTTTTCATTCAGTAGTTTTTGGTATATTCAGAGTTGTGCAACCATCAACACTATAGAATTTCAGAACATTCTTGTCACCATGAAAAGAAACTCTGTACCCATTAACAGTTATTCCCCATTACTCCCTCCCGCCAGGCCTTGTCATCCACTAATCCAATTTCTTTCTCTATGAATTTGCCTATTCTAGACATTTCATAGAAATGAAATCATGCAATATGTGGCCTTTCATGTCTGGCTTCTTTCTTTTAACATAATGTCTTCATTTCATAAGTGTTCATCCATGTTGTAGCCTGAGTCAACACTTCATTCCTTCTCACAGCTGAATAAATTCCATTGTATGAATGTACTACCTTTTGTTTATCCATTCATCAGTTGATGGGCATTTGGGTTGTTTCCATCCCTTGGATATTATAAATAATGCTGCTTTGAACATTCCTGTACAGGTTTGTGTGTGGACACGTATTTTCAGTTCTCTTGGGAACACACCTAGGCGTGGAATTGCTGGGTCATATGTAACTTTATGTTTAGCCTTTTGAGGAACTGCCAAACTATTTTCTAAGGCACATTTTACATTTTTACCAGCAATATATAAAGGTTCAGATTTCTCCATGTCCTTACCAACATTTGTTATTGTCCACCATTTTTATTATAACCATACTAGAGGATGTTAAGTGGTGTCTCATTGTGGTTTGGGCTTTGCATTTCCTTGTGGTGCTGTTCAGCATCTTTCATGTTCTTTCCTTCATCTTCACCTTTTCTTCTCTTGCTAAGGAATGACCAGGACTGGAAGTACACAACTCAGTTTCCTACACGTGCGCCTACCAAGGGAAGAAACCATGCCTTACTTGTTTTTATATTCTCAGCACCAAGCACAGTGCTAAGCACATAGTACATGCTAAATAAATGTTTTCTGAATTTATGAATAGATGAATGATTGAATAAACACACAAATCATTCCAGTCCCCTTTTTTTCTGTCCCAATCCCTCCCAGAATGCTCTTTTTTAAAAATGTCTGATGGAAGTTTTGAACTCTTAAAGCGAATTCAACAGATGACTCATGGTTTGCATGATGCAAAAGTAAACTAAGAAAAGCTGTGATATTTAAGAAAATAATCCTGTACATTACCAGATCTCACTCTGAAGTCATTTGTCTCCCTCCCAAGAGGGGCCATTTTTCTAAAATAAAATCTGAGCAAAGTAATTTCTAAGAAATTGTGAAAAGGACTCATTTTCTTCTGTTTTCTTTGTGGATTTTTTTCTGAAATGTAAGCCTTCTGTGACCTAGTTTAATAAAAGATATATGAAAATGTCATGGTAAAGCATACAGCAAGTCATCTGTCATTTCAACCTGGCTAATCTTTATTGAAACCGTAAGAGCTTACCAAGTCAAAAACTTCATAAGGGGCCATGATCTGGGAAAGGAATGATTTTGTTTTCTCAGCCTTTCCCTTCTCCACATCCCAACAAAGCAGACCTTATTTTGATTTCTGCACTCATCTAAAGATACGTGCTTCAATGGTAAACCACTGATACCATATGAAACTGAATTTGCCCTTTAGAATCAGTTTCTTGTGTTTGAACATTGTCTACAAGTGAAGGGGAAGAGGCAAAGACCGGTGGGAAGTAGGCTGCTTCTGTTTGTTTTTTAAACTTTAGTTTCCTGGGTCAAAGAATTTAAACTAATAAACCAATAGTACACTAACAGAGTTATCATGGTTGGACTTTCTTTTTTTAATTAATAAGTAGAACCTCCATTATTTCACATCACCCAGAATTGTTGGGTTTTGTCTCATAATGGCACAAGTTTACCAAAAAAAATTTTTTAGATGGCTTTGTTCATTCTACTTAAAGTTAACTGTCTATTTTTAGAAAAAGACAAGCATTACTTATACTAGAAGTTAGGAGATCTGGTTAGAAGATCTCTGCTTTAATTTCTAGTGTGACCCTCAGGAAGGCCAAGCAAACCTCTGAAAGTCTGTTCAGCTCAAAATTACTTGATGATCTCCAAGCTATAAAGTTTTCTGAATTTATTGCATGGTGCCTTGATTCCAAAGTGGATCCAGTCTTCTAAGAAAAAATTCTGAAAAAAGGCTTGCAAAAGAGATTATGTTCTCCCAGAACCCAGAGCACTCCAGATGTCTCAAATCTTGGCCTCTCTGTATGATTCATTGGCTCCAAGAGCCTTCAGATATATTCCCACCTGCAGAGCAAGAATGATCACACCTATTTCTAAGGCATTCTGAAATCCTGGGCCTCCTATCCAACTCTATACGTATGAGAGAATGTAGCAGATAAGTATAAGATACGGAGGAAGTATATGAAGTCAGGGAAAGACTTCAAAATTTTTCTTGTTAAATATTTTATTTACCTTTTATATTTAAAACTAAATGATGACAAGATGTAAACACTAAAGCGCAAATTGGATTAAAGTGTATAAAACAATTTGGTCCTGCCTCCTCCCTCATGCGCCTTATCTCCTGTCCTCCTTTTATCCTCTGCCAAGCTATGGTGTGTCTTTGACTTTAGCGTGATATTTTCTCCTCACATTCCTCTTTTCTCCTTCTTCACAGGGTACATCCCCAGTTATTTAGACAAGGACGAGCTATGTGTAGTGTGTGGTGACAAAGCCACCGGGTATCACTACCGCTGCATCACGTGTGAAGGCTGCAAGGTAATTGCCCTGGGACCAGTGAGCTCGGAGCTCAGCCCAGCTCTAGTCCCCGTCCCAGGATTCCACCAGAATGCAACATGAAGTTTAAGTTCAAATTAGAACCAAATTCCAACATTCACGGCCTGTGATCATCCACAGCCTGTGTCTGGCTGTCCTCCTCAATTTTTGGCATGTTTAAGAACTGAATTTATTTATTTTTCCCAAATCAACAATAACTAAATGGATTTGCAAGAGTGTAATGTCTGGCTTTTAAGACAGGGAGAGGGGAAAGAAAAAAAAAAAAGACAGGGAGAGAACTAATAAGATGAAAAGAAATTAATATTCTCACTGTGAATTTAAAAACGCATAGATGTTTTATAATATATTAGCCCAAGAAATAACCATTTCTCCTCTTGTTTTATCTCCAGTGGTTAAGGACACAGAACATACTCTACCACATGCTATTAATCTGAGTAAATATGCCCACTTCTGTTTATTTTTTTAATATGCTCATTTTTAAGGGTTCCATTAGAGAGTATCTTTGAGGCTACTTAGATTCAATTATGTTCTGAAATTATCCATATTGGCTTTCTGCACAGCCTTCAGCCAGTAAATGAATTCTGGGCATCCATCAGCTAATTTTATGCTCTATAGACCCATCTACAGGAGATACTTGACAAGAATACACCCATGATCAACAGTTCACTTCCCAAAAGTGAGCCTAAATTTGCCTACTTACACTCTTCATCATCAAAATTAAGATGAACTTTCTGGCAAATATCTTTTGGCCCAACAACCTAGCCTAGAAAAGAAAGTCTACTATAAAAACAAATAAAGCTCAACCCAGTGCTAGATCCAGCGTTCAGCTAATGTTTTATATATGAGGAAGTATATTAAGTCAGGGAAAGACTTCTTAAATGTTTACTTGCTAAATGTTTTATTTACTTTTTATATTTAAAACCAAATGATCCCAAGATGTAAATCCTAAGGCAAAGATTGTATTAAACTATATAAAACGATTCAGTCTTCCCTCCCGCGACCCACCTCACCTCCTCCTCTCTGTTCCCCTCCTTCAACTACCCCCGTTTCCTCCTAACCTTTGACCCTGAACCCCCAAAATCAGCATGGTAGCTTGGTTTCAAGGTAAGGTGCCCCATTTCTTAATGGAAGATTTTCCATGCAAATTCCCTAGCTTTTGTGCATGAAATTCGGAAACACTTAGCAGAAGCCTGCTGGAAGTGTTGAACTGATACAGCCACGGGAATCAGGACACATCAGGGCGTTTCTAAGTTCCCAAGGCCCTATATCTGCAAGATTTTTGTAATGTGATGTAGTGTGCTCTCATTCATCCAGACACCTTTGATCTGGAATTTGTACCTTTTAAAAAAGATTGTGCTAAATATTGCTATTACATCCATGAAAATAATCTTAAGGAGTTTAATGGAACCAAATACAAGTAAGTCCTGACTGTTTATTAACTGGGGGACTTGCAGACTGTCTCTTGAAAGCACAGTTTTATTGGCTTGATTTGAAAGTAATAACACTGTATTACTTTAGATATGCTCTCTCGCTTTGAAAGCTCAGTAATTCAAACAGGCCTTTTTTCTAAAGTAGCCCCAATTCATAAAGCTTCGCCTACCTGATTATGTAGCATTGAGATTCTTTCAAATCAGTTCCTAATGGTAAATTTTGAGTTCTGGGAGAGACTCTAATGAAAATTCCATTTAATACTCAACTCCCAAAGTGACTCTAAAGACCAAATGTGCCTTACAGAGAACTTAATGCTTATTAGTGATTGACTTAAACAAATGGAGAATCAAGCCTATTAACCTGTGTCCCTGCTTCATGTATGTCTTCATGATGATCAGGAAATCCATTAGCCTCTTTTTCCAAGATCACAGCATGTTTGGGGCCTGATTCAACTGAGGTTTACCTAAAAGAAGAAATCATGTAGCAAAAAGCTAGATTTTTTTCAGCCTCTGTCCCTTTATCTCAGATCAGAATCCTGTTTCTAGAATTGCCTCCATCATAAAATCAGAAAGCAGCTTCCCTGGGGTAATTATGCAGATCATGCATTTAATATAAAGACAAAGTATCTTGAAAAAAGACAATGGAGTTTTTCAAATGAAACACAGTTTTTAAGAGTGGCCAAAGATAAAAAGGGTTATGCTTCACATACTGTTTATTCAAACCGGCACTTTAAAAATATTTCTACACCATACTTGCAGTGTGTATGTCTTTTTTGCCCATTTTTGCCCTGAAGACAGCAAAAATCTTTTGGAGCTGTTTTGTCTGTTTTGATGAGCCAGTTTTTCATAGAAAGAATGTTGATACTTTCCCACAATAAACTATTTTTTTAAGAAAGATTCGTAGCTTATAGCAGTTGCCCAAATATCGACACTTAGCTCCTTATCACACTAATCAGGGCATCGTCTCAGACCACTAAGAAGTAGATCCAGTTCTTCTCAAAATGCAGAGAAACATGTCTGATGTTGATTAATAAAAGAAAAACCTCTCCTCACCAACAAATCATCAGTGAAATATATGGCCTTACTTAGTCCCTGGGACATGTCTTTTGTTAGCTCACCTCTAAAAAGATTTTTGTAGGTAGACTATATTAAATATTTTCTGTTGGGTTCATTTCCAAAAGTTAATTTTTGTCACTTTTTAAAATTAAGGGATCTAGCACCTTTACATTTACTCAAATGAAGTGATCCCTCATCATGTGTCAAATATCCTTCTATTATAACCTAGGGGAAGCCAACATCTTAAAGGGGATTTGGTCCATGAAGCGCCCGAGAAAAGACATCAGGGAGAAGCCATAGAAAAGATGGTACTATTAGGGCGCCTGGGTGGCTCAGTTGTTAAGCATCTGCCTTCGGCTCAGGTCATGTTCCCAGGGTCCTGGGATCGAGCCCCGCATCGGGCTCCTTGCTCTGTGGGGAGCCTGCTTCTCCCTCTTCCACTCCCCCTGCTTGTTCCCTCTCTTGCTGTGTCTCTCGCTGTCAAATAAATAAATAAAATCTTTAAAAAAAAAAAAAAGAAAAGAAAAGAAAAGATGGTACTATGAATAGCAGAGCCTGCTACCCCAACACCTTTCTCGACATAAGCAAAGTATAAATTATTTCATTCATTCCATGTAAAGGTTCACAGAGTAGCCTTTTTGGAAAAATGAATGTTACCCCAGTGTCTGGTATACCATAGCTCGTTCTCTCCTTAGCATTGTTGGACTCTTTGGTCTGCTCCCCGCTTCCAGAACAGGAGTCAGCGTCAGAGTATGTGTGAGAAAAGGGTCTCCCCCAACAACTTTCCTATCCTCCTAGCAGCACACTTTCTCCCTGATGCCCTGGACTTTGGTGCTCCCACCTCTGGGGAAACTCTGCCTTCTCCAGAAGGAGGTATGCTACCCAGCCGCTCTCCTCCCTGTCTGTGACACATGTCTTCTTGCCAGGAATCTCCAGGGTTTTTTTGCTCTCCGGCAGGGATGACCCATGAAGGGTGGGTTGGAGAGAGGGCGGCAGAGGTAGAGTAGAGAGGGTCACAGGGCAGCTTGTCCTTCAGTGCTGTGCATGCCCTGACATTCACGCTGTAGCAGGATGAGCCCACCTTGAATACCCAGGGAAACACACCGCCAGCATGACAAAGACCTGCCCATGTGTGATTGAGTGAATCTTATAACACGATAGCAACATCATTCAAACTAATGGGCATAAGTGTTTAAGGATACAAGACCCAAATAATAATGGGGCCGTTTTCCTGTTAGACCTTGAACAATAGAAATGATAAGGGATTTGCTCACATGTCCCCAATCAAGTTCATTAGTTTCAGTCATGGCTGTCATTTTTCTATTTTATCCTGCTTTGCCCAATATAAAATCCTACCTTTGACCTTTTCATTATAAGGTAGAGAGCTCTTATGTCTGAGTGCATATGCAAGTGGTATATGTACAAAATCAAAGCCAAGAAAAGTTAAATAGGATCATTCAAATTTGGGTTTAATCTAGGCCAGCTGGTATGTCAGTCCCTATTTATGTAACAAAGTTAGAGGTCCCTTTAAGCTTTAGTAGACAGTATCCTTCAACATTTGTTTTTGCCTTGCTAGTCTACTAAAAAAGATAAAGGCGGGGAATGCTATTTATAATCTGTTCATCTAAAACATTTAAATAATACAGTAAAATTGGATTCAGTTTATATCATATAAGCAGTTAGGTAAACAAGACTTGGAGTCTGACTCCTCAGCTCTAGGCTGAGTTTCCCAGTGTACTTACCACATGATTTGGGGCAAGTGATTTAACCTGTCAGAGGCTTAGTTTTTTAATACCTACCGTGGAGATATTAAGAGTACCTACTTCATAAGGTTGTAGAAGAGACAGAAGGATATGGAAGGTGTCTACAGCGCTTTGCAATGTGCCCCTTACAAAAAGTGCACGCTTTCTGCCATCATGAGTGCTACAATACAGAAGCACTGTTGCCAAGATGGGAGTACCATGTCCAGGAAGGTTCTGCTAGAACACACCTTCAAGAAGGTTTATGTCACCTAAACCTGGACTACATGGCATCCTCAGCAGCCTTTATGGTGGCCCTCTCCCATGCCTTAAGAAAGGAAGACACCTATTGAACTTCAGGGAGTATGTCTACCAACACTGGAGAGGAAGAGTACTATGAAAGGAAAAACCCCAATGCCGTGAGCACTGAGAAAAATTGGGTGGAGAGTCTTGAATTTTCTACTCCCCAAGTACTGTTGTTTCAAGGGTTATCTGAGCTGGCCATGGGCATTTCAAGAGTTAAAAACAAGAACTAAACTAAATCTCTAAAGGCTGTTTAATTACTAAATAATTGAATTATTAATTAATAGAGTATCACAAGTATCCAGCTCCTTTATTCTCCAGTACAAAGTGTAGCAAGGTTCTTCACAGCTTAACTTAACAACACAATTATGGCCCTCTATGAAATGAAATAATGTAATTTATTTATATTACTCAGTGTTTAGAAAAAATAAAAATGAACACTAGATTTTCCCACTAACCTCTTTTCCTTACTAAATGCCAAAAAGATACTGACTCTGTGTGTAGGCCTAGACATTTCCTTCAGCTCAGATTTAGAATTCTTTAGATTCAGTTTGGGCTAATTGCCCTATATGTGAATAGGTAGGAGCTACAGGTCCATACCCAGGTAAGGTCCAAAACAATCCATCACAGTTATATGGACACAAAATTCTGGAGTCATTTATTTCTAGAAAATATGAAACTGCTGTCTTGGGTCTTTCTTTCCCATGTAGGGTTTCTTTAGAAGAACCATTCAGAAAAATCTCCATCCATCCTATTCCTGTAAATATGAAGGAAAATGTGTCATAGACAAAGTTACGAGAAATCAGTGCCAGGAATGTCGCTTTAAAAAATGCATCTATGTTGGCATGGCAACAGATTGTAAGTAATCTTCTTCCTTTGTTTCATATTCAAGGAGTGTTCATTGGGGAAAGATTTGATTTAAGGAGATCAACCAGGCAGAAAAGAAAGCAGAAACCCATGTGGATAGAGAGAAGATCCCTAGCACTCCCACAGACCCCTCAGTCCCAGCTACTGCTGGGTGGTTTCCATCCTACCCCTTCCCTATCAACTTCTAACTCTCAAAGTATCCAGACTACACGTGAGGGGGAGTGATTAAATTATCCCTATCACATTTGCAGGACTGTTAGCAATACTCTGTTCACAACAGATTACAAATGAGCGGTCATGTCCAGTCCCCTTGATGAGGCATAGTTTTATGTACGACATTCATGTGGTGAGAGCCTCATGGACTAGTCCTGATATTTTTCAAAAGCAGAGACAGGAATTTATTTTGTGGACATTTTTGGAGATGGGGCACTGGCAGGAAACATCGTGTTCAGTAATTTTTGAAGAATGTGAAGTCGAGTGCTATTGCATGAGTCATCCTGCCGTTGGTTGTTTGTTATATTTTTAGCCCATAAAAACATTCTAAGCTCCAGTCCTCCTACCCAGTTTTCAAAGTGCCACAGCATATGGTGGTGAGATTAGCCACTGGAGTCTCTTCTTCCCGCACCGTGCAAGGGATTTACACCAGTCACTTTAATTAATCTAATAATAAAGTAAGAATTGTGTCATTCAGAATGTGTGACCTCCGTTTTGCCAGGCATCAGGCTTAATGGTTTCTATTGGCATAAGTGTTTTGCACCTCAATGAAAATTTCCAACTTTTAGTTTAAAAAGGAAAGGAAAGAATGTAATGAGGATTTTCCTCAGGAAAGAGGAAATAATCACAGCTCACATTTATGTGAGAAACAGAGTACTCTGAGCTAGAACAACAACAACAAAAAGTCTGTGAAATGTCCTGCTTTGCCCAATAAAGTAGACAGAATGGGGAATCTTTAAAAAGGAGGAGGGTTGTTTGAGGGCTTTAGGCTGGAAATCCTGGGTTAATCCCCACTTCTGGCTGAGTGTGTTGTCTTCATCTTTTAAAGACTTTTAGCCATTGCCAACAATATGCCTGATAAGAATATGTGAAAATGATTGACTAGAACCGAATATTTAGATGTGTCACCCTAAGGGACTGTTACTATTGTGTCCATTTCATTGTTTGATTGAGAAGTTAAAAATAGGAATGCTTATAAAGTTAAAAAAGCTCAGCGTTAATCTGGCCTGGGTGGAAATTAATTTTGAATGCACCCTGCAAGGTATTATAAGAGCTCAGGCTTTATAATCAGAAAAACTGTTGGAGTCCCGTATCTGCCACTTACTAGCTGTGTGACCATCAGACCTAACCTTGGGCTTCCCTTCGGTGAAATCATCGCCTATCTTGCAAGTTGTTTTCAGGATTAAATTAGATAATGCATGTCAAATGCCACAATCCCTGGCATAGAGGAAGCATTTGGGAAACGGGGCTATGAGTAGAGTCCACTCCTCATCCCCCCTTTAATAAGGGAACCAAAGTGACCTAACAAGGCTCATTCACATTTCCCACATTTGCCATCATTCACGGGATTTGGATGATCCAATCCAACCTGGATGACCTGGGGTTTCATTATTCTGTTTGTGGATTAGCTGAGTACTTTTGGTTCTCTTCCTCCTGCTATGTTTGCTTTTTTTCTTTTCCTACCAGGTCACACCTTCATCAAGAAATGGCCCTAGGACAATGATGTTGTAGAACTGGAATCAGGAGTCCTGGGTCTTGCCTTGGCTCTGCCATGAACTTGCTGTGTGACTTTTAGGCAAGTCATGATCTCTCTGGATCAACTTCCTCCTCTGTGAAAGGAGGGAGTTGGGCTAGATAATACCGAAGGTTCTTTCCAGTTCTAAAATACTATGACTCAGTAGCATAAAACCTGAGGCTTTCCATTCCATTGATGGTTACTAAGAGTCTGGTAAAATGGTTTTGTTTTGGAAAATAACCCAGAAGTAGAGGTTTCTTGTTATCTGCCCTTCTTATGTCCCTTTTGCATAAGTGGTAAAAGTCATGGCTCTATGTACTGACCACTTGTAGTACGTTAGCACATTGAATACCATGTGAGGTGGGATTGTCAATCTCGTTTTATACAGGAAGATATGAAAGCTCAAAGAGCCTAAGCAACTTGCCAGAGGTCACACAGCTAGAATGTGGTAGTGTCAGGATTCAAACCCAGCTCTTTCTAGATTCCAAAGCCTGGGCTCTTTAACCACCATTGAGGGTAGACCAGGTATAGACTAGAGCAAAGTAAGTACCTGGGCAGCCTGAGATAGACCGAGCCTCATTCCAATGAACCCTTGAGGGAACTAATAAAGAGTTGGGGTCCTTTTTATCTGAGGAAGAGATCATTAGCCTCCTGTTTACCACTCCAGAACTTTAATTTGAAGTTCGTTTTACTAAGAGCCATTTGAGGGCAAGAGAGGAGGAACAGAGATTCTAAGAGTGAATCCAGATGATTGGCTATAATCTCATATTGACTGAGTACAGACTCATCTGGGAACCCATGGGTAGGACAGATTTTACCTCCCTCTGCTTCCTTCTTCTTTAGAGTCACCTTCTGTGGGGTTGGGACGCCCATTGTCCAGCTTCGCCCAGAGTTTTGTTTTGAAAAGCTGACCAGACATTGGGAGTTTGGCACTAAGTCTCATATCGGACCATAGCTAGTCAATGGCAGTTTGCTGCCGAGGGGAGAAAATACCCCAGTGTGACCCACCCTGCAGGACGTGCTCAGCCATCTGCGCATAGGTGGTCTGGGGTGTAAGCGCAGTCCGCCACATGTCTGCGAGTGTCCGCGTGTTTTGTCTCATCTTTCCTCTTCTCCCAGTGGTACTGGATGACAGCAAGAGGCTGGCAAAGAGGAAGCTGATTGAGGAGAACCGGGAGAAGAGACGGCGGGAAGAGCTGCAGAAATCCATCGGGCACAAGCCAGAGCCCACGGACGAGGAGTGGGAGCTCATCAAAACTGTCACTGAAGCCCATGTGGCCACCAATGCCCAAGGCAGCCACTGGAAGCAGAAACGAAAATTCCTGGTGAGGCTCCCTGGCACAGCTAAATATCAGCTGCATGCTCCACATTTTCTCCTTCAGCTCACTCAGCCCTCATCACCCTGGTGGGATGCTGGTGTGACTGCCCCCATTTTACTGATAGGGAAACTGCATTCCCAAGAAGTCAAGTGACTTGCAGAGTCAGGATTTGAATCCAGGGCTGTCTAAGAACAAAGGTCATTCCTCTCAATTGTTGCTTGTGAGTCACTAAATTTTAAGTAGCTTTTAGGCCACATAATCTGTTTGCTTTTGCTATTAATAAGGCCAGCCTTAAATCAACTGATCAGTAACATTCTTTACCTGTCAGCTTTCCCCTTTTACACCCATTTCTTCTCCCAGATGCCCATTTATATAGTTAGTCCTCTAAACTCACCCCAAGATATCCCCTTTAGAACAATCCCTAGGATGAAGTAGCCCATATCTCAAATGTATTTTTATGTCAATAGAAGTCAAAATGTTGAGCTTAAAATAAATGAACTTGAGTCCAGGAAGACTAGGGGAATGGGGAGTAGGGAGGGTGTTTGGGGGTGGGGATATATAGAGAAAACAGGCTTTTGTGGGCCCTTGGAAGTTCAATGTTTGATGTTTTTATAAAAACTAACAACTGTGAAAGTCCTTCCCATTCATTTCTTCTTTGGACCTCACAATGCTTTGGGTTAGGCTGGAATTACTATCCCCATTTTACAGATATGCAAACCAAACCAAAGGCCTTATTTAGTTCACCCAAGTTCACACTACTAGAAAGTGGCAGCCAAGCTTAGAAGTCCAGATGGACTATCCCACCCCGCCACCACCAGCTGGTGTTTGACCATCTCAGAAACTGACCTTTCCACTTCCAGGCCTGATTTCAGAGTAGTGACCGAGCTGAATTTCAAATAAAGTGGAAGATTTGGGGCACATCTGGACTTCTAAGGAACTTTACACTTCAGTTTTCTCTACTCCAAAAAGAGAATGAATACTAGTCTAACTAAAACCATTTCAGTGGTCACAAGGGTGCTTCCTTCCAGACTCTAAAGCTTTGTTCTTTTGTTCAAAAAAAAAAAAAAAAAACATTTATTGAGCAGCTACTGTATGCTAGGAAGTGAATAAGTCAGCTCTATTCTGGTGGAGGGAGAAAAACAGTAAGGATTAAACAAACAAGATGAATACAGGTGATGGTATGTGCAGTGAGGAAAACAAACATCATGATGGGACAGAGTGATAAACAATTGGAAGTGGAGAGAGACTTCCCTTCTCTGACAGGGTGGTCAGAAAGGTCTCCCTGGGGAGGTGACATGAGCTGTGTCTGAAAGCTAAGAAACAAATTCTATATGGTAAAATCCAGTCAGATCTCTTTATGCCTTGTGGTCTCTTTAGCAAAGATGACACTATTGCTAATGATTAAAACCAGGTCTGCACCTTTAGCTCAAAGGCTCCTAATGCTTTTCATCAGTCTGATCATCTACAGAAAGAACCAAAGAATGTATAGCACAGGTTGATTTGCCATTAGTTTTTTTGTCAGGGCCATGAGGTTATCCAGGAACTAGAGTTTTCTTTGGGAAGCTGACATTTACAGAGCAACTGTTTTATCCACCTGTCTCCCCTCCTCAGTGGAGCCAATGTGAAATGTATATTTTGTAGATCCTTGGTCTGTTCAAGAAATTGTTCCTCTTGGTCCAAATACAAAGAACTGCTTCTCCAGGCCATTTTTTCTTAAGAGTGGTGCTGGGGTCACAGTCCCATCTGTGTCTACAATGAGCTTCATTTCTATCAGCCAATCCCCTTCTATGACTGGGATCACCCCAGCATCTCCTCAATGGAAGGACCATGTCCATTCAGTATTGTCACTTCATTGTCGATCACATGTGTGGTTGAAACTTGTGGTAGCTCTTGTCAAAGATGGCTGCCTTGAGATCCTTTCTTCCCTGTAGATGCAGCTCATTTTCTCCCATGGAGAGGTGAAGTCTATTCCTCTCTCTCTCACTGAACATGGGCTGGGTGTGTGATTACTTTAAGCAACAGATTTTTAGCAGACTGACTTTTAAGGCTGAATCTGGTGCCAGACCAGACATCAGAAATGTGGGTAAAGAAGCCTACAGATGACACCAGCCTCTGCTGCCATTTGAGGACAACTGTATGAGGGACCCCAATGAGAACCACCCAGCTGAGCCCATCAACTCTAAGCAACAGTAAAAATCTGTTGTTTTAAGCTACTAAGTTTTAGGGTAGTTTGTTACACAGCGTAGATAACCAGAACAGAACTCAATAAATATTTGTGAAACAGAATGTACAGTTCCACTGGCCCATCCTCAGAGACAGTACAGTTAAGCCCTCTGTCTCAGCCAGTTTACATATTTACACATCCCCCTTGCAGAAGGGTCACTCCGATTGCGTATGTATGCTCAGGATAAAAATTTCACTAAGTGGTGAATTATTCCTGCAAGGACATTAAGAATCCTTCATCAAAGGCAGCTTTGCTAAATGATATCCATGTCTGAATAGGCTTCTACACATTAGGATTTGTGTCTCCCATGTGGCTGCCTCTATTTGGCTTATAACACTGCTACACATATTATTTCATTTATTTGTATGTGATGATGGCCCATCTTCTTCTGAAAAAGAATTTGAAGAGACCTATTATGTTAATAATAGTATAGTAATAGGGGCACCTGGGTGGCTCAGTCGGTTAAGCGTCTGCCTTCGGTTAAGCGTCTGCCTTCGGCTCAGGTCATAATCCCAGGGTCCTGGGATTGAGTCCCGTGTTGGGCTCCCTGCTCAGCGGGGAGCCTGCTTCTCCCTCTCCCTCTGCCGCTCCTCTCTGCCCCTCCCCTCTGCTCATGCTCTCTTCTGAATCTCTCCCTCTTTTCCTCAAATAAATAAATAAAAATCTTTAAAAATATAATAATAGTATAGTAATATATCAGAAGGGACTAAAAATTATATGTTGTCATAGAAACTGGAAGTATTCATCTATCTGGAACAGGAAAATAACTTACTCTCCCAAAAGAAGATTCTTCATTTTCACCCTAACACCAGGACTCAAGTCAGAAATAGAGACTGGTGGTTTGACCTGGGTTTCAAATCTATATTTGTGTCTGTAGAAATGAGAGTCATTGGCAAATAAACTTTTTAAAAAGCCATGTAGATTTTCATAATAATTCCAAAGCCACTCTTTAAAACTACTTCCAAAAGCATTTAAATAATAATTTTCTAGTTTTCTCCAATCCGCCCAAATTCCTGATGGCACAGAAGTGCCCAATGTAACCACCCTTCGGGTGTGGTGACAGCAATGATGAAACAGAGAAGTGCACAGAGAAGAGAACAAGGGCCATCTGAGCCAAACAAGAGAAGCCGTGTTTCCACCATGGGTAATTCACTTCTACCCCTCCCAGGGGCAGGAAGACACTCGGCTTGGAGTAAACCCCATAGCAGCAACCATACTGTCTGTTGACATGGTGTTTTTATTCTTCTCCCTTCGTTCACATGCAAAGGTACAGCTTTGGATGGATTTTCCATGCAAGTATAAAATGTGACCATCAGAACCAGGGCTGGCCTGCCCTACTTTTCCCCGGCAGAGCTGCTGTCTGATTTCACCTATGCTCTGTTGGGAAAGCCTCAGAAAAGGGGCATAAGCAGAAGGGCCAGGCAGGATGGGTGATTTGGTCATAAGGCAAAAGCAATCAAGTCAGGAAGACTTCTATCGCCCAAAATTATAACTGCATCAGAAGAAGGCAGGGTCATATAGTCATGTGCATGGAGATTCAGACAGCCTGAGTTCAATGCTTGTCTCTGTTGCTTTTTTCTTTTTTTTTACATATATATATATATTTGTTGCTGTTGTTGTTGCTTTTTAGTTATGTGACTTTGGGCAAGTTCCTTCGCCTCTCTAAGGCTCGGATGACTTTACACAACAAGGTATAAAAGTTGTAGACATAAGTG
The DNA here is from genome assembly GCF_029215605.1 of Mirounga angustirostris. Lineage (NCBI taxonomy): Eukaryota > Metazoa > Chordata > Mammalia > Carnivora > Phocidae > Mirounga > Mirounga angustirostris. The sequence goes on along the minus strand of NW_026991709.1, from coordinate 137,406,124 downwards.
CTCAGCACATCATTAACAACCACACAAGTGGTTCCTATGTGCATTATCCCTACAACCCCCATCCTCACGTCCATCCCTGCTCATCCCAGGAAAAGGGAGAGCCTGTAGTAAGATGCCAAAGCCCAGGGACCTTTAACCACCATTGGTCTGGGCTTTCCTGCCCCCCCTTACAAAGGTGCAGGAAAATACCCTATGATCTCACAAAGGAAGGGCAGAGTCCTGTCTGGCCCCATCCCACTCTGCATGTGCCAGAGAGCTGCAGGTCCAAGCCAAGAAGCCCTCAGCTCTGAGCCAGCCGCTGCAAAGAGGCCAACGGGCAGCATCTGCTACTCACCTTGAATAATACTGATGAACAGTCAAAGCAGAAAGGCACCTAGTCTCCATTTGCGTATCAGCAGCTAGTGACACGACTGAGCTAGTAGAAGCCCACCCCCGCACACACCCCTGAATCTCTCCCTTTGTGCCCCCCCACCCCCTCCACTGCCCCCAAGGAGACATCCTGGATTCTTTATTGTCCTGCATCCCACATCCAGTCAGTCAGAAAGCCCTGGGTCCGGCTCCCAAGAAAGGTTTGAGTTCTTCCACTTCTCTCCATCTCTACTGCCGCCCCATGGTCCAGACCACTTCATGTCCTGCCCAGCTAGTGCTGCTGGCCCATCTCTTCCTCTGGCTCCCCACATCCCTATTCCGCATAGCAACCCAACAACTCCTTTCTCGGGACTTGGCACTGGCTTTTCCCTTTGCCTTAAATGCTCTTCCTCTGGTTCTCTGGAGGGCTGCCTTCTTGACATTCTTCCAGCTAAAGCTCACACATCACTTCTCAAAGAATCTTAGGCTGCCCAGCCTCTTTCTGACCCCCACATACTATCATCTGACCCCCACAGTCTAATCACAAATAGAAATTCTTCTGTGAGAGTATTCTTTTTATTTTTTGTCTGTCTTCCCTCAATACAGTGAAAATTCCTTGAGGGTACATTGTTCATTGATGTAACCTCAGCATCTAGAACCAGGCCTGGCCCCATAGTAGTTGCTCAATAAATATTGGTTGAACATGTATAAACATACATTTATTCACTCAATCAACCAACAAGCATTCTGTCCTCCACCTTTTAGCCCAATGTTTTCCACACAGTAGACAACGAAACTTAAAGTTTATGCCCCCCACCCAAGAAGTTCATATCTTACTATGTACCTACATAACTGCAATAAAAAATGACAGTAATAAATGCCTAAATGCCCTATGAGTGATGTACGTGGGCCACCATCTGTGTTCCAGTGAGATAGGCATCATTTCACACAGGTCATCTGGGAAGACTTCAAGGAGAAAACAGAACTTGATTGGGGTAGGATTTGGAATTGGCAAAGATAAGATGGAAGCAGAGACTTGAGAGAAAGCAGAAGTCCAGAGAAAAGGCAGCTCCAAACTGCAAAAGTGCAAAGCAAGTTGGGGAGGAGACATGAAGAGGTAGGCTGAGCAGGCTCAGGAGGCCCGTTAGGGCAGCCAAGGAAGAAGAAAGTCAGAATGAGAACTGGAAGCACCCCAGTGAGAAAGCTAAGGCAGTTTGAGCCAGAGGCAAAAACCAGGCTTTGTCCACAGTCTACCCTGGTGACTTCTCATCAGTACCTGAGCTTGATCTCAGCGCATGCTCACGTGTGTGGGGGTGGGTGGGTGTATGTGTGTGTGTGTGAGAGCAAATGTATCTCATGTTGTGTATTACAAGGCTATTAGCTGTACTTATGTATCTAATAGATTCACCTGATGCCAACTATTTGTACTCTTATTTCTATCATCTTCCAAATATTGCAGCAAATGATGTGAAAAATCCCTAGGGAAGTCACAGACAAGGTTGCAGTGCTCAACCTTAATTTCTCATACCTCATGTGTTAGGTCAATTCATAGACTCTATCTATCTATCTGTTTTTTTCTGGTATCCAAGATCCATTATGGGAATAAAGCTTGATATAATAAAAAGCTTTTACTTTGTATATGATTTTACTTCTAGCAATTGTATTTTCCATTAAATACCCAAAACCTTAAAAGTACATTTTTTTTTCTACCCTGATACTTATTTTTCAACAGAAAATCTTGTGAGGTGGTTACATTTGGAAGTTTAATTTTAATTAAAATTACCATATTTCCTTGTATAATTCCCGTCCTTTTTTCAAACCCTTAGATGTGCGATTCAAATGCTCCACGAGCCCACAGATTAAATGGAAATTTTTAAAATCGGTATTAACTTAGCAACATTTCAAAGGACACTGATTACCATTCAATACAATCAGTTTAGATCTATCAGTGTTCAATGACAAGACATTTGGCCAAACTATAAAAACATTAAAATATTGTTATTTTTTATTTCTAAAAAAGCTCACCCTATGTGTGTGTGTGTGTGTAAAACTTCTTTTCTTTTTTATTGTATGACCATGTTCCTTTTATCAGTTGATTTTCATAACAGAGTTGTAAAATAAGCAAGGCAGGTGAGATGAGCCTCATTTCTGGGGTGGGAGGAATTATAAAGACCAGCAAGGAGGTGAAGAATGCCAGGAGCAGCAGTGCCCAAAGGAGGACCTGACCTTTTCCCTCCACTCAGGCTGTGTGAGAAAGACAGTCAGCGAGAGAGAAAAGAGAGAAGGAAATTGTATGTGTGATTATTCCGTCAATTCTGTCTGCATCCAGAAAGCCAGCAGAGCAGTAGCCTCCCACGGGCTTCCCATGCCAACAGTTGCCCCAAAACATCGTCACTGACTATGGTAACATGACAGACTAGGTTCCTTTCCCATTCACTTGCTGCCCACAAAGCAAACAATGAAATAAAATAAAATAAAAAACAGAAGAACCTACTGGATAACCCAAAAAAGGTCAATGCTACCAGTTTGTTATGTAATATATATTAAAATCCTCCCCTGGGCTGTAACCACAGCTCCTACCACGCCTTTGGAGAGGGCCTGGGCTGCTCCTATTGACCCCAGTGCCCTAGTAACAAGTCAGTAAAAGAATCATCCTGTGCTTTTCGTTGTGCTAAAAATTAGACGTGAGCAATAATTGGGGAGGTGTGGGAAGAAAATGGTAACTGGATTACTCTGAGCTGGATGTGGTTACTGCCAGGCCAGTGGTTCTCAAAGTGTCATCCCAGACCAGCAGCATCAGCATGCCCTGGGAAGTGCAGATTCCCAGGCTCTGTGCCTGACCTACTGCATCAGAAGCTCTGGACATGGGCACCCATCAGGTGATTCTGATGCAAGTTTGAGGACCATGGCTGTAGGGAGGCCACAGTCTTGTCAAAAGCAGCGCCCTCACAACTCTGCAAGTGAGGGATTCAGCTTTGCTTGACTAGTTCTCGGTGCCAGATCCTCCAGCCCATCTCTGCCTACCGTCCTGCATCTCCCAACCCTGGGTGTGCAGTTATGGTCGGTTCACTGTGCTCTAGGCCATGGGACAGGCCTGAGTCTCTGATCCCTTTGATCACCTTCACAACTTCCAGCAAGGCAGTGGGAGAGGCCGGTAAGGGAAATAATAGGAGTAGAATTCTGCCCCCTGGTGTCAAAAGGGTACAGGTTGTGGGGCACCTGGGTAGCTCAGTCAGTTAAACATCTGAATCTTCATTTTGGCTCAGGTCACGATCCCAGGGTCGTGGGATTGAGCCCCATGTCGGGGCTGCACATGAGTGCTCCCTCTCTCAAATAAATCTTTAAAAAAAAAAAAAAGTGTATAGGTTGTAAAAGCCTTGAAGTAGGGGGTAGATGTGGGGTTCCTGGCAGATTGCTGTGTAGAGGCTGGGTGACCAATATCCAAGTCCTGGCCTCAGGGGATTGTTCTTAACCTCCTTGAGCCCTTTGTTTGCTCATCTGCCAATCAGGATTGTGTGAGAACTACTTGAGATCATGTGCTTCCTCAAAGGGGCTGGCTCACCTGCAGGCCACAGATAAATCGTAGTTATAATTATCACAACAACAAGAAAGGGCAACAGAGAGGATTGTCCCTGGCCGGTAACACAGGTGACGATAGGAGATACGTGAGAGACCGTGATGGTCTTGGAGCCCTCAGCTAAGGAGCTGGAGAATACCAGTGGACATCCGGGAGGCTAACGTGAGCACAAGCACCTGGGGGACTTGTTAAAATGCTGGTTCTGCACCATTAGATCTGGGGAGGGGCTGAGATTCTGCTTTTCTAACAAGTCCCCAGATGACACCCAAGCTGCTACACCACCCTTTGAGTAGCAAGGCTATGGCTTTTGTTCTTGGGCAAGTCAAGGGCAGAGAAGTGCCCCCGGGGACACTGAATACTAGTAATTAATACTGTCTGCCCGAAAGCTTGCCAAGTTTACACAACTCAGTTCCTACAGGCAACCTAGAGGTCTTCCCCTTCAGCCCTCCGAGACCTCCTCCAACTAGAATCTATAGGGCAGACAGGAACTTTGAGCCCCAGCAGCTGGATCAAAAGCAAGAATGAATCCATAGGGTGCTACTTGCCAATGATGTAGTAGACCTCTTCAGGTCCTGTTGGTGAGGTCCAGAGCTGAAGTCTTTGGTGCAAAAAGGTGATTTTATTAAAGCACAGGGACAGGACCCAAGGGTAGAAAGAACTGCTGCACTGGGGTTGTGAGGAATGGCTGATTATATACTTGGGAGTTGGGAGAGGTAAGGAAAAAGGGAGATGTCCAAAAGGACTTTTATATGCTGAAGAAGACTCTCAGAATACTGGAGGCCTTGCTATTGTCAAGCTCAGGTTGTTCTTCCCTCTAGCAAAGCATTAACATTGAGACAGTCGGACACTACATCAAAAACTGATGATGTATTGTATGTCAGCTAATTGAACATAATAAAATAAATAAATAAAAACTTAAAAAAAAAAAGACAGTCGGGAGTTTTCTGGAGGAATGTCACACATATCCCACCCAGGAGTCCAGGAGGTGGGGGGTGGTTAGGGGGTTGTCAGCTGGTGCTTTGTCTTCAGTTTGCCTCTTCTCCCTCCCCCCCAGAGCGTCCCCATCACACTCCTCCATCACAGGCCACACATGCCAGAAAGTGCAGGGCCCTGAAAATGCCACCCCAGAGCCCCTAGCACATATGTCACCTGGCATCCTTTGTGCATTCGGAAGCAGGACCCAAATTCCTGTTGTTTCTCTCTGCCTCCCTCTTTCTCTCACTTGCTTTCCCTTTCTTTAATTCTGCAGCAACAATTCTGTGGAACACTATCACCAGGGGTTATTAAAGCAATAGCCAAGACACATATCTTTGCTCAGAAAACTAAACTACGTGAAAACTGCATAGTTTGTTAATGAGCCAAGTGAAAACCGGAAATTGTATAGCGTGTCAATTCAGAAGAGATTTTCTGCCACATGAGAACGATGATAAATAAAGATCCCTTTAGGTTCTGCATTTAAATCTTTCTTGTTTCTCCTCCTTAGCCAGAAGATATTGGACAAGCACCAATAGTAAATGCCCCAGAAGGTGGAAAGGTTGACTTGGAAGCCTTTAGCCATTTTACAAAAATCATCACACCAGCAATTACCAGAGTGGTGGATTTTGCCAAAAAGTTGCCTATGTTTTGTGAGGTGAGGACACTGTTTTTCCTTCTGCGTTATTTTTCATTATAGTTCCATCAATTTCCAGGAATACGGAGTATTATTTATAATTTAATATTAATTAGTAGGGATTTCGTCATATGAAAGCAATGTCAGTACAAAATGAAAACGCACTGTTTCACTCTTATTCCCCTACCTTCTCTATTCAGTCATTCATTAGCTCATCCACATGAGGCTGAAGATCCTATCTATCCACTGGCTCCAGGCGTAGGGAAATATGACAGCAATAACTTCTGTTCATTTGGCACTTACGGTGTCCCAGTTACCATGCTCAACTCTGCCCACATTAAATCCAATCCTTATAATAGATTTGCAGGATAGCTTTAATTAAGCCCATTTTATAGATGGGGAAAACTAAGATCGAAGAGATTAAGTTAATTTATCCAAACACGGGGCCATGGCTTGAGTCTAAGTCAATATGCTTTCCATTACATATCCTAGCAAAACAGTTGTGTGGTTGTTTCCTCCTCAAAAATAAGGATCCCCCTCACAGAGCAAGGATCTTAACTTTGTAACTCTCCTCTCTTTTCCTACAAGGTCACACTTTCTTGCCCCGTCTTCATGGCACCCTGAAGAGTTCACCCACCTGAGCTCATAGGCTTTCCCTTTGGGACACCTCATCCCTCTTTCCTAACTTAGCAGTCCTACTATGTGGTGCCTGGAAGCATGGGCTCTGCAGTCAGCCGGATGGGCAGGAATCCTACATAAGTTATTTGGTGTCTTCAAATCTTGGTTATTTCATCTTTAAAATGGAAATCATAATAGTATTTACCTCTTAGAGCTATTGTAAGGTTTAAATGGGATCATATATGTCAAGTGCTTGGATAGTGCCTGGGGCCTAAGTTTATCCATAAATTCCAGCTGTTAAGGCTTCTGTTTTATCTATTACATTACCATCCTGCCTCTAACCTTCCTTTTTTGAATCAAGTGGAGAATTTTGCCCTTTGAAAAGCCATCAGGTGCCAATCTACTGCTCCTCCCACCTCCAAGATATCGGAAAGATATCACATACACAGGTCCACGGGCTGCTGTGAGCCTCCTATGTCAGCTACCCGAGTGAGAAGCAAATCTAGCCTCACCTAGAAAGAAGCCCTCTCCTCACCTGGAATGATTCCATCGGACCTTGGCTTCCAGCTCATTTGTGTCTTTGGGTTTGCAATAATGGGAGCCCAGTTGGATTCTGAGAGACCCCAGACACTGTTGGGGACACTTCTCATTGTCTGTTTTGAGCCTCCACAAAAGCCATATCCAGAAGGACAGAGCAGTGGGCTTCAGGATGCAGGTGTCTGACCCCCAGACCTAGCTGAGAGAGTGTGCCTCGATCTTGTCCCCCGCTTCACTGTGGTGGGGGCCAGGGTACCTGATGTGCTGGCTGGCAGCCCTGCAGTACCTCACTCGTACGAGCTACTCGTACCCCACCCCCAGAGGAGCTGGTGAGTCCTGGAGAAGGAATTTTGACATAGCTGTATTTGGTGTGGAGCTTCCCATGTCTCTGACCATCTTTTTTAACTATCATTTCTTAAAGTTTGGAAGGTTATTTAAAATAATATATTCAAGGGTGGCTCAGTTGGTTGGGTCTGCCTTCAGCTCAGGTCATGATCCCAGGGTCCTGGAATCAGAGCCCCACATCGGGCTCCCTGCTCAGCGAGGAGCCTGCTTCTCCCTCTCCCTCTGCCCCTCCCCCAGCTCATGCTCGCTCACACTCTCTCTCTCAAATAAACAAAATCTTTTAAAAAATTTTTAAAAATAACATATTCGAGATATTGATTCATGGTAACACCACCTAAAGATAAGTTACTGACATTTTGGAGCCTATTTTAGTCTTTTTCAATTATGTGTGTTTACATATATGTATATATACATGTACACACACTTACATGAAATATGAAACATGTTAATATAATTTATACCATAATGTACATCCTGCTTATGAAACTACTTTTTAAACTTTTTATTAAAGAGTAAAAGGCACATATCATAAAGGTGCAGCTCAATGAATTTTCACATACTCCACACACCCATGTAATAAACACTGAGGTAAAGAAACATTACCAGCACCCTGTTGTACCAGACTTTTTACCCTCAACAGTGGAACACACATCATTTAAAGGTTCTTTCACAAATAAGTTTTAGTGACCACATACTATTCTAAAGAATAAATCTACATAATTTAGGTTAACTGCTTTGACTAGACCTTCAGTTCATTTCCCATTTTTCACTAATATAAACCGTACAGTGAGCATCCTGGTGCCTATGCCCTGCTCACAACACTACTTCTTAAGGGCAAATCATAAAAGTAGAATTTAAGGACCAAGGTATACACACCTTTTAAGGCTTCTGAGATGTGTTGCCAAATTGCTCTCAAGAAGGGTGCATACTCTCACAGCTGTGCCAAGGGTGCTGGTTTCCTCTGACTCTGGGTGTCATCTTTCTCTTTCGTTCACTGGGTTGAGTTTTTCTTCCTGGACCTTTCTTGGTCCTCTCTCTCTGTCTCTGAGCTGTGTCCCTTGTCCCCATCCCTGGTGTCTGAAGAGAAACTCTGTTGAGGACACTACCCCTACAACTCGAGCTAGCCTATCAGTCATGTCTTCCCCCTTTGAATACCCATCAAAAATGTTTCTTAGAAAATGTAAAACTCATGTAAACCAACCACAGAGAGATATTTCAGTTAAAGAAGAAAGAAAAGAAGCTATCTCCACCACCAGTAACGAACACACCATGCACTTATGGCCATGGCAAGGATGAAGGGTCAACATGGAACTTTCGAGCATGGGCTATGGCCAGCTTCTCTCTTCGCGTTTCCCTCAGAAGTTTAATCCTGCTTCAAAGTCACAGTTCTATCTCTCTTTCAACCCTGATTTGTGTAGTCTCCAAATTACAAAAAAAAAGGGGGGGGGCTACTTTTACAGCAGAGATGCGTATGTTTCCAGTGTTTGTGGCCCCCTGAGGACCTTTAGTCTTTCTCACTCTCATTAGAACCCCAAGGCGGGAAACGAACTGTGTAGGCACCTGAGCTGCCTCTGGAGTGGGCCGGAGATCCCAGGTGGTCTCGAGATCCAGAGCTTTCCTGCCAGAGGCATTTGGGAGCATGTGTTGTTCAAATTGTACTCACAGTAATTTTCTGCTAAGACCCATGCCAACCCCCCAGCAAGGCTGGTGGAAAACCCAGGGCTTTGAAGGATCTAAAATCGCTGCTGACAGAACTGCCAAAAAACACACATTAAGAATCACTTCGGGAGTGCAGGGCACTCTTTGCCAATCGACCTGAATGATATTCTCCTAAGGAGACAGAAGAGCCTGTGGGAGTGTCCCTGCACCTCGGCCTGTCAGGCCCTTCTTGCAATGGTCTCACAGTGAAAGTATTGTGGCAGGTGACCAAGATCATTTACCCACATGTTGAAACAAATCTCATCTGATCCAGTTGTTAAACTGTTGGTGATCCTTGACAAATACTTACTCAGCTTTTATTTCTATCTGAACCAATCAACAATCAGTTTTAAAAAGAAATCCTCTACTTCAACTACAATCAGACTTGGCTACAAGCCAGAGCCTGCCCAAGTTTGCATTCTGTGTGACAGATTCAAAAATAAATAAATAAATGGCTGGGGCGCCTGGGTGGCTCAGTTGGTTAAGCGACTGCCTTCGGCTCAGGTCATGATCCTGGAGTCCCAGGATCGAGTCCCGCATCGGGCTCCCTGCTCCGCAGGGAGTCTGCTTCTCCCTCTGACCCTCCCCCTCTCATGCTCTCTCTATCTCATTCTCTCTCAAATGAATAAATAAAATCTTTAAAATAAATAAATAAATAAATAAATAAATAAATAAATAAATAAATAAATGGTTTGATCTGATCAGTAATTTCTCTTTACTATTCTATGCCAGTGGTTCTCAAGAGTGGGGGCCCTGAAACAAAGGCAGGAGCATCCCCTGGGAACCTGGAGAATGCAGAAACTCAGAGGGTGGGACCAGCAATGTGTTTAACAAGCCCTCAGGTGACCCTGATGAGGCCAAATATTTCCCCGTTCCCCGTAGGCGTTAAAGCCAGCCTCCACCTACTGGGGCCAATTCTCCATCTTACTGGTGGAAGATCTATCCAAGCTCAGGGTTTCCTATTTCCTATGATGATCTTGGGCCAGAAATCCCAGGATATAGTCAAGGAATACAAATTAGAACCTAAAGCAAATCACAGGGATTTTTCTTCTTTAATGAGTGGAAGGAGAAAATTCCTATGTATATATTCCAGAACCAAATATGAAATGACTTTTATTCTGTAGAAAAAGCTAAGTAATTTGAAATTAAATGGTAAGGTGGCTAGGTTGAGTTAGCAAAAAATATGTAATCCCCAGCATTTTAAGTGTAATTCAGTAATATTACCTTCAGTTTTACATAACAACCAAAATTGAACTAGTCGAGTGTTGCCAAGAGTACTGCCCCAAAAGAATTTGTACCTGATTTCATGACAAGGTAACAATTATGTGTAATTTATGTATTCGTTGTCTATGGAAACTTAGTCATATCCTAAGTACTTAAAAAGCGTGTGTTCTCTTCTCTTTGCATTGGATTCTGAAAGATGTAGCTTCAAATCCTAGCCTCACTCACAAAACCCTCATGTGAGCCCTTAGCATGTTACTCAACCTCTCAGTGCCTGGATTTCCACTTCTGTAAATGAAATTGGAATTCGAATATTTACTTCACCGTACTGCTGTGAAGATTAAGTCAGATGACAGACATAAATCTTAGCACGATGCCCAATGCTAAAAAATATCCATTAACTAATGACCTTTCCAACTATTTTGATAATGGCTTTTAATTAAACATTCTCTCCCACCAGAAAGTAAAACTCTGATTTTTTGTTATTTTGCTAACAAAGTTGCTTTTTTTAAAGTTTATTATAAATGTTATCACATTATCACAAATCCTAATTAACAAGGCAACCAAATATATTTAAAACAAGATTACAGTACTGGCAGAGAAATCCAGTGTGTGGAGTAATTCTGGTGCCTGAGGTACTGAGAACATAACCCTAAGAGCCAGGAGGTCTGAATTCTAGTCTCACCTCTGCCTCTAACTCACTGGGTGACCTTAGGCAAAGCTTTTACATCTCTGGGCCTCGGGACAACATGCCTCTATAAGCAACCTTCTCCTTCTGTGCCTTTTGAGAGACCCAAGGAGCAAACTTGCTTCAAAAAACAAATAGAAGCAGAGTTGCCAACTGTTGACTAGTAGAACTATGAGAAATGTAGGTAAGCTTAACATAAACCGTGTTCTCAAGCAGTGATTAGTTGGTGTTACGATACAAACCCCCAGAGTAAGGGATTATTAGTGCAATCTCACACAGGATTGCAATCCCAGTTGGAGATCTATACCCATCATAAAAGAAAGGCAAAGTACTGACATTAAAATTGGTGACCAACTTGGAGTATGAAAAATGGTTGTTGAAAGTCTGCAGCCAAGTCGGAAGGGAAAAGCCATAGGCTCAAAGAGTGTAGGACCATGTTGATCGCAGGATGTGGTCCCTGTTGCTATTAAGATACTGCATGTTATTCCTCACTGATATCTGTGCTCTTGTTCTTGCTGATGTGAGCTGGTTTTTTTCAGCTGCCATGTGAAGACCAGATAATCCTCCTCAAAGGCTGCTGCATGGAGATCATGTCCCTTCGCGCTGCAGTGCGCTATGACCCAGAAAGTGAGACTTTAACCTTGAATGGGGAAATGGCAGTGACACGGGGACAGCTGAAGAATGGGGGTCTTGGGGTGGTGTCAGACGCCATTTTTGACCTGGGCATGTCACTGTCTTCTTTCAACTTGGATGACACTGAAGTAGCTCTCCTTCAGGCTGTCCTGCTAATGTCTTCAGGTAAGTGCTCCCAGACTCATTACTGGGTGACAAAAGAGCTTTTGTGTGTCTCCTGCTAATTCAAGTCACTTGATGGGTTCCTCGTCCCCCACCTCCCCTTTAGCTTCAGAATCATAGTTCACTCGCTTTCAGCAAGCAATTGGGGGTTTGCCAATGAACTGGGAACTGAAGGTGGGTGTCTGGTATCTGATGCTTGCTGCAGTCTCCCAGTGTAGTAGGAAGGAGCCAAAGGAGCCATTTTAAAGACTCTATGAAATGGTCCACCTTCAATGGACACTACCCAGCCTGACATAGTCATTGACCAACCCCACCCCCTTCTGGTTTTATGTACACAGGATATGGGTATGAGTGACCACACCACTCTGTGTTAAGTTCTGGTTGAGGAAATCATGAGTGAAAGCTAAAATTTGTTTATGGCTTAACTACAACTTAATTTTCAGCTATTTATTGCTAAATAGCACACCACCCCAAAATTTAGTGGCTTAAAGCATCCCAAGATGGTGGGGGTTGGGGCTGAGACCTCAAACATAGCTTCAGGCCCCTCTCCGTGCAGCCTGTCCTCTGGCAGGCTAGTTGGACTCTTACATGGCTGGTGGATTCCAAGAAGGAGAGTTCCAAGCACACAAAAGCAGAAATTGCCAATGTCTTAAGGCCCAGGTTTGAGTCATATAGCATCACTTCTGCCACATACTATTGGTCCAAACAAGGCCCAGCACCAGCCCAGAGTCAAGAGCCCACCTCTAGATGGGAGGAATGGCAAAGAGTGTGCAGCCATCTTTAACTTACCCCAAGCTCATTATCAGGGTTCCCGACTCCTTCAGTGAAGAGTGGATAATACAGACACTTTTCAGAGGGCATGTCATAATAAATAAGAAATGCAAAATACGTCAAACCCTTTAAGGAAAGCTAGTCTTTAAATAGAAGGTAGTGGGGCGCCTGGGTGGCCCAGGCGGTTGGGCATCCTACTCTTGGTTTCGGCTCGGGTCATAATCTCAGGGTCCTGGGATCAAGCCCCACGTGGGGCTCCCTGCTCAGCAGTAAGTCTGCTTGTCTCCTTCTCCCTCTCCCCCCACTTGCACACTCTCTCTCTCAAATAAATAAATAAATCTTTAAATAAAAAATAAATAGAAAGTAGTTTCAGAGGCCTCCTGTGCCTTTTCAGAGCACAGTCCGTTCCGCTGTGCCTCAGCGCTTGTCCCTCTGCACTATAGCTGTCAGCTTAACTTAGCCACCTCTCCCTCTAGACTGTTTCGTTTTTGAGGACAGAAGTATGTCTAATTGTACACTTACTGCTTAGGCCAGTGTTTAGTAGAATTTGAAAAAAAGTTTATTGGCTAAATGACTAAATAGATGGGTAAATTATCAGTCACAAGTACAATGAGAATCCTTTATAAAGTTCATGCACTCTGGTTCACTCAGTAGAATTCCTTTTTTTTTTTTAAGCTCATCTTGAAATGTATTTGCTACAGAACATTTAGGTATGGAAGATTTTTTTTTAAAAATTCTTTTTATTATGAAAAATCTCAAACCTAAACATAAGTAGGTAGAATAGCATAAGGAACCCTGTTGTATGCTGTGGCGGACAAGCTGTAGGGCGCCCCCCATGTTGCCCACCTTCTGATGTTTACCCCCTATACAACTCCCTCCCACTGAGTGTGTGCAGAACCTATGACTTGCTTCAACAGAATATGATGAATTCAATGTCACCCTCATGTGATGAGGTTACATTATGTTATATAAGATTCCCTCTTGCTAATAGACTTGCTCCAGAGACTCTCCTTGCAGGCTGGCTGAAGTAAGCAGCCATGTTGGGAAAACTCACATGACAGAGACCTGCATGTGGCCTCCTGGAGCTGAGGGTGGTCTCTAGTCAACAGCCAGTGAGAAACTGGGGTCCTCAGTCCCTCAGGAGAATTATTCTTAAAGAAATAAAATAGGTAACTTATCTAAGGACTCACTACGGGACCTTGAATCAACCCCTTATCTTCTCTGGGTTTCAGTGTCTTTTAAAATAAAGAAATTGAGCTAAGTGGGAATTATATTCCTGGAGGGGGGATTTAAGGTAATTTTTAGCTGAAATTGTAGCGGTACAAAGACAATTTTAAATAACATTGAACCATATAGTGAGAAAGCTTTTTCTCTTAGAGTTTTCTTTCTGCTTATATCTCCTTCTAAATAAGGCAAGGAGAGAGATTCATTTTGGTGCCAGTCTGTCCTGAACGCCTCTCTAAACTCACTGACCTCCCTTTTTAACAGACAGAGTGGGTCTTTGGTGCAGTCTTTGGCAAGAATCTTCAGCTAAAGTTTAATAAAGGTTTTTGTCACACACCCATTTTGGTGGTTACCTTCTATGTATGGCAAATGGATTTTTATTTACTGAATGATAAAAATGTTTCCTCTGTAGTGGGTTAATTTTAACAGACTGTTAAGCAAATAATCTCAGTAAGGTATATAAAAGTATGTGGAGAAGGCAAAAGTTGTGAATATGATACCAAACTCTATCAAGCACTTAACTAGACGATTCTTCCCCATCCTGATTCTGATGACGCTGTCACCACCTGACAGCCACGTGACATACTTAAAACCTTTTAAAAATCTTCTCCACCCTAACGACCTGGGCATTTTTCATTAATACTGCCAGGACCAGAAAAATATTACAAGACACTTTACACTGGCACATGATAGCTCCATATCGGTGCCCCTTGGCTCCAGCCCTTCTCAGGGTTGTCCTCTAAGCCCATTGTTCTGTGTAGCATTAGTTACACAGTATCTTAGGCCTCTTCTTCAAAGCCTTTTCCAGGAGCTGCTACCACTAAGTTCTTTGGTCCTGCAGTGATGAACGGAGAGCTAAAATGGAAATGATCCGAAGGAGTTATCTTTGAGAAATTCTGTCTTAAGGAGTTAAAAACTGTCTTTGACCTTTAAAATACTTCTTCATAAACATGCTTTTTTTTTTTTAAGATTTTATTTATTTATTTGAGACAGAGAGAATGAGAAAGACAGAGAGCACATGAGAGGGGGGAGGGTCAGAGGGAGAAGCAGGCTCCCTGCCGAGCAGGGAGCCCGATGCGGGACTCGATCCCGGGACTCCAGGATTATGACCTGAGCCGAAGGCAGTCGCTTAACCAACTGAGCCACCCAGGCGCCCCATAAACATGCTTAATACCACCTGAACATGATCAAAATGTCCTTTCATTTCCTCTGTGTCATTTATATGACCACCTTATCTTTATCTCTCATCAAAGGACAGAATTTTGAGACCACAAAACCCAGGTTATTTTTTTTTCCCCTTTGAAGGAATACATCCAGAGCAGTATTATGTTGATTTTCTATTTGGATTAAAAGGAAAAGGATCCTGTGGAGAATTTTTCTGGCACACTCAAAGAAAGGAGAAGAGAAGGGGGGGAGGGAGAGGAATTGAGGAGATCCACAGAGCAGCAGCATCAAATACAAAGGAAAACACAACATAAAAATGCACAAATGACAATTCAAGCCAAATAGGGGATGCCAAAAGCCCATATATTTTGTTTAAACTCAGAAGAGGGAATTGAGACATTAGTGCTGAGCCTTCCTTATAGATTAAGCAGACCCCTGTTTTGATTTTTACTAATACAGATCCTTCAATAACTGGACACTTAAAGTGTGAACTTACTTGATCAGAGCCACAAAGAGCAAATAAATGGAGGAGTAGTTGGTGGGTGGGGGAGGTGGTTGGGCTCCCTGGAGCTATATGAGGAATCCAGCCAGGTTTATAAATTATTATTTTTTTATTTTTTTATTGAGGTATAATTGACATATAACGTTGTATTAGTTTCAGATGTACAACATAATGATAGGATATTCGTATATATTGCAAAATGATCACCACAATAAGTCTAGATAACATCTGTCCCCATATATAGTTACAAAATTTTTTTTCCTGTGATGAAGACTTTCCAGATCTACTCTCTTAGTAACTTTCAAATATGCAATAGAGTATCATTAACTATAGTCACCATACCATACATCACATTTCCAAGACTTATTTATGTTATGACTAGAAGTTTGTTTGTACCTTGAGACGCCCCCCCTTCATTCATTAAGCCCACCCCAGCCTATAGCCTCTGGCAACCACCAATCTGTTCTCTGTTTCTACGAGCTTGGTTTTGTTTGTTTATTTCTTTGTTTTTAGATTTCACATATAAGTGAGATGATACAGTATTTGTCTTTCTCTGACTTATTTTCCTTAGTATAATGTTCTCAAGGTCCATCAATGTTGTTGTAAATGGCAAGACTTCATTCATTTTTTATAGCTGACTAGTATTCCATTGTATTTGTATACCACATCTTCTTTATCTATTTGTCCATGGATGGCCAGTTAGGTTGTTTCCATATCTTGGCTATTTATATAATGCTACAATGAACATGGGGTCCATATATCTTTTCAAGTTAGTGTTTTGTTTTCTTTGGATAAATACTCAGTAGTGGAATTACTGGATCATATGGTAATTCTATTTTTAATTTTTTGAGGAACCTCCATAGTGTTTTCCATTGTGACTGCACCAATTTGGATTCCCAGCAATAGTGCACAAGGGTTCCCTTTTCTCCACATCCTTACCAACACTTATTATCTCTTGTCTTTTTGATAAACAGCCATTCTAACAGGTGTGAAGTGATATCTCATGGTGGTTTTGATTTGCATTTCCCTGATGATTGGTGATGTTGAACATCTTTACATGTGCCTGCTGGCCATCCGTATGTCTTCTTTGGAAAAATGTCTCTTCAGATCCTCTGCTCAGTTTTTAATCAATTGTGGGTTTTCTTACTATTGAGTTGTAGGAGTTCTTTTTATATTTTGGATATTAATCCCTTATCATATATATGATTTGCAAATATTTTCTCCCATTCCATAGGTTTCCTTTTCATTTTTTGATGGTTTCCTTTGCTGTATAGAAGCTTTTTCGTTTGATGTAGTCCCACTTTATTTTTGCTTTTGTTGCCTTTGCTTTTGGAATCAGATCCACAAAAATCATCACCAAGACTAATGTGAAGGAGCTTACTACCTGTTTTCTTCCAGGAGTTTTATGGTTTTAGGTCTTACATTCAAGTCTTTAATCTGTTTTGAGTTAATTTTTGTGTATGGTGTAAGACAGGAGTCTAGTTTCACTCTTTTGCATGTGACTGTCCAGTCTTCCCATCATCATTTACTGAAGAGACTGTCCTTTCCTCATTGTTTATTCTTGGTTCCTTTGTCATAAATTAACTGACCATATATGCATGAGTGTATTTCTGGGCTATCTATTCTGTTCCGTTGACTTTTGTGTCCATTTTTATACCAATACCATACTGTTTTGATTACTACAGCTTTGTGATACAGTTTGAAATCAGAGAGCAACCTTCAGCTTTGCTCTTCTTTCTCAAGATTGCTTTGCTTATTCAGGGTCTTTGTGTTTCCATACAAATTTAACATTGTCCATCCTATTTCTGTGAAAATGCCATTGAAATTTTGATAGGGATTGCTTCGAATCTGTAGACTGCTTTCGGTAGGATGGATATTTTAACAATATTAATTCTTCCAATCCATGAGTACAGAATATCTTTACAATTATTTGTGTCTCCTTCAATTTCTTCTATCAATGTCTTATAGTTTTCAGTGTATAGGTTGTTTACTTCCTTGGTTAAATTTATTCCTAGGTATTTTATTCTTTTTGATGCTATTGTAAATGGGATTGTGTTCTTCATTTCTCTTGCTGATAATTCACTATTAGTATATAGAAACAAGACAGATTTTTGTGTATTAATTTTGTATCCTGCAACTTTACTGAATGCATTTATTAATTCCAACAGTTTTTTGATGAAGTCTTGATTTTCTTTTTAAAGATTTTATTTATTTATTTGAGAGAGAACGAGATAGAGAGAGAGAGCATGAGGGGGGGAGGGTCAGAGGGAGAAGCAGACTCCCTGCCGAGCAGGGAGCCCAATGCGGGACTCGATCCCGGGACTCCAGGATCATGATCTGAGCTGAAGGCAGTCGCTTAACCAACTGAGCCACCCAGGTGCCCTTGATTTTCTATATATAATATCATGTCATCTGCAAATAGTGACAGTTTTACTGTCCTTTCCAATTTGGATGCCTTTTATCTCTTTTTCTTGCCTAATTTCTCTTACTAGAACTTCTAGTACCATGTAGAATAACGTGTTAAGAATGGGAATCCTTATCTTGTTCCTGATCTTAGAGGAAAAGCTCTCAGCTTTTCACCACTGAATATGATGTCAGCTATGGGCTTGTCATATAGGCCTTTATTATGTTGAGGTACATTCCCTCTGTACCCACTTTTGTACCCCAAGTGTTTGCAGCCTGGATGTTCCCCAGTCATTTACCCTTCTCATGACATCCCTTTATCATTTTTGTGAAACTGCCTTAAGTCCCCTCCCACATATTTTGGGATGGCCAGCAGTCCTCCCAAGACTTGGGAAGATTTCTTGGTCATTACACAGTCATGGTCTCCTCTAGCTCCAGCTTCCCACCGTGATTCTTCCCTTCTCTGCACCGGGTGATATAGCATGGCTCACATCTTTTCTTTTCATTTTAATTCCCCAAAACACCACCAACAAAAGGCTCTACAGGTAGCAGTTTTACCACATGTATAAGGGATAGGAAGGAGTAGTTCATTACAGCCTGGTAAACAACTAAAATTGGATATTGTGCTTCTATGTCTTCGTGAGAATTTCTCATTGTCTGACACTCCTCCTTTGGCATTCAGGCTTCCTGCAACATTTCCAGTCTCTTCTCACATCTCCCCTTCTTTGCATGTCCATGCTTGTCTTCCCCTCTCTGCCAGGCAGCCAGGGGAAACTCAAAATCTACCCCTTATTATGCACAGTATTTCAACTCTCGAGGTGAGACTTCTCTTTCTGTACCCTAAGAGGGAGGCATCGCCATTCCCATCCAAGGAGGCGATTTGTCTAACCTAGATACATTTATCTGAACAAAGCACTGACTCCCTTTATGTAAATTGTGACACTTCCTGAGACCGTGGTCCCTGATGCCCCAGAGCTCATGTTGCATCCATGCTCAAATCCTAGGAGTTGATAGGTCCCCAGATCTTCCCAGTTCACACTCAAGGGCTTGAATTGGACAAAGCAGGGCTTCTCCTTTCCACTTGTAAATTAACATTCATCTTCGTTCTTCCCCTCAGACCGCCCAGGGCTTGCCTGCGTTGAAAGAATAGAAAAATACCAAGATAGTTTCCTGCTGGCCTTTGAACACTATATCAATTACCGAAAACATCATGTGACACACTTTTGGCCAAAACTCCTGATGAAGGTGACAGACCTGCGGATGATTGGAGCCTGCCATGCCAGCCGCTTCCTGCACATGAAGGTGGAATGCCCCACGGAACTCTTTCCCCCATTGTTCTTGGAAGTGTTCGAGGATTAGACTGACTGACTTCATTCTCGTAATTCCTACAGCACTACTGGGTGTCATTTCATTCCATTGCCTAGATCTTTTTTGTTTGTTCCTTTGTTTCTTTGTGTTGGGAGGGACTGTTTGGGGATAAAGGGAGGTAGTCCTTAGCATAGACATGGATGAAATTGCCCCTTGAATGCGGGTACTTGTAACTATTGCATTTTGTTCTCCAGCCCTTTGATGTGAATGCTTTGAAGGTTTTACAGTTGTGGAGGTAGGGTGGGGACAATCATTAATTCACCAGCACCAAGCCATCACCAGCTCCCATCAGTCCCTGGTCAGAGACTCAAGCAAGCAAAATGGCGTGGAAGAAGACTAATGAAGCCTTAAAACCAAGATAATATGGTCATCTTGATCCAGTCCTGATTTTTGAAGGGCTCAAATTAGCATGGTGCAGACCACCTTTGGTTAGATGTGGCTTTCAGCTTTCTAGGGAAAGGTCTGAATTGATTTTTATCTATTCAAGAGCATGCTGTTTTCAGCACTCTTCATTCTCTCCTGGCAACATGACTTGGGATGTATAGGAATATTTGTTCCTGAAAAATCAGCTGTCCTTTCACTCTGATTTTTATAATCCTATGATTTCATTCAAGTTATACAAGGGTGTGACTCAAAGATGTGCAGGTATCTGACTGACTGAGGCCAACGAGGGAAACAATTTTCCTCAGCAAGCCCAAAGAAATTAGAAAGCTTCACTAATGTCAGTGACTCAACAGTTTCCAAAAATCCACACGGTGTTACCTCAGAGTAGGAAGGCTTCTTTACAGTTTAGGCTCAGAGAAAATTTCCACCAAAATCAAACCGATTTACAGAGTGTTGTCACTTTTCAGTGACATCTGATCTGTCATCTCCCAAACTCCTGAAGTTATTTAATCCTGATTGCATCTTTGCTGAGCTGACAACAGATTTCCCTATGGATTAAATCTTCTAATCAAGGAGAGATAACAAGCTGAAATTTGAGTCTTGTTCTGGAGGAATTCTGAGGAGAGATAAGTGTGGTGCATTCTGAGTTGAACGAAGTGCAGTGTTCTGAGAGTCTCTTCATGTGCTGATGGTTCCCTTTGGTCTTAGATCCTCAGGCTCTTTGCTCTACAAACAACTGTTTCCTAGTCCCCTTTTCCCTCTGACTCTCAGGCTTGACTGTCACTGAACAAAGCCTGGTCTGGCCACTGACCCTCCCTGTCCCTCCTAGAGCGTTGCCCTGACAGATATTTCACAGAAGATACCTGCAGACCATGTACACGAATCCTCACCTTCCCTGCCTAACCTGCCTCCCTGATGACAAACACTGCAGTAGGTTGTGCCCAGAAAACCCATGGTGACCCCTAATCATTTCAACTTCAGAAAATGGGCAAAGAATGTACCCATGCAACTGAATGTATCTTGTTCTTCACCGGCATAGTAGACATGAACTATTCCTTTACCTGCCTTGAACTGCCTTATCCTGGAAATATTGGGGAAAATAAGCCATATCACTGAGATTTAACTAAAAACAAAGGAATGCAAGTCACTATGAAAATCAAGTGGACTAATTCTTTTTTAACTAGCCTAGAAATCAGGGTGCCTGAGTTCTAGTTTGTACTCTGGCAACTGGTGGATTTGTGACCTTGTTGGTTTTCTCACCTGGGAGAAAGTCATGAACCTTAAAATCCTTCCCATCCTTAATATTGTACTAGTTTCGGGGGGAGAAATCTGTTCCTTTTTGATGGTTTCTTTCATATTCAAATTTCTAGCTTTATTAAACAGAAATTATGGCCCTCAACAGTTAGGGAAAGCATACTTGGTGTTGAGTCAAAACAAGAATTTGATATACTATTCATCAGCTATGTAGAGAAAGGCAGGATGGCCTTGGAAAAAGGAGAGGAACAGCACTGAAAAACTTAAGTGTGACTGGGAATAATCTGGAAGGAAAAAGATATGTTTAATGCACGAAATGATTATACTGGCTTCTAAGGAAGAGGAAGCCATATCGCTACGGAACTAGCTAAGCAAAGAAAGGAAGTAGGGGAAGAGATTAAAATTATAAACATGAAGTTCATGGGCAGATTACCTGCTTTGGCTTTATCTACAGACAGTCTGTTTTGTTTTGTTTTCTCTAAGGCAGCCTCTAGCCAGTCTCCTGAAGTCCTTGCTTTGTTAGCAACTGAGCTCTCTCTGTTGACTCTCCTTGAAGAAGTACCCTTTGAAACATAATGCTGAATTACCTTCTACACTCCAGGGTAACTCTGAGAAGCTCTGCGGGTGAGGGGCAAGTTTTCTCTCAGAAGGAATGAAAGGAATGCAAGCAGGAGGGGTACTGGAGGGTTCACAGACCCGTTAGGCATCAAGCCTTCCCTGGGAAAGTTTCCTCAATTTGTTTGACAGTTTCTGGAGTATATGAGACACACCCAGATTCAAATATAAGTACAGAGCCTGATCTAAGGCTAAATCTGAATGCTCTGGGGATTAACCATGACTGGGCATTGGCCAAATGCTACAGTATATCTACAGTAATCCAGCCAGCCCCAAGTAAATTTATGTCTGATCCTCGGTTCCTTAAATGACTGCCTTAAACAGGCAAACTGCTGATCTAAAACTCTTGTTGTAGGCTGAATACTTTATGCTGAGCAGGACACTCCTTAAAGTACTTCAGTTTGAAAGAAAAGGCTGTAAAGACTCAAAGGATCGTGACCCTGGGGTCAAAATGATTCATTTCTTCTGTAACTCGTTGAGGTACTTAGTGCATCTCAAGACTCCATCTCATAAAACTCAATCAGGAGGGATTTACCCTGGATTTTTTTTTAACATTTTTTCTTATATTGTCCGGGCTTTCAGATCAAGTGTGGACCTGATTGAAACCCCTCACAGAGGGGAGACATCCCAGTACAGGAGAACACACCTGTACAACTGGGATTCTTATTTATAAATCACTTCACGTTCGGGGATGAGTGGTGTGGGGTGTGTGTGTGTGTGCGCGCGCGCGCGCGCGTGTGTGTGTGTGTGTGTGTGTGTAATCCTCAAGTGTACTTTGCTCTTCAATTTAGATGTGCAGTATTTCCAGAAATAGTGAAAAAAGTAAGATCTTTTCTTCTTTATGATTCTGCTCAAAACACCACGTGCTGCCTCAGAGCTTTTTCTAGTCAAACGAGCCTCGGTCCTCAATGACGTGCTTGCCGTGTTGATGCCTCAGCCCAGTGATACTCCCTCTCACCTGTGCCCCAAGTGACACCTCTTCCATCTGCAGTGCGGTCTTCGGTCATCGGAGTGGACCACCAGGCTCAGCTCTGCTCCAGCAACGCCATTCTCATTGTTCTTCTGTGGACAGGTGCCCAAGTCTTGGCGCCTCCACAACACTAAGCCCCCGACAGACTCAGCCTCCATGGAACTGCTGAGAACCCTCAAAGCATGTCATTGTCAGTGATCCATTTTTATTCTATGGAACTCTAACCTATTTGTGTCATATTGACCTTTTGATGCATGAGTCATAAATTATGAAATCGGTCTTATGGTTTTTGAAATGTAGCCAGCATTTGTAAGGCTAAACCTTTTTCACAAACTGAATTTAAGTGAATAACCAAGCCGCAGTTCTTCTCCCAAAGGAGAGTGCTTACAGACATTTGAATCTCTTTGCCCTTTCCAACAGCTATGGCATCAGGTTCTAAAATAAGCTTGTAATTTTTCCTGTTATTTTAATAATATGGAAATATTAGCATAGTGTTTCTTTTGATAGTGATAGACTATAATCCATATTTAAATTTTATAGAGAAGAAATTTTATTGTACTGTGATGTAGATATTTATTATCCAGGTAAGGATTTGCCCGGTGTGTATTTTTTACAATTGAAACATTTTACTTTAATCTTTAAAAAAAAAAAAATACATTAAAAACAGACACAAAAAAAAAAAAACAGACTAGGGGGGAAAAAAGGTTTGGCCTTATCACAGAATTTTTACTGTGCTGTATAAATGTTTGCAAATGCAAAAAGTATGCATTTCTAGTGTGTTTCCACATTAATTAATGCCGCCTTCAAGAGCAATATCGTGCAGGTAAAACGCTGTTTGTGGCTTTCTTTTGCACAGTTAAAGCTGACCCACCTTATGCACAAGACAATCAAATATAAATCTGTCCTCCTCAGGATGCAGACAATACTCATGTAAATTATGGAGCACAATGTAAGACAAAAGAAGACACTTTATTTAATTACACAGGTATTGTTGCTATAAAAGATGTAAGGGCATGAATGAGCTGACATTACACCACTTCTTTGTTTTGGTTCTTCCTAATTAACTTGGCATTTTTCATTTGATTATACAGCCAAGTTAGTTCTCTATGCTTTCCCCAGAAAAAACACGTTTCTCGCCCCCCCCATAATGTCTTCATGCCCTGAGAATCAGAAAAATACTACAGAATAGGAAAAGATTTACAGTCATTGGAAGATATGTGTTTTGCAAACAGTGTTAAGTGATATTGCTAAGTTGGTAATATTTTTTTCAGCCTAAAACTCTGTTAAAATCTGTGATCAAAATGTTTTAAACTATCCAAAAAGAAAATTTGTATATTTGGGAAAAATGAATTTTTACATAGCTTTTGTATGCAGATATTAAATTGTAATTATGAATATAGTGGGCGTAGATAAACTCATAAGCTTCAATTCTAAAAAAGAAAAAAGAAAAAGCTTATAACCGACATACTTGCCTGTCTCTTTCTTTAAATATTATTATTTTCTAAAGAAGTACAGGATTGCCTGCTCTTCTCACCTCAGCTACTTCCAAAGGGAGGGTTACAGGGATATAAGGACATTTATTTCATAAGCATCTACTAGAATAAACAAATTTCCTTAGGAGGAAGGCACAGAGGTGGGGGGAGAAGTAAAAGGCTGATGGGGGACTACTTTTTCAAAAGGGGCCACAGTGATGGGGTAGGGAGGTAAGATATAAATTTTCGCAGCTCAAGGACCATTTGCCTTCTCTCAAAATGTTCCAAAATATTATTAATGGAATTATACTCATCTTGGCTATCACTCTATCCCCATTACCCTGAACACGTGTTAATTAGGACTCTCTGTGATGAGTAACAAAAAGCTAAATCAAACTGGCTCATGCATAAAGGGAATTTATTTACTGTAATATCTGAAAATTTCAGGATTCAGGCATGGCTGGATCTGAGTGCTCAATCAGTATTGGTCAGGAGATAGCCCTTTTCATGTCTCTGTGTAGATTTTCCTCTATAGAAATATCTTTCATGTAGACTTCATGCTTACATAGCCTTTTAACTTATGGTGGCCCCCCACTACCTTCAAATTAGTCATAAAGCTCCAAACCAACCGAAAGAGTCCTTCTTTTCCCCAGTAGTTCCAGTAAAAATCCCAGGCTTAATCCTCATTGGTCCAAATCCAGTCACATGCCCATTCCTGAGCCAATCACTATACTGAGGAGGACATATATGCTAATTAGCTTAATCCTCTGAAATCCTGGAACTGGTGGGGGTGGTAAGATAATCAGTCCTATCTAAAGTACGGACTGACAGCTGGGTCAGGGATGATTCCTCAAAGAAAATTCTATGTCTTGCTACTATAAAAAGTGGGGAGGAACAGTGAGCAAGCAAAAGCAACAAAAATGTCCACACCAGTAGCTAAGACTGAGAGTACATCCGTTTTTAGTAAGGCAACGGAGTCTCCTTAACACAGAGGAAGCTCAGCACAATTTGACCAGGACATGAACCAAATAAACACTTTCCAAAAGAAGTGTCTGATTATATCCTACTTGGCTCACAAAGGGGGCCAGTACAGGTAAGATGGAGCAAGCATTTATTATTTCCCTGGGCTAGATCAGTTCAGAGTACTATTTCCTGAGTCTTCTTGCTCTCTATTCAAATCACTATATATAACTTCTATATTTGTCTCTTTTCTACATTATGTACCTTTCCTTTCTTAAAAGATTTTATTTATTTGAGAGAGAAAGAGAGCATGACAGGTGGAGGGGCAGAAGGAGAGGGAGAAGCAGGTTCCCCACTCAGTGGGGAGCCTGACGTGGGGCTCAATCCCAGGACCCTGGGAACATGACCTGAGGCTTAACCAACTGTGTCCCCCAGGTGCCCCATTATGTACCTTTCAACTTCATCCTAATGAACACATTTTCCTTCCTCAAGAAATTACTTTATTCCTTTTGTTTTGGAGAGGTTTTTTTTACATATATATTCCAGCTAGGTACAGTTCTTACCCCCCCACTTTTCTTAAGATTTATTTATTTATTTGCCAGAAAGAGAGAGTTCTTAACCCCTTTACACAGGAAAAGCTAACCCAAAATCAATGTGATATCTAATAGTTTGATTTGGGCTATGGAGCTGGTGTTATGTCACAAACCTGGAGAATTCCAATAATCTAGAATGAAGAAAAGACAGGGAACAGAGTTGCTTTTCTTCCCCACTGAGAGATGACAAATCATCCTGGCTTCATATTTAGCTACTCAGGGCACATTAGCTTTGTAAATAAATGGAATTGTCACTGGGTTAATGTACACAAGATCTGACACATTAAATGCAATTTGTTTGTTCGGACCAAAGCCAAAGTAGTAAAACTACTGAAATACTGAGTGTTATGGATACCCTTTGAATGTGTACCTCTGAGGATCCATGGGCTACCTGACAAAAATGCTCTATGTCTTAAAAGAGAGAATCCATTTACACATATACTGATGAATCATAAATGAAGTCTATATTGGTACAATGGCATTGGTAAAAGGAGAAGAAAGTTGTATTAGCCCGGTTCCCCAGAAAACAGAGCTTATGTGCTACAGATCTATTAGGGAAAGTAGCCCCATGGGAAACAAGAGCAGAGGAGAAAGAGCATGAGGCAGGGTAGGAAAGAGAGTAAATACAGGGGCGCATTGCTGTGCTGGTCACACCAACTGCAACAGAGAACTCAGTCATGCAAGACTAGTTTCTAAAGGGCCAGATCAGTGTAGTTCATCTGAGAGTGGGGAAGTAAGAATTTATCTACCAGTGCTTATCTCTCATTCTCAAAACTAGGGCTGACTCCCCTGTCCATCTACGCCATACATGCCTGGCCACAGAGCAGGTCCTGTGGTCTCACACTTCAGGAGCAAAAGCAGTCCCCCAGGTGGGGAAAGTCAGTGTCCACTCCCACAGCTGGGCAGAGCCCATCTAGACAGGGTGGCAGACCAAATGGGCTGAAACAACTCATCCTGGCCCTGGAAAGATAAACAGAGCTTAGAGGATCTGCAATGATCTGACACAGAGTTTCCTCCAGCCAACAAGATCTTCAGATTATCTGGAGAAAGAACATAGTCTTTCAAGTTCCAAAGAAAATCATGAAGCTCAACCAATGAACCAAACCTATATTTCACTGTATCATCAATTTGTGTATTTAGGGGCTTTTAATTTAATACAAACTGGTCATATAAATTGATTGTCCACTTGGCTATATTTTCTTGCAGTAATCGAAAAACTATTATAGACTGTTCTTTTCATTATACTTATCAGTTTTTCTTACAGGTGGCTCATTTCAAGGGCAAATTTTCTTCTACATAAATACCTAGCTGAAAATTTTATAGAAACCAATGGATTTTTAATTTTTTTTTCATATACAACTTCACTCTGGTACAAACATTTGTGGAAACAATGCCTATGAAAAATGAAATCAGATGAAGTTGCAATGAATTCTTCTTTTAAGACAGACTGATAATATCCCCTTTATTTTCTTTTAACTTTCTTGCAAATAGCACAAATTGCAATGAGGGAGGCAGATGCATATAGAGTAAACCCTAAAGTTAGAGAATTTGAAAATTCTTGTGCCCACAGATCCCAATGGATACAGAGATTTGAAAAGCACTTGTCAGTTTTACCCTGAGTCCTAGAAAGATACTGCAATCTTATTTGTTGCAGATATGCAGTTTCTCTGAATTCTAAGGGTTTTTTTTAAAGATTTTATTTATTTATTTGACAGAGAGAGACACAGCGAGAGAGGGAACACAAGCAGGGGGAGTAGGAGAGGGAGAAGCAGTCTTCCCATGGAGCAGGGAGCCCGATGCGGGGCTCGATCCCAGGACCCTCGATCTCAGATGCTTAACGACTGAGCCACCCAGGTGCCCCGAATTCTAAGGATTTTATGAATTTTTCTATGAGCATGTTTAGCCTTGAACAGAGCTTTTAGAATTTCTTTTCCACTCCCTAAAATGAAAGCCAAATAGAATCTTTGTAACAATTAATCATATCAAAAGATACAGAACCCAAGATCACCAAGGATCATTCATTGGTAAGTAAGCTTCTTTGTGAGAATCCAACTGAACATTTCAGAAAATTCACTTTTATTTTCTCCAGCACTTTGATGAAAGTACCACTCCTCAGTTACTTGTCACTCAATAGTCCCAGCAGCCATCCCAAAGGATGTACCAGTTAGTGCTGTCTTCCAGACTTTCTCACTGTCACACTGTAGCATATAATAATGGCCCACCTTGTTGCGAACATGTACTCTGTGCCAGGAATCATACTAGGCCCTCTACATTACTTCTAATCCTCAAAACAAACCTGTAAAGTAAGTAGGTGTTAGTATCTTCATTTCACAATGGGGAAATGGATGCTCAGTGTGAATAAGCAACTTCTCCAACATCAAACAGTTGACAAGTGTCAGAGCACAGAAGGCTCCAAGATCCATGTTCTTTTTACAACCTGCACTAATAAGACAGCACAAAGCTTTAGGCTCTGAAGAAAGAGAAAAGGCAACTCTCCTCTGGAAACGTTTACCATCCCCCTCCCAAAAAGGCTCACCTGCCCTAATGCAAAAAAAAAATGTGCATTCTAAAGAAAGGCTACCACTTCACCTCTTATTAGGTCGTATCTATTGTAAAACCACTTGTCTGTGTTGCAATATTAAAGAATAATTTCTCTTTGCAAGACTTATATATAACCTAGCTGGCTTATTGATGTGTCAGTCTAACAAGAGGACATTTTTGTTTTGCTAAGGATTTGGGGTGTGAGTAGTTAAGTTTGGGGAAAGCCAAACTGCTCTGCATAATGGAAGGAAAAGAATTTACAGCGATGGAGGTTGGGGGAGGGAGGATGGGCAAAGGACAAGGAACCAAGATGACAGAAGCACTTAAGTTTCAAGATGTGACACCATGCTATAACTCCCTCAGCTTCAGATAATGAACTGAAAACTGGCAAATGTACAGTACAGGTGGATTTCTTGTGGAAGCAAATGAAAAGGGACACCAACATATCATGTTGATATGAGCAGGAGAGCCCCAAAGCAAAGGGGATCTTGATAATATGTCTATTCCAGAATTCATAGAATTCTGAAGCTTACTTTATCTGGTTCTAAAAAATTGAAAGAAGAGTTTTTCAAAGCAATTTCACCTAGCTCTGAAGAGAGGGCTCTAGCTGACATCTGGTAGACACATTTGCACATAGACATGGGGATAAATTAGTAAACTGAAGGTCCTTGTGGAACTTTCCACAGGAAAGCAATAAGAGCCTTTCTTACCCAACTTTCTTTTTTTTAATTTTTTTTTAAGTTTTCTTTTTTTTTTTTTTTTTTTTTTTTTAGTACTCTCTACACTCAGTGTGAGGCTTGAACCCACAACCTCAAGATCAAGAGTCACACACTCTTCTGACTGAGCCAGCCAGGCACCCCTCTCTTACCCAACTTTCACTCTCACATGCAAGTCAAGGAAGACAGCAAACATCTTAAAATATTAGCAACCAAATCCAGATATATTAGACAGAAATTTTTTACAATATTTGCAATGTCTGAAACAGCCACAGGATTAGTATGAGGAATATACAGCTAGATTTTCCAAATCAACAAGGAAAAGACATGCAATTCAATAGAAAAATAGAATATTCACAGAAGGAGAAGCCCAAATGGCTGACAAATACATAGAGAGATGCTCCACCTCACTTGTAATCAGAAATAGGAAAACTGATGCCATTTCATATTCAAAAATTAGGCAGCCAGAAAATATCAAGTGAGGACTTCATCTCCTGCTAATGAGAGTATAACCGGGTCCCTGGCGGCTCTCCTAGAGCCGATGACTCTATACAACCAGGATTCCATTCCCAGGAACACCCCCAAACTCACAAGGATCTATAAGCATGCTCATCCTAGCATCACAGACTTTGCAGTACCAGGGAGTTGAGTTCAGGCTAGGAAGGAGAAGAATAATATTGGGTGGAGGGCCACCCATCATGAAAATCACTGCAGCATCAGAAACACCGGACTAGACTTGCATACAGAAACACTTAAGAAACAAAACAAGACCTGTAACATCAGACTAGGTATGTACACTACAAACACAGATAAAGGAAAGACCATATGTTTTACATGGGATCATACATAACCAAGGACATATATTAAGCACATTAGACTGGGTGCCTATGTAGAAGAGATGAGGGGAAAAAAATGAAATAAAACAGGAGAAAGGCCATGACAGGCTGATAATTTTAACCATCATGAAATGAGGAGTATGATTATCTCAAGCCCCTACACCTGAGGTCCCCATAAATCCTGCCAGGCTTTAATCATTCCTTTATTATCTCTTCCCTGAGTCACCCCTATGTGATAATGGGCCTTCTATGATCAGGTAACAGAATTCTGGTGAGGCACATAATCTATCACCTCAGAATCAGGGAGATGAAATCAAAAGTGGCCCAGAGATGAGGAGAGGAAGAAAAGAGAGAAAGATGTAAACCGTCCTGGTTGCTAAATGATCTTCAGCTGCAGAACTATGTTTCCAATCAACAGATATCAAATGTGAAACCCCAACACGTACGAAAGGAGAGAAAAGGCTCTGGTTGAATTGGTGTGCCCACACAGCCACCCCAAAGTCCCCAGCAAATCCTCCTCTCGACAGATGGCTGAACCTCCATCAGAGTTCTGGAAACCTCTCATTTAGAAGTCCCTGCATTTATAAGCCTCGTCCAGAGTGATAAATGGATGGGTTAACTTTATTTAAAAGTCCAGGATAGAACCACGAAGTCTCCCAAGTATCTGTCAAGTGTCTGCAGTGAGAATAGCCAAGGATCTAAGGCTGTGCTGCCTGCGACAAGAACGGGGAGATGGGCTTCTGCTGCCACTACTCCTTCTTTATCCTTTAAGACCAAATTAACAAGACTCTTTTATTTTTATCAGCTTGGTACTGAATATTCAATGTTTGTGCCATGTAAGTAGGTTAAGCAAATTTAAACTAAACTATTTCCATCTCTTCCAAGTTCCTCTAATTCAGAGGGCTGATGAGCTAGGACCCAATCCATTTCATCTAGGGAATGATCCAAGGAATTGGGAACATTTAGCCTGTAGAAGACATATAATTCTAGCTCAGATCCAAGATACTTGCCAGGTAAAATAAGAAATCAATTTGTTTTGTGTTGCTTCCAAAGAGCATAGCCAGGATTAATGAATGACAGTACTCAGAAGTCAGTATCAGCCCAAAAGAAGAAAGAATTATGTCACAGTTAAACTGTCTACAAGTAGAAATACAGAGTTCCCTACCACTCGAGGTGTTTAAGCCAAGACTAAACTCTTATCTGACAACAAGGTAGTAAGAAGACTAGACATGTCAGACCAAATGACCTCTCAGATCTGTGCCAGCCCCACCCTACATCATGATCATATCCTCAGGGGTCTGCTCCCCATACTTGTTCAAGTTTTAGGCTGTCCCTGATGCTGTATTTTAAGTTCTCCACAGGGAAACATGTGAGATGAACCTCAGTTAGATGTGACTTCTGGTGCCACCTACTTTTAATGTATAATCATTCTCCACAAAAGCAGATGAGCCAGTAAAATAAAGTCTACCATCTGTCTCTCTCTGTTTTTTTCAACAATCGTCCTACTAGCTCTTGAGAAAACCTTCTCTGTGCTGCCATGAATCAGACAGGCTGATCTGAAACCATTACCTGAGAGAATGATGTGTCAGAATCAAAGAGCAACTCTAAAGTGAGATAAAAATATAGCAAATAAATTCTAGGATAGTCTGACACACTGGGAACATTATGTTGCCATTGGTTCATCAAAATTATGTCAAATACTGCCGTTGTTATTAAGTCTCCATCATAACATGAATCTCACTTTAATTGCCTCTGGTTGAGACTCTGCACATTGGTTGTCTGCCCAGGCACGAATTTATTTTAACCAAAATTAGTCTTAATCAGCTTGGCTTCAGCAATGATGTAGCCAAACACACACACACACACACACACACAGAGCCAGGAGACAGTCTGAGAGGCCTCTCCAACAATTCATAGATTAGAAAAGAACAGAACTTTAAAAAATATTTTGCAAGGGATTAATCCCTCGCCTATATTTCAAAACACTTTTATTCAGCTTTAGTGTTAGCAAAAGCCATGATTGTCCACTGTGGAAAGGCGTGTGGAGAATAAAAAAAACACTATGGACAGTCTAGTGCCTTACAATAGAACAGGGAGGCTTGTATTTTGAGGTTCTGCTGTAAGCTCCAAGCTCCTTCTATGTGGGTGTCTTGTGAGGCTTGAAGAGCTAAGAAGATGCCTTATTTTGAAAGTCTATCAAAAGTGGGTATGATTAGATTCTGACCATTCCAAATTACCACAGATTACGGCAAGACTAAAAATGAGCTGGTGTAACTTTTTCCTCCAAAATAGTGATTACAAGTCACATATTTATAAGGATTGATGACACCCGGCCTGTCGTAAAAACACTTCAACAGCAATCAGCCTCATCATCCCCAGGAACCCTTTCATTTCACATCCAAGTACAGGCTCCTTTCCCTCCAGAAATAAGATCATGCGCTCCCCCTGAAAAAATGCACAAATATATTTCATACAGACAGGAGAAGTGGGGTGGGAGGAGGAGCATGAAGCACCACAAAACTGAAGAGTATGGTTCTGTGGCAAATAAAAATAAAACTACTGGGCGCCTGGGTGGCTCAGTTGGTTAAGCGACTGCCTTCAGCTTAGGTCATGATCCCAGGGTCCTGGGATCAAGCCCCACATCGGGCTCCCTGCTCTGCGGGAAGCCTGCTTCTCCCTCTCCCACTCCCCCTGTTTGTGTTCCTTCTCTCGCTGTGTCTCTCTCTGTCAAATAAATAAATAAAATCTTAAAAAAAATAAAAATAAAAATAAAACTACTGACCCCAGAGACTCAAAGAAAGTATATTCTTAACTTGATCCCAAGAATCCCTTGAGGGTTCTGAAATTTTTTCTCAGAAGTCAACAAAATTATTAATTTTTTTTGAATTTTTGACTTCATTCCCAAGTTAATTTTTAAACTTATCATAAAGCATTTTTGATCATCCAGATCAGCTCAAAACCAGAATTTCATTCATTCATTTGCATTCATGTTTACAATACCTTTATACTTACAATGCCTAATATACTTTAATTGTTGCAAGCTAATGAGGACTAAAAAAAGCAGACTTACTATATAAATGATGCAGTCACAACAAAAGGGTCAGCATCATGGTTCATCGGGCCCATGAAGAATTTGGGAGTAGTCAGTGAGAGAAAAGTGGTGGGAACTTGAGTTATCACAATTATGGATACAATCCCAGGCTTCCCAAATTTGGGGTATCTAAGAACCACCTGACAGGCATCTGGCACATACATAAGTAAATTTCTTTTTTTTATTTTTAAAGATTTATTTATTTATTTTGAGGATAAGGGACAGAAGGAAAGGGAGAGAGAGACTCCTCAAGCAGACTCCTCGCTTAGCAGAGAACCCGACATGGGGCTTGATCTCACCACCCTGAGATGGAGACCTAAGCTGAAATCCAGAGTTGGCCGCTTAACCAACTGAGCCACCCAGGTGCCCCCACAGGTAAGTTTCTTAAAAGAAGATGCACCACAATCTTAATACTTTTTCATTAATTATTTAAAGCAGCATGGTGGTGGGGCGTCTGGGTGGCTCAGATGGTTAAGCATCTGCCTTCGGCTCAGTGCATGATCCCAGGGCCCTGGGATCGAGCCCCGCATCAGGCTCCTTGCTCAGCGGGAAGCCTGCTTCTCCCTCTCCTTCTACTGCTCCCCCTGCTTGTGCTCTCTCGCTCTCTCTGTCAAATAAATAAATAAAATCTTAAAAAAAAAAAATAAAGCAGCATGGTGGTTTTGTCAGTGAGGGGGATAGAAGATACCATTTGCAATCTTTCCCCAAAGTGTCTTTGTCTACCTTGATGATGGATGGCCTGTGCTATAGGAGAGTTATTTCTAAAGCAAGGCAAATTTTCTTGCCTGAGCCTAGAAAGCATTGCCTCAATTACTGAAAAGAGATGGCAAGTGAAATGAGCTCAGACGCTGATGGGTCCTGAGAAGAAATTCTGAAGCTGTCCTGGCATCTAGGAGCCCACTGTGGAACAGAAACTTCAGTTAAGTTTGGGGCAATCTGAGAACAGAGAATTTAGGCTCCCTTGCTATGAAAGCACCAGAATCCCCTAAGAAAAATGGACACATGGGGACCAGTTCCCCAAACCACAAAGTAACAAGGAAGTGGCAGATAATTTTGTGAAGCTGAGAGAGGCCCCTAAGTAGCCTGAGTTTCAATAACACCAAAAAAATTCCCATAGCCCCATGTGATACAGCCACAGTAGAATCCTTGCAGATAGGGTACCTAAGAATGGATAGAAATTAGCTGAGAAAGAAGAACTTGATTGGAAAGATCCTGGAGTCAGAAATGAGGGACAAAGCTGGGCCCCACATGGATCTACAACAGAACACTAGAGGTCTCAGTGATGCCCTTACAGACTGATGGCAACATAGACCAGGTGCCCCACCCATGATGTGACACCATGATGAGGTTATTCTCAAATTTTAACGTGCATTAGTGTTCCCTCAGAGAGCTTGCTAGTGTACAGATTTGGGTTCAGCAAGTCCGGGACGGGGACTAAGAATCTACGTTTCTAACAAGTTCTCAGGTGATACTGATATCGCTGCTCTGCAGACCATGCTTGGAGCATCACTGCTATGATGTATCCTAACCCTCTAACTTATGTGACACCCAGATATAAGAGGAAACTCCCAGCATAATGGAGATGATACTAGGAGTATGCTTACAGGAAAATAGTTACATTTCTCACACACCTGCATATGGGAACTAAAATTTGTGTCCATCAGCTAGATAGGGACAAATGGCTTCCTTAATCTCTCTTTGGTTATTTTCTCCTCCAGAAAGCATCACTTCCTAATCTATTGCAACACTGACTGTAATTCTTAAATATACCAAATAACATATTAATGATTTATTTCTTCAACACTTAACGAAAAAGAGGCCATTAAGTGTAGGAACTCACTGCCTACTGTATTCAAATAAATTATATTAGACATGATAGCAATGATTCTTCTAAAATACATCATATCAGGTCACTTTCCCACTGAAAATTGCTCAGTGGCTTCCTATGTCACTCAAGTAAAATTTACAGTCACCACAATGTGGCCGGCCAGACTACATACATCCTGGGGCCCAGATACCCCTCTGTCCTCTTCTACACTCCCCAGCACACTCACTCTGCCCTGATACATTGACCTATCTTCTGCTTCTTGAAAAGCCAAAGGATATACACCTTAGGACCTTGTGTGCTCTTCCCTCTGCCTGGAATAGCAGCTCCTTCCCTTGCTTCCTTTGCGTCTCTACTCAAATAAGCCCTCATTGGAGAGGATTTCCCTCTTCACTGATAGAAAATATCTCCTTCACCTTCATTTTCCCTCACTCTCCATCTGCTTCACCCCAGTTTATTTTTCTTCCCATCATTTTTCATGATGGGACATATTCTATTTTTTTAATTTTTCAATTGTCTTCTAGAATATAAATTCCATGGAAGAAGGAAATTTCCTTTGTTTACTGCTAGATTCCCAGTACCTAGGAAGTGCTTGGCACATAAGATTACACAGTAAATAACTGTCAAATGAATTAACAGAAAGAAAGGCCTAAAGGCCAAAAGGAATAACAACCCTACTCCTTCAAACACCCTAAGAGGCACAAGGGAAAGTCTCCTGGCCAGGCTAGTACCCCCAGTTACTTTCACATGCCCACTTTTCCCTTCCTCTCTCACCCCCAAACACTCCCCCATCAGCACTAAGGAAGACATATGCACATGCTCTTTGCAAGAACAAAGAACACAACACAGCGTGAGGCAAACTGCAAAATGGAAAGCCAGAGGCAAAGGCGAAAAGTCCTTCACCATGGCAGGCAACCCAACCTCAGGTGAGGATACAAACAATGGCCTGTGATCCCACAGCCCAAGGATCACAGCTCACATTTGAGTAGATAAACATGTTTTTGGACATTTTCATATATGCACAGATACACAAGCATATTAATTGCTTTTTTTGACTTTCAATGTAGACTTAATTTCCAGACAAAGATCTCTAGGAGTTATTCCAAAAGGAATATAAAATCCTAAGATGAGATCAATGGAAGAGACAGGAATGGGGCAGGTAGAAGAGGCTCACACTTATTATTTTCCCTAGGCTTTTCAAAAGCTGAGAATTTCTCTGCACCAAGATCTACAATCATAATTGTTTATGATAATAATGTGTTTAGATAAGTGATTCAAAGAATCAAAAATTTTTTACATTCTCAGCTTTTATCAGAAACATGGAAGTGCCACAATTTAGCACTCAAACATCATCATGTTCCTTGGAGACTTTGGAGAACTTAATGAGTTTGTCCTTTTGCATGAGTACTGAATTCAGATTGAAAAAATCCTTTCAATGTATCACATTAAAATTTATTCTAAGTGTCTTTTAACATTTGGACTTTAAAAAGAAAATTGTTTCTGAATCAAATGTATCTTCTTGTTTAATGCAATGATAAATTTCCACAGACGCTCCCCAGGTTACACTTCAATGAAACAAAAGATCCAGAGAGGCCACCAGAAGAGTGAAGTGACTTTCAATTTAAAGTGATTAGGAGTTCAGGAAAAGCAACCTTCCTGGATGTCAAAGTTCTACCATCTCAAGTTTTGAGTTCAGCAATGAGGACAGTATTGTGCGAAGTGGTACGGAGGCATTTCACTTACCAGAATATTCCTTTTTCCTCATTTATCTCCTGCTTTCTCTTCATGCTCTCCATCCATTCCTACCACAGAGAAGATACATAGAAAGTTTTTAGTAACTTTTGTAAAAGAATGAATTAATAAATATATTTACATGTCCAGCAGAAATCCCACTACCTTCTGGTAATTTTTTAAATATTAAGTTTGCCTTTGTTATCTTTTTGTAAAAATTTATTTATTTATTTGAAAGAGAGAGCACACAAGCAGGGGAGGGGGGGCAGAGGGAGAGAACCTTCAAGCAGACTCCCCACTGAGTGTGGAGCCATATATTGGGCTTGATCCCATGACCCATGAGATCATGACCTGAGCTGAAACCAAAAGCCAGACGCTCTACCAACTCAACCACCCAGGTGCCCCTGCTTTTGTTATCTTATTAATTCATGATTTTAAAATATCATTATGGTGTAATTTTTCTAATATAGCCTTTCCAGTGGACAGCAGCTTATGGTGGGAAGACAATGATCTTTCAAATATAGATATGACTTTGAATCTTGTCCTCACTACTTCTTGTATCCTTAGACAAGTTGTCCAACTTTCTTTCACCTCAGATTTCTTGTTTGTGAGATGGGAATAATAATACATATTTTGTGTTGGGAGAGACAATTCTCCATGAGTCTCTTGTGCTCACAATTGGCATGGAGGGTATGCCAAGAATGCAAGGCCCCAACTGGTCTTTATCCAGGCAATTTCTCAGGGTTGTACTTGCAGCAGGCAACCTTGAGGGATGAAGTAATGTCTCCCCCCAGAACAAAGAGCACAATTACTCATTACTTGCTATAAAAGTGGTAGATTTTTAGGCACAAAACAAATGTGAGCATAGTATCCATGTGGGCTCCTACTGGGTTACCCTGTTGGACCTTGGGCCACAAAGGGATTTGGCACAAAATGCTGGCACTCATGCTCTTTGCTGCAACAGGAGTAATAAAATCCTTTGTCTCTCACTTAGGAGTCTCATCTGCCAGCATCATAAATAACAGACAAGAGATGCCTGGGTGGCTCAGTCGTTAAGCGTCTGCCTTTGGTTCAGGTCATGGTTCCAGGTCCTGGGATCGAGCCCCACATCGGGCTCCCTGCTTGGCGGGAAGCCTGCTTCTCCCTCTCCCACTCCCCCTGCTTGTGTTCCCTCTCTCGCTGTCTCTCTCTGTCAAATAAATAAAATAAAATAAAATCTTTATAAAAAATAAATAAATAACAGACAAATACTCACTGGAAAATCCAGTTTCAGCATTAACAGATTAATTTACCAACTTGTAATTTGGGTAAAACAAAATCCCACACCTGACACTTCACAGGGTTGTTGAAAGATTAAATGAGATCACTGAAATAAAGCACATGACAGAGTAGGCACTAAATAAATACACACAAAAACATGTTCCCTTTAGTATCTTAAATTTCTTGGGGCGCCTGGGTGGCTTAGTCAGTTAAGCATCTGTCTTCAGCTCAGGTCATGATCCTGGAGTCCCGGGATCGAGCCCCACATCGGGCTCCCTGCTCAGCAAGGATTCTGCTTCTCCCTCTGCCCCTCACCCCCCTTGTACTCTGTCTCTCTCTCAAATAAATAAATAATCTTTTTTAAAAAATTAATTAATTAATTTAACTATTTTAGGTAAAGAGCTCTTGACATAATTGTGATGATAGTAAGGTTGCTCCTTTAACTCTCTTCTCTTTTCCCATATAATCTATCTTGTATCCCTCCCACATGTAGTGGTAAAGTAATCATATTCTCACGGAAAGGTTTACTTCTCCGGAGATGTAAGTGCTTGTAATAGGGGGAAACACGTGAAAACTGAAGAAGATGCACGCCATGGGTCTCTCATAATGGAATTTGAGACCTGGGGTGGCGGTAGGTCTTTGGGGACATGGGACCACATCTATATTCTTCAAATCCTAATACTACTTGCCTATTCATCACCTTTCCATCCCAACACCAGATCCTCTGAACTTCACATCAGGGAAGGGGAAGGAAAGAATTTTAGAAACAGAGTTTAGGTCAAAAGATAAAAGTATTTTCTGATAACTAGGAAGATTTAGATGATACAGAGGAATGTAAAAAAACAGACTATTGGATGCTTTTAACCTGTCTGTACCTCCAAACATACCTAGAAACAAAAAAGTGTCTTGCTTTCTATACTAGAGTTTCCTATTCCTGCTGTAACAAGTCACCATGAATTTGGTAGCTTAAACAACAAATTTGTTACCATACAGTTCTGTGGGTCAAAAGCCTAACACAGGTCTCAACAGGCTAAAATCAAGGTGTGGACAGGTCTACATTCCTTTCTGGAGGCTCTAGGAGAGGAGGTGTTTCCTTGCCTTTTCTAGCTTCTAGAGACTACCTGCATTTCTTGGCTCATGGCCCCTTTGCCCCATTCTTGGATGGTCAAGTTCTCCTTACACCACCGTCTCTCTGGTTCTTTGTAGCCAGAAGGTTCTCCGCTTTTAAAGACTCATGTGATCACATTCAGTTCACTGGGATAATCCAGGATTATCTCCCCATTTTAAGGTCTTTAATCACATCTGCAAAGACCCTTTTACCATGTTAAGTAATATATTCACATGATTAGACAGGTGGGGATTAGGACCTAGACTAATTAGGACTTCGGGCTGGGGAATTACTCTGCCTACCAACTGTACTTGAAGAAACCTCCCAAGATTTGGTCATGCTTAAAGTTGTTCAATGTGACCATTTCCCAGAAGGTTAAAATTTTTCTAAATGTGAAAATCTCATGATGAGGAGAATGAACAGTGCCAAGTGATAGGGTATCTTTAAATTTGCTTCAAGTTCTACACATTATCAGAAAAAGTGATCAGAGAAGTGCCCCTGAAATTCTAAGGGAAGCAGCCACTCAGTGTGTATAACTGTGGTGTGGGAATTCCAAGAAGAATGTTAGTTTATGTGACAACAGAAGAAATCAATGTCTTGGCCCACACAGTGAACCTCTGGGTCACACTGTGTAGAGTCTGTGTGGAAGCATCCAAATTGCTTTTTCTTGAAACTTCAGGAATGTCTGAAATGACTCCTGCCCATGAAATTTTTCTTAATACTGTGAGTATTAAGTAATTGGGGAGCAATTAAAGTGATATGACAGTGTGAGGATCCTTATCTGAGAGGTGGACAAAAGCATAGCCAGTAGAAGAAAAAGTGTATCCACTTTGTAAATGAGAATGGGTGTTAAATTCCAACCCAAATTCATTTATTCAAAAGTCTTTATTGAGCAGCTCCATATGGAAAAAAACAAAAAATAAATAAAAAACTCACTATGCTAGGTGCTCTGGATTGAGGATGAATTAGGCAAGAAGCCAACCCTTAGGGAATTTGCTCTCCAGCATCAGAGATAAGAAACAAATTATTCTATGAGCATCGAAGATGAACAGTAGTTCTCTAGAGTAGTGGTTCTCAAACTTTAATCTGTCTACACATCTCTTTTTAAAATGCAGATTTAGTAGTTCCAAGGGAAGGACTGAGATTCTGCATTCCTAACAAGCTCCCAAGTGATGACGGTGCTGGTCCAAGGACCACACTCTGAGTAGCAAAGGTCTAGAGTAGTATTTCTAAAACCTCACTGTGCTTAATCACCTGGAGAAATTTTACAAACAAAAGGTGCCGTTGCTCTTCCCATAGAGCTCCGGTTGTGATTAGAGAGTAAGACCCAGGTATCAGTATTTTGATTTTACGTGCAGCTAACCACTGAGTACTGTTAAGACAGAACTTTTCATCATAGCTATTAAAAAAATCTTAGGCAATGGTTCTCAAAGTGTGGGCCCCAGACCAGCAATATCAGCATCACCTGAGAACTGGTCAGAAACCTAATTCCTGGGCCCTACCTCAGGCCTACTAAATCAGAAACTCAGGAATGGGGCCCAAAAATCTATGTTTTAACAAACCTACCAGGTGATTTGGGGGCGGGGGGAGGGTGCAGGCACTGGGAGAGAATCTTAAGCAAACTCCCTGCTGAGCGTCTAAACTGATCTGGGGCTCAGGACCCTGAGATCATGACTGAAGCCCAAATCAAGGGTGGGCTGCTTAACCAACTGAGCCACCCAGACGTCCCCTACCAGCTGATTATAATACAAAATCAAATTTGAGACCCACTAATCTAGGGCAGCTGTTTCCAATCAGATGTGCACATTAGATTCACCTGAAGAGCATTTCAAACCTACAGATGCCCTAGCCTGACCCAGTACCTGAATCAGTTGGTCTGGGCTGGAGTCCTGACCTGGGTATGATTGAAAACATCCACAGTTGTGCCTTTAATGTGTCCCCCAGACCAAGAACCCCTGAGGTAGGGTATTAGCCGAAAAATCCTCTCCTCTTCTCATTTATTTATTCATTTCTCCTACACATGTTACAGAGCAAGCGCCCAGGCTTCACCATCAAGGAGCTTGGAAGTGGGAAGCAGCACAAAATGAGGAGTAAACCAGGTGGACAAGATGAGCACAGTGATGAGAGCCCATGAGCAGAGAAGACAAGCCAGCAGGATAGACTGGAGGTTAGTACAACAGCGCAGGCCTCCCGCCCCCATTTCTGAACTTAACCTATAGAAGTGAAGAGACAGGAAAAGAAAATCAGAATGCTTTTCTAGCAGAAGAACCCTGACCAATCACTATCAGCCATGCACTTGCCACCTTCACGACATCCCTTTTTGCATGCAATCATTATGTTCCTGTTTAATAGTGTTCACTACCCCCCTTCTAGAGTGTACTGTGGGTTAGTCTCATAAGTTTTAGAATGTTGGGGTGCTGTAATCTCATCATTCACAGATTGACAACCAGAGAGAGGAGGAATCACTGAAGAGAGCAGAGGAGAGGAGAAGAAAAAAGAAAAGAATAAAATTAAGAACTCTAAACAGACTTCCACATCAACTCTACCCTATCCTCCAAAAAAGTCTTTTGGTGTCAATTTCTATAAAAATTAAATTTACTAAGGAAGATAATCTAAGTAGTTATATTAATTAACAAGTGTCAGAGCCCCAGTATTAGACAGCTACCTTAATACTGTCTATGTTGTCAAAATAATTATCAAAACTTTCCTTTTATTTATTCCATTAGCCCAGCTAATTTATAAACACACCCACGCTAATTCCCTATAGCCTTCTTGCCTATAGGTTTTATGGGCTTAAGAGACCTAGATTCCATTTTTATATGCAAAAATTACACAACTGGGGATTTCAGAAGCAACACACAAATCGATACCCATCTAACAGAAGTTGCTGATAGAAAAAGACTGAATTAGAAAGAGAAGTAACTTCAAGAAATAAACAGAATAACGTTTCCAAGAATATATGGGGTTTTTTTTGAAAGGGCACACAAAGTGTCAAGAAGGGAAATTAAAAAAAAAACAAAAACAAAAACTTAAAGACCAACACCTAGAACATTGTGGTGACATTTCAGAAAACCAAAGATAAAAAGAAAATCCCAAAACTTTCAAAGAAAATAAATAAATAGATAAGTAAATACGTATCAATCAGATGGCATTGCATCCCTCACTGTAATCCTGGGTGTGGAAAATCAATAGAACAATATTTTGAAATTATGCTTGACCTGTAATTATTAGTCTTTTAAGAATGAGCAGAAAATGGGGCACCTGGGTGGCTCAGTCATTAAGCAACTGCCTTCGGCTCAGGTCATGATCCCAGGGTCCTGGAATCGAGCCCCGCATCGGGCTCCCTGCTCCACAGGAAGCCTGCTTCTCCCTCTCCCACTCCCCCTGCTTGTGTTCCCTCTCTCGCTGTGTCTCTCTCTGTCAAATAAATAAATAAAATCTTTTAAAAAAAATGAATGAGCAGAAAATATTTTGTAATATTCAAGAACTCAGAAAGTTTGTAACCTATGAACTCTCTGGAAAAAAATGTCTAGACAACATGCCTAAAGGAAAAGAAAAGCAAGAACAAAAAATGATCCTAAAAGATGATGCAGGATAATAGTAGTCGAGTTACCTCAGAACATGAAAGATTGTAAGAGGAAAGAAGGAAAAGAAGTAAAGACATTAAATTGTTTCAGTTTTTGAGAGAAAGGAGCAGATATTTGGTAGGAAAAATGTAGAATTTAATAGGCATATTGAAGATTTTTAATATTACTTTTCCAATAGTAGAAAGGAAGACGTGTATAACTTTAATAATTCTCCTTAAGCAATACATTAACAATAGGAGCTATAAAAAAACAGACTGACAAATCTGTCTAAAAGAATTCAAAACTCTTATACGCAAACAAATCATGAACAGTGTTAAAATAGCAAGGAACAGATAAGCTTCACACTGGGAGAAAATATTTGCAAATCATATGTCCAACAAATGATTTATATCCAGAACATATAAAAACCCTCAGAAATCAACCATAAGAAACCAAACAACCCAATTTTGCTGAGCAAATCAATGGAACACCTGCCTGGCTCAGTCAGTAGAATATGTGACTCTTGATCTTGGGGTTATAAGTTTGAGCCCCATTGCTGGGTGTAAAGACTACTTAAAAACAATCTTTTTTAAAAAAAAGTGGGAAAAAAATAATGAGCAAGTCACTTAAAAGACACTTTAACAAGAGTATCGATATGCAGAAGACAAATAGACATCATTAGGCATTAGAAAAATGCAAATTAAAATCACAAGATACCACAGCATACTTATTTTTTTTAAAGATTTTACTTATTCATTTGAGAGAGCACAGGTAGGGGAAGGGAGACGCAGACTCCCCGCTGAGCAGGAGCCCAACGCAGGGCTTGATCCCAGGACTCCAGGATCATGACCTGAGCCGATAGCAGACACTTAAGTGACTGAGCTACCCAGGCGCCCCCACAGCATACCTATTAGAGTAGATAAAATTTAAAAATACAATACCAAATGCTGAGCAAATGCAGCTTATACATTGATGATGGGAATGCAAATAGTAAAGCCTCTTTGGAAAAGTTTGTGGGTCCCTTATAAAGTTAAACATACACTACCATTAGATCCAGCAATCTCACTGCTAAGTAGTTACCCAAAAGAAATGAAAAAGTTCACCTAAAACCTGCGTGTCAATGTTTACTGCAGCACTGGTCATAATAGCCAAAATCTGGATATAACACAAATGTCCACCAACAGTAACATGGATAAGTAAATTGTGATATATTCATACTGTGGTATGCTAGACTATAATGAACAAGAATGATCTGCAACTACATGCAATGATATGTGAGAATCCCTCAAACAGTGTTGAGCAAAAGAAGCCAGACACTTTGGGGCACATACTGTTTGATGTCATGTATGTAAAGTACAAAAGAAGCAATGCATGAATGGAAGGTTGACTGGGAGTGTACACAAGCCGGATGCTGGTAATATTTTATTTCTTAATCTGGGTGATGGTTTTAGGGGTGTGTTCAGTTGTTGAAATTTTATCAGCTTGGACACTTAAGATCTATGCCCTTTCCCATCACAGCTTACACTTGAAAAATATTGTAATGCATACTGTAGGCCTCCAAATAGCCAGTAAACATGTAAAAGGTCTATCTACTAATAGTTTACTGATATCTACTAATAGTTAGGGCAATACAAACTAAAGCACTGATGGCATACCATTTTTTACCCATCATATTAGAAAATCATAAAAATGTTAAAAATAAATATTTTAGGAGTGTGTGGGAATTGTGTACTCTTCGAGAACATATTGGTGTTTGCATCAATGGGTTTAGCCTTCTTGAAGAGTAATTTGGCAATATCATTGTGTTTAACTGTGCATACCACTTGGCCAATCATTTCCACTTGTAGGTACCTGCTCTTTCTGCATAAAGAAGCATGCACAAGGCTGTCTACTGCATCATCATTTGTAATACCAGAAAAATGGAAACAATGAGAAATTCCCAGCCAAGCAAAATGAATTTGGAAATATTCCTATTATGAAATTCTGCATACTTTCTAAAACATAATGAGCTGTATACCAACATAAGACAGAGTTTTAAGTATTTTTTATTTTTTTTAGGATTTATTTATTTATTTTAGAGACAGAGATCATGCACTGGGTGGGAGAGGCAGAGGGAGAGAAACTGCAGCATATGCCAAACTGAGTGTGAAGCCCAACACGGGGCTCGATCTCACCACCCTGAGATCAAGACCTGAGCTGAAACAGTCGGATGCTTAACTGAATGAGCCACCCAGGTGCCCCTAAGTATATTTTAAAAGGATATCATAAAACAGTATAAAATATATAATTTATTTTTAAGATATTTGTATATGTAGGTATAGTAATACAGAAAAACATTTTTTAAATGTATAGAAAAGAGGAGCAGAGATATGCTCTAAATGTTGACAGTGATTTTCTCTTGGAAAGGGAGTGAAAATGGGTGGAGGGAAGGTACGATGGAGATTCTCACATGTTTCATGCTCTAGGCTTCTTATAACTTTTTGTACAGAAGCTTTTACAATGGTAATATGTTCTTGTATTATTTGAGCAATTTAAAAAATGTCCCCAAGATGTAGATTTTTAAAAAATACACTGCAGAAAACATAAAGTAGAAGCAAAA
Source organism: Mirounga angustirostris (assembly GCF_029215605.1). Taxonomy (NCBI): domain Eukaryota; kingdom Metazoa; phylum Chordata; class Mammalia; order Carnivora; family Phocidae; genus Mirounga; species Mirounga angustirostris. The sequence goes on along the minus strand of NW_026991709.1, from coordinate 137,361,735 downwards.
CTAGACACAACAGTTAAGCTAAACTTAGTGACAGCTGTTTATACTACAAATGGGTTAATTATAACAATAAATACAAACAAGCACACTCCCACATAAAATGTGAGCTGTATGAAATAATAAATTCAACAGTTGGCTAGATAAAAACAGACGAAACTAAAATAAATTTTTTAACTGACAGACAAAACTCAGGGGAAGATCGAGGCAGGGACAGAGATTGGCAGGTTGTGACAAATGCAGCCCGTGGACTATGGGTATGCTGCTTTCAAAGGCAATGGGGCAAGTCAGGTGACGTGCTTGGAATCGGGGCAAGCAGCCAAGCACTGATTGCTTTACTCTTGGTCGATGTCTCACAGTTACACTGTCTGTGTGGTCTTTGTAGGCCTGTGATTTGGAGGACGCTTAACCCTGTGAGAGTATCGTAAGAGCAGAGTTGCAAAAGCATAATGGTAACACTAAAGAAAATCATAATCATAATCACAAAAAGCACTTAGTTAATACCAGTATCATAGTAAAAAGTTCTGAGAGAGGAGCTAGTTATTAAATGAAAATGGTAAGTGATAAATTAAAGGATAAAAATCCAACAATACTGGGTTTATATGTTCCAAACAACAGCTGAATATAACAATAAAAAACAAATTTAAGAAAAACAATAAATTAAAATTAGAGAGCTAACTATTCCACTATAAAAATAGCTAAGACTACCATTTATTGAGTTTTTCTAAGTGTCTAGGACTGTGCTGAGCACTCTACATACATTACCTCACTTAATTTTCACATGAATTAATTCCACGAGGTAGGTGATCTTTTAGTTCTCCCTATTTTACAGGTGAGGGAAGTGGGACTTAACGAAGTGGAGGGCCTTTGCCAAGAAAACCCAGCTATTTACTAAGAGGGAAGCTGCAGCTCAGACTTGAGTCTCTCTAGCTCCAGAGCTGATACTCAACTACTCCACTATGTTGCTTCTCAATATGAAATAGTCAGAACGTGAATAATCAATAAATAACAAATTAATACATGACATTGCAGAGCTGATCAACAGCATCAGTTGGACAATGGTGAGATGCAAAAGGTAAAAGAATAAATTACTTTTATATAAAGATCTCATAAAAATGCATATTATAAATGAAGACCAAAAGAAGCAATAGCCAAAAGCTGAAAACAACCTAAATATTCCCTAACTGGTGAACAGATAAGCAAACTGTGGAGCATCCATGACATAATGAAGTACCACTGGACAACAGAAATGAGCATTCTATTGACACACACAACACATGGATGAATCAAAAAAATATTCTGAGCAAAAGAAGCCAGACACAAATGACGAATACCATTTGATTGCATTTATAAAACATTCTATAAGAAGCAAAACTATAGCAACAGAAAACAGTGGCTCTGAGGAACAAGGGGTAGGATATAGAATTGTCTACAAAGGAGCAGGGGAAACTTCTTAGAATTTCGGAAATGGTTCATATCTTGATTCTGGTGATTGTCACACAATTGTATATATTTGTCAATACTCATTACATTTTATGGTTTAGAGGGATAAATTTTATTATATATAAATCATATCTCAATGAACCAGAGTTTTTAAATGCATGCAGAATTTTAAAGCTCCACATCCTATAAAAATGTTAAGTGCTTCAATACTTCCTACCTCAAGAAAAAAATTCCCTATATAACAGAATATTTTGAAATGATATTTCCATACTAACATTGATGGAGTGCTCCAAAGCAGTGCATAGAAGAACACTTATTTTTCTAGATTAATGAGGAAGAAAAAAACCATAAAATTAAACCTAGTTCTCCCCCCCAAAAAAGGAAGAATAAGCAAATTTATTAAAAATGGTAAAATGTGGGGTGAGAAAAAAGATATTGACAATGAATAGAAATGACTATTTTAAAATATGGATGATATTCTAAACTATGTATTAGTAATTACCATTATCAATACTCTATAGACTGCTGAAGTATGAAATAACAAAGTGAGAAGTCACAAAACATAAAACATAAATAGACCAATAGTCTAGTCACAGAGGAAGTAGAAACAGTTCTAAAAAATGTATGTCTCTGGGGCGCCTGGGTGGCTCAGTCGGTTAAGCATCTGCCTTTGGCTCAGGTCATGATCCTGGGGTCCTGGGATCGAGTCCTGCATCGGGCTCCCTGCTCAGTGGGGAGCTCTCTCTCTCAAATAAACAACAAAAAAATTTTAATTATGTCCCCAAAAAACAAAGGGTACTAATGGAGTTTCTAAAGTAGTGTCTTAAATTTCCAAAATACAACTTACTCCCTTATGTTACCCAAAGTATTCCAAAATATAGAAAACAGCATGTAACTCAATTTGTTTTTTATGAGGTAAATGTGGTTTGGGTGATACAACCTAAAGGTACATGAAAAAACTAAACAATAACTCATTCTCACTTTTGAACATAAATACAAAAATCCAAAATAAAATCTAGGATATAAAATGTGAGTTTAGGACCAAGTCTGCAGTGGGAATTGGTTCCAGTAAGGGGGCAAAGGCACACACCAGAGGGTATAGCCAATAAGAGGTTGCAACAAAGACATGACAGGCTTCACCCGAACCCAGACGCTTGATTTAGGCTTTCTTTTTTTATCTTATTGCATTGGCCAAAACTTCTAAACAGTGATACGTAAACGGGCTTTCTTGTTCTTGGTTTTAATGAAAAATGCTTTTCCATTGAAAATAATGAGTGGATTCCTTTTAAAAATAAATAAATAAATAAAGGAGGAGATTGACATTTGTTAAGAAAAATAATCCAAATTTTGGAAATAAAGCAGAAGGATGACTGAATGTCTTTTTCAATCCTGCCAAAGTTTTATTCAATAGCCCCTACCCCAACTCCAGGGATTATTTCATTCTCTAATAGAATGTACCTTTTTTTAATTTATTATTTACCATTGATACAGGCTGAGCCTCTGTGTAGTTACATGTTAACTTGTACACTCAAGACTTTTGTCTGGTGGAGATGCAAATGACTGTCGTCTAGTACAAAAAGATAACCCCAAAGGTTATAGTTTTATTGCTCTGTAGGGCAGGAACCTATTTTGTCTGTAATGGAGCAGACTTGCCTCAGCATGCCTTTCCCCATTCTGTGAACCAGCCCAGTCCTCCTGCTGGTTTCCTGTGTTAAAAAGATCTCTTACACGTACTCAGTGTACACTTGGACAAAAGTCATGTCTTTAACTTTTTCAAAAATTATGCATTCAACAAAGAATGACACCAGTAACTGCCTAATTATAATGGTACTAAGGGCTATGAAAGAAAAGGGGATAGCCTCTCCTGGCCAAGGGGTCCTGAAGGAAATGGTGCCTTTATGAACGGAGGCCTGGAGGCTGGCTGGGCTTGCCGGGGACACAGGTGCAGGGAAGAGCCTGAGTTAGTCCTTCCTAAGGTGATTTTCTAACTGCATCTAAACATTCCCAAAGTCACAGAAGTAGCCAAAAGTTATTCTCTACCACTATTGAAGCAGATTTGTCTTGTATTTCTACACCAAAGCAGTCTTCAAAATAAAAATAATAAATAATAATGAGAATAGTATCTACTGCTGACTATTTACGATGTTCTAGTTGTGGTACTAAACACTTCAGGTGAATTATTTTCAATCCTCATGACAACTCTACAAGCCAGTTACCATAATTATCTCCATTTTACAGATGAGAAAATTGAGGCTCAGAGATTAAGATATATGCCCAACAGTACACAATGGGCCTGCCAGGTTTCAGACCTTAACTCCTTTGTTATCCTGCCTCTTCCAGAGATATTTCTCCAAGGGTGTACTACTGCATAATGGGGAAGGGTTACATTATTTTCATTTTTTCTTACATATCCCTTGCAGCTTAACACATCATGGCAAGAAGGGAACAGGTGGACAATTCCCTTATGTGAAGGGCGCTGTGATTCAGTGCGTTCATTCGCTGATCCTGTTCATTTCGTAAAGCTTCCTGCAGCCGCGATTTGGAAGTGAAAAGCAGGGTTTGCTTGGGGTGGCTTTTCAACCATAAAGAGTGTCTTGTTGAAAACATGTTTACTCCATGCCTCTGCTTTTAACTACTGCCCAACACAGCTCACTCTCTTGCTTTTCTCTCATTTCTAAGCCTTGCGCACTCATCCAAAAGCTTTTAGCCCAACCGAGTGGGCAAAAAGCCTTCTCTACCATTTCTCTTGCAACTGGTTCTGAGTTTCTTTCAAGTGTTTGTTTAACTATTTGGCCAAGGATCGAGAGTCCTATTGTAAGCAAAGAGTCCATTTGCCTTGATTATGTGTGAGCTTTCCAGAGTTTGCTGATTTTTTGTTCCTTTTCTTTTATTCCTTTTCTTTCTCCATTGGTACCTCCTGCTTTTAAACTGAGGATTATACAAAAAATGCAGTTTTCTGGCTACCTTACTTAGTCTTATATTCAAAGAGAACACAAGTGCCTTCTGTATTTACAGGAGTATTCTCCGAGTGACGCAAAAGGATATTGAATTCCGTCCTGTGTCCCTGTGGCTCGGAGTCTAATACAGCCATAGCCCCTCATGACTTTTTCTTTTCTAATCTTGAACAGCATACAACAAAATCACAGAATTTTAAAATATCTGAACTAAAGGCCGCTTAGAGATCATCTAGTCCAACTTCTACATTTTATACAGTGGAAAAGAAGGCAGGTGAACTTCCAGTGCTAAGACCTCCTCCAAGTATATTCATATTTACTTGGTATTCTATATTTTGCATTCCCAATTGTATACTCTTTGAGAACAGAGACCCCCCTACTTAAACTTCTTTTATACCTCATTTGCTACAGATATCTATGTGTTTAGTAGACCAAGAACTTTGCTCTAAACTGAATGAGATTAGATCCAACCCATAAGAGATGCACAAAGTTTTAAATGAAATATGGAGTCCTGGAGAAATTTCATCCCAGCTTAATGGGTCTGTTGGGGGAGACTTTGGATTTTACTCTGTTTATTCTGTATGGATACACCCTTATAAAAACTTCAGACAATACGTAACTATACAGAGTAAAATATGAAAGACCTCCAAATTTCCTTACCCTTTTTACTTCCCACCCCATTCTAAGTCATTATAGCATAAAGTGTACTGTTCTAGGCCTTTTCAATATACTTCTATACATGTGGAGAGTTTGTCTTTTTTTACGTAAATGAGACCATGCTTTATTCATTGTTCTGAAACTTGCTTTTTCACTTAAAAACATATCTTGGAGATCTTTCCATATCAGTACATATGCATGGTGTTCCATTAAATGGGTGTAGCACATATTACTTAGCCACCCCCCTATTAATGAGTGTTGAAAGTGATTGTAATTTTTTGCTATAATGAACAACACTGCATTCTGTATTAATTCAGAATGGATTCCTAGAATGACATTGGGGGATTGGTGCTCACTTACTCTGAGTGAATGGATCAAAGTTAGCAGGAAAGATTCACACCCAGTACCTTGACAGATGGCCTTAGACAAATCACTCCAGACTCATGGCTGCCCCACCTAATTCAGAGAATGACATGGGTTCAAATGAATTAAATTATGAAGTCTCTGGGAACCATGAACGGCTATATAAATGAAAGCAACTGATTACCCAAAGATAGCAATATATGTTATGGCATCAATAAACCACACATGTGGCTGCACTGCGTGCTCTATAAGGAACACCTTACTGATGTCTCAGTATCCTTTTCTGGTTTGGGTGTAACTCCCCTTTCCGTGGTGAAGTTGCCCCTCTCCCAACTCCAACCATGTAGTTCTAGGTCTAGTGCCACCAATTAGAGCACATAGCGGTTGTTCTGATGGTGGACATGTGACCTCCACAGGCCAATAAGGGCTTTGCCCTAGGAGTCTTCAAATCAGGCCAGGGGAGAGAAAAGTATCTCTCAGAATGACATAAGCAAGATGGCTGAATAAGATGTCCTTTGCTAGTAATCCCCCTTCACAACAATAATTTGGCATCTACCCATGGATAAAAGTACCTTCCTGGAAACTGGGATTCAGGTAGGAGATCATGAAATCTGTGCAATCCAAGGCTCAGGAGAGCTGTTTTGAGAAGGCACGCTTGCAATCAGGCTGCTGACGCCTATGGTGGTCCCAGCTTCAGAAACAGAAACTACTCTGTACCCCTAAGACCTTGGCTACAGCTCCATTTGGCTTTGGGTCTGTCACCATTACGATATGTCAACAGAACGGGTAGGAGTCATGTCCACCCAAGCAATGGGTAATAGACATACAGACCTCAGTCCTGGCTGTAGATACTGAAAGTCTGTGAACTGGTGCCAGCCCTTCTTAGCCATAATCTAAGAGCCCCTTGCCCTTCATTGCACTGATTAACAGACATATGGATCTTGGTTCTGGCTGTGGACTCTGAAATGGTCCATAAACCAGCTCCCGCCCCTCTCAGCCAAGATCTGGGAGTCCCTGGAAGTTAACCTGCCAAACGTGGTCAGACTGCAGATTCTGAAGGGGGCCTATATTAGGCACCCCTCCCAGCTATAGTCCACTAGTTAGCCTGTTGGCACAGGGATCAGGCAGGAGGCATTCGCTTCTGTACCACAGAGATCCTGAAAAGGCCCTCTACTAAGCTCCAGCCCCTCCAGTCATGGTCAGGGACCAGTTCAGCATACCCAGGAATCTGGCAGAAGACACCCACCTGTGCCTTCAGAGCCAGGTCTGCAGACCTCAAACTTGGCTGTGGAACCTGCAACAATGCTGGGGCTCAGTTCCAGCCCCTCTCAGCCACTGTCCAGGGGTAGTCCTGTCTACCCAGGAACCCATGCAGTGACCATGCCGCAGCCTTTCCAGGGGAAGGAGCCACACCTGCTATATTCCTGGTAATAGGCAGCCTGTCAGAGGACCCAACTATGGACCCTGATGCAGATGCTTATCCCAGCGCCACTCTACTAAACAAGGTATCAGAAGCAGCTCCATCCACCCAGGGACCAGAGAGGATCCATATCCAGCCAAGCAACCTGTTACAAGCCCACCAACAGCGGGCCCCACTGCAGACCCAGCCAACAGCCTAGAAATCCACTCCCACCCAGTAAGACTGTTATTCTGGAGGTAATCCCATTAGCCCAAAGAACTGACAGGAGAAAGTCTACCTGTTGGAACCAGTCTGTAGAGTATGGAAGAGGTATTTGTTCCTTTGAACACACAGACACTGATATAAAGCTACATGGGTCACAAAGAACTAAATACGACACCACCAAAGAAAACTAATAAAGCTCCAGTAAGTGAGCCCAAAGAAATGTAGATCTACAAATTACCTGCCAAAGAATTCAAAATAGTCATCTTAAAGAAACTTAATAAAATACAAGAGAGCTCAGATGGAAAACTAAACAGAATCAAGAAAACAATGTATGAAGAATCAACAGAATCACCAAGTGAAAAGACAACCCATAGAATGGAAGGAAATATTAGCAAACCATGTATCTATAAGGGGTTAATAACCAAAATATATAAGGAACTCAAACAACTCAATAGCAAAAGAACAAATAATCCAATTAAAAATGGGCAGAAGACCTGAATAGACTTTTTTTTCAAAGAAGGCATACAAATCGCCAAGAGGTACATGTAAAGATATTCAACATCACTAACTATCAAAAAAATGCAAATCAAAACCACAATAAGATAACACATCACACCTGTTAGAGTGGCTATTTTCAAATAGACAAGAGATAACAAATGCTAGTGAGGATATGTAAAAAGAGAATCCTGGTACACTATTGGTGGGAATGTAAATTGGTGTAGCCATTACAGACAAGAGTATGGAAATTCCTCAAAAAATTAAAAATAGAAAGGGGCATATGCACCCCAATGTTTATAACAACATAATCAACAATAGCCAAACTATGGAAAGAACCCAAGTGTCTAGATGAATGGATAAAGAAGATGTGGTGTATATTTATACAATGGAATATTATTCGGCCATCAAAAAGAATGAAATCTTGCCATTTGCAGCAATGTGGATGGAACTAGAGAGTAGAATGCTAAGTGAAATAAGTCAACCAGAGAAAGATAAATACCATATGATTTCACTCATATGTAGAATTTAGGAAACAAAACAGATGAATGTGGGAAGAGATGGAAAAAAAGAGAGGAGAGGGGGGAGGCAAACCATAAGAGACTTTTAATAATAGAGAACAAACTAAAGGTTGATGGAGGGAGGTGGGTGGGATATGGACTAAATGGGTGATGGGTATTAAGGAGGGCACCTGTTATGATGAGCATTTGTTATGGGTGTTATATATAAGTGATGAATCACTAAATTCTACTCCTGAAACCAATATTACATTGCATGTTAACTAATAGAATTTAAATAAAAATTTGGAAAGAAAAAAATTAAAAATAGAACTACCAAATGATCCAGCAATCCCACTTCCAGGTAGATATATAAAGGAAATGAAATCACTATCTCAAAGAGGTATCTGCACCCTATCTGTTCACTGCAACATTATGTACAATAGCCAAGACATAGAAACAACTTAAGGGTTCATCAACAACTGAATGGATAAAGAAGATGTGGGGTGTGTGTGTGTGTGTGTACACACACAATGGAATATTATTATTCAACCATAAAAAAAGGAAATTCTAACATTTGCAACAATACAAATGGACTTTGAAGGCATTATGCTAAGTGAAATAAATCAGAGAAAGACATAAACCGCATGATCTCACTTATATGAGGAATCTAAAAACAAACAAAGCCAAATTCATAGAAACAGAGAGCAAAATGGTGACTTCCACGAGTGAGGTGGAGGGAGAAATGAGGAGGTATAGGTCAAAGGGTACAAACTTTCAGTTATAAGATGAACAAGTTCCGAGGATCTAATGTACACCATGGAGACTATAGTTAACAGTACGGTATCATATACTTGAAAGTTGTTAAAAGAATGAAATGTTCTCACTACAAAAAAGTTGTAACTATATAAGGTGACAGCTGTAATCACTTATTTACTTATTACATTTATTGTAATCATTTCACAATATGTATGTGTATCAAATCATCAAGTTGTACACCTTAAACTTATACAACCTTATATGTCAATTATATCTCAATAAAGCTGTGAGGAAAAGAGAAATGTATCCCTCTCAGGAGCTGAAGCTGTGAGATGTGGTGTGGTGAGCCCAGGCTAGTTGGCCGTGTCTCCAGCCATGTGGGGAAAGTCAATCTGGAAGATAGAGAAATGCATTCCCTTATGGCACTTAGGGCCCTGGTTCTGGTTTCTGAGCCTAACCCTGAGGCCTCTTTCTCAGGTCACGCTTGCCTTTTAATACATTCCTCCTTTTGCCTAAATAGTTTGAGTTAGGCAGCAATAACCTGTATTAAATTTCTGCAAACTGCTGCCATTTCTATCTTTGGTTCTTCTCACTGTTATCCACTTTTTCCCCACCCAACTGGCATGAAGCAAAAGGTTGTTCCTGGTGGAAGAATGACTTTGATTTGCTTTCTTTATCTGAGCAAGATAACCACACATGTACTCCAACAGAAAGTATTTTGACAGGGAAAACATGAGACCTCCTTGGGTACAGCAGTATCTTTCATATTTCTGATTATCTTTCATAACATGACTCTTATCCATGTGATAGGAGAGAGTGAAGATGCAGTGAGAACCAGATTTCTATAAATGACCATCTTCAGCTACAGCAAGAACAAAGCCATTGCTATTTTCCAAACTTCAAAATCCACGTGCACACTTAAAACTGAACTCTGGTTCTCACAAAATGATTACCGTCATGACATTTTCTAGAAGAGAACATTTCTTTTTGGAGAAGCAGCTGTGGCCCTGAACGTCCCTCTGTCCTTGCTATTAGGGTATGTTTAAATATACTCTAAGAAGAATTATCAAAAAGAAGCTTTGTCACCATTCCACTTTAGACCTCTTCTTTTCTTCAAATATTTATATTTGAGAGCTAGTTCTGTGGCACTAAGATAAAGACTTTGTCACTTTAATGCTAAGACTGCTGAATTGTTTTTCAGTAAAAGTAGAATTAAATAGTAGCAGCTTGCTGATTAGAGGGGAAACACTTGTCTTTCAGAGACGTAACAACCTGGATTTAATAATCCCATCTACATCACATAACACAGATTTAAAGTTAGTGTCTCCCTACAAAAAAATATCTGATCTGACACTAACCTGCCTCAGTGATCTTGAACAAACCACTTTTAAATTTCATGAGTCTGTTTACTTATCTGTAAAATTAAAAAAAAAAAAAGCTCAGCTCATGGTTATTGTGATAATTAAATGAAATTTTATATGTACACTCTACCTATTAAACTATCAGCACAGTGCCTGGAGCATATTATATGTTCAATATGTGATAAGGAACATTATATTATTGTTAGTAATGATTGCTAACACTTGAGTACTTAAATTGAATACTTAATACTTCCTAACACTTGAATACTTAAAAATACCAAAATTCTCATTTTGATCCTAATAATAATCATGGATAACAGAAGCAATGAGTGTCCTCTCCACTTTAGAGATGAACAAATTGAGGTTCAGAAAGGATAAATGGTTTGTCCAAGATCACATTTCTAGCTAGGAAACAGTGGATCTGAAATTCAAACCAAGCCACTCTGGATCAAGACCCCTTCTCCTGGAGTGCCTGGCTGGCTCAATCAGTAGAGCATGTGACTCTTGATTTGGGGGTTGTGAGTTCAAACACCATGTTGGGTATAGAGATTACTTTAAAAAAAAAAAAAGACCCCTCTCTTGCCCTATACAATACTACCTTGCATTAATGATATAAATAAATAATGGGGCGCCTCGGTGGCTCAGTCAATTAAGTGTCCAACTCTTGGTTTTGGCTCAGGTCATGATCTCATGGGTCATGGGATCAAGCCCCGTGTGGGACTCTGTGCTCAGTGAGGAATCTGCTTGAAGATTCTCTCCCTCTGCCTCTCCCCTCACTCACACTCTCTCTTCTCTCTCTCTCTTTCTCTCTCTCAAATAAATAATTAAATAAATAAATAAAATGAAATTCAATCAACAAGATTTTTAAAATACTGAGCACCTCATAGGTGTCAGGCACTGTTCTAAGCACTGAGGATAATGCCAAGAGCAAAATGGACAAAAATCTCTCTTCCCATTCCTGAGGGGGAAGACAGTCAACAAAAGAATAAATAAGTAAAATATATGGTATATCAAATGATGGGAGTACCATAAAGAAAATTAAAGCAGGGGAAGGGGTGTGCCCAGGAGTAGAGGACAGAATACAGTTTTAAAAATGATAGCCTAGGTTGACCTCATTGAGAAAGGGACAACTTGAATAAAGATCAGGGGAGGTGAGAAAAGAAGCCATGCCTACATCCAGCAAAAAAGCAATCCAGCAAAAGGTAACAGGAAAAGCAAAGACCCTGAAGTGAGAGGTGCTACATGTGTCCCAAGAATAACAAGGAGGCCAGACTAATGCAGAGTGAGCGAGTAGGAGAGGACTATGGGGTGAGGGCAGAGAAGTAGTGAGGGAGAGTGGGGTGGCCAGAGGGAGAAGAGCAGGTAGGACTTCAATAGTGTGTTACCCTGAGATGAGAGCCTCTGGAGGCCTTAGTGCAGGGGAATGTCATGGTTTGAATCACATTTGGAAGGATGGCTCTGGCTGCTGTACTGACATGAGACTATCGGGAATTAAGGGTAAAAGCAGGGAAACATGATGGGAGAGCACTGTAAGACAGAGAGGAAGAGGGCTTGGACCAGGATAATAGTAGTACAAAGAGTGAGAAAGTGGCCAAATTTTGGATAGATTCTTTTTCATTATGAAAATTTTCAAACATTATAAAAGTAGGGAGAATAATACAGAAAATTCCCATAAATATATCACCCAGATTCAGTAATTGTCAAGGTTTTGCCACATTTGTTTAATTTCTTTTTTGCTGAAGTGTTTTAAAGTAAATCACATACATCATATCATTTCACTGCTACATATTTTCTACAATACACATTTCTTTAAAAATATGAACATTTCGGGGCGCCTGGGTGGCTCAGTTGTTAAGCGTCTGCCTTTGGCTCAGGTCATGATCCCAGGGTCCTGGGATCGAGCCCCGCATCGGGCTCCCTGCTCCGTGGGAAGCCTGCTTCTCCCTCTCCCACTCCCCCTGCTTGTGTTCCCTCTCTCGCTGTGTCTCTCTCTGTCAAAAAATAAATAAAATCTTAAAAAAAAAAAATGAACATTTCTCATCGGCTAAAGAGTGGATAAAGATGTGGTATATATATATACAATGGAATACTACTCAGCCAACAAAAAGAATGAAATCTTGCCATTTGCAATGACATGGATAGAACTAGAGGGTATTATGCTAAGTGAAATAAGTTAATCAGAGAAAGACAAATACCATATGATTTCACTCTTATGTGGAATTTAAGAAACAAAACAGATGAACATAGGGGAAAGGAAGGAAAAATAAGATGAAATCAGAGAAGGAGACAAACCATAAAAGACTCTTAACTCTAGGAAACAAACTGAGGGTTGCTGGAGGGGAGGTGGGCAGGGGGTGGGGTAACTGGGTGATGGGCATTAAGGAGGGCATGTGATGTAATGAGCACTGGGTGTTATATGCAACTGATGAATCACTAAACTCTACCCCTGAAACTAATAATACACTATATGTTAAATTGAATTTAAATTTTAAAAAATATGAATATTCCTTACATATATAGATTATCATACCTAAAAATTATCTATAACTCTTTGGTATCAACTCAGACCATAATCCAATTTCCCTAATTGTATTTAAAATTCCTTTTATAGGGACACCTGGGTGGCTCAGTTGGTTAAAGCATCTGCCTTCGGCTCAGGTCATGATTCCAGTGTCCTGGGATCAGCCCCACACTGGGCTCTCTGCTCAGCAGGGAGCCTGCTTCTTCTTCTCCCTTTGCCCCTCCCCCTTGCACATGCACTCTCTCTCAAATAAATAAATAAAATCTTCTTTAAAAATTCATTTTATAGTCTTCAAATATGTTGCCTAGTATTTATATTTTCTCTTTCAAATAAGTTTTATATAAATCTCAATTTAAAGGTTAGGAAATTAGCACTGGGGGAGTTTTAGTAATTTTCCCAGGACCCCATGATTAGTATGGAGTGGTGGTGACATCTAAAGCCATGCAGACTGACTTCAAAGCCCAGATTCTAGCCACTACAATCTACAACACCACCTCCACATTTAGCTTATGAAGTAGCAAAAAGAGCTGGATTAAATGTCAGTAAACCCTGGCCTCCAGGCATGGCTTTTCCACAGGCAAGTACCTGGGTAACTCTCTGGACCAAGTTTCCTCATCTGCAAAATGGTTACAAAAATAATTTGTCTCAGGGCTATGAATGAGAAGTCACTATAAACTGTGAAGTCCTGACTCTATAAAGCCCACCTACATTTAAGATTTTTGCACAGTAAACTAGTCTCTATTTTTCTGTGCAAAATTTATTTTAAATCTCTTTTATGATATTCTGTACTAAATCCTTTCGTTGAATATAAACTATCTTCAGGAAAATAATTTTTCCTTTCTTGAGATCAAAATGCAAGTAGATGGAAAATAATCACTGAAATTATTTTGCCTCTGAAGGTAAGACGAAAAAATATTCCAGAATTTATAGGATCCCCTGTATTGCTCCAAGATCATGCTCAGTCAGTCCCACACCCTACAGGAATCCCACTAGCACATGAGCTGGGCCCAAGTGAGGAAGAAAAAATTACATGGTATAAAAGCAAATTCCAGATGTACATAGCAGATTGAGAAATTATGAGTAAGAAGTTCAAATGTTTTAGAGTCCATGTTTTTAGGAAAACACCTAGATGGAAAGCCCTAACTGTGGCTTTCTCATAACAGACTAAGCCAAACAGAGGAAACCAAAGTATCTGACAGTTGATCTAAGCCTGCATTTCTTCCTTTACTTCTTTCCCAACTTCTGCTCAACCAGAAATAAATGGGAAGCTATAAAATAAATCATAAAAGTAAAATAAAATAAAGATTAGTTTTTCATGGTCCTCAGGATAAAAACAGAAATGTGTGGGCTGTTTTGGCCTGAGTATAATTAAAAGATGGGTTTACTTATACATAAGTCTTACTTTTTTCTTATTTTCCAGAAGCAGAACCTCAGCCAAAAATTCCGGTGCAAGTTACTTATTAAGGAAATTCTCCTAGAAGAAACCTTATAGGTTTCTTATAGAGTGGGAAAAAGGAGATATCAGTGATCTTACAAAACCTGGAATTCACAACTATCAAGGTGGAAGAGCTTGAATAAATATCCCCAGATTTAATTTGGACCTCTAAAAGATAACATCACCCAAGCAGCTATAATTTTTCATACACAATGTCTGTCAACTAATCAAAAATTTCCATGTGAGCTAAGAGACAGACCCAAGAGAACAACAACAAACAAACAAAAAAAAAAACAGACAACAGAAACAGACCAACAGATGACCCCGATATTAAGTTACCAGAAACTGGTGTTAAAATAAGAAATAAAAATAAATTTAAAGCAGGAGACATCTGTACCACCCCATTCACCCTTTAATCCTGTGCCCTAAAGAAATACTTTAGACACTTCCAGCAATTTCTTCTGTTATTTACCTCAATTTTCACAAATGATATGCTCATGTTGCAATCACTGAATTTATCCATTTTAGCTCTTATCTATTGACTTGATTGATTTTGATTGATAAGATTTTTAGCTCTCTTTCAACTTTCCTACCTTGCAAATCTCTTACATAACTCATTCCTTTCCTTCTTCCCATACAATATATTAACAATAAATATACAGTTAAATCAACATTCACTGTTTACTTTGAGGATTATGTGAACACTGATTTCTACTGAGCCAATGATTGTACTACACAGTTCCCTTCATGTACAACTTAGACAGTTTGGGCTTATTGGCTTACTTTTCATTTTATATTTTTTACATACCTATCATTAATTCTCCCTCAAACCCCCAAATAAATTTATAAAACCTCTTTCAATACTAATTTCTGCATGGCCAGATGAATATGGTTAACTATCAGTTCCATTTTATTCTCTCTAAAAACTTCCCTCCTAAAGTCTTCCATAGCCTCCTGCTCCAAAATATACTGGTTGCTCTCTAAGTTTAATGTACAGCTATCATCTTGGCACCTGATTATCTGTAAAACTAGGAATTCCTTTCTTTATCTGCTATATTGAAGCCCACATTTCCTGGATTCCATGTCTTGTTTTGGTATACCTTGCTTTAGAAAGAAATAACTAAAATGCTTGATACTCTGCATGTCTGAAAATGACCTTATTATCCTTCTCATAGTTGACTAAGTTTTGCTATGCATAGAATTCTAGCTAGAAAGTTATTTCCCTCAGAATTTTGAAGGCCCCCCTCCACTGTCTTCTGGTATCTATATTGTTGGTTGAAATGTCTGAAATCTTATTCCCAGTTCTTTATATGTGACTTGCTTTTATTAATCTCTAAAAAATTCCAGGATCTTCTCTCTATCCATAATATTCTGAAATTTTATAGTGATTTGCCTCAGTAAGGACTGTTCTTAAGTTTGGCTTTGGAAGATTCTCAAGTTCTTTAATTCATAGAAATTAAATTATCTCTTTGATAAATTCCTTCATATCAAAACTCTTATCAAATTCTTGTTATCTATTTTTGGACCTCCTGAAATCATCTTTAATTTCTCTTATCTGCAGGATAAATAACTTGCTTCTCCTAATTTCAATAAAATGGAGTTTGTCTATACTTATTCTCCCTGTTGCTTTGATGTGATTTTGTAAGAGAAGATAGAACTAAAATATCTAATTCTATTCTCTTTAAACTGAGCATTACTAAATTGCTTTTTTGTTCAATATTATGGAGAAAAAATTGATGTACATCACTATATAAGTTTAAGACATATAAAATGATGGTTTTATTTACATATATTGTGAAATGATTACAGCTAATATCCATCATCTTATATAGGTACAATAAAAGGAAAAGAAAGAAGAAAAAAAATAAAAAATTTCTCATGATGAAAACTCCTAGGATTTACTCTCTTAACAACTTTCCTACATATCATACAGAAGTATTAGCTACAGTCACCATGTTGTAAATTACATTCTAGTACATATTTACCTTATAATTAGAAGTTTGTACCTGATAGTGCTGTTTTATTGTTTTATTTTTTTATTATGTTATGTTAGTCACCATATTACTGTATGGTCTACTACTGTATGGGGACTTCATCAAGATTAAAAGTTTCTGCACAGCAAAGGAAACAGTCAACAAAACAAAGACAACCCAGGAATGGGAGAAGATATTTACAAATGACACTACAGACAAAGGGCTAATATCCAAGATCTATAAAGAACTTCTCAAACTCAACACCCAAAAAACAAATATCAAGTCAAAAAATGGGCAGAAGACATGAACAGACACTTCTCTTCTCTAGAGAGAAGAACAGACACTATCTTCTCTAAAGAAGATATACAAATGGCTAACAGACACATGAAAAAAATGTTCATCATCATTAGCCATCAGGGACATTCAAATCATTAGTTTTTAATGTGGTGTTCCATGATTCATTGTTTGCATATAACACCCAGTGCTCCCTGCAATACATGCCCTCCTTAATATCCATCACTGGACTAACCCATCCTCCACCACCACCCTCCCCTCTAAAACCCTCAGTTTGTTTCTCAGAGTCCATAGTCTCTCATGGTTCATCTCCCCCTCTGATTTCCCCCCTTCATTTTTCCCTTCCTTCTCTTAATGTCCTCCGTGCTATTACTTATGTTCTACAAATAAGTGAAACCATATGATAATTGACTTCCTCTGCTTGACTTATTTCACTTAGCATAATCTCCTCCAGTCCCATCCATGTTGATGCAAAAGCTGGGTATTCATCCTTTCTGATGGCTGAGTAATAT
Source organism: Mirounga angustirostris (assembly GCF_029215605.1). Classification (NCBI taxonomy): domain Eukaryota; kingdom Metazoa; phylum Chordata; class Mammalia; order Carnivora; family Phocidae; genus Mirounga; species Mirounga angustirostris. Next base: position 137,344,853 of record NW_026991709.1, on the reverse strand, counting down.
TCCATTGTATATATGGACCACATCTTCTTTATCCCTTCATCTGTTGAAGGGCATCTTGGCTCTTTCTACAGTTTGGCTATTATGGACATTGCTGCTATGAACACTGGGGTGCATATGGCCCTTCTTTTCACTACATCTGTATCTTTGGGGTAAATACCCAGTAGTGCAATTGCTGTGCCATCCCGATCAAAATACCAACGGCATTTTTCAAAGTGCTGGAACAAACAATGCTAAAATTTGTATGGAAAAAGACCCTGAACTGCCAAGGAAATGTTGAAAAAGAAAAACAAAATGGAGGTTTCACGTTGCCTGATTTCAAGATATATTACAAAGCAAGGATCACCAAGACAGCATGGTACTGGCATAAAAACAGACATATAGACCAATGGAACAGAATAGAGAGCCCAGATATGGACCCTCAACTCTATGGTCTAATAATCTTTGACAAAGCAGGAAAAAATATGAAATGGAAAAAAGACAGTCTCTTAAATAAATGGTGCTGGGAAAATTCGATAACCACATGCAGAAGAATGAAACTCGACCATTCTCTTACACCATACACAAAGATAAACTCAAAATGGATGAAAGACCTCAATGTGAGACAGCAATCCATCAAATCCGAGAGGAGAACATAGGCAGTAACCTCTTCGACATCAGCCACAGCAACTTCTTTCAAGACATGTCTCCAAAGGCTAGTGAAACAAAAGCAAAAATGAACTTTTGGGACTTCATCAAGATTAAAACCTTCTGCACAGCAAAGGAAACAGTCAACAAAACAAAGAGACAACCCAGGAATGGGAGAAGATGTTTGCAAATGACACTACAGACAAAGGGCTAATATCCAAGATCTATGAAGAACTTCTAAATTCAACACCCAAAAAACAAATATCAAGTCAAAAAATGGGCAGAAGACATGAACAGACACTACTCTAAAGAAGACATACAAATGGCTAACAGACACATGAAAAAATGTTCATCATCATTAGCCATCAGGGAAATTCAAATCAAAACCACATTGAGATATCATCTTACACCACTTAGAATGGCAAAAATTGACAAGGCAAGAAACAACAAATGTTGGAGAAGTGTTGAGAAAGGGGAACCCTCTTACACTGTTGGTGGGAATGCAAGTTTGTATAGCCACTTTGGAAAACACTGTGGAGGTGCCTCAAAAAATTAAAAATAGAGCTACCCTATGACCCAGCAATTGTTCTATTGTTTTAGAAAGTTACAACAAACTATGGAAAGAGCCAAGATGTCCACCAACAGATGAATGGATAAAGAAGATGTGTCACACACACACCCACACACACACACCCACACACACACACAATGGAATATTATGCAGCCATCAAAAAAATGAAATCTTGCCATTTGCAACGATGTGGATGGAACTAGAAGATATTATACTAAGCGAAATAAGCCAATCAGAGAAAGACATATATCATATGATCTCACTGATATGAGGAATTCTTAATCTCAGGAACAAACCTGGGGTTGCTGGAGTGGTGGAGGGGTGGGAGGGATGGGGTGGCTGGGTGATAGACATCGGGGAGGGTATGTGCTATGGTGAACGCTGTGAATTGTGTAAGACTGATGAATCACAGACCTGTACCTCTGAAACAAATAATACATTATATGTTAAAAAAAAAAAGAAAGAAAGAAAAGATAGTAGGAAGGGAAAAATGAAGGGGGGGAGGAATCGGAGGGGGAGATGAACCATGAGAGACTATGGCCTCTGAGAAACAAACTGAGGGTTCTAGAGGGGAGGGGGGTGGGTGATGGGTTAGCCCAGTGATGGGTATTAAGAAGGGCACGTACTGCATGGAACACTGGGTGTTATACGAAAGCAATGAATCATGGATCACTACATCAAAAACTAATGATGTATTGTATAGTGCCTAATGTAACAATAAAATAAAATTTAAAAAAGTAAAAAATAAATAGGTACATAGCAACATTATTAAGCACAGTCACTTCATGCTGGGACTTTGTACTCAGAAAAGCTGTCTAGAAGCCAGAGAAAAAAATATACTTTGAAAATGTTTCAAAAACATAAAATATTTTCTTAACTACTAAATATAAGTATTAGAGCCTCTTATTCCTTTTACCCCTATTATCTAACCACCAATTTATTTGATGGACTGGAAGAGAGCACTGGAAAAAGAACTCTTGAAATATTTGCAATGTGTTTAAATGTCCAAGTAATTAGCTTCTGAGACCTTCTACTCTAGTTAAGCAACAGAATATATTACTATGCTTCATTTATCCAGGGTCCTTGAAAAATGAAGGATTTCACCTAAGTTAAAAGTCCATGGAATACTGCTTTGGTTACCCCCAACCCCAAGTTTTAATCCTTTTAGATGAAAGTCTATGGAGCAGAGCTCTCTAGCAAACACCAGTAACATCACTTGGTGTCAACTGGAATTCACAGGCAGAAGGACAAGAAATACACCATTTACTGTTCACTCAACAGCCCGTGATGCAGCTTAGGCCAAGCACAGAGAACACAGGTTGAGGCTATACTATGGTCTCCAGACCTTCTCTACTTTACTTATTACACAGGAACTATGGAACAGTCTTACAACAGGAACAATCTGAGTCTGGATGTCACCCTTGAGGGAATGCTAGAATAACCAACTGTCCAGCACCTGGAGGCCTTAAGGAAATTGTGTTTATATCCAGTGCCATCTGCTGAGAGAAGAAGGAGCCCCCAGTTCCAGAAATCTTAATTCCAGGAAATCTACTAAGAGTCTGCAGGGTTATTCAGGAAGAAATATTACTTCTCTCCACAGTCTTGCCAAACTGACATAATTGTTCTTCCTTCTTATACAGAGTATATATTAATGCCTTTTAGATTTTTGTGCCTCTTTTTGAAGTATTTCTGTCTCCTTCCTTGCTGTCTTCTACCACTTCTCAGGGCCTGGGATGCTAGAGCACCACATCCTCTAGCCTCTAATCTGCCAGGGATTCAGGAACAAAATAATCAAGGATGTTAAGACTGTGTATATAAAATAAGGTTAAATGGCTCCTTAGGCTAAGAAGATCCCTGCAATAAAGAATAAGCAACACTGGCTTTAGTAATTTCCCTCTAGACCAATCGATCTTAAAGTGTGGTCCAGGGAGCCCTGAGGGTCTCCAAGACCCTTTCAGGTGGGTCCTCAAGGTCACAACTATTTTCATAATAATATTAATGCATTATTTGCCTTTTTCACTTTCATTCTCTCATGAATGTAGAGTGGAGTTTTCCAGACTTCATAACATATGATATCACAACAGACTGTATGCAGAAACAGATATGAGTGAGAATCTAGCTGTCTTCCATTAAAATATTGAAGATATCTGAAAATATGTAAAATAATGCCATTCTCACCATTAATGTTTTTGTTTGGAAAAAGTTATTTTGCCTTAAAAAAAGCTACTTATGTTAACATGTAATAGATTTATTAATTGCTATTTTTAAATGGATTAATAAAGAAATATACTTTCATTTTCTCAACTTTTATTTCAAGTACAGAACATATTGACAAATACAACCCAAATAAACAAGAACTCCTTGAAATTCTTAACGATTTTTAAGAGCACAAAGGGTTCCTAAGACCCAAAAGCTTAAGAATCATCTAGGCAGCCTTTTTGAGAAATCCAACCCATTCGATGCCTTCCTTCAACATACTAAGAAGTGAACCACAAAATCTTGACCTGATGATGTATGTACTAGAGTTTTCTTAACAAATTTTTTTTTTAAAGATTTTATTTATTTATTTGAGAGAGAGAATGAGAGACAGAGAGCATGAGAGGGAGGAGGGTCAGAGGGAGAAGCAGACTCCCTGCCGAGCAGGGAGCCCGATGCGGGACTCGATCCTGCGACTCCAGGATCATGACCTGAGCCGAAGGCAGTCGCTTAACCAACTGAGCCACCCAGGCGCCCTCTTAACAAAATTTTAATTCATGTATATCTTACAATATAATGGAGGAAGAGCGAGTGGTTGGGTACTGTACAATCAAATAAAAGTTGCACAACTTAAAAAGACCTAGAAATCTTTTTCAAAGCTGTGTAGACATTGAAACCTGAGAATCTTCCAAAGCCATAAAATGCAGAGTCACCTTGGAAAGTGACTCTAAAGCTATCAGAGTTCTGCTTATGTGGCCTTTCAAGGTGGCCATATTCTTAGTATAGGCTATTGATTTTTTAAAAATTTTTTATATATTGATTTTTTAAAACTAGTTTTATTGTCCTCATAATGGAAAGACTCAAGAATGTGCTTTTCTATGATGGTTCTGTTTATCTATAGTCAACCATGATTATTTGCTTGCTTAAGCTCCATGCTCCTCTTTCCATTCCCACCACTGAAGCCCAGTGGGAAATAAACACTTGTTCCCATTTCAGCAAATGCAACTTTCATTTCAGTAACTGGATTTGAAACATGGAATTATTGAACTAAACAACTGACTTTCCTTCCCTAAGAAATATCCAACTACAAAGTTGCTTTTCACAAATAAAGGACTTTGAGGGGCGCCTGGGTGGCTCAGATGGTTAAGCGTCTGCCTTCGGCTCAGGTCATGATCCCGGGGTCCTGGGATCGAGTCCCGCATCGGGCTCCCTGCTCCTTGGGAGCCTGCTTCTCCCTCTGCTTCTCTCTCTCTCTCTCTCTGTCTCTCATGAATAAATAAATAAAATCTTTAAAAAAAAAAAAAAAACAAATAAAGGACTTTGAGTCTTCACAAAATAAAAAATAGGGAAGTTTAGAACCAACCTTGAATACAAATTACAATCATTTTTTCTCATAATCAGATTGCAAATACATTTTAATACTACTCTTTAGATGAATTTAAAATAATGTTAAAATAATGAAGAAAAAAAAGTTTTTTATGTAACATTCTCACCAAACAAAAATAGAGGCACAAAATATAAAACACACTAGAGAATTATGTTTCTTCTTTAGAGATAAGTGACTTAATCAGTAATCTTAACTATTCTAACAAAGAACTCCAGAAGGAAGTCCCTCATCCCTTTGAGAAACCAAAAACTTAATCCCAAACTCCATGCACTAAAACCACTGCACTTTATGTATGGGAAAACTCTTTAAGTTCTCACTTAGAATTGACTTAGTCTTAATTTAGACCAGGAGTCAGCAAACTAGAACCTGTGGACGAATCTAGCCTGCCACCTGTTTTTGTAAATAAAGTTTTATTGAAAACACAGCTATGCTCATTTATTCACATATTATCTATGGCTGCTGTTGCACTATACCAGCAGAGTTGAGTAGCTGCAACGGAAACTCTGTGGCCCACAATGCCTTAGATCTCTACATTAAAAGTTTGCCAACCCTTAATTTAGAACAAATTCTAAAAAGATGAGAAATATTTTTCAACACACAGTAGATTGGAAGCAGAAAAGATGTGGGTAGAAGATATCTTAAAGCTGGGTGTGCTGACCTCAGAGGGCAGTGGCCACTATTGGCCTGTTCCTAAGAAGAAGACCAAAGAACTCTAAAAGGAGTTCCTAAAATTAAACCATCAAAGAAGTAGGCTTAAGAAGTCCCCTTGTCTTGAGAAACAAACTGAGGGTTCTAGAGGGGAGGAGGGTGGGGGGATGGGTTAGCCTGGTGATGGGTATTAAAGAGGGCACGTTCTGCACTGGGTGTTATACACAAACAATGAATCGTGGAACACTACATCAAAAACTAATGATGTAATGTATGGTGATTAACATAACATTAAAAAAAAAAAAGTCCCCTTGCCTTAATGGTAGATAACTGAAAAGCCAGCTCTGCCCAAGTGCTCCCATAGGATTGACTTGAAGCTTGGCTGCAACCATGTTCAGGTCAGCTTCTCCCTCTGCCCAATTCTGTCTTCCTCACTTCCTTTTCAGTGTATCACCCAAAAGCAGTGTGTATGCAGCTACTCATCTCAGCATCCAATCTAAGACTTTACAGAGAGAAGCATGGCAATCCATGTTGGCCTTAGTTTTTAAGCAAAATTGCAATCAACTCAATAAACATTTATTGATTACCTAGATCCCTAGCACTACACCAGGCACTGTTGAAGATTACAAGATGAGTAAGATACACTCCCTGCCTTCAAGGATCTGACAATTTACATAATGTCTATAGTTGCTATTGTGCTACCCAAGGTGATTAAAACTACCCAAGGAGAGAATAAACTGCCCAAAATATTGTAAGATGAGGTTCATTGTCACCACCACTGTAGATGGGTTGAGAGAGGGAACTAGGAATGGAGACTGGGTCAGCCATCCAACATCCCATTGAGGGAAATGAACATGGTGTCATGGAAGTTATGCTTGGCAAGGAGTTTCAAAGATGTACTAGCACTTTAAGGTGGGTGAAGAGAACAGCAAACATGGGAAACAATATAAGAAAGGGACTAGATGCAGGAATAGAAAGTACAGGTTATGATGGAGATTCAACTGTAGCCCAATCTGTCTAAAGCTTGAAATATGAAGACTTTGAAACATAGGTTGAAACCATCTCATAGAGGTTCATGAACACTAATCGAAAAAGTTCATTTAAAACAACAGGCAAGGGACATCTGGGTGGCTCAGTCAGTTAAGTGTGGCTCAGGTCATGATACCAGGGTCCTGGGATCAAGTCCTGCATCAGGCTCCTTGCTCAGCAGGGAACCTGCTTCTCCCTCTGCCTGCCGCTCCCCCTGCTTGTGCTGTCTCTCTCTTGCTCTCTGTCTCTCTCTCTCTCTGACAAATAAATAAATAAAATCTTTTTAAAAATTTGTAAAAATAAATAAAACAACAAGCAGTAGGAATAATTTTGAGCAGAAGTAGGGTGGCTGTTTAGTTTGTCACCCAAAGTGGCAATTTTGAGAGTTAAAGATGGTATTATTAATACAAGGACAACAGATATAAACTAAGACTATCACATGTAAACCAGAAAGGTAACCTGAGCAGACAGACAAGATAATTAGAGCTGTTCTTTAAAATAATGAACATGGTACTATATCAATTACCTATTGCTGTGTAACAAACCATCCCAAAATACAGTGGCTTAAAACAGCAATAATTTATTAGTTCAAAATTCAGTGAGCTAGCAATTTGGGCTGCATTCAGTTGGGCAATTCTTCTGCTGTTCTGGCTTAGGCTCACACCTGTGGCTGCAAATAGCTACACTTGCTAATTAGTCTAGACTGGTCTAGCTCTAGTGGTTGGTGCTGGCATTCCGCTGAATTATGTATCTACAACATTCTAGCCAAGCTTTTTCCCATGGTAGCAGAAGGGGTCCCAGCAGCAAAAGTTAAGCAAACACTTTTCAAATCTCTGCTTGTGGCACATTTTGCTATTGTCTCACTGACCAAAGCATATCACATAGTCAAGCCCAGAGACAGCCTAGAGACGGGGATGGGAATTTTGCTTGCAGTTTTGCGAATATTCTACCACAGATAGTACTGTCTGAGATGAACTAAAGGACTAAGACTAAACATGGAGACAACAACTCAAAAACAATTATAATAAGGATCACATTCCCTAACATTTATTGAGCCTTTTTTATGTTCAAGGAACTCTACATTTTTTATCACATGTAATGCTCACACATCCCTATGAAATAGTTATTATTACCCCCATTTTTCAGATGAGAAAACTGAGGCTTAGAGATATTCAGTAACTTTAGCAGAGGTTATTCAGCAAACAATGTTAGGACTAGAATTCAAACCCAATTAATCTGGATCCAGAGCACAAACACCCATGAGGTCACACTGCCCCCTCTCCATTAGCAAAGTTCAGGAAACAGTGAAAGCTTGGCGTGGAGTGTTGGTAGTGAAAGTTTGAGAGGTAAATCAGTAGAATGTATTCACTAGTAGGATATGGGAGTTAAGGGGTGCCTGGGTGGCTCAGTCGTTAAGCGTCTGCCTTTGGCTCAGGTCATGATTCCAAGGTCCTGGGATCGAGCCCCACATTGGGCTCCCTGCTCTGCGGGAAGCCTGCTTCTCCCTCTCCCACTCCCCCTGCTTGCATTCCCTCTCTCGCTGTGTCTCTCTCTGTCAAATAAATAAATAAAATCTTAAAAAAAAAAAGATATGGGAGTTAAGAAAGAAGGGTGACTCACAGATGACTCAGACTTTAAACCAGCATGGCAGGGGAAAGTATGTGAAACCAGATGTTAAATTACAAGTTTTGACTGAGGCCCTGACTATAAGAGATATCAGATGCCAAAGGGAGATGTGTGAGATAGACTGGCTACATACAAATTTCCTATTTTGGGGGGGGCAGATTGAACTCATGACCCTGAGATCAAGACCTGAGCTGAGATCAAAAGTTGGACACTTAACCAACTGAGCCCCTGACTACATACAAATTTTCAAAGAAAGTACTTCAGAATCAGTTGCAAGCTTGGGGATCCTCATTCAAATCAAGAATATAAAAGACTTGAGAGCATGGAAATTTGAGAATTTGTGAGGATTTACTTGGAATAAACTCAGCTATGAATAACACAAACATACATCTAAGGGAAGGAATAGGAGGTGATTTCCCCTCATCCTAAGCCCAGTGAAAAGGGCTTCAAGGGCATCACTCAGTTAGACATGTGTTTCTGGCACGTAAAAGACAAGGCACAGAGTTTGGACTCTGCCTGAGAAAACTCGATCATCCTGTGGCCAAAGAGTAGGGTTGTAGCTGGATAGTGACTGAACTTACTCAGATTAAAAACAAAACAAAACAAAAAAAAAAAACACATGAATCCTGGGGACCACAGCAGGAACATGAGCCTGGGGTCATTATCAAAGGGATCTTGACCCAGAAGATGGCTTCCAGGCCAAAGGAGCCCAGCAACAGTAGGCTGGAGAATGTATATTAAGACAGAAGACAAAAGGAGATCAGCAGCTGCCAGTTGATGGAGAGGCACCATTTACATCACAAGATAACAGATAGGTCCAGAACAGGATTTGCAAGAGGCCACAAAATTGCCCACAAGAAAAAGAACCAAATTTAAACATCTTCCAGCACCTCCACACACACACAGAAAGCATGTGGTCATCTCATGGCAGTGCCTATTAAGTAACAATGTAACTGTTCTCTTATTTCTCCTTTCTAGTCTCCTTCAATTCTGTTGGATTGAGAACAGCAGCTAGTGAGAAAAGGAGGAAATAACTGAGAAAAGAAGAAGCTGATGATAACCCCTCCCTACCCCAAAGGCATATAGCCCACCTATAGCTCGCCTTCACTGGGGAAGAAATGCTTGAATGAAAACTGATGTGTCCATAACTAGATACAATAATTTCTGTACCAAACTGTGTTTTGTAATTTAGGGCTTTCTATTATCTAAGAATGCATAGAAGACTTATCAACCTCCCTTACCTCTTGGCAGAAGATGGACCACTTCTTCAAAAGGGTTTGAAAGGAACAGTAAGTGATGAAAATAAGCCTCTACAAGGGCTGCCCATTCAACACATCAGTTAACAAACTGGGAAGTAAGGAGAAGTAGATGGTTTGAGGGGTAAAAAAAAGAAAAATAATGGTGAACATGAGTTGGCATCTCAGAAACAATACTGAGGCCAATAACAAAAAATGTAAGGGTCAGCTACTTAGAAGTAGTATTGATGCTGAGGAGTCATAGGCACTGGAGGGAGAAGGTTGAGAGAAGAAGATTAAGACAAAGTTTTGAATGATGACTAGAAAAATTAGAAAAAGCCTGTAAAAGCCACTGGGGATAATGCAACATGACATCAAGAAGATGTCTATGGTAGACTGCTGGACCAGCAAGCTCCCCTGAGCACAGAAAGTAACCATCTATGGTGCAACCAATCCCTATGTCTCATATCTCTTTCCAGCAAAGCCAGCAATAGAGGGAGCCAGGCCTGGGCATTGTGTCATCAGTGAAATGGCTGACTTAATACAGTGGTAGGAAAGATAATGGGCTAATAAAGCAGGAAAGATCCAAAGATGAAGAAGTGACAATGAGGATGCAAACAAAAGCCAGCAGAAGTGAGGGAAGTGAAAAGTAAGCCATGGTTAAGAAAAAAATATCAAGTTTTAGATCCTAGGGGTGAATCCATTTCAAGTGATGATGAGATTGGCCTTGAGAGTACAGAGATAGAGGACATAGAGTTGAGGCTTCATGGTGAAAAAGGGTCACCAAAAAGAATACCCAAATCACCAAAGTTTATGTCAGGAGATTGGGCAAGGAGAAAGATCACTGTTGGTTCATAAACTGACCCCTGTGTTCAGAAAGCAAGGAGAGAGAAGAAAGAGGCAAGCCACTCCAGTTTGGTAGGTGGCAGATTTAACAAGCAAGGAAACTTATATACAAAGCTTGTCTTGGGCAGCTGCAAGACAAGTAATCTCCACACCTACCTGCCAGAATCTTAAAAGTTTATACTGAGGCCTTAACTGGATTCAGTCATGTGTACCATCCAGATGGTCTCAATAACACCTTAATGTCTCAAGGCTGCATCCTTGAAACAGCTCATACTGTGGGAACAGTGGGCAGAATGTACATTCCAAGGATGGTGGGGGGGAGGGTAGCAAGGAACCTCTGATGGTCTGTATCCAACACCCAAGTCAACGCGGTGGTCACATCCTCTTGATGACCTCCCCCAACAATCATGAAATTTGATCTAAAGTCAACCAATTTGCCTGATGCTTCATTCATTCTGCTTAAGAATGCAGAAAATCAAGAAGCTAATTTTTTTAAGATTTTTATTTTTTTAAAGTGTATACATTTAAATTAGAGGCATTAAAAGGATTAAGCTTCCATCATCTTTAAAATGTTTCCTCCATTCCCTGGATAATATTGGATGATATAAGCAATATTGAAACTTTAATCCATTTTTTAAAATCATCTGAACTGATAGATAATCTCAAAGTGTGGACAAATCAAAGCTCTAAGCATCTTTGATCATGGCAAATTAAAACCACTGAAAGCACAATCTGATCCTATATTGATTTCACATTTTGGATGATCTTTAGTGATCTGTAATTGTTCATCTCAGAGGCAAAAGTTAATTACTTATTGAGCTCCTACCATACGCCAGGAATTGTGGATATAAACACAAATAAATCTTAAGAAGAAAGAGTTTAGCTACTCAAGCCCCCACAGGGATTTAACTCCAGGCTGAGGTTGCCAGGCTTAGCAAATAAAAATACAGAATGCCCAGTTAAATTTGAACTCAGATAAACAAAGGAAAAAATTTTTAGTATAGGTAGGTCCCAAATATTGCATGGAACATTCATACTAAAAAAGTATTCACTGTTTGTCTGAAATTCAAATTTAACAGGGCATCCTGTATTCTATCTGGCAACCCTAATCCCAGTTTTTTTGTTTTGTTTGTTTGTTTGTTTGTTTGTTTGCCTGTAAGAAAAGGACTTTAGCCAGAGGACATCTTTAAAGCAAGCAGTAAAAGAAATAATTACAAACTATGCTCTGCTTATTCTGCCAACTCTTTTTATTTGTTTCTATTAGAGGACAGAACCTGCTCATCCTAACTAACCCTTAATCAGGTAGCCTTCCTTGTTATATGCTTATATAGCACACTATACTTTTTTTAATGAACTTTATTTTTTAGAGCAGTTTTAGGTTCACAGCAAAATTGAACAGAAGGTAGAGGGATTTCCCACATACCTTCTGCCCCACATATATCATCTCTTTTACTATCAACATTCTCCACCAAAGTTGTACCTTTGTTACAACTGATGAACCTATATTGACACATCATTATCGCCCAGAGTCCATAGTATACATTATGGTTCATTCTTGGTGTTATAACTGCTCTTGATTTGGACAAATGTATAATGATATGTATCTATCATTATAGTATCCTACAAAATATTTCACTGCCCTAAAAATCCTCCATCTATTTATCCCTCCACTGATCTTTTTATCCCTCCACTGATCTTTTTGCTGTCTCCACAGTTTTGCCTTTTCCAGAATGTCTTATAGGTGGAATCATACCTATAGGTATGATTCAATCATAGGCTTTTCAGATTGGCGTCTTTCACTTAGTAATATGCATTTAAGTTTCCTCCATGTCTTTTCATAGCTTGATAGCTCATTTCTTTTTAGAACCGAACACTATTCCATTGTCTGAATGTGCCATGATTTATCTATTTACCTACTGAAGGACATCTTGGTTGCTTCCAAGTTTTGGCAATTATGAATAAAGCTGCTATAAACATCTGTAAGCAGGTTTGTGTGTGGACATACGTTTTCAGCTCCTTTGCATAAATACCAATGTATGATTGCTAGATCATATGGTAAAAGTATATTTAGTTTTATAAGAAACCACCAAACTATCTTCCAAAGTGGCTGTACCATTTTGCATTCTCACCAGCAATGAATAAGAATTCCTGTTGCACTAAATTCTCACCAGCATTTCGTGTTGTCAGTGTTCTGGATTTGGGCCATTCTAATAGGTGTGTAGTGGTATCTCTTTGTTCACACTATACTTTGTCATATGAGTACTGTTGTATTAGCTTAGGATAAAAGTTTATCTGTCATAATAATAGAGGGGAAAAACTGGCAAGGCTATCCTTTATGGATAACTTCCTTCTCTAAGTCCAAGGAACTACTCAGATTGTTACCATTCACCTGCCAGTGGGCCAAGAGGAGGAGGGGAAGAAAGGTATAGAGTAACTAAATTTCATTTTAAGGATGAGACATGGAAGTGACACCCATCACTTTTATTAGCATGAAATGACTCCCAGTTCTTGCTTGGCCACTCCTAACTGCAAGGGAGGCTGGGAAATGTCCCATGTTTGCTTCTACTCCAAAGAGACTCCATTACTAAAAAGAAGAGGAGAGTAGATAGGGAGGGGACAATCGGAAATCTCTGCCAAAACTTACTACTATGGTAATTAAGTAATTATTTGTCTAATTATTAATTTAATGGCTCTGCTTCACCCATCTAGTCTGTAAGTTTCATGAGGGCAAAGATGTCCAGCTAGTTCATCACTCTTATCTCTGAAGTTTAGGACATTATCTACAAATATTATTTGTGGAAAGAAGAGATTGAAGAAGAAAGGAGAGTTACTCCCCCAAGGTCTCTGCCCTCCAGCCCCCATGCTTCTTCCCCCAACGAAATGCTCTGTGGGGCCCTCCCCACTGGTGTCCACTCACTGTCCTCCTCTGAGGATCCAGCTCTGCTCTCCTTTCTTCTCTGCCTGGGCCTGCCTATCTCTGGGTCCTGCAGAACAGCATCTGCTCTCAGCCATGTAGCCCCAAAAATATCCTCTGTGGTTCTATCTGTCCACTTGGCATATCTGTTCATCTGTCCACATGGTACTTGACATAGCTCACACTAAACAGGCCAATCACCAGTTTACACCTTTGCTGTAGGGCCCTCCTCCTAAAATGATCACATCTTTATCACATTTACTCACACTGACTCAGAGGAGTCACCATAACTCCCACCCTCCCCGCAGTACCACACAGGATTCTAATTTTATCTTGGGCTATCTGAGTAATAAAGTTCAGATCCCATCTCCAGATAAGGGGCTGAACCCTCACCAAAGAACACTGCCCTGCCTAAGGGCAAAGGACCATGTCCTCAAATGAATGCTCCTTATTTTAAAGAGACTGACAGTATACCGAAATTGGCACTTCATGCGCTAACATTCCATACTGGGTGGAATTATCCAGTTGCCTAGAACATCTGCAACGGTTGAGATTTGAAGCAAAGTTTGACTTTAAAACACTGTGCAACTTACCAGAGACAGTAGACATTTGGAGACAGACAGAGGTTTAGGTTCACATCCCATCTCAAACACTTACTAGCTGTGTGATTTAGGGCAAATTATTTAACTTCCCTGAACCCTAAATATCCTTACCTGTAAAACATGAATAATAATAGTACCTACCTCATAAGGCTTTTGTAAGGATTACGATATATATTTTATTTAATGTCTGGTATTATGTAAGTGTGACGGGTTGTTTGTTTGTTAATGGCCACAAAGTCCTTCCCACTACTCCCATTGAGAGTTGAAATAAATACATGTCCTCTCCCACTGAGTTTGGGTAGACTTGTGACTGCTTTGACCAATAGAGTTCGGTGGACAAGATCTCCATGGCTAAGTCAGGAAAAGCCATACACGTTCTGCCTGGTTCTCTTGGGGTGCTTGCTCTGGGAGAAGTTAGCTCCCATGTAAGAAGTCTGACTAGCGGGGCGCCTGGGTGGTTCAGTTGGTTAAGCAACTGCCTTCGGCTCAGGTCATGATCCTGGAGTCCCGGGATCGAGTCCCGCATTGGGCTCCCTGCTCAGCGAGGAGCCTGCTTCTCCCTCTGACCCTCCCCCCTCTCATGTACTCTCTCTCATTCTTGCTCTCTCAAATAAATAAATAAATCTTTAAAAAAAAAAAAAAGAAGAAGAAGTCTGACTAGCCTAAGCTCACCATGATGGAGACTCACATGCAGAGGCTCCATGTAACAGCCCCAGCTGAGGTCCCCCTGGACAGCTTAAAAACCACGAACCACATGAGTGAGCCAGCAGACATCTAGCCCAGTAAAACCTCCAGGTAAAGAACAGGTGACTATAACCTAAGCTAGAGCCATAAGCTGAGCCCTTTCCAAATTCCTGACCCACAAAACCAGGAACAAAATAAAAGTTTATACCATGACATATTGGGGTAGTTTGTTACACAGCAATAGTAACCAGAACAATGAACAATGGTAAATGGTAGCAGATATTAATATTAATGCTGCTTCTTGAACACATAAGCCCTAGAACAGGGCCTCCTGCTTCCAAAGTGTGAATACTAAGAGGTGTCACAACTCAGACTCCTTCTGCCTACACTTAGAGTTCCCTCTCTTCAGAGCCTGGTTTCTTTCCATTCTCTGCTAGGTTTCTAACTTCTAGATCAAGAAAGTCTGGATAAACTTCAAACAAACACTTTAAAATTATTTCCTGGAAGCTCACCAAACCGAACATGTGAATCCTCCCCGGTCTGCACAATTGAAAACAAGTTATATAATTTCTGTTTCTCAGGGCGGAAAGGGCTGTGCAAGACAGAGAACACTGGGACTGTTGCCTGTCGTCTGGAATCACATTTTAAATAAATAGACAAAGTGAACTACACAGAAATGATGAATAATGAAATGGTAGAAATAGAAATTAGAGAGCAGTGGGGACTACAGAAGCTATTTCTGTCTCTCACTGAGAATTCCTAATGGCTTAGGTTAGGTGTTTATTTCTAAGGGAGTGGATTATTTTTAATGTCTTTGAACATCATGCCTCCATGACATCCATTATTTCCAAATGACTGCAATGTACCTCTCAGATCTAAACATCACTGAAGGATTGAGGAATAGCTTGAGGTTTACACTGAATGTGTGTTTTTCCTTCAGCTATTTAAGATACTCTCTTGGTTATCTCAATTATTTATAGAATTTATTCTCTGATGAGGAAGTGATCTTCTGTAGAGACTGGAATTATTTTAAGTTTGACTTTTTTCCTCCTTTCTGCTTTCTTCACTGGTAAACTCTCCAGTCCATCTATTTAGGATGGTATCATCTGGGATGGCATTAGAATCTTCCTGAAGATGGAAAATAAGTGGAGATCAGATCTGAACCATATAAATACTACATTTGTGGCTGCATCTTCTCCTCCTACTCCATGCTTTCAGGATGTCCTGTGGCATATTTTAGAAACATTTGCAGATGTGCGACTATTTTTAAAACGTTCAGGATTCTGGAATCATTATGGCAATCATTATTCTTTTAAAATTCATGCAAATATCTAGAAAATTAAAACTATGTAATTGGTGCCAGGGTGTCTTGGTCCCCAAACTTGACTGATCATCTGAACAACCAAGGGATTTCATAACAATGCAGATTCCTGGATTTTGCCTCAGAAAAATGGAATCAGAGTCTCTGTAAAAGGGACTCAAGAATTCATGTGTATATAATAATCTTCCTGGTGATTTGATGGGCTGCCAGCTTTGATAGTCTCAGCCCAAATGCATCCACACCCCACCATAAAGCATCAAGGGAAAGGAACTGTAAGTAAGCAGACAACACGTGAGCAATAGGAGTAAACTTCATCCAGAAACTTCCCAGGCCCGGAGAGGACTAACAGAACTCCCTTCCAGTTATTCAATTAACAAACAAACATCTTTTAAGGATCTAATATGAATAAATGATGAGATGGAAGGGAACTGAAGAATATCACTTATTCTCTACCATCAAGAAACTCAGAACTACTCATTCATTCATCATTCATTCATCCACCAAATATTTATTGAGCACCTGCCATGTGGTAAGGACTATTCCAAACACTGGTGCCAAACAGACATAGTTCCTGTCTTCATGGATATGGTATTGAACATAATCTACATTCCTTTTTTAGGAAGGTAAACAGGTAACATATGAACTTGGCTCTGACAATTGCATCAGGCAGTTCACTAGGCAGAAGCATTATAGTACTTACCTAAACCCAAGAATCTCCTTACATTCTGCACCCCAGATACTTCACTTGCCTAATCCCAATCATGAGGTTCAGAGGTATCCTAGAAAGGTTCACAGTATGTATAAAGACAAGAAAATGCCAAAGATTATTCAGAAAATGATAAATAATCTAGTGTGGCTTAAGTACAGAATATACAGGTAGGGAGAGTGGCTGGAGATTTTGCTGTGGATGAGATAAGACTCCCCACCTACTACCTACAAACAATTTAGAAGTTCCTTGAATGTCAAATGTTTCTTCTCTGTCTGTATAAAAATCATATTCTCCATTTTATTTTTTAGAAAGATCACTCTGATGGTCAGAAAAAAATAAAAAGGGGGGAAAGGCTTGGAGACCAAGAAACAAAGTCACTATTATAGTAGTACCAGAAAAAGATAAACATTTGAACTGAAGCAATGGCCTAAATGGAAAGGAAGTTTTGGTACTCAGGGCTATAGGGACGTAGATATGAGAGGAAAATCCTAGGGCCACCCAAGCTAAAGAGTCTAACTATGCCCTTCAGAGTAAGTGTAAATGAAATATAAACAAAGAGAATAAAGTAAACTTGCCTATTCCATCCCTAGCACTGCCAGAAAGGAAAAAGTTGTGGTTTTTTTTAATTTTTTAAATTCACTACTGCAGAACAGCTCTCACATAGGTTTGTGGCCCAAATTCATGATAACTACATGATAAATACATACACACATACACACACCCCTCAAGTATAGAATTTAATTTAAAGCTAGGCCTGGGTTAGAAATATGCCAAGGTAAATGGCAGAAGCAAACAAAAATCCTCATTAGAGTAATATCATCATCCCAGGCCTCAGAAAATTCTCATAGATAAAGTTCCAAGGACAACAAACAGTTCACAGTATAAAAGTTCAAAACGCAGAGAAACAATGTACTCTGTGTGAGAGCCAGAAAAACAATAGACTATATAATCAATCCCACAAAGACTTCAGATACTGGAACTGTACAGTTCAAAATGAAAAATAATAATGTTCTATGTGTATAAGGGAAAAGACAACTTTGAAAATATGAGCCAGAATGTATCCCAGAGAGACAAAGAAGCAGAAATGTAAAATAGAAGTTTGAAGGCATAGAGAATAATGTAAGAGGGTCCAAGTTGTGTCCAATTGGAATTCAGGAGGAAACAATAGAGAAAATGGGGAAGAGGCACTCTTCAAGGAAACCATGGCTGAGAATTTTCTGGAATTGGTGAAAAATAGCCATCTTCATATCAAGGTGGTTTCCTTAAGAAATTCTCCCTGAAACCAATCTGTGATCTTCAAAACACAAAAGAAAAAGAGAAAATCATAAGGGAGAAACAAGATCATCTGCATAGAAATGACAATTATAGCTGAATTCACAGAAGCAAAAATGAAAGTCAAAAGACAGTGAAGCATATCTTTAATGGCATAAAGAAAATAAACTGTCATCTTAGATGTGTATGCCCAAAGAAACTTTTTTCAAGAATAAAGAATAATTAAAGTCAGTTTCTTGAAAGAATTAAAGTCAAAAATGGAATGAATTTACCACCAATAGACTTCTGATAAAGTAAATTCTAAAGGATGTACTTCAGGAATAAAGGGAAATAATCCAGATGAAAGATCTGAGATTCAAGAAAGGTAGTGGTCAAAGATATTAGTAAATATATGAGGAAATCTAAACAAATATTAACTGTTTAAAACAACAGTAAGTGGTTGAGGAGTCCAAGATGGTGGAGGAGTAGGAGACCTTGGTTTCATCTGGTCCCAGGAATTCAGCTAGATAGCTATCAAATCATTCTGAACTCCTTCCAACTCAACTGGAGATCTAAGAAAAGAATAGCTGCAACTCTACAAATAGAAAAGCGACCACCTTCTGCAAGGTAGGAGGTACAGAGAAATGAATCCGAAGCAATATATGGGAAGATAAACCACAGGGGAGCCTCTGTAAGCCGGCTACCATTAAGTGATAGAGCGGCAGAGTACAGAATCAGAACTTCTAGAAATCCGCTCTGGTGAGGCACCACCTGGCCTGAAATATGCTCAGGTTGCTAAGCGGGGGCAGAACTCTAGGTGGGACAGAGTGGTCTCAGGACCTCTGGGGTCACAGGAAGACTGGGGGTGCCTGAGTGTGGCAGAGCTCCCAGGTATCCGAGCAGGGAAGCCGGCTACAAACAGCGAGTCCAGGAGTGGGCTCTCATCTTGGGGCTGCCATAAACCATGAACTGCTGCACAGTCGGGTGACTGCTCTCTGAGCAGGAACCCAACAAGCGGCAGAACCCACGAGACCCCCTCCCCTGGGGTTTCGAGAGTCCAAACAGTTTGTATGCCTGAGATAGAAACGCTCAGTCACAGGCTGGGTGAGCACGGAGTTAGGCCAGAGACTGGGGAGACAGGAGTGATGGACTGTTTTCCCTGAGGGTGCAGTGAGGTGCAGGGTGGGGTGGGGCGAGCTTTTGGCTCCTGG
Organism: Mirounga angustirostris; assembly: GCF_029215605.1. Taxonomy (NCBI): domain Eukaryota; kingdom Metazoa; phylum Chordata; class Mammalia; order Carnivora; family Phocidae; genus Mirounga; species Mirounga angustirostris. Next base: position 137,325,999 of record NW_026991709.1, on the reverse strand, counting down.
GCTGGAGATTGGGAGGCCGCCATTTTCATTCCCATGCTCTAAAGCTGCACAGAAAGCCTTCCGGGAACAAAAGCCACACAGAGCAAACTGGAGCAAATTACGTAGCCTGGCCCCTGGCAAAGGCAGTGCAAATCTGCCTGAGGCAAATACACTTGAGAATCAACGCAACAGGCCCCTCCCCCAGAAGATCAGCAAGAACAGCCAGCCAAGACCAAGTTTACTGATCAATGAGAACTGCAAAACTCCAGTGCTAGCAGAATACAGTATACAGAATTCATGGCTTTTTCCTCATGATTTAGTCTTTCAACTTTAATTTTTTTTTATTTTTTTCTTTCCATTTCAACCAACTTACTTTATCAACTTTTTTAAAATCATTTTTAATTTTCATTTCTACAGTTACATTCTATCCCTTCATTGTATTTAATTTTATTTTTGTATATATATATGTTTTTCTTTCTTTACAATTTTGGGATGCAGTTTCTTCTAATAGACCAAAATACACCCCAAATCTAGGATATGGCTCTGTTCTATTAATCTGTATGATCACATTCTCTTTTTTGTTTTTTTTCTTCCTTTTTGTTTTTTGTTTTGCTTTTTTTTGTTAAAGTCTTTTTTAATTTTCATTTTACAGTTACATTTTCCTTTCAATGTATTTAATGTTTTTTGTATATATGTTTTTCTTTCTTTACAATTTTGAGATGTAGTTTCACAAACTGACCAAAATACACTCAGGAAATAGTGTATTGCTCTGTTCTGTTCAGCTGTCTGTTTATATGCCTTCCTTTTTTGTTGTTGTTGTCTTTTTCTCTTTTGTTTTTTCTTGTCTTTTAATTTTCATTTTTACAGTTACATTCTAGCCTTTCATTGCATTTAATTTTATTTTTGTACATATATAAAAGTTTTTCTTTTTTTACAATTATGGGATCCAGTTTTCTAAAAAACAGAAAAAATACAGAATCCTGTGTATTGCTCTATTCTGTTCACCTGTATGATTATATTCTCTTTTTTCTTTCTTTTTTAAATTTTTTTTTCCAGTTTCAGGTCTCTTCTGATTTGTTTAAGTGTATATTTCTCTGGGGTCATTATTGCCATTTTATTTATTTATTTTTTTTATTATGTTATGTTAGTCACCATACATCACCAGTTTTCGATGCAGTGATCCACGATTCATTGTTTTCGTAAAACCCCCACTGCTCCATGCAGTACATGCCCTCCTTAATATCCATCACGGGGCTAACCCATCCCCCCACCCCCCTCCCCTCTAAAACCCTCAGTTTGTTTCTCAGAGTCCATAGTCTCTCATGGTTCATCTCTTCTTCCGATTCCCCCCCCCCTTCATTTTTCCCTTCCTTCTCCTAATGTCCTCCATGCTATTCCCTATGATCCACAAATAAGTGAAACCATATGATAACTGACTTTCTCTGCTTGACTTATTTCACTTAGCATAATCTCCTCCAGTCCCATTCAAACTGATGTAAAAGTTGGGTATTCATCCTTTCTGATGGCTGAGTAATATTCCATTGTATATATGGACCACATCTTCTTTATCCATTCATCTGTTGAAGGGCATGTCGGTTCTTTCCACAGTTTGGCTATTGCAGACATTGCTGCTATGAACACTGGGGTGCATATGGCCCTTCTTTTCACTACATCTGTGTCTTTGGGGTAAATACCCAGGAGTGCAATTGCTGGGTCATAGGGTAGCCCTATTTTTAATTTTTTGAGGAATCTCCACACTGTTTTCCTAAGTGGCTATACAAACTTGCATTCCCACCAACAGTGTAAGAGGGTTCCCCTTTCTCCACAACCTCTCCAACATTTGTTGTTTCTTGCCTTGTCAATTTTTGCCATTCTAAGTGGTGTAAGGTGGTATCTCAATGTGGTTTTGATTTGAATTTCCCTGATGGCAAATGATGATGAACATTTTTTCATGTGTCTGTTAGCCATTTGTATGTCTTCTTTGGAGAAGTGTCTGTTCATGTCTTCTGCCCATTTTTTGACTTGATTATTTGTTTTTTGGGTGTTGAGTTTGAGAAGTTCTTTATAGATCTTGGATACCAGCCCTTTATCTGTAGTGTCATTTGCAAATACCTTCTCCCATTCTGTGGTTTGCCTCTTTGTTTTGTTGACTGTTTCCTTTGCTGTGCAGAAGGTTTTTATCTTGATGAAGTCCCAAAAGTTTATTTTTGCTTTTGTTTCACTAGCCTTTGGAGATGTATCTTGAAAGAAGTTCCTGTGGCTGATGTCAAAGAGGTTACTGCCTATGTTCTCCTCTAGAATTTTGATGGATTCCTGTCTCAAATTGAGGTCTTTCATCCATTTTGAGTTTATCTTTGGGCATGGTGTTAGAGAACGGTCGAGTTTCATTCTTCTGCATGCGGCTATCCAATTTTCCCAGCACCATTTATTTAAGACACTGTTTTTTTTTCATTGCATATTTTTTCCTGCTTTGTCGAAGATTATTTGACCATAGAGTTGAGGGTCCATATCTGGGCTCTCTATTCTGTTCCATTGGTCTATATGTCTGTTTTTGTGCCAGTACCATGCTGTCTTGGTGATCACTGCTTTGTAATATAGCTTGAAATCAGGCAACGTGATGTCCCCAGCTTTGGTTTTCTTTTTCAACATTTCCTTGGTGATTTGGGGTCTTTTCTGATTCCATACAAATTTTAGCATTGTTTGTTCCAGCACTTTGAAAAATGTCATTGGAATTTTGATTGGGATGGCATTGAAGGTATAGATTGCTCTGGGTAACATAGATATTTTAACAATGTTTATTCTTCCAATCCATGAGCATGGAATGTTTTTCCATCTTTTTGTGTCTTCTTCAATTTCTTTCATGAGTGTTCTGTAGTTCCTAGAGTATAGATCCTTTACCTCTTTGGTTAGGTTTATTCCAAGGTATCTTATGGTTTTTGGTGCTATTGTAAATAGAATCGTTTCTCTAATTTCTCTTTCTACAGTTGCATTGTTAGTGTATAAGAAAGCAACTGATTTCTGTGCATTGATTTTGGATCCTGCCACATTATTGAATTGCTGTATGAGTTCTAGTAATTTGGGGGTGGAGTCTTGGGTTTTCCACATAAAGTATCATGTTATCTGCAAAGAGAGAGAGTTTGACTTCTTCTTTGCCAATTTGAATACCTTTTATTTCTTTTTGTTGTCTGATTGCTGTTGCTAGGATTTCAAGTACTATGTTGAACAACAGTGGCGAGAGTGAGCATCCTTGATGTATTCCTGATCTTAAGGGAAAGGCTCTCAGCCTTTCCCGTTGAGGATGATATTCACTGTGGGTTTTTCATAGATGGATTTTATGAACTTGAGGAATATTCCCTCTATTCCTATACTCTGAAGAGTTTTAATCAGGAAAGGATGCTGTATTTTGTCAAATGCTTTTTCTGCATCAATTGAGAGGACCATATGGTTCTTCTCTCTCCTATTAATGTGTTCTATCACATTGATTGATTTGCAAATGTTGAACCACCCTTGCATCCTGGGGACAAATCCCACTTGATCATGGTGGATGATCCTTTTAATGTATTGTTGGATCCTATTAGCTAGGATTTTGTTGAGGATTTTGGAATCCATATTCATCAGGGTTATTGGTCTGAAATTCTCCTTTTTGATGAGGTCTTTGCCTGGTTTGGGGATTAAGGTAATTCTGGCCTCATAGAATGAGTCTGGAAGCTTTCCTTCTGTTCCTATTTTTTGAAACAGCTTCAGGAGAATAGGTATTATTTCTTCTTTGAATGTTTGGTAGAATTCCCCAGGGAATCCATCAGGCCCTGGACTCTTGTTTTTTGGGAGGTTTTTGATCACTGCTTCAATCTCATTACTGGTTATTGGCCTGATATTCAGGTTGTCAATTTCTTCCTGTTTCAGTCTTGGGTGTTTATAGGTTTCCAGGAAGGCATCCATTTCATCCAGGTTCTTCAGCTTATTGGCATATAGTTGTTGATAATAATTTCTAATAATTGTTTCTATTTCCTTGGTGTTAGTCGTGATCTCTCCCCTTTCATTCATAATTTTATTAATTTGGGTCCTTTCTCTTTTCTTTTGGATAAGTCTGGCCAGTGAGTGGTTTATCGATCTTATTAATGATCTTTCAAAGAACCAGCTTCTAGTTTCATTGATCTGATCTACTGTGTTTCTGGTTTCTAATTCATTGATCTCTGCTCTAATCTTAATTATTTCTCTTCTAATGCATGGCTTAAGCATCATTTGTTGCTTTCTCTCTCGTTCTTTAAGGTGTAGAGTTAGTTGGTGAATTCAGGATTTCTCTATTTTTTTGAGTGAGGCTTGGATGGCTATGTATTTCTCCCTTAGGACCGCCTTTGCAGTATCCCATAGGTTTTGGACCAATGTGTTTTCATTCTCATTGGTTTCCATGAATTGTTTAAGTTCTTCTTTGATTTCCTGATTGACCCAAACATTCTTGAGCAGAGCGGTCTTTAGTTTCCAGGTGTTTGAATTTCTGCCAAAATTTTCTTGTGATTGAATTCCAGTTTTAAAGCATTATGGTCTGAGAATATGCAGGGAATAATCTCAATCTTTTGGTTTTGGTTGAGACCTGATTTGTGACCCAGTATGTGGTATATTCTGGAGAAAGTTCCATGTGCCCTTGAGAAGAATGAGTATTTTGTTGTTTTAGGGTGGAATGTTCTATAGATATCTGTGAGGTCCATCTGGTCCAGTGTGTCATTCAAAGCTCTTGTTTCTTTATTGATTTTCTGCTTAGATGGTCTGTCTATTGCTGAGAATGGAGTATTGAGGTCTCCTACAATTAACGTATTGTTATCAATATGACTCTTTATTTTGGTTAACAGTTGGCTTATGTAGATGGCTGCTCCCATGTTGGGGGCATAGATATTTACAATTGTTAGATCTTCTTGTTGGATAGACCCTTTAAGAATGATATAGTATCCTTCTGTGTCTCTTATTACAGACTGTAGTTTAAAATCTAATTTGTCTGATATAAGAATTGCTACCCCAGCTTTCTTTTGAGGTCCGCTGGCATGGAAGATGGATCTCCATCCCTTCACTTTCAGTCTGGATGTATCTTTAGGTTCAAAATGAGTCTCTTGTAGACAGCATATGGATGGGTCCTGTCTTTTTATCCAATCTACAACCCTGTGCCACTTTATGGGAGTGTTTAGGCCATTCATGTTGAGAGTGATTATTGAAAGATATGAATTAATTAACATCATGTTGCCTGTGAAGACATTGTTTTTATAGACTGTCCCTGTAAATTTCTGTTGTATATCACTCTTGGGGTCTTTCTCCTTTTATAGAACCCCCCTTAATATTTCTTGCATGGCCAGCTTAGTGGTCACATATTCTTTCAGTTTCTGCCGGTGGTGGAAGCTCTGCATCTCTCCATCCATTCTAAATGAAAGCCTTGCCAAATAAAGTATTCTTGGCTGCATGTTCTTCTCATTTAGTACCCTGAATATGTCTTGCCAGGCCCTTCTGGCTTGCCAGGTCTCTGTGGACAGGTCTGACGTTATTCTGATGCTCCTCCCTCTGTACATAAGGAATCTCTTCCCCCTAACTGTCCTTAAGATAGTTTCCTTGGTTCTAAGATTTGCAAGTTTTACTATTACATGCCGGGGTGTTGGCCTGTTTTCCTTGATCTTAGGAGGGGTCCTCTCTGCCTCTAGGACTCGAATGTTTGTTTCATTCCCCAGATTAGGGAAGTTCTCAGCTACGATTTGCTCAAATACATCTTCTAGTCCTCTCTCTCTCTCCACTCCCTCTGGGATTCCAATTATTCTGACATTGGAACGCTTCATGGTGTCACTTATTTCTCTGATTCTATTTTCATGGATTCTGAGTTGTTTTTCTCTGGACTCCTCTTTTCCCCTTTTATCTATTAAATGGCCTTCCAGGTCACTAATTCATTCTTCTGCCTTGCTTACCCTAGCTGTTAGATTATCTAGATTAGATTGGATCTCATTGATAGCATTTTTAAGTTCTGCCAATTCAGCTTTCATTTCTGCCCTTAGAGACTCTATGTTGCCATTAATTGATTTCTCCATTCTAGCTATTGTCTTCACAATTGCTAGCCTGAATTCCATCTCCGACATCTTGGTTATATCTGAATCCATCTGTAAATCTGTGGCATAAGTCATAGTCTCTGAGTCTTTCCTATTTAGGGGGTTCATCCTCCTAGTCACTCTGTTGAGGGGTGGGAATGTATAGAGTCCAAATTATTGACCAGAACCCAAGCAAGATGCACCTGTTTTCTAGGGACCTTGGGGTTACTGGCCTCTTGTTTTCCCAGCCTGTCTTCTGGGGGAGGGGCCTGCCACGCTGTTACTCAGGCAACCCTGTTTGGGCAGAGTTGCCCTGCCCCCTGTGGCAGGGGATGGGCTCAGTGAAAACCAGTTTTTTGGGGCTTTTGTTCTCTGGCGGCTTTCCCTGGTGGCTTTCCACGTCTCTTCCGAGAGAGCAGAAGAAACCATTTCCAACCCTCTGCCTCAGAGCAGAGATTGCAGTCTGTTCTTCAGTGAGCTGTCCAGGCCACACTATCTGCGTTTCTCTCTGTGCTGCTATAAACTGCAGCATCCTGGGTTGTGCGCCCCTCTGCAGCGCTCCCAGTCCTCACCTCCAGGTTGGGCACGTCTCTGCCCTTTGTGCTTCTATAACCACCAGCCACCCCCAGTTCGCACACATGGCCCCACCACTCAGGATTTCAGTCTGGGGGGGCTGCCCTAAAGTCCTTTCCCCACCACTACCGGTCTGCGAGTCTGTGCCCAGTCCACAGCGTGGGAGGCTATCACTCACCGGTGGTGTAGGATCCCCATGGCCAGGCTCCCTCCCTCTTCTGTTTATCCTCCAATATCTGCCGGCAGAATCATGGCTCCCTGCTTCATACCTCGGAACCAATTGCCTGTGATATTCTGTTTGTGGAGATCCAGATCTACCTTCTTACATCTCAGGCTGATTTCGTGGGTGTTCAGCGTGGTCTGGTAGATATCCAGCTCAATTCCAGGGACTGGTTGGAATAGGGTCCCCTACTCCTCCACCATCTTTTCCAGCAGGCCCCCACATATGTACAGTATCCCTTCTTGATTAAAACTTCACAGTGTAGGGATAGAGGGAACATACCTCAATATCATAAAAGCCATATACAAAAAGCCCACAGTGAATATCATTCTCAATGGGGAAAAACTGAGAGCTTTTCCTCTAAGGTCAGGGACACAGCAGGGATGTCCACTATCACCACTGCTGTTCAACATAGTACAGAGGTCCTAGCCTCAGCAATCAGACAACAAAAAGAAATAAAAGGCATCCGAATTGGCAAAGAAGAAATCAAACTCTCACTCTTTGCAGACGACTTGATATTCTATGTGGAAAACCCAAAAGACTCTACCCCAAAATTGCTAGAACTCATACAGGAATTCAGCAACATGGCAGGATATAAAATCAAAGCACAGAAATCAGTTGCATTTCTATACACTAATAATGAGACAAAAGAAAGAGAAATTAAGAAGTTGATCCCATTTACAACATACCCAAAACCAGAAGATTCCTAGGAAAAAACCTAACCAAAGAGGCAAAGGATCTGTACTCAGAAAACTATAGAACACTCATGAAAGAAATTGAGGAAGACACAAAGAAATAGAAAAACTTTCCATGCTCATGGATTAGAAGAACAAATATGGTTAAAATGTCTATGCTACCTAGAACAATCTACACATTCAATGCAATCCCTATCAAAGTACCATCAACTTTTTTCACAGAGCTAGAACAAGAATCCTAAAATTTGTATGGAACGAGAAAAGACCCCCAACAGCCAAAGGAATGTTGAAAAAGAAAACTAAAACTGGTGGCATCACAATTCCAGACTTCAATCTCTATTACAAAGCTGTAATCATCAAGACAGTATGGTATTGGCACAAAAACAGACACATAGATCAATGGAACAGAAAAGAGAACCCAAAAATGGACCCTCCACTCTATGGTCAACTAATCTTTGACAAAGCAGGGAAGAATACCCAATGGAAAAAATACAGTCTCTTTAACAAATGGCATTGGGAAAATTGGACAGCCACATGCAGAAGAATGAAACTGGACCATATCCTTACACCGTACACAAAAATAGACTCAAAATGGATGAAAGACTTAAATGTGAGACAGGAACCCATCAAAATCCTGGAGGAGAACATAGGCAGCAACCTCTGTGACCTCGGCTGCAGCCACTTCTTGCTAGACACATCTCCAAAGGCAAGGGAAACAAGCAAAAATGAACTATTGGGACTTCATCAAGATAAAAAGCTTTTGCACAGAAAAGGAAACAGTTACTAAAACCAAAATACAACCGACAGAATGAGAGAAAATATTTGCAAATGACTTACCAGATAAAGGGCTAGTATCCAAAATCTCTAAAGAACTGATGGAAAACAACACCAAAAGAACAAATAATCCAATCAAGAAATGGGCGGAAGACATGAACAGACATTTCTCCAAAGAAGACATCCAAATGGCCAACAGACACATAAAATGCTGAACATCATTCGGGATCAGGGAACTATAAATCAAAACCTCAATGAGATACCACCTCACACCAGTCAGAATGGCTAAAATTAACAAGTCAGGAAATGACAGATGTTGGCGAGGATTCAGACAAAGGGGAACCCTCCTATACTGTTGGTGGGAATGCAAGCTGGTGCAGCCACTCTGGAAAACAGTATGGAGGTTCCTCAAAAAGTTGAAAATAGAGCTACCCCATGACCCAGCAATTGCACTACTGGGTATTTACCGCAAAGATACAACTATAGTTGTATCTTTGTGTACCACCTGCACCCCAATGTTTATAGCAGCAATGTCCACAATAGCCTAACTATGGAAAGAGCCCAGATGTCCATCAACAGATGAATGGATAAAGAAGATGTGGTACATATACACAATGGAATATTATGCAGCCATTAAAAAAAATGAAATCTTGCCATTTGCAACGACATGTATGGAACTAGAGGGTATTATGCTAAGCGAAAGAAGTCAATCAGAGAAAGACAATTATCATATGATCTCACTCATATGTGGATTTAAGAAACAAAACAGAGGATCATAGGGGATGAGAGGAAAAAATAAAACAAGACAAAACCAGAGAGGGAGACAAACCATAAGAGACTCTTAATCATAGGAAAATAACTGAGGGTTGCTGGAGGGGTGGAGGTGGAGGGATGGGGTAACTGGACATTAAGGAGGGCATGTGGGTAATGAGCACTGGGTATTATATAAGACTGGTGAATCACTAACCTCTACCTCTGAAACCAATACATGTTAATTAATTGAATTTAAATTTTTTAAAATATAAAAAATTAAAGAAAGAAAGAGAGAGAGGGAGGGAGGGAAAAACAATAATAAGTAATGGGAGGAAAGTCAGGATAGAACTAAAATACCAAAAAACAGTAACACAAAATAAGAGAGGATGGTCAGAAATATAATATTTTATGGTCAATGTACTGTTAGGCAGGAAGACAAAAATATGTATAAACTTTAGACTTTATTAAATAGGCATGTTAAAATATAAGTGAGAGCCACCAAAATAACAGACATAAAATATAGGACCTCAAAACAGAAGGTGGGTTAGCTTAGGTAAGAACTAGGAATCCTAGAAGATCCCCAATAAGCCTATTTTTTAAATTTCCTATGAAGAAAATATTAGACAAATTCTTACGTTTTAAGGAACAGATCATTGAAATCTTATGTAAACTACTGGAGAAAGGAGAAAAAGGGAATTCTCCACAACCCATTTTTCAGACTTGTGTATCCTTGATACAGAAATCTGATAAGGACCAAAAAAGGAAAAAATTGTCAAAATAGATACTAAAATCCTACATGAAATATTAATAATTAATTCAACCATGTACAAGAAAGATAATTTACAATGACCAAATTGAATATATCCCAGAATGCAAAATCGGTTTAACATTAGAAAATCAAATTAACAGAACTTGCCATGCTATAATATAAAAGAAGAAAAACCATATGCTTGTCTCAATAGAGGCATAAAAAGCATACAAAATCATCCAGTAAAATTTCACTTCCATCTACTTCTAAACTGTTCAAATTAATAAGAGTTTATAATAGCAAATATGTATTACCTAAAGTCAGTGTAATATAAAATGTGTATCCCTGGTGGAACAGGTTGGACCAATAAACCAATGGAACAGAAGGAAGACTACAAATAGACATGTGCAGGTCAGTGGGTAAAGAATGAATTATTTTAATAAATGTCGCTGGAAATAAATTCAAATAAACAAAATGAAATTGGGTCACTGCCTCACAATGTACACAAAAATCAATTCTAGTTCAATTAAAGACTTCAGTATAAAAGCAACACTATAAAACACATAAAAGACAATATAGAAAAATAAACTTACAACTTCAGATACAGAATGATTTCTTAAATAAGACACAAAATCTGCTAATTATATTGGATAAATTTGATAAATTTGACTATAAAAATTAGGAATTTCTGTGTTTGGGATTTGCATCAGTTTCCTCCAAATCCTCCATAGCACTAAAGACAGCATCTCCACACACAACAAATGTCTACTGCTTTCCAAAGCTGGCTCTTCCAGCAGCCTGCCAGATTCCATTCCTCAAGTTACCTTGCGCCCATTCTTACCTTCAGGCCCTATTTCCAATGGCTTCTTTCCAGTGTTGAGTCATTCCCCCTCTGTTACAAGACAACCTTCCCTTGACCTTGGGCCCCTCTGCTACTGATTCATTTCTCTTGAAAAAGTGATTTAGGATCACAGTCTCCATCCATGTCCATTGCTGAACTCCCTGAAACCTGGCTTCCATAAAAATTAATAATAAAATGAACCCTTGTGTACCCAAAACCCAGCTAAAAAATATATATAATGTTAATGATACTCTGTGTGTACCACCCTGATTCAATGACCCTCCTTTCTGCTCCCATCCCTCCCCTGATAAGGGTCTACCAGCTAGGGTCTACCATTCAGAATTTCTGTGTTTCTCCTCATATTTTTACCACTTACGCAGTCCTAAACAATGTGTCCTTGTTTCTTAGTTTCACAAGTTCACAGATGGAGAAGGAAACAAAATTGCCACTGACCAAGCATCTAATATGTAGATACTAACATAAGGAAAAAGGGGCTGGGAAGGGGTAAGAAAAGGAGCTCTGAATTTACCACCTTTACATCTGAAATGCCCAAGAAAACACTTCAGTGTTTGAGGAAAAAGAAACTGGTGAATCTCAAGTTTGGTGAGACAGGTGCTCAAAGTTGAGATAAAGTTGAGTTATTTTTTTAAATGTTGCATTATTTTCACTTTCCTGAGTACATGGCTAAATATTTGTTAACTGCTAAAACCATATCATTAATTTCTTTACATGTCAATAAATACAGATGTGCAATAACATTTAAATGTTGTCCAGTATCCTATTATAATGAGCCAACTATAATATATTGAGTAATCTATGCTTGTTAAAAATTTAGTTTGTTTCCATTCTTCTATTACTATAAACATAGATGTGTACTTACATATATCTTTGTATCTTTCTGCACTTGTTTAAAAACTTACTTAGGAGAAATTTCTAAAGGTGGAATGCTGGGCTGAAAGGGATGTACATATTAATACAAAGCTGAGCTCCAGAAAAGGCCATCATGAAGTACATTTCTATATGCAGGGTATTAAAGAGTCTATTTCTCCACATCTTCACCAACGCTGTTTTCATTCTTTTTTATTTCAAACCATCATCTCATAACAGACACTCAGTTCAAGATTCTACTCCCTTCATGAACGCTGTTCACTAATCAGAAGAAGAGCCCCCAGGACCCCTTCCTGGCCTCTCCCCACAGCCTCTCAGTTCATGTTCAGAAACAGAATCAGAAGCAACAGAGAACAGTGTCCAGGAGGAGTCACTGTTCTGAAAGACAACCCCACCTGACCATGGCTGTCCTACCTTCTCTCACATAGATACCTGCAGACAGACCTCATCCATAAACAGGGATACACACACCATTTTCACTCCCCAAAGCAGCATGATTTGACCATAGGGGTAATTCAGACTCTTAAAAGTTGACATTAGATGGGATGTTGGAAATCACCTGTGAGTGGAAGGGACTCACCCAACCTAACTCAACAATTTTCATTCTGTGCCAAATGTGTACCCAGATTCTGGTCCCTACAGTAGTTTTTCTTTTCTTTTTAGAGACATAACACATTGAAAAAAACATTGAGAAAATTTTGAAAATACCACCTCACACCTGTCAGAATGGCTAAAATTAACCACACAGGAAACAACGGATGTTGGTGACAATGCAGAGAAAAGGGGACCCTCTTACACTGTTGGTGGGAATGCAAACTGGTGCAGCCACTCTGGAAAACAGTATGGAGTTTCCACAAAAAGTTAAAAATAGAACTACCCTACAACCCAGCAATTTCACTACTAGGTATTTACCCAAAGGATACAAAAATATAGATTTGAAGGGGTACATGTACCCCAACATTTATAGCAGCATTATCAACAATAATCAAATTATGAAAAGAGCCTAAATGCCCATCAACTGATGAATGGATAAAGAAGATGTGGCACATATATACAATGGAATATTACTCAGCAATAAAAAAAATGGAATCTTGCCATTTGCAACAACATGGATGGAACTAGAGGGTATTATGCTAAGCGAAATAAGTCAGTCAAAGAAAGACAAATACCATATGATTTCACTCATATATAGAATTTAAGAAACAAAACAGATGAACATATGAGAAGGGGGGGGGGAAAGAGAGAGGAAAACAAACCATAAGAGACTCTTAATAATAGAGAACTGAGGGTTGATGGAGGGAAAAGGATGGGGGATGGGCTAAATGAGTGGAGGGTATTAAGAAGGGCACCTGTTACGATGCGCACTAGATGTTATATGTAAGCGATGAATCACCAAATTCTACTCCTGAAACCAATATTACAATGTATTGACTAACTAGAATTTAAATAAAAATTTGAAATAAAAGAAAATTTTTGAAAAAAATTGTAGAGAAATAGAAAATAAAGATAATCCTAATGACTTCTACCGTGCAAACTCTGCTCCAGGCATCATACAAGGAGCTTGACTTCCATTAATTCTAATCTTTAAAACAAGACTTCAAGCTTAACCAAATAGGTAAAAGACCTGTACTCTGAAAACTATAAAACACTGATTAAAAAAAATTTAAGATGACACAAAGAAATAGAAAGAAATTCCATGCCCATGGATAGGAAGAAAAATATGGTTAAAATGTCTATATTACCCAAAGCAATCTACACATTTAATGCAATCCCTATCAAAATACAAGGAACATTTTTCACAGAACTGGAATAAACAATCCTAAAATTTGTATGGAACCACTACAGACCCCAAATAGCCAAAACAATCTTGAAAAAAAAAACCCTGGAGGTATCACAATTGCAGACTTCAAGTTATACTACAAAGCTCTAGTAATTAAAATACTATGGTACTGGCACAAAAATAGATCAAAAGTACAGAATAGAAAGCCCAGAAATAAACCCACAATTATATGGTCAATTAATCCTCAACAAGGGAGTCAAGAACATGCAAGGGAAAAAAAACAGTCTATTCAACAAATGGCGTTGGGAAAACTGGACAGCCACATACAAAAGAATGTATTCTTCCTTACACCATACACAAAAATAAACTCAAAAAGGATTAAGGACCAAATATGAGAACTGAAATCATAAAAATCCTAAAAGAGAACACAGGGAGTAATTTCTCTGATATCAACCATAACAACATCTTTCTAGATATGTCTCCTGAGGCAAGAGAAACAAAAGCAAAAATAAACTATTGGGACTACATCAAAATAAAAAGCTTCTGCACAGCAAAGGAAACAATCAACAAAACCAAAAGACAATCTATTGAATGGGAGAAGATATTTGCAAATGACATATCCAATAAAGGGTTAGTATCCAAAATATATAAAGAACTTATACAACCCAACACCCAAAAACCAAATAATCCAATTTAAAAATGGACAGAAGACATTAACAGACTTTTCCCCAAAAACATACAGATGGCCAATAACACATGAAAAGATGCTCAACATCACTCACCATCAGGGAAATGCAAATCAAAATCACAATGAGATATCACCTCATACCTGTCAGAATGGTTAAAATCAGAAACAAGTATTGGCAAGGATGTGGAAAAATAGGAACCTTTATGCACTGTTGGTGGGAATGCAAACTGGTACAGCCACTGTGGAAAGTTCCTCAAAAAATTAAAAATAGAACTACCATAAGATCCAGTAACTGCACTACTGAGTATTTACCCAAAGAACACAAAAATTCTAAATCAAAGGGATACATGCACTCCTATGTTTTTGCAGCATTATTTACAATAGCCAAACCATAGAAGCAGCCCAAGCATCCATTGATTGATGAATGGATAAAGAAGACATGGCATATATACATATATATTACTCAGCCATAAAAAAGAATGAAATCTTGCCATTTGCAACAACATGGTTGGAGCTAGAGAGTATTATGCTAAGCAAAATAAGTCAAAGACAAAATACCATATAATTTCACTCATATGTGGAATTTAAGAAACAAAACAGATGAGCAAAGGGGAAGAAAGAGGCAAACCAAAAGCAAACTCTTTACTATAGAGAACAAACAGATGGTTACCAGAGGGGAGGTGGGTGGGTGGGGGATAGGTGAAATAGGTGAAGGAGATTAAGAGTACACATGATGAGCACTAAGATATGGAATTGTTGAATCACTATATTGTACACCTGAAATGAATACAACACTGTATGTTAAATAAAACAAGGCTCCAAGGTTGCCATTATTATCGTCCTATTGTAAATGAGTAAACCAAAGCCCAAGGAGGTTAAGTAAACCTCTTAGGATCACACAGCTACTAAATGACAGAACCAGCATTTGAAGCCAAGTTTGTTAATTCCAAAGTCCACACATGGGCCACTATACTTTAGAGCTCAAAGCAAAGCATGAAAAATGTTATTGCAGGCTGGAAATGCTTTGAGTGGTAAGAAATGGGTGAACTCAGTGCTGCCCAGGACTTCTGAGGAAAATTTCAAAGGGCCAAGGGATACTTCCTCACCTCCAAATGCTGCCTGGTTTGTTAAAAGCTCATTAAGCCCAATATTCCTAATGTAAAAGCTACTGGAGATTCCAGCATGACAGATTCTGAGATCAATATTAAGGTAATGGGTCCAAACTAAAGTCTTACACAAAGGAGCATAAATGCTAATTCCTATACAAATAAAAAGGCTTTGCTCTAAGGACAAAACACTGCAAATATTTTCCATCAATTCCCACAGGTACCTTATTCAGTTGTAAAAATGTGCTTCAGACAAAGTTTAAAACAACAAAAATCAGCTTCTTACACATCAACTGTCCAAACAATACTCATTTTTCCATTTCCTTGATTACATCATTCAATCTACCATTAACTTCTAGGAAATAAAACTGAACAAAATAATCACTATAAAAACAACATTAAAAATTCTAGCCAGAAATGAACATACACAAGGTTCCAAATGTGTTTTTCTATCCCTTGTCTACCTCAGATTGAAATCAATTTCCTCTCCTCTCCTTTGTCTTCTTTTATTAACTAATCATCATCTCTCCTAAACTACTGATTAATATTCTTCTTAGTATATTTCACCAACTTTTTAGAATATCATTCTGGCTTAAAATAACAAGCTAAAAATATAGGACAGTCTGTGGCAGCTTAATTCACATGGATAAAATAGTGTAACCATGAAACCCAAATCAGGCGTGTCACCTCATATAAGTAGAGTGCCTAGGAGAAAGCAGGCACCAGTGAATGATAGCAAGATGAACATGTACACTCACTACCATGGACAGGTGTCTTATTAATTTGGTTTCTGACAGACATGCTTTTGAGACTTGGAAGGTGGGGCAGGGATGGAGGTTGTAGATTATATGTTGGGATTAAATGTTGGGATTGAAAAAGGGGAGGAGAGAAAACCTATATATCACCCACTCCTGGAAACAGAGAAATGCCCTAGCTAGTGTATATCAGTGTGAAAAAAAAAAATTGGGAAAATGGAGAAGGAGAATGTCCCCATTTTCTGACATTTGAAGATTATTGCTTTGAATAATGTAGGAAACGTAAGGTATTTATGATTTTGATGACACCAGATGATAATAGCACAGTACCTGGCCACAGTAAACAAGTGGAGCTTCCATTTATCATCTCACTGAACCGTCCTACAGAGTGAGTATTAACATACCATTGTCATATCCCCAAAAAGATGTGTTGCTCCTGAGCGGAGATGCAGCCTACTAGGTAGCAGGTTAACTTTCTTATGCCATCGCCCCTTTTGGCAGTCTTGTGAAGTCTACAAATACCTTCTTAGAATTATGTTTTTAAATGCATAAAATAAGGGAAATCAATTGTACTAAATCACAGTTCTATCCATGGACTCCATGGAACATGTAAAGAATTCCTGGTAGAGACTGGGCTGGTTCCACACAAAACAGGTGTTAGAGATGAAAAGGCCATTTGCTATATAGTCACCCTGGCCCTGTAGGCCTATGTTGGGGGAAATGGCTGTATGTAAGAGAGAAACAGAGAAAGAGAACTCTACAAGTTGAGTAACTATAGTAGAATCAAGTCTGCATCATTAATTCACACTTGACATCCAAGGGTCAAAGACCAACACAGGTAGAATGACTACTATTAGCCTTGTCCCCAGGTGGCATTTGTGTTTTCCTTCCCATGGCTAAAGGCCTATGTGGAGGTGACTGCACCACAGGCAATGACTAGAATCACACCAGGCTCTAGGTGAGCAGGAACCAGAAAGGGATTAGATGCAATTCATCCTAGATCATCAGGGAGTAAACTAAAAGGAAGACACAGGGCCACCAGTCTTCCCCTGTTTCAGCAGCAATACCTGGTGGCAGCAACAACAGCCAAAACTGGCTCACTGAGCAAGCAATACCAAGCAGGACTGACATCCAGAATTAAGAATGTATTCCTAAGAGTCCTTAAGGAACCGCAGGGAGACAGCCTTGTATTAGTCAGTCCTCCAGCAGGAAGCTGACAGCACCTCAAATGGGATAATTGAGGAGAGCTTAATAAAGGCTCTAGTTATAAAGATGGAGGTAGGTTTAAGGGAAGCCAAGAAAAGTTTAGTAGCCTAGATTAGCTGGAGATATTTACCTTCACCACCCCTAAAGAAGCAAGGGAAGAAAGCAGTTATCAGAATCCAGAGAGAAGAGCAGAATAAATATCCTGACCTCACTCCATTCCACCCTGCAAATCTCCCTGATGCTTCTCATTGGCTGAACCTAACCGAAGCCCCAAGTTCTTAAAGTCCTTCAGGGTCAGCTCTACAGCACACAGCAGGGAGGAGATGAATGAAGAGTCCATCTAGAAAGGCAAATAGGAACTAGCCAAGAAACTTTTCACAGGGAGGAGGAAAGGTGCTGAAAGCCATTTAATCTGTGAAATAATTTTTACCTCATGATAAAACATAGATCAAATAGACCAAGGAGATACCAGTCACATCTCTTTTTCAGATAATAAAATTGAGCCTAGGGAGGAAAAATAACTTAGTAAAGATTAATAAAAAATAATTAACAAAAATGAGATTCAAACTCAAGTTTTTTTAACAAGAGCCCACACTTTAAGCCACTCTGATACACTGCCTCTAAGAGTTATATTTTAAAACTAAAATTCTGGGGCGCCTGGGTGGCTCAGTTGTTAAGCATCTGCCTTCGGCTCAGGTCATGATCCTGGAGTCCCGGGATCGAGTCCCGCATCGGGCTCCCTGCTCAGCAGGAAGCCTGTCTCTTCCTCTCCCACGCCCCCTGCTTGTGTTCCCTCTCTCCCTGTCTCTCTCTCTCTCTGTGTTAAATAAATAAATAATATCTTTAAAACTAGAATTCTCAGACTGCAACAGGACTTGGATATAATCCATTCTCATCTCACTGTTCAAAATATTTTTTTCTAAAACTATAACATATGGGCATTTTCATGTAAAACCATCTATGAGAGAATTATAAACTCTTTATATGAGGACAAGCAGTACAGAAAGTGGTCTATGTTTGGAAATAGTCAACCTAAAATAAGAAATAAATTATTGTTTGAAAGGGTAGGGTTGCTTGTCTCAGTCTGGGCAAAGCTTCAGTTTTCAAAAATCCATGAAGATTAAAATGAGGTCTCAGAAGAAGCCAACATTACTGATTGTATGAAAGCTTAGAAAGCAAGGCTGATTAGGCAAAATTCCATTCTGCAGACTTCATATTCAGTGAGCAGTGGGCAAAAGGGAGGGTTCTTGTCTTTCCTTAGCAACTTTTTTGAAAAGGAATGCATTCAGTAGCTACTTGACACCAAGGAAAATGTCTAGTTCAGAAAGCATAACCACTTCTGTTTCACCAGATTAACAACAGTTTATTCTCTTCTCAAGTATTTTCCTGTTCTCCTAATCCAGCAAAGGTTAATTAACATCCGATTCCTTTTTCACACTCATAGCCAAGTATCTCCATGCATTTCTACATTCATTTCTATATGTATATATTTCTAGGCAAGTTCAGGCCTTTTTAGAGTCTGTAGTAGGGAGGATCGTAGGTAGAAAGATGTTTAGCCAACCACCAGGCCAGATACCAGAGACTGACAAAGAAGCACCTCAGCTCAACAGAGTCAAACCTGAAAAAGAGGATAACCTCTTCTCCACCATCTTGGTATAGACAGATGAGAAGTCAAGAATAGCAATCATGCCAGAAATAAGGAAAACAGAAAAAATGTAAGGCAAAAAAGTAAGACCAGAAATCCAAAGTCACTTGCCACTTATTTTCCTAAACTAAGTTTCAAAGTTTCCTTCTAAAAAAAAAGGGGGGGGGGCTCTGTAGTATTTAAGAGATCCTGTTGCATCAGTGAACATGTCTTCAAAGCCTGTAGAAACAGGCCAGGTTCTAATCCAGACCTTGATACCTAGTCCTAGTTGTGTGTCCAGTTGAGCAAATTTAGTCTCTCTGGAGCCTCAATTTGTCCAGCTATATAAAGGGGGAGTCACAATGCCCAAATTACAGGGCTACTGTGAGAGTTACATGAGATCTCCTGCCTCTTTTTTAACCAACCTAAAAGCTTTATAAATAAAATCCAATTTCCTCTAAGCTCAACTTTGCCTAAGTCAGGCTCTAGAAACACCACTGAAAATTTACTTGAGGGAATCTAAGAACGCCCATGGGAAAAATTAAGATATCAGCACCAAAATACAGACTTTCCATTGTATTACAAATATTCACTTGTAGTTGAAGATGGGAACAAAAATAGGCTTCCAGAATACATCTCACCACTCATCATATTATACTCCTCTGTCTAGTTTCCTCTTAGATTGAACATGTCTGGAGGCAAGTGCTTTATCTTTTACTTCTATAATCCCAACACATAGCATAAGAGTTGGCACATCCAGAGTGCTCAATAAGTATTTATTGAATGGACAGACAGATGGATGGACGCATGAATTATTGCCTTCCTGCCTGTCACAGGGATGTTTTGGGGAGCAAACAGATATGTATGTGGAAGTGCTTTGGAAATTATAAACTATTTTAAAAGAGCTCAGTGAACCATCTTGGTTTTCTCAGTCCATAAGAAGAAGATGGCAAGTGTTGTCCAAGGCAGGAAAGAAGATGACTTATAGGCTAAGGTTAAGGGAAACATGTAAAACTTAAAATGTAACATTGCTGTTCATCAATTGACATTCCTGGCCATGTTCCTAAGTAATTCACAAAAGTAAAGTTATGAATTTGTCAGTCATGATTTAGTTCAGGAAAACAGAAATCATTCAAGGCATTCTGAACAAGAAGAGACTTAATACTAGAAACTAGAACCTTACAAAACATTGGAGAGACTGAGGGAATAAAGGTAAGGGAAAGCTGCCACAAGAATTCAGGAAATTAGGAAGTGCAGAAATTGCAGAAAAGTACTATCAGTGATCTTAACTGCAAAGAAAGAAAAGAAAGGAAAGGAAAGAAGTTATGTACATAAGCTTCTACTTCAGAGGGCAAACCAGTGCACTTTATGTATATAAATTCCCCCCATATTTTTTAGCAAGTTGTTGCCTTTCAGATCCAAATTTACTCTTCCCTGCCTGCTCTATGAAAATGAATCTGGGCCCTTTAAATATTTTTCCTTGACCTGACTAGACATTAAGTTTTGTCAGTAGAGGGCACTGGAGAGATTGCAGGAAGACGTTTGCATCCTGGTCTGATGTGCTCTCTTGGCCAGATCCAGCACCTGGCTCCTGCAGCAGAAGCAGCTTTTCCAGCACTAAAATTCTAGCTCCAGGGGCGCCTGGGTGGCTCAGTCATTAAGCATCTGCCTTCGGCTCAGGTCATGATCCCAGGGTCCTGGGATCGAGCCCCGCATCGGGGCTCCTTGCTCAGCGGGAAGCCTGCTTCTCCCTCTCCCACTCCCCCTGCTTGTGTTCCCTCTCTTGCTGTGTCTCTCTCTGTCAACTAAATAAATAAAATCTTTTTAAAAAATTAAATTAAATTAAATTAAATTAAATTAAATTAAATTAAATTAAATTCTAGCTCCAATAGTATAAATGGTTTCCTCAACTCCCAGCTCCTGGAGTGTAGATTACCTGCAGCCCCAGCAGCCAGCTTCCCCTGGTACCCCCTAGGCAGTTTTGTAGCTGTGTACCTTCTGTCAGACACCTCCCCATCAACAGATTTCCCTGGAACCCTAGAGGGCATATTTCCAGCAAATTCCACCAGAATGGCCCCACAGCAACCTCTCAACTGTTCAGTGAACCATGGCCACATCTTCTCCAACAAGGTCTGGAGCTCAGTGCTGAAAGGGATGAACTCATCCTTGGGCACCTGACCTCAGCCACAGGGGTGGTGGCTGCTTCATATAGCTGCTGGCTCTATATTATTTAGAGATCTCTTTACTTCTTACCAATTCTTCATTACACAATCCTCTGTTATAGTTAATAATTCTTTATATGAAACTTCCCCTATTCAAATTGCTATATGGTTTCTTTCCCTTTATTGAACTAGACCATTTTATCCTTCAATAATGCTTTAGTATATCAGTATGTAAAATAATTCATTATATGCAATGACTCATTTCCCTCTCTCCATTCTCACCACTCTCACCATTACTATTTAATATAGTACTGGAAGTCTTAGCCTCAGCAATCAGACAACAAAAAGGAATAAAAGGCATCCAAATTGGCAAAGAAGTCAAATTTTCATGATTTGCAGATGACATGATACTCTATGTAGAAAACCCAAAAGACTTCACCAAAAAATTGTTAGAACTCATACATGAATTCAGCAAAGTTGCAGGATATAAAATCAATGTGAAGAAATCTGTTGCATCTCTATACACCAATAACAAAGCATCAGAAAAAGAAATCAAGGAATCAATCCCATTTGTAATTGCACCAAAAACAATAAGACACCTAGGAATAAACCTAACTAAAGAGGTGGAAGATCTGTACTCTGGAAACTATAGAACACTTATGAAAAAAATTGAAGAGGACACAAAGAAATGGAAAAGCATTCCATGCTCATGCATTGGAAGAACAAACATTGTTAAAATGTCTATACTAGCTAAAGCAATCTGCACATTCAATGCAATCCCTATCACAATACCACCAGCATTTTTCACAGACTTAGAACAAACAATCCTAAAATTTGTATGGAACCACAAGAGACCCCAAGTAGCCAAATAGCAAATCTTGAAAAAGAAAAAACTGGAGGCATCACGATTCTGGATTTCAAACTATATTACAAAACTGTGATCATCAAGACAGTATGGTACTGGCACAAAAACAGACACACAGATCAATGGAACAGAATAGAGGACCCAGAATTGGACCCATGACTATACAGTCAACTAATCTTTGATAAAGCAGGAAAGAATAGCCAATGGAAAAAAGACGGTCTCTTCAACAAATGGTGTTGGGAAAACTGGACGGCCACATGCAGAAGAAGGAAACTGGACCACTTTCTTATACCACACACAAAAATAAACTCAAAATGGATGAAAGACCTGGGGCACCTGGGTGGCTCAGTCAGTTAAGCAGCCAACTCTTGATTTCGGTTCAAGTCATGATCTCAGGGTTGTGAGCAAAGTTTGCTTAAGATTCTCTCTCTCCAGGGCACCTGGGTGTCTCAGTCGTTAAGTGTCTGCCTTTGGCTCAGGTCATGATCCCAGGGTCCTGGGATCGAGCCCCGCATCCAGCTCCCTGCTCGGCAGGAAGCCTGCTTTTCCCTCTCCCACTCTCCCTGCTTGTGTTCCCTCTCTCGCTGTGTCTCTCTCTGTCAAATAAATAAATAAAATCTTAAAAAAAAAAAAAAAAGATTCTCTCTCTCCCTCCCCCTCTGCCCCTCCCCCCCACTCATGCTTTCTCTCTTAAAAAAAAAAAAAGATGAAAGACTTAATGTGAGACAGGAAACCATCAAAATCCTAGAGGAGAACACAAGTAGAAACCTCTTTGACCTCGGCCACAGCAACTTCTTGCTAGACACGTTGCCAGAAGGAGGCAGGGGAAACAAAAGCAAAAATGAACTATTGGGACTTGGAGAAGATATCTTCAAGCAACATATCTGATAAAGGGTTAGTATCCAAAATCTGTAAGGAACTTAACAAACTCAACATCCAAAAAACAAATAATCCAGTTAAGAAATGGGCAGAAGACATGAACAGATACTTTTCCAAAGAAGACATCCGGATGGCTAACAGACACATGAAAAGATGCTCAACATCACTCATCATTGGGGAAATACAAATCAAAACCACAATATTACCTCATACCTGTCAGAATGGCTAAAATCAACAACACAAGAAACAAATGTTGGCAAAGATGTGAAGAAAGGGGAACCCTCTTATACTGTTGGTGGGAATGCAAACTGGTGCAGCCACTCTGGAGAACAGTACGGAGGTTCCTCAAAAGTTAAAAATAGAACTACCCTATGATCCAGAAATTGCACTACTCGGTATTTACCCAAAGTATACAAAAATACAGATTTGAAGGGGTACATGCACCCCGATGTTTATAGCAGCATTATCAACAATAACCAAACTATGGAAAGAGCTCAAATGTCCATTGACTGGTGAATGGATAAAGAAGATGTGGTGTGTGTGTATATATATATATAACGTAATATTACTCAGCCATCAAAAAGAATGGAATCTTGGGGTGCCTGGGCAGCTCAGTCAGTTAAGTGCCCTACTTGGTTTTGGTTCAGGTCATGATCTCAGGGTTGTGAGATCGGCCTCCATGCTCAGGGCAGAGTCTGCTTATCCCTCTCCCTCCTGCTCTGCCCCTCTCCCTGCTCATGCTCGCTCATTCTCTCTCACTCCCTCTCTCTCTCTAAAATAAAGTCTTGGGCGCCTGAGTGGCTCAGTTGGTTAAGCGACTGCCTTCGGCTCAGGTCATGATCCTGGAGTCCCGGGATCGAGTTCCGCATCGGGCTACCTGCTCGGCAGGGAGTCTGCTTCTCCCTCTCCCGCTCCCCCCTCTTGTGCTCTTTCTCTCTCTCACTCTCTCTCTCAAATAAATAAATAAATAATCTTTAAAAAAAATAAAAATAAAAATAAATAAATAGTCTTTTTAAAAAAAGAATGAAATCTTGCCATTTGCAATGATGTGGATGGAACTAGAGTGCATTATGCTAAGTGAAATAAGTCAGTCAGAGAAAAACAAATACCATATGATCTCACTCATATGTGGAATTTAAGAAAGAAAACAGATGAACATACGGGAAGAGGGGAAAAAGGAGAGAGGGAAACAAACCATAAGACTCTTAATGATAGAGAACAAACTGAGGGTTGATGGAGGGAGGTGGGGGGACGGGCTCGATGGATGATGGGTATTAAAGAGGGCACTTGTGATGAGCACTGGGTGTTGGATGTAAGTGATGAATCACTGAATTCTACTCCAGAAACCAACATTGCACTGTATGTTAACTACCTAAAATTTAAATTAAAATAAAAA
Organism: Mirounga angustirostris; assembly: GCF_029215605.1. Classification (NCBI taxonomy): domain Eukaryota; kingdom Metazoa; phylum Chordata; class Mammalia; order Carnivora; family Phocidae; genus Mirounga; species Mirounga angustirostris. Next base: position 137,302,011 of record NW_026991709.1, on the reverse strand, counting down.
AGTATAACCAGTTCATTGAATAGTATCAACCAAATAGAGTGCAAGATAAAATGGTTTTCTTTTTTTCCAAATACTCTCCCCATTTGTGTTATATTGTATCACTCTCTCCCATCACAACATCTCAGGCAGATCCTGTAGCTTTCTGTCACTTTCAGCTATTAAAATTCCATTTTTAAACTTTAGCATAAATGTTACCGTAACCTCTTCTCCTCCAGGTCAGGCTACATCATGAGTAGGAGAGTAGAGTAGTATGGTCTGCTTCTGGAGTACCTTCATTCTCTCTCCCTCCTGTGTGCTGGGCTGAGGAGGATGAAGAAAGAAAAGTATTGCTTATAACTGATGCTCGATGTCTCATGAAGCACATGAGGCACATCCTTTAGGAGCCCTGGAAGGGCCTCTACACTGGAGATTCCTAACGGGAGGTCCAGCCCTAGTCAACTTCTTTGAGATGCCCCCTCAGCTCTTGCCCCTGACAGTGCTCCCACAGCAGCTTCCTGCTGGAGTCCCAATGCCCAGCGGGCACTCCTTTTGCCCTGGGTACCAGCAAACTGCTTCAAGCCACACCATCATCTCTCTCTAGTTTTCCTTTGCCCTGCCCAGGTAGGCCCAGGGTCCACCACCAAATCCTAATCCACTGCCTTAACAATGTTCCATCTGAGGAATGGGATGCCTGACTCCCATTGTTGCAGATACCTCCAATCCTTGAATTCAAATCTCTTCTAGTTGCATCTTCACTTGGTTTAGGGAAAAAAGAGAACAAACATGGGAGAATCACAGCACTCCCTACCAGGCTGACAACCTACAATTCCAAAAATGAACCCCTTCTACCCTTCCAAGTCATTTAGTACCTAGAACCATATGTTTGGGGGTAGCATTTCCAAGTCAGCTCTTCCTCAGAACATCCTGGGGTAGATATTAGGCCCAACTGTTGACAGCTCTTCTTTTAAAAAAAAAAAAAAAAAAAGAGAGAGAGAGAGAGAAAGAGAGATTTTATTTATTTGAGAGAGAAAGAGAGAGCACATGAGCAGTGGGGGAGAGGGAGAAGCAGGCTCCCTGACACAGAGCTCAATCCCAGGATTCTGCAGGGCTCAATACCAGGACTTTGGGATCATGACCCGAGCCAAAGGCAGACACTTAACTGACTGAGCCACCCAGGCACCCCGGCAGCTTTTATACTGTGAAAGACTTACCATCACTTTCAACCCCAAATGAATCCTATTAATAGTTCTAGACAGTAAGTCTCTCTCAGCCTCCTGACACACAAGGAAATATCAATTAAAATACAGCATGATTCTTTTAAAAGATTTTATCAGAGCGAGAGAGAGTGTGCATGCGCACATATAAACGGAGGAGAGGCAGGCAGAGCGAGAAGCAGGTTCCCCGCTAAGCAAGGATCCTGATGCAGAACTCGATCCCAGGACCCTGGGATCATGACCTGAGCCAAAGCCAGATGCTTAACGACTGAACCACCCAGGTGTCCCTAAAATACAGCCTGATTAGCACCATAATAATGATGCTCTGTGGGTACCTAACCCAGGCTTGAGATGGTTTTTGTAGAGTAGGTAATACCTAAATTGAGTCCTAAAGGACATGTAGGTTTATCTAAACACCAAGTATGGGGAGAAGGTACCTAAAAGAGAGAAGAGCTCATATGGAAGTCTGGAGGATAGAGTGTTTTTTTCCCCCAGGAATTGCAAGTTTTTCCTCCAACAAATATTACCAGCATTTACAACGTACCAGGCATTGTTCTGAGTGCTGGAGGTATAGCAGAAAGCAAAACACCACAAAGATCCTGACCTCACAATGCTTGCTATCCTGGTGGAAGGGAGGGGGCAAGACAGGGAGCAGAGAGAGATGAGGCTTCAGGGGAAAGGGGGCCAGATACAAAGGGCCTTGGAGCCTAGTCAAGAAATTTTGGCTTATCTGAGGGCATGGAAATACCACTGATTTTAAGCAGAGAAGAAATGTGATAGATTTACATCATACTACTCTGTTTCAGAGTATATTTTCCTTTGTATTTTCCGTAAAATCCTCTACATTCATTTTTCAAGGCTAGCACAATCCTCTTGGTATACCTGACAAAAGTATCATACGAAAGAATCTCAGTTACAAATGTAGGCGCAAAATCCTAATGACATTGCAGCAGTTAGTTATAAATTCAGAAAAGAATACAGATAGGACCTCATGCTATAGATAAGTAAAAATAAATTTCAAGTGGATAAGAGGTTTCAATATAAAAATAGAACTATAAAAACACTGGAAGAAAATATAGAAGGATATTTTATAATCCTGGAGGGGAAAGACATTTTTAAACATAACACAAAATATTCAGATTTGACTACTAGTCAAATTTTTAAGCATCTAAGAGGCAAAAGTGACTGTACACAAAATTTGAAATCACATCTAGGAAAACAATTACAATGTATATGACTACAAAGGGGCAATACATATAAAGCTCTCATGAATCAACGTAAAAAAGTTTAATTTCACTCCCAATAAAATAAGGGCAGGCAGAAGATATAGACAAACATTTCTTAGTAAAAAAAAATATAAATCAATGTTATGAAACACTTCTAAAAGATGTTTCACATTTAAAAATAAAACCTAAAATTGCATTACCATCTTTGTATATGTTCTTTTATTTTTTTTTTTTCAGCTTTATTGACATTAACTTTTCTCAGGTTTTTTGCTTCATTGTGTTGCTGAAGTTTCTTAAGTGGACTCCTGATCTCTCCCAGATCTGTATTTGTTCACGGATAGCTGTCTAATTGTTGATCTTTGTTGGGGGACAAAGGCAAGGGTCTTCTACCTCACCATCTTAGGATGTCCTGCACTGGCTTTTTTAGTAATCACATTTACAGACTTGTGTCACACCTTTTAATGCCTGTAATCAACCAAATGCTCTAGGATTTTTTTTTTTTCACAAATTAATACCAAACGGTTTTCTCCATTCTATGCTGGTATGATTGCTCTTTTGAAGCTAAATTCCAGGTCTTTATTTCTATTACACTCAAATTTCAAAATGATCTTAACAGGTCTGAATTCTGGGCTGAAATGAACAATCATAATTTCCTATCTGTCATGCCAGCTCTCAATCCCAGGTTATATTTTTATCCCGAGTAATTCTTAAAGATGAACATCTCAGGAACAAAGACAGAAAGCGGATGCAGTCAGATCAAAGGAGAAAACCTCAGCATAATCCGTGCATGGGAGAGGGCTTCTGTGAAGGTGGGAGCTGCCCCAAGAGAGGCCCAAGCTTGGAGATGGCAAAAAAAGGGTACACAAAGGAAAGGCAATCAACCACATGCCCGGTGACATTAACAGGTAATGCTGCCAGGTGATTCAACCCACACCACCTGTGCCAAGCAGAATGAAGCAGACGGATAGATGCTTGGATGAAAGAGGCCATACAGTGCCTGGGGTAGCTGGAGAAACCAGAAATAACATGGACTCTCACCATCAGATAAATGGATACTAGCATCCTACCAACACCACATCTTAACTCTCTCTCCATTAGAGGCAAGAAGGCATACAACAGGAAATCTCAACTATCCAGATGAGTACAGAAGCAATAATGTTCTAAAATCTGTAGGAAGCTAACAGCAGGAAAAGGAGGTATTAAACTCAACAAACAGGGGCGCCTGGGTGGCTCAGTCGTTAAGCATCTGCCTTCAGCTCAGGTCATGATCCCAGGGTCCTGGGATCGAGCCCCGCATCGGGCTCCCTGCTTGGCAGGAAGCCTGCTTCTCCCTCTCCCACTCCCCCTGCTTGTGTTCCCTCTCTCCCTGTCTCTCTCTCTCTGTCAAATAAATAAATAAAATATTTAAAAGAAAAAAAAAAACTCAACAAACAGAACTAACACCCAAGGAAACAAAGTTAATGGAACAAACAGGTAAAAACATTAAAAGAAGTATTGGGAAAAGAACCAATTAGAGATCTTGGGAAATAGTAAAAATAAACAGCACAATAGATGCAGCTGAGGAGCAATTAATAAGCCAAGAAATTCAGAATGCAACCCAAATTTTCAAGGGAATTAAAAGATGAAATAAAAGTCAGTGTCATTTCTGCTGCATTCTCTTTGTAAAAAATGAATCACAGGTTGGTTAACTAGCCCAGATTCAAGGGGAGGGGACTACACAAAACCGGGAAGGATGACTCATTAGTAGCATCATTGTGACACCCACCTCCCATGCTCTCCCATTACTCTGTATGGGCCTCTATTATCACCTGTCACGTGATGTTATAATTCAGTTGTCAGCCTCCCCATTACACTATGAGTGTCATGAGGCAAGAACCATCTCACTCATCTTTCATAGCCACAGTGGCTGGCTCAAGTTCTAGCATGTAGCAGGTGCTTACTAAAGGTTTGTGGAACTAAATTATTCCTGTTGTAATCATCCAGAATACTTAGAGTCAAAGTACCTGGTTCTAAAGATAGTTCTGGACCATGTGGGCTGTATCTCTAAAGAAAGTAAATTAAATCAATTATTTTCAATGTAAAGGTAACCTCCAGAAGAACTGAAGTAGAACATGTAACTTCCAAGACATTAAGGGAAGAGGGACACAGAAAACATAATCAATTTAACAAAAGCCTTTTATATATCTCACTCAGAAATCTACATATAGACAAAACATAATAATATAACATGGTTATGTTATTTAGATCTGCTATCAGACTTGAACTAAAGATACAAAAAGAGAACTTTGCTGTCAACAATTTGTGAGCAAACACATGTCACATTTACAAAAACTATGTGTGAGGCCACACAGAAAACCTGAAAATTTTCAAAATGCAAACATCATGCAGATCATATTGTAACATAATTTAAAATCCATAAAACAAAAAAAATTGATAGTCACTTCCCCCCCCCATCAAAGAATCTATCTACATAAAAATGTGAAATCTTAAAAAATATCTGGGTACACATGAAAAGATGCTCAACATCACTCATCATCAGGGAATACAAATCAAAACCACAGTAAGATATCACCTCACACCTGTCAGAATGGCTAAAATTAACAATACAAGAAACAACAGGTGTTGGCAAGGATGCAGAGAAAGGGGAACCCTCTTACACTGTTGGTGGGAATGCAAACTTGTGCAGCCACTCTGGAGAACAGTATGGAGGCTCCTCAAAAAGTTAAAAATAGAACTACCCTATGATTTACCCAAAGGATACAAAAATACAGATTCAAAGGGATACATGCACCCCAATGTTTTAGCAGCATTATCAACTATAGCCAAATTATGGAAAGAGCCCAAATGTCCATTGACTGATGAATGGATAAAGAAGATGTGGTGTATATATATATATATATAGAGAGAGAGAGAGAGAGAGAGAGACAATGGAATATTACTCAGCCATCAAAAAACGAAATCTTGCCATTTGCAAGGACATGGATGGAACTAGAGTATATTATGCTAAGTGAAATAAGTCAGTCAGAGAAAGACAAATACCATATGATTTCACTCATATGTGAATTTTGGAAACAAAACAGATAAACATGGGACGAGGGAGAGAAGAGAGGAGAGAAGGGGAGGCAAACCATAAGAGACTCTTAATGATAGACAATAAACAGAGGGTTGATAGAGGGAGGTCGGTGGAGATAGGCTAGATGGGTGATGGGTATTAAGGAGGACACTTGTTATGATGAGCACTGGGTGTTGTATGTAAGTGATGAATCACTGAATTCTGCTCCAGAAACCAGTACTGCAGTGTATGTTAACTACCTAAAATATAAATAAAAAATAAAAAATAAAGTTCAGTGAAAATCAGAAGAGGAGACAAACCATGAGAGACTATGGACTATGGGAAACAAACTGAGGGCTTTAGAGGGGAGGGGGTTCGGGTATGGGTTAGCCCAGTGATGGGTATTAAGGAGGGCATGTATTGCATGGAGCACTGCGTGTTAGACACAAACAATGAATCATGGAACACTACATCAAAAACTATTGATGTAATGTATGGTGACTAAATAACATAATCAAATAAAAAATAATAAATAAATAAATAAAAATTAAAAATAATAAATAAAATTTCAGTAGAAATTTTAAAAAATGTCTGGGTAAAAGAAGAAATAAATTAGATATTATAAACCTAAGTAGAACACTAACCATAAAGAAAATATATAAAAGATAATCAAAGGTCTCCTCCCTGAAATTGTATCATTTAATTTTATAGGTGGGTTCTGTCAAGCTTTCAAGGTCATAATTTCCAAGTTACATAAACAAGCCCAGGTCACAGAGGTGAAAAGATTTTTAATTAGTATTATGAAGTTAGCATAATACTGATATCAAAACCAGAAAAAGAGGGGACCTGGGTGGCTCAGTCAGTTAAGTATATGACTCTTGATCTCAGCTCAGGTCTTAATCTCCAGGTCATGAGTTCAAGCTCTGCATTGGGCTCCATGCTGGGTGTGGAGCCTACTTTAAAAACACACAGAAAAAGAATACACAAGGAAAAAAAGCAGAGGCCTATCTCATGTATGAATATATAAGCAGAATATTTACATAAGAGAATATTTAAATAATGGAAAATTATGACTGATTCCAGGAATTCAATGTTAGATCACATTTTTTAAATCTTACATACTGAATGACATTAACAGATCAAAGAAGGAAACACACATAAACATTTCAATAGATGACAGAGGAGCACCTGGGTGGCTCAGTTGGTTAAGTGTCTGCCTTCAGCTCAGGTCATGATCTCTGGGTCCTGGGATCTAGCCCTGCACCAGGTTTCCTGCTCAGCAAGAAGTTTGCTTCTCTCTCTCTCTCCCCGCTGTGTCCCCCCGCCAAATAAATTTTTTTAAAGTGGTAAATTTAGTGAAATTCTGCCTCTTGAATGTTGAGAGTACTTCCCAGTTCCCTTTCCCAGCCAAGCTCCCAGAACTCCCATAACCATGTGCAGAAACCTCCAAAGCACAGGACAGACAGACCCTTCTCAGGAGAAACTGCACAGCCCCAGAGAAAAGACATCCAGTTACTAAAATCTCAGGATCTCCCAGTGAAAAAGCCAGCTCACCCTCAATCACTGTATGATAGAGGCCAGCAATGAGGCCTGCAACCCACCACACACACACACACACACAGGTCTGCCAGTTTTCAGCACCTCACTCTTCATTCTAACAGACCCATGGCTCAGCAATACTTGATATTTAAAGGAAGACTTGAACATAAAACAGAGAGCAAAGCAAATAAATAGGAAAAGGAACTGGAAGAAACTGAGCTATGCACAACATTTTTTAAAAAGCAACTTGTAGAAAAACACTTAAAATGAATAGACACAGAGTCATAGGAGATATTGTCACATCCACAAACCAAATACAGGCTGCTATTTTTAAAAAGCAACAAGAATAAGAAAGAGAAAGAGCCCTGGGAAGCTAAAATTGTGATAGTGACAACTGAAAATTTAACAGGAAGTTTAGAGATGTCAACAAAAGAGATAGCCCAGATGATAAATAGAAGGAAAGGACATAAAATAAGCAAAAAGCAAAGAAGAGAGTAAGAGAATTACAGGTTCATTCTGTGAGATTCACTATCCAAATATGTGGAGCTCCAGAAATGAAGATGGGATTGGGAGGGCAATGGGAAAAAGAACTTTAAAAAATAAAAAGAAGAAAACTTCCAGAACTGGAACATGTGACTCTCTGGATAGAAAATAGCCATTTATTGGTTAAAATTAACATTCAAGAAACAATAGATGTTCATAAGGTTTCGGGGGGGAAAAGGAACCCTCTTACACTGCTGGTGGCAGGCAAACTGGGGCAGCCACTCTGCAGTATGGAGGTTCCTCAAAAAGTTAAAAATAGAACTACCCTACGACCCAGCAATTACACTACTAGGTATTTAACCAAAGGATACAAAAATACAAATTCAAAGGGGCATATGCACCCCAACATTTATAGCAGCATTATCAACAATAGCCAAACTATGGAAAGAGCCCAAGTGTTCATCGAATGATGAGTGGATAAAGAAGATGTGGCGTATATATACAATGGAATACTACTTAGCCATCAAAAAAAATGAAATCTTGTCATTTGCAATGATGTGGATGGACCTAGAGTGTATTATGCTAAGAAAAATAAGTCAGTCAGGGAAAGAAAAATACCCTATAATTTCATTCAAATGTGGAATTTAAGAAACAAAACAGATGAACATAGAGGAAGGGAAGGAAAAATAAAATAAGATAAAAAAAACAGAGAGGGAGGCAAACCATAAGAGACTCTTAAATATAGAGAACAAACTGAGGGTTGCTGGAGAGGTGGTGGGTGGGGGATGGGCAGTTGAGTGATGGGCATTAAGGAGAGCACTAGTTGTGATGAGCACTGGGTGTTACATGTAAGTGACGAATCACTAAATTCTATTCCTGAAACCAATACCCCTATATGTTAACTAACTTGAATTTAAATAAAATCCTGGAAGAAAAAAAAAAGAAAGAAAACAGCCATTTATAACCCACCACAATAAAATTTAAAAGACACACCCCACAATAGATCATTGTGGAATTTCAGAACACCAGCAATAAAGAAGAGATTTTAAAAAGCTTCCAGAGAGAAATGGAGGAAAATAATCAAGGCAGAAGAAGGCACAGAACCAGGAAACAGAGAACCCAAAAGAGAAGAGAGGAGAGAAAACTTCTAAGAGGAAAAGAAGTCCCATGAGGACAGTAAGCCCCGGAGCAGAGAGTCCAGATTTAGGCAGAAAGGTGGACTCTAGGAAGGAGGTCTGGGGAGGCAAGGGAGTGGGATTAGTAAATTATCTGCCAGAGGGTATGGGATAGATTAGCAGTAGGTATGAAGAAAACTAAGCAAGATAAATGGATGTGATTAACTACTCTGGGAAGAGTAAAACAAAAGGAACTGTAATCTTAGTGTAATCTTAGTTCAGCAATAAACAGTCTGTACATGCAAAAAATAACTACACAGGTGCTGAAATGGGGCAAATGCAACAGAACACACTGGATGAGGTGTGTTTGATCCTGGGTTCTTGTCTCCCCCAGTTGCTACCATCCTCTAGTTGTCATATTTGTTCAGGTTTTGTAGGACTTCATGAGTAGCTGATTTGCTGATTGTGTAAATATAACGTGTTATTCTTCTCCATGTTCTTTTGGAGTTGTATTGTTTACAAACTTCTTTTTGTATTGCGAAAAACAGCCAAAACATCTTTGACCAAAGTTCTTGCAACAGGCAAAAGAATCTGGAGCATAGCTCAATGAGCCCTCTTCTTCAAGTGTGGGGGTCTTAAACCATCCTTTCTTCTATGTTCCCCTTGCCCTATTTCCTATATTGGGCCAGATCTTCAGCCCTAAAAACTTGACTCTCACCCTATTCCCACTTCTATCTCCCCCCCAAAAAGCCCCCCCACACACATATTAATTTGTGGTGTGTCTCCACAACTTTTAAATGATTTGTGCAAAAATCTCGAAGAAGCTATGAACACTCCATCCCTGGCTCCCAATCTCTTGTGTCAAGACCATTCTTTGATGTGATTCATACTGATACACTTGTATTTGGATGGATCAAACCTACTTTAATCTCTAATCCTAGGGTAGAGAGAAGCAAAAGCAGTGAGGGAGACTTCCACATAGAAAACAGGGTCAGGGGACACCTGAGTTGCTCAGTTGGTTAAGCATCTGCCTTTGGCTCAGGTCATGATCCTGGGGTCCTGGAATTGAGCCCCAGGTCGGGTTCCCTGCTCAGCAGAGAGCCTGCTTTTCCCTCTCACTCTGCTGCTCCCCATGCCCCTCCCCCCCCACACTTCTGTTCTCTCTCATTCTCTCTCAAATAAATAAATAGAAAGAAAGAAAGAAAGAAAGAAAGAAAGAAAGAAAGAAAGAAAGAAAGAAAGAAAGAAAGAAAAGAAAGAAAGGAAGAAAAAGAAAAGGAAAGAAAGAAAGGTAGGAAGGTCAGAAGACAAGAAAGGGAAGACAAATATATATCCAAGTCACTCAGGAACTTCTATGCAGGTACAAGAAACATGTCAAAGTGGCCACTAGATTGTTTAATAAGAGATGGGCAAATGTAGCACCCTGCATGTTTACTACTAGAAACCAAAGCTTCTGGTGCAATCTTGAACTTATTGGGGCAGGGGGGTGGAAGGGAGGGTACAAAGTGTGTACCTCTCTGTTCTTTCCCTGATTCCTTCTCCTCTCATTTCTGAACTGCAGGAGACTAAGCCCTCTTGGATTTTTGTGACCCCATCACAAGGGAATGCTTATTTGATGGTTGATTTTGCTGTGCTAGGTACTTCCTTTCCCATTCGCTAACGTTTTATAACACACATACTGACCTTTTTCCCTTCTCTTTACCCTGGAAAAATACAATGAATAAATAAAAACTTACTGGTACTGAAAAAAAGATTCCATTCACTATAGCAACAAAAATTATAAAATGCCTAAGAACACACTTGAAAAGAAATGTACAAGGGAGCCTGGGTGGCTCAGATGGTTAAGTGTCTGCCTTCAGCTCAGGTCATGATCTCCAGGTCCTGGGATTGAGGCCCACTCTCTCTCTCTCAAATGAATAAATAAAATCTTTTTTAAAAAAAAAGAAATGTACAAAACTTATATGAATAAAACTATAAAAATTTTCTCCAGATGATAAAATGTGATCTGAATAAAGGGAGAGATATTCCATGCCCCTGGGTGTGAAGACTCATTATTGTAAAACTCATTATTTCCTTCCTACATTAACCCCTAAATTCTCAATACAAACACCAAAATCCCAATGATTCCTTAGTGAAATCTGATAAACTGATTATAAATGCCCTCTGAATGAGAAAATATTCAAAAATAGTCAAGCAATGCTTTAAAAATAAGAACAATACATGAGATTTAATCTACCAGATATTAAAAGATTTTTAAGGTGTCACTGGTGCAATAATAGACAAAGAGAAAGACGAAAGAGAATAGGAAATTGTAAAAAAGACTCATTATGGATCAGAATACATTTAGATAAAAATAATATTTAAAACCAGTAGGGAGAGGGCGCCTGGGTGGCTCAGTTGGTTAAGCGACTGCCTTCGGCTCAGGTCACGATCCTGGAGTCACAGGATCGAGTCACAGGATCGAGTCCCGCATCGGGCTCCCTGCTCGGCAGGGAGTCTGCTTCTCCCTCTGACCCGCCCCCCTCTCATGCTCTCTCTCTCTCTCTCTCCTTCTCTCTCTCAAATAAATAAATAAAATCTTTAAAAAAATAAAAAATAAAAATAATAAAATAAATTAAATAAATTTAAAAAAAAAAACAGTAGGGAGAGGCGCCTGGGTGGCATAGTCCGTTAAGCAGCTGACTCTTGGTTTCTGTGCAGGTTGTGATCTCAGGGTTGTGGGATCCAGCCCCACGTCCAGCGCTGTGCTTAGTGCAAAGTCTTCTTGTGACTCTCTCTCCCTCTTTCTCTGTCCCTTCCCCTGCCCGAAAAAATAAGTAAATAAATCTTTTTAAAAAATAGGGAAAGGAAGAATTATATAAGAAATGTTTTGGGGCGGGGGGCGCCTGGGTGGATCAGTTGTTAAGCGTCTGCCTTCGGCTCAGGTCATGATCCCAGGGTCCTGGGATGGAGCCCCGCATTGGGCTCCCTGCTCCGCAGGAAGCCTGCTTCTCCCTCTCCCTCTACTCCCACCCCCGACTCGTGTTCTCACTCACTTTGCTCTCTCTCAAATAAATACATCAAAAATTTAAAAAAAAAAAAGAAAAGAAATGTTTTAGGGACAACTGGACACTCATTTAGAAAACATTTAAGTTGGATCCCTACCTGACACAAATACTTAAGATCTAGTCCTAAGAACAAAAAGGAAATTTTCTGTTGTTGTAGAGCTAACAGGTAAGAAAAAAGATATTAAATCAAAGAGCCATGCAAATAAATAAAAGGGCTACCAAAAGAAGTGCTTTCTGTTATAGAAACTCAAAAGAGTAGGAATTAGATTAGGAAAGTCAAGATAGGCTTCCCTGAAAAGGAACTGACTGAACTTCGTCCTGAGATCTGAAGAAAGAATAAGGATTTGCTCAGCTAAGAGTTGGAAGGCAACATATCTAGGAAAGGATAGAGCTGTACAAAGGCTGGTGGAGAAGAATGTATGGAGCATTAAAAGAAGTGGGGGTGGGCTAGCAGGACTAGAATTTAGAAAACAGAAGGCAGCATAAGGCCAGCTCCTGCAAGGCCTTGGAGGTCCCATTAAAGATTCTGATCCCTGTCCTAAGAGCACTGGAATCCCTTGAGAGTGACAAAAGGAGATTTGGGTTTTGAAAAGATCGCCTCTGGCTGCAAGGTAGAAAAATGGACTGGCCAAGAAGCTGTATTAGGTCAGAGGATATATGGAATGTAGGCAGCAGGAGTCCATACAAAAGATATTAACTGTTTGGACGAGAGTGGTAGCAAGGAAAATAGAAAGACGTGGGCTTATTAAAGGTGTATTTAAAAGGGGGCGCCCGGGTGGCTCAGTCGTTGGGCGTCTGCCTTCGGCTCAGGTCATGGTCCCAGGGTCCTGGGATGGAGCCTTGTGTTGGGCTCCTTGCTGCTCCCTCTCCCTCTGCCTGCCACTCTCCTTGCTTGTGTACTCTCTCTCTCAAATGAATAAATAAATCTTAAGAAAGAAAAGAAGGTGGGGCGCCTGGGTGGCTCAGTCGTTAAGCGTCTGCCTTCGGCTCAGGTCATGATCTCAGGGTCCTGGGATCGAGTCCCCACATCGGGCTCCCTGCTCAGCGGGAAGCCTGCTTCTCCCTCTCCCACTCCCCCTGCTTGTGTTCCTGCTCTCGCTGTCTCTGTCAAATAAATAAAATCTTTAAAAAAAAAAAAAAGAGGGCGCCTGGGTGGCTCAGTCATTAAGCGTCTGCCTTCGGCTCGGGTCATGATCCCAGGGTTCTGGGATGGAGCCTTGTGTTGGGCTCCTTGCTGCTCCCTCTCCCTCTGCCTGCCACTCTCCTTGCTTGTGTACTCTCTCTCTCAAATGAATAAATAAAATCTTTTTAAAAAAATAAAAATTCAGGGGCACCTGGGTGGCTCAGTCGTTAAGCGTCTGCCTTCGGCTCGGGTCGTGATCCCAGGGTCCTGGGATCGAGCCCCACATCGGGCTCCCTGCTCCGTGGGAAGCCTGCTTCTCCCTCTCCCACTCCCCCTGCTTGTGTTCCCTCTCTCGCTGTGTCTCTCTCTGTCAAATAAATAAATAAAATCTTTAAAGAAAAAAGATGTATTTAAAAGGTAAAGTGCCCATGAGTTGATGATGGATTGGATACTGAGGGTGGGAGAAAAGGAGGTGTCAAGAATGAAGGGATGGTTGCACCACTCACTGAGATAAAGGGCACAGGACCAGTTTGGTTGCTGGGGAAATCACAAATTCAGGTCTGGACATGTAGAGTTTGAAGCATCTTGAGATACGCCATGGGAGCTACCAAGCAGGCAGTGTAGAACCTCAGGGAACACATTCCCATGTCACTCTTTCAACAGAACATGAGATAGAACAATATTAACTGCTGTAGCAAACCAACCTCAGACTGACTCACTCACCAGTGCCTTGCTCACTCACCAAGCAGTCCAGAGCAGGGTGTGAGCAGCTCCCCTTCATATGCGATGCAGGGACACCTGTTTCTCCCCACCTGTGGCCTGCTCCTCCCCTCAAGCACCCGAAGCCTCTGCATTCAGGCAGAAGGGGAGAGTGGAAAGCACACACCTTAACCACCTTAGCCAGGCAGTGACATACACCACGCATTACACATCATATCTCACTACGTTCCACTGATGAGAATAGAGCCCCTGCCTGAGCAGCTACTTTCTTGTGTGGTGCTGCCAGATAAAATACAGGATGCATAGTGAAATCTGAATTTTGGGGGGGGGAAAAAAGAATCATTTTTTAGTATATGTCCCAAATATTGTACCTGAAATTCAAATTTAATTAGGTGTCTTATTTTTCATAATCGCTTGCTTGCTTGCTTGCTTGCTAAATCTAGCAACCCTATCCCAAGGACAACCCTATCTATGACAGAGCATCACACATTTTGAGGGAGAGTTAATCATTCCTGCCATAGGATACAAATGACTAGAAGCAGACCTCCCCCATATTTCAGGCAGGCCACAGGTGCTTTATAGCAACTTGTTCTTGAGTTTGAAAGACCAGGGAAGGGACGCCTGGGCAGCTCAGTCGGTTAAGCATCTGCCTTCAGCTCAGGTCATGATCCCAGGGCCCTGGGATCGAGCCCCACGTTGGGCTCCCTGCTCAGCGGTGAGTCTGCTTCTCCCTCTCCTTCTGCCTGCCACTCCCCCTGCTTGTGTTCTCTCTCTCTCTCTGACAAAGAAATAAAATCTTTAAAAAATAATAAAATTATATTAAAATTAAAAATAAATAAATAAAAGAAAGACCAGGGAAGAGGAGCCTTAGAAATAGAGGATGAATGAGGAGCACTCTTAGCAAACCTAAAGTCAAAAAATACAAATCAATGTAATTATTCATTTAGCCAATGGGCATTTATTGAGCGCTTACTATGTTCTAAGTGCCATGCTAAAGGCTAAAGATACTGAGATATTTATAATCCATGCCCTAAAAAGCTCACAGCCTTGAGAGAGTTGGTGGGGGGGTGGGGAGAGACATAAATAAGCAGATGAAGGTGCAGCACTTAAGTCAAACTGGTAGGAATCCAAAAGGTTTCCCAAGGGAGATGATGGCTGAACCGAGCCTTAAAAGTGTGACAAGTAGGAATCCACCAAATGAAGGTGTGCAGATTGTTACATAAGCCCATGGAGTAGTAAGTGGTACAGGACATACCCTCACACTGTAAACAACTAGAAAACTGGACAAAATATATGAAACAGTTGACATCAGCCAGAGCAATACTGTAATCCCTGAGAGAAAGGAAATAAACAAGGTGAACCCTCCCTACAATTGACCTGGTTTTCTGCCTGGAGGCAATTTCTGGACTTTGGCACAAGGAAGGGAACCCAGACAGAACCTGGCAGACTCACTGGAGTTAAGGATATAAATATAGGCCCTTGGGGAGGCTAAAATCGCTGGAATTTATATGCAGAAAAAGTTTTCAAGAAATCTGCACAGGGGTCTCCTCAAATCTTCAACTGAATACTAATCTGTAAATACTTTGATAAAGCTCAACAAAACCAAAAACAGGACAACTGCCAGGTAGCTAACAGCTAAACAATTCCCACAAGCCATTTAGGGCAACGAGATGTTTTGAGTCCTTCCCACCCCCACCCCGCCCCACAGCCAGAGTGGAGAGGACTCACTGAATACAAGCGCATTCAAAGCAACCCCAAAATTGTCATGCCTTAGTAGCAGAGTAAACAGTACTCTAGACCCATCCTAACAAAGCTTAAAAACAAGCATAGAAAGGATCAACCGAGGGCACCTGAGAGGCTCAGTTGGTTAAGCATCTGACTCTTGATTTCAGCTCAGGTCGTGATCTCAGGAATGTGTGATAGAGCCCTGTGTTGGGGTCTGTGCTCAGCACAGAGTCAGCTTGAGATTCTCTCTCTCCCTCTCCTTCTGCCCCTCCCCCTGCTCATGCTCATGCATGCTCCATCTCTAAATAAATAAATAAAATCTTTTTTACAAAAAAAAGGATAAACTGATCTGCAAGTAAGTTGACTGCCTACCAAAACAAACATTAACATTCTATTTAGACAACAAATTTAAACACCCAACAAAATATCATTTATAATGTCAACATCTAAAAAATTACTAGACATGGAAAGAAGCAGGAAAAAATGACCCAAATCCAAGAGAAAGATTAGTTGAAAAAAAAAGACTCCAAAATAACAAGGATAATGGAATTACCAAGGGAAGGTATGTGGGTAAGGGATGGAATTCCAAACCAAGAGAGTAGGTAGAATACACAGAGCTTTGGGACAACTCACCTGGAGAATGCCTAGCTCCTTTTGGTTGCACTGATGAGAATAGATTATTCGTGACAGACACCCACTATTATCAGAGGAACTGGGTGACCTGAGGCAAATGTAGAGGTAGGCTCCATCTGGAGAAATCTAGAAGATTCATGTCAGTCTTGCCTACTGTCAAATAGAATGTCTGTCTTCCTTCCCCACTAAGGCACTCCAAATCAAGTTCCCTGGGACAAGTTGGAATCTGAGTGTCTCTATTCTAGTCATAGCTTTCTCACTCACTCTAAAATGAACTTGGATTAAATACTTGCATTTCTAAAGAAAGGAAAGGGAGTTCAGCTTAAAAGAGCACTTACTATGTGCCAGATACCATACTAGGCACTCCAATATACATTATTTCACTTAATCCTTATATTAACCTGAGAGACAGATACTTATCTCCTTAGAAATGGAAACACTTAGGTCCAGAAATTAAGGAGTTTGCTTGTGGTCAATTATGTAAAGGCCAGTTTGAACTGAAATCTGCAAAAATGCAGTAAATCAAACTTCAATGAGTGCTTTGACACCCTCTTGTGTAACACAGTCTTTGTAGTCAAGCACAACCTGAGTCCAAATTCCAGTTCTGCCGCTAGCTAGCTGTTTGCCTTTGGAAAGTTCCCCAGCTCTTCAAGACTGAGGTTCTACGTGGGAAGAGCAAATCATACTTCTTACGATCATAGGGAAGATTAAGTGAGAAGATTAAGAACTCAGAATAGAGCCAGGCACATAGTAGGTATTCAACAAATATCTGCACACTCTGTCGTCCTCCTCTGTTAAATATCTAATGTGAGCTTATAGCATGTTGTGGGGATGGGGGACCAAAGTTACAACAAAATCAAATAAAAAAAAAAAACTTTCAGCAAATGTATAAGACAGTGGTTCTCAAAGTGAGGTCCCTTGACCAGGAAAATCAACATCACCTGGAATTTGTTAGAAACTCACATTTTCGGGCGCCTGGGTGGCTCAGTCGTTAAGCGTCTGCCTTCGGCTCAGGTCATGATCCCAGGGTCCTGGGATCAAGTCCCACGTCGGGCTCCCTGCTCGGCAGGAAGCCTGCTTCTCGCTCTCCCACTCCCCCTGCTTGTGTTCCTGCTCTCGCTATCTCTCTCTCTGTCAAATAAATAAATAAAATCTTAAAAAAAAAAAAAAAAGAAAGAAAGAAATTCACATTTTCTGACCCCACTCCACCCCTAATACTGAAATCAGAAACTCTGAGTAGGACCCAGCTGTCTGTATTTTAAGGAGCCCTAAAGTGATATGGATGCACACTAAAGTTTCAGAACCAAGCATATAATAGTTTTGTCATCGCATTAACTTAACTTAAATATTGCATAGACTGTGGTTTGATCCTAATAATCTAACAACTGCTGTATTTGGTTTTTATGCATTGTTTTCAGATTACTTTAATGTACTCTGCTGATTAAACCTCACTATAGGAAAGAGTAAACCAAGTGAAATGATGTTGCATTAAACACCTTACAAAAAGGAATTCTCTTAAGTTATTGATTTGATACAAAAAGATAAATGTCGAGAAGTTCTTGAGAAAAGTCATTTTAATGGCCAAATGGAGGAAGTGAAGACTAAATGGGAACATTTTTCCTAATCCCAGGAAGAGGGAAGCACAGATGACACTTCAGAAATCCAACCAATTTCACAGTGAATTATTTTCCCTCTCAATTTAGCTGTTCCTGCCCCAATCCCTTTCACTAAAACTGGGTTCCTAACTCATCTATTCTGTTTTCCCAACTTGAAAATCTGGAAAACAGCAAAGCCATATCAATCCAGAAATCACATACTTGTCATTAGGTGCAAAAGTTTATGTGCTTGAAGACCTCAAAACATTGAATGCTACAGAACAAGAACAGGATGTGGGCTGTGGGCTGGGCAGCTGAAACCAATTATGCAGGAAATTTGGCATTTAAGTAAATGGTACATCTGAATAGTTAGAATGACTCTCAATTATTTTAAAGTAGTTTTAATTTTTTCCAATTGCTACATTACTCCTCCACATCCCTCTCCCAAGGCGCTACTCTTCCATGCTTGCTTGCAGATGATTTCAATTGTTTTCTATTTTCTTAATCTTCTCTATTATCTCCGCTGGGTTTTTTTCCTTCCTCATTTCATGATTTTTTTTTCTTACAAGACACTCATACCACGTCTGATGCTTCCACAAACGCAGATTTTTCTTCCTGTCCTTGAAGTGACAGCCTGTCGTTCCCCTGAAGTGTCTTTGTTGCAATGCCTGATAAACTGTTTATTTTTCCTAACAGCTTTCCTTTTTTGCCTGAAAAACAAACATTAACCAAAAAAGTCCTTCTTTTCGATAAATTGATACTTTTTACGCAATCCCTGGTGCTAGAGCGCCGCCTGCTGAGCAAATCAGGATTAGCAGGTCACACGGCTTTTGGTTTTGCAGAGGATAAATAATTGGATTGGAGTGGCCATTTTCTCATCGTAGGTACAGATTCTTCAGGAACAAGTGTAATATTCTTGAGACTCCTTCCTCTCACTATCCTACAGAAGTCACTGGACATTACCCCTAACAGAATTTCACCACGATATAATAAACCTATTTTTTACGACCATCTACCAAATACCTAAACAAAATGCCCTGTGTGGAATAGAACTGCCAGCCACTGAGGTAGGGCCTTTCTCTGAATCAGCTAATTCCCAATTATCTTTTATCTGCAATTCCCAATTCTTCTTCTGAGACACCACAAGATTTAATTACTTTTGCACATATGAGCCCTTTAAATATTGGAAATATGCTACCATATCCCCCTAAACATTTAAAATACCACTCACTCCCCAATAAATATAACCCAGAAAAATCTGATTTTGTGTGCAACTTGTTATGGACTAAATGTCTGTGTCCCTCAAAATTCATATGTGAAGTCATGGCCCCCAAGGTGATATTTGGAGGTGGGGCCTTTGGGAGGTAATTAGATTTAGATGAGGTCATATGGGTGGGGTCCTCATGATGGGATTAGTGCCCTTATAAGAAGCAGTAAGAGTTGGGGCACCTGGGTGGCTCAGTTGGTTAAGCGACTGCCTCGGCTCAGGTCATGATCCTGGAGTCCCTGGATCAAGTCCTGCATCGGGCTCCCTGCTCGGCAGGGAGTCTGCTTCTCCCTCTGGCCCTCCCCACTCTCATGTGCTCTCTCTCATTCTGTCTCTCTCAAATAAATAAATAAAATCTTTAAAAAAAAAAAAAAAAAGAAGCAGTAAGAGCGCTTTCTCTCCCCTCCCCCCTACCTTTCTCTAAGTCTTGCTCCCTCCCCAGCAAGAAGGCAGAGTCTGCAAGCCAGGAAGAGAGCCTTCACCAGAACCTGACCATGCTGCACCCTAACTTCAGATTTACTAGCTTCTAGACTGTGAGAAATAAACTTCTGTTGCTCAAGCAACCCAGTCTATGGTATTTTGTTATGAAGTGATCCCACTCTACATACCACTGTTATATTTTGCAATAGTCCATAGTATATGCTATACCCTACAGGTTTTATATTCAAGTAGTTACATTTTCAAGTGAGCTAACTGGATGTCCGTATTCTACAGCTGAGACACCGAAGCAAAATTTTGTACACACACACACATATACAAACATGTTCATATATACACATATATGCCACACATATATGCCACAGCAAGTTTTTGCCACAATCGCTTTTGTAAAAAGCTCTTCACCAACTGCTGGCTTGCCGTCTCAACTGAACTCAAAATTCTCATTTTCAGGGCTTCTCTGTTACTCCAACACATTCATAGTACCTGGTTTCTCAGAAACTTATATTTTCAACAGTAGCCTGGGAAATTTTCCTGCTAGTTGGCCCATTCACGAAAAATACAAACCCGGTGTGGTAGACTGAAAAAATGACCACAAATTATTTTCCTCTTTGTACCTATGTCCTAGCAATGTGACATTGTAGTTCCTTCCATCAAGAAGTACAGTCTTTCTCCACTTTTGGGCTGGCCCTGAGATTTTCTCCGTTAGAAATGGTATCGTGCAAGTTCAGAACCTATGTCTCAAGAGGCTTTGTGTGTTCCTGATTTCACTCTTGGAACCCTGAATTGCCATATGAATAAGCCTAAAATAGCATGCTGAAAGATAAGTGGAGAAAGGTCTCAGTCATCTGAGCCATCCAAGCTGAATCCATTACAGGCATAACTCAGAGATATTGCAGGTTTGGTTCCAGACCACCACAACAAAATGAAGAGTGCAATAAAGCAAATCAAATTGATTTTTTTGTGTCCCAGGGCATATAAAAGTTATGTTTACACTGCTCTGTATTCTATTAAGTCCGCAATAGCACTATGCCTAAAAAACAATATACATACCTTAATTTAAAAATACTTTATTGCTAAAAAATGGTAACCATCATCTGAGCTCTCAGCAAGTCGTAATCTTTTTGCTGATAGAAGGTCTTGCCTCGATGTTGATGGCTGCTGACTGATCAGGGTGATGGCTGCCAAAGGCTGGGGTGGCTGGGGCAATTTCTTAAAATAAGACAAAAATGAAGTTTGCCACATCGACTGACTCTTCCTTTCACTTGAACACTTAGATGTCATTGTAGGGTTATTAACTGGCCTAATTTCAACATTGTTGTGTCTCAGGGAATAGGGAGGCCAGAGGAGAGGGAGAAAGACAATATTTATCTATTAGGTTCATCCTTATTATATGGGTGCAGTTCATGGAACCCCAAAACAATCACAATAGTAACATCAAAGATCACTGATCACAGATCACCAAAACATAATGCTGAAAAAGTTTAAAATATTGCAAGAATTCCCAAAATGTGACACAGAGACACAGTGAGATAATGCTGTTAGGAAAATGGCACCAATAGCACTTGCTTGACCCAGGTTGATACAAACCTTTAATTTGTAAGAAACGCAGTATCTGCAAAGTGCAATAAAATGAGGTGTGCCTGTATAAGCCAATCAAACCAGTCAAACTACCAACTGACCAGCTACATGAATAAACCCAGCCAAGATCCACCAAGCCCAGCCTAGACTAGATCTTCCCAGCTGAGCCCAGCCCCAATTGAAGAATGACCTTCAGAATCATGAGCTAAATAAATAGGTATGAAGCTATATGAAATTACAACATCACCTATAGTGCATTGTAGCCATAAATAATTAACTTGAATCTAATCAAGTCTTTAGCTGTAATTTCCAGTTTACAGGAAATACATGGGATAAAGGAACAAGCTAAATTCTATTTGGCAATGAGGCAGGTATACATAAATAAGCACACACATAGACACACTCTACCCACATATCAATTTACAATCTTATTTAGTTGTTTTAAGTTAGAGAATGCCCTGAGAACTTTGGGTGCACATTTCCTCAGCAGTTCTCCTTACTGTGCCTAAATCCTAAATTAGTCCCAATACGGTTTACAGTGTTCTGTAAACAGAAGACATAAGGTGCATCTCAGGGATCCTAAGGAATGTTGAGGTCCAGCCACTTTAGAACCTATGACGAAGATTTATCTATATGCAGTCTCTGAATTGATCACTTCTCAGTTAAATTTTTTTAGGACCATTTTAGCCGTCAGTCTCTGAAACCCAGCCACATAATCTTTATGACTCACACAGAGTCACGGAAAACCATCAGACTAACCATTTTTTATCTCAAAATTTTTATTCTCCTTGACATAAAGAAGGACTATTATCAACTTCAGGTTGATTATTATCAACTGCAGGTAATAAATCAGTCTAGGTGTTTGAACTAGAAATGCAATATGAACTAAATATGACAGGAGTTTGGGTTCATCTGGTGTCAGAACAGTTTAGAGTTTTGAAATTCTTTTTAACTAATATTACATATTTAAAAAACCAAAACCATATTTTCTTAAGGCTTTTCTCCTTCATTTCTAAATCCAAGTGTATTATCAAGGAAAATGGAATCCATGTGCTGTTGAATGTATTTACACTCCATTCATTACAGTGCATTACACTATACAACACTGACATTCTCTTTTGTAAGAATTATTTCAAAGTTCACATGATTCTGAGGCTAAAATTTCAGAGAAGTTTCTTCTCCCAGCCCCTCAAAGAGTCCCAGAATTTGTAAAACATCCTCTTGACTGGAACATCAAGTTCTTTTTTTTTTTTTTAAGATCTTATTTATTTATTTGAGAGAGAGAGAGCGCGCACACACAAGCAGGGGGAGTCATAAGCAGAGGGAGAGGGAGAAGCAGGCTCTCCGCTGAGCAGGGAGCCTGATGCCTGATGCGGAGCCTGATCCCAGGACTCTGGAATCATGACCTGAGCCGAAGGCAGACGCTTAACTGACTGAGCCACCCAGGTGCCCCTGGAACATCAAGTTCTTAAGAGTTTTTGTCCAAATTTAATATTCAAAGATGGAAAGATTTCCAGATTAGTTAGTTAAACAAGTCATTCCCCTTATTTCTTTTGTCCTTGATTCTAACTGCTTTGGATAAAGAAAATGAAAAGGTTTCTCTATGAAACAGCAGTCCATACAATCTTGCAACTGAATAGGACAGGGTAACACTGGAGAAGGCACAGTATGAGTGCAAGGTGCTACCAGGCTCTTCACAAAGCCCTTCTCAAAATATTATCTCCCAGTATTGCAGCATCCCCAGACAGCAGATGGGGAACTGTTAATAGCACAGCTCGGGGGGGGAAATGCTAATGTGAGCTCAGGTGAATATTTTTACCTCCTTGGGCTTCCAGTGACTTCTCTGAAAAATGGCAGGTTACCCTTACCCCAAAAGGTGTTATGTGAGCATTTCCTCGATACCAAAAGTTTCCTGGATAAGTGTTCCAGTTACTATTCTTGTATAACAAAGTACTCCAAATGTAAAAGTGTAAAACATTTATTTATTTTTCTCATAGATTCTGTGAGTCAGGAATTCAGGCAGTGCTTGACTGGACAGTTCTCCCTGGGGGTTTCAGTCAGATACTGGCCGAGGCTACAGATATCTGAAGGTTCAACTAGGCTAGACATCCTAGAGGGTTCACTCACACGGCTGGCAGCTGACTGGGAGCCATTGCTTGGGAGCGCAGCTGGGGCCCCTGACTACACATGGCCTCTGCACCATGACAGCCTCAAAGTAACTGGACTTCTTACATAGCAGATCAAAGCTCCAAATGCAAGTGTCCCAGCAACAAAGGTAGAATTTGCATGGCTTTTTATGACCTAACCTTAGAAGTCACATAGATCACTTTTATCACCTTTTTATCCTATTGGTCAAAGCAGTCCCAAGGCTCTCTTGATTCAAGAGAAAAAAAGCCATAGATCCCCATCTCTGAATGGGAAGTATGCCAAGAATTTGCAGATGAGATGTTAAAACCACCATGATAACCATGGATACTCAAAAAGAGTAAGACAGACATTATTGCTGCCCTGGTCCATGTCTGAGTTCACCTACAGCTGCAGAGGACAGTCCCTGTGATTGCTGACAGTGACCCACTTCAGGGGCCCAGGTCTTTGTTTCTCAGCCTAAGAGCTTTCTCTCTATGTAGGAAGGAGCTAAGCCCTTAAGGGCAACCCTCAATCAATAACAGTCAGTGGATAAATACTCAACTTCCTTATCCCTTGGCAGGACAGTTCTGAGGTAAAGTCAGGTGGTGCCCAACATGACAGAGAGACACTTGGCCTCAGTGGCAGCTGGTTCATTAATACCCCCTCTACTGGCTTTCTTCCCTTCTCTCTCCAGCACTCCCTCCCTCATCTCTGCTTCCTGGCATAAATTCCAGCACCCAACTTCCTGTCTACCAGTCTGCTTTTGGAGAACCAAACTAAAACACCCATTACGTGTTTCCAGATGAGAGAAGTCTGGGAACTGTTACAACAGGTGACCTCCCCAATTTAAATTCCTGATGCTATTATTATCATCCATATCAAAAATATAGTTAACTGGGAAGGTCTGGGATTGCCCTGAGTGCTCAAAGAAGTCCTAGTAAAAGCCAAAACTGCCCCCAGTGCCTGGGTGGGTAACTGATTCATTAATGGATCCCACTTTCCCCATGAAATAAAGTACTTCCTATAGCAAAAAAGGAGGTCCTTCCTTGGTCCCTTAAGAGTAGCCATAAAAGGGGCACCTGGGTGGCTCAGTCAGTTAAGTGTCTGACTTTGGATTTTGGCTCAGGTCAGGATTTCAGGGTTGTGAGATCAAGTCCCGCATTGGGCTCCATGCTGGGCATGGAGCCTGCTTAAGATTCTCTCTCTCCCTCTGCCCCTCTCCTCTCTCTCTCTCTCCCCCCCTAAAAAAAATTTAATTTTAAAAATTAAAAAAAAAAGGTAGCCATAAAAATCAGCACTGAATGATGGCCTACAGCCTGAAAAGAAATTAAGCAAGATTGGAAATAAATACACCCAAGTAAAATCTAAACTTTCAGAGCCAGCAAACTTCAGGCAATTGCAATTTCAGCAGCCAAGGGGAGGTTTTATTTTATTCTTTAACTTCTCAATCATGCCTACTGGAAGTACTACAACCCAGGCTCAAGGTATGCTCTCAAATTAGCTTATCAGATGAATCAGCCTTCCCTTGGCTCTCAAGATCTTTTATAATTAGCTTTGTAACATAATGCATACAGTGGCTACAGGCAAAGCTCAGAGGAACGAGAAAATTCATTTAGAGCAGCTGCCAGAGTTCCAGTGTTTTCTCAAGCTTAACCAGTTAATTCTACTTCTGGGCATAATCAAGAATGGGTCCCGGGGTCTGCCAGGCTTTTCTGGCTTCCCTTTAGTTGGAAATGTCTGGAGAACCAGTCTTCAGTTTCTTTGGAGTGTTCTTTTGCTATCCCACCTGAATGAAAGATGTGCAGTTGCAGAAATGGCAGAAGTCTATCATTTGTCAAACCTTGTATGAAGTGTGAATTTGACTACATATATGCCAACCAACCCCAAACCTCCTTAACTCCCATAGTTTGTTACTAACAAAGGTAACAAAACTGCATGGGACACAGCAACGTGGTTGTTTTCTTGAAAGAACTCCAGAGACCAAATTATACAATTTCTAACACTGGGCTATTCAGGGGCCTGGTAAACACAGAAACCACAAGAGGGGAGGAAGGGAAAAGAAGTGGGGGCAGGATGTCTGCTCTAATTCCGCATTCACTCTGCTGTGCTCTGTTTTATAACAATGTCAGCTCTATGGAATAAAACCAAATGTGGTTTCTGTGTCTTTAAGGCCCAGGCAACTTCAGCAATGGATACGTTGCCACGGCAACTTGTAATTCTACTGTTTACTAAATGGAAAAGCAACAACAGAAAATCCCTAGCAAATAAAGTGGGATACTGCTCAGTGACAATTATCTGCTTATCACAGTCTGGTTTTGAGTTCTTCAAAATACAAACACCTAGAATCCTTTGCTATGTTTGACTGAAGCAGGGCTAATTTTTTCTTTTCTTCTCAAAAGCTCTCAGGCAGAAAAGAAGAAAACAAACAAACAAGTTTCTGGGAGAGTTTAGATGTCAAGCATCTTCTGTGGCCCCAGAAGAATGCTCCCACTATGTAAGCACACAAAAGGAAGAAGCAGGATTAAGCAACTCAAAAATCTATAGCAACATGAGGTAGTAAAACCTCAGCCAGTAAGTATCTTACATCAGACCTCCTTGAAAAAAAGGCCTGAGACCATAATAAGCTTTGAGATGTGTGCTTTGCACATACACATACAAAAAAGTGTTTTAAGATTACAACCCCAATAAAACATCAAAAAGTTCTTCCATCCACAGTCAATTTAAATTTACCGAAAGACTGTTGGGCATCTTGTAAGACACTAGAGCTACAAAAAAAAAAAGGAAGACCCAGTCTCTGACCTCTAATAAGCTCATAACTGGGGACTGGGGTGAAAGGCACATAAAGTATATGACCGGTTTTCCCAAGTGTTATGGGCTGAATTGTGTCCTCCAAAGAATCCGTATGGTTTAGTCCTAACACACAGTACCTCAGAATGTTACCATATTTGGAGATAGGGTCTTTAAAGAGGTCATTAAATTACAGCAAGGTCATTAGGGTCAGTGCTAATCCAATCAGACTGGTGTCCTTATAAGAAGAGGAAATTTGGACACAGACATGCCCAAAGGGAAGATGATGTGAAGACACAGGGAGAACACAGCCATCTACAAGCCAAGGAGAGAGGAACCTTCTCCCACGGCCCTCAGAAGGAAACAACCTGGAACAGAGCATTCTCTCATCGCCCTCAGAAGGAAACAACCCTGCCAACACTTCGATCTCAGACTCCCAGCCTCCAGAACCGTAAGAAGTAAATTTCTGTTGTTTGCCACCTGGTCTGCGGCACTTTGTTACAGCAGCCCTAGCAAATGATTACACTAAAGTTATATTCTAGAGTAGTGGTTCTCAATCTTTTACCTGCATCAGAGTCTCCTGGAGGACTTACTAAGACACTCTTGGACCTACTCCCAGAGTTCTGATCCAAGAGGTCTGGGGAGAGACCACAGAATCTGCATTTCTAGTAAGTTCTCAAGTGATGCTGCTGCTGGTCTAAGCACTACCCCTTGCGAACTACTCTTCTTAAGAGGTACAGATTATATCAAATCCTAACAGACTCAAGTCAGAAGGCCTCTTTCTCCCTCCTTCCGGAATCTAAAATGGAAAGGATTCTAACCTGAGCATCACACCCAGGTACAGTCACAGGTGAGCTTGCCCCATATACTGCAATCATAAAAGCTGCATCTTGCAGAGATCCTAAACTTTAAGACACAATAACCCTGTCTGCTACTAAAACATGGCCTGTGAATGGGTTCTGATAAATTAACTTCACTGAGAAGTTAGGCAGGTATATGAGGGATGGAAGAGTTCCCTTCCATCCAGTCAAAGGCAGAAGATGGGGGAGAGTGGACAAAAGTATTTCACTCTCTTGCCCACCCTACCACCCAGGCTACTGGTCCCCTGCCCGGGAGTCACACTGTAGAAGTTCCAAGTCTAAAGCTATGCCACTCTCCTCAGGCCAAGTATGCCCAGAATCCATATCCCATTCCAGATCATGCTCCAGTACCTGAACTCCCTACCCAAATGACCCTGGGCCTGCTTCCAGGGCCTGCAGAAGGTTCTTTCCTTGGTCCTCCCACAGCCAGACCACACTGCCAGTATGCACAGCACTCAGCCCAAGGGATAGTAAAAGAGAGTGGATGAATAGAGCTTGGACCTAGGAGCTGGAGTGTCCATGAGCATGTGTGAAAGGCTCAGCAGGGCACTGGTACTTGGGGTGCAAAGAGTCCTAATCTGTAGCATTTACTGATCTCCACAGTATCAATATTCCCACTGTGGCCAATTTCAAGATATCAATATGAAGTCAACTGGCTCACAAAAATCCTAGAAAAACAAAAACAAAAAAAGTCCTTCATACTATGGGAAAAGGCAGGAGTGGGAAAAAAACAAGGGCAAGCTGGCGGTCTTCATTTGTATTCTTGCCCTGGCCCTGCATATATTAAAGGTAAGCCAAGGGCATCATCCTTGTATCAACCAAGATTTGCTCTGGTCACCACTCATAGCGGCTATCAGTGCTGAGCTCACAAAGAAGGACCCATCCTCCCTAACAGTATTCCATTCAGAAGATAACATTGTTAGTTGTCTACCCAAAAGCCATTCCCCAACCCCTTGTTCTCTCTGGAAGAGTCTGCTGCTCTCTACAAAGGCCGAAATATGGTACATACTTGCTTTCCAAACTCCCTTGTAGCATGAGACACAATCTGCCCAATGGGAGCTGAGAGGGAAAGTCTGCTGGGGCCTCCTGAGAAAGCCTTCTCCCTAAAAAACAAGAGGAAGACCTTTCCTATTCTCTGGACATACTCCTTCTGCTGTGATGTCTAACAGTGGCACCCACCATCTTGCAACCATGAGAGAAAACATTGCAAATATGCACAAGATGACAAAGAAGGATCAAAGGCTACTCGGTTGTTTTTTTATTTTAATTAATTTTGGTCAAATACATATAACATGGAAATTTACCACTTTGACCATTTTTAAGAGTACAGTTTTGTAGTGTTTAAGTACAATCACATTGTTGTGCAACAAATCTCCAGAACTTTTTCATCTTGCAAAACTGAAACTCTGAAACATTCCTCCCCTCCCCCGCCACCCCCAGGCAACTAGCACTCTATCCACTCTATTTTCTATGAATGTGACTACTCTAGGTACTTCATATAAGTGGAATCACATAGTATTTGTCTTTTTATGACTGGCATATTTCACTTAATGTAAGGCTTATCCATGTAGCACGTGTCAGAATTTCCTTCCTTTTTAAGTTTGAATAATATGCCATTGTATGTATATACCACATGCTGTGTATCCATCAGTGGACACTGGGTTGCTTCCATCATTTGGCTATTATGAATAATGCTGCTATAACGTGGATATACAAATTTCTCTTCAAGACCCTGCTTTCAATTCCTTTGGGTATATACCTAGAAGTGGAATTGCTGGATCATATGGTAATTCTATTTTTAATTTTCTTTTCTATTTTTAATTGTTTAAAGAAGCACCACACTGTTTTCCACAAAACTGTACCATTTCACACTCCCACCAAAAGTGCACAATTGTTCCAATTTTTCCACATCCTCACCAACACTTGTTATTTTCTTTGTTTTGTTTGGTTTTTGTTTGTTCCCTTGATAATGGCCAATCTAATGGGTATGAGGTGAGCTCCTGGGTTCTTCAATGGTATTTGGAGCTACTGAACCAGCCTGGAATTGCCCTGCCTCCAGAAGTCTTATGCAGGAAATAAGTAATAAATATCCTTATTGTTGAACTCCCTTTTAGATAAGTCTTAAGCATTTTCTAGTTGATGAACTGCTTTTTCTGTAAGAACTCTAAGCAGAAAGAATTAAGATTTAATTCTCTGTTTCTCATGCTTTCCATTATATGCTGTTTCTTGCACTCGTGGAACTAACAAATTCTACCCCAAGGTCAAGTCATGATATAGTGCAACAGCAAATACAAAGGAGTATTCATAATAACTTTATCCATAATAACCAAAAACTGGAAAGAACCCAGATATCCACTGACAGGATAAATAAACTGTGATACATCCATATAAAGGAATACTATTTAGCAATAAATAGAATAAAATTATGATGGATAAATCTCAAAAACACTATGCTGAGTGAAGAAATCTTACACAAGACAGTACATATGGCAATGATACCATTTATATAAAGTTGTAGAATAGGTTAATCTAATCTATGGTGGAAAAAATCAGAACAATAGCTATTGCCTCTGAGGGATGGGGATTGCCTAGAAAGGTGCATGAGAAAACTTTCTGTGATGATGGTAATGTTCTATATCTCAACTGGGTTTTGGGTTACACAGTGAGAATGCATTTGTAAAAATAAAGTGGCAGATATACCCTAAAGACTTGTGCATTTCATTGTCTATAAATTGTATATCAAAAGAAGAAACTATAAATTAATATTTAACTCTAGTAAATTATATGCAAGATGAAAAACTTAGGGGGCAGTTTATTAAGGACTGCAATTTACTTTGAAATGCATTTTTAAAAATCCCAAGATAGACTGATGGATGGAAGGACAGATAGCTCTGTAATTCACAAGTATAATAAAATGTTAATGGTGGAGGAGTCTGGATGTTCACTATAAAATTCTTTTGATTTTGCCAGCTAAGAGTGTTGGAAAGTAACAATAGGTACAAGTTTTGGTTTTATATGGTAAAAATTTTCCTGACTATCTTGAGGATTGGAATAAAATTAAAAAGATTTAGGGGAAGAGACAAGAGAATCAATCACAAAAAATTTTACACTCTTTCACACTTCAACTACAAAAATTTACGTTTTTGGGGTGCCTGGGTGGCTCAGTCAGTTAAGCGACTGCCTTCGGCTAAGGTCATGATCCCAGGGTCCTGGGATCGAGTCCCACATCGGGCTCCCTACTCAGTAGGAGGCCTGTTCTCCCTCTGCCTGCCGCTCCCCCTGCTTGTGCTCTCTCTCTCTCTCTCTCTCTGACAAATAAATAAATAAAATCTTTTTAAAAATAAATAAATAATTTAGATTTTTGTTACAATCAAAAACTGGGAAGTGCTGCCATGCAGGAAAGGGCTCAGCTTGAACATAAACTGTTTCACCTAAAAATTCAGGACCTACTAGAGCACTGCCACTGGGCTTGGGGCTTCCTGATGTTCCTTGTGCTTTGTGCATCCAGTTTCAGTTGCCCTTTCCACTGGGCATTGGGAACCTTGGGGGATATGAAATTCCTACATGATCCCTCTTCTCCCCAGCACACTTCCTGTCCCTGACCTTGGGGTGACTTTGAGCTAAAGATATTGTGAACACTGAGCAGTGAGGCAGGCGTCAGGGAGCAGGGAGTCACACCACAAGAACCGTGGACAGATGGCCAGCAGGGTGCAATGTCACACCAGGTTAAGGCAAGTGTGTGATTGGTCAACCTTTAGCTGCAGGAACTGTTTCTTTGTCTTCCCTCACCTCACTCCCGACAAAACAAATTCTTCACTCTCTGGCTTTTTTTCTTTTTTAACTCTGCTGTTTATATATCATCGTATCACAAATGTTAGCCCTGGAAGGAATGAGGGAGGGCATACAGTTAAATTCCTTCACTTCACAGAGGGGAGCTGAACAAAGATGAAGGGATCTTCTCAAGATCACTGAAGAGCAGAATCACAACTCGAAAAGTATCCTCTATCCTCAGTAAATGATGAGAATATTCAAAACTCAAAGACATGGCAATTCTTCCTACCCTTTCAGGGTATTTATGTTATGTTTACTATGAAGGAGCATGGAGCCCATTATCCCTGCCCCTTGTGACAGATGTACACCTTGAACAACGATAGCATCCACTGGAATACTAAGGCCCTTCCCATATATAGCCGCATCCTCCTGGCTGCAGGGGTAGAACTTCCAAGACCCCTAGTGGCTGCCTGAACCACGGAACTATCGAACCCTAAATACAGCATGACTTTTGCTAAACGTACAAACCCATGAGGAAGCTTAATTTATAAATTAGGCGCAAAAAGAGATTAACAATAATTTAAAAAGAATAATATAACAATATACTGCAATAAAAGTTATGTGAATGTGCTGTCTCAAATACCTTAGGGCGCTGTACTCACCCTTCTCCTCACGATGATAGCAGATAGAAAATGCCACCGTGAGGAGATGACGAGAGGCGACCGTCGCCGCCCTAGGACGCAGCGTTGGGCTCTCACTTCCCGTCGCGGTCGGGGCTGAGGGCAGGTGATTGGGACTGCAGAAAACCAAACTGCTGGTCAGGGGCTGTACTGTGTTCTTGAATGAGGGCTTGGAAATGGGACACGGACTTGGTCACCTTTTGTCACTTGGTTAGCTTCTCCTGAGGAAGTTACTGGAAATCAGTAGTATCTGAAGGATGCGGTCACCACAGTCCACGGTCCGAGCAGTACCCCGCTGAGAAAGGCCTAAGTCGGGAACTGCGTCCTCACGTCAGCCCCAACATGCCAGTGAGAGACCAAGCCACACAGACTGACCCAGGGAGAGCCTCCTCCAGGGCCCGGCCCTCACTTTCCCCACCCCCTCCCCAGGAAACTCTCCTTTCTCTTCTTTATGTCATTTCCTGAGGAAAGACAATTACCTCATGTCTGCAGAGGACATCACCGCAGAGTTTTTAAATACATCTCATTTAGTCTTGCAATCACTCTAAGTAGTTTATACTTCTTACAGATAAGAGAAAAAGGTAAGGGTTGGAGGATAACATTAAACTCGTATTATGTACTGAATCCTGACTAAAGAGCTTCCTCTTACCTATCTCCAAACAATCCCATAAACATGAGCTCTACATATGTATAGATCAAAGTAGACTTACTAAAACCACTCTGCCAAGGAGACCCCAAGCCCAGTGCTCCTCTATTATGCGGAAGTTGAGAGTAAACTCTTGGCCCAAACATCTGGGGTTTATGGTCCAACTCTCCCGTTCAGTAGCTGTCTGACCTTGAGCCAATTACTTACACTCTCTGAGCCTTGGTTTCCTTTATCTGGAAAACAGAATTGGGCGCCTGGGTGGCTCAGTTGGTTAAGCGACTGCCTTCGGCTCAGGTCATGATCCTGGAGTCCCGGGATCGAGTCCCGCATCGGGCTCCCTGCTCGGCGGGGAGTCTGCTTCTCCCTCTGACCCTCCTCCCTCTCATGCTCTCTCCCATTCTCTCTCTCTCAAATAAATAAATTAAAAAAAAAAAAGAAAACAATTAATTCTTGGGGTTAATAGTGGCGTGCTGGTAAACATTTACCTCTCTGGGGGGGGAAATACCTTATGAATGTGTATGTATTTTTACTGAAAGGATATATAGCACACAATTTATGTATTTATAAGAAATAAAATATCTCTACTATAAATCCAATAAAACCAATTAATTTTCACAGAATGCATTCCTTTATTTTTGCTGAAGTCACAACTAACAAGTACAGTTCTGACATGAATGTTGCTATTTTAAGTATATTAAAACAAAAATGAAGCAATTTATGTCAGAACTTGATTTGTTCACCAAAGATGTGAGCAACTTCTTTGCTGAATCAGGTAATGGTTTTCAAATACTGGACTATTTCGTCAATTTTCTATTTGCAATGGCTATAGGCATGACACACTTTCAAGTTCAATTTGTATTATTAACACTTTCTCCATCACGTTCTTAAATCTAGACAACCAACAAACTACATCAAGCCCTGATTCATAGCATTTGCAGCTTTGCATAGTATAAATCCTACCACAGCCAATTTTGAGCTACCAATGGGCTGTCACTTAGGGAGTTGAGATGTGCAGGAACACCATTATAAAGTATTGCCTCCATATCCATAAAGGTACTGAGCCTCAAAAGCATAAATAACAGTAAAATGTAAGATAATTAGGAAGTGAGGAGTTTTGAGTAGTATCTTCTCAAATATAATTCAATTGTAAGCTTATATAATTTAATTTTTAATAATGGCTGTTTCTAACAACCAGCTCCATAAATTCCTGGCAATTTAACAGTGAGACCTCAAGAGACCTTATAAGCTGGCTCCAGCACACCATGGCTAAAACAGCATTTGCTGGCAACTACTACTTAAGATGCTGTGATTGGTGGCCATTTATTTTATGTGCACACGACTTCCACAACACTGTCTGGATCAGTGCCCTGCATTTTCAAGGAAACTAATTTTGCATTTGGATAAAAAAAAAAAAATTGAGCCATACATTTATGTTCAATAAATATGTAATGAATAACTAAACCATCAGTTTATTCCTCCAAAGTCCTGTTAAATAAAACAACTTAAAGAGCAGCCTAACTGTAGGGAGCAAGATGATCAAGAGAGAATGAAAGTGTAGGTGCTTTCCATTTTGGAAGCTACCCTACTTACATATAACTGCAGAACCTGAATAGGAAATGAAATGGCTGTTGTGGGGGGGGAAATAGATGAAAATTTACAAGCAAAGCAACGAAGTAATGGGGGGGAGCCGAGGGAACTGCTGGGGTTACGGATAAGGAGAATTCAGAGAAAAATGAAACCGTAGAAAAGAAGAAACACAGAACTCACAGACTTTTCAGAAGATCATTTCAATTCTATGGTTACCAGTAGGAAAACAGAGAAAGAAAATTTGAAACACCATTTTCATCCCAGGTATTTGAGTCTTCTTTGAAACACTGGTCTCACCCTCTTTAGTAATTTATATTAAAATGCTGATTTTTGAGACCATCTTTACGTTCTTGGCAACGTGCCCCATAGAAAGCAATTTTTTTTTTTTAAAGAGTTCATTTATTTGAGAGAGAGAGACACAGGGAGAGAGGGAACACAAGCAGGGGGAGTGGGAGAGGGAGAAGCAGGCTCCCCGCAGAGCAGGGAACCGGACATGGTGCTCAATCCCAGGACCCCAGGATCATGACCTGAGCCAAAGGCAGACGCTTAACTGAGCCACCCAGCCACCCCAGAACTTCTGACATTGTGAAGAGCAACTCTGATGTGACTACTAGAACACAGGCCATAGTTGTTGCTAAACCTTTAGAGAGACCAAGAATTAAGAAAAGCAAATGTGACTAATTTTAACAGGCCCAAATGAGTGTGAAACTAAAACCAGATCCATGAATTGGCTGTCTTCACTCATTCACTCACATGCAGCACTTCCAAAACTCAAAAGGAATTTAATCTATTTTTTCATCAACCACACATTTAGAGCTCAATGTTTATTATACTTGGCTATGCTGGTGCAAAAATGGAACAAAATACAAATTTGTATAATCATCCACAGAATATGATCAATATCCTGATCAACATCCAAAGTGGGTTAACGTTTTTTCTCCTGAAAGCATACCTTCCAAAGAGCCCCAAGAAGTGCTCAACACAGAAAAAGGGGTGGGGGGGGCACTACCTGGCAGAGGAAGTTTGGGAAAGACTGCATCCCACTAAGCCCTTCCTAAAAGAACTCACGATACACACTTGCTCATTAGAGAATGGGACTGACATAAAGACATCTCAGTAACCTTGTTAACCCAGCATTTCCAAGTTTATTCAATCAAGGAGACCAATCCTCCCACCTAACATCTATTATCATCCTCAGAATAGTGGGTATTACTGGTCTAGGAAACAACTGTAGTGAATGCAGATTTAAGTACCTGGCCTCAACTTTGCCAGCATGGCTACAACCCCTGGGAAAGGGGAAAGGAGGTGGTGGTCTTGCTGAGGCATCTTATCCCATTCATAGCCAAGGCTGAGTCTTGGCTAGATCAAGCACCCCCTTCTTCTCTCACTAACCCCTTCTAAGAATGATTACCTTACCAGATAGAGCGAACCACTATTCAGCTGTCATTATAGAAAACCCACAACCCTTGCTGGACTCACTAAACAAACTAAAATCCAAAGAACCCTGCATATATACGTTCCACCATGCTGAGTCAGAGATTTAGGTTAAGATGTACTGCTATGCTCAGGGGAAAGTAGTAAATTAAATTAAGAGTCTTACAAAAAACACCAAGATAGATACGAAAAACCACACTTGGTTAGAAATAATATTTATTATCCCCTCCCCCCATGTACAGATTACTTTTCAGAAACATGAAGATATTATCCATGTCCTCATCAATAAGTTTGTAGAAAATAAACTTAATTCATATCTTGACAATATATTTCTATCACTTTTTTTTAAACAATAGCCATATTATTTTTCCACGTTAGTTCAAGAATAGCTTCAAGTTTTATGTTTTGAATCAAATCAAGACAATCTTTGTTTATAGGCAATTTCCTGACAGATCCCATCCCCCCAACCCCTAAAAAAAATTCTATATCCTAAGTGATAAACTCTTCTTGTACATTCAGCAAACTTTATATTGGAAAAGAAAAAGAATAATTGAGATAGGTACTTACTCTCGTGCACAGTAATAAATCTAGCTGAGCTTCTACACCTTGCTTTGCAATGATGTTTACATAAAATAAATCATTTCTTATCAAGTTACAATGGTAATTTCTTGAAATGTAGATACAAAAGCTATACACTTAATCCACTGAAATTGCCTTCTAATTTTTTTTATCTGTAATTAAACCATCGCCCTAAGGAAAAGCTTCAACTCAAGAAGATGTTTCCCCTTTCCCTCAGCTATTTCTAAAGCTTGAATCCTCTCAGATCATGTGAAGAGATACATTAAAAGCACAGAAAAAAAATGTTTTAGCTTGCTAACATAATGCCCTTAAGTTTGCTGACATAATGCCCATATTTTAATTTAAAATGTAAAATCAGAGTTAAAGCATCACTTAATTCATACAGTACATTATCAATTAATCAACAGTGTCCCACCGACCCAGAAGTTTTCCAAACTGGTTGTCTTCTCCACATTAAGTTTCTACCCAATGACTCAATCAAAGAATGTGCTTATAATAGGCTGCTGGTTTAATTTTAGTAGTTTTAATATTGGGCTATTTTCAAATATAGAGATGCTACAAGTGGCACATGAACTATTATTTTTGTTTCCCATTACCTACAGGAAGAATTTGTTCAAATAAAATCTTGCAAGACAAAATGCAAACCTACATACCTATATATAGATGTATACATGTATATATTGAACCTAACTAAAGTTTTATAAGCAATACTAACATAGTTCTGGTTACACATTCCTAAAGACAGTAATTGTTTTAAAGATAACATGTTATAAAGAGGCTTATGCAAAAGGCAAAAACTAAGAATAAACATGATCTTTGAGGTTTTCAGGATTACTTCAAAAAGCCATTTCTATCCCCCATAGAAGAAAACTATGCATTTATCTTAAGAAAAAAAATTATAAAAAGATAATGCTATCATGTAAAGAATTCACAAAAACTATACTGTATATCCCATAAAAGTCTTACCTATGTAAGGTAAATCACAATTATGGTTTATACTGTATGACAGACATCACCATCACCCTTCCTCTTTAATAATGAGAGGATTTAACTTCTTTTTTTGACTTACTTAACAAGTGCCACAGAAATTCAAGTCCCAGTAGCAACAAGTTAAACAAGATTACAAAATAAGGCATTCTGCTCACATGTCATTAAAGTAACAGGCTGAGTATAGTAAAGCGGGCTCTTTCCATTCTTAAAGTTTTATATAATCCAAAAATTATACAGAAGGCAATCTTTTCAAAAAAATTCCAATTAATTGCTATTTTCCAGGGAAACAGAAAAATATACATAAAATCCTCAACTTTGGCTATTTCTCCCACTGCCATAAGCAGAGGCTGATCTTCTCTATTTAATAAAGCCCAATATTAGAAATGTGGATGAAATGTCTCTGTACCACTTCTAAGTCTGTAGGTCTCACACACTAAATGATTTTTCAAATTACAGAGTAAATCTAATTTGACAAAATCCCTGTAGTGTTATTTAGGAAAAAAAAAACAGTGGACTCAAAACACATTTGCACACAAATGCATACATACATACTCTCTCTCTCTCTCTCTCTCTCTCACACACACACCACACACAGGACCAACACATTAAACAGTTTTCTTAAAACATTGATTGGTTCTCCAAAAAGAATCAAAATATTTATCAAGCTGCAGCATGTATATAAGGGGCAGCAATGTAACCTTTTTTAGTACAACGTAGAATCTGAATGAACTTTTAAACTAGTACCTTGAACCAAAGATTTAACCAAAGATGAACTCTAAAATATGTATTTCTTGAAATCTGGACTCAACTGCCTGTTGTACTTTTACATTAAGTGCTGCTTAAATAAAAATAGAGCATAAGTTCAATAATCTACTGTCTAAACATTTAAAGCAATGGTTATGTCATCAACAGGTAAAATGCACCTAATTTGAGTCTTTGACACCACTTGTTTTAAGTTTACTGTATGATAAAGTTCTTCACAGTTTAAAATATTGTGAAGAAATGTGTTTATGTATAACTATATTCACATAGATATTATGTACACATACTATATATTTGATGTACCCATAAATTTTGAATGTGTGTGCCAGGAGGATACCCCACACATATGCAGGAACCCTGAATAATAGGTTGGTGTGGACTGTGAAATGATTTCTCAGAAATACTTAGAAATAAGGGAAGAATATTATGAATAATTATAATAACAAAAAATTTACCTTATTTACATAGTGCCTATCTCCCAAGAGGTAAATATGCTTTATAGACATTTTTTAGTATCTGTGAGGTGGGGCATTAAGTACACTATCAATCTTCATTTTCCACAACCAACTAACCTGCCCGGGATCATACACTTTAACAAGCGGCAGAACAAAATACAGACATGAAGATCTCCTAACTTGCAATGTCTCCAATTACCAGATCAAATGGTCTTGTGGTGAAATCAAGCCTTCCTCATACAAGAGAATTTCTACCACAAAGGATTAATTTTTAAGTTCTCACATATTTGTGATTGTGCGCTATATTTATACCACAGGGAGATCAAAATGATTTTTGGTTTTGGCAGATGAAAAAGTCTAACATTCAGTGTGGCTATAATTCAGTGTAACTTCTCCAGTTTAAGTGCGACACAGCTGATTGGTCTATAGGGGAAATGCGGTCAATGTCTAACCATGGCTGAAGAAACCTCAATCCAAACAGCTACTGCATGATTACAGAGATAGCCTACAATCTTGTGTTGTCTTAAAGGTCTTTTCTATCTCCACATATGGTATACACATATAAATAAGCATTTTAGCACAAAAGGTACAGTTAGCATGAATCAGTTCATGTTTAAATAAACAAAGGCCTTAGGGGTGAACTTTAAAGGCCAAGAGCTCCTCAGAGTGCATGTTGTTTAAAGATCGAAGATCTGGCAACTTTAGAAGAAGTTTTGTAAAAATAGAGGCCTCGTTTGGATGGTTTTTCATTATTAAGGTCCTTAGTGCGCGGATGAGAGTTTCCTGCAAAGCCTCCACAGAGTTGACGTTTTCTATTCCAGATCGATCTAAAAGAGAGTAATGAATAGACAGACATGAATAAGAGGACATGTTATTAACATTAAATATAAAGAGAAAATATTAAATATAAACATAATTCTTGCTCATCAATCTCATTAATGAATCCAAAACAAGGTTTTATACATTGGAATGAAGGCAAAAGATAGTTAACAACATTTTTTAAATCCCAATGGCAAATTTCTGTACCTGTTTGTTATATTATAAAGAGATACCACACAGTACACTTGATAAATCAAAATTCTTTAGTATTTTGTTCACAAAACTAGAGGTTCTGATTTTTAAAATTAGATGCCATCTGCTAATTTCAACTGCTCCTGACAAAAT
Source organism: Mirounga angustirostris (assembly GCF_029215605.1). NCBI lineage: Eukaryota > Metazoa > Chordata > Mammalia > Carnivora > Phocidae > Mirounga > Mirounga angustirostris. The sequence continues at coordinate 137,263,432 of NW_026991709.1, read as the reverse complement.
AAAATGAATACTGTAGTTTACAAATATATTTTTTTCTTCATATGGAATACATCCACATTTGTATGTTACCATGTATGGCAGGCAATCTCTAAAATGGCAACCTCATGGGCGCCTGGGTGGCTCAGTTGGTTAAGCGACTCAGGTCATGATCCCAGGGTTCTGGGATCGAGCCCCACATCAGGCTCCCGGCTCAGCGGGGAGCCTGCTTCTCCCTCTGACCCTCTCCCCTCTCATGCTGTTTCTCTCTCGCTCACTCAAATAAATAAATAAAATCTTAAAAAAATAAAAAATAAATAAAAATAAAATGGCAACCTCATCTTGGTATCCACACCCTTGTGTATCCCTTTTCCCTTGAGTGGGCTAGACTTACTGGCTCACTACTGATGAATAAAATATTAGATTACCAAAAAAAAAAAAAAATGGCTTCCATATTCGGCATACTTCCTCTGAGAAAAGCCAGATGCCAGGTGCCATGATGCAAGCTGCCTATGAGGTGGCCCATATGCTAAGGAAATGACAGTTGTCTCAAGCCAACAGCCAGCAAAGAACTGAGGCACTCAGTCCAACATCCTGCAAGGAAATAACTCCTGCCACAACCACATGAATAAGCCTAGAAGCAGATCCTTCCTTAGCTGAGCCTTCATAGTCGACCACAGCCCCGCTCACAGTTTGACTACAATCTCCCAAGAAACCTTGAGCCAGAGGCACCCATCTAAGCCATTACCCATATTCCTAATCCTCAGAAACTGTGAGATAATAAATGTTTGCATTTTTAAGCCAGTAAGTTTTAAGGTAATTCATTACACAGTTAATAGATAACTAATACACTATGCAACTTTATTACCTAGTTATATTAACCTGCATTCATTTCCATTTAACATACTGTGTTTATTAAGCTCATCACACAAAATGTTAATAAACTAGTAATGTAGTATAAGCCAGCATTAAAGGAAAGTATCTTAAAATTAATGCTCTTTGCCCATGGACTTTTTTTTTTTTTTTTTCAGTCATCAAGGGCTATTTCTTCCCTTTACAAAAGGAGGCAGTAGAGCACAAGAAATACTCAATGGCTCCTAGTATAGGGAGCTGTAATTAGTAAGAAAGATACTGCGAAGGAAGTAAAAATCTCTGGCCATTCACACCCTTTTTATTCATTATTCACAAGGGTATTTAGGCTCTGCATTGTAACTGGTAGCTAAAAAGGCCACTTGCAATGCAAACACTAAAATTTCATAGTAAAGGGAAAAGTTTAACTCTAAATGCAGAAAAAAATGATGAAAACTGGTTTATCTTACATTTAATAAAATGTGGATTATTATTCAACTATGTGCTAATTATTATAGAAAAACAAACAATTTGAATGTTGACTATTGGTTTGGGGGCTCATATGCTTTCAGACAAAATTGTTACATGGACAAAAGACCTCTTAACATTTGACTGTGGTCATACAATCATTAAGGGCCATATAAAACTACTTAAATAAGTCGTCAATAATGCTTCCAAGAGTCTCCCCCTTGCTTTTAATCAAATAATTGTTTTCCTCAACATCCTTGCAATTTATTAATTCCCTCACCAAACACTTACTGAATGTCTATGGCTACATATGTGATAGGTGCTAGGGAATTAGCAGTCAACATAACCAACCAAAATTCCTTCCCTGAGAGAGCTCTTCTAGCAGAAGAAAATGCCTGGTTTGAATCATATCATCAGTAATTTACAATATCAACAACAGGGAAAAGAATGACAGTGAGCCCTACAAACAAAATAATCTAGATAGCAGAGAAGGATACCTGAGTTGGAACTAGTATTTTGAGTCTTTCAGTGAATACTCTGTGTTGGAAAGACCTATGCTTCTTCTATACAACTCACAACTTTAGGAAAATGGATTCTTATACCTAAAAATGTAAATTTTTCTAAAATCGCAATTTCTAAAACCATGATTTCATGATTTCAAGGCCAAATAACCTACCTACAAATCTAGCTGGGTCAAAAACAATAATCCTCTAGAAACTGTAACAATAGAATGTACAGATTGAAATGAAAATTAATCTTCTAAATGGTGTATTAAATGCTACACTACTTACTTTATAGTTTATAGTATAGTTTTAATTCACGATATACCTGTCCTCTGCTTCCTCAAGCTTAGAGAAGTTCTTCATCCCTCACCACCAAATCTCACCGAATCTCCTCTCTATGAACATAAACAAGATGGGAGTCAAATTCCTTCCACAAAACCTCTATGAGGACAAGTAAAATCCATATCCAGATGAACTTTGTTCTCACACCTATATGCCTGTCCCTAATCCTCAACCGCAAGTGACTGCTGCCATTTCACACAATCTAAAGAAGAATTTACCTTCCAGGTATAATTCCCTTTTTCTCCATGATACACAGAGTCTTCTAACCTCACAGGCAAACATCATGTCTGAGATTCTCTCTACCTTAGCAGCTAGAGCTATTCTGTTAACAAGCAGTATAGCAGAAAGGCTTTGAAGCTAGACTAACAGTTCAAATGCATGCTCAGCCAATTTTTTTAAATGCATAATCTTGAGCATATTAATCCTTCTGTTCCTCAAATTTCTAGCCTGTATTTGAGAATAACATATCCTAGCTCACATCAGAGGTCTGCTCTAAGGATAAAATTATATAATGAGATCTAGAAACTAACTAGCACTTTTTCTGACAACCACCAAAACAAAACCCAGATGGTAACTGTAGATTCCAAGAAAAACAAAAAGTTACTTTAAATATAAAGCAAATATAATGGTTGCTTAATTCTAAACAATTAACAGAGAATATAAATAATCCACTTGTTATCTGATACTTGGAACATTCCCCCTTGGGAGGCACAGGTTTAGGGCAAGATTTATACTGCCTTGGGGCGCCTAGATGGCTCAGTCAGTTAGGCATCTGCCTTCAGCTCAGGTCATGATCTCAGGGTCCTGGGATGGCCCACACTCACGTTGTCAGGTTCCTCGCTCAGCAGGAAGTCTGCTTGTCCCCCTCACTCTTCCTCTGCCCCCCCTTCCACTGCTCATGCTGTCTTTCTCTCTCAAATAAAATTTTAAAAAAAAATTTATTATTACCTTGTCTACCATTTCAACCCCGCTATGTGAACACTGTACTATTTACATAATCCTAATACTGTAAATGAATATTTTTTACTTTTCAATATTTAGAATCATCTGATAAAGCATGGAAACTAATCACACCTATAGAACATAATGTAAATATTTTCATTTTTGACAATGTAAAAGAAATGGCATAGCAAAAGAAGCCAGGATATAGAAGAAGGATACTGTCTTCCTGTCTAAGGAGAAGATTCAATCTAAACTATCTGAGAGATTATGTAAAAATGAAGGGTCAAAGAATGCGAGCATATTACAATTTTATATAAAACAAAGCAACATAAAAATAAAACTTATAAAAAGAAGATACTTTTGTCAGTTATATCTACTCAATAAAAAGAGGTATAAACACAGTATTTAGAAGTGAGTGGGCAACTGTCAGAACAATTAAGAAGAAAGATGGTTAGAATTCTAGTTCTCTGAAGAGTAGGCTGGGAGAAGGAAGGAGAGACTTTTATCCTCTATAATTTCTGAATATTATTTTCCTATATAGATACTGTTTTAAAAATAACAATAGTCCTTTTTAGGTGGTGAAGATTTAAGTTTGACATGAACACTATCATATGTTTAAGTGAAAGCAACGTACTATTTTAAAATGCATGAAACTGTGCCCGTGTATGTGTTGCTTGTATACCTTCATATAGGCAGACAGAACAAAAATAAGAATGCATTATATTCTTCTATAATCAATCTTTTCCACTTGGTATGTCAAGTATTTTTTTATGTACCATAAATCAGTAAGCAGGCAAATGGTACATGGATGGACAGGTGAACAGATAGAGACCCCCTAATGTTGACAGTGATCTTTTTTGGTAGCAATATTATCATCTTTATGTTCATCTTAGTATTTTCTACTTTTGCAAAAAACCCATATTCTTATGATCAGTAAACAAGGCTTTTTCAAAAGGAGATTAAAACAAAATAAAATTATGTTCGCTTGGTAGAAAATATAAATAAATAGCACATTTCCTGGTACAGAGCTCCCCCTTATCCCCTGCTACCATTTCTTCCTTTTCACCATCTCTGACACAGTCCCTCCTGCTTCACCTCCTCTACTACACCTATCTCAGGAGAGTTCACTCCACTGCCTCCTACCTGAGGTTAAACAGCCTCTCAATCTGACTCTCCAGTTCTAATCACTTGTCTAATCCGCCTAAGATAAACATGCAGAAATTCTAATGTCAGACCATCACTTTGTTATGCCTCATCATTCCCCTACACTGACTTTCCACTGCCCCATATTTCATTTAAAACTTCTCTGCTTAGTTCTCCTCGAAGTCATTCCGTAACCTGGTGCCCCTTCAACTCATAAGCCTTCTGTCCCTTTCGTCCTTGATGTACACTTTGGGCTTTAGCCACCTGCCCCTACTCTACCTCATGCTCTCCCAAGTTGCTCCATCACTGTTTTGATGGGAAAATCTACTAACCCATCCTTCAAATTCCAGCTCTACTTCCGTCTTCCCCACAAAGCTTTCTCAGGTAATTTCCTTCCTAGAACCCCTACTTCCTCGGTCAGAACCACATGGCTTAATACCATAAAGCTTTTTGTGTTATTTCTGTCTCTCCAAATAAAACATAAATGCTTGGAGAACAAGCTTGTGTCTTAATGCTTGTTGTCTCCCCCCTCGCACATATTGATCAGATAAAGAAATTAACAAGTATGGATTACCTTTAGTTTCACAATAATAGATTAATCTGATGTCAACTCAAACCATTAATGATTACTTATCAAGAGAATGCAAAATGGGGCGCCTGGGTGGCTCAGTTGGTTAAGCGACTGCCTTCGGCTCAGGTCATGATCCTGGAGTCCCAGGATCGAGTCCCGCATCGGGCTCCCTGCTCGGCAGGGAGTCTGCTTCTCCCTCTGACCCTCCTCCCTCTCATGCTCTCTGTCTCTCATTCTCTCTCTCTCAAATAAATAAATAAAAATCTTTAAAAAAAATAAAAAAAAAAAGAGAATGCAAAATGGTAGGTAAAGTGCAAGAGGCATTAATTACAAGGTTACTAAGAAAATAGGTATCCCTTATTAACCTGTTAACTTTCATACTATTCCATATCATAAGTGCATTTTTAGTTACCTAGGTAGAGCTGATCAGAATAGGTAGCCAAGTTATGCTTCCAAATGACATAAGTCTTTATTTATACCACTGATGTACAGGTCCTTTAAGATATACAAAAAACTTACAGGAGTTACTGATTTACAGTTTAGCCACATAAGCAGGGTTATAACTTATATTTTATAACCCCCACAGTACCTGGTACAATGGCTTTTACACAGTAGGAAGCAAATAGGCAACTTAAAGTAAGTCATATCGAAATACTGTAAAATTCTCAACAAATGTATTAAAATAAAGTTAGTGATACCTAAAAATGGCTGGTACTTACTTATATATCCCCAGGAAAGTCACTGTGTATCAATTTCCCATTTGCTATTATCTTAATAGCAATTATCTAAATTGAAATACGTTGGCCAGAAATAGCTATAATATAAATGCAAGGTGGCAGGGAAATTGGAAAACATCATCAATGACTCATATAAATAAACATTAAATGTTAGGACTCAAAAATCTTTGTCACTCATTCAAACAGTAACTAAGTACCTATTCTGTGCCAGACCCCAGGCTGGCTCACATGGTACAATCCCTTCCTTCCACAGGATAAGGAAACCAAGACCCAAAAGAACAGAATTATTTATGCAAGTCACACAGAAAATTCAGTGGCAAAGCTGGGTAAAAGCCTACTCGTAATTCACCAATTTTTGGAACAAACCACACTAATATATCTTGATAATTTTAACATTTTCAAGTAATACACATTTTAATTAAAACTTAAATTCGTATCAGAACCACCTAATGTTCCAAAAATTAAATCCACAAAAATAACAATTTAGACTTGTAAAAATTATGAGCAAAAGTTTAAAGACTAAGACTTGTGGTCAATGTGAGGCCTAGATCTAAACATCATTTTATTACTATACAGCACTTTTTGAATTTTTACTGTCTAATTATGCAAAAATAACAGATTTACACAGTCCAGCATCTGCTTAAGGCCCTCTCGCCTTATAAATAGCTTGCTGGAACATAGTTCCACCTTCTCCCCACTTGGTAACTGTATTCTGGGTGCGGCACAATTTTGAACCAGCCTGCTTACCTGCAGATACCAGGACAACAGCTGTAAACAAACTCATCTCTTCATCACTAAGTTGGAGGGCATTTAGCTTCTCACTAAATTCAAACATAGAGTTTAGCAGATCCCCTGCTCCCATTGAGTGTAAATCATCGACACTGTATTTCTTTCCACTTAAAAAGGTGACCGTACGCTCCTTTGCATCAAACAACGACGCAAACCGTACCATTAAAACCTGGAAAGAAAAAAAAAAAGACTTAAATGTATTTGAAAGAGTTCAGTACTAATACTAAGACAATATTCAGTATTCAAGTCAATTAAGAAACATCCTACATATAAAAGAAAGTTGTAAAAGAAAAACCAAGTTTATTTTTACCCAGAGCCATTTCCTTAAGGCAAATTCTCTACCAAAACAATAAATATCCCAAGAACATCAAAAAAATTCCAGCCACCAGTGGCAAAATACTTGAGTCCTATGATACTCTGAAACTCTATTAATAAAGATTCTGAAAAGCAAATATAAAATTAAAGCAGGCAATAATGCCAAGAAAACTGAAACTGGGCCTTGGCCAAAGGCATTAAAGAAACTCTTTAAGCTACCAAGTATACCACATGGTCTCTAAACCATAAAGTAAAAAGAGCAGTATTTCAATGCAACAACACTTAGAGACCTCAAAACACCAAATGCAGCCAAGGCAAATGCAGCGGGTAAACTCTAATTAGACTATTTTAAAAAACCATAACCCAAAGAGACAATATACAAAGGAAACTATTACAGTAGAAGTGTTCCAGACACCAAGTTGTATTTCAAATCCAAACCAAATCAGTCAACAACTGCTTATCTACGGCACTCCCCCCCTAGAGTAAATGGCAACACCTAGGTCACATACTTCTCTCATAACCAGAGGAATACTGAACAAACACCTCCCCTTTGCAATTTTTCCAAAGACTTGTTTTATTCAAGACAATCCATAGAGAGTGAGCCTTCTATGAAGATGGCACTAACTAGAACACAGCAATCCCAACACAAATCACAAGGTGGAAAGAACACAAGTGCTAGAGTCTGGGATTTGTGTTATGGTCCTCTGTCAGATATTTATTGGTAATCCCAGAAAAATCTCTTCACCTCTCTGGACCACAATTACTTAACCTCAAAAAATGGACGAATTGAACTTGATCACTGACACCCCTCTTAAGATTTAGAGTTTAAATCTTACCTCTAATGTTTTCCTTTACATTGAAAATCCTAACCTAACAGCTTTACTTTTAAATTATACCATAGGTATTTTATTTATGAATATGGCTCCTTCTCCATTCTGGTCCAGGTGCCCCCGTAAACAGAGCATAAGGCAAAAGTTTATGCAGAATGTGCAGTACCATATGTGAGAACAGGTTTGAGGAAAAAGGAAATGAGACTGGGAAGGGATGACAGCAAATTATCAGAGGAAGAATTACTGAGCTAGCCACCACTCAGTATCATTAACAACTGAGAGCTCAGTCTGTGGGACCAGCAGGGAAAAGTGAAAATATATCCCGATTCCCGTCCCCCACTGATCAAAGACGTGGCCCACTAGACACCAACTTCCACCCACCACGCTGCATTTCAGAATAATGTTTAAGTGAGCTCTGAGCAAGTCCTGAGGCTCCTCACACTTCAGCAGCACCAGGGAAGCCATGGGGAAGACAGGTGGGAGGCACCTAACACAGCACAGAGACAGGCACTCTGTGTCCTACTCAGGTTAGCAACAGTAGCTGCCCCAAGTCCAGGCAGAATGCATCACAGCAAGAGAAGCCAGAGGAAAAAAAGTAGCAAGGATTCTGGATGAGGTGAAGCCAACAGAGTCTAAAGTAGCACGTAAGACACGTCTCACATAACCCCGAAATATTCTACAATCTCCTTAAAGAGAAAAACCACATTCTATTTACTCTTTGTACTCTGTACTGAAACACCAGGCTAGGCTTTCAGACTCTGCCTGCGGTCCTCACCTGAAAATAATACTAGAACCTGGAGGAAGTCTATATGCTGAGAACACAGCAGTTGTATTTCAAGTCCTAAGAATCTCTGGATTTATCTCATTTCTTCCCAAGATTCTGAGATGGTTATTCTTTTGTTGGTAATTTCAGCCTCTGGACTATAAATACTTCTTTAGAAAAGAATGAAACGATACATGAAAATAAAATACTACACACACCCTGCATCGATTTTCTAGATAAATAAAACCTACCTCAAAAGTCCCAGCCTTCAAAAGGTTGACCTGGTCATGCTGAGAGAGATCTCTGAATCCAGGAATACGTTTTGCAAATTCCACCACTTCTTTCACTGCTGGGGTGAAGCTCATTGAAAATTCTTCCCAGATTTCATGACCAGATTTATGAGGATCCACATATGGAGACTTACTCATTGGACAAACCTAGCATGCACAAAACAGAAAAACTCTTAAATTGTGAGAGATGGTAAAGAAACTTCAAAAGTGGTATCTTGATCATTGGAAACCCCAATGTGAAAATAACTCTCAGACACAAGTAAAATCTACTAATAGTAACACTTTCTCTTCTTGCTACTTGCCTTACGTTAGAAAGCCTCACGGCAACCTAGTCTGAACAGCAATTAACGCATCATAAAAGAGGTAGGCTAAGCTATTTCAAAAACCTATGGCACGGGTTTAAGAGTTTTTGTTTTTGTTTTTAAAAACTGCTGCCACCTGATGCTGGTTTTGAGATTTTCAAACAAATTCATACATACTTCATTGTCAATCCTATATTCATTAGTTGTGGCAGATATTATAGTTACTATTTCTTAGATAAGGAAATGAGATTCTAAGAAGTTTATCTAAATACAGCTAGAAGTGACAGACCTAGAATTCAATATTTAGTTAATATTTCAAAACTTTTTTCCAAATGGCACAATTACAGTATTATAATTTCAAAGGACAGCGAGATGCCTCACTTTTTTAAAAAGGTCATTAACCATTTATTCATAAACAGTGGTGTGACTACTGGCCTCCACTTGTTCAATTAGGAAACAATGATGGGAGATACAAGGGGCAGCTTTTACATAAGGATTGGTGAGGAAAAACCAGGAAGCCAAAGAAGGTATAAGAACACTAAAAAGATTATGAACATTCACTGTATATTCTATTAGTAAAATCGCCTTTAAATTTTCACTAAATCCACAGGAGATCCAGGAATGTGATGATTCTATAACCATGGAGAATACCACAAAATTAGAACCTAAATGCTTACAGATTTTTTCCCTCCTTAAGGCAGCCACTAAGTCTAATAAAATATAAGGTCACCTTTCGGACCCATGGAATCAAATCCTTGCAAGTGACAAAAAAAAAAAAAACAACAAAAGAATTGGGGTAGAGTCAGCTATTTTGAAAATGAAAAAAGAAGACTTTAATTACCTGGCTGTAGAAAATACCAAGCACTATCAAAGGACCTCATGGTTTATACTGGAAATGGTGCAGTACTGCTGTTTTTGATGAAATTTTGGCTGAACATAAACACTGTACTTTCATGTAGACTGTTGTATTTGATTAAAAAAAAAAACTTGAATAACATTAACTCATCTCATAAGATGAAGTCTGAGAAAATCCTTAGAAACCAGCATATTAAAATATTCCTAAATTCTCAAACAGTAAAACATCTATCAAGGTTCTATATTCAAAGAACTTTTTGCATTATAATGGTTAAAAAAAACACTTTCCATAGAAATCAAAGGATTACTAACTGTGGCAAACTAAATGATCAGCCCTCTGAGAAAATCCCAAAGCTAGTAAGATAGTGATTAATCAGAATGCTTAAATTTTGAAAGGGATTTCTAAGAATTAAAGGACCAATTCTACATGATCCATATTTTATATAAAATCCTAATCCCAACCATAATATCAATCAAATCATATGCTTTTACCTAGGTCTGTGTGAATTAGGTCAATCAACAAATGATGTTATTAGAAGTATTTAACTTAAAATATTGCACAAAACTGATTCTGTAAGTCTCAAGTTTTGACACCACCCCTGCCCCTGAAGTTGGTATACTGCCCCCAAATAAAAGAAAACCTTCAAAAGCCATCCTTGAGGCAAGTTGGGCAAAAAAATTGATTTCACTATACCAGATGCATTCTCCCTCCAGTGTTGCACAGGTAACTATTCTTGTTCTCATTCTGAGAAAATCCATCTATCGAAACTCTATCACATACTCGTTGAGTATAAGCATTGGAGAAGTTCATACAATGTCCATTTGCAATACAAATGGCATGCCCATTTGGGTAATGCATTATGTTCCTCCCTTTGTACTGTCCATTGAGGTGCTGCTGGCTCTCACTACATGGAAAATGGCTGCTAAGCCCACTGCCACAATGGTCATGATTTAAATTATATTGCTCCATGCTCTTGGGAATTCGTTCTCTCTGAGGCTGCATGGTCTCTGCTGAGTTTTCTCGTTGCTCTTGATTATACATAAAGGTATCCTTGTGCGCCCTGGTCACCATGCCAATCACTTCATCCTTTGCAAAATCAGAAGAGGGAGAAGAGCTTTTGATGTTTTCTTGTTCCAGCTGGGGCTTGGGTCGCAGCTGTTCCTGGGCTGGTAAGGCTGTCTGTTCATGATGTTCTAATGTGTCATTCTGCAAATGACCACTGAACTGGCTGTTCATCATGGTCTTCATCGCACTCTGCATTTCAATTAGCATCCTCTGTTTTTCACGCTTAGGAATGCGACCAAACCGAACAGCTATTGAAGAAAAAGATATTTTAACATCTATATTCTAAGTAAGAGCTGTTTATACAAATGAATAGCACCAAATCATCTGTTAACTATGGCCTCTAGTGATACAAATAAAAAATATCTGTATGTCTCTGGCCCAAAGTATTCTAAATTTGCTGGCTATATTTTTGATGTACAAAGGAAGTGAAAAGGAGAAAAAATTTTCATTTTTCTCCCAAAACAAAGCTAAGAGAAGATCTATGTCTTGGGTATTTTAGAAGCAAAGTTTTAAAAATTTGAAATTAACTAGTAAAAATCATAGTTTGAAACAGATCAGCATTACTACACAGCACCTATTAACAAGGCTGAAGGCTGGGTTCTTAAGAAGGCACATGGGATTCAGCTACCCATAGCCATTAATGTTAATGGCACCTAGTAGGTACAAGCACTCCCTGAACATCTAACCTTTGTCAATTCATTTTTGTAACCCTATCCTCAAGACCCAACTATTAAATGATTTGCTCTTTTTCCAGCTTCTTAAAAAAGAAAATCTTTTTAAAAAAATTTTTAATTAAAAAAACACACATAGTCAATAGAAATGTAGTTATTGAAAATTTGCTGGATTTTAATTAAAATCAATGAAACAAAAATTAAATCATTCATCCTCCACTATTTTAGAGGCCAAGTTTTAGAATGTGTTCTGTCTCCAACATTCCTATCCCTGAGGGACAGAAAAGAAAAGCTTTCTAGTCTAACATTTATACGGGGATAATAAAAATCCCATATACCCACCCAGCAAGAATGCCTTCCTAATCTAATTGTAGCCTCTGATATTATTGCTATCATGGACAATTTTATCATGTTTCACTCTATCTCTACTCCCTCCTTCACAGATGATTGCCATTTTTGTTCTTTTGAGGAAATCACAATATCCACCAACTTTGGATCAGTATTTCTAGTAATATAAAAAAAATTTTCAGGCAAATGAAATCCAGAACATCAACCGCTGAAATCCATTACTCAAGAAGCTCTATTACAACAGTATTTGTGTACTATATTAGAGTAACTTAAGGGACTGCTTAAGTGACGCTTCCCTAGATAAATATCAGGTTCATTCTTAGCAACTCTTAATTAATCCTACTAAACTAATCCCTCTGAAAACCTCATACTCTTCTGTTACTTAGAGCTAAATGAGACTATCCAAAAGTGACTTCCATAAGCATGATAGAAGAGTCAAATTTTCCAGTGATATCATCCACAGAAAATACTAATAGTACCGCAAATTAACTTTTATTTTTTATGGGAATGGATCATGCCAGAATTTAGCAACCACCTCCACTCCAGACCCTACTGTTTCTTTCAATTTTGTATCTCCTTTCAACATATTCAGAACCTGTGCCCTAAAGGCACATTATCATCTCAGAGCTGAGAAAGTCACAGAGATAACTCACACAGAAGAAAGGGTTCCTAAGAAATGTTAAGAAATCAAGGAGAAATGGGCGCCTGGGTGGCTCAGTTGGTTAAGCGACTGCCTTCGGCTCAGGTCATGATCCTGGAGTCCCGGGATCGAGTCCCGCATGGGGCTCCCTGCTCGGCAGGGAGTCTGCTTCTCCCTCTGACCCTCCTCCCTCTCATGCTCTCTGTCTCTCAGTCTCTCTCTTGCAAATAAATAAAAATCTTTAAAAAAAAAGAAATCAAGGAGAAAGAGCCAAGGATTCCTATATGGGGGGGAAAAAAAGAGGGGCACCTGGGTGATTCAGTAGGTTAAGCCTCCAACTCTTGATTTTGGCTCAGGTCGTGATCTGGGGGTCGTGGGATCGAGCTCTGCATTGGGCTCCGCACTGGGCATGGAGCCTGCTTAAGATTCTCTCTTTCTCTCTCTCTCTCCCCCAGCCCCCTTTACTCCCCACCCCCCCCCCCCAAAAAAGAGAGAGAAAGGGAGGGAAGGGAAGGGAAATGAATCCTTGTTTTAGGAAAAAAAGTATTCAAACTGTATACTAAAAAAGCAGGGGGGGTGGGGGGGCGGTTTTACCAGAAGCCCCAAAAGAGAGCCAAAAGCTATTTTTCCAGGGTGGTAACACTAAACTTTAACTTTAATGAATCTGGCATCTTACAAGGCATCAAAATGTGTTTTCTAAAATCTGCTTCACTCTAAGCACAAGAAGGCCACTGGTAACTGGCCTACAGGTCTGGTTCATGCTGAGGAATAAAAGCCTAGCTCCATATGTCTCAAGAAGAAGAGTGCTCGTTCAAGTGGGAACATACCATCTCTCGACATTCCAACAGACAGACACTTCTTGAAGCGACACTGCTGACATCTGTTTCTATTCATTCTCATTATAGAACAGTTTTCATTCTTCAGGCACTTCTTGTACTGAATGTTTTGCTGAATACTTCTCCGAAAGAAACCCTAAGAACAAAGGCAGATGTACTCAGCCATTTAAAAACATCCAGATGAAATCCTTGTAAGCACGCCCTCCACAACTGACTATCAAGTATTTTACTAGCTATCTGGGAAATAATTTTGGCTTAGAACACAGGGATATATAACATGACACACAATTTAACTAGATTCTTACTGTTGTTAGTAAGCGCCTATGCCTACTAGCCAAACAAACTCTTCTTCCCCTTCTTCCCTTTGCAGAATCTTGGAGCTTGCCAAGCACCCCTTTACCACGCTTTACCCTGTTACCTGCCCCTGCCTGCAGCCACACTTTCCAGCCCAAACTTTAATCACATACAAATCCCAAAACTCTTGAAATACGAATGACGGATTTTTAAAGAGTTGACAGAGAAATGTGTTCCACAGCTATAATTCCCTCACTAGAACCAAGGACTCCATTAGAAGAGCTTGGTCTTTCCTGCATCATCACCTGCTGACACCAGCAAGGTCTACGTGCATGTGCCAGACATTCCTGGCTACTTTGTCAGCAACAGGTACGTGTGACGCCACACACCCGCAGAGCAGCTAGCAATCCAAGGAAAGACAGTCCCCAGCTAGATGGCTACAAATAACTGCCTTTACTATACAAACAACTTAAGCATGTGCTCTGTGATGGGTCTTTAAAGAGCTCCAGCTTCATGGTCTCAGAAGAACAGAAAAGTCAAGGGCACAATTACCAAAATTTTAAATTGCAGTTTCCCTGAATATCATAACTAACCACACATTTCATGAATCTGTGTAATTTTGAAATACAGTATTTTTAAATTTTATTACTGCAATATTATACTTGAACACAAAAATATATGAACTAGACATATCTCTAAGAAGGTACAGAACAGTTATGTGTATTTATCAAGAATACACAATTAGGCTCATTTGCTTGTGCTTTTGTTTCTTTAGCAATAAACTGAGAATGATGCCTGCTCTACAATTATTTCACATTCTTATTAAAAAAAAAATGAGTAAAACAGTACAGAATTTTTTATACAGTGGAAAAGTGCTACTTCTATATTAAATACTGACTAGTCTTGTGAAGTGACCCAGCCATTAAGAGCTACAAAACTCACAATTTATTCAGAGCTACCCTAGAAAATATTTCTTCTTCCATCATGTATATTCTTTAATTTGCTCACCCATCATATCTTGCCAAGCTGGATTCCTGCTCCTGGCTTTCAGTGAGAAAACAGCAAGAGCAAATGTCTTGGCCATATTAATTTTTGATACTCAGGAGAAATAGTTGTGTCAGATTTTTTAAAAAGAGAAAGAGACTCCCTGGATAGAAGTAGGAGGCATAGACTATCTTACTTGGAATTAGCTGACCCTCTAACCAAGAAATATTCAACGAACCTTAAAAATAAAATGAGGTTTCCCAAGCGTTCAATTTATATTCAAGATTCTTTTACTCACTTGGCACTACTTCTGAAGATACCACATTTTTACAAGTATGTAGGAATTATTCCCGACTCCTAATATCTGACATATCAGAATGTCAACATATCTGAGAAGACCTATTCAAAGTTTGGTTTAAACTAAGTTCCAACAAGGCAGCAGTGCCTTGTCTGTTTTGCTCCCTGCTATTTCCCCACCACCTGGAATAGTGCCTGATGCATTAATGAATAAGCATCTGTGCACTTGGTTTCATACCATAATTAAGTTTGAGTGAGATAGCAAATTTATTCTGATCAAAATCTTAAAGAAAAAAGAAATATTTTCACTGAATTAAAAATATCTTTTTCGAGGTGCCTGGGTGGCTCAGTTGTTAAGCGTCTGCCTTCGGCTCAGGTCATGATCCCAGGGTCCTGGCATCAAGCCCCGCATCGGGCTCCCTACTCAGCGGGAAGCCTGCTTCTCCCTCTCCCTCTCCCCCTGCTTGTGTTCCCTCTCTCGCTGTGTCTCTCTCTGTCAAATAAATAAATAAAATCTTTAAAAAATAAAGAATAAAAATACTTTTTTTAAAACAAGTTACATTTATATACTACATAAAATGCTTAAAACTTTAAGAGTAGCTGCTGACTTCTCTCATCCTCCCAGGTTATCAATTGTGGAAATTGGAAAGGCTAACTCCAATTTCTTTAACCCCAGAATCAGTAGCTTACCTTACAGCCTTCACAAGCATGAACTCCATAGTGGAATCCTGATGCCACATCCCCACAGACTTTACACAGTAGAACCATGCCACTAAATTCTAAGACACAAACAGACACAAAAGTGTAAAGCTGGAAGAAAAACTTCAACTGTTTTCTTTCTAACTGATTTCAATTTATTTTATTCAACTTTTAAGTACTTTTAAAAGATACATATTTCATATTTACTTTTACAATGGGAAAGAAAAATCTTTACACCAAATTAACAAATCCAAAGAAATCTTAGTTTTCTTTTAAACACAGTTTATGGGACTGCCAAAAATATCTATGAGAGCCTGATGATTTTAAACATACACTGAAATTCTATAAATCTAGAGTTTCTTTACACCATATAGATGCAACCAGAACTAAAAACAATTTTCCTCAATAAGAATTAAGAAGTCAGATAAAAGAGTCAATCAACAGAGGTGTAAACAGATGTCTCCACAGGCTGCTGTATGATACTCAGTTCAATTCACCTACAGGCACCATTCCCCCCTGTATCAGCCAGTCTTACCTCCACACTCACTCAGGGGTCCAAATTCCACCACTCATTTAGTTATCCCAATGCTGCTTTGTTTTCTAATCCCAAATGTTCCCAGCTCCAACAGCATGAAAGCAAACCCCTTCCCATAACAAGTACTCTGTTTCAGAAACCAGATTCAGTACCAAGAGTCCAGAAGAAAGGCAACTGTGAAAATGTGGTAAAAGGGGATACCCTAAAGGAAACATGGGCAGGCAGAGTGCATATCATGTATCTTGCTCCATGGCAAGAACCAATTATGACAACCCCTAGGCTGTAACTTTCAAAATCATCACTGATTTCTTACCTAACTACTAAACTATGATTACCCAAAAGGGGGTGAAATGACACCCAAATGAAAAACTGATAAAATAAACCCCACCTGCAATTAATGGCACCAACCTTTGAAAACTAAAGTAACTTACTTGTCACTCCACTATGACTCTTTGTCATCCCAGGTGCACTCGATTTGCTTGTTTTCATAGAACAATCTATTCGATCATTCTTCAGGATGCCATCAATATTGGAGAGATCACCATTTTTGGGATTACCGTTGTTATCAGAATTTGAGCTATTTGGAGAAGATGGAACAGAGGAGGAGGAGGACTGGAAACTGTTCTCAGAACCCTCACTGTGACAAGAGGCAGGGCTAGAGGCTGAGCTGGAAGAACTGATATAGGCAATCACACCTCCTAGAAAAGAGGGGAGAATTCACATAATTAGATACATGACAATATGTTTTCTATTTTTCCAAATCTGAATAGTAAAGTCATTAACTTTAGAAACAGGTTGCTGACTAAATATCCACTCACCCTTAAAAGGAGAAAGTAACTAATTTCCTTATTTCCCCACTATTCTTCCTGCTTCCACAAAGTTCGAAGCACAATCATTTCCACTAATTCAAAAAATAAGAAGGTCTTACTGGCTTAATTATTCTGAGCACACCAAGATCCAAACCTAAAGCTTTTCATTTTCTAGGGTTTTTTTTTTTTTTTTTAAATCTTTTCCTAAAAGGAATGAAAAACCTTCCTGACTACATAGCTTAGAGTAAACAAACTTTTTCTCATAATAAGTCTGCTTCTGGTCCTCTCTTTGCCTCCTTCATTATAGTGACACAATCCTACAAACAATGAGTTCATTTGCCTCCCCCAGCACTTGGCTAAAACACAGGTTAACCAAGAACAGATGTAACATTTGGAACTCCAGATAATTTATGTCAAAATGGGGAACTTTCATAGCTATTGCTCCCAGAATATTTCCTAAAAGATCCCTGAAAACTTCTATGACTACCCACTAATCACCAGTTCCACGATCCCCCTTCCCCACGGGCTTCTGCCACTGGACTTGCAGACACACTTATCTGTAAACAGCTCTTAAGGAATCCAGACTCACCACCTGTTCTTCTGACTTGCTATTTACAGTAAATGTTAAAAGAGGCTGAAAGAATGCATGCTATAAGAGAATAACATTAAGGCTGATGCTAATTCTCTCTCCACAGAGCTACTCTCAAAACACTACCCACAACTGCACCAATATAACCTCCACAACCCTGGTGAAAACTGGTCTTGGCCTCTTAGAGACTGTAAACCTCCCAGGTTAAGAAACAGTATTTAAAATTATTCTTAGAGTATAATTTCAAACATCTTCTGTCAAAGACATAAAATGCTGCAAGAATAATCTCATAGCCAAATATATTATTTTTCCAAATCCCAGGCCAAACAACTAATTCTCATCTTTTCTGCCAAGATCTACTGTGGTTTCTTTTCCTCTTCCCTCTATCATCAACAAACATTTATGGGCTTGGGCGCCTGGGTGGCTCAGTTGGTTAAGTGACTGCCTTCGGCTCAGGTCATGATCCTGGAGTCCCGGGATCGAGTCCCGCATCAGGCTCCCTGCTCGGCAGGGAGTCTGCTTCTCCCTCTGACCCTCCTCCCCCTCATGCTCTCTGTCTCTCATTCTCTCTGTCTCAAATAAATAAATAAAATCTTTAAAAAAAAAACAAACATTTATGGGCTTTTTCGATGTGCATCAGATACAAAGGTAAAATTATCTCTCTTCTATCACTGTCCTGAGCTCTTATTTAAACCTACTATTTACCTGTTTCCATCTCTTTCTCAACTAGCCTATAAGCGCCTAAGTGCACAGTGTGTCTTAATTTTCTATACATGCTTTACAAGTAATAAGCCTGCCATAAATATTTTTAAGACCTACTTCTCTGCCTTTGTGAAGCCCACGTTTAATAGTATGGACAGGGTGCCTGGGTGGCTCAGTTGGTTAAGCGACTGCCTTCGGCTCAGGTCATGATCCTGGAGTCCCGGGATCGAGTCCCGCATCGGGCTCCCTGCTCAGCGGGGAGTCTGCTTCTCCCTCTGACCCTCCTCCCTCTCATGCTCTCTGTCTCTCATTCTCTCTCTCGCAAATAAATAAAATCTTAAAAAAAAAAAAAATTTTTTTTTAAATAATATGGACAGATCCCAAGTATCATAAAACATTACTAGAAAGTCACAAGCAAAACAGGGCATTTCTGACAACAATCTAGATAACTATACAGAGTAATAACGGAAAGTTCTGCACATTCCCTAAGTAACAACTGCAATTTAAGCATTCACTCTGAAATAAACTTCTCTGCTAATGAAAAATGATTCCCCAATCTTTTTTTTAGATAAAAGCCATACTTTATAACTACACACACACAGCAAAATGCTGAGGCCAAAACAATTCCAAAGAATAAAAAGACAAGAAGAACAAAAAGAGAAGAAAAAAATGGACAGAAGAATTTTAGGTCACTTTTAGTCTGTTTTGTTGAAATAAGATCCCAGACATGTATTTAAGTACCAATTATACATATCCAGGATGGGAAGTTCCTGAGAAGTAAAGTAAAACTGTAACTCTTACGGATTTTGGTCACAACCCAGAAGTTAAAACAGCACCTACCATGCCAAGAAAAACACAACAGTGTTCATCATACACAAATTTAATATGCATACATGCAACTAAATGTACTTGAATTTTAAAGACAAAAAATATAAATATGTGGAGAATTCCATCCACTTTTCCATTCATTAAACATATGCCTGCTATCAGTCTTGAAGTAGGAGGTGGGACTCTGGTCTTTCTAGACTAACCCACTTCCCAAATGTTCTCTTGGCACGTGCTTATCATCTTCCCAGAGTGAAGCCAGAGCTTTATGATTAGTATTAGACCTTCAGTGTGTTTCCCACCTATAAACCAGTCATTCTCAAAGTGTGGTCCCTAGATCAAGAGCATCACCTGCAAATCTATTAGAAACGTAAGTTCTCAGGCCCCACTCCAGATCTACTAAATCAGAAACTTTAATCAACCTCTTGGTGATACTGATACACAATAAAATAGTTACACAGTAAAACTGGGACTATCACAAGCCAATGTCTTTATCTGTGCTCAATGGAAGAAAATGCGACCAAGGGTAATTTTTTTTAATTTAAGATTTTAATTATTTATTTGAGAGAGAGAGAGAGTCAGAGAGAGCATGAGTGGGGAGGGGGACAAAAGGAGAGTGAGAAGCAGGCTCCCCGTGGAGCAGGGAGCCTGATGCGGGGCTCGATCCCAGGACTCTGGGATCATGACCTGAGCCCAAGGCAGATGTTCAACCAACAGAGCCACCCAGGTGCCCCACTGACCAAGGGTAATTTTGATAACAGAAATTTCATCTACTGATTTTGAAACTCCTAAAACTCCAAACACAAGGAGGAAAAACTTCCTAAGTTTGAGTTTATTCTCATCATCCAGAGAAATTATGTAAAATACGTATCATGAGAACCACCTGGTACTTTTTCAAAATACATGTTTCCAAGGTCCTGCCCAGACTAGAGAAGGCCCCTCAGGAATGACCATTTTTAATTTTTAACAAGTTCCCCCAAACAATTCTTTGCACAAAAGAATAGCTACAATCACCGAATTAAAGCACAAATTGGTTCATAGTTTTAAAAGTTGATGTTTTCATTGACTAACTGCCTGAATACCCTTAATATACTGTGAATCCAGAGAGAAACAATTTTAACTTGGAAGGCTAGCAAATGTCATGTTACTGGGTAAAACCACTGTGCCATCTGTTTTCATAAAATTTTAGAGATCTGAAGTTCACATTAGAAATTCCAGGTGTTGGGGCGCCTGGGTGGCTCAGTCGTTAAGCGTCTGCCTTCAGCTCAGGTCATGATCCCAGGGTCCTGGGATCGAGCCCCACATCAGGCTCCCTGCTCAGCGGTGAGTCTGGTTCTCCCTCTCCCTCTGTGATCTCTCTCGCTCTCTCTCAAATAAATAAGTAAAATCTTTAAAAAAAAAAAAAAAAGAAATTCCAGGTGTTAGCAAACTGCTACTTTTTTCACATGTCTACACACTCAGAATAGAATGCAAAGGAAAATATTATTCTTAGTCTTCAATAAACTCCCAAAGGAACGTCTCACAGCTATTTACCTTACTAAAGTACTACCACTTTAGGTGGTAAATTCTCTTACATCTCAAGATAGTAAAAGATGAGAAAGTGATGGTTTTCCTTAAAGTAAGACTTTCTTAGGGCCAGCATTTGAGAGAGCCACTTATGTTCACAAGATATTCTGACTACCTCACCTTAGAAATAAACTTGCAGAAATCAGAGCTATCCCAATGGCTTAATAACTGTTTTAAAACACTGACTGAGCAATGGAAGGTATTGTTGCTAACTACCCAAAATGCACCTTCTTTTCAAAACCTCCAAAATCAAACCTAAGAAAAATCACTGAGCTACTATCAATCCAGTTAATATCAATTCCTATCTTTAGGGAGTTTAACAATCCTTCTCAACAAGCATTTGTGCCAGGCATCATGGTATCAAAGATGACCCATCTAGAAGCAGCTACATGCTCCTAGCAAGACCTTCAACACTGATTTAGTTGTCTTAGCATCCACTCTTGCTACCGGACACCAATCTACTGATCTGATGGTTAGTAACCCAAACGGTCACATTTTAATTTCCTAGAAAGTTAAGGAGTACATCTAATAGTTCCTCAACCTATTGAAGAAAGGGAAGTGAAAACTGCAAGTCCTCAAGTACCTACTGAATACCAAGAATAAAGTGACACAACTTCCTATCACATTTTGACCTCACAAGTATTTACTTCGATTATCCCATTTTTCATAGGAGGAACTCAGAGCTCGGAGAGGTTTAATATAAACACTGTTACTAAGTGGCAGGGCCAGGATTGAAGGCCAAGGCCAGAGTATAAACTATTATCTCTTATGCGAAGACCTGTGCAAGCAAGCCACTTTCAATCTCTCTAAAACTGAATCACCTTCTATAAAATGGGAATATCTGCTAGAGTTATTACAAGACCGAAATGGTGTTCATAAAAGGGGATTATTAAAGTGCTTTTTACATACATGGTTTTTGATGATAAAGCAAGAAAGGTAAAATCCCCGAACCAGCAAGTCCCAACACTTCCAGAAACAGGCAGAATGCACTTCTTAGATGCCTCAAGCTAAAATTAGCTGAAGCAGTCTTCTCTATTTTTAGTTGGAAAAAAATCCCTGGAGCTGGGCCAGGTTCCCAGGCTAGGGCTTACCCAGTGGTCAACTTCAGACAAGCCAGAAGTCAATATCTAATTTTATACTGCTGGGAAACACTTACTGCTCGCCATATATTGGGGTTTTCTTACCCCAATTCTAGGCTTGCCCATCACCAAAACCTTCTCACTCCCACTGCCCACCATCCTGGAAAGAATGCTTGAGTTCAACTCATGACTGTGCCTTGTGACTTAGAACAAAACATATTTACCACCTGGAAGCTTTAGTTTTCTCATTTTAAGTAGGTTACTAATAATTTCTACTCACAGGATGATATAATAGATCTAACTGAAGCACTAACCTTCCAACTGTGTCCTGAGCGTCAGGGCTCCATAGAACAACGTGGTCCCTTCCCTAAAAAGCCTTGTAGACCAACTGAGGAAACAGCTGTCTTAATCATTCATTCCAATGCAATGCGAGCACTGTTTCATACAAATTTACTGTGAACTGCTGAGGATCACACAAAAGCACTCAGGAGGGCAAAGATCAAAAGGGGCAAACACAGCTAAGGTGACAATAAGTGGGGTCTTGAAGAACATGCAAATTACTAAATGATATACCATGTAAGAGATTTAAGAAAACAAAAAATGGGATGACAAATCTGGTCTTATTTTGTAAAATACTGTTTTTGCTCTCCATGTAAATTACTGGGGGAAGGGGGGAGGGGGAAGACACAAATGTAACCTAGGGTCTGGGGGAAAAACAGTTTGACTAGCAACAAGATTGAAAGAAAGGAATGAGGAGATTAGGAGGCTTTACTAACACCCGCCCCTTTTCCATCAGCTACGACCCTATACCACTACAAATCAAGTGGATCTGCAGTTATTTCCTTTACCCCCAAGAAGACAAGACCACTAAGATGTGCATATACTATCAAATGTCATGTGGGCTTAGACCTAATACAGCATAGTAGCTTGTGCTCCCCAAGTGGACTTTGTGGATTCAAAATCTGGCTGCACCACTTGCCTGGATAAGTTAATTAACTTCAATCTACTTAGCTCTTCATCTTCAAATGGTAACAATACCTGCCTTCATAGAATTAAAGTGTGGTGTCAAAGTAGTGACACATGTAAAGGGCCTGGCACATAGTAAGTACTCCAAAGACACTGGTGAATATTATTTTACCATCATACTAAAGAATTCAAACAAAACTAACCCTCCCTATCCTTTCTTCATTCCTTTAATTTTGAGTGGGTCAAATGGACCCAGTGGTTTCCCTGGAGGTTATTTCCACACCACCTTCTGAATATCTTAACTCCGTTGACTAGTCTACTTCACTTCTAAGTCTTCCCATGATCTTGCCGTTTCTCTCTCCAACTGACTTCTTTACTGTTACTGCTCTCTGACATTTTTATTTCCAAGTTAGGAGAAATACAGGTTATAAAAACAAGAATGAACTATGTGGGAACGTCTTCCAAATTTTTAAAAATGTGAATTACAGCTATGTTATGAAGTTTGTGCAGTGAGTTATCATTTACTTTAAGGAACCTGGTATATTCACCCAAAATCTGTGACAGAAACGTATATAGTCAATTTCTGCCACTTCACTATTTCATATCTGCATTAGTCATGGATAAGGTAAAAACACAATTATGTCATAAAAGTTAGATGAAATGGTCACTGGTTGAATGTGTATTCACCACTGTACTAATACAGTATCAATCAAACGGATGGGTCAGAGGTGAGCCACACAGCACTGAATTTGACCCCACCCTAGACAACATCTGCAATTTAAGGGAAATTGAAGGGAATGCTTCCCAATGCTCCCTCTAACAGATATATGGCAGAAATTGTTAATGTACTGGATAACACCTTGAGACAGGTTGAAAATGGAGCCAAAAGGAACAAGAGAAAACTTAAAAATAATTGCAAATTCCTACACTTCAGGTCAATTATCTGCACAATGGGTGAAACCTAGCTTCAAAATAGTTCACATGTAAAGGTCCTAGTTGACTGCAAGGTTCCTGTGAGTCAGCAAAGCCAGTAAGCCACAAAAGCTGAGCCTGCCAGAGAATTCATTTGCAGCAGAATCCGAAACTTGGAACTTGGTAACTATCCAATCACTTCCACAGGAGTCTGTTCACTTCTGGCTGCTACAGCCCAAAGGGCAACAAGGATGATGATCAAAACAACACTGAGCAAGGACCAAGTAATGAGAACTGAAAATGGAAGAACTGGAGTGGTATGTTCAACAGTGATCCAAAGGAAGTTTTATTATCTGTAGCTCCAAGAGGCAAGATTAAAATCAGTGATACTGTTCCAGGAAGGTTCAAACCAGACAAAAATTTTCTAGCCTCCTGAGCTAGCCCACCTTACAAGGCTACAAATCTGGAAGAATTCATTCATGCTAAAAGCTAGGTTGAAAAAGGTTGACCCTAATAATCTCTACATTCTTATCAAGCAAAAATTTAATTCCAGGACAGATTACCCAATTTTTAAAAATTCCCTCAAAGGCTAAGGAGACCCAGAGGTAATTAAAACACAGTTAGAAAATGTCTTCATTTTTACATTGGTGGAAAACTCACAGCACATTTGTTTCGAAGCTATCGTTTTTAAAAAGTGCATATAATAACTTAAAAAACATAAACTGGCTTCTTTTTCTTAATTTAAATTCAATTAGCCAACATATAGTACATCATTAGTTTCAGACGTAGTGTTCAATAATTTATCAGTTGCCTATAACACCCAGAGCTCATCACAAACTAGCTTCTTTTGTAACCTCGCTGGCCTCAGGTGTAAGGGCCATCATTAAGGGCAGGCAAAAGGCGAGAAGGGAGCACAGTACTGTTCTGTGACATTGTAACAGGAAATATAACTAGAAAAATATTGATAAAGCCAAATTCTGTGGATCAGGTTCAAGAAAGGTCGGCAACCAATGCGTTTAAAAAAAAAATCAATTTAGGGGCGCCTGGATGGCTCAGTCGTTAAGGGTCTGCCTTCGGCTCAGGTCATGATCCCAGGGTCCTGGGATGGAGACCCGCGTCGGGCGCCCTGCTCAGTGGGGAGCCTGCTTCTCCCTCTCCCACTTCCCCTGCTTGTGTTCCCTCTCTCCCTGTGTCTCTCTCTGTCAAATAAATAAAGAAAATCTTTTTAAAAAATCAATTTAAATAAACAATGACCAGTCTTTCATAAAGTCTCGGGGTCACTTGGGATCACCTGAGTCATCCCGACCCTACGTGAGCTGAAAGATTAGCTATGGGTGTGCCTATAGGCTCCCAGCCCGAGGGGATTTTCGAGCCTTTTTTATGACCGTGTGTAAGATAGGTCACGTCCTAGAGCAACCATTTTTCCTGGAAATACTGAAGCAGCATCATAACAAGGGCAGGTGCCGTCCCAGCTACCAGGCATTGCTCAGGATCTAAGCTCCTCAGAGCTCCGAGGGGTCTCGCTTTGAGGAAGCACCAAGTCTTCCCCAAGAAACCCGCACTTCTTCCTCAGTGTCCGCAAGGTCTGGGGCCCAAGCAGTCTGCCTGGCCCCGGCTCTGCGCGTCGAGGTCACCTCCCCGACCGTAAGGCGGCAGCCGGTGCACTGCGGCGTCCGCGCCCACTTCGGGACCGCCCGGGCGCGGGGTCCAGCACGCGCACGCGCGGCCTCCTCCGCAATGTGCAACCCCGCGGGGGAGGAGGGAATCGCGGCCACGTCACAGCCCGGAGGGTTCCAAAGGGGCGGGGCCTCCCGGGAGGCTGCGGCGCTCCCCGCCGGCGCGCGCGCACCCGCCCCCACGTGTCCCTGCGGCCCCAGGGAATATGGGTCACCGAGCCGAACGGCCTCACGTGTCCCCGCCCGCCGCCGCCGCCTCAGCGCCCATTATGTAATGCCGCGTCACGCGCCCGCCCAGCCAACCGGCGCCCGCGCCGCGGAACGTAAACACAGCGCGCACGTGGCTCGCGCGGCCCGGCCATGTGAGGGGGGGGCCGGGCCGGCGCCGCGGGCCGCGCTGCGGCGTTGCAGGAAGCCGGGAGGGCGGCCGTGGAGAGGCCCGGGGGGCGACGCGGGAACCGAGCCCGAGCCTATACGCACCGCGCAGCAGCCCACCCCACCAGTCCTGGGGTCACCCCCCGCCGCCGCCGCCACCCGAAGTGCCCCAACCGGATCCGAGCGCCCCCTCCGCCGTGCCCCCACCCTCTGCAGTCCGGCTCTTACCCGCATTCACCTCCATGGTGCCCTCCGGGAGGGGACCGAGCCTGCCTGCTTCCCGCAGAAGTGGCAGCGCCGCCTCCGCCTCAGCGCCGCGCCGCCCCAGGCTGGAGGCAGCGGTGGTCGCGGGGCCCCCTCATGGGCAGGGCGGGCGGGGCGCCCGGAACCCGGGCCCCGCGGCCTGAGGGCGGGCTGCAGTGAGAGAGGGCGGCGGCGGCCGGCGAGCGGCGCTCCTCGCGAGTCCCCGACAACAAAAGCGGCGGCGCGGCGGCTTCCTGCAGCCAGCGCACCGCGGCGGCGAGGGCGGCTGACGGGGAGGGCAGCTGCGACCATGTGACCCGCGCACACACCCCCTCCCTCCGCCCGCCCCTCGGCCGGCCGCTGCGGCAACTCCGCCCCCTCGCCGCCGCCGCCGCCGCCGCTCCTCTTCCCTTCGGCTCTGGCTTCCTGTCTGCGTCCTCTTGCCCCCCTCCCCGTTCTCTCCTCCCCAAGTGCTTTTTCCTCTTTCCCCTCCTCCCTCCCTCCAAGCCGACCTCCCGTCTCGGACTGGGATTTCCCTCCATGTCCCCCTCCGCATTCCCCCCCACTTCCCGTGACACCTCAGGTCACCTCGGATGGTTACCAAGGACCGCCCCGAGGCGCCGAACAGACCGGCCTTTCGAGACCCCCGGCAGAGCCAACCCTCGACCTCCCCACAAGTCCCGCTCTTCTCCCGCCCCCCACCCTCCCAACAGACCGTTAAACGCTGGACTCTTTGAGGGTAGAGCCCATTTCTCTTCACTCTACACCCTTTGGGTTATTTCATCCAATCCCGTAGCTTAAATAGACGTGTTCTGAGGCTTGCATTTCAAACCGAGACCTCTCTGAGCTCCAGAATCCCACTCTCGGCAACCCTTTTGATTATGCCCCCTTGATGTCCCTTAAGCATCTTAAATTTAAGATGTGAACAGGTGTATGCACGTGTCAAAACTCAGTGAATGCACACTTAAGATTTGTGCATTTCACTTTGTATATTTTACATCAAAAGAAAAAACTGGAAATAAAGGATATGTATGCTGAGGTATGCAGAGGGAAGCACATTGATGTCTGCAGTTGAAATGTATTACAAAAGTAAGATGGGCTGATGGCATGGATAAATGGATAGAAGTAGATCTTATAAATGGGTATTCATAAAATTATTTTCCAATTTGCTCTTTGAACATGTCCAGTATAAAATGTTGGGGGAAATGTAATGTGTAAAACATTTTTACATGTGCCACACTCCTTCTGCCCCCCCCCCATCCATTACACACACACACACACACACACACTTGTTGCTTCCCCATCTCAGTCTTTACTATATTGGCAAATCTGCCAGTTCCTGAAACCAGCAAATTGCATTTCTTCTGTCCTCTGTGTGTGTGTCTCTCTGCCTTCTATACCCTATTCCATCCATTAACAAAGCTGAGCTGTTCTACCTTCGTATGTCTTCAATTTCTATCCTTCTCTCCATCAGCATTGCTGTTACTCTAGACCAAATGACCATCACCTCTTGCCTGGGCTACTGTAATAGTTCCCTAACTGGGGAGAGGGACTGTTCCTTGCATCCACCTACAGTCATTTCTCCCTCTCAGAGTGTCATTTTTCAAATGTAAATGAGATCAGATTACTCTGCTCAAAACCCTCCTATTAGCTTCCTGTTGCACTTTGAGGAAACTCAAATGCCTTAGCCAGACCTGCAAAGCCCAGCACAAGCTGTAGGCCCTGATTCTCTTTCCAAGGCTTGCCTGCCACCCTCTAAACACTGTTCTCTAACCACAGTGCTCTCTTTTCTTCCCTACCTCAGGGCTTTATCACTCTTTGTGATGCTATGCAAGAGTTCCCCAGGCTACACTTAGGAGCTTGCTTTTTCATTTTATTTATCAACCACCATCTGTTTCTGAGGCCAGTATGAGCAGTCTAGAAGGAAGAAAAGAAATCATAAAAGAGGATAACTCTCTGAAAAGGCGACATACTGTATGGTTCCAACTATATGACATTTGGAAAAGGCAAAGCTATGAAGAGAGTAAAAATATCATTAATTGCCAGGGGTTGGGGAGGCAGAGGGATGAAAAGGCAGAGAACAGATGATTTTTTAGGGCAGTAAAACCGTTCTGTATGATACTGTGATGGTGGATACATGTCAAATGTACAACCAAGAGTAAACGCTGATATAAACTATAGACTTTGGATAATTATGATGTGTCATATAGATTCATCGGTGGTAACAAATGTACCCCAGTGGTGTGGGATATTGCTAGTGGGGGAGGCTGTGTGTGTTCATGGGGACAGAATGTATATGGGGAACTCGCTATACTTTAATTTTGCTGTGGATGTAAACTGCTCTAAAAAATAAAACCTATTTTAAGATAGAGGATAGTACCATTTAAATTTGAAAAAGAGAAGACTGGAATTGAAAACAAACCATTGCAGAGGAATGTCCCTTAAGCATCTTAAATTTAAATAAATGAAATAAAATCTGTGTCCATGAGCCTCATGTTTTCAAAAGGCCACCTCTTACCTGGGAGGCATTGTGGATAACTATCAGAGGCTATAAAACTATAATCCAGTTCAGTCACCAGCCACACCACTGACCACTGAAAACGTTAGGTTCATCAGTGCCAGAGGAGGATGCTGAGCAGCATCCGAGTTGGACAGTCCCCAGAGTGCTGTAGCTGCAATGGAAATTGCCTTTTGCTGCTGTCATTCCAAGGAACCTTATGTATTAACCCTGTAGAGTCCATGGCTCAGTCTGTAGGGATTCTCAGACTATTCATAGTGGATTTCTACCTACTCCAACTTCCAAAATAATAACTCTGCTGAATGAAGTGACTGTGTCTTCAAAAGTCATCTGTTAAAAAATTGCAAATTAGGGGGTACCTGGCTGGCTCACTTGGTGGAGCATGCGACTCTTGATCTCGGGGTTGTAGGTTCGAGCCCCATGTTGGGTGGAGAGATTGCTTAAAGAATGAAATCTTTTTTAAAAAGGCAAATTATTTCCTGTGAAAGCTTCCTCATTAATCTTTATATCCCACTAACACCAGGGGCCCTGGGAAACTGAACACAGGATAGGTCAATCCGGATGTGGATGAAGAAGAGAAGGGCCTAAATATTAGAGTCCTCTAGTCCTAAGATCCAGTAAAATAGATCAAGTGAGGTACTGCTGTATGAGGACCTTGATGAAAGAGAGGTATTGGGAAAGAAGATGGAATTTTCTTTTAAGTTAAGGCCAGTTAAAAATGTCCAAGGTCATTCCTCATTTTAAAATGTTCTAATGAATAATGCTAGTTCCCAATACCATAATAACATTCCACTTTGCATTCTCTATGCCCTGGTTCAGGAGTTCTCAAACATTTTGATTTACACTTTTACAGTGATTGAAGACGACAAAGGACTTTTTT
Organism: Mirounga angustirostris; assembly: GCF_029215605.1. NCBI lineage: Eukaryota > Metazoa > Chordata > Mammalia > Carnivora > Phocidae > Mirounga > Mirounga angustirostris. The sequence continues at coordinate 137,234,247 of NW_026991709.1, read as the reverse complement.
GTCAGATATATTTATCCATATTTACCTATTAGAAATGAAAACAGAAATGTTAAAAACACAAGAATACACAACATAAATGTCACAGAGCAGTGGCATCATCACATGTCAATGGTTTTGGGGGTTTCCTCTGCCATAGCAAATTGAAATTGCCAGGCATCATGATATTTGTGATGTACTTTCTTCCAGGCTCTTTTTTTCCTTACTGTTCCAGTCAAAGTACTAGCTTCTATATCATCGCTCAAATCTGCATCAAAGTATGACTTTACTGTAAATTCAAAAATTTGTCTATACTTATTTTTTAACCAGAAAAGTAGTTTAATTGAGGTGACTGGGTGGCACAGTCAGTTAAGCCTCCAACTTGATTTCAGCTCAGGTCATGATCTTGGGGTCCTGGGATTGAGTCCCGCGTCAGGCTCCAGCATGGAGTCTGCTTGGAGTTTCTCTCTCCCTCTTCCCCTCCCCCCTAAACAAATAAATATTTTTTTAATATTATAACTAAGTAATAAACATTCAATTATGACATACATATGTATCATTAGGTAAATCATATTCTCATTTTATGTCTTCATAAAATATTCAAATAAATACAATATATCTGTGCATAGAAAAAATATCAACAAGATCAGTGATGTGTTTATGTGCAATACTAGAAATGATACACACACCCAACACACACTATAATGCAATAATAATATCTTACAAGATGCAATAGTTAAAGTGAAATATGGTCCTAGCAAAAGAGTCAAGTTTGCTTAACAGAAAAATATTTTTACACTGTTCCAGTTTTTAAATTTAAATTTAAATTATTTAAAATGGAGACGAACCATGAGAGACTATGGACTCTGAGAAACAAACTGAGGGTTCTAGAGGGGAGGGGAGTGGGGGGATGGGTTAGCCTGGTGATGGGTATTAAAGAGGGGACATACTTAATGGAGCACTGGGTGTTCTACGCAAACAATGAATCATGGAACACTACCTTAAAAACTAATGATGTAATGTATGGTGAATTAACATAACAATAAAATTTTAAAAATATTAGATAAAAATGAGGCACCTGCATGGCTCAGTTGGTTGAGCAGCCAACTCGTGATTTCAGCTCAGGTCATGATCTTGGGGTGGTGGGATCAAGCCCTGAGTTGGGCTCCGCGCTCAGCATGGAATCTGCTTGTCCCTCTCCCTCTGCTCTTCCACCCCACTCACGCTCTCTCTCTCTCAAATAAATAAATAAAATCTTTTTAAAAATTAGATAAAATTTAAATTTAGCCCCTCAGTTACACTAGCCATGTTTCAAGTGTCAAAAGTCACATGTAACTAACAGTAACCATGTTGGTCATTACAGATTTATAAGGTCTTTCTTCCTCTGTCCAAGTCATTATGATAAATTATCATTCTAGGAGTCTGTCCATGTTGTATAACTTTTCAAGTTTACTGAAACAAAATTCTTCATATTCTCTTATTAACTCTTTAATCTCTACCAATTCTAGTTTCTCATTCTTAATTTTATTTGCATGTTTTGTTCTTTAATCAGTCCTACTAGAGATGTATCTATTAGCTTCTTCAAAGATTTAATTTTTGGCTTTATTGGTTCATTATTTTTGTTTTCTACCTCACAAATTTCTGCTCTTTATCTTGATCTCCCTTATTCCATTCACTTTTAATCTGATTTTTCTAATTTCTTGATTTGGACATTTATCTCAATGTTGCTTCAGTTGACCAGAGTCAGTTTCTCTTATAACTAAAGAAACCTCATTGGTACAACGAGGTACAAAAACTGCTTTAACTCCTTCTCACCTATTATAGGGATTATTCTGGTTACTACTGCAGTGTAACAAATTATCCCAAACCAAAACTTAGTGATGTAAAATAGCAGCAATCATGGGGTGCCTGGCAGGCTTAGCCAGTGAGAAGCATCTGACTCTTGACTTCGGGGTTGTGAGTTTGAGCCCCACATTGGGTGTAGAGTTTATTAAAAATAAAATCTTATAAAATAAAATAAAATAGCAGCAATCATGTTATTATCTCTGATGGTTTCTATGAGTCAGGAATTTGGGGAGCCCCTGGTTGGGCATTTATGACTCAGAGTCTCAACACTGGCAATCAGACAGTAGGCAGATCCAGAACAGCAGGAGCCTGGAGCAGCTAGGGGCTAGCCCCTCCTTTCTCTCTCTTCAGTAGTTGCAGAGCTTCTCTACAGAGTCTGTCTATATGGGCTACTCCGGAGTCCCTCTCAGGCTTGTTGGCCTCAGGGCACTGGACTGCTTACAACAGAGTAGGCCAGGGCTCCAGTGCAAGCATTCCAGGAAATTAGGCAGCAGTTGTTTCAATTTTTCTGACCAAGTTTCCGAAGTCATACAACATCGATTTCACTGCATTATTGGTTTGTAACAAGAGAGTTACAAGCATACCCAGGTTGGAAGATAGGGCACATAGACCTCATCTCTCCATAAGAGGAACATCAAGGTCATATTTTGAATAGCATGTGAGATGGAATATATTGTTGCAGCTACCATTGCTCAAACCATTGTACAATTTTAAAAAATTGCACACATACGCAGTCCACCTTGATCTGAATACCACATTGCAGTGTCAAAAACTTTATATTTCTCAGGGTAAGCATTGTCATCCCCTCTACCTGGTAGCATTTTCTAAGTGTTGGTGTAAGGAGAAAGGATGCTCTAGAGAAAGGAATGAGTCAGATAACAAGTGGGTACAGAAAGGCCCCCACTCCACAGGATGGTTCCACTCCATTGTTTTATTCTCTGTGCATCTGAAGGTCAATAGAATAACATTCAAATACAGACCCAGTCTCTTGTCTATTCTAAGTTCTTTATTGCCCAACATCAATAGTATCTTATGGAATTGGAATGGGACTGCTCCCTCAGAGGAGAATCTAGTAGGAGAAAGGGTTATGTCTACATATAATGAGTGCAAACAATACAACATGACATGGAAACCCTGGTTGAATTGAAGTGCTCCATTGATTTGATAACATACTAAACAGAAATTTGGGGAAAAAATAAGAATGGAAATAAAGAAGAAAAAGTTTCATGGCTGTTCAACACATTAAAATGCTATGGGAAACACTTGACTGAGTATTGAGTATTGATTATCTTCAATACTCTTTATCACAGTTTGGAAAAAAATCTACAATACTTCCTCTGGGGGAAAAAAGAAACCAAAAGCACCAAATACAAAGAGCTAGCCCTAACAACAGGGAATGCTATATCACTAAAGGAACAACACATCTTGTTGACTTTCTCACTCATCTTCCCATCTGATCTTCCTACTTTTGAAAACTCATCTAACTGAGAACCCCTCCCAGCAGTGGAATCTGTCCTAGTGTGACCCCCATTAACCGAACAATCTCCTAAGTTCTCTATCCCAAATTATCAGCAACACTCAGAGGGGACTTAGAGACTCGGGTGTCTCCCTTTCACCTAGACCAGCGGCTCTCAAAGTCTACAGTCACTGGATCAGCAGCAGTGGCAGCACCACCACCACCTAGAAACTTGTTAGAATGCAATTTCTTGAGCTCCACCCCAGGCCTAATGAATCAGAAACTCTGCAGCTGGTGCCAGCAATTTGTGTTTTAACAAACCCTCCAGATGCTGCTGCTGCACTCAAGTTTGAAAACACTGCTTATGAAGCCGGTAGCCTCTACCGCCAGAGAATTGATCAGTCCTGTATTTCAGGGCTATCGGGCCATGTGAATAAGTGTATAAGGCCAGTGGCTGCCCCCTTCTAGATTTTCTGTACCATGCCCCCAAATGAGCAGGACTTGTGCCCTGTAATAGGTATATAATATGACTAGATGGTAGATGGCAGGGTAGGATTCTAAATGCAAAACCCACATTGCATGGGCTTCTGATTTCGGTTCTTCCTACAGACCCGGATGAATTTCTGCCCACAGACTCTAGGAGTAAACTGCTATTCTAATGAGTTGGTATGCTCACTGCTAGCAAGTCTTTACTAATTACCTATGGATTTATTTATCTATATTCTAGAAAGTAAATTTATTCCTAAGGCTTAGACACTTCTTTCTGGCTGTGCAGGAAAAACAAAATGTCTTAATAGTGGTAACAATAGGATTGTCATTTAAACCATAGTCAATATCCAGGACCAGCTCTTACCTTCTGAATCCATATAAAAACTCATTCCTCCTTCTCATGATGCAGTTCTTTTTTTTTTTTTTTTAAGATTTTATTTATTTATTTGACAGAGAGAGACACAGCGAGAGAGGGAACACAAGCAGGGGGAGTGGGAAAGAGAGAAGCAGGCTTCCCGCCGAGCAGGGAGCCCGATGCGGGGCTTGATCCCAGAACCCTGAGATCATGACCTGAGCTGAAGGCAGTCGCTTAACCAACTGAGCCACACAGGCGCCCCCTCATGATGCAGTTCTATAGAAGAAAATTGGAGAAGACTACCTTACCATGTGCATCATAACCAAGAGACTGCATACTGATTTTTCATATGTCTGGATTCCATTGTTTTAAGGCACTGTGTTGGGACATCCAAAGACTTTACAATTTGTGACTAACATATTAGGCTTTTGGACTAGTAATGATCTTTTATGTATGGGTCTTCTCTCAGTCTTAGAAGAGAGGCCAAATGTAATTTTTTTAGATTAAGCCAAGAGGCACATAGGTTTTTTTACTACGTCACTATTCAAAGTGTGGTCCTGGACGAGAAGCGTTAGCATTACCTGGGAGCCAGAATCTCAAGCCCCACCCTAGAGTTACTGAAACAGAATCTGCATGCTAACAGGAGCTCCAGGTGACCTATCTGCACAAAGAAGTTTGAGAAGCCCAGCCATACTACACCTGGGAGACAGAGGCTTTGCAGCAGGAGTGTTCTCTGGAGGGAAGTGGTAGGTAGCCTTCTCAAGATGTCCCCCAATGACCCTTGCCTCCTGTTAGTCACTACCTTGTGTAATCCCCTCCCCTTGAGTGTGAACTGTACCTATGAATTGCTTCTAAAAATAGACTATGGCAGGAATGCCTGGGTGGCTCAGTCAGTTAAGTGTCTGCCTTCAGCTCAGGTCATGACCCCAGGGTCCTGGGATCAAGTCCTGCATGGGGCTCCTTGCTCAGCGGGGAGCCTGCTTCTCCCTCTCCCCCTCCCACTCCCTGTGTTCTTTCTCGCTGACAAATAAATAAATAAAATCTTAAAAAATAATAAGAAATTAAAAATAAAAATAGACTATGGCAAAAGTGATGGTATGTCACTTTTGATATTATGTTATAAAAGACTGAGACATATCCTGCTCACACTCTCTCCCTGACTCTTCTTACCTGCTTACCCTGATCAAGCAAGATGCAAGGCTTCGAGCTGCCCTGGAGAGATTCATGTGATAAAGAACTGAGGGTGCCTTTGGCCAGCAGCCGGCAAGGAACAGGATCCTGCCAACAAGCACATGCATGAACTTGGAAGTAGATCTTTCCCCAGCTGAGCCTTGAGACAACTTCAGCCACACCCAACACCTTGACTGCAAGACACTAAAGCAGAGAACCCAGCTAAACTGCATGCAGATTTCTGATCCACAGAACTGTGAGGTAACAAAGGTTGTTTTAAGCCTTTAGGTTTTGGGGTAATTTGTTACTCAGCAATCGATGACTAATAACAAGCAGGAACCAGTAGATCAAGGATATCAAAAGTCCAGATATCATCGAGACTCCCCGGAAGTCACAGGGACCTAACAGACGATTAGATAAATATAGGCAGAGTTAAGTACCTAAAGAAGATTATCATTGAGTCCAAGATGAGTAGTGAGACGAAAACTGGGATTCATTGAAAGTTCACATAAGTGAAGCAGCAGGGCCCATCTAACACTCTACAATGAAGCTTTAAAGTCAATGGGGGATCCCAGAGCTCCCCAAGGTCCACACACATACACAATCAGTATCTAATCAGCTTTTAATGCTTCACTCAAATATAAACAGATAGCAATGGATCACTAGACTTTTGAAGGAAGATTCTACCATGATGGAAAGAAAATAGAAACTAAGAAACAATACAAGAAGCAATTTTCTTTATTATTGGAGAGATAAGACAGAGCATCCAAGGGAGTGGAATGCTACGAAAAAGGCATACAAAACACGTAAGAGTTCTTGAAAATTAAAGGCAATTTACAAAATAGAAAAAGTATTAGAAAAGTTAGAAATCAAGGAAATCACCATTAAGCAGAACATAAAGACAAAAGATGGATATTAGAAACTATTATTATTTACTTATTTATTTTTAAATATTTTGTTAAGTTTTATTTATTTAAGTAATCTCTACATCCCACATGGAGCTTGAACTCACAACCCTGAACTCAAGAGTCACAGGCTCCACAGACCGAGTCAGCTGGGTGCCCCAGAAGTGATTGTTTTTTAAACTTAAAGATTAATCCAAGTGCAGGAGTTCCAGAATGAAAAATATCAAAGAAATAATTGAAGAGAGTTTCCCTGGAATTAAATGAAAGGGTTGCCAGATTAGAATACACATAGATTATCCTGCACAACTAATGAAAAAGAAAAACCTTCAAGGCATGTCATGATGAAACGTCAAAACATCAGGCATAAAAAGATCATAAAAACATCCTGAAAGAAAGATCAGATCACATACAAAACAATAGAAATTTAAATGTCATCAGACTTCTTAACAGCATCATTGAATGCCCCAGGAATGCCTTCAAATTTTGAGATAAAAATACTTTACCTCAAAACTCAGCCAAACCATTAGTCAGATACAAAGTTAGGATAAAGATATTTTCAGACAGGTAAGTGTTCAAAAAACACCCCTTCTATACACCTTTTCTTAGAAAGTCACTAAGGTGATATAACATAGACAGGGAGAAGAGAGGGAAGAAAAATGTGCATGTTTATGCGTATGTGAGTGCACAAGCATGTGGGTGTGCTAACATACCTACACATATGAGAGGTACCAGAAAAGGGGATGCATGTGACAGGAAAGCGTTATTTAAATTCTCATCTTCCATAATAGCAAGTCAGTAGATAATACCTAAAACATATGAATAAAAAAAAATAGCATTTTTAAGGATCTGATGAATGATGGGGAAGGATGGGGCAAGGAACCACTGTTACTCATCATAAGCCTTGTAGTACTATTTGACTTCTTAAATTGTGTGAATTTATCAGTTTGATGAAAATTAAAATTACTTTGAAAGCAAAAACCGGGGGTACCTGGTTGGCTCAATCAGTTGAGCATCTGCCTTCGGCTCAGGTCATGATCTCAGGGTCCTGGGATTGAGTCCTGCATCAGGCTTCCTGCTCAGCGGGGAGTCTGCTTCTCCCTCTCCCTCTGCCTCTCCCCACCACTCATGCTGTCTCTCTCACTATCTCAAATAAATAAATAAATAAATAAATAAATAAATAAATAAATAAATAAATAAAAGCAAAAACAGGGGTGCCTTGTGGCTGTCGGTTAAGTGACAGACTCTTGATTTCAGCTTAGGTCATGATCTCCCAGTCGTGAGATCAAGCCCTGAGTTGGACTCCACACTGGGCAGGCCTCTGCTTGAGAGTCTCTCTCTCTCTCTTCCTCTGCCCCGGCCTCTGCCCCTCCTTCTCCACCCCTGATGCTCTCTCTCTCTAAAAAAAAAGGTAAAAACCATCCAACTCCCCTTAAACACCACAATCTTCCAAAATAATAGAAAATATCTACAGCTGAATTATAGCTGCTCTTAGGTGTCTGAGCTGCTTTTTCACTGGTCCCATGTCTGGTCAGGATATTACTAATAAAACCGTCTCTTTCTCTCTTCCAAGTTAAAAGAAAGAAGAATGCTTTGACCCTATAATTCCATTTCTAGGAATCTATGCTAACAAAATAATTCTCAATACACAAAAATCTTTATGTGAAACAATATGCAGCACTGTTTATATATTATTGCAAAACTGGCAAAATTACCCAACCAGAAGAAAATTCCCCTTGCCTTTAAAAAAGAATATTTATGAAGATGAGGCAATAATGTGAAAATGTTGACAATCTAATGTAAGTGAAAAAATCAGTATGAAAAAACGCATATGAAGTAATATAACGATTTTTTAATCCTATGCATTAAAAAAAGAATGGAAGAATACATCAAAAGGTTTAACAATGGTTTTGTTTTGATGACGATAGTATAGATATTTTTTCTTTTTGTGCATTATCAAAAAATTTTAAAATTTTTGTCTAATATTATAATGAAAATATTTGAAAATATGAATTAAAATTAATATTTATGTTAAAAATGTTTTTGGAGTTTACCATTTTGATTCTGCCAACTTGGCCTTAATGTTTTTACCCAGTGAATTTTTTTAATGGCAGTCATTTTAAACTTATAGATAGTTGACTCTTTGACAACTTTATGAATACAAACCACAATTACACTAATACTGATAAATTTTCAGCAAGAAAGTATGAACTAGAGAAATCCATCAGGCCAACGTGACTTGAATAATTTATTATTGAACAAATCAATAAATTATCAATTTTTTATATGGTGAAGTTAAACTATTTGAAGTAGTTCCCATTTTCATTTTGGTTTGTTGGAATTATTTTCATAAACATCAAACTTTTCCCTAAAATTCTTATAAAAAAATAGCTGATTCATTGTTCAGTTTTTTCTCTTTCTTTCTTCTCTTTCTTTCTTTCTTTCTTTTTTTTTTTTTTTCTATTTGGCCAATCAGAGCTTCAACCGTTAAGCTTTCTTCTTTTTTTTTTTTTTCAAGATTTTATTTATTTATTAGCAGGGGGAGCAGTAGAGGGAGAGGGAGAAGCAGACTCCCTGCTCAGCATCCTGGGATCCCAGGACCCTGGGATCATGACCTGAGCTGAAAGCAGACATTTAACTGACTGAGCCACCCAGGCACCCCCCATTAAGCTTTCTTTCAAGAACTTATTTCTTCCAAGTCCATCTGCCTTATCAAATTTTGCAGATTTTTCAGTTTGTCAAGATTTAATTCTATTATTTTTGAGTCAATAACAAATCTTACCATGTTTAATTTCAGCCATTGTAAGTTTTATTTTTACCATAATATTCATTATGAATTTGATTTTTTAAAGCCTGTTGGTTTCTGCTTTTTTAAAAAAATCTAACTCATGAAAAAATGTGATAAATTCTCCTCAGATATTTCAGGATTTGTACAAAGTTCATGACTGGGCAACTCCACTGTTGAACAAATGTCCTAATCATTTTTCCCATTTTGAACTGAGTCTCCAAGCTGCTGATCAAGAAAAAGGTAAAGTCCCAGTCAAAATGTCCTACTTCATAAAAATCAAATAACTAGAAACGACAAGATAATATTTATCATTAGCACTTTTAGATACCTACTTTATATCAGGCACTACAGTAAGTCCTCAGGATGAAATGATGCTAGTCTCTACTCAGACAACTCTAGGGCTTTTAATGAAGGAGGACTACTACAGTCTTCATAATATGCTCATTAAATTGGATATATTTTTTTAAAAGATTTACTTATTTATTTTAGACAGAAAGAGATAGAGATATAGAGGGGGGCAGAGAGAGAATCTCCAGCAGACTCCCCACTGAGCATGGAGCCCCACGACGGGCTCGATCTCACAACCCTGAGACCATGACCTGAACTGAAATCAATTCTGATGAGTCTGATGCTCAACCAACTGAGCCACACAGGTGCCCCTAAATTGGATATACTTAATGCATTGGTTAAATTGGATACATTTAATCTTTTTCCACAGTTGATATTTAAGACTTTGCCAGTAAGCAGATAACTACAATGCTGCATCACTTCCCTGGTTCACCTCGTTTTTCTCCATCCTGACATCAAGGCTCCAGTTTAGCCCCCACCAATAATCTATTCTGAGTGATCTTTTTTAAAATCTCAAATTATGTCATCTCCCTGCTTAAAGCCCTCCGATACCTGTTCATTTCATATAGAATAAAACCAAGGTCTTTCCCATGGCTTAGAAGATCCGGCATGACCCAGCCCCTGCCTCTGTCTCCGACCTCATCTCCCTCCTCTCTCTCCCTAACTATCCTTCCATCCCTGCTTCATTGGCCTCCTTTCTTTTCCTCTAGAAAATCAGCTTTTCCTTCTTGCCTGGAATGACTTTCCCTCTGGTCACCACATGGAGTCACATTTTATCCACACTTTATCTTTTTTTCCTTCTGGAGACTTCCCTGATCCCCATTTAATGCCTTTCCATTCTTGTTCCACAATTCTTGTCACTATCTGAAATTATTTTATTCATTTACTTGTTTATTGTCCCCTCTACTAAAATATGGGATACATGGAAGCAGGGGCCCTGTCCATCATGGTCACTGGTGTATTCCATTTGCCTGACACATGGCTGTTCCTCAATAAATATTTGTGAAATGAATGAATAAATGATGTGTAGGAAGAGCTATAATAGAGGAGTGAAACACGTGTCATGGAAGAGTCAGAAATGCCATGACTAAAGAGTAGGTTTTGTTTGGATGATGAGTAGAAGTTCAGATGGTAGAGGGCAGGCAGTTGAGAAGGGGGCCAAGTGGAAGAATGGAGAAGAAAGGAAGATACAATAGATCCCGGAAGATGAAGTCTGTGTAGAGGTGACCAAATGAGAAAGAAGGAACAGGTGTACTGAGGAATGAGATCAATATGGTTGAAACCTGAGTTGTTTCATTCCTGCCTGACAAAGACACTGTGGTCAGCAGAATAATGGTCCCCAAAGATGTCCGCATTCTGTATCGTGATTCCCCAGAACTTGTGATTATCTTAAGTTACGTGAGGAGGGAGAATTACGGTGCGGATGGAATAAGGTTGTTCATCAGCTGACCTTAAACTAAAGAGATTAGCCTGGGGGGCCGATGTAATCACAGGGGTCCTTTAAATGGAAAAAAGCAGGGCAGAAAGTCAGTGTCAGTGTGATGCAGGCTGAGAAAGACCACGCAGGCCATTGCTGGTTTTGAAGATGGAAGGGCTGCCACAAAACAAGGAATGCGGGCAACCTCTAGAAGTTGGCAAAGGATCTTCCCCTAGAGCCTCCGGAAAAGAATACAGCCCTACGGACGCCTCGATTTTAGCCAAAAGAGATCCACTTTGGACTTCTGACCTCCAGACCTATAAATTAATAAATTTGGGTTGCAATATGACGCCAAATTTGTGGTGACTTGTTATAGAAGCAATAGAGAACAAATACAGACACCATGAAGTCACTCAGGTAAAATGAGGAAAGGAAAAACAAAGCTCCCAGCTAGTTTTGAGTTTATGGACTGGTGAGTAGAAAAGGTCTGGTAAGCAGTAGAGAGACTGCATTCTACTCTTGGAATGCTGACTGCACGCAGTTCATCTTTGTTTGCACAACATGTGAAAACAACCTGAAGAACTGAGAAATCCTTAAGAACACCTTCAAAGCACAGAGGGAAAGAGCAGGTGAATGAGACGGGGAAAGGAGCCTGCTGAGTGATCACTATTGCTTTCCCTTGTCATCCTTTCAAGATTCAGAAATCATTTATTACATGGATCTCTTAAGCAATCTTTTATAGATTCTAAAAAATCTACTAGGTACTGAGTCTTCTGATATTCTCTGAATTTTTTTTTTTTTTTGAACTAGAGAGAAACTGGATGCTTTCATTTAAAGGAGGGAAAAAAAATCTCTGAAGAATGTTTTGTTTTCTCAGGAAGATGGGCAAGCTGTGAATAATCACCATTGTGGTTAGCATTAATTCTTGCAGAGTTGATCCTTATAGGTCAACCAGATCCCTTTCTTTTGCTTTATAAATTGAGCTGAAATAGTTCCTGCTGACCCGAGAGTGCTGGCTGGCAGCCCAAAAGCACCACCCTGCAGGCCCTGTATAATGAGACAATCCACAGGGCTGATCTCAGCATAAATAAAAGTTCAAGCTGGGACTTAAATTTTTAACACATTGCAGTATGAAAGCAAAATAGCCAGAGGAACTGCAACGGAATGACATCATTCAAATCACTGAATAAGCATTTAATCATTCAAAGAACCAATATCATAAAAGACATGTCATTATGACAGCATGGCCCACAGCTGCCTACAATGGATGTTTCCTTCTTACTTTATACCCAGGACAAAACATAAGGAGACAATTACATTTGGTGTTCTGTTTCGGTTTATTGGAGTGCTTTGTTTGGGGGCAAAGAAAGGTGAGAAGATGTTTGGTTTTCCTTTGTAGAAAAAAGTTTCTGCACGTAAAAGGTAGAAGGAAGGAAGGAGCCAATGATAAACACACACACACACACACACACACAAACCCTCCCCATTTCTTTTGGACTAATATTGAAGTCAGGTCATTACTTTGCCATTCTTTGGTGAGCTAGATTTAGAAATGTCTCAGGAGCATTGTTAATATTTGTAATATGAATATGTAAATTTCAAAAGGCAAAAAATTGTATTCTCATACAAATATTTATTAGGCTGCTAGGATACACCTTATTAAACTCTTGGAAGCATTGTTTAACAAAAGTGAAAAAGTGTTACGTGGTATGAAACTAAACATATTCTATTTTTGAATTTTCATTATTTGTGGTTACATATTCATGACTGTGCCACACCCCTAGATTTTCCTTCTTCAAGTTAATGACTTATCCTAGGAAAAATGAAGGAATAAGTAAAAACAGGGCAAAACATCTTAAGCCAGATGTTAGCAGTTGAACAATAATTTTGTACATTTTTAAGTACATTTTTGAAAATTCATAAGCATGCAAATTTAAAAATGAATTTACTAGCTTGCAAAAACATTTGTTCCTTAACACTGTTTGTTAAACAACACAACTCCTCTAACAGCTTATGAGTAAGTTCCCCTTAAATCTAACAGAAAAGGTCAGAAGAAAAGACCATCTTTGGAAGTGATTAATAACACACTTTAGTGCAAAGCATGTTTCTCAACCTTTTTTTCATTATCACCCACCTAAGGGAAAAAATAAATAAATATAACTTAAATGCTCCCTAATGGGAGAAATGAAGTACTAAGGAACAGGAGTTTTTCAGGTGGGGTTGAGTTTTGAAGGGCCACAAACTACTGTAATATCTGTATTTTTGCCCCTTAAAAAACAATTTTCACTTCCTGGGGGGGTGCCCCTTTGAGAATTCATGGTGTAAAGAAAACAAGACCAAAAAAAGTAAGGGCTGGGGTGTCCAGAGAGGAGTAGAGGGGAAGGAGGAAGAGGTGGAGGAGGGAGGATACAAAAACTCTTTGAATGTGGGCAGTTATCCCCCTAACCCCATGTATTATATAAGCTGATACGTGTGTACAGCAGATTTTTCCCAAGAGTGGTGCTATTGACATTTTGGGCTGGATAATCCTGTTGTGACGGGTGTCCTGTGCATTATAGGGTATTTAGCAGCATCCCTGGCTTCTCCCCACTAGATGCCAGGACCAAACCTCCCAGTCCCCAGTTGTGACAACCAGAACTGTCTCCAGACATTGACAAATGTCCCCCTGGTGGGGGGGAGGGAGAGGAGGGAAATTGCCCCCATTGAGAACCACTAGTGATTTACAAACTGACAACAGAAAGGAGAACTAGAGCTCTGGGGTGTGTGGTAGGAGAGAGAGTAACTTCTGTGGGTGAGGTTAAATGACAAATGGAGAGAGCAGAATAATACTGTATTTGTTTCTTATTGCTGCTGTAACAAATTGCCACCAACTTAGTGCTTTAACAATGCATATTTATTACCCAACAGTTCTATAGGTCAGAAGTCCAACCAAGGTCTCACTAGATTAAAATCAAAGTATTAGCAGGGCTGCATTCCTCTCTGGAGGCTCTTGGGGAGAATCCCTGTTTTCTTGCCTTTGCCAAAAGCTGTAGGAGGCTGCCCACATTTTTTGGATTGTCCTCCCCTTCCATCTTCAAAGTCAACTACGTGAAGTCAAATCCTTCTCATGTGCCCATCTCTTGGACACCCCTGCTTTTCTGCTTCCCTCTCATATTTAAAGGACCCTTGTGATTACATTGAGCCCACCAGATAATCTCCCCATTTCAAGGCTGGCTGCCTAGCAACCTTAACTCCATCTGCAACCTTAATTCCCCTTTGCTTTGTAACTTAATATATAAATATCACAGGATTCAGGTATAAATATCACAGGATTCAGGACATGGACGTCTTCAGAAGGGCCATTGTTCTGCCTACCACAAATGCATATGGAACAATTCCATTAATGTTCATATTGCTGACTTCTGCCATAGGAAAAAAAAAACAAAACAAAACCCTGCTTTGGAGGAAGAAGCAAGAGGGGAACACACTCCAAGTTCCTTCTGTTTCCATTGAGAGGTACCTGCAATCTTCTCCATTTCTTTATAAAACAAAGGAAGTTATTTCATGGTAGGTAATAATATATAATCCTTACATGGGTTTGTTTTGTTAAAGATGTACACTTCAGCTCACGAAATTGCAGGTGAAGACAGGGACCTGCAGATATAATTTGGTATAGAAGTTTATACAAATGACTGGAATTTCATTGTGTGATTTCTTTGTTTATTAAACACCTGTTTATTTAGGCTTATTTTATAGGCACTCTCACAATAGCTATTATTAAAGCCTGCCTCCTGGGACTAACTCAAAACATCCCTTGAAAAGCCTTCTGTATCCATAATCACGTCTGATGTTTCCATTTAGTTGTGAGTTTTCTGGTCCATAAACGCACCACATTATAAAGAGATCAAGGGCTCTAAGCCATGTTCCTTTCCAACCATCTGTAGTCTATTGGCTTCGGGGTAATATGGCTCATAGAGGTTCTTACCAACTCTCATCTCAAAATTAACCTCTCCATTTACAACAACTTTAAAAAACAGAGTAGACTCCACTGACTAATCCACTGACTAATAACTAGTATTATAGCGCCAGATAAACACCAGATAGAAAACTCTGTCTCTGCCCAGTTCCCAGAAGAAGGAAAAATGAGATAGTCTTTGGGGCAAGGAAGCAACAGTGCATTTTTGAACTCACTGGGTAGTTGAGGGCGAGAAGACAGATCTGGGTCTCATACCCCTTTGATACTTTTTGGAAGCCCACTCCTGTTCCCCACTTCCCTCCCTCACTCTCTCCCTCTCCTTCCTTTCCCTTTTTCGTTTCCCTTCCCTCCCCCTCCCTTCCACTGCTATTTATTGAACGCCACAGTGGACAAAAAGAGACAAGAAACCTAGCTGCACCAGACTTACGACTTCTGGGGGTGAAGGTGGCCAGATAAACAGTAAATAAATAAGTAAAACGCGAGAAATGTCAGATGGTGCTGTTATGGGGATAAAATAAATAGAGAAAGGGAGAAGAGGGAATGCCAAGGGCAAGGATGAGGGAATTTTAAATTTTAAACAAAGGGTCCAGGAAGGTCCCCCTGAGAAGGTGACATTTGAGCAAAGACTTGAAGGAAGTGAGGGAGTGGGTCATGTCTTTGGAGGAAGAACATTCTGGGTAGAGAGAACAGCCAACGAAAGAGCCTAAAGCTGGAGCACGCATGATTGTATTTGAGGGCAGCAAGGAGGCCAATGTAGCTGCAAAGGCAGGTACAAGGAAAAAGAGTGGGAAATGAACCCAGGGAGGTAACTGTGCCCCAGGTCCCTGGTAAGAGTGAGACTCAAAGGCAGTGAGTGCGTTCCTCTGTCTCGGGGGGCATTTTGAAAATTGGTGGGAGTGTTTTTGATTGTCACAACAATGGCAAGGGTGGTACCCACATTTCATGGAGGCCAAGACTGCCAGAGATCCTGCAACTGTGTGGGACAGTCCCACTCAATGGGGAATCGTTCTGTGCTTGACACAACTTCCAAATGTCTTGCCACAGTGACAGAGGGGAAAGAAAATTGTATTTTATTATATGAGCCTAGAACTTCGTTTCACATACAAACACAAACTACTTTTTGTACGCTTTTAATATATACCATATTTTCTGGAGTGCAACTACTTTGTGAATGAAGGGAAGGTTGTTGTTTGTCTAGTTTGGAACTTTATCAAGATTTTTTAAACAGTTCAGGAATCAGATCATTGATGGCAACACTGTTCATGGTATTCGAGTGGCCGAGAGCATACACACTTGTATCAGGCTATATTTACAGTCATTCTGCATACAGGTATAAACACCCTCTTATCACTTCATTATATCGTCTGACCTATAGGTAGAAATTTACATATATGTAGAAATTTACATATTGACATACATATTGTTTCATTATAGATTACTTTTATATTTCCTTTCTTTACAGTTTGGGCATTATATTGATTTTTCTGAAATTATATTTGTAGATTAGTTGTTATATATACATTTCATATTATGATAATAAAGAGGGCATTATAAATTCTTATTATAAAAAGAGGGTGTTGGGGCACCTGGGTGGCTCAGTTAGTTAGGTATCAGACTCTTGATTTTGACTCAGGTCATGGGTCATGATCTCAGGGCTGTGAAATTGAGCCCTGTGCTCAACTGGATTGAGCTCCACGCTGGGCGTGGAGCCTACCTGAGATTCTCTCTCTCTCCCTCCCCCTCTTCCCCTCCCCATTCATGCACATGTGCTTGCTCTCTCTCTCTCAAAAAAAAAGAGGGTGTAGGGCACCTGGGTGGCTCAGTCAGTTAAGCGTCTGCCTTCAGCTCAGGTCATGATCCTGGAGTCCCAGGATTGAGTCCCACATCAGGTTCTCTGCTCAGCGGGGAGTCTGCTTCTCCCTCTGACCCTCCCTCCTCTCGTGCTTTCTCTCTCTCACTCTCTTTCTTAAATAAATAAATAAATAAATAAATAAATAAATAAATAAATAAATAAATAAAATCTTTTAAAAAAAAAGTGTGTTGACCCCAAAACAAATAATCCAATTAAAAATGGGCAGAAGACATGAATAGACATTTTTCCAAAGAAGATGGCCAACAGACACATGAGATGCTCAACATCACTTATCATCAAGGAAATGCAAATCAAAGCTACAATGAGATGTCACCTCACACCTGTCAGAATGGCTAACTTGAACAGCACAAGAAACAACAAGTGTTGGCAAGGATGTGAAGAAAGGGGAACCCTCTTACACTGTTGGTGGGAATGAAACTGGTGCAGCCACTCTGGAAAACAGTAGGGAGGTTCCTCAAAAAGTTAAAAATAGAACTACCTTAAGACTCAGCAATTGCACTACTAGGTATTTACCCAAAGAATACAAAACCACTAATTCAAAGGCATACATGCACCCACTCCAATGTTTATAGCAGCAGTATCTACAATAGCCAAATTATAGAAACAGCCCAAGTGTCCATTGACTGATTAATAAAGAAAATGTGTTATATGTATCAATACATAGATATATATAATGGAATATATTACTCAGCCATAAGAAAGAATGAAATTTGCAACGACATGGATGGAGCTAGAGAGTATTATGCTGAGTGAAATAAATCATCAGAGAAAGACAAACACCATATGATGTCACTCATATGTGGAATTTAAGAAACAAAACAAACAAGCAGAGGTGAAAAAAAAGAGAGAGAGAGAGAGACAAACCCAGAAACAAACTCAACCAAAGGGAACAAACTGATGGTTACCAGAGGGGAGGGGGTGAGGGATGGGTGCAATAGGTGATGGGGATTAAGGAGTGCAGTTGTGATGAGCACAAGGTGATGTATAGAGGGGCGCCTGGGTGGCTCAGTCGTTAAGCATCTGCCTTCGGCTCAGGTCATGATCCCAGGGTTCTGGGATCAAACCCCGCATCGGACTCCCTGCTAGGCGGGAAGCCTGCTTCTCCCTCTCCCACTCCCCCTGCTTGTGTTCCCTCTCTCGCTGTCTCTCTCTCTGTCAAGTAAATAAATAAAAATCTTAAAAAAAAAAAAAGATGATGTAGAGAAGTGTTGAATCACTAAATTGTACACTTGAAACTAATATAACACTGTATGTTAACTAACTGGAATTTAAATTTAAAGAAGAGAGTGTTGGATCCTTTGAATCTCAAAATAGGGTGGAAACTGCTAATGTAGGAGTCTTGTAGGCCTTTTGTTCTTTTTTTTTTTTTTCTTATTTTATCTTTTACTCTGAGATTGAAAAACACTGGGGAGTTTTAAGCAAGAGTACCAGGATCTGATAAGTTTTAGAAATGTCACTCTTGCTACTTTGTGGAGAATAGATTTTAGGGAATCCCAACTCAAAGTGTAAAAGGTTTATCAGGACCCTCCTCCTATACTGCTTGGTGGATCCCTACGCTTTTATCATCGTGGCCCACCAACAGTCAGAGGGCTGCTCATCCTCTCTGCATCTCAGCTACCCCTTCCAGAAGCAGCCCACACCTTCTCCACACTCTCCATGTTCTCCTGGATCTGGGTTCTATAAGTTTTCACTGCTTGTTAGCTCCAATGCCTGTATATACATAAATATATATATAAAGTATACATATAGTTTATATACTTACATGTGTGTATATATACTTTATATACTTTTATGTATATATACTTGTATGTGTATGTGTATATATATATACTTTATTTACTTTATATATATATATGTGTGTGTGTATGTATATAATTATATATAAAATTTGTTCTGCCTTTCTAGTTGTCCTCAGAGGGAGAGCTTGTCCAGATTACCTATTCTACCAATTATAGATCCCACCATTATTAAAGGTGGAATATCTATGATTTTTTTTAAAGACTTTATTTATTTATTTGTCAGAGAGAGAGGGAGAGAGACAGAGAGCACAAGCAGGGGAGAGGCAGGCAGAGGGAGAAGCAGGCTCCTGCCAAGCAGGGAGCCTGATGTGGGGCTCGATCCCAGGACCCTGGTGGGATCATGACCTGAGTCAAAGGCAGATGCTTAACGACTGAGCCACCCAGGCGTCCCTCTATGACTTTTTTAATTAAAAAAAAAAAAAAAAAAAAAAACTCGGAGAAAAGAAATCAAAATAACATGGTTCTCTCTAAGTGGTGGAATTCAGGTAATTTTTTTTTTTTTGTATTTTCAAAATTTATGTAATTAAAAAAAAAGACTTCTTGCTTGTTAGCATTATGTTCAAGAAGTTTGAAAGTCCGGGGAGCCTTAGTGACTCAGTGCATTGAGCATCTGACTCTTGATTTCAGCTTGGGTCGTGATCTCAGGGTCATGATCTTGGGGTCATGATCTCGAGGTCATAGGATCGAGCCCCTCGTTGGGCTCCGTGCTCGGTGGAGAGTCAGCTTGGGATTCTCTCTCTCCCTCTCCCTCTGACCCTTCCCCCCCAATGCTTACTCTTTCTCTCTAAAATAAATAAATAAAAATCTTTAAAAAAAAAAAAAAAGAAGAAGAAGAAGAAGTTTGAAAGCCCAGGGGCACCTAGCTGGCTCAGTCAGTAGAGCATGTGACTCTTAATCTCAGGGGTTGTGAGTTTGAGCCCCACATCAGGTGAAGAGATTACATAAAAAAAAAAGTCCGACACATTCTAAGCATATTTAAAAATAGAAATAATTTGTACAGGTAGTCTAGAATGTGGTTTTTAGAGTTAATTTTAATGTACATTTTAAACATTCCTTTAAATGATGTGAAAAATTTAAAGTAACTTACTATTCCTTGGAATAGTCTGAACACTTGATTAGCTGAAAAGTCAAACATATATTTACTATTTATTTAAAATTAGAAGTGATTTAGGGTAAACTTGTTAAGAACACTGTCGTTTATTTTAAGATATGTGAGATTTTTAAAACATCCTTCACCTAGAAATTACAATATTTAATTGATTATTAGAAAATCATTAGGGGCCCTGGCTGGCTCTGTCAGAAGAGCATGGGACTCTTGATCTCGGAATTGTGAGTTTGGGCCCCATGTTAGGTGTAGAGATTACTTAAATAAATAAAACTTAAGAAAAAAAAAATCATTGTATATAGAAGAGACTACATGTAAACAATTATGTTTCCACTAGAGGCACAAATGTATTTTGAAACACCACATTTAAATATTTATCTAAAACTGGTAAAGTTTTAAGAAGTTCCAAAACATTGAAGGCTAAGTAATTTGTGCAAAACTGTTCCTTGACTCTATTAGACTTGAAATGTTGGCCAAAGAAATTATTGATAATGAAAATGCTTTCAGAAAAAAAATGGAGAGAAGATCATGAAAGCGCTGTAATTTTGTGAGACAGACATTGTTGGTGCTCAGCCAGAACACTTTAGATTTACCTTTTACTGCTTCTGCGTTGCCCTCCTCAGCTTCTGTGTGGTTTTGTTTCTAAGGTCCTGCACCTGGGACCTTGAGCTTCAGGTGCCACTTGCCTGCTAGGTTACGTTCTAGTGCCTGGGAGTTTACACTCTCCCCAGGTGACCCTAAGCCCGTGACAGACTGGTGCAGGAGTCTGTGAAAGCCCAGTTTTGTTCCTATGTGATGGGACAAACTCTGAGGCATAACTTACACACCAGTATTCCCCCAAGAGGACTTCTGTGATAACCACTAGCACAGGAATCCCTGATTTGGAGTCAATTTCTATATATGTCATTATTTCAGATTACAACTTCTCTAGGGAAAAAAATTCGTATAAAACTTTTTTCTAGATCATGTCAAAATGCAACAGGATTTATTTTTATACACAAGTCACATATGACATACATTGGAATTAAATATACTTTATATATTCAGAAATTTAATGTTATTAGTTTACTAAGGAGTTCTTAGGGACTGGAGGGTTAATGAGCACTAATAGTATACAGTTAGGACCATTTTTATATGATGATATATAAACTGAAAATCCAGACTTAGGGTCTGCAGAAAAAAGAGCTATTCCTGGTCTAGGTGGAAGACCAAATTATTGATTAAGTGATTGCTTGGGGAAATGCAGAATTAGAGGGCAGGAAATTGGCTCTTACGAGAAATTTCAGTCAAGCCATCATGACCTAAGTAGATTCCTTTGTTCCACTACAGAAATACTTCTCTCTAAAAAATCTGACCCAGGGGCCTGGGTGGCTCAGTCATTAGGCATCTGCCTTCGGCTCAGGTCATGATCCCAGGGTCCTGGGATGGAGCCCCGCATCGGGCTCCCTGCTCAGCAGAGAGCCTGCTTCTCCCTCTCCCACTCCCCCTGCTTGTGTTCCCTCTCTCGCTGTCAAATAAATAAGTAAAATCTTAAAAAAAAAAAAATCTGACCTAGACATCCAGACTCCAAGAATACTCCTTCTCCCAGATAGAATTGGAAAATTATTGACAAACCCTGGATTTATTGTGTTATCCATTTTACACAAGAACTTGAAGCCATGTGCCCAAGATGATTCCTGCCAGGAATTGGGAGTACAGGAGTTTGCACTCCAGCAATCTGATGCCAGCGTCCTTGTCATTAACTATTGCCCTACTAACACACAGCATCAGCTCTCATGTTGATAATGGGAGATATAAGCACAAGAGAGACTAAGAAGCTTGCCTGAGGCATCAGAATGAGTCCCAAATGGTAAAACTAGATTATCTTTTTAAAAAAAAATTACATACTTTAGGGGCGCCTGGGTGGCTCAGTTGTTAGGCGTCCGCCTTCGGCTCAGGTCATGGTCCTGGGGGCCTGGGATCGAGCCCCGCATCAGGCTCCCTGCTCAGCGGGAAGACTGCTTCTCCCTCTCCCACTCCCCCTGCTTGTGTTCCTGCTCTCGCTCGCTCTCTCTCTCTCTCTGTCAAATAAATAAATAAAATCTTTTTAAAAAAATTACATACTTTATTTTTTTAAGTTTATTTATTTACTTACTTATTTTTAGTAATCTCTATACCCAATATGGGGCTCGAACTCATGACCTTGAGATCAAGATGCTCAGGGTGCCTGGGTGGCTCAGTTGGTTAAGCGTCTGCCTTTGGCTCAGGTCATGATCCCATGGTCTCAGGATTGAGTCGGGTTCCTGGCTCAGTAGGGCGTTTGCTCCTCCTTCTGCCCCTCCCCCTGCTCATGCTCTCTCTCTTTCTCTCTCTCTCTTTCAAATAAATTTTTAAAATCTTAAAAAAAAAGAGTCACATACTCTTCTGACTGAGTCAGCCAAGCTCCCCCAAACTAGATTACCTAGTTGGATGTGTGCCTAGTTCTTTCCTTCCTGTTAACCTCTTGATTCATCTAAAATCCTCTTTAAACAGTTTCTCCTGGTCCCAGCTACACTACAGAGTATTAACGGGGGGTCATGGTGGTAACACAGGTGACCACTAAGAGCCCTAGAAGGTCAAGGGAATCTTGAATAGTCTGGCCACCCAATCCCATTAGGAGACCATTCCACATCTACAAGCCCTTGAGATTAAAGTTTTATTTTATTAAAAAAGGCAGTGGCTTTTGTTTTTGTTTTTTATATTAATTCCAGTATAGTTAACACACAGTGTTATATTCGTTTCAGGTGTACAACATGGTGATTCAACATTTCTGTGCATTACTCAGTGCTCATCATGATAAATGTACTCTTAATCCCCATCACCTGTTTCACCCACTCCCTCTGGTAGCCACCAGTTTGTTCTCTATAGTTAAGAGTCTGTTTCTTGGTTTGCCTCTCTCTTTTTTTTTTCTTATTTTGTTGGTTTTATTTCTTAAATTCTACATATGGGTGAAATCATATGGTATTTGTCTTTCTCTGACTGACTTATTTCACTTAGCATTATACCCTCTGGAACCATCCATGTTGTTGCAAATTGCAACCTTTCATTCTTTTTATGGCCTAGTAATATTCCTTTGTGTTGATAAATACCACCTCTTCTTTATCCATTCATCTGTCAATAGACACTTGGGCTGTTTCCATATCTTGGCTATTGTAAATAATGCTACATTAAATATAGGGGTGCATATATCTTTTCAAATTAGTGTTTTCATTTTCTTTGGGTAAATACCCAAAGGATTGGAATTTCTGGATCATATGATAATTCTACTTTTAATTCTTTGAGGAACCTGTATGCTGTTTTCCACATGGCCACACCAGTTTGCTCTCCTACCAACAGTGCGTGAGGACTCCTTTTTCTCCATACTCTACCCAATACTTCTTATTTCCTGTGTTTTTTATTTTAGCCATTCTGATAGATATGAGGTGGTATCTCATTGTGGTTTTGATTTGATTTACTTGATGATAAGTGATGTTGAGCATCTTTTCATGTGCCTTTTGGCCATCTGTGTGTCTTTTCTGGAGAAATGTTTGTTCATGTGTTCTACCCATTTTTAATTGCATTATTTGGTGTTTTTTTTTTTTTTTTGGTGCTGAGTTGTAGAAGTTCTTTATATATTTTGGATATTAACCCTTTATCAAATATGTCATTTACAAATATCTTCTTCCATTTCATAGGTCGTCACTTAACCAACTGGGCCACCCATGCACCCCTGATTTGCAAATATTGAACTACACTTGCACCCCGGGAATAAACCCCACTTGGTAGTGGTGAATGTTTTTTAAAATGTATTGTTGGATTGTTTGCTAATATTTTGTTGAGGATTTTTATATCTATATTCATGAGAGATACTGGCCGGTAGTTCTCTTTTTCTGTGGTGTCTTTATCTGGGTATCAGGGTAATTCTAGCCTCATAGAATGAATTTAGAAACTTCTCTTCCTCTTCTATTTTTTGTAACAGTTAGTGAAGAATAGGTATTAACTCTTCTTTAAATGTTTGGTAGAGGGTGCCTGGGTGGCTCAGTTGGTTAAGTGACTGCCTTCGGCTCAGGTCATGATCCTGGAGTCCCTGGATGGAGTCCCGCATCGGGCTCCCTGCTCGGCAGGGAGTCTGCCTCTCCCTCTGACCCTCCCCCCTCTCATGTGCTTGCTCTCTCTCATTCTCTCTCTCTCAAATAAATAAATAAAATCTTTAAAAATAAATTTAAAAAAAAATAAATAAATAAAAATAAATGTTTGGTAGAATTCACCTGTGAAGCTGTGTGGTCCTGGACTTGTTTGGTGGGAGTTTTTTGAATACTGATGCAATTTCATTCCTGGTAATTGGTCTATTCAAATTTTCTATTTCTTCCTGATTTAGTTTTGGGAGGTTATATGTTCCTAGGAATTTACCCATTTATCCATTTCTTCTAGGTTGTCCAATTTGTTGACATATAATTTTTCAGAATATTCTCTTATAATCCTTTGTATTTTTGTGGTGTCAGTTGTTATTTCCCCTCTATCATTTCTAATTTTGTTTAGTTGAGTTCTTTCTCTCTCTCTCTCTCTCTCTCTCTTACGAATCTAGCTAAAAGTGTATCAATTTTGCTGCTCTTTTCAAAGAACCAGCTCCTGGTTTCATTGATCTGTTCTATTGCTTTTTAGTTTCTACTTTATTTATGCTCTAATCTTTAATATTTCCTTTCTTCTACTGGTTTTGGGCTTTCTTTGTTCTTCTTTTTCTAGGTCCTTTACATGTAAGGTTAGGATGTTTATTTGAGATTTTTCTTGCTTCTTGAGGTAGAAAAAAGGCAGTGGCTTTTGAAACACACAGTGACATTTATGAAGAGTAGTAAGAGGAAGAGCACCATTTTGAAACAATGATAATGCTGTTGCTGATGAAAACAATCAATGATATTGTAGCCTTAGACATATTAATTTCAACCATTACATTGTAGGATGGGTTACATTAGGGAAACTTTTCAGTTGACAGCTAACATCTTCAGTGGTGATGTCTGTCTTTGGGTTTGGCACTTCTTGGTCTTGTTCTTAGGTTTTGTTATTGATCTTACATTGGGGGCCTCCAGTTCTCTCTTCACTGACTATAAGAAAAAGAAGAACCAGGGTACAGTGAGGACATAGAGGAGCAAATCTATGACTGGTCACCATACCAACATATACCATACAAAAACTAACAAGAATGAACAAATTAGAGAACTAAATTAGGAGGGAGTGGAACGTTTAGCAATTTCTTATCCTAATCACAATACGAATGCTGGGTGTCTTGGCAGCAATAGATTCTAAAAGACCCTACCCATAGAATCCAACTATAGGCCAATGGACAAAATTCTTTAATGTGGGTGATCATGTTTTAGATTTTCCTTTCTGATAAGTGAAACTTCCTAGCTTAGTTAATAATTAACCTCTGGGGGTGCCTGGCTGGCTCAGTCCGAAGAGCATGCTATTCTTGATCACTTGATCATGAGTTTGAGTCCTATAGTGGGTGTAGAGATTACCAAAAATAAATCAACTTAAAAAAATTAATCTCTGGAACCTAAATGGTATGTTTACAGTCTCAGAGAAAGAAGTTCAGTGATTAGATGACTGATAATTACATTACCTATCAATTACTATTTCTAAACCAACTAGGACTGCCAAATAATCAACCTCTCTTTAAATGACAATGAGAATTGCAAGCAAAAGAGTTCAGATATTCATAGCATACCAATTAAATTAAATGGTTTGATCAATTTTGTGGGATGAGTTGTCCATTACTAAGATTTGAGGGTGAGCTGTGAAGTGTGTGTTCCAGAAGATTCATTAAATTTGAATGCTCTAATTATGAGTTTTAAAGGTACAAGCTAACTATTCCACCTTTGCAGATTTTTTTTAAGGTAACCTGATCAGTGGTTCCTAATAAAGGCCTCTATTTTAAGTTTATTTTTCCTATATAAAAACAGATCGAAGCAGAGTCGCGCAGCGGAAGCGTGCTGGGCCCATAAAAACAGATCGAAAACTGTATGTATAATGATGATGTTCACTGCAGCATTAATAACAATAGCTAAGATCTACAAATGAGCTAAATGTCCAGGCAACATTTCCAAGGCTCAACTAGAGGGTAATGTTGGATCTATGGGAAGAAGGTTGCGGGGCAAAAACTGCCAATTTGGGTGAGTCTCTGTGGGGTGGTCAAAATATAGCTTGAGGCTGCATGTCACCTCAACACTGGTATCTCAGGCCAGCTTGACCCTTCTAGGACAAATCTAAAGACTGTTTTTAGGGGTGCCTGGGTGGCTCAGTCCTTAAGCGTCTGCCTTTGGCTCAGGTCATGATCCCCGGGGTCTGGGATCGAGCCCCACATCAGGCTCCCTCCTGGGCTGGAAGCCTGCTTCTCTCTCTCCCACTCCCCCTGCTTGTGTTCCTGCTCTCACTATCTCTCTCTCTGTCAAATAAATAAATAAAATCTTTAAAAAAAAAAAAAGACTGTTTTTATTGCAAATGATGAATATTTATAAACTTATTTTGAGTATCCAGCACTTTGGCAAAACAAAACAAACAAACAAAAAACGCAGGCCACATTGAAGCCTATGGAAAACTAAAGGTCTTTTTCAACCCAAATTTTCATTCTTAGTAAAGTTGTTGTAGCAGTTCCTTCTTTTATAGTTAGTACTGTTGGGATAAAACTTTTTATTTTGTTTTTTTTTTGTTGTTTTTTTTTCCAAAGATTTTATTTATTTATTTGAGAGAGAGAGAATGAGAGACAGATAGCAAGAGAGGGAAGAGGGTCAGAGGGAGAAGCAGACCCCCCGCTGAGCAGGGAGCCCGATGTGGGACTCGATCCCGGGACTCCAGGATCATGACCTGAGCCGAAGGCAGTCGCTTAACCAACTGAGCCACCCAGGTGCCCCTATTTTGTTTTTAAAGTAAGCTCTACACCCAACATGGGGCCTGACTCACCATCCCAAAATCAAGAGTTGCATGCTCTACTAACTGAGCCAGCCTAGATCTCAATGGGATAAAACTCTTGTCAAGAACTTCTATAAACCCAATATCAACCTAACAAGGAAGTGGTAATCATACACCCCTTAAAAATCTGTGGTAACAAATATTATTCTGATATGAAATCTATGCATCAAACAGATTTTGTATGGGAAAACCAGACTTCAGATGCCTCATCTTTATCTGCTGGGAAAGACCACAAAAAAGAAAAGAATGTCAAGGGTCTAAAGCAGCAGATCTGTACAAACAGAATTTTCTCTGATGCTTAAAATATTTTCTGTGCTTTCCAATGTGATAACCAATGTGGCCATTGAGCACCTGAAATGTAGCTAGTATGACTGAAGAACTTTTTTTTTTTTAAGTAGGCTCCATGCCCAGCATGGAGCCCAGTGCGGGGCTTGAACTCATGACCCTGAGATCAAGACCTGAGTTGAGATCAAGAGTTGGATGCTTAACCAACTGAGTCACACAGGTGCCCTGAAGAACTGACTTTTAAAGTTATATTTAATTTATTTTTAAAAAATTTTTTCTTTTTTTTTTTTTTAAGATTTTATTTATTTATTTGAGAGAGAGAATGAGATAGAGAGAGAGAGCATGGGAGGGGGGAGGGTCAGAGGGAGAAGCAGACTCCCTGCCAAGCAGGGAGCCCGATGCGGGCTCGATCCTGGGACTCCAGGATCATGACCTGAGCCAAAAGCAGTTGCTTAACCGACTGAGCCACCCAGGCGCCCCTATTTTTAAAAATTTTTTAAGATTTTATTTATTTAAGAGAGAGAGAGCATGTGCATGAGAGAGAGTGAGAGAGAGCGCGTGAGAGAGCAGGAGCAGGGGCAGGAGTGGGGACAGAGGAAGAGGGAGAAGCAGGCTCGATCCCAGGACTCCAGGATTATGACTTGAGCTGAAGGCAGATGCTTAACTGAGCCACCCAGGCACCCCCTAAAATTATATTTATATAAATATATTTATATAAATATATAAATATATTTTTAATTTATAAATTAAATTATAAATTAAAATTATATATTTATATAAATATATATATTTAATTATAGTCACAGCTGACTAGTGGCTACCATAGTGGAAGGTGCAATTCTAAAGTATTTTTCAGTAAATATTTGTGCAATTGCCACAAAGAAGCTATGTCACATAATAAAGTGGCAGGCAAAGTGGTTGCTGAGTTGTATGTAGATAACCTTAATTTGCCAAAAAAAAAAAAAAAAATCAACTCAGTAGGGGGTTGCATTCTCTGTAGAAAGTTTAAAAACAACAAAAGCTGTCTAAAAGTCTGTTTTTATTACCATTACAAGTTGACAGTTCTAAGCAATGTCAGTTATAGAGTACTCCTCTCTGCCAGAGTGGACTGCAGTGGTTTCTGCTCTGCCCCCTTGGTATACCAGCTCTTCTCCACAATACCTCACATGTGTACAAGGACAAAAGAAAATCAAATGGATTAGTGTATGTGATGGCTATTAGAGCTATTCACAAATACATGGTTCTTCCTCTCCTTCCAGGCACATGGTAAAATTTCATTTCCTTACCCTTGATCTCAGACTTCCTTCAGAAAATCTTCTGAGCAGAAGCACTAAAAGCCAGGGCATGCTATACTGTACTCTCTTTGTCCTTTGCCATGGCCACACGGCAATATTCCAGATAACGGCTACTCTAATAGCCTGGGTTCTGGAGAGAGGACCATGATGAACCTTCAGTGAACATGTAGTATGTGCAAGAAATAAACCTTCATTATTTTAAGCCACTGAGATTTGGTGGAATGTTTGTTACTATAGCTTAATCAAGTCTCCCTTACTGATACAATATACCTACTAATATCCCTTAGCAATTTCAGAATTTAGAGATGAAACCAGAGCTCAGAATCAGAAGGATAAAATGAACAGTTGAGTTTCCAGAACTTATTCTACAGAAAGTTACCTTTAAGAATATTTTTTTATTCCAGTATAATTAACATATAGTGTTGTATTAGTTTCAGGTGTACAAGATAGCGATTCAACAATTCCATACTCAATTCTCATCACGATACGTGTAATCTTAATCCCCCTCACCTATTTCACCCACCCCACACCACCCACCTCCCCTCTGGTAACCACCAGTTTGTTCTCTGTATTTGAGTTTGGTTTTTTGTCTCTTTTGCTCTTTGTTCATTTGTTTTGTGTCTTAAATTCCACATATGAGTGAAATCATATGGTATTTATCTTTCTCTGACTGACTTATTTCCCCCTAGATCCATCCATGTTGTTGCAAATGACAAGATTTCATTCTTTTTTTTATGGCTAAATATGAATATTTTTTATGGCTGAATAACATTCCATTGTGTGTATGTATGTGTATACATATAACCTCTTCTTTATTCATTCAACTATCAATGGACACTTGGGTTGATTTCATATCTTGGCTATTGTAAATAATGCTACAATAAACATAGGGTGCATCTATCTTTTCAAATTAGTGTTTTCATTTTCTTTGGGTAAATACCCAGGAGTGAAATTTCTAGATCATATGGTAATTCTATTTTTTAATTTTTTGAGGAACCTCCATACTGTTTTCCACAGTGGCTAGACCGGTTTGCATTCCCACCAACAGTGCATAAGAATTCCTTTGTCTCCACACCCTCCCTAATGCTTCTTGTGTTCCTGTGTTATTTTAGCCACTCTGACATGTGTGAGGTGAAACCTCATTTTGATTTCCATTTGGTATGCCCATGACTTTGCCTCTGCCACACTCACAAGTGCAAAAATGAAACTAGGTAAGAATACCATTTTTCCTATCAGACTGGCAGAGCAGAATCTCTTTGCCAATACATAGTTTTTAACTCTGCCATTCTACTTCTAGGAATTTATCCTACAGATAAACTGAGATATATGTAAAAAGTTTCCGTTAAAAGCAACAGATTGGAAATAATTTTAGATGTTCATCAGAAAGGGCCACATCAAATTATGATGCATCCATGATGTAATATCATGCAGTCATAACAAAGAATGAGGAATATCTTCATGAAGTGATACAGAATAAGCTCTGATATGTAACTAAATGAAAAAAATCTATATATTGACATTTGGGTAAAAGAAGAAAGTGTTTTTTGTACATGTATGAAAGAATCTCCTGATGAAAATCCAAAAAACTGATCAAATCGATTGCCTCCAGAGGGGACCTGAGACTTTTACTGAAGGGAGACTTTTACTGTCAACCTTAATTGTACCTTTTGAATTTTTAGCCATGTCAATGTATTACCTAGTCGAAATTTGAACTTAATCTTATTGTGAGGATGAATTCAGCCACTTTGTGACCTTGAGCAAGTTGCTTCTTTTTTGTCTGTGTGCTCATCAGCAAAAGGGAGTTAATATTAGTACCTGCAGTTATGGGTTGTGAGAAACCAATTGCTCTATTTCTAAGAAAATTTTAATTGATTTGGGTATGTTTTAATCTCACTGATCTAGAATTAATGCAAACAGAACAGCTTGTTGGATTGTCAGGGAAAGCCTCTTAAGGTGACATCTAAGAACTGGGAGTTTTCTCATAAAGACATTAGGAGAGTGCTTGGCTCATCTGAGGAACAGCAAGGAACCTGCCATATCAAATGAGGACAGCAGTAGAAAATGAGTCCAGTGGTGAGAAGAGTATAAAGATCATGGATCTGGGACTTCAGCTTCCAGTACTGGTATGACAACACTTAAAAAGCTACAGTATGGAGAACAAACTATAGGGTAGCAAGAATAGAAGCAAGCCCTTTTTGGAAAAAAGGAACACTGACATTTAGCCTGAACCCTCCCCCTCTTCTCCTTCCCAAACTAGCATTCAGTTTGAAAAAACATTTAAATGGGTTTTTCTAATTCATGCAAGGACCAAAGAACCAAGAGCAAAAATTCTCAAGACTAAGTACTATACATTTTATTTTCTCTCAAAGTGACTGTTTCTGCCATTACATTTTGTGTAGGTTAGGGTATTTGGCTTGCTTCTTAATATTAGATGACAAAAGATAACAGGTGTTTTAGTTTAATAAACATTTATTCCTTTAGTTGAACAACTTCTAACACACAAAGTATATATATGGTTTAGGATCTCTTTTTGAGTGGAAACGAATTTAGGTCTCAAGAGGTTTTGAGCCTTTTTCTGGCAATCATTTAACTGAGCCTAAGACCCCTGAAAAAAATATAAAAACTGGTTCAAGGAAACCAGCAATTCGATTTTGAAATCAAACTATGGATTAAGTCAGCAATCTTAAAGTTGGGGCAATTCCTCTATTTCCTACAGACTCAAAATTCATCCTGGAGAACAGAAACCTCTTTACTGCAAAGACAGAATGGAAACAGTATAGTGGTATACTTAACATCAAGGTGGCACAATTGATGGGCTGGCAAGTTTATGGAATGGCAAAGATTTTGAGGAGTTTGAGTAAGGATGAGAAAAATGACTGTGGATAACACATGTAAGGATTAGATTGGAAACCATAGACTTGTATGGACACCAACTACATGACTATTCTCAATAGCCTATGGGAATGCCTAAGTGGGTTGACCCAAGATGACTTAGGACTTGGAACGAGCAATGATGTACTTTTAAAGCCAACCCTATTTTTCCCCCTAAGGTGGCTAGTGGATTCATAATGGTCACAAAGACCATGGATAAAGTATTTAAAATTCTAATCAAAGCCAACTTTTTTATCCTCACACTTAAAAGGTTATATGATGGCCACCAGTTTCCCAATTCTAACATTGGTTACTAGCTTACAAATCAGTCTTCTCATTCACCTAATGTCCAATTTCCGTTAAGTTTTCATATACACCAGAGTAAACACCATTAACTGACTGCTTTGTAGGAAATTCAGTATTCTACAGATCCCATGGAGTCATGGGATATAATCAGGAGCCTCTACATTTTATGTTAACTTCAATATAATTTCGAACTCCAATACTGTGGAGACGAAGGCAATTTTGCTTCAGTTAAGCAGGATTTATTTTCATTTTTAAGACAACCCTCCTGTATCGGGTAGGTTGATTCAATTCTCTTGAAAAAAATGGTGGCATTCTTTTAAAGTATTCTTTCCAAAGCCGTAGTTACATAAATGAATACTGGATTCAACCTGAAATTGTGGTTCCTACTTAACACTGTTCTGCATATGATCATGATTAAAGATTAGGATCTTCTTCACACTTCCAAGCAAAATCCCGTTTAAAAAGCTTGTTCTTTCCAAACCCCTAATAACAGCTATTTGAGAGTAAACCAGAGCATTACATCACCCCAACGAAGCTGCAGGTTTCATTACATGCAACAAATCTACACGGCTAGCTTCTGCATTCCACGTTTACAGATTTTACACCTATTATACCAAACAGCACTTTAAACACTGACATATAAACTCCCTAATAAGATAAAGCAAAGACAAAAGTGTTTATCTTATTAGAAACAAGATACACCATCACTTAAAGTCTTCAAACATTATTGCACTTTAACTTTCATAATTTGACAATGCATTCATGGAACAATCTGCAGACAACTAAATTTAACAGACAAATTAAAGAACACTTTTAAGCAGACATGACTGTCCTAAATTGTTTATTAGGTAAAATTTTTACAAACATTACTTATATTAGCGGTAACGGTGGAGCTGGAGAGTATTGCGTCTTCTCCATGCCGCACGGCGAGAACCACCAATAGTGTGGTGGAACTTGTGACCCTTTCCAAGGCCACGACTCTTGCGGCCTGCAGATGTCAGCCCTCGCATTTCCCTGTGCTTGTGGACTGGTTTGGTGATCCACTGGGTGTCAGGATTTCTTCTGATAGCTTTATGGAATGGATCAATGAGGATGACCTCAAAGAATTTGTACGTGGAATCTTCGCCAACCCAGTAAGAATTCAAGACTCTCAGAGCCCCACAGTGGCGCCCAGCTCGCTCCTGGAACAGGAAAAAAGGCCCAAGGTCAGCCTCCATCTCCCATAGAAGGAAATTAGGAAGTAAGAATTCCCTTTAGTTTACCACACTAGACAAGAGACTAAGGTCGTTCACTTAACTACCTCAGTAGTTGTAAGCATCTTCCCAGAGGCTAGGACCCCAAATATGATAAGACTTACTACAGTAATACATGAAACATGCTCTGATTTGAAACCATTACCTATTATCACCCCCTTCCCGACCAAGGCACAAATGTTAGTATCTTACAAAATTTAAGAACCTAGTCCTTTTCTAATACAACTGAGGGATCAGCAAATTTCATACAAAACTTTAATACTACTTAGCATATTATTTTAGGCTTTGCAGGCCACAATAGTCTCCCCTTAGTTTAAGTCGTCTTTGCCTTTTAAGAACAAAAATAAAACATTTTTAGTTTACAGAAGGCAACAAACCCTTGTTTGCCAACCTATGGGACAGCGCACAGCTTCATTTACTAACCCAGAAAGACAACTTACAACTGAACATTGAAAATTAGCCATATGAATAAATGCAGCTTCTGTACACCTGGGGAGATGTGCTCTTCAAGACAAGTTTACTGCCCTTCAAAAGCTTAGGTTCCAAGGTTCACACTAACCATGAAACACTTTTCATTATTCACAAGCAAAGCCAAATTAGTAACAAAGACTAAGACTTTGACAGCAACACTTTACTAAGTAAACGATGAAGTAAAAAATCACAAACCCCATTTTAAACACAACAGGGCTCACGTAGGTACGAGTTAACCAAAAAAGTGCTCAAATCCTTCTCCACCATCTCCAGGAGGCGACAGATACAACTGTTACCGAAAAATCACTTACCTCTGCAACAGACTGAAGGCTTCGCGCAAACTTTAGCTGGTTAACACCATGATGGACAGGCTTGCCGTAGGTAGCCCCCTTAGGAACTGGGCGTTTGCGACCACCACGACGCACACGAATCCGATATATGACATAACCTATACAAATTTACAGTGGTCTTATAAAAGCTGTACGCATCAAGACTCAGTAACTTGCTACTAAATGCTGCAATGTCGAATATACTCTGGACTATAAGCCAAATACTATATATCTGAAGGTAAAATAAATACCCATTTAAGACCTACTCTAAAAAGAAACACATTCCAGTGTTTTTCAAAGTACTTTATGACACAGGAAGAGTAACTTCTCATTTCCACTCTACACTGAGGTATTGGGGCCATAGCACCTCTAATTAACAGTTTTCTAGCATTTCCCCAGGAACACAATTTTGTCCAAGCATCCATGCAGAGACCACTCACCTTGCTTGGCCTTGTACCCCAGCCTGCGCGCTTTATCGGGCCGGGTTGGGCGGGGAGCCCTGTGGAGCGCAGAGAGCTGGCGGTACTGCCAGCAGCGCACCCTGAGAAGAAAGCGCATTACATCGGACTGCTTCTTCCTCCATAGCTCCTGGATGTACTTGTAAGCACCCATCTTGGCCTACCTTTGAGCTAAAGAAACATCATGCGTTTAAAAGGAGACGATCGCGCCCGTCCATCTTAGTTCCCCACCAGCCACAAGGAAACCACTGAGGCTGAAAATGGCTCTCCAGAACTGCAGGGAATAGCTGCACCCTAGGAAAGCGGCGCTGTCACCTCTGCGACCCCAGCGCGCAGCAGCGCAGGGAGGGTCTCGGCACATTTTTGTTGGATGAATGAATGGCGCTAGACTTGGGTACTGAGGAGGGCTGCTGAATGAGGCCGGCGGCGTCCCTAAGGGTCTGGCCTGCAGAGACCTCGCCGATACCATTAGAGAAAGGTGCTGTAGCAGTTATCCCCGAAGGATAACTTTCGAGGAAAAAATCCCTTATTGCACCCAATCCGCAGGCCTCGCTTTAGGACACTCTAGGCCCGGCCTTCCATCCCTCAGCCCCATGCTTCCTTTTCCTTCACGCTCCAGGGCCCGCTCGAATTCGCGCCGCCATCACATCACCACCCTAGCCCGCCCCGGGGGCCGCCTCTCCACGCCCTAGCAGCCTCGCATCCTGTTCGAACTCGCGCCGCACAGGAGGCAGGGGGAGCTCCGAGGACGCAGGGTCCCCGAGTCTGGATGGCTGAGGCGAAGGGAGATGAGCGGCGGATGCAGCAGCGCATTCCACCAACACAGCCTACCTGATGGCTGCCGCCGGACGGAAAGGAAAGAGCCTTTCTCCCACAATCCTTTTTGGGCTCCTCCCCCACAGCGGCGAGCCTCTTTCCGGTGCAAAGCTGCGGCTCCCACGGCCTCATGGGACATGTAGTTCCGGCAGGGAGACTGGTGGGCGGAGTTCGGCCCGGATTGGGCGCAGCCTCCCCTATTATCCCGCCCCCCGGCTCTCAGGATTTGAGTTTGAGAGGCAGGGGCGGCTCAAAGGGCGAGAGTCCTCGGCCAGGCCTCGGCGGGCGAGCGTCCAGGGCCGTCCTGCAGGCGGGAGGAGGCAAGTTGGGGGCGGGGCTCAGGTGGCCGAAGCCGGTCGTGGAGCCGCTCTGCCAGAGTACCGCTGTCTTAGGAGCCTGTGGAGGTGTCCAGGTCTGTGTCTTGAGGTACAGGGAACCGCTTCACGCACCGCGGTCTCCTCACCTGAGGAGTCGCGGCGGGTTCCCCAGTGCGGCGCTGTCCGTCCCCCTTAGCCCACCAGACTGGACCCGGAGACGCTCTGACAGACCCTCGCGACGCTGCCCCAGCAGCCAAATAAGACGTTCGTGCTGCCGGGGCTTCGCGGGGGGTAGGGCGCCATGCCTTCGGGCTTCAGCCTCCGCAGGCCCCGCTCCGCGGGATTTTACCCTAAAGAGGGGTCGGAGGGTGGGGAACTGGGGGGCTAGAGAGGGGAGCGCGGGCGGCTCGGCGCCTTTTCATTTCCGTGCCTTTCCTGCGCACCGACTTGGTCCCAGGTTTGCTACGTCAGAACCAGTTTTTTTTAGAAAGGCAAAATATTTTTGTGCCAAGACCTGGTTATCAGGTACGAGTGTTTTGGGAAGAAATGCCGAGAAAATGCTGGCGTTTTGTGTTGAGTTCTTTATTGAAAAATAGTTTGTTCTTTGCGTCTCCAGAATATTTTCATTTTTGACGCAGTCATGTAGTTTACCTTCTAACTTATTACCGGTTTTGGTTTTCTCTCCTTATTTCCTATTTTCCTTTTTTTTTTTTTTTAAATCGTAGCTTTATCATTCCAGGAGTCCTCACAAGGTTCATTGATTTATTCAGGAAATATCTATGAAATGCCTAATATGTGCCAGGTAGTGTCCCAGCTGCTGGGGATGCAGCAATAGTGAACGGGCAATAAACATGAATAAGATATATATTATGTTCGGTAAAAAGTACTAAAGACAAGCATGAAGGGGAGGGAAAGGATAGTGAGTGTTGGGGTGGGGGGGGTCAAAATTTTGGATGGAATATTCAGGATTAGTCTTCTTGAGACATAACATTTGAGAAAAATCCCGAAGGATGTGAGCCTTGGAGATTTGGACTGATTTCAATCAAAAGGAAAATAGGCTGGAGTATGCCTGGATTCCAAGGAGGCTGTGTGGCAGGAAACGAGCAGATGACATCAGAGAGGTGAAGTGTTCCTAGGGAGGACTTTGGGTTTTCACACTGCCAGAGATCAAAAGCTATTGGAAGATTTTAAGCAGAAGGGTGACTTTCTGACTTACATTTTTTAAAGGATTATCTGGATTGCAGTTTTGAGGCCAAAAGAAGGGGAAAAATTGAAGCAGAGAGACTAGGAAGTTGTATTAGTTCTTTTTGCTAGTAATAGCAAACTTACTGGCTTAAAATAACACAAATTTGGGGCACCTGGGTGGCTCAGTTGGTTAGGCGACTGCCTTCGGCTCAGGTCATGATCCAGGAGTCCCAGGATCGAGTCCCGCATCGGACTCCCTGCTCAGGAGGGAGTCTGCTTCGCCCTCTGACCCCCCCCCCCCCTCGTACTTCCTCTCTCTGTCTCATTCTCTCTCTCAAATGGGTAAATAAAATCTTAAAAAAAAAAAAAAGTAACAAATTTGTTGTCTTACACAGGTCAGAAATCTCAGTAGGCTAAAATTAGATTGCTGTGTTCCTTTTAGAGAAGCTAGGGGAGAATCCATTTGCTTGCTTTTCCCAGCGGCCCCCCCCCCTTTTTTTTTAAGATTTTATTTATTTGAGTGGGGGTGAGGCACAAGAGCAGGGGGAGGAGCAGAGGGAGAGGGACCAGCCAGCTCCATGTTGGGTAGAGCCGGTGGAGGGGCCAATCCACTGACCCTGAGACCATGACCCTAGCCAAAACCAAGAGTCAGATGCTCAACCAACTGAGCCACTCAGGCGCCCCTGCTTTTTCCAGCTTTTAGAGGCCACCGGTATTCTTTGGCTCCTGATCCCTTCCTTTTCAAAGCTAGCAGTATAGCATCTTCTTATCTCTGTTTCTCTTTCTGACACACATCTCTCCTTCTTATAAAGATACATGTGATTACATTGGGTCTACCCAGATAATCCAGGATAGTCTCCCCATCTCAAGGATCTTAATTTAATCACAGCTGCAAAGTTCCTGTTACTGTGTCAAATAAAATACTCACAGGTTTTAGGGATTATCACATAGACCTCTTTGAGAGACCAGGTGAGAGAAGATGGTGCCTCTGATCACTTCATTAGTGGTGGAGGTGGTAAGTGATCCAGCCCTGGATGTGTTCTGAAGGTGGAGGCTTTACTGGTGGATCAGATGTGGGGTGTAAGAAAAATAAGTCAAGAATGATTGCTATAAAAAATTAATTAAAAAAGGGTGCCTGGCTGGCTCAGTTGATGGAGCATGCGATCTTGATTTCAGGGTCATGAGTTTGAACTCCCAAGTTGGGCGTAGAGATTACTTTAAAAGAATAACTACAGGGGCGCCTGAGTGGCTCAGTCTTTAAGCATCTGTCTTCAGCTCAGGTCATGATCCCAGGGTCCTGGGATTGAGCCTCGCATCGGGCTCCCTGCTTGGTGGGAAGCCTGCTTCTCCCTCTCCCACTCCCCCTGCTTGTGTTCCCGCTCTCGCTGTGTCTGTCAAAAAAAAAAAAATAACTACAAAGTTGGATGAATCATTTGGAAAGGAGTTCTGGCAATGCAAATAATCACTGCTAATTTCTTAATTAGTTTTTGCAGTTTTGTTTCTTCATTTGCTATTTACAGTTGCTCAGTAGTTTTGCAAGATTTGGATTGGTATTTCCAATTGATTCTGAGATTCCTGAGAGCAGATATCATTTCTGTTTGCCCCCCTGGTTTTGTCCCTCATGCTTGGCATTATGGTAAGACTTCAGTAAATACTTAATGATTAAAAGAATGGTAAGCTGGAATCTGCTCATTATATTTTATTGTGTGCAATATTGTTTACAAAACCTTTTATATGTAAAATTATTCATATATAGATAAGTAAAAGTGTTGCACACAGTACCTGATGTTTGCATAAATAAATACACAGTGTCTAAGTTTTCTCCATGCGGGGCTTCATAATATGATCTATAACATCTCTCTATGATGTTAAGTGTTAACAGTATTACTGTTGTTTTAGTAGCATAAAAACAGTTGTGCTTTACTTATAAAAGTAGAATGATTTGGGGCGCCTGGGTGGCTCAGTCATTAAGCGTCTGCCTTCGACTCAGGTCATGATCCCAGGCGTCAGGCTCCCTGCTCCACGGGAAGACTGCTTCTCCCTCTCCCACTCCCCCTGCTTGTGTTCCCTCTCTCGCTGTCTCTCTCTGTCAAATAAATAAAATCTTAAAACAAAAAAAAGTAGAATGATTTCCTTAGAAAAACAGAAGTACTGACAGTTTTGGCAACTGTTTCTGATAGCTCTTTAAGGGGATTATTGACTAAGCTCAGTGTTTTCCACAGGAATGGATCAAATCGTGTTTTTATTCTGTAGAAACATTATTGATTAGCCTGGAAAGCAAAGCAATATGCAGTTAAGACTGCATTGGATTTTGCCTGTTAAGCCTGTTCTCTCAAATCATTTATATCAGATGAGGATTAATAGGTCACAGATTGAATTTTATTGTACAGCAGTTACTTAGAGTAGGGACTCTACCAAGTAGTTCTAACTAGTGCTTTACATTAGATACTAACTGGGGTGCCTGGGTAGCTCAGTCAGTTAAGTGTCTACTCTTCAGCCCAGGTCTTGATCTCAGGGTTATGAGTTCAAGCCCTGCATTGGGCTCAATGCTGGGTGTGGAGCCTACTGAAAAACATTAGATACTATTTTTTAAAAGAATTAATACTTTAATTAGCAGGTCGCTAATCTTCAGCTTTAGGTAATATTATTGTTTCCCACTTGAAGACAAGAACCTAGAATGTTTTAGCTATGCTTTGACTAATCACATTTATCCTTTCATCTTTGTTTTGTTTTTGGTGGTGTAAAATATTTAACATGGATTATTCTGTTTTATCTTGCTTCTTTCCTTGTAAAATACCTTAAAATCCTTTTTTTTTTTAAAGATTTTATTTATTTATTTGACAGAAGAGACCCAGCGAGAGAGGGAACACAAGCAGGGGGAGGGGGAGAGGGAGAAGCAGGCTCCCCACGGAGCAGGGAGCCTGATGCGGGGCTCAATCCCAGGACCCTGGGATCATGACCTGAGCCGAAGGCAGATGCTTAACGACTGAGCCACCCAGGCACCCCAAATACCTTAAAATCCTTACTGAGTGTTTGAGTAACCTCTATTCAGTTATTTTTACTATTTGCCTTTGATGGAGATTCTCCTGATAGACTGAAACAACTCCCCCAGTTTATTTATACACACACATTCAAAGTAATGTATATTTTTAACACACTTCATCTGCTAATCCTAATATCAGTGAGTGATCAAAGTATAATTGTAGCATGCCACTTTTAAAGCAGATATATTAAGACCACTTCCAAAGACTGGAGTAGTTGATTTCTGGATTTCTTAAGATTCTGTTGGTTTCAGCATTTTCCCAGTTTGCTTCAGTCCCCAGGAGTCATATTTGCCTCCCTTTTATGGGGAGTCTATTGCTATTAATAACTGAGGTGTTTTTTCTTTTAACTATCTGGTTCACTTAACTACAACATGTACCTACCCTTTTAAAGCACTTGTGTTTATTTGAAGATTGATATAATGTAAAGGCACGTTTTTTTGATTGAAAGGAAGAGGAGAGAAGGGAAGGTATTTAGAAATTCTGCTGGGACTAAGACATTTTTGGAGGAAGGGAAATAACAATAGAAAATTAGAATTTAGATTCCAGTAGCAACCTTTTCTGACAACAGAATTGTTCTGTGCTGCCAACATTTTTCTTATCCTCTGACAGATTTCTTTTTCATCCTCTTGGTGGCACGTGGTTAAGTGGCAACATCCTTTAAATTTTAACTATTATCATTAAAAACCCTTTGAAAGAAAGATTCAATGATATCATAAACTTCTAGGAAACCACAATATGTAAAAAGAGTAGAATCCTACGATAAGTGAGATACTAGATTAATCATAAATTCAGATGTAGAAAACCTTTTAAAATAGTCCATTGTTGCTGATATAGGAGATATCATACCATAGATGATCAGGGTGACACAGAGCTCTCCTCTTACAAATAAAGACTGAGAATTTTTCTGTTGCAGTTATGTTGAAAATATATTTTTAAAAAAGAGAGGTGCCTGGCTGGATCAGTTGGTAGAACATGCAACTCTTGATCTTGGGGTTATGAGTTTAAGTCCCACATTGGGCATAGAGATTAAGAAAATATATGTGAGTGTGTGTGTATGTGTGTGTGTGTCTCCCTTAAGAGAAGTAGTTCTCATAGAAATAGGTGATAAATATTCTTGGGAAGATTTGGAAGGATCTCAAGCATGCCACCAGGAAATAATAACTACATTATGTTAAGTGATGATTATTTCTTTCCTGGTAAAATGTAGTGTACTGCTCTGGAAATGAGCGCTGTATTATTACTGTGCTACAATAATGGTAGCAGTAAAATTTTTCCTGTCAGCAAATTGGTGTTGTGACTAATTTGGGTCATAAAATATTATAGACTTTTGGGGCACCTGGGTGGCTTAGTCGGTTAAGTGTCCAACTCTTGGTTTCAGCTCAGGTCTGATCTCAGGGTGGTGCGATCGAGCCCTGCGTTGGGCTCTGCACTCAGCGTGGAGTCTGCTTGAGATTCTCTTTCCCTCTTCCCCACAACATGCTCGTGTGTGCGCTCTCTCTCAAATAAATAAGTAAATCCTAAAAAAGAAAAAAAGATTCTCTGCCTTTCCCACCTTGGCTCACACACTTGCTTGCTCTCTCTAAAACAAATATTACAGACTTTGAGAAAATAGAGTTATGGGAAGTTCATTTGTTGCTTACTATTTTTGGTATTGGTTAAAACGAACAATACTAATGTACAAAACACGTGCATATACAGAAAGGTACCTGGAAGCCCTTTGAATGCTTATCTGAACTTTCTTGGTGTAGTTGCTTTCTCACTTCAAGGAGTTGTGGCATCCCTTTTAGTCATTTATTGCATGTTCTACATTTCTAGGTAAGAGAATTGGGGGAAATAAGGTGGTGGAGATGGCAAAAGGCAGTGTGGAAATTTAGATTCTCTTATCAAGTTATTCTGTTGTATTCAGTGAGCTTTTTTTCCTTTCTGCCCTGGTTTCTGGTATCTTGACTTCCGGAAAATAAAAGCTTTAAGGAAACTTGAAGGGTGTGTTACCCAATTTTGCTCTTCCTTGGATATGTTAGGATGAGCAATTTTTCTAGCATTAAGAAGCATGACTCAGGGGCACCTGGGTGGTTCAGTCGGTTAAGCATCTCCCTTCAGCTCAGGTCATGATCCCAGGGTCCTGGGATTGAGTCATGCATCTGGCTCCCTGCTCTGCGGGGAGCCTGCTTCTCCCTCTCCCTCTGCCTGCTGCTCCCCCTGCTTGTGCTCTCTCTCCCTCTCTCTCTCTTTCTCTGTCAAATAAATAAATAAAATCTTAGAAAAAAAAAAAATGACTCAAAAAGAAGTGTGACAAAGAGAGCCCACGTGGCTACCAAAACCCAATTTTTCACTCTCCTGAGAAAAGACTGATGGCATTAATAGCATTAGTGTTTCTCTAAAAAATCATGTCTGTTCTCTATCCAGATTTTTGTCTTCACGCCTCCTTAAATTTTTGCTTAAATGTTTTTTTTCCAGGTAAATATTGATGAGCAGGCAGTGTCTTTCAAGGATTGGTTTCATCTAGGATTTGATTTAGATCCTATAGACTTAGTGTTGAAATATTCTTTGTATACAATGGTTTTTTCTTTTTGAAAATAAACCTGTATTCATATCTACATGTATTTGTGTGTTTATCTAGATTACCTCTGCAAAAATGTGCAAGAAACTGGTAATACTGATTGCTCTAAGGAAGCAAATGGGAGACTAGGAATGGGGTTTGGAAGGATATGCCTTATTGTATATATCCTTTTTTATTTTTGGAATTATCCCCTGTATATGTATGACTTATTTAAACATAGGAAAAAAGAGAAACGGTTGATTCAAACAGTGTACAGTTTCACAGGTCTTTTATTCTCTTCACAGTGATATATCCTGAGAGAAGATGGGAAAGGGCTGCAAGGTTGTGGTCTGTGGCTTGTTATCTGTGGGGAAAACAGCAATTTTGGAGCAGCTTCTTTATGGGAATCATACTATTGGTAAGATTATTTTTCTCTAGTTTCTCTGTAGGTTCCTGGAACTGCTCAGGGTCTTTTGTTGGTCATGATAACCTAAAGATGGGTGATGGTACACAAAAGTGAGGTGTAATCCAGAAGGACTAAAGGGTTGAAGAAGTCAACAGAGATTGAAGGGCAGGGGGATGGGGGGTGAGTATAGGGGAGAGAAAAAAAAAAAACTTTGTTATTGAAATTCAAGAGTATTTTTTGTAAGTTACAACAGGTAAGAAAACAAATGTGTGCGTGCATATGTGGTTTCCCTTGTATTTAAAGCCTTTTTTTTTTTTTAGATTTTATTTATTTGCGAGAGAGAGAATGAGAGAGAGCATGAGAGGGAGGAGGGTCAGAGGGAGAAGCAGACTCCCTGCCACACAGGGAGCCCGATGCGGGACTCGATCCCGGGACTCCAGGATCATGACCTGAGCCGAAGGCAGTCGCTTAACCGACTGAGCCACCCAGGCACTCCCTTGTATTTACATAATCAATAGTGGTCTTGGAGTCACAGAATCACTGACTTAAGAATACAATGAATGATGATCTCATTTAAGTTTCAAACATGACTTTCCAATACTGCTATACAAGTTTTAAAAATGGAAGAAACAGTTATTTGCTCTAATATGACCTAATTTTGTGAATTGGATTATGTCATTTATTTTTTCACTTATTGAGTTAATTAGTAAATACTTGCTGTATGATACAAGCTGTAATGAGGCCTTGTGAGGGCACAGAAGTGAAGAAAACCACATCTCTGGCTTTTTAAGGAGATCATTTAGTAAGGAAGACAGACAGTACAGGTTAGAATGAAATGAGGTTTGTTAGATAAGTGGAACCATGAATCTTTAAAGTATTTATTTCTGGCAAGTAGCTCAGAGCACATTTCTATCTTTTATTAACCATCTTGATTAGCTCTGCTTCTCTTCCACCTTCCCAAAATAATATATAATAATTTTGGTTAAATCCATATTTGGTTTTTATTATGATGCTGGTGCCTGCAGTTCTCAAATTTTTTGAGAACTTTTGGTTTCAGAATCCCTCCTGTCACAAATGCTGCCATATTGATTATTTTTTTCTTTTAGAGATGGGGGAAGGGGCAAAGGGAGGGGGGAGACAGAAAAATCTTAAGCAGGTCCAGGTGGGGCTCCATCTCACAACTCTAGGGTCATGACCTGAGCCAAAAATCAAGAGTCGGATGCTCAACTGAGCCACCCAGGTGCCCCTGCACTATTCATTCTTTTTTTTTTTTTAAAGATTTTATTTATTTATTTGAGAGAGAGAGCATGAGAAGGGGGAAGGGTCAGAGGGAGAAGCAGACCCCCTGCTGAGCAGGGAGCCCGATGTGGGACTCGATCCCGGGACTCCAGGATCATGACCTGAGCCGAAGGCAGTTGCTTAACCAACTGAGCCACCCAGGCGCCCTCATTCTTAATTTTATACCTCCTGATTCTCATTTATGCCTGTGCAAAAATAAATTATGCCCAGGGGAGAAAATCTCTTTACCCTCTAAAAACCCTTATCATTTAGTATTTTTACTGTGTTAGAAATTAAAACTGAGAAATTTTTAAAAATACTCATTTATTAAAATAATAAACTTACTACATGCTAAGATAACATTTTTATGAAAAATAATTATATTTTCAAAAAAGTGAGAGAATGAGCATTGATTTACATTTTTTGAAAATCTGTTGGGGCGCCTGGGTGGCTCAGTTGGTTAAGCAACTGCCTTCGGCTCAGGTCATGATCCTGGAGTCCCTGGATCAAGTCCCGCATTGGGCTCCCTGCTCGGCAGGGAGTCTGCTGCTCCCTCTGACCCGCCCCCGTCTCATGTGCTCTCTCTCATTCTCTCTCTCTCAAATAAATAAATAAAATCTTTAAAAAAAAAAAAAAAAAATCTGTTGTTCAGCTTACTAGAAGGCAGCTGGATTATCATACCTACTTGCTTTTGTATTTAATCAGTTGTGGTATATTTTTTTAGTTGAAATATATGAAGAAAACCTGGCCTCACACAGATAAATCGTTGGAAGAAGTAGGAGTATGTTAATAGCTTTTCCAGATAATTGTGGATATTCTTGGGGCACCTGAGTGGCTCAGTCGGTTAAGCGCCTGCCTTCAGCTCAGGTCATGATCTCAGGGTCCTAGGATTGAGCCCCACATCAGGCTCCCTGCTCAGCGGGGAGTCTGCTTCTCCCTCTCCCACTGCCCCTCCCCCTGCTTGTGCTGTCTCCCTCTCTCTCAAATAAATAAAATCTTAAAAAAAAATTGTGGATATTTGCTATTTCACTAAAACTCAACAAGTGACGTTTACTTCAAGCTTATTGGAAACCACGTCAGTGAACTTTTCCTACTCTATTA
The DNA here is from genome assembly GCF_029215605.1 of Mirounga angustirostris. NCBI lineage: Eukaryota > Metazoa > Chordata > Mammalia > Carnivora > Phocidae > Mirounga > Mirounga angustirostris. Next base: position 137,189,855 of record NW_026991709.1, on the reverse strand, counting down.
CAGTAAAATCTCATTGATCTATCTTGAACTATAAATGGGATTTTTACCTAACAGTGGTTTTTAAACATCATAAATTGATCATTTGAAAAATACTGGCTCACTGAGATAAGCAGATCTTCCAAATAACATTTATTAATATCATCACCAGCCTTATCAGTATTAGGAAGCTATCAAGTTCATGGTGATGGATACAATTCTCATTTTCACTTGAAAGATCAGATTTTATCATTGACAACAAATACTGCCAGTCATGTTCCTTGAAAAAGATAGGCTCCCTTTATTCATTTTGAGAAAACCTCTATCCAGTACCCCAAATAACATAGTTTTCCTGTCATTCCTTCTTTAAAAAAAAATTGGCTAGTTCAGTTTGCAACTCAAACACAAGACTTTTCCTCCAATTACCACAATTCATTATGCAGAATACTTTATGCATTAATCACATAGAATATTAAAAAATGTAAGTATGTATACTCAAGGATTGAGATAATAAAATCAGTAATTTTTACTGCTTCATCAAGGACATTCTTAACTCAAATTGGCTTTTTTTTCCTCCAAACTGCAAATATGATGTGGTGAAGAATACAACTACTAATAAATACAGTTGGTGCTCTTGCCTTAATTTATACTAAAGCCTCCACAGTTTTACCCACCATTGCTTTTGCACCATTAGTGCAAATGTTAACATAGTGGGAAAGACAAATGTCTTTGATCATTATGAAAATAGTTTTGTCCACGTGGATTCCCTGAAAGGAGACATTGAGGGATCTTTAGACCACACTTTAGGAACTGCTGGTGCCTGTAAATATTCTCAGCTGAGCAATGTTCTATACTATGATCAGTTTTCTTTCTTTTTGTTTTTCTGGAGGCTAATATTTGCTTTGTCATTTCTTTAGTTTTATTTATCCTTTTGCTAATTCCACAAGTACACATGGTTCTCAATTTTTTACAAAGTTAGCTACATCAGATAATCCCCCCCCCCCCCCACCCCCCCGGCTTGGAGATACCCTTCCAGGAGTTAGTGATTCTCTTATCTAGGCCTATTACACAGGAATGGAACCATGGAACTTTTCTTTACCTTTCTTCCTGGGTTTGAGTTCCTGTTTCGTTTCTTTTCTTTTCTTTTCTTTTTTAAGATTTATTTATTTAGGGGTGCCTGAGTGGCTCAGTCAGTTAAGTGTCTGCCTTCAGCTCAGGTCATGATCCCAGGGTTTTGGGACTGAGTAGGGCATCCGGCTCCTTGCTCAGCAGGGAGTCTGCCGCTCCCCCTGCCAGCCGCTCCCCCTACTTGTGCTCTCATTCTCTCTCTCTTGCTCTTTCTCTGGCAAATCAATGAAATCTTTAAAAAATTTATTTATTTATTTATTTATTTATTTATTTATTTATTTATTTATTTGAGGGGGAAGGGGCAGAAGGAGAGGGAGAGAGAGAATCCCAAGCAGACTCTGCACAGAGCATGGAGTCTGCCACGGGACTGGATCCTGCCACCCTGAGATCATGAACTGAGCTCAAACCAAGAATCAGCTGCTTAACCGACTGAGCCATCTAGGCACCCCCTGAGTCCTGTTTCTTAGATCTCTTGTTGTCTTCTTTGGGTTTACACCCTCTTGGTGGAGCATATCTTCCAGGACTTTTTGTGTTGAAGAGGTTGTACAAAGGAATGGAGCATCACATGATGACAGCCCTTAAAATGCCCTCTATGGTTAGTACTACTTTGGTACTGCTGTGTGTAGTTATCCTGGGGCTTCTGAACAGTGGTATTTACAGTTGTCCCTGTGATTTCCTGTACCTCTGTGTTAGGGTGTATTTTCTGGATCTGAGGTCTTCCTCTCTCTATGATTATGTGCTAATTTTGATGGAGGGCTTCCTCAAATAGTTACCTGAAGAAATGTACATGGCACATTTTTTTGAGGCTTCACATGTTTAAAATGTCTCTTACTCTCAAAATTAGAATTTTGATGGGTGTAGAATTCTAGATTGAGAATAATTTCCTTTCATAATTTTGCAAGCATTGTTCCATTATCGTCTTTTCTTTTTTTATTATAAAATTCATCATACACATAGAAAAGTGCATAAAACATGTATGGCTTAATGAATAATTATAAAACAGTCCTTTGTGTAATCTCCACACAGGTCAAAAAGAATATTGAAGGCACTCCAGTAGCTGCCATATATCTCTCTCCAGTCACAACTCAGCTCTTCCCTTGACTTTTGGTTAATCATTCCCTTCTTTTTTTTTTTTTTTTTTTAGGATACATCTGTATTGTTGTAAATAGCTGTGGTTTAATTTTCATAAAGGCTTGAGGCACCTGGGTGGCTCAGATGGTTGGGTGTCTGCCTTTGGCTCAGGTCATGATCTCCAGGTCTTGGGATCAAGCTCCATGTTGGGCTCCCAGCTCAGCGGGGAGTCTGCTTCTCCCTCTCCCTCTGCCTCTCCCCCCTGCTCCTGCTCACTCTTTCTCTGTCAAGTGAATAAATAAAATCTTAAAACTTACTTTTTTCCATAAAGGCTTATGGTATTCTATTGTATGAGTATACCTCAATTTATCTCCTCTCTTTTGATGAACATTTAGATTAATTCCAGTTTGGGCTATTAGAAATAATGCTATTATGAACAGTCTTGTACATTTAGCCCAGCTATTATGTGGGAAAAAAAATTTTTTTTTAAGATTTTTTTTGAGAGAGAGATGGAGAGTATGTGCACAGGTGTGTGAGGTGGGCAGGGAGGGGCCCAAAGAGGAAGGGGAGAGGGACAAGCAAACTCTGTGCTAAGTGTGTGCAGAGCCCACCCACGGGGGTTTGATCTCTTGATCCTGAGATCATGACCTGAGCTGAAATCAAGAGTCAGCTGCTTAATGGACTGAGCCACCTAGGTGCCCCATATGTGGACAATTTCTGGGTTATATATGTAGGAGTGAAATTGCTGGTTCATAGAGGATGTGTTTTTTCAATTTTACCACATTCTCTTCTTGCTTCCAGTATTGCTTTTGAAAAGCCATTATGATTTTTTTTTTTTTTAAGATTTTTATTTATTTGTCAGAGAGAGAACAAGCAGGGGGAGGGGCCGGCAGGAGGAGAAACAGGCTCCCTGAGGAGCAGGGATTCCAATGCGGGACTCCATCCCAGGACCCTGGGATCATGACCTGAGCCAAAGGCAGACGCTTAACCAACTGAGCCACCCGGGCATCCCAGCCGTTATGATTCTTGATGCTTTGGATGTGGAAGCTTTTGTAGACTCGTTTTTGTCCCCAGTGTTCTGAAATTTCACAGTGGTGTATCAAATTAGTTTTCATCTGTGGTAGTGGGCACTCGGTGGGATCTTTCAATATGGAAATGCATGTTATTCAGTTCTGAATTATTTTCTTGAGGCTTTCCTTCTTCTGTGTTCTTGTTCTCTCTTTCTGGAACTCTTTTGGATGCTGGGCCTTCTGGACTAGTCCTCTAATTTTTAAATTTCGCTTCTGTTTTTCATCTCTCAATATTTTGTTTCCCTTTCTGAGATTTCCTCATCTTTGTATTCCAGCCCTTCTATGAGTTTTCATTTCTTAGGGCATCCATGAAATAAGAACAGGATACTATCTTGTCCCTTTTGGTAAATATTGGGTAGTGTTTTTGTTTTCTTTGCATAGTCTTTTCCTTCTAAGGTGCTCTTTTCTGATTTTTGGTCTCTCTTTTCCTCAAGTATCTGATAGTTCTCTGTTATCTGTTCTTAATTAAGCATGGGTAACTAAAAAGCTAATTGAAAGCTCTAAGCATGAGGATAGGGTTTATGCCTTGGAGCTTCACCATAAGGTGATCTGGTGAGGCATTTGTTGGAGGAACCCTAGATGTTAGTATATTTAGGAATTTTCCTTTTGCACTAGCCAGATTCTTCTGCCTAAAGGATAAAGACCCAGCTCCAATATTTTGGGAGTAGAGGGAGTGTGTCACTTAAATGCTTTCACTGTGGAACTCAAACCCAAGCATACTCTGTTTTACCCTCTCCAGAGATTGCACCCTTAGTCTTCTGTTGGTGTGGGGGAGGTGTAGTTGCTCAGCAACGTAGAGTGGGAGAGAACTAGAGACTGGTGGGAAGAGTCATGGCTTCGGTTGATCTCTAAAGTAATAAAATGTCAAAAAGTTAACATTTAAGGGCAGGGGGTGAAGTGGAGGAGGAAAACCAGACTGGCCTTTGGTGGATAAAACATGTACCATGACAAAAGTCTTGTAATTTTTGCCTGTAACTTTTTTTTGTAATCAAAGCCCAATAAGTTTGTGTCTTAATAGAATAACCTTTAATTTCCTTAAGGTAGCTTAATTTATCAGAGGATGATACGTATACTCAAACCTATGAATAATTTTCCCTTCCTAAACATTGACCATATTCCTTAATATAAAGAATTAGGGTGATAAAAGTAAATTTTTGGTTTCTCATGGTCCAGTCTGTTTATCATTACATGATTTTCCTTTCAATCTAACATTTTATGGAGATTTTATTTAATACTTACAGACATTTCATATAAGGTACCTTTAACAAATCATTCTACAGATTTTAGTTTGTTTACAAAAACTATAGCAAGAGTTTTCAAACACCTATAGAAGCATACCTCATTTTATTGTGCTTCATTGTTACTAGTGATACTGTGGGGGTTTTTTGTTTGTTTGGCAGGTTGGTTGTTTGTTTTACAAATTTGAGGTTTGTGGTGACCCTTCATTGACAATGCAAGTCTATCAGTGCCATTTTTTCCAATAGCATTTCCTCACTTTGTGTCTCTCTGTCACATTTTGGTAATTTTTACAATAGTTCATACTTTTTCATTATTATTTTTATGTTGATATACGATCAGTGGTCTTTGATATTACTATTGTAATTGTTTTGGCACAATTCATATAGGCATGAACCGTACCTATAGGAGACAGTGAGCTTATTAATTGATAAATTTTGTGTGTATTCTGACTGCTCCACCAACAGGCTGTTTCCCTATTTCTTGCCCTCTCCTCAGACTTCCCTATTCTCTGAGACACAGCAATATTGAAATTAGGCCAGTTAATAACACTACAGTGGCCTTTAAGTGTTCAAGTGAAAGGAAGAGTTGCACGTCTCTCACTTTAAATCAAAAACTAGAAATGATTAAGCTTAGTGAGGAAGGCATGTTGGAAGCCAAGATAGGCTGAAAGCTAGACCTCTTGCACCAGTTAGCCAAATTGTGAATGTAAGGAAAATTCTTGAAGGAAATTATAAGTGCTGCTTCAGTGAACACACAAATGAAAAAAAAGTGAAACAGCCTTACTGCTGATACGAAGGTTTTAGTGGTCTGGATCAAAGATCAAAGCAGCCACACAACATTCCCTTAAGCCAAAGCCTAATCCAGAGCAAGGCACTAACTCTTTTCAATTCTGTGAAGGCTGGGAGAGGTAAGGAAGTTGCAGAAGAAAAGTGTGAAGCCAGCAGAGGTTGGCTCAGGAAGTTTAAGAAGCCATTTCCATAACCTTAAAGTGTAAAGTGAAGCATCAGGTGTGGTTATAGAAGCTGCAACAAATGATCCAAAGGATCTAGCTAAGATACCTAATGAAGGTAGCTACACTAAACAACAGATTTTCAGTGTCGATGAAATAGTCTTATGTTGGAAGAAGATGCCATTTTGGACTTTGATAGAGAGGAGAAGTCAGTGCCTGGCTTCAAAGTTTCAAAGGACAGATTAACTCTCTTGTTAGGAGCTAATGCAGCTGGGGCTTTTAAGTTGAAGCCAGTGCTCATTGACCATTCTGAAAATCCTAGGGCCCTTAAGAATTACGTTAAATCTACTCTGTCTGTACTCTGTAAATAGAAAAACAAAGCCTGGATGGTAGCATGGTTTACTAGATACTTTAAGTCCCCTGTTGAGACCTACCACTCAGAAGAAATATTTCTTTCAAAATATTATTATTCATTGTCAATGCAGCTGGTCACTCGAGCTCTGCTGCAAGTGTACAACAGGATTAATTTTTGTGCCTGCTAACACAACATCCATTCTGCAGCCCATGGATCAAGGACTTTCAAGTCTTACTGTTTAAGTGGCTAACTGAACATAAAAAAAATAAAGGGAAAAAATATATTTTGTAAGGTTACAGCTGCCATAGATAATGATTCTTCTGATGTATCTGGGCAGAGTAAGTTGAAACCTTCTGGAAAGGATTCACCATTCTAGATGACATTAAGAACATTCACGATTCATGGGAACAGGTCAAAATGTGAACATTAACAGGAGTTTGGAAGAAGTTGATTCCAGCCCTCATGGTTGCCTTTGAGGGGTTCAAGACCAGCGGGGGAAGTAACTGTGGATGTGGTAGAAATAGCAAGAGAACTAGAATTAGAAGTGGAGAAGCCTGAAGATGTGGCTGAGTTGCTGCAATCTCATGATAAAACTTTAACAGATGAGAATTTGCTTCTTACAAATGAGCAAAGAAAGTGGTTTCTTGAGATAGAATCTCTGTGATAATGTTGTGAAGACTGTTGAAATAACAACAAAGGATTTAGAGTATCACATAAACTGATGTAATAAAAGCAGCATCAAGGGGGCGCCTGGCTGGCTCAGTTGGAAGAGTGTGTGACTCTTGATCTCAGGGTTGCGTGGGTTTGAGCCCCACGTTTGGTATAGAGAGTACTAAAAAAATTAATTAAAAAAAAAAAAAGGCAGCAATTTGTCTCATCTTTTTTTTTAAGATTTTTATTTATTTGAGAGAGAGAATGAGAGACAGCACGAGAGGGAAGAGGGTCAGAGGGAGAAGCAGACCCCCCGCTGAGCAGGGAGCCCGACGCGGGACTCGATCCCGGGACTCCAGGATCATGACCTGAGCCGAAGGCAGTCGCTTAACCAACTGAGCCACCCAGGCGCCCTTGTCTCATCTTTTTAAGTAAGGTCTACACCCAGTGTGGGGGTTTGAGCTCATGAGCCTGATATCAAGAGTTGCATGCCATACCATCTGAGCCAGCCAGGTGCCCCAGATTGACTCCAATTTTTGAAAGGAGTTCTGCTGTGGGTAAATGCTGTCAAACAGCATCACATGCTGCAGAAAAATTCTTTGTGAAAGGAAGAGTCATTTGATGTGCTAGACTTCACTGTTGTCATATTTTAAGAAATTGCCACAGCTACCGCAGTCTTCAGTAGCCACCACCCTGATCAGTCAGCAGGCATCGACATTGAGGCAAGACCCTCCAGCAGCAAAAATATTACAAGTCCCTGAAAATTCAAGTGATGGTTAGCATTTTTTAGCAATGAAGTATTTTTAAATTAAGGTATGTACTTTTTTTAAGACCTAATGATATTGCACACTTTTTTTTTTTTTTTAAAGATTTTATTTATTTATTTGACAGAGAGAAACACAGCGAGAGAGGGAACACAAGCAGGGGGAGTGGGAGAGGGAGAAGCAGGCTTCCTGCGGAGCAGGGAGCCCGATGCAGGGCTCGATCCCAGGACCCTGGGATCATGACCTGAGCCGAAGGCAGACGCTTAACGACTGAGCCACCCAGGCGCCCCAGATATTGCACACTTAATAGACCAGTATGAAAGGGAGGTACACAGGGGCACCTGGGTGGCTCAGCTGTTAAGTGTCTGCCTTCGGCTTGGGTCATGATCTCAGGGTCCTGGGATCAAGCCCTGCATTGGGCTCCCTGCTCAGCGGGAAGCCTGCTTCTCCCTCTCCCACTCTCCCTGCTTGTGTTCCCTCTCTCCCTGTGTCTCTCTCTGTCAAATAAATAAATAAAATCTTTAAAAAAAAAAAGAAAAAGAAAAGGGAGGTACACAAAATGATCTCCAAAGGCTGAAGGAGCCATAAGATTGAAGAAAAAGGCCAAGTCAAGCTTGACCAAAAATGGTTTATTAAAGGGACTTGCAGACAGAAGTGTGTCTTGCAAGTAGATCTACAAGTAGATCTCTGCAACCCTACCCCCCATAAGACCTACTTTTACAGCCCTAGAGGCTGAGTAGTACAGGCTGGGAGACCACCTGGGAAGAAATGTTTGAGAATCATAGTCGTAGCTCCAGAGCGGATCAAGGACATTATGCCCTAAGTATGGTTAAACAGAAGGAATGGGGAAGGAGGGGACTGTGCTTAAGAAAGCTTCTGGTCACAGAGTGGTCATCATGGCGGATTTGTCCAAGATGGCGTTAGGTTGGTTCACACACTCCACCCCTCAAATATGGCTCTCATAATCTCCCATGCCCATCTCTTCTGCAGTGTTCCCTTGAGCCATTAGAGAGGGGCTCTTGGCAGTAGATTCCTTTGCCAGACTGTGTTCCAGTTGAAGGCATAAACCACAGCAGTAATACAGATAGCAACAGGAGAAGAGACCTATGAAAAGGGGAGCAAACCACATATCTAGCATGAATCTCATTGTAAACCATCCACATATGTCCATGTTCATTGCAAGAAAGGGTTTCCTTTACCAGAACATGAGAAGCAGCAGGCTGAGGATAAAAGAGTAAATGTTTAGTAGGTACTTGTCTGGGGATATTCTCTTCCTCTATTGAGATGATTCTAGTGCCTTTGTCTCTAGAGCACAGAGGTGGCCTGAGGTGCACGAGCAGGTGGGACATACCAGACATGTTGCCCTGGGGCCCAAGAGTCAGTCTGTACATGTAAAATTAAAGGTGGTGCAAACAACCATGAAAGGCAACTATAATGCCTTTCAGTATGGATGCTTGTCTGGAATACGTCTATGTTGACTGTTTTGGCCCCAACTCCAGCAGGAACAATGGGGACCACTTTAGCTCTCTGGGACATTTCTCACTCTGGCAAGAAATAGCCTATCATTCCAGGGGAAGTTGCCATTCTAACCCCCGTTCAATTCCCTCCCCCAGGAGGATGAGCTGAGGAGACTGGAACCACAGTTGTCCCTAGCCTGCTATGAATTCAGCAACCAGCGTCTCAGGCCTCATTTTCTGGATGGCAATAGTCCAAGGCATGCTGGTTTTGGTACCTAACCATGCATCTGGGGTGGTGCCACAGATGGTCTCAGTCGAACTTAACAAGTGTATAGTTTCTGGCAAGACTTGTCTATGCATGCAACCGTGGCGTCTGTAAGAGAGCTCTGAGTTGAACTTTAATAAAGAATGCCATTCCTCTTTTCAGTTAGCCTGGTGGCCAGTGGATCATAGGGTAAATGAAACCACCAATGTATGTCCTCACATCATATCTAGTGAAATGTGTTTCCATATCACAGTCTATCCTTTGAGGATATCTGTACATGGCACTAAGTTCTAGGGCATTGCTGGTGGCATTTTGATTGGCTCTTTTATAGGAAAGGACTTAGATGAGCCATGGCTGTATCCACACAAGTTAGTGTTCTTTTTCCCTTGACTCATGGTTAGAGGGCCGATATAATCAGTTTGGCAGTCTAAAACCAGTTTGATCACATGATGTATGTGCCTTGTGGTGTGTGGAACTTCCTAGGTGTCAAATGGGAGCAGATCAGGCAGTTACTGATGCTGCTAGGATGTCAGTATAGCAAAGGGGCATGCCAGCTCCCTTCATTATGTTTCAACCCGCCTTTCATTGCAGTGCCCACTGTGCTTATAAAAGCATGCAGCCAGTTTTGAACTTTGCATGGGGGTAAGGGCCCTGATTTTTGCTAAATGTCTGCCTCAGTATTCCCAGTGTGTGAGACAGGCCTATGCACTGAGACATAGAAAACAGTATGAGAGGCCACAGGGTCCCATATTCCACATATCCTTCCATAATTCTCCCCATAATGGGTTCTGTAAAACTTTCCAGTCATCCTGAGCCCATCAGGCCCTTATAGACAGCCTAACTATCCATGCAGAGAGTAAGGGGTCAAGTTTCATGCATACATACCATCTAGGCAGCTCTCAATTCAGCCCATTGGCTGCTTTTATTATCTGTAGTCTCAAACCAGATAGTATCAGTCTGGAGTGGGATTATTACTGCAGTTAGTGCCTAGGATTCCTTCTAGGAGAGCCACCCATATACCAAGCATCTTCAGAAATAGGGTATGTGCCTTCCTTTACTTGTGAGGGGGTCTCCGTAGGAGGCTTTTGGGGGGTGATCATTAAAGGTTTCATATTCTGCTGGCTCCAAGATACCATGTAATTCAACGCTCCCAGGGGACCGTTGGCAAGAACACTGTTGTAGGTAAGCATGCCATCTTTGCAGTGTAGGGGCTGGTGTTACAGCAGAGGCCAGTCTTGTGAATATATAATCTAGCCACCCCGTTATAGGCAACCCAGTCTGGACAGTTACTGGAAGAGTGGCAGTAGGACCTCCACTTGTTGAAGGGCCTTATAGCCCCCTATACTTGTTGTTCAATAGGAAAGTATCGTATCTTTGTTCCCTTCCAGAGTTGTGACCAAAAGTTCAATAGGGTTAACTTTCCATGCTGTTCCTGCCAAAATGCCCAACTTATCCCATTTGGCATAGTGGTCACATCTAGGGTCATGGGGATACTAGGTAAAGGCATTCCTAAGGCCTGTGCTTGAGTAACTAATAGCTTGGTCAAAGCCAGCTTGATGTTCTGCCCAAGGCCAATGGGCTGCCTTTTTCACCAGATGGTATAAAGAGTACAGGCATTGTGCTAGATTGGGCTTACGGCCCTATAGTACCCTAGGAGATCTAGGAACCCTTGCAGTTGCCTGTCTTAGGAATCGGAAACTGTTGGATCTTGTCAGTCACAGAGCCCAGTATGAGACACATCTTAACCTGACCAGGTAACCTCCCAAAACTTGACTGCTGGCCCAGGGCCTTATACTTTTCTGTGGATTGATGGCACGTCCTTGCTTGTTCAGATGAGAGCAGAGACTGTTCAAGTAAGACTCTAACAGAAGTCTTCAGAGGTTAGCATCACATCATTGACATAATGGAACCTTTTAACTGTGAGTAGTGGTGGATATAAAGACAAATCACGAGCAGTCCTACCATGATAGATAGTGGGGCTGTGCAAATATCCTTGTGGCAATACCTGGAATGCCCATTGTCAACCATCCCATGTGACTCAGGATGCAAAGGAATACTAAAGAAAGCATTGGGGGGGGGGTAGTGCCTGGGTGGCTTAGTCGGTTCAGCCCTGACTCTTGGTTTCCGCTCAGGTCCTGATCTCAGGGTCATGGGATCGAGCCCTGCATCAGACTCTGTGCTCAGCTGGGAGTCTGCTTGAGATTCTCTGTCCCTTTGCTACCCACCCCCCACATGTGCTCATGTGCGCACGCGTGCTCTCTCAAATAAATAAAATTTTTTTTTTAAGATTTTATTTGAGAGAGAGAGCACAAGCAGGGGGCGTGGCAGGCAGAGGGAGAGGGAAGCAGGCTCCCTACTGAGCACAGAACCTGATGCAGGGCTCGATCCCACGACCCTGAGATCAGGACCTGAGCTGAAGGCAGACGCTTAACCAACTGAGCCACCCAGGTGCCCCTCAAATAAATAAAATCTTAAAAAAAAAAAGCATTGGCTAAATCCAAAACCACATGGTAAGAGCCTACAGCATGTACTATTTGTTCAGGGATTTGGGTAATATTAGGACAACCTTACTTAGTTCTCTGTGAACCATGATCATTCTCCAGGTGCCGTCTGGTTTCTTCACAGGCCATACAGCACTATTATAGGGATTTTTTGCTGGCCTGATTATTTGTACTCTTGCTAATTCCCATATAGTGGCAGGTATTTCCTCAAATCCTCCTAACAACCAGTATTGCTTTACATTTATAACCTGGGGAGGGGTAACAGGATCCCAATTTGCATTTCCCCTTAAGACAGTTTTAATTACTGTAAATCGAAAGTGAAATTCTCCTACAGAGCTTTGTAGTAGTTTTTTCCCAGAAGAATATATATGGCTAATATATTCTCCAGTGTTGGAGAAATGAAAACCTCATAAGGAGCAGTTGGGCTTTTATTCTCAAGTGTACTGTTGTGCATTTCACCCTTATGCTCTTCTTTTCTTTTTTTAAGATTTTACTTATTTGTCAGAGAGAGAGCACAAGCAGGGTGAGCAGCAAGCAGAGGGAGAAGCAGACTCCCCGCTTAGCAAGGAACCCGATGTGGAACTTGATCCCAGGACCCCAGGATCATGACCTGAGCCGAAGGCAGCCGCTTAACTGACTGAGCCACTCAGGCGTCCCTAGAGCTTTTTTTTTTTTTTTAAGATTTTATTTATTTATTTGACAGAGAGAGACAGAGAGGGAACACAAGCAGGCGGAGTGGGAGTCCCCTGGGGGACATAAAATGTGGCAACTTTTTTTTTTTTAAGATTTTATTTATTTATTTGACAGAGGGAGAGAGAGCGAGAGAGGGAACACAAGCAGGGGGAGTTGGAGAGGGAGAAGCAGGCTTCCTGCCAAGCAGGGAGCCCGATGCGGGGCTCGATCCCAGGACCCTGGGATCATTACCTGAGCCAAAGGCAGCCGCTTAATGACTGAGCCACCTAGGCGCCCCTAGAGCGTTTTTTTTTTAATACAAATTTTAGCAGTACCATCCAGAGGTAGAAAATACGACATAACTATAATGCATACATATGGACACACAGAAACACACAGATACAGAGACTTTATAGCTTAAAATTACTGCCATGAAATAGGTACAAAACTCACTCGTGAATGTTGGATCTAAATTTGGTTTTTTTGGTAGATGGAATAAGGTAAGGTAACCTGTCTGGATGGCTTAAGCTTTTTCCACTTGTATTTGGAGAAGATACTTAAGATTTATATGTCCTTTTAACAGAGAGAAAACCAAATTCTAATTTTTCACCAGCTTTTGATATTAAAACTCATTTTAATATAAATTCATTTTAATCTTAGCCAGCTTGACCACACATAATATTCCTTTCTAAATAATCCTTTTCCACAGACCTTCTACAACTTTCTCCATTCTGATTTTGTCCTGTTTTTTTTCTCTTCAGACCACCAGATGCTCTTTAGGACAAAATTATTTTTTATTCCTCAACAAAAAAGCATCTCCATTTTTCATACCTTCTCCTACTGAAAACACATCCTACTTACCTGGCATACAAAGATACTTCCCATGAGTTCCATGGTTTAGCATCCCAGGCTGGCTTCAGATGATGGTTGTAATCAAAAGTTGCCACATTTGGGGCGCCTGGGTGGCTCAGTTGTTAAGCGTCTGCCTGCGGCTCAGGTCATGGTCCCAGGGTCCTGGGATCGAGCCCCGCATCGGGCTCCCTGCTTGGCAGGAAGCCTGCTTCTCCCTCTCCCACTCCCCCTGCTTGTGTTCCCTCTCTCGCTCTCTCTCCCTCTGTCAAATAAATAAATAAAATCTTAAAAAAAAAAAAAAAGTTGGGCGCCTGGGTGGCTCAGTTGGTTAAGCGACTGCCTTCGGCTCAGGTCATGATCCTGGAGTCCCGGGATCGAGTCCCGCATCGGGCTCCCTGCTCCGCAGGGAGCCTGCTTCTCCCTCTGACCCTCCCCGCTCTCGTGTGCTCTCTGTCTCTCTCATTCTCTCTGTCTCAGACAAATAAATAAAATCTTTAAAAAAAAAAATAAAAAAAGTTGCCACATTTTATGTCCCCCAGGGCGCACAAAGTGACAGATACACTGAAGTCTCAATTTGTGCATCCTGGGTTTAGATAGTATCTACCAAATTAGAAACCAAAAGAGATGTGGATATAGTCTCCTGTCCTTCTCCAGTTGTAATTCTTTATCCAACTGCCTTATTTCATTTCTGACACTAGCCAGACATTGATGGTCACCTGAAGGGCCCATAGGAGCAGCCAACCAACCAGGGCCACTGCTTGGCGGCCTTCCTTACCCCAGTGGGTCATGCAACTTTGTAATAGCTCTAATCCATTTGGCATCTTCAGGATGTCCCCATACTCATTCAGCAGTCCATAGGCATCAAGCAAACAGATTGTCCCACATTAATGTGGTCAGCCACTCCAGGGTTTCCCCCAACAGAAGCTTCGTTTCCCTGCCCATTCTTCAGTCTCTGGGCTCCTCCTGGCTGGCTCACCAATTGTTCTATGAAAGGGAGGTAATATGCAAAATGATATGCAAAGGCTGAAGGAGCCATAAGACTGAAGAAAAAGGCCAAGAAGTCCAGCTTGACAAAAAATGGTTTGTTAAAGGGGCTTCTGGACAGAAGTCCCTCTTGGGCAGCTGCAAGACAAGTATATCTCTGCAACCCCACCTCCTATAAGACCTGCTTTTACAGCCCTAAAGGCTGAGGCGTACGGGCTGGGAGACCACCTGGGAAGGAATGTTTGAGAATCATAATCTCCAGAGCAGATCAAGGACATTATGCCCCAAGGGTGTGGTTAAGGGTGTGGCTGAACAGAAAGAATGGGGCAGGGAAGACTGTGCTCTAGAAGGCTTCAGATCACAGAGTGGTCATGGCAGATTTGTCCAAGATGCCATTAGTCTGGTTCACACAACAGTGTAAACATAACTTTTATATTCACCGCGAAACCAAAAAATTTGAGACTGACTTTATTGTGATACTCACTTTATTGCAGAGGTCTGGAACAGAACCAGCAATATCTCTGGGATATGTCTGTATGTTTTATTGGCATAGGATGTTATCCACATGATTTTATTTCTGGATATAGCTCATATTTAAATATGAAGATAGTTCCTGGGACCCTAGATACCTACCTTATAAGCCTCTTCACTGTTCATTAAAATTCAAAGTGTTATTCTCCCCTTAATTCCCTTATCAACAAATGATTATTGAATACTTGGCTATGTACACAGAATGGTTTGTTTCTCTCAAAGATGTGGGACTAGTTGACGAGACAAAACTTACACAAATGCAACAAAGAAAAATGCATTATGAAAGGATCACTCAGGCCAGAGAGGAACAGAAACTGGGACATCAGTTATGAGATGAGCTCATTCATTCATTCAGCAAACATTTACTAAGGACTTTCTATGGATGTAAGTCAGTTTGTTAGTCCTCACAGCTATAAAGACAGATTATGCAGTCTTGGCTCAGAGTTTACAGTCCAGCTTTTGAGGGGACAGATAATGAAAGACTGAAGTATAAAATGGTATTACTGTACAAGGAACAGTAGGAGCAGAAAGTTGAGAAGGGGATAATCAGGAGAGGATCCATAGAGTTGACATTTCAGTGAAGTTTGGGAAGTAGACTAGGTCTTTTACCAGGTGTTTACTGAGCTATTGCAGTAGTTCAGGTGAAAATAATAAGCCAACAGGAATGAAGGAGGCAACAGATTAAACTGGTGTTCCAGCAGCAGAATGGCTGATTTTTGATAACTTTCCTGTAGTCTTCTTGGTCAGCAAGAACTCTGAAGACAGCCAGGGAGATGGCGATCAAGGGAAGAAAGCAAGGAGGCGGAACAAGTGTAGGGAGGAAAAATAAGTTTTGTTAGTTTGAAGTATTTGCATGACAATGACATTCACATATAAACCCCAGTAGGCACTTGAGAACTAAAGCCTGGTGCTCAGGTCCAGACAGGACATACCAATTTTTGAGTCCCTTAAACAGACTCTGGAAATACTGGAAGTTGTACAGAATTAAGGCAGCAAAGTTACCCCAGGTCCTGTCCTTGGCTGTGATGGAGAAGAAAATGGAGAGCTACTTAGTTGTTGAAGCTACTTTTAAAATCAGCCTTTAATTCTCCAATTTTCGTACTAAGTTCTTTGACTCTGTTAAGTTACTTTTTAAAAATTACCTAATAGTAAGTCTCATTGCCAAATTTTTATTTCTACTTTTATTTCTATACAGAAGAAATCTATTTTAATACCGCTTTGTTCACTTACTATAACACCTTTCACTTTAAAGAAATTTAGTAGATGGAAATGCGATTCTTATATGTAGTAAATAGGGAAAATAGAAAGCCAACTTCTAGAGGAGAAGAAAATACTCACCAATTGGTACTAAGTTATCCAAAAAGAATAATATTTTTTCTTTATTGAGGTTTAATTGACTTAACACTTTATTAATTTCAGGTATACAATGTAATGGTTCGATATCAGAGTAATTTCTTTTTAATCCCAGGAATGGAAGATTGTGAAACAATGGAAGATGTATATATGGCTTCAGTGGAAACAGATCGGGGAGTAAAGGAACAGTTACATCTTTATGACACCAGAGGCTTACAGGAAGGCGTGGAGCTACCAAAGCATTATTTTTCATTTGCTGATGGCTTTGTTCTTGTGTACAGTGTGAATAACCTTGAATCCTTTCAAAGAGTAGAGCTTCTGAAGAAAGAAATTGATAAGTTTAAAGACAAAAAGGAGGTAAGTGGGTCTGTTAAAAATGCTAACTATGAATTGTAATATTTAAATTGTAGCATGAACTTTTGGGCAGTTAAAATATTTAAAAAACATTAAGTTGTATTCACAGTATCTGTAATCTTCATAATATTTTTTCTTAGCCCAGGAAATACAGGATTGAACGAATTCAATCAGGACCAGCGTTTGACTTTCTGCTTTTGCTTGTTACCATGTGCAGGTTGAACTTTAATGACACTGTGTCTCAAATACTATGTAGTTCACTTCATATTGTTTGGGATCGTTTCCTAGGGCTCTCTTTGTCTCATTGGCTAAATAGGATTCTTGTTTTCAGCCTTAGCAGAAAATAATAAATATAAATATATATAAATAAATAAAATGATTGGATTTTCCTCATTTACTACTGAGAAATAAGTGCCTTACCGTGATCTGTAGCCTTAAATCTGGCCCATACCTATCCTTTTCGTCTTATTTTTATCATTTTGTTCCTCTGTCACTGTACTCCTGGGATACTGGTATACCCTTTGTTTTATTCAACGTGATGATTTTATTCCCCTGTTAAGTCTTTGTCAATTGCTGGTTCCCTCCCTGGAACTCTGAACGCAGCTCTTTCTCCAGATCTTCACACAGCTGACTCCCTGTCATCTAGGGAACCACATAATATATTGGTTAACAGCACTGGCTAGATGTTCTTAACCTAGATTTTTGTATTTTATTTATTATGTTAAGCTTATTTTGAGATAATTGTAGATTCATATGCAATTTTAAGAAATAATAGAGATATCTTACCCAGTTCCACCGGTGCTAACATTGTACAAAACTCGTATAATGTTAACACCAAGATATTTAGGTTTATAGCCAAGATACAGAACAGTTCCGTCATTGCAAGGATCCCTCCTGTTATCTTTTTTTGCCACACCCACTTTCCTCCCATCCCCCTCCCCTTAATCCCTGACTAATCTGTTTTCCATTTCTATAACCTTGTCATTTCACGAGTGTTAACATAAATGGACTCATACAGTGCGTAACCTTTTGGCATCAGCATTTTTCACTCAGCATAACTCTCTGGAGGGTCATCCAAGTTATTGCATGTATCAGAAGTTCATTCCTTTTTATTGCTGAGTGATATTCCATGGTATTTATGTACCAAAGTTTATTTAACCATTCACTTGTTGAAGGACATCTGGGTTGTTGATATCTTATTATTTTGAATACTTATTTGCTTTGTGAATAGATTACAGTTACAAGGTTCAGTCTTCAGAAGACATAGAGGCAGGTAATGGATGCTCTCCTCCCACCTGTTTCCCATTTTTCCCACCTAAACAGATAAATGCTGTTATTTTCTTAGGGTATCCTTCATATTCTCCTCCCTGCCCCCCAAAAGTTGAAAGAATGATTTATTGAACCACTCATAGTTGATACTCGAATCTTGGCTCTGCTTCTCAACTTTCTGCCTCAGTTTCCTTAACCGTAAAATGGGGATAATAGTACCCTTCTCATATGGTGGTTAGGGAGATTTAAGAAGCACATTCATTCAACAAATGCTTATTGAGCAACTACTATATGCCTGGCATTGTTTTAGGTAAAAGGTACGGAGAATACAATAGACAAACAAATGTGTATTATGAAGAGGGCGCCTGGGTGGCTCAGTTGGTTAAGCGACTGCCTTCGGCTCAGGTCATGATCCTGGAGTCCCTGGATCGAGTCCCGCATCGGGCTCCCTGCTCGGCAGGGAGTCTGCTTCTCCCTCTGACCCTCTCCCCTCTCATGTGTTCGCTTTCTCATTCTCTCTCTCTCTCAAATAAATAAAATCTTTAAAAAAAAGATGTATATCATGAAGAGTCAGATGCTATGTAGAAAAGTAAAGTAGAGCAGGGTGCAAAGGTACTGTTTTTCTGTAGGGCAATCTGGGAAGGCCTCCCTGATAAGGTAACTTTTAGCAGAGATTTGAAGGAAGTGAGGGAGGGAGCCAGGCCCATGTGGTGGAGGAGTGCTGCGGGTGGAGGGACTAGCTGGTGCAAGGGTCTGGGAAAGTTTGCTTTGTCATGTTCAGGAACAACAGTGAGGCCAGAGTGGGCTAGGAGGAGTATGGTAGGAGATGAAGGCCACGCTTCGGATCAGAAGCCACTGATTTTGAGCAAAGGAAAGACATGATCTAGCTTAGGTTGCATTTATTTATTTATTTTCATGTTTGATTTAAAAAAACATTGGATAGTGATTGCACATGGCTCAGAAGTAAAAATGATACATAAAAAGGACTATTGTGAGGTCTAGTTCCCACCCCTGTCCTCAGCCACCGAGTTCCTTTATCTCAAGCCTACTATTCATTTATTTTTTTATTCATTTATTGATTGATTGTAAACTCTGTGCCCAACATGGGGCTTGAACTCATGACCCTGAGATCAAGAGTCACATCCTACACCACCTGAGCCAGCCATGTGCCCCTCAAGCATGCTTTTTAAATATTTTACCACTTGTTTTGGGGCATCCTTCCAAAGTTTTAGATAAATACAAGCAAATAGGAATATACGTATAGTTTTCCCCCACCCCCACTTTCTTACACCAAAGGTAGCATAGTGTTCGGCACCTTACATTCATGTAATATATCTTGGGAGTCCTTTCCATAGCAGTCCTCAGATTCCTTTTATAATTTTTTCTATTTTTAATTTTTATTTTTTTTAAGATTTTATTTATTTGACAGAGAGGGGGAACACAAGCAGGGGGAGTGGCACAAGCAGGGGGAGTGGGAGGGAGAAGCAGGCCTCCCACTGAGCAGGGAGCTTGATGCGGGGCTCCATCCCAGGACCCTGGGATTATGACCTGAGTTGAAGGTAGATGCCTAACAACTGAGCCACCCAGGTGCCCCTAGATTCCTTTTTTTTAAAAGTGATGCATATTCATTGCATGGGTGTATACTTACTTAACCAGGTCCAAATTGATGGATACTTGGGCTATTTATAGTCATTTGCTATTATGAACTGTGCTACAATGAATAATCTTACATACTTATTATTTTGTATGTTTTAGGGTATAGTTGTAAGATCAGCCAAAATGGGGTTTTTGAATCAAAGGATATATTGCCAAATTACCTTCCATAACAAGGGTATGAAAGTGCCTGTTCTCCAGTCTTGACAACAGTGTGTGCTTGTGGATTTTGTGCATCTTCTGGGTGAGAATGGTACTTTAGTAGTTTGTTTCCTTAATATGAATAAGGCTAAACATCTTTTGACTTGTTTTAAAATGTTCATTTTGGCTGCTGTGTTGACAACAGGCAACATAGTTGAGGGACAAGGTGAGAAGCAAGTTTTGTGAAATACTATTGCTCTGGAGCACTTAAACAGTTACCAATTGAGGAGAAACCACTTTAAAAATAGGGAGTGATCTAACTATGTCATGGTGCAGATAGGTCAGAAAAGCTGAGGGCAAAGACGTGGCCAGCCTTTAGAAACTTGGGATGTCTTTTTTTTTTTTTTTTAAGATTTTATTTATTCATTCGAGACACAGAGATCGAGCGAGCGAGCGTGAGCAGGGGGAGAGGCAGAGGGAGAAGCAGCCTCCCCGCCGAGCCAAGAGCCGGACATGGGGCTCGATCTCAGGACCCTGGAATCATGACCCGAGCCGAAGGCAGATGCTTAACCATCTGAGCCACCCAGGCACCCCGAAACTTGGGATGTCTTAAGAACACAGTAAAACAGTGAGATGAAGTTTGATTGGACTGGATATAAGGATTAAACACAGCAAAGATAGCTCTTTGAAAGAATTTTGAGTCAAAGGGTAAATATATTGTCCTATAAAGGGAAACGGAGCTGGAGAAGGATGTGTAAAAGAGGGCTTTTTTAAGCGAGAGCTAGTGTTTGTATGCTCATGGAATGATTCGATAGAGAGGAGAAAATTGATGGGGAGGGGAATAATTGCTGGAGTGACAGTCTTGTCTAGGACAGAGGATGGGTTCTAGAAGATGGTAGGTTGTTAGATGTGGTGGTGGATGGAGGTGAAAGTTTAAATTGCTTCTGTTTTCTTACTGAAATAGTATGGACATCAGCTGAGAGTAAGGGGGGAAAGAAGAGATGTTGGAGGTTGAAGAGGGTCAAGGTAGGAGCTGTTAATATATTTGCTGGAGAACACCAGCTCACTTAAAGTCACTGGTTATTGAATTGGGACCAGCCAGGAGGGCTGTTTTTTTCCCCTCCATCCATGTTCAGTAGGTGGTGTAGGCACAGTCCAATTAAGAGTTAAATTTAAGGTGGGGGGTTGGCCAGGTGAATATAATGGGATGATGATGTCAAGGTAGTAAAAGAATCTAAACTGGGCCAAGAACTGAGGACAGGAGGAGGGTTGAAGGACAGTGATCAAGGTAAGAGAGACAGTGGGTTGTAGGTCCTTCTGGTGTTGAGGATTGTTGTAGTCAGGGTGTTAGGCATGAACTAGGAAGGTACGGGTGGGAGTGGGATTCCTGGAATTGGGACTATAGAGGGGAACAATTACAATGGCAGGAGTAGGATGTGTTCATGGGAGTGAATGGCCGAAGAAGTCAGGAGGACGATTAAGGCTATTTGGGAAGGGTCATCCATATGGTTAGTGAAGTCACTAGGACTTAACGATAGAAATAGTGTGGGAGTGACCATGAGCCAGGTCTGTAATGAGTAGCAACAGGGTGGGGGTGGGAAACAGGTAGTAGGTAGTACAGACTAATAGTACCAGCCTTCAGTTTTAGGGTTCTTAGAGGACATTATTGGAGGCAGCACCGAGGGGCAAGGATACACCTTAACATCCCCTGTGCCCACTGTGGTAGTGAGTACTACAGAGCTGAGCCAGTTTCAGCTAGGAAAGATGAAGAGAACATCCAAAGCAGAGATGGGGACACAAGAAGGGGATTTTGTTAAAGTCTAGGGGCAACATGGAACAGTTTCTGCAACTGGATCAGACTAGGTGATAACATGTGAAGATGAAAATGTGGGTGATGAATGACAGGAGGACCTGAAGGGATAGATCCTGTTGAGAAATGAAGGAATATGAGACTTGCCAAGAAAACCAGAGCTCTGGGGCCTGTTCCATCCTACCTAGGAGGCATGGTCTAACTGGAGCACGGAGAGCTCCGTTTTAAGGCAGGAACACAGCAATGGCTTAAATGTCCTAGTTCAAAGCTGCTCCTCAGAGATGCCTTCTCTTAAAACTCTTACTGCCCTTCTTCTACTTTCCATGATCTTGTTTTGTCTTTATACAGTCAAGGGTCTGAAAATTGGATACTCTCTCTCCTCCAGACCTCCCCTTGTCCTGGACTTTGACGGCCTTGTAACTGCCATATTCTGGGGGCCTGAAACTGCATGGTGTGCAGTAAGCACTCAGCTTAAGGGAATGTGACTGCCTTACTTTTTTTTTTTTTTTTAGATTTTTATTTTTATTTTTGACAGAGAGAGACACAGCGAGAGAGGGAACACAAGCAGGGGGAGTGGGAGAGGGAGAAGCAGGCTTCCCGCTGAGCGGGGAGCCCGATGCGGGGCTCGATCCCAGGACCCTGGGACCATGACCTGAGCTAAAGGCAGACGCTTAACCGACTGAGCCACCCAGGCGCCCCGACTGCCTTACATTTAGTGTAAAATACTCCTCTGGGTCCATACATTCAACAAATGTTTAGTGCTTGCATCAGGCACTGGTCTATGATCAGGAATAATGTGAACAGACTGGAGTGACTTCACTTACTGATCATTTAAAATGTTTCCTAGTTAACAAGCTGTATAGCATCTGCATTTTTAACAAAAATGCATTCAGGAAGAATGAAGTTATAACTCAGGTCACATCTGAGGATCAGTTCTGAAGCAGCAGTTCTATTCAAAAGGACAGTTTTCTTGATTTTTTTATTTTGCCTAGGAACTAATGTTGGCAAAGTGTCATCTTTTTTATTTTCCTTTCAGGTAGCAATTGTCGTATTAGGAAACAAAATTGACCTTTCTGAGCAGAGACAAGTGGATGCTGAGGTGGCACAGCAATGGGCAAGAAGTGAGAAAGTACGCCTGTGGGAGGTAACGGTTACAGATCGGAGAACTCTGATTGAGCCATTCACTCTCTTAGCCAGCAAACTTTCCCAGCCCCAGAGCAAATCGAGCTTTCCTTTGCCTGGGAGGAAAAACAAAGGGAACTCTAGCTCTGAGAACTAAAAATCAGTAATGCTACAACTGTCTGTTGAATAGATTGCCTTTAGGTGTCCATGAGCATATTTAAAACAAGGCATTTGCATCTACCTTTGGTCCTTAGGAAGCCTTTAAGGAAGTAATGTACTTTATAATTAAATTATTTGGGCTAAGTTTATTGCCTGATATGAAGTGATTATTTGCATTGTCATTGTTTGAAACTTGTCCCTGAACTTGGCACCTAAATTTTTGTTGCATTTGTCCAAAGAGTAAAATAAAGTTTGGGTAGTATGTAGATATGTCTGTAAGACCAGTAGCTCCACAACCCCCAACTTGTTTCAGAAGCCATTTTTCTGTGTAACTTTATGCAAACTTCTCAGCTCAAATATAATTTTTTTAAGAAGTTCATTAATCATCTAATGTCCAGAATTATAAAATGACATTTTTAGATCACAAACGGTAAACAATTTAGGTGTTAAATTTTATCTCATGGAGACCTTGCTAAATAGAACAAAACCTATGATTTAACTTTGTTCAAATTATGTTTAGCATGACTTGAGGTAGTAGGTGGTGTAAATATGTTCAAAGCATTTGCTCTTTAGAAAACCACTAAGTATTGAAGGACACTAAAGCTTCCATTTCCACAAGTATTACTATACCTTCTTCAACAGTTTTCTGGATACACAGTCATGTGGAATAAAATGTATCATAAAAATATTGGACTTCAGGTTAGATACTGGAGTTTGTGCTATGGTATTCTTTGAAGATTTTGGCAATATCCGAGCAGTGGGACTAACTGTATTTCACAAGCTGACGATACTGTAACTAATTTTAGAAGTAGGAAGCAAGCTACTTAGTATTTCAACTGGCAAAGCAGTTTTTTGTTTTTAGAAGTGGGGGCATGGAGCAGAGGGAAAGTGAAAGAATCTTAAGCAGGTTCTGTGGCTGGATCTCACAACCGTGAGATCATGACCTGAGCCACAATCAAGAATCGGATGCTTCACCACCTGAGCCACCCCTCAGCTATTTGATCTATATGTAAAATATGAAATAAGCTGTTCAGCAAAGACATGTTAAAAAAAAACTAGTACACTTTTTTAAGTAAACTCTACCCATGGGGCTCAAAGTCAGGACCCCAAGATTAAGAGTCTCTACCAACATTTCTGAAGTGGAGTACTTTCAAGGCTAGGTTCAGTGAATTTAAAGTCAATTGGTTCATTTCTGTGAGAGTTCAAACCAAGAACTGCATAATACAAAACCTGCAAATCAGCTAGTGTTGCTTCCATTTAACTGGCTAAAATTCCTCATCACAAATACATTTTTTTGCCAAAAAACTATTCAGATAATGGCTAAGTCATGCCCTGAGGTTGATCTCGGTTTCTTTCCTATTATTTTTACAGAGATGAATAAATACAGTGATTTAATAAGAAAGTTTCTCTGGGGTAGATGCAAAGCAACAGAACTGCTGGATATATGTACATTTAGGTACTGCCAAATTGCCCTCTCAGGGAGATGTATTAATAGTCATGAGAATCCATCTTTAAGACACCTCAAAAACGGAATAGCATACCAAACCTAACCTAGTCTGTACTACTTGTAGGTTGTGTAGTAGCAAAACTTTAGAAGAATCTGCAAACTACAAACACAGGCAAAAGAAAGTAAATGAATACAGCAGTGTTAGGTGGTTGTTTTAATATTGTTTATTAGCACAGTAACAAATGCAGACTTAAGTAGTCCACAACATATAACCAATCCACTGAGCAACTCCTATTCCACACCTTACAGTTAACAGCTTAAGGTATTTTACTACAGGTTTTCACAAGTCGTGATTCAAACCTCTTGTCACAATAAAGTAGATTGGCATATAAAATAAAATACATAACTACTCATTTCCTATATGGTGTCTTATAGCCACGTATCCATTTTATATATATGAGATGACAGTCTCTAAAAACTGTTAAATATCAATGTTCCCTCCCAAGAAGGGAAAACAAATTCCAATTTTTTTGAAAAAAAAAAAAAAAAAAAAAAAGTGTAGTCTTGGAAGGACTTTACATAAATGGCCATGTGTGTAACCTGTACAAAATTAATCTATTTTAAATTTACAGACTACAAGCAACTGAACCCAAATGTCTATTCTCTGTACTACATTTCAGCTAATATTGCAGAACTAATGACAGTTTTAAAAGTTGCTATTACCAATTCTGTCTACTGTAGCAAGATACCTTAAGTTACAACAAAATCTTAGGAAATAAGACTGAATAATATCTGTTATAGAAATACCCTACTCTTTACCAACTCCCACCCTCCCCCACCCCTTCAAAATCATAAGCAGCTCTCTGTGACAGACAATGTAAGAATTGTGAAAACCCAATTTATGTAGCGTATCTCTTGGTCCACTGTCTGGCCATTCTGTCATGTTCTGCTCTGTTGGTCATATACTGAGTGGCAATACTTCCCACCAAAGGGTCAGCTGGAAGAAGAGAATGTTTCAAATTTTAGCACATAAATCAGTGACAGCTTGGAAACAAATATGCAAAGTATTTGTGATCAAAACCAGTTTTGAAACACCGTTCCATCATCGTGGCCACCATATGCATGGGGAAAACTTCTTAAAACAAAATGCTCAGGCTTTAGTACTAGTGTAGCTTTATCGTTCATTCTATTTTTCTCCCAACAAACACCACCCAATTGGAAGTATTTTTGCTCTTATGTGTTAGGTAAAGTTCAATAAAAACTGGAATGTTCAAGGCTACGATGAACATGGAATCCAACTGTGTTCACATGACTGTTCAGTGGAACACTGTAAAGTCCTCTAGGCTGTTCCAGTATTGACCTCTAAACTAGTTACTTAGAAAAAGCCAGGTTACTAGGTCAAAACCTGGACCTCAACAATTAAGTAGAGTGTTGCTCCGAAACCTAAACAGAATCTTTAATAATAAAAGGAATAAGCTTCCCCCCAGACCCCACCGCAATCAGTCTGATAATCCCTAAGTATTATCTCACTTTCAAAATTTAACACCAGCTTTGGGGCAAGTACTCAGTGAACCAGCAGGCACAGGAGAGGTTAGGCAGATGACTCAACATTTAGTTAGAAATACGTGGTTTAAAGAGAACTGTATGAAAAATGTGAAAACCTAAGGCAGATTTATAGAAGTCCTAGTTTTAAAACATCTTGTTCCTAGAGCACAGAATTACTGCCTTTTTCAACTAGTAGATTGAACTTCTCGATTAAAACTTTCTTTGAAAAAAGATTAGTTTTTGTCTTTTTTTTTTTTTTTAAGATTTATTTTTTCATTTGAGAAAAAGAACATGAGCAGGAGGGGCAGAGGGAGAAAGAATCCTAAGCAGGGCCCAACACGGCCTAATCCCACAACCTGAGCTGAAAACCAAGAGTCGGACACCCAACCGACTACATGTACATCCAGGTACCCCTACTTTTTGTTCTTTCAAAGCTCTTTGTACTTTATCAAAACAAGTATTTTTCAGGTGAGGAGAAAGAAGGAAAAAAAAAATTAACCTTACCAGGATTACAGTCTGTAAGAAGGGAGCAGATAGAAAGGAGAACTTTAGAAATGGTTAGTGCTGGACTCCAATTATCTTTTAATATGTCCAAGCAAATAACTCCTTGACTGTTAATATTACAGTGATAGATTCTTGTCCGAAATGTAACCTAAAAAAATAAGACAGTATTAAAATTTAAACAGGAAACAATAAAATTTTTCCTAAATTGCTTTTTCAATTGAGTGGCTATAATTTAAAAATGTCTGTTTCTTTAAAAGATGAATAAAGAGTTTAAAGCTGATAAGAGAGGTTAACATACACTCTCAGTCATTTCAATGGTAATATCCATCAACAAAAAGCATGGTAACTTCAGTTTTTTCTCAAATTCATCTTTAGTAGTTTCAGTGTTTTAAATATTTTTAAGTTTGAAATAGCTAAGTGTTTGCTGACCTCTTGTGTTAGCTGGTGGTACTACATGGCCTTAAAGTAAGCTTTATAATAAATTCAAACAGATACAACACAGTGGGTACATAAACAAAAGCAAAATGCTCAGCTGTAAAGGCTGAAAAAAAAAAAAGACGACGACGAGATTTGGTTCTGCTTTTTCTGACTTTTACATTAGATCCTGCAGATATCCCGTCTACGTAGGTCACAGAGTCACTAAAATGGAGTTCCACAAGTGAGGAGCCAGAAATGGGTAAGGATCATAGCAGTAGACAAATTAACACAAGCCATATAAGCCTGTTGCTTTATTCTGGTTTCCTAATTCTTATTTGTGAGACACAAAGAATCATTCAGAAGTAAAAATTACCACTTAGTAAATAAGAATCATAGATTGAGTGTCCCAGGAGATACTACCCTAGATAAGAAAACCCAAAGCCTGGAGGTTAAAAATTTGAGTAAGACCAAAACGTGACAAGGAGCAGAATCCAAAAGTCTTTGGTAGGAGATTCTGACTTTCTAATTACTTTAGTGCACAGATATTTTGACACCATTTTTAACTGTTCAGTAACTTCTTCCCTGTGAGTGGAAAATAGGGGATTGATTCTGGGTTGCTATGTTACTAAAAATAGCAGGATTTTAAGCACCATCAAAACAAAGCACATACTCCTAAGAACTATGGTCTCTGCAAGAGGCAAAGCCCCCTCCCCCCATGCAAGTGTTTTGTGTCCATCCAAATGTACTTAGAGATTCGTTAAGATATAACAGAAATCTACCTTTTGTGATTAAAACTCTATTTTAAAAGCTTCAACAGTCTCTCATGGCAATATGTAAATCTGACTATAAATCAGGAAATTCTTACCTTTGGAGGCTTGAAGGGGTATTCTGGTGTAAAAGTGATATCAAGGAAGAATACACCACCCTCATACACGGATCCTGGAGGCCCCAGAATGGTTGATCGCCATTCATAGATGTTATCACCTTTGGGACCAGCACTGTGAAGTAATACATCAAAAGGTAAGCAGATGGTGGCACCATGCCAAGTTTTTACAGGGCATTAAAAAAAAAGGAAAAAAGATGATCTCTCCTCCCTTTTTGTTTAATGTGTGGATTCTTTCCACAAAACAGAAGAGTCTTTCAGACTCAATCTGATTCTGGACTGCAACAAACCCATCAGCCTTAAGTCAAGTAAACTGAATGATAAAGAATGTTTAAACCACTCTAAGCCTACTTAAGCTGTGAACAAGCAAGAAATTGAATGCTCAAACCTCTCCTCGATTATAAGAAAATGTAAATATTCAGTGGTTTTGCTCACAACTATTCATTTCTGATGACCATTTTAAGAACAAAGTTTCATTTCTGACTCACTGGGGTTCTTGTTCCTTGTTCTTCTATTTCCATAATCTTATCCTAAAAGGAGCCCAATGGATTACATACTTTTTACATTACAAACCATGTTGGGTGGGAGGAGCACAAGGATGACAGAGTATCCAATGGCAAGTTATTCAATTTGCCTTTCAATGTATAAAATGCTATAATCAAGTTCTCTAAAAATTACAGTTGGGATGTTCATTTATCCCTTTCCCTGTTAAATCACTTTTATATTTAGTTATACCATAATACCCTTCCAAAGCATTGTGTTGGCTTGTAGAGTGTTCTGTATCCAAGTACAATAAGAAAAACAGAAAAATATTTACCCTCCAATTCCAAGACCAATGAAGAACTTAATATAACCTGCCCAAACAACTAAGTGTGGGTAGGACTCTGGTATTGAGGAGAGAGGAAAAGATACTAATTTTAGGTACTAATTTTAAAAAGACTTCCCAGAGCATGGACATAACAGTATTCAATTGGTTAACTTACACGTTTTAGCTGAGATTTCTCAAACCTAGCTACAACAGTTGCTTCAAGGATAATGATGTGTGTCAGCCAAACAACAGAAAGGTCTTTACTTGGAGAGACTTGTATATCCCAGTCAATACACAGGATAATTTGTACAGAGCAGGCAAACTGCTATTTTAAATGAATGGATGGTATGAACTGGATTCATTCACTCATTCTTATTAAATGCCCAAGTAGGCCAAGTTAAATGGCAGAGATTTCAATAATGAACAAGACAAAAACTCCTTGTCTTCAAGACGCCCTCTGCTAACTGGCTAGAGATGAGGTTCATTCAATTCCTTCATTTAAGAGAAAGATTAGAGGAAGAGGAAGGGAAAGGGGAAAAAAAATAAAAAGATACCTGCCTGTGGCCTTATACTTTCCACAAACCCACCACATTTTTTTTTCTTTCAGAATGAGTTTACAAAAGAAAACCAGAAAGAAACAGAAGTTGGGGAAGAAAACATGATGTGGCAAAAAAGGAGAGAAAAAATACAGATAGAAGAACATGGGCTAATGGGAAGAGTAGGCCCAAACTGGCCAAAAGGCACAGAGCTTGGACGCTGACTTGAGCACTTACTTACTAGCTATGTGACCTTGAGCAAGTCACTAAACCTAAACCACAAATTCTCAGGAATGTTTTGATCATTAAAATGGTGCAGGGAGGGAGGGGGCGGGGGGGAGAATCTCTGTAGAGAAACAGACCCACAGTAGTCTCATTATTTATTTTTTTTATTCTTATGTTAATCCCCATACATCATTAATTTTAGATGAAGTATTCCATGATTCATTGTTTGTGCATCACACCCAGTGCTCCATGCAGAATGTGCCCTCCTCAATACCCACCACCAGGCTAACCCATCCTCCCACCCCCCTCCCCTCTAGAACCCTCAGTTTGTTTTTCAGAGTCCATCGTCTCTCATGGTTCGTCTACCCCGCACAGTAGTCTCATTAAATGGTAGTATCACAGTTATGAATTATTCCTACTGATTTCAAATAGTATGGGTCCTTTAATATCCTTGTGATTGGTATTCTAAAGAACGTTTTTTTTAAGATTTTATTTATTCATTTGAGACAGAGAGAGAGCAAGCAGTGGGGAGAGGCAGAGGGAGAGGGAGAAGCAGGCTCCCCGCTGAGCCAGGAGCCCAATGTGGGGCTCGATCCCAGGACCCTGGGATCACGACCCGAGCTGAAGGCAGACGCTTAACAATCTGAGCCACCCAGGCGCCCCTCAAGAACTATTTAAAAACTTGTTTTGGAATGGATATATATGGAAAGAGATTATTTCACATGGTCTCTAATATGAAGTCCTGGGTTTTTGTTGTTGTTTAGTTTTAAGATCACTTCCTACTTTTATATATCATCTGACCATAATTTTCACAAGGTGGGATGTAGGGAGAACTTTTAAATCAGCCCTCTACTTCTAGGAACATGCGGTAACCTCTAGTGAAAGGATACTATGCTGATTACAGCTTCATGCCCTGAGGTTAAAACTGGTCTTTGGTCATCTGGTCTGCCTACATATTTGCATCCAGTGTATGTTCTTGGGCAAAAAGTCTATAGACAACTGGGCATTACAGCTAGGACACCTGTTGACCAGACTAGAGTTAACTGAAAAGTGGACTAATGAGGTGAGGACACCACTGATACAGAGGTTGCAGATAACATAACTACCCTATTTAATCTAGTTAATGATATCTAGGGCTTAAAGGCTAAAAGGCAAAGACAATCATCTGCTGTAAACCTCTCTTTTTACAGATGAGGAACCCAGGCCTGAAGGAGAAGCTAGGCCATCTAAAAGCCAGTAATGGCAGCATTCCATACAGTTTTCCTCAGTCAGCTTGGTAATGCTAAGAAAGAGACCCAGAAAAAACTAGCAGTAAAGTCAGTCTCACCCTAGAGGCGACATGTTGACATGGGCCCAATTCTGCTGACCTCTTAGTACAGAAAACAGAACAAAGGTTTAACAATATAGCACTATAAGCAGCTTTTATGGATTGTACAGAAAATTGTAATTTCCGAACTTCATTGTTCCTCAACATAACCTATGGAACTTTCAAGATTCCTGACCCCTCATCCTAGGCCTGCTGAATTTAGAATATTCAGAAGGGACTTAAGAATCTATGGTGATCTTTAAACAGGTCTTGGTTGCTTTTGGGAATCACTGGTACAGGATACTGGAGGACAACCAGTTTAGAACATAAGCTTTAACATTACAGCTCATCACCTATGATATAACTGGATATTCAAATCAAGGTGGCTACTTGTGTGTAATCAGCTTTCAGTTTGGGTATAAACTTTTCGGAAAGTTCAGGAAAAAAGAAAAGGGCATTAAGGAATCAAGTATGCAACATAAACATAATAAAAAAATACCATGCTTCTGTCAAACTTTGAAAATGCAGAATAAAGGTGGGTTATATTAAGAAAAATAATACTAAGTGAAATAATATCAAATGCAGTTGAAATCCTAAAGCATGCAACAGGAGCCCTAGAGAAAACTAAACAGCATGGATCCCTAATCTGTGGATCCTCAACCAGGGGACTTGGGAGTTACAGGGAAGGATCTGAGAACCCACTGGAAGGACCAAGCATTGCTGCTTGAATAAAAACTTTACTCACTTTAAAGCTGTTACTGGAGAAATTCATATAACATTTTGTCATATGCATTTTATTAATCACAGAATGAAACAAAAATTACAGTCCTGCAAATCTTTTGCCTTTTTTTTCTTCCAGGTTCTCACTGTAAAGTTAGGATCTACTGATCTAGAAGGTGGGTAGAGAGACCTATGGGGAGGAAGGGGTGAGGGCCCAAGTTTACAACTCTGGGAAGGCCACTGCGAAGGAGAACGAGGAACAAGAGAATCTTTACGTGCAACACTACAGGGAAAGGTCTGTTCCAGCACCCCACCCTCTTCTCTATAAAATGACTAACTAGGTTTACCCTCAGGTCAGCATATTCCTTTACCAGCCTTCTGTCCCCACCCTTTAAGATACGTTTTAGTTCCACAATAAGAACTTACAGAAATGTACTTTAGAATGGCATGTGATTTAAATTAGTAATTAATTTAAGTGATTAGAAAGTATGAGAGATGGGGGAGTTTAAATTAAGGGAATATGGGAACAAAAAAAATACACATCCCTGTTTGAAGATGTTGCAACATAACTGTGATTAGAATCTTGGCATGAGGCTGAGACTGAGAAGGTGGAAGGAGACCATGCCTTTGCCTTTCAGATTTTGTTAGACTTAAAACACCTCTCAAAATAAATGTATAATACACAGAACTCTTACACAAGTCAAAAAAAAAAAAAAATTCTGCCCTTGATTCAGTCTTTTTTCCTTCTAGTCAAAATAAATAGAGCTGTGGCAAACATTTTAAGAAAAATAACAGTCAAGGGCACCTGGCTGGCTCAGTTCTTAGAACATGTGACTTTAAGATTTTATTTTTTGAGAGAGAATGAGAGAGCATGAGAGGGGGGAGGGTCCCAGGCAGAAGCAGACACCTCACTGAGCAGGGAGCTGGACGTGGGACTTGATCCCATGACTCCAGGATCATGACCCAAGCCACCCAACCAACTGAGCCACCCAGGCACCCGAGCATGTAACTCTTGGTCTTGGGGTTTTGAGTACAAGCTCCACACTGGGCATAGAGCTTACTTTAAAAAAAAAAAAAAAAAAGTCATTTCTACTTTTGACACAATATTTTCTTCTGTAATGGTTTCTGACTTCAGAGAGATACATTAACATTAGCAGCAGGGACTGTCATGAACCACAACATTCTTCTGAAGGAAGGTCTGCCTGTTGACTGATCAGCACCAAACTCAATGACAAGGACTCTTCCTCCACCAGCCTTTCCCTTAATGCTCAAAACCCGTTTCCTCCAGTAACCATGGGACAAGGCGGCTACACGTCATACTTCTTACTGCCTTATTAATACTATATTGGTAATTAAATAGAATTTGAACAGTATAAAATATAATCAACACAGTCATTTAAGGTATAATCTTAAGAAATAAAACCAATTAGGAAAACTGTCATTAGAGCGGTCTTATTACAGAATTTGATGGGCTCTCTAGATTGACTTGAAAAAAAAATTTTTTTTTTTTTTTAAGATTTTATTTGAGAGAGCGAGCACATGAGGGGGGAGGGTCAGAGGGAGAAGCAGGCTTCCTGCTGAGCAGGGAGCCCGATGTGGGACTCGATCCTGGGACTGGATCATGGACCTGAGCCAAAAGCAGTTGCTTAACCAACTGGGCCACCCAGGTGCCCCTGACTTGAAAATTACGATAATTACATAAGGTAGTGTTTAAGCTTCATTCTGTTTTAAAATCATGTTTTTGTAAGTCCTCCCCAACTCCCATCCTCAATACTAACTTACTATAGACTACTGTTCTTCCATTTCAACAGCAACCAAAGATGGATTTCAATTTTTAAAGAACATCCTGGAAGCAAGGTGAAATTATACTCAGTGTTTGTAGATTATATTTCTATCTGATCAATTTTTAACATTTTTATTGGGAGAGATGACCCTTGCATACAAACACAGAAACCCTAATTCAGGGATTATTTTAGGCATAAGTCTAAAAAGCTTAGGTATGTGGCCTCATATCCTAGGGAAAAAAGTTGAGGGTAAAGGCTGGGAAGATGAAAAGAAACATGCTACAGACAAGCATATGGATAGCAACAGCACAAAGTAAGTGAAAAATGGGGCAAGTTAGCAAATGCGCCAGCATATTTCAAAAAAGGGTAGAGGCTCATGATCAGCTGAGTTAAAAGCTCATTCTACCCACCTAAAAATCCCAAGTAATCTCTCAAACCAGTTGCTTATACAAAATGTATTATGTCATAAAAACCTCCAACTCCCAGGGCGCCTGGGTGGCTCAGATGGTTGAGCGTCTGCCTTCGGCTCAGGTCATGATCCCGGGGTCCTGGGATCGAGTCCCGCATCGGGCTCCCGGCTCAGCGGGGAGCCTGCTTCTCCCTCTGACCCTCTCCCCTCTCATGCTGTTTCTCTCTCGCTTGCTCTCTAAAAAATAAATAAATAAAAATCTTAAAAAAAAAAAAAAAAAAAACCTCCAACTCCCACATGCTCACTGCTTTAGAGCAGTAGTTCTCAATAAAGGGTGGTTTTGCCCCCCAGGTGACATCTGGCAATGTTTGAAAATATTTTGGGATGTCACAACTAGGAAGGAGCTGTCACCTAGTGGGTAGAGGCCAGGGGTGCTGCTAAACATTCTCCAATGCACCAGGCACCAGATAGCTCCCTACAACAAAGAATTCTCTCAAGGGCCGCCTGGGTGGCTCAGTTGGTTGAAGTGTCTGACTTTGGCTTGGGTCATGATCCCAGGGTCCTGGGATTGAGCTCCACATCAGGCTCCCTGCTCAGCGGGGAGCCTGCTGCTCCCTCTACCTGACGCTCCCCCTGCTTGTGCTTTCTCTCTGTGTCAAATAATAAAATCTTAAAAAAAAAAAATTCTCTCAACCCAAAATGTCAATAGTGCCAAGGCTGAAAATCCTGCTTAGAGAAATGTACTCAAGGTTGAGCTAATATAGGTTAAGAGCTTCATAGTTTGAATCCTTGTTGTCAGACTCTAGTGCCCATCCTCATCTTTGTTTTACTGCTGTGTGTGGTACAGAAAAAAAAAACATTCAATGTCCAGGGTTGTTGTTATTAAAAGTTAGACTGGGGCGCCTGGGTGGCTCAGTTGGTTAAGCGACTGCCTTCGGCTCAGGTCATGATCCTGGAGTCCCGGGATCGAGTCCCGCATCGGGCTCCCTGCTCAGCGGGGAGTCTGCTTCTCCCTCTGACCCTCCCGCCTCTCATATGCTCTCTCTCTCTCATTCTCTCTCTCTCAAATAAATAAATAAAATCTTTAAAAAAAAAAAAAGTTAGATTGGCATGTGCCCTAAATGTTCTATAGACCCCTGATACTCAAAATGTGGTCCCTGGACAAAGCAACATCAGCATCATCTGGGAGTTTGTTAGAAATGCAGACTTCAACTCCACCCCACACCTAATGCATCAGAATTTGCACATTCAAAGTTTGAGAATCTGGGGCACCTAGGTGGCTCAGTCGTTAAGCGTCTGCCTTCTGCTCAGGTCATGATCCCAAAGTCCTGGGATCGAGCCCCACATCGGGCTCCCTGCTCCGCGGGAAGCCTGCTTCTCCCTCTCCCACTCCCCTGCTTGTGTGCCCTCTCTCACGCCCTCACTCTCTCTGTCAAATAAATAAAAATCTTAAAAAAAAAAAAAAAGTCTGAGAATCTGTTCCTGCTCTCGCTCTGTCAAATAAATAAAAGCTTAGGGTGCCTGGGTGGCTCAGTTGGTTAAGCGACTGCCTTTGGCTCAGGTCATGATCCTGGAGTCCCTGGATCGAGTCCCACATCGGGCTCTCTGCTCGGCAGGGAGCCTGCTTCTCCCTCTGACCCTCTCCCCTCTCATGTGCTCTCTCTCATTCTCTCTGTCTCAAATAAATAAACAAAATCTTTAAAATAAATAAATAAATAAATAAATAAAAAATAAAAGCTTAAAAAAAGCCGGGGGGGGGGGGGGCACGCCTGGGTGGGTCAGTCGTTATAACGTCTGTCTTCTGCTCAGGTCATGATCCCAGGGTCCTGGGATCGAGCCCCTCATCGGGCTCCCTGCTCAGCAGGAAGCCTGCTTCTCCCTCTCCCACTCCCCATGCTTGTGTTCCTGATCTTGCTCTCTCTCTGTGTCAAATAAATAAAATCTTTAAAAAAAAAAAATAAAAGTTTGAGAATCCAGCTACAGCGGACATTAAGTGGCAAATAAATGCCAACTCTACCTTCTAATCATCTAGGCTTAATTTTACCGTTTATATTCTCTAGCTCTCTCCTCCACTACCTATAATTCTCTGCAGTAAGAAGTATCAACCCTGGTAATGCTTACTAAATACCATATAGAGAACTTAGAAAATGCTTTTATAGGAAGAGACCCACAATCAATTCTATATTCCCTACAACCCACTACTCAAAATCCATTCTTAATTTACTCTTCTTTTCCTAAGACATTCAAAGAGAATAGGACAGAATAGTATAAATGCAGCAATCTACCAGAGGGAATCCTCTTCTCCCACAATCATCTCCCAATAGACATACTCTCCAGGGAATGAAAGCTGCCTTCTCCATGACATCTACATAGCACATGCAGAGGAATTTTATAAAAAATAAAAACAAAAAGCTGCTTATCCTCACCTTCCCTTCATAAAACAGTTGCCATTTGTAACCCAGAAGTGAGTGGCAGAAGGAACTTGAAAAATCAGAAAAAACCTCAGTAAGGTGACTAACACACTAGTGGCTTGGTGAGGTGACATTGCTATTAAAAAGTGGGTTGGTCACTTTCTAATAACTAAGAGAGGCCTCCTCCTACAAGGTGGTACTGCTGGGGATGTACCATCCAGGTTATCATTCCCTGGGAATAACTTAACAGTTCAAAAGCCAACCTAAAGGACCCCTACATAAGAATTCAGATCAGTGGTATCCAGCATATCTAAGCAGTTGCACTGGAACGAAGTGGGCCCAAATAGGGGGTTACAGTTTCCTACACATGGGAAGAAAACGGACTCAGACACTTAAGATCTAGAACAACATGATCCACGTCCACTAACAATGGTGTTCCCATGGAGCCCCCCCAAATTGTGTCATAAACATTGAGGAAACGGTGCCTTTCCTCCAGCAGAAAGGGGATAAACCTTCAAAGGAATTTGATAAAACTTTTCATAAAGCACAAGGCTGATTTTAGGCCTATGGAAACTGTAGAGTTCATTTTTGAAATCTGTTCCAAACCAGAAAGTAGACAGATTGGTAGGTATTTACACACTACTGCAGACATGTGTATTTAACAATCTCTCTTAGATCAGATTTTAAGTCTCTAGAGAACAGTAATTTTCCACACATACTACAGGGCTTAGTATAGTAGTAATTAACAATATTTAATTAGCTGGCAAAATATGTACCACTGTTCAGAATTACATGACAATATTTCCAAATGAGGTGAAATAACAAAACACCGCAAAGGCTCAATCTTGCTCAGCTAGCCATTCAATTGTAGTTTTACCTTATATGTTGTTGCTTTAGAAAACAATCCAGCCCTTCTGGAAATCTACACTCCAATCTTGAAAAAAGAAAATCAGATGCACACAGAGTAAGGACACAATTTTAAAAAGAAAACTAGTTTCATGATAATTTGAAAGAGACAACAGTAGGGACAGTGAAATGAGCAGATCTAAAACACTGTGGACATCACTGGGTCCTTACCACCAGGGAGGGATGGCCAAGTAATGACAGTGTTTAATAAACTGAACTAAAAATCATGCGTTAGGGGTACCTGGGTGGCTCAGTCGGTTAAGCGTCTGCCTTCAGCTCAGGTCCTGATCCCCAGGGTCCTGGGATTGAGTCCCACATCGGGCTCCCTGCTCAGTGGGGAGTTTGCTTCTCCCTCTCCCCCTGCTCGTGCTCACTCTCTCTCAAATAAATAAAATCTTAAAAATTTAAAATAAAAATCACGCTTTAACTTCTGGATTACTGACATACGAGTGGAGTTTAAAGGTACCAAGCAAGTGAAATGCAAGCTAGTCAAATGTCAAGGGCCTAAAAGGAATTGGGGTGGGGAAGGGTGGAGAATGGCACATAGGAAACGTTTAGAGGAATTAAATAAAAGATCGGCATCTCTTGTGTCTCAAAAAACCATTTTTTCTATACAAGGTTAAACAGGTAGGTGTTCAGGATAAAGGTAGATCAGACAATAGCTCTTTTCTGCAGAACTATACAAGCTTGACTTAACAATTCTAATTTGCTCTTTCCCCGGAGAAGATAGAAAAAGGGTCAGAATAGAATCAAGTTCCCTCTACTGCCACTAAAATAATCCAGAGCAGGATATCTGCCTTACAGTCAAGTGGTTGAGTCCTGATTTTTTAGTTGCATTGCTTATATTAGCATATATAACACTGTTATCTAAGTGAGTAAACAGAAATCAATTATCAGTCTCTGGTTCTTATAGTAATCAGTTCACAGGGCCTACAAAAGCACAACCAACTCTTCTATTGGGATGATAATTGTGCTGTGGGTAAGTGAGAGTAATGGAGGAAAGCAGAATCTCTTCTTTAAACTTTTGAAGGGGATATGGTACAGTTGTTAACACTTGTACCTTCCACACATTTAATGCAGATCCTCAAAAGCAACAGTGTTGCAAGGAAGGCTATTTAAGCAATACCAAAATTCTCAAAAGGGAACTTACCAGGTTTTACTCAATTCTGCGATTCTACAGTGTATCTTTTCACTAGGAAATGACCTCAGTTAAAAGTTTCCCATTCACTCACACTCAACTGCACAACCTCCACAAGGAACTGCTGCCAATCTCATACTGCAGGTGAAGTAGGCAGGGGGTGGCATGGTAAGAGGGAAATGTGAGAAGTAAAAAGTGTAAATGCACAAAAAACGGGTTAAACATCTTGCCACAGAGCCAAGAAAACTGCCTGCACTATCTTGCTGCAGTGATTTGGGGGGTGGGGGGGTCATTTATCATGTGGTATGAATACTCAATTTTATTCTCTGGTAAAGCTTTTTTAAATTAAAATAATTTTAAATTTTTTACTGCCCCTTTTTGCTCTTAAAAGTGTTCCAATTAGAACATTTATGAGGACATCTCAAAACACCCTCCTATACCACCCAATCGGCCTGGAACTGCCCTGACAGTCTCTTAATTGTAGCAATTTTACTGATTCTTTGTCCTCAACCAGCATCCTCTTTCCAGGGATTTGGGTGAACACCCAAGCAGGTATCTCTCATCCTAGGTCCAGATCCCTACAACATCCCTCAGTGCAGAACTCACGTGGATTTGGTGGATAAAGAAGTTCTGAGCTAAAGCTGGCATTCACATCTGGGAAAGGCTAGATCAGCACTTCTCTGAAGACCCTTTCAGCAAGCCCACAGGTCAAAACTATTTTTACAATTCTAAACAGTATTTGCCTTTTTAACTCTAATTCTCTCACATTTGTACTGTGAAGTTTTTCTGAGACTACACGAGGTGTGACATGACAACAGACTGAATGCAGAAGCAGATAAAAAATCCAGTTGTCTTAAGTCAAGACGTTTAAGCAATTTGCATATATGTAAAACAGTGTCACTCTTCTAAGTGTTTTAGCTTTGGAAAACGTTATTTTCATTAAAAATGTAA
This sequence comes from Mirounga angustirostris, assembly GCF_029215605.1. NCBI lineage: Eukaryota > Metazoa > Chordata > Mammalia > Carnivora > Phocidae > Mirounga > Mirounga angustirostris. The sequence continues at coordinate 137,151,539 of NW_026991709.1, read as the reverse complement.
ACATGTTTTTGTTACTTTAAAATGAATGGTAAATATTTTTAATGTTTCAGCTTTAATCCTGAATACAGTAAAAATCCATAATAATGAGCCATATAAACAAAAGCTCTTTGGGGCCCATAATTTTTAAGAGTGCATACTGGGGTCCTAAAACAAAAAAGGTTTGAGAACAGCTAGGTAGATCAGCATAACTGGGCAACAATTTTAAAATGTATTTTACTCTTACTCCCATCTGATATTTAAAAAAAAAAAGTTTTAAACAGGAACTAGAAGCTGTTTGTCTCTCTGCCCTTCCCCCTCTCTCTGCACCTCGGAAACCCTAAAGCCCATGTAAGAAGTGTGACTACCCTGAAGCCTACCTACTGGAGAGACCATGTGGAAAGACCAAATATAAGGCATGACACCCCAGGTGTTCCAGCCCTTAGCCATTTGAGTTTTCTTGGCCCAGGCACCAGACATGCTGAGTAAAGAAGCCTTCAGATAGTTCCAGCTGCCCCAGCAGCCCCCAGATAGACCGGAGTTTGATAAATGGTGGTTGCTGTTTTACACACTACATAGTTTAGGTTGTTCTGTGAACACTCCCCGGGAATAACCCTCAACCAATAGCTGATGGTGGAATGGGATAATTCTGAGGTAAATGCTTTATCCAATTCCCCAGAGTTCCCTTTGGCAACTTTCACTGTGGGAGCTGGTACTAACAGTCTTTCCTACCCTGTCTTCCTTCCCACTTCTAACCTTTGTTCCTTACACCACTAAAAAACTACTTGTATTAGAATTCTCATCTTAAGGGTCTCTTTCTGGGGAAAGCAAAGCTGAGACACCACTGAAGTTGGACACACACAAAGGAAAAGATGAACAGATATGATTACATAAAAACAAATCTGTAAGAGAAAGATTAGAAAAGGGTGGAGGGAAGAGAACTGCAGTACATGATTAAGGGCTAATTTCTTGACTATGAAAAAAACTTGAAACATACTAATTGCAATGGATAAAGGACTCAGGCTTTTCTCAACAGAAACTCATATGGCCAATAAATTCTCAATCTTACTTAGACTCAAAGAAATGCAAATTAAACACGGAAGCACATTTACCTATCAGACTGGCAAACATTTCAAGATTTTATTTATTTATTTGACAGAGAGACAGCAGGAGAGCACAAGCAGGGGCTCAATCCAAGGACCTTGAGGATCATGACCTGAGCTGAAGGCAGACGCTTTAACTGACTGAGCCACAGGCGCCCCAAGACTGGCAAACATTTAAAAGACTGGAAATCTGTGTTAACTGTGTGATGAAATAGGCATTTTTTTCCATTGCTGGTGGGAGCGTAAATTAGTAATCACAGATTGTGATTAAGTATAATATATTCAAATATAAATCCAGTATACCCTTTGACACAGAAATTCTGCTTCTCAGAGCTTACCCTCAGGAAATAATGGACACATGCACATGGCTATAGTATCAGGATATTTAATAAGAACCTTATGTATGATGAAACAAGTTTGGAATGAACTAAACTATCAATAGGAGGGAGGTTAAACTGTGGTACAACCATACAGCAGTATTCTATGCAGCTCTTAAATGATATGAGGTATACATACTCAACAGGGTTTTTAAAAATCCACAATGTAATGTGAAGTGAAAAGGCAGATTTCACAACAGTATGGAAAAAATCTCATTTTCATTATAAGACATACAATATAACCAAACTACTGATCATGGTTATACCTGCAGGATGAGATGCAGGGGATTTATTTTATAATAACAATGTATTTCCATTCTTAAGAATATAACAAAGGGTAGAAGAAATGGAATAAAATTCACCTAGTGATAGAGAAAGTCAACTAAGAGAGAAAGAAAAGTAACTGTGCTTACCCTGGTAAGGAGGGTTTTTGACTGGAAAGCCAGGCTTTTAAACTTGCGGGGATGCAGGATACTCAATCTAGGCAATTTAAGCCCAGTTTTCATAGACTGGTTTAGAACAAAGTTGCTAAGGGTCTCAGAGGGGTGACTTTTGACAAGTTCACTCCTGCCTGTCAGGGCCCAAATACGTTTTCAACAGTGACCCAGTGATTTACTGCCATCTTTGGGTGAAGATCTAAAACAGTCATTCACAGAAAATGAGTAATACTGCTCCCATCCCCAACTTAGAGCCCCGTGAAAGCCATCAGTAACTATATGGGGTTAAGGTGTCCTATGGGCCCACTGAAGGACAGATTTGGCCCTACTACTATAAAAGCTTCCACTGACAGTATCGCTCTTTCCTGCCATCTCCTCCCTCCTCTCTTCAATTCAGGCCCTCTCTCCTAACCTCTTTTTTCTACCATGCTCCACATAGGGTGCTGACAGACTGAACCCAGGGAGAGACTGCAAACCCTCCAACAGCATAAAAGCAAAGGAGCTCAAGTTTATACAACAACAGCACACAAGTATTTTTCAAAACAAGGCGGAGGGATCGGACAGCCTACTCAGCAGACACACCCACCAAATACCAACAGTTAGCTAAGATGATCTGTTCAATGACTAATAGTCAAGATATCTAACCGTCAATTTATCTAATAGTTAATTAAAACATGAAACATTTGAAGTGGGTGGACTTAACTGCAGGTAAATTGTGCCTTAAAAAGTAGGTAAAGCAGAAAAATACCCTAACATTTGCTGAGAAATTTATCATTTTTAACCATTCTTTCATAAACTTTTTAACCTTTACTCAAATCCTTTGTATCAGGAGAGGTAACATTATTCCCATATTATTTTTTTTTTTAAAGATTTAATTTATTTGAGAGAGAAAAAGAGAGAGAGCACAGAGGGAGAGGGAGAAGCAGACTCCCTCCTGAGCAGAGGGCCCAAGGCAACCAAAGGCACTTAACTGACTGAGCCACCCAGGCACCCCTCGTTATTCCTATTTTAAAGATGGGGAAGCATTCAGAAGGTTAAGTGATGGGTCTGTACAAAATCCTAAAGCTAGGAAGTCACACTTCTGGTCAATACCACCCAGGCTTTCCTACAGTGATATTATTTTCCAATACATCCATGGAGTTTCTAATAAAATTATCTGTCTTTGGACTCCCCACCAATTTTGTTTAATCACATTTACTACTCTGCCTTTCCTACCTTATTATTTTATTTCTCTTTTACATTTGGATGGAAGCTAGAGTTAGGACCAAGAAAATCTTATGACCTGCTAAGAGGGGTTATTAAAACTTCTTAAAAATTGATTCAGGTTTTTTTTTTTTTTGTAAGCAATGAATTAACTAAAAAATAAGTATATACCATATGGAGTACTACTTAGTGTGGAGGAGAGGGGATTTTAATAATAATGTGACAACTCCAAAACTTGAGAACCCCCAGCTTAATGAAAACCAAAGATGGTTTTGGGAAACAAGCATCAGTTCAACTGAGTAATAGTCCAAATGTTATGCTCTTAAATTGCAAAAAGAATAAGCAACACAATTTTTTAAAGAACTTTTAAGCGGGGGGGAGAGCTAAAAAGGAGGTACAGAACATGACACCTACTTCCCCAGCTCAGAAGTCTGTCTGGTCCACTCCACTCCACTCCATTCCATTCTAGTCCACAGTGGCACTGGGAGGTCCAGCAATCACTGGAATGAATGACCTGCACTGAAATGGAGGTCAACTCCTGCCTGAGGATACAGTATCACCCACTGCTCAATGCTCTGTGAAGCTGAGGCCTCTGCAACCTCTTTGTTCCCTCCCTCTCCATTGCAGGATCTACAGCTCAGAACCACCAGGAAATCACAGGGTCAGGAGGTGAGGAGAGCTATTTACTGCACTTGGAGAGTCATTGGCTTCTTTCTTGGCCCCAGCTGGCCAGGAGAGAAAGGCGAAGGCTGTTTATATTTGCAAAGGGCTGAGAGTGTGAATGAGGGAGGCTGTGCCCTGTAGGTCAAATACAGGGCTGCGTTCGGAGGGGAGAATCTGCTCTGGCCTCTTGTTCGCTGCTCAATCTCATCACCAAATCTCTGTCCTGCTGTCTACGCATACTCTTCTAGCTGAGGAGCGGAGCAACTGCTTTAACAAAACTAGGTGCTGCAGCAGTTGCTAAAGAGGCCCAAGTTGGAGCACCCACATGTGACATTTCACAGGCCGCCCAAGTCTAACTTAAAGTTTACTCCTGGGCACCTGGATGGCTCAGATGGTTGGGCGTCTGCCTTCGGCTCAGGTCATGATCCCAGGGTCCTGGGATCGAGTCCCACATCGGGCTCCCGGCTCAGTGGGGAGCCTGCTTCTCCCTCTGACCCTCTCCCCTCTCATGCTGTTTCTCTCTCGCTCGCTCTCTAAAAAATAAAAATCTTTAAAAAAAAAAAAAAAAAGTTTACTCCTAGCACTGGTAAGCAGACAGACACACATGACCTTCACCAGTGGCCACTGACCAGCTACCATTCTGGCTTGTAAATTAGCACAGACGCAGTGCATATGCTACGTCATGTTAATATCAGGTGCTTCCTAAAAGGATTCTCATTATTTAATATTTAGTAACAAAGGAGTGCAAAGCGTAACACCCCAACAGAAAAGAGTCCTAACAAAAATGTCAGCTAGTAATTTCCAATTTTATATGAAAAAGACTCGCAGAACTGCTAAGGTATAGGCCTATTCAGGCTAAGTTTTATGGAAAAGGCCAAAAGGCAAGAAAAGTTCTGACGAAAAGAGAGGAGGAGGTACCTGTTCCAAGCCGAAGGTGAGGCACTTGGCTGAGAGGTACAAAATGTGGCTAATAGCCCACATACATGATTGGAAAATAAGGTTAAAGAAGAGAAGGGCATGAAAAATGAAAAAAAGAAAGGAAATTTTAATCTTATTTCTTTCCTTCTTAAAAGGAAAAAAAAATAACCCTAATTTAAGTACTGGACCAGAGGGGGAAGACAACTATCTCAGAACACATACATAAAGATGACAGATTGAATACATGTACCACCTTTTACTCCTTCCCCAAACTCCGATAACATGACAGTAAAGATATTTTTTTAAAGACATAAACCTACGAAGATGGGAAGAAAAGGAAAGGAGATAATATTAACAGAAGTTTGGAAGCTAGGAGGAAAATGGGCAAGGAGTAAAGGACTCGACATATCCAAGAAGTTGAATCCTAAACTGGCTGTGAAGAAAGCCAAATCAAGCCCAGGTAGACTACCTAACCCTTCCTAAAGACTCAGGAATCTGTGGTGCCCAAGGAGGTTGAGAATGAGGCAGGGGAATGTTCTAAAATAAGGACTGGTTAAAAGTGTGTCTAAGTGGGGCGCCTGGGTGGCTCAGTCGTTAAGCGTCTGCCTTCGGCTCGGGTCCTGGTCCCAGGACCCTGGGATCGAGCCCCACATCGGGCTCCCTGCTCCGCGGGGAAGCCTGCTTCTTCCTCTCCTACTCCCCCTGCTTGTGTTCCCTCTCTCGCTATGTCTCTGTCAAATAAATAAATAAAATCTTAAAAAAAAAAAAAAATATGTCTAAGTGGTCCAATTCCAAGACCCTGTGTGACAGGTGAAATTTTAAGATTGGCAGCATGATGTCCTCCCCCCAGTACACTCTGATCTCCTCCACATGAGCATGGGCATAAGTTCTGACTTGCTTCTCCCCAAGAGAATAAGGCAAAGTTGATAGGACACAGCTCCCTGGATCAGGTTATGTTTTCTATAAATTCTTAACATTATATAAGATTTGGTCTTAGCTGACAAGAGAGAGACTGTCTTACTAGTCTTGAAGGAGCAAGCTGCTATGATGTCAATTGCCCGCAGAGAGGGCTAGAGAACTGCTGTGGCCTCTAGGAGCAACTGACTTCAGTCCTACAGCTGCAAGGAAGTAAACTCTGTGTCACAACTACATAAGCCTGGAAGCAAACCCTGAGCGACAGATGAACACACAGGCTAGCTGGTTCCTTGACTAGCCTAAAATACCCTGAACAGAGGTCTAAGCTGTGCCCTGACTCCTGACCCATGTGAACTGTACATACTAAAATGTGTGTATTGTTTTGAACTGCTAAAGTTTTGGTAGTTTGTTACACAGCAATAGAAATCCTGCCAGACTGGGGTTTATTTTCTGGAGAGGTTTAAAACTGAGGGTCTCTGAACCAGGGGACATTAATATGGATGAGGGCAGAGGTGCTGTACTGACAATGAGCTTATGTATGGCCAACAATAAGATCCCCAGTTTTCTTTCTCAGCTCCCAGAACAAAGCTTGGCCTTCACCCTCCAGACACTCTCCTTTGGGGGATGTGAACAGCCTAGAGGACAGACCTCAATAAAATTAAAGGCTCCCTAACCAAGTTAACAGATAACCAAGGAACATGGTTCTTCTCTAAAATGGCAAACAAAGATCAAAACAAACTAGAAGACAATTAGAGAAAACAGAAATTACAAAGAAAATTTCAAAATAAATGGAATTACTAATATCCAGAGAGAGAGAAGATACTGCACTGATGAAACAAGGATATGGCTAAAACAAAAAAGTATTCAGAAAAGAAAAAGGAGGGTAGGGGTGGCATGGTGATAATGGATGAAGGTAGTCAAAAGGTACAAACTTCCAGCACAAGATAAATAAGTTCTGGGGACATAATATATAGCATGGTGACTATAGTTAACAAAACTGTATCATATATTTGAAAACTGCTACCAGAGTAGATCTTAGAAGTTCTCATCATAAGAAAAAAAACTGAAACAATGTGAGGTGATGGATGTTAACTAAATTTACTGTGGTAAAATCATTTTGTAATACATATATCAAATCACTATGTTCTACACCCTAAACTAATACAATGTTATAATTATATTTCAATAAAATGGGGGCGGGGAGAAAAGAGGAGCTTTTAGAAACTAAAAATGAAAGCAGACAAACATACTTCAACATAATAAAGGCCACATGTAACAAACCCACAGCTAACGTTACTCAATGGTGAAAAACTGAAAGCTTCCCCTCTAAGATCAGAAGAGGAGGACGTCCACTCTCGCCATTTTTATTCAAGATAGTACTAAAAGTCCTAGCCACAGAAGTCAGACAAGAAAAAGAAATAAAAGGCATCCAATTGATAAGAAAGTAAAACTGTTGACTACTTGGAGATGACGTGATCCTATATACAGAAAACCCTAAGGACTCCACCAAAAAACTATCAGAATAAATGAATTTAGTAAAGTTGCAAGATACAGAAATCTGCTGCTTTTCTATACACTAATAATGAAGCAGCAGAAAAAGAACTTAAGAAAACAATCCCATTTACAATTGCACCAAAAATAATAAAATATCTAGGAATAAATTTAATCAAGGAGGTGAAAGGCCTATACTCTGACAGACACTAATGAAACAAACTGAGGATGATACAAACAGAAAAACAAACCATGCCCCTGGATTGGAGGAATATTGTTAAAATGCCCATACTACCCAAAGCAATCTACAGATTCAATGTAATCCCTACCAAAATACCAAGAATATTTTTCACAGAACTAGAACAAACAATCCTAAAATTCGAATGGAACCACAAAAGACCGTGAACAGCCAAAGCAATTCTGAGAAAGAACAAAGCTGGAGGTTTCACAGTCCCAGATTTCAAACTATACTTCAAAGCTGTAGTAATAAAAACAATATGGTACAGGGACAAAAATAGACATAGATCAATGGAACAGAATAGAGAACCAGAAATAAACCCACAATTACATGGTGAATTACTCTACAACAAAGGAAGCAACACTATACAATGGGGAAAGGACAGTCTCTGCAACAAGTGGTGTTGGGAAAACTGGACCACTTCCTTACACCATACACAAAAATAAAATGGATTAAAGACTTAAAATATAAGATCAGAAACCATAAAACTCCTCAAAAGAAAACATAGGCCGTAATCTCTTGGACGTGGGCCTTAGCAGTATTTTTCCGAATGGCTCTCCTCAGGCAAAGGAAACAAAAGCAAAAACAAAGCACTGAGACTACACCAAAATACAAAGCTTCTACACAGGAAAGGAACTATCAAAAAATGAAAAAGGCAACCTACAGAATGAGAAGACATTTGCAAATGATTATCCACAGGGGTTAATATCCAAAATACTTAAGAATTCATACAACTCAGCACCAAAAGAGGGTAATACTTTGATTTAAAAATGGGCAGAGGACCTGAAAAGACATTTCTCCAAAGAAGAATGGCTAAGACACATGTAAAGATGCTCAACATCACTCATCATCAGGGAAATGCAAATCAAAACCATAATGAGGTATCACCTTGCATTTGTCACAATGGCTATTATAAAAAGACAAGAATAACAAGTGTTGGAAGGATGTAGAGAAAAGGGAACCCTCCTGCACTGTGAGTGGGAATGCAAACTGATGCAGCCACTGTGGGAAACGGTATGGAGGTTCCTCAAAAATTAAAAATAGAAATACCAAACAATCCAGTAAATCCACTGCTGGGTATTTCCAAAGAAAAAGAAAACATTAATTTGAAAAGACCTATGCACCCCAGTGTTTACTGTGGCATTATTTACAATACAAAACACTTCAGTGTTGGGCGCCTGGGTGGCTCAGTTGGTTGGGCGACTGCCTTCGGCTCAGGTCATGATCCTGGAGTCCCGGGATCGAGTCCCGCATCGGGCTCCCTGTGCGGCAGGGAGTCTGCTTCTCCCTCTGACCCTCCTCCCTCTCATTCTCTCTCTCTCAAATAAATAAATAAAATCTTTAAAAAAAAAAAAACTTCAGTGTTCACTGACAGATGAATGGATAAAGAAAATGTGGTATACACATACAATGAAATATTACTCAGCCACAAAAAAGAATGAACTCTTGCATCTGTGGCAACATGGATGGACTTAGAGGGTATTACACTAAGTGAAATAAGTCAACTGAGAAAGACAACTACTGTGTGATTTTACTTATATGTGAAATCTTTAAAAACAAAGCAAATGAGTGAATGAACAAACAACAGAAACAGACTCCTAGATACAGGAAAACAAACAAACAAATCAAAACAACTGGTAGTTGCCAGAGAAGAAGGGGGGAGAGGATGGGCAAAATAGGCAAAAGGAATTAAAAGGTACAAACTTCCAGTTATAAAAGTCAGTCACAGGGCTAAAAAGTGGAGCAAAAGGAATATATTCAATAGTATTTTATTATCTTTGTATGGTGACAGATGGTAACTACACTTACTGTGGTGAGCACTGCATAATATATAGAATTGTGGAATCGCTATGTTCTACATTTGCAGTTGACATAACACCGTGTCAATAACACTTCAATTAAACACATACACACAATGAACAAAAAAATTTTCAAAAATATAATGAAGGGTAAAGTTATAATCTCCCAAAAAAGGTAGGGAAAAGGGTTTAAAAAATATATATATATATATACAACTTTCTTGGTACAGACATGTGTCTTCTGCAGGAATGTAGTTGGAAAGACTAAATGAGAATAAATCAGAGGACCTTAATATTAAATGCCTACCAAACAATTTAGATTTTAACAGCTTTGCACCTACAGGAGTGAAGTTGAAAAAACAGTCACTGTTTTAAGAAGTAGAAAACTCTAAATACTGAAAACATCAACCTATTCAGAAACAGAAAGCTACAAATTCAATCTTCAATGAATGAAGCAGATAGCCTAATTAGGGGACTACAGAAACCTAACAACCTGCATTGGAGCAGTGACAGAACAAAATTATCTAGGGGAAAATCCTAAGTACTTCACTGTGACAATCCTTAGGAGTTATCAATAAACCAAAAATCCTCTGAATACATCAATACATACACAAATACGATGCCTACATCCAATTCTCAGTGAGCAGAAAGAAACCCGAAGGGTCTCTGCCTGGTCTGCCCAGTCTCCCAGCAGTATTGTTAACCAGATATCCCAAACACTACCATGTACCACTTAGTTAAGTCAAGTCATCATTTGCTAAATCAATAAAATTTGAGTTTATGTGTCTGATCTTGCATGTTCAATATGGTATTAACATTTCCAAAAACTATCAAACCATGTACCCTGATTTTAGTTCAGGAAATATTTACCATTAGTTATATGCTTAACTGGTATTTGTTTGTTGCTATATGCAGTAGTTAAAAAATACAGTGTACATGCTACTTTAGATACTGTTTAGGTTTCTTTCAAGAAGTTAAAAAATACCAGTTTAATATTCTTTTAAAAACACCATTTAGATGGCTTTCTGGCTTTATTTAAATGGGATTTATGCCTTACAGCATATAAAAATGGAAGGATTTGGGAAAGAAACACATCTCATCGGCTTATCTGGCAGCTTGGTTAGTTTGTGCTTTTAAGAACCCGGGCTCACAGTTTATAAAGACTCACAAACAGGCACATTCAACACCACATAAGCAGGAGGTAAAATGAATTCCAACATAAACTCAGGCTAGCCACTAAAATCCAGTGGATTTTTAACCACTAATTATACCTCTACCAGAATTTAGTTAACCGAAAGCATTGTCAACATTTAGCCATTTTAGTGTCTTGTTAATGTGCACTTCACATTAACAGCACCACACAAAGCCACGAGGAGGCACACCAACTAAGACAGTGCTAAAACGATGACACAAAATCAGAGCAGTGGAGAGTTGTTCCGCACAACAACGAAGTTAGTGAGGTGCCGCCGACAGCAGCGGAGGAGGGGCAGCGGCAGCGCCGTCCCGACCCCGGTTCCCACCCACAGAAACCCGATCCAAGGACAGAACGCTCGTCTGTACTCAGCCAAGGTGAAGGCACTCAGCAGCCAAGGAGCAGACAGCTGCTAGAGCAGGCAGGCTGACAAAGCAATGAGCCTCCGAGTCCCAGTCTGGTAGAGCAAAATGCCTTTGTCCTCCAGCAATAACCATGTTAATCAGAGCCATCCTTCACTTCGAGAGACCCTTACACACTTGCTTTAAAGTGCAAAGTGTACATACAGGATGTGGTTCTGGAGAAGAACTGCCTCTCCAAAGGGAAGTAAAGGAAAATTTCAGTGGCTTTGGGGCTGCTAGACATGGAACTGAGAGTATAAGATACATTTTAATGTGTTTTATGATAATACAATAAACCAATTAAAAAGTATCCACTTAGACCATAGTTGTTCAGCATTATGCTATGTAGAAAGTTCTTATAAGAGTCACAAAAATGTCTACTGTCTATTCTCATAAAACTCCCAGCTAAGAGGAGGGTCAACAACAAATGATTAAAACACAAAGCAGATTGTTAGAAGATGGATAAAAGGGCAGTGGAGTAGGTATCTGCAAACTCAAGTGCAGGTGGCTTAGAAATGGGCCAATATAAACATAGGGGCAATTCTCTCTTTCCTTCCCTCTCGCACATGCACGCAAACATGCTGGCTTTCCACCATAAGAAGAGCGCCCTTTCTTTCACTTGTGAGGTGAAGTGGGGAAAAAAAGAGGACAAGTATTTAGAACAAACTCCCCCAAAATGAACAGCCTTAGTGATGTAGGTCAATGATTCTTACACACATTTCCAAGACAAAGTTTTCACCAAAAGGTAAAGAATAAAGTATTTGTTTTCCATAAATTTTAATTTATTTAATACAAAGTTCTTTCTGTCCATTCTGATATCAAGTTGTTCCTATTTTGTGATAAAATTATCCTTTGTTTTGTGAAATGTTGAGGACAGTAATGGTGATTTTGTTTTCAATGTCCTTGCAAGACAAAATAAAATTAGGACTTTGTATCAGCCCCCTGTGAGTTGAAATTTCATATTTAGTACTGTAGTAACAGCTTTTGCCCATAACCCTGGGTGGGTTTGGTACACATCTCCAGTTTGATAGGCAACCAAAAAGGTTTTGGAAAGAACATCCTAAAGCACTAAATGTGCTATTTTACAAGGACTTCTCACTTATCTTGGTATCCCTTGTTCCCTCAAACTTCAATTCTCCCACATGAAAATTTCTATCTTCAATTCCGTTTCTTCTTTTCCCCCTTCATTTCAGAAGTATATGTGCATCTTTCCAAGAAAACATGTGGTCTATCAAATTCCTCTTACTTTATCACTGAATCTAACACTTAGTTACAAAAAGTTCAAACTTTCCCATGCAAAAAGAGAAACATAATTAAATAAAGCCTATTCCAAAGTATACTCCTAAATACCTCTTACCCCACCCCCCACCCCTTCCAGCTCCGGGTCTAGCTTTCTCCTGCCCTTTAGTGGCAACTTCCTGCTTCCACCTACACACACCCTTCCACCTGAGATTCAATCCTGCTTTATCTCAATATTCCAGTCAACTGTTCTCTTATAAGTAACAATGACCGTCCAATCTCAAAATCAAACAGCATTTCCAACTTCCTTCATTAGCTTTTTGGTCAAGAACTGATCAATCCTGCCTTCCTGAAACTCTCTTGCCAATCATGGTATTAATTTTCTGATTCTCAGCTTAATTCTCCTCTTACCTCTGAACTCCCCTCTCTCCTTTCTAAAGCCTTTCCCTGTTAATCCGTCAAAGCACAGGGACAAAGCCCAAGGAGCTCCCCTTGCAACAGTATGAAGAGAGCGATGCATTTCAGGGGAGGGTTTGGATATATGTGAGGTCCAGAGTGGCCTTAGTGGGCATTAATGGAAGGAGAAAGGGAGAAGGCAAAGTCGGAATCTGATACAAATTTAGTAGGAACTCTTAGCACTGTCTTAACAGTTATTGGGCCTTGACAAACTAGAAAAATAATGTCTACTACAAAGCAATGACTTTCAAACCTTACTCCAGATGGGGGAAGAAGGTTTTGATGTTTTTTAAATGCTTCATTTCCCTGAAATCTGTTTTAAGAAAGGGTTACAGTGCTTTCAAAACCTTTAAAAGTACACTTCATAGTAAGATACAACTAAACACACAAGGAACTTGAAAATAAGAACAGCATACAAAAATTCCAATTCAACCCTCAGCTTCTTATCTAGCAAGCGTGGCCAATGATATCCTACATACCACCTCACTGAACTAAACCGTGAGAAAGTAAAGGAAGTACTATATAAAATGGCTTTGAACCCTACAGCACTATTTAAACCCACACAATTATTTTTAAAGCAGTAAGTGCTAAAATTTTCATAGAAATAATGACTACTGGAGTATTAATAACAGCTATCACAAAAATCTAAAGCTACATTTTGGCTTTCCAATAATCAACTTAATCTTTTCATTTTAAAGGTCAAAATTAATGTGTTAAGAATCCACATAGCTAACAAAAGCATTATACTGAAATCAAATAATACAAACATTAATATCGTATTATTAAGGTACGTACTGATTTAATAAAATTTAAAAACACAGACTTGCAAGAATGGTGGAAGTGTCTCCTTAAGACTGCAAATGTGTACCCCTTAATAAGAGACGTTTTAGAGACCTACCTTTAAAAACCCAAAGATTGCTTTAAGCACGCTTTAATTTCACCACTACACAGTGAACTCTGTATTTCTATATTAGATACATACCCGAAATAACTGCTCTGTGCATCTGTAAGTTGAAAATATATTCCTCATTTTAATTTGAAAACTAGAGTCTCACAAAATAATTACTCTAAAGTAATAAAAAATTATACCTGAAAATCCTAACCTGTTCAGAGAACAATCTGCTTTCATAAATGTGAAGCCTCTATCATACATTTAACTCCCACAAAATATCATCAAGAAGCTGGTCAAATGAGTAATTAATCCATATATTCATTAAAAGCAGACATTTAAAGATATACTTCTCAGTAATTCTCATTTAACCATAGGATTTAAATTCAGTATTCCATGAAAGCAGTATCACGATCCTAGGTATTTAACAGAATCTCCTAGCTTTTGTAAAGGCCACAAGGTGCTGCTTCCTCCTACAGCACACACATAAAAGTTATTATTCCTTTACTATCCATTAATGAAATAGATCCTAACTTATTTTAAATTCCTACGTACAGACCTTAATTTGAAAAGATTAACAGCTTATTAGTTAGGACTTATTCAGTTACAAGCAAAGATACCTAACTTAAATGAGCCTGAGCCTAAAGAATTTACTGGCCCACATAATTTAAAACACCAAGAGAGATGGCACCTGGTGGCTCAGTTGGTTGGGCATCTGCCCTTGGCTCAGGTCATGGTCCCGAAGTCCAGGATCAAGCCCTGCATCGGGCTCCCTGCTCAGCAGGGAGTCTGCTTCTCCCTCTGCCCTTCTGCGCACACGTGCGCACGCGCTCTCTCGCTCTTATCTTAAAAAAAAAAAAAAAAAAAACCACAAAGGGAGGGCCCAAAGGGTAGTGTCATTAAGGGCTCATCACCTCAACTATGGGTTGACTTCATTTTGAGACAGGCTCTCCACACATGATGACTTGGCAAAGACAGACATCAGAAGTTCAAGACCCACATCCAACTCACAGCTACCTCAGAAAAAAGGACAACCTTTGAAAGAGCCCTCCCCAATACTTTTGCCATAGCTCCAATCAGTTCAGATTAGGCCAAACAGGGGCGCCTGGGTGGCTCAGTTGGTTGAACGACTGCCTTCGGCTCAGGTCATGATCCTGGAGTCCCGGGATCGAGTCCCGCATCGGGCTCCCTGCTCAGCGGGAAGCCTGCTTCTCCCTCTGCTTGTGCTCTCTCTCTCTGACAAATAAGTAAATAAAACCTTTAAAAATAATAATAATAAATAAATAAATAAATAAATAAATAAAAGATTAGGCCAAACACCCTGCTCTGAAATGACCATTGTTCTTAGAAGAAAGCAGAGCTCTGGTGGGCTGGGCTTGAGTCCTGTACCACTCCTGTGGGGTCAGGGGAGACTCTTGATGGAATGAAAAGGGCTATTACAAAATGAGGGGTGTTGGTACCCTAAAGGATGTTAGATGAACAAATAACACCTATGTTAGTCATGGGGAAGTGTTCCCCCAAAAATACCACCAGGGTGTTTTGAGGAGCACTGGCAGACTATCAAATGCAAAAACTGTACAAAGCAGAGCTATTGGTTTACATGTAGTTATTCTCACCAATTTACTCATTTTCAAAAAACAAGTAATTAGTGACAAATGCCTCCTTTTCCCTGCCAACTTCCCTATATGCATTTAATCTTAAAAGCTGAATTATGAACACAAATGTATGACAGACTGAAATTTAATAGTTAAAACTATAAAACTTCAAGAAGAAAGCATAGGAGAAAATCTTCATAATCTTGGGGTAGGCAAAGAATTCCCAGGACACAAAAAGCATGAATTATACAAGAAAAACCAACAAACTAGACTTCATGAAAATTTAAAAGTTTGGCTCTTAAAAAGACACTAGTGAAAAACCCACACGTAACACCATACTTAATGGTGAAAGACTGAGTACTTTTGCTCAAGATTAAGAACAAGACAAACACATCCACTGTCACTATTTCTATTCAATACTGTACTAGAAATTCTAGCCAGTGCAATTAGGCAAGAAAAAGAAGTAAAACTATCTATTTATAGATAACATGATCTTGTATGGAGAATCCTAAGGAACCCACTAAAGGCTATTAGACTAATAAACAAGCTGAGCATGGTTGTAGGGTACAAAACTCAATATACAAAAGTTGATTGTATTTCTATATAGTCTACCAATGAATAATGGCAAAAAAAAAATTTTAATTCCATGTATAATACCATCAAAAAGAATAAATAAAAAGTACGAAATATATATACTGGAAAGTACGAAACATCATTGAAAGAAATTAAACAAGACCTGAATAAATTGAAATCACATCTTATGTTGACAAATGGAAATCTAGCATTAAGATAGAAATATTTCCTAAATTTGTTCTACAGATTCAATGCAATCCCTATAAAAATTCCAGCTGGATTTTTTTTTTTTTTTTACAGAAATTGATGAGCAGATGCTAAAATTCATATGAAAATGCAAGGGACCCAGAATTCCCAAAATAATTTCAAAAAAGAATAAGGTTGAAGACTCACATCTCTCAATCTCAAAACTTACTACACAAAGCTATAGACATTAAGGCAGTGTGGTACTGGCCTAAGGCTAGATATATAGATCAGCGAGACAGAACTGTGAGTTCAGAAATAAACCCTCATATTTAGGGTAAACTGATTTTTGACAAGACTGCCAAGACAACTCAACGGGGAAATAGTCTTTTTACGAAATGGTGCTGGGATAATGCAACAGCCATATGCTGAAGAATGAAGCTGGATCCCTTCCTCACACCATACACAAAAATTAATTCGGGGCATGGACTTAAATGTAAGAACTAAAACTATAAAACTCTTAGAAGAAAACATAGGAGCAAATATTTGTGACTTCGGATTAGATAATGGTTTCTCAGCTACAACTCCAAAAGCACATGCAAAAGAAAAAATGTATAAATTGGACTTCATCAAAAATCACAAACTTTGGGGGGTGGTTGGGTGGCTCAGTCGTTAAGTGTCTGCCTATGGCTCAGGTATGATCCCAGGGTCCTGGGATCAAGCCCCGCATCAGGCTCCCTGCTCAGCGGGGAGCCTGCTTCTCCCTCTCCCACTCCCCCTCTGCTTGTGTTCCCTCTCTTGCTGTGTCTTTCTCTGTCACATAAATAAATAAAAATCTTAAAAAAAAAAAAAATCACAAACTTTGGGCTGCAAACAATACCATCAAGAAAATGAAAAGACAACCCACAGAATGGGAGAAAATATTTGCAAATCATGTATCTGATAAGGGACTTTTATATGGAATATAAAGAACTCTTAAATCTCAGTCATAAAAAGACAAAGCAAATTTTCAAATGGGCAAAGGATATAGACTTTTCTCCCAAGAAGACATATAATGGCTAATAAGCACATTAAAAAAAAGGGGGGGGGGGCTTAACATCATTAACTATTAGAAAAATACAAATAAAAGCTACAATGAGATACCACTTTGCACCCACTAGCTGGCTATAATAAAACAGAGAGTAAGTGTTGGCTAGATGGAAATGTAAAATAGTGTACCCACTATGAAAAACAGTTTTGCAATTCCTCAAAATGTTAATACAGCCCTCCTCTTTTGGCCTTCTGTTTAAATCCTTCCCCCATCTCCCTAGTGTCTATAAAATTTTCCCTGACTACACTTTTATTTCTCCCATGTCTGATCTGCCAGGGCAGTTTGTGATTGTACCACATATTTATTTGGGCATTTATATACTTGTCCTGTTATTTTTCTTGAAGTTGTGTTGTGATTATCTTCCTCTGAGCTCCTTATGGTAAGGACATACTTGGGCAAGAGAACATGATGGGACCGAACCTTTATTAAGTATCTGCTTAATAAATACTTAATATGCATTACCTTAAAACAAGTTATAAACTCAGAGCCTGAGTTTCTTCACGTATAAATCACTATACTACGACCAAGGCCTGTTGTAAAAACAGGGAAAAGTCCAAGATATCCTAAGTTAAAAAAGCAAGGTGTGGAAACAGGAAATATGTTAGAGAACATATTACCATTTGTGTTTATAAAAAATGGAGGTAGGGGGTGCCTGGGTGGCTCAGATGGTTAAGCATCTGCCTTTGGCTCGGGTCATGATCCCAAGGTCCTGGGATCCAGCCCCACATCAGGCTCCCTGCTCCGCAGGAAGCCTGATTCTCCCTCTCCCACACCCCCTGCTTGTGTTCCCTCTCTCACTATCCGTCAAAAAATAAATGAAATCTTAAAAAAAAAAAAAAATGGAGGTGGGGAGGGGGGTTTGTGTTTCTCTTTTTTTAAGATTTTATTTATTTTAGGGGCACCTGGGTGGCTCAGTCATTAAGCGTCTGCCTTTGGCTCAGGCCATGGTCCCAGGGTCCTGGGATCGAGCCCCGCATCGGGCTCCCTGCTCGGCGGGAAGCCTGCCTCTCCCTCTCCCACTCCCCCTGCTTGTGTTCCCTCTCTCGCTGTGTCTCTCTCTGTCAAATGAATGAGTGAAATTAAAAAAAAAAAAAAATTTAAATTTATTTTAAAGGGGGGGCGGAGAAGTAGGAGAGGGACAAGCAGACTGTGCTGAACGCGACTTGGGGCTCGATTCCACAACCCTGAGATCACAACCTGAGCCGAAATCAAGTCAGATGCCCAATCAACTGAGCCACCCAGGCGCCCCATATGTGTTTCTATAGATTAAATATACCTAAAGTAACTTGCACAGGAAACTTGCAACAGCAACTGCCTTTCAGACAGGAAATGGGAAAACTTATTGTTTCTCTATACCCTTTTCTACTGTTTGAATTGTCTTATCATGTGCATTCATAACCTCCAAAATAAAATTTTTAAAAATTACAATGTATACAATACCCACACATATACAGATATATGAAATATGTATTTTTTGAAATATATTTTTTAAGATATTAATACCACAGGGTATTTCTACCCTTTGAGGTAAAAATAAACTTCACTTCAGTTGTAATTATCTTACTAATATTTATCACCACCCTTATTTTCTTTGAAAGTGCTTATTTTGACATCATGTTCTACTGAGACATGACATTAATTTACTGGATGTATTCTTTTCATCTAGGGAGTCAGAAGACTGACCCATGCTTTATTTTTTTTTTTTTAAGATTTAATTTATTTATTCATGAGAGAGAGAGAGAGAGGCAGAGGCAGAGGGAAAAGCAGGCTCCCCGCTGAGCAGGGAGCCCAGCACGGGGCTCGATCCCAGGATCCCGAGACCATGACCTGAGCCAAAGGCAGATGCTTAACCACTTGAGCTACCCAGGAGCCCATACTTTAATTAGTAGTGTATGTGCCTGGTGAACAAAGTCATTTCACATCCTGGTTTGCCCAGGATAATCCTGCTTTATGCCTACTGCCCTGGCATAATTACCAATGATAATTATATGATCACCCAACTAATGAACCAAAGAGAAAAGTTTATTCTTCTTATAACATCAATCAGAAGAACCATTCCACCAACTTAAGGAAAAAATTACCACAATTTTTTATAGTAAATTCCTCTTTTGGAAGTACTGAGAAATAACAACATGACTAACATTTTGGGGGTTTTTTGGGTTTTTTTTAGAGAAAAGAAGCGTGCACATGCGTGATGCAGGGGAGGAGCGGGGGGGGGGGGGGAGACAATCTTAACAGGCTCCACACTCAGCAAAGAGCTTGATACGGGGCTCGTTCTCAAGACCCTGAGATCAGGACCCAAGCCAAAATCAAGACCTTAAATGACTGAGTCACCCAGACGCCCCTAACATGACTAACATTTTGACCTCACAAAGCATACCTGCTTACTATCCTTAGAGCATTTCAAGGTAGGAGTTATTTGTTCATCCTGATAAATCATTTTAAAAGGAAAAAAACCCAGCTGTTTAAATACTACTGTTATTTTAAATAGAAGGAAAAAAAAAAAAAAGGCTGCCTCTATTTTTCATCTCTACCAATTCCATCTCGAATGGTATACTTCAGGATATAGTAAATAAACACTCCAGTTTCCCTTTTCATTATCCATTCCTGAACATGTTTAAGAAGCAATTAAAATAAGTTAAATGTTACATTAGACCGTAAGAGATTTATTTAATCATTCCTTCTTGACCACTGAGAACTACTTTCTCTCATAAGCACTGGAAGTTTATGATAAAACAAGAAATTTCCCAAAATAACAGACAATAACAATTAATTTTATTAAATAATCCTGAGCACTGGTTTTCAAACTTCAGTTGACTAAGGACCATTCTGGAGCAGGGTTTGCAAACTATGACTCACATGGGCCAATCAGGCCCACTGACTGTTTTGTTCAAACAAGGTAAGAATGGCAAATTTTACATTTTTTAAGTAACTGAAAACAATTTAAAGAAAATAACACTTTGTGACACTAATATCTTATTAGTGTCTATAAATAAAGTTTTATTGGAACACCACCATGTTCCTTCATTTATGTATGGTCTATCGCTGCTTTTGTACTATGGGTAGAGTTGAACAGTTCAGAGACCACATGGCTTGCAAAGCCTAACATATTTACTATCTGGACCTGTACTGAAACAATGGGAGAGGGAGAGATGGAGAAAAGAGGAATTTCCATTTTTAACAACCACCTGGTGCAATTCTGTCATAGATAATATATTTAGAAAAAACTGATTCAGACCATTCCTCTACAGACGCTCGTAAACATGGGAAACTGTCAAGTGGAGACTTCTCATTTTATAGCTGAGTAAGATGTGAGCAACTTCAGAGAACAGAGAGGCTTCCTTCCTTCTGCCAACACAGTACGTACATGCAGAGCCAACTCGGCCTCCCCTCCCTTAAAGGCATGCAATGCACACTGCCAGACATTCAGATTCTGAGGTTAAAAGGAGAAGTCCATTAAGCAGAACATTTAAATTTCATGTGATAAATTAATTTCATTTTACCTTAAAATTTGTGCTTTTGAAGATAGGCTTACAAAGTCCTTTGTAGCCTATGGGTCACATTTTCTTTTTTACCACCAAAAAAACTACTTTAACAGTTTACCTTTCACATGTAGACCTTTAATCTATCTAGAACTTTCTTCATATATGGTATTAGGGTAGGAGTTCAGTTTTATTTGCTCCATATGCTGAGTCAGTTTTCCCTACACCCATCTATTAAACGCTCCATCCTTTCCCCCACTGTTTTTCTGGTACCATGGTAATCACATATTAAAATCCAAATACATGCGTGTCTCTGAGCACTCTAAATTTTCTTCATTTGTCTATCTTACTACAATACAAGGCCAGGGCAAGAATAACATTGTACTACTGGGGCACATCTTTATACATCTGGTAATGCAACAACCACTCTCTCCCAACATATTCTTTTTCTAAGACTGACCTAGCTGTTCCTGAACACATTCTGCATACCTAAATTTAGATTAAGTTTATAGAGCTGCCTCAAAGAAAATAAAATCCAACTGGAATTTAGGCTGGAATTGAATTAAATTTATAATGAAGAATTAATACCTATACACTATAAAGCTAACAGTGGTCAGA
This sequence comes from Mirounga angustirostris, assembly GCF_029215605.1. Lineage (NCBI taxonomy): Eukaryota > Metazoa > Chordata > Mammalia > Carnivora > Phocidae > Mirounga > Mirounga angustirostris. The sequence goes on along the minus strand of NW_026991709.1, from coordinate 137,130,701 downwards.
GAGGGAGAAGATACATGCAAAACCTAGAACAAAGGTTTAATATCTAACATATCCAAACAGAACTTTGGTACAGAGTAAGCAAGTGATATGATCAGGCAATATACAGAATAGGATACACAAAAATCTAACAAGAGACTAACATAAAGAGGGGTATAATCCAAGAAAATGCAAATCAAATTATAAGATACCACTTTAGATCTACAGAATGATAAAAAGTTGAAAATCCGACCATGCCAAGGAGATCTAGGGATACAAGAACTCTCATGCCCCACAACTAGTAGGCACGGAGAAGAATACCACCATTCTGGAGAAGTATCTGGCACAACTTAAATAAAACTGAACTTCAGCAAACTCTGATCCCTCTGCAGTTTGGCTAAATTCTTACAGGGGTTCATAGAAGCATATGCTAGAATGCTCCCTGTTGCTCTGCCAGTGGTGGGGGAGAGCTGGAAGCAACCAGGGCTTCTGCAGAGAGTGGATATGTACCTGGTGGAATTTTATGCAGCAGTTCACAACAATGAATTAGGCCTTTGCAGAGCAACAGGGAGATTAAAACATAGTGCTCAGTAAAAAAGTGGGAAACAAAATGGGATACTATCATTTATGTAAGTTAAAAACACAAATACACTACATACACTGGCAGGAAGACATATTAATAATGTATAGAAACACATTAGAAGGAGTGCTTTGGGGTTAACTGGAGTAGAAAATGAGGATAAAATGGAATAAAATAAGCAAATAGGAAAAAGGAGAAAAAGGAACTTACAATTTATACAAATTCTCAATTTTTATTTTTTGGTGGAGAGACTGCTAACACCAAGCTAGCTACTGTAGCCTGCACCTGGGAGAGACCACTCCCAACATAACACAACACACACACACAGCTCTACACTAGACTTACTGTTACATACTCCAGTTTTACATGTAACAGAAGAGCCCTAAGCATAAAAAATATATATAAGGGCGCCTGGGTGGCTCAGTTGGTTAAGCGACTGCCTTCGGCTCAGGTCATGATCCTGGAGTCCCAAGATCGAGTCCTGCATCAGGCTCCCTGCTCAGCGGGGGGCCTGCTTCTCCCTCTGATCCTCTTCCCTCTCATGCTCTCTGTCTCTCATTCTCTCTCTCTCAAATAAATAAAATCTTAAATATATATATATATATATATAAATGGTGAAAGAAATATCAAGAAGACATCTTGAATTGGCGCAATCACAATGCAGGATAAAGATGGTATTATCTGTAATTTGAGTAAAAAGTAGGATACCCATTAAAGAGATAAAAGAACACAAGAAAAGCATTTGGGTGAAGGAACTATTTTAGACAGGTTTTGTTTTTAAGTTCCACTGTCTGGTTGAAAACACTGACTCCAGAGGGCAGTCGAGGATGGCTATAGATAGATATGAGAGTCCTCTGGATTGTCCACTGTTGTAAAAGCCACATATGTATTAAAGATGCCTGTGGCATGGAAGATGTATGCAGTGCTAATGACATGAACGCTTTAGGGAAAGTGGAAAGATGCTGATTTAAGACAAAACAAACTAATTGGAAGCAGAGGCGAAAGTGACTGTGGAAGGTAAGAGTGGAGAAGGGAGGGAGTAAATCATTATAGCTCTCACTGATTGAAAGTAGACTGTGTGTAACAAAAAACTAAATAATACTTTTGTGTTTAAAATACCATTAAAGGGGCGCCTGGGTGGCTCAGTCGTTAAGCATCTGCCTTCAGCTCAGGTCATGATCCCAGGGTCCTGGAATCGAGCCCCGCATCGGGCTCCCCGCTCCACGGGAGGCCTGCTTCTCCCTCTCCCACTCCCCCTGCTTGTGTTCCCTCTCTCGCTATGTCTCTCTCTGTCAAATAAATAAAATCTTTAAAAATAATAATAAATAAATAAAATAAAATAAAATACCATTAAAATCAGGGCGCCGGGGTGGCTCAGTCAGGTAAGTGTCTGCCTTTGGCTCAGGTCATGATCTTGGGATCCTGGGATGGAGCCCAGCTCCTCAGCAGGGAGCCTGCTTCTCCCTCTCCCTCTGCCCTTCCCCCCCGCTTGTGCACAGGCTTGCACGCGCTCTCTCTCAAATAAATAAAGTCTTTAAAAAACAAAGCAAAACATTATAATCTATCCAATAGCAGTAGGCACCAAATATTTAAGATAAATTTCTGCAAGCAAACAAGAACTGAGACAATCTAGAGTGTTAGAAGAACGGTGCTCCACAGAGTTGTGCAGTGGCCCTCTCATTTTCATTAACAGCACAATGCTGTGCACAGTTCAGAATGTCAATCAATAAATATTTTAACAATTAGAGTTGTCTATTCTGTAGTTAACAAGACTGGTCATCAATCTCATAATTACACAGACCCAATCAAGGTATTATGGTAACCTATGAGCCTCCCCTATCCCCCTCTTTACCCTTAGGTAATAGATGGCTTCCCAAAGAAAGTCAGTTTTAACTGTAGAAATCTGAAGGAAACTGTCTTCAAACTATGCTCTTGACAGAAAAACAGCTTTATATCATACTATTTTATGTATATATGTATATATAAACATGCATTTATACAGAATATATATAGTGTACACACTGTGGTATATTACAGTAGTAAATAGTCTCATATAATTAGTATTATATTTATATACTTATATAAATAGTATATGAACTATATAATAATAGCATATGGTAAACTTTATCGTACTTATACCATTAACTATACTATTATAGGGCTCTTTATTTAAATAAAATAAGCTGTTGGCTCTTCTCAGAGGTCAAAGATATCAAAGAAGGAAAAACTGAACCTCTGAGTATCTATTCCAGAAGGATCTAAGGTATAAATGTCTATTCCGTTTAGTGTTCTAAAATGAGGAATTTTCATTCTCTTGAAAAGTATAAAATTGTATGTATAACTTAAAAGATCAAAATTTTAAAACTCAAAAAATACTTGTAACTCATGGTAATGAGATTTCATATCACAAAAACTGCTATTAGGTTTTGATACAGAATTGTATATAAGAATAGACTCAAGTTTTATTTCCTCAAGCTTTGAATTCAGTTTATATAACAAAAGGAGGCCTAAAACACTGCTTACCTATCCTCAGATCAAAAGAATTTAGGGATATTTAAAGCAGATATAAGATACTGAAAAGACCTATTCTAAAAAACACCCTAAGACCAAAAAACCCCTCAGTGGGCCATGAAACAGTTCAAACCTACTTTCTTACCTGATCCTAACACAAAGCCTGTTAAACCTGAGATTCACCTCCCATTTAAGTCAAACTAAAAGTGACACCATATTTACTTTCATCTAGTTACAATAAATGTTTCAAGGTAAATAAGCAACCACTAGAATAATCAAAGTACTAAGTTCTGTGCCTCAAAGTCTTTTTAGAGACTCCTTTTTTGTCCTCCAACAGCAGTTACCCCCTCACCACCCACCATCAACCCTCTCCTACCGGAACTCTAAACCACTACCACCCAAACACACTTCCGCAAAACAAAAAGATCTAGGACAATGGTATAAAACTGGGACTTGCAGCTGCATGTCGTATTTTCACTCACCAACCCATAGGATTTCAAATTTGTGTCAGAATAGTACAGTACAACACTGTGTTCAAAAGTAGTCATGTGGTTTTTTTGGTTAATGGTGACTGCAAATGTGGCTCCAGAATCCCAGAACTGAATGGCATTGGTTTAGAAAAGGCAATTTTTTTAAATAAAAAAGTATAAAAGATAATTTTATGATGTTTACATTTTCTCCTTAGTAGATTTAAAGTATATTTATATATCCAACAGAAATTTGAAGTAGAAATGTAATCTGTAACAACGTAGCTATTTAAATTCTACTATAATCAACAATAAATTCTTCTAATGAGCTGTAATTATATTAGAATTAATATGCACTCAACACATACCTAGTCCTAAACCAGTATGAGTAGAGGGATTAAAAAATATCAATAGCCTAGCAGTGCTCGGAGGGAAGCGAGGAGGTGGTGGCGGCGGTCCGTGGCAGCCAAGTTGCTTCTGAGGGGAGCCCAAGATGACCGGTTCTAACGAGTTCAAACTGAACCAGCCACCCGAGGACGGCATCTCCTCAGTGAAGTTCAGCCCCAACACCTCCCAGCTCCTGCTGGTCTCCTCCTGGGACATGTCAGTGCGCCTCTACGATGTGCCGGCCAACTCCATGCGGCTCAAGTACCCGCACACCGGCGCCGTCCCGGACCGCGCCTTCTATGATCCAACACATGCCTGGAGTGGGGAATTAGCCCATCAACTGAAAATGCATGATGTGAACACTGATCAAGAAAATCTCGTTGGAACCCATGATGCCCCTATCAGATGTGTTGAATACTGTCCTGAAGTGAATATGATGGTGACAGGGAGTTGGGACCAGACAGTGAAGTTGTGGGATCCCAGAACTCCTTAATGCAAGGACCTTCTCTCAGCCTGAAAAGGTGTATACCCTTCTCAGTGTCTGGAGACCGGCTGATTGTGGGCACTGCAGGCTGCAGCGTGCTGGCATGGGACTTACGGCACATGGGCTCTGTGCGGCAGCGCCGGGAGTCCAGCCTCAAGTACCAGACTCGCTGCATCCGGCAAACAAGCAGGGTAATGTATTAAGCTCCACTGAAGGCCGAGTGGCAGTTGAGTACTTGGACCCAAGCCCTGAGGTACAGAAGAAGAAGTATGCCTTCAAGTGTCACAGACTAAAGGAGAGCAGTATCGAGCAGATTTACCCAGTCAATGCCATTTCCTTTCACAACATCCACAATACATTTGCTACAGGTGGCTCTGATGGATTTGTAAACATTTGGGATCCATTTAACAAAAAACGACTATGCCAGTTCCATCTGTACCCCACGAGCACTGCATCCCTGGCCTTCAGTAATGACGGGACCACGCTTGCAACAGCATCGTCGAATATGTATGAAATGGACGACACAGAACATCCTGAAGATGGTATCTTCATTCGCCAAGTGACAGATGCAGAAACAAAACCCAAGTCCACCTAATCATCTCGTGAAAGTGATTTCTCTATGGCAAGCTTTGTTTTGCTTCCTACAAATACATACTTATCCCCTAAGGGATGCGTTATAGTCACTGTGGACACCTTATTTAGTATGTGGACTTCTCTGTTTTCTGTCTTACAAAAAACTCGTCTGTGTGCCCTTTCATGCTGACTTTGTATAGGATGAGGAGTCTTTGGGTCCTTTGTGTGGTAGTCCGAAGAATTGTTTTTACCCCCAGAAAGCCCAGCTGCTGTTTATGAGCAGCTTGAGCTCTTTTTGTAAAATAATTTAAACCTGTTATTTCCATGCTGTCTAATAAATCAGAGATTCAGAACCCTTAAAAAAAAAAAATCAAGTCTAAAACAATTAAAAATTCTAATCACAAAGTACAGCTGATATGGCCAGAAACAGTATCAGTCTCCAAATATCAACATGAATTTTATTCATTCATTCATTCATTAAGATTTTATCCATTTATTTGAGAGAGAGAGCACGAGCAGGGGAAGGGGCAGAGGGAGAGGGAGAAGCAGATTCCCCACTGAACAAGGAGCCTGACTCAGGGCTCAACACCAGGACCCCAGGATCATGACCTGAGCCAAAGACAGATGCCCAACCAACCAAGCCAACCCAGGTGCCCCATCAACATGAATTTTAAATAAAATCTCTTACTCATTATAGCACATAAAATTTTAAGCACAAGCCATTTAAGATGAGTTTAATGCTTCCAATAACTCCTTATATCCTTTCAATCTTTTCAAACAGTTCACCAACATTTCTAAAAGTAAATATTATCAGTATAAATGTATAAAAGCTGGAATAACAAAGAAGTACTATTTTCTAATGACTGACTTTTATTTACAAGAAAAATGTCATGGGTCAAGCTTCTGGCCAAGATGGAATAACAGGAACCAAATTTACCCTACCACCTTAAACAATTAAAAAACCCAAAATATCTGAAACAATAGTTTGTAGACAGTGGACATCAAGGCAGCTCAGCTCAAGGCAGTGATTCCTGAGAAAGAAAAACAAACACAGGAAGACCAACAATTGCCCCTGCAGTGTAGGGATGGGCAACCCCAGTGGGTAGAGCTCACAAGTACTAGAAAAGAAAGAGCTGCACAGCAAGAGAACTCCAGAGATCTGTAAAAGGTCCCCTGCAAGTATGTGGCTAAGTACTGATCAGCACATGTGTGAGAGGACACAGCACTACCCAGTGCCAGGGAAAGAATACCCAGCAGGAACAGAGGGAACGATTTCCAGGGGTACCTCATGATTAAGAATAGTTTGTATTCCCACTAGTTAGAGAAGAAAAACCTCAATTTCCAGGGCACTGGGTAAAATACTAAGATTGGTATTGCCTCAGTAGAAGTGAAAAGTTAGCTTTCATTACTGTTCTGATCACTCTTAACAAAGCTTAAAAGCAGGTCTCAAAAGGATCAGACTATTTCCAAGTAACTTAAATACATCTGAACTTAACTGCAAACCAAAGAATAGATTTAAAAATACAAAAATATCCAGCACCCAAAAAGGTTACAATTCACAGTGTATGGTATTCAATAAAAAATTCCCAGATATGGAAAGGAGTTTAAAAATGTGAGGAGAAAAACCAATCAACATTAAAAAAATCCAGAAATGACAGAGATAATAAAATTAATGGACAAAGAGAGTAAACTGTTGTTATAACTATTCGGTAAGTTCAAAATGATAAGACAAATGCCTGAATGTGTTAGGTACAGGCATGGAAATTATAAAAATACCCAAAAATTAAACGTTCAGATGAAAAATACATGAGATGAAAAATACACTGGATGGGAATAAGAGTATGTTAGACACTGCAAAAGAAAAGATGAATAAACCTGAAAACACAGCAACAGAAAATACTCAAAACAGACACACACACAAAAGATGCTGGAAGTGAGCATCAGTGATCTGTGGAACAACTTCAAACAGCCTAAATACAAAAAGGGAAAGGGTCAGAAAAAATATGTTAAAACGGTCTCTCTAGAATTCTATACCCTGCAAAAATGTTTCAAAAACAAAGGCAAAATAAAGATTTTTTTCAGGCATACAAAAACCTAAAGAATTTATCATCAGCAGACCTGATTTTAAGAAATGTTAAAGATAGTCTCTCAAGTGGAAGGAAATGAAGTGTATATCTGAAACTACACAAAGGAATAAAGAACACCAGAAATGGTAATAAATTTGTGGGAAAGATAAATTTTAATTATTTCTTAAATCCCTTTAAAAGATAATTAAGTGTTTAAAGCAAAAACAGCAACAAAGTATTGTAGGGTTTATAACGTAGAAATAAAATTTATGAAACAAAAGCACACTGGTTGGAAGCAAGAAATGTTGAAGGATCCTGTACTATAAAGAAGGGGCATAATATCACTTGAAGGTGTAATATGCTAAAGATGTGTTCTATAAACTCTATACCAACTACTAAAAAACAAAACAAGAAGTTATAGTTACTAACCCAACAAGTCATACATTGATCAAAAAAACAAATTAAAAAAAACCCCACCTCAATCCAAAATAAAGTGTGAAAAATGGAGACCAGGAATAAAGAACAGATGGAACAAACAGAAAACAAACATTAAGACAGAAGATTTAAATCCATTCACATCAACAGTAACATTAAACATAAATGGCTGAAACACTCCAATTTAATGGCAGACCGTCAGGCTGGAAAACAGCAACTCCCAACTATATGCTGCTTAAAAGAAGCTCATATTAAATATTTTAAAAGTCATGTACCAGCTACCACTTACTAAATCACTAATCAATATGAAAAGCTTCTCCTGCAGGGACTTAAAACTATCAATTTGTAGAAAAGAGCAATACCATGGAAAAAAAGGGAAAATTTTCAACAGAATGATAAAGATTCTCAATTCTCCAAATTACCAGACTCTATATTCTATTGAAAGCACATACCACATATTACTTAATTTTCTCTACGCCCAAAGTTCCTCAAAAGACTGAAGTTGATAGAAATGGCACTTATCAAATAAACCATTCTTGCTCAAACATATGTAAGCTACTTCCCTAATTAAAAAAACAAAAAGCCAAAGACCAAAACCAACCAAATACAAACTATGTTCAATGCTTAATAAAATGCAACAAGACACTTATGATTTTTTTTTTAAGACACTTATGATTTTTAACATATCATAAACCCTCTGAATTTCAAGGTGGGATCAGCCAATGCTAAAAATAAAAATACACGGCAAATTGGACTTGGATATACTGGGCAACATTCCCAAAACTTAGTCCCTCCTCACTTCAGAAGAAAGCAAATATATCACTAAATACTTCAACAGTTAACATATTACTATCTGTGTGATACCAACATCATGGGATGCTTAGAATTTTGAGAGCTTTCCGAGTACTGGTGGGATACTCTCTGACTCAGCCCCTTAAGTCTAAACAGAGGACTTGTTTAGATTCCTTGCTTTTAAATCCTGGCTCCCAAATTTTCTAGCTGTGTGATCATGGACAAGTTACTTTACTTCTTTATGCTTCAACTTCCTGATCTGTAAAATAGTGTGTATATATATATATATATATATATTTTTTTTTTTTTTTTTAAAGAATGCTTTTTAGGGCGCCTGGGTGGCTCAGTCGTTAAGCGTCTGCCTTCGGCTCAGGTCATGATCCCAGGGTCCTGGGATCGAGTCCCACATCGGGCTCCCTGCTCAGTGGGGAGCCTGCTTCTCCCTCTCCCACTCCCCCTGCTTGTGTTCCCTCTCTTGCTGTCTCTCTCCCTCTGTTGAAAAATAAATAAAATCTTTAAAAAAAAAAAAATGCTTTTTAAAGTAATAACAGCTATTGTGAACTGTGATCTTACTACGATCAGGGCACTGTTCCAAGTAATTTATGTACAATATATTTTTAAATCCTCAAAACCTATGAGATAAGCATTGTTATCCTTATACAAATATTTGTGTTCCTCCCAAATTTACATAACTTAGTCTGATTCCAAGACCTGCCATCTTAATCAATATGCTAAACAAGTAACTCCTTTATGTATTTTTCCCCAAAACTGCCTGTCTTTTGCTCTAGAATGCGAACTACTTAATATGAGCTTTATTGTCTTCATTTTGAGTAATCCCAGCAATCTAGCACAAAGAGAGCATAAAGCAGATCAATGAAAGTGGGCTGAATGGATTCTGTGCATGATCTTGTCATGTGACTCACTCATGCATGGGCAGTAATCAGAAAACTGGTGTTCTATCCCCACCCATACCAGTCCTCAGCTGCGCCATTTTAGGAAAGTCACATCACCTCCCTAGATCTGAGTGTTCTCATTTATAAAATGAAGATATGAACTAGACCTAAGTTCCCTTTCAGCTCTAAAATGTCCAAGAACAGCCAATATTGCTCTTTGGGAGAAAGAACAAAAGAACTGCCTCTCACCAGAACAGAAACACTTTGCCATTTTCAGAGTAACATTTAGAGCCCCTTTATTTCTTTAAAATCTCTTGTTCTCCCAGGCTAAGAGCTCCAAAAAGGCCTGGACCTAGTCTATCTCATTTACAGGTATCCCCCAATACAGTTCCTAACACATGGAAAATACCTGATGCTTAACAAGTGAAATGCACTATAGGTGAAAACTTATGAGCAATAAATGAAATGGGAAACTTTTTTTTTTTTAAGATTTTATTTATTTATTTGTCAGAGAGAGAGAGAGTAAGCAGGGGGAGTGGCAGGCAGAGGGAGAAGGGCTCCCTGGCGAGCAAGGAGCCCTATGCAGAACACAATCCCAGGACCCTGGGATCGTGACCTGAGCCAAAGGCAGACACTTAACCGACTGAGCCACCCAGGCACCCCTGTACATCCCTTTTTTTAAAGCCTTTAAGAGACTGGGCAGAAATAAAAGATGATTTCATAAAGGAAACCCAAAACCAACTAATTACTATAACCACTGTTACCCCCAAAACTGAGTTTATCATATTTAAAGACATTTTCCCCAAATTGAAATCTCCCATTGTGTAAATATTTTAATTTATAAAACATTTATAGGGGGTGCTGGGTGGATCAGTCAGTTAATACATCTGACTCTTTACTTTGGCTCAGGTCATGATCTCAGGCTCATGAGATCGAGCCCCACGTCGGGCTCAGTGCAGAGTCTGCTTGGAATTCTCTCCCTCTCCCTGTTTGCACACGTGTGCACATGCACACTCTCTCTAAATAAATAAAAATCTAAAAATAAAAAATAAAAACACCAAGCTTTTATTATAGCAAAGATAACTGCACAACTACATAATAATGAAGCTGTGTGGGGCTCATAAAGAAACTGTAAAGGCCTTGTTCCTATGACATTTCAAAAAATGTCGGCACATGGACCAAGAATTAACCTGTTAGGTCATCTATCAAAAGTTGGGAGTTTTTGGGTATAAAACTTTCGGCATCTTAACTCAGCTTTTCTTCACACTCATGCCTATAATTTTCTTTATAAAGACAACAAAATTTGCTGAAAATACAAGAAGTGACACTCTCTTCTGCTTTGCTAACACTGCTATCCAACATACTTCTCTAATGCATTAAATTAATATTTTGTAACTACTGCTTCAGGGTGGCTTTCAGACCTCATGTGGCTTTCTGAATCACTACTTGTATCTTCCAACCTAACTTTGTATTAATATTCTAAAAATGGGGGGAAAACAATTTATTATCTAAAATAATAAACCAAATTAAATTCATTAATGTAGCTGCTCCCAAAGGTGCCTAGGAAACAAATCTTCCCCAACGGGATAGTCTATTAACTTCTAACTTTTTTATATATGACTTTTTTTTTTTTTAGGTTAGGAATAGGCAGCACAAAACCTGTATTTAAAAAACAGAAAATAAAATATTCATTTTATACTATGCAAAGAGAAATGAAGGAGTTTGATAGAATAAAAGGAAGCTCTGTGAGACAAACATACAGACATTGAGGAAAAAGGGAGAAAAAACAGGGAAAGAAACCAAAAGAAGATGTGGTACTATATAGTTAAAATTAGTATTTTATATTTTCCCTTCTAGGTTTCCACACCCCAGGAAAAATACAGTCCCTTCTCCCTTGCTAAAAATCATGTTTTGGTCCAGCAGAATATCTGTACATGGACAATGATCAGAAAACTAAATTCTATTTTTAAAGTGTTCCTTCTTCAGGAAAATTATTTATTTATTCCTTCATTCATTCAGTAAACATATGAGCAGTTGCCATTTTCCAAGCACTGTGCTAGGTGGCTGGCATGGTCCCTATTCTCACAGAGCTTAGAGTACTGAAGAAAATCAAATGGCCAGTTATTAAAATCTAAGTGAATAGGTTTCTTCTATTAGAAACCAATTTCTAGGGCACCTGGGTGGCTCAGTTGGTTAAGCGACTGCCTTCGGCTCAGGTCATGATCCTGGAGTCCCTGGATCGAGTCCCGCATTGGGCTCCCTGCTTGGCGGGGAGTCTGCTTCTCCCTCTGACCCTCCCCCCTCTCATGTGCTTGCTCTCTCTCATTCTCTCTCTCTTAAATAAATAAAATCTTTAAAAAAAAAAAAAAAGAAAAGAAACCAATTTCTATTTTGTTAAATTAACTATCAACATTGGTGACATTTGGACCCTTTTACTTTAGTTACTAAGCTAGCTGGTTGGTCCAGAAGTCAATCAAGCTGTACTAACTTACTAACTGGCCCCTTACCCAGAAGTTTCAGAACTGTCAAAAAAAAAGGCGGGGGGGGGGGGGGGCGTTAATTTCATTTCTCTCTGCGTATCTGAGGCCATGTTCCTCCAGGCAGGCTATGGGGCAGCCAGCAGCAGTTTGCATTATGAGAAAAAAATAAAGCACATTTGCAGAGAAAAGCAGAGACGAGAGAAAGAATCCCTGGCTTCTGCTGTTTCTGGTACCCAGAACATTTCAGTTCTTGAGTTATCATTCACATACTTGGATATCCTTATAATGATCTCATCTTTTTATTCAAAGGAGTTAGAATTAGACTTTTGTTACTTGCACATAAATAAAGAGTCTTACTTAATAACAGAAGTGGTATCCAACTGAACTCCTTAATTCTCCCCAAAGTGAAGTGGTCGAGAGCAAAGGCCCTGGAGCCAGACTGCCTGAGCTCCTATCCTGGTTCCTCCACGTACTAGCTATATATATATATATATATATATATATATATATATATATATATAACCCATTCTGGATTTCATCATCTGTAAAATGGCAGGCAGTACTCACCAATAGGAATGGTTTAAATTTTAAATCCGTTTCTACATTTAAAGCCCTTAGAACAAAGTTTGACCCACAGTAACAGCTTACTTAAAGAGTTAGCTATTACTGCTCTTGTTCCATGACCAACAGCTCCGTGGGGGATCTAATGCTGTGACTTCGGTGCTCCAACTGTGACGTCATCTGGCTCCACACATTCCCTTCCACATGACACGGAGAGAGCGCGCAACGGCAAGGCATCATCACTCAGGCAGCGAGAGGCTCCACATCTAGGCGGATGGGGAACACTAACAAGGCAAGAGGACCAGAAAAAGCAGCAGCTAATCCACTGCTCCAGGCATCGCAGTGTTCTCTCATGAAGAGCTTCCATACATCCCAAACCCCAAACCTGCCCCCACTCCAGTATTTACTCACACTACTCCTCATTCTGTTCTGTTTTCTAAACCTAAATATTTTTTACATGGTTCTATTTCAACAGATTTCAGCTTGCCAAAAAAATTACTGATGGTTATAAACATTACAATTCTTTGTTATTTGTGATTTTTATCTTTGTGTATAATGGGGACTGGGCAAAGAAGGCTGCCATTTGTGAACCCTAAATCTATTTATATGATATGCAATGACCAAGGCCCTCTATACCTGTCAATGGTTCTCTGTGAAGGGGATATAAGATGACTTCAAATAAAGGATTTAGAATAAATTTGAACATCATCCTGAAAGGCTTACTGAACTAGGACCAAGCATGACTCAGAGATCAAGCACATGCATTTAAGAAATAGAGGGTTCTACACCTTGTGCACTGTTGGTGGGAATGCAAATCGGTGCAGCCACTATGGAAAACAGTATGGAGGTTCTTCAAAATATTAAAAATTAAACTACCATATAATCCAGCAATTCTACTTCTGGGTATGTATTCAAAGAAAGTGAAAACAATTTGAAGAGATATATGCACCCCCATGTTCACTGCAGCATTATTTACGATGGCCAAGACACATGAAATATTTATCCAAAGAAAATGAAAACATTAACTCAAAAAGGTATCTGTACCCTGTGTTCATTGCAGTGCTATTTATTAAAAGCCAAGATACAGAAACAACCTAAGTGTCCATCAAAGGACAAAAGGATAAAGAAAATGCAGGGTGTGTATAGATAGATAGATTAGACAGATACAGCCATAAATATATACATACATACATACATTCAAGGAAATATTATTCAACTTCATAAAAAAGAATGAAATCAGGGGCGCCTGGGTGGCTCAGTCGTTAAGCGTCTGCCTTCGGCTCAAGTCATGATCCCAGGGTCCTGGGATCGAGCCCCACATCGGGCTCCCTGCTCAGCGGGAAGCCTGCTTCTCCCTCTCCCATTCCCCCTGCTTGTGTTCCTGCTCTCGCTATCTCTCGCTCTGTCAAATAAATAAAATCTTTTTTTTTTTAAGATTTTATTTATTTATTTGAGAGAGAGAGAATGAGAGACAGAGAGCATGAGAGGGAGGAGGGTCAGAGGGAGAAGCAGACTCCCTGCCGAGCAGGGAGCCCGATGCGGGACTCGATCCAGGGACTCCAGGATCATGACCTGAGCCGAAGGCAGCCGCTTAACCAACTGAGCCACCCAGGCGCCCCAAATAAAATCTTTAAAAACAAAAAAAGAATGAAATCTGGCCATGGGCAACAACATGCATGGATCTTAAAGACATTATGCTAAGTGAAACGTCAGAGAAAGACAAGTTATCATTTGATTTTACTTATATGTGGAATCTTAAAAAAAAAAAAAAAAAAAAAAAAAGAACTCACTAGATTACCAGAGGCTGGGGTGGGGGTTAAAAGGTACAAACTTCAGTTATAAAATAAGTCAGTAATGTATAGCATGGTGAGACTCAGTTAATAATATACTGCATTATGTAACTGAAAGTTGCTAAGAAAGTAGATCTTAAAAGTTCTAATCACACACACAAAAATTTATAACTGTGTGGTAACATGTTAACTGGATTTATCGTGGCGATCATTCCACAATATACGCAAATATTAAATTATGCTATACACCTGAAACTAATGTTATATGTCAACTATATCTCATTTTTAAAAATGTCTGAAGCTTCAGGCGCCTGGGTGGCTCAGATGGTTGAGCGTCTGCCTTCAGCTCAGGTCATGATCCCAGGGTCCTGGGATCGAGTCCCGCGTCGGGCTCCCTGCTCCTTGGGAGCCTGCTTCTCCCTCTGCCTCTCTCTCTCTGTCTCTCATGAATAAATAAATAAAATCTTTAAAAAAAATAAAAATAAAAATGTCTGAAGCTTCAAGAGAGCAAGTTTTCTCATTTGTGCAGCTGCTCCACCACCTACCTTGGGGCCAGGCACAGGGCAGATTGCTTGCTGTTTTTATAACTGAAGGTGTGGCGTTTCTTACAGGTACTGATTTAATGTTGTATTCTCAGGGAATGGGCTAAGATGTTCTAAAAGAAACCTAAAAAGTCAATAGCTTAAAAGGGATCTATGTTTATTTCCAGGAAGGGAGGTGGCGGCTCAGTTGGTTGAGTAACTGACTCTTTGGTTTCAACTCAGGTCAAGATCTTGGGGTTGTGAGATAGAGCCCCATGTCTGGCTCCGCGCTCAGTGAGGAGTCTAATTGAGATTTTCTCTCTCCCTCTCCCCCTCCTCCCTTTCTAAAATAAACAAATAAATCTTAAAAAAAAAAAAAATCATAGATACAGAGAACTGACTGGTGGTTGCCAGAGCAGGGGCAGGGATGGAGGGCGTGGTAGGAGAAATGGGTGATGGGGGTCAAGAGGTACAAATTTCCAGTTATAAAATAAATAAATCATAGAAATTAATGTACAGCATGGCGACCATAGTTAATAATACCATACTGCAAATCTGAAAGTTGCTAAGAGAGTAAATCTTCAAAGTTCTCATCATAAGAAAAAGAATTCTGTAACCATGTATGGTGGGCAGATGGTAACTACCCACTGTGGTGATCATTTCACAATGGTTGACCACTGAACATGAGGGTGAGGGGTCCCTATCCCCCCAACACACACAATTGAAAATCCACATATAAC
Source organism: Mirounga angustirostris (assembly GCF_029215605.1). Taxonomy (NCBI): domain Eukaryota; kingdom Metazoa; phylum Chordata; class Mammalia; order Carnivora; family Phocidae; genus Mirounga; species Mirounga angustirostris. The sequence continues at coordinate 137,115,445 of NW_026991709.1, read as the reverse complement.
TTTTCACCCCCCAAAGCTTAACTACTAATAGCCTACTGTTGACCGGAAGGAAGCCTTACCAATAACAAACAGTTAGTTAACACATATTTTGTACATTTCTATGTATATAATGTTTTCTCACAAATAAGCTAGAGAAAAGAAAATATTATTAAGAAAATGATAAGGAAAATACAATTATAGAACTGTTTTTAAAAAAATCCATTTTTAAGTGGACCCACAGTTCAAACCTGTGTTTTTCAAGGGTCAACTACGCGAATACTGAATCACTATATTGTACACCTGAAACCAATGTCATGTACCCATATACCTCAATTTAAAAAAAAGAAACAGAGGGTTCTAAAGGGCCAGGAAGTAGTTTTAAAGAATCATATAGACATGACTTTTTCCAGAGATATTTTCTTAGCAAAAATAATCTTTAAATTATTCTAGAGCCAAAATTCCAGGTATGTAGCTAGCTAAGTAATAAAAAGGAGACAAGGAAGAAGGAAAACATATAGCATATTCTAACAATGCCAGGGCTTCTGTACAGACATTCTGAAATAATGTCAAACTCTAGGACTCCTGGTCTTAGAGACCCAGAACCAGCAGAGCCCATCAATCCATGCTAATGGTCACGAACTCTCTGGAAGAGACCAATCTCCTTTCCTTTTTTCTTTCTCTTTCAGAGGTTTCTTATATGTACAAGGAACCAAATTAAGCCTGTAGGGAGAAACACACACGACCCCATTTCTAACCTCAAGAAATATGTAATCTCTCTTCTAGACCCCTTCCCTTTCTTCAATTCTTTTTCCTTTGCCTTCTCTCAGCTCAATTTAGATCTCCCAAAGGCCTCTAACCTTTCCCCCCTTCTGCTCCCTCAATCTGTAAAAACCCTCACATTTTACTTCTTTCCCACATTTTACCTCAAGGAAGAATAGAGGGAGGGGCTGCCCCTCAGGGTTTCTAGAGTTTGTCAGAATTGCTGGAGGGTTTTCATTCTCCCATCCTCCCCCAACCCAGCCCCCAGGCAAATTTGCTAATCTCGCTTCCCCTCCAACTACTGAAAGCAAGCAGTTATAGATGTGCCCAAACAGGGGCAGGATTAGATACTGCTGCAATCACATGACAAAAATTTTAGATGAAAGGAGATAATAAAAATAATAAACAAATGCATAACTTAGGTCACTAATAAACTCTAATATACAGTGTCTTGTTCACTACTTGTTTTGTCATTCTATGTGAAGAGCATGTATCACGCTTGTATCTCCAACACATTCTAATTCAAGGTTATGCACATGGACACATAAATGCCCAGCATATAATTTTAGTCAAAATTTTTCAAGTCCTTTTTTCTGATGGTGGTTATTACTCTAACATTTTATGCAAAAGTAACTTACACCTATCTATAATACAGCACCTCCATGTCTTCACTAGCAAATGCTTCAACTAACATCGGCAAACATCCAAACGATGATTCCATCTTCTCATACTGTAAAACTGATCTAAATTTTAAATCACTAGGTACACTGCATTTTCTTAAAAATTAAACCTGTATTTAAAATCTTAAGGATGGGGCGCCTGGGTGGCTCAGTCGTTGGGCATCTGCCTTCGGCTCAGGTCATGATCCCAGGGTCCTGGGATGGAGCCCCACGTCGGGCTCCCTGCTCAGTGGGAAGTCTGCCTCTCCCTCTCCCACTCCCCCTGCTTGGGTTCCCTCTCCAGCTGTCTCTCTCTCTGTCAAATAAATAAATATTTTTAAAAAATAAAATAAAATCTTAAGGATAAGGGTGCCTGGGTGGCTCAGGTGGTTAAGCGTCTGCATTCGTTTGGCTCAAGTTGTGATCTCGGGGTCCTGGGATGCAGCCCCATGTGGAGCTCCCTGCTCAGCGGGGAGCCTGCTTCTCTCCCTCTGCCCCTCCCTGCTTGTGCTCTCTCACGCGTGTGCTCTCTCAAATAAATAAATAATAAAATCTTAAGGATAAGTATTACATTTAACATAAAATACCAGAAATTGTTTTGTTTTTTACCAACAAAAAATTAGAACAGACTTTGTGGTTTAGTCACACTTCAACAACTTGACTATAATAATTTCTCAGTGACTAAATGTTAATATCTAAAGAATGCCCTGGTAACATTTACACAACTACTGTACTACTAATCAAATGCTGTAATTTGCTTCAGTACTCATTCAAATTAAGTTATTTCCTGGTGTTAGGCACAAGAAATAAAAATAAAACAACCAGATTTTAAGGAACTTAATCTGTTGCAGTGACAGACACAAATGACTCTAAATGAATGTGATAAATGTTGTGAAGAATTATATGCCATGGGACACAGATGAGAGTTGTGTGGAATGAATCATTTTTATCTGAGTCTTGAAGAATAATAAGGACAGAAACTGGGAGAGGAAATATTCCAGACAGTAGACTGAATATATTAAGTAATGGGGGGAGAAACAATAAAATGGGGATACAGTAGACTGGAATCAGGTTGTAAGAAATTTATATCAAATAAATTTCATATGTATCATTTCCGGCACTTCATTCTTCAAAGAACAACTGGAGGCCTTAAATTTTCAAAAGAGGAATGCCATGATGATCAAACCTATGTTGGAGAACATCTAGAAATAAATGGCCAGCCTGATGAAACATTACCAGTAGCCAGGTTGTAAAATAAGCCTATCTTTTTTTCTTTTTTGGAAATAAGCCTATCTTTTAAAAATTTAAATACAGTTTTGTTGAGTAAAATTTAACAAGCAATGGGGCGCCTGGGTGGCTCAGTCGGTTAAGCGGCTGCCTTCGGCTCAGGTCATGATCCCAGGGTCCTGGGATTGAGTCCCGCATCGGGCTCCTCATTCAGCGGGGAAACTGCTTCTCCCTCTCCCTCTGCCTGCCTCTCTGCCTGCTTGTGCTTTCTCTCTCCCTGTCAAATAAATAAATAAAATCTTAAAAAAAAAAAAAAAATTTAACAAGCAACAACTTGCAGTGAAGCCTACAATTCACAGAGCTACTACAAGAGGCAGCAGAGTATAATGGTTAGGCATAAAGGCTTTGAAGGCCAGGACCTAAAGAGAAGCTTCACCACTGAAGAGCCAAGTACCCTTTGGCAAGCTACTTAACTATTTTAAGCTTGTCTTACCTGTAAAATGAGAACAATCATATTCACATCAGGTTAGTGGATATCATTATTATTTAAGTTTTATTCTATTTTTAAAATCTCCACAGCACAAAATATGAAGCAAAAAGCAGCTAAGATTTGTGTAAGTCTAAAAAGTTGTCCAAAATACCACAAATCAAGCTTTCCACTGGTTCATTATTTTGTATAAAGTGAATACCCAAAATTACTGGACACACTGCTGTCATTTTACAATATAATTACAAAAATTTGGGGCGCTTGGGTGGCTCAAGTTGGTTAAGTGTTTGCCTTTGGCTCGGGTCATGATCCCAGAGTCCTGGGATGGAGCCCCACATCAGGCTCCCTGCTCAATGGAGAGGCTGCTTCTCTCTCTCTCTCTCCCTCCCTTTGCTGCTCCCCCTGCCTGTGCTCTGTCAAATAAATAGAATCTAAAAAATAAATAAATAAATAATTTCAAAAATTCATTTCAAAGTCTAATACAAATCACTTGAAGTTTTTTGTCATGTTGATTATTTTATATTATTGGTGTCATTTCCCTTTAAGCAAATACCTACATTATGTTTGCACTGAAATTTTGTCCCCTTAAGAATTCTGAATGACATGTCTAATTTTTCTATAATGGACTTCTAAGTAAAAAAAAAATTTTTTTCCTAAGGGGCTCTCTCTTAGCTGTTTATTATTAGTTCAAGGGGAAAAAAATCATAAACTGGTCTTTCAGTAAGAAAAATTGCCCTTCATTATGAAATGATTTAATTCCTTATCAATGCAACCCCATATCTCCTTTAATTATTTATTAAGATATGCTAGAATTACATTTCATTTTACAGGATAAAAAAGCTAATCAAAAAGGTTTCAATAACTTAATTTTTTTAGTAACTGAAATTTCAAATACATGTCTAAGAATGTTTGTATCACTACTCCAATGTTTTACAGCCTTAACACCTGTGTTTGTCCTACATGTCCCCTTTAGTCCACATATTTCAGCTATTATAACTAAAAATTATGGCAAAATTATCACTGCATAAAAGCATCTACCAAATCAAAGAAACTGGAAAGCATTCTCCCTCTATAGTCATATCACACCGATGTGAGGCTTCCCATTGCATAGATAAATCTTTTCAGTATCACAGGTAACCAACCAAGTGGGGACTAGAGGGAATCTGGCAAGCTGCCTCCCAGACCACTGAGGGTTCTTCACTGCTTCCTCAAGTTCTCATGTGCTGTTCCTCCTCTTAAAGAGGTACAGAGCCAAACTCTTGATGCTTCCACACTGGCAGACTCTGGCTATCTTCACTTCAACTGGACAGTGAGGAAGCCAGGCAAGGGGATTATAAAGACAACTAACAAGTTGTTTTTGTTGGCTCTGAATGCTATATACCCATTACAAAGCATCCATACTTTCACCCAACCATTATGTCAAGACAAGCTGAGGACTGTTATCCTTCCCTTCATAGGTTTAGACACAAATTTTGGGTAGCATGTCTCTAATTTTTATGAAATTTCTAGATGTAATAGATACAGTTATCTAGAAATAATAGGGGTAACAGATATATCAATTACATCTAAACATAATAGAAATGCTATATAAGAAAATGTCAGTAAATCTGTTCATTAATTTAAAAAAATATAAAGATACAAAGAATATCTCCAAAAACTCTTTTTTTATGAGTTGGAAATTTTATGAGAATTTTATTCTTCAAGTATAGGCTGAGTGTGGTGGTATATATCATTCCTCTACTTAAAGCCCTCCAATGGCTTTCTACTGAAATAAAATCTGACTTCTGCCTACACCTCATCTCCTACCGCTCTCATCCTCATTCACAATGGCCAGTCATGCTGGCCTTCCCCATATAGCACCTGTTTGTTGTCTTTCTGCCTAAAATGCCCTTCTCATGCCTACGTCCTTGTCATCATTCACAGCCATCTCCCTAAAATGGCCTATAACAATGACCCAACCTACCCAGTCACTCACTATGCCATTACCCTGTTTTCTTAGTATGTTTTTTTTTAAGATTTTATTTGTCAGAGAGAGAGAGAGAGTGCATGCATGCACAAGCAGGGGGAACGGCAGGCAGAGGGAGGAGGCGGCTCCTCACTGAGCAAGGAATCCAATGTGGGACTCGATCCCAGGACCCCGGGATCATGACCTGAGCTGAAGGCAGACGCTTAACCGACTGAGCCAGCCAGGCGTCCCAATTTCTTAGTATTATTACCCAAAATTACTTTTGTACATTTTTAAATTGTCCCTCCCTCCATGTGAGTGTAAGCTCCATAAGGGCAGGGATACTGTCTTTTTTTACTGCTCTATAGGAAAAGTCCAATAATTGTTAGAATGAGCAAGTGAATATGGTGAGGAGTGGCTGGTTACAGCTATACCTTAAAGTCAAAGGGCCATACAATGGAAAAGGCCAGGTCAGGCAGAGACCAAAGTACTGGCAGTGTGCTCAGTGATGTGTACTGCTCAGCCTGGCTCACAGCAGAACAGGCAGAGAACACAGATGGAGCAAGTAGGAGACTGCCCCGCCCACCCCAGCTGAGTCACTAATAACCCTTCCAGGCCTCAATACACTTGGCAAAACTAGTACTAAGATTTAACTGGAACAAACAAAAAACTGTTATTAGTACAGACAATTGTCATGATGCAAATGATGTGCGTTCAGTAGGTTATATATTTTAAAAACTCATTCGAGGAACCTAATTATTACTCTACAAGGCCTGGTAAATACCTGTTAGGGAATGAATCACACCTTCAAAGTTAGGCCAATAACAATTCATACATATAGTCTGGATGCACACAACTGTATCTCTTCCCTCAAAAAGTCAAGTGTCTACAAACTGGTTTTTTTTTTTTCTTTTTTTTACTCAAGTGAGCATGTCCAGAAGAAACTGATGAGAAAACTGCACCCAAGTGGCTCACCCTTTTTTTTGTAGAAGGTACAATAAGGGGACGGAGCACACCAGGGTGTGAGAAAGCCAGAAATGCAAGAGCAAACTGACAAAGATTTCAACCAGAAAGGAAAATGCAAATTAAGCCTGCAGTAATGTCATTAGGTATCCTGAGATTTGACTTAGCCCGTTAAAAAACAAGATAGCATTTCTCTTTATGCACCTCCAGGTTAAATGACAATGTGCAAATGTTATCGTCCTCAAGCCATGCACTACAGTGGGTCGAGGCTTGCCAGAGATCAGAGAAGCTTCAGAACCTTAAGATGACTGCTTTCTAAAAAGGCTGGGGAGTGTATATCTTTGGAAAGCAGTGAGAGTTGGACTGGAACAAAAAACCATGTAGAAAGGTTTCAGGAGTGGCTCTGGAAAAAGAAGAACACAGCAGTCATCTGGCAACAGAAGGGAGAATGGATAGAAATTCATTTATCAATACATACCATGTAATAATTAGGACACAAAGAAGAGCACAGATGAGGGAGCAGCCAGTCCTTTTAGCTACAAAATTCCCACTGTACACATTAATTTGGGCTCCAAGATCTTTTTTTTTTTTTTTTTAATTAAGTAGGCTCTATGCCCAGTGTGGAGCCCAACTCGGGGCCTGAACTCACGACCTTGAGATCAAGACCAGAGCTAAGATCAAAAGTTGGATGCTCAACCGACTGAGCCACTCAGGTGCCTCTAGGCTCCGAGATCTTAATAACTTTTTACTTTTTTTCCACAATCATGTCTTTTATTTTTTAGAGTGGGGGGAGGGCAGAGAAAGAACCTTAAGCAGGCTCCACACCCAGGCAAAGCCCAACATGGGACTCAATCCCACAACCCTGAGATCATGAACCTGAGCTGAAATCAAGAGTTGAACATTTAACTGACTGAGCTACCCAAGCACCCCTCACAATCATGTGTTTTAATTTGCAGGTACTATAATACAGAATCTTCCCCCAATATATATATATAAATGTAGAACAGCTATATTAAAAGTCATAGTAGAAACCCCTGCATCTACACAGAATCTAGCAGTACGGCCAGACAGAACAGAAATCAATTTCAAACTACAGTTCTAACAAGAATTGTGTCCTCAACATATGGTTTATTTTAGGATTGGTCCATATCACTTGACAATGTTTACTATGTAATAAACACTTCAGATGTGCAAAAATCTCAGAATACTAAGCTACAAAGAAGAAACATTTTCTGGGGAGGCTACCAGTCTAGCTGAAAACTGAAGCTATGTGTTCTGAGGACTTTCACAGACACAATAACTCAGAAAAAGGACCAAGGTCAAAGAAGTATCATATACTATTAAGTAATATATTATATTGCTATCTTTACTGCTAGTCTCTGCTCACACATTACTATAATCACTTAACATACATTTGTTTTGAAATACTTACTTAGGTTAGAGAAAGTTATCTTTCATGTTTATAAAAATATCCTCCTGGGTGCTTGTTATAAAACAAATGTTTTCTTTTAGAGTCTTTGATGTATACCAATTCAACATCTCCTTTTCTTTAGGATAAATGTGTTCTAGCAAAGTCTACTACAAAATAATATTTTATAAAGCCAATTCCAATAAATTACCTTGAAAAACTGAGATGTATTCCCATAGAGGAGGATTATGTGTAGTAGGAGAAATTTATTTGGGGAGCAAATTTCCTATGGAGCCAAATACTTGTGGCTCCACATGGTATCAATGCCTAATACTGTTGTGATTCCAACTAATACTCTGAAGCTTAAGGATGTCTCCCAATCCTGAAAATGTCTTAATTCTACCCTCAATGCTCCCAGAACCCTTTATAAGAACGTCTGAGTCACTAACCTACCGAAGGCACACAATCTGGCCACTTTCATCTCACCCAGTGACCTCCAGCACCAGGATCTGAGCCTGAAGCTTCCTATTATACAAATAAAAATCATGTCTCATCCAAATGGCCAACAGACACATGAAAAAGTGCTCAACAACACTCGGCATCAGGGAAATACAAATCAAAACCACAATGAGATACCACCTCACACCAGTCAGAATGGCTAAAATTAACAAGTCAGGAAAACGACAGATGTTGGCAAGGATGCGGAGAAAGGGAACCCTCCTACACTGTTGGTGGGAATGCAAGCTGGTGCAGCCACTCTGGAAAACAGTATGGGGGTTCCTCAAAAAGTTGAAAATAGAGCTACCCTATGACCCTATGACCCTATGAGTCGAGCAAATGCACGACTGGGTATTTACCCCAAGGATACAAATGTAGTGATCCGAAGGGGCATGTGTACCCCAATGTTTATAGCAGCTATGTCCACAATAGCCAAACTATGGAAAGAGCCCAGATGAATGGATAAAGATGTGGTATACATATATATGTACGTACGTATACACACACACACACACACACACACAATGGAATACTACTGAGCCAACAAAAAAAAGAAATCTTCCATTTGCAACGTGGATGGAACTAGAGGGTATTATGCTAAGCGAGGTCAGTCAGTCAAAGACAATTATCATATATTCTTACTCATATGTGGAATTTAAGAAACAAAACAGGATCATAGGGGAAGAGAAGAAAAAATAAAATAATACGAAATCAGAGAGGGAGACAAACCATAAGAGACTTTTAATCATAGGAAACAAACTGAGGGTTGTTGGAGGGGAGTGGGGTGGGGGGGATGGGGTAACTGTGTGATGGACATTAAGGAGGGCACATGATGTAATGAGCATTGGGTGTAAGACTGATGAATCTCTGACCTCTACCTCTGAAACCAATAACAACGTTTTATGTTAATTAACTGAATTTAAATTTAAAAAAAACTGCAAATAAACTCTTCCTTTTATATATGCTATTAGCCAACTTTCACATCTAGTATTGCCTAGCAGTGAACAGCACTTGATCACACTCCACATGACATTCTGATGTACTAAGAGTTCCATAAAACATAATCAACCTTTACTAAATCAATTTGTTTATTCAAGAAAAAACAACAAAAAAAAAACAAGTAAAAACCATGTCTCTATGTCATCAATTTTAATTTAGAAATTTGTCAGTTATTTGGATAAGAGATACCACAAATAATTTCTCCTCCAAATACTCATATACTATAAAGGCATACTAGAAGATAACCTCTAATGATTTGAAAATGTGAAAAATATCAATAACTCAAAGAACCCACTTTTAAACAAAATTAATGTCAATGAACTATACCATGTTTTTGAGACTAAAAATGTTGTAAAGTACCTGAGGGTACCTGTGTGGCTCAGTTGGTTGAGCGCCCGCCTTTGGCTCAGGTCATGATCCCAAAGTCCTGGGATCGAGTCTCGCATCGGGGTCCCTGCTTCATGGGGAGTCTGCTTCTCCCTCTGCCCTTCTACCTGCTTATTCTCTTCTCTCTCAAATAAATAAAATCTTTTAAAAAAAAAGTACCTGATTGATAACTTTTGTGGTGACGTGGATAAAAAGACATCAGACCTAGATCACTCAGGATGTTTGCGAATCACATGCCCCAAGTCCCCCAAACCCAAATTTGAATGGGACTCTGGCACCTGAATTTTTACACACAAGCTATTATGTACACATACCGCTCTGCTGGGAAATACTAATATAAACATTTGCATCATGCGACATTTTTTTATATGAAACTATTACCCACATTAAACAATGACTCTAGGTGTCCTATTGTCCCCTGGCTTACTGTGTGTAATTTACAAGTATGTGTCTTGGGAAGACCAATCTCAGAAGAAGGGACAATCTTAATTATCATGTTACAGAGTACCAAGAGTACCTGGATAATATGAAACAATAAAATGTGACTGGTAGATGATTAGAAGGATGATGCTGATATGATGATGCTTTAAGAACTCCAGGTAAGTTCAATGTAGTTTGAACTTAATAGCCAATCTTAAAAGGATGAAAAAAATTGAATATGATGAATAATTTACACTGTATTAAAAGCACATACTCATTCTCATGCATCCCCAAGTGTGAAAAGTAAAAAAGATCAATACAAATCAAAGCATATAAAAAAAATTTAAAGATGGCATCAGCAATTTACTGATTTTCCAATTTATCCATTCCCTAGTATTTACAAAATAAGCCCTGCTAAAGGGATTCATCAAGATGTGATATGTGAACCTGGCACTACTTACATAATATCCATAAAGATCACAAAGCACTTGAATCTAGTAAAGCAGAAGTTAATTTTCTCTAGTGGGGGGTAGGGGAGGAGGAAACCCTCCCAAATCCTTCGGGAATCCACTAAAAAGAGAGACACCTCCCCCCCCCCCCCAAGAAAAATAATTACACAATGTTAAGAGTTCTGCCCTAAAGTGTAAAAATCTGATAATACTAAATCATCTCCCCTGGATAAACACAATGAAATCTTCTAATTGGACAGAGTAATACAAACATCTTTTCTGTCTTGAAATCAACCCCTCTTTTGCATCACTTCTTCTACAGTAGATCTGTAAAATCCAATGGTTACTTGCTGGTCTCTCCCGACCTCACCGTGTTATTTCAGCACTCATAACCACTCTACCTCAAAACGCTTTCCACTTGCTGCTTTCGGACATTACTCTCTTGATTTTCCTTCTCTCTCTCAGTCCCCTTTGCTGGCTTCTCCTTCAGACTATACAACCTCTAAACTAGAGGTTCAAGTCTGCATCCTGGACCCTCTTCTCACTACACCTTTCTTCTCTTGATGAGCTTGAGGGATTCCCCAGACAAGAGCCTCTATATAGTGGTGTTTCCCAAATGTATATGTATCTCAAGCTTATGAGTATAACTTGAGTCTAAAATACTCCCCTGTGCTCCATTCCTGTATCTAACTTGTATTTTCTATTTGACACCTTCATTTGGATGCCTCATTGGTATCCATCTAAAGCCTAACATGGGGCACCTGGGTGGCTCAGTCGGTTAAGCGTCTGCCTTCGGTTCAGGTCATGATCCCGGGGTCCTGGGATCGAGTCCCGCATTGGGCTCCCTGCTCAGCAGGGAGTCTGCTTCTCCCTCTCCTTCTGCCTGCCACTCCCCCTGCTTGTGCTCTCTGTCAAATAAATAAAATCTTTTAAAAAAATAAAAAATAAAGCCTAACATATCCACAAAGGACTCATTTTCTATGCTGCGCTCAAGCCAAAACACATATACACTGGAATAGTGGTCCTATTCCAGTCTTGTTCCTATCAGTAAAACATGGCCAATCATCTACCTAATTGCTAAGACCACAGAAATTTGGAGCCATTCTTGGTCCTTTTTCTTACCTCCCACATGCAATCCATCAACAGGTACAGGTATTCTAACCCCATGTCCACTGCCACCATCTTAATCCTAACTGCCATCACCAGCTGCTTGGAACACAGCAATACCCCCCTTTCTGGTTTCCCTTCTTCCACTCGTGCCTTCCTCCCAGCTATCTTCCACATAGCAAGGAAGGTAGAAAAAGACTTTTAAATCACTACTGAAACAATGTCACTTCCTTGCTGCAAAACGTTGAATGGCCTTCCAGTGTTCTTAGAATGAAATCCAAACTCTAGTTTACATGACTCTGCATCACATGGTACTACTCCCCACCTCAGGGCCTCCGTGTCTGTGCTTCCCTCACTCTGGAATGTTCTTCTTGTATTTTTCACAAGGTTCTCTCCTTCCTTCTCATCTGTCAGGTCTTTGCCTAAATGTCTTTTTAAGCCTTCTCCAAGTAATTTCCTTACCCCAATTACTCTCCATCACTGCACTGTTAATTTCTCTTACTAGCTGAAACAACTTGTAGTTACCTAATCTTCTACCTGGTTACTGTCTATGTTGCCTACTAGAATTCAAGTTCCAGGGAGGTTTGAAACTCAGCGTGGGGAGTTGAGGCTCGAGCTGCTGTGCACCCAAAAGAGGAATTGGGGCCGGGCACCTTTCTCCTTACCCCAGGCTGGGCCCTGCCCCACCTGAGTCCTCCTGGGTGAGATGGGCTCAGCCAAGAGGACCCCAGTCACTCCAGCAGCCTCCACTGCACAAGCTTGTGGCCCAAGTGGCGGAACCCTGTTTACCTATTGCCAGCATCCTGCACACTCCCATCCCAGTGGAGAGCTCTCCACAGCCAAACCTACCAGCAGAGGAGCAGCTGGGGGGTCCTAATCAGATCCAAGACTCAGACCCCCGCTCTTCTACCCTTGGCACTGCATGGACACCTGTGCAGACCAGCAGCAGAGAGCCCCCCAAGCCCACTGGTGAACAGCTGAGTGCAGTATTTGAGACCGAAGGCCCCAAATCGAATCTCCCCCCGAAAGCCTGTTCTGCCCTTAGAGACAACTTCATCTTCTGAATTGGACATGCCTCTGGATACCTAGTTTTCCCCTGAGAACCAGATGCCACCCTAGAGCCAGACTGAGCTCCCCTCCAAGCAGGTGTTCTCCAAGGAGGAAGCAGGACAGCCCTCAGAAACCCCTGTGACTAGCCAGGGCTTGAACAAGCCCTTAAGAAAGAACCTGAGGGGGCGCCTGGGTGGCTCAGTCGTTAAGCGTCTGCCTTCGGCTCAGGTCATGATCCCAGGGTTCTGGGATCGGGCTCCCTGCTCTGCGGGGAGCCTGCTTCTCCCTCAACCTCTGCTTGCCTCCCTGCCTACTTGTGCTTTCCCTCTTTCTCTCTTTGTCAAATAAATAAAGAAAATCTTAAAAAAAAAAAAAAAAAAAGAAAAGAAAGAACGAACCTGAGACTCCCCAATCTTTAGGTTCTAAAGCACAATAGATGGATGGTAAATAAACGGCAAGGTCCTATGAAGATCTCTCCTCACCATCCTGCAGGATGACAACTCCCCCAGAACGCTGACACCATGACAGGGTAAGTGGCCTTCTCCCCTGAGTAAAAATGCTAGGGAGGTAAAGGAAGCAGACCTTCTGGGAACTGGATGACTTCTGAAAACTGGAGGCTGAGTGTGGGAGCAGGGCCAGGACCAGGACGAGGAAAATCAGTACTTTCCAAACTTGGTAGAGAACTAAGCCGTGGGTAGCTCCAGTGCTGAGTTCACCAGGGTCCTTGTGATATAGTATCCTCTCAACCCCTTCTTTCCCTGGGAGACTAGAAAAGATTTTGAGAGAGAGAGAAAGCACGTGCGCACGCGCGCACATACACATGGGAGGAAGGGCAGAGGGGGAGGCAGAAGCAGACTCCCTGCTGAGCGCTGAGCCCATCAAGGGGCTCAATCCCAGGACCCTGAGATCATGACCAGAGTACAAGTCAGACGCTTGGACTGAGCCACCCAGGGGTCCCTAAAACTTTTCTCTAAGTAAAATCCTTCCAAGCTGCTCTATCCATTACTATTTGAAAATGTGCTTCTATGCCTTTTTCTACAGAACTTATCAGGATCCACCCCACATCAATTTTCCATCTATTAAATAGATACAAATACTCAATGTCCTGGTATTACACATAATGACCATCATTTCAATGCTAGTAGACCCTACTGAGACTCCCCATTAATTATTAATATTTAAAATTTAATACTGACATAACTCAGTACTAGAATCAAGTCAGATGTAACACCTGTGGCAAATGCAATGTTAAATGCTATTTAAGAGCTTGATAATATAGTCCCTTTATTTTGGCCTGGCCTTGCCCTTTGTCATATTCAGGTTCTTTAGAAAGCAGAGAGAATTCAAGTTTTTGACTACTTTGTTAATTGACATATTAGTGAACAGTATGCTGCCCCAGGTAACAAAACCCAGTGACAACTTTCAATTACGTTCTGCATATGAAAACTGTTGGCTTCTTAGGATTTTCTTGACTGGGCTGAGACATTACCTTGGCCTTCCACAGGTTTATCACCTATGTAGCGCAGAGCGGATCCTACAAAGCAATCCATAATCACTTGCATATAGGTTTCAAGAAGGCCAGGAGCATACAGCAATTCCTGGATTACAATTTTTCAGCAAAGGGCTCTGATGAGCTTCTTAGCCTATAGAGTAAGAAGTTTCCCAGAGGATCAGAGGCATATTCTGAGACCATTTACTAGGTCTTTTGTTTGACTTTACAGCATGGCTGCATAAGAGAGGCTGAATAAGAATGGGCTTATTATGAAACCCTGTTTCACTCCACTGATGATGGGGAATGTGTCAGATGTCTCAGGCGGGTGCCAGCATCTATAACGTTAACTATCTGGAATAGCCTTAGGATTTGGGGGAACATCGCTAGGAAGTCCAATTTACTTAGCACCCCTAAACCCACTCTCACTTGTTGGCAAACAGTAATCTTATCAAGTCAAAACATGGTGATCAAAGGTACTGGTATTTTCTTTATACAATCTTCTCAATCTAGCCTAAAGCACTGATCCCGTCTTTTCTATCACACTGCAGTCCAGAGCTCCTCTGTGATTCCGAGAAGGTGAAAATTGCCAAAACTGCTTGGGTGCCAAGTCAGAAAGACTGCCAGCAATAGACAGCTGTAAAATGTGACAGCAATTTCCCCAGCTCTTTCCATTATTTTCTGAAGAGGGTAATGAAGACATTCCATTAAGCCATCAGACTCAAATTAGGTTTTTGTGTCTGTGTTTTAATTTAACAAATATGTACTGTTTATCTTCTCTTTCTTGGACAAGGTAGGAATGGCAAAGACGTAATCCCTGCTCTCAAGGAACTTACAATCTACCAGAAAGAACAAACCAAATAGCAATGGGGACAGATACTGCTTCTTTTTGTTCAATACAAGTAGCTGGAGTATTATTCAAGGACGAAAAATGCTTCCAATCCTTTAGAAACTGTCACTCCATCATAAAGTTCCAGGCTTCCAGCCTTTCTAAATATACGTTCTCCACTTATGACCTCAGTTCCATATTCTATCACCTTCTCTAAAATCATGTTTTAAAACATTACAGTATCTTCCTCCCTCGCATTTTCACTTTTTTTCTACTTGCTTCTTCCTCTCAGCCTACAGAGCACACTCTTAATTCTACACTTTAAAGGCCAACAAAAAAATTTCCTTGACCTCCCATAAGACTTGCAGCTCTCCTTCTACTCTGCTTTTTTCTCCAGGTCGTTATTTCCCCCACACTTCCTGTGTAGACATTCCTCAGAGCACAATTCTCAATTCACCTCTTCCCCTTGGCGATTAGGAGTCCTTCAGCCATCATCCAAACTTTTAAATCTAATGTGTACCTCCCCCAAAGCCAGGTCCAGCCTCAGCATCCCTGCTAGCCCCCTCAGATGCAATGCATGTAACCTAAACACACAGATGTGTCATGATGCCTGCAGCACACTTTCAAATGGTCCTGCAAAATATAGATAAAAGAAAAAGCAATCCATAATCACTTGCATATGTTTCAAGAAAAAGTCATGAGCGGGGGGCGCCTGGGTGGCTCAGTCATTAAGCATCTGCCTTCGGCTCAGGTCGTGATCCCAGGGTCCTGGGATTGAGCCCCACATCGCATCGGGCTCTCTGCTCCGCGGGAAGCCTGCTTCTCCCTCTCCCACTCCCCCTGCTTGTGTTCCCTCTCTCGCTGTGTCTCTATCAAGTAATAAAACCTTTAAAAAAAAAGAAAAAAAAGAAAAAAGTCATGAGCATACAGCAATTCCTTGAATATATATTATATATGGTGAAGTTTTAACAGCTGAGAGAAGGATGCGTGTCATTTCAACTTTTCCATAGCTTTGAAATTCTTCAAACTAAAAAAATTGGGGGAAAAACCATGTAGGGTCAGAATCAAGGAGAAAAGTCATGGTCTCTGCCTTTTAAGGACTTTATAATACATTTGTCTAAACAAATCTAAAATTAGATTAGGTAGACGTGGAGAGTTCAATGACTGATTAACAATAAAATATATAATCAAACTGCAAATACTGGGGTGCCTGGGTGGCTCAGTTGGTTATGCGTCTGACTTTGGCTCAAGTCATCATCTCAGGGTCCTGGGATCAAGTCCCGCATCCGGCTCCTTGCTCAGCAGAGAGTCTACTTCTCCTCCCTCTGCAACCCTTCCCAGGCTCACATGCTCTCTCCCTCCTCCTCCCCGGTCTCCCTCAAAAAAAAAAAAAAAAAAAAAAACTACAAAATATTTACTGAGCCTGCTACATGGCAGCAATACGTTAAGCACTGTATATGGTCAACAAAACAAATAATTAAACCTTGGAAAGAGGATCTATCTAACCCCTCTGCTCCCTCAAACGAGTTGTTCTTCCGGCCTTAGTGATTTCTGTTAATGGCACCACCATCTTCCCCAATACCCAAAGAACCTGACAGTCCTTTCAAGTCCTATATCTCTAAATCAGTGGCCAAGTTCTCTAGATTCCACTGCTTTCCACCTCTCTCTCCTCTCCACTTTGATGGATGCCACCTGTCCCCAGGCCCACCTGGCCTCCCGCCTGGACTACTGCAGTTCTCTCCAAGTCTCCTGCTTCCCACCCAACTCCGCTCAACCCTTGCTTTGTCTCTATCCAGATACTCAGTTCTAACTGAATTAGACTTCAGCTCAAAAGGGTTTCAATGATTCTCCAACAACTATATAACAAAATTCAAAGCCTCAGCCTGACACTGAAGAACACAACCTTTATCTCTTACTGCTTATTCTCCCACTCAGGCCATAGGTTTATTCACTCTTACCTAATAGTGTCCTCCTGACCTTTCCTGTGCTACTCTTCCCACTCCACTTCTCATTTCCTCCAGGAAGCCTTCCCAGATATCTAAGTGCTCCAGACACTACTCCTCACACCCAGGTCAAAGCAATCTCTCACTGCTCTGAACCTTCATAACATGTAATGTGCCTTTATTACTTTACAAATAACATTCATGTTTCCAAGGACTATTCACTTTACAAATAACATTCATGTTTCCAAGGACTATTCAAGATCTGTACATGCATTTCTCACCACCCTTACTAGACAATGAACTCCTTCAAGGCAGTCAGTTTTCATGTGTAACGGGGACTCAAGGTTTGTGACAAGAATTTAATATTAGTATCCTTTACAAAGTCTATGAGAACTGTGAAATGTGGCCTTGTAAGCTATAAGAATCTTTCCTCAAAATACTGTTAACATTTAAACAATGGGCGGGGGGGCGACTGGGTAGCTTAGTCAGTTAAGCCTCTGCCTTGGGCTCAGGTCGTGGTCTCCAGGTCTTGGGATGGAGCCCTGAACAGGCTCCCCGCTCATCAGGGAGCCTGCTTCTCCCTCCCTCTCTGCCCCTCCCCCACCGTGTGCTTGAGAGCTCTAGATTAAAAAAAATCTTAAAAAAAAAATGGTATGGGGGGTTTTTCCTAACTTTTTTAATGGTAAAATATGTAAAATTTGCTATTTTTACCATTTTAAGTGTAAAATTCAATGTCATTCACAATGTTGTACAACCATCACCACTACTTCCAAAATTTTAATCACTCCAAACAGAAACTCTGTACCCATTAAGAAATAACCCCCCATTCTCCCCTCCCCCAGTCCTGAAAACCTCTAATCCTCTGTCTCTATGAATTTACCTATTTACCCATTAAGAAATAACCCCCCCATTCTCCCTTCCCCCAGTCCTGAAAACCTCTAATCCTCTGTCTCTATGAATTTACCTATTCTACGTATTTCAATGCAACTGGAATCACAGTATTTGTCCTTCTGTGTCTGGCTTATTTTACTTAGTATAACATTTTTTTTTTTTTTTAAGATTTTATTTATATGTCAGAGAGAGAGAGCACAAGTAGGGGGAGTGGCAGGCAGAGGCAGAGGAAGAAAGCAGGCTTCCCGCCAAGCAGGGAGCCTGACATGGGACTCGATCCCAGGACCCTGGGATCATGACCTGAGCCAAAGGCAGACGCTTAACCGACTGAGCCACCCAGGCATCCCTAACATTTTCAAGATTCACTCATATTGTAGCATGTATCAGAACTTCATTCCCTTTCACGGCTAAATAATATTCCATTGTAAATATCACATTTTGTTTATTCACTCATCTGTTGATGGATACTTGGGTTGTTTCCTCTTTGGGGCTATTATGAACAACTATGAACACTGATAAGAATCTGTTCGACTCCCTGTTTTCAATCCTTTTGGGTATATACCTAGGAGTGTAACTGCTGGGTCATATGGTAATTCTGTTTAGCTTTCTGAAAGACAATAGCAGTACAGTTTTACAATCCAGACACATGGTCTTTTGGTAAACAAAACAGTCACAAGAGTTCCTACTCATTTAGTAAGCAATTCATTTCTGGATAGATTTCCTTCCTTCCTATCCATTCAGGCCCTAGGTGATGATCTAATTTCCAGGAACCTGACCCTCGTTTGGGGGCTACTTTGTGCTGACACTCCAGGCTCCCGATTCTCGCTGTTTTTCAACACTTCCTCTACACACATAAAGGCAAGCACACTGCACTGGTAACATTCCAAATGAAAATTATTATGAAACTCAACAGTGTTTAGATCCTGAAGTCACATTTTTATCTTTAATGCATTTAGTAACATCAGATGGATGAAAAACACATTAAAAGGGTTTTTTTCAGGTAAGATATAGGATTTTGTAAAGGACTTCTGTTAAACGCATTTCTTATACCCAAACAACCATTCAAAGCAAGCTAAACTTGGACAAGATGTATAGGCCTTTACTATTGCAAGGAAAGGACCTCTTTTCCTTTCAAGGTTAGCAGCCTGGGATTTCTAAATTGACATCTCATTATTATTACCACCAATTCCAGATTTTATAAAACCAGAAAAATACAACAATGTACATTCACAGAAACTATCTTCAAGGATACACACAAAGCACAAGTTAGCTCCATATTAGGAGCATCTCTGTGCAAAGGAGCAGGATCAGAAGAGATCATGAGGGGGATTTTTTGCTTTTTACAGCACAATTTCTACATCTCAACTTTTCCTTTTTTTTTTTTTTTTTTAATTTTATTTATTTGACAGAGAGAGAGCGCGAGAGCAGGAACACAAGCAGGGAGAGTGAGAGAGGGTGAAGCAGGCTTCCCGCGGAGCGGGGAGCCCGATGTGGGGCTTGATCCCAGGACCCTGGGATCATGACCTGAGCCGAAGACAGACGCTTAACAACTGAGCCACCCAGGCGCCCCTACATTTCAACTTTTCAAAAACACTCACTCAGATTATTGTATAATAGCTTAAAACTGTATTTAAAATACAAGCAATAAGGGGAGCCTGGGTGGCTCAGTCGTTAAGCGTCTGCCTTCGGCTCAGGTCATGATCCCAGGGTCCTGGAATCGAGCCCCGCATCGGGTTCCCCGCTCCGCGGGAAGCCTGCTTCACCCTCTCTCACTCCCCCTGCTTGGGTTCCCTCTCTTGCTGTGTCTCTCTCTGTCAAATACATAAATAAAACCTTAATAAATAAATAAATAAATAAATAAAATAAAATAAAATACAAGCAATAAGAGGCAATATGTTAGTTAAAAAAAAAATATGAGCTATTAAAAGGAGCTAAATGGGCAAATCTAATAATACCAACATCTAACACATACAGAAAACTCTAATCTCATTTGAATTTTACAATACTGAGTAAGGCAAATCAGATAGTCGGCCCTTTTAGTAAATGAGAAAAAGGTTAAAAAATTTTAACTTCTACAACAAATGCATTACATTTTTAAAATGTTCTTCACTTTAGCCTTTAAATTATCTTTAAAAAAGGTAAGATTTAGCTGGGGCGCCTGGGTGGCTCAGTCAGTTGAGCATCCAACTCTTGGTAGTGTTTTGGCTCAGGTCATGATCTCGGAGTGGTAAGATCGAGCCCCATGTCCAGCTCTGAACTCAGCAGGGAGTCTGTTTGAGATTCTCTCCCTCCCTGCCCCCCTACCCTGCTCACGCTTGCGCACATGCTCGCTCTCTCTCAAAATAAATCTTAAAAAAAAAAAAAAAAAGGTAAGATTTAGCTGTAAAGCTTTAAGACCAACTATATCTGATTACATAGTTTTTACAGAAAAATAAAACGCGTTTACTTAGTGGCCTTTACACGTTTAAGAAACACAAAAATAATCATTAAATATAATAAAGTCATATAAAACAAGAATTTATTTTTTTTTTAAAGATTTTATTTATTTATTTGCGAGAGAGACAATGAGAGACAGAGAGCATGAGAGGGGGGAGGGTCAGAGGGAGAAGCAGACTCCCTGCTGAGCAGGGAGCCCGATGTGGGACTCAATCCCGGGACTCCAGGATCATGACCTGAGCCGAAGGCAGTTGCTTAACCAACTGAGCCACCCAGGTGCCCCCAACAAGAATTTATTTTTATTATTCTCCACCGTGCTTGAAATGTTTAATGACTTCTCAAAGACATTTTATCCTAAAATAGTAACTCCAAAAAAATCTGAACTTTTAGATTTCAAGTTGCTGTATGAATAGTTTACTCAAAATACTAGTAATCCCTTAGGTAAATTCTGAAGTTTAAAGCACTTGGGAAAATGTCATTTATTACATACAGACATACTGTCTATAGACACTTATGTCTACAGATTAGTTATATAGCTATAACTAGTCAATTTAGCAAAGCTTGAGCCTAACAGGTGCAAAACTGACTCTAGTGGCCCAGAGCACATCAGCTATCTAAAAGGCATAATTTTACTTAAATAAAATTTTAAAAAACTTAAATAAAATGCATAATTTTACAATCCAGGATAGGGCATGCTTTAGAAAATCATTACAGTAGTTAAGACAGTATTTTTTTTCCTAAGCAGCCAAAACAGAAGGAAAAAGTCTAACCAAATGCATAGTACATGAGTTGGGAGACTATTATTTCATCTGCATATATACACACAACCAAATAGTTAGATACCAAAGAATTTGATTTATGTGGCAATATAGAAAAATTTTAAAATATTCACTTAAAAAACTTCTGACCTGGTCACTGAAGATCATCTGCACTCCATTCTTAAAAAACAAAACAACAACACCCGAACCTACTCAACACAATATTCAACACTGACGATTCAACTTTATGTGCTCACACATTATAACATATTTAGCAATTGCATTTCACACAAGTTTAAGTTCAGTAACTTTGAAGTTTGCCAAGTAAAGTGCTAAAATTACTGGAATGCAAGCAGTGCACCTTCAAGAGAAGCAATTCTTCTACTGATTTGCAATAATCAACTGTGTATTGAGAGGTTACCTTGTGCCAAATGCTATATTTTAATAAAGTAACACGTTTAAATTTAAAACCACAGGCTGAATACTGATTGAAAAAAGGCAGTCTTATAAAGGATTAATACATAAGATACATTAATTCAAAGTCAATTGTTTAACTCATTCAAAATAGAATTTATAGTTGATGAAATTACAATTTCAGAAGGACCAAACTATGGAGCTCTCATGCTGAGTAACAGAAAAATTTACTAAAAACAAACATGCACACATTCAATATGTCACTTAATCCATACATTTTTTAACTTCAAAAAGTATCCCCAAATTATCCTCTTCCATCTCAAATAATGTACGTTAAAATATTTAATAATTCAATCCCATAAGGTACCAACACAAAAACACAAAACCAAATTTAAGTTAGCTGAATACTAGGACTACTATATGACACTTAGTCAGTAATGCTAGTAAGCCAACACAAAGTAGAAACTGTAATTCATATTACCTAAGCAGCCATACTGAAAAATGCTTTCAGAAAATAAAGCACTTTTTTTTTTAAGATTTTATGAGAGAGAGAGAGAGAGAGAGAGAGATGGAGAGCACGAGTGGGGGGAGGGGCGGCAGCAGCAGCAGGAGAAGCAGGCCCCCCGCTGAGCAGGGAGCCTGACATGGGGCTCAATCCCAGGACTCTGAGATCATGACCCCTGATCCGGAAGACAGAGGCAGCCACCCAGGCGCCCCAAAGCAATGTTTATTCTTAAAACTCACCATAATATACATTCTCTTGCAAATTAAAGATGCCTAGCGTTTTCTCTGAAATTTAAGAAATTTTTTTTCAGAACGTTTGAGTACATCACAGTTTGTCTCCCCACAACCAACCACCCAATAGCCATCCAGTTTGGTGCTTCACCCAAGCCCCGGAACATTCGCAGGTTTCACCTTGAGGGGGTAATGAGGAGCGTTTTCCAAGGATAGAAGTTCTACGTGTTCAGCAGCACAAATCTCTCACATACGAACTCAGCTCAAATGGTATGAAACTGAAGTGTACTCTTCCTATTTTTTAAGTTATTAATCCCATAAAAACCTTCAAGGTGTTTACAATTTTAAAACTGATTGCACGTATTTGCAAGAAAACCATTAGGTTTTGATACTGAGAGGTTGTAAGTTCTGAAACATGCTTTAAAAACTTTATAATTTCATCAGCTAAAATCTGAACTCACAAGAAGCACACTGGAAGAGACACGATACCAAACAGGAGCAGTAACTGCACAGCACGCACCTACCATGGGGAATGCCCAAGGATTCAACACAACCAACCAGGGGAAGCTATAAGCTCCTATCTGAACAATGATTCCACTAAAATAAAAAAATAAAATGTCACAGCCCTACTAGCCCTTGCCTATTTCTCCACTTTCTCAATAGTATAAAAAGATTCTTAAAAGCCATGAGAGAAATCCTTAAGAATAATTAAGTGGTTCAGTTACAAGCAATAATATAAGAGCATTTCAAACTCACAATGACTTCCCTTACAAAACAGGACAAAATTTTACCAAAGAATACCCCACACCTGACCAACAGTAAGAACGTATGTAACCAAAATGGCAATATTAAAGTTTCCATTTAACCCATTAACCACACCTTAGAAACTTCAGTGTTAATAAATAAAATATTTCATTTAGTTTTTCAACTTGAATATTTCCACATGCTTATTTTAAATTCTATGCATGGCCCCTGAATATTTTCTTCTTCGTAACTTCTAAGTTTAGAACACTTCTGAAATGTCACATCCCATTCCAATACTAATCCTGAGAACTGAGAATTAGGTTAAATGTTGTACCTAATTTTTAAATTATGGGAGTAATAGATTTGAATTAATCTCCCTTAAATAAATGGCTCTATTACAACATATTAAGTCCTTCCTCACTTCACTGTTGACTTAATAAAATCCAAGTCTTCCACCTTGCCTCAACAGTAGCAAAAGTTACTCTAAAGTGATTGGCAAGCACTCCAAAAAGCTGGAATCAAATTGCTTTGAAACTGAAACACATGTATGCAGTATGAAGCAATTTTGAGGAAATAAAAAAAAGCACACCCCCATGGAAGAGCTTAAATCTATAAAATTTAAAAAACAAAACCTTTTTATCAAAGCCACAAATTACATCCTGAACTGATCTGCCAAAGTCCAACACAAAATTTATATATACAATGAAGTTTGAGAATCCGCTGTGATTTAACTCTATGCTCTATTAGCTTAACAGAGAGCCTGAATAACAGATTAAGATGGCAAAGCCATTTTCTAAACCAAAATGAACCTGGGTATCTAAAAAGGTTTTACATCATCCCTAATGATATATCCAAGATCCACGATTAGGCCAAGTGTACACCTTTAAATTCATTTCACGGTTCTGTTTTATATATGCGAAAGGGTCCACGCCAGATAAATTCATTACTTCTCTTCAGCGTAGCACTGAAATTGTCAAGAGGCTCATCAAAACATTACTCCCAGATTAATCAATTTCAGTTGTTACTTGATGTTAGCACCAAAATAAGCATTCACGAAGGAATAAAAGCAGAAGTTTTTAATAACAAAAAGAAAACCCCCAAGATAAAGATTAGAAGAATTTTAAAAAGAAAAAATTGTGAAAGGAAGCTCACCTGCAGTTAGGTGGAGGGTCTAAAGTGATGTCTGCCAGTTCCTTCTGAATCCTGGAATCAGGGAAGTGAGAGAGAAACACAAGAAACATGAAGGCGTTGGTAGCCTCCCACCGTCATGCATAGGTCTGGCAGATAAACCTGACTGCCTGCCATGATAACCGGGTTCTACTGAGGGAGAAGGAAACTACCCATCAAAAGCTTCAGGTCCGTAGTCAGAAAAAAACTTTTTTCCCACAGGCAGTGAGCTGGTGGTCCGGGGTCTCTTGCTATTCTCTAAAATGTTTCGGTTCCAGTCTCGCCTCGCACACTACGGCAGTTGTATTTCTCGGGGTTTTCCATTTAGGAAATAATTGTAAAGCTTCTGGCTTGCGGACTCGTTTCCCAAGTTGCATTAGAATGTGCCTGGACGCCGCCACTTCGGCGCTGCACTTTCTCTCCCCTGGACCGAGAAACCCAGGCCGCCGCGCGGGTGGGAAGGGCGCGCCCCCAGTCTCCGCCCGGGGTCACCACTGGCACCTCGGATGCCCTCCGGGCCGCCTCGGCAGGGCGCCCCCCCCACGCCGCCCCGCGTCCTCGGTGACGAAGCCAACATGGCCGCTCCCCGCGAGGCCCCTCGGGCCCTGACTGACCTGCCCGGCGTCGCGGGGAGCCGGCGCGGCGCAGGCCGCAAGGCCGACCCGGCCGCCCGGCCGCCCGGGCTCCCCGCCCCCAGCCCGCGCGCACCCGACGACTCGAGCGGCGCACGCCAGCCCGGCCGGTGAAGTTGCCGGCCAGGGGTGGGGGAGCCCGCGCCGGGACGCCCGGCGACTACCCCGCTCGCCTCCACCGCGCCCCGGGACCTCCAGCCCCCACGCCGCGCGCGGAGCCCTGGGCGCCAACACCCCCGCCTGCCCCGCCAGCGAGGCCGGACATCAGCAGGCGGCCCGCACAGGTGCACCCAGCCTCCGTCCCGCACAGCGCTCCGGCTCTCGGCCCCCCTTTCCGGACCTGCTTTTTCCTGGCGATCCTCTAAATGTCCTGGGGTCTGCCCCTTCCTTCTCCATCCCACCCTGCACACAGAGCCCGGGACATCCCCCACCCCGCCCCGTTGTCTATCTCCGCACCAACCCACGACTTCACAAAGAGCCCCATCCCCCACTCCTAGGCCGACGCCACCAGGCAGTTCACACCAAGCCCTGGCCTTTGTCTTCTGCTTACCTAGGCGCTTAGAGCATCAATTAATAAGGCAAAGTTTGAGGCCTTTAAGCCTCCTCCATCTACTAAATGGTGTCTTCTATTTTTAGAACCTTTCTTGCTCCTATCACATAAAACCCTAAAGGGCTATGTTACAACTTAAAAAATCTCACGGAGGTAGTACGGGAGTAAAAACTAAACACACACATTCTAAAGGCAATCAGAATCACAATGGATGCCTTTCTCTCTCCAAAGGTTCTCTGAGGGTGGGAAGATAGGCTGGGTAGATGCAATGGGGAGTAGGTTTTAGAAGGCATTGTTTTTTCCATGTCTAAGTAAAGAGAAATTAAGGGTGGTTATTGTGGAAGTTCTTTAAACCTTCCTATTGGAGGACACTTCCTGTCCCCTACAAATCTGGTCAGCTTTAGAAAGGGGTTCGCTCACAGTTTTTAAGACATCTACTTATCTGTGTCCTGCTAAATTCTTCTGCTACCAAGAAGCATTTCAGTTCTGAGACATTCCCCAACATCTGTGCTGTTTGACTCATTATTGTATGTTAGACTAAAAGTCTGGAATCCTGGTTTCCTGATTATCTGCATGTTAGAATGACTGTACCTTAAGACCTATGTATGTAGGCAAAAATATTCTCCACCTGAGCACAACTTGTATATAAATACATATTGACTTCATTTCTGCCAATCCAACCTCTACGGTATTTTTACTGAAAAAAGGTAGTTACTTCTTTAATACCTAAAAAGTATAATACCAGTTTTAACCACTTCATCTCTACAATTAACATCTGCACCATTTCCATAATACTGACAAAAGATTTGTAAAAGTAACTCACACATATGTTTCACGGAGTAATTCTTGTCCAGACCACTCTCAATGGGGGCTTTTCCTCTATCCACGGACTAGAAATGAGACCACTTTCCAGTATGTAGTTAAGTAACTTTAGGTCTACCAATTCAGGCTTCTTTTTTATTCTATCTCCTGGTATATGTGCCCCTTCCAAGTCTACCAGCAACACTCAGCTTCCAAGTCAACGTATTTCAGACATCAGCTTTAATAGGGTCCCACTAACATTAATTTCCCCCTTACTCTCTCCTGGATATGCTGCCCCTCTCCTTCACTACTAACCTTAGCTCTGCTTTAAGACTAACAGCCACTCTTTCAACAAGATATTCAGGGAGCTAAAAGTGATGTTAACTTCATACGTAAAATTATCCCTTGTAGCTTCCCACCTTTCGTTTTTTGTACACCTACTCCCTTTTTCCCAGGAATTTCCAAATATGTTTTTAAACTTCCTTAGCATAAATGGACAAATTGTGTCTAATGAAAAATCCCCCTCAGTAATTTGCTGACACAAAGGAGACTGTCTTATGTTTGACACCTGTGCTTTTACCCCCAAATATATTCATGTGCGCCAGTGATATCCTGGTGCACGAAAAATACGAATAACCTAAAGCAAATATCCTGCCTTACTCAGGCCAGGCCAAAAGCTGTTCCAGCATGGGTCAGGGAGCACAGGTACTGCAGGTAGGGGTGGGGAGGAGTAGGGAGTTGGGGAGATTTAAGGAAAGCCCCATCCAACACGGGCAGGGGAGATGCCAGGTTCTAGAAGAACGAGCACAGGACTAATCAATGCGGGCCAGTTTGTATTCCCAGGAAGCTGAAATGCCATTAAACCATCCCTCCAAAAATAAGAAGAATCTTGCTAAGAAGGCATCTTGCCATTTAACTCTAAACCTCTGCACTATTTAAAATAAGCTAACGTCACTCTTTCATCCCCCCCCATGGTTAGGTCACCAAAGCACTTTACCAACTTTTCAGATTTCTGGGAGAATGACAGGACAAACTTTCACTCTGAGTTCCAGGCTCACTACTCAGTGGAGATTAAAGACTCACATTCCATTTTATTTTACGTTTCTTTAAAAAAGATACCCCTATTTAACCCACCATTTGTATTCCTTACTATCTTTCTGGGTTTGCCACTTTAAAGTTTAATGACCGTCCACCTAAGCAGGATTTATGAAAGGGCATGGGGGTTCCCAGGAATCTGCTAGAGATTATTTTAAGGGTCATGGAGATCAGAGAATATTACTGAAGGATGCTCAAGGTAAAAAAGTAGTTTCTTCCAGAGACATAGAGGAAAACAGTAAAGAAAAAGAGCCACTGTTTGAATTCAGCTTGGAAAAATAATAAAAAGTTTTTACAGCATATGAGAGAATGTATCATGAAAAAAAGTCTCCCTGAAATTTGGCAAAATTGAAGTTTTTAAAGAGAAAAAAAAATCCCCCAAATAACCTAGACTATCCATTTTACATTATATATCAATTCATCTGCCTCAACTCTCCAAATCACAAGAATCTCCTTAAGTTCCATCTGAAAACATGCTTTCACCTATTAAATTTTTTACCCCACTAATAGGAGTTATTCCTGACACAGTTTGTGGAGAAAGCTCCACTCAAAAAAAGATCATAGTGCAACAGGTGAGGAGGAAGCAAGATGGTAATAGGATTCATTTTGATAGTTGTCTGGGCAGGTATTAGTAATTAAGTGGGATGACAGCTTTGAGAAGGGTCACAAGCTAGTGATTAATAGGACAAGTAATTTGAAATCAGATTTGGGGGTCACTAGTAAAAGTAATGAGGATTCTTACAAACTTCACCAAGAAATGAGAGGCAAGCCACAACAGCTGCACGTGGACAACGATTAAAAGAAAAAAAACAGAAGCAGGAGAGTAAAATAATTAAAGCTTCCAAGGCCCTTTTTTCATTTTTAACAACACGCAAACCATGAGGAGCATTCAAGCTACCCCTCATTGGGAGGCAGACGAAATGCAACAAGAGGTAGTTCGGAAAATAGGAAGCCTAGGGGGTTGGGGGTGGAGTACGGTACCTCTTGGCGCTGGTAGAGAGGAGTTTGGAGTTTTTGCTCATGCTGACTTTACTCTCCTTCTTCTTGGGGGTGTTTGTTTCTTTCTCGGTTTGCTGGTTGGAGGACGAAGATGAGGAGGAGCTGGTGCTGGCCCTCGAATCGTCATCCGACATAGCGAACCCCCCACCCCACCCCGCAAATAGCCCCTGCAGAGGGAAAGAAACAAAACAGAAACAGACCATGCAGTCAGTGTAAATAAGGAACTCGGGTGCTGTCAGGAGGGCTTTGGCCAGGGGTGCACCCGCCCGCCCAGCGCCCTCCACTCGCTTTTCAAAGTCTTCAGGCCCATTAAGGCTTTAGCAAATCCGACGCGGCTTGTTTATTTTTGGCCCCAAGTAAGGGACGCGGTGGGAAAACGATCGGGAGCACACCGAGCGCCCCCCCCCCGGCGCCCCCCGGGGCTCCCCTCGGGGCAGGGAGGGGAGAAGCCGAGCAGGCGGAGGGCAGGGCGAGGGCGGGGGCGGGGAGCGCCTCGGCGGGGCAAGGAGGGAAGGTCCCGGCGGTGTGCCGGCCTCGGGGCTGTTTCAGTCGGCTTTCCGGGGGTTGCGGGGGGCCAGTGGCCAGGGCGAGACAGCGGGGACCAGGAGTGGAGTTTGGCGAGGTCGGGAAGAGAGGAGGGGCGGAGAGGAGTAAGAGAGGAAGCCGAAACGGGGGGACGGAGGCGGGGAGCGGGTGCCCGGGTGGGGGAAGGGAGAGGCCGGCGGGGGGGGCAGGGGCGACGAGGCCCGAGGCGCCCCCCCAGCGCCGCGCCCCGACGCCTCTCCCCGCAGGCCTGTGGCTCGGCCGCCCGGCTCAGGGCTGCGCGGCTGGGGCGGGGGTCCCGAGCACACGCCCGACTGCCACCCCTAGTGGGGGTGGGGCGAGGGTGCGGGGGGGGCTCGGCCTCCACAGCGGAGGAGTAACAATGAGCCCTTCCGCCCCGGAGGGGTTAATCCCCGCGGGCCCCCGCCCCGGGGAGAAACGGGGCTCCCCCGCCTCCCCCTCCCCCGCTCCCGGCCCCCTCGGCGGCCAGTGGGGGGCTCCCGGGGCAGCGCTGACAGTTCGAGCCACAATGCCCCCCCACCCCCGACGCGGGCGGCCCGCACCCCACGCGGCCCGGGGTCCCTACCCATCCCCCGCGGGCGGGCCCCGGACCCCTGGGGCTCCTCGGCCCCTCTCCGCGCCCCCCCCAGCCCCGTGCCCGGCGGTCCGGGAGGCGCGGGTCGGGGGAGGCGGCGAGGGGTGTCCCCGAGGCCCGGCGACGCGCCCGGGGGGCGGCGGGCGGCCGGGGGATCCCCGTACCTCTCTTTGTGTCTGGCTCCTCCGTGCCGCCGCGGCGGCTGCTGCTGCGGCTGCGGCTGGGCCTGGCCACTCGTGTCTCTCTCTCGCTGGGAGAGAAGCGGAAGTGCAGCAACAGCAACTATTAAACAGGCAATGGCTTCCCCCAGCCACACACGCTCGCACACACACTCCTCCTCCTCCTCCTCTTCGCCCTCACCCCTCCCCCACCCGGCCCGGTCCCACCCACCCGCTCTCCCCTCCCCCTGCACACCTCCGGGGGGGCGCGAGGAGGACACAGGGGACCCCGGGAAACCCTGCCCCCTCCCCACCCACTCCCCCACCCCAGCGCCGCCGCGGGACGCCAGTGAAGGGGGCGAGGGGTGAGAATTTTCTCCCAAGTGGTTTGGGACCTGGATTCTGGGCTGGAGAGGGGAAGCCGTTCCGAGCTGGGGAGCGCTGGGAGCGATAGGAACTGTATGGACTAGGGCGGTCACGAGAGGAAGTTCTTTCCAATAAGGGCTTTTGGAAAGGGGGGGTGACAAATCGGTGGGGAAGGTAGTAATTTGGTGGGAAGGACTCTGGACTAGAGAATGCAGTGGAAACTCCCCCTAAAAAGTGATCCGTTTAAGGGGAAAAAAGAAATCCCACAACAGGGTTTCCCTTTGAGCTGACACTGGCTTCTCCCTCTAGCAATTTACCTGCGAAGAGCAGAGGTCGGTCTAGGCACGCCTGTTGAGAAAAATCTCAAAGTAGGAGTTTTCTGCTCAGGCACGTGCAATTTTACAATTTTAGATTCTTTTAGTCACTTTTTATAAAAAGTGGTGTTTTATAAAAGTGATACAAAGGATTCGTGACAGGTAAAACCAACGTGTAGCAGGCTTACAAATGTGAAGTAACTGGGAAAAAGCCCTTTACTACTGAATTAGACTGGATTTAGAATTTTGGGTGTCAGTTTACTTTATTTATTTATTTATTTATTTATTTATTTATTTATTTATAGTTTAGTTTACTTTAAATAGAAAGTTGGATTTTTGGAAATTAGATCAAAAGTTTTGGGACTCCAGAAACTGCTTCAACAATAATATAAATGCTATTCAAATAATCTTAATATTTTTAGAATAATCAGTAATTCTTATGAATTGTTCCTTGTTTAGCATTTTTACCAAGGTTAAGATTAAGCCATCAAAAAAAGATTAATGCATCAAATTATGATTTAGTTTCTCACTTGTCATTTCAGTTGAAGGAAACTGAAGGTATACGTGCAATGCCACATATACAGGGTCTGGTACATTAAGGAGACCGTGAGTCAGATTTCCACGGGCCACTCTAACTTATCTCATTCAAATTGCCATCCTTTTCCATGGCAACAGTGGCTTCAGTTACCATAGGGCAACACAGCAGGTGTAAAGCTTATGGCAAATCCACTAACCGGGAAAACAAGCACTCTTACCACCACCTGAACCCCTTATAGCTTCAATATTGAAACTCCAACTTTATCAGGACTCAAAGTAATTGTGCATGCTTACCAGGAAACCTGTATCTACCAGGAATTGTCATAGACTCAAGAAGTCCAAAAGCTGGGAAAAACTTTATAGGTCATTTCAGCCTCCAGCCTCCTACCTTCAGACAGAGCTATCTCTCAGTCATTCAAATGTATAGAAATTTTGAAAGATCCCCACACTTAAACATTTGGTTTCAGGAGTCCTGATAGAGTATATATATATATATTTTTAAATGACATTCCCTGCTGTATGTTATTCAAAAACAACAACCAAAAAATCTCTCTAAAACCAGGTTGTAGGGCGCCTGGGTGGCTCAGTTGGTTAAGCGTCAGGATGCCAGGGTCCTGGGATAGAGCCCATGACTGGCTCCCTGCTCAGCAGGGAGCCTGCTTCTCCCTCTTCCTCTGCCTGCCACTCCCCCCTGCTTATGCAGCTCTCTCTCTCTCTCTGTGTCAAATAAGTAAATAAAATCTTTAAAAAAACCCAAGTTTGTATATTTTTTATGCTTCTGATGAAAAATACATAAATTCAAGAGAAAATAAGCAAATATGAAATAAACTGAGTTGGGATGAAGAAAATAAAGTTATTAAAATTGAGATTTCCTCTTCCAAAAATTTGAGTTTCTGATACTTTACATGTACACACTATGAGTACACCCAGTAAAAAATCATATATGTATAAAGAAGAGAGCTGGCAGAGAACACAGGAAAATAATAGGTTTGATTTGCTGATATGACCAGGATGGTGTGTGAATTTTTTTTTTAATTTTGGTTTGCATATGTCATATACTTAGATACTAAATATAATAATATTTAAAGAAAAAAAAAAAAAAAAAACACCTGACCATGGTAGTTTGTGTTGCATTGTTGATGCTTGGATTGGATCTGTCCCTGGGGAAATAAATCATGTAATTGAAGGGCTCCCCCTCTATAAGAGAAGTGTTTTCCCAACCACCAGTCTAGAAGGATAGTAGCCCTCTTTTGTGTACTAGTCCTTTTCTCTAACCCTGGTTAGTGCTTTATGGTTTGAGAATGACTTACTGAGGGGAAATGAAAACCTTAAAATGTTTAGAAAAGAATTCACTGCTCTCAAAAGACTAATCGTTACATCAGATTATTTTAAATATACAGTTGTCTCAGTTATAAAAAACTAAAAATTCATTTGCAACCTTCCAATTTTACCTATTAGCTACAAGGCCTAAGGAGTTAAATTGACCTCCCCGAGCCTCAGTTTCCCCGTCTATAAAGGGCAAGACTACCTGTGCTGTACTGACTGGCAGAGTTGTTAGAAGAATCAAATGTGGCTCTATAATAAAGATGGTTTGTTAACTGTTATGCAAAGTAAATTATTAATAATCCCACCCTGATACTAATTCTCAGGAATTTTGTTAGGACATGGAGACTTTATGACTTAGAATTGATGACAAATATAAAAAACTTCCTATGAGAGTCAAGGAACCATAGAATTTTATTTACTAGAAGGGGCCTAAGATATATTCAAGTTCAAATTCCTAGTGTTATAGGTGAAGAAATTAAGGCAAAGAAAGCCTGTATGTCTTGTACAAGGTCATGCAGTAAGTTGATGGCAAAATTGTGGCTATGGGTCATGCTGCCTAAGGATGATATTGGGGGTGGAGGAGGGGGAAGCCTCAATTACATTAAAAAATATGTATTAAGGGGCGCCTGGGTGGCTCAGTTGGTTAAGCAACTGCCTTTGGCTCAGGTCATGATCCTGGGGTCCTGGGATCGAGTCCCACATCAGGCTTCCTTTGCTCTGCGGGGAACCTGCTTCTCTCTCTGCCTCTGCCTGCCACTCCCCCTGCTTGTGCTCTCTCTGTCAAATAAAGAAATAAAATCTTTAAAAATATATATATATGTATTAAGGCGCACCTGGGTGGCTCAGTCGGTTCTGAGCCTGCTTCTGCCTCTCCCTCTGCTTATGCCTCTCCCTCTGCTGCTCCCTCTGCCACTCCCCGCTACTTGTGCTCTCTCACTCTCTCTCTCTCTCAAAATAAATTAACAAATAAAATCTTTTTAAAAATGTATTAAATATAGGGGCGCCTGGGTGGCTCAGTCGTTAAACGTCTGCCTTCGGCTCAGGTCATGATCCCAGGGTCCTGGGATCGAGTCCCACATCGGGCTCCCTTGCTCGGCAAGAAGCCTGCTTCTCCCTCTCCCAGTCCCCCTGCTTGTGTTACTGCTCTCGCTATCTCTCTCTCTGTCAAATAAATAAATAAAATCTTTAAAAAAAAAATGTATTAAATATAGAAGAGCTTTGGGGGGGGTTTGGCTGGCTCAGTCGGTGGAGCAAGTGATTCTTGATCTCAGGGTTGTAGGTTCGAGCCCCACATTGGATGTAGAGATTATTCAAAAATAAAATCTTTTTTAAAAATTGGATAATATTTTCAAGAACATATTGACAGTTGGGCTCCTGGGTGGCTCAGTCAGTTAAGCGACTGCCTTCGGCTCAGGTCATGATCCC
Organism: Mirounga angustirostris; assembly: GCF_029215605.1. Classification (NCBI taxonomy): domain Eukaryota; kingdom Metazoa; phylum Chordata; class Mammalia; order Carnivora; family Phocidae; genus Mirounga; species Mirounga angustirostris. The sequence continues at coordinate 137,082,361 of NW_026991709.1, read as the reverse complement.
AGGGTCCTGGGATTGAGTCATGCATCGGGCTCCCTGCTCAGCGGAGAGCCTGCTTCTCCCTCTCACTCTGCCTGCTGCTCCCCCTGCTTGTGCTCTCCTGCTTTCTCTCTGTCAAATAAATAAATAAAATCTTAAAAAAAAAAAAAGAACATATTAAAAATCAAGACAGATGGGAAAGTGAAAAAATGGAAGCAAGTTAAAGGAATCACTACTTTTACAACATTTACTTAAAACAATGACCACTACTGAAGTTCCCTACTCCCCATTCTGAGAATAATCTTCATTGTTTATTTATTTCATATTTATGGATATATTTTAAATAGGTCATACATTCTCACGCTATATTATTTTTATTTTATTTTATTTTTTTAAAGATTTTATTTATTTGAGAGACACAGCGAGAGTGGGAACACAAGCAGGGGGAGTGGGAGAGGGAGAAGCAGGCTTCCCGCTGAGCGGGGAGCCCGATGTGAGGCTCGATCCCAGGACCCTGGGATCATGACCCAAGCCGAAGCCAGACGCTTAACGACTGAGCCACCCAGGCGGCCCTCACGCTATATTATTTTAAAGAAATCAAAAGGTATGCCAGGAAAATATCCCTCTGCCCCTCCCCCAACTCTGTGGTCAGCTGTTTGCTCAGGCAAATGCATACATATACATTGGATGCTTAGATAGGAATGCTCAATTTACATTTAAAAGATGCATCCAGTCACAGAAGCCCAAGTGATACAACACTGATATCTCTGAGCTTTGAGAAAGTGGGCTTCAGTTTTTACTAATACCTATTCCTGATTCTCAGAATAATCCAACTCTTTTCTTCAAGCCGTCTTTAGAGTATCAAGTACTTTTAAGTAGAAGCACTTGAAGATCAAGGTGCTGACTGATCCCTAGTAGGTGAAATGATATAGTTGATTCAGAAGAAAGAGACCCAGTCTAACTTTTGAGCACTCCTATTTTTGTCTTGTTGCTTACACTGAACTTCAAGTGTTTCATAAAGGTGACTGTTCTCTTTGGCCAATTTCACATCTAAAGCACTGTCAAGCAAATTAACACTTGTTATTATGGGTTTTTAAACTTGCCTTATGGCTGGATAGAAAGGATTTCCTTTTTCTGTCAAAAGAAAAAAAAATCTTATGTTAGGAATTTAAAAAGAATTCCTATAAAGCTTTCTGAAAATATGGACTCACTGCAGATTTCAGTCCACTTGATTTATTTTATGATGCTCCTTTGCCTGAAAAATGCATTCCTTATAGAGACAGATAAGGAAGGTTCGCAAAGAAGGGTCAATTCCATGAAGCTTAATGAGATCTAGGGCTTTTATCTTCAATTCAGGTCGTTTTTCTGTAGGCCTTTTTTAAAAAAACACTGATCCCTTTGAAGGACCCTAAGCATTGTTAGACTTTAGTGGTCCTGAATTTTGCTATCACAGGAAGATAGGACAGAGCTAAATTATTTTTTTCTACCACATGGAGGCATTGAACAACCATGTGATTTTCAAAATTTACCAAGACTTGATAAGAGTCTAGTGCTTTCTCAGGCAAGGGCAAAAAGGTTTGTCTGATGTTGACAAATGGATAGTGTTTAGTAGGAAAGCATTCTCTCAATTTATAATTTAGCATCTCCTTTGTAGAGCCTATTTGCTAAACAAACTAGCCTTCTTCAACCTTCTTTACGCTGATAACATTAAGGACTATATTGAAAGATACTAGACTGCAATTCAAACAGTTTTGGTTCATTAATCTTTAAAACCTTTTCTTAAACTTAACACTTGCAGTTTTCTAAAATTTGGGAGGAATGAAATAGGGAAAATTACTTTTATTTCACGCTCTAAATTATCTATTGTGAAACCTTTTAAACATCACTTTCCCCACAGTTCCATGGTGTGGCAAACCTATAGTCAAGGAATCAGGTTTTGAATCCAAAATTTACCTCAATAACTGCAAAACCCCAGAAGCAATCGGCAGCAAAGATACCAATCTTGACTTGCTGAGCATACATGACGAATTATGTCTTTGCAGGGGATAGTACTCATGTCTCAGCCACAAATCAATTAATCAACAAACATTTATTAATTGCCCCATGTGTGCTAAGCACAGTACTAGGTGTCTCAGCAGATGTAAAGAAGTCTAAGAGGTACTCTCTGGCCTCCAGGAAGGGCCAGAGAAGAAGGGATTATAGCTAAGCCTAGAAGGACAAGTAGGACTTGAGAAGATAGAAAGGCATTTCCTCAGATGGAAATGACATTTTTAAAAAAAGATTTTATTTATTTATTAGTGAGAGAGAGAGAGAGAGAGAGAGATCACGAGTAGGGGGAAAGGTAGAGGGAGAAGCAGACTCCCTGGTGAGGAGGGAGCCCAATGCAGGACTCCATCCCAGGACCCCGGGATCATGACCTGAGCCGAAGGCAGATGCTTAACCGGCTGAGTCACCCAGGCGCCCTGGAAATGACATTTTAAAAGGTAGGGAAAATGGGCACCTGGGTGGCTCAGATGGTTAAGCGTCTGCCTTCGGCTCAGGTCATGATCCCAGGGTCCTGGGATCGAGTCCCACATCGGGCTCCCGGCTCAGCGGGGAGCCTGCTTCTCCCTCTGACCCTCTCCCCTCTCATGCTGTTTCCCCCTCGCTCGCTCTCTAAAAAATAAATAAAATCTTTTAAAAAAAAATAAAAAATAAAAATAAATAAATAAATAAATAAAAGATAGGGAAAAATCATCAGACAGACTCAAAGTATTTTATTATTAAAATATAAATACATATAAAGTAGAAAATACTTTATTATTAAAAACTAAAATAATGAAACCTGACTTTATTCTTCAGAAATGTCACCGGCATGAAGGACAAAGAAGAACGAGATTTCAGATTAAAGGGAACTAAAGAAGCATGAGAGCTAAATGTAATTTATGATCCTAGACCAGATCCTGTACAGGATGGCCGGGGGGGGATTTTGTAAAAGACAGAATTGGGTCAATTGAAAAAGATTAGAGTATGGAATTTAGATAAAAGTGTTGTATGGATGTTAAATTTCCTGAAGTTGATAACTACACTGAGGATATTCTTGTTTTTAGGAAACACACGCTGGAACATTAAGGGGGAAAGAGGCATGATGTCTGTAAACTATGTAAATAACGAAGGAAAAAAATTAACAATGTGAGTTGGGGGTGGGTGCAGGGAGAGAGAGAGGCAGGGAAGGAACAAAACCAAGGTGTCAAAATGTTACAAATTGGTGAATCTGGGTAAAGGGTGTATGGATGTTCTCTGTATTACTCCTGTGATTTTCCTTTCAATCTGGAGAAACAAAAATGTGCTTCTGTCAGAGGGAATGAAATGCAGGGGGATGAAGAAGAGATTACTAACGCATTTCATATCTCTATATTGTTTCACTTCTTAAAATAAGTGTGTATTCCTTTAGTAAGTTTTAAATCGAACCGCTAAATCGTTAAAAGAACAAAAAGATATATGGAGGCAGAAAACCCAAGAAGCGACTGGGGAGCCCACCAATAGGCTAATTTGGTTGAAGGACTCAGAAAAGTGAGTACCTTGAGTTTGCAGAGGGACTTCATGGAGAGCTAAGAAGCCTGGATTTCATTACAGGATGAAAGGTCCCAGGGAAAGACCTTAGAGACATTTTAGCTTCAGGGGTATTTTAAGAAGATTAGTTTGATAGAAGAGGCAGAAAGGAGAGAAAGGAGTCAGGAAACCAGGAGGAGGCCATTGAAGAGTACACGAGTAGGGAAGCAGTTCCTAATTCCTAATTCTCTGCGCTTATTTTCATTAATCGCAGTTTAATGCTGAAGCTCTGGGAATTTCAGTCCTTCGACAGCAGAGACTATGTCTGCTTAGAACTATTTAGAACAATACTTGGCACTTAGTAGGCAAGCAATACAAAATTAAGATAGGGAATGAAAACCATCCTTGTCCTTCATAGTAGTAATTTCCCTTTTCCCATCTCCTGTGATGTTCCATCGTTCACAAATGTTATGATTTCACCACCCAGCGGTCAACAAGGGGCATGTGGAGTCTGTGGTGCTGTTCCCAAGGGAAGCACAAGTGACCCCAGGGCGGGGCATGAACTGACCCCCAGCCCCCTGGCATGGAAAGGAATCCAGGCGTTGACATCAGAGTTACGGAATTCCAAATCGGAAGAGCTCTAGAGATCATGAGATGGACCCTGTTCTGTTGACAGACAAGGAAGCTGAGACCCAAAGACGCAAGATGAGTTTTTGGAGATCAGGCAACTAGTTAGCAGTAGCCCTTGGAAGAATCCAAGTGGACTACGGAGACTTGTAGAATCTACATGTCTACCCCTCAAACACGGAGCAGCAGACAATGGCCACAGAAGCCAGAGGTAACTTGCCTCTGTGGAGGCAAACGTGCTTATGTTTTATCTACACAGCCCTGCTTTCTGTGGATCTGGGCTGTTAGAAGTCTTTGATATCCATTCCACAATATACATTAGACTGGACCCAGATTTACTACTCAAACACACACACTCACTCTCACACACACCCCTCTTGCTTCCTAAATTACTCACTGAATTGAATCAATCCTAAATCTCTAATTTCTTTTTTTTTTTTAAGATTTTATTTATTTATTTGAGACAGAGAGAATGAGAGAGAGAGAGCACATGAGAGGGGGGAGGGTCAGAGGGAGAAGAAGGCTCCCTGCCGAGCAGGGAGCCCGATGCGGGACTTGATCCAGGGACTCCAGGATCATGACCTGAGCCGAAGGCAGTCGTTTAACCAACTGAGCCACCCAGGCACCCAAGAATCAATCCTAAATCTCAAAGTGCAATGGTGACAGATATTTGCCCAATGTGGTTGTAAGAATAGAAGTAGAGATTCCTATATCCCCTTCTTCTTCCCTGACTTTACTCACCTTGAGAAGTCTTTTTAGATCTTGGGGAAGAGAAAAAGCAGGAAAATGGTGGGGCATGACTACTTTGGCTTTGTGGCTGAGGTTACACCCATTAGCATTGGGTTCCCACAGGTTGTGAGGAGCTAAAAGTTGGAGAATATCCTAGCCCCATTTTCCCATACCTCATTCTTCCCTACTCCTCCATCTAAGGGAGGAGCGTATAGTTCAGGGCACTTAAGAGAACAAACAGACCTGTTTCCATACCTGTACTGCCTCTTACTAGGCAGTGACCTCAAGAAATTTTCTCAACCTGCTCAACCTTCGTTACTGCATCTGTAAAACTGAAATAATAAAACTCACTTCATAAGATCTTTTGAAGGTTAATAAGATGCTTAGCCCAGGTGCCTGGTATGGCCTAAGTGTCCAATAAGTGGTAGCTATCATCAGTTGAACCTAATAACGTTATCCTGACCTAATGTTATTTTTCAAAGTTCAATTCAGCAACCTCAGACTTTCTTTGCCTGTTCCAGAGTTAATAATTTAGAAGAGTGCATGCAGCTCAACCTTACTTATATACTATTTTGTATTGTTTCCTGTCAGTTGGGAAATGGTAAGCAAAGGGAGGGGACGACCCCTGTTCTATTCCAGCTCCAGCCCAATGCCAAGCTCATGGAGTTGAGTAACAACCTGTTGATGGATTGTTCCAGTGGCAAAAGCCTCTGAAAGAGCATGAACAAACAAGTAAGTCAGAAAACATCTGGTTTTGCCCAGAAATATTCCTCTCTAAATGAGCGAGTCAGAATGGCCCAAGTATGTGACACTTTTGCTTAAATTGTTTGGAGAACTGTCAGGCAAATTATCGTTTCAGAGGATTTGTGTCTATTAATATAGAATTCCCTTTCTCTTTAGATGGGCCGTTAGTCTAACCTCTTAAAAGTGTTAAATCAAGAGATCCAAAAGAAAACTGGCTGTGGACAAGTTGGGATTTCCAAAGACATTTAAAACACGAAGAAACTCTCTGGGAAATTTGTCAATCACAATATTGGGCAAGTGTGGAAAATGTTGGTGAAAATGTTTAGACTCCTTAACATGATTATTTTTCCCCTATAAGATTTGCACATTGGATTCCCAGAAGCAATAAAACCATCATAATCACTTTTTGTTTGAAAAAGTCATTTTCTGCAACATCTGCTCAAGTTCTTAGGTCCATTCTAGGGGAGAGATTTAGAACTGGACAGTTTGGGGGAATATTTGTCCCTTTCTTAGAGTTCTAAATTTTTATCATATACAGGGGTTGAGAGCCATAACTTTTCTATGAAAACAGATTTTTTCATATAATTACATAAAGATTTATAATCAGAAACACTCAAATACTAAAAAAGCCACTTATCTGCAGCTCTGGGTCACTCCTTGGCACCACTGTGTCCTTGAGCAATATAGGTGGGGAGCTTAGGAGTTTTACACTCCAATATTTAGAGTTTATTTAGTTCTAGCTGTGTCTTAGCTTAAAATAAATCCTTGGGGTAGTGGGTTGGTCTAAGAGGTATATAGTTAGGATGTTATTTTTGGAAACTGCTAGAGAATGAAATGAAAACTTGTGATTTTCCTTCAACTTGGCTTGAAAATAAAATAAAGATTTTATGAACTTGGAGGTGAATACATTTACTCTCCTCAAACTTGCTCACTTGTAAATGAGTGACTTAGAGCAGAGCCCGGAATAGGGAATTCCAATTCTACAGGTTTTTCTTAGCTCTGTCCCTGTGTATGGATTGATCTTTACCCAAACCATCAACCATCCTCTTAAAAAAAAAAGTTGGGTAGAGCTCCAATATGTTTATGTTATAAACACATATTATTATTGAAACTACCCCATTGTTTATTTTATTGTACATCTAAATGCTATACAGTGCCCAAACTAGATAATTTAGGTTTGGCCCTTTATAGGGATGGCTAGCAAGGTTTTCCTTAGGAGTATAGGGTGTTTTTCTTTAGTTTTTTTTTTTTTTTTAAAGATTTTATTTATTTATTTGAGACAGAATGAGAGAGAGAGAGCACATGAGAGGGGGGAGGGTCAGAGGGAGAAGCAGGCTCCCTGCCGAGCAGGGAGCCCGATGCGGGACTCGATCCCAGGACTCCAGGATCATGACCTGAGCCGAAGGCAGTCGCTTAACCAACTGAGCCACCCAGGCGCCCCTGTTTAGTTTTGTTAATACAGGATTTTTGTGTCCTCTCCTTATGAAATATGCATGAAACTCCCACTTGTGTAAGATGTGAAGGCAAAGCTATGCTGTATGCTACCATCACTGAGGGGACATTTGGATGTGGTACCGTGCTACCTCTAAAACAACTTCATTCATTTTTTCATTCAACCCTACCCCCAATGTGAGGTTTGAACTCACAACCACAAGATCAAGAGTCACATGCTCTAACGACTAAACTAGCCAGGTGCCCCTGGAACAACTTGAATACACAGCTTCTGCTTTTTAAAAAGTCCCTTTTTGGGGGCACCTGGGTGGCTCAGTCATTAAGCGTCTGCCTTCGGCTCAGGTCATGATCCCAGAGTCCTGGGATGGAGCCCAGCATCGGGCTCCCTGCTCAGCGGGAAGCCTGCTTCTCCCTCCCCCACTCCCTCTGCTTGTGTTCCCTCTCTTGCTGTCTCTCTCTCTGTCAAATAAATAAAATCTTTTTAAAAAGTCCCTTTTTGTTTGTTTACTTTTTACTACGAAAAATTTCAAACATTCATAAAAATAGAAAGAATAGTACAAGGATCCCCATATACCCACCCTACCACTCACATTCAAGAACTGGTAATATTTGTCATATTTACTTTTCTTCTTCTTCTTTTTTTTTTCTAAATCATTTATAATGACAGACATCAAGACAATTTACCCCTGGGGAGCCTGCGTGGCGCAGTCAGTTGAGAATCCACTCTTGGTTTCCACTGCGGTTGTGATCTCAGGGTCATGGGATGAAGTCCTGTGTGGGGCTTGAAGTTCTCTCTCCCTCTCCCTCTGCCCCTCCCCCCCCATGTGCGAGCATACACGCATTCTCTCAAATAAATACATAAATCTTTTTTTAAAAAAAGGTAATTTATCCCTAAATTCTTCAATATGCTTCTTAAAAAAATAACCACATGCCATTATCACACCTGACAAAACTAGCAGTAGTTCCCCGGTATTGTCTAAATATTCTATACATATTCAATTCTCTAATTTCCTTGTAGGTTCAAATCAGTATTCTATTAAAGACCATTCACATTGCTTTTGTTCTGTCTCTTTTTTTATTAAAAATTTTTAATTAATTAATTAATTAATTAACCTACCTGAGAGAGAGAGCAGGAGGAGGAACTGAGGGAGAGAGGGACAAGCAGAGCATGGAGACCAACATGGGGCTCGATCCCACGACTCTGAGATCATGACCTGAGCCGAAACCAAGAGTCAGTTGCTTAACGCACTGAGCCACCCAGGCACCCCTGTTTTGTCTCTTTTAATCCCTCCAGCTGTTCCACCTCTTTTCCTTTTTTTTTCCTTGTGGCATTTTCATTGAGTCATTGAAAAGACATACCAGTTTGTATTATAGAATGCTCCACATTATGGATTTGCTTGACTATTTTTCTTCATGGTACCATTTAATATGACCCCTCTACCCTTCCTATATCCTGTAAATTTTTTTAAAAGATTTTATTTATTCATTTGAGAGACAGAGAGAGACAGAGAGCACAAGCAGGGGAAGGAGAGAGGGAGAGGGAGAAGCAGATTCCCCACTGAGCAGGGAGCCTGACACAAGGGCTTGATCCCAGGATTTGGAGATCATGACCTGAGCCAAAGGGAGACGCTTAACCATCTGAGCCACCCAGGCGCCCCTATATCCTGTAAATCTGAGGTGTGATTCATTCCAGTTAAACCTTTTTGGCAAGACAGTCAAGTCATAGGTGACACTGTACTTCCTGTTGCATCACATCAAGAGGCAATGAATGCTTGTCCCTTAAAAGCAATCTCCCGAGAAGCAGAAACATGTACCATTTCTCATTTCTCTTAAAAAACACCACTGGAAGGGCACCTGGGTGGGTCAGTCAGTTAAGTGACTGCCTTCAGCTCAGGTCACGATCCCAGGGTCCTGGGACCGAGCTCCAAGTTAGGCTCCCTGCTCAGCACGGAGTCTGTTTCTCCCTCTCCCTCTGCACCCCCCATTCTCCCACCCCTGCTCATGCTCTCACTCTCTCTCTCTCTCAAATAAATAAAAAAAAAATCTTAAAAAACAAAACACCACTGGACCAGAACTGTGAATGTCATTAACCCTCTCAGATGAACCTCAGTTTTCTTGTGAGAGATAAAAGCAATTCTAACTCTGTAACTTCACAGGATTACGGTAAGGACCACAGGAGAAAATAATAACAGGAATAACTACTATTTATTGAGCAATCACTATGTCAAGCCCTACGTAAGAGCTTTCCATTTACTGTTGTATTTATTCCTCAACTAACCACAAGAGATAGGTACAATTACTAGCATCTCTGTTATGCAGGTGAGGAAACACAGAGAAAGAGTGAAGCAATTTCGCATAGGTCAGACAACTGTTCAGAAGAGGAGGCGGGATGCAAACTCCAGCAGCCCGACCGCAGAGCCTGTGCAGGAAATCACCTCGAGAACTACACAAAAGCGAACCATTGTGTTAGGGGACGGAGAGGATGTTTTTTGGTTTTTGGTTTTGTTTTTGTTTTTTTTTAAAGATTTTATTTATTTATTTATTTGAGAGAGAATGAGAGCGAGCACATGAGAGGGGGGAGGGTCAGAGGGAGAAGCAGACTCCCCGCCGAGCAGGGGGCCCGATGCGGGACTCGATCTAGGGACTCCAGGATCATGACCTGAGCCGAAGGCAGTCGCTTAACCAACTGAGCCACCCAGGTGCCCCGGATGTTTTTTGTTTTTATTTTTTTATTTTTTTCCGGCTTTCACTGATGTTATTCTATTACTTTAATATCCACGAAATGAATAGGCATTTACAGGGGAACACATACAATATGGATATAAAATAACAATCAGAATCATTTATTACTTACCTGCTCTGGTGGTACTGACAACAGAATAAAAGGAATCACATCAACAATAATAAAAAAACTTTGCCTAGAGGGAAATAGACATATGAAGTAACACCGTAAACAGATATTCTGTATTTTCTTTTTTACAATTCTACTCCTTTTGTTCCATTTTATTTGACATATGGCTCACTTCATAAAAATGTTTAAATATTGATTTCCAAATAGCTTCACTTACTTGGTCCTAAAACAGTATTAAAGACCATGTGGTTTCTGGAAGGATCTGTTCTGCTGTTTCTGTAAAAAATGTTTTGCTTTGGTTTTCTCTTTTTTAATTATTTATTTATTTAAGTCATGTCTACACCCCACGTGGGGCTCGAAGTCATGACCCTGAGATCAAGAGTCACATGTTCTCTGGACTGACCAGGCCAGGAACCCCTTTTAGGGTTTTTTAATCAAGGGAGTTAGTTGGTCAATTATACCCAAACATGATGACCATATGATTTCTTTTTAAAAAGGCAACCTAGAGGCGCCTGGGTGGCTCAGATGGTTAAGCGTCTGCCTTTGGCTCGGGTCATGATCCCAGAGTCTTGGGATCGAGCCCCGCATCAGGCTCCCTGCTCAGCGGGGGGCCTGCTTCTCCCCCTCCCCCTGCCCATGTCCTCTCTCTTTCTCTGTATCTCTGTGTCTCGAATGAATAAATACAAAAATCTTAAAAACAAAAAAAAGGCAACCTAAAGAGACACAACCATCAGTGAGTTAAACCTTTCAGATGAGCATCTGTCCTCTCCAAGGTATGAAATCATACTTGGCAAAAGGCTTTCTAACCCCCAGAATGCTCAGCGAGACCCATCACATTTTAGTCCACACACAGTAAAGGAGGCTGTGCAAACTGCGTGCCCTCCTAAAACGTCTTTGCCACTCAAGTCACTGGAGTTTTTTTCCCTGCCTTTCCATTCTGCTTCAAATACCAGAAATACAAAGTGTTTTTTAAATTTTATTTTAGGGCGCCTGGGTAGCTCAGTTGGTTAAGCGACTGCCTTCGGCTCAGGTCATGATCCTGGAGTCCCGGGATCGAGTCCCGCATCGGGCTCCCTGCTCAGCAGGGAGTCTGCTTCTCCCTCTGACCCTCCTCCCTCTCATGCTCTCTGTCTCTCATTCTCTCTCTCTCAAATAAATAAATAAAATCTTAAAAAAAAAATTATTTAAATTTTATTTTATTTCTTTTTAGTAATCTCTACACCCAACATGGGGCTCAAACACATGACCCTGAGATTAAGAGTCACATGCTTTTCCAAACGAGCCAGCCAGGCACCCCCAGAAATACAAAATGTTTAATTTGGTAACCGCAATAATTCTAACCCTGGAAATATTTACTATAATTTACATAAAAAGTCAGTAAGATCTTTGGAATAGATTTAAAAATATATACATCAACCCAATGTGGGGGAGGGACACCAAAATTATAACAAGCTGTGGTAAGTAACTATATCACAAAATTGAAAAGTTATAATTGTCTTTTATCATACCTGGATGGTAATAAAGAGAAAAAAAATATTTCTTGAAAATTTCACGTAGCTTATTTCCACTTCAAAGCTCCTAAAGATGATCTTTTTTGGGGGAGGGGCTATACAGTGTTATTAATAATTACTAGCTGAAATGTATCCATGGCTTTCTATGTCTAGGCACTTCCCCTGCATTATTCTTAGTATTTGCAACTGCCCTATAAGGTAGCTGCATTTATTATCACCTACTTACAGATGAGAAAATTTAGTCTTACAGGGAGTTACAGACTTAACAGTTACACAGACGTTAGGTGGCAGAGACAGAAGTCAAACTCAGGACTGACTGCAGAGCCCAGCCTCCCCAGGTACCCGCGGATGACAATAACTAACGACTACAATCTTCCTCAACTGAATTTCAAACCCTAAAAACATGCAAACTCATAACTTAGCAGAATGCCTTGCGCTGGACCTAGAACAATGCAACACAAGAAACTGGATTGCAAAATGTAGCTTTAGAGGCTGGGGCTCAGACTCACATTTCCTGCACCAGCAACAGAAGAGGATTCTCACCACTCCCCGGGGGGGGGGGGGGGGGGGGGCCTCCTCCCCTCCCCACCCTCCTGAACAGCCTGTGGGCGTTCTTCTTGAAGACTCTCACAGCCACGCTGATGTCTGCAGCTGTGTGGCATCCCTCCCCTTTCCGCCTCCCCTTCAAAGCTCTGGTGGGCAGAGTGTCTTCTTTCCCATCCTCTGGGGTTTCACCCAGCAGCCAATCAATATATATTTGTTGCATGAATAAATGAATGAACGAGTGAATGAGCAAACAGTTGTCAAACCAGTCACGGATGGGAAAGTACACAGAGGTGCATAAATAGTAAGCTGTTTGCCTAAAACAGCCTCAGCCTGACCAGAATATAAATCTCACTAAACTTCATCATTAAGTTGTGGAACATTTATTTATTCTGTCTTAGATATATTATTTACTTCACATTTCATACTTGGTCACCTCAATATTATTCAACACTGCACTTGCTGGGTGATTGGGTCCCGTCACCTAATCTTTGATCCTCGTTTTCTCAATTATGAAAGGAGGCTATTAAGCCATACCTCACAGGTTGTCTTAAGGATCAAACAAGGTCACGTGGGGTGGGGCTCTGTAAACTATACAGTGCTTTCTGATGCTGTCATCATTGTGCATTTATTGGCCCCTGCTATTTGTAGCCTTTGTGCATCTAGTTGGTGGGGTGGACCTAAATGCGTTATACAAGAAGGGTGGTGGTGTGGAGAGAATTCAGGGGTCCCTCATGCCACCCACTAGAACAAAACACATTGTAGCCACAGAAGGACTTTCATGAAGCCAGGCTCCTGTGGGTGGACCTATGGAAGGCCAGCAGCCAGACCACACCTTGAGGGAATAAAAAAAAAAAAAAAAGCCCCTGGAAGCCCCTGAAACCTTTGGAATTTCCTTGCTCTTTCCTTATCTCAATCACGGCCATAACCACTCTTCAGTCAAGATTCTGTCTAGACTGACAGCCAACAACCAGATTGTATAATTAAGCCATTCAATCATCCTGGAGACGGTTGTCACTTAGCAAAGTGCTGGGCTTGAGCACCTGCCCAAGTGGGCACATTCCAGTAATCATCAGGAGGCAGCATCCCACCTTCCCCTCCCCACCCATCCTTCATGGGGCAAAGAAGAGGAAAACAAAACTCAGGTGAATTGTCTTTGATCCATCCTAATTAGTTTCTTCCTCCTTGTTGGGATTTACCTGAGCAAGTGAGACAATTAGCATTTGCCCAGGAAGCTCTGTTCCTCCAACATTGGGAGCTCAGAGAATTAACATAGTGAAGCAGAAAGTTTGTCAGTAATAAACAGGGCTTCTTTCTTGGGTCTTCTTTACTTACCCCTTCTGTGTCCTCCCCCTTTGCTCTTTGCTCCCTGTCACCGTCCTCTTCTTCCATCAGTGTGAAGAGGAAACCCCCTGAAGTGTCCGAGACAAACAAGCAACACGTCCCCCCCCACCCCATTTTCTTCCTTCAAGGTTCTTTGCACTAATTTTTAAAACTGAAATTTTCACAGAAAATTGTTTTGGTGGGTTCAGGAACATAAATTTTAATTCTCAGCCCCCAAGCAAACATTTCAACCAAAGATCCTTACCTTTTTGAAAAAGTGTAAAGTAAATTTCTGTAGCAAAGAAAGACCTAGTATTTTCCTGGGCCTTCTTGCAAACAGAGGCCCCTTAGACAATATTTACATCTACGTGTGGGTGAGCTGAGACTGTGCTTGGGGCAGTTGGAATAAGAGAGGCATTGATAGATTCCAGTAAGGCTGGCGGATATTGAGGAGTAAGTATGGTGTAACTCGGAGAGGGAGCACTGGGTTTGTGAAAAACGTCTAACATTTCTGAGCACTCGTGTGGACTAGGCACTGTGCTAAATGTTCTACAGATAGCGTCTTTTCGTTTTACCTTCATAACCACCCCTCGGAGCAGACACTAGAGTTCCTGAGTGACAGCTGGGGAAACCGAGGCCTGGAGGGGTAAGGCACCTAAAGTCTCCCAGCTAATCAGTCCTAGAGCCAGGATCTTCACACAGGCCTCAGACTCCGGGCCCGTGCTACTCCTGTGTGGTCTGTGGACCTGCAGCACTGGCGACCCGTGGGAGCTGCTTCCGATCTGCGTGGTAACAAGGGTGATGGGTGCACGCATTCTAGGGCTGCGCCGTATTGCGAGGGATGCTGCTGCCTGGAGCACGCGCATGCGTTCTCATTCTGACCCTCCTGGGACCTGATGTTTACCTTCCCGAGGCTCAGTTGCTCATCGATAAAATGAAGATGGGCTCAAGATCACCGTTGAGAATCCAAGGGACTTTAGCAGCAGCTTTCCAAAGGTCTCTAGAGGGCTTTTTGAAGTTTAAGTGGCACTACATAAATGGTGGCAATCATTAAAAACTAGTTTACAAAAAGTTACTTTTGGAATAATAATAGAGGTGATGCACACTCGGTATGGGAAATTTGGAAAATGAAGGAAAGCTAAAGGAAACACAAAAAATTCTCCCATAAATCTGCTATCCTGAGATAACCCCAAAAACATTTAGCTGTGTTTCTTTTCAGTGTTTTCTCTTCACGTATGTATGTGTATAAATATACTATTTTTTGCCACATAGGGATCATTCTGTATGTATGCATTTGCATCCTGAATTTTTTTTTTCTCTTCACATTTACATGGGGGGCACCTTTAAAATACTTTCAACCAGTGAAGACACAAGCTGCTTCCCAGGGCTCAGACTCTGGATCAGAAAGTTCTTTCCATCTAGTTTTGATTCCTTCCACTGCAAGGTAAGAAGTAAGATCGGAACTGCCCTGTGCTGAAGTATTTCAGTGGTAGACCCCGTGTGTTTGGAGAGAGAGCCTCCTGGGGGACTGAGGGCAGATGCAGGAGACCCTCAGGGTTCAGTGGCTTCGGGGCCCTGCAGAGGACCCACGTTTGTGCTGGGCCGTAGAATAACAGGTGGTCTTCCAACTGTGCAAGCTCCTTCACAGTTGGAATCGTGTGGTTTTTGTTTTTGCTTTTGTTTTAAGTCTCTGTGCCCCAGAGCTCAGAACTATGCCTGGCACAGAGTAGGTATCCAGTAAATCTGCTGGATGAATGAATGGGTCAATTAATGAGTTAATGAGTGAACGAATACATGAATGAAGTGGAGAAGATGGGCAGCTGCCTATTGATAGAAATCAGACATCTCCTCCCACTCCTACCCTGGCCCCAAACAAACACGTCCTCTCTACGCTTCAGGTTCTACCATGAGATTATTTTTTTGCAGCAGTCTTCAGAGGGCATATTTTCTATACCAAGCATCCCTGGAAGGGCTACCTGTTTCATTTAACAGCCTTTGCAAATATGCTGATGCTGGGATTTTAGGGAAGAGTTTTCCTACAGTTTGCCATAGTCAGTAATATTCTAGCTAATCCAGGTTGCTGAGCTGAGTTCTCTGTCCTTTTGAATATTCAAACATCGTGTCTTCATCAAGGCTATTTTCCCCAGGAGGGGAGGAAATTTTGCCTTTAAAAGCCCAAGGATTAGAGAGCAGAGAAGTCAATGGAATCTTCCCAGTGAAAGGTCTTTGGAGGTGACACTGTTTCCCTTGGCAAGAACAGACTAATCTGGAATGGGAAAGAGCGTGACTGCCACAACTCGGAGATTTCTCTTGGAAGGACTAGTAAAAAACTAAATGGGGCAGGGCAGAGGGCACACCTGACCATAAGGTGACTCAGGAAACATGGGTTTGCTCCAGGTCGTGTCTTTTACGGAGAAATCTTTTCCCAGTCAGCTCTTCAGTTAACAAGCAAGAGGTAGCATTTCTCACCACCTTCACAGCTATGTCCTCACTTCTCACCTGGATTCCTGCTGTGGCCTCCTGATTCCACCTGTGACCTCTTTACCACTCTGAATCTACAAATCATAAGTTAGATTAGGTCACTTCTCTGCTTAAGAGCCTCCAATGGCTTTTGAGCTCTGAGCAAAATCTAAACCTAAATAAATCTACAAGGTCCTATATGAGCTGACAATCCCAGCCACCTTTCTGATTTCATCCCATTACTTTTCCCCTTGAACAGGCTCCTAGCTGTTCCCTACATGTACCCCAGCACAGGGGCCTGAGTGGCTCAATCAGTTGAAGGGTTAAGTGTTTGATTCTTGATTTTGGCTCAGGTCCTAATCTCAGGGTCCTGGGATTGAGCCACACCTCAATCAGGCTTCCTGCTCAGTAGGGAGTCTGAGGATTCTCTCCTTCTGTCTGCCCCGCCCCCTCCCCCCCCCCCCCCCCGCCCAGAACCCTCTCCCCCATACCATTCCCACTCTCTCTAAAATAAATAAATAAATCTTTTTTAAAAATGTACCCAGCACACTTCTGCCCCGGGACATTTGCTCTTGCTGATCCATCTGCCAGAACAGATCCACATGCTCCCAATTCCCACCCCAACCCCCCCCTCCACTTGCTTGCCTCCCTCCCCAACTCCTTTGTTTCTGCTAAAATGTCACCCTGTTCTCCCCCTGACTAGCCCATCTAAATTAGTTATACCCTCTCCTCACCAAAATAAACCCTCCCTCTCTTTCCACCCTCTAACCGTGCCTTAATTTTCTTCATAGCATCTCTCACCACGATACTCTCTATATTTGTTTATTTATCTCCTTCCCAACTAGAATACAATCTCCATGAGAACAAACATGCTTGTTCAGTTTCATTCACTGCTGTTGTTGAGTACCTAGAACATTGCCTGGATCCTATTTTTTTTTTTTTTTAGGTGAATATTGAATAAATCTTAAAGAACAACAATGGTATAATTTATTTTTCTTTTTTACAGTTTCATTACCACTTTTCCAATATAGTACCCCTCTGTATTATTTTTTATTACAGGGCTTTTCATTTTAAAGAAAAATTCAAACTCGGAATGACTAGGTGGTTGTAAATAGATTCTGAAGTGCAATAAAACATGTAATGATTTTTTTCATTTGCTCCACAAACAAGGGTATGTAATTGCCGGGATCTGATTCTGCCTCATGTGCCTTGAGTTTCTTGGTTTATTTTCAGGAGGGCCAAATATCATGTGTGTGTATAGGAGAACATCTGGCCTTGTTTTTTCAGGTTTAGACTGGACTTCGAGACAGGTTCTAGGATATAAAGGTTAAATGCCAGGGTTCAGAACATTCAGAGATTTGAGAGATGACTTTTCTTGACTTAAAAAAAAAATTGAGATGGGGCGC
The DNA here is from genome assembly GCF_029215605.1 of Mirounga angustirostris. Lineage (NCBI taxonomy): Eukaryota > Metazoa > Chordata > Mammalia > Carnivora > Phocidae > Mirounga > Mirounga angustirostris. Next base: position 137,065,208 of record NW_026991709.1, on the reverse strand, counting down.
CTGGGTGGCTCAGTTGGTTGGGCGACTGCCTTCGGCTCAGGTCATGACCCTGGAGTCCCGGGATCGAGTCCCACATCGGGCTCCCTGCTCGGTGGGGAGTCTGCTTCTCCCTCTGACCTTCCCCCCTCTCATGCTCTCTCTATCTCATTCTCTCTCTCAAATAAATAAATAAAATCTTTAAAAAAAAAAAAATTGAGGGCGCCTGGGTGGCTCAGATGGTTGAGCGACTGCCTTCGGCTCAGGTCATGATCCTGGAGTCCCGGGATCGAGTCCCACATCGGGCTCCCTGCTCGGTGGGGAGTCTGCTTCTCCCTCTGACCCTCCCCCCTCTCATGCTCTCTCTATCTCATTCTCTCTCTCAAATAAATAAATAAAATCTTAAAAAAAAAAAAATTGAGGGCGCCTGGGTGGCTCAGATGGTTGAGCGACTGCCTTCGGCTCAGGTCATGATCCTGGAGTCCCGGGATCGAGTCCCACATCGGGCTCCCTGCTCAGCGGGGAGTCTGCTTCTCCCTCTGACCCTCCCCCCTCTCATGTGCTCCCTCTCTCTCTCATTCTCTCTCTCAAATAAATAAATAAAATCTTAAAAAAAAAATTGAAAATCCGTTATTTCTTGTAAAACCCAACGTGATATGCCATGTTTCAGTTTAGCTTACTTCAAAAAAAAAGCCTAACTTCAGTGACAATGCAACAACTTTGGCCTGACAATTTCCTTTACATCTTAATATTATTAAGTATGTAATATAATTTCATGAATGGCATCTGTCAAGTGACATGCCCAAGAAGAAGGAGGGAAGGCATTGCATGAGCTGCATGCATGCTGGTGGTTCTACCTCTGAAATGACACCTAGCTACTTCTGTCAAGCCCCTACATCAGTATTTGTCAAACTTCACTGAGCAGAAAAGAATCACCTGGGGAATCTTGTTGAAAGTGTAGAGATTCCCAGGCCCCACCTACAGGGATCCCGATTCATTACATTTGGAGAGGAGTGCAAAGCGGCCTTGTAAAGTCATTACTCTCCTCCTGAGAAATACTGCTAGATCATAAACCATCTGCAGGCAAGCACCACACCCATTCAGAACACACAATATTGTACCCCATATAGCCGCCATGAAACAGGGAGATGGCTCCTCAAAGGTTTTGGCATTGAGACAATTCTTTCTCCTGGAATGTTCTAGGAACCAAGAAAGGAATCTCACCAGAAAGGAAGGCAGATAGGGGATTGAGGGCAAGCAAACACCCAAAGATATTTCACTTTAATAGAGACTGACCCGGAAGCACCCAACATTTCACAGACTTTCCTTTCCTTTTTTTTTTTTTTTTGGTTATCAGCTTCAAGAGATGATTCTTTTTAATCTTGTCAAGATAAGCTTTAGGATGATAGATTCATAATGACACCTCCTTTTAAATTTTGAGAATATCTTGGACTATCCAATCAATTATAATGACCCCTTTGGACCCATTACGGTTTTTTTACTGCTCATTTCTGGCATTAGAACAGTGATAGGAAGGTGAGTGTAACTCCTCCATCAAAGAAGTCTTGTGGCTGATTTTATAGGATCTAGGGGAGCCCTGTAATGCCAACCTGTATACCCCGAGGCCTGTTATTGTCTGTGAAAATTATTCTGTTAATAGTTGTGACGGGGGTGGTATAATGTTTATGGTAGCTTTCCCCTCCCCATCATTAATCCTATCTTTTATTTTCACTGTTTAAAAAACTCTCAAATGCATTTTTGCATGCATAGACACTCATTGTTAAAAAGAATCAAGCAGGGGCACTTGGGTGGCTCAGTTGGTTAAGAGTCTGCCTTCAGCTCAGGTCATGATCTGGGGGTCCTGGGATGGAGCCTCCATGTCGGGCTCCCTGCTCAGAGGGGAGTCTGCTTCTCCCTCTCCCTTTGCCTGCTGCCCCTGCCGCTTGCGCTTGCTCTCTCTGTCAAATAAATAAATGCATAAAAATCTTAAAAAAAAAAAAAAAGAAAAAGAAAAAGAAACAAATTAAACAGAAGTGCATCAGTGAAAAGAGAAGGTTCCACACCCAAAGGAGCCACATTTCTAGGTTGGTGCCTATCATTCCAGGCCATTTTCTGTGCATTCAAAAAAACGTCCATTGGGGCCAGAAGGGGACTAGTGGTCTGCTTTGCTCGCCAGAGCTGTGGCCAAAACCATTCCATCTTCTTTCTCTCTCAAAGACCTAAATGACTTTGGAAGGTCTTGACAGCTCTCCCTACCCCTTGGCATCACTCCATGCTGCCATCAACCAGCTGCCTGCTTCCTGCACTTTATTCATTGAGGATTTAATCTCTCAGCTCACTGTCTTCCTCTCCATTTGACTCTTGTCCTCGTTCTTGGTAGTGACAGCAAGTGCATCAGGGGTCTTTCAGTACCCCAACTTGTCAGTAATTTGTCGCCCCTCCCCACTATCTACCCCCGCACCCCCCTGCTTGCAGCTTTGACTTGGCAGCACCGTCACTGCTCCAAATGCTGGTTTCAAATCCCGTTTGTGGACCCGTGTCTCACGGCCTACCCCCCCTCCTCTCGCTCACGCCATGCTTCCTTTCCCTCTGTTGCTTCTGTCTTCCGCTTGAACATACTACGCCCTCTCCCTCTGCCCAAGAAGGTTCTCTTACAGCCCCCCGTTAGCCGAATTATTCTCATCCTTCAGGATCTCTTAAAAATGTCACCTCGGGCGCCTGGGTGGCTCAGATGGTTAAGCGTCTGCCTTCGGCTCAGGTCATGATCCCAGGGTCCTGGGATCGAGTCCCGCATAGGGCTTCCCGCTCCTTGGGAGCCTGCTTCTCCCTCTGCCTCTCTGTCTCTAATGAATAAAGAAATAAAATCTTTAAAAAAAAAAAAAATGTCACCTCTTCCAAGAAACTTTCCCTTCGCCACTCTTTCATCCCCCACTTTATTCTTTCATGGATCTCATCCCAATCTGTAATTGTCTGGTTATGTATTTGATTATCACCTAGCACACCCACTAGAAGGTCACCTTCACTGTGGAATCCCCAGCCTCTATCCAGGGCCCAACGTATAGACATTGGTCAACACATTTGCTGAACGAATGAAAGAAATGAGGTCACACTCGATGTATCTGTTCGTGACTTTTTTGTTTTGTACTACATACGTACAATTTAGAAATCTTTCCATGTCAGAACATGAGACCGGCCACTTTAAAAAAATGTGACAGCGTCGTACATGTATATCCTACTTGTATGTATCATGTGTACTTAATTGTGCCTGTATTGTAGGACATGTGGGTTTCCGTTCTTTTGTTTTCTACTATTAAAAAGACGGAGGCAACCACCTTTCTTCTACATGTATCTCTGTGCATACATGCAAACATTTCTGTAGGTTGGATTACTTAAAGCAGAATTGCTATGTCAGAGGCTAGGAGCATTTAAAATTGTCATAGGTGTGGGCGCCTGGGTGGCTCAGTTGGTTAAGCGACTGCCTTCGGCTCAGGTCATGATCCTGGAGTTCCGGGATCGAGTCCCTCATCGGGCTCCCTGCTCAGCAGGGAGTCTGCTTCTCCCTCTGACCCTCCTCCCTCTCATGCTCTCTGTATCTCATTCTCTCTGTCTCAAATAAATAAATAAAATCTTTAAAATTGTCATAGGTGTTGCCAAACTACCTTCCAGAAAGAGCTTTGTCACCAACAGCATGTGAGTTCCTTCTTACGCGCATCTTCACCAAAAATGTATTTTATCAACCTTTTAAAATTCACCAATTTGATAAACAAAATTATATCTCATTTAATTTGTATTTCCTTAGTTAATAGTGAAACTGAGGGGTGCCTGAGTGGCTCAGTCAGTTAAGTGTCTGGCTTTGGCTCGGATCATGATCTCAGGATCCTAGGATCAAACCCCAGGTCGGGCTCTATGCTCAGCGTGCTTTTCCCTCTGTCTCTCCTTCAGCTCATGCTCCTCTGTCTCTCTGTTAAGAACATATTAATCTTTTTAAAAAGATTTATTTATTTATTTGACAGGGAGAGAGAGAGAGCACAAGAAAGGGGAGTGGCAGGCAGAGGGAGAGTAAGAAGCAGGCTGCCCACTGAGCAAGGAGCCCAATGCGGGGCTCGATCCCAGGACCCTGGGATCATGACTTGAGCCGAAGGCACATGCTCAACCAACTGAGCTGCCCAGGTGCCTCTAAATAAATAGAATCTTAAAAAAAAAAAAAAAAACACAACAGTGAAACTGAGTATTTCCATTTATAGACCACTTGTTTTTTTTTAATATGAATGACCTATTATTATCCTTTGCCCATTTTTCTATCAAGATGCTTGTTTTTTCATTTATTGATTTATAGAATCTCTTTGCATGTTATGGGTAATGATCCTTTCTCTTTTAAAAAAATATTTATTTATTTATTTGAGAGAGAGAGAGAGCGAGCAAGCGTGAGCGGAAGGGAAAGAGACTCTCAAGCAGACTCCACACTGAACGCAGAGCCGTACATAGGGCTCGATCTCACAACTCTGAGATCAGGACCTGAGCCAGAACCAAGAGTCAGATGCTTAACTGACTGCACCACCCAGGTTCCCCAGTCCTTTCTTTACATAACTTTCACATATTTTCTCCTTATCTATTAGTGGTCTGCTAACTTTGACCCTCTAAGGAGACTCGCAATACATAATTAAGGCTTTCTTCTGCTTCTTGTACCGATTTATTTATTTATTTATTTATTTAAATATTTTATTTATTTATTTGACAGACACAGTGAGAGAGTGAACACAAGCAGGGGGAGTGGGAGAGGGAGAAGCAGGCTTCCCGCGGAACAGGGAGCCCGATGCGGGGCTCGATCCCAGGACCCTGGGATCATGACCTGAGCCGAAGGCAGACAGACGCTTAACCGACTGAGCCACCCAGGCGCCCCTCTTGTACCGATTTAGATGATTTTCTCCCAAGCTAGTGATTTTCCTGAAGTATCTGGTAATGTTTGTTTGTTTTTTGTTTGTTTGTTTGTTTGTTTATATTTGTAGATGTTGGTCTAGATTGAATAAGACACTCCTTGTACCCCTGGCAGCCAATGCATGTTCTGACAAGGTGAGTTCTCGCTCCAGTGACTATGAGAGGGCAGGAAGTAGTGCATGCAGCCAGGTGGTCTTTCCTTTCCAATGTCTTCTAGATATGGAGCTCCCTGTTCCTCACGGCAACAGAGCTTACCTGGGCCATTACCCAAGAAGTAGTGGGTCCAATTCCCCCTCAGGGAGTTTTACGCAGGGAACCTTCCTTTTTACAACCAGGGTCTGACAGGTTTTCCTGAGGGCAATATTCCAGAGTCAGCCTCTGACAAGCAAAGCCTAGTTTTGCTGCCTTTTAATAAATTGTCAAGTTGAGGGAGCCTGGGTGGCTCAGTCGGTTAAGCGACTGCCTTCGGCTCGGGTCATGTTCCCGGGGTCCTGGGGTCGAGTCCCGCGTCGGGCTCCCCGCTCTGCAGGGAGCCTGCTTCTCCCTCTCCCACTCCCCCTGCTTGTGTTCCCTCTCTCGCTGTGTCTCTCTGTCAAATAAATAATAAAAATAAAATCTTAGAAAAAAAAAATTATCAAGTTGACTGCCCAGTGCTTAGTCCTTTCCCCAGCTCTTGCTGCCTCTTTTCTTGGGGGTTGTTCCATGATGCTTCTGGGAAATTTCACTTTTGGGGAAAACGCTTTCTTTGGGTTCTATAGGGCCGAGGCCAGTTTTGTGCGATTTTACTTTTCCTCTCACTTCAAAATCCCTTACTGCTCCCATCTGTTGGTGGCACACCGTCCAGCTCCCAGCACCGCACGGGCTCATGTGAGTGCTGTAATTTCTCTGCCACTTCAGTGGGGCTTAGGTAGAGAAGAGATAGAAACACATGCTTGGTCAGCCGTCATGAGCCAAAAGCCCCTAGGAGACGTTGAACTTTGCAAATGAACTATTTGTACTTAAAGTAGGATAGAGGACATTTAAAAGTACAGTGACAGCAGGTAGCTCCATAGCTCAGAGGTTAGAGCACTGGTCTTGGAGAAGTACAATTATGGAGAACAATACCACAGTGACGTTTTTCTAAGCTAAAAAAAAAAAAAAGCCAGCTTCAGAATTAAAATGAAATGACTTAGTGGGAATTCCTTTCAGTACATTTCCAAAACAGATGGGCCACCCAGACCCTTATGTATATTATAGCTTCCCTGCCTCACCACACGGGTTCGGGTTTCAAAGTCCCTGGAGGTGAAGACACTGATGCCACTTGGATTAAAAATTGCACCCCACAAATTGACAAGGAATTCCTGAGGTGTGACCTCCCTGAGGAGTAGAGGGGCTAATGGAGAAGCAGAAGGCAGGCACCTCTGAAGGACTTCTACCAGATTCTTGGCTCCCTGAGAGGCAGGGACGCAAGCAGATTCCTTCCTATGTGCACAGAATCTGCTTAGTGCCTGGCACCGAATAGATACACAAAACACCTCTCAAATTGGGCGGTTTAATTTATGACTGGGTTGCAGATTTGTGAGCAAAATAAATGTTATTTTAGACCACTATGTCTTATGGTCATTTTTATGCAGTAATAGATAACTAGCACAGACATACTGAGATTCTATTAGCTTAATAGTCACCGGGTAGAAAGCAAATCTCACAGGGAGGGGAGAGATTCCTGGCTCCAGAGGGAGGAATGTGGGGCTGTGCAGGAGGCAAGAACTGCTGAGCTGGGGTGTCTGGGTCGGTGGCAGTCAACTGGAGGAAGGAGGATGCTAGGTGCAAGAGAAAGACTGACAAGGGGGAGCCCATTTTCAGCTCACAGACCCAAGGAAGCAGTGTTCACTTCCCCTGTGCAGAGATGTTCTGATCAATCCTTTGTATCAGAATAGCCAGTATCTATTAAGCTTTTTTTATGTGCTAGCTACTCGATAGGCCTCCGTATCCATGATCTCTAATCCTTCCAGCCACTCTAGCAGTAGCTATTATTTTATTTCTTTTATTCCAATTATGGGGAAATTGAGGCTGGGAGACTTTAAGCAAGCTGCCAGAGGTCCTGGGAGTTGGAGGTGGCAAAGCCAGGATTCAAATGGGAGTCTGTTTAATAATGAAACCTCTAGGGCTCCTGGGTGGCTCAGTCGATTGAGCGTCTGCCTTCAGCTCGGGTCATGATCTCAGGGTCCTGGGCTTGAGTCCTGCATCGGGCTCCCTGCTTGGTGGGGAGTCTGCTTCTCCCTTTATCCCTCTCCCCTGCTCGTGCTCTCTCTCTCTTGCAAAAGTAAATAAAATCTTAAAAAAAAAAAAAAATGAAACCTTTATTCGTTGCTGACCACTTTGACAGGTTACTGAATAGCTCTTGGCCTCAGTTTCCTCATTTGTAAAAGGGGAATAGTAATGGTTCGCATTCTGGAGAGAGGATGAAACAAAATAAGATGTGTTAGACCTAAGCTGTGTGTGATGACAGCCATTACCACATGTGGCTATAGAGTGAAACGTGGCCGGTCCGAATTGAGACATGCTAAGTGTAAAACACATACCAGGTTTCATAGAGCTCATGTTAAAAAAAAAAAAAAAAGATTGCAAACTATCTCATCAGCTTTTTATATTGATTACATGTTGAAATGACAATGTGATTTAAAAATGTTATTAAAATGAAGCTTACCTAGAGGTGCCTGGGTGGCTCAGTCCATTAAGTAGCTGCCTTCAGCTCAGGTCATGATCCCAGGGTCCTGGGATTGAGCCCCACATCAGGCTCCTTGATGAGCGGGGAGCCTGCTTCTCCCCTGCCTGTCATTCCTCCTGCTTGTGCTTGCTCTCTGCCTCTCTCTCTCTTTGTGTGTCAAATAAATAAATAAAATCTTTAAAAAAAAAAAAAAGAACTTAAAAATAAAATGAAGCTTACCTGTTCCTTTTTTACTTTTTAAAATAGGACTGCTGAAAATATGTGTTCTTACATATGTGGTTTGCATTATATTTCTACTGGACAGCTCTGAGTTAAACCCTTAGTGTGAGAACATTAAGAGGTGGCCGTTATTACTGAGAAGGCTCAGCTTAGCATGTCCCTTATCAGCATGTCCTGTATTTGTCACTCTACCATTTCTTTCTCTTCCTTGGTTTGGATACTTTTTCTATATGACCTCATTTATTTTTTTAAGATTTATTTATTTATTTGAGAGAGAGAGGAGGGGGAGGCGCAGAGGGAAAGGGAAAGAGAGAATCCCAAGCAGACTCCACGCTGAGCGTGGAGCCCAATGTGGGGGGCTCAATCCCACGACCCTGAGACCACAACCCAAGCCTAAACTAAGAGTCAGTTGCTTAACCAACCGAACCACCCAAGGTGCCCCTCTATATGACCTCATCTAATCCACACAATAGCCATTCTGCAATTTTAATGATTGTCAAAAAAATCCTCTTTCCCATATTTACTGATATTCTTTCTCCTAGTCAGTCTCCCTGCAGTTAGTGGTGAAAGCATTCTGTGAAAAGGGCACATGGGCTTTTCTGCAAGAGCAGTAAGGAGGGGTACCTGGCTGGCTCAGTTGGTAGAGTGTGTGACCCTTGATCCGGGGGTTGTGAGTTTGAGGCCCACACTGGGGGCAGAATTTACAAAATACAATACAATACAATAGCAATAAGGAAAGGGAAGCTGGGAAGACAGCTCTAGGCTCGAGAGGCAGGGAGCTGGAGAGGACAGTGCTAGAAAGAAAGAAGAAAGAAAAATGTCTAATTGCTGGGACCTGAGGACCAGGTAAAGGAGAGACAGCCTCTTTGCAGGAGGAAGGCCTGGGGACCTTTCAGCTAATCGTAATCTGAAGAGGGTCCGTGTCAGGACCTCCCAGGCAGCAAGCTGGCCTCTGAGTGGAAGGCTAGGGCTGCAAGCAGACCTGAGTCCTTCCTGTAAATCCAGATGAGCTGTTGTGAAAAGCAGATGAAGCTAACTCCTGTTCTCATCAGGCTCATGGCTGCCACGAGATTTCAGGTAATGACCCGTGGGTTCACGATCAGGGCTACAGCGATATTAACGTAAAACAGAGATTTTTACATAAAATCGTTCTTCCCACAATCTGCGACTGTAATGTTCAGAAAACTATGAACACCATTATTCCTCCTAATTCTCAGTCTTACAAAATTGGATTCTTTTTGTTATGTGATAATAGGGGACGCTGCTCGGCTTATATGTTCAAGATACTGATTCTAATTCCCTGTCACTCGGAGAACAAAGTGGACTTTTCTAGGATGAATCATGCTTTAGAGAAAGGAATCACGTGCTTTCCTTGGGAAATTTGCAACCTCACACTCGTCCCAAAGGGACAAAGGATAATGATTTCATGTTGTCTGGCTACTCACCCCCTAGTGGTTCTGAAACATGGGCTTTCCTTTGAAAGGAAAGATGCCCTGTCCTTTCTAAAGGACATCACACGGCTCTCCGTGGCACGGTTCAGCCCTGGCATCCACCACAAAGACATTTGTGTGTCCTTTGGGGCTTTGTGCCAGGCATGCAGACTGTCCAAACTTTCTGCCCATCTGCCACATGGAGGGCAAAGCCCCGGCTTCTGCCAGCCTAAGGCAACAGGAACACTGCTCAAGAACAAAGACAGTCATTGCTCCTGTCTCAAGCAGCCCATGCACTGCCTAGGTACGAGCCTCAGGTCACCAAACGCCCTCTGGCTGCCTGACTCTGGGCATTTAGGTACAGTGGTGCGGTTAAAACAAGGTGTGGTCTGACGAGCATGCATGGGGCTGACGAGGAATGTCTTCTTTGCTGGGCTAGCCTTGACAGTGGTGGCAAATTCTGTAGGCTGAGCAGTGGGGCCTTTATAACAGTGCCCGAGAAAGCTCCCTCCTCCCTGCACCTCTTTGATCCCAAAGTTGAGGATCCCCGTGGGTGTCCCCAAACTGGGGAAGCCATTCATCTACAGGTTATGAGAGTTGGCTCTGGAGAGACTTGCAGTTCTAATCTTGGCTCTGTTAGTTACTTACTACCCGTGTAGCCTTTGGCAAGTTCCTTTTCTTTCTGCCCCCACAGAAGCCTGTCCTAAGGGGAGGAGTCAGGGCAGTTGGTTATTTGAGAGGTACAGGGACAGGCCTGAGAAAGGGGAGGGCAGGCAGCTATCTTACTCCATTCAGGCTGCTATCTCAGAATACTATTTACTGGGTGGCTTATGCACAACAGAAACTTATTTTTCACAGTTCTGGAGGCTGAGAAGTCCAAGATCAAGGTGCCTGAAGATTTAGGATCTGGTGAGAGCCTGCTCTTGACTCACAGATGGCTGGCCATCTTCTTGTGTCCTCACGTGGCAGAAGGGGTGAAGAAGCTCTCTGGGGCACCTTTTTTTAAATTGAGGTATAATTGATAGGTGTACAACAGAATGATTTGATATATGTATATATTGGGAAAGATGACCACAATAAGTTTAGTTAACATCCATCACCACATATAGTAACAAATTTTTTTTTTGTTCTGATGAGAATTCTCTAAGAGAGAAACTCTCTTAGCAACTCTCAAATATACAACAGAGTATTGTTAACTATGCTGTACACTATATCCCTAGGACTTATTTATCTTATAACTGGACATTTGTATCTAGGTCCTCTTTTATAAGGGCACTCATCCCATTCATGAGGGCTTCACCTTCATGATTTAATGCCTCCCAAAAGTCCCACCTCCAAATATCATCACACTGGAGATGAGATTTCATCATATACATTTTGGGGAAGGGACACAAACCTTTAGTCTATGGAAGCAGCCAATAAATGTGCATTTTTTTAAAAAAAGATTTTATTTATTCATTTGAGAGAGAGAAGGAAAGAGCAAGAGCGGAGTGGGGGAGGAGAGAGGCGAGGGAGAGGGAGAAGCAGACTCTCTGCTGAGTAGGGAGCCCAAGTTCAGGCTTGATCCCAGGACCCTGAGATCAGGACCTGAGGTGAAGGCAGACGCTTAACTGACTGAGCCACCCAGGAGCCCCAATAAAGGTACATCATTAAGCCAGCTACCACAGTGGGCAACTGAAGCACCAACCTTCAGGGTAACTCCAGAAAGTGGTATAGAGGGGTGCCTGGGTGGCTCAGTCAGTTAAGCATCTGCCTTCGGCTCAGGTCATGATCCCGGGGTCCTGGGATGAGTCCCGCACTGGGCTCCTTGCTCAGGTGGGAGCCTGCCTCTCCCTCTGCCTGCAGCTCCCCCTGCTTGTCCTCTCTCTCTCTCTGAGAAGTAAATAAATAAAATCTTTTTAAAAAAAAAGGAAAAGAAAGAAAGTGGTGTAGAACACAGAGCTCATAATCATCCTGGCCAAGAGGCGAGGGAGCTGGGGTCCTTATACCCCACATACGTCAGGCACATGTTAAGAGCCTCCCAAGGTGGGGCAGTCAACTCTCAGGCATTTCTGGCCTGTCACATTCACGGGCAAAGTGGATTTTCACAGCCTAAAGGCTCCCAAAGGTACAAAGATACAGGGGCTAGCCTTTGGGAGCCAGTCTAGGGTGCACCAAAATGTTCAGGGGATCTGGGTAGAGCAATGGCAGCATTTGTTATACCCTCTAAGAATCATGTTTTATTTTGAAAGGTGAGTGTGATCATAGGTCTTATCTTGAGAGGATGGATGAAATAAAATGTTAGGTCCCTACTATAACGAGCATCTGGTAGCAGTGCTTATTAAATGCTGGCCATTTTTATTGGGGCTGCTCAGCTTAGCAGTTTTTGCCCTCTGATTCTATCTGCAGTTCTATAATTTCTTTTATTTCCTTGGGAGTCCCTGAGGCTTTGTACCTTAGCACAAACATGCAGGTCTAAGGGGAGGACCTTGTGCCTTGTCTTTGTTTGTCCCCAGTTTTAAGGATCTCACTGTGACCTTGTTGAATTGAGATGCAGCAAGTCAAAAATTCAAGGTAGTGACCAGCAAGGAGTAGCTTCTGCCTGGCACCCCTCTGCCTGCCCAGTGTCTGAGATGGGGGAGGCGCTGCTTACAGGCCAGTGGGGGCAGCCCCTTATTTATGTGCTGGGAAATCAAAGGGTAGAAAAGCTTCCTTGCTTCCCAACAACAGACTGCGTCACTGGTTGGGCCTCAGAGAACCTGCAAGGAGGTTTGGCCGGGGGAAGGAAAGAAGCAGGATAGAGGTGGGCTTTACTTTGCTATGGGTATCACTAGTTTCTTCACCACACAGTCACAAAGCCTTGGCTTAAATATCAACTGTGTGTATGTTATATATATATGTGTGTATATGTATATATATATAAAGTTACATTACATATATAAAAATTACATCACATATATAAAAATTGCATTACATACATATACATTTCACCATATGAAAGGGAACACAACATGCCTTAAAATTTCATATACACAATTATTTATATATAATTATTTCTGCATGGGATTTATGAGTAATTTTTTCTTTCACTGTGCTTATTCTACCTTTTCTATGGTGAACATGTAAATAGTACATAGTACTTAAATAGTACAAAATAATAACTGTTTTTAAAACTACATCATGGCCGGCAGACCTAGAAATGTAACCAGATATAAGTGGTTTTTTGTTTTGTTTTGTTTTAATTTGGAAAGCAATGACCTAAAACACCCATTGACTCCCCTTCTTGGACTGCCTTACTCATGTGTTTGTCAGGTATCTGGTGGCCTCATCTTTCCTAGAAAGGTGCACTTATTCCAAGCTACTGTGAAATTATTAGAAACCGAGCCTGTTTTCTGTTAGGTGATTAAAAAACAAAAATTTTTTTTTGCAGGAAAATAGGTAATTTTAATAGTTAAATCAATCCAAAATTATAAAAATCAAGCAAATCATAGAATGGAAACTATCTTTTCAAATATCTGAGCCATAAACATGTGTTTTTTAATTGTTTGTTGTATTTTATCATTTTTCTAGCACTCAAGATTAATAAAGTGGGGGCGCCTGGGTGGCTCAGTCATTAAGCGTCTGCCTTCGCCTCAGGTCATGATCCCAGGTCCTGGGATCGAGCCCCGCATCGGGCTCCCTGCTCCGCGGGAAGCCTGCTTCTCCCTGTCCCACTCCCCCTGCTTGTGTTCCCTCTCTCACTGTCTCTCTCTCTCTCTCTGTCAAATAAATAAATAAAATCTAAAAAAAAAAAAAATTAATAAAGTGACAGAGTGTGATAAATACTTGGAAGTTGCACAAGAAATATATTTTTGTCTGTATGCCTCTTTTCCCTTCCTTTTGATAATTCATGATGGGGAAAATGAAGATTAGTCACATAAGGGAAAGTGAATCGGTGAAACCAAGTACATTCACTGTCATATAGCACAGCTTAACCATACCCCCCAGGGTGGGTATTTACTGTCAGTATTCTCTCAGTTCCTTTTAATTCCAGTTTTATCCCGACAATCCAGAGTCAGTCCACTAAAGATATTCAACTAAAAGAAAAAGCAATCATCATTTGAAAAGCACAAAATATTGAAACAGGTTTTGTAACAAAAATCTATGCATTAGCCTGTATATTATTTCAGTTCTCTGCAGTTGAATATTCTAGACTCATTAGCTCCACTGTTCGCAAGACAGTTTAACAACTGCTTGGTTTCCGTGGCCAAAATGATTATATTCTATCCTTGATTCTCATATGGCTCTCTCTTGTGTTCAGCTTACAAAATTGATAAAAGAAGTAGCTAATATAATGGACAGAATCAGTACTTCAGAATTTGGGGACTTTGGAACCTGTCATCCCCAAAAAGCAATGAGCTCTTTGGGTAGGCAGTATCATAAATTATATATATATATAGCTTTCTATCCTCCCTGGACTAAGTAGAGATTGAATGAATGAGTGACAAAAATAGCAGCTGACATCAAAAAATGATTTCATGAATTAGTTTTGTGAGACCTTAAAAACACCATATGCTATTATTAAATACAAAGAGAAAAATGGTAGTTGTTTTGCAGTGGAGAAACCTGGCAGACACTACCTGAACCAAGTGATTAAAGTGGACATCATCAGTAATGGGACAAATTGATGTGATGCATCGAGAAGGACAGCATCACTTGTGGGCTATTCCTGCCAGAAATGCATAACCTGAATCATGAGGAAACATCAGACAGACCCAAACTGAGAGACAGTCTACAAAACAGCAGGCCTATACTCTACAAAAATGGCAATGTCAGGAAAGACCAAAAAGAAAAAAAGAGAAAAAGAAAAAGAAATTTAAAGGCTGAAAGATAGTTCCAGATTAAAGGAGAATAAAGAGACTTGACAACTAAATGCATTGTACAATCCTAGATCCTGAATTGAGAGGAAGATTGCTGTAAATGACATTGTTGGGAAATTGGCAAAAATTGAATGTGGACTGTAGCTTAGATAATAGTATTGCATTAACGTTAAATTTCCTCAATTTGATAATTTTACCAGAGTTATGTAAGATGTCTTTGTTCTTAGGGAATACATGCTAAAATATTTGGTTGGTGTAAATGGTTCAGAAAAAGAAAAAAAATATATAAATGTGTGTGTGTGTGTATACATATATATATATTCCCATAAACCCTAGTGCAGTTTTAAAAAATTGAGGTAAAATTCACATAACATGAAATTAACCATCTAAAAGTACACAATTCAGGGGCATTTAATACATTCACAATGTTGTGTAACCACTAGCTTTATCTAGTTCCAAAACATTTCACCAGCCCAAAAGAAAATCTCACACCCATTTTTTTTTAACTTTTTCTTTTTAATGTAAGCTCTATGCCCAATGTGGGCTTGAACTCACAACCCCAAGATCAAGAGTCTCATGCCCTACCAACTGAGCCAGCCAGGCACACTGAAAACCTCATACCCATTAAGCAGTTACTTCCCATTTCCATCCTCCCCCTGAGTCCCTGGCAACTGCCACTTTACTTTCTGTATCCATGGATTTACCTATTTTGGATATTTCATATAAATGGGATCATATACTCTATGGCCTTTTATGTCTGGCTTCTTTTATTTATCACAGTGTTTTTAAGGTTCATCCACACTGTAGCATGTATCAGAACTTTATTTTGGGGTGCCTGGGTGGCTCAATTGGTTAAGCGTCTGCCTTCGGCTCAGGTCATGATCTCGAGGTCCTGGGATCGAGTCCTGTATCAGGCTCCCTGCTCAGCGGGGAGTGTGCTTGCTTCTCCCTCTGCCTCTGCCCCTCCCTGCTGCTTGTGCCCTCTCTCTCTCAAATAAATAAATAAAATCTTAAAAAAAAATTCGTTTCTTTTTATGGTTGAATAATATTCCATTATATGTATACACCATATTTTGCTTATCCATGTATCCATTGATGGATCTTTGGGTTGTTTCCCCCTTTTGGCTATTGTGAAGTCTTCGTTTCTGCTGGGCATATAGCTAGGAGTGGAATTGCTAGTTCATATGGTAAAGTCATGTTTAACTTTCTAAGAAACTGCCAAATTGTTTTCCCAAGTGTCTACATCATGTTACTATTTGTACTGTTCTTTGAAATTATTTCAAAGTAAAAAGTTAAAAAAAAAATGAGGCTGTGTACCCAGGCAGAAGAGAAAGGAAACATAAAATCACAAAAGTGGGAGAGTGGGGACAGATTCATCCAACAGGACGGACCTGCCCGTGGACTGAGAACATTCAGGTGCCAGGCGGGAGCAGCATAAGGGGAGACGCGGGAGTGGAAATTTCTTTAAGGGATGACAAAGTTTGAAAGCGCTACCACAGCACTTCCATGACCAGAAACCCAGCCCCAGATGGAGAAAACCAGTGTGCCCGGACTTTCTCTTCTCTTTTGGGGCGTCATTAGCAGCTCTACGTGGGCACAACTGCTCTGAACGCATGAGTGAGCATGCTTTTGGAACTTAGCTTTTATAAATGGGCATCCGTGGGAAACTGAAATATCCCTTACAGAACTCTGCCTAACTGCCATGTTACTGAGACCCTCATGTGTAAAAAGAGGATAATGCCCATCTCATGTGATTGTTCTGATAGTGAAAGAACACAAATGTGGCAAAAGTCTAGCAAAGGCTATAAAGCACGGACAGACCCTCCCTGAGGATTAAGTCCTCTAAATTCAGTGCCCACCAGCCTTGCTAGTTACTCCTGCTGTTCAGAGTATGGCTCCCCAACCAGCCACACGGGGACTCCCTGGGAGCTTGTGAAAAATACAGACTCTCAGGCCCATCCAGCTGGCTGGACCAGAGTCTGCATTTCAACAAGATCCCCAGGTATTTGGCATGCCCATTAAAGTTGAAGAAGAGCTGCTGAGTTTCTGAAACTTTTCTAATTTTAGCAACCATCTGCGACTGGTTATTAAAGAATCCACTTTCCCACGCCCTCCCGCAGTAGAGCTGAATTCAGTGAGTCTAGGGTGAGGCCCTGGAGTGTGAATTTTTAACAAGCCTCCTGGTGAGTCTTCTGATCAGGTAATTTTAGTAAGCAATACTTTAAATGCATAGTTTTAAAGACAAAGGGGGAAATGGATCTGCTAGAGAGAGAGAGAGTGTGCAAACACCTGTTAGGAGGACTGAGTATTACTAGCTCAAGGATCTCTGAAATACCCTGGGGTTTCAGGAGGGACTATCAGCCTCAGGGTCTGACACTTTTCTTCCACTACAGAGAGAGCTTTGCTGAGACTCTGCTCTCCGCCGAACACAGTGTTCTTCCACCTTAATCGTAATACTAGAGAGAACCATACTAATCTCTGTTGCTCCAGAAAAGAAACGGGCTCTGAGAAGGTAAGTAATGGCCCACGGTCCCTCAGCCAGTAAGTAATATTAGGGCCTGAATTTAGACCAGTTTCTTTCTGCCTGCCGTGATGCCAAGCAGCCTGGACCCGTCAACGTATACCTGATCCAATGTGGCAGCCTGAGCCCGCCTGAGCCCGCCTGAGCCCGCCTGAGCCCGCCAGGACCCTTCCCACCTGGCTTCCTTCCACCTTCCCTTCTGTCCTGTCTCGGCCACTGCAGGCGTGGAAGCCGAGAATGCTCCTATTCTTCTGGGCTGAAGGGCTTGGTCTGGCTCCCTGTCCTGGTTACCTCACTTTTCTAAACCTGAGTTCCCTTCACTGTAAAATGGGAATGATTTGAAGGCAGTGTGAAAGGAAAGGATATTCTTTGAGGATGAAAGAAAAAAACTGTGAGGATTATGTATAAAACACATTAAAGTTCCTGGCACATAGTATGTGCTCAATTAATGGTCGCTGTTTCTGTCACTGTTTTATTGTAGGGGCAGCAGT
This sequence comes from Mirounga angustirostris, assembly GCF_029215605.1. Lineage (NCBI taxonomy): Eukaryota > Metazoa > Chordata > Mammalia > Carnivora > Phocidae > Mirounga > Mirounga angustirostris. The sequence goes on along the minus strand of NW_026991709.1, from coordinate 137,048,091 downwards.
AAACGACATTTAGAGATGAAAACGAAGCAGCTGCTAGCTTGTGGTACCTACTTGTTTAGATGGAGTAGGAGTAATTCCTCAAAGACAAACTTGCCTGTAATTTTGGTATGTTTGCTGTCAGGCAATTTTGGTTTGCAAGATGTATTTGCTTCCTGGAGCTTCTGTTTCAAATTGCCACAAACATGGTGGCTTAAAACAACAGAAATTAATTCTCTCACAGTTCTAGAAGCCGGAAGTCCAAAAGTGAAGCATTGGCAGACCTGGGCCCCCTCCAGAGGCTCTGGGGGAGTATCCTTCCTTGCCTCTTCAGCTTCCGGTGGCTCCTGGAGTTCCTTGACGTGTGTGTGGCAGTGTAACTGCGGTCTCTGCCTCCTTCCTCCCCGGGTCTCTCTGCGCCTTCTCCTTTTCTCTTATAAGGATGCTTGTCATTGGATTTAGGGTCCCCCTAGATAATCTAAGATGGTATCATCTCAAGAGCCTTAACTACATCTTCAGAGATGTAGTTAAGTAAGGTCTCTTCTTCTTTTTTTTTTTTAAGATTTTATTTATTTATTTGAGAGAGAGAGAATGAGACAGAGAGAGAGAGCATGAGAGGGGGGAGGATCAGAGGGAGAAGCAGACTCCCTGCTGAGCAGGGAGCCCGATGCGGGACTCGATCCCGGGACTCCAGGATCATGACCTGAGCTGAAGGCAGGCGCTTAACCGACTGAGCCACTCAGGTGCCCCAAGAATATCCACAATTATCTGGAAAAGCTATTAACATACTCCTACTTCTTCCAACGATTTATCTGTGTGAGGCCAGGTTTTCTTCATATATTTCAACTAAAAAAATATACCACAACTGATTAAATACAAAAGCAAATAGGTATGATAATCCAGCTGCCTTCTAGTAAGCTGAACAACAGATTTTCTTTTTTTTTTTTTAAAGATTTTATTTATTTATTTGAGAGAGAGAGAATGAGAGAGAGCATATGAGAGGGGGGAGGGTCAGAGGGAGAAGCAGACCCCCTGCCGAGCAGGGAGCTCGATGTGGGACTCGATCCCGGGACTCCAGATCATGACCTGAGCCGAAGGCAGTCGCTTAACCAACTGAGCCACCCAGGTGCCCAAGTAAGGTCTCTTCTAAGTAAGGTCCCATTCAAAGGTTCCAGGGGGTAAGATGTGCACATGTCTTTTTTTGGAACCAGTGTTCAGCCCAGTACACAAGGCCTGGACTGGCTCTCATTTCCTCCGTCCCAGGAGAAAAGCAGTTTGTGTTAAGGAGACATGTGGACAGGAAATGGAACCAGAGAACAGCTCAGCTCCATTGTTCTTCCTCAAGCAGCTCCTGCTTCTCATGATTTCCCTTCTCCCAACTTCATGACCCTCATGATCCCACTACTGTGGCCCGGGTCCGTCCAGGTTTCCCAATTCAAACTTCCAAGTAACGGAAGGTTGTTGGCCAGCCTGGGACAGGTTGATCTCAGGTGAGGTTTCTTTCTCTGGGTCAGTCACTCGAGGTCTTGAGGCGGCGCAGTGAAGGGGAGGGACCACGGCCTCCCAGCCCCACTCCTTCAGGCCTCTCCAGTTGACCTAGTGGAGCAACAGCTTCTCTTAGAAGGAGGTTATCTGAGCAGACATCCCTTGCACGGGCCCTTGGAGGAGACTGTGGGGGATCCCAGGTTCCACATTGTATCTGAGACTGTGCTTCCCTTTATGGAAGTGCCATGCTCCTTTTTATAAGGCAGTCACATTTCTGGGGAGACATACAGCATGCATCCTCGGGGGGTGTTATAAAGGAGGCTCTGGTGATGGTATAATCCCACTAGCAGTCCCATTCATTGAGCACCACTGTCATTTCCCATCGAGTCTTTCTAACAGGGCTGCAAAGGAGTCCTCAGTTCTGCCACCATTGCACAGAAGAGGAAATCAAGGCTTGTAGCAGCTCAATTACTCCCCCAAGGTGACCTGGACCCTAAGCACAGCGGCAGAATGAGTCCACAGCCTTTTCCGCTGCAATTTCTCTGTAATGGCTGTTTTCGGTAATGCCACACATTAGTCATCCCTCTGGAAATCAGGCTGGAATTAACGTAAAGCCAAGGGCACCATATTAGAAAGAGAGCAACTCTGATTTAGAATGATAATAAATGTGAGGCAGGAGAGACAGATGTGTGAAAGTTAAGTGCTGGGGAATGCTGCCCACTCCAGCAAAAGTGTTTAAAATCTCATATTCATTCAATCAATCATTTTTTCTCTCTTCTGGTAGTATCACTGAGGGCTTGTTGCCCGTACCATATACGAAGGACATTCGTTAACGTTATTTATCTTCCCCAAGTCGGGGATTAACTGTGGGGGGCTCCATGGAAAGGACCCCCAGGGAGCTAGGGGATCCCTGTAAACACTGGCAGATGCAACCACTCAGCTTCAGGGCCGGGAATGGGGAAGGAGAGTGCCTGCGCTAGGGGAGCAACGAACCACCAAACTCCTCTTCCCCAGTAGATGAGAAAGGGAACTGGGGCCGAAGGGGCTGCTTGGAGTTTTTACAGAGGAATCTGCCTGCCATTCACTCCCATTTCGCAGGTTTGGCTCAACACCATGATTCATGGAACCCAGGACCCTCAGGAAATGGCCACTCTGGGAGCCTTCTCTTTTCCCAATTTACTATACACATGCTTAATTTTCAAGGAAAAACTTAATTTTGAAAGTAATGAGGTACGAACCTGGGTAGCTCAGTTGCTTAAGCGTGGGACTCTTGATTTCGGCTCAGGTCATGATCTCAGGGTCCTGAGATGGAGCCCCGCTTTGGGCTCCCCTCAGGAGGAGTCTGCTTGGGATTCTCTCTACCTCCCTCTCCCTTTGCCCCCCCTACTTGATCTTCTCTCTCTCTCAAATAAATAAATAAAAATTAAAAAAGAATGTATTGAAGTAATCTTTACATGAATTGTATTTCTTTAAATGAATTGTACGGCAGCCCTGGCTCCACACAGAAGGCTCAAGGCCATGCAACCTGGCTCCTGTATTATTACCCTCCTCGGGTCTGTACTATTTTTTCCATTTCTTTTTTCTTTCTTCACTTTTTTTTTTTTTTTTGCACCTTCAAATGCACCTTTGCGAAAGGAGATTCGAACTCCACCTGCCCAACTCAAGGACGTCATTAGGACCTCCATGGGCCTGCTGGGCTCTGTTGGCCGGGTGTGCTAAAAATAACTGGGTAGGTTAAAAAAAAATGTTGAGACAGTTTTAGGGGCTCTTGTGGAAAATGAAACACAGAAGCTGGGCCCTGGGTGGTTCTATTTAAAGATGATCACCATCTCATCCCTTCCCGTGGATTTCCATGTGAAGACTTTATTCCCCTAGTGAGCTGGCTGAGGGCGGGGGTGGAGTCTGATCTGCATTAGGACTCACTCCTCCCAGGACCCTCTGCACCACAGTTGCCCAGAAAAAAGGAGCGCTCGGGTCTGACCCGCAGCTCAGTTCTTTAGCTCCACGATTGTCCCTTTGAATTGAGGAAAGCGAAAATAAAGTTTTCAAGGCCAATTTCACAATTTTATCTTCTGTGAAAAGCAAAATCAACGAGGCTATGAAAACTTACAAGCAGTTAAAATGCTTTTATGTCGTCCTCCCCTTAGAGAGGGAGAGAGAGGAAATCAGACTGCTTTGTTCAAAGCAACGGCCAACACAAGCCTTTTCTTCTTTCTTTCTTTTCCTTTTTTTTTTTTTAAACACATCTGGTCTCAATCTTTATACACCAGTGGACAAAAGCAATTAGACAGCTCTGCTTTCCATGTCATAATAATGAAAGTCATATATTTTCCATGGCTGTCTCATTTGGTTACCCGGTTCTGTAGAAAGAGCTTAAATGGAATTTAAAATGCAGGTCTTTGCTTGATAGTATTCTTAGTGACCTGACGGATAAGGGCTTCAGCGTATTCCAGAACCGGGAGAAGAGAAAAGGTAGGTATTAACAGGTGTGTGTTAATAGGTCCCCCACTACGCCATCTTTCTAACAAGCCCTGGGGGATGGGGACATGCTATTAGAATTGGTTCAGATATAGTAAGGTCTCTTGACCAATCTGGTAGAGGAAGCTAGAGGGGCTTTCACAGAAGATGAAGCTTTGATTCTTTTGGTCACGAGGGAGAAAACTCAACACAACCCAGCCTAAGCAAAAAGGAGAATTGGTTCCTGTAACAGTGAAATTTAGGGGGTTGAATCTGGTCACACAACTGATGCCAAGTTTTCAAACGATGCCACCTCTTTTCCTCTCCTTTCCCCTCTCCCAAGATTGGCAACACCAAGGAGAGGGTTGCCTCAGTACTCCTAGTCACAGCAATAATGTTGAAGTTAATTCTCACTGAGTCAGGTGCTCATCCTTAAACTGATCACAGGCTTGAGTCACTGGTCCGCTCCCAGAGATGTGAGTGGGGTCAGCTCCATGGAACACAGGACTGAGATTGGGTCAGGATTGGTTCCCCCAAAGAAAACTGTGTTTTAGCTTCTGGAGAAGAGGGGAGTGGATGTAGAATGACATAGCTAGCCCATATGGGACCTGGGTGAGTTGGAGATAGGCACCTCCTCCAGGCTGATGCAGCCTTGTGGGCCCACCACTTGCGGGGGGAGCATGGCACCTGCCTGTGCAGAAGCAGCCCCACCCCCAGGACGTATGGTTGAGTGAGTAGAGCTAAAGTTGGATCCTAGCCATCTCTCCCCCTTGCATGCTATTATGCAGTGTGATACCTGAACAACCATAAGTAGTGGCCCTGGTGGTGGGCAAAACCAGCAGATGTCCTGGGCATCCACTGCAAACCGTCTCGAAAGAGATCCGTCGCCCCACGTTTTCTTGCTGGATACGCTTAAGCTGTGGCTTCTGCATAAGGGCATATGCATTAGCTGTTTTACAAGCGAATGTTTGTTGAAACTGGGTGTGTGATGTTAACTCATAGAGGGTGTGCTGGAGTGGAAGAGTGCAGACATGGTTTGATTGCCAGCTCCGTCCGTCCTTTACCGTCTGGGCATACTTGCTCCTGCCTGATATTTTTTAGGTCTCAACTTCCTCATTTGTAGGAAAGAGGACCCTGCCCAGTGCCTTCCGCTCCCATGAGAAGTCTAGACTGGGAAGAGTGAGGTCTGGTGTCTTGGGGCTCTTTGCTTTCCTCCCAGTCTTCCGCTGCCTCTGTCAACAAATATGCTTCTTCCTTCTGCCTCCCCTTCTTCCTTCCGCCTCCCGGGCCCTCCCCTCAGCAGGTCTCCTCAGCTGTGTGAAATTGGTGGTTTTACTGCCTCAGTCAGATCTGACACCTCCAGGGCATGCTTAGGTTGTAATTTCCCTCCCCTGCGGCATTGGTGACACACAAACCCCTTCTATGCCTGTTAGGCAAATTAGCACCCACTCACTGACCTGAGCCCCTGCAGAAGCTGGCTACGGACAAACGCAGCAGCAGGGTGTCTGGAAGAATGAAATGCAAAGCACTGCAGTGGGATTACTATCCCCTGGGGTGGGCCACTCCCCGCTTTCGGGAGGACCATTAACAGGGATGCATGTAGGGGAGGAAGGGACTCTGTATTATAAACCCTACTTACCTCCCGTGCCCCAGAGAGCCCTGGGGGTGCTGAGAACAGACTGACGGAGTGGATGGATTCTTACTCATTGTATAGGTGGGTATTTAACAGGCCTATTTGTATTTGCCAACAGCAAATCCTAGTGCCCAGCACAGAACCCCACATGTACCTTGACTCGTCTGTTATCTAACAGAAACCAAACTTCCTTTTAGGTCCTTGTGCCTGGTCCCACCCACCTAGGCCTGGGAAAGCTAGGGCAGAGTGACCAAGCTTAGCCTCTGCCGCAGCTCCTGGGGGAGGGTTTGGCAAGCTTATGAAATATCCTTTGGGATGAGTTGGTCTGCTCTGTTTTACTACTCAGAGCACATTGGTCTTCCAAGGCATATAGTTCACTGGTCTGCGTGGGGTTAGGCAATGCCCATGGATGCCACTGGGTGCCAGTAGTGAAGTATTTTGGGGTCCAAACAACCAGTCACACACAAAAGGAATGTCTTCTGGTAATGTCTCTGCTATCATTCAAAGCCTTCCAGAGTTCAGAGCATAAACAGGGAAGCATAATAATAATGTTGCCTATATTCACAGAGTACCATTCAGTCCTCAAAGCCCTTTATACACAGGATAATCTGGCGGTTAAGAACTTGAGCTACTGGACTCAAATCTTCACTCCTCCAATAACTGAGGAATCTTCAGCAAATCACCTAACCTCCTGGAGCCTCAGTTTGCGTGTCTGTAAAATGCAAGCTAATAATGTCCTCCACCTTCACAAGTTTGGGGAGAGTTCATTGCAATAATCCATGCTAAGCTCTTAGCACATGGTCAGACATAAAGGTTGAAGACATGTTGGTGACTAACTGCTATTATTATCCGTGAACTCACTGACTATAAGAACAACCCTTTGTGAAGTTGGTGGGGCTGAGATATTTTCTTTTATAAATGAGGAAAATGAGATCAGAAAGTAAGAGCAGGGGCATCTGGGTGGCTCAGTTGATTAAGCATCCGACTCTTGATTTCAGCTCAGGTCATGATCTCAGGGTTGTGAGATTGAGACCCAGGTCAGGTTCTGGGCTCAGTAGGTGGAGTCTGCTTGAGATTCTCTCTCTGGGTGGCTCAGTCGGTTAAGTGGCTGCCTTTGGCCCTGGTCCCAGGATCGAGCCCCACATCGGGCTCCTTGCTCAGCGGGGAGCCTGATTCTCCCTCTCCCTCTGCCTGCTGCTCCCCCTGCTTGTGCTTGTTCTCCCCCGCCACCCCGTGTCAAATAAATAAATAATTCTTTAAAAAAAGAGAGAGATTCTCTTTCCTTCTCCCTCTGCAGCACCCCCACCCAGTCCCTGCGTGCATGCGCTCTCCCTCTCCCTCTAAAATAAATAAATAAATCCAAAAAGAAAAGAAAAGAAAGTAAAATAAATAAATAAATAAATAAATAAATAAATAAATAAATAAATAAATAAATAAATGTGGGGGCAGGGGAGACAAGGGGAGGGGAGAAAGAGGAGATGTTCATAGGCCTGGGAGACTAGGTGACACATGCAAGGGACTTCAAAAGGGGCAGAGGCTCACTCTTGTCATAGCGGCTTACGTTTCCTTTTTGCGTGCAGGAGGGGTTGTGACCTGCGAGTGACCGGCACCAAGACAAGGCCATTGTAAAGGGGACCCTCTCATGGAAGGGATGGGAACTTTACAGTAAATAAAGAGGAAAATATTTGATTAGCCTTTTATCCTGAAAAAGAAAAGGCACGAAAATGATGAAAATCACTTTACCTTCTAATGAAATTTAGATTGTGGTTTCAGCCATGTGCTAATTCTGAGAATAGCAACAACAACAAAAAAATCTAAACTTTTTTTTTCCTGCTAAAACTGTGTGGCATTCTCTACTTCATTTTTCACTTTCACCTCACATTCATAGAGAGGGTTGCAACATATTTGATGGCTTCATCAAATTTTTTAAGGTCTTTTCTAAATCCTCCCTATTCACATTGTCTCATCATTCTCTTTTGTCTTTCTGGTGGCATTAACTGGCCTCCCTCAAGGCATGGAGCAGCTTCTAGGTTACTTTCACAGACTTCATGAAGCCCTGCAGCTCTGCAAGATTTGCAATTTCACCTTATGAACCGATTTGCATTGGATTTGAATTACAATTTTGGATGTTGCTACAAACCACAAAGGTGTTGATGGGTAGAGATATCTGCTAGTGTGAAACAGGGAGAGACTTTGAGTGTAGACAGTGTTATGGTCCATTAGCACGTAAGTTTCATGTTATGACAACTTTGCTTCATAAGCAAGTCATAACCGTAGGCACTTGGGTAACAAATACTCAGATAAAAACCATCCTCTGTACAGGAACGGAGCACACAGTTTTGATAAACAAAGGGCTCCGTGGCCAAAAAACATGGCTAAAGGCCTCTTTAGGTAAGCAATTGTAGTGGGATGAGAGAGAGCAAGAAAGTAATGATGGTAACAGATTATATATAACACACTGAATAAAATAGAAAACCACTGGTCCATTCTGATATGCATAAAGAAATGACTCAATTGAAAGCCTGATGGGGGATGAAATATTTACTTAGTTTCAATGGTTTCCACACAATACTTATGAAAGGGAACAGAGTCACCGTTGATGAGGAAGCTGGTGGATACCACTCTCATCAAGGGATGCAAGTGAACATCACCAGGACTGGGGCAAACTGAAATCATGCACCGTGCAATAAAATGCAGTGGGAAGAACACAGCATCGCTTCTGTACAATTCCTGACAAAGATGCATTCTTCCTGCCTGAGTCTCATCAAGAGGAAACATGAAGTCAAACCAAAATCGAGGGACATTGTATACGTGTCTGGACTGTAGTCTGCAAAAATGTCAAGGACATAAAAATCAAGGAAAGAATGAGAAGCTGCTCAAACTGAAGTCACCCAAAAAGACACCACAACGGACACACATGTGATTTTGGACCCAATCCTTTTGCTGCGAAAATGGTGTTATGGGGATAGTTGGCAAAACTTGCATGAGGCTTGAGGATTAGAAGGTAGCAAGGGATCAATGTTAATTTCCCAGCTTTTAAAAGGAGTGTACTCTGGATGTAGGAAGATGTCCCTGTTTGTGGGAAATGCACACTAACATTTTAGGGCATCAGGTCTGCAATTTACTCTCAAATGGTTCAGGAACAAAAATGCTCTTTGTACTATATTTGCAACTTTTCTCTAAGTTTGAGATTGTTATTTTAAAAAAAGCAAGGAAGAAGGTAATTTTCACCAAGCAGTCAGCAAATTTCCCCAAGATGCAGAGACGGAGTTACAGGGCAGAGCCAAGGAGAGGGGCACGCTGAGCTGCACTCTGGGAAGCTGCCTGCCCCTGAGGGGAGGGTGGGCCCTGGGGAGGAAGGCAGAGGAGCTAGAGATCCTGGAGGCTGGAGCTCTGACGGTGACAACATGCAAAGTGGAAGACAGATTTGAGACGCGTGGAGGAGGGAGACTCCCTAAGGTTTGGAGAAAGGGAGGAGAAGATGAAGAAGGTTTCAAGCTTCATAGAGAGAATGATGTGAGGCCAGCAGTGAGTTGGGAGCTTGGGGGAATGCGCTGGGGGCAGGGAGCTGATGGGTGCTGTTTGGGCATGTTGCTTTAGTGCAGTCTGCCTGTGACATTGGGCTCCCCACTGATCTCCAAGCCATTGATCAACGTGGCTCATCTTCCCAGAGATGGAGTTGGAGATCTTAGTGTGACATTTTCACTGAGCCACCAGGAAGCAATGAAATACGATCTGGAACCAGGAAGAAAGATCACATGGAACCAGGAAGAAAGATCACAGTAAGCAACGTGGATTTGGGGGTTATGCACTTGGAAGCTAAGAGAACAACGGAGATTAGTGAGTGAGAGCATGGGGGAGGGAAACAAGTCTTTGAAGAAGGTCAACCGGAGGGAGCCTGTGAAGGAGGCAGAGAAAGTGTGGCTAGGGAGGTAGGAGGGAAACCATTCTGATTATTAAGTAATGTGAACATGGACTCCAAATTTTCTTCTGCCCTACTGAGAAAAAAACACAAGGGTTTCCTACTTACTTTCTGACATTCTAGCTTCTGCTGTTTTTTTTTTTTTTTTCTTATAAACTAACCCCTATGGCTAAAGTAGACCCCTCCCCAGACCACACTCATAATATGCATAATTCCCTCTTGCTCAGTTTTGATAGAAGACTCAAGTCAAGCAATTACCAAACGGGAGGCATAGTGTATTCATTAAGGCCCTGGAGTCTTACTTCCTGGGTTCGAATCCCAGCTTTACCATTTACCAGTCCTATGACGTTGGGAAAGTTACTAAACCAGTCTCTGCCTCAGTTTCCTCATCTGTAAAATGGGCATAATAATAGTTCCCACTCCTAGATGTGTTATGAAGGTCAAAGGTATCAATATTTGATAACTACTTGGAATAGTGGCTGGCACAAAGAAGTGTATGTGTTATTAAATAAATGTGAACCTAAGCGGGCTGCTAACTCTATGCAGTCCACCCACAGACATCTAATTGCCCTTGTTATTTTGTGAGTGATAGACAAGTTATACTTTCACAAGCCTACTCCCTGTAGACCAGAAACTTTTGATGGCCAGAGGCCTGTTTAGCCATCTGTTTTTTGACAGATTGGAGCCCAATCGGTTGATCTTAGGAATCCCAAATTGCTCTCATACACATGACTGTGAAGATGATCCCAAAGTGCTGACTGTAGGAGGAGTAAGGAAAAAGTCTGAATCCCAGGCAGGACTGTCCTTTTGGACATTCTCTTCTCCCCTGTCTCTGCTCCCAGTAATCTAGTAGAGCAGGGCTTCTCCAACCTTAATGTGCACACTAGGACCTGAAAATGCATATTCTGCTGCAGCATGGATGAAAATCGAGGACATTATGCTAAGTGAAATAAGCCAGTTGCACCAGGACAAATACTGCATGATTCCACATATATGACGTACCTGGTGTATTCAAATTCATGGAGACAGACATGGGGAGGGGTGTGGGGAGCTAATGTTTAACGGGTACAGAATTTCAGGTTTGCAAGATGCAGAGTTCTGGGGGCAGATGCTGGTGATGGCTGTATAGCAGTGTAAAAGTACCCAATGTCACCGAACTGTACTCTTAAAAATGGTGAAAATGAGGGGTGTCTGGCTGGCTCAGTCGGAAGACCGTGTGACTCTTGATCTCGGGGTCATGGGTTCGAGCCCCACGATGGGTGCAGAGATTATTTACAAAAAATAATAAACTTGAAAAAATGGTTAAATGGGGCATCTGGATGGCTCGGTCGGTTAAGCGTCAGACTCTTAATTTTGATCTCAGGGTCATGAGTTCAAGCACCGCACTGAGCTCCATGCTGGGTGTGGAGCCGACTTAAAAAGAAAAAAAACAGGGCACCTGGGTGGCTCAGTTGGTTAAGCGACTGCCTTCGGCTCAGGTCATGATCCCGGAGTCCCTGGATCGAGTCCCGCATCGGGCTCCCTGCTTGGCAGGGAGTCTGCTTCTCCCTCTGACCCTCTCCCCTCTCATGTGCTCTCTCTCTCTCACTCTCTCAAATAAATGAATAAATAAAAAAATCTTAAAGAAAAAAACCAAACATACAAAATAAAATTTAAAAAATAAATAAAATGGTTAAGATGATAAATTTTACATGTGTATTTTACCACAATTAAATTTTTAAAAATGCAGATTCTGATTCATGAGTTCAGGGGTGGGGCCTGAGGTTCTGATTTCTATGCAACTCCCAGATGTAGCCCTATACAATTTAACCACGCTTTGTGTGCGCCGAGATCCGACTTTGAGTTGCAAGCTACGACAAAGCTGAGCCAGGTTCCTTTAGTTCTTTTTTTTTCTTTTTTAACCAAGCCCAACACCTGCTTTGCATTAAAGCTATAGTAACTGCTTGAATGAAATAGAATTGGACTCTAAGCCCTTTGAGAACTCTGGCCTCTTCATTCTGCACTCAGAGAGGCTGCCAGCAAAGCCTCCATCCCACAGACACAATCAAGCAAAATATGTCTATAGCCAGAATTATTTTCTGGTCCTCTGGGGCTGGCCTACTCACTAGAAAATTCTCTCCAGCCCAATAGCCCATCTGGTCAGTTACCAGGGCACAATTCTTATAAGGGGTTTCAGCCTGCAGCTTTTCTTTAGTTAGCCGTGAGCACAGGGACCCCCCCTGAGATGTTCACTGCTCAATCCAGGTTGTAGCACGGTAGCTGGTACATAGTAGGTGTTCAGTAAATATTTGTTGAATGAAAGTAGCTAACACATACATAGTGCTTATAAAGCAAAGTTCTGAGAATTTTAGATGGTAGATTATATTTTCCAAAGAAGGCCCTAAATGATCTCCCATCCTACATGTTCTTCTTGTAGTGGGACTGTGATAGTCCTCCCACTGAGGAGTGAGGTTTATGCCCCCCACCCCTTGAACCTGGGTGGGCTCAGTATGGATCAAATGCGCACTTGAAGAGAAAAGTAAAGGACTATTTGCACAAATCCGTGTATGCTTTATCACTAGAGAAAAGATCTTTCTAGAATCGGAGTGTAGCTTCTTCCTGTATTAGTCTATGATTACCCAGGTCTGCACAACAACTCCACGCCCCCCCCCCCGTCAGTGGATTCTCAATTCATTATTCTCTTGAATCTGTGGGTTCACTGGGGGTTGACCAAACCAGACTATGTGCTGAACTGGAGCAGATTGGTTTGGCTGCACACACCTGTCATCCTTCTCTAGACCCAGTGGGCTAGCTTAGGTATGATCTCATGGCAGTGGCAAAGGCTGAGGTGAAGCCAGATCACACAACTGCTTTTCAGTCCTCCCCTAGCATCACATCTGCTTATATCCCAGCAGTTAAAACAAATCTCACAGCTGAACCCCAGGCAAGGGCTGGGGAAGAGAATAAATACTTTTAAGAATAGTCACACCCCTTTCCAAATGTTGACGACATATTTAGAGGTCTTAGGAATATATGTAACCATTCCCTCATTCCCTTCAATGCCCAAGCACATTGTTTTCAGAGGCTGCCTGCTACTCTCCACCATATAAACGTGTCAGAGTGTTATTTCACTCCCCAGTGGTGGAACATGGAGCTTGCTTCCTATTATTGCTGGTGTAATTAATATATTACAATAAACATCCATGCACCTAAGTCTTGGCTCATAGCTCCTGATTATTTTCTTACGATAAATTCCTAAAAGTGAATTTTCTTACCGGAGGGATTCAAAATTTTAAGGCTGCGGACAGAGTATTAATGGCAGAGAGCTTTGTTTGAACTGCCTCCTGGACAGATCACACACTGACTGGTCTCTATAAACAGAAACTCATATGCTAATGAAACTCTTTATCGCCAGAGAAGTGACTTTTAGCCTCAAGTGAGTTTGGGTGGCAAAAGCCGGTTTTGCCTAGGACCAGGAAAATGGAAAACTGAAGTTTTGCTGGGGAGAGGAACTTTGTGCTGAGACCTGTAGTTAGAGTCAACAGATACTTATTTTGCAAAACACAATGGAAGAACCCAACAAGCTTCCTGTCTTTGAGAAATATTTATTTTTTGTAACAGAATTAGATCGCTAAACCACACTTAGGAGTAAGACATATTGCATTTGTTTTAAACAATTATATCAAGGGTGCCTGGCTGGTTTAGTCCATAGAGCATCTGACTCTTGATCTTGGGTCATAAGTTTGAGCCCCACGTTGGATGTAGAGGTGACTTAAAAAAATAATTTAAAAATAAATAAATAATTAAAGTTCTGGGTCTCACTGGGCTCTCATTGGGCTGGTGAAAAGTCAAATGTCAATTTGAGACGCAGCTCACACACACACACACACACACACACACACACACACTCGGGTTGTGCAATGAACATCTGCAGGAGTTACACCATAGACCACGTGCAGGGTTGTGGAGGGTTGTCGTCATGCAGTGCAATGTCCCCACCCCACCCCACTTAGGCTGTACAAGAAGGTGGAGGATCACGCTAGGCAGGACAATGGAGCTATGCGGCGTCTTTGGTGGATGTGCGTCCTGATGTTATTGCTACTTGCGCATGTCCACTGAAGGTGGGTACCCCTGGGGGTGGTTGTCACCATAGCCCCTATTCCTCTGGACCCAGCTCAGCCACGGGGATTTTTCTTGACATTGTCAAGGTGAAAACACTTAAAGCCCAGTCCTCAGAGGTACCCACACAGCCATCTCTAATCCCCCTCATCTATTTCACCCATCCCCCCCACACCCTAATGTAGCTTCTTGAAGGAGAAGCAGGACCAGGGATAAAGAGAACACGTATCATGATGAGCACTGAGTAATGTATAGAATTGTTGAATCACTATATTGTATACCTGAAACGAATATAACTATGCTGGAATTCAGATGAAAAATTTAATAGAATTAAAAAAAAAAAAAGGTATGTTAGAAGAGGCCCAGGTTCTAAAGACCTATAGAATGTCCACGATCCCTTTCATTTTTGAAGCTCATGGCCACCCTCTTCTTCCCCTCAACACTTCAGATAAATACCCTTGGCAGGGGCTGGAAACTCAGATGCTTACAAGAATAGGCAGGAACATAAATGAATGATGTGTGTCATGTAAGGTCTTGGGGAGTGGTGGGGATCGCGGCAAACTGGAAAGTACACGACCTGTCTAACTTGGATCCTGCCAGTTCTTGCCAAGTGAAAATAGGGGCCCAGAGATGCTAAATCTGAGTTGTTTTTTTAAAAACCCCAGAAATTTAGATTTTCATGGGACATCTCCTCCTTTTTGAAAATTGCAACTAATATTTAAAATTCATGTAAAATACTTCCAGGCCAAATAAAAAGATATCCCAAGCCACCGATTTTCACCTGTGGCCTAGACCTCAGAAAACAAAGGGGGAGGCCATCCCACCAGGCAGCTTCCCTTTTTCCCACAGAAAACACACAAAAAGGCTTGTTAACTCTCCCTGGGGCTAAGGGAAGTCAGACTTCTAGGACACAAAGGCCCAGCTACCTTCTCTCAGGGGAGGGAAACAGGAGGGGGTGGGGGAAATACTTTTCATTCTTTCTGGAGGAGCCACGGAGAAACAAATCCTTTCTCAACCGATGTGGTTAATGGAGTGCATTACAGTCTTGATAATTTGGATGGCTTTTAGTTGGAGAGTCAGACACAAATAACTCCGTGTAATAATTACATGGGAGCATTCCGACAGGCCCGTCACATGAGCCTGCCAGACTCCAGGCGCGGAGTCTACAGATGCCTGGAGATGGGCATGCTGGTCGTGGTGGAGGGTCACCAGATGCAGCGGGATGGGAGGCTGGGGGCCAGGCTGAGCATGGGGGGCTTCACCCAAGTGTCAGGCTAAGACATTTGCATTTTATTATTTTGGAACGAGGGGCCAGTTAAGACTTCCTATGAGGGGTGTGGTGTGACCAAGGCTGCAGTGTGAGCGTCATCCTGCAGATCCATGCTTGTGTCAGGGTGGATGGGGAGGAAAAAGAAGGGGATGGATGTGGGAAGACCTGTTCAGAAGCTATGGAAACTGTCCAGGTAGGAGCAAAGGGCCAATGTGGGTAGGGAGAAAGGAAGGGGCAGTCACGGGCACTGTTACAGAAGAATTGACAGGAAGTGAGACACCAGGGAGGGGAAGCAATCAAGATCACAATCTGGGCAGCAACGCTCTTCCTTCCTCTCCCAGGTCCCTCAGGAGGATGAAGGGGAGAAAGCAACGGTTTCAGAGGAAGAGGTGTATAAATTTCCACGCCCACATGAGCCAAAGCATACAGAATGGCACTTGTTCTCCCCCTTCCCAGCAGACCACGCTTTAGAACTGTGTAGCTCGGACACACACACGTGTTCACATGGAAACATCTCTGACATCAGGATGCATCTGACAACTGATGGCGGGCCAGGGTTGGATTGGTGTGTACGACGGGCTGGATTATGTCCCCGCAAAATTCCCATGTTGAAGTCCTAACCTCCAGTAGGTCAGAATGTGTCTGTGTTTGCAGACAGTACCTTTAAAGGGGTGATGGAGTGAAATGAGATCTTCATTGTGGACCCTAATTCAGTATGACTGATGTCCTTATAAGAGGAGGAGAGCAGGACGAAGACAAGCATGGAGGGAAGAGCTTGTGAAGACCCAGAGAGAAGACAGCCACCTACCAACCAAGAAGAGAGGCCTCTAGCAGGGACCAACCCAGCTGCCGCCTTACTCTTGAACTCCTAGCTTTGGGACTGTGAGACAATAAATCTCTGCGGTGTAAGCCACCCAGTCTGTGGTACTTTGTTACGGCAGCCCTAGCAAACTAATGCGGCAGGGTTTTTTTCTTTCTTAATGGAACACGACATGGTGGTGTGTCTTAACATTGATGCAATCTAAGCATCTTGGAGTCTATGAATTAGTGTCCCTTCTGTGACTTACTGTCCTCGTGCATATACACTTCACTCCGATTGCAGAAACTATGTAATTTTTTACCATCCAAATTGAGATCATTCTAAGAGTGAAAAGGGAGGCGGTGCTATTAATAATCCTGCAGGCACGATGGGGGTAAGCTGGCCCTGTCCTGGACAGATATTCATAACCCTCTGCCCTGCTTGTGAGAACTTCACGCCACGAGAAGGGCATGGCTGGAGGGACCTCATCCCTAGCGTTCTCTCTGGGGCCGTGCCCCAGGCCACCATTTGCCCCGATAACGGCACAGACGGTATTACCAACAGCACAGAAAAGCCAGGAGTTCTTTGGTGACACGTATAGCCCTGGACACATATAGAAGATTATATCTTAGAATATCTTGGTGACATGACTGGACAAACTCCCCAAAGGCCCTGAAGTCTCAAGCACATCTTTCCCAATTGATCTGTCACAATGTGGGAAATTCCCACAGGGCTTCCTCTTTTGAGTTAATGCCTCAGAAAGTCTTAAAAAAATGCAAAAGCAAAAAATTACTTATGAAAAGTGACGACACACTGAACTATTAAACCTTCACTTATGTGGGCTCACCAGAGAAAACCACTTACTGAGGGTGAACCATGCGTTTTATATCCATCGTCTCATTTAATTCTTACAACAAACCCAATAGGGTAATTTCATTTCTTCAGACGGGAACATTTGGACTCAGAGAGATTAAGGGACCTGTCCAAGGCCACACAGATATTTCAATGTAGAGCTAGGATTCTCATGCGGGTTCACGGACTCCGAAGCTGATTGTCTTCTCCTCTGCTGTCTGATGCTCTTTTTACCTCAACTAATTTTTGTATGTTTAACCAGTTTGCACATATTTTATGTATTTATCTGATTTAGTACTTCATGCTGAATAAGGACTGGGAGGTAAAGTAGAAAACCAAATGGGATGCACCGAAAATGAGAGGTGAAGAAACACATTTCCTGGTTTGCCTAATGCCGGCTTTATATTTCTAGGGCTGTAATTCCTAGAACCTAGTTCTAATACTATGATTTGGTACTGAATTGAAGTAGACAGGCAAACAGTCCTCACATTTTCCTTTCCTCTCAGAAAGCAATTATCTTATAGTTAGTGGTTTAAATGTTATTAGGGTTACAAGAGGTCCAGAAAAAGACATGCAGAGTATTAATCAATCACTTTAATACAGCTTCAGTTTATAAAACTGGACAGGATTATTTTTTTTTTCTTACGCCTATGCTCCAGTGAAGCAATGTTTGTATTCTATTTAAGCAAAAAAAAAAAAAAAATCACTCTAACACATTTTCAGAGTTACAGATGCTGGTAATAAAATGCTAGGGTGGAAATCAAAATAGATATCTGGAAGTGCAAAATATGGGTTTTTCTACAGCAAGGTAAAGCTCTCATTATCCCGCATAATTAATTCTGCAGTAACAACTGCCAAATGCCCCTTGTATCACACGCATTATATAGTTCTGCTCTTGCTAACTTACTTAGGTTTAAGAATCCTTCAACTTGTGTCATCTGAAGAAATCTACATTTAGGGTCCTCTCTCTTGCTCACTGAGCTTTGCTTTTAAGAAAATACTTATTGTGGGGCGCCTGACTGGCTCGGTTGGTAGAGCATGTGACTCTTGGTCTTGGGGTCGTGAGTTCAAGCCCCATGTTGGGAATAGAATTTACTTAAAAAAAAAAAAAACTTAATGAAAAAGCAGTCCCACTTTGCTCATTCTTCAGCGACCATACTGAAAGAGACAAGGTCAAGATTTCAGTAGAGACCATAGAGGCATTCTGGTTGTTAAAATCTGCATATTAATGATAGTTACAAATAAAGATAAATTATGCCACATTGTTTAGAGGGCAGAGGAGCAGATGGAGAGGGAGAGAGAGACTTTGCAGCATGGAGCCTGACATGGGACTCGATCTCACAACCCTGAGATCATGACCTGAGCCAAAACCAAGAGTCAGATGCTTAACCGACTGAGCCACCCAGGCGGCCCAAATTATGCCACTTTTGAGTTGTCTTCTCCTCCAGGAATCTAGTTTGAGTCCAGGGCTCTAATCCTTGATGGGAACATCGGCAATTCCCCATCCATTCTCAGACCCTTGGCATTCCAATGTAAAACTGATGGGATGATGGATACTCTATAAATACTCAACAATGCTGCTGAACAGGTAGAGAGATGAAAGGGAGGGAAGGAGGGAGCGAGGGAGGGAGGGAGGGAGGGAGGAAGGAACGAAGGAAGGAGGAAAGAAGGAAGGAAGAAAGGAGGGAAGGAAGGAGGGAAATATTTTCTGGAGGAGTCTAATTTTCATTTCTAATGGCTAATAAAACCTGGAGAAGTAAAACCCAAACCAGAGTTGCTTAAAAGTCCAGGCAACTTTGAGTCACCAAGGGCTTGATTATAGCTCACGTAGCACTCGAGTCCCACTCCTACTTCCCCTAATTTCTTCCTTCCTGTGGGGCACGTCACTGCTCATTAGCACCTTCACCAGGTGGTAGGCTGTGAGAAGTGAAACTCAATTCAGTAATTTATTTCTCGGTGTTTCAGCATCTCCCAGGGAGGGAGGGAGAAGGCTAAAATTAATGGCCAGAATTAATTATTTGGATTATCTCAGGTTTGCACATATACATTTTTTATTGGCTAGGTGGGTTATTGAGAGTTGGATCTTATGAAGAGAGTTTTCCTATTTTAAATGACTTGAGAGAAGCGGGACCTGGTCAAGGTGAGAGAAGGCTGGTGTCAGGAGTGGAAATGGCAGAGAACAAGAATTGATGTTGGTGCACTGTGAAGGCAGTCATCAGCAAAACGAAAAGGCCACTTATGAAATGGGAGAAGATACTTACAAGTGATAAATCTGATAAGAGGTTAAGATCCAAAACACATACAGAACTCATAACTCAATAACAAAGAAACAAACAACCAGATTAAAAAATGGGCAGAGGATCTGAATAGATATTTTCCCAAAGAAGACATAGATGGCTGACAGACATATGAAGGAGTGCTCAGCTTCACTGATCATCAGGGAAATGCAAATCAAAACCACAATGAGATATCATCTTACATCAGTCAGAATGGCTATTACTGCCGCCCCCCCCCCGCCCCCCCCACAAAAGCCAAGAAATAAGAAGTGTTGGCAAGGATGTAGAGAAGAGGGAAACTTCACGCACTGTGGGTAGGAATGTATATTGGCACAGCTACTATGGAAAACAGTATGGAGGTATCTCAAAAAATTAAAAATAGAATTACCATATAATTTGGCAATTCCACTACTGGGTATTTATCTGAAGAAAACGGAAAGACTAATTCTAAAAGGAAAGACTAATTCTGTACCCCTATGTTTATTACAGCATTATTTGCAATAGCCAAGATATGGAAAGTAACCTAAGTGTCCATGGACAGATGAATGGATAAAGAAGATGTGAGATAGATATATAGATAGATATCTATATATCTATCTATATATCTATATATCACAATGGACTATTACTCAGCCACAAAAAAGAATGGAATCTTTCCATTTGCAACAGTAAGGACAGACCTAGAGGGTTTATGCTAAGTGAAATGAGTCAGACAGAGAAAGACAAATACTGTATGATTTCACTCATTTGTGAAATCTAAAAAAAAAATAAATAAAAATGAACAAAATAAAATAGAAACAGATCTTTAGATAAAGAGAAAAAACTGGTGGTTGCCAGAGGGGAGCAGGGTGGGGGGGCCAGTGAAACAAGTGAAGGGGATCAAGAGGGACAAAGTTCCAGGGATGTAATGTACAGTACAGAGAACACAGTCAATCATATTGTAATAACTTTGTCTAGTGACAGATGGGAACTAGACCTTTCATAGTAATCATTTTGTAATATATAAAAATATCAAATCACCATGTTGTACACCTGAAACTAGTACAATATTGTATGTGAATTGTAATTCAATAAAAAAAACCTCGAAGAATTGATGTTGGGTCCTCCCGGGCAACTTCTACTGCAAGGCCTTGGGTCAGTTTGACAATTTATGGCAGATTTGCACCAGAACTCTAAAATTTTACCCCATTTTTCTTTATGTCTTCACTTTAGTCATTCAACAATTGGTGGGTTTCACAGAGAGAGGTGGGTAGTCAGGGGCTCTATAACCAATAGAGAATGACGTGAGCCAAATCTTAAATTTAAGACTTCTGGGTTTTAAAGCATTCTTTCCTTTCCGAAAACAGCAGTCTGCCAAAATCTATGAGTACTAGATTAGTGAAATTATAGTATTACTTCTGGGATTCTGTTTCCCATTTTTGTAAAAAGATGAGGTTGGCCTCTTTAATTTTGATATCTTGTTAGGGTATAGGTGTGTGTGCATAATTTTTATTACCTTTGTAGGGGAAATGTGGGGGGTGGATAATGTGTTCAAAGATGGGACAAATTAAACCTTTTTTGTCTTGTCATCTTCAATTTGTTGCCACAGGAAACTTGAAGGAAAAAAAAAGACTAGGAATCTGGGCAAATGAAAAAAGGCAAAATTTCCCCATTTACCTGGCTTCACCTTCAGTTATCCCTATGTACACTCACATCCAAATAGCTTGCCCCAGTTTTCGGAGAACCAGCCTCCTCTTTGCCCTTCCTCATGGTCAGTTACCAATGGTCTTTGGAGTTTAGTCCTTGGCATCAGACCACCTTGCCTTTATCCTAAGCCCCAGGTTGATGTTCACCCTGATCACTTGAGAGGTAGGCTCCTGGCTTCTGGCGAAGGAAGCATTCGGTTTCTCAGAGGGCAAGGGTTTCACCAGTTTGGGAAGATTGGTGGGAGGGGTGGGGAGAAGGGGGCGGAAAACTCTGGACAGGGGACCTGTGCTCTGAGGGCTCAGCGGCTTTTCCCTTATAACCAGGACAAATTGTGGCTAGAAATCTCAGCCTGTTACTCTGACAGAAAATAAACACAATTAAAAAAAATATTTTATTTTATTTTATTATGTTATGTTAATCACCTTACATCATTAGTTTTTGATGTAGTGTTCCATGATTCATTATTTGCGTATAACACCCAGTGCTCCATTCAGTATGTGCCCTCTTTAATAGCCATCACCAGGCTAACCCATCCCCCCACCCCCCTCCCCTCTAGAACCCTCAGTTCGTTTCTCAGAGTCCATAGTCTCTCATGGTTTGTCTCCCCCTCTGATTCCCGCCCCTTCATTTTTCCCTTCCTGCTATCTTCTTCTTCTTTTTTTTTTAAACATATAATGTATTATTTGTTTCAGAGGTACACTATTTTATTTATTTATTTTTTTAAAGATTTTATTTATTTGACAGAGAGAGACACAGAGAGAGAGGGAATACAGGCAGGGGGAGTGGGAGAGGGAGAAGCAGGCCTCCCATCGAGCTGGGAGCACGACGCCGCGGGGCTGGATCCCAGGACCCTGAGATCATGACCTGAGCCGAAGGCAGATGATTAACGACTGAGCCACCCAGGCGTCCCTAGAGGTACACTATTTTAAAAACAACTTGCAAGGGGCACCTGGGTGGCTCAGTCGGTTAAGCGTCTGCTTTCGGCTCAGGTCATGATCTCGGCGTCCAGGGATTGAGCCCCACATCAGGCTCCCTGCTCAGCGGGGAGTCTGCTTTTCCCTCTGCCTTTACCCCCCATGCCCCCCCACTTCCCTCTCAAATAAATAAAATCTTTAAAAAAAAAAGAACTCACTAATTTTTATTTTAAGAGTCCATTCTTCCTAGAGTGGCAGAAGCTTAATTTAAATCAAGTGTTTACCTCTCTTCTCCTCTCAGGACTCATGTATTGTCAAGGCATTGGAGGGGATCATTGAGTTCTTGGTCATCTCTTATTCAGGTCACCCCAAGACACCAAATTGCCCCCCTGGGTCTTGTGCTTGGCGCAGAGGCCTCATTCTGCTGTTTCTGTGCCTCCTCAAGGAGCGGAAACCCCCTGGAGCTGGCTCCACCCGGACACACCAGGAGAGCCATTTCCTCTGTGGGGTCTTGTTACCTTTGTGGGGCTTGAGTGGAAGCAGAACCCCCAGCCCTCAGGGTTTACAAACCTCTTCCAGGTTTTGCTGCCTACCTGGAGTTCTGCTAGGAAGCAGGACAGAAGGCTTCTCTCTCCAGACTCACCCCTGCCTTTCCTCTCTCTAGCCCTGAGGAAAATTTCCCTCAAACATCAAGTCTCTCTAACATTTAGCTTCTACAAACATTTGGTTGGCTTCTGGCCTCCTGGAGTTTAACTCATGAGATACCTTTGTTTCTGCTCTGCCCGGGCACATCCCTCCCCTGGGGCAGTGAGCTCACGCTGCTGAACAGGCCTGAGTTGGTGGGAAGGGGTGGGATGGGCCGAAAACTAGACTAGGAGGGGTTGGGTGGGTGGGTAAAGAGCGCTATCCCTAGAAATATTAACCCAATCTGATAGCACTGAAATTCACTTCTCCAAGGCAGGGCACCTAGGAAAGAGGGACCAAGCATCTTTATCTTTGTATGAATCCTTAGTGAATTCTGGGACAAAGTAAGCCAGACCCAGATAAAGGAAACCCTGAATCCCAAAGAGGGCAAAATTGTCCCCCACTGCCTTAAGGAACGGGATGAGGGGAGTCCCTCATCTCTGGGGGAGTTGCCAACCCCCTGCCACCCTCCTGGGGCGAGTTGAAAGCCTCGGACCGAGCCTGCTGGGTGCGCAGAGCCGGAGGGCGGGGCGGGGGAGGCTCCGCCCCTTCGCAGCGCAGGGAGTGGCGGGGGGGGTAGGGCTGTTGCCGAGCGCCACGGATCTGCATTTAATAAGCGCTCCCTACCAATTTTTTAAGATCTTGGTGACAGGTTTATTACACTGAGGATAGGAAATTTCAGTGGGACACGAGCTCTCCTGAGGAAAGGTCCCACAGTTGTACACCGAAAACCAAGTGACTGGATGAATTAAAACGTGCTGGAATTCCATTGCATAAAGCCCCTGTGAGCATCGCTGCTATCCGTTCGGTATTTTGTTAAACAGAATCACAGAAGTTCTGTACGGTTACCTAAATATAAACTACAGTAAGACAAAACAAACACGAATTTTAAAGCTGAACGAATAAATAGAACTCCTGTAACAAGGATCTTTGCTTTTGGCTGGGAAGACAGCCAAAGTGATATGTGCTTTGGATTAATTTTTTAAGGGAAAACAAATTAATTACTTAGTAAATATAGTTTGCTAGACAAGATCTCTCAAAACGTGGGAGAAAATTGATAAAGAATGGTTATTAGTGATTCAAGCAAAGTCTATTTATTATTTAAAAGTTGGTTACTTTAGCACAAGGGGCAAATATTTGCCTTTTTATATTGGCCTGAAAAGTATTGATATATTTGAATAAAGATTAGGCTGACAATCAGTTAACATCCAAAATTGGCTTGAAGCTGGAATTAACTGAAGTCCCTAAACTCTGATGCAGGATGGAAATCCCGGAGCCCTACGAAAATCGTTGAAAGGTTTAGGAGGTTGCAGCGTTAGTAGGTCTTTCTGGTTGGTACTGGGTTTCTTCTTAGCCTCTGAACAAGCCCAGGGGATGGCCCTACTCAGTTACTCCACCATTAGATCTTCCCTAAATGTTTCTGATGTATTTAAGGAAGCAAATTTTCCTGGGTGAGACTGCTTTTCTGAATTCTCCTGGAATACCACTTCAAAGTTGTTTTCAACCAGCAGCTGAACCTGAGAATGCCAACCTGGGGCCCCACATGTTTTTATATAAAAATCCTTTCCCCTGGGACCCACCAGGGGACGGTGATCACCCGTGAAGGCAGGAAGTGATGAGTTACAGGGCTCTTGCCTCCTGCAGCTGGAAGGGTTCATCTGTTCCCGCCCCCTCGATTTACTGATCTGGGAACAGGGTGAATAGAGTGCTTGGTCCCATTTACTCTTGAGCAGGCTTTGAATCCATGTGTCCCGAATTAAATCCAAAGTGCAATCTACTTCATTATGGTTTTGTTTTGTTTTGTTTTAAGATTTTATTCATTTATTTGAGGAGAGAGAGAATACAAGAGTGGGGGGGTGCGGGGGGCCAAGCAGGGAGTCCCACGCAGGGCTGGATCCCAGGACCCCGAGGCAGGACCTGAGCCGAAGGCAGACACTTAACCAACTGAGCCACCAGGCGCCCCTTCCTTATGGTTTCTTAAGCCAAGTTCCTCAGAACATTAGTTCTGTATGATACTAACAGATGCCTCCCACCTCCCAGATGAGACTCTGTGGTCAAAGGCTGGTTGCAACAAATTTAAACTGACTGCTTTTTTCTCTTACAAGAACGCTCAGACCTTTAATATATTCATGTACGTTGAAAATCTCTAAGAGGAAAATAGGTCATCTTATGTTAGAAAATTTCATGATTTTACACATACATAGCCTGTGTTTTCCCTCTGAGACTTTATGGAAGGGCTGGCAAGAAATAGTTTGTTGTGTTAACCATGATTTGTTTTACAAACTAAGGAGCCCCTTCTGTCAGTTCCAGAGATATAATTTTTCATGCAGAGAGCTGGGAAGTATGGGAAGTTGGGGAAAAGGGGGACTTGTGTCCAGTTTTAAGTGATCTTCCCCTTCAACTTCCCTTTCTGCTATCAGCTGCTAACAGCTGCTTGCTGTTTTCAGTGAATCCTACTCAGAGCTTGGGGGCTGGAAAAGCTGGACTGTAAGTCAGGGCTCCTGTTCGCAGTGCGGGCACTGGGGCACACAATTTAAGGAGGCACTCCCTTTTGGCGTTGTCAAATGCCGACCCCGCCCTTACCGGAATCCAAGAGTAAGTGCTTCCTTAAGTCATGTATCCCAAGTTCCTGGCCCTGCCCCTGGGATGAGTGGTATGTACAGTGGGGTGTAGAGTGTGGTCCCCAGAGAAATGAGTCCCCTGGGATGGGGTAACTCCAGATGTGCTGACTGAATCAATCACACTCTGGTGAATAAAGACAAATCAGGTCATCAGGCCAATTGCATGGGACCTGAGGCACTAGCGACACCGTGATGGCAGGAGGTCGCCAAGACAACAGGCAGGTCTAGGGGACAGAATATCATCTACAAGAATTGCCATTGGTTTTGTTTTTTGAGGTTGTTTTTTTTTTTAATTTTTATTTTTTTAAGTTATCTCGACACCCAATGTGGGGCTCGAATCTATAACCCTGTCATCAAGAGTTGCATGCTCCACAAACTGAGCCAGCCAGGTGCCCCAAGAATTGACATCGTTTCAAGAAGTGCCCTACCTGTGGCTCAGAAAACCCATTAGCTGAAAGGGAATGGGAAACTAAATACCTGAGTATCAGGGAAGGTGCTGGGCTAAGGGACAGAATGACCACGTGAGGTGGGAAGAAAGGGTAGATGATAGCAGGCTTCTGGATGTGCGCGGATCAGCACAGAAGAGATACAGGGTCTAAGAAGCAATTTCTAGGCTTTCAACATGGGGAGTCTCCTCTACTGCTTACATGATTTGGAAGTGGGCACTGTGTATATAGGTTTTATTAGATAACCTCAAAGGTTTATTTTTATAAACCAGAATTTAGCACTTTGCATTTGCAAAGCAATTAATAGTGTATGTGTTAGTTAATATCCCATTTTTGGTTCAAGAGCAATATTTTGTTACTTAAAAATTAATAGCAATATCACAAAGGGCTTATAAAATGAGATCTATTACTCCAATAGGCAATTCCATATAATGCTAAGTTTTTATTTGCCATTACTTTAATTACTTAGATATTATTTTATGTTTTCATTATTTTAAAGTGCCTTGGGAGCATGAAAGATGTCTTCCAGATAATGTATTCCGTTTTAGCCAGAACAGCCTAATCATAAGTAGCTGTAGATTAATGCATTTATCACTTAAAATTTCTTTTTAATGTTCTGTAAGCAAGTGAAATTGATGTCTCAGAAAAGACTGATACCTCCCATGCCACGGAACTCCTCTGCAGCGAATATTTCTTCATTAGATTATGAATATTCCTTGGAAAGGAAAAGAAAAAAAGCCAACAATGAGTAGAAAGAGCTATCCAGCGGTGTGACAAACATTAGTTAAGAGTTAGGGCTGAGAACATAGTGCTTCTCCTCTGGGGATGGAATATCTATTTTAGACTAAACTGGGTCTTAAAATTGCACGTGCACAAGTTCTTCTGCATTTCCTCCTGGGTGGGTTGGAGTGACTGTTTGCTTTGCAGAGGTGCCAGTGTTTCAGGGAAGGTTTAAAACATCCACAGAGCCATGTGGTTTTCCTTTGGCCGGCAAGCTCCGGAGATAAATGTGACTCATGGTCATGATCTCTCACGGTGAGGGTTTTTAAAAATAACCTATAGCCTCTATTTTTAGCAAACCTGCCAAGCTGCAGTGCTGCAGGCTCCCTCTTTCACGGAAAGTAATTAACAATGTCAAATCCCTCAAGGGGAGGATATCCCTGAAGTGCCTGATCCGGAAACAAAATGTGCGGTCTTCACCGCTGGACGGGACTCCTGAAACAGACAGCCGCCCTCATGCCACAGTCTGCTCAGCAAGAGGGAGCTAACTCCGAAAGGATCCAGTCGGTCACAGAAAAGCACATAGTTTTAAACATCTAAGAGGTGTTATAAATGAGGGGGTCTGGAGCAAAACCACTTAAGGGCAGCTCCGTCCTTTCTTCTCAAACAAGAGCTCCCCTGATGACTTGAGCTCATTTGTTACTCAATTTCACTTCCAGTCAATGCTCAAGGTTTGAAAGCTTTTGGCAGGTTTCAGTGGAATAATTGAAGCGCTCTAATAGAAAGACCAGAAGGGCAAATTACACAAATTCATTTTGAGAACCTGTGGTTTGAGGAGAGGGAATACAAACCAGTGGGAGTGTGTATTAGCCAGGATGTCCTTTCAGTGGACAAAGACTCTTGGTCCCTGTTGGCAAATACCCAGGTAAGGGGCTCCATCCAGACCCTCCTTTCACACCTCCATATCAACAGAGTCTTCATGTCATGACTGTGCTGGACCCTTCTCTGTGCATGTACCAATTTTCAGAGAAGTTCCTTAGGATGTTACAGAGCCTTTTCATTTGGAAATGTTCATTGCTTGACGCTTTCTTCCAGGCTGATCGTAAGCAAAGCTGCAATGGGCTGCACGTCATAAGTGCACAATAACTGTTCAATAAATGGGAATCCTGATTCATTCTTGTTTTTCTTAACATTACATTGTACCAGTTTATTTTCTCATTCTCTGCTGTTCTGTTGCTTTGTCGACGACATTCTCTAACAATCCTTTCAAACAGGGTTTGTGAGTGGTACGTTTTCATTTTCTTGCTCATCTGAAATGCCTATATTTGTTCCCCGTGTGAATGACATTTTCACTTGATCTCTGCTCACAACCTTTTTCCATCAGAATTTTAAAGATCAAGCTTTACAGTCTTCTGCCATCAGCTATTGCTGATGTGAAGTATGAGGTCAGTGTGATATATATATATTTTTTAATCCTGTGTATAATCTGCTTTTCTCTCAGGGAGATTTAGGACTTTCTCTTTGTCCTTGGTGTTCTGAAATTTTACAGTGATGTCAGCACGACACACGTGGCACTTTTCATGTTTCCTGCTTGGGTCTTGTTTGGGTACGTTTGTTCTGAGGACGCGTGTATTTTATTAACTTTGGAAATTTTCTCCTCTTAATCACGGCAGTATTTTCACCCATCTATACTCTTTGCTTCTTATTCTGAAAATGTTACTAGCTGGATGTGGGATGCTTATGAAATTATTTCCCATGTCCCTAACTTTTTTTTCATACTTTTCATCTCTTTTCAGTGATTCATTCTTCACCTGTTCCCATTCTGTGACTTTATATATCTACTTTTTTTTTAATGTCAGTGATCAAAAACTTGATCTTCAAGACCTCCATTTGATTTAGCAGATGTATTATCTGCTTCTGTGCCCGTGGAGACACCGATTAAACATCTTCTAGAGTCCTCTTCTGTCTTTTTCGATTAGCTTCATTTTCTGTTTGTTCTTTTATTTGTTAAATTTGATGTCTCCTTTCATGGGGTTAGTTTTCATGGTGATCACTGTTGTGAGCTTGAAGCAGGAGCGGGCAGGGCTCCACCCACCTGCCCTGGAATCCCTCTGCCATTTTTGCTAAAACAGGCTACTGTGTGCTTTAAGCCCCGACAGCCAGCCGCTGAGCGTCTGCTCAGGCCAGACCACAGCCTGCTGGACCAGACTTGGCCAGCACGTACCAAGAGCCAGAACTGCCTGGGCGTTAATGTCCCTGGGGACCATTTGGGTACCGATGGGTACAGGGGATATAAATCCTCCAGGTCCCTCCCTCCTTGATGGGGACAGCTCTGAGGTATGACCTGTGTCGTCTCCAGAGCTCCCTGCATTGAGCCGGTTATCCTCTGAGGGCTTCTGTTTGCTAGAACACTCGTGCTCAGCCTTCTCCCTTCCTGGTCACGCGTCCCCATTCTTCTACCCTTTCCTCCTGGGAATATTTCCTAATAAAGCAGCTTCCCACAGATCTGTCTCAGAAGCTGCTTGTAAGAACCCAGTGGAATACTGTGCCTATCTTCCCATGGAGGCCATGCAGGGCTCTCTGTGAATATTGTACTTCACCACAGCCCGGGAGCAGTGACGGGGAGGGCTGAGTGGGACGTGTAAACACACACACACACGGATATCTGACATAAGGCATATATATCTCTTAAGTCTTTTTTAGAAATTTGGAGGGGGAGCCTGGAATTTGTGCTCAGTTTGTCTTTGTAGCTCAATCTCCACAAACATCTATGCAGTTTTTGTTTTGTTCATCAAAAGCCAAAGCTACAAAAGCAGAGTGATGCAAAATATCCATTCCTGACAGGGGTGTTTCTATCCTTGGGAGCACAACCACAAATTCAGCTGCAAACCTTGAGCTGCAAACCTTGAGCTTGGAAGTCAGTCACGCATTCCATTATTGAGCTCTTCTGTGTGCCAGGCACTGCGGACACAGTAATGGGCAAAGCAGACCAGGCTCCTGGCCTCGCAGAGATGACGGGGGCTATCTGTGCCGCCTCGTGTTCTCACATGCGTGCATGCACGTTCTCCCTACCACTGTCTCCCTCCTTACTCCTTTTGGAAACCAATTTGGCAACTTTTTAAAAAAGATTTTATTTATTTATTTTTGAGAGTGAGAGAGAGCATGGGCGGGGGCGCAGAGGGCGAGGGAGAAGCAGACTCCCTGCTGAGCAGGGAGCCCGACATGGGACTCGATCCCAGGATCCCGGGATCATGATCTGAGCAGAAGGTAGACACTTAACCGACTGAGCCACCCAGGGGCCCCAATTTGGTGACTTTTATCACAAGCTCTAAGACTAAGTATTCCCTCTGACACAGGAAATCTCTCCCTTCAGGAGATTTATCCTAAGGAAGTTATCTGAAAAAAGAAGAGGATAAACGTGTATGTGTAAAGATGTTTATGCTCATAAACCTGAAAATTTATAAAACAACCCAAATGTGTAAAGGATAAATACTGTATGTGAGGCCCACGGGATGGACAATGCAGAAATTGAAAATTATAATGGTCAGAACTATAGTTATCACAGAAATGGCTCTAAAAGTTGAGTGAAAAGAGCTGACTACAAAATCATACATACAGTTGATTATGATCAATTATATAAAATACATATGTATGTGAGCCCAGATTGAGTGAAATGCACTCTAATCAAAAGTAGAAGTGATGTTAATGTAGTAAGATTACAGGTGGTTTTTCTCTCTTCTGTTCTCAAATGCCCTTTGTTTTCCTATTTAGATTAAAAAAAAATTTTGGCTATAAAAAATGTTATCAAGCGATTCTTAGAGCAGCCCTAATTACCCCCCTCACCTAGCTTCTGGCCATTCTCCCCCATATTCTGTTTCCTTTATTTATTTTTTTAGAAAGAGAGCAAGGGGCAGAGGCAAAGAGAGGGAATCTTAGGCAGGCTCCACACCCAGCATGGAGCCCGAGGCAGGGTTTGATCTCGTGACCCTGAGATCAGGATCTGAGCTGAAATCAAGAGTCAGACACTTTGAGGCCCCTGGGTGGCTCAGTCTTTAAGCGTCTGCCTTCGGCTCAGGTCATGATCCCAGGGTCCTGGGATCGAGCCCCGCATCAGGCTCCCTGCTCCACGGGAAGCCTGCTTCTCCCTCTCACACTTCCCTTGCTTGTGTTCCCTCTCTCGCTGCCTCTCTCTCTGTCAAATAAATAAATAAAATCTTTAAAAAACAAAACAAAACAAACAAACAAAAAACAATGGCCTGCTTCCCTGTCAGTCCCTGGCCATAGCAGGTGCTTCATAAATATTCGTTGATCCGAGATTTTGCATAAAAACCCACATGCCTGGGCTCTCCTGAAAAATGAATAGTTCTAGCCACAGGGCAGTGATTGATTGGAACTAAATAGACATGCTTTCCTGACTACATAAACACACAATGGTCAGTTGTGCAGAACCCCACCACTCTCCACAGTCTCCCAGTCTAAGGTCGGCAGTCAACGTCTTAAGAAAAATTATGAAAACTTGGAAATAAGGTGACAGCAGATCCTTTCAATGTTGCATTAGAACATGGTCTCTCAGTCCCTGTCAAGGGTTACTTTGTTCTCCAGGGCCTTATCATCCAATATTGTAGCCACTAGCCACCTGTGGATATTTAAACTCTAATAACAATGAAAGAAAATTCCAAATTCTGTTTCTTAGCCACAGTAGCCACATGTCAAGTGCTCCTTAGTCACACCTGGCCTGTGGCTCCTGGATTGGCCAGCCCAGATAGCGAAGATTCCATCCCTGTAGAAAGTTTTATTAGAGAGTGCTGGTCTAAGACATATACTTTGCTTAATTTACCATTTACTATCGATCAGGGAATTTGTAAAGTCATGTGCTAACTTATAGATTTTTGTCCAAATAGATTTCTGTGGAAAAAGATAACACCAGGTTACAGTTACAGTTTTATTGCCCTATGAGACATTAACCATTCGATTTGTCTCCAACTTAGCAAAGCTGTCTTAGCATGCCTTTGCTGACTGACTAGATAAACCCCTGTTTCTCAAATTTTTCTTTAAATTTACTTTACCCTGGTTCCCTCATTAATGCATGTAGTGGATTGAATGGTGGCTCTCAGAAGCACACGTTCTGTCAGAATCCCCGTAATTGTAAATGTCACTTTATTTGGAAAAAGGATCTTTGCAAATGTAATCAAATCAAGGATCTTGAGATGAGATCATCCTGAAACCCCTGCGTGAGCCTTAAATCCAAAGATAAGTGTCCTTATAGGAGACGGAAAAGAAGAGGAGGAACAGGCTGCAGGATGAAGACAGAGGCAGAGGGCAGAGAGATGGCCACAAGCCGAGGAGGCCATGGAAATGCCAAAGTCACTAGAAGCTGAGAGGCAAGGAAAGAGGCTCCCTTAGAGCCTTTGGGGGAGTGCAGCCTTGGTGGCACCATGATTTGGGGCTTCTGGCCCCAGAACTGTAAGAGAAATAAACTTCTATTGGTTTGAGCCATCTGGTTTGCGGTAATTTGTTATAGCAGCCCTAGGACACTAATACAGTCAGTTAAACATATGTTTGGCATATGCTCATTTTACATTTCTATGAGAATCATGGTTTTTGTTTTTTTTTTTTTTAAGATTTTTTTTTTATTTGTTTGAGAGAGACAGGAGGAGCAGCGGGGGGAGCAGAGGGAGAAACAAACTACCCGCCGAGCAGCAAGCCTGACGTGGGGCTCAATCCCCGGACCTGGGCTGATGGCAGATGCTTAACTGACTGAGCCACCCAGGTGCCCCCATGAGAATCATGTTTTTAAGTTTAAAAAATTTTACTTTGAGATTTGCCATTTATATTCAAGTTTGTGCTATTCTTTTCTCTGATATTCTTATACGTATTATTCCTATACTTATTATTACTATTATTTTTTACTTTCCTGACCCTGATAGTTTTTGAGATTGGGACACAGTCTCACACCCCAGCCCCATAGGAAGAAATAGTCAGGAGACAAAGTACTGAGAGGAAGGTGAGTGTGGTGCTGAGAGCACAGATTCTGGAACCAGCCTGTCTGGGTTCAAATTCTGGCTCTGCCATCCGTTGTGCCATGTTGGGCAAACTGCTTGTCCTCACTGATTCTTGCTTGCCTCACCTGTAAAGTGGGATAATAGTAACTACCTCTTAGGACTTTTTATCTCCACACGATGTACATAAAGATGTGCACTGAGGACTGAAGGAATTTACTGATGCCATAAGCAGTGAATCAACATTTTAACAATTAATTTTATAATTGTCCTGTGAACATAAAACTATAGTGCGTAGTTGTGTTTTAAAAAATGTGGGACACTTCACGAATTTGCGCAGGGACCAGGCGAATCTTCTCCGCATCGTTCCAGTTTTAGCATATGTGTTGCCAAAATGACCACCAGCGCGCAGTATTTTTTGGTGTTAGGAGCGTTAGCTCGTGAGTCAACAGTCTCTGTTCCTGGGCTGGGCTCCCTGGGAGGTGGACTCAGAGAGAGTTTGTGAGCGGGGTGTTTATCAGGCCTCACCCTTGGGACCACCACCTGTGGAAGAGAGCAAAGGGCATGGAGCAGTGGTGCTGAGACGCAACCCAACAGCAGGCTTT
The DNA here is from genome assembly GCF_029215605.1 of Mirounga angustirostris. Taxonomy (NCBI): domain Eukaryota; kingdom Metazoa; phylum Chordata; class Mammalia; order Carnivora; family Phocidae; genus Mirounga; species Mirounga angustirostris. Next base: position 137,015,648 of record NW_026991709.1, on the reverse strand, counting down.
GTGAGCCCACACCTTCCAGCATTATCCCGAGTTGAGCTGACATGGCCAGGTCCTTACACTCCTGCCACCCTCAGGCCCTGGATGTGGGGCACCTCTGGAGGAGTGCTACCCTGGTCTAGGTGGCTCTCTGTGGCGGAGGTGATCCCTGAAGAGGCTGACAGGCAAGGCTGCCCACTGACAGTCCTCCTCCTAGCAGCCGGGCGACAGCAGAGGGAGCTGGCGGCGAACTGCGGTGTCCCCCACACCCTGGAATCCTCCTCTTGGATGTCTTCATGGACCCTGGAAAATGAGGGGCCCCGCCCCAGGTGTGCTGACATCATCCTTCCCCTCCCCCACTGCAGGTGACATTTCAGTGTCATTTTCTTCCACCCACCCAGTCCCTCTCTCCACTTTTTCCAAGATTGCTCTTGGTGCTGACTAGTATAGAAATGGAGGAGAAGATGGAGGAAGGGAGGCCAGATCTGAGCAGAGAGCCAGAGCCCCTTTCCTTCGGGCTGCCTGAGCTTTCCCCTCCTGATGCGATGCAGCATCGAGGTGTGTGTCCCCACACAGCCCTGGGCCCGCCTCCGAACCCTCTCCCTGAAGGCCGAGGAGGGCTGCCTTTCAAATAATCGAAGGAATTCCTCTTTAAAAGCTTAAATTCCAGGGGTGCCTGGGTGGCTCAGTCGTTAAGCGTCTGCCTTTGGCTCGGGTCATGATCCCAGGGTCTTGGGATCGAGCCCCGCATCGAGCCCCGCATCGAGCCCCGCATCGGGCCCCGCATCGGGCCCCGCATCGGGCTCCCTGCTCGGCGGGGAGCCTGCTTCTCCCTCTCCCACTCCCCCTGCTTGTGTTCCCTCTCTCGCTGTGTCTCTCTGTCAAATAAATCTTTATAAAAAAAAAAAAAAAGCTTAAATTCCAAAAGGATTATTCCTGGGGAGGGGGGGTAAAGGAATAAAAGGAATCCATTTCTGTAAGCATGAAACAAAGATGAGAATAAGGGTTTATTTTTTATTTTATTTTATTTTTATTTTTTAAAGATTTTATTTATTTATTTGAGAGAGAGAGAATGAGAGACAGAGAGCATGAGAGGGAAGAGGGCAGAGGGAGAAGCAGACCCCCTGCTGAGCAGGGAGCCTGATGTGGGACTCCATCCTGGGACTCCAGGATCATGACCTGAGCCGAAGGCAGTCGCTTAACCAACTGAGCCACCCAGGCGCCCCAAGAATAAGGGTTTAAAAGCAATGCTCAACTAAGCTGCCGAGAGGCATGGAAGATTGTACTGTGTTCTGCGGTGGGTTTTCACTTCTGATCTGAAGAAATGGTTCAGTGAGCGGGGTAAACATAGGATTCAGCAGGTCGGAGGAGGGCAGGGGTTTGAGGGGGATCAGTCTCAAGCTGCCTGGTTGATGCTGTCAAGAGAAGCCGAGGGCTGTGGAAGGGTCTGTGTATTTCTGCTCATGACGCATGCCCATGTTGTCCCCTGGTTACAAGGACGGAGACAAAGTCCCAAGGCAAGAGTGACGTTGGTGTTACCAAAGTCAGGTTTGATGTTGCCTCTCCCTTTGCATGGATTGAGACTAAGTTCTAATCCTCATTCTCTGCCATATAGTAACCTGCGTGACCCCAGGAGCATCACTGAACCTGGGCCTTGGTTTCCTTATCTGTACAATGGGGATAATATCCACTGATTCAGGACTGGCCTGTTTGCAAGTACAGAAACCAAGTCTGCCTAAATTAAACAAGAAGGGAAGTTATTGGAATTGATGGAATCCTGGAGGTGGGGAAAATGGGCAGGAAGTTAGGATGCTCAGAAGGCAGTTTGTCTCAGGGGGCTGACTGTATCAGCAGGATGACCTTCCATCCCTGAAACAGAATAAACATGTAGAACACTTTTATAGCAAGTTGACATTATGACCTCCAAGTGTGTGATCAGAGGACTAGTCTCTTCCAACAAGGAATAGACTATGTTGGGTATTGCTGAACCCCTGTGGTCATCACAGTAGGAGTTCATATTGGTCTGCTATGGACTGGGGGAAAAGCAGTTTTGGAAGCACGGTTCTAAGCTGTTTTCCTAGCTTACAAGTCACTCAGGTCACTGACCCCGCACCCCCAGGGTTATTACTGCTTCCATGTGGCCCACTTGGAGTATACTCAGTGAATCTCTGTGCATTGGTATTGATTTTAGGCCTGATGCCTCTGGACAAATAAATACACTTGCCAGGACTAGGCTGCTTTAGCCCTTAGGATTGTCTCGCACCCAGGAAAAGCCTAGACAAAGCAGGGAAGTGTAGACAAAACAGGCATTCTCTTGAGAGCCTAGAACAGCATCAGCCCAGATGTTGTTCCAAGCCCAGTCATGACCTTCATGTCTTGCCAAATGCAGAAATGGCTAGTTGTCACCCCCAGGATTCCTTCTCTACTCCTCACTTCCTCTTTACTTGCCCCTATTTTTAGCTGGGCACATTGTGACCAAGAAAAAAATACTGATTTCCTAGGCTCCTTTGCCTCTAGATGTGTTTATGTGACTTGTTTCTGGCCAATAAGATAAATTCTGCAGGACTCCTAGGAAGGCAGTCCGAAGGGAGCTGACTCAGCAGGGTGGAGCCCCTTTTTGTCTTTACTTCTGGTCTGCAGCAGCCCATCATGAACCCTGAGGGAACTTTGAGGATGGAAGCTATAAAACAGGATGGAGCCCCAGAAATACGGAGCTTAGATCCCATCGTCCTTGGACACTTGCCTCCGCACTTTCTTTATAGAAGGAAGACATAGGCTTCTATCATGTTTAAGCTATACTTTGATTTTTCTGTTTCATAGGCTAAATCTAATCCCGATTGACACATAAACCAAAGTTTCTTTTTTCTCCTTCTTTCACTGACAATAATGCATAAAGCAGCATTGGCCTATCCACCCTTCATCCTGGAAGTCATTGAGGAAAAGCAAGCTAGTAGGACAGCAATCTGATTATACATTCTCATGGGCATATTTGTACTTACAAAAGGATACCAGAAAACACAATGCTTCACCCAAAGGCAGCATTATGACACTGAGTTGAAGTAAAATTTAGAATCTTGTAACTCTTCTGCGTAGATCTAGATACATGTAGGGACTCTGAGGAATGTATCAAGAGCATCCTCTGGCTTTTGGCAGCCACATGGAGGTACTTGGACACAGTTATGAGAGGAGCAATGACAGCTGAACTGTTACTTCTAAGATCCAGGCAAATGTGTTTGGAAAGGCTATAAATTAATGGCTTATTAGAGGGGAACATTATGCAAGTTAATTTTCCATAGCCTTTGGAAAGCATTTTCTTTTCTTTTCTTTTTTTTTTTTTTTAAGATTTATTTATTTATTGGGGAGAGCAGAAGAAGAGGGAGAGAGAGAATCTTAAGCAGACTCCCCCTTGAGCACAGAGCCTGACACGGGGGTCGATCCCACGACCCTGAGCCGAAACCAGGAGTCGGATGCTTAACTAATTGAGCCACTCAGGTGCCCTTGGAAAGCATTTTCAAAGGGATATTATATTCCTTAGCTTATCTGTAGGTTCACAAAACAACTACTCCTCATATCCCAACACTTAAAAAAAAATGTTGGTTTTCTGCAGAATAATTACATGTAAATTTGAACTCTTCTTTTAAAACAATTGAATTTTTTTTACAGAATCAGTAAAGAAATTGGTTTTGAATATAGAAGTTGAAAGCTCTAAGATTTACAAATGATTAGAGAAATATATTCACTGAGAAGTGTCATATGACTATAATAAAATCCATCATTCCTCCAAATACTATAATTTGTATATAACAGGTGGGCACAGTAACTGATTTATGAAACTATTTTTGCTCCCCATGAACCCTGAGTTTATTACAAACAGGTATATAAATTGTGCTTTCTTTTAATAGCTTTATCCTTACCAATGACATCATCACCTCCATCATAAATGAATGTATTTCCAAAAAGGTACATATATACATGTGTGCACATACACCCACATGCACACAATCGCTCACTCTCTCACAAATTCAGTCTGATATTGGGCTAAAAAGGTTTTCGAGTATTCTAGATGATTCTAACTTTAAAAAATTAATTATCAAGAGATACTGTTTAATTCACAGGACTTCTAACTCCCTATGAGTAAGACAGTGGAAATTTTATCATGATTCTTTTTTTTTTAAAGATTTTATTTATTTGAGAGAGAGAATGAGAGAGAGCACATGAGAGGGGGGAGGGTCAGAGGGAGAAGCAGACTCCCTGCTCAGCAGGGAGCCCGATGTAGGACTCCATCCCGGAACTCCAGGATCATGACCTGAGCCGAAGGCAGTCGCTTAACCAACTGAGCCACCCAGGTGCCTCATGATTCTTTATATATGTATGCAAACACATAGACCTGTGTCCTTGCCCCTGCCCCTCTCATAATTGCTATCTCTATAAAATCCAGGTTCTCTGTGGTTGATGTCCAGAAACTAATTTCGAATACCTTGATAAAATCAGATGAACATATCCACAATCGGAAAACAGACCCCAGACTTGCCCAGCCCCCCACTGTGTGATTGCATAGGGCACCGAGCCCTTCCTTATACATGGACTTCTTCCATTTGAAGAATGAGAGTTGCCATAAAGAAAGGGACAAACGAGAGAACTTTTGACAGAATGCTGGGTAAGATTACTTGCAGCAACATTAGGTTATTTACATTGAACTGTCCAAATTCATTTAGTAGACATTTTTTGGTTGCTATGGTTTCTTTCTGAACTTGAGATTTCCTACATTTCACGTCCATTATGAAAGGAGTGGTGTAACAAAGAAGTGTAGTATGTTCGATGACAATTGCCAGAGAAAAGCCTGGAAGTATAATTTCATCTGTGATATTTTCGTTTTCTCCGGTAGGTACCTCTGGTTCCATGAGCTGGCATGCTTAATGCCCAGCCAAAAACACAAGGCAAAAGTGACGTAAGCCTTCAATTGCTTAATCAAATAAACAAGCCCAGAGCCTGAACATAAACTTCATGCCTTTTATTATAATCACAGTTGAACAGGCTTGGCAGGACTTGAGTCATTTATCACCAGCAGTTTGTGCTTGCATTTGGGAGGGGATCATAGATGCACCGTCCTCTTCCCAGCCCAAGCCCATCCCCTGGCACTAACTGTGCCGCTGACTCTTGTCAGTGCAATGGATCCAAACCCTGGGTTGCCATCTGAACTGGCAGCGCTGGCAGAATGAGTAGATGCACCCTCAGTGATGATCACAAGGTTGTTCCCCACAAACACCTCCTGCCTTGGCTCATTATTGCTTTGAAAAAAACTTCATCCGTTGTTTTTGTTGGGTTGTGTTGTTATTTTACAGAAACAATACATGCAATGCATGAATATATTGCCTTTGTAAAAATTTAAAACGTCTGAACTCAAAAGCACCATCACTTAACTGGATATAGTTGACATCTATAGATCCCTTCATCTAACAACAGCAGAATAGACATTTTTCTTAAGCACACATGACATATACAACAAGATAGACCACCTTTGGGGCTATAAAACACACCTTAACAAATTTAGAAGAATGGAAATTATACAATGTATGCTTTCAGACCACAGTGAAATTAACTAGAAATCAATAACAGAGAGAGAGCTGGAAAATCCCCAAATACTTGGAGATTAAACAACACACTTCCAAATAATACATGGGTCAAAGAAAAAATGTCAAGAGAAATTTCAAAATATGGTGAGCTAAAGGAACATACAACTTCTCAAAATCTGGGGGATCCAGCAAAAACAGTGCTTACAGGGAAATTTATAGCAGTGAATGGATATATTAAAAAGAAAAAAAAGAGGGGCATCTGGGTGGCTCATTTGGTTACGTGTCTGCCTTTGGCTCAGGTCATGATCCCAGGGTCCTGGGATCGAGCCCCATGTAGGGCTCCCTGCTCAGTAGGAAACCTGCTTCTCCCTCTCTCTATGTGTGCGCACATGCTCTCTCTCTCTCTCTCTCAAATAAATAAATAAAATCTTAAAAAAAAACCTCTAAAATCAGTCACCTAAGCTTCCATCTTAGGAAACTAGAAAAAGAAGAGCAAATCAAGTCCAGGGTAAGCAGAGGACAAGAAATAATAAAAATTAGAGCAGAAAAAATTCAATTAAAGCAAATCATATCCAAGAATGTATAAAAAAAATTATACACCACAGCCAAGTGGGCTTTATTCCAAGTATGCCAGGCTGGTTCAACATTAGAAAATCAATTAGTGTAATCCATCGCATCCACAGGCTAAGGAAGAAAAATCACATGATCATATCAATAGATGCAGAAAAAGCATTTGACAAAATCTAACACCCATTCATGATAAAAACTCTCAGTAAACTAGGAATAGAGAGGAACTTCATCAACTTGATAAAGAATATCTACAAAAACATATCACCAACATCACACTTAATGGTGAGAAACTAGAAGCTTTCCTGCTAAGATCAAGATCTTCCTCTTGGGGTGACTGTGTGGCTCAGTCAGTTGGGCGTCCCACTCTTGGTTTCTGCTCAGGTCATGATCTCATGGGTTGTGGGATCAAGCCCAGTGGCAAGCTGTGCTCAGTGGTGGGTCTGCTTGAGGATTCTCTCCCTCTGCCCCTCTCCCCACTCATGCACATGTGCTCTCTCTCTTTCTCTAAATAAATAAATAGATCTTAAAGAAAAAAGATCTTCCTCTCATCACTCCTTTTTAATACTGTACTCTTAAAATGTCTTATATGTAGTTAGTTTTTCTTCCTTATCTTTTGTAGAAGTAGAGGATGATGTGGTCTGAAGCCATGGGTTTGTCTTTAACATCCTGAGGATGGTATCTGAGGATGGAATTGCTCTGAGTTTTATCACATGCACACCCTCATTCCACATGCTGTCCCTACACTTAAAATTTCAGTCTGTTTCTGATTACATGGTCTTTATTCTTAGCATCTGCCCAGGCCTCTCCTTTCAGTTGTCTGACATGGCTCTTCCTCCTCAAAGCGGTGGGATAGACCTCCTTCTCCTCTCCCTTCCCCAAGCCATCACCTACACCGTCATAGCTCCAAGGGCATACAGAAGTTCCTGGGGTCTGCTGGGTCCTTCACACACTTTCCCGCTCTATTTGCCCACACAATCAACCTTTTAAAAGTAGAGTGGCCATAGTTGTGGTCTCCAGCAGGCAAGGAGGTTTCCTTCCTTCTTTTCTTTCTTAAATAACTTTTTTTTTTAATTTATTTTATTTTATTTTTTAAAGATTTTATTTATTTAACAGAGAGAGACACAGCTAGAGAGGGAACACAAACAGGGGGAGTGGCAGAGGGAGAGGGAGAAGCAGGCTTCCTGCTGAGCAGGGAGCCCGATGTGGGGCTCGATCCCAGGAGCCTGGGATCATGACCTGAGCCGAAGGCAGATGCTTAACAACTGAGCCACCCAGGCGCCCCACCTTCTTTTCTTTCTTAAGATTTATTTATTCATTTATTTGAGAGAGAGGGCACTTGTGGGGAGGGGCAGAGGGAGAGGGAGAAGGAGAGAAACAGACTCCCCGCTGAGCATGGAGCCCACCACAGGGCTTGATCCTAGGACCCTGAGATCAGAACCTGAGTCGAAACCAAGAATCGGCCACTTAACCAACTGAGCCACCCAGGAGCCCCAAGGAGGTTTTGGAAATAGTGAAAGATCACTTCTGACTTCTGACTAAATGTGACAGACTGAATAAACACATTAACTCTGCCCTCTGCCCCCCCTTCCTATTAAGTGACAGTAAATTAAAAACAAGGATATAAACCCACAAGAAAAAGAGAACAAAAGAGGAGTTGGCAGCAGATGAGCAATATCAATACAATTTTAGAAAAGTGAAAGCAGATGGAAAAATGATAACTGACTTCACAGAACAAAGAAACTGAAACCTACTTCTTACAAATTAGGAGGCATATTTGCTTGGCTGAACTCAGGATTTGGAGGACCAAGTACCTCTAAACACTGCTGTATAGGGTGGGGCTAACCCTGGGACTGGCTGAAAGTTTAGTTAATGAATAGTTAGACCCAGATTCCCTTCCCTAGCCCGGTCAGCCAACTATCCCTCCTGTATCAGTTATCTACTGCTACATAATAAATTACCTCATGACTTAGTGGCCTCAGGCAAAAATAAACACTTATTCCCTCACAGTTTCCGTAAGTCAAGAATTCTGGAATGGCTTACCTGGGTGGCTCTGGCTCAGGGTCTCTCACGAGGTTGCAGTCAATATGCTGGTTAGAAACAGTTTCAATGGTCATCCAAAGACTTGACTGGGGTTAGAGGATCCACCTCCTAGATGGCACACTCCCATGCCTGGCAAGTTAGTGTTTGTTGGCAAGAGGCCTCAGTCCTTCACCACATGGACTTCTGCACACTGCTGCTTGAGTAACCTCACAACATGGCTGGTGGCTTCCCCCAGAGCAAGTGGTCCCAGACAGCAATGCAGTATTATCTTGGTGACATGGGTTGCTCTAGTCAATAGAGGAGGTAACTACACAGGAGTTGCAAATACCCGGGACTGAGAATCACTGGGTGCCATCTTGAAGGTTGGCCACTAAACCTCCTTCATCTCTTTAAGTGTTTCACTTTTTAATATAAACATAGAGACAAAGATCACCAGGAAAGCTTCTCACATGAAAAAGAGGCCAAAGCAAAGAGAAATGAAAGAATTCAGAGAGAGAGAGAAAAAAAAAAAAAAACAAAAAAGCAATAGGCAGGAAACAGAAGGAAACTTAAAAAAAAAAAAAAAAGGAACTAAGTCTTCAGAGAGAAAAAAGTAAGATATCATAACCATGAAAGAAGACCAGATATAAAAATAGTGGTAATAAAAATAACAACAAAAATGACACCATCCCCTTGCCTCCCCACCCCAACACTTACGGAGTCTATACAATGTGACAGGCCCTCTTCTAAATAGGACTGTACATGTATTAACTCACTTAATCCTCAAAACAACCATCCCAGGAGGTAGGTTCAATTACTATGTTTTATAGAGGCATTAAATAATTTCTCTAAGGCACAGCTGATAAGTAGAAAAGTCTAGAGTTGAACCCACAGCCAGAGCTCTTAGAAAAGAAGCCTTCAAACTCTGTAATCAGTTCCCTTTCCAGGGAAGGAAAGAACACTGATTTCAGAAGCAGATTAAACTGTGAGAAACTCAGCTGGGCCCATATGGCAGGCAGGGTAAAGCTGGAAGAATGGGATGAGCCAGTCTGTAGTACCTGCCCTGGTGGAGAGGGGGTTAGAGGGCTGAGAGGCAGAGACGGCCGGCATGAGCTTTGCACAAGGCCTGGCTCACTGCCCTGGGCATCGCCCCAATCTTCACCACAGGCCTATCTTATAGATAAAGAAACAACAGTTCAGAGACTTTCCCAAGATCTCCTAGCCAGTTGGTGGTAAAATGAGGTCAGACCCTCGGCTCACCTGGCTTTTGACTCTGCCTTTTCTCAGTATGAAAGATCGTTTGATTCAGTTCTTCACCCCTCCTTGTGGCCACATTTTTTCCACTTCTACGTCCTCGTGTTGCATTTGACCACGGCTGCTTTGGCTAATGGAACATTAGTTTGTGTGATGTGGCCAAAGGCTTGAAATTGCCTATGCATTGCGTCTTGCTCTCCTGCACCTCTGCCATGGTGACAATGAGGACAAGCGTCTGAGGACCGGTCTGCAGGTCTCAAGAAGAGGATGAGAGACACATGGAGCAGAGATTGCCCCAGCTGAGCCAGCCGGGATCAGCTGTCCCCCAGCTGACCCACAAATCCAGAGGAATAAATGATTGTTATTTTAAGCCACTGAATTTTGAGGTGTTGGTTATGCAGCATTTTGCAGCATTAGTGAACTAATATACCACGTGATAGAAATGCCTGCCATCAAGGGAAATAAACAGATGACTGACAGGAGTAAGGAAAAGGCTCAGGGTCTGCCTGGCTAGGGTTGCCTGATATAGCAAAAATAAAGGACCTAGAGACATTTAAATTTTAGACAGACATTAAATAATTTTTTAGTATAGGTATGTCCCATGCAATATTTGGGAAATACTTGCACTAAAAAAATTCTTGTTTACTTAAATTACATGTTTAGCTGGGCATCCTATATATATTTTTTTAAAGATTTTATTTATTTATTTGACAGGGAGAGACACAGTGAGAGAGGGAACACAAGCAGGGGGAGGGGCAGAGGGAGAAGCAGGCTCCCCACGGAGCAGGGAGCCCGATGTGGGGCTCGATCCCAGGACCCTGGGATCATGACCTGAGCCGAAGGCAGACACTTAAAGACTGAGCCACCCAGGAGCCCGTGGGCATCCTATATTTTATCTGGCAACCCTGTTCTGGCTGATTTACAAGAGTCAGACTATGTAGAAAACACCTGTGTTTAAATGTGGGCCTGAGCTAGAAAACGAGAGGTGAAAATCAGAAGTCACCTCCTCTACTCTCCATCAGGCAGTAAGTACGTGCTCAGGGCAGGCATTAAGTCTCTGATGTAGCCTTTCCTAGTGGGATGGAGTCAGGGAAAAAGTTGCCTGAAATGTTAAGAAGGGTGGGCTTGCCAGTGGTTGGGGAAAGTCTCTTGCAGCCTTATTATTGAACCACTCTAATACTGGGGTTCCTGGGGAGGCCTGGTTCCAGCAGCCTATGGTACCACAGCAAGCATCCCTCCCAACCTGAAACCTGCATCCCTTTTGCTGGATCCAGGAAGCCTTTCCCAGGTTACTGCACCATCTGTCTGCAAGGTGCCTGCAAGGGAAAGGCACGGTGGAGGCAGGGGAGAAGGGCTGCAGCCCGGGCCCGGGAAGGGACTGTCTAAGGACTGTTTGTGAAGACATCAGGCTGGTAGGGAGCAACCAGTGAAGCCAGGGGGGCTGGATGAAATCAGAAAGTAGAAATTGAACACTGAAGAGGTCAGAGTACAGAAAAGCCACAACATGGGGGACTCAATCCACCCTCCACCTCCATCTCTCTCTTCAGCACATTCGGACCAGTCACTGTTTTTGGCTTTGCACAGGCTAACTGGCTATTTTTGTGAATAATCACCAACTCATTCCAGGAGGAAATTCCATGCTGTCAGCCAACAGCAGACCGTGGCAGGAAAAATGACACAACTCCATCCTCTGGGCAAACCTGCCAATTAGCACAAGTTTCCCCATCTCTCCTCCACTCACAGCTGGCTGGACAAGGGGGTCAGTTTTTCCATGGAGATAGGAGATTTTTCTCCATGTGATTTCTCATGATCCAGCAAATCTTAAGGGCTCTTTACTTTCATTCCTGGTTCCCTTTCCCCTGACATCGAAATCGGACCTGGGCAGCCCTGCTCCAGAGCACTTGTCAGGATGTGGGCACTGGGCTCACCCACACATGGTCTTGGGCAAAGAGAGATTTCTGAAAGGGACGCTGGCCAGCTAAAAGTTTGCATCCCCTGATAAATGACATCATGAAAATCAAATGTGCATAATGTGGTCATCAGTGCAGAACAGTCTTGACATAAACCATAGCCCGCTCATCTGAGGACCAAGGTCGACCTAACCACTGCCCCTGAACGCTGACAGAACCCACTACTTGGCTTTCTGCAGACCCAGCCTCCCACTCACATGTTGCTTGTAGATTTCATACCCTCTCTCTGCTTGGATTCAATTCAATTCAATTAATAATTATTAAGCCCCTATGGTGCTCATCACACCATACTAGGCTCCAGAGGACTACAACAATTAATAATGCACAGGGTGTCACCTCAGCAAGTTTGCTGTTTAGAAGGAAAAGAGATCTACGAATTGCTGTCATGTGGGTAGAGCGCAAGAAGGACCTGCATGGTCCTAGCGGCTACTGGAACAGGGGATGTGGAGAGATACTCCTTGGCAGGGAAGGCTGGGGGTGGGCAGGGGTGTCTTGTGGAGGAGGCAGCATTGGAGCTGGGCCATAAAGGGCTTCAGTCATGGCCTCGAGGAGCTCAGGGAAGTCTAGGTACCGGGAAGAACAAAGCTGTGGAGGGAGGGTAGCCCCAAAGCATGGGGTTGGTAAAGAGAGGAAAGAGAAGTCAGAACCTCAGAAACACTTGTTTAGAGGAGCACCTGGTCTTTGGTTTGTGTCCCCAATTGGACCCCAGAGAGCGGGGGTTCTCTATCTCCCAGGGCACAGCCTGAACCTCATCCTTTCCTTTCTTTTTTTTTTTTTAAAGATTTTATTTATTTATTTGAGAGAGAGAGAATGAGAGACAGAGAGCATGAGAGGGAGGAGGGTCAGAGGGAGAAGCAGACTCCCTGCCGCGCAGGGAGCCCGATGCGGGACTCGATCCCGAGACTCCAGGATCATGACCTAAGCCAAAGGCAGTCGCTTAACCAACTGAGCCACCCAGGCGCCCCAGGAAAATGTTTTTTTTTTTTAAGATTTTATTTATTTATTTGAGAGAGAGAGAATGAGAGAGAGAGAGCATGAGAGGGGGGAGGGTCAGAGGGAGAAGCAGACTCCCTGCCGAGCAGGGAGCCCGATGCGGGACTTGACCCTGGGACTCCAGGATCATGACCTGAGCCGAAGGCAGTCGTTTAACCAACGGAGCCACCCAGGCGCCCCATCCTTTCCTTTCTTGTTTGGAAAGCCAGATTCTAAAATAGTTTATCCCGATAGCTTAAAGAATGAATCCTATGTATATCAATGCTACGTTGCAGTCAGGATTGCTTAGGTGGTTTCTTTAGAAGGTCTCAAGTAGTTTAGTCCTGAGTTCCACCTCTCTCTGTTTTTTTTTTTTTTTTTTTAAAGATTTTATTTATTTATTTGAGACAGAGAGAATGAGAGACAGAGAGCACGAGAGGGAGGAGGGTCAGAGGGAGAAGCAGACCCCCCGCCGAGCAGGGAGCCCGATGCGGGACTCGATCCCGGGACTCCAGGATCACGACCTGAGCCGAAGGCAGTCGCTTAACCAACTGAGCCACCCAGGCGCCCCACTTCTAATATTTTTTTTTAAAGATATTATTTATTTATTTGAGACAGAGAGAATGAGAGAGAGCATGAGAGGGAGGAGGGTCAGAGGGAGAAGCAGACTCCCTGCCGAGCAGGGAGCCCGATGCGGGACTCGATCCCGGGACTCCAGGATCATGACCTGAGCCGAAGGCAGTCGCTTAAACCAACTGAGCCACCCAGGCGCCCCCCCCCCTTCATTCTTAAGTATCAGTAGCCTCTGTTTCTTCCTTTCATGACGATTCCTCCCCATCTCTCTTACTCTTTAGAACGATTCTTTGGAAGTTCTTTCTGAATCTGCAGCTTTCAGGCTGTGGGAGAGCTCGGAGCCCCAACAGGCTAAGTCTTATTCTGTGACAAGCCCCCTCCAGGGATTTGGTCCGTGAGGAAGTGACATGTGCAACCGTGTCAGCTTCCAAAACTTCCACCTGGCCTTGATCACCCAGGGTCTCCAGACGCTTGTGTGTGTTGATCTTGGGATGCAGAACAGCTGCTGACCTTTGAGGCGTCTCGGTAACCATGGAGACGGGAACATAAACATCAATGCGGATGTCAGGAAGCAGGCGCCGGTCTGAGGAGTGAAAGCATCAGCGGGCTGATTTGGCTCTGTAGGGTTGTGTTGCAAATGATGAAAGCAGGGTTCCCAGGCTTCTTTTTGATCCAGCCAGATGACTGTGACTTTAGAGGGAGGCTCGGTGGCCGCTCAGCTTCCTCTTTACACAGATGCTTAGTTATTCATTCGTTTACTTTGCAAATACGTCCCAAGGGGCTGTGGGGTGCGAGATGGAGGTCGAAGACAGAGTCCCTGCCCTCAGAGAGCTCCCCAGGGTGTGGGACTTACAGAACTAAAACTGAGAAAGGCCTGGGCAGATCGGGAACAACGGAGGAAATGACTAGTGGGATGTGATACCGAGGGAGCGAATGAGCAGAGGCTGGGGGGCAGGAGGAGACTCCTGCTGACAGCAGGGTGAAGGGGTCCTCTCTGAACCGAGGCCCCAGGAGCCAGGGACATGTGCTGAGGGTTGAGGGAACAGGCACAGAGTTGGCAAGTCTGAAGAAAAGAAAGCGGGCCAGTGGAGCTGGAGTGGAGTGAGCAGGGAGAAGATAGGGTCGGGAAGCCCGCTGCAGGCCGCGGTAAGACCCCAGGGTTCTGTAACAATACTAAATCCGGCGAGCAACCTGGCATTTCTGTGGCCCAGATAATGCTCAGGGGTTTTACATACTTTAACTCATCCTATCCTCACAACAAAGGTATGTTCCTATCATTACCTCCTCTTGCTGCAAATGAAGAAACCCAGGCCCAGGGAGGTGTGAGAACGCTCCCACGTCGCAGAGCCACGGGGGGTGTGCAGAAAGTGGGGCTTCACGTCCAGGCGGTCCCGCTCTCTTCTTTCCCCACACTGCCTCAGGTTGTAAGCAGCGGGGCACCATGATCTGATTTATGTTTGGGCCAAACCCTGTCTGGAGCCTCCCTGTGTGACTGACCCACCCCAGCGCCGCGGGGTCCCCGTGCTTCGCAGACTGCGTTCAAGCCCCAGATTAGCAGTAGGCTGTGCCGCTGTAATATTTTCATAATGGGCTTCAAATGGAAGAAACCAGGGAGGTGAAAGTATTATGGCATATTGCCTTTTTAACTTCCACTTTGCTTCTTTATAACCACCCTTGATGTGTTATTCTTGCCCCTTGTTGAATGTAGAAAACAACATAACCATCCAACTGCAAAGACTGTAATATCAGCAGCCAAATTACTTTATTGGCTGTGGTTAACAATGGGTTTTCTCTCCTCCACCGTTTCTGATAAAATGTTTGCACAGCATTATATGGGGAAATAGAGAGCTGCAGCAATAAAAAACGAACAAGGATAATTTGTGTGTTGGCATTTCCACAATAGAATGTCAAATATTGGGGTGCCTGGGTGGCTCAGTCGTTAAGCGTCTGCCTTCAGCTCAGGTCATGGTCCCAGGGTCCTGGGATCGAGCCCCGCATCGGGCTCCCTGCTCAGTGGGAAGCCTGCTTCTCCCTCTCCCACTCCCCCTGCTTGTGTTCCCTCTCTTGCTGTGTCTCTCTCTCTGTCAAATAAATAAATAAAATCTTAAAAAAAAAAAAGAATGTCAAATATTTCATACCCGGCCGATACTGAGCCTTTCTACGCTTACTGCTACTTTCTTTGAAAAGAATGCTTTATGTTCATTTTATTATTAATCTTAAGCTAAACATATACATTACATACACTCTTTTGTATGATGTTTCTCAAACAGTATTTTAAGGTCTGTAATAAAAACAACTATGTCTTGAGCATTGAAAATGATACGGTGGCAGGTGAACTGCAGTTGCTGACATCTCGAGAACATTCTTTCTACAGACCACCCTGTCCTCATTTCATGTAATGCCTACGTCCTTTTCAGAATTCCTTGCAGTGATCACTTTTACAAAAGGAGTTTGTTGCTTTTACGGAGTGTGATGATCAATCAACGTGGACTCGTTTCTTTCATTATTCTTCCAGTTCTTTATACAGAAACTTTCTAGCTGGTAGGGCAGGATCATCAGATCCCAAATTTACTAGGAATCATCACGTTTTAAGAGTGCTTACAAATCACATATCGTAAGATGAATTGAAAAGCAATCCGTATGCATCATTTGAATGTTAGGGCTTTTTTATTCTTAAGAAATAGCTTTTAAATTAAACCACAATAGTGTTCGCTTTGGCAGCACATATACTAAATTAAACCACAATAGATATTTTCAATAGGAAAGTATCAAAGTGGAAAAAAAGGGGCAGGAGAGACCTATAGCGAACTCCAGTTTTGCATTTCAAAAAGGACACTCAAAAGCAGAAGGGTCCCATCCCCAAGACTCCCTATACATAGGCACCTGGTGAGGATCTCGCGTGGGGCACCTGGTTTGCTGTCCAGGTACAAGTCTGCAAAAGATATGATGGGGATTCAGGAAGCCTCCAGGGGGTGAGAACCTAGAACCTGAGCTAAATGGTCTTCAGAATTGCCAGCAAGATCAGGTAGTTGCAGACCTGAGTATACACCTCATATCTGGTGCTAAATGTTTTATTTATTTATTTATTTCATGGCAAAGACCAAAACGAATCACCTTTCATACCCCAGTGTGAGCAGTGGGTGAAGATGTCACGAACACTTGCCATCTGACAATTGGATACTTGGTACCCAGGTCGTGGGAATGGAGACAGTGGGGTGTGTTTGGTTGAAAAGTGGTTTCCCAAAGATTTGTCCACATGCAAATCTGCAGACCTGTGCATAATACCTTATACAGCAAAAGATGTGATTAAGTTAAGGATCTTCAAAAGAGGAATCTATCCTGGATTATCTAGGCAGACTCTAAATGCAAGCATCCTTCTTACAATGAGGCAGGAGTTTTGACACAGACCCCCACAGAAATGAAGTGATATGAAAACGAGGCAGAGACCAGAGTAATGTGGCCACGAGCCAAGAATCAGTTGCCACCACCAGGTGAGGCAAGGAATCCCCACAAAGTCTAGGTAGGACGTTCAACCCTGTTGACACCTTGATTTCAGCCTCTAGAACTGTGAGAGAATAAATTTCTGTTGTTTCAAGACACTAAGTTTGTGGTAATTTGTTATAGAAGCCATAGAAAACTAGCACAATGGGTAACAGGCGGGGGGAGGGGAGAAGGAAAGGGATTTTTTTCTTTGAAAGAGAACTTTTAAAAAAAGATTTATTTATTTGAGAGAGAGAGAGCAGGGGAAGGGCAGAGGGAGAGGGAGAGAATCTCAAGCAGACTCCCTGATGAGTGCGAAGCCCGACACAGGGCTCAATACCAGGACCCTGAGATCAAAACCTGAGCTGAGATCAAGAGTCAGACGTTTAACCAACTAAGCCACCCAGGTGCCCTTATTACTTTCATATACAGAAAATTCAGAAAATTATGTACAGAAAATATCTCATTATATTTGTCATTGTCATTGGTCCTGACAGCTTCCGCCTGCTTAGCCAGAGCTCCTTTGTCTTCCAAGTTACCCTGTGTGAAGGCGACAGTGTGCAGGTCTTCCTGTGGACAGATGCCCCAGCCTGGCCTTCCCCCCGATAAGGCAGTAGGGAACCCCCCTCTTACAACACAGGGAAGGCAGGAAGACAGCCAGCTCAGTGGGATCCACGTCATGGGCAATCAGTACCATCTGAGCCTTCTTGTTTTCCACCAAGGTGGTGACAGTATTAATCCCAGCTCGAAGGACAGGAGGCCTCTTAGTGGGCACATCCCCTTTGCTGGCAGCTTTCTTCTCAGCCCAGAACAACAACCTCTGCTGCTTCTCTTGCTTTGTCTCTGGTCTGTGTTTGTGGGTCAGCTTAAGCAGCTGAGTAGCTGTTTGGCGGCCCAAGGCCTGGGTGACCTGGTTAATCGCAGGAGGCATTTTAAAATTTTATAGAGAAGAGCCCTTTGCTGTTGCAGCCAGATGTAGTGGGGCCATTTGACAAGGCGGGTGAGGTCCCTTTTGGACTGGATGTCCTGTCTGATGCCAAAATGCTTGGCCTTTTCTCAAACAGGGGATTGGCACTTTTGGCATCTTGGATGGCTGGAGGAGAGAGAAGGAAACTGTTTCTTAGCTGCATACTCAGGGGGGCTAGAACCTTCTATTAAGTCACTGAGCAAGGAGTCTGGGAGCTGGCAAACAGCAACAACAACATCCTGTGGCAAGCAGCATCCTAACATGGCTATGATCTCCACTCCCTGGTGTTTCTCCTGTAGCTGTCATTGCACATGGCCTAGAGATTTTGCAGCTATAGTTCAGATTACTAATCAGTTAGTTTTAGAACAGATTCTCCCTGAGGCTCCAACCTAGTCACATAGGCACTGTGAATGCAGAGAGTCTTCTCCAATTGGTAACAGAAGAGAACATCAAAAAGAGGAGAGGAGGAGAGGAGGGAGAGGGGAAGGGAGGGGAGAGGAGAGGAGAGGGGAGAGAGGAGAGAGGAGAGAGGAGAGAGGAGAGGGGAGAGAAGAGAGAGGAGAGGGGATAGAGGAGAGGGGAGAGGGGAGAGGGAAGAGGGGAGAGGGGAGGGGAGAAGAGAGAAGAGAGAGGGGAGGGGGAGGGGAGAGGGGAGGAGAGGGGAGGGGGAAAGGGGAGGAGAGGGGAGGGGAGAGGGGAGGGGAGAGGGGAGAGGGCAGGAGAAGGAAGAGGGGAGGGGAGGGGAGGGGGGTGGGGGGGAAGAGATGGTGGAGGGGAGGGGGGAGGGGAGGGGAGGGGGAGGGGAGGGGAGAGGGGGAAGGGAGGGGGAGGGGAGGGGCTCTAGCAGCTGAGAATGATGCCCATGTGACTGCAAGGAAAAATGGAGACCTTACTCCTAGAGCCATAAGGAAACTGACTCTGCCAACAGTTCTTGAGAAGAGAACCATGAGGCCTAGATGAGAACCACAGCCTCAGCCAATACCTTGATTTGACCCTGTGATGCTTGGAGCAAGCAAGAACCCAGCCCCTCTGTGCCTGACTTCTGATCTACAGACCTGTAAGCTAATAAGTGAGTGTTGTTTTAAGCTGCTGGGTATGTGATAATTTGTTACACAGCAAAGGTCACCGATACACACCCCCAGTTACAGAACTGACCTGGAGGGGCAGAGAGGCTGCAGGTATGACAGAGTTCTCTCCAGTGTCCTGCCCCTACTCTGTCCCCATCTTCCTCCACCACCAGGGCACACATACCACTAGATGCTGGTACTGTAAAGGATCTACCAAAGCCCAGGACACACTTTCTATCATCTGATCTATCCAAATTAATCCTGAAGGAATCAAGTTCTTAGCCTAGCGGATCTTGTAGGCAGGTGCTAAAATCATGCGATACGGAGAATAAACTTGCCCATTCCCAAATGGAATCCCATTTGTGGCACGTGCACACACGTGTGCACACACAATTGCAGAGCTAAATGTTACCGTATATTTTGCCCATTTTCAAGAGAAAGAAACGACAGATATTCACCACTCTAACAAAGAAGAAAACTGCACTGGACTCAACTCAGAGAATAAATCTCATCTCTCTCCCCTCACTCCAGCCTCCCTAATTTGCTTTAAGACTCTGGAATGTGCTAAGCCCCTCCCTGCTCTAGAGCATTTTCATTTTCATAAACTTTCCTCCTGCTTGAAATAGTCTTTCCTCCACTCTTCAAATGGCTGAGTCCATCCTTAAGGTTTCAACTTAAATATGATTCCCCAAAAGCTCCTTTCTCTGACTCCCCAGTCTAAAGCTGGTCTCCACTTTTTGCTCTTCCCTTTCTTAGCATTTTATCACATTCTGTAATTATATATTGATTTCTCTGTCTGCTGGCTGGACCACTAGAATATAGCTTTATATATTATTCAGCACTCTCTTGGTGGCAAGCAACAGAAATCTTCTCTGGCTTGATTAAACTATAAAAGAGGAGTAGCTTATAGGATTCAAAGAAGACACAGCCTCCACAAGGGCAGGAATGATGGATACTGTAGACCTTCTCAGTCCTTCTCCCACAATTCCAGCCACTTCAGAAATGTGGGCACCACCACTCACATTTCAGATTCCTAGGAGAGGGCTTCTGGTAGGTCAGGTTGGGTTGAGTTTCTGCCCTTGGACATGACTGCAAGTACCAGTGATGGGCTCAGTGTGAGAACAAGAAAGCACAATCTGTTACTTTGTTATTAGGGGGGAGGAAGGATGAGGTGGATGGCTTTCTGTAGGGAACACACCAGCTTTACCACTTTGTCTGAACCTGGATTGTGGGTAAGGCTCTGGACTGAGCCGTGTTACTGTGTCTGTTTTCAGTATCCCTGAAGGTCTTTCAGTCTTTAGAGAGTACACGTCTCCAGCAGGTGTTACCACCATCAAGAGGCTCTATGTCCCTGTGCCTAAATGCTACAGATTAAGTATTTATGTCTCCCCCAAATTCATATGTTGAAACCTTATCCCCAGTGTGATGGTATTAGGAAGTGGGGCCTTTGGGAGGTGATTAGTGTCCTTATAGAAGAGGCCCCAGAGAGTTCCCTCCCCTCTTCTGCTATGTGAGGACACAATGAGAAGGCACCTGTCAACGACCCAAGAAATGGCTCTTGCCAGACAATGATGAATCTGTCACGACCTTGATCTTGGACTTCCCAGCCTCCAGAGCTGTGAGAAACAAATTTCTGCTGTTGATAAGTCACTCAGTCTATGATACTTTGTTATGGCAGCCCAAACACACAGACAAGAGACTGGTACTGAGAAGTGGGGTGCTGATCTAACACACCTCAAACGTGAAGGTAGCTTTGGAACTGGGTCATGGGCAGAGGCTGGAGGAGGTTGGAGATGTGTGCTAGAAAAGCCTACACTGTTGTGAATGAAGCTTTAAGGGCAATTCTGATAGAGCTCAGAAAGAGAGCCAGAACAGAAGCCTCGATCTTCCTAGAGAATACTTGAGTGATCCTGAACAGAATGTTCATAGAAATATGCAGGTTAAAGGCCATTCCAATGAGGTCTCTGATGGAGATGAGGAACATGTTACTGGAGAGTGGAGGAAAGGCCATTCTTGTTATCAAATGGCAAAGGACTTGGCCGAATTGTGCTCAGGTTCTAGTGTTTTGTGGAAGGTAGAACTTGCAAGTGATGAGCTTGGATATTTAGCTGAAGCAATTTCTAAGCAAACTGTTGAAGGAATGGCCTGGGTTCTCCTGATGGCTTATAGTTAAATTCGAGGAGAGAGAAATGACTTAAAGATGGAATTTTTCATCAGAAAGGAAGCAGAACTTAAAGATTTGGAAAATTCTAGCCTATTTATTTTGTAAAAAATGAGGCAGGGTTTGGGGCAGAGAACACTAAGGGTGTGGCCTAAGGACATTTGATCAGGAGATTGTATGAATCAGCCACCTCATCAGAAGCCTGGAGCTATTGTCCAAGACAATGGAAGAACCACCACCTAAGGAAACTCAGAGGTCAGCAGAGTGGTTTTAAAAAGGGGGCTTCTAGTGCCTGCAGGACCTCTGTCTTCCCATCAGCAGCTCTGTTTCCCACACTTAGGGTAGAAGTGGGGGGAGAGGTCAGTGTTTCTGAGCTGCCCCAAGTGTGGCTCCCATGGCCACCCCTCCAGAGGGAACCGGCAGACTTCACTGGAGTCTGTGTGGTACTGTTTCTGCAGAATGCTTGAGCTGGGGGACTATGGCTGCCACCACCAGATTTCAAAGGATGCCCAGGCACAAAGCTGGGGGAGGGGCCATTAGGCTAAGCCATGAGGGCAGGGCCACCTGAGGTCTCCCTTTGGAATGGGAATGTCTATCCTGTAACTGCCCACCATTGTATTTTGGAAGCACATAACTTGTTTGATTTCGTAGGTGCACAGCAGGAGAGGAATTGCCTGAAGACAAATTGGGACTTAAGCCTCCGCTGTATCTGGTTTAGATGATATTTAGCGGAGACTTTGGACTTTGGCTTTGGAGTTGATGCTGGAACAAGTTAAGGCTTTTGGGGCCGTTGGGATGGAATGAATGTATTTCACATGCCAAAAGAACATGACGTTAGGGGTCTGGAGCAGAATGTCATAGAATATTTGTGAATACCAGTTTTTAGACTAAGACAACAGATGAACCAGATACCATATGCTAGCCCAGGCTGTGCACTGCACAGAGCTGGAAGGGTCCATATGCACCCTTGACAAGACAGCAGGATGTAGCGAGAAAAACTGGGCTCTAGAGAGACCCCTGAGTAGGAATTCAGCCTTACCACTGTGACTTCGGCCCAGTCATTTAGCCTAAGCCTCGATTTCCACATCTATAAAATGGGTATAATTATATATACTTGTGAGCACATGGCTTTACATGGCTGCCTAATAAAGCCTTTCAGGGATTCCTTTCTACAGTATCACCTTATTTTCTGCACACCACCTATCACCATGAGAAATTATTTTATATTTTATGTATACATTTATACCTTTATTTCCTTACCAGAATGACAGTTCTAGGAGAGCAGGAACTTACTTGAATTATTCAAGGCTGTATTTTCAGTGCCTGGCACATCATAGCTGCTCAATAAATATCTACTGAATAAATGAATCGTGAATGAATAAATGGGGACACATGAGGGAAACAGAAGAGCACACAATGGGGATCGTTTTTTTATTTTTAAAAGATTTTATTTATTTATTTGACAGAGAGAGGCACAGTGAGAGAGGGAATACAAGCAGGGGGAGTGAGAGAGGGAGAAGCAGGGGGAGTGAGAGAGGGTCAAGCAGGCTTCCCGCCGAACAGGGAGCCCGATGTGGGGCGGGAGGGAGCCCGATGTGGGGCGGGAGGGAGCCCGATGTGGGGCGGGAGGGAGCCCGATGTGGGGCTCGATCCCAGGACCCTGGGAGGGAGCCCGATGTGGGGCTCGATCCCAGGACCCTGGGAGGGAGCCCGATGTGGGGCTCGATCCCAGGACCCTGGGAGGGAGCCCGATGTGGGGCTCGATCCCAGGACCCTGGGAGGGAGCCCGATGTGGGGCTCGATCCCAGGACCCTGGGATCATGACCTGAGCCAAAGGCAGACGCTTAACGACTGAGCCACCCAGGCGCCCCATGGGGATTGTTTTATTTCTGGCCTCTTATGTGGAGGGAAGGGACAGCTCTAGCAAATAGGCTGCACCCTATGAGCCACATTTTCTGTTCCTGGTATTCTATTTGTTTTCCTTTTGTTGTCTGCATGGCCTTAGTCATTCTTTTTCAACATTCCAACCGGGTCTCAGCAGTGCCACAGGATAATAAATGAAAGGCTGAGGGTCAGAGGACCTCCCACCTCCGAAGATGCCAGGACACTGGTGGAAATAGCTAAGGAGCCGGGAATCCTGCTGGACATGCCCCCTCTGTCCTGAATCAACCTGGGAGCTCCCAGGTAGTTCATCTGAAGAAAGTAGCAATCTCCTCAACACTTCCTTACAAGTCTGAGGATCAAATGACATAATGTATATATAAAAGTCCTCCATAAAGGACCTGACACATAGTAGGTCCTACATGTATGTCTGTACTAGAAACGACCCTAAAACTCCGAGATCCCCGCTCAGTACATATTTTTCCTTCAGAAATTTCTAAACATTACCACTCAGTGATAAACTGTACTTTCTCAGAATTACTGACAGCTCTTGGCCCCGTGGCATTTCCTCTTTTTCAAGGAAACAAAACAAAACAAAATGGTCTCTTCTTTCCCAACATTGTGGCAACTCCGCTCCAGCAGAGAAAATGTAAATTGCCCAGCAAGCAGCCAATCTGAGGTGTCATCTCGTGGTTCTCCCGTAAAGAAGTTAAACAAACAATGGAATGCCTGACCCCTTATTCTGAAGTTTTCCACCTGCTTTGTAATTAAACACCCGTTTATGGCCCTGGGGGAAGCAAGGGTGAGCCTTGAGCCCCGAGCCACTGCAGTCCGTTTGCAAGCAAACTTCTTGGTGGGTCTGACAAGATTCCTCTGAAGAGTCAGGACACCCCACCCATTGTTCCTGGGGCTCTGGGGAGACCCAGACTGATTCATGCCTGTGAGGACGCTGCCCAGACAGCCCACTGGGGGCCAAGAGCACTGTCTCCTAAGCAAATGCAACTTAGAGCAGATGGGCCGCCTTTTAGCCCTGGGGCTTTAGAATTATTTGTAAGCTGTTTTTTTTTTTTACCTTTTAAAATACTTCAGCCTGTTTGATCTTGACAAAACTGCAGGACTCTGCTGGGAAATCTCAAATTCTAAGACTTCAGAAATCCAAGGAAGCTGGGGGTGGGGGCTAGTGAGGTTCTGCAGATTTCACTGGTGGAAACTGCTCCCTGGGGGACCTTGGGGGAAGCTACTTTAAACCCTCCGTGAAATGGGAATAATAATAGTACGCCCTCTCGTGAGTGTAGAACGAGGATTGATTTCTTGGAACAGTGCCTGGCGCATGGTATCATTCAAAAAATACTTCTTTCTCCCTTTTCCCTTTCCTCTGTTTTGCAAAAGGCTATCTTCAGGGATTGAGTAGGAAATACTGGAACATGACTCCTAAAAAAATTAAACTCATGCATGGAGTACAGTGAAAAGAAACTCTCCGTCCTATCACTAACCCTCATTCCCCTCTCAGAGAATGTCAGTTTCTTGCGCATCCATCCAGATGGTCAATAGAGACACACATTTGTATTTGCGTGCACTTTAAAAAAGACAAATGGTAACACACATCATGCTACTATGCCTTAAAAAAAAAATCACAGCTCTATTGAGATATAATTCACATACCACACAAGTCACTCATTTGAAGTGTGCCTTGCTTTCTTATCTATCATTTATCTCAGATAGTTCCACATCAGCATGATTACATCTGGCTCATTCTTTTCTATGACTGCATCTCATTCCACTGTATGGATGTACCATGATTTTATTTATTTACTCCCATATTGCCAGGCATTATGTTTGCCTCCAGCACTCCCATGATAATACCCTTGGACTTGGCTCTTGGTGCATGTCCAAATATTGCTCTGTTTCTCTTCTTGTCCCTATCCCTTTCCTGGGAGATTGGATCTGTTCCTCAGTTATGTCAGTATCATCCCTCACAAACCAACACGTGCACGATGCTTGCAAAATAGATCTCCACATTGTTCGGTTGCTTTTGGCCTATGGTTTTAACATATACTAGGTAACATAGGTTATTACTATTATCGCCACTATTACTGAGACTGAGCATTATGACAGTGGCTTGGCAGGAAAGCAACAGGGACAAATTGGGGGATATTTGTGGCTTAGTTTCAATAGAACACTAATTGTCTACTAGTTGTCGAGGCTGGGTTTGGCAAGAGATAATCATGGACACATCATGCAGGTTGTAAAGCCCATTTCTCTCCACTTCCAATCCCCCTGCACTTAGAGATGAACTTACATGGGCTTGCATAAAACTTATCCTTAGTTACTGGAACAGTTCTCCTAGATAACCCAAGGCTGAAATGAAGACTCCTGAGAACCTGTCTGACAAGGGACCAGGGGTGTTTTTCAGTCTGTTTTAGAATAACCAACAGGAAATACTTGCAAGTTTTTGCCACGTGCCAGGCATGACTCTAAGCTCTTTACACATAGTAACTCAGTTGCTCCTTACGACAAGCCTGGGCTGTTACTGTCACAACCACCCCATATTACAGAGGAAGAAACTGAGGCATACAGAGGCTCTACAGCTTGTCCGAGGTCTTCCAGCTAGTGAGGCAGGAAGCCAGCATTTTTGCCTGGGAGTCAAGCTCCTTTACCTCATTAAAGAGACTGCAGGGGCGCCTGGGTGGCTCAGTTGTTAAGCGTCTGCCTTCGGCTCAGGTCATGATCCCAGGGTCCTGGGATCAAGCCCCGCATCGGGCTCCCTGCTCAGCGGGAAGCCTGCTTCTCCCTCTCCCACTCCCCCTGCTTGTGTTCCCTCTCTCGCTGTGTCTCTCTGTCAAATAAATAAAATCTTTAAAAAAAAAAAAAAAAGAGACTGCAGGAGCGGCTTGTTTTGTGTCTAAGTAACGTTGCACAAGAGAACCAGGCCGCGGGCACCACGAGGGGCACACAGAAGACACGAGATATATTACAATTAATGTTCTTATATTATTCCTGAGAGCCACATTCTCCCGCTTGTTAAAATTCTTCATCAGAGGTGTATTCTCTTGAGCCTTAAAGGCTTTGAGGGTACTCCGATGAAACATGCCTGGGCAAAAAGAAAGGATCCCTGGTGGGAGTGAGTTCCCTGAAGGGAGCCAGGCCCGAGGCTGAATTTCTGTGGCCTTGGGCAACCCTCTTCGTCTTCAGTAAGCCTCAGTTTTCTCACCTGAGAAAGTGGGATACTAAGCATGTTGCCGAGGCCTCGTGGACTGTTGTGAACATTGAATAATGACCCTGAAGCCCTCAGCATGGGGCCTGGAGCAGGGAGGCTGTGGAGAGGGGAGGTAAACACATAAACGCTAGAGACTCAATGCTCAGTTTCAACACCGGCCTCTACCATCCACTAGCGGGGCCAAGTCGGGCAAACCACTTCTAAGCCTCAGTGCCTCATCTGTAGAATGGGGCTCTTGATGGGACCTCCCATGAGGACACTGAAATAGTGAAATGAGATACATCTGCAGGGTGCCTACCAGTACGGAGGAGAGTCAGGCATGGCTATCTTTGTTGTCTGGATTTTGTTTTTAATGCTTGTGTCAGTAAGGGTGCTCCAGGGAGACCCTCCTCAACCCGCTGGAGTAGTTTGCTTGGGCTGCCTAACGAAATACCACAGCCTGGGAGGTAAGACTGGGGGGCTTCGACAACAGAAATTCATTTCTCAGTCTGGAGGCTGGAAGTCCCAAGATCAAGGTGTTGTCAGGTTTTATTTCTCCTGAGCCTCTCTCCTTGGCTTGTCAGTGATGACCTTCTCCTCACGTGGTCTTTCCTCTGGGTGCACACGTCCCCGAAGTGTGTCCTCATCTCCTCTTATAAAGACACCAATCAGATTGGATTAGGGACCACCCTAAAGGCCTTATTTTAACTACTTGTTTTTGTTTTGTTTTGTTAAAGACCCAGTCTCCAAAAGCAGTCACATTCTGAGGTACTGAGGGTGAAGGCTTCTGCATGTGACTTGGGGAGGGACACAGTTCAGCCCATAACAATGGTGTAACATCAACTCACAAGGATTGCTTTGAAGATTAAGGAAACGAG
The DNA here is from genome assembly GCF_029215605.1 of Mirounga angustirostris. NCBI lineage: Eukaryota > Metazoa > Chordata > Mammalia > Carnivora > Phocidae > Mirounga > Mirounga angustirostris. Next base: position 136,989,111 of record NW_026991709.1, on the reverse strand, counting down.
GCACAGGGCAGGTTTGGGCCAGTGTCTGCACACAATAGGCGCTCAAGAAATGCTACTTTCTTTCCGTCCTCTTGAAAACCCTTCAAAATTGTACCAAATGATGAGTTTGGTCCTCAGCTGGGGGCAACCATTAGAAGGGAATTTGGAGGACTGATGGGAATCCTTGCCAGCTGGAAAAGACAAGTGTTCCTTTCCAGGGCTTGCCAAAGTAGTGGTCCTCCAACTCGACCATGCATCTGAATCCTCTGGAGGGCTTATCAACACCAGGAGTGTGGAGTCAGTAGGTCTTAGACCGAGGATGGGCATTTCCAACAAGTTCCCAGGTGCTGCTGCTGGTGGGTGTTGGGCGGACATATTGAGAACCGCAAGCTAGAATATTCCTTGTGCATCAGAAGGTATGGATTACTAACAATGGGTGGGGATGAGGAGGGAGGGAGGGAGGGAAGGCTCCAGGCAATAAATAATGCCTTACCTAGGTGTCCTGGGCTGCATTCTGAGATATCCTGCGTGATGAACCCAGGTCTATGCCCTATGTCTCCACTGTCCCCCAAGGACAGGACTGAGGAAGATTTTCCAAGCACTTTGCAAGAAGTTAACCTGGCTCAGCTTCGGTGCCCTCCTTTGCTGTCTGGGTCCCTTCCTCCACCTGGTCCGCGCTGGAGGCAGCCCCAGCAGCGCTCCCCAGGTTGCTGCAGGCTCAAGGAGAAGACAGGTTCACAGGGAGGGGCTGGTCCCTTCCCAAAGCCACAGCTCCCCCGGGAGGGAACGAAGCCCAAAGCCTGAGCCTCTAGGAATGTCAGCTTTTTCCACAGAGTAGACTGGATGATGTGAGGAGGGAAGGATTTTCTCCTTCTCATTTAAGTACTTTTTATATGTCTAAAGATGTTTTATGGAAACAAATTGTACCTGATAAAGTGCCAGCATTAATCCATTTGATGTGTTTAAGGGAAGCATTTTCATAGCAACAGATCATGTTAATGTAATGCTGATGGATAAGAAATGGCAGAGGATAATTTCAAAAGATCTTTTTTTAACACGATGAGAAAAAAGAGAGGGTGACTTCCCATTTTATTTTTCCCTGTAAGTGTATCTTTAATCCTAATAGTATTTGCTGAAATAGTGTTTGGGCTAAAATCCAAAGGGAGCTTTCAGAGCTGGGCAATTTCTTTTTACATCTGCTTCACTGACTCAGCCATCAGACAAGCAATTCAGTTCAATAAACATTTATTGAGCCCCTACTGTGTGTCAGGCACTCCGCTGCCTTCTAAGGAGCTCACAGGTGAGACAGGAACCCAACAGATGGCAATGATTCATTGTTTTATTAAATAAATCATTACTGAAGGCCCTGGTCTCCGTCGAGCTCCGCAATAAGGAAGCACACCATCGACTTAACTTGTACTAAAACCTTGAAAATTTTTATATTTTTAAAGGCATGTCTATCCTCATGAAGTCCCTGAACATCATCTTCACTGAAGGAAGCACAGAATTACATTTTTAAAGGTGTTCTGGATTCAGGTTAAAGTTTAAGGGGGCTCTGGTTTAGAGTACTTGGATGCATTTTGATTCGTTGTTGTTTTTTTTTTTAAAGCAACAAGTTGGGCCCCTGGGTGGCTCAGTCATTAAGCATCTGCCTCCGGCTCAGGTCATGATCTCAGGGTCCTGGGATCAAGCCCTACATTGGGCTCCCTGCTCCCACTCCCCCTGCTTGTGTTCCCTCTCTCACTGTGTCTCTGTCAAATAAAATCTTAAAATATATATATACACACATATATATGTATATGTGTATGTATGTATATATGTCTATCTATCTATCTATATATCTATATATAGATGGCATGCTCCCTGGGGACAGCCCACAGCCCTGAGTGCGCTCGTGGGAGGGCAAGATTGAGACTCTCATCCATCATGGGTGGTTTGGACAGAAGAACAGGCCGAGGCCAAGCTGACCTGGAAGGGACAAGGGTGTGTTCCAGGTGAGGGCTCTCAAAGTTGGGCTTGTGGTCATGTGTAAAAGCAGGGCTAGGGCTCTGATTTAGTCAAGTTACACCAAGAAACTTTGAAAAGCAGCCAGCAGAATGGAGAGGAAAGGGGGAGTGAGTGAGAAGAGAAAGGGGAGAGTGAAGAGGAGGAGGGGACAGAGAAAGGTCACTGTGGAAATAATGTCTGTTTCATCTTCCTTTGGGATTGAACTTCATATTGGCAGAAAAGCCACCTTCTAGAGACAGCCCCCAAAGGTCGGGGTTCAATGGTCTCCCCTTCATAGTGGGGTATGTGCATATTCATGTCCAGTGAAAAATGTTTCCAATCTTTTAAGTAGTCCCTACACCCAACATGGGGCTCTAACTTATGACCCCGAGATCAAGAGTCACATGCTCCACTGACTGAGCCAGCCAGCGCCCTTTTCCAATTTTTTTTAAAAGATTTTATTTATTCATTTGAGAGAGAAAGAAGTGAGAGAGAGCAAGAGCAGGGGGGAGAGGGAGAAGCAGGCTTCCCGCCGAGCCTGGAGCCCGATGCAGGCCTTGATCCCAGGACCCTGGGACTATGACCCAAGCTGAAGGCAGATGCTCAACCAACCGAGCCACCTGGGCACCCCAGCCCTTTTCCAATCTTTATGACACGGAGTCATTATTTTTGAATTAGCACTGGGGGCTTTTGAGAGTTACCAGACGGAAAGGATTTGTTTGGTTAAGAAAGCTTGTTGTATCATCCTTTCATTTTCTAGTGACCCTTCAACCACTCCAGGAGCTTAGGCCAGAGCTACCGTAGGGTGTCTTGCAAAGAAAGAATTGCCATCCTGAACACCCAGAATGGAATTGCCCTATAAAGCTCTGACCCTCCACCCTAAGGTATGTCTAGGGTGGGTGGCTCATTTCCCTTTTCCTTTAGTCATTGCCGGCCCCACCCCCACCCCACCCAACCCATTCAAATGCCAGGTTAGTTCCTTCCTATTTTGTGAGTAGTTATGTCGCTAGATGCTGTGGGCACACCGGGTCAGATTTGTGGGGAACACAGAACTGCCAGCTAGGGTGTTCTCCTCACTGGACCACTGGGTTGGGAGGGGCCGCGTGGCTGAGCATTGCAGAGGGAGGGGGGCAGGAGCACAGCTGGTGGGAGGGGGGCCGGGGCAGATTCCGGGACTGCACAGAATCCAGTAGTTTGGAATGGAGCAGGTAAAGGCAGGGGCTGGGGTGGCTGTGGAGGCCTCAGGTCCTAGAGAAAGCAGAGGGAAGAATGGGAGGGTTTACTCAAGGACAGAATTAGATTTTGCATTTCAGAAAGAGCCTTCTGCTTGTGTCTTGGAGACGGAATGGGACAGAGGCCATTCAGAAGGAGGAAATCCAGGAGAGGTTTTGAGAGACTTGTTAGAGGTTGAAGGTGCTACCATTTCCACAAATGTTGTATTTTTAAAAGGACCCCATGGCGAGAGTGATGCTCCACGAAGAGAGGAGCCCCTCATGATGGCATCCTATGCACCCGGAGAGACGTTTGCCAGCCTGGCCACCCTCCCTGCGGCTGAAACCACACTGGAGACCCTGTTTCCATTGGGAAGAACAGCAGTGAGGAGAGGGGGTGGGGAGGACAACAGATAGGAGTGGAGACTGCCAGGCGGGGGGGGTGCCAGAGAAACGTGGACGGAGACCCTGGGAGTGCCTTGGGCAGTGGTGCCCAACGAGCCGTACACTGGGCTCGCTGGGGGAATGCCTGATGCCGACACCCCAGCCTAGACCAACTAGATAAACATTTCTAGGACAGCGCCGGGCATCAGCCTTTTTCAGGCTTCCACGAGGATTCTGACATGCAGCCAAGATTGAGAACCACCGCCCTCAACCGGTGATCCTCAAAGTGTGGTCCGTGGACCGGCAGCATTGCCATCACCTGGGAGCTGGTCAGGTTCCCCCCCCTTAAGACCTGCTGAATCAGAATCTATATTTTATTATTTTTTAAAAAGATTTTATTTTTCAGAGAGGGAGAGCGAGTGAGCACAAGCAGTGGGAGCTGCAGGCAGAGACAGAGGGAGAAGCAGGCTCCCTGCCGAGCAAGGAGCCCCATGTGGGACTCGATCCCAGGACCCTGGGATCATGACCTGAGCCGGAGGCAGATGCTTAACCGACTGAGCCACCCAGGCGTCCCAAGAATCTGCATTTTACCAAGATCCCACTACCAAGTATGACGGCTATCATACTGACTGCACATTGGAATCGCTTGGGGAGCTTTCAAGAAAACATCTCAGTGCCTGGGTCCCACCTCTACAAGTTCTGATGTGTTGGGTTTGGCATGTGGGAGGGGCAACGGGACTCTTTAAAGCTCCCCAGATGATTCCCCAGGGCAGCCAGGGTGGAGAAGTGGTATGAAGTCCAGCAATTCTACCAGCGTTCTCCATGGCCTCAAAATGAAGAGAGGAGGGTGGGGCCTAGGACTCTGTAAACACAGACCCTTAACACTAAATGCAAAGTTAATTTGGAAATGTTATTACGAGCTTAAAATACTTGAATGGGATCTGTGTCCTTTGCAGCAAATCAGTCCTGGAACTGAAATTCCTGAGGATGCAGAGCAGCCAGAATATTCAGCTGGAAGTACGTTCCACCCTGTCTGTTACGTCTGACGCCATTCAGGGCATGCTGGGGTGCGTGCCTAAGCGTGTGCATCTGCGCAATGGGCTTGGCAGCAGCAGGTTAGCGAGGGGGGCCCCGCAGGGCAGGCAGCCTCTAAGACGGCCCCGGGATCCTCGCTTTTGTTCAGGCCGTGGTTTCCGCCCCTCGAGCCTCTGCCGGACCTGGTGACCAGCTTCTAACGAAGAGAACATGGCAGAGTGATGGGATGTCACTTCTGAGGTTAGGTTACAAGAGGACTGACTCCCATCCCTGTTTCTCAGAGCCCTCGTTGTGAGGAAAGCAAGCTTCCACGTTGTGAGTGGTCCTGTGGGAGGCACATGGGGCAAGGTCCTAAGTCACAGGGGTGAGCCCGACCACGGCCACTCCCCGGTCAAGCCTGGCGGTGACTGCAGCCATGTGAGAGAGCCTGAGTCCCGTGTGGCACCTAAACTCAAAAGCCACACAGCATCACTTCTACTGGGTCCCACGGTTTGGAGCAGGCCAGAAGCCAGTGGGTCAAGGGGAGGCAAACACGTCCTACCTCTCACTGGGAGGAGTGTCGGTCTCATTGTAAGAGTATTTGGGATGGGATATATGTGTGTGTGTATATGTATACTTATGTGTATAAATATATGTATACACATACACATGTCTATATCACTGCATGGCTCTAAACCCCCCTGAGGAACTCTTCAGATTACAATCAGGGTCTGTGTGCAAGATGAACAGCTCCCACAGAGCAGCCCCTTCCACCAGCACTGATCGGTTCTGATCAGAGCCTTCGGTCTTATATTTACATAGTTTATCCATCTTTGCAAAATGCAATCGGTCACCAAGTATCAGTGCTCCTATTATCACTACTATCATCGGACGAGCCCAGGGAGGGATGAGGAACAGTATTCCTGGCATCGGCCTTTGGATAAAGACAGATCTGGGTTGGAATCTCAGGATGACCCCAGAGACCGGTTCAACCTTATTAACAGCAATCTCTTGGAGTCTGTTTCCTGATTTGTAAACATGGGGATTATAATACCTACCAGGGGGGTTGTTGTAAGCATGCAGGGAATCTACGAAGCCTCGAGGTCATGATCAGAGTGAAATAATGGCAGGGTCAGTTAGGAAATGCCCTTCCTTTGACCAAGCTGGGAGGAGGGCTTGGGCCAAACAGTCCCGGCTCTCCCAAAGGCAGCCGGGGCGGGGTTGGGGGCGGGGAGGGGGGAAAATGCCTGAAGCCTCTTGGGGCCTGGGCTAACTGAGTCTAAAGGGTTAAGGTCTGAATTCAGAAGCAAAGGGCAGAGGGGAAGGCCAGGAGGGAGGTGGGCTGGCCTGGGCACTATTAGCATGCAGCTGGTAAATGCTGCCCCCTGATCCAGGCTCAGCTGTTACTCCTCCCAGAGCCGAGGTTGAAGGATGAAAAACAGCGGGCAGAACTGTTGGTGGAAGGGGTCTCTCTGTGGGAGCTGTTCCATCTCGCACAGCCCTGATTTAAATCTGAGGAGGAGCCCCTGGAGGGGGGTTTGTGAGCCATGCAATGCTAATTAACTCCATTGTTATATTTTGTTTTCAACATTAGATTCCCTCTAGTATTGGAGCACTTCTTTCTCTTGCAAGAATTTTAAATCTTGCTCCTGTGTACAAAAGTCTATGCCAATATCTTGGGCAGAGGGGCCTGGAAGTAGAGACTGCAGAATTTTCTGGGTGAAGATTTGGGTGGAGACTGGTTTCAATCAAGTGAGAAGTTGATAACCACCATAACCAGAATCTTCTTTCAATTTTTCATTCTATTTAAACCACTCTTCAGCTTCCTCAGTTAGCTTATATTTTAATGGCTAAGACTTTTTCTTTTAAAGAAAGAGAGGAAGGAAAAAACCAACAAACCAATGAACTAAACTTTGGGAGAATGGAAGCCACGTGAAGGGGCTGATCAGCTTATGCCAAATTCCCTGCAAAAGCAATTCCAGAAAATTCAAGCTCTCTCTGCCAAATGCCTGGACTAGTCTGGGAGCCAAGAAGGAAAGGAGGGACCAGATGTGAGAAATCTTGGCAGGAAGCCCTGGTTGGTTGGGCAGAATCAATTTTCCCAACTTGATCTGATCCCAGAGAGGATCGGGTGATTCAAAAGCTAGTCAGGAAGACAATTGTTCCAGGGCCTTCTGGGTTACTCATAACTCATGCCCTGACTCATCAGGCTGGATGCGCTCCAGGCAGAGGGAGTGAGAAGCTCAGGGTGAGCCCGCAGAACTGGCCGCCCAGCCAGGGGCAAACCCAGAGCCCAATCTAGACGACAGGGCCTGTGGAATCTGGATTTCTGTCCACAGAGCAAAAGATCTGTGCGGTTTGAGGCTGGTAGTGACCCCCCTCCCTACCCTCCAAGGCTGAGTTGAGAGGGAGCCCATGCATTCTGATAACTGAGTGGCGTCCTGAAGTGGGTATAGCTCAGCTGTTCCCGATCGGGGGCGTTTATTGTGCATAGGAAATAAGAGCGTGGCCAGGGTATCTCTGTGACGAAGGGTGACAGGGAGATGCTTTAGACCTGAGCTGTAGGGCATGGTAGCCGCCAGCCACCAACAGTGTTGGAGCACTTGAACTACGGCTAGTCCAGCTGAGACTCGCCAGGTTCCAAAGACTTAGTATGAAAAAAGTTTCACAATTGTGTTGATACAGGCTGAAAGGATATATTTTTGGATATACGGAGTTAATTATTAAAAACAATTTCGTTTTTCTTTCCTGTTTTGAATGTGGCTACTAGAAAAGTTGAAATTATGTATGTGACTCATATCTGTGGCTCACCTTTTGTTTTCTTGGAAGGACTCACTGCTTTAGACACATTCAAGTCTCATCTCTCCTAAGGCAGAGCGATGAAGAACACGGGCTCTGGACCCTGACTGTTTAGGCCGAAATCCCCAATCTGCCATTATCTGGCTGCAAGGTTTGGTTAAGTCAGATCAAGTCCCCATGCTTCAGTTTCCCCATGTCTAGAATGCGGCTACTGCTAACATACAGGCAGGTGAAGCTTCGATAAAACGGACTCGAAGCACGTAGAGCAGTGGCTGACACACAGTAGGCGTTTAATACATAGTCGCCTTATTATCTACTCTTCAGTTTCTCTTAACATCAAGAGACAGACAGGGAGGGGTGGGGGAGAGCAGGGCATGAAAGTGTTGCTCTTGGTATCCATCTTCAACCCATTAGTCCCCCCATATTAACCAGTGAGAAGAAGCACCCTCCTCACAACGATTTCATTTGCAAATTTGGAAACTGCATTCAGAGAGGCCGACTTTCTTAGTAAGGCAGAATAAGTCAGCCAGCTCAGAATGGACACTTGAATTTCTGCCTTGAAACGGGAAGGCATGGGTTCAGGTGCAAAGAAGAATATCTGACTCAGTAGCAGAAGACTTGCTCTAACTCCTGCTGTTTGACCCTAATGAGATTCTTATCCTCTCTGGGCCTCAGGTTCCTCACCTCTACACAAAGCTCTCTGGGAACCCTTTCAGTTCTCTTACATCAGTTAGAGAGTTGACATGGTTTTCATGAGTACCTACTAGGTACCTGCCACTGTGGGAACACCAAGGAGTCCGTATGGAGCTTCCAGTCCAAGAGGGAAAACATGTAGCTATTAATGACATAGTGATGCAATTTAAATTACACACACACACACACACACACACACCAACAAATGGGAAAGAAAAATATAGGAAGCTGGGTAGGGTCATACCAGTCAGGGGACCTAACTAAGTTGGAAGAATCAGGGCTTTTCTGTTTATGTTGAGACATCATGTGAATAGAAAGGGGGGAGAGCTTTGCAGGCAAAGGGAATAGAATGGACCTAGGTCCTGAGGTGCCAGAGATGGAGAGAAAGGTTAGGCAGGGAGGGCACATGAAGTAAGTGTGTCAGGCAATTTTTTGTGTCACCTTGGTTAGGCTAGAATGGCCAGTTTGTGTGGCCAAACACTAGTCGAGATGTTGCTGTGAGAATTTGTAGATGTGATTAACATTTACAATCAGTAGAGTCTGAGTAAAGCAGATTACCCTCCATAACATAGGTGGGCCTCATCCAATCAGTTGAAGGCCTTGAGAGCAAAAACTGAGGTTTTCTGGAAAAGAAACTGAGGTTTTCTGTCTCATGACTTTAACATAGAAATCCTGTTGGCGGGGCCATGCTCACTCTGAAAGCTCTAGAGAAGAATCCAAGCCATGCCTTTCTTTTAGTTTCTGGAATTGCTGGCAATCCTTTTATTCCTTAGCTGATTTGCACACACATCACTCCAGTCTCTATTGCTCTTGTCATATGGCATCCTCCCTGTGTGTCTTTGTCTCATCTGTTCTTAGAAGGACACAAGTCATACTGGATTAGGGTTCATTCTACTTCAGCATCTTAACTGGATTATACCTGTAAGGACCCTACTTCCATAAGAGATCATATTCACAAGCACTAGGTTAGGACTTGAACATATCTTTTTGGGGCACATAATTTAGCCTACCACATAACTTACCAACTTTTTAGGTAAAATCATACCCCATATTTAGGGACACATTTACCATTCTCCAGAAATCATTGTTTAAAAACAACAGAAATATAATCATTTAGGGACTCAGAACATCATATAACTTACTTGACTCAACAATGTCTAAAAGGTGGACTTCTGGGATGCTCGGGTGGTTCAGTTGGTTAAGCGGCTGCCTTTGGCTCGGGTCATGATCCCAGGGCCCTGGGATGGAGCCCCGCATGGGGCTCCCTGCTCAGCGGAGAGTCTGCTTCTCCCTCTCCCTCTGCTCCTCCCCCGTGTTCATGCTCTCGTGCGGTCTTAAATAAAAATCTTAAAAAAAAATAAAATGTGGACTTCTGATAACAATTGTAATTGATCCCTATTTTAGCTGAACTTCACTTTAATGAATATCAAAACAAAGTCTTTGCAATTTTAGTCGGTCACTGAGCAAATTGTCCTCTTGTTTCTGAATCAGCATTGTAAGTGATTCGATGCGGCACCAGCCAGGTCTGGGATTGCTAATTAGCCTGGAGCCATGTTCACTGTAAACCCCTAAGGCCTTGGCTGGAAACTAAACAGTAGAAAGATGCCTCAAAGTTTCCTTCCCTTCTGAGAGGGAGCAAAAGTTTTGTCTGTTTACTCCTGGGTAGTATGTACTCTGCTTCTAGCTCTCCCTCATGGCCTTAAGGTCATCTATCTGAGGAGGAGATTTTTAGTATCTTTTTAAAAACTCATCTTCAATCTGCTTGAACAGTTTTATTAGAGCATAAAATAAAGTTTTCTTTTTCCATATCACAAACCAAGTTTGTTTTTGGTTGATGTTAACCTAAATACTTTATATATAATTATTTCACATAATCCTCACAATGACTGTCATTTGGCTATCAGTATTAGCCACAATTATAGATAGGAAACTGAGTTAGAGCTGTAATTTGCTGATGGTCACTCGGCCAGTGAGTGGTAAAACTGGCATTTGAACACAGGCTTACAGGACTTTATTCCTGATCTAATCACGACTTTACTGCCACTTCCTCTATGCCCAAGGTCTCAACTGGTGGCTCACGGACCTAGCCCATTCAGTAGAGGAGTGTTGGGCAGTGGAATTTTTTTTAATTTGAATAATTTTTGGCAAGCTTTTTACCTTCTGGTTCATTTATTAAAAGATTTTTAAGGGCACCTGGGTGGCTCAGTCAGTTAAGCATCCGACTCTTGATTTCAGCTCAGGTCATGATCTCATGGGTTGTGAGATCGAGCCCTGAGTTGGGCTCAGTGCTCAGCAGGGAGTCTGCTTGAAGAAGATTCTCTCTCTCTGCTCCTTCCCGCACTTGTGCTCTCACTCTCTAAAATAAATAAGTAAATCTTAAAAAAAAAAAAAAAATTTTAAAGTACTCTCCACATCCAATGTGGGGCTTGAATTTATAACCCTGAGATCAAGAGTCCCATGCTCTACCAACTGACGCAGCCCCTTCTAGTTCATTCTAATTCCTATTTTCTTACACTGTTACACATTTATGCTTCACTCAGGAGTACATCTGATTTTGCCTCTGTCTACTCTTACATGCTATTGCAAGAGTTTAATGGTTTTTTCCTCTGTTTTTTCTCCCGTTTATTTCAAGGCCTTGTTGAATGTGAAGCACTACATATTTCCACTTGAATTCTGTAAATTTGTGACAACTATAATCACTATAGTTATAGCCACTCCTGATTTATAGATATGTTCACTGATGAGAAGGCATTTTCATTTTGTCAGATGCCATGCCTATTTTTTTAAATTTATTTTTTATTCTTATGTTAATCCCCATACATCACATCATTAGTTTTAGATGAAGTGTTCCATGATTCATTGTTTGTGCATAACACCCAGTGCTCCATGCAGAATGTGCCCTCCTCAATACCCACCAGCCATGCCTATTTTTAATTTGAATAATCTGTCATAGAACCATCTACTTCTTTAGCTAGATTTTAAAGGACAGGACAGGAACTTGGGGGATAATGTTTGGATTAAGTAGCTAGTATCCCACACAAGTGGGACTTTTACATACAAAAATATGTAACCTGTGAAAATGAATAAAAGGGAACCTCATTTAGAGTGGATTCAGGAGGCCAGAAGGGGGGAGCTCTCATAAGCCCACCACAAGTCCTCAAATGAGGACCAGGCAGGGAGAGAAGGACCTTGCGTTCCCCATAGGAAGAAGCCTATCTATACTTCACTACTCCAGCAGGAGGAACAAAGGTTTTCTCCCCGCCTGGCAACAGCCCAGCCAATGAGAGACTGTCACAACTCAGCCAATGAAAAGCCACTAGACTTAGAACTCCCAATTTACTCCAGGGCACTTTTGTTTATAAGAGGCTCCCACTCCTTTTTCTATAAAAGAGCGTTCCTCTCCTTTGCTTCCCAGACTTGCCTATGGTTTTGCCATAGTTTGCATGTTCCAAATAGCAATTCTCTGCTATTTCCAAATAAACCCATTTTTGCTGGTGAGATAACTGACAGTTTTATTTTTAAGGTTAACATACCTTATATAACAGTCTTAAATATGGCTTGATATTGGGAAACTGGTGTGAAACTACTTTTTAAGTTCATGGAGTTGTCTTTTCAAGCCCACAAACTGGGACTGTTCAAACTGTCCCCCAACCCACCCCAAAGGGGAACAAAAGAGTTTGGTTTGGTGTGGCTTAAAAATAAACAACTCCTCGGGACACCTGGGTGGCTCAGTCAGTTAAGCGTCTGCCTTCGGTGCAGGTCATGATCCCAGGGTCCTGGGATCGAGTCCCACATTGGGCTCCCTGCTCAGCAGGGGGCCTGGTTCTCCTTCTGCTGGCTGCTCCCCCTGCTTGTGCTCTCACACACACTCTCTCTCTCTCTGGCAAATGAATAAAGTCTATAAATAAATAAATAGAGTCAATAAATAAATAAATAAATAAATAAATAACTCAAGTTCAAAGATCTTCTGCTTCCATAATACCAAGTGCCTTACGTCAAGTAGACCATTCTCTGTATATTACATAACATATAGTTCCATTCTAGCTCTCTATAGGTTTGATATAGGTTAATGATTGATTACTGGCTTAATTCATGTGGGAAGGGTATCTGGAAAGCCCCAAGTTCTAAAACACTTCTCAGAATGAAACTGCCTTTGAAAGCCATGATAGTGATGTGTAGAAAAGAAGATGTTAGGTATCTACAGAAGGGGCTCAAGGCTCCCTACAAATACCAGGAAAAGCCATACAATCAACCCAATCCAGAGGAGAAGTCATGTTTCATAATTGCTGTTAAGTTCCCGGCCAAGTGGTCTTCATGTCCTTCACAAGTCCAATCATGTTTCCACAGGGCTCTGAGTGAAAGTTACTTCCAAAATTTAAGCCACATACTTTTCCTTGCCAGTTACACTAAAAATCAAACCAAAGACTAATCAGCTTCTTCCCTTGACAAAACACATTTAATATCTCATTAGCTTTGGAAAGCTTCACAGCAAATCGGCATTAATGGACACTCTAGAAAGAGCATTATTGTCTTTCTGTCTAAATAGCTACTGACACTCTTTGTTCTTCCCTTCTTCTTTTTGGACAGTGCACTCTGCATAGCAGCTTTATAAAAGGAGTGTGTGGTGGTATTAGTCACCTTCTTCTTTCCATCCTGCAGCTGGGGTAGACAAATAGGCTGTCAGACCACTGCATTTCCTTACACTGCTCTGTCTTCAAGTGATACTGTGGAAAATTAACTTGAAATATCATCAAGAACATTTTTTGCTACTTTTAATTCCAGGTACAGGAGTTATGCCTCATTGTACTGACTCATTTCAAACACCTGGCTCCATTCCAGCTGTCAGATGAAGAGTAACTGCTTAGCAATAACTCTTTTGCACATAGCTACTGCAAAATAAAACCAGTGTAAGGAGATCTCAATTTCAGAGATTCCTTCAAATCTAGGAGTTTCCATCCAGGGGAGATGCACCACTACACTTTAAGAAAATGTACTAAAAGTCAGACTCTTCTCTAAAAAATAGCAAAATGAAAAGCAAGAAATTCCAAGTTAAGAGCTAGAATGGAGAGGAACCTACTAGGGTCTGGGTGAGTAGGTGGTGTTGTTGTTGTTGTTGTTTTCTCATAGTGGCCACTAGAAAAGAATCATCACAGATTTGGGAACCACTAGGAGAAACCCAACAGGCCAGCCCCCTATCACCAAAGAGCATGGTGTCTACTCCATCTCCATTCAATTTAATTCACAAGTTTTTAGCAGAGTTTAATATGTCCAGATCATCATGCCTGTTGTTCTAAAATTCTTTAGAGAATTTTCTCTTTAGAGAAAAATACACGATGCTCTCAGTCACACATTTCAGCAAACTGTAACTCTTGGAAGGGATGGCAGGGCAGCTTCCACAGAAGGAAGATAAAAGGAACTTCTGCTGGAAGCATGTTGCTACAGTTGTAAAACGGGCTGCTAACACCATCTTTTATGGTATCCAATTCCTAGTAGTTCAAAGTTCATAAGATTAAAAACACACACACACACACACACACACACAAAAACCCAACAACAAAAAACGAGTTTACAAGATAAATTTCTATTTAAATTTGGGGCAGGAAAAATTTTGTCTTTCCACGTAATCTCATATGCTTCCTTTTCATGTATAGAAGAAACTGTGTTTGCAACATAAAGCTAAACTTACTATAGAAGTGCAATAATAAACTACTCCAGCTATTTGGCAATGCCTATTTTTTGTTCATTTTATTTAACTTGTTTTCTTATTATTTTTCTTAAAGATTTTATTTATTTATTTGAGAGAGAGCGAGCAGAATTGGGGGAAGGGGCAGAGGGAGAGGGAGAAGCAGATTCCCCGCTGAGCAGAGAGCCTGACATGGGGCTCGATCCCAGGACCCTGGGATCATGACCTGAGCTGAAATTGGATGCTTAACCGACTGAGCCACCCAGGCACCCTTGTTTTCTTATTATTTTTATAAGGTATTTTCATGTGATTTAATATCATGAGCCATTCCCCACCCCCCAACCCCCCTTTTGGGCATAGAGTACTTTACTTAAAAAATTACTCCAATTAAAACAAGTTACCACCACACACCTATTAGATGACTAAAACTGGCATCTTTTTTTTAAATAAAGATTTTATTTATTTATTTGACAGATAGACAGAAGAGCACAAGCAGAGGGAGTGGCAGAGGGAGAGGGAGAAGCAGGCTCTGCACTGAGCAGGGAACCCGATGCGGGACTCGATCCCAGGACCCTGAGATCATGACCTGAGCCGAAGGCAGATGCTTAACTATCTGAGCCACCCAGGCGCCCTAAAACTGGCATCTTTTCTGACCATAATGCCATGAAACTAGAAATCAACCACAAGAAAAATCTGGAAAGAACAAAAATATATGGAAGTTAAATAATATTCTATTTTTTAAAATTAACATATAATGTATTATTTGTTTCAGGGGTACAGGTCTGTGATTCATCAGTCTAACACAATTCACGGTGCTCACCGTAGCACATACCCTCCCCAATGTCCATCACTCAACCATCCCATCCCTCCCACCCCCTCCACTCCAGCAAACCTCAGTTTGTTTTCTGAGATTAAGAGTCTCTTATACTTTGTCTCCCTCTCTGGTTTTGTCTTGTTTCATTTTCCCCTCCCTTCCCCTATGATCCTCTGCCTTGTTTCTCAAATTCCCCATATCAGTGAGATCATATGATACTTGTCTTTCTCTGATTGACTTATTTTGCTTAGAATATGGAGGTTAAATAATATTCTATTAAACAATGAATAGGTCAACCAAGAAATCAAGGAAGAAACAAAAAATTACACGGAAAAAAATGAAAATGAACACACAAAGGTCCAAAATCTTTGGGATGCAACAAAAGCAGTTTTTTTTTTTTTTTTAATATTTTATTTATTTTTTGACAGAGAGAGAGACAGCGAGAGAGGGAACACAAACAGGGGGAGTGGGAGAGGGAGAAGCAGGCTTCCTGCTGAGCAGGGAGCCCGATGTGGGGCTCAATCCCAGGATCCTGGGATCATGACCTGAGCCAAAGGCAGACGCTTAATGGCTGAGCCACCCAGGCACCCCAACAAAAGCTCTAAGAGGGAAATTTATAGTAATACAGGCCTACTTCGAGAAAGAAGAAAAATCTCAAATAAGCAATCTAACCGTACACCTAAATGAGCTAGAAAAAGAACAAACAAAACCCAAACTCAGCAAAGGGAGGGAAATAATAAAGATTAGAGCAGAAATAAATGATATCAAAACTAAAAAACCAATAGAACAGATCAATGAAACCAGGAGCTGGTTCTTTGAAAAGATCAACAAAATTGATAAACCTTTATCCAGACTCATCAACCAAAAAAAAAAAAAGAGAGGACCCAAATAAACAAAATAACTAATGAAAGAAGAGAAATAAAAACCAGTGCCACAGAAATACAAACAATTGTAACAGAATATTTTGAAAACTTATAAGCCAACAAATTAGACAACTTAGAAGAAATGGATAAATTCTTAGAAACATATAACCCACAAAAACTGATGCAGGAAGAAATAGAAAATTTGAACAGACCAATTACCAGCAATGAAATTGAATCAATAATAATAAAACTCCCCAAAACCAAAAGTCCAGGCAGCTTCACAGGCAAATTCTACCAAATATTTATTTTCTACCAAACATTTAAAGAAGAGTTAATATCTATTCTTCTCAAACTATTCCAAAAAATAGAAGAGGAAGGAAAACTTCCAAATTCATCCTATGAGGCCAGGATTACCCTGATTCCAAAACCAAATAAAGACACCACAAAAAAAGAGAACATCAATATTTTGTTGAGGATATTAACAAACCAAATCCAATAATACATTAAAAAAAGCATACACCACAATCAAGTGGAATTTATTCTTGGGATACAAGGGTGGTTCCATATTCATAAAACAATCAACATGATACATCACATCAGTAGGAGACAAGATAAAAACTGTATGACCATTTCAATAGATGCAGAAAAAGCATTCAACAAAGTACAACATCCATTCATGATAAAAACCCTCTGCAAAGTAGGTCTAGGTGGAACATACCTCAATATAATAAAGGCCTTATATGAAAAACCCACAGCCAACATCATATTCAATGGGGAAAAACGGAAAGCTTTTCCTGTAAGGTCAGGAACAAGACAAGAATGTCCATGCTCACCCCTTTTACTCAGCACAGTACTGGAAGTCCTAGCCACAGCAATTATACAAGAAAAAGAAATAAAAGGCATCCTAATTGGTAAGGAAGAAGTAAAATTCTCACTATTTGCAGATGACATGATACTCTATATAGAAAACCCTAAAGACTCCACCAAAAAACTACTAGAACTGATAAATGAATTCAGTAAAGTCACAGGATACAAAATCAGTATATAGAAATTTGTTGCATTTCTATACACTAATAATGAAGCAGCAGAAAAATTAAGAAAAAATTCCCATTTACAATTGCACCAAAACCAATAAAATATCTAGGGATAAACTTAACCAAAGAGGCAGAAGACCTGTACTGAAAACTATAAAACATTGATGAAAGAAATTGAAGATGACACAAAGAAATGGAAAAACATTCCATGCTCATGGACTAGAAGAATATTGTTAAAATGTCTATATTACCCAAAGCAATCTACATATTTAATGCAATCCCTATAAAAATGCCAACAGCATTTTTCACACAACTAGAACAAGCAATTCTAAAATTGGTATGGAACCACAAGAGACCCTGAATAGCCTAAGCAATCTTAAAGAAAAACAAAACTGGAGGTATCACAATTGCAGACTTCAAGTTATATTACAAAGCAGTAGTAATTAAAGCAATATGGTTACTGGCATAAAAATAGACACATAGATCAAAAGAATAGAATAGAAAACCCAGGAATAAACCCACAATGATATGGTCAATTAATCTTTTTCAAAGGAGGGATGACCACACAGTAGGAAAAAGTCTCTTCAACAAATGGTGCTGGGAAAACTGGACAGCTCCATGTAAAAGAATGAAACTGGACCACTTTCTTTCACCATACACAAAAATAAACTCAAAATGGCTTAAAGACCTAAATGTGAGACCTGAAACCATAAAAATCCTAGAAGAGAGCATAGGCACTAATGTCTCTGACATTGGCCATAGCAACATTTTTCTAGGTATGTCTCCAGAGGAGACAGGGGAAATAAAAGTGAAAATAAGCTCTTGGGATTACTTCAAAATTAAAAATTTCTGCACAGTGAAGGAAACAATCAACACAACTAAATGACAACCTACTGCAAGGGAGAAGATATTTGCAAGCAACATATCCAATAAAGGGTTAGTAGCCAAAATATATAAAGAACTGATACAACTCAACACCCAAAAAACAAATAATCCAATCAAAAAATGGGCTGAAGACATGAACAGACATTTCTCCAAAAAAGACATACAGATCACCAACAGACACATGAAAAGATGTTCAACATCACTTATCATCAGGGAAATGAAAATCAAAAGTACGATGCGATATCACCTCACACCTGTCAGAGAATGGCTAGAATCAAAACCACAAGAAACAGCAAGTTTTGGCAGGGAGGAGAAAAAGGAACCCTCTTGCACTGTTGGTCGGAAAGCAAACTGGCGCAGCCCCTGTGGAAAACAGTATGGAGGTTCCTTAAAAAATTAAAAATAGAATTATCCTACAATCCAGCAATCATACTACTGGGTATTTATCCCCCAAATACAAAAATACTAATTCAAAGGGATATATGCACCCCTATGTTTATTGCAGCATTATTTACAATAGCCAAACTATGGAAGCAGCCCAAGTGATAGATGAATAAAGAGGTGGTGTGTATACGCATCCACACACACACACACACTTAAATATTATTAGGCCATAAAAAGAATGAAATCTTGCCATTTGCAACAACATAGAGCTAGAGAGTTTAATGTTAAGTGAAATGAGTCAGAGAAAGACAAATACCACTCATATATGGAATTTAGGAAACAAAACAAATGAGTAAAGGAAAAAAGAGAGAGACAAACCAAGAAACGGACTCTTCACTATAGAGCACAAACTGCTGGTTACCAGAGTGGAGGTGGATGGGGGGGGAGGGCGGTGAAACAGGGGATGGGGATTAAAGAGTATATTTATCATGATGAAAAAAATTTTTAAAAATGGGGCGCCTGGGTGGCTCAGTTGGTTAAGCGACTGCCTTCAGCTCAGGTCATGATCCTGGAGTCCCGGGATCGAGTCCCGCATCGGGCTCCCTGCTCGGCAGGGAGCCTGCTTCTCCCTCTGACCCTCCCCCCTCTCATGCTCTCTATATCTCATTCTCTCTCTCAAATAAATAAAATCTTTAAAAAAAAATTTTTTTTCTTAAATGACTAAAATCCAAAAAAACTGACAATACCACCAATTGCTGGTAAGGATGTACAGCAATGGAAGTCTCAATGGAAGTCTCATGGTGGGAATGCAAAATAGTACAGTTACTTTGGAAGACAGTGACAGTTTCTTACAAAG
Organism: Mirounga angustirostris; assembly: GCF_029215605.1. Classification (NCBI taxonomy): domain Eukaryota; kingdom Metazoa; phylum Chordata; class Mammalia; order Carnivora; family Phocidae; genus Mirounga; species Mirounga angustirostris. The sequence continues at coordinate 136,970,526 of NW_026991709.1, read as the reverse complement.
CTAAACATAGGCTTACCATGTAATCCAGAAATTGTGCTTCCAGGTATTTACCCAACTGATTTGAAAACTAATATCTGCATTGCATGTGAATGTTTATTGATGCTTTATTCATAATTTCCAAGAATTGGAAACAACCAAGATGTCCTTCAATGTGAGAACGGATGAAAAATTTGTGGTATATGTACGTTGTTCAGTGATAAAAAGAAATGAGCCATCAAGCCACAAAAATCTTAAATACATATTGCTAAACGAAAGAAGCCAGTTTGAAAAGACTACACAGTTTATGACTCCAATTATATGAAATTCTGGAAAAGGCAAAAGTAGAGAAATAATAAAAGATTACTGGTTGCCGGGGCCAGAGGGAGGAACGGAGCACTGAATGGGTGGAGTGCAGGGGATTTTTAAGGGAGTGAAACCATTCCATATGATGTTGTAGTGGTGGATACAGGATACTATGTATTTGTCAAAACCTACAGAAATTTCCAGCACAGAGAATGAATCTTAATATATGCTGCAAACAGGTCCTTTAGTAAGTTGGGAAATCCTAGGATAGAATGCAACAAAACAAATCATGTTACAAATATATGAAAAACTTCACTGAAGGAGTGAGGGACCTAAGTAACTTTGGAAATGAGTGGAGTCTACAAGACTAAAGGCAAAAGAACCTGTACATAAGCACTGTCTCTAATTAATAAAGTTGTTTCTATGGGGTGGGTATGGGTTAGCCATGGGTTAATATGTATACATTGCTGGAACTGAACAATTAGGTAAAGGGATAGTGGGTGAAGTGAACCATCCACTGGAGTGGGAGGTTGGAATATTCCATGTGGTGATGGATTAGAGCTAAAAACAACAGCATGAGCTCATGTTTAGCTTAATATAGATACAGGTAGTTACATGTGGAAATAGTTAAAGATATGTATATATAAGCAGGTTAGTATATATGTTCCTTGCCCTGTCAACTGAGAGGACCTACAAGCAAAGATACCCAGTCGCAACAAGCATACCAAGCACCCAAATCTTGATCTCTAATACCATTCTCTAATAAAAGGAACCAGAGCCCTTTGGTTCTTCTAGGACTGGGGCTGGAAATATATAAGATGAACTTGGAGCATCTAGAATGCCAGAAAGTAAGGAAGGGCTAACACAAAACAATCCCACGATGATGAGGGTATGTTAGAGGGACATAGGAGCCAACTAAAAGAGCTCTCAATGGCCAAAGTTGGAATAATTTGAGCAACACGATGAAGTACTATTATTGGATTATAACTCAAAGCATAAAATATATACCCATGAGGCTACTGGCATACCTAAATGACTGAATAAGTAAATAAGTAAATAAATAGAGAACAGAGAAATCTCTCATGTGAAGGAATTCCAAACATTTTATGTAAATACTCTACCCTCAAGGTGCGGAGCATAGCTTCTTATTCCTTAAGTGTGGGCTGCACGTAGTGACTTCCTTCTAAAAAGTACAGTATGGAAAGGAAGGAAAAAAGTAACTCTACTATGGGGGAACCTGACAAACACGGCTTCAGGCCAGGTATCCCAATAACAAGTGATGTCATGTTGACAACACATCCTTGAAATGTGATGAAAATGGCACTTCCCCTCTGTGCTCTTCATGCCCAATATGCATAACCCCAGGCCAATCATGGGAAAAGCATCAGACAAATCCAAATTGAGGGACATTCTGCAGGATCCCTGACCAGGAATTCTCCAATCTCTCAAGGTTATCAAAAACAAAGTCCGAGAAACTGTTACGGCCAAGAGGAACCTAAAGAGACAACTAGATGTAATGGGGTATCCTGGACGGAATCCCAGGACAGAAAAAGGACAGTAGGTAAAAATAAAGGAAATCTGAGTGAAGTATGAACTTTTTTTTTTTTTAAGATTTTATTTATTTATTTTGACAGAAAGAGAGAGACAGCGAGAGAGGGAACACAAGCAGGGGGAGTGGGAGAGGGAGAAGCAGGCTTTCCGCGGAGCAGGGAGCCCGATGCAGGGCTCGATCCCAGGACCCTGGAATCATGACCTGAGCCACCGAGGCGCCCCAAGTATGAACTTTTGATAGTAAGGATGTATCAATATTGATTCAGTAATCGTAACCAATGCACCCTACTGTTGTAAAATGTTAGGGATATTAGTACCAGGTACGTGGGAACTCTGTATTACCATCATAATCATTCTATATGATTTAAAATTAAAATTTCAGCAGTGCCTGGGTGGCTCAGTCAGTTAAGCATCTGCCTTCAACACAGGTCATGATCCCAGCGTCCTGGGATCAAGCCCCACATCGGGCTCCCTGCTCAGCGGGAAGCCTGCTTCTCCCTCTGCCCCTCCCCTGCTCATGCTTTCTCTTTCTCCCTCTAATAAATAAATAAAATCTTTAAAAAAAAAAAATTAAAAGTTCATTGCACATACACACTCCTCCAGAGCATGGGCTTGTGTTTCAGAAGGGGGATTTTGCAAGCCTATCAGGCAAACACTTGGAGTAGCTGGGGTTCTGAGCAGCATCTGTAAGGGCAGAATTTAGACCACCTCGCAGTGGTTCAGAAAAGAGGTGCTACTCTCATCGTCCCAAGAGGTCAAGCCTGGACTTCTCACCAGTTTCCAGTGGGGGAATCCATGCAGCAGGGAATTCTTGGAATTTAGCCCAAGGGAGTAGAAGAAACTCCTCGGAGAAAATAATTTTGGTTAATTAAGTGGAATCCGGTGTTGTCCCCACCGTGCAACTCTTCTCTGGGGGAAACCAGCACCACCGAGCACCACATAGGCTTACCATATAATCCAGAAATTGTGCTTCCAGGTATTTACCCAACTGATTTGAAAACTAATATCTGCATTGCATGTGAATGTTTATTGATGCTTTATTCATAATTTCCAAGAATTGGAAACAACCAATATGTCCTTCAATGTGAGAATGGATGAAAAAATTGTGGTCACCCACTTTCGCCCCTCAGGTGGGACTCTGGAGCGAGTAATGAGGCCCCAGTGAAGGCACCTGTGGATACACTGGGGAGGTGAATCTAAACGCTGTGTCGTGGTGGGTCTGGGAGGTTCCTCGAAGGCCCCAAGGCCCCCGTAGAGGAGAGGGCCCATGGGAAGGAGGTGCCGTGTTGCCAGGCCTTCCAACTTTTCATGAAAAGCCAGGCATTCAAAATGTCATGTGCAACTGCAGAACTTCTAACGGTAGGCAACTCATTCAACTCCTTTTTGAGAAAACACTGTGCTGGCTAAACAAAACACCTCTGACAGTGGTACTCAGCTGGGGGAGCCCCGGTCTGTGACCTCTGAGAAAGGGGAACTCTCCTGACAGTGCCCAAGTTTCAAAATTATTCATTTAAAACCCAGGAAGAGGGGCGCCTGGGTGGCTCAGTCGTTAAGCATCTGCCTTCGGCTCAGGTCATGATCCCGGTGTCCTGGGATTGAGTCCCGCATCGGGCTCCCTGCTCGGCGGGGAGTCTGCTTCTCCTTCTCCCTCTGTCTACCACTCTGCCTACTTGTGCTCTCTCTCTGTCAAATAAATAAATAAATAAATCTTAAAAAAAAAAAAATAAAACAAATAAAACCCAGGAAGATGGAACCTGCATGATAACCACAACCACTGGGACATGCAGCTATTTAAATTAAAATTTAAATTAAATATAATTAAAAGTTGACTTCCTCAGTCACACTGAGCATATTTTAAGTGCTCAACGGCCTTTTCCATCATGGCAGAAAGTTCCACTGGACAGTGCTATTAAGTATATAGAATATATTGGGGGAGCACCTGGGTGGCTCAGTTGGTTAAGTATCTGCCTTCGGCCCAAGTCATGATCCCAGGGTCCTGGGATCGAGTCCCGCATCAGGCTCCTTGCTCAGAGGGGAGCCTGCTTCTCCCTCTGCCTGTTGCCCCCGCTGCTTGTGTTTTCTCTGACAAATAAATAAAATCTTAAAAAAAAAAAAAGTATATAGCATATATTGGAACAATTGGCAAAATTTGAATATTTGGTAATAATTTGTATCCATATTAAATTTCCTAATTTTGACCACTGTATAACATAGTTATATAAAAGAATGTTTTTGTTTTTATTTTTTGAGGGGGGGGGGGACAGAGGGAGAGAGAGAATCTTAAGTAGGCTTCATACCCAGCACGGAGCCTGATGCAGGGCTTGATCTCATGACCCTGAGATCATGACATGAGCCGAAATCAAGAGTTGGACACTTAACCAACCTGAGCCACCCAGGCGCCCCATGAGAGAACGTTTTTAATCTCTGGATGAACATGTGGAAATATATAGGGGTAAAGGAGATAGGACATCTGCAACTTCTCAAAATAACGCAAAAAACAAACAAAAACCTAGAATAATAAAGCAAATGTAGCAAAAACACTAACTGGTGAATCTGGGTGCTATTCTTGCAACTTTTCTGAAAATCTGAAATGATTTCAAAGGTAAGAGTTAAAAGGGAAAAAAATAGAGAAACAATAAGTACTGCAGGGAAGTCAAGAAAGTTATAAAGTTGGGGCGCCTGGGTGGCTCAGTTGGTTAAGCGACTGCCTTCGGCTCAGGTCATGATCCTGGAGTCCCGGGATTGAGTCCCGCATCGGGCTCCCTGCTCGGCGGGGAGTCTGCTTCTCCCTCATCCTCCCCCATCTCATGCTCTGTCTCATTCTGTCTCTCAAATAAATAAATAAACTCTTAAAAAAAAAAAGTTATAAAGTTGACTCCATGAAGCAAGTGGTGGTCCTCAGCTGTGGGTGGTGGTGTCCTATGTCATGGCATATTTCAGGGGGCTTCACTGCATACAGTGTTACCCCCTGTGCCCTCCGTAGCCCTTCAGAACTTCTCCGTTCCCTCGTGGTGCCTTCTTACACGCTCACTGGGCAAAAGGTCCCCAGTTCAAGTAAACTCCTTTCTGGTTTCCCAGTTGACATCATCATCATGTTACATGTCTTCTTGCTGTAGACCGTCCTCTGACCCTCACTGCTCATGTTCCACTGGGAAGAGCCTAGCATAACAGCAGTCCGCAGCTGTAGCCCACATTGGTTTGTGTGTGTGTATGTGTTGTTTCTTTCCCACATTGTTTTTATACGTTGATTAAAACTGGGCAGTGCACCCCAGAGGGGTTCTTGGCACGGGGCTGTCATGACCTACCCATCTAAAGGATCACTGCTCTAAGAGCTTTTTATTTTTTTAAAAAAGATTTTATTTTCGAGAGTGAGAAAGAGAGAGAGAACAAGAGAACACAAGCAGGGGCAGAGGGAGAGGGAGAAGCAGGCTCCCCGCTGAGCAGGGAGCCCCATGCGGGGCTCAATACCATGACCCCAGGATCACAACCTAAGCCGAAGGCAGATGCTTAACCAACTGAGCCACCCAGGTGCCCTCTAAGACCTTTTTAAAATTGGTGTTTACATCTTTATGCACAATTATACTTAAATGTGCCAATGCAATAGTATGCGTGGATTTAATTTCAGTGCCATTGTTTTCTTTTTCCTCTTTTGCTTGTCCTCCCTGCAACACCTTTGTCTCTTCTTTTGGCTTCTACCCAGGGCGCAGCAAGTCCTGCTACCTTTGCTTCTATTGTGACCACAGAGCCCCCCTCGTTGGTCACATCCAGTTGTCTGTCCACCTTCCCTGGCATTGGGAGTGGAGAGGAAAGGATCTGTAGTCCCAGAACCCCCTTAGCTGTTTTTCTAGGTAAGCCTTTTATTCTAAGAGCACCTTATTGTTATTAAGCTTTGTTAACTAGCAGGGCACTGGCTGGTGGTGTGGTCATAGATCTTGCATGGTGTTTTAATTAAATTCAGCAAACATTTCTCGAGAGACTACTTTGTGGGGGGCGGTGTCCAGGCACTCTGCCAGGTGCGGCTGATACAAACATCAATAAGACCTTGCCCTTGAAGAGTTCCCAGGTGGCAAAAACCAAAACCGTTAAAAGTGCTGTTTTTAGGGGGACACTGGGCATGGCGCTAGAAATAGGATCTCCTCCTCCGGGGGAAGGCACCCTGCCTTCCCTGCAGCACGCCTTCTCTCTCAGTATAATTTCTGACATCATGAATCTAGCATCCGGTGATGTACACTCCTCAAACTTTCATCTCACATGTAATTCCTGCCTTTTATACTCTCAAGCTCCCGAACTTACTCTTTCTCCCAACTAACAGGCAGTTTCAAGTTCAGCCAATTCGAGTCCAAAATAAAACATCCAAGACAGGAATGCACCTGCTCCCCAAGCCCCTCTTTGTGTAGAGAGAAATCATTTATTGCTCAGCTCCCTCCTCTTTCATGAGACCCACACGTGTCTCTCAAGGCAGTTCCCATCTTTTCCAGGATATTCTATTAACTCCTTCCCCACACCCACTCGCAGGCTTTGAACAGTATGGATAATCCAACACTTCTTCCCTGTACGAGTACCACCTTGTGTGCGGCATCAGATAAAACTCTCCAGATCGGGCGTGTGCATTTTGCACGGTGGCTCAGCCAGCAAAGCTCAACTACACAAGGGGTGACACTGACTACAGAAATACAGCCATTAAACTCAGATTTAATCGGTCTCAAGCTTAACATCCCCTTAGCAGAATTTCCAGAAATACCCGGGGACACTCTAACACCCCCCACATGACAGGAGGGCAAGTCAGAAAGAAAAGAGAGAGGCACCTTAACCTCCAGCAGTAAAAATAAATCTTACTTTTACCCACAACAAAACCTGTGATCCTGTGAATATTCACTGGGCCCCTCCCAGGGCCTCCAGGGGCAAATGAGGGCCTTCAGAGCTCAAGAGCTCAAGCTTCCATAGCTTCCTGGCAGATCCAACTCTGCTCCCATCAAATATTTTGAGTCACTCCGTAAGATCCCTGAGCATTTCCTGCAGAGAGCGTTTGATTTGAGCAGGCTCTCTTTGGGGAGTGCATTCCTGGGATCCTTATCCTTCTTTTCTCCAGGACATATTGATGAATCCTCAGTTACTCACAGCCAACTGCAACACCAAACTCTTTTTAAGTCTGAGCCACAGGGCTCAGACCAGGTTGGCCAACCCTTCAGCTTTGCTAGTCCCAGTTTTAGCTCTGAAAGTCCCACATCCCGGGAAACCCCCTCAGTGCCAGGAAAACCAGGGTGGTTAGTGACCCTGGTGTGGGCTCTAAGAGGAGGCATAGAGTGGTGTGGACTTCACAAGCACACGGACTTGGGGACTGCACCCCTGCCTGCCTTCCTGGCACGATCTGGAACATCCTGACCTTACAAGCAGGGGAAACTGACTCTGACCTACTAATGCAGAAAAGGAATTTTTTTGAAAGAGTGTTTTCCTTTGCTTGTCTCTTACTTTGAGATTTGAAAACTTAAGAACATCTGATTTGCTACACTGAGCCACAGGTCAACAAATGCACAGTTGGGACAGGAATGCAGCTAGAATTTGCCCTTTTTGGCTGTGATGGGAGGTGGGCTCTATGGATCTCCAGACGCATACAGTAAGGAATTCCCCAAACTTGGGAATGGGGTTCAGATGACTGCCAACAAAACCATGAAGTCAAAGATTAAGAGTTTATGTTGTAGGGATGCCTGGGGGGCTTAGTCGGTTGAATGTCTGAGTCTTGGTTTGCTTAGGTCGTGATCTCAGGGTCATGGGATGGAGCCCCAGGTTGGGCTCCGCACTCAGTGGGAAGTCTGCTTGGGATTCTCTCTCTCTCCTTCTCCCTTTGCCCCTCCCCCACTCAAGCTCTCTAAAATAAGTGAATAAATCTTAAAAAAAAAAAAAAGAAGAGTTTATATTATACATGAATCAAGCATGAACAGGTGGGGCTGAGAGTGGAAGGCAAGCTATGTGTGTCACGGTTCGCCAGAGCAGGTTTATAAAGAGCCAACACCTGCCTTACAATTTTTGCGGCAGGGGGTGCCCATGAGGAGGGACTGGGATGTGGTCTGTGTGCTCAGGATCTGTTTGAATGAGAACGGGCAGCCAGCAATGGAGGACTGGTGGCAGACAGGGTCAGAACAAGATGGTGTGCTCTAATCCCCAAATGCTCCAAGGCTTGAAGGCAGGGGCATTGATATTCAGGGGACGTAGAGGAAAATTACAAGATCTTCCCCTTTAACTCAGGGACTGCCAAATTGCTTGGACACATTAGCTGAGGATTTTGGATCTGGTATAGAGTGATAGGGAAACAGGAGGTAAGAGGGGAGAACTTACATTTTTTTCTTTCCAAGAAAAGTGTTAGTATGCTTGCTCCTTTGGGTTTGTCACAGTTTCCCCTTTACCCGACGCCAGGAGCAGCAGCTCAAGTCAGAACTTTGGGGTTTTTTTATTATTTTTTTTTAAAGATTTTATTTGTTTGACAGAGAGACACAGAGAGAACATAAGCAGGGGGAGGGGCAGAGGGAGAAGCAGGCTTCCCGCTGAGCAGGGAGCCCGATGCGGGGCTCGATCCCAGGACCCTGGGATCATGACCTGAGCCAAAGGCAGCTGCTTAATGCCTGAGCCACCCAGGCGCCCCAGAACTTCAGTATTTTTCAAAACCCATCTAGCTCCACTTATTCAATCCGTTGTCACACCCCAATGTCCCTTGTTTGCAAAGGGAGAAGTCCCTAGATATTTTCAGAAAGCTGTGTTTCAAGTCAAAAGCCTGCTAGGCTTTCCAGGGCACTGGAAGCCAGAGTTCCACACCTGCCATCCCAGCCCCGTGCTTTCTCCTGGTTGCCCTGCCAGCCTCCAGCCTCCACAGGGAGCGACTTGTCCCAAACATGTGCCTTGTGTTTGGACTCTGTGGGAACAAGACGTGGTTGTTTTCCTGCTGAAATGCACTTTCTTCCTTTCTCATCTTTAAAACCCCACCTGTCCCTCATGTTGCTGCTTTATTGCTTCTTTTCCCTGAGACCCGCCTCCTCTCGCCCTCCCAGCTGGCTGTCAACCTTCCAGCCTCCGAAGACCCAGAGAGTTTCACATAACCCAGTAAGAAGCCGGGTCTCCCAGCCCCTTGAAACTGAGACCTTGCCACTTTCTAGATCAGAATGTAGACCCCACCTGACGGCAGGTTAGAGATGCTGAGTCTCAGCCCCGCCCCAGACCTGCCGCATCAGAATCTGCATTCCGAGATTCCCAGATGACTTGTATCAGATGTGAAAGTTTGAGTAGCACTTCTTAAGATCATTAGTCCCCAACTCCAGCTGCCCTAGAATCTCTTGGGGGAGTTTTAGAACGTACTGATGTCAGGGTCCCGCCCCTAGGGATTTAGATGAAATAATCTGAGGTGCCACCTTGACATTGTGGATTTCCATAAACTTCCCAAGTGATTGGAACGCACAGCGAAGTTTGAGAACCACCGGCCTAGCATGATCACTCAATCCCTGTCCCATGCCCTCTGAATTTCCAAGACCTTCCATAAGATTTCTGTTCTGCAACTGTCTTGGGGAGTGGTGGGGACGTGGGCATATTCTCACCATCACCTCTTCCTCCGGGGTCCTTCCTCACAGCTGACGCTGGCACTGCATCGGCTTAGCCAGTTCTTGGAATCCCAACCCCCACCGGCCAAAGTAAACTTTGATTCGCATGTGACCTCTGTGGGTGTGGTACACTGAAGATCTGGGAACAGGGGTGAAGCAGGGGAGGAGTCTACATGGGCGCACAGCAAACACCCTCTAAGAGGGATTATTTTGTCAGTGGTTAAGACAATAAAATGTTTCAACATATTTATGTTTTTATGTACCTAATAATTCTGCCTTGATTTTATAGTTCTATGGGTATGTTTCTTAACTAGATTCAAATGCTCTGTGGGTAAGAACCGGTGTCCCCAGTTCTTAGCCTATATTGGTGCTCAACTAGTGGCTCCTGAAAAACTCAATTAAGAGCTCAGGATTTAAAAACAGATGTGTGAGAGGGACAGGCTTTGGACCAGAGATTAATCTTGAGACAGGAGAACTTTTCAAGGGTAGGAGCAGAAGGAGTGAGGTTCTTGTTAGTGGGAGGGTCGCAAGCCTAGCGCGGGAACAGACACACATGTCACTCCTGAGCGCTTGAAATGAAGCTAGCCCGAATTAAGATGTAAAAATAACACCAGATGTTGAAGATTTAAGGTGGAAAAAAGTTGTCAAATATCTCATTATAGATCATATGTTGACATATTTTTAGGTAAATTGGACTAACTAGGATATATTAAAATGAATGCCACCCATTGGTTTACTCTTTCAATGTCGTGACCACAAAGTTTCACATTACAGAGGCGGCTCACATTCCATCTCTATTTAATGGGGCTACTGTCGACACGGCCCTCCGAGAGAAAGACAGACACACCAGGAGGTAGAAGGGGGCTGCCTTTGAGGCCATCCGGGTGACAGGCTCTGTGCTGGACCCCGCAACCGCCCTGAACAATGAGCTGTATCATCACTTTGTGGATGACTAGGCGCAGGTTCACAAAGGCCAAATATCACGAAGTGCCCAAACCACTCAGCTGGTGAGAGAAGAGCTCATATTAGAATTTCTGCCTGCTGAATTCTAAAGCCCAAAGGTAGGGCCCCCCGAGAGAGGAAACCCACTGGGGAGAAGGTCAGAACCAAACCACACAGCAGGTGTTGCAGGAGTGAGAGGTGTTTAGTTTGGAGAAGAGATCTCAGGACGGACCAGGAACACCATTTTCAAATTATCTGAAGGCTCAGCGGTGGTCAGATGGCCTCTGTGTACCTCCAAGGGGTAGGAGGAGAGTGTAGGAAGAAGCAGCTGTGAGAAGGATTTCCTGAGATAAAGGAAGAATTTTCAACAGAGTGGCTCAATTCGGTTGCTTTGGAAGGCAGAGAGGGCCAGGTGCGGGAGAGGACCAAGCAGAGGCTGACACTCTGCAGACTCCAGACACTGCGAGGCTGTGTGGTGGTTCTGGAACATTGTTCTGTGGAGTGGCTGCGTCAGGATCACCTGGGTGTTATTCAAGTTAAACAGGTCCACGCAGGCCTATTGAATCGGAATTTCACTGGGGTGAGGCCAAATGAGTTTTCTTTTGAACCAGTACCTTCAATTATTCTGACGTGCGGCCAGGTTTTGAGGCCAGTGGTGCATAAAGGACATTTGAGCATCCATTGGATGGTTCGACTATATGACTTTTCAGATCTCTTCCAATGTTGAAATTCTATTATTCCGTGTCACATAACACTTGCCAACAAAATCATGGTCTGTGAACTTGGCAAGATGAATCCTTTCCTTATTTGGCCTGTTTACTATTTAATGGGAGGATTTCTTTAGTAAGCCCAAACAGTAAAACTCCTAGCTGCTTACGTTAATTGAAATGAATTAGATTTTACTTCTTTTGTACCTTTGGTGAGTTAGGGGTTCCAGAGTAGGGGCAAGATAAAAGAAGAACTATTTTCTCATCTCTTCTGCCTAATAGAAACACCAAATTTTAGCCCTCATTGCCGGGAACCTATTCCAGACTCTGTAATAGAAGCCCATTTGGAACTTTGGTTGTTTTACTACGGATGAGGATAGCAAGGGGCTGCAAAATTCTGCCTGTGGAATGAGACGGTATTAACAATTTCCAAGGAAGTGGTTTTCACAAGCTTGATTCACAACACACCAGTGACTAAAAGAAATAAGTGCCAAGTCCCATCAAGTTGAGGTATTGTTGAGAACACAGCTGGGACATAGGCAGAGTTGGAAAATGCAACCAGAGGAAAACCAGCAGCAGCAAAAAGAGAACCAGGAAAGGGGACATTTATTCCAGAGAACGAAATTGGTGGCGCTCAGTCCAAAAAGAAGGGAATCATTGAGGACTGAATTTAGCATCACAGGACATCTGAATCACCCAACTCAGGTGCTGTATGCTTTGCTTTCGTCCCAGTCACAGTGGGGACCGAAGAAAAGTAGGATGTGATCCCCTCTTTAAAAAGCAAATGAGGGGACGCCTGGGCGGCTCAGTTGGTTAAGCGTCTGCCTTCAGCTCAGGTCATGGTCTCGGGGTCCTGGGATCGAGCCCCGCATCGGGCTCCCTGCTCAGCAGGTAGTCTGCTTCTCCCTCTCCTCCTCACCTCCTGCTCATGTGCTCTCTCCCCCTCAAATATATATATAATAAATAAATCAAATGAAATTGTCACTTCTTTGGATAAAGCACAGTTTGTCACTTTGCTGCCCTTTTCATTAAGGGATGGCCTCGAGGACAGGTACTGACCTGAAGAAATCAGCTAAGGACGCTGACATGAGGCCAGGTAAAAAGCAAATGTGGAAGCAACCGTCTTAACCTAAAGTTTGAGCCAATGACTGCTCACTTGGGAAAAGTCATAAATGTAGAGTAGTCAGTTACTGGTTTCAGCTTCTCTATTTCTCCCTAAAGGGTATTATTTTGTTCTTTGTTTCATTCAGCTATTAAACATGGTCTTTGGAGAACAATATGTGGATTTAGGACATGTGGAATCCACTTTTCCTTTGAGAACTTCAATAAAGTCATTCGTCTCCACTCCTTCTAGCTTATCATATTTCTGGCACAATTATAACAACTGTTTTTATCATTCCTTCTTGGATAATTTGATTCTGGTCCTCCTTGCCCCTTCCAGTTCTCGGTTCAGATTATCTCTTTTGAAATATGTGAGTGGGCTGTGGTTATTTCGGACTGGTGTGTGCAGTGTATGAGCCTAGATAAACTACGGCCTTGTGGACAGTTCAGAGAAGAAGAATGGGGAATTGTTCAGGTACGCAGTTGGTAGTAAATGCTCCAGAATATTGCCAAACTAGGATTTCTACTGGAAATTTGGAGACACCCAACACAATCGGACTTTTCTTTTCTTTTTTTTTTTTTTCAAAGATTTTATTTATTTATTCATGAGAGACAGAGAGAGAGAGGCAGAGGGAGAAGCAGGCTCCCAAGGAGCAGGGAGCCCGATGCGGGACTCGATCCCAGGACCCTGGGACCATGACCTGAGCCGAAGGCAGAGGCTTAACAAGGCGCCCCATGACTTTTCTTTTGTTTAAAGTGATTCTTCAAGTAAGATCTTCCGTGTCTGTGAGTTAATCCAAAAATTCAACTCCTTTCACCGATTTCTATTTTTATGTAGCACTCAGCCCCACTTACCAGTAATCTATAATCTTAAAATTAGAACCATACTGGAGTATGCAGAAAACTCTTTGTCTTCTCCTAAGAGTTCCAGCTATGACAACATTTGGCATCACTAATTTGACTAATTTTTTTTAGATTTTATTTATTTTTAGAGAGAGAGAACTCTCATGCACAGGAGTAGGGGGGCAGAGGGAAAGGAAGAGGGAAAGAAACAGACTCCCCACTGAGTGCAGAGCCCCAGACACGGAGCTGCTCTCACGACCCTGAGATCACGACCTAAGCCAAAATCAAGAGTCGAAGCTCAACTGATGGAGCCACCTAGGTGCCCCGCTATTTTTTTTTTTCCTAATGAATAGATTTTATATGTCGTATGCATTGTGTTTCAAATATGAATGAACCACAGCTATAGCTAAACAAAACATATACATCCACATGTAAATAACAATTTCTTCCTCTAACCTGGTTGCTGTTTCACTGGGAGGTTGAAATGGGTGGGCCGTTGGAGTCTTTTGTCTCAGCCAAATGGTCTGGAACCAGGCAAGTTTGTGAGGCACTGGTCTAAAACAATGGGCTGCAGGAAAACTAGAACCGATGGTTGGAGTCAGACCAACCTGAGGTCAAGCCCTTGTCAGGGCCTCTGTTCTAATCTGCAGGCTGCCGTTGCACAAGGCCATGGTGGGGAGGGGCTCCTGGGGTCGAACCCCTCTGTACTCTGCCAGCCAGGCCTCTTACATTGGGCTGTGTCTACCCTGGGGGAGGGGGTGGGGGCCGGAGCTGTTTGTGTGTTTTTAGCTCACGTACACAAAGGCATATAGGCCGTCTGCAGCCCTGGTAGTATATCTTAGTAGCATTTAGGAAAATGCTCACATCTCTGCAGCTCAGGCTTCTCCTCTGCAATTGTAGAATAAGTCCTACTGTGTAGGATTGATGTAAGGTAATAAGATAATGTATGCAAACGGCCTGATACATAGTAACAGAAGCTCAGCAAAAAGAGTATGGTTTAGTCCCAGCCCTGAGCTCACGTGGTAGCGTGAAATGGGGTGTTGGGACTCCTCCTCGCTGAGGTGGCCTGGCCTAGCAGCCCATTCTTTAACCTTTCTGGCCAAGTAGGGAGGTCAAGGTCTTTGGAGACAGACAGGCTAAAGGGTCAGTTCCAATTCTGTTGCTCACTCATTATGTGACTTTGAGCAAGTTATGAAACTGCTCTGGGTCTCCTGTTTTCCTCATCTATAAAGTAAGTACAAAAAAAACAAAAACAAAAACAAACTTAAGTCAAAGGACTCTTGACAATCTGAAATGAGTTAATAAGCTAAGCCCCAGAATACAGCTGGCACATATTAGGGGCTTGACAAACTTGCCTTCCTTTCTCCCACTCCCAACCCCTCCTAATCTAGTGCTTTGTTGTATTTCACATTTACTAAACCCCATCCATGGAGAAAGTCAGCCCCAGCTTTTTTTTTTTTTTTTTTTTTTTTAAAGATTTTATTTATTTATTTGAGAGAGAGAATGAGAGACAGAGAGCACGAGAGGGAAGCGGGTCAGAGGGAGAAGCAGGTCAGAGGGAGAAGCAGACCCCCTGCTGAGCAGGGACCCCCCCCCCCCCCCCGATGTGGGACTCGATCCCGGGACTCCAGGATCATGTCCTGAGCTGAAGGCAGTCGCTTAACCAACTGAGCCACCCAGGCGCCCCTGGCCCCAGCTTTCATCACTGTGCTTTCCTTAGGCCAAAAAAATTCCTTACAGCTTTCCATGTAAATTTTAATAAAACCAAATAACCATTTCATAGACTTAATATATCCTGGCAGCCATGTAGATAAGCTGGGTGGAAAGGGTAGGGAAAAGACACAAAAACTGATACTAAATAGAGAGCTGAAAAACCATCTTAGATACACGGGGGGCTCGGGATGGGGCAACAACGTCCCTATGAATCAACGATGCCCAGACGGCTGGCGATCCCAACGAGAAAAATGGAAATAGAAAAACATAAAATTACCCATCCTGATGTAACTGAACACCTATATATGAAAAGCAAAACTTTAACATATTTTTATAACCTTAGGGACAGGCAAAAATCTCTTAGTGATGACACAAAAAAAGCAGAACTCAAATTAAAAGGTGGATCCATCCAAGTTCATCAGAATGAAAACCCTTTGTACTCGAGCAGCACCACAAAAGTGTTAAAAGACTAATGGCAGACCAGAAGGAGATATTTGCAACGAATAAGACAGACGAAGGATCACATTCAGGATATGCGAAGAATTAAAAATAAGACGACAAACCAACAGAAAAGCAGCAAAAAACAGGGACAGGCAGTGCACAGAAGAGGACGTCTGGATGGCCAACAATCCCAGTTGATGAGGTACTCAACCTCCTTGATCATCAGGGAACCAAAGGAGATTTAAAACCCCAAAGACCTCCCATCAGATGAGCGGGAATCAAAAAGTCAGAGAAAACCAAGTGAGAGGATGCGGGAAAACGGGAGAGCTCAGGCGCAGGCAGGCGTGCGGGTCCACGCCGCTCTGCAGAGCCATTTGCCAAGACCTAAAAAGGGTGAATCCACCTGCGCTCTAAGAAATCACAGTCTTGTCAGAAATAGCTACACATTGGAAACCGCCTGATCCGCCATCAAGTTGGGACTAAATACACGGAGGAATGCTCACACGGTGAAACCCCACAGGGCAATCCCAGGAATGAGCAAAGCCTGTTTGTGCCTGTGTGGGTCTAGCTCCCAGCGGAGTGAACACAGCAGCCCCTGGAAGGAGGTCCATTCATGTAAAATGATAACCTAGCCGTACTGAACCCTGGTTATCACACATAGCCACGCAGTCTACAGGAACAAGAGGGACCCAGGTTCAGGATTGAGCACGCCTGGGGAAGGGAGGGAGAGAAAGCAGGGTTTCCTTGGATCTGTAGTATGTGTTCTTTTGTTTTTATTTTTTTAATGACAAAATGTCAACATTCGCTCATTCACTCTAGGTGGTAGGCATGTTAACATTGTCACTCGGTTTCATTTAAAAATGGTCTTCAAGCAAATAGAAAGTATTACTTAGAACTATGGAACTTTGCAAATGGATGATGAAGATCAAGTTTGAGCTTTGCCAGATGGAAGTGAGTGTACAACAGTTACGGGATCTTAAATTATTAAGAAATTGGGTTGAAGGGGGAAATGGAAGGAAAGGAATGAGAGGGGAGAAGGGTAAGAAGATGAGAAGCTGAATGAGGTGGGGGGCATGTTCTGACAACACTGCCCGATGCTGGGAGTGACAAGGCCACAGCAGGGCCCCAGAGCCCAAAGGCCCCCGTCTCTGCGTCTATGCTCCAACCTCATGTACTTAATCGACATTTGTTCACCCAGGTCACCCAGAGCTTCGCTTCCTCCAGCCTGTTGTTAGCTGAAGTTTCACCCACTTTCTCCCTTTCTTCCTATTTAGCATTTGGGTCCAAGGCTGTGCCCCCTTTTCCTTACCCCTAGGACGTTGCGATCAGGGCTTTTCTGTAGCAGTGCGTATAAAAATATCCTGTTATTTTGCCTCAGAGTTTCTTAAAATGTCATCAATTTATACTTAAAATCCCTTTATGCCGATTTACAGCAAGGCTGGGCGAATGCAGTCATGCCTCATCATCAACACCGGCATCTCTCGAGGGCCCGCTGAGCACTGGGACACGGGCTATAAATGTACACCCTGCCGGCTGGTCCACCAACGCTCTTCTATTGCCATAGCTGTACTTATAAGAGGCGCCTTTCCTTTAAAGGACCCAGGGATTGGGGCACCTGGGTGGCTCAGTCGTTAGGCGTCTGCCTTCGGCCCAGGTCATGATCCTGGGGTCCTGGGATTGAGCCCCACATCCCTGCTCAGAGGGAAGCCTGCTTCTCCCTCTCCCACTCCCCCGCTTGTGTTCCCTCTCTTGCTGTGTCTCTGTCAAATAAATAAATAAAATCGTTAAAAAAAAAAAAAAAAAAGGACCCAGGGATCTAACTACATGGTCATCGTGAGAACTTAAGTATATAATAGATCTAATAATTTGTTATTAAGTTTGTGGACATGCTAACTACTTGCATGGCTGAGAGGCACCACGGAGGATGGAGTTAGAGGCAGTGAAAATGAACCGATCAAGTTGCCAGCATCGTCAGAAACCACACTTGAGTAATCACAGCCTTAATAAAGCAGTTTATGCTTCGATGCATTTGTAATTGAACAATGATTTCTTTCTATGGGGTAATACCCAATAATAACATCCAAAGACTAGGACCTTTATCACGTAATTAAATATCTTTAGTTCTAATATATGGACAGTTCAGAATAGGTTCTGGGGTGGGGGGAGGCGGCAATCCTTAATTTTAGTTTCTCCTAATTTTTTTCAGATTATTTAATAAGCAACCTACCCATCTTCTTTGTATGCCTTTTCTCCCTGAGAAAAGGGTAAGTGCTATGGATGTACACCTTTTCCCAACCAGCTCCTAGCAAGTTCCATATGTCTAATATGAAAAAAAATACACTGTATTTATTGTTTAAGAAGGTGAAGCTTTATTTAAAGGGTGTATTTTTATTGCATCTATCTTTTTGCTCATACCAGATGCTTTTAAAGAAAAAAGCAGGGAAGGACAGGCAAAGAAATGTTAAAATACCGAGAGAACACTCTCCTTCCTGGAATGTGTCAAGTGATAAAATATAATAGGTTGAACCGTTTTAACCTACTAAGGCAGCACTTTCATATATTTAATATTATGTAATACAGCCATGGCTCGATTTCCATAAATGGACTATGTTTAATTGCTAATTGTAACCTATTTCGCTTGGCTCCTCTACCCTGGGCTGGGGATCCTCCCAGAGCAGAAGAGTGGGGACCGTTTCACGGCTGACAAAAACAGTGCTCCCTCCCAAGCTCTAAGGGGTGCCTCATCTCCAAAAATGGACAAATCCTCACAGTCTGGGAGAGCACGGAAGGGCCTTTGTGCCTGGCCCGCCTGCCACTCCCACAGTGTTTGGGAGAGAAGTTTAGCCAGGAGACACAACTTGTCTAAGCATTGGGATGAAGTGGTTCTCAGGCTCCGAGGGGCTTGAGCCACTACGATTCCCACAAGTGTTTTCTTACCAGTAACAGCGGGAGACCTGACCTTTGCACAAGGTGAACTTAACAAGTGATCGGAACAGAGAACAGGGTTTCCTTCAGTAGCAACATCATGTCAGTATGGCTCTTTGATGGGGAGCCTGGAGACCATCTCTCAGGCCTACTTTATCCACACTACAGGCCTTGTATGGTCATGTGCTAGGTCACCCAGGACGAGTGTCAGTAGAGACCCGGACAAGCCCACACTGACATAGCCCAGCAGGGTTCTCCATGTGCCTTCTATAGGTCACCCCTACTGTACATTGGGGGAGTCAAGGCTTGAGCAGGCTGACTTTGCCTGAGGTCATAGGACCCTCAGCAACAGCAGGTGGTCTCAGATCCAGAATGGGGACTCCAGGCCTTCTCTGTCCACACCCCACCTCCTCACTTGCCTGCATCAGCATGGCTGGGGGCCTTTGGCTCTGTACTATGGCCGGCCGTCTGTCACCGGGGCTGTGGAACATTCCTGCTTGACCACCCACTTTTCACCCAGCACTAGCTAGCCTGTA
This sequence comes from Mirounga angustirostris, assembly GCF_029215605.1. Lineage (NCBI taxonomy): Eukaryota > Metazoa > Chordata > Mammalia > Carnivora > Phocidae > Mirounga > Mirounga angustirostris. Next base: position 136,951,902 of record NW_026991709.1, on the reverse strand, counting down.
GCGAGCGGGGGCTGGGACGCCGGGCAGGAGCTCTTTTTCTCCCATCTTCCTGTGTTTCCTAAGTCGATGGGACTAGCCTGAGGCAGTTGGGAATGAGGCAGACCTAGATTTTAATTCCTCAACTGCTACCTACCAGCTGTGTATCCTTGGGAACCTTTGTGTCTTTGTAAAGTTTTTTTCTTTGTATAAATGAGACTATAAAAATCTCCTTAGGGCTGTGACAATTAAATAAGATAATGTAGGTGTGTTGCTGGTACATGATCAAGAGAAATGTTTTTTTTTTCCTTTCTCTTCTTTATTGCCCCCCCTCCACCCATCTCCCCTTCTGCATATGGAGAGCTCTTTCCCAGGCAGCGGAGGGAAATGTGGTCTGCGGCTGTACCACATTAGTTGATTTCTTAAACAACTCTAAATAGTAAAACTCTCATTTAGCCTTGGGGCAGAAATTTAGTCTTTTTAGATCTATAAAGGGCAGGTTGCAGAGTTCAAGTGCATTAGTAAGGCAAGGCCAGGCTTCTGCTGTGGTAAAAACCCCGAGTCACAGAAGAGGTTATTTCTCATGGTGGGTGGGTAGTGCACCATAGGACGAGGGGCTCCCCACGGCAGCTGCTTCCATCCTGTGACTCATTGGGCCCTGTTTTTTTTTTTTTAAGATTTTATTTGACAGAGAGACAGCGAGAGAGGGAACACAAGCAGGGGGAGCAGGAGAGGGAGAAGCAGGCTTCCTGCTGAGCAGGGAGCCCGATGCGGGACTCGATCCCTGGACCCCGAGATCATGACCCGTTAAGCAGACACTTAACGACTGAGCCACCCAGGCGCCCCCGGCTCCCCCTGTTCCTATTGGGTAGTTCCAGCACCAGCTCCTCATGGCCTCCGCTCACATTGTTTTGGCCAAAATTAGCCAGAGGGCCCTATCTGCATGTAGAGGCATGACAAGTGTATGGTCCATGTTCCCAGGAGGAAACAAAAGGCAGCAGGTGAACACACAGTCTTGTCCCTGTCATATCAGGGTAATGAGTTCAGGGAGAACACATCATTTTTAAACGGGTTTGAGTACCTTCAAATCTATTTATGTACATAAGAAACTTAAGATACTGAAAACCACCACCAGCCGGTAAATGGATAAACAAATGGTCATCTATCCACACAACGGAATACTACTCGGCAGTGAAAAGGAGAGGACATCTAAGATACACAAGAGCAGGGCTAAATCTTCAGAGAGTTATGCTGAGTGAAAGCCCAGTGAAAGGGAGTCCTACCAGATGAATCCATTTATATGGAATACTGGGAAATGCAAGCAAATCCACAGTTACGGCACAGCAGTGGTTGCTCGGAGACGGGGACCGGAGGAGAGATGGGCTACAAAAGGACACAAGGAAACTTTGGGAGGTGATGAAAGCTTTACCTTCATGTGGGTCTCCTTTCCTAGGCATTTACATATACCAAATTTTACACTTGAATATGTGCAGTTTATGTTCCTCAATGATACTTCAATCAAGTTGAAAGAATGAAGATGGAGATTCAAAATTATTTTATGTATTATTTATTCCTAAAGAATGCATTTGTCTCTCTTGGGTGTTCGCTGTATTTGAAAGCCATAAAATGGCATTTCATTACACATACTGAGTAGTTGGTACACCACTCCCATGCTCTCTTCTGTCTACTCCTGATTCATGGCAGAAAGAGACTGCTGCTCAGGGCTTTGCAACTGAGAGAGAAAAATCAGATTCAAATCTTGGCTCACCACTTGCTAGCTGCCTGGCTTTGGGCAACTTATTGAATTTCTAGGAGACACGTCCTACCTCACAGAACTGTCGTGCAAGTGTGTGTCGAGCCGTTCCTGGGAGCCTGCCAGAGCACTGCTCAAACCTCAGACACCTGTCTCCACCCGCACCCCCCCACCCCCACCAGTGTCTTGCTACCTCCCTGCCCCACCATTTGAAACTTCCTATTTGGTTGTTCCTCTGGTTTTGAAAGTGGTTCATCTCCACTGGTTTCCAGATCATGTACTAAATGCAACAAAATTTAAGGGGTTGCCAAAAAAACCTCAGTAATCAGATAAATCATTTTAAAAAGATCAAAAATATAAAAATCCATGATGAACAACAGGAAATAGAGACAAGCTCTGTCCCTCCCAAGTTCTTGTCAAGCCCTTTCCCCAGTTCTGGCAATTTGCACTGAATCTAATGCCTTTACACACCTGAGGTATTAAATGTAAATACCCCCAGAATAAATGAGTTCTATTTCAAGACTTTCAAGTATTTCTTCAAGAGCAAGGCATGAAGGAATTGGGAAAATTGCTAGAATTGGGGAAAGGGCTTGAAAAGGAATTGAGAGGGACTAACCTGTACTTCATTTTTAATATCTTATTCACCATGGATTTTTGTGTTCATTTTTACTTAAAATATTTCATGGCTATTATTTATTTTGATTACTGAGGGTTTTGGAGACCCCTTAAATTTTGTGCCTGAGGTGAGTGCACCCTTGGCCTAGAGCCCTCCAAAAAGACAAACCTTTCATCCCAGAGTTGCTTGGGTCAGAAGGACAAGCAAAGGGAGGTGGTCTAACGTGTAGGTGTGTGCAGGACTTAGAAATGAACATCTGAGTTTTAACTTTTTTTTTCTTTTTAAAGATTTTATTTATTTATTTGGCAGAGAGAGAGCGAGAGAGGGAACACAAGCAGCGGGAGTGGGAGAGGGAGAAACAGCCTCCCTGCGGAGCAGGGAGCCTGATGCGGGGCTCGATCCCAGGACCCTGGGACCATGACCTGAGCCGAAGGCAGACGCTGAACGACTGAGCCACCCAGGCGCCCCGTGTTTTAACTCTTTATTCTGCACTCCCTACTAGCTGTGTGAGCCTCAGGAGACAGGTGTGGGTCTCTGCTTTCCCAACTGAGAAATGGGCAGGACAATCACCCACCGGGGTGGCGAGGGAGTAAGATTGTCCTGTAGTGGTTAAAGGTGTAGACCCTGGAAACTTGTTCCCTGGGTTCAAATACCTGCTCAGCCATCTCTTAGCCATAGGACCTCAGTTTTCTTGAGTAAGGGGATTAGAAGAGATCCCAACACAGACCTCAGAGGACCACTGTGTGGATCAAGAGTCAATACATGTAAAACTCGAAACCAGGACTTGACGCGGAGTAACCATTCAGTATATATTTGCCACTATTCTTATCACCAGCCAGTTGTTTTAATGATCAAATTTCTCCATATTCCCAATAAAAGGGTAAAAGCCCTTTAGCAGCCTGCAGCCTGCAAAATCCCACGATTAGCTATGATTAGCACATGGTCTAAAATGAAATCCGAAAATCGATTCTTTGGTCACCTCTGTGGCCGGCAGAGTTTTGGTTGAGCCCAATTAATCGCAAAGGACAAGCTCTAAGTCTGACAGATCATGACTAAATGGAGTTATATTAATCTCTAATGAAGACAAGAGGAAGGTCGTCTTTCTCCAGAAACAGCCCCAGTGGTGCAAATGATTTTCTTTCACATCCATTTCTGGCTTTCCCCTCCTTTGAAGACAGCACTTGAAACCTCTTTTGCATAACTGAATCTTCAAAAGTTTACAGACCCATAAAAGCAAGCAGCTAAAAGGAACCATTCAAATGAAGCTGTTTAGAAAAGTAACTGTGGGAGTTTCAGAAGGGGAGGACTTTCTGTGGATTAGAAACTGAAGCTTAACATTTGAAAAAGTAAAGGGACACTTGCTGATTTGATTTTGTGTAAGTAATCGGAACTTTTCCATTCAGAAGAAGAAGAAAACAAAACAAAAAAAAGGCAGTGAGGTTTTCCTGGGCCCAGCTCCTCTCCACAGATATTGAAAAGTAACCCCTAGAAGACGACTTATAATTCAGTCCCTATAGATTTATTCTTTCCCGTTGAGGAACTGGAAACTAAAAACTCAGTGACAACAGGGATAATTTCTTAGGGCAGAAATAAAAATGATAGACCTATAGACTGTCTCATTATGTAAATACATATATGGAAGTTAAGTGGGAACTTCTGAAAGATTGGTTCCAAAGTATTTGGGAGAAATTTAAGTTTGAATTTCAATTCCCAATCCTTGAAAAAGTAGCAACATTTATTTTAAAAACAGACTCAGTTTGACTTTTTTTTTTTTTTTTTTTTTGAGTGAGGGCAAACATATGTGCCTCCTTCCCCTCAGGCAATGACACCCCCCCAGTGCTCCTGGACCAGCTGGACTCAGCCCTGGGGGAGGACAGAGGCAAAATGACCCCCACCATGGCGCTGTAACTGCCACATTCAGAGAAAACTAGAAGCTTTTAGAGTGGGGACATGGGGCTTCCCTCATTGCCTCGTCCCTTCCTCATACTGTAACATCACAAGGTGGCTTGTGAATCACTGAATGGTTATGAATAACTGGAAAGAATTGCCTCTAAGAAGAAAAGCATTTCAATAGGGTGCCTAATAGGACTGTTCCAGAGTCCAAAAGCAGCAGCAGAAGAAAAAAGCCTCTTCAGAAAGGTTCCCACTTGGGTACAGGCTAGTTTATAGCTTCGCTCTACTGGCTCGGATTCACTCTTCTTTTCGTCTCTGTCTTTGGCCTCTGTACAAAATCTCCGGACTTCCACCCTGCTTAGGAAGGAAGAGCTCATCTGCCACCTCAGGAGTTGGTCTTGACTCCACCTATGCAGACACAGGACAAATAACCCCCACCAATACTTCCCCCCCAGTCTGGGTTATTTGCTCTAGAATACTCCAGGGAGGGCTTTGGCACCCCTAGGTCACACATACTCAAGTTCTTTTAGTGAGGTTAAGTTATACTTCCTTATTCTTTCTGGATTTCATTGCATGGCTCAGCTGTGAACAAGATTTACATCATCATAAAAATGTAAATACTGAATGTTGACTCAACCAAAAATTGTGATATAACCATACTGGGAAGACAGGAGAGGAAGAGTTTGTGTGTACGTGGTGGTGGGGGCCGGCACCAGGAGGGGAAGGGAAGGTGTGACCATGCTAAATCCTCATTTTCTGCAATAGAACTAAATGATACTTAAAATGGAAAAATCCAGAAATAACAGTATGAGCACATTAAAGTATAAACACCATAAGAAATTGCTACAAGCTTTCAAAGTGTCTCTGGAGAGCAATATTTAAAGATAGGGAGGGTATGATGGGAGACTGCTGTGTTTCAGTAGTAGTTTTGTGGTACCATTTAACTCAAAACTCAACAAATGTAGGCTTTGAAAACAATAAAAATACAAACAAAGCCACCCCTCGTTCCACCCCCCCTCCCCTTTTCACTACCTAAAACCTTGAGGTTATCCCTCGTCTTTCTCTTGGGCTACATCAAATTCATAGGTAGGATGGATGTTCTTTTTTTTAAGATTTTATTTATTTGACAGAGAGAGAGAGAGAGAGAGAGAGAGAGAGAGGAATCACAAGTAGGCAGAGTGGCAGGGAGCGGCAGAGGGAGAAGCAGGCTCCCCGCTGAGCAGGGAGCTCGATGCGGGGCTCGATCCCAGGACCCTGGGATCATGACCTGAGCCGAAGGCTGACGCTGAACGACTGAGCCACCCAGGCGCCCCGGGTGTTCTATTTCTACCTAAAATTAGGGGATAAAGGGATAAGTGGGTTTGGTCTCCCTGTTGGGGGATATCTATTACTGGTGGCTCAGCAGCTTTCTGGGAGTAGAGCACAGTGACAAAGATGATCGGTCACCATTTGTCTTTTAATGAGCTGCTATCCATTATGCTCTGAAGAGTGACAGTAGTGAAATATAAGGGTGACATCAGCACAGTATTAGGAACTTTCTAGCAAGGGGAATAGGATGCCTTCCTACCCTGGAACATTTTCAAGGGAAAGCCCATCAGGGGCATTCTGGAAGGGATTCCTGCCTTCTGTAGGTGGGAGACTAGACCAGCTGCCTTCCCAATTCCACCCAATTCTAAGATTTTAAGTTGCTTTAGAAAAAGGTCTTAGGCTCTTGTCGATTATACTGCTGCATTCACAATCCTTTTCCCCCACAGTATGAAGTTTCAGTGAAGACTCAGTGCCTACTCTCCACCCACACCCTTCCCACAGGTGTGGACATTTGTCAACTGTGATAAGAGGATTGGAAGCCACTACCATATATATTGGTTTTATTTTTTATTTTTATTTTTTTTAAAGATTTTATTTATTTATTTGAGAGAGAGAATGAGATGGAGAGAGAGAGCATGAGAGGGGGAAGGGTCAGAGGGAGAAGCAGACTCCCCGCCGAGCAGGGAGCCCGATGCGGGACTCGATCCCGGGACTCCAGGATCATGACCTGAGCTGAAGGCAGGCGCTTAACTGACTGAGCCACTCAGGTGCCCCAAGGATATCCACAATTATCTGGAAAAGCTATTAACATACTCCTACTTCTTCCAACGATTTATCTGTGTGAGGCCAGGTTTTCTTCATATATTTCAACTAAAAAAATATACCACAACTGATTAAATACAAAAGCAAGTAGGTATGATAATCCAGCTGCCTTCTAGTAAGCTGAACAAGATTTTTTCTTTTTCTTTTTTTTTTTTTAAAGATTTTATTTATTTGAGAGAGAGAGAATGAGAGAGAGCACATGAGATGGGGGAGGGTCAGAGGGAGAAGCAGACTCCCTGCCGAGCAGGGAGCCCGATGCGGGACTCGATGCGGGACTCGATCCCGGGACTCCAGGATTATGACCTGAGCCGAAGGCAGTCGCTTAACCAACTGAGCCACCCAGGCGCCCCATATATATGTTTTATACTCTCTCATTATTATGGCCTATTTTAACAAATAGAGGAAGAGTACTGAGGTCACCCCCAAAACTGGTAATAAATCTGCTCGATTTGGCATTAGTGTGATTTGTAAAGTCTTTTGATGTTCTGAAGATCCCTGTTACACAGGAAATGGCCCAGCTCTGGACTCATTGAGTAAATACAAAAAGTCAAAGACCAGTTTTTTTAGTAAGTTCAGCATGTCTGAGCTGTTCTTAGAACCTTTGAAATATGTGAATCAGCTCTCCCAGTGAAAAGCCAGGTTAATTGCAGGGTGTGGAGCCAAGAGTCAGACCTTGGTTCCAAGCCCAGTTCTGCCACACTGGCTGTGCAACATTGGGGAAGTTACTTAACCCCTCTGGATAGAAGTTTCCTCCTCTCCAAAATGGGCATAACATCCGGAACAGTTAGGTTGTTTTCAGCGTAACCAGATTGGCTTCAACAATGAGGAAACGTATGGGCTCCTATAGCCAGGGGGTCTACAGACTGGGGTTTTCAGGGCAGTTGGTCCAGCCTCTCGGTGAGGTCCTCAAGGACTCCCGCTCTTTCTGCCTCCCTGCTGTTCAGTGTTGGACTCGTTCTAATAGGATTTCCCTCAGGGTCAACAAGATGACGGCCAGAAGTAATCTGGTTTTCTTGTTCACAGCTAACTGAAGCTAGAAACTGGTCGCCTGTGGCTTTCTCTCTACCCCGAAGTGGGGGAAAAATGATCCAGAAGTCCCAGCAACTTTGCCCTGAATCTCACAGAGCCAAACTGGTCGTGAACCCATTTCTGAACCAATCACAAGGGGAGGAGATTGCTCTGATGGGCTTAGATTAATCCAGACCACCCCACGGATCTGGCATCCATGTACCATACCCCATGGCCGCCACCCAACAGGAGAGGCAGAGTAGACAGAAGGAGACATGCCCCCGGCCTGAAACAACATCTACCTCGCACACAAGTTCACTGGGAGAGAACAAGAGGACACATGTAAACGTACCTGGGGCGGTGGCCAGACAACAAAAGTCATTTCCTTTCCAGTTATTGTTTCAGCCTTCCAAGGAGAAGTGAACTCCTTTCCTGGGAGGGAGGAACTGAACCCCATCGTTGGGATGGTAGGTCTCACCAGGATGAGCTATTAGAAAGCATCCCGGGTCACCCCCAGGGAGTACATGGAGCCATGACTGGGGAGCCGGAAGCACTGGGAGCGGCCGTGGGAGGCACAGCAGGGTCTGGGCTGAACTGCCCGACAAAGGGTCTGCATGGGACTCAAGCACCAGCTTTAGGGTCTTCCACTGGGGCTCAGCGGTAGGCCTTCTGTGGCAGCCACCCAACAGTGGTGGCTGACCCGACTTTCCCTCTAGGCCACCTGGCCACATGCCCCAGCCCTGGTCAAGGAGGCAGAAGGCTGCTGTCAGGCTCCTGGGAAAGATCTGGCTTTCTTCCTAGAGGAGCTGCTACTCAACCTCCGCCCCCTCCCCACCACGCCCCCATGATGACTGTGGGTGTGGGACCGGCGGGGGCCATGCTTCTCCCCAAACTACCATGGCAGACCCAAGGTGTAGCAGCGACACCAGCCCAGATGCCAGCAGGTGCCCAGTTAATTCAAACCCCTAGCAGGTTAAGCCACCATGATGCCATGAAACAGCCCTGCACAGATCTCGTGCCGCAGAGAGCACAGTAGAAGGCTTTGCTGCTTCTCTTCTGGATCCACCAACACATTTATGGGAGGCTGCGCTTCCCACAGGCTGCTCCTGGCCAGTGAATAGAGGCCACCGAGTCAGCATAGGCTCATTCCTGGGCGATGGGGGCCTCCCCCAGGAACCCGACCCGCACTGCAGTCTGAGACTGTCCACTCATCCTCCTTCTCCCCCGCCCTACCCACTCTCACCTTCCCAGAGATCACACCTGCCCTGCAGTCTTTCTCCCCTTTCTCCGGCCCTGAGGCCTTCCCCTCTTCATCCTCCACCAGCACTGTTCCAAGGCAGCTCTTAGATCTCTACTCCTGTCTTGGCACCTGCTCCTCAGAAGACCCCCCACATGCAGCCATTATAGTCTTTTCCAAAGACAGGCTTTCCTGACAGACTCTTAGAAGATCTCTGTTTAGGGATAGAAATGTGTATGACAAAGTAAAGCATTAGTTGAGATTTTAAAGGGTTTAAAAAAAAAAAAATCACCCCTTCCTTCCAGATTCTCAACAATTTGGGAAACAGCTATGTAAGTCAGTCAGGGATCCAAATATCCACATTATTCCTGCAAAAGCTGGAGCTGAAGCCAAAATGGTTGTGCCAGGACTTTCCACTGAGTTGATGGAACTCACTGAAGCTCACTCAGAACAGCTGGAGAACTTCAGGCTCCAACCTCCTCCACCATAACCCTACCACTCCCAATACCCCAGCGTCACCCCCAGGACTAGGGCCCGTGGGGAGGAGAGCCTTGCAGCCATCAACACCAAGAGAAGAGCCCAAGGAGGGCAAGACAATGCATGGGGGTGTGGGGCAGGAGCAGAGACCCTTGAAAGCATGGACACCCCCCTGCAGAGCAATGTGGGCAAACAGGGCACCTCCACCACCTCCGTGGTCAGCAGAACCACGTCCTTTCCCCAGGGTGGATCCAGGGGAAGGTACAGGAGAGCAACTTCTCCAGGGCCTCGGAGAAGTAGAAAAGCTTGTTTCGTGAACTAGGAGGGTTGAAGGGAGAAAGGGTGAGGGTGCATCCTCCATTATCACTATCATGCCATCAATCAAAAACAACTGCAATCATGTCATCCACCACAATCATGTCACTGTGGTTGTTCCGCCCTCAAGTAGCCACCTGCTCGGTGGTGCAGACAAGACGTACTCCAAAAGGACTTTGATGACCGGTCCTGACTTGACAGCCTCTGATTCTGTGTACAGAGGCATTACTAGCTCCCTCTGCTTTTTCCTGTTCTTATTTTCCTACGGTCCTGACATAACCCCCTGTGGATTTTAAATTTTATCTTTATGCACTTCTGCACAGCCTCATAAATTCTTTCCGGAACAAGGTGTGGGTTGCATAATACATAAGCTATTTATGTAAATATGAGTGGGGTTTTAGGGGTCAGGCAGCCTGGGTTCAACAGCTTCGCTATTTCCCATTGTGTGGCTTTGCCGAAGTCTGTTACCCCAGTTCGTAGATGTGAGGGTTCAGTTAGCTAGCTCATGGAAAACCCTTAGCACAGTGAGCCCTCTACAGAGGCTAGTTATGGTTTTTAGCAGAGCAGACACACCCTGGTGTCTGTGCCCCACGTATTCCTGCCACAGGGGAGTAATGCAGACCTTCCACAAGGTGACGCATGGGCAATAATTACTGATGGATCAAGGGAACCTCACTGATGGATCTTGGACTAGACTGGCCAGAGGAGAAAAGTCAGTCTTGAGAGAATGACTACAGGGACTCAGGGCAAGTTTGGATCAAGGCTATTTTTCCAGAAGGGCACAGTGTTCCCTCAAACAGCTGAAAAGCTGTAGGGTGGGGGAGAATCTGTGGAGGTGGTGGGTGCAAGGGGAGGTCATTAAAAGAGGATCTGGGGGAGCATGAGGATGCCAGACACTTGGGGCTGTTCTTCATGCATTCCCGTCAGGAGGCTATGCCTTCAAGCCCTAATGAGGCTCAGGTGTGAAAAGCCAGGCATCATCCCTGTTCTAGAATCAGATGCTCCAAGTGGAGATAAAGTGCTAGCACCCTGGAAAGAGACTGCAGCCTGAGTGCCTAATTTAACACAGGAACAGGGAGAATCCTCTAAAATATGCAAAGTGCCTTACAAGAAAGAAAAGCAGCCCAGATCGGAGCAGTAATTCTGTTGCTAATTCTGTCTCAGATATTATGTATAAAGAACATTAACAACTGGGAGTGTTGTGAGTTTCTTAAAAGCCTAGAAATTCAATCAAGGCTCCCCCAGCTAGAGTAACCAGCCCCTCTTGTTTGATGTGCAAATTATAACGAGATTTTTCATTACACCGAAGTAGGAATTTACAAGCTGCCAACGCGTATCTAAGAGTGTCAAGTGAGAAGCAATTTGAACACACACGTACACTTAAAGCTATTTCCAATGTCTTCCGGAAATAGAAACACCTATAAAAACTCAGTTTAAGATCACAAAAACCCTTTAAAAGCCCTACCTGGGATATTAGAAGTTTCCGCCTCTTCTGGCTACGGCCAATTATAGAACTTCCTCCACCGTAAATCACAATGAACAGAGCCGAGCAGGTGAATCACACTCTTTTTTACAGTAATGACAAGACATAAATTACCATAAAGACTTTCAATCCCCACATTTCCAAGTGCCGCAATTTGAGAGAATGTGCTTGTCTCTTTTCTCACTTGTTATTCACGAAACTCCGTTTTGGAAACGCACTTAGACAACCCGGATTTGAATGGAAAAGCCAGCCCCCTGTCCTCGAACTGTGAACGCCCGCGGGGTTCGCACCGCCAGGGCTTCTAACGTCTCCAGGCAATCTGGAAACCCTAATTTTTCTGAAGGAAAATCTCCAGATTTTTACATCTGGGCAACTAAATACAACGTCTACAGAGATACAGTGGGTTCGACAAGACGTACCTGGGGCTGAGGGTCCGGTGTGCCACCTCAGTCTGCAGGCTTCTGGTTGGTTCTCTGCCTTCTGGTCCCCAGAACCACGTCTGAACTGGGTCCGGCCCCTCGGATTCGGGAAGCCTCCGAGCGCCCCTCCTGGCCTCCGAAGCCCCCAGGTAGTTCTGCGGTTTGGGTCTCACTAGCTCGGCAGGCTTTGGGTTGCTCCCTTTATAGTTGTTTGCTCGGGCTGCCATTCCAAATCCCACACACCTGGGGGCTTTAACAACAGAAACTTATTTTCTCACAATGGTGGAGGCTGGAAGTCCGAGATCAAGGCGTCCACAGAATGGGTCATCCCTAAGGCCTCGCTCCTTGGTTTGCAAAGGGGTGTCTGCTTGCTGCTTCTTTAGACATGGTCGTCCTTCTGGGCAGGGTGGGCTGCGCGGGGGCTGTGTCCTTATCTCCTCTTTCTGTAAGGACACCTGTCAGATTGGATGAGGGCCCACCCTAAAGGGGCTCTTTCTTTCTTTCTTTTTTTTTATTCTTATGTTAATCCCCATACGTTACATCATTAGTTTTAGATGTAGTGTTCCATGATTCATTGTTTGTGCATAACACCCAGTGCTCCATGCAGAACGTGCCCTCCTCAATACCCATCACCAGGCTAACCCATCCTCCCACCCCCCTCCCCTCTAGAACCCTCAGTTTGTTTCTCAGAGTCCATAGTCTCTCATGGTTCGTCTACCCCTCCGATTCCCCCCCTTCATTCTTCCCCTCCTACTATCTTCTTCTTTTTTTTTTTCTTAACATATATTGCATTATTTGTTTCAGAGGTACAGATCTGAGATTCAACAGTCTTGCACAATTCACAGCGCTTACCAGAGCACATACCCTCCCCAGTGTCTATCACCCAGTCACCCCATCCCTCCCCCACCCCCCACTCCAGCAACCCTCAGTTTGTTTCCTGCAATTAAGAATTCCTCATATCGGGGCGCCTGGGTGGCTCAGTTGGTTAAGCGACTGCCTTCGGCTCAGGTCATGATCCTGGAGTCCCGGGATCAAGTCCCGCATCGGGCTCCCTGCTCAGCAGGGAGTCTGCTTCTCCCTCTGACCCTCCCCCCTCTCATGTACTCTCTCTCATTCTCGCTCTCTCAAATAAATAAATAAATCTTTAAAAAAAAAATTCCTCATATCAGTGAGGTCATATGATACATGTCTTTCTCTGTTTGACTTATTTCGCTCAACATAATACCCTCCAGTTCCATCCACGTCGTTGCAAATGGCAAGATCTCATTCCTTTTGATGGCTGCATAATATTCCATTGTGTATATATACCACATCTTCTTTATCCATTCATCTGTCGATGGACATCTTGGCTTTTTCCACAGTTTGTCTATTGTGGACATTGCTGCTATAAACATCGGGGTGCACGTACCCTTTCGGATCCCTACTTTTGTATCTTTGGGGTAAATACCCAGTAGTGCAATTGCTGGGTTGTACAGTAGCTCTATTTTCAAATTTTTGAGGAACCTCCATATTGTTTTCCAGAGTGTGGCTGCACCAGCTTGCATTCCCACCAACAGTGTAGGAGGGTTCCCCTTTCTCCCCATCCCCGCCAACATCTGTCGTTTCCTGACTTGTTAATTTTGGCCATTCTGACTGGTGTGAGGTGGTATCTCATTGAGGTTTTGATTTGGATTTCCCTGATGCCGAGCGATATTGAGCACTTTTTCATGTGTCTGCTGGCCATTTGGATGTCTTCTTTGGAAAAATGTCTGTTCATGTCTTCTGCCCATTTCTTGATTGGATTCTTTGTTCTTTGGGTGTTGAGTTTGATGAGTTCTTTATAGATTTTGGATACTAGCCCTTTATCTGATATGTCATTTGCAAATATCTTCTCCCATTCTGTCAGTTGTCTTTTGGTTTTGTTGACTGTTTCCTTTGCTTTGCAAAAGCTTTTTATCTTGATGAAGTCCCAATAGTTCATTTTTGCCCTTGCTTCCCTTGTCTTTGGCGATGTTTCTAGGAAGAAGTTGCTTCGGCTGAGGTCAAAGAGGTTGCTGCCTGTGTTCTCCTTTAGGATTTTAATGGACTCCTGTCTCACATTTAGGTCTTTCAACCATTTGGAGTCTGTTTTTGTGTGTGGTGTAAGGAAATGGTCCAGTTTCATTCTTCTGCATGGGGCTATCCAATTTTCCCAACACCATTTGTTGAAGAGACTGTCTTTTTTCCATTGGACATTCTTTCCTGCTTTGTCAAAGATGAGTTGACCATAGGGTTGAGGGTCCATTTCTGGGCTCTCTATTCTGTTCCATTGATCTATGTTAAAGGGGCTCTTTTTATGTAATTACCCCTTTAAAGGCCTATCTCCAAAAACAGTCGCATTCTGACATACGACTTCTGAGACGGATGTAATTCAGCCCGTAGTCCTTCTACCTCAGTGAGCCCCGTCCCAATTCCCAATTTCTTCCCAAAGGAGAGGGGAGTGGGAATATGGGCATGCCTTATCTGTTCAGTTGCCAGAGAAGAATATTTCTGGAAGATGTAAGAGGGCAAGAGAAGATGTGAACTGTAAGAAATTTCCCATGCAACTCTGTTCTGCAATTCGATTCACTCTCTTTCACGTGAAGGTCATCATTCCCTTTCCTAGCATTGAACTGAGCACAGTGATTGAAATACTGGTAAAAATAGTAGAAAGAACGGCAGGATTATCACTGGGAAGAGGTGTTTTAGTATTGCTGCATAAAAAACCATCCCCAAGAGTTAAGGCCTTTAACTGGGTGGGACATTTTTGTAACTAGACTCACAATGTACTGCTATCTTAGTCCATCTGTGAGGCCATGGAAATCATTGCTACAGAGAGATGCTAGAGAGAAAGGGTGCCACTGGAAGTACCATATATTACTTTTGCTTTTGAAGTTTCATATTTAGGGGCACCTGGGTGGCTCAGTCAATTAAGCGTCCGACTCTTAATTTCAGCTCAGGTCATGATCTCAGGGTTGTGAGATTGAGCCCCGAGTCAGGCTCTGCGATGGACATGGAGCCTGCTTAAGATTCTCTCTTCCTCTCCCTCTGTTCCTCCCCCCTCCTCCTCTCTAAAAAAATGAAAAAAATAAAATAAAATAAAATGGCAGTCCCTCTATACTTTAAAAAAAAAAAGTTTCTTATTTATTAGGCAGTCAGCTGGTCTTTATTGCATCATACTGAGGTTCAGAGGTGTTTTGTTTTGTTTTTTAAAGTGAAAACCAAGGCACAGAGAGACTGAATAAGTTACTCAAAGGCAAAACATGGGCAGACTTCAAGGAGGCTCCTAGATCCTTGGTGTCAATATTGAGTCAGTCCTTCATGGTGTAGACGTGTGTAATAGGAAAGAATGTGAGGGGCCACCATTTGGCATGCAAATGCCCAGAGGGCAAGGCCTTGTCTTGTTCCTCTTGATGGCTCCTGCAACTCCTCAGTTTGTGTGAAGTTCCACTGACTTCCCCTCGGTGTCTAAAAACACTAATTTGTATGAGAAGATCTGGGTTCATGCCCTGGTTCTCCTACTCCTTGGCTGGGTAATGGCTGTCAGATCACTAAAGGAAATCTCCATTTCCTCTTCTTCAAAATGAGACTATCAATAGTCTTACTGCTACACCTACTACTACTACTTTCTACTTCAAAGGATTGTTAAGATAAAATTTAGAAAAGGAATGTGAATACCCTGTAAACTGAAAAGACCAAAAATAACTTTGTTATTATTAAATGTCCTGTTGTCCACTTTGCATTCTCCTTGTCATTTCAGAATATAATGTGCCTCACTTAAGACAGGGAAAAGGGCATTCACAGGGAGTTGAGAGACAGGTTTTCATTTTATCTTTACCAGTTATTGACTCTGGGTCTTGGGAAAAATCACTTAATTTCTTTGTGTCACTTTCCCCCGAGGTCAGAATCTTAGGATCCTATGATTTCCTACGACACTGTTATTTCCAGTGATTGACAGAATGCTGCTAGGCCATCAGAGAATAGCTGCACAATCGCTTAGGGCTGACAGCCACTGGGCTGCAAAAATGGGCAAAATTATTAAAATTATCTTCAATAAACTACAAGCATATTTATATACCACACTCTCATATAGGTAAAAAAAAAAAAATTGGAAGCTCTTGCAAATGGAAATATATTAAAGTACACCATTAGAGTTATTTCAATATTTTGAAATAGTTAATTCACAACTTATCAGACTCAAGCACTACTATCCCAGTGGAACAAGTATGGCATAGATTATTAAATATTGTGGTTTTGATTTCCCCCCAAAATATTTCCTAAATATGATTACTTTCTTTTTTAACAGAACTGACATGACAACTGTTTAAGGAGAGAATGATCTTTCTGTTTTAACCTGTTACATGTGAGGGCCCTTAGATTTCAAATTGTATTCTCCTTCAAACTGAAACTTCACAATTGTTGCTGATGTAAGGAAATGTCTTAATTCAGCTCTTTGTCTGTTGGGCCCTGTGTCTCGGGAACAAAATGCATTCTTTGGAGAATATAAAGCTTGCTATGACCCTGCTGAGTTATGAATAATTTGTGCCATCCAGAAACAGTACTCAGTTTGAAAATACCATTTTAAAAACATCATTTGTTGTTTGACTACCATTTCCTATTTCATACAAAAATTGGAAAACTAGAATAGCAACTTCTGTTCTCTTGGGACTTATATCCTCATTTATTTGATGTCTGCTTCCAACTTGAAAATGTTGTGAGCTACCAGCATTCTGTTTTGATAACTTTGAGGGGGAGGAGGGGGAAATATATGACATCATTTAAAATTTTAAAAGGCAACCAGAGTTTGCATGAAGCAACTGCTGTTTACAGGGAACGTTCGCAAGTCATCATTTCCCATCCTCTCAGTCCTTGATGACTTCCTTAGCTCTCAGTCCTCTCAAATGGAGAGGTCAAGGGCTCATCAATCCAATTAAATAGAGACGTTAAAAAAAAAAAAAAAAGTCAATGTAGGCCAGAACTTCCAGAATTGTGAAGTAGGAACTCAGCAGACTCTCTCTCTAGCAAAACAATAATTTCACTGGTAAAAATTATTTAAAAAGCAATAATTTAAAGTCTCTGGAAATTGTTTGAAGGGCAGCAAATGGGGGAAAAGTCATTTGGGAACATCTATTCAACCTTAGTAAGAACAGTCAGAGTCTGTGGCATTTGAGCCACATCCTGCTTCCTGACCCTCCTTCACCCCAGCTCCAAATTAGGGAAGTGCTACTGGGTCTTCTGCTCTGGGCAGGTGTGGCCAAGAAGATGGGGCTTACTTCTTGCCCCAGCAACCAAGCTGAGGCTATGATTTCACCCTTGGAAGGGCAAGTTCAACAACACAACAAGCTCCCCCGCTGCGCCCCCCCAACCAATGTTGCAGAAGCTGTTTTCTGAACGGTACAGCCATCTTGCTCCTGAGGTAGAAACTCTCCTCCAGATGAGAGTACTGGGGTCTCTGTCACTCCCATCCCTGGCCCAGTGCACGGGCTAGGAGGGTGGACATTTCATGGTGCAAGAGATAAGAAGACCAGGGGCTGCCACAGCCCCCACCCCCAGGGCACACTTGTGGAGGGGAACATTTATCATTTTGGGAAGAGTGGGTCCCTGCCCCCAGTGCTGTGCAGTGGTGAGGAGTTCTGCTGGGGGGTGGAGGGAGGCAGCGGGTCATAAACACAACAAGCTCTGCAGCTCAGCTGAGGCGACTCTTTGGAACAGAGTGGAGAACTCCATGTCAGAAATAGCGTGGGTCTTTTTTTTCTTTTTCTTTTTTTTTTAGATTTATTTATTTGAGAGAGAGAATGCAAGCATGAGTGTGGGAGGGGCAGAGGGAGGGATTCTTCAGGCCGACTCCCCACTGAGCACGAAGCCCACCTCAGGGCTCGATCCCGTGACCCATGAGATCAGGACCTCAGCCAAAACCAAGAGCTGACCCGTCACCGACGGAGCCACCCAGACACCCCAAACAATGGAGGTCTTAAAAAACAAAAAACAACAACAAAAAGCAGTGGAGGTCTTGGTGGAAATTAAGAGGCTGGTAATTCTGATAAAAGAAAAGCAGCAGAGCAGCCAGAAGTTTAATAGAAGTAGGAAAGAGACCACCAAGGAGAGCCCTCCTGGGATCACAGTCAATTCAGGGGTTGGGAAGGCTGTGCGTATGCAGGGCGCTGCCTAGAGCCTCCCCTCGCCCTGCCCCCATCACGGCCCCCAACGGAGCAATCAGAGCAGGTGGTAGGCCTGACTTGAAAGCATCCCACAAGTCTCAAAGAGACCCAACAACACAGGGAGGCCTCACTGCTTGAGGGGCTTAAATACAACCTCTGATCAAGCAGTGACCGAAAACTAAGTCCCTCTGACACAGAGACATCTGAGGAATCAGGCTTTAAGACAGTTGTCATAGTCATTCGTGGCAATCTGGAAGACTGTGTGCATGTCCAAGGCTAAACCCAGCCAGGGAGCATTCAGAGAGGAGCAGTCAGAGGACTCGAAGATGCTAGAACATAGGACAAAAAAGTAAACACTCTGAATTCCAAGCCATACACATATACCACCGAAAAGGGTCAAAACCTAACTGGCTAAGGGGCTTAAGCACAGCCTTTGACCAATAAATGGCTTATACCCACTGGAAGTGATTCCTAGGTGGCCAAGCTAGAAGAGAAGAACAACGTGAGAGAAATCGGAGCACCATCATCAGGGGCTGTGCCCTGCAGGGGAACTAGACTTCCCAGGATTATTTTAGTATATGTGCTGCTGAAGCGAGCACTTCCCAGGATTATTTTAGCCAAGTCCCTAACCAAAGAAAGAAACAACCCAGCAAACAGTAACCACCACCACCACCCCTGGGAGTAGTGTCAGTATCCATTATCTAAAATGTTCAGTTTGCACAAAAAATTACAAGACATGCAGAGAAACAGGAATCTGTGAACCATACACAAGAAAAAAACCCAAACAGTAGAAACTGACTTTGGAAGGGTCCAAATAGTGGACCTAGCAGACAAAGACTTCAAGACAGCTATTATAAATATGTTCAAAGAACTAAAGATAACCATGCTTAAAGCACTAAAGGAAGGTATGATGATACTGTCTCATCAAAAAAAAAAAAAAAAAAAAAAGCCAATCAAGAAAGAAGAACCAAATAGAAATCCTGGACTAAAAAGTACAAACCCAAATGAGAAATTCACAGAGGGGTTCAACAGTGAACCTCTGCCAGCTCAAGTGGGCAGAGAAATCAAAAGGAAAATCCTTTGAGATGAATGAAATACTTTGAGATGAACAAAAATGAAGGTACAACATACTAAAACTCATTGGAAGCATCTAAGGCAGTGCTTAGAGGAAATTTTATATCTGTAAATGCCTATATGAAGAAAGAAGAAAGATCTCAAATCAGTAACCTAACCTTCTACCTTAAGACACTGGGAAAAGAAGAGCAAACAAAACCTAAAGCAAGCAGAAGGAAGAAAACAGTAAAGAGTTGAGTGGGGATTTATAAAATAGAAACACAATAGAGAAAAATCAATGAGACCAGAACCTCGTTATTTGAAAAGATTAACAAAATTGACAAACTCCTATCTTAAATTGACCAAAAGAAAAAAAAAAAAAAAGAAGACTCAGATTACCAGAATTAGGAGTGAAAGAAGGAGCATTACTATTGATCTTACAAAGGATTCTGAGAATACCTTGAAAATAGTATGGCAAAAAATTAGATAACTTAGATGAAATGGAAAAATTCCCAGGAAGATACAAACTATCAAAACCAATTAAAGAAGAAGTGGTGGGGGGGGCACCTGGCTGGTTCAGTGGGTTGAGTGTTTGGCTCTTGATTTTGGCTCAGGTCATGGTCTCAGGGTTGTGGGATCGAGCCTCGCACTGGGCTCTGCACTCTGCACAGAGTCTGCCTGACATTATTCTCTCTCTGTCTCAAAAAAATAAATCTTTTTTTTTTTTAAAGATTTTATTTATTTATTTGAGAGAGAGAGAATGAGAGAGAGCACATGAGAGGGGGGAGGGTCAGAGGGAGAAGCAGACTCCCTGCCGAGCAGGGAGCCCGATGCGGGACTCGATCCCGGGACTCCAGGATCATGACCTGAGCCGAAGGCAGTCGCTTAACCAACTGAGCCACCCAGGCGCCCTCAAAAAAATAAATCTTAAAAAAAAAAAGAGAGAAGTAGAAAATCTGAATGGACCTATATCAAGCAAAGAAATCAAATGAGTCATTTAAAAATTTCCCAGAAAGGGAAACCCACGTGCAGTTGACTTTACTGATGAATTCTACCAAACATTCAGAGAAGAAGAAATACCAATCCTTCACAAACTCTTCCAAAAACCAGAAGAGGTGGGAAGACTTTCTAAGTCATTCTCTGAGGTCAGTATTTCCTTGATACAAAAACTAGAGAAAAACATCACAAGAAAATGAAAGCTCAATATTCCTTATGAAAGTAGACAACAAAATACTAGCAGACAGAATATAGCAACATATAAAGAGGATTATACACCATGAAGAAGTAGGATTTATACCAACAATATAAGACTGGCTAGCATCTATTAATGAAATACACACTGTTAATAGAAAAAACATCCATATTTTAAAGGACGAATTAAAACTATCTCTATTTGCAGATGACATGATCTTACAGATAGAAGATCTTAAGGAATTCACTAAAACACTATTAGACCTGAAAAACAAGCTCAGCAAGGTTACAGGATACAAGATGAACATCAGATAAAGTCAATATTATTTCTATACACTAAAAATAACCCTCCCAAACTGAAATTAAGAAAGCAATTCCAGTTACAATGGCATCAAAAAGAGTAAAATATGTAAAAGAAATGCACAACTTGCACATTGAAAACTACAAGACATTGTTGAAAGAAATCGAAGACCTAAATTAATGGATCAGAATGGTCTACATCATGGACTGGAAGATTTAATATCATTAAGGTGGCTATGATCCCCAAATTGATTTACAAACTCAGTGCAATCCCTATCAAAATCCCGGCTGCTTTTTGCAAAAGTTGGTAAGATGACCCTAAAATTCATATGAAGATGCAAGGGACCCAGAATAAACAAAGCAAGCTTGGAGAAGAAGAGCAAGTTGGAGGACTCACATTTCTGGATTTAAAAGCTTGCTACAAAGCTACAGTAATCTACCAGTCATCGTAAGGATAGTCACATAAATCAATGGAATAGCATTGAGAATCCCTAAGTAAATCCTTATATTTATCGTCAACTGATTTCCAACAAGGGATCCTGTATAATTAATGAGGAAAGGAGAGTCTTCAACAAATGCTGTTTAAGTAACTGGATATCTTCACGCAAAAGGAGGAATTTAGAACCCTACACAAAAATTTTAGAACCATACACAAAAATTAACTGAAAATTGATCATAGGTCTAAATGTAAGAGCTAAAATTAGAAAACTCTTAGAGGTAATTTTGTAGTGATTTCTTAGAAGTGACACCCAAAGCACAAGAAACAAAAGAAAGAATAGATAAGTTGGACTCCATCAAAATTAAAGACATTTCTGCATGGAGTAGTATTATCACAGAGGTGAAAAAGCAACCTACAGAGTGGGAGAAAATGCTTGCAAATCCTATATCTGGTAAGGGACTTGTTTCCAGAGCAAATAAAGAACTCTTGCAACTCGATAATTAGGAGACAAATAACCCAATTAAAAAGTATTTGAGTAGGCCTTTTTCCAAAGAAGATGTATGAATGGCCAACAAGCCCAGGGAAACATGATCGATATCATCAGTCATTAGGGAAGCCACAATGAGACACCACTTCATACCCACTAGGATGGCTGTAGTGAAAAATGCAGGCAATAACAAGTGTAGTAAGTATATGGAAAAATTGGAAACCTCACATATTGCTAGTGGAAGCCTAAAATGGTTTTGGCCATTCCTCAAAAAGTTAAATATAGAATTATCATACAACCCAGCCATTCCCCTCCTAGGTATATGCCCAAGAGAACTGAAACATATATTCACAAAAACACTTGTATATGAATACTCACAGCAGCATTATTCATAATAACTAAAAATTGGAAACAACCCAAATGTCTATCGACTGATGAATGGAGAAGTAAAACATGGTGTTCTTCATCAATAAAAAGGAAAAGGGCTGATACCTATTATAACCTGCATGAACCTCAGAAACACTATGGTAAGAAGCCGGTCACCAAAGAATACATGTTGTATGAATCCTTTTATAGGAAATGTCCAGAGAAGGCAGCTCAATAGAGAAAGAAAAGAGATTAATGGGTCCTGGTGCTGCATGGGCTGAGGGCAGGGAATGAGGAATGGCTACTAAAGTGAACGGGGTTTTTTGTAGGTTTTTTTTTTTTTTTTGTAAGAGACAAAAATGTTCTAAAAGTAGATTGTGATGATGGATATACAACCATGTGAATATACTAAAAAAAAATTGAATTGTATATATTAAATGAACACATTGTATGACATGTTAATTATATTTCAATAAATCTGCTTAAAAAAATCAATGTATGTTTTCCTTGATGAAGATGGAGAACTAATGTCAATCTTCCAAGCAGTTAAAAAATCTTAATGTTAATATCCCTTACTCAAAACACACTCATATGAATGTAAAAACAGTATTTATTTTTCCAGAATGATCCTTACCGGGGAAAGATGACTAGAGAGATTTTCCAGATATGTAAGATTGAAAACCAACGGGATCAAGTGGCCTGATTTAGTCCCACTGAGTGTTACCAGAGGGACCTGCAGAAAGGGTTTCTGGATAACAATAAATTAGAAGAAAAATACCTCATTTGTCTTAAAAATAACACAATTACTAGGAAGCTATGAGTTCCTATTTGGAGGGATCATTTTACATGACCAGTTCTTGCTATGAAATGAAATATCTTTCGACTAAAAATTCTGGCAGATTTTTTTTTCCTCGTGGGGATTTCAAAATTTTATTCACACGCTTTTTAAAAGGAGAGAAACTCCTTTGTAAACATGATCTGTTTCTTATACTTTCCAGTGGCTGATTACATCCACATTTTTAAAGCAGATGGCAGTTGAGGATACTAACAAAAAGAAAACACATTTTAATTTCCTTTATTAAATCGGTGTAGGAAGATAATCTCCCGATGATTAAATTAGGTAACTTCAATAACTCATTCCTTAGAAAAAATATGGCCCAAATCAGGGAGCTATTTGTGTAGTGACAGTAAAAATTGAGCGGTCACAGGACAGGGAAAAGGCTGATTTTCTTTAATAACAAAGAAGGAGCAACCATGTCCCCGTAGACTCGGCCACGTCGCCCCTCACTCTCAGAGCAGTCCGGAGACAGCAGGAATCGCCCACAGCCCTGGTGTTTGGTACACACACAGGAGACGAGCCTCAAGTCAGCACATTCACACTTTCTCCTGTTACAACTGAAGAAAACATTAAGGGCTTGCTCGATTTACCGCCACTCTCAGGAGAACGCCATGTGCCATGTGCGTGATGTGACCATTAACAGCGACCTACCATTCTCTTTTCAGAGCAAAGATGCCATAACCTCTTCTTCAAGAGCCTTTTTCACTTGATTACATTTTCTTACTCAGTTGCAGAAGTAGATATTTCCCATCAGGACAAGGAGAATAAGTCATTTGAACTGTCAAGTAGGATGTGGGCTTTATTTCTTCGAGATATGAATTACATCTGCCTCACTGCAGGAATGTAAACCAGCCAGACGGCTTCTCCCTGCGCGGATGCAAGAGTAACGCAGCGCCTCCTCCCCTTTGCCCGCGGGGCTCTGAATTAGGCAGCTACAGCTCCCCACTGAGCTGGTGCTGCTGTGGACCGAGCCGTGGCGCCTTGCTCGCCTGGACGTGCTGGGTTCAGGAGGCAAAGTGAAGCACAGGGAGGAGCTGACCCATCTCCCCGGAGGGAAAAACACTGCAGAATTTTAGAAAATGAGACTTGGCTGGATTTGTAAGACGGCCCGCGTATTCAGTGTTTCAAGGGCTGATGACATTCGAACGGGTAGAGAGAAGAGCATGGTAGTCGTGGTACAGTAGTGGAAACGCGTAGTGACTGTTGTGCTCGCTCTGCTTTCATAGTGGACGCGGGGGTCGAGTCCCTTCCCCTACATTTTAATTCCTTTTTTTTTTTTTTATCTTCCCCTACATTTTAGTGGGATCCAACTGGTTCAAGAGAATCAACTTCCTTCCATGATAGAAAGAATACTTATCACACTCTTTCTTTCTTTCTTTTTTTTTCCTAAAGATTTTATTTATTTATTTGAGAGAGAGAGAGCATGAGAGGGGAGTGGGAGAGGGAGAGGCAGACTCCCCGCTGAGCTGGAGCCCGATGCGGGGCTCGATCCTGTGACTTCAGTATCATGACCTGAGCCGAAGGCAGTTGCTTGACCAACTGAGCCACTCAGGCGGCCTCACACTCTGTTTCTTAGGATCTGTGGTAGATTAGACATGTACCCCCTGCCACTTGGTTTCCTTGCAATAGGTCACTGACATGCCCCCATGGAAAGGGCGGCTATTTCCTCCCCTGGAACCGAGGCCAGCCTTTATCACTGCCTTGACCTACAGGATGAAGGAAGTGACACTACATGACTTGAGGTCATATGAGGCAATATGGCTTCCCCCTGACTCTCTGCGGGGGTTATTCACCCCGGGATCGCTGCTCGCGTGTTGTGAGCATGCCCAGGCTGACAGTCCTCCGAGCAACAGCCAGCACCAACCGCCGGACATACGAGGGAATGTTCCTCGAGCTGATGATCCCAGCTCCGGGCTTCCAGTTCTGTCACCGAACCGCGCCCCCCCCAATCTAGTGGATCAGGCACAAGCCATCCGCAGGCGTGCCCCGAATTCCCGAACCACAGCAACTGTGTGGGGTAATAAGAGAGTCATCTTTAAAGCCATTTTGTGTTGGGTAAGTCGATATGCAGCAATACGTAACTAATAGAAGAGCTATGCCTCTTCCCCGTAGGAAGCCAGTAGGCGAGGAAAATTAAAAACATCTTAGAACTCAAGATAACAGTATCTCAATGAGGAATTTATGATATCATGGCTCGGGTTGTTCCACAGAAAAGATTTGGTCATCTCCTGGAGCTTGATCTTCCCAGAATGCAAGTCAGTCAGGTATTTATTTATACACTAAATGAATGAGTTTCTTTCAACAAATACCTGTTGGGTAATTATATTCTAAGCATGAGAATAAATCGCATATGATCCAAAAACTACATCTAGTCTAGTCTGCCTGCATTCAAATTGTGGCTGTTACATTTATTAGCAAGTCACTCAGCATCTCTGTGCCCCAGGTTCCTTGTCTGTAAATAAGGACAACATTCGTATCTACCTCACAGATTCGTATGGGGATTAAAGGGGTTAATGCAGGGCGCCTGGGTGGCTCAGTTGGTTAAGCGACTGCCTTCGGCTCAGGTCATGATCCTGGAGTCCCGGGATCGAGTCCCGCATCGGGCTCCCTGCTCGGCAGGGAGTCTGCTTCTCCCTCCGACCCTCCACCCTCTCATGTGCTCTCTCTCATTCTCTCTCTCTCTCAAATAAATAAATAAAATCTTAAAAAATAAAAATAAAAAAAAGGGGGTGTTAATGCATATGAAGTATTTAGAAGAGGGCCTGGCACTAGGAAAGTGTTAGTATTATTATAATTATTTTAATAATTTGTTGCATAAAATGAGACTTAAAGCAAATATGGCAGTGTTAACATTTGTTAAATGCATGGGATGTTTTTGTCAGTGTTGTATTAGTCTTGATTGCATTTTTAAATAATTTATAATTTAATTAAATTACACATAAAAATATAGGGTCTCAGTTCTAGAGTAGTTCACATGTTAGGGGGGAAGAGAGAGAACCTATCCTAGTCATAGTGTGTGTGCATGCGGATGCACGTGTATGTACATATGTGTTCACAAGGAGCTAAAATCTTTATGTTACCGCCTGGCTCCAGAATTCCTTTTAGAGAAAGAAGGTGTTTGTTTTGGAAAAACAACTTGATAAGCCACTTCAACTTGGGGTTGAAGGTGGGATCTTGAAGACTGGGTGCTGGCACAAATTCAAGGATGAAGGAGACTGAATTAGGCTGCTCTACATGAGGAACTAAAGGGAGGAAAGGGGAGAGAGGAGACAAGAGGAAGGAAAAGGAAGGAGCAAAGAGGGGAGCTCTGAAGGGGTGGGAAGCTGGGCTTTAAGGGCATATCTGTTAGGAATGCATTCAGCAGCAAGTTATGGAAAATGGGACAAGGGCCTAGAGGCAAATAGGGGTTTATTTTTCTCTGATAGCAAGTACTCCAGAGGAAGTTAGTTTTTTGGCTATGGTTCAATAGTGCAAAGATTGGTGTTGGGGCTATACCTCATAATCCTCCAGCTACGGGGAGCATAACTGACCAAGGGCTGTAGCTGTTTCTCTTTAAAATCCATCATGGTGTTTGGGCCAAAGCTATGCCTTCCATGGACAGCTCCCGACCAATGACGGTACAGCAGGGAAACCAAGGCAGGTGCACTCCTGGGAGATTTGGGACTCCTCTGACAACCAGCTTTAGTTTGAAGACCTCCTGATGGCTTTGCTGAACTTTCTTTAGACTGCAGAACCTTCTCTCCTTTTCTTCTTCACCTGGTGTCAGACTTGATCATAATCTGATGGTTCTCCCAGCCTTCTTCAGCTCCCTCCCTATTTTCTCTCACACACACATTTTCCCTAAAGAAGATCCTTATACATTTAATCCCATATAGGTATCTGCTTCTTGAAGGACCAAGCCTAACACAATCGGTGACTCTGAGATTCCTTTGGGTTTTCCCCATGGTTGCAAAAAGGGGACCAGAGCTCCTGCCATCCCATTCACATCCACAACTAAAAGGGCAAAGAAAGAAAGGCATCCAACCCTTTTATCAGGAAAGCAAAAGGTTTCCTAGGAGCCTTTACATACTCACATCCTCATACCCAATGAAGCCAGTCGAGGTAGCTTTCCTTGGACATCTGAACTGTAACGTGAAGCATTGAAGAAGGAGGTCCATGCATGTCAGAGTTCTGACAGCACATTACACACTAAAAGAAACTGTCTCCAAGAGTATTGTTAGTCATCATCCAACACTTCATGTAGTCACTTATTCGTTATTAAGTTCCAGCAGCGCGTAAGCAGTGCTCCAGATTGAACAAATGTGGAACAGACTGAGCGAAGCCCTGCAGAGCCCTCCGCAGAGCCGCCCAAATAAGCCATCCCAGATCAGCCCACCTCAAGCAGACCTGCAGACACGTGAACGAATTCTGGGGGTATGCAGGGTGGCATTATCGTGACAATAGCTAACTAACCAGCCTGGCCCTAAAGCCCGTTCCCCCTAGCCTTTTCTGCCCTCTGCCCCAGACCGTCTCATGGCCTTGGTTGTGACTCGTTCCTTCTTTGGACCCCTCAGCACCAGGCACTTCTCTTACAGCTCCTGTCAGACCCCTGTCGTGGCTGTCCCACTCCCATATCTGGCTGTGCCCTGCTCGAGGACAGGAGTTACATCTCAAGCACCTCTGTGCCCTGCGTTGTCCTCTGCCTTGCACTCTACTCGATGAATCTTCGCTGAACTCCAGTCTGATGTGGCTCTGTCTCTGAAGGCTTGGACGAGACATCAGTGGTCGATGTCACCAGCGACAAGAAAGAGAACGGAGAGCCGCCTCGGAAGAGCACCGTTTGTTTAGCTGAATGTGTGTTTCCTGCAGTCCATAAGCTCCTTTGTTTATTACCCCTGCGAGAAGATTCTGACAAGGCCGTGGGAGCACCTGAGATTGAGGCCTGAGGCAGCCAGGCCCGGCCGGCGAGCTGCACTCGCACCCCCAGTGGTGCGTGCACACAAACCCCTCTCGGCGGCTTCCCGCTGCCTACGGGGACCGAGGAAGTTAGAGGAAATCGGACAGTCAAAAATGGAAACCAAATGAAGAACGCGGGGCGCAAGGAGCCCCTGTCGTCGCGGGCCAGTGTCTCCGTGCGAGGGCGGGGAGGGGGCTGGATTTCAGGGGCGACAACCCTCCTCAGGTCCCGCAGCTCCTCCTGCGCGGGGCTCTGCCTGGGCGCTTGGCGGCTGGCGTCCCGTGTGGCCCACAGCTCCCCGCATCCGGCCCTCTGACCCCCTAGACTCTGCTGATGCACCAGGCCGTCGGTCGCCAATGGAATGACCAGCCTCGGAGGCAATCCGGGGCCGTCAAAGCCCTGCGGACCACGAAAGCAGCCAACTGGAGAAAGGTCTTGAAATGGAGAAAGGGAAAGAATGGACTGGAAAGCAGCAGCCGGCCTCCCCCTCTTACCCACTAAGAAGGAAATGTAAGCCCGGTGCTCATTACACTGGCAGAGAAGGGAAGGTGGAGCACAGTTGGGCAACGTTTTTCTGTAAAAGGCCGATGTGTAAATATTTTAGGCTTTACAGGCCAGGCTATTTCTGTCACGACTGTTCAGGTGGGCCATTGCATCCCGAAGCAGACAGAGACGATCCAGAAGCAAGTGAGCACAGTTGTGTTCCAATAAAACTTTATTTAGCAGACAGGAGGTGGGTCCTAGTTTACCCACCCCACTTACAGAATTGCACGAGACTCAATCACATGGGAACACAGAGTGTTGTAAGATTTCCTCTGCTGGCAGAACACAAAGAATCCCTTTGCACAGTAATCCCAGAGCAAAATCCTCCCTAAGTCTTGGCTTCCAAACACTACGTTTATTTTTCAAGTGTAAGTCTATAAATCTCCTGGATTCAGTGGTTTTCCTCCTCTGATCTCTTCAAACGATACTGACACCATTCATACAAACATCTCCTAGGAATGCCTCCAGCAGTTTTGGAAGGGACCCCAGAATACCCAAATCAACCCCCTTGTTCTCCACCCTGCAGATCTGAGGCCCAGGTCACAATGCCAGTTGATGACAGAGCAGGACCAAAGCACATTTGACCTTCCATTGTGGGTCACCAATTCATATGCATTGTTAATGCCATTTTTATTGGCAACAACCATATAATGAAAGGTGTGCGTGCATGCGTGTGTGTGTGTGTGTGTATGTCTTAAATTTCCCATAAACTCCACAAGGGAAAGATCATATTTTATGGCACTTTTTCTTAAGTTCTTAAATTAAAAGCATATACAAAAATAGTATATGCTTAATGAAACAATTAAGAGGCATACAGAGTAAAATAAGGTCTCCTTTCATCCACTCATCATCTCCCCCATGGCTTCTCTAGAGGTAACTACATTCCCCCCCCACCATGTTTTTATGAAGAATTTCAAATATACAGAAATAACAATTCTGCAGTGAGTACCTGTATACTCAACCTAGATTCTGTGGTTCACATTTTACTATTCTGCTTTATCACACATCTGCCCATCTTCCCCCGCCTCTCCCCACCCGTCAATCCATCTTTTTTCTTTTGAGTATGTATTTCAGATTAAAGTGCATTCCCCCCCTCTTTCCTCTTCAGTACCTCCCTCCAATCCTTCAGCAGGCAAATCATTATCTAGAGTTTAATATTTGTTTACATTTTTTTGTCTGTTGAGGTAAACTCTATATGCAATGACGTGCACAATTTTTAAGTGGTTTTGAGAGAAGTAAGAAACCAGACACGAATATCAAACCCGCAAAGTACCTACCTTCCTTTTCAGGCAACCTTCGTCCTGATATTTTCACACCATATATTGGATGATTTTTGCCTGTTCTAGAGCTTCATTTACACACACTCTTTTGTATAAGATAGCGCTGTTGGCTATCCCCTCCCCTCCCCCCGCCACACGAGTAAGTAGATGTGTTTGCTTTCTTTTACCAAAGGGTCATGCTCTGCACAGTCCCGAGACTGGCTGGGTCGCCAGAGGCTGACGAGAGTCTAGAGCGGAGCGTCTGGTTGGAAACCCTCCTGACACTTGCTAGCCGAGCGTTTCAGGCAAGTGACTTAACTCCCCAGTGCCCTCGTTTCTGTGGTTGTTGTATGGCTTCAATGGCCAGGGCCTGGAAGCACCTGGAACAGGGGTGGCCACAGTGTGGCTACGCTGATCCCGCGGGTGACCCTCCCAGGCACCTTGGACCCCGGCGACTGATGTGCACCATGGCCGGGTTCTGTGTGAGTCGCTAACGGCAGCCAGCTGTGACCCTCAGGGGACTGCCCCAAGGCCATGGAGCCCCTCGCCAAGTACACAGAGCTGACAGGGCCTTTTTTCTATTCATAGGGGTACATAGCACAGAGTAGAGAAAATGGACGTACCCATCTATGCCTCCACCTGGGAGGAGTTTCTGTCCCCTGGGGTGGGGTGGGGGGGTCTGTTCCCAATAACCCACAGGTGTGGGAGAGCAAGGGCTGGCTCCTTGGCTCCAGGGTGGGAGACACTGAGAGCAGCTTATGCTCCCAGGCCTGCCTGCGACGGCCCGTTCTGTGGCCTCCTCACCTTCCCTGTCCCGGTCCCCCATCCCTTCCAGCATCACCTGGGACATCCCTTGTCCACGAGCCTGCTCTCACTGGCTCTGGGACCCCAGTTAGGTGGTGCTCAATACCCTTCTGTTGACTGAGCTGCAGACTCAGCCACATCTGTGGGTGTGCAGGACCCCCAGGTGGGGAAGTAAGTGCTCCTCGCGCTGAACCCATCTGCCCTTTTGTCTTCCTGGGCCCTTTCTTTTTCTTTGCTGGGGTGGGGGGCACTTTCTTTTTAGGTAAAACGGGAGGCAGAAACCAGATTATCTGAAAGATCCCATTAAAGGACTCTGTGAGTCAGGTGAGGAATCATCAGCCTTGCTTCACGTGAATGTGGTGAGTTACCGCAAATACAAACTTGTGACGGGTAAAGGATGCTTGGAAATAACCTTTAGAAAGTGAGTGGTGGGTGGGGGCGTGTGAGCGATAGTGGTGCATTGGAAGGTGATGAGTTAGAAAGATAAAAGGGGAGGACTCTGAAAGAGGCAAAAAATAAAAAAGTGGAGACTCTGAATCAACCGGAGGGAGAGGCGGATAGCTGCTGTGGGAGGGTGCAGGGCGTGGGGCCTGGGCCAAGCTTGGACACAGGGTCTTTGTAGACTGGGAGTCCCAGACCCAAGGACCATCTTGACGTTGACAGTGAGTTCATGAGTCACTGTCCCGTCTCAGTCCAGGAGGGCTGCTATAGCCCGGGGGTTCAAACAACAAACAGTTATCTCTCACAGTTGTGGAGGCTGGAAGTCAGACTGAGGCCCCGGCAGATTCGGCGTCGGGTGAGGAGGGGAGAGTGGCCTCATTGCTCAGTTTCTCGGGCCCAACTCCGGCTCGAGCCCAGTCCTTGGCATGCACGCACGCACACTTTCTTCTGCTTGGAACTCACCTTGTCAGTTCAGACCCACCCTTCAGGTCTCAGGTTAAATGCCCACTCTCTCCCCAGGTTCCAGGCTGGCTCTCTTGTTATTCCCTCTCCAGCACACTCCCTGTGGGGGCCCTTCCCAGGGCTTAACAAACGCACGGATTCCTCGCTAGCCCTGAGCTCAGGGGTCAGGTGCGCGTCTGTCTTGTTCGTTGCGGTACCTCTGGTTCCCAGCATGGCACTCAGAATCTAGCCTTCCCGCCGAAATAGGAGGGGCAGAGTGACTCTACAGGGAGATAATGTCTTAAATTCTCACCCAGTGGCCTTTCTTTCCTGGCAACTCCTCCCTCTCCCTGCCCCGCCCCCGCCCCCCCACCCCCCTTCACCATGAAAACAAGAGAAGCTGAGGCTGGTCCCGCCATGGCAGGAGAAACCCATCAAAACCAGAAACAAATCCTGACAACACGAAACTTTTTGTGGTGATCATTATCTTGATTGTGGTGATGGTTTCCCAGATGTATACATAAGTCAAAACTTATCAAACGGTACACTTTACATATGTGCAGTTGATTGTAGCCAATTATCTCTCAATCAGGCTGTTAAAAAGTAAAGCATGGTTTTTGAGTTGGTTCTCAGGTGGGCCTGTGAATATTTAAAGCCGAGATAAGTTCTGAAAGCCTAGTGCTTCAGAAGGGAAAGAGGCTTCTGAATCCCAGACTTGGTTTAAACTCCCAGGTGCTGGATGTGGAGGGTGAGGGACTCTGGAACTAGAGTTTCGCTCAAACTCTGGCTGGGAGCACCTGGGAGCTAATAAGTCCTCAGGAGATGTTACTGCGGGTGTCGGTCCAGAGAAAAGAACACTGGTCTAGAGTATAGAATGAGTGAGGAAGAAAACACAACTCTCCTGCCTCAGAAGAGAAGCAAACTTGAGGGGAAAGGAGGAAGACTTGCAGTGGACAGGACCAGAGCTTGGAGGGAGGGGGTCCCCACGGGATGCCCAGTGTTCTGTGATTCTGCCTCAGAGAAATTCCAAACGGCCGGTGGAAGTGGAGGGTGGATGCCTCAGAGAGGTCAGGGGACTGGAGAGCAAACTACAACTGCCTGCCTCTTCCAGGTGTGGCCTGGGATACTAACCCTCCTGGGGAAGCCTGGAGCCTGGTAATGTCCTGAGGGCTGAGCTCAGGTGAAGCCTCAGAGGCCTAGGGGACATGGATGTGGCCCTCGGAGGGCAGCTCAGAACTCCCACTCCTCAGGGAGAGGCCCAGTGGGCCAGCTGGGGCCTGTGGTTGGGAAGAGGAGGATAAGGAAGGCATGTGCCTGACAGCTGCCAGGATATCAGAAGAGATGCTCACATGGCCGCACAGGCCCCACTCAGAGGGGCCAGGAGAGAAAAACATTTTATGCAGCCTCCCGGCACTTGGATCACCTGAGGACCCAAGGTTGCTCACCGAGGTTACCCAAAAGGGCATGATTTTTATTTTTATTTATTTATTTTTTTAAGATTTATTTATTTGAGAGAGGGAGAGAGGGTGCGCAGGCGAGCGGGGGGAGGGGCAGAGGCAGAGAGAGACTCTCAAGCAGATTCTGCACTGAGCGCGGAGCCTAATGTGGGGCTTGATCTCACGACCCTGAGATCATGACCTGAGCCGAAATCAAGAGTCAGACGATCAACTGACCGAGCCACCCAGATGCCCGCAAAAGGCATGATTTTTAAATTGGAATTGACTAGTTGCTTTGGATTGGTGAGATTAAGTTTTCCACCTTCAGCACAAATGAGGGGTCAAGAGCTCAGTTAATTTTTTTTTAAGATTTTATTTATTTACTAGAGAGAGAGAGAGAGCACAGAGGGAGAGGGAGGAGCAGACTGATGTTTAAATGGAGAGAGGGGGATTTCAGAAGTTATGGCTTCAAAGCCGGGGTTCATGAAGCTGTACAGGAGTTATAAAGCAGTATCACAAAATAAAATGAAAGTGTCTGTAACCGTTAGGAGATTGTTTTGTGCATGAAAGAATTTCTTAAAGGGCTCAACCATATCTTGGTGGACTAAAGGGAAAGGCAGAAACATTTCGCATGTAGATTTTATTTTAGAGGAATGATCGTGTCTGCTAGATCTTACTTCACAGGGATTTTTGGAAATCAAGGAAATACATGGGAATGTGCTTTGCTCCCTCTAAAGAGACGTGACATGTAAACCCAAGCCACTATTATCTTAAATCAATAAAAGTTTATGGAAATGATATTAAATCACCTGGTGAATTCCAGTTGGTGCTCAAATTACCCTACACAAAACATTTTTCACTCACTGCATAAAAGGGTTGTAGCCCTGTTTCTTTTCATTTGTGAGAGCTTGAAATGAAATCAGCTCACTCCCCGGTAAGGAGGTGAAGAGCTGTCGGATGCTATGAGAAGGACAGTTGCAGCCGTGTGAGAGGACACCAGTGGTTACACCTGTATGTTCATACCTGGTGCCCCCCCCCGCCCCACCACACTCCGCAGCCAGAAGCTTTCTTTTCTTTAATTCTAAATTCCTGCTTGAGAAGTCGTATTTACACACTTTTAAAACAAGCTAAGCGTGAGCTTGCTTTCCCAGCATGAATTGAGTTCAGGCTTTTCTCCCTTTCCCTCTGCCTCTCTTTTTTAAACAGAACCAAATTAGTGGAAACATGGCTTTCTCAAAACACTCTGAAACAGAAAGATGGAGTTCTCCTTGCCTTTCCCTCTGGCTCTGAGGAGAGGTAGCCAGTTCAGGGTTTAGGGCCCTGGAATTTTCTCTGAGCGGTCTCCAGCTTGGAGTGGGCTCTGCCCACGCGTTCCTTTGGGACTGGGCTCTTCCGAAATAAGCCGGGCGATGTCTGTGGCCTGAGGGACACAGGAGTCTCCTCTGATCAGGTGAGGGGGGACCCTTGGCCTGGGTCCTTTCACACAGACTCCCCCCCCCTTCCTGAACGCCTGGGCTCCCTGTCACTTTGCACCAGCCACACCTGGAGATTCGCAGCAGTGCTGATGTCCATGCTGGCTTTGAACCCACTCAGGGATAAGAGGAGGGGCAGATTTTTTCCTCTTGATCCAGCTGCACCTCCTCCTGACTCTCTCCAACCCCAATTCATTTGCTCTGGTTTGCCCGGATTCTCCTTTCTATGTTATACAATTGGCAGCGTGTGTCAAAGCTCCAGAAATTGCTCCTTCCCCACCTTGGCAGAAAGTTCCACACTCACCTGCTTGCCCTTGAAACATGTTGCCCCTTCTCAAATGCAAGACCACCTCAGTCCTTAACAGGACTTCACCAGGCCCTCCTTGGCAAGCTGGGAAAGGAAAAAATACCTAGGTTGGCTGATCTGTGTTTTGTAGACTGTCCATAAGCAGTTTTTTATTTTTAAAGATTTTGTTTATTTATTGGAGAGAGAGGGAGAGAGGTGGCAGAGAGAGCAGGAGCAGGGATGAGAGGGAGAAGCAAGCTCGATCCCAGGGCCCCAGGATCACGACCCGAGCCAAAGGCAGACGCTTACTTAACCCACTGAGCCCCCCGGGCGGCCCTCACCAGCAGTTTAGGACACACCACCTTTGGCCAGAGGCTGTGGCTCCACTGAAGCACAACAGTGAGCTCCTGGCTTCAAAGAAACGTTCATCTAAAGGCCGCTGAGAGGAGCAGGGTGGGCTGGCCTGCAGGAGCCGGGCAATGAATTCTTAAGGCCTGTCAAGCACAGCTCCTTCATGGGGTGACTGGGCCTGGTTTTATTTCGTCCTTCTCAAATTCTGGCTCGAGTTTGTACTCATGTTGCCAGCTCATCCTTTCTGCCCGTAAAATAATAATGCTAGCAATAATAACAACGAATACTAATAACAACAGTAGATCTCATTTACTCAGCACTTAGCATGAGCCCAACACTGGGCTAAATGTTTACCCTAAATTTTCTCATTTAATCCTCATAAACTGATAGAGGTTAAATAACCACTCCAAACCCATGCGAGCTGGGAAGCTTTGCTGGAATTCAAAACCCACTGAGGACTCTCTCTCTCTCAGACATGTGGCTTGGGGCCCTAAGAATAAGGGCCTTGGAACCCTGCACTTTCAAATCCCCAGAGGACTGAACTTACAAAGGCTGTTCCACCCCAGGCCCTGGGTCACCGGAGGGCTGTCATTGTTAGCGAAGTCCTAGGTGCAGAGAAATGGCAAAGCCCTGTGCCCACCTCTTCAGGTCAAAAGTCAAGGGAAATGTCCCTTTCTCTCAAATGTTAGAAAATCAGTTGGGAAATTGGTATCAGAGGAAAGCGAAGCCTGCCTTTCCCATAGTAGATACTCCAAATTGCTTTCGGAACTCCAAGCAAGGATTCTTCCCTTGCGCTCAGGGGATGCCTGTGCTGTCTCTGGAAGGGAAGTGTTTCCCAGGCGTCTCTTCTCCCACTGTCAGTCTCCAGTTCTTGAGCTGTAGATTTTCAGGCTGTGAACAATTTGGGTGGAAAAGCAATCTCTCCCTTAACTTCTCTGTCTCTATTATCTTGCTATTTAAAACACTCCACGGAGCCTAAATGATTCATGTATTTGTGAACATCGTCATCATTAACGTTAATATTCTGTTCTATTAATAGAAACACTTAGTGAATGAATCTTAAATCTCCAAATAGGAGAAACCAAAACAGGACAGGCCCTCGTCAGACTTTACACAGATGCAGATGGAGGGTTTCCTCCCGGGAGTTTTCAGCACACACCCTGACTTCCAGGCGCTGTGCTTCCACCATAGTGAGGTGAGGTCTGCTCAACTGTAGCTTCTTCTCCTTTGGATTGTAAAACTAATCAGCTTTCTGCTGCTCCCCCTCCCCTCCTTCCTGCCCTTCCCCCCCCCACCTCTCCAGGCCACGAATCCTGTGTCCTTTTACCTAAGTTTCCTTCAGGCCTTGTACATCTTTATCTCCGTTTTATTTCTTTGGCTACAGCTGTTCTGCTGTGGGGGCATCAGCAGCTACAGGTCATAATACGGGTAATTCAGACCAAACTGCCGCATGGATTCAGGTAGGGGACAGACAAGGGACAGCACTGCCCGTCCCCAGGTTGCTGGGTGAGATAAGTGCCCAGCCCAAACCGCTGCCAGCTGTCAGGCGGCTCACACAATCAACCCGAGGGCAAGGGCCCAGAGCTGCTTGCAACCCGGGCTCCCTCCCCTCACGCATGCGGAGCTCTCGGGGCACCTCTCCAGCCTTGCGCAGCACCCCCTTCCTAAAAGCCTGCCCTTTCTCCCTTCCCATGTGGTCAGGATCCTGCCCAGCAGATACCGGCTCCCTCATGGCCTCCCCCGCCCCGTCCTAATGACATCTCTCCCACTTCCGGTTTCCATCCCCTCCCACCCACCCTCCTTCCTTCCTGCCTTTCTTTAATATTTTATTATGGGAAACCTCAAACATATTCAAAAGAGGACAAAATGGTACAAGGAACCCTTGTGTTCCAGTTGCCCGGGTTCGACCGTATGAGCCCCCGGCCACAGGAGTTCCACCTATCGACTCCTCTCCCTCAGATCATTTCACAGCAAATCCCAGATTTCGTCCACGAATGTTTCAGGATGTATCTCTGAGGATTCTTTAAAAACAAACCAACCAACCCACAAACCATAATACTATTAGCATACCAAAGGCAATGAATGCTTCCTTACATCATTCAATTTCCCTCAATGTCTAAGAAATGTTTTTGTTACGGATTGTTCATTTATTTTTTATTTTTTTAAAGATTTTATTTGTTTATTTGACAGAGAGAGACACAGCGAGAGAGGGAACACAAGCAGGGGGAGTGGGAGAGGGAGAAGCAGGCTTCCCGCCGAGCAGGGAGCCCGATGCGGGACTCGATCCCAGGACCCTGGGACCATGACCTGAGCTAAAGGCAGACGCTTAACCAACTGAGCCACCCAGGCGCCCAATACAGATTGTTTAAAATGAGAATCCAGATAAGGTCCAAACATTGCAGATAATGGATTTGTTAACTCGGCTGCTCTGAATTTATAGCTGCCCCGCCCCTTCCCTAGTCTCTTCTGTTGAAGAACCTGGGTCACTGGGCTGGCGGGCTTCCAAGCCTGTAGTTGGCTGGTCACATCCGCTCGCTCTCCTCTCATCTCCCTCGGCCCTGGTGCTCCCGGAGTCAGAGTCGGCAGGTACCGTGTGGGGCTGGTTGTCCTCACGGCTTCAAGGGGCTTTGACTGGGGGCCGAGAGAGGAAGGGCCCAGCCGGTTTGCGGCTCTTTGAGGAACATCTGGAGGCTTGCCCTGGAGTCAGGGTCCTCAGGGGGAGGGCATTCTCTTCTGGGTCTCTGAGGAAATGTCCTCAGAGGTCTGTGGCCACTGTGACTGAGTGTCCCAAACCTTTGGGGTCCAGCAGTGGCCCTGCGTGGGGCAGCAAACTCCTCGGTCCGGCCAACACGGGCACTAGCCAGGCCCACGGGCTCCGGCCATGGCATCCGAGGTGACTGGGGAGGCTCACCACCTTCATTCTAGCCTGGCCTGGTTTTCTCCCATCAAGCTAAGGCCCCGCTTGGCTGCTCTTCCCGGAGTCACGGTCCCTTCTCTAAGCAAAAGCCCGTGAGAGGAAATTGCAGTGTTTGTACATCTTCGTCTTTCTTGTCTCCCTGTTTCCTTCCCACCTGTGGGCCGGCAGAGGGACCAGCTGTTCTTCTAGTTCCCCTTTCTGTCTGGATTGCTTTTATGTGAATCTCCACCCACTGATACACCACAGGAGTGATAAAGGGGTGCAGATGATTCAAGATTGCTGTCTTGCTGAAAAACCCGTTTTGAAATGCAGAAGTCTGAACCTACCTATCCCTGCTTAACCACCTAATTCAATCCTGAAAATTTTGCTACTAAAGGATAAGCATTTAATGATAACTTTTTTTTTCCTCCCAAATTGTAGTGGGAAAAAATGATGATGTGTTTTCTCCCAACCCAAGATACCTTGGTAATGTTCACAGATAGAAAACTCTATCAATTGAACAATGAAAACAAGTTTATACAAGTAATAAACAACATGACGATAGATAAATCTAGTTTATACGTAAAATGGAATGTAACAGAGGTTTTTTTGAACTCACCAAAGGGGCAAGAGTGATTGATGGAAGAGGGCTGGGAGAGAGCGCTCCTTCTTTCTTCATGTTTTCTTAAGTTTTCAACCTTTGGGCTCATCAATATTTTGCTCTCATGCTGCACTTAAAGTATAGGCAGATAAATGTCGTTAGGGAAAAATAAAGGATTGAGCACAAGAGTTCTTGGAAGTGTGGGAACACTACAAGGCCACAACAAGCTGAAGGCGTAGGGAATGTACTTGTCCCCCTTTCTTGCCTGGTTTACTCTGGTAAGCTAGCTGGGTCCATGCAGACATGGTGTGCAATTCAAATCTGTTCCAGGTGGTACTCTTTGACAAGACACTGTTGTGTTGACTAAATTGCTGCGTGTGTTTTTGCCTGCCTGGGTGTCAAGATATCACAGCTTTTAACGTATTTATTTAGTGCGCTTTTGTATAAAAGGTTATTGTACTGGGAGAGAAAAAAAAAGAAGCCATTGTCCAAAACTGTGGTTTTAGGTTGAAAAGCTAATTCCACAGCCACTACGTAAGGACAGTCTCTTATTACCTTGGTCTTTCTCTTGGCTTTTCTTCAGCAGTTGATGCTCTACTTTCCTTTCAGGCCAAGTGGATGCTTCAGGTGGACTAGAGAGGTTAGGTTCTCAGAAAGCCAAAAGAGAACAGCCTATCGATACTTTCAATAGGCTTGAAATGTATTACCAACATAGTACTTACCTGCTTCTCAGGGGACCCGAGCTAAATAGTGCTTTGAATTATTGATACACACAATAACATGGATGAATGCTCAAAAGATGCTGAGTGAAAGAAGCCAGACACAACAGAACACATACTCCATTTATATGGAATTTAGAACAGGCAGACCAATCCACGGAGACAGAAATCAGAATGTGTTCCCTGGGGGTTGGGGAGGGAATTGACAGGAAAGAAGCATAAAGGAATTTTCTGGGATGAATGAAACGTTCTTTATCTTGTTTTGGATGGTGGTTATACAGATGTATGCAACTGTCAAAATTCATCAGCCTCAACATCCAAGATCTGTGCATTTTAATTGTACGTTTAAAAAAGTTTGAACTAAGTAGAAAAACAAAAAAGGATTCAGGAGTCCCTTACATTAAATTGTTATTAAATGAGTTTGAATCAACTTCACATGCTCTGGGGTTGGAGGGCCTGGGTTCGAATTCCGGCTCACAGCTCAGTCCCAGCTGGAGGACACAGGGCAAGTTAATTAAACCTCCCTTAGACTCTGTTTTCTCACCAACGGTGAAAACAGTACTCACCTCACAAGCGTCGTGTGGTGAATGGGCTAATGCCCGCAAAGCTCCCAGCAACTGGTGAGCAGGTATAATGTTCCGCTTCCTCCCTGAGCAGTTTTAAGGTCCCTCATTGAAACTCCCATGTACTTGGTGGCGCCCCCATTCACATTTCCCGGTGACCTCACCTCGTCCGCCCATCCCCCTCAGAGGCCCCGCTCCCTGGTCTCTCCAGGTGCCTGCACCTTCCAGCACTACTGAGGTCAGACCCTGCAATCTCTCCCCTGAACGTCTTCAGTGTTTCCCCCTGGGTTCCGCTGCCTGAAAGTGATGGTGCCCATGGTCCAACCGCCTCCGAATCTGTTGTGTTTAGAACCCTCCTGCTGCTATTGAGGCTTCTTCCCAGTCCGGTTTCTTCCCGGTTCATGCTGACCTGG
The DNA here is from genome assembly GCF_029215605.1 of Mirounga angustirostris. Lineage (NCBI taxonomy): Eukaryota > Metazoa > Chordata > Mammalia > Carnivora > Phocidae > Mirounga > Mirounga angustirostris. Next base: position 136,912,605 of record NW_026991709.1, on the reverse strand, counting down.
GATTCTTGTGGGTCTGGCTCAGGCCTGTCCGTCCCCAGCCCTGCATCTTTGTTCACGGTAGTCTCTTTATTTTTTTTTATTATTTTTTTTTAAAGATTTTATTTATTTATTTGAGAGAGAGAATGAGATAGAGAGCATGAGAGCGGGGAGGGTCAGAGAGAGAGGCAGACCCCCCGCCGAGCAGGGAGCCCGATGTGGGACTCGATCCCAGGACTCCAGGATCATGACCTGAGCCGAAGGCAGTCGCTTAACCAACTGAGCCACCCAGGCGCCCACAGTAGTCTCTTTATATGAAACATGCTTTCCCACTCCTTCCAGGTCGCAAGGGCCGGGAAGCCTTCCCTGATCCTCTGGCCTGCAACTCCTTCCTTGCCGGGACATTCCAGCTCTTTATTTAATTCAACTTTACTTTGTTCGGCATACGTGAATCTTGGGTGGTTGTTCTTGACAAGTGTTATCTTCGCGGAGGAAATGGTCCACAAGGGAAAGGATTTGATGCACTCCCGTGTTCTCCTCACTGCCATCCACTTAGGAAGTCCTCAAGAAATGTTTGGTGAAGGTCTCTTACTGTTTTTTAAAATTTCAAAGCCCCTTTCATGAAGACAGTCTCCAGAGATCCTCACAGCAACACTTGGAGGCACTAAAGGCACCTGACCTGCTTGTGATAAATGAGGAGCTGGAGCACAGAGAGGGAGGATTGTGCAAAGTCACACAGCTAGCCCGAGCCCCCAGTCGGGCTTTCTAACTCGCACTACCCTCTCTCCATTATCCGGGCACTAATGCGCCAGGACACTGCCCTGGTGTTCCGTAGTAACTCAGACTGGGCGAGGCAGCGCCGAGGTTAATGTTATCTAAAAATTACCACTGTGAGAAAAGAACACGGTTACAAACCTCACGTCTATTGATGGTTGTAGTTAGCTTATTAAAATGCTTTTAGGGGTACTGGGGTGTTTCAGGCAGTTAAGCGTCCCACTCATGATTTTGGCTCAGGTCTTGATCTCAGGATGGTGAGAGCAAGCCCTGCATCAGGCTCTGCACTCCGTGGGGAGTCTGCATGAGATTCTCTCTCTCCCTCTCCCTCTGCCCCTTCCTCTCCCCAGCCCCATGCTCTCTATCAAAATAAAATAAAATACAAAATAAAATAAAATGCTTTTAAAAATGGTTAATAATCCTTGATGTGAGGTCCTGGCAAAGTGAGGGATGAGGCCACAAAGTTTCCCGAGAACCCCACTTTAGGCCTACCACACCAGGTCCTGGCCAGGAGACTCGAGAAAGCCTCTCCAGGGCAGGAGTGAGTTCACCTGGAGAGGCATGGTCCTGAAATCAAGCCCAGAGGAGGAGCAACATCTTCTCAGGCCCTTTGAGTCAGCTGCTTCCCCTAGTCCCGGACACAGACACCCTCCTTGGGGCCACCGACATCAAGGCAGATAGGCCGCCTGGCCGTTTGGGGATAGCTCCAAGCCCTACAGAGCTCCCTACTTCCTGGAGTCGGTTCAACTTGCACGTTCCTTTGGTTCCATTTCTCGGGGGCCGTGCAGTGCCCTACGTGAGGGCGTTCCTTTCCTCGGGCTGCCAGGACTAAGTGCCACAAATGGAAGAGCAGAACATGCACAGCAGAAATGTAGTGTCTCAGAGTTTAGGCGGCTCCGAGTCTGAGAGCAAGCTGTCAGCAGGGCAGAGCTCCCTCTGAAGGCTCTGGCGGAGGCTCTGTTCCAGGCCTGTCTCCTCACTGCTGGTGGTTCTTGGGCTTGTGGCTGTGTCACTCTGTGTTCTCCCTGTGTGCGTGTCATTTTTATGGGGACACCAGTCATACTGGACAAGGGGCCCGCCCTGCTCCCAGTATGACCTCATTTTAACAAACTGCATCTGCAACTTACTTCCAAATAAGGCCCCATTCTGAGGTACTGATTAGGACTTTAACATATTAATTTTGGGGGTACAGTCAGTGTTCCTCAAATGTTAGTCACTTTTTTTTTTTTTTAAAGGTTTTATTTGACACACAGAGAGAGAGAGAGAGCAAGCACGACCAGGGGAGCGGCAGGCAGAGGGAGAAGTAGGCTCCCTGCTCAGCCCAATGCGGGGCTCGATCCCAGGACCCTGGGATCATGGCCTGAGCTAAAAGCAGACGCCCAACTGACTGAGCCACCCAGGCACCCCATGTTAGTCACTTTTTAAACCACCTTTGTGACTGTTCTCATGTTATTTACTTGCTATTAGCTCTTGTGTCTTTACCTAAGACCATAATCAACTGTAGCTTAAATGGAAACCTAGTGTCAAATGGCATAAGGGAGTTAATGGTGAGCACAATACATGGAATACATAAATATAATCATAGCTAGCATAAGAAACATAAGTATATAAGTATTAAAATAAGGGTTTGTCAATATACTGCCCCAAATCATTTTGGTATCCCTCTGGCTGAGAATGCCGTTTGGAAAGCACATACATCTAATCTGGATGGGGGCTGGGAAGCGTTTCTAGAAATAACATCGCAAGCCCGGAAGGCACTCTCAGCATGAGGATTTCAGGCCCTTTGATAGGGTGGGAGCAGAGACCCGCCACGGTCTACTGGGGTTTGGGCGGGAGTAAGAGAGGTCTAACTACTCTGCTGACCCAGTACCACAGATCAGAGCGACCTCACAAATCACATTTTATAGAAGAGAAAAAGGAGATGCAGAGAGGTGAAAGGCAGTCAGTACCAGGGCCAGGGCTGGAACCTGATCCTCTGTCTTCTCAGGGCCTCTTCAGTTTAGTTAACCCCTTGGTACTCTGGAGCCTCCAACGCCCAGGCCTAGAGCCCGTTTCTTTGCAACCTGCTTTAGATTAAAAATGCGTTTGTATTGCAGCTGCGCTCTGTCTTGTGGGTGATGAGGACGCACCAGGCGTTTCAAACTCTTTGGCCATCATGCATCTTTATGAACTAATTTTGATTTATTGTTATCAAGAGAAAGGTATGTCTTGGATGAAGGAAGTTCGCTTAATTGTCCTCAGACTGTGTGCTGGAGAGAATTCTGTGTTATGTTGGTAACTTTTTTTTCTTGGTGAAACTATTAGTAGTTAGAGATGGTTAAAATTCACATAATGCTAAAAGTATGTGATAAAAAGTTGTCTTCCTAATTCTAACTTATAATACCCCCAGTCCTGTCGTCCCGAGTGGTAACTGCTGTTACTGTTTCTTATGTATCCTTCTAGGGATGTGGAGGTGGAGGGGTAGCACCAGTGAACTATCTGAAACAAATTTCACTAGAACTAGTAACTTTGGGAAAAACCACTCGATCTTCACTGATCCAGTGTTTCTACCCTGCCCCTTATGTAACTCACGTTCTTCCTTCTCTCATCCCCTTTTAATTAAGTTTTAACCCTTTTGTATTTCTGGGTTCAGAATTCAGGAGAGGGACAAGGCAGGCAGCTTCAGCCACTACCAGTGGCTCATGAAGGAGGTTCTGGCTGCACACATTCGGTGATTCACTTGGGAAGGGAGAGAAGGTGGGCAATAGCATTTATTCAGCATGTACTATTCGACAGGCACTGGAAAATCTAACCTCGTCAGGTGGGTGTTTTATTTCGTTTGTAGACAGGCACACAGCAGCGAGGGAGGTTATGTAACTTGCCTAAGTCCTGGCTTGTCTGCTTCCCAAGCTCTCTCGAACGTGCTTCCTCCTGGAGTGGGAACTGCGGCGGGCCAGGCCTGTGATTCCACCAGCGAGGGGACAGATGAACATGGTCTGGGGCAGATTTGGTTCCCTGCAGGATGTGCTTTGTCTTGATCTCTGTGGTCCTCCTGCAGCTGTACATGATCCAGGGATGTGATAAACCCATCTTGAGTGCGTGAATTCAACTCAGAAACATACAGAGCTGGCTATGCTGGTGGGATTCCCAGACAACCAGTTTTAGTGGGAAGTGGCGAATTTAGAGCCGTTTGTGATTCTGAAGTCATCAGAAAACATGAGCTGAGATTGTCAAACGAGGGGAGGTGAGAAGACAGGACAGAAAACCAGGGATCCGATGCATTCAGTGGGTGTGAAAGGCTGCCCTGGGGGTCTGTGGGATTCAAACCTGAGCGAAGGGAGAAAAATTCAGGAAGGAGGGTTACGGCATGGAGTGCTCTAGAGTCTGAAGATGAGCTTCTAGAGGACACTATTGGCTTTGATGATAGTGATATTTGGGTGATTGGGTTCAGTGAAGTGGCAGAAAGGAAGCCAGATGTGTGTGTGTGTGTGTGTGTGTGTGTAAGGCAGGAAGGGGGGGCAGAGAGAAAAAGAGGGAGACAGAAGTCCACTTAATGTTCATGTTCACCTCGTGTCTTGTTTTTGCTCTACCGCAACTTTATGAGGTTAGATTCACCAGCCTCTATTCTGAAGCCTGGCATTTCTTCCAAGAGCACCAGTTCTGCCTAATGAGGGCAACTCAAGTGAATCCACAGGAAAGAAAAAGCAAAGTGATATATTAATTTTATCCAGCGTGAAATGCAAGGAATGTGCCTGCAATTCTGAATCACAAATGTATCAATGCATTATTTTTTTATTTTTATTTTTTTTAAAGATTTTATTTATTTATTTGAGACAGAGAGAATGAGAGACAGAGAGCATGAGAGGGAAGAGGGTCAGAGGGAGAAGCAGACTCCCCGCCGAGCAGGGAGCCCGATGCGGGACTCGATCCCGGGACTCCAGGATCATGACCTCAGCCGAAGGCAGTCGCTTAACCAACTGAGTCACCCAGGCGCCCTCAATGCATTATTTTATGGAATAGAGATGTGTTCTGCCCAAACTGGCTGTGAAGTGTATAAACATTACTTTTCTACTGAATTCAGCTATAAAATGACTAGAAATCTTCCCACGGGGATTGGGGCGGGGGGGGGGGGTGGTGGAAGAAAGAAAAGAGAAAAAAGCAGAAACTTGCTGCCAGAGGGAAGAGAAGAAATGGGCACGGAGCGGACTTTGGTGGGCTTGTGAAGTACAGAGGTGACTCTGTGCTCTCTGGGACTGATCTGTGTTGCTTTCTTCCACATACCCCAGCCTGTTAGGCTCACTCACATTTCCTCCTGCTTTGTTCTCCTTGTTTTCCATTTGAGGGGCTATTAAATCCAGTAGAGCTGCATGCAATATTTTGCTTTACCTGGGTATTGGTTGTATAAACCCAATAATTTCCTACATCAACTGGTAAATTCACAATTATGTATATCAAGTTTCCCTGGACTGGGATCGGATCACACAGTGGTTTAGCCCATGAGCTTTGCAGCCACACAGATCTGGGTTTGAGACCCAGCTCAGCTATGTAGCAGTTACATGAGTTTGGATCTATTAAAACCTCTGGGTCTCAGTTTCCACACCCATATGATGAAGATAATACATATCTCAGGGGATTTTAGAAAGGGTTAAATGAGATTGCATGTATACATATACATACATATATTTTCATAAATGTGTCCCATGCCCTGTGCCGAATATTTACAGAGTAGTGATTGTGGTGGTGATTGTGGGGATAATGATGATGATTGCAATGATGATAATAGTAATAAAGAACCTTGTCCTAGTAGATTACCCTTTTTATTCACTAAACAAATAAGCCAACAAAGGAGAAAAAGAAGCCCTAAATGTTCTGCCACAGAAATCTACTATCGTTGCCCAAATGTACATAGTTTTCAGCTTCCTAGGATTTCAAGCCTTTGACATTAGTACTTCTAAAAGAATTTTACCCCCCTTTGGAATGTCAACTTAAAAAAAAAAATCTACAGATAAGAAATGCTACCATATGCTTGAGAACCTCCACCTTTGGCAAGTCACATCACCACCCAAGAATGTACTGCTCAGGGTGTCTTGTTACTTTGTTAGTTAAACAAAATGTGGCAAGAACCCTGGAATGTGTGTGCTGGCCCACGTGCACCTGTTTGCACACGTGATCGTCAACGAAGTCACTCATCTTACAGGGAGTGGCAGGAAGGTGTAGAGGAAGGGTTCAGAACCCTGACGAGGTCACTCCCTCAGCGGGTGACCTTGGGCAAGTCACTGAACCTTTCTGTGTCTGTTGCCTCACCTGTAAACTGGGGCTGATTACGCCTCTCCTACAGGGCTTATCCTAGGGATAAGGGATAGAGGGATAGAGGTGAGAGAAGGACACATACAAGGAAGCTGGCAGGGAGCCAGTGCATTGGCGAGTCCTCTCTTCCCCTTCTCAGGGCACCTGGTGCTATCTTTACCAGTAATTCAGAATACAGGTAACTGCAGTTTTCAACACTAGCAGACAGAGACAGTGACACCCATATCCAAACTGCATGCAACACCTGAATCAAACTCTTGCATTCCAAATAGGAGATCCGTTCCAATTCTAGTAACTTGACTATGTTGTTAACTAACCTCAAAGGCTGATCATATAGTGAAATTTATCAGTGCCCCACTGCCTCTTACTAATTCGTAATCACTGGTTTTTCCCTTCCCTTGCCTTTGGATCCCCACTGCCAGGATGGATTTCAGGGTCCATCATTTAATCAGTTCCTTGTGAGTGCCCTTAATTCTCCGGCCTTTCCCTCGGCCTCCTGACTGTGTGGCCCAGCACAGTCCATTCTTGGTTGCTGTCTGTCTTCTCTTCCCGTGCCTGAGCAGCTGAACGTTGCTGGAGAAAGTCATTCAAGCTGGATGACTGGTTTCAGTTTCTTTTAGCTCAGAGCCCCCATCTCCACATGGGCGTTCCACACTGGTCACTTTCCCCTGAGATGACCATTCCATGTTTTCTCTCCTCTCAAACCTCCCACATGCCCTTTCTGCCTCCTAGAAGGTGATTCTGCTTTATTCTTTACTCAGAAAATAGAAGCTGTCAGATGGTGCCAAATCAATGGTCTTCCTGCATCTGCACCAGCCCCTGGGCTCCTCCTTGCCGCTATGACAAAGTGCTCTTCCTACCACAGGCCTGTCCCCATGTGCTCCATCTAAGTACCACTTCAACTTCAGTGTGCACATGAGTCACCTGAGGAGCTTGTTAAATGCAGAGTCGGATCCAACAGGTCTGGGCCTGAGATTTTGCATATCTAACAAGCTCCCAGGTGATGCCAATGCTTTGAATAGCAAGACTAGATTCTTATCCCTTCATTCTTTTTCTGGTCATTCTCATCATCGTAAGGAGGCTCTAGCATGTTTCATTTTTAAAACCCCTCTTTTGATCAAATCTCTCACACTACGACCCCATTTTCTATATCTCCTTTCAAAACAATTCTTTTTTTAAAAAAATTTTTATTTATTCGAGAAAGAGAGAGTGAGTGTGTGAGCGTGCTGGTGGAAGAGCAGAGGGAGAGGGACAAGCAGACTACGCTTGAGCTCGGAACCCGACACGGGGCTTGATCTCAAGACCCTGAGATCATGACCTGAGCCGTAATCAAGAGTTGGATGCTTAACCACTTAACCGACTGAGCCACCCAGGTGCCCCAAAGGGAGTTGTTGTTTTTTTGTTTTTTAAGTAAGCTCCACACCCAGCATGGAGCCCAACGCAGGGCTTGAACTCACGACCCTGAGATCGAGACCTGAGCTGAGATCAAGAGTCCCACACTTAACTGACTGAGCCACCCAGGGGCCCCTAAAACAATTCTTATTGAAAGAATTTTCTACCGAGGCTGCCTATATCCATTCAAGTTTTATCTCCTTTGTTATGTCTTTATTTTCCTTCTGATTTCAAAAGTAATCCACACTCATCATAAAAAAACTTAAGCTTACCAAAATATATCACACAGAAACTAAACCCTCATCCCCTCTTATGTAAGGCTTACTATCTGTTTTTTACATTAAGTTTTTTTTTAATTTGGAAAAATATTTACATATAGAAAAGTACAGATGATGATATAACAGACATCCTGTGTTTTCAACCACCCAAAATGTGTTAACATTTGTCATAGTTATTGGCTTTATAGCTCCTTAAAAAAAAGAAACGTATCATTAGAGGTAAAACTGAAATCTTGTCTGTCTCCCTAGCGTTAGGTCCCTCCCCTCCCCACCCCAAAGGCAACCATCAGCGTGAGGTTCGTGTGCATGTTTATCAGGCCCAGATCAGTTGCAAGTGTCAGGAACCCCAACACAGCAGGGCTTAAAGAAGAGAGAAATGGACTTCTTTCTGTATGGAAGTCTGGGCAGACGTCACAGTCCTTCAGGGCTCTGTGGTATTGGGGACCCAGGCTCCTCTGTCTTGGAGCCCTATCATCTCACTGTCTAAGGTAGCAGGCCCAGTTCTTGTAGTTCAGAAGCAGGAATGAAGGTGAACCCTGGAAGGGCTCTTACCCCGGAGTTTTCCCTTGTGTGAGCTCTACTTTGCCCACACTTCTGCTTATGGTCCATCGATAATTCTAGCTGCTCTGTCAACCTCGTAATTCCTCAGAATATTTCCTCTGCCAATGGCATTTTTTTCCCCACCCATAGTACAGATTATATTATTTTTAAAACAAATGTTTTAAAGTCAATGTATTAAAATGTCATCTCTGGATATTTGAGTTGGGACGGTTGGTAAGCCGTGTGGTTCATCCACAAGGCTTGTTCCTGCTCTTCTTTCTCTTCCCATTTTACTCGTTTTACACTCACTCTGAGTGGCATCATCCTCTGCTAAATCACAGCTCTTCCCATACACGGATTCCCAACTTCACAGCTACATTCTGGATACTAAGCTTTCCTGACGGTGCGGCCAGTATGTCCAGTGGCCAGACATCTCTGGTTGGATGTATCCGAGCCACTTCAATCTCACCATGTTCAAAACTGAACTTTTTCTGCTCGTTGTTGCTCCATATTCTTGGGTGTGGCCCTTGTCGACCTGGTCCCAGCCGGCTCACCAGCACCACACCTACATTCCAGACCATGGAAAGTGCAAAGAGAGTGTGAGGCCAGCGACTTCCTCTTACAGAATGAGATCTGGAATTCGCGGCTGTCGCTTTTGTTCACTTCCTTTGGCACTGGTATTAGTTATTGCTGTGTAGTGGGGCACTTCAAAACTTTGTGGCTGAAATCGGTACCATTTATTACTGCTCACAAACATAAGGATCAGGTGGACAGCCTGTCTGGTCTTAGTTGGGTTGATGCATGCAACTGCTTGTCAGCACTAGGTTACTTGGTTCTGCTGATCTTGGCTGGGCTATCTGGGATAGTGGGGAATGGGTTGGTCTAAGACTGTCTCAGCTCATCTCCACATGGTCTCTCATCTTCTGACAGCCTAGCCTGGGACTTATTTTCAAGGCATGGAAGGGTTCCAAGAGAGGTGGGAAGTGCACATTGCCTCTGGAGACCCAGGCTTGAAACCGGCGCAAGACCACTTCCCCTGCAGTCCACTGGCCAAATCAAGTTGTGAGGCCAGCTCCGATTCAGGGGGTGAAGAAAAAGAAAGACTCCTTTTTTTCACGGAAGAAGCTGCAAAAATGTGGATACTGGAAGGACTGAGATTTGGGACCATTTTTTATAATGAACCTCTTACAGGAAGACCTGGCTAAGGTGGTCATGTGTCCTGCAAAGCCTTGACGGTTCCGTTTATAAAAGGGAGAAAGGGAGAACGTGTATGAGGGATAATTTATAGACTCTGCCTCAGAAGGAATTATAGTTCCCTATTCATCTTCCTTAAATGGAAGCTACACTCTCAATCTCTTGCTATACATAATAATATCATCATTCTGACAAAATTTCTGTTCTTAACCAGTGCACAAATTTTTGATTTCTCTTGACTCTGGTGACCCAGCAACTTACTCCTTGACCTCTTAATCCATAAAACAAATCAAGTTAAGGTGCTTACAAACATTTTGGAGTTTAATACATCTAGTCTTTAGGCTAATTCTGAGGTGCCCAAGAGAGCAGTATTTTTATCTAAAACCTACTTTTTCTCTATATTACTGCACTATTTAAAAAATCCCAAACAATAACATTACCATTCCTCCAAAGTCCAACAGACCAAATCTGGATTGACAAGTACATCCTAGTATTTCATTACGTACCACGAAGAACGCAGAAGAATCTGGGGATTCTTTAATAGGGACAGATGTTTTACATTTAAGTAAAAATGCATAGTCATGCTTGAATTTGAAGTAATTTCCTCATTGTTTAAAGTGAATGGGGTCTCCCGGGGATTAATAACAGCTTCTGGAGTTTCTCATCATAGGTTTTGAATAACTGTCCATAGCTACTCTGATTTTTAAGTCATGGTAGTTGGAAGCTGTCTCGCGCACATGCAGTAGTCACGAGCTGTCCATCTCAAGGACAGAGACTAAAACTGTCCAATTGCATGGCGGTGGCCATCTTCATTTATTTGTTTGGCAGTAGTTTCAAGGGGGAGACTGAACAATGAAGAATGTTATCATGTTGTTTCTAGACAAGCTCAGCAGAGGCAGGCTGTACCAGGCGAGCGTGACCTCTGTCTACCCCTTTGTACTGTTCTTGCGCTACAGATTAAATAGAAGAATCTGGCTGGGTGTTTCTCAGTGTGCTCAGTGGCACCAACTGTAAAGCATCTGTTCCTTTTCTATTGCAGAGCTTGACAGAATTTCTCAGGAGATCTAAATTTCCTACAAACCAGGACATGATTGTCATCCTGAACTCTGACCTCCCATCCAATTTTTAAAAAAAAGATGGATGAGAGCCCAATGTTGTGTGGGAGAAGGGGGTAATGTAAAGGTGGGGTTAGGATTCTCACCAGCTCCAAAAGATGCTAGGGTGACCGGGTAAGGTTTTTTTCTGTAACCAGGACTGACACCAGGAGATCCCGAGCAGCTGGGGTTTGTCCCCACTTTGACGATGTGGATTCACAAACGGGGAAGAGAGAGACATGATCACATTATCTCCTCCATTTTCCTGTGCGGCTCTGATACATTAAGAGATTTTAAAATTCAGGAATTTCAGGACGCCTGGGTGGCTCAGTTGGTTAAGCAGTTGCCTTTGGCTCAGGTCATGGTCCCAGGGTCCTGGGATCGAGCCCCGCATCAGGCTCCTGCTTAGCAGGCAGCCTGCTTCTCCCTCTGCCTCTGTCGCTCCCCCTGCTTGTGCTCTCTCTCTCTCTCTGACAAATAAATAAATAAAATCTTAAAAAAAAATAAAATAAAATTCAGGAATTTCCCTGTAAAGAAAATCCTCTCAAAAAGTGTATTGTGCATAAGATTACCTCAGAGAAAGGTACACATACCTTGAGTCATGTTTGAAGATGTAAAGGAAGATTGCAGTTGGCTTAAATCACTCATATGCATCCGAACCAGGGAATGAGTGAAGGTGGCCAGCTGTGAGAGCCATAGAGAGTGGCGAGGATTCTTCAGACTGTAGAGTGTGCGTCTCTCTCTCTTTTTTTTTTTAAAGATTTATTTATCTGAGAGAGCGAGAATGAGAGAGAGTACACGAGAGGGGGGAGGGTTAGAGGGAGAAGCAGGCTCCTCGCCATCAGGGAGCCCGATGCGGGACTCGATCCAGGGACTCCAGGACCATGACCCAAGCCGAAGGCAGTCGCTTAACCAACTGAGCCACCCAGGCGCCCGAGTGTGTGTCTCTTTTAACCAACTGAGCCACCCAGGCGCCTTGTGCGTCTCTTTTAAAAGGATAACTGTATATCAGGGAAGACACTCCTCCAAACTGGCCCTGTGCAATGCCTGAGACTGACGCTAAAATTTAGTATTAGCACAAAAGCTCGAATGACCAACAGCCCTGGTTTGTCCCAGACTGAGGGGGTTCCTGAGACAAACTGTTTTAAAACAGGTATAAATAAAATCTTTAAAAAAAAAAAAGGCGGGGGGTGCTTGTGTGGCTCAGTTGGTTAAGTGACTGCCTTTGGCTCAGGTCATGATCCCAGGGTCCTGGGATCGAGCCCTGCATCGGGCTCCCAGCTCAGCAGGGAGTCTGCTTCTCCCTCTGTCCTCCCCCTCCCCACCCCACTGGTGCTCTCTCTCTCTCTAATAAATAAATCTTAAAAAAAAAAATTAAATAAAACCAGAGTAAGTCCTGGCCAAACTGGGATAAGCTGCTCACCCTAACCCACATTACCAGTGCACACGGTAGAATGTGAGAGTGAAAGGTGCCTTGTGGAGAGGGCATGTTCCAGGCTCAAGGAGTGGGTTAGCTCCCCACAGGTATATGGGTGTACTACTAAAGCAGGTCCTCAGAGGCCAAGCTGCCCTGAGCCCCTGAGAGCGTCAACTCCAAGAGATTCCAGATCTGATGTAGCTTTCAGTGCTATGGTTCAGAATATAGTTATCCTATACTCTGCTCCAGATTTCCTCTGAGGACAGCTGTAGGACTCAGGACACAGGGTGTGCCCCTATGGCATGAGAGGTTCTGCCCCACATACCAGAGACCCATACAGAAGGGACATCTTGACAGTGTTAGAAAGCCACCTTGAAATAAAATGCATAGGTAGGTCAGGATTCTCTGGGAGGGCTTTTTGTGCAACTATTTTTGGTGTCAACTATGGACATACCTTTTTTTAAAAACACAACTTATTGGGCGCCTGGGTGGCTCAGTTGGTTTAAGTGACTGCCTTTGGCTCAGGTCATGATCCTGGAGTCCCTGGATCGAGTCCCGCATCGGGCTCCCTGCTCGGCAGGGAGTCTGCTTCTCCCTCTGACCCTCCCGTCTCATGTGCTCTCTCTCTTAAATAAATAAATAAAATCTTTAAAAAAAACCCCAACTTATTATAGAGACATTTAAAAATTGCCATGCCTGGCAATAATTAATGGCCCCTTTTATTGCAGTACTGAGATACAGAGAAGTTTGGGGGTCTTCCAAGGGACATGTTTCCCATAGCTGGTCAAGTCTTAATGTGGCACCTCTAAGATTAGAAGTGCTGTTTGGTCTTCCATGTAATACCAGGTCCACATTTCCTTCAACATTTTTTTCCAATTATTGAAGATGGCAAAATTCCTACTACCTAGAAATTGTATGGCACCTTGACTCTAAGGCTGAATTATGACAATTTATTTCTATAGTATGATCTCATAGTTAGAAGAAAGGTGCATGTGGTTTTGTATGGCAAGGCTCTGGTGTCACATGCTTGGTGGGAATCTCACTTTGGTACCCTGATCATTGTGCATAAACGAGGGCCACTGTCAGTCTGTCCAGGATGCTATAACAAAACACCACAGACTAGGTGGCTTATAAACTATAGAAATTTACTTTTCATGGTTCTGGAGGCTGGAAGTCCAAGATCAGGGTGTCAGAATGGTTGGGTTCCAACGAAGGCCCTCTTCCTGTTTGCAGACTGCCGACTTCTCACTGTGTCCCCACATGATGGAAAGGAGACAGGGAGCCCTCTGGGGTCTCTTTCATAAGACTATAAGTCTTTTATAAGATACTAATCCCAACCAGAGAGCTCTGCTATTATAACTTAATCACCTCCTAATACCATCACCTTGGGATTAAGATTTCAACATATGAATTACGAGGGTTGGGGGGTGGGGAGGGATACAAATTTTCAGACCATAGCAGCCTACACATCAAAGGGCTATGCTGAGGTTTTATTAGGTAACTTATGGCCTGATGCACAGTATATTCTGAATAAATATTTCCTTTCTTCCTAATTCCCAAAACAGTGTTGTAGGATGAACTTGTAGGCTGACTCTCTAATCTTGGAATAAGAAAAGATTGACTACTTCTGCACTTGCTATCTTCAGTGGATTCCTGTAGAAGAGATGAAGAATGTTGTATTTATTTGTAGTTTTATGACAAATTAAGGCCACAACCTTCTGAATTATTTTAGATCAATAAATATCATTTCAAACTACTTTCTCAATGACCAGTGGTCCTGCCTCTGTCAAGGATCTGCCAACATTTTATTTAACAAATTTATAAAATACTGTAACTAGCAATAACTGGCATGGAAAGTCAAATATTAAGGTACCAAATCGCTCCTGAATTTTAGAAATGCTATCCCCATGATCATTAGTGAAATGACTTACGGTTTCTGAGTGCTAAACTACTCCCAAATCTTATTTTACAAACATTTTTGAAAACTTAGCTGGAATTGTATTGCCTGCTACAGTTACAGATTCCAAGTAAAATTACCATGTTATCTGGAATCTAGACTTAACAGGCTCAACTAAGGATTTGTTGCTCTCTCTGGAGTTTCTCTAGCTTTCACATTTTGAGGGGAGGGTACATTTGTTTGTCATTAAGTATTCAGAGTTCATAAACACGGGGAAAGAAATGTTATAGACTTCCTATCAAATTGACATAAAATCTAAAGATGGCTCATGGGAAAGCAAACATAGATTTGTGACAGGATTTCCTATGAGAACTGTTATGATCTCTGGCTCCCAAATAACACACATTTTTAAATGATCTGAAGTATACCCATTTATGAGATGTAGATGTAATATATTGGATATAGCACTTAAAATGTGTCCAACTGGAGTTGACTTTTTTGTTTTTTTTTTTAAAGATTTTATTTACTTATTTGACACAGAGAGACAGCTAGAGAGGGAACACAAGCAGGGGGAGCGGAAGAGGGAAAAGCAGGCTCCTGGCTGAGCAGGGAGCCCAATGAGGGGCTCGATCCCAGGACCCTGGGATCATGACCCGAGCTGAAGGCAGACACTTAACAACTGAGCCATCCAGGCGCCCCTGGAGTTGACATTTTAAAAGAAGAAAAGCAAACTGAATTTAAACATTGTCAATAAAAGCCAGTATTAATATCGTAAGTCTGGTTTAATCAGTCAAAAGCAAAAAAAAAAATCAGTTTAATAAGATTGCATATTAATATGGCTCAGTGCTTTTAGGATTAAAATTTTAAATCTAAGGTATTAAAGTAAATATAAACCTTTGTGGTCTGAAAGTCTATAGACAATAATACATTCTGGGTAATTTCCTAAAAATGACTCTTGTATTATATTAATTTTATTTTAAAAGAAAGAGATGTTAAACACACATCTGACCCCCCCCCCCCCCCCGCCATCTATAGTGTTCTATATATCAGGGACTGGCAAACTACAACTCACAGGCCAAATCTGGCTATTGATTGTTTTGATAAATAGTTTTATTGGAACACAGCTATGCCCATTCACATGTATGGTCTGTAGTTCCCTTTGCTACGAGCATAGAGTTGAGTAGTTGAAACAGAGACCATATGGTGTTCTGGTATGCTGGAAAATGTCTTCAAATAAAATGAACAGTAAAGTCATTATTAAAAAGAGAAAAAACACCCCTAGGTACTCTGGTTTAAAAGTTACCTTTTCAATATTTGAACAGTATTTTCTTGAGGACTTCTCTTTAACCACAAAAACCTGCATCTTTTGACTCAGATATTTAAAATGTTTCAAATAAAGATTTTAAATTTGAATCAGAAATATTTAGAGGTGAATGATTTCCATTTGTAAATCCCACTATTTAGTAGTAAAGATGTTCCTTAAATGAGACCAACTGGTATGGTGGGCTTGTAACTGTAATTAGTGAAAGCAGGAGTTTCCAATATGCCCTGTAACACAAAGAACCCTGAATTTCGATCAGCATATCAGTATGTTTTTCAAACTGCACCACATACAAGTTTCCTCTGCCTCCTATAGCTACATACCTAAAATAGTCTGAAGGTCAAAGCCAGACAGACATACCCTTGTCACTGAATGTGTTGACCATGAGTGATACAGTTGAGTTTATTTCTTCCACTAAAATTATGGAGAAAAAACAAAACATACGTAAAATAGTCGGAAGGTCAAACCCAGACAGACATACCCTCGTCAGTGAATGTGTTGACCATGACTGACGCAATTGAGTTTACTTCTTCCACCAAAATTATGGGAAAAAACCCAAATCAAAACTCAAGGGTAATCACTGTAACAATCTTAAGAGGAAAAAAGGAGAGAAATAAATTCAAAAGTGCTCAAACACAATGATCAGCTCAGACTTGACTTTCACTAGAAAGTATTTTTGGAGTCCCATATTTTAACTGTTGAGTAAAGAAGGTTGTAACAGAAGGGATGTCTATGAGAAAGTAATGTCCAGCTAATATGTAAAGTATTTGTGATCTGAAAGAACTGTAAAATCGTCAGGTTATTGACAGCTGGAGAAATTCCACATGCTAAGCAACTCAACTACAAAGAAATATTAGCGGTTTTAGATGAAAAATAAATTTGAATCTGTAATTGAATTAGACAAGCCTTGCTGCACATAGGGCTACGCTGGTCACCAGGATACAAAGCAAACACTGGGTTACCAGAAGTGCATTTATCAGCCACAGTGATTTATTGAGTGCTTTAATAATACAAGTGTACATCAACTGATCCACAGTCAAAAGTGGCAGGTCCCTAAGAAATTTACAAGCACTTTAAGTAAATCAAAATACATATTATTTTGTTCAATCCAACAGTCTTCTGTGTGGGGGACAGAAGGCTAGTGATAAACAGAGTCTCAGTAATGCACAGTGATTCTGATTGAAGCTTTTGTACAAAAAACTTGTTCCCAGTAGCATGCACCCACCAATAAAGACTTCAGTACAAAAAATTAACCCTAAGCACTACATTTAAGTAGAAATGAGATATAATTCTGAATTCGTGTTTTCCCAAAGATCACATAAAAGGAAAAAAATCAAAATAAAACAACAAAAAACAAAACCACACAGTAATACAAAGCTTTGTAAGAAAGCTCTTACTATTACAGATCCAACATTGTTTGCACTGAAAACAAAAGTTCCCATTCCATGTTAAGATGGGAAAAAAAACCCCAAATCTTTCAAGTTAATAGAAATCAAAAAAGGAAATAAACTGAGAAGGCAGGGGTGGGGGGGGTGGAGGGAAGAGAGAAGGAAAAGGAGGAAGAGGAGGGAGGGAGAAAGGAGTGGGGGATGGATGACATACCATCAGAAAAAGATTCAGAATTTAATAAAAATAAGAAAATAAGAACCGAGGTCCCGAGGGGTGGGTAGGGCTATTGATGCACTTGGTGAATGTGCTTGCACAGGTCCGGCGGGGGCAGCAAGCAGCAGGCCCCTATGTGGCATACCGCTTGGTCCACTGTCTGGCCATCCGGTCGTGCTCTGCTCTGTTGGTCATGTACTGTGTGGCAATGCTGCCCACCAGAGGGTCAGCTGGAAGGGAAGCAGAGTCAGGAGTCAGTAAGTACCAGCAGCACTTCCTCTTTCAAAGCTGGGGGAAAGGAGTGCCGGAAAGCTAACCCTAGATCAAGGAGTAGATGCAGAGGTGGCAGGAAGCTGCCGTTCTAACCTGTAACAATGTCACTTCAGCAAAGACCTGTAAATGACCTGCCAGTGACAGATCACTTTTCACACCGGCTGCCCACAGAGTCATCTACTTGCCCTTTTACTGATGGCTCTGGTCATTTCTTGACAGGTCGTACTCTCTCTCCCTGTTCCCACTGCACACTTCCCACCCCCCTCCGCTTGTCTTCAGGTCGCTGTTTCACGGAGAACTCTTTGGGAAGTGGTTCCGATGGCCTGGCCAACTCCTCTACCCTGGGGCTTAGACCCTTGGTGGTGGCGCTCCCACCCCTCACTGCCTACACTGGGGGAGGCTTCAGGAGCCTCAGCCGAACACACCAACCTTAGTAAGAACCACTGACAACGGGGAAGATGGTCTACTTCCTCCTCCAAACTTGGAAATATCAAGATCCATATAGCTCTTTATTATAAAAATACCGGTAGATATTAAATAGCTAATACTCACATCCTGAAAGTTTAACATACTAACGCCATAAAACTCTGAGGAACTGACACATCAGGAAACTGAAACACTAGGGGGGTTAGTAAGTCACCCACCCAAGACAGATAAGCGGTAGAGCCAGGAGCCCACACACACTGAGCCTAGAGCCCACCATGCGCTGCTTGGAAGATTGCTTTCCACCCAGATAGGACTGGAAAAAAATCAGAGCAATTAAAAATAAATTTTTTTTTTTTAGGTTTCTGGGGGTCCCAGAACGCATCCCTTTCCCTTCATTCTCTACCTTCACTCCTTCCCTGATTTTTATTTCCTCTGCTTTTGGTGTTGAGAATTTGAGTGTATTAGATCTAGTGGATAAGAAGGAACCAAAATTAGCAAACAATATGTTAAAGATGAAAAAAGTAAGTAAGTGTGCCTGTGGTCTAATACAACCTATAACGTGGGAAGATTCTGAGACTAACCTAGTAAGATACTCATGGTCATACCTTCTCAGTATTAGAGGTGCAACAGAAACACCATCTTTTAACCATCTGCTGAGGCTGGTACTGCTGAAGCTGTTCCAAGCCCTCTCTCTGAATGACAAGACGCTGCTCACATTTTAACACACCTTGCTCATGTGTTCTTGGACTTGTGCTAAGCTTGTTACATTTATTCTAGGGAGAGGCCAGTTTCTTACATTCACTTATATCACACACAATTTAAACAGACTACCCAGTATATGGGTTTGTTCAGAACTTTTGCCTCTCTGCTCACTCTGTGCTTCTCCTTCACTTGCCCAAATGCTGAAACTGACACCATCACATAAATCAACCAGGTTCAAGAAGATTTAAACTAGTAATACCAAATGCCTGGAATCTGATTAAGATACTTTAAAAAAATGTGGTTTTTCAGTTCAGATTAAGTAATGACTTTAGTCTAAAGGGCCAAAGAGAGGTCTGAGTCACATTTCTCCACCTTTGAAAAAAAAATCATCTTATTCCAATTTTTGGCAGTCTAGAATGCAAAAGTTTGAGTAAAAAATAGGTATCCTCAAAAACTAGAGTCTACGTCACTCAAGACAGGTGTTTAATTGAACAGTATCTGTATTAATGAAATGCACTAAAGATCCATTTGTGCTTTATAACTCACTGATTGAGGTAAAGGACAGGCTTAGTGTCAGAATGACCAGTGATGTTCATGCTCTGCCTTAAATTGTATCCTCACAGTGTGGGCAGACGGGGAAAAAGACAGGTCTGTCATTTCAGCTCAAAGGAGGAAGAAGGGGACAGATGAAGGAAAAGGAACAGGAAGCTGTGGGTGGGAAAAGGTGTTACAATCAAGTGTTAATATTATTTCAGTAGGGGAAGAAGGGGGGAAAATCTCAAAACAAGTTAGAACACTGATAAAATTAACATGCATTGTGCAAAATTTTTTTGTATGCTTAAACAATTAAGATTAGATTTCTTTCATTAGAGTCCTTTTACCTTTTCAAGTTTGATTTTAAAAAGAATATTTTTCCACCTGTAAAATTATACATGCTAACTATAAAAGCAATATTACTAATTAAAACTGCCTCAAACAATACACAAGACAGAAAACTGTAAGTGAAGACCATCTGTAAATTTACTCAGAGAGAAGTACTGTTAACATTTGCCTTATATCTTCCTGGAATTCTTCTCTAAACACACAATTAAAAAAAGATTATAGTCTACTTTTGGAATGTTAAAAACTCACTATATGGCAAATAACTTTTTATATCAATAATTACAAATCTACTTCATCATTTTTAGTATTCACCTGAATAACCAACTTCTTGTTTAGAGACATTTAAGTTTCTTCCAATTTTTGGCTTTATAAACAGTGCTGTGAGGAACATTACTGTGCATACACTTTCACAAATTTATGCAAATCTGAAATTTTTAAAGTATAAATGAAAAACATAAAAGTATAAAATGAAGGAATTTAAAAATCACATGTTATTAACCAAGTAGGTCTCAGTGCTAAAATGTTTTGCTGAATAAAAGTTAAGATTGTCAGTCAACCAAAACTATGTAATATAGGGGCCCCTGGGTGGCTCAGTCAGTTGAGTGGCCAGCTCTTGATTTTGGCTCAGGTCATGATCTCGGGATCCTGGGATCGAGCCCTGCACTGGGCTCCGTGCTCATTGGGGAGTCTGCTTGAGGATTCTCTCTCTCCCTCTGCCCCTCCCCCTGACTCGTGTTCTCTCTCTCCTTCTCATATAAATTAAGTAAATAAATACATCTTAAAAAAAAAAAAAAAAAGGAAAGCAAAATACCATTAGAACACCAAAAACAAAACTATGCAATATATATGTAGCAAATGACTATCACAGTGAATTTAATGGAATAAAACACACTTTTTGTAGTGTATTTATAATTACGAACCTAAGTAAAGATGAATCTTCTTACACAGGTTTCATATTTCATGGACAGTTATGCCAGGGATGTAATAACAGTCTCTAAACATAAATTACTTGCTTATTTCTCTAACAATTTCTTTCTAAAAAAGAAGGAAAAAATTCCTTTTGGCTTCCACATTATTACTTTGGGTTTTCACATTATTACTACTTTCCGAAATCTTCACTGATCTTTGATATTATCCTCTATCAGTCTTCTTCTTCTTACTAAAGAAAACCCACAAAATTTATCAGTGGATAAGTAAATTAAAATTTAAGTCTTCTACATTTTTTGCCTTGTTCACAGCAATTATATGAATTTTTGAAAAGAGGAGCATGTTTATGCTTACAGCACAGGGTTGGATGATTTTAAGCGCTTCATTCTCCCAAATACCAGTGCTGCATATATTAGAGATTCCCTGAAGCTGAGGAATAGGATTTACAGCATGGGCAACGGAAAATCATGGGAGTGAGAGTTGGTATATAATGCTCTTCATTAACTAGACCTCTAAACCACATCACCTCACCTGTTTAACAAAAATGCCTTCATTTTTGTTGACACAATACTAGCTATGAAATCCTAGCCTGAATGGAAGTGTAAGACTGAAAGACCATGGACAAGGGGCAGCACACCACTCTCTCCTTCCTTGTCTCACCTCTGCCTCCTTACACAGTTCCAGGTGCAAAGAGAAGCTGGTTAGTAAGTGCTTGTTGACTGAATAACCATCATGATTATTTGCAAGTGAGTAAAAGGTGATCATACCGAGTACTCTGCTCCCTCTCCCATTTTTTTAAGATCTGTGGTCTGTGCACCTTTGATTCTGGAAAAGAAAGGCTCAGACGACTCCTGCAACTTCATCTCTAGGCTTGCCTCTCTCCTGGCTGGTACCCTGGAAGCCAAATGGCTTAAAGCTTGTCCAGAAAAGGGGGGAGAGAGGAATCAGTACTAAAGGGGATAAGCAGCAGCTATATGGCAAGAAGGGAGTGGAAAAGACAGGCAGACTACTGAACTGCGGAGTTATTCTATTTGGAAGGTCAAAGAACATTCTATCTTGGTTGGTAGGTGATATGGGAAAAATTACATGGAAAAAAATTGGATTCCCTTTTATTAAAAAAAAATATTTTTATTTACTTATTTGAGAGCGAGTGAGAGAGAAAGCACAAACAGGGGGAGGGGCAGAGGGAGAGGGAGAAGCCGACTCCCTGCTCAGTGGGAAGCCTTACATGGGGTTTGACCCTGGGATCATGACCTGAGCCAAAGGCAGACGGGCTTAACCGACTGAGCCACCCGGGCGCCCCTGGATTCCCTTTTCTTAAGAAAACATATATATTCTTAAAAAACCACAAACAAAAAATAGTACAGAATAGTGGACAAGGGCATGGGCTTTGGATACAGACTGCTTGGGTGTGTATCTCAGTTCCACTAGTAACGGAGTCACCTTGGGCAAATTACTTAACTTCTCTGTGCCTCAGTTTCCTCAACTACAAAATAGAGACAATAACTACTCCCTAGAATGCTGTAAGAATTAAATGAATTAATTCTTGTAATGCATATACAAAATTGCTGCTATTATTTTCAAAATAAAGACTGGCAACTAAGTGTTCTTATGCATCATATTTTATTTTAAAATATAAATCTGATTGTCTTCATGAAGACATTCTCTTCAGATAAAATCCAAAAGTCCTTAGTATGGCTCCCAAGATCTTTGGTCTAGACCTAATCTTTCTAGCCTCCCGTCCCCATGCTTGCAGCCAGAAAAAACAACTTGCAGCTTCTTCAACAAGCCCTGCTCTTTCATAGGTCTGCACTTTTACTTCTGCTGCTTCCTTTGCTTGAAGGCTTCTACTCATTTCTCAACATTTAGCTCAAGCACAACATCCTTGGGGAGGTCTTCTAGGAGCTCCCTAGCAGTCTTAGGCGTCCCATTTCTGTTTTGTCTGTTCTTACCTCTATCACTGCACTGAGAATACTGCCTTTTAGTTGTCTGTTTACTTATCCCTATTTCCCACTGGGCTGAAGCCTACACATTCATTCATTTGACAAATATTTACCGAGTCCGTACTCTGTTCTAGGTACTGGAGAACTAGTGCTAAACAAAATCCTGCCTCATAGGACTCTGCCTGTCACTCTGTTTCCCTCTTGTTAACTCTGTTTACTGTGTGGATCTAAGTACGGACAGAAGAACGTAAGACAAGTAAGTAAGGAACACACACAAAACAGTAACCATAAATAGCAGCTATTCCATATGCATGTGTCCCTGTGTAGCACGAGCACTGTAAGTTGGTTCATCACAGAAGTTTCTTCTCTAGATGTGAATTATCAGCAAATCAGAGAAAGGGACCTGATAGTGATTGTGACAGCTTTCTTTCACTTTCTCCTGTTATTTTTTAAAAAATTATTTTATTGTTGAAATTTGTGCTCTGCACTTTGCCATTTCTTGGATTCCTCAAGGCTGTAAGTGACCGCTTTGCCAGCCGTTCAGTTATGCCTGTGATTAACACCATTCTTTTAGCTTCCCATCAAGTCCCTGGAGGCCTTCCGTGCGTCTGCCTTGTAATGAGGTGAAGTAGCTCATTTCTGTCTTTCATGAAATTTTTTGTTGGTGATTTGGTCTAGCTTAGTTTTCTTTAATCTTTTATAAAACAAAAAAGTAACAGATGCTCATATATAATAAACTCAAATAATAAAGAAGTACATATGACGTAAAAAACATTACCTTCTTCCCTCTAATTTCCTTCATCCCCAAACCCCTTCCATCTCAAGGTAACCCTGTTAACGGTTTGATACTCATCCATCCCTCCATACTTTTTTCTTTATTTATGCTTAAATTAAATGGGAATCACATAAAAAAACATCCTGCAACTTGCATTTTCCTCTGTAACAATACATTGCAGTTGCATTTCTAAGGCAGTACAAATAGACCTAGCTCATTATATTTAATAATCACAGGGCATTCCTTTGTGGTTATTCAGCAGTCTGTCATTCCTCTCCTGATGCACACGTAAATTTGATCTGATTTTTTGTTATTACAACTAGTATTACAGTCTTGTATAAATCTTTGAGCACATGGTTAAATACTTCTGGGGGTAGATTCCTCTAAGTAACAGTGCTGGACCAGAGAGCACACATTTAAACTTCGGTAAATACTGCCAAACTGCCTTCACTCAAAGGATGTACAATTTACCCTGTTTCTGAGCATTCTCAACAACACTGCATTACCTTTTTAATTTTTTTGTTAGATTAACAAAAAAAATCTGTCATTGTTGTAACTGCATTTAACTTGATGCCTTACTAAGGTTTAACATTTTCTCCTGTTTGTTCACTATTTATATTTCTTTCTCTGTGATTTGTTTGTTCATGTCTTTTGTCCATTTTTTTCCCTACTAATATGAAGGAACACTTTATACATTATAACTATCAAGCATGCACTGAAGTTTAGCTTTGGCCTCAGTATTCAGCCAAAATCTGCTTTAGTCTTTGGAAGACTGAACAGACAGATGCCTCCTTTGATGTCATTTCCAGCTTTACTTAACTTGTGGAGATCAAAGATCCTGTAAGTTGCCATCATATTTAATAGGCACGATACCATCATTTGTACTCAATGCTACTATCTGAACACTGGTTTAAAATGTATTGGTAAGCATTATGAATGTAACTTGGGACTGAAAATCTCTTTCAGCCAAAGATAAACACTATGGCATACAAGGGAATAATTTGGAACTGCTGTCTCAGGTATTCAGACAAATGTTCAAAGTGAGATGGAAGAGCAGCTACCATGTGAAAAAGCTGCTGGAACAAAACGGGTCTTAGTACTGTCCGCTGCATAAACTATGACGGATGGGAAAGGTAACCACCAATGGCTGCTGGGAAAGTAGCACGTCCAGTGACTGTGGGAAGCAGCAAGCCAATATAAAAATATTAGAAATTAAAACGTGAGGGGGAAAAAACCTTATGTTTGTTTCTTAGATACTTAGGAAGTGTTTTCTTTAAGCACTGCACACAGCTTCAGTTCACGGAGCACTTCAGTGACACGCACCACCACCACTAGCCAGATCTTCAAGTCTGGGGGCTGAGAAGGTAAGTCTTCCCCTTATTATAAGTGTTAGAGGAAAAGGAAAATTCACTGATCCGACAGCAGAATCTCCATGAACAGTAACCTACACTGGATAAATAAGCCTCCCCCTCTTGATTCATGCTTTTCATCCAGGGAAACACCCAGTTAAGTACTCTGCAAATACGCACAGGAGCCATCTAGTAGCTGGCAGTGCTCAGAAATCATATTGCTCCGTCATAATGACAAAATCCAAATATCCTGAATTTTTAATATTAAAATTATAATATTACTTATATTCTTAAAATAAAATTTCATATTTACTATTGTATGGAAGAGGATCATTTTATGATAGGAATAATCAGCCTTGCCTTAGGTTGCTCATTGATTTTAACACTGGCTGTTCAGTATTCAGCCAACATCAATTCAGTGCACCTCTAAGAATAACAGTATTTATCCATTATGTGCGGAGGAAATACTTTCTCTTAGTGTATCATTTGTCCTTTAACTGAGTTTATAATGCCCTTGCCATACACAAGTTTAAATTTTTAGTAAGTCAATCTTTCCTTAACATTTTCTGGTTTGATGTCATGCTTACGTACAAAGGCCCTCTTCATTCACTCCAGCATTTTAGAAGTATTCCCCTATATTTACATATAGTAACTTTTAGTGCAATGCTAGCTTTATCATACACAAAGTTCCTATACATATCTGGATCGGATTCTGTACTGATGTTCTTTCAATAGATGAATTTGTCTTTTGCTTTATTTGTTCCTCCTGCTTTTCTCACTGTTTTGGTTATCGGGTAGGGTAAGTTCTTACCCTTTCCCATTTTTTTTCTTCACTAAAATTTTATTTGAAGAATCCTAACCTTTTTTTTTTTTTAAAGATTTATTTATCTATTTATTTGACAGAGAGAGAGAGAGCGAGAGTAGGAACACAAGCAGGGCGAGTGGGAGAGAGAGAAGCAGGTTTCCCGCCAAGCAGGGAGCTGGATGCAGGACTTGATCCCAGGACCCTGGGACCATGACCTGATCCAAAGGCAGACGCTTAACGACTGAGCCACCCAGGCGCCCCTGAAGAATCCTAATCTTGATGAGGTTAAGACTTGGAGCATTTAAAGCTATTCCACCCCACAGGTATAGGAATCTTACGTTTCTTCTGAAGAATGTTATCAAGATTTAGGAATATCTGAATTCCTGAATTCCTCTGGGTCTACTAATTAAAAATCAAGTGAGTAGGACGGAGTTAAGGTTTTTGTATTCTGGAATGTTGGGGAACCAAACTACTAATTATAGGCCTAGCCCAAACCAGAAAGATTGTTAAGTACCCTGAGAACACACACACACGCATGCATGTGTGACTCGAAGTGATTTAGGAGGAAAATTATCATGTCTGTGATTTAAACCAAATGGTGGATATTACTAAACTAGATATAAATTTGAAAATGCTAAACAGAACTGCATATAAGTCTAGCAAGATGTGCTGTTAGTCCAGAATTAATAACTAGTGATGTTAAAAGAGGTACTGAGTATCCCAAATTCTAAAGAGACCATCAATACCTTCCATAGGACTTATTAAGAGAAGATGAGCTGGCTCTGACAACCCCAGGTATCTATCATAAAATATCGGAAAGGAGAGAAAGAAGGTTTGTGGGATTACTGAGCTACCACCTTGGGAGTGTGGTGTGTGGTAGTGGAGCGTCTCTGTCTTCCTCCTCCTCAGCACCACAAAAACAGGGAGAGGATGACTTTTTCTTCTCAAAGCCATGCAAGGAGGGTAACAAGAGACCCACCAAGTAAAGACTGGGGTGTCTTCGAGAAGCAGATTGGAGTGTCATCCCTGGCCAGAGATTTAAACCAGGTATGAGGTAATTTGCCCCTTGACTATCTGATTAGAGAGAGGGAGCACCAAGGAAGTGGTCTATACTTTCCCTGCTATCTCATCAGGGTCCTATCAAGAAAGCAGCTCCCCTAGTAACTAAGAGGCTCTTAGGAGAATGCTATCTGGAACCGGCCTGCAACCAATTTTTTAAAATTTTAGGAATTTAAACATAGCCATTATTAAAAATTAAAGTTACAATTAAATAAATTATTTACAAACAAGGGTAATACTTAAAACTCATTTCTTAATTATTTTACTGCTATGATTATTATTCTCATAATTTATTTTTATGCCTACTCTATCTGTATGGTGCAAAAACAACAACAACAAAAAAAACAACCAATGTGCTATCGTGCACCTTGTCCCAATTATGCATTCAGTTTAAGGTCATGCATGTAGCCTGAAATTGGCAAATGCTACAATTTAGGACTTGGATTTATTGTTTTGTTGATTGTCTGGAGCTAAGAAAGTGATGGATAAAATGCTAATAATGCAGATTAAACCTAAAAGTGTAGCATGTCTAGAGTCCTTACATTGTGAATAGCATAAAAACTGGAGGATATATTCTTCCAGCATTTGAACCTAATTCAGCAAAGAAGTTGCTCATGACACTAACAAGTGAAATTCCAACATCCTTCTTTATTTCATTTTTGTCTTAGTTCTTAAATGAAAATATCCAATATTCATGTTAGAACTACACTTACCTGTCAGTTGCAACCATAGGATGGCTATAGATTTTAGTAAAAATCACTGAATCTCTTCTAGGACAATCAAATGACTATATGAAATTTACATTAAAGAGTATTGTATATTTTATTATCTGTAAATTGTATACATTCTTTACATCAGTAAAATGTATAATAAACTTATGTATGTGCATATACACATGCCACATACCATCACTCGACTCCAACCCCTAGCCAGTTGTTAAATATTTACTGGGACACCACAGGAGAAGGCGTTTATTAGGATGAGCTAGGGCTCAGTCTTCCACATCAGGGAATTGGGCAGTGAGTTCTCCAAATTACCCATGTGAAGCAGCATTTTCATACCTGTCACCCAGAAGGCATGGATGGCAAGGCGATGCTTGCCAAAGAAGCAAGGAAAATAATAACCACAGGAAATTAGGTAAAGGGACACTGTTCTCATTCATTACCTAGCCTCCAACTGCTTAGGAGTTAGGCCTTGAAAAGGGAGGAGAAGGCAGTATCTGAGAACCAGACCATGTTCCATCCACCCTGATGGGAATGGAGGAGGAAATTAAATTTAAATCAGGTATGAGAGGGGAGTTTAAAAATGGACCAGATTCACCTTCTAATAACTGAAAGTGACCTGGATGCTATGAGATCTGCTAAATATTATTAAGGAACAGAAAAGCAAGATTCAACAAAACAGGGCCTAAGGCAGTGACAGGAGAAAATTAAAACCATTCCATATTAATACCCACTGAATTGAGACTGCTCAATAAACAATACAAAATACACTGGCCATAATCTAAAGTATACTCTTGATAAAATACCTTTAAAAATTTAAAACCTCATCCTTTAAGTCTACATAGCAGTGCTATGTACATTAAATCAATGTGTGTTTTCAAATATAAGCGTTCTATTAGAATAGACTCCTCTAAAGAATGGTACAGATGCTGCATTCCTACTGAGAAGTTATTGGGTTACAATTCCAGGCTTAGTTAAGCAATAATTTCTAATGAACTCTAAGAAAATATCCTTAGAGTAGAGGACTTGTTTAAGATACCAGAGATTCACACATTGCTTTCCCCAAAATACCACTGTAAAGAGCTGTTGTTGCAGCAAGCAGGAAAGAGTCAAAGATGCCAACATGTTAAAGCTGGGTTTTTTTAAAAAAGCAGCTTCACTGAGATATAATTCATATAGTTTACCCAATTAAAGTATACACTTCAATGGTTTTTAGTACATTCACAGTTATGCAACTATTACCACAATCCATTTTAGAATTATTTTCATCACCTCAAAAAGAAACATTGTACCCATTGGCAGTCACTCCTCATCTGCCCAAATCTTCTAGCTCTTGGTATCCAGTAATCTACTTTCTGTCTCTATATATTTGTCTGTTCTGGACATTTCATAGAAATGGAATCATACACATGATGATCTTTTGTGATTGGCTTCTTTCACAAGACATAGTATTTTCAAGGTTCATCCATGTTGTAGCATGCATCAGACTCATTCATTTTTATTGTCAAATAATATTCTATTGTATGAGTAGAGTACATTATATTTATCCATTCATTAGTTGATGGACACGTGGGCTATTTGCACTTTTGGCTATTATAAATAATTCTACTATGGACATTTGTGTACAAGTTTTGCTTGAACATGTTTTCATTCCTCTTGGTATATACCTAGGTGT
Organism: Mirounga angustirostris; assembly: GCF_029215605.1. Lineage (NCBI taxonomy): Eukaryota > Metazoa > Chordata > Mammalia > Carnivora > Phocidae > Mirounga > Mirounga angustirostris. Next base: position 136,884,296 of record NW_026991709.1, on the reverse strand, counting down.
GGAACAGCTTGGTCAGATGTAACCCTATGTGTAACCATTATAGGAACTGCCAAAGTGCTATCCAAAGAGATTGCATCATTGTATATCCCTACTAGCAATGTGTCAGGGTTCCAATTCTCCACATCATCATCAACACTTGTAGATTTTAATGAGAAACTAGCTTATTGGCCTATATGTACCTATATGTACCAGGTATCCCAGGTTATTTTTAAAAGAAGATTTATTTGAAAGAGAGAGCACAAGCATGTGCAAGCAGGGCGGGTGGGGGGCAGAGGGAGAGGGAGACAAACAGACTCCTCGCTGAACGGGGAGCCTGACATGGGGCTTGATCCCAGGACCCTGAGATCATGACACTGAGCTGAAACCAAGAGTTGGATGCTCAACCGACTAAGCCATTCAGCTGCCCCCTGCACAGGCATCCAGTTATTCAAAAATATATATTCTTTCCTGCCAAGCATGGAAAACAAATTATTTTAGAGTATTTTTCTCATGGTCTCTGGCTGTGAGAGACTGAAGACTATCCTGATCCTGTCTTCTACTTCTAACCCTGATGGAAGTAAAAATGACAATAATCTAATGAAACTTGTTTGCAATGCACATCTTTTCTTCAAAATAAAAAGATATATTTTTATTCCATAGTCCTAAATGTAGTCTACTGACTACAAATAAATATTCTAATTGATCAATTTTTCCCTTAAATAGTCTTTTCTGTTTACACTATTCAGTAGCTAAGAGTGGGACAGGAGATGGCTTTCAGATGAGTGTGAGTACTGCAATCATGCCCTGGATACTATCACACAGGTCCACAATCTCCACTGCATCTGGGAATCTGGACTTGACTCCAGGGATATAAATAACCCAGCGCAGAGCCAGAGCTGGACAAGACTCTCAGGGGTTTCAGTTTACCAGATCATCCTGCTTGCCTTCGAGTGCCGGAAATCTGTAGTTGAGGCAGCCACATGGATGATGTCCCTGCTGAGGAATGACACTGAGGGTGTAGGCTTTGATTTGGGCTGAGGCTGCTCTTATCCTCTCCTCCAAAAGGGATGTTGTTGAATTCTCTGCTAAAGTTAGAACCCAACCATTACCTCTGTCTCTCACTGTGCTTGCCAACTCCCCTCTCTCGGTGAGGGTAGGCAGTATTTCTTTCTCAGTCTTCTACCACAAAACCAGCAGTGTCTGGGGCACTGTGGATGACCAGTCAATAAATATTTAATAAGTGAATTAATGGGTAATTAGACCCAGTGATCAGGACGAAATTTGGTTTGTAGATGGTATCAAGTTCCTGGCATCTTCCTCCTCATGCTTAAGTCTAAATGACATTTTATGCCTATAAGATCAGTGGCTCTCCAAGTTGCTGACTTCAGACAGTAAACATCTGGGCAGCCCTGGTGTCATTTTTTGTGGTTTAATAGTTATCTCTGCTTCGAGTCTAAAGCAGGCAATATGCTCTATTTCTTATAATTGTTCTCTTGCTTTCTTCAAGCTTCCCCATCTCCTTTTTTTAGTCCTTGAAGGTTTCAATTCTTTTAATTCATAAAGATTCCTATATTTAGTCTGTATTCAGTGGTTTCCCATTTTACTGACATCTTGTCTGAACTCGAACTTGTTGTTTTAACCCCTTGGGCAACATGTTCTCCCCTACTTCTGCTTCAGCCAAGTGGGCAGGTCTTTTTCTAGGACTCAAACTCTTACTGTATCCTTCTAATATAGGTAAAGAACCATGTCCAAACAAATTCTAATATATCATAAGTGGTAAATTATTTTCCATTTTTCTGGTAACCCACTGGCTACCAGAAACTGACTAAATAATATTCACTGGTCTTAGAACGCATCCTTCTTGTTCACCAAGATTGGCTTAGAAATCTTTGGGAGACCAGGCATAGCCAAGTTCACACATGGCTAGGAAACCACGTCCTGGGGATTCTGATTCCCAAATATCTCCTGGCCCTTCCCCTCCTCTTCCTCTTCATGGCCTCTGTCATCTCTTACCTGGACCATCAAAATACGTTCTTGAACATCTGTCTTCAGTCTCTCCACTCTCAGATGAACTAAACTTTAGTCTTTAAAGGCACAAACCTGGTCATGCAAGGTCCCTCTTTCAAAGCTTTCTATTCCTGTCCAACTTTGCTCCCTTTATCACACCCACCCTCCCACCCCAGTAGCAAGGCTAACTATACACAAAGATGCACTTTTGCCATAACCTGTCTGATGTCCCAGATTGTTTTTACACATTAAATTTTTTTTTCAATATCTTAGTCATACTTTTTTCTTCAATAGGGGTCATTCTAACATTTTCCTTCCTATTTAGTTTTTGCCGTTTCTGGAGGAAATATGTTTTCAAAAGAAGTAAACATATTAATGTAAGAGAACACTATAACATAAATTACTGTGAAATCATTGCCCCAAAAGAATAATTCATGGTAAAAAATTTTGTGCTAAGTGTAAAGTGCTGGCCTATATATTAAAACAATGCATCAGTGCAAAGTGGTTTCCATCTTAATGGCTTAGAACAACAACTCCTGACAACAGTTTGGTTGGTCTATAGTGTCCTTGTTTTCCCTAGGGAAATCAATCTCTGCTGAAGAAGAAAATACAAACCACTGATCTCATGGTGTGGGGGGTGGGGTTGTGTTTTAAAACACAGAAAGGAGGAAAGAAAAGAGGTAAGACAAAAAGCACTTGTCAAAGTTATCTGTCTACACATTAACTCCTTAAAAATAATGCTGAACTGTTTTTTATTTTTTTTTTCAGATTTTATTTTAAAGTAATTTCTACTTTATGTGGCGCTTGGACTTACAACCCCTGAGGATCAAGAGTTGCATGCTCTACTGAGCCTGCCAGGTGCTCCAATAATGCTGAATTATTTGGGCACAATCACCTTGTCCCATATGTGAGAAAGGGGAAAAAAAAAAAAAAGATCAAACTGCTCATTGTGGGATTTTTCTAATCAGCATTTTAAACTGGATTTTAAACCTTTTCAGACTTAAGCCAATTTCTCTCTCGCCAGATGGCCCCTGTAACTTCCCTAGGATGGAAATCCCAACTCTGCTTCCTGCTGCTTCCCTAAGTAGGTCTTTGATTACCCCTAATAAGCCCTGTTGCACTGGCCTCTATAACCTGCTGACCTTTCTTTACCTTAACACTTCTCAGTCGAGCTGCAAGCCTCTTTTTTTAAAAAAAAACTCCTGGCCTACTTTGCGACAAGGACATACATCAAAACTCTCCAACTTTCCCTCTCTTCACCACAGTGTAGTAATTCAAAGTTGGGCCTCTCTTTAACTGACTGTATAGCACCTTTGTAAAGTAGGGGAAATCCAACTTGTATCTGGTTGGCTCCCTCCACATTTGGCTGATTTCCTGGCATATTTTCCCCTCCTGACCTGAAAAGACCTTTCTCTCCCAGAGGAACGTTCCAATACCTGATCATAATGTGACTGTCAATCTAAGGTACCATCTTTTCCACAGGTATGTACATTTTCAAAGAGAACTATAGAGACCACATTTAGCACAAAGAAATGAAACTAACAAAATATAATTGGAACAAAAGAGTATGTGCATAATTTCACTCTGTGTTTTGACTAAAAGGAGTGTGGGGTTCTTCAGATCACAGAGCTGAAAGCCACCATCCATTCTGCCACTAAGGGGCCCAGCACAGTGTATGACACACAACTCTTTTCCATCCCCTTCCCAGAAGCCTGGTTTTTGATGGCTACTTTTTATGTAGCTAGCTGTGCTAAGTCATTCTTCATGGATATCTGACCTGCACTGATGGTTTAGCTTTTCAAATGACATTTTAACATTCATATTCTACTACTTTAATTCTTTCTCCAAGATACATCATTAAAAGTGAGAAAACAGGTTGCAGAAAACTGGCTTCTTGGCTGTGATTATGCAGACCATTTAATGGGTGGGAGGGACCATGCTTTTTACTCTGTGGATGATGCTGACAGGAGTTCACCTACAGGGGTTTTAACCCACCCCACCACTATATTTATTCAAGACTGGTCAAAACATGGGATTCTTGTTGGAAATTCAAAAGCCACTCCTGAGTCAGCATGAAATGGGACATGCTGAGGCCCTAAGTTTTAACTGCTGTGTGGTGGGCACAGCCACAGGTCCCCATATGCAAGGCTTCATTGGGAGTATTTTTTTGAAACTAAATTTTGGTGTTAAAATTGAATCTGGTAACCACCACTAAATTATACAACCATATTTAAATTCTAAAATAGTTATTTTTACAGCAGCCTTATAAAGTTTAATTTACCCCCTTGCCCTGAGAGATTTAATGAATGCTTAAAACAACTCCACCTATTTTTCTGTAATTGGCTACATTTGTTTCCAGTATAAACATGCTGACTAGATTTGCATAGTGATTATATGTCTAGAGCTCTATTTTTTGGTGGTGGTGGTGGGGGGAAGGCAATGAATAGACCTACTGCCCCTAAATGAGAATGAACTCACATCTGCATAAACAATTATATTTTCACTTGCAAATTAGGTACCATTTGTATCTATAAGGTTTTCCCAGTTTAAACAGCCATTCTTCAGACACACACATAGTGATTATTCTTAGGGATGATGACTTTAAAAATATACATGTCTTTTTTGCAAGGTTAAATCAGCCCTCTAGACCTGATAGTTTTGCTCCACTTTGTCAGAGGTCATGAGAACAAATTTTTGGTACTGACAACATGCTATACTGTCTTACTTAGGTCTAAAAAAAACAAGACAAAACATAACACACAAAAAAATACCCCCAAATCAAACCAAGAAAACAAAACCAAAAAACCCAAACCAAACCAAAACAAAAAAACCACTCAAAAGCCAAAACCCCCACAAATACAACCCTCTGGAAAATATATACCTAAAGGACTATTTATGATGAAAAAAATTAATAGTGTGGATGTTCCTTTTAATTTTATCTACTTGCCACATTTCACTTACAGAGTACTTTTAGTGAGGATTCTTGTTTACATCCCTAAATTATCAATTTGAAATTTACTGAATTCTTCAAAAATTTTTTTATTCAGATAAAACACTAAGTTAAAAGCTTCAAAAAGAAAATCATTACAGAAAATAATATGACCTACTCAGCACACTAGGAGAGACTTCCAGCTTCATTTTTTTTTTTTTTTAAAGATTTTATCTATTTATTTGAGAGGGAGAGACAGAGAGAGAGCACATGAGGGGGGGAGGGTCGGGAGGGTCAGAGGGAGAAGCAGACTCCCTGCCGAGCAGGGAGCCCGATGCGGGACTCGATCCAGGGACTCCAGGATCATGACCTGAGCCGAAGGCAGTCGCTTAACCAACTGAGCCACCCAGGCGCCCTCCAGCTTCATATTAATAAATTGATACAGAGGGATACTGAATAGCCTTTTGGCCTCTAAAGGACAATATACCCACTATTTGTGTGAACAATGACTATATTTTCACTTGCAAATTAGGTCCAGCCAGGACCTATAGGGCTTTCCATATTTAAACAACTCAGTCCAGGATAATCATAAGAATTAGTAATAAATCAAAATAGAGAACTATTCCTATATAGATGATAAAAGAATTAAGCATCAGCGTTTTACTTGATCAGAGATTATTTCTACTGTACATGCAACCAAACCACTGTGGTGTCAACTCATGTGAAGTATTTTAACCAAACTTTAAAATTGTTATCGGAGGGACAAGCAGATGTTTGTGTCTTTTATTCAGCAATGTAACAAAAAAAAAAAAAAAAAAAAAGAAAAAAAAAAAAGGAAGGAAGGAAGGATGTATAAACTGCTCATGGCAGGACAGACCAGGCTGCTGGTATTAAACATGACTATATCTTATATCTGGAGGCAGGTATTAAGTTTTGTTTAAAATCGGAAATGAAAATTAGCTTAGTAATTTAAGTCTAATTCTCATTTGTACTAAGTTCAAGTCTCTAGTATATAATATCTGACACAGAAAGACCCTCAGGTAATCTAGTGTGGGGGTGACAGGTCATGGTTAAGGCTGATTGCAGGGCAGAAAAATGAATGTTTAATGTCTTCCATGCTCAATGGCTCCTTAGAACTGCCTGTCCCTGGGAGTGATGTTAAATGCTTAATGAAACGCAGTTGGATTCCTTAAAAGATGCTTGGCTGTACTAACAAGCCAACCTTCAGATTTATAATCAAGTTATAAACCAAAACAAAAATGAGTCATTGTTTCCCCAGGGACAACACGGAACTTTAGTGCTTAATTTCATTAGCTGGTTATTTTTAATCCATCAAAACTGAAGTCCATGAGTTGCAATATGTTTAGCCCATACCTACACCAAATCATTACATTACACTTGTGTTGAGACTTCAATTTTCTGATGATTTGACTGATCTCATTAGAATTTCTTAGGAAATGGTACTTAATTTATCATGGGAATGAAGGTGTTGTAAAAATTTGGTTTTAGACTTTGAACTAGTCAATAAATAACATTCAGATGAGCAGATTTTAGTGAACAGAAATGTGGAAACAAGCAAACCAATATGCTCATCCTGAACAGGCATGGCATTATCCAACTAATGGATCCTAAGAAACTATGTCATATTAAAAAAGTTGGTACACATCATCCCTCCCATTCACCTACAATATACCACAAGTTAGAGTAAGGATGAAATTCTCTGAATAGCCACAAGGTGAGTCCACTTTTGAGAAAATCTGCTGATGAGATGGTACCTTGAACCTCCTTTTCCAGGAGACTGATTTCGGGATGGTCCAAACATCATATTACTTTTATTATTTATTATTTTTATTTTTTTAAGATTTATTTATCTTAGAGAGAGAGTGAGCGAGCACACACGCACAAGGAGAGGGAGCGGCAGAGGGAGAGAAACTCAAGCAGACTCTGTGCCAGGCGCAGAGCCTGACATGGGTCTCGATCCCACAACCCTGAGATCATGACCTGAGCCAAAACCAAGAGTTGGATGTTCAACTGACTGAGCCACCCAGGCGCACCCATACTATTTTTAAGTGAGTCTGAGATTCAAGCATCAAACTGAAAACATATATATGTATACTTATAGATAAGTCTGTGTATGTGTTTGCTGCAGTGCATACAAATCAGGGACAGAGGAGAAGCAATAATAAAGTACGGTTTTTGTATACTTGAATTTATTTGGGCTTTCACCCTATACTTACAGAATAGAAGATACTAGGCAGTGTACTTCTGAGGTCTGAGAATGAAATGTGCAGATCGGACATGGTAAGTCTGATACTAGCCCGAAGTCATGGTGAAGTATTTAGGCAACCAGGTTTTGTTGGGGCATCAAGCCGTTAGTGGCTTTGGAGGACATATCTCATTAGGCGGAACCAACGCTTGCACAGCTACTATTGTTGGCGTGCCTTTGATAAAATGATCTATAATATAACCTTCAAGGGATATCAACCCAGAGTATAACAATGAGAAATGCAGTAAGACAGCCATTTTGACATGCTCCTCTCAGACATAGGCTGACCTAGTGTATTGATGTCAAGAGACATAAAAAACTAGATTGACTTTCTAATGGAATTTGTCACATCCTTATAAACTCCAAGGAAGGCAACTTAAGCCTCGTTTGTGGACAAGAGGGTAGAGAAATACAATGACAGACTAACTTGCTAATAAAGAACTGAGAATTTACCTTTGAAAAAAGTTATGGATGAGGTCTGCTAGGATCCTTATTTTTGGAAAATTGAGTAAATGACTAGGAAGTTGAATCTCATCAATTGTATGAAATACATTACTGATAATGAATAATGTTACAGAACATACTGATTCTGTGTGCAATATTCCAGAATCACAAAATGTTAGTATTTGTTTTAAAACTGTGTAGGATTTTATTTAATTTTTTAAAAAAGATTTTATTTATTCATTTGACAGTGAGAGAGAGAGAGCACAAGCAGGGGGAGTGGTAGGGAGAGGGAGAAGCAGGTTCCCCCCGAGCAGAGAGCCCGACATGGGGCTTGATCCCAGGACCCCGGGATCATGACCTGAGCCAAAGGCAGACGCTTAACCGACTGCGCCACCCAGGCACCCCGTGTAGGACTTTAATGAGTTAATTTAAAATATCAATTTTGAGGACCCTGGGATCATGACCTGAGCCGAAGGCAGATGCTTAACTGACTGAGCCACCTGGGCACCCCCTGTGTAGAACTTTAATGAGTTAATTTAAAATATAAATTTTGGGGGCACCTGGCTGGCTAGCTCAGTTTGTGACTCTTGATCTCAGGGTCATGAGTTTGAGCCCCAAGTTGGGTGAGAGATTACTTAAAAATAAAATCTTAAAAAAAAATGTGTGTGTGTATAAATTTTGATGGCATTGAGGAAGAAATGCTGGATTCCTAAGATATATACAGTTTAGCCACTTGAGGGGCATAAGGGATAAAATTCTAAACCCTAAGTTTGTATTATAGATTTTAAGGATGAATCTTTAACTTCATATAAACTTAATGAATGTACATAATACTGCTGTTAAAAAAGACAAAACAGGCCCAAAATGGAGTCTCTTGTGCTAAGCCCAAGTCAGCAAACCAAGACTGAATACCTAACCTAACTGCCATTTCAGTCCTTCCCAGGAATGGAATCCTAACTGGTCAGTCTGGAATTTCCTGGTCAGTTCTAGTGAGGTATAATCCACCGAACAGGATTTCTTCCCCAAAGAAAGATGGGGTAGTCTGCTTTTTCCTTATCCCTGACCCCTTCTGCCTATGAGAGCCTTCTCTTTTGTTCAGCTCCTTGAAGCTCCTTTCTATTTGCTAGATGGGATGCTGCTCAATCCATGAATCATTGAATAAAGCCAATTTGAACTTTAAATTTATTCAGCTGAATTTTGTCTAACACTAATTTCATCTTAAATCGAGGATCAGGTGGTTTTTAACACTGATACAATATCAACAATTCTAATCTGCTTTCTTTTCATGTTTATTTCTGAGGTTTTGTCAGGTACTGCTTTTGAGAAAGCCTTCTCATGTCTCAAAAATCCAAAGAACTATTATTGGTGATTGGAAAAAAAATAAGAATGGGACAGAGGCATATAGAAAACCAAACCATTTCCTCCGGAAACAGATGTCCAATTTTGGATGGTTATGTACAATCCATTTTAAGAGCTGTGTCAGTTTATTCACGTGAATGGGAGGTTAAAAATCATTGACCAAAACAAAAGCACCATAGTTATGGCTACAAGCATACTGAAGTACTGTGACAAGACATTAAAAAAACTTAAGACACTGTGATGGGAAACTGCTTCACTCCATGCCCACAAGTCATGCTTCTTTGTAGTTATCCTCTTTTTGTCTCAAAAGGTTATAAACTTTATAATTGCACTGATTCCTATTCTAGCATTTTATTTTACTAACATGTGACCAAAGGTTTCTATCATTCCATAAAAAAGAAAATGCAGAGCATTTGGGGCTATGTTAACAATGGAAGCCTGTCAAGTAACTTACTGATTTTGCTACCTTATTAAACTTAGATTAATTTTATGATTTATACAAAAGAACACCCCCCCCCAAATCACCTTCAAATTTGATATGAAGACCTTAGGTGGATATAATCAAGGTGATTAAGAATAAGAAAATGTTTATTATAAATCATAAAATAAAGGACTTTTTAAACATGAATAATTTTATATGGTAAATACTATTAACATATTTTGGAAAATTCATTTTGTTATAAAATGAATAGCTCCTATGGTAACATGTAAATGTGTTAGTAGTTAAGATGACTGGCTGAAAATAGCAGGAAGTGGAGGAAAACAGGCTTCTAGAATTTTAGTCATCCTAGAGGTCAGTGTTTTTCTGGATGATTTATGGCCATGGCTACATGTTCAAAGCCTTGAATGGTAACTCAAGAGCATTCCAGTCTGCGCTTCATTCATGTGGTAAAAACTGATGGAGAGATGAAGTTAGCTAGTAGAGATGTCACAAAACCTTATATTTTTAAAAGTTCAAAATTACAATTTGTAAAAAAGTCATCACAAAATAAGAAACAGTGATCTAGACTATTCATAATGAAGAGAACCAGGATTCCTGATTGTGCAAACACTGAGCCGCAGGGTAGGAATGCATGCACGAACGTACATCTTTTCTGTGCTACCTCCTAACTACTTAGTTCTTGAGACTGCAGAAATGCTCAAACCCCAAACCTCTCCTTGGTGACTTCCTTGTTTAGGCCCTCTTTCCCTTGTGCCTCAATAATAGCGACATCTTAATTCAGTCAAGCAGATATTTACCAGGAGCCTTCTATAATGCAGGACATCTTGCTAAAAGTAAGTAAGATGAGGAGGAAGATCAATTCCTGCCCTTATGTCTAAAATTTGGGATAAAATAAACACCAGGTCCTCCTTCAAGACCAGTGGGTAGTGCTGCGTCTTAAATAAATTGAGGAAATCCAGGTCTAGTCAACACCCACAGTCCTTTGGAATTGGTATACAATGCAGAATATTTTTACCAACATTCTGACTGAAACTTTATATACACCCTGTATTAGTGTGCTCAGTCCGTCATAAAAAAATACCATAGACTGGGTGGCTTGTACAACAAAAACTTATTTCTAAGAATTCTGGAGGCTTGGAAGTCCAAGATCAAGGTATGGGTCAATTCGGTTTCTAGTGAGGACTCTCTCCCTGCCTTGTAGACAGCCACTTTCTCCCTGTGTGCTCACAAGGCAGGGAGAAGAGAGGGCTTTCTGGTTGTCTCCTCATGTAAAGACACTAATCCTATTAGTAAAGGCTTCACCCCTATGACCTTGTTTAACCTTAATTACCTCCTATTGTCCCTATCTCCTAATACAGTCACATTGGAGGTTAGGGCTTTAACATATGAATTTTAAAAGGACACAGTTCTTTTGCACTGATTCCTATTCTAGCATTTTGTTTTACTAACAGTTCAGTGAATGGCACACCCTCAGAAGCTGCTTTTCCTGGGCCTGGGGGCCAATTGTAGGAATGTTTCACACCTCCATCCTCTTTTCCTGACATACAAGTCCTCTCTGGTCAGCCATCCTTCTCACATTCTTATCCACACATTTTTTTGTCCTATACTCCTTCAGGATAATCCTCTCCAGCTGCCCCCATCCTTGCTAACCACACCCTCTCCAAGCTCCAATGAGACAATATGCTATTTATGTACTTCCCTTATTCCCGACCCACCCTCCATTACATTGTAATAGCTAGAAGAATATTTCCCATAGTAGTAGTGATCATAGCCCTCGCAGAATCTCCTGTAGTGTCTAGTATAGTTCCTTCCAAGTTTTGGCACTAAAAATAAATGTGTTGAATTGAGTGCGTGAGGATTCTCTAAAATTATAGTAATTAATAATAATTGCAATGGCTATTTATTAATGGGCCAATTTTAAATGACTACTTTTATAGTGAATAGGAAAATTATTTTACGTTCAGAAATCTGTGAGAATAATTTGTGTGAAGGCAAGTATGTAAATAGAATACTGTGAAAACATTGGGGTAGATGAAAAATAATTTGAAAAGATTGCTAACCCCTGGACATTCATTCAAGACAGACTTGCAGAGTGCTGTTACAATGCCAACAGCAAGATATCCTGTAGCTAGAGGTACCTTGGAAAAGATATTAGAACCTTATAATCACCAGATGTCAATACTGGCAGATGTACTACTAAACACAGAAGAAAATGGAAGCTACACAGAATATATGCAGGGAGCACTTCCACACCACTCCTGTCTGTATAAAGGTTCTGAAGTCCTTCAGAACTACAAAGGTAGTTTCTTCTACCTTACCCTAAGCCAGGCGATCCTGAGCCCACAATTTAAACTGTGTTCCCAGAGGAGATTTTGAGTGATGTGTACATTATAAAATGTGAATGTGAGTGTGCTACAATGGATTTTGGTGATGAATAAATCAGTTAAGAACAATGCCATGTTTGAGGGTGATTTGTCTTAAACCAGCTTCTGGAATCTTGCCCATGCAGAGTTCTCCTCTTTCTCTTCATGAACTCTTTGTACAGATTGCTAGGGTCCTCTGAATAGGGGGGTTCAAGGAGACAAGTCACCTTTGTTTGGGGCAGATGGAAAGGCAGTGGAATGTGCTGGGTTCACCTCTTGGGTCTAATGTGTTCGGCTATTAAGGACCCACACTGGTAAGGGAGTCTGATGACTAAGAAAGAGTGGAGTTAAGTTATATCATGCCCCAATCCATGCTTCTACCCCTTGAATTAATGGTGTTGAGTGTCCTACCCAGCCAAACGGCTGGACACTGCAGAAATGTTGATAAAAGCATTCTGGACTCCCTATAAGGAGCACCATGTACTCTAGCCTCAGGATTGTGTGGGTGGAGTGGTTTCTACTGCAGGATATCCTGGTGGAGCAGGCATCCCCAAGGCAGAGGGCTTCCATCATTGGTCACCGTGGCCCTCATGGTGAATACATGTTCTGGCCACAACTTCTGGTTTTGTGATAATTTGAGTACTGTCACACTCTTGTATTTTAATCTTCTCAAAAGCAGAGGGACTTTCACAATAGCCAAACTATGGAAAGAGCCTAGATGTCCATCAACAGATGAATGGATAAAGAATATGTGGTATATATACAATGGAATATTATGCAGCCATCAAAAAATGAAATCTTGCCATTTGCAAGGACATGGATAGAACTAGAGGATATTATGCTAAGTGAGATAAGTCGATCAGAGAAAGACAATTATCGTATGATCTCACTGATATGTGGAATTTGAGAAACAAGGCAGAGGATCATAGGGGAAGGGAGGGGAAAAATGAAACAAGACGAAACCAGAGAGGAGACAAACCGTAAGAGACTCTTAATCTCAGGAAACAAACTGAGGGATGCTGGAGTGGAGGGGGGTGGGAGAGATGGGGTGGCTGAGTGATGGACATTGGGGAGGGTATGTGCTATGGTGAGCGCTGTGAATTGTGTAAGACTGATAAATCACAGACCTGTACCCCTGAAACAAATAATATATTATATGTTAATTAAAAAAAAAAGAAAAAAAAAGCAGAGGGACTTTAACCTGAGTATTTTAACTACTCCCTCTTTCTTTCCCTGGCCTTGAGCCTAAACCAGAGTTTGGTAAATGTTTGTTGAACAACCAAGTGACTGAGCTTAAGGCATCAATGTGGTGTCCATGCACAGAAGCCACATCTCAGACGTGTCACACAGAGATCATGGCTGGGGCCATGTAACCAGGCTGTTAAGAGCTTAGGATCCAGAATCAAACTCCTTACTCGTAAGTACGTTCTGACCATCCTTACCTGGACAAATCACTTGAACTCTCTGAGCCTGTTTTCTCATGTATAAAAAGTAGGTAACATTAGTGTCTACCTCATAAGGTGGCTGAGAGGATTAAATGAGAAAACTAATGAGAAGCACTGAATATAGTGCCTGGTACTCGGTAGGTGTGTGCACACAAGCAGGGGGAGGGGCAGACGGAGAGGGAGAAGCAGGCTCCCTGCTGAGCAGGGAAGCGACACAGGGCTCAATCCCAGGATCCCGAAATCATGACCTGAGCTGAAGGCAGATGCTTAACTGACTGAGCCACCCAGGGGCCCCTGGATGGTGATTCTTGAAAGGCAATATTTTATGGCTTCCCCAGGGACAACCTATAGGACATTTTCCTTCCCCCTCGAGTCCAGTGATGACCCTGACAACGACCAAGGGCCACCTGGGTGATGCCTAAGGATCTGCTTCGGTTCAGGCACTGCCCCACATGCAGTCTCCATGCTTTGGTACTAACCGAGATATACTCAGATCTTGGTCTAAGTTTTTTCCCATCATAAAAATATTTGTTTTCACGGGCAGTGAAATCATTAAATGGTGGCTGGTGAGAACCCAACTGTGGTCATGTGGATTCATAATTAAGACATGAAGTCAGACCTAATTTTTATCTCCTGGGCCACAAATAGAAAATCTACACTGTAAATAGGTTGTCTGGGGGTGGGATGACAGCATGGGGGATAATAATGTTATCACTTATTTGACTACTTAAATTGCATAACACCTACTGCCTCTGTAACTATTTAAAGAATGTTAGACTAGAGAACATTTAAAGAAGAAAACGTTACAGCCATTTAAGAATTTCCTTCTTGGTGTTAAAAATTTTTTTCCATCCTATCTTTTGGTTGATTACTACAAAGGCAATGTATGTCACGGAAATGATATATTAAAATAAACATACAATACACATTTTAAAAGTAAAAATTAAAATTTCTCAAAAAGCATTCTAATTTCTATTAGGAAGACCATAGAAGAAATAAGAGGGCTACATTTTTCCCTGATGCCTAGTAGATGAAAGATGATGCCTGTTCCTATGCTCCCTTGTTCTCAAGAGGGTACAGCTCTAAGAATCACTTTGCTGACATCAAAGAGGAGCTGAAGCAACACTTCTTTACTAAAACCCCTTGAAAAAAGTGGAAATTAATTCTTCTTTAATTCTGAAATGTGTTTTTATTTCCCAATAAGTTTCTAAGGCTCTGTAAATTAACACAAGTAAGCAGTAAATACACACATCACTAATTATTCATTAAAAAAGTAATTCCTCAAGACACAGGGGAAACTTCATAATTTTAGGAATGAATCATCAACGACTTGAGTGAATGGAAAAAGCTGATGCTTTGAAACTATAAAGAGGTACAGAGAACATTCACAAAGTACAGTCCTGGTAACAACTTACTGCAAGTTTGAATAGAATAGTTATTTACACCTTTCTACCACAACATAAGTTTTTGCCTGGTTTAACACATGGTATTTTGGTTCTTATTAAGCAAAAGACATACTAGTCAATTCTCAAGCATTTACTTTACATGAAGTTTAAGACCTGGATAAATTTGAACATATTAAAAATTACAAATCCTTCAGAAGCTAACTTAAAAGCTTGCCCTTTCATCAGCTAAAATCTAACTTTAGGCTTTCTCATTTTAATTTACTAATATTATTTAAAACAATTTTTAATTATATAAAAATTTTAAATTATTTACTAACCCTTAAAAATTCAAACAATAAAACAAATATCATGAAAATATCAAGTAAATCATGAAAATCCTCTCTTACCTTACACCTTCAAATTCCAATTCCCCAGAGGGTAACTGCTTTTTAACAGTTTTGTATGTATACTTCTAAAAATTTTCTATGTGTTTTATAGTCAAATACGTGTGTGAGGGTGTTTATGTTGTATGACCACTTTTATTTTTTAATAGATCAAACTGCATACTATTGTGGATTTACCTTCTCTCTTTTTCAGGGTTACAGAGCATCTATTTGACCATTCCCTAATGATGCACAGGAAGAACTTCCCCAGTTTGTTGCTATTATAAATAATGTTGTGGAGTATTCCTTGTGCCTATATCCTAGAGCACTTGTATTTTTACAGGATGGATTCTCAGAAGTGAGGTTGCTGGTCAGAGGTTACATGCATTTTACATTTTGACAGGTGCCGCCAAATTATCTTTAAAAAGGTAGTACCAATTTATGTTCCTAAAAAGTGTATAAACCTGCCTTTCCCAGCACCCTCCCCAAATAGGATGTTATTAATCTTTTGATTTTTGTCAACCCAGTGATTAAAAAAAGAAATCTCATTTCAGTTGGTATTTACTAGAGTCTGAAGATCTTTTGCTATGTTTCTTGGTTATATTTTGGGTTCTATGCATTGCTTGCTTAGATCATTTTCCCAATCTTTTACCAAGTTGCTGGTTTTCCCTTGTTGATTTACAGTTCTTCCTCTTTGGGCATATTAACTCTCTGCTCATTATATATATTGCAAGACTGCTATCTGTGAACAACTTACGGTATTTTTGACATATAGAATTAAACAATTTTCACATAGTCAAATCTGTTGATCTTTTTCTTTATGCTTTTTTGGGTTTTTATCTTGCTTATTATAAAGGTCTCCAATGCCAAATTTTACTTTAGAATGTGTGGGTATAGAATTCTAGGTTGACAGTTTTTCCTTTAGTACTTTAAAGATGTAGTTTGACCATCTTCTGGTTTGAACAGTTTTTCAATAGACATTTGCTGTCATTATTATCTTTGCTTCTTTTTAATAAAATGACCATTTTTGGGGGGGGGGCGCTGCTTTTAAGAATTTCACTTTATCACTCTTCAGCAATTTGATATAATGTGCCTGGGTGTGGTTCTCTTCATGTTTCTTCTGCTTGAGGTTCATCAAACTTCTTTGATATGTGTGTTTAAAGTTCTCATCAAATTCAGAAAATTATCAACCATTATTTAATCTAATTCTAACATCTGTGTCAGTTCTGGGTCAATTTCTAGTAAGTGGTTATGCTCCTTACCATGCGTCATCTTTTCCTGCTTCTTTGCATGATGATCATCTTTGGATTCCAGACATTGTGGATTTTACCCTGTTGGGTGCTAGATATTTTTGTATATTCTTTAAAATTAGTTATTAAGTTTTTTATTTTTGAATTTTTTTTTTTCTGAGAGACAGAGAATCTTAAATGGGTTCCATGCCCAGCATGGAGCCCAACACTGGGCTCAATTTCACGACCCTGAGATCATGACCTGAGCTGAAATCAAGAATCAGATGCTTAACCAATTGAGCCACCCAGGTGCCCTTTATTTTTGTATTCTTATAGACATTCTTGAGCTTTGTTCTTGGAGACATTTTAGCCCTGTCTAGTTTTGCTTTTATGACCAGGTAGGTAGGCTGAAGCAGTGCATACTTAGTCTAGGGCTAATTATTTTCCATAATCTAAGGCAACTTCTTCCTGTATATCCAAATGTCCCATGAATTATGAATTTTTCTAGTCTGGCTGATGGAAAAAGGCACTATTTCCTTTAATCCTTTAGGATGGTTCTTATAGTATAAGACCTAAAATTAAGGCCCAGCATTATGTGCTGCCTCAACATGTCAGGCAAACCAGGAAGGCTTCAAATGGCATAACCACACATTCTCTTCCTAATTCTGTTTCCAGGATAAAGGCCCCTACTTGAATAGCTCTCTTTATCATGGACACCGGGAATAGTTCCTGCTTATCACTGAATAGTGGAATTCAATTTCCTGCCAGACTATGGCATTATTCAAACAAACCAATCACATCCTCCTGCAGGAACCAGGGAGTGCTCTGCACTCTTGAGACTACAAAGCCTGCCTCCCACAGCCCTTGGTTGCTCCCTCTGTTTTGGAGGGCAATCCCCATGTGACCCTGCAAGATGTGTGATGTCCTGCCCCACAAGGCTAAGAATGTAAGTGATTAATAAACTCTTGTCAATCTCATCTGTCCAGTGTTGGGTGTTGTGTGTTTGGCCAAACCCCATAACCCTAGGATGGGAATCCATCCCTCACCAAGTGGCAAAGAGGGAAACAAATCAGTTCCCTGAACTTGGGTGGTTTCCTTGTATGCATGTGATCCATACTCTCGACAATACTTGAGGGGTACCTTCTGCAGATATTTGGGGTTCCCTCTGTGCATGCAGCTTTCTCCTCTCTGTACTCTGTCTTTTTAACTCTCACTGCCTCAATTTTCTTGGACTCAGTTCTGTTTGCTCAACTCAGAGAGTCTGCTGGAGTCCACCCTGGCTCCCTTTCTAGAACCATGGATGGAAACTCTCACAGGGCAGTAGTCTAGGGCCCACTTTGTTTCCTACCATGTATCAGGGATCACTGACCTTTCCTGCCTGAGCCCTGTGTCTTGAAAACCATTGTTTTATATATTTTGTCTCTTGTGGTTGTTTCAGGAGGGAGGGTAAATATGGTTGTCCCTGTTACTGGAACTGGAAGTTCCTCCCTTTATTTTTTAAAATATTTTTTCTTTCCTAACTTCCTTTTCTGGGACTCTAGTTACAAGTATGTTATATAACCTGATGTAATCTCACAGGTCATTGAGGCTCTGTTCATTTTATTTTTTAGGCTTTTATTTCTCTTGCTTCATTATTGATAGTTTCTATCACTATGTTCACCTTTCTTCTACTGTATGCAATCTGCTGTTAATTCTATCCAATGAACTTTTAACATGATACTATATTTTTAATCTCTAGAAGTTTCATTTCCATCTTCTTCATATTTTGTTTTTCTCCTCACCATGTTTGTATTTCCCCCTACCTTCTTAAGCATATGGAATTTATTTATAATAACTGTTTTAGCATTCTTGCCTACTAATTCCATCATCTCTGTCATTTCTGGGTCTGGTACTAAGGATTAATTTTTCTCCCAGTACAGATTCTGTTTTTCCTGCTTTTCAAATGCCCAGTAATATTTTATTGGATGTACAACACTGAATTTTACATTGTTGGGTGTTGGAATTTGTTGTATTCCCTTAAAGAATGTGTACTTTGATCTAGCATGTAGGCAAAGTTTGATCCTTTCAAGCTTGCTCTTAAAGTTTGTTAGGGTAGGTACAGAGCAGCCTTTAGTGCAGAGATAATTTATCCCTATTAACACAGTATTTTCTGCGGATTACAGAAATTCCTCCTGCTTATTGGGAGGTCTTTCCCTCACAGACTTGTGTGAGCTCTAGGAATTATTCGGCCTACTCCTTTGTGCAGATTCTTTCCATGGCCCCAAGTGGCTTCTTCTGACATATGCAGAGATCTAAACTTAGCCAAAGACTCGAGGGGCTCCTTTTTCAGTTTCTGAAGCATTCTCTCTGTACAGTCTCTCTTCTCTGAGTCTCTGCCCCACAAACACAAGCCACTTGGGTTTTCCCAAACCCCTATCTCTGTCTCCTCAACTCAGTCAGACTGCTGGGTGTTCTCTTTGGTTTCTTCCTCCCTGTACTGCAGCCTGGAAACTACCCCTAGGCAGTGAGTGGGGTTCACATTTGTTTCTCCTCTCTCAGGGATCTTGGTCTTGGGCTGAACAACAGTTCAGTGTCTGGTTTTCTAGTTGGTTAAGGTAAGAGTATAAATCTAATTCCTGTTATTTCTTTGTGGCCAGAAGCCGAAGTCCACTCTGCTGTATTTTAAAAACATTACAAACAATCCAGATAATAAAGTATATCTAGGTTCAGTAATTAAATTTACTTAAACCTGGCTAAAAATAGCTAGGTTTCACTTCTACCTTAGTCACACATAGTCTCTGAACTTCAGGAGTCTGTCATCCGATATAATATCCTGACAAATTTTAAGCTGTTTTGGGGTCTGAGACGTATTTTATACAGGGTAAAAGCAAAGGAACAACAAGAGTGGGAGTAAAGGTTTAAAAAGGCTTGGTTGACCTGAAATAAGGCAAAGTTTCTTGGGAAGTTCTTTGGCCAGATGGGGTTGCATACAGTTTGTGCATGGTGTGGACTGTGAATAAAGAAGCAGGCTTCATTTTATAGATGACAGAAGGTAACATTAAATATTAAAATTTTTTAGATTATAAAGATAGGAGCCTAAAGCAAATTGAAATCACTAAGTTTGAATTATAATTCATTTTTCCTATTAGTTTTCCTTCTAGAAGATAAATTCCATCATATATGAAACTCCAGGGGCAGTTGGGTGGCTCAGTCCTTAAGCGTCTGCCTTCGGCTCAGGTCATGATCCCAGGGTCCTGGGATCGAGTCCCGCATCGGGCTCCCTGCTTGGTAGAAGTCTGCTTCTCCCTCTCCCACTCCCTGCTTGTGTTCCCTCTCTTGCTGTGTCTTTCTCTATCAAATAAAAAGAAAAAAATCTTAAAAAAAAAAAAAAAAGAAACTCCAAACTCACAAAACTATGAATAGCCCATTTAAAAGATTTTGTACAAGAAACAAAACGGCTTTTTTTTTTTTTTTAAGACATCTCAGAGGCCAGGTTCACTGCCACTTGCAGAGCTAATACAGACCTTCAGTTCAATACATCCATACAAGGATACTCCTAGACTTCAAAATGTTTACAGAGGTCTATACACACCACTTTATCTTTACAATAATGTTGCAAGATAGTCAGGGTCAGAAGTACTATTTTCAATTCACAAATGAGGGCACCAATTTATCTAGTGAGTGAGAGGGCTGGGCAACACTGTAGGTTTCTTGACATCTTCAAAATTCAGTATAATTTAGCTCCTTTGACTTAATCTTTTTTAACATGGCAAGGTACAACCTTCATTGTGCTCATGATCTATCTGATATTGGTCAGTCTAGCAAGGGGCATCATAAGATTTGCTGAAAAGACATATACAGGCAAAGGTATGTCACTACTACTTAGAGAAGTCAGGCATAAATGCAATGAGGGGTAACAGTTTAGAGCTATACAACATAAACCATCTTACACTATAGACTAACTCCAGGGTTTTATTTATTTATTCTAAAAAATATTTTATTTATTTGAGAGAGAGAAGAGAGAGAGTGAGCATGAGCAAAGGGAGAAGCAGACTCCCCACTGAGCAGGGAGCCTGCCGTTGGACTCGATCCCAGGACCACACAATCATGACCCGAGCCTAAGGCAGACGCTTAACCGATTGAACCACCCAGGTGCTCTGCCAGTGTTTTCATTTAAAGCCTTGCCATCCATACACAGGACAAAGAAGTTCAGAACATCAAAATGAAATTACTGTCCTATGCATGTGATACTGCTTTGGCAATGCTACTTACAGAGCACAGGACTTTAATATAGTTTCCAAATTAGATTTAAAAAAGCAGCTGTTTAAAAAAAATAAATAGAAAAGCAACTGTTTAACTGGAGGAAGAAGCCATGGCATTAGAAGGTACGTACTGGCTAAGAATGGCAACAACTCCAACATTACTCACACGGTTCAGCCACATTTTCAGAGTTGACACCATACGCTTCTGAGAGGTGATGGCCATTCCTGCCCTGGCACACCAGATGGACAGGAGCCATTGCTTGGCACGTGAAATGAAATGGAATATTCCAAGGTTATACTAGGCCAACAGACACTACAAGCTAAGTCATATGGTTACAGATAGAATACTAAATAAAGCTCTCTTAAAATAAAAACAAATAAAAAAATAGTTTGGATATCCTTCTTTTCTTTCTTTTTTTGAAAACATTTTTCTGGGTGAAAGAAAGGTTAAAAGAAGAGGGAGAGCAGGAGGTGACCAATTAGGATTAAAAAAAGAAAAGAAAAAGAGAAGGAGCAGCAGAAAAACAAAGAGGCTGAAAATACAGAAAAAGAGGAGACTGGCTAATAGGAAAAGGAAGAAAGGAGAAAGACTAACCAAGGATAGATACACCACAAAGCTCTGTTCTAAGGAAATAAATATGGGCTGGTCCATTTCACTTTGCCATTAGCTCCAGCTCAGTGACTCTTACGGAGGATAAGGATAAACTTCAGGCTTGAGGGAGGAGTCAAATCAGAGCCTGGGTGAAGCTGGAGTTTGTACGAATGTACTCTGAAAACACATACAGTAGATCAATTGTTTTTATATTACACACTACAGGAAGTAAAGCACAAAAGAGTCCCTGGGCTAATGTGGACAGGCCAAAGATGAGTAAGAAAGCATTGCAGGGTCACAAAGGCTGGGAAACAGCTATATATAAGAAGGTCTAGTCTCTATCTCTTGCAAAAAATGATGTGGAATTACATTCCTTCTTAGATGACCTCTGATGTGGTTCATTCTCTTTCTCTCAATTGCTTCTTCTCTTGGAATTTGTGAAGGAGGCAGTCTGGAGAAGGCAGTAATGAACAAGCTGGTGTGAGAATGTAAGCAAAAGTCCAGTGGTTCACACTGCTTTGGCTATTTCTATTTGCAGTCAGAAGGAAAAATCTAATGCTTCACCTTAAGAGTATCACTATTCCTTCCAGTCTCCACACCTGGTCCCCGAGGATATTAGACAACTACTAACAAAATACAGAGCAGTTTCATTAACAATTCCTCTGTGCAGGCAATACAATGGCACTAAATTCATATCTTTCAATAGTTACCCTGAATGTAAATGGGCTAAATGTCCCAATCAAAAGACACAGGGTATCAGGATTGG
Source organism: Mirounga angustirostris (assembly GCF_029215605.1). Lineage (NCBI taxonomy): Eukaryota > Metazoa > Chordata > Mammalia > Carnivora > Phocidae > Mirounga > Mirounga angustirostris. Next base: position 136,862,466 of record NW_026991709.1, on the reverse strand, counting down.
GTAAAAAGCAAGACCCATCGATATGTTGTCTGCAAGAGACTCATTTTAGATGTAAAGACACCTCCAGATTGAAAGTGAGCGGGTGGAAAACCATTTAGCATGCTAATGGACATCAAAAGAAAGCTGGGGTGGCAATCCTTATATCAGACAAATTAGATTTTAAACCAAAGACTATAATAAGAGATGAGGAAGGACACTATATTCTACTTAAAGGGTCTATCCAACAAGAAGATCTAACAATTGTAAATATCTATGCCCCTAACATGCGAGCGGTCAATTATATAAGCTAATTAATAACAAAAGCAAATAAACACATCGACAACAATACAGTAATAGTAGGGGACTTTAACACCTCCCTCAATGAAATGGACAGATCATCTAAGCAAAAGATCAACAAGGAAATAAAGACTTCAAATGACACACTGAACCAAATGGACTTTACAGATATATTCAGAACATTCCATCCCAAAGCAACAGAATACACATTCTTCTCCAGTGCCCATGGAACATTCTCCAGAATAGATCACATCCTACGTCACAAATCAGGTCTCAACTGGTACCAAAAGATTGGGATCATCCCCTGCATATTTTCGGACCACAGTGCTTTGAAACTAGAGCTCAGTCACAAGAGGAAAGTCGGAAAGAACTCAAATACATGGAAGCTAAAGAGCATCCTACTAAAGAATGAATGGGTCAACCAGGAAATTAAAGAATTTAAAAAATACACGGAAGCAAATGAAAATGAAAACACAACTGTTCAAAATCTTTGTGATACAGCAAAGGCGGTCCTAAGAGTAAAGTATATAGCAATACAAGCCTTTCTCAAGAAACAAGAAAGGTCTCAAATACACAACCTAACCCTACACCTAAAGGAGCTGGAGAAAGAACAGCAAATAAAACCTAAACCCAGCAGGAGAAGAGAAGAGAAATAATAAAGATCAGAGCAGAAATCAATGAAATAGAAACCAAAAGAACAGTAGAACAGAGCAACGGAACTAGGAGCTGGTTCTTTGAAAGAATTAATAAGATTGATAAACCCCTGGCCAGACTTATCAAAAAGAAAAATGACCCAAATAAATAAAATCATGAATGAAAGAGGAGAGATCACAACCAACACCAAAGAAATACGAACAATTATAAGAACATATTATGAGCAACTATATGCCAGCAAATTAGACAATCTGGATGAAATGGATGCATTCCTAGAGATGTATAAACTATAAAAACTGAACCAGGAAGAAATAGAAAACCTGAACAGACCTATAACCACTAAGGAAATTGAAGCAGTCATCAAAAATCTCCCAACAAACAAGAGCCCAGGGCCAGATGGCTTCCCAGGGGAATTCTACCAAACATTTCAAGAAGAATTAATACCTACTCTTCTGAAACTGTTCCAAAAAATAGAAATGGAAGGAAAACTTCCAAACTCATTTTATAAGGCCAGCATTACCTTGATCCCCAAATCAAAGACTCCATCAAAAAGGAGAATTACAGACCAATATCCCTGATGAACATGGATGCAAAAATTCTCACCAAAATACTAACCAATAGGATCCAATAGTACATTACAAGGATTATTCACCACGACCAAGTGGGATTTATACCTGGGCTGCAAGGTTGATTCAACATCCACATATCAATCAATGTGATACAATACATTAATAAAAGAAAGAACAAGAACCATATGATCCTCTCAATAAATGCAGAGAAAGCATTTGACAAAGTACAGCATCCTTTCTTGATTAAAACTCTTCAGAGTGTAGGGATAGAGGGTACATATACCTCAATATCATAAAAGCCATCTATGAAAAACCCACAGCGAGTATCATTCTCAATGGGGAAAAACTGAGAGCTTCCCCCCTAAGGTCAGGAACACGGAAGGGAAGTCCACTATCACCACTGCTATTCAACGTAGTACTAGAAGTCCTAGCCACAGCAATCAGACAACAAAAAGAAATAAAAGGCATCTGAATCAGCAAAGAAGAAGTCAAACTCTCACTCTTTGCAGATGATATGATACTTTATGTGGAAAACCCAAAAGACTCCACCCCAAAACTGCTAGAACTCATACAGGAATTCAGTAAAGTGGCAGGATATAAATCAATGCACAGAAATCAGTGGCATTCCTATACACCAACAAGAAGACAGAAGAAAGAGAAATTAAGGAGTCGATCCCATTTACAATTGCACCCAAAACCATAAGATACCTAGGAATAAATCTAACCAAAGAGGCAAAGAATCTGTACTCAGAAAACTATAAAATACTCATGAAAGAAATTGAGGAAGACACAAAGAAATGGAAAAACGTTCCATGCTCGTGGATTGGAAGAACAAATACTGTGAAGATGTCAATGCTACCTAGAGCAATCTACACATTTAATGCAGTCCCTATCAAAATACCATCCACTTTTTTCAAAGAAATGGAGCAAATAATCCTAAAATGTGTATGGAACCAGAAAAGACCCTGAATAGCCAGAGGAATGTTGAAAAAGAAAAAAGCTGGTGGCATCACAATTCCGGACTTCAAGCTTTATTACAAAGCTGTCATCATCAAGACAGTATGGTACTGGCACAAAAACAGACACATAGATCAATGGAACAGAACGGAAAGCCCAGAAATGGACCCTCAACTCTATGGTCAACTAATCTTCGACAAAGCAGGAAAGAATGTCCACTGGAAAAAAGACAGTCTCTTCAACAAATGGTGTTGGGAAAATCGGACAGCCACATGCAGAAGAATGAAACTGGACCATTTCCTTACACCACACACAAAAATAGACTCAAAATGGATGAAAGACCTAAATGTGAGACAGGAGTCCATCAAAATCCTAGAGAACACAGGCAGCAACCTCTTCGACCTCAGCCGCAGCAACTTCTTCCTAGAAACATCACCAAAGGCAAGGGAAGCAGGGGCAAAAATGAACTATTGGGACCTCATCAAGATAAAAAGCTTTTGCACAGCAAAGGAAATAGTCAACAAAACCATAAGACAACCAACAGAATGGGAGAAGCTTTGGCAAATGACATATCAAATAAAGGGCTAGTATACAAAATCTATAAAGAACTTATCAAACTCAACACCCAAAGAACAAATGATCCAATCAAGAAATGGACAGAAGACATGAACAGACATTTTTCCAAAGAAGACATCCAAATGGCCAACAGACACATGAAAAAGTGCTCCACATCATTCGGCATCAGGGAAATCCAAATCAAAACCTCAGTGAGATAGCACCTCACACCAGTCAGAACGGCTAAAATTAACAAGTCAGGAAACGACAGATGTTGGCAGGGCTGCAGAGAAAGGGGAACCCTCCTACACTGTTGGTGGGAATGCAAGCTGGTGCAGCCACTCTGGAAACCAGTATGGAGGTTCCTCAAAAATTTATTAATGGAGCTACCATACAACCCAGCAATTGCACTACTGGGTATTTACCCCAAAGGTACAAATGTAGTGATCCAAAGGGGTACGTCACCCCAATGTTTAGAGCAGCAATGTCCACAATAGCCAAACTATGGAAAGAGCCAAGATGTCCATCGACAGATGAATGGATAAAGAAGATGTGGTATATATATATATAATGGAATATTATGCAGCCATCAAAAAACCCTGAAATCTTGCCATTTGCACCGACGTGGATAGAACTAGAGTATTATGCTAAGTGAAATAAGTCAATCAGACAAAGACATGTATCATATGATCTCACTGATATGAGAAATTATCTCAGGAAATAAACTGAGGGTTGCTGGAGTGGTGGGGGGTGGGAGGGATGGGGTGACTGGGTGATAAGCATTGGGAAGGTATGTGCTATGGTGAGCGCTGTGAATTGTGTAAGACTGATGAATCACAGACCTGTACCTCTGAAACAAATAATAAATTCTATGTTTAAAAAAAAAAAAGATAGTAGGAAGGAAAAAATAAAGGGGCGGGGATCAGAGGGGGAGATGAACCATGAGAGACTATGGACTTGAGAAATAAACTGAGGGTTCTAGAGGGGAGGGGGTGGGGGGATGGGTTAGCCTCGTGATGGGTATTAAAGAGGGCACATACTGAATGGAGCACTGGGTGTTATATGCAAACAATGAATCATGGAACACTACATCAAAAACTAATGATGTAATGTATGGTGATTAACATAACACAATAAAATAAAAAAAAAAACAATTCCTCTCTACATAAAGATTCTTTAAAAGTCAGTGTGATCACAAAGGGATCTCCTCAGTGCTACATGGGTGATGTCAGTGGTCTCAGAAGGTGGTACTCCCTGAAAGGTCACCTGAAGAGGGAATTTGACAGCCACCTGGGGAACTGTACTAAGACAGATAGGAGATCAGGGCACCACGGCCTCTAGGCTGAGGGATCCCTCTCAGTGCACAATGGGCAGCTGACATCCTGTATAGTGTTTTATGCTGTTAGCAATTTTCTTTACTATGTTTAGTTAACCACTGTATAGTGCATCATTAGTTTCTGATGTAGTATTCAATGATTCATTAGTTGCATATAACAACCAGTGCTCATCACAACACTTGCCTTCCATAGTACCCATCACCCTGTTACCCCATCTCCCTACCCTCCTCCCCTCTGAAACCCTCAGTTTGTTTCCCAGGATCCATAGTCTTTCATAGTCTGTCTCCCTCTCTGATTTCTCCCCCTTCAGTTTTCCTTTCCTTCTCCTATGATCCTCCGTGCTATTGCTTATGCTCCACATATGAGTGAAAGTATATGATAATTGACTTTCTCTGCTTGACTTACTTCACTAAGCATAATCCCCTCCAGTTCCATCCATGTTGATGCAAATGGTGGGTATTCATCCTTTCTGATGGCTGAGTAATATTCCATTGTATATACGTACCACATCTTCTTTATCCATTCGTCTCTTGAAGGGCATCTCGGCTCCTTCCACAGTTTGGCTATTGTGGACATTGCTGCTATGGACACTGGGGTGCATGTGCCCCTTCTTTTCACTACATCTGTATCTTTGGGGTAAATACCTAGTAGTGCAATTGCTGGTTTTTTAACATCTTGAGAAATCTCCCATCAGGGAAACACAAATCAAAACCACAACAAGATACCACCTTACATCAGTTAGAATGGCAAAAATTAACAAGACAGGAAACAACAAATGTTGGTGAGGATGTGGAAAAAGGGGAACCCTCTTACACTGTTGGTGGGAATGCAAGCTGGTATAGCTACTCTGGAAAACAGTATGCTATTAGAAATTTTTTAAAATGTATTCACTTTAAAAATTTACATAAAGTCCATGCTATGTCATTTATAAACCAGATAATAAATATTATTAGAACAATTCAATTTACCAATAACAAACCTATTGTATTAACAAACCACCACATTACAGACATAGAGTAAATGAGGACAGAAGTCTAAATTGCAAAATAAATTAACCATCAAAGAAATAGCATTTAGAGTTTCGAAAATGGAAAGTGAGGATCTAAGAGAATTACATGAACCATACTCAGCTACTTAATAATCTCATCACTTCTACATATTTTAAGTGATAGATAAGACACATGTGGTAAATGCCTACCTGGGAATAACACCTGAAACCTTTCTGTTTGTATGGAGAGCAAGAGACTACAGAATAGCTGGACAATAGACACAGGAAAAATAAGTCTTCTTGTTGGAACTGAACCGCTTAGCGGAGCCTGACAGTTATGTCTCTCCTGACAGAAGCTGTAAATAAACCCAAATAGTGAGTGCTATGGTAAAAATACTATAGAAGGAAAGAGGACTAATTTTAAAAGGTGACAAATTTACTAGTGGTCCTAAGCTTTTGTAAAAAATTAAAGGAAAAAAACAACAACACCAAAACATTGGGATAGGTCATTTAGGGGAATAGGAAAGACCTTGACCTAAAATATACAGTTTTTGCATAATTCTATCCCTATCATTAAAAAAAAAAAACAACCCTCTTTTTATTCTAGAATGAGAAAAAGTAATCTTTTGGTCCTTTTTCACCATTGTAATTTTTATCTTTTAATCATCTTCATTTAAGAAATAATAAAGAAAAAGTTAATTAAAATCTAGACTAAATGTTTTTGGCTCTTCAGAAATTCCTCAAGTAAAGGAAAGAAAGATAGTCTTTGAATCACTCTTTGGGAAAACAATTTTGAGTGAAATACACATTCCCATGTGAGGAAAGAATGGTACCTATTTATACTGAGGGTCGGCTTCACTTTTCCTTTCTTATTCGTGCTTTCAGAGCCTTCCATTGACAACAACAGAAGAAACACTAGCTTCAACAGCTTTATCCAGTCCCCTAAATAGCATCAGATGACAAAGACTTGAAGATACTTCACGGGAGAAAAACATCTCTAATACAATTTGCTATATTTTAAACCAAGAAAGACAATCATTAATTGATTTTAGTGGAGGAAGAGGGCAGTTTTGGGAGAATGTAGAAATTGATAAGTACTGATCTAGTCCATCCATTTCCTTATTAGTGTTTCTCTAAACAAAAAAGAGATCATTGGTGATTTCTAAAAAGGAAAACCCCAAAATGACACTTTCTAAAAAGGTAAATTGAAGAGAATTTTCATCATAAATTAATATATACAGCAGCTTTATAATGAGATCAACTTCCAAACCAATAAATTAGAGGTTATTGTTGCAGGGACAGCAATAGAGTTTTTAACAGAAAACTTGTAGCAACGGCTAATCCCCATGTGTAGATTTATATTAATTAAGGGGCCATAAATATGCATAGGGAAATGCTAAGGAGAAGCAGGTCAAAGCCAGGGCTAAACATCGAGGTCAGCGTGTCTAAATTTACACCAAGATTATAATGAGACAAACTTAACTGACAAATACACTCTGATGAGTCCCATCAAATTTGAGTTTGCAGAGCAAAGAGTCTCAAATGAAAATTAAATACTTAATCTTTAAAGGACAGTTGATTTAAGAGAAATTTAATAAGCACGTATTATTTTTATGAGAAAAACTGGAGTTATTTCCATTTTGAAAAAAAGAAAACTCAATACTGAGACATTATCAAGGAGTACATCTAGACCCCTTTTTCACCTTTAAGATATCCTTGCTCCACCATGAAAACTATGAATATGCAACATAGCCAAAGTTCCCCAAATGCAACTCCCATATATAAATCAATGGCTTCTTTGTCTAGTATGATAACTGCAACTTTAAATCACCTTTCCAGAGAATTAAACAAACAAGCAAATGAAAACCTCCCCCAAACAGTAACCTGTCACTTATAAACTTTCACCAAGTTGGACACAGACTATTTTTAACTCAGATGTGATAAATCCCAACTTGAACCTATCCACAATACTCTGAATGTGAATCCACTGAAAGGATGCATTTTCTGCAGGAATGGAACCATTCCGAATAAGGCTAATATTAAAATATACCAGCCCTATCAGACCCTTGCCTAGATAAAAATGTATACATTTCTCAGATAGAGAATCCTCCTAGAGAAGACCAGGGGTGGCCAGCACTCTTATGTGCCTTTCCCCCCGTGAAACAGGATTATTAATTATTCATGCACTGTAGCTGAGTGATCTTTTTGAGAGCCTTTCTTATAAAAATCTAACTCAAAGCTAGATAAACCATAAAGGCATCTCCTCTAGGTCTCCATTTGTCCTAACTTTCCTTATTTGAATTAGACTGTATATGAACATGTTTTCATCATGGGAGACAGTCTAGACAGAAAGTCAGTCACTGGAGTACAAGTGTGGCCACAATGCTCTGAATAAAAGGTTGTGCACCTCACTGATGTGAGCAGTTGCCCCATAAGGTACTACCTATACCTGCCTATAGGCACTCAGCTATATAGGTTTTTTTTTTCTTTTTTTTCTTTTTAAAGATTTTATTTATTTATTTGAGAGAGAGAATGAGATAGAGAGAGCATGAGGGGAGGGGAGGGTCAGAGGGAGAAGCAGACTCCCCGCTGAGCAGGGAGCCCCATGCGGGACTCGATCCCAGGACTCCAGGATCATGACCTGAGCCGAAGGCAGTTGCTTAACCAACTGAGCCACCCAGGCGCCCAGCTATATAGGTTTTTGTAGGCTGCTCTCAGCACTTGAGTATCACAAAAAAATTTGGGGAAATGCTCTCAGAGGAAAGGCAGTTCTGAATTAGGGGGAAAATATCCTTATATTTTCAAGAAAAGATAAATTGGGGCATTCAATACTCAAGCTTATAAGTGCTTTATTTGGCAATAGGTTTCTCCACAGGATACTTAAGCAGGAAGTTCTTCAAATATATCTAAAGCATTTTGATTTATGATTTTTTTTCCAGGAACACAACCTGTCGTGGAAAGAAATATGCCTGTAGTTTAAAGGAACTCCAGTGTTGCTTATTATGCAAATTCCTCACCAATACGACATGACCAAAAGTTCAACACCTATAAGGAGTATTAAGCTCCAGGATATCTTACAGGACAAATATAAGGAGTAGGAAAAAAGAAAGAAGTTATTGCTGTTGTGTAGGGATAATTAATCTGACATGTCAAAAGCATCTTCTTTTTTAAATAAGAATTATTGTGACTGTTGTTACTGGAAGCACCCTGCCCAGGCCAGATACTGAATGGAAGGCTTTTAGAAAGTAAGGAAATGTAAAGATAACTGCTTGGTAATTAAGGGTCTCAGACTCAAGACACTGGTAGGGTTACATTAATTCTTTATATTTCCATAATTATAATATTTCTCCCAAGACACAATATGATCTCAAATACCCAAATTAAAAAGGCAACATGTTATTCAATCATCCAGGTGTTTTCTCCACACAAGTAAATCCCTGGACAATTAGAACATTTATTCAATCATCCAGGTGTTTTCTCCACACAAGTAAATCCCTGGACAATTAGATGATTTTTATTATGTTGCTTTAGAACTCTCAAATTTCCATATTAAAACACTATAGTGCATTGTTATGATTTCAAATATATATTATTTAAATGCGTTGTTTAAATAATTTATTTTCATTTCTCCTTAAAAAGAAAACCAAGACTACCAGTAGCCTACTTTCCACAGCAACACATTCTGCACCCTTCAGTAACAAATATTAATAATAATTCTAATGCAGCAACCTATTCTGAAGTTTACTGTATTATCTCTTTTAAAAAGGGTTACCATGAAAGTTAGTAGTATGAAGCAATATTATCTAAGAATATTTAGTCTGTCTGAAAAAAGTCCTTGATAACCTATAAAAATACCCAAACCTTAAATAAAGGTAAGTTTTGAAGCTGACTAAGGAATACATTAGGGTTCATTATAACCATTTTCTCTATTTTATGAATGCGAAAAGCCCACTTCCTCTCTGTCTTTGGTAAAGCAGAGTCTAAAGCCATCTACTGTAAACATTTTAGTAGTATTTCCTACATGTGCTTAAACATATTAGGTCTTCACTTACTTAAAATTTCCTACAACTCATTAAAAAATTACTAACCTGGTTGACATCCTAATTATACTGAATTGGTGAGATTTTAGTGCTGTTATAGGACACATCAATCAGAATCCTACAAAGGATGAGTGGACAACTCTATTGTGATAAAAAGCAAAACAAAACAAAACAAACCCAGGAAAGATATTATATCGCCACCCTAGGGATTCATCTTCCTGCTTTAAGAATGCTGGTAGCATAGCTATTACCTGGTTCAGAGCTATTTCCTGGGTCAGAGGTAAGGAAACGAGAAAAATAAACACAAGCATGATAAACACAAAGTTGTATTTTCTTCTTTACCGAAAGGGAGCAATTTCTCCAATGCCCCTCCCCCCCTTTTAAGATTTTATTTATTTGAGAGAGAAAGTATGTGTGTGTGTGAGAGAGAGAGAGAGAGAGAGAGAGAGAGCGTGCACACTCACAAGCAGGGGGAGCAGCAGAGGCAGAGGGAGAAGCAGCAGGGAGAACGATGTGGGGCTCCATCCCAGGACCCCGGGATCATGACCTGAGCTGAAGGCAGATGCTTAATGACTGAGCCGCCCAGGCGCCCCTAACAGGCACATTTTGAATGCAACCCATATAACAGCAAATAAGGTATAGTTTTTACCATTTTTAAAAGAATCAAGCTACCAAGGAGATATATTTAACTAAGAAAGTAACAAAGTTTTTGTAGGTCAGCATTTTTGGACAATGATATATCAAAAAAATAATAAATAGCTAATACTCTTTTTAACCTAGACAAACTGGATGTTCAGGAAAGATACCAAACTGATTCTTATGTTAAATAAAGACTTGCCTACAAAAGAAATATCAAGGTTGATTAGGACACCTGCTTTGTCATGGAGTCATCTCTCCCCTACATCCCGAAGCCACCAATCCCTTCCTGGCAACTCTGACTCAACTTTTTACTTGTTTCACTACCTGGCAATCCAAAACCTAAACCCATACTCAGATAATTTTAGCTTTCTTTTCTCATTCTGTGTTTTCTAGAAAATCATGATACTTTGATAAAGTACCATAAAACTGGATCTTTTAGTTTACATTATTATATACTAGTATCCCTTGTAAGACAACTAAAGAGTTCCTTTCTACAGAATGACAAGGTAGGGAAACACATTTATAAATATATAGGTAACCAGAATTAAAATCTTAAAAAAAAAAAAAGGTATCATTTATTTATTTATTTTAGACGTGGGGGAGGGGGGAGAGACCCATTAGCAAACAGGGGGAGGAGCAGAGGGGGAGGGAGAGGATTAAGCAGACTCCGCACTGAGCCTGGAGCCCAATGTGGGCTTAATCCCATGACCGTGAGATCATGACCCCAGCCGAAATCCAGAGTTGGATGCTCAACCGACTGGGCCACCCAGGCGCTCTGATACTTTGTTTTTTTTCAAACCAAATGTATGATGGTACAGAATCACTTCTGTGAAACTTCTTTAATTCACAAAAGAGAAATGTTCTTCTCCTTAATGATGTGTATTCCCTGATTTTATTCATCCTTTTAATGAATCTTGAGTTCTTCTAGGGCCTCCACACCATAGATATTCCAAGTAGATCTGAATGAGCCTATGGGAACATGTGGTGCAAGAGGGGGCAGTGTGCCAGGATTCTACAGATAATACTGAGTTAGAACCCAAAGTCCTTTACACATTTTTTTGGACTTTACTTATTCTCCTGGTTTTTAAAATACCGGGTAGATTGACTACCTCCATATAAATATAGCTTTTCTTTACATAAGGTGTCAGAGAAGTTAAAAGACTATGAATTATAGCCTATCCACATCCATATTTGGAAGTACTGATTAGAATGACTTCTGGAATTTATCAATGTGACATTTTAGAAGAGAGCCAATTCTTCACAAAGAGAACAGCTTGAAGTTAGCTTTATGTTGTACCATATATTTCTATTTCATAATTTTCTCACTTTAAAAAAAAGTCATAGGCATTAGGAGAAACCTTATGTCTATGCACCCATATCAAATGTCTTTTTTAGAAAAAATTTTTTTTGCATTTCTGCTAAGATAGCCAGCTTTGAAAACAGGTAGGCTTATCGTTTTTACAGCTTTATATGAATTTCAGTTAAAGAAATTGTTCTTTGCCAGTTCTCAAGTGTAGTAGAATAGGATGTGTAGAAGAAGCAGGCAGTAGAATCCTCTTAAAAGTCCATTTATGTACCTTTCATCAGTCTAACAGCTCACAAGTTTAGTGTAAATAATCTACACAAATATGCCTGTGTTGAAATAATTAATTCTACTTTATGGTCCCCATCACCTAGTAGTCACTATCAATTATAAAATTTTCACGTTTAGTAATACAATTTATTATACAATCATAACCAGGTCAAAGACAAACAATTAATAACAATCAAAGTTAGGTATCTGAGACAATTTATGAATAAGGATTGTATCAGTTGGTTAAAAAACAGGCAATAAGTGATATGAAACAAAGGGCTGGGACGTTGGAGAATGAGGAAGAGGCCATTCTCCGACCTTTTCCAGAACACTATAAAAGAGCCATTGGGAGCAAATTCCTCTTTCCATTTGCTCAGTCCATTTGAGAAGAATAAAGCTCTTACCAATGAAGCTGCAGCTGTGCTCACCCTCGGCTTAATCATTGTGTAAGGCTGAGGGTTAATTAGCTGCCATTCTTAGTTCTATTTGTTGTTCTAATAAAGATATGCATAAATCTAAGACCGGGAGTAACCAATACTTGATTTTCATTTGGAAGGTGCTGGGGGGTAGGGGGAAGAGCTCATCCATCTTGAGTGTTGATGTTTGTGGGTATGTTCAGAGCATTTTCATTTGACCTGGTCTGTACAGTTCTGCCTATTTGAAGAGTGGCCAACAAAGACTTCATGGTTGTATGAAAGTAGGACCCTGATGCCCAGGCTGAACCATGAGGCAGCTTTTAGTTTAAAGGCAGATGACAGGGAAATGAAATACACAGGGCAAAGGTCAGAGCCCAAATGCTTCCCTCACAGAACAAAAGAGTCAAATTACACACCTTTTACAGATTACACTGCTGCTCATCTTTGGCAGTTAAAAAGAAATCCTTATTATGGAAAATTTCAAACATATTCAAAGGTAGACTAGTATAATGAACCCCCCCCAATGTACCCATCACTCATCATTCAACACTTACAATGGTCAATCTCATATCTTCCACATCTCTATCTACTTCTGATCTTTCTGGATTATTTTGAAGCAAATTCTAGATATCAAAGAACTCTATTTGCAAATAGTTCATTTTTCTAAAAGGTAAGGACATGTAAAAAAATTCATAATCAAATTTCTGTTTTATTATGCCTAAAAATTTCTGGCAATAATTCCTTAGTATCAAGTGCTCAGTTTTCAAATTTCCAATTATCTCATAAAAGTCATACATTTGGGGGCGCCTGGGTGGCTCAGTTGGTTAAGCGACTGCCTTCGGCTCAGGTCATGATCCTGGAGTCCCGGGATCGAGTCCCGCATCGGGCTCCCTGCTCAGCAGGAAGCCTGCTTCTCCCTCTCCCACTCCCCCTGCTTGTGTTCCCTCTCTCGCTGTGTCTCTCTCTGTCAAATAAATAAAATCTTAAAAAAAAAAATTAACCACAAAAGAGCAAAAACAAACTTCAAAAGATAAAATCAAATAGCACAGAGCTTAAATTTTGTATATGCTTGAAAAGAGAGTATTGACAAATAAGAGCATTCCATGAAAAATGGAAATCTGATTAGTACTTTTAAACTTCAGCAATTCACGGATTAAATCATGTTGACCAAGGAGGACTAAATTCCAAGAGCCTGGAAGGTTGGTCCTGGCCTTCTGAGCTTATCATCCTCTACTCCTTTCTGCTGCCACTCTGTTCCTCAGCGGTGTGACACAGCCAAACTGGTAGCCAGGTGATGTCTGACAAATAAGAGTGCCCTGGCAGGCTCAATCAACATCACTGTGAAGTGTGAACAGGCCTATAAACTCAGCAGTTGGACCTACGTAGGCCGTGGCACTGGGAACAGAATGACTATCACCAGTGCACCCGTCCACTGGCTGGTAACTGTTGGACATTTTGCCACCCGAGAGATAATCCCTCCTAGGAAATAATGCAACAGGGACTACTAATTGAAGGTTAGGCTTTTTCCAGAGTTTAAATCCAAGAGTGTCAGTGCTGAGGTGGTGGTGTTTAGAGATTATTCAATACTCTCTTCTCTCAATTAAATTCAACTGAGTAGGGATTTATCAGCCATTGAATGTATGGCTATTTGGAGTCCTAAAAACTCTGGGAAATGACATCAACAGCAGTCCATGACTGTTTACAAAGGGCTTGCACGTGTACCTCACAGGAATGCCATGGTTTAGGTAGGGCTGATGGTTATCTCTGTTTTGTATAAGAAACTGAGTCTGAGGAAAGTTAAGTGACCAGTACAAGTCACACAACTAACAGTGGAGCTGATACTAAAATCTGTAACTGCTGACTATAAACACCAAGCAGTAAGGATGTGCAGCTTCACCCTCAAACATTTAACATCTATGAATAGACCAAAAATTCTTAAAAGAGACAATGTAAATTATGAGAGAAGTATGAAGATTGATTAAAAAATCAGTTTATGGGCACCTGGGTGGCTCGGTCGGTTAAGCGACTGCCTTCGGCTCGGGTCATGATCCTGGAGTCCCGAGATCGAGTCCCGCATCGGGCTCCCTGCTCGGCAGGGAGTCTGCTTCTCCCTCTGACCCTTCCCCCTCTCATGCTCTCTCTCTCATTCTCTCTCAAATAAATAACTAAAATCTTAAAAAAAAAAATCAGTTTATGTGGGGAGAAGAGTGAGAAAACCCTTTTAAAATTGGTTAAATTTATATCCTTATGCAAAGCCTACTTCGAAACTAATAGCACTCTAATGTTAAAATAGCTCTACAGATTCAGTATAGGAAAATCTTATTTATTTGTATTCTACCCAACTTATATGTGTGATCATTGAAGATAAGGTTAGATTGAAGTTTAAGTTAAATCCGGGGGGGGAAATCTGCAGATCGGAAGTGACCCAGAAAAGAGTGTGAAGTAAATCCATCGAAAAGAATGGACATTTTAACTTGTTTAACATAAACAAGTCTTTTCAAGACTCTAAAAGTGTGAACACATGTATAGATGATGTGCCAATTAGGAAACGTTCTTATATGTGTTTAAAACATTTAGTCCCGGGGCGCCTGGGTAGCTCAGTCATTAAGCGTCTGCCTTCGGCTCAGGTCCTGATCCCAGGGTCCTGGGATTGAGCCCCGCATTGGGCTCCCTGCTTGGTGGGAAGCCTGCTTCTCCCCTCCCCCCACTCCTCCTGCTTGTGTTCTCTCTCTCGCTGTGTCTCTCTCTGTCAAATAAATAAATAAATCTTTAAAAAAAATAAAATAAAACATTTAGTCCATTGGCATGTATTTTACAAACAATATTCTATTCTTTTATCAGATGGGCTATAACTAATTGGTAAAACTTAAGGTTTTATCTTTAGGCTTATTCTTTACTTTTTCTTTATCCTTTAGGCTTATTCTTACTATCAACAGCATTATTTTCAAAATCTATTTATTTATTTGATTTTGCTTTAGCCATGGTGATTTTATTTTTATTGTTTTGCAGAATGTATCTGTAATTTTCTGAGACACAGCAAAAGAAAACTCTAATTTACTGAATAGAAATCTTTTTGATTGCTGAGAGAAGGCTTTGGTGGGATGAATGTATTAAGCGGGAATTACCTGTATAGAGAACAGTTTCCCACATATGAGCTGATTCAGAGAGATAGGCCCATTTCAACTGATTGGGAGACCAAGCAGGCCTGGCTACCACTGGGATAAGGAATGCCTCTCAGCATGGAGCTTTTTCTCTAAGTGTGAAGTTATACCTTCTTCCATGTGTAAGAAGTGAGGATATTTGGGCGCCTGGGTGGCTCAGTTGGTTAAGCGACTGCCTTCGGCTCAGGTCATGATCCTGGAGTCCCTGGATCGAGTCCCACATCGGGCTCCCTGCTCGGCAGGGAGCCTGCTTCTCCCCTCTGACCTTCCCCCCTCTCATGTGCTCTCTGTCTCTCTCATTCTCTCTGTCTCAGATAAATAAATAAAATCTTAAAAAAAAAAAAAAAAAGAAGTGAGGATATTCATCTAGTGCTCAGAAGTGCCTCATAAATACTACGGTCTCAAAAGTTTCTTTCTTTTCTCCCCCTAGTTTTATTGAGATATATTTGACATAAAACACCACTAAGTTTAAGGTGTAAAGCATGATGACCTCATGTCAAAAGTTTCTTGAATAAGTGACTTACTTCTCAAAATAAAATTTTCTCTGAAAATACCACTCCCCTCTAAATTTCAGCAAAGCCCAGAAGTACTCTTTTGGGAGTGGGGAGGCAGATGCAGTTCCATGTCCACCATTTCCAGGAGGACTACCTGGTTTAGGCCTCATATCACACAAAAAATGTCTTTTGATGACATTACCTCTAAATGAAGTTTTACACAGTCATATAGACAAATGGGATTGAAATAGGAATGAGACAGAACACAGTATATGTCATTCAGTTTTAAATTAGTGCAGCATTACTGAACTTCACTATCTGGGGTAAAAGTAAGAAATAATTTAAAAAACATAATGATCTTGCACAATTACATTTTATTTTCCTTTTGGTTGAAGTATTTTTATATATCCTTATTTTAAAAAGTTTCTACTATTGAAAAATAACACACAGAATTTGAACGGATAATTTATAATTACAATTTATATTTTATAAACAAGCCAGGAGCCTAAAAGAGACCCTGATTCCCCTCTGTCATTTCTCTCTTGTCTAAAATTTCACTTACGCCCCGTGAACAGTTTATTCCTGAACGTGGAAGATAGAACCTCACGAAATATTAACACTACTAATTAAATACTCAAAGAAGAGTTTCTCATTGAAAACATCAATGAAAACTCTGTAACGACCTTTGGATTTTTGTAGTTTCCAAAATAAACCCAAATATGTAAAAAATTGGCAGTTGGTCTTCTGGTTAAAAGAAGCTGGTCAAAGACACATAATCATACATCTAGGACAACAAAGAAAGTAAGAACTTTCAGCATTAAGCACACCAGCAAAAGCCACAAAGGCGTGGCCATAAACTCTCTTTAGTTTTCCTGGGAAGTTGTTATTTCCTAGTTGAGGACCATTCAGCTTTCCTGTTCTGTTAGCTTGAAAGGACGCATGGTTATTAAAATGCCAACAAGGTCACGTCTGCATGGTGCTGCTTGGTTGTTATCAGATTTTAATAGCCTACATTTCTCAAATTAACATCTTCTGGTAGGCATCTAATTAAAGATTAAGCCATTCAATTTGAATTTTTATTATTATTTGGCAGCAGAATGTAACGCATTCTTTAAATGCATTTCCCAATCCAAAATGATTTTTCATTACTTTTTATCACACTATGCTTTTTCCTTCTTGGCAAATAATAGGTCTTAAAAAGACTAATGAGAAGACCCACTTAAAAAGAAAGCAGTTACACACCATGGAAATTTAAAATCAATAATAATAATAGTTATAGTAGCAGTAGTAGTGGTGGTGGCAGTAAACAATTCACTAAGGTCTGACATTTAAGTCTTGAATAGACTTGAATTCAGTATTGGACTTAAAGTCTCTTACCAGGGTTGCAATCTGTAAGAAGTGAGCAGATGGAGAGGAGAACTTTAGAAATTGTTAGGGCTGGACTCCAGTTGTCCTTTAGGATGTCCAGACAGATGACGCCTTGGCTGTTAATATTACAGTGATAGATTCTTGTTCGGAAGGTAACCTAGAAGAAAATGTAAAGTTGTTATGAACAGACATACTTTTTATTAGACAAAATAATCCAAGGGTCGCTGGTTGAACCATATACTTAAATTTTCCTCAGGAACATGAAAAAAATCAATAAACAAAATCATTATTTTAGAATTTGTTATTCTGGACACAAAGAACTAAACCCCAATGACGAAATCATGTCCTTTTGCTTTTGATGAAGAGTCTGATTACTTAACTAATGTTCTGGGGACTGAATTTGCTCTTAGTGCAATTGTAGGAATGTTCGTAAGAGAAAAACTGTGACTTCTAAAAACATTTCAAAGAAAAAATTTCAAAATAAAAAATTTCAAAGGAAACTTGTTGGAGTCCATTTGTTTTAAGGATTTTGTATATTTTAAAGTTGGAAACAGCATGGGAATACTATAAAAAAGGACATAAATATTATTTGTCATGGTTTAAAGACATGAATTAGGCATGTATGTAAATAATATACATAGTTTATAAAAATATTAGTTACAGTTTATGAGCCTTTTCCTCCTTAAATTCTGTATCTTGAATATAATATTAGCATAACCTATCTCTGTCCTATGATAGCTAGATCACCACTGCACTTTGTTTAGGTATAATTTTGAAACATGTTTATAACATTTTTAAAGAACTTCAATTCAAAAGTTAAGTCTAAATCAGTTTTATAACTCTGGTAAAACTCTGTTTTATAAAAGTCTGAGGTAAGCAATAATAAGATCTTAACACTATTTATTAATATCATGTTTATAAGTATTCTCAAAATTTAAGTTGAAATATAAAAAAAATCTTGATGTGTTAAAGAACAGTCTTCTGGGGACGCCTGGGTGGCTCAGTTGGTTAAGCGACTGCCTTCGGCTCAGGTCATGATCCTGGAGTCCCGGGATCGAGTACCTCATCGGGCTCTCTGCTCAGCAGGGAGTCTGCTTCTCCCTCTGACCCTCCCCCCTCTCATGCTCTATCTCATTCTTTCTCTCAAATAAATAAATAAAAAGAAAAAAAGAACAGTCTTCTGGTTCCCTAAGTTCAAAATGGCGATGAGCTAAAAAATGCATGGCAGATTTTGTTGCCACCTCTCCAGGGCATCCAGCATCCACTCAAACATCAGATTTACTTAATTTATAAAATCAAGACTCAGAAAGGACAGACAGATCTCGTCTTCTACAATTAGTGAACAACACAGTACCATTCTCAGGCTAGATTAATACTCCTAATAAGAACTACCCTTCTAGGGCACCTAGGTGGCTCAGTCGGTTAAGTGTCTGTCTTCAACTCAGGTCATGATCTCAGGGTCCTGGGATTGAGCCCATGTCTGGCTCCCTACTCAGCAGGTCAGTGGGGAGTCTGCTTCTTCCTCTGCCCCTCCCCCTCTCATGCTCATGCTCATTCTCTCTCTCTCAAGTAAATAAATAAAATCTAAAAAAAAAAAAAAAAAAAAAAAAGCCCTTTTAGGAACATGCCAGACCTTACAGATAACTTCAACATTCCTTCTACACAAAGACATTCCAAACACCTAGCAATGACGAAGAAAATATAACATTAAAAAAAAAAAAAGCATAGCTGAATTTGCACAGAGAATCCCCAGAGGGCAGAATTGAAAACCCAAAATTACAGTAAGTACATGAGCTGACAGTGTAGCTACCAGGGGGGGACCTACGGAAGAGAGAGGGGGGGAAGGATAGTAGCCAGTCTGGATAAAATGGAGGCTTGGGTTTTGATGCCCTCATGGAGAAAGGTGAAACCTTAGGTCTACGTGTGGCAAGAGGCTGGAATTGAGAGCCCTTACATAGATTAGGACACTTGAGCAGCTAGTCTTTTAGTAAATGGAGGGACTTGAAAAGATAATGCCTTCTGGGAGAGATAGCAAAGACACTTGCTGGAGAAAGCCTAGGCTCTGAAGTGAGGAGAAAAATGTTTCCCCTGAATTCTAAATCCTGGGCGTATGTACTATGCAAATACCAATTGAAAAAGAGCTTAAATGGCTATATTACTATCAGATCAATATATATATATATATATGTTTAAGGCAAAATGAATAAAGATAATTGCTGCATTATGATAAAATGAACAATTCATCAGAAAAATACAACAATTCTGAATCTGTTGTACTTAAAAAGATAGCCAAAAATATAAAAAGTGAAACTTAGCAGAATTATAAGGAGAAAATGACACATCTACAATCAGAGGGACATTTTGCTGCAGTAACTGAAGTCATGCAGACCAAAACGTAATAAGGATACTGAAAATAGGAACAACCAAATTAACAAAATGAAGGGATTGAACGAAGATGAAATTCCACACTCAACAAAGAATATATATTCTTTTCCAAGCACATAAGAAACGTTTATAAAAAACTGATCACATGCTATGCCACAGAGGAAGCTTAACATATTTCAAAGAATTATTAAGACCACAAAGATTCTCCATCAAGTGTTTGGGAAACTGAAAAACACATTTTTCAAATAATTCTTGGATCAAAGAAAAAAAAATCAGCTACATTTATAACTGAATGACAATTGCCAATACCAAACTTTGTGATTTGGCTAAAACAGTTGTCAAAAAGAAATCTATAGTTTCAAATACATAAAGTAGGAAGGAGGAAAGACATTTAATGAGTATTTAAGGAAAGAAAAAGAACAGAGTTAATCCCATAAAAGTAGAAAGAAATACATGAGCAGAATTTAATGAAATGGAGAATACCTAGTAATATTAAAATTCTGCAGAGAGGTCTGAGTGCCTGTTCCTTTAAGTGCTACATGAAAAGACAAAATATTTTTATGACCCAATGTAAATGATGAGTGGCTTTTATATACAATGTTTTAAAAACCTATCAGATACTGATTGGCTATTCGGAGCTAGTTAATCCTCAAAACAACTCAGAGGTAAGTAGTATTATTGTACCTACTTTTAAAATAAAGAAACTGTAACTCTGTGAGGTGATGGATGTTAACTAAACTTATTGTGGTAATCATTTTGCAATACATACAGAAATCATTACGTTGCGTACCTAAAATAAATAGTGTTCTATGCCAATTATATCTCAATAAAATGGCAGAAAAAAAATAAATGAAGGCACCGAGGGGTTAAAGAACTGGCATGTGGTTGCACAGTTGGTAAGTGGAGGAGCCAGAATTTGAACACAGCTTTGTTGACCCAAAGCCTCATACTCTCCTACTTAGCCTCAATGCCTGGTTTTTTTTTTTTTTTACTTTTAATTTTGAGATAATTATAGATTCATACTGTGTTGTAAGAATAATACCGATGGATCATATATGTTCCTCCATCCACTTTCCCCCAGTGGTAACATCCTGCAGAACTGTAATATGGTATCACAGGAAACTCACACTGATACAGTCCGCTGACCTTTTCCACTTATCACCAGTTTTATATGCACTCATGTACACCTGTTTCTATGCAATTTTATCAGATGTAGATCTGTATGATCACAATTACAGCCAAGATACAGAACAGTTCCTTCACAAACATCCTCTGTGCTACCATTTAACTGGTGCAGTCACCTTCCCACTTTCCTCTCTTGATTCTTGACAAACCACTACTCTCCGCTTCATCTCTATGATTGTCATTTCAAGAATGTTATAAAAATGGAATCATATAGAATGTAATTTTTTGAAATTGGCTCTTTTTACTTGCACAATTCCCTTGAGATCCATCTAAGTTGTTGCATTATCAAAAGTTTGTTCCTTCTTATTGCTGGGTAGTATTCCATGGTATGATGTACCAGTTTGTTGAACCATTTACTGTTGAAGGACAAATGGACTGTTTCCAGTTTTTAGCTATCACAAATAAAGCTGCCATGAACATGTGTGTGTGTGTGTGTGTGAACTTTAGTTTTCATTTCTGAGATAAATGCCCAAAAATGTAATTGTTGGGTTGTATGATAAGCTTATATTTAGTTTTATAAGAAACTGCCATAATTTTTTCCAGAGCAACTGAACTATTTTACATTGCCACCAGCAGAGTGATCAGTTTCTCTGCATCCTTGCCAGCATTTAGTTTACTGTGCTTTATTTTAGCCATTCTGATTGGATGTAGTGGTTGGTAACACACTGTGGTTTTAATTTGCATTTTCCTAATTGCTAATGATGTTGAACACTTTTTCATGTGCTTATTTACTATCTGGATACCCTCTTTCTTAAAAAAGGATGTTCATGTCTTTTGCCCATTTTCTAATTAGATTGTTTTTTATTGTTGACTATTTTAAGTGGAGATACTTCATTAAAAGTGAAGTATAGTTGGATGAAAAATAAAGCATGAGTTTGCAAAGAATCTTGT
The DNA here is from genome assembly GCF_029215605.1 of Mirounga angustirostris. Classification (NCBI taxonomy): domain Eukaryota; kingdom Metazoa; phylum Chordata; class Mammalia; order Carnivora; family Phocidae; genus Mirounga; species Mirounga angustirostris. Next base: position 136,840,978 of record NW_026991709.1, on the reverse strand, counting down.
GGATTTTTTGGACAGAGAAGGCTTTACACTTTAATGTTTTATAATACCGATTAAAGGATCTACTTTGGTGATGTTTGTTAACTTTTGTCCCAACAGGTGTTCATAAATAAACCATACTGAATCAAACAGGTAGTTCGATTATTCCTATATTTTAATGTTCTAGGCTCCCACAAATAGTACTTATGTATTTTTTTAATTTGTGTATGGTTGACATACAATGTTACATTTCTTTCAGGTGCACAACACAGACATTCAACATCTCTATACATTATGCTCTGCTCACCACAAGTGTAGCCACCATACAATGCTATTAAAGTATCATTGACTATATTCTCTATGCTGTACCTTTAATTCCTGTGACTTATTCATTCCATAAGTGGAGTCTGTATCTCCCACTTCCCTCCACCCATTTTGCCTATTCCTAACCCCTTTCCCTCTGTTACCATCAGTTTGTTCTCTAAAGGTCTGATTCTGCTTTTTGTTTATTCATTTGTATAGATTTTTTTTAGATTCCACACATAAGTGAAATCATATGGTATTTGTCTTTCTTTAACTTACTTCACTAAACATAATACCCTCTAGGTCCATCCACATTGTGGCAAATGGCAAGATCTCATCCTTTTTTTATGGTTAATATTCTACTGTATATATACATACTACATCTTCTTTATCCATTCACCTATTGAAGGGCTCTTGGGTTGCTTATGTCTTTTCGAATTAGTGTTTTCATTTTCTTTGGGTAAATACCCAGTAGTGGTTATTAAATCATATGGTGTTTCCATTTTTAATTTTTTGAGGAACCTCCATACTGTTTTCCACATTGGCTGATGATTAGTGATGTTGAACATCTTTCCACGTGTCTGTTGGCCATCTGTATGTCTTCTTTGGGAAAACTGTTTATTCAGGTCCTCCGCCCATATTTTAATCATATTGTCTGATTTTTTTGGTGTTGAGTTGTATAAGTGGTTGATATATTTTGGATATTAACCCTTTATGAGATATATCATTTGCAAATATCTTCTTCCATTTAGTGAGCTGCCTTTTTTTGTTGTTGTTGACGGTTTCCTTTGTTGTGCAAAAGCTTTTTATTTTGGTGTAGTCCCAACAGTTTGTTTTTGTTTCCCTTGCCTTAGGAGACATACTTAGAAAAATGTTGCTAAGGTCAACGTCAGTGAAATTACTGCTTGTGTTCTCTTCTAGGAGTTTCATGGTTTCAGGTCTTACATTTGGGTCTTTAATCCATTTTGAGTTTATTTTCCACAAATACCACCATTTGAACCGGAAAAAAAGTTGATGATCAGAGTTTTAAGAAGTGTCACACATTTACCTATTGTAATGTAAGTTATGACCTCTTCAGGGTTCCCTTATCACACTCTTACTTCTAGTATCACACTTGCCACAGGACCTTCTCATGAAACGGTGAATTACCCATGAAAGTATTTTCTTTCAACTGATGTCTAATGCAGTGCTTGGCACATAGAAAGAGCCCATTGTTTGCTGAACAAATGCTAACAAATCACAGGCTAGTGCTCAAACAGACAAGTATCTTTCTGAGGGGTCGTAACATCTTATTGTTCTTTAGGTAAAAGAACATTTTATTTATTTTTTATTTTATTATGTTATGCTGATCACCATACATTACATCATTAGTTTTTGATGCAGTGTTCCATGATTGTTTGCGTATAACACCCAGTGCTCCATGCAGTACGTGCCCTCTTTAATACCCATCACCAGGCTAACCCATCCCCCCACCCTCTCCCCTCTAGAACCCTCAGTTTGTTTCCCAGAGTCCATAGTCTCTCATGATTCATCTCTTGCTCTGATGTCCCCCCCTTCATTTTTCCCTTCCTACTAGCTTCTTTTTTTTTTTTTTTTAAACATATAATGTATTATTTGTTTCAGAGGTACAGGTCTGTGATTCAACATTCTTACACAATTCAAAGAACATTTTAGAACCACAACTTATAGTAGACTGAAAACAGGGGAGAATAACCTGAGAAAGCAAGACATATTTGTTACTATTGCCTATTTAAATAATAAAGAAAATTAAACAAAAACATGTGGCCTGGTCAGATCAGCAAAAGTGTTCCACAATCAAGGTAGAAACTTGCTAATAACAGCTCTTGAAACAGCCAGCATTCTCTTCCAGACCCTATCAACAAAAAGGGAAAATGAAAGCATATATGTAAATTGATAAGGAACTGTCTGTAGTCCTTTTAGACGTTAGTGATATAGAAACAGAAAATGATGTTTTGAATAATGACAAATATCAAGGGATTTGTACATGTTAGAAGGAGATTTTTAGAGGCTGAGAGGCCACCATCATTCTACAGAAGACTGCTCATATCGGACTCAGTTTTATAGAAAGACCATCATGTTATCTTGTTCAGGGGGCTGGATGGCAGCACATCCTTCATTTCAACCTTCGACAAAAAACCAAATGATAAAAAATGACCATAAAGAAAACTCCAGTTCCATGCAGCGCTTAATACGCACTGCGTTCTGTGTATCACACAACCTACACCTGCATTTGCATTTATTGCTGTTTGAAACACAGCTCAATACTGATGTTTATGACAGCTATCATTCCTCAAGGAGAGGTAAAATTATATTATACTGTTTTCAAAGGCAGGGAAGACAGCACAGTTTAGAACATTTTCCATATATTAAGGGAATTTTAAAAATGATTTGGACATAGTGATACAGAAAACTTGTTTACCCAGAATATCTAATTCCTAGATGACTCTGGATGAGAAGCGTTTTAATTGATGTGTGATATATAAACACACAACAGAGGCATGTGGGTGTGTACGTATGTGGTAGACAGGATAATGCTTTATTACCCCAAAGATGTCCACATCCTAATCCCTGGAACCTGTGAATAATGTTACCCTTACATGGTAAAAGGGACTTTGCAGGTGTGAATAAGTTCAGGCTCCTGAGATGGGGTAATTACTCCGGGATTATATAGGTGGGCTGGATATAAATCACAAGAGCTTTGTGAGAGGGAAGCAGGAAGGTAAGTAGGGGATGTCAAGGAGTCAAAGTGAGGTGAGGAAGCAAGAAGCCAGAGTGATGGGGCCATGATCCAAGCAACACAGTTGGCCTCAAGAAGCTGGAAGAGGCAAAGAAATGAATTTCCCCTTAAAACCTCAAAAAGGAACGCAGCCTTGCTGACACTTTGAGTTTTCTGACATCCAGAACTGTAGGACAAGAAATTCATATTGTTTTAAGCCTCCAAGAGTTTGTGTCAATTTGTTACAGCTGTAATAGGAAACAATACATGTATGTATATTTTCCAGCTGCACTATTACTTTACCTTAAAAGGTAACTTAAAATGTAGCTGTGCTCTTTCTATACTTCACAGAATCACTTCTCCTTAAAAATAATTTTAGAAAGAGTTAACAGAATTCTTTATGTTGACTATAGCATAAAACAGTGCTACTAAGTTGTGAATGATCTAGAAGTCACTTTGCTACTCTGAGCCCCTATTTCCTGACAAAATGAGATTTAAATTAGATTATTCTCAGGCCCATTCTAGTTCCAAGATCCAAGAGTTATATTATGAAAAGAATATGTGGTTTTGGGAGCTCACTGGACTTGAGCTGGAATTCTGACTTTGGATGAATCAATGTAGCCTGTTTGAGATTCAGTTTCCTCATCTTAACATGGGGAAAAATACTAGCAATTCCCACAGTGGCTGTGAAGACTGAAGTACACAAGAAATTTTAATACCATGGCCGGCACTCAGCAGAAATTCAAGCAGTGCTAGTCTCTCTTCCCCTCTTCATGTCTCCCAGTTTTACAAGGCTATTTCAAAACCCATGTGTTCATGTAATAATTCCCCTATCACCTGAGTTTTAAATGTATTTTCTTTGTACCACTCCTTTGCTCTTGGGTAAGGACAACATTCCACATACAGACAAAAAGTGGTTTTGTAAAGGCAGAGAAATCATGTAAGGTATGAGTACAGATAGAGAAGAAAATATTTTAATAAAGTATTTCTGCCAAACTGATTCCAGACAATTTAGGAAAATGTTTTAAAGTAAAGAAACACCTCCAAGCTGAAAAGTTGATAATGACATTAAAAATGATCATTTAAGGGGCGTCTGGGAGGCTCAGTTGGTTAAGCGTCTGCCTTCGGCTCAGGTCATGATCCCAGGGTCCTGGGATCGAGCCCCACATCGGGCTCCCTGCTCCGTGGGGATCCTGCTTCTCCCTCTCCCACTCCCCCTGCTTGTGTTCCCTCTCTCGTTGTGTCTCTCTCTGTCAAATAAATAAATAAAATCTTTTAAAAAAATGATCATTTAAAATAGTATTTCAGAAATAACCTCTATTTTGCACGTAGATTCCATTTTTCAAAAAATGTTTCATCAGGAGATAAATGACATGGTGATTTTACTGGGGAAGTATGAGATCAGTGAGAAATACATTCCTCTTAAAAATACTTTTCCGTGGAGACCCAGAGAGGAAATATTTGGAGCTCCTGTGACATAAATCAGTGAATCATGTAACAAAGGTCCAAAAATAGCAGGGTGAACATCATTCAAATGGATCTTGGCTGAAGGCTCACCATGAAACTAGCTTATTTGAATAATCTGTTAGTACACATTTTAAAAATGTCAGTACTACTACCCTTTTTGAGATTTCGAGTGCTCTTTTCTTAAAATGGACTTAAGAGCACTGCACCAATAACCACCACATCCTAAGACAAAATAAAAACTGGAATAACCCATCATAAGTGAGAAGAAATCACAAATCTTAAAGAAACTCTAAGAATTTCTTTGTCACAACATTAGCAAAACCAGACCAAACCCCTTCCCAAATTAAAAAAAAAAACAACCTGGAAATATATTTCTTCTCTCATAAGTGGCAGTAAAGGAATTAAAATTAAACATTACTTAGAAACTATCATGTGTAAAGATGACACCCATCCTGCTACACCTGACTGTAGAGCATGCTATGTTTAACTACAGGACAGAGCCGTTTTTTAAAAAAGATTTCAAATACTATTTAAATGATGAATAATAAAAAAAACTTTAGAGCATAGATATTTAAATTTAAAAAGTCTTTCTCAGTTCCTTTTAAGTACAGATGAAGAAAAACATGCAACTAGAAAATTTCCTCTCTTGAAGATGGAACATCATATTCAATCCCCAGGGCACTTTCCTACCGTGCAGCACCTGATTACACCCAAGCCCTGCAAGGGAAGATACTTGGTATGACTTTATTAGGGACCAATAATTAGATTCCTTCTTATCTAACTTATAAAAATTAATTTACATAGAATGTTTCAGGAATATATCTGTATTGAATGAGATTCAATTTGATTCTTTTTCCAAATTTGTGTGTTTTTTATTAGTGACTTGTTCTCTCATTACATTTCCTATTCCATTTTTTTCTCTTTTTTGGGGAAGGAGGGGCAGAGAGAGAAGGAAAGAGTGAATCTTTAGTAGCTCCATGCACAGTGAGGGGCTGGATCTCACAACCCTGAGATCATGACCTGAGCTGAAATCAAGAGTTGGACACTTAAATGACTGAGCCACCCAGGTCCCCCTCCATCTTTTTCTCTTTAAAAAATTATCTCACCTTTTTTGACTTGTTCTACTGACTCAAGTTCCAGAAATGGTACTCCAGCTGATTCTCTTTTATGGTAGGATCATACCATAGGGTGGACTGTAATCTGAATATGAGTTCATCCTCAGTGCATAGTATTTATTTTTCTGTGGAAGTCCCATGTAACTTAGACTGTGGTATTCTGCATTTGCTTCTTCATGGGCCTTAAGGACAACACTAGTTTGAGACCAGATTGTATCATATATGCCAAAATATAAGGCAATATAGAGTCATCCCTTAGGAAGAGTTGATTTATATTTAAATCTGTATAAAAATCTCTTATAGACGATGTCTCAATTACTTTATTTTGAACAAAATACTATCTGTTAAAGACACTAACTTGAAACTAGCTCAATCAATGCTTATTTGGCATGCATACAGAGGTTTCCTTCCTCAATCAGTTAAAAAAGAAAGAAAAGAAACTTGACAAAGCTCTAGAAGTGGCACACTCCTAGGAGTACTTTACCATTTGAAGGCTTGGATTTTAACGGCCTTTTAAAGGCCACTTAAAAAAGTAACATGGTACTTTAAAACAATTAAGGATTTTTTTTTTTAAAGCTGGTTGTATGAGTTTTCTACAAATGGGTTTTCATGGCTTGGACAATTTTTCCAGTAACATAATTATACATGGATTCAAAAACTGCTGAATCCCCAGCAATTGAGGGAGAAAGGATAATCTGGTATCTGAACTTAAACATGTACACAAAATATCCCTTAAGCATTCCCATTATTTTAGTTCCACTGAGCATATACACAATCAATCAATGCCTGGGGGTCCATCAAAACTAAAACCCAAAGCTCTCTGAGTTTAATATTTCTACCAGAGGCATCACTCCCCAACCCCCATCCCCATAAAATACTAGAACAGCTGCTCTTGAACACTGAACTTAAAACCATTATGTGGGGCTATGTTGATCCAACATCACTTACTTATTAATTAGTACTGCAAAGAGAAAACATAATTTAACAGATGTCCAATGAACCTACATTTCTAAGACAAGATGATTCATTTCTGCTTTATAACTGCAAAAGTGTCTCATACATAATGACAATTAATTCCGAAGCACAACAGCTGAGATACTTAATGGATTAATGGATAATAAATGGCCAACCATATGACACTTGCTATTAAATTAGAGACAGTGAGATAAACATAAACATAAGGAGAATGCCCTCCTTTTTATTTTGTTCACATTTTTTATAGGTCTCACACTACCCAAGGCAATTATATAAAATGTAGCATATTTACAGACTTCCTAAATGTAAAATGGAAATAATATACAGGCTTCCTTTATCCTTTGGGAAAGAAGTACTACATTTTATGTTTGTAGACATATGAAGTGGCAGTTACTTAAGAGATTAATAATTCAATATACATACAACACAATACAAAGTATTCATCATAACTTGCTGGAAACGACAATCTGATTTTTCATATAGCCCACAACAGTGTTGAAGTAAACTATATTTTAACACAGTAGAAAATGAAACAGTGACTAATTCTGTTAATGACATAGTAAATTAACAGCAATTACAGAGTTGGCTGAATGCCCACCCTCTCAGTAAGTGCTATATTACACACAAAAGAGACATTCTTTGGAAGCGGCAGTGTTCAAAAGTTTCCAAACTTTGCACGTACGTATGCTAGGGAGGGAAAGGTACTGGTTTTTCTGTTTATACCATGAAATAAAAAAATACAGCATGTATATATCATAGAACATTGTAACCAAAAAAATAATAATAAAAATTAAAAATGGCTAACAATTATGTAATGTTTATATGCTCGGCACTGTTGTAAGTGATCTGCATAACTTAATATTCACAATGACCCTGTGAGGTAGGTACTATTATTTTCCTCATTTATGGATAAAGAAACTGAGACACAAGTTGACAGGAATTCAAATGTGCATAGTTGAGGCAATTTCAATAGTAAATAAAGACGTTATAAGAAGGAAGGAAACAAAACACACACACACACACACACACACACACACCATAACCCCAGAGAGAGTTTTTAGAAACTGGGAAGAGAATAAAGAAATTTATATGATTTTTAGATCTAACAGTTGACTTCACACAGAAAAGCTAATGTTGTAGGGATTTAGTAGCTTCTTCAGATCAAGTTCTAGTAAAATGAGAATTCATGTAAAGTGTTAAGCAAAGAGAAGAAATAATGACATTCACTATTATTATCATTGTTCTTATGCCAAATGACCTGTCATTTCTGAGATTACTGAAGGCAAGAAAAACCAAGTCAGTTAAAAAAAAGTAAACAAATAATATTTTAACATGACTTGAAAATTGTCACTTAAGATTTATCTATCTTTGAATAATTTAAATCTCAGCATTTAGAATATCCTAGTGAATAATCTTTAGACATCTGTGGAGAACAGATATAATGAATGATACCGTACACTATTAATGGATAGCTAACCAGGTAGCTTATTAAAAAAGTAAAATAAGGTCGAAGTCTGACTGAGAGAATGAAGGAGTGGGTGTTGAACGATAAAATAAGTTGTCTGTTACTCTGTAGTTTTTGATCATGGGAGTGCAATGATGAAAGGGGTATTTAGGAATCTGTAATAGGGTTGTTACATAGCATTCCTTTTTTTTTTTTTTAAAGATTTTATTTATTTTAAAAAGAGAGGGAGAGTGTGTTGCCTGTGCGCAAGCAGGGGGTGGGGGCACACAGGGAGAGGGAGAGAGAGAATCTTCAAGGAGACTCCCCACTGAGCATGGAGCCCCACACAGGCTCCATCTCACAACTGTGAGATCACACTGGAGCTGAAATGAGGAGCCAGACACTCAACTGACTGATCCACCCAGGTGCCCCTACACAGTGTTCCTTCTTAAACTAACACCTCATGCATGGAATGAATCCTTTATGGCTGATGACACTACTTATTCCTAAGTTCACAGAATGGCTTTTCTATGGTCAACACCATGGTAGTTTTTTTTTGTACACGATTTTAATAGTGACCAAACCAAGAGATAAATGAATACAGGTGAAATAAACAAACAAAAAAAAAGGGGGGGGGAATGGAGAAAAGATGGGCAACTCAAACCACAATCTGAAGCAGGTATGCAGGAAAGGAGGAATCAGATGCTTCAGGCAAAGAACCACCAGAAATGGCTGAAGAACCATTTCTGACCAAGGCCCTAATCATCTCCTGGAACCCACCTTGCTGAGAAGAGCAGAGAGAGGAAAAGGTAAACGGTAAATATATAATTGACAGTCCAAGGTAGCCACTCTTATCTTGATTCTTTGGATTGAGGCATCCTTATAAGGATGAATATGTTTCTCTCAAATCAAAAAAGAGGTACGTAGACTTCTACCTCATATCAAGAACTACTGCCAATATATTTCTTTTTGTCCTCCAGGAAAGTATTCAAGAATTACTTCTTTGTTTTGCTGAAGGAATATCTGATATTAAGAGGGATTTTTTTTTTTTTTTTAAGATTTTATTTACTTGAGAGAGAGAAAGAGAGAGAGCATGAGTGGGCGGAGGGGCAGAGGCAGAGGGAGAAGCGGACTCCCCACTGAGGAGGGAGCCCAATGCGGAATTCAATCCTGAGTGGAAGGCTTTTTTATAAATAGTGCCAACTTAATTTTACAAAACTGATAACTGTACATATAGCTAAATAAAGATTTTAGAAATGAATTTTCTGTAGACAAGCTAGCAATGAATATTTATAAAGGGAACAAATTTATATAAAGTCCTTAAGAACAAGGTTTTTATCTGATACTGATTTAAATCCCCTAGAGGGGAGAGTAGGATGTCAACATGCATGTGTTCAGTAAACAATGAACTAGAAAAATACAGAATATTTACATTTGAAAAGAGGCATACATACGGCATTAAAAATGACAACCAACTGAGAACTTCTGATGTTTCAACAGTTGGGTTTAAGTGACTTTTACTGCGGGGGGGGCGGGGGTAGGAGGGAATAATTGCCCAATGTATAAAGTTGATAAAGAAATGTGTTATTTTGGGGGTGCCTGACTGGCTTACTCAGTTAAGCGTCTGCCTTCAGCTCAGGTCATGATCCCAGGGTCCTGGAATGGAGTCCCATGTCTCATGTCAGGCTCCCTGTTCAGCGGGGAGCCTGCTTCTCCCTCTCCCTCTCCCTCTGCCGCTCCCCCTGCTTGTGTTCTCCCTCTCTCTAATAAATAAATAAATAAAATCTTTAAAAAAAAATGTGTTATTTTGTTATTCAAATTTTGCTGTAGGGCAACTTTCAAAGTCTTATAACTAATATTTTAGTCAACAGTGATTATAAACATCAAACATTAACTGTAGAGTTGGGATTAAGAATATTTCATAGATCCTTCAGATTAGAAAACAGAACTGACATTCTAGAAGTATGACACATAGCCCTACATTGTATCTACTTCAAATAGATAGTACAAAGAATTTAAAAATTTGAGCTGAGTAAAAGTGACTAACAAACTGTCTTTTTTCCCCCTTATAAGAATATTCATGTACTTTTGTCCTGACAGTATTAGGATAACTTACTTTTCTTCAAAGGCCTGAATGGGTCAGTTTTTCATGACTTTTTTCCTTTTTTTGGTCAGAAATAATGATATGTAGATTAAAGGACTAAGACAACAACGTCTTGTTTGCAGCAGAAACTAATGTATCATCACAGTAAGGTAGTTATGCTGACCATCAATCACCCTGACAAGTTCTAAGGTCTTCAAAGACGTATGTATTCAGAGGCCCCACAACTCCAACAGATAGATGGTTTGACCTTCTTGGATGTCATAAAACTATAAATTAAAAAGATTCATTTCTCAGGCATGTATTTAAAAACTGTATCACTACTTTATAATCACATAATGGATTATTTTTGGCCTGGTTAGGAGTAACTGTTTTTTTCACTGACCATAAGAATCAATTCATGAAAGATGTTAAGATATCATGGACTAGTTAAATAATATTTCTTTTAGGAAGTTTTCCCTCACTATTCCCAATTTTTCCAATAATAGTGTTCCAAAATAATAGGTGTGTACATGTTGTATGTGCCTCTATGAGGAAATTTACCTAGCTCATTTAGTTTTAGATCATTCTTTTCAACTTTTTATTAAAAAAATTCAAACCTATGGGGAACCTGGGTAGCTCAGATGGTTAAGCATCTGCCTTTGGCTCAGGTCATGATCTTGGAGTCCTGGGATGGAGCCCTGTGTGGGACTCCCTGCTATGGGCTCATCCCTCTGCGGGGAGTCTGCTTGTCCCTCTCCCTTTGCCCCTCCCCCTGCTTGTGCTCTCTCTTTCTCTAATACATAAATAAAATCTTAAAAAAAAATTCAAACTTACAGTGTTCAGATTCACTAACTGTTAATGCTGAGATTTTTCCTATTTTGAAAGTTTCAAATGATACCCAAGTATATTGCTCTAAATGTGGTATTTCTCTAAATTCAAGTTCCATATATGTAATAGATTGCTAAGCTTAGAACATGGTTGGTAGAATAAGCTTGTTTTTTCCACACTTCAAAGTTCTGCCATCTTCCATCTTAAAAACTTGACATTTTCTTTTACCTATGGAAATGCTATCCATCTTTCATGGACAGTTCTTTTATGAAGCATTCCCCTGCCATTTCCAATCATAGTACTCAATCCTTTTTCTAAACTTCTTTACATTTAGGCTTACTCTTTTGTGTGTACGTATATTTCTTTATTCCTACCTAGACTGAAGGGAATCTGAGGGCAAGGCATGGGGGAAGTTCTTTGTAATCTCCACGATATCCAGCACTGCCACACACCTAATAGGGCGTGGATATATATTTAATGAGTGAATGAATAAACAGTGATTTTCTATAAAAAGCTTTCAGCTATCAAATGTTTGTGTTTCCTCCTCAATCCCCAAATAGGAAGTAGGAGTAAGTGTGGAAGAAGAAAAGTTTTCTGAATAAATTTATTGATTTCCTATTTGATTTGTATTTAAATTTAAATTTAATTTGGAAATTTTAGGATATTTACTCTCAGGAATATGCTTGAGATGACCAGACAGTGGTTTTTGGTATTGGTTAGAGTCAACTATTTTAGATAGTTACGAGTACTCCTCTAGCCCCCCAATACTTGCTCAAATATAACTCAACTCACTTGTCAGCATTTATACAAGTAAATACTACCTAGTAGGTGAGAATCTTTTTCTGAGAAGATGCATTAATAAATATGTCATGAATCTTATTCCTTTCTTCTTTGTCCTGTCAAGAATTTCAAAATAATCAATTCTAAAAATAATAAACCAAGAAGGTATTTATTGATGCCTGTAGTCTAAGTAGGTCTATGTTAGGTTCTAGGGAAGTATAAATACTGTCTGGTTCTGAGGAATGTTTGCTGCCAATTATAAAAAAAGGTTTTGGTTTAGAACAAAGAACACAAGGGATAAATTTTCATTTATTCAGAAGGTATCTGTTGACTGCTACCTTCACTTGAGGAGTATGGGGCTAATGGGTGGGAGAGGAAGCTAAGATGTACAAGTTTAGGTCCTGACCATCTAGTAGAGAGAGAAGAGAATCATACAGATAACTATGAAGACATGTCACATGAGAGGACACAGGGCTCTAGGGTTCAGATCAGAACAGATGGTACCTGGTTGGGAAAAATTCCGGAAAGTATCAGAGAAGAGGTAGGTATAGACTGAATTCTGAAGGACTGGGGTTCAGAATGCTTACGAGGGTTTGATGACTATCTTTATTTTTCCTTCCCTGAATTGTTCACCAAGAAGAAGACAGACAACTTCAAATGTGTCTACACCAAAAATTCTTGCTATGTCATGACATACTGACCTGCAGTTATTGACTTCATATACTCTCAGCTGCATAGCAATGATTGTGCACAAAAGCTCAGATCTTCAGAAAAAATACACAGTGATATTAATGCATCCTGCAAGAAATGTGGAGCATGGACATGAGAGAAATGTATGAGTAGACACTACCTCCTCAATTTCTCTATCTCTTCATTCTCCTTGTCACCACTCTAGTTTAGGCATTTATCATCACTAGATGAAATTATTACAACAGCCTCTTTCATGACACTATTTCTCTTTGGTCTCTCCTTCCTACCACCATGCACCAATCTGTCTAGCATGCAAACATGTTCAATTGTCTATTGCCTCCGGGATAAGTCCCTTAGGGTGGAACATCTGTCTATCCCAGTTCTCTATGGACCACACTCCCTTGAAAAGGTCACACACTTGCAGCCCTCTGTGTATGCTATTCTTTTTGTCAGAAATACAGTTTCTTTTCTCTGGGGGCTACTGCTACCATCCTTCAAGTGCTCTTTCTCCAATGTTCCCACTGTATTGTTACCCTTAGCATAGTTATTGGTATGTCTGTCCTCTGTACTAGTCTGTAAGCTCCATGAAGGCCAGGGCTGGGTTTCGCCCTTTTTTGTGGGGGTGGGGGGGGGTGGGGGTTTCTTTTATTCCAGGGTGGGTACTATTTCCTATCTTTATCTTTTAATTGTCTTAAAATCCTACCATTAAAACCAATTCACGGATTTAGACATATAAAGCAAAAAACCACCACCAAAACAAAACAAAACCAAACTACAACTAAAGAAAATAAGGTTTATCCAAGCAAGAATGTAGCAAATTAAGAAAGAGAATCACTCCTTGGAGTAGATAAAGGTGAACTGTAACAGATGGCAGAGTGGACACAACGTTTTCAATTCTATTCAATTATATTAAATTTTATTTTTTTTATTAACAAAGAAAATGATAGAATTTTTAACAAACCTCTAGAAAGGATTATTAAACAGATGATTTGTTAGTATTTAGATAATGATGTGGTGGTGATCAATGGGATTAAGCATGGATATACCAAAACCAAACTGTGCCATGGGTCACTCCAGTTCCTTTTCAATACAGCTATTAGATTTCAGATTAAGGGAATAAAGCAGACATATTTGAACTCCAGCATGGTTTATGATGAGGTCTTTTAAAAGTCGTTCAAAAAACTTACAAAGTCAAGGCGTAAATTGAGGGTCATATGCAGATTGTCTCTGAATGCTGGTGCTGTACCAACCAATTATATCTCTGAGGTGACCACATCATTCTTTGTTTACCCCCATTAACAACTTCTTCCTATTCTGCTCAGGCATATACACAATCAAAACTCTAGGAAGTCTTCTTCCTTTATTACTGTCACTGGCCCTGGCCCAGTGCTAAAATAAACGCAGCAGGCTGGCAGTTATAAAATTGACTTTTATGTATTGGGGAAGTATTTTTATGACCAATGAGATTGTAGAAAGTAGGGTCTAAAAGCAAACTGCACTATGGAAGACCTCACTTTGAGTGTCTCCTTGTGGGCAAGAGGGAGAATTCCAGGCTGGATGATAACTCAGTTTGGTAGATGTGCAATAAGCTCAATAAGCAAATTTTAGCAGATTTTGCTGTAAGACCAAAAAAGTTAAGTAGGCACGAAAAAGCTCTTTAGTGGGTTAATGTGTGATTAGTCCTATCTTTTTCAACATTTTATCAATGACTTAAATGGAGACATAAAAGACATGCTTATCCAAGCTGCAGGTAACATAAAGCTGGACAGTTTACACACAAGTCAGAAACTAAGAATAAAAAGATCTAAACAGGTCAAAATGTATGTTAAAAGAAATAATACAAATTTATCAGGAAAAAAGAACAACCAACATTTAGGCTCAAAGCATATAATTTTCACAAGATGGAGAAGACCTGGCCTAAATGTAGCAATACAGTGCTTTTTGAATGGAAACTATTGGAAAAATGAAATATATATAAAGAAAAGTATACAGATCATCAGTGCACAGTTTGATGAGTTTTTAAAAAGTCAACAAGCTCAAGTAACAACCACCTAGAACAAGATACAGAATATTGCCAGAACCCCAGAAACCTCACTTCTGTTTCTTCCCAGTCACAACCACCCTCCCAAATGTAACCACTATTCTGACTTCTACTTCTACATAAGTTTTTTTCTGTTTGTAACTTATATAAAATGGAATCATACAGTACATAAATGGAATCATACAGTATATGCTCTTTTGTGTCTTCTTTTAATATCATGTTTGTGAGATTTCTATGTATTGCTCATTGTTCTATTTATTTCACTAATATATAATATTCCACTGTATGAATACACAACAATTTATCCATATCCATTCTCTTGCACATGAACATCCCCCCCCAGGAATCTTGTGTTTAAATACAGCTTAAGAAGTAATAGTTGTGCAGTATGACTAAGTGGCAGCAAAGACAGAGTCTACATACCTTCTTTGCCTAAGTGTGCCTTGGGAAAACAAGCACATGCATTGAACTGGCTTTCATGATGTGACTTCAAATTCTGATGCTCTAAAAATGGCACAGAAAAGTGAATATGTTCATACTATACTACTGAAGGTAAATATCTACAGGAAAAGGTACTTAGTTCTTGGATTATAGTATTTTCATGTTTTGCAAAAATTGGCCCATGTACTTAGCATTATTTGAAACTATACTTAAAGATGAAAATTATTTGCTTATAATTTGTGTCAACAGATGGTCTGCATAAAACACAGCCTCAATACTTTATAAAATCAAGAATATACTATTTCAAAGAAGATGAAAATAAAAACTCAAGTTTTTTCTTTAACACAGATTCATTTCTTGCCATTACATTTCATGCCAATATATGCAGCAATTAATTTTAAGCATTTTAAGATAAACGGTATTACCATTCACTGTTTTAACAAAAATGTATTACTTTCTACTGGGTCTATTAAATGCCCTTATGATAAATATCTTCATAAAAAAGGACAACCCTAGGGGCACCTGGGTGGCACAGTTGAGCGTCAGACTCTTGGTTTTGGCTCAGGTCATGATCTCAGGGTTGTGAGACGAGCCCCACGTCAGGCTCCCTGGAGGAGTCTGCTTGAGATTCTCTCTCCCTCTCCCTCTGCCCCTCCCTGCTGCACTCTCTCTCTTTCTCTAAAGTAAATAAATAATCAATTTTTTAAGAAAAAGAAAGAAAGGAAAAGGATGACCCTACCCTCCAGGTATATTTAATTCTGTGGGAGAGAATGAGAACGTGCATGCACATACATGTGCACACACACTCCCTCTCTCTCACTCATTTTGAACAACTTTTCAATACTACAACAGCAAAGAAACAAGATTTCAGAAGTGTTAAAGATATGACAAGATAAATGAATATTCACTTGCTTCATCAAACCTACTATTTGTCAGGTATTACAAGACAGATAAGGTCTTTGTTCTTATAGAGCTTAGAGTCTAGTGTGGTAGGTAGAAAATCAACCAACCAACAAATAAGTACAAATGTCAGACTTTGAAAAGTTTCATGAAAGAAATTATCCGATGTGATAGAAAATAACCAGTGTCTAACTATCTATAAAAGGTGGTCAGAAAATGCACCTCTCATTAGATAATACTAAAGATGAGGCCTAAAGAATGAGGTGTTGGCCACGTGAAGAACTGGAACAAATGCGTCCCAGGCAAAGGGAACAGAAAATCCTAAGGTCCTGAAGATAAAAAGGAGACCCAAGAGAGCTGCAGTGTGGTGAGGCTGGTGGAGAGACCATGAGGGCCTTGTAGGCCTTAAGAAGTCTGGATTTTATTCTAGGTGCAATGGGAAACCACTAAAGATTTTAAGTGGGCAGTGGCCAATCACTGACTGTGCAAAATTAAGGCAATCGTGGAGACTATTAAACTTCCTCTTTTTATAGGTATAGATGCTAAATTCCAGAGAGTTTAGCGTCATCAAAAGTTACATGGTTGGAAAGTATAAAGAGCATAAGTTTCTATAAGGTTTCTTTTCAATAAGAAAAAGGCTAACCTTCAGACACATGAAAAGGTGTTATTCTTACTCATAATAAGAGAAATCCAAATAAACAATCTTTCCTATTAGATTGTTAAAGGTCAAATATTTCATGTGCCACACAACACTGGTGTGGAAGTAGGGAAAAGGCAGGCGCATCTAAGTTGGGAGTATAACTTGGTGCAACTTCTTTGAAAACAGAGGAGTCTGGGAAAAATCTATTAAAACTGGAAGAGGCATATAGCCTTTTTTTCTAGCAATCCAGTTCTGGGAAATTATCCATTACCCAAATTCACAAAGACAGTATATGTACAAATATTCTCAGTGAAGCACTATTTATGATGGCAAAAGATTGGAAATAACTTATACATCCATTGTAGGATACCTGGTCCAATGATTATGTTATATTCATCCAATAAAATATTATATAGTTATAATGAAGCTGACCTACATATACGAATAGAGGACAATCTTAAAGATGCTAAATGAAAAGGGCAATTGTAGAAAAAAGAATGTCTTGGGGCACCTGAGTGGCTCAGTCAGTTGAGCGTCTGCCTCTGGCTCAGGGCGTTATCCCAGGGTCCTGGGATTGAGTCCTGCACTGGGCTCCTTGCTCAGTGGGGAGCCTGCTTTTCCCTCTCCCGCTGTCCCCTGCCTCTACTCTGTCAAATAAATAAGTAAAATCTTAAAAAAAAAAAAAAAAGAACGTCTTTGGAGGGGAATTAAAATGCCAGGCAATAAGAAGGAAGACTTAATTTTACTGGATACCTTTTGTGCTGTTTGAATTTTTTACTGTGTGTATTTAAATATCACCGATTTAAAACTATTTAAAAATAAAATAGTCTGGGAGTACCTGGGTGGCTCAGTCAGTTAAATTTCTGGCTAATAACAAAGTAGCAGAAAGAGATAGTAAGAAATCAATCCTATTTATAATCGCATCAAAAAATAAAATACCTAAGAATAAATTTAACCAAGAAGGTGAAAAACTTGTATTCTGAAAACTATAAGACACTGATAAAAGAAACTGAAGATGACACAAACAAATGGAAAAGACATACCATGACCGTGAATTGAAAAGAATACTGTTAATATGTCCAAACTGCCCAAAGTAATCTACAGATTCAACACAATCCCTATCAAAAATACCAATAGTATTTTTTACAGACTAGAAAAAAATTCTAAAATGTGTATGGAACCACAAAAGACCCTGAATAGCCAAAGCAATCTTGAGAAAAAAGAACAAAGCAGGAGGTACCACAATCCCGTATTTTAAGATATACTACAAAGCTATAGTAATCAAAATGTTATGGCACTGGCACCAAAATAGACACATATCAATGGAAGAAGACAAAGAGCCCACAAATAAACCCATGCTTATAAAGTCAACTAACCTACAACAAAGAAGGCAAGAATATACAATGGGGAAAAGAAAGTCTCTTCAGTAAGTGGTGTTGGGAAAACTGGACAGCTACATACAAAAGAATGAAACTGGGCCACTTTCTTATTCTATACACAAAAATAAACTCAGAATGGATTAAAGACCTAAACGTGACACCTGAAACCACAAAAATACTAAAAAAAAAACCAAGCAATAATCTCTTGGATATTGGCCTTAGCACCTTATTTATGGACATGCTTCCTAAGGCAAGGGAAACAAATGCAAAAATAAACAACTGGGACTACTTCAAAATAAAAAGCTTTTCGCACACGAAGGAAACCATTTAGTTTTCCAAAAAATTAAAAATAGAAATACCATATGATCCAGTAATTTCACTACTAAGTATTTACTCAAAGAAAATGAAAACACTAATTCGAAAAGATATATGCACCACTATATTTACTGCAGCATTACTTAGAATAGCCAAGATGTGGAATCAATCCATCGACACATGAATGGATAAATAAGATGTGAGATATACACACACACACACACACACACACACGGAATGGAATATTACTCAGCCACTAAAAAGAATGAAATTTTGCCATTTGTGACAACATGAATGGATGCAGGGGGTATTACAGTAAAGTGAAATAAGTTAGACTGACAAAAACAATTACCATATGATTTCGCTTATATGTGAAATCTTAAAAACAAAGCACATGAATGAATGAACTCTTAAATACAGAAAAAAAACTCTGGTGGTTGCCAGAGGGGTGGGAAGTGTGCAGATGGGCAAAATACGCAAAGGGATTTAAGAAGTAAAAACTTCCAGGTATAAAATAAATAAGTCAGTGGGATGAAAGATACAGCAAAGGGAATATAGTCAATAATACTATAATATGTTTGTACGGTGACAGATGGTGACTACATTTATGGTGAGAATTTTGTAATATATATAAATGTTGAATCACTATGGTGTACACCTGACACTAATATTGTATGTCGAGTATTATTCAATAAAAAAAGAAACAGTTGGTTTTAAAGCAAACCACATAGAAGAGATGATATTTTAAAGTGAGAAAGGAAGAAAAAATGTGGAAATGAAGAAAAGAGCTGTAAAAACCTGAAATAAACATATCGCTTTATGTATTATTTCCTTTTTGTATAAACTATTGTTTTATATATTCTATTAGGGATAGAGTTTAAAATAAATTAATGGCCGTGTATAGGAGAAATATAAATACATAATATACCATACATATATAGGTTTATAATTTTGCAAATACCAAAAAAAACCTTATTTAACCTAATTCTCTACAAAAACAAAAGCAAAAATGGATGTTTCCCATCAACTACAGAAAAGAATGCAAGGGTTCATCTAAAGTATGGCTGTTGGAAATAAACAGCTTAGCTACTACAGCTATAAAGGGTTGGGGCAGCTGAAATGGAAATCAGGAGGCCAGGAGATCTAATCCTGACCCTGGCACTTATTAGCTATGTGATCCTAATCACATTACTTAAAAGTTTCAGTTTCCTTGATAATGAAACCTACCTCTCAAAGTGAGAGATCAAGTGAGATAATGTAAAATTACAGTATAATGTTAGCATAAAATACTAGGCATTAAAAAATATAGTATGATGTCTAATATACAACTCTCCATAACCACGAAATTATCAGTAGAATTTGAAGCTGAAACAAAAGGCTCAAGGAGAGCTTGAAGAAGGTCATTTAGTCCATTCCCTTGCAGGAGTAATTATTTTGATTTATTTCAGACCTTATTTAGGCACTTGTGGGAAGAGTAATTTATTTGACTTGGTATAATTGTTCATGCTTTTATGATTAACAGATGAGTCTTTTAAAAATAAGAATATGATAGTTTGTGAGGCATTATTGTGTACTCTTGCATGGAAAATAACCTCCAATCCCCAAACACCGAGCACATAATGGAAAAGAGAAAATGTGAGTTTTGTTAATCTTTTCAATTATCAGTCTTTCCCTTGGGAAACCCGTTCTGGAAATTTCTAGCTCCAAAACCTCAGTTTTAGTTTAAAATTGCATATTTCTGTGGGTGAGGTCATTTATTCTAGAGTTTTAATCCCCAAACCTGTATCTTTAGTTCACATCACTCACTTGAATTCTGGATCTGTAAAGCTGCTCAATGAACATTTCCCATTCAAAGGTCCTATAGGTTCCTCATAGGAAACATGTCCCCCCTACCTGTTCTGGCCTTGGTTACTCAGAGCAGAAACTGGAGAATTCTTATAGATGTCTTTAATCAGTTGCCAGTGGATACCAATACTACTGCTAAAATAGTGCTTCTCTAAACAAACAAAAAGCAGAATCAGACTTCTAGATACAGAAAACAAACTGATGGTTTGCAGAGGGAAGAGGTCTGGGGGATAGGTAAGATGGGTGAAGGGGAGATTAAGATACAGTCTTACAGTTATGAAATGAATAAGCCACGGGAATAACGGCACAGCACAGGGAATGTAAGAGCATTGTATGGTGACAGATGGTAGCTACACTTGTGGTGAGCATACCATCCTGTATAAAGAAGCTGAATCACTAAACTGTACACCTGAAACTAACATAACATTGTGTGTCAACTATACTCAAATAAAAAAAAAATACTGCTTTTCAACCACAGGTGACCTCCCTAGGGCCTCAAGAGGACATCTGACAATATCTGGAGACATTTCTGTTTGTCACAAATTGGGGGGCTGAGAGTGGGGGAGAAAGCCTACTATTGGCACTTAGTGAGTAGAGGCCAGGGATGCTCCCTACATTGCAAAGAATATCCCTCCACAAGAGTGAATTATCTTGCCCAAAATATCAATTAGGCTGAGACTGAGAAATCTTGTTCTATCATTTCTTGAATGTAAATTCTACAAGAAGAGGCATTTCTATACGTTCAGTATCTGGATCGTGCATGGTACACACATATTTACTGAATAAAGGAATAAAAAAAAAGAATTCATATACCATTCCCCTTGTCTTTATCCCCAAAGCAAAGTCTTCACTCTTTTCTAGCCTGGACTATTGTATTAGCCCTTGCCTGTTCTCCTTGGGCTGTATCTTATAGATCTTCATATATCAAGGCCTAGGGAGCAGTAAGGGCGCAATAAATTTTTGCTTTAAAAATTAGCCTTAACATAGACATTTTATTTTTTTAAAAGATTTTATTTATTTATTTGACAAAGAAAGAGAGATAGCAAGAGAGGGAACACAAGCAGGGGGAGTGGGAGAGGGAGAAGCAGGCTTCCCGCTGAGCAGGGAGCCCGATGCGGGGCTCGATCCCAGGACGCTGGGATCATGACCTGAGCCGAAGGCAGATGCTTAACGACTGAGCCACCCAGGTGCCCCAACACAGACATTTTAAAAAGCAACTAAGAACTTAAAGGAATTTTTGGAAGTTTCTGCTAACATACTAATACCATAAGAAAAATGTATCTGATTGCTTAGAATAATTATAACTGTATGAATTAGTGTAGCTATCTGATGCTAGGTCTATTTTGTTCATAATCTTCAACTTTTGTATGACTTTGTTCCTCCTTATTTTCTACAGGGGAAGACCTACACAATACTTGCAAAAGGCCAGTTGATAATATCTTTCCCCTAATGCAGTGACAAGCCATGATTACATACTGACTATGATCCTGGCCAACTGAGAACATTCCTTTCTTCCTGCCTAATTTTTCCTTGGACCTGCTTAAGCAAATCTCTAAGAGGCTGCTATCTTATCAAGAGACCAGACCCAACTTCATGGAAAAAAAAAAAAATCAAGGACACTTGATCATTTGCCATAAAGGAGTTGATACCTGGCAGGTAGTCTTAAAAATTAACCCAGACCTCCCCATTCTATGCAACCTTGAACAAAACAGCGTTACATATAGCTATCCAAACAAGTAATACCTTTGAATAAAGTAGAGTACCATTTCCCCACCTCATGTCTCAAGCGGATGATAGAAAATAATTTGTTTTAAAATTTACAGACACTTAATCAACACAAGCTGTCTGTTCTATGTCTTTATCTGTTCTCATCAGGGGCTCTCTTCTACAAGGTTAAGAAAATTGCAAATTTGAAGCATCTTCTGGCTCAGCTGTGC
The DNA here is from genome assembly GCF_029215605.1 of Mirounga angustirostris. NCBI lineage: Eukaryota > Metazoa > Chordata > Mammalia > Carnivora > Phocidae > Mirounga > Mirounga angustirostris. The sequence goes on along the minus strand of NW_026991709.1, from coordinate 136,819,082 downwards.
GGAAGTTTCCCTCTTCACAAGACTATTCCTTTAATACTGCTTTATTATCCCTGAACTTTCTGTGACTCGTGGTATTTCTCTCAGAGTTCCTACTGTTGCCCATTTTCTGGGAATAGTGGATCCCTGTCCTTCGACGTTTGGTTGGGATCCTGAAGATTTCATTCTGAAGCCACCTGACCCTTCTCTCTGCAGAAAACCCTTGTGAGGGGAGAGCATCACTTGTCTAAATCTGGGAACCTTTCTTTGGAGAATTCACCTCTCTCTGAGAAGTGAGTTGCCATCTTCCCCTGGCTGTGAAGTAAGAAAGCTCCTCATTTTCTCAACATCTGAATGTCTCACTCCAATTTCCTTTGTTCATTGACCCCCCCTCCCCACCCCGCAGAAAAACATCCGTTGTGAAGTAATGTACGTCTGCCCAATCCTTTCAGTTATGCTGACAGTAATATCAACAAATACCAACTCCCATTCGGAGTGAGGTCACAGAGAAAGGAACTCCAGAGTATGAAGGAACACTGTAAAACACTTGTTTGAGATCCCCACTTCTACTGCAAGACTCTGAGAGGGGTGTGTGAATACATTACCAGAGAGGTTGATTATATACCGACTCCATCAAAGCTTGGGCAAAGGTTGATCCAACCCAAATAGATTAAGATGTCTCTTGAGCAATAAACATTTCAGGGAAAACAATGACAAATTAAAGGTCTTTCTCCAAAGTCTGGGACTGCACTAGACTACAGAAAACTAGAGAGAGGGATCTTCATAAAATATGATCAAATTGAACTTCCTGTCAGCCAAATGGCTGATTCCCTTTTAGCTTATCGGCATATTTAGTTTGGTTTAGAACAAATAAAGTTGGTATTTCTTGCCTTGAAAACAAACAAATAAAATACAGTCCTTCTTAGTAAATTCTTAAATTGGTGATAGTTGGGGGTTGTGGTTGGATACACAAATGGATACAATGTGATCTATTTTTACTGATCACATTCATTTTGAAATTTCACACAACATTAAATTATAGCAGGGTATTTTAAAATGGTTTATCACAAAGGAGAAAAGACTAAAAAAGAAATCTTACTGACTCATGGAGATACAAGTAATACTATAGCCCAGTCATGACACTGAGGATGCAAGGCTGTTTTGACAGTAATTAAGTGTGAAAGTGACCTGTGAAATGGGAAGTAACTTCTCTTTTGTTTAGGGCTAACAAAATCCAGAAATCAGTTATTTACTGTTCAACACAGAATTAATACCTCAGTATCTGTGAAGTAGGAATACGTTGGAGAAAAGCACCAGGTGCCTTTGGAAAGAGGATCCTTGCCAAATCTGAAAGATAGGCACTTGAAATCTCCCCCTGCCATTCTTTTCTCCTTGTATCATCAATTTCATCTCCCTCCCAAAAAGCCTGGTTTAGAGAAAGATCTGAAATAATTAACTTATACCAGAGTGTAAAATCTAAGTACAGGTGCTCCTTCTTCAGGGACATGAGCAATTTCAATCTTCTCCACAATTGAGGAACGAATGGTTCAATTTAGAACTGGGTTTGGTTTCCAGTTTTGCTACCTACCTTCTATGTGACCCGTGGACCACTTAACCTCCACGAGCCTCAGTTTTCTAGTCTACAAATGGGGGGTGATGGTAGTAATGAATACTGTCTTTATGTCAAAGTCGTATGGATTAAATTAACTCAACATCTTTTTACTGAATGCCTACTGAATTGCCAGGCACTGTTATAGGTGCCAGGAATTTAGGAGTGACATCAAGATAGACAAAGTCCCTATTCTCACGGAGTTTACATGCTAACCGAAGAAAGGGAAACATAATAAACCCTTAGACAGAGAAATATATTATGCCAGGAGGGAGAAGTGCTATGGAGAAAAATCAAGTATGGTGGCTGTGATGGGGAACTTTATGGGGAGCAGAAGGTGGTTAGGAGTTGTCACACCAGAGATTCTCTAAAAAGGTAACATTTGAGCAGACACACCTGAAGGGAAAAATGGAGTGAGCCACGAGAATTTTAGGCAGAGGAAAACAATGAAAGCAGAAGGAAGAGCAAATGGAAAGTCTCTGTGGAAGGAACATGCTTAGAGTACCTGAGTCAAGAGTGACAGTGATTTTGAAAATATATTGTGAACAGGGTTTTGCGTGTTTTTATTCAGTGAGCTGGGAACCGTTGAAAAGCTTTAGGCAAAGAATGGACGTATCTGACTTATATTATAAAAGGACCATTTGGTATAGGGGTGTATACTGCAGAACGGATAAGGCAGAAGCAGAAGACAAGACAGGAGACTTCCATAATAATTTGGGGAAAGGGAGCAGTTGATGGTGGCTTGGGCCAGAGTGTTCGTTACTAGGGAGGGGTGATGAGAAATGGTTAGATTCTAGGTTCATTTTGAATATTTATCTTGAGCCAGTGAACCTGGGTCTGGCTAGGCTGTGCAAGTTTTTAACTTTAGCCACTAGAAAAATGGAATTCTCATGTATTGAGAGGGGGAAGCCTGCAGGAGCTGGTTTGGCAGGAGTGGGATGGGGTTGCACAATCAACAGTTCATTTTTGGACCAATTAAGTTTGAGGAGACTGTTGGGTGTTAAAATGGAGATGCCAAAAAGGCAATTCAATAAGTATGAAAGCACTTAATCTACAGCCAGGCTTCATATGAATGTATGAACTCAGGTTAAACAAGTTAATTCATGTTACTCCAGGACAACTGTGTACTCTACCCCCAAGGCAGAGCAAATGAGTGAGAAGTTGCGTTTACACATGCAAACCACTGCTCTTTCTGAAAATCCTGAGACATGTCATCAACTTTCATCTTTGAGCAACAGCAGAAATAGAAACAACAATAAAAACAAGTAAATAATAACAACCTAATTCGGATAAAAAGAACTCCTTGTTGAACTTTAGTTACAGATGTCTCTCTGGCATTTAAATGCTGAATATCACTGCTTACTGTAATTAGCTTTTTTATTCATGATTAGCCTTGACCTGTCAATTTAAGGTTAAAATCTAATGAGGATAATAAAATAAAAATTTTGAAAATCTGATGGCCCTAAATTACCTATTTCACCGTCTGAAAGCAAGTTAAGACCTTTCCTATTTAATGACATTTCATTAGTAAGCAATTCACGGTTAGATTTTATAAAAAAATAAAACAAAACCATAAAACATAAAATATACTATTCTGAAGTGATCTCTAAGATTTATTTTTAAATCTATCTAATAAAATTTGTAATGAAAAAACAAACTATATTAAATAAGCTTTTGGATATTAATATTAGAGCTTTCTTTTTCTCACACAAATACTTCTACATATGTATGTTAAGTTTTTAAACATTTTAGGCACAAATGTTATTATTCCTTTTTGGAAAATGCCTACTGGCATATACCATCTTGTCATTACCAAAGAAAATAATGTTTTCCAGTAATAGATATGAACAATGAGAGCAGGTTTGACTTGTACGTGGGCTGCCTGTAATACTAAAATAACAAACATATTTCATTTTCCTACCTAACTACTCTTAAATCTGTTTAAAATGCCCACTTAATGGGCACCTGGGTGGCTCAGTCGGTTAAGTATCTGCCTTGGCTCACATCATGATCCTGGGGTCCTGGGATCAATCCCCATGTCAGGCTCCCTGCTCAGCGGGGAGCCTGCTTCTCCCCCTCCCTCTATCCCTCTCCCCAGCTCGTGCATGCAGGCTCTCTTCTCCCCCCACAAATAAATGAATAAAATCTTAAAAAAAAAAAAAAAAAAAAGCTCAGTAATTTGTTTATAAACTATCTAGATCCACAGGCAGAAAAAGCTGAATTATGAATAGGCTACCTCTATGCATTTCTACTGTAAAAACAAAGATCTACCTGTTACCTAATGTGACTTAGTTTGCATGTACGTCATTAGAATCTCTGAGACACAAAATAGCAGATCCCAGTGTCACAATATTTTCAAAGTGTTTTTAGTAGAAAAAATAACATATAAATAAAACATATTCTATTATTTTGCTTCTGATTTTTTTCAAGTATGCTTACTAATTTTATTTGGTGTGTAACTTTCTAAGAAAAAACAATTTCATATTATTCACAAGAAGAGAAATAACTGGGACAATGGTATATGTGAAAACTTCCACATCTCGTTGGTAGTCATATAAATATAAATTAAAGCAACCATGAAATATTACTTTTCATCTACTGGGTTGGCAAAGATTAAAAAGGACTAGAATCCTCAGAGCTGAGCAGAGTGAAGGGAAGTACTGTATTATCACTATGTTGATGGCCATGATGTCAACTGATAAACTTTTCTGGAGGGCAACTTGTCAACCTTTAACAACACTCTACAAGTATGTATAAACCCATCTACTCAGAAGTTCCATGTCAACACATTTAGCCTCAGGAAATAATTATGCAAGTATACAAAATATGTAATTAAAAGGATGTTCATCACATCACTGATAACAAAAATACTGGCAATAGCTTATGTCCAATAATAGGAAATTAAATTTGGTATATTTACACAATGGAATACTGTGGAACCTCAATAATTCTAATGCAGTTATATGTTTATTGGAAAATAAAGAGTAGTGTTGGGTGAAAATAGAATATTAGGGAAAAAGTAATTCTAAAACCAGGGGGAATATGGCCCAGTATTTATGTATATTATTCGTGTGTATGCATACAGTATATTTTAACACAGAGAACAAAATCTCAAAAGAAGGGCACCTGGGTGGCTCAGTTGGTTAAGTGACTGCCTTTGGCTCAGGTCATGATCCTGGAGTCCCAGGATCTCGTCCCGCATCAGGCTCCCTGCTTGGCGGGGAGTCTGCTTCTCCCTCTGACCCTCCTCCTTCTCATGCTCTCTTTCATTCTCTCTCTCAGATAAATAAATAAAATCTTAAAAAAAAAAAAAAATCTCAAAAGAGATAGACAAAATGGCATGAATAATTAATTTTGGGGTTAGGATTATAAGTAATTAAAAATTTTCCTTTTTGTTTATCTCCAATTACTTTTTATTCTATCACAAATATGTAGATTTTGTAGAGTTAAAAACATTAAAGTATTGGGGTGCCTGGGTGGCTCAGTCGTTAAGCATCTGCCTTCGGATCAGGTCGTGGCCCCAGAGTCCTGGGATTAAGCCCCGCATAGGGCTCCCTGCTCAGCAGGAAGCCTGCTTCTCCCTCTCCCCCTGCTTGTGTTCCCTCTCTCGCTATGTCTTCCTCTGTCAAATAAATAAATCTTAAAAAAACCCCAAAACATTAAAATATTTACACATTAAACTTAGAAAAAAGTGTAGGTTTTGAGCACAGGAGTAATTATCTGTAATATGAATAAGAATATGTAATCCCCAAAAAGATATAAAGCAATTTCTACTTTACAAATAAATAGATATTTGAATTAGAACACTAAAATATCTATCAACACTGAAAGAAATACAGTATCAAAAAACTTTGGGATATACCAGTAATTTATTATGCTTTTGTTTTTTGGCCATAATATGTTACTCCTAGACAATTTCATTAAATGAATATTTTCCCTGAGAAATAATATTATCATTGATGGTTAAATATTCACCTGAAGACCTGGCATCAGATACTTTAGACACAGTTAACAATGTCATACAAATACAACTCCTGTAGATTTAGTAAAAAGAGGCATAAACATATTGATTATATAAGAAAATCAATGTGCTAAGAATTGTACTAAGATACAGCACTTGCAAGTATAACAAGTACTTGACCTATTTAAAACTAGTATACTAAATTTAGTGAACATTACATACTCAATTAAAAATTGTTTTCCTTGCCTTATTAAAATTTAGATGAATTTTGGAAGAAATTATTGGAATAGTTCATCTGATTTTGAAAAATTAGCTAGTGGAGTGTGGGATATTCAAACTAATGAAGTCCTATTCCCAAAAAGTTCCTATGGCTTGAAGAGACATCCAAATCACTTCACTGACATTTACGTGATATATTGGAGCACTACATATTTATTTACTTTTTCACATTTTAAGTCATAGAGGTTTATTTATTGATATTTTTAAACTGATAAACGTGGTGAAATGGTTTATATGTTAAATTATTTAATCTGAGCATGACAGCATTTAAAATCCTCACTAAGGATTCCAAGTGTAAGAGTTTGGGAAAAGTCATCTCAGTTTTGGTATAGGGGTGTACCCATTATGCTATACACTAATTTTATGGTATGGATATCTGATAACCATTAGATAGCCAATCAAATGTATTTGTGAACCTCTGGTCTCACCAATAATTCTAACACCTACTGTTATCCAGGTTCATTCTTCAGAGCACTGGGAAATGTTTCATTAAAATATGTGGCTAAGGTTGAGGAAAAGGACGAGGGTAACAGAGAAAAAAACAAAACAAAAACAGGACAATTCTAAATGCAGCCTATTTAGAATAATAGGAGATTAGAAAGGCACAGACATGGTACTTCAAAAGTATTAATAAAAAATGCCTTTGTTTTAGTTAACAGCTTCCAAGACACTCACAAACTTTCCCCCACTTAGAAGAGCATATCTGCCTACAAAATTTGGCTTCTAAAATTGATAAATTAGGTGGTGATTATTTGCTTTCAAAAACTTCCCGCAGGTTTCTAATAAATGTGCGTTTAAATTGTGATTTGAGTTACCAAAATTAAACTTTTCCTTTGTCCTAAGAGATTGTTTATTCAAATTCATTCAGTGGAGGAACTTATTTTTTTCTGGAACTATTCCTGACAGGTACTAATTCTGCTTTTTTTTAAACAGAAATATTGGCCAGTATTTACTCTGAGTAAAAGGAAGCCCACTGTCTCATACATAGAGCTATTCAAAAGCACACTATGCCTCTGTGGGTCAGATTTTCCTCATAAGAATTAACAACTACTTCCCAGTAACTGACACCCTCCTACTTCTATTTTTGTTCCATCCAGCCATCCAAAAATAAGGCCTAAATCCTAACCCACACCATAGTTCCTAAAACATCCGAGAACAGATATCACATTCCTCCTACGTCCTATTCTTACTAGCGAACATCTCCAGGTTAACGGTGTATAATTCAGTGGAAAGTACATGGTCTGTGAAGTCGGAAATCAGTAAATTCTTGGTTCTCTATTATTGGAAACCTCTCTAAGCCTCATTTAAGTTTTCTCATCTGTGAAAGGGAAAACCCAAGCCTTAGTAGGGTGTTTTAGAAAAGAAATGAGTTGGCACAACTGATATCCACTGTAGTGTTTTACCCAGTGAAGAAGTTCAAGAATGTAGATGACTCTCTCCCCAGTTTATTCTTGTTTGTTCTCAAAACGAAGAACTTAGGGGTGACTGAGGCACTCCAGATATAGTGTGAATGGTTCAGAGTTCCAAGGATTGTACTCCTAAAAATGTTTCCTTAAGGCTTCAAGAACCTTAAGTTCCCACAGAATTGTAGTCAGCCAAAAGCCCACAAATTTTATTTATATGAAAATAAAGTAGGTTTCTCCTTCATGCATCATCATTTCTTTCTGATTGTCACTGAACACATTTAGCTATGTTAAATTCCATCTTGTTTTGGACCATCCTTTCAGTCCATTGAGGCCTTTTTGGAAACTGAGTTATTCTATCTAATCTATTAGAGCTCCCTTCTAGTTTTAATCTACACATTTCTGTCATGCAGAACTTGGATAAGCCCACACATTTTCTGAGATGTGTATTTCAGATGTACAGAGCAGCCTATTCCAAACTCACAAGCAGCACCAACTGCCTGATCTGAATGGTCCCTCCCCTTCCCCACTCTGTATTTCCTTTACTGAAGAGGCTGTCAGAGATAGGTCCTCACATCACTAGCAGTGCAGTTAGTACTCCAGGTGATTTATGGGCTGGTCCCAAGTAGAATGAAAGACAAAAGGTTCCCATCCAGTGAAAGGAGAAAATAAATATTAGATGTACTATGGCTTCATCCCTGAAAACCAACTTAATGCAGGTATGGGTGATCACCAGTGCCACCAGCTCTGTCAGCTTGGGTAAAATGTACCATGTAATGTGGAAAGGAACATGGGCTTTGGAGTCAGACTTCCTGGGTTCAAATACTGACACTACTATTTGCTTGCTGTGTAATGCTGGGAAAGTTACTTAGTTTCTCCGTGCCTTGCTTTCTTCTTTGGTAAAATTATAGTTATTGCTTTTGCTTTCGTAACAAAACAATATCCAAGCGTCGGAAAGGAAGGAAGAAAGGAAGAGAGGGGGACAAAAGAGAGGGAGGGTAAGAGGGAGGGAGGGGACTTACAGAAATTCATGCTAAAGGTATAGTCCTATTTTTGCTTTTCTAAAACTGTCCCTTCCAACCTACAACCCAAGCAAGTTTTATTTCCCTCTGCACTGCGAGGTTAAAGTCAGGCCAAATGAGAATTTTTTCTTGGTGGCCAATGCAGAGAGTCACTGTCCTTAGGGTCTTTTCCCTTCCAAAGTGGAGAATAAATTTAAACTCATCAAATGACTGAATTACAGGCAGTAGAAAGGAATGCAAAGAATTCTTAAAGTATATAATCTTGTTTTAAATAAGTGTAAATTCCCCTATGGTTCATTAATTAGTCATTTATAATCAACTTTTACAAATACTTTTTCACTAAATGTTCTTGGCATCACTCTTAAGTCTTTGTAGGTCACACTTTCCCTCCTAGTGCATGTATACTTCATGTGAACAGCCGAACCGTGGAGGCATCAACACTCCATAGCTGGTGCCCTGAGACCTGCCTTAGTGCTGGCTCCCTCCGCATTTAGTCTGGCTCCTGGGCTTGGCTCTGGCTCCAGCTTCAGCCAAGTCTGGTTTTCTGGGTTGCAGGGCTAGTGTAGGCCCATTCTCCCTCACCTAGCTCCACCCATAATGGGCTGTTTTATGTTCCATTACAACATAAACCACAGAAAGGAGACACTGAGAAAGGATGAGAAAAAGCAATGAAATATGAGTAAGGGGATGGGGTAGGGAAATAGCCTATAATTTTCCACATTCTGTTTCCTTTTACATACAATTAGCCCTGGGAAGTTGTCTATGTTAACAGAATAGACATGCATTCCTAGATATGTATATTTAAGAATATGTATATGTATATACATATACAACAATACATATTGCTAAAAATGGATGAACACTTCATACTGACCTTAGGGGGTTTAAACGGATAGTCTGGTGAAAAGGTAATGTCAAGAAAGAACACCCCTCCTTCATAGACAGATCCTGGGGGTCCCAATATAGTTGACCTCCATTCATAAATGTTGTCTCCTTTGGGTCCAGCACTGAAATAAGACATACAAATGAAATGTGCTTAGAGATTATGTAAACCCTGGAATTTAAAAAATTCTATTTATGGTAACAATAAATTGAGCAATTCCACAAAAACATAACAAATCAGGTAATTCTATATGATGATTCATTTGTCAATATCATCAATACTCTATAAAGAAAAGATGTTGGTATTACTTAAAAAACAGAACAAGGAAGATTCTGTCTTGCCATTCACAACTCTATACCTACTGAACAAAAGATTCCTAGGACCAAAGACCAGAGGAAGGAGCACAAATATTTAATAAAGCATGAAATTATTTGTGAGATCCTGAAAAAGATGATAACAGTCATAGGGTGAAAGAGACAAATTTCGAAGACAGAGGGGCCATTAGAGAAAAAAAGTGTAATAAAAAGTAGTCTAATTCCTTTGTTAACAACTGAGAATACAAATGAGGCTCATGGATATCAGTAAATGCTCATCATTCATAAAACTCAGCTCAAGTATCATATCCCATCTCAAGCTTCCTCTTTTCTCTTTCCAGCCAAAGAATCTCTGTCCCCTCAACCCCCATGTATCATAAATAGTGTGGTCTATAGAAAACAAGATGTATTATTTCATTTTATAACCATGTTTTTAATTAAAAATTTTTTTTAGAGTAAGATCTTTGCCCAATATGGGGCTTGAACTCGCAACCCCAAGATCAAGAATCACATGCTCTATCAACTGAGCTGGCCAGGAATCCCCTATAACTGTTTTTAAGTGTTTACTTTTCTGTCCCTCCCTAAAAGTTCCCTGAGGAATAGATTTTTGCTTTGTCTTAGGGCCTAGTAAGTACATGTTTGTTTGATGATGATGGATTAATAGGAAAGCAAGTGAAGCCACATGACTACTAGTAGTAAACATCTGTCTCTGAGTCTCAGACAAACTCACTGAGGAAAATAAGGCCCACATGAGTCAACTGAATTATAATCTCTCAAGTGAACAGAAGGGCAAATAAGATTATAATTTAGCTTTTCAGTGTTTTTTTGCTATATCAAGCTAATACCTGCATCTAATAGCCATAAATTACCCTTATACCCTATAGCAAAGTGGGCAGCCCTTTGGGGAAGATTTTATTGTCAACAAAAATTTAGCTACTACTCTTATTTTGAAATTAGTTTATATCTACAAAAACCTCACTGTTAAGCAGTATATCAAAAAAGCATGCATCTTAACTAAGTTGGGATATATTCTGGGAATGCAAGGATAGTTTAATAATAGAAAATTATTAATGTAATTTACCTAAGAGATTAAAGTTGAAAAAAATGGATAATCTCAATGGGTGCAGGAAAAGCACTCAATAGGCTTAATAATAGCCATTCATGATAATAAAAATTTTTTTAGCAAAACTGGAATAGATGGAAACTTCTTTAACCTGATAAATAGCATTTACCAAAAAACTACCAGCAACTAATATATTCAGTGACAAAATATCAAAAGCACACCCTTTAAAATTGAAGAACAATATAAGGATGCCCACTATATGTACTTCTAATCATTCGTGCACTAGTAATCATATTCATCAAGGTATGAAAGACACAAGGAAGGAAAAAACAAAAGGTATAGATTGGGATGGAAAAAATAAAACTGTGAGCATTTGCAGAATTTATGTACACAGAAAAATCTATACACAATTTATTAAACTTAATAAAAGAGTTTACAAAGTGGTTAGATTTAAGATCAACATAAAAAATCAACTGCATTTCAACACACCAACAAAATTAGAAAATATATTTTAAAATATTTTTATAGTATTAAAAATAACAAAAAACCTATGAATAAATTTCATAAAAATATATAAGATTTTAATGGAGGAAATTATAAAATTTATTGAAATACAAAGAGAATTAAATAAATGGAGAGAGATACCAAGTTTATGAGTAGGGAGACCCAGCATCCTACAGATGTCAATTTTCCCCAAATTGATCCAATGCAATTCCATTCAAAAGTCTAACAGTTATGTAAAAAAATGAAACTTGACAACTTGATTCTAAAATGTGTTTGGAAGCTCAAAGAAATCCCTCAAACTTTTCCACATACTTACACGAATCTGATATATGTCAGAAGTAATGGGGCTAAGAAAACAGTTTTTGTATATGGCAAATAGAGAAACTGGATTTCTACTTCAATAAACATACAAACCTTTGTTGTAGATGGATTAAGCACGTCAATGCAAAAGTCGGAAGTTTTAGAGGTTGCCTAAAGAGACTGACAAGCCACAAACCAGGAAAGATGTTTGGATCACATAAAACTGACACAATTCTAGTGTCCAGAGTATACGAATTCCTATGAATCAATAAGAAAAAGACTAGCAATCCCTTAGAAAAGACATAAATAGGCATTTCCAGAAAGAAGAAACATAAATGGCCAAAAGACGTATGAAAAATATCCAATCTCATTAAAATCAGGGAAATGAAACTTAAAATTAGAGTTCAATATTATTTTACACAATGTATAGGCAAAGATAAATGCGTGACAAAACCAAGTGCTGATGAGGATGTGGAAAAACAAGAACTATACATTGCTGAAGAGTGTTCAATCACTTTGGGTAAGAATGTGGACTTATTTAGTTAAGCTGAATCTATATACTCCTATATTACAACATTTCAATTGCACTCCTAGGTACATACCCCAGAGAAACTTTTACACCTGTGCACCAGAAAACATATACAAGAATGTTCATGGAAGCACTATTTTTAATAGGAAAACTGGAAACAATACAAATGTCTACTGACAGAAAAAGGAATAAATTTACCCAAAGGAATACAACACAACAGTGAAAACATACTGATTAACATGGATAAATCTTAAAAGTGTCATATTGAATAAAAAAGCAAGTCTAAAGGAATATATACAGTATGATACTATTTTCACCAAGTTTGAAAACAAGCAAACAAGAAAATACATTGTTGAGGACACAAACATATATGATAAGCAAGAAAATGAATGAGAACAAAGCTCAAAAGAGTGTTTCCTGGGTAGAATCAGATGGTGGAGTAGCACACAGGAGCTTCAATGGTTCTGGTGATGTTCCACTTTTCAGTATATATGGTGGATTCAGGAGTTACCTGTTTTACTATAGGTCTCATAACTTATTTATGTGTTAGATATGTTCTTATATATGTACCAAGTTTTCACATTAAGAACAATGATGTCCCAAAAGTCTACTAAAATGCTATATGAGGAAAGCAAGTTTGCAGCATATGTACAGTGTGATCTTATTATATAAACTAGAAATATAAAATAGTATTTTATATTGTTTATGGATACATATCTATGTCAAAGTCTTTGAAGAAATGAACTGGAAAGATAGGCCTAAATTCATGACAGTGGTTGTGCAGGGAACAGGAGAAAAGAGGAATAGGGTGATGGGATAGCTCTGAAGATAGGGAACGAAGAAAAGTTCAATTTTATCTCTAGTTTTGATCTCTCTTATTTAAAAAGGATGAAGTAAAAAAAAAAATCATAGCCAAGTTTATTGCAAAGTGCTGAAATATACTGAGAAGCAGAGCAAGGGGCCAGAGTATAACATTCCTGCTGCATGTTCCTCTCGACCTAACCTTTCCTGAAGCTGACAGTGAGGTACAGACAGAATACAGTCAGATGACAACAAAGCTTTGGCAACAATAGCCCCTTGTTGCCAGACAAACTCACTTATTCAGATGAATAATACACATGGTTACGCCCTGAGCTATAATTAGACCCAATATGAATAGATAAGTTTATCAAAAGGAAGAACTTAAAAGTAGAGTAAATTATAGGTTTGTAGTTACAACATTACTTCAAGGTAGATGAAGAAATTTAATTTAAAAAATACACACAGTGAGAACACGGCTATGAAACAATGTGCATAGACATGTTTCCCAAATACCAAGATATAATTTCTCTGAGTCACTTTGAGAAATTTTAAGATGACCTTCCAAGAATGGTCATCACAGTTAATTATATAATTTAGGCTGAGAAGTCACCAAATAGTGCCACCAAGGAAGGGACTCAGAAATAGAAGTCAAGAGATATCTCACAAAAGCAGGCAATGCCTGTAAATTATTTACATTCAATTAGTGCTCGTTTTAAATTTTATTTGGCTCTCAGTGAGAAAACCATATTTTATTAGTTCTCTGAAATCAGTCACCTATCTATCTTGTTATCAACAATGGATTAAATAACACAGCTAACATCACTCTGAGTTGGTTTATTTTTAATTTTTTTAATTTTTTTTAAAGATTTAATTTATTTATTTATTTGACAGAGAGACACAGCGAGAGAGGGAACACAAGCAGAGAGGGAGAAGCAGGCTTCCCCGCAGTGCAGGGAGCCCGATGTGGGGCTCGATCCCAGGACCCTGGGATCACGACCTGAGCCGAAGGCAGACACTTAAAGACTGAGCCACCCAGGCGCCCCTCTGAGTTGGTTTATACTGTCCAAATGCGCCTTTAAAAAAAAATACTAGTAGTAACAAACTATCTTGAACACAGACTGGTGTTTTAAAATGCATCTAAAACTTATAATACTTCTCTAATATATACAGATTAAGTCTCAGCAGTCTGGCCTCCTCTATCATCTTACAAGGGGCATGTCTACACCACTTGCGGTTCCAAAGCTTAGAGCAGTGGTTCCTGAACTACACAGCCCTTTGTCCCACTCCCATTTTGATATGTTTCAGTTGAGAAATCCTGGAATAAAAGCACAGAATTGTGTTGTACAATACAGTAGCCATGTGGCTACTGAGCACTTGAAATGTGGCTACTTATTCACATATGCTGTAACTGTAAAATATATACCGAATTTCAATGACAATGCAAAGGAAAGTAAAATACATCACTACTTTTTGTTAATTACATGTTGAAATAATAGTATTTGAGATACACTGAACTAAAAAGATATTAAAACTTACCACCTATTTCTTTTTATTTTTTAATGTGGCTCCTAGAAAATTTAAAATTACACAAGTGGCTCATATTGTATTTCTGTTAGACAATACTGTTCTAGAGCAGTGCTGTCTAATAAAACTTTCTGTGATAATGAACATGTTTTAGTTCTTATCCTTATTCGGTATGGTAATCACTAGCCACACGTGGCCTTCAGGCACTTGAAATGGAGCTGGTGAGAATGAGGAAGTGGATTTTCAATTTCATTTGATTTTAATGAATTTAAATCTAAATAGCTCCATGTAGCTAGTGGTCACATATATTGGGCAATAGAGATCTAGTAGCTCCAGTAGCCCATACTGACCAAATGAGTTTTTTTTAATTTTAATTTTTATTTATTTATTTATTTTTAAAGATTTTATTTATTTATTTGAGCCAGAGAGAATGAGATAGAGAGTACATGAGAAGGGGGAGGGTCAGAGGGAGAAGCAGGCTCCCTGCCAAGCAGGGAGCCCGATGCGGGACTCGATCCCGGGACTCCAGGATCATGACCTGAGCCGAAGGCAGTCGCTCAACCAACTGAGCCACCCAGGCGCCCGAGTTTTTTTTTTTTTTTTTTTTTTAATATGTCAGAATTATTTGGATTTATATAAAACAGAAGAATGAGCTTTTATATACTTTGGACCAAAAAAGTGAGAAGCCGAAGCTGCAGACCATCTTATATTTTCAATGATCACTTCCCCCTTAAGCTGACCAAATAAAAGTTAGTGCCGCAGACACGGGCACTATAGAACGATGATGAAGAACATGACTGGACTCTAAGCCAGACTTGCTTTTCTGAATCCTAGTCCTACCATGTAAGGCCTGTAGAGCCCTGGGTGAATATGTAATCTCCCCATATAATCTTTCAGTGTCTTAGTTTCCTCATCTACAAAATGAGGCAATTACAGCATGAACCTTGTGGAGTAAGTGAAGTTTTAGGAGAGCTTGGAAAATGGGGCCTGTAGTGGCTCAAATAGTATGCTTCCAAATGTCTGCTGCTATTCTAGGTGTTGTTACGCTTTGTGGATGATACAGAAATTCACCAACACACTCAAAAGATTAATTGCCTGGGGATTTTATAAGAAGGGTTTCAAGATCCCCGGACTAGAAAACAGGCTACCAAGACCCAGACATTAATAATCATTTTCACTACCACCATTATCACCATCATCATCCTGCAATCTAATCTTAGGGTATGTATTTAGATAGGGCAGAACTTTGGAAACCATCAGAAATCAAAGCTGCCACTTCCAGGAAATCCAATTTTGCATTGAATGGAATGTTTATTTAACATCAGGATTTTTAGGTATGTGGTTATTTAGCAATGTTTTCTTACTTGCAGTATTCTTAATGATCAATACCCTTAATTTTATTTTCAGATTTTATTTTTTAAAGAAGAAAGATAAACACAGCTAACAGTTACATTTCAAAATAAAATGCAATTAGATAAATCTATTAAAATGCAAATATCAGTTAGAAAATTACAAATTAGTTGTAACCAAAGTTGCCGCTTGGAGAAATTCTGTTAGAGAATCAACCTTGTAAACTGTGTTCAGCTTTTTTTTTTTTTTTTTTAAAGATTTTATTTATTTGACAGACAGAGAGACAGCGAGAGAGGGAACACAAGCAGGGGGAGTGGGAGAGGGAGAAGCAGGCTTCCCGCCGAGCAGGGAGCCCGATGCGGGGCTCGATCCCAGGACCCTGGGACCATGACCTGAGCCGAAGGCAGACGCTCAATGACTGAGCCACCCAGGCGCCCCTGTGTTCAGCTTTCTATGCTGCTGCCTACAGTGGATGAACACTTCTACACATATGAAATATTACACATGTACAATAAAAATGCTGAAAAGGACTAAGCACTCACTGTGTCTTTATTTAAGATCCTAAGATGTTTTAAATACATCTGAATACTTTCAATGTGCTGTGCCACCGCTGTGACTCTAAGACCAAGAGTTTTTGGCTGTGCCTGCTGCCTTTTCATTTAACATCGACTCTAAGATAGAAAAAGAGTAAGGCAGCTCAGGCAATGTAGGGATCTTGGCTCCAAAGGACAAGAAACGTGCCTTTGTAGAGAATCTCTGATGTGCCAACAATAACCTGAAATTGATGGGGACAGAATAGTGAAGAGAAGACAGTACGAGGGATTTCTCAGGAGCTCTGGAAATCTCTGCTTATCTGTCAGATTCCACATAGCTGAATTCATCCCTTTCAGTGATGAGCACAATGTTCACAGGCAAATGACATGCTGCACATATGTCCAAAGTCCCTTTGAGAGTGAACAGCTGCAGGAATCTTGAGCTTTCTGCTTATAACACAATAATGTGTGTTTCTCTAATGTCAAACTGGAAGGAAAGAATAGTCCCATCCTTTAAAAAAATACAAAAGCAAGGCCAGACCAGTTACAGATAAGGACAGTAGGAAAAGCAGCTAAAGAGGGGAAATACCACCACTATATGAATGAAATGAGAAAAAACATGTGGAAGTGGGGAGATGCAAGGGGGAAAATGTTTTCAGACTTTTCTCAAGGCCATGAGCTGACCTAATTGTTGCTAAATCCAACAGTGCCTTTTGTTTTCATTTTATTGAAACTGTAGCTTCTACTCCCTGATTCCTAAAAAACTCTCTTCCCCAGGTATCTCTCCAAGAGTCTCTCTCTACACTTTAGGGTAACTTCTCCAATTCTTTTGTCCTCTTCAGTAACATCTCTTCAATGTCTGCTTTCCTAGGGGTTCTACCCTCAGTTACCTTGTTTCTTCATCTTCATTCTAGGTATGTTATTATCTGCCTCTGACAACCTATCTAACACTGATGGAACCTCTAACCGGGCAGGAAACCCAAGAGTCATCCTTGACTATGCTTCCTTCCTCCTTCTCTTCTCTTAATTCCCCAAAGTCTACAGAAGCTATCTCTATAATCTGTCTACTGGCTGCATTAGCTCTCACTTAGTTGGCACCAACATGCTATTTCCCTACCTCCAGTCTTGCTTTCCTTCAATCCATCCACCAAACTGCAGTTGGGCAATTTCCAGAAAATCCTTTAAATGGGATCTTCTGTTTTTCTGCTTTCTCTGACTTCTTAATACCTTCAAGATCAGGCCCAAATTCCTTTGAAGCATACAAAGTCTTTCAAAAAGATCTGCCTCCAGCTGACCTCTCTGGCCTCATCCCTTGCCACTCCCCTTTCCTCCAGCTCCATTCTCCAGTCATATTGGACCTACTTATAAAACTTTCAAGGGAGCTGGACTTTTTTTTTTGTCTCCTGGCTTTGGATAAGATTCTCTGTAGGTCTGACCATTCTATTTGTCCTTTAGGCCTCAATTTAGCTACATTCTCCTTGGGGACATCTCCTTTACCCTCAAAGGCTAAGTACTCCTTTGGAAGTGGTAACATCCTATGTATACACAGCATTATAAAGTCATTTATGGGACCTTTAATACTTGGAAAAGAAGAAATCTTAAGAAACAGCATTATTTGGGTCATAGGAAAAAAAGAATTCATTCTGATAGTGAAAAAAAAAAAAATCCCCTATAGCTAAGAGGGTATTGAGAAAATAGGCCAGGATTATAGCTCTTGAGAGGGCAAATGAAGAATGGTATTTCATAAACTCCTGAGGTCTCCTATATTTGTATGTAGTAATTTTTTTTTTTTTGAAGACCAGTAACACCAAAGTCTACCACATTTTAAGAGATTAGGATACAACAGTGGTGATAGAAAAGATCCCTTTTGTATACTAAGTTCTAAGCAGAACTGAATGATTAATATTTTCTCCTTCATATATTTTTCTTTCCAGTTCTTAGCAGTCTGGTCCTTATTCTTGACATATTTCAAGAAAAAGAATTATTTTATACTTTTTATCAATGAGTGCTTAATTAAGGAGAAGGATCTCTGTCCTCAATCACACTTTCCAGATTTGAGATGTGAAAAACAAAACAAAACAAAACAAGATTTCAGTTGACTGTAGATATCTTTTACCAAATTGTACTTTAAAGTCACTACTGTTATATAATTTGTATCCATGTTAAGAGGGTCAACAACCTAGCAGAGACGAAAAAACTGGAGAAAAACAGGTTTTTAAACAAAATAAAATTAGCTTAATAATCACAGTACTTCCTTTTCCCAGGGAAGGCAGTAGCTAATAAGATAGCGTCCTTAGTGAGTAAAACTAGCCCTCTGTAAGTTACTGAGAAACAATGACTGACTCAGTGACTTGATGACACCTTAGGCTTCTTTCTATATTATGTGTATGGTATGTGGGTGGGTGGCTGTGTGTATTTTATTTTCCCAATGTGTGATATATTGCAGTGAGTATGCAACTGCGCAACAGACTTAAAATTTTAAGACATAGCTGTATGAAATAATGAGCAAGGAGAAACAGAGAAATTGAGAAGCAGGAAGGAAGACCACAGGGAAAAACTGCCTATGGTTCCTTTTCCTCTCAAGCTGCATTTTTATAAGACACATTCACTTATAAGGACAAAGACAGTCACAGTCAAAAAGAACCAAATCTTATTTTATATATGTGGGTTGTTAGAAATAAGGTTACAATTATAAAGACTTGGGAGAACATCTAGTTCAACTTTTCTTTGTAACACAGAAGAAGCAGAAGCATTAGAACTGGACTGGAGGGTGCCTGGGTGGCTCAGATGGTTAAGCGTCTGCCTTCGGCTCAGGTCATGATCTCAGGGTCCTGGGATCGAGTCCCGCATCGGGCTTCCTGCTCAGCGGGGAGCCTGCTTCTCCCTCTGCCTCTCTCTCTCTCTGTCTCTTATGAATAAATAAATAAAATCTTTAAAAAAAAAAAAAAAAAAAGAACTGGACTGGAATTTCACTGAGTTAGACAACTAGGCATAAAATCAATCTTAAAATACTTAAATTACTGAATTATTACTTAAAATACTGAATGATAGGATTTTTAATCCTTTAGTTAGCTGAAAGGATTCTAGAAATAAGTTAATCAAGTTGTTTGCAGCCTTTTTTTTTTTTTCTTTTTCAACATCTCCTCTTCTTTTAGAAAAAATTACCTCCTTCAGAAGTGATTCTTGGCATGTCTTTGGTGGGGGATGATAATTCCAAAAAATGAAAAAGCTCCTCTCCCACTGAAAATCATTTCTATCAAAGCCTTCATTTCAAAACTGGTAAGTTTCTACAAAGTGAAGTGCTTTGCTCAAGACCACACCCATAGAAGAAAACCTGAGCCCTCTGATCCTAAGGAGAGGCTCTTACTGTTTTACAACCACTATCAACTTAGAAAGGAAGACTCAACTGGAAAAACTATATAGTTACCATTATGATGAACTGCCCGGTGTAAGACAGGAGACCAGAGATTGACACTAACACCTGGGTTTTCTTTTATCTTTTTATCCTGGGCACGTTTCAAGGACTAGATTTAGGTTTGGTGAAAAGCCATTTTTATTTTAGCTACCCAATTCTTCTTCTTCTTCTTTTTTTTTTTTTTTAGCTTTTCAAACTAGAAATACTGATCTTATGCTACTCTTTCCATTTCTTTAGCAAGCATACCACTTCTTGCAACTGCTTTTGTTGCCCACCTCCCACCCTGATGCTTGTGCCTTTTCTCTATTCTGCATAAGAGATGAAAGGTCGCAAGGTACTCAGGATTTCCAGGGCTAGCCTCTCTTATCTGCACTGTAAGAACAATACCGGCATGTGAGCTAGCCAATGTAGCAGGTAATATTTCTTTATTATTTAAAATTTTGCCCCATGCACATGTTAGATAGGAAGGCTGTACAGCTTTAACATGTCTATTGATCTTATCTGCAGGTTAAATAAGCTTTTGACAAGAGTGTAAGCCACTGTTGCCCTACACAGTTCTGAGGAAGCCAAATCCTTCCCAAAATTCTTTAGTTCTCAAAAATGTTACTATTCACAGAGGGCAGAATGTAAAGTTCCCTGGTATCATTCCAAATGCAGCTTTATTGTTTTCTAACATTTATAATACTGTGTCAAAGTAAAAATTCCATTTGAAAGTTACCAAGGGGCAGATCTTAGCGACAGTTAACTATTCCTAGTATAGTTAAGGTTTATCTGTTTATTTGTATAGAGTTATTATCAAGGCAATTTGTTTTCCAAGTAGATTAAATACCTCCAATATACTCAATACACTTTTCATTGGCTGAGAACATTTTTTGTTTTTGTATAGGAAAATGGTAAACAATAATTTCTTCCTATGCCTAATTTATTCCCCAAAATACTGGCTGCGGTATCCTACAACCTGCATTTTTCTTTGTATCCCCGACATTGCTATCTGGCTCCAAGACCCACCATCACCGTTCTCTTCCAGCAGGTCAACTAAAAGGTCAATGGCAAAAGCAAACCGCACACACAGATACACAGTAAATGTCTGTTGAAAAATAATAAATAACCATCTTTTGTAAAACACTAGGCTATTAGTATAATAGTAAAGACAGTGGGCTTCAGATCAAGACAGCCAGGGGTTGTCCTGGCTCTGCCACTAACCGTGTGAATGAAAGCAAGTTATTTAGTCTCCTACTGTTCCTTTGCTTTTGAAAGGATGGCTCCCTCATAGAGTTGATGTGAGCATTAAATGAATTAATACATATAAACAGCTTAAAATAGTGCCTGGCCCATAGTAAGGGTTATAAAATTTATGCCATTAATATTATCAGGTAAGTGAGAAACTAGTAGGGCTGAATCAGGGTCCTGAAGCTCACCTCATCCTTTACTCCTGGACCCAAGACATGGAAATAAATTTAGGGGGTCTGACTTCCCTTTTCTGGACCTGCTGTATGACACCGTGTATACTAATGTCTCTGTCTCTCATGCTTCTCCCTACTCAATACTGAGCTCATGAAAGAAAGTGACAAGTGACTGCTAAGTCCCATCTTTCTTGGTTAATAATTCAGTAAAGAATAACTTCAGTTTTACATGTTCCATCCTATAACAACATCTTGAGACTGCACCAAGTCCAAATTCTCAGATGCTGTATAATAGTGGCTTTAAAATTCATTCTCTAGAGGCACCTGGGTGGCTCAGTCATTAAGCGTCTGCCTTCGGCTCAGGTCATGCTCCCAGGGTCCTGGGATTGAGCCCCGCATCGGGCTCCCTGCTCTGCGGGAAGCCTACTTCTCCCTCTCCCACTCCCCCTGCTTGTGTTCCCTCTCTCGCTGTATCTCTAGATATCTCAAATAAGTAAATGAAATCTTAAAAAAAATAAAATAAAAGGGAAGCAAATGAAAGGCTCTAGCAACATTTCGTTCCTCACAGTAACTGGAGGGGTGGAGCTATGACAGCACTTTCATATTGCCTAGTTGTCTAAGAACATTATGCTCTTGCTTTCATGAGAGATTTTGCAGTCTGCCCCTGTAAAACACTTATAGAAGTGACTCCCAGCACTCAACTTAGTGATTTAATATTATACAAAGTTCATTAGTCATGGTATCTACATCATTTTCTACAAAAGCTATTACCTTTCTGATTTCAGCCATTGCCTTCTCTCTCTGTAAGCAAAACACAGATTTTGCTGAAGATCTGCTATTTAAGAACCACCCATTTGTAGTATCCCGTAATAATTCCTGTCAGTGTAGGCTATCTTTGAGGGATTTAGTGGTTTTTGCTTTTTGCAGTGCTATAATGGTGGAAATAACTTATACTGCCCATCCCCATCTTACAGTGCCTGCTAATACGTAGGGTTGTTGGCTGCCAAGCAGATTTAATTTACCCACTTCTCAGCTTGCATTAACCTTTGAATAAAAAAGCACAGCTGAGGCTGCTGTAAGAAACAAACCCAGGAATGAATAATTAAAAACACCTCTTCAGCCTTGGAAAGACCAATTCCTAACATTTGGGGAGATTTAATTGTGACTGAAGCATTAAAAAGGCTAACTGTATTCTTTATAAACTGAAACAAATGCTAAGGACATAGTGTGACTACAATATATGTAGTATATGAAAAGCAAAGCTCTGAAAGCACCCAGTAATCAATTCAAATGAAAAAAGTAAGAGTAGTCTGATTCTAAAGAAAAACAATTACTCCTGAAGATGGTCACTCGTATTGTCTATATACAGAAAAAACTGCTACTACTTATAAAAAGCTATTATACATCTGATACAGGTGGACTGGCTGGAATAGCATTTGAAGGGATAGACATGTTACAGCTGAAACAAAAGATTGAGAATAGAACAGATTACAGGAAATCCCTATCTTCTTTGAATCTGTCAAGTGCTTATGACAGCTGGGATTCTTCTTTGCTTTTGATGGATTTAATTTTCCGTTGGGAACCCAAATCTAATGTAGCTGTCATATTATTTGTTAAGATCACTAAACAGTCATTACTATTTTATATACTTGCTAATACACTGTTAATATCTAATATCATATTTGAACCAAAGAGTACCCTCTTTAGCTATAAACAATTATCTGTTTCTAGACCTTCACCAAAGGGCAGGACATCTCCCTAAATCAAGGAGGACAGTTTCCTCCCATTACTTACTTTAAAGTATGTATGTTTAATTCTTCAAGTTAGGAAATTTTTCTTGCACTTAATTATATTTTGCTAAATTTAAGGTCTTTTCCTTTACCTCTGTTCAAAAAACCATTATTGTCAGTGCCCTTCTCCTATAGACCTTTTAATTACTGGGAATTAGGAAGGTAGAAGGAATTTTGTGGCTTTTAAAATGGCTTTAGTTTCATTTATGCTTCTTTTGGTTCTCTGAATCTTCTCTCATTTTTGGTCTATCTAACTAAAGATGACTTTTTGTACATAACAGGTAAAAGGGTGACCAAATGAGAACAGAATTGGATTTGCTATTTTGGTATAGACCAGCTTCTCATTTGGGAGAACAAGAATACTATTTTTTTGTTCTTGTAGGTTATATTCTTAATATTTTCCTGTATCACATCAATTTTTGATATAAGAAAAGTGTTGGCTTATACTGAACTTGTTTCCTGCTGGGATTGAAAATTTTACAGTTCTATTTGTAGTCACCACTGGAAAACAGTTCTCACTACTCTGGTTTCTTCTGAATGTCCCTATATTCTTGCTACCACCCTCAAATTGTCAGATATTTGTTTCAGTTTCCTTCGGTATTCAGTCTATTGTATTTTTCTCAGAGTTAGCCATTTTCTAACACTTGGTTTCATTCCAGCCCCAGCAAAATAAATGATCCCTATCCCTGGTTTCCCATAGGCCATGACTTCTGTCTCCGTGACAGCACTAACCTAGGCTATGTTGTTCTCAGCCTTCAGCAGACTGGAGTCCCTTGGGGGCAGGTACTATGTCTTACTCACCCTTGCATCCTTGTCAGCTACAATGGTATCTGGAACCCAGTACCTAAAAGAGCATTTTTGGATTCAATGTGATTTCACAAAGAATTGACACTTTTTTTTTTTTAATTTCTCCAAGAAGGACTTTGTTTTTTCTTTTTTTTTTTTTAAAAACAAACAAAAAAAAATGAAAAGGAAAAAAAATTTTTAATTAACATATAATGTATTATTTGTTTCAGGGGTCCAAGTCTGTGATTCATCAGTCTTACACAATTCATAGTGCTCACCAAGGAATTGACACTTTTAACAGTGACCAAAAAGGGTTGAGGGCAGAGTAGATACTTAATAAACATATGGTTAACTTTTGGGAGGGGATGGGATTATATTTTATTTTAAACCTTTTAATTTTAAATAAATTTTAAATCTATAGTAACATTGCAAAGGTAAATAGTATAGTCCTCATATACCTTATAGCCAGTTTCCTCTATTATTAACATTTTACATTAGTATGGTACATTTGTCAAAAGTAATGAGTCAAGATTGATATATTATTATTATTAAAGTCCTTAGTTTATTTAGATTTCCTTAGTTTTTATCTAATGTCCTTTTTCTGTTCCAGGATTCCATCCAGGATACCATATTGTTTAGTAGTTGTGCCTTTTTATGCTCCATTCTTTTTTTTTTTAAATACAGGCATACCTCATTTTATTATGCTTTGCTTTATAGCACTTTGCAGATACTACATTTTTTACAAATTTAAGGTCTCAAGTTAGTCAGCACCATTTTTTCCAATGGCATGTGCTCACTTCGTGTCTGAGTCACATTTTGGTAATTTTCCCAATATTTCAAACTTTCCCATTATTATTATATTTGTTATAGTGATCAGTGCTCTTTGATATTACTATTTTAGTTGTTTCGGGAGCACCATGACCACACCCATATGAGACAACACACTTAATCGATAAAAATTGCGTGTGTTCTTTTTTTTTTTTTAAAGATTTTATTTATTTGACAGAGAGATACTGAGAGAGCACAAGTAGGCAGCGTGGCAGGCAGAGGGAGAAGCAGGCTCTCCGCTGAGCAGGGAGCTGGACCTGGGAATCGATCCCAGGACCCCAGGATCATGACCTGAGCCGAAGGCAGCCGCTTAACCAACTGAGCCACCCAGGCGCCCAAAAACTGTGTGTTCTGAGTGGTCTATTGACTGGCCATTTTCTCTCTCCCTCTCTGTGGGCCTCCCTATTCCCTGAGACACAACAGTAATAAAATTAGGCCAATTAATAACCCTACAATGGCCTCTATGTG
Organism: Mirounga angustirostris; assembly: GCF_029215605.1. Taxonomy (NCBI): domain Eukaryota; kingdom Metazoa; phylum Chordata; class Mammalia; order Carnivora; family Phocidae; genus Mirounga; species Mirounga angustirostris. The sequence continues at coordinate 136,794,341 of NW_026991709.1, read as the reverse complement.
TTCACATAAAAGGAAGAGTTGCACATCTCTCACTTTAAATTAAAAGCTAGAAATGATTAAATTTAGTGAGGAAGGCATGTCGAAAGCTGAGACAGGTTGAAAGCCAGGCCTCCTGCAGAAAGCAGCCAAGTTGTGAGTGCAAAGGGAAAGTTCTTAAAGAAAATTAAAAGTGCTGGTCCAGTGAACACACGAATGATGACAAAGCAAAACAGCCCAATTGCTGATATGGAGAAAGTTTTAGTGGTCCAGATAGAGGATCAAACCAGCCACAACCTTCTATTAAGCCAAAGCCTAGTCCAGAGCAAGGCTGTAACTCTCTTCAGTTGAGAGAGGGGAGGAAGCTGCAGAAGAAAAGTTGGACGCTAGCAGAGGTTGGTTCAGGAGGTTGAAGAAGCCGTCTCTATAACATAAAAGAGCAAGGTGAAGCAGCAAGTGCTCATGCAGAAGCTGCAGCAAGTGATCCAGATCTAGATAAGATAATTGATAAAGATGGCTACATTAAACAACAGATTTTCAATGTAGATGAAACAGCCTTATATTGGAAAAAGATGTCATGTAAAACTTTCATAGCTGGAGAGAAAAAGTCAATGGCTTGACTTCAAAGATTTAAAAGATAGGCTGGCTCTCTTGTTCCAGGCTAACGCAGTTGGTGACTTTAAGTTGAAGCCAATACTCACTGACCATTCTTTTTTTTTTTTTTTAAAGATTTTATTTATTTATTTATTTGACAGAGAGAGACAGTGTGAGAGATGGAACACAAGCAGGGGGAGTGGGAGAGGGAGAAGCAGGCTTCCCGCGGAGCAGGGAGCCCAATGTGGGGCTCGATCCCAGGACCCTGGGATCATGACCTGAGCCGAAGGCAGTTGCTTAACGACTGAGCCACCCAAGCACCCACTCACTGACCATTCTAAAGGTCCTAGGGCTTTTACACATTTATGTTAAACCTACTCTGCCTGTGCTGTATAAATCGAACAACAAAGCCTACGTGACAGCTCATCTATTTACAACATGTTTTACTATTTTAAGTTCCACTGTTGAGACCTACTGTTCAGAAAAAAATGATTCCTTTCAAATTATTATTGCTCACTGACAATGCACCTGGTCACCTAAGAGCTTGATGGAGATTTCCAATAAGATTAATGTTGTTTTCAGACCTGCTAACACAACATCCATTCTGTAGCCCATGAATCAGGAGTCATTTTGACTTTCAAGTCTTATTACTTAAGAAATACATTTTGTAAGGTTACAGCTGCCATAGATAATGATTCCTCTGATGGATCTGGGCAAAGTAAATTGAAAACCTTCTAGAAAGAATTCATGATTCTAAATGTCATTAAGAACATTCATGATTCATGGGAAGAGGTCAAAATATCAACATGAACAAGACAACCCTCATGGATGACTTTGAGGGATTCAAGACTTCAGTGGGGGAAGTCACGGCAGATATGGTGGAAACAGCAAGAGAACTAGAATTAGAAGTGGAGTCTGAAGACGGGACTGAATTGCTGCATTCTCATATTAAAACTCTTAACAGATAAGGAGTTATTTCTTATGGATGAGCAAAGAAAATGGTTTTTTGAGATGAATTTACCTCTGGTGAAGATGCTGGGAAGACTGTTGAAATGACAACAAAGAATTTAGAATCCTATATAAACTGAGTTGATAAAGCAGTGGCAGGGTTTGAGAGAACTGACTCCAATTTTGAAAGAAGTTCTACTGTGAGTAAAATGCTATCAGGCAGCATTGTGTGCTACAGAGAAATTGTTCGTGAAAGGAAGAGTCAACAGATGCAGCAAACTTCACTGTCGTCTTATTTTAAGAAACTGCCACAGCCACCCCAACCTTCAATAACTGCCACCCATTAGTCAGCAGCCATCAACAACAAGGCAAGACCCTCCACCAGCAAAAAGATCAACTCCCTGAAAGCTCAGATGATGGTTAGCATTTTTTAAGCAATAAAATATCTTTTAATTAAAGTATGTACATTGTTTTTTTAGACATGTTATTGCACACTTAATAGGCTATAGCATAGTGTAAACATTACTTGTATATGCACTAGGAAATTAAAAAATTAATTTGACTCACTCTATTACGATATTTGCTTTACTACAGTGGTCTGGAATCAAACCCACAGTATCTTTGACCTACGCTTGTAATAAAACAAAAATTTAAGTAGAGAAAGTGAGGTGTTATGGAAATATTTGGTACTATCTTTGCAACTTTGCTGTAAATCTAAAATTATTCCAAAATAAAAGTTAATTTGTGCTCACTCTGGCATCACATATACTAAAATTGGAACTATACAGCGATTAGCATGGCCTCTGCACAATGATGCCACACAAATTTGTGAGGCGTTCCATATTTTAAAAAAAAAAAATCTAAAAACTGACACGCAAAACGACAAAAGCAATGTCTTTCTCGAGTTTCCTTTAAAAAACTTTCTATCCGTACAAATGTTCATCTTGCACAATATGTTTAAGTTTTAAATGTTGAATATATGACTACTCATCTCTCTACATGGAAGTTTCCCCAAAATACTGCCAAACACTTTCCATTAGCTACATTCCAGTTCTATTAATCACTCACCAAAAATATCAGTAAAATACCAACATTAAAATTACTTGCTTTCTGGGGAGGAGAGGCATGGGGAGAGGTGAGCGTGGGGATATTTCAACTAGATGTGCTCTAAGTGTATGAATTCAGTTTGCTTGATCCTTTGCTCCCCAGACCCTCAACCCCTCCATGGTATATTAGTTATTTATTCATGTTACTAAGCTCAGGGAAAGTGGATATACAGTAAAAGAAAAGTTAGCTGGGATGTCAATGGCTACTTTCCAGTGAATGAGATCATGACATTTTAGGAATCCAAAGTACCTTCTCAAACCCATCTCCCCTTTATCCAAAGACTATAGACAGGCTGTGTCATTCAAGATTTTGTTTGAAGCAAATATGTCAGTGAATTCAAGAGAAATGAAACAACCCCCTAGAAATAGTTAAGATTTGCTCAATGGTGACTTATCAAAACGGTGCAGATATCCATTCCTGTAACCTCCTGTAAGTAAGCAGGGGAGAATGCATCGCTGACAGCACCATAGCTCCAATATAATTACTGACAGATAGTAAAGCTACTTTTTAATATTGTAGTCCCAAACTTTCCTTGTTATACCTGCCTATCAAATGTTTGTTTTGAGAAGAATGGAAACTGATAAGAAGGAGAATGTCTGAGAGACCTGAGAAAGAAGTGGGATTGACTGAGCAACAGTTAGTTACTCCAGGATACCTGCACATCTGACCATTTATCCTCTCACTTACTCCTGGGCATATATAAATATATACATGAGAAGAAGGAAGAAAAGAAAAAAGAGAGAAACAAGGCAGTAGGAGATAAAAGAAAGGTAAGAGAGTAGGAGTAAAAACTAGGTCTGAGACCACTAAAATGTGACAGGATAGACTTAAAATTTACTATTATATTTTTAAAAGCTAGCAGAATTGAATTTTCTTGTCCTATTCCAGTTCAAGCCCTGATGAATGTAAAATCTGATTTTGTTTAGATAAAATATATTCTTTAATATGTAAAAAGCAGAGCAGGGGCGCCTGGGTGGCTCAGTCGGTTAAGTGGCCAACTCTTGGTTTTGGCTCAGGTCATGATCTCAGGGTCCTGGGACAGAGCCCGCTTCTGGCTCTGTGCTCAGCAGGGAGTCTGCTTAAGATTCTCTCTCCCTCTGCCCTCCCCCAGTAACTAAAACATCTCCATCAGATTTGATTTACATTTAATGGCTTTAGCGTACCATGATTTCTTCTTAAAAAAGGTGTCTTACTCTTTAATAACATAAAGAAATGCTTAAAATATGTTAAATAAAAAGAAAAAAATGATGTAAATGAAATCAATTTACTTGTTTATTTATTCATGTATTCAACAAATATATTCTAAGCTCCTTCTATGTGTCGGTCACATAGGTAATGCAGATTTAGCATCAAACAAAACCAAACTCTTATGTTCATGGAATTTATGAGAAGATAACACTAAGCAAATAAACACCCAGTTTGATGGTGAGAACTAACGGGGAGCAATAAAATAGGTTTGGTAAAGGCAGTGATTCCAAATTATTTTTATTTTTTTTTAAGATTTTATTTATTTGTGAGAGAGAGAATGAGAAACAGAAAGCATGAGAGGGAGGAGGGTCAGAGGGAGAAGCAGACTCCCTGCTGAGCAGGGAGCCTGATGCGGGACTCGATCCCAGGACTCCAGGATCATGACCTGAGCCGAAGGCAGTCGCTTAACCAACGGAGCCACCCAGGCGCCCTCCAAATTATTTTTAAAAACAAAACAAAACAAAACCTAAAACACATATATGGAACATTTAGGTATTACTTTATGAAATTTATCTACTTCTATAAGTTGTATTTTCCCACTCCAAAAACAATCATGTAAAAGCTCCTAAAAATATATTAGCACATGATAGACTGTTTTCTCTGTGAACTGTAATCATATTTAGTTGTATGTTCATAGCTGGCTCAGGATTTGCAAAATATCAAGAAAAACTATCCTAATCCATGTAAGAGTTCTTTCTATTTTAGGTTAACAATTTATTCACTGCAAACACAATTACACTGGTTAGGACCAGAGCATGCTATATATTCACAATGTAATTTCTTAAATTACAATTCTGTTAAAGATTACACCTCTTCAGCTGCACTAGACAGAAAATGTTTTTAGTAAAAGAAATAATAAGGAATTTAACACACAAACTTCCAGAATTAAATCAACACAGTTGGAAATAATAAACTCGGGAACTTATCAGTTAAAGTCAGAACATTCCAATTTGATTATTCCTATAACTTTATGTATGATGTAGGTAGCAGCTTTTATAGTATACATAGATGTATTATAACAAAAGTTTATTAAACATTGAACATAGTAGAATGAAAAATCAAATGATTTTATATTCATTAAATTTAAATTGTGGGTCAGTATCTTTTAGTGGTTTTCTACTGCCAGTTTCATAAATCTTACAGTATCAAGCATAATAAATATATTCAATGTCTTTGCCCATAGAAGCACTATCAGTATTAAGAAAATATTTGAACTGTCAAAACACCAACACTAATTCTTAAATTTCAAAAACAACAGCAACAAACAAGAACCTCAGAAGACAGGTAATAATCCCACCACAGAGCAGACAGAAAAACCAGTATCGAAAAAAATATGTTGGAAAAGGAACAAAAATCGACTTTACAAAGAAAATCTGTTTGCTGGGTTATTTAGGGAATGCAGAAAACAATATGGAAAGGGAAGGAAGAAGCATGTGAACTTCAAATACTATAAAATAGATAACTCATATAGTGAATGGGAATCCTTGGGTATTCCATGCTTCTGCTTGGGTTGGCAGTTCATTTTGAAAGCCCAAAAAGTCACACAGAGAAAGTAATCCTCTAAGTTTAAATTTAGACTCTTATTTAGATGACAAATGACAAATCAACTCATGCTTGTTCAAAAAGACTCAATTTGTTGTAGACACATTAAAAGTATTCACAGGTTCACCTCTGGGCGCCTGGGTGGCTCACTTGGTTAAGTGACTGCCTTTGGCTCAGGTCATGATTCTGGAGTCCTGGGATTGAGTCCCGCATCGGGCTCCCTGCTCAGCAAGGAGTCTGCTTCTCCCTTTCCCGCTCCCCGCTCTTGTGCTCTCTCACTCTCGCTCTCAAATAAATAAATAAAATCTTTAAAAAAAAAAAGTATTCACAGGTTCACCTCTAATGCTCAGCTTGCCAACTTAGTGGCCTTGTACAGCAATTAAGGTAAGCAGAAGTTGAGGAGAAGGGTCTATGTTTTGGTAGTTACGATATCACATATAAGCATATTTCTCTTAGAATAAACATATATAAATGTGTTCTTCCTTTTACTAGAATAGTCTCAATGCCAGGAAAATATTAAAGACCTGCTACTATGTTTGTAAACTTGGCTCACATGGATTTCAAAGAGAGGTGCATGTCTAACTGAAAAAATCCAGCACAAAACAATTGAGATCTGTTTCCCTTTCATGGTTAATCACGCTTTAAAAATAAACTCTTGAGAAAGCCCAAACTCATATCTTGGCAGGTTCCTGCTCCAACATAAACCCTAACTGATTTAAGTTTTGATTTATTGATTAGAATTTTAAGAAATTCATTTTATTCAATTTAACTATAATGAAGTTACAAATAGAGACCAAGAGAAATATATTAAGGGAGAACTGAAAAGAGAATGGGTTATTACTCTTCCTAACAATGTTGCTAAAAGACTTCACTTAGAAAAATGGTTTCAGAGACAGAAGCTCTGAGAATGCTTACTTTCAGGAAGTAAGAACAGTGAAACTAAGAAGCATACCAAGAACAGAAAAACCTAATTGATTGGCCTTTCTGATACTCTAACAGAGATATCAAGAGAGCTTGAAAAACATCAGTTCTCTGAGCAAAGCAATGATGACCAGATAAAAATATACCTCCCATGATGATAATGTAAAGGTAAGGAAACAAAGATAATTATCACAGGCTTACTCCTAAGAAGGAAACTTATGGGAAGAAGATACCAGAGGCTGGTGTGGACCAGAAAGGGGCCAAACAGAGAAAAAGACACTGAGCAAGAGAACCCAGGTCCCGGGTGGTAACCAAGAAGGTGAAAGAGAACACCTATAGAATACATACACTGGGTTGTATTAGAGAGGTTTTTAAGTGTATTACTAACCTTCTTTAAACTCACTGATAGCATTCATGAACATTAAAATGCTATGTTCCTCTGCATATAAGTAACAAAGGTAGATTTAAAAGCTATTTGTCTCAGTGGCTGGATAATTAACAACTATGTTAATTGGAATTTTAGGCATTACATCTAGAAAACAAAAAATAGTAAGATAATGTTTTATATTCACAATTTGCTCACCAGATAAATTTGTGGGTCTTCTGAGGTTTAGCCACCTGTTCTTAGGTAACATTTAAGTACAGATGTATTTGTATAATAAAGGTCATTTGATTCTTTTGTTTCTCATTTATTCATTATAATTAATTCAAAGTCACTGTAACCAGATGCATGAGGTAAAGAAAAGAATTACACACACAGCCTTAAGAAAGAAAGAAAATCTTTTCCCAGGCTCTAAAGGGAAAAAAGAGAACTTGGAAAATTTTCCCAGGAATTCTCACAGAATTACCGAAGGTAAGGTTCTTTTCAAACATTTAACACTGGAAAATCTGTGTTTCCTTATTACAACTCACTAGACTGGAAAAGGACTATTTTATTTATTTCAAAGATCGAACAGAGCTTATATAATTATTTAGTTTTTCAGAGGGCTGAAGTCTCACCAGTAAGGTATGGATCCCAAATATGGTGTGGATCCCAAAGGCTAGTTGTACCCTACCTTTAGTTCCACTGCAGTGAAGAAAACAAAATGTCTTTATTATAACCAAAGGTATGTTAATTCATCCATTAAAAGAAAATGCAATGCTAGATCCTGGGGGCATGGTGGTAAGACACAGCTGCTCTTCTCGAGTCTTACCAAATAAGGGGAGAAGACAGACACGTTAAGGAACAATTACAATGTACTATGATAAATGCTGTGTAATAGGAATAAGTACAGAGTGCTTATGGAAGCAGAGAGAAAAGGTTCCTCAACCAGCTTTTGAGAGATGAGATCTGAGAGATTCAAAGAAGTTATCCAAGAGTAGGGGAGAGTGGAAGGAAAGGCACGGAGAGAAAGGCAGGGAGGGGAAGAGCATAGGCAAAGTGCAGGAGGCAACAGACAAGAGAAAGTTTCTTGCAGAAAACTAGGCACTGTATGGTGCTATATGGCAAAGGGTGAGGCAGGAAAGGTAAGCAGGGCCAGATCTCGAAAGCACCTCTGATGCACTGCTACACTGGACTTACCCTGAGGGCAATGGAATCACATAAACTTTTAGAAAGAGAAGTGAATATGAACATATTTTCATTTTAGAAAGACCACTCTGACAGCAGTGAGGAAGGGGCTGAGATTGGGGACATAAGACCAGTTAGGAGGCTATACAGTACTCAAGGTAGAAGATGATGGTGGTAATGACAGTGCCCTGGAAAGAAGTCTGAATTCTGGAGCCAAGACACAAAAGGAACATGCTGAATTTGAAGGGCCTCTAGTAAGCCCAGGTGCCGATGCCCAGCCAAGTACGAAATTTAGTAGGTGAAAGAGCTGTTGCAGACTAGATTTGTGAGAAAACAGTACACAGTGCGTCTTCAGAGCCCCAGGAGTACATCAGGTTATGAGAAAACCAGCAGTGAAAACAGGGAGACATTAGGAGGATGTTCTTATGAGAAACACTCATGGACATATAAAAGTATGGCCTAAGATGAGGAACCAAATGAGGAAAGTCAGGAGAGCATGGTATTACAGAGCCTGAGAGGAGAGCACTTGAAGGGGAAAAAAAGAAGTCAACAGTGTAACATACTGCAGAATGGCAGAGAAAATAACACTGAGAATGGTCCATCAGTTTCAGTGAAAACTGATGTTCGTGACTTTGAGAAGAGCAGTTTAAGTGAAATGTCTGGCATTGTGGGTTGTGGATTAAGGAAGGAATGCACAATAAACAAGTTTAAAAGAGAGACAATGTGTTTCTCTTTCTGGAAGTCTGGATGGGAAGGGGCAGAAAGGAATGTGGCTTGAAGAGGAGGCAAGAGGGGATGGAATACAAAGTACGCAGGCAAGAGGGAGGATGAAATCACAGACAGAAGCATCGAAACTTCTACTGTGACAGGAAGGCAGTAGGAGAGAAGGAAGGGTGATGGAAGACTGAGGTTTAGCACAATGTTAGCATCACATGTGTGCAAACAGCACAGTTTGAGCCAAGACTGCCACCTTGGTTGTGTGACCATCGGTAAATCTGACCATGTACAAATCGAAACTTTTCTGGTCCTCAGTTTACTCTTATAAAGATGAGGATGGTAGGTTAGATACCCTCTAAAGTGCCCTTCAGTAATAAAGTTCATAACTGCAATTAGATAATAATCTCACGAGGGATTTTTTTGTGTGTGATAGAAGACTATAAAAAAATGTGCTAAAGTGTACAGAAATGGACTTACTTCTGTCTGATATCCACACAGTCGAAAGAGCACTTTGAACCAGACTTACATTGTAAAGTAAAAACCAGAATCACTGTGTGGCTCAGGCATGTAACATAAATATTCAGTCTGGCCTAGTCTGCCCAACCACAAAAATTGAAGACGGGTTGGTGTTTCTTTTGACTCCTGGAGATAATCAGGGAAGACCACGTAAATTGATCTTGAATAACAGAAAGCTACTGAAACATTCAGAAAACTATAAAGTTCTTTCTATAAAAGTATTTGAATGAAATCAAGTAAGATCTTACCTCCATTATAAGTTTTTAAAATTTCCTTTTTTTTTTATCATTTTCATTTAAATGCAACAAAAGTTAATTTCTTGCTCAAACCATTTTCAATGTATGCTGACAGAGTAGGGAAAAGGCACTCTGTTCTTACTAATTTAGAGACCCTATCTCTTTCCATTTAAATCAGAAGTTCTTAATCTCTTTTTGTTCCATGACTCATTTGGCAATTGGGTGAAGCATATGGACCTCTTCTCAGAATAATGTTTTTAAATGTATTATATAAAATGCATAGCATTGGGGTGCCTGGGTGGCTCAGTTGGTTAAGCATCTGCCTTCAACTCAGGTCATGATCCCGGGGTCCTGGGATCGAGTTCCGCATTGGGCTCCCTGCTCAGTGGGAAGTCCACTTCTCCCTCTGCCTCTCTCCCCAGCTGCGCTCTCCCTCTCTCAAATAAATAAAATCTTTAAATAAAATAAAATGCATAGTATTACAAAAGAAATATATTGAAATATGGTTGTCAAAGTATTTTAAAATTTGGTGCTACAGATGTGCTTATTAGATTCAATGACAAAATTTAATCTAGTGAATCCAATAATTATTGTAATCTTGAAGCAGTGAGGCATAGATATTATTTTGAGATATCTGAAATAAAAATAATATGATTTCCACTGGTGTCAAGAAATACTGTGCAAGACCCTTTGCACCCAGCAGGCCAATCAATGAAGAGAATGTGGATGGTGCCTGGAAGTACTTTGTATTTCTGCCACCCCACTTCAGGGGCCAGAACTGAGTCACATGGACCACTACCTAGTGCCAGGAAACAGAATCTCACCAGCTCTTACTCTGAAATCTCTCCAATTGTTTCATTTTGTTTTTTGGGGGGTGGGGGGGAGGGCTTTTGTCTGAAACTCGTTCTCTAGTAGATTCTTCAGCAAGAGCTCATGAGAACAACACTTCAATTCTTGGAATATTCATAACTATTTATCTGTGGTAGTTATACTTGAAGGTAAGTTTGGCTGGATAGAAAATCAGTAGCTCATGTTTTCCATCCTTGAGTTTCTTAAATATGGTACTTCATGGATTTTTCTCCAATCAACTAATTTTTCAATCTTTTCAAATTCTGATTTATGTTTTCTTTCTTATCCTATAGCATTAAACATTTTTTTCACTTTAAAATAAGTTCCCATCTACTTTGTAGACTTTTGGGGGCATGGTTGCATTGTTGGGACATTATTTTATTTTTTTCCTTAAAAATCTTTGCTTAATTTTGCCTTTAAAAAAAATGAAATAAGTTTTCCTGTACTTTGAAAAGAATAGCCCAGGATAGTTTTTCCAACTTCATGATTCTAGAATTCTCTCTCTTCTTGTTTTCACAAAGTGATTTTTAAAAAATGGACTTCCACTTTGTGGGATTGCCTATGTTGTCATCATCTGCTTTATGTTTTTTTTTAAAGATTGTATTTATTTATTTGAGAGAGAGAGAGAGAGAGAAAGTGAGCACAAGCAGGGGGAGCTGCAGAGGGAGAGGGAGAAGCAGGCTCCCCGCTGAGCAGGGAGCCCCATGAGGGCTTGATCCCAGGACCCTGGGATCATGGCCTGAGCCCAAGGCAGATGCTTAACAGACTGAGCCACCCAGGCGCCCCTATTTATCTGTTTACCTATTTACTCATTTACTGCTCTTTTTCATTTATACTGAATCTTCTTACAAAAAGAAAGCATTTTTTATGGTTTATCATTTTTAAGAGTTTTATATATATATGTATATATATTATTCGAGTATAGTTGACACAATATTACATTAGTTTCAGGTGTACAACACAGTGATTTCATAACTATACATTATGCTATGCTCACAAGTGTAGCTACCATCTGTCATCATACAACACTATTGCAATACCACTGACTATATTCCCTGTGCTGTACCTTCATCCCCATGACTTATTCAGTCCATAACTGGAAGCCTGTAACTCCCATTCTCCTTTATCTACTTTGCCCATTCCCATACCCCACTCCCCTCTGGCAACCACCAATTTGTTCTCTGTATTTATGGGTCTATTTCTGTTGTTTTTGTTTGTTTGTTTTGTTTTTTAGATTCCACATATAAGGGAAGTCATACGGTATTTGTTTTTCCTCTCACTTATTTCACTTAGCATAATAATCTCCAATATGTACGTACTCTCTATTATATATATAGAATGGAATATTACATGAATCTACTTTTATATATATCCATATACATATCTCACATCTTTTTTATTCATTCATCAACCAATGGACACATGGGTTGCTTCCATATTTTGGCTTTTGTAAATAATGCTACAATACACACAGTGGTGCATGTATCTTATCAAATTAGCGTTTTCATTTTTTTTGGTAAAACACCCAGTAGTAGAATTATTGGATTACATGGTATTTCTATTTTAAATGTCCGAGGAACCTCCATACTGCTTTCCACAGTGGCTACACCAACTTACATTCTCATCACCAGTGCACAAGGATTCCCTTTTCTCTACATCCTTGCCAACACTGATTATTTCTTGTCTTTTTTGATACTAGCTGTTCTGACAGGTGTTAAGGTGATACCTTATTGTGTCACTGTGCCATCATCTGCTTTTTATCTGAACTTTTTCTTTCTCCTCCCCTATTGTCCCGTCCTGCTCAATTTGGATTCTACTTCAAGCAGCTTTTCTCCATAAGAAGATTTGTTTTGGAAGGGAGCTTTGGGTGCTTGCTTCAACAGTATATAAGAACCAGAATGACCCAACACCATCAAAATGAATTGCTTCTGGTCCCCTTGTATTCACCTATGAATTAGATCCTGCAAAAACATCCATCTAATCTCAGCATCTACTCTGATTGGCTTAATGTGCTTGCCAGTGAGTAGCTGCTGACAATTTGAGGGATTTCCTATTCTCAGGGCCTTCAGCTGCCCTGTGTCGTTTCCTCTGCTTCCTACCACACAGTTACTGGGCCCATCTGAATCTTGTAGTTATTGGTAATTGGTCCTTACCTGCTAGTATTTGGGGGCTGGAGGGGGTACCTGGTTTTGATTTAGCTGCTAGACATAGGTTTTGATTCTGATATTCTAGTTGCTCTACCTGTTTTTATGAAGAAATTAAAAAACAATGCCACTGCTGCCAATCTTTCCGGAGTCTTCCTGAACTTTGTGTTTTTTAATTTAAAATAATTATTGTTCAAAGTCTACTTCAGAATAGTATGAATTGGGGCTATCAGTCATTCTAACAAAAAGTGAGTAAAACATCAGTGATCTTCTTGGAACTGTGGGAGATTTATGTATATGTGTATGCATGCCCGTGTGTGTACATGCACTTCTGCTTTCCTTTCTTCACCCCATTTTGAACAGAGGGGATCTGCTATAGATATTGAACCTCCATGAAATATTCTGTCTCAAGAACGATTACATGGTTAAAACTGTCTGAACACCACTGTTCAGGAGTCATCTTTCAAAATCAGCATTTAAAACCTAAGTAAAGTGAACTGACATTCATAAAACAGATTTAGTATTCAGAGAAATAATTTGAGCCAAGAACTACAACGAGAATTCAAGCAAAAAAAAAAAAGTATCTTTTAATAATCCCTCATGTTTTTTCAAAGGCTTGAGGAAAAAGTATGTATTTATTATATTTCTTTATATTTCTGTTAACAGTTTCAACTGTGGTATCAAATATAATTCTTAAGTTGTCCAACTAATTACTTAGAACAAATATGAAAATTTAAGTTACATATGCTTAATCACAAAAATGATCAACCAAATTCAATTTTTCCACTTTGTCCTATCTATTTAAAATTTCAAGTTCCCTTAGAGGTGTTATGAATGGAATGCTTAAAAGAACAACTTTAGATAAAATAAAAACAGAACCCTAAATGTAAGTGTTTGTGGAGGAACACATGATTCCTTGAAGGCCAATCATGCTGGTATATACTACAGTATACTACATACCCATGAAATTGGACCTCATGGATCTACCTGTCAGCCCCCTGGATCCAAGAGATCAAGATCCATAACCTTCTGGTAAGCAAAGAAATTTTCATTTCCCTAGGTGGTGAGATCCCCAGGAAGCAAGGAGGGTAGTGCATCTTGGAATTCTGGCAAACCAGAAAAGAATGGGGCCCAGAAGCAGTAACTTTTTCAGAGATCTATAAGGCCCAATTTTAAGATCTATTGGTAGATTCTAATGCATTACTTGAGATCTCCACATTTGATCTCTGGTAAACAGGACCTTCCCAGGAAACCTCTTATTACCGTAATGCTTTTAAAGTTTCCAACCTGCCTGATAGATACCAGCTTCTTTTACTAGAAGATTCAGATTAGTACTACTTGGGCCTTGTAACATGTGCCTACATGGTTGCATATCAGATAAACAAGGCATTGTGAATCCTTATTCAGAAACTTGACAGACTGAAACAATATTCAAGGATTGTGTGTACAGAAAATTTGTGAAGATGAGGGAAAAGAAAACTGATTTTGTGTTTATTTTAGAAATCAAAGGTCAAGTAAAACATACACATACACACACACACACACAAATTGGCAATAGATTACATTTTTCTCTGCAACAGGCAGAATCCTTCACTGAAAAATAGAGTGAATCAATGATACATTCCCTTGGAACTTGTTTAATCATGTATAATATTAAGGAGAAGTCAAACTTGACATATATATTATAAAGTATAGCTCTTCTTCTGCCAGTGAATTATCTGTCAACTTGACAGGTTCAACTCTGCTTTACGTTATTACTGAGGTACTTGACCATCCTAAGATTGCAATATACAGAAGTTCTTACTGGGCAGAATGGAATGTCAAAACCCATGGAGCAGATGCCACAGATGTCCACTGATGTGACTATAAAGGTAAAGTCATAATGTGAGTAAGAAAATATATTTTATGAGTGCCTTATGTAATTTAGATATATCCATTTTTTGCTGCAATTGTTTTTTTTAGGTTAAGTTAACCTCATCAACCTCTGATGAGCTTAAAAGTAACAATATCCATCCTTTACCCATCATCTTCTCCCTGAGGTAAATGATGCAGAATGTCAAAACTCAGAGATTTTGGTGCTCCTCTAACTCAAGTCCTTCATTTTACAATTAAGTCAATGTAGATCCATTGATGTTTATTTAAAAATAAACACAACAGGGACGCTCATGTGGTTCAGTCTGTTAAGTGTCCAACTCTTGACTAAGGCTCAGGTTGTGATCTCAGGGTGGTGAGATCAAGCCCCGCATCCGGCTCCACGCTCAGCGGGAGTCTGCTTCTCTCCCTCTCCCTCTGCCCCTCGTTGCTCTTGTGCTCACTCTCTCTTTCGAATGGATAGATAAATCTTTAAAAAAAATAAACACAAAATTTATTATGTGCCCACAGGCATCATATACCAGGCATCAACACACACGTGTTCCAATTTAATCCTAATAGTTTTGTGAGATGGATTTCACATCTCACAAAGATGTGGAAAGAGATGTGGAAAGATGAGGAAACAAGAGATGCGTGACTTGATCAAGAACACATAAACAATTAGTTCCAGAGCCAAGATTAATCTTCAGAGTCCAAGTCTATTTTGATTTTTTTTTTTTTTTAAAGATTTTATTTATTTTTTAGAGAGCGAGCGAGAGGGAAACAGCATGAGAGGGGAGAGGGTCAGAGGGAGAAGCAGGCTCCCCGCCAAGCCGGGAGCCCGATGTGGGACTCGATCCCAGGATCCTGGGATCATGACCTGAGCCGAAGGCAGACGCTGAACCATCTGAGCCACCCAGGCGCCCCTATTTTGATTTTTTATTAGTTGTTTGGTTTGGTTCCCAACTCTCTCTAGCCCTCTAATTTTACACCTAATGTTAAGTGACTTATCCAAGGTCATGAACTAGAGTAATAAAATTTGAATCCAGGTCTTCTGACATAAGAGATTTAGTGTATTTCCATTATGCAGTGCTAGGTATCTCCCCCAAGTGGCTTTAACTTTAGACTTTGACTACTTCCTAGTGACTGCAATGAGTAAAGTACAATGGTAGATGCTGAATGTATCATAACCATCCCTAACTATCAGAATGTGTCACGCTCTTATTTTTACTTTATGACCACCACCTTTCCCTTTTCTCCAGGGATCTGCTTCCATGTCTTTTTGTTTGTTTTTGGCATTAAGCCAAACAACTGTGTATAATATGGGGAAAATATAGGATAGTCTTCTTTGTCCATAAATAGTTTGTAGAAATTAAAATTTGAATAGAGGAAGTAGAGGCAAAAACAACTGCTAATTTGTGTGTTATCAACTGGAAGTCCAGATAAAAAAGTAGTAAAGAATGAAATAAGAGGGGCAAATGACATGTAGGACTGGCAAGAAAGACTGGCCTTGAGGGAAGGCAGAAACCATGGCTTGAAAATAGACAGTAGGTGAGCAGCAAAATCCAGAATGGTCTATGTGGAGTAAGAGCAAGTGGGCTCTGTAAGAGCAGTTCAAGGAAAGAAGGCTGCCCAGTATAGTGAGGCTTTGAATATGAGGCTTACCTGATCATGATTTATGGAGTCATTGTTGATTGCTGAAAATAAAACTAGTAGTTACCATCTATTTACTCTGTCCCTATGCTGCACTAAACCCTTTTAGTATTTCACATTAATCTTGATTGTAACTCCATAAAGATTATTAGGTTCATTTCAGTTGGTATAACTGAGGCTTGGTCAGGCAATTTGCTTAAAGGTCACTGGAAAAGTAAGTAGAGGATCAGTATTCTAAACCATGTCATTTGGATTGCAAAACCCACACTACTGTCTGACAGTTGTTTCTCCATTAAAACCAACAAATAAAACAAAAAAAAACTTTCCCAAAGCACGAATCTTAGGTCTTCAACTTAAACCATATTCAAGTATAACCACAAAGGGAAAAACATACTTAAAAGATAAAAAGCCAAGAAAAGAAAACCTTTAAGCCTGAGGTTTCTCATGCAGCCGAATGCAAAATATATAAACACATGCAATAAAGTATATTTTATGACAACAGTGACTATGAAATCTCAATGGAGCACACATTTCATATTTAATAGAGCCATTACA
Organism: Mirounga angustirostris; assembly: GCF_029215605.1. Lineage (NCBI taxonomy): Eukaryota > Metazoa > Chordata > Mammalia > Carnivora > Phocidae > Mirounga > Mirounga angustirostris. Next base: position 136,777,935 of record NW_026991709.1, on the reverse strand, counting down.
CATTCCTTTTAGCCAACTTCACTTAATTGAGTATCTTATTTTTTGAGGGAAAAACTGCTTTGAAATTTTATCTCAGACCTTTCCATAGTTAGATCTCACTTAAATTACCAAGAAAAATAATTGCTGTTTTGCATTCATTTTGCAAACACATACTAAACTCTATGGAGCTTCTCCTACTGTGAAGGAAGAAGCAAATAAAAAATATATTGTTATAAGGGAAGTAAAGAAACAAGTCTCAGAGATTAATCATTATTTTGCAACAGGACAAAATATTCTGTGAAGAATTTACTATAATACAAAAAATAACCAAAGTTATCATTACCGACTGTCACATAGGCAAGGATCATAAAGACTTTGTTATACAGGATAGTATGCTATAGAAAACTAGCTGTGAGCTAATTGTACATATAAGGGGTCAATGTTTTCCATGTATCATTTATATGTATATCTATCTACTTAGGTACTAACTGTAGTATCCTTCATTTAATATTTTCTTTAAATTAAAAATTTTTTTAAAGAAGCAAAATGCCTATTTAAGCCCTTTTAAAAAATAAAATAAATTTAAAAAAAAATTTAGCCTTGATTAAAAAACCATGAAATCACAGTTCTGATTACTAGTTATAATATCTTTCCCAATATAAACTAAAATTAATAAAGGTAATTACACATCTTAAAATGTTTATTCTGTACTCCCTGTAATCATTCTGCACACTTCAGGTATAAAGCATCATACTCTGGAAGCCACCTTAATAGGAACTCTCCTAAGGTGGGTGGGGAGGGGCAGTTAAAAAGTATTCCACTATTACTGTGCGAACTGTTACAGGAATTTGTCCAACTCTAAAGAATGTGTGTCTATACTCATAAATGCACACTATGCTCTGAGACTAGAAACTCAGTAAAAAATAGAAATTTTGTAAAAAGTGAGGCATATTACATAACTCTCAGTTACAGTTAAACATGCATTTTTCCTTTGATAGCTACTGTTCAAGAGGGCATTTATAGGCATTCAATTGAAATGGCTTATAATTCTATAAATATGTCACAATACTTGTCATTAGTTAAGGAAAAATGCCAGTTGTACTAGAGCTGGGAGGCTGAAGGGTAAGTGGGGTTTGGAGATGCGAAGTGCAGAGTTCTACAGACCTGGCCTGGGGAACAGCAAAAGTGAAGATTCCTTCTGCCCACATTTCTGTTCTGGCTAAAGGATTTCCAATTCAGCCACTGCATAACCACTGGTGGTCTCTGAGAAGCCAGAGGATCATCCACTTATCTTAAAGTCAGGTAATGAATTTGTCAGATACTCTTAGTTATTAGCAAGAGCTAATAGGATGTTTTGTGGGGAAAAGTTATGATAAACTATTCTAAAACTATTTCATGATAATGGTCTTTTAGAAATTTATGACTTTTGGGGTCTTTAATATGAGATGAACTATACTATACCTAGTGTGATTCAAACTGCTTATTGCAGGGGCAGGTAGAGCTGCCTGGATTCTGGATTCACACAGATCTAAGTTCTATCTTAGCTGTCACTCATTAGCTGTGTGACCTTGGAAATTCTTTAAGTAATTTTGTTTCAGTTCCTTCAATGGTGATAAATTACCTACATTATAGGATTACTGTGAGGATTAAATGGTATGACATGTAGAAATAATAGTTAAAGAGTAAAAATAGTACGTAGAATAATAGTAAAAGTCAATATTGCTATCAGTTATGTAAAGCAGCTTCCCCTTTAATGAATAAAAATGGAAGTATCCATGAAAGCTCAGGTTCCAACACAATTGCTTTTCAGAGGATGTTAAGCAAATTATTTTCTAAGATACAGAAGTGCAGCCATAGTCTTAGAGTCCATATTGCTAATTGCATTATTTGTATTTAAGATTTCACATACATTTGAAAAACACTTGGTAATTAATGAAGTATTTTCTCACATATTATGTCATTTGATTCCCACCACAAAGCCTAGGAAGTAAACAGCACAAGTATAACTCACATTTTGTAGATGAGGAAACTAAAGTTCAGAACAGCTATTTAATTTCTAGTTACAGTAACTGGAGAAGTACTTTCTTAGCACATCACCTCTGCCTCTCATAACTTTTACTTGTTTCACAGTTTAGGATAAAAAATTGGGTATTACATAATTAAATTCTGATTTACGATTATTGTTTATTTGCTTTGCTTTGGATTTAAGTAGGACAAAGTATTTTTCAGCACAATAAAATTTCACATATCTCCTTATTAGGGTTCTAGAAAAGTAGCCTATGTTTGAGAGGCCCTAAAAATAAATGTAAAAACTTATGTAAATAGTTGATGTTCCTGGCTTTTATTTTGTCTCCTTGGAAAAAAGTAGTAAGTACATTTAAATAATGAATTAAACACCAATCTATCATAAATGATACAAAATACTGTGATAATACCATTGACTTTGCAGGTCAGGTTCTGGTTTATCCTTCAAAGAGCAACTTCATTACTAGATGACTGTTCACTTATGCAGTTACCAGGCAGAGCTCCTCTGCGATAGTTGTTGACTTTCTATTAAATGTAAGCCAGGGCTTGATGGCCTTTAGAGGTATGAAACAGCCACAACAGTGATATGCAAACATGCTATTTTAAAATCAAGTCCAGTGTCACAGTTCATATATTTTGTACATTCTAATTTACCAAGAACATTATGATCTTTAAAATATTAATACTGGCTTAATGAAAATGGCTAGCACGAAGCCCTCTATTTCTTTTGAGTTAAAAGCAGAGGACCATTCTATAATACAATAAATGACAATCACTAAACATGAAGGAGTTTGTAACTATACTGGAATAAACTTAAAACGGGTTTAATCTGAAGCAAAATGATGTAGTCAATGACTACTACATTATGCTAGATAGTAGTAATTAAAGACAAATAATAAGCAATTTATGTACTATTTTTAAAAAGTCAGCAAAAAATTTTATTTTACCTTTTAAAAGATTTTTATTCATTTATTTGAGAGAGAGAGAGTGGGAGGGGTGGAGGGAAAAGGACAAACAGACTCCCCACTGAGCATGGAGCCTGATGGGGCTCAATTCCAGGACCCCGAGATCATGACCTGAGCTGAAGTCAGATCCTTAACTGACTGGGCCACCCAGGCACCTCCCCAAACCCAACAAAAAATTGTGAAGAAACAATGTAGAGGAGAGAGAGTAATTCATCAGGTCCAGAAGCCACTCTGAGGCCTTCTCTGCAGACATCTGGCATCTAGGGACCCAGGAGGTCAGCTATCTCAAGTCACTGGCAAGAGAGTCCCATGGCCTAATGTTCCATAGCCATCAGGTTATAACTACTGGTTACTAGAAATATATGATAAAAACTGAATCTAGGATCTCTTATGGTTTACAATAAGGCAATATCCTCGCTGATGTGAGAAGTAAAACAGATTTGGCTCTCCAGGTGACAGGCTCAGATTCTCCTTCCTAATCCCAAGTTTCCTACAATTCTGCCAATTAATACCATTTAAATAGAAAACATTGCTAGGGTGGGGCCAATAGTCATACCTGCCTAGTATGATTTGGGTTAGTTGACTATCATCTTTTCTCTCTTTGTACCCTTAAAAGGGTGTACAGTGCAGGAATTATGGGAAACAGACTGAGAATTAATTTCAAGCAAGATGCATTTATAAGAAAAGGCAGGTCTTTCAGTAATGGAATATCAGGAAATGCAACATTTATTGACCCCCATTTATTGAGTATATTAGGTCTCCCCTGTACATAGCTTTAACCATCTAACATGCAGTAAGAATAATTTACTAAAATATCACTACCGCTAACACTTCTGTAGTGTCTACCAGGAGCTTGTTTCATATACTTTACATCCCGATTGGGGTAGATTACCATTACACACCATCCCAGTTTTACAGACAAGGAAACTGAGGCATAGAGAGGTTAAGTAATTTCCTCAAGCTCACACTTGCCAAGTGGTTCCAGAGTCCCTGATTATAACAGTTACCCTACTGCTATAAAAGAACTCTTCTATCAGCTATAGAGAGATGATCAAGAGTATAACAGATAATGAGGCATGCAAAAGATGAGGTGGGAGAGAATCAAAATCGGTTTCTTGGTCTAGAATTGGTCTGGTCCTTTCCTTAACCTAAACTGCTCAGGTATCAACTTAACACTTGTCCTGTCCCTAATCCTACTCACTTCCTCCTGCCTGCCTACACTGCTGTGTGCCTAGGAAACAGGAGTAGGGGAAAACCACAAAAGTTCTCCGAGCTGGGGTGGAAAAACTCGAGGACTCAGGGCTGGTCATGTACAGCAAATAAAATTTGTGAGAAGCTGTAGTCTTGCATCACACATTATCCTACACCTGCATAGACAGATAAAGACTATCAATGGAGGGTAGTCATTTGTCTTTTAATATAAAATTAAGAATCTCTGGAATTTGTTACCACCTAATGAGAATTAGCTTTTTAATATCGTGTCCTGCTTCAGACTGGCAGCTCGAAAGCTTGAAGGTACTACTTCATGTCTAAAATGGTAACATGTTCTTGATGCTAGTTACACATTGGTAACGAAGGCATATATTCACACACAATTTTTAGCAATATTAAGAATAGGCAGCATATAGAGAAAGTGTTAGACAATGAAGACCTCAAGGCAAAATCAATACAGTAAGGTGCCTCGTTAGTGCAGTAGGTAGCACGTCAGTCTCATAAAATCAATACAATACAGTGACAGCATCAGGGAGACATTTTTGAATCACGCTGTGTAACAATATAATATTTCATACTGAATGATGCTAATCTTGTATTATTAAAAATGAAAAACACGTTACAATGTATTCCAAATAAATCCCTTAGTGGAATATTTATGACAAATCACTTCAGTTCACTCCCGAGTTTACAACGGAGCCAGAACTGGATGAAATTAGTGTGTTGTAATTTCAGAAAACCCTACACAGTACATGAAAATCACATTTAATATAAATGTCACATCATATAGTCATATTACTTTTGAAGTAACAGTTTTATTGGAGTAGTGTGAGTTTTCAGAATATGCAATGTAATCAAGACACTTCAAGTAGAAATATGTTAACTTCATATTTAAAAAGAAACAAATGTGCAATAGCATAATCATGGGAAGTAGACAGTATTCTAATACCAGAAATATCTGTCTTGGAGATTTGATAATCACACACACACACACTTTGGCTTATTAAATCAACTAAAATAAATAATAAATACAAGTTGTGACATTTTATTTACACTAAGAATCCTTTAAAAAGGAAATCATACCAATGGTAACTAGAGGATCATTCAGAGTACTATGATGTATGAAGAAATGACTATTTGACTATTCTGAATTTATAATTTCCTGGTATCAATGTATAAAAATTCTTATTTCTTATTTTCCAAGTATCTTTGAATCAAGAATCAAGAACAGGATTCCTCTAGCATACTGCAGCACAGCTTTAAGACCTGATATTCATTTATTGGTCAGTTTCAATTTAATAAAGACAACAATACTTGAATCAAAGCTACCTAGCAAACTTAAGCGAACTGCGGCAAACTGGAGCACAGATCCCACATAGTATTACTAACACCTGCTTTTGGGCTGCCTTCCAGGTACTGTCACTAGCAACCCGTGGGGTTGAGGTTACAGTAGTGGTGCTGGACTTACATGGGGTCATCTCAACTGTTTTTCCAGCCCTTCTGAATATGGCACACATTTTCAGAAAGTGACCTGGGCCAACTGTATAGTTGATAGCTTTGAGATTCTCTCTTAGACCAAGAGAGGCAGCATATTGCTGTAGAAATAGATGAGATTTAGTGCCTGCACAATGGTTCTCCTGTTTTACCAACCACTGCTGTGAGAACCACAGTTCCGTTACCTATAAAATGGAAATAACAAAACAGATTTTAATAGTTTTCTGTGAAAATTAAGGGTATTCTGTGAATTACAAAGTAGCTTAAGAATTTCCAGTACTGGGGCACCTCGCTGGCTCAGTCAGTAGAGCATGTAACTCCTGATCTCGGGGTTTTGAGTTCAAGCACCACGTTCGGTGTAGAGATGACTTAAAAAAACAAATAAAATAAAGAATTTCCAGTACTTAAAACAGTAGGCTATGTTCATATAGACATAGATACATGGCCAAACGATGAATGAAATGTAATGATTCCTTGAAATCAATATTTAGTAATAAGTACTTAATTTTGTTCATGCTTTTGCTTCTCCTCAGATGCCCCTGACCACTTTCAATTCCTCCTGCCTTGGCATTTCCAAATCTTTACTATCCTTTAAGATCAAGCTCAAAAACTGCCTCTTCTAAGAACATTCCCATGACAATCCAAATGGAAATAATCTCGTCTTTCTGTAATTATCAAAGCAGTTTAGCTGGTCTTCATCCACAAATACCTGTATTTATGTACCTATTTTATCTCCTGTGATTATGTATCAACATACGGTTTATACTATAAACACACCTCACTGATCCTAACAGTAGCAGTAATAATAACAATAACAAGCAGCAGCAGTAGCATTCCCTGCGGCTCTGCCGATCCCAGCTAGAGGGTTTATTATACACCAGTACGCACAGATTCTTTGGGAGCCTTCAATATAACCTATGTGGCAGGCACCATTATCGCTTTATACAGAGATGAGAAAACAGAAAACAGGGGTGGTAGAGCCGGGATTTGAGCCTGAGTGCTAAGCTAAACCACCTCTGCAGTAGGTATTCTGTGTGGTAGGCCAAAAAGGCATGACTTCCACAGGGTCAGTGAGGTCGTTAAATTAGCAGAGACTTGAACCCAGGTCTTCGGAATTCAATTCTAGTGTTTTATCTTGTATCTCTGGCTTTCACACTAACTCCAACTGTGTGCCTACGGACTTTTGGGAGGCAGTTCAATGACTCCAAGTGCCAACCAGTCGCATGTAGTCCAAATCATAAAAATAACCCTTGAGGTAAGGGCCATCTGCTGAGTTGCTGCTGCCTACCAGTCTCATATCCTGGGACAGCTAGCTCCGTCACCGAACTTCCTTGCCAGGGAGTCTTCATCTGGAAAACAGAGATAGGCACTTGACCACTACCTAAACTCGCAGGATTTGAAATTAAGGGGGGAAAAACCCTTTTAGTTATTCAGAATAAAACTGTCCAGCACAAAGCAAATTTTGTTTTCTTTTCCTTTTCAATGTTTAAAACTAACACAAATATTTGACTTCATATAGAAAGTATACTGAGAAAGCGGACTTCATTCTGGTCTGTGGTTTTTACAGATCATAAAAGTTTTAAAGAATACGGAATTAAAATAGGCAAAATAGCTCTCTCTTACAACAGCTGGTGGAACTTTTCCAGAAACTTCCCTCACAACTTAAAAATGCTCAAGGCCTGAATAATTTGCTCACAATGATGAGTTTGTGTGGCAGACTTCAGAGCAATTAAAAGGTTATTGCAGAGGTCCTGGGGGGTGTTTATATAGCTTCCCTACTATAAAACAACATTTGCTTATTTTTTCTCCTCATATCTTGGTTAGTTTAAATGCTGTTTCATAATGTGTTTGCATTTATAAAAATTTTATGTTCTCACTTATCTTCTCATGATCAGAAGCTGGAGAACAACTAAAAGTTACCAATTAAGCAGTCTTTAATGATTATTGAACTAATTTGTGGTGTACTTCAACTATGTGTATCAGTTACAAGTTTTGCTCTTTGTATCTCTCATCTCTCTTAGCCAAATTTGCCTTGTCAACCAGCAGAACGCTTATGAATTACAAAAAAATTCATTTTGTTCTACTAGCTACAAAATAACTGAACAATGAAAAAGAAATTTCAAGAACAATACTCTCAGGAGCCAAGGATGGCCCTTCTGAAATTTCCCATGGGTAGATTTGCATATTTAAAAAACAAAAAAAGCATTTGTCAGGCCTTTGAAATCGTAACAGAAGTCAATAATTTGTGAGCACAAAAGATCTGTGTTTAGTTTATTTATTATTATTTGCAGGTGGTGGTAAACAGTTTTATTGATGGGGAGGGAGTTAGGGGAGGCAAACTCTAGAGAGGGTCCAGGACTCAGCTGGCCTGCATGGTCAAGGGGGAGGTCCCAAAGGGGATCTGTGTTTAGTTTAAATGTGTGTGGCCCCATAATTAAGGCAGAAAACTGAATCTGAAGAGAGATCTAGTTCAAACTAATATTTGCAAAAACTGAGATGGAATCTTAATTATTAAATCAGAATGAACATAAAATATAGGCAATTAATAATTCTCTTACTTCTTGATTTACTGATATTTACTTGTTTGGGAGACAAGAAGTGCACTTCCTATTGGCAGTTAAGTTAGCTATGGACAGGTTAGGTAGTCAACTTGCTTAATTATGGCTCTGTTAATAGTTCTGCTCCATCTACTTTGTATGCTGTGAAGCCTCTGTAAACCTAACTTTCAGGTCTTCTCCCAGAAAGAGGAGAGAGCAAAACCTGCTTTAAGCTGTTCTAGGCAGGCAAAGGCCTTAGTATGGCAGAAAGATAGGACACTCCTAGTGAGTTCTTTGGAATCAAGTCTCCCCACTTGGCCTCAGTGATGAGAATCTCTGACACACCCATAAAGGAGTAGAGCACACTGCAAAATGTTAAGTCAAGCAGACAAAAAACATTTCTAACATTTTCTTTTTTCTTTTTTTAAGATTTTATTTATTTATTTGAGAGAGAGAGAATGAGAGACAGAGAGCATGAGAGGGAGGAGGGTCAGAGGGAGAAGCAGACTCCCTGCTGAGCAGGGAGCCCGATGTGGGATTCGATCCCGGGACTCCAGATCATGACCTGAGCCGAAGGCAGTCGCTTAACCAACTGAGCGCCCCACATTTCTAATATTTTCTATGCAATGTTCAGAATCTGAGTTCAGCTGCACTGCAGCTAAATTAGTAAGTACATTGTATAGCAACTTAAAAGGAGACGGTATTTTATTTTAGTGTTTGCATTTGTATGCAGTTTTAAAAGCTTGGCATCTTATGACATACACATAGTTCAAATACAGCTTTACAAGAGTTTTTATTCTAGGTGTATCTGCACAGCATTATTTCACATCCACTCGTCACCTGTACATAGAAAGAGAGCTGTAAGATTATCCTATTTTTAGGCTATGCTTTCTGGTTTGTGAGCTGACAGTCTTTGTCCTGTAAGTGAAGCACTATGAATGCTCATTCCCATGACAGCTTCTTGCTAATTCCCTCTAGCCCACAACTCTGTTGTTTTAGGCTTTCTGACAGTTTATTTGATAATTTGTCTTTAAGTTATTTATGAGACTAAAGAAGACACAAGGTAGAACATGAGACTTAAATCAGATTTCAGAGGGCAGATGGAAAGCACTCAGACCTGAGATTCCTATAAAGGTCCAACCCAGCTCTTAGCTTTTAAAACAGGGACTCCCTTCATGGGTAGCACCACTTAAAATAAGCCATTCTTTTTCAAAGTTTTTTATTCTCCTAAAATAATAAGCTTTCTAATAGAGATTCTGCTATAAATTAGTAACTAATAAACAGAAGGTATGAGAGAAGGAAATTACTACATTAAGGGCTATAAAAATTTTAAAAATCAGTTACAAAGTATTAAAAGCAAAGAACAGTAAATGACTATCTAAAAAATTCATTTCTTATAAAAAATCCAAAGAGAACTAAATTGAGAAAGGTAAAACATGTCTCTCTCTTATTCTTCCCTTTAAGTTCTAGTAGCTTATGATTCTAACAGGAACCTGAACTTAGCATTATTAATTTTACACAATTTGCAAATATCTCAGAATTTCTGTCTACCCACTATGAAACTAAAGAGTACAGAAAACTGTACTTTCAGGTTATTATATAGCAGACATTGTAGCTATTTATTCTCAGGTGTTTATGTCTTTAAAAAGTGACCAGCAACTCTGTAATAAGCTCAGGAACGGGTTCCTCCCTATTCAAGGTATTAACATCTTAACACTCAAGAGATACTTCCGGTGCTACTTCCGGTGCCAATGTGCAAATATATCCTGAAAAGAAAGCTGTAACATTTTGCCCTAGAAGAGAGTTCTGTTGGTTGCAGAGGATTAGGAAAATCTATAATGAAAAATTTATTGTTTGCTTTACAATGTACTTTTTAAATATGCAATATCTTGATTTATACTTTATTAGGATCTTCAGTGACTCCCTTTCTAAACTCAGAAAAGCACATAGATTTTTAAAATCCCCAAACTATATAGTTCTGTGTACCTCAGTTCTAGTCTTCTAAAATTTGTACCATTTTCACATGAGGAGCCCGATGGCCAGGCAATTCACGTTACCTAAGGCGATTGAATTGCTACTATGTAATTCTGTGTTAGGCAAAAGAGAACTGAGGTTTTTCTCTCTGATGGGAAAGATGACATCATTGCTGTGATTTTTTAAAGGGCAGTATATGGCTAGAGATCTGGTGAGGGCAATAGGAGGGAAAAAACTTTGAGGACCATAATTTATATATATATAAAGTGTGCCAAAACTTTAGTCTTGGTTTTTCTTTTGTTAATACTTTGGATATTTGTTCTGTTTAACCCTTTAAACCATATTCATACCAACCCTCTTTTTTTTTTTTTTTTAAGATTTTATTTATTTATTTGACAGAGAGATAGTGAGAGCAGGAACACAAGCAGGGGGAGTGGGAGAGGGAGAAGCAGGCTTCCTGCCAGCAGGGAGCCCGATGTGGGATTCGATCCCAGGACCCTGGGATCGTGACCTGAGCCAAAGGCAGACGCTTAATGAATGAGCCACCCAGGCGCCCGTATACCAACCCTCTTTTTAAAAAGAGATTAACAATATAGAGAATTTTCTCTTTTTGCTCACCATGGAAAGCAGAAACAAATTGAGAGCTTGAGAACATATTATTTCCAACAGAAATGAATGAATTATAGTCTGTGCTCATCTTAAAAAAAATTCATTATTTTTAATAACATGTTGAAAATACCACAACCAGGTTAATTTAACTGACACATTTAAAATGTACATGGTAAAGCAGGATACTCTACTAAAGGTAGCCCTTACAGTTACAGAAAGGCAGATTTAAACTTACTTAAGTCTTCTGTATACTCCAGTTACTTTCCCAATGTGAAATGTTCCAAAATTATTTTACCTATCATTTATTCTGTTATAGTAGTTATTTTTCTAAATATGCTACTTTAAAAAATGGGACATATGGTTTAAGCAGTACAAGTGCACTTACAGGAAAAACAGGATAGAATACCAGAAAGTTGGCTCGCTCCGGGAAATCCAAGACATACAGTTGTTACTTGAGTAAAGGGGTATATACTATGTGCTATAGAGAACAGAACCCATTGTCATGAAAAGAACTTGTCCATCTTAAGGCTATCTGTTGGATCACAGGCATTTTGGAATAAATTATGGTCCTCTAAAAGTTTTTTCCCTCCTATTGCCCTCACCAGATCTCTAGCCATATACTGCCCTTTAAAAAATCACAGCAATGATGTCATCTTTCGCATCAGAGAGAAAAACCTCAGTTCTCTTTTGCCTAACACAGAACTACATAGTAGCAATTCAATCGCCTTAGGTAACATGAATTGCCTGGCCTAATAAAGATTATAACTAGATCAAGTTAGGGTGTCATTCTAAACCAATAATCTAAACCTAAATTTTAATTGATCAATGTGTACTAAAATGTAAAATTCCTTTGCTTTGTAAACATGACCTTTACTCTGAAATTTCTACAGTTTCACAAAAATCTTCACAGCAATTTAAAAATATACAATCTTAGCAAGAATCCAAATCCAAATAATTTGCAAGAGTCAACAGAGGATTGTCAATTGGTTCACATGTATATATACTAACAGAAAAAGAATGATTCTCTAAGAATTATACCTGTGTATGCTTCAAATTTCCTTAAAGCATTTCAATTATGTCTCTTGTTGACAAGTAAATACATGACCTTAAATACATGCAGCAGGTAGATATATCATGTTGTTGACTGTGTTAATCCATCAATGGGTATATAATATTAAAAAATGAGTAGACAAACCACTATATTCCATTTGTAACAATTTTTGAACTATACAACAAACTCTTTTTTCTTCCCTGCTTTTAGCCAAAGAAATACTTTCCAAACTCCACAAAAACACCTCAAAGAAATGTTGAAAATTCACCATCAACCTTTCCTATATTTCAATTTTAACAATCATTTATCCATAATTTAATATCCAGGAAGAACAACATTGACAGGCATATGGCAAAACAAAACACTGTAATAATTTTTAATTCTCATTAAAACTTTGCCTTTATGACATAACCAACCACATCCATCTCCCCTATCTTTTATCCATTGCTTTTTTTCATTCTTTGTCACCATCTTAACAAAGTAGGAATAAACCTTTTTTAAAACCCCACTAATATAGATGCTTCTTGTCAAGAGAATATGAACATATTCCTCACTTACCAAAATAATTAACCACTGTATGAAATAAAGTCTGAGTCACTGTAACAGAATAAAACATATGTGCATATTTTTCAAGTTGTAAAAGTAGTTTATCACCAGGGTATTACTTTATTTTAGATTTCTTACAGTGGAAAGTTTTATTGCTACACTGATAGCAGAAAGACTAAATCTTCCATGGCATAATCAAGATTCCTTAAAAGGTAACATAGTGTAGTGGTTAAAAGCATTGACTCGCTGGGTTCAAATCCTGGTTCTACCACTGACCAGCTAAGTAACCCTGGCTGAATAGTTCTTTATTCCATGCCTCAGCTTTTTCATCTGTAAAATTATAATAGTATCTCTAAGGGATATTTTGAAGATGACATATAGTGATACTTATGTAAGTACTACCCATTACTGATCTGATAATTCTTATTTTGCATACATATACAGCTAAATTAATGAATATAAATGGATTCTATGACTAAATTTGAAGGAAACAATTTTTAAAAATAAACTTCAAAAAATTTTAGAATCATTTTAGATTTACAGAAAAACTGCAAAGACAGTACAGAGAGTTCCCATATACCACCCCCCAACAATTTCCCTTACTAACATCTCATGATATAAGCAATTTTTAATGATAGCCCAATAGTGGAAGGACATCTACTCTCAGTAGTAAAACTACACATATAGTTAATTAGTAATTTCAATAACCTACCTACCAGAACCAAACTTTAAAACTTATAAGTACTGCATTATAATGAGTAAGTGCTAAATTTAATGTTTTGGTAATAGCTCTACAGGCACTATACTAATGTAAGATATTTTAGTCTCATTAAAAAGGAATAATAAAATGGAAAAGTTATTTTAATGTGTACAATTACTTCTACATATATAGCGAAGTTGCAAATTAAAACATGTAAAGAAGAAAATAAAATTGGATTATTTAAATTGATATTACTTCATAATTTTAAGATTGAATAAATTTTCTTAATATCATAAAGTAATTAAAGCTACTGAAGGGCAATATGAGTGAATAAATTTTGAGGTGAGAATTTTTAATTAAAGTATTTTCTTACTATTAGAGAATCATATTTACAATAATCAATATAATGCAAGGAAAAATTTTGTAGGTTATTAAAGAAACAGAGGTAAAGAGGTGCATCTGCAGAAATGTTCAAAGAGGTTACACATCTGAGGCACAAAGCATTAAGTGTAGGCATTCACTGCCCACTTTAGTAGCCACTAGTCATATGTGGAGATTTAAATTTAAATTAATTAAAATTAAATAAAATTAAAAATTAAACTCTTCGGTTGCACTATTTTTCAAGTACTCAGTACCAACATGTGGTTAGTGGTTACTGTACTGTTAAGTGTATATAAAACATTTCCACCACTGCAGAAAGTTCTGTTGAACAGGACTGCTTGCTCTATATACAAGGAACAAACTGCACACCTGAGTCCTAACCAATAGCCTTAATCGCTTATCCAAACAAGTTCTTCTTATTAAACTTGCAAAAATGAAGTGAAAAAGTAAAAGGAGGCTTATATCCCCTTTTCTGAATGTTTAAGAGAAACAGGAGGAGGTTCTGGCCAATTCCCACAGACGAATGGCCACCAAGAAATGGAAAAATTGCTGAGGTCCTCAAAGCCATTGCTGTACTCACGTGGCAGGGTAGCAGTGGGCGCAGTGGCCAGGAGGACTCCTCTTCAGGGGTACATTTCCTCACTAGGGGAGGGGTCCCCATGTGGGGCCTTCGCACTGGTGGGACCTTCCCCATTATGGGGCTGGGGTTCCTGCCAGTGAAAAATGGGAAATTTCATTGTTAGCCAACTTTGAATCTTTCCCTTTTTGAGATATTAAAAACACTGCTTACTGGATTATTTAGTTAATTCAAACAGGGTTATATGAGATAAACTGATTAACCATGATAAGTGACTGATTCTACCTGCCCCTCAGTCTCCCAGGAAACACGACCTGCAGCATTATTGGAACTACTAGAACCTTACCGACATCTAGTCGCATACTGAGAAGATTAGATTGAACCAGGTAATGGTTTTCCCAATCAAGGTTAAAAAATTGTCTTTTAATTATCAGTAATGGGCAGTGGTGAAAAGAGCAAATATAATCAGATGTAACATAAACCTTACAAAGTTCTACAGCTCCTCATTTTCACCTCATCCAAACTTTTAAAATTAAGAGTTGAAAACAGGAAGCAAATGTTTGAATTCCATCCACTTACTTCTCCTGACCATTCTGTGATTTGGTATTATTTAATGGTGATAAATAGTCAACGGTGATTAATGGTCTTTGAAATGGTCAAAAGAACCAGGGATCTGGTTTTTTGTTTTTGTTTTTTTTTTCAAACAAATTTTAAGAAATCCATGTAAGCAGTTTGTGGATATCTAAAAATGTGGCTAACAATAAAAATCCCCCATGAACCCTTTCATTCACAAATGTTTTCTACTTGTTCAAGATGAGCACTTTCATTGTTTTAGTGACAACATACACAATTGTAACAGAATATTTTTGCTGACATTTCGAAGTCTGTAATCATTACCCTACATTCCTCCAGTTTAAACTCTTTTTGCCAGTATATTGTATAATGGCATACCTTTGGGCAGGAAGGTAATGGGCCCAATTCAATACAACACTATGGATTCTCCTGGAAGATGGGTAACATCACACTTCTAAAAAGCACTGAAAAGACTGGAAAATGCAAGTTTGCGGTGAACTCTTGAGAAGATGCAGGAGGAAGTAAACCCAAGGGGTTGTGCACTGAAAGACACTATTTTCCCACCAGATACCACAGATCCTGGTTCTGCTGGACTTACTTTCCTAATCTCTTGAGTTGCAGCTTTCGCTTCTAATCCCTTATAATTACCTGTGCTCCCAAACAATAATTTAGAGGTCAGGTTATTACAAATCACACTTCTCTGTTTATACTGTACTGAGGATGGGGGATGGAGAAAGGAAGCAGCAGCAGGAAAAGATAATTTGTACAAAATTAGATGATATATTTGACTATAAATTATAAACCCTGAAATTCATAACAGAAATGCATTTCAGATAGTTAGAGATATCCTGAATTCAACTACGTAAGTCACCTGTAAGTCTGAATATTTTCCACAAGAGAACTAATACTGTTCTTGATTAGTTTTCCATCAGAATCTGTATGGGAGGCCACGCATAAAAAATATTAATTTAGTAAACTATTCCTAATTGCATTCAAAATCTTAATTATAGTGGGCAAATTAGGTTTAGCTGCTGTGGGACAAAGTAAGATTGTAAAAATTAAAATTTTGACACAACCAGTGTGAAAAGCAGTTCCAGACTATATGGTCAAACAGAAACATTGCCAAAGATACAAATATGAAGATCTACATTAAATATCAAAGGTAGGCATGCTTTTCAGGAGCTGACCAAAGTTTCTAGGAAGAGAACTGCAGTGCTTCATGACTAGAGCTTCATTCTGAAAAGATTATGAGGTCACTGAACCGGACGGACTCAATCAAATTAAATTCGACTAGCCTTCCTGTCTCTCCAGAAACACCCTAATATTCATAGATAAAAACTTCTTAATAATGGCTTATCCATTAAAAAAAGACTGCCTTAAAGAGAACGATTTTTAAAAACAGAAACTTATTCTTCTGAATATTGATTTAATATTCACTTTACTATATAATCAAAGTTTTTCTATAACCTTTCTTTCGAGTCATAAGATTCAAGAACAGCAATGTCTAAAACTATATACATAATGCTCTGTTCTAAATTCTAAGATAAAATTATAAAACATGTTACCACAAGGATAGCTGAATCTGTCACATGTGGTCGTGGTGGAGGTTTCCCCCACCCCAAAGGCATATGGCGGAGAGGGGATCTCCTCACCACACCTCATATCCATATGTGCAAGGCTGTTTTGGAATGCCTCTTTCTAATTCACACAAAATGCCATGTATGTTAATGGAGGCCATGTATATTATACTGTATAATACCCTATTTCATACACTGTAAAATGATGATGCACTATTATTTTATGGACCATTAAGGAAAAAACTGCCAAATTAAAGTATAAGTGATTTCTTAAAACATAAAAATTATCTTATACTTACTGAATGGGCTCTCATGATAACTACAATGGTGATATATGATAATATCACTGGAACACAAATAAAAAGACTATGTGAGCAAAAAACTTATTACTAAAGCTTCTTCACATTCAGATTTCAAGTATTCTGCATCACTTTTCAGCTCAGAGATGACTTTTTTCCCACAAAACACAGTCTTGTGTGTCATCAAGAGCATCGTTGATGTAGTGTATCTTGAAATGTTGCCCCACTTCTGCCTCTGGAATTTTCTTCCAAGCTGCTGACTCTTTTTACAAGTGTTTTTGTGCACAGGCAATAACAACTAACTCACAACAGCTAAATGGCCAAAAGAAACATATGGGAAATGTTAAAATATGGGGTGGGGGAGCTTTCTAGAATTGCGGAGCTAGAGTAATAGTGCTCCTAAAAAGTCAGGGTAAATGCTTCTCTTTCACCTTCTATATCCAGCCAACAATTCATTCCTCAAATAGTAATTAATCTCCTATTATATGAGGTAGGTACCAAGCTACGGATAGAGCTGTGTACAAAGCAGGTAATGATACTACCCTTAAGGAACTTATGAACAGGCTAGCATTCATTTAAAAACATAGAAAATTTATATAAAATTACAATTATTGTAATATTACATAGAAGAGGCACATGGTGCAAACATAAGGTATGACTAACCTGACCTTGTCAAGGAGGTCAGATAATACCTAGGCAAAGAGAGGAGAGAGAAATAGGTCATGCAGAGAAAAGAGCAAGTGTAAAGCAGGAGGAAGCAAGGAAATTTTTTTTTTTAAAGATTTTATTTATTTATTTGACAGAGAAAGACACAGTGAGAGAGGGAACACAAGCAGGGGAGTGGGAGAGGGAGAAGCAGGCTTCCCTGCTGAGCAGGGAGCCCGATGCGGGGCTCGATCCCAGGACCCTGGGATCATGACCTGAGCCGAAGACAGACGCTTAACGACTGAGCCACCCAGGCGCCCCGCAAGGAAATTTTTTACATGGATAATTGTACTAGGGAAGGAAAATTCCAGACTTTTGAGGACTACCATACCAGAGTTCCAAACTATACCAATACTGGGGAATCTGAAATGCTACTATGTTTCTCTGATTAGAATGGTTAGAACAGAGCTGAGTAAACCCTTGAAACTTTCTCCCACAACTCTATCTGCAGTCTGCATAGTAAATCAAAAGCAATACCTTGTACTGGGAAGAATTGCAGAGATTAGCAACACTGTCAAAGACATAAAGACGGAGGAATGGTGATCCTTAATCATATCCCCTTTCTATACTTAAAATGACCCTGCAGAAAAAAACAGATGGTGGATCATTGTAAGCTTAAACTGGTGGATGTCCCAGTAACAGCTGTCATGTTAAATATTACATTATGCAGCTTCTGGCATTTGGTACTCAGCTATTTATGTGGTGAATGCTTTCTTCTCAGAACCCATCGGTAGGAGGAAGAGGATCAAAAGCAGATTCCTGGTAGAGACAGACAGGATACTGCCCTGCCCCAGGGTAATGTAAGTCTCGGATCTCCCTCAAAATTTAGTTTGCATGGACCTGGATCATCTTCACATTCCACAGAATGTGATTCTAATCCATTATACTGATGACAGCATACTAACTGGATCTGGTGAGCAAGAAATGAAAAGAATCCTGGTTGACCTAATAAACCACACACACCAAGCACTTAACAAAAATTAAGAGATACCTACCGCACACTGCTTGTGTTTTTAAGAAGTCTAGGGCTCTGGGGTATGCTCAGAACATCCTCTCGAGGTAAAGAACATGTTGCTTTTCTCAACACATGCTGTTAAGAAAAAGGTAGACCTCTTTGGATTCTGGAGACAGCATATTCCACACTTTAAAATACTGTTTTGACTTGTTTATCAGAGACTCGGTGGCTGCCAGTTTCAAGAGTGACCAAGAGCCATAGGAAAGACTTTTGTAGCAGGTCCAGGCTACGATGCATCAGTGCCAGTGGATCTGAGGGTGCAAGATCTATTCTTGATAAATAAGGAGGCTGTGGAGTCTCTGGCAAGTGCCAAAAGAGAAGTCACAATGCAGAACCCTGGGGGTTCTGTGGCAGAAAACAACCTTCTGTTTAAAAACAGCTCACAGTTTGTTATAGGTCCCTAACAGAATTTTCATGCCTGACTATGGGTCCACAAATGACCCCATGACTGGAAGTACTCACTGAGACATAAAGTTAGATGGGCACAGAAACAACCTGCCATAGGATGGAAATGACTTACCTGGGATTAGGCCCAAGTACACTCAGAAAGCATGAGTAAAGTACATTCACAGGTAATCCAGACTCCCATAGGATGAATGTCTCTTTCTTTCATGACCAACTGATGGGAAAAAAAGGAATTCAGAAGTAGCCAAAAATGGACTACTGCTACACTGCAGTCTTATTCAGGAACGGACATAAAAGGACTGTTGTAAAGGAAGTCTGGCCAGTGGGAACAGCTGCAGCAGTACATTTGGTCATCCTTTTCAAATGGAGGGAGAAACGGCCTGAACTAGGTACATCTGGACTCACGAGCAGTAGCAAATGGCTTAACTGTTGATCAGGGGCCTAGAAAACGACAGTAAAAGATGATATGATAAGGAAGTCTGGGAAAAATGGGCTGGGCACAAATCAGGTGCATTTTTATATCTCACATTAATGCCCACCAGGAAGCATCCACCAAAATGTCAGTATGTGTGTTGTCAAATGTCAACAAAAGGTGGACAGGATGAGTCATTCTATGGCTGTCAGCCAGCCCCCCACTTAGGCCACCAAAGAGTTGACACAATGGGCCCACAAATAGAGTAGCTAAGGTGCTTCTGCTCACCAATGCTAACAAAAGTTAATGTTATTGCTAAATGCTTTAACCTGCCAGCAAAAGATACTGATGTCAAGCTCTCAAAATGACACAATTATTCAAGACCAATCACTTGGTATGAGATTGAGTACATGGAAGGGGGCAATGATTTGTTTTCACCAAAATTAATACCTACTCTGGATATGAGTTTTGTTTCTAGCTCCCAATACTTCTGCTACCACCACTAACCCCAGGCTTATAAAACAACCGATCTATCAATATGATATCCCACAAAACACTATTTTAGGCCAACGACCCATTTTATAATAAAGAAATGTGACAATGGGTACACAACCTTAGAATCCACTGGTCTAACCACGACTCCATCCACAAAGAAACAGCAGGCCCCACAGGCAGGTAGAGTAGCCTATTAAAAAGTCAGCTAAAGAGAGATCTTAAAGATAACTTCCAACTCCAGAATGTGGTACATGCAGTGAATGCTTTCAACGTATGGTCTGTTACCAATAGCTAGGATACTTAGATCTGGGAACCAAAGGATGAAAGTAGGATTAGCCTCTGTCATCATCATTCCCAGTGACCCACTTGCAGAATTTGTGTTTCCCATCCATGCAATTTCAGTATTTGCGAAGTTAGAAGTCCTGATTCCCAGGCAGCTTTGGGGAGGTGATTATTTCATCCACGGGACACATAAGAGTTACATTAAATATAAAGCTCTCACTACCTTCTGGTCACTGTGGGCTTCTCATGTCTGCACACCAGTAGAAAAAAAGGAGTCAGGTTACTGTCGGGAATATTCAATACTGATTATCATGAGAAGCAAAGACTATGACTATAAGGCGAGGAACGGAAAAATATGGCCAGAACTTGGGGAATTTCATCAAAATATCTCTTGGTGCTTCCATGGCTAGCAGTAACAGTAAATGGAATATTCCAGCATGGCTCAACAAGAACAAGGCAACTAAGGGCTCAGATATTTGAGGGAAGAAGGTCTGGGTCACCTCAACAGGCAAGCAACTCAAATCAGGCAAAAAATTTGCCACTGATGAGGAAAATATAGACTTAGGGTAAGAGAAGGAGATGATGAGTATCACAGTTTCAGGGTCAGCTGCAGCAGTAGGAACTGCAACTAGTTTCTCTAATTCTCTTGCCTTAAGTTTTTTGCCATATGATTAAAGCAAGGCTTCACCTTAGAAGGGACTCAGTTATTGATTGCACTTTATTTCCAATCTCAGGGCAGAAGTGAGGCCCTATGTTGTAGTATGGAAGCTAGGTGTAATGTAGGGCATGAGTGATCTGAGTGGTAAAAGGAGTATATTACACTGGTCACCTTTTCTGTACCACTTTAGATTGTTTAAATCTCACTTGTGTCTTATTTCAGCTGTTTCATCAGTACTAACTTCACAAAGGTATAATCTGACAGTGCCTTGTTTCATGCCTGTCGGCACCTCTGGCCTCTCACTCCAAAGCATCTCAGTTGACATAGATTTGGATCCCCACTTGCACACCACCCATTAACTACTGGGGGATGTAGGGAAGTTAATACATTGTAAGGAAAATCTTGACCAACAAGAACCAGTGGAAAAATTCTTCTTCCTTTCTCCTATCACAATACACAGTGTTAAGACACAGTTTATATAATTTTGCAGGGTATGATCCTACAGGATTGGGCAGTGGAAGGCAACTCAATAGCTTATCCATGTATTGGTTCTCCCTCCTACCAAACTATATTCTTCTTGTCCCTGTACTTCTTAGGATTATGGCCCCTAACAAAGTAATAGCACATAGCCCTCTGCTTCAGACTCTTCTTTCTGGGAAAGCTAAGCTAAGACAAACCTCAAAGTACATGGTGTCCTTATGATGTCCAGGAGGTCATTCCTGTAGTGCTCAGAGGTGGTAAGTGGTAACCACAGGCAAAGATGAGATCACTCACAGAGGGAGACAGAGTGAGAGAAGAGGACCTACGAACTGACCCATGAATGGCCATGAGGAAGATAATGGCTAGAAAAGAAGACTGCAGATAGGTGGGAAAGGTGGTAGAAAACTAGAAAGTATTATTATTGCGAGGGAGTTTAGCAAGGCACACAGATAATACACATCTAAGGAACTGTTGCTTTTTTATTACTAAATTTGGTTAGATCCTGACTGCTATGGATATTTGATATGATGCATTATCAAAGAAAATTAAATAATATGCAAACAGAAGTGTGGTGGAGGAAGTTTTTTCAAACCACATTCCTCTGAGGGGAAATCCCAGGCAAACTGAGCAAGAGTGGAGTAATCTGTAACCAGACCAGACCTCCTCCTCTGTGCCTCCCTGAAGGCAAACTTGGTGGTAGCTATAGACTGAAGAGAGGATGATCTGGTGGCTAAGCTATTAATTTATAAAATTTTACCTTTTAAAGATTTGTTTGGACAAAAAAAAAGCTCAGACATAAAAAAATAAAGGAAAAAAGGCTCATAAAACAAGCTTTTTGTAAGGAGATACAGAAAAAACACAGAAAGCTCAGTACCCTGAGTAAGGTACTTCAGTTTACAGGAGCTTATAATAGTTCATAAAAATGCTTTATATATCTTTATGAACACTTAGAAACAGAAAACAAATCTCCCTTAATAGTTAGAATTTATCACAAGGCTAAAAGGTATAGAATAATGTCATCCTCTGTTATAAGAAGCTACACAGTCCTTACATATTTTTAAAAATTAATTGTATATATCAGTTACAGAATTGAATTTTTTAAAATTTAGAAATGTTTTGGTATTCTTTAGCTCATTTGAATTTCTCTCTTAGTTTATTAAGTTCAATGTAAAAAAAGATTCATTCTGTCTGATTTCACTTTGATTTCCTGTGTGTTTCATTCAGTATTCCTAGTCTTACTGAAATTAAGGTCTAATGAATGTAATGATACTCCAGGTTTTATTAAAATACACTTATGTTGTTCTTGCAATTTCCAGACAGGTTTTATTCTCATAGCATTACATAGACCACATATAAATCTAAAGTTATAATTAACAATATAAAAGTCAGGGAACTAAAATCTAAGTTTACAACAATATGAACAATGAGGAGCTTCAATTTAAATCACAAAGCAATGCTTTATAATAACATTCTTTAAGTTCTTCAATAAATATGAAATGTTCTTGAACATAAGTGTCATAGCGATTGTAAATATAAGTGTTTCAAAGGATCCAAGTGGAGAGTTTTATTTTCTGTCACTGCTTTTGGTAATTAAAAAACATGACATTTAAAATCTTAAGCTCATAATACTGCCTCAAGCATTGTACAGTTAACAACTGCCTTTCAAAAATAATAGCATAAAGCTACACTGAACACATTATAACTTCAAAATAAGACAGAATCAATGATACCTATCGGCAATGGTGGGGGACCTGCTCTAGCCACATGAGCATTAGAATCAAGCCAGTGGGCTCCTCTAATGAGATCTGCTTCTTTGTAGTAACACAGTCATTTGTCTCCCTACTCAGAAACAGTGGCATCAGACTTTCCTTCTCCAATTTTCTGACTCATGCTCAAGTACATGGATGGTATTCCAACAATTCTAATACATTGACAGGCACAACAGCTGCCTGCCAACACCAGGGTAGATTTAGTTTTCATTTGATGCTTCAGAATACCCAACTGATAAAATACTAGGTCAAATAACTTCATAGATTCTAAAGTCAGCCTAAAAACCCCAGCATCTGTACACTAGAGTTCAGTATCCAAATAGTCCATTCTCTCTTTAGAATTCTAACTAAAATGTCAGCAGCAAAGAGTTTTTAAAATAGCCTTTAGGTGTTTCAAATTTCCTGTGCTTGTTTCAGCAGACTACTGAACTGCCTAACAATAAGTAAGTCACTGAGGATCTAAATACCCAGCTATACTGCTGGGAGTCACTAAGAGCCAGTTCTAGGAAGAGTAGGAAAGGAACTTGGGGGGACAAAGAGGTAGGAAATGTCTTCAGAACACTTCCCTCGCCTTTTAAAAAATCTAAATCGAGCAATAACTCAACTCTTCATGGTTACTTAAAATCTGGAAACTATTCTACTAGTAAAATTTACTTAAAATTTATTAGTATACTTCAACTTAACTACACTGAAACGTTTACATTGATCTTTATTTTATCCTTTATCTCAGTATCTTGCCTAATGGCTCTATATTTCAAAGCTCTGACATAATTATATGGTTGGTATGATCTGTGACCACTTCTTTTCTAACAAAAAATACTTTTCTCCTTTTTAAAAAATTAGTATTATTGTTACTATTATTAAAGTAAGCTCTACCCCTGACATGGGGCTTGAACTCACGACCCTAAGATCAAGAGTCACAAGCTCTACAGACTGAGCCAGCCAAGTGCCCCCAGTTTTCTCTTTCGATGCTAAATATTTCTGTTCACAAGGCATGATCCTTGGTTTGTTCAGACTTTGAGTGCAAATGCTATCATAAAGATAATGCAGGTCATTATTTTACATATATTTATTTTAAAAACTATAACAATTTCTAGTATTAATAAATATAGCTTTTCTGGTTCCATTGGAGGCTCATTCAGATAAAATGTTGAGATCAGGTAGGTTTCAAGGCCATGGAAGCTTAGACTGTGCAGGTTCAACAGAAATTGGACTAATCATTGAGAGAGCTATGGTACTTGAGTTATATATCTGGATTTTGGAATGAGGTGAGCATACAATGCATCTGGCTGAAAGTGTTACTCTACTAAAACGCATTAAAATGAAAGTGTACCTTCCCATTTTTAAAAGGTGGTGTTGGAGTACTCAGGTGGCTCAGTCGGTTAAGCATCTTATTCTTGATTTCAACTCAGGTCATGATTCAGGGTTGTGAAATCAAGCTCCACGCTCAGCAGGGATTCTGACTGAGATTCTCTCCCTCTCCCTCTGCCCCTCCTCACCACGCGCACTCTCTAAAATAAATAAATCTTAAAAAAAAAAAAAGTGGTTTCATGATCGGGGTTCCCAGACTGCTTGAGGAGAGAGATAGAGACAGCTGCTAAGAGGCTAGGATGGAGAATATTCATTTTAAGAGTGAGTATAATTCATTCCAGATCTCCTGAGATTCCCTCTCAAAATCTCTGGGGAATTAGAGGCTTTGGGGAGCTAGCCAATACTAGGGCTCACTGAAAATTCCAATTTCATTTCCCAGATCTACTCTAATCCAAACATTTATCCATGAGAATCCCTAGCATAATTCCAGGGTTCAGACTTGGAAGGGAGGGGTGTCCCTGAGGTTTGGCAGTATCTCCTGGCACAGAACCTCCTGGCTATGACATACACTCTGTATCCCTTTAGTTCTTGGATTCCTGGCATCTGTCAAGTAACAATATATGATGATGACCAGTCAGTAAGGAATTCAGTTGCATGGCTTCCTTCTGCAGTGTACATGAGGGGACAGAGTCTCCTGTTTTCCACAGAAGTATCCCATAAAAATAACAGGTTATTTTTTCTCTTTTTAAAATCACATACAAAAAACCCAAAACATCACAAATTCAATGTCAAGAAATAAAAAATTATTTCTTTTGATCAGCCTATTTATAAGTGTTACTGAGTTTCTATTCCAAATCTCATATACTACTTAGATTTCCTTGTTGATAAAAATCTGACAATCAAGTATTTGGGGACAAATCTAGTAATATTCATGTTTTCCTTAAATGAAGACAAAAATAGCTAACCATTATGTGGTATGGTGAGTATTCAAACATGCTTACAAGAAGCTACAAACCTTACAAAAATACTGAGATGTGGTTGTTAGAAAATTTCTAACTATGGTGGTAAATCTTACAATATAAACCTACAGTCATTCTGATTCTTTTATGGTTTCAATCTGAGCACAGGTGAGACCAAATATTTCAATTTATGAACTATGTTAAATTTCTTCTTTCCATTTACATGTGGGATAGGCCACATGCACAATTATCTAACTTAACTAAGTATCTCAAGAATATATCAGGTTCGTGATACATAAAATAAAAGGAAAAGGAAAAATTTAATACTTTAATTATTACTCAAGTAAAGAGTACATGACTAAGAACTGAATGACTACCTGTCACCAACTGCCTATCACTCTGCTATAAAATTTACTTAGTACTAACTAATAAAAGATCACAATTGTACAACTACAAAAAAGTGTCTGGTACATAAAGTCGAGAAGATTTGTCCCTTTTAATTCAAACCTTTTCATACTTAGAGTCAAGGAATACCAGAGAAAAGACAGAAATGTGTTATCTAATTTTGAGTACTGCTTCTGCCAATCTTTTGTTTAAACCTTCCATGGGCTCCTAAACGTCTACAGAATAAGGCCCATGTTCTAGCTGTGGTACCCTAAATCCTCCATAATTTGGGAGCCCTCACTTCAGTCTCATTTCCTCTTGCTCTGGAATGAGGGGACCTGTTCTCCTTCAATGTGAATTCCTGAACCTTACTAACTCTGTACCTCTACCTGTTTTCTTTTTTCCCTTCCTCCCTTCCTTTCTCTCTCTCCTCTCTTTCCCTCCCTCCCTTTCTTGCTCTTTCTTTCTTCTTAATCTTCTTTCTTTCTCTCTCTCTCTCTCTCCTCCTCTTTCTTTCCCTCCCTCCCTCCTTTTCTTGTGCTCTTTCTTTCTTCCCAATCTGGGGCTTGAACTCACAACTCCAAGCTTAAGAGTCACATGCTCTACCAACTATGTCACCCAGGCGCCCTTCTACCTATGTTCTTTCTGAAGCCTGCATGGAACACCTTTCTTGCTTCTTTCCACTTACTCAAGTCCCATCCAAATCAATTTTAGATGCTTTAAGGGAACCTATATTGGTTTATGTTTGTGCTCCCACAATCTTAACTCAGAGACTGACTGGCATGAAATGATGTTCTTTAAATTTCTGTTGAACTAAATAGACTATAACCAACTTAAGACTCCATTAATAGTCTGCCCCCGCCCCCCCTTGTTCCAACTGGACCATTTCAGTAACTGATCTTTGGAGTCACTGTGCTCATGCTGCATCCACTGCCCATTCTGACAGTTAAACTTGTTGATTTCATGGCATGTCTCTGAGTTTTTCTTATATTGATCAACTATAGCATTTATGGATTATGCTACTTCTTTTACCCTTAATGATAATGATGATGATTAAAAATGGACTGTGTTTACTGAGTGTTCACTACATGCCAGGGACTCTTAAAATTATAATTAGCACTTTACATGTACTACTGCACTTAGCTCTCAAAACAACCCAATCTATCATCATATTCCCATGTTATGGATTACTAAACTATGGCACAGAGAAATTAAATATCTTGGAAAAGTCACACAGGTAGTAAGAGGATGACCTGGGAGCCACTATGCATGAATAGTCATAAAAGTAAGTTTTAGGTACCATGGTCAAAGAAGTCCTCTCCTTATAGATTACACTTGGGAAGAAACCTGAAAGAGAAAGAGCCAGACATGAAGGAAGAGTGTTTCAGGGCAAGTAATAGCAAGGAGAAAGGCCTCAAGATGGAAAAAACCTGGCATAGTGGAGAAGTAGAAATAAGGCCAATGTTGGCTTAAGCCAAGTGAAGACAGGAAAATCGCAGAAGACGAGGCTGCACAGGAAGGCAGAGGCCAGCTCATGGACAGACTGTGGGTCTGAATAAGAAGTTCCATGTGTATTAATTTACCTTTACATTTTACAGTCCTTCTCTTACTTTCCATAGCAAGAGCTTCAATGGCAGAAACCATCTCTTATTTTTTTTATCTCTTGCAGCAGCCAGCCCAAGGTATTGTGTGAAGTCCCCTGTGAAGAATCACCCAATTAAGATAAAGAATGGGGTGTGTGTCACCATGTGCAGGAATGGTTGAAAAGGTCTAATGTAGGAGAAACAACTGGAGAAACAGGGCATTCCAGACTTGCGGTATACAGTTGCATAACTGTGGAGGGAAAGTCAACAAGTTCTTGTAACAACAACAACATGGAATATGGAGAAATGATTTTGTTTTGAGAAGGGGAGGTAGAGTTCGTGAAAGAAAAAAATTTCTGTGTAAGGAAGAAAACTTTAAATTAAGATACAATTAGGACTTATACTCAGATTTCCTTTAAAAGAAAAACAAGTTCTCAAATTCTTTCCCAAATGAGAGTGCTCTAGTTTTTGTATGAGAATAAACAGATACTACAGCATGTGAATTCATATGAAAACAAGACTAAGAAATGCCCAGAGAATCACTCGGCATCAGGGAAATCCAAATCAAAACCTCAATGAGATACCACCTCACACCAGTCAGAATGGCTAAAATTAACAAGTCAGGAAATGACAGATGTTGGCAAGGATGCAGAGAAAGGGGAACCCTCCTACACTGTTGGTGGGAATGCAAGCTGGTGCAGCCACACTCTGGAAAACAGTATGGAGGTTCCTCAGAAAGTTGAAAATAGAGCTACCCCACGACCCAGCAATTGCACTACTGGGTATTTACCCCAAAGATACAAATGCAGTGATCTGAAGGGGCACATGCATCCCAATGTTTATAGCAGGAATGTCAATAGCCAAACTATGGAAAGAGCCTAGATGTCCATCGACAGATGAATGGATAAAGAAGATGTGGTATATATATACAATGGAATATTATGGAGCCATCAAAAAAATTGAAATCTTGCCACTTGCAACAATGTGAATGGAACTAGAGGGTATTATGCTAAGTGAAATAAGTCAGATAAAGACAATTATCATATGATCCCACTGATATGTGGAATTTGAGAAACAAGACAAGAGGATCATAGGGGAAGGGAGGGAAAAATGAAACAAGATGAAACCAGAGAGGGAGACAAGCCATAAGAGACTCTTAATCTCAGGAAACAAACTGAGGGTTGCTGGAGTGGAGGGCGTGGGAGGGATGGGGTGGCTGGATGATGGACATTGGGGAGGGTATGTACTATGGTGAGCACTATGAATTGTGTAAGACTGATAAATCACAGACCTGTACCCCTGAAACAAGTAATACATTATATGTTAATAAAAAGAAAAGAAAAGAAATGCCCAGAGAAAAGGAAAGTACTTAGTTACTTATAAAATGTTAACATGTGATCCTAGCAAGGGGAAGAAATACCATTGAACAGTGGAATGAATATGGTCACTGAAATCAGAAGGTCCACAATTAGAATCCCAGTTCAGTCACTGTTGGGTAAGACCTAAAATTAAGGTTCAAAATTATGTGATGCCTTGACATCTGGTAAAATCAGGAAAGCCTTGAATAGCCTAACCATAAGTTGCCCTCTCCACTCTGCTTCTGTGAATAAGGGCCTGTAACACTCCTTATCAAAGGGCTCAGGTGTAGTTCCTGCTTATCCCTGAGTAGCAGATTTCAGTTCCCTGTCAGTTTGCAGAATTATTCAAAACAGCCAATCACGTTGTTCTGTGGAAACCAGGGGAGACACCATTCTCTTAATACTATAAAGCCTGCCTCCCACAGCCTCTGGCTGTTCACTCTACTCACAAGTGCAATTCCCATGTGACCTGCATGGAGTGTAGCGTCTTCCTCCCTGAAGCTGTAAGTATATGTGACTAATAAACAGCTGCCAATCTCATCTGACAAGTACTGGGTGTTGTGTGTTCAACCATCCCCACAACCCTGTGTCAGGAATCTTTTCCTCATCGAAGGGATAAAGAGGTGATCAAGACAGCCACTTACTGGATGTGTGACTGGAGCCTTAGGCCAAGCCACTTAACGTTCATCTCCGAGCTTTTTATTTTGTAAAATAGGATTAACAATATTTACCTTGAAGCTTATTGTGTCTAACAGCTATTATTGTGAACAGTGTGTCTAGCAGTACAGTGCTAGACCTATAGCTGATTCTAATGCCATCCCCAATCCATCACCTCCTCTGTACCCCATGACTCTTACTATGCATTTAAAACTTGGAAGTTAAAATTAATAACAACTGAGTTTAAAATTAATAGATGGGGATATAAATGACAGATTGGCCAGATTTGGCTTAAAAGCAATCTGGCTTATTTATTAGAAATAATATTTCAATCCCAGCTACCACAATAAGAACTACAAAGAGAATTTTTCAAGTTTTTGGCAAATAATGAAAGTAGACATGAAACCAAGGCTGCTTTCAAGATACCGAATAGTAGGTTCAATTGTGCTTTGTGAATCTTGATATGCAAATAATGTAGTAAAATTTACAGTGATAAAAGGCCTTTTAATAAGCTAACATTCAGTGTGAAAATGCTTTATTTTTAAACAAATGAAAAAACTGGTTGCTTCCGATATGAGACAGGGGGAAAGTACAGCTAATAAACCTTTACCCTGGCAGAACATCCTTTTCTTCAGATTTTTCTTCTTTACCACATTTCAGTGTGTGTAAACACACACCCCAGTGTACCCATGTTTCCTAAATTCAGTAGTACATCCTTATGCCTTTTGATTTTTATGTAATTACATAATTTATACAAGTCTGCATATCTGTGTATTTGGAGAGGAGGAAGAATATAAAATATCTATCATATATATTCATATTAAAATGAAATTTTAGAATTGTAATAAAAGAGTGGGAGGTGAGACACAGGATACTGGAGACCCTTTTGGACACACATAGGGTGATCATTTTGGAGTATGTTTTTTGTACTAAGAATTTTCTGACTTTATCTTTCGGCTAGTTTAGTAAAGCTGATGCACAATCATCTCATTTGGGGGATGCAAACTTTATTCTCTTCAGAGTTCTATTTGATATTGAACTATTACTTATTATAAAGTCTGAGATAAACCATAATTCAGGTTATGTTGCTTGGTAAGCAACTGAATGCCAGATTGAGATATTTTTTAATGTACTTTTTAAACATAGTTCCTTGGCTACCACATTCAATAAATATTTAAGCATGAGCTTAAAGTGGATTACTGTTAGCATGTTGTAAGAAAATTGCACAGTGACAAAGCTTGTAATAAAAATAAGCAGGACACCCACTGCTCATACACTATAGTTAAGTGTATTAGCTGGCTGCCAAAGCATTAACTTTTACTCAAACAGCAGCAGTATGCTTTCCAATCTATTAGCTTCAGACAGTGCATACTAGCTGCAGGCTATTGGAAATCTTTATGTTTGTATGCTCAAAGAAAATGGTTTTCACAATATTATAAATAGATAACCCTGAGGATTTATCTTAAACACAAATGAGGAAAAAAAGAAAAATTTCTCTTTTACTCTTACAAACAAGGGAGCTTAAAAAATTTATCATTGTAGTCTATATGTATTCCCACACTTTAGATTTTGAAAAAAAGCAAGACATGATTTGCTATGATTAACTTTTTTTAAGGGATATAAATTTATAAAAGGAGACCACCAATGGCCCAGATTTTTCATTTACTCTAATTTTGTCAAGTCTATTTTTCCCTTGAGCCAAATAGTTTGGGAGTATTAACCAAATACATAACTTAGCTCAGTGTTTAATTTTTTTTTTTTTTAAAGCCAGGAAGACAAGCCAATTTCTTGATTCCTTAAAATTGCAAGGTATTTTCAACATTAAGAGATCACATACTGTGGTTAATTATAGCCAATAAGCTGTCATTAGCCTATATAATATATAGGTCTGATCAATTTGTTTTTAAATTTTTTTAAACAACCAATATATAGTGTTAAACAATGCTAAAAAATCATATACATTTACTGTTGACATTAGTCCAGAACATTCATTTGCATTAAAACAGTTCTAAATCATACATCAAATAGCACTCCAGCTTCACATATGATAGGATTCAATCAGCTGACTTTCACCAGTTTTTCTTTTTTTTTTTTTTTAAAGATTTTATTTATTTGACAGAGAGAACACAAGCAGAGGGAGACAGGGAGAAGCAGGCTCCCTGCTGATGAGCAAGGAGCCTGATGTGGGACTCGATCCCAGGACCCTGGGATTATGACCCAGGCCGAAGGCAGCCGCTTAACTGACTGAGCCACCCAGGCGTCCCAGTTTTTCTTTTTTTAAGGTATAAACCCACGATGTTTTTGTTTACTGTCGTAAAGCTAGACTAGTTCTTTATAGAAGAGTAAATCAATAATAAAGCATTTTACTTGCAGGTATATTCGTGAGAATGCAATTTTGTTTGGTATGCTGCAGAATCTCAGGTGCCTGGAACAGTGCCTGGCATATAGGAAATGACATTCAATAATTATTTGTTGAATGAGTAACATGTAGGTACAAGTTTTTTAAATTTTTCTTTAAAAAGATTTTATTTGAGAGAGAGAGCGTGAGAGCACAAGTGGGGGGGGGGAGGCAGAGGGAGAAGCAGACTCCCTGCTGAGTGGGGAGCCCAATGCAGGGCTCTATCCCAGGACCCCAGGATCATGACCTCATCTGAAGGTAGACGCTTAACTGACTGAGCCATCCAGGAGCTCTAGGGTACAAATCTTCTACCAAAAAGTCATATTTATTTTTTTGCTCCCATTATCATCACATAAATGTTGAATATATATGAGTATAGGAATATAGTACTTGTTAAAAGACATCAAAAGCTGAAAATGTCATGTTTAATATTTTTAGTTGCAGAATATTTAAGTCTTTTTATCAGGATAGCAAACGAATGTCTATTCTTATAGGATCACACATTTATTAATTTCATTATGAACTTCAAAGAAAAAAGCAGAAATCTAAATGTTATTGCTATCTGGAAATGAATCCAGATGAATCCAAATGAATATTCGTAAACATATCTCTATAGGGTTGGGGTGGGAGGAGTTTTTAAAGTATTTAAGTCAACCTTGATTGAATATGAAATATTCAAAATTGAGAAAACTACTACTACATTGGGACATAATAACAGGAAGCATTATACTCAAGTATTAAACTTGTTGGAAAAAGAAAGTAGAGAAAAAAGAGCCTATTAGAGCTGTAGAGGTTTACAGTGGCAATTTGTCAACAAAAAGGTGTAAGTGGTACACTGTTACATGCAGTTACATAATAAAAGCCTTCTAAATATTATAAATAATCTCTTCAAATGTAAAAAAAATCTGCTTAAAGTCTGATGCAGTATTCATTTTTAGAGATTTGAGTTTAAATGACAACTATTTGTTACAATTTTTGGCTTTTCCTTTTATTCCACTTTTTAATTATTAAACATTAAGACTGTTCATTCAATTAAACAGTAATTTGCACTTTATGGCACTTTTCAGCCCACAATCTTAAAGCATTAATTAATTAAGAAAAACTATTTCTCCTAACTTAGGGTAATCAGAATTGAGAAAGACAAAGACTGTTGCTTTTTTTCTCTATACATACCATTTTGAAATTTGAAACTGCTTGTGATGTAATTACTATATTTGATAAAACAGGAAATACTTTACAGAAATTACCTAAAAGCTGATTTCTGGGTATCGCCGTAGAACATTTATCCAAATCTTCTGGATTGAACGTTATACATTACTATATGATCATGATTAGTAGGGGTTACCTACGTGTTTTTCAGTTATCAGATTTAAAGATGGTTTTACATGAATTGTTTGTTAGCGCCTAATTAGTAATGTACATCATCTTCTCCTGATTACTATTTATCAGCCTGAATGCAATATGTGGGCCAACTTGGCCACGTTCTTATTAAAAATATTTTGAACTAATTTATATCCCTAAACATTAAGGCTTTATTTTCGATAAGTATCACACTAACTGCATTTCCATAATGTTATAATTTATGATACAAAACAACCAAACTCAGGCCCTTAACCTTCAGCTTGCAGGGTTTAAGTAATTTAAATGGATACAGCCTGAGAAAAGGAAGGTTTTTCAATATACAGTGGTTAATGCAAATAAAGTTGTTTTCAAAGACTAAAAATTTGCAAAGCTCTGTTCTGTTTTTAAGAGGAGATTCAAAGATATGTCATAAGTAATGATAAATGTGTAAATTCCATTATACAACTCTTAATATAGCTCTACTAAAATATGTTATCTAAGAAAAGGACAAGAAAATTAATAGCTGATATATACCACAGATCAAGAGAAATCAGGGAATTTTTAATGATTATAATCTATCCATATATAAGTAAACTATACTGTACTCATGCCTCTTCGCAAGAGTAAAAAAATGGGAGACTTACATCTCTTATTAAGAGGCAATTTTAACAGATAAATAACATGAAAAAGTAAACTAATACTAGCCTAGACATCCAAATTTTTAAATCTATGTTATGCTAATACCTTGCACATATTGAGCTCACGAACAAAATTTGCTAACTTCAAACAGTAAAAATCCATCTTCCTCCATAGTGAACTCAATATACTACAATAAAACATGAATCTTCAGTGCAGAGGAATGGTTTTCAAGTGTTGCTCCTACAAGTTATTTAAAAGACTTCTCCTGTGTCTCCTCCTCCACTGAGAGAAGTAGGGGATGTATTAGTGAGGTTCAGCTTTGTATTCCTACTCCAAACAGAATAGTCCTGCTTTTACATATTCCATAGTTTGGGATCAAATTTTGTTTAAATAAAGGGTCCATAGCTTAAAAAAAAAAAAATCCCAAACCAAAATACATGTAAACCAATTTACAAACCAATTACCTTCTCCTTTCTTCTATTTTCCCCTGACTCGCTGCCCCTTACATACACACATTCCCTACACTTCAGACACCTAACAGTACCACAGAATCAGTGAAAGATTGGGGCTGGGAGGTGAGGAAGGTTGAGGAAAGAAAAGGAAGAGATAGCATCACTTTGAAACTAATGTTAAATGTTATCATTCTACCCAAGCTGAATATGCATGGACTCTTAATATGTTTGAGATGATTAAGAGGTAAGACTCTCTATGAACAAAATCTGTTTTCAAGAGCCATATATAAATATCAGTGTCACTTCAATACTTGAGGGGCTCCACTAACACATGTACTCTGTTTCTGCTTATCAATAGAGTGGTAATCCTAACAGTGACAGGGAGGACACTAGAGTTTCTAGAAAGCCAGGTAAATACTGCCATTTTCTCTGTTCATATATCCATTGTTGCTGATGGGAATAACAGAAAAAATCCTATCTTTATAGATTATTTTCTTTCAAAAAACCTTAAAGAAAACCCAATTCCATTAATGCAGTAAAATAAAAGAATAGACAATGTTCTCAAAATTGCTTCTTCAATGCCTCAAAAGTTCCTGGAAATATATGAAAACTCTACTAGCATGTAAAACTCTCCAATTAATTTACAAGGCTCTATTAAACATCCTTTGCACAGTATTTAGACAATATGTTTAATTCTTTTAATGATTCAAAAAATATATTGGCTAATATATCAAAACATCTTTTGAATACTTGGAATTCAGCTAGAAATTTTCTAGATAATTCATAAACTCTATATTCAGGGATTTTTCCTACTATCCCCCTGCCCCACAAGTGAGATTCTTTTTCAGACATGAAGACAACTTATTTTTTGTTTGTTTTAATACCAGATTTAGCTTTTCTATCTTTACACAAAGAAAAGGTTTATTCTCAAGGTAATTTATTTGTGAGGGCAGAGACAGAGGAAGGAGAGATAGCAATAATCTGGAGAAAATACATCATTTACTAAAGTGTATTAAGTGGATTTAATGTCTCATGTGAGAATATAATATATGGATGTGAGAATTAAAATTGTCAAATAATGATAACTTTTTTTCATTAAAAGATAAAATAGGCACCTCAGGATCTATTTGTTCTCTGCTACTCATCAGTAATACCTACATGCTATGTGTAACATGAAAATAGAATGACAGCATCTTTTTTTTTCATTGGTTTTCTTTTTTTTAGCTTTTTTTTAAATTTATTTTTTTATTCTTATGTTAATCCCCATACATTACATCATTAGTTTTAGATGAAGTGTTCCACGATTCGTTGTTTGTGCATAGAATGACAGCATCTTAATGAAGAGTTTCTTCGCAGATTTCAAAGAAATGTTAAGCATAGTTAAGCATTCTCTGTTAGTTAACGACTGGTTACATTAGTGAAAACCTAGTAAGAGCAAGAACTTCTAGGACAGACCTCAGTTTGAATTCTAGCTTAGCTATGACTTTAGGTAAGTAACTTAACCTCTTTGAGTCTTTATTTTTCTCACATATGTAAGGTGTGCTTATCCTGCAAGACTGTTGTGAGGATTATAAATAATGTGTATAAAATATCCAGCAGAGTACAGGTAATAGGGTCTTAAACAAAATTAAAAATCTTCAGTTAACCAATTCTTCTATAAATAATAGGAAAAATAAGAGTACCACAAACTATGGAAAAGTTATCATAACTTCAGAAAACATTAGAAAAGATAATTACACCATGACATAGAATTTCAAGCAATGCAATCCCAGTGTTAGTTTTACAGAAATTGTAAATGATGGGTTCTTGACACGTGAGTTTAGCTGAGAAACTTGAAGGCTAGCTGGTGGAGACCATTCTCTTAGCTCGCAGCTTCTCCAGCTCTCCCTTTAGAGAAACTTTCAGGCCAGCATCTTTTAACTGCCAATTGGGCATGGCCCCAAGCAGACCTCCATCATATTAAACAAAACAAAGCAAACAGACTCACCTTTCTGACATTTTCTCATCTTTTCAGTGGTACCAACATTCTTTGAGCTGTATAGGCTCAAAATCTCAAAGTGTTTTCTTATATCAAAGCCTATCAAGATTTCCTTTGTCATACATCAAGCAACCATTTCAAAACCTTTTCATTTTCATTCTCCAACCCCCAAGTCCCTGTAAAGATACCAAATGGATTAAGGAAGGTCTGTAAGGAATTACAGACCATTGGTCCTATCTCACTCCACTGCTGTAAAGCCTCCACTGACTCTTTACTATCTTTTGCAGTTTCTCTGTGGGCTACCTGTAGCAGAAGATGCACTGGCCAAACCTATACCCATCCAATAAAATGTTCTGGCAAGGGGATGCAGTGTTTCACAAACTTCCTATGCGGTTTTTATGTACACAGAAGCTTGTGAACAGCTAACTATAAAATAATAAATATCGCCACCACTAAGAATAACAGCCAACATATTAAATGCTTAATGTGGTCTGAGCAGTGTTCTAAGAGCTTTATAACGATAAACTCATTTAATCTTCATGACAACCCTATGAGGTAGGTATTATTACTATTGGCACTTGACAAATGAAGAACAAGGAAGAGGAAAAGTTAAGTAACTTGCCCTAGGTCACACAGCTAGAAAGTGGTGGAAATAAAATTAGATTTCAGGCAGTCTTCACCCAGGGTCTATGTTTTTAAGCACTAAACAGACTGCCACAGGCTATCATTCAAGGACCCTGAGTCTGAACAACCTTTCCAGAATGAATTCCTACAACTACCCTTCATCTTTCAGCTGGTAGCAAGACGGTTCTAAGATCTCCAATCCAACCCAAAGGATCTCTAATCCAGAGGAGGATGAGAGAGTACCACTTCCCATGTTCTCTTTCATGGAAGTGAGGAAAACATTTCTAGACCCCATATAGTAGACTGCCTCTCATGTCTCACTCCTCAGGCAGATCCACAAACAGGAAAGATGATTATTATTAATGGCTTAGACTAATTACTAGGGTGGAATGGATGTCAGGATCAACTGTGAGAACCACTATACTCATTTTTCTACACTGGGGTTGATACTGCAATCCTGTCTAGAACATTTTCCCCTCTCCATGTCTTTCTTCTATTGTCTCCATTTTTCTGAACTTAGCCATGTTTTCCAACCTCACCCTTCTTCCCTCCCTCCATCCAATATGTTTGCTGAGTGTCAAGAATGATCCAAACACTACTGAAGACTTGTATATATAATGTCAAGGTAGACAGACACAGTCCCTGTCCTCATGGAGCTTATTTCTGGCATGGTAACAGACAAAAGTCACAAAAACAGACCAAGTAAGAGTAGCACTTGCAGGCTACAAGAAGAGTTATAAATCATAAAGGCAACCAACAGCAGGAGAGGGAGCTATTTTAGCTATACGGTTGTAAAGAAAGCTTCATTTTATAATGATATTTAAGCTAAGATCTATAGAATAAGAAGGAACCATATAAGAGGTGGGAGGAAATCAGAATGTGCAAGGTCCCCAAGATGGGAAGGAACTTGCTTTGAGGATCTGAAAGAGGTCCTTAAATTCAGTAAGAAGAGTGGGAGGGTGAAGGCTGAGATATGGATCATGTAGAGTCTTTGAAGGCATGGTAAGTAGTTTAGAGTTAGATTTTATTTTGAGCATTATGGGAAGTCAATAGAGACATAAAATCCCATTTACATCTTATTAAGATCATTCAGGCTACTCTCTGTAGATGATGAACTAAGCAGAGGTTGGGGAGGGCAAGACTGAAAGCAAGGAGAACAGAATGTTATAAGAGGAAACAAACTAATGGTTTTATTTTGTAGGCACAATGGATAGAACTCCATGGTGAACAGCTTAGGGGGATGAAGGAGAGGTAAAAATTGATTTCTAGAGTTCTGGTTTGAGCTACTAGGTGAATGACGTGCTTTTATCAGTTACAAATAGACTGGGGCTGGGATGAGAAGGTTGCAAACAAATTTGGAGAGTAAAATCAACTACTTCCCTTGAGCATGTAAAATTTGAGATGTTTGTGAGACATCCAAATGAAATGTGAAGTAGGAAGTTGTACAGGTGGGCCTGGAGTTCAGAAGAGAGAATGGAGTTGGACACACACACAATACACACACACATATTTAGAAGTCATCAGCATAAAGAAATTCTACTATGGCAATCACGGTATGCAATTTGAAGATGATATGCTTAGATGTAGCTTTTTTGGCATTTATCCTGTCTGGCATTCTCTGAGTTTACTGGATCTGTAGTTTGGTATCTGACATTAGTCTGGGAAAATTCTCAGTCATTATTCTTTCAAATATTTCTTCTGTTCTTTTATCTCTTTTTCTCCTACAGTATTACCATTACATAAATGTTACACTTGTGGTAACAATTCTTGGATATTGTGTTCTGTTTCTTCAGTCTTTGTTCTCTTTGCTTTTCCTTTTTGGAAGTTTTTATTGACATCATCAAGCTCAAAGATCTTTCCTCACCATGTCCAGTCTACTAATGAGACCACTAAAAGCATTCTTCATTTCTGTTACACTGTTTTTGATCTTTAGTACTTCTTTTTTTTTTCTTTTATTATGTTAATCACCATACAAGACTATACTTTCAGGGATCATTTCTATAGTTTGTTTAGTACTTCTTTTTGATTCTTTCTTAGAATTTCCATCTCTCTGCTTACAATACCCATGTTTTTGCATCCCATCTTACTTTAGCGGTTGGAATCCTTAGCATTTTAATCATAGTTTGTTTTAAATTCCCAGTCTGATAATTCCAACATCCTTGCCATATTGGAGTCTGGTTCTTTTGCTTGCTCTGTCCCATTAACCTGTGTTTTTACTATGCCTTGCGATTTTTTCTTCATAGCTGTAATGTGATGTATTAGGTAAAGGGAGCTGCTTCAATAAATAGGCCTTTAGTAATGCAGTGGTTAAGGTAAAGAGATAGGGAAAGCATTCTACAGCTCTATTATGACTAGATCTCAATCTTTTAGTGAGCCTTTGCCTCTGAGCTGTGAACTTTGTAAGGGCTTCTCAGTTTTCCCCCCAACCTAGGTGGGATAGGATAGCTACAGTGGGCTGGAGCTGGGTATTTCCTTTCTCCAGGTCATTTAGGCTCTGATAAATCCCAAATAGTTTAGGCTCTGGTAAAACAGTTTCTCTTGAGGACAGCCCTTGTTATGAAGGACAGGGTGTTCTGGAGCATTTCAAAATCAACTACTTTTCTTTTCCTCTCCCCATGCCAGAAGCAGAAGGGGTATGTGAGAACCTAGTCAAGCTCCTGGCGGTAAAACTACGAAAGTGTAGAGACCCCCTATGACTGGCCCCCACTGGAGTTTTTAACTCTCAGACTTATCCACCCTGAACCTCTAGAAATTCATGGATTATAGTTTAGGCTTTCCTACTCCAGTACTGGTTCTCACAGACATTTCTACTTTAGTAAGTTGTGATTCTCTGTATTCGCCCATCTGTTACTCCAGTTTTGGGGGCAACGGTTTGCCCTGTAACCTCACTTTTCTGACAGATCTAAGGACAGTTATTGGTTTTTCAGTTTCTTCAGCTTTTTCTTGTTAGGACAGAGTGACAACTTATAAGCTCCTTAAATGCTGGACCAGAAACCGGAAGTCTCTTCATTTTTTAAATTATAAAGTTTAGAGACAAATGGGATTTTAGATACTATCTTGCTGAATTACCTCTTTACAAAGACAAGAAAACATGGAGAGAGTAAAGTTAAATGACTTGCCCAAGTACCAAGGGCTACGTACCTAGAGCTATTTAACGTCATCAGAACTTGGTTAGACCCCAGTGTTCCTTACTTCCTACCTGCAATTAAAAAGCAGCTCTGTTTTTTTTTTTAAGATTTTATTTATATATTTATTTATTTGAGAGAGAGAGAGAGAGAGCACGCATGTGCGTGCACGAGCAGGGGGAGGGGCAGAGGGAGAGGGAAAAGCAGGCTCCCCACTGAGCAAAGAGCCTGATGTAGGGCTCAATCCCAGGGTCCTGGGATCATGACCTGAGCTGAAGGCAGACACCCAACCGACCAAGCCACCCAGGTGCCCTGTAAAAAGCAGCTGTTTTAATAGTATTATAGTTATATTTAAAGAAAAAAAAAGAATCCTTACTTATAAAGACATGTACTGAAATATTTACAAGGAATAATGTGATGCCTGGGATTTGCTTTGAAATCTGAAGTGAGATGGGGGTTGTTAGGGGGACAGTTAAAAGATGAATGGTCATGTGTTGATAAATGTGATGAGAAAATAGGGTTCATTATAATAATTTACTTTGTATAGGACTGAAATTTTTCATAGTCAAATGGTAAATACGTAGTAAAAGTAGAAAAGAATGAAACAAATGTTTATTTTGACTTAAATTATCCATTTATACTGCTAAAAGAATTGATGCTATTATTAGAAGGTTTGTAAGTAAACATACATCTAAAGTTGATAAACTTAAGAATTAGTTGGCTTAATACATCTACCAAATCATAAAGGTAAAATAAACTGTACCACTTATAAATCAAATTGCTTTATTTATATAAAATTCACAGTCATACTTCTCTAAACTTCTCCATCATTTTAATATCTCATAGCTATCAGAGTACCTTAGCCCCAGCTGAGATCAAACCGACACAATACTTAGCTACGAATCTCTTGCACAATAGGTTAACTCAATTTGCTTTTTCATTCTCAAATGAAATATTCTGCCTGCTGCAGAGGAATTTTCATTAATGGTACTCCCTTGCACAAGGGAGTAAAAGAATTGCTCGTAAATCCAAGCAATAGGATTTAATTTTCTATATTTTACTCTTTTAAGCCAGGAAAAAAGTCATCAAGTTTAGTTATCAATTAAGGCAAACAGAGGAAAATCAAAGGTATTAAAATCTATTAATATTTGTTCTCCAATAAGGAAGGCTACCTAATCCCCTACTAGAAGAGATATCTCAGTTGACTACTTCTTTAGTGCCTGATTGTAGATAAATGAATTCAGTTAGGAAATCATTTGTACCTTAATCTGATAACAGGAAGCCTTTGCTATCTTTTCATTAATATTATATTACAAATTATATAGTTTCTGCTTTATTTCTTAGACATATCTGGTTGATTATAGAAAAGAAGCTCCTTAAAGATTTGTATCTTACTTAATTTGGCATTTTCTATAGAGCTTGGCACAGTAAGTAACTACTGAATTAAATAAAATTATCAAGCAGTACTTATCTTTCCAAATCAGGGAAGAAAAGTTTGAAGGAAAACTCTTAAAATATCCACTCACTCTCAGCACTCTCAAAATTCTCAGTAGTGTGCCGCTATTCAAGAGGTCAACCACCAGACTCAGTAATAAGTCAGGCAAAATGGGCCTTCCTGAGCATATGGATTGAAGGAGGGTATGTGGATTCTGTTTTCAGTATTCCACTGCTAAGGCATGGTCTTCACTCATAGACAGGTAGCACTAGTCCAATGTACTACTGATCTTGACATTCAAGAAGAGATGTAGGATTTATGACCATATATTATCTCACCGATAACATTCATGAATATCCTAATAAAAACTTTATACATTTTGCAAAATCGTAATTGCCCATATTTCAGTTTAAGGTATGTTTTAAGCACCTGGTACCTATTACAATAACTGGTTTAGAAATGAATATACTGGCCATGCAAGCACTATACAGATTATAGCTTTAGTCTGTTATAAAGTAATTAAAAGCAGTTATAAGTAAAAGAAAACCAAGAACTCTTATCTAAGCTGGCAAAATATTAACTGTCATCCTGATAAGAGATAAACAATAGTTAACCATTAAAACAAGTTATGACAGAAATAGAGATACACTCCCATATTAAATCTTGAGAAAATGTTATGTATATTGAGAAAAGAAAGATGAAATATCAGGGTTCTATTTTCATATCCTTATTATAAGATAAATAATAATGAAAATGTGAGACAATTCCAGTGAAGGATTTTTTAAAAAATGATCATCTTTAGTTCACTTCACAATGCATTGCTAATGTACTACACCTCCAAGATACCAGTTGGAACAAACTGGCTTTATTGAAGCACTAGCTATAAAACTTCTATATACAATTAGGTGAAAAAAAACAGTAACAGTTTCAGAGACTTTAAAGCTTTGGCTTTGAATGTTGCGATTCCTTAAAACAGAAGGGACCTTTTAAACAAGAACTGCAAACCAAAAGAATCTTCATCATATACTTTGAGTAGACACAAAGAAAAAAACCAGTCTTTAAGAATGTACTGGAAGGGTATTCACTCACTTTTGAACATAAGGGCTAGCATTTGTAGAAAAGCTAAACAGGGAACTAGAACTTGGTGATTCAAGAATCTCAGGATAGGAAGAACTTGAAATGTCATCTTGTCTGAAACCTTCATTATACCTTCACCTTCCTCACTACTCATCATCTACCAGTGGCTTGTACACCACCTTCTAGAAACGGATTTTCCAGTCATATAGCCTACACTATTTCTAGTCTGCTCTGTTACTGCTTAAGTTGAGTAAAAATCTGCCTTCTTGCACTTTTTACCCACTGGTTCCCGTTCTGATTTCTGGAAAGAGAATAAGCCATATCTCTCTTCCATCTGACAACCCACAGGTATTTGAAGTAACTCTCTGTTCCTTCTCTATGTCAAACAATCCTGGTTGCCTCAAAGACTTACTTTTTCTTTATTCCTACTTATGGCTGAGGTCCTGGCAGATCCCCTTGCAGGGGTCACAAGCTAATAATCGAACACCTCATCTTCAGACATTCTTGTTTACCTGCTCAGTATTTTAAAAAGTTTTATAAAGATGCATGGATTCTTGGCTTCTCTTGAAAAATGGTAGATCTGGCAACACTGGATTGGTGACACTGAACTGCAGCTGAGTAGTGGCAATAGAGATGGGGTATTCAACTCCAGCAAACCATTGTCTCCCCACCATTCAAGTGTCATCTCTCAGAAAGAATCTACCTAACAATTCTATCTAAAATGGTCACTTAGGGTGGCTCAGTCAGTTAAGCGTCTGCCTTCAGCTCAGGTCATGATCCCAGGGTCCTGGGATCGAGTCCTGCATCAGGTTCCAGGCTCAGGGGAGAGCCTGCTCCTCTGCCTGCCGCTCCCCGTTCTTGTACTCTCTCTCTCCCTCTGACAAATAAATAAATAAAATCTTTAAAAATAAATAAAATGGCCATTTATTTTATCCACCATCCCAATCTTTTGTTGATGTTCCTCTTAAGTATCTAAGAAAATTATCTCTTTTAAAAAAATTTTGGGGGCCCCTCGGTGGTTCAGTTGGTTAAGTGTCTGCCGTCAGCTCAGGTCATGATCCCAGAGTCCTGGCATTGAGTCCTGCGTCGGGCTCCATGCTTGGCGTGGGTCTACTCCTTCTTCTCCCTCTGCCCCTCCCTCAGCTTGCACTCTCTCGCTCACGCTCTTTCTCAAATAAATCTTTAAAAAAATTTCTTAAAGAACCTATTATTCTAGTGCGATCTGATCACCATCAAATACCAACTTCTTCTTTTTTTTTTTTTTAAAGATTTTATTTATTTATTTATTTGAGAGAGTGAGAATGAGAGAGAGAGAGAGAGAAGGTCAGAGGGAGAAGCAGACTCCCTGCTGAGCAGGGAGCCTGATGTGGGACTCGATCCCGGGACTCCAGGATCATGACCTGAGCCGAAGGCAGTCGCT
Source organism: Mirounga angustirostris (assembly GCF_029215605.1). NCBI lineage: Eukaryota > Metazoa > Chordata > Mammalia > Carnivora > Phocidae > Mirounga > Mirounga angustirostris. Next base: position 136,734,474 of record NW_026991709.1, on the reverse strand, counting down.
TAACCGACTGAGCCACCCAGGCACCCTCAAATACCAACTTCTTAACTCCCTTCATTTGGAATGTATATATACAATTTTAAAAATTATTCATTTTTCATGAATTATTTCATGAATTATATTCATGAATTATATTCATATGAAGATATGAATTATATTCAATATTCATTGAATTATTCATTCAATATCACGTAACATCTAATTGGTTATTTTTGGCACCACCATTAATGTTCTGACTTACTGATCAACAAATTTCCTGCTATCATGATACCTCATTTATCTCATTCAGTAACTGTGCCACTACTTGGAAAAGCCAAACTTGGTGTCTTCCATTTATTCCTGTTAAGATCATCTTTTGGATCAGCATAAGACCATCTGCTAAGCCAGGTAATGCTAGACTGTAATAAAGATCAGTCATTACCTAATTATGTAAGAGTTTATGTCTACCACAATCATGTACTAAAATATTTTCTGTTGCATTTGTTCAAATGATCTGAGAATCTGTAATTACAGATTCTCAGATCATTTAGTTGACCTCCAAGCTAATAGAGAAATACCTACATAACAAACCTTGTGAGGTGTTTAAACACTTTTAGTTCACACAAATAAGGTAGATCATGCCCCTTTAGAAGAGTTTTTACTTTCAGAAAAGTTAGTCTTAGAACACCTGGGTGGAGCAGTCAGTTAAGAGTCCACTCTTGGTTTCAGCTCAAGTCGTGATCTCAGGGTCATGAGATATAACCCCGTGTTGGACTCTGTGCTCAGCCCAGAGTCTGCCTAAGACTCTATCTGCCGCTGCCCCTCCCCACCTCTCTCTCTCTCTCTCACACACACACATAAATAAATCTTTCCCCAAAAAACTTATCCTTAATACTAAAACTCAAATCTTGCTTCCTATAACTTTTGCCCTTACTCATTTGAAAGTAAAAGGAATAAGGATGCTACCTCTTCTAAATGAGCCACATGACCTTCTTTTCATATGTCAAATGACAATTATTATTTTCCTCAGGTTTACTCTGTTCCTGACTTGGCAATCCCTAGTCTGGGATTTTGTAGGCCTAATCAGAAAGGCAGAAAAATATTCATGCAAAGATTACTCTTTTCCTGGAGAGAAGAGGAGTTTATGGAGAAGACTTCATATAATAAGCAGGTTTTCACTAAACTGTAAGTATACAAATCAATAGATATATCATGATTTAACACTTAGTGAATATTCTTGCCTCTTTACAAGTAATTCTGGTGTCGATGATGAAGAATATTGTAAATGCATTTCTTGGAAGTTACAACTATGAACATCATTTGTCCCTACACTACAGATAAAAGGAAAAGTCACTGACAGATTATGGGTCATTGTTAATCAGAAGTGCCTATCTCCTGCATTATTCTCTAGTACTTCCAATTACTTTAGGTTTCATATCCAGCAGTCATAAAAGAGCCGCATTTGGACTTTAAATTGTATGTACACCTTAAAAACATGATACAACTAGAGGACTGTCAATTAAAATTATCTTTCTAAGTCACAGAATTTAAATTTAGAATTTAAATATCTAAAAATAGAAAAATGGTTAAATAAATTATAATACATTCATACAGTAGAATAATATCAAGTCATTAAAAAGTATATATTTGGTGATTCTTTAATGGTATAGGGGAATACTCAGTGAAAAAGTAAAATACAAAATTAATTTATCCAATTTCTATGAAAATTGGATACACATACACACAGCATAGAAACCTGGATGATAAGATGATAGATGGTTTTCATCATCTTTTTGCACTTTTTTATGTCCAAATTCTCTGTAAGAAGACTGATTTTCTTTCACAATCAAAGGAAAAATTTTTTTTAGAATGTCACTAGCATTCCTGTTATGGAGTTGTACTTCATTAATAAGTAAGTATCAAACTAATAGATGATAAAAAATATGAACATAGAATCATGCCTTCAATGAACTTATATTTAGCAGACAACTGAAACTAACGTTAAATAATAATTCAGGTTTGAGAATCATTCGTAAGTTCTACAGTAAATGAGGACCACTTGTTCCAATGTCTCATCAAGCACTCCCTCTTTTTTTTTTTTTTTTTTTTTAAAGATTTTATTTATTTATTTGAGACAGAGAGAATGAGAGACAGAGAGCATGAGAGGGAGGAGGGTCAGAGGGAGAAGCAGACTCCCTGCCGAGCAGGGAGCCCGATGCGGGACTCGATCCCGGGACTCCAGGATCATGACCTGAGCCGAAGGCAGTTGCTTAACCAACTGAGCCACCCAGGCACCCAAGCACTCCCTCTTTTAAACATCTGATTGCCTCCTTCTAAATGCCTAGAAAGTATTTTGTTCATTTGTTCTTGTGTTTGCATGCCAAGACTTAGTGTAGTCTACCAGTAGGTGGGCATTTTGTCAGCATCCACGCAAGTCTAACTGCTGGTTTTGAAATCTCTTATATGAGGAATGAGACAGAAGATCTCAGGATTCTGTAGCTCTGAGCGAGGAGGAGGAGAGGGAGTTTCTCCCATTGCATGTTGTATCATGCAATTCAAATCAGCTAAGCAGGTGCCTTGAGAGAAGAAAATGTCAGTGAAATCAACGATTCATTCATTCATTTAACAAATATTTATTCAGTGCCTACTACGTGTCAGATGCCATACCAGGCACAAAGGCCACAATGTTAAGGAAAACAGAGCGTGTCTCTGCTACCACATAGCTCAGAGTCTATCTAGTCTGGGTTTCTCTCTCAAGACTATGCACAGCAAGCAAGTGGGAATAACTGCTGCAAAGTCACTCACTACAAAACAATACAAATTCTCAAGCAACACCCACAACTTCCCAGGTGATTCTGATAAAGTACTTTCCCATACTATTTCAAGTCCTGAGTGGCTTGTACACTAGGCCTTTGCCATGTTGGACCTAAGGGAGACCTGGTAAGAGAAAGTGTGTCACATATTGAGAACCTATCACTTGAGAGATAAAACAACAAAAAGAGCACATTCTGAGGGTGAAGGAGTGGTAACTCTTCTCTACATGTGAAGCATCCTCAATAGCCAGAGACAGTGAAGCTCAAGGGTTATGACTAGTACATTTGAAAAGTAACATTTGTGAAAGAAAATCAGGAAGTCTAGAACAGGTGCCAAGGCCTTTAATCTAACATCCCTACTACCAAGGGAATTTTAACCATATTAAAGTCTCATTTGCAAAGTAACAGCATGACTTAAATCCTGCTAAATCTGGCACTTAGATTGCATTACTGCTGTAATCATCACAACACATCTTCTCCTTCTACTGTTGTTCTGACGATTCAAGGAGTCTATACCTAACATGAAAGATCTATCATGACAGTGATTTTTAAGACCTTCAGAAAGTAGTCTTTTGTTGATAGAATGCCTATCTTAAGATCTGCTTTGCAACAAACAATATTTTTCAGTTACTGTCTTTCAGTTACTTTTTCTGAATCAGTTACTATCTTAGCTAACAATTCTATATAAGAGTAGTGTAATTTTAGAAGTATGGGAGGGGCGCCTGGGTGGCTCAGTTGGTTAAGCGACTGCCTTCGGCTCAGGTCATGATCCTAGAGTCCCTGGATCGAGTCCCTGGATCGAGTCCCTCATCGGGCTCCCTGCTCGGCAGGGAGTCTGCTTCTCCCTCTGACCTTCCCCCCTCTCATGTGCTCTCTCTCTCTCTCATTCTCTCTCTCAAATAAATAATCTTTAAAAAAAATTTTTTAAAAAGTATGGGAAAGGTTTAGATTTTTTAAAATTTATTTATTTATTTATTTGAGAGAAACAGAGATAGTGAGAGAGAGCTTGAGCAGGAAGGAGGGGAGAAGCAGGCTTCCCGCGGAGCAGGGAGCCTGATGCAGGGCTCGATCCCAGGACCCCGGGATCATGACCTGAGCTGAAGGCAGAGGTTCAACCATCTGAGCCACCCAGGTGCCCCGGAAAGGTTTAGATTTTTATTTACTAAATGATCCTCAAGAAGTCAGTAAATTCTCTTCTATTATAAATCTAGAATTGACTAAATTTATAAGTGTACCTCATCTGTAATTTACTTTAAAATACTGATTTCAAATATTTTTTCTGTCAATGGCTCACAGTAAGATATATATTTCACGTCATTATCCAGTGATATATTCATATATAACTGAAAGTAAAGGTTCACAAAACAATACTTATTACAAACAGTGTACTCCTATCCCATCCCATCCTAAACTATAATAAGCCAAAGACATTGGTCCCACTGATTTTTCACAAACCACTAACTGATCAGATTTCAAACCTGAAAAAAATGTCAATACAGACCAGACCGTATGATGTATCTCGATATGCAAGTTGGCATTTGAAGGACCAAATCAGGGATCAGCTCTCAGATAGTGGATGGTTAGCGTATTAAAGATTTTATTCAGGATTTTAACTCCAAAGGAAGCTGGATTCAATATCTTCACCTGCATCCATAATCTTTACCTGCATCTCCAATGAAGTGTTCATCTTTAAGCACAAAGGATGTTAGTAATAAATTTTATTGGGGGAACACGGTTCAAAATATGAGACTATTGAGGAATAGCATACAAACTCCTCCACCTTTGTATGAATGGAATAGGATTCTCCAACAAGTCCAGCAGCCTAACACCTTTGAGTTGCATCCAAGGTCATTAAAGTCTTCAGCTCTTGTTCCTGCACCAAACACCCTTACTCCACTTAGGAGAAGATTCTCGGGCCTGATCAGACTAAAAAGTGAGCTAATCCCACCAACAAAATATTATTTACTTGCTTTAGTGCTTGCCTGAGTATGTTTAAGAAAACAAAGTGGGAAATTTACTTGCCTATAAATAGGGATTTATTTTTTATTATTTTTGTGTCTGCATGCTAATAAAGATTTGTAGATGGGGCAAAATTTGGTCTGAGATTTCAGTTCATCTGAAGCAAGGCTATGACCCAAAAAAACCCTGAAAAAATATGAGTAACGAAACTAGCTTGGATAAATCTGCAACAGAAAGGTCTATTTTACTTGTTGCCAATATAATTCTTATATAATATACAAATCAGTATTGTTTCATCAAATACTTAACTTCTTTGAAACATGTTTTAAATTGCAGAAAGAAATCATTAGCAAATAATTTTTTAGGTCCTGAAATAATTACTATCTCAGTTTCTCTTCAATGAATGACCTTACTATATTCTAAAACAACTTTATACAAATTTTGTTTTTTAAACTACAGAGGTCAGATGCTGTAGTGAAGTAAAATTAGGCATAGACAATAGGAAAAAAAGAATGGAAGACAATAGCCTATGTTTAAAAAGTCAGGGAAAGCTTAATTCTATCAAGGGGGAAAAAAAACCCAAACTAATCTCAACAGGGAATGTAATAAATTTGAGTCCTAAATAGCTCCCAATTTATTAATTCAAAGTTTAATACTTGTTTTATAAACTGAAACAGATGCATCCTTTATAACATTAAAATGTGGATTATTAAAATGAGGTATTACTTTAAAAATCTGTTTCACCTCATATAATTAAACAGAATGTACACTTCTCATTACCTTTTGTTTATTACTCTGTTGTGTTCAAACTTTTTTGGAGGGGATACCAGAAGTCCTTATTTTATTTTTTTTAAAGATTTTAATTATTTATTCATGAGAGATAGAGAGAGAGAGAGGCAGAGGGAGAAGCAGGCTTCCCACGGAGCAGGGAGCCCAATGCGGGACTCGATCCCAGGACCCTGGAATCATGACCTGAGCCGAAGGCAGACGCTTAACCATCTGAGCCACCCAGGCGCCCCAGAAGTCCTTATTTTAAAGGACTAAATGCCAGGATTGAGTTCCTAGCAGTTTAAATCTGTTTGGCAGCAAACAGTTCATTCATTGTGGCCATTCCTAAAGCATCCAGTGAGTCCTAGCTTTCTGAGACTAGGTTTGAATATTGTTGCTATTGCTTATGTGTGTGTAAAATTAAAACCCAGTAATACAAAACAACCATATGTAATAACAGTGCTATTAAAATATTTTCTAGTTGTACCACATACAGATGTTAGGGGGAAGTGATAGATACTATGAGAAGAACATCTCAGCAGTATTGCTCCAAGTGTGGTTTTCAGACTTAATACTAAATTAGGTTTGCTGAGTTTGTGACTGGAAATTAACATACTTAACAAGAAATCTGAGAAGTTAATGAGTTAGTCAAATTTGAAAAAGAGTAAGTTAGAAGTCTGTGGAAAACATACACATTTGAAACAATTTTATACTACTCCACAAAACTACGTGCAAGGAAAAAATGCAATGGTAGTGCTCAATTCAATTAAACAGGTTCTTGAAATTTAAGTGGGGATACAAGCAAATCCCTAATAGAATAGTTCAGTACAAGGTGTGGTATGATTAAGTACTAAAAACTATGAAGTAGGGGCGCCTGGGTGGCTCAGCTGGTTAAGCGGCCAACTCTTGATTTCTGCTCAGGTCATGATCTCAGTGTCCTGGGATCAAGCCCCACATTGGGCTCCGTGCTCAGTGCAGAGTCTGCTTGTCCCTCTCCCTCCCCCAACTTGTGCTCTCTCTCTTTCTCTCTCTCTCTCTAAAATAAATAAAAATCTTTTAAAAAAATAAAAACTACGAGATATATTATATCATCATTTCTAAGAAAGTAGTGTTAAGAAGGAGATAACCAGTGAGGAGGAGCTGGTAAAAAAGCTCGTATTGTAAAGAAGGTAAGACAACATCACTAGAAAAAAATTAGGTGTTTCAGTAAGGCCGACTTAGTAGCAACCTTTTAAAAAGATTAGCTGGCAGTATCAATTAAAAACTGTTAGCAATCACCTGAATGAGAAGTACCAGGTGCCTGAAGGAGGTTGATGCCAATGAGGATGGAAAAAAAGGGGTGACTGGATATAAACTTTGAAAAAAGAGTTCACAGGGCTTTGTTTCTGACTTAATGAAGATGTGAGATATTCCCAAGCAGTAAATTCTGAGGAGACACTTGCGGTGGACATACACAAAGAGAAAGGTCTGAGTGAAAGATAAGAGTAAGTTGTAATTGTTTAAGTTGTAAAAAAAAAAAAAAAGGGCCATCCAACATCAAAGAGAAGAACATATGCAACAAGAGTAAAAGGCCAGTGGCTCAGCTGTGGTGAATATCCAGTTAGGGTATTGAAGAGTAACCAAATCAAGAGTCAAAAAGGAAGCGGCTGGATAAGAAGGACAAAAAAAGAACTGCATCATGGAAGCCAAGGAAAGAGAAAATTTTTAAAAAGAATGAGTCCTCCATTGTTCAAATGCACAGAAAGATCAAGGAGAAAAAGATTTGAAAGTATTACTCTAAAGCTGCAGGTGACCAGACATCAGCAGAATTACACAATGTTTTTTGTCAAAACATATAAAAAGCCAGAAGAAAGAAAAAGTTTGAGATTCTGAAGCAGGTGATTGATGTCATCTCAGGTATTTGGTTTTCAAATCTGCTTAAGCCTATCTAAATCAGTTGGCAATAGACATAACTAACAATGAAATCTATACCTGGGCACTCCCCCTCTATTAATCACTTGGAAATGTGCTATCACAATTATCTATTTGTTTAAGCTAATTATTTGGTATATGGTTTTCCACTAACATGGGGCATATTAAAATGGAGAAAAAGGAGACAAACCCCCCCATATCTCCTGGAGTGGACTGCGTTGATGGCCTCATCCACCAAAAACAAAAAAACAACAAAGTCAGTGACATTTGACATATTGCCCCTCATTAACCTTTCATAAAAGAACACAGGAAGAAATGCTTAACCTAAGGAAAATACTTGTAATGTTTCCGTCTCAAGTCCGACTGCATGGACGATGAGGGAATAAGGATTTGGAAGGAAGGGAGACTCAGGATCCCTGAAATTGGACCTAGTGAGTGGCTTCCTATTTCATGTATTCGTAAGGGCAGGCTTGACTTGAAACAAATTCTTTTACCCTCTGAAAAATTTAGGATTATATTTCAAAACTATAAAGTTTAAGTTAGCAGGATGGCTGAATCAGGTACCCCTAAAATGTCCTTTTGTAGATATCACTAAAATAAATTTCCCATGGAAAAACCTTTCTTAAATTCAATTCTCGCCTACTGGAATAGGACAGAACCTGGCGCTATTTCAGCATGGCTTCCTTTTCTTGGGACAGAACTGTAATAACAGTAACAACAACAACAACAATAATAGTAATGGTAATAATAATAAATGTCCATAAAGGAAACTTTAAGAAATACAGATAAGAAGAGGGGGAGGAAAGCTGCCCAGAAATAACTACTGTTATTTCTGAATATTACCTTATGAATTTTTAAAAAATTTTTAAAAAAGATTTTATTTATTTATTTGACAGAGAGAAATACAGCGAGAGAGGGAACACAAGCAGGGGAAGTGGGAGAGGCAGAAGCAGACTCCCTGCTGAGCAGGGAGCCTGATGTGGGATTGATCCCAGGACCTTGGGATCATGACCTGAGCCGAAGGCAGACGCTTAACTGACTGAGCCACCCAGGTGCCCCTGAATTTTTTTCTTAAGCCAAATATAGCTATGTAACTGCCTCTCTCCCTGCACTTAACATATCAGGCAAATCTTTCCATGTTCATATATATATATATATCAACATTTTAATGGTTGCCTATTCATTCTGTAGAACAGACACACATAACTTACCTCACTAAGCTCTCACGGCTAGAAATTTAGGCTACTACTACACAAAATGCTACATGACTAGCCATGGACAGTTATCTTTGAGCACCTGTCCAATTATTTCCTTTGTAATTTCAGAGTCACAGGATACATACTGCTTAACTGGCAGCTGGAAAGACTTTACCAATCCATGGTTTCACCAACAGCATACAATACTGCCTATATACCCACATCCTTGACAAGCTGGGTTGTATCGTTTTAATCCTTGTCAACCTAACTAGCCAAATACAGGTATTTGGGTTCTGCTGTTTTGTTTGGTTTGGTTAATTAAAAATATTTCAGGTTTAAAATATAAATAAAACAAAATTTGTGGTATAGCAGTAGCAGAGGCTAAGTGTTTTCCTTCCATGACTAAATACCAAATTCCTATGGGTCTATTTAAAAAACATATATTTTAATGTATATATTTACATATGTTATATATATACATATATATACATACACACACACAATAATCATAATTTGTAAAAACATACCTTCAGGGATCTGAAGTATACTTAGATGTAGGTTTTTTTAAAAAATGACTAATACACTATTTCTTGAGCTATTAATATTCATTGAACCCATAACTTTCTTTTGCTAAACATGATAAAGAGAAATACACATCATGAAATTTAATTTGGAAAATACATAGCAACATCTAATAATTTTGAAGTTGAGGATAAGGTTGTACTTAAGCACCTTCCTTGACAGTTAATATACTCATTCCCTCCCTCCACATTTTCCAATGTTCCCATGGCCTCTACCTCATAGAAATGGTATGCTGTTTGTGAAAGCTCAAAAAAGGGAAGGTAAACAATTCACATTTATTTATCATTTGTAGTATACCAGGCACTGTGTGAGGTGCTTTACAAGTGTACATTGGCTCATATAGACAGATTAAAGATATTTTCACTCACTGGAAATGGGGTCAGGTAGAATGAGTGTCTCCAGCCAGTGGGATCTCCCCTGAAAACCAAAAGCAATAGACCAGTATGGTTTTCTCCAAGGCTCATTACAAAATTTATAATAGCAAGTCTCAGATTTAAAAGGTTCTTTCATACTGTAACAATGTTATTAAAATGGAATTTCACATGCTGAATTATACACTGGGATAAAGCACCATTTGGGTCCTGTTTATTCTCTTTCAAAACATGGATGAATGGGATAAGACATATGTTAGAAGAGTTCCTGGGGAAGGGGGCAATGAGTTACAAAGGATTTTACTCTCAAACATAAAAAAGAAGGAAGAGGGGCGCCTGGTGGCTCAGTTGGTTGGGCGACTGCTTTTGGCTCAGGTCATGATCCCAGGGTCCTGGGATCGAGCCCCACATTGGGCTCCCTGCTTGGCAGGAAGCCTGCTTCTCCCTCTCTCACTCCCCCTGCTTGTGTTCCCTCTCTCACTCTTGCTCTGTCAATTAAATAAATAAAATCTTTAAAAAAAAAAAAAAGGAAGGTAAAAAACAAGATATACAAAATATATGGTAATAACAGGTTATATACACAAACACTCACGCATCCATACTGCTTTGTTGAATGCTTAGTTACTAGATATTTAATGGAATGACTATTAATTCGATTCATTAGGTATGTACTGAATGCTGATGTGTACCAGGCACTGTCCCAGCAGCTGGAGAAAATCTGACTTTACAGAGCATACAGTGTACTAAGGGATACAGAGCAATACACAAGCAATTACTCTCTAGTGGTATGCACAGGATCTGTGGGAATACAAAGAAGGTAAGAGAAGTTTACATCAAGAAATATCTAGGCTTAAAATCTAGAGACTGAGCAGGCCAAGGGGAAGTGTTGGGGGAAGGATGTTTCCAGGCAGAGGTAATGAAATCTTCTGCACCAAAAGGTGAAGAAGGAACATTAGAAGTTGAGGGAAATAAAGTAGTTTAGACTGATTGAGTCTTTGGCAGGCAAGGCAGAGGGAAGGACCAAATGATTAAGGCTGGATTGATCTTAATGACTATAACTGTAATTTGAAGTTTGATACTTTCATTCTCTTTCCTGGAAGTTTATAGTTAAAATTAGGAAAAAATAAGGTCAAAGGGATATTAGCCATACTATCATAGAAATAAATATGACATAAATTACATATTAATGGTTTGAAACATTTGTCATTTGTTTCTGTTGCAAAGCTGCAGAAAAAGTTTACCTAATTAATGTTAACCACACGAAGTGCTGAAGTGTAACTTTTCAAAAAGCATCTTGGTTCCTTATTAATAGCTTCTCTATAGTTTGTCAGTTTTTCCTTAAAATTTCCATCAAATTGGCTAAGAGCCAACCTGATAAAAACTAATGATATTCAAGCTTTAGCCACATCAGAATTACCTAGAAGGCTTGTTAAAACATAGGTTTCTGAGATCCCAGCCCAGAGTTTCTGCTTCTCCAAGTATGGGGTGGGATCAGAGCATCCGTATTTCTAAGAAATTCTCAGATGATGTGATGCTGGGTCCTGAGACCTCGAGCACCGCTGCTTTACAGTATCATGTAAGTATACTCAAATGAGAGGAGGAGGAAAGAAGAGCTGTCTCTGAACTCTTTAAACTATGGCAGCAAAAGTCAGGTGTCCAAATTTAACTTACTGAGTTAGTTTTCAAACATCTTGAGGAACTGACGTTGCAATCTTCTTGTTTGAATTTACCGTTCTAAGAACCAGTAGGCATGCTACTAACACACTACCTATAACTTCACAAAGAGTGGTTAAAGAGTTTAAGCTTTTCAAAAATGTCCAGTAAGAAACTAGCCAAGAGCACCTCTGAAATCTCTCTGAAACCTATTGAGGCTTGCTGCTGCCACTACTGCTAAATGTAACCCACATGCTTCCAAACTGATCTAGTGTACAAACAAGCTCCTTTATAAGGCAAAAGGATTTTTAACATGAATAACAATTTCTCCCTTAAAAACACAGCAAACAGGGGCGCCTGGGTGGCTCAGTCGTTAAGCGTCTGCCTTCAGCTCAGGTCATGATCCCAGGGTCCTGGGATCGAGCCCCGCATCAGGCTCTCTGCTCGGCGGGAAGCCTGCTTCTCCCTCTCCCACTCCCCCTGCTTGTGTTCCCTCTTTTGCTGTGTTTCTCTCTGTCAAATAAATAAAATCTTTAAAAACAAAAACAAAAAAAAAACCCACAGCAAATAAATTTTACAATAAGTGAAAATTTAAATAAACAATTATATTGCATTTAATCAACTAAGGCCAACATTTACATACATTAAAAGTTATTGTTTAATTAAATATATGATTATAATGATTGGTAATTAATTCTGCATTATCTCTGGGGGGCTTGCCACTTCTTTGAACACAAGATGGCTACATATGGGATCCATACTGTCATCTAAATGTGTTGTTTATGCAGCAAATTATTACAGCAGCTAATTTATGACCAACTAATTAACTTTACTCCTCTCTACACATATGTATACACAGCAGACAAGCAATTGTGATTTCACTTTTATTCCAATTAGTATTAATTTTAATAATGCATCTTTAACAAAGGTGTATTAAAAATTTTCATAAACAGATAAAACATTCACTGATTCTTTAGAAGGTAGCATGCAATGCACTAAGTACTTCATCTTCACACTCTCAATCTTGGTCTTCTAGTTTAAGGAAATGAACTAAAAAAAACCCAAGTAACTTGCCTAACATGATACAGCTATTAAGCAGACAGCTAAGACATTTATATCATGCTTTTGAGACAGTATTATAGAAGAAACTACTGGAGTACTTCTAACTTGAAATACTGAAAAGTTAGAAAGTTTAATTTAGCAAATATAAATTTGACCTCAATCCCCTTTTCCTTCCAACTCTTCTTGGGAGACCCTCAACAACCAACAGACAACTGGTGAGGCCCAGAATGATCCTGCAATCTCCGGAATGGAGGAGGTTCACTTTCCTCATCATTAGGCAAGAGCCAAATAACCAACAGTAAAGGAAAAGGCTTGCCTTGCTCTGCAAGGTCGAGGAACTGGAACAAAGACTAGCAGATTGGGGGACATCTGGAACAGAGACTTCTGGACCCCCACAGGATTCAAACCTCCCAGCCCCAGGCAATTCTCCCTCATGAGCCTAACTGCTGCTGGACTTTGTTGCCCTTGACTGCCATGTGTGGTTTAGAAACAGAGAAAGCTCCTCCCAGGGCCTCAACTCAAATCAGTCTGCTACCTGATTCTTGGATTTTCCTAGACTTAGAAAGGACAGTTTGTCCTTTCCCGTGTTTTTGCTCTGTGATGTGAAATATCCGTACCTGATCCTTCAGAGCACATTATTCTGCAGTGATCACCTCTCTTTAATTTACCTGGGTTTTTTTTTTTTTAATTTAGAAACTGGATACCAGTTCCAGGGGAAAAAGGGGAAAGAGATAAAAAAGGAATGGTTTTTGTTCATTCTGTTTTTCCTCAAAATTTTTCATTCCTTTTTTTGTCAAAACTCACCTATTTGCTATCAAAGCAAATATATATACATCTACACCATTACATTAGACATAATTGCTTGTTACTTGACTATACCCCACACTAGATATAAGTGCCTTGAGAGTAGGGACATTCGATATTTTCTGCTTTTAGGTTATAGACACATATTTCCACTTGGTACACTGAACAGGATTCATATTATCTCTATAATACTTCAGCTTTTCCATCTTGTAAGTGCAGATAATACATATTCTAACTTACTTCACAGATTAAAATTAGTAGAAAATAAAAACTGAAGTACTACACACTTCATAATTAATAGTATTCTTCAGGCCTTGTCCTCATAATAAACTACAAGGTTTATCAGAACATTCATAACGGGGCACCTGGGTGGCTCAGTTGGTTGAGCAACTGCCTTTGGCTCAGGTCATGATCCTGGAGTCCCAGGATTGAGTCCCACATTGGGCTCCCTGCTCGGTGGGGAGTCTGTTTCTCTCTCTGACCCTACCCCGTCTTGTGTACTCTCTCTCTCAAATAATAAATAAATAAAATCTTTTAAAAAAGAACATTCATTACATGCCTCATTAACTTTATGAGCATGCTAAACAATAAGGTTGACAGCCAGTTATCTTCCACCCTATCTTTACTCTCCTGACAAGTATTTCTGGATATATGTATAAAATATGTGAGCAATGAAAAATAAAGAAAAGGAAAAATCAAGAAATTGTTGTTATGTACAAAAAAGGAGGGACGCCTGGGTGGCTCAGGCGGTTAAGTGTCTGCCTCTTGTCTCTGACTACTTAAGTCCTGGGATCAAGTCCCACATTGGGCTCCTTGCTCAGCAGGGAGCCTGCTTCTCTCTCTTCCTGCCGTTCCCCCTGCCTGTGCTTTCTCTCTCCCTCTAATAAGTAAAATCTTAAAAAAAAAGAAAAAGAAAAAGAAAAAAGGAACCACTTGTGCCCTGTTGGTGGGAATGTAAATTGGTGCAACCACTGTGGAAAACAGTATACAGATTCCTCAAAAAAATTAAAAATAGAAACAGCATATGATCCAGTAATTCCCCAAAGAAACTACCTGGTATTTACCCAAAGAAAATGAAAACATTAATTTGAAAAGATATATACACCCCAATATTTACTGCAGCATTATTTAAAATAGCCAAAATACAGAAGCAACCTAAGTGTCCATCAATAGATGAATGAATAAAGGAGACACACACACACACACACACACAGGAATATTACTCAGCCATAAAAAAGAATGAGATCTTGCCATCTGCAATCACATGGATGGACCTAGAGGGTATTATGCTAAGTAGAAGAAGTCAGGCAGAGAAAGACAAATACCATATGATTTCACTTATGTGTGGACTCTAAAAAACAAACGAACAGACCATCAGTTAAAAATTAAAAAACCAAAACACACTCATCAGTACAGAGAACAAATTGGTGTTTGCCAGGGGGAAGGTGTGTGTGTGTAGGGGGGAGCAAAATAGATAAAGGGGATTAAAAGATACAAACTACCAGTTATAAAATAAATAAATGATAGAGATGAAAAGTACATCATAGAGAATATAGTCAAGAATACTGTAATAATTTATGGTGACAGATGGTGATTACACATGGTGAGCAATGAGTAATGGATAGAACTGTCAAATCAATATGTTGTACACTTGAAACTAATATAACATTGTATGTTAATTATACTTCAATTTTTAAAAAGAAAAAAGAAACCATATCCTAAAGGTTAAAACTGTTGTTTAAATGTTGCAGAGAGAAACACCAAAAATATTTTAACCAAACATTCTAAACAAAGTGGAATTATCTCTGACTTTACACAACTTCCCTTGTGTTAGAGAATTGATACCCACTTATAAATTCTGTAATTAGCAATTCTATAATAAAACCAAGAAGAAATAAAACCGTAACTCTGAATCTACACTGAAAACTACTTCTGCTTACCCCTGACCATGGCCTCTGTACTGGGTTGTACCGTCTCCCCCAAAAAGATATGTTCAAGTTCTAAACCTCAAATTTGTGAATGTGATCTCGTTTTAAAATAGGGTCTCTCTCTGGGCGCCTGGGTGGCTCAGCTGGTTAAGCGACTGCCTTCGGCTCAGGTCATGATCCTGGAGTCCCTGGATCGAGTCCCGCATCGGGCTCCCCGCTCAGCAGGGAGCCTGCTTCTCCCTCTGACCCTCCCCCCTCTCATGTGCTCTCTCTCATTCTCTCTGTCTCAAATAAATAAATAAAATCTTTAAAAAAAATAATAATAAAATAAAATAGGGTCTCTGGAGGGCGCCTGGGTGGCTCAGTCGTTAAGCGTCTGCCTTCGGCTCAGGTCATGATCCCGGGGTCCTGGGATCGAGCCCCGCATCGGGCTCCCTGCTCTGCGGGGGGCCTGCTTCTCCCTCTCCCACTCCCCCTGCTTGTGTTCCCTCTCTCGCTGTGTCTGTCTCTGTCAAACAAATAAAATATTAAAAAATAAAATAAAATAAAATAGGGTCTCTGGAGATGTAATTAAGCTAAGATAATGTAATATTAGAGTGGACCTTACATCCAATGACTGGTGCCTCTACAAAAGAAAGGAGAGATTGGGATACAGAGACACAGAGACACACACACACACAGGGAAGAAGGCTATGTGACAATGGAGGCAGAGATTGGAGGAATGTAGCTAACAACCAAGGAAATCCAAGGATTGCTGGGAGCCTCCAGTCTTCCCTAGAGCCTTGGGAAGAAGCACAACCCTGCTGACACCTGATTTCAGACTAGCTTCTGGAACTGTGAGAGAATAAATTTCTTTTGTTTTAAGCCACCAAAGTTGTGGTAATTTACAACAGTCCTAGTAAATTAATATAGCCTTTTAAAGAGGAGCACATATTAGCTATAGTAGCAAGACTGCCAAATAGTTTTTCAGCATCCATTTTCTCAATTGCCTTATATATAGTTAGTGAGAAGGTATGTGAGGGATAGATTTCACCAGAAGGATTACATACATATTGTCTTCTACCCACATAACAGCAGGTTAATCAGGGATTAGCCAAAGACTACTTCTAGAAAATTCTACCCAAGGGTACTTGTGTCCTATCTATATTCTATTAGCACTTGATTGTTTTGTAAACCACACAGATTTTGGTTTGGCATTCTATCACAGCCATAGAAATCTCTCATTCTGCAATCCAGTACCTATTTTCTCATGGCCACCTATGGAACTCTCTCTTCTGTGCTGCTTTTTCTGGTTTACTGATGCTGTGTTGGATGTTTAAAGGTGACACGTCCAACCCTAGAAACATACTACCCTGATCCTTTCATAGTCATCTACCTACACGAATTCTCACAAGGCTGAGAGAGAAGCAAGAGCACAGCACCATCCACTTTCCACTACTCCTGAGAAAATAAAGCCAATGGTTGGAAGTGTAGCCCAACAAATATACTATCAGAATCATCCTCTTTAATTATGAAGTATGATGGAACCATACTCATTATGGTGCAATAATCATTAATCTGCTTTGGGTACTGTGGCTACTTAGATCTAATAACTTCCTACAAAAGTATAAATGAAGCATTACTCGAAATACAAAGGCCTGTTCTCTGAGTCACACAAAATCATTGCTGATTTCTGGCAGCATTATTTATAATCCCCAAGGGAAATTCATCAAGGGCTAATACAACCCTATGCATTTGCTCATGTTTGATATTACATCCAGGTAAAGCAAAAGAACAGAAACTGACAAGCATACTCCAAGTAACAAGTGTAGTCTGGCAGTTTTGTGAACTGTGACTCTTAGATAGAGGCCACAAGGCCCAGCTGGGTGCTGCTCCAGTGAGCAGCTTTCGTTGCATCAAAACTGCTCCTGATTTCCAACTCTGGTGTTAAATTGGAAAAAGTTCATTTCTAATTCAGGCCCTATATAACTTACTATAAAGATTTATGACCTAGAAGAGCCAGCCAATAAAGTCATACACTTTAACAGATCTAAAACCTTACCTAGGGTTGGCACACTTACCAGCTTTAAACTTACATCTAATTCAGTGGGGAAAAACTGTGGCAGGAGCAAAGTAGCAGCATGTGTTTTAATTTAAAGATTAGATGTCCAGTGTGACCCAGATTTAATGATTTTCCAGATAAATTATACCCAGTTTTTGACAAAGTGTCTAACCCAGATTGATACTAAATGGCCTTCCTTTGAAAACACATTATTAGCACAAAAAGAGAAAGCTTTATTTCTTTACAGTCAGGGTAAGAGACTGATAACTTGATCTTAAGGCCACAAATATTTATCATATCTAGCTTTAGTTTTTTTTAAGATTTATTTATTCATTTGAGAGAGCACATGCACGGCGGGGAGGGGCAGAGGGAGAGGGAAAGAGAAACTGAAGCAGACTCTGCACTCAGCGGTGAGCCCAACACAGGGCTTGATCTCAGGACCCTGAGAATGCCCCTATCATATCTAGCTCTAAATAATCCTTTTCTTTTTTTTAAATTTTTATTTTTAAAAGTACTTTATTTATTTGAGAGAGAGAGAGAGAGAGAGAGAGTACAGTAGGGCAGAGGGAGAAGCAGGCTCCCTGCCAAGCAGGGAGCCCGATGTGGAGATGGATTCCAGGACTCCAGGATAATGACCTGAGCTGAAGGCAGATGCTTAACCGAATATGCCACCCAGGTGCCATTATCATATCTAGCTTTAAGTAATCCTTTTCCAAAAATGTGTCTAAAGTATTTATACTTTGTTTCTAAATGGCCTTGCCTCACTGAATACAGAATTATAAGCAGAATTTAGTTCATTGTTATGCTACAAAGACACCATCATGATGTACTAATGTATTTTTATAGATTCTTAATCAACCCTCTCATCAAAAAAAGCACAGGGGCGCCTGGGTGGTGCAGTGGATTAAGCTTCCAGTTCTTAATTTCAGCTCAGGTCATGATCTCAGGGTCGTGGCATCAAGCCCTGAGTTGGGCTCCTCACTTAGCTGGAGTCTGCTGGAGATTCTTTCTCTCCCTCTGCTCTTCCCTCTGCTCGCTCTCTCTCAAATGAATAACTAAAATCTTTTTTTTTTAAAGCAAAAATATACACACATGCAAATATCTGCATTAATATCAAAAGGTTTCCCATACCCACCAGGGGTTCTATAAACTTCAAATTAAGAACTGCTGGAATATGATTATTATAGAATCAGAAACCTTCGGGAAACAGAATTTTTTGTGTTTCTCTGGTATTGGTAATTATTTCCAAGAGAGGTGAGAGACAGAATAGGTCAAAGACTTGAAATTTTTAGGTTTTATGTGAGATGTGAGCATTTTAGAAATGAAAAGGCACGAAGACTGGGATTTTCTTTAAAATACTCTACACAAAAAACCAAACAAAACCCCCACAAAAGGTAGAAAGAGGAGTGCAGAAGACAGAGATGAAATAATACGGCAAATGGCAGCGGTAGTAGAAACTATTAGGTGCATGGAGGTTTAACTCTCTACATTTGTGTACGTTTGGGCATTTTTACAATTAAAAGTTTAAAATTTTTCAAAAAGAACTCTCCAGCTAATCAAGACATCAAGATGTCAAGACACAATTTTACATCTGTGATCACTGGGATCCTAGCTACAGTCACAGAACCAGGAAACATACACATAGCTGCCACGACTAGGGCTGTTTCAATTATACCAGGCTGTCCCAGATCTCACCCGAGTCTTTAACTTCTTTCCAAAAGAAAAACAGAAAAATGTGAAGGTTAGTTTTGGATAAGGGGCTCTTGGGGTAGGAAAAGGAGGGGGTAAAGGAGGAAGGTATGAAATTTGGTGCCCACTTGCATAGTGGTCTTCTTTTTCAGGCCAGTCTGAAAGCCAGGGTTCCGGTGGTGGGGGTGGGGGTGGGGGAGTGGAATATACCATCTTGATGACTTACTTTAGAAAATACCTTTAGCATGTGAACCTGAAGAAAAAAAGGTCTCCAGAACAGTTGGGGAAATTTGGGGAAAAAAATAGCCATGAATTCAAAATATCAGTAAGTATGGTCACTTTAAGATTTGTAATGGGCTTTCCTGATGACCTTTCTCCCCCTTGTGAGGGCCCTGACTTTATAAAGAAGCTATGCCAAGAGAGATAAGTGAATTAAATTGAATACTCTGTGGCACAGTTTAGCAGGCAATTCATCATGAGGGAAGTCTCAAGTACTGCTGGCTGAATTTTAAAGCACTTTCTCCAATAAGGCTGGACATGCATGCCTCTGGGCATACAAATTTTCTTTAAGTTGGCAGGAGAATTGTTTCCTCATTCCATCTTTCTTACAGTCAATTCAATTATCATGGCACAGAAGACAGGGTTTGCAGGGATAATCCCATGGATAATTTTTAGAAAACTCATTTTAAATGTTAGGTTCAATCTCCTCTTTAACTAAAACTTTTATCTAGCAACCCATAAATCATCAGATTTATTTATTTGAGTTTTATTATGCTTTGTTACTCTGTTTCAACTGGATACATAACAATATTAAAAACTCCTACTTACTAAATGAGTTCTTTAAGTCTGTTTTTTTTTCCCCCATTTTTTCCCAATAACCTCATAAATTAAGCACTATTCTCACCATTTTACAGATAGGGAGATGGAGGCATGCTCAGAGAGTTAAATACATCAATCAGAGATGACAGAAGTAGTAAGTGACAGAGCCAGGATCTGCGCCTAGGTCTGTATGACCTGCCCTTTCCAGTATGCTGCATCATTGCCACAAAGAGGGAAAAACAAAAAAGGGAATAAAAAAAGGCAGGACAGAAAGAAAGAAAAGAAAGAAAAGAAAGAAAGGAAAGAAAGGAAAGAAAGGAAAGAAAGGAAAGAAGGAAAGAAAGAAAGAAAGAAAGAAAGAAAGAAAGAAAGAAAGAAAGAAAGAAAGAAAGAAAGAAAGAAAGAAAGAAAGGAAAGAAAGGCAATGGAAAATATATTACCAAATCTTTGTGAACTGGATGACCTTGGACAGATTGTCACACTGTCTTTTACTTCTTGGTTCCACCTTCCAGGCAGTCAATATAAAACTCAAGTTGTTGTCTTTTTTATTTTTTTAAACAAATATATATTTAGATTCTTCCAAGATGATCTTTATGGAGAAAAGTGTCATTAAAAGCTGAGATTTTAAGTTGGCCCTAGTTATGGAAAACAATAGAAATGTCAACTCTTTTGAGTGACTGACATCAGAGCACTGCCAAGGAATTTCTGTTATTTTGATTTAGACCTGGACTGGGGATAAATAGGGTATCTCCAAACAGCAAATTATGCAAATTTATGAATGCCCTAAAATGAACATTAAGGATTATAAAAGTTCCTAAGATTAAAACCCAATAAAATGTTAAAGATCTGATGAATGAACTCACCTAAGTCACTCAGACCTGCTTTTCTTCCTTCTGTACTGCTCCCCCCCATCACTGGATGACCCCATTGTCATCAGTCATCCAGGTGAAAGCCTGGACATAGTTTTTTCAATTCTTACTGATTTTTTAGAATTCTTGAGAAAAATTTTATGGGGAAAAAATTACCTGAAAAAGTCATAACTCTGCATAACTATTTGCCAGTACCCAGACTTCCTACTGACCACTAAAAACAGACAATGTGCAGTGGCTGAAAATCCTGTGTGTTAGAAGACCCAACTTTTGATTGATACTCTGCCATTAAGGAGCTCTGGGACTTCAGGACTAAAGAAAGGCACTGGACAGACACTGTGTTAGATGTTTTACATGACCTCATTTCTTTCTTATAATTCAATGAGGTAGATACATCATTCACATTCTTAAATAAGAATACAAAGGCTCAACGGGTTAGATGTGTTGTCCAAGGTTTCAAAGCAAAAAGACAGATTTGGAATTCAAACCTAAATTTCTCTACCACATTATACTGTCACATGTGATTTCACATCTATAAAATTTTTAAATGAAAGCAAACCCAAAAACACTGTATAGGAAACTGTTGCTGTAATATATTTCTCAAAAATGCACTGATTATAGCAGCATCAATAGTCAATTAAGTGCCACCTTTGTGAACACTTTATTTCAGCATCAGAAAAACACCTAAACACCTGAGTCAAAATACACAAGCCCGATTTCATAATACTAACAAAGTGGCTGAAATAAACAGAGTAGGGGGAAATAGGCTGTGGTAAACTACTCATATCACAGATTTTCTTGTATTCAATATATCCACAACCGTATAATATAATTTGACAGTGCAGCAACTGATGGAAATTTATAGGCAAATTATCTCTGCCTGTTGCCATAGGAGTACTGAGCACAACAGACATATTAGGCTTGGAAAATATTTGAGTGCTAGAGTTGGCAATTATCTTATACATGAAGCGTAAAAATCATGTTTTAAATTGTAAAAAAATGCCAATTTCAACACAAATCTATGCAAAAGAAGATCTTGGGACTGCTATAAACAAACTCATAAAACAGAATTAAAAAAGAAAACCAGTAGAAAGTCTTAATCCATTTGTTCAATTTCAAATGCCATATTTCTACTAGTCACTCTATTTGATCTATTCATCAAATAACAAGAAAAATGGACTCACAGCTCAATTTCTACTAATGTAGGAACAATTGTGTTATCTGATAAAGAATGATGATAAGAGTCCATGGGTTATGGGTAATAAGTCCAAGGTAATTACTACCTGTTACAGAAACACTCCATTGATTTGGGCATTTATTTTTGATGAATGGATGTCATATTGCAGAGTTAAGTGGGGAGGGAGCAGCAGGAAGAATAGTTCAGAATACTGGCATCAAATTCTATTGCAGTAATATAAAAGTCAATGTTTGATAAATACCAATATAGATATGCCTCATTATATGTTATACCAACATGCAGGATTTCATTACTACTAAGTTTACAAATAAGCTAATTATTGCGTGCGTGCATGTGTGTGTGTGTAATCCATTCTCAGAAAATGATGCTTAACATCATTGGAATTGAATGGAATCAAGAGATTAGAGGCAGGGAGTTCTGTTTCTAGAATACAGTCATTAGTACTTTGCATCCAGTTCTTGGTCATGACTTCAGAGAAAATGGGATAGCAATAAGAGAAGGCAGGAAGAAAGAGATACACACAGAAGTAATAATGACAGAGGCAGCAATGGTCCACTTTCTGGTTACTGAGAGGGGTGATTCTTTCTCTTGGCTAGAAGTAGAAAGTGCTTTTTGTTTGTTCTCCTTGCTTACTTTTATTATTATTTTTTAAAGATTTTATTTATTTATTTGACAGAGAGAGACACAGCGAGAGAGAGAAGGGAACACAACCAGGGGAAGTGGGGGAGGGAGAAGCAGGCTTCCCGCTGAGCAGAGAACCTGATGCGGGGCTCGATTCCAGGACCCTGGGACCATGACCTGACTGAGCCACCCAGGCGCCCCCTTCCTTGCTTACTTTTAAAGTCACTAGTATCCTACTATAGCATTCATCACATATAATCACTGAGAATTTAATATGCTGAGGACAGTTCTGTTGTGGCTGCAATGTTTTTCTATGGAAAGCTAAATTTGTGTATTCAGAACTAACAAAGAACTTTTCAATACAGTGTTGTATCATCTGACATCGACAATTTTTAAACAATTGAACAAAACACAAGGTTAGATTTAAAAATGGCAATTAACAGCACAAGACAAATTTTACTAGAACCCAAAAATGTAAAACTGAAGATGTCTGAGAGATGTGCAGTTTTCACACCTGCTTTTCATAGTCACTACAACATCCATGAAATCCTGCCTATGGCTATTTCTCTGAGCATTTAGATCAAGTACTGCAAAGTGCAAGTTAAGTGATAACTATGTAAAAATAATTACATTTGTTCAAGAAGTTAAATTCATTTTAGTTTCATTAAACTTTTTTCTTTGCCTGATTTTATGAAACAATTTTTTGTTAATTTGATTCTGAGTAAGTATAAACCATTTACATAGTAAGGTCCAATACCTCCCAGGCAAATCAGGCTGCCACTGCCATTCGCCTTCCAAAAGAAGCATCCAATCATACCTGAGGCTACTTTACCCATCAGGGTTGAGGTATGCCAAGGGTGGCTGGGCTGTGGTTGTACTCTGGCTGAGGCTTAATCACATCTATGGTCTGGTGTCCAAATAGGCATCAGAATAAGCCATAGATTCATCTTGAGCCTTCAACTCAGTGTCACAACCACTAAGGATTTTTGGTGGATAAGATGGTAGACCTCTTGGAAAGTTACTGAAACCAAAATGAGCCTCTGTGCTATAGCTAATATATTCCCATTTAAAAGCACATAACTAGAATATTTCCCTTATTTCATAGATTATAATACTATAATACTATAATAAAACTACAATACATAAAACTATAATACTATGACATCATAAATATAGATGTAGAGACAAATGTCAAATAAAATTATTTTTTCCATTCTGTATCTAATAAAAGGAGGTCATATATGTTGTCTGTAAAGAATATCCAAACTGAAGATGGTTGAAAATCTTTAGGGTATTGTGGCTAAAATACTAATGTATTTTTGAAATACAAAATATAAGCTCCTGGATTAAAGTTCTTAAAACATTTTCTAAACATTATCAATCCTGACACTTACGCTTGCTTTTTTTGTGGAGTGCCCAACATTCTTAGTGAAACTAGAAAATTTGAAAACCATTCTAGTCAAAAAAAATTTTTTTTTAAAGATTTATTTATTTGAGAGAGAGAGACAGCGAGAGAAGGAACACAGGCAGGGGGAGTGGGAGAAGCAGAAGCAGGCCTCCTGCTGAGCAGGGAGCCCAATCCCAGGACCCTGGGATCATGACCTGAGCCGAAGGCAAATGCCCAACGAGTGAGCCACCCATGTGCCCACAGGCAAAATGGTTTTTTTAGCAAATTGTTGACGTACTTCTTTTGGCAAACTTACCCTAAAGTGCTAGTAATTATCAAGTAGGATCATTCCTGACATTACTCGGAAGTTGTTTCATAATATCCTAGTCTTATTTTCAGCTTATATTCTTTGCAAACACAGTGTAATTATCAAGTAAGGGACCTAGAATGACAAATGAGAAAAATAAAATACAAATGAAAATAGGGGCACCTGGGTGGCTCAGTCGGTTAAGCGTCTGCCTCCAGCTCGGGTCATGATCTCAGGGTCCTGGGATCAAGTCCCGCATCGGGCTCTCTGCTCTGTGGAGAGCCTGTTTTCTCCCTCTCCCCCTGCTCTTCTCTCTAAGTAAATGAATAAAATCTTTTTTTAAAAAAAAAGAATATAAAATTGGAAGCCAGTTCCAAAATATTGGGTTTCTCTGGCTATGTCCTAGTACCAGTATAACGAAGAAGAAATTGTTTTGAGGGATACAGGGGACTGAAGGGAAAAGTTAAGAACAATACAGATTCCTTACAATATGGTAGTTGAAAGCATAGGTTTTGAAGTCCATTAGACCATAGCTCAAATAAAATCCCATTTCCCCCCACCCACTTCATAGATGTGTGATCTTAAGCAAATGGATTCTCTCTGAGCCTGTTTTCTTACCTGAAAAATGAAGATGATAATATTTACCTCATACGATTGTGAGAATTAAATTAAACTGATAAGAACAGATACTACACTTGATCTTAGCCAAAAGGCCGAGAAGCGATGTGAGAATTAAATTAGATAACATAAGGTAATATGCTTAGCACAGTACTTGGCATATAGTGAGTCAATAAACAATACTACCATAATTATTCTTTATTTTTATACTTTATTTTCATTGCTACTTCTTACCTACCCTAAAAAGCATTTCATGATCCAATAATTCCCTGCTTACCTCCCTAGGCTCATCTTATACCATTCTTTTCACCATATTCCAGCCATCTGGTCTTCTGTTAACCTGATAAGCAAAGCTGATTCCTGTCTGAAAGTCTCTGCACTAGTTCCTCTTAGTTCTTCCCAGAGATATTAACATGATGATTCCAAGGCAACCAAGCCACAGCTTATTATCACCTCCTGCGAGAGGTCCTCCCTAACCATCCATTCTAAGGGAACATAGGAGTCATTTTTCAGCAGAACCACCTCTTTTAATTATCCACAGAGCATATACTCACATCTGATATCTTATTCATGTTTGATTATTGCCTGTCTTACCACACTAGAATATAAATTGAGTAAGAACAGAGGCTTACTTGCAGCTGTAACTCTACCACCCAGAACTAGTTCTAAGTACTAGTAGAAGAAGGAAGGAAGGAGAAAGGAGTGTGATGAAAGGAGGAAAGGACTGAGGTCTTTGACTGTACAAAGATGAATATGAGCTTTAAAGATTACTATAACTCAACAGAGGATCTGGTTTTCCATTTAAGTGGACAGTAAATGAATTCCTGTAGATAAATTACATTACCGAAAGGCATGAAATCATGTAAACAGGGTTTTAGGTATACAAATCTATATGTATATATATGCAGGTTTATTTTTTCCCTTCTCTGTTCACTTGCAGATCTTAGGATGAATTTTGAGAGTTAACTGCTAGCCATATGCTTCTATCCACAGGATACAGAATTCATCCACTAATATTTTTCCCCATATATAAATTAAATGGCTCACTTTGTTCCTTTTTGTCTGTTTTCTCTTGACTGAACATGGCTTATTAAACAAAGAGATTAGTCAAGAATTCTGATCTGTAGGAATGTTTATTTTTTTTTTTCCCTAACAGGAACATGATTCCCTAATTTGGGTATTCTTACAAATCTTTTTATTTTGCAAAATATAAGCTCAGAATCTCTGCAAAACTATATTAATGGGGCTGCATAAGACTTTATCAGCAGCATTTTTATTGAACTTATATATGACAGTTATATTTCTTTCAGTGTTTTATCAATGGAATGGTAATAGTTCAGACAGAGATGTGTTGTCTTTTTCATGCTCTGAAGTATTGTAATGTTCAAGAGAAGAGAGTAATTAAAAGCAGCCTGCTGTGCAGCAGAGTAAGGAGTGTAATTCTCAAGTGACAAATAAGGATGCAATTACTTCAGCAAAGTGAGAAAGAGTCCAGAAATTGTCTCTATGTTTTTTCTTCCACTCTCACACTAGCATTACGTAAGTGTAAATAAATATATTTCATAAGGTAAATAGTGAACTGCGAATTATAATATAAAGGTACTCCTTGGCAGAAGAAAATTGAGCTGTACACATACCTTTGTAAATAACTGAACTGGTTTTTACATGTTAACATTTTCTTTTTTTTTTTTTAAGATTTTTTTTTTTTTAATTTTTATTTATTTGAGACAGAGAGAATAGAGAGAGAGAGCACATGAGAGGGGGGAGGGTCAGAGGCAGAAACAGGCTCCCTGCCAAGTAGGGAGCCCGATGCGGGACTCCATCCAGGGACTCCAGGATCATGACCTGAGCCGAAGGCAGTCGCTTAACCAACTGAGCCACCCAGGCGCCCCTACATGTTAAAATTTTCATTTTCATTTTATTTCCAAGTTCATCATATACAGTTTTAATTTATATCTAAGAAGAAAAGGTTTGTATTCTACTAGTTTTGTCATAATTATGCTAGTATTTAACAAAGTATTTGATATGAAGTTTGTGTTTCTAGGGCTTGATTTCAAGATTCAAATTCAGACTATTTTAAAGAAATAAGATGTATCACCAATGTTAATGCACTGCTATAAAACACTTTGCCTTCAGAATTTCTTGAAATCTCCTGGAAGAAAGACAGCATTTCTAATAGTTTTCGGGAGACTTACTCTACTGGTAAAGAAATAAAAAACAAAACTAGTGAAATATCACTTTGACATCAATACAGAGGTGAGACAAAAATGTTCACTTCAGCACACAACACTTTTACATCCTTATATGAAGTTCTTCACTAGTATGAATGGAAAAAGTAAAGTTTGTCTTCAAACTTTTCTAATGCCAAATTGTCATTATTACGTCTCCCCTAAGACCTGAATTCTTTTTTACCTTTTAAAGCTTTATTGTGGCAGGGTGCCTGGGTGGCTCAGTCATTAAGTAAGTATCTGCCTTCGGCTCAGGTCATGATCCCAGGGTCCTGGGATCGAGCCCTGCATGGGGCTGCCTGCTAGGCGGGAAGCCTGCTTCTCCCTCTCCCACTCCCTCTGCTTGTGTTCCCTCTCTTGCTGTCTCTCTCTCTCTGTCAAATAAATAAATAAAATCTTACAAAAAAAAAGTTTTATTGTGGCATAAGTGACATATAACAATATTTAAAGTACATAACTTGATATGTTATCACATAAGACCTATGAAACTAAGACCTGAATGCTCAGGTTCTTGTTTATATTCAGCCATTTCCAAAGCTGGGAAGAGCAGAAAGATCAAGACAATGAGATCAGAATTTCAAAAAATGGTGGCTACATAATAATAAAAAAAAAAGAATAAATAAACATTTTGAGTAAAAAAAAAAGATGATGCTGAGGAATCCTACCTCCCAAGTTTCTTCAGAGCCCATTTAAATAATATAATCTAATAACGTGGCTCTACAATACTTCAAACCCTGATGTTAAAAAGAAAAGATGCAGGAGAAAAATGTATAGTGTTTATCATTCTACACAGAATTATGAAGAAATGAGCTGAATACTTTTCACACCACACAAGAGAATACATATGTGTGATAAATACATCCTCCAAATGAATGAAAGTAATAATCTCTGAGAATGGAAAAGAAAAAAGGCATCTCCTGCAATCATCATGAGTTTCACTACACCATTACATTCAAATATTCAGCAAAAGTAGAATGGATAAACAAAAAAGTGTTACATTTACAAATAGAATACAACATAAAGAAAACAAACAAACCACAACTCCATACAACATGGATGAATCTTAAAAATAATACTGAACAAAGAAGCCAGATACCCAAATATGGTGAATGATTCCACATACATAGCTCAAAAACAGATATAATGCACAGTGAGATGGTAAAACTATGATGAAAAACCAGAAAGTGGCTATCATAAGAGTCAGGACAGTGGTTGCCTTTGGGAAGACAGAAACGATTATGACTGCGAAAGGGAATGTAGAGGATTTCTGGGATGGCTGGCAGTGTTCTATTCCTCCACCTGGGTAGTAGCTAATGTATATTCACTTTATAGTAACTCATTATGCTATATATTTATTTGTCCTCACTTTTCTAAATGTGTTGTTTGTATATTTTTTCAAAGTTAAAAAAGACAGGCTTACCAATAATAGTTTATTAATAGTTACTATAGTCATCACCTTGCTATAGAGTCTACACTGCCTCTTATTATTTAGCCATTCCATACGTGTAAACTTCTTGATGACAACTAGGTCTTCCATTTCCTGTGCATTCTCCTACAAAGGGTAACAAAATGCTTTATATACTCTGTAACCATGCAAAAACAATTTCTTTTACCTGGCATTCATTCATCATAGGACTACAAGATCATATATGACAAGTTTGGAGGTGTGAGGACCCAGGTTCCAATCACTACCTTCCCTGGGTCTGTAAGTAGAAACAATCATACTTTGGAGAACTGCCAGTAAGATGAAATGAGGTAATGTGCCACTTCTCACATGAGATGCCATAGCACATTGCACAAACCTCTACTTACTGCAAATATCACACTGTATTTCTTACTGTTCTACCTCCCACTCATCCACCCAAACTGGGCTGTGACCATATCTCCAGCAAAATGCCTGCCTACAGCACGGATGAAGTAATAAAAATGGCATTTTTTAATTATTATCGGGAATAGTGGCAACTATCATTTACTGAGTGCTTACTGTGTGCCAAGCATTGTTCAAAGTACCTTACATATAGTATTATCTTATTTACTCCTCCTATGAAGAAGTTACTATTATCTTCATTTTATAGAGAAACTGAGGCACAGAAAGGTTAAGTAACTTCCCTGAGGTCATACAGATAGAAAAGAGCAGATCTAGGACCCTAACTCAGGTATAAGGATCTCCTGGATTCCTAAAACCACACTCTTTCCATTAAATTCTGCTATTCTCTTATGCCATGAGACGTCAGGATAAAGTCTAATTGAGATTTTTCTGTTTTATAAATGCCTGAAAATATGAAGGCAAGAAGCTTGATTTGGGCCCAAATTCCAAGTTGTAAGCCAAATCTTGAGATATTCTACCTTCTGGAAATGTTTGTCTATAAATTCATAGGCAAAGATTAAATTTTGCCATACACCAGAAGAAATTATTACAATTACAGCCATTATACTCATTTGTGAAATGACTAAGCACAGGAAATACATTGAAAAGTTTTAAAAAGCACAGTCATCAAAAAGAACTATTCCTCAAAACACAGAAGTGATGATCAATTTAAACACACATTATCCATAACGTAACAATGTAAGAAAATCTTCCAAATTTACCAATACAATTTGGATAACAAATATGGTAGTAGATAAGGTGATTTAATTGCATTGCATGAAACTTGGTTTCATTACATTCACTTATGCACTTAGTGAAGCTATAATCAAATTGAAAACATTCACTAATTTTACTTTAAAGTTTTCCCCTTTGCTCTGAAATAATTCTCACACACCTGCCTATGTTACTAGTCATGTGGATAGACAGAAGAGAGCACTAACACCCAGATTCTCCCTTCTAGTTTTTTATCACCAGAGAACATAGTTAACAGAAAGAAAACTTAGACCATCTCCTTCTAGGCATTAGAAGTTAAAGAAGATTTTGGATTCACTCTTAAAAATAAACAAACAAAAGAGGTATTACTCTCTAAATGTGGACTATGGAGAGAATCTGGGTGAGGATGCAACAAACCAGAAGAATAACTAAACTCAGAATTCTAGTCAGAGAAATTAATTTTACTCCCATTCACCCAATACATAGTGACTACTGTTGTAAAATGCTTCTCAGATAGCCTGGATAATTTATAAACATAACCTACTTACATGCTTTAAACAACTCAAGCACTTTTACAGAGATAAACAGACACCAACTGCCTCTCTTCTTACCCTTCATACCCCAAGGCAGAGGATTCTTAGGTACTGGGACTCTACCTCAAAGGAACAAATGACCTCACTAGAATCCAGATTTAGCTGCTGCCTGGCCCCCCATTTTCTGTTGTTTGGTTTGTTCCTAAGGGGAAAGTTGTGAGGGATCAAGGCAATGCTCAAACACATCATCTAAAAAACCAGCAGTCCCTCCTGACCATTCTTAGGTTTCTTAGAGATTGCCCACCCTTAACCCTCATGTCACCAGAAGAAGCAGGTTTACTCACATAAACGGTCTTTCTCTCCTCTCCTGTTATTTAAGAAGTGGGGGACTTTCCTTTCCATGGGTTTGGTTATTATTCCCAGATAATCAAGGCCCTAACAGTTGGGCTCAACTGCTTTATCTGATTAAGAGTCCAGTGTAATAACATTTAGATTGAAGCAATTCTATGGCAGATAACCTTAATCCAGTGAAGGATTGGGTTGACTGGAGACTGGACTATAGACCTTCCAAGTGCTATTCTACCCTGTGGTCTCAAATGAAAGCCTTGGGTATTTGCCTGGACCTCTCCTTCTTGACAATCTCTGGATTCCAATTTTTAACCTCTGGCCCCAAAAGAGTACCAGAAGCTCGGCTCAGATTCTTAGCTCTGCTGAGAATTAGGCAAATGACCAAGGGTAAGGAATTGTACCAAATGTCGAGCTCCTCCCGCAACCCATTTTCTGGGTTCCTGGCCCCTCAAGCACTTACTAACTTACTAGTTCTCCAATGCCTGCAAATAGATTTTGTTTTGCCCAGTTTTTCTAGTTGTTCTTAGCAAAAAGGTTGGTTTACAATGAGCTTATCCACCATTAATAAAAGCAAAAATTTCCAAAATTTGACTTTTGTCCATGATAAAACTGATTCTAAAGCAGTTCTAAACAAGCCATAAAGGCATAATCATGGTGAACATGCTTGAGGGCTTCAGATAATCACTTACACCTTTAAATGAAAATATACAATATTTTTATGTACAGTACATTCAATACCAAGTAACATCTCTGTATAAAATAAACAATATGGACTCATTTTAATAAAACTATTTCTCCAAAAATGATTACAAAGAGCACCAGGAAAGTTACTACCTCAGGCAAAACTGTGGGTTCTGGGATTGCAGGCTCCTATTCAGCACGAAACAAAGATCATGTTGTTTGCACTCATCTCTCCAAATCAAGCAAACTGAGATTTCCCTCCATTAGACTCAGAAGCCACTTTCTACCCAGAGCATTAAACTCCCCATGCTGCTCTTTTCTGTCACCAAATACAGTGCATTTTAATGTTCTAAGGCAGGGATCAGCAAATCTTTCTGTAAAAGGCCAGATAGTAAGAATTTTTGGCTTTGTCTGGTTTCTGTCACAAATACTCAATTCTTCCATTGTGCAAAAGCAGCCACTGACAATGTATAAATCTATGTGTATTCCAATAAAATTTTATTTATGGACTCTGAAATTTGAATTTAATGTCATTTTCATTTGTCAGTATTATTTTCTTTTGATTTTTTTTTCACACCTTAAAAAAATTGTAAAAATCATTCTTACT
Source organism: Mirounga angustirostris (assembly GCF_029215605.1). Lineage (NCBI taxonomy): Eukaryota > Metazoa > Chordata > Mammalia > Carnivora > Phocidae > Mirounga > Mirounga angustirostris. Next base: position 136,702,924 of record NW_026991709.1, on the reverse strand, counting down.
TAGTGGGCTATACAAAAACAGGCAGTGGGCCATATTTGGCACACTGGCTACTGACCCCTGCTCAAAACTAATAAAAACTCATAAAACTAATCAAGTCCTTGGCTCTGATGACACCATTCATTTGTCCCTCCTCCTAAACTTTTCCACTGTGCCTCTAAGGAAAGTGGTTCTCAAACTTTAGCACACATCAAAGTCAATTGAGGGTCTGTTAAAACACAGATTGGAGGGTATCACAACCCAAAGTTCCTGACTCAGTAGGTCTAGAGTAGTACTTGATAATTTACATTTTTAACAAGTGTCCAGGTAATGCTGAGGCTGCTGGTCCAGGGACCAAACCTTGGGAATCATCTTTCTAGAACTTCCTCATTATTATGAGCAAACTCTACTATACCCTAACTACTTCTTAGAACATTCTAACATACTCTCTTGACTTACCTGCAATGTATTTGTCTTCTATCTGATACCTTGGGAGTTCTCATCGACATTTCCTCTCCCTCATCCTTCATATCCAAGTAAACATGAAGCCTGGATTATTTTATCTTTTAAATATATTTTGATCTATCCATTTCTAAAATCTCCCACCTTACACCAAGCTACCATCATCTTTTACTTTTAATAGTCTTCTGACTGTGCTTCTCACATCTACCCTGCCTCATTCCAAAACATTTTTGCAGAATACATGCAGAGTAATATTTGCAAGATGAAAATCTGATCATGTCACTTCTTTGCTTAAAACCACCCTTCCAAGGTTTTCTAAGGCCCTACAAAATTTGGCCCCTATCATCTCTTATGGTTCATCTTTACATAGTTTTTCTGGCTTTTAGTTGTCCTCAAGGCACTCTGATCATGTTCTTTCCTGGACTTCATTCATACTTGCTGTTGACAGCCTTACTCCTTACTCCACTTACTCCTTATCCTTACTCCACTCCTCTCCCTAATCACTCAGTCAATACTACTCATCCTTCACTTCTCAGACCCAAATCACATATCCAGGAAAGTCATCCTTAACCCTCCCAGACCAGGCCAAGATCCCCCCAATGTACAATTTATTCTAACCATCTGTCTCCACATTAAAATAATAAAAATAACTAACATTTATTATACTAGGCACTGTGTTAAGTCCTTCATGCAATTTGTTTATTTAATCTTCATAAAATCCCATAAGGTAGATGCTATTAGAATTCTACTCTCTCTTCCTCCTCCTTCTCTCTTTTATTAACTACATGAGGGAACTGAGGCATAAGGATGTTATAAATAGTTCACCCAAGTTCGAATAGCTAGTAAGTGGAAGAGCCAGAGTGCAAATCCAAGCCATCTGCCTCTGGACCATAAATAATGCCTCTTGAATAGTAGAAAACTTCACTAAATTTTAATTTTCATGTGGCCAGGCACCCTGCAGATGGAGTCACACAGTCTTGCACATATTAGGTACTCAATTTGTTGAATGAATTGATTCTATTCTTAGCAGAATATTATATATTATTCAGTAGGCCACAATATTAAAGCTTATTTCAAAAAAGGGCTTTCCACCCTATCATTGGTCTTAGCATAATCCATAACATACTCCAAACAACTGTACTGTAATGTGGATCAAGTCCTTTAAATCTGTTCATACCCAACACTTGTATCTATATGCTAGATTATTTTACCTATTTATATATAAATGTAAGCAAGCACAAACAGAACATTAAGATATTACCAAAATCTAGTTACTAAATTTTTTTAAAGATTTTATTTATTTTTCTGTGGATGGAACTAGAGGGTATTATGCAAAGTGAAATAAGTCAATCAGAGAAAGACAATTATCATATGATCTCACTGATACAAGGAATTTGAGAAACAAGACAGAGGATCATAGGGGAAGGGAGGGGAAAATGAAACAAGATGAAACCAGAGAGGGAGACAAATCACAAGAGACTCTTAATCTCAGGAAACAAACTCAGGGTTGCTGGAGTGGAGGGGGGTGGGAGGGTAGGGGTGGCTGGGTGATGGACACTGGGGAGGGTGTATGTGCTATGGTGAGCATAAGACTGATGAATCACAGACCTGTACCCCTGAAACAAATAATACATTATATGTTAATTAAAAAATTTTTATTTATTTTTCAGAGACAGAGAGAGAGAGCACAAGCAGGGAGAGTGGCAGCAGAACAGGCAGAGGGAGAAGCAGGCTCCCCACTGAGCAAGGAGCCCAATCCGAGACTCGATCCCAGGATCGTGACCTGGGATCATGATCTGAGCCGAAGGCATCCGCTTAACTGACTGAGCTACCCAAGCGTCCTAGTTACTAAATTTCTGTAATAATTATTTTTAGAGTGAAATAGGTATTCTTGTTGAATACCTTTATGTTCAAAGGTTACACAATAGAACAATGATGGAGGAGTAAATGTCTTAAATCACCACTTCATTCTATTTATTATTGTTTTATTATTTTAAGATGTGATACACATATTCCTCACAATCCACACTATCCCTACCTGAACTCACACTATGCTGACTCAGGAAATGAACAAACTTTTTCAGAAAGAAATGTTTTCCTTTGCTATTAAAACTTTCATTACTACTCACTACCCAAAACTTAGAGACCAAAAATATTTGGATAATGAGTTATCCTTCACCATTACAAACTCAGAAACCAAACAGAATTAGATTGTAAGACATACCAGAATTTAATTTATTTTGAGATTTTAATTTAAGGAAGGCATGGTAGTTTGGTTGGTTGCCCAAGAGAGGCATAGGTTTAAAAAAAAGGGGAGGGGGTGGTTTGAGATACATCTAACTAAATTTTAAGCTTCCTGGGGACAGTGATCGTATTTCTAAATTTTTGCATCATCCCTGTTGCTGATGAGTGCTTTACATGTTCATATATAGGCAATAGAGTATCCACATTCCTGAAATATGGTTTACATATACATTCTAAATTTATTTCAAACTTAACGATTATTACAGAAGTAGGATTTTAAAATAATTAACAGCTTAACTAACAGTTAACCTAACTGGCAACTCAGGTTGATTTCTAATAATTACCAATTAATTAACTTATAGTAAAAAAGAACCCTGCCTATGGAATGTGATAAAGCTAGCTACTGGCTAGCTATATGACTTTGGGTAAGTAACCAATCATGCCAACACTTTAGATTTCTAATCTGCAAAATGGTGATAATATATATACCACATTGGGTTATTGTGAGGATTAAATGCTTCCAAAGTATGTAAAGCAAATAGCATTCCATAAATAAGTAAACAATAAATAAGCATCAAGTATTAGTTCCTATATCACTACTGCTATATATTAAAATATAAACTTGTATATTACATTATTACTTATCAATTTATTAAAACAAGATGACTACTGTGATTTAGGTAAGTAAGTGTGAATGCCAAAAGCAAACACATAATGATGTTATTTGTTAATATATAACAACTGAAAAACCACAGTAACAGTAAATCTGTGTTTCACATACCCTTTCATTGGGTAGGCTGTTCAAAGTAGAAAAATATCTACAAAGATAAACCATAAAGTGTTTTTTAAAAGACATGTTGTTGTTGTTTTTTAAATTTTATTTACTTATTTGACAGAAAGAGAGAGAGAGCACAAGCAGGGGGAGTGGCAGACAGAGGGAGAGGGAGAAGCAGGCTCCCTGCTCAGCAGGGAACCCGACGCGGGACTCCATCCCAGGACCCCGGGATCATGACCTGAGCCGAAGGCAGACGCTTAACGACTGAGCCACCCAGGTGCCCAAAAGACATGTTTTAAAACAAATAATCTTGTTGGAAGTCTGCTAAATCACACAGTACCCCCCCACCAAAAAAAGAGCCAACAAAACTAATATGTCAGCTAAAGAAAAATATATCCATGTGAACAAATTCTGTACCAAATAATACTGAATCATTTTCATAAGAATTATTTCTCCAAAAATGAATACAAGGAGCACCAGAGACTATTCCCACAAGAGCTATCTTATAGAACCTCTAGACGGAGAATCAGGAACTGCTAACAGTTGAAAATACCAAAACAAACACTGAAAAGTTAGAGAATCATTTAATACTTTCACAAATTTCACACAAGAAAAATTCTATGATTAGAATTGTAATGAAATGATAATTTATTTAGAAAAGTATATTTTAATGGGTCAACTAAACCCCCAAATGTGTAATAGTGCAAACACTTCATTAATGAGGGAATTCAGAATTCTGTGACCTAGCTTCGATAAGGTGCACTCTTAAATACCAAGTGTGGAGACCTCACCCTGCCAGGGCAGGTGTGCCTTGGACTACATTCTTGTGTCTTGGTTGCTCAACTCTCATCCTATACAGGGTGGGCATTTAAAACTGTACAGCCCTGCCATATGGCTCTGACCCACAGTGGCTTTGCTCTCATTTGGTGTACTGGGTTTGGTATCTTGCCAATGATTTCCTCAAATGGCCTGGTTTTTCTATTGTGAGTAACTGATGAAGTTTTTCATTGTGGCGAAACATACATAACAAAATCTACCATTTTAGTGATTTTTTTTTTTACCTCATATAAGTGGAATCATAACAATATCTGTCCTTTTCATTTTCTTCCCCCCCCCCTTTTTTTTGAGGGGGGAGAGAGAAAGCAGGGGGGAGAGGGAGAGAGAGAGAGAGAGAATACCAAGCAGGCTCCACACCCAACATGAGTCTCTATCTCAGGACCCTGAAATCACAACCTGAGCCAAAATCAAGAATCGGCCATTTAACTGACCGAGCCATCCAGATGCCCCTGTCCTTTTTCTTTACTCTTAGGACTGTTTCCAGTTCTATTTACTTTTTCTTTTTTTAAAGATTTTTAAGTAATCTCTATATCCAACGTGGGGCTTAAACTCCACAACCCTAAGATCAGGAGTCCCATGCTCTACTGACTCAGCCAGCTAGGCAACACCAGTTCTACTTAATCTTAGTGAATAGTGACAACTCATATTAATCTTACCTAATTATATCATCTGGTACAATCAGATTACTAGAATATTAGATTGTTCCAACCATAACACTCACTTACCTATAGCCAAAAACCTAGGCTTCAGTAAACTGTTATAGCAGTTTCTAGAACCCAGGTATATTTTCAAAGAACTCATACTAAAAGATCCTAAGTTTCTTCTTTTAATTGGGTTACCAGACTGACAGGTGAAGGAGTTCTAAGAACACGGTATACCAAGATTTGCAAGACGTTCACTAAGCTGTCATATAATATTCAAGACAGAGAAATATGTGGATTCTTAGTTAACTGAAGGATCAAATCCAAACAGTGCTAATCAATGATTTAAGATTAATTTATAGCTTCTAAGGTTTCTAAGGCAGTTTCTACACCTTGAACCTTGTCCCTTTAACACTTCTCAAATAATTTTCATGAAAGAACAAAAGTTATATATTTACATATGTTACAAAGCTAGAAAGGCAGCTAATATCAGAACTGATATTTTTTAAGTTTGTAAAGAAGTGAAAGATACAAAACACAATGAATTGTTTTAAAATTTAGAATTTATCAAAACACAATGAATTTTTTTGCTGCCTAACGGTATTTCAGATCCTGTGCCAGGAGCTGGAAATATGAATACAAGTGTTGGTTTACAAAGATGGTAAAAATTTGGCAGATCTGGCCCACAGACTTATTCTAATCAGTGTTAAGGTCTTTGTGTGTGTGGTTTTTTTTTAATTGTATGAGTTGCCAAAAGTTAAAAATCAGAAGACTTCTCACAAAAACGTACATATCTAGCTTCTTTTTAAAAAACAAGAATAACTGGAAAAATTACACCAGGGTTTCTATTTAGCAAAAATTGGCTGAGTTACATAGTGGCATTTTTTTTTTTTAAGATTTTATTTATTTGAGAGAGAGAGAGACAGAGATAGCACAAGGAAAAAGAGAAAGAAGCAGGCTCCTCTCTTAGCAGGGATCATGACCCTGGGACCATGACCTGAGCCGAAGGCAGACACTTAACCGACTGAGCCACCCAGGCACCCCGCATAATGGCATTTCGATAGTGTTTGTACTCTCATCTTCACCAAACCCAGACTTCCCTACTGTTCACACCTACTTGCTTCACTTATTTCAGTGATCCCCACAGGCATCACAGTGTAAAGTATGACTAAAGTACTGTCTTGCCAGAAGGACTTCTGTTAACACAGGAGAATAAATAGAGAATAGAAATGCTTAATAAAAGACACAAAAGGATCTCAACAGAAAATCGCCAGGTAGGGCAAACCTATGGGGCTGCTGATGTTTCAAAGAGGCTTGGAAAGGTCTTGATACTCATCTGTAACTTGTGTCCTCCAGACCACAAAAGGTGCAGAGGTTGAAATTGAGACCTCCCCTTAAAGTTGAGAACTTCCAAGAGCTGCTCTGTCTCTTAGGAGAACACTAGAAAACACTCACAGGATTGGGATCTAAAGGAAGAGAGATCACCTGTGAAGATATAAAAATACCTGATCTGTACCACTCATAGGGTATGGTACTTGAAAAAGGGTGATTTTTCCATTCTATCATACTATTTACATTTATTAGCTGATACTCTTATATAAAGAGTTTCCCCTCATCAACCTGAAAAGACAGGATTAAAAGCTAATTTTCCCCCTTCTTATACCAATTTTCAAATAAGGAACAGATATAATTGTAACCTCCAATGCCAGCATATAAATTTGGGGACAGCTCTATCTCAGTATTACAAAGGACTCATGGATTTTTTTGTTTGCCCAATGTTAAATCAATTACATTTAACTATCTCTTCTAATTTTGTCATTGTACCTTTCAATTCCAAATTATCCCATATTTAGACAGTGGGTCTCCTGGGCCCTTTTAGCACACTATTCAGTTGGTCCTTGCTTTTTATAGCACAAGATTATCCCAGGTTCATCTTATACTTTTCCTCTCCACATCTGGAATCAGCTGTTTCTCCAAGGAATCTTGTGGGCTTCTGTTGTTGTTATTGTTTGTTTCTTTTCTTTTTCTTTCTTTCATTTTTTTTGGGGGGGGTAGTGGTAGAGGGCAAGATCTGGGCATTAGGTAAACTCCACTAGGATGGACCTGCTTCTGGCCCTTTTCTTTGGGCAGAACAGGAAATACATTTTTAAAATATAAGCTCATATTGATAGTGCCAATTCAAATTTGACATTAGAGTTTTTTCCTTAATTTAATTTTATATTTTTTTATGTTAATCACCATACATCATTAGTTTTTGATGTAGTGTTCCATGATTCATTATTTGCGTATAACACCCAGTGCTCCATGCAGAACGTGCCCTCTTTAATACCCATCACCAGGCTAACCCATCCTCCCACCCCCCTCCCCTCTAGAACCCTGTTTGTTTTTCAGAGTACATCGTCTCTCATGGTTCATCTCCCCCTCCGATTTCCCCCCCTTCATTCTTCCCCTCCTGCTATCTTCTTCCTTTTTTTTTTTTTTAACATATAATGTATTATTTGTTTCGGAGGTACAGATCTATGACTCAACAGTCTTGCACAATTCACAGCGCTCACCACAGCACAAACCCTCCCCAGTGTCTATCACCCAGCCACCCCATCCCTCCCAACCCCCACCACTCCAGCAACCCTCAGTTTGTTTCCTGAGATTAAGAATTCCTCATATGAGTGAGGTCAATTTTATATTTGCAACTTTCTAGTACACTGAGTATCCTGGATTCTGATAACATGCTTATTTACTTTTATACATAAACATTTAAAAAAATTTAAATCCCAATACTAGCATTATTACTAAAATAAAATTACTGACAAAAGTTCAAGGTTTTCTTGCAGTTTTATGTCCTTAAAATATAACTCACTAAGGATTTCCCACCTTTTTTATTATAGCAAATTTCCATATGTTCTTCTCTGTATTTCTAAGGCTTTTATATTCGGTTCTATTCTGATTCACTCTTCTAACTGCCCAGGAGTAACTGAATTGTAATGGATATGTGATAAGTTAAATGAATCTCTAATTAGTTGAATGTGGGGAACAGTGACATATTTATAGATCAAAAAGCCTCTAAGGGTTTGTATTTTTTCCTTTCATTTGTTCTTTCAATCATTTTCCAATTCATACTCTGGCAAAGGAACATGCTTTAGAACTTTGAGTTTTGGTATAAAAGTTTCAAAGAAAAAAAAACTTATTTAAGAGGACTTAAAAATGAGAAAAGCATGAATTAGGCACCTAATTCAATTTGGGATTTTATACCCAAAATTTCAGTTCTGTGAAATAAAAATGTGTACATTCAATTAAAAAACATTCAATAAAAAAATCAAAGATAAGATAAAAAATATTTAGGTGTCCCAAAAGAAGAAATTTTGCTTTTGCTTTTGCCCTGGAGCACAGTTTAAAATAAAATACATAGAGCTTTTAAAGTAAGCTGACTACAAGGAGTACTTGAATAAACAAACATCGGAGATAAACTCAATTGGTATCTCTTGAATAATTTTTCCCTTTTTCCTAAAGAAGTGATTTGTTTTTTTGGGTTAATAGAGATAACACTGTTTGGTGTTACTAAATGGCATAAAGGAACTAACAAAATGACTGTAACAAGGGAATGTCACATATTCTCTAAAAAGTTTTGTACGTTTTAGGAGTCAATTTAATATTGGCAATAAAATAACAGACACCAAAATCCAATGATGAAAATAATCTACCACTTCTGATCTTTGCCTTCTTAGTGTATGTCCATTTTCTTTCAAGAATACTAGCTCGGTATTTCAATAAATAGAATGGGAGGTGATATTACAGTATTAACATATAGCCTTTCAATAAAATGAAGAAATATTACAAGTATTTTTAAGGTATTATTAAAAGCTTTACAATTCCTCAGACATTTTTCTTTAAGATTAGTTTACATTTTAGTAAAAATGTATCTGTAAATAAGGTTTTTACGTAAGATACCTTTTGTCCTCTAATGTCCTAAAATTAACAGCATTCTCTATGACTAGAAATCTATTAGAAAAAACTATTCATTGGCATACAGAATATCCCTCAAACACCAATATTTTAAAATAGACCAGCAGTTGAGAATTCCACCTATCAAACATGCTACGTATTATACTGTCAACAATAAAAAATAATTACAATGTAATTACAGAACCAGGCAAGTATTGAGAAATATCGTTTAAACAGTGTAAGCAGTCCTTATTTACTAATAGTTTTATAGTATTTACTCCATAAATGATTGTGAATCAAGATTATCAAGAATGGCAATGAAGCGCAGACTTGTACAGCTTTAATTTCTTTGAAAAATGTGTGGTAATTATTCTTAGGTAGTTAAGGATTACCTAGTGGTTTGGAATAGGTAAGTATAAGGTCACATTCCACTTACTTGAGACTCAGTTTCAGTTTTTCAGGAATTTAACTATTCTTTGTCCTCTTTGTTAAATATTCCTCCCATTAGCACTCATTCTAAAGAAAATACATGACTTTTTGTTCAAATGTCTGTTCTGTGTAATTTATATTTTGTTACTTCTGTGAAAAGGAAATGCATACACGACAGTAATTAAAACAAAGATAAATACTGAAAACTGTTAAAATCATGCTACCATTACAAGTTTAAAACCATATGTAATAAAACAATTTAAAGATAGAAAACAGGACTATGTAATGAAAGGAAGAACAAGCGCTGTGAGAGAAAATTGGGCTAAGAAAAACAGTTGCATTTGGACACAAAACTTAGCTTTGAGCTTCCTGGCAGCCAGTGATTTTTGCAGATATGGATACCTCTATTTAGAAACTATATCAGGTGATGTTTTCATTTGCAGGAAGGGGTAGTTCTTAGGTACCCAAGGGGACCATTTCCAGGTGCCAACCAAATGTATTTCACTAAAGCCTGAAATCACTTTGATAATTTTAGAGAAAACCAATACTTTTTATAAAGACTCCTTTGGCACATTTTAAAAGTGATGACAGGTATACATGCTGTTAGCTCTGGAAAATACAGCTATGCATTTTGTTATACAGGTGATAAAAGCATTTATTCTGAAGCAGAGATATGTGAAAAAGATCAGGAAGAGTGTGATGCTGGTGCTTTATTCCTATTTCTTCCCCACCCCCTTCAGCAAGTCCCAATGTTAACTCTGTGTGGGTGCTGTTCTTGAATATTGAATAGATCATAGTTTCAGCCTTAATCTGAAGTAGGTGACAGCCCTGGAAGGCTCTCTGAAACTAGTGGTTTTCAAACTGGTCCAGGGTATCTTGGATGGATACCAAATGCAAAGGGTCTAGGGCTTCTAGAGCTCTGAAGAAAAAGTTCTTTCTCAATTTAGCTATTTTTTAACTTCCATACCTAATAGCTCTCTTAGTAATGAATCAAATATGATATTTATTTTTGTCCCTTTGGAAGGCTAAAACCCTCAGGGAATATGTTATGTTGTAAGACATTTGAGTAACCAGCATTGCATATTTTTTTCTCAGGAGCCGTGAAAGTTATTAGGACTAAAAAGAGATTTTGATGTTCCCAATCAGTGATGGGGAGGGGGGACCTTAGGACAGGTTTTCTGGCATAAAAACACAGCACCTGCCCATCTGACTCAGTTTTTTTCACTTCAAGAGAAAAAATTAAGAGGACGCTATAAAGCTTCCCTAGCACTCATCCTTTTTGATTAGAGCAGAGTGGTCAATGACAGTATTAAAATAATTTGGAACTATATAATCCCGTATGTTATTATTGTCAGTAATATTACTGAGTAATGGTAGAAGCAGTAGCATCTGGTGGAAGATAGTTTGCAATTTATGAAACGTGTACACCTTACTCTGTATGCATGTGTGTATGTATGTCATTTAATACTCATAAAAACTCTGAAACATATAGGTATATTTGTTCACCCTATTTAACAGATGAATGAATCAAGGCTTATAGAGGTTAAGTAATTAGCCTAAGATAACACACAAGACCCAAGTTAAAGTCATATGACATCAAATCTCATGTTCTTTCAACTGTAAAATTTATTAAATTATAAGATTCAGATGCTGGTGCACTTTGCCCACTCAGAAAGATCAACATTGTTCATATTATTTAGAAAAGAAACAAGGTCTAGCTCTACCCAAGGCTTAAATTAAAATGTGCACTATCAGTTAACAACTATTTTAGTAATAAAGCAGTATGTGATTTATCGTCTAAAAATAGGTTTTAAAAGTTTCTCCATCTTTACTCTAGGAAAACTTACTAATATTTTTGTAATGATTATTTTTATTATTTTCGGGTTTTTTGAGGTTATGAAGAAGGGAAATCTCTTTATATTGCTATGTCTTCTGAGCCCTCAAAACTCTTTCTCCATCACTAACGATGGGAGCATAGCCACTAGTATGTAAATATCCTACACCTGAGTATGAATCATAATTAATTATAGGAAGATTTCAGTGTACAAAAACAGACCAAAATATGTCTCACCCTTTTTCAATGACCAAAATCTCAAAACAAAACATGGTAACTGAAGAAATTATAACTCTTGAGTACCTTTTAAAGTATCTAGAATGATTTTTGAACAAGGACACATTTCCAATAAAAATGCAAACAAGAAAATAATGGCAAACATTCAATAAGCTGTATTAGCATATTTTTGTGCTAAATAAAAATCAAGTACATTATGTTTCTCTTTCTGCTGAGGTGATATTTTCAAAATCTCCAAGAACAGTCCTTCTAATGTATTTTTCTGGGTGAGAGCACATACAGCCACAGGCTCTGGAATGAGGCAATTAGCTGTATGATTAAGCCAGGAGATCTGCTATTGAGATGTGAATTATCCAGATTAGCAGTCTCTTCTGCTTAAAATTCAGCTAATTTGTGAGATTTTTCTTTGACTTTCTATAGAGATCTTAACATTTATGATGCAATCAGGACTTATACTATATGCAAATTTGAGAAAAGTAAGGCTTTGGGGCATTAAAAGCTCTAGCAAACATCACATTAAATATGTACATAAATGAGTATCATTCCAGAATACAAGGATTTGTTTTCCAACTTTATGGATTATCCAGGCATCTTTCTTCCTCCTTTACTGTGCTTTTCAATCAATGGGTCATTTTGTGATCCCCAAATATATTTCCTTATGGGCTTGATAAGCCCTTAGAGTTTCAGGAGAGAAGAATTTTATTATCAATCAAGAAGGAAATAAAAATTGAAGAGAATGACACTGGCTTTCCAGGTCTAGTCTATGTTTGCCTTTTTACTGATTTAAATAAAAACAGGAAAAGACAGATTTTTTTGAACAAATCTAGGCTTTTTTGAGGAGATAGGTTTCTGAAGTAACTATACTAATTATTTCTTCAATCAGACCAAGACAGACCATCATTTCATAGAGTCTTAGCAGATGCCATACACAAATATGGTTCCATCTTTGAAAAGTTGAGATGCAGGGAGTTAAATGGACACAGATGTCTTTACTACTGGACTTTTAAAGAGCATATATGCTAATGTTTACTAAAGGGATACAGTATAAAGCATTTTCTAAAAATTCACTCCACCATGGAACTCCTTTTTATGGAATACCTATTAATCTCTCATAGACTAGGAAAAGGACTTTTAAACCAATTTAAAAAACCAACAAGGGGCGCCTGGGTGGCTCAGTCGTTGGGCGTCTGCCTTTGGCTCAGGTCATGGTCCCAGGGTCCTGGGATCGAGCCCCGCATCGGGCTCCCTGCTCAGCAGTAAGCCTGCTTCTCCCTCTCCCACTCCCGCTGCTTGTGTTCCCTCTCTTGCTGTATCTCTCTCTGTCAAATAAATAAAATAAAAAACAAAACAAAACAAACAAACAAAAAAACCCAACAATGTTATAAAACGCCAATTATTTGAAATATAAATCACTGAGTCAATCTCAAATTTGTAAACTTCATATTTGAGGATTAAAGAACAGTTTATACTTGCCAGTTTACCAATGTCAGACCATTGGTAAACTGGCAGATAGAATATATCTAAACATTAAGAAAAGATTTGACATAAGGTTTACAAATGAGGCCAAAAATACAAAAGCCAACATTGTGTATATACAGTTGACCCTTGAACAATCCAGGGGTTAGGGGTACTAACCACCTATACAGTTGAAAATCCGTGCATAACATCTGACTCCCCCAAAACTACTAATACCTACTGTTGTCTAGAAGCCTTACTGATAACATAAACAGCCAATTAACATATATTTGTTATGTCATGTGTATTATATCTTGTATTCTCACAACAAAGTAAGCTAGAGAAATGTTATTAAGAAAATCATAAGGAAGAGAAAATATACTTATAGTACTCTAAACATATATACCAACCAAATCTGCATATAAGTGAACCTGCACAGTTCAAATCCATGTTGTTCAAGGGTCAACTGTCTATGTATTTCATACAATGCTTTGTGAAAAGCAGTGTGTGTATTAAAAATCATTAATCCTGGGGCACCTGGGTGGCTCAGTCAGTTAAACATCCAACTGTTGATTTAGACTCAGGTCATGATCTCTGGGTGGTGATACCAAGCCCCATGTGGGGCTCCGTGCTCAGCATGGAGTCTGCTTGAGATTTTCTCCCTCTCCCTCTGCCCACCCCACCCCTGCTCTCTCTCTCAGATAAATAAATCTTTAAAAAATCATTAATCCACTTATCCATGGCCTATAATCAATAAATTTAACCAAAAATAACAAAAGTAAAAACATTTCCACAGTTTACAGTATGTGTGTGTGTGTGTGTGTGTGTGTGTGTGGTGCAAATGAATAAAATACCACAGAGGGGGAAAAGTTGAAAAACTTTATAGATTTAACAAATCATTTTACTTTTCAATGTATAGGAAATATTTTTATTTTAAACCAGGTGGATCTGCTGATAATTTTATTCAAAACATTGGCTTGGAAGGCAAATTATTTTCAATGAAATGAACATTTAATTTTTTTTTTTTTACTTAAACAAATGTCCATATGTAGTAGTCACATATATTTGAAATACAGCTTCTTTGCAAAACTACTGATAGATTTTGTTTATGAATATGAACCCTTTTAATTATCTTTAACACTGTTGTGACTTGATATTTTATTTCATTTAATAGAAGCCAAATCAGTTTTGTCCTAAGTATTCTACAGCTACCTAGGAAACATGATTAGTTTTGAATAAAATTTTAGACTCTTTAAAAAGAAAATAACGCCCATTTTAAAAAAATTATCTCATTCTAGAGTTGGATGGTGGTGATAGCAGCACAACAATGTGAATGTACTTAATGCCAACTATACACTTAAAAATTATTAAAATGGTAAATGTTATGTATATTCTACCACAATTTAAAGAATAGATTTAAAAGTATCTAATTATAAAAGTTAATTTTTCTTATGGAAAATTTATTTTATTTTTTTAAGTTTTTTTTATTTATTTGACACAGAGAGACACAGCGAGAGAGGGAACACAAGCAGGGGGAGTGGGAGAGGGAGAAGCAGGCTTCCCGCTGAGCAGGGAGCCTGATGTGGGACTCGATCCCAAGACCCTGGGATCATGACCTGAGCCGAAGGCAGACGCTTAACGACTGAGCCACCCAGGCGCCCCAGAAAATTTAAAACAGTAAAAACTCAGGAAGATAACCACTCTGAACCTGATATAATCTAGACTTTCAGTTTTAATTTTACTTGTCTTAATGATTATGCATATATTTTATAGATTTAAAATAATCTTTCAGGATTTTAACAAATATTGAGAGTTCACTAGGCTTGCTTTTAACTTATATTTTATACTTAACTTTAATACCCAGTAAATATCTTTAGTAATATCATTTACAGTAAAACTTTATCACTTGAAGCTCATTTTTTTTTGTTTTTACATTTGAGTGAAATAACAGTGAACATGTAGTTTACTTATTTCTAACAAAGTATTTACTAATGCATTTTTAACTTTATTATAGTTACCATTTAGTGAAATTAGCAAACTTAATAAATGAATGTTTCATTCAAACGTCACAACAATTAATATGAAGAGGGTAAAAGGTACAGTTTGACTCAGCTTTTCTTTGTTCAAGAATTGGAGACATAATATTATTATAATAATATAAGCCTCCTAGATGCCTCAAAATATCAAATACTGTCTTCATCATTCTCAGTCATCAGTATTAGAGCAGGATCAGTTCATCCTCTTCTGATACATGTAATGCTCTTGAGTAAGACTGTCTCATTTTCACTTATTAGTAAAAGTGAGCAAGAAATATTTATTTCTCTAAGAATTAATATTGCTTAGCTTTTATATTATGGCTTTAAAATCACTAGGTTTGCTAATATGTTGATTTAGGTGTCCCAAGGTTCAGGGAAATAATTGTACCAAAAAGGAAAAAGAAAAAAGAAAGGAGAAGGAAAAGAAAAAAAAATTTGCAATGAATTATAGCCCTTCTCATATGTCACTTCTTGAGAAGATTCTGATTTTATAAATATCTACAAGAATAAAAACCACAATCTTTCCAAAATTCCTATAGATAAATTATTTTGATGGGCAAACACATTTAAAGGCCAATTTTTCTTGGTCAGTTTTCTGCAGTCACATGGAGGAAAACTTCTGTCAGAAAGTCTACTGAATGGGGAATACAAAATCAACAGCATGACAAAACATCTCAATATTTCCAATCACCATCTCATTTAAACAGACTGGTCTTTCCATTCGTGTTTAACTCAACATAATCTAGATTATGCACAGCTCAGTGCAGCTGGATTTAAAGTAAATGATAAGCAAAATCTAATAATGAACCTGTGAAAGAAGAATAGTTGATGAGCATTTTTTATTACGTGTTTGAATTTTAGGCTTTTTAGAAAATTTGTTTTTATGCCTCTAGACTCATTGTTCAAATCCACTTTAACTTTCTCCATTTGCTGGGTAAGAGAAGGGCTGTTTACTATCTTCTAGAGGTATTTCCAATATTGTAAGGTAATATAATGCACCAGAAAAGATCCAGAAGTCTCTGTATCCATAAAAATGGTACAAAGATTAGTTTGTATATGTTGCTGGTAGTTATCAATTATGACATGGTTCCAGCATCTACTTAACATTTTTTGACTATACTTTTGGCTCCTTTTCTCATTTATTTCGGCATTCATTCACTATTAGTTGAGCCCTGTTTTTGTGCTGTACACTGTTTTACACACTGTAAACAGACCAGTGTGCAACAGACAAAATCCGTTCCTTTAAGAAGTCTGTAACACAGCTAGAAAAGCTGACCCTGAAGAAGTAATTACAAATATGTTTAGTATAAACTGTCATTGAGAAATGTCAAATGCCTTGGGATGATTTGACATAGGAGTCTAACCCAGAATAGGCAGTTCAGGAACTATACTGGGAAAATGATATTTGAGATCTGAATGACATTTAGAAGTTAGCAGGACTAAGAGGGATTTAGGGAAGAGGAGGAGCACCCTTAGGGTACGGGGAACAGCATGTGCAAGACCTGGGGTGTAAAAGAGGAACTCAAAAAAGGTTAATGTAGATGGGGAGGGTCAAAAAAGATTAATGTAAATGGGGAGGGAATACTGTATGCTTTGAAGCTAGAAAGACTGGTAGAAGTCAGAGCATGCTGGGTGTTTCAAGCTATGTTGAGGATTTTAAACTTTATCTGAAATATAACGAATGCCATCAAAGGGAGTAAGGCTTAAATGATCACATCTGCATATTTAAAGGATCACTGACTGAGTCTCTGGATTGGAAGGGAGCAAAACCAGATGTGGGAAGATTTACTAGAAGACTATGACAGTGGTTTAGCTGAGGGATGTAGGTTGGGGAAAAGAGAAGCAAAGCAGTTTGAGAGCTACTAGGAGATACAATGAACAAAACTTGTTAACTGTGAGAAAAGATGACCCCATATTTCTTTGTGGTTGTGCCGTATCTTAAAAGATGGTTAAGACTGAAAATGTTTGTTGGTATACTTCCAATAACCGAATGTGTGTGTGAGCATGTCATTTGTGCATTTTAGAATGAAAATGTGCAATCTAACTAGACTGATTGAAAACTCAGCAAAATCCAAAGTGTGAGTGACCAATTCTGAAACTACTTGATATGTATCTAAGATTGAGCAATAAATATACTGTGGATATAAAAAATCAAGTTTATTATACCAAAGAAAAGAGCTACAAATAACTTATTTGTAGGAGAAAGCTGTGGTTAATCTTGTGGTGTTGGACTGTAGTTAGAGATATCATTATGAACTCATGGTTTTAGATAGATATAGAAATAAAAGACCATATATATATACACATTACATATTTTCTTTTTCTTTTTCTTTTTTTAAAGATTTTATTTATTTATTTGAGAGAGAGAGAATGAGAGAGAGCACATGAGAGGGGGGAGGGTCAGAGGGAGAAGCAGACTCCCTGCCGAGCAGGGAGCCCGATGCGGGACTCGATCCCGGGACTCCAGGATCATGACCTGAGCCGAAGGCAGTTGCTTAACCAACTGAGCCACCCAGGCGCCCCCACATTACGTATTTTCTAGCTCAGTTTATGAAAGGGCCTAGAAGCAATGGTATCATAGCCCCAATGAGCTCACCCAGTGCCATTTTGGTTTCTAAGTGACAGACATTAAAAAAAAAAAAAAAAAAAAAGAATCAGGGCTCCTTAGATAAAGAGGAAACTTCAGGACTGGAGCAGGGGAAGTACAGAATAAGCCTGGAAGATCTTGCATGCTAGAAAGTAAGGGAATGTTCAAAAAGTGATGGAAGCATGTCAAAGAACAGAGGAAACAACTTTAAGGAGCTCTCAGTGGCCAAACTGGGGACAAATGGAACAATGATAATAATGGATTATAATCCATAGAATAAAAATATACAGATACAAATAAGTAAATATATAAGTGAGAAGGGAAAGTTCTTCCTTGCCACAGAACTTCAATTATACTTGTAGAAAGAATGATGGAAATAGGAAATCACCATTTGAGAAATAGTACAGTAATAACCATTTCAGGGAAGAATCACCAGTTAGTGGGTATGGTATGATTATAAACAAGATATTTACATAGTATCTCACTACAAGATACTAATTACAAGGTGAAACATAGCAACTTCATAGTAAGAGAAAGTAGACCTCTCCTTAACCAAGTGATCAAACTAGATATCATCAGTAATAAGACAAATGGATATTTTGTACTTCTTGATATGATGTACTGGGAAGGACACAATATCACTTTTCTTGAAAAAACAAGGCATGCCCTGAATTTAATCATAGAAAACATCAAATTCAAATTGAAAGCACCAGTACAAATTTACTGGCCAGTGGTCTTCAAAAGTGTCAAGATTGTGAAAGACAAACAGAGGAATTGTGCCAGATTAAAGGAAGCTAAGGAAAACTAACTAAATAAAATTGGGAATACTGGATTGGACCCTAGACCAGAAGGATATTAGTAGGGCAATTAAAATTTGAATAAAGGTCTGAAGATTGGTTAATAAGATAATATTAATGTTAATTTTCTGATTTTTATACTTACATAACAACTGGGGAAACTAAATGAAGGGCATATGGGAATTCTTTGTGGGAATACTTTGTACTATTTTTGTAACTTTTCAAAGTCTGAAATTATTTCACAATTAAAAAACTGAAAAACAAAAAAGACATACAAAGCTCCCAATTTAAATGTTTTCTTCAATTTAATGCAGAGTAGAGAAAAATACAGTGGGGATGGTTTTGTTAAATTTAACTTTATATTTATATCCTCTATTTCAGTTATCATGATTATAAATAAACACTGACCAAAATGTTAGAAAATTCTGGAATTATTTATTGCAAAAATTCTCTTTGCTAGTGTCAATTTCTCTATGCTTTTGATACATGCTTATTTTTCTCGGCTCTGTCCCTGAATATTTGCCTCATTTGAAGATAATTTCAGTCTTCCCATCCTCTTCTTAAACATTATCTTGGGAACACGTATATTTTTATTATGTTAGCAGTATGTATCTTTAAAGATACATCCATAAAATATATTTGTGGAGCACCTGGGTGGTTCAGTCAGTTAAGCGTCCGACTTGATTTCAGCTCAGGTCATGATCTCAGGGTTGTGAGACTGAGCCCTGCATCAGGTTCTGCGCTGGGCGTAGACCCTGCTTAAGATTCTCTGTCTCCTCCCTCTGTCCCTCCCCACCTAAAAATTATATATATAATTTGTACTTCCTGAAATGGTTTCATTTTAACTTGACTTAAAATAAGCAATAACAAAGTGATTAATTTCATGTTTGCTTTAGTTTATTTTTAACTATTGGGAATAACTGGAAATACTGAATTTTGAAACAAAAGGAATTAGGATGAAAAGAAAGAAACCACTTAAAATCTTCAAATATTTGGATAATATTGTGAATTTTCAGTTGTTAACCTTCATTTAACATGTGGATAAGCAGAAACCTACAAGCTTAATGGTCCCGGCCAGGGTCATACAGTTAACATGTTATAATGACATTTGAATCTAAATCTGTTACGTTCCAAATTTTCCCACAATGCTGTGATGAATAAAGGACGGTGTGCTGAATTTCTGAAGATTCATGACTCTTTTTAAAAAAATTCTTTTTGTTTATTTGGTAATCAGGTTTTCAGAGTTCAAAACTGTGAACAGTCACTTACATTAAGTTTTTAGCTAAAATATAAAGTATTTGTAAGCTCATTTTGGACAAGTGAGGAAAAATAATTTGCATTTACTATGTACCATATTCTTTTCCTCTTGTGAAGCAACTGCAAATGCTGGTTATGCCACTGAAACATAAATATGGAATCTAAACAGCTGATGGTTATAAAAATAACTATAGGTTGCCATTAGGAGGCACACAATCATACCTAATATCTTCTTAAGAACAAATATACTTTACACTAAAATACATGTTTTAAAATGTTAAATAGAGTAAAAAGAAGTCATGAACAATACTGTATTTTGAGGGAAAGATACAAGATGGAATTAAAAAAAAAAACAAACGAAATCTCTACTCCTAGAAACCCTTCTTGGTAGGTATTGGACATAAATTTCCTCATGTGGCCTATAAATAAGTCAAAACAGGGGAGAATGAGGGCTATAAACAATGCATGTCCTTGGTAACTCTGTGAGCCAAAAACTTGAGAAAAGGATGATTAGGTTAATGGGATCTTTAGGGCAGATATTTAAATCACT
Source organism: Mirounga angustirostris (assembly GCF_029215605.1). Taxonomy (NCBI): domain Eukaryota; kingdom Metazoa; phylum Chordata; class Mammalia; order Carnivora; family Phocidae; genus Mirounga; species Mirounga angustirostris. The sequence continues at coordinate 136,682,868 of NW_026991709.1, read as the reverse complement.
TGTTTATCTTCTATCCAGGCAATGCACTTTCCCCTCCTATTCTATTTTCCCTTTCCTCCACTTCTTTCTGTATGCTCTTTTCTTTTACCAATCCCTGCCCCCTGCCCCAACCAGGAGGAAGACATCAACACCAGAGGGAGAGCTTTATTTCTTTCTTTGGAAAGCCTTCTGGCTATATACAAGTGAGTAGGTCAATATCTTTGTCCATAAAAATGATGAGTGTTTCTTCTGAAATACAGACCATGATTCCAAAGAGTATGATCACAGAGTCAAAGGTCCTGCATTATAGATGCGGATATGAGTCTTGCTGATAGCCTAAAATTCCTACTGCAGCATTAAATATTGGAGGTGGACTAAAGACATAGACACCAGACTGGGAAGCCACAAATTATCTTATTGGTGGTAATGTTAGTCGCAGTAATACTGGTGAACTTTTATAGAGCACCTCCCGTGCCAGATACTATTTTAAGTGACTGACAGGTATGAACTGATTTAATACTTATAATCTTAGGTACTGATACCCTTATCCGCATTTTATGGATGAGGAAACTGAGGTATAATTTACTTAAAGCCACACTGTTGATACTCTACTTACAGGGCACTGTAAGTCACATTGTGGATTTATGAACTCTGGTAGTTTATGATATTCATAATTTTCTAATTGTGTCCTTCAGCTTAAATCTAAAAGACCACAAGCTAAACGTTTAAGCATTGGTAAACTGATCCAGTTTATCACCTAAACCTTAAGCTGAAAGCTGTGAAAAGGAATTAAGGATAGTATTTTAAAGCCTGTCTCCTATAGCTACTCTTACCTGCATAAGCTATGTTCTAAATCATCTTTTTTCCCTTTCACTGCCTCCTTACCTTCCCTCTTTTCTTTTTTCCTAAAAATGTCCTAATAGTTTTCATAACGTTGTCACTGATCAAACTATTTGCAGAAACATCTGGCCAATTTTTCCTCTTTATGAAAAGTAAACAACACTCAGCTGTATATCATTTTACTTGAATTCTCGAAAGGAATCAATGAGATAATATAAAAATTATGAAGAAACCAAAAGACTTTAAAGACTATGTATTTATAGTTCCATAAAACAAACTTAATAATTAATAGTAAGGGAAATGAAAGAGAATGAACATTTGTTGACTTCCTGCCTAAGTAAGAATTAGATGTTTTATAAAACATATTGTTTATAATGGAGACTTTGAATTTGAAATGCCAAATTTGGTTAGGTTAATAGGGGTGAAAAGGTGTTGATAGAGACACTATTTACTTCTCTCTAGATTGAAAGGAAAACTTAGACATTATGGGGTACTTGTCTTAGCTAATTTGATTATGTAGTTTATTAGCACAGGGAGCATAATGTTCTTCACTACTTTATAAACATTTACTTTAATCTCTGTGAGATTATGTGAATGATCCTGTGATCACAGACTAAATTTTAACATTACATAAACCATGCATCTGGTAATAGAATGCAGTATATTCTGTAGTACACCAGTGTATTTATTTATAGTCAACTGTATTATTTATTCATAGATGTATATTTTAAAATTTCTGACTTCAGGAATACATATTTGTATTTTCACTGGAAATATTATGGAATGTAAATTAATAATTAGCATCAGCCTGATTGAAGAGATGAATTTGCTACAAAAAGAAACTTCCTTTAATAACCTTAAAGCCAAGAATACATTTTTATATTATTTTTCCTACTTCACAAATGTGGGAAACTATAGCAACACAGGCCTTACAGTTAAAAGAATTGTTATTTCAAGACAAATTATAAAGAGAAGCATTTCCTTTGGGGAACTTTTCCCCCATCATTACTGTTACTGTTACTGTGCTGGAGGAAGGGTGTTGTATGCTTTTGGTAGCATAAGCCTAGTGGTCTAACAGGAAAAAATATTAAAAAGTTACCCTATATTGGGTTTTGAACTCTGGTTTTTATGTTACAACTCTACATATTAGTGTGTGTGTATATACAGATACACACACACACATATACAATATATATATATACACAATAAATATTTCCTTATTTTCAAAACACCTTAATAAAGATAATGAAGATATTAACATTTCTGTCAATGAAACACATTAAATAACATGAGAATATGCTTATGACTTAGTGTAAAATGAAAAGCAAAAGACTGAATATGCAATATATTCCAATTTTTCAAAAATATCTTCTGAGGTGAACATGTACATTACTTTTTTTTTTTTTTAAGATTTTATTTATTTATTTGACAGACACAGTGAGAGCAGGAACACAAGCAGGGGGAGTGGTAGAGGGACAAGCAGGCTTCCCGCTGAGCAGGGAGCCCAACGCAGGGCTCGATCTCAGGACCCTGGGATCATGACCTGAGCCAAGGGAAGACGCTTAATGACTGAGCCACCCAGGCGCCCTGTATATTACTTCTTAAGTAAACTTTTGTGAAGTGTGGCATACAGAACAGTGTACAATCCAGGACGCCTCGGTGGCTCAGTGGGTTGAGCAGCTGCCTTCAGCTCAGGTCATGATCCCAGGGTCCTGGGATCGAGTCCTGCATCAGGCTCCCTGCTCAGTGGGGAGTCTGCTTCTCTCTCTTCCTCTGCTGCTTCCCCTGCTTGTGCTCTCTCGCTCCCTCTCTCTCTGTGTCAAAGGCAGACACTTTAACCGATTGAGCCACCCAGACGCCCCCAGTATGTACTCTTTTGTGTATGACTTCTTTTTGTTCAATATTGTGAGATTCATCCATGTTTGTGCAGTTGAAATTTACTCATTTTTATTGCTAAGTATTATTCTATTGTGTGAATATATCATAATTTATCCATTCTATAGTTAGGAGCACTGACTAGTTTCAAGTTTGGACTTATAACATGTATTAACTTAAAAATGGATTTGAGGGGCACCTGGGTGGCTCAGTCGGTTAAGTGTCTAACTTGATTTCGGCTCAGGTCATGATCTTGGGATTGTGGGATCAAGCCCCGCATCGGGTTTCACGCACAGGGGGAAGGCTGCTTGAGATTCTCTCTTTCCCTCTCCCCCTCCCCCCACACTTGTGTGCACTCTAACACAAATTTTTTAAAAAATGGATCTAGGGGCGTCTGGGTGGCTCAGTCGTTAAGTGTCTGCCTTCGGTTCAGGTCATGATCCCAGGGTCCTGGGACTGAGTCCCGCATCGGGCTCCCTGCTCCGTAGGAATCCTGCTTCTCCCTCTCCCGCTCCCCCTGCTTGTGTTCCCTCTCTCGCTGTGTCTCTGTCAAATAAATAAATCTTTAAAAATAAATAAATAAAAATTAAAAAATGGATCTGAAAAGCAAAAATATCAACAAAATCAAGTTTTCAAATAAACAACCTTAAATCATTGGCAAATGATTTACCATGCTAACTACTCCACATGATTTTTTACTTTCTTATGTTCTCCCCCCATCACTAGTTCTGGCTATGGACAGGGGGATGTCCAACCGTGTTATGCTCGACTTTTTTTTCTGCAGCCCTAAGTACCTGATCTACCCGGTTCAGAGATTTTCACTCCCTCCAATGGTGGTCATTATTTCACAGCAGAGGCAGCTAGCTCACTCTCCCTTTTTAGACCTCTGAGACACTTAAAAACCTGTCAAAAAACATTCCAAAAAACTTTCCCACAGGTCACATATTGAGCAACTCCTGCTGTCTATAATAAAAAAAACCAAAAGCTCATTTTTAAAAAGCCTCAGGACCACAAAATCCCATACCTTAGTCATAATGTAATTTCGGGCACATTTTATGAAGCAAGATAATGTCTTAGAACTTTTTTGTTTAACATAAGTGAGTATAATCACCTCCATTCCTGTTTTCATTTCCCACTGTCTCACTGAGTTGCTTTCTTGCAGGATCCTGATGCAAGAAATGAGTAAATGGATAAGAACTGAGAATAAAGTATGGATGCTAATGAGACAGCATGGGATAAGTTAAGTGACAAAGCATAAGGAACACCAAGTAAGGACAACTACCTATATATACATCCTTTACTGGAGTAGAGACAGTCTTCACAGTAGAGATCCTAAGCAAATTACTAAAATGTGACTTAAGCATAGTTAAAAGATACTTCTCAAAGATATCTCTTTAAAGAAAAAAATCGAATTCTCTTTTATCTTTATTTCCCAAGTCTTGTACACTTATCACATTGTTCTATGATTGTTAATGTGTCTCTTCCTCTAGACTGAGCTCCTTTGAGGGTGGGTATTTTAATATTAAACTTTAGATATCTAGCATCTAGCACTTAATAAATGTTCGGTGAATGAGAGAATGAATTAGTTGAGAAAATAATTTTTTGAAAAAGAAAAAGTTTGTGGGGAGAGAAAAAAATGTTGCATATGTAAGGTATTACTGTTCTGAATTCAACTGTACACCCAAGTCCGCAATCTTGAGTGGTGAAAACATCCCCAAGAGACCCTGGAAGAGGAGAAAAGTCTTGTCCTTTAACAGGTCTGCCAGTGCAGCTGCACTCATTTGCACAGGCCTACTTCTGCCCCTGACTAGAGACTAACCAACTACAATTAATTTGAATTTGGAGGCCACCTGCCTAAAAGTGCACTTAAATTGCCACCTTCATAGGCTTGAGTATAACTGTGGTTGTAGCGAACAGAAAATTGAATGATATAGCTACACACTGGGAAGGGTTACATCACCACACTCTTGACGACTGCAGTTGTTTGTCCTCTGGACACCCTGTATTAAACTCCTACTGGCTATTAAAATTTAGAGCAGGTTAATGAAGACAATATTTTACAAGGCTCAGCAGTTCTCAGCGCAGTAGAGCCAATGCAACATTTTTTTTTGTCTTCATCATTTTGTTGTATATCATTTATTTTATGTAGTTTAAAAAATAACACAGCAAAACATTCTTCAGAATTTTGATCACGATAATTATCACAATACCAGCACAGTTTTGTTATTGTGTAACTAAAATGAACTTGAATTCCACTTTTTATTTTATTTTATTTATTTGACAGAGACACAGCGAGAGAAGGAATAAAAGCAGGGGGAGTGGGAGAGGGAGAAGCAGGCTTCCCTTGGAGCAGGAAGCCCGATGCGGGGCTCGATCCCAGGACCCTGGGACCATGACCTGAGCCGAAGGCAGACGCTTAACGACTGAGCCACCCAGGCGCCCCTCCACCTTTTTCTTAAAAGGCTTCACTTATTTATTTGACCGAGAAAGAGAGCAAGGGAGCATAAGCAGGGGCAGCAGCAGAGGGAAAAGGAGAAGCAAGCCCCCCGGTGAGCAGGGAGCCCGAATGTGGGGCTCCCTCCCAGGACCCCAGGATCATGACCCCAGCCTAAGGCAGACACGACTGAGCCACCCAGACACCCCTTGAGTTCCATCTTAACAACATTAACTAATTACTCACAAAATTAATAGTCATAGAAGAAAACAGGTATAGGAAGAGTAAGTCCCTGAAATTTTAAAAAATTTAAATTATAGACATCAAAAATTAGAAACCACTAAATTGATAAATTGTTTTGTTTACTGTCATATTAAGCATTTAAATTACCTTTAGAAAGTACTCTTCACAATCCTTTTTTGAGCAGTTGCTGCTATATATTTGGCAAAATACTGATATTCTCATTTTGATTACTTTCTTATTTTCTTTCATTCTTTTCAATTCTGCATTGAAGGTTAGGAGAGGCTCAGACACTGGGTATCAAAGTGATAAACTGATATTAGAACACCTAGTTGGAAGAAAAACATCTCACCAAGAGCAGCTACAACAACTAATGGTTTTCACCTGTTGCCGATATAATTGATCATGGTGCTATAACGGAAAGCTGTTCTGTGTGATTCATATGTTGTTCTACTGGAACACATTCTACTCCTTTGTTATTTTAAGCCTCACTAACTTTGGGTTTCCCTTCCCTTAAAAGGTAGTTTCTAACAGTGTGTTTCTTTTAAAGCTAATAATTAATAGTGAAAGAAAACTGGCAGCTTGTTGAGTTTCAACAAAAGTCTTTAGCCCATAGAAAAATATTCTTTAAAATAAAATACTCAGCTATTTGAAAGTGTGTCCTACATTTATAAATGCCTTCAGCTGAGTTGTTAATATCCTAGAGTAGTAAAAGATTAGTATCTTTCATTTATAATTAACCTATTTGGTCCAGATTTTGCTTTCAGATGCTACCATCGCATTATCACACATAGGTTGAAAATGGTATTTTCCCAACTATCAAGCATACTTTCAGTGAAATGTATTTAGTTGTCAAAGATCCACAAGCAGTCCACTAGTGAGAGATATGAGGTTATTTTGCCTTCTCACTAGTGAAATTTTAGCTATAAAGCGTACACAATTATAAAGGCATTCACTATTTCACCAGAATGTAATGCACTGTACATTAATTAATAAGATGTTCTCTTGTATAAATACTATCCCTACACTATATTTAGTGGTGTTTTCTTTAGCATCAAAATTTTATTCACACTAAAAAATATGGAATAGGTCCATGTTTTAAGCATGCTTAATTTTTACTTTTTTACTCATCATAGAGTCATGAACAATTACTGAGAAAACACTATTATTTCCTTATTACAGCCTTGAAAACTCTGTTCATTCCTGAAAACTTCTGATTAACCTGCTTTTTGAAGAAGAAAATTAAGTTATTTATGAATTGTTGGGCACTGTTGGTGCTAAAAGATAATAACCAGAGACTCCTCTCTCTTGAAGTGGTACCATTCTCTGATGGCCGATTAGTACTTAGGGTAATATATTAGCTTCTTAAATGTTATCCAGTGCCCCCCTTTTAAAAATCATGCCATTCTCTTTTCTTTACTCCACCTCAAACCCCACCCACACTCCTAACACCTCCTCCTGCCATTACAACTATTCTTAATTCAGCCATAAGCCTGGAGCTTATTGCTAAGAATGTTACCTAGGACAGGGAAGCTGAACTTTAACTCTGAAAGTAGATTTCTTTTTTAAGTCCAAAGCTCGCAAGCAGGCTTTCAAGTGGTTAAAGGTTTTCTGAGAACTTCCAAAGCTGAGTTTTTACATAAGAAAAAAACAAATTTGAAGGATTCACTATATTATAATCATAGTGAGAAGTATAATTCCAGATATCTTGGAAAGGAAATTCCATCCTTTTCAGGTCTAGGAAAGTTGAGATACACAGAGATTCAGAATGGATGAGCCTAGTGTGAGGACACTGCCTGGGTCCTGAGAAAAGATCGAGTTCCCTTCATTCTCCCTGGCTTTCATAATAAAGGTAGAAGAAGATAAAACCCAAGAAAAGCTAAAAGGTAATCCTTAAACCTTCAGGCTGGTGCTTGGCTTCTCGGAGGAGGGAGGGGGAAGAAGAGTCTGCAAAAAACACAAACTTTCCAGAAAGTCCTGTTTGGGACAAAGTGCTGTGTCCCTCAGGGCACAGTAGTAATGGAAAGAGGAATTAAGTATGAGTGGGGTTTCCCCAGTTAATGGGCCAGAGGGCAGTTTTCACAGACTTCTGACTCCAGGGTAGCACAGAGAAAGCAATCGAGAATTTCGAGGTTCCCCTAAAGAGTTTGGAAGTGTTGATGGAACTGCAGGACTGAAACTGACTTGGTTCAAGAGTGAGAAGGTAGCTGGGTGCAGATTTCCTGTGAACAAACAAAAATGTAAAGCTCTGCAAATCCTGGCACAGCTTGCCTACTGACCAAGCAGATGTAGTAAGAACAAGGCTTAAGGCCCAGAAGTCAAGCCCATGAAATGCCTCTCTGGAAGGACGGCAACAGGAGCAATGCTTCTCCCTTCACTCAAATGCCAACTTGCTTAAGAAGGGAAGGGAGAACCTTAGAGAAGAGCAGAAATTTTTTTTAGATGCAGTAATTAGTCAAAAGAGAGTATTTTTAAAAAGAAGATACTGAGATCCTTCTGAAAAAGCAAGGCTGAATTTTTTATACCAAGATGAGTTGTGTATTTTATAGCATGATTTGCAATGGCTGCCTGTAACAGAAAGAGATCAGTTTAGACAATGAAGTTACTTTTTCTGCACATTCTAGATTGGGATTTGCCAATATATACCTCTTATGCTAAAAAATGTCAAATTGTAATACTGTCGCAGTTCCCATAGAAATTAAGATTCTTAATCCATAAAACCTGTATTGCATAAGTAATACTGACTCCGTTTCCTACAGTATTACCCTTAAAGGATAAAAAAAAAAATCATGCCATCATTCATGTCTCTCTGTTCACTGACCCTATAAAAGCAGTATATAAAGTATGTACACACCCTCTATAACTACATTAAGAAAATTTTAGCTCTCATTTAAATGATCTACGACTTTCTGAATTGTACTGTTAGATAGTCTGCCGCCTCTTAAAGTTTTTATTTTGCATATGAAGCTTCCAGTTTTGAGCAGCAGAGGTAGTCCCTGAACTGTCCTCAGGACCAAGGTAAAGTAGTGAGTCAGAAACTAAGAAGAAGGTCAGGAAACAGGATAGTTATATACCCAGTGCATTTAGATGATCAAGAGTTTAAACAAGAAAGTAACTGAGGGAGCAAGAATGAGGCACCGGTAACAAAGAAATCTTGGTTGTGGAGTAGACAAGTATTTCATGCTTGTTCAAAAACAAACCCCAGTGTTGTACAGACTAAACTTGCAGTTAGGCACTGTTAAAGTTGTGAGAGAGGGCTGTGAGATTAGGATTAAGGCTTCATCCTGATGTCAGCTTTATGGTGGTATATTCTGACACTAACTACAGACAAATTCTTCACTTTCGTATGTTCCCTGAAAACTCTACACCAGAATTTACTTCTACTGATTATTTCATCTCTTCCTACACCCAAGTGTATTTGATTTTACTTCCTCATCCTTGTTTTAAAGATCCTCCAACAGTTTGCCTCTATTCCTCATCAGTATCCTTCACTCTGTAAAATTTTTGCCTGAGACTATTCTCCTCTTTGAGAAAACTTCATACAAACTCCACGTAGCTTTGGGAACTAGCCTTTGGTAAAAAGAACAAACATTAAATATCTATTATCAATCAGGAACAGCTAGGTTATGCTGTATAACAAACATCAAAATTTCAGTTATATTATACACACACACATAAATGAGACTGCAAACATATCTACTAAATATATTTAAGTATTTGATTCCTTTTCAATTCCCAGTAGTACCCCGTATAACAGGCAGATTTAGGATTTTCAAAATCTATCTTAATTGTATACATGAAACTGTATTCTAAAGAGGATTTCAGGAGTCTAGAAGCATAGCCTTTCCATTAATTCAACATGAGAGCTCTCAAATGAGAGTATTATTTTAAGAAAATAAACGTATTGAAAGGACAGATAACTAAAAAGAACTAGAGAAACCAACGTATATCTCTGAGGGGGTGATGTGAGTCTAGCAACACTGTCTGACTCTTAAGGATTCCTAAACATGTATCATCTACATTTTGGTAGAAAATCTTCCATCTGAAATTGTAGTATCTTCAAAGACAGAAGGAAATCTATTTTTAAAAGGGGAAGAAAATTGATGGCAAAACCACTTGAAAAAAATATTTATATACTCCAGGTAGCCTTTTGCTGTTCTGTCAGGGTTTTGAATCAGCTATTAATTTTTTTTACACAAAGGTTCTGTTAAAATGTCTATATAGTATACAATAGTGTAGTTACTCTGCCTTGTTGAAGTGGCTTACAGCAAAATAAATATAGTGAACTGTTTTAAAAAAGTAGTTTTACATGTAACGGTTCATAAAATTGATCAAGCCCTGCCAACAAAATTAGTCTACAAACATCTGTTTGTCACGATATATAACAAACCTCTTTAAAAGAGGTGGAGAAAATGAGTTTCAAATAGCTCCATCAAAGATCTCAATAACTAATTTTTTTAAGAATTTGATTGTCAGAATCAAATTGATACAAGTGTTGTGCAACCATAAATTACAAAGTAGCTTATTAAATTATATGGTTAAAGACAATCATGCTTTCTATTTTGCTTATATCTCTATGTCAAGGCATAGTGACCTATTTCTTATACAGGGTGTCTCATTTAATCTGACTGTAACCCTGTAAGAGTTGAGATGCAGATACTTTTAATAAATTGTCCAAGAGCACATAGTGCTAAGCGTTAGAAGCAAAACTCAAACCCTCATGTATATTCTTTTCACCATACTCTGCTGTCTCAGATAAGTGTGTGTGTTAGAGTGCAAGAACAAGGGGATTGATCATGAAGGAGCCATGACAGCATCTCACTCTACATTAAGCCCTCTTTTCAACTTTTCAACATCGTAAGCCTTACATTTTTTTCAGGGTTCTTTCTTTGTTGCTTTTTGTAACTCTGGACAAATTACTACTTTTGTGTATTTGCACTCATGTTTCTTGCACTCTTTCAGGACTGTGGTGTTGATAGGGTGGCAGAGCACTGGTGTCAGCTCTAGAGTAGCCTCTGCTTTGGGAAAAGTTCTGGCAGGTTTTCAGTGTGTGGACTGATACAGATAGGTCTATATAGTACCAGGCAGTGGGTCCTTGATAGATCACCTCAGTTCCTGAGGCACAAGTCAGATATGAATGGGCTGGGGTTAGCTCATTGTGCAAGCTTCTTTTCTAAGCACAGCTCTATCTACCGGTTCCTCCTGTTGGAATTAAACGAAAAATAACTTCTGAATAACTTCTCATGACCTCTGTAACTGGTATCTGTGGACTTTGGAAACTGCTTTGATGGTAACACATTTGAAATGGACCTTGATCTACAAAATAAATATTTGTAGCATGTTAAAAAACCAATGTTTAAGATACAGAACTCCCTTTTAGTCTTTCTGTGGCCATTGAAAAATATTTTTTTATCTTTGGATACTTCTTAGCTGAGCACTAAGATGTTCTTGTTTTTTATGTAATTAAACATTTTAATCACTTAAAAATTACAGTTGCACCTGGAGGACGTTTTGAAAATTTAGAATTCCAGTGTACTTTGAAGGAGAAAATTTATGAAACACAGATAATGGAATTAAATATGAGCTAGCTTTCTAAATTCTGAATGTAGAAGTAAATCTCTGAATCCTTAGGAATATGGAGACCTCTGAGCTGCCATAGAACCAGCCACCACCCCCACTTATATCTCTGACTGTCCTCAGTGTAAAGGCTACTGGTTTAAAGTACTTGTCTAACTGGTTTTCCTGGTCAATTTTCAGTTCTTCCCACAGATTAGAAAAGGTATCCCCAATTGGAAAGCCCAACAGTAATGAATTCTTGGAAAGATCAACCTAAGCATTTGAACAACACTAGAAGACATCATTATTATACCACAAAGTGATAATTAATGTTCTAAACTATGACCCTTAGTCATCCAAAAAAAAGTCTAATAAGCATGTTTAATTCACGCTCTATATTAAGAAAAAGAAAAGAGTGCTATAATTTAGAAAGATTTGTTACCAAAAAAAGAGTCAGTGTTAAAAATTAAAAAGTCTAAGCCCTTTCTCCCAACCTCCTTCTTTCCTCTATGTGACAAAGATTAATTGCATTTCTACTATGTGCTAGACCTGTACTGAATGCTGTTGATGCAAAGATGAATAAAACATGTTCTTTGTCCTCAAAGAGTTTGCTATGTAATGGTTCAAACAGACATATAAACAAATAATTCAAATACAATATAGTATTTTGTTGGTTGTGTTCTAAATACTGCTGGGTAGCACAGGAGAGAGAATAATGAAATATTCCTGAGAAGGTATGGGAAAGACCTATCAGGATCAGCCTTAGATTCAGGGTAAATTTTCCAGCTTTCAGAGTATATTGTGAGAGGTTAAACTAAAAATGAGAAAAATAAGTTGATATTTACTCAAGAAAAGTTATAACATTAGAAAATTGGTTCTAATTAGTAGGACTGTGAAAATTGAATGTTTATTTTATTGGCATAATTTTTTATATGCATGATAGCATATTATCAGACTTTTTAACTGCATATTTGACTTTTATATTATGGTAACACATCGTTTAAAAAAAAAAGCCAACGAAACAAAGTATGAAAGTACTTCATCAGTTTTCCCAATGGCCTCTGTTAGTCCTCTGGTAATCAAGTCATTCTGAAGAACTTACTCTGTCATCATCCTTGTTGGTTTTCTCATTTATCAGTGGCTTAGACTGTGATCCCAGCAGTTCTTCATCACTACTTTAATTCATTTCAAGACATTTTTTAAAAAAGATTTTATTTATTTATTTGACAGAGAGAGACACAGTGAGAGAAGGAACACAAGCAGGGGGAGTGGGAGAGGGAGAAGCAGACTCTCTGCTGAGCAGGGAGCCCAATGTGGGGCTCCATCCCAGGACCCTGGGATCAGGACTGAGCCAAAGGCAGATGCTTAACGACTGAGCCACCCAGGCACCCTGATTTCAGGACGTTTTTTGAATGATTTCCAGTTTCACTTTACAACTGAATTGAATTTGCCTTGTATTTACTGAGAAACCAATGTCTTTGATGTGTGTGTGTGTGTGTATATATATATATATATATACACACACACACAGTGTCTATATATATATATAGACACTGTATTAAACAGAAATAACGTTTATGACTAATTTTGTAAGTGGTTGCTTCTGCAGTATTTTCATTCTGTGATAGCTTTAGTTTCCCTATGTACTGTTTTTTAACTGTAGGAACTGGTATGGATTACTATTTCTTAACATAGAACATTGTATTTAATCTCTTTTAATTATGTATATCATGTGTGGAGCTCCCATTATCAAAACTATAATATGGACGTAGAAACCAGTTGGATAGGGGCGCCTGGGTGGCTCAGTTGGTTAAGCGACTGCCTTCGGCTCAGGTCATGATCCTGGAGTCCTGGGATCGAGTCCCGCATCGGGCTCCCTGCTCGGCGGGGAGTCTGCTTCTCCCTCTGACCCTCTTCCCTCTCGTGCTCTCTGTCTCTCATTCTCTCTCTCAAATAAATAAATAAAATCTTTAAAAAAAAAAAAAAAGAAACCAGTTGGATAAGGAAATAACAAGATGATAATGATGGCGATGATGGTGCCTGCCATTTGTGAAGCTCCTACTCTGTGCCAGTTGCTCTACTAGGCAGTTTTTATAATCCTTCCTAAAACCTAGCAAGGTCAGTGCTAATCACCCTGCTTTCGTGGATAAGGAAACTGAAGGAATTCATACAGGTGGTGAGTGTCTTAGGAGCTAAAGACAAGCCATTCTAATTCTCAAGTTTGTGTTCTTTGCAGTACATTATGTCTTTCTTTGTTGTAAAGAAGCATTTACTTCAGAATTTGTTCTTAAAAATTATATCTTTGGGTACATATAAAATACACAAAAATTTGATTAAGCCAACAGTTGTAGGAATAGGTTTCTAGGTTTGTATACACTGGCTATTAAAAATCTTGTAAAAACTATGTATCTTCCTCTTGTTTGTTACTGAAAGATACTCCACAAATATACACCCTTGCTTTAGGAGATTCAAGAGTCAAAATGGAATGGAACATGTGGAATTAATGAAATTGATTTTTTTTAAAAAGCCTCATAAAATATAGTAATCTTTTAAAAAATGAAGCACATCCAATTCTAACAGCTTATTATCATTTTCAAAGAGAATGGTATACTGTTTGCCGATGTCTAATGGAGACGTGTGATTGCCACTGGAATTGCAGTTATTTAACAACATCTACTTTTCTCCAACCCATTACTTTTTTTTTTTTTTTTAGTTTTTGATGTAGTGTTCCATGATTCAATGTTTGCATATAACACCCAGTGCTCCATGCAGAAACAACCCATTACTTTAAAACACCAGGTTTCAGCTTTGATATACACAGTTGAATGGAGGAAATACAGATATTTTACAGTTTTCGTAAGTGTGAAATGAGGAAGTTCAGATACTAGTCTCCATTCAGCCTATAGCAAATTTTCAGTTATTTGAAAGTTTTATTTCTCATTCAAAGAGCAGATCTGATCATGGCCTTTGGTCAAAGATGCTGTTTGTATTGTTAAAAAAAAATCTCTTCCACATCAAACAGTATATGAGGAAGGAGTCTAAAATTCGCCCATTAGGCACACAGAACTTTGTGGTCCCAGGAATAATGGCCTTCCTGGAAAAATGCCTCTTAAGATGAGGTAAAACTTCAGAAGTTACTGCTTTATTGATTTGGGTTTTTGCGTGTTTTCCTTCCTTCCTTCCTTCCTTCCTTCCTTCCTTCCTTCCTTCCTTCCTTCCCTCCCTCCTCCTCCTCTTCCTTCTTCTTCTTCACTGTTGTCCTCAGACACATATAATTAAATAATGAAACATTTACTATGTCTTTCTTATGTACAGGGTGTTAGTGAACTGTCTTTTAGGCTTGGATCTTTTGATTTCTTGTATTCTCTCCTAAGAAAAATAATGAGGTTACACTCTTTAAAGCTGCCACTTTCTTGCAAGTTATTATTTCACATATACATCATCATATTTTTGGTACCTGTCCCCTGAGGCTTGCTCTATTGTTATTTCTTATTCAGCATGTCTCAAAACCACCAAACCTGCTGAGGCATTAAGCATACTTTTTGGATATGCTCTTAGGAATATGGGAATTACCATATTGAAGCTAGCCATCCAGCCATCATGTCTGGTTTTCTGCATTGAAAACATTTCTGTCTTGCATTAGAGGCAGGCATCAAGGTCCCATGAGTTGTCTACCTGGGCAGTAACATACAGAAGGAAGACATTTCATTTTGATTGCATCTGGCAATCTTTTTATGCCCTGAGGCATTAATACTGATCTTTTGTAATTCTAGCCTAGTAAGTGTAATTGCAATTATATTCATATTTATGTAGGTCCCTAATCCTTAAACCAAGCTTCTACACTGGGAATTCTAGTTTATTTTATATAATCTTTAAAAACATCCACTTGCTTTTTTGCAACAGGTGTGCATCCAGAACACAGGAGTCGCAAAAACCACCACTAAATCTAAGCCATAATGGGAAAGGAAAAGATTCAGCACATCATCACCAGATATACAGATGTGGGCAAGTTTACCACTACTACTGGCCATCTGATCTATAAATGTGGTGTGACTGACAAAAGAACCACCAAAAGATTCTTAAAGGAGGTTGCTGAGTTGGGAAAGGGCTTCATCAAGTAGCCCTGGGTCTTGGATAAATTGAAAGGTGAATGTATGCAAGGTATCACCACTGATATCTCCATGTAGAAATTTGAGAACAGTAAGTATTATGTTTTCATCACTGATGCCTCAGGATACAGGAACTTAATAAAAAACATGATAATAGGGGTGCCTGGCTGGCTCAGTGAGTAAAACATGCAACTCTTGATCTGGGGGTTTTAAGTTCAAACTCCATGTTGGGTGTAGAGAGTATTTCAAATAAAATCATTAAAAAAAAAAAAAAAACACCACGATTATAGGCATAGCTCACGTTGACTCTTCTGTCCCAATTGTTGCTGCTGGGGTTGGTGAATTTGAAGCAGGTATCTCCAAGAATGGGCAGACCCAGAAGCATGCCCTTCTGGTTTACATACTTGGTATGAAACAACTAATTTTTAGTGTTAACAAAATGGATTCCACTGAGCCACCCCATAGCCAGAAGAGATACAAGGAAATAATTAAGGAAGTCAACACCTACATTAAGAAAATTGGCTACAACCCTGACACAGTAGCATTTGTGCCAATTTCTGGTTGGAATGGTGACAGCCTGCCAGAGCCAAGTACTAAGATGCCTTGATTCAAGGGATGGAAAGTCACCTGTAAAGATGGCAATGCAAGTGGAACCCACTGCTTGAAGCTCTGGATTACATCCTGCCACCAATGTATCCAACGGACAAGCCCTTGCATCTTCCCCTCCAGGACATCTACAAAATTGGCAGTACTGGTACTGTCCCTGTGAAGACTGATGTTTTCAAACCTGGCATGGTGGTCATCTTCACTCCAGTCAACCTTACAACTGAAATAAAGTCTGTTGAAATGCAGCCTGAAGCTTTAAGTGAAGCTCTTCCTGGTGACAATGCTTCACTGTCAAGCATGTGTCCCAAAATGTGCATTGTGGCAGTGTGGCTGGTAACAGCAAAAATGCACTGATGGAAGCAGCTGGCTTCTCAGCTCAGGTGATTATCCTGAACCATCCAGGCCAAGTCAGTGCTGACTATGCACCTGTGCTGGATTGTCACACAGCTCACAATTACTCACCAGTTTGCTCAGCTGAAGCAGAAGACTGATCGCCATTCTGGGAAGAAGCTGGAAGATGGCTTCAAATTCTTGAAATCTGGTGACGCTGCCATCATTGATATCATTCCTGGCAAGCCCATTTATGTTAAGAGCTTCTCTATCCTCATCATTGATACCATTCCTGGCAAGCCCATTTATGTTAAGAGTTTCTCTATCCTCCTCTGGGCTGTTCTGCTATTAATGACATGTGATGGGCAGTTGCTGTGTTTGTCATCAAAGCAGTGGACAAGTAGGTTGCTGGAGCTAGAAAAGTCACCAAGTCGGCTCAGAAAGCTCAAAACTAAGTGAATTACTCCTAATATCTGGGAACCCAGTCTTAATCAGTGGTAGAAGAATGGTCTCAGAACTGTTGGTCTTAATAGGTCATTTCAGTTTAATAGCAGAAGAGTGGTTAATAACAATGCATCATAAAATCTTCAGTAGGAAAGAAGAATGTTTTGTGGACCATTTGTGGGGGGAAGGGGGCAGTTTTAAGTTACCAGTTTTTTAAATCAGTACTTAAGGGAAACAACTTGACCAAAAATCTATCACAGACTTGAGAGTCATTACATCTTCTCAAATCTCATCCTCTCAAATCTCACATATTTTATATCTGTTGCCTCTTCAGATACTAATAGCCTCATGTGGAAATGGCAAATGTAAGCTCTTCCCATTGTTAATCACTGCTTTAGAGCTGTGAAAATTTCTCAAAAGCTATTATCAGCTCAATCACCAGAACACACTTCTGCTCTGTTCCACGTTTTGTTTCCCCAACTTTTTTACTAATAGCAGGGGATGGGAGCTTTTTGTTTTATTTTGTTTTAGTAGCTCTAATGACCCTGCTTCTTGAATTTTTTTTCCATTAACCTATCTACATTCTTTGTAAAACTTTGTCTTTTCTCAGTTCTGTATTACTTTTCTACCAGATTTGCTTTTTTTGTCTTTGTGTTGTTTGTCCCTGTTCTGAATCACTATCTAAATGTTTCCTGTGGTGCCCCAGTGAAGTGTTCAACATGAGTTCAGTAGGCACCTATCCCTGCTACCAAGCAGCTTAAAGTCAAAACAGAAAATACTGAAAAGGATTAACTAAAGATAATAGGTAATTTAGATAATTAAAGAAACACTGAGTAAATTTAAAACAAAGTAAATTATATAAAGGGAATCAAGAAAGGGAATACCCTGGTATTGTATACATAGCCTCTCCATATGAAGTATTCTAGGAAATAGAACAAAATCAAATTGAGCCACTGGGTGGCTAGTCGGTTAAGCCTCTGTCTTTGGCTCAGGTCATGATCCCAAGGTCCTAGGATCAAGTCCCACACAGGGCTCCTTGCGCAGTGGGGAGCCTGCTTGCTTCTCCCTCTGCCTGGCGCTCCCACTGCTTGTGCTCTCTCTCTGATAAATAAAATCTTTAAAAAAAAAAAATCAAATTCATCATAGTTTAAAGCTTTCTAAATGAATTTTACTGTATTTTCATAGGAATGTTGTAAAAGGAAGGATGGATGGATATGTTCTGTGAAATGGTGAGAAAACAGGGAACTGCTGAGAATGGCATTTTAGTATTTAAGGACCTGGGATGGAGATAAAAGAAATCACTAGCTTCACCAGTGGTGGAGGTAGAACTACTGGATTCATCTGAATATAAAGAGAATGAATGTGTTGAGTTCTAGAAATGGGAGGCAAAGGAGATGAAGAAAGACAATCAAAGAATATACCGGTGAAAAATAGCAGGAGGAAGATGAATAGGCAAATGAAAACTGTCCTTGAGTATAGTTTTCTCAGAAAGAGGGAAGGAAATGGAAGTGAAAGCAGAAAAGAAAAATAAATGAGGCTATTGCTTATAGAATTTTAAGTGTTTTTATAGACGGATTAGTGATTAAATTAGTGTGAGTGATGAGCGTTTAATGTATATAATGAAATCTACAACCAGTTGTAAGCATATTTTTAATGAATGTTTTTTGACTTGTTAAATATAAATACCCTAACAAGTAGCATTATGGATATTTTATATTTTTCATTCAATGTCATTAACTGGTTCTTTGTATTTTCTCAACTAAATACATTCTCATAACAGCAAGTTTTCTACCCAGGCAACTATGGTCCTTGTTATCTAATTATTTCCTTATCCATAAAATAAGAGCTGCTTTTCATTTAACAAGATATGAGGGGAAAAGGCCAAAAGCAGAAGACATTGTTCTGGAAATATATTGGGGAGAGAAGGTGGCAGCAGGAGGCACTCAACAAGCCTGTAATTTTGAAACAGACATGGTAGTTTATATAGAATTGGAGGTGAATTGAGAATAACTAGAGAACCAAAACTTCTAAATAATAATAGACATGGTTTTGAGAGGCATGAGGAAACTTTCTAAGGTGGTAATAATGTTTAGTACTTTGATCTGATTGCTGATTACATGGGTTTCTTTCTATCTTAAAAGTCACTGAGGGCGCCTGGGTGGCTCAGATGGTTAAGCGTCTGCCTTCGGCTCAGGTCATGATCCCGGAGTCCTGGGATCGAGTCCCGCATCGGGCTCCCCGCTCTGCGGGAAGTCTGCTTCTCCCTCTGCCTCTCTCTCTCTCATGAATAAGTAAATAAAATATTAAAAAAAAAAAAAAGTCACTGAGCTGCATAATGTAATCTTAATATTTACACATTTTGCTGTATGTAAACTGTATTAATTTTTTAAAAGTAAGAAAAAACTCACCTGAATTCTAATGGGTGTTTCATACTAAGATATTGTTTTCAATTTTTTTTTATTCTTTCTACTGGATATACACTTAGGTATCATCTTTGATGCTACTTTTAAAATGTTCTTTAAAGTGATACCGTAGGAAGAAAAACTAGCCAGTGTATTTCATTTATAACTGTCATGAACAGAAATTTCCCAACACTAACCTCTGTTTCAGATTCCTGCTGTTGCTTCTGCACTATTAGTTGGTGTCAGCAGGGGGTTAACAGCATTCAATTTAACCTTGCTGTTTGTACTCTGTTTTGAATTTTTTTTCTTTTTCCCACATTTAACTTCCTTACATGGATTCCCCATTTTAAGGATCGTGCATGCACCATGGGGTCTATACACTGAAGGACTGTAAGTGCAGATAAGCACACAATAAAAGCACATTTAAAGATAATGTGAAGCTCCAAGACCTTTCTTTTTCTTTTTTTTTTTTCCCGGAGCACAGAGGCTTTGCTGTGAAAATCACTGCAACAAGAGAAAAACTTTGTAAGCCTACTCATGCTATTATTTTTTGAGATTATAGACTTGTTTAAAATATGTAAGAATTGTATAGGCATGGATTAATTACAGGTTATATGTCCAGATAAATGGACTATGACCTATACGACAATAACTATTCTACTTGTAGCTAGCCATGAACATCACATCAGAAGCAATTCCTCTCTCTCCCACATTAAAATTATAAAACCTATTATAGCCTGGGGCCACATCCTCTACTACTTTCCCAATTCCCCTCTCTCTACTCTCACCTCACCTCCCTTGTCCTCTCCCTGGCCTTTCTATCCTGTAAATGCTGAGCCCTTCACAGTCAAAGCACAGTCTTCAGCAGCAGGATAGAGAGGAACAGGTGAATTGAAGAGGGGTGTCTAAACCCCAGATCTGCAACCGTCCTCACTGAACGCTGGTGAACCTACTATGCTTATGAGTGGTCCTTGTCTTGCTCTGAGCAGATACCAAGTATAAGACTAGATTAATGAAAATGGAAAAGAAGGAATGCCACCTCAAATTCTGGCTATTTTGTAAGAACAGTAATAATGGAATACCCTCCCATGGAGTTTAAGCAGGAAGGAGAGTCCTGTTTCCCTTTTCCTCCACCTCCAATTTCCTTCATTCCCAAACCACCATTTTGCACAACTCCAGCACACTCTTCTCCTAGTCTGGAGCCCAGGATTCTGCTTGTTTCATCTTCATGTACAGGGCACCCTGCTGGGTGCTAGAGACACCAAAGTGAAAACAACAACATAAGCATCTCTAGCGGCTTGAAGTTGAGGCAGACCCAGATCTTACACTGTATATAGCAAGGAGGAGACATGCACTCCTGTTCTTCCAAGCATGGATTCTGAAAGCATTTCTCCAGAATGGGATTGTATTAACCCAGGCATTGCGCTATAATACTGGTCTACTATTATACTGGGGCCATATACTTCCTGGTTTGCACCTATTGTCCTGGCATATTCATTTTTTAAAAAAGCATACCCTTTCACTCTGCCACAAGTCTGGATGGTAACTTATATGGTCACTCTAAGTCATAAGAAAAATGAACTTCTCAAGACGGGTAGAGATTGTTTAACAAAAGCCCCAAATATAAACATACGACATTAAGTATTTTAAAGTTAATGTGGTAGCAGCGATGTTTAAAAATATTGTAAACACAGATGCTCATTAAATGTTTTTCAAAACAAAACACTCTTTGAAAGAGGATTGTCATTACTGTGATATAATTCCTACAGGATGTCTATAGCAATGTCCATACAATTTATGTAGAATAACCACCTAATATTTAAAACATTAAGTCAAACATAGTGGCATAAAATCTTTACAAAAGAAAACTTGAACATTTCAATCAGGGATTTTTCAGCTTTAATCATAAAATTAAATGTTTAAATCAGTTCTTCATAATTAAAGTTAAATAATCATGGGCCTTCATTTTGAACACTGCTTTTAACGCATGATAAATGTAGAAAACAAATAATGCTTAGAAATAGAAATATTGGGCGCCTGGGTGGCTCAGTTGGTTAAGTGACTGCCTTCGGCTCAGGTCATGATCCTGGAGTCCTGGGATCGAGTCCCACATCGGGCTCCCTGCTTGGCGGGGAGTCTGCTTCTCCCTCTGACCCTCCTCCCTCTCATGCTCTCTGTCTCTCATTCTCTCTTTCTCTCAAATAAATAAATAAAATCTTAAAAAAAAAAAAAGAAATAGAAATATTGATTTTAGGATTTGACAAATGTTTTATATTTATCTTGTTTACCTTTGAAGACATACTACTTTATGTAAATTATTCTATACATTTAAATGCATAGGTATGAAGTTGGAATTAGTAAAACATGCTCTAGTAAGAAGTTTATTTTCCGATTTAATACTAATCAACCATTGCTAATGTGCTATAAAATCCTACTTAAGAGAGATAGTGACTCCAATTATTAAAGTTAATGGCCTCCAGTTGCCTCATCTTGCCTTAGTGTAGGACATTAAGCATATAGAACCCATAATTTAATTATCACCTGTTAATATTGGCTCTAAGTTCATTTCTCTCCTTTCAGGATGAAACTTCAGTGATGAGCCAATTAAAAACCATTATCTTCCTACTCAAAACACCAGCCTGCTAACTATACCCACAGTATACAGATCACAGATCTACTGGGACTTTCAAGATGGAACTTGCTGCCTCTTGCCTTTAAGGGATTGCTAAATTAAATTATTATTTCTATCCATTTTTCATTCTAATTTTTAAAATCTCTAGATTATATAAAGATTGTAACTCATTTCTTCAATATGTTTATATACTTTAAAAGCCATTCAAGAAGTGGAGAGTTGTGTTATTCTACAATAATAAAGGGCAAACATTAAAAGAAATCTATACCCTTATTCCTGTTTGGACATTGTAAGATGTAACAAAACATCAGAGAATGTGGTGCAAGAAGAGGGTTAGCTTATCATAAAATCCCACTGATATGCACTGGAGATATGTGCAGTTCATTTATAGGAATTTATTAGAAACTTTGTCCCCGGTACCCTCCCAATACATGTACCATTCTACTGAAATCTAATTTTATCAGTCCACCCATGGGAATGAAACTCAGAGGAATTCATTTGTGTTAACCAAACTCACAAGAGATTGATTTATAAACTAGTAAATCACTTTTTAATTTACCATGGGAATGTTACCTGATCCAAGAACCCGAAAAATTTACCTGATGTTTTTGAGTTCTTACTACTCTCAGTGCTGGCACTACAATGAATACAAAGGTGAAAAACAATCCCCATCCTCAATGAGTTTATAATCTGGTGAGAGGGCTTAGACAACAATACATAAAATACAAGCCAGGCTACAATTAATGCATGAGTGGTATGTAGTGATTAAATGTATAGAAGAGGTCCAATTCTTTCTGCTAGGTAGAATCTTATAGATAGGAAACCAAATTATACTTCAGATGGATTTCTAGTGAATACATTTTAAGGTAGATTTCTCTCAAATCATTGCTGGTTAATAAATTATCTTTCCCATTTCCCTGCATATTTCTGTATAAAGAACCATAACCAGCTGTCTATAATTAGTGAATCTTTGCTCTTGGATACATTCTAGACACTCTACAAAAAATTTTAAACTATAACACATTCAGAGCCATGAGAGTCTTCTTACTGCAGTTACTATTACAACAACAGTCTCTTTACTTCTATACTCTAGTGTCACAACTAACTTGTAGGTTGATTCCAAAGTTAGTGTATACGGCAAAAATTATATATAGTCTAAATGTCCACAAAAATTCCATAAATAGACTATATATGAGTAAACATAAGTTCTGTAAAATAATATTGAGTAACATAAATGTATGTTTAGTAAAACATTATATAAAAGAATACATAATCCAAATATAATTTTAAAGTATTTTAATTATACTATTTTCACTTAAAGGAGTATTTATGTAAAAGAATTTATACAAATTAAATGTATATATCATGCATATCCTTTATGATACCCATATTTGTAGATTTCTCCCACTGAATAGATTTTAAATAGGCCACTACCTAACAATAGATATTGAAATAACTTATCTTTAAATCACAAGATAGACTGTGCTGCTTTGAGGAGCTTTCCTATAGCCAGCTTAATTTAGATATTTTATGTGGATTATTAGCTTCGGTCTCAGGCATCTCTCCTAGATTTGGATGTTAGTCTGCTTTTCCCTAATTACTATATTCACCCAACATACCATGCACCTGGTTGGCATTGAGCCCATACTCCTGCTCTGACCACAGATAGCTAACCATCTACAAGAAAGTCAAAGGAAGGAAGTCAAACCCCTGACCATCCATTATTTGCAATGCACTCAGTCAGCTGAGCCTCAGTACCTGTATACCTGAAATGGTAAGTCTCATTTAGCAAGCAAACTGAAGTAGGAGTAGCTGTGTATACATGTTTCAGCCTGCATCTGAAGCGTGTTACCATGTGACTTTGCTCATTATAATAATTTTTGGCAATCATTAATGATATTATTTCTATGATATGCAAAAGCCCTGATTTGAAAGCAAGGGTAAGAACCAGAACAATGGTTTCCCCCATCTACTAGATCAGCCAGTGGTCATTTATTAGATCATAGCCATTATGCAGAATATTGGGAGGACTTCGTGAAAGATGATTTTTAGAATCTGGAATTGAAAGTGTGTAGAGCTAAGGCTCTGGAATCCAATAGTGTGTGAATTTCACCTGTTCTACTTGCTGGCTAGGTGACCTCTAGCAAGTTACTTTAAACTTTTCAAAGCTCAGTTCCTTAGCTCCCTTAGGGTTTGGGTTTGTTTTTTTTTTTTAAGTAGGCTCCATGCCCAATGTGGGGCTTGAACAACCAAGACTGAGAGTCGCATGCTCTACCGACTGAGCCAGCCAGACACTCCTCCCTTAGGGTTCTTTAGACAATTAAATGAAATAAAGTGCTTAGCACAGTCCCTGGTATATGATTAGAGTTTAATAAATATTATGTATTTTTAAATTTTGATTACAGTGCTTGGAATTTCAAGTTTTCAACAACTTTTATACATCTCTTATATGTGTACCTGTATGAGGTGACAACCTGTGGTTAATTTGATTATTCTCCCTAGAAACAACAAGATATTTATCTATATATATGCTAATGAAGACACACATAATCACCATTCCAACACCTATTTTTGGTGTCTTAAAGTTAATTATTCCTTTCCCAATATTTTCTTAATCTTCTATAATGTGAGATCTATGACTATAACTGGAAGGTATTAAAAGCAGAACAGGAAACCACAAGTTTCTTAAAATAACAATACAAAGTCTCACGCACATGATGTTTATATACCTATCTAATAAGGAAATATAGTCAGTAAGCAGAATATACTCAAAGCTAACCACAAATGAGTTAAAAAAAATACCACAGTTTACTTTAAAATCACACATATTTTACTTTCATTAGTATGTATAGGAATTTCATTGTAAGATGCTTTTTTAAAAAATTTCAAAGCTATGTGTGCCCCACCTGATAATTCTGTGGTAGTGATTATACACTAAAACACACATATGATGCTAAAGCTGAATAGGAGTTGTTGTTTTGTCCTTCCAAACTTTATTAACATGTATGCTTTGTAACCAACCTATCCTTTGCAGGGACCAGCAAGTCAAACTCATGTTTCTCAGACTTCAGTGTGTGAGCTGTTGGTGACAAAGATTGTGTGGGTAGCTCCCAATTTTTCTTTATTAATGTGTATCAAATACCATGATCATCTTCTATTAATTACAAGTGAATTGGCTTTTGTTCTTGAATTGATAGTTTCCTTATGATGCACACTTAGGTTTTTTTTTTTTTTTTTTTAAAGTGTGTTGATTTAAAAATTCCTTAAGAAAATTAGTATGAGGATAGGGCAAAATGTACAAAAGTTACACTCAATTGGCTAACGTTGTGGAGACTGAACTAAACAAACAGAAGTGGATAACCAATAACATTTTAACCTAAAATATTACTTGACAGACCTTAATTTTACCTGAGAGAAGAATAACATTAATATCAATCTTGTTTGACAAATCCCTGATTCCCTGTAACTATTACATATTTAGTAGCAGTGATTTGCTAACTTTTGTGCAAATCCCATGTTGTGGTCCAGATACCTCTCAAATGTCCAAGTGTTTTCTTCAAAATTGGCACTGCTATATATTTATACATTTTTTTGGGAGAGGGGATCCCTTTCAAAAATGTATTGATACTGATTGACTATCTTGTTAGAAGACTGAATATCTGTGGATCAGTAACGCATTGGAAATTTTCAAATACATAAAGTAGTTCTTCACACCTGAAGAAATATTCCACAGAGATTCTCCTATGTTCCTTCAAGATCGTATATTTACTAGGTTCTAATTATATCTCGGGCATGGTGCTAAATTTTGAGTACAGTGTGGAAAACAAAATAGACATGTTCCTACCCTCCTGAACCATTCAACTACTGGACCCTCTGAGAATATGACACTTAAGTTGAAAATGTGAAGGGGGTAAAACAGGTAAGGTCCAAGCAGAAGGAAAATATGCAAAGAGTGGGAGGCAGAAAGGAGTTTGATTTATTAGACAAACTCAAAAGAGGTCTGTGCAGTGAAAGCTTATGTAAGGGGAAGCATAGTGAGAGATGAACTTGGAAAGATAGGCAGGAGTCACTGTGTCAGTTCTTCTCCCAGTGAAACTCAACACAGCTAAAATTGTTACTTTACCTTGAATATAAATATTGAGAAGATTTGAGTACCATGAAAAAAAGATCCAAAAAATTGCTAAACTTCTTTACTGGGGATAAAAAAAAAAACAACCACCACCAGGACATCATTTTGTTGAAATTTCTATAAATTGCATCTCTAATTGCTAAACTCACTTAGGTTACTACAGGCAAATGGCCACTCGGGAAGTGCCACAGGAATTCCCTTCAGTTCAGTTTCCCTCTGTTTCCCTTTAGCCAGCTGCTACTTGTAGCTACTGTGTCACACCTCCCATGTTTCCCCTTGAATCTAAGAAGGAAATACAGAATTGGATTCCTAGTGACAGTATAAAGGAGAGAGAGGGATGGAGGGCTATGTGAGGACAGCCTTCTCCCATTTTTTTCTCTAGCAGGGCTCCCTGCCTTATGCCATCGCTTCATATTTCATACACAAACTCTACAGTCAGAATTGATCTCCCTAACCTTTATCCTCTATAGTCCCATTTTCACATTTCTTGTTTCCTGCTCAGCTCTGTTAGAGGGCTTATGCACCAACTATCAATGACTTTGATCTCGGGGGTTCTTTTTTTTTTTTAATCAGAGAGAGAGAGAGTGAATGAGCACAAGCAAAGGGGGTGGCAAGCAGAGGGAGAAGCAGGCTCCCCACTGAGCAAGGAGCCCGATGTGGGACTTGATCCCAGGACTTTAGGATCATGACCTGAGCTGAAGGCAGCCACTTAACCAGCTGAGCCACCCAGGTGTCCCGATCTTGGGGGTTCTTTAAATGGTATAGATATTGGTTCTTTTATTACACCTTTGAGTATGCTTTCCCCAGATTCAGAATTGAATTTGCTAGTGATATTCTTTATTTCAGGTACATTGTAACTTTTTTAAAAAATGAACAATCATGGAATTTTAAGAACTGTATACAAAATACTTTAACTAAATGAATTCCAGACACTAAGCACTAAGGTGGACAGACCAAGTTTTGAAATATGACTGGTTCCAAAGTTATGAACTACTTGAACTGAACTATATTTTCATTTCGATAATCTTGTTCTGTGACTCACTGTGAGAGTCCACAGTGTTGTCATTGATATTTTAGTGTTAGTGTTAGTAAATAAAGCCTTCATGCTTCCTGCTATCCTCACTGGAAGCACACTTCAATTCCTATTCTCTAAATGAATACTTTTAGATAATCTCCCTATGGTCTGTTCTCTTTTGTTTCTTTTTCCCACATTAAAAACAACCCAAAGACCTGTATTTTCAGCACACGTTTATAGGTTCAGAGTAAGGTTATGGTGTACATTAGCACTGGATTCAAATCAGATGGTCAGATATGACTTCTACGTAAATGTGGGAAAATGTGTAGAAAAATGAGAAAAGCTACCCAATATCCTAATAAATCCATAAATTTCTATGTCTGTGAACAGAAAATGTCAAATGATCATAAACCATTAGTTTATGCAAATATCTCAAAAAGGGTAAGCTATTTTTTCATGTATAAGATCAGATTTGTTTAGGAAAAAATCTCTAAGGTGATGAGTGTGTGTCAGTCATTCTTTTTAGAGTCCTGCATTGCTCCACAGGGCCTTCCTGCCAGTACCCTGGGTGGCCAGATTTCTGGTTTACAGAGCATCTCCTGCCCTCATAAATTATACTTATCTCAGTCAGAAAGGGACGAATTACTTATTAAAAGAAACCACACAATACCTTCCAAGTATCACTTAGAAGTACATCCCAATACTTTTTTCTACCAGTGAGAATGCAGTTCACACTCAGTTTATTCTTTTTAGGAACATGATTTCACAAAGTCTTGTTTCATCTATGTGATTTACTTTTAGACGAAAATAAAGTTTTCTTTTGGTGTGATGTTGGTTATGTTAACTTTTTTAGATGCCAACTTCCCATTGTGACCTAGAGGTGAAAGAAGATATAGACTAGGGTCGCCTGGGTGGCTCAGTCGTTAAATGTCTGCCTTCGGCTCG
Source organism: Mirounga angustirostris (assembly GCF_029215605.1). Taxonomy (NCBI): domain Eukaryota; kingdom Metazoa; phylum Chordata; class Mammalia; order Carnivora; family Phocidae; genus Mirounga; species Mirounga angustirostris. The sequence goes on along the minus strand of NW_026991709.1, from coordinate 136,655,332 downwards.
GGTCATGATCCCGGGGTCCTGGGATCGAGCCTCGCATCGGGCTCCCTCCTCGGCGGGAGGCCTGCTTCTCCCTCTCCCTCTCCCACTCCCCCTGCTTGTGTTCCTGCTCTCGCTATCTCTCTCTGTCAAATAAATAAATAAAATCTTAAAAAAAAAAAAAAAGAAGATATAGACTAAAAAGGTGAGGGGAAGGGCAGCTGCTGACCACAGGCATCTCAAAATTATGCTGGTAGTTCTCTATGCTTAGATCATAGATCACTCTCTCTTTCTACTCCTTTCCCATCTGGAGATAACTTACTCTAACAACCCATTTTTTGAAACGCCAGTAACTGAGAGATTATTAATTTTACTTATCATTGGTAACTCACCAGGATTAATATTATTGTCTATCGTTTATGAAATGTCAACAAAACAAGATAATTGAAGTTATGGTATTATTCATAAGTACTAGTACTTTAAAATCTCAACCACTGATTTTACTGTGAGCATATGGATGGCATATTTGGGAGAGAAGTTGATATTCATATTTAAAATGACTCCAAATTTTTATTTTGGGAGAAATATTATTTATTACACATAATTAATTATTCTATACTTACTACTAACCAAGTGTTCTATAATTACTTTTTTTATACATTTAAAAGCCTGTACAAAGGACCACACATGAAAAGGAATGGCATGTTTTTCATTGAATTGCTAGGTCAGCCTAGAAGGTAAGAGGTAATTGGAATAAACACCTGTAAATCATAAAGGGCACTGTAATTCAAGTTAAAGAGTATATACTTTACCTAAAGCAAATAAGAGCAGTTGAAAATTTTTAATTTTAAATAGAGTAACATTTTCAGGTTGGAGTTTTAGAAGTACAAGCAGAATTTGAAGAATGGACATGAAGAAAGAAAATTCAAAGTAGGAACAGCAGTTAGGATATTATTGCATTAATATGGGTGAGAACTGACTGGATATCGATATAAAGGTGAGGAGGTTAGGAACTCAGAGTTTTGATTTGAGCCATGAGTGGATATGCATACATTTTGGGGGTTTTTTGAGGGAGGATAGTGTGATAAATTCAGTTTTGAGCATACTGAATTTAAGGTATCTTCGAGACATCCAAGTGAAAATGTTCAGTAAACAGTGGAACATAGCAAATTTAAGAGGAAAGATCTAGATTAAGAGCATAGATTTGGAAGTCCAGCAAACAGGAGGATGAAATACACAGGGATGTAGATGAAATCACCACTTGTATACAAAATGAGAAAGAAGTCAACTGGCTTTTAAGAGATGAGCAGAGGAAAAACTGAGGGCTTCTAATTTTCCCTTATCAGTGAAAAGAAAACCATTTTAAAAGGACATTAATCATAAATTCTAAAATACCTGCCCTGTTCCAGTATAGATTTCAAAATAGACTCAAAAGTTTTTAACCAACTCCTCATCTGCTCTAATTAGTTTTTTCCTTTCTTGCTGTTTATATCAAATATCCTTTGACTTTAGTTGTAGCCATTATTTGTACTCTCTGTCCCTGGTTTGCAAGCTATTGTTTTAGAATCATGTTCCTTTCAATGCAAAGGGATTGCTTACTTTCTATTTTATCCCCTTATTTCTTCAATTTGTTTCCATTTTGCTTAATTACTGGTATATATCTGCAGCAGTTATCATGCTTTTTTAGTGCAAATGTATATTTTAGGTACATTATGTGTTAAATTGGCATCTGTGGGCCAGTCTATCAACCTGTTGTTATTTATCATTTCTTTGGGAAAGTACATTCTGAGTTTCTATTATTTATTTTAAAGAAATTTGGGGATGTAATGCCTTAAGTTAGGAGCCAGGCTATATGGAAAAATGGCCCAGTCTTTCCTAATTTCCTAAAATTTGATCATATACGCTTATGTTATAGGACTTTTTAACTAAATCCTTCTATATATTGTGCCAATATGATTTCCTCATAGGCAAATGAACTCAGAGGCAAATAGTCTATACATCCCCATCAATAAAATGACTTACTTCTAATAAAAAGACTTCAGTTTGTCATAAAAAAACTATTAATAAATTGGCTCATAATTTAAAAGCACTTAACATGCTCAAAATGATGTCTTATATTAGAGGAGGGAGGCACAATTCTACACTAGAAAATTAGCCCTTTGGATACTTGATATTATTTTTTAAACCAAAGTAACATAACTTAAAATTCTGTCTTAGGTAAGTAGTTAAGGCTGTTGACATCTTGATAATGAAAGATGTCCCTGATGGTTTGTGAATTGCTTTAGAGAAAGGATCTAATTAATCCTTCTCATGATGTTTGTACTAAATTGTCCTTTGATTTGAGTTGCAACTATTATTTATACATTCTGTCCCTGTTTGCAAACCATTGTTTTAGAATCATGTTACTTTCAGTGGCTTTGCTCTGAAGGAATCACTTCATTTCTGAATACTGTATTCACAGAAACAATTGTTTCTTGGCTGCCCTGAGCTGTGTTTTATCATTTGATGCCGTGATCTAGTGTGCCCTTAAAGAATTTCTTCTGTTACCCTGGTTTGTGGTCTCCCTATTTTAGATCAACCGTGCAGCAGCTGCTTGGACAGCCTTCTGTCATCTATTTTCAATAGTGTTATATAGCATCCCACATAGCTTCAAGGACGATAAATTGGCTGGACGCCAGGGCTTGCACTGTAATCCTGCCTTGTCATTTAATGTTAAGTGTATCTCACAGCTGACACTGATGAAACTGCTTAAGAAATCAGATATGATCTTTAGCAGAGCCAAATCTCACTTTCATATGCAGGGTTAGGTTCTGTTTTGATCAACACCGGGGCAAATACTATTTCAAAAAACTGCATCATTCTTCAATGTCTAATATATCTTTTCCATTCATCAGTCCATTCTCTCATATTTTTGATTCCTAAGATACATTTACTGATCTGTATTTGAGTGCTATCTGTAGCCTCAAAACAAACTGAATATAACTGGTATATGATTTAACTCACAAACTCTATTCTGTCTGCACATATTGTTATTCACATCAAAATGTGCAGATCTGAAAAAAAAGTATAGGTCTGACATTTTAACATTTTTTTTTTAAATCTTCTCAATATTGTAGTCGGTTTACCTGCCAGTCACACTGATTTCTGTCTGGCATCCTGACAATCTTGATAGGAACAGGGACTTGAAAAATTTTGCTAATTAAGACCTGCTTACAGGAAACTGGTACAAACATCTCAAAACGCTAAAAAGAAAGAAATTAGGTCTATCAATGTTCCTTCAATTTACAAACTAGAACACAGCTAAGATGCCACAATAATAATTTTAATGGTTGCTTGACTCTGGTTACTACTTAGCCAATACTTACACATATTAGAAATAGCATTATAAGTAACAAAAAAGTCTTGCCTTTTTTATTTAGTGAAATCACAAAAACTTTTTGGGGGGAATTTTAAAAACTTTTTGCAGGACCTTTTTTCATTTTATTTTATTACGTTTTATCTGTACTCTTTTGAGGTAGAATGGATGACTATAAAGCACAAGCAGTCAGCAAAGAAGATAAAAAGAAAACCAAGGGGATGGATAATCTACAAATTGTAGATGCCTGCCCTGAATATTTGAGTTGACTCCATCCTTAAAATGATTCCCACCCCAGGTCAACATCAACACTGTTGCCTAATTAATCCATTCAGTTTCTAAGTGTTTCTCATTAGTAACTTTCTAATAGATGAGAGCAGTCCATTAAAGGATGCTGCCATAGTCACTTCATTAAATGATTACTTACAGAATTCTGGTTTAAAATCACAATCCAAAATTGTTATTCAACTGGTTACTTTGGGAAAAACAAAACAGACTTCTGTCTTTCCAGAGATTAAATGTTCTATTCCTTAATAAGTAGCAGGTAATCCAAACCAAATTTCCCAAATCATTTAGGTTTTATATTAATGAGCTTTAGTATGTACTTCTCATGGTTAGTACTGAAGGCACAAAATTAAATTTTGTGGTAGAAGAGATGACTTGAATGGGGATTGAAAACAGTTTTAAAAAGAGAAGACTGTTATCATTTGTGCCAAAGTTTACAAGAGAGCACATCCTTACTTGGTTTGCTGTGTAGGTGTTCATCTGGTAGTTGCATTTTGGCTTTCCTTAAATGAAGGTACTTTAAATTAGGGTGTCAGGGGGCGCCTGGGTGGCTCAGTTGGTTAAGCGACTGCCTTCGGCTCAGGTCATGATCCTGGAGTCCCAGGATCGAGTCCCGCATCGGGCTTCCTGCTGTCAGCAGGGAGTCTGCTTCTCCCTCTGACCCTCCCTCCTCATGCTCTCTCTCTCTATCTCATTCTCTCTCTCAAATAAATAAATAAAATCTTTAAAAAAAAAAAAAAAAAGAAGAGAAAAGCTTATGCATTTAAAAAAAAAAAATTAGGGTGTCAGGATGATCCAACTTCAATCTTGACTCTTTTTATCAATTTACCTAGCACTTTCACTTTGGTGACCCACAAGATCTAAAAAGTATTGTGTGCCTTTCTGGACTTTAGAAACCATATCTGTAAAATGAATTAAATGACTCCTCCTCCAGACCTTTCCTGGCTATAAAATGATGATTTCTTAAAGTATCTTGGGAGCTCTAGCTGGATTCAGAGAAGTGTTATCCTCGTCAGCATGACCTTCAAAATAACGGAGCTATTGGAGCTAATCATCTGAGAGCTCACTATTTAAAAAGTTACATAAAATGTTACAATTATACTGAAAACCTGGATGAACTGTATCAGGAATTTTATTACTGCACATTTACTAGCACTTAAAGATATTCTGTTCTTTCTTCAAGGTCAGCCTCAACTTTGTGTCTGGTGAAGTAGGCCTTTTTGGGGAACTTAATGATAGCATGTTGAGACCAAGAAGGAAGAGGATGATATCTGGGAAAATTTTTGTAAATTAAACAGATTCCTAATTAATATTAAAAGCAAAATGGGGGAGTCAGTAGCTGTTTTTTTACATTTGTATGTTTTCCAGAGTTGCACTATATGAATGAAGGCATGGGAAGGAAACATGGTAATAACCCCTAATGAAGCTTATTTTTAGGGGTGAGTATATTTATATTTAGAAAATAGAAAACTTCATGAGTCCTACATCATGAAATGTTTGATTATGTTGTAGACACAAACCTGATCATAGCAATTCAGAGAAACCAACACCATGGACTTAACACTGTCAAGGGGTTTCCTGAAGATTTTGGAACTTGAGCATACCGTAAATCTCTGTATGCTGGATGGCTAGGAATTTCTCTGACAAAGAAGGACATTCCAAGTAACAGCTTAACCTGGGATAAATAAGTGGTAGCTCTATCACTACCATCATCATCATTATTTTATTATTACTGTCAGAATTGGAAAACTTGTGAAGGAAACTGATTTGTGTGTTAGGATAAACTGAATATTTTCAACTCATTTGGTACAAAGTTAGTTCACTGAAGTGACAATTACAAACACATTTATTTCTCTGGGTCAGGGCTGAATGCTCAGGCTACTTCTCTCTCTGACATTATATGAAATAAGTAGTTGTTTTTAATAAGTGTCGTGCCCATAAAGAAATAAAAATGAGGGCGCCTGGGTGGCTCAGTTGGTTAAGCGACTGCCTTCGGCTCAGGTCATGATCCTGGAGTCACAGGATCGAGTCCCGCATCGGGCTCCCTGCTCGGCGGGGAGCCTGCTTCTCCCTCTGACCCTCCCCCCTCTCATGTGCTCTCTCTCTCTCTCTCTCATTCTCTCTGTTGCAAATAAATAAATAAAATCTTAAAAAAAAAAAAGAAATAAAAATGAGTACATGGTTTGATTCTTTAAGAGTTTATCCTATAGATAAATAATAAAAATATTTGTCTAATTGATATTATAAGACCAGAACTATTCAGCTACTGCACTTATTTCCACAGATTTATTTAAATGTATCATGATTTTAAAAAAAATAAAAAAATAAAAAAAAAAAATAAAATAAATGTATCATGATTTTTTAATATGAGGTAGGTATATTTGAGTTTTCACATACTAAGAACCAGTGTCAAATTTAGTTTTGACACAGATAGTACTTCTGGAAGTAGGCTAATCAGTGCATTTTAGTCAAGTATTTTACATACTCAGATTAGGAAGTATGATTTTTATTTTGAAATAAAAGTATTTTCCTATGTAGATACAAAGAATTTATATCTTAGATTTTCAGGTCAATTTTCATAGATTCCGAATTGTCAGATCCTGTTATTTTGATATGTGAATCAGAAAGCATAATTCTTATTAGTAATGGTCCTACTGCCTGACCTTCTCATCAGTTACAATTTACCCAAGTTATTAAATCAGAAAGCTTTGTAAAATACTTGCTTTTTGAAAAACATCTATGAAGGATGATGAAAAAGTAATCCCTTGGAGGCTAATATTTACAAAGACTTCTTGGGTTAGGGGTAGAGGTAGGGTTTAAAATGAAGAGAAATGTAAGACATGCATATGCAAATACCTTTAGAAGGGCTTTTAATTGTGGGGAGATTTAAACATAATGTTCATGATGGTTTAAGTAGATTATGGTTATAGGTTACTCTGGGGGCAGGTCAGAAATTCTAACAGGGGACGCCTGGGTGGCTCAGTCAGTTAAGTGTCTGCCTTCAGCTCAGGTCATGATCCCAGGGTCCTGGGATAGAGCCCAGCATCAGGCTCCCTGCTCTGTGGGGAGCTTGCTTCTCCCTCCATCTGCGCCCCTCCCCCCCGCCCCAGCTTGTATTCTGTCTCTCTCTCTCTGACAAATAAAATCTAAGGAAAAAAAAAGAAGGATATGTATCCTTTAAAAAAAAAAAAATTCTAACAGGTTATGAGATCATCACAAAAGGTTCAAAGTACTATTTCATTCTTTGTATTTATTCTTTAGTTCTTTCCAAAAGGTGAACTGGATTAGATTTTGATCACACTTCAGATAAATCCTCCACTTTCAACCTCTGCAAAATCTTTTTTATGGTGTATGTAAAAAAACAATCTTTGTGCATTTCCTGTATCCATTAAGTACGTGATTGTGATTTCCTTCTTTATCCATAAGACACAATTTTCTCATATTTTTTCTTGTCCTCATCCCACTGAAATTTTTTAAGTGAAATGATCAACAGAAAAAATTATGACAAGTCCCTAGCAATTTGAAAATTGTGCAAAGCTAGTTTCTGTTATCAATGGCTTTGTTATCAATGGCTTATATTTCTTCTTTCTTTACCATCCCTAATTATTTGTATTTGCTCTTGCTATGAGGTATATTGTTTTAAGCACTCAGCTGTTGTAGTGGTATGAAGTGCCTGACAGTCTACTAAAAATAAACCAAGATAAATTATAGTTGTGACAGAAGTTCCAGTCTTTGTTATTTCTGATATGATACCATCTGCGCCTCTGGTGAATTCCTTTAGACCTTTAAAATGGCCTGTCAAACTGTTCAATGGAAATTGACAAAATTAGACTTTTTTTTTTTCCCCTAATGCTACTAGTAGGGTCACATCGAGAATTATTCCACAATACTCCTCATACTTTTTAAATTAAAAAAGTCAATTACTTTAGATCCATTATAGGTAAAGAAGTGAAAGGTTTCAGAAGTGGAAAAAACCCTGTGGAATTACCTACTCTACCTTTTCCTTTTAAAAAAATATTTTAAAAATCAAATGCATTTAATTCCCACCTTTCTTCTTTTATTCAATAGACCAGCAAGTACACAGAAATTATCAATACCTCAAATACATGAGGTATTCAACACATATTTAATGACCAAAAACTGACTTAATAAACAAGGCTTTGTCTATACTCTGCTTTGTACCAATATTCCATTTTCTAGTTTCTAAAAGTGATTTATACCATTTACCCACATATGTAACCTGACCTTAATTGAAAGAATTCAAAATAACTTCATGACAACATTTAAAACCTGACCTTGGCTTTGATTTACTTTTAAAAACCAGTGTAATGCATAAGTAGGTTGAAATTGAAAAGATAGAAAGGACGTATCATGCAAACATTAATTTTTTAAAAAGCAGGAATAGCTATACGAACATCAGATAAAGGAGACTTCAAAGCAAGAAAGCTACTAGAAACAAACAAGGACACTACATAATGATAAAAGGATCACTCCATCAGAAAGATACAATCCTAAATGTGAATGCATGAAACAAGAAAAGCTTAAAATACATCAAGAAAACACTAACGGAAAGAAGAAACAGATCAATCCACAATTACAGTTGGGAGCTTCTATACCCCACTGCCAGTAACTGAGAAAACTATGAGACAGAAAATCAGGAAGGCAGAGAAGAATTGAACAAATAATCAACTATCAGGATATAACTTACATACATAGATCACTCCACCCAACAACAGCAAATTTCACATTCTTTTCAAGAGCCCATGGAACGGTCAACAAGATAGACCATATCTTGGGCATCTAAACTGGTAAGCAAGAAGAAGTAAAACTCTGAGTACTGCAGATGACATGATACTATATACAGAAAACCCTAAAGACTCCACCAAAAAACCACTAAAACTGATAAATGAATTCAGTAAAGTCATAGGATACAAAACCAATGTACAGAAATCTGTTGCATTCCTATACACTAATAATGAAGCAGCAGAAAGTGAAATTAAGAAAACAGTCCCTTTTACAACTGCACCAAAAACAATAAAATGTGTTGGAATAAACTTAACCAAAGAGGCATAAGACCTGTACTCTGAAAACTACAAAACACTGATGAGAGAAATTCAAGATGATGCAAAGAAATGGAAAGACATTTCATGCTCAAGGGTTGGAAGAACAAATACTGTCAAAATGTCTATACTACCCAAAGCAATCTATACATCTAATGCAATCCCTATCAAAATACCAACAGCATTTTTCACAGAACTAGAACAAACAATCCTAAAATGTGTATGGGTCCAAAAAACACTCTAAAGAGCCAAAACAATCTTGAAAAAGAAAAGCAAAACTAGAGGTATCATAATTAGAGACCTAAAGTTATATTACAAAGCGGTAGTAATTAAAATCTGTGTATGGTATGGTATAAAAATAGACACTGTATGGTAGGGCATAAAATAAACAAAAAGATTGGGGCGCTTGGGTGGCTGAGTTTGTTAAGCGTCCGAGTCTTGATTTCAGCTCAGGTCATGAGTTGTGAGATGGCGCCCTAAGTCTAGCTCCACACTCAATGGGAAATCTGCTTGTCCTTCTCCCTCTCCCACTTCCACACACACTCTCACTCTTTCTCCCTCTCCCTCTCAAACAGATAAATAAAATCTTAGGGAAACGTGGATGGCCCAGTCAGCTAAGCGTCTGCCTTCGGCTCAGGTCATGATGCCGGGGTCCTGGGATGGAGCACCAAGTCTGGCTCCCTGCTCAGCGGGGAGTCTGCTTCTCCCTTTGCCCCTCCCCCACCATGCACATGCACATCTCTCCTTCTCTCTCGGTCTCAAATAAATAAATAAATAAATAAAATCTTAAAAAAAACAGACACAAAGATCAATGGACTAGAATATATAACCCAGAAATAAACCCAGTTATATGGTCAATTAATCTTCAACAAAGCAGGAAAGAATATACAATAGGAAAAAGTCTCTTCAACAAATGGTGTTGGGAAAACTGGACAGCTATATGCAAAAGAATGGACCACTTTCTTTCAGCATACACAAAAATAAACTCAATGGATTAAAGACCTAAATGTGAGACGTGAAACCATAAAAATCCTAGAAGAGAGCACAGGCAGTAATGTCTCTGACACTGGCTGTAGCAACATTTTTCTAGATGTGTCTCCAGAGGCAAGGGAAATGAAACAAAAAATGAACTATTGGGACTACTTAAAAAATAAAAAGTTTCAATCATGAAGGAAACAATCAACAAAACTAAATGGCAACCTACTGCAAGGGAGAAGATATTTGCAAGCAACATATCCAATAAAGGGTTAGTATCCAAAATATATAAAGAACTATCAACCTAACACACACACAAAAACAAATAATGTAATTTAAAAATGGACAGAAGACATGAACAGACATTTTTCCAAAGAAGACGTACAGATGGTCAACAGATACATGAAAAAGCTGTTCAACATCACCCAGTATCAGGGAAATGCAAATCAAAAGTACAATGAGATGTCACCTCACACTTGTCAGAATGGCTAAAATCAAAAACACAAGAAACATGAAGTATTGGTAAGGATGTGGCGAAAGGAACCCTCTTGCACTGTTGGCGGGAGTGCAAGCTGGTGTAGCCACTCTGGAAAACAGTATGGAGGTTCCTCAAAAAATTAAAACCAGAACTACCTTATGATTCAGTTATCACACTACTGGATATTTACCCCCAAAATACAAAAACACTAATTCAAAGGGACACATGCACCCCTCTGTTTATAGCAGCATTATTTACAATAGCCAAATTATGGAACAGCTCAAATGTCCATCAACTGATAAATGGATAAAGAAGATGCAGGTGTGTGTGTGTGTGCGTGCGCATCATGGAATATTATTCAGCCATAAAATGGAATGAAATCTTGCCATGTGCAACCATATGAACAGAGCTAGAGAATACAGTGCAAAGCAAAATCAGTCAGGCAGAAAAAGACAAATACCAAATGATCTCACTGATATGTGGAATTTAAGAAACAAAACAAACGAGCAAAGGAAGAAAAAAGAGAGAGACAAACCAAGAAACAGACTCTTAACTATGGAGAACAAACTGATGGTTACCAGAGAGGAAATGGATGGGAGTATGGGTGATATAGGTGATAGGGAGTACATTTATCATGATGAAAAAAAAATAAAATTTTTAAAAAAAGAGCCCATGGAATGGTCATCAATGTAGACCATATGCTGGGTCATAGAACAAACTTCAAAAAATTGAAAACATACAAAGTATTTTCTCCACCATAATGTAATGAAACTAAAAATGAACAACAGACAACAGGAAAATCTCCAATCAAGCAACATACTTATAAATAATCCACGTGCCAAACAGGAAGTCTCAAAGGAAATAAAGAAAAATACATAGAGGCGCCTGGGTGGCTCAGTCGTTAAGCATCTGCCTTTGGCTCAGGTCATGATCCCGGGGTCCTGGGATCGAGCCCCGCGTGGGGCTCTCCGCTCCGCGGGAAGCCTGCTTCTCCCTCTCCCACTCCCCCTGCTTGTGTTCCCTCTCTCGCTGGGTCTCTCTCTGTCAAATAAATAAATAAAATCTTTAAAAGAAAAGAAAAGAAAAGAAAAATACATAGAACTAAATGTAAATATACCATATCAAAATGTATGTAATGGGGCATAACTCCCCATCCCTTACATGTGAGCTGCACATAGTGAATTCCTTCCAAAGATTACAGCAAAGGTAGGGAGGGCAACTTTACAGTGGAGAAACCTGGCAAACACTACCTATGTCATGTGATCAAACTGAACATCAGTGGTAACTCATGCTATCACATGCACCCCTGACGAGATATATGAAATGGCAATTTACCTCTGTGGTCTTCCTGCCAAGAACCCATAAACCCTATTCTGATCATTAAAAAAAAAAAATGAAAAAAAAAATCAGACAAATCCCAGTTGAGGGACACTCTACAAAATATTTGACCAGCACTCCTCAAAACTGTCAGGGTCTTCAAAACAAAGAGAGTCTGAGAAACTGTCACAGTCTAGTGGAGCCTAAGGAGACAAGAATGAATGTAATATGATATCCAGGATCAGATTCTGGAACAGGAAAAAAAAAATGCAAGATAAAAACTAAGGAAAAATAAATAAAATGTGGACTCAACAATGTATCAATGTTGGTTTATTGGTTGTTACAAATGTATCATACTAGAATAAAAATTTAAATTCGAAATTTAATATCCCCTTCTCCTGCCAAATCTTGGGGACCTAAGCCTAGGCAAAGGATTCTTTGACTTGGCACCAAAAGCATCATCCATTAAAGGCAAAGCTGATAAGCATATCCTCATCAAAATTTAAAACTTTTGCTCTATGAAAGATTCTATTCAGAGGATGATAAGACTGGGGAAAATATTTGAAAATCATATATCCAACAAAAGGCCCTGTATCTAGAATAGATAAAGAACTCCCACAACTGAATAGTAGACAAGCAAAGAACCCAATCACAAAATGGGCAAAATCATGAGACACTTCACCAAAGAGGATGTACAGATGGCAAATAAACATAAGATGTTCAACTTCATTAGCAAAATGAAATGCAAATTATACTCATCATGCAATATCACTACATACCTATCAAAATGTATAAAAGAAAAAATGGTGATAAGATCAAATGCTGGTGAGGATGCAGAGCAACTGGATACATAGCTGGTAGAAATATAAAATGGTAGAGACACTTTAGAAAAGAGTTTGGCAGCTTCTTATAAAGCTGAACATGTACTTACCATAATACCTATCTCTCAAGCATACAACTCAGATAAATGAAAACTTATGTTTACAAAAAACATACACATGAATGTTCATAGCAGATTTATTTGTAATAGCCCCAAAGAGAAAACAACTTAAATGTCCTTCAATAGGTGAATGGGTAAACAGACTGTGCTACAACCACAACATGAAATACCACTAAGCAATAAAAAAGACAAACTATTAATACATGCAATTATTTAGATATACATCCAGGAAATTATTATGCTGAGTAAAAAACAGCCAATCTTAAAAGGTAATATACTGTATAATTTCATTCATATAACATCCTTGAAATAACAAAATGATAATGGCTGCAGCTTATAAGAGGGTATTATGAGAGATTCCCACGATGACGAACAGTTCCATAATTTTACTGTGATGATGTTTACACGTGTGCTAAAACTTGATAGAACTAAATACACAAATAAGTGCACATTAAATTTATGAAGTCTAGATACAGTTGGTGGCTTTATCAACATCACAATTGTGGTAACTGCTCTATAGATATGCAAGATGTTACAAAGGGGGAAAATTGAGTGAAGGGTTCAAGGACTCTCTACTTTTTTCCCTGTGGCTGCATTTGAATCTATAATTATCTGAAACTAGAAAGCTTAATTTATTTTATTTATTTATTTGAGAGTGAGAGAGCACAAGAGGGGGTAGGGTCAGAGGGAGAAGCAGACTCCCTGCGGAGAAGGGAGCCTGATGCGGGACTTGAGCCCGGGACTCCAGGATCATGACCTGAGCGGAAGGCAGTTGCTTAACCAACTGAGCCACCCAGGTGCCCTAGAAAGCTTAATTTAAAAAGCCAATATAGGGGCTCCTGGGTGGCTCAATCAGTTAAGCGTCTGCCTTCCTCTCGGTCATGATCCTGGGGTCCTGGGATAGAGCCCCGAGCCCCACGGGGGGCTCTCTGCTCAGTGGGAAGCCTGCTTCTCCCTCTCTTTCTGCCTGCTGCTCCCCCTGCTTGTGCTCTCTCTCTCTGTGTCAAATAAATAAAATCTTTAAAAATAAATTAAAAATAAAAATAAATAAAAAGCCAATATAATGAAATAGAAAGGTACATATCTAAAGGATTGTTAACTTCTTTAATAATGAATCAGTGTTAAGGACTGAATGAGAGCTTAGCACAGTGACTGGCACAAAGTAACCAATAAATGTTAGCAAGTTCTATCACTATTATTTGAAAAAACTAAAGAGAAAACAGTTTTCCTTTAAACAGGCATTATTTAAACAGGTTTTGAAAGGACTTTTCAATTGCACTGATTTTCTTTCTTTTTTTTATTCTTAACAAAACAAAATCATTAAGATGTTCAATGCTTGTGTATGATACCCAAGTATCAAAGGATAAACTGGATATGAAAAATCAAAAAAAAAATTAATGTCTAAACATATTTGCCAAAAATCCCTTAAATTAACATGTTCTATTTTGAAAATCACAAGTAAGTACTAACCAGATTACATGGTGGCCAACCAACATATGAATAAACTGCCTAGGCGTTACAGAATCATAAAAAGATAATTAGAAATAAGTGGTATAACAATGCTGTTCTAAACTTTTTCAGTAACAGTAAATCCTTTCTTGTCATGTTTTCTTATTGAGGAAGAATAAATTAGTTCTTTGAGCAAAACTATGTAACCTTGTTTATATTTTCTGAGGCTAGGATGCTAATTTGGTCTGATCTTAGAAGCAACTATGTAAGCAGATGCATCCAAATAGTTTAGAGCATTTTAGAATCCTAAATCATTTATCCCGTATCTAGTCCAATCACAATGCATAAAGCTGCTGGACAATGAAGGGTTCATCAGGATTCTTTCCCTACATATGCAGGGAAGGTACTCTGCCTCATCCCAATCCAAAAGGTTCTACTAGGAGATACCCAAATCCCAATTCCTTGTAATCTATACACTATTCAATATATAATAAGGACTACAGGGTTGTATCTACATAATCTTTCATGTACTTATATATATATATATATATTTTTTTTTTTTTTTTTTGGTCAGAAAGAGCACAAGCAGGGGGAGTGGCAGGCAGAGGGAGAAGCAGGCTCCCCACTGAGCAAGGAGCCCGATGCAGAACTCAATCCCAGGACCCTGGAATCATGACCTGAGCTGAAGGCAGATGCTTAACCAACTGAGCCGCCCTGGCGTCCCTGTATCAGTTTTAAAGAAAGACAGTTATACCCTATAGGATAAATGTATCCTAGCCGGCAACATAGAGTAAATTTACTTTTGAGGATTCCTTATTTTCAGTGTTTAATTTTACACAGTAAGGAAAAGGCTCTTTCAAAGTCCTGTTACTAAAAGCCTAGAAGTGTACTAACAGAGATAATGAGCTCATGTAACTGAAAGTATGACATTTAGAGCTGTGAAAGGGGGGTACTAAGTTCAGCGCTGAAGTAGATGTTTACAGACCAAATTTGTTTATCAACACTTAGGGTATTAAAATCATTTCTGACTTCTGAATATTTTAGGAGACAGTTTCCATTCTAGTTAAGCTGGGGAAAGGCCAACTTCTACAGTGCTTCATTCCACACCTATTACATTAGAATTTATGGAGTAGTGCCACGGGAATATAAATTTTTAACAAGATACCTGGGTGTTTTTATGCATGATTGAGATTAAGATCAGCTGCTCTCTTGTAAGTTATCACTTAATGCAGAAGCAAGACGTTTTGTAATAATTTTTATTCTTGCCAAATAAGGGATCTCTCCATTTTTCTAGAGTGGAAGAGCTTTGAGACTGACAAAATACATTAGGAGGGGTGAATACAAATTGCATCAACACCACAAATAAAGTTATGAGCATCTCCTGGAACACCCCTTGTTACCAAAGGCTCATTTAAGTCAAGGCTCTCCAAGAGAGAGCCAGGAGGGATCTGCAGACATGACCACAGCTGAGCCTTGATGCAAGTCTTCCTACTCAGCAACAAAGCCAACTGTGCCACCCTACAGCATTTGTGCCAACAGAAGCAGGCTGTCTGAGCCATTGGCTCCAATTAGTTGTTGTTGTCTAATTAGCTTGCATACCAAAGGAAACAACATTGAGGAAATTCAACAATCTCTCATCAAAGCCTAATATTTAAATTCCTTGCATCAACTCATCTAAAGCCATTTGGCAATGAATCTGCCCTTTTGCCCGCCTACGTACCAATTTTCTGCCTACTATTCCGTCTCATACTTTGGCAAAATATAAGCACTGCATTTGCTTTTAACGGTTTTTAATAAATGCAAAGCAAACTACAAAGAGAAAATATGCAATTTCACCCCCCAGAACAACTGGTAAAATGCATCCACCATTTATTCAATGAACATTTCTTGATGCCCAATTTGAGAAGCCACACTCATGTTAGTAGCCCCATAAGTATTTGTCTACTTGGTCTGACTTTTCAATATAATAATGAAATTTTGACTTCTAACTATAACTAGAATTTCCTATTATCAGATATAAAATTCATATATCTTTGATTTCCTACCTTAATTTTCATATCATTAAACACTAAAATGTTAATCAAAAGTTATTATTTTGTTATTTCTCAAGGGAAACCAACATCTGCTATAGCAAGTATGACGCTGGGATAAGAGGGCAACAGCCTAAGTATGAATGTCTTACTCAGTTTAAAGAGCACATGTGCAAAAGACTGAGACCAAAACATGTTAGTTAAATGACAAGAGTCTATGCTATAGACTCAAAGACACAGAAATAGAAGATACTTTTAGAAATAATGAATCTGGGGCGCCTGGGTGGCTCAGTCATTAAGCGTCTGCTTTCAGCTCAGGTCATGATCCCAAGGTCCTGGGATTGAGTCCCACATCGGGCTCCCTGCTCGGCGGAGAGACTGCTTCTCCCTCTCCCACTCTCCCTGCTTGTGTTCCCTCTCTCGCTGTGTCTCTCTCTGTCAAATAAATAAATAAAATCTTAAAAAAAAAAAAAAAAAGAATGAATGAATGAATCTGATCTTTTCGTTTCACAAATTACAAAATTTGCCTGTCAGGTTACTGGCATGCTTCATTTTTCTTTCTTATTGTACCAAATTATTCTGAACTGTTACGTTACTTTTTTTTTTTAATTTAGGTTTTTTTTTTTTAAAGATTTTATTTATTTATTTGATAGGAAGATAGAGAGCACAAGTAGCCAGAGCAGGCAGAGGGAGAGGGAGAAGCAGGCTCTCCCGCTGAGCATGGAGCCCGACGCGAGGCTCTATCCAAGGAGTCTGGGATCACAACCTGAGCCAAAGACAGCAGCTTAACCAACTGAGTCACTCAGGCGCCCCTGTTACATTACTTTTTACAGCAGATCTTTTCTTTAAAAAAAAAAAAACAAAAAAAACACCTTATCTGCTCAATATGTATATTATAACCACTGTTCCATATTTATGTAATGAGTATGAGATGAGTTAATTATTATATACAGTAATCATTGTTAAATAAGAAATGTGCATATCCTGTAATCCTACACTAAGATTAAAAGAAATATGGAATGACATTTCATGAAATCAGAACCTGAAACACTTCATCTTCACAAGCTCCCAGACCACATCAATTCCTAATTTGCACACAGAAGTTTTATCTAAACTGGGGTGCCTGGGTGGCTCAGTCAGTTAACCATCTACCTTCAGTTCAGGTCATGATCCAGGGATCCTGGGATCAGGCTCCATGTCAAGCTCCCTGCTCAGCGGGTAGTCAGCTTCTCCCTCTCTCTCTGCCTCTCCCCCTCCAACCCCCCCGCCCCCGCTTGTTTTTTCTCTCTCTCTCTCAAATGAATAAATAATATCTTTAAAAAAAAAGTTTTATCTGAACCTTACAATGCTTTTTTTCAGACCTGTATAAGGTTTCATTGGTCTATAAAATTTTGTACAGTCTTCCCAGGGTTGATGCAATGAAACAAAGCTAAAGTTTGGCTTATTTCATCAGAATACATCCTCTTAATTTAGGTCTTCACTCGTTTTTCAAGACTTCCGCAAGACTGACTCTACCTGCAGCATGGTCCCCAACCTACCACCCCACCTGATGCCCACCCAACAATTCTATAAAATGTTGCTTGCTCAAGTATTCTCTAGTGATTGTTTTTCTGGTATGTATGGGCAAGAGACAATAAGTGTTTTACTAGACACTTGTATTTGTCTTGCCAAGAGGAAAAAAGGAGAATGAAGTCATATAACCTTTATTGTCTGAAAGCATAGGAAAAGCAATTCCAGAATAAATTCCTGACTGACAGTCTCCAATACCAATCACAACCACAAATAAACCTGGCTGTAAGTACAATAAGTAATCTTATCTGTACTGGCCTTTACAAGCATTTCTCCAGTTATAAGGCTACTTAAAGAGTTTATCATTAGTGAAATGGAGTGGACAATGGTGGGAGGAAAACAGTAGTAGTAGATTAGACTTTGTATTGCAAATTAAACGTTATGTGTCATTTTGAGACTTCTAGGAAATTTCTGATGTACATACAACCTCCAACTGTTTTTTAGAAGATACCAGACATTAATTATAACCTTTCTCTCGCTTAATAATCAATATTCCTAGTAAGATTAAGTCATTTAGAAAAATCAAAGGAGAAACACATCTTAAATGTTCCTCTTTTAATCTAAACAACTTAACATAAAAATCTCAGCAGCTGCTCAAAGGGATAGTCTCAAAAAGAAAACTAATACAGAAAAAGCACTGAAATCGGTGTCCTTCTCTTGTTTTAGATTACAGTTTACAAAACGTATATCTATAAAAAGTAAAAATGGGAGAGGAAATTCTTACTTTTACATTAGGGAATTTCCAAGAACCAAATGGCAGTCCCTTGCCACCTAAACATGAGTTAAGAAAAACTGTCAAATTTAAGATATTTTTTCTTTCCCCACCCCAACGTAAATCAATCTTCCTCTCTTCTAAATTTCCATAATGCTTTATATGAAGTAGCCTAATGCTTAAACTCAGCCTGATATTTATACAGTTGTTCACAGTATGACCGTATAACTTGTCATCCAAACCAGGACACTTGGAAGTGAAAGGGGATTCTTTCTACTAATAATTATGCCACCATGAGAGGCATAAAACAAGACATATGGGCTCCCTAGTCATTCTCATCATTCTTTCTGCTCTACTGGACTCAAAGCTCAATGATATGGAGGGAATTGGAAATTCATTATTATATTTATCAGAGCAGCACATTATCTTGCACAAACTAAGCATTCAAGTCTTACGTGCTGGAAAATGAACAAACAAAACTCAAGAGGGCTTTCACTGCTGGTTTGGGAAGCACAAATATGTGTAACATTCAGACACCTTCGGATAAAGGTTATATCTATTGCTTTGGACTTAAAAATCCAAGAAAAGAAAGAATGGGCTATCCTGTTAAACATATTTTAATGTTCTCTATATAATATTAAAGGACCTAGATTGTTCAAATTCTAACAGTAAAATCTTAGTACCACTATTCAAAAAAAAGCTTCTGAAAATACAGTATACCCCTAGCAGCTGAATAATCTAGAGAATTTATCTACTTCCTCAAGCCCAGACTGGTATATAAATTGTAGAAAAAGTATACAAACTGAATATTTTTATTTGCTTTTCACTATATACTTTTTGCTTTCCAATATATTATTGTTTCATGCATATTTATTATACAAGATACACATTTTATTATTAAATCTAAATCCTTGTCCCAAAGAAAAGAAAATAAAGGACAGTGCTATTATATGGCTAATTCAACTGAGTAAAAGTATTCTAATATTTGTATTCTCAGTGAACAAAATGACTATGTGCCTAGCTGACTCAAAATTGTTAAAGTTTGCCTATACTAAATAAGGACCTATCCTGCTCTGCTTCCTATTAACTTTTTATCAGCAGATCTAGTTTTCATTAGGACTAGTCCTGGTTGGTGACAGAAGCAATTGATGTTGTTAAAATATTTATAGTTTCATTTCAATTCCACCTTGGTTTGTTGAACAGACAAAAAACTACAATCTTTATCATATGTGCCATTTCTTGTAATTCACAACTGAGCCCAATTCCACTATTCATTATATAACACAAAGCTTAACAAAACAAAACAGCATAAAGAAAATAATTGGAATCCATTTAGGTCTTTTTTCTTTTTAATACTTTTCCCAAACAAAAGGTGTGAAAAAATCTTAAGGAAACATTTAACTACTTTTCTTTCCTGCAATTTTTTTCAACTGCAGACAAGTCATCATTATCTGTGATAATGCGAGGCAGAAATAATAGGAATAACTATTTTCATTCTTCTTCACACCTAAAACTTAAGGAATCTACTAACAAGCAACAAAAGTGAAGGATATGAATTTCATTTCCTATTCCACTATCTGGTATTACTGCTAATAAACAGTGAAATGGTCAGAAGTGGCCTCCAGGAGAGGAGAGAAGCACTGAAAACACAGGAACTGGTTCATCAGACCCTACCCAGATTTTTCTAAGATATATCCACCTTTTAAACTCCCTTCCTAATTTAGAAGGAAGTTTAGTCTTTTTTAAATTCACTTATGGGACAGTCAGGAGCTGGGCCAAGATTTTTATTTTTAAACAAATATAGACAAATATGACAGACCTCAAGCAATAAAACTTCATTTTTGTAAAAAATTAAATGTACTGAACCATACTTTTTGTATGGTACTTTTTTTAATTTGTACTTTTTAAAAAAATGAAATCACAGATTCAACTAATGCAACATTACAATGAAACTGTTCAATCCAGGTCCTAAATAACTGTAAGTGATGAAGTGGAACAGAAATAAAATGGCCCAGTACCAACTGAAGACTCCAGAATATTTAAGCAGCAAAACCCAGCAAAACATCATGTAGTAAGTAGTCAAACATTTAACGTTGCACAGTTACTCCAGGATCAGACAGTACATACTGGTTGGCTTATACAGCTTACAAACATATCAAGCATGTAGCATTCATTCATCCACTTATTTTTAAAATATTTACTAAGCTTCATTCTGGTTCATTCAAGGCCCTGGAGAAGTGAAAAGGTATATCACAATTTTTGCCTTCAAGAAGCTCAATCATGGGTCGCCTGGGTGGCTCAGTCGTTGAGCGTCTGCATTCGGCTCAGGTCATGGTCCCAGGGTCCTGGGATTGAGCCCCGCATCGGGCTCCCTGCTCCGCAGGAAGCCTGCTTCTCCCTCTCCCACTCCCCCTGCTCGTGTTCCCTCTCTCGTTGTGTCTCTCTCTGTCAAATAAATAAATAAAATCTTAAAAAAAAGAAGCTCAATCATGTTAACAAATACTATGTGTACCAAGTGAGGCAGTACAAAGGTACTATAAAGACAGAACGGAGGAGGGGTGTCTGGGTGGCTCAGTTGTTAAGCGTCTGCCTTCAGCTCAGGTCATGTTCCCAGGGTCCTGGGATCCCACATCGGGCTCCCTGCTCAGCGGGGGGCCTGCTTCTCCCTCTCCTGCTCCCTCTGCTTGTGTGCTCACTCGCTCTCTCTCAAACAAATAAATAAATAAATAGAAAGGAAGGAAGGAAGGACTGATTTTTGTCTCCTCTGAAAAAAAGGCAGACTTCCCGGAGAAGGTGACATTTGAGCCAGAACTGAGAGGAAGAGAAGAGTTTGCTAAAAGGGAGAAGAAAGAAATGCTGGCATTCAATGCTGAGCGAAATAAGTCAATCAGAGAAAGACATGTATCATATGACCTCACTGATATGAGGAATTCTTAATCTCAGGAAACAAACTGAGGGTTGCTGGAGTGGTGGGGGGTGGGAGGGATGGGGTGGCTGGGTGATAGACATTGGGGAGGGTATGTGTTATGGTGAGCGCTGTGAATTGTGCAAGACTGTTGAGTCACAGATCTGTACCTCTGAAACAAATAATGTAATGTATGTTAAGAAAAAAAAAAAAGAAAAAGATAGCAGGAGGTGAACAATGAAGGGGGAGAAATTGGAGGGGGAGACGAACCATGATAGACGATGGACTCTGAAAAACAAACTGAGGGTTCTAGAGGGGAGGGGGGTAGGAGGATGGGTTAGCCTGGTGATGGGTATTAAAGAGGGCACGTTCTGCACAGAGCACTGGGTGTTATGCACAAACAATGAATCATGGAACACTACATCAAAAACTAATGATGTAATGTATGGTGATTAACAATAAAAAATTAAAAAAAAAGAAAAAATGAAATAAAATTTCCTGATGTTAAAGAAAAAAAAAAGAAATGCTGGCATTCAGAGTTTAACTTACATTCCTTACATTTGTGATAGCTTTGGAGTCATGCCAAATGACACAAATTATTCCTCTTAAATTTTCTAGAGTAAAAATTGTCAAGACATCTGCATTCCCTGGAAGAAACAAGGTAATAGCTACTACCATGCTGACTGGTGATGGGCAAAGAAATGGGTAACTATAGGTGTAAATTATTAAGGTCATAAAATTTAGGCCAGTAACTTAAACTCCAAACCTCAGTTTCTCCATCTATAAAATGGAAATAATGAAAGTTGTCTAACCTACCTTCATAAGGAGGCTATGAGGATCAAATATAATATATAGAAAGCTTATTTTACTATACAACAATAAGGAAGCAAATCATAACTTCTTAAGATCTAATTAATTTTGATGTTAATTTCTGAGATTCATGGTTTCAAAATATTTAGTGAGGTATACAGATAAGATTTTATGTATTTATATTAATACTAATGACAGTTATTTTAGCTGTACTGAAACGTAAATGTTGAGAAAGGAGAAGAAATGCTTTCTACTAGAAAAAAATACAAAATTCTCAGGTCTCTGTGGCTTAGTTAAGCCCAAAATCAAGTTATTTGATGTAAATGCCAAATTAATGCTAAACAAAATAATTATTACAATATTAAATTATAGGAGAAAATATATGGTATTTCTAAAGCTTTCTGAAAAAGGAGACTACACATCGCTTCATGGATTTTTGGAAGTGTTATCATTTTGTTCTTGCCTTTATAGTTATATATGTGTAATCTTAAATTCTAAGGCTTAGAAAGTTACATAATCTCTAAGGACTTCAATTATTTCACAAAATTGGTGGGGTGGGACTAAGTAAAATCTAAGGTTCAACCATCTTTAAAATCCTAATTAAAAGCATTAGTGAACATATACAGAAAGGCAGTTATAGTCCTACAAAATAAGATACAAAACCTACAAAGTTTTTTTTTTTTTTTTAAAGATTTTTATTTATTTTTTGACAGAGAGAGAGACAGCGAGAGAGGGAACATAAGCAGGGGGAGCCGGAGAGGAAGAAGCAGGCTTCCCACCGAGCAGGGAGTCAGATGCGGGGCTTGATCCCAGGACCCTGGGATCATGACCTGAGCCGAAGGCAGACGCTTAACGACTGAGCCACCCAGGCGCCCCAAAACCTACAAAGTTTTACACAAAACCCTAAAAAACCATATTAATGAAGTCTCAGAGTGATTTCCCAGTCTAAAAAGCAATACTCTGGTTTGGGAAAATTAGAGGTTATAACAACTTCTAGTTTTACCAATCTCTAACTGTAGAGCTCAGCTTAGTTAAAACTAATCACTACAAGCATGCTAACCCTATATAAATACATTTAGAGTTTTAAAAAGCTTTCAAGATATCTTGCTGGCCTTTTCAACTAACTGAAAAAGATTAAAAAATTTTACAGCCCAGATGGTGACATTTACATCAAATAAATACCCATGAAAGAGACGTGCTATAAGTTCATTATGAAAAATGCCAGCTTCCAAAAAAATGAAGACTTAGCTTACATAATTAGTCCATTAAATATCCCAAGAATCATTTTAGTTACTGAAATGAGATTTTATTAACATTCTACTCTAATCATTTATCTTTAAATGTTTTCTTCTGTGTTTTGCGTGAGGTGCAAAAAAGAGGGCTATTAAATCAAATGAGGAATAATTTTAATCACTTTAACAACGGGTTTTAAAACTTTTCAATACTTGAATATGTTGAAAAATAACATCAGCACCAATGGAAATCATATTCGTATGGCCTAAATTCCCTAAAGAGTTATATGGCATTCCAATCCTGTATTTGTCTCACTACTGTACCCTCGAAGATGGTGCTTTAAAAACCATTTAAGGGGTAAGACTTTCTAGAATGGCTGTATGAGGAGCTCAAAGAACTCCCTCACCCTACCCCAACATTTATTAAACTTGCAAAAATTAGCAGAGACAATGATTCACACTCTGGAGACTGATCAAAGGGCTTGCAACAAATTGCAAAGCATTATTAAATAAAATCTACAGACACTGGGTAATAATAGTGGGAGGCCATGGCATTCCAGCTAACGCTTGCACGCATCAATCCCCCCAACAACTCTGTTATAGAAGAGCTGTTCTAGTAGGATCATCAGTGGAGTAGCAGTTCACATCTCCCACAGATACCTCGAGTACAAGAGCTATTCCTTGAGAATTTGACAGCTGGCAAATAGCAGCAGAGATCATTTCCCACAGCACTAAGCTGCAGAAGACCTACACCAAGAAGGTGGTAGCAGCAAGGAAGCACCTGTTTTGCTATTCCCAAATCCTATTACTAGATCTGGGCTGTGGATAATCTCTGCTAGATAGCAGGATCACTTTCTAGCCTCTTCACAAACAAATACATACACCTTCTGCTCCACAGGGAAGATACAGGTAGACAGTTGGTAAAGAGCAAGTTCCTCATCACCCTCCAGCTCCTGATCCACAGTACAAAAGTTAAGCCTAGAAGAGAGTCTAACCAAGCCTCAAAGACTGGCAGCACCCTACGTGGCCCAAGGAGCCAAACTTTGGATCAGAATGTAGAGAAATGTTTGCCCCACATTAATGAAAACAAATGAGCAATCAGCTAAAGTTAAGGGTTGAATTGTTTCCTCTAAAAAGTTTAAGTCCTAATCAACTCCCATCTGTGAATTTGACCTCATTTGGAAACAGGATCTTTGCAGAGGTAATCAAGTTAAAGATAAGGTCATAGAGTGGACCCTAATCCAGTATCACTGGTATCCTTATAAGAAGAGAGAAATTTGGACACATACACAGAGAATACCACATGAAGATACAGACACATGAGAGAAGATGGCCATGTGAAGATGGAGATAGAACTTGGAGTGATACATTTACAAGCCATCAAATGCCAATGATTGTTAGCAAACACCAGAAATTAGCAGAGGCAAGAAGGATTTTCCTCCAAAGGTTTCAGAGGCAGCATGGCCTGGCTGCTATCTTGATTTTGGACTTCTGGCCTTCAGAACTGTGAGACAATAAACTTCATTTGTCTTAAGCCACCCAGTTTGTGGTAATTTGTTATAGTAACCCTAGGAAACTAATCACAGCTAGGAATTAGTGAAGGCCAACAGCTGGTTGTGATACTGATACACACAGGATAGTCAGAAGCTTAATAGGAGATTGGGGGGCGGGGGGTTGAGGGACAGCCGAAGAAAACACAGCTAAAACCACAATAACCCCTGGTAGTCCTGAACACTATACACATGTCCAAGGCTGTGCCTTCTGAGGAACAACTTGAGAAGGGCAATCTGTGCTAATAAGTCTTTGGTTGAACACAGGACAAACATGTAACCTCTATGAACACTGAGAACATTATGTCAAGCAAAAGACCTCAGTCACAAAAAACATGTTGTATGATTCTATTTATATGAAATATCCAAAAGACACTGTATTTGTCTCTAGAGTTGAAATGTAGATTAGTAGATGCCCAGGTCTGGCGGTATGGGGAAATGGGGAATGACTGCTAATGAGTACAGAATTTCTTTTAGGAGTGATGGCTGCACAATTCAAAATATTCTGACTGAATTGTATACTTTAAAAATAAGGGAATTGTATAGTGTGTGGATTATATCTTAATAAAACTGTTAATAAAAAAACCTACTAAAGCCTACAACTTGCAAAAAATTACAACAAAATAATATCTAAAGAGGTATGAAGAACAGTGTGGGGCTATGACTGAAAACAGGTCAGCCCAAAGAAGAGGACACCTTGAACCTAGCCAATGGGCACAGGGAAGAGGGGACTAATGAAGGGAAACACTGAGTAGGTACAACAAACAGTACTTAAGACTGGATGTGAGGAATTAAGGGGAGAAAGATGGCTAGGACAACTTTCAGGTTTCTGCCATTGGGTACCTTTGTATTAGGCACTGTGTCAACCCAGGCAAAACCTGGCTTCCTCCTGGGAAAGGTGCTTCCATATATGGCTACTGCCAAGGCTGTATGACAAATTTGTTGCTTTTTTTTTTTTTTAAGATTATTTATTTATTTGATAGAGTGAGAGACAGACAGACAGACAAGCAGGGGGAGTGGGAGAGGGAGAAGCAGGCTTCCCGCCGAGCAGGGAGCCCGATGCGGGGCTTGATCCCAGGACCCTGAGATCATGACCTGAGCTGAAGGCAGATGCTTAATGACTGAGCCACCCAGGCGCCCCCAAATTTGCTACTTGAAAGAAGATTGTACCCATTGAGTACAAACTACCAGGGCTGGCCAGATCCTGGAGATTTCAGCTAAGTTCTATAACCAGCTATCAGCCTTGATACCAAAAGAAAAGGACAATCTGTAAAAAAGGGAAAGATAGTTTTTTTTGCCATAGGGTTGTTCTGAGAATTAAATTGTGTTAATATACATAAAAGAGTTCAGAATAGTGTCTGGTACAGGGTCAGCACCATATAAGTGTTAGCTATAAAATGAAGAGAATTATAGTGTATTACCAACGTCAACATACAAACACTTCTAGTAAGATAAAGATAACAGCCTTTAAGAAAATTGTGCTCACCTATAACTCTTCTCACCAAGAATGCGGGTTTTGGCAGAACAGCCAGGCTCATTTCAGACCAAAGAGATTGTCAGGGGTTAGGCAAGAAAAGAGCAAGAAAACAGTAAACCCAGCTCCGTCTTCTTTACTTTGGGAAGATGAAAAAGTTTATAAAACCAGGCTTTAATCAACTTTGGTTAACATGATCAATTTAATTATAATATAAAATTGGTTTACAGTTTTAAATAAGAAGTCATGGTTTATAAATCCTTTACTCTCAGGCGCCTGGGTGGCTCAGTCGTTAAGCGTCTGCCTTTGGATCAGGTCATGATCCCAGGGTCCTGGGATCGAGTCCCACATCGGGCTCTCTGCTCAGCGGGAAGCCTGCTTCTCCCTCTCCCCCTGCTTGTGTTCCTGCTCTCGCTATCTCTCTCTCTGTCAAATAAATAAATAAAATCTTAAATAAATAAATAAATAAATAAATAAATAAATCCTTTACTCTCTATAAAGTAACAGATTATCAATTTCTCCCCAATTAATGTTCACTGAGTTCTTAGAATTAGCACAACTCTCCTTTGTTATGAAAATATTTTTTAACAAGTGGACCATGGGAACAGATATAATCTTAAAATAATACTCAAAACTATATAAAGAAAAATTAATTTACAAGCAGACTGTTTATAAGCAGATTGCTATTTACACAGATTTACTGGCAATTTTAACTCCTTCTTGCCTATAAATTTTGGAAAGTTTTTCTCTAATAAACATTTTCAAGTTAAAACCCACTGAGAATGTATTTTTTTAAATATATATTAACTGAATATTAACTTCAGTTAGAGTAGTAGAATCTGATTTGATACTGGCTTCCATCTAATTAATGGAAATTGGAGAACTTCAACCAAAGGGAGATATATATTAGTAAACACTCTCAATGTTTCTGAAGTTATTTTTTATGGAATTAAAAAATAAACGGGGAAATTTGCTTTTAAAAAAACTCAATTGTTCCAATTATTCTAAGTTCAAAAAGTTCCTTTCCAAAGGCATAATATATCAGCATGGAAATCTAGTCCAACTCATTTATTTTCCCAGGTTAAGAAACCAAAGTCCAGAGAAAGTAAGCAACTTGACAAAGGCTGTACAAGGAGCTACTGATAACCCAAGTCTTTCTGATTACACTAAAGGTTCTCCATCCTTTCCTACTCACTCACCATAGAGAGCTATATTCTTTCCTACTGAGAATCATGCTACATAGTCTAATGAATAATGACATCATCACTATCTTACTGATGCTACATACTTTAAGTGCTTTCACACTCATTCTGTCAACTGAGATGACCTTTCAATTTCAATCCTTCAACTTGTCCCCTCTGCCTCATCCAAAGACATCTTGTCTCTTTCCTTTCCATCCCATTTCCCTTCCAACAGCTTCTCTGCATGGAGTAAACTTGATAACATCTTTTCCCTCTCTACATTTAGGTCTCTGATATTCTTTAGCTATAGTATTTTATTTTTTAATCCCATAAAAAAACAACTTTAGAAACTCAATATTGAGAATCTTTAGTAGTATCTCCCTTTGGTTGAATCTCTCCAATTTTGGTGGGAAGGACTAATGAAGTAGGTCTTTTTAAAAAAAAGAGAGAAGAAAAGAAAAAATAGAAGGAGAAGCTGGGAGCAGAGTACAGAACTTTAAATAGTTGAGAAAATGAGGTGGTGTTTTTTTGTTTTGGGGGGTTTTGGGGGCGTAACATGGCAGTGGGGAGAAGGGATACAACTAGAAACGGAACAAGATATGGAAACTGAAAAGGTGAACGTGAGCCACTAGAGAACTGCTTGCAGTGTGGTGTTTAAAAGATGGCTAAGCCTCAAATCAAGGTAACTGGCAGAAAAACTGTAACAATGACAAACAGGAAGTAAAGAGAGCTGGTCTGGGGATGTGGTTGGTGAGTCAGATTATAGATCTTTTCAATTTAAGAAAATGGTAGGACATCCAAGTCAAAAATGCCCCAATTAGCAGTTGTCAAAGAAGGCATGGATTTTGCACATATTACTCTTACAGCACTTATTTCATTGCATTTTGGTATTTACATTAGTAACTACAATCCACTGTTATGATTACCAATGTAACTATATTCTCAAGGGATCTATGAAATTGCCTACCTGGAAATATGAAATATGTTTTACTCTAGAAATTTTAAAATATGTCACAAATTCTTTGACACCCACCCTTCAAGAGGTAGAGTCTAATTCCTCTCTTGTTGAATGTGGGCCAGACCTAGTGATTTCTTTCTGATAAAAAGAATGGGATAGAACTGATGCTATGTGACTTTTGAAGGGTTATTTTTAGATAGCTTCTATGTCTCCCCTTCACTTTCCCCTACCTCCTCTTGAATACTTGCTCTGGGGAAAGCCAACCATCATGTCTTGAGCGGACTCAAGCAACCTGTGAAGGTGCCCACATGTGGAAGTAATGATGCCTCCTACCAACAACCAGTACCAACATGGCTGGCCCATGACTGAGCCACCTTGAAAGTAGATCCTCAAGCCCCAGTCAAGCCTTTAGATGACTACAGATTGTTATTCAGTAGTCATCTGGACAGCAACCTCAGGAGAGACCCCCTAGCCAAACAGCCTGGTAAGGCTGCACTCACAGTCCTGAGAAATGAGATAACAAATGTTTAAGTCACTACATTTTGGGGCAGTTTGTTATGCAGCAATAAGTAACTGATATATTATTTCACCATTATAGCTCTAGCACCTAGTACGAGTACTGATGACATAGAATGAATCAAGATATTTGAAATAATACCCAGCACCTAAGCTATCATAACTGTGTTCATTTTCCTGAGCTATTCTTGTGATCTATCCAAATCATTGCAAATAGAAAGCTTACTAGATGTCATGTGTCCAACAGGAATCACTGTCCTAAAATGATAAAAATTCAACTTTTTAAAATTCAAGGCATAGTTAAAAATTTTGTAATGATTATCAATGATAGCAAAACCATTTTCATTACATTAACATTTACTAGTGTAAAAACAATATCCTCTTTGTATAAAATCATTTTATTATTAATTCAACTGAACAAAATAGAGCACCACAGTGGAATCTTCATACTGAAGGATGATCACAGTAATAATAAACCATAGGAAAATGATGGGAAAATTAACATCTGTCATCCAAAAGAAAGAAAACTGGGAAGAAGTCTTATAAGGGAAGGAAACTAATATCTAAATTCCTGGCATTGCTCTAAGTACTGTACATATTTCATCTCCTTTAATCCTTACAAAAAGTCTAAAAGTATTATTTCCATTTTGTCCTTCTTAAGTAAACACAGCTAATAGGTTAATGGAACTAGTATCTAATGCTAGGTATATCTGATTTCAAAATCTGCAAACAGGGGCGCCTGGGTGGCTCAGACAGTTAAGCGGCTACCTTTGGCTCAGGTCATGATCCTGGAGTCCTGAGATTGAGCCCCATGTCAGGCTCCCTGCTCAGCAGGAAGTCTACTTTTCCCTCTCCCTCTGCCATTCCCTGCTTGTGTTCTCTCTCTCTCTCAAATAAATATATAAAATCTTTTTTAAAAAATCTGCAAACATTCCACTATTCATCTCAAGGGCACTTGTTTAAGTATTTTGGGGAGTCTGTAAAATCTCAAGGCTAACATTCTTGAAACTCATTTCCCTAGAAGGGGCTACTTGATCAGTAGGTCAGGAGGAAAGTATATATATGGAAAATTAACATATTTAAAACCAAACTAATTCTGTGCTCCTATAAATCTTTCTCAGTTGTGAATTACTACTTAAGTTGTAGAGCATTAAAATGTCCACCTCCTTTTAATTTACTTAAAGAGAACTACCTAACACACTAAAGTAAATATGCTTTTAAAAATAATTCATAACTTAATTTTAAAATCCTATAACCTTTTAACAAAAATAACGTGATAATTCATAAGCAACATTACTGAAACCATAGGATTATTTTATGGTATCTGCACAATCTAAACGTAAGATCACTAAAACAATTTTTTAAACTACTGTGTTGACTTTAGTATTTACTTGCTTTAGAACTTACTTACTTTAGAACTCAACTTCTGGTCTGAAATAAGAACAGTATAGATGCTTTCATTTAAATAAGCAAATGTTCAAAAATGGAAACAAACACATTGACATCTGTTCCCTTTCAAAGCCCTACTAAAATGACAGTATAAAACTTGTAAAAAAAAAAAAAAAGTGTAAAAAAAAATATGTCAGTGTGAAGGTAAAGGGAGAAGAGGTAAAGTACTAAATTTTGAGAGCTGGAAAGCACATAACCAAGTAATAATGATTCAGCAGATTCAAGAAACCTGGCCCATAAATAAATTCATAAGAGTATCAGAGGATTATTGGACATGAAAGAATCAAAAAAAAAAAAAAGAGCAACTTAAAGAAAGACTATATAGAGGAAAAAATTAACTTATTAACATACTCAAAGAGATATTCACAACTATAAAACTCTAACTATACTACTTAAAAAAAAAAAATCACAACATGGGGCACCTGGGTGGCTCAGTTGGTTAAGTGTCTGCCTCCAGCTCGGGTCATGATCTCAGGGTCCTGGGATCGAGCCCCGCATCCGGCTCCCTGCTCAGCGGAGAGTCTGCTTCTCCCTTTCCCTCTGCCTCTCTCCTTACTCGTGCTCATGCTCTCTCTCTCAAATAAACAAAATCTTTAAAAAAATCATAAAATGGAAAGAGGGCACGTTATGTCTTATTTACAAAGCAAATTTTAATCAAATATGGGCACCACTTTAACCCAAAATATCTCCAAATTAGCATACTCCCTTTAAATTTCTTTGAATTATAAAGAATATAGTATTCCAGATGTTTCTCTGCTGCTTTTCTTGCATTATAAAGCCTATAATGTCTCCATTAAACCAAAGGATTCTTATGAACATATTAAGGAAACGTCAATCTTCCTTAGTTAAGTCAACTGGTTAAGATTTGCTTGATTTACTTGCTGAATTAACATTTAATAACAGAATTTAGTTTTTAAAATATCTAAAAATGATCACAAACATTTTTCTGGATTAGTAGGAAAATACTCAAAACTCTCCCACATTACACACTAAACAGTTGAAGCAGGTTCATTTTAAAATCAGTGTCCATGGTTCAGTGGTGGTTCTTGCTCTGTAAGTACCCACTGGTCCATTTGCTTGTCATTCCAGATAGAATGACGGTACTATAAGAAAGCCAACTGGGAGTAGCAATGTGAAAAAAATGTGCATGTGTCTGGCCATAAATCATAAATCGGTGCTACTAAGCAATAGTTATAGTTACAGTATAAATGAAATGATGATTTATTCATCTCTTTGATTTGTTTTGATTGAAATCTTACTGATACCTATAATCTGAACCGGAACATTTTAATCTTTTTTAATAGATACAGTTGTTTAGCATTCATATAGCTACAGCTGTATATAGCTGTATCATTTCTGAAGATACAATGAATACATGTCCTCTGAGGGCAGGTGGAATGGATACTGAACTAACATTGCACTTTAGGTCCAATACACAACTAAAATACTGTTAGTGGGTTTTAGGTAAAAGATTATGTTTCTTTCAGTGGAGGTCTGCTTCAGTTCTTAGATATACTTCCCAGAATTATAGCAATGTCAGGTGTCAAGGGAATTGAGGCATAGACAGGTCAAATGACTTGGTCGGGATAACAAAACAATTAGATTTGTAATTAGATTTGGGCAACTAAGTGGTTAACTCTCAATCACTATTACAAAATGAAAAGATATTTCAAAACTTACTTTATTTTAACTACTTCAATGGCCAGGTAGGTTTCTAGTACACATTTTCCTAAACACTTTGTTTTCAGGCTCTTGCTTTTTTATCTACCATTGATTTTCTACCATTTTATCTACCATTCATTGATCCTGGAGTCCCGGATCCCAGAAAGGTCTATCAAAGGTAATTGTTAGTAGGGTCATATCATCACTTAAACAAAATAATAAGCCCCGTAGCAAAAACTTCGTGTTAGAAAAATGAACAATGGTTTCATAGTAATGTTCCTGGAGAATACTAAAAGTAAATAAAATGGGTGATAAGGTAATGGTTATGATTTTATATCATCAAAAGAAAAGAGAACATTAAATACTGGTTTCTCAAGGGTTATAAATGGAGTTCTCAAAGTATCCACACAGACTTCTGAGCATCCCAGAGATCTTTCAGAGTCAATAAAGTAAAAATTATTTTTGTAACGATACCAAGACTTCATTTGCCTTTTTCGCTGGGTTGACACTCGTACTGATGATGCAAACACAATAGTTGGTAAAACTGCTGGTGCCTTACCTCAAATCAATGCAATGGGACCAAACTACATCTGCAGTTAAAAAAGAGAGGCAGCTTCACTTGCTCCTGACTAATGTAGTAAAAATTACTAGTAGTATTAAATATCGACCCTTAAGTATGCATAAAGCATTTTTACTGCATACCAAAATATGATGGCTGTGTTGAAGTAAAGCACTTGCATATCTGTTAGAGTTGCAAGCTAAATTAGCTGCTTTTTTCATAGAATGTCATTTTTTTCTTGAAAGAATGACTGACACATAAACTATTCTAATTCAGACTTGGGCATACAGCATGTATTTTCTGAAAATAATAACTAAATGAGCCTGTCATATAAAACAACAACAACAACAGAAAGTATTTGTTGCCAATGATGAAATTTGACCTTCTAAGCAAGATCAAAATTTTGGAAAACTTGTATCTGCCACCAATACTTAAAAGATTTTTCTCCAGAA
This sequence comes from Mirounga angustirostris, assembly GCF_029215605.1. Classification (NCBI taxonomy): domain Eukaryota; kingdom Metazoa; phylum Chordata; class Mammalia; order Carnivora; family Phocidae; genus Mirounga; species Mirounga angustirostris. The sequence goes on along the minus strand of NW_026991709.1, from coordinate 136,622,438 downwards.
ATAAAACCACACATATATGGTCAATTAATTTACAACACAGGAGCCAAGAATATATAATAGGGAAAGGACAGTCTCTTCGACTAATGATGCTGGGAAAACTGAATAGCCACATACAAAAAATGAAACTAGTACTATCTTACACCTACACAAAAATCAACTCAAAATGGATTAAAGACTTGAATGTAAGACCCAAAACTATAAAATTTCTAGAAGAAAACATAGGTGGTAAGCTCCTTGACATTAGTCTTAGCAATGTGTTTGTAAATCTGTCTCCAAAGGGAAACAAAAGCAAAACTAAATAAATAAGACTACATCAAACTAAAAGTCTTCTGCACAGTGAAGGAAGCCATCAACAAAATGAAAACACAACCTACTGAGTGGGTTAAGATATTTGCAAATGATGTATCTGATAAGGGATTAATATTCAAAATATATAAAGAATTCATACCGCTTGACACCAAAAAAGCAAACAACTCAATTGAAAAGTGAGCAGAGGGGGACACCTGGGTGGCTCAGTCAGTTAAGCATCCGGCTGTTGATTTTGGCTCAGGTCATGATCTCAGAGTTGTGAGATCGAGCGCCACGTCAGGCTCCTCACTCAGCAAGGAATCTGCTTGAAATTCTCTCTCTCCTTCTCCCTCTGTACCCCGCCCCCCATGCACTCACTCTCTCAAATAAAATCTTTTTTAAAAATGAGCAGAGCAGGGGCACCTGGGTGGCTCAGTTGGTTAAGTGACTGCCTTCAGCTCAGGTCATGATCCTGGAGTCCCGGGATCAAGTCCCGCATCGGGCTCCCTGCTCAGCAGGGAGTCTGCTTCTCCCTCTGACCCTCCCCCCTCTCATGTGCTCTCTCTCTCATTCTCGCTCTCTCAAATGAATAAATAAAAAAATAAAATCTTAAAAAAAAAGAGCAGAGCATATGAATAAGCATTTTTGCAAAAAGACAAATAGACAACCAACAGGCACATAAAAAGTTGTTCAACATCACTCATCATCAAGGAAATGCAAATTATAACCACAATGAGATATTACTCACATCTATTATAATGGCTAGTGTCCAAAAGACAAAAAATAACAAGCGTTCACAAGGATGTAGAGAAAGGGGAACCCCAGTAACACTCCTGGTGAGAATGTCAATTGGTGCAGCACTGTGGAAAACAGTATATAGAGATTCCACAAAAAATTGAAAAATAGAGCTACTATATAATCTAGCAATTCCATTTCTGGGTATTTATGTGAACAACAGGAAAACACTAATTCAAAAAGAATTATGTTCATTGCAGCATTATTTACAAAAGCCCACACATGGAAACAACCTAAGTGCCCAATGATAGATAAATAGATGAAGATATGCTGTATGTATACAACAGAGTATTACTGAGCCATTAAAATGAATGAGATCTTGCCATTTATAACAACATGAATGAACCTAGGGGGTATTGTGCTAAGCGAAATGGATCAGTCACAGAAAGACAAATACTACATGATTTCATGTGTATGTGAAATCCAAAAACCAAAACAAACAACAAAACAGAAACAGACTCATAAATACAGAGAACTGGTGTTTGCCTGGTTAGCAGGGAAGAGAATGACTGAAAGAGGTGAAAGAGGACTAAGAGATAAAACTTCGAGTTATAAAATAAATAATTTACAAACAAGAAGTACCACATTAGGAATATAGTCATTACTACTGTAATGTTGTATGTGACTGATGGTGATTATACATGGTGAGCACTGAATAATGTAGAGAACTGTCGAATCACTATGTTGTATATCTGAAACTATTTCAACATTGTACATCAACTACAATTAAAAAAAAAAAGATGTGGTAAGTATACATATGTACACACACACACACACTGAGGCATAAGAAAAAAGTCTTGCCATTTGCAACAAATACCATATGATTTTACTTACATGTGGAATCTAAAAAACAAACCAAACCAACAAATAAAACAAAACAAACTCATAGATACAAAGAACAGATTTTGGTTACCAAAGGGGAAGGGGGTTAGGTGCTCAACTAACTGTATGGTGATTATCACTTTGTAGTGTATATAAATATCAAGTTATAATACTGTACACCTGAAAGTTACATAATGTTATAAACCAATACTATCTCAATAAAATATCTTTTTCTCATGAGATCAGTGGTGGTATTTAAAAATTGGTATTTTTTTGATACTACATAATGAAATATATAAACATATGGAAGGTTTACATAATTCACAGAGCCAGTAATTTCCAAATGACCAATACCTGATAATACAATATCATGCATGGGTAAAAGATTCATTCAAAGAACAAGGAACCCTCAGACCCTCAAACAGTAAGTGAATGAATACATGCATACAAAGTGTAAGACAGACCAATGGATTTTAATGTAACAAAGTATGAAAAGTTCACTGATAAACTCACTTCACTGATAAGATCACTACTTGTCAACTTTTGGTGTATTACCAAAAATTGCCACAATTATCTGAAAAGGCTATTAAAGCATACTTCCTTTTCCAACTACATGTATGTGTCATATATTTCCAACAACACATCACAAGAGACTACGGAAGCAGAATTCAGCTGTGGTCTAGTAAGTCAGACATTAAAGAGATTTGCAAAAATGTAAAATGATGTTATTCCAAGAATTTTTCAGAATATATATAAACTAATATATATTTTTCATAACACATTAATGTTAACATAAAATAGGTTTACTATTGCTATTTTATTATTTAATTTTAAGTACTCTCTATACCCAACATGGGACTCAAACTCACAACCCCAAGACCAAAGAGTCACATGCTCCACCAACTGAGCCAGTATCCCTACTATTGCTATTTTAAACAAATTAATAAATTTTAAATTTGTTTTCATTTCTAACATAGAAAATACTGATATAATCTAATTACTTTTAAGACACATGAAGCACTTGTGTCTACTTTACAGATTATATTTAAAAGCTTATTACCTAAGAGCAATATCTCTCAATTGAAAAGAAACACTATTGTATAACTTCTAAAGTTGAATTAAACATGAAAATTTATACCTGATAATAAAAAATAAATTGCACTTTCCTTCTTTATCTGATGATGCTTCTAAATAAAGGGGTTTTTTTTAATGTTTTTGTTCTTTTAAATGTCTTAGTTGTAAAACTAACACAAAAGGAGAAAAATATACTAGGACACTTGTTAGTAATACTCTAGAACGGGTTGGCAAATGGTTGCCCACAAGCCAAATCAGACATGCAGTCTGTTTTGATAGTTTTTTTGGAATACAGCCACACTCATTAGTTTAAGTATTATCTGGCTGCTTTCATACTACCTTGCCAAGCTATACAGGAAGTTAGGTGAGAAGTCTACTTTGGATCTTGCTATTAACTAATATGATCAAGGGCAAGTCATAAATTTGCTATCATTTATAAAATGCACAAATGACTATCTGATCTTTAAGATCCTTTCTATCTCTGAAAGTATCTAAGATTTAAGTGATTTAGAATTATATGCTAAATATGTTTCTCTTTCAAATTTTCAAAGATCCTACAATCTTGCCCTTACCCTGTCCAACCCTATTTTCCACTATCCAATAGTTATTATCCCAGATTAGGAAGATGCTTTATTACCAATTACACCTCCTGCTTTTGTTTCTTGTTTCTCCACCACTAAAATATCTCTGTCTTTTATTCCTCTAGCAAAAACCCTGTACAACCTTAACAGCTCAATTTCATGCCCTCCAGGAATCTTCTCTGGTGACTCTAGCTCATACTAATCAAAACCACTGGATTTTTTGAAAAGAAAAGCAGAGTGGTTAGAGTTTTGTTTACAGTAGACTGGAAATGGTTGGAAGGGACACAGACTAGAGTCATGGAGATAAGCTAGAGAATAAATTTGGCTGGCAGACCTCAGGAAGTCCTAGACCAGAGGCCAGGAGGATGAATGAACATGCATCAGCAACTTTTTACAAGTTGGAATTATCGTGACAATGATTAAAGACAAAGGAACTAGATTGGGAATAAAGATGAATTCAATTTAACACAAGCTAATTTTATGCTAGTGAGGAAAAGAAATACTAAAGTAGTAAGGTATTCCAGAAGTAGTTGGAAACATCACAGTGAAAACTAGTGTGAGAAATCACACAAGAAACAGAGATCTAGAGTAAGAGAGTCATAAATTTTACAAGTGGAAAGGCCCTTGAGCTGCATTGCCCCTGACTATTGTTTTGAGGTAGGTAAGTATTTGCCTCCAATTCAAAGATGAGCTAACTGACAGCCAAAGAATTGTGACTCCCAAATCACCAGCTAAAACTTTTCTTGAAAAGGAACCAGAATTTAGTTCTCTACTTTCTATTCAGAAATGTTAGAGGCTATGAGACTATATAAACTCTACAAGATTCAGAGAAGTCACAAATTAAAATTCCATAGTCATGTTTGTTTGAACTATAATTTTTTGTTTGTTTTTAAGATTTTACTTTTAAGTAAGCTCTACGCCCAACGTGGGGCTCAAACTCACAACCCCAAGATCAAGAGTCACATGTTCCACTGACTGAACCAGCCAGGCACCCCTGAACTACACTGTTTTAAAAAAGAAAAGGAAGGAAGGAAGGATGGATTAGCTTCCAACAACTGTGGCAGGAAGAGCAGTTTGGGAGAGAAAGGGAAAATGGCAAAACAAAAAAAGATATGGATTTTATATGTAAATAGGTTTATAAGAAAATTATTTAACTGCAGATATTTAGATATATTTAAATGAAAAACAGTAAGAGGAGGAAATTGGGAAAAGTTTCAAGACAGAAACAATGAAGTTTCAGCAGAGTGAACAGCATTAGAGAGTAATTTTTTAGAATAAGACAATAATTACCTCAGTATATTTTTGGTTATAACAAATATGAATAATTATCTTTAGAGCAAATAATGATAAAATAAAAAGATATAACAAATTGCCTAAATTCTGAACTTGATACAAAGATGATGACGAGGAATGGAAAGCAGATAAGTCATTTCTCAATTTTCTTTTCAATTCTGGTAGAGTAATCTAAGACAGTAATCAAGGGAGGTAGCAGATAACATCATACCAATTGGAAATCAAGATTTCTCCTCAATGAACTTAAGTCATATAATCTATTCTTATAAAACTAGTTGACCACATATACAAATTCAGGAAAAAGTCTATACTAAATATTAGTGTTTCTCCTAGTTTAACCAGACACTGATTTATCCTTATGGTTCAGTAAACTGTGGATAATTTAAGTTCTACCAAGGACATTTAAATTTTTTCTTTTAAAAATACCAAGTTGAAAATGCTTTCCTCAGAAATTAGATCACTGCACAATTATTCTTGTGAAACTGTTAGTTTCTTAGCATTTTTATTGAGTGCCCTTATAAATTATTCAAGGTAAACAAAACATGTTTCTACATTACAGATTTTATTTATGAGCATAGCATCCTCACTGCCTAAGAACTGTTTCTTAATTCGAAAGAAACATTATTTCATCATTTCCCAAACTGAATTTTAAAAAAGAAAATTTATACCAGAAAATAGGAAAAATAAAAGTATATTTGCTACTTCTAAAATTTAAAAAAAAAAAGACTCTTCTAAAGCCAAAAAAAAAAAAAAAATGGAGAGAAGATGCCATGACAGCTGTTAGTCTTACTCCAGAAATAAGATATACATTATGATTTTAATATAGTTCATTCAACCTTTTTCTAATAAGCCATAGGAAAAATACTCACAGATGACTGAATTCTTATAGTTCAGTGAATTTGCCATTAGGGTCTCTGTAACATATCCAGAACCAATGTTTGCTCTTATTTTTTTAAAGTCCATGTTCTCTCATAAAACTATGAGGTTTGACCACACATTCAAGGCACTAGGTTAAAGCACTAGACAAAATAAAAAGATATCTACCCTTTTATATGTATGAGTACATATAATCATTCTTAGTGGCTAAGATAGGTCCAAGATGAAGTTCACAGTGAGAGGAGCTTTATGGTACTGTATTAAATGCAACACAGGATAATGTCTTAAATATAAGAATCACCCAGAAATCTCATCAAACACAGGGGGACTGAAACAAACTTGAGATGGACATGTGAATTTTTATTCAGTTTAACCTGTAGCTTTTCACCCAATAACTGACAAGCAGCTGAGTGCTTACTATGTGACTATGCCGGACATTTAATAATCACAACCACCACATGAAGGATGTACTACTATCCTGATTTTAAAATATTAATAAAAAGAGGCACAAATAGGTTACGAAGCTTTGTCAAGGGTACATAATGTCTACACTGCCGTTAAGTGGTAGAGCTCAGTCTAATTCAAGCTCTTAACCATCGTGCAACTCTAGCGCACAGAAGGTTATTCTGAAAGCCTGGACTGCTTCGAGGAGGAGGTGAATTTTCATAAAGTAGTAGCAAGAGTTCTGGTAACTATTTATGAGGCACCCAGCAGACAGATGAGAGGGTCTCTAAGCTAAAGGAAGTAAAAGAATGCTACTATTTTGTCGCCCTCCAAATTTTACCAGGCTCAGCCTTGGTATTTTTCTTCTTTCTTAAAGATCAGGAAAAGAAATTGTTTCTCACTTTGAAAAAAAAAAAAGGCCAGGAATGAAAAGTAGCATGGGTATGCATGCATACACACAAGCACACACTCAAAAATATACCCCTATATATTACCAACGTTGTTTCACAAAGAAGACACCATAACACCAAAAAATAATAAATAATGAATAGTCCCTTAAATACTATAAATTTATAAATATGAAAACCTCAGGGGCACCTGGGTGGCTCAGTCGGTTGAAGTGCCCAACTCTTGATTTCAGCTCAGGTCATGATCTCAGGGTTGTGAGATGGAGCCCTGCATCAGGCTAACACACTGGGCATAGAGTCTGCTTAAGATTCTCTCTTCCTGTCTTTCTGCCCCTCCCCCCTCTAAAAAAAAAATAAGAAAACCTCACTACATAGCCGGTTTTGTTTTTTTTTTCCCCTCACTTTGCCTGATACCAAAAATTTGGGAACCATTTCCCTAGAAGTGGTAATCTGTGGATGTGGTTACTTTTTAAGTGAACATCATCAGTAGTATGTTACTTGTATATGTTCTCTGCATTTTAGTTAGCCTATGAGTATACAGCAACAATATTTTTTTAAAGCAAGTATACGAAAATTGTGGAGAAAAGTCGTATTATTATAAGACACAAAAAGACAAGATTTCTTGCTTTGTTTATACACTTTTTTGAGCAGTCGATTTTGTTATCACTGTAATAATCATTTTAAATGCCTTTTCATACTATTCTATAACTCTATACTAAGAGGTTAAAAAAGGCAGAATTAACCAGTAATTTGTGAGACTGTATAGTGCACAAAGGCTTCCCGCCTAGGGATAAGTGAGGGCTCAAGTTCAAGCTCTGCACGCAGGACCGTATATACTTAGGGAAGGTTATCTTTTCCTAACTCACAAAGGTCTTTCAGCTGGCCAAACTATGCACCTCCTTTAAGGAGCATTTGTATCTAGTCAGTAAAATGTATTACAGTAGCAGGGCGCCTGGGTGGCTCAGTTGGTTAAGCGACTGCCTTCGGCTCAGGTCATGATCCTGGAGTCCCTGGATCGAGTCCTGCATCGGGCTCCCTGCTCGGCAGGGAGTCTGCTTTGCCCTCTGACCCTATCCCCTCTCATTCTCTCTCTCTCAAATAAATAAATAAATAAATCTTTAAAAAAAAAAATGTATTACAGTAGCAGCAGCCCTAATAACATTTTTTAAACCCAAGAAAAGACTAAAATTTGAAGTATTTTAAAGTCAGCGGAAATGTCATCTATAGTCACATTTTATTCAAGATTTTAAATTCTAAATCATAACTATGACAATCCTGTCCTTTGCTATTCAAACGGTAGACACTGGAATCATCTGGGAAACTGTGAGAAATGCAGTTTCTTAGGCCCCATCCCAGACCTACTAAAAATAAAGGCTGCATTTTTAACAAGATCTCCAGGTGATTCTTACATACATTCAAGTCTGAGAAACCGTGACCTAGACTAGTACAGACAGCAATCCTTGGGTCCCGTGTGGCCTGGAGAGCTTCAAGAAACAGCCAACAATCTAATTCAAGTGCTCCCTCATTTATTATACTGACCTACCGATACAGCAGCTACTACCTTGTAGTTACCGACTCCTCAGCATAGTAAATACATACTTGGATTTTGTTGTGACAAATAATTTTTATGCATATGTTCTAAATCCAATCATGCACTAGATGGCCTAATTACTGACTTAAAATGTCTTTTATATTCACCCTTTAGTGAACTCAAATTTTCCTTTAGAAATATTTCAAATGAGTCCTCTTTAGTCTATTTTGAATACACACATACACACACATACACACGAGAAATTAACAGTCTTCAATCATCTTTACCCAAAAGCACAGTAGTACTTTAAGGAAAAATTTTATCACATGAAGGAAAAATCACTCTTATAGAAGGATTATGTTCCTAAAATAGAAATTTAAAATAAAATATTACAATTTGATAATGAAAGGCTTTAATTGTAATATCATTGGCAGGTGTTTAGTTTTTTAGTTTTTTTTTTTTAGTTTCCTAAGTTTAACTAAACACTAAAAATACTTGGACATTTTAAAACTAAATAGCAAGCATTTTTTTTTAAAGATTTTATTTATTTATTTGACAGAGAGAGACACAGCGAGAGAAGGAACACAAGCAGGGAGAGTGGGAGAGGGAGAAGCAGGCTTCCTGCGGAGCAGGGAGCCCGAAGCAGGGCTCGATCCCAGGACCCCAGGATCATGACCCGAGCCGAAGGCAGAAGAGCAAACAACTGAGCCACCCAGGCACCCCAATAGCAAGCATTTAAAATACCAGAATATTCAGCTAATGGGTCTATTTAAAAATAATCAAAAAGATATTTTAACTATGGGGCTTAAAAATGCACCCTATTTTATCATTTATGGTAACATACTATAGTATCTCTTTATTATTGAAATATAATACACATACAATGTTATATTAGTTTCAGGTGCACAACCTAGTGATTCAACAAGTCTTTACATCACTCAATGTTCACCACAATAAGTGTAGTTACCATCTGTCACCATACAACATTATTACAATTTTATTGATATACTCTATGTTGTTCTTTTCATGTCTATGACTAATTTATTTTATAACTGGAACTTTGTACCTCTTAATCCTCCTTCATCTACTTCACCGATCCCCCTTCCAACCTCCCCTCTGGCAACCAGCAGTTTGTTTTCTATATTCACAAGTCTGTTTATGTTGTTGTTTACTGTTGTTGTTTTAAGATTCCACATATAATTGAAATCACATAATATTTGTCTTCTGACTTATTTCACTAAGCACAATTAATACCTCTAGGTCCATCCATGTTGTTGCAACTGGCAAGATTTCATTCATTTTTATAGATTAGTAATATTCCATGTGTGTTTTCATGCATGCATGCATACACATACACAGTACATCTTCTTATTCCATTCATCTACCAATGGGCACTTGGGTGCTTCTGTATCTCGGCTATTGTAAATAATGCTACAATAAAATAATTCATTTTCTTTGGGTAAATAGCCAGTGGTGAAATTACCGGATCATATGGTATTTGTTTTTACTTTTTAAAGAAATTCCATACTATTTTCGACAGTGGTTGTACCTTCCCACCAACAGGGCACAAGGGTTCCCTTTTCTCCACATCCCTGCCAACACTTGTTATTTGTCTTTTGAATACTAGCCATTCTAACAGGTGTGAGGTGATAACCACTGTGGTTTTTGACTTGCATTTCCCTGATGATTAAAGATATTGAGCATCTTTTTTTTTTTAAGATTTTTATTTATTTGAGAGAGAGAATGAGATAGAGAGAGAGAGAGCATGAGAGGGGGAGGGTCAGAGGGAGAAGCAGATTCCCCGCTGAGCAGGGAGCCCGATGCGGGACTCGATCCCGGGACTCCAGGATCATGACCTGAGCCGAAGGCAGTCGCTTAACCAACTGAGCCACCTAGGCGCCCGAGCATCTTTTCATGTGTCTGTTGGTCATCTGTATGTCTTCTTTGGAAAATGTCTATTCAAGTCTTCTGCTTTTTTAAATCAGATTATTTGTTTTGTTTGGTATTCAGTTGTATAAATTCTTCATATATTTTGGATATTAACCCCTTATTGGATATATCTTTTGCAAATGCTTTCTTCCATTCACTAGGTTGCCTTTATCTTGTTGAAGGTTTTCTTCATTGTACAAAAGCTTTTTACTTTGCTGTAGTCCCAATAGTTCATTTTTGCTTTTCTTTTCCTTACCTGAGGATACGTATCCATAAATATGTTGCTAAGGCTGATGTCCAAGAGATTATAATACCTATGTTTTCTTCTAAGAGTTTTATGGTTTCAGTTCTCACGTTCAGGTCTTTAATCCACTTTGAGTTTACTTTTGTGTATGGTTTAAGAAAGCAGACCAATTTCATTCTTTCACATGTAGCTGTCTGGTTTTCCCAACACCATTTATTGACAAGAATTTCTTTTCCTCATTATATATTCTTGCCTCCTTTTTGTAGACTGACCATATAAACATGGATTTATTTCTAGGGTCTTTACCCGATTCCATTGATCTATCTGCCTATTTTTGTCCAAGTACCATACTGTTTTGATTACTATAGCTTTGTTGTCTATATATCTTGACTTCTGGGATTGTGACACCTCCAGCTTTGATCTTTCTCAAGATTGCTTTGGCTCTTCAAGGTCTTTGTGGCTCCATATAAATTTTAGGACTATGTGTTCTAGTTCCATGAAATGCTATTGGTGTTTTGATAGAGACTATGTTGAATCCATAGATTGCTTTTGGTAGTATGGACATTTAAATGATAGTAATTCTTCCAATCTATGAACATGGTATATCTTTCCATTTGTGTCATTTTCAATTTCTTTAACCAATGTCTTACAGTTTTCAGAATATAAGCCTTTCACCTCGTTGGATGAATTTATTCCCAGGTATTTTATTCTTTTTGGTACAATTGTAAATGGGACTGTTTTCTTAATTTCTCTTTCTGCTACTTCGTTATTAGTGTATAGAAATGCAACAGACTCCTATACATTAATTTTGTATCCTGCAACTTTACTGAATTCATTTATCAGTTCTAGTAGCTTTTTGGTGGAGTCTTTAGGGATTTCTATATATGTATCATCATGTCATCTGCAAATAGTGACAGTTTTACTTCTTTCTTACCAGTCTAGATACCTTTTATTTCTTAATTCTTCTAATCCATGAGCATGGTATATCTTTCCATTTGTTTTTGTCACCTTCAATTTCTTTCATCAATATCTTATAGTTTCCAGAGTAAAGGTCTTTCACCTCATCAGTTAAGTTTATTCCTAGGTATTTCATTATTTTTTGGTGCAATTCTAAATGAAATTTTTAAAATATATTTTTTAATTGAAGTATGGGTGACACACAATGTTACATGGTTTCAGATGTACTGTACAGTGACTCAACAAGTCTATACATTATGCCATACTTACAAAGGTAGCTACTATCTGTCACCATACAACACTACTATACCATTGACCATATTTCCTAAGTTGTACTTTTTATACCCACAACTTACTTATTCCATAACTGGAAGCCTGTATCTCTCCCCTACCCTTCATCCATTTTGCCCATCCTCCTACCTCCTCCCCTCTAGCAACCATCAGTTTGTCCTCTGTATTTATGGGTCTGTTTCTGTTTTTGTTTATTTATTTTGTTCAATGGAATTGTTTTCTTCATTTTTCTTTCTGCTACTTTATTATTAGCATATAGAAAAGCAACAGATTTCTGTATATTAATTTAGTACCCATAGTATGGTATTTTAAGTAACAATTTTAATAGTTTTTCCTCTTGATTTGCTTTTGTTAATTCCTAATTATACATTATATTTGAAGATTTGTATCTACCAGTAGCAGTATGTCAAACTGCTTTTTGGGGGTGCCTGGGTGACTCAGTTGGTTAAGCACTGGACTCTTGATCTCAGCTCAGGTCTTGATCTCAGGGTCATAAGTTCAAGCCCTGCATTGGGCTCCACACTGGGTGTGAAACCTACTTAAAAAACAAACAAACAAACAAACAGAAAACTCTGCTTTTTGCTAAGAAAAATTTTAACATTATAAGGTATAACAAGCCTTTATTGTGTGAGGTAGGTGCTGACCCAGTACCACTGTTTTCTCCTTTCCAACTTCATATTGTAAAACAGTACACAAAAATACTTTTAAAGAAAATATACTCTTATATATCCCTTGTCTTGGTCTTCAGGCTGCTGTAACAAATACCACAGACTGGGTAGCTTATCAACAATAGAAATTTATTTTTCACAGTTCTGGAGACTGTGAAATCCAAGATCCAAGCACCATGATGGTGGTGTTCTGGTGAATGCTTTCTTCCTAGTTCATTGCCAGAGTCTCACAGGGCAGCCACTGTGTTCTCGCAGCATGGAAGGGGTTAGGAAGATGTATGAGGTCTCTTTTAAAAAAAGCATTAATCCCATTCATGAGGGCTCCACCCTCATACCGAAACACCTCCCAAAAGCCTCATCTCCTAATACCTCACATCAGATATTAGAATTTCAACATATGAATGAAGGAGAGGGAAGAAACAAACATTCAGACCATAGCACCCATCGCTCAACTTCAACAATTATCAACTCATGACTGACCATGTCTCCATTCTACCCCCATGTATTAACTCTCATTACCCCCATTCCAGTTATTGTAGAGCAAATCTGAGATACACGCTCAACTATTTAAGACAAAATTATACATCTTTAAAAGACAAATACTCCTCTATTAAACATACCCAAAGTATCATCCACTGTCTTACACACATAATTGAATAATAATTCCTTAATACAATCAAATATCCAGTCAGTTCAAAGTTCTTTACTGAAGCACTGAAAGAATGAAATCACCTTATAATATTTTAGCAAAATCTCTTGTTTAAACTGTCCAAGTATTTTATAAGCACAAATAAGGCCAATAAGAGCTTATTTACATTTTTTAAATTACATATAATACACTAAAATTAAAGTTACTTCTCTTTTATTTTTAAAAAATTGTCTCTTTGAGTAATATAAATATTATATAGTTCTTACCCAAATTCTAATTCCCTCAACATGGCTAAGTCTAGAGTAGAAACATTATGGCTGATGGCTCTTTTATTTTTTTAAGTAGGCTCCATGCCCAAGTGGGGCTTGAACTCACAACCCTGAGATCAAGAGTCATGCGCTCCACTGACTGGCCAGCCAGGTGCCCCTGATGGCTATTTTAAAAAACAGTAAACCATATAAACCAAATTTGACCAAATTTAATATTTGGATTTTTTTTTTTTAATTTTCCCTATAGGGGATTGAAAATGGAGGAAACTGTTGTTAACTCAGACTGTACCTGAATTACAATCAACTAGGCACAAAATGGGTTTATCCCTAACACCATTCTAAGTAGGAAAACCCCTCTTATCTGTGTTCTTAAGGTCTCAAATTACAAAGATCCTAAGGCAGTGATTCTCAAACTTAGCTTGCATCAGAATTACTAGGAGGGCCTGTTGAAACAGATTGCTGGCCCTACTCCCAGAGTTTCTGTTTTAGTGGGCATGGGTAAGAGCCTGATAATTTAGATTTGTAAAAAGTTCCCAGGTGACAATGCTGCTGGTCTGAAGCCCACAATTTGAGAATCACTGATCTAAATTTTCGAAATCTTGCACATCTGTATAATTTGGCATCTGTTAATCCCCACAAAACAAAGAACACAGATTTTGGAATAAGACAGGGGTGGGTTCAAGTCTCAGCTCTTCCCCCTTGCTAGTTACAAATTTGGGGGGGTAAGTGAACATTTTTAAAACCTGAGTTTCATCTACAAAGTAACTAAGTTCCAACCTTTCCAGTAAGAAGAAACTTTTTTATTGGTTGCCCTCAGGGCACTTTGGAATATCACCTATTAATCTGCAGTCAGGGTTTAGTGTAGGAGGGTGACATTTATTAACTTCTCTTTGCATAAGAGTTTTATGACAAAAATCAGCCTGTCCTAGCTGTCCCAAACAGTTGGAAGCTATCTCTGGACTCACTTGGCTTCTGACATTCAATCTGATGAAACATGAACCTTAGCACTCTCCAAGTTCCGCCTTTTCTGATATACTTATGTCACTATTTTACAGTTCCAAACCTCAATTTATCTTGGTCTGAGACTTTTCTCTACAAATTAACCCAGTTCATTACCAAGTTAATTCACTGTTGCACTTTTTTAAATCATGGCTTCTATGAATAAATACGTAGTATGTATTTAGTATAACAAGCTGAACCCAGTTAATTTCACATTCCTTACTTTTTAAAGATTTATTTACTTCAGAGAGAGAGAGAGAGAAAGGGAGGGCATGAGCAGGAGGGGTAGAGGGAGAGAGATGAAAATAGAATTTTTATCCTAAAAGAATATAAAACTCTAGGAGAGAGTCTAGATTTCACATCACAGAATACTAGTCTTGGGATAATCAAATACAATATTACTGTAGAACATTCAAAGCAAATTTTAGATAGAGTGAACTCAAACTTGCTGGGGTATGTATTATCTCCTAAAAGGCCATATAAATTTATTAGCTATCAAATATGAGAATTTTATGTGTTTGCATTGCTTATTAAACATAATCTGGTGGGAAAACAGCAAAGAAAACTGCTCACAACAGTACAGCAGCTGATACATATAACTACATTAGAAGGTAAGCCTGTGTCATTAGAGTAATGGTTATACGTACTTATTACTTCATTACAGTGAAGATTAATCTGCTTCCAACTATACATTGATGCCAGAAGGACCTAGATGAAAGCTCACAAATTGCAATAATAAAAAAACTTCTCAGAGGGACCAAAAATGCTACTATTTTAAAAAAAGATTTATTTCTTTTAAAGAGAGAGAGTGCCCATGCGTGCGGGGGAGGGGGGGATCTCAAGGAGACTCCCCACTGTGCACAGATCCAGATGCAGGGCTCAATCCCAGGACCCTGAGATCATGACCTGAGCCGAAATCAAGGGTCGGATGCTTAATGACTGAGCCACCCAGGCACCCCCCCTTTTTTTTTTATTTCATTCAGTGCAATGTAGTCATTTGTAAAGGACAGTAGAAATTACATACAGCACAAGAGAAAGGGCTGAGCTTTGGAATATGATGGAGATGGGTTCAAGCCTCAGCTGTTTTTCTTTGTCAGTTATACAACTTTGAGAGCAAGTGGTCAAATCCCAAAACCCAAGTTTAATTTGCAAAATTTAGATAATTCCCCCAATCTTTTGGATCATTTTGAAGACTGAATTAAATTTACACTGAAACTTATCTGTGGCACAAAGAAAGCACTCAGTAAGTGGCAGTTAATACTTACTTCATTAATAAACAATAAAGCTAACTTTTGAAAATCTGCCCTGAATCTACTTCAATAAAAATAATTCAAACTATTTGTATTTCAAAGATTTCTAAAGGATTTAATACATCTCTGATGTTACTCCTAACAGAATTTTCAGAAAGAGTTTTCAGTTCACAAGATTTTGTGGTTATTTTTATCATTAAAAATAAATTGTAGGGGGCGCCTGGGTGGCTCAGTTGGTAGAGTGTCTGTCTTCAGCTTGGGTCATGATCCCAGAGTCCCGGGATCGAGCCCTACATCGGGCTCCCTGCTCAGCGGAGAGTCTGCTTTCCCTCTCCTCCTGCTCATGTGCTCGTGCATGCTCTTTCTCTCTCTCTCTCTCAAATAAATAAATAAAATCTTCAAAAAATAAATAAAAATAAATTGTAGAAAATTTAAGAAAAATAGATGTTACTTCTTTATACTGTGTTTAGTTTTATCAATGTTAGACCATAATTGTATTTTTTAATATCACAAAGACATTTCATGATGGATATAAGGAGATATACTTATTAGGATATTAAGCAAGTATACCCATAAGTACATGAACCTACATATGGATATATGGGGGTATCTAAAACATAAGTGGATATAAGTAGATTTACCTAAAATAACGATGAAATCTTAGAAACTCTTCTTATAGACAAAAATAAACTTTTTCATTAAAAGTTTTAATTTTAACCTTCATAATACAAGTATATATGCTTTCTATACAATATATCCCCCATAAAAACTGTATCTGAGAGGCACCTGGGTGGCTCAGTCGGTTAAGCATCTGCCTTCAGCTCAGGTCATGATCCCAGGGTCCTGGGATGGAGTCCTGCGTCGGACTCCTTGCTCAGCAGGGAGTCTGCTTCTCCCTCTGCCTGCTCTGCCTGCCCCTCTCCCCACTTGTGGTCTCTCTCTGACAAATAAATAAAATCTTTAAAAACAACAACAACAAAAAACTTCCTGAGTTAATGTATAAATAGTATGTTTAGATGATAAAATACATTTCTCCATTTAGACTCTACTAACAGCCAATCACTATAATCTCTGCCTACCTATATATGAGTGACTGATTCCTCAAGCTCTGGGTCTGGCAAGCCATTTACCCAAGCTACAGCCAATAGAATATGACACCACACCCTAGTGAAAAGCAACCCATTAAAGGTTGAACAGAAGATAAACTAAGGGTCTCAGTGATAATTAGTGTGAGAACTCTGCTTTCTGGTCACCCCAGATTGAATGGGGAGTGACCAATTTGATCCACTATGGGAATTCTGAATGTGAAATAAGAGAGAAGCTAACATGAGTGAAGAAAAACAGAATCAGTAAAAACAGAAAAGGAGAGTAAGAAACAGACACAGAGAAGCTGAGTCTCCAGTATTCCCTTCTTTATTCAACAAATATTTACTAAACACAAGCAGTGGGTTACATGCCAGTGTGTTAGGACAATTACAGCAAGTGCCACTAAGAGAAGGCACCATTTCTAAGTGAATAAGATAAATGGGGCATCAGGACTGCTGTCAGGTCAATAGGCTTCCCAAGTAAACAGCAACCTCAATACTTGTCAACTTCCAACTACAGATGGGAAAAAAGAATGCAAAATGTGAACAAAGAAGTTTCAAAGAGATTGCATACCCATGTCTAGTCCCATTCATAACCCCTCAAAACTTCGCCGTTAAAAGTGGGACCAATGTGATCCTGACCCATATCAGCTTTTCACTGTAAGGGTAAGGGGGGTGGGGGGGAGGACTACAGTATATGTACAACATTATACTTCCCAAAGAATATTAGCACTATCAAAATTTTCTGCATTAACAAAATATCCTCAGGGTGCAATTCTGAATACCAGACAGGGCTGCAAATGAGAGGGTTAATAAAAAGACATCCCAAAACTGTTTAAGGGACTTAATCACAGGGATTGCCTTGGCAAAATTTAAAAATAGGTTATGATAGGTTATTTATCTTTGGTACCCACAGCCCACCTTTGCTACAAGCCCCAGCCTATCCCACTGTGTTCTCTTCCCTATCAAAGACTCTAAGAAAAGAATTTGGTATCAGTGATTTGAATCTTAATGTAGTAATAAGTCAAACATGTTCTCTTCCAGGCTTATTTACATTTATGGCCTTCTAACAGGTAAATGAAAGGCACTGTTGACTATTAACTGATTTTAAGCATCAGTGAATGAGTGTTGACAGAGGTATCCAAGAGAGAAGAGTTAATATTTCCTGAAATTACTACTGAACAGAATCTGTCAATTTATTACCTGAAAATTAAAGATGGTATAATTTTTTTAAATGACAGTTGTTTTAAAGACATATTTATAAAGGAAAATAAATTAAATGGTGTGCTTAGTCTACCCAACCTCCTACACTTTAAAAACTTACACAATGATTCAAGGTTTGATTAGTAAAGTGTATGTAAAATTCAATAACACTAAAAAGCGACAATTTAGTATACTGAATGATTTATCACCACATGACCCAAAAAACAATTACAAAATGAACATGTGAATATCTGTTTAAATGAACTATCAGTAAGTTGTAAGTTATATCTAATATTGCTATGCTTGGTTCTATACTGCCAGGGTTTGGCAATTTAGGTTTTAATAGTATATTTACACAAAATTTACAGCTGAATTCTACCACAAATCAATTCTTTTTATTGTAAATTAGTTACTGATTTCATAAATTAATATTGATCATTTGATTATTGTTTATAATTTAGTGTAGTTCAACAACTGCTCAATATCTTTTGGAAGCTACATCTAGGAAGCATACATTTAATTCAATTCCACAAATGCTTCTGTGTACCTACATCATGTCTTAGACACATTATACATTAAAATAAAGCTACACTGACAGCTAAATAGCCATGTTAATTATAAGCTTCCATTTACTGGCACTTAAAGCTCCTCAAAATAACTCCTCTTGGATCTAGAATATTTTACTCTCTTCTCATCTGCAAGATTATAGTTAAGGTTAAGTTTCACTAAGTTATCTAATTTCACATTTCAGGGACTTATCAAACCTTTAAACATTATATGATCTTACAGCGAGGACCTGTTAGGGGCCACTCTACCTTAAAATGAAAGAAATTGCTTCTTTTCCTAAATTAAAAATGTATTTAATTTTTGGGATTCAAACTAGTCATGACACTGTACTAATTAAATTAGAAATCCTAAGCAACATGAGAAATTGAATATATATTATTTCTTATACATATAACATGATTATGTGTTAATATATGAGGCATCTAAGTACACTTTAATGCATGTTTATTTGGAAAACTGCTCTCTGAAATACAGTTATTCTTTTTCTAGAAGGTGAAAATTGCTCCATATAGTTTGCAAACTTTTCCACTCACTTAGCTATTTTGTTACTTTAATTCTGAATGATAACATCTGACTAAAATTTGAATATTCACTAAAAGTTTTATTAGCTCAATAGCTTTAGAAAACTTACTAAAAAGCTGGGTGTCAGCTAGTGGAGGAGAAAATTCTATGCAAATATTTTATGCAACACAACTC
The DNA here is from genome assembly GCF_029215605.1 of Mirounga angustirostris. Lineage (NCBI taxonomy): Eukaryota > Metazoa > Chordata > Mammalia > Carnivora > Phocidae > Mirounga > Mirounga angustirostris. The sequence goes on along the minus strand of NW_026991709.1, from coordinate 136,603,520 downwards.
AGAAACTGACTGTTTTTGTTATGCCTATTTCTCAGATATTTGAAAATTAGTCCTCAAAGTGTAATTAATGACTGTTATCCTTAATAGGGAATCTCAGCACACCAAAATAGTGCTTTGATTGAGGCCAAAATCTTTGCAGTTTTGGTCAAAACCACAGAGCCCTGAACGGTCTGCACATGATAGGCATTCACTAAACATTTGGTGAATAGATCTAATTAAACTCCAAGACCCCAGTTAAAGTTAACAGGCAGAATCAGAATTAATCACACCTCCTTAATTTAGGACTCTTTCATATGTATCATTTATTAACTTTTTACGATTATATTTTTAAAAAAAGCAATGAGGAAGGGCACCTGGTGGCTTAGTTGGTTGAGTATCTAACTCTTGACTCTTGGTTTCAGCTCAGATCATGATCTCATGGGTCCTGGGGATCAGGCCATGTGGGGCTCCATGCTCAGCAGTGAGTCTGCTTGAGATTCTCTCCCTCTGTCCCCTCCCCCCCACTCACAGGCACTCACTCACTCACACTTTCTCTCTCAAATAAATAAATATTTTTCAAAAAGCAATGGGGAAGGGACGCCTGGGTGGCTCAGTTGGTTAAGCGTCTGCCTTCGGCTCAGGTCATGATCCCAGGGTCCTGGGATCGAGTCCCGCATCGGGCTCCCTGCTCTGCGGGGAGCCTGCTTCTCCCTCTGCCTCTGCCTCTCTCTCTCTCTCTATCTCTCATGAATAAATAAATAAAATCTTTAAAAAAAAAAAAAAAGCAATGGGGAAAACAATTACTTCTGCAATGACTAATTTTTTAAAGAAATATGCTGATTCTGGGAAAAGTAAGCAGAGGTTTTGGTTCCAGTTTTAGATGGGTTGGATAATCTATGACGTTTACACAGTGAACACCAATATGTAGATACAAATGTTGACCTTTGAAGCCTGCAGGAAATCATAACTCCCTGAAACCTACACCATCAATTATCAAATGAAAATCTTATTATCAGTAGGTCTAGCTTCTGGCAGTAGCCAATCTTTGAAAATATAAGTCAGCATGAATTTGAAAAGGATACTGTGTGAATACAATAGTTTTACATGTCAATGCGAAATAATGAATGCTTCTGATACATTTTTTAGTTTTGTATTTAATACAGCTTATTAAAAAACTAATTTTATTCCCCCTCTGTATTACTATTCTTCTAGTGTACAGCTGCCAACCATAGTTAAATATGATTAGGCCTCATGCTGAGTTAATCAATCTGATAATGTCAGACATTATTAAGAAAGCATACATGATATGGTCACAATGTCTACTATCAAAAGCATGTACACCAAAGCCTTTGTTTCCCAGAAATTGCAACCGCTTAAATTAGCTCAGTTTTATTTTGTTTTGTTTTAAAGAATAAAAGAAAAAAAAAAACAACACCTTTTTTTATCTCTTCCTTAGGCAGGTACAAAAGATTATTGTTAAAATATTAATACTATGATGAACTATTTCTTTTGCCTTATCAATCCTTGTTTATATATAATGAAATAATCCCAAAATCACAATCATGATTAGAAAAACAAAAGCATAAATGTCCACAAGGTAATATCATATTCCAAAATAGTATCTTGAGGTAACTTTCTATTTTATTTTTGTTCATAATGATTAAAGACCTCACAACACAACCCACTCTACTTGTGATTTTTATAGCTTTGCTGCACTCAAGCTTAATTCTGAGCAATCAAAGGAAAAAGCAGCATGATCATTTGAACACACAGGACTGTATCATAATTCCACTAGAAACAAGATTCATACATTTTAGAAGGCAGAAAGCATTTTGAAATACATTATTTTTACAGACTTTCCACCTTTTTTTCTTTCTGAGGTCACAAAAAGATTCAAAGAAGGTAATGGAAGGGAGTTCTATGCTAAGGACAATTAACCTCTCCTTAGTTTATATATTAATTTTTTCAGTTAAAAATTATTTTTAACAGGGCGCCTGGGTGGCTCAGTCAGTTAAGCATCTGCGTTTGGCTGGGGTTGATCTCAGGGTCCTGGGATGGAGCCCCATGTCAGGCTCCCTGCTCAGTGGGGAGCCTGCTTCTCCCTCACCCTCTACCTGCTGCTCCCCTCACTTGTGCTCTCTTGCTCTGTCAAATAAATAAAATCTTTTTTAAAAAATTATTTTTAGCTTACTCCAAAGCAACCTTTCATGGAACTACAATTCTAAGAAATGGGTTGTAATTTACTGTATGAATCTTAGGGGAAAAAACTAGGAGGTAGGTAACTTACTGGAGAAGCTGTCTAGAGAAAGTAATTGAAAATCATAGAGCCTCTCCACCAACCTACGCACATGCCGGACAGCAGTCTTACTTTCACTGGCATCACAAGGCAGATAAAAAGAGACAGAAATTGTACAATAGAACAAAAATAAGCTTATCTCTACTTTTCTCCCCCATACCATGTCTTATCAATCTACAAAGCCCACAGAATCTTTTAGTAAGTCCCTTAAGTGACATCCTCTCTGATGTGGTCTGTGGAGACCAGATGGGATGAAGGAAAGCATCCTTTTTTTTTTTTTTTAAGATTTTATTTATTTATTTGACAGAGAGAGAGACAGCGAGAGAGGGAACACAAGCAGGGGGGGAGTGGAAGAGGGAGAAGCAGGCTTCCCAAGGAACAGGGGGCCTGATGCGGGGCTCAATCCCAGGACCCTGGGATCATGACCTGAGCCGAAGGCAGATGCTTAACTGACTGAGCTACCCAGGTGCCCCAGAAGTAAGCATTCTGAACAGAAAACGGCTCAAATTCAGATTTTTCATGAAACCAGATCTGCTGGGCAACATACTCTTCTCAAATACAAACTCAGTCTTCCAGACACTGTGACAGAAGAGACTAGGAGTCACACATGCTGCCTTCTCAGCCTAACACACTTCCTTCCCCCATGTGGCCTACTGAACTTAAGCTGCAAAGGTGTTTATTCAAAGATAATTTCTTTCTTGCCACTCCTCCTTATACCCTGTGTGATAGTACTTTCAAAGTAGCCTAAATATTTCTTTCAGAGTCTTTCTCACTATGACAATTAAATAAACTGAGAGTAGTAGTTGTCCTTTTCCTTTAGAATGTGGGCATCAACAATGGTTGCACTGTTCATTCCTATAGTTCCCTTGCCTGGCACAGTGCTTTGCACACTGTAGGCACTCAGCTGTTGCCTAAAGGGCAATATTAACATCTTAATCACAAGGTTATTTTGAGGATCAGATGAAACAATCCACATAAAGCTCAGGTTCTACCTAGCACTCAATATAAGTTATCAATTATTAATATTTTATATAAGAGCTTATAAAATAAGAGCAATTAGGCAATATTTATTAAAACTGTTCAAAAACTAGACATTGACACAGCTCCACTCCATTTATTAACTCCACAGCATTTATTGTAAAAAAGAGAGAGAGAGGGAGGGAGGGAGCTATGCAGGAAACTTATAAACAAAAATACTCAGTGCATCCAGCAAAGGAAACAGTCAACAAAACCGAAAGACAACCGACAGAGTGGGAGAAGATATTTGCAAATGACATATCACATAAAGGGCTAGTATCCAAAATCTATAAAGAACTCATCAAACTCAACACCCAAAAAACAAATAACCCAATCAAGAAATGGGCAGAAGACATGAACAGACATTTTTCCAAAGAAGACATCCAAATGGCCAACAGATACATGAAAAAGTGCTCAACATCGCTCGGCATCAGGGAAATCCAAATCAAAACTTCAATGAGATACCACCTCACACCAGTCAGAATGGCTAAAATTAACAAGTCAGGAAATGACAGAGGCTGGCAAGGATGCAGAGAAAGGGGAACCCTCCTACACTGTTGGTGGGAATGCAAGCTGGTGCAGCCACACTCTGGAAAACAATATGGAGGTTCCTCAAAAATTTGAAAATAGAGCTACTGTACAACCCAGCAATTGCACTACTGGGTATTTACCTCAAAGATACAAATGTAGTGTTCCAAAGGGATACGTGCACCCCAATGTTTATTTCAGCAATGTCCACAATAGTCAAACTATGGAAAGAGCCAAGATGTCCATCAACAGATGAATGGATAAAGAAGATATGGTGTATATATACAATGGAATATACTGCAGCCATCAAAAAAACCAAAATCTTGCCATTTGCAATGACGTGGATGGAACTAGAGGGTATTATGCTAAGCGAAATAAGTCAGCCAGAGAAAAGACATGTATCATATGATCTCACTGATATGAGGAATTCTTAATCTCAGGAAACAAACTGAGGGTTGCTGAAGTGGTGGGGGGTGGGAGGGATGGGGTGACTGGGTGATAGACATTGGGGAGGGTATGTGCTATGGTGAGTGCTGTGAATTGTGTAAGACTGATGAATCACAGACCTGTACCTCTGAAACAAATAATACATTCTATATTAAAAAAAAAAAAAAAAGATAGTAGGAAGGGAAAAATGAAGGGGGGGAATCGGAGGGGGAGACAAACCATGAGAGACTATGGACTCTGAGAAACAAACTGAGGGTTCTAGAGGGGAGGGGGTTGGGGGGATGGGTTAGCCAGGTGATGGGTATTAAAGAGGACACATATTGGGCGCCTGGGTGGCTCAGATGGTTAAGCGTCTGCCTTCAGCTCAGGTCATGATCTCAGGGTCCTGGGATCGAGTCCCGCATCGGGCTCCCTGCTCCTTGGGAGCCTGCTTCTCCCTCTGCCTCTCTCTCTCTCTCTCTCTGTCTCTCATGAATAAATAAATAAATAAATAAAAAGAATGTATTTAAAAAATAAATAAATAAATAAAAAATAAATAAAGAGGACACATATTGAATGGAGCACTGGGTGTTTTATGCAAACAATGAATCATGGAACACTGCACCAAAAACTAATGATGTAATGTATGGTGATTAACATAACATAATAAAATAAAATTTAAAAAAAATTTAGTGCATCAATTTAAAAAGTAAAGAATTCTAGTAATAAAGGATAAATGATAGAACATACAGATAAGGAACTATGTGGACAGTGAAAAATCATTCTTTATGAATCTAGGTATTTTCTCAACAAAGAGTTTTTATAACTTAAATACAAAATACTAATTTTTTGTATTCACAGACTGCCTTTGGTTTTAAACATAATCCAGAATGATCAGAAATCAGCACCAGATACAGGAAGAGATAATACAGCAGCATAGCAATTTGCTACTACTATACTTTTAAAAAAATAATTTTTAAAACAACAGTCCTGTACTATATATTTGACACCCCTTCTTTTACCAATAGCACCTTTTTTTTTTTTGCATTGCAGCAAAGGGTTTCTGCACAAGAATGATTCAATTACTAAGAAGAGTCAAATCTGTTAACATCTGAGTAATTTTTAAATAACATATACTACATCAACTTCAAATGAAAATAGTCCTGGAAAAGTGGGAGAATGATTCCTAATTCAACAATTTTAAAAGTTCAGTCACTTATTCCATGATGCTTTAAAATTATTATACTGATATTTATATTATAAAATTGTTGTATTATCTATCTTTGATAGTTAATTTTATGTGTCACAGCTTGACTAGGCTGGTGGGGAGAGGTTACCTGACATCTGGTCAAACAGTACTCTGAGCGTGTCTCGCGGTGTTTCTGAATGAAATTAACATTTGCATCAAAGACTGAGTAAAGCACATTGCCCTCCATAATGTGGGTGGCCCTCAACCAATCAGTTCAAGGTCCAAATAGAACAAAAAGGCTGGCCTTCCCTGGAATAAGAGAGAAGTCCTCATGTCTGAGCACTTGAGCCAAGACATCAGTCTTTTCTTGCCAACTTTGGGTTCCCAGTCAACTCAAACTGAAACATCAGCTTTTCTTGAGTCTTAAGTTTGTCAGCTTTTGGACTGAACCACCTGCCATCAGCTCTCATGATTCTTAGGCCTCTGGACTCAGATTGGAACCACATCATCGGCTCTCCTGGATCTCCAGTGTGTATAGCGCGTATCTTGGGACTTCTGAGCCTCCATAATCACATGAGACAATCCCTTATAATAAATCTCTTTCTCTCTCCATAAATACATCCTGTTGGTTCTGTTTCTCAGGAGAACCCTAATACATCACACCCATTTCAAAACTTTCCCACTCCACACACACACTCCAATATACTCACATTCAATATCCTTTGAAGACCCATCAGAATACAAGCTCCAGAAACTCAAGGTCCATGTTTCCCTTCATTATTGCTATTATCTCTACTTTTGCACGCCTACTACATGGTAAGCACAAGGAATAGAGGAATAAATAAAATAAATCTGGTTCCCTCCAAATTGCTCACAGGTTAGAGAAGATGCAAATAGATCGAATTAGCAACAGCCTGTTAACAAATGGACTATAAATTCAGTTGTCAGGATAATTTCATAAATGTTAGATAACTGTCATTCTTAATCCAGGATGTGTGATTAAAAACCAAATCTGCTCGAGAAAAACAACTGCACACCTAGGAGAAACTATTAAATGAGTTCCTGAAACTGTTACTAAGCATTATAACTAGTAACAAATATCCACACAAATAACTTTCCGACAGAGAGAGCTAGAGCTATCAGAAGCCAGTAATGATGTGTTCACTCAAACCATTTCCTCCTTATTTCTTTTGCCAAGGCATAGCGAGGAAAAGCTCAAAAGACAAAAATACTGGGTTGGTACTTGTATCAGAGCCTGTCCTCTCTGCATATCTGTATGCACTCCACAGTTCCTGGGGGCCAGAATACCTGAACCACACAAAATCTTGTCTAGGAGGAAAACAGAATCAGCCCTGCAGAGAGGTGGGTTAAGCCCCCAATGTGTTTGCAAACCAGATTGAGTGGTTCCCATGACTCCCACGCCTTGGTTTCAGGTTCCTCCTGTAGGTGCGGAGTAACCCAAGCCCATGGGGCTCTTGTTGAAAGAAGTACAGAGACAGCAAGAGACAAGCGCAGCTAAGTCCTATTTACACAAATCTGCCATTCCAGCACATGCCCTGCACCCAAAGGCAATCCTACCACAGTAGACTGAGGGTGGCAGCAGAAGAGGATTCCTGATCCTCACTCCCTGGATGACCTTGTGGTCGGGGGAGCCCTCTAGATAAAAGAAACAAAATCGTCCACTGAAATAAAAATGGCAAAAAGGAAAGGATTCTTGACCACAAGTCAAGGGCCCCAAAAGTAGGGACCTCTCTGGCCCATGGCTGCTGGGATAGTAGCCAGAGAATAAATGCATGAGCCACTCAAGGTCTGCACTTGGACTAGGCATTTCTGCAGTTCCCAGTTAAAAAGAGAAGCTCACACCAAGACTTTCAAGAAATTCCTAGTTCCTAATGTTACTGTGACTCCTATTTCTTGATTCAGAGCTGCTCAGGCCTTGGAAAACATGTTGGTTACTTATAAATAGAATAAAACAATTTCTCCCCTTTTCTACCAGGCCTTTTACCACATTACGTAAGCTGCACATTATTTTCCTTTCTCCACGATTTCTCTCAACTACTGCTTCCACCACCATGGGCTTTCTGCTCTCTGCCGACAAAAGCTCCAGCACAATCTATCCAGCTGTTGCTGCTCCTGCTGCAGTAGCAACTAAAAGCTGTTCTCTGGTGCCCAAAGTAGATGACATTTTCTTAACCAGCCCTTTACCTGACAGAAAAGCATCTTCCTTTTTCTCCCTTGCCCTTGACTCAGCCCTGAAATCTGCTCCTTTTGGATGGTGAGAACTGATCTGAGTAGGCCATGTGCCTTTCCAGGCCAATAAATACAGTTCGGTCACTGAGTGTCATCTACTTTTCTTTATTTGAACGTGTCCCAACAGCAAACACAGTTCCTAAGGCCTTCGGTCTTCAGCCTTTAACTCTACATGCTAACTGTAAGTGGGTTTCAAATGTCCACCTAAAACAAACTTCCTATACGAGACGTGCAAATCCAGCTTCCTTACTATCCAGATCCCTGTTGCCTCCACCACACGTGTTCCTTCCTGGGTGAGAAAGTCCCGGGGGTAGAAGGAGCCACTAGGTACACAAAAACAAAATCATCTACTGGAAGAAGTGGCAAAATGGAATACATTTTTATTTTTGCTGGGCTTCTTGGTTTCTCTGTCCACTTAATCCATGTTCCACACCCAGGTCCCCTTATTTACAGCTCCCACGACAGCTCTCATTTTCAAAGTTTAGGAGAGAACTGCTGCTGGTCTCAGTCACCTCTTCAGTTGAGTCATGCATGTCCTTTTTTTTTTTTTTTTTTTAAAGACATATTTACCTGAGAGAGAGAGAGCATGCACGCAAGAGAAGGGGGGAGAGGGAGAGAAATCCTTAAGCAGACTCCCCACTGAGCATGAGATCATGACCTGTGCCGAAATCAAGAGCCAGATGTTCAACCAACTGAGCCACCCAGAAGCCCCGATCTTGATTCATATCCTGATTTCATCCACCTTTTCTAGACTAAACCCCTTTATCCATGTCTGTACTTCTCTGTATGACTTGGGGAGGGCAGGGATGTAGAATGAGATGGGTACTCTTACTTCTCAGCAGAGCTGAGCTCAGTAGAACTGATCCATTTGCCACCTTCAATGACCTGAATTCCCACCCCCAATCACAAGCACCTTGCAATATTAATCCTCATTCTGTTTTTCTATGTACTTATTTATTGGGGGGGGGGCACACAAGCAGGAACAGAGGCAGAGGCTGAGAAAGTAGCAGACTCTCCACTGAACAGGGAGTCCAATGCGGGCCTCGATCCCAGGACTCTGGAATCATGACCTGAGCCGAAGACAGATGCTTAACCGACTGAGCCACCCAGGCACCCCATCATTCTGCTTTTTATCTTCAATTTTTCCATCTCCCTTGGTTCGTCATCCTTAGCATACAATCTCAAGCCTCTTTAGGTCCTTCAACAAAACTCCTCCTTCAACACTGGGGCCCCAAGATTCTGGTTCTCTCCTTCTTCCCAATACACCTTCAACTACAAGGTAAGTCTACATACAAAGTTGCCCCTTCCTCATCTTGCACTCAATCCTGAACCCATTACAATGGGATTTCTACTCTGCAACACTCCACTGATGCTGTACCTGCTAAGATACCCAAGACCTGTCTCTGAAATGCAATGGACACTTTTTAATCCTTATATAACATGGCATCCATCTCTCTGCTGTATTTCACAAGACTGAAAAATATCTTCTTACTGAAAATTTACTTTCTTGGCTTCTATAATAGTCCTGTAGCCTGGGAAAATTACCCATTCAACTGTGAGCTCAATATCATGAACTGTCACTATATCCCCTGTCTATACTTCTCAATTTTCAGGACAAAGACATTAACTCTACCATGCGTTCATTTGATTTCTGAAGTATATACGAAGCTCAGGATTGACTGGCAAATGTACAGACCATCATTCCATCCCTCTCAGTACTCCAGATTTTATATGTGGATCATACCAAACCATGCATGCTTGGTCCATACAATCATGGTATCTCACATAACTCTTCTTATCAAATCATGCTTTAACATTATGGCCTTGAGTTTCTTTTTTTTTTTTTTTTTTTAGATTTTATTTATTTATTTGAGAGAGAGAGAGAGCACAGCGGGAGGCGGGGGGGAAGCAGAGGGAGAGGGAGAAGCAGACTCCCCACTGAGCAGGAAGCCCGATACAGGACTCGATCCCAGGACCCTGGGATTATGACCTGAGCCAAAGGCAGACGCTTAACTGAATGAGCCACCCAGGCACCCCTATGGCCTTGAGTTTCATTGTGAGATCAAAAAGAAGCCGTCCTATTAAACCTATCACTACATATATTATAGGGAATGTTACTGAAGAAACCATTCCCAACATTTTCCAAAAAGACTCTTTTTGAGGCTCCCACAGAGGGACTCTATTTGAGAATTAAGTCCTAAAAAAGGGTTTCATGTGGTATCCTCACATACAAATTTCACTCACCTCTACTTTTTTTCTCTTTTGTTATATTTAGAGTCAAATTCATGATCCAGTCATAACAGCTGTGGGACCTAAAGACATGAACATCCACTGTTTCTTTCTTCCTAGTTTGGACATTTAATTCTGGTTTGCATTTCCCCCTATAGAGATTGGGAGCAAATGTTAGATCTCTTAGATTTGCATTCTAGCCCCATCTCCCAGAATGTTAAATTTTGGCAAGTTATTTAACTCCTCCTAAGCATCATTTTCTCAAGTGCAAACACAGATAAAAGCAGTATATACATGATACGACTTGTGCTAAGAATTAGACAAGATCACGTGCCTAGCTCAGAGTAAGCGTGCACTTAATACTATTAGTAGTAGCAGTAGTAGTCACCATAAATCCATAAATCCTCTGTGGAATGAGACGGAGTACAAATACACTGTAGTCTGGACCATCCATTCTAGAAACTTTAAAAACAAAACAAAATAAAACAAAAACCCAGGGAGGCTTAGGGCTATCTATTCTAAGGCACCACTAACCTGCTGCTTCACCAAAATTTTACACTAATAAAAAAGGGTAAGAACACTATGACTTTTGTGGTGTATATATTTTTATAAAATCTTACACTGAGTCCAAGATATAAACTATCTATGAACCAAGCTCTATAATAAAAAGTCTTTTAATATTCCTTTTAAGTCTTACCAAAAATACTATAAATATCAAAATGACCAAAATGTTCTTTTAGTAAAGCAATTATGCTCCTTGAAATTAAAGACAGTTATGTTCCAACCATCCTTTTTTTAAAAAACGTATCACAAATTATACCTCTTAAATGAGAGACCCTTCCCCAACTATAGTAATAAAAAACAAAGAAAAGCATCCTCCACTATGCTGACATAACCCTATTATCTTGTTCCAAAAAGGCACTCAAGAAGCAGCTGAATCTGTTAGTCTATTACTGTCAAAACTAAATATCAATTTTGCCAAAGCTGAAACCATTGCTATTAGCAGATGTTCTTCACAAATTCTATTCAAAAAGTTAACTCATTTAATTAGTTAAGAAGTACAACCTAGCCGCACACAAGAACTTTATGTAAATGGTTAAACATAGTATCTTTCCATATGGCTCTCACATACAGATATCAGACTTTACAGCTAATACCTGACAAAAAGATATAAATAAATAAAAGAAACCCATGGTTGCTTGCTCACCTAACTCAATTAAGATGTCAAAATCTCCCAGCCGTCCCAATGTCTCAAGTGGTTTATTAAATATAGAATTAATAAACTGCTGTATCCCATGTTTTTCCTCAGCTAAGAACATACCTTCACCTACCTCTCAGCTAAAGGTTAATAGTTCCTTCTCTCATCCTCATTACAGAAGGTAAAGACAGGAGTCCAGGAGGTACTTATCAGTTTTGTATCACCAACGTTACACTAGCTTTTCCTCATCAGAAAGTTATTTTCCTTCGTACATTTAGAAAGCAAGCTAGCACAATTCCAAGAGTTTTATGTCTTCTGAAGCTAAAGACTTTTGTACCAAAATTTAAGACTTAAGTAAGATTTAAACATTATGCAGTCTTGGTGGTTTGCCTTAACTTCTACATAGGTAAAAGGTTTTTCGAATACCAAAGCATTCCAAACAGTCTTGCCTCTCTAACACAGACTATCATACTTTAATAAGGACTTTCAAACTAATTTCTAAGGTCTTGAATTCTACCATACCCTTGCACTGCTTACTAAAATACCAAATATTCCACTGAATTATAGGGATTTATTACATAGGAGATTATGTTCTTACTTTTAAAAAAATGTTTTTATACATAATAGGATTAAAGAACTCATTTTTCACATTTTAAATTTTATGTTTTCTGATTTAATTTTTTTAATTAAAACAATCCTGAAATATTCTTGGCACTGAAAATAATTCAAGTACAATTTGATATAGGCTTATAATTTACAACAGCTCTCCATTCTAAAAAAAAAAAAAGTATTGGGGCGCCTGGGTGGCTCAGTCGTTAAGCGTCTGCCTTCAGCTCAGGTCAGATCCCAGGGTCCTGGGATCAAGTTCCGTATCGGGCTCCCTGCTCGGCGGGAGGCCTGCTTCTCCCTCTCCCTCTCCCCCAGCTTGTGTTCCCTCTCTCGCTATATCTCTCTCTGTCAAATAAATAAATAAAATCTTTAAAAAAAAAAAAGTATTGTAAATGTATATAATAAATGGTGTTTTTAAATTGAATAATATATCCATCATGCTTACCATATGTACAATAACTCCAAAAAAAACCTAATATATTAAAAATCTCCTTTGTAAGTCAGACGCTTTCGAAGACATACAGATCAATAATATTTTAAAAGAATTATTTATTTATTTATTTATTTGAGAGAGAGAGAGAGCACGCTCATGAATGGGAAAGGCAGAGGGAGTGGGAGAGAGAATCTCAAGCAGATTCTGCACTGAGCAAGAAGCCCAACATGGGGCTCAATCCCACGAACCCGAGATCACGACCTAAGCTGAAACCAAGAGCTGGATGCCCAACTGACCCACTACCCCCCAGATCGCTAATTTTTAACCCTGCAATGTTACACACATATCTAGGACAACACTGTGACAAATTAAAAAAGGGAAATTTAACACTAAGATACTACTTTCAATGACACAAAAGAAAGAATAAAATTTCATTTTTTTTTAAAGATATTTACTTTTGTGAGAAAGTAAATTGCTTTTGATAAAGACATTAAACAAAATCCCCCTTCAACCTCAGGTCCTCTTAGGTTCTGGTTCTCCCATCCTTTTCACAACTTGCTTCTATAAAGAGAAGTCTACACACAGAGTACTTCTGTGCGAAAAGAGAATTCCAGACCAACTATTCTATTTAATGAATTTAAGTTAGATTTTGCAGTTATTAATCTAATTTCATGTATTTTCTGCCCATAACTCTTAGTAAGGAAAATGAGTGAATTTCTTTTGTTTATAAAGTGGGAAGGTTCTGCAGACCCCTTCCACCCTGAAATCTTCTACAGAAATCTTTCACTTAAGGAAATGAAACACCATAAAGATCTTTGAGTATGTTAAATCATGCAAACAATTTCCAAACAGTAGACGCGATTATAAAGCAATCTTTCTTTTTTCTTTTTTTATTAAAGATTTTATTTATTTGACAGAGAGAGAGTGACACAGCGAGAGAGGGAACACAAGCAGGGGGAATGGGAGAGGGAGAAGCAGGCTTCCTGCTGAGCGGGGAGCCTGATGCGGGGCTCGATCCTAGGACCCTGGGATCATGACCTGAGCTGAAGGCAGACGCTTAACGACTGAGCCACCCAGGCGCCCCTCTTTTTTTTTTTTTTTAAGATTTTATTTATTTATTTGACAGAAAGAGACACAGCAAGAGAGGGAACACAAGCAGGGGGAGTGAGAGAGGGAGAAGCAGGTTTCCTGCTGAGCAGGGAGCCCGATGCGGGGCTCGATCCCAGGACCCTGGGATCATGACCTGAGCTGAAGGCAGACCCTTAACCGACTGAGCCACCCAGGCGCCCCTAAAGCAATCTTTCTACATGTTAACATATACACAGGCACCCCTAAAGCAATCTTTCTACATGTTAACATATACACATGCAATGTAGGCTCTGGTCACTGAATTCAACTCTAAGAAAAATTGCTGTATTTGATTTTTTTAAATACTGTTTTTTATGAGAAGAAATAATATGGTAACAAAAATGCAACATTTTCAGCAGATACTCAGATAAAAGGGAATAAACCCTAGCATCTTATGGAACTATGTCCCCCCAAATAACTTAAATAACTTTATACACACACACACACACACACACACTTCCAAGGGTCACGAGGAAGGAGTGATGTAGAAGTGCCCAAGAGACACGGAAAGGCTGTCTTGTCTATTTTAGGAGAGAGGGGATGGCCCTTCTGCAGCTCTTCTGTAGTTACTCAAGAAATCCCACAGAGATACTGGTTGGTAATTTCATGTCCCTGTTGCATACATTTCCCATAACCTAAAGTCACTTTTTGTGACTTCTTTTCCACTGCAATTTAAAAACACAGATTAAAAAAAAAGATTCAAGTATCAAATCATTATGCTGTACACCTGAAACTAATATAACATTGTATGTTATTTATACCTGCAATAGAACTTAATTTATTAATTAATTTTAAAAAGGGAGGAGAGTTTTAAGTATGAGACAGGCAGGTAGTAAACTAGGGAGAAGAGGTACCCAGCACCTGAGCCCTGCAAGGGGGTAGAAGAGAGAAGTGCAGCCTCAGGTAATCTGTGGGCCCAAGATACTCTGCAGAGAAAACAGGGAGGGGGCAACATCCTCAATGGGAAGAGATGACACTGCAATGATTCATGCAGTGTGTCATGAAGGCTTTCCTCCACCTACTCTATACTGTCCTCAATAAAAATTCACTTGTTCCCTAAAAACAAACAAAAAACTCAACATTTCAGATGACATGATTGTCTTCTGAAAAATCTAAAAAAATCAACAAAAACATTCCTGAAACTAATAAGCAATTATAGCAAAGTTGTATGATACAAGGTCAACACACAAAAGTTAATTGCCTTCCTATATACCAGTAATGAACAAGTGAAATTTGAAATGAAAAATACAATCCCATTTACATTAGGAACACCCCCAAAATGAAATACTTAGTTATAAATCTAACAAAATATGTACAAGCTCTATATGAGGAAAACTGAAAAAAACTCTGATGAAAGGAATCAAAGAATTAAAGACCTGGAGATATATTCTATATCCATGGATAGGAAGATTCAATATTGTCAAGATGTTAGTTCTTGATTCTAAAGTTTACAAGGAGAGGGAAAAGACCCAGAAGAGCCAACACAACATTGAGGATAAGAAAAAAGTTTAAGGACTACCCAACTTCAAGACTTATTATAAAGCTACAATAATCAAGACAGTGCAATACTGGTGAGACAGACAAATCAATGGAACAGAATAGAAAGCCCAGAAATACCCCCACAGAATCAACCTGATCTCTGATGAAGGAACAAAGGTAATACAATGGAACAAAGGTAGTTTTTCAACAAATGGTGCTTAAGTAACTGACATCCACATGCAAAACAACAACGACGACGAATCTAGATACAAACCTTACGAACTTTTCAAAAATTAACTCAAGATGGAACACAGATCCAAATGTAAAAATGCAAAACTACAAAATTCCTAGAAGACAACATAGGAGCAAATCTAAATGACCTTGGGATTACTGATTTTTTTAGATACAACACCAAGGTATGATCTATGAAAAAAAGAACTGATAAGCAGGATTTCCTTAAAATTAAAACTTTCTGCTCCACAAAAGACACTGTCAAGACTGAAAAGACAAGCCACAGATTGGGAGAAAATATTTGTAAAAGATACATGTGATAAAGACTGCTATCCAAAATATAAAAGAATGCTTTAAACTCAACAATAAGAAAATAAACAACTGAATTAAGAAATGGGCCAGAAATGGACCCACAACTATATGGTCAACTAATCTTCAACAAAGCAGGAAACAATATCCAATGGAAAAAGACAGTCTCTTCCACAAATGGTGTTGGGAAAACTGAAAAGCAACATGCAAAAGAATGAAACTGGACCATTTTCTTACACCATACACAATAATAAATTCAAAATGGATGAAAGACCTCAATGTCAGACAGGAAACCATCAAAATCCTGGAGGAGAACATAGACAGCAACCTCTTTGACACTGGCCATAGCAACTTCTTACTAGAAACATCACCGGAGGCAAGGGAAGCAAAAGCAAAAATGAACTATTGGAACTTCATCACTATAAAAAGCTTCTACACAGCAAAGGAAACAATAAACAAAACTAAAAGCCCACTGAATGGGAGAAGATATTCGCAAATGACATATCCTATAAAGGGTTAGTACCCAAAATCTATAAAGGACTTATCAAACTCAACACTCAAAAAACAATTAAGAAATGGGCAGAAGACATGAATAGACATTTTTCCAAAGAAGACATACAGATGGCCAACAGACACATGAAAAGATGCTCAACCTTCCTCATTGCCAGGGAAATACAAATCAAAACCACAATTAGATATCACCTGACACCTGTCAGAATGGCTAAAATTAACAACACAGGAAACAACAGATGTTGGCAAGGATGTAGAGAGAGGAGAACCATCTTACACTATTGGAGGAAATGCAAACTGATGCAGCCACTCTGGCAAACAGTATGGAGGTTCCTCAAAAAGTTAAAAATAGAGGAGCGCCTGGGTGGCTCAGTCAGTTAAGCATCTGCCTTCAGCTCAGGTCATGCTCTCAGGGTCCTGGATGGAGCCCCATGTGGGGCTCCCTGCTCAGCAAGGAGACCTTTCTCCCTCTCCCTCTGCCATGCCCCCTGCTTGTGCATGTGTGCTCTCTCTTTTTCTTTCTCTCAAATAAATAAATGAATAAAATCTTTAAAAAAAAGTTAAAAATAGAACTACCCTATGACCCAGCAATTGTACTACTATTTACCCAAAGGATACAAAAATACTGATTTGAAGGGCCACATGCACCCCAATGTTTACAGCAGCATTATCAACAATAGCCAAGTTATGGAAAGAGCCCAACTGTCCATCGAATGATGAAGGGATAAAGAAGATCTGGTATATACATATATACACACACGTGTGCACACACATGGAATATTACAAAGCGAACAAAAAGAATAAATCTTGCCATTTGCAGTAAAATGGATGGAGCTAGAGTATACTGTGCTAAGTGAAACAAGTCAGTGAGAAAGACAAATACCACGTGATTTCACTCATGTGTAATTTAAGAAACAAAACAGATGAACACAGGGGAAGAGGGGAAAAAAAGAGAGGGAGGCAAACCATAAGAGACTCTTAACTATAGAGAACAAACTAAGGGTTATTGGAGGGAGGTGGGTAGGGGATAGGCTAAATGGGTGATGGGGATTAAGGAGGGCACTAGTGATGAGCACTGGGTGTTATATGTAAGTGATGAGTCACTAAATTCTACTCCTGAAACCAGTATTACAGCATATGTTAACTAACTAGAATAAAAACTTGAAACAGGGGCGCCTGGGTGGCTCAGTCGGTTAAGCGACTGCCTTTGGCTCAGGTCATGATCCTGGAGTCCAGGATCGAGTCCCGCATCAGGCTCCCTGCTCAGCGAGGAGTCTGCTTCTCCCTCTGACCCTCCTCCCTCTCGTGCTCTCTGTCTCTCATTCTCTCTCGCAAATAAATAAATAAAATCTTAAAAAAAAAAAATTAAAAAAAAAAAAACTTGAAACAAAAAAAAAATATATTGCTCCTGTAAAAAAAAAAAAAAGCAAAGTGAAATGCTGTTTTATGAACAAGAACATGCTAAATGACTACTGTGTCCACTCAAAAAATACTTAGTCATTAATCAAATATTTGATAAAATATTTTATATATTTTTGCTGGTATAATAAGTTAACTGTAATATGGGTATGAAAAAAAAAATGGCCCAAAAGCCTTAAGAGATACCTCACTAGAAAGATACACATATGGCAAATAAGCATATGAAAAAATGCTTGGGCACCTGGGTGGCTCAGTCAGTTGAGTGTCCAACTCTTCATTTCAGCTCAGGTCCTGATCTCAGGGTTGTAGGATTGAGCCCCACGTCAGGCTCCGAGCTCTGCGTGGAGTCTGCTTAAGATTCTCTCTCCCTCGGGCACCTGGGTGGCTCAGTTGGTTAAGCGACTGCCTTCGGCTCAGGTCATGATCCTGGAGTCCCGGGATCGAGTCCCGCATAGGGCTCCCTGCTCAGCGGGAAGCCTGCTTCTCCCTCTGACCCTCCCCCCTCTCATGTGCTCTATGTCTCTCTCATTCTCTGTCTCAAATAAATAAATAAAATCTTTAAAAAAAAAAAAAGATTCTCTCTCCCTCTTCCTCTGCCCGCCCCCCCACCGCATGCTCTCTCTCTCTCTCTCAATTAAATAAATCCTTAAAAAAAATAAAGATGCTCCATATTGTACGTATGTAATCAGGGAAATGCAAATTAAAACAATGAGGTACCATTACCCACCTATAAGAAGAGCCAAAATCAACAAACCAAATCCCAGTGAGAAGGTAGAGCAATAGGAACTCTTCTACATTGCTGGTAGGAGTGCAAAATGGTATAGCCACCCTGGAAGACAGTTTGGCAGTTTCTTGCAAATTATACTCTTACTATAGAATCCAGCAGTCATACTGCTTGGCATTTAGCCAAAGGAATTGAAACCTTATGTCCACAGAAAAACCTGCACACAGATGTTTACAACAGCTTTACCCCAAAACTTGGAAGTAACCAAGATATCCTTCAGTAGGTGGATGGATAAATAAATTGTAGCATATCCAGACAATAAAATATTACTCAATGTTAAAGACAAATGAGCTATCAAGCCCTGAAAAGACATGGAGGAACTTTAAGGGCATATTACCAAGCGAAAGAAGCCCACCTGAAAAGGCTACATACTGTATGATTCCAACTATATGACATTCTGGAAAAGGCAAAACTATGGAGACAGTAAAAAGATGAGGGGTTGGGGGAAGGGAGAGCTAAATAGACAGAGCACAGATGATTTTTTATGGCAGTGAAACTACTCCATACGATATAATGGTGGATACATGTCATAAATTTTCCAAACGCAGAGAAAGTATACCACCAAGAGTGAACCCTCATCTAAACTATGGACTCTGAGCGATAGTGATATGTCAACATAGGTTCATCAATTGTAACAAACTAACACTCTGGTGGGGGATGTTTGATAATGGGGGAGAGTATGCATATGTGTGAGGAGTTTTATGGGCAATCCATACCTTCTGCTCAATTTTTCTGGGGACCTAAAACTGCTCTAAAAAATAGGTGTAGTTTTGGGGACCTGGGTGGCTCAGTCTTTAAACGTCTGCCTTCGACTCAGGTCATCATCTCAGGATCCTGGGATCGAGTCCCACATTGGGCTCCCTGCTCGGTGGGAAGTCTGCTTCTCCCTCTCCTACTCCCCCTGCTTGTGTTCCCTCTCTCGCTGTGTCTCTCTCTGTCAAATAAATAAAATCTTAAAAAAAAAAATTGGTGTATTAAAAAAAATATTACATATACCAAAAAATTAAAAATAGATTTTACTTATATAAAAATGCAACTTAACTGCCAAGGGTTTTCTCTGTGTTTTAGAAAAAGTCTTTTATTTCACACAAGTCAAAACATTATGACAAATACCTTTTCCTTCCTTTTTTTTAGAGAGGGCAGGATGGTGAGGGGGAGAGGGAGAGGGAGAGAACCTTAAGCAGGCTCCACACCCAACACAGAGCTCAAAGTGGGGCTCAAAATCACAACCCTGAGATCATGACCTGAGCCAAAATCAAGAGTCAGAAGCTTAACTGACTGAGCCACCTAGGCGCCCCTACCTTTTCCTTTCTTGAGGTTAGACTCAGAAGATCACTACCAAAAGAAACATGTTTATTATAATCAATGTAATGATCTGATTTTTGGTAGCTCATCTTTTTTTTTTTTTTTAAGATTTTATTTATTTATTTGACAGAGAGAGACACAGCGAGAGAGGGAACACAAGCAGGGGGAGTGGGAAAGGGAGAAGCAGGCTTCCCACGCAGCAGGGAGCCCAACGCGGGACTCGATCCCAGGACCCTGGGATCATGACCTGAGCTGAAGGCAGCCGTTTAACCAACTGAGCCACCCAGGTGCCCCTTGGTAGCTCATCTTACTGTTGTTATTAATAAAAGTAATACAGAAAGGCAAACTACTTAAAAGCAGCCCATTCAAAAGCAGTACCTTAAGGTGACTTTTCAGTAGGCCATTAGTCAACTGCTACATACACGTTTAAGTTGTTTTTCTACTTTTATTATCACTACCAACCTACTTATATCAAAATCATTTCCACCCTCTTATATTCTACACTAAACTGCTGGTGACATCTCTTCCTTTGTGTCATACCAAAAACATGTACTAGTCACCACCTTTCTCCCCTTGTGAAGCATCTACTGTTTTGCCTCTTACCTTTCCAATAAAATAGAAGTTCTTAGTCTTATCTTCAGTATGTTCAATTACATGCTCTAATCATGCACATGCAGTTGCCACTCCATCCTGCTAGCATTCCAATCCCATTGCTGTGCTAGGCTTAGCCTCCATTATCAATATAATTAATTCATACTTTACAGAGCAATCACATGGTTATATATGTACTGTCATCTCTTCTCATTAACCTTTTCTTTTTAAATCCATTTCTAATACTCATTTCTCCCAGGAAGAGAATTCTTTTTTTTTTTTAAAGATTTTATTTATTTATTTGAGAGAGAATGAGAGAGAGATAGCACATGAGAGGGGGGAGGGTCAGAGGGAGAAGCAGACCCCCCGCTGAGCAAGGAGCCCGATTTGGGACTCGATCCGGGGACTCCAGGATCATGACCTGAGCCGAAGGCAGTCGCTTAACCAACTGAGCCACCCAGGCGCCCATGAAGAGAATTCTTTTTAATGGCAATGGCTGAACAGATGAAAGAAGCAGAACTAAATGAAGAAAAGCAAAACTATGTAACATAAGGAATTATACCAAGTATAGGAGATATCTTTCTAATTATTAACTTTATAATCCTGGAAGATACAGAAAGATAAAGCAAATGTCAATCTGTATACTATAAATTTTTCCACAAAATACTTCTGTATTTGTTCAAATTAAAAAAGAGATGAAAGTGATGTTGACATGTCTAAGACTAGATATTGGATATTTTTTGGCTTCAAATGTACCATGAAAAAAAAAAAAGAGCCAGAAGAAAGTCCTAATATATTAAACTTTTCTTCCCTTAAGTAAGATAAAGCAGTGAAGCAAACACAGGAGAGTTATTCTGTTGCAGATCTTCACTCATGAGACTGGCTCTTAGACAGAAATGTAAAAATAAAAGGTCAGCTCATGGTCTCATTTGGAAACATGGGCCCAGTAAAGGGCTAGTCCAGCTCTGATGGAGAAGTGCTGGGTAGGAGAAGATCACCAAGAAAGATCTTAGCCTGAGCCATGTGCTGTCATTGTCATTACATCTATCCCATTTAGATGACAACCTGAGACCATTACAGCTCTGGCTTGGCCTTTCCTGAAAGATGGAGACCCACACAGAGGAGCCATGGTTCAGGAGTTATGAAAAGAGTTACTCCCATAAGCCACATCCATCTAGAGGAAAGGAATACGTGTTCCATAAATGCTCCCTACCCCAAGACCTGACATGGGAAAACAGGGAAATGACTAAGTTGGTGCCACTTCCTTCTTGACTCGCAACACCCAAATAAATAGACTTCTATTCTTTTTTAAATGCCTGATGTTCTATCAAACAATACAGATGGGTAGGAGGAACTAAAATAGCCTGCATATTACTCAAGCTAGACCAGATGCCACTCTGGCAACCTCTGGGAAAACAACAGAAATGGACAGTAATAAGAAGAAAGTGACTTTCTGTGTGGGTGAGAGTATATGTGTGCCGTAGAACATAGATAAAGCTCCTAGGGAAACAACTAAATATCAAAGCAATATCTAATGCACTGCATTAAAATACAGAAAAAACTCAGACAAAAAATGCAGCAATGCTACTGACCTAATTCAGTATTATAAAGAATTTATATAACCTAATAATTTCAAAGGGACTTTATTAACTGCTTTCAAAGAAACTAACATAACCTCAACAAATCACACTATTCTCCCTTTTTATAATTTAGAACTAAGAATTAAAATGCTCTTGATAAAGTAACACACCCACAGGAATATAGTTTGAGATTAAAACACAGAAATGTATTTAGTTTACATTACTAATAAACATGCACATGCATGTGCACGCACACACAGCTTGTTATGGAATATCCTTTAAGATAAAATAATAAAAACAGGAAGCAGGGGTGCCTGGGTGGCTCCGTCTGCCTTCGGCTCAGGTCATGATCCCGGGGTCCTGGGATAGAGCCCCGCATCGGGCTCCCAGCTCAGCCAGGAGTCTACTTCTTCCTCTCCCTCTGCCTTCCCCCAACCCCACTCATGTGCGCTCTCTCGCTCTCTCCCAAATAAATAAATAAAATATTTTACAAAAATAGTAATAAAAAAACAGTAATCTAAATCCCCAGTCAATATGACACAGCAGTATCAATATCTTACCTAGATATACAAATAGCTAAAAAATTATTTTCATCAGAAATATGATTGTATAAATACAATACTAACTTCAGTGAAGACTTTCCCATATACATAAAAACATGTGTATACTAAAAAGAACTTTGTAATGAGAACTTTATAAGAACAAAAGAAAAATTATGGGGCCAAGACTCACATGCCAACTTTATTTCTAAAGAGCAGGCAAACAGAATGATCCCCACAGCTGCCACAGAGGCTTATGAAGGGCAGCATCGTTGGCTTTTCTAACAGTACTGTTTCCTGAATTAACTTCAAAGGCTTGTGTGGGGAAGCAAGTTTACTAATAAATTCTCTCAGAAGCTGAGTGCTGTATTTCATTTCCAGCTACTGGGAAACTTATCCAACAATAAAATAGTTTAAATTAAGCTAAGTCTGCTAAAACTCAAGATGAAGACACTAAATCTGATCAAAAGTAACATGTTCAGAAGCTCATACTTTTGTAAAACAGAAAAAAGGAAAGCGCTTAAACCTATAACCACTTCCCACCAGACCAGTGTCAGTTATCTGGGAATGCCATTTCTCCCTATTTTAACTCTTTCTGTACCTCTCTTTCTCAATTCCCTTTAGCTGTCTCACTAAATCCTTGAACTTTTGCTTTCTGTTCATATAGTGTATCCTTAATAAATAGTAAACCTCTACATTTTACCTCTTTTAAATTGCACTATTTTTTTTTTTTTAAAGATTTTATTTATTTGACAGAGAGAGACACAGCGAGAGAGGGAACACAAGCAGGGGGAGTGGGAGAGGGAGAAGCAGGCTTCCCGCCGAGCAGGGAGCCCAATGCGGGGCTCGATCCCAGGACCCCGGGATCATGACCCGAGCCGAAGGCAGACGCTTAACGACTGAGCCACCCAGGCGCCCCTAAATTGCACTATTTTGAAGTAGAAATAAAACCTACCCCTTAAATTGTCCTTCACTATCTCACAACAAATTGTTTTTAAATAAGATGTGTTGACGGTGGCCAAGTTATATGAAATCATAAACCACTTAGGCAGTGCTGGCTTATCCTTTTCATTAACAAATTTCTTTTAAACATGACCATTTAGGGGCACCTGGGTGGCTCGATTGGTTGGGCAACTGACTCTTGATTTCAGCTCAGGTCATGATCTTGGGGTCCTGGATCAGGCCCCATGTCTGGCTCCACGCTCAGCGAGGAGTCTGCTTGAGGTTTCTCTCTCTTCCTCGCCCTCTGCCCCTCCGCCCACTTGTGTTCTCTCTCTAAAATAAATAAATAAATAAATCTTGAAGAAAAAAAATTGTCATTTATTTACTGACACATCATGAGGCCTAAGAAAAAATGTCTGAAAGAAACTAACAGAGTCACTAACTCCCTTTAAGACTTTGTAAAACTACTTAGAGAATAATCTGGCTATACCTTGCCTTTTCAAACTGCTCTTTTTCTTACTCCCATTCTCTCCTCTAATTTCCACTTACCCTTCAAAACCCAGGTCACATACAGCCTCCTAGAGCAAATTCTCCCTGGTCATTCCTTTCCAGCCAGGATCAAACACTCCCCTTCAATCCTATGTAATCTCATAACAGCCTATGATATCCTTTAGAACAACATAATGTCTTGAATCAGAGGAAGGGGAAAAGAATCCCAGGCAGTCAAGCAAGGTCCACACCCAGGCCCGGTGCAGGGGCTGGATCTCACGACCCTAGGATCACAACCTGAGCCGAAATCAAGAGTCGACTGCTTAACCAACTAAGCCACCCAGGTGCCCTGTGAACAGGAATTTTAAATGAGGTCAAGTATAAATTTAAGCCAATATACTAGATTTTAGTTAATCATTACTCCCCACACTGGACCACATTTTTTTTTTTAAGATTTTATTTATTTATTTGAGAGAAAGTGAGAGAGCAGAAGAGGAGGGAGGGTCAGAGGGAGAAGCAGACTCCCTGCTGAGTAGGGAGCCTGATGTGGGACTCGATCCTGGGACTCCAGGATCATGACCTGAGCTGAAGGCAGTCATTTAACTGACTGAGCTACCCAGGTGTCCCTGGACCATATGTTTCTTGAGAATAGAGGCTCTCTGATTTATGCATCCCTAGTCACTTGCATTAACCAGCACAGACTAGCATCTCAAACACTGGCTACTGGGACTCCTATATCAGTACCCCCACAAACATACACTTACTTATACCTCTAGAAACACAGGGCAACCAGATATTCCCTAAATCCAGGATTATTATCTCTGTGACTCTGCTCATGCTATTCCCTATTATATGGAATCTTGTTTCATCTTCCTATTATTTACTTCATAGATCCTCTGTTGCCTTCAAAGCCCCCCACCTGAAAAAACACTGCTTATTTCATGACCTTTTATCATCCTTCAAGACTCAGCAACCTGTCACAACTTCTGTAATGTCTGCCCAGCTTGCTTCCATCAAAATTACCTCTCTTCCCCACAATTTCAAGTCATTCTTGATGTAAACATCAGTTGAAGTGTTTAATAAAATGCAACTCATATCAGGATCTAATCACAGGCAAAGATGAGTGTCCTCAACTAAAACAAAGGTCCCTTGGACCAATTACTCATCTTCATTCATTACCTGTCTCCCCTCCCCCCTCCAGAAAATTTTATAAGCACTCCATGAATGTATTTAAAATAAATGCCTAGCTAACCATTCCATAGCATAATAGTATAAAATGTAAAGTAATGGTTCTACAACCAAAATGTGAATAAACAGAACAGCATCCTTTTTTTTTTTTTTTAAAGATTTTATTTGACAGAGAGAGAGACAGCGAGAGAGGGAACACAAGCAGGGGGAGTGGGAGAGTGAGAAGCAGGCTTCCTGCAGAGTAGGGAGCCTGATGTGGAGCTCGATCCCAGGACCCTGGGATCATGACCGGAGCTGAAGGCAGATGCTTAACGACTGAGCCACCCAGGTGCCCCAAACAGAACAGCATCTTGACAGTTCTAAATTCATAAATACTTTCCAGTGTCTTTAAAAATCAGCTTATTTCATTAAGAAACAATAACTTAAAAAAAAGAAACAGTAACTTTTAAGGTTCACGTGACTTTATAAAAACACACTATGTAGTAAACTGAACTTCAAGAGTCCTTCCAAAGCATTTGTTTATGTCTCTCTTCTCATGACAATTAAATATTACTTTTTATTTAGTTCTATCCCACCAGACTGGCACTTTCTTGAGAACAAAATCTTAAAAACATACCTGCTAGGGGCATCTGGGTGGCTCAGTCGTTAAGTGTCTGCCTTTGGCTCAAGTCATGGTCCCAGCGTCCTGGGATGGAGCCCCGCTTCGGGCTCCCTGCCCCGCGGGGAGCCTGCTTCTCCCTATCCCCCACTCCCCGTGCTTGTGTTTCCTTTCTCATTGTGTCTCTGTCAAATAAATAAATAAAATCTTTAAAAAAAAAATGCATTCTGCATTTAAATTTTAAAATTAGTACAACACTATTTCAAAGAGACCAGAAAAGAGGAAAGGAACCTATCTATAACCTCATTACTCTAATACAAGGATTATAATTTTTTTCTTTTCAAATTTTTTAAAGATTTTATTTATTTGAGAGAGAGAAAGAGAAGGTGCGCATTGGGGTTGGGGAGGGAGGAGGAAGAGGGAGAAGCAGATTCCCCGCCAAGCACGGAGCCCAATGCGGGGCTGGATCCCAGGACCCTGAGAACATGACTGGAGCTGAAGTCAGGCGCTTTATCGACTGAGCCACCCAGGTGCCCCTCAAATTTTTAATATTTATATTTTATAAGCTTATAATCATATATTACATATAATATAGCTTACTCTTTTTATATACATCTCTTCATATTTCTATATACATTGTCCACTTATTTTTATAGGATACATAACCATCCAATGAAAGGATTAACCATAATTCAACTATTTCTCTTCACAGAATATTGTCTACATTCATATTTTCACTGTTACATGTATTAGTCTTTACTTTTAATTATTTTCCATAAGCTAGAGCCACTTGTGTTAAATTACTGAATTAAAGGTTATGGCCAACACTTCTACTGCTACTGAAGCACAGTGCCGACAAGACGCTTCAATGGGAGCTGTATCTTTCGTCCTCCTGCAACATCGTTTCATCAGCACTGTGCATGATTCCTTCTTGTTTAAAATCACCTTTCCTAGATTCCTAGCAAGTTTAAACATTTCCATATGCCTAGTTACTAAACCTATTTCCTTTGTGAACCCTGTTTTTGTACTATGTATGCCAATTACCTAACACAGTCATCATGGTTTTCTTACTGGTTTGTCATCCACTGCCTGTCTCGTTTACTGTGAATACATTTTCGAGTTGTTGTTTGCCCCCTTGGGAGTATTTTTTCCTCCCTCTCCACCAATACACACTTTTTTAAGCACTGTAGTTTGCAATTTTATCTAGTCAAATTACTTGTTTTTTCTTTGCAATTTCTTCTATCACTTCTATAAGGCATCCCCAAAATCTTTTTACTCCTGGTTTTATTTTTCTTTTATATTTAACCCTCTAACTCATGGGTAAGGAATATGTCATCTCTGCATGCCTCCACAGAACCTTTCTCTTTAAGCATTCAATAAATGTTTCTTAAATATTCCTTATTGAGAGGTAAATTGTAAAAAATACTATCCATTACTGTAATTTTACTAGTCTCTTCATAGGCTATTCAGCCAATCAATATAGATACAAAAGTGAAATAATACTCTATGATGAAGGAGAAGACAATGGTGCAGAATTGGTCTGTTTCTTTCTATTAGGAGAATATAAATCATAATGTTTAAGAAAATCTGGTTTTGTTGGCAAACCCAATTTTAATGTCCATGGTTAAGTCATACAAATTCTTTTTTTACATACATAACCTGCAGAGTAGCAAGCTGGATAATACTGTGTTATTCATTTTCCTAAGTCATAGTCCTCAGATCTGTTACAGAGTTCTATACTGTGGAAAGAAGCATTACTGAATAATTTATTACAATTCACACCATAACACTGCTATATAATAATTCACAGGCACAACACAACCACTTTTATTATAATGATACCTTGGTAGTTTGGGGTTTTTTGTCAGTCATCAACTCTTCAACAGAAAAATATACTATGTCTATACAACTTATAGATTTAACAACCAAAATATTGCCTAGTGAAAAGCAAACAAGCTTTATTCCTCTTTTCCAGCTTGAGTAATTATAATTTTATTTTGTTGCAGAGAAACAGTCAATCAGGCCAAAAGGCCTACTACAATCAAAAACATAATACATGTGCCCCCTTGGATTATAGCACATTTATGCAGAGTACCTGTCAATATAATTTGCATTTGAAAACCTACAAAAACATTGTTAAAATGACAGCTGTGGAAATTAATCTGAGTAGTGAGGTTGGCAGCACAGGCTTTATTTCACTTTAATGGTTACAGCTTTTACCTATAAATGTATGGGTATGGCAAATAATTACTGGTAACCCTATCCTATGTATTTTGGGAAAGTTGTACCTTCTAATATATAAATAGTCCAGAGAGATAATGGAAAACATGTAGAATACTGTTTTCATATATTGACCTTAGCTGACACAGATTTGAACTGTGCAGGTCCACTTATAACATGGATTTTTTTTTTTCCAGTAAATACAGTGCAGTACTGTAAATGTATTTTCTCTTCCTTATGATTTACTTAATAACATTTTTCTCTAGCTTCCTTTATTCCAAGAATACAGTATAGAATACATATAACAAACAAAACATGTATTACTTGACTATGTTACTGGTAAGGCTTCCAGTCAACAAAAGGATATCAGTAGTTTTGGGGAAGTCAAAAATTACATAGATTTTCAACTGCATGGGGGGTTGGCATCCCTAATCTCCCATGTTGTTCAATTTTCCACTATGTGGATTTTATGGTTTATCTATGTTAATGCTAAATTAAGTTAATAATTAATCACTTCACAAATAATTTACTATTACCTATTTAAGAGAATAAATTTAAGAGGGATGCCTGGATGGCTTAGTTGGTTGAGCTCCAGACTCCTGGTTTCAGCTCATGTCTTTATCTTGGGGTCTTGGGATGGAGCCCCGTGTCGGGCTCCCTGATCAGCAGAGTCTGCTGGAGATTCTCTCCCTCTCCCTCTGCTCCCCACCACTCCCCCATCCCCCGCTCACACACTCACGCACTCACGCACTCAAATAAATAAAATCTTTAAACAAAAAAAAATTTAAGAGCGGTAAATTCCCTTAACAAAAAATAAATGTAGTAGGTACATGACTTGCATGAAGTCATCAACCTTTTTTTCTTTTTTTTTTTTTTTTTAAGATTTTATTTATTTACTTCACAGAGAGAAACACAGCACAAGCAGGGGGAGTGGGAGAGAGAGAAGCAGGCTTCCCGCCAAGCAGGTAGCCCCATGCGGGGCTCAATCCCAGGACTCTGGGATCATGACCTGAGCCTAAGACAGACGCTTAACCACTGAGCCACCCAGGCGCCCCCAACTTTTTCTTTTAATGAAATATAGTTAACATACATTATTGTATTAGTTTCAGGCTACAACAGTGATTTGACACCTATATACATTACAAAATGCACAATAAGTATAGTTACCATCTGTCACCATACAAAATTATTACATTATTGACTTTATTCTCTATGCTGTACTTTTCAAACCAGGGACTTGAGTATATAACTACAAATTTGTATCTCTTAATCTCCTTTACCTATTTCACCGATGCCCCCCACAGGTCTCCCCTCTGGCAAACACCAATGTTTTGTTTTTATGATCTGTTTCTTTTTCTTAATTTGTTTTTTAAATTTCACACATATATGTGAAATCATATGGTATTTTTCTCTGACACACTTCACTTAGCATAATACACTCGAGGTCTATCCATGTTGTCAGAAAAGGCAAGATTTCCTCTTTTTTTAAGGCTGAGTAATATTCTATTATATATATATACCACTTTTTCATTATCTATTCATCTATCGATAAACACGTTGTTCCCACATCTTGGTTATTGAAATAATGCTGCAATAAACATAGGGGTTCATGTATCTTGAGGCCTGTATCACTATAAACTTAAAACAGTTTTTGCTGCATCCCAAAGGTTTTTTGAACTGCTGTGTTTCCGTCTTCATTTGCCTCCAGGTATTTTTTTATTTCCTCTTTGATTTCTTTGTTGGCCTACCAGCTCTTTAGTAGCATGTTGTTTAGTCTCCATGTGTTTGTATTTTTTCGTTTTTTTTTCTTGTAACTGATTTCTATTTTCATACCGTTGCCATTAGAAAAGATGCTTGATAGGATTTCAGTCTTCTTAAATTTATCAGTACCTGTTTTGTGGCCTAACATCTGATCTATCCTAGAGAATGTTCCATGTGCACTTGAAAAGAATGTGTATTCTGCTGTATTTGGGTGGAATGTTCTGTACATATCTATTAAATCCACCTGGTCAAATGTGTCATCCAAAGCAATTGTTTCCTTATTGATTTTCTGTCTGGATGTTCTATTCATTCATGTAAGTTGGGTGTTAACGTCACCTACTATTATTGTTTTACTGCCAATTTCTCCTTTTATGTCTGTTAAGAATTTGTTCTATATATTTAAGGTGTTCCTAAGTTGGGTGCATATTTACATTATATGTTCTTATTGGATTGATCCCTTTATCATTATGTAATACCCTTGTCTCTTTTTACAGTATTTGTTTTAAAGGTTTTTTGGCCTTATATAAGTTTCTCTACCCTTTTTTTTTCACTTTCTTTTACATGAAATATCTTTTCCCACCTCTTCAGTCTGTCTGTGTCTCTAGATCTGAAGTGCATCTCCTGCAGACTGCGTCCAGACCAAGATTTTTTTTAATCCATTCAGTCACCCTGTGTCTTTTGAATGAAGCACTTACTCCATTTACATTTAAAGTAAATATTGACAGGTAGGTCTTTATTGCCCTTAGGTTAATTATTTTATGGTTGTTTGTATAAGATCTCTGTTCCTTTCTTCTTCTCTCGCTCTCCTTCCTTGTGATTTGATGAGTTTTCTTAATGTTATGCTTGGATTCCTTTCTCTTTATTTTTTGTGTATCTATTATAGGATTTGGTTACCAGGAGGTTCATATATAACATCCCATGTATATAGCAGTCTATATTAAGTTGGTGGTTGCTTAAGTTCAAACACATTCTAAAAGCACTAGATTTTTACTACCCCCTCCACATCTTTTGTGTATATTGTCATATTTTACATCTTTTATTTTGTGTATCCCCTTAAATTTTTGTTGATTTTACTACTTTTGTCCTTTAACCTTCATACTAACTTTATAAGTGATTGTATAAGTGATACCTTTACTATATGTTTACTATAATTACCAGTGAAATTTATCCTTTCATAATTTCCTTACTCCTAGTTATGGCCTTTTCTGCTTAAAGAAGTCCCTTATATATTTCTTGTAAGTTTAGGTTATGTTGTTGCTGTAGTTTAAATTTAGTGGTGATGAACTCCTTTAATTTTTGCCTGGAAACTCTCTCTTTCCTTCAATTCTGAATGATATCCTTTCTGGGTAGAGTATTCCTGGTTATAGATTTTTTCCTTTCACTTTAGAATATATCATGTCACTCCATTCTGGCCTGCAAAGTTTTTGTAAAAAAAAAAAAACCTGACAGCCTTATTGGGTTTCCTTTATACCTAAGTACTTGCTTTTCTCTTGCTGCATTTAAGATTCTCTCATTATCTTTAATTTTTGATGTTTTAGTTTTCACATGTCTTGTTGTAGGCCTTCTTTGGTTCATCTTATTTAGAGCTCTCTGTGCTTTCTGGACCTGCATGCCTGCTTCCCTCTCCAGGTTAGCTAAGTTTTCAGCTATTATTTCTTCAAATAAGTTTTCTACCTCTTTCTCTGTCTCTTCTCCCTCTGAGGCCCCTATAATGTAAATGTTAGTATGCTGATGTTGTCCCAAAAGCCCCTTAACCTATCCTCAAAATTTTCATTATTTCTTCTTTTTTGCTGTTCAGCTTGGGTGCTTCCCACTACCCTGTCTTCCAGATTTCTGATCTGTTCTTTTTTTATTTTTTTTAAAGATTTTATTTATTTATTTGACAGAGAGAGAGACAGGAAGAGAGGGAATACAAGCAGGGGGAGTGGGAGAGGGAGAAGCAGGCTTCCCCCTGAGCAGGGAGCCTGATGCGGGGCTCGATCCCAGGACCCTGGGATCATGACCTGAGCGAAGGCAGACGCTTAACAACTGAGCCATCCAGGTGCCCCTGCTGATCTGTTCTTTTGCATGCTCTAATCTGCTGTTGATTCCCTCTAGTGTATTTCTCATTTTAGTTACTGTATTCTTCAGCTTTGATTTTATATATATATATATATATATATATATTTTTTTTTTTTTTTTTTTTTTTTTTCCCTCTATGAGTTTATCTACTCTTCTCTCAAGTCTGGTAAGCAACTTTATGACCATTACTTTGAACCCTTTTTCAGGTAGATTGCTTTCCTCTCTTTCACTTATGTACTGTTCTTTCATTTGGAACATATTCCTCTGTCTCACTTTGACTCTCTGTTTCTATATATTAGGTAGGTCAGCTACATCTCCTGATCTTAAAAGTAAGGTGTTATACACAAACAATGAATCATGGAACGCTACATCCAAAAAAAAAAATTTAATTAATTAAAAAAAATAAAATTAAAAAAAAAAGTAGTAGCTCTGTGTAGAAGGTGTCCTATGGTGCTCACGAGCACAATCTCCCCCTTGTCACCAGAACCAGGCACTCCAGGGTATCCCCTGTGTGGTCTGCATCACACCCTCCTGTTCTGATTGTGCTGTGACTGCTACGGGCACTTGGTGGGGTGGGGTGGCCCTCAGCCTGGCTGTCTGCAATGACCAGCCAAAACTGTTATGGGTGCCTTGGTGAGCAGGCACGGCTGGCTGAGAGGTCCAGCTATAGCTGCTGCACACATGATGGCCTGTAGGGCCAGCCCCCAGTGCAGGAGCTGAGGCATGTTGGAGCATGGTGCTGGCTCCCCCACCACCCTAGGCAGGAGTTGGTTTGGAGGGGTGCCAGTCCTAGCTGGCACCACCCACCAGGTGTGGCAGGGTAGTATTTGCTTTGAGGGGATATCAATCCCCATGGAGGCCACCTGCCAGCTGAGCTGCTTTGGTGGGGTGTCCGCTGTGACAGAAGGGCTGGGTGGGACACATCTGCAGGGGAACACCAGGGTGGGGCGAGCAGTGCCAGCAACATAGATGGAGATTGTCAGAACTAACCCCAACAGTGTCCAGGCAGCTAGGATGAAGGAAGGCAAGAAAAATAGCACCTGCCAGCACTTCTGTTCCTAGGGAAAGCTCCTACAGATCCTTGCACCTCTAGCAAACACACAAAAATTAGTAAATCTCCTTCACATATAACCCAGGCACTTTTCAAACTATTTCTGAGCTGGGTCTCCACTAAGGGATATAGGGCACCGGCCCTTTAAGTCTTGGTTTCCTACAGCCCTCCAGCTATCCTGGGGTTAAGTCACTGAATTTTAAAGCGAGACATTATGAGGGCTCATCTTGCCAATGCAGATCCCTAGGGCCAGGGGTACCTGATGTGGGACTTGATCCCTGACCATCTCAGGGAGGACCTCCAAGAGTCCCTGTGATATCCCTCCCACTTTGTGGGTCACCACAGTGGGGGTCTGGCCCCCAAACACATCTCTGCTTCTTCTACCGTTCTCAGTGTGGCTTCCACTTTATGTCTTTAGCTGTGGAAGATCTGTTCTGCTGGTCTTCAGGTCTTCTGCAGAACGAGGTGCATTACATATAACTGTTGCCTCATGGTGTATCTGCGGGAGGAGGTGAGCTCAGGATCCTCCTACTCTGCCATTGCCCTGCTCTCTAATATCAACTCTTCTTTAAGTTGCCAAGTCTGAGTGCTTTTAAAATTAGAGAGAGGATGCTTTTTAACTTTCTGACAAATTTAAGAAATAGGATCATTATTTAAATGTAAAGGTATGATTTATTGCCCAACTATTGCCAAAAAGGGTATCAGCAGCTTATAAGAGACCTTACACAATTAGACCATTAAAATATAAAAATGAACAGTAAACCCAGAGAACAATGGTTCTTTACCTTAGAGGCAAAGGGTGGAGGTCACTAAAAATTTGGTAAAAGCCAAAGATCCTTCCCCAGATTGCCACGTGCACATAAACTATCATTTTACCTATCATTTCAGAGGGTGAAGCTGATACATTGAGAATGGATTAAAAACTCCTGCCCCAGAGAACTAGAAAAGAAATTATCCATTCAAAAGCCGATGCTAATAAAGTTACTATAATTAAAATGAAATATAACTCCAAACTTCCTTGCAGCCAAAGCAAATAAAAAGCACAATGGGCTAAATAATTCTCAATGGCTAATAGAAGGAAGTGTGCCAGATCATAAGGAAACTTTTTTTTTTTAAGATTTTATTTATTTATTTGAGAGAGAGAATGAGATAGAGAGCATGAGAGGGGGGAGGGTCAGAGAGAGAGGCAGACTCCCTGCTGAGCAGGGAGCCCGACGTGGGACTCGATCCCGGGACTCCAGGATCATGACCTGAGCCGAAGGCAGTCGCTTAACCAACTGAGCCACCCAGGCGCCCCATAAGGAAACTTTTGTCTGAAACTAAATCCTTAAAGAATTTGTCATATGAATTCTTATAAAGGGAACACTGAACATTATATAAGACAACGTATTTAAAAATATTATAGATGAAGAAATATTTTTCACATAACTGCATCTTATAAAGACTGATAAAACATGAGGGAATGATACAGGTTTCCTCCATTATCTAAAAGCAGAGCATTCCTATGAAAACTTCTGCAAGCTGAAATGGTGTAAAGAGCAATTACCATTAATTTATATAGAAAAATTGTTGAGTGTTCCTAGACCCCCCCAAAAAAACCTCTCCTAGGCTTTTCTGATACCTTATGACACATCTTGCTAACAGATGCACAAAATAAATTGAAATAAAACACAGATACTCACAGACACAGCTGGAAGCTATGGCAACTTGATACTGAGTATAGTTCTCCGGGAAGGCGTTTGGTGGTGCATCTATCACTACTTGGGGTACATGCTGCCTCTATAAGGGCTCCATGCCAAACAAACACTGAAGGCCATTTTTGCTTTTCACCTTTTTTCATAAAAGCAAAAATCCTATTCAGGTTTCTGTTAGTGAAAACAGGTACTTACGTAGGTCTTTCATAAAAGTGAAGTGGCATAATGCAAACTTTCAAATGGTGGGGAGGATACCTGTACTAAAATATAGGACTAACTAGTTTTCTGATGATCTAATCTAAGGTTAGAAATGAGGTTATGCCCATTCTCCAACTTCACGCTTATAACAGCCTCTGGTAAAAATGAGAAAATTTTGTGACCTAGTCTCAGAATCCTCAAAGCAGCAACTTTCCATAAACTGGAACAGGCATGTGAAACCTTTATATGTGACACAAGAATTTAAGAAAGAATCAAGAATCAGAATGGAAGCAGGTTATGAGTATAGGAAATGGAGCCAGTCTGAATTTGAATCCTGACTCATCTACTTTAATAGCTGTGTGCCTTTTTAATTGTGACTATAATGCAGGTTCTCATCTGCAAGGTTGTCATAACAACAGTCCTTACTCTCAAAAGAGCTGTTGAGAATCAAATGAGTTTATATAAAGCACCTAGAACAGTGTTTATTGACCCACCTACAATTGTGGAGATTAAATAGCATTAAACAGGGTCTGACATGTAATTTATTAGCTACTAGGCAATCCCTCAAGAATGTATATTTTTAAAACTTTAGGTTAATATTAAAGCCTTTTTAACTACCAGATTTAATTAAAATGACCAGCTTTTTACTTAATGTAGATACTTATTATCAAGATCACTAGAATCCCTCATTTTGGCTAATTTACCTACAACTATCTTAAATCAATTCCTTGCCTCCCATTTGTTCTATGTGGCCAAAATTTTAAGAAGTTGGAAAATACATTATGCATTTTATAGAAAACTGGTTGATTAAAGAATTATTTCTCTATACCTATCTTACTGAATGTTCAGAATTTTTTTTTTTTTTTTAAGATTATTTGAGAGAGAGAGAGCAGGGAGAGGAGCAAAGGGAAAGGGAGAGAGAAACTCAAGCTGATGCAACACAGAGCACAGAGCCTGACATGGAGCTTGATCCCACAACCCTGAGATGCTTAACCAACAGCTCCATCCAGGCGTCCCTGAATGTTCAGTATTTTTCAAAGCCATTTGTTCTCAAATGTTTCCATTTGCTTCAGGTCTGTTGATCTAGTTAATCTTTAATTCATGTGAAAGTAAAGCAATGTCACATCTTACTCCAGAATTAGGTTCTAAAGTCATTATAAAAGGCAAAAATTGCACAGTCAAAATTAAAATTACCTCTGAATACCTCTCAAGTCAGCCTATAAAGCATTATTGTTCAGTAAGGCCAAAACAGCCGGTTTTCCTCTAGCACTGTTCAGATACCTATCCATTCAGCTGAATACTAGATGAAGTAGCTGATCCATGCAAGAAAGACCAGACACAATCAAGAACTGAAAGAACAATTTCCAACTCTCACTGAGAAACACACATTCATGATCAGAAAGACAGGAATGGCTGAATAACTCCCCTATACTCTTTAAACTTTATTTCTCCCAGGCATGTTCCCTTCCTTCTGTAAGGGACATTAAGTATACATAGTTGAATTACAGAAGTTAAAACAAAATGCAATGCATGTGAGATAATGTTTGCACTAAAAATTCTAAAAGTGGTTCTGATGCCATGCAACTTCAATGTTTATGTCTTACATATTAACTGTATAATGTGACACAATCTTTTCTGAGATTTCCATATGTAAGGTGATCAGAAGATGTTTTTATGCTGAATGCTCTAAATTTTTAATATTCCATTTAGCTGGCAGAACTCATATTCTGTGGAACAATTTGAAAGTTCACCTGTCCCCCTTAATTCCTTCTATCAGGGATTATACTAGGGAATTAAATTGTAGTCTTAGAGAAATTCCTTTCCCATCTATAAAATAAAGAGGAACACCAGTGAGGATATGGGGTAATATGAGTATTCCCATATTCAAAAAGATTCAGATGTCTGTCATTAAGGCAATCAGCTGATGGAAGCATCTACAGAAATGTGTGAAGCTGGGGTGCATCAGGCCAATCAATAATTGCTCTTTTGATAAAAAAAATGTATTCAACTACAAAAAAAAAGGCAACACGGTCTATACTTCTACAATAAAGAGAAATGAGGATAAAAAGTATTAGAACTGGGAACTGGAGGCAAAAATATACTTGCTTGGCATTTGCAATGGATTCTACTAAAGCTTTATGTTAATCAAAATTTTTACATGGCAATACTGTCCTTTTAAAATACAACACTAAGATTTTTACAACTTAGAGTTGCTATTTGGTAAAAGACAAAAAACCAAAATGAACTTACAAGTGACTTTTTACAAGTTATTGTTTCTCTTTAGTAAAAGGGGGAGGGAAGGAAGGAGTAAATGTCAGTAGAATTATTTTATAAATTAATTTCTGGGGGAGATGTGCAGTTAGAAGAGCCTTTGCAAATAAGCCTCTAAATTCACCTTCAACAAAATCCCTTTTCAATACTCTATGAAAGAATTCTTCTTTAGGCCCAAATATCTCTGCTTAAAAAATTATATATTCATTGATATAAGTTATATGTAACCAAATTATATTCTGATTTAAGTATCAGATAATAAAGAATTAGATATTACAGTAACAGAACAATAATACAAAGCCAGTCAAGTTTCATAATATTTCAGCAAATAAATTATTTTACTTTTTATATTCTTTGGGAACTGGCTTTTTGAAAAAAGGAAGAAAGAATAAAGAGTCTAGAAGGTCTCCTCTGTGGTTATTTTTCACTTAATAAGTAGTGACTCGGGGCACCTGGGTGGCTCAGTTGGTTAAGCGTCGGCCTTCAGCTCAGGTCATGATTCCCAAGTCGCGGGATCCAGCCCCGCATCGGGCTCCTTCTCCTTCTCCCTCTGCCCTTCCCCCACTGTTCTCTCTTTCTCTTTCTCTCTCTCTCATATACATAAAATCTTTAAAAAAATAAATAATTCTTAAAAAACAAAACAACAACAACAAAACAACATAAATAAATAAATAAATAAATAAGTAGTGACTCAATGCCTAGTAAGTGCCAGGCAATGATCCAGGTGCTTTGTTATGCACTCTCACGTAATTCTTGGGGAAGACTATGGCTTAAAAAGAAGAAAACATTTAATAAAATGTTCCATTTTAATTGATTATAACCAGGTAATCTATGCTCCAAATTGACTTAATGGCCTATTTTCAACAACTTGTGGGTAGACATTTACCTGAAGCTTCTTGCTCCTCCTTTTGAAATCTGCCTTTTATTTATCCATTCATCCATTCATTTAACTATAATCGCCCAACCATGCATATAACAGTTGGGGAGTAGAATGAAAGATGTACCTATGTAAATATGCAAAGACAGTTCCTGAATTAAAAGAGGCAAGGTTTTTCCTCACTTTAGAAAGGTCAAGAAAGAACAAAACCAATTATTTTTTTTTAAAGATTTTATTTATTTATTTGACAGAGAGAGACACAGCGAGAGAAGGAACACAAGCAGGGGGAGTGGGAGAGGGAGAAGCAGGCTTCCCAAGTAACAGGGAGCCTGATGTGGGGCTCGATCCCAGCCCCGGGATCATGACATGAGCTGAAGGCAGACGTTTAACCGTTTAAACGACTGAGCCACCCAGGTGCCCAGAACAAAACCAATTATATGGTAGATCTAATGAAAGGTTTAAGGTGCTTAGATAACAGATATGAAAGTGTCCTTTAAAACAGTAAAACCCACGGGCGCCTGGGTGGCTCAGTTGGTTAAGCAACTGCCTTCGGCTCAGGTCATGATCCCGGAGTCCCTGGTTCGAGTCCCGCATTGGGCTCCCTGCTCTGCAGGGAGTCTGCTTCTCCCTCTGACCCTCCCCCCTCTCATGTGCTCTCTCTCTCTCAAATAAATAAATAAATAATCTTAAAAAAAAACAAAACAAAACAGTAAAACCCCCTTCTAATGTAATACATAATTACTAAACAAAATTGCTTGATTACTCTGATGACTTAAATAATTCATGTTATTATGATGAATATCAAGAGTCCCCTGCTAACCTGAATTGGTACATTTAAGAAACACCTAAGGCCTGTAATACTTTTTTTTTTTTTTGATAATTTTTGTTGTAGCATTTAAAGATATTCAATACTCTGTGCCAATTTAGTCAAGTTTCAAAAAATTATATCCTTCGAAGCTTTCTAGTCATTTATTATGATTTAGTAAAAAGAAAATGGGATTTAAAGGGTTTAGGGAGGGGCGCATGGGTGGCATAGTTAAGCAGTTGCTTTTGGCTCAGGTCATATCAGGTCATGATCTCAGGGTCTTGGGATGGAGCCCCATGTCAGGCTCCCTCTCAGAGGGGAGTCTGCTTCTCCCTCTTCCTCTGCCCCTCCACCCCGCTCGTGCGCTCTCTCTCAAATAAATAAAATTTTTAAAAATAAATAAAAATAAAAAGTTTAGGGATTTAGGGTTTGAGGTTTAGCTTTATGTGACCTTCAACAATGTAAACTCTTTGAGGTTCAGTCTCCCCATCTGTACAATGAAGGTGATACCTACCTGGAACAGATGTTGTGAAGATTAAATAAATAAGAATATGACAATATTCAGCAAAATGTCTATCATATATGAGAACACAATATTTCCTTTTTACCTTCTTTCAAACAATGTATAACCTATTTATCAGTTACATATCCATATCCTCCTTTACCAGACAATAAATCGTCTTTGGGTTTTTTCCTTTTCATTTATGACCCTCCACTTCTATGTAAACTAACGTAATTTCCATATTTTCACTATCTTCTCCCCTTTTTGTGTGTCCCCAAAGTGCCTGAAACACTGGGTAAGCACTTTTTCTAGACCACAATGAATAGGTCCAAAGGGTATTTTCACTTACAAATTTATTTATATAAAAGGAAAACAAGGAGTAGTATCTGAAATAGGACTTTCCCAGAAAATGTGGAATGGACAAAGCCTGCACAGTATTGGCCCTACTGCAAATTTTTATTCTCTTTTATTCTATTATTAATTATTCAAATGTATCATTTTTCTTTATGTCTAATTCGGCAAAATCAGAAACAAAAAAAAATGTACCTTAAAGTAAATTTTCATTACCTTGCTAACATTATTTAGTTGTACGAAAGAGCTCAAAGTCTTTCAGAACCAAAGTATCCATATACAATCATTTCTCCAAGTGGAATCTCCGTTATTTTCTTATAATAGTGCAATAGAAATGGCAATTAAACTTAGGCATTTTGGGGGCGCCTGGGTGGCTCAGTTGGTTAAGAGTCTGCCTTCGGCTCAGGTCATGATCCTAGGGTCCTGGGATCGAGTCCCACATCGGGCTCCCTGCTCAGCGAGGAGCGTGCTTCTCCATCTGCCTCTCCCCCTGCTTGTGCTCACTCTTTCTCTGTGTCAAATAAATAAAAATCTTTAAAAAAAAAATTTTTTTTTTAAATGAGGCATTTTAGTTCCTATTATCTGAAAAATGTAAGCATGCGCTTACAAATTCAAGAACTACCCATTGAAAGCATTGTTACCATTGGCCTGCCTCACACATTGCTATGTTATTTACTAATCTTCTCTGAATGTTTTTCTCTTGGAAGCATTGTTCTAGTACTCAGCTATAATAAACAAACCTTGTATAGTTAATTATGCTGCTGCACAAACAATAAAAAGTTGGCCCTCTTCCACGCTGACTGTAAAAATCTTCATTAAGGAGGCTAATGAACACTAATACTGAAAAGTCCACTGCACAGAGATATGTAACTTATAAAAGGAAATTATATTAGAAAATATACAGAAAGCTAGACACTAATCAGTCTTTATATACAAATAAATTATGCAAATATAAATTTGTTAACATATGGTGACAATTACTAAGGATCATTGAATCTTTCTTGGTTAAAATTTCTGCACAAGGCATATTTATCTTCAAAGTTTCTATCTTAAAAAAAAAACTTAAGCATGTTTAAAATGTCTCCCATGTAACAATTCACTTTTTTTTTCCATTTAAAACTCAGGGTATATGTTTTTTCTATCAAAGTCTCCCTTAATAGATACAAAAAGAGATTAAATGCTGCAGAGGTTTAAGGAAAAAAAAAAACCCTCTTTAGTTGGAGAAGGGAAAAATAATTAGGGATGTGTCACTGACACACAGGGGCAGCTAAAATATCAAGTGAAAATGAATGAATATGCAGGTTAAAAAAATCCTGAAGCATCATAATTTTCATATAAAAGGTGAAATATCAGGACGCCTGGGTGTCTCATTCAGTTATGTGTCAGACTCTTGATTCGGCTCAGGTCATGACCAGGGTCTTGAGATAGAGCCCTGTGTCGGTGCTTACGGCTAGGTGCTCAGTGCTGAGTTGGCTTGAGATACTCTCTCTCAGGCTCCCTCTGCCCCTGCCCTGACTTGGGCTCTCTCAATCAATAAAACATTTTTTAATGTAAATATTCTCTAAATTGGCATTAGGTGGAACAAAATTTGCTATACCGTTTTTAAGAATTTTAAAGAGGACTATTTGGTGAAAAAAAAAATTCATTATTAAAGCCCTAAGGTGAAGAAAAAGAAATACTAATTGTAGACAACTGATTTTAAAATTTTAAAATATCACAGAGCTATTCAGAAGTTCAACCTAACCAATGCTTGAAAAAAGGCTGTGAATTTGCCAAAATGATTATGCCTAAACTGATGATAGAATAATTTTTTGCTGTGCCACAAAATGGTATTATTTTGAACGTTAAATAAATTATTCTCCTAAAGCCATAATGTCAAAATGAGCATATGATGCTTTTCAGAGAAAATTCAGAATATCAAATATGAAATAAAAAGTCAGAGAAAAGCTGTGGGAGGGGGGTCAAACATGCAGGGTAAAGGGCCCAATATTTGAAGTCTGATAGGAAATCTGAGGCTGAGAGATTGAATAAACATATTCAGAAAAATGACACTGTAATACCTGCCATTACAGAACTGCTGGGAGCCTAAAAAGATGAAGCATGAGACCTGATACAAAATAAGCACTCAACAAAGGATGATATTTTAAAACTATCCATATTACTGTCTCTAGAACAACAAAGAATTCTGTTCACCAAAAACCAAACAACTAGGAGAGTGTTCTTTGAAGGTTTTCTTTGCAGTTCCCTTTGTTTAAACTTCAATAGTTATTTGATCTTCCTCATATTTCTATTCGGTGATAACTATTTTCAAGCAGAGCAGTTATGGCAAGTTATAAGAAACTTGGAGGTTTTAATTGCTTTTATTAACCAATTTATTAACGTAATAACACTTTAATGGCAATAATTCAATTTTTCTCAGAAAGATCTGCAAGTTAGTAGAATGTACTGCTTCACTCTTCAATATAATTAACCTTGATATCCACCTGCAAAGTGCTCCATATTGTCAATAGAATAAAATGACCACCTTCTAAATCATAAAGAATCTAGTAAAATGGTGAAGGCTGTCATCCTGTGACATTTGTATTCACAAGCAAAGACTGTAGAAACAATTTAAAACACATTTCCATAAACTCAACAAATAGTCTTTCTGTTCAAATGTACATCTGGCTTGGTGGGCTGCTCAAGACTGTACTTGAAAATACAAGGTAAAAGGATGTTGTTACTCTAACCTCACCTGAAGAATAAAGCTTGATGTAGACTAAGGCTCTACAACAAATCTTTATTTGTATGAGAATAATATCCAATCATATTTTTTAAAAAAACAGTTTTAAAAAACATCAGACTGGGCGCCTGGGTGGCTCAGTTGGTTAAGTGACTGCCTTCAGCTCAGGTCATGATCCTGGAGTCCCTGGATCGAGTCCTGCATCGGGCTCCCTGCTCTGCAGGGAGTCTGCTTCTCCCTCTGACCCTCCCCCCTCTCATGCTCTCTCTCATTCTCTCTCTCAAATAAATAAAATCTTTATAAAAAAAATAAAATAAAAACCATCAGACTTGGGGAGAGGCATGAATGAAAGAGAAAATGAGGGAGGCTTAAAGAGTACTAGTAATGTCCTGCTGTCAAAGTGCAATTTATTAAACACTTAGATTATCAGTGCCTTTAAGATACCAACAATCTAATGGGAGAGAATAGACAATACACAAAATCATAAGTAAATGTTAGGTGGTTAGTCCTGTGGGAAGAGAGTAAAAATGATTGACGTGCTGAGGTAGGGTGGTCAGAGTAGGCTCACTGAGGTGACATTTCAGGTCAGGGACTAAGTCATGCAGCTACTCAAAGGAAGAGCAATCCAAGCAGAGGAAATCGCCACTATAGAGACCCTGAGGTGAAAATGTCTGGTATGTTAGAAGAATAGGAAAAGAGCCCAATGTAGCAGGAGCAGAATAATCAAGAGAATATGAGTTGAGGTCAGGGAGATAAAGAGGGACCTGATCACTTGCTGTTTCAGAGGTCATTATAATGGGAATCTAAGGAGTAATACGAACTGACTTTCATTTTAAAAGGATCATTCTGTCATATTAAGAAAAGACTATAGAGAAGGAAGGACAGAAGCAGGAATACCCACTGGGAAGCTGTGGCAATTCATTCAGGCAAGAAATGAAGATGGCTTGGACCAGAATAGTAACAATGGAGGAAGTGAGAAGTGGTTAGCCTCTATGTATATTCTGAAGGTAGGTTAAAAGGCTTCGCTGATAAAATGGATATAGAGTGAGAGAGAAAGAAAGGAATCAAGGATGACCCCAAGATCTTGAGCCTAAATGGAGAGATGAATTTACTATTAACTGAACAGTAAAGACTGTGGATGAAGTAGATTTGTTAGAGGGAACAAGGAGTTCAGTTTTGGATTTGTTACTTGTGAGGTGTCAATTAAATATTCAAATAGAATGTTCAGGAGGCAGCTGAACATATTTCAATAATAGGGTTTAATTTACAGACAGCTAATCAAAAATAAAATTTAAACAATAAAATTAAATCTTAACTGTTAATATCTACTTGACAAATCAATATAATAAATTTTTACTATTATTAATCTTCATTTAATACATCTATATAGGGGCTCCTGGGTGGCTCAGCCAGTTAAGCATATGCCTTCGGCTCAGGTCATGATCCCAGGGTCCTGGGATTGAGCCCCGCTTCCCGCTCCCTGCTTGGCGGGGAGCCTGCTTCTCGCTCTGCCCCTCCCCCCTGTTCGTGCTTTTCTTTCTCTCTCTCAAATAAATAAAAATCTTTAAAAAAAAATAATACATCTATATAATGCTCCATCATTTAAAGGTCATAAAACTCTACAAAAAAACTCACTAAATACTAAGATACTCCAACAGAATTATAATTTCATCCAATAGTCAGTTAAAAGTGAATATGGGCAAACATAAAATACTTAGGCTAGCCAGTAAGCTTAATTAATCACAGCTTAACAACACAGAGGGCTTAACTCACCCCTATAGCAAATGTGTAATGCTTAGAGGTGAAAATGCCAAAAGATTCTGTCAAATTCCATCTGTAGCTTTCACTGCAGACATAGTAAACCCTGCGGGTTCATAATAGCATTGTAAATATTGTATTGTGCACCACAAAAACAAAAACAAAATATTTAATGACAGGTTTTCTCTCTAAACAAAATAATGGGATCATTACCATTTATTAAGGATAACATGGTAAAACTGGAACAGAGTATTTACAGTTAATGTTAGCACACTGCTATGCAGCTACACACTGCCATATACCAAATATTACCCAAGTCAGCTGTTTACCTAGGAAGATTTTTTAAAAATTTTTACTTGGCTACTGTATGAGCACAGCTTTAAAAAAAATTAAGCCCTAAAG
Source organism: Mirounga angustirostris (assembly GCF_029215605.1). Classification (NCBI taxonomy): domain Eukaryota; kingdom Metazoa; phylum Chordata; class Mammalia; order Carnivora; family Phocidae; genus Mirounga; species Mirounga angustirostris. The sequence continues at coordinate 136,559,601 of NW_026991709.1, read as the reverse complement.
AACTGCTAAGCCAAATAATTAAAACTTAGATAAACAAGTGAAATGAGTGAGGTAAGACTGTCAATGGAATAAATAAAAAATGTGAATTACCAGTTAATGAAATGTGAATGTTCAGACAATTGTCCTAACTTTAAGTATTAACTAATAAGGTATGTAGGGAAATTACTGAGATGCCTACTTTCCCAGCCAATAATATTTCCAAATTCAACTGGCTGCTTCATAATAAACAAAAACTATAACAAAGGACAAGGCTGGCATCATGGATCAAGAGCCCTACATACCTCAAGAAATGCAAATTGGAAAGAAATGGAAATTATACTTTAAAAGAAGAATAAAGTAAAAATTGTACTAGTCAAAAGTTGAGTATGATATTCTGCTTTCCAAACCCTTTTCAAAGAGCTTATTCTGTAATTCTATACATTAAAAGAATATAACTTTCCTTAATACTCAAAATCCCATTATCATCAGTCAAAAGATGAAATACCAGTATACAGTTTAGAACCTATTCTGCTTTATCACTCAATAACTTAGTACAGTGCCAGTCTTACAGATAGTCAATGTTTGCTAAATCTGAATTTCTTCTGATCTCATCCCTCTCACTCTTATTTCACCTTCCTTCTTTCATGGGATCTCTTAAACCTCCCCACACCCCACTCAATTTATTTGACTAGCATTTTTTATTATAAAACTGTTTTCATTTTGCTAAGTGAAAGGCGCCAGACAAAAAGGCCACACCTTGTTTGATTCCATTTATATGAAATGCCCAGAATAGGCACATCAATGGAGACACAAAGTCAATCAGTAGTTGTCAGGATCTGGTGGTAAAAGAGATTGGGAAATGACTGCTACCAAGTATAGGGTTTCTTTTGGAGTGATGAAAATGTTCTGGAAATAATAGTGGTGATGGTTGCACACCTCTGTAAATATACTAAAACCACTGATTTACACACTTTAAAAGGATCTATTTTATAGTATTTTAATCATATCTCTGAAAGAGGCCTACAGTCTTTTATAGTGCATGAGGTAAAAGCGCTTCCTACACACTTCAATAATTCAATAGTTCTTTATTAATCGCTGTATCAGAGTATCATAAATGAAGTTCAAGATGAGATCCTAAACTAACAAGAAAATGTTAAACTCATACTCTGTTTCAGAAACACATTTTAGAAACACATTTTATCTTAAATGATAAAATACAAAATTTGTGAATGTGAAGGGATACATTTCAGGTGTTCAATGAATTCACTCATGCAGAACACTTCATCTTCCAAAAAACATACAATTGGATAATTTCCTCATCTTACTGAAAATATCTTCTTTTTCCAAGTACTTCATTAATCCTGTGTATTAGCTTTTAAAAACAGTCTTTCCCCCTGATATGGTCTGCCCCTAACAATTTAACATTATGTAACTCCTTATATTTACACTATGCTTTAGCATTCTAGGAGCTTTCATATACATTATCATATTTGATCCTTTTATCATCCTATGAGTAGGTGGAGTAAATTCAGTAAAGATAAGGGACTTGTTCAGTCTCTCAGTAGATCTTGGGACTAAAATTCAGAGGTTCTGACTCTAATGAAAAGGTCCTCAGCAGGGGCGCATGGGTGGCTCAGTCAGTTAAGTGGCCGATTCTTGATTTTGGCTCAGGTCATGATCTCAGGATCCTCGGATCGAGCCCTGCATAGGGCTCTGTGCTCAGCCAGGAGTCCACTTCAGGATTTTCTCTAACTCCTTCTGCACCCCCCGCCCCCTGCTTTCGCGTTCACGCATTCTGTTTCTCAAATAAATAAATAAATCTTAAAAAAAAAAAAAAAAAAGGTGCTCACCAGGTTCTAGTGAATAAGGAAGACTGCTGTATGAATTATCTACTACTTATATCATACTTCCTTTGTATATTTTTCTCAATTATCTAATTGAGTCAGCCTTACTTCAACAATTAAGATTTTTAAGCTCCTAGTCAAGAGGCCATACCTTATACTTATTCTATGTCCCCATAGCACTGATCACCTATAGATGAATTGACTAAAATACCAAATTATCCATGAACACAAAATATATTCATGGTTGTTGATCTGTATCATCAGAAAAGACAAACTAACCTGGAAAACAATCCCCCCAAAATTTTAATCTTAAAATAATCCTCCCCCAGGAGGATTGTATGAGAGTTTACAATCAAACTTAAGCTCATGTTATGAACAAATAATTAATAAATACATTGTATAAAAATTTTTTTTAGCTTAAGCAGGAGCTCATACCCTTCAAAACTGATTACTCCCTCCTAAACTATTTATGGTGGTAGGCCCTGTTGCAAGATATAAGACCTAAGACAATTTACAGACCTGTGAGAATGAAGCAAAGTACTGAGTGTATTTAATATAAAAAACTAGAGATTACATTTTAAGAAAAAAAGGTATTTTAGCTCACAATAAGCACAACCCCAATTAATTAGTTTTGCAAACATGAAAAACTGGGTTAATTTAGTGATAAAATCGTCAATGCAACCTCCTAATGAATTTTCTGTCTTCCTTTCATTGACATTAGCCCATTAGCTGATGAGATTTCTACATACTGGTGAAAATGGAAATCAAGAGATATTGACAACAGCAATCTAGGGTCACACACAAGATATTTATGTGTATGCTTAGCTTTTTAAAGAAAAATAATACATTCATAAGTTCTCTGCCTTAGTAACTGCATAAATATATTTGAATGCCTATTATATGCAATATACCATATTGAGAAGATAATAAATTATGTCTGCCATATACCTTCACCATCCTCAAAACAAGTGAAGAAAGTAAATGCATGTAACCCTTATAAATATAGTAATTGCATCAACAACTAACAATTGAGCCCTTGTGCACCAGGCACTACTTTTGAGTGTTTTGCATATGTTAACTCCTAATCCTCACACCAACCTCTGTGATTTTACAGATGAAGAAAGTAAGGCACAAAGAAGTTATATAACTAGACGAAAAAGGTGTGTGTGCATCTCTGTGTGTGTGTGTGTAGATACATCCTAAAGACAACACATTAAGAAGTTTATATACACCATGACCAAGTGGGACTTAACCCTGGGATGCAATACTGTTCAACATACTCAAATCAATAAAAGTGACACACTATAGAATGAAAGATAAAAGTCATATGCATATATATGTGTATGTAATCTAGGCAGTCTCTCCAGAAGAAACCACTGTGCAATACTGCCTCTCTCACTCCAAGTAACAGCTGCTGTGGGTACACTGAGAGCAGAGAAAATTACAGGACGGAGGTGATATTTGAGCTAGGCCTTTAAGTCCAAACGATACGGAGAGAAGGCTATGCTTAAGCACATGTGTAGGGAAAGGTTTTCCAAGCCTACTACTTCTCTTTGGCCTTTGCACACGAAGGACACAGGCAGGACTGGTGACAGACAGGTGGCCCATATATCCACAGGAAATGTCTGAGAGCACACTTCAGTCAACCCTGGTTTTAAGAGTAGCCTTTGCTGTTCTCCAAGTATAAGATGCCTCATGGCTCTTTCTCCCGGGCAAAAATGAAGAGTGTATGCTGATCACACTTTTGTGTCCTGAGAGATAGGAGCTAGACACACATAAACTGACATGCTCTCGGCAATGAATTCTCTAATGATAATACACTAGATGAAGAGAAAGAGAATAATGACACACGCACAACTGGTTGTGCTCAGTCCACCGTCATAGTCCACCCGTGAGTTCTCAAAAGTGTTCCTAATTAACCTGGCCCCTGAGCCTGACTGGACAATATTCAGATGGGCAGAACCCTGCTCCCCAAGCCTTCCCTCCTGAGCTCAATTACAGAGTCTGGTTGAATAGGTAATATGAAGAATCTTGGAAAATTACAAAAGAAATTACAGTTGACCCTTGAATAATACGGGTTTGAACTGTGCAAGTCCACTTATAACACAAATTTTTTTTCTAGAAATACAGCATTTTGTTTTTTATTTTCTTTTTCTTTTTTTTCTTTTATTTATTTTTGAGAGAGAGAGAATGACAGAGAGAGAATGAGAGGGGTGAGGGTCAGACGGAGAAGCAGGCTCCCTGCTGCGCAACTCGATCCCGGGACTCCAGGATCATGACCTGAGCCGAAGGCAGTAGCTTAACCAACTGAGGCACCCAGGTGCCCCTTGTTTTTTATTTTCTTAACATTTTCTTTTCTCTAGTTTATTGTAAGAATACAGAATATAATATATATAACAAAAAAATATGTATCAACTGTTTATGCTATCAGTAAGGCTTCTGGTCAACAGTAGGCTATCCGTAAAGTTTGGGGGGAGTCAAAAGTTGTATGCAGAGTTTCAACAGTGGGGGGGGGGCATTAGGGGGCATTTGATGACCCTAACCCCTGCATTATTCGAGAGTAACTGTGCTCTTGAAATTTCAATGCAACTTGATAATCCTTATTCACTTATTACTGTCCTGGTGAGGAGAGTAAGTAATTACAATCTTATTCCACTTTTTTATTCACTTGAAAATTTCACTCATGATCAATTTCAGACCTACTAAGAACTGAGTCCTCTCCCCTTTCTCCTTGTTTTCCTCCTACTCCCTAGATGAGGAACTCTGTCTCCTTCCTCTTTATTCGTCTTAATTGCTATGGTTTCAGAAGGCTTGGTCTTGTGTCTTCTTCTTTTTCTATACCCTTTCTGTACATATATTCATCAAGTTCTGTGGACTTAAGTATCTTTATGATGACAACTTGAAATTGATAGTTTCAGCTCTCCAATGCATGCCTGTCTGGCACCTTCATTTGGATGTCTCACATTTTACAATTAACATATCCAAAACAGAACTCTTTTAAGTAAAAATTACCATGGTATATTTGTAACTCTCATATTTGTAGATACGTATCTTTGCTATATTAAAGACTAAAAAATTACTTTAAATTTTCAGACTAAAATTATCTCTCCCATAAATCAGTAACTCATCTATTTCATTTTATTTTTTCTCCATGCCCAGGCAAACAGTTCAAGAGAATATTATAAATACTAATCTGTGCTTTGATCAACCTTGATAGATGCTTTGCCTAACTAAAGCCAACTCTGTATCTTTTGCTCAGATTAAGTTTAGTACTTTTTTTCATATTCCATGAAGCTTTTATTCCAATCAGGAACTAATCAAATCTATACCAGTCTAAAAATAGTAAAAAGGCCCGCAGTCCACCTCGGGTGGGGACGAAAGTGGGGCAAGGAGAGCATTCAACATGGCACCTCGAGAAAAGGGCTGGGCATTGTCTTGGCAGCAGGACCAAGCAGAAGGAGGCTTGCTGAGTGTAGGGTAGCAAAGGCACTGCCTGGCAGGCTGAGCCTGTCCGCCTGTCCCTACAAAGCAGGCAGAGACGCCAAGGACTACTCATGTGGCCACCTGCCCCAGAAGAAGCCAATACCTAGTCTAGACTCCCTATCAGCAAGTCCAAATCTTCACAGTGCTATCAAGACATAGTCCCTCAGGAGAGCCAGCTCTGGGCACGGTATTATAGTCACACTGCCCTGGTGACACAGCAGCATCTGCAGATCATGTTGCTCCCACTTCAGACTCTTAATCTTGTCTGCCAAACCACTTCCCACCATGAATCTTCCCCATTTCAGAACAGGCACCACCACTCCCCCAACAGACTCTAACCTGATAATTTCTCCCTTTCCCCTAACATGCCCCCCCTCAACTCTGCCATCTATCTATCAGCTTGTCAATTCTCCTTCAAAAAATACACCTCCAATTTCCCTCATTCCACCCTTACTGCTACCACCCTAAACCAGATTACCATCCTCTCTTACCTGGATGACTATCAACTATTATACCTTGCTCCTCCAGTCTAACAGCCAGAACACTCTTCGTAACAGCCAAACTCTAGTGGATTTGGCCCCAGCCTCATTTTTCAACCTTATCTTGTGCCACAGTATTCCTCTGCCCACTCCCCACTGCCCTTCAATCCAGCCACACCAGACTACCTCCAGTTCCCTGAACACAAGAGCACACACCTGCTTTAGAGTCTCTGCACATGCAGCTTGGTATGCCAAAAGTCCTGCACATCTTATGTAGTTAGCACCTTTTATTCATTTATTTCTCAGTTTAGATGTCACTTCCTTAGAAAAGCCTTCCAAACCCAAGGTACAAGTAGAACCCTGCTCTAAAACTCATTCCTTGTTTGTTTTCTTCATAGCAATTACTATCTGTATGTTTCTATATCTGTTTCCCCTTTCTGTAAGGCAGTTTTGGGTTTTCTTAAAGTACAAGTTCCTGTCTATCTTCACAGGTGAAACATAAACTCCACAAAGGCTGGAGATCCATTTTGTCTTGTTTATAACTGCAACGCCATTATCCAGCACAATGCTGATCACATGATAATTTTGATAAATATTTACTGTGTTTTATTACACCTTTATTTACATATTTGAGGAGGCTACCCTGAATTTAGTACTTAAAACATTTTTTCCATTATAATATATTCAGAATACTATGTGATTCATATTCCATGGTTTTTAAATACTATGTTATTTTCACCTCATTCTACATAGTGACTTACTGATTTTTCATTAATATGGATTAAGAACAGAATAAGTCTGCTACATAAATATTAGAAACTATTTCCAATGCTGCGTTTGGAGTCCATTTTACCTTTCAGGCAAAGCTAACTTACAATCAAGTTCTTTTGGTACTACAATAACAAAAGCCACCAGGAGATAGTCCAAGCCATTTGGATAGTGCCAGAAGTGCCTTACACCCACTCAAATTTAGAACAAAGTGCATAAGCATTTGTTTCAGTGTATTAAGAAATCATCCAAGGCAAAATATCTATTATGAGAACTCTAAAAAATTTCTAAAGGATCTGACAACAATGAAACAGATAGTAAAAGATAATTACTTTGTCCTCTCGTAAAACTTGTCTGTCCCAATGAATGGATAAAGAAGATGTGGTCTACATATACAAAAGAATATTACTCAGCCATCAAAAGGAATGAAATCCTGCCATTTGCAAAGACATGGATGGAACTAGAGGGTATTACGCTAAGAGAAATAAGTCAATCAGAGAAAGACAATTAATCATATGATCTCACTGATATGTGGAATTTAAGAAACAAAACAGAGGAAGAGAGGAAAAAACAAAACAAGATGAAACCAGAGAAGGAGACAAAGACTCTTAATCATAGGAAACAAACTGAGGGTTGCTGCAGGGGAGGGGAGTGGAGGGGTGAGGTAACTGGGTGATGAACATTAAGGAGGGCACATGATATAATAAGCACTGGGTATTATATAAGACTGATGAATCACTGACCTCTACCTCTGAAACTAATAATATATGTTAATTGAATTTAAATTTAAAAAATATATATTGTAAAAAAATAAAATAAAAATGAACCTTCTTTAGTCATTAAATCAAGGATGCATTGTTAGAATTAAAAATTACTATTACTGGGGCACCTGGGTGGTTCAGTCATTAAGCGTCTGCCTTCAGCTCAGGTCATGATCCCAGGGTCCTGGGATTGAGCCCCGCATCGGGCTCCCTGAACAGTGGGAAGCCTGCTTCTCCCTCTCCCACTCCCGCCGCTTATGTTCCCTCTCTCGCTGTGTCTCTCTGTCAAATAAATAAATAAAATCTTAAAAAAAAAATTACTATTACTGTATTTCTGTAAGGTAATAAAATATTTCTTAAAAAAAAAAAAACTTGTCTGTCCCTTCTCCTACCTCAAATCCCAATTATTGGCAAAGTAGGATCATAACACTGTTTAATATCATTTATAAACCAGGCTGTTGCCAGATATTTACTTAAGTGATACACAAGGGCTTGGCCAGGAAGGGCAAATCTTTAATCTTAGATTGGAGAATACGTCAACTCAAAAAGAACTGAGAGAGACTATTCCTATCGTAACAGCCAAACCCTACTCAAGGCGGTTAACTCCCAAGCTCCTACAGTTCTACTTTCCCAGATTCTAGGCCATCTTATCCTGCCGTGGCAGCCTCAGATTAATACCAGTCCCCCTCCTGCAGAACCCCTTACTCACTACTTAGCCACCTGAAGTCCAAAAACTGCTCCATTTGCCTGCTAACTTGAGCCTAATACCGAAATGTCAATTGCTGAAAACAATAAGCAGTTTTGCCACTCCTCAGAAACTTTGTCCTAGCTTCAGGCAAGGATTATCCTCCAGCACTTGCAGTTGAATCTGTCACCTTCTTTCAGTTCACCACTTGGATGCAGGTCTCAGCGCATTCTGCTCTGATGCATTAGGCCACAGAATTTTGCCCTACCTACAGACATGACAGTCATCTTTTCATACTATTGGACCAAAGTTTTAAAATAAATGTCTCAATCAGTGGTCATAAATAAAACAGGCAGTCCACATGTATATATAAAGAGCAACGGTAGTTTCTTTAGTGTACTCTGTCATTTGAAATCTTTAAAACTTTGAATTTTCTTTTAATCCTAAAATGTACTATCTCATAGAATAGTTACTTTAGAAAAACACATCCCCAAAAAACCCACAAATTTTCTTCATTAATCCTTTTTCAATTTCTAAGGATGAAAATAATATTTTTCCAGAACCAAAGGAAAGAAGGGGAAACCATGAGGATCCCAGTTTGTTACACAGTTTGATAGTCTTGAAGGTATGTATACTGACCAAATAATTATTCAAGAAATTTGCATTAGATGATTAACTTAATTTTTATTAGAATTTTATTAACAGTAATATTTTTATTTAACTGTGTCTGAGAAGTGGTGTTTATGAAACAACACGTAATAATCTGGGACCTATCAAACTAATGGATATTAATTTATGTCCCTAAGCCCCATGCCAGGCTCTTATTTCCTCATGTTCTTCGTATGTTGTCCTTTTTGTATAAATTTAAAAGTTATGAGTAAAGAAGAAAATAAAAGCCTCACTTACTAATTCAGATATGGAACTGATAAATAAATAAGCTGCTTTAAATATGTCAATAAACGGTGTAAATCACATACTACATATTCCAAAAGGACAAAAATGAGAGAGAAAATGAGTCACAATCCATAGGTGAAGAGGATAAAGGTGATAAAAATATACTTCATTTGGCTAGGGTCCAGCAGCTGAGAAATACCATTCTAATACTACTTCACATCTGATACCTGAAAATCCCTCTGAAATAAGCAAACAGATTCATTTTTAATTCCTCCAGAGATGAAGCAGGTATTACCTCCTAAAGTCATCCGTTATTTCTCTGGACAGCTCTGACTGAAGATGAAGCCTTTTTATCAAGAAGAAAATGGTTTCCTTCTAATTTAACACAGCAGTGCTAGTTCTACTCCCTATAATCACACAGAGTAAAATTAATCTCTCCCCGATTTTATGGCTCTGAAAACAGTTAAAACACAGCTATGGTGGCTCCCTCACTTCTCCAGACAAAATAACTCCAATACCTTTCCAATGGACTTCATAATCATGGATAAAAATTCTCCATTTTCTTTGTCTGCATTAATTATAACTAAATTTTCTGAGCCCATAAGACATATCCATCCTATCAATGAAATAAGCAACACACTGAACTCTCCGAACTGAATGCTAGTCCCAGCTTTCTCGTTAAACTGCACATGGGAAGTGCCACCTTCTCTCTGGGCTTGAGAGTGCCAGACCATATGCTTTCCAGTTTCAATATATTATGAATCCATCTAAAAACAATAATTTGCAATATTGCTTTTATTTTGTTAAAAAGTTAAAAATAAATATTTACCCAATACTTTATAATATATTCATAAAGACCTTTTACTTAACTATGGGAACTACATGTGATGATCTAAAAATAGCAGTATTTAAAAATCCTTGACACTGAGAATACAATGGTGGCTGGTGGGAAGAAAGGAGAGAAGGGGGACAAGTACTTACATGGTATAATTACATAACCACAAGCACAATTTAAAAAGGTCAAAATTTACCTAAAATGGAAATTAAGCATAAATTTAAGCTTGAGAAATTCTAGTCTTTCTAGAGCTGTGCTGTGTAATACAATAGTTACTCATCACATATGGCTATCTAAATTTAAATTAAGCAAAATTAGAAGTTCATTTACTAAGTGAGATTAGCCACCTTTCAGGTACTAAACAGCCATATATGGCTAGTAGCCACTGTACTGAACAACACAGATACAAAACACTTATATCACAGAAAAAGTTCTACTGGAGCAGTGCTATTCTAGACAGATTCCCCTCTATCTATTTTGCAAATGAAAGACCTGCCTAGCAAAGTCTCAAAACAGTTGGCCTCTAAAGTCAGAAACGCCAAAACTGAAATCCTGATTCTGCCACTTACTTATTATGTGACCTTGGACAAGTTACTTAATCCCTCTAAGCCTTTCTTCCCATTTATAAAGCTAATAGATACTAGGTAGTAGATATCTCAAAGTTAGTCATAAAGATGAAAAGAGATAATGCAGGTAAAGCATTCCGCACACAGCCTCAAACACTGGAAGCATTCAATAGTTGTTAGCTCCCTAGTATAATTATTCACATATAGGTACAATGAACATCAACTAAATGCTAGGATTTGAAATATAGAGACTGAAGAGAGCATTCTCACCCAAGTGGGTAAAATAGATAAAATAGTTGTAACATTTTACAACTCAGGAGAACTGAAAACAGTGCGGTGGGTGTAGAAGTGGAAAGTGCTAGATTCTAGTTGGAGGGAACAGCAGGTGCCAAGGCAGGAACCTTGGCTCTGATGTGCGAGCTATGCCTCTTCTTTTGGTCATTTCACATTATTACTAGGCTTCGTCTTCCATACAGGTCAGAGGGGAGAGAGTCTCTACACTCTATGTATTGGAATAGAAAATGAATTTGAGGGGCACCTGGGGGGCTCAGTCATTAAGCGGCTGCCTTCGGCTCGGGTCATGATCCCAGGGTCCTGGGATCGAACCCCCACGTTGGGCTCCCTGCTCAGCGGGAAACCTGCTTCTCCCTCTCCCACTCCCCCTGCTTGTGTTCCCTCTCTGTCTCTCTCTCTCTCACTCTCTCTGTCAAATAAGTAAATAAATAAATATCTTATACATATCTTTTTTAAAAAAAAGAAAATGAATTTGAGCTTACAGCTTTGCCTAATTCTATTATACATTTTAGCACAATGTACTGCTTTTACACAAATGGGGATTTAGATATACCTTTAAAGCATCCCAGTAAGTCTCTAAACATTCTTAATAAAAAATTCTAAATGAACAAAAAAGTCAAAAAACACACTTTGACAACATAAATTTAAAAATCAAATTTTCCATTGTTCTCAAAATAAAATACACCAACAAAACTATTTTACTTGTTATTTGCAATAACACTTAGTTGATAAAAGATATTTAAGTTCATGAATGTAATAATCACTGTAAAGAAATGCACTGAATGCACTAAAGAATACAGTTTTCAGGACAACTTAAAAGATAAAACAGCAATGTGAATTAAAATATCACATGCTAGAAAGAAAGGATGATAGATAGATAGAAAGATAGAAGATGACACCTTCTATCAAAGTGCTTAAGTAATAAATCTGAAATAATAACCAGCTTAAAACTGGGCAAAATAAAATAATTGATAAAATGTTCTGTTCCTTTTATAAATTATAATCCCAGTGTGATCATTTAACACATGTTTTTTCAGACACATTCTTGTACTGCTCTTAAAACAGCAAAGAATTTTAAAAAAGGAAATAAAATATCAAAGAGCAAGTAATGGGCAGTAAATTCACTTTATCACTCAACATTTTTCTTTATTATGATATAAACATTTTAAAATCTATAGTTAAAGGCAGATATTTTAAAAATTAACATTTTGAAATAAAAAAGTAAAAAAAAAATAAGAAAGTAAAAAAATTTCTGGTGATTTTATGGAGATAGTTATGTCTTCCCCAGCTCAGTTCTGAAGTAAAGTTACATGACAGTAAACAATTACACCTGAAGTAACAGCACCTTAAGGCTCTATGTTGGCTATGCCCCAGGTGAAGTCGGCCTCAAGGTAAAGGCAAAAAGAAAACATACATATATTTTTGGCAGTAAGGAAGGAGAACACCTTTAAAATCATAAAAAGTACAGAGATGAAAATATAAACAAGCTTGAAACTCTTAATGCCAATGGAATATAAGGTAAGACCATGTTTTCTCATTCTCTGTCACACTGTACACGTACTCCAACTCTATGGCTATCCAACCCACAGGTGCTATTCCAAACAATTCTTTAGCTTTTCTAACCATTTAATGCATCTCAAATATTAAAGACTTTTGTCTTCATAAAGTCTATGCAAAACCACTCAACACTGCAGCAATGGAGTCAAGAACTCCTAGGAGTAAATAAAAAATATTCCTCAATTATCTGTACTAAAGAAAGGAAAGAGAATATGAATAATTCAGTGTCCTATATAAAACAGGTCCTCAATGTATATTTAAATTTTATCATGTTAATGACTCCTCAAAAGAGGCATTCCAGCCTTCTGCTAACCAATACACATTGACATCACCTTTCAGTTATTCATAGTGTTTATTTATTAATCATCAGCCTCACTCCAAAAAGACTGATGGGGCTTAAAAAATTTATGTAGTATAAAAGTACAAAATGAAGATACACTTCAAAAACAGTTGGGGGGAAAGAGTAAGAAAATAAAATACAATCAGAGTTGAGATTTCTACACAAAACACAGTTAACTACTAAAGTCAAAAAGTAAAGAAGGCTATTAGCTTCTGGGCAACCAAAGTAAAGAGGAAAGCATCAATCTTAAGATTTGCAGAAGCCACAGATATTGCCAGTTTCTGCCAAGGGTATCATCATTCCCTTAGTCTTGGTTCTCCAAACATCTATATGTCTTATCTCTCAATTAGTTTTAGCCAATTTTTAGGATTAGGAACTATACCAGGATATCTTATTGTAGCCTACACTTGCCCTCGCACAGACCTAATATTAAGCCCTCAATAAATACTAAAATAAACTGTAGGGGAAGGTGACCTAGAATCAGGCTAACTGGGAAAAACCAATTTGGCATTAAAAGTGCAGACATCTGCAAACACTGAGTTAAGAACTGTCAAATGTAAAGAAATTCTTTACCTGAAAAAGTGCCAGTAATAATAATACTAACACTAAGATATGTATACCCACAAACACACACACAAGGGAGAGTGGTAGAAATCACTCTACTCAAAAAATTCCTTTTCAAAATGTTTTAGCAAAAAACTATCTCATGGAATTCAGAAATATAAATCAAACATAATACAAATGATATTTTGGATTGCTTTGCATGTTGATTTTTTTTTTCTTTACTGAGCCATAAATGACTAGCCACAAATGTAATTTTAAATGTATTTTTCTACCTAGTCATACACGTAAAATAATAAAGGATGAAAGAGTAGAAAACCTGGATTTATATCCAAATCAACCAGTTGTGCAATTCTGAGCAAGTTACTTAACCCCAGGATTCTCACAGAGTAATTGACAAGACTAAATGACAATAATATATGAAAATCCTTGAAAAGCTAAAAATGCCATAAAATATATTACCACAATAACCAAAAGGAAAACAATTACTGGCAATAATTGGATTTTTGTACTGGAGGTTCTTTACAGAGTTCATTCCTATATAAACGCTATCCCCAATTTCTATTTCAATGCCTTCCCATTCTGTCATATAGTTTTGAAAAATGTTAACCCACACAAACACATTTTCCCTACATACTGCTTCAGTTACTATGAACTGGAAAATACAATTTCCACTATTAAATGGTTCTCATCAACAGTAGGTGAGACAGTGGTTAGATTTATGTCCAGTCATGGCCTCTCCTATATTGGGAACACCTTAGATAATGAATGAAGACAATGAAAAATAAATCTGAGAACTTCAAGTTTCTGATTCAAAACTTACTGCAAAGCTACAATAATCAAGATTCTGTGTCAATAAAAAGAAAAGAAAGACTATATGGTACTGGCAGGCATAAGTATAGGCATACAGATCAATGGAATAAAATTTAGAGCTCAGAAATAAACCTTCACATTTATAATTCATTGATTTTTCAACAAAGATGTCAAGACTATTCAGTGGTGTTTTCAGCAGATGGTGCTGACATAACTGGGTATCCAGACACACAAAAAATGAATGTGGACCTTTACCTCACGCCATATACAAAATGGATCAGGATCAAAATAAAAATTTTAGCTAAAACTAAAAAACCCTGAGAAGAAAACTATAAGTGTACATCTTTGTAGTACTGGATTAGGCAATGGTTTCTTAGAAGTAACACCACACACACAACAAAAAGAAAAAAACAGGTAAATTAGACTACAACGAAATTTAAACTTTCGCTTCAAAGATCACTATTAAGAAAGTAAAAAAAAAAAACCCACCCACAGATAAGGAGAAAATATTTGCAAATCACATACCTATACAGGACTTGTATCCAAAATAAATAAAGAACACTTACAACTCAGCAATAAAGACAAATAACTCAATTTAAAAATGGACAAAAGATTTGAGTAGACGTTTCTCCAAAGAAGATATAAAAGTGGCCAAAAAGCATATGAAAAGATGGTCAACATCATCAGTATATTCATCAAGATAATGCAAATCAAAACTACAATGACATATCACTCCATACCTACTAAGATGGTTATCGTCAAAAAGACAGACAAGAACAACTGCCAAGGTTGTGGAGAAACTGGAATTCTCAAACACTGCTGGTAGGAAGGTAAAATGGTACAGCCACTTTGTAATAAGTCTGGCAGTTCCTCAAAACGTTAAACATAGTTACTCTATGACTCAACAATTCGTATAAATCCCCCAAAATGAAAACATATGTCCACACAAAATCTTGTACACGAATGTTCACAGCAGCATTATTCATAACAGCCAAAAAGTGGAAACAATCCAAATGTGCATCAACTGATGAATGGATAAATAAAATATAGTATATCCACACAATGGAATATTATTCAGAGACAAAAAGATAAAAGTACTGATGCACACTACAACATGGATGAACCTTGAAAACATTATGCTTCATGAAAGAAGCTAGTCATAAAAGACTACATTTTATATGATTCCACTAATACAAAATGTCCAGAACAGGCAAATCTATAAGAGACAGAACAAACGGATACCTAGGGCTTGAAGTTGAGAGTGCTGGGAGGAAATGGGGAAGGAGTGACTGTTAAAAGGTTTGATGTATCTTTTTGGGGTGATCAAAATGTTGTAAAATTGACTGTGATGGTTAGACAACTCTGTGAATATAGTTACACAACTCCATGAATATAGTAAAAGCCACTGAATTTTACGCTTTAAATTACATCTCAATAAAGCCAATTAGTTTTTTTTTTTTAAAGTAAAGCAGAGTCTGTGTTCAATGAGTAGATCATTGAAACATAGCAATAAAAAGTGAAAACTGCTCTTATAACTGAACTACATCCTCTTTTTTTAGTATTTCCTCCTTACACTTCTCAATTACTAAATCAAAAATCAAAAGCCAAATGAGTCATTTTATCATAGTCTCTACTTCCAAAAAGGAGTAAGGATCTCTGTCATTTCCATTCTCATGCAGTTAATACAAACTTGGACACAGATCATGACACAATTTGCATTTAGTTTCCCTACAATATAAAAGAACAAGTTACCCTTTGGATGACAAAAGTTTTAATTTTAATTTGGAGATTTTTCTAGCTAACTCCCAGTTTCCCACTAGCATCAAGGAAAGGGAAATGAACATATCAGCACATTTACAGATTCAAGGTCTGTGCTTTTGACAATTTGTGAAGAATCGTGATAGTCACGACATACAGTCATTTACAAGCGGCAGCAATTTTACCTATTAGGGCTCTGTAAGGATGTAACATGAATTTTCCTGGCTCCATCCAGCTAAGCTGGTGTGCAAGGAACTGAAATAGTAAGCAATTCTAGACCAGTAACTCCAACTCAGCTGGCAATACGAAAACATTTACTGATCAGAAGAGAGCCTTTGCAAATGTCATGGGTCAATTATGTTATCCACCATAAGAGTTGAAACCAAGCAAAATATATTCTACTACTTACAGGAAATATTCTAAATATACAACCAATTTCACCCAAACTATATATAATTTTCTATGCCAATGGCCCTACAGACCCTATGATTTTACGAACAGAAACTTTTTTCTTAGGTGTATCATAAAGTTTTGTTTTTAAACATTAACTCAGGCTTTAATTGGAAAAAACCCAAAGATAACTGAATCCAGTTTTTAAAAAACTGTATTATTGCATTTTTACCTTAAAGACAACAGAAAAAGTGAAAATTGAAAGATATATACGCATGTTTCCCATAAGAAGAAATAATTCAACCTATTATCAAAGTTTTTTTTGGATGCTTTAAAAATATTTAGATTCAAGAAAAAAAAATTTAGATTCATTCAAAACCTGTAAGAAAAAATTAATACCACAGCAGTCCCCCTAAAAATCCCTTACATAAACATATCCATCTACACTGAATGATATAATCCAGAAAGACTTTATAGTCTCACCATGTCTAAATGACAGACTCACAGAATACTTACACACATACTAGTTCCTCCCATATAATTCCAAGAATTGCTTAACCGGGCATCACATAAGAGATGCACCAAAATTCAGAGATGCCATCTCTAACCTGACAAATACACACAACTGGCCTGTACTAGTCTGTTAAGTTTCCAGAAAGTAAGAGTAAACCACACTCTAAGTGGAATGTGACACACAACCATCCCCAATGAGACAATAACAGATAAAATACCTGTTCCAATCTGTCTAAACAGGTAAACCCATAGATGTTCCCTCATACATAATCTTATCTGTGATAGTGAGCTAACAACTACCCAGGCAACCAAAAGGCAGGATTTAGAGAGGGCTGTGTGCTGGTAAAGGTAATAACAAAGAGAGTACTAGGGGAATGTGATTTTGACTCCCTCTACTAGGCAGATAACTTTAATTTAGTATATTTCTATAAATTAACTCATTAATTTCTATAAATTAAGTCATTAGGACACAGATGAAGGCAGCACAGAACTTTTAAAAATCAACCACAAAAGCACTATTAACTTTGTGCCAAAAATAAGTCAAACAAAAATTACGCTCTAACTTCTCTTCCTGAAGATAGTAACCGCATTCCCACTGAAATAAAGATGGGCAGATTTACTATAAACCACAATCAAATATTTGACACCAAACAATCCAAAGGCCACAGTAATCCACTTAACAATCACACTGACATCTATATTAAGTAGCGCAAGTACATAGGACTTGTAGAACTAATCACCACTTCCCAATCAGCCACAACATAGAGGATCCTTTGCTTGCCAAAGGGGAGCACCACATACATGAAGGTGGATATAATCTTTATCTCTGCCTCATCCGGTTCAATCAACTATTCTGGGATCAAGAAAAGGAGCCAAAGCCACTGAATCACAAACCTGGCTTCTAAAGCAAACTTGTTAACTATCCAATCTTCATATCATTAAATGAATTTCCTTGCAAATTCCCACAAGCAGGCAAATTAACCAAAGTAGATATCTTTCTACAATGTTATATATCAATTATATCTCAAAAAAACTGGGGAAAAAAACAACAAAGTAGGTATCTTTGCTAAAACTTACCAAAGGGCTTATTATGTGTCACATCCACGTTTTAAAAGCGCTTCATTTATAAAGAGTTTACATGACCAGTAATGATACCATTAACTGTGGCTTAATGAAAAAGTAAAACTCCAAATTTCAGACATTATAAACTTTTCTTTTTAACTTTAAATAGAATTGGTTTAATTATTTTAGTTTATTTAAATAATTGCCATTATGTAATTCCTTTCCTCACACTTGTTTTCATGCATGTTTATAATACCCTGGTTTAATCAAGCTAAATTATTATCCGTAATAAGTTAAAACTAAATTAAACTAATGTATTAGAAAATAATACATCTTATAACGAAGTTGCAGTCTAACCATCACATAATATTGTACGTGGATTTCATTTATTAAAAATGAGCCTTAAACAAGCTCATTAAAACAAAGTAGTTTATTTTGCCAGTAATTTGTTGTCAAAATTTAAGCAAATAAGTATATAAACTAAGTTCATATATTTACCAATTTAGTTGTAAAAAGATTACAAAAATAATATATGTGGTTAAACTACTTTTTAAAAAAAGATTCAAACCATTAAAATGAATACTGTCACAAGAAACAAGAGATTTTAGGTTTCATTCAAACTGGAGTTTTTCCACAATCAATTCATTTCCAAGAATTGGTGACCAAAGCGACCAATGATTTGCCATCTGAAAATGTCTTTGATGTAACAGTCTTAAGTGTGATAAAAAGTCTTTCTGTTAAACAGTTTTACTTAACAAAGAAATATTTGTTCTATTTGAATAAAACATTCTTTGATTATTATTGCAAGGGTATATACTGTAGATGACTCTCATGTAAAGAACATTAGATTTACCACAAACATAAAAAGCCTTATTAGAACTTTTCCTACACAAGTTTCCAACTAGCCAAGTATCAAATAGCCATGTGCAAAATTCTCACTTTCATTAATATGTAGAGTTGCTATCTTTGCTTTCACATAAAAATAAGATCAGTAAAATCAGAAATCATACCAAACAATAAATTCTACCTTCATTCAATATTAGCAACATATTCCTGTAATCTGCCCTCTCACCTTCAATCCACAAGACTACCAATTTAAACTATGGAAACGCCATGATGGCCTGGTTCCAACACTGACCTCATATCAAAACAGAAAGAAATGTTTTATATGAGACCAACAGCCAATCTTCCAACTATTGCATCAGACCCAAGATCTAGTATAAGGCAGGAGGTCATTTTTCTCTTCTTCCTCTATCTACCTGTATATCATTAATCATTTCCAGGCAAGCACTATTACTTCTTATAAATAACCTCTGACCAGAAAATTGAAGAATGCGGTCATAAAGGAGAGAGTTTTAAATTTAACATCATTGCCTCAAATCACCCATTCTTACTTATAGCCGAGAAATAATGTAAACCATGAAAAAACAGTTCACTGTTCCAGTACTTTTAAAAATCAATTTCCAACAAGGTAACAAGTGAATTATCAAATAGCAAATATTTTAGCCACACTATTATTCTACCATTAAAGAAATCATTTAAGGCCCCAACACCTATTCCACTGAAAAATAATTGTATTTGTTACTCTATAATTTCATTATCTTACTGTTATTGCATTACTCTGTTTGGCAACCCCACTATACCTCTACAAACAGACTTGATAAGTATTCCATTTCTGCACAGAAACAATAGCCGTCCTCCACAGTCATTTAAATTCAAACTACAATATATTTTACTAATCAAATTACAACAGTTGTACATCAGACCAATGGTTCAATTATACCTTGCGCAAAAGATACAAATAAATAAAAATCCGTAAGTACTTACCTACAGTTGGGAGGAGGGTCCAACGTAATCTCTGCAAGTTCCTTTTGAATTCTTTAAAATAAAGACAAAGTTATGTTAAAATGTCTTCACTGTCTTAGTAGTTCACTAAAATGTTATACTTTTACACAAGTATTTCCCATTTGTATTTTTTTTGAAATAGTAATACCAAATAAATCATCATATATAATAATAACCAAGCCATTACTTCTGCCTTGATTTTGGCAATGCACCTACAAAGGGTAAAAAGATTGCCCATTATCAGTACATGCAGCCTGTAGAAATAACATTAAAAACTTCATCTAACCAGGACACCTGGGTGGCTCAGTCGGTTAACATTCGAACTCTTGGCTCAAGTCATGATCTCAGGGTTGTGAGCTCAAGCCCCATGCCCAGCTCTGTGCTCAGCAGGGAGTCTGCTTCTCTCTCTCTCCCTCTGCCCCTCCGCACTGCTTGCCCACGTTCTCTCTCTCTCTCAAATAAATAAATCTTTTAAAAAACACTTCTCTGAACCACTGATAATAACCAAAATTTCTAGTGTAAATTAGATACCTTTGTCACATTATTTATGGATCATTCCAACTTCTGATTTGCACTAGAACACCTCCACATAAGACAGAAAGATGATTATTAAGTTGAATCCAAGCATTCTGAGTAATCCAATCAACTGGTGAAGAAAGAATTATCAGGATCTCATTCCAACACCTGAAACTGCTACCCAAATATACATGGTATTCCTCCCTGAAGCCTCTAGGTTGGAGCAGATTGAGACTTTCCAATCTGACACTATTCCTTTTGCAAGAACTATCCTAATAATATGTGGATAATCATCTTAATGTCATTGCATTGCAAAAAGAACTTTTTTAAAAATCTCCTTTTGTCCTCGTGTTATTTTTTTATTTTTTTACTTTGACTTTTAACTGCACCCAACCCCTTATATACATATACAAAGGCTACATTGTTTTATGAGACTAAGCAATCTCTTAACTATCATTCATGCATTATTAAACACAGGATTTGTTAAAGCAAATACAAAAAAAATCCTCAAAACCACTTCTCCTTTGCTTTTTAAATATGAAGATTTGCTAACTGGACACCTGCTATCTGGTAATTATTGTGATGGTAAATGGATGACAGGTGACTAAAGTACCTTAAAAAGGGCGCCTGGGTGGCTCAGTTGTTAAGCAACTGCCTTCGGCTCAGGTCATGGTCCCAGGGTCCTGGGATCGAGTCCCATATCAGACTCTCTCCTCTGCGGGAAGCCTGCTTCTCCCTCTCCCACTCCCCCTGCTTGTGTTCCCTCTCTCACTGTGTCTCTCTCTGTCAAATAAATAAATAAAATCTTTAAAAATAAAAAAATAAAAAAATAAAGTACCTTAAAAAATAAGAACCTGAACAAAAACATTTACTCAAACAATTTCATTCCACATCTTTTTCAATACAACGAACAAAAATACAGAAATAGACATGACTCCTCCAAGAGGATTGGCTTCAATTTCCTAAAGGAACTGAATTCTACTAACATAATTTTCACTTTTCTAAGCCATGTGATTCAAGGTTGGGGACGCATTACGAAGCTGAGCAAGACTAATAAGTTCAAAACCAAAAAAACTTTTATTTTAATTCTGCTATACCATTAATTGAGAGTTCTTGATAAAGACTGCTCACATCTGCATCCTCTCCCTCAGCCTCAATTTTCTTCCTATAAAATGAAGAGGTTTATTCCCCATCCTATAAAATGAAGAGGTTAACTAGGATTTGTTTTATCTTTAAAATATGATTCCTTCTAATACGGACTCTGTGATGTGTTCACATGCACATAAAGTATATACAGCCCAGGGCCGACTGGGTAGCTCAGTCAGTTAAATGTCAGACTCTTGGTTTCGGCTCAGGTCATGATCTCATGGGTCTTGGGATCAAGCCTGTGTAGGGCTCCATGCTCGGTGGGGAGTCTGCTTCAAGATTCTTTCCTGCTGCCCCTCCCCCCAACCGCACACGGGGTAAGGTATATGGTCTCTCTCTCTCTCAAATAAATAGATCTTTTTTAAAAAGTATATACAGCCCATAATTAAATGGGAAATCTCAAAGATCTGATACTGGTAAACACCCTTTATGAATTTCATACAGAAGTCTAAAACAGGTACTTCAAAACTAACCGAGTAAGTCAGATTAATGATAGCAAACTGAGCACACACACATTCACCTCCCCCTCCTTCAAGATCCTACTTGGGGCAGGCAGGAAGGAGCAGGGAGGCAAAATACTGAAAGTGCAAAAGGGAATAAACAGCAAAGAGAAGTAAATAAGAATTTCAGCGTACTTCTGGAAGACAAAGCAGACAGGTGTAAATTAAACAGGTTGAGACAGACAAGAGGGGACTGCAGAGTGCTTAAGAATACAATAAAGACACATTATTAAAGGGTGGTGGGGAGAAAAAGACAACCAGAAATCCCAGAAGAAAAACACCTGTGTAAGAAAACCATAGACCAAATATGAAAGAAACTAAAATGTAAAACTTTTTAAATCAAGTAGCAAATGTTAAGGGGAAAAAAAGAGAGATTTGATCTATTTGGCCTAATGTTATGACTCGTTGGGTATCCTAGAGATCAAGACTTGTAGGAAATCTAATCCTAAAATTCTGTTTGATCTGGCACTGAATATTTAGTTATAGTAAATGCACTGGCAATTTATTGGTCGTTTACTTACTGACAACACAAAGAAGATGCATTGTAGTTGTGCTATGCAATGTAAATATTACTAACCTTCAAGGTGTAAAATTAAGTGTACCTAACTGAAACCAGTTTGAGAAGATGGAGGCAGAATGAAGGTATTAACATCCCCATTTTACAAAGTAGGGAACCAAGAAATACTGTTGAAAATTGAAAGAATAAGGGGACGCCTGGGTGGCTCAGTCGTTAAGCATCTGCCTTCAGCTCAGGTCATGATCCCAGGGCCCTGGGATCGAGCCCTGCATCAGGCTACCTGCTCGGCGGGAAGCCTGCTTCTCCCTCTCCCACTCCCCCTGCTTGTGTTCCCTCTCTGGCTGTGTCTCTCTGTCAAATAAATAAAATCTTTGAAAAGAAGAAGAAAGAAAAAAATTGAAAGAATAAGAAATAGTGGCTTAAATATATTATTTAGTTATGAAAGACAACCACTACTCTTTTTTTAATGTAACTATCATTAACTGGGAGGAGGGAAACAGAAGGAAGAGTAGGTAAACAAGCTACATCCTCAAATTTCATAGCAGAGAGTCAAAAGATATTATTTAACAATTCAACAAAAATAGGGTGCCTGGGTGGCTCAGTCGTTAAGTGTCTGCCTTCAGCTCAGGTCATGATTCCAGGGTCCTGGGATCGAGCCCCGCATCGGGCTCCCTGCTCCGCGGGAAGCCTGCTTCTCCCTCTCCCACTCCCCCTGCTTGTGTTCCTGCTCTCGCTCGCTCTCTCTGTCAAATAAATAAAATCTTCAAAAACAAAAACAATTCAACAAATAGATGTAAGTACTGTATATAATTTAGAGTTATGCAGAAACACCAACAGAAGGACTAAAATCAGAGATGGGTAAAAGAGTTTGCTTCAAGGGAATAAAACTGGGATAGGGAAGGTATGTGGACAGAAAAATGTTGCTTTCCATTAAAAATGTCTCTGTAGTGCTTAATTAGTTACTAGAAACATGAACGACATCTATGAATTAATTGTTTTTAAACCAAGAGGACCAAAAAAATAGCCATTCAAAAGAGCAAGCTTAAACTGTCAAAGAAAGCTTTTTAAAAGAATTTCTTTGGGATTTTCAAATAACTCATCTTGCTCCATGCTTACACTGTCCCTTTTGGTTTAAAAAATTGATAAATCAGAGGCAGCTCAGTAGGTTAAGCATCAGACTCCTGATCTCAGCTCACGTCTCGATCTCACAGTCATGAGTTTGGCTCTACATTGGGGTCCAAGCTGGGCGCGGAGCCTACTTTAAAAAAAAATCAATATTCATAATTTTCTATTAAATGATTCTATAATGGAACTTGAACCCCTCTGGATGTCTATAATTCCAGATCTAATTATTCAGTATAAAAACCAATTTATTGATAAACTTGACAACTCTAAGCAGTGAGTCAGTATATTAAAACGTATTTTGTGCCACACCTAAGAATGGTTATATTTCTCGACAGAAAAGATTATATTAAGAATTGCTATTTAAACAGTTGCAAGATGTCCCGCTGCTTTTAACGACAGCAATTCAATTCTTTCTCAAAAGTTGTGATCATGGTATGTATTAAGTTTCTCAGTCTTGACATGTGGGGTAAGGAAGGTAGCTATTTCAGGCACTGTCTCTTAGGGTGAGGAAAAATGAAAAAGTATCAATAATTCACACTTACAGCATACTTTTCACATGATGATTTTAGTCTATTAAAAGTGAACTAAATAAATCTCACATATTTCTCTAAATATTACTGTTTTATCATTTCCCATTTAAAAGATAAGGAAACTAAGGCTAGTTATTGTACACTGGTAAAGACAGGTAATTATCTTGCTAAGTCAAACAAAGAGCCTCTCTCATCAGAACTTGTAAGACAAAATTATTTCTTTAGACATAAATCAACTAGACAATTGCCTAAATTCCCAATTTCCATCCAGCAATGCCACTTCTTTGGTTATTATGATACAGAAATCAGTAATTGCACATAGTTACTGAGACAAGTCAGAAGCAAAATACAAACTAAATTTCAGTTTGTAAGACTTAACCTAATACCTTAACTGTTCCAGGAATGGTTAAGAGTACTGCATGTGACTGTCATTTGCTAAAAAGAATGGAGTGGGGGGAGGGGAAGAGAAATAACAATCATGATTCATTTAGACTTAAATGAAGAATATAGTATCAAAATTACACAAAATGGAGAAGATATGAAGCACTCATTTTAACATCAACACATTGGATTAATGGTTCAGAAAAATGAAGCAGTACATAAGTACTGACATGTTTAAAACACACACACATAAAAAAAAGTAATAAAACACACACATATTTCAGGCTAAAGAAAATTCAGTAACTCACTCAGGTCCAAGTAGAACAAGAATATTTGGACATAGTGATTCACAAAGATATTTTCTTAGCAGTTATTTAAAAACAAAAACAAAAAAACTTCATCCCACCAAAATGACTTTCTATACTCTACAGACTGTATTCCTTGGTCACCTGAGAATTTCTATTCTAACCAACTGAATCAACTGGTCAAAATCTTCAAAAATGAAATTATTCTCAGGAAGAAAAACATCACACCATTAATTACTAAAATATTTTGAACTTCAAAGTAGTGGGCGCCCGGGTGGCTCAGCCAGTTAAGTGTCTGCGTTTGGCTCAGGTCATGATCCCAGGGTCCTGGGATTGAGCCCCGTGTTGGGCTCCCTGCTCATTGGGGAGCCTGCTTCTCCCCCTCCCCTTGCTCATGCACTCATGCTCTCTCTCTCTCTCTCAAATAAATAAAATCTTTAAAAATAAATAAATAAATATACAAATGTCAAAGTAGTATCTGAATTAACCTAGAAAACAGAGTCATTGCAAATAATAAGCCTAAAGTTTAATTCTGAATGGTGATATAAACCATGTATCTGTGATTTTTAAGATACCATCAATTAAATGATTTTGCACATCAACTGTAAGATGCATCCTGATTTCAGAAACATTAAGAAGCTTCTATATGTACATTTAGAACCAAGAAGGTTAAGTCAGTACAAAAGATATTTATGAAGAGTTCTACTTCATTCTAATGTAGAAAACTAAGAGCCGATATAATAAAGGTTTACGCTGGAACACATAGGAATCCACCTTTCAACTTAACAAAAATTTAGTCTAAAACCAAATAGCATTCATTCCTAAAACATTCTATTATGTCCAGTAAAATCACAATGTCTACTCCAAAGTTAATTTGGAATAAATGTGATTTAAAATTCACATTTACAGGGCACCTGGGTGGCTCAGTTGGTTAAGCATCTACCTTTGGCTCAGATCATGATCCCAGGGTCCTGGGATCAAGTCCCACATAGGGCGCCCTGCTCAGCGGAGTCTACTTCTCCCCTCCCTCTGCCGCTCCCCCTACTTGTGCTCTCGCAAATGAATAAAAAATCTTTAAAAAAATAAAATAAAATTCACATTTACAGATGTATCAACACTTGAAAGCAGTGCAGTCAATTCAATGACAAGCTCAAAATAGTTATTTTATTGAACTGACTAGTCAATTTAATAAAATCATCAAAATTTGTCACTGCCAGACATAGTCCAACTACATACTTGTGAACAGGAGTGATACAGGTATTATCAAGAGAACAGACTATGATAAGAGTATGCCAATGTCTTAAGAAACAAATTCTTGCCAAAGAGCAAAACTTGATTAAAGATGTTACTATAATCTTCCTCTTCACTCAAAATAGATGAAATTAATTTATACCATTATTTAAATAAAATACCTACTTAAATGTTTCCTGTATCCTACCCTACATTACTTTTCTGTAATACTTGAAAACTGAGATTTTTTTTAAGAAAACATGTTTCTACATGTTTTCTACATGTTGTACAACGCTACTAAATGCCAGAACCTTCCTCTAGAAGATCTCCAAGTGGTATATGGGTGACAGTATCTGAAGTGACTTAATCATTTATTTGACAGAGAGAGAGAGTGAGCACAGGCACGGGGGAGGGGCAGAGGGAGAGGGAGGAGCAGGCTCTCCACGGAGCAGGGAGCCCATCACGGGACTCGATCCCAGGACCCTGGGATCAATGACCTGAGCTGAAGGCAGATGCTTAACTAACTGAGCCACCCAAGCGCCCCTGAATCTGTGATTTTAAAATTGTGATTCATGACCTTCCTCTAGAAGATCTGTAGGTGATTTATCTGAATATATCTGAAGTGACTTAATCATTTATTATGGATTTTAAGTATAAAAATGCTGCTTTCCTCTGATTTTTTTAAGTTAAAAGAAAAAGCTTAATTCTTGACTCTTCCTTTCCCCCAATTTAGTTGATAGTGGAGTTATTTTATTTTTGTCATCTTTGCTTAAGTTCTAACAATTGAGAAAAAAAAAATGAGAATCATGAGGGCAGACACCCACGTCTTTTATTTATTTATTTATTTATTTTAAAGATTTCATTTATTTATTTGACAGAGAGAGACAGCAAGAGAGGGAACACAAGCAGGGGGAATGGGAGAGGGAGAAGCAGGCTTCCCGCAGAGCAGGGAGCCCGATGCGGGGCTCGATCCCAGGAGCTGGGATCATGACCTGAGCCGAAGGCAGACGCCCAATGACTGAGCCACCCAGGCGCCCCTACCCACGTCTTTTAAATTCATCATTATATCTACAGTGCCTACCATAGGAGGGTCACATTATTTACTTACTGGCTGCCTTAGAACCTTGAGTTTATTATAGGGATTGGATCTTCCATGGATATTAAGATCCCAGTACTGGGGCACCTGGGTGGCTCAGTCCGTTAAGCGGCTGCCTTCGGCTCAGGTCATGATCCTGGGGTCTTGGGATCAAGCCCCACATCTGGCTCCCTGCTCAGCGGAGAGCCTGTTTCTCCCTCTCCATCTGCCTGCCACTCTGCCTACTTGTGCTCTCTCTCTCTCTGTCAAATAAATAAATAAAATCTTCAAAAAAAAAAAAAAGATCCCAGTATTTATCAGAATATTCAAAGTTAGAGGTAGTTTCAAAATAAAATTCTGATTATCGTTAATTGGTTTTTATTCAGATGAGAAGTCTTTTCCATATGGTGTCATTTTATAAGAGATATTTATCAGAAGCAGTGCAGAGCTTGAACTCTAGAGGTGGGGTCTGGGTTTGATTATAGGTTCCGGCATTTAATAGCCTTGTGATCTTAGATACATAATTTAACATTTCTAATCCTGGGTTTCCTTTTCTGTAAAATGGAGATAATAATGGTACCATCTTCATAGGGCTGTTGTGAGGACTAAATGTGATAAAACATTTATTTGGCATCTAGTAATGTCTCATACACTGATCCTGTCATTTATAGACCCTGTGCCAGTTAAAGTCTTGTAGATATATTTTTTTTTAAGATTTTATTTATTTATTTGACAGAGAGAGACACAGTGAGAGAGGGAACACAAGCAGGGGGAGTGGGAGAGGGAGAAGCAGGCCTCCCGCGGAGCAGGGAGCCCGATGCAGGGCTCGATCCCAGGACCCTGGAACCATGACCAAAGCCAAAGGCAGCCGCTTAACTGACTGAGCCACCCAGGTGCCCCTGTAGATATTTTTCAAGTTCACTTGATAAACTTTAGGAAAATGAGATATATGTTAGCCTTTGAGGACACAGTGCTGTTGTTAAACTAGAAATACTCAGATGCTGTGATTACATGCATTTTGTAGTAACTCAAGAAAAGCACTTTGCACATAGGTGCTCAATTGCATGAAATGTGCTATAATTGAAGAACTAAAGATTTTGTGTAGAAACATGTTTTCTTAAAAAAAAAAAAAATCTCAGTTATGCGTCTGCCTTCAGCTCAGGTGATGATCTCGGGGTCCTGGGATCAAGCCCTGCATCAGGCTCCCTGCTCAGCAGGGAGTCTGCTTCTCCCTCTGCCTCTCCCTCTGTCCTTCCCTCCCACTCATGTCTCTCTCTCTGTCAAATAAAATCTTTAAAAAAAAAAATCACACATTCACAAGAATGAATCTGTCAGGGGAGGGATTCCTTCAGCAAAGAAGCAACTCTTCCTACAGACAATATTTCCTACTTTAACCAATGCAATAATACTGATTTCTATTATGTGCCAGTCAGGCACTTCTTGGATTCTTTACACACACACCATCTCAATACTACATCTTTTCCCCTACTTAAAAGGGTGGGGAGGACTAGGTTTAAATACGTAAACTATACTTTGTTTTACACACTGTAGTAAAATGAAGTAAAAGATGATCCATGTACTTGAAAAAATTCATGCAATCCTCACTTTCACACATGGTACATTTAATAATCTCTCATAAGCAGAATTTGGTCTTTTGATACATCACTCAAGAAATATGATTTTAAGGGATTTTATGGTGGTACTCCCAAACAGGGGAAAAGGCAGACTTCAAGAAGCAGACAGGAGTCTTTGCTAACTAGCAATCATGGGAGAACTGAGCACAGAGCCAGGAGAAGCACTATCTAGACCCTACTCCCCACAGACCTGGCCAGCCCATCCTCTCCTTTTTCTGACAAGCTGAAGATGCCACATGGAAACCCTTAGGATCAGAAGCTGAGGACTGAATTATAGTTTCCTCGTGTATATGCAGCCACACTCTGTACCTGAGTGTCTCTTACCCACCCACCTGAAGCTCCTTTCTTTCATCTGGATGCCACATTTTCTCCATTCTTACCTTTCTTATCCACACTAACTCAACCCCCCATTTCCCAGCAGCAGGTCATTCTGTGTTTTGGCAGCAGAGGGGTCAGGTCAGCCAGCTAAGGCCTCCAGACTTGTGTGGTGTGACAGCAAAAACAAATGGAAACCTTTTCCCCACACTGGCATGTTCGAGCATAAAGTCTTAAAGTTTGAGGCAATCTGACTTCCACACAACTCCTTCAACAGAAGTCAGGGATCAGCAACACGCTTTTGGGAAGGGGACGACTACCACAGTCGACTACCCCTTGGAATGAGTTGCTGACCACTCACTATCACTGCAACATCTCTCCCTAGAAACTCATGCCACATGGAGGCCTGAGATGGTTCTTCCTGATTCTGTGAATTGACTAGGCCAGAGGGAAACAAGGTCTGCTAGACCATAATGGTTTTTGTTCTTCAGGAAAGGACCCCCTAATCCATACTACCCAATGAAATATAAAACTACCATTCAACATTCAGACATTCCACTATGCTAAAACTTACAAAATGCTTTCACTATGCTTCCTATTTGGTATCTTTTAAAAGGTATTAGAACATTAAACCACAAAATCAGGAAAAACTGTACTCGATTTAGTCTACTTTTAAATTATTTTCCAAGTGATTTTCTATAATTAAACAATATTAAAGCATATTTCTCTCATCATAAGCAACCGATGTGGCAAAAGAAAATCATTCAACTATCTACCTTCCAGATCTATTGTCTAGAGAAAAAAAAAATCTGTATCAAGATGGATCCACTGCCTTATATAATGAAACCAAGATGTATCTGTTGAACTTCAGCATTTCTAACTTCACTAACAGGGAGTAGTAGAAAATACACATCATTCAACAACTATTTTAATAGAATCCTACTCACTGTCCTGTGTTACAGAAGAGAGTAAAATATTTATGGTCAAGTAAATCAAACTATCACATTTTTACACACATTGTCCTATATATGCTCAATTAATAATACATAAACACATACAAACACACTATGGATATATATCTTTATGAATCTGCCATACTGTTTAACTGACTTTAAATACTAAAAAGTTTGGGACGCCTGGGTGGCTCAGTTGGTTAAGTGACTGCCTTTGGCTCAGGTCATGACCCTGGAGTCCCGGGATCGAGTCCTGCATCGGGCTCCCTGCTCAGCAGGGAGTTTGCTTCTCCCTCTGACCTTCCCCCGCTCATGCTCTCTCTCTCTCTATCTCATTCTCTCACTCAAATAAATAAATAAAATCTTAAAAATAAATAAATACTAAAAAGTTCATATTGCCTACAATTAAAACAATGTAAAAGAAATAATCTTGAAAAAGAAAGAAAAATCCATGAATTTCATGGTCCACATCCCAGAAAAATGATTAAATACAACAGAAAGATAGAACTAAAGACAATAAATTGATACTAAAACTAAAAAGGGATAATCATTGAGGTACCTTTTAGCACTAGTCGACAATTTAGCAGCTGTTTTGCTGGATATTTTTCCCTCCTTTTTCTTGGGCTGAACTTGCTCTCTTTCTGGTTCTTGCTGAACACTTTCACGTTGGTCTCCATCAGAACTTCCTCCACTAGTGCTTGGACTGTCATCAACTCTTTGTGCCTCAGTGGACATTTTAGATCCTGGATTAAAAATCAAAGATCATTTATTTAGTTATGGGAGGACTACCTTTAGAATAGAGAGAAAGTGAGCCTCAAAGTAGAAGTAAAACTAATACACAATGAATACAGTGGCCACTTACAAATCAGCTTTGCGAGTTGCCAAAACTTTTCTCTCAAAATGCCTTGAGAAAGAAAATGAAAACACACAGAATATATATACAAAATGTTCATAGTAACATTATTCATAAAGCCAAAAAGAGGAAACAACTCAAATGTCCACTGATAAATGGATAAACCAAATGTGATACAGCCATACAATGGAATATTATTCAGCCATATAAAGGAATGAGGCACAATACGGACACACTACAACATGAATGAACTGTGAAAACATTATGCTAAGTGAAAGAAGCCAGTCACAAAAGACAACAAACTGTATGATTCCATTTACATGAACTGTCCAAATCCACAGACAGAGACAGAGAAGTCGATAAGTGGTTGCCAGGGACTAGGAATGAGGGAAAAATGGGGAAGGACTGCTAATAGGTATGAAGTATCCTTTTGGGGTGATGCAAATGTTCTTAAATTAGGTAATGGTGATGTTGTACAACTCTAAAAATTCTGAAAACTACTAAATTAAAATCCTCCAAACTAGTCAATTGTTATCTTCTGATAACAGAAGAACACAAAAGAACGCAGAGGCCCACATGATTCTAAATAAAAACTGAACCACATAATGGTGTCAGCATTGATCGAGCAATATACCAAGCAACTGTGTTTCACAAGAAATGCAGACTGTCTTGAGAGGCTGAAGGGCTCTTTTTAATTTTTTTTCCAGTCTTGGATAAAATATCCCTGAAGGCTTTCAAAATTCCCTTTGCTCTGAGTTCATGCTCCCCAAGCAGCTCTGATTATCAACTCAACTTCCTCAATACCTTGACACATAGTAGCTGCAATAGCCTGGATAGCAGATACAAAAAAATTCTAGTAAGTGAAAGGGACATCCCTTCTCAACTATCATCCCATCATAATCAATTTCTGAGTTTGATTTCTATGAATACACCCCTTATGACCAAACTAGCTTAGAGTGTACTGACAAATTCAAAACAAAACTGACAAATCAATGCCCAGACTCTAACGAGCCTTGTGCTCACCATGTTACTGTCACCTAATAACCACTTTGTAAAAGAAAGATACCTCAAATAAAGCACTGTTTATTACTATAATTAGTCTAAATATATAGCTACTTGACAATGATGAAAATTCATCATCACCGAAGATTTAACTTACAGCTTGCTCTAAATCTAAGTGATTTCATAATACAAATCTTTAATGGATTTAAATTTTTATCATAAGACAAACCAAAATGCAACGTAACCGAATGAAAGAATCAGGAAGCACAGAGAGGTGAAGAGTCAACAGAAAATACTGTATGCCTTCCATGAGACATCACACAAACACACCACCACCCCTCTCAACTCCATCAGCTCCCATCCCCCATGCCAAACAAAACAGATCTGCACAAGCCACTCTGAAAGACATTGACAGAGAAATCTGACTGCTCTTCTACCTATTCTGTAAATGGAGAGCATCAGTCTCCACAGCTGTGACACCTTTTATGAGCACTAAAGTCACTTAATAGAATACTGAAATTTTACATCAGTATGTTTCACGTCTAGCTCTAACAGTCTGAACATATTTCTTGCTTTTTTTTCATTTTTATTTCACTTTAATTCTTACCCTTGGATTTAACATTGATTTTTTTTCCAGCTTACTTCTTTCAGTTAAAATATATCAGAAGTTTAAAATCTAGTAAGTATGTATATATAAGAGCATGTTAGAGCAGATGTGCATGGAAGTAAGAAAGAGAACAATTCTCAGGGAACGGTCCTTGGATATAGCAAAATGCTGTTGGCAATATTTTAAGAAATGTGAAATGAGTGAGAATTCATTTTAAACATCCTAAACCAGAAGCAATCCATTACATGACAAATATACGGAAACCTAAATGAAATGAAATTCTTTTTTACTGAACATGGAGCCTCAGCTTAATAAACTATGCCTACAGTTTCAGTTATATATTATATTAGTTATATATATTAATATATATATACATTTATACAGTTATAGGTATATATATACACATTCTTTTTAATGTTCTTATTTATGTACATTTGCATACTAATAATGCAATGAGCATATAATTACTTTAAAGATTACTCAATGATTCAATCTGAGCCATAATCTGAAGCCCAAATTTCAAAAATTGCTTCAGAATATCAGAAAACTAAAACTAGTCTCTCTAGAGAACTATTAAAAAATACTACAATGTGGAACCTGGCTGACTCAGTTGGTAGAGCATGCCAACTCTTGATCTCGGGGTTGTGAGTTCAAGCCTAATGTTGGGTGTAGAGATTACTAACTAAATTAATTAATTAATTTTAAAAAACGATTAAAAATATCCAAATAGGGAGTGAGTGCTAATAGGGATGGTGTTTCTTTTTAAGGTGCTGAAAATGTTCTAAAATCAGATAGTTGTGATGGTTGCACAACCTTGTGAATATATACTAAGACCACTTAGTATACTATATATTTTGAAAGGGTGAGTTTTGCATTATGTGGATTATAGCTCCACAAAGCGGTTATTAACAAATGGGTTTGGGTCTCAGTGTGTTTGGCTGATGGAGTTTAGAAAACTGACAGATCAAGAAATGAATGGAGAAGTACTGAGTATGTGGATACTAAAAGAAGGCCAATAGAGGGTAAGTATTAAAAGAAATTCTTAACTGAAGAAAAATTCTTGAAGTGTAACATACATACAGAACAGTACACAGTGAGTGTTGGCCAATGAGTTGTCATGTACTGAACACACTTGTGTTACCAGTATCCAGGCCAAAAAACAGCATATCCGCCTCTCCCGTCACTACCCTAACCTCTAATACCACGTCTTGCCCATCTTTGAACTTCACATAAATAAATTATATGATGATATACTCTTAAGTTTTGTTCCTTTCCATAAAAAGAAAAACCCAGAGGTATAATTTCTATAATTTCACCATAGAGAAAAAAATTTTATTTCCACTTTTGACCTCAGATACTTTATTTCATCCAAATCTTAACCTATAGATGATAAATTCATCTGACACCACTAATAACCACTACAGAAACTGTTAGAAACAAAGTTTTCATATCTTTTTCAAATATCAAGAAAAAGGCAAATTTACCCTGATTTTGGTTTTTAAATGCCTAATTTTAGAAAAAAGTATTGGAAAAAAATTATTGCACCACTCAGGTGGTAACTAATTTTTATGAAGAAAAAGCAGTCCACAAGCATTTTAATTAAGTATAAATATAAAATTGGTGTTTTCTCTTTCCAAAGTATAAATGAATAAAAAGTCATGAATTAAAACTCTTTAAAGTTATCTTCTAAATCAGCATTTTAAAATTATCTTTAATATCAATTCCTAATTAGCTAATTTGATCAAATCATCTAATCTAGAAGGAAGATAAACTTAAATTCCAAGGTTATAAACACAGAGCTCATCTTCAATGATCACTTTAAAGCTAATAAGACATTTAGGGCGCCTGGGTGGCTCAGTTGGTTAAGTAACTGCCTTCGGCTCAGGTCATGATCCTGGAGTCCCAGGATGGAGTCCCACATCAGGCTCCCTGCTCAGCAGGGAGTCTCCTCCCTCTGACCCTCCCCCTCTCATGCTCTCTGTCTCCCATTCTCTCTCTCAGATAAATAGGTAAAATCTTTAAAAAAAACCTAATAAGATATTTAAATCTATATTTTTAAATATAGACTCAAAGTAAAACTTGGCTTCTAAACATAAAACAGAAAGACAGACTTTCCTCAAACATGTGTTAAATTTAGAGTTTAGATACTGTTCCTTCTTCAACACACAAATTAAGCCTGTACTACCTATGTACTCTGTGTGGTAATTACAGTCCTAGAAATCAGCAATATAGTAAATGAAATTCACATGTTCCATAAAAATGAAATGACTCGGTTATAAACTGATAACGTAAAAGCAACTACAGTCACTTCATAAATTCGATTACTGCTCAGATAAGACTTATAACTGTTTCTCATGTTATAAAACTGCAAAAGCAATGTTCACTTGAGCTTTTGCAACAGGAAAATGCTTAATTCTGTCATTTAATATCTTGTTATTTGTCTTCCTACTCACATTTCTAAACTTTTCTAAAATGTAAAATAAAACACAATTTTTGAGGAAAAGGTGCTATGTTCCGGGGGAGATAAAATGGGGTATGACATTATATGAAAACACTCCATCATCAGCATCAACCCACATACAAAACGCTAAAGAGCCAGAGCATCCAAATCGCTGAGACAATTATTTAAATTCCAAGGTCCAGACTGAATTATTATCACATATTCAGAAACACACTTTTTAAAGAACAGGCGATAAAAAAAACTAAGAAGAGCTTAAAATCTTTCCAAAGCGCTAGATAATCTGAAGGTAAACCCTAGGTCTTCCTTTTGTACTTTTAAATAAAAATATTTGATTTGACTCTCAAGAATACACAACACAAAACGACGAATCTTGAAAACATGCAAATAGGTCTAACAGCCACCGAGCACAGGATGATGTCTTTCTAAAGCGGCCTTAATTTCCTTAAGGGAAGATGGATTGGACATTTCTGGTTGGTCGTGGGAAAAAAAAAAAAAAGCCACAAGAAGCTATGCTTCATCTTCATTAGAAATGGTAAAGGGCAAAAGGATCAAAACATTATGAGAGAAGAGAGGGGGAGAAGTGGAAGGAGGAGGGCAGAGGGAATCCAGTTTCAAACCAGGCCAGTGGGGGCTGCAGAGAAGAGACCAGAGAAAAATGGGCTTCGGCTCCAAACTGTGACAAGCGCCAGGCTTCACAAAAGACCAATACAACACACACTTCACACCAGGGTATACACAAACACAACCCACAAGGTCTTCCCCAGGAGGGCCACGGGGGTGCGGCGGCGGGGGAGCCAGACCCGGCACTCACCAGGAGAGACACCATGTGCAGCAATTATGCAATTAGGGAAAATAGCAAAAGATCAAGCCGGGCACTTTCCACCGTGACATTTATCCAGTACTTTTGCAAAGACTTAGTTCCAGGATGCGGCTGGGAGAGGAAAGGGGCTGGGAGGGTGGCGAAGGATGGGGAACTGAGAACGGAAGGGGGTAGAAGATGGGCAGGCAGGGACGAGGCGGGGGGAGATAGGAAGGGGGGAGGGGTGGAAAGGGCGAGAAACCGGGGCAAGGAGGCTCGCGGGAGGGGGCGCAGGGAACGGGGCACGCCGGGGAACAGGGGAGAGAACTAGGGCGCCGGCGGTGGAAGCAGAGACCTGCGACGTGGAGGCGAGGTTGGGGGGGACGCCCGCCAGAGGGAGGACGCCGGAGACAGGGAGGAATGGGGGGGGCACCGGCGAGGCCCGGGCGAATACCTGAGGGAGGGGCGTCCGCGCAGGTCCCGGGCTCCAGCCCAAGCGCGGGGAGAGAGGGCTGCGGAGACGACGGGGGGGGGCCTGGGAGGCCCCGAGGACGGGGTGTCCCCGCAGACCGTCTAGTCGCCGAAAGCCGGACCCGCGCACCACGCACCCGGCCGCCCGGCCACGCCTGTCCCCGCCGGGCTCGCGCCCGCCCGGACTCACCCTCAGCGCCGCCACCGCCGCCCGCGGCCGTTCCAGCTCCGGCTCCCGAGGCTGCTGCCCGCGGCTGCCGCTGTGGCCGCCCCTGAGTCCTGGAAAGTGAAGCCACCGCCTCCGTGAGACGCTGCCGCCGCCCGGCCGTCCGCGCGCGCGCCCGCGAGTGCGCGTGCCCGCGTGCCCGCCCGGGAGAGACCGCGAGAGCGCGAACCCCACGTCGGCCGTGCCGCGCCGCGCGCCTCCCTGCACCCCAAGCCTGCTCCGCCCCGCCTCCTCCCGGCGCGTGGCCGCGAGGGGGCGGGGGCGGGGGCGGGCGCGCACACGGGCGGGCTGCCCGGTCGGCCTGGCGAGGGGGCGGGGAGGCGGCGCGGAAAAGTAAAGTGACAGCCGAGTCCCGCGAGTGAGCAGCGGCGGGGGTGGGCGAGGGCCGGCCCACGAAGACGGGAAAGCAGGGACCAGGAGAGGTCAGGGAAACAGAGGCTGGCGAGGCGACCTGAAGGGAAGGGACGCGGGGACCTTGACGGGCACGCGCATTAAAGGGAAATGCTGGCTGGGGGGTGGGAGTTGCCCTAAGACGAAACTGGGTGCGGCGTTTTACGCCCGTCCAGGGCAGCCCTGGACTTCACACTTCTCTCAAAGCGTCCGCCAAGTACGCTACTGGGACTGACCCTGTTGACAACCAGCCAGAACTCGGGCGCATGGTGCCCACATGCACCCAAGATGAGAAAACTTCGCACTATCCTGGAAAGTTCGCAAAGGCTAACCCAGACTCCCTACGCTACGCTGCCACACGAATATCCTTCTGCGTTTTGGTTCGCCCTGGCCTAGAACGTACACGGGTAGCCAGGAGCTCCGCGCCATTTAGCCCTGGGATATTGGGGAGAGAGGTGAAAGGAGGAGGAGCTATCAGAGCGAGTAGGAGCTGCATTAATGCCCAGTCAAAGGCAATGGGAACAGTGGCAGTGCTGTGGGTAACTCGAGGGAACATTAGGTTCCCCTATAATCTGCACCCCAAATAATCATTAAAAAATAAAACAAAAACCCCTATGCCTGCTATGCAAACTCAGCTTCTACAAAATTTCCCCCACCTCCACCCCTAGCTCCTCTTACTGATTGCTGTTGCTGCTAGAGCCCTCCTATATACGCGAGCTGTCACTCTATGTGTGACATACCCTAGAGAGCTGTCCCTTTTTGTGGCAAAAGTGTCCACCCCACAAAGTCCCGCACAATTCAAGCAGCCGAAAGAAATCAGTGCAGTTAAGACCCCAGAGGACAGGAGCAAGTCAAGATACATACATATGTCTAGAACTGAAAATCCTTTTACTAAATGCCTTTTTGAGGAATATTACTTAATAACATCCCTGAAAATTGGCAAAAGCAGGTATTGGCTTCCAGGCTCCAGAAATCACTATTGAGTAAAAAGTGGGTGTGTTCTGGGGATCGTTTCTATGCAGCACTCAAGAATATCAACAGGCCCTGTTACCCTAAACTCAAAAACATGTACTGGAGGATTATAAATTAGCATGTCCTGAGATTATCAATTATATAGCCACCTATACCTCTCACATGGTGCAATATTTTATGCATATAATGCATAAAATTTGCTTTTTAATTTTAGAATATGACCAAAATAGAACATTTCATAGATTGCCTTAAATGTCTGCATAATTTATTTTACCTCATTAAATCTCCATGTTTTAATATTTTCATTTTCCTGATTGTGTTTTATAATGATTTGGTAAGGATGGATGACAGAATTCCCGTTTTCTAGGTCTCTATGCTTTTCTCCAATAGACTACTCCCATATATTCAGGTATATATCCTGTTGGGTTTTGTTTGTTTATTTTGAGTATTTTGTAACAAAGTTCTCTTCTGTTACAGAAAGTATCAAAGTTGTTTTTTAGTCCTGGTCATTGGCAGCTGGTGGCTAGGAATGCAGCAATGTCTGCTTTTAACTTCGTGAAAGAATTGGAAAGGTTTTCACTGCTTAACTGCTGAAACTATGATTGCTGTGATACTTCATTTATCTGCAGATGTCTTAACTGCTGTGTACTATTTATTTGGGTTTTTTTTTTTTTAAGATTTTATTTATTTATTTGAGAGAGAGAGAATGAGAGAGAGCAAGCACATGAGAGGGGGGAGGGTCAGAGGGAGAAGCAGACTCCCTGCCGAGCAGGGAGCCCGATGCAGGATTCGATCCAGGGACTCCAGGATCATGACCTGAGCCGAAGGCAGTCGCTTAACCAACTGAGCCACTCAGGCACCCTATTTATTGAATTTAAGAAATTAAGGGTATAATACGAATCAGAATTGCCTTTTCATTAATTCAAAGAATGTCTGAAAAAAAAACAACAACAGCAAAGAATGTCTGTTGAGTACTAGGCTCTGTCTAGTTGGTTGGGATATGACATTGAATAAAAGAGAAAAATCCCGGGCGCCTGGATGGCTCAGTCTGTTAAGCATCTGCCTCTGGCTCCCGTCATGATCCTGGAGTCCTGGGATGGAGCCCCGCGTGGAGTGCCCTGCTTAGTTCCTCCTCCCCACTCATGCTCTCTCTCTCTCTCTATCCTCTATCTCTATCGCTCTCTCTCAAATAAATAAAAATCTTAAAAAAAAAGAGAGAGACAGAGAGAGAGAGATCCCTATCCTCACAGAGCTTCCCTATTTCTGACCTTTCTCTTTGTTTTACAATCTACATCCAATTCATCAGCAAATTCTGTCCATGCTACCTTCAAAAATACATCCTGAAAGGATCCACTTCTTCCCACCTCCCTCCCCACAGCTCAGACCCTAGTCTAAGCTACCATCATATTTCAACTATAGCCTCCTACCTGATCTTGCTACTTCCTTTACCTACTATCCCTCCATTTCCCCCCCATCCCAACACACAATAGTCTATTTTGTCCTTTAAAATATAGGTCTCGGGGCGCCTGGGTGGCTCAGTTGTTAAGTGTCTGCCTTCAGCTCAGGTCATGGTCCCAGGGTCCTGGGATCGAGCCCCGCATTGGGCTCCCTGCTCCGCAAGAGGCCTGCTTCTCCCTCTCCCACTCCCGCTGCTTGTGTTCCCTCTCTGTGTCTCTCTCTGTCAAATAAATAAATAAAATCTTTTAAAAAATAAAGAAAATAAAATATAGGTCTCTCCTCTTCTCAAAACCTTCAGTGGTGGGGCGCCTGGGTGGCTCAGTCGGTTGGGCATCTACCTTTGGCTCAGGTCATGATCCTGGGGTCCTGGGATCAAGCCCTGCACTGGGCTCCCTGCTCAGCAGGAAGCCTGCTTCTCCTTCTCCCTCTGCAATTCCCCCCACTTGTGCTCTCTGGCTCTCTCTATCTCTCTGTCAAATAAATAAATAAAATTTTAAAAAAGAAAAAACAAAACTTTCAGTGGCTACCCATCCTAGAGCAACACCCAAAATTCTTACAATGGCTTCATGGCCCATGATCTGCCCCCCACCCTCAACCAGGACCCCTCTGACCCCACACTGTAAAACTTCACCCCATTCTCATTTCCCTCCAGCCACATTAGCCTCCTTGCTATTATGGAACACACCAAACATTTTTCTAAATACTTCTGACTTAACAATTTCCTATCTCTAGAACATTCTTCCCTTCACCTCTTCCCCCCAGCACTTCCTATAACCCTTACTCTGCTTTATTTTTTTCATGATCATCATAATAAATCTAAAATAATATATTTTTTTTACTTAGTTGTTTATTTTAGCCTTCTGTTTCTCCCCTGGTCCTCCCTCCTCCCTCCTCTACATATAAGTATCTTGGGAACAAGGATTTTGTTGGCTGAGGTTCATTGCCATATATATATATTCAATAAATATTAGTGCAGTGAATGAAATTGACCTCTTGCTGTTAAGGACACAGTAGACATTGTTTTAATTTCTTCAGTAATAATTAGCACTTAGTGTGTTCTTGATCTGTACCAGGCAAAGTTCAAGCACTTTGCATACACTAGCTCACAAACACCCCATAAGTTTGGTTTCATTCAATCAACCCCATTGTATAGATGAGAACACTGAAGTACAGAGAGATTAAGTCACTTGCCCACAATCACACAGTTAGTGAGTAGCAGAGCTGGGATTTGAAATCAGCAGTTTCGCTCTGGAGTTGATGAAATTCAGGACACATTAACTTGAGCCCAGTGTTACAAACAGATCTCACTTGATTTTCTCAAGTCCTCTCCCCTAAGACTCAAACTTGGTCTCCAAAACAAATAGCTTACCTGTCTTGTATTTTCTGCTCTAGTCCGTCAATCCATCATCATGAACTCACTCCTTTCCTACACTTCTTATTTCTGAGCCTTAATATATAGCCTACATTTTTTCCCCTAGAATTGGCAAATAAGAATAGTTTTTGTAGGGCCCTTCTTATAATTTTTGTTACTGCCAACTTCATGAGTAGGTAGAGTCACATTAGTTTTCTAGCATGACTTGTGCTAGAAAAGACCTCTCTGGGGGTAACTGGACTGGTTTCAGTAAAATGCATCATACTGCTAGAGCTGCTCCTTGTTTAGGCTGCTCCCATTCTTGTTAGGCACCCAATGGTCAAGGATTGTTAAATATTTGGATTGTACTCTCTGGAGGAAATATCATTATTAGCATAAGTTTACCAAAGATTAGGACCTGTGAGAATTGAATGAAAGACAACAATCTTTTGCTTACAGTCTGGCTTGAAAGGGGCTATAGGGCACTCTGTGGTCACTCTGAATGTCTTGGATACTTAAGAGGAAAAACACTGATGTGGGAAAATTGAAGCTCCGTTAGAGCTGAGACCCTAGGACCCCATTACTTAGTACCGTATCAACACAGAGGCATGTACCAGGTGTTTAAAAAATGTTTGATGCAACAGAGGGTTCAGAGGGCAGTAGGTGGGGGGATAGGTAAAAAAGGTGATGGGGATTAAGAGCACACTTATCATGATGAGCACTGAGTAATGTATAGAATTGTTGAATCACTATATTGTACACCTGAAACTAATATAATATTGTATGTTAACTGTACTGGAATTAACATTTAAAACTTAATAAACTTAATTTTAAAAAAAGTTTGTTGAATGCATGAATAAATGAATTCCTAACAGGTAATGGAAGAGTGCTGAGGACAAATGCCCCTGGTGAGGGACTGCCACCTGGGCTGCCATGTACAATTTATACATATTGCACATTGCAAAGCATCAGTTTTGCAATGTGCAAAGAGTAGGCACCCCCCAAATGTTAGTCAAATGAATAAATATGCTTGCTTTTTCAACTACCGTTTCATCATTCACATAAATTAAGATGCCAACACAGAAGTCTGGCTGCTTCTCCCACCCCTGGTCCCTGCCCAAGTATGGTAGTTAGTCTCTAAGATGTCCCCAATGATCCCCACCCCTGGTCTTCACATCCTTGTGCAGTTCCCTCCCACTTCATACTAGGGCTGGCTAATAAATGATAAGAAGTGATAGTACCTCACTTCTGAGATTAGTATATAAAATTTGCTTTTTAATTTTAGAATATGACCAAAATAGAACATTTCATAGATTGCCTTAAATGTCTGCATATATAAAAGATATTAGGACTTCCATCTTGGTTGCCTGCTGGTTCTCTCACTCTCATCATTCACTCTGGGGGAAGCTAGCCCTATGCAAGGGCCCGTGTAACTAGAAACTGAGGTCTCCTACGGACCTCCACATAAGCAAACTCAGAAGGAGATTCTTCCACCTTAGTCAAGCCTTCAGATGCTGCAACCTTGCTCAACATAGGCAGTGCCAACTCATGAAAGACCCTGAGACAAACATCCAGCTAAACCACTCTTGAACC
Organism: Mirounga angustirostris; assembly: GCF_029215605.1. NCBI lineage: Eukaryota > Metazoa > Chordata > Mammalia > Carnivora > Phocidae > Mirounga > Mirounga angustirostris. The sequence continues at coordinate 136,517,764 of NW_026991709.1, read as the reverse complement.
TTGAGATAATAATAATGTTTGTAGTTTTTAGCCACTAAGTTTTGAGGGTAATTTCTCAAGCAGCAATAGATAATTAACACACATGCTCTCTGCCCCCCTGATGATGATGTTCCCTCCTCAAATCCTCTATATATCAAGGATGCTACTGCTGTGGTAGTTTCTGCAGGGCAAGGAGTCCCACTCACTGCCGAAATGGGCTATTACCTCCAACTTCCCAGAAATATAATGGGGTTTAAGCAGGGGCTAAGATATGGGTAAAGGGTATCAAGAGAGAGCATAGGCCAGGAATGGGAAAAAGGAAAGGTGGTTCAGAGGAGCCATCTTTAGACACCATAGGAGTAAGAGAGAGTCAGCTCTGAAAAAGACTATCATTGGAACAAAGGAAAGAATAATGATATGTAAGTGTCAGGGATTTGTTGGGCAATGAGATTATAGATAAGGTTCTCTTCGTTAAAGTTATTACACTGCTATTAGTACAATAAGTAAAAAAATATTTGAAACTTAGCAAACCTCTGAAGGAGACAAAGACAGAACAAAGGAAAGCCTTGCCCTGATTTTGCCTTTCTTATGCAGTACAGAGATGCTTTGGAAGTGGACTCTCTGGATTCATGATCCTGACTCTGCTTCTTCCTTGATCATGGACAAGGTACTTATCATCTCATTGGCTCAGATTCCTTGTCTACCAATGGGGCTTATTTTAATAGCTGATACTTACATAGGGTAAGAGAGAAGATTAAATGAGTTAATACATATAAGCAACTTAAAAGAGCTCGAAACAAAACAACTGTCATACAAGCATGAGATACTAGTCTTCCTAGTGCTTTGTTAAGTAGGAGGTCATGTCACCCTCAAGTCTGGGACCTATGATCTGTCTTGACTTTGTCACTTTTTCTTGCAGTCTCCCAGTTCGTCACAGCAGCATGTCTCCCCTGCATCCATTACGGTTTAAAAGACTATGTCCCCTAGTTTGCTGTGAGCTGTTCAAGGGCAGAGACCATGCTTAGAATAAAGAAGGGAACCTCCTAAATGTTGGCCAAATGAATGAATATAACTGCTTTTTCAACTGCCATTTCCCCAAATTCCATAATTTGGAAGTAGATGTAATTGTTTCACGTCATTCATTTTAACAGCCATTTCAAAGAATGCTCTTTACTATTTCTTTTACATTCAGAAAGTGTATTAATGAATATTTTCCAGAGCTTTATGAACCCTCTGGCCCTCTCTGCAGATTCCATGAAGAAAAACTGAAATCTCTTTATATATGGCCAAAATGAAAAAAAGATACAATTTTCTGTCTTTATCTTATTGCTTTTATTTTCCTCTACAGTCATCTCAGTATTCCCTTGTCTACTTAGAAATGCACAGGTTTTTTAATAACACCTTTATCAAGATATAATGCACAGGCCATACAATTTACCAAATTAAAATGCCTAATGATGGTTGTTTAGTATATTCACAAATTCATGGGAAGGCACAGTTTTTGCGAATGGAAAAGAATGAAGATTCTTCCACTCCTTTCACTTTCTTTCTATTCCATTATATTTTTCTATTGACCAGGACTTACCACAAGTACCCTACAGGCGAACAATTTCCTTGGGCTCTCTGGGATTAATATTCAAACCAAGGTAATATCATGAGAGAAGCCAAGTGTCAGAGCCCCCAGTCGGTCATTTCTCTTACTAGCGTGGTCCTATTCGTGCTGTGTCTTGGAACACTGGCATCCCCCCATATCAGCTGAGTTTTCCAGAAAGCAGACACCAAGATGTAGTTAGAAATGCAAAAGATTTACCTATTTATCTATGAAAGAAATAGGTGAAAGTAGCAGGAGTAGGCAGGGACATCCTTCAGGCTACCATGCAGGTTTGTCTGACGCTTGTGAAAGGAGGAAGGAAAGAGAGAAAATTGGGTGGGAGGAGCCTCAGCCTACAGAGCAGCTCTGAGAAAGGCCTGTCCAGCCTAACAAAAACTCCAGTGCAAACGTTGCCCACAAAGCAGTTCCGCGTTGGGCAGAAATGGCCAGATCCTGATGCTTCCATCATGCTTAGTCATGTGCTAAGACTGCCCAGGAAGAGCATGTCCTTGGCTCCATAGGTAAGATGGGTCCTGAAGGCACTTACAGCTGGAAGCTGCCAGCTGACTAAACTCCTTGCATCTGATAGGCGAGTTCTTTCTTGAAGAGGGATCCAAGCCATGTATCCCCATAGCTGCACACTGGCCTTGCATCTTTGTCAGCAGAACTCCACATTCATGAATATAGTTTGATACTAGACTTCTGTTTGTCCACCTGTCTTGGACTTGCTAACTTGGATGACCTCCTTCACTCATGCTATTGCTCACCGTCCCCACGTTAACCCAGGTTGTAAGCCTTGGGCTTTTTGATGATAGCTGATACACTGCCCCTGGTTCTTCCATTTGCATTTGCTTAATAGTTGATATATTCAATCTCGTGCTGTCCTCTACATGCATTAGATTGGCCTCAAGAATCAAAACAAATGCCTGACTTCTTTGGAGGTTTTCAGGTAGAGTGAATAGAGTATTAGCTTTCTTATAAACGTTCATCATTCTTCTCTCTTTTAGAGGTAAGAGAAAGAGCCCCGCTGAAGGATGCTCTGAAGAATACATAATTCAAAGAGTTGGCTTTTTTTGCCCCACCCCCACTCCTGCCAAACTTGTTCCAAAACTACATCCCTAAGGAGTTACGGGCCGCTGAGGAAGGTTCAGATGACAGAGCTAAATAGAGTTATCTTTCTGCTTGTTCAGGGTAAAGGGCAAACATATGCTGTCTCCTCCATCTACCCTCAGCCTAACTTTGCCAAGGACACTCACAACAAGCTGCTTCTTAACTCATGAGTTGGAGAATATCAATGGATACACATGATGTGTGTGTAAATATCTTTATATCGTGTATACATAATTTATTCTTAATTTGACTTTCAAAATGTATAATTAGCATTGAATGAGTAATAAAAATTGTTTTGCAAATACTTCTAGCAAGCTGCTGGATATTTTTTTCTGATATACAGGCTAGGTTTTTATCAGTGCAATCTTGTGGAGGATGACCAATTACATTGTTACCACTAAATTACATGAGTACTTCTTTCAGTCACACTATTTAGTAGTATAAACATCATATTGTAGTTTTTTAATTCACTCACAATTTTTAATTAAGCCATCCATGCCACATTGTTCTTTTCCCTCCCCCTTCTATGAAATCTTTTTTCATCTGTTATCTTTATTTTCCTCATTTTTTGTTCTCATTCGTCCATCGTGGACTCATGTAGGGTGGGGGCAGATAAGAAGACAAGGCCAGGGCGCCTGGGTGGCTCAGATGGTTAAGTGTCTGCCTTCAGCTTAGGTCATGATCTCAGGGTCCTGGGATCGAGCCCCGCATCAGGCTCCCTGCCAAGCAGGGAGCCTGCTTCTCCCTCTCCCTCTACTGTTCCCCCTGCTTGTGCTCTCTCGCTCTCTCTGTCAAGTAAATAAATAAAATCTTTAAAGAAAAAAAAAAAGAAGAAGAAGACAAGACCACAGCTTGAGTCTAATCTGGGATTCAGAAGGTCAGGTATGCCCTTAGGGAGGGGATATTTAAATGAGGGGCCAAGCAAGGAGCTTCCTGAGAAGAACAGACCAAACGGGAAAAAAGGATTGGAGACCTAGAATATTTATTTACGGACAATGAGCCACATCACTCTGAATAAAGCTGATTGTAAGCAAGACATAAAATCTGTTGCTCCCCGATTCTTCCAACTCAAGTCCCTGTAGACTGGTTAGTTAAGTCCAAGGCCGGGAAATGTCCATGACTAAGAACTAAGAGCTCTTTATTTGCACATAAAATACATTTGACATGGTGGGGTTCTGGATTGCCAACAATTGCACAGTATAACACAAGAAAGGGAGGAAGTCACCCAAGCTGAGGGAGTCGACAGTATGGTGGAAGAGTGTGCGAGCCAGCCGTGTGATGTCTGTGCACAGAAGGGCAACTCTGGCCCAGGGAGGCATTGGCAGGAAAGAAGGGACTGTGTTATAAGCACATGTGGGAGCTCACTGGGTGACTCCCAGAGAAATGGTACAGGGGATTCTGAAGGAGTTTAAACCTCTTGACAACAGCGGAAAGGATTTGGCAGGATGTCTAGCCCAACCACTATCTGATTTAGAATTCTTTCAAAATAATGTTCTTGGAGATCTCCAGTGATGGGACCTCTCCCCCCACCAAAGGTGACTCCATCTTTGAACAGTTTTGACCTTCTTCGCCCCTACACTGTCTCCTGATCCTTTCCTCATTATGCTTCTGGGCTATCCAATAATACTAACAGCTCTTCTGCAAGAAAGCTCTGTTCTTTATTTAAAAAATGTCTAACATGCCCCGTGAGTTGTCTCCTCCCTAAAGTAAACATCCCCTTTTTCTTCATTTGTCCCTCCTCTGACACAGGTTTGTGTTCCCTCACCATTTAAATAACTCTCTTCTAAATGCACTTGAATTTGTCTATGTTTCTCTTTAAAAAAAAAGTCAGGAACTGAACACAATCTTCCAGGAGGAGTCAGCTTAGCCCAGAGCAGAAGGAAGCTGTTTGTCACCTGCTATCTCCAGCCCAAGAATCTCTGATTCTGAACTCCTAAATGTAATATAAATTCCCACGTTGCATGAGGATATAGCTTTTCAATTTAACATTAGATTAGGGTCAAAGACGAGCCATGAGAGACGATAGACTCTGAAAAACAAACTGAGGGTTCTAGAGGGGAGGGGGGTGGGAGGATGGGTTAGCCTGGTGGTGGGTATTGAGGAGGGCACATTCTGCATGGAGCACTGGGTGTTGTGCACAAACAATGAATCATGGAACACTTCATCTAAAACTAATGATGTAATGTATGGGGATTAACACAAGAATAAAAAAAAAGATTAGGGTCAAAGAATAATAAATTTTTTTTTAGGGGGCCCACCATTTAGGAAATAATCTTGGCATATCTATTCAGTACATTCTAAATCTTTATCTCTCGAATTAGCATACACCCACACCGCTCCTCAGGCCTCTAGAAAATAAGGTTGTCAGCATTAAAGAATAGTCACAAATTTTACCTCTTCCAGAAACCTTTGGTTCTCTTAGAGATGTGTTTTTTGGGGGAAAAAAAGAAGGTATGGACGGCAGGTCAGAATTACGTACTTTTATCCCAAGAATAGGGATAAAAGAAGTCAGGTAGGTTTTTCAATTGCTTTCGAAATTATATTATGCTTTCATTTTGGTAGTGAAAACTATAAATTGATTTCTTTTGGAAATTATCAACTTGGGCTTCATCTACAGAGCACACACAACAGCAAATTATTGGTATTTTCTTTTGAATAAGAATTTTTCCCCACAAGAAAACTTTGTTAAAGAAATACATTTACATTTATATCTAGAATATTTTCTGACAGAGCCATGCATAATAATTAATCCAAACATGGTTAACTACACAGTACAACCTCATTACATTTACATTATTAATGGTTTGTTTACTAAACTTTTTTTCCTTTCATACTACAACTTTAACATTCCCAACATTTCCCAAATGTTTATGTTTTTATTTCTAATAGCTGAGTTATACATAAACACGCTCTTACTGATGTCATGTTTTAAAACACCAGACTGTTCCATACCTCTTTACCTTTAGATACTATTCCTGGAATCTACTGGTACATAACAAACCAAAGTTGGTAGTTTCAACAACAGCAATCATTTATTTCACTCATGAATCTGTGGTCAGGGCTTGGTGGGAATGGCCTATCTCCTCATGACACCGTGTCACTGGGAGCAGTTTCCTTGAAAGCTGGAAGCCCTGCTTTCCCGATGGCTCATTCACGTGGCAGGCAAGCTGGTGCTGGCTGCTGGCTATGAGCTCCACAGCAGTCCTGGGTGGGGACCTCAGTTCCTCCCCACAGGGACTTTCCATGGATTTCTTGACTTCTTCACTGTATGGTGGCAGGGTTCCAGAAGCGAGCATCCCAAGAAAACCAGACAAAACTACATACTCTTTCCTGATATAGCCTCATAAATCACATAGTGTCATCCCTCCGCCTTGTATTCATGGAAGACATCATACATCCACCCAGATTCAAGGAGAAGGGAATTAAACTTCACCTCTTGATAGGGGAGTGACAAGTTTCTAGAAGGTTTTATGGGACTAGAGATATTGGGGCAGCCATTTTTGGAAAATATAGTCTGCTACAGATACATCATTCCCTTCGCCTGGAATCCCCTTTCCCTCATTGTTCTCTATGAAGCCCACTGCATCCTTCAATGCTCCGCTCAGACATCACTCGCTTCTGCTGCTTCACACATGTGCCTCATATATTTGTCTATTCCTTTTTAGACAATGACTTGCACTTGTTGATATCTAACTTGCCAGTACCCTGTGAACCTCAAGAGCCAGAACTGCAAACACTACTGACTCACTGTTGGTCATCACCTAGGTGGCAGAGGTTTGATGATACTGAAGGAACCCTTCACTCCCATAGATGTTACTCCCATTCCACAGTTCAAGTAAGGTCCCTAATCCGGGCCACTGATTTACAGCTTTGCTACTGGAAGTGTGGTCCACAAACCAGCAGCAGAGCCTCTCCCAGAAACTTGTTAGAAACGCAGACCATCACACCTTACCTCAGACCTATGAAATCTACATTTTAATAAGATCCCAGTGACTTGTTTGCATATGAAAGTTCTGAGAAGCGTTGCTTTTGAGAAAAGCTCTGGTTCCCTTATGAATAAGTCTGTGGGGCCAAGGGAATGTGTCCATCTGGAGCCCCTGCCTCTGCTTCTAGACCATGCCTCTGGCGAACAGAACCGTGGAATTATCTGCCCAAATGGCTCTTTTTCGTAGCAACTGCTTGGATCTCTGCCCTGGGTCTGTCCTGAACGGGGACTATGTTTCCATCGTGCAGAACCCTAGGTTGGAAGGGTGGCCACACACACACCACACACACACACACACCACCTGCCCATAAAGCCCCTCATGGTGTAAGGCAGAGCCAGGGACTGAGAAGAGAAGAGGGCATGTTGTGGCTGGCGCTTCCCATTTGTTTTTGCTTTGGCAGCAACAATAGTGAGGAGCGAGCTAACAAGGATACTCATTTTTCCAGCCTCGCTGGTGGGATTTTGATAGGGATTACATTGAATTTATAGATCAATATGAGGAGAGTGGCCATCTTGAAAATAGTTAGTCTTCCAGTCCAGGAACATGAAATGTCTTTCCATTTATTTAGGTCTTCTTTAATTTCTTTCAATGACGTTTCATAGTTTTCAGCATACAAGTCTTACATTTCTTCCATTAAATTTATTCAATAAGTATTTATTCTCTTTGTTGTTATTGTGAAGGAATCAGTTTTTTTAACTTTAATTTCTTATTTTTCATTGCTAACATACAGAGAGATACATTTAATTATGTATATTGATTCTGTAACCTTGCTAAAGTCCTTTATTAGTTCTGGAAATTTTTTTGTGGATTCCTTTGGATTTTCATATAGGATCACGTCATCTATGGTTAACGGCAGTTTTACTTCTTTTTTTCCATTCTGGATGCCCTTAATTTAAAAAGAACTTTTTTTCATTGCACTAGCTATAGAAACTCCAGTGCAAAGTTGAATAAAATTGGTGAAAGCGGACATCTTTGCCTTGTTCATGATCTTAGAAGGAAAGCATTCAATATTTCAAGCATTAAGTATGATGTTAGCTGTGGGTTTTTTATAGATGCCCTTTATCAGGTTGAGGAAGTTCTCTTCTATTCTTAGTTTGAGAGTTTTTATTATGAATGAATGTTGGATTTTTTCAAATGCTTTTTCTGTGTCTATTGAAATGATCATGTGGTTTTTCTGTGTCTTTTGAGATGATCCTGTGGTTGTCTTTTATTCTATTAATCGACTACATCTTAATTCTTTCTTTTTCATTTAATATGTGTTTTCAGGAATTTTTAGGGCTTCCTGAAGTTCAAAGCCAAAAGCTGTTAAGTTTCACTTCCTCCATTTGTCTTGGAGGCAACTAATTTTCTGCCCTGACATAAAACAATCTGATTGTCAAGTGTTATTCCCAGCTTTGTGCTGAGATGAGTCTAGTTTTTCTTCCCTCTCTTGAGTTTTAACTCATCTCAGGACTTTGTTGAAATAATTCTAAAAAGAATTAGGCTTGGGGAGCCTGGGTGGTTCAGTTGGTAAGCCTCTGCCTTCGGCCCAGGTCATGATCCCAGGGTCCTGGGATAGAGCCCCGCATCGGGCTCCCTGCTCAGCGGGAGGCCTGCTTCTCCCTCTCCCACTCCCCCTGCTTGTGTTCCCTCTCTCGCTGTGTCTTTCTCTGTCGGATAAATAAATAAAATCTTAAAAAAAAAAAAAAGAATTAGGCTTCCAAGGAGCAAATAGATACAAACTGATATAAAATTTAAACCCATTCAGGTAAAACCTACCCTCTCTGCCATTGCTTTTGTAAATCACCCAAGAGCCAGAGGAAAATAAACCTCCAGACACTGCTTATCTAGAAAAAGTTGTAGAAACAGAATTGAGGACTGGAGGAGAGAGATGATTTTATATATATATATATATATATATAGACAAGGATTCTGGAAAGAAATCTTGTTTAGTGAACACTTAAATTAACAAAACCCAGATGCTTCCTCCTGATAACAGCAAACATTTGCTGAGTGCTACTCCATATTTGGACTATTCAAAGTGCTTTAAATGACCTCATTTATATATCACAGGAAACCTATGAGCTAAGCATTGTCCCATTTTACAGCAGAGGAAACTGAGACACAGATTGATTGGGCATCTTGCTTGATGTCATGCATGTGAGCCTGGGCTGAACAACTCCAGTCTGTGTGCCTAACCACTGTGTTACACCAAAACAAAGCAGGGACAATTTAAGCCTAGGTTCCAGTAATTTATAGTTTCTATGGAGTAAAATCCCCTGTCTTATATACAAAAAAAGACTCCACTCTTTACCACTATGTCTGATGCCTACCATCAGAATTGGTCCTTTGAGTTCAGTATCAAAAATATTGTGTGTGTAATAAGACAAATAACCCACTTTAAATGGGCGAAAGATTTTAACAGATACCTTAGGGAAAAAAAAACTATATGAATGGGAATAAAAAGAACATGAAAAGATGCTCATCATCATTAAGTCATCACAGAAATGCAAACTAAAATCACAGTGAGAGACCACTATACACCTTTCCAGATGGCTAAAATGTAAAAAGGTTGACAATACTAAGTGTTCATGAGGATGTGGGAAAACTGGAACTCTCGTATATTTAATTTAATTTAAGTTCCAGTATAGTTAACATACTGTTATATTAGTTTCAGGTGTACAATATAGTGATTCAACAACTTATACCACCACTTTAGACAATTGTTTGGCAGGTTTTTTTTATAAAGCCAAATATAGAGCGCCATCTTCTTGGAAACGTCTGCGCCATGAGAGCCAAGTGGAGGAAGAAGCGAATGCGCAGGCTGAAGCGTAAAAGAAGAAAGATGAGGCAGAGGTCCAAGTAAACCGCTAACTTGTGCACCCATGGAGCCACAGGAGCAGAAAGAAGGAAAGCCAGAGGCCAGGGGCGCTGGTACCAATTGTTGGACTGCATGCCTACTTTTTAGAGCTTGATTCAAGGGCTCTAGACCATCGCCATCTGATCGCAACGACCACCTTTGAAGAGACCTGCCTTGTTCATACCAAAACAGTTCCTTTTGGTCCTTTGCCCTGGACCTGTGACTTTCGGGACTAATTCTGTTTTCATTTGTGGCTGGATGTAACACGTGTACAATAAATCATCTCTTCTGCTGTCTTAGCTGAAGGAAAAAAAAAAAAAGCCAAATATAAACTTACCATATGACACATATATTCTGCTCCAAAGTATTTACTCAAGAGAAATGACAATCTATGTCCCAGAAAGAATTGTGTACAATGGTGATACCAGCTTTGCTCATAATAGTTCTAAAGTGGAAATAGCCCAAATGTCCATACACATGAGAATGGATAAACAAGCTTGTATATCCATCCATACAACAACATGAATGGACCTCCAAAGCATTATGCTGGGAGAAAAAATGTTCGACACAAATGTATCCATAGTATGATTCCATCTATATGAACTCTAGAGCAGGCAAATTCATCTGCAGTGATGGAAAACTGACCATTGGTTGCCTGGGGCTGGGAGGTCAGGTGTGGGGTGAGATTAACTGCAAAGGGGCAAGAGGATAACTCTTGGGGGGATGAGTAATATTAAATAGTCTGAGTGTGGAGACAGTTCCACAGGTGTATATTGTTAAAATCCTTTGCACTGTACACTTAAGAGAGCTGACTTTTATTCTACGTAATTATACTTCAAAAAAGTTGATCTAGGGGCGCCTGGGTGGCTCAGTCGTTAAGCGTCTGCCTTTGGCTCAGGTCATGATCTCAGGGTCCTGGGATCGAGCCCCGCAAGGGGCTCCCTGCTTGGCGGGAAGCGTGCTTCTACCTCTCCCACTCCCCCTGCTTGTGTTCCCTTTCTCACTGTGTCTCTCTCTGTCAAATAAATAAATAAAATCTTAAAAAAAAAAAAAAAGAAGCTCAATCATGTTAACAAATACTATGTGTACCAAGTGAGTCAGCACAAAAGTGCTATAAAGACAGAACGGAGGAGGGGGGTCTGGGTGGCTCAGTTGTTAAGCAACTGCCTCTCACTCAGGTCATGATCCCAGGGTCCTGGGATCAAGCCCCGCATCGGGCTCCCTGCTCGGTGGGAAGCCTGCTTCTCCCTCTCCCACTCCGCCTGCTTGTGTTCCCTCTCTCACTGTCTCTCTCTGTCAAATAAATAAATAAAATCTTAAAAAAAAAAAAGTTGATCTAAAAAGAAAAATTATATGCATGATGAAAAACACCGAAATAGAAAAATTTTTTGGTGTTTGATTCGTTGTTTATTTGTTTCACCTAGAAGGCAGAACAGTTTTCATGGGAAGAAGGGAAACACAAAAGATGTGGTTCCTGAGATGCACTGTTCCAGAAGGAAGTTTGGGTGACTTGCTATTTTGGTGACATCCTTCGGGTGGCTGGATGGCTGGAAGGAGAGGGACTCGGGGCAGTGGGGGGGCGGGTGGGAATGGAAGGAGGCTAGAACAGACTTCCTGCTGCACAACTGCCTAGATGCTATCTGGTACAAAGCCATTCACTCTACTGTGACATTTCTACTGGAATTATTTTGTCTTTAGTTTTTCAGTTTGTTGAACGTCACTCTCCTAAAAGGAGTGACAAAGACTATCAGGAGAAAATAGAAAGGTGGAATGGGATAGGATGAGGGACTGGAAACATTCAGACAATGACTGCTTAATTATGTCGTAAATAATTTACTGCTGAGAAAGAATGGCAAAGCCCTTAAAGAAGTAAGGAGGAGTGGGCTGGGCTGTTCCAGAGGCTGGGGAAGCTTGTGTACTACCTTGACTTAGTCTTGCATTTTTCTTTTTTACGGGTGTGGGATAGCTCTTGGAAGAGCTGTATGGTCGTTTATCTACTTTAGCATTTAAATCCCATATAACAAGCTGTAGTGGTGATTTTCAAACTTAAATGTGCCCAAGACTCTTGTGGGGCAAATACAGGTTCCTGAGCCCCTTCCCTGAGGCTCTGTTTCAGTTCCTTCAGGATCTGCATTTTATCCTATATGGTTTGGTTACACTGTCTTCATGGACTACACTTTGAGAAAAACTGACCTGGAAGATTATAGGTGAGAATGAGACAGCATAATTTGATGATCATATTTACTCCAGAAAAATGAAAGACAGAAGTGATCAAAAGATATCTTATATTAAGAAAAGCATCAGGGACACCTGGGTGGCTCTTTGGTTAAGCGTCTGCCTTTAGCTCAGGTCATGATCTCAGGGTCCTGGGATTGAGTCCCACATCGGGCTCCCTGCTCAGTGGGGAGTCTGCTTCTCCCTCTCCCTCTGCCCTTCCCCCCTCTCTTGCTCTCTCTCTCTCTCTCAAATAAATAAATAAAATCCAAAAAAAAAAGAGAAAACATCAGTATTTCAGTGAGGGATGTGTGTGTGTGTGCACGTGTGCACGCACTACAGAAAGCCAAGTAAGAGATTAGGTAGGAGGTTTAGAGCCTTCTGATATAGGGAACATATGCTTTGGTACTTATCAGCCTGACCCAGACCTATTTTAAGGACTCTACTAGCCTATGCCTCAAATCCTTTTTTCCCAAAGCCCATCAGATCGGTAGCAAATGTTAAACATTTGCTGGCCTGTCCACCTAATCCATCATAGCACAATACAAAAAGATATGAAGAGACTGAGGTGGATAAAGGAAATCAATACCCGTTTCCTGTTCTTTACCTTGAGATCCTTTGTCTGGTTTCACTATGTCTTCAACAGAATAAGAAACATAGCTCGAATTCCCAATCAAAATCAGATAAAATGCAGGCGATAAGACATTGTGTCTCTCCTTTCTGCAGATAAGAAATTTGAGTTATAACTGGGCCAATTTGTCTAAGCTCACTGCAGGTTTTTTCAGTGATTAGAAGTTTTTTGTGTTTCATAGTAATTTATACACTTAACCATAAGGTATTTTAGAAACAAAGCAAATATTTCAACAATAGAATGTTGAGCAAACTGAGCAAAAATTTTAATTTTCCACAAATTACAAGTAATTCTGTATACCTTCCAATTTAGATTGTAATCTTTTTTAAAATCCCTGAATACTATTAAATTGTATGTACTTGACCAAATATAAATATATTTATACTTTCCATGCTTTACCTATTGAGCAAGATAAACAAAAAGCTAGTTTATTAGTAATTTCTAGCCTGATGGCCCCACAGAGCAGTCTTTGCAAATGTTTTCTAAATTATCTATGATTTTTTTTTAATAAATCATGTTTTTAACAAATATATATATCTCATCTGGACACTTAGAAAATTATGTGTTTATTACATACATCCTACATTTTTTTCACTTATGAGTGAAAGATTTTTCAAGTATGAGATCACATTGCTACTGGATAGCATACCTAAGGCATTTCTTCAAAATGGCCATGTGGTGAAAGAGAATAAACCTTATTCCTCAGCCTTTGCATAGAAATCTGTTTAGTATTATATTTGTAGAGAAAATCAATAAAGTTATAGAAGACTCTAAGAAAAAGGTGGAGAAAAAAAGCCAATTCACGGCAGGTCTAATAAAGCTTGTATGCTTGTCTAATAGCCCCCTTTTCCCACCTGCACATGGGCACCAACATTTAAGTGTGGTTAATGTGGGCTTCCTTTCATTTTGTTTATCATTTTAGAGTTGGGGTTGTACCCTCAAATTGTCCCCCATAAAAGTGGGAGTTGCCTAATATCCAAGTCCTTACGATGTTTCTCCTATTGCAGGGCTCTCTTGATTTTTAAGTTTTGAACAACAGAGTACTACTTGGGAATGAGGTATTAGCCTTAACATGAGCCTTAGCTGTTAATAGAAGTCATCTGATGAAATAGGGTACAAGTTTTAAAAGGAGGCAAAGAAATTTAACACAGCTATAATTATTATTGTAGGGAATATGATCTCATAAATACTTGTATGGAATATCATTGCAAAAAGCTCTTTAAAATTACTTTTGAAACAATTCAGAAAGTTATTGTTCACAGGTTAAACTAGAAAGGAACTTTCCTGATATTATGCAAATAAGCATATGTGATTTAGGATAAATTCTCTAATAGCGTATATGGATTTAAAAAGTGCTGTATTTCAAAAACCTACTTGGACGTGAAGATGATGTATTGTGAAAAACTGTGGGATGAATCCAAGATTAGTTCCAGTAGTGATAATGATGCTGTATTTTGTTAGTTTCCATCAGGATTGCCCTAATCTAAAAATTATTGCTCGTCCTTGGGAGAAATGTAAATGTGTGTGTTCTTCTGTAAGCATTTGCTTATAGGAGAATGTGTTATCATGCTAAAAAAGAAGTGATTAACAAATTTGATTATCTCCTCTTCTACTTTGGAGCGTAGACAGTGACACAGAAGTAGAACAATTGAGCTCAGCTGCTGCCCGAGTAATACCACACCTGGGGTTAAGAACCACTGACGAACCCAGGCTTTCTCCATCCACAGCCTCTCCAACCCCTTTGCCATGTTAATGCACACAGGCTACCTGCATGCTTTCATTCCCAGCATCTGTGTCGTTGTTGAAGTGTTGCCCCAAGTGTCTGGAATCCCAATTTGCTTACACTTGGGGGGTTAGGAGTACCTAGGAATTTAAATTCTCCCAGACACAGTCCTTAACCAATGGCTAATAGGTGCAGGGGTATATTATGCTACTCCCTGGGCCCCTAATGGGGGTAACTCTGAGGAAGGACCTATACTAACTATTGTCAGAGCTTCCCTGTAGAATTGAGCCAGTGACCAGCTGTAGGATTTTGCTTGATAACGTTGCTGGCCTCCTTCCTTCCCTGGTTTCACCTATCTACTGGTTTGTTCTGGGAATGTTTCCTAATCACTCACTTGTGATTGATGCTTGTGATTGCCTTGCCTGGGTCACAGAGGTCAGCCCACACACCTGAATGAAATGGCTACTACCCTGCAGCAGGAAATGAGATGGGCTTCCTTCTTTATAGTCGATGCTATCCGGATCTCTCCTTCAGGACCTAGGCACTCGTTTCCCCAGCTGCTGGGAACACTGGCAGCTCACATCCTTCTCTGTGAATTGCCATTAGCCAAAGGGCAACCCTCAGAGCATGACTGTTCAATGTGGAGTTCAAGGCCAGGCCCTCTTGTCTCCATCTGGGACAACTTTGAAGTGCTATCCCAACTCTCGAGCTTCCGTGGCATCAACTGAACACTGTTGCCATTCGCTGTAACCCAATTTCTCCTTCTGCCCAGCCCTACTTTTTTAGTCCCCACAGGTATTCTGAAGGGCATTCTTCCATAAAACTCTTGCCAATAAATCTCTCTCTCAGAGTCTGTCTCCTGGGGAAACTGACCCCAAGATATTCTTCAACCTGGAGAGGGAAGAGTGGGTGATCGAACTCTGACACGGAGAGATGTCTGAAAACAAAGGCTCAGAGAAGTAGCTTGCCTGAGGCCACATCGTTTGTAAGGATTGACAGAATCTGACTGAAACCATCTGGGTTTGCATCTGGATACCTTTCCATTTGCACATAAAACACCCAAAATGTGTGGCTAAATTTTATTTCTGAAGATTGATAGTTACTTGTTTTTATTTTCATTATTTATTTTAATAGTATATTAAAAGACTTCCTTTACTTGTTTTTGTTTTCTTCTCGTGAAAACAAGTACTAACTACATTTTCTTCAGGATGATGGGCCATGTTAACCTTTTCTCTACCAAGTACACTTATTTGTACTCTCACCAAGATTAAAACAGGAGTTTTCTGGCACTCAGTACTCAGAAAAACACCCAGGGCAATACTGTGTGCTCTAAGGATAAGTTTCTGTACATTGGAAGAAAGTTTCCATCTTGTAGTAATGATAACATTTCCCTTTGGAGCAGATGCCCAAAAGAATAGCAGCTTAATGAGAGAACGTTCATTAACTGCCCAGACAAGCTTCTGTCAACTACAATTAATAACAAAAGATATATATGGATCTGAACACTGTGTCAC
This sequence comes from Mirounga angustirostris, assembly GCF_029215605.1. Classification (NCBI taxonomy): domain Eukaryota; kingdom Metazoa; phylum Chordata; class Mammalia; order Carnivora; family Phocidae; genus Mirounga; species Mirounga angustirostris. The sequence goes on along the minus strand of NW_026991709.1, from coordinate 136,502,177 downwards.
ATATACTCACACATACTGGATCCTCTCTCCCCTTCACCATCTTATGTTGGCCTCTGTCAACCTGTGAGCAAACAGGACTAAATAAAAAATGTTCATTAAATTATCTATTGTGCCTAGCTGTGCTATGGCTGCGGAAAATGAATAGGATTATGCCTGGTGTTTTGCCAGATATGACCTAGTATTAATAAAAAGAAAGACATAATCTCATCTGCTGTGAAGCTTTAGAAGAAAATAAATTCTAAAGAAAGTATTCTTGATAACATTGGAAATTAAGTCTACAATATTTTATTGATACTTATTAAATACATTTCATTAGCACTGTCAAGATGGGAGAGCAAGGGGTAAAAGGGAAAAATGAAATGTGGGAATCCAGGTTGCCTGGCAAGAATGAGAGAGTGCGAATGATAAACAGGACATATCTGCTGTTGATCGGTATCCCCAATGTAACTGGTTTTCTAACCTATCTTGGATATTTCTCTCTTGAGTTTATGTACTGGGAGATAATAATGATGTTCTGTTGCTGTCCAGTAGAATTTTCCTGTATCTTGCATGTTCAATATGATAGTCACTAGCCACATGGGGCTATCAAGTACTTGAAATGTGACTAAGTGCAACTGTGGAACTGAATATTAATTTTCATTAATTAAAATTTAAATTTAAATAGCTACATGTGGCCAGTGCTGCCTACAATTATGTAATGAAAAAGGCAAAATTTTTAGTTCTTAATCTTTATCGTCAGGATTCCTTTTAGGTATAAATACGGCTTTCTTTTTTTTTAAGATTTTATTTACTTTTTTGAGAAAGAGAGCGAGTGACAGAGAGAGAGAGCATGAGCAGGGGGAGAGGGAGAAACAGACTCCCACTGAGCTGGGAGCCCGATGTGAGGCTCCATCCCAGGACCCTGAGATCATAAACCGAGTGGAAGGCAGACGCTTAACTGACTGAGCCACCCAGGCGCCCCTAAAAATGGCTTCCTTTGGGATGACCTGTGCTAAGCCCATTTGGGGTATATATTCCACTTTATATGTATTGGCTTATTTAATTCCCAGTTCAACTCAACGAGATGGTGACTATTATTATCCCCATTTTAGAGGCAATGAATCTGAGGTTCAAAGACATGAAGTTACTTGCCAAGAATCACATTATAAGAAGAGATCCAAAGACACGAGTGTCAGCGGGTACAGCAGATGCTGCAGCATCGTGGCAGAAGGACGAATTGCTTGGCAGGAATTCAGGGAAGGTCTGAAAAGATGGTGAGAAGAGTGAGAAAGATGGAGAGAGTCTGGGGCTCTGTGGGGTGAAAAGCTCATGAGGTTGCAAGGAAGGGACTAGAGCTGTGTTATAAATATGGTAGCCACCAGCCACATAGGCCTATTTAAATTTAAAGACATTAAAATTAAATAAATCCAAAATTCACTTTCTCAGTCATACTAGCCACATTTCAAGTGTTCAAAGGCCACATGTGGCTAGTACTAACTGTAGAGATGGTGCAGAAGTAGGGCATTTCCATCATCGTAGAAAGTTTTATTGGACAGGACTGAGTCGCAGGATAGTTCAGGATGACTGTATCTATTGACCAGGGAGGTGGTTTTCACTGATATAAGGTAAACCTCTCTTTCATCTTCCCCCCAAATTACCAGCAAAGCCCATTCATTTCATGAATGCTCATAGGAATAAATATAAATTGAAGAAAGGGCTATATTTCTTGCCAAGGGCAATATGACATGGTATATGGGAAGAGGCTGGAGTCTAAGGTGGTCACATAAAGTTGTAAAAGGTATTCTTGGGGTAGAATGGGGGCTTGAATTCCCATAAACTGTGGAATTAGGGGAGTGATGATGGTTCAAACCAATTTTCACTAAGATTTGTGGATACTGTGACCCTCATCCCTTCAGCTGACAGTATTCATATGACCATTCTTATAATGTGAAAAGGGGAATTATGTTCTACTCTATTGTTGATCTCATAGTCTTTAAAACATTTATCAAGCTTTCTTGAAAGCTGTAATTTGTGGTAAGTTTATATTTATCCATCCTGTTATTGATTTTGAGTCACCACACAGGTGATATTCCTGGCTGTAATTAATAATAGTGGTTAGCAATCTAAGTGCAAAACACTGTTTTAAGCATTTTATATGTATTAAACTCATTTACTCCTCAGAGTGACTCAATGAGATAACGTTCTCCCCATTCTAAAGGCAATGAATCCAAAGCACAAGAGACTAGGTAACTTGCCATGAATCCCATAGTGAGAGAGGCAGGATTTGAATGAATTTTTCCCCAGAGGCCAACACAATGTCTTTCTTGTGTTTCAATAGGCAGATAACTGAAGTGTCTTATGTCGCCCTTGTGTGTTGCCTTCATGGATGCCTCATTGCAAGAAGAGTCAGCTCTGCAGGTGAATTTAAGACATTAATTTATGTGCCTGTCATCCCTGGGAGTGTGGAATTGGAATACTGAAGAACATCAGAGACATCTTGAACACTTTGTAACTCTGAAGGTGCCAACCCCTACCCTTAGGGTGGAAAATAAAAGTATCCCTGACCAACTGTGCAGCTCTCTGAAGGCACTAGCTGCCAAGCTATTGAGAATGTCTGCATGTTCACTGAATACCTGGTTGGCATAATTTCACCAGCCATGTTACAGGAGAACAAGGAGTAGAGATATAAGTGATCTATAATTAATTGCATATTATAATCCTGTAGAATGGTAGTGCTGGGATGGGTAGTGCTGGGATGTCATCTGGTCCAGACATTCCCAGTGGCTGGGCTGTAGGCAATGTTTCAGAATCATTCAGGAAGACTTTTAAATACTCAGAAGCCAGATCCTACCCTTGGAGACTCTAGTTCCATAGATCTGTGGTAGGATCTGGACATCTGTACTTTAAGGAGATGCCCATTAAAAAGAAATTCATTTGTGGGGCGCCTGGGTGGCTCAGTCGTTAAGCATCTGCCTTTGGCTCAGGTCATGATCCCAGGGTCCTGGGATCGAGCCCCGCATCGGGCTCCCTGCTCCACGGGAAGCCTGCTTCTCCCTCTCCCACTCCCCCTGCTTGCATTCCCTCTCTCGCTGTGGGTCTCTCTCTGTCAAATAAAATCTTAAAAAAAAAAAAAGAAAGAAATTCATTTGCCATATTTGGAAGTTGTTAGAGAAATAATTCATTATTTTAAAATCTGCCAAATTAAGGGGAAAATCATGCACTCATCCTGCTTTTCATTTACCAATACTAACAGGAAAATTGAACAGCTATTTAGGGAAAATTTTTCTTTACAGAAAATTGCAGCTAGTAAGTAAAGAAAGAATGATAAAATGTCATCATTCTGTAAATCCTAATGAATCAATGAATCAAGGCAATGATCATCAATAGCTGTAAATAATACAAAATGGACATCCTGATGAAGGTACATAACACTACATATAAAGTGTTTTCACCAAAAACTTAAACTGGAATCTCATCAAGTTTCTATATCTCGCTTTCTATTTATAGGAGATATAGAGGACAGAGGAACATGCTAAATGACACTACTAGGATTCAATAATCAAAATCTAGACTGTGAGGGACACCTGGGTGGCTTAGTTAGTTAAGCGTCTACCTTCGGCTCAGGTCATGATCCCAGGGTCCTAGGATTAAGTCCTACATCGGGCTCTTTCTCAGTGGGGAACCTGCTTTTCCTTCCACCTGCCACTCCCCCTGCTTGTGCTCTCGCAGTCTCTCTCACAAATAAAGAAAATCTTTAAAAATTAAAAAAATTAAAAAAAAAAAACCCAGACTCTGAGAACATCTATAGGTCAAATAATCCAGTTTCTTCATCAAATACATTGAAAAGGGGAAAGAAGATAGAGGGAAAATCCCTGGAGTGAAAGAGACTTAAGAGACAAATCAATCAATTGAAAATGGATCTTGTTAGGCTCTTGATTTGATCCCACACTTAAAAATACATATTGTTAATTTTGTTAGGTGTGATAATTATGTTGTAGATATATTTTTAGTGTTACTGTAATATTTATGGATGAAATGAGTATTTACAAATAAAATAAAAAGATTTACTTTAAAATATTTCAGAGAAGGGAGGTAGGTCAAGAGTTCTATGAAACAAGAACAGTCCTAAGTTGACAACTGTTGAAGGTAGGTGATGGACACTGAGAAGTCACTATACTATCCTTGTATGTTTTGGATATGATTGAAATTGCCGATCAGAAAAACTTGAAAATAAAAATTGTGTCCCAAAATGCAAAGGCTGTGGTTTATCACAGGGGCCAGCAAACTACAGTGCTCAGGTTAAATCCAGTCTGCCACCTGTTTTTGTTTTTGTTTTGTTTTTTTAAAGATTTTATTTATTTATTTTAGAGAGAATGAGATAGAGAGCATGAGAGGGAGGAGGGTCAGAGGGAGAAGCAGACTCCCTGCTGAGCAGGGAGCCCAATGTGGGACTCGATCCCAGGACTCCAGGATCATGACCTGAGCCGAAGGCAGTCGCTTAACCGGCTGAGCCACCCAGGCGCCCCTGCCACCTGTTTTTGTTAATAAAATTTTATTAGAATACAATAAACTACACCTACTTATTTGCCTATTGTCTACAGCTGCTTTAATGGCAGAGCTGAGCAGTTGCTGTAGAGACTGTGTGGCCCCATAAAGCCTAAAATATTTGCCATCTGGCCCTTTTCAGAAAATCTTTGTCACCTCCTAACGGAGAAGAAGTTGTAAACTGGAAACAGAATTGAGTACTCATTTTTTGTTTGGTCATTGTTATACATACCATTCCTTATGTGTGTGTTTCTATTTTTTTTTCTAGCTTTTTGAATAATGTTAGAAGGAGTATTAGAATTAGAATATCATCATTTTGTAACTCCTGATGAGTCAATGGTTGTAGGCAATGGTTATCAATAGCAATAGATCTGGGCATTGGTCATCAAAGAATAATACATAAGAATATTGACATAATGTGCAAGACTTTGAATGATGAATGGTTTAAGCTACCGTCCTAAAAAAAAATACGCCTAGGTGATTCCAATGACTGGACCAAGTTGAGAACATTAACCTCCCTCCCCTTCATTATTCATATGAGAAAACAGTTAAGTCATGGAACAGATACCAAAAGAAGGTACCCCCTCAGAGACCCAGATGTGTTTCATCATGTGAGTTCTTTCTGCCCTCTCACAGTGTACTAGAGTGTTTAAAACAAAACAAAATGGTATATGAATCCTAGCAAGATGTGCGTTGCATCAGTTTTCTCTATCTCAATTCTGGTAGTTCCTGCAGACCATATTGGTCAGTAAAATATTGTGTCTTGCAGCATCATTACATGCCAAGTGGAGAGAGAAAAGAAGGTAGTTAATGTAATCACTGTCCCTACAGTGATGGTCCATATATTATCTGTCTAATCTTCTAAAGAACTGGGTGGTGCAGAGGGTGGAGTATTGTAATATTCCAAACACTAGTTTCTCTGAAGGACTGTTATATTGCTGATTTCGTAGCGGTTGAAGTTGAGAAGTGGGAGGGGAAATGGTTGGGAAAAACACTTTAAGGAATCTAGGGTTCTCACAAGGCTAAGGGAGGTAATGCCAGAGTAGCAGAAAGGCTTGGAGCTGAAAGACTTGGTGTGAGCCCTGGCTTTTCTCTTATGACAATGTGACTTAGGAAAAGCCACTTAACCTTTGTGAATTTCAGCTGCCTCTGATGTAGCAGCCTAACTTCACAAGGTTGTTGTGAAGATTAAATGGAGTAGTGGATCTGAAAGAATTTTATAAACTCATAACACTAGGTGACTGTAAGGGTCATTACTGAGGCTCATTCATTCTGCCAATGAACTAGAGCCATCTTTGACAGTTGCCAAGTTCAGGAACGTTAAAAGAAGCATTTGGCTTTCTTGCAGATGGATGATTTACACTGAATCTAAGCTGTTGCACCTTCTTCATCCCTGGCTAGACAGTGCATATTGTCTTTTTAGACCAAATAGCTTACTTTCCATTTATTCTCTTGTCTATAGGAAGGGAGCTGGATGTGTCACGGAGGAGCAGCGTAGAATGAAAGGAGGTGCAGGAATTCAGGCGGCCATACACTTCTTTTAGCAAGCAGTATCCCTCTATAATTTGGGAGAGGGAAGGTAAAACAAACAAAGTAATGTGTAATAGAAAACAGAACTGAGAAGGGAGGAGTGAGGAACACAGAGAAGGTAGATGTGCTTTCAGATACACATGGTTTGGGGTCACCCATAGCATGACATTCCAAAGCCAAATGCAATTTCTTGGATTTGTGCATAACTCTGGCATCTTCCCAGCCTATTTACTTCTCTTGGTTCTAAACGGTACCTGACAAAGGGCTATGCACATAGCAAGAACTCAGTAAATATTTGTGGAATGAATAGTCCTTCCATTAAGGCTGAAAATTGAGAGTTGGCTACACATATTTCTTTCCTTCTGTACGAGGACTTTGATAGCTCAGAGGAGGGTTGAGCCATTAAAACAACATTGAGAATTCAGTCCAGGTTTGAGGTGATTAATTATCATCCTGTTTTCTCTGGCTTGGCCAGATACCATAACTACTTTTAGATGTTCTGTACAGCTAGCATTCAGCTAGAAGCCGCTGACAGCCTTGGAAACTACTATTGTCTAAACATTTTGTGGAGATGTTATTTTTGATCCTCTGTTAGCAACTGAATTCTTGCTCTTGTATTCAGTCTAATTGCCACTCAAAGCAGGGTATATTTTTAATTGGTGCATCCTTTCTACCTTGCCCACTCCTAAATGCATGAGTAAAAGTGTTTGCTGCTTAAAAAAAAGAATAAGAGGTTTCTCGAGAAGGCCATTGTAGTACTAAGATTCTTTGATGTCTTAGATTTGAATAATATTATAGGTATTAAATAATATTTTAGCTATTAAATAAATATGCATATATTTTATACAAAATACTGACCAAGTCATGAGGGTGTCATGTACAATATGGTGACTATAGTTAATAATACTGTACTGCATATTTGAAAGTTGCTAAGAAAGTAGATATAAAAATTCTCATCACAAGAAAAAAATCTTATAACTATGGTGACGGATGTTAACTAGACTTATTGTGGTGATGATTTCCCATAACTATGAATATTGAATCATTATGTTGTACACCTGAAACTATTATAATGTTATGTGCCAGTTATGCCTCAATAAAAAAATGATTTGGCAGGTGTGTAAATTGAATATGCAAAAAAAAAAAAAAAATACTGAGCAGGATAGCGTTTGTTTCTGAAGTTTAACGCAGGTGACCCAGACAGTAATGGCTCTTTTTGAGAAATTTATTGCTTAAGACTTGCCTTAAGTTGGGTTGGTTAGAATCAGAGCCTGGGATGGGGATTCTTGTTTGAATGATTTATTGGGAAAGTGTTCCTGGAAGAATAGGAGCACGGAAGCTGGAGAGAGTCAGGAAAGGAGCTAAGCACGGATGTGGTCTCAGCTGGAGACTGGTTTCAGCCTGATCCCAGGGGGCACAGACAGCATATACTATGTGGCTCCTTTTAAATGGTAAAAGGAGTTTGAAAGCTCAGTGAGTTTTGTAGTCCTTTTACTTGACTAATGAAAAATCATATGAAGGAGAAAGGGGTTCGGCAGGCTCAGGTAACATAGCATTTCCTGTTTCTAAAGGAATTTCTGTTCTACATGGATTTTCTTTGATTAAAATAATCCAGAAATATTTTTAACCTCTCATTCTTTAGCTTTTCTTAAAAAAAAGAAATTGATGAATGTGGAAGAATTGACTACGCTAAAGATTATTGCTTAAAGTACTATTCTGAAAAGAAATTGTAGAAACTAATAGCACTTGTGATGTGTACATAGATAGATATGGCAACTTGCATTTGTTAATTCAATTTTTTAGTTCATATTAAAAAACAAAACTTTCAAATTTAAAAATAATCCTTGATTTATTTGTTAGATAAAGGATGATAATTAAGTAGCAGCTCACAAGATGCATGTAGAGAAAATTTTTACCAACATCAATAAGACAAATATTATTAAGTGTCTAACTAGGAAATTCTGCCACCCTGAGTAGACAAATGTCTATGAAACTTCTTACTTGACTACAGTTAGTGACAATTATTTCAGTATGTGTGTGGGGGGAGGGATGTTGGTGAGAATGAGATAGGATTGTGAGAATGATGGTTTGGATTTGGTACATGTTCCTATAGCTAAATATAGAATATGTATTCTATATATATACATATTCTCTATATATTCTCTCTCTCTATATTTTACATATATATAGTAAATGTATAGCTAAATAGAGAATATATGTGTTCTGTAGGAATATATATTTCTCCATAGAGCGTCATTTCTTTTCTTTTTCTTTTCCATTTTTAAAATTTAAATTCAATTAATTAACATATAATGTATTATTCGTTTCTGAGGTAGAGGTCAGTGATTCATCAGTCTTATATAATACCCAGTGTAGAGCATCATTTCATCTCCATTTCACTGCTAGCACCAAAATGGAAATAGCATGTGTTACCTAAATTGGGTTAAGGGAGAAATAGATTAAAATTCATACAACATTTTGCATATGATAATGTGATGAAATTTGTCAAAATTACTCATTGTCTCTTCCCTTCTTACTTCTTTCTAATTTGTAAAAATAAGTCAATAATTTATGCTATCTCTAAATGTGTTATTTATTGCTTTTTAAAAACTTTTTATTCTTTCACTAATTATTTTTTATTCTACAATTCTTTTTTTTTAAATTAAATTTAATTTATTTAAGTAAACTCTACCCCCAAAGTGGAGGTCAAACTCACAACCTGAGGGGCACCTGGGTGGCTCAGTTGGTTAAGTGGCTGCCTTTGGCTTAGGTCATGGTCCCAGGGTCCTGGGATGGAGCTCCATGTCTGGCCCCCCCCTCAGTGGGGTGCCTACTTCTCCCTCCCCCTCTGCTTGTGGGTCCCCTTACTTGTGCTCTCATTCTCTCTCTGTCAAAATAAAAAACAAAACAAAACAAAACAAAACCCCCAAACCCCCTCACAATCTGAGATCAAGAGTCATATGCTCTACAGACTGAGCAGCCAGGCAACCCCTATAATTTTTTTGACATATGTGTACAAAAAGGTATGAGAGAGCTATATGAACCAACCAAACAAAAGATCATTAAGTATGTATACTGTAATCCAAAATATCGTATGCCTGTGGAAAAATACAGACAGGCATATATATGGACCCAGATACGTTTCCCTGTGAGAACTACAAAGGATGGGGAAGAGGGAAGTTGGGAGATTTTGAAGGTCAGCTGGGGAGTGTAAAGTGTTTCCAAGTATCCCAGCATAAAGGTAATTTAGAAAAGGTCAAAAAGATGGTGGGTTTTTCAAGAGTAACCAGAACATGTGAGATAACCTCAGGGAATTAGCAAAGTGCCCTGATCAAAAGGGAGTGTCAATAGGAAAGCTGGAAGCCTAGGGCCTCAAGGAGACTCAGGAAGTGGGAAAGAGTTCAGAAACCTTGAAGGGGATGGAGTTTAAGCCGGGTTCAGGAGAAAGCCTGTGTTGCCACTCACTGCACCAAGTCCTGTAATTTACAAACTAACCAGAATCCTTGTTAATTGCCCCCCCCCCTTTTTTTAAAGATTTTTTTTATTTGACAGAGAGAGACACAGTGAGAGAGGGAACACAAGCAGGGGGAGCGGCAGAGGGAGAAGCAGGCTTCCCGCGGAGCAGGGAGCCTGATGTGGGACTCGATCCCAGGACCCTGGGATCAGGACCTGAGCTGAAGGCAGCCGCTTAACTGACTGAGCCACCCAGGCGCCCCTTCCCTTTTTTTTTTAAGAGAGGGAGTGGATAGGGGCAGTGGGAGAGAGGGAATCTTTTTTTTTTTTAAGATTTTATTTATTTATTTGACAGAGAGAGACAGCGAGAGAGAGAACACAAGAAGCAGGGAGCAGGAGAGGGAGAAGCAGGCTCCCTGCCAAGCAGGGAGCCCGATGCGGGCTCGATCCCAGGACCCTGGGATCATGACCTGAACTGAAGGCAGACACTTAACGACTGAGCCACCCAGGCAACCCAGAGAGGGAATCTTAAGCAGGCTCCACACCCAGCACAGAGCCCAACGAGGGGCTCCATCTCACAACCCTGAGATCACGACCTGAGCCCAAATTAAGAATACGATGCTTAACCAACTAAGCCACCCAGGAGCCACCTTGTTACTTGCTTGATAAATAACAATCCTTTCCCAGAACTGGAGCCTTGACTCACCTTGGTGCCCTGGGCCCTCACCAAGACCAGTCCTTCTAGACGGCTTCCTCTGCATGTCACAGATGCCAGCTCAGGGGTTAGCCTTGCTCTCTGGTCCTGACTTCATCGAGAGATCCTTTGTATCCCTCTCTCACTTCTCACTGCTACTGCCGGGGAAAGTAATACGAATTTTGTGTTTGGAGGTTAAAAAGGGGGAACTGTCATGCAATGTGGGCTCCCTCAGGACATCCAGGGGTTTCTGAAGACCTAACGAGAGGAGGCAGCGGGACCTTGAAGGGGCAGAGTAAAGAGAAGGCAGCCTCCTGAGCCGGAGCTGACCGATGCTGGGGCGGGTCTGCACAGCAGAGACTGGGCCACAACGTGGTCTCCAGGCGCAGGCACGCTTCCAGGGAGGTGGGAGAGATGACTCCCTGGGAGGTGTGCAAAAAATGTCAGAGCTCCTGGGCTTTTTTTTTCTCATCTAACATTAAGCTTTAGTAATAATGAATATGCATATCGCCACTGGTGCCTTTAGTGAATGTGAGATGGTGCATGCTACAGTCTTCGAGGCGTCTTGAGGCAAAGGTGGGAGCTCCATTATGTGTGGTGTGCAGGGGGAGGGTTGACCTTGGCGCCTGCACTTATTTGGACGTTTCCGAGCACTGTGGTTGATGTGTTCTAGGTTACTTGTGCCATATTAATTGCATTTACAAATAATTATATCTACTTGGACTAACCCTTGCAAGATGAACAAGGGGATTAGGCAGATTCCTACCAGGAAACTGAAGACTAAACTAAATGCAAGCATAAGCAAACAATAAGAAAGCAACAGAGCTGATGTCACTTTTATTTTTTATTTTTATTTTTTTAAAGATTTTATTTATTTATTTGACAGAAAGAGACACAGCGAGCGAGGGAACACAAGCAGGGGGAGCGGGAGAAGCAGGCTTCCTACCGAGAAGGGAGCCCGACATGGGGCTCAATCCTAGGACCCTGGGATCATGACCTGAGCCAAAGGCAGATGCCTAATGATTGAGCCACCCAGGCGCCCTCAGGGGTCTCTTTTAAGAGTACTAATCCCATTCATGTGGGCTCCACACTTATGGCCTAATGACCTCCCATAGGCCCCACTGCCTAATAGTTCATATTGGACATTAAGATGTTAACATATGAATTTTGGGGGGCCGCATTCAGACCATAGCCACGATATGCACCCCCCCCCCCCATTGTTGAACAAGATACCGGGTTAATTTTATTCTAGTCACTGTTAGCTATTTAAAAAGTCTCATGTAAGGAATTACACATCATTTTCAGGTGTTAAAGGATTTAGCTCAGCCTAATACTAAGACCGCAGTCTCACATCCAGGGGACCTACAGTGCCAGAAGGGTCTCTCCCTTTTCCTCAACCTTTCAGTTAAATGGAGAGAAGCAAGAGTCTTTTGTGACTGGTGCTGCTATTGTTCTATCTTGATTAACACTGTCTGCCTCTTTCACGGACATTTGCGTGTTGTTTGGAATGTACTCCTGGGGGAGTGATGAGGGTGATACATTCACCTACTGACTCCTGGGTCCAGTTCCTTCAGTGCTCGCCTTTGGCAGTCTGTCCCACAGACCCTAACTCCTCGGGTTCCTTGTCCCCATGGGTTACTTTCTTGGGCCGGTCCCGTCACGGTGGCTTGAACATGCATCCACGTGTCCGTGGGAAGCACCTACATCCTTGGCCCCCAAAAGACTGCTTCAGTTGCTGCTCTCCCCTTGTCTTCGATGGCTGATGGCTCTCTCTAGTCTCCCACTTTCTGTTGCCACTAGCTGGTAAATGGATCTGAATCTCCGTGTTCGCCCTTTCCTTCATCCAATCAATCCCCAAGTTATTCTGATTTTACCTCCTAAATATTTCTCAAATGGATTTTTCCCCTCTTCCCTTGCTGCCATTTTCCTCGTTCAATCTTTTATCTATTTTTCTTTCTAACTTACCTTGTCCTCTTAAAACCTACCCTCCACACAGCTGCTGGAATGATCATCAAAAATGAAAACTGAATTGTATTACTACCCTGCATAAGGACCCTCCTCCAGGGAATTGTCCCTGTGACCTCACTTCCACCTGCACTCCCACAGCCCCTGAGCTGGGTGAGGAGCCCCTCTTCATCCCTCTCTAGGCTCTTCTGTCACTTGTGCACGTTCCAGTACGTGTGTATCTGTACATCTGGGAGGGAGAACAGTGTCTTTTTGACTTGACTTCCCTTGTGCTGGCACATGATAGTCACTAAATAAGTATTTGCTGAAGGAACAAATGAAAAAATGGAAGAATAAAATATGGGTTTAGGATAACCGAGGGCAGGAGATCAGGTTGGAAAAGATGATTTGACTCCTTCTTTCCCCTTTGTTGTTTCTGCAGCGATTCTGAGTCACCACCGAGAGGGCTTTCTTAACAGCACTGGGGGAGCCATCTGGGCTCCCACCACCCCTCTGCATGTCTTTTTTTCCTACTTAAGAAAATACAAGGCCAGAGTAGATGATCATTCCTTTTGCTTGTAAGCACAAAGATTCCTTGCCTCGGGGGATTATGATGGTTTGCCTGGTTTTAGAAAACAAAACAAACAACGGAGCTGGTGCTTGTGGGTTTTCTCCATCGGATTCCAGGCATGCAGTGGGCGGGGTCAGAGTTTGAGTAGTCAGAGAGGGGTGTTTCTGAAATGCTTCTAGATTTCCAAGGTAGTCTGATGGTCCCAATCCTTACAAAGAATCTTCAGACTTTTCATGACTGCAGTCGCCAATAGGAAGGTAGAATAGAAACGGACAGGATGACAGGCAGTCATGAGAACCCGGGACCAGGATGGGTGGGAAAGCTAGAGACAGAGTATTCAAGAAGCTGCCATTTGAGGGGGCACCTAAATAGCAGGCTGCGGGGTAGTAGAGAAAGGCAGGAACATGGTGGCCCTGATGGCACATTTTGCCTCTGTCTGTATTTACCTAGTGTCTAGAGCTGAATCTGGGAAATAGCAGACATCTGCTAAGGGGGGAAGGTGACACAGGACTCAGCAATGTCTAGGATTATTTAAAAAAAAACAAATAAACTTGTCCTAAACCATGGCAGTCACTGAAAATAACCTACTCTTGAAAAAGTATGGACTTTCTAAATTAAGAGAAGTTGTTTCGGCCTTCAGTTCTTGCATATTCCTAAGATCATTGTTATATAAGCAGTAAGATTCTCTCCTATAAAACTCTGAAGAAACACCAATATGCTTTTGCAGCCTGCTCAGCATCCATTTCCCCTTTTTCTGATAAAAGAGCCCCACTTTTTCTTCTGGGGAATCATCCTTCTCTGTAATTAGTCCATGTGGGATCTGTCGTCTTTTGGTTCCAGGAACAGACATGTTTAAGATCCAAGACTAGACAATAAAAAGGTAGAATCCCCCAGCCACAGTGATGTGTCTAGGCGAGAGGACAAGACTCAGGCCTAGGAGATACAGGCTTGGCTCTTATCTTGGAATGATTATCAAAAAGGCTCTTTCTTGTCTTTCTTTCTTTCTTTTTTATTTATTTCTTTTCTTTCTTGAGTGGGAGAGAGGGAGAGAGACAGATGCGGGTAGAGGGAGAGAGGGAATCTTTTTTTTTTAAATTAAAAAAAAATTTTTTTTAAGATTTTATTTATTTATTTGACAGAGTTAGCGAGAGCAGGAACACAAGCAGGGGGAGTGGGAGAGGAAGAAGCAGGCTTCCCACCGATCGGGGAGCCCGATGCGGGGCTCGATCCCAGGACTCTGGGATCATGACCTGAGCCAAAGACAGACGCTTAACGGCTGAGCCACCCAGGCACGCCCCCCCCCTTTTTTTTAAGATTTTATTTATGTATTTGAGAGAGAGAGAGAGAAAACGAGTGGGGGGAGAGGCAGAGGAAGAGAGAGAGAGAGAGAAGCAGACTCCCTGCTGAGCAGGAAGCCTGACACGGAGCTCAATCCCAGGACCTGAAGATCATGACCTGAGCCGAAGGCAGGTGCTTAACCAACTGAGCCACCCAGGCGCCCCTTGAAGGGAGAGAAAGAATCTTAAATAGACTCTGCGCTGAGCATGTAGCCTGTCGCAGGGCTTGATTTCATAACTCTGAGATCGTGACTTGAACCGAAATCAAGAGTTGGACACTTAACTGACTGAGCCACCCAGGGGCCCCAAAGAAGCTCTTTCTATTGGGGTGGCTAATATGAGAAAAGTAAGCCTAGAAATGCTGGAAGCCATATTTGGGGAAAGCCTGCCTGGAAATGATGCCAAGTCAGAGGAAAGCAGAGCTTACTGATGGAGAAAAATCAGATTCCTGATAACATTGTGTGTATGCCTAGATCAAGCCAGACCTGTAACCAACATAACTCTGGATTTTTTATGTTCCAAAAGTCAATAAATTTCCTCTACTATCTTGTTTAAGGCAGTCTTCGTTGGGTTTTCTATTAGTGTCTACTCCAAATTTCTGACATTCTAAGACCCTGGAATTCTGCTTAGAGTGGATAGAGTCTTTTCTATTGCTGTCTAGGAAGTACTTCGTATATATGCCCTTTGGTTCACACAGGAACATTACAGAGGCCCAAACTATGGAAAAGGACAGGAGTTCTTAGGACAGAAGCTTGTCCTATTTATTCTTCTTCTTAGGTAGATATGTAAGGTAAAGAAATATTGATTTGAGACATGATATGTATTTTTAAGGCTACTATGACATTTTGAATACTTTCGAAAAGGAAATTAATTTTCCACTTTTCCCTCACCCTCTTTTTCTTTTCTGAGGTCAGCGATAAGAAAAGCTCTTCTACTTTGAATCTTGGGTTTTCTATTCGTCCTTCCTTCCAGCCTCTCCCTCCTCCCCTACCTCCAGCCTCACTGCAGTCGTGCCTTCAACAGC
Organism: Mirounga angustirostris; assembly: GCF_029215605.1. Lineage (NCBI taxonomy): Eukaryota > Metazoa > Chordata > Mammalia > Carnivora > Phocidae > Mirounga > Mirounga angustirostris. The sequence goes on along the minus strand of NW_026991709.1, from coordinate 136,487,100 downwards.
CTCAGCACCAGGGGCCGCATCAATGCCAACAGCTCCTGTTTGGAGATAGTTCCGACATCGTTGTTCCAGCTTTATATCTCTCCCACTTTCTTGTTTGCACTGAACTCAGTTCTGTCCTCATTTAGGCCACAAATATTTATTGAGCAGCTACTATGTGACAAGCACAGTTTTAGACACTTCAGATACATCAGTGAACAAAACTCAAAGATTCCTGTTCTCACAGAGCTTGCATTTTAGTGTGTGTGTGTGTGTGTGTGTGTGTAGGGGGTGGGTAGGGAAGGAGGGTGATAATGAAATTACAAGCAGGTCAATTACATAGTCATCAAAGAGTCATGAGGAAAAAAGATGAAAAAAAAGCAGAAAAAAAGAGTACGGGGATCGGGGTTCTTGGGAGTTAGAATGGTTGCAGTGTTACAGGCCATGCTGAGAAGGTGAAGTGTAAGTAAAGACATGGAGGGAGGGAGTGAGCTGTTAGATTTGGGGGAGAAGTTTCCAAGAGAGGGAAGAGCTGGTACCAAGTCCCCCTACAACGGTGCGCCTGGCAGTGTTCATAGGATGGTGGAGGTCACTGTCACTGGGGCGGAGACAGAGGAGGGGGAGCAGTGGGAGAGGAGGTAATGGGATCGGTGTCTTGGGGGACTTGGGTTTTTGAGTAAAATGAGGACTTACTGGAGGGTTTAAGTAGAAAGGGACATGATCTGACTTGGATTTTAAAACGATTACCCTGGCTGCAGAGTTGAAAACAAGCTTCAGAGGAGGAGTATGTAATAGATCCCAGAGATGATGGTGGATGCAGGAGAGGTGGCTGGGTTTTTCTAAAGACCAAGCCATCAGGACTTGCTGACAGATCTGATGGGGAGCTCGTGAGAGGAGCAGAGGAAGATATTTGCCTTGAGCCTTTGCGAGGATAGAATTATCATCAGCTGGGAAGGGGAAAACTGAAGGGGACGCACCTGTGCAGGGATAGGAACAGTTCAATTTAGGACAGCTGAGGGGGAAGTGAGCGATGCTGGGTAGGCAGCTGCGTACTGGGTTTCAGGAGGTAGGCCTGGCGTAGAGAGATAAACTTGGGAATTGTTACCATCTAGATGGTACTTAAAACCTCATTGTGAGGGGTGCCTGGGTGGCTCAGTCGTTAAGCGTCTGCCTTCTGCTCGGGTCATGATCCCAGGGTCCTGGGATCAAGCCCCGCTTTGGGCTCCCTGCTATGCGGGAAGCCTGCTTCTCCCTCTCCCACTCCCCCTGCTTGTGTTCCTTCTCTTGCTGTCTCTCTCTGTCAAATAAATAAAATCTTTAAAAAAAACCACAACTCATTGTGAACTGTACGTCCTTCTTATCAAACAAGCTTCCTATTACCTTCCTGATCTGACTCACAGTGAGAGTTGAGAGTATGACACATTGGGAAAAAATATAGGTTTTGGAGTGGGACAGATCTAGATCAGGATAATAGTGATGCTACCTTACTAGTCGTGTGACTTAGGGCAAGCATCTTATCTCAGTTTTCTTATCTGAAAAATTGAATAACACCTACTATTTAGGATAGTTGAAACTCATGAAATTAAATAATGCCTGTGAAACTCCTGGCACATAGTAGGTACTCAAAAATTAAGTTCCTACCCACCATTTTTTAAAATCTAGTATAGATGCTTACCAATGATTGCTGCCTTGTTCTACTTCCCTGGACCAGCTGTACCCAAAGTAGGGTCACTGAATAGTAGCATCAGCATCACCTGGGAGCTCGGTAGAAAAGCAAATTCTTGGGGCACCTGGGTGGCTCAGCGGTTAAGCGTCTGCCTTCGGCTTGGGTCATGGTCCCAGGGTCCTGGGATCGAGTCCCACATCGGGCTCCCTGCTCCACGGGAAGCCTGCTTCTCCCTCTCCCTCTCTCCCTGCTCATGTTCCCTCTCACGCTGTTTCACTCACTGTCAAATAAATGAAAAAAATCCTTAAAAAAAAAAAAAAGCAAATTCTCAAGCCCCATCATCCCAGCCTACTGAATCAAAATTCCAGGCTGGGACCCAGCAATCTGTGTTTGAACGAGTCCTCCAGGTGATTCTAGTAGATTCTAGAATTTGAGAACCACAGCTTTAGTGTCCATTCACAAGCTTCCATGTGACCCCTGAGTACACCCGTCTCTCTCTGCTCATGGCCTTGTGTCGCTGTTGTCAGAAAAACTCATATTGACCAAGTTAAATGGCTTTACTACACAATTCATTCTTTTGAGTCCAGACTTCCAATTTTCTCTATATTAAATAAAGCTGTTCTAGAAGACACTCAAACTCAAGGGGCAAGATACCCTGTCCCTTCAAAAGAAAAAATGACCCAAAACCAAAAACTGTAAGACAAACAACTCCAACTTCCCTCTTTCCTCCTAGGTTCCTTATTTTAATATTAGAGAAAGTTATTTGCTTGAATGCTCACTACACGTGCCACAGCACATGTATCATTTCACTGACTTCTCCCTAAAACTCCATAAAGTAGGACTAATGTGAGGTCCCGCTTAGCAGACAGGGAAATTGAGGATTAAGGAATTTAAATAGCTAACTCAGGGATACACAGGTTGTGCTAATCAGGGGCACCAGAGGGAGACCATGAGTCTGGAGGGGGAAGAAGGGACTTGTTCTCTCCTGCTCTTCTTAGAATCACATCGTATGGTCTGTGGCCAGCAACAGGGCTTTTCCTTTATGCAGAAAGAGAGTGGGCTTTCTTGAGTGAGTGTGTGCGTGCATGCGTGTGTGCGTGCGTGTTTGTGTTTCCCCCAGGTTCAAGACTGAATTAAGCAATCTCATGACAGGGAATTGGGTACCAATCAAAGAACTTTCTCAGGCTCTTAACATAGACTTCTTCTCTCATGTTTTGGAGGAAACTAGGTCACTTTTGTTTCCACAGAGCAATCAATGGAGCTTCATAAATAGGTTGTCTGCCACTTTATGTTATTGTTAGTTTGTTTCTATACAGTTAACTTTTGGGATATGGAAATGAAGATCTGTTTTCCTCATTACTTGGGAAAATGAGAGTTTATTTTTTGATTCCAACTCTTTAAATATATAAAACAAAATTATTTAAGAAACAAGTAGGAGTTTTTGCAAGGAGGGTTATGTGGTAGAATATATTAAGATATGTAGGAGAGGCTAAGTGTAGCCAAAAAAAAAAAAAAAAAAAAAGCTGTAGTGAATAATAAGAACATCTGGAGTGTAAACTTTGGTAATTTTTGGTATTATCATTTGCATTTTAAATGGATGAGCAATAAAACAGCAGCTATTCATATATGTCTTCATCCAGCCTGACTTAAAGTGCACAGTTATGATTTCACCCTGAAAGCTGGTAAAGTTTTCAAAGCACCATATTGTCCACTTCTCTGCTCCTGAGAAACATCATGTTAAGACAAAATAGAGCCTTTGTGAGGCCTATAGCTACAGAAAAGCAGCCACATAAAGCTCTGGGACTAGAGAACTCATGTTTGAGTCTTTTTTCCTCCACAAAGTTGAGATCTTTGTTGCCTGCCATAGTCGTTTGGGTTCTGTAGACTGGTGAGAACAGAACCGACAGGGCGTTTGGAAATGGATGATTTTCCTTCTTAGTTTTCAGATTGTATTTTTACTTTCTTACTGATGCATTAAAAGCTTATTCTTTGGAAAGTAGGTGTCCCAAGAGAATATTATTTAACCCTAATTACTCATTTGGAGATTAAAGTAAGAGTGTTCCTTTTTTTTTTTTTTTTTAAGATTTTATTTATTTTTATTTGAGAGAGAGAGAATGAGAGAGAGGGAGTACATGAGAGGTGGGAGGGTCAGAGGGAGAAGCAGACTCCCCGCCGAGCAGGGAGCCCAATGCGGGACTCGATCCCGGGACTCCAGGATCATGACCTGAGCCGAAGGCAGTCGCTTAACCAACTGAGCCACCCAGGCGCCCGAGAGTGTTCCTTAAAATAGAAGGGGATTTTCACTTTGAGGGCAAGAAGATTTTCCCTTCTTATCCTTAGTCATGGAGGTTGTGCTGTCCCTGACACATCCTTCCCTCCCGTTCTGCCTCCTGACTCATTAAAAAAATACCGCGGAATACCCTCCATTACTTAAAACATTTTCTTCATGCATTTGATTAAAGACAGGTATTTTCTTTTTCTTTTTTTCTTTTTAAAGATTTTATTTATTTATTTGAGAGAGAAAGAATGAGACACAGAGAGAGCATGAGAAGGGGGAGGGTCAGAGGGAGAAGCAGACTCCCCCTGATCAGGGAGCCCAATGTGGGACTCGATCCCAGGACTCCAGGATCAGGACCTGAGCCGAAGGCAGTCGCCTAACCAACTGAGCCACCCAGGCACCCGAAGACTGGTATTTTCTGTTGACAAAAATATTTAGGACTGTTGTAGTCCAGTGTAGATGCTGCTTATGGAGTATATTTAGGGACATATCCACATGTACAAAGTGATGGTGAAAAGCCTGTTGGGTATTGCTCATGGTGAAGGAGGGACCTCAGCAGATTAGCTTCACAACTCACAACCATGTGAGAGGGTATTCCCTGGGCAGAGTTCCACAGGCCATTGTGCCCCAAGAGAATATTGTGGAATACTATCTAGTTACCTATGCTGCCAAGACTTTATTTTCTTCCCCTTTCTTATGTACTTATCAAATGCACTGAATCTCCTTTCTATTTGGTTCCACATCAGCTTTATGCCCCCAACTAGCTATGCAAGATTTAGAAGGTCTCTTCTTATCCTTGGATTTCATTTTCTTTTAAAATTATAGGTACAATATCTTTAAGATCTTCATCAGCTCAGAAATTCTATAGTTTCTTATCTATGCTTCTATGTTTTAGTGCATTTGACTCTGGCCTTAATTTTTAAGCTAATCTTGATATTTAGCTCTCCTTTGAGATAAATGTCACAGGCAGAGATGGGAAGAAATAGTATCGTGGTGTCTTAAGTACAGGAATTAGAAGCTCATGAATTACAATGAATCTTAAGTTATTTGGTGGTAAACTTACCTTTATTTCATTTTGCTTCATATGACTCCTGTATAAAAGGCAAATAGTATTACTTGGAAGAGTACTGGGGGATGTAATTAAGAATGCCATACAAATAGATAATACAAGGACAATGGCAACATGTATGATTGACTATTACATGAAAACTACTCTTGGAATTGTATTGCCTCTTGCTAAGGGTAAAACATAGTTGGGGTGTTTTACTAGAAGTCTGTCTGTGCTTATAGTGGGAATCCTGAAATAAACTCCATCATAAATTAAAAGCAAGAATACCATTTATTCTAGGGGCTTTTGTAAACCCCAACATAGTCATCACTTTATCTCATTTAAAATTTTATGTGTCCTAAGAACATTCATAGGTCACTCTGTAGCGGTATTGCCATTCAACTCTTCAGTGTCTTTAAAACCAGGACTAATTTCCACTTAAAAAATTATATGGATTGGGCGCCTGGGTGGCTCAGTTGGTTAAGCGACTGCCTTCAGCTCAGGTCATGATCCCAGGGTCCTGGGATCGAGTCCCGCATCGGGTTCCCTGCTCTGCGGGGAGCCTGCTTCTCCCTCTCCCACTCCCCCTGCTTGTGTTCCCTCTCTCGCTGTGTCTCTCTCTGTCAAATAAATAAATAAAATCTTTAAAAAAAATTATATGGATTAATTGTAAGATTTGAAAATGAAAAATAATTTTTAGATGCGAGGGGAAAAATCATCTCATTACTTGACTTTTTGCCCCATTATTGCCTTAAAGAAAAACCCCATTGATTTCATTGTATAATGATAGAATATTAGAGAATAATTAATATAGTTTGGACAATTTTATAAACATTAAGACAAGTTGAGACAGTTATTTTGACTAATGTCTGTATCTAATCATAAATTAAAATGCTGAAAGGAAATCATATAAACATTAAGACAAGTTGAGACAGTTATTTTGAATGATGTCTACACTTAATTGTAAATTAAAATACTGAAAAAAAATGTAAACATGGGTTCTTTCTTTCATGGAAAACATTATAGACTGCTTGATGATCAGAAAACTGCTGGTTTATCTGCAAAGGAGGTTGTAGTGATTGCTAAGGTCAGTGGTTCAATTTTAAACAATTTGAGTCTGTAGTATGTGTTGACCAGGCTAGTGTTAAAAAACCTTCATAAATATGTATTCCCAGGATATAGCTATTAGAGAAAGTCTTGTCAACTTTCATGCACTTTTATGACAGATTGTTTTTCTTTTTCACACAAAGAATACATGACTGATTCAAAGCTCAGAACAGTTCAATAGCAGTTATGTGATACCATGACAAGTTCTATTTAATCTGGTTTAAAAATATTCCTCAGGGAATGTTTCAAAGAACGGCACACAGTGACAACTGGAAGAAAACTGCTTTATTCATAGTTGGCAATTCCTACCCATTGCAGGCATGTCGCATAGACTCTGCTCAGCCCAGTGACCGGTTAGAGTTAACGTCCCCCACTAACACAACTGCGTACATGTTGCATAAGTACTAAGGACCACTCTTGCACAAGCTAGTTTTTACCTGACATAAAAAAAATTTATATTAAGTAAACAGAAGCAATGTGAAATAGAAAACATTGCTCTCTCTAATGAAGACTTAGCACTCTCTTTGACCAAAATATGAATGGGGTGGCCCCACTTCCTAGTCTTTTCCATGACCCTCCAGGTGAGACAGGCTTTTCCCCTCCTGCTTTTCCTTCTGTGCCTTATTCTCATTTTCACTTCCTTCCCTTTCTTTAACATCACTTCTATTTGCTTTCCCACTGACATCCTACTTCTCCTTCCACCGTTGTTTCCTCTTCTTTTTTTCCTTTTTAATAGATTTTATTTATTTAACAGAGAGAGAGCGAGCACAAGCAGGGGGAGAAGTAGTCTCCCCGCTGAGTGGGGAGCCCGATGTGGGGCTCGATCCCAGGACCCTGAGATCATGACCTGAACCGAAAGCAGTCACTTAACTGACTGAGCCACCCCGGCGCCCCTTTCCTCTTTATTCTTTTTCTCCCTTCTTGCATTTACTTTCTTCCCACCATACTTTCAATTCTCCTTTTGTCTCCCTTCCTGTGTTGAAGTAATTACAGGCTAATAGAGCCAAATAAATGGCATCTGCCAGGACCCCCCTCAATGTCAGCCACAGAAAAATTGATATTTGTGAATTTTTTTTTGTTTATACTGGCAATTACAAGAAATTCGATGTTAACATCTTAAAGTCATGCCTTAATCAGAGGAGTATTTATAGGAAACCATTACATGTGAAATGCAGAGTGGAATTAAAAAACTTTTTAAAAAACCAATATTATTTCATTTATTAAGGTTCACTAATGGCTATTTAGATTTAGCCTATTAAGTAAACAAGCAAACAATGAACTCATTTCAGTATAAGTAGGAGATAATTCATGAATAAGTAAATTATACTTTTTGCTTTGTATATTAACAGGAAGCTTTTAAAGGAGTAACACCTCAGATCTATAATAAAATTGTCTTCTGGGCACCTGTGTGGCTCAGTTGGTTAAGCGTCTGCCTTCGGCTCAGGTCATGATCCTGGAGTCCCAGGATCGAGTCCCGCATCGGGCTTCCTGCTTGGCAGGGAGTCTGCTTCTCCCTCTGACCCTACCCCCTCTTGTGCTCTCTCGCTCTCTCTCTTCTCAAATAAATAAATAAATAAAAATAAAAAAAATTGTTTTCTTTAAAGCAAAACAAATGCAGAAAAACAAGGCAGGAGTTCATATTATACAAACTACCCCTGGGATCCACCTGGTCTAAAAGCCTCAGCTCATTGAGAAAAGGAATAACTGGCCTGCAAACGTAAGCTGTCTGAAGACTGAGAAAGCAATAGGTTATATTCTGTTTACATTAGTCCTTAGGAAGCAAATATTAAAAAAAAATATTCTGCTATCAGCCTCTGTATCTCCATGTGAGCTAAAGGACACTAAGTTTTTACAGGTCATGAAATATTTAACTTAGTATCCTTTCCCCTCAGAATCGCATTATTAGTACCTAAGTAAAGGTAAACACTAAAATTAACAAAATACTATTGTTAAGTCTCAAGACATAATTTTGAAATAAGGAAAAGAATGCGACATAATTTTAACAGTAAGGTTACCAAAACATTTATTTCAAACCTAAAAAGGCTGCTGATAAGACATCTCCCAATTTTTCTGATCACTAAGTAGGTCTTCCTTGTAAGGGTCTCAGGAGGATACCCAGTGAATCAATGGCACATTGCTACGTCATTGCTATTTATTAAATATACTCTACTTTACTGGTTGTAGTATAGTTTGTGAGTTATTGCATTAAAACTACTGCAGTAAACGGCCTTATAAATATTAAATAATGAAGGTGTTTAATCAAAATTAGCTTCTAGCATTTTTCAGATCTGAATTAAAATAAATCTGGATTAAAATAAACATTGAGTTTATTTTGATATTTTTAAAAAAATTTTTTTTTTAAGATTTTATTTATTTATTTGCAAGAGAGACAATGAGAGACAGAGAGCATGAGAGGGAGGAGGGTCAGAGGGAGAAGCAGACTCTCCGCCGAGCAGAGAGCCCGATGCGGGACTCGATCCTGGGACTCCAGGATCATGACCTGAGCCGAAGGCAGACGCTTAACCAACTGAGCCACCCAGGTGCCCCGAGTTTATTTTGATATTAACCTATATGATTTTGTGCTAACCTAAACCATTTTTTCCCCCTGGCTTTCTTAAATCCAGTTGATAACACACTTCTAAAAAAATTTTTTTAACTTGGAAATAATTTAAAGGGTACTGAAAAATTTTAAGAATAAGTGGTACAAGGAAGATCCGTGTATCTGTTACCCAGGTTCATCTATTGTTAACATTTTATCCAATTTGCATTGTTCCTTATGCATGCTCTCTCTGTGTGGATGTGTGGATGTGTATATATAGCTATAAGTACATATATTTTTTTCTGAATCAGAGTCGGTTGCATACACCATGGCCCCTTTACCCCTAAATACATGATGTGTATTTTCTAAGAATAGGGATAGTCTCTTACCTAAACACAGTACAGTCAAAACGTCAGTAAATGTGTTAATACACTTTTTGAAAAAGATTTTATTTATCTGAGACAGAGAGAGAACGAGCGGCGGTGGGGGTGGTGCAGAGGGAGAGAGAGAAGCAGACTCCCCTGCAAGCGGGGAGCCTGTTTTAGGGCTCGATTCCAGGATCCCTGGATCATGATCTGAGCTGAAGGCCGATGCTCAACTGACTGAGCCACCCAGGCGCCCCTAGATACACTTTGACTTAATCTGCTTTCTCATTTTGTCTGTAGACCTAGTAATGTCCCTGTCTCACAGGCTCCTGTATGGTATAGTACCCGGCTCCCAGTACAGACTCTTGTCTAGGATAGGATACAGCATCTTGTGGTGATGTCTCTTTAATCTCCTTTAATCTGGAACATTTTTATAGCCATTCTTTGTCTTTTATAACAAAAGTTTCTCGTTTTTGGTTTGCTTGATGTTTCCTGGGGCTTAGAGTCAGGTTATGCATTCCTGGCTGGAATATTATATAAGTGATACTGGTTGCCTTCTTAGGGTGTCATGTGGAAGCACACAGTGTTGGTCTGCTCCACATTAGTGATGTTTATTTTCTTTTTTTTTTTTTTAAGATTTTATTTATTTATTTGAGAGAGAGAGAATGAGAGAGAGCAAGCACATGAGAGGGGGGAGGGTCAGAGGCAGAAGCAGGCTCCCTGCTGAGCAGGGAGCCTGATGCGGGACTCGATCCCAGGACTCCAGGATCATGACCTGACCCGAAGGCAGTCGCTTAACCAACTGAGCCACCCAGGCGCCCCTGATGTTAATTTTCATCATCAAGTCCAGTGTTGTTCTATGTTTCCACTGCAGAGTTATATTTTTTTCTCTTGCAACTAGTAAGCAAACTGTGGGAAGCATATTAAGATCATGCAAGTATTCTGCCCCTCATCAAACTTTCTCCTAGATTTAGCATCCATTGACAATTCTTGCTTGAACTAATTTTCTCTGTGGTGGTTGTAAAATGTGCAAAACTCCTGTATTCCACATTTACCAGTTGGCACTTGACATTCTACCACAGTAAGATCCCTCCTTTTTCCCTCTTTAAGTATTTATTAGTGGTGAGGACTTATGGATTCCTTTTTTCTCTCAATGGTTTATAATTCATTACTGCCCTTAAGGATTTTGTGCTCAAATTGTCCCAGATTTGGCCGATGGAACCCCTTCAAAGTGACTGCCATGTCTTTATGACTTGACTTCTTTTTGTGAGGATTTCCTTGTCTTATGTTCCAAGCCCATCTTTTGTTTATCCTTCCAGCCCCAGACTTGGCCTTTTTTTTTCTTTCTTTTTCTTTTTTTTTCTGAGAAACTTATTTCCTGGTAGTTGGGAATGGCATTTAAAACAGAAGATCTGGGTGTTAGGCGTGTTCATTGCTGCTGAGGTATCTTTGTTTCTGTGGCTTTTCAGCAGACAAAGCTGATAAATACCTGCATGTATGTATACGTGTGCAAACACACATACGTACATACACATGTGGATACATGCAGAGACACCTACATATTTTATTTTATTTATTTATTTATTTTTTATTTTTTTAAAAGATTTTATTTATTTATTTGACAGAGAGAGACACAGCGAGAGAGGGAACACAAGCAGGGGGAGTGGGAGAGGGAGAAGCAGGCTCTCCGCAGAGCAGGGAGCCCGACGTGGGGCTCGATCCCAGGACCTGGAATCATGACCTGAGCCGAAGGCAGACGCTTAACGACTGAGCCAACAATAAGGACACATTCATTCCTTCATTGCTATAGTTTATCCTCGTTGGTTTCGGAAGTATGTAGCCCATACCAGTGCAATGAACAACAAAAAAAGAGCTTAGGTTGTGTGTGCAGTTTTACCCCCGCTCCACAAACTGCATAAGGCTGAAGATATAGATTTGAAGTCAGATATTCTGCTCATATGTTTCTGAGATTAAATGTTTTTCTTTCCCTATTTACTACGAATACGGGATACACTTGAAATATAATTGGATTCATTATTTGGGTTTGCTTCCACTTTTAGATTTAAAAATTTTTCCCTTCCCATCTTTGTTGATTGAATTTTGTTTAATTTTTTGAATGTCTAGAACAGTAACATACTTCCAAAGTTCAAAACTATATGAAAAAATAGAAGCGTCACTGTCTCCTGCATCCCTTCTACCTCACCCCCTCCTACTCTTGTTTTGTGCTCTTATTCTTCCTGTGTTTCTTTGGTAAAGATAACAGATAAATGTATGCTATCTTATTTCCCCTTCTTTTTTCCTTATCTATCTATCTATCTATCTATCTATCTATCTATCTATCTATCTATATCTATCTACTTTTTTGCATTTTACTTAAAATTTTTTTTCTTTACTTGTCTCCTGGAAATAAATTTATTTATTTATTTATTTATTTATTTATTTATTTATTTATTTATTTATAGATTTTATTTATTTGAGAGAGAGAGCACGCCTGCGCAGGAGAGCAGGGGGAGGGGCAGAGGGAGAGGGAGAGGGAATCTCAAGCAGACTCCCCACTGAGAGGGGAGCCAGAAGCAGGGCTTGATCCCAAGACCCTGAGATCATGACCTGAGCCGAAACCATGAGTCACCTGCTTAACTGACTGAGCCACCCATGCGCCCCTGGAAATAGATTTATATCAGTTCGTAGATACCATTCTCTTTCTTTTTACAGCTTCATGGTACTCATTTGTGGTAATAAAGCAATCTTCTATGCTTGGGCCTTTAGGTAATTTCTGATATTTTGCAATTACAAATAATGTTGCAATGATTAAACTTGTGCATGTGTGTTTTCATATTATTGGAGGTATAATCTTCAGGATAAATTTCTAGAAGTGGGGTTGCATATGTAGTTTTTGTGAAATATTGCCATCACCTCCAAATGGGAACTCTCCTTCATTTTGCATTTCCAGCAGCTGTGTAGGAACATGCCTGTTTCCCCACAGCCTCACCAGCCAATGGAGTCTGTTGTCAAGCTTTTTAATGTTTGCCAATCTAACAGATGAGAAATAGTATCTCGCTATGGTTTTAATTTGCGTTTTCCTTATTGTGAGTAATACTGTACATCTTTCATTTATATAAAGGCCACTTTTATATCCTAAACATTTTTGTCTATGTCTTTATCAATTTTTCTTTAGGATTTATGGTCTTTTTCCTCTCAGTTTTAAAGCATTCTTTGGAGAGTAGGTTTATTAGCTTCTTCTCAACGTAATATGTGGCAATTGTTTTCTCCCAGTTTATCATTTGTCTTTTGACTTTATTTATGGTTGTCTTTTTATTGGCCATGCAAACATTCTTTATTTTTATACAGTCACATTTATCAGGCTTCTTTTCTTGTATTTACTTACTGTTTTTAGTCATAGAAGCCTCTCCCTCCACCCAGGTAAAAGTGGAATTCACTTGTTTTCCTCTAGTATTTGTATAATATTATTATTTTTTACTTTTAAAAAAGATTTTATTTATTTACTTGACAGAGAGAGAGAGAGTGTGCACAGGCAGGGGAGAGGGAGAGGGAGAAGCAGGCTCCCCGCTGAATAGGGAGCCCAACTAGGGGCTCGATCCCAGGACCCTGGGACCATGACCTGAGCCAAAAGCAGCTGCTTAACCAACTGAGCCACCTAGGTGCCCCTGTATAATATTATTTTTTATATTAAGTTCTCAGATACATTTGGAGTGTATGCTTGTGTATATTTTGAGGAATTAATCTAATTTTATCTTTTTCTTTTTCCAAATGGTCATCCAGTTATCTCAACACTATTTATTTATTCATTTTTTAAAAGATTTTATTTATTTGGGAGGGAGAGAACGGGAGAGCATGAGCAGGGAGGGAGCAGAGGGAGAGGGAGAAGTAGACTCCCTGCTGAGTAGCAAGCCTGACGTGGGGCTCGATCCCAGGATCCCAAGACTATGACCTGAGCCAAAGGCAGATGCTTAACTGACTGAGCCACCCAGGCGCCCCAACATTATTTATTTATTTATTTATTTATTTATTTATTTATTTAAATTTTTCTTTTTTTTTTTTTAAGATTTTATTTATTTATTTATTATTTGAGAGAGAGAGGGTGAGAGACAGCACGAGAGGGGAGAGGATCAGAGGGAGAAGCAGACCCCCCGTTGAGCAGGGAGCCCGATGTGGGACTCGATCCTGGGACTCCAGGATCATGACCTGAGCCGAAGGCAGTCGCTTAACCAACTGAGCCCAACATTATTTATTAAGAAGACTAACTTTGCCTCGGTGATCTGAGATGCCACTTTGATCATATACTAGACTTCTGCATTTTGTTGGGCATATTTCTGAACTCTGTTTTATTCTTCTGGTATGCCTGTCTATTCATGCACCAGTATTGCACTGTTTTAATTATTAAGGCTTTAATTAACGGCTGAGAGAGCAGTCCTTCCTAAAATTCTTCCCTTTTAGTGTTTTCTAGCTGTTCTTTATGTTTTTTCCCCCTATGTGAATTTTAGGATCAATTTATCTAACTCCGTAAGTAGCTTGTTGGTATTTTAATTGGAATCCCATTAAATTGATAAATTCACTTAGAACTGGTACATTGATGATGTTGAGATGTCCTAAGAATAAGAGATGTCTTTGCATTTGCTCATCTCCTTTGGACAGCCCATTCTTTTCTCCCCACTCTTAAAAAAATAAGCTTTTATTGTAACAAAAGCAGTATGTGTACATTGTAGAAAATTAGAAAATGCAGAGAAGCCAAAAATAAAACTATTAAAAGATACCATTCCATCGCCCACTCATGATAACTATTAAATTCTTAGTGTATATTCTTCCAAACCTTTTATCTAGGAGATCATACTGTCCATTTTGGCTGGTTAGTTGTTTTTTTCAGTTAACAATCTCCAACTTTTTTGTGTCCAAAAACCTATGGACATTTTATCAAACATCCTGTTCGTATTCTAATTTCCACAATTGGACAGCCCATTCCTAATCAAAGTGAATAATGATGTTAGGTACTAATTTTTTTTCTAGTATGCTTCAATCTAAAATATATGATAGAATAAATAAGAAATTTAAATGTTTGTGGGAAAGGGAAAGTAACACTTTGCATACCTTCTAGGTGCGACACACTTTACAAAATGTTATTTAATTCTCAAAACAATCATGATGTTACTGATTTTGCTTTTTACATATTGTTTAGGGGAGTACTCCTTCTTTTTTTTTAAATATTATTATGTTAATCCCCATACATTACATCATTAGTTTTTGATGTAGTGTTCCATGATTCATTGTTTGCATATAACGCCCAGTGCTCCATTCAATACGTGCCCTCTTTAATACCCATCACCAGGCTAACCCATCCCCACATCCTCTCCTCTCTAGAACCTTCAGTTTGTTTCTCAGAGTCCATAGTCTCTCATGGTTTGTCTCCCCCTCCGATTTCCCCCCCTTCATTTTTCCCTTCCTACTATCTTCTTCTTCTTCTTCTTTTTTTAACATATAATGTATTATTTGTTTCAGAGGTACAGGTCTGTGATCCAACAGTCTTACACAGGAATTCTTAATCTCAGGAAACAAACTGAGGGTTGCTGGAGTGGTGGGGGGTGGGAGGGCTGGGGTGGCTCCGGGGGGGAGCTTATCTTCTTTCCCTAAGAATAGTTAATGAACAGCAAGAGTGGGACTCAGATCCTGTTCTGTGTGTCATCAATTGTGCACTTTCTTTATGTTTACTACCTGTTAAAAAACAATGTTACATCACTCTTACTGCTTCAGAGGTATACATTGTATAAATTGTCTCATTTGATTTTTAGGAGTATCTGTGAAGTCAGTAAGGCATTGACTATTATTACACTAATTTTGCAGATAAGGAATTGAGGCTCAAGAGAGGGTGAGTGTCCCAAGATTGTGGTTAGTAAGTGTCAGAGCTGGTTCTAGATCATGTGACCACTAACCCTGTTCTTTTTTAGGATATCACACCCAGCCTAAAAATTCAAAGGAAAACAATTATACCTCTTCCTATCAATCTTAGACATGGATGATTTGAACATGAATTCTTTGTAGGAGAATAGCAATGCACTCCGTGCTTGCCCTATGGTGGGTGGAAGACTTCCCTTGTTCATTGTGAGTCAGAGGGTAGCAGGCACTTTCCCTACTACTGTAATTTTTGCTCCTATTGCTACTAACTGTCTTACCAACAAAATATAAGAATTGAACTTAAATCAGTGGATCTCAACATTTTCTGCACACTGGAATCACCATGAAGCTTAAAAAACTACAGACATCTGGGTCATCCCCCCAGAGACGATTATTTAATTGATCCAGGGTATTACCTGGTTTTCAGGATCTTAAAAAACTACCCATGATGCTAATGTGCACCCAAGGTTAAAAACCACTGGCCTACATGATTTTTAAGATACCTTCCATCTAATATTATATGATATTGAGGGGCACCTGGGTGGCTCAGTCAACTGGGTGTCCACTCTTGATTTTGGCTCAGGTCATGATCTCAGGGTCATGAGATGGAGCCCTGCGTTGGGCTCTGCACTAAGCGTGGAGTCTGCTTGAGATTCTCTCTTTCCCTCCCCCTCTGCCCCTCCCCCCACTTGCTTGCTCTTTCTAACTAAATAAATAAATTTAAAAAACATCTTAATATTCTGATATTGAGTTTTTTTTAAAGATTTGATTTATTTATTTGACAGAAAGAGGGAACACAAGCAGGAGAAGTGGGAGAGAGAGAAGCAGGCCTCCCTCTGAGCAGGGAATCTGATGTGGGGCTTGATCCCAGGACCTCGGGATCATGACCTGAGCTGAAGGCAGATGCCCAAATGACTGAGCCACCCAGGCGCCCCAATATTGAGATTTCTTATTCTGTACTAGTTATGAGTACAAACTCTGGAATTAGCTGCTTTTTCCTTACAACAGTTGGATCTTAGGTAAATCACTGAATCACTTTAATTTCTTAAGTATTTCCTTAATCGTAATTTCATCTATGAAACAGGCACAGTTATGTGGCATATAACTCTACAGATTTAGTGGGTACAGTTGCTTCCTAGGGTTTTTGTAAAAAAAAAAAAGTATGATTGTGTTATGAAAGCACTTAACACATAGACCTGCAAATAGTGCTCAATAAATCCTAGCTATTATTTTCTCTCTGGCCACCTGGTTTCTCCTTGAAATGCTGATTTTGAAGAAAGGAGAGTGAATCCTAAGTTAGAGGTTAAGTCATGAGATTTTATCTGGCCTGTGATACACCTGGTTCCAGGCTGCGTAGTCTTAACAGAGCTTACCCTAGATGGTAAGCAATACAATGTACCCATGGGGAGAAGCTGCAGAGAGAGACAGCCAAGTGGATGGAGGCAAGAGGCCAATGGGAAAGGAGGAGGATGAAAAATCTAATAGGATTCACTTTGGGTGTTGGTGTGTGTGTGCCCCTGGGAGTGTAAGAATGCCGTCTGTTTAAGTGAAATTTCTCCATGTGTCAGGAAACAGAAGATCATGAGAGGGGAGAAAAACAAGGAATTAAGGATATGAAGGAAGAGAAGTACTTGAGAACATAGAGAAATACTTTTTTTTGTAGCCCCCCCTTCTCCTTTCCTTTACCACCCACAGAATCTTGGCTCATTTTCGTGCACTCCCATGTGTGTATTTTATATGTTGGAAGAATGAGAGAAAAATATGGACTTTTAAAAGTTTGGGATAACTTTGAAACCACAGATGTATAACCAAGCTCCCCTCCTTGCCTCCATCCTTCCTTCTTTCCTTCCTTCCTTCCCTGACATTTTTTTTTTTAAGATTTTATTTATTTATTTGACAGAGAGATAGACAGAAGAGCACAAGCAGAGGGAGTGGCAGAGGGAAAGGGAGAAGCAGGCTCTGCACTGAGCAGGGAACCCGATGCGGGACTCGATCCCAGGACCCTGAGATCATGACCTGAGCTGAAGGCAGACTCTTAACCATCTGAGTCACCCAGGCACCCCTTCCCCGACGTTAATTAAGAGCCAGACTCATACTCAGTAAATGTTTATTGAATTAATACATTAGACTTTGGATGTACAGGGACTTAAAAGATTAAAAGACAGGGCTTGCATCCTTGAGAAGCTCATAATTTCCAAATTGTGGGAGGATATCACTCACTGGATTGACATGATAATGGGCTTGTCTTCCTCTGTTAGGGGATTTCTCATCCTTTGGTGTGCGCCAGAATCACCTGGGGCGCTTGTTAAAACACAGATGACTGGGATCACCTGAAATTTCTGGTTCAGTAGGGCTGATGTGGGGCCCAGTAATTTGCATTTCTAGGAAGTTCCCAGGTTCTCACTTTCCCTCCTAACTGCCATCCAAGAGTATGGTATAACACAGGCAGCTTCCTGAAGCATTTTGCCTGATGGTGGTGGTGAAGGGTGTTGGGGGCATGGCTGGATGCATCTTGTGTCTTTGAAACCCCTGACCAAGTGAGGGGTAAGAGTACAGAGGAGTCAGATTTTTTCCCTTTTTCAGAGCTGCCGTGCTCTTCTAGCTCAGATGGTGCAGTGAACAATGACTGTCTTTTGCATAATAGCTCACCACAGCCCCATTGCATGGAAATATCTCTAGATGGTGACACATAATTTTTCAATCTAGAGCAGTTGTTAATATATTTTTTGAGTGGGTCTATTTCCACAGGTACTTGGAAGAAGATGTTCTGGGTATAGTAGGATAACAATTTACCACTTTTAGCCTCCTTCTAAAAATAGTATGCCCTCGGGTGCCTGGGTGGCTCAGTTGGTTAAGCAACTGCCTTCGGCTCAGGTCATGATCCCAGGGTCCTGGGATCGAGTCCCACATTGGGCTCCCGGCTCAGCAGGGAGCCTGCTTCTCCCTCTGACCCTCTCTTCTCTCATGCTGTTTCTCTCTCGCTCGCTCTCTAATAAATAAATAAATAAATAAATAAAATCTTTAAAAAAAATAGTATGCCCTCAGAAGATGTTAATTTGGTGGTGGTGAAATAAGCAAAGACTTTAAGAATCAGTCCTTTTTAAGAGCCCAAAATGCCTATGTGTGGATGACTTTGAAGTCAGTATCTCATGTCCAGATTTCTCTGAGCTCTGGAGGTCTCAGAATCTTCCATACATACTTCAAGCTTGTCATAGTCAATGCAGCGCCCATAATCTTTCTTCCCAAGCTCTCCTCTGTACCTTTATTTTCTGTTTTGGTGACTAACACTACCATCTAACCAGTTTCCTAAGCTGGAATCCTCCCACAGCCTTCACTTCCTAGGTCATGCAGAATCTTAATAGATCCAGTTGCTGTGCCCTTCTCTCTGTTCCCTCAGCCATGGTCTCTGCTGGGCCCTGACTCATCTGAATCATCATGGTGGCCTCCCAGCTGGCCTTCCTGCCTCATTTGGTCCCACTGTGGACCCATACTCCATAAAGCTGCTAAAGTACTCTTTTAAAAATGCAAATTGGATTTCATGGCTTTACTCCACATGGCTTTCAGAATAAAATTAAAATTTCTCAGCCAAGAACTGGGGCCTCCAAGAATTTGCCTTTGCTTGCCTCTCTGCCCTCAGAGCTCACCACTTTCCATTTTATATCATTCATTCTAGTCATGTAGAACCAACTGAAGGTCACTGAGGCACTATTGTATTTTAAATATTAATACAAAAACCTCTTCATTTTGAAGTAGCTTCAAACGGAGAAAAAAATGCAAGACTAGAACAAAAACCTCCCATATATTCTTTACCTAGGTTCACCAATTGTTAACATTTTAACACATTTGCTTTATCATTCTATCATCTCTCTCTCTTTCTCTAATCTACCTATCTACATAGTATTGTTTTCTGAGTCATTTGAGAGTAAATTGTAGACCTTAAGCTTCTTTTATCCAAGTGTGTATTTCCTAAGTACAAAGCATTCACTTGCACAAACACAGGGCAGTTACCAGATTCAAGAAATTTAACATCAACAAAATAGAATCACCTAATCTATAGACCTCGTTCAAACTTTGCCAGTTGTTAAAAAAATTTTTTGAGGTATAGTTGACACACAATGTCAAGATTAGTTTCAAGTGTACAAGATAACATTTCACCAACTTTCATAGCACTTTTGTTTTGTCCTTCTTGGGGGCCACTCTTTGTATGTAACTGCCCTGTCCCTGTAGTCTTCTTCAATGTGGCAGTTTCTTATGCATCTGCAGCTGCTTCCAGTCTCATCGGTCTTTCTAGAATACTCTTTCCCTCATTACCCAACAGACTCTTACTTCGTCAAACTAGCATTTACCAGCACTTGCCCAGACATGTTTTACATGACCGCCCAATCTGATTTCCCCAAATCTCCTCCCCTGTTGCACCATATGAAAACCTTCATTCTTGCATTAATCACACTGCTGTTCTTATTTGATTTGTAAGCCACTCGAGGATGAGGATAAGACTTTAACTTTTTATCACCAGTGGCCAGAAAAGCACTCAACACGAAGTTTGTGCTCAGTATGTGTATTTTTGATATTTTAATAGGTGTGCTCCCACGAATGAGTGTTTAACATTTAGGGGTCAATGCCCCTGATATCCAAAGAGCTCCTCATATTAATAGAAGTGTGAGGACATGGGTTGGCTGGTAGGCGTGTGAATTGCTATGGCCTCATGGAAAGGTAATCGGGCAGTATCTAGCAAAATTAAAAATTTAAGTTTAAAAAATCCTATTTTGGGGGCTATATCTTGTGATAAACCAAGGACTAGTATATAAAGTCATGAGTGCAAGGAAGTTTATTGGACACTATTTATTGTAATTAAAAAAATACCAGAAACAATTTAAATGTTCCTCAGCAGAAGAGTAGTTGATTATGGAATATGCATACAATCAAAAAGGAATGAACATTTTGGAACATCCATATAGTAAAATGGAATGAAGGCATAGCTACTATGCTGAACAAAAGAAACCAAACACAAAAGGGTGCAAACTTTTGGATTTGATTATAGGAAATTATGAAACAGGCAAAATCATATCATGGTTTATTGGCATGGGGAGGGCAAGTTGGACTAGGAAGGGGCACAGGGAACTTTCTAGGATGATGGAAATGTTCTTTATCTTGATAGGCATGTCAGTTCCGTGGGTATATGCACTTGTAAAAAAATTGATTGAACCATACACTTAAGGTCTGTGTCTCAATTATTTTGTTAATTTAAAAAATGTGCATAGCCCTGGAGCTAATTGCTCTGTTTTGGGGCTACATTTTATTACAAAAGAAGCACATATATGTAAGGATATGTTCACAAGGAAGTTTGTTGTAATGGTATTTATTTTAGTAATACAGCAAAAAACAGAAACACCAACCCAAAACTTGGAAACATCCTAAATGTTTGTCTCTAAAGGAATAAATATATTTTGATATAGGTATAAATAAAAATGAAGTAACTACTTAAAAAATAAGTACAATCTAAATGTACTAATCTGGAGGGATGCGCATGACATGTTTTTAACAAAATACAAATTGTTGAATAGAGTGTATAGTACATTATTTTTATAAAAGTAGGAAAAACTTTCACATAATTATAAATGTTTATGGAGCATATGGAGAAAGATATAAAAGAATCCACACCAGATTTAACACAGAGAAACTAGTATGTGTTTCTGCTGTTTGTACGTATTTTTATAACTAAAAAAAACAACTAAAACCCAAAAAACACCAAAGTGAGTTCAGTCACAAAAATATATGCAAGGAAACAGAAGTAAATATATAAGAAATAAAACTAGTTGGGGCTGAAGCCATAGGTCATGTTTGGCTCAATTCCAGTTGTCATTCCATCCCAGCTGTCATTTGCCTTTCTGTCCTTTGTCCAAATGTCTTTTGTTGAATAACACTGTTGAATGAATAATATGAATAAGTGATATAAAGAGCTCCAGTAAAAGAAATCAGAGAACATTAAGTTGTGTTCCCATTGAGGTTAAGCATGTGAGTGAATCAGCAGACTGGTTAGACTGGTGAACCACCAAGTTAGCAAATTTGACAACTTTTGGCCAATAACGATTTATGTTGTGGGGATGAGGCAGAGATGTTTTCATGTGTCTTGTATTTATTTGACCAAGACTTTTTTTGAGGGATGCACAATTATGATGTACACAGAATGGACAAAATGAAAACAAATGTTTGTGCGGTCAGGCTTGTCCTTCTGGCTAAACCAGTCCACAGACCAACACATCCAAGCCTCTCTCTGTTTCCGTGGGGGCAGCGTGCTGTAGGAGAAAGAGAATTTTAAAAAAGGAAGAAAGAAACAAAGAAAGAAAATAAAAGAAAGAGCTCAGGCTTTACGGTAAGAGAGGCGTGGGGTTGAATAATGGCTCCTTCACTTAAAAGCATGCTGACAGACAAGCATCTAACTCCTCTGCGTCTCTCTTTCCTCATCAGAGGTGACCGTGAAGTTTGCTGTATTTAAAAAGACAGCGCAGTGCCTGGCACGTATTAGGTACTTGAACAGATTAATGTGCCTTCTTTTCTAGTTGCACGGTCATATTTATACCTGCCCAGCAACAGCCCGATATTTTTCTTTTGACAATTCTGATCTTAGGAGTGCAACTAGCTCAGAAACAAAGGGACTTATCTAGCCACGTAGGTAACTTGCCATATTTCACCTACATTTGACACGTCTACTTCTCTCGAGTCTACAACTTCCCATCACGAAGCTGGCCTGCCTCTGCCCTTACTTCCACTTTCCGTCTTGAGCTGTACAGTTTTAACAGAACGGGACCCTTAAATCTGCATTTGTGATAAAGCAGACAGCAGCTTATACTAAAGTGGCTTTCTCTCTGTGTGTTCAGTTTGCCTGACTGATAACAGATCAGAAACAGCGAGTGGTCTTTGAAATTGAAACACTGACTATAGTGGGGAAAATGAAAGGATCTTACGTTTTTGATCAAAGGACGATATCTTCCAACTTGGATAAGGGGGTTATTCTGCCTGCCAAGGCCTCCTGATACTGTGTTGCCTACTTACCCTAAGGAAGAAGATTCAATTTCATAGCTATTACATTGCTACATAGTTTTAAAATATATTTGTAGAGACACATTTCCTCATTTTGTTTTCCTTTTCCAACTGCTGTCCTCCAGTCTGGCCTCCAGGCAAACGGTCCTGTGATTCTTAATTCAAACAGCATTTAAACAATTCTCTGGATCCTTAATCTTTAACGAACATTCACTACTAAAGAGAAGACAAACTTTATTTATTTTTTTTAAAGATTTATTTATTTATTTTAAAGAGAGAGAGCACATGGGGCGGGGGCGAGGGGAAAGGGCAGAGGGAGAGAGAATCTCAAGCAGTCTCCTTGCTCAGCACGGAGCCTAACATGCGGCTGTATCCCCCAACCCTGAGATCATGACCTGAGCCGAAATCAAGAGTTTGATGCTTAACTGACTGCACTACCCAGGCGCCCCACGAGAAGACACACTTTAAATAAAGGGAGGGCATTAAAAAAAACTGAGGACGCCATGATGAGTGGTAGGTATTTAGTGGGACAGTTTCTGGTGTCATTCCACAGGACGAGATTTGTGTTATTATTAAAACTGGCCGAGGGAGAACTGGAGGCATGGAAAAGGCAAAGGACCAGCCAGAGTCCAAGGTCAGTGTGTTTGCCCCAGGTGTCTGAAATGAAGAGAGATGCTCAAGAGAATGAAGAGAAAGGGGTCATCAGCATTAGACAAGAGAGGAGGCTGTCCATAACTGACCATTGAGAACAGCGCGACTGGAAGTTAAACAAGGGACGGACAAATGGGAGACAACCTGGACTTAATTCCCCAAACAAAGACTATATTCTGTTCAGGCAGCCTTGGGTATCTTGTGGGAGAGATGTTAAGTCTTTATTGACTTAAACTTTACTGACTTTAGCTCATCGGTAGGTATGGAAGAAGTCACAAAGATGCCAATTTGTCTGTATAATTACAAAAACCAAGTAAGTGGTCTTTTCCATCTTCTTTGGCCTTTTGACATTTAGCTAACATCCTCACTTTACACTTGCACAGTATTCCTTCTCTCTTCTTGTCATACCATGGGTGAAGGAGCCTCCAGGCATTCTGGGACCTCAGCTGTTTAGGATCTTAGAAAATCAGAGAAAGACTAACCTATCGGGCAGGACAGAGTTTGTAGGAACCACTTGGATGCAGAATCTACTGAGGAAGGTTGCCTGCCCTTGAATAATCAAGAGACACGGTGGGTGTGGGAAACTGAGACCTGCCTTAGCTAGGCATTTGATGAGTAGCTAGGGGTGAATCTGTAGACCAAGCCATGGATTGAGTCTTAGGTGGAACTAGTAACAGAGACCAAAAAGAAATACCAGTGAGGTAGAATGAAATCCAAGAGGGAGAATGTTCTAGAGCCAAGGGAAGAAAGTGTTTTAGTGAGGAAAGCCTGACCAGCTGGGTAAAAGGAGGGCAGATAGTTAGATGTGGATGTTGACAGGAGCAGTTTTAGTAGAGCAATCAAGGTAGAAGCATGGCTGGAGTGAATTGGACAGGAAATGGAAGAATTGGGCGTGATGAGGATGGGTAACTCTTCTAAACAGGTTAGCTGTAAGGAGCAGGAAAGAAATAGAGCAGTGGCTAGAAGGGTGAGTAGAGTTAAGAGCAGGTTTTGAAAAAATGAGAGTGTTTTGGAATGCTAATGGGAAAAATCCAGGAGACGGAGAAAAGCTGCGGATGTGGATAGAGAGGAGGGAGTGTGCTTGATTGGTGCGAGGAGATAGGATCTACTGTGCACATGGTGGGAAGAGCCTTCCCCTGGAACACCAGTAGTCCCTCTCCAAAGCAATGAGAGAGAATGTCGAACATATGCACACAGACGCAAGAAGGCAAGTAGATGTGGTGGTGGGGGGCTTCAGAAATTCTCTTCTGACTGCTTCTGTTTTTCTTTTTTTTTTTAATATTTTACCTCAGCTTTTTTTTTTTTTTGTAAGATTTTATTTATTTATTTGACAGAGAGAGAGCGAGCACAAGCAGGGGGAGCGGCAGGCAGAGGGAGAGGGAGAAGCAGACTCGTCACTGAGCAGGGAGCCCGATGCGGGACTGGATCCCAGGATCCCGGGATCATGATCTGAGCTGAAAGCAGGTGCTTAACCAACTGAGCCACCCAGGCACCCCTGCTTCTGTTTTTCTATGAAATGGGAAGCAACGGCATTGACTGAGAGTGAGGAAGATGGCAGAAGTGCTGGAGATTTGAAGAGTGATAATAAAGTGTGAAACAGGTTCATGGGAGGGTGGAGGAGAGAAGAAACAGGAGACATACAATAGAACTTATGGGTAGCATTAAGAGGCCGTGTATTTCTTTTTTCCTTTTCTTTTTATTATGTTATGTTAATCACCATACCTTACATCATTAGTTTTTGATGTAGTGTTCCATGATTCATTGTTTGTGTATAACACCCAGTGCTCCATGCAGAACATGCCCTCTTTAATACCCATCACCAGGCTAACCCATCCCCCCACACCCCTCCCCTCTAGAACCCTCAGTTTGTTTCTCAGAGCCCATGTATTTCTAGTGAGATTAGTTACCATGGGTGTAGAGAGCTGGGTTTAAACAGTGTTGCAGTTTTCCCAACTGCAAGCCTGAGGTGAGAGGGACAAGAGAGTTAAGGGTATATTCAAGGGAGGGCTTAAGATGACAGACCATGAATCTTGGACTGGTTAAAGAATGACAGCATGAGGCAGATGGTGTTCTGGTGGAGTCAAAGCCCTGTTTGAACTGGACTAAAAGTGAGCTTTGGAAAGATGGACTAAAAATGACCAGAGTGGGATGCTTGGAACTAAGATCACAGTGGGGAGAAGTTGTGGGCAATCACAAGATCTAGGCTATGACCGTGGATGTGAATGGTCAGTGTAAAGTGGATGAAAAGATCAACAGCAGAAAAGAGGTCAAAGAACTGAGAGATCAGGTTATTGCAAAGGTCCTGAAGAACTGTAACAGTTGTACTGTGAAAAAAAGCTAAAATCTTCAAGGAGTGAGTAGGCGTAACTTGGAGGTGGTAGATGACTAGGATGTGGAGAGAAAGTGGATGCTGGAGTACAATGAGATCCAAAGCTGGGAGTTTTCAGGAGGAAGGCAGGAGAATGGGCTGTAAGTGGCAATGAGGAGCACGAAGGACACCTATTCCAACTTCAGGCCAGTGATACCTGGCTCCCCACCTAAAAATCCTAAAGCTAGAGCCTTCAATTGCAACAACAATGTTGAGAGAGGAGATTGAGGTTTCAGGGGATTTTGCTGATAAATCATGAATTCCAGAGGGCCTTGCAGAGGTGTTGTCAGGAGTTGGGTGTGGTGGAAGGTAGTGTCAGAAAATGGGGTTTGCAGGTCTGCATCGGGACTAAAGTCATTGGTTTGAAGGAATAAAGGCATAAAGTTAGCATTGATAGTCACAGTGAAGATAATAGTTTGAGGCTGTGAATTTTGAGGGAGGAATCTTGCCAGGAATACACAGGGTCCAGGAGTTCCCATCTGACCCTGCTGATGAAGGCTGGAGACAAGTAAGGGCATTCTTGCTTGACTATGGAGGACTAGAGCACTGCTTCCTTCAGAGGAGGAAACAGAACCAGTGAATAGGAATGGGGTGAGCAGGACCAAGTGAATCAGTGGGACACAGGGTGATTACCTCAAGACGATACCCCAAAGGGCCAGAGAAAGAACAACCTAGCAACAGTCTGGCCTTCCTGTAGGACACTGGTTCTCAAACTTCAGTGCACATCAAAATCACCTGAAGGCTTTGTTGACTCCATATTGCTGTGACTCCCTTCCTCGGCAGAATTCCTAATTCGGTAGTTCTAGGATAGGGTCAACTATTTGCATTTCTAACAAGTCCCCAGGTGATATTGGTGCCACCGACCCCAGTCAACACTCTGGGAAGCTCTGCTCAGTTCTAAGTGTGTTCTTGAGGATGATGCCCTATGGAGAGCAGCTGAAACCTCCAGAAGATGTCATTGGTTATCCCTCCCCCAATCAAGTGTAAATAGCTGCTTCCTCATTTGGACTTGCCAGGATGAGCATGAGACTGGTTAGTCAGTCTGGTTAATGGAAGGTTACAGCTTGGTGGTCATTTGGATATCTAGTATTCACATGGGGCATACTGCAGAGCAGAACTACATCCAAACGAGTAGCTCTAGGCATCCTGATTGGATCTAAAGTTGTTAATACTCTTCCGTGCTCAGTTGGGATTAGGTCAGGTGATTAGAAAAGAGAGTGAGCAAAGTCTCCATTGCTGAGCAGGGTCAGAGCAGCTTGACCACACTAATACTTCAACCCTCCTGTCTTGCCAGCTTTCACCTACCCCTGCTCCTAACAATGGCTACCTTCACTCTTTTCCTGGTTCCTCTGCTCAACCTCGTATTCTTCCTCCCACTTTCACAGCTTTAAACATTTGCTCTCTTGACTTGCCTCCCTCACCCCCTCCTCTACCTAGGCACATGTTCAATCCTCCCATCCGAAATAATCAAATTCCCTGTGAACCTCTCAAGCTATTGCTTTCACTTGCATCTTCCTGTTTCCATCAAAATTGTCCTGTGGGGAAGGCTTACTTTCTTTTCTTTGTTTTTTTTCATGACAGCAAAGATCTGACTGTTTTCGTCTAATTCTATTCTGGGAGACAAGTCCGACTCCTCCAGCAGGGAGGGTGCCAAATGATGGCTTAGGATGGCTTTAGCTTCTTTGTAATTTCCATCAGGCTCCCAAAGCCACCCACTTAAACATACAATCAAGTACATAGAGTGAGCTTGCTACCCAATAAAGTTTTAAGACAAATTCTTTTGCCCCAACTTATAACCAGACTGCATCCCTAAGTCCTTTTAGGGAGAAATTTGGGAGCTGCTACTGACCTGTCTGTGGCTTAGGGATGTCCCCTCTGGCCTATATGGAGGCTGAGACTTTTGAGTCTCTTGTTCTTGGGTGCTCACCACATGTCCCAGGGACCAGGGCTCAGCAGTACAATTAATGAGGCCACTGGAAACACCCACTGATTTTTGCATCTCCTAAGCTTTCCTGATGATAAGAATAACCTGAATGCTCATTAAAAAACAAACAAGTTTGATGCCTCTCCTCTAATTTGGATTCAGTAAGTCTGGGGGTGGGGGCTCAGGAGTTTTACTCTTTTTTTTTTTTTAGGAGTTTTACTTTTAACAAACATCTTAAGTGGGATTTTGAGAATATCCTATAGCATTTAGGAGAGTGTCTAGTAAAACAGCTGAACTCATACTCAATAAATATTTGCTGAATGGAATTTAATTTGTTTATTTCCATTTTGTTATTTTGTTTTACAGTGACTTGTGCTTTTATATGTTCAGGGAACTCTATTTGTCTGTTTTAAAGGGTCTTACCACTATGACTCTTCTAAGCATGCTAGCCCTGCAAATTGTATCAACTCGAGCACTGAATACTGGAATTCAATATTTGTTTTTAATGGTAGAAGTCACCTGTAGGTTTCTCCATTGGCTGTATTCAAAGTCTTTACCAACATTGTAAGATCTCTTATTGCTGAACCTTCCCAGGGAAACCATGTTTCATTGATGTAAATGGAATATTTCATTATTTGCTGATTATGTACTGTGTTTGCAATTTACCCTGGGAGCATATGCTTTATTAAAATCATGATATTAGATTTAACTTCCTAAATCATTTTATGAAGCTAATGTAACATTAATACCAAAACCTAACAAAGTATTAAAACTCAAAGACTATGGGTTAATTTCTCCTATAAACACAGATGTAGAATTTTTGAATAAAACAGTAGCAAATCAAATACAGCATTATATTAAAATAACAATATATAATTAGCTAATAACTTACAAGAATTCAGAGATGACTTGATATGAGAAAGTATATCGATGGAATTAATCATATTAGTAGTTGGAAGGAGAAAAACAATCAAATGCTAAAAAGGACTTGGTGAAACAACATCTATTTTTTTTAAAGACTTTTATCAAAATTGGGATAGAAAACTTTCCTTATCAACATCTTGGAATGCTTATTTCAAACTACTGGTTTGTGTGATATTTAATGGCTACCACACAAGGCATTGCTGTCAAAATCAGAGTCAAAAAAAAGGATCCTCACTAGCACCATTTTCATTTAACATTCTTCTGGAATATTTAGCCAATGCCACTAGATTTGAAAAAGAAATAAGAAGCATAGGCCAGGTTATTCTTTGATAATGATTTGATTACTGTTCCCAAAGAATCAACCAAAATCTTTTAAAAATCAAGAGAATCATAAAAAATCAATAATTTTCCCACAAACTGATAATAACCAGAGAGAAAATGTAATGATTCTAATTACAATAATAAAACCTATAAAATACTTAGTTAAAAACATAATAAAAATGTGTAAAACTCATGTCAAGTTTGTTAAAGGAAAAAATTAAATTGAAATATGGGAAAGTACATTATGGATTTTGATCAAAAGACTCAATATTAGGATGTCAATTAGCTTCAAATGAATTTACAAATTTGATGTAATCCTCCTGAAATGTTACTGGGCTTCAGGGGAGAATAGGACTAATGGATTCATTAAAAAGTTCATGCGGGGGAAAAATAAATAGATCCAAGTATCCAAAAAATTTTGAGAAAGAATGAGTGTGTGTGTGTGTGTGTGTGTGTAGTTAAGTGTAGATATGAAAGTATATTTTAAAACAGCAAGGTGCTGGTGAAGCCTAGAGGACCAGATGACCAGAATAGGACAGAAAGGTTAGAATAGTCCCAAGTCAGTTAAATAACACAACATAATAGTGACATTTCCAATCTGTGGGGAAAAATGATTTGCAAATGGTGCTCTGTGAGGTCTTGCAAGCTGATGAAGAAAATCCCTTCCTACCCCTCCCCAACCCGCTCAACTAACACAGCTCCATTTTTATTTTTAATACACACAATGGCTTCTCACATAAGATTTTGTTTGGATAAAGCTTTCTGCTATTTTATTTTATTATTATTATTTTTTAAGATTTTATTTGTTTGAGAGAGAGCAAGAGTGAGAGAACACAAGCAGGGGGGAGTAGCAGAGGGAAAGGGAGAAGCAGGCTCCTTGCTGAGCAGGGAACCTGATGTGGGGTTCAATCCCAGGACCCTGGGATCATGACTTGTGCGGAAGGCAGACGCTTAACTGACTGAGCCACCCAGGTGCCCCGCCACCATTATAAACTGGAGTTCTAAAAACCACAGAAATAGAAGATATTTGATCAAATGGTCAGTTATATGGAAAGGAATGAAGCTAATATTTTATAATGCTATCGTATATTCCAGATGGATCATGAACTAAATATAAAAAATGAACTCATTAGAGAAATTAAAGAAGAGAATGTAGGTAGGCATTTATATAACTGGGGTAGAAAAAGCCTCTAAGCATATAAAGTAAAAAATTATAAAAGAAAATATTTATAGGTTTAACTATCTAAAAAAGGAAAAAATCTGTATGTCAAAAAACACCAGAAAGATAATTAAAAGTGATGAAGTGGCTAAATGCATTTGAAAAGGCTTAATAATCTACATATTCTTATAAAAAAATTGAACATCCCAGTTGAAAAATGGATAGGCAATTTTCAAAACAAAAATTCACAGTGGTCATTAGGTATAGAGAAATAGCATGACTAGTAGTTGGAAAAATGAAAATAAAATGGTTACCATTTTTTCTCTTTATCAATTTGGCAATAATTAGAAGTAATAAAGCTAGTGTTATCAGTGTCTAATTTTGAATATTAGGTTTTTGGGTGTTTCTTTTTTCTTCTTTTTTGTATTCTTCTATGTTTTCCAAAATTTCTACCATAAACATTTGCTTTAGTTTTAATCATAAAAAACAAGGAATTTTGGAAATTAGATTAGTCAAATTTTAGCTTTTAATTAATCCCACGGTGATTTTGGATTGAAATCAGTCTCCACTCTTACTTCTTTACTTCAGTATGCCCTATTTTTACTTTCTACATTTTCTTCATAAAGGGTAGATGGTATTTTAATTTGCTGAAACAAATGTGGAGCAAATCATCTACGTCTGTGTTTACAATTTTACATTGTTTTGTGCTTTGGGGGAAAAAAAAGGTTTACATTGTTTTTATTAGCTCCATAATTATTTTGTGTAGTATTCTGCCATGACAGCAGAAAACTTGAAAATGTAATTAAGAAATTCTCAAGCACAGCAGGAGATTTTGCTGGAAAAGAGAACCTTGAATATGAAACTCAATGATCAAGAGAAACTGGGACTTGTAAACTGCTTGCGAACCCTGACACAGGAGAAACGGGAATAAAGCATCGCATCACTTCACATCTGTAGTGATTATAGTAAAAGATATTTTTCTTATTACTTGATGTAGCTGTTGCCTTGGTGATTTCCATGTTATTTTTCCCTTGGATAGTTGAGTTTTTCTCAGTTTATTTTGCAAGGTCTACCTGTTGCACTATCTCAGGGAATCCATGCGGCACGATCGAATAATCCTCTGCAATTAGGCAGGGACTAGAGTTAAGAGCCGGGCCTCAGCACCGGCTGTGTACAATTGAGAGATTGTGTAGCTCACGTGTGTCCCACAAATCCCTGTGTGTCCAAGTTTCTCTACTTCAACCTCGTCTAGCCAATATAAATGCGCTTCTTCCCTGATTCCTGATGGAACATTATTAGAACTTAATCTTGCCCTAAATCCCAGCCATTGACAAACCTATTTTTGCTGAGATGTGGATCCTGTTCTCCATGCTCCCTGCTATTAGCTGGAATCTTTCCCCAAACCAGATGGACCACAGAGGCCCATGGTATTGTCCACCCCTTGACTTCCCCAGTCACTGATAAGTGACTGCCAGTAGGCTCCTTGTGAATCCACATCAACCACGTCAAAATCATCCTCTTCTTATGAGATGTAGTGTGGACTGTTGACCATCAGTTTTAGTGCTCACCCCAGGCTGAGATGGTTCCTCTGCCTTGTTCTATCTGACTCAAGGAACATCACTTTCCCCACTAACCTATGTCTAGAGCTGATTCTGCCTGAATTATGACCCATTTTTTCCCAGGATATGGAAATACGGTTTAAAAAGGAACAATTGGTAAAGTTCAGAGAGAATTTTCTTTTTCTTTAAAATAAATTATGTAATATTTTGCTATGTGTAATAGAGGTTAAATAAATCTGAGATGTCTTTACTTATTTGAAACTGGGGTCAGATTGACCTCATCATCTTTGAGATAAGTTCAAGTGTCACTATTTTAGCTCCTTTGGAGGACATTACGGGAAATAGGTCATTTATAGACAATTCTATGTCATAAAATAAAAAGTGTGATAGATAACTGTTTTAGATAAAGTCTGCATATTTCAATGGACAAATAAATAGATAATGTCAGAGATGTATTTATTACACAAATCTATCCTCATATTTTATTTAGTTAGAGTCATTTGTAATCCTAAGAAAAAAATTGCTAGCTTGAAACATTCATAAAAGAGCAAACAAATACCCTTGGGCAAAGAGTCTACCCACATAAATTGATTTCTAAATAAATATTCAATTTATATTTAAAAGTCTTGTATGCACCCAGAGGTATCTATTACATCTGTAATTTCCTTGTGGGGTTCTAGTGCCTGATTGTGCTGTCATCAACTTCTTATTAGTTCCTTTCACATGGAAGAAGGAAAGCTTCCAATTAGCACAATTTTTTAATGAACATGTGTTGGGAATCATTGCCAACATATATCACCTCTCTTACACTGATCTAGTCTCCTTATCAACCTTTCTGTATTTACTGTTTGGATCACCTAGTTAGCTTTTGGTTATGATTCTCCTGAGATAAAATTTAAAAATTGGAAAATCTTTCTTTTTTTCCCTATTTATTGGGAAATAGCATGATAACTTCAGATATTGGTTGTATTAACATTGAAAAATACAAAGGTATTCTCACATCTTAGTTTCATAGTTAACCCTCCATACCACTGAGAGAGCACGAGATGCTGGGAGCATGCTCAGAACAGCGTCAGGCATGAGCGTGGCAAGTCTGCGCCTCTCCTCTCTTGGCTTGTCCTCTTGCGGAGAGCTGCTGAGATTGCAGTGCACAGGACCAGCCTTTGTGTCGCAGAAGTGCATTCATACGGGGCACATTTTCTTCCTCGCCCCTCTGAATTCATCAGGAATAACAATGATATTCTCATGGGCATCCATGCCATTTTTTTCCCCCTTTGATATCAGCCCTTGAATAGGCAATATGTTTTTCTTACTTACAATCATGCATTGCCAATTTATTAACATAACCCAGCTGTGCAGCTGTCCCTTTGTCGGCCTGGCTGAGTCGAAGTCCCGCACAAATTTTTGACTCAATCTGGCCTCTTTGCTGACTTCCATGAGAAATTGAATCACACCAAGCATATCCTGAGTTTTGTAATTTGTGGAAGATGGGCAGGGTTTCTGGCTGAAGTCTTATTACAGGGCATTTCATTTGGGAAATTATTATTATTTTTTTTATTTATTTGACAGAGAGCGACACAATGAGAGAGGGAACACAAGCAGGGGGAGTGGGAGAGGGAGAAGCAGGCTTCCCGCAGAGCAGGGAGCAGGGAGCCCGATGTGGGGCTGGATCCCAGAACCTCAGAATCATGACCTGAGCCGAAGGCCGACACCTAACGACTGAGCCACCCAGGTGCACCTAATTTGGGAAATTCTCATCACAGTTTCTCCTCCTGAGTCTTTCTCTGCCTGCCTCATTGCCCACCAGAGGGTCCTTTTTGCCCTTTACTCATCTT
The DNA here is from genome assembly GCF_029215605.1 of Mirounga angustirostris. Classification (NCBI taxonomy): domain Eukaryota; kingdom Metazoa; phylum Chordata; class Mammalia; order Carnivora; family Phocidae; genus Mirounga; species Mirounga angustirostris. The sequence continues at coordinate 136,454,435 of NW_026991709.1, read as the reverse complement.
AGCTACTCCTTTTGCCATACCTCATCCTATTCACATATTTGTCACTCAGTAGACAGTGAAAATGAACTTGAAGGCCGGGGTGTTTCCTTTGGATTTGTTTGTCTATGCCTGGAGGAATAACTAGTGCATTGCAATTAGCTCTCAATAAACATTTGAAGAATAAATAAATGAACAAAAGGAACCATTAATTATGAAGATTCATTCTTTTTACTCTGTAAGGGAGTAGGGAGTTTATTCTTTGGCTTTCTTTCCGTGTTTATCCCTATTATTACCAGTGTTTATGCTAGTAAGGTGAAATGGAAAAGTGAAGCAATTAAGAAATTTAAATAGCAACTCTAGCATTTTAATTTTGAGGGTGAGCATTCATTCATTCATTCATTCATCTGGTCAGTCAATACTTTTTGAGAATTACTATGTCCTGACAAAAACTCTATCCTTGACTAAGGACTAGGCCTCAACCTTGGTCCCCATGTCTATCTTTGGTCTGTGCAGCCCAATCTTAGCAAAGAATCCTGCTAAGTCAACTCTTATTCCCTTGATATCTGATCACTCTTACCTGCCCACAGCAAGGATCCTGTTAGGTCAGTTTAGCAAGAATCCCCCCACCCTTGATGTCTTCTCTTAGTAATTTATCTACTGACCTTCGCCTTTAACATGCTCTTTGGTTGTAATTCCCCAGCTGCCTTTGCTATATTTAGAGTTAAGCTCTATCTCCCCTATTGCAATACCCCTATTGTAACGATCTTTTTAAAAAGTTTTATTTATTAAAGGATCTCTACACCCCACATGGGGCTCGAACTCATGACCCTGAGATCAAGAGTCACATGCTCTTCCAACTGGGCCAGCCAGGTGCCCCATTATGGTCTTGAATAAAAAGTCTTCCTTACTGTTTTAACAAATGTCAAATTAATTTTTTCCTTACCAGTGTCAGGCATAAAGCAGGTAAGTTACTAGCTTTCATGGAGCTTAACTTTTAGTTAGTATAGAGAGAAAATAAGCGCCCCCCCCCCCAATTCCACCAATAAGAATACAAAGACAAACAAACGTGAAAAAATAACAAATAAGTTAAGGCTCCCCCTTAGGTATAAAGAGGGCTTCTTTAGATTGGATGGCCAGAGAGGGCCACCCCCAGGAAGAAGACGGTGGAGCTGGGAGCTGGAAGGCCAAGCATCACGCTGAGATGAGGGACAGGGTGCTGCAGGTGGAGAGCGAGGCAGGACCCGAGGGAGGGAGTTGTAGGAACATGGGACACAGTGGGTGAAGAGGAGACTGGCAAAGGGTGACGCCAAGAAGTGAACCAAAGCCAGGTAGTGATGGGCATTGTAAGCTAGGTGAAGAGTTGCAGTACCTTGGGCTTAAAATGTCTGGATGTCGCCTGGTTTTTTCACATTGCATTGCTCTCGTCGGCAGGTCTAAGAAATTGTCAAACAACTTCCCTCTTTTTAAACTCTTACTGAAGATCCCCGCTCCCTGGATTTTTTATTTTGCATAAGATGACTGAAAAGTAGGGAATGACTGTTGCTCAGGTATATTACCGTTTTCTGTGTTTCCTTTAATGCTCTAAGGTAAAGGAAAAAAAAAATTCCTAGATAATAGCAGATTCTTTGCTAAGATTGCTTGGTTGCTTTTAATTGTTTCTTATACCATCAGCTCCTCTCTGGGACACTTTCCCTCCTGGAGGGTTTTTCATCATATAAAAGATAGGTCTGTTTAATTGTTTTCTTTTTGCTTGGGTAGTCTTTACTGATAGGAGAAAATGTTGAATGTTTTAAGTTATCCTAAGTTTAGCAACCTGGTCATATTAAAAAAATTTAGTTTATAAGTCCATTTTTTTCATATTCTTAAGTCTTCCTAATTATTGTTCCAAAAGATTATCTGCTCACTGTGTTTTTTCTCAAAAAGAATCTACATATTTAAGTTTGTGACACTATCATCATTTGATACTTAATACTACTTCCAAAAAACTTTCAGAATCTTTTTGGTAGGCATTTTATTTGAAGAGCTATACTGTAATTTTCTGTTGTATTATATTTTTGCAAAACACTGTGATTCTGATAGTTATATTCTGTCTGGATCATAGGATGGGTATGTTTTTATGTAACTTTATAAGAAACTGCCAGATATCTTTCCAAAGTAGGACCATATATTCCTTCCATCAGTAATACGTGAATGTTCTATTAACTTCACACATTTTTTTCAAGGACAGGTTATAGAGTTGCCTGGGCATCCTGCTTTAGGTAAAGTTCTTTCTACAATGTACCAATGTGTATACCTCTAAGACTCTACATGGTCCTAAATTCTTTTCTGAAAAAAAAAAAAATCATTCTTTGTTTCTACTCTTTTAAATAATATAGTCAGAGAAAGTAAGAATGAACTTATTTCTAATCTTGCATGAAGTGCTAGAAGAAGGGCAGGGAATATGTTCTTTCTCTGTGGCTCAGCAATATCCTGATGACCCCTTCCAGATAGAAAGGGAGAATCAAATTCGTGTTTGGTTTACTGTGATTTTTTTTTCCTCTGGCATTCTGTCATGCATAAGAATGAGGGTAGAAGAAGGTTAGAAGTAATTATATTGAGAACTACAATAGATGCCAAGCTTCAGTCATCGTTGTATTTAGGGCTGGAAATACTCTGGGAGGTTGATTTAAATCACCTGCTTTTACAGATGATGAAAATAAAACCCAGAGAAGAAAGTAATTTGTCAAGGTCATTCATCTGGTTAATCAACCCAGCCAAGGTAAGAATTCAAAACCTGACCTGTTTAGTGCTAGTTTTGCTTTGCTTAAGAATATCCATTATCAGGGCGCCTGGGTGGCTCAGTTGGTTGGGTGGCTGCCTTGGGCTCAGGTTGTGATCTTGGAGTCCTGAGATCGAGCCCCATGTCAGGCTCCCTGCTCAGTGGAGAGCCTGCTTCTCCCTTCGCTCCTCACCTCGCTCACTCTCTCTCTCTCTCACACTTTCTCAAATAAATAAATAAAATATTTTTTTTTAAAAAAAAGAATATCCATTATCACTTCCCTGAATAAGCCTGGATGTTTTCTGTGTATTTCTTTGTGAAAAATGTTTTTTTGTTGTTGTTGTTCAGAATTACAGGTGGTAAAATATACAAACTGGTCAAATATATTCTTTAGAATTGTTGTAAAATAAAAAGACACTGTAAAATAGTTTCATGAAGTAATTGGATCTGAAACATTTTGAATTTTTTCCCTTCTTCAAACTAGATGATGTTATTATGCAGTTGCCATGGGAAAGCACATGTTAGCTGCCAAAAACCTAAAACAGATCTTGGATGTTAAGCAGGTAAGGTTAAGGCACGGAGTACAATTCTTGTAGAAAAAAAGATAGTATCTGTTTGAAACACCACCTATGTGCTAGGAAACATCTAGTTATGTTCTTTCTATGTGGCTGAGAGGCTTAAATACCTTTATTAGTCTATTCAGATGAAAGAATAGTTTTCCAATGTCCACATTTGTGGGAGCCCTGAAAGTGATTCTTCCAGGAAGACAGTCCCTCAGGCTAGAACTTCTCATACACTGTTTACTTCCGTATCAAGAAAGCCATTTGTGGTCTCCAAGTAAACAGATGCCATTTGATTTTACCATTCTGTTGACTGTGTGGCTCACGTGCACTATAACTACAGAATCAGGAAGTGGATTTTGAGTGTATTTTTTTTTTTTTTTCAAGAGCTCTTGGGCTTTGAAATAAAACCAACAAATCCCTTGATGCTCCAGATAGTTTTCAAATCCTATTTAGAATATTTATAGAAGTCAAACCATGAACCATTATCCTATGTAGATGAAGTCTTATATAATCTTGCTTATATTCAGCTATCCCTTCAACTTCAACTCCATTCAACCATCTATTTGGATCTTTGGCCTTTTCAGAACCCTTATTGAGAGAAACTAGTTTTTCCCCTGTAGGAAAATCCTACAGTTCCATCAGGGCAGAGTGCCTTTGCTCTGGAGGGGTGATGTATTAGCCTTCCCAATGGTATGTATATTCCTCTCCGATGCCCAAAAATAGGCATTTTATACACGCTTCCTGAGTAAATAAGTTAAATCGAATTTTATCTTGCATGAATAAATATGAAAACATACATTAATAAGTAGGTCTGTTAAGACTATCGTAAATCTGGATCATGTTTTCTCCAACTCAATCTAGATCAGGGACCAATAAACCTTTTGTCTAAGGGGTCAACTAGTAAATATTTCTGGCTCTCTGGCTCTGGCCGTACCGTCTCTGTCATAAGCACTCACGTCTGTTGCTATACTGCAATAGTGATCATAGACAAGATGTAAACAGATGGATGTGGCTGAGGTCCAAGGAAACTCTATTTACCTATAGGCTGTAGTTTGCCGACCCATGATCTAGCTCTACAACGCTGTACGTGAAAGCAGATGAGGGATGAAGGATGCAAGTGTCAGAAGTCCTTTTAGCTTTTTTTTTTTTTTTTAACATTTTATTTATTTATTTAGCAGAGAGAGAGAGAGAGCACAAGTAGGCAGATAGACAGGCAGAGGGAGAGGGAGAAGCAGGCTCCATGCTCAGCAGAGAGCCCAACGTGGGGCTCCATCCCAGGACCCTGGGATCATGACCTGAGCCGAAGGCAGCCACTTAACTGACTGAGCCACTCTTTTGGCTTTTATTTTGGTGTTTTTCTGCCTCTATTCATGGAGTCAGGGTATTTCTACTTCATCTTCTCACACAGAGATAGTGTTGTAGAAGGCCTTTCCATTTTTGTTAAGGAAAGCACGGAAATTTCGAGGTAATCTGCTTTTGTCTGGGCTGTGTTCTTTAGAATTTAGCATGCCACCTAGGATTAATAATTGTTAACTAATAATCATTTTTCATTTCAGCACCATACCCTTTATAGCGTCTCCTCCGGCACCCCCAGAGGCGCCAACCTGTAGCTTTTACGATGTTCTCTTACGCATTGTCAGCAGCACCTTGCTGATGAAATCACACTCGACAGACAGAGTTAACTGCAAGGCTGTAAGTGTTCCTGACAGGTTGCTCTTGTGCAGGTTTGCCTTCTCTTGTATAAAGATTAAAAATCTTGTCGCAGCTGGTAAAAAAGAAAGTCCACGGAAAACCACTGAGCATCCACAGCTCACGAAAGGCACTTCCCTACAAGTCAGAATTGAGATGAGGGCGCTAGGTTATATGAAGGAAGATGACTGGGAAGTGATGATCAGGTATCTCATAGCACTGGGGGGGGGGGGGGGGGGGCGGGTTGTGCCAGGGGCAGTATCTTCCAGTAGCTGTGAAAGCTTTCTTTCGTGATTAATCAAAGAATTTCATATTTCTAACTTCATTTAGACAGATCCAAATGAGTAGTCCTATTTTTGTGCGTGTGTGTGTTTGCTCTGAGGATGAGCTTTCTTTACCTGAGCCTAATTTTTCTTTCCTCTGTCCTTAGTGCAATGGTTATAAAATTGTCATTTTGCTCTCCTTTCAGAGTCTTTGCTTAAGCTGGACCTGTGCCCAAAGCAGCAGGAGATGCTGTCCCATAAAGCCAGAACATTTTATAAGTACTGGCAGTGAAGGTTTATTACTTCATTTCCAAAACAGCACAGAGAGCCACTGCGGAGGGCTCGGGAGGAGAGCCGCCGGAACCTGGAAGTGCTGACTCTTCATGGTGCTGAGTCAGTCCCGGGCTGTGTTGCCTTCGTGGCTTTGGCTTCGTGGCTTTGGCTTCATGCCTTGGGTGCTGATGAGCAGAAGGGGCAGTGAGGATTTTGGTGCTGCGAGTCGCGCTGAAGTAACCAGCTAGGCGATACAGCTGTCAAATTAGGCAAGACTGGGGCCAGTCAGGAAGACTAGGATTTGAATTCAGATAGGTGATTTTGACAGTCTTAATAAACAATCAGTGTGGCTGGTAAATTTTTTTAATTTCAAGGTATTAAAAGGTGTACCAATTCCAGAAGAAAACCATATGTGTTTGTGCTTTGTCATCCAGAAGCAGCCATTATTAGGAGTTTGTTGTATTTGTTTCAAGTCCTTTTATAAATGAAACGAGATCATATTAAGGATCAGAGTTGAAGTATTCTATTTCCCATCCCTTGTTCCTTTTCCTTTGCTCACCTGTAAGATAACCACTGTAATCTGTGGGTATATTCATCAGGGTCCTGGTAAGAAAGGGATGTCACATTCAAGAGGGATAATTTGTGGTGTGTTTGATGAAGAAACCATCTATGAAGGTTTAGGCAGAATGTAGGGAAATCACAATGGATATCAGGGTGCCAAAACCTGTGGGTCTAAAGAAAGGGGAGGAGAGAGGGAACAGTTACCGGATTCTGGAGGAGAGAATTGCGTGGGTCTCGATGGGCCCTATACCCTTTGGTTGAGGGACAAGACCTGCCTAATGCAGCACTGCAGGGACGGAGGGGGGCAAACAAACACCCCAATCTTGGGGCGCCTGGTGGCTCAGTCATTAAGCATCTGCCTTCGGCTTAGGTCATGATCCCAGGGTCCTGGGATCGAGCCCCATATGGGGCTCTCTGCTTAGCGGGAAGCCTGCTTCTCCCTCTCCCACTTCCCCTGCTTGTGATCCCTCTTTCGCTGTGTCTCTCTGTCTGTCAAATAAATAAATAAAATCCTAAAAAAAAACACAACACAAAACACCCCAATCTCATTTTCCTTCTGCCCTCTGGTTGCTAGTCAGTGCCCCTCCTGGCCATATCCAGCCCGGGGCAAGAGGCCCCAGATGTGGTCCATGTAGATCAACCTCTCATGGCAAGAAAAGAGGTGGGATATGGACCCAGAGGAGCAAATGTAAGACATCCAGCACAGCATGTATCCTGAAACTATTATTTCTACGTGTCCCTGTACGTAACGGTATAATAAATAGTATATAGCAGGCGTCTGCAAACTTTTCCTGTAAAAGAGCAGATAGGAAACATTTTAGATTTGTGGACCTCCTACAGCCTCTGTCATACATTCTTCTTTCTTAATTTTTACAAACCTTTAAAAATGTAAAAACCATTCTCAGCTTATGGGTTATATAAAAACAGGTCATGGGCTTGATTTCGCCTGTGGGTTGCAGTTTGCTGACCCCTACTGTATAGTAACAATTTAGTGTGTTTTAAAACTTTTGGCATAATTTATATTACACCCTAATTCTTTTCTAACACTGTGCAACAAATTGTTACGAATTTAATGACCTACAAGAACGCTCATTTATTATCACACAGTTCTGTAGGTCAAAATTCCCTGTGGGCTCACAGATGATTACTGAGATAGGAGCGATCAATATCTTGTGTTACACAGCTTTGGCTTTAATGATGGAAATCTAGTAGAGATATTTTTGTCCGTAGGACTTCCCAATGGTCTTCAGATTATATCCAGTGGGCAGCAATTTACTGAACCCAGCCATAAGGCTGAATTTAGCCATTGTCATGAATGAATGTGTTGCATGGATGGGAGGAAGACTATTTCCTATTCAAATGGTACCACTAACTGACTTGGAAGCAGCGTAATATGATCCTTGTCCTGGGTAGCTTATAGCTAGTGATAGAAAAGGCACTTTGTTGTTCATTGTATATGACTGAAACAGATAATAACAGAGAAGCAGGAAATGGGATGTCTTCTCTTTGGTGAAGATGACAGGGTGCCTATAAATCAGCGAGGATACACTGTCTGAAATTGGACGAAACAGAGAAGAAATTTTGATCTCATAGAGCAAGAAGTTCAGAGGTAGGGTGGCTTCAGGATAGGTTAATTTAACAGCTTGACCACGTTATGGAGGACCCAGGAACTTTGTATCTCTCCCTCCTGCCATCCTTGGTATTGATTTCTCCTCAGGTTTCTGTAAAATGCCTGGAGTAGTTCTACGTATCATGTTCAGACAGAAAAGCTTTAGACATAAGGGACTGCCTCTCTTAGGAGGGAAGAAACTTTCTCCAGAACACCCCTTCCCCAGGGGCATTCTTTCCATATCTCACTGGTCAGAATTGAGTTGTAGGCCAACTTCTGAACCAACCCCTGCCAAAGAGTGATGTCACCATTAGACCAATAAGGTTTATTTCTGGGGTCAGTTTCCTTGAGGCACATGGTTGCTGGGTGTGTGCCTGAACAAAATCAGAGCCTTGTTAGGAAAAAACGGGATGGGGAGAAGCAACACTGGAGGCCAGTAACAGTTCCCACTGTGTCCTGGCAGTCCACATCCTTTCAAATATATTAAAAGGTATTTGTAGCCACATTAAGGATAATTTCTCTACAACTATGTAAAAATAGAAGTGCAGTCATATTGGTAATGTAACTTTATGTTTTGAAGGCATTTTGTTAACCAGTTTTTCACTTTGATTTTGCAGGTTTCTTTTCATGTTTTGGAATCAATAAGTTTTTTGTCAGGTCTCAAACATTTCAAAAATCCCTTGTGAAGCTGGTAGACCCTGGGCCACATGAAAGTGGGGCCACTTTCTAGCTGGAGGTAGGATAGTGAAGACAGGACTTTTGTCATTTGTAGTTGAAATATAGGGTCATCTATCCATGGTGTGATTTCAAGTATATGGAGAAGGGCTGTTTTCTTGTCCAGGGAACCAAAGCTTTTATTAAACAATTAATGATAAAGCTGAAAATACAAAATCCTTGAGGTAGTACTTCAAGCTGCACTGAAACCATATTGGCAACTTTTAAAAAGTGAAAAGATGAGAATCAGAGCAATAGACACCACAGAAGTAAGCAAGGAGAGCCTAGGTAGGACACCAAAACCCAAATTCTTTTGCGCATCTATTCTGTAGTCGTAGGTCTTACATCAAATATACTGTACTCCATTAATTCCATAGATATTTATCGAGCACTGCTATGTAGCATACCTGAAGGATATGATGAGAGATTTAAAAAAGTATGTAATCCAAGGTTTTTTTTTTGTCTAAGGAGGCTGCCATCTTGGAAGAGAAGGATGAAGGTTGAGGATCAATTTATAGTCATGGATTTAAAATATCAGGGTATGATTTGGACTAATTAATGTCCTAATTCAGTTAAATTAAAACTTTTCGATAAAGGCCCTTGTTCAGCAAATAGGTCTTGTTTTCTGCTCTTAGGATCTTCTATGTTGTATAATAGTTACTTTTAGACACGCCTCTCTCTTCCCGACTAATCTATAAACCCTCTGAGGGCAGGGATTATGCCTTTCTTATCTTTTACGTCCGTGGTGCCTAGAAGGGTACCATGGACAGAGATGTCATTAAACCTACGATAAGTATATGTATGCTAATAGGGTACCTGACTCCAGCAACAAACACACCCAAACATTACAACAGAAAAGAAACCAAATGCTTCTTATTGCCCTTCTGACAGATTCCTTGGGAAATTGAACTGACATTAAAGAGCACTTGGCTTCATTTTTAACTCTCTGTCTGTTAATAGTTTGAACATGTTGGCTTTTCTTTCCCAGAGCAGAGCTTTTGAGATCAGTAAGGTGAAATCTGTTGTTGAATATACAGGACAACAACACATCACAAGGCGAGTTGAAGTGGAAGAACATCTCACCCCATGCTGTGAATGCTCCAGGTGGTTCCTCCCCGTTCTTTTCTCTGGGCTTTGTATGTAAAAATTGTTACGGCAGTTTGCTTCCTGCTGAGCGAGAATTAATTTAAAGCAGATTTTACATATTTATTTAAAAATGGCCTGTAATGTATTTTAGAGTCAGTATTGATTCTACTTGTCTTTGTGATTACATCTCTGACGGGTGTTTTTGTTATGTTGCAATTGCACAGTAAAGTAATAGGCTCTGAGATTCTATCAGTGCCTACTCTTTTCATGTTGCAATTGCTTGATAATAATTCGATTGTATCTTTGCCTGATGTTTTAATACTCCTGTCTTCCAGATTGCTTTTACTGGGGAGATATTTACCCCAATGAGCTGCTGCACCCTAATAAAAATAAACAAAGCAGGGAAACATGTGGCTGCATATAATTCTTTGTGTGACACTTATCTGGGCTGACAGTGTGGCTCAGACTGATTTTCACAGATACCATATGTTCCAGTTATCTATTGCTGCATAACAAACCACCCCCAACTTTAATGGCATAAAACAACCACCATTTCATTATGCTCACGGATTTATGGGTCATGGATTTAAGTAGGGAAGAAGGAAGATTGCTTGTCTCTACTCCATGAGGTCTGGGGCCTCTGCTAGAAAGATTCAAACCACTGTAAGTTACATTATTGCTGGGGACTGGAATGATCTGAATGCTTCTTCAATCACGTGTCTGATTAATGCGCTGGGGTGAGCTGAAAATGGCTTGGCTGTGTATGCCTTCTGGAATGCCTGCCATGTGGTGCGGGCTTCCTCAGAGCATGGTAGCCTTAGGGTAGTTGCACTTCTTACATTCAGGGCTCCATGAGTGCGTGTTCCAGTCAACGAGATGGGAGCTGAGTGACTGTTTCTGACCCAGCCTCAGAAGTCATGCATTGTTTCTTCTGCTGCATTATCTTGACTACAGGTGAGCCACTAAGATTGGTCCATGTTCAACCAGAGAGTAATTAGACCCCACTTCTTGGTGGGAGGACTATCCAAGAATTTGTTGCCATCTTTAAAATCTTTACAATAAATGCTTTACCTTTTGTCAAGTCTGGTTTCCATCTTCTTAAAAAATTTTAAAAATTTTTAAAAAATATTTTATTTATTTATTTGAAGAGAGAGCATGCTTGTGCGCTCGAGAGAGAGCTTGGTGGGGGGTGGGAAAGGCAGAGGGAGAGGGAGAAGCAGGCTCTCCTCTGAGCAGGGAGCCGAGATGGGGCTCGGTCCCAGGACCCTGGGATCATGACCTCAGCTGAAGGCAGACGCTTAACGATTGAGCCACCCAGGTGCCCCCTCTTTTTTTTTTTTTTTTTTTTTTAAGACTTATCCACTCATTTCAGAGAGAGAGAGAGAGCGTGGGTTGGGGGGATGGTGCAGTGAGAGGGTCACAAACAGACTTCCCACTGAGCAGGGACCCTGTTGCTGGTGGGCTCGATCCCAGGGCCCCAAGACCAGGACCTGAACGGAAACCAAGAGGTGGACGCTCAACCGACTGAGCTACACAGGCATTCCCCACCCCCATCTTTTTTGAATTTAAAAAAAGAGATTCATTTGGTAAAGGGCAAGTTTATTAAGTACTTATTAAAACATGCTGAGGCATGATAAGGAGTAAGGAAAAAGAAAGAAAAAACCTTCTTTTCTTACAATGAAGATTGTAATTTAATCAGAAAGGTGGTATGCAAGTATATAAAAATCTGAGTAACATATTTACAAAGTAAAGTATCAAGGAGTACAAGTCAATATGCCCTAGAACTTTGCAGTAATAGCTGTGGAATTTTTATAATATGCAAATATTTTAGATCTCATCCAAAATATAACTACTCACAATAGCAAATATCATTCAAACAACACTTACAAGGCTCAGGAGTCTATGAAAAGAGGAGTCCCATGAACATAAAATGTTAGAGTTGGAGGAACTTTAGAGGTTATTTATTCCAAGTCTTTTAATATGTAGGTGAGGAACTGTAGGCCCCAACTGGAAGTTCAGGAAGGGGGAAAGACTAGAGCTTATTCAGCTGGGTCACCTTAAGAGTGTGAAACTTAACTTCTATAGGTTTCAGTTAAATCTTAAATTGTGTCAGCTTAGGCTGATATGTTTTAGTAACAAATTATCCCCAAATCTTAGTGATTTACAACCGAGATTTATTTCTTGCTTATGCTCATGCCAAGCATGGCTCCCCTTGATGAAGATCTTCACTCTGGGACCAGGGTGAGCAGCCCATTTGGGACATCGCTGGTTGATGCAGGGGTAAAGAGATCATGGCAAAGCAAATGCGGGCTCTTAACGCTTCAGCTTGAAAGTCACAGGCTGAGCCTGACATCCAGGGAGCAGAAAATATGATCTTTTCTGTGGGAAGCGTTGCCTGCGGAGAGGGGCAGCAAGGATTTTGAACAAGAATACAGTTCATCACAATGATGTGGGTAAAAGTACTTAGTGAACAGCAGAACACCAGTGAATACAAGTTGCTCTTGATCTGTCCAAAGTCCACGAGCCACCAATGATGGAACTGAGGCTACCACAGTATTCTCCTCTTCTCTGGAACTATTCACAGGACACCTTTCTTACCATGTTAGTGCTTAATAAAATATCTACTTTAGAACTGTCAATCAACATAGTTCCTTTGCCAGATATAAGGATGATTTTCCCAAGGATAAATCTTTATATATATTTAAGTAACACACACACACACACTTATATATATATAAAATATGTGTATATATAATATAATATATATTTTTAATATAGAATTTATATATATAATATACATATTTTGGTAAGAGCTGTTCTTAATAGCTATTGCAGCTTTCAGTTTGATTGATATTTTTATACTACATGCCAGAAAGCCTTGTCACATGTGTCTTAAATCAGCCATTTTGACCTTATGTGTTTTATTTGTGAAGAGGAGACTTCCATCACATTTTTTTTCTGACAGAATTTGTCCTTAAAAATACATAAATTCCATTACAGCTATATAACTCCTCCATAATTGCCTTATTCATCTCTAAATTATGTGTAGAGGAGGCAAGATGGATGATTCAAGCTTTTCAGTGTTTTATGGAAGAGTTAGAGGCAGACTTCTTGGAAACGGTTTCTCTCAGCTCTTCTTTTTCAGCTAATACAGGCATCAAAACTCAAGGAAACTCACTCGCTGTAGAAGCCGATCTGTAGAATCAATTGGATTCTTTGCCAGGCTAAAGGAGCTGTGATGTTTGGATCCCCAGAACTTTTCTGGGGGGTGACTTTTCATGTGGGGTCACCAGCGGCTTCCAGATTTCATGTACTTTCACCAGTGGGTTTTTGAAACCAGCTTCCACTATGCTCTTACTTTAGTTTACGTGGAAGTGACATGCTCTTTCAGAGGGAAGGTAAATTGAGTTCTGTCTTTTAGCTATGGATTGTTGAACAGGTTGCAATATAGCTGTTATGCTGCTAGCCTGGTGTTGACCTTCATGTAGGAATTTTTGTATATTCTACAAAGCAAACATAAATCCAATGAACCTTAGTCATGGCCAAAAGCCAAACTGAGAAAACCTCTGAAATCTAGTTTAAAAACCATAGCAGCATTCATTTCATATAGGTCAATGAATTATACAATTGAGGGGTATTAACTTCAAATAGCCCAGCTCTCCCCCTACCCCTGACACACAAAAAAGGCAAGTTCTTGGTAAAATGCCATTATTTTCACAAGGTAAAAAGCAAGGGATAGGGTAACAGGATATTTTTATATTAAAAAATAATAACAAGGTCCGCATTGACCCATTCCATCATTAGCTTCTCCATCAGTTCACACTTCAAAATGTTTTCTCAAATGGTTATGGATTTGGCATGTGGGAGTAAAATTTGAAGTGATTGTCTAAGCTTTTAGAGTAAGCCAAATCTATTGCAGTAGCAAGTTAACATAAAATAACATTCGTGAGAGATGTTAACTGGCTAATTAACCATACACATAGTCTAGACCCAAGTTGGCATACATCCAGAGGAGTAGTCTGTAGGAGCCTAGGAAACCATTACTGTAACCATTTTCCCGTATCCTTGCAGGAAAAGAAAGACCAAAATGTGCCCCAATTCTGAGATATGGTCCAGAGCACATATTTATAAAAAAAGCCCTATCCAACAAATATAAAATAAATGTTTGAACATTACAGCAAACACTAATTTGATTGCAAATTAGTGGGCATCTTTAGAATATCAGCGGCATGTGTGAGAATGACTTTTAGGTTTGATCTAAGACCTCTGGGGTTATTTAGCTTCTGTTTTCTATTGTCCAGGAGGAAAGGAACAAAAATAGCTTTAATTCTTCCTTTTGTGCTTTGAATGAGCGGTCTCTTGGCATGGACCTTTTGTTTCTTATATTTTTCACGCATCTTATACTCAGTTTATAAGCCTGAGCTTATACTCAGATGATGGGAAACTACCTCTAAATTCTGCGCTTCTGTATTATTTTACATACCATTCATTTGAGAGCATTTTACCCCTACCTGTGTATAAAATCACACACACACACACCCTATATACATAATACACACATTTACATATATAATTTCTAACAAATGGTTGTTTTGAGTGCCCAAAACATGAAAGTAAAACTTCAGGGGCTTCCTCAAATTCTGAGACCGTGGAATGGGCTAGGGACCATATATGTAGTGTTGTTTGTCTTAGGTGTTATTTCTCCAGAATGTGCCCTAGTGTAGGGGCAGGGCTACCTGGCCATGAAATGGGACAAAATCCTGAGAAGCAGAATTTAAAATAAAGGAAGAAGATAAAAAGTGGGATAATATGAGTGTTAGATTTTGTTGTGTAACAAAGACAAAACATCTAGTGACACAGCAGTTGACCAGGGATGCTCTGCTGAGCTCAGATGGGTGCCATGGGCTTGGCCCCAGGCCTCAGGTTCCATTCAGGTCTGACCTGTGTAGTGGTCAATTTTCTGGGGCCAGCTGGCTGCTCAGGACCTGATCTTCTCATGGTGATGGCAGAAACTCAAGGGTATAGCCCAACTAACCACACCAGCCTCTGCTTGCATCATGTTTGCTAATATCCCAGTAGCCAAATCAAGTCATGTGCAAAGTCAAGGGGAGTGGGTGTATAGTTCTCCCATGGGTGGAGAGAAGAGAGTGAATATTTGCTGAACAATGATCCAGTCTGCACAAATGGTCTGTGTAAAATCTTCAATGTATTGCTTTTTTTATTGTGTGGTAGAAGGCTGGCTTGGTAACTTGGTAGTTCGATGGGGCTGGAGAGATGACGAGGGACTTGTAGGCCATGTTAATAATAATAATACTAACATTATTAATAATAACACATAAATTTATAAAGGCAGGATGTTGTAGGCCAGGCTAATAGTAAATAGTAACAGTAGAAGCCGCATACACACTTATGCTTTAGTCATTGTTCTAAGCACTTTACAAAAATTGATGTATTTAATGCTCACAGCAACCCTATAGAGTAGATGCCATTATTATCTCAATTTTTAGGTGAGGAATTGGGGGCACGTAGAATTTAGGTGGTTTGCTAGGGATCAAATAAGTCTAGTAAGTGATGGGCAGAGATTTAAATCCAGGTGGTTTGGCTCCAGAGTCCATGTTCTTAACATACCCCCACTTCTTCAGTTATTTTATGGGCTGATGGCTGATGTGATCTCATTTACATTTTGAAGAGTCATTCTAGATTTTTTGGTAGAAAGAATGGCTGAAAGTGTGGAAATGGTGATGTCTGTTAGAACAATGTTTCTCAAAGTGTGATCTGTAGTCTGCTACTACTTTGTTACCGACCCCAGACAAAGTAAGCACAGAAATCGAGGGGAAGGGTTTAGAAACTCTTATATATATATATATATATTTTTATTCTTATGTTAATCCCCATACATTACATCATTAGTTTTAGATGAAGTGTTCCATGATTCATTGTTTGTGCATAACACCCAGTGCTCCATGCAGAATGTGCCCTCCTCAATACCCACCACCAGGCTAACCCATCCTCCCACCCCCCTCCCCTCTAGAACCCTGTTTGTTTTTCAGAGTCCATCGTCTCTCATGTTCATCTACCCCTCCGATTTCCCCCGCTTCATTCTTCCCCTCCCGCTACCTTCTTCTTTTTTTTTCTTAACATATATTGCATTATTTGTTTCAGAGGTACAGATCTGAGATTCAACAGTCTTGCACAATTCACAGCGCTTACAGAGCACATACCCTCCCCAGTGTTTATCACCCAGTCACCCCATCCCTCCCACCCCACCCCCCACTCCAACAACACTCAGTTTGTTTCCTGCGATTAAGAATTCCTCATATCATTGAGATCATATCATACATGTCTTTCTCTGTTTGACTTATTTCACTCAACATAATACCCTCCAGTTCCATCCATGTCATTGCAAATGGCAAGATCTCATTCCTTTTGATGGCTGCATAATATTCCATTGTATATATATACTACATCTTCTTTATCCATTCATCTGTCGATGGACATCTTGGCTCTTTCCACAGTTTGGCTATTGTGGACATTGCTGCTATAAACATCGGGGTGCACGTACCCCTTCGGATCCCTACTTTTGTATCTTTGGGGTAAATACCCAGTAGTGCAATTGCTGGATCATAGGTTAGCTCTATTTTCAACTTTTTGAGGAACCTCCATACTGTTTTCCAGAGTGGCTGCACCAGCTTGCATTCCCACCAACAGTGTAGGAGGGTTCCCCTTTCTCCGCATCCCCGCCAACATCTGTCGTTTCCTGACTTGTTAATTTTAGCCATTCTGACTGGTGTGAGGGGGTATCTCATTGAGGTTTTGATTTGGATTTCCCTGATGCCAAGCGATATTGAGCACTTTTTCATGTGTCTGTTGGCCATTTGGATGTCTTCTTTGGAAAAATGTCTGTTCATGTCTTCTGCCCATTTCTTGATTGGATTCTTTGTTCTTTGGGTGTTGAGTTTGATGAGTTCTTTATAGATTTTGGATACTAGCCCTTTATATGATATGTCATTTGCAAATATCTTCTCCCATTCTGTCGGTTGTCTTTTGGTTTTGTTGACTGTTTCCTTTGCTTTGCAAAAGCTTTTTATCTTGATGAAGTCCCAATAGTTCATTTTTGCCGTTGCTTCCCTTGCCTTTGGCGATGTTTCTAGGAAGAAGTTGCTTCGGCTGAGGTCAAAGAGGTTGCTGCCTGTGTTCTCCTTTAGGATGTTGATGGACTCCTGTCTCACATTGAGGTCTTTCAACCATTTGGAGTCTATTTTTGTGTGTGGTGTAAGGAAATGGTCCAGTTTCATTCTTCTGCATGGGGCTATCCAATTTTCCCAACACCATTTGTTGAAGAGACTGTCCTTGTTCCATTGGACATTCTTTCCTGCTTTGTCGAAGATTAGTTGACCATAGAATTGAGGGTCCATTTCTGGGCTCTCTATTCTGTTCCATTGATCTATGTGTCTGTTTTTGTGCCAGTACCATGCTGTCTTGATGATGACAGCTTTGTAATAGAGCTTGAAGTCCGGAATTGTGATGCCACCGGCTTTGCTTTTCTTTTTCAATATTCCTCTGGTTATTCAGGGTCTTTTCTGGTTCCCTACAAATTTTAGGATTATTTGTTCCATTTCTTTGAAAAAAGTGGGTGGTATTTTGATAGGGATTGCATTGAATGTGTAGATTGCTCTAGGTAGCATTGACACCTTCACAATATTTATTCTTCCAATCCAAGAGCATGGAAGGTTTTTCCATTTCTTTGTGTCTTCCTCAATTTCTTTCATGAGTATTTTATAGTTTTCTGAGTACAGATCCTTTGTCTCTTTGGTTAGTTTTATTCCTAGGTATCTTATGGTTTTGGGTGCAATTGTAAATGGGATCGACTCCTTAATTTCTCTTTCTTCTGTCTTGTTGTTGGTGTATAGGAATGCCACTGACTTCTGTGCATTGATTTTATATCCTGCCACTTGACTGAATTCCTGTATGAGTTCTAGCAGTTTTGGGGTGGAGTCTTTTGGGTTTTCCACATAAAGTGTCATATCATCTGCAAAGAGTGAGAGTTTGACTTCTTCTTTGCCAATTTGGATGCCTTTGATTTCTTTTTGTTGTCTGATTGCTGTGGCTAGGACTTCCAATACTATGTTGAATAGCAGTGGTGATAGTGGACATCCCTGCCACATTCCTGACCTTAGGGGGAAAGCTCTCAGTTTTTCCCCATTGAGAATAATATTCGCTGTAGGTTTTTCATAGATGGCTTTTATGATATTAAGGTATGTACCCTCGATCCCTATACTCTGAAGAGTTTTGATCAAGAAAGGATGCTGTACTTTGTCAAAAGCTTTTTCTGCATCTATTGAGAGGATCATATGATTCTTGTTCTTTCTTTTGTTAATGTATTGTATCACATTGATTGATTTGCGGATGTTGAACCAACCTTGCAGCCCAGGGATAAATCCCACTTGGTCATGGTGAATAATCCTTTTAATGTACTGTTGGATCCTATTGGCTAGTATTTTGGTGAGAATTTTTGCATCCGTGTTCATCAGGGATATTGGTCTGTAATTCTCCTTTTTGATGGGGTCTTTGTCTGGTTTTGGGATCAAGGTAATGCTGGCCTCATAAAATGAGTTTGGAAGTTTTCCTTCCATTTCTATTTTTTGGAACAGTTTCAGAAGAATAGGTATTAATTCTTCTTGAAATGTTTGGTAGAATTCCCCTGGGAAGCCATCTGGCCCTGGGCTTTTGTTTTTTGGGAGATTTTTGATGACTGCTTCAATTTCCTTAGTGGTTATAGGTCTGTTCAGGTTTTCTATTTCATCCTGGTTCAGTTTTGGTAGTTGATACATCTCTAGGAATGCATCCATCTCTTCCAGGTTATCTAATTTGCTGGCATAGAGTTGCTCATAATATGTTCTTATAATTGTTTGTATTTCTTTGGTGTTGGTTGTGATCTCTCCTCTTCCATTCATGATTTTGTTGATTTGAGTCATTTCTCTTCTCTTTTTGATAAGTTTGGCCATGGGTTTATCAATCTTGTTAATTCTTTCAAAGAACCAGCTCCTAGTTTCGTTGATCTGTTCTACTGTTCTTTTAGTTTCTATTTCATTGATTTCTGCTCTGATTTTTATGATTTCTCTTCTCCTGCTGGGTTTAGGCTTTATTTGCTGTTCTTTCTCCAGCTCCTTTAGGTGTAGGGTTAGGTTGTGTACTTGAGACCTTTCTTGTTTCTTGAGAAAGGCTTGTATTGCTATATACTTTCCTCTTAGGACTGCCTTTGCTGCATCCCAAAGATTTTGAACAGTTGTGTTTTCATTTTCATTGGTTTCCATGTATTTTTTAAATTCTTCTTTAATTTCCTGGTTGACCCATTCATTCTTCAGTAGGATGCTCTTTAGCCTCCATGTATTTGAGTTCTTTCCGACTTTCCTCTTCTGACTGAGTTCTAGTTTCAAAGCATTGTGGTCTGAAAATAGGCAGGGAATGATCCCAATCTTTTGGTACCGGTTGAGACCTGATTTATGACCTAGGATGTGATCTATTTTGGAGAATGTTCCATGGGCACTAGAGAAGAATGTGTATTCCGTTGCTTTGGGGTGGAATATTCTGAATATGTCTGTGAAGTCCATTTGGTCCAGTGTGTCATTTAAAGTCTTTATTTCCTTGTTGATCTTTTGCTTAGATGATCTGTCCATTTCAGTGAGGGGGATGTTAAAGTCCCCCACTATTATTGTATTGTTGTCAATGTGTTTCTTTGCTTTTGTTATTAATTGGCTTATATAATTGGCTGCTCCCATGTTAGGGGCATAGATATTTACAATTGTTAGATCTTCTTGTTGGATAGATCCTTTAAGTAGGATATAGTGTCCTTCCTCATCTCTTATTACAGTCTTTGGTTTAAAATCTAAATTGTCTGATATAAGGATTGCCACCCCAGCTTTCTTTTGGTGTCCATTGGCATGGTAAATGGTTTTCTACCCCTTCACTTTCAATCTGGGGGTGTCTTTGGTTCTAAAATGAGTCTCTTGCAGACAGCATATGGATGGGTCTTGTTTTTTAATCCAGTCTGTTAGCCTGTGTCTTTTGATTGGGGCATTTAGCCCATTTACATTCAGGGTAACTATTTTTTTTTTTTTTTTTTTTTTTTAAAGATTTTATTTATTTATTTGAGAGAGAGAGAATGAGAGACAGAGAGCATGAGAGGGAGGAGGGTCAGAGGGAGAAGCAGACTCCCTGCCGAGCAGGGAGCCCGATGCGGGACTCGATCCCGGGACTCCAGGATCATGACCTGAGCCGAAGGCAGTCGCCCAACCAACTGAGCCACCCAGGCGCCCTCAGGGTAACTATTGAAAGATAGGAATTTAGTGCCATTGTATTGCTTGTAAGGTGACTGTTACCGTATATTGTCTGTGTTCCTTTCTGGTCTATGTTGCTTTTAGGCTCTCTCTTTGCTTAGAGGACCCCTTTCAAGATTTCCTGTAGGGCTGGTTTTGTGTTTGCAAATTCCTTTAGTTTTTGTTTGTCCTGGAAGCTTTTTATCTCTCCTTCAATTTTCAATGACAGCCTAGCTGGATATAGTATTCTTGGCTGCATATTTTTCTCATTTAGTGCTCTGAATATATCCTGCCAGTCCTTTCTGGCCTGCCAGGTCTCTGTGGATAGGCCTGTTGCCAATCTAATGTTTCTACCATTGTAGGTTACATCTCTCTTCTCCCGAGCTGCTTTCAGGATTTTCTCTTTGTCTATGAGACTCGTAAGTTTTACTATTAGATGTCGGGGTTTGACCTATTTTTATTGATTTTGAGAGGGGTTCTCTGTGCTTCCTGGATTTTCATGCCTGTTTCTTTCCCCAAATTAGGGAAGTTCTCTGCTATAATTTGCTCCATTATACCTTCTGCCCCTCTCTCTCTTTCTTCTTCTTCTGGGATCCCAATTATTCTAATGTTGTTTCGTCTTATGGTATCGCTTATCTCTCGAATTCTACCCTCGTGATCCAGTAGTTGTTTATCTCTCTTTTTCTCAGCTTCTTTATTTTCCATCATTTCATCTTCTATATTACTGATTCTCTCTTCTGCCTCATTTATTCTAGCAGTTAGCGCCCCCATTTTTGATTGCACCTCATTAATAGCCTTTTTGATTTCTACTTGGTTGGATTTTAGCTCTTTTACTTCTCCAGAAAGGGTTTCTCTAATAACTTCCATATTTTTTTCAAGCCCAGCTAGTATCTTTAAAGTGATGATTCTGAACTCTAGATCTGACATCGTACTAATGTCCGTATTGAGTACGTCCCTGGCAGTCGGTACTACCTCTTGTTCTTTTTGTTGAGGTGATTTTTTCCGTCTTGTCATTTTGTGCAGAGGAGAATAGATGAATGAGAGAACAAAATGCTAGCAGAGTAACCACGTCCCCAGAAAATATACTCTAAACAAATCAGAAAATACCTGAAGCAATGGGAGAAGAAAGGGAAAAAGAGAAAAAAGAAAAAGAAAAAAAGAAAAAGATAAGGATAAAAACAAAAACAAACAAAACAAAACAAAACAACAACAACAAAAACAGAATGTGATCAAATATGATCAGGCTGGTATATAGATCAGTGCCACTCACTAGATTTGGGGTGTATTTTGGTCTTTTAGAAGGAAGTGCCTCCCAAAATTTTAAAGAAAGACAAACTTATATATGTACAAAAATAAGGGTTGATATGATGAAGGGATGGAATATGACTGTAAAAATGGAAATTATAAAAAATTTTATAAAAGGAATTGATAAGAATTTGTTTGAAAAAAGAAAGAAGAGGATTTAAAAAAAGAAAAAAGAAAAAGAAAAAAAAAGGGAGAGGATGTGATTAGGCAGGGGAATAGAAAACACTATATACTAGAGATTTAGGGTATATTTTAATCTGTTAGAAGAAACTATCTCAAAATTTTAAAGAGAGAACAACTTATATATATAAGCCAAAAATATGGGTAGCTACTATGAAGGGATAGAATATGACTCTAAAAATGAAAAATAAAAATGTTTTTTTTAAAAAAAGGGATTGATAAGATGTTGGTTGAAAAAGGGAAAAAGAAAAATTCAAAAAGAAATAAAAAGATAAAAAGACAGTTAAAAAAAATTAACTTTAAAAGACTAAAGAATCATGGTAAAAAAGCCATGAATTCTATATGCAGTATTCCCCTAGCGCTGGAGTTCTGCCCTTCTCATTGATCAGTAAACTTGGTCTTGGCTGGCTGTTCTCGCTGATCTTCTGGGGAGGGGCCTGTTGCCGTGGTTTCCAAATGTCTCTGCGGGAGGCGGAATTGCCCCGCCCTTGCCCCCTCCCAGCTAAGTAATCTGCTCGGGTTTGCTCTCCGGGGCTTTTGTTCCCTGCAAGCTTTCCGTACAGCTTTGGAGGCGGAGAGTGAAAATGGCGGCCTCCCGATCTCCGCCCCAGAGGAGCCGAGAACTCGGGGCCCCGCTCCTCAGTGAGCCCCCAGAGAAAAGCCGTCAGTCACTCCCGACTCCCCAGTCTCCAGCCGCACTCAGTGCTCACCCAGCCTGTGACCGCGCGTTTCCATCTCTGGCACCCGACCCCGGTGGAGTCTCCAAACCCAGCAGATCCCTGCGGTGCACTCCCCCGCGGCTCCTCCTGGGGGAGGAAGGTGAGTCTCCCCGGATCTGTCGCTTGTTGGGTCCCTGCTGGAGGAGCAGTGGCCCGACTGGGCCGCGGATCACGGTTTATGGCCACCCCGAGCTGAGAGCCCGCGCCTGGGCTCCGCCTCTGCAGCCGGCTTCCCTGCTCCGTTATCTGGAAGCTCTGCCACACTCAGGCACCCCCGGTCTTTCTGTGACCCTGAGGGTCCTGAGACCACACTGTCCCGGAGGGTTCCACCCCCCGCTTAGCCACCAGAGTGACGTCCCTCAGCGGAGCAGACTTTTAAAAGCTCCGATTTTGTGCTCCGCGGCTCTATCACTTGCCAGAAGCGGCCGACAGAGGCCCCTCCCCCGCCGTCTATCCTCCCGAATATCGCCGCGGATTCACTTCTCCGCACGTCCTACCTTCCAGAAAGTGGTCGCTTTTCTGATGAGAGAGTTGTTGCTCTTCTTTTCTTCGATCTCCTGTTGAGTTTGTAGGTGTTCAGAATGGTTTGATCCCTATCCAGCTGAATTCCTGAGAGGAGACGAAATCCAGGTCTCCTACTCCTCCGCCATCTTGCTCCACCCCCCGGGTTTAGAAACTCTTAATGGCGAATTTGACATTGTTTCCAGACCAAAGTGCATGATCATTATCCTAGTTATTCATTTTTACTGCATGTTACAGAAGTGTTGGTTCCTAATGGGTTGGAAATGGAGTATAAAACAAAAAGAAAACTGAAAACAACAGTCCCTTATATCACAAAGAGCTTGAGAAACCCTGAGCAGATTAGTGCAATAATCCAGGTTTGTGCTTATTGATAATGCCTTGAATGAGGGTGGTGCTTGTGGAGACAGAAAGTAGATGGGTTTGATAACAATTTTAAGAATGGGTCAGTCCTACTTATTAACATCTTACAGAGAGGAGGGAGGTACGAGACAGGTTGAAAGGAAGCATTCAAAGATGCTCCTCTCCCCCCATTTAGACATGGCCTGCATGCTGCTTGCGGTACCAGTTTTAAGGAAACACCACATAGGAATACAATTCTATTTGAAACCCAGCAAAGAGGAACTTAGAGGAAACTTTTGGTGATTTTCAGTATAGGTGAAATGCTTATTTACTCTTTTAGAGCAATCGATTCATCTTGGTTTGCCTGGGACTTTCCCAGTATTCATGCTGAAGTCCCACATCCTGAAAGTCCCTTCAAACCAGGCAAACCAGAGTGCTTGGTCACCCTCTCTTTTATATTGTAAATAGTAGTTTATGTTACACTGGTGGTCCTCACGCTGTGCACATCCTTTTCCACTTTGCTACCAGCCCATCTGGTGAGGTCCTTCATTCCCGGAATGTTGGAGCATGATATAGATGCCCAGACATAAGGGGGATTTGAGTGAGCCCTATTGGAAGAGATTTCAAAAATGATAAAGAAATAAGAAATGGGAATAAAATGAGATGCTATTTATTCAGACAGATCCTGGAATGTCTTCCGGCAACCTGGAACCTCTCACAAATTCTTGACTTGCTGACTTTATTTGGCCATGGAGAAGAGAAAGCGTGAAAGGAAAGTACTCTATCCTGGTCCATAGGGAAGAGCTGGTGGGGAGAACGGAGTGTCAGTAACTTAAAGAGGACATGGCTGTTTCACCTTAGAGTGCACAGAAGGGCAGGATGGAACATGATGGCAGGGACCCATGATCTCCCCTTCCCACATGGATATCGATTTCAACCTTTTAGAGAGTCGACTGTGATGATTCCAATCACCACATGGGGAAAGCACTTGTTGATGCAAACATGAGCTTTTCAAGTAGGAAGCTCATTCTTAAGCCTTTCCTATTTATGCAGGAAATGGATTTGAAAGGGCCACCGTCTTGGCTTTATAATGTAACATTTCTACTTTCTCTTGAACTATAGCCTCACTCTTGCCTTGGCAACTGTCTTTCCTTGGACCAGATGTCTCCTAAATCCTGTGCAATTCTGGGTATCTGCTTGAAAAGATCATCCTGAACCATGATCTCAGCAGCCTTCTCTCAAGGATCAAGTGTGAATCTGTGTCCAAAAACTAAGACCACACCTCTCTTTCACCTAGATCACCATCATCTGGGAGTTTCACTCCCTGAGACTGAGATCTTGTGTCCCTTTAATGGCCTACCCCCCATCGTAGAGGTGGCATTTGGCTTTGTGTATTCAGCTGTTAACCAAACACTCCAGGCTTAGAAATCCTTGAATACTGACACAAACTCCAATTAAGCATGACTTTGACAACCCATTGGATATTCAATATTGGATTACAGGTTATTCCCTTTCAAGGGCCAGCCCTGCTGCTGGGCCAGGTCTCCTGTCACAGAACTGGTTTCTTCTCTTTCCCACTGTGTCTGAGTTCATAGGATACCTCTTGACCAAGCTCACTTCAGTGATGACAGCCTTATAAAACACAAACGGTGATGATCAACTATGTGACTACCACACAAAGGAGAAAGAGGACAGCTGCCCGGGCATATGGTGCAATATTCACAGACGATAGAGAGAAAGCAGTACTGCTCAATTCCATGTATACTTCTGGCTTCCTTATTAAGTAGAATAATTGTCAAATGTGGTTAAGAGAGAACTGATGTCTGGGATGGGTGATGAGTAATAAGAGGGCATCCAAGTATTTAAATGAAAATTCTCAGAGGTTCAGGTAAATTACTCCAGGATTCTGACAGACTTCTCATATGGGATTATTTAATCTTGATGGATAATCTTTGATGAACCTGAGAGATGCAAGAGATAGTCAATCATACCATTGTCCAAAAGGGGAAAACACAGATTTCAAAAATTAAAGGCATGTAAAATTAAAGTCTTTTCATAGAAAAAATTGAGAATACATTTTTAATCAGATGCTTTTTAGTGCTTAGAAAGAAACGTGTTCATATAATCCAAGGGCAATAAATGGCAAGTAAATCATTAGAAACCAAGGCAGCTTTATCTCTCTTTCAACCTCGTGCTCTGTCTCTCTCCATTTACTCCTGTATCTACATCTCTCTAAGCTCTGATTTGTTCTTCTATCTTTCTCTTCCAAAGAAGAGCTGCTGCTTCCCCTGCTCTTCCTGCATGATACATCATAGCTATCACCAAGTGGGGGTATCCTCAGATTCTGAGTCCACATTCCTTCACATGTCAAGTACCTGTCCTTTGTACAAATTCTAGAAGCACACATTTTATGGTCCATTGACAAAACACCCACATTTGACCCATAAGAGGGGTCAAGACAGAGTGCTTATATTCTTATAGGCCAAGAATTAATCTGTGCAGTGGAATTAAGACAATACCTCCTCTAAAGCTTCTATTCCCACCTTTCGGAACCAAGAAGAGACTCACTGGAGCTAAGACCTTGCCTTTCCAAACCTTCTTATCCATCATCATCAAGGATGAAAGGAGCTCCTGAAATACCTCTCTTTCCACCACTGAACACTCACAGACTTGCCACCAGTCTCTTGAATCCATAAGGACCAATCTTATTTAGTATTTATCTGTGCTTATACAAGTCACTTCAAAACCCTTTTGACACACAGGGCAACTCTCATCTCTCTCATGCCCCAAAGACCCTGAACATCCTCTAATCTGTTTTCCTCTGCTGTGCTTCCTCATATCTTGAAATCCTTCACAGTGCACTCTGGATTTCATGGTCTACCATCAGTAGAATCCCATATCTCTTTTACCTTTTTTTTTTTTTTTTAAAGATTTTATTTATTTATTTGAGAGAGAGAGAATGAGAGAGAGCACATGAGAGGGGAGAGGGTCAGAGGGAGAAGCAGACTCCCTGCTGAGCAGGGAGCCCGATGCGGGACTCGATCCCGGGACTCCAGGATCATGACCTGAGCCGAAGGCAGTCGCTTAACCAACTGAGCCACCCAGGCGCCCCTCTTTTACCTTTTAATTCCATATATTTTTCATCATTTTATCTCCATGGAAATTTGGTTGTCCCTTGAGGATGCTGTGTCTGCTGTAGCCTTCTCAAGTAGTGGTTATTTTTCTCCTACGACTTTCTCACTTCTAGGCCTTAGGGATTTGATAGGTGTCCTTTTTGCTCCTTATTGCTGCTTTTAGACCATTTTCCTCCTCCTCCCCTTTCTCTTCCACTCTGAATCCAAGATCATCAAACTATATCACCCACTGTCTCTCATCAACTGAGTTTAGATCATCCAAATTTCTTTATGATTTTAGATTCTGGTCCACTATGCCCCTGTCTAATTCCTATGCCTTAGTGATTCAAATATATGTAATATGTAGTTGATTCTTTCCACTTTCTAATCTTTTAGTTCCTTAACTTTATCTTTTCCAAAAATCTTGTCTTCCATTCTACCTCAGCCCCTATTTCCCATTGTCATGTTCTAGATCTTGTCTTTATTGATAACCATAAATCTTTCATACTCTCAACTTCATGCCTTTCACTGTCTCACCACCATCTCAAAAATTTTCCAGTTCATTCCTTCCAATAGCCCAATTCCAAAGGGTTTCCAACATTCCCCACCCCCACCACCAAACTCCAATGCATTGAGCATATTACCTTTCTCTGTCCCTCAATCCCTTCATGTCCTTTCTCTCCTCATTATCAGGGTAAAATTATATATTCAGTCTTTATAATCACTCCTTTGCATACATCCTTATTTCCTTTGCCTCTATCTTGGTAAAAAATATAACCCTGATGAATTTCATTTTTGATTACTCCAAACTTATGCCCATGTCTAGTTGAACATGGCTAGAAAAAAAAAATTCACAACCACATTGGCTGGTCTCATTATAAATTCATGATTAGGGATCTCCAATAGGCCTTTAATGCTTTCAGGCAATCATAAATTCCATATCCATTCATTCTCCTACTCTCCTAGATGATATGTCACCTTCTCTGTCTCCTTAAAGCTCCAATATCTCCTCCTCCATTTTTAGTCTACGGTGATGATCTTGTTTTTGGCTTCACTAAAAAAGTGAAAGCAATCAGAAGAGAACTGCCACAGACTCCGCCACCACATCTACCCAGTTACCAACAACTGAACTGATGTATTCTACTTTCCCTTTGCCTATCTTAGCTCTTCTCTCCACTTGGATACTAGATTACATATCTTCTTGCTCCAGCATCACTTCAGCAACTCCTCCCTCTCTTGGCAATATCATCAATATTTCCTCTCTTTATGGGATTGTTCCGATTTATTATTTCTCAGTTATAAAAACCTTCTTCTTGGGGGGTGAGGAAAAATGGGTGAAGGGGAGTGGGAGATAGAGGATTCCAGTTATGGAATAAGTCATGGGGATAAAGGGCCCAGCATAGGGAATATAGTCAATGGTATTGTCATAGTATTGTGTGGTGACAGATGGGAGCTACACTTGCGGTGAGTAGAGCATAATGTCTAGAGAAGTTGAATCACTATGTTGTATACCTGAGACTAATGTAACATTGTGTGTCAACTATATTAAAAACAAAAGAAAACCTCTTCTTGATGACACATCCACCAACACTTGATGCCCCACTTCTTTGCTTCCCTTTGGAGAAAAGTTCCTCTAATGTTGTTTGAGCTGATTGTCTCCAATTCTTACATCCCCTTAAGTCACTCTAGTCAGTTTTTCAGCCTCATGACATCATTGAAACCACTCTTGTCAATATAAGCAATAACTTCTTTTTTCTTTTTTTTTTAATATTTTATTTATTTATTTGACAGAGAGAGAGGGAACACAAGCAGGGGAGTGGGAGAGTGAGAAGCAGGCTTCCCGCGGAGCAGGGAGCCTGATGCAGGGCTCGATCCCAGGACCCTGAGATCACGACCGGAGCCGAAGGCAGTTGCTTAAGCGACTGAGCCACCCAGGCGCCCCTAAGCAATAACTTCTATGTGGCTACATTGAATGGTCAATTCTCAGTTTCCATTTTACTTGATCCAGTAGCATCATTTGACCTTGTTGAATGCACTTTCTAGCAATTTGTTCATTTGGCTTCCAGGCTTCTATACTATCTTCGCTTTTTTTTTTTTCTACCTTAGCGATTGCTTTATTTTAATCCCCTTCTCTGGTTCTTCCTCTGTCTCCCTAACTTTTTAATGTTACAGGGTCCCGAGGCTAAGTCCTTTGATTAACTTTCATCCTTTTGAGCTCATTGAGTCTCATGGCTTTAAAAACTATTTATATACCAACAACTTCCAATATATCTCTAGCTTGGACCTCTCTCCCAAACTGCAGACTTGTATTTCCAATCTGTCCAAAACAGACTTTCTGATCTTCCTCCCTCCCCCATTCCAAACCTCCTCCATGTCTGGCCTTCCCTGTCACAGTTGATGGCAGCAACTCCAACTATCCTGTGTCTCAGGCCCAAAACCTTGGCATGACTCTTTTCATAACTACATGCAATTTATCAGCAAATACTGTGGAATTAACCTTCAAAATAAATGTGGAATCTGACCAGTTCTCACCACTACCATTTCTCACTACTACTGCCTTGGTCCAAGTCACCATCTTTCACTAAGATTACCATAATAACATCCTAGCAGATCTTACTAATTCCTTTTAGATATAGTGGCCAAGGTTATCCTCTTAAAATGTAAATCAGATCATGTCACTCTTTTGTTCAAAACTGTGCAATAGGTTTTCCTTTCATTCAACATATGAATTAAAGTCCTTATGTTCATCCACTTACATCTCTGATCTCATTTCTCAGCTTTTCTCCAAATCATTTACTCTCCTGCAGCCACATTGATTTTCTTGTTCTTGTAACATGCCATTTTCCCTTTGTCTTAGTGTTTTTGCATGGGTTGTACCCTTTACACAAATGCCCCTTTCCTAGAAATTTGCATGGTTGGCCTCCTCCAAGTCTTTGTTCAATGTCACCTTTTCAAAAAGGACCTAGTAAATCTACTTAAAATTTCCCTTCTTACCCTCAATGCCCTTTATCCCATTCTACTTTTCCTTTTCTTCATAGGATTTCTCTTCTATAGTAATATGTAATTTACTTATGTATTATATTTAGTATCTATATTTTTCTCCCCCTGCTATAATGTAAGTTCCACAAGGGCAGAAATCTTTGTCTATCTTGATCATTGATATATCGAAGAGCCTAGAACAGTTCTTGGTATGTAATAGGTGCTCAGTAAGTATTTGTTGAATAAATAAATGAATCCTACTTTCTAGATGTGTCTTACTTTGTTAGGTGTCTCTTCTTACTCTAATCAGTCAAGGTGAAGGGGATGAAGTCAAATGGAGGTAAATAGGACTACTTCCTCCAGAGATGGGGTAGGGTAGGTTCTCTAAGAAGAAATTTTTCTCTAAGAAAGTAGAATAGAAGTAGAAAGGAAATAATGAGCACATCTGTAAAGATGGGATCATGAAAGTGTTGAATAATGAGTAGGCTATGGGGCTTGGGGCAAATCTTAGATGTTGGAACTAAATGAGCTTGTTTATTCCTTCCAAATTTAACATTCTACAATACTTGAACACTCCCAAGAGTGTTGATGCCTGGATGAGATTTCTAATGGTATTCAGGAAAATTCTCCTTTTGTTTCTTATCTATTTAATAGTTTTATCCTCAATTTTAGAGACTTAGAGGTTAATAAAGTTATTAGGAGACATATACAGAGAGGTAATATACAAGATTGTAGAATCAGGGACTAAGGACATCTCAGTGGACTCCAATAATAGACCAAAACAAATAGGATAAAACTTAACAAGGATCAACCTAAAGTCCAGCATTTGGGTGTAAAAACAAAATCAACTTGCAAGTGCAGAATGAGGGAAATCAGGCTTGACAGCAAATTATGTGAAAAAGACTTAAAGGTTTTAGTTGATTATAAGATCAATATGTGCCAACAGTGTAATATTCCTTCTAAAAACAAACCCAAAACTTCTCAAATGTAATCTTGTGTCACGTTTGTAGAAACATAGGCCTGGATGTAAGCTGCAAAATAGTCACAGAGTTCTTTGCACCGTGAAGAGAATGGGTAAAGTGTTTTGTTCTTATCCCAAGTTTTTTATTTAGTTGAGACTGTCACATTTTAAGAGAAGCACTGACAAACAAGCAAAATGTGGAGGACACCAGAAACTGTTGGTTCTTTCAAACTACATTTATTAAATGCTGATATTATTCCTGGATGGTAGTGAATAAGCACACCAAAATCCACACCATCTGGAGTAATCAAAGAAAGTGGGGATAGTTTACTTTAAAAAGCTAATACATATATTTATTTTTAATGGACTCTATCATAAAACAGAAATATTTTAAGATATCTAGTTATTGTGCAAATTTTGAGAAGTACAGAAAATTGGAAAGAAGTAAAAAAAATTTGCTCATAATTACCCTATTCCTGGGTAACTGCATTTTTGCACACTGCTTTTACTCTATGCAATTTTTTAGGAAGCCAAAGAAAGTGTGGAGGTGTGCATGAATGGCTTGTGTGGGCCAGATCTGAAGTGAGGTGTATCACTCCCATCCACAGTTGACTGGTCAGAACTAAGTCTCACGGCCCACAGTACTATCAAGGATGCTGAGAAATATGATTTAACTTTGTCCCAGGGGAAAAGAGAGTGGTATTTCTCATGTAACCACAACCCTCTATTGAGTCCTGGGTACTCTAGTTGGCTTTGTTTTGGTCATGATTCAGTGTATCTGCTATTAGAAATATCACTCTTAAAATTATTTTTGGATCAAAACTAGTTTAGTTTACAGCTCTCCTTTTTATAGTTGCCATTTTGTCCTTATCACTTTTACACTGAATTTTGTTCAGGTGATTTTTGACTCCTGGGTTAGATGAGTATTTAACTTCCTAATTTTCTTCACATGATCCTGACTTTGATTTTTTTTATTCCATTTTTTATATTCCATTAGGTGCAGCCTAGTAGAATGTGTACTGCTGTCTGAGCACTTGAGATTGTTTTGATCAGAGGAGGAAGGTAGAAATCTGCCCCTCTCTCTTTCCCAGATGCCTTCCTTTTAGGTCTTCCTCAATGATTCTCCAATTGTCCTGTACTAATGTCTTTTTTCACACACAGTTCCAAATCATTGCTTTCAAAGAGAAACATCTTCATCCTTTTAAAAAAAATTTTTATTGTTATGTTAATCACCATACATTATATCATTAGTTTTTGATGTAGTGTTCCATGATTCATTGTTTGTGCATAACACCCAGTGTTCCATGCAGAACGTGCCCTCTTTAATACCCATCACCAGGCTAACCCATCCTCCCAACACCCTCCCCTCTAGAACCCTCAGTTTGTTTTTCAGAGTCCATCGTCTCTCATGGTTCATCTCCCCCTCTGATTTCCCCCCCTTCATTCTTCCCTTCCTGCTATCTTCTTCTTCTTTTTTTTTCTCTTAACATGTATTGCATTATTTGTTTCAGAGGTACAGATCTGTGACTCAACAGTCTTGCACAATTCACAGCGCTCACAATAGCACATACCCTCCCCAATGTCTATCACCCAGCCACCCCATTCCTTCCACGCCCCCCACTCCAGCAACCCTCAGTTTGTTTCCTACAATTAAGAATTCCTCTTATCAGTGACGTCATATGATACATGTTGTTCTCTGATTGACTTATTTTGCTCAGCATAACACCCTCCAGTTCCAGCCACGTCATTGCAAATGGCAAGATCTCATTCCTTTTGATGGCTGCATAATATTCCATTGTATATATATACCACATCTTCTTTATCCATTCATCTGTCGATGGACATCTTGGCTCCTTCCACAGTTTGGCTTTTGTGGACATTGCTGCTATAAACATCGGGGTGCATGTACCCCTTTGGATCCCTCCATTTGTATCTTTAGGGTAAATACCCAGTAGTGTAATTGCTGGATTGTATGGTAGCTCTATTTTCAACTTTTTGAGGAACCTCCATAGAGTTTTCCAGAGTGGCTGCACCAGCTTGCATTCCCACCAACAGTGTAAGAGGGTTCCCCTTTCTCCGCATCCCCGCCAACATCTATCATTTCCTGACTTGTTCATTTTAGCCATTCCGACTGGTGTGAGGTGATATCTCATGGACGTTTTGATTTGGATTTCCCTGATGCCAAGAGATGTTCAGCACTTTTTCATGTGTCTGTTGGCCATTTGGATGTCTTCTTTGCAGAAAAGTCTGTTCATGTCTTCTGTTCATTTCTTGATTGGATTATTTGTTCTTTGGGTGTTGAGTTTGATAAGGTCTTTTATTTTTTTTATTATTTTTTTTTATATTCTTAGGTTAATCCCCATACATTACATCACTAGTTTTAGATGAAGTGTTCCATGATTCATTGTTTGTGCATAACACCCAGTGCTCCATGCAGAATGTGCCCTCCTCAATACCCACCACCAGGCTAACCCATCCTTCCACCCCCCTCCCCTCTAGAACCCTCAGTTTGTTTTTCAGAGTCCATCGTCTCTCATGGTTCATCTACCCCTCCAATTTCCCCCGCTTCATTCTTCCCCTCCCGCTACCTTCTTCTTCTTTTTTTTCTCTTAACATGTATTGCATTATTTGTTTCAGAGGTACAGATCTGAGATTCAACAGTCTTGCACAATTCACAGCGCTTACCAGAGCACATACCCTCCCCAGTGTCTATCACCTAGTCACCCCATCCCTCCCACCCCACCCCCCACTCCAGCAACCCTCAGTTTGTTTCCTACAATTAAGAATTCCTCATATCAGGGAGATCATATGATACATGTCTTTCTCTGTTTGACTTATTTCACTCAACATAATACCCTCCAGTTCCATCCACGTCGTTGCAAATGGCAAGATCTCATTCCTTTTGATGGCTGCATAATATTCCATTGTATATATATACCACATCTTCTTTATCCATTCATTAGTCAATGGACATCTTGGCTCCTTCCACAGTTTGGCTATTGTGGACATTGCTGCTATAAACATCGGGGTGCACGTACCCCTTCGGGTCCTTACTTTTGTATCTTTGGGGTAAACACCCAGTAGTCCAAAAGCTGGATCATATGGTAGCTCTATTTCAACTTTTTGAGGAACCTCCATACAGTTTTCCAGAGTGGCTGCACCAGCTTGCATTCCCACCAACAGTGTAGGAGGGTTCCCTTTCTCCGCATCCCCGCCAACATCTGTCGTTTCCTGACTTGTTAATTTTAGCCATTCTGACTGGTGTGAGGGGGTATCTCATTGAGGTTTTGATTTGGATTTCCCTGATGCCGAGCGATATTGAGCACTTTTTCACGTGTCTGTTGGCCATTTGGATGTCTTCTTTGGAAAAATGTCTGTTCATGTCTTCTGCCCATTTCTTGATTGGATTCTTTGTTCTTTGGGTGTTGAGTTTGATGAGTTCTTTATAGATTTTGGATACTAGCCCTTTATCTGATATGTCATTTGCAAATATCTTCTCCCATTCTGTCGGTTGTCTTTTGGTTTTGTTGACTGTTTCCTTTGCTTTGCAAAAGCTTTTTATCTTGATGAAGTCCCAATAGTTAATTTTTGCCGTTGCTTCCATGCCTTTGGCGATGTTTCTAGGAAGAAGTTGCTTCAGCTGAGGTCAAAGAGGTTGCTGCCTGTGTTCTCCTTTAGGATTTTGATGGACTCCTGTCTCACATTGAGGTCTTTCAACCATTTGGAGTCTATTTTTGTGTGTGGTGTAAGGAAATGGTCCAGTTTCATTCTTCTGCATGGGGCTATCCAATTTTCCCAACACCATTTGTTGAAGAGACTGTCTTTGTTCCATTGGACATTCTTTCCTGCTTTGTCAAAGATGAGTTGACCATAGAGTGGAGGGTCCATTTCTGGGCTCTCTATTCTGTTCCATTGATCTATGTGTCTGTTTTTGTGCCAGTACCATGCTGTCCTGATGATGACAGCTTTGTAATAGAGCTGGAAGTCTGGAATTGTGATGCCGCCGGCTTTGCTTTTCTTTTTCAACATTCCTCTGGCTATGTGGGGTCTTTTCTGGTTCCCTACAAATTTTAGGATTATTTGTTCCATTTCTTTGAAAAAAGTGGATGGTATTTTGATGGGGATTGCATTGAATGTGTAGATTGCTCTAGGTAGCATTGACATCTTCACAATATTTGTTCTTCCAATCCATGAGCATGGAATGTTTTTCCATTTCTTTGTGTCTTCCTCAATTTCTTTCATGAGTATTTTATAGTTTTCTGAATACAGATCCTTTGTCTCTTTGGCTAGATTTATTCCTAGGTATCTTATGGTTTTGGGTGCAATTGTAAATGGGATCGACTCCTTAATTTCTCTTTCTTCTGTCTTGTTGTTGTATAGGAATGCCACTGACTTCTGTGCATTGATTTTATATCCTGCCACTTGACTGAATTCCTGTATGAGTTCTAGCAGTTTTGGGGTGGAGTCTTTTGGGTTTTCCACATAAAGTATCATATCATCTGCAAAGAGTGAGAGTTTGACTTCTTCTTTGCCAATTTGGATGCCTTTGATTTCTTTTTGTTGTCTGATTGCTGTGGCTAGGACTTCCAATACTATGTTGAATAGCAGTGGTGATAGTGGACATCCCTGCCACATTCCTGACCTTAGGGGGAAAGCTCTCAGTTTTTCCCCATTGAGAATGATATTCGCTGTAGGTTTTTCATAGATGGCTTTTATAATATTGAGGTATGTACCCTCTATGCCTATACTCTGAAGAGTTTTGATCAAGAAAGGATGCTGTACTTTGTCAAAAGCTTTTTCTGCATCTATTGAGAGGATCATATGATTCTTGTTCTTTCTTTTGTTAATGTATTGTATCACATTGATTGATTTGCGGATGTTGAACCAACCTTGCAGCCCAGGGATAAATCCCACTTGGTCATGGTGAATAATCCTTTTAATGTACTGTTGGATCCTATTGGCTAGTATTTTGGTGAGAATTTTTGCATCCATGTTCATCAAGGATATTGGTCTGTAATTCTCCTTTTTGATGGGGTCTTTGTCTGGTTTTGGGATCAAGGTAATGCTGGCCTCATAAAATGAGTTTGGAAGTTTTCCTTCCATTTCTATTTTTTGGAACAGTTTCAGAAGAATAGGTATTAATTCTTCTTGAAATGTTTGGTAGAATTCCCCTGGGAAGCCATCTGGCCCTGGGCTTTTGTTTTTTGGGAGATTTTTGATGACTGCTTCAATTTCCTTAGTGGTTATAGGTCTGTTCAGGTTTTCTCTTTCTTCCTGGTTCAGTTTTGGTAGTTGATACATCTCTAGGAATGCATCCATGTCTTCCAGGTTATCTAATTTGCTGGCATAGAGTTGCTCATAATATGTTCTTAGAATTGTTTCTATTTCTTTGGTGTTGGTTGTGATCTCTCCTCTTTCATTCATGATTTTGTTGATTTGGGCCATTTCTCTTCTCTTTTTGATAAGTCTGGCCAGGGGTTTATCAATCTTGTTAATTCTTTCAAAGAACCAGCTCCTAGTTTCGTTGATGTGTTCTACTGTTCTTTTAGTTTCTATTTCACTGATTTCTGCTCTGGTCTTTATTTCTCTTCTCCTGCTGGGTTTAGGCTTTATTTGCTGTTCTTTCTCCAGCTCCTTTAGGTGTAGGGTTAGGTTGTGTGTTTGAGACCTTTCTTGTTTCTTGAGAAAGGCTTGTATTGCTATATACTTTCCTCTTAGGACTGCCTTTGCTGCATCCCAAAGATTTTGAACAGTTGTGTTTTCATTTTCATTTGTTTCCATGAATTTTTTAGATTCTTCTTTAATTTCCTGGTTGACCCATTCATTCTTTAGTAGGATGCTCTTTAGCCTCCATATATTTGAATTCTTTCCAACTTTCCTCTTGTGATTGAGTTCTAGTTTCAAAGCATTGTGGTCTGAAAATATGCAGGGAATGATCCCAATCTTTTGATACTGGTTGAGACCTGATTTGTGACCTAGGATGTGATCTATTCTGGAGAATGTTCCATGGGCACTAGAGAAGAATGTGTATTCTGTTGCTTTGGGATGGAATGTTCTGAATATGTCTGTGAAGT
Source organism: Mirounga angustirostris (assembly GCF_029215605.1). Lineage (NCBI taxonomy): Eukaryota > Metazoa > Chordata > Mammalia > Carnivora > Phocidae > Mirounga > Mirounga angustirostris. The sequence continues at coordinate 136,418,432 of NW_026991709.1, read as the reverse complement.
CCATTTGGTGCAGCATGTCATTTAAAATTTTTATTTCCTTGTTGATCTTTTGCTTAGATGATCTGTCCATTTCAGTGAGGGGGTGTTAAAGTCCCCCACTATTATTGTATTGTTGTCGATGGGTTTCTTTGCTTTTGTTATTAATTGCCTTATATAATTGGCTGCTCCCATGTTAGGGGCATAGATATTTACAATTGTTAGATCTTCTTTTGGCTAGACCCTTTAAGTAGGATATAGTGTCCTTCCTCATCTCTTATTATAGTCTTTGGCTTAAAATCTAATTTGTCTGATATAAGGATTGCCACCCCAGCTTTCTTTTGGTGTCCATTAGCATGGTAAATGGTTTTCCACCCCCTCACTTTCAATCTGGGGTCTTTGGTTCTAAAATGAGTCTCTCGCAGACAGCATATGGATGGGTCTGGTTTTTTAATCCAGTCTGATAGCCTGTGTCTTTTGATTGGGGCATTTAGCCCATTTACATTCAGGGTAACTATTGAAAGATAGGAAGTTAGTGCCATTGTATTGCCTGTAAGGTGACTGTTACTGTATATTGTCTGTGTTCCTTTCTGGTCTATGTTGCTTTTAGGCTCTCTCTTTGCTTAGAGGACCCCCTTCAGTATTTCTTGTAAGCCTGGTTTTGTGTTTGCAAATTCCTTTAGTTTTTGTTTGTCCTGGAAGCTTTTTATCTCTCCTTCTATTTTCAATGACAGCTTAGCTGGATAGAGTATCCTTGGCTGCATATTTTTCTCATTTAGTGCTCTGAATATATCCTGCCAGTCTTTTCTGGCCTGCCAGGTCTCTGTGGATAGGTCTGTTGCCAATCTAATGTTTCTACCATTGTAGGTTACATCTCTCTTCTTCCGAGCTGCTCTCAGGATTTTCTCTTTGTCTCCAAGACTTGTAAGTTTTACTATTAGATGTCGGGGGGTTGACCTATTTTTATTGATTTTGAGGGGGGTTCTCTGTGCCTCCTGGATTTTGATGCCTGTTTCCTTCCCCAAATTAGGGAAGTTCCCTGCTATAATTTGTTCCAATATACCTTCTGCCCTCTCTCTCTTTCTTCTTCCGGGATCCCAATTATTCTAATGTTGTTTTGTCTTATGGTATCACTTTATCTCTCAAATTCTTCCCTCGTGATCCAGTAGTTTATCTCTCTTTTTCTTAGCTTCTTTATTTTCCATCATTTGGTCTTCTATATCACTGATTCCCTCTTCTGCCTCATTTATCCTACCAGTTACCACCCCCATTTTTGATTGTACCTCATTAATAGCCTTTTTGATTTGGATTTGGTTATAGTTTGGTTCTTTTATTTCTCCAGAAACAGTTTCTCTAATAACTTCCATGCTTTTTTCAAGCCCAGCTAGTATCTTTAAAGTCATGATTCTGAATTCTAGGTCCGACATCGTACTAATGTCCGTATTGACTAGATCCCTGGCAGTCAGTACTACCTCTTGTTCTTTTTGTTGAGCTGATTTTTTTCCATCTTTTCATTTTGACCAGAGGAGAATAGATGAATGAGAGAACAAAATGCTAACAGGGCAACAACGTCCCCAGAAAATACTCTAAACAAATCAGAAAAGACCTGAAGCTGGGGGAAAAGAAAGGGAAAGAAAGAAAAAGAAAAAGAAAAAAAAAAGAAAAAGAAAAAGATAAAAACAAACAAAAACAGGAGAAAATAAAAAAAACCCAGAATATGATCAAATATGATCAGGCTGGTGCATAGATCAGTGTGACACATTTGATTTTGGGTGGATTTTGGTCTGTTAGAAGAAAGTGCCTCCCAAAATTTTAAAGAACAAAAACTTACATATGTACAAAAATAAGGGTTGATATGATGAAGGAATGGAATATGACTGTAAAGATGAAAATTATAAAAAATTTTATAAAAGGAATTGATAAGGTAAGAAGTTGTTTGAAATAAGAAAGAAGAGGATTTAAAAAAAAAAAAGGGAGAGAATGTGATCAGGCAGGAGACTAGAACAAAGCCATACACTAGAGATTTAGGGTATATTTTGATTTGTTAGAAGAAACTGTATCTCAAAATTTTAAAGAGAGAACAACTTATATATATATGGCAAAAATAAGGGTAACTAGTATGAAGGGATAGAATATGACTCTAAAAATGAAAAATAAAAATGTTTTTTAAAAAAGGGATTGATAAGAGATTGGTTGAAAAAGGGAAAAAGAAAAATAAAAAAAAAAGACAGTTAAAAAAAATTAACTTTGAAAGACTAAAGAATCATGGTAAAAAAGCCATGGATTCTATGTTCAGTATTCCCCTAGCTCTGGAGTTCTGCCATTCTCATTGATCGGTCAACTTGGTCTTTGCTGGCTGTTCTTGTGGATCTTCTGGGGGAGGGGCCTGTTGCCGTGGTTCCCAAATGTCTTTGCCGGAGGCGGAATTGCCCCACCCTTGCCAGGTCAGAGCTAAGTAATCTGCTCGGGGTTGCTCTCGGGAGTTTTTGTTCCCTGCAAGCTTTCTGTTCAGCTTTGGAGGCTGAGAGTGAAAATGGCGGCCTCCCAATCTCCGCCCTGGTGGAGCCGAGAACTCGGGGCCCCGCTCCTCAGTGAGCCCCCAGAGAAAAGCAGTCAATCACTCCCGTCTCTCTCCCCGGTCTCCGTCCCACTCTGTGCTTACCCGGCCTGTGACCGAGAATTTCTATCTCTGGCACACGACCCCGTGTGGAGTCTCCAAACCCAGCAGATCCCTGCGGTGCGCTCCCACGCCACTCCTCCCAGGGGTGGAAGGTGAGTCTCCCCGGATCTGCCGCTTGTTGGGTCCCTGCTGGAGGAGCAGTGGCCCGACTGTGCTGCAGATCACAGTTTATGGCAACCCCGAGCTGAGAGCCTGTGCCTCTGCTCCGTCTCTGCAGTCAGCTTCCCCGCTCCAATCCCTGGGAGTTCTGCTGCACTCAGGCACCCCTGGTCTTTCTGTGACCCTGAGGGTCCTGAGACCACACTGTCCCGCGAGGGTTCCACCCCCTGCTTAGCCACTGCAGCGACGTCCCTCAGTGTGCCGACTTCTAAAATTTCCGATTTTGTGCTCCGTGGCTCTATCACTTGCCAGAAGTGGCGGACAGAGGCCCCCTCCCCCGCCGTCTATCTTCCCGAATATTGCCTCGGATTCACTTCTCTGCATGTCCTACCTTCCAGAAAGTGGTCACTTTTCTGTTCAGAGAGTTGTTGCAATTCTTTTCTTCGATCTCCTATTGAGTCTGTAGGTGTTCAGAATGGTTTGATCCCTATCCAGCTGAATTCCTGGGACCAGACGAAATCCAGGTCTCCTAATCCTCCGCCATCTTGCTCTGCCTCCTTCATCCTTTTTTTTTTAAAAGAATTTTATTTATTTATTTGACAGAGACACAGTGAGAGAGGGAACAAAAGAAGTAGGAGTGGGAGAGGGAGAAGCAGGCTTCCCACTGAGCAGGGAGCTGGATGTGGGACTCGATCCCAGGACCCTAGGACTATGACCTGAGCCGAAGGCAGACGCTTAACAGCTGAGCCACCCGGGTGCCCCTTTCTTCATCCTTTTCTGTAGCCTCTGTTTTCATTATGATCTTTCCATGTTCTGATCTCTGATCCCTTTTAGTCTCTAGATAGGCTTGTTTAACTACATCCCTTCATGCTTCATAAAGGAGATGACAGAATCTCTTTGCTGGATTTGGTTTCCTTAAAACTACATGACACTTCGGGGATTTCCCAAAGCTTGCAAAATATAATTTAATGGAGGATAACTGAAGCACCTCAACTCAAAGACAAAGTTTTAAAAAATTTTTTTCACTGCTAGGTGTAAGAGATCTTTCTTGTTTCCAAAATAGTTTGGCAGGTTAATAAATTAATAGGTTGTTTTTACCAAATTGTGATAATTGGGTATTTGGCTTATAATTCTTTGGAAAAAATTTCAGTATGATATATTATATATATGCATTTGTGTTCATTTTAATCCATACACCAGAGATAGTTGCTGGATTTACACCCTCCAGGAGTGATTAGCCAGCATTTAATCAAGAGGCCACAGTCCAGAAATGGTTATTCTAAGTGAGTATTTTACTTATGTTGATTTCTGATCAATATAACAGGCTTTGTTAATGAGTATATTATAGGCTAGAAATGGACTTTCATTGGTGAACTTAGTGGTCAAGATGTAGGGATTGTCTAGACGATACTCTATACCCGTGAATGAACAGGGCAAGGCTAAAATTCATCTAGGACATACTGTTATACCTGTACTAGTTGTTTTTAATCAATATCCATTCTGATTGGGTAATATGTACTATTTTTTTAAGATTAAATAAATATTTATTTATTTGAGAGAGAGAGAGAAAGAGAGAGAGTGGGGAAAGGGGCAGAGAGAGAGGGAGAGAGAATCCCCAAGCAGACTCCCCGCTGAGTGTGGAGCCCAATGCGGGGCTTGATCCCAGGACCCTGAGATCATGACCTGAGCTGAAATCCAGAGTTTGACACTCAACTGAGGCATCCTGTACTATTTTTTAAAAGCTTTTATTTATTTATTTTTATTTTTATGTTTATTTTTTTAAAGATTTTATTTATTTATTTGACAGAGAGACACAGTGAGAGAGGGAACACAAGCAGGGGGAGTGGGAGAGGGAGAAGCAGGCTTCCTACGAAGCAGGGAGCCTGTTGCGGGGCTCGATCCCAGGACCCTCGGATCATGACCTGAGCCGAAGGCAGACACTTAATGACTGAGCCGCCCAGGTGCCCCTATTTATTTATTTTTGAGAGGGGGGCGAGGAGCACAGGAGAAGGGAGAGGGAGGGGGAAAGAATCTCAAGCAGACTTGGTTTTGAGTGCGGAGCCTGATTCAGGACTCGATCTCACCAGCCTAAGATCATGACGTGAGCTGAAACCAAGAGTCAGATACTTAACCAAGTGAGTCACCCAGGTGCCCCACCCCTGTACTATTTTGATATTAAATAGTTTGAGCATTGCTTCTTGGAACAAGGTATAAGAATGAGAGAGCCCAGGGGTGCTAGACATGAAGCCTGCTTAAGATTCCCTCTCTCTCCCTCTGCCTCTCCCCCGCCACTCGTGTGCTCTCTTTCTCTCTCTCTAAAATAACAACAAAAACAACAACAATAATAATAAGAGTGAGAGAGCCCAGCAGTCAGTACCCTTAGAAATGGCATGGTCACTGCATTTGGTTATAGAGCTACACAGTGCTCAACCAAAACGACTGTAGGCAGCAGCCCTGAAAAAGACCTTAGGTATGATTCCTAGGCAGTCTTATATTTGTCATTAATTAGAAAGATTCTTAGGTGTCTGATTTTACTTGAGAGTTAGTTGAGTCCTGATGTTTGAATTTCGGCACATTTGGCTTGGGTAAGCTTCTCCTGCGAGGTGCTGTCAGACTTTCTAAAAAGACAGAGAGCTGGGATTTCATCAAGTTTAAAGAACAGGATACATGATTGTCTTGGGACTGCCTGCTAATTAAATGACAGGATTCCATCAGACATTCGCCTTCTTTGTTACTTTGCAGCAAGGTTGTAGAGAGATCTGGAACTATCTTCTGCCTCTAATGAGGCGCTTTCAGCCTGCAGTTGGGACACTTTGCATAGGTAGAATTCAAGATATCTACGGTGTTGGATATGAAAATGAATTATGTTTTTATCCTCACTAACTCTAACTGAAATGTAGAATTTCCTTCAATTATGAGTGTAGGCAACACATCCTGGCATTACTAACTTCTTTTGTCACTAATAGAGATCACATTTATTTTCATGACATATTACTTACCGCAGATATCTTCAACAAAACATTTCATCTCACCATTTGCTTGCAATTATGGTAATAGTAGACCCACTAGTAGGTCTATTTTTAATTTATTAATAGAGAACTCTATGTATTTTTATATCACGGATATTTAAAAATATTTCAACAACTGTATTTCAATGTATTTTACTTTCCTTTAAATCCCTATGCATTTTATTTTATATACTTAAAATAATATTCTGAGAAGACACAAAAATGTTGAAGAATATCTGCTTTTTTGAGGCAATTGATACTTACAAAAAAAAAGCCTACTAGTTGTTTATGACTGAATTAATTTAGGTTAGTTCCCAACCAAGTGGATAGGTGGTGCGAGAATAAAACTAGTGGGAAAAATGTGGTCAGGAATTAGAACCATTATCCTTCATGCAGTTTGGGTGATTCTAAGCTAGACTAGCAACCATGGCAAGGTTTGAAAATCAGAGGCAGTATCTCTGCAGGTTTGGCTTATGCAAGACCTGGCCCATTGGTTGGAGAGGAGGAAGACGGCATTTGTCTACATTCTTTTCCTGCCGTGCAATCTTGTTTTTACATCTCCTTTAATTTTTTTATGATAGTTTTAAACACCATCATGTAAACATACTAATTTAGAAATTATTGAGGAAGTGTCACTTTTGGAAAATGTGCTTAGAGGGAGTAAGTGCACCGCTTGTCTGTCCCCATTCTGTCTGTTCCACTTCTGGGATGGACATTCTGGGAAATAAGTAAAGTATATGGAGCTATAGAAAATGACTCAAAATGGTTTTCATTTTAGAGAATGGTCTTTCATTTTCTTAAAAAACTAATTTATCTTGGTGTACATTTTTATAGTAGTCATCACTATAAATGCTAGATGAGTCAGGTAGTTGGGGATAATAACAAAAACTAAAAGAAAATTTCTTTCCTTTCTTTTGAAATTATATATAGATCAGTAGCTTTCAAAAATTTTTTGAAAACTTTTTGACCTACAGTCAGAAATGCATTTTACATCCTGAGCCAGCACACACACACACAAAACAAAAGCTTCAGGAATCAATACTTAATCCTTATTACATTTCCATTCCGTTCCTTTCCTTTCCATTTTTTTTAAAAGATTTTATTTATTTATTTGAGAGAGAGAGAATGAGAGAGAGAGAGAGCACATGAGAGGGGGGAGGGTCAGAGGGAGAAGCAGACTCCCCACCGAGCAGGGAGCCCGATGCGGGACTCGATCCCGGGACTCCAGGATCATGACCTGAGCCGAAGGCAGTCGCTTAACCAACTGAGCCACCCAGGCGCCCTCCATTTTTTTCATTTAGAAAAAAGCTAATATGTCAGAATCTGAAGTTTGAAAAAAAATACTGGCCTAGGTGAGGTTTGTATTTTTAATTTCTAAACACAGTTCAGAAATGACATGCTATATTTTCTCCTACCTTCTCCATAGCACTTATCATTATGAAACAAAACTGAGTGAGAGGGTTAGCGGGAGGACCTAACATTAAACACTTACTATGTAATGATAATATATTTGTTGTGTTCTCTTTTCTACTCCTCTGAACAGTCTTGAGGAGTAGAAAAATCTAAGCTTCATAACGGCTGAGCTTTTTATTTATTTTCTTTTTCACTTCTGTCTGTATCCCTAGTACCTAAAAGAATGACTGGTATATACTAGGAACTCAGTAACTATCTATTAAGTTAATCTTATTCTCTCAATTTTACAAACAAGGAAACTGAAGCTTGGAGGGATTTGTGACTTCCTCGATGTGTCAGGGATTGTAGGGGGTGGATCTGGCCTTAACAGTATCTGTCCAATTCCCAAGTTGTGGGATGTGTAGTGAGGAGAAGGGTACAGTCAGCCTGTTTACTTGACTTTATGCCTGTAGGATGGTATTGTGTGCTAAGAAGTTTGGTGTGGTAGTTTTAAAATAAGATCTGGTCTTGAAGGCTTGGGCTATGTTTTTATATTCTTGATTATTCATTCATGCTGAGTCAGGACCAAGTTCATATGAATATTTCGGTCACAAGTCATACATTTTGTTTTTGTTTTTTAAAAAATATTTTATTTATTTATTTATTTATTTATTTATTTATTTGAGAGAGATAGAGCATGAGTGGGGGGGGGTTGGGGAGGAGCAGAGGTAGAAGCAGACTCCCTGCTGAGCAGGGAGCCAGACATGGGGCTCTATCCCAGGACCCTGAGATCATGACCTGAGCCAAAGGTGGACGCTTAACCACCTGAGCCACCCAGGCTCCCCAACAAATCATACATTTTGACTGAAAGTTTTCCTCATCACCAACAAAATAATCACAACTAGCCACTCAGCAGATGGGGTTCTGCTGACTTTGCTGGAACCAGGGATGCCATTGGGTAAACACAATCTGAATCATCCAAGAGTTAAATCTGTCCACTTGAGGAGTGGGCAAGCGCTTAGTGCTCTTCTACAAGTTCTAACCTGATGGTGCAGAACCCCCGGGATAAGGTCATTGTTTGTTCTTTATGAAGGCAGAGACCTTCTCTAGATCTAGATAAAATAGATTTCCAAATAAAATCATTCTGGCCAAGAGAGACACTGAGCCAAATTAACAGTACCCCTGCCCCCACCATCTCTCAAAAGACTTTGGCAGTTGGCTTTCTCAAATGGAGGTGGTACAGCTGTTGTCTGAGGTGCAGCTATGGCCTCACTGCCTAACAGTGGCTCGCTCGCCACCCCAGCAACTGCAGAGGCAGCAAGACGAAGACATTTAACAACTAATCATGGATCTCCAGGAAGGAGACAAAGCTGCTTAGCAACTCCCCAAACAGAATTGCCTTTAACCCTGTGAAAAGAATTTGATTAATGGATTCAGAGGATTTGGTGGTAACCATTGACATCCAAGCATAGAGTATGTTTGTACGAATGTGAGGCTGGCAAGTTGTTTCAGGCTGAGTCTGGGGGTTGAGCCATGAAAGAGGACACTCAAAGCATAGTTATTTGTGTCTTATACCGTTAAATGTGGATTCTCAGTGACTTTCTTTCCTTTTTTTTTTTTTTTAAAGATTTTATTTATTTATTTGACAGAGAGAGACACAGTGAGAGAGGGAACACAAGCAGGGGGAGTGGGAGAGGGAGAAGCAGTTTCCCCACCGAGCAGGGAGCCTGATATGGGGCTCAATCCCAGGACCCCGGGATCATGACCTGAGCCAAAGGCAGACACTTAACGACTGAGCTACCCAGGGTCCCCACCAGTGACTTTTAGTTCAGCTGTGGTCAGACTCAACGAGTGGGTAGTAAACTGGAAGGCAAGTTGTAATGTACATTTTTAGATATCTAGGCCATTAAAACAAGAATGCTTTTGTTCACCAGTCAAGGTATATCATTCTTAGTGATAAGATCTTTGGGAAAAATTAATGAAGTCTGCTGAATACAAAATGCATATGAAAGGACTTGAGTCTTCGTAAAGACATATTTTCACTGAGCTGTGTTGGCCTGTGGAGTCATCCTTTTCCATTGCAGGATTATACATGTGTTAGAGATCAGAGGCTTCTGGTATGCTTTGGCCAGTCTTTTCTGACCACAGTTAAGGATTCATCTCTGGTTTTTGTCTAGCTTAGTAAAAAGAATGCCTCAATAATACTCATCATTCATAGATGGAGCTTCTGAGCTCCATTACTTGATGCATTGGTCGATTCTCTCCGATATCTACCTCTTCCTTACTCTTTTCTTGCATTAAAAACCCCAAAGCACAGGGTCACCTGGGTGGCTCAGTCAGTTGAACGTCGGACCTCATCTAATTTTTTTTTTTTTTAAGATTTTATTTATTTATTTGACAGAGAGAGAGCACAGCAGGTGGTGTAGCAGGCAGAGGGAGAGGGAGAAGCAGGCTCCCCACTGAGCAAGGATCCCGATGTGGGGCTCAATCCCAGGACCCTGGGATTATGACCCAAGCCGAAGGCGGTTGCTTAACCAACTGAGCCACCCAGACGCCCTGACCTCATCTAATTTTGGCTCAGGTTGTGGTCTTAGTATCCTGGGATGAGCCCCCCACTTCAGGCTCCATGCCCAGTGGGGAGTCTGTCTCTCTCACTCTCACCCTCTCCCTGCTCATGCTCTCTCTCTCTCAAATAAATAAATAAATAAAATCTTAAAAAAAAAAAAACCCAAAACACTTCATAACAACCTCCTGTTTGATTTCCTATAATTGGGATTTTTTTTTTTTTTTTTTTTTTTTAGAGAGAGAGAGGGTGCATGTAGGTGAGCCTGGTGAGGGGATGGGGAGGAGGAGGGCAGAGGGAGAGGGAGAGAGAGAACCTTAAGCACGCTTCATGCCCAGCATGGCACCTGTCACAGGGCTCGATCTCACGACCTGGAGATCATGACCTGAGCTGAAATCAAGAGTTGGTCACTTAACCAACCCAGATGCCCCTCCAGTAATTGGGCTTTTTACCAATAGGACCTATGTGGAGATGGTTTGGACTTGAAGGTGGCTCTCAGAAATCTTTGTTAGCATTTTCTTCCTTTAATAATGCTGAAGGCATACTAATAAATAGAAGACAACTAACATTTGTCAAATACCTACTATGTGTCAGACTATAGTGGAGGTTATAGGGAAATGGACTGAAACAACAAATAGGTCAGAAATAAATATTTCCAATCATAGAAGTTTGTCACATATTGGTAATTTTGTGCATCATGGTAACAGTGTTGCCAATTTTAAAGTGTCTTAAATATTTGTGTCTATTTATCAGAGATTTTCAGAGGTTTTGAACTATTTTTATGAACCCTGGGATACTTACAGGAATGTAGTGTTTCTGTTCATTTCTCACATATTTGGAGTTAGTTTATTTATTTTTGGCCAATTAGCCCTGCTTTGCTTGTTTGGCAATTCTTCATGATTTAAATTTTGTCTCCAGCTCTGAGTTTTCCAGAAGCAAACTGCTAAAAAATGGGTGCTTCCATCCTTTTGTTCATATATTGATAAATTTTATCCATGTTAATGTAGTTTTACAATTTAAAAAATACAATTTTGGGGCGCCTGGGTGGCTCAGTTGGTTAAGTGACTGCCTTTGGCTCAGGTCGTGATCCCGGGGTCCAGGGATCGAGCCCCACATCAGGCTCCCCTGCTCTGCAGGTAGCCTGCTTCTCCCTCTGCCTCTGCTTGCCACTCCCCCTGCTTTTGTGCTCTCTTTCTCTCTCTCTCTGTGTCAAATTAAATAAAATCTTAAAAAAAATAAAAAATAAAAAAATAAAAATCACAATTTTGGAGAGCTATTGCTCCATTTTCTGTTATTTTGTTTTTTTCACATGCAAAGCTCATTTTTACCAAATGATGCCAACTTATTAAATGAATTTTCACCATTTTGATTATATATATTTTTTCTATATAACAGCTTTATAAAGAAAGCTTTATAGAAAAAGCATGTTTGAAGAAATAACAAATTTTTGATTGGATATGGTGAAAGCAACATTAGGTTTTTTGTTTTTGTTTAAAAAAATTTTAATTTAAATTCAATTAATTAACATATAATGTATTATTAGATTCAGAGGTAGAGGTCAGTGATTCATCAGCTGTATATAACATCGAGTGCTCACTACATCACGTGTCTTCCTTAATGTCTGTCACCCCAGTTACCCTGTCCCCCCACCCCTCCTCCCTTCCAGACACCCTCAGTTTGTTTCCTATAGTTAAGAGTCTCTTATGGCTTATCTCCTGCTCTGCTTTCGTCTTGTTTTATTTTTTCCTCTCTTCCCCTATGATCCTCTGTTTTGTTTCTTAAATTCCACATATGAGTGAGATCATATGATAATTGTCTTTCTCTGATTGACTTATTTTACTTAGCATAATACTCTCTAGTTCCAACCATGTCATTGCAAAAGGAAGATTTCATTTTTTTGATGGTCGAGTAATATTGCATTGCATATATATACACCACATCTTCTTTATCCATTCATCTGTTGATGGACATCTGGGCTCTTTCCATGGTTTGGCTATTGTGGACATTGTTGCTATAAACATTGGGGTACAGGTGCGCCTTTGGATCACTACATTTGTATCTTTGGGGTAAATACCCAGTAGTGCAATTGTTGGGTTGTAGGATAACTCTGTTTTCAACTTTTTGAGGAACCTCCATACTGTTTTCCAGAGTGGCTGCACCAGCTTGCATTCCCACCAACAGTGTAGGAGGATTCCCCTTTCTCTGCATCCCCGCCAACATCTGTCATTTCCTGACTTGTTCATTTTAGCCATTCTGACTGGTGTGAGGTGGTATCTCATTGAGGTTTTGATTTGTATTTCCCTGATGCTGAGTGATGTGGAGCATTTCTTCATGTGTCTGTTGGCCATTTGGATGTTTTCTTTGCAGAAATGTCTGTTCATGTCTTCTGTCCATTTCTTGATTGGATTATTTGTTCTTTGGGTGTTGAGTTTGATAAGTTCTTTATAGATTTTGGATACTAGCCCTTTATGTGATATGTCATTTGCAAATATCTTCTTCCATTCTGTCGGTTGTCTTTGGTTTTGTTGACTGTTTCCTTTGCTGTGCAAAAGCTTTTTATTTTGATGAAGTCCCAGTAGTTCATTTTTGCCCTTGCTTCCCTTGCCTTTGGAGACATGTCTAGCAAGAAGTTGCTGCAGCCGAGGTCACAGGGGTTGCTGCCTGTGTTCTCCCCTAGGATTTTGATGGATTCCTGTCTCACATTTAGGTCTTTCATCCATTTTGAGTTTATGTTTGTGTGTGGTGTAAGAAAATGGCTGTCCAATTTTCCCAACACCATTTGTTGAAGAAACTGTCTTTTGTTCATTGGATCTTCTTTCCTGCTTTGTTGAAGATTAGTTGACCATAGAGTTGGAGGGTCCATTTGTGGGTTCTCTATTATGTTCTATGGATCTATGTGTCTGTTTTTGTGCTAGTACCGTACTGTTTTGATGATTACAGCTTTGTAATAGAGCTTAAAGTCTGGCATTGTGATGTCACTAGCTTTGATTATATTTTTCAGCATTCCTTTGGCTTTTTGGGGTCTTTTCTGATTCCATACAAGTTTTAAGATTATTTGTTCCAGCTCTGTGAAAAAAGTTGATGGTATTTTGGTAGGGATTGCATAGAATGTATAGATTACTCTAGGTAGCATAGACATTTTCACAACATTTCTTCTTCCAATTCATGAACATGGAATGTTTTTCCATTTCATCGTGTCTTTCTGAATTTCTTTCATGAGTGTTCTATAGTTTTCTGAGTACAGATCCTTTACCACTTTGGTTAGGTTTATTCCTAGGTATCTTATGTTTTTTCGTGCAGTTGTAAATGGGATTGACTCCTTAATTTCTCTTTCTTCTGTCTTGTTGTTAGTGTATAAAAATGCAAGTGATTTCTGTGCATTGATTTTATATCTTGCCACTTTGCTGAATTCCTGTATGAGTCCTAACAATTTTGGGGTGGAGTCTTTTGGGTTTTCCACATAGAGTATCAATTACATTAAGTTTTTAATGCTATTTTAGCATTGGAATGTGAAAGAAAGTTGTAAGAAATACTTGTTTGTACAATGTCTCAAAGATTAAGTATTTCAATACTGATAGGCCTTGTTGACCTTTTTATCCCAAGGACATTATGTTAGTCCATTTGGGCTGCTATAACAGAATGCCATAGACCAAGTAGCTCATAAACAATAGAAATTTATTTCTCACAGTTCTGTATGCTTGGAAGTCCAAGGGCAAGGTGCTAACAGATTTGGTGTCTGTTGAGGACCCACTTCCTGGTTCATAAACAGTTTTCTTCTTGCCGTGTCCTCACATCATGAAAGGGATAAGAGAACTCTCTGAGGTCTTTTTTATAAGGGCTCCACCTTCATGATCCAGTCAACTCCCAGAGGCCCACCTCCTAATACCATCACATTGGGTGTTAGTACTTAACATATGAATTTGAGGGGGACAAACATTCAGTCTATAGCATACACTAATATTGATTCTATGTGGTATTACTAATTTTGTTTAAGCAATCCTTTGGCATGGTTGCCATCACCAAATTATCATGGCAGTTTAAACTTAAGAAAACCAATGAATTATCTCTATGTTTGACACACTTTGTCTCAAAACTACCAACTATAGTAGGAATTATTGTGTCCATTTTACAGGTGAGAAAACTAAAGCTCAGAGAAGCTAGTAACTTTTCAAAGGTCTCTGACTCAAACCAAGATTTAATGCAAAAGTGAGACTGAATTCTTTTGAATTCAAACACAATTTTTCAAATCTCTTAAAAAGCCTAACAGACATGTTCATTTCAACAGGTTTTCATGATAATAATTTTCAGTGATTTCATTTAGATAGACTGTATGTAGTTGCTACCTCAACAGTTATAGGCTACTTCAGGGGGCCTATATGTAGGAGATGCTCCCAGTGTTTCATTCTTATTCCTTTGGCACTTATTATATCCACACACAAAAGCTGTGTATGCATATGTGTGTTCATTACCAGCATATGTATGTCTTTACAGACAATAGGTACTGGGAATTCATGCCCCTCCCCCAACTCATGATTGCAGACAGGATTTGGTGGGGATATTCCTGGGTTGGGTAACTCTGAGATCTGTCCCATCCTGTCTCCCAGAGTTCCCCATGGCCTTAAAGTTCAGTTACCCACAGTAATAACTTACATGGTAACATATTCATTATTGGCTACTATATGTCAAATATTTGTGTGCACCTTCCCTCCTACCCCAAAATTCATATGGTGAAACCTAATACTTGGGGTGCCTGGGTGGCTCAGTCAGTTAAGCATCTGCCTTCGGCTCAGGTCATGATCCTAGAGTCCCAGGATCAAGCCCTGAGTCGGGCTCTCTGTTCAGTGGGGGATGGCTTCTCCTTCTCCCTCTGCCCCTCTCCCAACTTGTGTTCTCTCTCTTTCACTTGCTACTCTCTCTCTCAAAAAAATAAATGAATCTTAAAAAAAAAAAAAAAAGAAAAGAAGCCCAATGCCCAATGTAATGGTATTAAGAGGTGGGGCCTTTGGTAGGTGCTTAGATCATGAGGGTGGAGTCCTTGTGAATGGGATTAGTGCATTTATAAAAGACATGCCATAAAGCTTACTAGCCCCTTTTGCCATGTGAGTAATAGCTAGAAGGTACCATCTAGGAAGAGAGGGGTGCCTCACCAGACTGAATTTGCCTGGGCCTTGATCTTGGACTAGCCTCCAGAATTATAATGTTGTTTATAAGCCACCCAGTATATGGTGTTTTGTTATAACCGTCTGAGCAGAATATGACATTGACTTTCTTCTCTTTCCTGCCTTACTTCCCTTTTCCAATAGTGGGTTTTTGTTTGTTTGTTTGTTTGATCACTCCAAGTTAACTACTTTCACTTGAATCCTTATCTCAAAATCTGTTTCTAGGGTAACCCAAACTAAGACACCACCTTACCTATTTGTTATGGATACTGGAAGTAAAACTTTTGGCCTGAAGCACAGACAAATCCAATCACAGGCTGGAACCCCTCATCAGGAATTTACAAAGATGGCTTCTCATTTGCTCTGCTGGTTGTCTATTCCTTGTTTTTGCCTCCTTATCTCTATTTTATTTGACTGCACACTAGAATTCCCAATTTGCTGCTCTCTTTCTTCCTTTGTTTTTTTTGGCAATGCATTTGGGGTTGACTTTCTGGTTATTAGGTAGACTTTCTCTACTTTATTTACCTAGTTTCTTGACACTACATGTTACTTCCACGTATTAGTTATCTATTGTTGCATAACAAATTACTGCCAAATATTTTTTAGCTTATGACAATAAACATTGGTTATGTTACAGTTTTTGTGGGTCAGGAATCTGGGTACAGCTTAGCTGTGTGCCTCTGGCTCAAGTTGACAGTCAAACTGTTAGCTAGAAGTATGGTCTCATATGAAGGTTTGACTGAGGGAGATTTGCTTCCAAATTCACTCATGTGGTTGTTGAAAAGCTTTGGTTCCTTGCCGTATGGGTCTCTCCACCGGACTACCTCATGACATGGTGTATTAGTCTACTTGGGCTGCCATAACAAAATATCACAAACTGGGTTACTTAATTGCCAGACATTTATTTTCTCAGTTATGGAGGCTAGAAGTCCATAGTCAAGGTTTCAGCAGTTTTAGCTTTAGATGAGAGCTCTCTTCCTGGCTTTTAGACAGTTGCTTTCTCTGTGTCCTTACATGACCTTTATTCTGTGCATGTGTGGAGAAAGAGAGATTTCTGATGTCTCTTCCTCTTCTTATAAGGACACCAGCCCTTATGTCCTCACTTAACCTTAATTACCTCTCTAGAGGCCCCATCTCCCGATACAATCACATTGGGGGTCAGAGCTTCAACATATGGATTTTGGGAGAGACACATTTCAGTCTCTGATACATGGCACAGGAGAGAGTGAGAGAGTTAAGTGAGAAAAGCATCCTTGATGAAAGCGATAGCCTTTTCTAATCTCATCTTGAAGGTGACATCCCATCACTTCTGCTGTGTTCTATGTGATAGAAGTTAGTCCATGAGTTTAGCCCACATTCAAGAGGAGAAGATTAAACAAGGGTGTAAATTTAGTAGGCAAAGATCATTAGGAGTATATAGGAAAAACTCTGTGTGTCTTCCTTTACTCACACACATAATACTTAGGACACCGAATATGTGGGGCTTTTTTTCCCACACATCAGACAATTCTCCACAACATCAGCTGGATGTCCTACCGTTTAATTCAATTTAATTCTGACTTGCCAGAGTAAGTGCAGACCTCATAGGTTAAGGGCTCATCCCACAAGACTGCCCTCAATTTCAAATGCCAATAGCAAGTAGTAAGTTCCCAGGTTACCCACAACTTCTCTGTGATTTGGTTACAAAAGAGCTTCCTACAGTCCCCTCCTTGGAATTGATCATTTGCCAAAACAGCTCACAGAACTCAGGGAAACACTTACATTTATAGTTTAATATATAATGAAGGATATGATAAAGGATACCAACAAACAGCCAGATGAAGGGACACACAGGGTAAGGTGTGGAAGGATTCTGAGTGCAGGAGCTTTTGTCTCTGTGGAGTTGGGATGTGTCACCCTTTCCAGTAGGTAGATATGTTCACCAGCCAGGAAGCTCTCAGAGCGCAGTACTTCAGGGATTTTTATGGAGCCTTCATCATGTAGGCATGATCAATTATAAACTCCATTTCCAGTCTTCTCCCCTCTCCGGAGAATGGACAATGTGGGTGTAGTGAATATGTGGGGTACCTCCATGGTCTGCTATAAGTACCCATATCTCAGTAGGTTGCTGTGAGAATTAAATATGGTTATATACATATAACATCCCAAATTTTTTAATTTTCTAGAGCAAGCATTCATGGGGGATTTTACTAGTTACTAACAGGTTTGATTCCTGGAGGGAAACATTCATTAGACAATAAGCTAGGGAAGAATACTACCCTGAAGGTTTCCATTGGGTAGATTTTAGAAACTGCATTAGACGTTTGGCCATCATCTAAAATATGTGGGTTCCTTGACCCCATTTATATCCACTCTGCTTTCCTAAACTTCAGACATTTAGCAATTCTGGTATCAAATTCAAGAATAAAGTAAATCGTAGGGCATCTGGGTGGCTCAGTCGTTAAGCGTCTGCCTTCGGCTCAGGTCATGATCCCAAGGTCCTGGGATCGAGCCCCACACCGGGCTCCCTACTCTGCAGGAAGCCTGCTTCTCCCTCTCCCACTCCCCCTGCTTGTGTTCCCTCTCTCACTGTGTCTCTCTCTGTCAAATAAATAAATAAAAATTTTAAAAAAAGAAAAGAATAAAGTAAATTGTATGCTCAAAGGGGAGAATGAACCAGTTGTATTTGTATGCATATGATGAGGAAAGAGAGGAGGCTGTATTCTAACTGAGGGTGTTATAAATCGAGAACTTGGGTGAGAAAGGTACACACAGATTAATTTATAGAATCCTGTCAGCAATGCTACTTTTAAAATAGCACCTATAGGCTCTCTGGCAAAGGAAAAGTGTAACAGCTGGAACTGCTCCAGCCTCAGGCTTGTAAAACCACCCCTAAGTGAATCCAATAAGCAGATGCACATTCCTACCTTGAACCACACCTCCTCCCCCACACTCTTCCACAAATCCTACACACCAACCCTCATGAAAATATTTAAAGTCGGTTTGCAAAATCGAGGCCTCAACCCACACTCATTACAGCCACAATCTCTTATCTCCTCTCCTTTGGCCATTTCTCAATATGCTGACTCTCTTTGCCAGCTTTGCCTGCTTCACATGTCAGAGCAGAGCTTATCTTGGGCAGAGTTATTCCTAAAGGATATGGAATAGGATGGAGCCTTCATCCATATCTGGATCCATTCTTGAGCTTTCTAGAGGAGTGTGGTTCAACCAGCTAGGAATCCCTACAGCAAAGTCATTGGTTCATTTGGTAAATGTTTTCAATTCTAGTTTATGACAAGCACTGTGCCAGGCACCAAGGACACAGCAGGGCACACGCCTCAGACCTTTCCCTTAAGGGAAGTCTGGTAGGGAGACAAACAAATGAGCGGGAGTGCAGAGCATCATGGGAGCACACAGGAGGGGGAGGGGCGGGCTTGGCACGCAAAGCTCCTTGAGGAAGGGCGAATTGGAATCACTAAAGTGGAGGTGGAAAAGATAGACGTGGAAGGAATTGAGGGAAGACTATATGAAAAGTCATGGGAGTAAAATTCCAGATTAATTTGCCAACCAGGTGATTATAAGAGACTAGAGAGAGCACTATATCCATCAGGTCCTGGCTTCTTGGTCTACAAGCTGGCCATCAAGCTGTGGGAGTTGGAAAGAAGGCCAGCAGTGCTGGCAAGATGCTGAGTCCAGGGTGAGTTTGGTTGGGCCATGGGGTATGTTTGAAATTTGAATTTGAATGTCTTTGGGAATTATGGACTTTTTGTAGTTTGCCCCAAACCCTGCCACTTTTTAGTGTTGTAAACCAGTGGTTTATGTATTACATTGCCTGTCTGACTCCTTTGTGATCCTGTTCCCTGGTCTGACTCATTCCCTTGATTTTTAATATAAGGAGCTTGATTGCTAGATAAATAGATCATTCATTTATTCTTTCATTCAACAAATACTTATTTTGGCTCTGGGAAGGGGGCTGGATACCCAGTGGTAATTTTGGCTTCAGTGGAGATGATAGTCTGAAGAGGAAGACAAATAAGTAAATAAGCAAATGGGTATATAATATATAAATAATGACAAATGTGTTGAGGGTAATGTGAGATGGTAATAAGGGCCTACTTTAGAATGGATGGCTGGAGAGCCTCTCTGAGGGAGAACATTTAAGCCAAGACTAGAAGAAGAAGAAAGTTTTGGGAAGAGTTTGGGGGGAGTGTGCTCCAGGCAACAAAAGTGAAGCCAAATGTGAAGTTGAGCAGTTGGTAACTTGCACAAGGGAGTTTCTGCTCACCAAACCGTGAACCCTGGCATGGGGTTGTGTCGGTCCAGAGGAAGGGATATGCAAATTGCGGGATGGTGAGCAGAGACTCCATGAGAAGGCCCTAGCTGGGAAAGACCAAAGACCAGTCTTTGAACTCTGGAGAATAGACGTCCTTTTAAGGTAGAATGAGTATTTGAGGGTGTGTGTGTGGGGGGGATGGAGTTGGGGGATAGATCAAGCCGCAGGTGGTATGGGAAATCCAGCCATGTTGGAGGAAGGCAATTTGTGGAGATGAGGGTGACAGGGACACACTAGGGGGGGTGCATCTCTGCTAGGAAGACCCAATACGGCAAGTCATCTGGCTTCCAGTCAGATCCATGCCCTGGGAAAAAAAGATTTAGAAATACAAAGCAATGAAGGGAAGGAGCAGGTAGAACAAGCCCAGCCTTAGGCTGATGGAACCTGGTGACACTGGTTTCCAGCACCACGGGAAAGAGGAAGAAAGGAGAGGGAAAAAGGGTTGGATTTAAGTAACAGTGCAGGGACCCAGTCACCAGAACTGGTGCCTAGGATCAGAGAAGAGTCAGGGCAAGGCTCTTGGGATATAGGATATTGGCTGCTGGCCTTTAAATTCCTTCCTTATAAAACTTAACTTCGGGGAGTGCCCAGAGCAGAGATTGGTTTGTAGGAAGTAATTAACCTACATCAGATCTGAAGATTAGATGGACAATGTGAAGATCCAGGCAAGTCATAACATGATCTGCACATCTGGTGTCTTTAAGCAAAGTAGAGCATAAATGCAGTTTGATGTGACTCAGTCTGGGTGCACCAGTGGTGACTCTTAGTCATTTCTACATTATTTTTTCAGTTGTGTCAGGCATTTCTTATCCACCACCTCACATCCTCATGACACTGCTGTCCCTAGGGTCCTTGGCCACTTGTTTTCCCCAGCTGCTATGGCAACTAGCTTCACATGGGTATAACCCAACTGTGCCCTGCTTCCTGCCCCTGCTGTGCATTACTTGCTCACTGCTCTGGGCTTTCCCCAAAGCCTCTGAGGTGTGAGATGCTGAACTGGCATCAGGTTACATGCAACCTGAAAGTGTGGGGGAGTGAATGTCCTGTGAAGTGAACTTCGGTCAAAGTGAGATGGAAGCTAGTTGATAAATCCTGCCTTCTCCTGCTGAGACATACTAGCTTATATGTCTCAGAAGATGATTGTGTGACATGGAACAATTGTTCCTGTTTCCAAGCAGTGGCCAACTCCATGGCCTTTCTTTTCTGCCACACTCCCCCTTTGCCTCTTTCCACCTCATGGGATTGTACCTTTAATAAAGTAGTAGTACATAAGCTTTTGCCTCAGGCTTTGCCGAGGTGCAATCAGTTTCCAAACTGTGCTGGGGTCAGTGGCTTATAGGTCAATAGCTGCACAGGTCAATGTTAGCCAAGAGCCACACCTGGCTCTAGAGCCCCTGAGATGTGGCTGGTCCTAATTAAAATGGGGCATAAGTGTAAAACACACATCGGATTTTGAAAATGTACAAAAAGGATTTAAAATATCTCATTAGTAATTTTTAAATATTTATTACATGAAGAAATGATAATATTTTTGATATATTGAGTTAAATAAAATCTACTACGAACACTAAGTTCACCTAGTTCTTTTTAACATTTTAAAGTGTGGCTGCAGGGGCGCCTGGGTGGCTCAGTCGGTTAAGCGGCTGCCTTCGGCTCAGGTCGTGATCCCAGGGTCCTGGGATCGAGCCCCACGTCAGGTTCCCTGCTCAGTGGGGAGTCAGCTTCTCCCTCTGCCTCTGCCTGCTGCTCTGCCTACTTGTGCTTTCTCTCTATCTCTCTATAGAGATAGATAGATAAATAAATAAATAAATAAATAAATAAATAAATAAATAAATAAATAAAATCTTAAAAAAAAAAGTGTGGCTGTAATATTTCCATCAGACAGCACTTGTCTAGAGTTTGTGGAATCCAACTCTTAACCCATTTGAAAGTTTAGAACCATACCTGGCAGTTTCCCATCTCTTTTTGTTCTTTTGGGACTTCTCTTGTTTTCTACAATTTCTTTCAAAGTTATGAATCAGGAATGCAGTCAAGAAGTGATACTTCCAAGCCAAGGGAATATTTTTATAGGGGTCAAAAGAAGCAATAGCTTGTATATTTTGTCTATGGGAATATTAAAATGGCCATCTGTATTCGTTAATGCATGATTTTTCAAGACGTTACATTTATAATTTAAACTATTAAGTGAACAAAGGCCTCTATTTGATGCCTTACCAGGCATATTAGCATAAGTGCAATAGGTGTGCAAAAGGCTAACAGTTTTATAAGCATTAATCTTCTGGTATATTTTATTGTATGTATTTTCCGTGCTGTAATTGAATATCATGAGTATAGTGCCTAAGGATTAACTTTTGTGCCTTTTTGTTGTTGTTGTTTTTCGCGGCTAGTATCAATCACATGTTATGATTTGGCAGGCTAAATTAAATTTGTTGCAGGATTTGGCCCTGCTCCTTTCTCTGGAATTTCCTTGTGGCTTTCTTGCCCAGGGAGGGTATTTCATCATCAAATTGTCTTATTAAGCTCTCATGCACATGACATTGGCTACGCACTAGATATAGTACCAGTCAAATAGCCGTGCATTCCACTCTGTTCTATAAAAAGACAAGGTTCTGGCTTGAAGTCACATTCCTTCTCTTGAAATTTGGTTCTGGCTGGATTGAAATATTGCTGAAGAACGGTTTGGTGTGAAGTTGCTTGAGGGGTAAGAGTTGAGTGAGTTCATACTTAAAAGGAATGTGACTTGAGTGGGAGGGAGGAAAGAGGGGTGAGGAATCCGCTTCAAGCTGAGCAGGGAAGGAGGGACCAGGTTTTGAAGATTCAAAAGGAGCAGTGGTTTTAAAACAACACATCAAATTCACTTGCCATAACACCCTACCTAAGTGTAAGCTTTTTAGTTTTAGTTGTAAGTCAACATGATAGCAGACTATGTTCCTTTTATTTTTGGTGATCAATTTCTTGTTAAAAAAATCCAGGAAACCTACTATCCCAGGTTTTGAAATATCGAATTTGAATGTTGAATTTATTCCAACATGATTCTAAAGATGACCTACGATATTCTCCCAGCAGACACAGTGTTTGAATTGATCCCGACAGCCAGATTCAGAGATGAGTTTCACATGCTGAGGGTTTATTAACTTCCCTTATTTTCTAGCCTCTAAATTCTGTTTTCATTGAAATTTTCTTTTCTTCCTAAATACAAGAAACTAAATGTAGAGAACCAATTCTATCAAAAGCTTTATTTTGATAAGAGAGGACTTAATGAAAAGTTGATTAAAGATTTGCTCATAACTGAATTGTTAAATTAGTATTAACTTCATTCAAAAGCATAAACAAGCAGAGCCCTGGGACAATCCCAGTAAATCAGGGATCAAGAATTTCATACGAAAGTCCCTAACCTGTTTTGCAGTCTTCCAGGGAGGTTAGAGTTACAGGTACTACAGTAATAGAAAGGTAAAGCTTATGTCACATTCACAGCCCATGAGGATCTTTATCTACCCTGTAGAAGTTCACCTGCAAAGCGGACTTAAGCCCACACCACAGTCTTGTCCAGTCTGGTTTTGTTATGTTAAATAAACATCTTTTAAAAATTACCGTTAACAGCTTTCACTGCTCATAAAATTAAGGTTACTCTGTTAACATTTTATGACCCAGAGAGGTAGATTATCATAGATAGAAAATGTGAAAGAAAATGAACTATAGCTTAGATTTTTTTGTCAACCAACTTAAAGTATAATATTAACAGCAAACATCATCATGATAATCGCTTTTGAAATTATAGAGACTTACAGGGATGATATCCATGCTAAGTTTGGAATAGAGGACTTGGCTGACCTGGGATTGGTAAACAGTGGGAAGGTATGTGGCCAGAGGGGCTGTATTTTATTCATTGTTATCCTCCAACCCCAAATATAGTTCTGATACATAGTGAGCCCTTGTAAATGTAGACTGAATGAAAGATGGGAAGCTAGGGGTCGTCAGTGGTGTTGCCAGCTCACCAGGGCAAGTACTAGATGTGAGCCAGGAATGGGACCAGGTGGAAGCTGAGGAGGTAATGGGAGAGTAGTACAGGGAGACGCTGCTGAGGTTTTCTGGTGCATTCTCACCTTCAGGATTGCATGTGAACTTTTCTTTTCTTTCTTTCTTTTTTTTTAAAATAAAGATTTATGGGACGCCTGGGTGGCTCAGTCGGTTAAACGTCTGCCTTCGGCTCAGGTCATGATCCCAGGGTCCTGGGATCGAGTCCCGCATCGGGCTCCCTGCTCAGCGGGGAGCCTGCTTCTCCTTCTGCCTGCCGCTCTCCCTGCTTGTGTTCTCTCTCACTTGTGCTCTCTCTCTCTCTGATAAATAAAATCTTAAAAAAAAAGATTTATTTATTTATTTTAGAGAGAGAGAGTGAATGGGGGTAGTGGCAGAAGGAGAGAGAGAATCTTGAAGCAGACTCCCCACTGAGCACGGAGTCTGACATGGAACTCTCTCCCAGGACTCTGAGATTATGACCTGAGCCGAAACCAAGAGTTGGACGCTTAACTGACTGAACCACCCAGGTGACACATGCGTGGTTTTTGGAGAGGCATGTTAGAGGTGCTCTGCAGGAGAGGTCCACCTGGATACAGGTCCAGTGGAACTAAGCAGAATAAGGAAAGTAAGTTGAGTCATAACTGTGTTCATGATAAGTGGAAACACATTTTTGAGGACTGTGAAAGGAACCTGAGAAAAATTAAGTATAAAGCTATTGAAAACACTGAAAAAAAGAGCTAAGTTCATTTATAAAGAACATATTTAATATTGGTTTTTAAAAAGAAAATAAAGAAGGGTGCCAGAGTGTCTCAGTCTGTTAAGTGTCTGCCTTCTGCTCAGTCATGATCCCGGGGTCCGTTGGGCTCCCTGCTTAGTGGGGAGGATTCTGCTCTTCCCTCTTCCTCTGCCCCCCTCCCCCCCAGCTCATGTGTGCTCTCTCTCTCTCTCTCTCTTTCTCGTGCATGCTCGTGTGTGCACTCTGGAAAAAAAAAGAATAAGCTAATAATTGCATTAACAGTATGTATAGCATTTTCCTTTTAAACATAAAATGATGTTTGGGTTATCGCGCTTAGTGTAAGTTGTTAACAACAAAGGTGTGGTGGGAGGGCCAAGAAGAGGGAACTAAGTGAGCATCTCGTGTGCCAGGTCTTATGATAAAGGCTTTGCATGTGTCAACTCCTGTGGCCCTCACAATATATTACTAACACTTGAGAAATTGACAATGCCTCATAGAGAATATGCAAGAAAGCTCTATTCCCCCCTTGTAATAATTCCGTATATAATACACAAATACACACATATTATAAGTTTCAAACACCAAAGAAGGTAGACAGGATAAATTATCGTCACTCCTCACACTTTCCATAATCTCACTTTCTTTCACATATGTGATTGCCATTAACAATTTGATATGTGGCCCAACAAATTTTTTTTATTTACACATATGTATATGACTTTTTAAATGTGAGGGTAATTGTAGAGAAGCACAATTCATTGGAACATAAATATGAAATGATTTAATAAAAAAAAAATGACTTTCTCCCTACTGTGATGTTTTAAACTTCTCTTTCTTGTTGGGTGGTATGTAGGTTCCTTAATGAAATTTCAGTCCCTTTCCAATACTTTCCTGTTACTTTCAGTTATTAGAATGATTTCATTTCAATATTTATGATTCTATATTTTTTAAGACTTTAGTCTTAAATGCAATTCAGAGAGAATTTCCTCCCCTGAACCTCAGTGAAGGACAGATCTGTGTGAGATCCAACTGCTCAGTCTGTGTGGGAGTAGGGGTAGGGAACTTGCCTGCAGCCTTTTCTTGGTTGGCTGCATCTGCTATCCTAGTCTTTATGAGCTCGATGAAGGCTGTAGAAGTATCCATATGCTCCTTGCAAGAGAGGCTTGCTTCCATTCAACCTTGGTGGGCATCAGTAGCCCTTTGTCATATTTAGATACCTCTTCCAGCCAAGGATGGCATCCTTTCTCATTCTTTAATATGGCACACCCAACTATGGTGGTTCTAAGAAGAGTTCTTCTAGTCTCAACTTCTCGCCACAACTATCTATAAGGCTGGCAGACACATGTGGGATCCCTTCTTCCACCTCTGTCAGAAATCAAGAACTTGATGGGGATGGGAGCAATTCTGACTTTCTTTCTACCTGGTACCCCCTGCCACTGGCCACTTGCCACCTCTCTCCAGTTCTCTCCTCCTATGCGGGGAGACCATTTAGATCTGCTGGTCCTGTGCGGGTAGCACGGAGCAGATCATTAGATCTGCTGGCCAACCAGACAGGCAGATGAGGAACAAAATGTCAAACTTTTTCTTGCAGTCACCTCGTCTTTACAAGCAGTTCTGTTGGAGCCTCACTAGAGATTGTCCACCTTGTCGTGGGGGAGGGGAAACAACTCTCTCTCTCCCTTGCAAGGGGAGCTGAGGGAATACTCTTTTCATGAATTGCTACTGTAAGCCTGGTGACCTCCTCCCCTCTCAGTTCTCTTTTTATGTGGACTAGAGGAGGGTCATGTGGTGGTGGGTGGTGGTAGGTCTTGTTGTACATTTTTGTTTCTGTAAGGTCTGTGGGAAGGAGGGTGAACCCAGTTTTGACTGCTTTGTGCACATAAAACATGAAGTGCTTAGTGCCTTCTATTTTCAGCCCAGACCCTTAGGTGAAATTTTGCACTATGAGAAAAATCCAAGTTGACATCTTGTTTCATATCCTCATACACTAAGAACTTGCTCCCTGTGCTGGTTGTTCTCTATTTGTCCCTCTGCCCAAGATCTATTCTCCACCTTTATCTGTCCTGCAGTGTGCCCTGGTAAAGCTGACTTCTATGGATTACATTACTTTGGCTCCCTTGTCCTCTTGCTTCTGGTTGGTTCTGGCTAAAAGGGACACTGGTAGGAGACTGGAGAGTGGTAAAGAAGGAAGTCGGAATATTTATAAACCTCTCTCTCAACCCATGATCCTCTGTGGCTGAAGGGCCTGCCTAGCTGCCATTCTTCCTTAGCCCTCTTGCTACTTGAGCTCAAGACTGGTAAAGCTTCCCACTCTTGCTAATACCAGGGTGCATTACCATCCTGTGTTGCTTCCCTTAACCCTTTCTGTTCCTTTAACCCTGCCACACCTTTGAAAAGAGCCCCTTCATTAAAATAATTTTAGTTAAATCCTTTGAGTGGGTCATCTGTTTCCTGTCATGACAATGACAACATGGTCCCCTTTTCCATTAGCAGAATATTCTGAGGTCTACCATGTCATTAGAAATATATTTATTAAAATGAAAATGGCTGCTTAATCTAATCACAAGGAAACATCAGCCATACTCAAATTGAGGGGCATTCTACAAAGTAATTGGCTTGTTCTCTTTAAAAATGTCAAAGTCATGAAAGACAAAGGAAGATGAAAAAACTATTCCAGATTAAAGGAGACTCAAGATACTTGGCAAGTAAATGCAATACCTGGTCTTGGACCCTAAAGAAAAGGACCCTAAAGAAAAATTTTAAATTTTGCTGTAAGTAACAAATGTGTGTGTGTTTGTGTGTGTGTGTACGTAGAAGGAGAAGGAGAGAGGGAGGGAGGGAGGGAGGGAGGATAAAGCAATTGTGATAAACTGTTGACATTTGGGGAATTCATTCTGCTGTTTTTACAACTTTTCTGTAGGTCTGAAATTATTTCAAGATGAAATGAGTGTGCAGTGTACATGACCTCTGCCTTGCTGTGGGTCGTTTATGTAGGTTGTCTCCCATTTTTCTCCAGGACAAGGAGTCCTGCAGTGAACACCCTTGTACACATATCTCTCTGTACGTGTGCCAATATTTCTGTTGAACAGAGTTGAAGAAATAGAGCTGTTGAATCAAAGGTCACACATATTATACATTTTGGCAGATTTTGCCAAGTTGTGAAGACTGTTTAGTAAACACCTACAATCTGTTTTATGTTACAGCAAAAATATGAGAGAACTTTTATTAAAAAGTTAGATTGTAACCTATATAAATCAGTCTTTCAAACTGATCAAATTTAAGCCACTAGAGTTAAGTTATTTGCACATATATGAGCTGCCCCTCCCCCCACCCCTTGGTCTGTTACTTTTTTTTTGTTAAGATTTTTTATTTATTTGAGAGACAGAGTGAATGAGAGAGGGGAGAGAATACACGAGCAGGGGCAGGGAGAAGCAGGGAGAGGCAGAATCCCCACTGAGCAGGGGGCCTGACGTGGGTCTCAAACCCAGGACCCTGGGATCATAACCTGAGCTGAAGGCAGACACTTAACTGACTGAGTCATCCAGGCGCCCATGGTCTGTCACATTTTCAATGCCCTGTTGTCTGTATCCCTCCTATGGCCTGGTGCTTGTGACTTTTTTTTTTTAATTTATAATTGGTATGTTAATCACCATACATTACATCACTAGTTTTTGATTTAGTGATCCATGATTCATTGTCTGTGTATAACACCCAGTGCTCCATGCAGAACATGCCCTCTTTAATACCCATCACCAGGCTAACCCATCCTCTCATCCCCCTCCCCTCTAGAACCCTCAGTTTGTTTTTCAGAGTCCATAGCTCTCATGGTTCGTCTCGTCCTCCGATTTCCCCCCCTTCATTCTTCCCCTCCTGCTATCTTCTTTTTTTTTTTTTTTTTAACATATATTGTATTATTTGTTTCATTGGTACAGATCTGTGATTCAACAGTCTTGCACAATTCACAGCACTCACCATACATAGCACATACCCTCCCCAATGTCTGTCACTGAGCCACCCCATCCTTCCCACCCACCACCACTCCAGCAACCCTCCATTTGTTTCCTGAGATTAAGAATCCCTCATATCAGTGAAGTCATATGATACATGTCGTTCTCTGATTGACTTATTTTGCTCAGCATAACACCCTCCAGTTCCATCCACGTCATTGCAAATGGCAAGATCTCATTCCTTTTGATGGCTGCATAATATTCCATTGTATATATGTACCACATCTTCTTTATCCATTCATCTGTTGATGGACATCTTGGCTCTTTCCACAGTTTGGCTATTGTGGACATTGCTGCTGTAAACATCAGGGTGCACGTACCCCTTCGGATCCCTCCATTTGTATCTTTGAGGTAAATACCCACTAGTGCAATTGCTGGATTGTATGGTAGCTCTATTTTCAACTTTTTGAGGAACCTCCATACTGTTTTCCAGAGTGGCTGCACCAGCTTGCATTCCCACCAACAGTGTAGGAGGGTTCCCTTTCTCCGCATCCCCGTCAACATCTATTGTTTCCTGACTTGTTAATTTTAGCCATTCTGACTGGTGTGAGGTGATATCTCATTGAGGTTTTGATTTGGATTTCCCTGATGCCGAGAGATGTTGAGCACTTTTTCATTTGTCTGTTGGCCATTTGGATGTCCTCTTTGGAAAAAAGTCTGTTCATGTTTTCTGCCCATTTCTTGATTGGATCATTTGTTCTTTGGGTGTTGAGTTTAAGAAGTTCTTTATAGATTTTAGATACTAGTCCTTTATGTGATATGTCATTTGCAAATATCTTCTCCCATTCTGTCGGTTGTCTTTTGGTTTTGTTGACTGTTTCTTTTGCTGTGCAAAAGCTTTTTATATTGATGAAATCCCAATAGTTCATTTTTGCCCTTGCTTCCCTTGCCTTTGGCGATGTTTCTAGGAAGAAGTTGCTGCGGCTGAGGTCGAAGAGGTTGCTGCCTGTGTTCTCCTTTAGGATGTTGATGGACTCCTGTCTCACATTGAGGTCTTTCAACCATTTGGAGTCTACTTTTGTGTGTGGTATAAGGAAATGGTCCAGTTTCATTCTGCATGTGGCTGTCCAGTTTTCCCAACACCATTTGTTGAAGAGACTGTCTTTTTACCATTGGACATTCTTTCCTGCTTTGTCAAAGATGAGTTGACCATAGAGTTAAGGGTCCATTTCTGGGCTCTCTATTCTGTTCCATTGATCTATGTGTCTGTTTTTGTGCCAGTACCATACTGTCTTGATGATGACAGCTTTGTAATAGAGCTTGAAGTCCGGAATTGTGATGCCGCCAGCTTTGCTTTTCTTTTTCAATAATTCTCTGGCTATTCAGGGTCTTTTCTGGTTCTCTACAAATTTTAGGATTATCTGTTCCATTTCCTTGAAAAAAGTGGATGGTATTTTGATGGGGATTGCATTAAATGTGTAGATGGCTCTAGGTAGCATTGACATCTTCACAATATTTGTTCTTCCAATCCATGAGCATGGAACGTTTTTCCATTTTTTTTATGTCTTCCTCAATTTCTTTCATGTGTATTTTATAGTTTTCTGATACAGATCCTTTGCCTCTTTGGTTAGATTTATTCCTAGGTATCTTACGGTTTTGGGTGCAATTGTAAATGGGATCGACTCCTTAATTTCTCTTTCTTCTGTCTTCTTGTTGGTGTATAAGAATGGCACTGATTTCTGTGCATTGTTTTTATATCCTGCCACGTTACTGAACTCCTGTATGAGTTCTCGCAGTTTTGGGGTGGAGTCTTTTGGGTTTTCCACATAAAGTATCATACCATCTGCAAAGAGTGAGAGTTTGACTTCTTTGCCGATTCAGATGCCTTTTATTTCTTTTTGTTTCTGATTGCTGTGGCTAGGACTTCTAATACTATGTTGAATAGCAGTGGTGATAGTGGACATCCTTGCTGCATTCCTGACCTTAGGGGGAGAGCTCTCAGTTTTTCCCCATTGAGAATGATCTTTGCTGTGGGTTTTTCCATAGATGGCTTTTATGATATTGAGGTATGTACCCTCTATCCCTATATTCTGAAGAGTTTTGATCAAGAAAGGATGCTGTACTTTGTCAAATGCTTTTTCTGCATTTATTGAGAGGCTCATATGGTTCTTGTTCTTTCTTTTATTAATGTATTATATCACAATGATTGATTTGTGGATGTTGAACCAACCTTGCAGCCCAGGGATAAATCTCACTTGGTCCTGGTGAGTAATCCTTCTAATGCACTGTTGTATCCTGTGGGCTAGTATTTTGGTGAGAATTTTTGCATCCATGTTCATCAAGGATATTGGTCTGTAATTCTCTTTTTGATGGGGTCTTTGGGTTTGGGATCAAGGTAATGGTGGCCTCATAAAACGAGTTTGGAAGTTTTCCTTCCATTTCTATTTTTTGGAACAGTTTCAGAAGAATAGGTATTAATTCTTCTTTCAATGTTTGGTAGAATTCCTCTGGGAAGCCATCTGGCCCTGGGCTTTTGTTTGTTGGGAGATTTTTGATGACTGCTTCAATTTCCTTAGTGGTTATAGTTCTTTTCAGGTTTTCTATTTCTTCCCGGTTCAGTTTTGGTAGTTGATACATCTCTAGGAATGCATCTATTTCTTCCAGGTTATCTAATTTGCTGGCATAGAGTTGCTCATAATATGTTCTTGGAATTGTTTGTATTTCTTTGGTGTTGGTTGTGATCTCTCCTCTTTCATTCATGATTTTGTTGATTTGGGCCATTTCTCTTCTCTTTTTGATAAGTCTGGCCATGGGTTTATCAATCTTGTTAATTCTTTCAAAGAACCAGCTCCTAGTTTCGTTGATGTGTTCTACTGTTCTTTTGGTTTCTATTTCATTGATTTCTGCTCTGATCTTTATGATTTCTCTTCTCCTGCTGGGTTTAGACTTTATTTGCTGTTCTTTCTCCAGCTCCTTTAGGTGTAGGGTTAGGTTGTGTATTTGAGACCTTTCTTGTTTCTTGAGAAAGGCTTGTATTGCTATATACTTTCCTCTTAGGACTGCCTTTGCTGCATCCCAAAGATTTTGAACAGTTGTGTTTTCATTTTCATTGGTTTCCATGAATTTTTTAGATTCTTCTTTAATTTCCTGGTTGACCCATTCATTCTTTAGTAGGATGCTCTTTAGCCTCCATGTACTTGAGTTCTTTCCAACTTTCCTCTTGTGATTGAGTTCTAGTTTCAAAGCATTGTGGTCTGAAAATAGGCAGGGAATGATCCCAATCTTTTGGTACCAGTTGAGACCTGATTTGTGACCTAGGATGGGATCTATTCTGGAGAATGTTCCATGGGCACTAGAGAAGAATGTGTATTCTGTTGCTTTGGGATGGAATGTTCTGAATATATCTGTGAAGTCCATTTGGTGCAGCATGTCATTTAAAATTTTTATTTCCTTGTTGATCTTTTGCTTAGATGATCTGTCCATTTCAGTGAGGGGGTGTTAAAGTCCCCCACTATTATTGTATTGTTGTCGATGTGTTTCTTTGCTTTTGTTATTAATTGGCTTATATAATTGGCTGCTCCCATGTTAGGGGCATAGATATTTACAATTGTTAGATCTTCTTGTTGGATAGACCCTTTAAGTAGGATATATATAGTGTCCTTCCTCATCTCTTATTACAGTGTTTGGTTTAAAATTTAATTTGTCTGATATAAGGATTGCCACCCCAGCTTTCTTTTGGTGTCCATTAGCATGGTAAATGGTTTTCCACCCCCTCACTTTCAATCTGGTGGTGTCTTTGGGTCTAAAATGAGTCTCTCACAGACAGCATATGGATGGGTCTTGTTTTTTTATCCAATCTGATACCCTGTGTGTTTTGATTGGGGCATTTAGCCCATTTACATTCAGGGTAACTATTGAAAGATAGGAATTTAGTGCCATTGTATTGCCTGTAAGGTGACTGTTACTGTATATTGTCTGTGTTCCTTTCTGGTCTGTGTTGCTTTTAGGCTCTCTCTTTGCTTAGAGAACTCCCTTCAGTATTTCTTGTAAGCCTGGTTTTGTGTTTGCAATTTCCTTTAGTTTTTGTTTGTCCTCGAAGCTTTTTATCTCTCCTTCTATTTTCAGTGACAGCCTAGCTGGATAGAGTATTCTTGGCTGCATATTTTTCTCATGTAGTGCTCTGAATATATCCTGCCAGTCCTTTCTGGCCTGCCAGGTCTCTGTGGATAGGTCTGTTGCCAATCTAATGTTTCTACCATTGTAGGTTACAGATCTCTTGTCCCGAGCGGCTTTCAGGATTTTCTCTTTGTCTCTGAGACTCGTAAGTTTTACTATTAGATGTCGGGGTGTTGACCTATTTTTATTGATTTAGAGGGAGGTTCTCTGTGCCTCCTGGATTTTGATGCCTGTTTCCTCCCCCAAATTAGGGAAGTTCTCTGCTATAATTTGCTCCAATAAACCTTCTGCCCCTCTCTCTCTTTCTTCTTCTTCTGGGATCCCAATTATTCTAATGTTGTTTTGTCTTATGGTATCGCTTATCTGTTGAATTCTACCCTCGTGATCCAGTAGTTGTTTATCTCTCTTTTTCTCAGCTTCTTTATTTTCCATCATTTGGTCTTCTATATCACTGATTCTCTCTTCTGCCTCATTTATCCTAGCAGTTACCACCCCCATTTTTTATTGTACCTCATTAATAGCCTTTTTGATTTTGACTGTTAGATTTTAGTTCTTTTATTTCTCCAGAAAGGGTTTCTCTAATATCTTCCATGCTTTTTTCAAGCCCAGCTAGTATCTTTAAAATCGTCATTCTGAACTCTAGTTCCGACATCTTATCAATGTCCATATTGATTAAGTCCCTGGCAGTCATTTTGTCCAGAGGAGAATAGATGAATGAGAGAACAAAATGCTAACAGGGTAACAACGTCCCCAGAAAATATACTCTAAACAAATCAGAAAAGACCTGAAGCCAGGGGAAAAGAAAGGGAAAGAAAGAAAAAAGAAAAAAAGAAAAAAGAAAAAGAAAATGATAAAAACAAAAACAGAAGAAAACAAAACAGAATATGATCAAATATGATCAGGCTGGTGCATAGATTCATGCCACATGCTAGATTTTGGGTGTATTTTGGTCTGTTAGAAGAAAGTGCCTCCCAAAATTTTAAAGAAAGAAAAACTTATATATGTACAAAAATAAGGGTTGTTATGATGAAGGGATGGAATATGACTGTAAAGATGAAAATTATAAAAAATTTTATAAAAGGAATTGATAAGAAGTTGTTTGAAAAAAGAAGAGTATTAAAAAAAAAAGAAAAAAAAAAGGGAGAGAATGTGATCAGGCAGGAGACTAGAACAAAGCCATACACTAGAGATTTAGGGTATATTTTGATCTCTCCTTCTATTTTTTGATCTGTTAGAAGAAACCGTATCTCAAAATTTTAAAGAGAGAACAACTTATATATATATGCCAAAAATAAGGGTAACTACTATGAAGGGATAGAATATGACTCTAAAAATGAAAAATAAAAATGTGTTTTAAAAAAGGGATTGATAAGATGTTGGTTGAAAAAGGGAAAAAGAAAAATTCAAAAAAAAGATAGTTAAAAAAATTAACTTTGAAAGACTAAAGAATCATGGTAAAAAAGCCATGAATTCTATGTGCAGTATTCCCCTAGCACTGGAGTTCTGCCGTTCTCATTGATCAGTAAACTTGGTCTTGGCTGTCTGTTCTTGCAGATCTTCTGGGGGAGGGGCCTGTTGCCATGGTTCCCAATTGTATTTGCCGGAGACAGAATTGCCCCGCCCTTGCCGGTCTGGGCTAAGTAATCTGCTCGGGGTTGCTCTCGGGAGCTTTTGTTCCCTGCAAGCTTTCCATACAGCTTTGGAGGATGAGAATGAAAATGGCGGCCTCCCAATCTCTACCCTGGAGGAGCCGAGAACTGGGGGCCTCACTCCTCAGTGAGCCCCCAGAGAAAAGCAATCACTCCTGTCTCCCAGTCTCCAGCTGCACTCCGTGCTCACCTGGCCTGTGACTGAGCATTTCTATCTCTCGCACCCAACTTGGTGTGGAGTCTCCAAACCCAGCAGATCCCTATGGTGCACTCCCGCACTGCTCCTCCCGGGGGAGGAAGGGGAGTCTCCCTGGATCTGCTGCTTGTTGGGTCCCTGCTGGAGGACCAGTGGCCCGACTGTGCCGCGGATCCTGGTTTATGGCAACCCCGAGCTGAGAGCCCACCCATCGGCTCTGTCTCTGCAGCCAGCTTCCCCGCTCTGATACCTGGGAGTTCTGCCACACTCAGGCACCTCCCGTCTTTCTGTGACCCTGATGGTCCTGCGACCACACTGTCCCACGAGGGTTCCACCCCCTGCTTAGCCACTGGAGCGATGTCCCTCAGTGGAGCCAACTTCTAAAAGTTCTGATTTTGTGCTCCGTGGCTCTATCACTTGGCAGAAGTGGCAGATGGAGGCCCCCTCCCCC
Source organism: Mirounga angustirostris (assembly GCF_029215605.1). Lineage (NCBI taxonomy): Eukaryota > Metazoa > Chordata > Mammalia > Carnivora > Phocidae > Mirounga > Mirounga angustirostris. The sequence goes on along the minus strand of NW_026991709.1, from coordinate 136,384,071 downwards.
GCCATCTATCTTCCCGAATATTGCCTCGGATTCACTTCTCCGCACGTCCTACCTTCCAGAAAGTGGTCACTTTTCTGTTCAGAGAGTTGCTGCTATTCTTTTCTTCGATCTTCTATTGAGTTTGTAGGTGTTCAGAATAGTTTGATTCCTATCCAGCTGAATTCCTGGGACCAGATGAAATCCAGGTCTCCTACTCCTCCGCCATCTTGTCCCACCCCCGCTTGTGACTCTTCTTTTGGTCTGCCTTTCTCAACATTTACTTAGGAGGGTAAAAGAGTGAAATACTACTTTTGGAAGTGAATTATACCTGATTTTTGTATCAAGAATGACATTGCTTCTTTCCACGAACATGTGTAACCAAATATTGACAGTTACAATCATTTGAAAGATCACCAAGTGACCTGATATCAAGGATGAATTCAGAAATGTTATAAAATTGCTGTACAGTTTACACGTTTGCTCTTTGGATATAATCACAACATGTTAAAGCTGGAAAGAAAGTTGTAGACCATTTGGTCCACTCTCTTCTTTTGTAGATGTGGAAACTGTGATTCACAGAGTTTGATATGCCTGAAATCACAGTCCTGATAACTGGCAAAACAATAGCTAAGCACTCATTTTCTGACTTTTTAAAGTGCTCTTTTTGCTTCCTATCTGAACTATCTTAAATAAGGTTCTACAGGCTCTTCTATGGAACAAATCATGCTATTAGCTAAGTTACAAGACTGGAGATGATGATTCAGGGTAGGATGCCTGGGGAAAAAAATTATGTCAAGTACATAATGAAGAAAACTTTGCATAATGTGATCAGTATAGATGATTTACTGGAATATTACTGGTAAAGTGGGTACTTCTGTTTTGACTGCTGGGAACTGTTTCAAAAGGTACAGTAATTATTGTATTACAAATATATTAATACCTTAGGCTCAAAAAGTTTTGTGCAAGTGATAATTCTAGCATGATTCATATACACAATGTAAAATATCACCAAACATGTATCCTCTGCTTTCCAAAAGTTCGTGTTACTCCCCTTCATTTTTACAGAAGCCTTACATTAGAATGGTCACAGGTTTTGGTGTTTTTATCTTTTTTGGTAAAGCAAAAATCCTCTTTGGATTTTCTTTCTGTTAGAGAAAACGGATACTAATGTAAGTCTTTCCTTTTTTTTTTTAAATTTAAATTCAATTAGCCAACATATAGTACATCATAATTTTTTGATACAATGTAAGGCTTTCCTAAAAGCAGAGTGGACTAACATGAACTTTCAGAAAGCAGGGGATACTCTTCGCTTTATGCCACTTTGGCTTTTGAAAGATTTTACAGGAATGATCTACTTTTGGGTAGTGGGAGAAACCTATATTTGAAAAAGATTAGATTTCTTAGATAATTGGTGAAACCGAAACTAGGATGATTTAGTTCTTAATTCTTTTTTTTTTTTTTAGATTATTTATTTATTTATTTGAGAGAGAGAGAATGAGAGAGAGCACATGAGAGGGGGGAGGGTCAGAGGGAGAAGCAGACTCCCTGCCGAGCAGGGAGCCCGATGTGGGACTCGATCCCGGGACTCCAGGATCATGACCTTGAGCCGAAGGCAGTCGCTTAACCGACTGAGCCACCCAGGCGCCCAGTTCTTAATTCTTTTTACAGTGGCATAATTCATACAAAGATCACATCATTTACCTTTTGTAATTGAAATGAACAATTCTCTGAATGTTTGTGCCATAACAAGGAAGGACAACATATAATACCAATGTGAGCACTAACCCCTCTCAGCCCTGCCAAATCATTTACTTTTGCTTTGGAAATGTATTTTTAAAATTTATTTTTTATTTTATTTTATTTTTTAAAGATTTTATTTGACAGAGAGAATGAGAGAGCACAAGCAGGGGGAGCAGTAGGAGAGTGAGAAGCAGGCTCCCTGCCAAGCAGGGAGCTCGATGCGGGGCTCGATCCTGGGACCCTGGGATCATGACCTGCATCATGGGCAGACACTAAACCATCTGAGCCACTCAGGCACCCCTGTATTTTTAAAAATTTAGCTGGATGTGGGTGTGTGCAACATTCTGGAGACCTCAGAAAGTTTCATATAGAATCCTCAAGTTTGAATGCCACTAGGTCATATCTGTACCTTCCTCATAGCTCTGGTGGGATCATTGCAGAACATATTAGGATTTGAAAAACTTATGTTGGTACGGAAAATTTTGTAGCAGGGAGAGGCTAACTTGTCAATAGATCTGATTATCAAGAGAAAGAAGATGACCAGCTAGGGAAAAGACAGTTCCTATCCCAAAGAACCCTGGGATTTGGCCTTGATTTGGATTGATGTGGTTATCCAGAGGGATCCATCTGGTTCGTGGGTGGTAGCAACAGGCATTTCAGTCAATGATGGTACCATAATTTGGATGGCTCCAAGTCTTCAGCTAGTGGTTATGGGTTATACAGAGTTGATAATCAATGGCTGGGCAGATGGTTAGGTCCCAACTAAGTGGCTCTTAATCCTCACACACTCAATTTCCTCTATTTAATACAAATATTTTGTTACACCCCCCTTTCTTAACATAAAATAGTCTACAGATGTAATTTTTTAAAAAAGATTTTATTTATTTATATGACAGAGAGAGACACAGCGAGAGAGGGAACACAAGCAGAGGGACTGGGAGAGGGAGAAGCAGGCTTCCCGTGGAGCGAGGACCCCGACTGGGGCTCGATCCCAGGATCCTGGGACCATGACCCGAGCGAAGGCAGACGCTTAATGACTGAGCCACCCAGGCGCCCCTACAAATGTAATTTTTTTGAAGTATAGTTGACACAATGTTACCTTGGTTTCAGGTGTACAACATAGTGATTTGATACCTCTATATGTTACCCTGTGCTCACCACAAGTGTAGCTCCCATCTGTCACCACACAATGTTATTACAATACCATTGACTATATTCCCTATGCTGTACCTCTCATCCCCATGACTTACTTATTCCATAATTGGAAGCCTGTACCTTCCACTGCCCTTCACCCATTTTGTCCATCTCCCCACCCTCTTCCTGTTGGCAACCACCTGTTCTCTGTATTTATGGGTCTATTTCAGTTTTTTATACAAACATAATTTAAAAAATCTGTGTGCACTAATTATAAAATAGAAAAATAAAAAAGTAGTAATATTTATTTTAATATATAATGCTTGTGCACAACCACGTTAGAACTGTGCTTCCCCAAATACACTAGAACAGCACTTGCCAAACTTGACCGTGCATACAAATCTCCTGGGATCTTGTTAAAAAGCAGATTCTGGTTCATTACGTGTTGGGTGGGCTCTGAGATTCCGTATTTCTTACAAGCTTCCTGGTGATGTCAATGCTGATGGTACATGGAATACATTTTGTTCTTAGAAGATATAATGAAGAATGTTGCACTGGGAAGGAGACAGCTACAAATGTAGTCTGACAGAGGTGTGTTGAATTAGTGATTGAATTGCCAGGAGTAGTGTTGCCATTATTAATGTGATTCTTTGGGACATTCATGAACAATTTTTGGCAAAATTCAGATCAAAACCAAGTCAACTTTTCCCTTGATCTGCACAGTAGCTGCATTACTACCAAAATATTTTGTATTTATGTGTGAAACAAAGTTCAGCCCTAGGCTCAGATAATTATAGACAAATTTTTCACCTACAGGAATGCCCACTGGGATACTTGAAATTTTTGTGGAATGTGGGACCACTCTTTGTATAGAGAACTATCCCATGGATTGCTGGACAGTTAGCATCCTTGATGCCTGCCCATGAAATATCAATAGCACACCCAATCATTGTGACAACACAAAATTGCTCCCCCAAATTTCTCAAGTACTCTGGGGCACAGAGGATCGACAGAGTATGAATCAAGACAGAGTGCTAGCCTTGGTTTGCTAATTAGTAACTGTGGTAGAAACCCATTGTAGGGGTTAGGGAACACATCAAGGGTTAGGGAGTGCAGCTGCTTGGAGACAGGGAAGTCTAGGCTCACTCTGATGTGCTTGGTCCCTTTGTGTATGATGGAAATACTACAAACTCTATTGGGGAAGGGATGGGCTGGAATAGAGAGTGCCTCTCAAATGTTAATGTGTTTATAAATCACCTGATGATCTTGTTAAGATGCAGGTGGAGATGCAGCAGGTCTGGGGTGTGATCTGAGATTCTGCGTTTCCAACAAGTTTTTAGGTGATGCTGTTGCTGCTCTGGTACAGTTTACTCCACTAACTCTGAATAACAAGAGACAGAATACCTAACTTGGTGGGCTGTAGGTTGAAAACATCAGTGCCTTGAGCTGAGATGTGGGCAGCCAGAAGTGAACAATGATCATCCCATCTTTCTTTCCTCTCTGTAAGGATTATTTTTTCCTCATTCCTTTTTCAGTTCTCAGATTAATGAAAATCAGCATCCTAAGGTGGAGCTAGCTTATCTGCAGAGGGTTACTGATTCTGATCTTCTCTAGAATGGGGAAGCTCTGGGTCACATTTTGTCTAAAGGTCATTTTAGGTCTTAAAGGTACAGAGTAAATGCTACAGAGATTCTATTTATGTCATCAAAGTATTTAATTAGGCATAATCTGACATATTGCTAATGGATACTTGAAAGCCAGATTTTCCAAAGATAACATCCAATTCAAATAATTACTTGATGATTGAGAACTTTCTCTAAAGCTCTATTGAGGGAAACATTGTTATTTGGTCTAGAGTCAAGAAGACAGACACACAACACACATGTTATAAATCTCTACTCTTGTGCCCAAAGTTTTGCAAGCAGGTACCTAAGGCATGAAATTTAAGGAGGCACCTGTTCTCAGGGTTGTACAAGTACATGGTTGGCACTTGAGAGTGATTGCCTCCTTAAATTTTGTACCCCACCTCTGGTACCTTGCCTTAATTCTGACCCTGACACTATCCATGACAGATATTGCTAAGAGATAATTCCTATCCTAAGAATTGCATGGTGGATGTGCCATTTACCTGGGAGAATATTCCTTCCGTGTATCTTTGGTTGATTACCTATTGTCTGGAACACTGTTCTTATTCATAAGATTTATGGCTTGTCACAATAAACCCCATAGAAAGCCATACCAAATCTTTTCTTGGAAGACATGTATAGAGAAAAATCTCAATTCTCTAAATGGATTTCTCTATATCTAACATTTCTTCTCAGTCTTCTTATAAATATAATATTATTTTACCAAAAAATTACATAGCTTGTATATTTATTATTTTGAAAGCTTACCTATGGGTGAGAATATCTGGGTTTAGTGAATAAAAATGGGCAAGACAAACCAAAAACAGAACACAAAAGTAAAAACCACAAACCAATGCCCCTTTCCCCACATGACTTATAGTTATGATTAAGTTATGAAAAATTTATTATTTTTGTAAGAGAATAAGATCCCAAAGGCTGAAACCAACACTTGAAATCCTTCTGTTGGAAAAGCCAGCCCAGAGTGCTATATAGTTAGGTTTTAATTGCTTTGTTTCAGACTTGCTATATCAACATCTCTGACTGAAGAATAGGCATTTGGAATGTATAAAGCTGCAAGGAAATGCTGGTGCTCAGGCAGAATTAAGAACTAGAGCCTTTATTTTCAGGGTGTCAAAAAATGCTCACGTTGTGAAAACAAAGTTGATTTCACTATATGTTGACCTAAAGATGTGTTACCAATTTTTAAACATTTTCAATTAATGTATGAAAAAATATTACAATAACAATAATGAAAATAAAACAAAAATCCTGTGATCCTTACAAATAACTCACTTGTTTTCATTTTCTTTTTTTCTAGCTTAGTCTGTCCCCAGGCTTCATGCATGTATGACTTTTGCAGTGGTGGAAGGTCCTACACTCAGAAAGGCTCCACAAATTATGTTGCTGGTCATGTCTATATATGTGTATATATCTGCATATAATTTTACATAGTTTGGAGTCCAGTGATGATTTGAAGTTGTATTCTTTTTTTTTTTTACAAAATTACATTATAAGTATTTTTTTTATGCCATTTTGTGCTATTTCACCATCTTCCTGGTGATTAGTTTTGATGAGTATATAATATTCAATTAATCTTATCTATAACTAAAGTTCTAATTTTTCCCATATTAAGTTGCTTCTCATTTTTCACTAATATATATTATATAGCAATGACAGTCTTTGTGTATTTAGCTTTATCCTTTGAAAAAGTTTACTCAGGATACATTCCCAGGATGGGAATCACTGGGCTGGGCTGACCATACTTCTTGGTTTGCCTAAGACAGAGATAGTTTATGCCTGGTATATTTATTAATAGTACCCCTTTTGATCTCAGAAGTGCTCCCATTTGGGCTACAAATTTTACAGTTCTTGACTATGACCGGTATTACAACTGTTGAGCACTTTTAGAAGGGATAACCGATAAAATCAAATGATCAACAATAAGATATTGAAACTCAAATAACATTGAGAATAATTAGAAAATAAAATACAAGAAAAACCCCCAGCTTCTTTAGAAAAGATGATCAAAATAAGTTAAATTCTAAATCACATACTAATTGAGAAGAATGGAATTAAATGAGCAGTAATATTGGGTTTTTTTTAATTAACAAATATATGGTTGTTAATGCCCCATGGTGGTGGGAGGTACCACTTGTAAATCAAGATGTTAACATTATTATTATAATTTCTAAAATTTATTTTATTTTATGTTAACTTTATTTTTAAAATCTGCAGGTAATTCAGGTATTGCATTAAAATTTCTTTAATCCAGGCATTATCAGTTTAAAATCTGTGATAATTCAGAAAGGATTTTAACTATGATTTCTCTTCATCAAGAAAAAAAGCGTATTGCTAAGTAAGGAATAGTGTACAGGAAGAGATGTTTATTCACTTTGGAGAATAAAGAACTTCAATAACTGTACTTACCTAGACAAAATGAAATGACTCTGTAAGCTGGGTCTCATAGCTGCTTGGACTGATGTCCTAATTTACCAATTCAAATAATTCTTAACTATTCATTAAAGTGGGGTCTTCTTCCAAATGTGATTGGTACGCCTAGCTCCAGTTAGTAAATGAACATGGCCATGGTAAAGCCTCATTTCCTCAAAAGTAGTACATCATTACATTACTTCTCCCCATTTCAGAGGGGCTTGCCCCTTGAATTTGTTCCAAATTTATGGTATTTTGCTTTTTTCCTTTGAAGCTATAGCCTGTATTTTCAGGATAAATGCAAAAAGTCAACTGCTTCTAAGACCTGTGTTTGGATGTGACCTTTATGAAACAAAGTGTAGTCCAAGATTTATAGGGCATGAAGATTCTGACAGAATGTTTCCTTCCTCAGGAAGGAAAGGGCAAGTGGAGGTCAGGGGTACAGTCCTGGATATGAAGGTAGGGCTGCTGGGGAGATGAGGGAGTCTGCTCGTGGAAGATTAAGGAGTTTCAAAGGTTCTGTTGAGTCTGAAATAGCATAACTTTAATCTTATCTTCAACACCTATTAACTCCATGACCAGGCATAAGTTACTCATTCTCTGAGACTTAGTTTCCCTGTCTGTATATTATTGAGCTGGTTTCTCCCCACAGTTACTGGGTGGTGAGTTTTGTTCCTAAAAGTGGAAGAAAAGACAAGGATGCCTGAGAGGACAGGCAGTCTGGGAAAAATCATGAAAGTTGGAGTTTTGGGAAATTCTCCTCAAGTAGAACAGATCCTCATGCTTGAGGAAAGGAGGTAGAGGAACTTTGGGCAGGCTTAGCTGTCTTGATTAGCTGTATCAGAGTGTATGATTACTCATTTATGCCCTTGCCAGGAGACAGGCATCTTTTAGGGCAGTGCTGGCTTCAGAGGGTGTGGTCTGGAGATGACCAGAGTGGGGCAGTGGCCAGAGGGAGTATACCTGTTGCAAGGGCAGAAACCAGGTTGGTAGGGACAATAGTGCCTTCAAGGAGAAGCTACAGTTGGGCACAAAAGTAATTCTGAATCTGGATATCTGTCCTAAGCCTTTAGTTTTGGATTCATTGCCTCTAAAAATCACCTTTCATGTATAGAATCATGCATAATTCTCTTCTTTATTGAGTGTTGACTAAGTGCTCAGCACTGGGGATAAAGGGGAACAAGATGTAATCTCTATTCCCAGAGCTCTCATAGTTTAAGGTGGAGATATTCATCATAGTTTAATGAATATATTAAGGCTTATTTATGAGCCTTCCTGGGTAAGTTGACCTTGTGCTGGAAGTGACTATCCTGCCTTTCCTTCCAGGAAGCAAGGCATAGATGTAGTCTTTGTCTGGTGCCCCAGTGTCCGGGTCTGGTGGTGATTCAACTTTGTAAATCTAACCCTCACCCCATGGAATCAATCTGCCAAACTGGTTCTGTCCCATCTGTGTTGTCTGGTTTCTCTGCTAGTTTTCTCTTGGGAAGGGGAATAAAGATACTTTTCCAATGTCTTGAACCCTCTTGGTCACTTTCCCATAGAACAGGCTTTGGGTTCCTTTTCCTTGAGGCCAGCCCTCTACATCCACTGATAGGTTGAGGACCTACTTCTTCATCCTGGTATCTGTCACTAGTGCTATTTCCTAGCAACACTAAACCAGGACCTACTCCCCCATTAACTGTATTGTCTAATCCAACCCTCAAATCCCTATCCTTTTTTTCTATTTTGTTTATTGTGGATCAGACTGCCTCTAGCCATTGGCACCTACCTGAAGGCAGGTGAAAGTAGTTAAAATGAGGTCAGGCAGCTAGTAAGTGGAGACCCAAAGATTTAAACCCAGGCAATCTGATGCCAGAGTCCATGCTCATAACCACCACATTGCTATCTCTCATCATTGTATAGGCACTCCTCCATTGTGTCTACTATCCAGCATGGCTGCTCATGGGAAAATTCAACTCAGAGTCCACATTACTATTGCTTTGTGTGTAGTCTGGTTTTCTCCTTCCCTCCCTCCCTCCCTCCCTCCTTTCCTTCCTTTCTTCCTCTGGAAGCTTTTTGGATCCTAAATTTATAGCGAGTGTTCTACATTCATGTGTCTTGATGTAGGTCTTCTTCTCTTTTCCTTTATACTTTTGATCAGCAAATCTTTTCAATTGTTCAATTCTAGAGAAATTTCCTGATTCATTTCTTTGACAAATTTTCCTGTTTATCCATTCTCTCTTTATGAAAAACCAAATCCTAGGTATTCGGCTGATGTGATCCTCAATGGACTCCCGAACTGATCCTTTATGTTGACTTTTTTTCTCTCATATTTTTCATCTTGGAATTCTACTCTTTAGGGAGTTTCCTCAATTCTATTTTCCAATTCTTCTACTGAGTTTTTAATTTTGGCAATCATATTTAAATTTCAAAGAACGTTACTTATTTATATCATCCTGTGTTTTTTAAAAGATTTTATTCATTTATTTGAGAGAGAGAGAGAGCACGTGCACACACAAGCAGGGGGGAGGGGCAGAGGGAGAGGGAGAAGCAGACTCCCTGCTGAGCAGGAAGCCCAACTCAGGGCTCCATCTCAGGACCCTGGGATCATGACCTGAGCTGAAGGCAGGCACTCAACTGACGGAGCCACCCACACGCCCCTATATCATCCTGTGTTTTAAAAAAATAGATTCAATATTTTGTTAATTTTCTCCGATGCTATCAATTAGAGATTTTTGAAGTTTTTTTTTATTTCTAGCACTGTTCCTACCATTTTTGTTTTTGTTTTTGTTTTGTTTTTTAGTGAACCTCTCTTTGTTCATGCTGATCTTTCTCTTTCACATGGAGGACTTTTTTACTAATGTCTGGTGATGCTTGATTAATACTTTAAAATGAGCTGCTAAAACTTGATTGGGAGTGCTGTGAATTGTGTACAACAGTTGAATCACAGACCTGTGCCTCTGAAACTAATACATTATATGTTAAAAAAAAAAAAAAGAAGAAGATAGTAGGAAGGGAAAAATGAAGGGGGTGAAATCGGAGGGGGAGACAAACCATGAGAGACTATGGACTCTGGGAAACAAACTGAGGGTTCTAGAGGGAAGGGGGGTGGGGGGATCGGTTAGCCTGGTGATGGGTACTAAAGAGGGCACGTATTGAATGGAGCACTGGGTGTTATACGCAAACAATGAATCATGGAACACTACATCAAAGCCTAATGATGTAATGTATGGTGATTAACATAACATAATAAAAAAAACCCTTGATTGGGAGTTCTGTTGCAAGGTTGGGGCTTGTTGACTGGGACCTTTGGCTGTGGAGTGATTAAGCAAGGAGCCAACCTGCACTGGGACTGTAAGGTATCCCAAAAATGAGAATGTGGAGATTATCTTGTTTAAGGGAGAAAGCTGATCCCTGTGTGAAACAGTCTTTTTTTTTTTTTTTTGAAATTTTAAAATTTAAATTCAATTAATTAACTTATAATGTATTATTAGTTTCAGAGGTAGAGGTCAGTGATTCATCAGTCTTATATAATACCCAGTGCTCATTTTATCAGGTGCCCTCCTGAATGTCTATACCCAGTTACCCTGTCCCCTCACCCCTCCTCCCTTCTGGCAACCCTCAGTTTGTTTCCTATAGTTAAGAGTCTCTTATGGCTTGTCTCCCTCTCTGCTTTTGTCTTGTTTTATTTTTTCCTCTCTTCCCCTATGATCCTCTGTTTTGTTTCTTAAATTCCACATATGAGTGAGATCATATGATAATTGTCTTTCTCTGATTGACTTATTTTACTTAGCATAGTACTCTCTAGTTCCAACCACGTCATTGCAAATGGAAGATTTCTTTTTTTTTGATGACTGAGTAGGGTTCCATTGCGCATGCACGTGCATGTGTGTGTGTGTGTGTGTATACACACCCCACATCTTCTTTATCCATTCATCTGTTGATGGACATCTGGGCTCTTTCCATAGTTTGGCTATTGTGGACATTGCTGCTATAAACATTGGGGTACAGGTGCCCCTTTGGATCACTACATTTGTATCTTTTGGGTAAATACTTAGTAGTGCAATTGCTGGGTTGTAGGATAACTCTATTTTCAACTTTTTGAGGAACCTCCATACTGTTTTCCAGAGTGGCTGCACCAGCTTGCATTCCCACCAACAGTGTAGGAGGGTTCTCCTTTCTCTGCATCCTCGCCAATATCTGCCATTTCCTGACTTGTTAATTTTAGCCATTCTGACTGATGTGAGGTGGTATTTCACTGAGGTTTTGATTTGTATTTCCCTGATGCTGAGTGATGTGGAGCATTTCTTCATGTGTCTGTTGGCCATTTGGATGTTTTCTTTGCAGAAATGTCTGTTCACATCTTCTGTCCATTTCTTGATTGGATTATTTGTTCTTTGGGTGTTGAATTTGGTAAGTTTTTATAGGTCTTGGATACTAGCCCTTTATCTGATAAGACATTTGCAAATCTCTTCCCCCATTCTGTCGGTTGTCTTTTGGTTTTGTTGACTGTTTCCTTTGCTGTGCAAAAGCTTTTTATTTTGATCAAGTCTCAGTAGTTCTTTTTTGCCTTTGTTTCCCTTCCTTTTGGAGATGTGTCTAGCAAGAAGTTGCTTGGCCAAAGTCACAGAGGTTGCTGCCTGTGTTCTCCTCTAGGATTTTGATGGATTCCTGTCTCACATTTAGGTCTTTCATCCATTTTGAGTCTATTTTTGTGTGTGGTGTAAGGAAATGGTCCAGTTTCATTCTTCTGCATGTGGCTATCCAATTTTCCCAACACCATTTGTTGAAGAGACTGTCTTTTTTCCAGTGGACATTCTTTCCTGCTTTGTCAAAGATTAGTTGACCATAGAGTTGAGGGTCCATTTCTGGGCTCTCTATTATGTTCTATTGATCTATGTGTCTATTTTTGTGCTAGTACCATACTGTTTTGATGATTACAGCTTTGTAATAGAGCTTGAAGTCTGGCATTGTGATATCACTAGCTTTGATTTTCTTTTTCAACATTCCTCTGGCTTTTCAGGGTCTTTTCTGATTCCATACAAGTTTTAGGATTACTTGTTCCAGTTCTGTGAAAAAAGTTGATGGTATTTTGATAGGGATTGCATAGAATGTATAGATTGCTCTACTTACCATAGACATTTTCACAATATTTCTTCTTCCAATCCATGAGCATGGAACGTTTTTCCATTTCATTGTGTCTTCCTCAATTTTTTTCATGAGTGTCCTATAGTTTTCTGAGTACAGATCCTTTCCCTCTTTGGTTAGGTTTATTCCTAGGTATCTTGTGTTTTTTGGTGCAGTTGTAAATGAGATTGACTCCTTAATTTCTCTTTCTTCTGTCTTGTTGGTAGTGTATCGAAATGCAACTGACGTCTGTGCATTGATTTTATATCCTGCCACTTTGCAGAATTCCTGTATGAGTACTAACAATTTTGGGGTGGAGTCTTTCGGAAGTTTTCCAAATAGTGTATCATGTCATCTGCAAAGAGTGAGAGTTTGACTTCTTTGCCTATTTGGATGCCTTTTATTTCTTTTTATTGTCTGATTGCTGAGGCTAGGACTTCTAGTACTATGTTGAAAAAAAGTTGATGCTGGACATCCCTGCTGTGTTCCTGACCTTAGGGGGAAAGCTGCTTTTCCCCATTGAGAATGATATTCACTGTGGGCTTTTTGTACATGGGTTTTATGATGTTGAAGTATGTTCCCTCTGTCCCTACAGTGTGGAGATGATTAATCAAGAAAGGATGCTGTATTTTGTCAAATGCTTTTACTGCATCAATTGAGAGGATCATATAGTTCTTGTTCTTTCTTTTATTATTGTAGTGTATCACATTGATTGATATGTGAATGTTGAACCACCCTTGCAGATCAGGAATAAATCCCACTTGGTCGTGGTGAATTATCCTTTTGATCTACTGTTGGATCCTATTGACTAGTATCTTGGTGAGAATTTTTGCATCTGTGTTCATCAGGGATATTGTTCTGTAATTCTCCTTTTTGGTGGGGTCTTTGTCTCGTTTTGGGATCAAGGTAATGCTGGCCTCATAGAACGAGTTTGTAAGTTTTCCTTCCATTTCTGTTTTTTGAAACAGCTTCAGAAGAATAGGTATTAATTCTTCTTGAAATGTTTGGTAGAATTCCCCTGGGAAGCCATCCAGCCCTGGACTCTTGTTTGTTGGGAGATTTTTGATTATTGCTTCAATTTCCTTGCTGGTTATGGGTCTGTTCAGGTTTTCTATTTCTTCCTGGTTCAGTTTTGGTAGTTTTTAAGTTTCTAGGAATGCATCCATTTCTTCCAGATGCCTGATTTTTTGGCATATAGTTGCTCATAATATGTTCTTAGAATTGTTTGTATTTCTTCAGTGTTGGTTGTGATCTCTCCTCTTTCATTCATGATTTTATTTATTTGGGTCCTTTCTCTTTTCGTTTGGATAAGTCTGGCCAGGGGTTTATCAATCTTGTTAATTCTTTCAAAGAACCAGCTCCTGGTTTCATTGATCTGTTCTACTGTTCTTTTGGTTTCTATTTCATTGATTTCTGCTCTGATCTTTATCATTTCTCTTCTCCTGCTAGATTTAGGCTTTATTTGCTGTTCTTTCTCCACTCCTTTAGGTGTAAGGTTAGATTGTGCATTTGAGATCTTTCTTGTTTCTTGAGAAAGGCTTGTATTGCTATATACTTCCCTCTTAGGACCACCTTTGCTGCATCCCAAAGGTTTTGAGCAGTCATGTTTTCATTTTCACTTGTTCCCATGAATTTTTTTAATTCTTCTTTAATTTCCAGGTTGACCCATTCATTCTTTAGAGCATGCTCTTTAGCCTCCATGTATTTGAGTTCTTTCCAAATTTCCTCTTGTGATTGAGTTCCAGTTTCAAAGCACTGTGGTCTCAAAATATGCAGGGAATGATCCCAATCTTTTGGTACTGGTTGAGACCTGATTTGTGAACCAGTATGTGATCTACTCTGGAGAATGTTCCATGTGCACTTGAGAAGAATGTGTATTCTGTTGCTGTAGGATAGAATGTTCTGAATATATCTGCAAAGTCCATCTGGTCCAGTGTCTCATTCAAAGCTCTTGTTTCCTTGTTGATTTTCTGCTTAGATGATCTCTCCACTGCAGTGAGTGGGATGCTAAAATTCCCTACTATTATTGTATTATTATCAATGTGTTTCCTTAATTTTGTTCTCATTTGGTTTATATAATTGGCTGCTCCCATGTTAGGGGCATAAATACTTACAATTGTTAGATCTTCTTGTTGGATAGACCCTTTAAGTAGGATATAGTGTCCTTCCTCATCTCTTATTGCAGTCTTTGGTTTAAAATCTAATTTGTCTGATATAAGGTTTGCCACCCAGCTTTCTTTTGATGTTTATTAGCATGGTAAATAGTTTTCCATCCCCTCACTGTCAATCTGGAGGTGTCTTTGGGTTTAAAATGAGTCTCTTGCAGACAACATATCGATGGGTCCTGTTTTTCATCCAACTTGATAGCTTGTGTCTTTTGATTGGGGCATTTAGCCATTTACATTCAGAGTAACTATTAAAAGATATGAATTTAATACCATTGTATTATCTGTAATGTCCTTTTTTCAGTGTGTTGTCTCTGTTCCTTCCTGGTCTATGTTACTTTTGGGGTCTCTCTTCACTTAGAGGATCCCTTTTAATATTTCTTGCAGGGCTGACTTAGTGATCACAAATTCTTTTAGTTTCTATTTGTCCTGGAAACTTTTTATCTTGAATGACGCCCTAGCTGGATAAAGTATTCTTGGCTGTATATTTTCCTCATTTTGCACCCTGGATATATCATGCCTGTCCTTTCTGGCCTGCCAGGTCTCTGTGGACAGATAGGTCTGCTGCCAGTCTAATGTTTCTACCCTTGTAGGTTACGGATCTCTTGTTCCAAGCTACTTTCAGGATTTTCCATGTGAAACATTTGGTGTGAAGTTGTGATATTTGATTCATCCATATGTTGACTGTTCCAGCTATTATGGCTATATAACAAATTTCTTCCAAATGTGGTGGCTTTAAAAAACAACAGTCTGAAGGTTTCTGTGGGTCAGAAAGTTCCTAGTGGTTCTGATTGGCGGTTTGGACTTGGGATTGTTCATAAATTGGGCCTACAGTCATCTGAAGGCTTGACTGCAACTGGAAGATCCACTTCCAAGGTGGCTCATTCAGGTATCTGGAGACTTGGTGCCAGTGCTGGTATCTCCACATGGGCCTCTCCAAGGACTCTCTTCCCAGCATGGTAGCTGGCTTCTTCAGAGTGAGCAGTTCAAGAGAACAGTGTTGGAAGCTGTGAAGCCTTTTAAGACTTATCCTCTGAAATCATTCCTTGTCACTTCTGCTATATTCTATTAGCCTTATAAAGCCATCCATTATTTAATTTAATATGGGAGAGGACTAAACAAATGCGTATCAAGAGGTAAGGGCCAGGGGTGCCTGGGTGGCTTAGTCAGTTCAGTGTCTGCCTTTGGCTCAGGTCATGATCTCAGGGCCCTGGGATTGAGCCCCAGATTGGGCTCCTTGCTTAGCGGGGAGTCTGCTTCTCCCTCTGCCCCTGCTTGTGCTCTCTCTCACTCCATTTCTCAAATAAATAAATAAAATCTTTGGAAAAAAAAAGAGGTAAAGGTCATTGGAGGTCATTTGGGAAACAGCTACAAAACTCACTTCAAATTCATTATCTTGTCTTTAGTTTTACATCTTGATCTTACTTTGTGGTGTAGATTAGTTTCCAGTTCTAAGCCCCTCTGGGGTTCTGTGGAGAAGTCAGGTAACTTTGTGTCCTTATTTCTATATCTGCTTCTATGCACGCATTATGCTATGCCTTTTCTCCTAGTCACCCTCCTTTTCATTTTTCAGCATTTTCTTGAAATCTGCTGCCAGTGGATTCCCTCCTGTTTTTTTTATGGTAGGTGTATATATTATTCCTTCACTCTCATTAGTGAATTCCTAGGAGGAACAGAGAGAAATGTATTTGGTCAATCTGTCATTTTTAACTTGAAGCCAGGAATTTTTTTTTAATGCAACCCTCAGAATGGGACATAATTTTATTTCATAAATTAATTTTCTGATTATGAATAAATTGCCTTCCCCTAATACCTATGAACCACTAGTTAATCTAATTGAAATTGAGGGATTAAAAGAAAAACTTTGGTTTATCTATTAGACATAAATAATAGCATGTGCAATATGGTGCTTGACACTTAAATTTTGGTAGTCTTATTTTGGTATTAATGTAAAATTAGGGCTGCAATTTATAATGGGCTTCATGCTGTGAAGTTGACACTGTATTTTAGAAGTTAGAGAAAAAGATGAGCTTGATGACTGGTGATCCTGTCACTTTTGTGGCTGAAATAACTCTATAATATACCTTTTGTATCATTAAAAACATCTCCTTCCCTCTCCAAATACAATTCTCTCATAAATATTTATAGTCCTCCATTCCCTAAGCTTTTTATTACAGAGGCCTTCATTTACCCTCATGCACTGCTCTATCTCATTTTTTTTTTTTTTTGGTTAATAAAGGACACACATTTTCTTTTGAAACCAGTAAGAAACCAAATTGAAAAGTGCCCAAAATATCTAATGTTAGAGTTAATTTTACATTCAGATTTCTCTTTTTTTCCCTTAAAATAAAAATCCAACTACTATATAATAATGTTAATTGTTTGAAAAATTGGGAAACACACATAACCAGAAATAAAACGAATAAACAAAAATCACTCATAATTTCACCATTTTTCTCTTGGTATATACATACATGCTCACTATTTTTTGTATTAATTTTGTCACTTAATGGTTTATTATGATCATATTTCCTTATTAAGATATATAAGCAAAAAATATAAGCCAGTTATTTGTCAGTATACTTTATACCTCAGTAAAG
This sequence comes from Mirounga angustirostris, assembly GCF_029215605.1. Taxonomy (NCBI): domain Eukaryota; kingdom Metazoa; phylum Chordata; class Mammalia; order Carnivora; family Phocidae; genus Mirounga; species Mirounga angustirostris. The sequence goes on along the minus strand of NW_026991709.1, from coordinate 136,367,292 downwards.
CTGAAATAAAAAATTCAAAAAAGAAATAAAGACTAAAAAGTTAATTTAATATATGCATATATTCCATTTTTTTGAATATAGTAACATATTTAACCAATTCCCTATTGATGGAATTAAAGTTGCTATAAAATCTTAATTACAATAAACAATGCTGTGATGACTACTCATATATGTGTGTGTATACACACACACAAACACACACACTGTCTCTTTGATTCTTTCTGAAGGATAGATCTTTTGAAGTAGAATATCTGGGTTACAGGATATAAACATTTCATATTGTCACCTGACCTCCAGAAGGGTGGAAAGACTTACACCACCACAAACATGTATTTGAATCCCAGTTCTCCACACTCCCTACAGCACCAATATTAATCATTTCAAAGTATTTTCCAATGACAAGCTTTCCATTTCTGCCTCCAAATTTACTCTCCACCCTTCTCCACCCAGCTCTTTGGAGCATCAGTGGGCTCCTTGCCCTCTGGCTCCCTCATGGGTCTGCCAGTGAAGCCATTGGCAGGAGATGGGCAGATGGGAGCATGGTTCTTTTGCTCCCTCTCTGCTAGGTTGATGGTGGATGGGCTGTCTCCTTACCAAACCTCACAGCTCCTGTCTGATGGTCTCCACTCATTTTCTGTGCCAGAAAATGCTCCTTCCTTGCTCTTTCTGACCTACGGAGGACAATGTCTCCCTTAGGGCTATTGCTAGCCTTGGGTGCTACACCATCCCTGATTGGTTTCCCTTAGCACTGTCCATACTTTTGTTAAAAGCACCCTTATGTTAAAGTTCCTAATCACTCTGCTTGAGTGTGCCCTGTTTTTGTTTTTGTTTTGCCAGGACCCTGACTAATAGATGTGAAAAATAATATCTCATATTTATGGTAATTTTTTTGCCCTATATATTATAATTTCCCTCCAAATTTGTCATCTAACTTTGTTTTTGGCATTTTTGCAGTTCAGTGTTAAATGGCTTTATGCAGTCAGATTTATTGACTTTTTCCTTGTTACATCATGTTTAGAAAATTCTTTCCCACACTGTGCAAATATTTACCTGCATTTCCTTCTTTTTTGTATATAATTACATTTTAATATTTATATCTTTATCTGGATTTTATTCTGAATGAAGATATGAATTAGGGATAAAATTTTTCTTTTCTTCTTTAAGCACAGATTTTTCTTCCACATTCCCAACAACATTTACCATTTCCCCACTGATTCAAAGGTCTTCCTTTGTCATTTTTAACCACTTATTTATTCTGTTTCAGTGATTTGTATGTCTATTCTGGCTCCTTTGTCAAGCCTTCATTTTTGTAACTTTAAGTATGTTTAAAATATGGTGGAATAAGTTACACCTCTGTATTCTTTTTCAGAAAATTTCTGGATTTTCAATTTTCATGTTTATTCTTTTAAACAAACTAGGAATTTTTTTCAAGGCCCTTCTGTTCCAAAAGTGTCTTAGGATTTTATATGGCATTATATTATATTTACATATATTTTTTAATGATTTTATTTATTTATTTGACAGAGAGAGAGTGTGAGCACACAAGCAGGGGGAGCAGCAGAGGGAGAGAGAGAGAGAGAAGCAGGCTCCTTGCTGAGCAGGGAGCCTGATGTGGGGCTCAATCCCAGGACCCTGGGATTATGACCTGAACTGAAAGCAAATACTTAACTGACTGAGCCACCCAGGTGCCCCTCACATATTACTTGTAGAGAATTGGTATCTTTTCAATTTTGAGTCTTCCAATCCTAGATATATGGTCACTATATATTTACTTAAGTCTTTTACTGTCTCAGTAAAATTTCTTCACACATCTTGTATAATTTTTGTACTAGAAATAAATTGTCATTGCTATTGTGGAATTTTTATGCTTGTTGTGAAAAGATACAGGGAGAGACAGAATTATTCCTATTTGAGTTTTGAAAAATTACTAGCACATTTAAACTCAAATTCATTATAAGCTACTTGGCAAATAATTTCAATTTTTTCTCTAATATTTGTGCTCATGGTAACTGAACTAGCAATTTCACATTAACCTATAGTTAGATATTATATAGTGTAACTGTTAATTCATAAAAGTACTATGGGCTTCTACTTCTAGACCATACAGTACCTTAATATTTATGCTTTAAATCTTACCAAACATTAGTGGCATCCCACAATAATCTTTTGAGGAAAGAAATCCATATATACAAATTAATTATCTATAAAAACAAAAACTCCACATACATACATTTTCAACACAGCAGAATTTTGTGCAGATTGAATAGCCCTAGATTTTCCAAAGCTCTTGCTAAATGTGAACAATTTTTACTGCAATAAGATGAATACTAAACATTAACTCTAGAGAATTTAAGTACACAAAATATATAGCTTTAAAAAGGCACTCTAATTCAGTTTCAAAATGAGTATAGCATTGTTGTAGAAATTATTAATGTTACAAAATCTTTATAGGTACCCCAAGTGACATTTCTGAGCAGTTTATTTTCTACAAAGCACCTAAATTTTGGATGCATTGTTTTGAGTTTCTGAATTTAGTTAATTTTTTTTTTTTAAACAGACTAGTTTTTAGAGCACTTTTACATTCACAGCAAAATTGAGCAGAAGGTACAGAGAGTTCCCATATGTCTTTCACCCCCACACATGCACAGCCTCCCCTATTATCAACAGCCCCCACCAGAATGGCACATTTGTTACTATTCATGAATCTACACTGACACGTCATAATCACCCAAAGTCCATATTTTACATTATGGTTCACTGTTGGTGTTGTTATAATGACAGATTTCCCATTATAATATCATACACAGTATATCATATCATTGCCCTAAAACTCCTCTGTGCTTTGCCTATTCATCCTTCCTTCCCCTTAACCCCCAGCAACTACTGATCTTTTTACTGTCTCCATAGTTTTGCCTTTTCCAGAATGTCATGTAGTTGGAATCATGCAATATGTAGCCTTTTCAGATTGGCTTCTTTCAGTTAGGGATATACATTTAATGTTCCTTCATGTCTTTTTATGGCTTGAGAGCCCATTTCTTTTTAGCATTGAATAATATTCCATTGCCTGGATGTACCACAGTTTCTTTATCCACTCACTTACTGAAGGACATCTTGGTTGCTTCCAAATTTTGACAATTATGAATGAAGCTGCTGTAAACATCTGTGTGCAGGTTTTTGTGTGGATATGTTTTTAATTCCTTTGCTTTAAAACCAAGAAGTGGGATTGGTGGATTGTATGGTAGGAATATATTCAGTTTTGTAAGAAACTGCCAAACTGTCTTCCAAAATGGCTGTACCATTTTGCATTCCCACCAGCAATAAATGAGAGTCCCTGTTGCTCCGCATCCTTACCAGCATTTGGTGTTGTCAGTGCTCCAGATTCTGGCCATTCTAATAGGTGTGTAGTAGTATCTCATTGCTTTGATTTGAATTTTCCTAACAACATATGGTGTGGAGCATCCTTTCATATACTTATTTACCATGTGTATATCTTCTTTGATGAGATGTTTGTTTAAAGGGCTTTTCTTTTTAATGCTAATGTTTCAATTGAGGATATAGCTGCAGGATGGAAGATATTATTGGCAAACCAAAATATGAGATTAAATGGCTTATATTATTATATGTTTGCTCACTGCCTTAATTCAGTTTCTTTAGACTTTTGTTTTTTTCAATTGCAAGAGTCTCCTTGACAATCGGTCTTCTCTCCAAATTATTTACCTTGGCCCTTTGTGGAGTGACCTCTCTGAGGACAAGTCAGGGTGTGTTCCTTTTGCTCAAAGGTTTCAAAAAGAAATGAGAAGCTTCAAAATTTTTTATGCTTATTGAGTAAGCTTACCATGTTTAGGTTTGCAAACAGTCTCCCCAAGTCTGTCTCTTTTGTAAGCCGAGGCTTTAGCCAATCTACTTTTTTCCTTTCCTATTTTCATATTGTGCTCACGTTGTTCTGTCCTCCTCTCTACCTTTGAAGCCCTAACCTAACTCCCAGTAGAGGTTCAAACACTAACTCTTTTATTATAATTTTGTTGTTTTTCTTCAACTGAAATAAACATTTCATTTTTTTTCAAGGCATTTTCTTTGTGCCTCTCACATCCTTCATAATTTTTTGGTGAACATCCTTTAAGAATCGGTCTGTTTAAATATACACCTTGATGGCAGGTAGAATGTTTTATCTTTGCATGCCTAGCATAGTTCACTTCTCACACGTGGCATTTTATAAAACTGAGTGGTAGTTCCTAATGCCAAGACTCATAGTACAATGTTGACATTAGCCATAGTTGGAGTATGATATAGTTAAGTATGTACAAATAAAGTTGTAGGTTTCCACTATTAATTTTATGTCAGAGAAGGGCAAAATGGAATTTTTTACAACTATTTCATATACACTAATGTATTTCTCCTTCCCATGATCCTCTACTTAACCAGATTAAGTGTTCTTTGATAAAATATAAAATATAAAAGGATAATAATCCTGTTTTTTATTTCAGTAGGATAGAAAATACTAGGTAATTGATTTTTATTATAGATGTCATTTTTAGTATGTCTGAGTATGGCTGTTACTTGATTTCTAAATAGCTTTCTCTTCCAATGTAAGTTTAATGTTATTTAGGAACATTTTAGCTGTCCTAAGTAGAGAAGGGGATCTTGCAAACTTAAGTATAGTGAAGATACTCATAATGCATATTTCTGTGCATGGTTATAATGGGAAATTGTTAATGGCTTAATTGTAATTATTTTTTCTTTTGCATTATTTCATAAAAAAATGTTGTGTAGTAATTTTTGAATTGAATTATTGTGGCTACCAACTTGGAGGATTGGAAATGGCTCCAGCTCTTGTTATCACTAAGAGGGATAATTTTACCAAAGAATTTCCAGTGGGTGGTATAGTAGTTTGACTGGTTAATAAAGGTTTTTCCTATTGTGAAAAAGCGGCAGTTCTACAGGGTAGGATTTACGGTAGCACTTTTGACGTTAAATAGTTCCAGATGAGGGAGTACCTCTGCAAGTACATGAATGGGAGTTCCATTTACTCCCCATGGGCACATATGAGCGCAAGCGTGCTAGAGCGCTCAACCACTGGATGTGGCCCAATTTATTTTCATATGTTAGAAGAGAAACATGATTTTCAAAATCTGCAGTAGATCAATTGGAAAGAAAAATTCTGGCCTTAGGGGTTAGTGGACATACATGAAGTTTTTGCCTTTAAAAAAAAAAATGGTTTAAATTTGTTTGTCCTTAAATGTTTCAGACAGAAAAATGGCAAAGTTTAAAAGGCAGGTAGCAATGGACTATTGTCAATATCCAGTGCATTTCAAAAGTAGAAGCACTTTTAAAAGACATTTTATATTTCCCTTACAAGTTTAGTTAGGCTCTGTGTAAGTGTTCTGAACTGGTTCAATGATTACAAAATGAATTAAACCTACTTTTCCATGTGTGCCGTGTGCCGTCAAAATATTACTCTCCGAAATAAGGCAGAAGAGTCTGGCCAGCATGGATATGCTGGGAGTCAGAACTGAGTTCTGAGTCTTCCTCTTCTCTTACTAGCTGGGAGATCCTGGCACAGTGACTTCATCTATGCCTCAATCTCCTCCTCTGTAAAATCAGTGTAATCCTTGCTTCATATATTTGTTCTGTGGACAAGAAACACTGTCTAGGGCGTCTGGGTGGCTCAGTCGGTTAAGCGACTGCCTTCGGCTCAGGTCATGATCCCAGGGACCTGGGATCGAGCCCTGAATCGGGCTCCCGGCTCAGCAGGGAGCCTGCTTCTCCCTCTCCCTCTGCTGCTCCCCCTACTTGTGCTCTCTCTCTGTCAAATAAATAAAAATAAACTCTTAAAAAAACCCAAACACTGTCTATAGAAAATGCTTACTATTACCTGATACAAACTAGGAGTTCAAAAAATGGTAGCTATTTTGATAGCTGAAATACTCCCACATAGAATTACTATAAATGTAAAAATCAATAAATTAGATATTTGGCAAGAAACTCAATGAGTGAGGATTCGCTGGAAAAAAAGAGCAAGAAAGTAGGTGCATATCTTGGTTTGGTCAAAATGGAGAAATTACAGAAAGGATAGGATTTCCTCCGAGCAATTCAAAGTAAGAATTTCTTAGTGACCAAAGAGTTTTTGTGAAGTGAGCAGTCCTTGCATCACCTTTTGGATGGGGCTGCATTTACCATCTTCATGGTAGCTGACTTTCCTATCAACCTTGGCTATATGATATTACTCACCTTTTTCTAGCTCAAAAAGTCCTTTTCCAATAAGACAGTATTCACATCGCCTTATGGTCCCAAATGCATTTTACATTCCTATATTGCCAGTTTTCCATCCTCTGGGGGATAATGACATCTCTTGATACTGATAAATATCATCTAGTTATCTATATCTCTCCACCTAGTTAGCCGCTAGGAAAACTATAGCAGAATATCTGTCTTTATTTATTTTTTTCCTTGCTTTCTTCTGATACCCTCTTTTCCTGTAAAACACAATTTAGGTAATTGTTGGGGGATTTAATGTGAATAAGTCATGGCTCTTTTTTTGGTGCTGCAGTTTCTCTTTGGCTCTCATAAATGTCTGCTTTTGCCCTTTGAATGTTTAAAGGTCACATTTTGTAGCCCTAGTACTCTTTCTAATTATAGAAGTAACATAAGAAAAACTAAAAGTATGTATGAAGCAGAGAACAGAATCACAAACAAGAATCGAGAGCAAAGAAGCATCAAAGTTTAATTGGGTATTTAAAAAAAGTCATGAAACACCTGGGACCTAGAGATATTGACTTAAATGACAATTGATCAATTGATAGAGCGTGAAATAAAAAAAGTTGACTACATTTGGAAAAATAATAATATGACTAAAATAATGAGAAGAGCAATTATTACACATACTTATAGTATACTTGTGAGGGGCCAGGCAAGAGAGAACATTCTATGAAAATAAAACAATGTTGAAATGCAAAGAAAGAAAATGAAATGCTTAATACAGAATAGAAAGGGGCATGTAGAATAAATGTCAACAAAAATGTTGTTATTTAAGTAGAAAAACTTTTGCAGTTTGAGAGGAAAAGTGACCATTGTTTTTTCCCCATGTTGATATAATATGAGATATGATGTAACACAGGGAAAAGCTATGTTAAAATAGAATGTACAATTTTTTGAAAATACAAAGGAACAGAAAGCAAGAGTTCTTAGATGACATAATGTAAAAAGAGAAAATTACTATAGTTAATGAATTAGTAGTCTTAAAGGAGAAAGACAATGTGTTTTTCCCATTCAGAAAACTATATATCTGAATTAGTTAGAAATCATTCTGGATGTTCAAGTATAAAGAACTAGTTAGCTTCCATACATTGGAAATCTGTGCTGCGTTTGAATGATGATGAAGGTCAATAGAATCTGCCAAAGAAATATGTTTATGAGACATTTTAGGTGAACAAAATAGATAAAAAACAGTATGCATAGTATAATCCTATTTTTTGTAAAAGAAAATATAAATGTGCATACATAGGAAAAACTCTGACAGTGTATTCACTGAAGAATTACAGGTGACTATCTCTTAATGACAAAGCCATTAATTTGTTCATTTATTACTTCATTCCATAAATGTTTATTGAACACCTGGTATATGTCAGCAATGTGCAGAGCTCTGGACAGATATTTATGAACAAAACAAATATGCTTCCAGCTCTCAGGGTATTTAAATTCCAGAGGAAAAACAGACACTTAACAAGTAAATAAATGAATAAAATTAATTGGACATTATTGATAAGTGCTTAGAAGGAAATAAGCTTGATATCAGAATGCTGTGGCACAGAATACTAGGGTAGAGGTGGGGGTTACTTAGATGGGCTGGTAGCTTGCATAAAGCCTCTGTCAGGCAATATTTAATCTGGTGTTTAAAGGAAGGGAAGGAGCCAGCCCTTTGAGCATCAGGAGAACAACAGGAGAAGAACATGAGAAGTGTGGAGATAAAAAGAACATGAACAGACAACACTTTAAATATATTTTGAACTCAAGAAGTCAGGGATGTAGATTCAGGGAATATCTTGGTAAAAATGGAATAAACTAGAGTAAGTTGTGATTTTTATTTTCTTTATACTTGCAACATAAAATATTTAGAACACTTTGCTACTTACATCTTTTTATAATCAGGAAGAAAAAAGCAATAAAGACTAGAAGGAAATGTCTAAGTTACAGAATGACCAAAGGTTGAGGCTTTTGGAATTGGGAAAGTTAAAGTTATTAAAGACATAAGGAAGGGGCATTTTCACAGAGAAAACAATACGATGGGAGTCTGAGAAAGTCAAAGGTGAAATAAGCAAGCAGTGACCATAAGGTATGTTATTAGCTGCTAGATTTTGGTGAATGAGAAATACAGAGCAATGGGAAGGTACGATGTGACTATAAAGTAAAGCTACAGATTTTCGTGAGTGATAAATTGAATTCATCTCATCATTTGGAAGACACACATTACAGAAAGAGGACCTACTCCTCACTCATCCTGTGACACTTAGCTTGTGTCCCATTCCCTTCATGGAGGCTTCTTGATGACTTCAGCACAGTATGGTGTTCGCTTTGTGAATTTTTATAGCATTTATAAATACTATAATTTATACTACTACTATCAATACTAGCACTTAATTGGGGCCAACTTTTATTTTCTAATTATATTATGATCAAGCCATCTTCTGAACGAAAGTTACACATTCTTTATTTCCATGGATTCAAAAGTCATGATTGTATAAAAAATACTCAAAAACTTGGCTAAAGAGAAGGATAATTTAAAAAAGTTACATACATAACTTAAACATTTTACTCTTATTTATAATGTAAGTGGATATTCATTTGTCAATCTTCTATCATAAAGCAAAATTCTTGAAGTATGAGTTTGCTGATTGAAGTACCATTTGTCTTCCTTGTATAAAATTCACCCATTGTGAATTTATCTACAATTTTCAATTTTTTGAACAAGATATTAAAGACATTCTGTAGAGAAATTTGAGAATAGAATCCTTCCAACATTCTTTCTTTTTCTCCAGTCCTTTAAAAGTTGTTACACCCAGACTCGATTCAATTCTAGTAGTTTTAAGGGACTTGCCTTTATTTTGAAACTTTCCAAAAGCATTCAGCTGAGATTTCATATAAACAACTCTTTTTTTACCCTCATAGTTATCAGTTTATAGAACATTCAACTAAATTACATAATTACAAAAACAAGTCCAACTGGCATTAATAATATGGAGACAAACTTAATTGAGTCTTGTTAAAATATAACTCAATTGGTATAATCCCTGTCATTAAGTAGGGTGTGTGTGTGTGTGTACTGATCACGAGGGTCAACAGACTTTTGGCATCAGTCAGTGTATTTTTTGGAGGGCCCCGGGAAGCCTCAGTTAATTAGCAATTGGGCGTATGAGTTGAAGATAGTTATAAGAGCTTCTTCCATTACTTTAACTTTCTGTACTCATTTTGAAATTTCAATCTTCTTAGATGATGGTTTGGCCATGATGGATCATTGGCCACTAAAGTGTTTCCATACAATGGTGATGTTTCACAGAGGAAGGTAGGAATCTAGCACAGTGTATGGCATATGATAGATGTCTGACCATTATTAGTTGAATTTTAAATCACGGTGTCTTTTGAAGACTAACGAGAAAGTTAAGATAGCCTCAGGAACTGTCTTTGGGATAGTCTATGATGGAAAAGGAAAGTGCTCCTTTCCTTAGGATCCTTTGGCTATTTAGGTACAAACTTTACTTGCATCTCTTTCTGAGACAGAGGGAGAGTTGGGAATTGTCCAAAAAAGAGGGTCCAGTATGCTTGTAGCCCTGATTCTTGTCCTAGCCGAACATTGGAGAGATGGGACAGTTTTCTTTGCATCTCAGTGAAAGACCCAAGGAGACTTTTATCCATTGCTATGGCTTAAGAGGCAAACAGCTGTCATCAGGAAAGTATTCCTGGACCCAGAAAATATTTAGTGCCATGCGTTAGATATCTGATTTAGCTCCTGCATAATCATGAGATGACATCAACTCATTGATGTCTCTGGTGGCTTGGGAGCCCAGAGGAGTGGGCTCCCTGAGATCCTTTCAGAGGGTCTATGAAATAAAAATTATTTTCATAATGATAGTAAGATGTTATTTGCCTTTTTCACTCTTATTTTTTTCATAGGTATGCAGTGGAGTTTTTCTAAAGACTAAATGATGTATGATATTGCAACAGAATGAATGCAGAAGCAGTTGGGATAATCCAGTTGTCATCTATTAAGCCAAACATTAAAGAGATTTGCAAAAATGCAAAACAATGTTATTCTCTCACTATTTTTTTGTTGTTTGGGGAAAATATAGGTTTTTTTTTTTTTAAATAAAGTATGCTATTTTTAGTAACAAGTTTATTGTTATTTCTTTTTTCACTTTTTATTATTGTTATTTCTAAATGAGTAAATCGGTATTTTTTGAAAAAGATTTCATCCATTTATCTACTTGAGAGAGAGAGAGCATGAGCAGGGGGAAGGACAGAGGGAGAGGGACAAGCAGACTCCTCATTCAGCGGGGAGTCTGATCCAGGGCTGGATCCCAGGACCTTGAGATCATGAACCAAGCCTAAGTCAGATGCTTTACCAATTGAGCCATCCAGGTGCCCCTGAGTGAATCAGTATTTCAAATTTTTCTCTTTTACTTTCAAATATGGTAAACATTGAAAAATATCACCCATTTGAACAAAAAGCTTTGGGGGTCCTGGATAATTTTTGAAGTATAAAGAGGTCCTGTGATCAGAAGTTTTGAGAACCAATGATGTAGAAGAAGAGAGACTGGACCAAACCCTGGGAAATGGTAGTGTCAAGAGATGTCGAATTTCTAATTGTCAACTAGCATTTAACAGATCGTATCATTATGGATGCTTGATTCCAAATACTTTTGAAGGAGAATAAATTCTTAGAGCACTTAAAAATTTTGCCTCAAACCTTTTAAGTGAAACCAGACACAATACAGAATAATTAACAAACAGGGGAAAAAAAAAAAACCCAGACAAATGTTTCTACAGAATTCTAGCAGGAGAGGAATTGATGTGAAGTGAATAAATTTTCATGCCTGTGTAATGACACAGTCTTTTACAATGTGGAAAAAGTTTAAATTTAGGGAGATTTAAAAGCTTCTAAAAATTTTCTATTTTTATTTTAGAAATTGCACTCTAGCTAAATTAACTAATACGTTGTTAATCTTCTTTATTAATATTTTTCTCTATTATATGTACCAGCAGTTATAAGGTGTTGTTTTAACTGCTGTGAGAAAGAGGTAGCTGCTCAGATACTGAGCCAATGTAGTGATCATTTAAAAAAGATACTTGGATTCTCAAAATAGTGGGGATAATTTTATATGGAGATTGATAGTATGTTTGACTACAATCTTTTAGTAGCATGAGTTATATGCCATGATTCATCTTTGTGAGTCATGATTAACAACATGACCTCTTTGTACATGTTGAGTTTTTGAGGATTGGGTAACAATAGGTGATATACTGCAGTGGTATCATTAAGATTCTAGAGCTCTTACAAAGGCAAGTCTTTGGAATAACATTTCATTAATTACCCATGTAGTTTTCAATCAGCAACTAACCCCTATTATTCTGTAAGTTCATCCGTGAGTGTGCTTTTCTTAAAATAACATTTATCATTTTTTCACATTACAAAAGGAATATGTATTCATTGTAGAAATTATAGTAAATATGGAGATGCTAAAAGAATTAAATAAGTATCCCAGGCACATCCTTCTCTTGAAGATAACTCTATTAACATTTGGGTACATCTCCTTCTAGTCAGATCTGACATATACATATATGTTTTTCTTTTACAAAAGTGGAACCATACTGTACATACCGTTTTATAAATAGCTTCCCCCTAGCAGTATGTCATTAACATTTTTTTCAAGTGTACATTTTGTTAGTATTCACATTATCTAAAGTTCCCCAGATATTTTTATTGCTATTATTTACGATTATGAGAATGTATATATCATGCTGTTTTGAAGGTTGTATCACAAACAAGGATTCTTGTTTGCAAACAACAGAAACTGATTCTGGCTAAATTTCATAGAAAAGGAGTTTACTGGAAACATTGGCAGCTCCCAGGATGGAGGGGAAGATGGGCCAACCAGGCTCAGAACATGGAAAACAGATGCCTACTCCAGTGAAACATTAGCGATTTCTATCTAAATACGTGTACCTACCTGTTTGACTCTACAGAATCTATTCCATTTGCCTAGATTAGAACCAAGGGAGAATAGATATGGGCTGGTTGTCAAAATGGTAAAAGAGGAAGAACTCAGACACTGACATAAATGGGAAGGACTCCTGCAGCTCTGAACAAGAGGGGTTATTATATAATGAGACCAGGAGACTCAAGAGCCCCCAGCTTGCTGCCTTGTGAGTCAGGTGAAGACAAGCAGGTCTTTGTTTCTCACTTACTGCCATTGATGGAGCACACACTTTATTGTTCTTTATTTGAGTGATAGGAGTAGCCACAGTGGGCTGCCCCCGAGGGGGCTTGTGAGAGTCAGCTGGAAACAGGGCTGGACAACCTGAAAGTGAAGCGCTCAAAGTCGGTGGCAATGTGGAAAAGCAGAGGAGGTGAACCTGGGATGTGAAGAATCTTAAGATTTAAGGCTGTGCTATATCAGAGTAGCAAATTAAGTCCTTTCATCCCCCCATTCCCCTTCCCTAAGTTGCTAAGTCTGAGACCATGTGTTAGCCTGACTGATAAAACAGCTTGAAACTAGGCCATTTGAAATATAGATGAATTCTTGAGGATAGGTGAGAAAATATGCCATTTTGAAAAGCTGTCTTCTACTGAAATCATTGCATAATGGCATTCGGCAGCATTAGAAACGACATGGAGAAGAAATAGTGCTTTGAGAATAGAATTTCTCTTAGCTTTCTTTAGAGTGCTGACGAGTTCTTCCAGAGAAATATACTCTTGGTTGACTGATTAAAGCTGGATCTCCAACAACTGTTCTAACTGGGCGAGGCTGTCCTCCATACAGCACTGGACTGACTCTTAGTGGTGACAAAACATATTAGTCTTTGTCCTCCTTCATTCCCTTCCCTCACCTCATCCCCCCAAAAGAAGGAGCCCTTTAGTGATGTTTAATTTTTTTAAAAAAAGATTTATTTACTTATTTTGAGAGAGAGAGAGAATGAGGTGTGAGTACCTTCACTTACTAAGAACTTACTAGTTCCACTTACATTACACATAACTTCTCAGTTTGTTCTCCCAACCACTTTGTAAGTGGGTATTGGTATTTCCGTGTTTCAGAGGAGTTAACTGAAACTCAGAGAGGGTGAGATTTGCTCATGACCACAGATGCTAAATAAAAGAAACTGGATGCAAATTGTGGTTTCTTCCCCTTTCAACTGTTTTCACCTAACAGTTGAGGGCAGGTGAAGGACAGGTGAAGGACATTGCATTTGGTGGGGAGAGGAGAGAAAAAGACACAAGACTATTTTATGACATTTGTAATTGACATTTGGCGATGTTCACACCTGCATTTGTAGTTGATCACAATATAACAGCTAATATAAAATTACATAAATGTAAAGAACTGATTATTAACTGAATTTATTTAACAGCATGGTTACTAACCACTAATAATATGAAATCTGTATTTGTGACTCACATATCCATGCTCTTTATATTATCAGAAGCATTTTATAATTCATTCCAATATCTGATAATTTTTGTAATGGCCATATCTGTTTATCTATCTATCTTCTATCTATCATCCATTCATCCAGCTTTCCTTATTTGTATAGCACATAGGTAAATATATATGTATTTACACACATGCACACTCAAAAAAAGTTTTTTTCTTTTTTTATGTTTTTATTTAAATTCCAGTTAGTTAACATACATTGTAGTATTAATTTCAGGTGTACAATATAGTGATTCACCACTTCTATACATCACCCAGAGCTCATCACAAGTGCACTCCTTATCCCCATCATCTATTACATCCATCCCCCCACGTCCCTCCCCTCTGGTAACCATCAGTTTGTTCTCTATAGTTAAGAGTCTGTTTCTTGGTTTGCCCCTCTCTCTTTCTCTCTTTTCCTTTGCTCATTTGTTTTATTTCTTAAATTCCACATAGGAGTGAAATCATATGGTATTTGTCTTTCTCTGACTTATTTTGCTTAGCATAATACTCTCTAGTTCTATCCATGTCGTTGCAAATGGCAAAATTTCATTCTTATTTATGGCTCAATAATATTCCATTGTATACATATACCACTTCTTCTTTATCCATTCATCAGTTGGTGGACACTTGGGCTTTTTCCATAGTTAGGCTATTGTAGATACTGCTGCTATAAACATCAGGGTGCACGTATCTCTTTGAATTTGTATTTTTGTATTCTTTGGGTAAATTAGTAGTGCAATTGCTGGATAGTAGGGTGGTTCTATTTTTAACTTCTTGAGGAAACTCCATACTCTTTTCCAGAGTGGCTGCACCAGTTTGCGTTCCCCCAACAGTGTAAGAGGGTACCCCTTTCTCCGCATCCTTGCCAAGACCTGTTGTTTCTTGTGTTGTTGATTTTAGTCATTCTGACGGGTGTGAGGTGATACCTCATTGTAGTTTTGATTTGTATTTCCCTGATGATGAGTGATGTTGAGCATCTTTTCATGTGTATGTTGGCCATCTGTATGTTTTCTTTGGAAATGTCTGTTCATGTTTTCTGCCCATTTTTTAATTGGATTATTTGTCTTTTGGGTGTTGAGTTTTACAAGTTCTTTATATTATTTTGGATACTAACCCTTTATCAGATGTGTTATTTGCAAATATCTCTCATAGGTTGCCTTTTAGTTTTGTTGATTGTTTGCTTTACTGTGCAGATTTTTATTTTGATGAATTCTTAATAGTTTATTTTTGCTTTTGTTTCCCTTGCCTCAGGAGGCCTATCTAGTCAGAAGTTGCTATAGCCAATGTCAAAGAAGTTACTGCCTATGTTCTTCTCTAGGATTTTGATGGTTTCATATCTCACATTTATGTCTTTAATCATTTTGAATTTATTTTTGTGTATGGTGTAAGAAAGTGGTCCAATTTCATTCTCTTGCATGTTGCTGTCCAGTTTTCCCGTTATTTGTTGAAGAGATTGTCTTTTTCCCATTGCATATTCTTTTCTGCTTTGTCAAAGATTAATTGACCATATAGTTGTGGGTTCATTTCTGGCTTTTCTATTCTGTTCTATTGATCCATGTATCTATTTTTGTGCCAGTACCATACTGTTTTGATTACCACAGCTTTGTAATATAGCTTGAAGTCTGGAATTGTGATGCTTCCAGCTTTGTTTTTCTTTTACAAGGTTGCTTTGGCTATTTGGGGTCTTTCGTGGTTCCATACAAATTTTAGGATTGTTTGTTCTAACTCTGAAAAATATTGTTGGTATTCAAAAAAAGATTTTAATTCTTGGGACATCTTTAAGTTTTTACATTATTTAAAACAATATACAGTAATAACATTTTCTGATTATAAAAATAATCTTTGCTAATTGAAGAAAAGTTTGAAAGTGTGATGAAAATAAAAATCACCCAAATCTTATAAACCAGTGGAAACCACTGTTAGCAGTTTATTGTATTTTCCTATATTCTAAAATGTATATGTACAGAGAAAAACCTTCTGTTTTGAAACACTTACAGATTCACAAGAAGTTACAAAAATAGTGCAGAGCTGTCCTGTGTGTAGTTACCCAGTTACACTCAATGGTTATAACTTACAGAATTAGAGAACAATACCAAAACTCAAGGGGGCACCTACCTGGGTGGCTCAGTCAGTTAAGCATCTGACTCTTGGTTTTAGCTCAGGTATTGATCTCAGGGTTGTGAGTTCAAGCCCCACACTGGGCTCCACACTGGGTGTGGAGCCAACTTACAAACAAACAAACAAACAAACAATATCAAAATCCAGGGAATTGACATTGGTAATTGTACGTGTATAGTTCTATCATTTTCATCACATATTCATGTAATTACTGCCACAGTAAAAATTGTATATGTACATTTAAAAAATTGAGATCATTGTGTTTAATATGCTTTATAACTTTTTCTCCATTTAACAATGTACTACATTGAAGATTTTTTTTTTTAAAGATTTTATTTATTTATTTATTTGTCAGAGAGAGAGAGAACACAAGCAGGGGGAGCAGCAGAGGCAGAGGGAGAAGCAGGTTCCCCACTGAGCAAGGAGCCTGATGCGGGACTCGATCCCAGGACTCTGGGATCATGACCTGAGCTGAAGGCAGATGCTTAATGGACTGAGCCACCCAGGTGTCCCTGAAGATATTTTTCAATGTAATTAATACCTCTCCTATAATGATAACATTTTTGTCTGTCTAGTTTTCCTTTGTATAGACACACATTCATGTGCATCTTGGATAATTTCTTTATAGTAAGTAGAATTGTGTGGACAATGGCTATGAATATTTTAAAAGTATTTGCGGCATACTACTGAATTACCTCTTGAAATATTGTATCAGTTTATACTCATGTGAGCAAAATGATGAAGCCCATTAACCAGTGACTTGGTCAACATAGGTTTTAGCATTAAAAGAAATCAATACCTGGAGCATCTGGGTGGTTCAGTCAGTTGAGTGTTCGACTCTTGATCTTGGCTCAGGTCATGATCTCAGGGTCATGGAATCGAGCTTCGTGATGTACTCTGTGTTCAGCACAGAGTCTGCTTGTCCCTCTCCCTCTGCTCCTCCCCCTGCTTGTGCACGCACTCTCGCTCTCAAAATAAATAAATCTTTTTAAAAAAAGAAATAAATACTTATTTGATAGGTGAAAGTGTTGTTATTTTATTGTACATTAGTTTGCATATATGTGATTTCTTTTGAAGTTGAATATTTTTTATGTTTATTAAACACTTCTATATCTTTCCTATAAATTCTTTATTCCTATACTTAAGCCAAATTTTTCTATGGGGGATTCTTTCCTTTCTATATTTCTAAGTGTCATTTCTATGTGAAAGATATTATCCCACCATCCTATATGTAGTAACTTTTTGTATGTTTGTTTCAGTTTGTTGTTGGGTTTTATATTGTTTACAATGATTTTGCTGTACAGAAGTTAAGGACTTTCGTGTTATCAAAACTATCAATCTTTCTTTAGTAGTTTCTGCTTTTGGAGAGTCCTTTTCTACCTTGAAATAATTAAGTTATATTTTCTTTTTGTTCTTTAAGGATTTCTTTTTTTTTATATTAAACTCTTTAAACCATCTGCCATCTATTTTAGTGTATAGTATAAACTAAGTATCTAGTTAATTTTTATTCTAAATTGTTAGCTATCTCAGCAACAGCTTTTAAAGTCCTTTTCATTAACCTGAAACGTCTCACTTATATATTAAAATCCTATGTACAGTACATTAAAGATAGAAAGTGGGTTTTTTAAATTAAGATATAGTTGACATGCAACGCTACATAGTTTCAGGTATACAACATAGTGATTCAAGGAGTCTGCATTTTATGCTATGTTCACAAAGGTAGCTACCATCTGTCATTATACAACACTATTACAATATCATTGACTATGTTCCCTATGCTGTGCCTTTTATCTCTATGACTTATTCATTCCATAACTGGAAGCCTGTATCTCTTGCTCCCCTTTACCCATTTTGCCCATCCCTGTCTGGCACCCACCAGTTGGTTCTTTGTATGAGTCTGTTTCTGTCTTTTTTGTTTGCTTGTTCATTTTCTTTTTCAGATTCTGCATTTAAGTGAAATCATATAGTACTTGTCTAGGGTAGAAAATGGATTTAAACTCTTATGAATTCATTTCATTTACCCACTTATTCATTCTTGCATTCACTCATTCCATAGACATTCATTTAGTACCCATGGTGTGTTTTAGTGGTAGCAGTTAAAGTGGTGGGCAGGGTACTTGTCATTATAGGATTTTCTTTTATGATTGGGTTTGCGAAGGGAAGAGATTATAACAAATTAGTAAAAAATTATGAAAGTTTTAGAAGTTCTGTGAGAAAGAGAAAATATGACTGTTTCTCATGACCTCACACTCTAGTACACACTCATACCATCATCTCTTGCTTCCGGCACACGACCCCTGGTAAACTCCGTTAGTTTATGGGTCACCTTGCTTATATGTCACTTCTCAGTGTCCCTGAGCACCTGATGGAAAGAAGTAGACTGCTCCTCTCCACTTCTACTTTTGCACTGCCTGTCTCCTTCTTTGTTTCTTCCACAGTACATGTTGCTTTTGACATGCCATATGTGCTGTGGGTTATTATTTATCATCTGTCTCACCCTACTAGAAGTAAACTCCACCAGGACAGGGATTTTGTTTTCTTTATGCATATGCCCAGCACTCAAAATGGTGCCTGGCATAAAGCAAGCATTTAATAAATGTGTATTAAGTAAATGGGGCTGGGAACTACTTAGTGACATTTCAGCTGAGTTCTGAATAAAAGGCCTTCTCTGGAAAGATCTGGGGAAAGATTATTTCATGCAGATACATTAAAAAAAAAGGATTTTTATATAAAAGCTTTTCTAAGCACTTTCCAAAAATTATTTCATTTAATCCTCTAATGATCCTATGATGTCCGTTTAGTTCTTATTCCCATTATGCAGATGTGGAAATGAGGCACAGGGAAAGTGAATAACTCAGCCAAAGTCACACACCTATCTAAACACAGGCAGGAAGCCAGGCAATATGAGGCCAATCTTTACATTTATCCACTATGCCTTGCTGTCTTCCCAGGAATAGCAAGTGCAAAGACCCTGAGGCTGGAACAAACCTGAAATTTTTGGAAGGACAGCAAGAAAATCAGTGTGGCTCGTGTTTATTTAGGGATGAGGAACACAATATGAATCGAGTTCAGAGAAGTAGGTGAAGGGCAGAACGTAGAAGGCCTCACAGACCGGGGTAAAGAGTGAGATAAAGATTATTCTTATTGCTGGAGGCTTGTAACAGTGCAATGATGTGATCTAATTCACAGTTTAAAAAATTTGCTCTGGATCCTGAATGGAGAAGGATGTTCATGAAAAACAAAACAAAAAAATCCTCATGAACAGTTTGTTAATTCTGTTACCCCTGGATATTAATATTTTAAAGTTATATTAGTTTACAAATTACTTTCTTGAATATCTTTGAGTCTTTGTTATATTAGCAGATGGAATGAATATCTTTATATTTTTATTTTGTTTTGTTATTTTTGGCACAGTGAACTTTAATTCATGAAAATTAAGATGATGCAACATTAGAATTTTTGAGAAGATGAACAGAAAAACATAATAACATGTACCGATGTCAAACTGCAACGAGTTCATAGTATCCTGGCTCATTTTCTAAAATTCAATCATTTTTTTAAAAAACAGCTTTGTTGAGGCACAATTTACATAGCATAAATTTCATCCAGTTTAAGTGAATAATTCAATGATTTTTGGTATATTTACAGGATTTTGCATTCATCACATTCTCATTTTAGAACATTCCCATCACCCCAGTAAGAAACTTTGTGTCTAGGGACGCTTGGGTGCTAGGTCGGTTAGGCATCTGCCTTCGGCTCGGGTCATGATCCTAGGGTCTTGGGATCGAGTCCTGCATCGGGGTCCTTGCTGGGCGGGGAACTTGCTTCTCCCTCTGACTGCAGCTCCCCCTGCTTGTACTCTCCCTCTCTCTCTTTCTCTGACAAATGAATAAATAAAATCTTTAAAAAAAAAAAAAAGAAACTTTGTGCCCATCATCAGTCACAGTGATAGGCATCCATGAATCTACTTTCTGTCCATAAACTTTCCTTTTCTGGACATTTCATATAAATGGAATCATACAGTATATGATCTCTCATGTCTGGCTTCTTTTACTTAGCATAATGTTTTTGAGGTTCATCCATGTTTTAGTATGTGTCAGTACCTCATTGCTTTTTGTTGGTGAATAATATTCCATTGTATGGATATACCACATTTTATTAATCATCAGTTGGTGGATGGGTTATTTCCAGTTTTGACTATTATAAGAAAAAACTGCTTTAGATATTCCTTTCCAAGTCTTTGTGTAGAGACATGTTTCATGGGTGTAGATTTCTTTTGGAAGGAGTGGAATTGCTGGGTTTTTGGTAAATCTGTGTTTAACATTAATTTTCAAAGTTTTTAAATAAAACCAGAATAACCTGCATCATGGTTTTGTTTTGATAAATTGCCATCCCCAAATAATTTAGATTATTTTGCTATTAAATACAAATTTGTAAAACTAGCTTTTGGTATGTACTTGAAATTTTAAGTTCTTTAATAAAGAATGTCTTTGCATTTCAATAATGTTTCAAATATTGAGAAATAATTTCTCTATGCTCAGATTTTTTTCTTGGTGCTCAATTTGTGATTTGATTAAAAAGGTCTTTAAAATGAAGATGCTCTCTAAGTTATCATTTCAGAACATATAACATATGGAGTTATTTCTGTCTTTAAAATAATCTTCATGGAACAAGAGGTTTGCAAATCACAGAGTGAATATCCTTCTTTGTTTAGCTGCTGACATTTTAAATTCAATTTAGCAGTGGCCTTATATTTTTAAAGTTAATGAAATGGATTTCAGGTTCAGTTAACAGTAATTTAAGATGACAATTAAATCATTAGAGAAGCTAATTATTAAATGGAAAGCTCACTGTAATACTCAAGCTCATAAAGAAATAAAATCTTATGTCCAAGTGCTATGCAGACTGTGAACTGGTTGATGGGTAGTTCTTTCAACAAAGCAGCACTGTAGCAAGGTTGACACACGACAGTCCTCTACATGGTATTATTTCCAGCAAGCTGAACTTTAATATTTAAGTTCATGTCTACTCATGATTTTATTTAGCTAAGTGACATAGGGTATGAAACATTGTTTCACAGCATCTCAAGCAGTGTTTCTAAATACTATAAATATAGCCACTATGTTTGCCCTGTTCATCTCAAACTCATATGACAAGTGTAGTAATTGCTGTGTTTATTATAATAAAAATAAAATTAGAATGATGTTGCTAGGAATGCTTTTATACTTTTATTTTGGTAAGCGAGAGCATGCATATACCTGGGGCAAAATTGGTGAAGAATGAGGAATGCTATGTTTGACTTTGATAGATGCGGCCATTCCATTTCCTTAAGTGATTAAACCTCTTAATACTGTTTGAGAGTATCTGTTGCTCTATCTTAATTTAATAGGTAGAACTGAAGACAACACAAGTTCATTGACAGTGAAGTGAATGACTAAGTGGTGATACGTACACAGTGGAATACTATACAACAAAGAAAACAAACTATAAAGTTCAGGTAACAACCTGCTTGAATCTCAAGGGCATAATGTTAAATGAATAAAGCAAGACACAAGGTTAAACAAACTATACAATCTCTATTTTTACAAAGTTAAAGACAAAATTAAGCTGTGGTGTTAGAAGTCAGGATAGTGGTTAATTTGGGGAGTAAAGACGCTAGTGATGGAAAAGGGGCAGAAGGGAGTTTTCTGAGTGCTCTTATATTTTGCTTCTTGACCTGGATTTATCCACTTTGTGATATTTCTTTGAGCTGTACACTTATTATCTACACACCTTTGTGTATGTATATTAAACTTCAATAGAAAGTAAAAGACAAGTAGGTATTAAACTTAGAAAAACATTAATTTTAAGTCCTCTTGATTTTAATTGTAACATTGATTTGAACTTAAGCAGAATCATAGAAGCAAAATTTATTCAAAAAGCTCTCATGCTAAGAGATTCCTTGATATATGCTATCCCAAAGAGTATTTTTTGCCCTTTATTTTTGTGATTTTTTTAAAGATTGTCTTTGTAGTTTTGTTCCTTTTTAACATCTTTAAAATTCTCCTAGTATTACAGTACATTTTTTAAAAAGTTTTTAAAGTTAACATATAGTGTTTTTAAAGTTAACAGACAGTGTAATATTAGTTTCAGGTGTACAATATTGTGATTCAACACTTCCATACATCACCCAGTGCTCATCACAAGTGCAGTCCTGAACTCCCATCACCTACTTCACCCATCCCCCACCCCTCTACCCTCTGGTACCCAGAGGGATAATACATTTTAATTTCTGACAATAATCTTACTCTTGTGATTCTTTTATTTCAAAACAAATTTAATTGTTTCATCATATAATTATTTTGTAAACCCCCCCAAACAACTAGGATTTTTATTTTGATTACTTTTACTTTATAAATGAGCTTTGGAGGAACTTACATTTTTACAGATTGTTTTCCTCCAGGTTTATCTATGATGTCTCTCCATTTATTTAAGTCTTCTCTTGTGCCATTTAGTAACTTTTTCTTTTTAAAACTCAATTGTAATCACATGGTTAAAATATGAATACATTCTTGTTAAACAATTAAAACAAATAAAACAAATAAATTATAATCCCAAATTCAGATATATCACTTTCCCTCCATAGGGCTAGTCACAGTTATCTATTAAGTGTACCCCTCCACACTTTTGTATGCATCTACATACATTTAAATATACCCAGAGAAGACATATGGTATCATGCCACAGTATTTTGGTCTATCTGAATTGTATCATGTAATCCACGTTTGTGTGTGTGTATTTTGCTTTTCATTTTTCTCTCCCAACAATATGGCTTACTAAGAGCTTTTTCCATACTAGAACATTAGAATTCCCTCATTCTTGTAAATTGCTGATTTGTATTCAATAGAATGAATGTACTATGGATTATTTATACATTCTCTCTCTCTTTTTTTAGATTTATTTAACTGAGAGAGAACATGAATGGGGGGAGCGGCAGAGAGAGAGAGGGAGAGAGAATCCTCAAGCAGACTCCCTGCTGAGGGCGGAGCCTGTCTTAGGGCTCAATCCTGGGATCCTGAGATCATGACCTGAGCTGAAATCAAGAGCTGGTTGCTCAACTGACTGAACCACCCCGGCACTCCTATTTATACATTCTCTTAATGGTTATGTAGATTGTTTCAATTTTTTATGCTTATAAGCAATGCTAAACCACAGCCTATCCATATCTCCTTGTACACACTTAGAAGTTTTTCTCTAAGGTAGATTTGGAGAGGTGGAATTGGTCAAAGCATATGCACATATAAAAGTTTGATTAAAACTGTCTAATCCTTCTCTACAAATATTTTTTTCCAATTGGCATGGTCACTAGGAATTTATAAAAAATTCATTTCTACCCTCTCATCAACACTTCATATATTAAACACCATGGGAGATGGTAAAAATAAATGATTACTGCTCTTGTGAAATTTACATTCAGTGTGATCAAGTATAAAAATAGGTGTAATAAGGCAATAAAAATAATGCATTAAAGGTAGTTGAACTTGTGGAAATAATAGCCGAAGTGCTTGGCAATGGGAAAAGGTGCTGTGTTATCTTCAAGATGCCCTTAGTGAATTCTTCCCAGCCAAAAGGGTAAGCTCAGAAACTCAATTTGGACCCACTGAATGGACTCATTTTTCAGGAATAGATTCACAATAACCAAACTCACAGAGCCTGAAGTAATAAACCAATTTATTAATGCACAGGAAGATAAGAAGTGCCAAAGGATTCAGACATGTCCTCCAACTGTCACCTTCTGTCCATGAATACTCCACACAGAGAGCCAAATTATCATTTGAATGTCAGCTAACCCAGTATTTTAGAAAATATATGCACATGACAGTCCATTTGGCATATACTTTCTGTGAAGCCTTTTAACTTGGAAAACCAGTTTATAATCTTGCTCATTGATCATGGAAGGAGAAAGAGGAGAGAGAGAGTGGAGTTAGGTGTGGGAAACACCATCTCTGCAATGTGGGAGATACCTGCCCCTGGTCAGATAGATGTCTCCTAGGCAAAGACATATTCTCCCTTGGACACTGCTGGGATGGCCCAGCCAATATATGCCTCTGGTGTTCTTTCTTCTCTGAGCTCGCAAGGATGGACAGCCCTCTGTCTGATGGGTACATTATATTCCATTACAATCAAGCATTATTCTCTAAGAGCAATCCATGTTATTTAATCCTAATAATAAAATCAATAATTATAGTAGTAGTGTTTATTTAGGGCTTATGATGTGCTAGGCACAGTTTCAAGTGCTTTAAATACATTGACTCATTTAATCCTCTTTAAAGTGTCTTTCTCTATCTCCATCTTTGTCCCTGCTGTATTGGTTTGACAGCTCATCTATCTGAGGAAGCAAACATTTATTTTAGTTACATATTCTTGGAGTGGCCCTCAGTATAAGCACAATATATGGAAACACAATTAAAATACACCAGGAACTCTAAGTAGAAGTGATTCATTTTGATTAGGTCAATAAGGGAAACTTCCCATGGAGGAGGAGAAGGGGCTTTAAAACATGAGTAGAATTTTTATGGACGGAAATAGAAAATTCCCCACTCTAAAAAAAAAAAATGACTGTTTTCCTGCTTAAAAGGTTAAGCTTCATTTAACTGGAAAGTTTGCTTCCATGAAATACCTAATTCCTCAATAATGCCTGACACATAAAATGTATTTTATAAAAAATTTGCTATTGAGGGTAGGGGTAAGGAGAGAATATGGATATTTTCCTGTAAAATTCATATTGTCTGATTAAATTACATGGAAATAAAACAAAACCGTCATTGGCCTTTTCTTTCTAATTGTGTTTCTCACACACTTATACAGTTTATATCTTAATGAAAATGAGGCTCAAGAGATGCTTTTAAAGTCCAGGAGGGTAAATTAGAATGCATTCCCCTTGATTGCAGCATTTGCTATTTTAGAGGGAAAAAGCATCAGTGGTCACTTATGAATTGTGATTCTGACCTACATTGCAGAGCTAGCACATTTCCCTGGGAAACTGATCAATAACACACTGTTAAAAAAGGACCTTGCTAACAGCCTTTCCTTAGAAAAGCTAAGGTTGACAGTCCAGGAAACAATTTGTTCAATTTCATCTACTCTCCTGGAAGTCCCAGCAGGTAAAATTGCTCCCTATTTCATAGTCACAAAAGCATTTCACTTAAAATAATAATGTTGATGTTGATTGCATTTTTAATATAAAAGTTATAAATAGGGACTTCTGGGTAATTATGGTAGCAGGCTCGCTGTGTCTGACACTCTTTCTCCCAGCTTCTGGTACAGTACACTGGAAAGATGCACAGGGAAGACTGAAACAGGCAGCAGAGGAGGAAACTAAAGGAAAGGCAGTGAGTCAAACTTTGCATGAAATCTCTGCTAACTATCATCAATGGAGAAGAATTGAGATTCTTATTTTTGGACTATGTACCACCCGTCCACTTTTTATATCAGAACAGAATAAAGAACCTCAAGGTTGATAGGAAGAGATAGTAAGTCAACCCCTTTGTAAAGGCAGCCATCCCCTCAATCAGGATTTCCCAACCTTGGCCTTATTGACATTTGGGACCAGATAATTCTCTGTTGTGGGGGGTTGTTCTGTGTAATGTGGGTTGTTCAGCAGCATTCTGGTTTCTACCCACTAGATGGTAATAGCTCTTCCTCATCCCTGGTTGTGATAACCAAAAATGTCTCCAGACATTGCCAAATTCCATGAGGGACAAAATGGTACAGGTTGAGAATCACGACATAGATGACTACATTAGCTAGAGCCTCGAGTTTCTCTGTCCCACCTCCCTTTTGTCTGTTTTCACTTTTTATGACAGGAAGTCAAGGGGGAGCAGATTGCAGTGCCCTGAAACCTGAGGCATCTTGTCCCTAAAAAAATTTTAAGAAACTCATTTGGATCAAAATTCATCTGTGGTACTAGAAGTTGTAATGGTTCCCTTTAAAGGAGGGGATGTTATCAGGGGGGATGCAGAAGAGGCTTCTCCAGTGACAGAAGTGTTCCATATCTTGATCTAGGTCGTGGTTGTACATCTGACAGAATTCACTGAGCCCAACTGTTGAGCTGAGTACAATTACTGTATTTAAGTTATACCTCAACAATCAAAAACAAGGCTCAGGGGAAAGAAACCCGACTTATACATAAGGCATATCAAAAGGAAAAGGACAAGGACCATTCCTTTGAAGCTTGATAGGGAGAGTGAACCTCTGAAAATGAAAAGATGTGAACCTTTTAGAATGCATGTGCTTGCATCAAAGAGCTCTGCATGGGGAGGCTAATAGATTTCCACATCATCCGTGCTGGTGGCCCTCTATCATCCCTCTGAAGCAAAGGGAAAATTAGAATTAAAAGCTGGGGCTGTAATTCAACCTGTTGCCATAATCTTGGAGACATTTCAGCAAACTACAAAGATAATGGATTAGTTTAAAAAATGCAATGGATTAGTCCATCTGAGCTGTGCCAACAGAAGCAGAGTGCACATGCCCAGAAAGTCAAGAAGGAGAAGCTCCCTATCAGCCACTCACCTGTCTCCTTGAATGCAAGCACTGTACTAACCAGTATTCTATGCAGGTCTTCTACTGCACAGGTGCTGTTTTCTAAGGCCGAGAGTTCTCTGTTGCCCGTCTCCGGGTGACACTAATGCTTTTACATCCACATCTAGAGAGCAGTGTCCTAGAAAATGCTGGGGCTAGAGTAGAGTGCCAGGGGCCAGCCATGGCTTATTGGTTTGGGGAGTAGAGTTCACACAAGTAAAGCATTGTGTTCAGAGTAATTACTGTGAACAGGAAGAATATATTGAGCAAAGCTCGACATGAGTGTAGAGCAGTTAGAATTCTAGAATGGTCAGTGTAATAGTTGCAGATCTGACACCTCAAAACATTTAGTGTGCTGTGTGTAATTAATGTTAGATCTTCAGTATGTCCGCAATGGTCCATTTGTCCAGGCCAATGAGGTCTGTGCTTTTTTTTTTTTTTTTTTCCTTTTCTCTGGCATCTCTTCCAGGAGTAGATGGACTCTAGTATGTTTAGGAGGCAAAGAGGTCTGAGAACACACACGGCTGGGCTTTGGTATGTGCATAGGGCTTGTGCATGTCACTTTAGGACATGAGTTTCCACTGGCCCAGGACTGTTCCTCTGGCTTGTCTGTTCAGTTTCTTTAATAGCTACCTCCTCTTCTAAAGAAGGGGGAATCACTCTTGCCTTGCCCTCTCCTAGCTCTTAGCTGCTCCTCACCAGGGATATTCTACAGAGATGAGACAGACTGGTTGTACCTTGCCCAAACCCCAGCCTGGGACCCAGGAGACCGGGGCAGCAGGAGACCTTTTCCTTTGGCCCTTTCCCAGTGTCACTCTCACCTAGCACTGTCACGGATTAAGGGACTCCCCATCAGTGGCCTCAATGTACTTCTCTTCCAACCTCCCCGCTTTGTATAGTAAGAGCCATTATTCGTTGATTCACTTATTTATTAGTTCATGCATTCATTTAGCAAGCATTTATTGTTTATTATTTGGCATCAACTGTATTCCAGGCATTACTTTCTGGGTGAGGACTATAGCAGTATATGAGACAGACAAGATCCTTATTCTCTTGGAGCTTATTTCCTAGTGGACAAAGCAGACTGCGAATAAACAATCAAACAAGCATATATTAGGAGGTGGTAAATGCTATGACATAAATAAGACCAGGACATGTGATACTGACTGCGGTGAGGTGTGCGGTACTTAGAAGATGCAGTTTTGTCCCTACACAAATGAGAATGTCAAAGACTTAGAGAAATCTTAAAATACCCCCAAGGTTATTAACTGCGGTGGATACTTGATAGCCTATTGGCATCCATTTTCTTCTGTTCCTTCCTAAACAAACCACTTCCCAAGTGTCCATGTGTCTTGGGGAAGGCTGAGCGAACCAGCTTCAGGGGTTGGCCCTGATCAATATCAGCCATTCATAGTAACATCATCCACTTGCCAGTGATTGGTTTAAGGATCTGGCCCTAAGCCAATCAGCACATAGTATTTTCCTGTCACTAGAGATCTGTTCAGGGATGGGCTCATGATCCAGTTTGAGGCAGTGAGATGTGCAGGGGAGTTCTCTGGAAATGTCTGGGAAGTTTTCTGCTCTTAATAGGAAAAGATGGTCTGTCTCTCTTACTAGATGTGAATGAGGAAGTAAGCAGACAGTTGTTCTTGGCAGGTGGCCTATGGCCATGAAGGAAATACTCCTGAGAGGAAATCTGACACTCAGCATAGCTGAGTGTAGAGAAGGAAGTTATCTGGTTCTTGAGGACATTAGTGAACCTCTAAGCCAGCCCATCTTGAAAGCCTGCTCTTCAGCACTCATCATTTCTGTGTAGGTCACAGCTTCTGTTTATGCACAGAGCAGGCCTCAAGAGCCCCTAGGAGCAGCTCTCAGCTGGTGATGGATGGGAGATGATGGATAACTACCCCAGCTTTGTTGTCCTTTGTTTGAGACAACTCTAAGCATCCTATGTGAGAGAGAAGCCCTCTCCAAGTAGGGAACATTTACGCTGAGCTATGAATGACAACCAGAAGCCATCAGTGAGAAGAGTACTCACAGCTGAGGCACTAGGTTGGCAAAGACTCTAGTGTGGGATTTGTTTTGGCATATTCTAGAATCAGAAAAGAGGAAGGCAAGTATGGCTGGGCCCTGGTTAACAGACAGCTGGGTTTCTAGAATCAGGCCGTCTGGCTAAGTCCTCCTCCTCCTCTTGCTTGCAGTTTGGTCTTGAGGAAGTTACTTGACCCTTTTGAGTTTTAGTTTCCTCATCTTTTTTTTTTTTTTAAAGATTTTATTTATTTATTTGACAGAGACACAGCGAGAGAGGGAACACAAGCAGGGGGAGTGGGAGAGGGAGAACCAGGCTTCTTGCCAAGCAGGGAGCCCGATGCGGGGCTCGATCCCAGGACCCTGGGATCATGACCTGAGCCGAAGGCAGACGCTTAACGACTGAGCCACCCAGGTGCCCTAGTTTCCTCATCTTTAAATGGGCTTAATAATAGCACCCGCATGACAGCATTGTAATGAGAATCAAATGAGCTCATGAATGTGAAATGTTTATCACAGTCCCTGTCCCAGAGTAGTTATACTCTCATCTAGATTAGGTTTGCTCGCCTAATGTTCAATTTGCCATGGGTTTTACATCTTTTTGGGGTCATTGTCAGAATAAAATCACACCCAGCTGAACCTTGGGACAACAGAGTGCAAACCACTGCTGGTAAGCCCCGAGGAACCATAACTAAGCGTTTTAGATAGAGAGATTATCTGGATCCGTTTAGAGCTCTAGTTGCCCCAGAGTTTTCCTCCCTGCCAGGAAATCTGGAAGCATGCCTTAAAAGCTTGCAAATGTGAGATCAGTGTATCATCTGAGCAAGACCACATCGCCTCTCCTGTAGCAGCGCAGGGTCTGCTACAAGCTATCAAAAGATAATCTGTCAAAATCCATAAAGACTGTGGCTCACCGTAAACACGTTGGCCAATTTGTCCATCAAATAAAATTAAAAACCTACTACAGATATGCTATTGAGAAAAACTGGAAGTGCTAATATGGTTCCCTTGGAACACACATAATTTATTACCTGACGGACCTTGATACATGTGTTGTGGGCTGCTTTGAAAGCCTCTCTCTGGACCATGCACTCTAATGGACATCATTACTTTAGGGAAGATTCTGAAGTAACCCTTACGTCAAGGGCCATCAAAAATACTACTGCCTCTTTAGGCCACGTTCAGTTTCCAAGGACCTACTGCAAAATTGCATATGTTAATTGCACGGATGACTATATTTAGTAATTCCAAAGCTTAACTGCAGGAGAGAGGAATTCCACCCAGAATCCTTTAGCAGTGTGCTATCATGAGTCCACGGGGAAATCCATTGGATTTAATAACATATATTTGTTTACAACAAGGACTAAGAAAATGTGTTTCAACTCACCTGCCAGTAGTGATATTTTCTTTTGAGCTCCCTGTCAGAGAAGTCTAGTAAAATAATAGAAACTGCTAAGTAATATTTATCTAGGGCAAGTAATATTTTTCTGACCTCCAGTAAGCTCTTTTTTTTTTTTTAAAGATTCTTTATTTATTTATTTGAGAGAGAGAGAGAATGAGAGACAGAGAGCACGAGAGGGAAGAGGGCAGAGGGGAAAGCAGACCCCCCGCTGAGCAGGGAGCCCGATGTGGGACTCGATCCCGGGACTCCAGGATCATGACCTGAGCCGAAGGCAGTCGCTTAACCAACTGAGCCACCCAGGCGCCCTCCAGTAAGCTCTTAAAGTAATCAAGCCTCTCCACATTTAGACAAAAGCAATTAAGTGACCATTTCTGTCTACCATCATGTACTAATTTTCTATAATTATGTGCTATTAAAAACGAAATGAAGAGAGAGAGGATACAATTCCTAGCTCTGCCATTACTCATTCTTTAACCTTATTAATAATAATAGTAATAATGACAGTTAATATTTATGACAACCTACCAGGGCCCAGGCAATATGCTTAGCACTTAGCTTACACCCATCTCATTTGATATTTGCAAAAAGTCTTTGGGAGGAAGATGTATTATCATTATATCTTTTTAATAGTTGAGAAATAGAGACTTTAAAAGGTTAAGACACTTGTCCAGGGTCACACTCTTAGTAGATATGACTTGGTTTCATTTCTAAGTTGGGCTGCCTGGCCTGGCAGATTATGTATTCACTGTATATTCTGCCTCCTCTGGGGCCTAATTTACACATCTATATTTGTCTTTCTCTCCTAGGTAACTGGGGAGTCCAGGGCTCAGCCCAGACTCAGTGTAGGAATGAGAGGGGCTGGCTCACAGCTGAGGGCATGGAGCAGAGTGTGACTGGAACCAGGGCTGCCGGCTACGGGAGGGCAGGGCAGGGTGCAAGTGGATGTCTGAAATGCCCACTCCTAGTCCAGTGACCCAAAGTGAAGGATCAGTAACAGAGAACCTGCAAGCCCAAGCAAGCAAATTTGGAAGGCAGCCTGGAGAGATTGCCAGAGTCTGGGGAGACTTAAGTAATGGGGACTTATCAGAGGATGTCCAGGGCAAAGGTGTTATTGGGGCAGAGCTGTAAAGGTTGCTGAGAACATTCCTGTGATCTGTGAGACAAAGTATTCATGTTTTCTCTTACGTAGATCTTAAGAAGAATAAGGGAAATAGCCTAGGTGCAAGCACTTTGCAAACTCTCAAGTAAGAATGTTATTACAAAGGGTTGTCTGTGTTTGTGCATGCAAGGTCAAATGGTCTGTGCATCTGTGTGTCTTACAGCAGCCTGAGCTATGGATTGCTGACCTAGGACACCTCAGTTGGGTTTAGGACTAGGAGAAAAGTAAGAAGATAGTTTTGGCAGAGAAGGAGAGGAGATTATTTTCCAGCTTTGTCATGTGTTCTGAGGGGAGAATATTCAAATGTACCAAGAGAAGAACCAACACTACTGCAAAATAATACTGTAATGTTATGGTTTCTAGGTGATAATATGTGGTATACTGATGAACTGGATACAGGACTTAAAATGCACATGGTGGATTTTGTTTTATAGCTCAATTCACCATCGGTTAATGGCAAAGGGAGTCTCCAGCGTTTGTAAGTGCTGTCATTATTCTGAGCGGGACAGCACGATGGGGGGATCTACACTCAGATGCAGTCAGGGAGGAGAGCTTGGTTGAATTTACCCTCCCCGTTCTGTGGAGTACAGGGTGGAAATGTGCAGTGCGGGTCTTGGGGTCCTAGAGAGCACACTTTGGGGTTTCTATTCCACTCCTGCAGCCCAGAGGACTAGAACTAACAGCAGTGGGAGGCAGCGGGTTTCACAGAACAGCCACAGGGAAGGCGTCCAGCAGGGTGGCCTGTGCCTGACGTGGCTGGCAGCAGGACCGAGACGGGAGGGGGCAGAGGCACAGCTGTTACCTGGCGTGGATGCCTGGCAAACAGCAAGCCCGATGCAGAACACTGGAAGTTGTGCAGCTTCACCAACGATGGGAGAAGCTGTGCGGAGATATTTCTCCACTGGGAACTCCCTTGGCTCCCACTGCGTGCCATTTACTCGAGGCTGCATAGGAAATAGATATTGACATCAACCGGCCCCCTGCATCATAATCTGACAGAAGAATTCCAAGGACAGTCCGGAGAAATAAGTGAACCCAATAAGTGTTGGTGGGGGAAACACTAGGTCAGAGTAAGCCTTACCTTCCTCTGGGCTGAATAAGTAGGGAAAACCCAGAAGAGCCAATAGTGGAAAGAAAAATGGAGAACCCACTTTTCAGGATGGAGAGAAAAAGGACAAAGAGTTTAATGACAAATGAATAGCTTAGAATCGGAAGATAGTGATTAGACAGAGATAATTGAGGTTTCTGAAAAGGAGATCAGAGTGAAAGGGTGAGAGTGACATTCAGATATATGATAGAAGAAAACTTGTCTGATCTCTGGGAGCCTGGATTATGTATGTAGAAATCACGCATGCAGCATGTGTCTGTATTAATGAAAACGTATCTAGCCATATCCTGGTAATTTAAAAAAGTTTTAAATTCTTCCAAAGCATCCAGGGAGAAAATCATGTGGCCTGCAAAGGAGGCGAATCTTATTTCCCTCTGATATTCTCTCTATAGTATTAAAGTTTTTTTTTTTAAGATTTTATTTATTTATTTGAAAGAGAGAGTGGGTGAGAGAGAGCACGAGTGGGGAGCGACAGGCAGAGAGAGAAAGAGAAGCAGACTCCCTGCCAAGCAGGGAGCCTGACATGGGGCTCAATCCCAGGACACTGGGATCCTGACCCGAGCCAAAGGCAGATGGTCAACCAAATGAGCCACCCAGGTGCCCCTATGGTATTAAAGTTTAGAAGAGCATAGATTACAGGAATATATGGGCAAAGATTTGGTATAAGAATGGTACAAGAATTTTATTCTTGCATATATATATATATATATATATATATATATATTTAGTTCCATTTCTGAAAAGATAAGCTAAGTAGCTACCAAAGAAAGTTCCCTAAAAAATGATGCAAAGGTAAACTCTAGCTGACCTAGAGATAGGAAACTCAGGAATGGGAAAATTATTCTACAAAATGGTTTGCTCTAAATGCAAGATATCCATAAGTTAAATTTAAAGAATTGTTGAAAATATAGTTCAAAACCAAAGAAAAATGTCAGAAACACAATTGGAAAAAAATATATTTAATAATAAATATGGCAAGATAGGTTATGTATGTTTGTTCAAACTATTAGACACATAGTACATGCTCTGTAAGTATTTGCTGAATGAATATAGGATTTTTACCATGTACGTAGAAATAAGTTGGAGAAATGGAGATGGCCAGAACTTGGAGGAAGCTGAGTCATTTCCTCCTTTCCCTGCGTAAAGCAGAAAATGCAGGAGGGTAAGCAGTGGAACTTTCTGTTCCTTTTATGCCTTGTTATTTCATAGTGAAAGTCAAGTTCATTATGTCCAAGTGATTATTATTATTATAAGCTCAAAGGGGCTTGGTCACATTCTCTGAGTGAATGACTTAGGTCATGCATTTAGGAAGTGTTAAGTACTCTCAGAGCAGACAGGTACTTCTTGCCATTTAAAAACAATGCTCCTGCTCTTTTTTGTGGCTTCTGGGAGGCGGTAGGCTGCTTCAGGATGGAGCTGAACATCTCTTTCCCAGCTACTGGTTGCCAGAAACTCATTGAAGTGGACGATGAATGCCAACTTCGTAGCTTTTATGAGCAGCATAAGGCCACAGAAGCTGTTGCTGCTGCCGTGGGTGAAGAATGGAAGGGTTACGCGGTCCGAATCAGTGGTGGCGATGACAAACAAGGCTTCCCCACGGAGCAGGTTGTCCTGACCCATGGCCGTGTCCGCCTGCTGCTGAGTGAGGGGCATTCCTGCTACAGACCAAGGAGGACTGGAGAGAGAAGGCGCAAATCTGCTTGGGGTTATATTGTGGATGCCAATCTCAGTGTTGTCAACCTGGTCATTGTAAAAAAAAGGGGGGGGGTTGGATAGAACATTCCTGGACTTACTGATATTACTGTGCCTCATCGCCTGGGGTTCCAAAAGAGCTAGCAGAATCCACAGTCTCTAAAGAAGATGATGTCTGCCCATCTCTTGTGAGAATGCCCCCAAATGAAGAAGGTAAGTAACCTAGAACCAAAGCGCCCAAGACTCAGCATCTTGTGCCCTCCAACACAAACAATGGTGTATTGCTCTGAAGAAACGGTGTACTAAGAAAAATAAGGAAGAGGCTGCAGAATAGGCTAAACTTCTGGCCAAGACAATGAAGGAGACCAAATTAAAACGCCAGGAACAGATTGCCGAGGGACAGAGGCCATCTTCCCTGAGAGCTTGTACCTCTAAGTCTGAGGCCAGTCAAAAATGAGATTTTCTAAAGATTAACAAATAAATAAGATCAGACTTAAAAAAAAAACAAAACAGTTCTCCCCTGTCAATAATAGGAGCATATTGTATCTTCCCTGGTTTCTCACTGTCAGCCATGAAATTTGACTCCATCATATCACATTTTCCCCTCACCTCTATCTCTTTCTTAATTTTTCACATTGTTCCTCTTGATTTCTATGATTCATTGAACTAAGTTAGTCAGGGCTTTCATTTATAGAGAATTGATTGCAAATTGATTCATAACTATGATTCTTTTAAGATGACCACTTAACAATGAGTCACCAAGTTGGCTTTTACAGATGTCTGTATGGGTAGCTCGCTCATTGCTGAGCCGTGCTGTTTCCTCAGGTAGAAACAGTCCACTTTGAGATTATGGGGACTTTACCCAACAATTCATAGTGGTTTGTGTTATAAACAACACCAAAGTTGTCTGATTTTAGCAACTCCAGAGTGAGGGAAAAACTAGTGAGGACTATTTGCATAGTCTGTCCTAGGAAAGACGGGGAAGTTTATTCTGGAGATGACTCATTCCAGAATCAATTGATCACAAACCCCAGTGGCTGAAGGATTTTTAGCTTGGTTTTATTATTATTCACACATATTGGATCATCTTTTAGATAATATGAAGTTGTTCCCTGATTTGGGGGTGAAGTCTAGGGAAAGTCTTTATCTTTGTTCTAGGAATGAAGCTTCAGGAGGTATTAAGGATGCACGATTCACTTCCCTCCTGATTTGACCTTGGCTCAGAATAAATGTGGCAGTGGGTTGGGGATTTCCTGGGAATTTCTTTGCTCTGCTTGAAATGTGCCAGAGATGTACAACCCTGTTTTTTGTCCTCTATTGTCTATATATCCAGAGAACATTTAATTCTCTGTTTGAAGAAAGCTAAAGCTGGATTATTTTTGCCTGAGGATTATCCACTTTGTGAGTTATCAGGAGTAAATTTTAGACCACTTTTCCTGAATATAAATGTTTTATATATATATATATATATATATACACACACCTTGCATGTGTGTTTTTATATATGTATATATTTACATATATAGTGTTTCAAAGCCAAATAAAATATTTTTATATTACCTATTTCTTTATTGTCAGTGCCTTTATGAAGTCAATAATTTTGGCTTTATTACTATTACTTAATAGATAACATAAGCACAAAGGCATGAAACAAAATTGACTTTTTAAAAAAAATTTTTTTTTAGGACTTAGAAAACATTTATTTAGCAGTAATAGATACAATTTTAAAGATAATTGAAAATTATAAAGTTTAGTATGAGGATATCCCTCAAAGTTAAGTAAATCCCTTTCTATGTGATTTTTTTATGTTAATCACCATACATTACATCATTAGTTTTTGATGTAGTGTTCCATGATTCATTGTTTGCATATAACACCCAGTGCTCCATTCAGTACATGCCCTCTTTAATACCCATCACCAGGCTAACCCCCCCTCACCCCCCTCCCCTCTAGAACCCTCAGTTTGTTTCTCAGAGTCCATAGTCTCTCATGGTTTGTCTCCCCCTCTGAATTCCCCTGCTTCATTTTCCCTTCCTACTATCTCCTTCTTCTTCTTCTTTTTTTTTTTTTAACATATAATGTATTATTTGTTTCAGAGGTACAGGTCTCTGATTCAACAGTCTTACACAATTCACAGTGCTCACCATAGCACATACCCTCCCCAATGTCTATCACCCAGCCACCCCATCCCTCCCACCTCCCACCACTCCAGCAACCCTCAGTTTGTTTCCTGAGATTAAGAATTCCTCATATCAGTGACATCATATGATACATGTCTTTCTCTGATTGACTTATTTCGCTCATCATAATACCCTCCAGTTCCATCCAGTCATTGCAAATGGCAAGATTTTATTCCTTTTGATGGCGGCATAATATTCCATTGTATATATATACCACATCTTTATCCATTCATCTGTTGATGGACATCTGGGCTCTTTCCATAGTTTGGCTATTGTGGACATTGCTGCTCTAAACATTGGGGTGACATACCCTTTCGGATCACTACATTTGTATCTTTGGGGTAAATACCCAGTAGTGCAATTGCTGGGTCATATGGTAGCTCTATTTTTAACTTTTTGAGGAACCTCCATACTATTTTCCAGAGTGGCTGAGCCAGCTTGCATTCCTACCGACAGTGTAGGAGGGTTCCCCTTTCTCCGCATCCCCGCCAACACTGGTGTGAGGTGGTATCTCATTGAGGTTTTGATTTGGATTTCCTTGATGCCAAGTGATGTGGAGCACTTTTTCATGTGTTTGTTGGTCATTTGATTGTCTTCTTTGGAAAAATGTCTGTTCATGTCTTCTACCCATTTCTTGATTGGATTCTTTGTTCTTTGGGTGTTGAGTTTGATGAGTTCTTTATAGATTTTGGATACTAGCCCTTTATGTGATATGTCATTTGCAAATATCTTCTCCCATTCTGTTGGTTGTCTTTTGGTTTTGTTGACTGTTTCTTTTGCTGTGCAAAAGCCTTTTATCTTGATGAAGTCCCAATAGTTCATTTTTGCCTTTGCTTCCCTTGCCTTTGGCGATGTTTCTAGGAAGAAGTTGCTGTGGCTGAGGTCGAAGAGGTTGCTCCTGTGTTCTCCTTTAGGATGTTGATGGACTCCTGTTTCGCACTGAGATTTTTCAACCATTTTGAGTCTATTTTTGTGTGTGGTGTAAGGAAATGGTCCAGTTTCATTCTTCTGCATGTGGCTGTCCAATTTTCCCAACACCATTTGTTGAAGAGACTGTCTTTTTGCCATTGGACATTCTTTCCTGCTTTGTCAAGGATTAGTTGACCATAGAGTTGAGGGTCCATTTCTGGGCTCTCTATTCTGTTCCATTGATCTATGTGTCTGTTTTTGTGCCAGTACCGTACTGTCTTGATGATGACAGCTTTGTAATAGAGCTGGAAGTCCGGAATTGTGATGCCACCACCTTTGCTTTTCTTTTTCAATATTCCTCTGGCTATTCGGGGTCTTTTCTGGTTCCCTACAAATTTTAGGATTATCTGTTCCATTTCTTTAAAAAAAGTGGATGGTATTTTGATAGGGATTGTATTAAATGTGTAGATTGCTCTAGGTAGCATTGACATCTTCATAATATTTTTTCTTCCAATCCATGAGCATGGAACGTTTTTCCATTTCTTTGTGTCTTCTTCAGTTTCTTTCATGAGTACAAAATGGTCTTTTAAAAATATTTTAAATGACAAATTCATATCTCCTAGCATCTGTGTAATTTTCTCAATAATCTTGATTTCTTCTATTTTTAATGTTGTTATGACCCAATAGTTTGCACAATATTTTCATCCACTATGTGTTCATATATATATATATATATTTGAAATATCACTTAGTTTGATTCTATCACATTAATATCCAAAGGACTTAATTTATCATGTGCTCCCAGTCTTAGTGTCAGTAAAGAGCTCCTGCAATTGCAAGGCTGCTAAAAGGAAGAATAGTAGTTTAGACCACTGGTTTTCAAATTCATTCATTCATTTGCTTTGTTTGTTTCTTTGTTCATTTATTCAGTAGGAGGGAGAAAATAAAAGATATTTAATATATATTAATAATATATAATAAATATATTACAATTATATACGTATATATGTATACCCTCACACACATATGCAATCTAAGGGAGATTGAATCTGTCAGCTCACTGTGGCCTTCTGATGTGCGTTAGGGTGTTTGGTGGTGGGTGGGGTGTAGGGGATAAGGAGATTTATATAGAAAGGTAAGGGAGAGAAGGATCAATGTAAGAAGGTGAAGTGGGTGTGGTGGTGTGCTCGCTTCGGCAGCACATATACTAAAATTGAAGTGGGTGTGGTGAAGAGTGGTGAGGGAGTAATTTGGGGGTGTGCGTTGTGAGCTGAGGGAGGGATGCACAAGCCTTGGGGCAGCCTTGGAGTTTGGAGAAAGGACTTTAGGAGATGTTGCTGCGGGTCTGTGTTGGCTACCCTTTGGCATTCTTGCAGAGATAACATTAGGTATCTATTTTTGGCTACTGGGAAGAATTTCTTGCACAGAGAGGCTGCACAGAGAGTGGTTGTGTGTGCTAGGTGCTGATGATACAATGGTGGGCATAAAACACATGCTCTCGGCTCTCAGGAACTTGCATACAAGTAGAGGAGCTGACATGAATCAAATATCCATCAAAGTATCATTCATTCATTCATCAACTATTTTTTAAGCATCTACAATGTGCCAGGCACTGCTTTAAGTCCTTGGGATTCTGATTCTTCAGTAAAACAAACAGACAGTATTACTCCTCTCTGTGGTGGCTTTATAATGTGCCAACCTATCTAAGCTGGAACTACATTTCCCAGAATTTTCTCTCTCTATGGTTCTGGGTTAGGGATGGCCATAGGAGAAATCTGCATAAGATCTGAAAGGCAAGAGCAAAGCTGCAGCCATTAGCCTCTGAAGGTCAGTGCAGGGCACCAGGCACCGCTGTAGCTTGTGCATGTTGGAGCTGATCTGCTGGATTGCCTTCCTAGTGTGCTATTGGGTGATCTTCGGGTCCTGCTGGGTCTCCTCCTCCTGCTTCTCTGGTGGCCTGAGCCCAGCGTGGTGCTGCTTATGGCAAAAGGGACCAATTCTCCTGCAGATTCCTATAGCACTGAGTTTAGGTTTGTGAGTGACAGATGTAGGTTCCAGTTTGTCTGTATTTGTCCTTGTGAATTCCACGTTGTTCCTGCTCTCGTGTACATCTAGGATTCCTTCCTGAATCATTGACTCATGGTGACTTCAGGCTCCAACCAGATGTAGAGGCAGTAGCCTGCATAGCTGCCCACCTGCCCTTACAACTGCCTACTGACTAATCCCTAGAATAAATCCTATTCCCTATTTCTCATGGTGGTTCTGCTGCTCTGATTGAACCCTGACAGATACTCTGCACTTGTGCTGGTTACATTCTGGATAGACAGTAAATGGCTTAATAAATAAATTCAAACTATACTTAAGAGTAAAAGGTGCTATGGAAAGAAAATCAGAGAAGGAAATTAGAGAGGGAAAGAGTAAGGGTGATGTAGGGTGCCATGGAGGTGGGGAGGCAGGTGCTCTATTAAATAGGGTGTCCTGATGGGCCTGATTGAAAAGATAAGGTTTGTACGAAGGCTTGAACGAGGTGACAGGTAGCCAAAGGAAAAGCTTCGAGGGCAGAGGGAAGGTAGAGCCCACTCGCTAAGGCAGGAGAACGCCTGGAGCGTTCTGGCGTCTTCAGGGAGCCAGCGCGACTGGAAAGGAGAGAGTGAGGAGGAGGACAGGAAGGTGTCAGGCAGAAACTGCATCGGGGGTCTGATTTGTTCAGCAGGGGTTGGCACACAGCAGCCTGCGGAGCAAATCCAGCCCCTCTGCTTGTTTTTGTACATCGTCTTCTTGGCACACAGCCATGCTTGTTCATTTACACATCATCTAGGGCTGCTTTTTGGCTACCATGGCTGAGTTGAGTAGTTGTGACAGAGACCATATGGCCTACACAGCCTGAAGTATTTGCTAAAAAATGTGTTGACCCCTGGTGTAGCGGCTCAGAGGTTTTGGCCTTTACTCTGAGCAAACCAGGAGCCATCTCAGGGTTTTGGGCAGAGGAGGGCCACGCTCTGGTTTATGTGATACAAGCATCACTTGTATTGCTGTGTTGGGAGCAGATTGCGGGGGGCAAGGGTAGAAGCAGGGAGACCAGTTAGGAAGCTATCATGGCATCCAAGCAAGAGAGGATGCTGGCGTGGGCCAGAGCGGTGGCCGCGGGGGAGGTCGTCGGAATCTCTTGAAGCTCAAGCCAGACTGACAGAGTGGATTTGGGTGTGGGAAAAGAGGGGAGTCAACAAATGTACAATTACAAGTGCTCGTATAAAAGGTTTCCTGGGAGGTGCCTCAGGGACCAGTGGGATGGGAGCAGTACCAATCTCCCCACCCACTGGAGCAGGGCTGTGTTGTCTGTTTTGTGTACTGGGCTTTCTACTAACTAATAAGGTTGTTCTCAACCTTGGCTGCACGTTAGAATTGTCTGGGGAGCTTTACAAGGTACCAATGCCTAGGTCCCACCCTCAAAACTCTTATTTAATTGGTTTGGGTTTTGACCTGAGCATTAGGATTTGTAAAAGCTCCCCACATGATTCTTCCATCACCCAACATTGAGAGCCGCTGGTCTAGTATTTTCTTTGAATACACTTCCCATGCCTTCAGATGATGGGAAGGGGCTGGTTTAGGATCTAGGAGTGTGTGCTGGAATGTGTCTTTTTAATTTTCATCTTCCCCCGCACTTAGCACATTCATAATACCACCTTAATGTCCTCGGAAGGAATTTCTTCTCCCCTTTGTTCGTGGCCCTGGTAGAAACAGTGTCTGTCTCCCCCCTTGGCAAGGTGAACTTCCTGGATCTCTTCTCTCCCTTTCCCTGGTGCAGCCACCTGGCAGCTGTTTGATTTGAGCCCAACCAGTTGGACACACGGGTATCAGAGGTGGTTGCAGATGACTTGTTGCAACAAGGGCCCCAATGCTAGCCCAGTACTGTCCAGGATTTCCCACCATGAAATGACTACTGAGTATTGTTCCCAGCATCTTGACCCTCAGAGCTCCCTTGGTTCTTTCAATCCATTCCCAAGCCTGGTGCCCTGGTCTCTGGTACCCTGTCAGTCTCCTTTCCACTACCCTATATCATGTTGAAAAATTCCCTATTGCTTAAGTTAGTTTTTGTTTGTAGCCAAGAACCCTATGGGTACAGAATGCCTTGGTGGCATTTTTGCTCTATTTGTATCATGACATTATTCCGGTCTATTCATTTGGCAACTGAACACTGTGATTTCTTTGTTGGCAAAGAGCAAACAAAAATAACAATCTATTGAACTATGCTTACTCAATAGGCAACAGACAAATATGAGTTGGTGCCAGATCCTTTGGAGGTTATAATAATCACTTATAAAATGAGCATAGCTATCAATAATAACAACAATTTATTAATCATCTACTTCTTGAAAGTACAAAAATTTGATTTGATATTTCTACAGATGCCAAGTCTTTGGTTGAAATGCAATATATGAAAAATCATCAAAATGGTGAGCTAAACACAATCCTAATCTTGGGGCATGTGTTGGATATTTAAAGGAAGAGGAATAGGTGTCACTTTGGGTCCTGCAGGAAGCAGACACCAAGACAGAATGAGAAATGCAAGAGGTTTGGTGCAGGAAATATCTGTGGAAGAGAAAGGACAGAGGTCACAGGGCCAGTTAAAATCTTCAGACCACGCTGCACGTGTGACAGCTGCGGAAGGACAGGGTGGAAGAAGGAGGATTTGGAGAAAGAAGCTGAGATTGCAATGCATCTCTGCGAAAGTCTAGATCAGGCTGGTGGGGAGCTTCAGAGCAAAGATTGCCAGTGAGAGGAGTCCTGTATTAGCCAGGAAGCCCTGGCTCTAGTCGCCCCGTGGCGCTCAGTCATTGGCCGGGAGCAACGTGGGAAGAGCCTGGCCTCAGTGTGAATACTGGGAAGGATCTCGAAGAGGTAGTCAACTAACCACATTCCTTGCAGCAAGTTCTCTCTTGAAAGATTCAAGCAACGTACTTCCACAGAGGTCACAGAAGTCCATAGGAGGCAAGGGAGGAGGAGTTTTGCCTTTCAAAAATCAAATTTCTGGGGTGCCTGGGTGGCTAAGTCGTTAAGTGTCTGCCTTCGGCTCAGGTCATGGTCCCAGGGTCCTGGGATCGAGCCCCACATCGGGCTCCCTGCTCAGCGGGAAACCTGCTTCTCCTCCCCCACTTCCCCTGCTTGTGTTCCCTCTCTCGCTGTGTCTTTCTCTGTCAAATAAATAAATAAAATCTTAAGAAACGAAAACAAAAAACCAAAAATCGAATTTCTTGCCCTACCTGCCATGACCATTATTCAAGACCACGTAGGGCATGAGAACCAAATAAATGCGAGGAGATTTATTATGGTTTTTATGTGAGCTTTAGCAGGAAGTCTTTCAATCTGTTGTTTGAGGAAGGTGAGTCATTATGAAAAATTAATGCATTTCCTTTCCACTGGGAAGGGGTCAGATATGGGCTCCTGGGCAGGACAACAAGCATTAGGGTTTAAGAACTGGGGCCTTTGGGGAAGGGTAGATACACTTCGGGAGATCTCCATCCCATCCCTTCTTGCCTGTTCATGCTCTGTTCTTTCTGTTTTCTCCTTTCTCTCATGCACCATCTATTGCTCCTTCTCTACTGAATCTTTCCTATCACTATATAAACATGTTCTTACAAAGTTTCCACTTGTCCCAAATTCCTTTCAAACCACTCTCCTATTATTCCACACCTATTCATGGCCAAACATGCCAGCTTTCTCCTCTTCCTTTGTGTTACTCATTTCTTACTCGGACCCCACCCTCACGGCCCCCCTTAGACATTACACTTGTCAGGGGCACACAAGACTTCCATGGAGCAAACTCAGTGGCCAGTTCTCCATTCTTGCCTTATGGGACCTCAGTAGCACCTAACTCTGCTGACACCCCTTTCTTTTTGGAATGCTTAGCTTTCTTGGTTTCCCACTTCTCCTGGTTTTCTCCCTACCTTTCTCTGGCCACTCCTTTTCAATATCATCAATTGACTCCTCCTCCTGAACCAAATCTAAACACTGGACTTTGTCTGGATTTGGTCTGAACTGAGTTCTCTCTCTCTCTTTCTCCTCCGCCCCCACCCCCTCCCATTTCTTGGCCAGGGTGCTATGGCCATTTGGGACAAGGCAACTCTTTGTTGTGTTGGATGCTCTTTACATTGAAGGACCTTAACACCCCCCATCTCCAGGCACTTAAATCCTATTTAGCCTTTGGGTTTTTCATCAGTTCTCCACAAGCTGACCCTGAAAAGAGGAATTTATGCAAACCGTCTATTAAGAAAGAGCACCTAGGAGAATTGGAAAGAGTATGGGGAAGTAAGGTAGGGAAGGAAAGACACCAATACAGTGATATTTCAGACCAAGTTCCAGCCTCAGACTGCCCCAGAGAAGCTCTAAGCATAAATTATAAGTCAAGATTGTCCTGGCTTGATACAAGGGAGCTGGGCATTCATAGTCTTCCTTCCATCAGTCATTGGCTAAGGACTGTTCTGTGTGTATGTGTGTGTATGTGTGTGTGCATGTGTGTGTTGGGGGCAAGGGTTTGCTACGAGTGGATAAGATATGAACTCCCAAGCATTTTCAGCTGTCTGTGTTGGCAGCCAGAGCAGTCCAGTAGCTCAAAGGAAATCACAGAAGAAAGGTGCAGGCACCAGCTTTTACAAAAGCACCCAGAGGCTGGGGGATGGATGCTCAGGGTGGTAAGGAGGAGTCCTGGGGATCTGGGTGGAGCGCATACAGTATCTGTTACAATTGTCTGTAATGGGAGCATGGATGGAATGGGGTGGGTGGAGGCTGAGAGTAAGGAACAGAAGAAGGGAGGGTGGGTCCGACCTGAATCCCATTTATAAGAGAGGTCCCCTTGCAGATCTGTTGTGTGGAAAATCCTCAGGTGAGTGGCTAATAGAAGGCTATATATGAATTACAGTGTGAGTTCATATGAGCTGTGTTGGTACAGAGGCCTGCTTCCAACCTGTGGGCCCAGGAATCACTCTCTGGGGTCAGCTATCCACCTGGCTTGTACTAAGGCCTAGACTCCAAATGCCCTTCATTGCACATGTCTTGTCTCGTCCCAGCACTGCTCTAAGCGTCACCTGAGCATAACAAGATCCCTTGTGGGGCGGGGGGAGGTAGGCATTCTCCCAACTATCAGCAATGATCAGGAATGTCTATTTTGCTACGTCTTTCAGATTGAGATTTTATAATGAAAAAAAATCACTAATTTGATAATTTTAAAAGGACTGAAGAAATTCTCCTGTTAAAAATTAGGAAAGTGTTTAATAAGCATACTTGTAAGTTTTAAAAGAGCATTGTATACAGATTGCTTGTAAGTATACTGTAAGCTGAGAAGAGAGGAAACTGGATGCTTTGTTATGTGGAAATACTGATGATTAGAGAGAGGAGAATACTAACATTCAACTCTAACACCCAAAGACAACTGGTTTTAACATTTTGATTTATTTCTTTTAAATATTTTTCTGTTTATATTTTTCACATAATGCTTTTCCCGTTTAATGTTATAATTTAAGAAGCCCTTGCATATGCTACTAAATATTCTTGGAAAACATTATTTGAAGTTGCTATGTAACATGTACATATCT
This sequence comes from Mirounga angustirostris, assembly GCF_029215605.1. Taxonomy (NCBI): domain Eukaryota; kingdom Metazoa; phylum Chordata; class Mammalia; order Carnivora; family Phocidae; genus Mirounga; species Mirounga angustirostris. The sequence continues at coordinate 136,322,865 of NW_026991709.1, read as the reverse complement.
TGCTTTACTCAACATTTTCCTGACCATGGGATATGGCAGGTTTTTATAATTCTGTTTTGTAAATACCACTGCAATGACAAAAGCATAAAAGTGTGTGTGTGTGTGTGTGTGTGTGTGTGTTGGATAACTTTCCAAAATACTTTAGAGCTTGTTGTGGTTTAAAAATATGTCTAAAATTTCCTTGATTACTCATTTCTTCAAGAGATGGTTCTTAATTCCCTTCCTCTTGAGTATGAGATGAACTTAGTGGCTCACTTCTTTTTTTCTTTTTTAACATTTTAAAAATTTAAATTCAATTAATTAACATATAATGTATTTTTGGTTTCAGAGTGACTCACTTCTAATGCATAGACTATGGCAGAAGTGATGGGTGTGACTTTGGAGACTAGGTCGTAACCGGCCAGTGACTTCTTCCTTGTTTTCTCTTGGCACACTTGCCCCTGGGGAAGCCAGCCGATGTGTTGTGAGGATGGTCGTCAAGCAACTCTGTGGAGAGGTCCATGTGGGGACATCTGCTAGCAGGCTACTCCAGCCCTCCGTTCCACAGCAGGCAAGGGAGTCCTTTTGGAAACACACCCGGTAGCCCCAGACAAGCCTGTACATGAATGCAGCCCTAGCCAACATATCGAGTTCAACCTCATGAAAGACTCAGCTGGAGCTACTAAGATAAGCTACTGCTGAATTCCTAACCCACAGAATCTGTAAGATAAAAATGTCTGTTGTTTTTCAGGTAATTTTTAAATGTAACAATAGATAATTAATATAAGGCTCTTGATGTATTCAAATTGCCTTTTCAAAAGGTTTTACAAATTTATTCACTCATCAAAAAAAGATAAGAATGGCTGCTTTACTATGCCCCTTTCAATTGAATTATTATGACTAAAGAAAAAAAATCTTTGCTAATGCAGAAATAAATCATTATAAGTCCTAGATTCTTTCGTTCTGCTTGGTTTAAAATTAGAGTTGCAATAATTTCAATGTCACTTAATAAAAGTTTTAAGTAAAGAAACCATTAATACAAGGACTTTAGAAAATTCAAAACACTGATTTGAGTCATTGCCCTTTATTGAGAAAGGATAAGAAAGGGTAGAAAATATTTATATGTCATTTATCATAATATTTAAGTTAATTTTATGATTATTCTTTATCTTGTCATAATAAAGCTGAGCTTCTGTCCAACATAGGTTTACTAAGAATGGCAAAATGTTTCCTGTAATCTCAAGTTGTTCTTTAATAGATACAAGAGCTGGTGACTTGAAACTTTACCACGTATTAATGTTTCTTAAATTTACTAGGTATTTTGTGCTAGAGAACAGGTCTTTTATTTAAAGTCCTTTAATTTAAAGGACATGCCTCTGCTCCTCAATCTTGTGATAATTAACTGACATGACCTCACTAATCTGGTTACAGTGATCTCAAGCAGCTTTTAAAAGTCTTGGTGTAGGGACACCTGAGTGGCTCAGTCGGTTAAGCGCCTGCCTTCGGCTCCAGTCATGATCCCAGAGTCCTGGGGTCGAGTCCCACATTGGGCTCCCTGCTCAGCCGGGAGCCTGCTTCTCCCTCTGCCTCTGCTCCTCCCCCTGCTTGTACTCTCTCTCTCTCTGACAAATAAATAAGTAAAATCTTAAAAAAAAAAAAAAGGTCTTGGTGTAGGGGAAGTATTTGTAAGCGTTTCCTTCTTATGTAAGCCGTACAGGTAAAAGTAATCATTGTAATATTATAATAGCATCAGCACTTAAATGAAATCTCAATTTCCATACTCCTTTGATGAACTAAAAATAGAGAGGAGGTGTTTTCATATTAAAACATCAATCAAATCTTGAATAAAATGTAATGTTTGTAGGTTTTTAAATAGCCTCATCTATGAGACTATACATGGTACAAATAACTACCTTCTTATTTCTGTGTTTTCAAAAGCTCATCCCTTTCTTTTCATCATTATTTTGAATCTGTAGAGCACTTAAGCCCCTTCTGTGAGTGACACTGGAGAGAGCAGTATTGTGTGGTCAGTTCCAGAAGCCTAAACTGGCTGTAATTCTGTTATGCTCCCCGTGCAAGCTCAGTGGCTAACTGGATGTGTGGTGACATATGCATGGAATAGTAGGAAATACAGCATAGAAGGAACAACGTGGAACTGAAACAAAAAATAACTTATGATACTTATTAGCAGGATCTTTTTCATTTAAAACTCCTGCAAAACAATGACGTAATTTATATTACCCGAGTTTACTCTTATGTAAAGTAGTCATCAGGGAACTTCGGGGGAGGTCTTTTGTTTATATCAATTTTTCTGGCTTTTAAGTACTTTTAAATGAAATCCTCCAACTTCAACATTCTACACTATATAATTTTCATTCTGAATGTGTAAGTGGAAAGATAGTATTTCATGAAGTTACATGTAGTGTCCATGAAAGCATTATGTTAGGTGGCTGCCTTCTCATTATTTTAAAATATATTTAAAATATATTTTATATAAATATATTTATTTTTAACTATACGTATTTTTATTTATTTATTTATTTTAAAAGATTTTATTTATTTATTTGAGACAGAGAGAATGAGAGACAGAGAGCATGAGAGGGAGGAGGGTCAGAGGGAGAAGCAGACTCCCCACCGAGCAGGGAGCCCGATGCGGGACTCGATCCCGGGACTCCAGGACCATGACCTGAGCCGAAGGCAGTTGCTTAACCAACTGAGCCACCCAGGCACCCTATACGTATTTTTATTTAAATGTATTTTAAATGTGGCAATGCTACTTCTTAATGCTGTAGTTTAGGAAGATGGTGTGTTGACAGTTTGTATTTGCTCCCCTGGACAAGTCACCTGGTTCTTCTGGTAACGAGGCAAACAAACATATAAACAAATAGATGCTAGCTTAAACAAAAATTGGCAATTTGAGCATGTTCTGACAGCATAACAAAATCAACATTATTTTACTCAGTTTATTTTTATAAGGATCAGTGACTCATGAAAAATTACAAGAAACTCGGGACGCCTGGGTGTTGCAGTCAGTTAAGCGTCCGACTCTTGGTCGTGATCTCAAGGTCATGAGCTTGAGCCCGCGTTGGGCTTTGGGCTCTGCGCTCAGCGTGGAGTCTGATTAAGATCCTCTCTCCCTCTCCCTCTGCCCTTATATTAGGAAAAATATGATTTTTCTTTGCCCATAGATCCTCTCGAACTTTGACTTTAGAAATAAATTTGCTTGGCTATGCTTATTCCTGATATCATATAAGAGTTTATAAAGTAATGTTCAGTACCTGCATTTGGCAGAAGCACTAATCCTTTTTAACTAAGAGGGAAGAAAATTTCAATGCGCTCTCCTTTCTGGATATGTCTTTAGCCATTGCATCCCATAATTACCATTGAAAGGTGGTCAAAAGGTACAAAAGACCAGTTACGAGGTAAGTAAGTTCTAGGCATGCAATATGTAGCATGATGACTATAGTTAACACTGCTGTATGATATAGATAGATAGATAGATAGATAGATATAGGTATCCTTTTTTTGTGTCTATCTATATAAAAGTTGTTGAGAGTAAATAATAAGAATTTTTATCACAATGAAATTTTTTTCCATTTTTGTTTTCTCTTTTTATTGCATCTACATGAAATGATGGAGGCTAACTAACCTTATCATGGTAATCATTTTACAATAGGTGTTAATGAAATCCTTGTGCTGTACACCTTAAGCTTATACAGTGATGTATATGAATTTTGTCTCAAAAAAACTAGGAGAAAGAGTTCCTGCCACTGTTCATTGGTTGGTGCGGGACTCATTCCAGATCTTTCCTCACAGTGCTGGCTTTGAACCATTCTACCTGCCTCCATCCTATTGTCTACACACCTGGACCCTTCCCCTCTGGCATGTGTTTTGGACTTGACAGCCATCCCAGTTCTATACACAGCCCTTCCTGACATCTTCCTGACATGCTCATAGCTGATACCTGATGTTAGCCCCGGGCAGCTGGTATCCCCCATCCCTGCTGGCTGGGTCCTTGGCACTCTAAACCCTCACTCCTCCAGAAAAGGGAATTAGACATCTGTAGAGACTGGTCCTCCTATGCATGATAATTTAAGAAGCAGCAGAAAGTTGCCAGGCATTGCCACTTCTAGTGAGTGTCCTTTCACACAATCAGACTTTTGAAGATTATATAAAAAGAGACAAATAATGTGTTTGAAAAATCACCTAAAGGTGAGAGTGCTTTCCTATGAAAAAGATTCTCCTATCGTTTTGGATGGCTTTGGAAAAAGAAGGAAAACAATACAAATCATCATGAAAACTGTATTTCTTGTGGCAAGATTTCACGTAAGTTTTAATTCCATTTCTGTAAGAAAACAAAACAAAACTAGTCTAATAGTCTTCAGTGTGTGGGTTAGTTTCTGAATACCCCCCAGCAAATCTAGTGTTGGACATATTAGTAAGCTTATTAGACTTTGTGTCTACTATGGCCACTTATTCCAGCCCACACTCAATTTCTGCCAGAGTCGTCTAAAAAGTGAACTTCTGTGGTTATACTTTCTCCTTAAAAATAAAACAAATCTGCGACAGCAAAAATGTCCTCTTTAAACTCATGAGAGCCATTATAATCAAGCCAGTCCAAACTCCCGTGCATGTTCTCTCTTCCTAGACTCTCCATTGGTCTGCCTCTTTATCTCCAAATCTCCCTCACGATTCACCTCAAATGTCTCCCTGTGAAATCTTTCACTTTCCTCTCTTGAGTTGCTCCTATATGATGCCATGACTCTGTAGTGCATATAACACTATTTCTCACACTGATTTATTTATTTATTTTCCCTCATTCTATAAGGATTTATCATTCCCAAATCACAGTGAAAGAAACTTGGGTCATTTACCAATTTTGATTTCTGTTATGTGCCTTAGAGATACCTCACTGAAAACTGGTATCGGACATAACAGAGTAACATTTGCAGAATGTAACATTGGAGTGATAGTACTGACATTGTTGCAGGTATGAAACTTTTGAGTATTAAATGGTTACATGTTATTTATATAGAACCTTGGTCCAATAATAAAAATAGAGAACAGCAGCTGGAAATTTATCTCAAAGTTCAGAGATAAAAGGGTTAACCATTCATTCCACTATTTTCTGTAAATAAGTCCTTTTTTTTATGCTGAAATCTGATGGCAATTAAATTCTGATATTCTTCGGGCACCTGGGTGGCTCAGTTGGTTAAGCTACTGCCTTCCGTTCAGGTCATGATCCTGGAATCCCTGGATCGAGTCCCGCATCGGGCTCCCTGCTCGGCGGGGAGTCTGCTTCTCCCTCTGACCCTCCCCCTCTCATGTGCTCTCTCTCTCATTCTCTCTCTCTTAAATAAATAAAATCTTAAAAAAAAAATTCTGATATTCTTCCAAACTACTGTATGAAGAGGAGCTGAAGGCCGTCGTTATACAGCATACAGCAACGTAAGGACTCTTCCGTTCACCAATTCTGGCACACTTCCAAAATATACCCAACAATCCAGTTTTATTTTTGTCCAGGAGGCTGGGTGCCAAGGATTGGTTATAAGCACAGGTACACATAAGCAGCAAGATTACGGTCAACAGACTCTGAAAATTGAAAATGGCAGACATAGCGAGGCTAGCGAAGCCCCAGCCACATCACCCTTCTCTCAGTATTTATCATTATTTTTCCATTCCAGTCTTTGACTTCCTTGAGGGTCAAGCCCTTATTCCTTTTGTGACCGTTGAACCTGGGTGTTCACAAAACATGTTTGGAGTGAATGCATGACACCGAGGAGCATAGAAAAGCCAGACCCAGCAGATGATTTTAAATGCTAAGGCATGATATGGTTCACCAGAACCCATGACACAAATTGTTTAGTCTTCTCTTAAAAATATTAACATTAGTCTGTGGAAATTTGGACCACACACAGCCCTGGTGTGGGAAAGCAAATTCGACAGGGTTTCAATAATATTCCTTTGCTCCAGCTGGCTAAAGGAATGCTAAGTCAATGCCTGTGTCTACAAAACCAATATGTTATTATTTGGTTTGTCATTTATCAACCTCTGAATAACTTGTTATAGGTAGAGTGATAGAGTTGAGAGAGGGATTTCTTTGAGAGAGACTGGCTGGTTACCCAGGCAAGCTCTCTCCCGAATGCTATCATCCCAGCAGGCTGCTCTGTGCTAGATCTGGTTCTTTGCCTTGCATGACCTTGATATTTCATCCAGCACAAAAAGGATCATATAACCGAACCCACAAGACTGATATATTCATCAAGATCCTGATCTATTAATTTACAATGAAAACTATAACTGGCAAGCAGAGGAGATATTCATATTAGCTGGGTAGTGTGTTCTTATCATTTTAGGAAAACATGTTTGGGAAACTAATGTTTAGATCACAAGTTGTGTAGTGGGTCCAAAGGAAGAGAAAGGGGATAGGGGTCATTGAGCCGTGAGCCTGATGCTCCATGCACTTCCCTCTAGTGCCTAAGCTGCCAAGCTGACTGGATATATGTGTTCAAGGGCCCTGGATGGGGGACCCACTAAGAAGTCCTTGTATTTTGACTTCCCACTTATAAGACCGGTATAGTCAGTTCCTGCTATCGACAGGATTTCCTCAGACAAGGCAAAATAAAACTGTATGGTCTCAAATTTTCCTATTAGAAATATAATCCAGTAAGATTTCTGTCACACTGCACTTCCTGGACACCTTGATTGGACTTTCAAATCTCCTCAGCCCTACATTTTCTTGAATTAATTTCTACATTTAGCTAATCTCATCCATTATGTATTAACTCTTATTAATTCCATTCTTAGAAAATGGTTATGTTATTTATAGGTTTTGGGGGATCCGGGCTTTTCTTCTAATGTCGATAACACAGTTTTGGGGCACTTGGTCCATGGCCACACTCTTTCAATACTAGTTGATAATTGGTCCTTAAATAGTGCTTTTTCAGACCACGCATCCCCATGCATTACTGTGTCATCAAATCAAATTAGTCCTGACTGGTGGCTTAAAAAATAAAACAGAATAGAAAATATTAGAACGCATGGCACAGAGTTGTTAGGTAACTCTTGTTTTATACAGGTTCTGTGTCCTGGGTTGTGATACAAAATGCTTTTCTGACTCTGTGTTGGGGTTAAAAAAAATTATAAGCCACCGCCTGGAACTCAGAGCTTCATTCTCTGCCTGAGAGAGCAAGATGTTCTTTGTGCATGAAGGTGTTAGCAAATTTATTTAAATAAAGCCTTTACCACGAAGAGCCCTGTTATTGAGGGGGACAGTAGAAACTGTGTCAGAAGCTTGCAGAAACGTCCATCTTGGCAAGTGTGTACCAGGAGCAGTGGTTGCAAATAAAAACAAAGGAAAAATGAGAAGTCACCTGAGAGAAACAGCAGTAGAACTTTTGGACTCCAATCTCTCTTTTGCCCAGGAGCTCAGGGGAGCTGCGCGGATTTCCCTGCTCTTATGTTAGACAGGGTCACCGTGACGCCTGCTCAGACTGAGCCAGTCAGAACAAATGAAGAGATTTTCATATGAAATCCTAAGTTTCTTAGGAAATTGCTCTCCTAAGCAGAAAATGCAGCATATATTTGGATCCTTGAGGATAAGTGTTTGGCAAACTCTTCAAGGCACAAATACATTTTGATTCCTTTTCTTTTGAGTCCAGTTTAGTTTCTACAGTGTGTGTGTGTTTGGGGACAGGTGGTGCTGAGTGTTTGGAAATGTCAGACTGCATTAGTTGTCTATCCATCCATCCATTTCCATTCATCCATTTGTTCATTCATATGTGTATCTATCTGTTCATCCATCCACCCCTTGCTGAGCACTTATGTACCCTTGCAAGCACTTTGCCTTCTTGTGTATTTTTGGTGTTGGGAAATCTTAAGTTGCAAGGGAATTTAAAAGTTATTTGACATAGTTCTCATCAGATGAATGCATCTTCTCTGTAGACCTGCTGGTGGGTGACAATTCAGGCTTCTGCCAGCATCAGAATATACCTCTCCAACTGCAAAAGTCCTCTTGTGTTAAACTAAAACCTATTTTTCTGTAGCTCCTTTCAGAAACCTCTTGTCTGAGCCCCACACAGCTAAGGAATACTGAAGAGCTGCTCTCTGCCTACTTGCCCATCCCAGTTCCTGAGCTAATTCCTCAGTTGCCTGGTTTCTGAGCTAATCCTAATCTAGCCTGATGACACATTAGGATTTACATTCCTATCAGAGAATGGGATCAAGAACCGTGTCTGATGTCTGATAGGTCTAAGAAGTACCCCCATTCCAACCTACACTGTTTAAGTTCCTACTCTGGTGCTTAGCCCTTGTGCCTTTGTTTTTCTCTAGTTTGGGGTGGTCACTCTAATGGTCCCTCTGGGATTGACATCCCACTCTGAATTTTAACAGGTCCTCCACCTGGAACTATGATGCCTATCTCTGCCACTGCAGATGGAACCCTTGGGAACTGATGCCATCTGAAATCGAGCCTGGGCTACCCATGCACCTTGGAGTATTCTAATTTGATTCTTTGTTTATTTCCTCAAGGTCCATCTTAACACCAGATGAGTCCCACAGCTCTGGCACTCTGTTCTTGATTTCTGTCTAGTCTTATCTTTGAAATTCCAGCCTGCCTCACAGTGAGTGTCTCCAAGTTACGCATATTGGTTCTAATTCTAGCCCATGTAGCCAAGCATATGATAGCTCTTCATATATTTGAGGATGCTACTGTTTCAGTTTTCTCTTGCTGTATAACAAACTATCCCAACACTCACTGACTCAACAGAACAGTAAGTTTTCTGCTAGTGGTTTTGCCATTTGGCAAAACTCAGTGGGGGAAAGATAATTTTTGTTCCATGAAGCATCAGCTGGGGTAGCTTGGTGAGGCAAAGATCTACTTCTAAGTGGCTCACTTACATGCGCTGGCAGGGAGCTTGGTTGGGGCTGTTGGCTTGGTGCCTCAATTATGCTACATGAAGCTGCTTGAGATTTCTTACTACATGGTGGCCGGGTTCTAAGAGAGAGGAAATGGAAGCTGCCAGTCTTCTTTAAGACTGGGCCTGGAACTGGCGTAATATCATTTTCCTTTGATTCTCTTGGTCAACATGGTCACAGAACAGCCCAGATTCAAATGTTGAGAAATATAACTCCACTTCTTAATGGAGAGAATTGACAAAGATTTTGCAGCTGTCTCCTTGCTCCACCCCTGCTCCTACCCCTTCAGTCCTCTCTTCTCTAGGCTAGAAAGCCCTTATTGCTTTCTCACTAATGCAGTGTTTAGTGTAAGCCTATTGTGGAGAATAGAACAAGATTTTCACCTCCTTTCTATTAAAGTTTATATCTTTCTTGATGCAACCCAAGGTCATGTTAACATCTGTAAGAGTTACATTTCACTGTTGATTGACATTCAACTTATTACTGATTATGCCCCTATAGCTTCTTTTTCTAATATCCTGTTGGTATGGCATGGTACTTCTGTCTTGTACTTGGAAAGCTAGATTTTAGACTCAATTCAGTTATTTAATAGCTCTCCTTGTGAAGTTTCACCTTGTCAGATCTAAACTACTGCTCTTGCCTGTTAAGATAATTTAGATTCTTATCTTTTGTTTAACATGGCAATGTTCAGTCAACATGAAGTTGATGGCTGTGTCCTTAGTGGTTCAGGCAAACAATTGATAAAAATGTTAACAGACCAAATATAGACCATGTGATCTGACACTGGAAGTCTTCTAGAATAACACAGGAATCATCACTCAATTCTTCAACTGTCCTTGCACCTGTCCCATAAAATTTTACTTGATCTCACAGTGTATCATGAAAAATCTCTTCAACTATCCTGCTGAAGTTCAGGCACTTTGCATCTACTATATCCCCCAGATAATGCAACCCAGTAGCCCTACTGAAGAAGCAAAAACTCCCAGACAAATATGACATTTTCTTAATGAAAATATACTGTGTCCCGATCAGCCCTACTCCTCTTCCAAGGTCTCTTTGACTAAAAGAAACCTTTTTACTTTTTGGTTATTTTTTTCAAATATTAGTCTGATGGAGGTATAATTCATGTAAAATAAATTACACCCATTTGAAGTGTACAATTTGATGCATTTTGACAATTATGTTTAGTCCTTTGAAACCACTACCGGAACTAACTGAGACACAGAACATTTCCACCACCTTCCAAGGTTTCCTCATGCTCCTTTGCAGTCCGTCCTCCCCTCCATCCCCAATCCTCAGGCAACCTCTGATCTTTCTGTCATGATAGGTTACTTACACTTTCTAGAATTTCATATAAATAGAATTATACAGTATGCACTTTTTGTGTGTGTGTTTGGCTTCTTTTATATATAATTTTCTCTTCTCTTCTTTTATATATAATTTTACACCTCCTCAGTGTAAAAGTTTTGGGATTCATCCACACTGTTGCTCTCTCAGTAGCATGTTCCTTTTTAGTGCTAAATGATACTCTGTTGTGGGGATATAACACATTTTGTTTATTCACTTCCCTGTTGGTGGACATTTGTTTCTAGTTTTTGGCTATTATGAATGAAGCTGCTTTGAATATTCATGTATGAATCTTGGTGTAGACATGTGTTTTCATTTCTGTTTGGTACCTGGACTACTTCTTCTTTTGTTTTTGTTTTTTCTTTTCCTTTTCACCAGACTCTTCCTGCCTAGAATTAAGGTCACCATTCTACAGTTTTTGAAACCTAACTTATGCCCTATTTTGGAAATCACAGCAAAAGTCATCTTTCTCCAACCTTCTGGCATAACTTGATAGTCCTCAAAACGCTCCATTTACGAGTTCTTTCAATTCTTTAAATATAGTTCATCTGCTTAGAGAATTTATTCTCTTTTAACCAGCAGCTTTTGGGGTAAATATTATTGAACACTTAAAATGTGTGCCAGACTAAGCACTGTATGTACATTGTCTAATTTCCTGTTCACAACAATTATATAAGAAAGGTACTATTTTAATTTTATCTTTTTAATAGGTGAATAATCAGAAGTATAGAGAGATGAAGTAACCTGCCTAAGTTCTGATTGCTGGGGAGCTAAGTTTGTAAGCTGTGTATTTCTCTCTGGAGCTGGAGTCCAAACCATTTCACAATATAAGACAAACAGTGATGATTATGATAGGAGAACTGGGCATACAATGTGATGAATGTTTATAAGAAAGAAAGGTGAGGTAAATGAGGAACTTCCTTAAGAGGAAGTGATAGCTAAAGTGGATCTTGAAAACTGGGATGAATATGGATGGTGAGGTGGGGACAAAATGATATAAAATTCAGATAGACAGGTGGCATAAGCAAAGGCCCAGTGGCAGAAATGGGAGCATTATCAAGCTTCCTTAGTGCAGAGATCTGTGGACTGGTGGGAGGCCAGGGAAAAAAAGTGGCTATGAGATTAGATACAATGACAGGATGACTGGTCAGACCATCGGTTTTTGAATGATGGGCTGGGGAGCTGACTGTGGCTATAAATTGTGATGTATGGTGGGAGATGCTCTTGCAGACTGCTGAAGGATTAATATGATGGCTTTAAATGGATCAAAGGAGGATGACAGCAAAATTAAGAAAGCCAGTTAGGAATCTGCTGCACTGGGGCACCTGGGTGGCTCAGTTGGTTAAGCGACTGCCTTCGGCTCAGGTCATGATCCCGGAGTCCCTGGATCGAGTCCCACATCGGGCTCCCTGCTCGGCAGGGAGTCTGCTTCTCCCTCTGACCCTCCCCCCTCTCATGTGCTCTCTCTCATTCTCTCTCACACAAATAAATGAATAAAATCTTAAAAAAAAAAAAAAGGAATCTGCTGCACTTAAAAACACAAAACAAAACAAAAATGAGGGCCTGACTCAGAACGGTGGCAGGGGTAAGGCTTGTATGGGAAGAGTCAACTGAACTCTGCTTAGTATTAGAAATTCAAATAATTTTTCTATCATTTACTATTTTGGGCTCATCTTGCAATTACTCCACATTAATATAAACTAGTTTTAAGCACTTAATTGCATTTATACCAGTTGATAGTTTTCTGATTTTTCAAATTTTATTTATTTATTTATTTATTTATTTATTTATTTATTTATTTATTTGACAGAGAGAGACACAGCGAGAGAGGGAACACAAGCAGGGGGAGTGGGAGAGGGACAAGCAGGCTTCCCACGGAGCAGGGAGCCTAATGTGGGGCTCGATCCCAGGACCCTGGGACCACGACCTGAGCTGAAGGCAGACACTTAATGACTGAGCCACCCAGGTGCCCCTGATTTTTCAAATTTATAAACAGATTTCTCAAGCTGTCATTTACACTGGAAGGAATTAAGATGTCAATAAATTGAAATTATCTACTTTGTTAACTATGCTGTTTCTTATCCTTTTTTGTTTTTTAAAGATTTTATTTATTTATTTGACAGAGAGAGCGAGAAAGAGAGAGAGCATGGAGCATGAGTGGCGTGGGAGGAGCAGAGAGAGAGAGGGAGAGGGAGAAGCAGGCTCCCCACAGGGCAGGGAGCCCCACATGGGGCCCCATCCCAGGACCCCGGGATTATGACCTGAGCCTAAGGAAGACGCTTAAATGACTGAATCATCCAGGCACCCCACTGTTTCTTATCATAATTGGGTAATACGAAATTAGTAACTCTTTTGGGCAACATCTCTTTTTGATTATATCTAGAAGACCTGATCACATTTTACAGTTACATAAATATTTAATAAAGGTGCTTGATTTAATAAAGTTTAAATATAAAATTAAAAGCTTGCAGAATACCACATCTATTTTATTTATTGAGGTATATTTCATACATGTTTTTTTTTTAAATTATTATTAGTTTCAGGGGCAGAATTTAGTGATTCATCATTTGCATATAATACTCAGCACTCATTACATCAAGTGCCCTCTTTAATGCCCATGACCCACTTACTCCATTCCCCCCACACCCACTTCCCCTTCAGCAACCCTCAGTTTGTTCCCTGTAGTTGAGTCTCTTATGGTTTGCCTCCCTCTCTGTTTTTATCTTTTTAAATTTTCCTTCCCTTCCTCTATGTTCATCTGTTTTTTTCTTAAATTCCACATATGAGTGAAATCATATGATATTTGTCTTTCTCTGACTGATTTATTTCATTTAGCATAATACCCTCCAGTTCCATCCATGTCATTGCAAATGGCAAGATTTCATTTTTTTGATGGCTGGGTAATATTCCATTGCAGAGGGAGAAGCAGTTTCCCTGCTGAGCAATGAGCCCGATGTGGGACTTGATCCCAGGTCCCTGGGATCATGACCTGAGCTGAAGGCAGACGCTTAACTGACTGAGCCACCCAGGCGTCCCTAATGTACAGATCTTTTTTTTTTTTTTTTTTTTTTTTTTTTTAAACTTTTTTTTTTTAAAGATTTTATTTATTTATTTGAGAGAGAGAATGAGAGACAGAGAGCATGAGAGGGAGGAGGGTCAGAGGGAGAAGCAGACTCCCCGCCGAGCAGGGAGCCCGATGCGGGACTCGATCCCGGGACTCCAGGATCATGACCTGAGCCGAAGGCAGTCGCTTAACCAACTGAGCCACCCAGGCGCCCCCTAATGTACAGATCTTAAATGACAGTTTGATGAATTTGGCAAATGTATATGTGCACAATGCCTCACCCCGTCGAGATATGGAACTTCTCATTACTCCCAAAGTGTTCTTGTGCTTTGCCCAGACAGTCCTGTACCATTCCCTACCCCACGACCACTGTTCTGATTTATCACCATAGATTGGCTTGACTATCCTAGAATTGCACATAAATGGAATCATGCATCATGTTCTGTGTTTAACCACTTTCACTTAACATAGTGTTTTAGAGATTTGTCCATGATTGTTGCAGAGATCTGTGGTTCTTTTCTTATTATTATTGAGTAGTGTTCCAGCATATGAATATACCACCATTTCTTTAGCCATCTGCCTGTTGATTTGGGTTATTTCCAGTTTGGGGCAATTATGAATAGAGCTGCTATGAATACTTTTGTGCAGGTCTTTTTGTGGACATGTGGTTCCATTTCTTTCTCTTTTTTGTGTGTGTGGATCCATTTCTTAGACAAATACCTAGGGGTGCAATGGCTGTATCATATGATAGGTGTATGTCTAACCTTTTAAAAACTGATAAAATGGTTTCCAAAATGTTTATATTTTTAAAATATATTTTAGGATTGTATGGACTTCTTGTTTGTGTAAATTCTGGACTTCTTGTTTGTATAAAGCTGACCACAAGACTTGATTAAGAATGCAATATTCACATTAGGCTTACATTGACATTTCCTGTGACAATGAGGACTTTGTGATTATAGATGGCTAGCTTAGCTATCAACAACATTTTCCCCATAATTATGCTATAAATTAGGAGGTGACCCCTGAGCCTCTTCTAGTAAGTACTTCAGTATCTGGAAGGTTAACATGAAATTCTCTAAGGTGTTCTTAAGTGGTACCTGAAGGAAAAACATGCTGTAATGTCACATAAGTTAATAATTTTAAGGAGCCTATAGGCCTGGCAGTGAAATTAAATGCTTAACAATAATTCAAAAATGGCTTACAGCAACTTAAAAATGTGAATCATTTAGTGGGGCTGAAATTATGCTCCTGACATATATGTGTGACACACGAGAGCACTTACCTGGGAATTTATTACTAGCTTCTGAGCAAACAAAGCATGACCTACATTTGACTAAAGTCAGCTGTCTTTGGTTAATCCTATGGGCTTCTTTTTATTAATGTCACAATTGCTAATGTGGTATAACATTGTCATTACTGAATAGCACTGCGGGATGAGCTGCAGCTGTTATTTCTCTTTCTGAACCTACTGAGTCATTAAATCTGAGTTTGGGGGAATACAAGTTGTAAAGATTATTCAAATTCTGATTGAGAAATAGGACTACTGGGAAATTGTAGGTACATAAAGTAAAACTTTGAATCAATCCAGGTTCTTTTCTTTTTTTTTTTTGTAAGCTTGAATGTTCAAAATTGTTCCTTAGGTTTAATTTGAAATCAAATGTCAGAAAAATAGAGGGTGAATGTAAGAAAATAAAGGGACAATGATATTTATAGGCAAAGTCTTTTTTGCTGATGGGAAAGTGATTTGTTGTTATTGAGAAAATATTAGGAAGTTCATTTCCTTCAAAAGACCATAATATTTTCTAACATTGGAATCCTAATGTTAATTTAAGAATATGCTTTTGTTCTAATGAGACAGAGAATAATTGATTTCTCTTTAATAGGTAAGGGAAATTTTATTGTATTGCTCTTGGTATTCCTTGCAAAAATTTCTATCTTCTTTTAGAATTCTTACTTTGCCTTTGGTCATGATTAGTACTTTGCAAAGGGTATGATCCTGCAGTTCCTAAACTGAGCCTCAGAAATTTTTAAGTTTTGGAGGAGAGTATAGCAATATTCAATATTTCCTGGATACCACATAAACTACTAGCTCAAGATAGTTTTCAGTTTCTTCAGTAAGATTGTACTACGTTCTTCTCAGTGGTGTCATGTATTTGCGAAGCTGGGTTTTTGACAGTTGCTGTGACAAATAACAATTACTACATGAAAAGCAAAGTAGAATGGGGGATGAGGGTGCTGGTGTCCAATCTGATTTCAAAGTTTGAGAAGTTTTGCAATGCCCAATAGATGCACACATCCAATTAGTAAGTACTTGTGGTTATTTAAAGATGAGATAAAAGCATACTTTCAGTTTATGAATATTATTTTTTTCCCCAAATGGCCACTAACCTGTTAGGACCAAAACCAAACAACAAACAAACAGAAAAACAAAATACCTTACCACGTAGGGACCTAACTACTTACTAAATAAAACAGTTGGTTATTTCATTTGGTCTGGGGACACTGAGAAAAATCAGAGAGTCACTAAGGATCCCTCCAAAGTGAGAAATTTTGGGAACCCCTGGTATAATCTGATCATCATTTAAAGAATTTCTGATCTTTTATGTTTATTCAAGACCTGTTTATGTTTATTCTGGCCTGTCATGTGCTTTTGATGTTATTTAAAAATGTTGGGAGCAATGGGAGTTCAGTGATTGACATTTCTGAAGCTCATTTTTTCTGGATGGTATTTTGGAAGTCAGATGTCTGCAATGACTTCATTGACTCCCAGGAAAAACTTTAAGTTGAAAAAACTTGTCTTTTGCATCACACCCCCAGGCATAGAAGTCCTGGATAGCCAGACAGCCGGTTCCCATGGCACTATAGAGAGTGTGGTCCGTGGGTCGGAGCTTATTAGAAATGTAGACTCTCAGGCCCCGCCCGAGACCTGCTGAATCTGAACCTGCATTATAATGAGACCTCTAGGTGATTCATAGGCACAGTAAAGTTTGAGAAACACTGCTCTACCATTTCTATCCCATCCCACCTCAGCCTTCCCAGACGGAATCCCCCATTCCCTCTGAACATGTCTTTAAAACCTAGTTTCTCTGTGCATTATTTGTTTGGGGCCTTACTATCCACTATTTAAAACTTCCTAATGAATTAATGCTTGATAATAGTTGAAATGTGCTATCATTTCCCAGAGAAGACTCTGACAAACCGTCACACTGTATTGTTATTTTTGTCTTGTAAATGTCTTCAACGTTTCTCAGTGCAGCCAAATGCCCTGCCTTCCTTATCTTCTCAGCTATGGTTTTGAGGGTTAGGCTCTCTGTATGCCCCAAAGCAGAAGGTGCGGATGTCGGGCATGTGAGATGGAAAAACGCGATGTTAAAAGTGAGAAAGGGCCTTTCCACACTACCCAGAGAGAGAGGTCCATATGGCAATGTTCTGGGTTCCCATTGTAACTTTAAGGGAAACTTTCACCTTGTGCAGAGCCCTTGATGTCCTGCAAATGAAGATGTCCTCACATTCCTTGCAGCAGGAACCCACTTAGGTGGCAGCCACCTTGACTTCCAATGGGACAGGACGTCTAAAAAGGCAACAGTGATGGCATGTGCATCCGACATCTGGATAGAACCCGAGAGGCACTTGTGCTGATAGCTCGAGCCCCTGAAAACTCGGCTGATGTCAGTGCCTTCTCCTCCAAGAATACTGGCCCGCAAGCTACGCCGGAGTTTGCTGCGGCCACCAGAGCCACTTCCATCGCCGGCTGGTTCCTCCCTGGGACCTTCACCAACCGGGTCCGGGCAGCCTTCGGAGAGCCACGACTTCCCGTGCTTACTAGTCCTCGGGCTGACCGCCAGCTGCCCCCGCAGGCGTCTTATATTAACCTGCTTACCACTGTGTATTAACTTGTGTAACACAGATGCTCCTTCGTGCTAGGCGGACATTTCCATCCCAGGCAGCCAGGAGCGGGCGGTCGGTCAGCAGGTCCGAGGTAGTGGGCGCTCGCCCAAAAGTTCTGCGCATGTGCAGCCGCATCCCCGGGACCCCTCGTGGGAGGCTGCGCGGGATCTCCGCTTCTGCAGAGGTGGTGAAGAGATGGAGAGGAAGAGCAGGCTGCTGCCGGAAAGGCCACGACAAAGGAGGAATTTCAGGGTGAGTGGACTGCTCCAGCTCCCGAATGTACTGACCCTCCCCCTGGGGTCGCAGGCGGGTCTGAAGGCGCTGGTGCCCTGGGTGCCTCTTGCAGGGGCCCGGGGGCCTGAGGACTGCTCCGCCGCTCCCGCTGCTCGGGTCCCTGGGCGGCTAAGAACAAGTACCCAGTGGTCTTAAGCTATTCTTTCACAGACTTGGACAGAAAAGGGAAATAAAGCTGACGGAAAATAAGCAGTTTCTTAAAAAAAAAAAAAAAAAAAAAAAAAGGTGGGAGAAGGCCACATTACAGCGGTAGAAACTAAGGCCCCGTGAGGAGTGATTGCTGTGCACCCCAGTCAGTAACAGCAGGGCTGGGAACGGAACTGGACTCGTCTGATTCCAGTTCTGCTTTCCAGTGAAAGTGACGATAGCAAACATCGATGGAATTTTTATTATGTGCCGGGCACTGTTCTATGATCAGCGCATATGTTGTTATTGTTCCAAGTATGCATGTTATCCTTTTACTTATGCCACCTATGAGCAGATACTATTACTCTCCTCATTTTGCAGCTGAGGAGACTGAGAGCTAGAGGACATTATAACTTGGGCTAAGCGTCTTTTATTTATTGAGTATCAGATCCCACTTAGCAGTTTCCCGTCTCTCAGCTCCAGATTGGTCCTTCAGCATTTGCTGTGTGATAATGGACTGGACTTTTTTGAGCCTTTCTCAGTGGGGTGATGTTGAGCTTTGTCAGTAGAGGGAGCTGAAGGGACACTGCAGGAGGAATGGGGGGCGCTCTTCCTCCCGGCTGCAGTGTTTGCTTTCCCCTGCTCCTGCCGTCAGTCAGGGGTGGCGCAAGGGACGCCTGGTGTTGTTCTGCCCCAGCTGTGCACGCACCTGAGTGGGCAGTCCCTTAGCAACTTAGCGGCCTGGACCCGGTCACCATCTTGTTCTGCCCCCCCCCCCCCCCCATGGGAGCATTGCACGCTCCAGCCCTTGTGCCCCCCAGTGGCATCCCAACTCCTTCTGTGTGCCCTCCCATTAACCTCTGCTGGCTTATGCCTCAGAAGTTTGCTTCCTGTGGCTCTCCTGGTGTGGACACTGTGTGCTCCAGGCCTTGCACCTGGAGCTGGACTCCCTCTGCATGCCCGACTCCCTCTGCATGCTTACTCACCAGCCACAGCTCCCCTGTACCTAGGAGGTGGGGGTTGTTGTGGCTTGTCTAGCAGCTCAGGCCCGCCCTGGTCCAGGCAACTCAGTGAACTTCTTTACCATCCCCTGGGCTGCAACCACATCTTCTTTGATGAGGCTGAACCTCAGCCTTGGGGAGGGAGCCAAATTTGTCTTTTTTCTAAGTTTGTCCTTCCCAGGATTCACCCTTGAATGCAAGGTATCCTTTAGAATTCTCTTTATATCTTTATAGTTATTCTCCTATCTGAGTTTAATAATTCTTTATATTAAACTTCTGTTTAATTATTGTGTGGTTTCTGTTTCCTGATCTCTTATTTGATACGATTTGGTACAGACTGTACAGTCTGATACAGTCTCCTCCCCTCTGCTACCCAGAATAATCTCCTCAACTGTCTACTTTGCTTTATTTATGTTTGATTTTTACAAATGTATTTTTGTATGATACCAATAAGTTAATTGTTCTGTCTCTTTGAGCTCAGGGAGTAGACAAGGCAATCTCTAATAGTTGATTGATTCCATAACACATTCATTCATAAAAACTTTTACTGAATGCATGTTTTATGCAAAGTGTTTGAGTTCACAAGGTGGATTAAGGCACCGTCTTTGCCTAGATGAACTCACAGCCCTGTAGAGGAGGTATAAATTTAAACAGGGTAAGCTAGAATGCAATGTGATAACTATTATAGTTGAAATGTGAGCACCACTTTCTGGGAACATGATGACAGAATGACTCATTCTGTCTGAGGGAGTTGGTGCAGCCTCATCAGAACTGGATCTGGAGGAGTTTTCCCAGCTCCAAAGGATGTGAAAATCTGCTTAGATAGATCACTATATGGTTATATATGGGATTATGTACATAATTAGAGACTAAGTTTCTAGACTTTCTTTATGAGAGAGAGTGTTAATATGCTAGTAAAAGTAACACAGAGAGATGGTAAAATATTGCTGTGCTGGACCAGATATACTCTTGGCTTTGTCATCAACTCACTGGGGGACCCTGGACACGTAGGAAACTTTGTGGAACTATGCTTCTCCCACTATAACTTGAAACATTTATTTTATTTAAAAAATTTTTTAAAGATTTTATTTGTCAGAGAGAGAGAGAGAGAGAGAGAGAGAGCACAAGCAGGGGGAGTGGCAGGCAGAGGGAGAAGCAGGTTCTCTGCTGAGCAAGGAGCCTGCCCCTGGGATCATGACCCTAGCTGAAGGCAGGCACTTAACCGCCTGAGCCACCTAGGTGTCCCAACTTGAAACATTTAGATTATATAATGCTGGGAGTCTCTTTTAACTCTAAATGGTATATAATTTAATAGAATGCATTTAAGTAGCAGATGCTGGATTTATGAAACCAAAACAAAATCTTAATGAGAAGCAGTCTGAATTGAATTTTTACAAAACAGATAAGGTAATGTTTGGTTAAATAATAGAAGACGTCTTGGAGGAGATCTCAGAGATAGTTGTTTTAATGTGGATGAGTTAGTGTTATCTATTATTAAATTATTTGTCTCTAATAAATGTTTATAATCATGAAGGCTGGCTCTATAATGGATATTTTATATTTTCTGAGCAAATAATAAAGTCAACCTTGCTGACAGCCCTCACATTTTGACACATCTTTAATTACACTGGTAACTATAGATAGTTGTTCCTAGGGATCAAATGGTAGAAGAACAAATCATCAGATCTCCCATTGTGGAAATTTTTCAGAGGCTGGGGAGAGAAGCTGAGAAATAGATTCTTCAATGAATATATGGGTGAGGAAGAAAATGTCCATAGTGTTTGTATATTAATTTATCAGTATGGTGTTGTTAAAAGTCTCAGAGAATATTATTTGAAATTATTTTAAGATACTTAACACTGGAGGTGGCAAATGGGATTTTTAACACATTCTACTTATTCTGTCTATAATAGCTTAATATTATGACTGGGGAAATGGGCTTTGGAGTGAGTTTGCTTTGGCTTAAATTCTAGTTCTTGCACTTAGCATCTGTGATAGCTTTGAAAGGTCACTTAAACTCTCTTAGCCTTAAGTTTATAGGTCTGCAAAATAAGGACTGCAGGAGTGGTACTTACATTATAGGATTAAAAGAGGTGAGATATGTCATGAGTAACCACGGTGTCTGGCAAAGAGAAAGCAGTCAATAAAAGTTAAGATTTATTATGATCACTAGAGCAGATATCTCAGGAAAACAATATGTAGGAACAATACCACAAGGATGGGTACAAGTCTTGGATTAGTAACTTACTAATTGTTAGTATTAATTGAGTCCTTTGTTTAGTCCATTATTGCCTTCAGTTTCTGAGTTTCTTTTATTTGTAAAGTTGCATTTTTTATGTCTTCTTCCTTCCCTTATAGAACTGTTGTAAGAATAAAGTGATAATATATATGTGAGGGTACTTTCTGCATGTTGTGGGCCAATGGGAGTGATTACTATGAGGGAAGATCATCTTTCCCCCTGAGGTTCTTTATTCTTTCCTCCACCATCCTGGTGTATACAAGGAGTCTTGAGTAAGGCCCAGTACGAAGACAGAAACTTGTTTAGCATAATGGTACATCTTTTCTTTTTTTTTTTCCATCAAAATTAAAGCTTTATTCTGTGAAAGACCTTGTTAAGAGGATGAAAGGAAAAGCTACAAATTGAGAGAACATATTTACATACCACATATCCGACAAAAGACTTATTGCTAGACTATATAGAGAACCCTTGACAATCAATAGTAAAAGAATTAATAGAAATCTAATTTGAAATGGGCAAAACACATAAACAGACATTTCAGTGAGGAGGATGTGCATAAGACAAATAAGTATATTAAAAGATGAGATGAACCATGAGAGACGATGGACTCTGAGAAACAAACTGAGGGTTCTAGAGGGGAGGGGGGTGGGGGATGGGTCAGCCCGGTGATGGGTATTAAGGAGGACACGTACTGTATGGATCACTGGGTGTTATATGCAAACAATGAATCGTGGAACACTACATCAAAAACTAATGATGTACTGTATGGTGATTGACATAACATAATAATAATAAAAAAAAGATGTTCAGTAACATTAGCCTTTGGGAAATGGAAATTAAGAGCAGGTAGAGATATCACTACATATATATTCAACAGAATTAGAAATAGTGATAGTATCAGTGCTGGCAAGGATGCAGAGAACCTGGCTCTCTCTTATACATTGTCAGTGGGATATGCACAATGGTACAGCCACACTGGACCACAGCCTGGCAAGTTCATATTAAATGGGCACTTACTGTACAACCCAGCAATTCCACTCCTAGGCATTTATTCCAGAGAAACAAAGGCTTATAGTCACATAGAAACCTGTACCCAAATTATTGAAGAAGATTTATTTCTAATCAACAAAAACTGCAGACAACCCTAATGTTCTTTTTGGGTGAATGGGTAAATAAACTGTGGTCTGTTCATACCATGAAATACTATTCAGCACCAAAAAGGAACAAACTCTTGACACACACAACAGTTGTGGGTGGATAGGAAGGGGACCACGCTGAGGGAAAAATAAATCAATATCAAACGATCAAACGGTTACGTGTAACATTTTTGAAATGACAGAATTATGTGGATGGAGAATAATTTGTGGTTGCCCAAAGCTGGAGATGGGGTTGGAGGTGTTGTGTGGTTTTAACTCTATAGATTCCGAGGTGGCCGCTGAATATGTTACCTTTAATGACCTTGTGTGATGGCACATCTTTTCTCTGGCATATTCTGTTGGTTCTCTCCAAAACATATTGAACTCTGTCCGTGTTTTTGCCTCCTTTGCTGCCACCTTAGTGCGAGACACTGTCCTCTGTCTTTGAGGAAGTTGCCGCTTCGTTTGTATTCTGCTTCTACTCCTGACTCCTTTTCAGCCACTTTCCACTTAATTAAGCAGTGTTACTCTTCTGCTTAACGCCCTCTAATGGCTTTCCATCCTACTTAGAATAAGATCTTAACTCTTTACCACAAAGTCATGTATGATCCAATTCCCGCTTACTTCCCTGACCTAATCTTCTGCTGCTTTCATGTTGCCCGCTGGATGCTGGCCTCGTGAGCCTGCCTTCTGTTCTTTAAGAAGGCCAAGTTCATCCTCAGCTTAAGAACATTGATCTAGTTGTTCTGCCAACCTAGAATATGTTTCCTCCTGATGGCTTCCCTTGGATTCTCTTGCTATGACTATTTCTTGTCATTTTGTGGTCTCCCCAGAGAGCCTTTTTCTGGCTATTTCATTGCACTGTCCTATTTTAATTTTCACCATAACTTTTATCACCATTTGATATCTTCTTTGAAAGTTAGCTTCAGAAGAACAGCATCCTTATCTGTCTTATTTGATGCTTCATTCCCAGGACCTAACAAATATCTGGCATACAATAGGTGCTAAAAATATCCAGTAGTTGAATGTGTAAGTTAAACTTTGAAAAAGGTTAACATCAGCAAGAAAATAATGCTGATGCTGCCTCTTTGTCTTCTTCTGGTTGTTTCACTTAGAAGACTCTAAAGGACTTAAAATCTCCTCCAGAATAGGATCTCAAAGGCTTGAATATATCTCCTTCATCTACTCACCTCATGGAGCCTGAAATTGCTCTTGGCTTCTAGAAGGGCCTCTTTTTTGATGATAGAGCTGACATCTGGGGAGGATAACAAATAGAGAAAAAAGCCCAAGGGCACCATCAGCAGTAAAATGATCTTTAGAAGTAGAATGTTTCCAAATAAACTATTGTATGTATATTCATACAATGGAATATAGGAAAGGGAGAAATGCTCCTACATTCAACAACACAGAGGACTCTGTCATAATGGTGAATGAAAGAAGCAACAGTATACAAACTATTGTATAATTCCATTTATATGAAGTTCAAGAATAGGCAAAACAATCTATGGTGACTAAAGTCAGAACAGTGGTTACCTTTCAGGGGAAGGGGCATGAGGGGGCAGGAGGGAACCTTTTAGAAGGCTGGAAATACTCTAAATTGCATATGTAAAAATGTATTCCCTTTTATATTTAATACAATGGAATAAAAGTGTTTTAAAAATCCATTAGTGTAGTCATAAAAAAAGACTGAAGAGGGGGCATGGGGGAAAAGAAGAGAGGAGATCAGAGGCTGTGCAGATTCATTTTTAAAAAGATTTATTTATTTATTTAAGAGAGAGCGAGAGAGAGAGAGAGAGCAAGAGCGAGTGCATGAGCACACGAACACAGGGAGAGGGGCAGAGGGAGAGAGAGAATCTCAAGCAAACTCCCTGCTGGGTGCAGAGCCCGACACGGGGTTTGATCTCATGACCCTGAGATCACGACCTGAGCTAAAGCCAAGAGTAAGATGTTTAACTGACTGAGCTACCCAGGTGTCCATGTGCAGACTCATTTAAGGTAGACCTAGCATGGACCCATGAACCGTGAGCTCTGTGGGTAGGGGAGATTAGCCAGCATGAAACTTCCATTAAAACTTCACCTACATATCCTCCAAGACTCAGTCAGCCTAATCATGGGATCACAACTCCAGTGCCTGAAGAATACTCCGTAGTCCAACATCACTCAAGAATCAAGATTTTAGTAGCAAAAGCAAGCGTAGGAAATGCTGAGTTCTGGAATTTTTAAAAACCAGCATAAACAGTGACACATTGCATGCAAAATTTAGCTACATGATAATGAAAAAGTGACAGGGCTGACTGCCCTCCGAATTAAAAATACAAAACAAAAACAAAAACAAGACAACGTAAGTTTCTCATGCACAATAGTCACAGAGGCTTCGATGGCACAAATTAGTCAAGGGAAAAGTCCTCACCACCTAACCTCCTTTCATGCACAAATTCATATTTCCCTCTAGTTTAAAATGAAATGCTTTTTTTAGTATCATGTTCCCCTGAACTCTGCGGAGGGAAGGTCATGGGAATAGGGTCAGCTGGCAGGGGACTTGGCATTCTGAGGCTTGTACAACCATTTAATTAAGTGAAATAACAGTCAATGCCAATAGACTGCTGCTTGGATGATTTGCATTCTCCATAAATTATGGGGCAGATATTTATCCTTTGTGGAGATGGGTTACTTTCCTCCCTTTTGGCTCAAATTCCCTCTGATTTTTCAGAATGATCAAGTGCTTGGAAATAAATTTTTTGTGGTTTGTTTTATTATTAAAAATGTGAGGGCAGGGTGTGTGTGTGTGTGTGTGTATGGCTGAAAAGCCAATTTCTAACATAAAGAACTTTCCTCACTTGTACACATAAAACTTGCATTTCCATGAGCATCCGTGGCTGGCATTTTGAAGAGCATCATGCTTGCAGTTCTTTATAGAAGACTCAAGGTTGGCTTAAAGAGTTGGCTTGAAAAGCACAGCTTGTTTCCTTATTTCAACAGAACAAAATAGCTCATCTAGTTTGCAATCTGCAGCCATCCTGAATTGGGTAGCATTGCAGTAAGTGGTGCATTAGTTCCTGTCTTCTAGAACCCCTGTTGGTTTCTTCTTTAGCTGCCCTGTTGTCTCTGATCATTCCTAAGTATACAGTGGGTTCCTCCTACCCTTTGCTGAGATTTCTCCAGCCTGTGCTTACAAGTGGAACTACATTATTAAGAATAAGCTGGTTTCTCTGGCTTTTGCTTTTCCTATTCACGCAGGAGCTCAGGCTCCTGTGAGGTATTCCTCAAGTATTTCTAGGTGTTCCTAATGGGTATCTTATGTGTGATTACAAACCAGCCAGTCTCCTGCTGGGTGCTACTGTGTCAACAAACAGTTATGTGTCTGCCCCAAGTGAGGCCCAGCAGCTCTTGAGACGGCAAAGCCAAAGTGGGGAAGAATGTGTGATGATTTAAAAATATGGCTCCAGATTCTTTGATGTTCTTTCAGTCAAGAAGCTGAGTCTGTGTCCCTTCCCTTAGAATAGAGGCAGGCCAGTCATTGCTGTGACTAACAGAGTATGGCAGAAATTATGGTATGTGGCTTCTGAGGCTAGATCATAAAAGGCTATGCACTTCTACTTGGCTCTCTTGGAACATTCTCTCTCCAGGTGTTCCCTCTTGAGATGCTCTCTCTCAAAACCCAGGCGCCATGCTGCAGGAAGACCGAGCCTCATGGAGAGACCATGTGTAGGTACTTTGTTCAACAGTCCTGGCTAAGTGCAGACTTTGAGTCATCTGAGCTAGACATGTGAATGAAATAGCCTCCAGATAATTCCAGTGTCAAATGTCTGAATCATTCCACCCCTCTCACTCTTCCTAGCCGAGGCCCAGACATTGTGGCACAAAGATGAGCCTTTCCTCTGCTGCCCTGTCTGAACTGCTGACCCTTAGAGTCATGAGATATGCTAAAATTATTATTGTTTTACACCCCTCAGTTTGGATGGTTTGTTATGCAGCAATGGATCGCTGGAGTAGAATGACTTACTTTCCCTTTGGATTTTGTGCTCTGCTTTGTCACAGGGGTCCAAAGGAATGCCATTTATGCTTCTGAGCTCACTCAGATTCAGAATTGACCCTTCCATCCTACAGCTCAAGCTTCTTTACTAGGTGAAGACTTTAGTGCTTAGTTTCTTCTTTCATTCATATAAAGGCTGAGAAGCCTTTTTACCTACAGAGGCCCGCTGGGTCTGTCCTACATCTTCTCCAGACTTCATCCTCCTAACATTCCTCAGCATCTCTGTGTCAACAGGCCTCTGGTGGGCACAGTTGGTCAATTTCCAAATGTACCTAGATGACCCTTAGTCCTAGTTGTCCTCATCCTCTTGATACCTGCTGACTTCCATTTAAATTTAAAAAGGGTTTGATGTTTATTGACTGGCAATGACATGAGAAAGTACAATAGGGGGAAGACTAGGTATTTCTCTTGTGATCTACACATGTAACCCAAATGCCTGATCCCAACTATACCCTCCCCACCAAAGTCCTCACCAGCATGTAGTGAGGACTTGGGAGAAAAAATTCTTTGCCCTCTCTTCTTATGCTCAGTTTTAAAATGGGTTAAAACAATGGAAATTTAACTTTTCTTATCTAGAGGATGCCACTTGAAAATATCAGTTGCCTAACCCCATAAAAGAAGGAGAAATAAAGCATTTCCAAAATTTCTAGTAAATACAAAGAAGCACTGATAACGCTGATCACCTTTTTCATATCATGTCACCCAGGCCACCACAATAAAGTAACACAGTTGGAGGGCTGATATCTGAGTTTTAAATGAATTTCACATTAGCCTATGAATTGAATCACTAGTACTGAGGTGGATGGGGCATTGAGAATTACTAGTCTGCTTTCTTTAATCATAGGAAAGTAAACTGAAGTTCTACAGGTGTTTTTTATTCTCACATTAATAAGTTGTGAGACTGCAGTCATGAGTGTGCAAAATCACACTATGGCAGTGAAATTTGGACTTCTGTGCAGTAAATCAATGAATTTCCGGTAAATGAATAAATTTAGAAGTACCTAAAAGACGTAGATAGGGTGTTCTGATTGCAATTTCTCTGCGTGGTTCTCTCATTTTGTAACCTTATCCTGAATCTTCCACTTATTAGCCTTGTCTTTGGATAATTCATTTAACTTCTTTGTGTCTCAATTTCTTTATCCATAGAGTGGGTAAATGATATCTACTTCAAAGAATTGTGGAAGAAGAATTAAGTGGGATAATGAGGCAAAGAGACTGGTGCTCACTAAAGTTTCTATTCTCAGATTTCCCAACAACACTCACAGTTAGGTGGGTCATGTGTCTTTTCCTGGCTGATCAAATGTGAAAAGTACTGTGTGTCACTTCTGGAATGAGGCATTAACAAGTTGATGACTAATCCACTGATCTTTTTCTTCCCTTGCTGTGGCAACTGAGAAGGTAGCATATTACAGGTGGCATAGCGACAAGATGGTAGAGCTTTGGTCAGCCTGGGTCCCTGAGTGATGATGTGGAGCAGAGTCCTGACTACTATGGTCAGATAGGTTGCAAAAAATGAGAAATAAACTTTTCCAATGTTGAGCCACTGAGAACTTGGATGACTTGTTACTGCAGCATAAGCTTAGGCTATTGTAAATAATATGGATCTTATAGGAAGTAGGGTGCTGTTATAATAAAAACATAAAATATTTATGTTTTAAATATTGGCTTAATGCTTGGGCAAAAGGCAGTAAGGATAGTGATCTCAGAGGTCAGAAGAATGGAAATCCATGTTATGTAGTGGCAAAAGGTTTGGCAGCACTGTCATCTGATATAACTTGAGAAGGAGATCAAATTCTAATGAACTTTGAGTTCTAGGGGAAAGGCTGGAAAATAGAATATTTCCTGAAAACATGCTTCACAAAGAACTATGGATGGAGATGTTGGTCCATGAAATATCTGGCAATCGAAGAGAAAGTCTACTAAATATCTGAGAGGATCAAAAAAGAAACCACAGTATTGTAGAGCCTTGGCCAGCCTGGATACCTGAGTAGTGTGTGGATTAAAAGCCCCTGCTGATCCCTATTAGATGCGAAATGTGTGCAAGAAATGAACTTTTCTGTGTTAAGTCGTTGAGACTGGGGATTGTTACAGCAGTGGAAGCCTGGTCTATACTGACTAACATAGTATATAACAGCATTAGTACAGTGCATAGAGTGAACAGTCATTAAGCATTACCCTATACTTCTTATTATGTTTGTTATTGTTGTTTTTGCAATGATTGTTAAAAGTGTATGATTGTGGTTGATGGAATCCAGGTCAGTCTAATAGAAAAAGAGGATAAAGCTGTGGTAGCCAGAGTAAAGAATAGTGTTAGTTTTGGTTTCCACAGGGATTGCAAAATGAAGTATAAATCAGAGAAAGAGAGGCAGTGTAAATAAGTGGGGTGAGCTAGCAATTGGGAGAGCAGGAACCTTCTGCTAAGGGTGTAGTCAATCTTGGCTCCAGCTAATACACATCTAGATTTTTCAAGAGAGGCTATAAGATCAAAGCTTTATGTGAATTTTCCAAAAGTTTGAAGTGTTGGTAATTATTTAAATATTTAACAAATACTAGGGGGCCAGGCATGACTCACAGACTACCAGTTGTTCTCTACCAGAAGATTGCCCCTAAGTCCAAAATGTCTAATAGCCAACAAGGCCTCTGAGGATAAATCTTAATATATCATAATTTGCAGAATCATAATTGTTCAAGGTTACTGTTGTTTGGATTCACGTTCAACGCATCTGAAACTTACATTCCTTTTGCAACATCTCTGCCAAATTGTCTTCCAGCTGAGAATTGAATACCTCTGGAAGTAGGTGGCTTAACTACTTTATGAAGTGTAACCTTTTGCATCTTTGGTATCCTCAACTTGTTAGGAAGTTCTCTGTGTGTTTGCTGTGAGCTCTGCCTTCCTATTGTCTCTCTTATACTTTGCCTCCCACTCCTCGCCCCATGCCATTGGCTTATACCCTGTAATCAATTTTCTAAAGCTGGTGATCCATTCACCTAATGACACTGCAGTGGATATCTTTTTCTTCTAAGCTACTCCTCTTCTTCCCTTCTCTGCCCACTTCTTCTGGCAATAGCACCTTCCTTTGAGTATTCTATGTATAGACGAGCTCCAAGTCACAATATCGTGTTCCCTGCCTCCCGCCTCTCCCTCACCCCAAACCAAGCTACAGAAGATCCAGGACTGGCCACCTATAATATTTTATCACCCAGGGTTTGGGGATTGGTGCAGGGGTGGGTATGTGTTCTGAACTTGGCAGCTTGGAGTCTTTTCTGTAGATTTAATATAAGGCACTGTGAGAGAAAAACTCTGTGGTTGCTGCCAAGACAAAGAATATTTGTATTCCTTCTACCCCCAAACTGTGCTGCATAGACTAAGATGTCTGCAGCAGGAGAAAGTGATGACAAAATTAAGAAGGTAGCAGAGCAGAAAAGAGAGAGAGAGAGAAGTGAGAAAGAGCAAGAGAACAACTTCTGTTTCTCTGTGACCCTCTTCATCCTTGTATCCTTGTATTTCTTAGTTATGAAAAAAATAGTTGCACTACTTTGTGTTGAGTTCCTATCATTTACACCAAAAGGGTCCTGATTTAAGGTATGTTGGAGATCATGTTTATTTTTTAGTTTTTAAAGGAAGGAGTCATTTTATTTTATTAAGATTTTATTTGTTTGACAGAGAGAGACAGCGAGAGAGGGAACACAAGCAGGGGGGAGGGGGAGAAGCAGGCTTCCCGCGGAGCAGGGAGCCTGATGCGGGGCTCGATCCCAGGACCCTGGGATCATGACCTGAGCTGAAGGCAGACGCTTAATGAGTGAGCCACCCAGGCGCCCCTGGAGATCATGTTTATAACAGCTCACAGGTGATACTATAGTTTTACCTCTTCCTTGAATTTTTGTATCCTTTTATACATTGTTACTCAGAGCATTTACAATATATTTTCTAGTCAAGTTATCAGCAGTCCTTTGTCTTAATTTTATATTTCCAATAAGTTTAAATTATAATGAATTTTATTTTATTTATTTAAAAATTTTAATTGTTATGTTAATCACCGTACATTACATAATTAGTTTTTGATGTAGTGTTCCATGATTCATTGTGTATAACACCCAGTGCTCCATGCAGAGCATGCCCTCTTTAATACCCATCACCAGGCTAACCCATCCCCCCACCCTCTCCCCTCTAGAACCCTCAAATTGTTTCTCAGAGTCCATAGTCTCTCATGGTTCGTCTCCCCCTCCGATTCCCCCCCTTCATTCTTTCCCTCCTGCTACCTTCTTCTTCTTTTTTTTAACATATTAACATATAACATTAAGAATTCCTCATATCAGTGAGGTCATATGATACATGTCTTTCTCTGACTGACTTATTTCGCTCAGCATAACACCCTCCAGTTCCATCCACGTCATTGCAAATGGCAAGATTTCATTCCTTTTGATGGCTACATAATATTCCATTGTATATATATATACCACATCTTCTTTATCCATTCATCTGTCGATGGACATCTTGGCTCTTTCCACAGTTTGGCTATTGTGGACACTGCTGCTATAAACATCGGGGTGCATGTACCCCTTTGGATCCCTCCATTTGTATCTTTAGGGTAAATACCCAGTAGTGTAATTGCTTGCAGATGATATGATACTTTATGTGGAAAACCCAAAAGACTCCACCCGAAAACTGCTAGAACTCATACAGGAATTCAGTAAAGTGGCAGGATATAAAATCAATGCACAGAAATCAGTGGCATTCCTATACACCGACAACAAGACAGAAGAAAGAGAAATTAAGGAGTCGATCCCATTTACAATTGCACCCAAAACCATAAGATACCTAGGAATAAATCTAACCAAAGAGGCAAAGGATCTGTACTCAGAAAACTATAAAATACTCATGAAAGAAATTGAGGAAGACACAAAGAAATGGAAAAACATTCCATGCTTATGGATTGGAAGAACAAATATTGTGAAGATGTCAATGCTACCTAGAGCAATCTACACATTCAATGCAATCCCCATCAAAATACCATCCACTTTTTTCAAAGAAATGGAACAAATAATCCTAAAATTTGTATGGAACCAGAAAAGACCCGAATAGCCAGAGGAATGTTAAATTATAATGCATTTTAGATACAGCACATTCATTTTAACTCTTGAGTATTTCTGTGTTCAGTGATTTTATTTTTGTTGCAAATGCTTTTGCATTTTATGAATTTATTATGTAAACTAACTCTATACAAAATTGATTCCATTTTTTTTTAGTGAGCTTTGACTTTTTGACACTCACAGCAAAAAGACGTGATGACCTATGACTGAAATGTTCTACATTTCATATATCATAAAGCAACATTGTGTCATGAAATACTTATCTGCATTTCCAATAACTACAGTTACTGATTTGCAAGAAACTGCAGGCACTTATATTTTTTTCTTTAGGTTGCTCCCACCCTTATGAGTTGTGACCAGGAACAGAGTTCTGGAGCAGTTTGCTTTATTGCTATTTCAAAGCAGGTCTTTGTGGTTAAGTACAATTTTCTATGGGAATCACACTCAAGGTAGTTCAGTGGTCTGTGTCAGCGGCATGTAAGGAGTGTGACATTAGTGGAAGTTTAATGTATTTTCTACCTTGAATAGTCACTGACTGTCATTCATGCTTTGAGTACATTTTTAGGTTTCAAATATGGTCTATCACAGTAGTCCTGCCTGTCCAAGGGATGGTGCCATTACCATGGTTACCTTCTGGCTGACTGGCCCCATATAGTTTCCAGTGTTCTTCATTATACACCAGCCCAGGTGCCTCTACTTGGAAATTCTAAACACACTGAAAGTACATTGAGAATAAGAAGTAGAGCTAAGAAGAGACACAGAGAATTAAGGCAGTAAACGTTTAACTTCATCCTCAGGTAAAACATCCAGCTCTCCAGGACTGAGCAGGTTTTCTTCCTCCCTCTGGCTCACATCTGCATGGGATGTCTCATGGCACAAAAGCTTTCTACACATCAAAATGGGTTGAAAATGAGATTTTTTGGAACGGATGTGCCTTCTGAGAGCAATTTTCCGAAGTTGTAATTCTTATTAAGTAAAGGATCCAACAATCAGGAAGTCCCTAATGCCCAACTGGTTGGGGTTCTCTTTAATTCAACTTGTCAGTCACCAACTATGTGTGGTGATGAACGAAGACAATGACTATTTTTATTCACATCTTCCATAGTAGGTAAATATGTCCCACTTCATTTTTTACTGAGAATGGAGCATTAAGATTTATTCCTTTTGTTTTGTTGCTGTGGATTTGTTAAAGACATTCTGTTATTTGATGGGATTATTTTGAGGGAAGGAAAATACCTTATATCTTACTCTAATTTGTACCAGATGTTGGCAAGAATCTTATGGAAAACAACAGGTTTCAATGAGAATGTAACCATATTATACAGTATACCATGTAGTGCGTATTATAAAGTACTGATTGCAATAGCCGATAATAAGCTTATTTTTAAAAATACACTAATTAAATTTCAAGCCCATGTTTTGGATTTTGCACTTCTTATTAACAAAGGTAGGTTTTTTTAAAAAAGAAAAGATTGCCAGTCACTAGTCACCATATGAAAACTAGTATTACCAGGGAGCTTGCAACTATATAGCCACAAGGAGGAGCTCAAGCATCAAATTAAAAATTAACACATCTGATTAAGTGTGGTGCATGCGGCTTTTGACAATGATTAAGGCAATATTTATTCTTATATGGAGGTGTGGTGATCTGTAGGCCTTTTGCCCAGATTAATATCACCCTGGGGCATTTAAGTTGATATGTTGGTGCTTTTCAGAATATTTAAATAAATATGATAATATAGACATAATACACTCTTCACCCAGCAACCAGATGGATCTTTAAAACAATGCAACTGAGATGATGCCACTCCCTGGTTTAAAACCTTCCAGAGGCTTCCTTCTGCTTCAAGAATAAACCGTGCAGTCTCTTCTGTGGCCTGCACAGCCCTGCAACATCTGGTTGTGATGTCCCTTTCTGACTCAATCTCATGCTTGTCTCCCCACAAACCTGGAGGCGTGGCCACATTTGCCTTCTGACAGGTTGTAGAGGAGCTCTGTTTCTGCCTTAGGTACTTCACACTTCTGGTTTCCTCTGTGCTTCCAGGTCTTTGCATGCCTGCCTCCTTCTCATCCTTTGGAATTCGGCTTCAGTGTTATCTTCTAGACTTGTTCCTACTACTGAATGTCGGCTGGCCTGCCCTCCTGCCTCTCATTATTCTCTGTCCTCATTCTCTTTTCATTCTTTCTTAACATTTTTAAAAAAAGATGTATTTATTCATTTGAGCGAGAGAGAGAGAGAGAGAGAGAGAGAGCAAGCGCAGGGGGAGGGGCAGAAGGAGAGAACCTTCAAGCAGACTTCCCACTGAGTGCAGAGCCTGATGCGGAACTTGATCTTACAACCCTGAGATCATGACCTGAGCTGAAACCAAGAGTCAGACACTTGACCAACTGAGCCACCCAGGTGCCCCCATTCTTTCTTACCATTTATCACAAGCTGTAATTCCTTTGGTCATTTATGTGTCTCCCATTTGTTACCTGGCTTCTGTGCTTGAATATATATTAGAGTAGG
Source organism: Mirounga angustirostris (assembly GCF_029215605.1). Classification (NCBI taxonomy): domain Eukaryota; kingdom Metazoa; phylum Chordata; class Mammalia; order Carnivora; family Phocidae; genus Mirounga; species Mirounga angustirostris. The sequence goes on along the minus strand of NW_026991709.1, from coordinate 136,289,239 downwards.
AATTTTGTCTGTTTTACACTGTGGTATCCACAGTGCCTAGCACAATTCCTGGCATAAACATTGGTTGAATGAATTTTTATAATTGGAACTTAATGGAACATGACTGGGTCTAGTGTGGTCCTCAAATCATAGTTGTGGAAAGAGTTTTTATTTATTTATTTATTTATTTTAAAGATTTTATTTATTTACTTGACAGAAGGAGAGACAGCGAGGGAGGGAACACAAGCAGGGGGAGTGGGAGAGAGAGAAGCAGGCTCCCCGCCGAGCAGGGAGCCCGATGTGGGGCTCGATCCCAGGATCCTGGGATCATGACCTGAGCCGAAGGCAGACGCTTAATGACTGAGCCACCCAGGCGCCCCTGGAAACAGTTTTTAAAAATGAGGCTCCTACCTCTATGACTTTTACTCATAATTTCAAGGGCCACTCACTGATTCCCCAACAATACACATCATTATATTCCTCCTGCCCCCAAGAAGAGTCAGCAAATGCCACACAGTGAAATCCGAATGGCCACCAGGATAGACTGCTAGCAGCATTGCTGGGCAAACAAAATTAAAAGTAAGCAAAATATGTTAACATCTTCTACTGCTATCTGTATTATTTGACCTGTAAGGACATGAGCTTGTTTCTGAGGAACAGCATCTTTGGCCCCATCAGTTAGTACTTATTTCCAGGGTTGTGGCTGGCATCACCAGTTTTGGAGGTGCAGATAGAACTGGCTCTTTGTGACCCCATCTGTCAGATGCAGGAGGATATTTGGCTTGTTTGGACCTGCTGGCCTTCCATACAGAGGTCTTTAAGAAGGCCCTCATGTTTTCACTCCTCCAAGAGTCCACTTTCTTTGTGTGTGGACAAGTAGGTCCCTTTAAGACTAGACCCCTTGTTCATGTGAATGCTCACAGGAAATTTACTGGCTCTTCTAAAATCATGTCTTAGAACACATTAAGCTTGAGTTTCTGCCCAGTTTATTATTTCACTAGGTATAATATATTTCACTTTATGTGGGTTTTGTAAATAGTTTCTGGGAAATGTACTCATGGAAGATTCCCCAAAGAAATATATTTGATCCTTTCACAGGAAGAAAGTTGACACATTATCTGTTAGGATGACCATTCCAAAAACCACGCTTATATATTTTAAAATTTGCAGAACAACAAAAGAAGTTAATCTGTGCTTTTTATTACTCTCAGGAATCACTTTGTCAAGATGTGGTATTAAAAAATGTTCTTGTACTTTTGGGAGATTTGGAAAAAATAAGTATGATTGAAGTAGAGTATCAATTTCTTCTCACAGGTTACAACTTAATGGGGGACAGAGATACCTGACACTACATGACTTGTTTCCCAGGACCCAATGAGAGAGGAGTCTATGACCTAGATGTCTTAGTCTGTAACATAGTGCTACACAGGAGGTAGTTGATGAAGGTGCTCGGTTAAGATGTATATTGTTTCTGGGTGATATTAAGCATGTGATGGTGACCTGCTTGTGATGTTAAATATTTGTGACTAGAAGACAGTGGCACTTGATGGGTCTTGTGGCTTTTAACTTTTGGTGTCAACTTTTGGTTCTAAGTATATATGGTACTGTGTTTCAGTATCTTCAGTAGACTGATTACAAAAGTGGCCTTAATTCTCCATGCATCCCTGGACACATATCCTTTGCAATGGGACTTCACAGCAACTGCCATTAAGAGGTAGAGTGTGTTCCATCCCCTTTTTGAATCTGGGTTCACCTTATCACTTATTTTGGTGAGCAGAATGTGGCTGAAATAACATTATATTACTTCTAAGCCTAGATCTCAAGTGGCCCCATGTATTTCTGTTCATGCTGGTATCCCCCTTCCTTCAACATGAACAAGCCTGGGTTAGCCTGCAGGAAGGTGACAAATCATTTGTAGTACAGCTGAGTCATCCTTGACCAGTCAGCTCCTAATTAACCTACCAGCTGATTGCAGCCAATGAACAAGTCTGGTTGAGATCAGCCAAACCCGGGCTGTACCAAAAGATCTACCTAGTCCATCTGTGGAATCATGAACAAAAATAAACTGTTACCATTTAAAATCACTTCATTTTTTTTTCTTTTTCTTCAAAGTCACTTCATTTTGAGTTCATTTGTTAAACAATATTATTGTGAAAATATACTTATATACTACTGGACACATGTTTCTGGGGATAGCGACTATGTAGTTTTAGATATTGGTAATTTTGTGGCTCTGGGTTATATTAACTATAGATTTAAATAATAGTGGTTTTGTGCTTCAAGGTGTAAGGTACTTAATGATGATGGGATTTGGAGGTAATTATGGCAATATGACCCACATTTATGACTTGATGATGTTAGTATTTGTAATTTTGATGAATATGATATATATGCTTTGAGGTGGTTATAGATGTTGGCAGCACTTGGTATTGGACAACTCCGATTTTCTGCCACATTTTGCCACAATTTGTTAACCAAATGATAACTCTCAGTGCCACTAAATTTCCAAGGAACCCAATAAACATTGTTCTTATTTTCTTGCTAAACTGGGAAAGCTGAGACATTGGTGGGCTTCTTTTCACTGCTTGTATGTGTGTGTGTGTATACATGCATACACACATACACACAGACATACAGACACACACTAGAGGAAGACTGTGGGGGAGGCTTGGCTATTGCACTATATATGTGGAAGTCAGCTTTGGCTTTGTCAATCTGGGTCCCAGTGGCACGGATGCTAGAAGGGGACACCTTCTTACACCTATTCTCATGGTTTTTCAGAAAACAAACAAACAAACAAAACCAACCAAACAAAAAACACCTTCTCTGGGCCTCAGCTTTTTTTTTATTTTTTTAAAAGATTTTATTTATTTATTTGAGAGAAAGGGAGAGAGACAGAGAAACAGCATGAGAGGGGAGAGGGTCAGAGGGAGAAGCAGGCTCCCCGCTGAGCCGGGAGCCCGATGTGGGACTCAATCCCAAGACTCCGGGATCATGACCTGAGCTGAAGGCAGTTGCTTAACCAACTGAGCCACCCAGGTGCCCAGGGGCCTCAGCTTTTATAAGAATGGTTGATAAACTGGTATGAAAATAGCTGGTCCTTTGTTTTCTTTGGTTAAGCATGTCGAGTGATGACAGACAGAGCTATATCTCTACTTCAGCAGGTGGAGCAGTCCATGCCTGGCACCCCAACCAGGCGAGCCCTGCTCCCATCACCAAAACCATCCTGTTCTTCCAGGTGGAAACTGGTTATGCTTGTTTTTGTTTTCTACTTAATTTCTTTGCCAGTGTATCCATCTGAACTCTGGGGCCCCAGAATCTCTGTAAGGATCCCTATATGTTTTCTGAGGATGTTTCCCACCTTTGTTAACTTTGTGGATAAATGGTTAACAAAATTCTTTCCTTTTCAGAATGAGAATTTGACCTTTAACTTGCTAACTCAGTTCCCCTGGTAACTTGACAATGACAGAATGTCAACTACGTTTCTAGGCAGGATTACTTGTGCTAAAATGATCTTTGGCAAATTGTGTCTGGACTAGAAGGGCTATGAATGAACTATAAATACTTGATAGGGAAGCTATGCTTTGAGTGTCCTTAAGAGTTGGGACTTATCAAACAGAGAAAGACATGTATCATATGATCTCACTGATACGAGGAATTCTTAATCGCAGGAAACAAACTGAGGGTTGCTGGAGTGGGGGGTGGGTGGGAGGGATGGGGTGGCTGGATGATAGACATTGGGGAGGGTATGTGCTATGGTGAGCATTGTGAATTGTGCAAGACTGTTGAGTCACAGATCTGTACCTCTGAACCAAATAATGCAATATATGTTAAGGAAAAAAAAAGAAGAAGAAGAAGAAGAAGAAGGTAGCAGGAGGGGAAGAATGAAGGGGGGGAATCGGAGGGGTAGACGAACCATGAGAGACAATGGACTCTGAAAAACAAACTGAGGGTTCTAGAGGGGAGGGGGGTGGGAGGATGGGTTAGCCTGGTGGTGGGTATTGAGGAGGGCACATTCTGCATGGAGCACTGGGTGTTGTGCACAAACAATGAATCATGGAACACTTCATCAAAAACTAATGATGTAATGTATGGGGATTAACATAAGAATAAAATTTAAAAAAAAAAAAGGAAAAAAAAAAAGAGTTGGGACTTATATCTGGGCACACGTCTTGCAGGGAACTTGGAAGCTGTGGATTCTACGGGTTAGCATATTTTAGGCCAGGGTGGATCGTGGATCTGTCTGATGTGGGTCTCATCTTCTTGTATCTGAGCTGTTAGACTGCTTCAAGGACTATGGTGGAAACGACACCCCTGAAGCCGCCCTTAGGCAAGCTCTGGTTTTTATCCTTAACCCAACAGATAGATGTCAAGCGTGGCCTGTGGTGGTCGTGTGAGTCTGAATGTTCAGTTGAACGTTAAAAGGTCTCTGGTGGACTCAGCATGGGTCCGTAGGTCCGGCTGCTGATACTCTTGAGGCGTCCTCTGGCCTGAAAAGACTCCATGGCAGGTGCTCTGGCCATGTAAGTATGTTTGGGTGTAATTCATCATGCATGAGGTATATACCAGGTGATTGAGTGTGAGGATGCCTGTTCACCTGGGGTTTGCCAGCCGTGGTGCTAAGAGACTGACAAAAGTACTGTCTAACAATGTGCCAGCCTGCAACATCTCCAATCAGATGAAGACTATATGGAGAGGGGTTTTCTGGGGGGAGACTGAGGAACTTGGCGGATGGTTATGTTGCTGGCAGTCCTGGCCATGGGTGGCTATTTCCTATTAAAACCAAAGAGGGGCGCCTGGGTGGCTCAGTTGGTTAAGCGACTGCCTTCGGCTCAGGTCATGATCCTGGAGTCCCGGGATCGAGTCCCGCATCGGGCTCTCTGCTCGGCGGGGAGTCTGCTTCTCCCTCTGACCCTCCCCCTCTCATGCTCTCTGTCTCCCATTCTCTCTCTCAGATAAATAAATAAAAGATCTTTAAAAAAAAAAAAAAGAAATGATAAGTATTGGGGCGCCTGGGTGGCTCATTTGGTTAAGCGACTGCCTTCGGCTCAGGTCATGATTCTGGAGTCCCGGGATCGAGTCCCGCATCGGGCTCCCTGCTCGGCGGGGAGTCTGCTTCTCCCCCTGACCCTCCCCCTCTCATGCTCTCTGTCTCCCATTCTCTCTCTCAGATAAATAAATAAAAGATCTTTAAAAAAAAAAAAAAGAAATGATAAGTATTGGGGCGCCTGGGTGGCTCATTTGGTTAAGCGACTGCCTTCGGCTCAGGTCATGATTCTGGAGTCCCGGGATCGAGTCCCGCATCGGGCTCCCTGCTCGGCGGGGAGTCTGCTTCTCCCCCTGACCCTCCCCCCTCTCATGGTCTCTCTCTCTCATTCTCTCTCTCAAATAAATAAATAAATAAAATCTAAAAAAAAAAAGTGTTTAAAAAAACCAAAGAGCACTCACAACAGGGGGCTCTCAGGACAACCCCCCAACCAGTCATAGGAAAAGCAGCCTTAACATTCATCTCAATCATGCCTCCAGCCACAGGAGAGCCTTGTTTTGGACGAACCTGGAAAAGTCCTGGCCTCACTGCCATGAATGTCGGCCCCTTGCTCAGAGCGCATGTGCAGATCTTTGCAGGATGATTCAAGCATTCAAGCAATGGCCTCTGGCCTCCGAAATCTTCTCAGTCAGACTTTCCTTAGGAAGAGGAAGCAATGGCCACAGGCAGCTCCAGGCTTCAGTTTTACCAGCTTAGCAATCACAGAGGGAAGAGCTTGCCTCCTTCACTTCATTCCATCAGGTATGCTGTGGCTGGCATTCCCGACCTGGCTTGGAATGCACAGGCTGCCTGAGCAAAAAGGCCATGATGGGGAAAGCTCTCAAGTGGCAGCTGAGGAGCAGGCTGTTCAGGACATTGGAAACCTAGGGCATGAGAATGGAGATGATTGGTTTCCCAAAGGAAAATTGGAGGGCTGGGATGCAAGGAAGTGGGACAGGATGCTGGGAGGCTACATGATAGTTGTCCACAACAGTATTTCTGAGCATCTAGAAAGAAAGTGGAAAAGCAATTGTTTGCATTCATTTACTATCATCTTAATCACCCACAAGCCACTGAATGAAGCAAAGTCAAAGACAAGGACAAAAACCTGGTCTTAAACATAAAAGTACCTTATTCCATGATGGAGTGCAGATGAGAGAGATATGTGAAAATTTTTAGTTAGAGATAAAAAATGATAAATGCCATGATGTAGGCATAAACCCAGAGTTTATTAAAAAAACAGCAATGATAGTGACAACTCGGAATACATTGGAGAAGAATTCTGGCATTCTTGGCTTCCAGCCAGTAGAGCTGAACTCAAACTTCTGTGTGCACACTCATCACTTAGAGATCTGGTTAAAATGCAGGTTCTGATTCAGTAGGTCTGGGGAGGAGCCCAAGAGCCTGCATTTCTAACAAGCTCCCAGATGTCTCTGATGCTGCTCTTCAGGGCCCTTGCACTGAGTAGCAAAGCAGGAGAGGGTTAGGTCACTTCACTTCTGTTCCTACAGGCAGCTGCCTCCCAGAGACATTTAGGTGGCATTAGGTTAGCCTCCCAAGTGCAGCACAGGGTGTGAGAAAGCTTGTTGGAGGGGTCTCTTCTAAATGACAGTTCCTGGTGGGGCAGGTTGCATGGCCCTGGAATGCTAACGTTGGCAGTTTCTCTTTGTGCTGTGGCAGCACTTGCAGAAGCACATTATGCTGCTAAATGAATTATACACAGTGAGATAATCATGGACCTCCACTGCCAACGGGCAGCTCCCACTGGAAAGAATTTGGAGAGGGAGAGTATTAAAAAAATAGCCAAACTGCAGGATAATGTGTAACCAGAAATATTTTCAAAATGAGCCATAAAAGGATGTTTGGAGAAAGTTAATTTTTAAATGTCTGCTCCTACTCTGTTGTATGGATTCCCTGGAAAGCTGAGAATATCATTCCTTCTGTTTCTATAGCTCTCCCCCAGGCTGTATTCGGAAAATATTGATTTGTCTCCTTGATTTGTTGAGCAGCACGTTCAACAACAAGTTTTAACTTGCTGACTTGAATTTTCATAACACAGTCTTAATCAGATGCAGCTTATAGCAGGGAACCCAATTGTATTCTAAATTGGATCCTTCTTTTATGTTAGAAGAATAAATGGTGGTGCTCCTCAAAATATTCAAGAACCAAATGTTTGTACCAGAACTAAAATGATGGGGGTGCCTGGGTGGCTCAGTCAGTTAAATGTCCGACTCTTGGTTTCAGCTCAGGTCATGTTCTCAAGATCATGGGATCGAGCCCTGTGTGGGGCTCTGTGCTCAACTGAGTCTGCTTGGGATTTTCTTTCTTTCCCTCTGCTTCTCCCCACCTCCCCACTCGTACTCTTGCTCTTTCCCTCTTTCTCTCTAAAATAAATAAATAACTCTTTAAAAAAAGAATTAAAAAGATGAATGAAACAAAAACAATTATGGAAGAATATAGCTCTGGGAAATCAGGACATACTGCAATTTAGGAGCTAGCGATCTTTCAGGAAGTCACCGGTTATTTCAACTTTGAATTCATTGGTTAAAGGCAGAAATTAGAGTTTTTGGTTTAGACCAATATGTTTAAAAAGGAATTGTTTAATAGTATTTTAGGTTAACTTTTCTCTAGCATCTAATAGTTTTGAAAAGAATTGGAGGTATGCACAACAACTAAATCAATGGTTTTTCCTGTTTCACTTCACTCATATTAAATGACAAATATAATGCAGTTGGCACAATGCCCATTGGATTGTTCCAACAAATAAGACACTCAGTTGTAACTCACCTGACCTGTCCTTGGATCTGTTTTTTTTTTTTCTTATTTTGTTTTGTTTTTTTGAGTGGGGGGGTGGCTGGGGTTATTCCATAGCCAGGAGCTTCATTATGCGTAATGACTGTTTGTTCCTGACCCTGAAGTATAGTGAGAAGACAGAGTGAATTCAAGGAAAGAAAAGCAATTTGTAACTCAAAGGCTTAAGTTTCAAGCCCTGAGCTTTTGTTTATGATGGGCTGATATTGATGGGTTCATCTCTTTTCCATTTGATTTTTCTTGTTCAGTAAACATGCAAAGCTATGTCAGTTATGTCTCACAAATATAATTTGCAAATACTTAGCAAATAAAGTTAAGAAAATGAGATGGCAGCTGGTCTTCATAACTAGACAAGTTATACTTCTTAAGGAGGCCTGCCTTGACTACCCTATGTAATATCTCCACTATGGGTCCCTGCTCTCCCCAACCCGCTGCCTTCTCCTTCCCACTGCAGCCCTGATCTCGCTGACTCTGAACTATTTTTTCCATAGTATTTTTCACCTTCTCACACAGTTTATCACTTTTAAATTTATTTTCCTCATTGACCATCTCCCTCCTCTATAATGTTACCACTTATAAGAGCAGGAAACTTTGTATTATTCACTGATGTATCCTGCATGCCTAGAACAAGCCTGCCTGGTTCTTGCTACCTTGCTAGGTTTTTAATAAAGGAATGACTATATATATATATGTGTATATATATATATGTGTGTGTGTTGTGTGTGTGTGTGTATGGGTACATACACACACACACATACACACTTAGGATTTAGAATAAGTTGATTCCCATTTTCTTAGACCAGGTTAAAATTAGGTTATAAACCATCTACTTATACTGTGTCTCAAAAATGATTAAGATATCATAATACACTGTCTCTTAAAATTTTTTTTCCAACTAAAGAGAAAAAATTATTTTTCTGTCATGGAACAGAAGAGACCACTTGGTTATGGCATCGATGAGAGTTCATTTGGTCATAATAAAAATTTTATTACCACAGAGCAATTAAACACCAAAGTGTTCAGTTAAATCAGGGTTTCACAACCTTGGCACTATTGATGTTTTGGGCTGGATAATTCTTTATTGTGGGGGGCTGTCCTGTGCATTGTTTAGCAGAATCCCTGGCCTCAACCAGCTAGGGACCAGCATGAATGCCACCTCACTCCCACCAGTTGTGACAGCCCAAAACATTTCTAGACATTGCCAAATGTTCCCTGGTTGCAACCACTTAGTTGAACCAATCAACCTAATTTTGAATAGGCTTATTAGCTTCCAAAGGTCTATCTTTAACCATTAAAGAGATAATAGCTATCTTTCATTAAGCACTTAATGTGGTAGACAGAATAATAGCCCCCAAAGATGTCCACACCCTAATCCTGGGAACATGTGAATATGGCATAGGGATTTGCAGATGTGATTAAGGCTAAGGACCTTGAGATGAGATTATCCTGGTTATCCAGGTGGGCCCAATCTAATTAAATGAGCCTTTAAAAGTTAAGAGCCTTTAAAAAGAGAGAAATGTGATCACAGGAGGGTGAGTGAAATGCAATGTGATAAGAACTCAATCCTTGCTGCTTGCTTTGAAGATGAAGGAAGGGGGCCGTATACTAAGGAATATAATGGTCTCTGGAAGCTGGGAATGGCCTTCAGTTGGCAGCCAATAAGAAAACTGGGACCTTGGTCCTCCAACTGTGAGGAATCTGAATGAGTAAGGAACATATCCTGCCCTCAAGCCTAGGAAAAGAAGTGCAGCCCTGTTGACATCTTGATTTTAGCCTGGTAAGACCCGTGTGGGATTAGGACCTGCTGAATTATAAGATATAAATTTGTATTAAGTCACTAAGTTTTTCATAATTTATTACAGCAATAATAGAAAACGAATACAACTTATCATGCTGAAACCTTTCCATCCTCCCATTTTATAGATGTTATTGGCTGAACTGTGTCCCCACCAATTTGTATGTTGAAGTCCTATCTCCCAGTACTTAGAATGTGACTATATTTGGAGATCAGTTCTTTAAAGAGGTTAATTAAGACTAAATGAGGTCATTAGGATGGGCTTTATGCAATGACTGGTGTCCTTCTAAGAAAAGATTAGGACACAGATACATACAGAGGGAAGACCATGTTGAAGACATAATAAGAGGAAGATCATCATCTACAAGGCAAGGAGAAAAGCCTTCAGAAGAAACCAACCCTGCAACAGCTTGATCTTGGATTTATAGGTTCCCAAGGAAAAAATTTCTCTTGTTTAAGCCACCCAGTCTGTGGTATTTTGCTATGGCAGTGCTAACAAAATTGATGAGAAAACAAACTCAGATTACACAAATAAATTTCCCTAGGACATACAGCTAGTATAGCAGGGATTAGAGTCTCCAAAATCCATGATATTAATCCATACACTAAGTGATCTCCTTAGCTGGTCAAGATTATGGATGCTCTAGAACATTCTCACTATTGCCAACTTACAGAGGAAAAGTCTGAGACATGCATTAAAATTTTGATTGTGACTTACTAGCTGTTGTATCTTGAGTGACCTATTGATCTCAGAAACTCGGTTTGCTCATGTGTAGAAGTGTTATTTTCTTTCCAAGATTACTTTGAGAATTAAAATGGGCAATGAATGCAAAAATACTTTGTCATGTGCAGACACTATGGAAATGTGAGGCGGTATTATTAAAATATTGCTACTGCTGGGAGAAGAAATTGAGTGTTGTTCTGATAGCACCTTCCAGACCTTCTTTTTTTTTATTTTTTTAAAAGATTTTATTTATTTATTTGAGAGAGAGAGAGAGAGCACATGAGGGGGGGGAGGGTCAGAGGGAGAAGCAGACTCCCTGCTGAGCAGGGAGCCCGATGTGGGACTCGATCCCGGGACTCCAGGATCATGACCTGAGCCGAAGGCAGTTGCTTAAGCAACTGAGCCACCCAGGCGCCCCCCTTCCAGACCTTCTTTTGGGTAATTTTAGTAAATGTCCATTTTGAAACTCAAGAAGCAATATATGAAGTATTATTTGAGTGAGGGGAGTAAGAATGTACAAGAACCAGTATTTTCTGGGGTGCCTGGATGGCTCAGTCAGTTAAGCGTCTGCCTTCGGCCCAGGTCATGATCTCAGGGTCCTGGAATCAAGCCCGACATCGGGCTCCCTGCTCGGCGGGGAGCCTGCTTCTCCCTCTCCCACTCCCCCTGCTTGTGTTCCTGCTCTCGCGATCTCTCTCTCTGTCAAATAAATAAATAAAATCTTAAAAAAAAAAAAATCAGTATTTTCTTTCTGTGTTTCCTTCTAAAAGATAATTCACATATATTTTATTGTTTGAAATTCCCAGTGGAGGCATTATCACATATTGTGTTCAGAACGCCTATGGGAAGAACAGTAGCTGTTTAAAAAAGAAGGGGAACTGTCTACTCTGATTTGAACTGTCTATATTGTCTGCTTTCTTATGCAATAAGAATAAAACACAGAGAAACTTGTGCTAAAGTTAACAAGACAGCTTTCCCACGGAAGAGCAATGTGTTGCGTAAGTCTGTGTTTCCATGCAGTATTCTAGGGAGGAACCATATTTTGGTTTGAAACTCTGTAAGTTTCTCTTCCCATAATATCTACTCTCACAAATTATAGTCCTTGTATGTAAGATAACAGAAGCCCCATGTGGCTGAAAAGGATCTCTCAACCCCATTAAGCTTGCTTCAACTCTTCCCTTTAGGAGGGTATTGTACAATTGCCCCCATCCTGCCATTGAATTCCTGCTGAGGGTAAATTTAGTGTCAACATGGGGAGCTAACATGCTTTCTTACAGATGTTAAGATAGATGTTACTGGTTCTGGCACCAGCAAGTTATACACATGCCATTCGTGTTCTAGAATGTCCTTTCCCCTCCACCCTGTCTTGAGTACTCCTATTCAGCCTTCAAGTCCTAGCTCAGATTTCATCCCCCTTTTCTTTTTGTGAATCTTTTCTATCTTTCCCAGACACTGTGAATTCCTCTTATCTGCATGCCTGCAATACCTTATTCAGATGTCAAATATACTATTTACTATCTTATATAATAATGATTTGTTTATCAATTTTGTATAGTAGTGATCCATGAGGTTTTCAATGACAGGTGTATTTTAGTGTTCCCATCACTGTGCCTGGGACATAGCAGGCATACAATATATCAGTTAATTTCAGATCAAAGGAAGGGTCTTGGTTAGTGTGATACAATAGCTATTTTAAGTAAACAGCTTATTAGCAACTTCTGTAAGCCAGCAACTTGAAATTATCTCATCTATATACAGCAGTCATATTACATGGGTCTTTATGTTCCCCATTTTATGGATGAGGAAATTGAGGCCTGAGGCTAGGTGATTTGATCAAGGTAATTTGGCTAATAAGGGCCAAAGAAAAGTTTCAAATTTAGGCAGATGATGTACATTTATATGGGGAGTGGGTTATGGGTGTTATAGGCTCAAGGCAAAATGAAATAGAGTACTATTGTGCAAAGCGTGTGAGTGGGGGACGGGGCAGAAGGAGAGGGAGAGAACCTCAAGCAGATTCCTCTATGAACGTGGAGCCCATCAAGGGGCTTGATCTCACGACCCTGAGATCATGACCCGAGCAGAAATAAAGAGTCAGATGCTAAACCAACTGAGCCACCCAGGCACCCCACATTTTTCTGTCCTTAACACCATTTTACCTCTCTTCTTTTTCTTTCCTGCCTCTGTGATGTGCCTTATAATTATACACCCACCAAGGCCTGGTGTGGTAGGTGGAATTATAGCTTGTATAATTCACTCTTGTGAATTATAAGTCCATGCCTTTAGTCATGTGACTTTGAAGTATCTCCCACTATAGTGGGCAGAGTATTCTTCCCTACCCCTTTGATGTTGAATTTGGCCATATTACTTGCTTTGGTTAATGGATTGTGAATGGGAATGGCAATGGGCCAGTTCTGAGCTGACATCTTAAGAGGTATTGTGTGTTGTATTTCTGCTCACATCTCTTACAATTCATCATGAGAAGAATTTTCCCCGAGTAGCCGCAGGTCCAACAAAGGTGAAAGATGTGTGTGGGAGACATAAACTTTATCTGAAGTTTGAAGCTGAGATGTATCAGCTTGTTGATAGAAAGACCTAGCACTGAAAAAAAATGTTTTCTTTATTGTAAGCCACTGAGCATTTGTGATTATTTGCTACACAGAAAGAACTAATACACTTGGCCCTCTAAAAGCACTCTAACCAAGACTTTCTGAGAGGAGTTAAGACGGTGGAGAAGTAGGGGGACCCTGGGCTTTCCTGGTCCCTCAAACACAGCTGTATTGAGGTCAGATCACTTGGAACACCCAGGAAATTGATCTGAGGACTGGGAGAAGGATCTCCATGGTTGGAAGGAGACAGTGTGGCAGGTGTGAGATGTGTGGAAGTGAATTGGGGGAGAGAAAAACTTTGCTGCCATGGAGGGGAGGGAACCCTTTCCACAGAGAGAGAAAAGGGAGAGAAAGAGAGAGGGGTTGAGAGAGTGCGGCCTTAGGTTCACACAAGACATAAACCACTCTGGAGCACTAATAAGGGAGCGAGGGGTGCTGAGTGTTGCAAGTTTTTTGCAAACAACATGTGGAGCTCAAACTCTGAGGTTTTGGGAGTGCACGACTTTTGCCGGATCAGAGCTTTGGTGTGCGCTCCTGGGGAGAAGGAGGGCGCTGTCCTGGGAATGCACACAGTGGTGTAGGGATCTCCTGGGTCTCACTGGGAGACAATGTTTCACTTCTTTGGAGTACATTTGGAAGAAGGTATAGTTCCTCTCCAAGGACAAGAGACCCTGCAGGTACCAGCAAAAGGGCTTTCATAGTCAGGTGACAGAAGCATGTGCAGAGGGTGGACAACTGGGTCGCTGCTTTTCTTGCAGTACCACACCACAGATTTTGTGCAACGTGCAGACATGAGACTGTTTTTCTGGGACAGAGGACACCAGACACAGTGCAGCAAGGCTCTCTCCGGAGGAGAGAAGTGGGTCCACATGGTGCCAACTCCTTTAAAGTTTGGCATTTTGAATCCCAGAGGTGCACCAAAGATAAAGCGCAGGAGAGCGGTGGCTCCAGGCATGTTCATGACCCTCCCTATCCTGTGAGGGCTTCTTGAACAGTAGGCTGTGTGAGATTCCCTGTCTGGGGACAAGAGAGTGGGGTGGTGACATTTTCCCCCTCACCACCAATATGGTGGGACTTCAGAGAGCAACACAGGGGCCCCCAGTGGCGCAGGCGCACTTACACCAAACCCTGTCCCCCTGTACCTGGGAAGTGCATTTTTACTGGGACAGGTCTGACTCTGAGCCAGCGTGGCAGGCCTCTCCCCTGGAAGACCACCCCACATACACCAAGTCTAATGATCATAGAGTGTTTCAAAGCGTCACCTGCAGTTCTGGTGAAAATAAGACCAGGCTTTAGAGGTTTTTTTTTCTCTTTGCATTCAGGCTTATAATTTTTTTTTGTTGTTGTTAGTTTATTTTTTCATTTCCTTTTCTCTCTTTGTTTTTTAGATCAGGCTTCTTTTCTATTTTTATTTTTTCCTCTGGAATCAGACTTAATAGGTTTTTTTGTTTTTGTTTTGTTTTTGAGAGGGAAGAAGGGAGGGGCAGAGGAAGAGAGAGAACCTTAAGCAGGCCTCATGCCCAGCATGGAACCTCATGCAGAGCTCCATCTCACAACCCTGAGATCTTGACCCGAGTGGAAATCAAGAGTCAGACACAACCAACTGAGCCACCCAGTTTCCCCCAGGCTTATAGTTTTCTGACAGTCTATTTGTTTTTTGTTTTCATTTTTTTTCCTTTTCTCTCTCTCTCTTTTTTTGGATCAGGCTTTTTCTTTTTTTTCTTTTTATCCAGGCTTATTTTAACAAAAAATCAAAGCACACCTAGTTGAAGTTCCAAACACTCCCCACTGCAAGCAAGGAGGAGCTCTGCAGGGGACTGACCAATGGGAAGGAGCAGCGGAAACGCAACAGCAGAGTGCATGCAGTATACACCAGAAACACTTCCTGAGGCCAGGCCCTGGGCAGTGCAGGACCCCTTTTTAATATAGTATTACTTTCAGGTGCAGGAAACATAACAAGTTTCAAAACACAGAAGAGACAGAAACTTACCCAAAATGACAAGATGGAGGAATTCTACCCAAAAGAAAGGTCAGGAAGAAACCATAGTTAGGTACTTGTTCAAAACAGATATAAACAATATCTCTGGACAAGAATTTAGAACAACAGTCGTAAGACTACTGGCTGGGAAAACAAAACTGGAGGCATCATGTTTCCAGATTTCAAGCTCTATTACAAAGCTGTCATCATCAAGACAGTATGGTACTGGCACAAAAACAGACACATAGATCAGTGGAACAGAATAGAGAAACCAGAAATGGACCTTCAACTATATGGTCAACTAATCTTCAACAAAGTGGGAAAGAACATCCAATGGAAAAAAGGCAGTCTCTTCAACAAATGGTGTTGGGAAAAATGGAAAGCAACATGCAGAAGAATGAAACCGGACCATGTTCTTACACCATACACAAAAATAAATTCAGAGTCGATGGAAAACCTAAATGTGAGACAGGAATCCATCAAAATCCTAGAGGAGAATACAGGCAGTAACCTCTTTGGCCTCAGATACAGCAACTTCTTATTAGACATGTAGCTGGAGGCAAGGGAAACAAAAGCAAAAAATGAACTATTGGAACTTTATCAAGATAAAACTCTTCTCTACAGTGAAGGAAACAATCAACAAAACTAAAAGGCAACCTACAAAATGGGAAAAGATATTCACAAATGACATATCAGATAAAGGGCTAGTATCAAAAATCTATAAAGAACTTATCAAACTCAACACCCCCAAAACAAATAATCCAGGTAAGAAATGGGCAGAGGACAAGAATAGACACTTTTCCAAAGAAGACATACAGATGGCTAACGGAACATGAAAAAATGCTCAACATTACCCGTCATCAGGGAAATACAAATCAAAACCACAATGAGATACTACCTCACATCCATCAAAATGGCTAAAATTAACAACTCAGGAAACAACAGATGTTGGCAAGGATGCAGAGAAAGGGGAACCCTCCTACACTGTTGGTGGGAATGCAAGCTGGTGCAGCCACTCTGGAAAACCGTATGGAGGTTCCTCAAAAAGTTAAAAATAGAACTACCCTATGATCCAGCAATCACACTACTAGGTATTTATCCAATGGATACAAAAATAGTGATTTGAAGGGGCACATGCACCCCAATGTTTATAGCAGTGTTATCAACAATAGCCAAGCTATGGAGAGAGCCCAATGTCCATCAACTGTTGAATAGATAAAGAAGAAGTGTGTGTGTGTGTGTGTGTGTGTGTATAAAATGGAATATTATTCAGCCATCAAAAAGAATGGAATCTTGCCATTTGCAATGACATGGATGGAACTACAGGGTATTATGCCAAGCGAAATAAGTCAGTCAGAGAAAGACAAATACCATACAATTTCACTCATAAGTGGAATCAAAAAAAAAAAAGAGTGAACAAGCAAAAAGCATAATCAGACCTATAAATATAGAGAACAAACTAATGGTTGCCAGAGGTTAGGGTGGGGTGGGGCTTGGGCAAGATGGGTGAAGGGCAGTAGGAGATACAGGCTTCCAGTTATGGAATGAATAAGCCATGGGGATGAAGGTACAGCATAGGGAACATAGTGAATGGTATTATAATAGTGTTGTATGGTGACAGATGGTAGCTACACTTGTGGTGAGCATAGCATACTGTATAAAACTTGTCAAATCACTATGTCGTATACCTGAAACTAATAGAACATTGTGTGCCAACTATACTAAAAAAAAAATAAATAAATAAAGTGAAAATGTTCTATAATTAGTTGTGATCTCCTCTCTTACCTAATTAGTCAAAGGGGAAGGAAAATTACATTTAGTTAGCAGATATGAGTATAAGTTTTCAAAGGGCATCATAGAGCTTGGCACATAATATGAGGTGAATGGTGAATGTGAAATGCTGCAAGTTTCTCTGATTGCTTTCTTCATTCTCTCCTTGTCCTACATTGCTGCTTTACTGACAATTCTTTCTTTAATAATGCCTGCCTTTTCATTCTAGTACCTAGGATGCATCTCAAAAGAGTGTTGTCCAAACAATGCTGGCTTCTTCATTTTTCTTTTCAGAGAGAAAGAATATACTTGAAGATGCTTCTCTTTTACCACTGTGGCCCTGGCCACCTCCTACTCCTTGGTCCCACATTATTCAAAGTGTATATGTGTGAAAACCCCACTTTTAAATATGTTTGCCTCCCTTCCCTCCCTGGAGCTCAGACACCAATCTGGAGTGAGATGAGGAGATGCCCAGTGCATCACCCCCTCAGACAGAGCTCTCTTTCTGTCTCACTCTCCCTACCCTGTCATATCCATCCCTACATTCTCTCCTGGTTACTCATATCCTCCTCCCATGCCATCCTGTCCCCTAATTTCTGGTTATAATCAGGTGTTTGAAACAAGTCTTATGTTTCACTTGAAATACATTGCTAATGTGTGCAGCTTCGCTGAGTCCTCATAATGACTCATGAAGATAGGAATTACTTTCCCTGATCTTACAGATAAAATAATTCAGCTCATTAATATTGAAAGTTCAGTTGAAATCTCAAGTCTGTCTGACTCTATCTAGTGGATTTGTGATTTTCAAAGTTTCCTCTAACAGCTGAGCCCTTTTTTTCCCTCCTAAGTTAAATCTTACCTGGAGTCTTTTATTCACAGAACACCTTGGGCCACAAGTAATGAAAACCTGACTCAAGCTGGCTTGCATGATGAGAAGAATTAAAAATCTCCCCTAACAAGAAGTCGAGAGGTAGCATGGGCTATGGTGTTTTGGGCTCCAGCTCCACTTCTACATGGTTCTCTTGGTTCTGCCTTCCCTTGTGTGATGCTTTCATCCTTAGACTGGGAGCAAGATGGCTACAGTGGTTCCAGGCATCTCACCTGGATTGAAAAACCCACAGAGCTGGAATTGTGGTGATCTCATCTTGTGAGGGAGGAACATTTCTTAGAAGTTCCCTAGCAGACTCACTTTGTGTCTTATTGCCTACACCTGAGTCACATGCTAGTTTTAAACAAATTCCTGGAAAGGGGCCATCATGATTGGCATATGCAAAACAAGATTCACTCTGAAGCTGAGAAGAGGGTTCCCCTTGCCACCCTTGGTGGCGAAGTTCTAAGATAGTCCCTAAGATTCCCACCTCCTGGTGTATGTGTTTTGTATAATCTCCTACCCTTGGATGTGGGTGGAAATTGTAAATATTACAAGATAGTCATTTCCTTGTTTCGATTGTTATGTGGCAAATGGTGATGGAGTAAACCCTCTGGTGATTATACTATTTAAGACTGTGTCATAGCAGACGGGGGAAGAGATTGAAGTGTGAGAGAGACTCAGTACCATAACGATTCTAAGCCACTAGCTCTGAACGTGGAGGGGCCATATGGCAAGGATCTGAGGGTGGCTTGTTGGAGCTGAGAACAGTCCCTGATTGACACCAGCATCCACCAGGAACTGAATTCTTCCAACAATCTGAATTTGCATGGAAGCAGATTCTTCCCCAGAACTTCCAGAAAAGCATGTAATGTGGCTGGACACCCAGATTTCACCCTGTGAAACCCTGAGGAAAGAATCCACACACCATTCCCAGACTTCTGACATATGGAACTGTGAGATAATAGATGGGTGTTGTTTTAAGCCACTAATATATAATTTATTTTGCAGCCATTTATTTTGCAGTTTTCTAACTGAAAGAAGCCATAAAGAACCAAATTCTGCCAATGGCCTGAATGGACTTGGAAGAGACCAATGTCCCTTGGATGGCCTCTCAGTCCCAGCTGACACCTTAATTCAGCCTGGGATACCCCAAGCAGAGAACCCAGTTATTTTGTGTCCACACTTCTGACACATAAAAACTGTGAGATAATAATGGGCGTTGTTTTGTTTTGCTAGGTTTGTGGTAACCATTGTGAAGCAATGTATGATTAATACACTCCCCATTCTCCACCCTCAGGTCACGTTGGAGATAGACAGCTGAAAGCACTGGACTTTGTCAAAACAAAGTGGAGGTTAGATGTTGAGTATAAAATAGATAACAGTAACATTTTATTACCATAATTTTATTTTCTGAATTCATAAATATAATAAAGTTAATAAAGGAAAATCATAGTACTGTTCTAAAGAAATTGAGGGTTATGAATGACAATTACTACATCCCATTTATTTCTCTATTTTCTGTTTTTTGCACACATCAAGACAATCCCGACTCACACATATTTAGTAATCATGCAGTCAATTTAATAATTTTAGACATGCATAGGCTTGAATAAAGAAATAGACCACTGTAGAGGTATAACCTCTGTAATCACTGAGACAGTTACAAGAAGTCTAATTAAATACAAGGAAATGATAGAATTTTTATACCAGGATTTGTATAAAATCAAATTTTTTATGGTTGCACAATTAATGCTGTCTCTAGAGTGTTTCAGTTTGATAGGACATTTAAATATGCATGTTAATTTTATTACAGTATTTATAATAGATAAATACATATAATATTTAAAACAGATGAATATATTATGCATATATATGAGTGTGTGTGTGTGTATATATATATATATATATATATATTTTTTTTTTTTTTTTTTTTTTTTTTTATGAAGTTTGAATCCAGGCTTTGTGGAGCACTAAAGCACCTCTAGGGTTCCATAGAAAATAATTTGAAAGCTCTTGCTCAGACCCATGATTCTCTGTGGACAACTGCTGGTCTTTCAGATAGCTAACCTTATCTAGGAGAAAGCTAAATGGATTACTTAATTTACAAATACCTCATGTTAAGCTGTTGTGAGGCTAAAATTCTGGTGGGAAGAGGAAGAATCTCAGGTTTTGGGTTACAACAGTTCTCAGCCCTTTTGAACTCATCTCCTGGGACTGATGCCTCCCTCCTAGAGGGGAGGCCAAACAGGGATTTCTTGTACCTGGGATTCTACATGTTTGTGGGCCATGCAGTACTGGAACTTGCTTGCAATGGAACAGACAGCTGTGATCTTGGGCTGTGGAGCTGGTCTAGCCTCACCACACGGCAACTGGGGGTGACTTGCTCCTCTAGACCCCATTGACTGAAGTGTGGCTTAAGTTTCCAGTTACTCTAGAAAACTAAATGTCAAGATGTCTATGAAAGTTTTAACCCAGTACCTGGGACCTATTTAAAACTCAAGAAAATGACTGGCTCAATATCCCTAATCTAAAACCCTGGGGCCAGGTGTTTTTTGGAATTTTAGAAATTTTTGGATTTCAGAAAGAAAATTTGGTGCAAATATATATTGTAATGCCTCTGGAAAATGCTAGGACAGCAGCCCATAATCAAACATGGTAATGTATAATTTTTTAGATCCATATTAAGTATGAATATTCATACCAAGTGGGCTAAATAAAAACCACAATAGCCCCCTGAGTCAGAGACATTTTATAATAATAAAAGAGCTATAAGAAAGTGTCCAGGAAAATGTAACAATTATAAACATGCATGCATCAAACACGGGAGTCCTAAACACCTGAAGCAAAAACTGACAGAATTGAAGAGAGAAATAGATCTATCAACAGTAGTGGTTGAAGAAAACTTCAACACCTCACTCAAAATTAACTGATCAAACAATTAGACAGAAATCAGTCATATTTAGAGGCTACAGATGATAACTAAAGATTCCCAAACCTCTAGCCCAAGTTTCTTTCTTTTTTTTTTTTTTTAAAGGTTTATTTATTTTAGAGAGAGAAAGCATGCACGGAAGCCGCGGGGGGTTGGGGCAGGGGCGGGGGGGGGGGGGGAGAGGGAAACAAGCAGACTTCCAGCTGAGCAGGGAGCCTGACGCAGGGCTCCATCTCAGGACCCCAGAACCCTGAGATCATGATCTGAGCCGATTCCAAGAGTCAGATGCTGAACAGATTGAGCCACCCAGGTGCCGCTAGCCCAAGTTTCATTTGAACTAGCCTAGCTTCCTGATCTAACCATACAATATTGATTGCTATGCTTATTAACTTAAGGCTCATGGATTCCCAGGCAGCCTATTTGTGGCTTTTAAGGGCTTCATAAACTTGTAAAATAATATGCAATTTTTTTTTTTTTTTTGGTGAGGGAATGCATTTGGAGAAGGTGCGTTCATAATTTTCATCAGTTAGTTAACATATATTCTTTTCAGGATGTACTGTGTACCAGGTCCTGGCCTAAGTGTTGGGGGAAACAACTGTGAATAAGACATTTGTATGGAGGTGAGGTGTGTAGGACATTCAGGCAAAAATCATAAGTAAATGAGAATACTTTAAAAACTGATGCATGCTCTGAGGGCCACTAATTTAGTTGGAGTAGTCAAAGAAGGCTTCTCTTTGGAGGTGATATTTAAAGGGTGGAGAGGGAAGAAGGGAAGCACTTAATATCTTGAGATAGGGACAAGTGTGTTATGTTCAAGAGGCTGAACAAAGCCGGAGTGGCTGAAGCACGGTAACCAAATGGGAGAGTGGAGAGAGCTGATATTGGAGGAAGCAGGGTTCATGTTTGAGATTTCCCTATACCCAGTCATATCTTGCAAAGATACAGTCATATTTTCTTTTCTGGGATCAGCTTTGTAAAGCCAAAGTATTTTACAAGATAGAGGATTTAGTTGCTGGATTGAGGGCCTATTAGCAACAATCAACACTTGTACTCTAAGTAGATAATGAACATTTAGGTCCTATAAAGTCTAGAGCCATGGGTTCTATGCTACATATTTGTATAACTTCTGACTGGGATACTCTGTCTAGTGTCTCTATTGTCTCATCTCTAAATACAAAAGTAATAGCTGATATTTATTGAATGCTTTCTGTGTGCCAGGCTTTCTTCTATTTTACATGGATTATTGCAATCTTCACAAGTAACTTATGAGGTAGGTATTATTCTTGTTATAGATGGGGAAATTGAGGTACAGAGAGATTAAATAGTGTTACAAAAAATCATGGATTTCAGGGCCATCAAATAAGATATCTTTCAGGGAATTTGGAGAGTCTCTCTGGTATGATTTTTGCTTGTGAATTTTTGGAGAAATTTTTTTTTTTTACTTTTTTATATTAAAGAGTCAGTAACAAATTAGACTTGCCTTACCTTATTTCCAAGTTAGTTTCACAGGAAGAATAACGTTAATGTTTTCTGGCTACATGGCATATATCTTTAAAAGTATTCTAAATGCTTCCTGTTAACTAGTGATGCTCATAATATTGAAAATATTGTTTTCAAGGAAGTGATGGGCTGAATAAACATGATTCTTCACTATAGATCCATTGCACTCTTGGCATGATGTTTCTGAATACTTGCATGAAGTCATTTCTTCACAAGAACATCTTGCTTGTGTTACCAAAATTATACTCTGCTGAGGAGACAGCTCATGACTCATGTGTAAAAGGATCATTTGTAACTCTTCTGGGAAAAGTGCTCATTTTCAACTTGCATTTATTGGCACTGTTCAATTTAGGTGAGAATGCTGTGTGAAGTAGCTCTCCTAAAAAATCATCTTTGAGTTTATTTAGTTAGTAACACAATCCAGCCCTTGTCAAATCCATTTACTACTATTTACATATGAGCCATCTTAAAGAGGGCTGAAAAATTATTAATAGGCTATTCATTTTTCAGATTGTTCAAAAATGAGGTGCTAAGACAGAAATAGGTTCTTTTGCATTTTTATATTTCCTCCTAAATCTTGGCTGATGTCCCCTGCTCTTGTATACTGTGGGAAACTTTCCTGTGGTGGTAATGAGCTTCTGTCAGGGATTACATATAGGCAGCCCAACCCACAGGCCCTGTCAGACCCAAGAATTCACACAGTGTTAAACAAATTTTTAATGTGAAGACGTTTAGTTGGGGCATTCCTGTGCCAATTTATTCTTGTTCCCATTACTCTGTTTTGTATGACCCAATCATACATTTATATGATGAATTTGGCTTCTGAAGCATACATAAGGGTGATCTTCAGTTTGTACAAGATGGCTCCCTAATTTTCTCTTTATCAAAGTATGGGTGCCTTTTGGCCAGCTCATCAACTGGGTACATTGTGGGATTTCTCAAAACTCGAACATGTCTGGCAAAGACTCAGTCTTATTTTCTTTCTGGGGTCCAATTTTTTATAACAAAGCATTCTACAGGATTGGGGAATTAGTTACTGGAGTCGAGTCTGTTAACTGCAGTCAAGATTTGGGCTACACATGGGCGCCTGGGTGGCTCAGTTGGTTAAGCGACTGCCTTCGGCTCAGGTCATGATCCCGGAGTCCCGGGATTGAGTCCCACATTGGGCTCCCTGCTCGGCAGGGAGTCTGCTTCTCCCTCTAACCCTACCCCCTCTTGCGCTCTCTCTCTCTCACTCTCTCTCTCTCTCTCTCAAATAAATAAATAAATAAAATCTTTAAAAAAAAAAAAAGATTTGGGCTACACATGTGGGCTAATGATTGGGGCCACTGATATGCTTTGCCCTGAATACTATTCTAAATATTTATGTAACTTCTGACTTGATGCATGAATTTTTATTTTATTTATTTATTTAAAAAATTATTTATGTATTTATTTGATAGAGACAGAGGGATAGAGAGAGAGTACAAACAGGGGAGCAGCAGAGGGAGAGGGAGAAGCAGGCTCCCCACTGAGCAGAGAGACAACTGGGGTTTTATCCCAGAACCTTGGGATCATGACCTGAGCTGAAGGCAGATGCTTAGCCGACTGAGCCACCTAGGCACCCCGATGCATGAATTTTTAATCACTGTGTGCCTTGGGGAATAGTTTGGGTTAAGAGACTGCCAGTTACTTACTCTGTAATACGTAGCACACTTCCTTATCACTAATTTTCATATTAGCCCCAAGTCCTGAAAAAAAAATCTCTAAAAGATTCTGTACTTGCACTGTCCAATATAGTAACTACTAGCATGTAGCTAATGAGCACTTGAAACATGACTGGTCCAAATCAGTACAAAGATGTACTGTAAATGTAAAATGCCAGATTTCCAAGATGTAATATGAAAAATAGAGTATTAAATATCTTCTTAGTAATTTTTTATATTGATTACATGTTGATAATATTTTAGATATATTGGGTTAAATAAAATATATTATTAAAAATTGATCTACCCATTTCTTTTTTTCCTTTTTAAATGTGACTGTTAGAAAAATTAAAATTACATGTGTGGCTTGCATTTGTGACTTGTACTATATTTATATTGGACAACATTGTTCTAAATAGCCAACAAAGACCATTATAAACTCTAATACATATTAATGTTTAGCACAGATCACAACTGGGAAATATTTACATTCATTAGTCTTGGTGTTGGACTAAATGTATTTGTCATAGGGCAGTTGTAATTTAAATGCCAATAAATCCTCATTGAGTCAGGACACTTATTTCTTGCTTGAGTTCATCCATTCATCCTCCAATACTTCCAGTTTAAAAAAATCTTCTCAAAATACAGTTGGATGTGCATGTTCTGGTCTCTGAAATAGTTTCATTGCTTTTAGTGGATTTTAGTTGAGAAGCAGGAGGCACATGGTTTGTTTTGACAGCTAGGAATGCAAGAGACTTTCTAGTTTAGATTTAACATTCCATCTGCTGTGTTTCGCAAGTGGAAGAGCTGAAGCTCCTTGAAGAGGGACCTGATGGAATGGGGTGGTGGTGGCTCTGTTTTATCCTATGTCTTCCTTTTTTTTTTTTTTTTTAAACTTAGGAGCTAAAGAAGAGACATAACAAACAATATCACTCTGCATTAGCAACTTTGCCAAATGTAACAGATGAACATACTCTATTGAGTATCACTCAGATTGCTCACTGCTCTGCCTCAACTACTAGGGAAAACCACCTCTTTAAAGCTATAGATTCTGGTTCTGATTTAAGAGCCTGCCTCCTCTGGATTGCTAGAATGCGTCAAAAGCAGAAGCCTGCTTCTTAGAGCAAATTGAATAAATTTCTGATTGCCAGGTCTCTGTGGAATTCGTATGTGGATGGGATTCAGATATAGGGACTCAAAGGATTTATTTCTCTTGCTAACACTTAGGCCAAACTTGTATCTTCTAAATTCAGATATCTAGTAACAGTGTTCTGAGTGAATGGCTGGGGATTATAGCAACTGCTTTTGTAGCCTGACTATGGTAAAATGCCTTAAATGAACTAACTACAGTGGCAGAGAATATTAGCTGTCCAACAAGATTAGTTCTTCCTGGGTGCCTGGGTGGCTCAGTTGGTTAAGCTACTGCCTTCGGCTCAGGTCATGATCCTGGAGTCACAGGATCGAGTCCCGCATCGGGCTCCCTGCTCGGCAGGGAGTCTGCTTCTCCCTCTGACCCTCCCCCCCTCATGCTCTCTCTCTCTCATTCTCTCTCTCAAATAAATAAAATCTTTAAAAAAAAAAGATTAGTTCTTCCTTTCAGAGTAATAGAATTGTAGTTGGAATGTGGCTGGTCAGGTAGACATTAAAATTTCCAAACTTCTTTGAAGTTATGTATATAGCTATGCAGTTAATTTCTCTTTAATGGAATGCAAGGGGAAGTGAGGTGTACCAGTTTTGGGCCAAGCCTTTAAGTTGGTGAATGTGCTTTCTCCACATATTCTTACCCCTTCCCATGAGCTGAAAAGGCAATGACCATATTGACTTGAGACTTGGAGATGTGGAGTCTTTATTAGCCTAGGTCCCTTAATGACCATGTAGAACAGAGGTACCTGCTCTGGGCTGTTCCTTGAGAGAGAAATACATTTTTATGTATTTGAGCTATTTCATTTTGGGGGTGTTACAGTTGTTTGGTCTACCTTAACTAATGTAAACCTATTAGGTGTTATATTGGTATAATTAACTGATTTGAAAATAAGGAAATGTAACAAATCACAACAAAAATAATTTTCTTTACTCTTAGGATACATTTTTATCTGCACTAGTCACGAATTATTTTTCTTGCATTCCACTTAAGCTGGCTGCAGACATTAGTCATAGAGGTGGAGGATATTTGAACTGGGAAGGGATCATTTAGTCAAACCCATTTTGCAGATGAGGAAAAACCCATAACTTGCCAGCCTGATGTGACATGGATAGAGAATTGCAAGAATTGAGCTAGAATTCATTTCCTCTTTCTCATGCCAATACCTTTACAATATATCTAAGAGGTATAATAATTTTCATCCAACATGGCAACTGTGACTGGTCAGTAGTGCCTTTCCAGGCTAGTGTTTTCAGGAGAATGAAGCCACTTTCTGGCTCATGGGAGAGGAAAGAGAGTGGACACAATTATGCATTGCATTCACCAATTGTGCATTATCCAGTGCAACTTTACACCAAGATAAGTACTATGATGTATCTTGGCAGTATTGAGAAAGTTCTAGTTTTATTTATCTTTTTTTCTTTTCTTTTTTTAAAGGATTTATTTATTTATTTGACAGAGAGAGACACAGTGAGAGAGGGAACACAAGCAGGGGAAATGGGTGAGGGAGAACAGGCTTCCCGCAGAGCAGGGAGCCCGATGGGGGGCTTGATCCCAGGACCCTGGGATCACCACCTGAGCCGAAGGCAGATGCCTAACGACTGAGCCACCCAGGTGCCCCTATTTATCTTTTGAATAGTGGCAGTCTAAATGGAAAATTCTGATAGTGTCATCACCAACAGAATTAGCATTCCAGTGGAGTGGAAAGAACATAGGATTGGGTATCTGAAAATTTAGGTTTTAAGCCTTAGTTTTTTACTAACTTGACCTTGGGCAGGTCACTTATATATTTAAACTTCAATTTGCTCCTCTGTAAGATAATGTTGTAACAAAGATTTTATTCCAGGTTCAAATTTTTGTTATTCTTTAAGCATATTTTATTTCATTGATGGCATTCACAAAATATAGTTCGTTGCTCTCATATCTCTCATATCTCTCTGTCAACATAGCCGTCAAGAGGCACATTTAATTGTATTCACTAAAAAATCTGAGTGTCCATAATATTACAATTAATTGTCATAAGAATATGGACTTGTATGGAGCCTTTATTTATGTTTTTACATTTGATCTCCATAACAACTCTATGATATTGGCAGATCTTTTTTATAACATGGCATGGTGTGAAAAAAGGGATTCATTGACAGGTAATAAAACTATGGCTTGGGAAGAGTAAGTGACAAAACCCTAAATCACATAACAAGTAAGTAAAGAAATAGGAGGCTGATTTTAGAGTGGATGCACATTTTCTCTAGATCACACTTCTTCACAATTCTTTAGGATTAAAAACAGTTGTAGTTTGCTTTGAAAAATGTTTATAAAGACTACTGTGTGTGTCTAGGGTGATTCAGATTTCAGACATCTTGAGTTTTACTTGGTGAATTTTTTTTTTTATTGTTGTTGACATATGTAATAGAGATCACCAGTGTCCTCTTTCACCTGCTTTTTTGCTGGTAGAATCGCACATGCTACCACAACTCATCGGAAGTTTCTCTTGGCTCTATTCTCTGCGTGTTCATTGTTGGCTCAAATTAATCCATCTGTTGAGTCATGGTGGATCTTTGCCACAGCTTTTCAACCTAGTTTCAGTGTGACCCTTGGGTAGGAAACAACTCAGAGCAGCCCATCATGAGTCCAAGATGCTTCAGAGAAGAGCATGGGAGGATGTAACATCTATACTGAATCAAAGTAATTGGTTGCCAAAATGCACTCCACATGCTTTCCTCTTTTCTTTCTCAGTTATGCTTTCATCAGGCAGCATTTAACAGCTGAGCTGTTGGGCAGTATGGTGGACTCAGAACAACTGGTATCTGTCCTTATTGGAAAATCTTCAGAGTGCTTTACAAAGGAAAGACTCATGAGTAGACTGTCACAGCAAATGGTTTAAAAAATTACTTTGAGGATTCTGTTATCTTCCATTCAAAGGGAAGTATCTGGCTTATTTGATATCTCATGATGTTCTTTTAGATTAGATGGAAAAATATGGACCTGATGTCAAGGTAGTTAGGCAGATTCTTACCTACTTAAAAAATGTTAATTAATTGGATCAACCAGATCACTAGTGCTAGTCTAGTTTGGGCCCTGTTCTGTTAAATGTTTTTATTACAATTTGGATGAAAAACACATAGAATTTGCTTAACAAACTTTGGAAGTCACAAAAAACTAGAAGAACAGATAGTATATCAGATGTCAAGCTGTTTACCAAAAACTATGTTAATAGTCTATAATGATGACCTAAAACTAACAGGACATAATTCCTGAATTTAGGTCTGAAAAACAAAATTCTTGGTGAATGTTCACAAAGAGGAAGACTGAGTTTAGTAGCATTTTATGTGCAAAAGATTTTAGTTGATTGCAAGCTGAATATGAGCCAACAGTATGGGTACAGCTGCTGGGGGAGGCTAATGTAATCTGAGAGCAGCATCAGGAGAATATGATATTTGGATTTATGGAGATGATGGCTTCATTGTAATGGGCACTGGTCAGAACTCATCAGGAATATTGTATTGTTTTTGGTGCCATATTTTAAGTGGATATTGTCAGATGAAGGAAATCAGATACTGGAGAAATCAGAAGAGTTCAAAGAATTAGGGATATTTAACCTAAATAAGGGAAACAGTGGTGAGACCATAAGTTTGGGTTCTCCTGCGTCATTTCTTGTTCATGCCTGTTTCTCAATATCCCACCTCATTTAGCATCTGTTCCCTATTTTATTTTTATATTTTTAGGAAGAAGTTTATTCTTGAAAATGCTTTTGGATTATAACTTTTTAACAGATGTCCCACTATGTTAAAAATTAATATTCAATTACTAAACACAAATTTCAACAATTACAATATTTTATTTTAGTACCACCTTTTACTTTTAAAATTTTCCCCACTTTGGATAGTAAATTTTATCATCACCTAGTAACCATTTTGCTATTTGGAGGATTTTCTTGTTGGGAGATTTATTTTTTATAAAGAACTGCTTTTATGTAGTTCACAAGAGAGGACTTAGCTCAATTGGCAACCATTATAGAAAGTCTTATTTCAGCTCAGTATAAACTTTATGAAGGGGTAGGATCTCACCTCTGGGAAAGTTCAAGTGAGGCTTGAAGACCTTTTGCATGTCAGGGATTTAAACATACTTTATTATGGAAAACATTCAATATGCATCAAAGTAGAGAAAATAGTACAATGTCAGTAATGTTTTAAAGATGGAATCCAAATTCCCAAGTGACTGCAGCCATTTGAAGTCACCTTTTTAGTGAATGCTGCAGTGCTGACCAGGCTATGGTAAATGCTTAATAGGTCACATTACAGCACACATGATGCTAATAATAGGCTTTCTTTGCCAAGTTTTGCTGATAGCTAGAATCACAGGCCTCTGGGTACTAGCAGTCTGTTTCTTTCTTCTCTTTGGTTTCTTTAGTTTGGTGATGTGCAGTCCCTCATGCATAAAGGAGGATTACTATTTTATTTTGGTCTTTCTAATTCTTCCTTAGTGGAGGGTCTTGATAGAGATGTGGCCTGTCACTGCCTCATCCTAGCCCCAACCCAGATGACCCCCCAAACTCCTAACCCACAGTCCCTGGACCATTAAGAAGTGTTTAATACACATTTGCTGACTGAATAAATCACTAACTGGCTGCCATCTTTCATCCCTGGACCAGTAGAAGCCTAGCATAACTCTCTCCTCACTAAAAAATGGGGTTTGGAAGTAATTTTAAGTTGTTCTACCTATGGGAAGTTTGAAGAAGCTTGGATATAAGAGAACTCTTGGCATTGGTGCCATCTTAGGTAGTAACTTCTGGATTCTTTTCTTAATAAACAGACTCTAATTAGGAACCAGGCACATCCATTCCCACAACCTGCTCTGTAAACATAAGGAAGTCCCAGGTCTCTGCATTTAAATACTACAGCCATCACCTTGCATGAAATTTTACTCAGGAAGACACGACGAAAATTCAGAGGAGAGATTCTGTACCCTTATAGTTGGATAATGAGAAACCCACTTAATGGTTGAAACAGAATCTCTTGGGGAGCAAGACTTGAGTGTCATTCCTAAGGTGGTCAGTGAGAGGTCTTACTAGATTCTATTTTTCCTTCATGAAAGGGCAGAAATTGTCTCTCATACTTTAGCCAATCCATGTATCTTTAAAATTCATTTATTTCACCAATGAGAGCAATTGCTGCTGCATTCATTATGGCATTTAATAAGCCTCTAATATTACCAATACAAATCCATTTCTGACACTCACTATGCCAATGATCAAAGTATTTGGTATTAATGAAGATAATTATCAAGATTGATGGATCTGATATTAATTAAGAACCATTTGTAGTCGTCACCACGGGAGTGTAGCATTTCTAATAGAATGCCTACTTACTTTCCCAAAAGTGTGAATTCTCAGTTGGGGCAACTGGATGCCCCTAGACTTAAAGCATAAAATAAAAATATCATGCTACTCTTGGTGAAGTATTTTAAAGATTTTATTTATTTATTTGAGAGAGAGAGAGAATGAGAGAGAGAGAGAGCACATGAGAGGGGGGAGGGTCAGAGAGAGAAGCAGACTCCCTGCTGAGCAGGGAGCCCAACGTGGGACTCGATCCCGGGACTCCAGGATCATGACCTGAGCCGAAGGCAGTCGCTTAACCAACTGAGCCACCCAGGTGCCCTTGGTGAAGTATTTTAAAAATAAATTTGCATATACTGTAACACCAGTGTGTAATCATACATGAACTCCATCCAATGGACTTGGCCCTGGCTCTTTTGCATGACTCTTGTTGGCTCCAGTGTTGTTTTCCAATGTTGGTCATTGGTTTTCATTTTCCCATTAAATCTTGCATCTGATGTTTCCCTTGGCCTCATGATGTCATTATGTCTGAAGCTATGTGGCTGTCAGGACTTATGTATGATGTATATATGCTTGACATTGAGCTGGAATTTTGTTTATGCTTACTGAGATTTGCTGTGGTGTATTGTTGGTTTTCATCCTTTCTGGAGATGAGTGCCCAAGTGCTTCCCAGTTAAATCAACTCCTAATAACCCAGGTACAAAAAGCATGTGATAGGGAAATTATATGGGGCAAAATTCCCTCAAATGATGAGACAGAGTTTGAGATGAGTTTTAGTGTTTTAAAAGTTATTTATTAAATCATAATTGACAAAAACTGAGCTGTACATATTTAAGGTGTAAAATTTAAGTTTTGAATTTATGTATGTATCTGTGAAACTCATTGTAATCAGGATAATGAAGATATTCATCATGTCCCTTGGGAATCTTGCCTTCTGCCTCTCTCTCTACTCACCCCTGACCCTAGGCAAAAACTGACTTGCATTCTGTCACTTTACATTAGCTCTGTATTCCTAGGATTTTATGTAAATGGAATCATGCAATGTATATTCTTTTTTGTCTGGTTTCTTTCACTCAGCATATTTATGTGGGATTCATTCATGTTGTAGTAATTCACTTATTTTTGTTACTGAGGAATATTCCATGGCTTGGATATACTAGTTTGTTTATCCATTCACCTTTTGAACAGTTGGATTGTTTCTACCTTTTGTCTATTATAAAGTTATTTTATCAACATTCATGTATAAATGTTTGCATGAATATATGCTTTCTTTTCTCTTTGAAAAATACCTAGTAGTGGAATGGCTGGATCATATGGTAGTTTTTAAGAAACTCTCAAGTTGTTTTTAGGAGTGATTACTCCATTTTACCCTCCCACCAGCAATGAACGGGTCTTCCAGTTTCTTCACATCCTTGACAACACTGAGTATGCTAGTCTTTTTAAATTAGCCACTCTAACAGGTTTGTAATGGTATTTCACTGTGGTTTTAATTTGCATATCAGTGATGACTAATGATGTTGAACATCTTTTTTGTGTTTATATGCCATCTGTATATTCTCTGTGGTTAAGTGTTCAAATCTAATGCCTATTTTTATTTGTTTATTTTTTAAAGACTTTATTTATTTGAGAGAGAGAGAAAGAGAGCAGGGGGAGGGGCATTGAGAGGGAGAGAATCTCAACCAGACTCCACATTGAACATGGAGCCTGACACAGGGCTCAGTCTCACGACTCTGAGATTATAACCTGAGCTGAAACCAAGAGTCAGTCGCTCAAGGTTGCTCAACTGACTGAACCACCCAGGCGCCCCTAATGTCTATTTTTAAATTGGGTTGCTTTCCTGTTACTGAGTTTTGGGAATTCTTTATAAATTCTGGTTACAAGTCCCTTATAAGATGCACAATTTGTAATTTTTTCTATTCTTTGATTTGTATTTTTATTCTCTGTTTAACAGTGTTTTTAGAAGAGCCATAGTTTTTAATTTTGAGGAAGTTCAGTTTATTAATCTGTTCTTCTATGGATTATATTTCAGTGTAATATCTAAAAAATCCTTGCCTAAACTAAGGTCACAAAGATTTTCTCCTGTATTTTCTTCCATAAGTTTTATAGTTTTAGGCTTACAAGTCCATTTTGAATTATTTTTTTGTATATTTGTATATGGTGTAAGTATGGATTGAAGTTCTTGTGTGTCTATGAATGGATATCCAATTTTCTCAGAATCATTTGTTGAAAAGACTATCCTTTGTCCACTGAATTGTCTTTGCACCTTTATGAAAAACCAATTTTCCATATATGGCTGGATCTGTTTTTGTACTTTTTCATTCTGTTCTGCTGATGTATATACCTTTATGCCAATACCATTGCCTTATTTTAGCTTTATAATAAGTGTTAAAATCAGGTAGTAATAATTCTTCAACTTCGTACTTTTTTTTTTATTATATTATGTTAATCACCATACATTACATCATTAGTTTTTGATGTAGTGTTCCATGATTCATTGTTTGCATATAACACCCAGTGCTCCATTCAGTACATGCCCTCTTTAATACCCATCACCAGGCTAACCCATCCCCCCACCCCCCTCCTCTCTAGAACCCTCAGTTTGTTTCTCAGAGTCCATAGTCTCTCATGGTTCATCTCCCCCTCCGATACCCCCCTTCATTTTTCCCTTCCTACTATTGTCTTCTTTTTTTTTAAACATAATGTATTATTTGTTTCAGAGATACAGGTCTGTGATTCAACAGTCTTACACAATTCACAGTGCTCACCATAGCACATACCCTCCCCAGTGTCTATCACCCAGCCACCCCATCCCTCCCACCCCCCCACCACTCCAGCAACCCTGTTTGTTTCCTGAGATTAAGAATTCCTCATATCAGTGAGATCATATGATACTTGTCTTTCTCTGATCGACTTACTTCGCTCAGCGTAATACCTCCAGTTCCATCCACGTCATTGCAAATGGCAAGATTTCATTCCTTTTGATGGCTGCATAATATTCCATTATATATATCTACCACAACTTCTTTATCCATTCATCTGTCAATGGACATCTTAGTGATCCGAAGGGGTACGTGCACTCCGATGTTTACAGCAGCAATGTCTACAATAGCCAAACTATGGAAACTTTATACTTTTTTAGTTGTTTTGGCTCCTCTGAGTCTTTTCTGCTTCCATGTGAATTTTATTTATTTTCAGTTCTTTAAGTTATTTTATTTATTTATTTATATTTATTTTTTAAAAGATTTTATTTATTTGCAAGAGAGAGAGAAAGTGCATGGAGCATGAGCAGGGGAGAGGCAGAGGAATAGGGGGAAGCAGAATGCCTGCTGAGCAGGGAGCCTGATGCAGGCTCGATCTCAGGACCCTGGGATCATGACCTGAGCTGAGGGCAGATGCTCAACTGACTGAGCCACCCAGTTGCCCCATAATTTAAAAAAATTTTTAGAAGGTTTTATTTATTTATCTATCTTAGAGAGTATTTGCACAAGCATAAGTAAGGGAAGGGACAGAAGGGGAGGGAGAGGGAGAAAATCCCAAGCAGTCTCCCAGCTGAGCCTGGAGCCCAACATGGTGCCTGATTCCATGACTCCAAGATCCTGACCAGAGCCGAAATCAAGAGTCAGATGCTTAACCTACTGATCCACCCAGGAGCACCCCATGTGAATTTTAGATCCACTTTGCCAATTTCTACATTTCTGGGATCTTATTGGGATCATATTAAATCTATACATCAATTTGGGAGAACTGATATTGAGTCTTTTGACAAATAAATCCAGTATATCATTCTATTTATTTAGATCTTTTTAAATTTCTCTCAGTAATGTTTGTACTTCAATGTACTGGTCTTTCACAAATTTTGTAAGATCTACTCTTGATTACTTCAAATATTTTGATGCTATATAAATGATCATGATTTTTAAAAAGATTTTATTTATTTATTTGACAGAGAGAGAGAGCACAAAGAGGGGGAGTGGCAGGCAGAGGGTGAGGGAGAAGCAGGCTCTCCGCTGAGCAGAGAGCCCGAGTGGGGCTTGATCCCAGGACCCTGGTATCATGATCTGAGCCAAAGGCAGATGCTTAACCGACTGAGCCTCCCAGGTGCCCCAATGATCATGATTTTTAATTTTAATATCTGATTCTTCATTGCTAGCATATCAAAATACATGGAGTTTTATTTATTGACTTTTTATCCTACCACTTCTTTTACTAATTCTATAGCTTTTTTTTGTATATTCCACCAGATTTTCTGCAGAGACAATCATGTCATCTGCAGGTGAAGTCAGTTTTAATTTTTCCTTCTCCTAGGGTGAATTTTATTTTGTTTTCTTGACTTATTATACTAGCTATAACCTCTAGTACAATGCTGAATAGAGACTGTGAGATTGAAAATCTTTGTCTTCTTGCTGATCTTAGGGTTCCCTTAGATAATTTCATCTTTTACCATTGAATATGATATTGACTATAAATTTTCCATCACAATGATTATAAATGTAGTTGTATTTATAACAGTTAACTATTCTAGGAGTAAAAACTATTCCTAGTTTGCTGAAAGTTCTTCTCATGAATGGATGTTAGATGTTATAAAAATACTTCTGTTGTCTATTGAGACAAATATATGGGTTTTCTCTTCTTTCTTTCTTTTTTTTTTCCAGTTTGTTCATATGCTTTATATTGATTGATTTTCATATGTTAAACCAACTTTGTATTCTTGGGATTAAATCACACTTGGTCATGATGTGTTATCCTTTTGGTATTTTCTTTAATTTAATATGCTAAAATTTTATTTAGAATATTCACATCGTGTTCATAAGGGATATTGGGGATGTAGTTTTTTTTTCTTATAATGCCTTTATTTGATATTAAGATATTGCTAGCCTCATAGAGTAAGTCAGGAAGCATTTCTGCCTCTTCAGTTTTCTAAGAAAGCATTTGTAGAATTGTTATTATTTCTTTTTTAAATGTTTGGTAGAATTTCCCATTGAGGCCATGTGGGATTGGAGTTTTCTTTGTGGGAAGATTTTAACCTGTAAACTCAGTTTTGTTAATAGCTATTATGCTTTTCAGATTATCTGTTTCTTTCTGAGTGTAGTTTGGTAGTTGGTCTTTTGTGGGATTTATTTATTTCATCTATGTGGCTAAATTTATTTGCATAAAGTTGTTCATACTATTTCCTATTATCTTTTTATTATCTATAGAATCTGTGGTGATGTCATCCTTCTCATTCCTGGTATTAGTAATTTATATTTTCTTTCTTTTTTCATGGTCCATATGTCTAAAGGTTTATCAACTTAATTGATCTTCTCAAATAATTGACTGTTGGTTTTTATTCTCTCTACTGTTTTTCCCTTTTTGTCATTGATTTTCATTCTGATTATTACTTTTTCCTTTCTTCTACTTCCTATGGATTTAATTTGCTCTTCTTTTGCTAGTTTCTTAAGGTAAAAGCTTAGATTATTGGTTTGAGCCTTTTTTTTCTTTTTCTATATAGGTGAAAGATACTATAAATTTCTACTTAAGTATTACTTTAACAGCATCCAACTAATTTGATATGCTGTGTTTTCATTTTAATTTAGTTCAAAATTCTAATTTTCATCTTTTTTTTTCTTTGACTCATGGATAATTTAGAAGTGGTTCCAAATTTAGGTTGGAAATTTTAGGTTATAAATATTTAGGGAATTTCCATATATCTTTGTCAATGATTTATAATTTAACTCATTTATGATGAGATTATACTTTTTATAACTTGAATCCTTTTTTATTGAGTCTTGTTTTATGGTCCAGAATATGGTCTATCTTGATAAATGTTTTTTTTTTTTTAATTTTTATTTTATTTTTCTTTAAAAAATTTTTTAAAGATTTTATTTTATTTATTTGACAGAGAGAGAGACAGCGACAGCGAGAGAGGGAACACAAGCAGGGGGAGTGGGAGAGGGAGAAGCAGGCTTCCCACTGAGCAGGGAGCCCAATGTGGAGCTCCATCCCAGGACCCTGGGATCATGACCTGAGCCGAAGGCAGACACTTAATGACTGAGCCACCCAGGTGCCCCTATCTTAATAAATATTTTATGTTATGTTAGAAGAATGTATCCTGTATTTTTTGGGTGGAAAGTTCTATAATAGTCAGGACAACTTGGCTGATAGTGTTGATCAAATCTTCTTATTCTTACTGACTTCTGTCTACTTGTTCTGTCAATTGCTTATTTATTTAAACATTTAAAAAACATTTTATTTATTTACTTGGGAGATAGTGAGAGCGAGCGAGAGAAAGAGCGCGTGCACAGAGAGGGAGAAACAGACTCCCCACTGAGCAGAGAACCTGATGTAGGGCTCTATCCCAGGACCCTGAGATCATGACCTGAGCCGAAGGCAGATGCTTAACTGACTGAGACACCCAGGAGCCCCAGTTCCATCAATTATTGAAAGAGGAATATTGAGATACCAGACTATAATTGTGGATTTGTGTGTTTTTCATAAGATTATATCAATTCTTGCTTTATGTATTTTTAAGCTATGTTACTTTGATCAATTGACCATTTATCATC
Organism: Mirounga angustirostris; assembly: GCF_029215605.1. NCBI lineage: Eukaryota > Metazoa > Chordata > Mammalia > Carnivora > Phocidae > Mirounga > Mirounga angustirostris. The sequence continues at coordinate 136,252,547 of NW_026991709.1, read as the reverse complement.
TTCATCACTGCTTATGAAATTTACATGGTCTTATATAAATGTAGCCATTCTCATTTTCTATAAATAGTTTAAGCATGATATATATTATACCCTACTTTTACTTTTAGCCTATTAGTATTTTTGTATTTGAAGTGTGTTTCTTGTAGACAGCATGTAGTTGAGTTTTTAAAATTAGCCTTTGCCTTTTTTAGGGCTATTTATACCATTTATTTTTGAGTTAAGTATTGATACGTTTGGGTTTAAATATATCATCATGCTGTTTGTTTTTTATTTATCTTATTTATTCTTTATTCCTCTTTCTGCACTTTCTGCCTTCTTTTGAATTAATAGAATGTATTTTTGTGCTTCATTTTATCTTTTGTTGGCTTATTAGCTGTAAATTGTATTTTATTATTTTGGTAGTTTTTAAAAGAGTTTATAGTGTACATCTGAAACTCATCATAATCTACCATCAAGTAGTATTATATCACTTCACATTTCATATGAGATCCTTTAAACAGTATACTTCTAATTTTCCTCTCCTGGCATTTGTGCTATTGTTGTCATACATTTTATTTTTACATATGTTACAAACACACACTACATTATTATTGTTTTTATTTAAGCAGTCTATAATCTTTTAAAAGTATTTAAATAATGAGAAAGATTTTAAAAATATTTACTCACATAGTTACCATTTCTGGTGCTTTTCCTTTATTTGTGTAAACGCATATATCTAGTGTCATTTTCATTTTGCCTGAAGGACATCCTTTAACTTTTTCTGGTAGTGCACATCTGCTGGAGATGAATTCTTTCTGCCTTTTAATGTCATTTGTGAAAGATATTTTCATTGGAAATTGAATTCTAGGTTGACTATTTTTTTTTTTACTTTTAGTACTTTAATGATTTTTTTCCTTTTTTTTTTCTGATGAGTAATCCTCTATCATCCTTCTCTTTGTTCTCTTATGTGTTTTGTATCTATTTTTGTTAGTGCTTTTCAGATTTTCTTTTTATTACTAGTTTTGAGTTATTAGACTATGATTTGCCTTTGTGTAGTTTTCTTTTTGTTTCTTGTGTTTGATGTACTTCTTAGATCTGTGGGCTTAGGGTTTTTATCAAATTTGGAAGTGTTTTTGCTGTTATGGCTTCGAATATTTTTTTCTGTCCCTCCTCTCTCCTCTTTTTGAGACACTAATTTCATATTTGTCAGGCCATTTAAGTTGTCCCACAACTCACCAAAGTTCTGGTAATTGTTTTGGATTGTCTTTTTTCTCTGCGTTTCATTTTAGACAGTTTCTATTGCTATGTCCTCAAGTTCACTAATCTCTTCTGCAACGTCATTTTGTGCTGCAGCTTATTTCTCATATTACCTCTACCCTTATTACTAAATTCATATTTCTCCAGCCATGGGACATACTCACTTGCTTCCATTCTCCCAAACAGCAGTAATATATTGCAATACACTAGTGTTTGAACTTTTTGGAGGCTAACTGCAGAGATTATCTCATGATTTAGCAAAAAAAAAAAAAAAAAAAAAATTAAAGTTGACTATTAGCATGATTTTCTCTCAAGTTCCTTTATTACTGTAGGTACAGTTTTTTCACCATCCCTCAATTCTCACACCAAAGGATTATGTTACTCAGGGTACCTTTTGTTCTGAGACCTTTGCTGTCTTCCCTTTGGCTTCCTCCAACCCCCATATCCTTGTTAAATACTTATTTAGAGATCCTTAGCTTTCCCAACTCTACCTCAAACTAAATTCTTGTTTTCCTTTCATATCTGAAGAGCTTGCTATTAAAATTCTCTGAGTAAATCTGTTGACTCTGGGTCCCTACTTAAGGATGATATTAATAATATTTAACAACTCTCCTGGAAATTATGCCAGAGATTTCATACTGAGCCAGGCTTAACTCTGGTAGTTGAAGGTGGGAGAGGTGGTTCTAGGGGAGGGTCTAGGGTAATTATGCTGTGGGAGGGTGTGGTGGGGGTGGCTAGGATAGCACTTATTTATAAGCTGGTAGGAAAATCTTTCAATGTTTCAACAACTGTGATACAGTGATTCCTTTGCCTATACATGAATATCAGGTCTGTCAGTACACAAAACACTGGTAGTACTTTGAAATTATAGGATTTACTTTATGTGTTCAAATACTTGGCAGGGCTCTCTCACCCAGCCCTCTCTGTTAGTCAAAGGCAGGCTATGTAAATGTATTTTTGCTGTGTCCAGAGCCAACCTTTCTAAGGAGCATTTTTTCCTGTTCCAATTACATGAATCTGTTAATCACATGAGTAATTAGATATAGTTCTTCTTTCAAATGATGACAGCAATTTAAAAATAAAAGCTATACAATGCATGATGGCTATCATTTGATATCTTCTCTCTCACCAAGAAGTCCTCCAATCTTTAGAGCACCACCTAGTGTTTAAATTATAATTCCCAAATGTATGTTTCTTCATTAGGATGAAATGACAATAAGAAAAACTATCAAAGTAAAGATATTTTTACCATTTTCATTTCCTTGTTTCTATTTTTTATAATTTAAAAGTAAATTAGATTTATCTGAGGTAACCTGTTACTTACAAAGAAGTGTATTGTTTACCTAGTTGCTAAGATTGTTGAAAATCCTTTTACTTTAACTTTTCATAACCTAGCATTCTGTGGGAATATAAAATGAAGGAACATTTTTACAATTGAAGAAATTTTTTCTCAGGTGTTGGTGTGAAACATTTCTAAAATAATCTTGTCTCCAAATACTGTCTTAATTTCATAGATGCTTAAAATGACAGCTGTTGATTATCTGAAGGTTTTTTTTGCTTTTATGTATTTATGTTTTTATTTATTTATTTAAACTAACATCTTTTTCTTTTATTTAAATTCAACTAGCCGGGCGCCTGGGTGGCTCAGTTGGTTAAGCATCTGTCTTCGGCTCAGGTCATGATCCCAGGGTACTGGGATTGAGTCCCACATCGGGCTCCCTGCTCAGCAGGGAGTCTGCTTCTTCCTCTCCCTCTGCCTGCCACTCCCCCCTGCTTGTGTTCTCTCTCTCTCTCTCTGTCAAATAAGTAAATAAATAAAATAAATTCAATTAATCAACATATATTACATTAGTTTCAGATATAGAGTTCAGTAATACATCTGTTGCTATAACACCCAATGCTCATCACATCACATGCCCTCCTTAATGCCCATTACCCAATTACCCCATCCCCCTACCCACATCCCCTCCAGCAACCCTGTTTGTTTCCTGTAGTTAAGAGTCTCTCATGGTTTTTCTCCCTCTCTGATGACTTCCCATTCAAATTTCCCTCCCTTCCCCTATGGTCCTCTATGCCGTTTCTTATATTCCACATATGAGTGAAACCATATGATAGTTGTCTTTCTCTGATTGACTTATTTCCCTCAGCACAATACCCTCCAGTTCCATCCACATTGATGTAAATGGTAAGTATGCACCTTTCTAATGGCTCAATAATATTCCATTGTATATATATACCACATCTTCTTTATCCATTCATCACTTAGCATAATACCTTCTAGTTCTATCCATGTCATTGCAAATGGCAAGATCCATTTCGTTTTTTTTTGATGGCTGCATAATATTCCATTGTATATATATATACTACATCTTCTTTATCCATTCATCTGTTGATGGACATCTGGTCTCTTTCCATAGTTTGGTTATTGTGGATATTGCTGCTTAAACATTGGGGGGCAGGTGCCCCTTTGGATCACTACATTTGTATCTTTGGGGTAAATCCCTAGTAGTGCAATTCCTGGGTCATAGGGTAGCTCTAATTTTAACTTCTTGAGGAACCTCCATACTGTTTTCCAGAGTGGCTGCACCAGCTTGCATTGTAAGAGGGTTCCCTTTTCTCCTCATCCTCGCCAACACCTGTTGTTTCTTGTGTTGTTGATTTTAGTCATACTGACTGAAGTGGTATCTCATTGTGGTTTGATTTGTATTTCCCTGATGCCAAGTGACGTGGAGCATTTTTTCATGTCTGGTGGCCATTTGTATGTCTTCTTTGGAGAAATGTCTGTTCATGTCTTCTGCCCATTTTTTTGATTGGATTATTTGGTTTTTGGGTGTTGAGTTTGATAAGTTCTTTATAGGTCTTGGACACTAGCCCTTTATCTGATAAGACATTTGCAAATATCTTCTCCCTTTCTGTAGGTTGCCTTTTAGTTTTCTTGACTATTTCCTTTGCTGTGCAGAATCCTTTTATCTTGATGAAGTCCCAATAGTTCATTTTTGTTTTTCTATCCCTTGCCTTTGGAGACGTGTCTAGCGAGAAGTTGCTGTGGCCAAGGTCACAGAGGTTACTGCCTGTGTTCTTCTCTAGGATTTTGATGGATTCCTGTCTCACATTTAGGTCTTTCATCCATTTTGAGTTTATCTTTGTGTATGGTGTAAGAGAATGGTCGAGTTTCATTCTCCTGTATATAGTCACCCAATTTTCCCAGCACCATTTATCGAAGAGACTGTCTTATTTCCATTGCATATTTTTTCCTGCTTTGTTGAAGATTATTTGACCATAGAGTTGAGGGTCCATATCTGGGCTCTCTATTCTGTTCCATTGATCTGTGTGTCTGTTTTTGTGCCAGTACTCTATTGTCTTGATGATTACAGCTTTGTAGTAGAGCTTGTGTCTGAAATTGTGATGCCACCAGCTTTGGTTTTCTTTTTCAACATTCCTCTCATTATTTGGGGTCTTTTCTGGTTCCATACAAATTTTAGGATTATTTGTTCCAGCCCTGTGAAAAATGTTGATGCTATTTTGATAGGGATTGCATTGAATGTGCAATGAGCAATTGATTGCTCTGGGTAGCATAGATATTTTAACAATATTTATTCTTCCAATCCATGAGCATGGAATGTTTTTCCATTTCTTTGTGTCTTTCTCAGTTTCTTTCATAAGTGTTCTGTAGTTTTTTTTTTATTTTATTTTATTTTATTTTTATTTATTTGACAGAGAGAGACACAGCGAGAGAGGGAACATAAGCAGGGGGGGTGGGAGAGGGAGAAGCAGGCTCCCCGCAGAGCAGGGAGCCCGATGTGGGGCTCGATCCCAGGACCCTGGGACCATGACCTGAGCCGAAGGCAGATGCTTAACGACTGAGCCACCCAGGCGCCCCAACACTTTACTTTTGAATGGGTCTGTGATAAAAGCATGGCCCCTGCACCAGCTCAGTGTTCTGTAGTTTTTAGGGTATAGATCCTTTACCTCTTTGGTTAGGTTTATTCCTGGGTACCTTATGGTTTTTGGTCAATTGTAAATGAGACTGATTCCTTAATTTCTCTTTCTTCTGTCTCATTGTTAGTGTATAGAAATGTAACCGAATTCTATGCATTGATTTTATATTGTGTGACTTTGCTGAATTCCTGTGTGAATTCTAGCAATTTTGAGGTGGAGTCTTTTGGATTTTCCACATAAAGTATCATGTCATCTGCAAAGAGTGAGAGTTTGACTTCTTTGCCTACTCAGATGCCTTTTATTTCTTTTTGTTGTCTGATTGCTAAAGCTAGGACTGCTAGTATTATGTTGAACAACAGTGGTGAGAGTGGGCATCCTTGTCATGTTCCTGACCTTAGGGGAAAAGCTCTCAGTTTTTCCCCATTGAGAATGATACTCACTGTGAATTTTTTGTATATGGCTTTTATGATATTGAGGTATGTTCCCTCTATCCCTATACTGTGAAGAGTTTTAATCAAGAAAGGATGCTGTATTTGGTCAGATGCCTTCTCTGCATCAATTAAGAGGATCATATGGTTCTTGTCCTTTCCTTTATAATGTGATGTATCACGTGATTGACTTGTGAATGTTGAACTACCCTTGCAGCCCAGGAATAAATCCCACTTTGTCATGGTGTATAATGTACTGTTGGATCTTATTGGCTAATATCTTGGTGAGCATTTTTGCATCCATGTTCATCAGGGAGATTGGTCTGTAGTTCTCCTTTGTTGTGGGGTCTTTGTCTGGTTTTGGGATCAAGGTAATGCTGGCCTCATAGAACGTGTTTGGAAGTTTTTCTTCCATTTCTAGTTTTTGGAACAGTTTCAGAAGAAGAATAGGTATTAATTATTCTTTAAATATTTGGTAGAATTCCCTTGGGAAGCCATCCAGCCCTGGACTCTTATTTTTGGGAGATTTTTGATTATTGCTTCAATTTCCTTGCTGGTTATGTGTCTGTTCAGGTTTTCTATTGCTTCCTGTTTCAGTTCTGGTAGTTTATAAGTTTCTAGGAATATGTCCATTTCTTCCAGATTGCCTAATTTGCTGGCATATAGTTGTTCATATATGTTCTTATAATTGTTTGTATTTCCTAGGTGTTGGTCGTGATCTTTCCTCTTTCATTCATGATTTTATTAATTTGGGTCCTTTCTGTTTTCTTTTGGGTAAGTCTGGCCAGGGGTTTATCAGTCTCATTAATTCTTTCAAAGAATGAGCTTCTAATTTCTGTTTTGATCTGTTCTACTGTTCTTTTGGTTTCTATTTCATTGATTTCTGCTCTAATCTTTATTAATAATTTCTCTTATCCTGCTTGGTTTGGGCTTTATTTGCTGTTCTTTCTCCAGCTCCTTTAGGTGTAAGGTTAGCTTGTGTATTGGAGACTTTTCTAATTTTTTGACAAAGGCTTGTACTGCTCTGTACTTCCCGCTAAGTATCACCTTTGCTGCATCCAAAAGGTTTTGAACAGTTGTGTTTTCATTTTCATTTGTTTCCATGAATTTTTAAATTCTTCTTTATTTTCCTGGTTGACCCATTCATTCTTCAGTAGGATGCTCTTTAGCCTCCAAGTATTTGAGTTTCTTCCAAATTTCCTCTTGTGATTGAGTTCCAGTTTCAAAGCACCGTGGTCTGAAAATATGCAGGGAATAATCCCAATCTTTTGGTACTGGTTGAGACTTGATTTGTGACCCAATATGTGATCTATTCTGGAGAATGTTCCATGTGCACTTGAGAAGAATGTGTATTCTGTTGCTTTATGATGGAATGCTCTGAATATATCTCTGAAGTCCATCTGGTCCAGTGTCATTCAAAGCCCTTGTTTCCTTGTTGATCTTCTGCTTAGATGATCTGTCCATTGCTGTGAGTGGGATGTTAAAGTCCTCAACTATTACTGTATTATTATCAATGTGTTTCTTTAATTTTGTTGTTAATTCATTTATATAATTGGCTGCTCCCAAGTTAAGAGCATAACTATTTTTAACTGTTAGATCTTGTTGGATAGACCCTTTAAGTATGATATAGTGTCCCTCTTCATCCCCTACTACAGTCTTTGGTTTAAAATCTAATTTGTTTGATATAAGGATTGCTTTCTTTTGGTGTCCATTAGCATGGCAAATGTTTCTCCACCCCCTCGCTTTCAATCTGGAGTTGTCTTTGGGTCTAAAATGAGTCTCTTGTAGATAGCATATGGATGGGTCTTGCTTTTTTTTATCCAATCTTATTACTTGTGTCTTTTGATTAGAGCATTTATCCCATTTACATTCAGAGTAACTATTGAAAGATATGAATTTAGTGCTATTGTATTACCTGTAAAGTCCCTGTTTCTTTCTGGCCTATGTTACTTTTGGGCTCTCCGCTTACAGGATCCCCTTTAATATTTCTTGCAGGATTGGTTTAGTGATCACAAATTCTTTTTGTTTCTGTTTGTCCTAGAAGCTCTTTATCTATCATTCCATTTTGAATGACAGCCTTGCTGGATAAAGTATTCTTGGCTGCATGTTTTTCTCATTTAGTACCCTAAATGTATCATGCCAGCCCTTTCTCGCCTGCCAGCTCTCTAGATAGGTCTTCTGCCAGTCTAATGTTCCTACCCTTGTATGTTAAGGACCTCTTGCCTCCAGCTGCTTTCAGGATTTTCTCTTTATCTCTGAAATTTGCAAGCTTCACTAAGATTTGTCAGGGTGCTGATCTATTTTTATTGAATTTGAGGGGGTTCTCTGTACCTCCTGGACTTGAATGTCTTTTTTCTTCCCCAGATTAGGGAAGTTCTCAGCTATGATTTGCTGAAATATACCTTATGTCCCTCTCTCTCTTTCTTCTTCCTCTGGGACCCCAATAATTCTAATATTATTTTGCTATATGGTATTGGTGGTTTCTTGAAGCCTCCTCTTACGTTTCATTAGTTGTTTTCTCTCTTTTCCTCAGCTTCCTTCCTTTCCATCATTTTGTCTTCTATGTCACTGACTCTCTCTTCTCCCTCATTTACCCTAGCTGTTAGAGCATCCATTTTAGACTACATCTCAGTTAAAGCATTTTTAATTTTGGCCTTATTAGATTTTATTTCTGCACTAAGAGATTCTCTAGTATCTTTTATGCTTTTTGCAAGCCCAGCTAGTAATTTTGTAATCATTAATCTGAATTCAATTTTTGACATTTTACTTATGTCCGTATTGATTTAATCTATGGCAGAGAGTATTACCTCTGGTTCTCTCTTTCACTGTGAATTTCTTCTTCTAGTCATTTTGTCCAGAGAAGAACAGATGAATGAGAGAACAGAAATAAAAAATATCAACCACTTGGGACACCTGGGTGGCTCAGTCAGTTAAATGTCTGCCTTTGGCTCAGGTCATGATCCCAGGGTCCAGTTTCTCATGAGAAAAAACCCTCAAATTCTATATATTATTTTCCCCTAGTGCAGGAGTTTCTCAATTCTGAGTCATTCATAAACTTGGTATTCAGCTGATGTTCCTGCTGATCTTCTGGGGGAGGGACGTGTTGCACTGATTCCCAGGTGTCTTTGTCTGGGTGGAGTTGCACCACCCCTTGCCATGGGGACAGGCTCAGTATAAGCTCACTGGGGTTGCTCTACGTGACTCTTGTTCCCTGAAGGCTTTCTGTGACACTTCAGAGGGTGAAAAAAAGTGAAAATGGCGAGGTCCCATCTCCAGCCCCAGGGCTGAACCATCCTGGCCCCCACTTTTCAGTGCACCCTCAGGGAAAAGCAGTCACTCCCTTTTGTGTGCATCAAACTCCACAGACTCCTGTGGTGCACACTGCACTAATCTTGGGGTGGGGGGGCAGGTCTCACCATGGCCCCATGGCTCCTGGGCCCCTGCTTTGGGAGTGGTTGCCTGATTGTGGGCACACCCACGCTGCTTCTCCCGGGGGAAGGAGCACTTCTCCCAGTGGTTGTTGCTTGCTTGGCTCCTGCTTAGAGAGCAGTGGCCTGATCTTGCCCCAGTTCTCAGTTTATGGCAACATCTAGCCGAGAGACCACCTCAGGGCTCACTAAGTTTAGCTGCCTTCCTCGCTCCAATGCTTGGGAACTCTGCCACACTCAGCCACCATCGTTCTTTCTGTGACCCTGGGGACCCTGAGATCACTCTCCCACCTAGGATTCTGCCCTGCTTTGCCAACTGAGCTCCTTTCAGGCAGGGAAGTCCCTCCCAGGAGCCGACTTCTAAAAGTTCCAATTTTGCACTCTGCTATTCTATCACTTTCTGGTAGCCGACGTACACAGGCTCCCTCTCCACCACGGTTTATCTTCTGATATATCCCCTCAGATTCATGTCTCCACACCTCCTACCTTGCAAAAAGTGGTCACTTTTCTATTTGTAGAATTGCAGCAATTATTTTCTTAGATCTCAGGTTGAATTCATAGGTGTTCAGAATGATTTGATAGATAACTAACTGAATTTAAGGGATCAGATGAAACACGGGTCCCTATTCTTCTGCCATCTTCCACAGAAACTCCTTATCTGAAGATTTTGAATGATTATTTAGTTACCAAGAATATAATTTATTTGAGCCTAGGGATTTAAATACCTCTAGCTTGAATAATTCTTCAACTCTGTTTTGCCTATTTAATTTTCAGTTCTTGATGCATTTGAAAACACATAAACTTGGACAAGTCATAATCTTTCTTATTTCTCTTTCATCTCTAAAATGGGATAAAATATGTATCTTACATATCTTAGGAGAGCACTGGAAATACAATTAGGTGTGCACCCACTTGGCAAACTACAAAATGTAAATAACTTATTTTAAAAGTCTGTAAAATTGGGCACCTGGGTGGCTCAGATGGTTAAGCGTCTGCCTTCGGCTCAGGTCATGATCCCAGGGTCCTGGGATCGATTCCCGCATCGGGCTCTCTGCTCCTTGGGAGCCTGCTTCTCCCTCTGCCTCTCGCTCTCTGTCTCTCATGAATAAATAAATAAAATCTTTAAAAAAAAAAGTCTGTAAAATTATCTGACTTCATTATTGCTCTTATTGTAATCCTTTTTCCCTTACTTTAAAAAGATGTATGTAATCATTCTTGAATGGTTATACTGCATTTCTGTAATTTGCAAGGAGTTTTTATTGTATTTTAGGGCTATATTTAAAAACAAGATTCTACCTGCTTCTCCCTCTCCCACTCCCCCTGCTTGTGTTCCCTCTCTCGCTGTGTCTCTGTCAAATAAATAAATAAAAATCTTTAAAAACAAAACAAAACAAAAAAAACAACTAAATTCTAAAGCTTTAATCCAGTTTTTAAAGTTTTAATAACTTGCTATTATTCATAATCATTTATATTTACTTTTATTTTCAGTCATTATTTTGAATGATATTAGTGGATAAGTTAATACAATGGATTTCTCAGCAATAGAGAGTATACTGACTGACCCTTACTGAGAATGTGGAACTTATAGAGAGACCTTTAAAATAAAAATGGGAAAACCATTCTCTTGGCTGGATTCTTAGAAATGATAAATATTAAAATGTCAGACAAATCCACAAATGTTGCACAGTGAAATGTGCATATTACTTACTACTGGAGTTATTTTAAAGTGCTTCATGTTTTTGTTTGGTTGTCAGTTTTGCAAATTCATTTGTCTTACCTCTCAATTTTTCTCTAAGCCATTGAAAATCTATGTTCATATTGTTGTGTACTGACTTGTTATGATTTCAAATCCATATTTTGAAAGCTTAGCTTGTAGAAAATTGTGTGATTTGAACTTGCTTTAAGTAACTATTTTTTAAAGATTTTATTTATTTATTTGAGAGGGAGAGAGAGACAGAGATAGTGACAGAGAGCATGAGCAGGGAGGAGAGGGAGAAGCAGGCTCCCCACTGAGCAAGGAGCCTGACATGGGGCTCAATCCCAGGACCCTGGTATCATGACCTGAGCCGAAGGCAGACGCTTAATGATTGGGCAACCCAGGTACCCCTCCAACTCCATTTTAACATGGCTCCTGTCATGTCAATTTTTCACCCATGTAATAGTGCCTGGAGTAATTACCTTCAGAACAGCCCACCTTGCAGGCCAACACTGGCACTGTTGTCCACTAGCTCTGTGCCCCAGCAGTAAGGGACCTAAGCTGGCAGCTGATACATAGATTTAAGTTTTTGGAAAGAATGACTACTGAGAACCAACTTGTAGAAAGGTACACCTCAACTAAACTTGGACTTTACTTCTTTCATGTCCCCTTTGCCTGGAACAATAGTATAATTAATCTGTCATTGGTTTGGAGTATGTTACTTCTTTATTGGCTTATTAAGAGACATTATCTTGTATGCTATTGGCTTGTGAAATATTATTATTATAAATTATAATTCTTGCAGTGAACTCTATTAAATAAATTATTTGCAAAATAATCTAAGGTTCTGAGCATAATTTACCCTGAAAAAACACATACAAAAATTATAAATTCCCAGAATTTTTCTAATTTCAGAAGAGAGAATTTTGTAATCTTCTGCAACAATTCTAGAAAGTGTTGACTTTGTAAAAATAAAGTTTTTATTACTGAAAAATGATTTGTTTCTTTAAAAAAATTTTTTAAAAATTTTATTTATTTATTTGACAGAGAGAGACACAGCGAGAGAGGTAACACAAGCAGGGGGAGTGGGAGAGGGAGAAGCAGGCTTCTCGTGGAGCAGGGAGCCCAATGCGGGGCTTGATCCCAGGACCCTGGGATCATGACCTGAGCTGAAGGCAGATGCTTAATGACTGAGCCACCCAGATGCCCCATGATTTCTGTTTCTTAAGAATTTGAGAGGATGTAGCCGTAAACTTAAAGTTAATTTTTGGTCAGATCACTTTTTGGTCATTATTGGGTTGTGCTTTATATCTACTTGGGCTTTAAGATTAAAAGTAAGTGTTGTACACTTAAAAATAATTGCTAAATAAAAAAATTTATTATGTTAAAATCTGTCTTGTATTGTGTTTGAAAGGGAAGCCTAACAATAGTTTATGTAATTTTATAACTTCTACCAAATTATATGTGCTATTACTCCCTTTTGGGGTATGTATACACAGGTCAGTATATAACATGCATTTAAAATAATATTCTGAGTCCTTTGTGGCAAGATGGCAGAGGAGCAGGAGACCTAAATTTCATCTTGTCCCAGGAATTCAGCTAGATAGGGATCAAACCAATCTGAACACCTACGAACTCAACAGGAGATCGAAGAAAAGAATAGCAGCAACTCTCTGAACAGAAAAGCGACCACTTTCTGGAAGGTCTCTTCTGATTTGTTTAGTGTATATTTTTCTGGGGTTGTTGTTACTCTGTTTGCATTTTGCTCTCATTCATCTATTCTCCTCTGGACAAAATGACAAGATGGAAAAACTCACCTCAAAAAAAAAGAACAAGAGGCAGTACTGACTGCCGGGACTTAATCAATGCAGACATTAGTTAGATGTTGGAACTAGAGTTCAGAATGATGATATTAAAGATACTAGCTGGGCTTGAAAAAAGCATGGAAGATATTAGAGAAACCCTTTCTGGAGAATTAAAGAACTAAAATCTAACAAAGTTGAAATAAAAAAGACTATTAATGAGCTACAATCAAAAATGGAGGCTCTAACTGCTAGGATAAATGAGGCAGAAGAGAGAATCAGTGATATAGAAGACCAAATGATGGAAAATAAAGACGCTGAGAAAAAGAGAGATAAACAACTACTGGATCATGAGGGCAGAATTCGAGAGAAAAGCGATACCATAAGATGAAACAACATTAGAAAATTGGGATTCCAGAAGAAGAAGAAAGAGAGAGAGGGGCAGAAGGTATACTGGAGCAGATTATAGCAGAGAACTTCCCTAATTTGGGGAAAGAAAGAGGCATCAAAATCCAGGAGGCACAGAGAACCCCCCTCAAAATCAATAAAAATAGGTCAACACCCTGACATCTAATAGTAAAACTTATGAGTCTCAGAGACAAAGAGAAAATCCTGAACACAGCTTGGGACAAGAGATCTGTAACCTACAATGGTAGAAACATTAAATTGGCAACACACCTATCCACAGAGACCTGGCAGGCCAGAAAGGACTGGCAGGATATATTCAGAGCACTAAATGAGAAAAGTATGCAGCCAAGAATACTGTATCCAGCTAGGCTGTCATTGAAAATAGAAGGAGAGATAAAAAGCTTCCAGGACAAACAAAAACTAAAGGAATTTGCAAACATGAAACCAGCCCTGCAAGAAATATTGAAGAGGGTCCTCTAAGCAAAGAGAGAGCCTAAAAGTAACATAGACCAGAAAGGAACACAAACAATATACAGTAACAGTCACCTTACAGGCAATACAATGGCACTAAATTCCTATCTTTCAATAGTTACCCTGAATGTAAATGGGCTAAATGCCCCAATCAAAAGACACAGGGTTTCAGATTTGATAAAAAAACAAGACCCATCGATATGCTGTCTGCAAGAGACTCATTTTAGACTCAAAGACACCCCCAGATTGAAAGTGAGGGAGTGGAAAACCCATATACCATGCTAATGGACATCAAAAGAAAGCTGGGGTGGCAATCCTTATATCAGACAAACTAGATTTTAAACCAAAGACTATAATAAGAGAGGAAGGACACTATATCCTAAAGGGTCTATCCAAGAAGAAGATCTAACAATTGTAAATATCTATGCCCCTAACATGGGAGCAGCCAATTATATAAGCCAATTAATAACAAAATCAAAAAAACACATCGACAACAATACAATAATAGTAGGGGACTTTAATGCCCCCCTTGATGAAATGGACAGATCATCTAAGCAAAAGATCAACAAGGAAATAAAGACTTTAAATGACACACTGGACCAAATGGACTTCACGGATATATTCAGAACATTCCATCCCAAAGCAACAGAATACATATTTTTCTCTAGTGCCCATGAAACATTCTCCAGAATAGATCACATCCTAGGTCCCAAATCAGGTCTCAACTGGTGCTAAAAGATTGGGATCATTCCCTGATATTTTCGGACCACATTGCTTTGAAACTAGAACTCAGTCACAAGAGGAAAGTCGGAAAGAACTCAAATACATGGAGGCTAAAGAGCATCCTACTAAAGATGAATGGGTCAGCCATGAAATTAAAGAAGAATTAAAAAAATTCATGGAAACCAATGAAAATGAAAACACAACTATTCAAAATCTCTGGGATGCAGCAAAGGCAGTCCTAAGAGGAAAGTATATAGCAATACAAGCCTTTCTCAAGACACAAGAAAGGTCTCAAATACACAACCCTACACCTAAAGGGGCTTGAGAAAAACAACAAGTAAAGCCTAAGCCCAGCAGGAGAAGGGAAATAATAAAGATCAGAGCAGAAAACAATGAAATAGAAACCAAAAGAACAGTAGGACAGATCAATGAAACTAGGACCTGGTTCTTTGAAAGAATAAGATTGATAAACCCCTGGCCAGACTTATCAAAAAGAAAAGAGAAATGACCCAAATAAATAAAATCATGAATGAAAGAGGAGAGATCACAACCAGCACCAAAGAAATAGAAACAATTCTAAGAATATGTTATGAGCAACTCTATGCCAGCAAATTAGATAATCTGGAAGAAATGGATGCATTCCTAGAGATGTATCAACTACCAAAACTGAACCAGGAAGAAATAGAAAACCTGAACAGACCTATAACCACTAAAGAAATGGAAGCAATAATCAAAAATCTCCCAAAAACAAAAGCCCAAACTGCTACAACTCATACAGGAATTCAGTAAAGTGGCAGAATATAATATCAATGCACACAAATCAGTGGCATTCCTATACACCAACAACAAGAGAAAGAGAAATTAAGGAGTCGATCCCATTTACAATTGCACCCAAAACCGTAAGATACCTAGGAATTAATCTAACCAAAGAGGCAAAATATCTGTACTCAGAAAACTATAAAATAGTCATGAAAGAAATTGAGGAAGACACAAAGAAATGGAAACACGTTCCATTCTCGTGGACTGAAAGAACAAATATTGTGAAAATGTCAATGCTACCTAGAGCAATCTACACATTCAATGCAATCCCTATCAAAATACTAACCACTTTTTTCAAGGAAATGGAACAAATAATCCTAAAATTTGTATGGCAAAAGAAAAGACCCCTAATAGCCAGAGGAATGTTGAAAAAGAGAAGCAAAGCTGGTGGCATCACAATTCCGGACTTCCAGCTCTATTACAAAGCTGTCATCATCAAGACAGTGTGGTACTGGCACAAAAACAGACATATAGATCAATGGAACAGAATAGAGAGCCCAGAAATGGACCCTCCACTCTATGGTCAACTCATCTTTGACAAAGCAGGAAAGATTGTCCAATGGAACAAAGACAGTCTGTTCAACAAATGGTGTTGGGAAAATTGGACAGCCACATGCAGAAGAATGAAACTGGACCATTTCCTTACACCACACACAAAAATAGACTCCAAATGGTTGAAAGACCTCAATGTGAGACAGGAGTCCATCAAAATCCTAAAGGAGAACACAGGCAGCAACCTCTTTGACCTCAGCCGAAGCAACTTCTTCCTAGAAACATCGCCAAAGGCAAGCGAAGCAAGGGCAAAAATGAACTATTGGGACTTCATCAAGATAAAAAGCTTTTGCACAGCAAAAGAAACAGTCAATAAAACCAAAAGACAACCGACAGAATGGGAGAAGATATTTGCAAATGACATATTGGATAAAGGGCTAGTATCCAAAATCTATAAAGAACTTATCAAACTCAACACCCAAGGACAAATGATCTAATCAAGAAATGGGCAGAAGACATGAACAGACATTTTTCCAAGGAAGACATCCAAATGGCCAACAGACATATGAAAAAGTGCTCAACATCACTTGGCATCTGGGAAATCCAAATCAAAACCTCAATGAGATACCACCTCACACCAGTCAGAATGGCTAAAATTAACAAGTCAGGAAATGACAGATATTAGCGGGGATGCGGAGAAACGGAACCCTCCTACGCTGTTGGTGAGAATGCAAGCTGGTGCAGCCACTCTGGAATACAGTATGGCGGTTCTTCTCCCCACCTTTAAAAAATTATTTTCAGTGGTGGCAAAGATTTATCTTTTGCAGTTGGATTTATCTTTGGTGAGAACCTGGTACTAATCAGGACCAATGTCATATCCTGTAGGCCCCTTGAGGGCCTGTATCTTATATTCTGGCGATTTATTTTTTGCATTTCCTGTCCTTGGAGTGGTGACTGGAAAACTGTGAGCACTCCACACAAACTTGTGAAAGTATTAGCAATGTGCAAAGTCATCAATTTGATTGACTTCATGGTGTGATCTGTATGACTATACAGTGAAGTATTTGGAAGGAGGAAGGCAGTTGCAAATACTAGCTTCTTTACTTGCCAGCTCTGTGACTTGGGACCACTTTAACTGTTGTAACCTCTTTGAGCCTCAGTTTTCCCCACCTGGAACATGGAGCTGATAATTCCCCCCTCATGCAGCTGTTGTGAAGAACTATATTAGGCAACATGTGTAAATTGTTTGTATAGCGTATGGCATAGTGTAAGAGCTCAGCAAGTAGTAGTTACTGTTACTTCTTCTGAAGATAGTTCACAAAAAGGATTTATAAAATGTTATGGGCCAAAGCTATATATATCACAGTCATAATTTTCCTAGAGAAGACTACAAAGAGGAGACTCATTTTTAAAAATTGAGATATAATTGACACATAACATTGTATTAGTTTCAAGTATACAATGTAATAACTTGATATATGTACCTGTTGAGAAATGATCATCACAATAAATTTAGTTAACATCCATCACCACATATAGTTTTTTTCTTGTGATGAAAACTTTTAAGATCTACTCTCTTAGCAACTTTCCAATATAAAATACAGTATTGTTAACTATGGTCACCATGCTGTACATTATATCCCCAGGATTTATTTATCTTATAACAGGGAGTTTGTACCTTTTGACCACCTTCACCCATATTACCCACCCCCTGCCTCTGGTAAATACCAGTCTGTTTTCTGTATCTATGAGTTCATCTTTTGTTTTTGTTTTGTTTTAGATTCCATGTGTAAATGAAATCACATACTATTTATCTTTTTTGTCTGACATTTTACTTAGCATAATGCCTCCAAGGTCCATCTATATTGTTACAAATGGCAGGATTTCCTTCTTTTTTAAAATTTTTTGCTGAATAATGTTCATATATATATATGATATGTATCCAATATATATTATATATATCATAAATTATACATAGATCATATTTTATTTATCCGTTCATTCATAGGAGAGTCTCATTTATTTATTTTTTTTTAAATTTCATTTTATTATGTCATGTTAGTTACCATACAGTACATCACTGGTTTTTGATATAGTGTTCCATGATTCACTGTTTACGTATAACACCCAGTCCTTGCAATACGAGCCCTCCTTAATACCCATCACCGTGCTAACCCATCCCCCCACTCCCCTACCCTCTAAAACCCTCAATTTCTCAGAGTTCATAGTCTCTCATGGTTTGTCTCCCCTTCCAATTTCCCCCCTTATTTTTCCCGTCCTTCTCCTAATGTCCTCCATGCTATTCCTTATGTTCCACAAATTAGTGAAACTGTATGATAATTGACTTTCTCTGCTTGACTTATTTCACTGTACTTATAATATTTTTAAAGAACTGTTTTTGACTGCTCTCTTAAAGAAGTTAAGGTTTTAAAAAATAAAAATTTCATATATTTTTCTCTATTTTTAAGACACAAATAATTGTAGCAATGTTTCCTCCATTCCCTCAATTAGGGAAAACACTACATTGCTTTATATTTTTGTTGTTTTTGGATATTTTTGATGTTTTAAGGATAGTCCTATTAGAGATAAAAAGCTTCCAGGACAAACAAAAACTAAAGGAATTTGCAAACACAAAACCAGCCCTACAAGAAATATTGAAAGGGGTCCTCTAAGCAAAGAGAGACCCTAAAAGCAACATAGACCAGAAAGGAACACAGACAATATATGGTAACAGTCACCTTACAGGCAATACAATGGCACTAAATTCCTATTTTTCAATAGTTACCCTGAATGTAAATGGGCTAAATGCCCCAATCAAAAGACACAGGCTCTCAGATTGGATTAAAAAAAAAGACCCACTGATATGCTGTCTGCAAGAGAGTCATTTTAGACCCAAAGACACCCCCAGATTGAAAGTGAGGGGTTGGAAAACCCATATACCATGCTAATGGACACCAAAAGAAAGCTGGGGTGGCAATCCTTATATCAGACAAATTAGATTTTAAACCAAAGACTGTAATAAGAGATGAGGAAGGACATTATATCCTACTTAAAGGATCTATCCAACAAGAAGATCTAACAATTGTAAATATCTATGCCCCTAACATGGGAGCAGCCAGTTATATAAGGCAATTAATAACAAAAGCAAAGAAACACATTGACAACAATACAATAATAGTGGGGGACTTTAACACCCCCCTCACTGAAATGGACAGATCATCTAAGCAAAAGATCAACAAGGAAATAAAGACTTTAAATGACATGCTGCACCAAATGGACTTCACAGACATATTCAGAACATTCCATCCCAAAGCTACAGAATACACATTCTTCTCTAGTCCCCATGGAACATTCTCCAGAATAGATCACATCCTAGGTCATAAATCAGGTCTCAACTGGTACCAAAAGATTGAGATCATTCCCTGCCTATTTTCAGA
Organism: Mirounga angustirostris; assembly: GCF_029215605.1. Lineage (NCBI taxonomy): Eukaryota > Metazoa > Chordata > Mammalia > Carnivora > Phocidae > Mirounga > Mirounga angustirostris. The sequence continues at coordinate 136,233,668 of NW_026991709.1, read as the reverse complement.
CCACAATGCTTTGAAACTAGAACTCAATCACAAGAGGAAAGTCGGAAAGAACTCAAATACATGGAGGCTAAAGAGCATCCTACTGAAGAATGAATGAGTCAACCAGGAAATTAAAGAAGAATTAAAAAAATTCCTGGAAACCAATGAAAATGAAAACACAACTGTTCAAAATCTTTGGGATGCAGCAAAGGCAGTCCTAAGAGGAAAGTATATAGCAATACAAGCCTTTCTCAAGAAACAAGAAAGTCTCAAGTACACAACCTAAGCCTACACCTAAAGGAGCTGGAGAAAGAACAGCAAATAAAACCTGAACCCAGCAGGAGAAGAGAAATAATAAAGATCAGAGCAGAAATCAATGAAATAGAAACTAAAAGAACAGTAGAACAGATCAACGGAACTAGGAGCTGGTTCTTTGAAAGAATTAACAAGATTGATAACCCCCTGGCCAGACTTATGAAAAAGAAAAGAGAAATGACCCAAATAAATAAAATCATGAATGAAAGAGGAGAGATCACAACCAACACTAAAGAAATACAAACAATTCTAAGAACATGTTATGAGCAACTCTATGCCAGCAAATTAAATAATCTGGAAGAAATGGATGCATTCCTAGAGATGTATCAACTACCAAAACTGAACCAGGAAGAAAGAGAAAACCTGAACAGACCTATAACCACTAAGGAAATTGAAGCAGTCATCAAAAATCTCCCAAAAAACAAAAGCCCAGGGCCAGATGGCTTCCCAGGGGAATTCTACGAAACATTTCAAGAAGAATTAATACCTATTCTTCTGAAACTATTCAAAAAAATAGAAATGGAAGGAAAACTTCCAAACTCATTTTATGAGGCCACTATTACCTTGATCCCCAAACCAGACAAAGACCCCATCAAAAAGGAGAATTACAGACCAATATTCCTGATGAACATGGATGCAAAAATTCTCACCAAAATACTAGCCAGTAGGATCTAACAGTATATTAAAAGGATTATTCACCACGACCAAGTGGGATTTATCCCTGGGCTGCAAGGTTGGTTCAACATCCGCAAATCAATCAATGTGATACAATACATTAACAAAAGAAAGAACAAGAATCATATGATCCTCTCAATAGATGCAGAAAAAGCTTTTGGCAAAGTACAGCATCCTTTCTTGATCAAAACTCTTCAGAGTATAGGCATAGAGGTTACATACCTCAATATCATAAAAGCCATCTATGAAAAAACCTACAGCGAATATCATTCTCAATGGGGAAAAACTGAGAGCTTTCCCCCTAAGGTCAGGAACGTGGCAGGGATGTCCACTATCACCACTGCTATTCAACATAGTATTGGAAGTCCTAGCCACAGCAATCAGACAACAAAAAGAAATCAAAGGCATCCAAATTGGCAAAGAAGAAGTCAAACTCTCACTCTTTGCAGATGATATGATACTTTATGTGGAAAACCCAAAAGACTCCACCCCAAAACTGCTAGAACTCATAGAGGAATTCAGTAAAGCGGCAGGATATAAAATCAATGCACAGAAGTCAGTGGCATTCCTATACACCAACAACAAGACAGAAGAAAGAGAAATTAAGGAGTCGATTCCATTTACAATTGCACCCCAAACCATAAGATACCTAGGAATAAATCTAACCAAAGAGACAAAGGATCTGTACTCAGAAAACTATAAAATAATCATGAAAGAAATTGAGGAATACACAAAGAAATGGAAAAATGTTCCATGCTCATGGATTGGAAGAACAAATATTGTGAAGATGTCAATGCTACCTAGAGCAATCTACACATTCAATGCAATCCCTATCAAAATACCATCCCCTTTTTTCAAGGAAATGGAACAAAGAATCCTAAAATTTGTATGGCACCAGAAAAGACCCCGAATAGCTAGAGGAATGTTGAAAAAGAGAAGCAAAGCTGGTGGCATCACAATTCCGGACTTCCAGCTCTATTACAAAGCTGTCATCATCAAGACAGTTTGGTACTGGCACAAAAACAGACATATAGATCAATGGAACAGAATAGAGAGCCCAGAAATGGACCCTCCACTCTATGGTCAACGCATCTTTGACAAAGCAGGAAAGATTGTCCAATGGAACAAAGTCTGTTCAACAAATGGTGTTGGGAAAATTGGACAGCCACATGCAGAAGAATGAAACTGGACCATTTCCTTACACCACACACAAAAATAGACTCCAAATGGTTGAAAGACCTCAATGTGAGACAGGAGTCCATCAAAATCCTAAAGGAGAACACAGGCAGCAACCTCTTTGACCTCAGCCGAAGCAACTTCTTCCTAGAAACATCACCAAAGGCATGGAAGCAAGGGCAAAAATGAACTATTGGGACTTCATCAAGATAAAAAGCTTTTGCAAAGCAAACAGTCAACAAAACCGAAAGACAGCCGACAGAATGGGAGAAGATATTTGCAAATGACATATTGGATAAAGGGCTAGTATCCAAAATCTATAAAGAACTCATCAAACTCAGCACCCAAAGAACAAAGAATCCAATCAAATGGGCAGAAGACAGGAACAGACATTTTTCCAAAGAAGACATCCAAATGGCCAACAGACACATGAAAAAGTGCTCAATATCGCTCGGCATTAGGGAAATCCAAATCAAAACCTCAATGAGATACCCCCTCACACCAGTCAGAATGGCTAAAATTAACAAGTCAGGAAACGACAGATGTTGGCGGGGATGCGGAGAAAGGGGAACCTTCCTACACTGTTGTTGGGAATGCAAGCTGGTGCAGCCACTCTGGAAAACAGTATGGAGGTTCCTCAAAAAGTTGAAAATAGAGCTACCATATGATCCAGCAATTGCACTACTGGGTAGTTACCTCAAAGATACAAAAGTAGGAATCGGAAAGGGTACATGCACCCCGATGTTTATAGCAGCAATGTCCACAATAGCCAAACTGTGGAAAGAGCCAAGATGTCCATCGACAGATGAATGGATAAAGAAGATGTGGTATATATATATACAATGGAATATTATGCAGTCATCAAAAGGAATGAGATTTTTGCCATTTGCAATGACGTGGATGGAACTGGAGGGTATTATGTTGAGTGAAATAAGTCAAACAGAGAAAGACATGTATCATATGACCTCACTGATATGAGGAATTCTTAATCGCAGGAAACAAACAGGGTTGCTGGAGCAGGGGTGGGGTGGGAGGGATGGGGTGAGTAGGTGATAGACACTGGGGAGTGTATGTGCTCTGGTAAGTGCTGTGAATTGTGCAAGACTGTTGAATCTCAGATCTGTACCTCTGAAACAAATAATGCAATATATGTTAAGGAAAAAAAAAGAAGCAGAAGAAGGTAGCAGGAGGGAAAGAATGAAGCGGGGGAAATCGGAGGGGTAGACGAACCATGAGAGACGATGGACTCTGAAAAACAAACTGAGGGTTCTAGAGGGGAGGAGGTGGGAGGATGGGTTAGCCTGGTGGTGGGTATTGAGGAGGGCACATTCTGCATGGAGCAGTGGGTGTTATGCACAAACAATGAATCATGGAACACTTCATCTAAACTAATGATGCAATGTATGGGGATTAAGACAAGAATTAAAAAAAAAAAAGGATAGTCCTATTATAAGAATTATATATAACTGCTTATGGTGCAGGGAGGGATCCATTTTTTAAAATATATTAAAGCTGAGGCCAGAAAAAAGAGAGATTGTCAATCCTTCCCTGCAGTTTTGTGTAGAATATTTGGGGTGGGAGTATGAGGGCACATTGCCCCCCCTCCCCCAAACTACAAATTTCTTCCTAGCGTTCCTCTTCAAAATCACCCAATGGCTTTCCATTCCTTAGGGTAATAATAGGACATGCTTGTAATGTGACTTACAAGTCCCTTGTGATGAGTCCTGTGTGGTCCATATCACTCTCATTTTTTAAAAGAGTTACTTATTTTTTATTTTAGAGAGGTGGGGGGAGGTGCAAGGGAGAGGGAGAGAGAGAATCTTAAGCAGACTTCTCTGCTGAGTACAGAGCCAGACTTGGGACTCCATCTCACATTCCTGAGATCATGTCCTGAGCCAAAATCAAGAGTCTGATGTTTAACTGACTGGGCCACCCAGGCGCCCCTGGGAGGCTCATTTTTATGTGTAGCTTTTGAAATAAATTTCACTAAGTTATTCATTGTATAGCTTCCTATGTGACTCCTATTAAAAGGAGCTCTGATTCATTTGATTATATTTTGGAATCAGCTTGTTTGAAAATCAGCTTCATTCTTTTTTAGCTATCACGTTTCCTATATGATTTATTTTCAGTCTTATGTAAGAAGTATGCATCTCTGGCTGAAGGAAGGATGTTTAGAAAGATTTCTGAGACCTTCTCTTTACCATAATATAGGCTACAAGTTCTGTAGTTTATTGCAAAACTAATTGGAGTTTATTGGCTAGACATTGATTTTCCTTTGTCATATTATTGTTCTTTAAAAACCCTATTGTGTGCAAGATATGACCAGTATTTTTAGAAACATTGCGATGCCCTTGTTCAGTGACTGCTTTGCCAGTCTTTTCTGACTGACTCACAGTCAGCTCTCATGTAGTTGAAATGCTGGTCTTTGATATGTGGGTGCAATTCTGCAATTTCCGATAAATCTCATTGCTGTTCTGATTTTAGTCCTCTAAACTTTGTAAGCTTTTTCCTGATAAAATGTTTTCATGCCACAGAATTAGGTGCAAAAGAAGAAAAGCAATGAGTTATGGTAAGGTGGAGGAAAGGGGAGGTGACACTGGGCTTTACTGACTTTGGTTAGTAAAAATCTATAAGCAGCTAATGAGTACTTTTAAGGGTAATAATACGTGGTTAACTGTATCTTAAAAAAGAACTCTAGAGATGAAACCAAAATTCAGGAGTTGTCTCTAGAGGCCAATGTAAAGGAGGAGATGTGATCATACATCTTAGAGGCAGGGTGATGCAGCACAGCATGGCACAAAGACTCACTGATTAATGATATTTGTCAAGCTTGAAAATAAAACATGTAGTTTTTACCAGCAAAATGAATTTATTTGGGAATAGCAGAGAAATTGCAATTCAGGACAAGCAACCTATGGTGAGCCATACACAAGTCCAAAGAGACAAAGGGATGATCAGCTTTGATTAGGTTTTAGGAGGAAATTGGGAAGGGTTGTTTTAAAGAAAAGCAGTAGAGAAGGACAAGCAGTTTCTCATTGGCTGCAAGTGATGGTTAGTGTGTTGAGCTGAAACAGAAAGGGATCTTCCTTCTTAAAAGCAGGAGATAAAATTTCTATGTGAAAAATGTCCTCCCTTGACAAAATAATTCTTACCTTCCTTCTTTCTGCTGGTTGTGCAGCCTGCGATGAGCGGTATGTGTGTGAGAGTTCCCTTCAGGGCTTCCCAACTTCATCTTAAATGAGGTTTCCTTTATTTATTTTTGTGCATTCATGTGGCAGACACGTTCCCATGGGCTTTTTAAAGCCCTAAACTTTCTTCTTCCTGCTCTAGCCATTACATTCTTATTGGAGAAAGCATTTATGAACACAAATGAGCAAGAGATAGATTTTTTTTTTTATGCAGACAATTGCTCCTTATATATAAAAGTAAATTATTTGCAGGCTTTACATGTTATTTCTAGTAGCAAATGATTTGTGACAGTCTCAGTGGATGGCAGTACCATGGTTGACATCTGTTGGTGTTATGTTAGACATGTTTGTATACTTACAATAGTGAGATGAAGGATTCGCTCTTCTCCTTGCTAGCTGTGTGATGCTGAAAAAGATCATCTAAACTGTCTGGGTCATTGTTTGTACCTTTTAAGTAAAGATAGTTATAAACTTTAGCTACTTTACAGAATCATTGATAAAATGACAAAATAATGTATGTGAAAGCACTTTATAAACTCTAAAGCAAAGACATCAAAACTAGAGAGTTAGTCCAAAGGGACAAATACATTCATGCAGGACCCTGAATTATCCTGTTTGTCTAAATTTGCCAGATACTGGCTGAGTCTTCAGAATGTTTTATATTATAAAATATTGCCTTAGATGCATTTCTAAGTGTAATAGAAAGATGTTTCCTACAGTGACTCTGGACATATTTCCCCTTTCTCCCTCATTACTTTCTAAATATGTCTTTCCATTTTTCATTCTTCTTGTGATATGACCACTAGAGCAAAGGAAGAGATACAAACACACATTTAATTAGTTTTGAGAATAAAAACTGCTGGGGTTAGGGGGAAGCACTGTGATACATGTTTCAGACTTGTACAGGAATAATATATGAGAAATAGGAGCTTCAAATGGTTCTTTGCCTTATAGAATTACAATATGTTCAACAAACAAAACTAAATCAAACTCTGGTGCTTAATGGAAAGAACATTAGATTGCAAACATCTTGAATGGCAGGATGAGAAATTTGAATTCTTTTTGGAACCAATGAAGATTTGTCTGCCTATTGAAGCTACTGAAGATTTCTGAGAGTGATGTTATTAAGTGGTGCTCAATGAAGATGGTGTGGGAAGTGGGAGGAAAAAAAGCCTTGGACATGGAACATAGTCTAGGAGCAAACCACACCAGTTTCCTGGAATCATTAAGCCTGATTTCAATACTGTTCTTCATTTACCCATAAGCCTAGATGTTGGGGAACTCTCCCGGGCTGGGAGTAAGGATGTCTTTCTTCCTTTCTAGATGAACAACAACAACAAAAATAGAATTTCAGTTTCTTTCAATTTTATTTTGGGCAATGTCTTTAAATCATATTCCCAGCTGAAACAACTAGCTAATAATGAAAATAATTTTTAAGAAAAATATAATTGAGGGGTGCCTGGGTGGCTCAGTCATGAAGCGTCTGCCTTCGGCTCAGGTCATGATCCCAGGGTCTTGGGATCGAGTCCCACATCAGGCTGCCTGCTCTGTGGGAAGCCTGCTTCTCCCTCTCCCATTCCCCCTGCTTGTGTTCCCTCTCTCGCTGTCTCTCTCTCTGTCAAATAAATAAATAAATAAAATCTTAAAAAAAAAAAAAAAAGAAAAATATAATTGAAGTTCAGCTTGCTTTTTCCATCATTTTGTGCCAAAGTATAGCTGTCATAGTATTTAGGTGCTGAGGTAGAGTATCTTAAACAAATATATACATAGAAGGACCTTGACCAATATGAGTGAGTGCAAGGAAGCACCCACACTCCCACTCTTGGGAACTGCTTCAGTGTTTTTATTTTTAAGATGACAGTACTTTTTGTGCTACATAAATTTACAAGTTATTCTTTAAAAGTGAATTTCTCAGAAAAGGCTGACTCTGTAGCTGTGTCTGGCACCCTCTTTCTATCTGTGCTGATTCTTTTTCACTTTGCAAAGCCTTTATTTCGTGTTTCCCAGATCTTGTCTAAGCTGGCCTAGAAAAGTAGTTACTGTGTTAATTAATAAATTTTTGATTTTGAATGGCTCCTTGTTTAATTTTTTCTCTTTTTTAAATACTCTATAATATTCTATGAAATATCAAGTTATCAATTATTATGTTTTTCAAAAGTTCTTTAAATTGCCACACCACAGTCATTTTTTGGTGTATATATAGATATTAGTGTTTAAACATAGTTGTAATTTATTTTGTTATGATTAAAATTCAACAGTGAGCTTGTTGCTTGGGCTCTCATCTAGTCAAGAAAACAAAGTAAGCACTTAAAAATAAATGAAATCACAAAGATGCAAGAGTAATAATCCATGCTATAAATGCCTGGTCAGTTTAAGAAAGAGAAGGTCCTCTCTAGGCAATAGGACTAGAACAAGAACTTGAAGGAGAAGTAGGATTTTGATAAGCTTAGAGAATAGGCAGACATTTTTCCTAGGGTGCAACAGTATGATCAATGGAAGAAAGAATGAGAAAAGGTTTTTAAAAAGAGATTAGTGTTAAAGTATGCTTTTCGAAAACTTGAAAACATAGCTGTTTTATAAATTTTAAATGAACAGACATCAAAGACTTTATTCATCTCATTAATTAATGAGGAAACCAGTATGATGGTGGTGTGGCTGTTCCAAGAGCATTTGAGGGGTTAGATATCCTTAGGAATTTAATGAAGGAAAATTAGGGTATGATTGCTGGGTTAGATATAAAACTGGTTCTATAAGGTAATAAACTGTAACCTTGAGGTTGTCTTTTCTAGTGGACAAAAATTTACATGTCAAAATGTGACTTCATTATATTTAGGACTTTAATAATAAACAGTAAATTGAACGAATATATTAAATAATTTTTGGGTGAACCTTTTTTTAAAATTTATTTTTATTTTTAATATAATGTATTATTTGTTTCAGGGGTACACGTCTGTGATTCATCAGTCTTATATAATACCCAGTGTTCATTACAACACATACCCTCCCCAATGTCCATCACCCTGTTTCCCTATACCCCCCAGCCCCCTCCCCTCTATCAACCCTCAGTTGGTTTCCTAAGATTAAGAGTCTCTTATGGTTTGTCTCCCTCTCTGATTTTGTCTTGTTTCATTTTTTCTTCTCTTCCCCTATTATCTTCTGCCTTGTTTCTTAAATTCATATATCAGTGAGATCATATGATAATTGTCTTTCTCTGATTGATCTATTTCACTTAGCATAATACTGTCTAGTTCCATCCATGTCATGGCAAATGGCAAGATTTCCAGTTTTTTGATGGCTGTGTACTATTCCATCACACACACACACACACACCCACACACACACCCCACATCTTCTTTATCCATTCATCTGTCCATGGACATCTGGGCTCTTTCCATAGTTTGGCTATTGTGGACATTGCTGCTATAAATATTGGGGTGCAGGTGCCCCTTTGGTTCACTACATTTATATCTTTGGGGTAAATAACAAGTCATGCAATTGCTGGGTCACAGGGTAGCTCTATTTTCAACTTTTTTAGGAAGCTCCATACTGTTTTCCAGAGTGACTGCCCCAGCTTGCATTCCCATTTGGGTGAACCTTTTAAGCAATGCCTCCAAATGTCATTGAAAGGACATGGTATTAGTCCTTTTGCTTTATTTCCAAGTTTTGAATAGTTTTGTTACCAGTAGGAAGGTCGGCATACCTGGAGGGTTTTGTTTTCGTCAAGTGGAGTGGATGGAGTAAATAACAAAAAGAAAGCCGTGGAGAGTTTAGAGACCTTTGAGTGGTAGACTAATGAATTTGGACCGGTAAGAAAATGATAGGGAGGAATTCAAAGTTTGGATGTGAACTTGATTAAGGGGTATTTTAGAAAAATTAATTAGTCTAAGTGATATAAAAATTTTGAGATATTCTAGGACACTCCTTCAACAATTAAGGATTAAGGCTAAAGATCCGGGACAGGAAGGAGTACATGTGAAGGGCCAAGGGTAGAAGTCTCTAGAAAATATACTTTAAGGGTGATATTAATGGAAGTGAGTCATTGCTCAGCTATAGAAGTCAAGGATTAATCTATTGATCCTGAGCTGGAGACTGATAACTATGAAAGCAGTATGCATGATAGGAGATGGAATTGATTTGAAGTAAGAGATAATGAGCCCAGAGAATAATTGGAACTGCATAAAGCTTCATAAGTCATTCAGTCTGCTTGCTTCATACCTACCTAGGAAACAATACTCCATTGCTTAAGTAGATAGTGGGTGAACAAGACTTAGAATCCAGGTTTTCTATCTCCTAACCTGCTTATTTTTCCTGTTTACCTTGGTGGCTGTGGTAGATTGAGTTATTTGTACTACTTTTTCATTTCCCTGTAGTAGTTTTATATATCCACATTCTTACCATCACTTCATTTTTTAAAAAAATTTATTTTATTTTATTATGTTATGTTAGTCACCCTACAGTGCATCATTAGTTTTTGATGTAGTGTTTCATGATTCATTGTTTTCATATAACACCCAGTGCTCCATGCAGTACGTGCCCTCCTTAATACCTATCACCGGGCTAACCCATCCCCCCACCCCCACCCCTCTAAAACTCTCAGTTTGTTTCTTAGGGTCCATAGTCTCTCATGGTTCATCTCCCCTTCTGATCCCCCCCACTTCATTTTTCCCTTCCTTCTCCTAATGTCCTCCATGCTATTCCTTATGTTCCACAAATAAGTGAAACCATATGATAATTGACTTTCTCTTCTTGACTTATTTCACTTAGCATAATCTCCTCCATTCCCATCCATGTTGGTACGAAAGTTGGTATTCATCCTTTCTGATGGCTGAGTAGTATTCCATTGTATATATGGACCACATCTTCTTTATCCATTCATCTATTTTTATTTATTTATTTATTTATTTATTTATTTATTTATTTATTTATTTATTTATTTATTTATTTATTTATTATCCATTCATCTATTGATGGACATCTCGGATCTTTCCACAGTTTGGCTATTGTGGACATTGCTGCTATGAACTTTGGGGTGCATATGGCCTTTCTTTTCACTACATCTGTGTCTTTGGGGTAAATACCCAGGAGTGCAATTGCTGGGTCGTAAGGTAGCTCTATTTTTAAGAGGAACCTCCACACTGTTTTCAAAGTGGCTGTACCATTCCCACCAAAAGTGTAAGAGAGTTCCCCTTTCTCCACAACCTCTCCAACATTTGTTGCTTCTTGCCTTGTCAATTTTTGCCATTCTAACCAATGTAAAGTAGTATCTCAGTGTGGTTTTGATTTGAATTTCCCTGATGGCTAATGATGATGAATGATGAACATTTTTTCATGTGTCTGTTAGCCATTTGTATGTCTTCTTTTGAGAGGTGTCTGTTCATGTCTTCTGCCCATTTTTTGACTTGATTATTTGTTTTTTGGGTGTTGAGTTTGAGAAGTTCTTTATAGATCTTGGATATCAGCCCTTTGTCTGTAGTGTCATTTGCAAATATCTTCTCCCATTCTGTGGGTTGCCTCTTTGTTTTGTTGACTGTTTCCTTTGCTGTGCAGAAGCTTTTTATCTTGATGAAGTCCCAAAAGTTTATTTTTGCTTTTGTTTCACTTGCCTTTGGAGATGTTTCTTGAAAGAAGTTGCTGTGACCAATGTAGAAGAGGTTACTGCCTATGTTCTCCTCTAGGATTTTGATGGATTCCTGTCTCACATTGAGGTCTTTCATCCATTTTGAGTTTATCTTTGTGTATGGTGTAAGAGAATGGTCGAGTTTCATTCTTCTGTATATAGTTGCCCAATTTTCCCAGCACTATTTATTGAAGAGACTGTCTTATTTCCATTGCATATTTTTTCCTGCTTTGTTGAAGATTATTTGACCATAGAGTTGAGGGTCCATATCTGGGCTCTCTATTCTGTTCCATTGATCTATATGTCTGTTTTTGTGCCAGTACCATGCTGTCCTGGTGATCACTGCTTTGTAATACAGCTTGAAGTTGGGCAATGTGATGCCCCCAGCTTTGTTTTTCTTTTTCAACATTTCCTTGGTGATTCGTGGTCTTTTCTGGTTCCATACAAATTTTAGGATTGTTTGTTCCAGCACTTTGAAAAATGTCATTGGAATTTTGATTGGGATGGTGTTGAAGGTATAGATTGCTCTGGGTAGCATAGACATTTTCACAATGTTTATTCTTCTGATCCATAAGCATGTAATGTTTTTTCATCTTTTTGTGTCTTCTTCAATTTCTTTCATGAGTGTTCTGTAGTTCCTAGAGTACAGATCCTTTACCTCTTTGTTTAGGTTTATTCTGAGGTATCTTATGGTTTTTGGTGTGCTATTGTAAATGGAATCGTTTCTCTAATTTCTCTTTCTACAGTTGTGTTGTTAGTGTATAAGAAAGCAACTGATTTCTGTGCATTGATTTTGTATCGTGCTACATTACTGAATTACTGTACGAGTTCTAATAATTTGGGGGTGGAGTCTTTTGGATTTTCAACATAAAGTATCATGTCCTTTGAGGAGAGAGAGAGTTTGACTTCTTCTTTGCCAATTTGAATACCATTATTTCTTTTTGTTGTCTGATTGCTGTTGCTAGGACTTCTAGTACTATGTTGAACAATAGTGGCAAGAGTGGGCATCCTTGACGTGTTCCTGATCTTAAGGGAAAGGCTCTCAGCTTTTCCCCATTGAAGATGATATTCGCTGTGGGTTTTTCGTAGATGGATTTTATGAACTTGAGGAATGTGCCCTCTATCCCTATACTCTGAAGAGTTTTAATCAGGAAAGGATGCTGTATTTTGTCAAATGCTTTTTCTGCATCAATTGAGATGACCATATGGTTCTTCTCTCTCCTCTTATTAATGTGTTCTATCACATTGATTGATTTGTGAATGTTGAACCACCCTTGTATCCCGGGGATAAATCCCACTTGGTCGTGGTGGATGATCCTTTTAATGTATTGTTGGATCCTATTAGCTAGGATTTTGTTGAGAATTTTGGAATCCATATTCATCAGGGATATTGGTCTGAAATTCTCCTTTTTGATGGGGTCTTCACCTAGTTTGGGGATTAAGGTAATGCTGGCCTAATAGAATGAGTCTGGAAGCTTTCCTTTTGTTTCTATTTTTGGAAACAACTTCAGGAGAATGGGTAATATTTCTTCTTTGAATGTTTGGTAGAATTCCCCAGGGAATCCATCAGGCCCTGGACTCTTATTTTTTGGGAGGTTTTTGATCACTGCTTCAATCTCGTTACTGGTTATTGGCCTATTCAGGTTGTCAATTTCTTCCTGTTTCAGTCTTGGCAGTTTATAGGTTTCCAGGAAGGCATCCATTTCTTCCAGGTTGCTTAATTTATTGGCATATAGTTGCTGCTAATAATTTCTAATAGTTGTTTCTATTTCCTTGGTGTTAGTGGTGATATCTCCCCTTTCATTCATAATTTTATTAATTTGGGTCCTTTCTCTTTTCTTTTGGATAAGTCTGGCCAGTGGTTTATCGATCTTATTAATTCTTTCAAAGAACCAGCTTCTGGTTTCATTGATCTGATATTCTGTGTTTCTGGTTTCTAATTCATTGATCTCTGCTCTAATTTTAATTATTTCTCTTCTAATCCATAGCTTAGGCATCGTTTATTGCTTTTTCTCTAGTTCTTTAAGGTGTAAAGTTAGTTGGTGAATTCGGGATTTTCCTTTTTTTTTTTTTGAGTGAGGCTTGGATGACTATGTATTTCCCCCTTCGGACCACCTTTGCAGTATCCCATAGATTTTGGGCTGATGTGTTTTCGTTCTCATTGGTTTCCATGAATTGTTTAAGTTCTTCTTTGATTTCCTGGTTGACCCAAACATTCTTGAGCAGAGTGGTCTTTAGCTTCCAGGTGTTTGAATTTCTTCCAAATTTTTTCTGTGATTGAGTTCCAGTTTTAAAGCATTATGGTCTGAGAATATACAGGGAATAATCTCAATCTTTTGGTATCAGTTGGGACCTGATTTGTCACCCAGTATGTGGTCTATTCTGGAGAAAGTTCCATGTGTGCTCGAGAAGAAGGAGTATTCTGTTGTTTTAGGGTGGAATGTTTTGTATATATCTATGAGGTCCATCTGGTCCAGTGTGTCATTTAAAGCTCTTGTTTCTTTGTTGATTTTCTGCTTAGATGATCTGTTTATTGCTGATAGTGGAGTATTGAGGTCTCCTACAATTCACGTATTGTTATCAATATGACTCTTTATTTTGGTTAACAGTTGGCTTAGGTAGTTGGCTGCTCCCATGTTGGGGTCATAGATATTTACAATTGTTCAATCTTTTTGTTGGATAGACCCTTCAAGAATGATATAGTGTCCTTCTGTGTCTCTAACTACAGTCTTTATCTTAAAATCTAATTTATCTGATATGAGAATTGCTACCCCAGCTTTCTTTTGAGGTCCGCTGGCATGGAAGATGGATCTCCATCCCTTCACTTTCAGTCTGAATGTATTTTTAGGTTCAAAATGAATCTCTTGTAGACAGTATATGGTTGGGTCCTGTCTTTTTATCCAATCTGCGACCCTGTGCCATTTTATGGGAACATTTAGGCCGTTCACATTGAGAGTGATTATTGAAAGATATGAATTTATTGTCATCATGTTCCCTGTGAAGTCTTTGTTTCTATAGATTGTCTCTGTAAATTTCTGTTGTATATCACTCTTGGGGTCTTTCTCCTTTTATAGAACCCCCCTTAATATTTCTTGCAGGGCCAGCTTAGTGGTCACATATTCTTTCAGTTTCTGCTGGTCTTGGAAGCTCTGCATCTCTCCATCCATTCTGAATGACAGCCTTGCCAGATAAAGCATTCTTGGCTGCATGTTCTTCTCATTTAGTACCCTGATTATGTCTTGCCAGGCCTTTCTGGCTTGCCAGGTCTCTGTGGATAGGTCTGACATTACTCTGATGTTCCTCCCTCTGTACATGAGGAACCTCTTCCCCCTAACTGCCCTTAAGATCGTTTCCTTTGATCTAAGATTTGTGAATTTTACTATTACATGCTGGGGCATTGGCCTGTTTTCCTTGATCTTGGGAGGGGTCCTCTCTGCCTCTAGGACATGAATGTTTATTTCATTCCCCAGATTAGGGAAGTTCTCAGCTACGATTTGCTCAAATATATCTTCTAGTCCTCTCTCTTTCTCCACCGCCTCAGGGATCCCAATAATTCTGACATTGGAATGTTTCATGGTGTCACTTATTTCTCTGATTCTATTTTCATGGATTTTGAGTTGTTTCTCCCTGGGCTCCTCTTTATCCTTCTTTTCTATCAATTGTTCTTCTAGATCACTAATTTTTTCTTCTGCCTCACTTATCCTAGTTGTTAGATTATCTAGATTAGATTGGATCTCATTGATAGCATTTTTAAGTTTTGCCAGTTCAGCTTTCATTTTTACCCTTATAGACTCTGTGTTGCCATTAATCAATTTCTCTGTTCTAGCTATTGTCTTCATAACTGTTACCCTGAAGTCCATTTCAGACATCTTGGTTATATCTGTATCCATTTGTAAATCTGTGGCAGAAGTCACAGTCTCTGAGTCTTTCTTATTTTGGGGGTTCCTGCTTGTAGTCATTCTGTTGAGGGGTGGTGGAGGGAATGTACAGAGTCCAAATTATTGACCACAACCTAAGCAAGATGCACCTGTTTTATAGGGAACTTAGGTTGCTGGCCTCTTGTTCTCCCAGCCTGTCTTCTGGAGGAGGGGCATGCTGTGCTGTTACTCAGGCAACCCTGTTTGGGCAGAGTTGCCCTGCCCCCTGTGGGGGGGATGGGCTCAGTGAAAACCGTTTTCTGGGGGGCTTTTGTTCTCTGGTGGCTTTCCCTGGTGGTTTTTGCGCCTCTTCCAAGAGTCAGAGCAGAAGAATCAAACTGCCTCAGAGCAGACAGATCACAGTTTGTTCTTCAGTGAGCTCTCCAGGCCACACTATCTCAGTTTCTGTCTGTGCTGCTATAAACTGCAGGGTCCTCGGTTGTGTGCCCCTCAGCAGGGCTCCCAGTCCTCATCTCCAGGTTGGGGCCAGGGGGCACGTCTCTGCCCTTTATGCTTCTAACACCACCAGCTGCCCCCAGTTCACACTTGTGGACCCACCTCTCTGGGTTTCAGTCAGGGGGGAGCTGCCCTAAAGTTCTTTCCCTACCACTACCGGTCTGCGAGTCTGTCCCCTGTCCCCAGTGCAGGAGGCTTTTGCTCACAGGTGGTGCAGGATTCCCACAGCTCCCTCCCCCTTCCGTTTATCTTCCAATATGTGCCTGTGGAATCACGGCTCCTGCTTCATACCTTGAAACCAACCACCTGCGATATTCTGTTTGTAGAGATCCAGATATATCTTCTTACATCTCAGGCTGACTTCTTGGGTGTTCAGAGTGGTCTGGTAGATATCCAGCTCAATTCAGGGGACCATTTGGAATAGGGTCCCCTACTCCTCTGCCATCTTTTCCTACCCCCTCTTACCATCACTTCATGATGGGCAGAATATATTTCTCTAAATCTTGACTTTGGGCTTGACCACATAACTTGCTTGGCCAGTGGGTTTCCTTGCATGGTTGGGTTTGCCTTTTTGAGCTTTTTCCATTTCCATGAAAAAAACACACCCTGGGGAACCCTACAGCCTAGGCTCCAGAATGAGACTGGTAGTCATGCTACCAGGATATTCACTCTGAAATGTCTTATAACTAGTTGGCTTTTTGGGGCTATGGTTTTTCTGAAACATGTGATTATTGAGTTATCAGAGTGAATGTGATCATCACAGGAGATAGTATATTCATTATAAGAAATTTCACAATGAAACCTATATGTTGGTTTTAACTTTACTTAAATTACTATGTGATCATTGCATTGACAAATGAAAATACTAGATTTAGATTGATGGGAGAATCAGAGGCAGCTCATAGATGAGTGAAACCAGATTTATTTATCTAAAGGATAGATAAAGAAGTCCATGTAGTCAGGATACTTAGCAGAGAGATCAGCTATATTCTCCAAAAGTTATAAGCTTTTGGACATCCAGAACCTTATCAGAAGAGCACAGTTGCAAATGAAAATGCCTGAGTGGGCAAGAGTTACACCAAAACTTTTGGGAGCTCAAGTGCTGCCTGTAGGTCACCTAAAGCTGGAGTGATTCTGCATGCAAGTGGCTCTGGATCTGTGCTGGGTACCACAAATATTGGTACAGTGCATTTAGGAAATATCAGTTATTCTTTTATTTCTACTAATTATTTCACACACACTCAAAAACTTGGTGGATTTTCTCTCAGGAGATGCTAGGTTCTATGGGTCTCCAGTGGTTATTGATACAGCCATTTCCATATTCATATTCACCCACATGTGCCCACTTGCATGCATGTAGTACCTGCCTGTGCTCTTCTGTGCTCTATAGTTTATGTCTGTCAATAAACTCGTAGAAGGAACTGACAGGTGACCTACTGTCTTCTTGATGGAACTGCTCAGTGGACTCACAGCACTGTATTCAGAGCTATAATCAGGTTCCCCCAGGAAGGTACATGCAAGTCCATATACTTTCACATTTGCATTCAACTTACAGGAGTGATTTCTTACTTTTAAGATCTGCCACAGGTATGATTTTATTTCAACTCAGGATATAATCATCTTAATCTGAAATTAACATCTAATTGCTGGAGTTCCTTGAGGACTATGATTCATCATTTCATTGATATATCTGACTGCCATTTAATGCTCAGGACCTTTTCAGACCTCGTATTTTGCAGACACAACAGCAGATCTTTGGGATTCCAGTGAAATAGATGGGTAAGTGAGAGAATCACACCTATAATATTGTCCCTCAGACAGTAATAGTGCTATATAGTTATTTTAAATGCTCCAGTAATTATATTCTGAAAATATCAGAAAGCATCATATTTTAGCTGTCATTTAGCACTGCGGGGAAGCAGGGCATAGCCCACATTCTTATTTTCCCAAGGAGTTATTCATATATACCCAATAGATTCAAGTACCTCCTTCCTACCACCCACAGTTTGAGTCACAATATTTTCTGGATCAAACTGGGATACCTGATCTATAAGATCCAACACCTATTGTGGGAATAGGGGAGATTACTTAAAATGGAAATAAGAAAATTTGGGGCATGTTGTTGCTAAATACTGATCGACACAATCAACTTACAAGAATAGCCCTGGGTTTTATTATAATTATTTGGGCTATCTATTGAAACTACATTGTAATTGTGGCCATGAAAATACAAAAGCACTGTTCTTTAAATTATATGTTTGGATTCAGACTTCTCAGTATTTCATACTGACCTATTTATTGATGTTAAGTAATATTGTTTCTTTATTTTTTCTTATTTTGCATAACAAACTGCTTTAGAATCAAACTTCATGTGTTCTAGAATACTTCCTGTTATTCTCTAGGCTAATAAAAGAATGTTAATTTTATCTTACTAGATATCCAAAATCTAACTCTGCACCACATACTTCTAAACTCTAGCCACTAAATCATACTTTCTACATTTTGACAACCACTTTCATATATACAGGTCTATTACTTTCAAGATTATTCAGTAAGATAAGAAGAAAAGGGAAATTATAGCATTTAATCTCAATGACTCTAGAACTCATTGTCTATAAAGGAGAATGATTTTCGGATGTGCCACAAGTGTTAGTTGATTTTGCCTCAGACTGGGAGAACTAGGTTTCTTTCAGGAATTATTCGCTGATAAAGCTCATGTACCATCCAGCCTCCTGGTGATTCTCAAATTCAAATAGATTCTGCAATACCAGTACTATCGAGAACATCCATTGGAGGACACTAGAACACAACAAATAGATGAGAATGTAGGAATACATAAGTAACTCAAAGTAAGTTCTCTGCACAAAATCAGACAGTTTACTCTCCAAAATTAAATCTAATTGCTCAACTATAAAAATATGATTATAATATTTCTACTGAAAAACACATTTTATCACTGGTGCTCTTAGTCTTCCAAAGTTGTAATTTTAGAAATGTGATGGATGGCATACCCAGGAGGTAAATGAATAAAATATTTTAATAACCTGAACCTTTACATAGGAGTTGCTTGCAAGTTCTGCTTAATAGCCTAACCTTAATCAAACCTTCATTGATAAGCAAATGGAGTCCTTTGCAGGTTGTTGTTATGGAGTTTGTCTGACAATCCCTCTGATAATAGAAAAGTTTATAAGGCTCATGGAGAAAAAAGACCAAACTCAGGGGTTCTCTTTGCTGCAGAAGGGAGTTACCTAAGGCAAATTAATTTAAGTAAAAGCCCTGATGAGATGAAATCTTTGACATCCACGGGGAGGGTTTATAAACACTATAATATGTTTTCAAGTGTGTGAACATTCTGTTAACATTTTTAAATCTCCAATTACAATTATTTATAAGATGTGAATATCATTTAGATATTTGGGTCTTTAATTTTTGTTTAGAATAAGATGAGGCTTGTGTTTTGGACTTGTCCCTATTTCTTAGATTCCCCCAATCCAACTATAAATAACATATAGCTTTGAATTGTAATTAGTGATGCCAACAGTATGACAATTTATTAAATAATATTTGTGCTTAACAACTGTCACCAAAAATAAATATTTTGTCAGAAAAAGTAAACACTCATACATAAATTTACCTTGGTAATAAAGGCAACAGTGGGGATTTATTTCCACTTTATACACAGGGGGGCACTCTGGATTCTGTTTGCAAAGGAAGAAGATGAAAAATTCTGGGACTAACTTCCTTCTGGCAGTCTCCGCTTGACCCAGAATACTTAATTCCGAGTGGGAATGACAAGGCAGCAAACTTTTCCATTGGAGGATATAATTAATTTCAGTTAAGTTCCCCTCTCACATTATAGGTTGTCAGGCAATGAACGGCATCATTCATGTTAGTGAGCTAACAAAGACTTTGTTAAGGCAGGCATTTAAAAACTTGTAGGTGGTAGTTCTAGTGAGTTAGAAATGTCAGAAACCATTTAGAATCCTTGCAGTGAGTTTCAAAACCCCAAATGGGGTTCTAGCCCCTTGTGAAACATTTATGGTGCAAATCATTTAATTGTTTTTGGCCAGGGCTCAATTTCTTCATCTTTATTTTTTTATTATGTTATGTTAATCAGCATACATTACATCATTAGTTTTTGATGTAGTGTTCCATTATTCATGTTTGCGTATCACACCCAGTGCTCCATGCAGTACGTGCCCTCTTTAATACCTATCACCAGGCTAACCAATCCCCCCACCCCCCTCCCATCTAGAACCCTCAATTTGTTTTTCAGAGCCCAGTCTCTCATGGTTCGTCTACCCCTCTGATTTCCCCCCCTTCATTTTCCCCTTCCTGCTATCTTCTTCTTCTTCTTTTTTTAACATATAATGTATTATTTGTTTCCGAGGTACAGGTCTGTGATTCATCTGTCTTACACAATTCGCAGTGCTCACCATAGCATGTACCCTCCCCAATGTCTATCACCCAGCCACCCCATCCCTCCCACCCCACCCCCCACTCCAGAAACCCTCATTTTGTTTCCTGAGATTAAGAATTCCTCATATCAGTGAGGTCATATGATACATGTCTTTCTCAAATTGACTTATTTTGCTCAGCATAATACCCTCCAGTTCCATCCATGTCATTGCAAATGGCAAAATTTCATTCCTTTTGATGGCTGCATAATATTCCGTTGTATATATATACCACATCTTTATCCATTCATCTGTTGATGGACATCTTGGCTCTTTCCACAGTTTGGCTATTGTGGACATTGCTGCTGTAAACATCAGGGTGCACATACCCCTTCGGATCCCTACATTTGTATCTTTGGGGTAAATACCCAGTAGTGCAATTGCTGGATCACATGATAGCTCTATTTTCAACTTTTTGAGGAACCTCCATACTCTTTTTCAGAGTGGCTGCCCCAGCTTGCATTCCCACCAACAGTGTAGGAGGGTTCCCCTTTCTCTGCATCCCTGCCAACATCTGTCGTTTCCTGACTTGTTAATTTTAGCCATTCTGACTAGTGTGAAGCGGTATCTCATTGAGGCTTTGATCTGGATTTCTCTGATGCCGAGCGATGGTGAGCACTTTTTCATGTGTCTGTTGGCCATTTGGATGTCTTCTTTGGAAAAATGTCTGTTCATGTCTTCTGCCCATTTCTTGATTAGATCATTTGTTCTTTGGGTTTTGAGTTTGATACGTTCTTTATAGATTTTGGATACTAGTCCTTTATGTGATATGTCATTTGCAAATCTCTTCTCCCATTCTGTCGGTTGTCTTTTGGTTTTGTTGACTGTTTCTTTTGCTGTGCAAAAGCGGTTTTATCTTGATGAAGTCCCAATAGTTCATTTTTGCCCTTGCTTCCCTTGCCTTTGGTGATGTGTCTAGGAAGAATCTGCTGTGGCTGAGGTTGAAGAGGTTGCTGCCTGTGTTCTCCTTTAGGATTTTGATGGACTCCTGTCTCACATTGAGGTCTTTCAACCATTTGGAGTCTATTTTTGTGTGTGGTGTAAGGAAATGGTCCAGTTTCATTCTTCTGCATGTGGCTGTCCAATTTTCCCAAGACCATTTGTTGAAGAGACTGTCTTTTTGCCATTGGACAGTCTTTCCTGCTTTGTCAAAGATGAGTTGACCATAGAGTGGAGGGTCCATTTCTGGGCTCTCTATTCTGTTCCATTGATCTATGTGTCTGTTTTTGTGCCAGTACCACACTGTCTTGATGATGACAGCTTTGTAATAGAGCTGGAAGTCCGGAATTGTGATGCCACCAGCTTTGCTTCTCTTTTTCAACATTCCTCTGGCTATTCGGGGTCTTTTCTGGTGCCATACAAATTTTAGGATTCTTTGTTCCATTTCCTTGAAAAAAGTGGTTAGTATTTTGATAGGGGTTGCATTGAATGTGTAGATTGCTCTAGGTAGCATTGACATCTTCACAATATTTGTTCTTTCAATCCACGAGAATGGAACGTTTTTCCATTTCTTTGTGTCTTCCTCAATTTCTTTCATGACTATTTTATAGTTTTCTGAGTACAGATTCTTTGCCTCTTTGGTTAGATTTATTCCTAGGTATCTTATGGTTTTGGGTGCAATTGTAAATGGGATTGACTCCTTAATTTCTCTTTCTTCTGTCTTGTTGTTGGTGTATAGGAATGCCACTGATTTCTGTGCATTGATTTTATATCCTGCCACTTTGCTGAATTTCTGTATGAGTTCTAGCGGTTTTGGGTGGAGTCTTTGGGTTTTTCACATAAAGTATCATATCATCTGCAAAGAGTGAGAGTTTGACTTCTTTGCCGATTTGGATACCTTTGATTTCTTTTTGTTGTCTGATTGCTGTGGCTAGGACTTCTAATACTATGTTGAATAGCAGTGGTGATAGTGGACATCCCTGCCGTGTTCCTGACCTTTGGGGGAAAGCTCTCAGTTTTTCCCCATTGAGAATGATATTTGCTGTGGGTTTTTCATAGATGGCTTTTATGATATTGAGGTATATACCGTTTATCCCTACACTCTGAAGTATTTTGATCAAGAAAAGATGCTGTACTTTGTCAAATGCTTTTTCTGCATCTATTGAGAAGATCATATGGTTCTTGTTCTTTCTTTTATTAATGTATTGAATCACATTGATTTGCGGATGTTGAACCAACCTTGCAGCCCAGGGATAAATCCCACTTGGTCGTGGTGAATAATCCTTTTAATACACTGTTGGATCCTATTGGCTAGTATTTTGGTGAGAATTTTTGCATCCATGTTCATCAGGGATATTGGTCGATAATTCTCCTTTTTGATGGGGTCTTTGTCTGGTTTGGGATCAAGGTAATGGTGGCCTCATAAAACGAGTTTGGAAGTTTTCCTTCCATTTCTATTTTTTGGAACAGTTTCAGAAGAATAGGTATTAATTCTTTAAATGTTTGGTAGAATTCCCATGGGAAGCCATCTGGTCCTAGGCTTTTTTTTGGGGGGGGGGGAAGATTTTTGATGACTGCTTCAATTTCCTTAGTGGTTATAGGTCTGTTCAGGTTTTCTATTTCTTCTTGGTTCAGTTTTGGTAGTTGATACATCTCTAGGAATGCATCCATTTCTTCCAGATTATCTAATTTGCTGGCATAGAGTTGCTCATAATATGTTCTTATAATTGTATTTCTTTGGTGTTGGTTGTGATCTCTCCTCTTTCATTCATGATTTTATTTATTTGGGTCATTTCTCTTTTCTTTTTGATAAGTCTGGCCAGGGGTTTATCAATCTTACTAATTCTTTCAAAGAACCATTTCCTAGTTTCGTTGATCTGTCCTACTGTTCCTTTGGTTTCTATTTCATTGATTTCTGCTCTGATCTTTATTATTTCTCTTCTCCTGCTGCGTTTAGGCTTTATTTGCTATTTTTTCTCCAGTTCCTTTAGGTGTATGGTTAGGTTGTGTATTTGAGACCTTTCTTGTGTCTTGAGAAAGGCTTGTATTGCTATCTACTTTTCTCTTAGGACCACCTTTGTTGTATCCCAAAGATTTTGTACAGTTGTGTTTTCATTTTCATTTGTTTCCATGAAATTTTTTAATTCTTCTTTAATTTCCTGGTTGACCCATTCATTCTTTAGTAGGATGCTCTTTAGCCTCCATGTATTTGAGTTCTTTCCAACTTTCCTCTTATGACTGAGTTCTATTTTCAAAGTGTTGTG
Organism: Mirounga angustirostris; assembly: GCF_029215605.1. Lineage (NCBI taxonomy): Eukaryota > Metazoa > Chordata > Mammalia > Carnivora > Phocidae > Mirounga > Mirounga angustirostris. The sequence goes on along the minus strand of NW_026991709.1, from coordinate 136,210,685 downwards.
GTCCAAAAATGTCAGGGAATGATCCCAATCTTTTGGTGCTCGTTGAGACCTGATTTGTGACCTAGGATGTGATCTATTCTGGAGAATGTTCTATGGGCACTAGAGAATAATGTGTATTCTGTTGCTTTGGGATGGAATGTTGTGAATATATCTGTGAAGTCCATTTGGTCCAGTGTGTCCTTTAAAGTCTTTATTTCCTTGTTGATCTTTTGCTTAGATGATCTGTCCATTTAAGTGAGGGGAATGTTAAGGTCCCCCACTATTATTGTATTGTTGTTGATGTATTTCTTTGCTGCTGTTATTAATTGGCTTATATAATTGACTGCTCCCATGTTAGGGGCATAGATATTTACAATTGTTAGGTCTTCTTGTTGGATAGACCCTTTCATTATTTATTTATTTTTAATATTATGTTATGTTAATCACCATACATTACATCATTAGTTTTTGATGTAGTGTTCCATGATTCGTTGTTTGCATATAACACCCAGTGCTCGATGCAGAACATGCCCTCTTTAATACCCATCACCAGGCTAACCCATCCCCCACCCCCTCCCCTCTAGAATCCTCAGTTTGTTTTTCAGAGTCCATCATCTCTTATGGTTCATAAACCCTTTCATTATGATATAGTGTCCTTCCTCATCTCTTATATAGTCTTTGGTTTAAAATCTAATTCGTCTGATATAAGGATTGCCACCCCAGCTTTCTTTTGATGTCCATTAGTATATGGCTTTCCACCCCTCACTTTCAATCTGGGGGTTTCTTTGGGTCTAAAATGAGTCTCTTGCAGACAGCATATCGATGGGTCTTGTTTTTTTTTTTTTTTTCTAATCTGGTACCCTGTGTCTTTTCAATCGGGCATTTAGCCCATTTACATTCAGGGTAACTATTGAAAGATATGAATTTAGTGCCATTGTATTGCCTGTAAGGTGACTGTTACTGTATATTGTCTGTGTTCCTTTCTGGTCTATGTTACTTTTAGACTCTCTCTTTACTTAGAGGCCTCCTTTCAATATTTCTTGTAGGGCTCGTTTTGTGTTTGCAATTTCCTTTACCTTTTGTTTGTCCTGGAAGCTTTTTATCTCTCCTTCTATTTTCAGTGACAGCCTAGCTGGATATAGTATTCTTGGCTGCATATTTTTCTCGTTTAGTGCTCTGAATATTATCCTGCCAGTCCTTTCTGGCCTGCCAGTTCTCTGTGGCTAGGTGTGTTGCCAATCTAATGTTTCTACCCTTGTAGGTTACAGATCTCTTCTCCCGAGCTGCTTTCAGGGTTTTCTCTTTGTCTCTGAGACTCGTAAGTTTTACTATTAGATGTCAGGGTGTTGACCTATTTTTATTGATTTTGAGGTGGGTTCTCTGTGCCTCCTGGATTTTGATGCTGTTTCCTTCCCCAAATTAGGGAAGTTCTCTGGTATAATTTGCTCCAATATACCTTTTGCCCCTCTCTCTCTTTCTTCTTCTTCTGGGAACCCCATTATTCTAATATTGTTTCATCTTTTGGTATCACTTATCTCTCGAATTCTGCCCTCATGATCCAGTAGTTGTTTATCTCTTTTTCTCAGCTTCTTTATTTTCCATCATTTGGTCTTCAATATCACTGATTCTCTCTTCTGCCTCATTTATCCTAGCCTTACAGTCTCTTTTTTTTTATTGTACCTCATTAATAGCCTTTTTGATTTCGACTTTGTTAGATTTTAGTTCTTTTATTTCTCCAGAAAGGGTTTCTCTAATAACTTCCATGCTTTTTTCAAGCCCAGCTAGTATCTATAAAATCGTCATTCTGAACTCTAGTTCCGACATCTTACTAATGTCCGTATTGATTAGTTCCCTGGCAGTCGGTGCTGCCTCTTGTTCTTTTTTGTTGAGGTGAGTTTTTCCATCTTGTCATTTTGTCCAGAAGAGAAGAGATGAATGAGAGAACAAAGTGCTAAAAGGGTAACAACGACCCAGAAAAATATACACTAAACAAATCAAAAGTGACCTGAAATTGGGGAAAAAGAAAGGGAAAGAAAGAAAAAAGAAAAGAAAAAGAAAAAGATAAAGATAAAAACAAATGAACAAACTGACAAAAAGAGAATATGATCAAATATGATCAGGCTGGTGCATAGATCAGTGCCACACACTAGATTTTGGGCATATTTTGGTCTGTTAGAAGAAAGTGCCTCCCAAATTTTTAAAGAAAGAAGAACTTATATATGTACAAAAATAAGGGTAAATACAATGAAGGGATGGAATATGACTGTAAAGATGAAAATTATAAAAGATTTTATAAAAGGAATTGATAAGATAAAAAGTTGGTTGAAAAAAAGAAGAGGATTAAAAAAGAGGGTGGGGAGAATGTGATCAGGCAGGAGACTAGAACAAAGCCATACACTAGAGATTTAGGGTATATTTTGTACTGTTAGAAGAAACTGTATCCAAAATTTTAAAGAGAGAACAACTTTTATATGTATACCAAAAATAAGGTTAAGTACTATGAAGGGACAGAATATGACTCTAAAAATGAAAAATAAAAAAAAAATTTAAAAAAAGGGATTGATAAGATGTTGAAAATCGGAAAAAGAAAAATTAAAAAAAAAAGTAAAAAAATTAACTTTGAAAGACTAAAGAATCATGGTAAAAAAGCCATGAGTTCTATGTGGAGTATTCTCCTAGCGCTGGAGTTCTGCCATTCTCATTGATCGGTCAACTTGGTCTTGGCTAGCTGTTCTTGCTGATCTTCTGGGGGAGGGGCCTGTTGCCGTAGTTCCCAAATGTGTTTGTGGGAGGCGGAATTACCCCACCCTTGCCGGGTCTGGGCTAAGTAATCTGCTGGGGTTTGATCTTGGGAGCTTTTGTTCCCTGCAAGCTTTCCCTACAGCTTTGGAGGATGAGAGTGAAAATGGCGGCCTCCCAATCTCCGCCCTGGAGGAGCCAAGAACTCGGGGCCCCACTCCTCAGTGAGCCTCCTGAGAAAAGCAGTCAATCACTCCTGTCTCCCCTGTCTCTGGCTGCACTCCGTGCTCACCAGGCCTGTGACCAAGCATTTCTATCTCTGGCACACGACCCCGTGTGGTGTCTCCAAACCCAGCAGACCCCCGCAGTGCACTCCCAAGCTGCCCCTCCCAGGTGAGGAGGGGGAGTCTCCCCTGATCTGCCTCTTGTTGGGTCCCTGCTGGAAAAGCAGTGGCCTGAGTGTGCCACAGATCATGGTTTATGAACCCTGAGCTGAGAGCCCACTCCTCGGCTCCTTCTCTGCAGCTGGCTTCCCTGCTCCGATACCTGGGAGCTCTGCTGTACTCAGGCATCCCCAGTCTTTCTGTGACCCTGAGGGTCCTGAGACCACACTGTCCCAGTGAGGGTTCCACCCCCCGCTTAGCCACTGGAGCCACGTCCCTCAGCAGAGTCGATTTCTAAAGTTTCCGATGTTGTGCTCTGCTGCTCTATCACTTGGGGGTAATGGCTGACGGACGCCCCCTCCCTCACCGTCTATCCTCCCGAATATCTCCTCAGATTCACTTCTTCGCATGTCCTGCCTTCCAGAAAATGGTCATTTTCTGTTCAGAGATTTACTGCTATTCTTTTCTTCGATCTCCTGTGGGGTTTGTATGTGTTCAGAATGGGTTGATAGCTATATAGCTGAATTCCTGGGACCAGACGAAATATAGGTCTCCTACTCCTCCGCCATCTTGCTCCTCCTCCAATTTCTTCATCTTTAAGAGTGATGCATATATGTGTTAAGCTGTTTACATGTTTTGGGGAGGGGGGCATAAATGACTAAATGATTTAAAAGGTAGTCAAAAGCATTCTACAAAATATAAACTTGTTTCAGAAGTGTGGAATAATTATAGTTAGGGTGTTTATAATACAGGCATACCTCAGAGATATGGCAGGTTTGGTTGAGACCACTCAATAAAATGAATATCCCAATTGAGCAAGTCAAATGAATTTTTTGGTTTCTCAGTGTATATAAAAGTTGTGTTTATACTACACTGTAGTCTATTAAGTGTGCAATAGAATTATGTCTAAAAATGCACATGCCTTAATTTAAAAATACTTTACTGTTTAAAAAATGCTAACCTTTTCCTGAGCTTTCAGCAATTTGGAATCGTTTTGCTCCTGAGAACTCTTGTCTCCATATTGATGGCTGCTGACTGATCAGGGTGGTGATTGCCAAAGGTGGGGTGGCAGTGGCAATTTCTTAAAATAAGACAACAATGAATTTGCCACATTGACTGACTCTTTCTTTCACAAACAATTTCTCTGTAGCACCCAATGCTGCCTGGTAGCATTTTACCCACAGTAGAACTTCTTTTGAAATTGGAGTTAATCCTTTCAAATCCTGCCACTGCTCTATCAACTGAGTTTATGTGATATTCAAAATCCTTTGCTGTCATTTCAAGTCTTCACAGCATCTTCATCAGGACTAGATTCCATCTCAAAAAAGCACTTTCTTTACTCATCTATAAGGAGCAAGTCCTCATCTGTTAGTTTTATCATGAGATTGTAGCAATTCAGCCCCATCTTCAGGCTCCACTTCTAATTCTAGTTCTCTTACTATTTCTACACATCTGCAGTTACTTTCCCCACTAAAGTCTTGAACCTTCTATTTGTGAAATCAAAAAATTGCAGTACAGTGCAATAAGATGAGATATGCTTGTAATTTAGTATTTTAATTGCATGGCATTTATTTAATTCTTCTTTTTTTCACAAAAATAGAGACATACCAGTGGTGGGCAGGAGGGCTGTGTGGCTGAGTCATCTATAGGCACTTAACATTTATGCATGTACTGCCTCCACATTTTGGTATGGTACTTTTCTTCTTCTCTTCCTCCCTGTCCCAGCAAAACATCAATGGGACCTTCAGATTCCGTGATTTGAGAAGAGCCTAATGAAAGTGTGGGCAGGATTTAGGGAAAGTGTGCAGCACCCTGAGGCAAGCAATTGTGGAGAGCTCATGTCTACCTTTGGACAAGGGCAAGGGCAGGGAGCTCTACAGACAGGGCTCCCCAAGGAGCCTCAGCCTCAGGTAAAGTCAGGGTATCCACTGCAAATTGGGGGGTGGGGAGCCAAGGACAGAAATATCTGACCTCACTGTTACCCTCTTTCCAGTCTCCTGCCCTTGTCCCCCACTTCTGTGTGTGTGTGTGTGTATCAATCACTTCTTTATTCATTCATCACTTGAGCTGCTTCTGTAGTTTGCCTATTGTAAATAATGCTGCAATAAACATATGGGGGCATATATCTTTTCAAATTAGTATTTTGGTATTCTTTGGGTAAATACACAGTAGTAGAATTACTGGATTGTATGGTAGTTCTATTTTTCATTTTTTAAGGAACCTCAATACTGTTTTCAACAGTGGCTGCACCAGTTTGCATTCCCACCAACAATGCATGAAGTTTGCCTTTTCTCCACATCCTCACCAACACTTGTTGTTTCTTGTGTTTTTTATTTTAGTCATTCTGACAGGTGTGAGATGATAGCTCATTGGTTTTTACTTTTTAATATTTATTTATTTATTTTTAAAGATTTTATTTATTTTTTGACAGAGAGAGAGACCATGCGAGAGGGAACACAAGCAGGGGAGTGGGAGAGGGAGAGGTAGGCTTCCTGCTGAGCAGGGAGCCTGATGCGAAGCTCGATCCCAAGACCCTGGGATCATGACCTGAGCTGAAGGCAGACGCTTAATGACTGAGCCACCAGGTGCCCTGTTTTTTTTTTTTTTTTTTTTTTTTAGATTTATTTATTTATTTGAGAGAGCGCAAGACAGAACACATGAGTGGGTGGAGGGCAGAGGGAGAGGGAGAGAATCTCAAGCAGACTCCCTGGTGAGCATGGAGCCTGATGCAGGGCTTGATCTCTCGACCCTGAGATTATGACCTGAGTAGAAATCAAGAGTCAGATGCTTAACTGACAGAGCCACCCAGGTGCCCCTCATTGCTGTTTTAATTTGCATTTCCCTAATGATGACTGATGTTGAGCATCTTTTTATATGTCTATTGCCATCTGTATGTCTTTTTTGGAGAAATGTCTGTTTATGTCTTCTGCCCATTTTTTAATTGGATTATTTGTTTTTGGGAGGGTATTGAGTTGTATCAGTTCTTTATATATTTTGGATACTAACCCTTTATCAGATATGCCATTTGCACATATCTTCTGTCATTCAGTAGGTTATCTTTCAGTTTTGTTGATTGTTTCCTTTACTGTACAGAAGCTTTTTATTTTGTTGTAGTCCCAATAGTTTATTTTTGCTTTTATTTCTCTTGTCTCAGAAGACATATCTAGACAAAAGTAGTTACAGTTGATGTCAGAGAAATTACTGCCTGTGCTCTCTTCTAGGATTTTTATGGTTTCAGGTCACATTTAGGTCCTTAATCCATTTTGAATTTATTTTTGTGTATGGTGTAAGAAAGTGGTCCAATTTCATTCTTTTTTTTTTTTTTAAGATTTTATTTATTTATTTGTCAGAGAGAGAGAGAGAGCACAAGCAAGGGAGGCTGCAGGCAGAGGGAGAAGCAGGCTTCCTGCTGAGCAAGGAGCCCAACATGGGACTCGATCCCAGAACCCTGGGATCATGACCTGAGCCAAAGGCAGATGCCCAACTAACTGAGCCACTCAGGTGTCCCAGTCCAGTTTCATTCTTTTGCATGATAGTGTCCAGTTTTCCCAACACCACTTGTGGAAGTGGCTTTTTCCCATTGCATATTCTTACCTCATCTGCTGAAGATTAATGGAACGTATAATTGTGGGTTTATTTCTGGGCTCTCTATTCTGTTCTATTGATCTATGTGTCTATTTTTGTGCCAGTACCATACTGTTTTGATTACTACAGATTTGCATTATACCTTGAAATCTGGTATTGTGATACATCTAGTTTGCTTTTCTTTTTCAAGATTTAATTTGGCTATGCAGGGTTTTTTTGTGGTTCCATACAAATTTTAGGATTGTGTTTTCCTAGTTATGTGAAAAATGCTATTGGTATTTTGATAGGGATTGCATCAAATCTGTAGATTGCTTCGGGTAGTATGGACATTTTAGCAATATTTATTCTTCCAATCCATGAACATGGCATATCTTTCCATTTCTTTGTGTCATCTTCAATTTCTTTCATCAGTGTTTTATAGTTTTTAGAGTACAGGTCTTTCACCTCCTTTGTCAGGTTTATTCCCAGGTATTTTATTATTTTTGGTGTAATTGTAAATGAGATTGTTTTCTTAATATGTCTTTTTGCTGCTTCACTATTAGTGTAAAGAAATGCAACAGATTTCTGATACTCATTTTGTATCATGCAAACTTTCTGAACTTGTTTACCAGTTCTAGTAGTTTTTTGGTGGAGTCTTTTGGGTTTTCTGTATATAGTTTCAGGACATCTGCAAATAGTGAAAGTTTTACTTCTTCCTTACCAATTTGGATGCCTCTTTTTCCTTTTTTTTTTTGGTCTGATTGCTGTGGGTAGGACTTCTAGGACTATGTTGAGTGAAAGTAGTGAGAGTAGATATCCCTGTCTTGTTCCTGACTATAGAGGAAAGCTTTGTTTTTCCCCACTTAGTATGATATTAGCTGTGGGTTTTTCATAGGTGGCCTTTACTATGTTGAGGTATTTTCCCTCTAAATCTACTTTGTTGAAGGCTTTTGTCATAAATGGTTGTTATACTTTGTCAAATGCTTTTTCTCCAGCTATTGAAATGATCATATGGTTTTTGTCCTTTCTCTTGTTGATCTGATGTATCATGTTGATTGATTGTGAATATTGAACCACCCTTGCATCCTGGGAATAAATCCCACTTGATTGTGGTGAATGATTTTTTTAATGTATTGTTGGATTCAGTTTGCTACTATTTTGCTGAGTATTTTTGCATCTAATCATATTACTGTTTTAATTATTTTTTAAAAAGTGAAATAGTTCAAGCTTTCAGAAAATATGGCAAACACCCATGTATCTGTCACCTAGCTTTATCAAGTCTTAATGTTTTAACATATTTGGCTTTGATATTTTTTCTTTTAGCAAAATAAAAAATATTAGATACAGTTGAAACCCATGGTTCTCCTTGTTATCTAATTCTCCTCCTTCCTTCTCTAGAAGTAAATGCTCTTGAATTCAGTGCTTATGAGTCACACGTGTTTTAGTTTTGACCAGGGCCAGTTTTATGAGTATGTAACTTGTGCATTTGCATAGGGTTTGTGTTTAGAAGGTTCCTGTGCTTGTTTTAATGCTGTGCTGTTGCTGTTTTCAAATCTTAGCCAAGGCAAGTGGCCCCTGTTTTGTAAGATTTAAAAATTCCTTTGGTGGTGGGATACAACACACTGACACACAGGTGGATGAAAGGCAGAACTCTTTCTTACTGAAAATGAGAGAACACTGCCATGCAAGGCCATAAAGAGGGTTCCTCCTGGGACAGGGTAGTAGCAAGCTGGAGTAGATTAATGTAATAGTTTATGTAACAAGCTGTGAGGTTAGCTACACTTCCTGGGGTCCCTGTTAATTGGCTAATTTGAATAATTTCAGATGCTCCTGGGAGAAGGGGCTGTCCCTAGTTGTCTGGTACCTGGCCCTAAAGTATTGGGTTCTGGATAAGGGAGGCAGTTGGCTGTGTGCACAGTGGCCCCAGAGAGTGAGAGTCTGACAAGGGAAGTGGTTGGAGTTAGGGTCTTATAAACTCTGGTGAAGGGAAATTGAGGTTTTTCAGCCATGACTTCAAAACTGGGTTAAGATAGCATTTGTGAAATATTACATTACAGGCCCACATTTTCATTTTGGACTAAGCCTTGCAAATTATGTAGCCATTCCTGATATTAACTATATATTTATCCATAAGCATTGTATTGTGCTGTTCTTCCTGCATTTAAATTTTCATGGACATTTAGGTTTCTTCTTTTTTCTTTTTGGCTATTATAAATGATGCTGCAATAAAATTCTTAGAGATATCCTTTTGGATATGTGTGAAATACAACTATGAAGATAATTGCTTGGCACAGAGTATGTACATATTTAATATTTATAATTTGATGTCTCTATAATCCTGACATTTATTTTAATCTTAGTTCTACAGTAAATACATTTAATATACACAATCAGTCTTTTTGCTGTGGTTTCCCCAGTCATCTCTCAGTTGGCTAGAATTTGTTGCCTAGATGTTTCCTCAAGAAGGGCTCATTAGAAAAATATTCCCTGAGTTAAATGCACAAAACTGTTTTTTTGTAGCCTTTTTTCAGAAAGATAGCTTGGTTGGCTATAAAATACTTTGCTCACACCTTTCTCCTTGAGGGTCTACTTGAGATTGCTCTACTGTCTTTGGCTTTGAAGGATGCTGTGGAAAATCTGACCTGAGGCCAATTCTTTCCCTTATAAATGTCTTAATCATTTTGTCTGACAAATGGAATAATTTTTTTTAAACTCTAAATTTCAATAATTTTACCACAGTTTGTTCGACTTTCCTGGGTCAGTTTTCTCAGGCACATGGTATGCCATTTCAATATGTAAATTCTTATTTCAAGAAAACTTTCTTGAATTGTAATTTCAAAAATTTGTTCCAACTTACTGTTGAACAGTTATATCTAAGGTAGAACTCATTTACGTGTTTTTTTTTCTATCATCTTCCCCTTTCTCCCTCTTTCTTAACTTTTGCGTTATTTGTCTTATTTTGACTGCTTTTCAAACATCTATAATTGGTAATAATCACTGCTTCTTCCTCCACAATATTTATCCTCTCTTGTTTTCATTTTAATTTGGCCCTCATTTATAGAATGCTTTTTTCCTTTTAACTGTTTTCATGAATTCTTACAATATTTAATTCACCCCATTCCTTTTTCTCACCATTTCCTCTTCTTTTCTCATAATATTTTCCCCGCATTTCTGCATTTCTGCTTCCTGGGTTTACTTTTTAGAGAAAAATAACTTGAAAAAAATTCATGGCAAAATACATGGTCACTCTTTTTATCTGTTCTGTGGCAAGCTTTCCCTGGGAGATGTTTTTGTCTGGTCAGTTTTGCTATTCATTTATACCATTTTTCTTGTAGAATTGTAGTATTGAAGTTATACCAATTTTTTACTACTCTTTAGAGAATGAGTTGCATTTTCCTGGCCTAGCTATTTACAAGAACTCCCTTCAGGGAGATTGTTTGTCCTGTGGTGTTTTGAGATATTTTGGCCCCAGAATATTTCACTTTTTTTGTCTTGAGTTTCCCTTGCACTTAACTCCCATGGGGCCCATCTCTGTCTCTGACTTGGCTTCCCCACATGGCTCAGCTCTTAGAGATGATCTAAGTTTCACTTTAAGGAAAACCCTTCCTCTAGAAAGGCTTTTTTTTTTTTTTTTCCTTTAACGAGCACTTTCTGAGATCTCCGGCCATTAGGCTCTCTATTTACTACTTCTGTGCATGGCAATAGCTATATTTCCTGACATGTCTCTATAATTTGTCTTGCCTTTTTTGCCTGCATTGTCTTTGATCATCTTTTTAAAGAGAATAGAAAGATACATTAGTTTTTTCTTCTGTAATGAATTATCAATTTTTTAAAAATTTATTTATTGCTTTTTATTAATTTAATTAAATTTTATTCATCTTTTGAAAAGTCTTTTTCAACTTCACCTTGTTATGGATAATACTATGTATTTAGTGTTGTCAAATTTGGCAAAGCTTCTATCAAATTTCTTTCTTATATGAGGGATAAGATTCAGAAGAATTTTCTGCAGACTGGTTTCTGGCTCCTTACATTTTAACACCTGCTTTTCATCCGTAACCCACATATTTCTGGTGCTGGGTACAGTAGAAAGTGTTGATATCATGACACAACCCTGGGCCTGCAACTTTGTGTCATGATGCTGGGTGAGTTGGTACAATGGGCATTAGAATTCCCAGAAGCCATTCTTCCACTGAAGGATTAATTTTACCGTCTCAGAATTGACTGTGAATCACACAAATAAATCCCACTTATCCAAACCAAATGTATCCCCAGTTTAATCCCCTTTGCCTTGCAGGATTGCCTGAGGCCACTCCCACCTCACCCTACATTAGGGGCAATGCAATGGAGAGAAGTCAAAATAGAAATATATTAAAATATTTTACTTTTGTAAGTTTTAAAAACATATGGCTGATTGAATACAGTGTGAGGACCTTGAAGGTGAGGCACTGAAGCTTTCATATTTGCCTCTGGGGGTGAGGGAAGGGAGGGGTGTTTTCTTCTTGGTGTGGTTGCTAACACCAGGAGAAAATTTTGAAGCATAAACTGGATGGATCCTACGGGAGCAGTGTGTGAAGGGGGGGTGTTAAAGCTTTTTGGCACATGAATAACTGCTAGGCCTTGGTTTTAATGACAGTGTAAGTTTTATCTCTACTTGTACTACTTGTTTCATTGAGAATAATTTGGTGGTGGTAGTTGGTGGAGGTGATTTTGGGAGGTGATGAAAATGGGGATTCATGGATGCACCTACTCTAGAAGCCCTATATCTTTTAAGTTCCACTAGATTTTAAGCAGGTCTAGAGGGTAGATATTATTAATCAGTATATACATATATATATGTATATATATATCTGCATATATCTATGCAGATGTGGTAGGTACTGAATAATTATTTGTTGCTTTAATATTGAATTATATATATTTTTGAATTTTTATCAAGGAAACAACATAGATAACTAGTAAACTCACAGACAGTCTCAAAAGTACAATACATCATTTGATAACATCTTATTTCACCAGTGAGAAATATTTATCACTTGTTATCTAATATTTATTGGTATAATTCCTTTTAAAATGTAGCAATGTGATATGAAATATTAAAGCAGATTCTTTTATCTCCACAATATATATGTATAGCATCTGATGGAAAACATACAAGCTATCTTTTTATTAGAAGGAAACTTGACTTACATATATAATTTTCTTTTATTTGGATGATAAGCAGCATGTGGAATTTCAGTGCCCTTGGCGGGAGCTAAGGCCATTTAGGTTAGAACAAATCTGTGTGTCAAAGAAACATCTAACATATTTTTATAATAATGTGATTTTATCTAAGAAAATTCACCAGTCATTGGTACATACCTTCCTGGTAATTATTTTTAAATTCACACAGACATTGAATATTCTGGCATAGATTTATTAATAAAGCCCAAAGCAATGGCATAAAAAGGTATCAAATATATTTTGGCCTTAAAAGTCAATCATCACGGGTTTATGTGATTAATAAAGGTTCAGAGTTGGTTAGGTTGTACGAGAAGGAGAGATGTGTCCTCACTCTCAAGAAGTTTGTAGTCCAACCTAGTGTTTCTTAGTGGGGTCACTTCCCCCTGGGCATTGTGAAATCAATTTAGTAGGTTAGCATCAGAATAAAAATAACAGAACAGAAAATACCAGGGCACATTTTAGGTAATAATAGCCAATGTCATTTTGTATGATATATGTGACTGTGTAAAATACTTTGCATATTGAGCTTGCTGTCAAAAAAGTTTGGAAAACATTCATTTCTAGGTGGAAGAACAGTACAAATACATCAGAAAAAATTGGCCACTCAGAATCATCTTAGTTTGCTAGGGCTGCAGTAACAAAGTACCACAAACTGAGTGGATTAAACAACAGTAATTTATTGTCTCACAGTTCTGGAGGCCAGAAGACCAAGATCAAGGTTTTGGCAAGGTTGGTTCCTTCCAAGAGCTGTCAGGGAGAATTTGTTCCATTCCTCTCGCCTAGATTTTGGTGGTGGCTGGCAATCTGCGGTGTTCCGTGGCTTGTAGATGTATCACTTCCAATCTCTGCCTTTATCTTCACACAACATTTTCCCTGTGCTCATGTCTGTCTCTGTGCCTAAATTTCCTCTTTTTATAAGGACACCAGTCATACTGGATTAAGACCCACTCTAATGACCTCATTTTAACTTACCTCTGCTAAGGTAGGGTAAGGTCACATTCTGAGGTATTTAGAGTTAGGACTTCAATGTATTTTTTTCGGGGACACAGTTCAACCCATAATAATCATAATGGCCACCATTTAAATTGTGTATGTGCTAGTCTTTGTACTAAGTGCCTAAGTACTAGTCTTTATAACCACTCTGAGAAGTAAATTTATTATGTCAACTTTATAGAATAATAGAGGTTCAGAGAGATTCACTGTTACAATTTGGGTCTGTTTTACTTCAAATCCTGTGTTTTTTCCACTCTGCTTGTTGATTCCTGGGAGGTTAGAGCTGGCAGGGATGTTAGAGGCCATCTGGTACAATCCCTTCTTTTCATGTGTTGTGGGCCAAAAGATAAAAATGGTACTATTTGTAAAAATCTGGTGTATTTTCCACATCCCAGAGAAGCAATGAAATTCACCTATGGAGAATGGCCATCTTTTTACTTTAGGGAACTCTGGAATGGTTCACAAATATTCTTTCTTCTCCAACATCCCCCCACATGTGGGGAAATTTGGGAGCACATGGGTTATATATAGAGGGCAAAACTAAAGTACACAGATGCTAAATCTCTTGCCCATGGTTTCCAACTTATATAAGGTAGTATTTATGTGATATGACATGAAATCCAAGAGCAATATTATTGTGTGTGTGTGAGAGAGAGAATGAGAAGAAGGAAGAGGAGGAGGAGGAGGAAAGGAGAAAGGGAATGATTCCAGACTGCCTATTTTCAAGCTTCTGCCAAAAGACAAGTTAGCTCAACAGGGTAAATATTTATTTGTCTCTTTTCCAAAAATAAGTATGAAATACATTTTTATTGTTAAACTTCTTTACTATACAGGTATTTTTTTCTCCTTGATTAGTATGAAGAGCGGAGAATTGGTAGTTTTTTGCATAAAATATAACTGGCATCTAAGAAATTTTGTTAGTGTATGATACATTATTTTGATCATGAATACCTATTTTCCATTGCCAATTAAAAAGGGAAATGAAGAAGAATGATGATCTGATAGCAAACCAATGTGATTGTAGGAAGAGGCTGGGTCCTACAAACAGACGTAGCTTTCCATTTATTAGCAGTTTGACTTGGGCAAATTACTTAACTCCCTTGAATTTTTTTTTATTGACTGAGAGACATTTGGGTTTATCAGTACAATCTGCTGAGAGAGATATAGATTAGATTAAGTAAGATAACACACACGAAAGTGGCTAGCATAGTGCCCAGAGCAAGGCTGACTTACTTAATGTGTACATTTCTTATCAGTTTGGTTTGGCTTGAGACTTGTCTACTTTTCAGTGACTGCTGCTTGTTCATTCATTTAACGAATTTTTGCTGACCTCCTATTTTAGGCAGGACACTACTTCTGGCACTGAGTATTTATTGGAGACAGAGACAGTCAAGGTCTCAGTTCTCCTAAAACGTACATTCTAGTAGGGAAAACAGACAATAATCGACTGGATAAATAAAAAATAAAAAACTAATGGTGATGAAGAATCTGTAGAAAATTAAGGGAATGTGATAAAAGTTTTTGGGTATTTTCTTCATTTTAGGTTGGTCAGGGCATCTTTAAGGAGAAATCTTTAAGCAAAGGTTTAAGTGACAAGAAGGAGCTACTGGTGTGCAGAGCTGGGGTATGAGCAATCAAGGCAAAGGAAGAAGTTGACAAAGACATGAGGTTGGGAGGGAAAATTGTGTGTGGTCCAGATCCTGACTCTTTTCCCTAACAGAATCTCCATTTCTGTTTTTTGCCTCAGATGCAAGTGAAACTTACATTGAAATATTCAATTAATTACTTTCTAGGTGTATGCAAACGTACAATATGTTATTTATCTTTCACAACAGAATAATAAAAAGAAAATTTATCCCTTCATCAAGAATTATGACTAGTGCTCAGTTATCAATATTGACCTCACTGAAGAACTAAATTTAATTATCTGGGCACATATTTACCTTTGATTTGCATACAGTACTCCAAGTGATGCCAAGAGCAATGTTATATGTCAATTTAAGACAAATTAGAGTCATAAAATCTAACCTGCTGTTACAGTTTTTGTATTTATGATTTAGGCTCCATTTCACATGTTTTATGTCTAGTTTTATAGCAACACACTCATCACCAGCATCTCTGGGCACAAGTACAAAGTACCACTTACAAAAACAACAGATTGGTAAAAATCAGTCTCCAAGGCTAACCCCCATTGCCCTTTCTCAGGCACAAACTCTAGTCAATAGATGAATCTCCTTCTGTGAGACCTGAAGGCCTACATACTTGGACTTTTAATGAACCAAGTCAGGAAGGAAATGTTAGATTCAGGGGTCTTGTACTCCTGAACTTCTTTCTGTTCAAAGTTAGGGTCCCTCGGAAATTTGTTTAATCTTAATAACCAATTTAAGTTGTATAAAAAGAAATGAGTCAATTTGCTACCGTGTGGTAAATATATGAGTAGCTGAGTTAAATAGCACTTGCCATATGCCAGATGCTGTTCCATTCTAGGCACTTTATATACATTAATTCATTTAATTTTCATGATATTACTGTGAAATAGGTCATATTTTTAGCATTATTTTATAGATGATGAAACTGAGGCACAGAGATCTCACAGCAAGTGAGTTGCAGGTTGGTGGCACAGGAAGCAGACTCTGGCATGGAGATTTGTATGCAGGAGGTTTATCAGGGCATGCTCTCAGAATCAATACCCAGGAGGCAGAGAAGGAAGCAGGATTGGGAAGAAGGAGAAGTTGAGGTGTGATGCAACCTCAAAAAAGGCTCCAGTCAACCCCATGAGGGGTTCTGGAGCAAGGATGGCCCTACATATTTTTCCAGAAATAGGCTGAGGGCAATGGCCTTTATATTATGCAAGTTGTGCCTGGAAAGGGATTATGACTTTGGGTGAGGCAGCTGTTTTCAATAGAGGACAGTTCCTGGAGACTGGTCTGCTGGCACCACTCCCAGCAGCTGGAGGAATAGAATAAATTTCTTAGTTCTGAAGAGGGATCTGGGTGGCAGGTCACAGAATCCACTATGTAAGTGGAGCTGGGATTCAATGCTGGGATGTCTGGCTTTAGAGTTCAGGTTCTTAACTGCTATACTGCATTGTAGTATGTAAATGATAACAAGCAGTTCCAATATGCTTGGTTGGGTGGTTGGAAATACTTCTAGGAGGAGATTAAAAATAGGATCAGACTAACTGATTCTTATATAGTCTGTTTTCACTTAGAAAACTTCTAAGACAGTAAACTCAACCATTAAGCATTAGTTTAGTTTCTTTAGGATGTATGCAACAGAAATTGATTCAGGCTAGCTTAAACAACAACAACAACAACAAAGGAAAGATAATGGGGTGTCTCATGGAGTCAATAGATCTAAACAGCATAGGTCTTGGAAAGAGCAGGAATGCAGCTGGACCTCAGGCAGCTGGAACCAGGGATTTGAAGGCTTCTGTATCCCTGCCTCTGCATCTCACTCTTCATAGCTTCATCTTATATAATGGAAACCATGAAATATCAGAAGACCAAAGAGAGACTATTATCAATTTTTTTTATTGTCCCAAGTCCTGGAGAAGGGACCCACTGGCCCAGTTTGCCTAGGCATCTACTCCTGGAGTCAGCTGTTGGGGTGACCTTATAAGATAGCAGTTCTGGATTCTATTGTGCTGATGGGGGAGACAGACAGCTTCTAAGAGAGGGGCACTGAGTAGATAACCCCAATACCATAGGGATGTTCAGCATAATGTGTATGAAACACTGCTTTTAAATAACTCTAAGGAAGCCTAGAGACCTGTACTGTACTAGCTTCCCAGGAGAGATCATGAATAAGGCAAAAGATCAAACCTTTCTCTGTATGTGCTTTGCACTGATCTATGATTTGCTGGGTGGCTGCCCCAATGATTGGCTCTCTCTACATATTAGAGGACTATTATGCAGAAGATTGTGACCTTCATTCTCCATCTTCTCCTATGACAGACAAGAAGAAATAAATGTCTCCTGAAGCCTTTGAGATTTAATGCTGTCAGAAGCTGGCACTACAGATGAGGGTTGTTAAAGTATCAGGAGGGGGTCACAAAGAGTCTTTGGAATCTCCATACCATGGACTGGTATTCTTGTTTATTTTTAAAAAGTGTTTAGTGAGGTGGAAGGGTAAGAGTTTGTTCTCCAGGACAACTGGTCACTTAACTGATAAACAGTGTGATAAGGAAAATAGAACACTTTTTGACTTCTTAGTATCCGCTAGAAGTTTTACATACATATGAAATAATTTTCTTCACATCTGACCAGTTTGATACAACTCAGAATAAAAATGATTAAGCATTAACCCAAAGTTCAGCACCGACTTCTGAATTTTAGCCATCTTTCTCAACTTCTCCATCTCTTTGTGGGATTTGGCCCAATCTTCATGATACCTGTGTGTTTGGAGATATCCCTGATGTGTTCAAACTGAAGTTCTCTAGGTCCCATTTAGTGTTTTGGTTTTCCTGGTTGTTGAATTAACTCCTCCTGGTGAATTCTGAACATTTAAGTGACTGATGTTTTTAAGTGCTTTGAAAACATTTCCCATTCCCCACCATCTGCTTTGCCCCGATGCACAAACTGTGCCAGGGGCTGAGGCCTGGCCTGTAGCATAAACCAGAGTTAACATGTTGAGCTGTTACAGGTTTCGTTGTTGTTGTTTATTTATTAGGTCTCTAGTTTCAGGCCCTCCCAAAACAGAGTGCATTTCAGCCTTTCCCAGAAAGTGCCTCTATCCATCCACAATTCTGATTTGCCCACCATTCTCCTCCTCCTCTGCCTGTAAGTCACCATTCTTCCACAGACATCTGTGGGCCAGTATGATTCACTAGAGAACTTTCCCTTTTCCTGATTTTTTCAACAGAGGAAACAGGTTCAGAAGAAGTAAGCAAACTGCTCACTATAATATAGCTAGAAAGTGACAGAGCAAACATATGATCCCAAATATGTCAGTCCAAAGACTTATTATTCACCATAAGAACAATATATTCTCAAAATTTTTGAGAAATACCTATAATGTTCCTTAAAACATGAATTTTAAAATCATCTGCATACTTTATAAAAAGAATGGAAAAATTATCTATTTGTTCTGTCAACAGAAACAAGGATAGTAACCATCTTGATTTGTTTTCTTCCTCTCCTTTTTCGTGGCATGGATTTTTATTTGTTTCACAGAGTTACATCCTAGCTTTTCCTGTTTTCCCCAAATGAAGGAGGATTAGCTGTGGATTGTTAACCCTGACAGCTTTGTCTGGTCAGTCTGGCATCCTGATGTTTTCTGAAATTTAAGGCAATTGCAGAAAACTGACAGTGTGGAAGACTATATGAGTACATTTTCTATAGTTTTATTGCAAATGTATATTGCAGCTGTTCTTAAATGTTTTGTGCATCATAATTACCTGTGAGGCTTTAAAAATATATATGCTCTAGCATAATCTAGAACCTACTGAATCAGAGCCCCAGGGATCATACTAGAACATAGATATTTTACAAAAGCTTTCTTGATGATTCTTAAAATTATTTGTTATCCTTTAGAACCATTAGTATATTTTCTTTAACAACTGCTTTTTTCCCCAAGAGCTACTTGGCCAGACATTGGCAATTTGAAGTTGGTTAATTGTGATGTTAAGACTGCTGTTGTCAGGTGTGGATAAGTTGTCATAGAGAGGGATACTGCTTCTCTCATCTTCTCTCTATTCCCTGTTCCCTGTGGCACTTTCATATTTTAAAAAGATGTCAGATGTTTCCTTTAGCAAAAGCCCCCTTCTGTGGAAGAGTCTGTTTTGTAGAACTTGGGCATCAAGAGAAGTGTCAAAAGAGAAAACAGAAATAGCTGCTGTATTTCTAGAAACCAGTAATTATTTTTCTGGTCCTTTAGCATGTGTACAGAAATTAACAACTCAATCCTGGTGATATGGCAGAATTAGTACAAAGTGAAGGCACAGCAGCTAAAGAAAACAAGCCAGGTTACAGCACATAACTGAACTTTAGGTTATGTGTGTATGTGTGCATTTGCATATACCTTTGAAAGCTTCCTGGGGAAATGGATGCATAAAAAAGCTACATTTGAGAATGACTGAGGCAGACACTGTGCCTGTTGGAGAGAAGAAGCAAGACAACACACAACCTTGATACTTATGTTAGAATTTGAGCATATTTTAAGAGCACTGGGGAAAATGGAAGGGATTTAGCCATGAAAGTACAAGAAAGATCTTTTTGCTTCTCTGAAGAAGATGTGTTGGACAATGATTTAAGTTGAAGGAAGAGGCCAGTAAGGAGGCTAATGCAGTGGCTTGGGCTAGGATGGAGGCAGTTGAGATGGAGATAAATGGACAGAGCTGAGAAACATTTAACAAATAAGATGTGTAAGACTCACTGACTTACTGAATGTTGGGGTTGAAGAAGAGAAGGGGGGGTAGAGTTTAGGATGACACATAGGTTTCTGGCTTGGGAGACTGAAAGGTTATTTTCTAATTTAGGGAACCCAGGAGGAAGAGAGTGGATTTGAGGTGGGGAGAAGAACTCCATCATTTCAGGACATGCTGAGTTTGAGAAATCTGTGGAATAAGTAGGCAGATGTCAAGTAGGCACTGGGAGACAGGGGACTGATGCTCTGGAGAAAGGTTGGGGTAAAGATGGAGATTTGGGAATTAGTGCTAGGAGGAGTTCCATTTGCCTAGAGTGTATAGACAGGAAGAGAAGGTGATTTGTGACAGAGCCCTGACAGTTAACATTTAAGGTGAAGGTAGAAGAAGAGGACATTCTAAGGCAAAATTATCAGAGGTATCAAGAAAATCAGGGACCTGATGTGCTGAGTGAAGGGAAGAAAAATTTCAAGACAGAGAGAATAGGCATTCATGTTACTGGGGAGAAGAGTTCCTATGGTAGGCAGAACTCAGATTGGGTTGGGAGCTGAGGAGTAATTGGGAGGAAGAGGAGGAGGAGAAGGAAGAAGGGAGAAGGAGGGGAAGCAGGGAAGGAAGGGGAGGGGGACGGAGAAAGAGGAGGGGGAGGAGGAGGAAGAGGAGGAGAAAGCTAGTAAAAGATTTCGATGGGCTTCTCTGGATCTCAGTTTCTTCCTGTCATCAAAGGGTGGAAGAAATGATTATCTAAGATTTCTAATTACTATAACCCTCTGTGATTAGCTGTGATTTAAGCCACACTTAAGCAGGTATAAAATGATAGTGTAATTTTCAGGTCAGTGTATATATCTTGATAGACAAAAATTGTATCATCCCCAATCCAAGATTCATAGTCTTATGTAAAGGGGATACTGCAATTTTTGTGGTAAAACTGAAGGTCTTGTGATTTACATGCTGAATTTTACATATTATTTCTCTGCATGCATCATATTAAACTTCAGTGTAACCCTCTTACATTTGTTTCATGAAATCACAAAAATTTCATTAGTGGAAAAATCAAATCAGATATGCCTTGAGTCATCTTTGACTTTTATGGAAGTGAATCCAGATTGGAGCTATAAAATCACTTTTGAATACAGTCCTAGTAGAAGCCATTTGAGTTAACTTCTTAGAGGTAATTATATCCCAGTTTCAGTCTGGAGTTGCTTAACTAGGGAGCTCAGTGCTTCCAAAATGAAAATTTTCCTCCTAACTCTGAATCATTTATTACTTCTTCTTCTTTTGGATAGTCAGAAGTCATCTTATTTAAAAATTGTTTTGGTAATATCCCATTTTAACATTGCTCTTTTTTGTTTGTTTTTGTTCATATGATATTGGAACAAACATCTCTAGGCCTCTCTGTGTGGTCTATGTTCTCTAGTTTCCTAGTTAATCTCAGAAGTGACTGGCAAAAATTTGTGATTTATGTGAAGTGGTTTGGGAGGAGCAATGAAATGTTAAAGTATCGTTTTCTTTGTGATTGACCTTGTCTGGTGAGAATGGAGAGAATCACTGTACATATCAGAGGTTCCCTGGTGGCCAAATCAATCTTAATTAAACAGTGAATAGAATGTCGTCTTCCAGACTATTGGGTTAGAAGACATTGACATTGACATCTAGTCGTTATTTTAATTGAGGAAATTTCCAAAGCTTTTTAACACTAAGATCTGATATGCCCACCTTCACAAAACACCTAAGTCCTACAGTTTTCCAACATTTTTTCACTGAAAAGATCTAAGAACGAGTAATAAAATGGGAGTTTTGTGATAGCTATTTATAATAAGAGACTCCCTTGAACTTGAAGGGAAGAAGCAGGGGTGATAGGAAGAGTCACTTAGCTGGTGAACCCATAGGGCACTTAATGCAGCTCTTGGGACATAAGGCTGATAGCATCAGTGTCAGGAACTATTCTAGGAGTCTCCATTCATTAGCAGCCTCTGCAATTTTTTTTAAAAAGATTTTATTTATTTTATTTGACAGAGAGAGACACAGCGAGAGAGGGAACACAAGCAGGGAGAGTGGGAGAGGGAGAAGCAGGCTTCCCACTGAGCAGGGAACCCAACACGGGGCTCGATCCCAGGACCCTGAGACCATGACCCGAATGGAAGGCAGACGCTCAACAGCTGAGCCACCCAGGCACCCCTCTGCAATGTTTTAATAAACACCCAGGTAGAACTATTTTCTGGTTGATCATCTGCAAATGAGATCAAATAAAATTGGGAAAATTTCATACTCACCAAATCTACCAGAGAAAACAAACTTCCAGTTTGGAAGAAGACTTTCAACTTGGGCCCAATGTATAATGGACTCCTGGAATAGTGGATTCAGAGTTGGGATGTGTGTAACAAACTGAAATAGGAATTGCCTTTAGAGAAGTCTTAAAGTAGGTTCCGAATTATGATTTTTTTGAAAACAAACAAACAAAAACAGAGGTGTTGTTGATTTGTGCTCCCAAAATATAGGTGTTGTTAAAATTTACTAAGGGGTTTTTGCATTTTGTAACCTAGAATGCACTGTTCCTCTGCAGGTAACTTCTGTAGGAAGAAATTCCAGGGGGCACCCTAGCCTTCTGTGGAATCATCTAGATGTGAGATACAGTCAGCTTCACAAACAGAGGAGGGTGGCAAGAGGCTAATTCAAGAGGGCAGACAGGTGGAGCCCTGGGTTCAACTACCAGGGCTGTGGTCATGGTTAACAGGAGCTGAGGCTTTCTGGAATAAATCAGGTGTGATCCCCTATGACCTCTGTCTACTGTCATGCTTCCAGAGTTCCTTGGAATGCAGTTACACAAATAAAACACTTTGAGTTAAAGACAAAAAAATACTTCCCTGCCCTTGCATCCTTCCATCTTCCCATCATTCCTCCTCTTATCACTTGTGGCTTCCTCTACCTCTCTGCCACTCTAGGGTAGAGACTAAGCTCAGATGTCTTTTCCTTTGGAATGTTTCCCCTAAACCTTCTAACTTTTGTTTCCTCTCCCTGCAGCCCCATCCCATAATCTGGGTTAGCTAACTTTAATTTTTAAATACTTATCACACTGTATGATAATTGTTGGTTTATGTGGCTGCCCCCACTATCATTTGACTCCCTGAGGAAAAGTATAATCTATCTGTGTAGTCCCAGCACCTACCATAGTGCCTACATCCAGTGGAGGGTCAGTCTAGGGAGGAGCTGAAGGAATGAAGGGAGATTTGGGCAAGCTGCGTTTTATCCACATTTAATATGAGTGTGGCTCATCCCTTTTCTACTTCAAGAGGCAATGGAGGTGGCCTCTGATTACCACTCTAAAAATCCAGTATATTGATTTATCCCTCTCACTTTATGGTGGCTTGAAAAACACCATGGTCCTTGAGTCTACATGTTTTTGTGATTCCTAATAAGCGCTTCAGTATTTAAAGGTCCTTATAAACATCCCAATACCACAGGAGACATAGCTGCTGAAACTTTTACTAATACACATCCACTGTGACCTGTGTGGGATTAAGATGGAGGCAGGGGTATAGATTAAAATTGAGAAAAGAACCACAAGGTTGAGGGTGAGGTAGACTGGCATGGGGTCAGAGGGGTAGTACTGGAGCTGGAATGAAGTCACCTCCTGTGAAAACGGAGGCATTGAAATAGGAAATGCAACTTTCTTCTCTTACAACTTTCCCTGGTACTGACCCTGACAAATTCATCCAAAGGGTAAAAGGCAAACAGTTCTAAGGGAGCAATTTAAAGTCTCTGCCAGATAAGAGTTTGCTAAGTGGGTTTGCCAGAGCGAATGCTGCTTTCTGATATTTGCACTGGATTAGTAATCACTACATGGCTTTGTGAGGATCTGGTTAAGTAGATTCAGTGAATTCAGATGGAGGAAATGTGTTTCATTTTGTCCTGGAGAGGAGTTTAGATTCTCCCTGCCTGACCATGCCACGTGCATACCATTAGTAACAATGATATTGCAGTAATGTTATAATTACAGTAATATTCAGTAAATATTTTATGGTTGTAGCCAAGAAGTGATATACATTATAAACTCATGAATCTAAAAAATGTTATAGCCTATTGATAGTGTATATTTATAACTCATGTGTATTATTGCTAAAGATGAAAAATTCCTATTTCACAAACAAGTTGACATTTAACAAAGAAGCAGTTGTAAATAATGCCAAGGAGGATATTTTTTTTTTTTTAAATTAACTTTCAGAACAACTGGGAAAAACTGAATCTCAACTGAAAAGGTTTGCAGTGCTTTAGATGTGTGGCCACTGGGAGGAGCTGTTGGAGGCTGGTTCGCCTTCAATAGTCAAGTTCCTAGAGATAATTGCACTTGGTCTTGAAATTAACAATACAGAGTTAAGACAGTCATGGCTAAAAGAACTGACAGTGAACATAAAAATATAGAAGATTTTACTTACAAAAAAATACTACATATTTATTTGTGAAATCTTAAGATATCACTTATTATTTTTTAAAGTCTACCTATTCCAAGCAGATATTTATAACCCGTTTTATTCTTAATTTCAATCATTTACTTTTCTCTTCTTTCCCTGACTCACTTCCTCCTCCCTTTATTTCTTCTTTCCTTATTTATGTATCTGAATCCTGTGCTGGGAATTTAGAGTAAATAGATATTTAAGGTCAGGAATCTAATCCAATAAGACAAGATATTTGTGAAAGATCAACATTGTAAGCTGAACAAAATTAAGTTTATATTTAGCTGTAGGCCAAGAAATTGGAGGGTAATGGATAGGAATTTTTTGAGCAGTTTATTTTATATGAAATAAATGGCAAATTTAAACATACAATGCAATTTGTTTTCATAAATTCTATATACATGTCTGTTTGCAGATTTGCCATAGTGGAAAAGAATAGCATCTTTGGTATCAGCCAAATCTGGGCTTGATTCCTGGCTCTGCCTCTTACTAGCTGTGTGACCTTGGTTAAATTAATTAACCTGTCTGAGCATCCAATTCCTATCTCCAACACTGTTTATTCTGCAGGTGGTTATGAGGATTTAGTGAACTAACCCATATAAGGAACTCTGGGTATAGTAGGGATATATAAGGAACTTTGTGTGTTAGTGGTAATACAAATGAGATTTCTTCTTGCTCTTATGCTTATTCTAGGCAAATGGACTTTCATTAAAAAAAAGCATTATAGAAATTTAGGCCCCAAATGAATTTTGGGAGGCACTGTACTACTGCAGTTAAGAGCAGTAGTTTTGGAGCAAGACCAAGCTGGGCTTGAGTTCCAGGTTTGTCACTTGCTAGCGGGGTGTCATTGTATACAGTTACACTCTCTGAACCTCAGGTGTCTCATGACACCTGGAGTTAGGGTTTTAACACTCTTTGCTGGAGTGGGGTGTGTGTGGAGGTTTTGGGGAGTGGGGTTGCAAGTTGGTTCTGGTCTGTCCTACCTTGTTTGTTTGAATTGTATTGAGCAAACTCTCAGGGCTTCAGTGGGCATCATTTTCAAGGGATCACCAACAAGGGACTGCAGGCCCCTGTTGAAGGAAGGTGCATATTGAGCTGTTCTTGGCACAAACAACTCTGAGGGTTCACGTACAGGGTGGTGCACAGCCTGCTACTAGGCTGGGCTGGAAATTCATCGGTGTTGAAAGGAAGTGTTTATGCAGGCAGAGGCTAACCCTCTTTTAAAGTGGATTCCTCTCTTCTCCCCAGGACCCCTCCTGGCCTTACCACTGTCCTCCTTGGTGGTTTGTCCTTCCATTTCTCTTCCCCCTTGCAACTCAAGCAACCCTCATCTACTTTAATTTGTATTTTTTCCTCTTTTCATTTCAATCACTTGTTTATGGCATAAACTCTAGGCCCTGCTAACTTCAGGTCTTATCACTTTGGGTTCCCAAATTGTTCTTTCTTCAGGAAGGCCGACTCTTAAAAATAAAATGCTTTGGTCTTAAGATTGCAGTCTCTTTAATGGATTTTAAAATTGATTTAGAAACTAAAGACCGGAGTATCGTTTCTTTCTGCACTCCTGCTAAGTGATCCTAATCCTCCTAAGGACTTGTGAGGCCTCTGAGGGCAATATGGGACTGGGATGGGAGATCATGGGTGCAGTAAGGAAAATCTCACATTTTATTTTGCAACATCTGTTTTAATCTAGAACACATTTTACTTTGATGTGATTAGCTCAGCAGAGAAGGCCTAAAAAAAACCTTGACTTAGTTTTTGTGCTTCGAGAGTACGTGAATAAGAAATACTGATTCTTAACTTTGAAACTCCTTTGTGAGGACAGGCATGTGTTTTATCTTGATCTAGGTCTTTTACTATATGTTGTTGTGGCTATAGAATGAATGAAGTCATAGAATTAAGACAAGCACATCACACTTTTTTCCTTGGCAAAATAATTGCAAAAATCATGCCCTTCAGGTTAGGTGACCACTTGCCATCATTTTGCTTCCATCATTCTTGGTTCATTGGTAAACTTCTAGGGAAGAGCAGTGATCACATGGCTGACATAAAGTCTTTATTATTTGCCTTCTACCATGATTAGTAACAAGTGGTGCAGGATAGCCTTTCAATACTTTTAATCGAAATGAGATATTATAAATGAATTAATGAAATACAGCATAGTCTAGTCCAGGGGTTGGCGAACTGCAGCCCATGATCCAAATCTGGTCCATGGCCTGTTTTTAAGCTTGAGAACAAAGAATGTTTTTCATTTTTAAAGAGTTGCAAACAAAGCAAAACAAAACAAAGAAGAATATGTGACACATGGTCTGTAAAGCCTAAAATATTTATCAACTGGCCTTTTACTGAAAGAGCTTACTGACCCATGGTGTAGAACAAAACAAAACAAAACAAAACAAAATTTTATGGCATCCTATCTATCCTTATAAACAAGTTGTTTAAACAATGACATATATTTTAAGCCACAAATCAAGTTGCTAAACCTCTTTTCTCATTTACAAATTGAAGATGATAAATATCTCCTAATGAAATGATAGACATCACAGTGTTTGTTGCACAGTAGATACTGAAAAGAAAGATGCTCTTTATTTCATTTTTGACTTTATATCTCTGCAAGTTTGGAGAGGGCCTGGCACCTAGTAATTATAAAAGAGAAAAAAAAATCACAAAATGATTTTCCTGGGATGTGAACAGAAGAAGTTTGTCAATAAGAAAGGAAGTCTTAATTTACTATTATGTAAAAAGGGCTTGAAATCTGAAGGCTTTTAAATATTTTCATAGTAAACCAAAGTGGGAAGGGCATGTGTTTTAGCTTGGACTTCAACAGCTTCCTCTTCAAGTTGAGGGATAAAGATCTATAGCCCAGCAGGCCCGTGGTTATTCTTCAATGGAACAAACCTCTTAAGGATATATTAGGAGAGCCATACTTTTATTAGCTTATTTTTTAAACTTTATATTACATTTACATACCAGTTTTTTTTTTTTTTTTTAAAGTAGGCTCCACGTGTGGAGCCCAACATGGGGTTTGGGGCTTGAACTCATGATCCTGAGATCAAGACCTGAGCTGAGATCCAGAGTTGGAGGCTTAGCCAACTGAGCCACCCATGTGCCCTAAACTTATATTACATTTATATTATTAAACTACATTTTATGGAAATTTTGAACATATATAAAAATAGAATAGTGTGGTCAAACTAGTTTCAACAGTTATCGACATATGCCCAGTGGTGTTTCATCTATAACCCCTCCCATTCCTCACCACCACCCTCACATAGATTATTTCAGAGCAGTTCCTGGAGATTATACTATATGATCTGTACTTTTTTCAGCATATATGGCTAATTATTTCTCTAAAGGACCCTTTTCAAAAAACATAATCACATTACCATTATCATACAAAAGACATTGACAGTAAGTCCTTAATATCAACGAATGTTGAGTAAGTGCAAATTTTTCTGATTTTTTAAAATTAGGATTCATACCTGAGCTACACAAAACTTCTAGTTCCTAGGTACCTTAAATCTCTTCTAATATATAAATTTACTCCTCTTTTATTTTTATCTGTTGAGATTTATGTGCTGCTGGATCAATCTGCTAATATTTTGGTGAGACACATTTGTGTCATGAGAGATATTGGTCTGGAGTTTTCTTTTTCTGTAATATTTTTACCTGGTATTTGTATCAGATAAACACTGGCCTCATAAACTGAGTGGGTATGGTGTTCCCTCCTAGTCTATTTTCTGGAGTTTTTATGTAGAATTGATGCTATTTGTTTCTTACATGTTTCGTAGAAGTGAAGACATTGGGCCTGGAGTTTTCCTTGTGAAAGTTTTTAAATCACAAATCCAGTTTCTTTAATAGATATGGGATTTTTGAGGTTATTTTATTTTGAGTGAGCTTTCATAGCTGATTTCTTCCAAGGAATTTGTCTACTTTATTTTGGTTGTTGAGTTCACTGGCATAAAATATCATCCCCTTATTATCTTTTAATGCCTCTAGGGTCTATTGTGATATCTTCTCTTTCATTCCTATATTAGTAATGTGTGTCTTCGGTCTTTTTTTCTTGGTCTATCTTTCTAGAGGTTTATCATTCTTACTGATCTTTTCAAATAACTGGATTATGGTTTCATTGATTTTCATTATGTTTTTGTTTTTATTTTATTGTCTTACACTTGTGATTATTTTCTTCTTTTTGCTTGCTTTGGGTTCAATTTGCTCTTCTTATTCTAGTAAGGTAGAAGTTTAAATCATTGAGTTGGGGCTTTTTTCTCCCTAATGTAAGCATTCAATGCTAAACATTTATCTCGAAGTGTTGTTTTAGCTATATCCCACAAATTTTCATATGTAGTGCTTTCATTTTCATTCAGTTCAAAATATGTTCCAATTCTCTTGTGATGTTGTCTTTGAACCATGGGGTTACTTAGAAGTGTGTTGTTAATTTCCAAATATTTAAGGATGTTCAGATATTTTTGTTACTGATTTCTATATGAGTTTCTCATAGTCAGACAATATACTCTGCATGATTTCAATTCTCAAATTTTCTGGTTTGTTTTATGGCCTAGAATGTGGTCTAACCTGGCAAATGCTCATATGCACTTGAAAAAAATGTGTAGTTTGCTTTTGTAGGTAGATGTGTTCTAGAAATGTCAGTTAAGTCAAGCTGTTTGATGTTGTTCAGATCAGTTATATCCATAATGATTTTCTATATATTAATTCTATCAATTACTGAGAGAAGGATATTGGATTTTTTACTATAATTGCAGACTTGTCTATTTCTCCTTTTAGGTCTACCAGTTGCTGCTTCCCTTTTGGAGCTCTGCTGTTGGGTGTATATGTATTTAGGACTGCTATGTCTTGGTTAATTGACCCCTTTATCGTTATGAAATGACCCTATTTATCACTGATAACATTCCTTGGTCTGACATGTGCTTTATCTGATATGAACATAGCCACTCTAGTTTTCCTTTGATTAGTGTTCACATGGTATGTCATTTTCTATCATTTTACCTTTAATTGATTATCTTTGGATATCTTAGAGCTGGATTTTGCTTTTGTATTCAATCTGAAAAAGATCTCTGCCTTTACTTGGGTATTTGCACCATTACATTTTCAATTTACCAAATTGTTAGTTGTTTTCTATTTATTCCATCTATTTTTTTTTTTTTTGCTCCCTTTCCTTAGTTTTTTGTCCTGTTTTTGGGTTAATTGAAAATTTTATATTTTTCCATTTTATCTCCGTTTCGTTAATTAATTGTACCTCATTTTCTTATGTTTTTAAGGATTTGTCATGATCTGCTTTTGAGCAATATTATGTCACTTCATGCATAGTTCAAAAACCTTACAAAAGTATACTTTCTGTTCCTCCCTCCCACCATTTGTACTACTTTATGATTTATTTGTTGAAGAAACTAGACATTTGTGCTGTGGAGTTCTCTACATCCTGGAGTTTGCTTATTGCATGCCTATGAGGTTAACATTTCCTCTGTCTTCTGTATTTTTAAAATTAATTGGTTGTTAGAACTAGGGGTTTGGATAGATCCAGCTACAATTTTTATTACATACACTTGCATCAGGAGGCATATAAAATCCAGTTATTCTTGTTTTATTAGGTTAACAGCCATGAATTATTATTGCCTATTCATTATTTCACATTAAGAGTATTTAAAATGGTGATGTCTTAATTCTATAATTTCTTTCTTTATTAGTTAGAATATTTCTGTAAAGACAAATGTTCCCTTATTACTTATTTGATTACCTTGCAGTACAGTTCATACAAGAAGGCAGCTTACAGGTTTTATTCTTTCCTGTCATTTACCAGTTTTCAGTATGAGTTTGTTCCTTAGCTTTCTTGAAAGGTAAGTAATAAGTCTTTGTTTTTTTGAATATCATTATGATTTTACAGATGTTAAAAAACATCTCTGTTTGATCTGTATTTCTATAGGTATGCTCAAATATTCTTTTTGCCTTCCAGATTTTTCAGATGTGATCCCAGTAATCTTCAAGATTTCTCACCTCATGAGCTTCCAGCCTCATCTTATTATTTCCTGTCACAGACTTGGAATCAATCATTTCTCCAAGAAATCTTGGTTTATTTTGGTGAATATGGAATTAGGGAAACAATGTGGTTGCCCAGAATATTTGAAGTAAAAATACCCAGAATTATGATTGTCAGTATGATTACTAAGAGGAATTTGATGTTAGCTGTGGATTTTCATAGATGCCCTTTATCAGGTTGAGCTACCTTCCATTCCTAGTTTATTGAATATTTTTTTCTTGAAACAGTGTTGGATTTTGTCAAATGCTTTTTCTGCATCCATTGAGATGATCGTAAGTTTTAGTCCTTTATTTTTATTAATATTGTGTTTTGCTTTGATTAATTTTTGTACATTAAACTGACCTGACATTGCAGAGTAAAAACCTACTTGGTCATCATGTATAATATTTCTTACCTGTTGCTGGATTCAGTTTACTACTATTTTGTTGAGCTTTTTGCATTTATATTCATAAGAGGTATTGGTCTGTTGTTTTCTTTTTTGTGATGTCTTTGTCTGCATTTTGGTATCAGGGCAATTCTGACTTTACAGAGTAAGTTAGGATGTGTTCCTCCTCTACCACAGTTTAGAAGAGTTTATGAATGTGGTGTCAACCCTTCTTGAAAAGTTTGGTGAATTCAGTGGAAGTTATCTGGGGTTGGGCTTTTCTCTGTGAGAAACATTTTGACTATTAAGTAAATTTTTTTACTTATTATAGTTCTATTTAGATATTTTGTATCTTCTTGATTCAGCTTTGATGCTTTATGTCTTTCTAGAAATTTGTTCATTTCATCTAAGTTATCTAATTTGTTTGTGTATAGTTGGTCAGAGTATTCTTTTAGAATTCTTTTATTTCTGTGTTATGGGTAGTGATATCTCCTTCCTCATTCTTGATTTTAGCAATTTAAATCTCTTATTTATTCTTGGCTAGTCTAGCTAAAAGTATGTGAAGGTGCTGGCTGATTTGATTTCTGGCGAGCTTTCTTTTTCTGGCTTGCAGCATCCTCACATGAAGAGAGAGCTCAGGTGTTTCTTCCTGTTCTTCTGAGGGCACCATCTCTATGAGACTAGGGTCCTACCTTTTGACCTCATTTAATCTTTATCACCACCTCACAGGACTTATCTCTAGATACAGTCACACTGATGGTTTAGGGCTTCAACATATGATTTTTTGGGAGACATTCAGTCCATAACACATATGTATATGCATTTTAATTCAACTTCCTTCTTAGATAAAAACTAACATACTATACTCAGTTCTTCCCCATTGTTCTTTTTAAATTTAGCAATATATCTTGTTAATCATCTTAAAGTGACATTTAGAAACATTCCTCATTTCTTTATATAACTGGAGTCATCAGTTTAAGTTTGAGCAACAATGATTATGTTAACAACAAACCCACTGCTTATTATTACTGGGTGATTTCTGACACTTAAAAAAAATAAGCTTTTTTTTTTTTTTTGGTTGTGGTAGGATAGTTTCCTCAGAAGCACACCCTGATAGAAGGATTCATATATGAGTGAATTATTCATGAAGAGCTCAAAAATGAAATCATTGATGATGTTGGGGAAGCAGGGTAGGGCAGGGGCCAAAGCCAAGGTAGAGTGTATCCTATAAAAGATAGCTTCAGCCTGATCCCATAGGAAAACTCTGGAAAATAAGTCATATCTCAGAGTTGCCCCATGTGAGATGAGAGAGATGGGCTTTCATAATCCTCTTCTTTTTAATTTTTGGTAAATTCCTCTTGCTCTTACTCACTCACCAAGCGACATGTAAATTCTCAGGTACCTCCAGCCCTGGATTGTGGCTAAAGTGGTTTCCAGTGGCTTGAGGGCAATGTCTTGAGAAATTGCCACTGGTGTTATCTTTTGGAAGCAAATGAATACCAAAGCAGGGACTGGGGTTTAAGGTAGAGAGGGGAGTGTTACACAAAGAGCCAATATAGAATATAGCATCTGGAATGGTATCTTAAGTATATGAGAGGAGCACTAACATTGTCATTATAATTGCAAAATTCTCATTTTATTTATTTATTTAATTAATTTTTTTTATTATGTTATATAATCACCATACATTACATTATAATTGCAAAATTAAGGCCAAAGGTCATTTTAATCAGCAAATGTGGTCTACTGCACAATAGATTCATCCCTCACCCTCACATGGCAGGACAAGTGATTTGAATATAAGTGGTGGTCCATGAGGCTGTTTATGAGATAAAAATCTAGGAAATAGAAGACAGCAGGGATCCATATAAAGCAGGGCTTTCTGGAGCACCTGACTGGCTCAGTTGGTAGAGCATGTGACTCTTGATCTCAGGGTTGTGAGTTCAAGCCCCACATTGGGTGTGGAACCTACTTAAAAAACAAAACAAAACAAAAAACAACAAAAATAAAGCAAGGCTTTCTGCCCAATAAACCCATTTATTAGCTTTTTTCCCTAAATATATGATTTACATATAAAAAATTTAGAAGAAAATCTGCAACTTGGACCTACTGATAATGAAGAAAAAAAAATTTTTTTTTAAAGATTTTATTTATTTATTTGACAGAGAGAGACACACACAGCGAGAGAGGGAACACAAGCAGGGGGAGTGGCAGGCAGAGGGAGAAGCAGGCAGAGGGAGAAGCAGATTCTCGGCAGAGCAGGGAGCCAGATGTGGGACTCGATCCGAGGACTCTGGGATCATGACCTGAGCCGAAGGCAGACGCTTAACAACTGAGCCACCCAGGCGCCCCATAAAAAATGTTTTAATTTCTATCTGATCTCTCATTTTATTATTTTATTTATTTATTTTTTGACGAATTTATTTATTTGAGAGAGAGACAGTGACAGAGATAGCGAGAGAACAAGTGGGGAGGAGTGGGAGAAACAAGCTCCCTCTGAGCAGGGAGCCCGACATGGGGCTCGACCCCAGGACCTTGGGATCATGACCTGAGCCAAAGGCAGACACTTAACGGACTGAGCCATCTAGGCACCCCACCTCTCATTTTATTTTTAATATTGTTAGAATTTACCAGGTGATTGTTGGGAACTTGGAAAAGTTCCACCCTGTAATTGGATTTAGATAAGGAAATTGTGGGCTCACTAGAGCTAAGTATAGATTTCCAGGTCTAAAATGATAAACAAAAGTAATAAAAATCTATCTCAACCTTTGGAAGGAGGGGAATCAGTAGATTAATTCTCTCTCAACAACAACAACAACAACAAAACAGGCTCCAAATGGAGTCACTTTTGCTAAGCCCCACCAAGACTTAATACCTAACCTAACTGCAGTTTTAGCTTTGCCCAAGAGTGAAATTTTACACCAGCCTGGAATTTCCCAATCAGCACTAGTGAGATAATCTGCATAAGACCCCCTGCCCTTCCCCATGAGGGACGGTGATCTCAACTGAAACAATATTTTTTCTTTTTCTCATAAGCTCCTTGTCCTGCCCTTTTGATTTTGTACAGCTCCTCAGAGCTCCCTTCTGTTTGCTAGATGGGATGCTGCCCAATTCAGGAATCATTGAGTAAAGCCTATTAGATCTTCAAATTTAGTTAGTTGGATTTTGTTTTGTAAATAATACCAATATGGAAGAAATACCAAAGGCATGTGTTATTGATGGTGAACAGCAACAAATTGCGTTTTTATATTGTGACACAACATCTCTCACATGCTTATTTTGATCCTGGCATCCACTCTTCACAAAGGCAGAGCCGGTGGTATTGTCCTCAGTGTGAGAAAACTGAGGTCAAACGTTCAATGGGCTTATTGTAGGTTACATGGCCTGCAGATGGAAGGACGAGGAGTAGGACCCAGGTCCTCTGGCTCTGTCTCCAGTTCTTCTGCTATTGTAACCAAACTAGTTTGAATTCTCTCCTTGGTGAGTTACAGATGGAGACTACAGGTGGATTTATCACACAAAAGAAACTTTGTTTTCAGCTAATGAGATCATGGGGAATAACCCCATGGGGAATAGCCATGACTCCCCAAGCAGGAGTGAGCAGGATCTTTTTATTTAGGATTTAGGATGAATATTTAGGAGTGAGAACATTGTCACTGCATGTAAAGGTGGGCATAAGTTTGCGCAGGTGTACTTAGAAAACTTGCCTATACCTGCATCCTATGTCATGTTAATGAAGCTTGTGATCCTCTCAGGGTAGAGACATTAACATTATAATGAAGCAAAAGTGAAGGCTACATAAGGGGAAGGGGCTATAAGCATGCTCTGAGAACCAGTGTAAATTGGATGGGGTTTAGGGCTCATTATCTTGGGTAAGGATTGTAGGGTTTTCCCTACCTTTGAAATAGCACTGAGAGTTTTACCATTGATTTATTGTCTCTGTTATGGTTAGGCTATTTCCTGGCCTGGTAGAGCTGGATAGTTTTTGTATTCCCTTTGTTCCCTTAAAATCCTTAACTACTGAGGTTTTTGCATTTCTCTGTAATTCTGACACCTCTTAGGAAGTTCTGCAAGAAGTGTGCTTTGATAAGTAGAGCCTGTAGGGCATAGATGGAGGAAAACAGCTGGGAGTTTAAAATGACTTTTCTTGTGTCAGGAAGGCTAGGTCTCTTTTTTGGGGGATCCTTAACTTTCTCTGCTTATGCTATCCTGCCCTGTGTATTTTTCTATCTGAAAGGTAGGTTATTAAGGTTAGTAAAACACACACCTGAATTATTTGTTTTGTAGGAGTAATGTTGGGGGAAGATACTTATGTGATCACCAATTTAGATAATACATTTTAAGTGCTAAGTTCCAATTTTGGCTGGAGGAGCCATTCCATAACTTTGAGCACTTGCCTTTTCAGGGCTTTATTTTCTCTATTTGTAAAATAGGAAGGGTGGATTCTCTGAACCTTGATGTACAGCATAACTATATTATACCATTATTCTATTTTCCTTCTGTTTATATTTCTTCCTGGTGGTGAAGGTCCAAAAACCATTTGTGTTTCAGGGGTCAATGAAAATATTGAATTGGATTCATTTTGTTTAACCCATGTAGAAATGGATGAATATGATAAGGTTAAATGAGAAAGACAGGAGGGAACAGGTTCAGGTTCAAAGATGTGTAACTAAGACATTGAAAGAGATGGAGAGGATTTTTCATGAGAGGAAACTAAATTATTATATCATGACTTATAATTATGATTCTGCTGTTATAAGTGTTAACTATCATTATTACTATTGTTATTATTATTACCATGGGCTACAAGTCTCTCTCTGTACCTCCAGCCTCATTCGATCTACCAAGGTGTTGAGCCCACCATGTAATAAACAGCAATACAGCAAAGATTTTATGCAGATCATTTGTGGTCAATTAGACCATTGCTCAGCAAACGTTCACTCTCTTCTCTCCAACTCTATGTGAGATGGATATATTCCCTTGAATATATGTGGCCCCTTGACTTTGCATGTGGCCATGTGACTTGCTTCCTCCAAATGGATGTTAGCAGAGGCTGGTGCAGTTGGACCATGTCCTTGAGCTTCTGCCATCACCATGAGAAGAACAAATCCTGGGCAGCCCACTGGCCCCCAGAAGACTGAGAGACACATGAATCAAACCTGAATAGAGCCTGCGACCTGGAGCCAAGCCCAGGCAAGGCCTGGTGAGCTCAGAAGGGTATTTCCACTTGGGTAAGAAGAAGACTGAGAGGGCATATGTTATTAAAATAATATCTCTTTCGAAGTCTTGTTGATGTAAGAGTAAAATTCATCACTATGGGAATAGTTTAGCTATGATACATTTTATGAATGGAATTTATTTAACTCTCTGGGCTGTTTTATGACCAGAACTAGAATTCAGAGTGTTGCCTTGGACAACACCCTTTTATTTTAAAAAGGAAAGGATTGCACGGAGGTGGCTGTCAGGGCACATAATATTGGCTCTTAATCTAGTGACTTGCTAGAGTCATTGCATTCCACATGGTACTCAATGTTCCACAGCAGAGTGTGTCTATTTGAAGAGCATCTCACAAGAGTAGTGGAGCTAGACATTCTTGAGACAATCTTTGAGTTTGTCTAGTGTTACATTCAGAGGCAGTTCTGAATTGTGGAAAATATTTATCCTTATACAAAAGTGAAATTAGTTGGTTATAGTTGTGGATAATCTGTGTGTTTAAGTGTTGCAAAACCTGTGGATATAGATAGACAAGGTAGGACCAGAATAGCAATATTGACTTTATCTTTTACTATACTGGTATAATTCACTTTTATTAGGACTGTGTTTGGCACATGAGAGGACTAGGGTTTAGTTCTTTCCAGTAGCTATATAGGTTATTAGTGGTTGTAGGAAAGGATATTGCCTCTATATTCAAAAGGACATGTGCCTGGTATCCTTTCAAGCTTAAAGGTGAGCTGAAGATGCTTTTAATGTGTGAACACCTTTGCTCATTTCCGTATTGGTGGAAATTAGATCTTGAGACATATATATAATTTTTTTGGTGGGGGGGGCTTTGAACTGTTCATTATGATTCAGGAAGAAATTTTTTCCACAGGTTATTCCATAATTTTTTTTTTTTTTTTGAGAGAGAGAGCACAAGAGAGCATGTGCAGGTGCATGAATTGGGGGAGGGGCAGTGGGGGAAAATCTTCAAGCAGACTTCCTGCTGAGCATGGAGCCCAACTTGGGGCTCAATCCCAAGACCAATGAGATCATGACCTGCGCCTAAACCAAGAGTTGGACACCTAACTGACTGAGCCACCCAGGCACGCCATTCAACAATTTTTTATAGATAATCTACCATGTGCCAGTAATAAACACGATACAGGATTACAGTAATAAGATGGTTATTATTTTAAATATCTGATGATATAAATGGAGAATAAAGCTAGAAGACAATTAGAGGACAGAATGATAAATCCTACAATAAGGATCCTCTGCATACTCCATCCATCCAACCTGGTCTTGGAGGTAGGCAAGGAAACATTCCCAAAAGAAGTAGTTTCTAGAGATGAATGAATAGGAGTTATGTTTGATGGAGGAAAGTGATTTTGGGAGAGCTTTTTCAGGCAGAAAGTCTTTAGAAAGGCCTTGGGTGATAGCATGAGGTTCAGGAATCACTGTCAACTAGTACCAGAGTCAACAACTGAATGGGTTCCTCTAACCAAAATAGGCAACCCAAACCCATGATAAAAGCACTATACCAAAATGAGAAAGTCTTCTACCTCACGTACAGAACTGCAGTTGTTGCTCTCCTGAAATGTGATGATCAGTTCTGGTCAATTGAAACTAAAAGATTATAAAGACAAGATACAACAGGCCCAGTTTCAAAGACAGGTACCTGAGACACCTAAGTCACCTAAGACATCTGAGTCAATGCAATGCTTTTGTATGAGTGAAAACCAAAGAAATCAGGATTTCCAGTTGGGAAAAATGAAAGCTTAAGAGGACGGATGTGGTCAAAATTAACAAAATACTGGAACCTGCTGGTTCTTCCTGTAACTCCCAGTCACCATGTGACAAATTGCTTGTCTCTGGAGGCCTCAGTTCTACATCTGTACAAAAAAGGTGCCAGAGTAGTGAATATCTGTAGTGGTGTTCAGCCTGGGGGCTTTTACTACTAATAACCAGCACCTCTTTGTTAAAGGGCTGCCCTCAGGCTTCCAGAATTGGCTTGCTTTGAATACACAGAGAGTCAGAGATAGGTGGGAATTTAGTCATCCCTCACCCCAAAGGCAACCTTTAACCCCAAAGTGATACCTGGGGGTAAAAATACTTCAGGTCCCTTGCCTCCTACTGGTGCCCCCCCCTCCACCCCGGGTTGAGCCAACATCACACTTTGTGGAATTTTGCTTGATACTGGACCCTTTACCTCTTTCTCTGTGCAATGCCACCTCCCACTCCACTGCTTGTTCTACCAACCTGATCCAATTTAGATAGTGGCTTCAGTATTCTTTAGTATCTTTAATATATTGCTTATTTACATACAGTAGGTACATATTTGTGGCAGACTAGAAGAAAAATGTATCTTATGTCTAATATTGTTTAGAATCACTGAGTACTACATATAAACACACCCACTAATTAGTTCATTAAGTGTTC
Organism: Mirounga angustirostris; assembly: GCF_029215605.1. Lineage (NCBI taxonomy): Eukaryota > Metazoa > Chordata > Mammalia > Carnivora > Phocidae > Mirounga > Mirounga angustirostris. The sequence goes on along the minus strand of NW_026991709.1, from coordinate 136,172,938 downwards.
CATAATTCAGTAACTGGTGTTTTAAATGTTTGCATTCGGTACAGATCCTTGATATAGTGTTATATAGGTATCTAAGGGATTTAGTGATATTTAGAGAAATGTGTTGGGGATTTTGGATGGGCTGGGAACATATCCTTTATGTTTTCCACTCAAAATAATGGAATAGAGTCTCCTACTATCTGGAAATTCACTGTATAATACATTCCCAGGAATGGATTAGATTTAAATAAACCATCTTGCAAAAATACCCCTGGGTTACAATGAGCTTGAAGTAATTAACCCCTGGTAATCTGAAGTTCTGTATAGATGTTAGTAGCCACCAAATAAAATCACATTATTCAGTGTGCCTGGTTTTTCTTTGAAATAGACTCAGTTACAATACAATTTATTTGTAAGAAGTGTATCAAGGTCCAAATAAGAGTTGTTACTATGGGTATTATTAGGATCAGATTTTAAATAGAAACTGAAATATTACCATGAAGCCTAGGTTTTGTTTAGGAACAACTCTAAGACTTCACTTTTTCTGAAATTAACAAGCATGGAGCATTTGTAGATGTGATTCTTATATTAGAGATGCTTGGGACATAAGGCCTGAATTATTTTGAGGGATCTTCATACTTCTTTTGACTAGAACATAGAAGCCTGTAAGAATTTCTCCTTTTAGTAGCTGGGTATTTGTTGGGCACTTAGAACTCTGACCTTGCAGTATTCTCTCCATTTCCTACCACAGCCAAAAAGTAGATGCGGAATGGCAAGATCCCAAAGTTCTACAACCACCTTACACATATTCATAGTTTCTGAGGACCTAACTTGGTCTGGATTAACTGTCCTGCTCAAGGGAAGTACTGCTTCACCTCCAGGGGATGGCTCCACATCTTCTCCATCTCTTAGCCTCTCAGCTTGATTCTGCCCCCTGCCGGGGTTTGCCCCCAGATCTGTTGCTATATGGTACAATCTACTATTTCTAGATTCATTTTTTGGTCTATCAGTTTCCTGTGGAGCTTAGGAATTCATATTAATTTGCTGCATCAGAAAAGTTTTCAAAATGAAGAATTTTTTTAAAAAATTTTATTTATTTATTTGACAGAGAGACAGTGAGAGAGGGAACACAAGCCGGGGGAGAGGGAGGAAGCCCGATACAGGGCTCAATCCCAGGACTCTGGGATCATGACCTTAGCCAAAGGCAGATGCTTAACAACTGAACCACTCAAGCACTCCCAGGATGTGTGATTCTTGATCTCAGGGTTGTGGGTTCGAGTCCCAAGTTGGGTGCTGAGATTACTTAAAAATAAAATCTTTTTTTAAAAAAATTTATTATGTTATGTTAGTCACCATGCATTACATCATTAGTTTTTTTTTTTATTCTTATGTTAATCTCCATACATTACATCATTAGTTTTTGATGTAGTGTTCCATTATTCATTGTTTGCATATAACACCCAGTGCTCCATTCAATATGTGCCCTCCTTAATACCCATCACTGGGCTAACACATCCCCCACCCTCCTCCCCTCTAAAACCCTCAGTTTGTTTCTCAGAGTCCATAGTCTCTCATGGTTCATCACCCCCTCCGATTACCCCCTTCATTTTTCCTTCCTACTATATCCTTTTTTTTTTAACATATAATGTATTGTTTGAATCACATGTCTGTGATTCATTAGTATTACACAATTCACAGTGCTCACCATAGCACATACCCTCCCCAGTGTCTATCACCCAGCCCCTCCAACCCTCCCCACCGCACCACTCCAGCAACCCTCAGTTTGTTTCCTGAGATTAAGAATTCCTCATATCAATGAGATCATATGATACTTGTCTTTCTCTGATTGACTTATTTCGCTTGGCATAATACCCTCTAGTTCCATCCACGTTGTTGCAAATGGCAAGATTTCATTTTTTTTGAAGGCATAATATTTCATTGTGTGTGTGTGTGTGTGTGTGTGTATGTAAATATATACCACATCTTCTTTATCCATTCATCTGTTGATGGACATCTTGGCTCTTTCCACAGTTTGGCTATTGTGGACATTGCTGCTATAAACATCGGGGTGCACATACTCTTTGGATCACTACATTTGTATCTTTGAGGTAAATACCCAGTAGTGCAATTGCTGGGTTGTAGGGTAGCTCTATTTTCAACTTTTTGAGGAACCTCCATACTGTTTTCAAGAGTGGCTACACCAGCTTGCATTCCCACAAACAGCCTAGGAGGATTCCCCTTTCTCCGCATCCTCGTGAACATCTGTTGTTTCCTGACTTGTTAATTTTAGCCATTCTGACTGGTGTGAGGCGGTATCTCATTGAGGCTTTGATTTGGATTTCCCTGATGCCGAGCGATGTTGAGCGTTTTTTCATGTGTCTGTTGGCCATTTGGATGTCTTCTTTGGAAAAATGTCTGTTCATGTTTTCTGCCCATTTCTTGATTGGATTAGTTGTTCTTTGGGTGTTAAGTTTGATAAGTTCTTTATAGATTTTGAATACTAGCCCTTTATCTGATATGTCATTTGCAAATCTCTTCTCCCATTCTGTCGGTTGTCTTTTGGTTTTGTTGACTGTTTCTTTTGCTGTGCAAAAGCGTTTTATCTTGATGAAGTCCCAATAGTTCATTTTGCCCTTACTTCCCTTGCCTTTGGTGATGTTTCTAGGAAGAAGTTGCTGTGGCTGAGGTCGAAGAGGTTGCTGCTTGTGTTCTCTTCTAGGATTTTGATGGACTCCTGTCTCACATTTAGGTCTTTCAACCATTTTGAGTCTACTTTTGTGCCTGGTGTAAGGAAATGGGTCCGGTTTCATTCTTCTGCATGTGGCTGTCCAATTTTCCCAACACCATTTGTTGAAGAGACTGTCTTTTTTCCAGTGGACATTCTCCCCTGCTTTGTCGAAAATTAGTTGACCATGGAGCTGAGGGTCCATTTCTGGGCTTTCTATTCTGTTCCATTGCTCTATGTGTCTGTTTTTGTGCTAGTACCGTACTGTTTTGATGATTACAGCTTTGTAATAGAGCTTGAAGTCCGGAATTGTGATGCCACCAGCTTTGCTTTTCTTTTTCAATATTCCTCTGGCTATGCGGGGTCTTTTCTGGTTCCCTACAAATTTTAGGATTATCTGTTCCATTTCTTTGAAAAAAGGGGATGGTATTTTGATGGGGATTGCATTAAATGTGTAGATTGCTCTAGGTAGCATTGACATCTTCACAATATTTGTTCTTCCAATCCATGAGCATGGAACGTTTTTCCATTTCTTTGTGTCTTCCTCAGTTTCTTTCATGAGTATTTTATAGTTTTCTGAGTACAGATCCTTTGTCTCTTTGGTTAGATTTATTCTTAGGTATCTTATGGTTTTGGGTGCAATTGTAAATGGGTTCGACTCCTTGATTTCTCTTTCTTCTGTCTTGTTGTTGGTGTATAGAAATGCCACTGATTTCTGTGCATTGACTTTATATCCTGTCACTTTGCTGAATTCCTGTATGAGTTCTAGCGGTTTTGGGTGGAGTCTTTGGGTTTTTCACATAAAGTATCATATCATCTGCAAAGAGTGAGAGTTTGACTTCTTCTTTGCCGATTTGGACGCCTTTTATTTCTTTTTGTTGTCTGATTGCTGAGGCTAGGACTTCTAGTACTATGTTGAATAGCAGTGGTGATAGTGGACATCCCTGCCGTGTTCCTGACCTTAGGGGGAAAGCTCTCAGTTTTTCCCCATTGAGAATGATATTTGCTGTGGGTTTCTCATAGATGGCTTTTATGATATTGAGGTATGTACCCTCTATCTCTACACTCTGAAGAGTTTTAATCAAGAAAGGATGCTGTACTTTGTCAAATGCTTTCTCTGCATCTATTGAGAGGATCATATGGTTCTTGTTCTTTCTTTTATTAATGTATTGTATCACACTGATTGATTTGCGGATGTTGAACCAAACTTGCAGCCCAGGAATAAATCCCACTTGGTCGTGGTGAATAATCCTTTTAATGTACTGTTGGATCCTATTGGCTAGTATTTTGGTGAGAATGTTTGCATCCATGTTCATCAAGGATATTGGTCTGTAATTCTCTCTTTTTTTTTTTAAGATTTTATTTATTTATTTGACAGAAAGAGAGCACACAAGCAAGAGGAGAGGGGGAGAAGCCGGCAGAGGGAGAGGGAGAAGCAGGCTCCCTGCTGAGCAAGGAGCCCGACACAGGGCTCGATCCCAGGACCCTGGGATTATGACCTGCGCCAAAGGCAGATGCTTAATCAACTGAGCCACCCAGGTGCCCCTGTAATTCTCCTTTTTGATGAGGTCTTTGTCAGGTTTTGGGATCAAGGTAATGCTGGCCTCATAGAATAAGTTTGGAAATTTTCCTTCCATTTCTGTTTTTTGGAACAGTTTCAGAAGAATAGGTATTAATTCTTTAAGTGTTTGGTAAAATTCCCCTGGGAAGCCATCTCACCCTGGGCTCTTTTTGTTGGGAGATTTTTGATTACTGTTTCAATTTCCTTAGTGGTTATGGTCTGTTCAGGTTTTCTATTTCTTCCTGGTTCAGTTTTGGTAGTTTATATGTCTCTGGGAATGCATCCATTTCTTCCAGATGCCTGATTTGTTGGCATATAGTTGCTCATAATATGTTCTTATAAGTGTTTGTATTTCTTTGGTGTTGGTTGTGATCTCTCCTCTTTCATTCATGATTTTATTTATTTGGGTCATTTCTCTTTTCTTTTTGATAAGTCTGGCCAGGGGTTTATGAATCTTACTAATTCTTTCAAAGAACCAGCTCCTAGTTTCGTTAATCTGTTCTACTGTTCTTTTGGTTTCTATTTCATTGATTTCTGTTCCAATCTTTATTATTTCTCTTCTCCTGCTGGGTTTAGGCTTTATTTGCTGTTCTTTCTCCAGCTCCTTTAGGTGTAGGGTTAGGTTGTGTATTTGAGACCTTTCTTGTTTCTTGAGAAAGGCTTGTATTGCTATCTACTTTTCTCTTAGGACCACCTTTACTGCATCCCAAAGATTTTGACGAGTTGTGTTTTCATTTTCATTTGTTTCCATGAATTTTTTAAATTCTTTAATTTCCAGGTTGACATATTCGTTCTTTAGTTTGAAGTTCTTTCTGCCTTTCCTCTTGTGATTAAGGTCTAGTTTCAAAGCACTGTGGTCTGAAAATATGCAGGGAATGATCCCAATCTTTTGGTACCGGTTGAGACCTGATTTGTGACCTAGGATATGATCTATTCTGGAGAATGTTCCATGGGCACTAGAGAAGAATGTGTATTTTGTTGCTTTGGGATGGAATGTTCTGAATATATCTGTGAAGTCCATTTGGTCCAGTGTGTCCTTTAAAGTCTTTATTTCCTTGTTGATCTTTTGCTTAGATGGTTTGTCCATTTCAGTGAGGGGGGGGGTGTTAAAGTCCCCTACTGTTATTGTATTGTTGTCAATGTGTTTCTTTGGTTTTGTTATTAATTGGCTTATATAATTGGCTGCTCCCATGTTAGGGGCATAGATATTTACAATTGTTAGATCTTCTTGTTGGATAGACCCTTTAAGTAGGATATAGTGTCCTTTCTCATCTCTTATTACAGTCTTTGGTTTAAAATCTAATGGATATAAAGATTGCCACCGCAGCTTTCTTTTGATGTCCATTAGCATGGTATATGGGTTTTCCACCCCCTCACTTTCAATCTGGAGGTGTCTTTGGGTCTAAAATGAGTCTCTTGCAGGCAGCATATCAATGGGTCTTGTTTTTTAATCCAATCTGGTTGTCTGCGTCTTTTGATTGGGGCATTTAGCCCATTTACATTCAGGGTAACTATTGAAAGATATGAATTTAGTGCCATTGTATTACCTGTAAGGTGACCGTTACTGTCTATTATCTCTATTCCTTTCTGGTCTATGTTACTTTTAGGCTCTCTCTTTGCTTAGAGGACCCCTTTCAATATTTCCTGTAGTGCTGGTTTGGTGTTTGCAGTTTTTTTTAGTTTTGTTTGTCCTGGCAGCTTTTTATCTCTCCTTCTATTTTCAGTGACAGCCTAGCTGGATATAGTGTTCTTGGCTGCATATTTTTCTCATTTAGTGCTCTGAATATATCATGGCAGTCCTTTCTGGCCTGCCAGGTCTCTGTGGATAGGTTTGCTGTCAATCTAATGTTTCTACTGTTGTAGTTTACAGATCTCTTGTCCTGAAATGCTTTCAGGATTTTCTCTTTGTCTCTGAGACTTGTAAGTTTTACTATTAGATGTCAGGGTGTTGACCTATTTTTATTGATTTTGAGGGGGGTTCTCTGCGCCTCCTGGATTTTGATGCCTGTTTCCTTCCCCAAATTAGGGAACTTCTCTGCTATAATTTACTCCAATATACCTTCTGCCCCTCTCTCTCTTTCTTCTTCTTCTGGGATCCCAATTATTCTAATATTGCTTTGCCTTATGGTATCACTTATCTCTCGAATTCTGCCCTCGTGATCCAGTAGTTATTTCTTTTTCTCACCTTCTTTATTCTCCATCATTTGGTCTTCTGTATCACTGATTCTCTCTTCTGCCTCATTTATCCTAGCAGTTTGAGCCTCCATTTTTGATTGCTCCTCATTAATAGCCTTTTTGATTTTGACTTTGTTAGATTTTAGTTCTTTTATTTCTCCAGAAAGGGTTTCTCTAGTATCTTCCATGTTTTTTTTTCAAGCCAGCTAGTATCTTTATAATCATCATTCTGAACCCTAGTTCTGAAATCTTACTAATGTCTGTATTGATTAGGTCCCTGGCAGTTGGTACTGCCTCTTGTTCTTTTTTCTGAGGTGAGCTTTTCTGTCTTGTCATTTTGTCCAGAGGAGGATCGATAAATTAGAGAAAAAAATGCTAAAGGGGTAACAACGACCAAGAAAAATATGCACTAAACAAATCAGAAGAGACCTGAAACCGGGGGGGTGGGGGGGAGGAGGAAAGAAAGGGAAAGAAAGAAAAAAAAAGAATATGATCAGGCTGGTGAATAGATCAGAGCCACACACTAGAATTTGGGCATATTTTGGTCTGTTAGAAGAAACTGCCTCCCAAAATTTTAAAGAAAGAAAAACTTATATATGTACAAAAATAAGGGTAAATACGATGAAGGAATGGAATATGACTGTAAAGATGGAAATTATAAAAGACTTATAAAAGGAATTGATAAGATAAAAAGTTGGTTGAAAAAAGAAAGAGGAGGATTAAAAAAAATAAAAGGGAGAGAATGTGATCAGGCAGGAGACTAGAACAAAGCCATACACTAGAGATTTAGGGTGTATTTTGGTCTGTTAGAAAAAACTGTATCCCCAAATTTTAAAGAGAGAAAAACTTATATATATACAAAAACTAATGTTAACTACAATTAAGGGATTGAATATGACTCTAAAAATGAAAATTAAAAAGATGAAAAAAAGGGATTGATAAGATAAGATGTTGGTTGAAAAAGGGAATAAGAAAAATTAAAAAAAATGGAAAAAGAAAACAATTAAGAAAATTTTAAAAATTAACTTTGAAAGACTAAAGAATCATGAGGAAAAAAAGCCACGAATTCTATGTGCTGTATTTCCCTAGTGCTGGAGTTCTGCCATTCTCATTGATCAGTAAACTTGGTCTTGGCTGGCTGTTCTTGCTGATCTTCTGGGGGAGGGGCCTGTTGCAGTGATTCTCAAGTGTCTTTGCCCGAGGCGGAATTTCACTGCCCTAGCCAGGGGCCAGGGTAAGTAATCTGCTTGTGCTTGCTCTCTGTAGCTTTTGTTCCCTGAAAGCTTTCCATACAACTTTGGAAGATGAGAATGAAAATGGCGGCCTCCCAATCTCCACCCCGGAGGAGTAGAGAGCTCAGGGCCCTGCTCCTCAGTGAGCCCTCAGAGAAAAGTGGTCAATCACTCCTGTCTCCCTGGTCTCTGGCTGCACTCTGTCCTCACCTGGCCTGTGACCGAGCATTTCTATCTCTGGCGCCCGACCCCATCTGGAGTCTCCAAACCCAGCAGATTTCTGCAGTGCGCTCCCATGCTGCTCCTCCTGGGGGAAGGAAAGGGAGTCTCCCCACATCTGCTGCTTGTTGGGGCCCTGCTGGAAGAGCAGTGGCCTGACTGTGCCACAGATCACAATTTATGGCAACCCTGAGCTGAGAGCCCACTCCTCGGCTCCGTCTCTGCAGCAGGCTTCCCCGCTCTAATACCTGGGAGCTCTGCCACACTCAGGTACCCCCGGTCTTTCTGTGACCCAGAGGGTCCTGAGACCATGCTGTCCTAGTGAGGGTTCAACCCCCTGCTTAGCCACTGGAGTGACATCCCTCAGTGGAGCAGAATTCTAAAAATTCTGATTTTATGCTCTGCTGTTTCATCACTTGCCAGTAGTGGCTGACGGAGGCTCCCTCCCCCTGCAGTCTATCTTCCCAAATATCACCATGGATTCACTACTCCTCATGTCCTACCTTCCAGAAAGTGGTCGTTTTTTTGTTCAGAGAGTTGCTGGTATGCTTTTCTTTGATCTCCTGTTGAATTTGTAGGTGTTCAGAATGGTTTGATACCTATCTAGTTGAATTCCTGGAACCAGATGAAATTTAGGTCTCCTACTCCTCCACCATCTTGCTCCTCCTCTAAAATCTTCCGCACCTCCCTCACCTCAAAGGTCCTGCATCTCGTCCTCAGGTCCATCCCCAAAATGAAGAATTCTTTCTCTTGGTGCAACTCTACTTGATTGCAGTTCCAAGATCTCTAGGCTGGATTCAGTGTGCTAAACTTCAAGAGGCCTAGTTGCTAATCATTCATTTACTCATTCATTTATCCAGTCAGCCAATCAACCACCAAACATTTATTTAATAATTATTTTGTTTTGGTATTGGGGATAGGCTCTGACTTCAAGGAACTGATAGACTCAGATAAGGTAATAATACTTCTATCAGTCCATGTGTATTTTCAATTTTCCTAATATCATTTTGGATATTTGTCTCCTAGGAGAGTACTTATTATGGAGTTAATTGCAAGATACCCTAATTGTCTCTTGATTTTGGAATTTTAAGACTTTGCCTAATGAATTAGAATGTTGAGGGACCTTAGTGCTTTTGTGATTCCAGAATTTATATTCTAGATTCAGAGGACTTTCTCATTATATTTGAAAGTAAGGCATTAATTGAAGCCATCAGAGGGGAGCATCTCATATTTAGACTGCCTGTGACTGGCTCTAGCTTAGGGATAGACTATCTCCTTAAATGGCTTTAAAAAAACAGGTTAAAAAAGTATGTACTGCATAGAATTTATTTTTTCAGTTTAGGTTCCTACATAGTTATTTGTTTTAGGCTCCCTTTGTTTTGGCCAACTAAGATGAGAATTAAAAAAAGAATTAACACATTATCTAGAATCAATTTTAAATTGCAGGGCAGAAAAGGCCATTTTTTCATTATCTTCTATAGTCAAATTTCTTCCTTGATGTTTTGAAGGAAAATCTGAGTAGGAATATAGCCATACAAGTATAAGAACATGTGTTTTGGTCTAGTTTCTAGAAAGTGTATGTTACAAGGACACCATGAAAAAGACTAATTGACCTAGAAACTGATAAATATGTCAGTGTGATCCTCTTATTGACCATAAGGCTAGAGTCAGACCATACACTCACTGGGAGTCAGGGGCTTCCTATTGCAAGTCTGCATTAAGTTTGGGCAGGAAAAAAGAACAAAGCAGAGGCTGGCCCTAATCTGGAAGAGGAAGAAGGAAAGTGTTCCTTCTTGTTTTCTCTAAATGAGGTTGAAAGTCATTTGGTCCAACTGTGAGGTTCTGAAAGGCTTTGGTGGAAGGGAATGATCCTCCCTTGGCCAGATGAGGCAGATCTGGAGTGAGGCAGGAAGCTTGTCTTTGAGACCTTATGCAGGGTCTGGCCTGTCAAAGAGGGGAGGTAAAACTGAGCTCATTGGTGTCAACAAGATTTCAATAAAGCTCTACTCCACCAGTGTTAACATAACTTAGTTATTTACTTCAGGAAACCTTTGCCTGGGAAGATAACACCAATAAATAAGCTGACTGTTTGCTTCAGGAAATTCCCACTGATCAGTTTATCAGAGCCAGCAGTCTGCTCACCTAGGCAAATAGTTTGCTTTATCAAACAATAATTTACTTATCAAGATTCACTTTCAGACCCTCACCTCTGCATTCACCATTCCTAAACTGTTATGCCACAGACTGCTCAATCCTAGTCAATCCCCCATTCCCCCCCAAAAAGACAGGCCTTAAACGTCTTGAGCCCAGACCCTAAAACCCTATAAATACACTACCTTTGATTTCCTCCTCCTAAGACACTGATGAGCCTCTGTCAGGATGGTATTTTTCCTTACCTCTGAACTTGAATCAACTTGGTTTTGGTTTGTTACCAGTCTGTTGATGTTTTGGGGAGTTCAACAGGGCCTTTTGCCTGTCCTTGCTCTGGATAGGACCGAAGGACCAGGGCGTCCCCTCAGATAAAGCTGGGAGCAGTGGCAGTAAGTGGCAGAGGATGGCCATGTCATGTGCTTATTGACATCTGGCAGGTCATGGAGAGTAAGAGTCCAATGACAAAGATAGCAGAAGAGGAGAATCAGTAGGGGCCTTGTCCCTGAGTACACGGCCAGCAGCATCCTGAAGGTTGTTTAGAGATGGGGTATGGGTAGTAGCCGATTTCTGGTGATTAAGAAAGGACTTTGGTGTAAAAGTTTGGGTGTACAAAAGCAAGTGTGATCTCATTTTGTAGTCAATTGTAGGCCAATGAGGCCAGGGACATATTGGTTATATAAAATCATTGGGTTATGATTGGAGCATTTTCTTCCCTATATAAATTATGACTTACATTTCTTTCATTTAATGCAAAATGAAAATCTTTCACCATGGGGTCATTCAGACTGCACTAGAAATCAGAGTACATATACAATATTTGAAAAAAAGAAGATCTGTAAATTGCATTTAGGCATTTTTATTTGCTTGGTAGAAAATTAAATCCAATATGCACAAATTGACTGGACCCTGCTTGCAATAAGCAAATTTTTTAAACACAGAAGCAGTAATAGGCAATATGGTAATAAAAAGTCCCAAAGTATCTCTTTCTTCATACTTATCAGTAAGTATTAAAAGCCAGAATCAAAACAAAACTTGAAATATTCACAGTGAAACTATATTTTAAATTAAGCAAGTCATGATTTTCACATCAGCATTAAGATTATTGGATCACTTGCTACCAAACTCCATCCTCTGTAGACTTTGATGGTTAAAGCTCAAGTTTTGCAGAAGGCTAGGGATTTATTTGAAGCCTTCAGGTTACCTTGTTTCCAAGGCATGGCCTTTTATTATTGATCATAGACATAGGTTGGATAAAGGACAAATTTTCATGATTTGGTAACAAGTGTTTAATTCAAAATGATAGATGGTTTTCTCATCCCTGTTTTCTCTCTGGGTTAGTTCTGGGCTTGAGCTAGTTGACAGATAAATAAATCACATGCTCTGGGTTTCCAGTCATTTGCTGTAATAAATGAGTTAGGGGAAAAACACAGTCAAAGGTAAGAAGACTTATCTCATGTCAGGGTGCCATAAATTACTAAGTACATGGGATCCAAAGTTCTCCTCCCAGCTGGAGACTTCCCTGGTCTTACTCAGCCTTCCCAGATCCCCGCCCTTCCTCCCTCCCTGTCCTCCTCCCCACCAGGCCTCCTCTAACAACACACTGTCTTCTTGCTTACACTTTAACAACAACAGACTGCAGGCTTTATTATTGTTTCTTTCTTTCTGTAGACACTTTTTGATTAACCCTATTTTTTTCACTAAACTGTGTTTAACAAAAATATCCTGGCTAAAGGAGGAAAAGAGAAATGTGTTTCAGGATTTAATTCTGATCCTCTCTTTCATCTCAACTATTTTTATTTATTTATTTATTTATTTATTTATTTATTTATTTATTTATTTAATTATTTATTTAAAGAATTTATTTCTTTATCTGACAGAGAGAGACACAGCGAGAGAGGGAACACAAGCAGGGGGAGCGGGAGAGGAAGAAGCAGGCTTCCCGCTGAGCAGGGAGCCCAATGCGGGGCTCCATCCCAGGACACTGGGATCATGACTTGAGCCGAAGGCAGACACTTAACAACTGAGCCACTCAGGCGCCCCTCATCTCAACAATTTAAAAGCCTGCTGTAAAAGTTCTCAGCAGGCCTGGTACGGGAAACATTCCTCTTGATTTTCCCTCCTCTTTGTTTCTTAGCTGTGGCAACCTTCCCATTGGTTTTCTTGATATTACTGGTGCATTTCTTTCTTGGCCATAGAAAACCCTGGTATAGTTAAATCCTTCTTTCAATTTCATAGGAGGACTTTTTTGGGGGCAAGAATCCTAGGGGGACAGGGATATTCAGGGAGAAGGAGCTCACCATTGCAAACTTAGTAATGGTCTTGCTTTCTTCCTAATTAGCAGTCCCATGGGGGCAAAATTAATCTTTGGTCATACCCTCCGACAACATGTCAGAGACTTCAGATATCAGCAGGAGGTTAGGTAGTAGTTATCCTGCCATGGATACTGACATTGACTGATAACAATATAGATATTGAGGAATATTTGGACTAGAAGGTGTTTATTTGGGTATGCAAATAAAAACAATACTCTTGAAGCATAACTCAGGGCGATTCTGGCAAAAGTTGGGATATTTTTACTGAGTATTAGGGAACTCATGTTCCAAATTCAAAGGAAACGAATATGAGCACTTATTGAAATAAGAAGGTAGTGAGATGTACACCAAGGAAGTGACTATTGCAAGAGATGATTGAGATCTGTTGGACAGTAAACTTAAATGTTGAGGTTTATGGGATAGGTGCTGTTGAGTATGGGTTCCTCCAAAAAATGTAGAGCATGAGGCAGGACCTGTGGAAGTTGTTTATTTTGGGAAGTGATCCCAAGGAATTAGAGCATGGGGCTTGGAAGTGCAGAACAGAGAAGTAAAGCCAAACCAAGAGTATGTAATTAAACTGGTTACTGCTAGGCACAAACTGAACTCTATTGGGAAGATTCTGTAGGAATCTCAAAAAATGGGTCTCAGGATTATCCACTGAGACGTGGAAGATGGAATCATTTACCTCCCTGCTTCTGTTCCACATTGGATGAGGGTTTCCCTAGATCAGTTATTCTCAAAGTGTGGTTCTGGGACCAGCAGCATCAGTATCACTTGAGAACCTGTTAGAAATGCAGTTTCTTTGGACCCACTCCAGACCTGCTGCATCAGAAACTGGGGGGGAGGGGGCAAGATCAGTTCTTGGTTTTTCACCCTTCAGGTGACTCTGATGCATCTACTCACTCTCCACCTTTAATGTCCACTGGAATCATCTGGAAAGCTTGTGCAACCACACATTGCTGACCCTACCCTGGAGTTTCTGATTCAGTAGGTCTGGGATAGGGCTGGAAAATTTGGGTTTCTAGAAAGTTCTAAAGTGATGCTGGGGCTATTGTCCAGGGTCCATACTTTGAGAACCACTTCCCTAGAGGTGTTAACTCTCCTGAATTTTCAAATATCACTTGGTGAGCTCCTGGCAGGCATCCAACATAGCTAAGCTGAGCAGAAGGAGTACTGTCAGGTGTTACCTGCCTACAGCTGCAGAAATGACCTCAGTAAAGTGAGGGCATAAAAGATGGCTGGCTTTTGTTGTTGTTTGTTTAACTAAAAATGATTTGTGGTATATGAAGGAAGAAAATGGTATTTGCCCTAACTATCCACTCTGGGGAAATTCACAGGAGTGACTTAATTTTTATACCAGAGATATTGTTTCTTCTTTGGCATGTTCTATTGTGTTCTAAACAGCCTTTCTAGTGCTGTGTAAGATTTGTACATCGGCATCTGTGCTAGAGAGATGATTTGTATAACCTGTTATACACCATGGTCACCATGGCCCTTTGCCATTCCTGCCCCACACTATGGACACTAAGAAAATTCCTAAGGTGAGTGAGTCTAGGGCAAGGCAATATCACAGACCTGGCTGCAGTGGAAACCTAACCCAACATTAGTGGTCTGAAAGTTCTGAGTATTAGTATTATTTGCTGCAAGTGATTCTCAAACTTTACTCTGCAAAAACTATCACCTGGAGAACTTGTCAAAGATGCAAATTCTCAGTTTGCCCCCATTCCCTGAAAATTTCATTCAGTAGGTTTGTGTTGGTGCCCAAGAATCTACTTTTTTTTTTTTAAGACAGAGCAAAGAGAGAGTTTTCCTCTGTCTTAAAACAACATACTTAAAACACCAGAGGTGGGGGAGGGGAGGAGCAGAGGGAGAGGGGCTTAACCAACTGAGCCACCTAGGAGCCCCCAAGAATCTATACTTTTAAGCAAGGTTCCTAGGAATTGTTGGTGTGGGCGCTCTAAGAATTTGATAAATACTATATTAGAGCTCCTGGCACTTGCTTTAGGAATAGTGTGGGACCACTTAATGGAAGGCTCTGAATTTAGAACTAATTTGGGATATAACAATATAGTTTCTGGTGTTTGCATCAGGATCTAGGAGGGACCCTGATTTATATTTACCTAAAGGAGCTCAGAAAACCAAAGCAAAGTGAACTTATTATACTTAATGTATAAAGAGCTTGAGCAAGTAATTTATATGAGCAAAATAATTCATAAATTTAAAGAGCCAATAAAAATATGAAACTTTTTTAACTTCTAGAAACAAAGAATGAGACAGTGTTGAAATGCCATATTCTATTTTTCAAATTTACCGAGGTAAATGTTTGTCTACCCACTTAGAGCAAAGAAGGTGGGAAAAAAGACATTCTTATGAGTATGAATTAATTCAATCTTTCTTGAGAGCAATTTGGCATTGTGTATCAAAAATCATGCAAAGGTACACCTCATTCAACCAAGCAATTCTACGTATGGGAGTATGTTATAAGGAAATATCAGAGATTCATAAACAGATTTATTTGCATAAGTAAAGTTGCAATGTTATATATAATAGTGAAAAATTTGAAATACTCTAAAGGTCCAACAATGTGAGGAAATGGTTAAATGAATAATGGCATATTCATAGGTTACTTTGGGAAAAGTTCATGATCTTTTAAGTGAGAAAAAAAAACAGGTTACAATATAGTTGTGTAGTATTATCCTAATTATAAAAATATACCAAATATTGATAGTATATGTCTCTGGGTGATAGGGATTATGGGTGATTTAAATTTCTTCTTGGGCTTTTATGTATATTTTTTAAAAAATTATTTCTAATTATTAAAAAAGATTTACAATGGAAAAATTATATATTTTCAATAATACACTATTTTCAGTAACATTTCCTTTTTTTTTTTTTTAAGATTTTATTTATTTATTTGACAGAGACACAGTGAGAGAGGGAACACAAGCAGGGGGAGTGGGAGAGGGAGAAGCAGGCTTCCTGCTGAGCAGGGAGCCCGATGTGGGGCTCCATCCCAGGACCCCAAGATCATGACCCCAGCCGAAGGCAGATGCTCAATGACTGAGCCACCCAGGCGCCCCAACTTATTTCTATTTGAATTGTTTTTCTTTTCTCTGTGAATGCTCTCCCTTGGTGACTTCAACCAGTCTCAGCTTTAACACCATCTCTAAAAATGATACTCTCAAGTCCTATCTGCAGTATAGACGTCTCTTCTACCTCCAAATTTGTACATCTATCTGCTTGATTTTCCCCTGAACATTTAACAAGCATCTCCCAATCAGCATTCCCGCCTGAGCGAGTGCTTTCTTCTTCCCTAGTCCTCCTCATATCAACAGATGGGACTTCTATGCTCAGGCCTGGAATTTTGGAGGGGTTTGTGACACCTCTGTTTCTTTCACTTACCATATAGGATCTGCCAGAAAATTATATTGGCTTTAACTTTAAAATATATCCAGAATGTGACCATTTTCACAAACTCCACTGTTGCCATCTTGGAAAAAATGCTGTCTTCTCTTAGCTGGATCACCACTGTAGCCACCTTTTGTGGTCTCTCTGGTTCCACCTTTGCCTTCATTAGTCTGCTCTCAATACATCCACCCAAGTGATCCTGTTGAAACATGAGACAGGTAATGTCATTCTTCTCCTTGAATCCCTGCTCTATTTATTTTACTTGGAGTAAAAGCCAAGGTCCTTAGGATATAGACTACAAGGCCCTACATGAATTAACCACTCCACCCCACTCCCTTTGGACCCCACCTCCTATTGCTCTTCCTTGTGTTCACTCTGATCAAGTCACCTGTAGCTCCTTTAATGGTTCTCAAACAGGCCAGGTACATGTCCCCCTGCTGCCATAGTCTTTGTATTTGCTTTATATCTGCCTGGAAAGCACTTGCTCCATGTACCCAAGAGGCTTACCAAGAAACCTCACCTGCCTACTGGTTTTAAAGCGGTAAGTCCTCTCCTTTGTACTTTCTATTCCTTTCACATGATTTACCTTTCTTATATTTTAGAGATTTTCTTCTATCTCACTCCTCTGCTACCTGAATGTAAAGTTCACGAGGGCCTAGATTTTTACTGCCTAGCAGAGTGCCTGACTAATTTCTTCTTACTTGACATCTAGGTTATAATAATAATAATAATAAATAATTTACCCCTCTTTCCCCCCAAATCCCTCACTTCTTTTTGGGCAAAATATAATTTACACCAAAAATGTGCTAATTTTTTTTTAAAGACTTTATTTATTTGTCAGAGAGAGAGAGCGAGCACAAGCAGGGGAAATGGCAGGCAGAGGGAGAAGCAGCCTCCCCGCTAAGCAGGGAGCCCAATGCAGGACTCGATCCCAGTACCCTGGGATCATGACCTGAGCTGAAGGCAGAAGCTTAACCGACTGAGCCACCCAGGTGTCCCTGTGCAGTAATTTATATTATTTTAAAATTACCACATGTATGGCTTACCATATATTTATCATATTTAGCTGGTAAAGTTTTAAATGAGATACTGTGATTTCTGACATGCAGAGAAATAGCCACTCACTTGTTTTAATTTTTAGTAAGAACACAGACCTTGAGAGTGAGGAGTCATGATCTCTTTGACCTTTTGTGTCTTAAGCAGCAGGTATCAGGGATAACTGTAGTGGAACAGTTAATATTTAGAAAGATAAAGTCTTATTGATTGCAAATAATGAAAACATTGGCCATTAACTATGTTTGGATGTATCTATTTATGTGTATTTAGGAATTCAAATTAAATGTTGTTTAGGTCATTGATTCTGAAATTGGTTTATCTACAAAGCAGAAACCTCTGTGTCATATCATAAGAAAAGAATGTGTATACCTTCACACTCCTTCCCGCTGTGGTCTATCCAGATATTCTTGAACAGTCTTGACAATAGATCTGTGACTGACCCCTGACTCAAAAGACCACATGTAACTGCTAGAAACAAAATATAGCTATTGTCATAATGTGTTTCATCAATGGGGACTAGTTTGAACATTCTTTTCTATAACTGGTTCTTCTGGTTTAATTTTTGTCTGTTTTGAAAGGATGAAACAATTTAAATATTCTGAGTTCTCAATCAGAAAAAACACTGGTCGCTATGTTCATTAAATGGTTGTGGTGGTTAATTTAATGTGTCAACTTGACTGGGCTATGGGATGCTTAGATATTTGCTCAAACATTATTGTGGGTTTCTTATGAGGGTGATTTTGGATGAGACTAACATTTATTTTTTATTTTTTTAAGATTTATTTATTTATTTATTTTTGCTGGGGGAGGGGGAGAGAGAGCGAGAGCGAGCATGAGCAGGGGGAGGGGCAGAGGGAGAAGCAGACTCCCCACTGAGCAGCGAGCCTGATGTGGGGCTTGATCCCATCACCCCAGTACCATGACCTGAGCCAAAGGCAGATGCTTAACCAACTGAGCCACCCAGGCGCCCAAGGAGACTAACATTTAAATTTGTAGACTGAAGAAAGCAGGTTGTACTTCCTAATGTGGGTGGGCCTCATCCAATCAGTTGAAGACCTGAATAGAACCAAAAGGCTGACCCTCCTCCAAGGAAGAGAGAATTCTTTCTGTCTGATGGACTTTGAACTGGGACATTGGCTTTTTTTTTTTTTTCCTGCCTTCAGACTTGAACTGGGACGTCAGCTTTTTCTGGGTCTTGAGCCTGCCAACTTTTGGACTGGAACTACATTACTGGCCCTCCTGGGTCTCTAGTTTGCTGACTTACCCTGTAGATCTTGGGACTTGCCAGTCTCCATAAATAATCATGTGAGCCAATTCTGTATAATAAATCTACATCTGTGTCTGTATCTGTATCTCTACCTCCATATGTATACACATGTACTGTTGCTTCTGTTTCTGTGGAGAACCCTGATGAATACAATGAAAAATCAGAATTTCTGTTATGGGTTAGAGTAGACAGAAAAATTTTTCCTCTTGGATGAAGTAGCAGTGGTGATAACAATACTTGGATGATTTTATCTTTAAGTGTTAATATACCTTCTCCTTGGGTATTTCGGCAGACATGATTAGTGCTTCACCCATACTTCTTCAGCACCACCGGGGTTTTCTCTTGCTGTAGGAATGTTCTTGGTCTGTTTGGACAGGCTAGAGTGGCAGGGTATTAACCTCAGGTGTCACCCTGAAGCTGTGGCAAAAGTAGTTGATGGGTAAATTTCCCAGTTTCCTCATCCTTCCAGTGGGACAACCCTGAAGCATCTTCTATGTTGTTCTCCAGAGGTTCCCAGAAACACTGAGCCTGAGCTGCCTGCAGAGGTAGCCTACTCATTGGAATCTGGTGAATTTGCTTCTTCTCTTTCCCTGTCGTATTTCCTGGCTTCCTCCTTGTTCTTCTTGGGGCAGCCCTGAAAATAAACCATGAGCATTCAGATTCTTGACTTGGGCCTGCTTCTGAGGGAACACAACTTAAGGTGGGGACAATTTCAACTTCATAGGCAGATGTCAGAGATCTTTAATAAGAGTTACTTATAAACCACAGGACTGCATCCACCCTTAATTTATTAAACAACAACAAATCTTCACTGAATGCCTACTGTGTGCCTCCATAATACATAATTTTTTTAATAAGTTGATCATTGGTTTTGTCATGGAACAAAAAACCTCAGATGAAGGTCACAGAATAGTTTTGTTTTATATGCATTGCCTTTTACTTCCTGTCTACTAAATAATGACCCATGTAACTAATACATGTGTCATAGTGGAAAATGACTCTACCTATCTAGGAACTATTAGGTTCCAAGTATTTAAAGGTAAAGTATGTTTGGAAAACTACAAAAGTGTATGAACAATGGACTGGATCCAGTTTAATGGCTCTAAATCCTTGCTTTTGAATTGAATATCAGATTCCTTTTTTTTTTTAAAGATTTTATTTATTTATTTGACAGAGAGAGAGAAAGCACAAGTAGGCAGAGCGGCAGGCAGAGGGAGAGGGAGAAACAGGCTCTCCACTGAGCAGGGAGCTGGATGTGGGGCTTGATCCCAGGACCCCGGGATCATGACCTGAGCCGAAGGCAGACGCTTAACCAAAGAGCCACCCAGGTGCCCCGAATATTAGTTCTGTTTAAAGACATTTTGAACATCTTCACTGATTAATTTGAAATGCAAGAGCAAGTTGTAACCACATATTTTGTTAGTAAATTATGTGTAATTGATAACCCATTTTAGGATACCAATGACTTTGTTTTTGTTCAAAAGAGGCCTTAAATGGGCATGATAATGATAATAGTAATGATAGTAGTTAAAATTTGTTGAGGGTTTATTCTCTGCCAGGTACTGGGTCAGCTGTTTTCTGTATATTATTATTAATTCTTACAGAAGTTTGCAAGAAAGTTTTTTTTTTTCCTTTTACCTCCATTTTATAGATGATGAAACTGAGTACAGAGACACTGATTTCCCCAAAGTCATACAGCTGTTGTCAGAGTAGAAATTAAACCCACGTCATTCAGATTTGAAAGCCTGTGTTTATGTTACAGCATGGTAAAGAGATCCTCGTGCCCTGAATTGCCCATTCTCCATGTTGCGTGTGTTTCCTTTGGTATTAGTTCTGTTCTTCTCTACTGAAGGAAATTTATCTTTAAATCTATACTGTGCTGTTGACATTTTTCACATCACATCCCATAAAGAATCTACTGTTATTGTAAATTCTTACAACTCCTGATTTTTCTCTATAGCCTGTGCTCTCTGGAGAGTGAAAATCACTATGCTAATTGCTTTGTGGAGGAGTTTAATTGACGAATGGGTAGTTTTTAAAAATTGGTCTGGGCCATTTGCCAGGTGCACTTAAGTCTGTGTTAGTGCCTTACAGACTTGAGAATATGTGAGTTCTGCTTCCTGCAGGTGGCTGCTTATTACAACTTCAGGAAGGAGATGCTCTTAAACAATTTTATCACATAGTTCTCTCTTCAGAATCCTTTTGTGGTTCCTCATTGCCTTTTGAAGAAAATCTAAACACCTTAACAGGGTGTACAGAGACTGTTAGCTCTTCACCAAAACTTGTTGCCGTTTCTTCCTAAGACACAGTTGAACTACATTTTCCAGCTGCCTTTGTAATTAGAAGTGGCCATGTGACTGAGGTTCTAGGCAATAGAAGGAAAGCAAAAATGATGTATGTCATTTTGGGACAAGGTTGTTTAAAAGGGGCTGAGGCCCCTCCACATAATTTTTCTCATTGTGATTGCTACCTACAGAAGACAATGAAACCCCAAGGTAGGAGTTGCCAAGCTTTTTCCGGAACAGGACAGATAGTAAATGTTTTAGGCTTTGTGGGATGGTCTCTGTCAATACAAATCTTTTTTATTTTTATTTTTTATGACGCTTTAAAATTGTAAAAGCCGTTCTTAGCTAATGAAATGCAAAGCCAGATTGTGCCTATTCATTCACGTCTGCCCTTAAGATAATGAAACCACATGGTGCAAGGAGCCTAGGTCCTTCACTCACAATATGGAGAAGAGGTAATCACCAACCTAGAAACTTCTGCTAGAAACTGTTATATGGATGGAAAACAAGTATTTACTGTGTTTGAGCCATTAGTCACACTGAGGTTTATAAGCACAGGCTATTTTATTACAACTAACTTTCTAAGATTGAGCCCAAGTCTTTATCTCCACATCCATTTCCCCACTTTTTAAAAATGCTTCATGTTAGCCCAAATGAAATACTGTCTATTTCTTTATTACATACTCAAATTTCTCACTTTCATGCATTTACTTACATGATTTCCTTCTGGGTGTAAATTTGCTCCATCCTATCCTTATTCTTTGAAATCCTTCTTCTCCTTGAAAACCTGTCTCAAATGACACCTCCTCTAAGACGTCATCCCTTTAACTGGCAGAAATAGTGCTTTATTCTTTGGGTTTTCATATTTCATTTTAATTAACAGTTACTATGGCTTTCTGCCTAATTTTATAGTTGTTTGTGTACATGCTTTTATCTTCACTACCAGTGTCAGCTTTAAGAGGTCATCTTGGATAAACCTGCCATATAAAATTTGGCACACACATGTTCACTTCACTCAGGGGGTAGGATGTACAATCAAATCAAGTCTTAATGCAAAAATAGTGCAGAGTCAAAATATCCTTGATAAATCCCTTAACCAAGCAATAAAATGCACAGCTGAGTTTAGGGGCCATATGCACAAAAATATTTTAATTGGAAGATTATACACCTGAAATTAATGTAATATTGTGTGTCAACTATACTTCAAGGATAATAATAATAAAGATTAGAGGATCCTCCTAGCAAAGAGATGCTGAAATGTGGAGGAAAATGGGACCAGTTGTTCTCTCTGAAGCACATATGCTCCCTGAGTGGAATAGTAGGCAGGATAGCTGGCATTCTTTCTATAGGGTTTCCTGTTTCTTGCTGAATGTGTACATTGGAATTCACCAAATTCAGATATCCACAGTGGCAGGGCTCCAATAAATTTGTGACTTCATTCAATGTTTTAACTGTATATTTTCTTCTTGTAATAATCATTTTGGAAAGGAGTTACTATTTTGGCAACTTCCCTTAAGGAGGGGGAAGAAAGAGGCTGCTGGATTTGCCCTTGACTGAGAGTGGTATGCTGCAAGATAACTCTTGGATGATCTCCAGGGGAGAATGTCTCCTGGGCCCTGTGCCTGCCCCTTCTGGGGAAGACACTGATAAACAGAAAAGGAAAGAAAAAGCCAAATTCAAGCCAAGTGTTTCTGTATCTCTCTGAAGGTACAATGCAAATAACACTGAAACACAAAATACTTGTATGCATGTTCCTTTTGAAACAAACCTTTTCTCTTAAGGTCAGTTATTACTGTTCACCCAGATTGCTGTAGCAGTTGCCTAAGGTGGTATGAGAGTTGAAAGGGACCTGCCTTGGGGATCATCAGTTTCAAAACCCTTAATTTATTTATTTGATATGGGTGTTGTAGATAGGAAAGTTTGAGCTTCTCTAAAGTGATGGAATCATTAGCCCCAGAGATTGGGCGTTTTAGGAAGAGCTAAGGATACCTGAGAGTTGTTGACTGCTGGTCCTCAGACCAACCTTCTCAAGCCAGGTACAATTATTTCCCCATTTTCTAAGTTCCTAATACCCTAAATCAACACTGTCCAGTAGAACTTTCTACGGTGATGGAAATGTTCTGCATTTGTTCTGTTCATTACATAGCCAATAGTCACAGGCACTATTGAGCATTTAAATTGTGGCTGGTGCAAACTGAGATATCCACTGGATTTCAATGACTTAGTATAAAAAATGTCAAATACCTCATTAATAATTATTTTTATATTGGTTCTATGTTGAAATAATGTTTTAGATGTGTGGGATTAAATATAGCTTATTATTAAGACTAATTTTACTTGTTTCTTTTCATTTTTTAAAAATGTGGCTACTAGGGAATTTAAAATAACCTGTGTGACTTGTGTATATCTCTGTTGGACAGGATTGCTCTAGAAGATGCTGCTATTGATTGTACCAGTGTGAAAGTTTTATACTTTGTCTTCTTCTATTCTGAATGTCTTAGGACCAAATGTCAACAGAACAAGTCAGAAGCCGTTTGAACCTCAAAATAGAAATAATACTCTGGGAAATATGGGCTTGTATTTGTCCTCACTCAGGTGCTTCTAACAAATGTAATGCTACATCATTGTCCTTTAATACCACGCTATGACTGAGGTACAAGGAGGTTATGAAATTCTTGTAGGGCCATTCAACATGCTGTGTCCACAGCTGGGGCTATATATTTCCTTTACTTTTTACCTTGTTATCTTTACTGCTTCTGAGGTATGAATGTGTTAAGTCTCCAACTGATATTTGTATTTACATTTAATTCAGGAAATATTAATGGAGCTATTTTTTCCTTCAAATTTCATTAAAGTACATAACTTATTATGTTGGTGAGCCATTTAGATGTGCTGACAGAGGTGAATACAGATATCTGAATATTACTTTTCTCTGATAGAAGCACTTCTTAAGATGGATTCTTTGGGGCCATTGATTTTTCTGTTCCTTAAAATCTCAGTATTTAGTCTGGGATATTTATCTAATGAAGTGAAAAAAAATAGAAACTAACATAATTCAGAAAAGGAAGTTACTGAAAATGTATGTATATTTAAAAAAATGGAAGCCATACGTTTTGGGATCATCTCAGTTAAACAAGAAATAAAATGAAAGATCTTTTTTTGGATTAAGTTATTCTGAAAAATTTCTCTACTTTCCACTTCCCATTGAGAGTTTGGATGGAAAGTCATTCTAATCAACAAGGAATGGAATGCTTCTCCAATTTTCTTTTCAGTGTTATCCAAGGTATTTAGGTGGGTTCTTTTCTTTTGAAAGATCTCCTTTTCCTGACAACTTTGCCACCAGAAGTGGCCTCCCAGGACTACAAGAGATTGTCTGAATGTTGCAAATAAAAATCCAAATTCTTGGATCATGTCTGTGGATATAGGAAGTGCCTTTGGGAAGAGCACAGTTGGCTGTTTTACCCATTATTCTCAGTGGGGAATAGCAGAATCAGGGCTTGTCTTGAGAGCTGGTTGTGTGCAGAGTGAGACGAGTGCTTATTGCTAGTAGGTATTTGTAAAGCACCTTACTCATACCTTTCATGGTTTTTTTTTTTTTCTCTTTATAATCTGAAAAAGATAGTGGAGTTAATAGTGCTGGGCTAGAATAAACAGTAAATTTGCACAGGATTTCCTAATATTCGGGTCTGGCACATAGTAAACAATGTTAAATGCTAGTTTTAGTTTTCTATTCTCTCCCCACTTGGTGGGAGTAGAAAGTATTTAACCCACTTCTGTGACCTTGAAATCTGTGTCTCATCTGCCCCATCACTCATCTTTCATCACAGAATGTGGTTTTTATTATTTTTAAGCTATTTTTGCCTTGATGTGTTCCTGTGCTCTTGCAAGCTTCAGGAAACCCTGTTGGAATGACAAAAGTATAGCTCAGTACCAGTGAATTGCAGTGAAACAAATGGCAAAGTGTCAATGTTTTCTTGCTGGGAAAATATGCTTATTTAAAGTTACCCATGCCCAATGAATACGGTATGAGTACATAGGACAAAGAGATTCTTTCGGCCAAGACCTATATTCACTGTGATATATTAGTTGGTCCCACTATGGGCAAGCCAGTATTTCCAGATCTGTGATTGAGTCAGAACATGACAGTATGAAAGATTCAATCTTTAGTTATATCCTTTAAACCGGATGTCCTCAAACTTCATACGTCAGAATCATCTGAAGAGCTTTAAAAGATACAGAGTTTTTGTCAGCTACCTGAGGATTCTAAAATGGGTTGGTGTGCAGTCTGGGAACACACACACACTGTGTGATTCTGGTAAACTAAGGGCATTTCCTAAAATCATGACATGTGCCATTACAGATTTAAAGCTCTCTTGCTATATTCATAGACATTAGAGCAATGCCTTTCCTTTCTACACTATTTGAATACATAACACATTATTATTTTGATTATTTATAGAATTCTTACTTCTTATTCAGACAACTAAATTCTTTTTAAAAGATAGACTTTTGTGAATTTTTTTTTCATTTTTTAGAGAGGTGTGGAGGTTTTTTTTTTTTTTTCAGGGTTTCTTCCTGTTTATGTAAAGTTCCTCATGTTAATCATCTTTGATCTTGCCCTCCTAATTGCTTAGCTGGTCATGGGGTCTCTGAACTTTTTCTTTGGGCTAATATGAGTCTTACTATAGCCGTGACTATATGATATACATATTTCATCAAGAGAAACAGGCCACCAGTTAATTAGGTGTTTCTTTTTACCTGCTGTGAAACCCAAAGACCAGATTTCTTGCTTTTTTTGAAGTGTTCAGGTTCTCCTGCTTTGGGGAAAGGGGAGATAAATGAGGGCTAAGTATCACTTAACATGGATTTACTCTGAAGTGGCTTTTCATGAAACGGCTGTTATTCTACAACTGTATATCACAGTGCAGCAGCTTCATATTTTAAATCCGTTTTACTGGAAGCATTTTCAGTTTTCTCCTATTTCTCAATCAAGAATGATATTTGTCAAGCATAGAAGTGAAGCTGTCCAGGTCCCAAATCACTTTAGAAAGAACAACATGAAATGACATTTTTCAAGTGTTAGATGTGCAGCTCAAAAGAGAAAGGCAAAGTCACTTGGGAGAAGATAGTGGGAGAAGAGCAAATAGAATATTTTCCTGGAGGAAGAAACTGACTCTGTAATTGAGGAACTCTCCCAATGAAACTATGGCTTCAAGCAAGATAAAACGAAACAAAAAGCTGTACTGTAGCTCTTTTGAAATTTGGTTCAGAAATGTGGAAATATTGTCTGCTTAAAAAGATAAAATGAATACATTAAAATAATTTGATTGCAGAATTTTGTCATCTAAAAATGGTTTGAAGGTTTTCCTGATCTAGAATGATTAAAAGTAAAACACTGAAACTAAGAAACATGCTTTAGTATACACACTGAGAGTTTGAAAACTTTAGAAAACATACCCGCAATTTTTTCCATTGGTAAGTTAATACCCTAATATCTTAGATTTAGTTGAAGGGGAATTCAGGATGAAAGCTTAACAACATTACCTTGACTTTGAAAGGTGACTTTCTAAGGTGGAAATGAAATCCCTTGGGTCTTAATTTGCTCGCCGAGTCAGCTAGTAGGAAGCAGTTGGTGACTACACTTCTTAGCTTGATAATGCATTTAGAGAGGGATCAATAAACCTGACTTTGAGAAATACAACTCTTTTCCCCACTGCCTCTCTTCACCAGATAAATAAGTAAAATAAAAATTGGCCTTTTGGCAACCCAGATGCAAGTAATTCTTTTTGTTATTTCCTTAATTTGTTTTGAAATGTAGGTTGCTGACATAAGATGACCATATACTTCTCCTCTAGGATTTTTTCATATTCATTGGAAAAAATGAGTCTTGCCTTTGAGTATGTTAGTGCAATTTTTAAAAATGAGATTGAACATGGATATTTCTTCCCAATGTTCACCGCTTTTTCTCCTTCTGAAACTCTGGAGGCTCCTTGTTTTCCTCTGTCAAACTGTGGGATTTTCCTTACCCACTGTGATCTCACCCACTGATCCTCTCTGATGGTTAGAATGATGATGATCATGATAAAAAATGGTAGCAGCTAAATTTTCTTAAGCACTTCCTGTGAGCCAACACTGTACTAAATGATTTTCATAGATTATCTCTTTAAACCTGATAACTCTACTAGTTAGGTACTGACTGCCATTATTCACATTGACAGGGGAGGAAACCCAGGCTCAGGGAAGTGAAATAAGCTGACTGAGGTTGTATAGGACAAGATGGACTCAAGCTGGACTTGAATTCATGTAGGTGGACTCTGGAGGCAGTGGTCATAACTATCACATTATTCCAGAGTTTTGCATTAGTGCAATATATAATCTTTTATGACATTTTGCTCCATTGCATTTGAGCACAGTAGCTAGGATGAGGCTGAGTGGGCTTTTGCCAGCTCCAGGACCAGCATTAATGAGCGAATAATGGCAAGCGGTAATGAGTACAAAGCCAGGCTTAGCAATGCTGGCTTCTGCTTACTTTGCAATTACAATGCTTGTTTGAAAATTATAGGCGAAAGTGCTTAGAAATAACTGTTCTCTGATGCAGGCAAAATTCCCCTCCCATCTTGTTTATAGCATTAATTAGCTTAGGAGGCCCTTTGTGGGTATAGAACAGGGGATAAAATTCAGCTCAATCTCATCCCAAAGAGTGAGTTGGTTAAATCTCAATTACAAGATTGCCTGACTTTTAAAAGTATTTGAGGTGAAACTTTGAAGAGCAAATCACTGGTTATTCAGGGACAGATCGTAATTTCCTATTTGTGCTGTTCTCATCACTATTGTCACCATTACCAGCTCATCATAATCATTATCACCATCATCATCTCTGTATGAGGTTCTACTAGAAAGTTAACTTCATAAATGCAGGAATAGTAATGCTTAACATATAGTAGACACTCAATAAATGTTCATTAAATAATGTGAAATAAAGGAGGTTGTTGAGCGCCTCTTAAGTGCTGAGCAGTGTGTAAAGTGCTACGCCTTCAAGATCACATTTTTAATCATCCTCTCCACACTATGAATGGGTCCTGTTATTATCCCCATTGTACAAGTAAGGAAACTGAGGCAGAGAAATTAAGCAACTTGCTCAAGTTCACTCAGTTAGTGAATGGGAGAATTGGGGCTTGGCGCCAGGCCTGTTGGGACTCTAGAGCCCACAGTGCTATTATTACCTAGTGTATGCAAATCTCATTACCTAGTATCATCACTATACAGACCATTTTCCCTCATCTTACAGCTCTTTTAGAGAGTACAGCTTACACTTATTTGAACTGGCTTTTGTGAAGAAAAATGAAGGTCCAGCCGTACTAGTTTGAAGAACCAGATTAAAACAGCATTACATCTGTCTTCTAAAAGCTTTTAAAAATTTCTACTCTGAGAGTGATCTGTCTTGATAAATACTAGCAGCAGCTTAAAATCTCCCTCTTGGGCATAATTCCAGTGTTGTCACTGAGAAATTTTCCTTTGAAAGGAAATCAGTGAGGGTGAACTCCATTGGGAAGATTTTCCACATGGAGAATATTTTCAGAGTAGGAAGTCTCAGAGATGTAGACAGTAAACTGTGTCTCCTAAGAAATGCAACCTGGAGAAGATGCTGTGCTGCTTGAGGACACGAGAAACCAATCCCATTGCAGCTCCTTCTGCTTAGCCCTTTTACCATAGCCATAGTCACATGGATCTGCACTTCCTTTTCTCCTGTGAAATGAAACTCTTGAGTTCACATATATCTAAGAGACGTCTGATTTTGGAAGGGCAGCCAAGCTTTCTCTCATTACAAAGGTTGGGTAGGCAACATGTAATCATAGTGGCTACTAACTCATTTAGCCAGAGAACTCTGACTTTCTCAGGACCCTACGACATTGCATCATTTGCATTTTGGTTTTACAGAGATGCTCTTAATTCCTGAAACTCTCTTATGAGTGTGGAAGTTTATGAGAATTGCTGAAACTGGAGAAGATACTGAGAACGAGTGGTTTTAGTATTACCTATTTTCCTGGGATGCAGACACATGCTGTCTCTTCCCATGTATTTATTTACTCTATTCTCACATGCATAAAATATATTGGGCAGAAATTTTCTGAGCCTCTCATCTAAATTATATTTGGATTAACATAAAAGGGGATAGAAAACAGAAAAGGAAGAAAGTCTGTATGAAGGAAAAGAAAGGACCCCCTGAGTTGGAGGTAGGTAGCTGGAGTTGTGTGCAATGAATGGTACATAAAGAACAAAACATACTGCTTTGTTCCTCAGTCATCAGTATCTAGTTTCTCTAATGGTGATTCTTTGATTTAATCATCAGTCTGGAATCTTGTAGCTCACTGAATTTTGTAGTGTTCCAGATGCTACCTTTCACCGATGGTGTCATTTTTCTTGATTGAAATAGTGGGACTTATAATTAATTACTTTTTATTGTTAAGTTTTAGTTTAATTGTCTCCCTCCCGTCACCAACCAAATCTAGGACTTCCATGGGGAGGAGCTGAGCCTCTGCTGATCACCATTTGTTCATGGTGCCTGGCACTGGGTCTGGCTGACACTTAGTAGATGTCTTAGGTTAGATCCCCTAGAAGCAGAACCTGAGGTGGGGATTCCTGGGTAGGTGAGTTTTGAAGGAGTATTCTTTGCAGAAGGAGAGTGAGGGAAGGAGCTAAGTAAGGCCTCAGCTGGAGATGAGCTTCATCCTAATCCCAGGGGCTCATTACACCATAGAATTAGTACTACTTTAAACCCTTTGTATCACCGTGTTATTCTTAGTCCGTGGGCTTCCCCTAGGAATGGGATTTGTATACCCTTCTGAACAAGGCCATTCCTTTTCTGCTGAGAGCAATTCTTTAACATTTTGACAGGGGCTTTGGGGACAAAAGGCCAACTTGGCTAGACATCTCTGTTTCATCTTTTTCCTGTGTTACTGGCTACATTCTGCTTGTTCATGACTTTTGCTACTGGCTTTTTTTTCTGAATGCTTCCTGGATTCTATTTTTTTTTTTCTACACCATTAACCAATTTGACTTAAATTCATTGCTTTTCCTTAAATCATGACTTTCACTTCCTTTTTGCTATTGTCTTTATGACTTTTCTTACAGAGCTTTTAAATTCTTCAAGAGAGAGAAAAAAACTAGTTGGTTGACTTGTTGTCATCCAAGGGAAATGGTCACTGTTAATTCATGTATTCATTTTTTTTTTAATTCATTCACTGGCTTGACACAGGTTTATTGAATAGCTACAGTGAAATCAGGCACTATGGTAAGTGCTAAGCCTACAGTAGTGAACAAAACCAAATGTGGTCCTTGCCTTCATAGAGTGCAGAGTTTAGTGGGTAGTGTCTGGACCTGTGCCTAAGGCACTGTTCAGAAGAAAGTTGTGGACCTGGCTCACAAACTGCTGTCTCAGACATACCCTCAGCGCTCAACAGGTGGCTTGCATGGTCTTTCTAGAATAGTGTGATCCTAAATATTTTGTTTTGATTTTGATATCTGCCTCACTCTGTCTCCTTCCCTCAAGTTCCATATAATTCCAATTTGCTCACTCCTTCCACACCCTCATTCACAGAAGAATAGAGGCCATGAGTGTTGCATTTGCTTCACTTTTGATGCAGGGGTTATGATGTCACAAACTCAGGTAATCCTAGAAGAGTTGAAAATAAGACCATCAATAGTTACTTAAAACACACTTTTAGTCACTAAAGGGATAAAATGAATGTGCATAGCTTAGGGGCTCTGTAATGGAGTTTTTCATATAGCATAGAGTTGAAACCAACAAAGAATTTTCTGTTAAAAAATCATTATATACTGATAACTTGGTGTGAAATGTGAATTATGTCAGTAATTGATTCTAGAACAGTTGTGTGGCTTTATGCTTTTCTTAATAGTGGAAGATGCCTTGCCATTACATAACTTTTGGCTATCTTATCACTAACAAAATAGACACACACACACACATACATACACACAAACACACACATACGGGGAAATCAACTCTTTTTTTTTTAAGTGTACTAGAATTTTATTTTGAAACATTACATTACTTTTCACAACTAAGAAAAAATAGTTTCTTTAAAAATTTCAGGTCTTACATAACTATGATTTCTGATCACAAGCATTATTCTAAGAGATGTTTTAGAACCATTCAGAATGTTTTCAAAGCACCGACTCTCCCTGAGCTGTGCTTGTCAAACACGACATGTCTGTGCTACTCGTAGAGCGGATGGGATGTCATTCTTCCCAGCTTGTGAGCGCAGTGGGTCCCATTTATATTTGTAACATGAAGGTCTATCCCTTTTGTCGTCAGAGGTTCCCTCCTTTAACATGGGAAAGTAAGTAGGAGGCTTAATCTTACAGATCTCTGTAGTATCCACACAGAAGTTTCTTCAGTGTCTTGTGGGATTTCCTTTTTTTTTTTTAATTTTATTATGTTACGTTAGTCACCATACAATACATCATTAGTTTTTGATGTAGTGATCCACGATCCATTGTTTTCGTATAACACCCAGTGCTCCAGGCAGTATGTGCCCTCCTTAATACCCATCACTGGGCTAACCAATCCCACCTCCCCCCTCCCCTCTAAAACCCTGTTTGTTTCTCAGGTCCATAGTCTCTCATGGTTCATCTCTCCCTCCAATTCCCCACCCCCCATTTTTCCCTTCCTTCTCCTAATGTCCTCCATGTTATTCCTTATGTTCCACAAATACGTGAAACCATATGATAATTGACTTTCTCTGCTTGACTTATTTCACTTAGCATAATCTCCTCCAGTCCCATCCATGTTGATGTAAAAGTTGGGTATTCGTCTTTTCGGATGGCTGAGTAATATTCCATCGTATATATGGACCACATCTTCTTTATCCATTCATCTGTTGAAGTGCATCTCGGCTCTTTCCATAGTTCGGCTATTGCGGACATTGCTGCTATGAACATTGGGGTGCATATGGCCCTTCTTTTCACTACATCTGTGCCTTTGGGGTAAATACCCAGGAGTGCAATTGCTGGGTCATAGGGTAGCTCTATTTTTAAATTTTTGAGGCACCTCCACACTGTTTTCCAAAGTGGCTGTACCACTTGCATTCCCACCAACAGTATAAGAGGGTTCCCCTTTCTCCACAACCTCTCCAACATTTGTTGTTTCTTTCCCTGTCCATTTTTACCATTCTAACTGGTGTAAGGTGGTATCTCAGTGTGGTTTTGATTTGGATTTCCCTGATGGCTAATGATGATGAACATTTTTTCAAGTGTCTGTTAGCCATTTGTATGTCTTCTTCAGAGAAGTGTCTTTTCATATCTTCTGCCCACTTTTTGACTTGATTATTTGTTTTTTGGGTGTTGAGTTTGAGAAGTTCTTTATAGATCTTGGATACCAGCCCTTTATCTGTAGTGTCATTTGCAAATATCTTCTCCCATTCTGTGGGTTGCCTCTTTGTTTTGTTGACTGTTTCCTTTGCTGTGCAGAAGCTTTTTATCTTGATGAAGTCCCAAAAGTTCATTTTTGCTTTTGTTTCACTAGCTTTTGGAGATGTACCTTGAAAGAAGTTGCTGTGGCCGATGTCAAAGAGGTTACTGCCTATGTTCTCCTCTAGGATTTTGATGGATTCCTGTCTCACATTGAGGTCTTTCATCCACTTTGAGTTTATCTTTGTTAATGGTGTTAGAGAATGGTTGAGTTTCATTCTTCTGCATGTGGCTGTCCAATTTTCCCAGCACCATTTATTGAAGAGACTGTCTTTTTTCCATTGCATGTTTTTTTCCTGCTTTGTCAAAGATTATTTGACCATAGAGTTGAGGGTCCATATCTGGGTTCTCTATTCTGTTCCATTGGTCTGTATGTCTGTTTTTGTGCCAGTACCATGCTGTCCTGGTGATCACAGCTTTGTAATATAGCTTGAAATTGGGCAACATGATGCCACCAGATTTGTTTTCCTTTTTCAACATTTCCTTGGCGATTCAGGGTCTTTTCTGATTCCATACAAATTTTAGGATTGTTTGTTCCAGCACTTTGAAAAATGTCATTGGAATTTTGATCGGGATGGCATTGAAGGTATAGATTGCTCTGGGTAGCATAGACATTTTAACAATGTTTATTCTTCCGATCCATGAGCATGGAATATTTTTCCATCTTTTTGTGTCTTCTTCAATTTCTTTCATGAGTGTTCTGTAGTTCCTAGAGTATAGATCCTTTACCTCTTTGGTTAGGTTTATTCTGAGGTATCTTATGGTTTTTGGGGCTATTGCAAATGGAATCATTTCTCTAATTTCTCTTTCTACAGTTGTGTTGTTAGTGTATAAGAAAGCAACTGATTTCTGTGCATTGATTTTGTATCCTGCCATATTACTGAATTGCTGTATGAGTTCTAGTAATTTGGGGGTGGAGTCTTTTGGATTTTCCACATAAAGTATCATGTCGTCTGCAAAAAGAGAGAGTTTGACTTCTTCTTTGCCAATTTGAATACCTTTTATTTCTTTTTGTTGTCTGATTGCTGTTGCTAGGACTTCTAGTACTATGTTGAACAACAGTGGTGAGAGTGGGCATCCTTGACGTGTTCCTGATCTTAAGGGAAAGGCTCTCAGCTTTTCCCCATTGAAGATGATATTCACTGTGGATTTTTCATAGATGGATTTTATGAGCTTGAGGAATGTTCCCTCTATCCCTATACTCTGGAGAGTTTTAATCAGGAAAGGATGTTGTATTTTGTCAAATGCTTTTTCTGCATCAATTGAGAGGATCATATGGTTCTTCTCCCTCCTCTTATTAATGTGTTCTATCACATTGATTGATTTGCAAATGTTGAACCACCCTTGCATCCCAGGGATAAATCCCACTTGGTCGTGGTGGATGATCCTTTTAATGTATTGTTGGATCCTATTAGCTAGGATTTTGTTGAGGATTTTGGCACCCATATTCATCAGGGATATTGGTCTGAAATTCTCCTTTTTGATGGGGTCTTTGCCTGGTTTGGGGATTAAGGTAATGCTGGCCTCATAGAATGAGTTTGGAAGTTTTCCTTCTGTTTCTATTTTTTGATACAGCTTCAGTAGAATATGTATTATTTCTTCTTTGAATGTTTGGTAGAATTCCCCAGGGAATCCATCAGGCCCTGGACTCTTGTTTTTTGGGAGGTTTTTGATCACTGCTTCAATCTCGTTACTGGTTATTGGCCTATTCATGTTGTCAATTTCTTCCTGTTTCAGTCTTGGCAGCTTATAGGTTTCCAGGAAGGCCTCCATTTCATCCAGATTGCTCAGTTTATTGGCATATAGTTGTTGATAATACTTTCTAAGAATTGTTTCTTTTTCCTTGGTGTTAGTCGTGATCTCTCCCCTTTCATTCATAATTTTATTAATTTGGGTCCTTTCTCTTTTCTTTTGGATAAGTCTGGCCAGTGGTTTATCGATCTTATTAATTCTTTCAAAGAACCAACTTCTAGTTTCATTGATCTGATCTACTATGTTTCTGGTTTCTAATTCATTGATTTCTGCTCTAATTTTAACTATTTCTCTTCTAATGCATGGCTTAGGCGTCGTTTGTTGCTTTTTCTCTAATTCTTTAAGGTGTAGAGGTAGTTGGTGAATTTGGGATTTTTCTGTTTTTTTGAGTGAGGCTTGGATGGCTATGTATTTCCCCCTTAGGACTGCCTTTGCAGTATCCCATAGGTTTTGGACCAATGTGTTTTCGTTCTCATTGATTTCCATTAATTGTTTAAGTTCTTCTTTGATTTCTTGGTTGACCCAAACAGTCTTGAGCGGAGTGGTCTTTAGCTTCCAAGTGTTTGAATTTCTGCCAATTTTTCTCTTGTGATTGAGTTCCAGTTTTAGAGCACTGTGGTCTGAGAATATGCAGGGAATAATCTCAATCTTTTGGTTTTGGTTGAGACCTGATTTGTGACCCAGTATATGGTCTATTCTGGAGAAAGTTCCATGTGTGCTTGAGAAGAATGACTATTCTGTTGTTTTAGGGTGGAATGTTCTGTAAATATCTATGAGGTCCATCTGGTCCAATGTATCATTCAAAGCTCTTGTTTCCTTGTTGATTTTCTGCTTAGATGATCTGTCCATTGCTGAGAGTGGAGTATTGAGGTCTCCTACAATTAACGTATTGTTATCAATATGACTCTTTATTTTGGTTAACAGTTGGCTTATATAGATGGCTGCTCCCATGTTGGGGGCATAGATATTTACAATTGTTAGATCTTCTTGTTGGATAGACCCTTTAAGAATGATATAGTGTCTTTCTGTGTCTCTTATTACAGACTTTAGTTTAAAATCTAATTTGTCTGATATAAGAATTGCTACCCCAGCTTTCTTTTGAGGTCCGCTGGCATGGAAGATGGATCTCCATCCCTTCACTTTCAGTCTGGATGTATCTTTAGGTTTAAAATGAGTCTCTTGTAGACAACATATGGATGGGTCCTGTCTTTTTATCCAATCTGCAACCCTGTGTCATTTTATGGGAGCGTTTAGGCCATTCACATTGAGAGTGATTATTGAAATATATGAATTAATTGTCATCATGTTGCCTGTGAAGACGTTGTTTTTATAGATTGTCCCTGTAAATTTCTGTTGTATATCACTCTTGGGGTCTTTCTCCTTTTATAGAACCCCCCTTAATATTTCTTGCAGGGCCAGCTTAGTGGTCACATATTCTTTCAGCTTCTGCTGGTCGTGGAAGCTCTGTATCTCTCCACCCATTCTAAATGAAAGCCTTGCCAGATAAAGTATTCCTGGCTGCATGTTCTTCTCATTTAGTACCCTGAATATGTCTTGCCAGGCCTTTCTGGCTTGCCAGGTCTCTGTGGATAGGTCTGACGTTATTCTGATGTTCCTCTCTCTGTACGTAAGGAATCTCTTCCCCCTGACTGCCCTTAAGATGGTTTCCTTGGTTCTAAGATTTGCAAGTTTTATTATTACATGCCGGGGTGTTGGCCTGTTTTCCTTGATCTTAGGAGGGGCCCTCTCTGCCTCTAGGACTCGAATGTTTGTTTCACTCCCCAGATTAGAGAAGTTCTCAGCTACGATTTGCTCAAATACATCTTCTAGTCCTCTCTCTCCACTCCCTCTGGGATTCCAATTATTCTGACATTGGAACGCTTCATGGTGTCACTTATTTCTCTGATTCTATTTTCATGGATTCTGAGTTGTTTTTCCCTGACCTCCTCTTTTCCCTTTTTATCTATTATGTTGTCTTCCAGGTCGCTTATTCTCTCTTCTGTCTCAGTTACCCTAGCTGTTAGATTATCTAGATTGGATCTCATTGATAGCATTTTTGAGTTCTGCCAATTCACCTTTTATTTCTGCCCTTAGAGACTCTGTTGCCATTAATTGATTTCTCCATTCTAGCCATTGTCTTCACAATTGCTAGCCTGAATTACATCTCCGACATGGTTATATCTGCATCCATTTGTAAATCCGCAGCATAAGTCATAATCTCTGAGTCTTTTCTGTTTTGGGGACGCCTCCTCCTAGTCGTTCTGTTGATGGGTGTTTGAGGGAATGTATAGAGTCCAAATTATTGACCAGAACCCAAGCAAGATGCACCTGTTTTCTTGGGACCTTAGGGTTTCTGGCCTCTTGTTTTCCCAGCCTGTCTTCTGTGGGAGGGGCCTGTCCCACTATTACTCTGGCAACCCTGTTTGGGCGGAGTTGCCCTGCGCCCCTGTAGCAGGGGATGGGCTCAGTGGGAATCAGTCTTTGGGGCTTTTGTTCTCTGGCGCCTTTCCCTGGCGGCTTTCCATGTCTCCTCCACAAGTCAGAGCAGAAGAGACCATTTCCAACCCTCTGCCTCAGAGCAGAAAGACCACAGTCTGTTCTTCAGTGAGCCCTCCAGGCCACACTGTCTCCCTTTCTGTCCGTGCTGCTATAAACTGCAGCGTCCTGGGTTGGTTGCCCCTCTGCAGCACTCCCAGTCCTGCCTCCAGGTTGTGGTACGTCTCTGCCCTTTGTGCTTCTAAAACCGCCAGCTGCTCCCAGTTCCCACACGCGTGACTCCACCGCTTCGGTTTCTGTCCAGGGGGCTGCAGTTCGCATGTGTGCGATTCCATCGCTCCAGGTTTCCACCCCGGGCTGCAGTTCACTGGCGCGACCCTGGCGCTCCGGGTTTCTGTCCCGGAGGCTGCAGTTCATGTGCATGCGACTCCGCGCCTCCGGGTTTCCGTCCGGGGGGGGGGGGGCTGTAGTTTGCATGTGCGTGACCCCGCAGCTCTGGGTTTCCATCCCAGGGACTGCCCTAAAGTCCTTTCCCCCACGCTACCGGTCTGCGAGTCTGTGCCTGTTCGCAGCATGCGAGGCTGTCACTCACCAGCGGTGTAGGATCCGCATGGCCAGGCACCCTCCCGCTGCCATTTATCCTCCGATATCTGCCTGCAGAATCATGGCTCTCCGCTTCGTACCTCAAAACCAACCGCCTGCGATATTCTGTTTGTAGAGATCCAGATCTTCTTACATCTCAGGCTGGTTTTGTGGGTGCTCAGAGTGGTCTGGTAGATAGCCAGCTCAATTCCGGGGACCAGTAGGGTCCCCTACTCCTCTGCCATCTTTTTTCCTCCCCAGGGAAATCAACTCTTACATCATTGACTTTTCAGCCCAGTGAGTAAATAGCTTAGTTCCTACACACTATATATATACATATATATATATTAAGATTTTATTTATTTGAGAGAGAGAGAGACAGAGATAGCAACAGAGATAGTGAGAGCATGAGCAGGGAGGAGAGGGAGAAGCAGGCTCCCTGTTGAGCAACGAGCCTGATGCAGGACTCCATCCCAGGACCCTGGGATCATGACCTGAGCTAAAGGCAGACACTTAACCACTGAGCCACTCAGGTGCCACTAGACACCTTATATTAAATGTCTTCAGTTACTTGGGCTTTGAGTTATGTTTCTGCTTTTTTCTCTCAATACTAACATTGCTTACCTTCTTCTATGATCCTTTTGAGAAGGTGGTAGAGAAGAATATATCCCACATTTCTAACTAGAGACATATTAGTATGAGAAGGCTTTACATTCCACACATTTAAGAAGATTCTTCATTAAAAGTGTGTTGCTGATCATGTATGTACTTAATCCATGCTGAAGGGATAATTCTTCTGAGTGAGCTTAATTTGGAACTGGTAAGACAATGAAAGTCATTAATTTAATCTACATTTCAAGAAAAGTTAGTAAATAACTATAAAATTGTATCCAAATAGTATCCTAAACCAATCAACAGGGTTTAATAATTGGCATAGCAGAACTTTTTGTTTTTTTTAATAGAAAGGTGGGTTATGCTACATGGACATCTTAAATTAATTATTTAAATGTAATATAGGGCACTATGCATATTCATGTTTCTAGAGTTTGAGAGAGTTTCCAAGCCAAGTAACTCTTCTTCAATTTAGGTTTTAATTATCATTAACTTGGTGTCATATTTCACAGTGAAAATTTGATTTAGATTGTTCTTATTAAGTCCAAATGACCAAGTGGTTATGGAATAACCTTTAATAACTCTGTATAGAACTCGCTTTTACTCTATAGATTCATTTTGTGTAAGGGCTGGATGCTAGTCCAGATTATGCTACAAGTGAATTGTTTGACCTTGGACAATTATTTTGGTTTCTTCAGGCCTCAGTTTCCCCATATGTCAAATGCATGTACTGTACAGAGCAGTGGTTTTCAAACTCTATTGAGAATAAGGATTATCTAGGGAGCTTGTTAGAATTCATTTTGCTGGGTCATACTCCCACAGATCATAATCTACTAGACATGACCATATACCTCTAGTTTCTGACTAGTGTCTATGCCCGTAAAGGCTGCCCCCATCTCCTGAGAGTAGGGATAAACTGCTAGTGCAGGACCAATCCTCCCCTTGTGCGCAAAGTTCTTATTATATAAGAGACAAGAACATATTTGTGTGCTGGGTGTATACATCTGTGGAGAGGGAAGGGAAAGAGGGAAACATGTTCTGGTTTCTTGTATCTTAAAACTATTCCTCTGGGGGTGTCTGGGTGGCTCAGTCAGTTAAGCATCTGCCTTTAGCTCAGGTCATGATCTCAGGATCCTAGGATTGAGCCCCACATTGCACTGGGCTCCTTGCTCAGCAGGGAGTCTGCTTCTCCTTCTCCCTCTGCCTCTTCCCCACTGCTCATGCTCTGTCTCAAATAAATAAATAAAATCTTAAAAAAACCCACACCAAAAACTGTTCCTTTGGATTTCACTACCTTTCTCATTACCAAACCATTTCTTTCCTTTCCTTTACTACTAGAATACATTAGTCAGAGATATTTCGCCTCAGACCATTTTTTATTCTCTTTTTCTACTTTGAGAATTACACGGAGAGTAATACTATTTTATTTACATGTAATAATGGCAAGAATAGCTAACATTGATTGAGTGCTTGCTATAGTCCAGAGACTTTCTGACTGTCTGCCTCTGGCATTCCTTTAATGCACACAGCACTCTTATGAAGTTAATAATTTCCTTTGGCCTTTGACCCTTTAATTAAATCCTCAGGTTAATGGTTTACTCTTCAAGATCAGCTTAAAATCCTTTTTTCTCTGATTGACTTATTTCACTCAGCATAATACCCTCCAGTTCTGAGTTTCAAAATAAAATCTCATGGGAGTTTAGATTGAGTTTGTGCTAAACTGTTAAATTTATGTTGAGAGCAATGGCATCTTTATGATATCAAGTCTTAGCACCCAAGAACCTCTATTAACCTAAATCTTTTCTCTCTCTTTTTTTTAAATAGACTTTATTTTTTAAGAGCAGTTTTAAGTTTACAGCAAAATTAAGTAAAAGGTACAGCATCCCACACTATCCACATCAGAGTATTACATTTGCTACAAATGAACCTACAATGATATATCATTATCACCCAAAGTCCACAGTTTACATTAGAGTTTACTCTTGGTGTTTTTATTCTGTAGGTTTT
The DNA here is from genome assembly GCF_029215605.1 of Mirounga angustirostris. NCBI lineage: Eukaryota > Metazoa > Chordata > Mammalia > Carnivora > Phocidae > Mirounga > Mirounga angustirostris. The sequence goes on along the minus strand of NW_026991709.1, from coordinate 136,133,629 downwards.
GACAAATATGTAATCACATCAACCCACCATTATATTATCATATGGAATAGTTTCACTGCCCTAAAAATACTTTGTCATCTGTCTATTCATCCCTGCCTCTCTCCAGTCCCTGGCAGCCACTTAACTTTTACTGTCTCTATAGTTTGGGCTTTCCCAGAATTTATAGAGCTGGGATTATATGGTAGGTAGCCTTTTCAGAGTGGCTTCTTTCATTTAATAATAAGCCTTTAAGGTTCCTCCATGACTTTTCATGTATCTATAGTTCATTTCTTTTTTAGTGCTGAATAATTTCCCATTGTTCTGGTTATACCACAGTTGATTTATCTACTCACCTACTGAAGGACATCTCAGTTGCTTCCAAGTTTTGGCAATTATGAATAAAGCATTTATAAATATCTGTTTGCAAGTTTTTGTAGGGACATGATTTTTCAACTCATTTGAGTATTTACATATTAGTTACTAAGGAGAATGATAACTAGATCATGTGGTTAAAGTATGTTTAATTTTGTAAGAAACTGCCAAACTGTCTTCCAGAGTGGTTGTACCATCTTGTATTCTCATGAGCAATGAATGAGAACTCCTGTTGTTCCATGTCTTCACCAACATTTGGTGATAAAATTGTTCTGGATTTTGGCCATTCCAGTAGGTGTCTAGTGACATCTCATTGTTTTAATTTGCAATTTAATGCATATTACATGGACCACCTTTTCCTATGTTTATTGATCTTCTCCATTTAATTACTTTTGTTAAGGCTATGTAGTTTTTGGGACACCTGGGTGGCTCAGTCAGTTAAGTGTCTGCCTTCAGCTCAGGTCATGATCCCAGGGTCCTGGGATTGAGTCCCGCATTGGGCTTCCTGCTCAGAGAGGAGCCTGCTTCTCCCTCTACCTGCTGCTCTCCCTGCTTGTGCTCTCTCTCTCTCTGACAAATAAATAAATAAATAAAATGTTTAAAAAATATTTTAAAAAAATTTTTAAAAAGGCTCTAGTTTTTTTCCATGTGGGTTCTGCATAGCTACTAATATATTTTGTGGCTGATTGTTTTGCCAAAGATGGTCACAGTATTATGTATCATATAATATGCTTTTGTAGAATCTTGCCATTTCCCCATCAAGTGGTAAAGTCCAATCTGGGTGGGTTTTTAGCTCACTTGTAACCAACAGAATGCAGTGGAAATGATGCTGCATGACTTCTAAGGATAAGCTATAAAAGGCTTTTCCTTTCCAGGAAAGATTAAGCCATGATGCACTTTTATTATTATTATTATTATTTTAGGTGGGATACTCACTTGTAAGGCCTTCAGCTGCCTTAAGCCTGCCATTTTGTGAGACTCCAAAGTACTGTATGGAGAGACTGCCTATAGAAACCCCCAGACTCTAATAAAGAAAAAGAAAGAGATACCAGCTCTCAGCTGTTTCTGTGCACTGTCATTTCAGTTCTGGTCACTATCTGACTGCAGTCTTGAGAAATTCTGAGCTAAAATCTTCCAATTGGGGTCTTTTTGAATGCTTGACCCTAAGACATCATGAGAATAATAAAATTATTGTTCTTTTTGTAGGCCACCATGTTTTAGGGTGATTTACTATATAGCAGTAGATAACTAGAACAAATTTACCCCTAAATTCTTTTTTAAAAGATTTTATTCATTTATTTGAGAGAAAGAGAGACAGAGAGAGAGAGAGCATGAGCAGAGAGAGGGGCAGAGGGAGAGGGAGAAGCAGACTCCCCACAAAGCAGGGAGCCTGATGTGGAGCTCAATCCCAGGACCCTGAAGTTATGACCTAAACTGAAGGCAGATGCTTAACCTAAGACTGAGCCACCTAGGCACCCTTATCCCTGAATTCTTAACTTTTAAATTACTACTGTAAAAATTTTTTAATTAAGCTTTCTATTTATTTTTTCTCTGTAATCATTCTTGTCTTTTATAATTTTGTAATGATACATCCAAACTGCTTTTCATTTGCTGAATTTGGCTTTCATCTCTCAACTAATGAACACATAATTTAAGCTATTTTTTTTATGGTGTCCTGTCTGCTTACAGTCACTAATTAATTTTTGGTAGTTTGGATATTTTGGTGTCTATATTTGAATATTAATTGATTTTTTTTCTTACCATTTTGTAAAAATGAATGGAAAAAATGAAAAATAAAGATGCTAATACTAGTGATAAGAAGCACAGGTCTCCTAAAATTAGTTATAATTGAGGCAAAAGTGAAAATATTCAGACATGCCCAAAAGCTCAAACTAGCCTCAATTGAGTATTCATTGTCCATATGCAACTGAGTTTAGTTGTGAAGGAAGTGTCCCAAAGTAAAGCACATGAATGAAATGTTGGAAAAATGGCTTTAAAGATTGTGTTTAAAAGGTGGGTTGTAACTGGAGGTTTTATAATTATTTTATGACTCTGGGCTGAGCAAAGCCATTATTCTATTCATTTCTAACTAGTACTAGTTGAAGTTTTGGTGAAGGTTTTACCAAATAAACTTCTGAATCCCTATGGAAAAAGAACACTTATCTCAGATAATGACACAATAATGAGAGAAACTGATGTACAAAAGGAACTAATGAACCATGCAGGAGCCAAGATTTCATCTTCCATTCCCACTGTGAGAAAAAGAATTCAGGATCGTGGTGGAGGGGTGGTGCGTGCACACAGGAACATGTTAGCTTCTCATTCACCGTGAAAATTGCCTTACTTATTACCTAACTTAATAATGAAACACCTCTACCTACTCAATATGTTCATAAAAATTTTTATGTTCCACCCACATTCTCTCTACTCTAGTGCAGATTCATTGTTTGATGTTGGTAGTGTTTTTTAGAAGCATATTATACATAAAAGCAGGGAGATATCTGTGAAAGTAGGGAATTGATCTTACATACTAATTTTTTTTAAAGATACACCTTACTGTTTTCATTATTTTAAAATAGATAATCTTAGGTTTTCCTAATAGACAGTCATATGTTTAATGCCAGTGGTGATAATGAGCATCTTTATCTTGTTCCTGATTCGAATTTCTAGGAATTCACCATTAATATGAACATTATTTTTTAAATTTGAGAGTTGTATTTTACACAATGATTTTACAGAAGTAAACATGTATTCATTAAAAAAAAAATTCAGCACATTGAGAAATGGAAGCTTAGTTTTATCAAATACCTTTTTGGTATGGTGTTGAAATAATTAGAGTTGCTTTCTTTGAACTATTACATATTAAGGTTTATATATTAAAGTAAAATAGAGATATAGATGATTTGCTAATTACTTCTTCACAATTTTCATTCTTAGAATTTAGCAATATTTAGACATGTGAAATAAAGATTAGGTAGTTTTATTGCTTCATTTGATTGGTGAAGCCTCCTGGGTAGGAAAACTTGATGGAAGATCATTAGTGGCTACCCTTGCCTAGAATGGCTGCATAGATTAGGAAGGAAGAGAGAAGGCATGCAGTTAGGTCAGTATAGAAAAAGAAGTGTGAGTTGCTATTGGTCATTTCATTTTAGCTAATGCCAAGGATTTTACTTATAATTTAGACCTATGCCCATTATAAAATAGACAAACTATGAATTCCTTTAAAACACCTTGTAATTTTGTCAAAAGTGGTTACTATGAAAATCCTGGAAAAAAGGTAATAAATAAAGGCATAAAGAAAATTATATGAATTATTCTTGATTTTCTCTTTAAGACATGTCTGTGGAAGCAGAGAATCAGGGCTGGGAAAAAAAGAATAAATACAATTTTGGGATAGGACAGTTTGTCTAAGCTCTTAATGATGTGGGAGGAGGTCTAAGATCCAAAGATTCTGCAATATTCAACTAAGTACTCTACATAAACTTCCAGGGATGATTTTGCATCCTTTGATTATGAGGCTAAAATTGTATCAAGACTAATAAAGAAGCATTATTGAATAGATTTAATGTTTAACAACATAAATCCCAGAGAGGCTATTTTTTTTCTAAAACTGCCTCTAATAAGGATATGTTTGAAAATCTGAGGATAAGTATGCAAATAGATGTGTTTGCATTGTCAAGTGTGCATAATGCTAATGCCAAGGTGTTATCTCTAGCTGTAAAATTAATTGTTTGCAAATGTTAAGCCTATTAAACGAGGCTTATTTACCTCAAATAATAGTGATTTAAAAAAATGATGCAAGATTGGCTGACAAATCAAATACGTAAAAGGCTATTTCTTTCCTGAATGAAAATGAATTGCTTTACAAAGTGGAAAGTTAAAAATTTTTTAAGAAAATAATTTCATATATTTTCTGGAAAGTAGAATTTTGCAAGCAAAAAAAGATTAGAATAAAGCACTGAGAAATTGATTTTAAAAGTTGAGTAAGAAAGGAATGGAAAATTCTTATAATCATAAAAATTATCGCAGAGGATACATTTCAAGACTCCTAGTGGATGCCTGCAATCACAGAAGTACAAAACCTCTAGATATACTATGATTTTTCCACTATGTTTATACCTATGATAAAATTTAATTTATAAATAAGGCACAGTAAGAGGTTAACAACAGTAACTAATAAAATGAACAATTACAACAGTATACTGTATTAAAAATTATGTGAATGGGTTTTTTCTCTCAATATACCTTATTGTATTATAGTCATTCTTCTTGTGATGATATGAGATGATAAAATGTCTACAGGCTGAGATGAAGTGAGGTAAATGACGTAGGCATTGTGACTTAGTGTTAGGCTACTAATGACTTCGGACTATTGTTTGAGGGAGGATCACCTGCTTTTAGACCACTGTTGACTGCAGGTAACTGAAATCATGGAAATTGGAACTGTGGTTAAAGGGAAGCTATTGTAGTTCTAAAAAGGTTACAGGTGATGCTTATGGTGTGGGGCTAGCACATTGAAAACTACTAGCATGAACAATAAAGATGTTTATTTTAAATAGCAAGAAATCCTGGGACAGGGCAGCTCCAGGATTGCAGAATTAAGCAACTCAAAGATTCTCAAATTAGCCTCACTGAACAGTCTCCTATCATGGTTACAAGATAGCTGCTGTGGTACAAAATACCTCAAGAAGAAGGAATGTCCAGGGGCACCTGGGTGGCTCAGTTGGTTAAAGTGTCTGACTTTGGCTTGGGTCATGATCCCAGGGTCCTGGGATTGAGCTCCACATCAGGCTCCCTGCTCAGTGGGGAGCCTGATTATCCCTTTCCCTCTGCCTCTGCTCCCCCCGCTTGTGCTCTCTCTCTGTTGAATAAATAAAATCTTTTAAAAAAATAAGCATTATAAACAAAAAGAGGTAAGAATTCCAGTGAAAGCAGAGGGACCATCTTTTCTGGTGTGCTTTTTCTTTTTAATTCATGGGGGAAATGTCCTCAATGTCCCTAGCAGACCACTGTTGACCACAAGTGCAGCATTTATACCCAGGTCTTAACCAATCACTAACAAGGGGGATGGGATTACCATACTAGATTTGGATAAATAAAGATTTACCTCTGAGTGAAAGATAGGGTCACATTGCCAAGTGGAAGAAAGTGAATACCCTAAACATAATCATGAGTTGGTCAACAAGGGAGATCTAGGTAAGGGATTTGGATAGCATCTATTTCACCACACATTTAAGATCTTGTACAGTTCAGCTTGATAATAATGTAAATGCATTAATAAGAAATATAAGCCGAAGTGCTTCTATCTGCTACCTAGTAAAAATTCCAGTTAGTAGAGTATTCCAATGTAAGTAAACTACTCTTAGAGGGGTATAACTGGCTCCAAAGAGGTAGGTTGACTTTCCTCAGGTGGAAATGGATTGCATTAGAAATATTTAAAATGACATCTAACCTAATTTATTAGGAAAAAGGCTTTTAAATTTTTATTTTCTTGCCAAATGAAAATTAGAAGGGGTGCTGTTTGCTTAACAAATAGGGTGATAATGAAGCTTTTAAGAAGGGCTGAAGGAGCATGAAATGACAGGATTTGTCACCAGTAGAGGCAAGATTTTCCATTCTGCCCCCTTCCACCATCCCCTTGGTTCTTTGCCTTGCCCTCTTTGTGTTTCCAAATATAACAAAAAGACTATAAATTTGGATACTAGGATCAGAGGAAAATTCCAACAGTACTTTGAAGGAGAAAATTACAGATGAATTCAATATGTCTGTTGCAGATCCATTTGTCCATGAATTGCTAAGACTGTCTTTGAGGGATGTGGGAATTGGCTTCTGTCTCTGTGTCAGGTGATGTGAAGCCCATAGTGGACAGAACAAATAAATTCTGGGCCTTTAGAGATGCTATCTTAACACTGGTGAATTAGCTGTAATAAAATCATTAGGAAGCAATGAGTTTTGAGTGTTTATTACCTTTGTTTATAATATAATTTAATTACAAACTGATATGTTTATTTTAGTATAATGTATTTAACTGGCTCACAGATTTCCTGAAAATGTATGAGCTGTTGTGAGCCAGCTCCAGTTTATCACTGGATATATTCTACACAGGGAGGTAGATTAGACCTGGTTAAACCAAGGCCAGTGGTATTGCATCTGCAGGACCTCCGCTTCACTCTCTGCTGCTGAAATGAGGGAGTGTTCGAAATGTATGTCAATTCTACTAGCTGGAGCCCATATCAGAAGGTTGACTTCTGTCAGACCCTAGGCTGATCCTGTGCTTCCATGGCTCTGAGTATCCTAAGTAAAAAATCAGCTATAACTCAAGTCCTAAAATTGCACGACAGGTGACAATATCAAACCCTACTTAACCGTCCTCCCCAGTGTGTACAAACTCCTCTGAGCCAAGGCTTTATCACCCAGTATTGTGGTCCCATTTATTGGTCCTTGATCATCATTTGATGCAAGCCCAAACTCCCCTTTTAAAGTGTGAATGAAAACAGGAAGAGAAGAGGGATGAAGTCGTTGGTTGGGTTGAAGGGCATCAGAGATTAGATAAGGAACTACATTTTTTCCCATCCTGGTCTCAAAAGAAATTATGGAAACTGATAAAATAAAATCACTATTGGCAACCAGCTTTAAAAAAAGACTTCAGATTGTATCCCCTGCATCAATTTTCATAGTAGTGTATCTTGAGAGTCAGAGATTCAGAAGATATTTTGAGATTTGGCTTCTTATTATTTGACCTGTAAAGAAAGTCAGTGACTCTTGTCTGCTTGAGCTTCTAAAATGTGTGAATTGTACAGGTAATTGGACATCATGAATGGGCTGGAGCACAGACTTGGAGAAGCCTGTGTGAGGTTTGGTAAGAATGCTGTACATATACATATACATATATTATACATAATATATATATTAGCATATACTTATATTTTCTGGTTTTCTAGGGTCTGGAAACTTTATGAGGAAGAACTTGAAATGTGCCTTCCTTTACAGTTCAAAGATTTTCCTAATATGTTTGAAGAGAGGTAGAAATCCTATTGCAGGAAGGGACAACTCCTTAGCAAAGCATAACCATTGGGTAAGGAGGAAATTTGGCATGGGGGCTTGCACTGAGCTTTCAGGATCTATAGATGAAGAAGGAGCAGAGGTTCTAAGTAAACCTGCTCTATGGTCTACATGACTGCCTGCTCTGTGAGTATGAGGAAGAGAGATGCATATACTAAGACAAAAGGGTATCAAGACAAGTCTAAGCTCCTATGGGAAACCCTCACACCGCTAGAAGTTCCTAGTGGTTGAATGATAGTCCTCCCTCCCTTCCCCCTCCCACTCCATATATGTCCATCATGTCCTGGAAACTGAATTTGGCTTCATTTGGAAAAAAGGTCTTTGCAGATGTAATTAAGTTAATTAATTGAGATGAGATCATCCTGGATATTTCCAATGGTTAATAAGTGTTTTCTTAAGTGATACACAGAGGAGAGACCCGGAGAAGATGAAGGTGAGGATTGGAGTGAGGTAGCCACAAGCCGATGATCCCTTGCAGCCTCCAGCAGCTGGAAGTGGCAGAAGGATCCCTCCCTGAGGCTTGGGGGGAGCATGGCCCTGCTATTTCCTTGATCCTGGACTTCTGACCTATGGGTCAGGGAAAAATTTTCTGTTGTAAGCCACACAGTTTGTGGTAATTTGTTATGGCAGTCCTGACAAACTAATGCATAGATGCATGAGAAAACAAAAGGCTCTGCATTGCTGGAGAGCCACCCAAGTCTGCCTGCATGTCCTCACATGACAAGTGTTCTCCACAAGTCCTCTTAGCACATCAGACTTACTCTTTGGTGTCTTCTGAAATGTGAGCAAATATTGCTATACTCCAGTCATGCTAAATTACTGTAGTTTCTTAACCCTCCATGGTTTTTCTGACTTCCCTGCCTAAGTGCATGGAATTCTTTCTGCCTAGAGTATATTTCCCTACCCTATTTCCTTTTTTACTTTGTCTGTTGTCCTTTATTCAGACTTCAAGCTTCACTTCAAATGATCTCCCTTAATTCCAAAAAGCGACTTGGGTTGCTGACACATACTTTGTTTTGAATCCTTTTTGTAGCCAGTGTTTACTGAGGGCCTTCTGTGTATAAGACCCTATTCTAGGAGCTATAGATGAATAACAAAATTATAAACCCAAACCTGTATCAACCCCTCTTTCTTTGCTTCAAGTATAAAATGGACTGTAAAATAAGAACAAATAACTACAAAGTTGTGCTATAATCTCAGAGGAAGAATTGAAGGAGGAGAAATTTTCTGCCATGGAACGGGAGTAGGGAGTGAGAGGACTTCATGGCAGATAGTCTGCTGAGCTGGATCCACAAGTGTGGGAAGGGTTTTAACAGGGCAAGTTGCAGGGAGAAGGTATGGCATGACAAGCACATAGAGGCTGGAAGGCTCAGACTAAGTGTTTATTAGTACAATACTAAGCCCCTCAGGAGCTGGAACTTTCCCTGGTTTCTCAGGGAACACAAATAATCAAAAGACTGATCTGTTTTTCTGATTTTTGAGAATTTATGGGAGCTGCCATTACCATGGCAGCAAGTGATGCTATGCAAACATCAATGAAGGTTTTGATGAATGAGCACCCCATATTCTTTGCATTAGACTTTAGGCTAAAATTATACAATAAAACTCATATTTCATAATATGGGTAATCAAAAGTGGCATCATGAAAGATAGAGAAAACCTGCTGTTGTCACCTTGGCCACAGTCTGGAAATGTTTGCCCTTTGAGCTCTCATTAGTGACTTTATCATCCCCTGGTGGGTGCTTGGCATTTTCTGATGTACAGTACATTTCCATGAGTGTGGAAAAATTCCCCTAGGTAGATTTAGCTGCTCCTCTCACTGTGGGACAAAAGCTCTCACTCAGATCTCTGTGTGTTCTTTCTGTTTCCTGTAATGCCAAGACCACTTCAATTCTAAGCATCCCAGGTCAAACCACCTATTAGTACCCTGATCTTTAACAGACACTGCACTGTTCTCTAAGGCAAAAAGAAAGCAGACTGTGGAGAAAAATGGAATTTTTTTCTGGAGGGAGAATTAGTGGTAAATAGCTGCCAAATTTAAACATCCGCACCTTAAGCTGCGTACCCAGAATAGCTCACCCCCATTGCGTTTCTGTTCCACCCTTTTATGTGCCCTCCTCCAATATGGTAGAACAGTGAGTAGGCCAGAATGACTGAAATGTAGGGTGTATGTCCATGAATCTGGGGAGATCAGACAGAAAAAGCAATTTGTGCAAAGTTGTGGAGAGCCTTAAATATCAGATTCAGAAGTTTCAATTTTATTTGGTATGTAACTGGGAGTTGCCCAAAAGTTTTGATTGGAGGAAATTATATTGTTAATGGGACGTATTACTAGGTAGACTGATCTGGAAGCTAATCAATCAGGTATGTTGGAGTTAGGAGGGTGGGGATGAGGAGAATTTTAGGAAGGCATTTTCATAATCATATGAGAGCAGCGTCCAGAGGGCAGATGGCAGTGAGAAAAGAAAGGAAAGATCAGATGAGAATAACTTTTGAAGAAATTGTAATACTTTTGTCACTATATTCTCTTTAATTCGTCTAGGTTACCAAGGTATTTTAGCATATCAGTATGATTTCTTTTCAGAATATGAACAATAACTCCCTTTATTTTAGTACTTCTAACTTATTTTTAAGATTCTATTCTTTTTTTTAAAATTATTTAAGTAATCTCTACACCCAATGTGGGACTCAAACTCATGATCCCAAGATCAGGAATTGCATGCTCTTCTGCCTGAGTCAGCCAGGCACCCCCTTATTTTAGTATTTCCTATGTGTACAATGATTTACATATATTCTATAATCATCATAAGCAACCCATTGAAGTAAGTCACTGTTATTTCCATATTACAGATGAGAAAACTGAGACTCAGTCAAGTAATACACCAAAATTTTGTGGTAAGTAAATGATAGAGCCAGGATTTGAACCCTCATCTATCTAACAGCAAAATCTACATGCTTTTCCTATTACAGAAAGTTGACTTTTGTGAACAAAGTACATTGCAGCTTTTCCTAAAAATATTTTGTGGAAGGACTTGAAAATATCCTTTGCTTGAAGAATATGGAGTAAAAAAATTGACTAAGTCTAGGCAGATGTTTCATTTTTCCAAAAAGTCTGGCACATTTTCTAATTATGGATTACATTAGCCAGATTTTAAGACTAGACAGTATTGTGCACAAATAGAATTTCAAAGGCTGTACCTTCTTTAAGGCATACTTAAATTCTGGGGTAAATCTTTATGTAGTTGGCTAAAATCAAGTGAATGTTTAATTTTATTCCTACTGATTCCTTTACAAATACTTATTAAAATAACTAATTTTATTCCTACTGATTCCTTTACAAATACTTATTATTTGTAATACAAATCTTATTACAAATAAGATTTCTAATATAGCATGTCTGCTTAAATCAAGATGTTGTACTAAAATAGAGTCGATTCCATTGGGACAGTATACTTTAAGTGAATATCTGCAGGATTGCTTATTGCCAGCACTGAAATTCATTTTACAGTATTGTCTAGACATTAAAGGCAACCTTCTGATCATAAGCATTATTTTAGTAAGAAAGCTGATTCAAGATGGTCACACCTTTCCATCAGTCAAATGATCATTTTTCTTATTGAGCTTCAAGGAAAAAAATCAATATAAGGAACACATTGGAAAATTCTGTTTAAATGTTTTCAGGAGACAGGAGTTGGAGAGACTGTAAACGTGGTCCCCCATATTAATTAGAATGCAGGTCCTGAGTCCTTTATAGGAATACAATCCTAGTATTTCCTTCTTTTCTTTTCCTATATTTGTTTGGGGGCCATTATAATAATGGGAGTGTATTGTCAATCTTGAGTGGGAATGGATCTAATTGGCCCACATTTCCTAACGCTTTATTATAGTTCCCAGGGAACATCCTCCCATAGATGTGACCCCGGTGTCCCTTGTTAAACAGGAGATAACAGAGACCATCTGACCAGAAATATCTCTGTATTTTTCTGGGCACGTGATGGGCAGCGTGTTTTGTGCATCAGGTGATTCCCTATCTCTTCCTGGCTCTGATATTTCATTTCATGAAATCCCCAAATCTCTTCCCAATTTGCATTTCACTTAGTCCTTCTAACATTACTGTATGGGATGGATGGAGACTCTTTCTGAAGCTTTATGGCCCAGGGCTCATGACTATGTTCAGTATCAAATTTCGCACAGTGAAAATCCTAAATTGTTTAGATTTTACAGACCATTTCAGGGAACTGTTTTTTTTTTTTTTCACTTTTCTTGGCTCACCAAGTGTTGTAACTAATCCCAAGTAAAGAAGGTTCCAGATTGTAAGAGTGCTGTTCTAACTAACCCAATCAGCCAAGACAACAAAACAAAGAAACAACAGCAACACCTAAGAAAAAAATGCAGTTGAGCATCTCACATATATGTTTCCATTTATTTATTTAGCAGATTTTTATTGTGAACCCTATGTGTTTCAAGACTGTTTTAGGCACTTGGGATGCATCAGTGATAGAAATCCCTGCCTTCATTAACTTCCATTCTAACAGGAAGTCAAGGGTAGCAGATTTGAGAGTAGATAAGTCCTAAGTGGTTAAAAAATAAAAGCATGGGACTCCTCAGTGGCACAGTTGGTTAAGCGTCTGTCTTTGGCTCAGGTCATGATCAGGCTCCTTCTTCAGTGTGGAGCCTGTTTCTCCCTGTGCCCGCTACTCCCCCTGCTTGTGTGTGCTCTCTCTCTCCCTTTCTCTCTGACAAATAAATAAATAAAATCTTAAAAAAAAAAATAAAAGCAAAGGGATCCAATACAAGGGGGATCTGGAGTATTAGGAGAATTGTAATTTTAAATAGGTGGTCAGGGTAGGTCTCATCAAGAAGTGAAAACTGATCTGATTTCAAGGGGTAAGGGAGGAAGCCATGGAGATAATCAGAGATAAAAGTGTTCCCGCAGAGGGTAAAGCCCCCAGTTCAAAAGGATCCAAAGCAGGAACAGGTCTTGTGTATTTGAAGAATAGTATACAGACTAGGTTAGCTCTAGCAAGGTGAGCGAAGGAGGAAGAGAAGGTGAAGTGAAAGGGATCCAGAGGACTAGAATAAGCAGGGCCTTGTAGGGCATGCTAAGGGCTTCATTCAGATTTCATCTGAAGTGAAATGGGATCCATCGTAGGGTTTTGGGCAGAAGAGTAGCAAGATCTGGTTCATGTTTTAAAATGATCATTGTGGTTGCTGAATTGAGAAGTAACTTGAAACAGGGACACCTGTTGGTGAGAGATGATAGTGTCTCCCAGGAGGTGCCGGCCTGTGGAAGTGGTAAGAAGTGGCTGATATGAGGAATTCTTAATCTCAGGAAACAAACTGACGGGTGCTGGAGTGGTGAGGGGTGAGAGGGATGGGGTGGCTGGGTGATAGACATTGGGTAGGGTATGTGCTATGGTGAGCACTGTGAATTGTGTAAGACTGTTGAATCACAGACCCGTTCCTCTGAAACAAATAATACATTATATGTTAAAAAAAGAAGAAGAAGAAGATAGCACGAGGGGAAGAATGAAGGGGGGGAAATCAGAGGAGGAGACGAACCATGGGAGACTATGGAGTCTGAAAAACAAACTGAGGGTTCTAGAGGGGAGGGGGGTGGGGGGATGGGTTAGCCTGGTGATGGGTATTAAAGAGGGCACGTTCTGCATGGAGCACTGGGTGTTATATGCAAACAATGACTCATGGAACACTACATCAAAAACTAATGATGTAATGTATGGTGATTAACATAATAATAATAATAAAAAGAAGTGGTTGGATTTGAGATTCCTTTTGAGAGTGGAGCCAAGAAGGAATTACGAAAAGATTGGATAGGAATTGTGAGAAAAAAGGATATCAGGGATGACATCAACTCTTTGAGTTTCCATTTTTCATTGTAGGAACACCTTTCTTTATTTCACAATGTTATTGTAACAATCAGATAAGTATGCACGCGTAAACAGTTGGTAAAGGGCAAATTTACAATTTTTTTCGGTAAAGGTACTGTCTTTTGATCTCTAAGTCACATCTTAACATTTTAAAGAATATAGAAAAAGTTCAATATATATATTGAATATAGAAAAAGTTCAATATATATATTGAATATAGAAAAAGTTCAACTAGCTGAAACCCTCTCATTGGCAATCACTTTTACATTTGATTTTTACTGGAAGAGGCAAATAGAAAATAAATTTTAGGTCCAGAGGATTGGTAACCATATAGTAGATTCCGGGAGAGGAGTTTAGATTGTTTTTTGCCTAAGAAACAACACTATGATATTCGACATTCATAATGGTGAGTTCAAATATATGTTCACTCAAAGGGCTATATATAATAATCCAGTACCTGGAAGGGGTTTATATTCAAACCTAAGACCATCAGAATTTAATAAAGCAAAACACTTCCTGATTGAGACAATCCAGTTATTGAGGTCTTTTGGTTCTTGTGTACAGTTTTTACTTAAATAGATTTATTCATTACTAGGAGTTCACAAAAGGCAGTGATGCTTGGTCACAAGTCTTTTCGTGGTATCTTACTGCTGGCAAATATTTTAAGGTAATTCATCTTGGGAGTTTACTCAAAGAAGCAACAAAAATTTGTTATTTAGTTATTTTGTTATTAGCAAGCCTTTTTTTAAAAAAACATACCAAGTACAACAATCCTGACTTTTTAAGGATTCACTTTTAACATTGTGTCCAAAAAGATTTATTGACAATGATAGATGCCTGAGTGTCCATATAAACTGTTACCTCTTCTTGGCATTAGATTTCACTTTCCTACATGTAACAAATTCACAGGTAACTAGCTGCATAGATATTCTTGAGGGCAAGTGTTGATTTAGTAAATTCTTGATAATTTTTTTTTGTTGTAGACATAAAGTTCTCAATACAGCAATTTTTATGAGATTCAGTAATCTCCACAGAACAAGTGAAAAGATAATAGTAAGCTATTAAGCCTTCACTTCTCTTGATGATAATGATATTTCATGTTACCTGCAGCATTTTGGACAAGGCACGATGGACTCTATCTCATAGATAAAAGGAACCAGGAAGACTGCACCTGTCTAAAAGTAGGAGCCTGGTGTACTCCCAGTGGACCTACTGATTCTATGTCTTGAGGATGTACTTCAGAGTTGACTGTTATGACTAATACTGTCTTTTCTTATGAAACAGCATAATAAATTGATGAGTCTGGACATGATAATAGAAATGTCCCATCTGCTGTTATTTGCCATTTTTACTTTATGTTCCATCATCAACAAAAATGCTGTAACAGTATTGTCAATCAGGAAGAATGACTCTTGAAAATTTTTCCTTCTTTTGCTTTCCCCTCAAGAATGCATTTTACTTCTGCATCCTTTACTTGCTCTTCTTGGGCTCATCAGAGTTAAGCATAAGTATTTTATCAACTCTGATTTGAGTCTCTAATTCACAGATACTGCAGCCCTGCTTGGTTTATATTTTAAGGATCAATGCCACTAAATATTCCTTCCTCTTTCTTTAATGAATAACTTAATATATTCACCTCAAATCTGTGTGAATTATTTGGGAGAATAATCACATACTGTTTTATTCAAAGAGCAATCTTTAGTCACTTGTTAAACTTTAACAAGTTATTTTTCTGAGTTCAAATTTTGAGATAATAGAATGTGATAGTACATATTTTATTATGAATAGTTTTACAATAACTATTGGTCCAGAGGGATGTATTTTTTTATTTTATGGTGAGAATTATAAGCATGGTAAGCTCTTGATGTAATTACCACTTGAATATAAGTCTCAGTTATTTTTTGAGAAGGTATTTTAAAATAGCTTCTTTGAATTAATTTGTAGACACAAGTTCAATATAAAAATTAAAAAATAAGGAAAATGGATTTTTTTACTAATCACTCAGGCAAAAATGACAATTGATGTGCTTTGAGATGCTACATTTTACTGGGAGAAGCACTAATAAGGAGACCTAACAGGTTCAGCCCCACATGGGCAACCCCCACTTCATGACCAAACCAATCATTTAACTGCTATGGGCTTCATTATCACCAAAAGTCTTTCAAGCTGGAAGTCTATTCTTTTATTCATTGCTTTTTTCAGCTCACAGTTTTATATTACTATGAGCTTTACTTAATATTTTTTCTTCTGAGCTCTTCTTTAAATTATACTTCCCACTGGCTTTTATTGTAATGACTGTTCTGGTTGTCTGTTACGCAATATTATTTTGACTAAGTAATTAAATCTTTAACCAACTTCAGTTGTTCTATTCTTCTTTACTATCAAGCATACCAATTGGAGGATGCAATCCTACATTCAGGGTAACTCCTAGAATTTTTTATAAAATGAAGAATTCCTATTGGATCCAATACTAGTTCAAAGCGTTAGTGATTATTGTGTAAGTTGGTTGCCTCACTGTGGAGATGCCAGTCACTCTAAGATCATCCTATCATCTCCCACCTCCTGTGAGTTAGCCCCACCTCTAGAGCATCACATACAGTTCAGTAAGCTACTGGAGTAACTATCCTCTGGGGAGACTCTAAAACTTGCAGTTAAAGGCTTAGGACTATAACTTGAACTAATTACCTATTTGGTTCTAAATGACTACTGTGACACACCCCTTTTGCCTTACATCCTCCTTTGTCTCAATTGTCATGAGTGAAAGTATTCTTGGTTAATCCACACTGTGCAGACCCTAATCCCCATTCTGCTCTGTTCATTGCCTAGTCCAATATCCCCCAACCATTTTCTATTATACTTCCCTAAAGAGCCTTTTTAGATACTGTTTCTCTTAACTGCCCTCTCCACTCCATAACCCCACCAACATGGAATTTTAATGCCCACAGATATACTATATATCTGTTAATATATGAATATAGTATAAATATGCTTTAGACATAAAGAGAGTAGGTTTTTTTTTTCCACCTCTCAAGAATCAATTCTCACCCCTGATGAGAATGTACCATGTAGTCTGACTTGATTTTCTTCTCCTTTGGCTTCCCAAATCTTTCCTCTGTATGAATATTTTACTCTTCTAGATTCATTCAGTGGATGCTGGGCAATTGGGTTGTTTCAACTTTTGGTTAATAAAAATAATATTTCTATGAGCATTTATATATATATATCCTGGTGCATATATGTGAATTTCTCTACTATATATTTATATATTAGGATGAGTGGAATTGCAGGGTCATAGGGTATTTGGGTTCTCAGTTTTTCTAGGTAATGTCTAAGTGTTTTCCAAAATGCTTGCACCAATTTATAATCTCATTATCAACTTACAAATTTCTTTTATTCTGCATCCTTACCACTATTTTGGTTATCTTTATTTAAAATATTATATGAGTAATGATATCTTATTGTTCTTAAATTTCCATTTTCTTGATTGCTGATTAGGTGAAGCACCTTTTAAATAAGTTGATTGGCCATTTGTGTTTCCTTTCTTTCAGGCTGTATGTGTGTGTGTGTGTGTGTGTCTAAAGTGCCTATTCAAGTGTTTTGATCATTTAAAAATCTAGTTGTCTATTTTTTCTGATTAATTTTTAAGAATTCTTCATGTATTCTAAGTGCAAGTTCTTTGTCTATATGTGCTACAAACATTCTCTTGCTGTATCCCTTGACTTGAATTTTATTCCTTTTATGATGTCTTTGGGTAGTTCTTAATTTTAATGTAAGTATATTTATCTTTATGGTCAGTGCTCTTAAAGTCTTATTTAGCCTATCAAAATGACAGAAGGTATTTTCCTAGGTCTTCTAAAAGTTTAGTTCAGTTTTTCACATTTATTGATAATCACCATACATTACATCATTAGTTTTTGATGTAGTGTTCCGTGATTCATTGTTTGCATATAACATCCAGTGCTCCATGCAGAATATGCCTTCTTTAATACCCATCACCATGCTAACCCATCCCCCCACCCCCTCCCCTCTAGAACCCTCAGTTTGTTTCTCAGAGTCTATAGTCTCTTATGGTTCATCTCCCCCTCTGATTTCCCCCCTTCATTCTTCCCCTCCTGCTATCTTCTTCTCCTTCTTCTCCTTCTTCTTCTTCTTCCTCTTCTTCTTCTTCTTCTTCTTCCTCTTCTTCTTCTTCTTCTTCTTCTTCTTCTTCTTCTTCTTCTTCTTCAACATATAATGTATTATTTGTTTCAGAGGTACAGGTCTGTGATTCAACAGTCTTACATAATTCACAGCACTCACCATAGCACATACCCTCCGCAACTGAAAAGGTGATTCTTTTCCTAATAATCTTCAGAGCCATCCCTACCATATTACAAGAGTCCAAATAAGTATAGGTCTATTTTTTTTTAGCAATCTACTGTGTTCCACTGGTCTATTGACTATCACTGTACAGTATGCACTGGGTTAATTACTGTAGTTTTTATAACAAACCTTGATATCTTAAGAACAAGACTTCTTGTTTGACTTTTTAAGAAGTGTGTTGGCTAGCCTTGGCCCTTTTTACCTCCATATAAATTGTAGACTCAGCTTATTTGGTTCCACAAAATACATGGGGAAATTGATGGAGATTCTCTTGAATTTCTAAATCAATTTGGAGACTAAATCTTTAAATCTCTCAAACCAGGAACATGAGTTTTTTCTGTAATGTTTCTCAGTAAAGTTTTATAGTTTTCTTTGAAAAATTCTTACATATCTTGTTAGGATTACTCTTAGATGTTTAATATTTTCTGTTTAATAGAATATTAAAACATACTTAAATTTAAGTTCTAATTTGATACACAGAAATATAACTGAGGGATGCCTGAGTGGCTCAGTCAGTTAAGCGTCTGACTCTTGGTTTCGGCTCAGGTCATGATCTCAGGACTGTGAGATCAAGCTTGGCATTGGGCTCTATGCTGGTCATGGAGCCTGCTTAAGATTCTCTCCCTCTACCCCTCCCCACCCCCCACTTGAACTCTCTCTCTCTCTCACTCTTACTCTAAAAAACAAACAAAAAGAAATACAATTGATTTTTGTTTATAGATTTTTATTCCCCCACCTTGGTAAATTCTCTTATTAATTTAGCATTGGGTGTTATACACAACCAATGAATCATTGAACCACTACATCTAAAATTAATGATGTACTATATCTTGGCTAATTGAATTTAAATAAAAAAATTATCTTTAGAACTTTTTAAATGTTCCAAGGACATAATTATATCATATATAGATAACAACAGTTGTGCTTCTTCCTTTATCATTTATATATATTTTAATTTGTTTTTTTGCCTAATTTTGCTGACTAGGATTTCCATAACATGTTGAATGTTGTTCCTTATATCATAAGGAAATATTTCAAAATTACACAATTTCATCTGATGTTTGATGTGTACCTTTTGCAGTTACCCTTTTCTTCCTTCCAAATAACAAATTGAGCTATTTGTGTTTTGTTGCTGCCATCACTGCTTTCAGTCCAACACTGGCTATGTGGTTTCCTGGCAACCTACATTCTTTGAGATATTCAAGAGAAGTTAGGTTTTATAGTTTATTCAGATTTTACATTGTTAGGATAGGGGCAACACTCTTGGTGTGTGTGTGTGTGTGTGTGTGTGTGTGTCTTTGCACAAGGCACACTGCTTGGTGGACTGGGATGCAAGTCCTGGCTCCCTACTTTCCTTCTTTGATATCACCCTGGAGGAGATATGGACATAGTCATTATAGTTGGGCAAGAGTAGAAGTCTGGACTTCCATCTGGGCCTTTGCTGATAAAGTGGGTGTGGGGCCCATTTCCCTCCCATAGTATTTAGATCTAATGGGGGAGGTTATTTAACAGTTTTCTGTTTGGGGCACCTGGTAGGTGCATTCTGTTAAACACCTGACTCTTGGTTTTGGCTCAGGTAGTGATCTCAGGGCTGTGAGACTGAGCCCCATGACAGGCTCCATGTTCAAATTCTCTCTCCTTCTGCTTAAAATTCTCTCTCCCTCCCCCTCATCTCATTTGTAAATTCTCCCCAATTTTAATTGTTATTACAAGTCCTGTTTACACTCAGTACTTAATTTTAGCTTACTAATACATTTACCAATTTCTTTTTCAGCATTATTTCTTGCTTCCCGTCCCTCCCTTCCTGCTTCATTTATATTCTTGCTAAAATACATGCTTAATAGCTTTTTTATTGAGAGTAGTGGTGACAGTCATTTTTGTTTTTCCTTTTACTCTAATGAAGTTAGCCTTAACATTTCTCTCAGCTTGACAAATTTTAGACAGGCTTCTTTCAGACTCTAGGCCCCTCCACCTCCCTTTTTAAAGAACATTTACTTTGGAAAAGTTGTCATATCAAATTCCTTGTCTACTCCTTTGAGATGTTATTCTCCCAGTCTCTCCAGTTTTACAACCCAGGAGGGGACCCATCCCACTTGAAATGTCATCATCACCCTTACGCTTGGGGTGAGCATAGCATAACATATAGAGTCATCAAAATCACTGTATTGTACACCTGAAACTAGTCTAACACTGTGTGTCAATTATACTTCAATAAAAAAAAAAAAAAAAGAAAGCAGCGCAGTCTCCCAGTTTTTAATGGAGAGTAGGAGGCTAACTTCCGTTAGCAGTTAGCAAAGATAGATGACCTAATCACAATGACCAACCTCTTGACTAACGTATCCTAGTACTTTCCCACAGGCTCACCCCAGCACTTGAAATTCCTCCTGCTTTTTGTTCCAGTGGAGTTGAGTTCAGTCTTTCTCCCCTATTGCAATAGTCTTGAATGAAGCCTTCTTTGCCTGTTTAACTCCATCCATCTGGTGTAATTTTTGACAACTCTCAATGTGTTTATTTCATCTTTCCTGAATGATAGTTTAACTTAGAAGAAAACGGACAAGTTATTTTTCTTTCTGTATATTAAAAATTACATTAATATAGAAAACAGCGCATTCTAATGAATTTAATTGCTTTTGAAGCAAATGCCCTCAAGGACACATATCTTTAAAACATTTCTAGTATTCTAATAAAATATACATAACAAAAATTTGCCATTTTAGCCATTTTAAGTGTGCAGTTCTGTGGCACTAAGTACATTTATACTGTACAACCATCACCACCATAATCTCTAGAACTTTTCATCTTCTCAGACTGAACTTCTGTATCTATTAAACCATAACTCCCATTCCTGCTGTCTCCTAGGCCCTAGAAACCACCATTCTATTTTATGTTCCTATGAATTTCACTACTCTAGGTACCTCATACAAGTGGAATCTTTCAATATTTGTCCTTTTGTGCTTGGCATATTTCACTTACCACAGTGTCTTCAAGTTCATTCATGTGTGACATGTATCAGAATTTCATTTCTTTTTTAAAGCTGAATAATACCATATTTTGTATAAATATACCATATTTAGTTTATGCATTTATCCATCAATGGACATTTGGGTTGTTTCCTGCTTTGAATTACCATAAATAATGCTGCTATGTACAAATACCTTTTTGAGACATTGCTTTCTATTCTTTTGGGGTATACACCCAGAAGTGGAATTGTTGGATTGTAGGATAATTCTATGTTTAATTTTTTGAGGAATTGCTGTAATGTTTCCACAGTAGCTGCATTATTTTACATTTTCACCAGCAATGCACACGAGTTCCAATTTTTCAACATCCTTGCCAATACTTGTTATTTTTTATTCTCATTTTTAAAAAAGATTTTACTTATTTATTTGACAGTGAGAGACAAAGTGAGAGAGGGAACACAAACAGGGGGAGTGAGAGAGGGAGAAGCAGGCTTCCCACTGAGCAGGGAGCCCGATGTGGGGCTCGATCCCAGGACCCTGGGATCATGACTTGAGCTGAAGGTAGACGCTTAACAACTGAGCCACCCAGGCACCACTTTTATTCTTATTTTTTAAATAACAACCATCCTAATGAGTATGGGGTGGTTTCTCATTGTGCTTTTGATTTGCATTTCTTAATGATTTGTGATATTGAGCATTTTTTTATGTGCTTATTGACTATTTGCATATCTTCTTTGGAGAAATGTCTATTCAAGCCCTTTGCATATTTTAAAATTGTGTTGTTAGATTTTTTATTGATGAGTGGTAGTTCTTTATATATTCTGAATATTAACCTCTTACTCTTACCCTTATACATGATTTGCAAATATATGCTCATGATTTTTAATTTTTACAGGCCTATGATAGAAAACTCTTGGGAAGAGCTCTCTCTCTCTCTCTCTGTTCAAAATAAATTGCTCTGTAAAAGTTATTTTGGAGCATGCTGTACATGCCTGATAAGTCTTAGAGCAGGAACCATTGATTGATTAATTAATTCATTTACTCATTTAACATTTCCTAAACACCTATCATATTCCTAATGTTAAATGTCTGGTGATACAGAGATGAGGGGCAGAGTTTCTACTTCTAAAAACCTCATAATGAAGGGACAATGGAGTGATAATCTTGGAAAGGAGGTTAAGTATTATATATTTGTATAATGTTGGCACCTACATATTTCTCAAGTCTGATCTTCCTCTCAATCTGCTGCCAGCATGCTTTTCTTGTTTTCTGGCCTCTGTACATCTCCTATCCTGGAAAATTTCCTTATTCTTCTCTCTTAACCTCTATTCTCCTCCCCCCCAACAGCTAATTTCAAATCATTTTTTGAGTTCTAGTTTAAAAGTAATTTCTTAGGATGCCTGTGTGGCTCATCAGTTAATCATCTGCCTTTGGCTCAGGTCATGATCCCAGGGTCCTGGGGTTGAGTCCTGCATTGGGCTCCTTGCTCAGCAAGGAACCTCCTTCTCCCTTTGCTGCTCCCCCTGCTTGTGTGCTCTTTCTCACTCTCTCTCTGACAAATAAATAAATAAAATCTTTAAAAAAAATAAAAGTAATTTCTTCACCAATTCCTCTGCTGACCTTCTAATTCTCTTAGTTACAAGTGTTCCCAGCAGATCTCATAACCCTTATTTGTTTTTTTGTTTTTTTATATTTATTTATTTTTATTATGTTATGTTAGTCACCATACAATACAATATTAATTTTTGATGAAGTGTTCCAAGATTCATTGTTTGCATATAACACCCAGTGCTCCATGCAATATGTGCCCTCCTTAATACACATAATCAGGCCAACCCATCCCCCCACCATCCTCCCCCTCTAAAACCCTCTGTTTCTCAGGGTCCATAGTCTCTCATGGTTCATCTCCCCCTCTGATTTCCTCCCTTCATTTTTCCCTTCCTTCTCCTAATGTCCTCCATGCTATTCCTTATGTTCCACAAATAAGTGAAACCATATGATAATTGACTTTCTCTGCTTGACTTATTTCACTTAGCATAATCTCCTCCAGTCCCATCCATGTTGATGCAAAAGTTGGGTATTTATCCTTTCTGATGGCTGAGTAATATTCCATTTTATATATAGACCACATCTTCTTTATCCATTCGTCTGTTCTGTATTGTATCCATTCTTCTGTATTTTTTTTTAACAATTTTATAAACAGCATTTATTGTACAGAGTACTCTGAAGGAAGAAAAATATGTACAGCCATTCGTTCTCATTAATACGGCTACTTTGTCCTGCAATACTGAAAAGGCGAAATGTGTCTGGTACAAAAATAACCCCTAGGAGTCACGAATTAGAAAAACAACACTTTTAAAAAAGATTTTTACTTTTCTGGTAGAAATATAAAAACTGTGGTTTATGGGGAAGAAATTAAACAAAAGAAAAAGTCCAATCAATTGTAGAGGTGGCTTTAACACTTGAAGTTTTGTACCTCAAACCAACTTGCTGACAGCAGTATGTGTTTAAAATCTAAATATAGGGCGCCTGGGTGGCTCAGTTGGTTAAGCGACTGCCTTCGGCTCAGGTCATGACCCTGGAGTCCCGGGATCGAGTCCCACATCGGGCTCCCTGCTCGGCAGGGAGTCTGCTTCTCCCTCTGACCCTCCCCCTCTCATGTGCTCTCTCTCTCTCTCATTCTCGCTCTCTCAAATAAATAAATAAAATCTTTAAAAAAAAAACATTTTCCTGGGGCGCCTGGGTGGCTCAGTTGGTTAAGCGACTGCCTTCGGCTCAGGTCATGATCCTGGAGTCCCGGGATCGAGTCCCGCATTGGGCTCCCTGCTCAGCGGGGAGTCTGCTTCTCCCTCTGACCCTCCCCCCTCTCATACTCTCTCTCTATCTCATTCTCTCTCTCAAATAAATAAATAAAATCTTAAAAAAAATAAAAATAAAATCTAAATATAAATAAACGGGCAGTGCTGCACAAACAGCAGCACAGTATGAGCAACTTACACAGTGCTGCGAGTTCTCCGTGCATCTCGGAGCAAGGTCATCTCGGCTCTTCCCACACTTTGGCAATTGTGGACATTGCTGCCATGAACATTGGGGTGCTTATGGCCCTTTTTTTCACTACACCTGTATCTTTGGGGTAAATGCCCAGTAGTGCAATTGCTGGGTGATAGGGTAGCTCTATTTTTAATTTTTTTAGGCACCTCCACACTGTTTTCCAAAGTGGCTGCACCAACTTGCATTCCCACCAACAGTGTCAAAAGATTCCCCTTTCTCCACAACCTCTCCAACATTTGTTGTTTCTTGTCTTGTCAATTTTTGCCATTCTAACTGGTGTAAGGTGGTATCTCAATGTGGTTTTGATTTGAATTTCCCTGATGGCTAATGATGATGAACATTTTTTCATGTGTCTGTTAGCCATTTGTATGTCTTCTTCAGAGAAGTGTCTGTTCATCTCTTCTGCCCACTTTTTGACTTGATTATTTGTTTTTTGGGTGTTGAGTTTGAGAAGTTCTTTATAGATCTTGGATATCAACCCTTTGTCTGTAGTGTCATCTGCAAATATCTTCTCCCATTCTGTGGGTGGCCTCTTTGTTTTGTTGACTATTTCCTTTGCTGTGCAGAAGCTTTTTATCTTGATGAAATCCCAAAAGTTCATTTTTGCTTTTGTGTCCCTTGCCTTTGGAAACGTGTCTTGAAAGAAGTTGCTGTGGCCAATGTCAAAAAGGTTACTGCCTATGTTCTCCTCTAGGATTTTGATGGATTCCTGTCTCACATTGAGGTCTTTCATCCATTTTGAGTTTATCTTTGTGTATGGTGTAAGAGAATGGTCGAGTTTCCTTCTTCTGTATATAGCTGCCCAATTTTCCCAGCACCATTTGTTGAAGAGACTTTTTTCCATTGCATATTTTTTCCTGCTTTTTGGAAGATTATTTGACCATAGAGTTGAGGGTCCATATCTGGGCTCTATATTCTGTTCCATTGGTCTGTATGTCTGTTTTTGTGCCAGTACCATGCTGTCCTGGTGATCACAGCTTTGTAATACAGCTTGAAATCGGGCAACGTGATACCCCCAGATTTGTTTTTCTTTTTCAACATTTCCTTGGTGATTCGGGGTCTTTTCTGATTCCATACAAATTTTAGGATTGTTTGTTCCTGCACTTTGAAAAATGCCATTGGTATTTTGATTGGGATGGCGTTGAAAGTATAGATTGTTCTGGGCAGCATAATCATTTTCACAATGTTTATTCTTCTGATCCATGAGCATGTGATGTTTTTCCATTTTTTTGTGTCTTCTTCAATTACTTTCATGAGTGTTCTATAGTTCCTAGAGTATAGGAAGCACATAGAAGGTGCTCAAGATTTGAATTGAGTTGCTATGTAAAACAATCTCAAAGACTGACAATTCTTTTAGTCTATTTTATTTTTTATTTAAAGACTGACAATTTTTAATGTATTGATTTTTTCTGTGTTTCTCAACTTTTTATCGATCCAATATATTAGAGAAATATACCACACCTCTCTCAGTAATAGTGAGCCACTAAGACAATGATTCTCACTCTGAGGAAGTGATGATTCAGAATTCTGGCATCCTGGGGTAGGAAAAGGTAAAGTGAAAAATCTCCACAGGTGATACTATGTACCTCTTGTGTGACTGTGTACTCCTCAAGGATGATTTCTCTGTGCCAGGGTCAATGGTATTAGACTTTCCACAAAGATGTAAGCATTGTGAAAATAATGACCTACTTATTAAGTGCAAATATATTCTCTTTAATACTCACTGGAATGCACTGTCAAAGATTATAAAATAAAGACACAGAGACTTATTTAATATTATTATAAATACAAAATGATTTATTTATTCAATAATTCTTCTCCCTGAAAACGTGTTCTTGCCTTTTTTCTGAAAGTTTTTAGCTTTTCAGAGTTTGTTTTGAGTTTGCTTCCTGGTTACAAAACAAAGCAATATGTTGACATCTGAATTTCTCAAAATTAACAAGACTCAGCCACCTCTATCTTGCTGGTAGCCTACTTTCATCCAAGGATTCTTTTGTTACTAATTAAGCATGCTAAATCAATTATTTTCTGAAATAGTTTTCTAGTCTTGTAATTGAGTTTAAAAATGACAGTCTTTAACTTAATAATATCCACTATGGAGAATCGAATTTCAATTTCAGTGTTCCATCATAAGCCAAATGTCATCTAAACAAATAAAATAACTTGACCACAGTAAGTCATGCAAAATATTTTCTCATTAACCTTTTAAAAATTACTACCAAATTTTTACCCAAGAAATATATAAGTCAGATTTCTCATTTGTAGTCTAGTACTATCTTTTAAATTTTTTTCTGATGGAATAACTATGAAGCTGCTCTCTGGAAATTTCCATTCCTGTTCTTAGAAATTCCTCATTGGATGGGGATGTATTGGGTATCCAGAGTCACTAAGTCACTAAGTCATTTCTCTGCTCCTGGAATTATGAAGTAGTCCTAATCAAATTCTAATCTAATGAGAAATGTCTTTATTTCTAGTGCTTAAATTACTTGGATTAAATTCTTGGTAGTCCACATGAAGCAAACCTGCTTCATTCACTCAGTATGGCAAATTATATCCTCAGATCTTTACTGTGGTGTGTTCCTAGCTGTGTTCTTCTTAGCCCTAGCTGATGTGTATTCAGGGAAGGAAATCTCACCTGGATATTTGCCTAAAGCAAAGACAAATGGGAAAATGAACCTGCTTAACTAAAACAAACATAAATTATTTTTGGATAATCTCTTAGTTTGGGTTATAAATGGCTTTCCTTCCCTCTATTAACCCAGCTAATTAAATGTACTTGCTTAAGGCCTTATTGGATCTTATATTTATCTTGTGCAGCTTCTCAGTTCTATTCATTAGAAACTAAAGGAGACACATTTATCTTGGTTTTGTCTTCAAATGGAAGATTTCTTATTTACTGGATACTTTAAGGGGAGAGATAAAGGATAGAGGAAAGTAGGCCAAGAGAGTATCTTTTCTTGGTACAGACCAAATTCTAAGTAGTTTTCAATATGTTTCTGAGGGATAATAAAGAATTTGGCACTGATGACTCAAAGCTGCCATGAATCGCCAAGGCTTTTGCTGAATCTACATTATTAGCTACTTCCCTTGTAGTTTCTCCCTTTTGAATCCCAACATTTTAGGTCAGGTTTCCTAGCAGAAGCAGATCATAAGATAAGGTTTTGCATGGAAAGTGATTTATTATAGAAATGTCTAAGGGGAGCTCAAAAAAGCTGGGGGTTTGGGACAGAAAGAGCAAGAAGCTAGGGAAGGGTGAGTTCTCAGGACAAAATTCTGCAGAGGGTGTCTGTGCCTCCATCCTTATGTGGAGTGTTGGGGTATAAGATATACCTCAGAGTTGTCACAAACCAAGGCAAGGTAGCTGGGCAAGAGAATAACTCCCATACATGTAAGTCATGGGCTGAAGTCCGATCAAAGTAAACATGAACTCCTGAACACTTACCTCTGTGTCTGCTGGCAAAGTGGCTCTAGTAGCCTAAGGGCAGCCCTCTTCCTCTACAGAGCTTCAGAGCTTCAGGTCCTGCTGGTTTAAAACACTGTAAATCTGGAGGTGGGGGTGCATGAAAATGGTATAATAGAGGTAAGAGGGACTCTAAGTAGAGCACTGATGTCTATTATTCCAGGATAATGCAACATGGGCTTGAGGTGTGACCCCTGACATATTCTTCCATCAATTTTTGTTATTTCAGAGAAATTGTTTTATGGAGGGAACAAAAAGGGACAAAAATTTCACTGGGACATTCATATAATTTTCCTGGACTTGGTTCCCTATGGTCTTGATTTCCATAACTGCTAAACAAGGTGGGCCTATGTGGGATTCCATTTTTCTTTATCCCAGTATGAAGTCAGTCTGTTCTGACCCCAATCATAAATATCTGCTACATAAAATATGCTTTCTTTTCTTCTCTATCAAGATGCTGAACTTCACAGAGGTTCTTGAGGACTAGGTACATAATCTCTGAATAAGAAGCTCCAAACACCACAATGTTTCCATTCAAACTTCAAGAACTGGGGGCTTGTAGAGCCTATGGCTTAGAAGATCTGCATAATGATTACAGTTGCGCCTGCCTGATATGATTGGTTCTTTAACCTAGATCAGAATCCCATCCTCAGATTCCAGATATTCCTCAGATTCCAGATATATTCCTATAGCCTGAGCGCACAGGTATGTAGGGAATTTCTGCACCCTTGCCCTGATATGAACAGAGAACAGGTTTGATATCAGCTGCTATGAATTGCTTCAGAATTGTGGCTATCTTCCTTTGTAATTATTTGGCATCTCTGTGATGCTCAGTGCCCATGTTGAATCAGTTGTTAAATATTTTGATTATTTCCTCTAGTCCAAAGTGACTTTTGACTGTTTTTGAAATTGAATTCTTTTTTTGAATTATTAGAAAAAATCATGCACTATGTCAGAATGTTGTGGCCCTAATCAAAATAAAATAACATGATGGTGGACTTTTCTACTTCGTACCCTGGCAAGGCTTTGCTCAGGATACAACTCCTTTGCAAGGAAACGTCAGTATGATGAAGCAGCCCCAAGGGGCTGGGAATTGGGTATTCTTATCAGGGTTTTATGATATATTTCAGAAACCAGATGCTTTTCCCTATCATAATCCCTCTTATTTTGGACTTATTGTAAGCAAGAAATTAACAACTGTTGTGTTTGACTCATTATATTTTTTTGTGTTTTAACAGCTAGCATTGTCCTAATAAATAGGCAATGACTTTCTTCTCTTCCTTTTTATGAGTCTTGAGAAAACTGACTCATGTCACCATCTGCTTGAGTATCCCTAAGTATGCCATCCAAGCTATGGAACATTGTCTATGCAGAACACACAGATGACAGGCAATACATTTTTGATTGGCTTCCTGTTCTTTTTTTCTCTTAGCTACCAGAAACTTATTCAGCAACTCAGTGGTATGTTTCAGCCAAAATTAAAAAGTTTCTTTGCAGAAGTTGGCACAATGTACTGTAGTATTTAGAATTTTATATTTCCACAGGAAGCTTGATGACTCTTTTTGTGCCCTCTGTTCCAGTATAATGATTGTCTTCCCACATTACAATCCCAGGCTTGGGTCTTCAGAAGTCACCTCGTACTTTAGTGATCAGGCCATAATATATTATGTCCTCTTTTTCTAGACAGAGGGTCAGTCTCTTTGGACTTCAGCATCTCATGTTGGGGGTTAGTTGAATATGGAGACTTTTTGAGAATAATATATGTGGGATTATTAATATTCTGTGGAGGTTGGGAAGTTTTGCTTTAAAATATTACAGTTCATTTGTATATTTCTCAAAAGAAATGAGTGGGGAGAACAAGATTTTTCCCAGGGTCATTGGCAAAATGTCAAAAAGTTCTACTTAGTCTGCAGAGTAGACAGCTGCTACACCAGTTTTCAATTCTCCTGGATGAGTGTTGCACTTGGCAGACCTTGAAGATGACTGTGCACTTCCATGTACTGCCATACCCTTATTGTTTTGTGATCCTAATCTCTTCTTCCTTTCCAGTTGCTATTGCTCATATCACATGGGTTGAAAATTAATACAGCTATCCTGGCCAATATTGATTAGAAAAGGGATTAGGCACCAAACCAAAGGTGGATCATGTGGTTGGAATGAGTTCTTCTGAGCTCACTGTTCAAACTGTCTGGTAATGTCTTCCATATTGCCATATACAGGTGAACTGATCCGCTGTACATCTTCAGTTGGGATGTGTAAATGAGAGGTTGGAAAAGAGCAGGTAGGTCTCTACATCTCATGGTGTATTCCAGCAGACTCTGAGCTACTGTTTCAGTTCACCATGAAACCTCTCTATACCTCCCAACCTAGAATGACTGTATGGATGAGGAGGTATCTTCTATGAAACCATGACAGACTTCATTTCTGAGAGCCATAGGATTTTCTCTCACTGTTTGATTTAAAGAGCTTGATTAAAACAAACTCCCCAAATACAACCTATGTTTACTCATAACCCACCTGCCAAAGAACAAAGTTGAGCCATGGGAAGGGAGGAGAATGGTACCCTGACAAGATATAAGTGTTTATACCTATTGCTTCTCTGTCCCATACTCAGAACTGTATCCCAAAAGATGTGTGCTTATGACCAATTCTCTTGACGGTAATAAGATGACATCTATGTTTCAATCCTGCTTGGGTCCCCTGAAAAACATTTTTTTTTAAGAAAGTGCTCTGATGCCTTCAAGCCACACAGAGGTGGTGTGAAGCTGAAGTTCTAACTCTACAGAACCATAACCCGATGATGCTCTCAACCATCAGTACAGTATCCTCCTCTCTTCTTTTTCTGGCCCATGAGGAGCCTGTTCTGACCTGCCTTTAAACCTGCTCTAGCTGTTTTACTCTCCAGAGAAATCTCCAGGTGAGAAAGAGTGCCTCATTTTCCAGTAGTGCTGACCTCTGTCATATAGACCACAAAGCTGTGTGGCTTTTTGTCCTCCATATCTTAAACAGAACTTGTGAAAAAACACTTTTAGTATTTCCTCAAAGCTTCTCACCTAGGACTCATACATGAAAGCAGAGGCTAGGTTGGGAGATCTTCTGAGTGACTGGCATTCTGTACTTTGTCTTTGTTCATAAATTTCCATTCCCTGGAAC
Organism: Mirounga angustirostris; assembly: GCF_029215605.1. Lineage (NCBI taxonomy): Eukaryota > Metazoa > Chordata > Mammalia > Carnivora > Phocidae > Mirounga > Mirounga angustirostris. The sequence continues at coordinate 136,103,342 of NW_026991709.1, read as the reverse complement.
ACTGAGGGGTTTCTTTTGTATCATAGCTGTGACTCTGGATTCTCTTTATTCCCTGAGGTTGTAGTGTTTCCTAGAATAGGATCATCATGCAGATCGTCACCTATTGAGCTTTCCTTACTGCCATCCATAGATGCCAAATAAAACAGAATTCTATGTGAACTTAGTTCCAAGTTGGGACTACTACGAGTCAGGATTCTGACAGACAACAGAAACTACTCTAGCTAGTTCCACCTGAAAGAGATTTTTAAAGGGATATCAGGTAGCTAGAAGTCTATATCTCCAGCTTTCTAATGCTCCTTGAGGAAAACTTCCAGGAATAGCTTCCAGAACAACACTCCTGCAACAAGGGAGCTGCTACCTCTGGCCTACCTAGAGAGGCACTGTGTCAGTCAGGAATTGGGAACTATCTGTCTACAATTATCAGTGCCAGAATCTTTGTCTCTTTCTGCTGATTTCAAAATCAGGTTCTGCATCATCAAAATGTTCACCTTGCCCTCAACTTGTTTCCTATCATAGTTCAGGTTCAATTCTGAATCTTGGGCTCCCATAGGTATATCTGATTGGTGGGCTGCATGTCTACACTATAACTGCAAGAAGTCTTGGGAAATATAGTATTTCGAGTACCAAAGTAAAGGAGGCAGTATTTGCAATATGGGTACTATCATAGTTTGGAGAGAGAGAGTTCAAATGATATTGGATGATCACAAATAAAAGATGTTCACCACAGATCACAAACAATCCAGTTAGCATTTATTAAGTACTTGTTATTGCTAAGCATTGTGATAAATCCTTTACACACTTTATCTGATTTTATACTTATAACAACATTGAGTGTTTTAAAATTCATTTTAAAGAGTAGAGAACCAAAGCCCAGGTTTCATTTTAAAGAGTAGAGAACCAAAGCCCAGGTTAAGAAATTTATCAAGGTCAAACAATTAAGAACTGGTGGAAACAGGCTTCAAAGCCAGGTCTGTTAAATTCCTTTACGCTTTGCTGCCTCCTTAACTCATACCTTTCTTTCAAGGCAATATTTCTATGTACAAAACCTTTATTTAGAAGTTTCTTTAAAAAACAAAAGAACTCCAATAAAACATATGGTTTATTTAGACCACATCGTTTGGCTCGTTAAGACTATGCACAAAGACATAACTAATAGTCCTTATGCTGTCTGCACTACATTTATCTAAAAGTTTTTAATAAGATGAATTTGCTGCTTTGGAAAAACCAACATTCAACATTTTTTCTTTCAGAAGGATATGGTAGGTTTTCCTTTTCAGATATAACTTTCCAAATAGCTATTTCTCTTACTTGTCTTTTATCATCTTCTAGACTGTTGATATTTTCTATTTGTTTCCATGAGAAGGTTCAAATTCTTCTGCTGTCATTCTTTGAACATTTTCAAACAGGGGTATAACACATTTTAATTCATTTTGCTTTGCCTTATTTGCTTTCCTATACATGTTTTATGTTGCTTGAAAAACACATTATTTTGTCTTTGTCACCTTCAGCCTGTATGCAAACTTGGTAGCCATTTCATTAATCTTTTTCAAAATTAATTTTTCCAAGTGTATCCAAGGGTAAAAAAGATTTTTTAAAACCATAAGAATTCCCTCCCAAACATTAGGCTTTGGAAACATAACATTATGAAACTTGTGAATTAAAAAAAAATTTTTTTTAATTATAGAAACAAGTATTAGTACTAAGAAAATTGATCATTTCTTTCAACTCCATATCTAATATGTGGGAGGAATTTGCACAAAAATTATATTCCTTTCTGACATTTTTAAATTTCAAATTATCCCTTGCTCAAACAAGTAGAGGAAACATAGCATATTTTTGAGCTTTTAGCAATGACATTTTAGGAAAGGCAAATTCCAGTTAATGCCAGGACACACACACACATACACACACCCTTTCCACACAACTGCTAATTGCTGTTCATTGGATCATATGTTGTACCATTAGAAATGAAGAATGTAGGAGAGGGAACAAGCATGAATACCTCCTAGATTCTATGTTGGTTGACTGGATTGAATAACGGTGCCAAAATATGAGGTAGAATTAGTCTTATTAGATGTCTTACTAATGGGAAAGATTATTAATTCAGTTTTATTTATGTTGGTCTGAGATGTGTGTGGGACATTTGGCTAGAGCTGTTCACCAGTATGAAGCTCAGAGTCTGTAAGCAAACACCAATTTGATAGTTTCTACCATAGAGGTATATATCAGTTATCCATTGATAATGGTATATAACAAACAACAATAAAATTTTAGTGGTGTGAAATTATGAGTGTTTCTTTATTGACATCTTTGAAACTTGTCAGGGTTAGCCTCCTTTTCTGTTTGTGTTTTTCTGTCTGACAGCTGATTTAGAACACTTTTGGCTGAGACAGCTAGGGAGTCTTAGCTCTGTACTACATGCTGTCTTTCTCTAATAGGTACCATGTGCTTATTCCCAGGGCAGTGGGAGAAGAGCAACAGCTTGCCAGCCCATTCATATACATACTTTCTAACTTCTGTGCCCATCACATTTTCTAATATCCCATTGGCAAATTGTATAGCCAAGCCCAACATCAGAGCGGTAGGATATTACAAAGTTACATGACAAAGGGTGCAAATGTAGGGATGGGTGAAAGATAAGGATTATTAATGTAATCAATGTACCCCATGATGGTTGTTGGAAACAAGAATGCATGGAATTGTTTAAGAAGACTGTATATAATTAGGATGAAATTAACCAAGGGTAGGATTTTAGCAGAAACTAATAATTAAGTACAGAAGAGCACAAAGAAAAATGAATGGTCAGATAGGGTCAAGAGGGACCAAAATATGATATCTAGAATCTAGGAGATAGAGAAATTAAATCAGGTAAACAAGGTAAAGTGCATGAGAGAAGTCCAATAAACTTAGGATTAATAAATATGCACTGAATTAGAAAGTACGAGATAATCAGCGACCTTTGTGAGAGAAGGTTTACCTGAGTAATTGCATTTAGAGGGAAGAAAACAGATTTCAGTGAGGTAAAAAAGGAATGGAAGATAGAAGGATGTAGGCAGCAAGAAGAATACATGAAGGAGATAGACTAAGGACACATTCAAGAAAAAGAAAATTTTATTTACCTTTCTTAAATTATTGGAGAAATGAGCTTGATATAAGTTAACTCAAAGGGTACCAATAGAGAGAAGTTGAAGTTATAGGAGAATCAGGGAAAGAACTGTAGTGGGGAATCTCAAATAGAGTGGGAGGAGATGTGTCATGGGTACATGTGGGAGATTATAATAAACAAAGAGGTAGAACACACCATCTATGTTTGGAGGGAAGAAAACAAAAATTGAATGAATATGAACATATTTTGTGTGTATATGGGATGATGAGTCAGTGCTCAGGCATGTCATACGGTATTATTATTTGCATTCTTATTCTTTAAGAGTTTTATTGAAGTATAATTTACCATAAAATTCATCCATTTTTAACTGTACAATTTAGTAATTCTTTTTTTAATTTTAATTTATTTTATTATGTTATGTTAGTCATCATACATTACATCATTAGTTTTTTTTTCCTATTCTATTTTTTTATTTTTTTTTATTCTTATGGTAATCCCCATACATTACATCATTAATTTTAGATGAAGTGTTCCATGATTCATTGTTTGTGCATAACACCCAGTGCTCCATGCAGAATGTGCCCTCCTCAATACCCACCACCAGGCTAACCCATCCTCCCACCCCCCTCCCCTCTAGAACCCTGTTTGTTTTTCAGAGTCCATGGTCTCTCATGGTTCGTCTACCCCTCCGATTTCCCCCGCTTCATTCTTCCCCTCCCGCTACCTTCTTCTTTTTTTTTCTTAACATATATTGCATTATTTGTTTCAGAGGTACAGATCTGAGATTCAACAGTCTTGCACAATTCACAGCACTTACCAGAGCACACACCCTCCCCAGTGTCTATCACCCTCCCACCCCCCCCCACTCCAGCAACTCTCAGTTTGTTTCCTGCGATTAAGAATTCCTCATATCAGTGAGGTCATATGATACATGTCTTTCTCTGTTTGACTTATTTCACTCAACATAATACCCTCCAGTTCCATCCACGTCGTTGCAAATGGCAAGATCTCATTCCTTTTGATGGCTGCATAATATTCCATTGTATATATATACCACCTCTTCTTTATCCATTCATCTGTCGATGGACATCTTGGCTCTTTCCACAGTTTGGCTATTGTGGACATTGCTGCTATAAACATCGGGGTGCACGTACCCCTTCGGATCCCTACTTTTGTATCTTTGGGGTAAATACCCAGTAGTGCAATTGCTGGATCATATGGTAGCTCTATTTTCAACTTTTTGAGGAACCTCCATACAGTTTTCCAGAGTGGCTGCACCAGCTTGCATTCCCACCAACAGTGTAGGAGGGTTCCCCTTTCTCCGCATCCCCGCCAACATCTGTTGTTTCCTAACTTGTTAATTTTAGCCATTCTGACTGGTGTGAGGTGGTATCTCATTGAGGTTTTGATTTGGATTTCCCTGATGCCGAGCGATATTGAGCACGTTTTCATGTGTCTGTTGGCCATTTGGATGTCTTCTTTGGAAAAATGTCTGTTCATGTCTTCTGCCCATTTCTTGATTGGATTCTTTGTTCTTTGGGTGTTGAGTTTGATGAGTTCTTACATCATTAGTTTTTGATGTAGTGTGCCATGATTCATTGTTTGTGTATAATACCCAATGCTCCATTCAATACGTGCCCTCCTTAATACCCATCACCGGGCTAACCCATCCCTTCACCCCCCTCCCCTCTACAATTTAGTAATTCTTAGTAAGTTTATGAGGTTGTGCAAACATCACCAGAATACAGATTTAGAATATTTCTATTACCCCACAAATATCTGTCATGCCCTATTTGCATTCAACTCCCATTATACCCCTTACTCCAGGTAACCACTAGGTTTACCTTTATCTAATGTAACATAAGTAGTCTTTTGTATCTGACTTCTTTGAATTAGGGTAATTTTTTTTTTTTTTTAGTTATCCATGTTGTAGCATGTATCAATACGTTGTTATTGCTGAATAGTATTCCATTTTACTAATCTATCATCTTGTATTTAGGTATTTTCTATATCATGGATATTTAGAACATTTCCAATTGTGGGCTATTTTGAATAATATGAATAGAACATTGAATACAGTCCTTTATGTGGATATATATTTATTTCTCCTGGGTAGATACTTGGGTAGAATTGCTGGGTCATATGGTAAATTTAGGTTTAACCTTTTATTTTATTTTCCCTTATTTTATTAGCTAGGACTTCCAGTATGATTTTGAAAAGTAGTGGTGAAAGGGGACATCTTTGCTTTATTCTTGATGTTAGGAAGAAAGTATTTTCTTACCATTATGTATGATGTTAGACATAAGTTTTTTGTAGATATTCTTTATCAAGTTGAGGAAGTTCCTTATTTTTACTGAGAATTGTTATGAATTGGTGGTAGATTTTGTAAAATGTTTTTCTGCATTTAATGATATGATCATGTAATTTTTCTTTGTCCTGTTGGCATGATGAATTACACTAATTAATTTTCAAATGTTGAACCAGTTTTGCATACTTTGGTCATGGTGTTTAATTCCTTTTATACATTGTTGGATTTGATTTGCTAATATTTTGTTGAGGTTTTTTATATCTATATTTATGAGAAATACTGGTCTGTAGTATTCCATTCTTGTAATGTCTTTATTTGATTTTGCTATGAGTGGGAAGTGTTCACTCTGTATTTTTCGGAAAATATTATAGAGAATTAGTATCATTTCTTCTTACATGTTTGCTACGATTTGCCAGTGAAACCATGTGGGCCTGGTGCTTTCTTTTGTGGAAGGTTATTGTTGATTCAATTTATTTACTAAATATAGGCTCTTCAGATTATCTATATCAATTTGTGTGCATTTCAGTAAATTTGTATCTTTTAAGGAATTGGTCCCCTTTATCTAAGTTATTGCATTTGCAAGCATATAATTATTCAGATATATTCTTTTGTTACCCTTTTAATATCCAATGGTCTATCTTTCATTTCTGATATTAGTAACTTGTGTCTTTTGTCTTTATTTCTTGGTTTGCCTAAAATTATTAATTTTATTCAACTTTTCAAAGAATAAGTTTTTTATTTCATTGGTTTTTCTCTATTATTTTCTGATTTTAAATTTTATTGAATTCTGTGCTCATTTTTATTATTTTAACTGTTTGCTTTTTAAAAAAAATTATTTAGTTATTTGAGAGAGAGGGAGAGAGATGGAAAGAACATGAATGGGGGGGTGCTGGCAAAGGTAGAGGGAAAAGCAGGCTTCCTGCTCGACATGGGGCTCAATCTCAGTACCCCAGGATCATGACCTGAGCTGAAGGCAGACGCTTAACTGACTGAGCCACCCAGGCATGCCTTAACTGTTTGTTTTAAGTTTATATTGCTGTAATTTCTCTAGCTGGTGGAAGCTTAGATTATTAATTTATATATTTCTTCTTTTCTACTCTATGCATTCAGTGTCATAATTTCCTACTAAGACTGCTTTCACTGCATTCTACAAATTTGGACAAGTTGTATTTTCATTTTCATTCAGTTCAAACTATTTAAAAAAGGGTTTTTTTTTGAGACTTCTTCTTTGACCCATGTGTTAGAAGTATGTTTTTTAGTCTCTATTTTGTGATTTTTCCAGATATCTTTCTGTTACTGATTTGTAGTTAAATTCCATTATGGTTGAGAGCATAATTTTTATGATTCTCTTAAAAAAATTTTAAAGGTGCTTTATGATGTGAAATATGGTCCATCTTGGTGAATGTCCCATGTGAGCTTGAGATGAATATGCATTCTGCTGTTTTTGGAAGAAGTAGTCTATAAGTGTCAATTAAGTCAAGTTGATTGATGGTGCTGTTCAGGTAAATGTTTAACCAAGGAGGTAAAAGACCTATACTCTGAAAACTGTAAGGCATTTATGAAAGAAATTGAAGATGATACAAGTAGATGGAAAGATATACTGTGCTCATAGATTGAAAGAACTAATATTGTTAAATGTTCATAATACCCAAAGCAATCTACAGATTCAATGCAATCTCTATCAAAATACAAATACCACTTCTCACAGAATTAGAAAAAATAATCCTAAAATTTGTGCAAAACCACAAAAGACTCAAATAGCCAAAGCAATCTTGAGGAAGAAGAACAAAGGTGGAGGTATCACAATTCAGATGTCAAGATATACTACAAAGCTACAGTAATCAAAACAGTATGGTACTGGTACAAAAATAGACACATAGTTCAATGAAACAGGAGAGAGAGCCCAGAAATAAACCTATGTTTATATGGTCTATTACTCTATAACAAAAGAGGCAAGAAAATACAATAGGGAAAAGACAGTCTTTTCCATAAATGGTGTTGGGAAAACTGGACAGGTACATGCAAGAGAATGAAACTAGGCCACTTTGTTACACAATAATAAACTCAAAATGGATTAATGGCCCAAATGTGAGACCTGAAACCATAAAACTCCTAAAAGAAAACATAGACAGTTATCTCCTGGACATCAGCCTTAGCAACAGATTTATACATCTGTCTCCTTAGGAAAGAGAAACAAAAGCAAAATAAACTATTGGGACTATACCAAATAAAAAACTTTGCCAGTGAAGGAAACCATCAATAAAACAAAAAGGCAACCTAATGAATGGGAGAAGATATTTGTAAATGATCTATCCAATAAGGGATTAATATCCAAAATGTATAAAGACTTATACAACTCGACACCAAACCAAATAATCTGATTAAAAATGGACAGACACCTGAATAGACATTTTTCCAAAGAACACATACAGATGGCTAACAGACACGTGAAAAGATGCTCAATGGTGGTCATCATCAAGGAATGCAAATCAAAACCACAAGATATAACCTCACACCTGTCAGAATGGGTAGTACCAAAAAGATAAGAAATAACAAGTGTTGGCAAGGATGTGGAGAAAAAGGAACCCATGTGTACATTGGTGCAACCATAGTGGAAAACAGTATGGAAGTTCCTCAAAAAATGAGAAATAGAACTACCAGTAATTCCACTACTGGGTGTGGAAGAAAATAAAAACACTGACTTGAAAAGATATATGTACCCTTATGTTTATGGCAGCATTATTCACAATAGCCAAAATATGGAAGCAATCCAAGTGTCCATTGATAGATGAATGGATGAAGAAAACGTGGCATATATACAATGGAATATTACTCAGCCATGAAAAGAATGAGATCTTGCCATTTGTAACATGGACCTAGAGGGTATTATATTAAATGAAATAAATTAGACAAAGAAAGACAAAATACCATATGATTTCACTTACACGTGGGATCTAAAAGCAAAATGAACAAACAAGAAACAGACTCTTAAATCCAGAGAAGAAACTATTGGTTGCCAGAGGGGAGATGCGTGGGGGGATGGGCAAAATAGGTGAAAGGGATTAAGAGGTACAAACTTCTAGTTATAAAACAAATAAGTCACAGAGATGGAAAGTATAGCATAGGGAATATAGTCAATTAAAAAAAAATAAGTGTTTTATTGTCTGGAATGTGGTCTGTCTTGGTGAATGTTCCATGTAAACTTGAGAAGAATATGTATTCTGTTGTTGGATGAAGTATTCTATAAATGTCAATTAAATCATGTTGATTGATGGTGCTGTTCAGTTCATCTATATTTTTACTGACTTTCTGTCTGCTGGTTCTCTCAATTATTGATTGAGATATTTTGAAGTCTCAACAGTAATTGTGAACTTAATCTCTTTCTCCTTGCAGTTCCATCTGATTTTACTTCACATATTTTGATGCTCTATTGGTAAGCATATACACGTTAATGATTGTTATATCTTATGGAATGGACCTCTTTATCATTACATAATACTCTCTTTAAAATATATAATTTTCCTTTTTTGAAGTCTGCTTTTTCTGAAACAATATAGTTACTCTGGAATTCTTTTGATTAGTGTTAGTATAGGGTATCTTTTTCTGTCTCTTTACTTTTAATCTATCTTATCTTTATATTTAAAGTAGACTTCTTAGAGACAACATATAGTTGAATCTTTTTTAAAAAATCCACTCTGTCAGTCTCTGTCTTTTAATTGGTGTATTTGTAACTGTTTTACATTTATTCTACTTGTTCTTTGTTATCTTCCCTACTTTTTCTGCCTTCTCTGGTTTTAATCAAGCAGTTTATATATTATTCTACTTTCTCTCCTCTTTTAGCATACCAATTACACTTCTTTTAAAATTTTTTTTGGTAGTTTAGTATGTTTATAACTAATCTAAGTCCACTTTCAAAAAACCCTATCCTATTCTATGAGTAATGCAGGTATCTTACAACAAAGTATTCCAATTCCTCCTTCCCATTCCTTACAACATTGCTGCCATTCATTTCACTAATCCATAAGCTATAACCACCCAATTAACTGTTGCTATTATTTTGAACCATTGACTATTAGATCAATTAAGAAAAAGGATAATGTGTAGTTCATGTATTCTTTCTCTAATGCTCCCCTTTCTTTATGTAAATCTGAGTTTCTGATCTATGTTATTTTCCTTTTCATTGATAAAGTTTTTTTTTTTTTAATGATTTTTATGATGCAGAACCACTGAAGACAAATTCCCCCAGTTTTTGTTTTCATAAAGTCTTTATTTCTCCTTCACTTTTGGAAAGATCATTTGGCTGGATACAGAATTGTAAGATACTGATTTTTTTTTCTTTTCAATATATTAAAATTTTCAGTGCATCCTCTTTTTGCTAGCATGATTTCTGAAGAGATGTCCAATTAATTCTTATCCTTTTTCCTCTTTTGATAAAAGTGTTTTTCCCTCTCAGGCTACTTCAAAGATTTTCTCTTGGTCTTTTGTCTTCTACATTTTGAATATGATATATCTTGGTGTAGTTTTGTTCCTCCCTTCCTCCTCCCCTGTATTTATCTTTCTGAGTGTTCTTTGAGCTTCCTAGATTTGTGGTTTTATGTCTGTCCTTAATTTTGGATATTTTTCTGCCATTATTCATATATTTTTTTCTGCTCCTTTCTGTATTTCTTCTACTTCTGGTATTCTTATTATATATATAGTACACCTTTTTTCCCTAATTGCCCCACATTTATTATATTGGAGATATATATATCTCCAATATAATATATATATATTACATTCTTTTTTTTGAATTTTGCTTTTTAGTTTGGGTAACCCCTAATGACCTATTTTCAAATTCACTGATTTTTTTCCTCAGGCATGTTCAGTCTTTAATGAGCCCATTAAAGATATTGTTCATTTCTCTGTGTTTTAAATTTCTAGCATTTCCTTTGGATTCTTTCTTAGAGTTTTCATCTCTCTGCTTACATCTGTTTTTGCATATTGTCCACTTTTCCCATTAGAGCTCTTACTATATTAATCATAGTTATTTTAAGTTCTTGGTCTGATAACTTAAAAATCTCTGACATATCTGAGTTAGTTTCTGATGTTTCCTTTGTGTCTTCACACTGCTTTTTCCTAGGTTTTTAGTGCTTTGTAATTTTTTGTTGAAATCCAGCCATGATGTATTATGAACTGAGGTGTTTAGTGTGATGTTTTATGTTTATCTGGCTAGGAGTTAGGCTGTATTTAAAGTTTGCTATAGCTGTAGGTGTCAGATACTTCAATTTACTCTAGTGTCCTCATTTTTATCTTTCCTGTTGTCTTTCAGTTTCCCTAGAAACTTCCTCTTAAATAGAGTTCATGTCTTACAGCTCTTTTAATTGTATTTCACTGTTATTATACTGGAATCTTGTTGATATTGTATTGACTAGGGGCAGCATTCTATATTCTTCTGAATAAATGGCCATTTATTTAAAAAATTGGGCTAGAGCCTCTAGACTGGGATCCTCAGAAGAGTTTCTGATTCTTCCTCCCCTTACTTTTTTTTTTTTTTAACTGCCCTTATGTGAGGCAGGAAGGCTACCGGGGGCTAGAGTTGGCTCATTTCTCTTCTCTAGGTCAGAAAAGGTTCTAGTGAAGTAGTTTTCCTTGAGGGAAGGACTTTGTTTTGCAGTACAGAATACTCTGGGTCTATTTCAGAATGTTGACTTTTCCTTTTCTCCTTCCCAAAGTACATGGGCATTTTTCTCCAGTCCTCCCAAGTGGGAATCTGGTGGGGTACTGAGAGGTAAAATTCATAAATATATAGAGGCTTCTCTAAGACTGGTCAGGAGCTTTAACTCTAAAGTTAGTCCGCACTCAATCTCCAGATTTTGTCCATTACAGTTTTTAGTGTTCCTACCAGTTTGTGGTTCCAGTGGTGTCTGTCCCTGGTAAGCCATGATTCTCTGTCTCTCTGGGTTTCAGAGCAGTGATTTGCTCTGTGACCTCAATTCTCTGATGAATCTAAGAATTGTTGGGTTTTTGTTTTTCAACTTTCTTCTTGTGAAGGTGAGAGTTATGACTTCCAAATATTTTATGTGTTGGAGTGGAAATTGTAAGTGCCATTTATTATCATTATAATTTTCAGCTCAAGAATTTCCTTTTTTTCCTTTTTACAATGTTTACCTCTTTCTTGATATTCTTTATTTGATGAATCACTGTTATCATCTTTCCCTTTAATTTGTAAGTATAATTTTCTTTTGTTCCTTGACCCTACTTGTAATAGCTCCTTTGAGGGCTTTGTGTGTTAGGTGCAACATCTAGGTCTTCTAGTACAGACACAGTTTGTCTTGACTGCTTTTTTCCCTTGTGTGTGGGCAACAATTTTGTTGTTTCTTTGCATATATTATAAGTTTTTGTTGAAAACTGGACTTTTTAGATAATACATCACAGCAAATGTGAATTTGAGTCTTCTCTGGGTGGTGTTTGTGTTTGTTTGCTTATTGGTTAATGATTTGTTTGGACAGAGTCTGTGGAGTCTGTCTTCCCCCAGAGTGTATGACCTCTGATGCCTATGCTAAAGTTTTTTTCTTTTTCATTATTGCTTTTATTTTAAGCCTGACTTCATAGGGGGTGTTTTCATGTCTGAATAGCTTAGTGTTCACTTAATAATTATAGGTTGTACTCATCTACCTTGAGCCATTAAGACTTTTGCCCCTGTTTATAGATGTGTGCATGAGTTGGGGACATACTTAAATTTCAGACAGTTTACTAGTTGTTCCTGGCTTTCACTTTCTGCTATCAGAGTCCTCACATTCATCCAGGGATAAGTAGATACCTGCCTTCTTCAGTCTCTCCTGAGAATGTGTGCCGCCTTGCACATGCACACTGTCTTCCAAACTCCCAGAGATATGTGGGAGCCCACCAAGGCCTACTCTTGTTATCTATTCCTGTTAAACTTATGCCTATTATGGTTGCCTGTATTTTTTTTCCCCCATCTAGGATCCCAACCCTAGGCTAACTGACATTGGCCTTTCTTATTTGTCACTAAAATTGCTACTTTGTCAATGCCCAGGAGTATGTGGATTTTTCTCTGTTCTGGTGAATTTTGGCCCTTACCTCTCCTGGTTGAGAAGCTGCTGGTTTTCATGGCTTGCATCATCCTAGCACAAAGGGAACATCTTGTACATAGGTGGGTGGCAGGGGAGGAATGGTAGCAATCCCATGCTAAAATGCCACAGAGAAGTGCTTGTCTGAACTACTTTAGTAGTTTCTTTTATGTAGATACTTCTTAAATTGTTCTATTTTCAGAATCCTAAAATTTTTGTTTTTGACAATTTTATCCAATTTTATCATTGCTGAGCTCCTCACTCCACCATTCCAGAAATGTTGCCCAACCATAGATAATTGCTTTGGTTTCCTTAAGGCAGATTGTTTGCTGAGGCTAAGCGGGAAACTTGAGAAAGTGAGCAGGGATGCAGTGGTCATTGGGAGGGTTGAGAATGGAAACTCACCAAGGATGGGTGGCAGAACTGGTTGATGGTTCTTATCCGAGATGAAGTTGTAGAATGGGAATTTAGCAAAGTGGCATTTGACATGCTATTGTATCTAGTACACTATCACCAAAACTGAAGTTGGAGGAATTCAGCTGGTGTTGGACTTCACCTAGCCAGTTTCTCAGAAGATAGTGGGCAAAAGAGAATGAAGGATGCTGGGGAGAGAATAGTTCATTTGGTTAACCTTGAGATCAACAGAGACGATGAAAGGGAGAGAAGCAATGACAGTGAATATGGCTTAGAAGAACTTGAGGGAGTCATAGCACTGGAAGCATTTGTAAGTTTGAAGTAAAAAACGGTATTTATCTTGAAGTTATAAGTGAGTTGGAAGTCATTAGGAGTCTGGGGTCAGAAGCTGAGATGGAGTAGTTGTGGACCAGAAGCTTCAAAGCAGCCAGTTATTTGCTACCAACTCTTCTTCTTAGCACCTTCAGATGTGGGTTAGTGAAGAACATTCAGTTTAGTAGACTATAGGGGAAATTGGAATATCCATATGATTAAAACATGTCCTAAAAGAGAGTGGAATCAGGTACTAGAATTTGATTACTTAGACTTTACTTCCAGTTTTCCTTTTGCAAATTGGTAAAAATAACAAAAAACAAATAAACAGCCAACAGTTTACTCTCAGGCCTCATAGAGTTAACAGTCTAGTCTTCCTCTTTGACCTGTTAGGCAGGATACTATGGCCTATCTCACCCCTTGAGATCTATTTCTTTGACCCCAATGGCTCTTAGTGCAGTGGGCATCCTGGGTATGAGAGACTATGAAGGTAAGATTTGGACCATGATAAAATGATTAATCTTGTTAGGAATTTTGACAAGATAGTCATTTAAAAAATATAATGGCTTAGAATAGCATAACTTGAAGACATTATTTTAGTATTCTGCCCCATCAAAAGTGTTTCTTTTTTAAAATATTTATTTATTTATTTTAGAGAAAAAGAGAGCATGTGCGTGTGCATGGGGGAGGGGCAGAAGGAGGGGGAGAGAGAGAGTCTCACACAGACTCCATTTTGAGTGCTGGTGGGGCTTGATTTCATGACCCTGAGATCATGACCTGAGCTGAAACCAAGAGTTGGATGCTTAACTGACTGCACCACCCAGGTGCCTCAAAAGTGTTTCTTTTTTAAAGGCTAGTTGGCTCACTAGCATCCACATAAGTATTTGATTTAGTAAATTTGACTTAATTATTTATCATCAAGACATCTCCCCTACTCTATTTTTTATCATTCAGCAAGCTGTCATGGCATGAATAGGTATAGGTGGGGGGCCTGATAGGTCTCCTGTACTCTATCTTTGGTGTTTAATTCATTTCCTATATTTGTTGTTGATTCTTCTAGTCAAGGGGCTCTATAAGAAAGTATATGAAGCAAAGTTGAACTAATATGTGTTTTTTTTCCTTAGAAAAAATACTTGATTTGTCATTCAAGAACTTGATCAATGGCTCCATAATGAATTCAGGCTTTATGGATTCTGATGCCATGTTGTTTGAGCTTTTAGAAGAAAATTAAAAATTTTTAAATTTGTTTTTTAATTTATTTCTGTGACAGCCAGTTTAATTATGGATCATTAATTACCTCATTTCAATTCTAGTTTCATCAAAGTTTCTTTATTTTTTAATTGGGAAATTTTCAAATAGAACAAATGTCTCTTGAAAGATTCTCACTCTACCCATCATGGCTCTGATGGTGGGGCTGAAGCCTAACCAGAAAAGCTGATCATGAAGTGTCAATTATTTATTTATTTAACAAGTGATGAAATAGTTTAATTTAAAAAGTATGTTTTCTAAGACATCCATTTCAAAATAATTAAATAATGTATTACCTATCTTACACACACACACACACACACACACACCATAAAAGGCATGGACCTTTTGTAAGAGAATAATTAAAATTTTCATTTTATGTTAGTTTGAAGCATGTACTTGCAAACACAGCAGTGAAAATGGAGATTCAAATGTGTGTGTATTTGTGTACATTTAGTTGACATGCTTAGAATTACATGAACCATATTCTCCCACCTTTAAGTAGAAGATTTCTTAATCATTCTCATTTCAGAAACATTTCTTAGTTCATAATCCTATGGAATTTTGATGACATATTCTTACCTCCATAATTGTCAAATTCAATGATAATGTTTCTCCCTAGTGTTAGAAATTTAAACACACATGTACTAGCAGTTCAAACTTATATGTTTGTGATAAATAAATAATTCTCTATTTTATAAGCTCCTTGGCTTGCTGAGTCATCTCCAGGACCATCCTTGGTGATCCCCACCCCAGGATTCCCTTAGTAATGGACCTGCCAATCTGTCTTACGCCTGCTAGCTTAAGAATTGTGGAGGGCAACATCAATATCTAGCCCTTGCAGTCATCTTCCCGCAGCTTTTCCCAGATCTTTTCAGTTAATGTTTAAACTTCTTATTTTGTACTGTATCCTATCAACCTCAGAATGATTTATAACTTTCCCATGTAATTTTCACTACGGTTCTTTCCAGCAGTGAAATTCCTGTCTCTCCTTACAGAAGCAACTTCTCCACTCCTTATTCTGACCTTGAGAAATGTTACTGACTTCCTATACACTTTTCCTATGTTTGAGGAGAGTTGCCTCATAGTCTTCATACTTTCTTTACCTGATTGAATGCATTTTCAGTTCTATTTTATTTTGTAAGAGTGATTTGGAGGGCACTAACAGGATGCAGGGTATGGAGAGAATCTTTCTCACTAATCTATCTTGCTGTGAGCAATGAACCTTTTAAGTGTACATAAATAAATTATTTTATTTAGATTTGTCTTTCAGGGTGTTCACAGTGACTTTGGTGGGTATTCTCTTCAGGACAGTGTGTCTTTGTATATTTGTAGAGCTAGGTTATTCCCATCATTAACAAGGAAAGGCCTCTTCCATAGAATGCTAAGTGAGAATACTGGGATTAAATTTGAGATAAATGCATACAGCCTAGCTCAAATTGCAAGAAGAAAACACATATACTGCATAAGAGTTTCCTTCAATCAAGATCTCCTTCTTCTGCAAAATAGCTGGACTGGATTTGATCAGTGATTTAAAAAAAAATTTTTTTTTTTTAACTTTGGAACCATTTCTTTAATGTAAATATTCCCCTTGAATTTGATGGGTATGTTTTAAAATATTGCCTCAAGTTCTTTGAGTATATTTCCATTGAGGTCTATGTCCTCTCTCCTTGGGTCTGGGTAGTTTTGTGACTTTTTCAACCAGTAGAGTATGGTGGAACAGACACTATTTAACTTCTAAGGCTAAGTTGTAAAAGGCCATACAACTTCTGCTTTGCTTTCTGGAACACTTGCTCTGGAGGCTGTGAGCCTACCAAAGTAAGCAGTCTGACTTCCCTGAAGCCACCAGACTGTGTAAAAGTCCAAACTGCATGGAGAGGCCATGTATTGAGATTCTGGTCAACAGTCTCAGTCAGCCATCCCAGCCCAAACTCTGGGATTTCATCCGTCATCCCTCTTCCACTTGAGTTGCCTCTAGCTGTGTGAAACTTCTCAGCAGAGGCTTCAAACTTCATAACCATGCCTGCTATGCCTTATCTGAATTTCTGACACCAAATTTCTGAGAATAATAAAATGAGTGCTTTAAAAAAAATTCCATTGGGGTTTGGAGTAGGTAGTTAAGCAGCAATATATGACCAGAACAAAATTATAAAGACAATATTAGCATCACTTAGGCTGAAGTAAAGGATCTATGAAATTCTGGAAATGGCCATTCTGAAAAAAAGCTTATGATATCTGGCAACCATAAGAAATGGTGGGCCAATAATGGTCTTTTGTAAATTAATGATAACTGATGTGACCTGAGAGACATACTCCAAATATTTCAAAATGTTGATTCTTAATACTAAACAGTCCCTGTAAATATAATGTGGTTGGAAAAGACCTTTGATGAGAAAGGTCAACATTTAAAATTACTTCCTATGATCTGAGGTTATAGAGGATCCACTTCTGAAAATGAAATTTCTTTTGAAAATATGGGTGTTATAGCTCAGGTGGATACTGATTATTTCATTTTATATAAAATTGAAGGCAGTAGCTCCATGCAGACACAATCTGAAAATTTGTGTGACTCTTCTCTTTTAGCTATGTATCTCAGAATCAAGAATATTCTTCCCAGGTAATTAAAAAAATTGGTTATGCTTCTTCCTAACTAACTGTATTTTGGAAATGAAGTCATTGTTTTAAAATTTCAGTACACACATAGTTTTAAATTTTTATTTTCAAAGACAATTTGAGGTGGCAGGTGTAATCCTTGGATAGATTATCAAAGAAATATTTACCCAATAAAATCTTCCAATATAGTAAAATTATTAGCATACATAAAGGCTTATAGATCATAGAAATAGGGTTCTGAAGCAGTATAATTTTTTCTTCCTCAAAGAAGATGAGCTATGGTTTGACAGCTTTGATAGAATATGAATGGGTTGCATTTGAAAAATAGTTATATTTCCGAGAAGCTTATTTTTTTTTTTGAAATACAATGATTAAAAGGATGTGAGGGCACCTGGGTGGCTCAGTTGGTTAAGCGACTGCCTTCGGCTCAGGTCATGATCCTGGAGTCCCAGGATCGAGTCCCACATCGGGCTCCCTGCTCAGCAGGGAGTCTGCTTCTCCCTCTGACCCTCCTCCCTCTCGTGCTCTCTCTCATTCTCTCTCTCGCAAAAAAAAAAAAAAAAAGGATGTGAAATAGGATTTTGGTAATTTGACTTTCAGAGAAGTTTGTATGCATGATAGCAAAATAGTGTTTTTTTTTTTTTTCATGAACCTACGCATATATGCACTGTATGTAATCTTTCTAACAGGAGATGGAAAGAGAATGATTAAAAAAATAAAATGTCTGTAATGTCTGGGGTGTTGAGCAACAAATGAATCCCACAGCTAACCTGCTTCCTGAAATAATCTCGTGTAGTTAAGCAAGGCTCTAATTAATAGTTACAGATGTTTTTGATGTCTTTGAACTCTCTTTCAGAAACACAGTTACAGCCCATTAATAATGTACCTGTAGATAAAAATATTTTAGATAGTTATCTGTGTAGCGTGACAAGTTGGGGAAAGGGACAAATTGGTTTAAGAACTGATGCTGCGTTACATCTCCAGCTGTGACTCTAAAGCTAATCTCACACTTTATTACTGAAAAGAGAAGGGAAGTAATAGGGTACACAAAAGGCTGCCACACAGGATGCCGATGGCCACAGAATCACCACCAATAGGTGTCTGCCCTAACACTGCCCCTGCAGCAGGTAGCAGGGGGATTAATGGGATAATGTATGTAGAGGGCTTTGATTATTTGGGGGAAGTGGCTGTACAAACCCAAAGCTTTATATTATTGTTATGATTTTTCCTCTAACCTATGATTTTTCCACATTATGCAGGCTTGTCAATTACCCACCTGTGCCCTGTTCATGCCACCATGATTTTATTTCTCATTTTTAAGGTTTATGATTCTAACTGAGAGACACTGATGTGTCCATATTCATCCTGGCAGATTAATACCCAGCAAGAAAGACCTGCTGTCAATGGGCATTTTGAATTATGTGTTTAAAATTGCCTTTGATGGCAAGGATGTCAAATTATGCTCTTCAGTAAAATGGTTTTGTGCTTCTTTGCTAGGTATGTGATTGAAAATCGCAGATGTTTGATATCACCTTTTACTGCATTTGTTTGGTAAGTGAAATCTTAAATATATTATACTTCTTTGAAATCCATCTTTTGATGCCATTTAGAAAACATTAAGAGAAAATTAAAAAATAAAAGACTTAGTATCTGTGACATTTAGCTTCTAGAAAAGCCAACATTTTAAGTTACATTCTGTTTTTGAGTACTTGTTTAGGATGCAGAGCATTCTAATATAGCAGGAGCAGATGACAGAGTGGAGCTGTATTGGGCGTTCATGGGGAGTCTTTTGCCCCCCAGGCACTTATTTTAGTGAGAAAGTATACCAGAAGATGAATCAGCTTGGAAGCTCCCGAAGGAACATAGTGTTTTCCTTTCTGAGGTCTTTAATGACTTCAAAAATGAAAGTCTGCCAGTTTCTTGAGTTTCTTCTTAGAAATGGTTAGAATGGTTCAGTGGGTCTTTGATGAAGCATGTTCTAGTAATAATTTCTTAGTTTAAAAATAAAGTACAGATTATTCACACTTTTAGATGCAGATTTTACAGGCATACCTTTCACAATTCTCTCTGCTTGTGGAAAAGCAATAGGGATAGAGAAGCAAGAATAAATAAATGTATGGAATTGTCAGATCTGGATTCAAGGAACATTCTTGAAATGTGAAGTGCCCTGTGTCATATGTTTCTACATGCATTTTCCTCTTGAAACTCTTGGTATCTCTGAGGCAGGGTTATTATCCCAGCATAAAATGAGGGGAGAAGTGCTAATAGTAAGTGACTTATATCCACATAGTAATAAATGCTGGAACTTCAATTCAAATTCTCAGATCTTCTGACTTAGAAATCTAGGACATTTAACAATGTAACATGGCCATTAGAAAAACTGGTATTTAACACTGTATTCTGGCTCTTTATTGCTGTATAACCACCCCAAAACTCAAGTGGCTTAAAACAACAACAGCTTTGTTCACAATTCTGCAATTTGGGCTTAGTTAGCTTGGTGGGAACCACCTGTTTCTGCTCCATTCAGCATCAATTTGACTGTAATTATCTAGACTCATTTCACTTACATGTCCGGTGGTGGATGCTGGCTGCTGGCTGACACCTCAGCTGGGACAGTTACCTGGAACACCTATACATGGCCTCTCTGACTCTAGGACCTGAGAGTCAGTAGACACACACACACACACACACACACACACACGGTGGAGGGTAGAGAGTCTCCAGCTGAAAGGGAATTATATCCCCTTTTCTTCTGAACTAGCCTTGGAAGTCCACAGAGTCACTTGTATGACATTGTTTTTTTATTAGAACTGAGTCACTATGATTAGACCATATTCAAGAGGGGAGGAATTAGACTTCACCTTTTGATGGAAGGTGCTATGGATTGAATGTTTGTGATCTCCCAAAATTCTTATGTTCAGATCCTAACCCCCAATGCAATGGTTTTTGGAGATGGGGCCTTCAGGAGGTGACCTGGTCATGAGGGTGGGGCCTTCATGAACAGATTAGTGCTCTTATCAAAGAGATACCAGGGAGTTCTTTCACTCTTCTGCTATGTGAGGACACAGAGGAAAAAATACTGCCTGTGAACCAAGAAGCAGGCTCTCACTAGACACTGAATATGCTGGCACCTTGATCTTGGATTTTCGAGTCTTTAGAACTATGAGAAATAAATTTCTGTTGTTTATAAGCCACCCAGTGAATTAGCAGCCTGAACAAACGAAGACAGGAGAAATATCAAAGAATTTGCTGACATATGTAGAACCACCAAATATTGCCTAACAGCAGAGAATTTCCTTAAATTTGATAAGCAAATGTAAGTGGTAGGCAAATATCTACCTTGCCCTGATCAGTAGATCTGTGTTGCTTTTCATATTCACTTATAGTAGGGCTGAACCAAGGGATAACACAACTCCATTAGCTCCTGGTCCCTCTGGAGACTTCTCATAAATAGCTATAAGGCCCCTGTGGGGATGCAGGCCAGTCTGTGGGTGTAACATAAGTTATAATTTTTAAATATTTAGATACGTGGTACACAGCCCTCCATTTGAACGCTTGCCTTGAACTCCACAAACGCTAACCATGAGCCTGTTGTAAAACCATGCCCCACCCAAGAGAAATCTGATGGGACCATTCTAGACATAGAAGTTAAGGTTTATCACTAACTCTGTAGTAATGAGAAACTGAAGATTTGAGTCCTGCTGCATATTCTTTAGAATTTGTTATAAATACTTGGCACATTAAACTCTGTTGTCCTCAATATAAAATTAATACTTTTTAAATGTAAATTCTCAAGGTAAATAACCCCTCTAGGTATTTTTATGCTTTAAATACTTTTGATCATACCTGACTATTGAAATTAATATCTTAAATCTTGAGGTAGGAGAAACCAGACAAGTAAATTAATTGCAAAAAAAAGTGCCTCAAAAAGGCACAATGATATTGCCATGTCTGACTGTCCTATGCCTTACATCAATTTCTAACAGGTGATTACCCATGCAATGATAGAGGGACATGTCTACAATACTACTTCTTACTGATTATGCAGAAACATCTTCATATCACAATTTCTTATAATGTTCCTCAATGAAAAGCCTACTTCATGATAACAAAACAAAACAAAATGAAACCATGTTTTTGGGAAATGCTTTAGTAAGAGTCATGATTTCCAGAGAGTCTGAATGAATAACTTCAAGCAGATATTTCTCTGAAGTCTTGTGTATTATCTTTAAAAGTTTTGAATATTTTTGATCTATTCAATAATATAACTGTGGTTGATAGATATATGTAATTATGTTGATATATATGTGTATATATACAGTTACATATAATTATATTAAAATATATTTAAATTTATATAAATATATTTTATATTTAAAAATGTATTTCTATTTTATTATAAATTATATATAATATACATCTATAAAAATATATTAAACATGTGATATATAAGTATAATAAATATATATTTATTATAACATATATATAACAAAATAAATAAAATAATAAAATAGAAGTATTAGCTCAGGAGTTAGACTCTCAGGGTTAAATCCCATTTTTGCCATCTTCTACTGTGATGAGAAGGTTACAAAATCACTCTTTGCTCCAGTTTCCTATCTTGAAATAGAATAAATATACTTACCTCACAGGGTTTTGAAAGGATTAAATGAATTAATACATGAAATTTTCTTTAAACACTACCTGGCATATAAATGTTATGTGCTTGATAAATAAAATATTATGTGCTCAATATTATTATAGCTCAATAAATATTAGCTTTTAGCGGGGCACCTGGGCGGCTCAGTTGGTTAAATGTTGGACTCTTGGTTTTGGGCTCAGGTCGTGATCTCAGGGTTGTGAGATAGGGCCCCGCTTCGGGCTCCACACTTAGCAGGGAGTCTACTTGTCCATCTCTGCTCCTTGCCAGCACCCTTCTAGAATAAATAAAATCTTAAAAAGATATTAGCTTTTAGCTACTGCTGTGTAACAAGGCACTGCAAAACATAGTGACTTAGAACAAAAACCAGCAATTTACTTTCTCTCATAGTTTCTGTGGACCATGAATTTGGGAAGGGTTCAGTTGATTATTTCTGGTCTGAAGGGTTGTAGTTGAAACAATGAGGGGCTGGAGTAAGCTGGGAGTTGACTGGACATCTCTTTTCAAGAAGTCCTGAGTTCGTCCTTTTGTTCTCACACATGGGCTATTTTGGGCTTCCTCACAGCATGGATGCTTCAGGGCACTTAGTTTATAAGCATAGAGACTCAGGGCTCCAAGTGTGATTATTCAGCAGCAAGGTGGAAACTAAATTGTCTTTTATTATCTAATCTCAGAAGTCAGACAGCATCACTTCTACTATACTCTATTTGTTGAAACTGTCACAAAAGCCCAGCTGGATTCAAGGGAAAGGGTTATAAATTTCACCTTTCAATGGATAGAGTTGCATTATAAAAGAATATGTGGGTTAGGAGATATTATCTAGGCCATCTTTAGAAGACACAATCTGCCACAGCTATTATTATTTTCTAGTGCTTTCTTGACACTGTCACAAACCTCAAGAGGATATATACCAACAGGTGAAGAAACATAGTACAAGTATATTTCTCTCTTGAAATGAAATGAAAATTGTCTCAGTCAGCCTATTGCCTGATGCTAAGGAGTATTTGACTTCATAGAATTTTCTCACAAATGGAGATATTCTGTGTTGTTGGTTGAAAGAAGATACATAGTCTGTTGGTACCAGATGCAAAGGTGTCCTACTTCATGTTTTGTTAATAATGGAGTCTAATGTGAATCATTGTTTAAAAAGAGAGTCATTTTTCCTTCTTAAGATGGTGTGCTCTGAAAATGCCTTTAGGCTTTGTATTCATCTACAAAGAAGGAAATGCATTTTCTTCTAAGGTTAAAGAATCAAAACTATCAATTTCTATGGATGCCAGACATTCAAGAAATATGGCAATTTTAACCCAAGAAATCCCTCTATAGAATTGTCAGTTTTCCCAAAGTCAACTCAAGAATCTGAGAATATACATTATTCAAGAATACTGAGCACAAAGAGATTTCTAAGGAAAAGATTTTCTATACATTTTCATGTCTTTCTACCTAATTCTCTCCTCTCCAAGCTTGGGATAAGTGATATAATCTTGAGACAGTAAAGGTTTATTAGTGTTCTCACATTTTTGTTACCAATAAGCTGTTGATAATACCCTTCCACCATTATTTTTTCTTATTGAAGGCTATTGGGAAACAGTTGACCTGGTACAACATAGGTTTGAACTATGCAGGTCCCAATTAGATGCAGATTTTTTTCCATCAATACATACAGTACTGTAAATGTATTTTCTCTTATGATTATCTTAATGACATTTTTTCTCTAGTTTACCTTATAAGAATACAGTATATGTGTGAGATCATATAATTGTCTTTCTCTGGTTGATTTATTTTGCTTAATATAATACCTTCTAGTTCCACCCACATCATTGCAAATGGCAAGATTTCATTCTTTTTGATGGCTGAATAGTATTCCATTATACCACATCTTCTTTATCCATTCATTTGTCGATGGACTTCTGGGCTCTTTCCACAGTTTGGCTGTTGTGGACACTGCTGCTATGAACACTAGGGTGCATGTGCCCCTTCTTTTCACTACATCTGTCTCTTTGGGATAAATACCCAGTAGTGCAATTGCTGGGTCATAGGGTAGCTCTATTTTCAACTTTTTGAGGAACCTCTATACTGTTTTCCAGAGTGGTTGTACCAGCTTGCAATCCCACCAACAGTGTAGAAGGGTTCCCCTTTCTCCACATCCTCACCATCTATCATTTCCTGACTTGTTAATTTTAGTCATTCTGACTGGGGTGAGGTGGTATCTCATTGTGGTTTTGATTTGTATTTCCCTGATGCCCAGTGATGTTGAGCACTTTTTCATCTATATGTTGGCCATTTGTATGTCTTCTTTGGAAAAATGTCTGTTTATGTCTTCTATCCATTTCTTGATTGGATTATTTGCTTTGGGTGTTGAGTTTGATAAATTCTTTATAGATTTTGGATACTAACCCTTTATCTGATAAGACATGTGCAAATATCTTCTCTCATTCTGTAGGTTGCCTTTAAGTTTTGTGGAGTGTTTCCTTTGCTGTGCAAAAGCTTTTTAACTTGATGAAGTCTCAATAATTCATGTTTGCTTTTGTTTCCCTTGCCTTTGGAGACATGCCTACCAATAAGTTTCTGTGGCTGAGGTCACAGAGTTTCCTGCCTGTGTTCTCCTCTAGGATTTTGATGGATTCCTGTCTCACATTTAGGTCTTTCATACATTTTGAGTTTATTTTTGTGTATGGTATAAAAAAGATGTCCAGTTTCATTCTTCTGTATGTGGCTGTCCAATTTTCCCAACACCATTTGTTGAGGAGACTGTATTTTTTCCATCAGATATTCTTTCCTGCTTTGTCACAGATTAGCTGATCATAGAGTTGAGAGTTCATTAGTTCATTTCTGGGTTCTCTATTCTGTTCCATTGATCGATGTGTCTGTTTTTGTGCCAGTATCATACTGTATTAATGATTACAGCTTTGTAATTATCATATGATCTCACTCATATGTGGAATTTAAGAAACAAAACAGAGGCTCATAGGGGAAGGGAGGGAAAAATAAAACAAGACGAAATCAGAGAGAGAGACAAAGCATAAGAGACTCTTAATCATAAGAAACAAACTAAGAGTCACTGGAGGGGAAGGGAGTGAGGGGATGTGGTAACTGGATGATGGACATTAAGGAGGGCAGGTGATGTAATGAGCACTGGGTATTATATAAGACTGATGAATCACTGACCTCTACCTCTGAAACTAATAATTACACTCTATGTTACTTAGTTGAATTTAAATAAAAAATTAAATTAAAAGAAAAGAATACAGTATACAATACTTTTAACCTACAAAGTGTGTGTTAGTCTACTGTTTATGGTATCAGTAAGTCTTCTGGTCAACAGTAGGCTATTAGTAGTTAAGTTTTTGGGGAGTCAAGTTATATGTTTAATTCTGACTGCACAGGGGGTTGGTCCCCCAACCCCCATGTTATTCAAGGATCAACTGCAGTTGAAACAGAAACATGAAAAATAAGTATTCATGCAATGAAAATGCTTCCAATTAAAGAGATGAGAAACTGCTCTTGGGAAAGATAGTTTGCATTTCAGAAACTCTTGTTATATAGTATGCTTAAATCAAAGGAGGGAAATAGTTGATGACACATTCTTGTTGCTAGAGGAGAAGCCTTCTAAGTGTGAACTTAACAAAAAGAAAATGCATATGTAAAAAGTAAATCCCTCGATAGTCATTTATCTCATATTTGTTCCCTCAAAAAAGAATTCTGTGGATTGCAAAATAACATATACAGTCTGACTCCATTCATATTCAAATATAGAAAATGGCACACATGCATAAACACACAGATTACATAGAAAAACCCTGGAGGACTAAAACATACTAAACTGAAATATCGTCAGTAGTTGCCTGTGGGAGAGGTAGTGGAACTGGAATTATGAAAGAAGCATGAAAGGGAAGTTTTCACTTTTCATTCTCCTTCTGTATAAATTGGCTTTTTTTGGGTGGTATAAATATATTACTCATGTTTTTATTTTTAAAATAATAAGAATATTGTATGTATTACAACTTTTGTTTGTGTCAAAATCAGGGTATATTTGTTACTAGGTAAAGATGTCTTTTTGGCATTTATTTCACAAAACACAGTACTATTTTAAAAGTGTAAAAGGATATAATTATTTATATTTTGGAATTTCAAAGCTGAAAGCACAACAATGAAACTATCACTTCTCAGGCTATTTCCTACTCTAAACTCTTTCTTTTTTTCTTTAAAATTCCAATATATCGTTTATCTTTTCTTGTGTAGGAACAACTCTCTCCACTCCCCACCACCTCAAATACTTAGTGGCTTATAAAGACGATAAGTTATTCTTTGTCATGCTTCTGTGAGTCAGTTGGACAGTTCTTCTGCTCCACATGGTATCAGCTGGGTCAGCCAAATGGCTGTGTTTTGCTCACACATGGGCTGGGTTTTGAGAAAGCAACTGTCTCACCAAGGCCAGGAGACTGTGATACCTTGAATCTTTCCCCATGTCCTCTTTGTCCTCATGGTATTTCATCCTCTGGGGCCTCTTGAAGTGGCCTCTTTCTGTAGCACAACGCCTGCACTTCATTACAGTGTGGCCACTGTTTTTTTTTTTTTTAATTTTAAAGATTTTATTTATTTATTTGACAGAGAGAGAGAGAGACAGCCCGTGTGCACAAGCAGGGGAGTGGGAGAGGGAGAAACAGGCTCCCCACTGAGCAGGGAGCCCATGTGGGACTTTATCCCAGGACCCCAGGATCATGACCTGAGCAGAAGGCAGACGCTTAACTGACTGAGCCACCCAGTCACCCCTGACTTGTTAATTTTAGCCATTCTAACTGGTATAAGATGGTATCTCATTGTGGTTTTGATTTATATTTCCCTGATGGCAAGTGATGTTGAACATTTTTTCATGTGTTTCTTGGCCATTTGTATGTCTTCTTTGGAGAAATGTCTGTTCATGTCTTCTGCCCATTTCTTGATCGGATTATTTGTTTTCCAATCAAATGGTGGTGTTGGTGATGGGGTGTTGAGTTTGATAAGTTCTTTATAGATCTTGAATATCAGCCCTTTACCTTATAGGACATTTGCAAATATCTTCTCCCATTCTGTAGGTTGCCTTTAAGTTTTGTGGACTGTTTCCTTTGCTGTGCAGAAGTTTTTTATCTTGATGAAGTCCCAATAGTTCATTTTTGCTTTTGTTTCCCTTGCCTTTAGATATGTGTCTTACAGGAAATTGCTGCAGCTGAGGTTGAAGAGGTTATTGCCTGTGTTCTCCTCTAGGATTTTGATGGATTCCTGTCTCACATTTAGGTCTTTCATCCATTTTGAGTTTATCTTTGTGTATGGTGTAAGAGAATGGTCCAGTTTGATTCTTCTTCATGTGGCTGTCCAATTTTCTCAGCACCATTTATTAAAGATGCAATTTTAAGAGTTTCAACCAGGCTGACAGGGAGAGCTCCAGCCAAAGTCCTCCTATAAGTAAACTTACAGGAATGGGTTCAGTCACTGGTTAAAGTGGGGCCCCATCACAGACCCAGTGAGGGATTTCAGAATGCAGCATCCTGGGCTGTTGCCAACTATGCTTCTAAATAGGAGATCTGAGAGGTGCATGTTCATGGTTGCCATAGGATGTTAAAGAGTAGTATAAAAATAGCTATTTAGCAGTTATTACAAACGACACTTATGTTCACTTACTTCTTATCTATTTCCTGACTAGATCAGAGCAGTAGTTTGAAAAATTCTAGTTGGGTGTCATTAAATTAATTTTTGTTTTTAGCCTAGAAACATGTTTCTATACTGTTGGTGCCATATGAGAATGTCTGATGTTTCGCCTCACTTCAAAAGTAACAAGAGAAAAAACACACTCTAGATTTGCATCTTGGGAAGAGTCAGCTGTCCCTTTCAATTTTTCACTTAACTGCTTTCAACACCAGTATCCTGTTTGATATGAAAAGCATCATTTCTCAGACTAAGCTTCAACTCTTCCTCCCTTTGCTTTTTTTGTATTTTTGTTGTTTGTTTTTCATCACAACAGGATGCTGGCAGTAGCAAACATTCTCAAATATAAATGGTAGTTTCTTATCAGAAATAATTAGTAGGACATGGAAGATTAAGCTAAGTTTGAGCAATGACTTTTTATCAATAGCACATGTAAAAATGCTCTGTGATTTGGGCTACTATGCTGTTTTCTTTTGAATTGTTTTGGAACAGAGAGTTTATTGAAAAGGGGAAATTCAGAATGCTGTGTCCCTGAATTACAATCTTATTCAATTTTATTTTAATTCATGCAATGCAAAAGATTTTGAAACGAAAAAGAAGTATAGAAAAGGTTTTGGTATGTCTATTTTAAAATGGATATTTCTTTTTTTCCCCTTAAACCATTGGATGGATAGAGGTAATGATCATAATCCAATCAGATTAACAGACAACTCTGCAGTGATTTGGATCTTAAACAAATATGTAATTGATTATAGGGTAGACTTTTGGGAAAGTTGTACTTTAGAATCAATTGGCTATACCTGTGTAACTGAGCTGCCTTTCCCAATGTAATATACTGGTCTGTCACCCCATAACCTTTTATGCAGAAGAAAAGCAGTGTATTTAGTAATTTTAGGGAATTTGAGGTAGATCAGTTTGCCTACTAGTATTACTTATCATCCCAGTCATCTTTGTGCTTATGATAGAGATGATAAATGGATTTAGTAAGAACACATTGGCAGTAGGGGGAAACGGCTTACTTAAAATTTCAAATATAGCAGCTATCTCTGTATGCAAAGACTAGTGTTCTGATATAGGCTGGGAAGAAATGGAGAACAAATCATTGTTTCACAATAAAGAATGAAAGATTTCATTAAGTTGATGGGAAAGAAACTAACATAAAATGCAATAATGCTAAAACATATTCATTTGATCATTCATTCATTTATTTGGCATTTTCTATTCTAGGTGCTGGACAGATACCAGAGAACATATAGAAAGATAAAGGTTTCAGGGAGAAAAAAAAATCTTTTTCTTTATATCCAGGGGCGTATGTATATTACATTGTAATGTACACTTTAAGTACTGAATTCCTAAAAAGTCAAGATAGTAATGACAACAGTAAGTCTAGTTATAACTATTTTGAAGACTCTATGCTAACCATTTTATGTAGATGATTTAATTTCACAAAAACTTTATCCAGTAAGGAGTTGTAATTAATCTCATTGTACTGGTTGAAGAGATTGGAGCTTAGAGAGATCTGAAGACATTTTCAGTTCTATTTGCTTTTAGAGAACAACATGGCTATTACTACTATTCTTCATTATGAGTTAGAAAGAACATGTCTTTCATAAACTTTTACTCAGGTTTATTTGAAGAGCTAATTCAAGCGTCTTTGACACCTTTCTTTGGCCAACCCTCAGTATCCAGACCCCTTTTATTCAGATCTTCAGCAATTCCCCAGCAATTAATGCTCCTTCATCAAGATTTAAGAAGCTCTGCCTTCTTCTGAATGGAACTCAGTAAATGTGGTGAGTTCTGAGTATGTGCCACACTTCCCATTTTGTCTAACTCTGCATCTGTGGTGCACAGAACTACAAGCTCTGAATCTCTTTAGGGAGTCTTTTCTGGTTTCTCATCAAGATACCATTTGTAAAGAGAGGACAGAAAAATGGGATGATGTGAGTGCAGGGGTTATATGTGGTGGGAGCTTGGCTGGGACTTTCAAAGTAAAATATGTAAACATTAGAATTGTTTGAAGAAGACTACCAAGTGACACTGAACGAATTACACATGGTATTTGGTTCTCTTCAGCTACAAAAACCAAGTCCAATCTTTGAGAATCCCTGGGGTGAATGTTCACAGGGTGAACAAAGACATCCCTTTCACTTACATGATGAGAGTCCATTACATGCAGCCTAAGGCCAAGGTTACAGTAATGAAGGTTACTAAGGAGCAAGTCAGCCTTTTATTCATACTTAATTTAAAAACAACAGTAACAGCAATAACCAGTATCACTTCTGAGTTA
Organism: Mirounga angustirostris; assembly: GCF_029215605.1. Taxonomy (NCBI): domain Eukaryota; kingdom Metazoa; phylum Chordata; class Mammalia; order Carnivora; family Phocidae; genus Mirounga; species Mirounga angustirostris. The sequence goes on along the minus strand of NW_026991709.1, from coordinate 136,073,645 downwards.
ACATACTCAAGAGAAGAATATATGGAGATTTAGGGGAAAAATTATATATACATCTTAAAATTTTAATTATCACATATGGATTTAAAGTTTAAAAAAGTAAAATTTGAGTAGGTGTGTATATGTGAGCTGTATGCATATTGTAGAACAACACACATTGAACGTATAAAAGTTTCCTTTACATAGGGAATTAGAATTCAGTGTTGTTGGTAGGATGACAAAAAAGGCCTTTAACATATGCATATGCATAATTGTGATTTTTTAAAGCAATGAACTATTGTACTAACTACATAATAAAAGCAAAAACATACATAAAACTATTTCACAAGTAAGGTAGTAGCCCAAGATCTATTTATTTTGGGTGGTTAAGTTTTTTGCAATTTGTGCATTTTGACTTCCTCCCCAATGGTGATTTTTTTTTGTGAGCAGTTTTATCTTATATGGTAATGATCAGGGGTTTTTAGTGCCATGATTGTTAGCTTGGGGTAAAGAGAAAAGCTGTGTTTCTGAATGACAGACAGTAACATCAAATATGATGAAAATTTCTCTGAATATTAGTAAATAGGCTACCAATGACATGACATTTTGGAAAATATTTCTATTTCAAGTCAATTAAGGATAATGCTAATCTACATAAAATAAATGAATTATATTTTGATTATAAAGATTATTACTCATCATATCATTTAACATATCTTCCCGTATTTTATCTGAAATAAAATGTATCCAAGATGTAGGCTGTTAATTTCAGCCATCTAATTAGTTTGACCACCTGTTTGGCCATATAATGGTTGATTATTAGAGCATCTTTGAATGGCTCATTTAGTTGAGCACATTAATAGATATTCTAATTCCATTTCAGGCAAAAGTGCCTGGTAGTGAGGAAATGGTGTAACACAGATTCTATACTAGGTGTTCATCTTTTTGAAAATCTATATTCATGGGAGATTTCCAAGGCTCTACCGTTGGCATATTCAACCTTCTATTTAGTGGGTATTGATTTGTCCAGATGAGTAGAATTAAAGATTCACTTCTTTCCTTCTATTAATAAAACATTAATAAATGTTTTTCTAATTTTAATGTTTGAACAGTTTAGGATGTTTTCATATTCCTAATAAAGTTATATGTGTCTTAGGAAAAGTCATTTCATGATTGTTTAAAATTCTTACAAAGAAGCTTATGAAAATGTGTGAGAAAGGAATTAATACCTATTAATTTTCCTCTCCTGAAATTGCTTAATGACTAGTGAGAGCCCCAAACACTTTGAATTTGAACTCGAGACTTTTCTTGACACAATTATTTGTAAACATTTGAAAATAATATTTTTTTTTGCCTGATTGATAAAATATTCTTCGAGTTTCTACTATGACCAAGGTACTTAGTGTTTTATGGGCATTCAAAAGAACAGAGATATGGTTTCAATATTAATATTCTCTTGGAAATTATTAGTTAATTGGGGTGTCTTTTATATTTTGTCTTTAAATAGGTGTGTTTAAAATAATCAATTTATAACTCAGGAATTTAATTAATGAAATTGGAAACCTAAATTTTTTATTAATAGCATTCTAGTTTTTTCTAGTTTTTCATTTTTCTTAATTGAACAGATTAGTTTTCTTGATGATCCTAATGTGAATGGGAGAGAATAGGAAAACACGTTAGGTGTGGGATTAAAAATGTTTAGAGCTTTGGGCGCCTGGGTGGCTCAGTTGGTTAAGCGACTGCCTTCAGCTCAGGTCATGATCCTGGAGTCCCGGGATCGAGTCCCGCATCGGGCTCCCTGCTTGGCAGGGAGTCTGCTTCTCCCTCTGACCCTCCTCCCTCTCATGCTCTCTGTCTCTCATTCTCTCTGTCTCAAATAAATAAAATAAAATCTTAAAAAAAAATGTTTAGAGCTTTTACCTTAGATCTTGTAGTGGCTGCAGATAGTAACCACCATACTTTGTAAAATGGTAATACAAACTGATTGATGTGTATAGTTTCAGGTAGGTTCAGACATACTACAATGGAAAATGCCAAGGCATGTGAAAGCATTGCTATTCTGTAATTTTGTGCCTCATTCTTTTAAGGATATTTTATTATTTTGCAAGGTTAGGGTTTTAAGGGAGATCTGAATATAACATAAATGAGAATTGTAGGTGGGTGGTTTAACCAGAGAGGTAAGGATTGAGTTGGGATCAGAAAGGGATAAAGCACAACTATATGATTTTCTGTTCAGTTTTATGTCTCCTTTTCTCTCTCTTTCTGATCAGATGCTTGGGGCCCTCAGTGATATTCTGAGAAAACATGATTCACAAAAATTGGCCACCATAACTGATGTGGACAGAGAGCCAATGACAAATGTTAAAAGTCTCCAAAAGGGTAATTGAAAGAAGAAAAGATATAAAGATAGGAAGCAGGATGTATAGACATTAATTTCCTGGAATCTGGAGCCATATGTACTCAATTCTTGGTTTTACCTTTATAAACATGACCTTGACTAATTTATTTAACCTCTTTGAACTTGGTTTTATTATTTGTAATTTGTGGCTAATAATAGTAACCACCTTATTATGAGGATTAAATGAAATAATCTGGAGAGTATGTAGCACATGGTAATCACTAAATATATGTAAAATGTTATTACTGTTTATGATTATGTAAATAAGGATGATAGAAGAATAAAGGAAGGTTGGGAAAAGCAGGAAGAATGTAAATTGAAAGCAGAGGTAGCATTATATGCCTAGGAGCCATTTTTGAAAGTGTAGTCAGGTTAGAAAGTTATTATTGACTCCTTGCTGTTCTATAGGAATTGTTTTGTAAGCAATACTTAGAGTGTTTGTCCTGTGGGGCTTTAGATTATTAATGGATTTCACTGCCTGTCACCTGTTCTTTTGTACTAAAGAGTTCCTGAGGCATAAATGGTTTTTCTGCCCCTGTGCCCTGGATATAGGTCCTTGTCTATTTCATTGATAATGGGAATCAGGATCCCCAGAGGAGCACACATTTTGACATAAGGAAGTGAGGGGGAATATTTGGAGATAATTCACTGCAGCTTTAAAGATCTTTGGAAAATAATTCCTATAATGCTATAGGATATATCTAAGGAGAAGGAAAAGAGAAACCAGATCTGCAGAGGGACTGCCTGATAAGGGGAAAATCATAAGGACAAGATGAAACAAGAGGAAATAAAATACTGGAACTCAGACAGAGGAAGTTGATAAGTTGATTATATATTATATTTCTTTCTTTTTTTTTTTTAAAAGATTTTATTTATTTGTTTGACAGAGAGAGACACAGCGAGAGAGGGAACACAAGCAGGGGGAGTGGGAGAGGGAGAAGCAGGCTTCCTGCCGAGCAGGGAGCCCGATGTGGGGCTCGATCCCAGGACCCTGGGATCAGGACCTGAGCCGAAGGCAGATGCTTAACGACTGAGCCACCCAGGCACCCCAATTATATATTATATTTCAACCTCAGAGAAGATTTTTCTTTAGAGTATCCCAAAGCCAGTGACTTATTTGTAAAATTTAAATAAACGTTTAATTTTAGATTTACAGAAAAGTTGCAAAGGGAAACAAGGGGTTCCCATATACTCACCCAGTTTTCCCAGTTGTTCACATTTGACATTACTATACAACATTTGTCACAACTAGGAAACCAGTATTAGTACATTACTGTTAATAATACTCGCTTTCAGATATCACTAGTTTTTCCCTAATGTCTTTTTTCTGTTCCAGATCCTATACAGAATGTCACATTAAATTTATTTGTTATGGCCCCTTAGACTCTTCTGGTCTGACAGTTTCTCAGAGTTTCTTTTGTTTTTTTTAAGGTTTTATTTATTTATTTTAGAGAGAGAGCGCATGAGCATGAGAAGGGCAAGTGGCAGAGGGAGAAGGAGAGAATCCCAAGCAGACTTCCCCCTGAGTGTGGAGCCGGATGCAGGGCTTGATCCCATGACTCTGAGATCATGACCTGAGCCAAGACTCAGAAGTTGGATGCTCAATGGACCCAGGTGCCCCTCAGAGTTTCTTGTTTTTGATGACTTTCAAAATGAATAACAATAATGAATATTGGTCAGGTATTTTATAATTTCCTTCAACTGGGATTTATCTAGTTTTTCTCATGATTAGACCGGGGTTATAGGTTTTTGGGAAGAAGATCATGAGGTGAAATGTCACTCTTATCACATCATACTGAGGGGACATGCTATTAACATGACTTACTATTGAAGATATTGACTTTGATCACCTGGCTGAGATAGAGTTTGTTAGGTTTCTCCACTGAAAAGTTTTCTTTCCCCTTTCCATAGGTGTGGACTAAAATGTTCCACCTCCTTGAGGGCAGAGTATCTAAATAAATTATTTAGAATTGTTCCTTAAAAGAGATTTGTCTCTTTTCTCCCTATTTATTCATTTTATTTTATTCAATCATTTATTTAAATCAGCATGGACTTATAGATATTTATTTTAAGTTATAATCCAACATACTTATTTATTTTGTTTATTAAATTGTTCTAGCTTTGGCCATGGGGAGTCTCTCAGTTGGCTGCTGTGTTCTTTTTTTAGCATAGATTTAAAAAAATTTTTTTATTGTTATGTTAATCACCATACATTACATCATTAGTTTTTGATATAGTGTTCCATGATTCATTGTTTGTGCATAACACCCAGTGCTCCATGCAGAACGTGCCCTCTTTAATACCCATCACCAGGCTAACCCATCCTCCCACCCCCTTCCCCGCTAGAACCCTCAGTTTGTTTTTCAGAGTCCATTGTCTCTCATGGTTCATCTCCCCCTCCGATTTCCCCCCTTCATTCTTCCCCTCCTGCTATCTTCTTTTTTTTTTTCTTAACATATATTTCATTATTTGTTTCAGAGGTACAGATCTGTGATTCAACAGTCCTGCACAATTCACAGTGCTCACCATAGCACATACACTCACCAATGTCTATCACTGAGCCACCCCATCCCTCCCACCTCACCCCCCACTCCAGCAACCCTCAGTTTCTTTCCTGAGATTAAGAATTCCTCATATCAGTGAGGTCATATGATACATGTCTTTCTCTGATTGACTCATTTCGCTCAGCATAACATCCTCCAGTTCCATCCATGTCGTTGCAAATGGCAAGATCTCAATCATTTTGATGGCTGCATAATATTCCATTGTATATATATACCACATCTTCTTTATCCATTCATCTGTCGATGGACATCTTGGCTCTTTCCACAGTGTGGCTATTGTGGATATTGCTGCTATAAACATTGGGGTGCACATACCCCTTCAGATCCCTACATTTGTATTTTTGGGGTAAATACCCAGTAGTGCAATTGCTGGGTCATAGGGTAGCTCAATTTTCAATTTTTTGAGGAACCTCCATACTGTTTTCCAGAGTGGCTGCACCAGCTTGCATTCCCACCAACAGTGTAGGAGGATTCCCCTTTCTCTGCATCCCCGCCAACATCTGTTGTTTCCTGACTTGTTAATTTTAGCCATTCTGACTGGTGTGAGGTGGTATCTCATTGAGGTTTTGATCTGGATTTCCCTGATGCTGAGTGATGTTGAGCACTTTTTCATGTGTCTGTTGGCCATTTGGATGTCTTCTTTGGAAAAATGTCTGTTCATGTCTTCTGCCCATTTCTTGATTGGATTCTTTGTTCTTTGGGTGTTGAGTTTGATAAGTTCTTTGTAGATTTTGGATACTAGCCCTTTATGTGACATGTCATTTGCAAATATCTTCTCCCATTCTGTTGGTTGTCTTTTGGTTTTGTTGACTGTTTCTTTTGCTGTGCAAAAGCGTTTTATCTTGATGAAGTCCCAATAGTTCATTTTTGCCCTTGCTTCCCTTGCCTTTGGCAATGTTTCTAGGAAGAATTTGCTGAGGCTGAGGTTGAAGAGGTTGCTGCCTGTGTTCTCCTTTAGGATTTTGATGGACTCCTGTCTCCCATTGAGGTCTTTCAACCATTTTGAGTCTATTTTTGTGTGTGGTGTAAGGAAATAGTCCAGTTTCATTCTTCTGCATGTGGCTGTCCAATTTTCCCAACGCCATTTGTTGAAGAGACTGTCTTTTTTCCATTGGACATTCTATCCTGCTTTGTCAAAGATTAGTTGACCATAGAGTTGAGGGTCCATTTCTGGGCTCTCTATTCTGTTCCATTGATCTTTCTGTTTTTGTGCCAATACCATACTGTCTTGATGATGACAGCTTTGTAATAGAGTTTGAAGTCCAGAATTGTGATGCCGCCAGCTTTGCTTTTCTTTTTCATCATTCCTCTGGCTATTCAGGGTCTTTTCTGTTTCCATACAAATTTTAGGATTATTTGTTCCATTTCTTTGAAAAAAGTGGATGGTATTTTGATGGGGATTGCATTGAATGTGTAGATTGCTCTAGGTAGCATTGACATCTTCACAATATTTGTTCTTCCAATCCATGAGCATGGAATGTTTTCCATTTCTTTGTGTCTTCCTCAATTTCTTTCATGACTATTTTATAATTTTCTGAGTTCAGATCCTTTGCCTCTTTGGTTAGATTTATTCCTAGGTATCTTAAGGTTTTCGGTGCAATTGTAAATGGGATTGACTCCTTAATTTCTCTTTCTTCTGTCTTCTTGTTGGTGTATAGGAATGCCACTGACTTCTGTGCATTGATTTTATATCCTGCCACTTTACTGAATTCCTGTATGAGTTCTAGCAGTTTTGGGGTGGAGTCTTTTGGGTTTTCCACATAAAGTATCATATCATCTGCAAAGAGTGAGAGTTTGACTTCTTCTTTGCCGATTTGGATGCCTTTTATTTCTTTTTGTTGTCTGATTGCTGTGGCTAGGACTTCCAATACTATGTTGAATAGCAGTGGTGATAGTGGACATCCCTGCCACGTTCCTGACCTTAGGGGGAAAGCTCTCAGTTTTTCCCCATTGAGAATGATATTTGCTGTAGGTTTTTCATAGATGGCTTTTATGATATTGAGGTATCTACCCTCTATGCCTATACTCTGAAGGGTTTTGATCAAGAAAGGATGCTGTAGTTTGTCAAATGCTTTTTCTGCATCTGTTGAGAGGATCATATGATTCTTGTTCTTTCTTTTGTTAATGTATTGTATCACATTGATTGATTTGCGGATGTTGAACCAACCTTGCAGGCCAGGGATAAATCCCACTTGGTCATGGTGAATAATCATTTTAATGTACTGTTGGATCATATTAGCTAGTATTTTGGTGAGAATTTTTGCATCCATGTTCATCAGGGATATTGGTCTGTAATTCTCCTTTTTGATGGGGTCTTTGTCTGGTTTTGGGATCAAGGTAATGCTGGCCTCATAAAACGAGTTTGGAAGTTTTCCTTCCATTTCTATTTTTTGGAACAGTTTCAGAAGAATAGGTATTAATTCTTCTTTAAATGTTTGGTAGAATTCCCTTGGGAAGCCATCTGGCCCTGGGCTTTTGTTTGTTGGGAGATTTTTGATGACTGCTTCAATTTCCTTAGTGGTTATAGGTCTGTTCAGGTTTTCTATTTCTTCCTGGTTCAGTTTTGGTAGTTGATACATCTCTAGGAATGCATCCATTTCTTCCAGATTATCTAATTTGCTGGCATAGAGTTGCTCATAATATGTTCTTATAATTGTTTGTACTTCTTTGGTGTTGGTTGTGATCTCTCCTCTTACATTCATGATTTTGTTGATTTGGGTCATTTCTCTTTTCTTTTTGATAAGTCTGGCCAGGGGGTTATCAATCTTGTTAATTCTTTCAAAGAACCAGTTCCTAGTTTCATTAATATGTTCTACTATTCTTTTAGTTTCTATTTCATTGATTTCTGCTCTGATCTTTATTATTTCTCTTCTCCTGCTGGGTTTTGGCTTTATTTGCTGTTCTTTCTCCAGCTCCTTTAGGTGTAGCGTTAGGTTGTGTATTTGAGACCTTTCTTGTTTCTTGAGAAAGGCTTGTATTGCTATATACTTTCCTCTTAGGACTGCCTTTGCTGCATCCCAAAGATTTTGAATAGTTGTGTTTTCATTTTCATTTGTTTCCATGAATTTTTAAAATTCATGGAAACAAATTCTTGGAATTCTTCTTTAATTTCCTGGTTGACCCATTCATTCTTCAGTAGGATGTATTTGAGTTCTTTCCGACTTTCCTCTTGCGATTGAGTTCTAGTTTCAAAGCATTGTGGTCTGAAAATACACAGGGAATGATCCCAATCTTTGGTAACAGTTGAGACCTGATTTCTGACCTAGGACGTGATCTATTCTGGAGAATATTCCATGGGCACTAGAGAAGAATGTGTATTCCATTGCTTTGGGACGGAATGTTCTGAATATGTCTGTGAAGTCCATTTGGTCAGGTGTGTCATTTAAAGTCTTTATTTCCTTGTTGATCTTTTGCTTAGATGATCTGTCCATTTCAGTGAGGGGGATGTTAAAGTCCCCCACTATTATTGTATTGTTGTCGATGTGTTTCTTTGCTTTTGTTATTAATTGCCTTATATAATTGGCTGCTCCCATGTTAGGGGCATAGATATTTACAATTGTTAGATCTTCTTGTTGGATAGATCCTTTAAGTAAGATATAGTGTCCTTCCTCATCTCTTATTACAGTGTTTGGTTTAAAATCTAATTTGTCTGATATAAGGATTGCCACCCCAGCTTTCTTTTGGTGTCCATTAGCATGGTAAATGGTTTTCCACCCCCTCACTTTCAATCTGGGGGTGTCATTGGGTCTAAAATGAGTCTCTTGCAGACAGCATATCAATGGCTCTTGTTTTTTAATCCAATCTGATAGCCTGTGTCTTTTGATTGGGGCATTTAGCCCATTTACATTCAGGGTAACTATTGAAAGATAGGAATTTAGTGCCATTGTATTGCCTGTAAGGTGACTGTTGTCTGTGTTCCTTTCTGGTCTATGTTGCTTTTAGGCTCCCTCTTTGCTTAGAGGACCCCTTTCAAGATTTCTTGCAGGGCTGGTTTTGTGTTTGCAAATTCCTTTATTTTTTGTTTGTCCTGGAAGCTTTTTATCTCTCCTTCAATTTTCAATGACAGCCTAGCTGGATACAGTATTCTTGGCTGCATATTTTTCTCATTTAGTGCTCTGAATTTATCATGCCAGTCCTTTCTGGCCTGCCAGGTCTCTGTGGATAGGTCTGTTGCCAATCTAATGTTTCTACCATTGTAGGTTATAGATCTCTTGTCCCAAGCTGTTTTCAGGATTTTCTCTTTGTCTCCAAGACTCATAAGTTTTACTATTAGATGTTGGGGTGTTGACCTATTTTTATTGATTTTGAGAGGGGTTCTCTGTGCTTCCTGGATTTTGATGCCTGTTTCCTTCCCCAAATTAGGGAAGTTCTCTGGTATAATTTGCTCCAATATACCTTCTGCCCCCTCTCTCTTTCTTCTTCTTCTGGGATCCCAATTATTCTAATGTTGTTTCGTCTTATGGTATCGCTTATCTCTCGAATTCTACCCTCGTCATCCACTATTTGTTTATCTCTCTTTTTCTCAGCTTCTTTATTTTCCATCATTTGGTCTTCTGTATCACTGATTCTCTCTTCTGTCTCATTTATTCTAGCAGTTAGCGCCCCCATATTTGATTGCACCTCATTAATAGCCTTTTTGATTTTGACTTGGTTAGATTTTAGTTCTTTTACTTCTTCAGAAAGGGTTTCTCTAATAACTTCCATGCTTTTTTCAAGCCCAGCTAGTATCTTTAAAGTGATGATTCTGAACTCTAGATCTGACATCGTACTAATGTCCATATTGAGTAGGTCCTGGGCAGTCGGTACTACCTCTTGTTCTTTTTGTTGAGGTGATTTTTCCCATCTTGTCATTTTATCCAGAGGAGAATAGATGAATGAGAGAACAAAATGCTAACAGGCTAACAACATCCCCAGAAAATATACTCTAAACAAATCAGAAAAGACCTGAAGCAGTGGTAAAAGAAGGGGAAAGAGAGAAAAAAGAAAAAGAAAAAAAAAAAAAGAAAAAGATAAAAGCAAATACAGAACAAAACAACAACAACAAAAGATTATGATCAAATATGATCTGGGTGGTACATAGATCAGTGCCACACACTAGATTTTGGGTGTATTTTGGTCTGTTAGAAGAAAGTGCCTCCCAAAATTTTGAAGAAAGGAAAACTTACATATGTACATAAATAAGGGTTGATATGATGAAGGGATGGAATATGACTGTAAAGATGAAAATTATAAAAACATTTTATAAAAGGAATTGATAAGAAGTTGTTTGAAAAAAGAAAGAAGAGGATTTAAAAAAAAAAGAAAAAAAAAGGGAGAGAATGTGATCAAGCGAGGGAGTAGAACAAAACCATACACTAGACATTTAGAGTATATTTTGATCTGTTAGAAGAAACTATCTCAATATTTTAAAGAGAGAACAACTTATATATATATATGCCAAAAATAAGGGTAACTACTATGAAGGGATAGAATATGACTCTAAAAAATGAAAAATAAAAATTTTTTACAAAAGGTATTGTTAAGATGTTGGTTGAAAAAGGGAAAATGAAAAATTAAAAAAAAAAAAAGACAGTTAAAAAAAATTAACTTTGAAAGACGACAGAATCATGGTAAAAAAGCCATGGATTCTCTGTGCTGTATTCCCCTAATGCTGGAGTTCTGCCCTTGTCATTGATCGGTAAACTTGGTCTTGGATGGCTGTTCTTGCTGATCTTCTGGGGGAGGGGCCTGTTGCCGTGGTCCCCAAATGTCTTTGCTGGAGGTGGAATTGTCCCGCCCTTGCCCAGTCCCAGCTAAGTAATCTGCTTGGGTTTGCTCTAGGGAGCTTTTGTTCCCTGCAAGCTTTCCGTACAGCCTTGGAGGCTGAGAGTGAGATGGTGGCCTCCCAATCTCCTCCCCAGTGGAGCCGAGGACTTGGCGTCCTGCTCCTCAGTGCACCCCCAGAGAAAAGCAGTCAGTCACTCCTGTCTCCCCGGTCTCCGGCCGCACTCTGTGCTCACCCGGCCTGTGACCGAGCGTCTCTCTCTCTGGCATCCGATCCCGTGTGGAGTCTCCAAACCCAGCAGATCCCTGTGGTGCGCTTCTGCACCTCTCCTCCTGGGGGAGGAAGGTGAGTCTCCCCGGATCTGCTGCTTGTTGGGTCCCTGCTGGAGGAGCAGTCGCCCGACTATGCCCCGGATCATGGTTTATGACAACCCTAAGCTGAGAGCCCGTGCCTTGGCTCTGTCTCTGCAGCCAGCTTCCCTGCTCCGATACCTGGGAGCTCTGCCGCACTCAGGCACCCTCGGTCTTTCTGTGACCCTGAGGGTCCTGAGACCACACTGTCCTGCGAGGGTTCCACCCCCCGCTTAGCCACCGGAATGACGTCCCTCAGCAGAGCAGACTTCTAAAAGTTCTGATTTTGTGCTCCATGGCTCTATCACTTGCCAGAAGTGGCCGACGGAGGCCCCTCTCCCGCCATTTATCCTCCCGAATATTGTCTCAGATTCACTCCTCTGCATGTCCTACCTTCCAGAACGTGGTTGCTTTTCTGTTCAGAGAGTTGTTGCTATTCTTTTCTTTGATTTCCTATTGAGTTTGTAGGTGTTCAGAATGGTTTGATCCCTATCCAGCTGAATTCCTGAGACCAGACGAAATCCAGTTCTCCTACTCCTCCACCATCTTGCTCCACCCCCTGACCAAGCATTTCTATCTCTGGTGCCCGACTTGGTGTGGAGTCTGTAAACCCAGCAGATCCCTGTTGTGCGCTCCCATGCCACTCCTTCAGGGGAGGAAGGGGAGTCTCCCTGATCTGCCGCTTGTTGGGTCCCTGATGGAGGAGCAGTTGCCCAACTGTGCCGTGGATCACAGTTTATGGCAACCCGGAGCTGAGAGCCTGTGCCTCGGCTCCGTCTCTGCAGCTGGCTTCCTTACTCTGACACCTGGGAGCTCTGCCGCACTCAGGTACCCCTGGTCTTTCTGTGACCCCAAGGGTCCTGAGACCATACTGTCCCGTGATTGTTCCACCCCCCCCTTAGCCACTGGAATGAGGTCCCTCAGTGGAGCCGACTTCTCAAAGTTCCGATTTTGTGCTCTGCTTTTCTATCACTTGCCAGAAGTGGCTGACGGAGGCCCTCTCCCCCGCCGTCTATCATCCCGAATATCGCCTTGGATTCATTTCTCCACACGTCCTACCTTCCAGAAAGTGGTCGCTTTTCTGTTCATAGAGTTACTGCTATTCTTTTCTTCGATCTCCTGTTGAGTTTGTAAGTGTTCAGAATGGTTTGATCCCTATCCCACTGAATTCCTGAGATCAGACGAAATCCAGGTCTCCTACTCCTCTGCTGTGTTCTTTTAACATGACCCATGTTGTAGGTTTTTGAACATTTCCTTACCTTCTGGTACTACAAGATGCTCCAGGATTATCATTTTTATTTCATGCTCCAGGCCTGGAATCAGTCATTTCTCCAAGGAAACTTGGTGTCTTTTACTGAAGTATTTGTTTGCTGATATGTTGTGAGAAACAACTTTATTAACTAGAGTACACTGTTTATATGGTTACTTTTGTCTTTAGTCTTACAGTTTCTACTCAAAGTGTCATTCTTTGAAGTTACTTAGATCAGCACTTTTTTCCCCCATTCTCTTCATTCTCTTGTTCCTGTCTTAGGGCAAACAATCTAGCCTCTCACAATTAAATATGATGTAAGTTATGGGTTAATTATATTTGTACTCATGTACAGGAACCCCACAAAGATATGAAACTCAAAGTAACCAGAACAGGAGGTTTTATACCTTTTAGGCAAAGAAACAATAAATTTGTGAAGAATTGAGAAGACAAAGGAGTTTGGGCTAGGGGTAGTAAGATGGTAAGAAGTAACAAGATATATTTATAAAGCCTTCTTGGCCCTGAATTTACCTGTCTTTAGCTATAAGGATGCCTTCTACCCTGCTGCTACAGGAAGGTTACCTTTCACATGGGAGATTTATCTCCTGCTTTCAGAGTGACAAAGAAGGGTCAAAGCATCCTTGCACTGGCTATTTCTTAAGTACCTTCATTTTAGAAATTTTTTAAAAAAATTTATTCAATTAATTCATATATAGTGTGTTATTAGTTTCAAAGGTAGAGGTCACTGATTCATCAGTCTTATATAATGCCCAGTGCGCATTATATCACTTGCCCTCCTAATGTCCATCACCCAGTTAACCCACCCCCCCATGCCCCTTCCCTCCAAAAACCCTGTGTTTTCTGTGATTAAGAGTCTCTTATGGTTTGTCTCCCTCTCTGATTTTGTCTTGTTTTATTTTCTCCTCTCGTCCCCTATGATTCTCTGTTCTGTTTGTAAATTCCACCTATGAGTGAGATCATATGATAATCGTCTTTCTCTGATTGACTTATTTTGCTTAGCATAATACCCTCTAGTACCATCCACGTCATTGCAAAAGGCAAGATTTCATTCTTTGTGATGGCTGAGTAGTATTCCATTGTATAAATACCACATCTTCTTTATCCATTCATCTGTCAATGGACATCAGGGCTCTTTCCATAGTTTGGCTGTTGTGGACATTGCTGCTATAAACATTACGGTGCAGGTGCCCCTTTGAATCACTACATTTATATCTCTGGGGTGAATCCCTAGTAGTTCAATTGCTGGGTCACCGGATAGCTCTATTTTCAACTTTTTGGGGCAACCCCCATACTGTTTTCTAGAGTGGCTGCACCAGTTTACATTCCCATCAATAGTGTAAGAGGGTTCCCTTTGCTCTGCATCCTTGTCAACATCTGTCATTTCCTGACTTGTTAATTTTAACCATTCTGGTGTAAGGAGGTATCTCATTGTAGTTTTGATTTGTATTTCCCTGATGGTAAGTGATGTTGAGCATTTTTTCATCTGTATGTTGGCCATTTGTATGTCTTCTTTGGAGAAATGTCTGTTCATGTCTTCTGCCCATTTCTTGATTGGATTATTTGTTTCCTGGGTGTTGAGTTGGTAAGTTCTTTGTAGATGTTGAATACCAGCCCTTTATCTAATAAGACATTAGCAAATATCTTCTCTCATTCTGTACGTTGCCTTTAAATTTTGTGGGCTCTTTCCTTTGCCGTGTAGAAGTTTTTATCTTGATGAAGTCCCAATAGTTCATTTTTGCCTTTATTTCCCTTTTCTTTGGGGTCATGTCCTAACAAGAAGTTGCTGTGGCTGAGCTTGAAGAAGTTACTGCCTGTGTTCTCCTCTAGGATTTTGATGGATTCCTGTCTCACATTTATGTCTTTCATCCATTTTGAGTTTATTTTTGTGTATGGTGTAAGGAAGTGGTCCAGTTTCATTCTTCTGCATGTGACTGTCCAATTTTCCCAGCACCATTTGTTGAAGAGACTTTTTTTCTTCCACTGAATATTCTTTCCTAGTTGATCATATAGTTGAGGGCCCATTTCTGGGTTCTCTATTCTGTTCCATTGATCTATGTGTCTGTTTTTGTGCCAGTACCATACTGTTTTGATGATTACAGCTTTGTAATAGAATTTGAAGTCTGGAATTGTGATGCCACCAGCTTTGGTTTTCTTTTTTCAACATTCCTTTGGCTACTCAGGGTCTTTTCTCATTCCATACCAATTTTAGGATTATTTGTTCCAGCTCTGTGGAAAAAGTTGATGGTATTTTGATAGGGATTGCATTGAATGTATAGATTGCTCTAGGTTGCATAAACATTTTAACAATATTTGTTCTTTGAATCCATGAGCATGGAATGTTTTTCATTTCTTTGTGGTCTTCTTCAATTTCTTTCATTAGTATTCTATAGGTTTCTGAATACAGATCCTTTACCTCTGTGGTTAAGTTTATTCCTAGGTATCTTATGGTTTTGGATGCAATTGTAAATGGGATTGAGTCCTTAATTTCTCTTTCTTCTGTCTCATTTTAGGTTATAGGAATGAAACTGACTTCTCTTCATTGATTTTATATCCTGCCATTTTGCTGAATTCCTGTATGAGTTCTAGCAATTTGGGGGTGAAGGCTTTTGGGTTTTCCACATAGAGTATCATGTCATCTGGGAAGAGTGAGTTTGACTTCTTCTTTGCTGTTTCTTGGATGCCTTTTATTTCCTTTTGTTCTCTGATTGTTGAGGCTAGTACTTCTAGAACTATGTTGAACAACAGTGGTGAGAGTGAACATCCCTGTCGTGTTCCTGACCTTTGGGGAAAAGCTCTCAGTTTTCCCCATCGAGAATGATATTCACTGTGGGCTTTCTGTATATGGCTTTTATTATATTGAGGCATGTTCCCTCTGTCCCTACACTGTGAAGAGATTAAGAAAGGATGCTATATTTTTTCAAATGCTTTTTCTGCATCCACTGAGAGGATCATATGGTTCTTGTCCTTTCCTTTATTAATGTAGTATATCACATTGATTGATTTGTGGATGTTAAACCACCCTTGCAGCCCAGTAATAAATCCCACTTGGTCGTGGTGAATAATCATTTTAATGTATTGTGGATCCTATTGGCTAGTATCTTGGTGAGAATTTTTGCATTCATGTTCATCAGGGATATTGGTCTGAAATTCTCCTTTTTGGTGGGGTCTTTGGTTTTGGGATCAAGGTAATGCCTTATAGAAAGAGTTTGGATATTTTCCTTTCATTTCTATTTTTTGAAACAGCTTCAGAGGAATAGGAATTAATTCTTCTTTAAATGTTTGGTAGACTTCCTCTGGGAAGCCATCCAGCCCTGGACTCTTGTTTGTTGGGAGATTTTTGATTACTGCTTCAATTTCCTTGCTGGTTATGGGTCTGTTCAGGTTTTCTATTTCTTCCTGTGTCAGTTTTGGTGTTATACTTCTCCAGGAATGCATCCATTTCTTCCAGATTGTCTAGTTTGTTGGCATATGGTTGCTCATAATATGTTTTTATAATTGTTTGTATTTCTTCGGTTTTGATTGTGATCTCTCCTCTTTAATTCATGACTTTATTTTTTGGGGTCCTTTCTCTTTTCTTTTGGATAAGTCTGGCCAGGGGTTTATCAGTCTTATTAATTCTTTTAAAGAACAAGCTTCTAGTTTCCTTGATCTGTTCTGCTGTTCTTTTGGTTTCTATTTCATTGATTTCTGCTCTGATCTTTATTATTTCTCTTCTCCTTCTGGGTTTAGGCTTTATTTGTTGTTCTTTCTCCAGCTCCTTTAGGTGTAAAGTTAAGTTTTATATTTGAGACCTTTCTTGTTTCTTGAGAAAGGCTTGTATTGCTATATACTTCCCTCTTAGGACCACCTTTCCTATATCCCAGACGTTTTGAACAGTTGTGTTTTCATTTTCATTAGTTTCCATGAATTTTTTAATTCTTCTTTAATTTCCTGGTTGACCCATTCATTTTTTAGTAGGATGCCCTTTAGCTTCCACATATTTGAGTTATTTCCAACTTTCCTCTTGTGATTGAGTTCTAGTTTCAAAGCATTATGGTCCAAAAATATGCAGGGGATGATCCCAATCTTTTAGTACAAATTGACACCTGATTTGTGACCCAGGATGTGATCTATTCTGGAGAATATTCCATGTACACTTGAGAGGAATGTGTATTCTGTTGCTTTAGGATGGAATTCTCTGAATATATCTGTGAAGTCCATCTGGTCCAGTGTCATTCAAAGCCCTTGTTTCCTTGTTGATATTCTGCTTAGATGATCTGTCCATTGCAGTGAGTTGGGTGTTAAAGTCCCCTACTATTATTGTATTATTATCAATGTGTTTCTTTAATTTTGTTATTAATTGTTTTATATAATTGGCTGCTCCCATGTTGGGGGCATAAATATTTGCAATTGTAAGATTTTGTTGGATAGACCCTTTACTTATGATATAGTGTCCTTCCTCATCTCTTATTATAGTCTTTGGTTTAAAATCTAATTTGTCTGATATAAGGAAGGATTGTTAATCCAGATTTCTTTTGATGTCCATTAGCATGATGAATGTTTTTCCACCCCATCACTTTTAATCTGGAGGTGTTTGGCTCTAAAATGAGTCTCTTGCAGACAGCATATCAACAAGTCATGCTTTTTTGTCCAACCCAATAGCTTGTGTCTTTTGATTGGGGCATTTAGCCCATTAAATTCAGAGTAACTATTGAAAGATATGAATTTAGTGCCATTATACTACCTGTAAAGTCACTGTTTCTGTATATTGTCTCTGTTCCTTTCTGGTTTATGCTACTTTTGGGCTCTCTCTTCACTTGAAGGATC
Source organism: Mirounga angustirostris (assembly GCF_029215605.1). Taxonomy (NCBI): domain Eukaryota; kingdom Metazoa; phylum Chordata; class Mammalia; order Carnivora; family Phocidae; genus Mirounga; species Mirounga angustirostris. The sequence goes on along the minus strand of NW_026991709.1, from coordinate 136,056,517 downwards.
CCCTTTATTATTTCTTTCAGGGCTGGTTTAGTGATCACAAATTCTTCATTTTCCTAGTTGTCCCTGGAATCTTTTTTTCTCTCCTTCTACTTTGAATGACATCCTTGCTGGACAAAGTATTCTTGGGTGCATATTTTTCTCATTTAGCACCCTGAATATATCATGCCAGTCCTTTCTGGCCTGCCAGGTCTCTGTGGATAGGTCTTCTGCCAGAGTAATGTTTCTACCCTTGTAGGTTATGGACCTCTTATCCTGAGCTGCTTTCAGGATTTTCTCTTTGTCTCTGAGACTTGTAAGTTTTACTATTAGATGTTGGGGTGTTGACCTATTTTTATTGATTTTGAGGGGGGTTCTCTGTGCCTCCTGGACTTAAGTGCCTGTTTCCTTCCCCAGATTAGAGAAATTCTCTGCTATAATTGCTCCTATATACTTTTTGCCCACCCCCCACTCTCTTTCCTCTTTTTCTGGGATCCCAATTCTAATATTGTTTCACTTTGTGGTATCACTTATCTCTCAAAATTTCCCCTCATGATCCAATAGTTGTTTCTCTCTTTTTCTCAGCTTCTTTATTTTCCATCATTTTTCTTCTATATCTCTAATTCTGTCTTCTGCCTCATTTATCCTAGCAGTTAGAGCCTACGTTTTTGATTGCATCTCATTAGTAGCCTATTTTATTTTGACTGATTATAGTTCTTTTATTTCTCCAGAAAGGGATTCTCTAGGGTTTCTATGCCTTTTTCAAGCCCAGCTAGTATCTTGTAATCATTATTGTGAACTCTAGTTCCAACATCTTACTTATATCCATACTGATTAGGTCCCTGGCAGTCAGTACTGCCTCTTGTTCTCTTTTTTGAGGTGAGTTTTTCCATCTTCTCATCCCTGCAGGAAGTGATCGCTTTTCTATTTGTAGAGTTGTAGCTATTCTTTTCTTAGATCTCTGGTTGTGTTCGCAGGTGTTCAGAATGATTTGATAGCTATCTAGCTGAATTCCTGGGACCAAACGAAACTAAGGTCTCCTACTCCTCTGCCATCTTGGACTATCCATCTCTAAAGTACCTTTAACTCAAAATAATCAATATGCCCAAATGGCATATTTTAGGGTGACACATTTTAAACCCCTACACTGGTTTGCATTGAATGGCCTTCTATAGTGGGCTCTCTCACTCACATATTTCACATGATTACTAAACTTATTTCAAATCATGCCACTGAGATTTTAGATCAAATCTGTAAGGTTTCTTTGAATATGTTTTGTCAAATACTTAGAGCTCAGTGAATCTAAACTTGAGCATATTTTTACTGATAATTCCAAAAATTTTTCACCCAAGGGGCACCTGGGTGGCTCAGTCAGTTACGCGTCTGCCTTTGGCTCAGGTCATGGTCCCAGGGTCCTGGGATTGAGCCCCATGTCAGGCTCCCTGCTCAGCAGGAAGTCTGCTTCTCCCACTCCCTCTGCTTGTGCTCCCCCTGCTTGTGCTCTCTCTCTGTTACATAAATAAATAAAATATTTAAAACATTTTTTTTCACCCAAGTTTGCCTCCCATTATGCCTTTCTCTTCTCCAGTCAGCTTATCTGAAATTGAGGAAAATGTATATCAATTCACAGTTTTCCTCCTTAATGCAACACTTGTAGACTGAAAAAAAAAAGAGGAGATGGATGGCTCATGGTAGCCTCTGGTATTTCACCTGTAGCTTCTAGCCATGTCTCCATTCCTTGATTTCAAGTGGCAATGACTTAGTTTGTTGTTCCCATTGTGTGTGATCTACATCATGGGTACAACTTTCATCCCCTGAGTTGTACCTTTTTTATGTTACAAAAGCCAATTTCCTTTGAAAATGATGACTCTGTTTTCTCAGGATTCTCTCTGTAGTGATGAATTAGTAACACTTACAAGTTTTCCACTTGATTTCCTTTCTGGAAAAGTCCAGCATGCTTATATCTCTTTGGACTTGGGGCTCCAAAGACATTTCTTTGACTGGTGTTTCCCTGGAACTTAAAGAATGTTTTTTTTCCCCCCCTCAAAAGTATCTTCAAGGAAAAGTAATGACAATGTCTCTAAAATTCTAATCAGTTTCCACAATCCCCCTACATCTCATCATTACATGTACATCTTTAGTAATATTTTTAAAATATTGCATAAATTTTGAAGTATGATTTATAAAGGGAAAATAACTAATAATATTGATATATTAAGTATTACATGTTGTGGGTCCCTCTCATACAGTGCAAAAAAGACATATATTGTCACATTATTTTAATGCTAATGGAGTGGGATGTGGCAAAAGTAACAAAATTTATTTTAATACAGTGTATCTGTTCATACAGTGTATGTGTTTTTAATATACAATATTTCACATAAATACTTAGTTCTTTAATTTAGAATTTACAAATCAGTTATTTTTTAGAATGGTTATATGTAGTTTGGGTCATCCAGTTGAAACTGGCATTTTTTTTCTGTGGTTGACTAATATAGCTCAGATTTTGGCTATAGAAAGGGCTATATCAGATAAGTCCAAATACCAAATAACATGAGCTCAAGTACCAAATACTCCATGCTACAGTGCAGTATTTTTAAACCTGCTTACAGATTACCAATAAAATATTACTTTACTGCCATTTTGATTTCATTAGTTTTTCCTAATGTACTTCAGTTTGCTCTGTTTCAAGATCATTTTAGTGATTAAAAATTAAGTTTAGTTCCACTGTGCATGATGTAGGTATTTGGTACCCTGGAGGATATTTTTTAAATTAGCAATTCATTTTTAGCAGATCCAAAATAAAACAATTAAAGTCTTTTCCTTGATGTTCAGAATGAGCTGGCATGAGATTAAAACAAAAGAAGGTTGGCCCGCGTGATTGCTGCATTTGAAAGCCTCATTTGAACTTGCTTTTATAGGCTCTTGGCTACTCTGTATTATTGGCTGGGAACCACTCTGGCAATTATCAAAGTTGAGAATTACAAATTATGCAAAGCTCTCTCAGACAATCTAGGACACCAATGTACTTTATTTTTAACAAATGACATATAAGTGTAAAATATTTATGATAATCCTTCACATTACACTAGTAGGTGTCTTGTGTCCTTTTGTTAGGACATCTCAGGACTGTGAAATTTCCTTTCAGTTGGTTACATTTAAGTCTGCTGACAACTGGCATGAGAATGTCTGTTTTTATTATAATTATTAGGCTTTAGATTAAATCACTAGAAGGGATTTAGACAAGTAAAACAGTACATGTTTTAAATTGCTCTGGGAGTTGTTAGGTTACTTATAAAGTGTTTTCTTAATGAAAGAATTGGAATTGAAAATAATTGCAAAATAGTTTTTAAAAAGTATCATAAAATGGCAAAAGCAGAGTTCATCTTGAAAAGTACACTAATTGATGGAGAATAATATATTCTTTTAAAATAAATTCTCTGTCATCTATGTATATGACAATTTTTAAAATGACTATCACTGTTGGATCTAGCATTTTGGTCAGTTCCAATGTTGGCATCAAGAAATAATTAGGAAGGGGGAAGAATATTTTATTTAAGCATCATCCTATTCTGGAATCTTGCCTGTTGAAATCTGAATGTTTCAATTTCTATTTACTATATAATAATGATACAAATTTCATTTCAGAATTGCTGTCAAATTGGTCTTTCTTTTAAAGCTCTAAGCATTTCTTTTCCTTGCTCAAGGATCTGCTTTCAATGTCCCTCATTGCATATAGAATAAAGTTCAAAACCCTTACCCTGATCCTTTAATATTTTGGATCCTAATTTATGCCCTGTTTTCTGCTCACACTATTCTCTCTGCTTGGAATGCTTTTGTCCATCTCTTTATGTTCAAATTTTATCTATCCCATCAGGGCTCCATTTAAATGCAAACCTTCCATCACGGTCTCTTTCAATTTCAGCATTGGACCCAAGAGTCCATTTGCTATGAGCTGTGTACCATTTTAGGCACTTTACATACGTGACACAGATATTTTAAACACATTAGACTGATGAATTTTCATTTCCTCTTCAATCATGTTGGCTTGTAGTCTTCTATTTCAAGGCTGAGCCATGAGGCCCATCATACCAGGGGTGAAGAACAGAAGCATTGGCCTGCTTTAAGTCTCAAGGTGACTTCTTATACTGAGACAATGATTTTTAAATCCTAGCCTTGTAGAAATTTCTTAATTTCAAATGTCCTCTTTTACCTAATCAGGAATCATGTCTGGGTCTCCTTATCATGGATCTTTTTTTTTTTTTAAGATTTTATATATTTATTTATTTGAGGGAGTGAGCAGGAGCAAGGAGGGGGCAGAGGGAAAGGGAGAAGCAGACTCCCTGCTGAGCAGGGAGCCCAACTTGGCTCGATCCCAGACCCAGGGAACATGACCTGAGTCAAAGGCAGATGCTTAATTGACTGAGCCACCCAGGTGTCCCTCATGGAGCATTTTTATATGTCAGGGTCTGAGGGAACTCTTGATGTGATATAGAAGGAGAGAAAAGCCCATCTCATTTGGCTGGGGGCATAAAGGTAAAAGATGGAAGTAGAGACAGAGCAGAAGTAAGAAATAGGCATTTATATATTTTCTCCCTTTCAGGGTAGAACCCAGATGGCATGTCACATGGTGGAAATATCCAGATAACTATGAAGGAGCATGAAAACTTAGAAGAAGAGTCTAGTGGTATGTTTCCTTAATAAGCCTCTAAGAAAGGCTCCATACTCAGCATGTTCTGCATGGCACAGTCTAGATTAAATGGCATGGACAGAGAAAAAAGTCTTCATAGATGAGACAGAAGAAACCCCCAGGCTTCCCATGGTCTGTGGAGTACACACTGAGGATTCATGGGTTTAGTGGAAGAGGCAAGGTATGGAGAGGTTACCAAGGGCAGGAAGCTCTGATCAGGAGAAAATGGCTGGGACAAGGATTTCAGCCAAAGGTAGCATCATGGTATCACAAAAGCTCAAATGGGGCCATTGCATCCCATTGTCATTAATTCAGGGAGCAGACCTACTCAGCCACTTTACAAAAGGAGCCATTAAAGCTTTAGAGGCTTCCTTTTACACATCTACTTCAGGGACATACTAAGCACATCCCACCTAATGGGCACTGATGCCATCTTGGTAAATAGAAACAAGGGGGTAAAAAACCGGATGATAGTTTGAATCTGGAGGGTCTTTTTCTTTTGAGGATCTTTTTTTTTATCAACTAATAAAAATTGATTATTAATTGTATGTTTTTTAAGGCTTCTAGATTCTCCTTCCACTATTGTCTAGCATTAGAGGCTTGTGAGAAGATTAAAATGGTTATAGAGTATAAAGCAGCTACATACTTTGTTTAATTTTGTTTGGTCAATCTGCATTTAGTGGGAGTGAAATTTTGACCTTGTTACAATTTAATGGTAACAATAATCCTGCATCTGTCAGATGGAGATCTCAAGACAAGAATTTTAGTGCAAGTCGTTTATTTGGGAGGTGATTCCAGGAAACCCCAGGAGGAAAGTGAGACAGGGAAGAGCAGGAAACCAATGAAGTATAATTAAGCAAGTTAACATTATGGGTAGCTCTTGAGCACACTCCTACACACATTAGGGGTAGCTCTTAGGCTGGTGGGCTCAAGACTGTCAAATAGCCAGTGAGTGATCCTAGTTGATGGCTGGCATTTGCAACTAAGTCAGTAATTCTCACCTAATATGGTCTCTTGTTTTTTGTTAGGATCGTATAGCCTGAAATCATGTAAGTGACCTCTTGTTTTCTCTCCAGACTTTTCCCTTGTCAATGTGGAAATATATTTTAATGATCATTAGGGATTAAGGAGGAAATATAGGGGTGATGCTGCTACTTGACCAAGTGCAGAAGTTAGGGAGGAGCTATTCTAGATATTCTAAACTATTCCTAAACCAGTTAGACCACCAGAAGCTTTCTTATTTGGAATATATTATCTCAGTTCTTTTTAGACCACCTTTACTAAACTGTGTTTCATTATTCTTTAAGGTTTTTTAAAAAATAGCTATACAATTATAATAATGGTGAACATTTATAGAGGTCTTATGTTTTGGGCACATTGTTAGGTGTCTTAAATTGAGTTCTAGCAAAACTATCTGCATAAATTATGGTCAATAATACTTAAACTCATTGAATTGTTATAAAGATTAAAGAAGCTCATGCATCTAAAGTGCTTGGCACTAAGTAAGAACTCAATATATAGTATAGTGGTGATTATTCTCATTGTGGTTATTATTATATCTTATTATAATACATCTCTGTAGGTATGACTAATTAAAAAGTATAGTTGGAAGCCCCAGAACTTCGAAATGCAATATTATGAATTCTTAATAAACAGAACTAAATATTGCATATGACTTTTTTTCTAAAAAGGTAGTTTTGGGGAATAAGGATAGAGGTATACTTAATTAAATGTATGTGAAATTAGATTTATCTAATCAGAACAGCCTTGTTGGAGAAAAAAGCAAGTATAAAAAATACCCTATTTTTTGTGACTTTCACTAGAGATTCTCTTTGTTGATGGGGATCTTTAACTGTGGTAATAAATTTAAACACCTTATTGTACTAAACTTCTTTATTTATGATGACAGCTATAATGAGAAGGAGGAACCATTACTTTTCTGGCTATTCACAGTGCTTAATCTTGGTGTCTTCTCTGGAAGTAAAGGGAGTAAAAGAAACTAATTGGGTGTTTCCAGTCAAAGAATGTCCCCTCCTTTAAATGATCACATGAGGCTTTCTTCTAGGAACAGTAAGTGGAGCTAACAAACTTGCTTCTGAATGTGAAGTAATGAGGTAAATAAAGTCTTTAAAAAAGGCAATTAGCGGAGTAAGTGTTTTCTTTTATTTAAGAATGATAAAGACTTCGGTAAACTTGGAACTCAGTAGGTTAGAAGTTACCCAACGGTTTCCTCATAAATGGTGATAATGAGGGATTTGTATATTCACAAGTAGCTATTTTCATTCATCTATAATTATAAATAAAAATGAATATATACATATATGCCTGGATTCATATAGGCTCAAAGCCTAGGGGAATTAGATTTTTTTTTTTTTTTTAAAAAGGCTGGCTTTGATTTTTTCTTCCCTGGAAACCACCTTTATCAACACAAAACAATCAATAAGCCAAACTCATCCCTTCATATTTATTTCTTCTCTAATCCTCCCTTTTACTTAATGGTATCATAGAAGTACTTGTGTTAGTACATTGTAAATGACCTTTGTTATCTTAAAGTCTCAGCTGTCTAATGGGTCTGGGAAAGTGACCTCTACTTCCATGTCTGAGGATGATGACTTGTGGCTTCCACAAAGAAGAGGATTGTTACAGGGAAATAGAGAGGGAGCTTCTGAGCACATGCCTACAGCAATTCTGCTAAATCTGTGGGACTCTTGGGGATAAATGGTAGTGGAGGGGGAGAGCTCATCTCAAGATTCACCTGTCAAATTCCTTCTCTCATCTATCTATTCATGCACTTCAACAAATATTTGAGTACCTACTATGCACCTGGCTTTGTGTTAGGTGCTAAGTTTATGGTAGTGGACAAGATAAATAAAATAAAAAGCTGGTGTTATCATGGAGCTTACATTCTATTAGATTCTTCTAGGAAGACTTCCTGATCATTTTGACTTTTATTCATTTTCCTCTTATTAATTTGCTCATTCATCTTTAATTAAAAACAATTAGTAAGTAATTACTAAGTGCCAGAATGTCAGATATTGCAAATTCTCAGTGAGACAAAAGCAAATTAGTTACCACTTCTATCCTCATGGAGAAGTTGAACAAGTAGACCAATTTTGGCACACTGGGAAAAGTGCAATGACAGAGAAATTCAAGGTGCTAAGGGACTGAAGACTAGGAGAATTAATTCTGCTTGAGTAGATCTAAAGATTTTTAGAGGAGGGGGTATTGCTTCGCTATCATCACAGTGCTCCATAAGAAATTACTCTAAAACTCAATGGCTTACACAGCCACCATTTATTATTGCTCATGAATATAAATGTTGGCTGGATGGATCTGCTGATATTGGCTCAACTTGCTCATGTGTCTACCACATGTGAGGGTCAGGTAGGCAGTTTGGATGATTCTGACTAAGAGTTATCACATATTCGGCTATCAGCTGCTTCAGGATGATCTTGGCTCTTTGCCTTGTTTTTGTCACATCTTTTTACAGGCTGCCTGGACATGATCTTACAGTGGAGGCAGAGGTGCAAGGGAAAGTGAGAGAACAGGCCTCAGTGTTAAGTGCTTTTCAAGCCTTTGCTTGCACATTCCCTTGGTCAAAGAAAACCCCCTGCCTGAACCTAGACCCAAACCCAGCACGAGTTGAACACACTGTCCACAATGGGGAGAGTGAAGAATCAGGGCTATCCACATCATCAGTTTACTATAGGAGGTAATAAACTGGCTGAGCTTTGAAATGTGAACAAGAATCAGATGAACATTCCAAGGAGAGGTACTAACACATGTGATGATGTTGAATCCTGAAAGATTTTTAATTTAGGGAGCCCCAAGGAAATTGATATGTTTGGAGGAAATAATGCCTGGTAAAATGGTATTTTAGTAATGCCAAGTTCTTTCCCCTCTCAAACCTTCTTTCATGGTGCCTCTTTGGAGTATTCTTCTTCAAGTACTCTTACTAACTCCTGGTCATCCTTTAGGTCTTAGCTCAAATGTCACTTCTTTTTTTTAAATTTATTTTTATTTTTTATTTTTTAAAGATTTTATTTATTTATTTGACAGAGAGAGAGATAGCGAGAGCAGGAACACAAGCAGGGGAGTTGGAGAGGGAGAAGCAGGCTTCCCGCTGAGTAGGGAGCATGATGTGGGACTCGATCCTAGGACCCCCAGGATCATGCCTTGAGCCCAAGGCATACACTTAATGACTGAGCCACCCAGGTGCCCCTCAAATGTCACTTCTGAAGACTGATAAACACTGACCGCGCCACAGTTTGTATTATCCCTTCCCCAATCAGATTATTTTAGCTCACGGCAACCCATTTTACCATTTAATACTTTTATCACAGTTTGTAATTACATGAATGTAGGCATCTATTTATCTCATATCTGTCTTCTCCATAGAAGAAGGTCCATCAGAAGCTCTGTCAGAGCACAAATTATTCATTTACTATTGTATTTTCAATGTTTGTCAGTAAATACCTAGGTATTCAGTAATGAATGAGGGAGTGAATGGAAGAATATAACTAGAGTGTTAAGCGAGAGCCAGTCATAAACAACCTTTGGTGTGGAGTAGAGGAATTTGAATTTTGTCCTGGAAGCTAAAGGGAGTCTTTGGAGGATTTTAAATGAGAGGCTGACAAGGTAATTCTGAACTTTAAAGAGACTATCTTATTGGAAGAATGATTGGTACAAAATCTAAGTGTCGGCAGAGACACCAGTTAGGAGGCCACAAACTCCAGGTGAGAAGTGACAAAAGTCTAGACAAAGGATGTGGGAATAGAAAGATTACGCAGACAGAAGAGGGAATCCATAGGACATGTTTTCTCATTTTGTCTGGTGTTCTGGATTTCTTACTTTCAGAAATCATCATAAAGCAACAAAGAGGAGAAGCAAAAACATGTTCATACGTGTTTGATGAAACTAAAGTATTGGCAACTCCAAACCATAATGTATGAACAAGGGCTGTCAAATGGCATGAAATTAAAGAAGAAAGGTATCAGAATGTACTAAAGAGGACAGCTGTGGCTATAGGCCTTAGACAATGTTGATATATCTGTTCTCAGTAGTGGCATATCTGAGGTTCAAAACCAATAATCCTCTCTTTATCAAGTGGGAAGTAGATGGGAAGGTTAATACAAGACTTTCTCTGGATTCAGTTTTACTTGAAGTAATAATAGGCAGAGAAGGCAGGGTTCAGAGGGGATGCAAACAGCAAGTCATGTTTGCAGCACATTATTGGTAGGACTGAGGGGAGGGAAGAGAGTCTACCTTGTGATCAGGACTGCAGTGTTAATCTCTATTGGCTGCAAGAAATAGATATCAAGGTATTCACACCCAAAACTTTGTCATAAGAAAAATTACTGTTAAGAAAGGATATTCACCTTAGCTCCTCCCTGATAAGACGCCTCCTCCATCCAATGGCCCAAGAGGAATTCATCTCATGAAAGCTGAATAATAATGAAATGTTAGTGCAGAATGTATGCAGTGATGCTAGAAGACAAAAGGAGGAAAAAGTGAATGAAAGAATAAGAACACTTACCAGGAAATTATTTCTCCAGAGTAGATGAAATTTGTGACTAAATATATCATTGTGAATTAAAAATGATAACGAAGCAATCACCTTTATAACACCAAGGGCCAAAGTAGAGGTGTAAAAGGTCAGACACAAATATAGGGGGAAAGGCCTTCATTTGCCTTGATCTCCCCTTTCCCTGTCATTTCTAAGTCATAATTATATGTTTAGCTTCATTTTAAGTCACATCTGCACCTGAAGCTTTATCTGATTCCTCCAGACCAGGAGTTCTCAATTGGCTATGGAATCAGTTTCTGACTCAGGAGGTCTTTAGTGGGAGCCAGGAATTTTTATTTCCAAAGTGTTTCCAAGGAATGGATACTGAGGCTGTCCTCTTTAGTACATTCTGATACCTTTCTTCTTTAATTTCATGCCATTTGACAGCCCTTGTTCATACATTATGGTTTGGAGTTGCCAATACTTTAGTTTCATCAAACACATATGAACATGTTTTTGCTTCTCCTCTTTGTTGCTTTATGATGATTTCTGAAAGTAAGAAATCCAGAACACCAGACAAAATGAGAAAACATGTCCTATGGATTCCCTCTTCTGTCTGCGTAATCTTTCTATTCCCACATCCTTTGTCTAGACTTTTGTCACTTCTCACCTGGAGTTTGTGGCCTCCTAACTGGTGTCTCTGCCGACACTTAGATTTTGTACCAATCATTCTTCCAATAAGTTAGTCTGTTTAAAGTCCCGGTCCTGGGACTACACTTTGAGAACAACTGGACTAGTTTTTATTTGTTTGCTTCATTCCTTGCTACTTAAGATAAGTATTTCTTTACCAAGGTTGGTCTCCCAACTTCAAGCTCCGGCATCAGCCCCGCTCTGGCTGGTAGACCACCTGGTCTTTGAGAAACTCATATAGGTGGGATGGAGGGACAGGAATCAACATGGAACCATTATGCGGGTCCTGGTATAATTCTCTGGTTTCTGAGCCACTTACAAGAGGATTTAACCATTGAGATAGATCTAGGCTTCCTTCCCTTTAATTCCTGAAAAAAGGGTGAGGTATTACTGTGGCTAGATGCTATTTGAAACATAGTCTTGCTTTACGAAGTTTCCCTGTCGGAAATATATGATCCCAGTCCTGGAAATGTTTAGGTATAATTCTTAGAATGATAGGTCTTCACCTTTAGGTTACAAAGATGTTGTTATTATGCTAATTTTAAGTGAAAATTACTAAAGTGATCTATTTTCAGACCCCTAGAAAGAAAGATATATTTAGAGAAAAAAAGGTATAGTTGTATACTATCCACTGTTGCTAGACTTATCTTTTTCTCTACCTTTTTGTTCAATGTGTTTACCACATAGCATTTGAAGTGAAATGGGTGTCAGAGAGAAAAGGACTAAAGGACAGTAATGGCAGCAGGAGGAAATAGAGGAGTAGCAGGGGAGGCAGGATGAAAGACAGCTAATGGGAAACTTGTGGGCAAGGAAGGGGAGAAGAGAACAGCTGGTGGGAGAAGCAGGGAGAGGAGAAGGCAGAGAGGCAATGGACCAAAAAGGAAGCAGTCAGCTTCTTTATGAAAGCCAAAGCTTGCTGAGTCAATGTGTTTCTCTCTTTCAGTGCCACTGTTTCTGGTTGAGATAACAGTCAGTTTATAGGCAAATACCATGAGCATGGAGGACCAAGCTAAAGTGGCAGAGGAGGGAATCTGAGGGTGTCAGAATGGACTAAAAAGGCAAGGAACAAATGACAGCACATAAGTCAAGGGGACTCAGCGATGGTAGAAACCAGTATCCATTCACCTGATGGAATTTTACTGTTTGCTGAGCTATAGGCTGCCACTGACTCCTCTTTGCTTCCTCTTGCCCTCTTCCCAGGTAGTGTTTCAGGCAGTGCTGCTGGTATACCAGGAGTCTTGCCAGGAACCCTGTGAGTCACATCAGGCAGATCTACCCTGACTTTAATAACTTCAGGGGATACTTCTGGCAAAGTTTGATCTCCATATAGATAGAAAGAGGGGTATGTCCATTGTGCTGTGAGTCAAGGATGGAAAAGACTACCTGACTAGATGTTAAACTCGTTACCTACAATGAAGCCTCAATTTTGTTCAGTGAATAAAAACTTCATATTTCCAAAAAGGTACATGTTAACCAAAATACATTATTGTAGAGGGGGTGATAAGTTTACATATGGGTGAATGAATTAATGATATTTATTGAACCACTACTATTTGCTAGACAAAACTAAATAGCTATTTTGTACCAGACACTGCACTTGGCATATTTAAATATAGAGTAAGTTAAACCCCGTAAAAACTCTGTAGCATTTAGAGGTAAATGGATAGAGTTTTCCTTTGGTGTTTCATTCACTCTACATATATTGACTGTTTATACTGGTATAGTGCCAGGCCCTGGGGAACATAAGTGTGAATAAGATGTTTATCTTTTCTGCCTCCTTGGAGCTGAGAGCTGGTGAGAGAAAGTGAATTTTAAAGAAGATAATTACCATGTGTGATAAGTGCTCTTATGAGGGAAGTGGAGAATGTCAAGGGATCACATACAAGGGGAACAAATGCAGACTTAGGGACTAAGGCAAGAAGTCCTTGGGGAGGGATCATCAGAGTTAAGAGTAAGGCAGGGAAAGGGGACAGTGTGAAGAGTGATCCTAGCAGATGGCACAACATGGGAAAAGCCCTGGAGATGTAGAGCCACTGCAGGACAACTGAAAATGATTCTTTATAATAAAATGTAGGGAATGAAGAAAGAGTGATATACTTAGTATCATAGGGCCTTTATGTAGCAGAGTTGGAGCATGAGCTCAGTATTCCAGGTTCAGTAACCCTGCTTTTTCCATTCTCCACGTTCTTTTTACCTCAACAGTTTATTTTAGGAAAATGATAGTAGGGACCCAAAGGATGGGATCAAAAAGGACCTTTGGGATGAAGATTGATGAAGAAAGGAATAGAGTTAATTCCAAAGATACCTGGATAAGAGAGGTGCAGGTGGGGTAAATCTTGCATCTGGTGGACTTTGATGGTAGTGGTTTTCAGTAAGATGAAAACAAAGGCAAGAAGAGGAGGGGGGTTAGGGTGACCCCCTCCAAATTTCATATTTTTAAGTTCTATGTAGATAATGTTGCATCTGATATGGTACCCCTGGTAGTGTTATTTTCTTCTTTAGAACTGGATGGTAGCTAAAGCCTTATGTTTCTGGCTTCTCATTTTAACCCATTCATATAAGAGGTAAGCAGTTAGCTGGTCTAATCTCCAACCTAGCAGTGTGAAGTTCCTTGCATGAGAAGAAGCATGACATGTATAGGGAACTGAGGGAAGGCCAGTGTGTTTGGAAAGCAGTGAAAGAAAGAGAGAGCTGCATTATGTAACAAAGCTGAGAAAGAACGGTGGGTTCATGTTGAGCTTCTTAGACAAATTAAGGATTAAATTTTCCAAAGAGAACAATAGGAAGGCATAGAAAGGCATTAAGCAGGGCAGTACTAAGATCAGGTCTTCACTTAAGAACACTGCGGGTATTGTGTAGAATATAGATTGGAGGGGAGCAAGAAAGGATGGGGGTAGACAAGATAGATTATTGGAGTATAGATTGGAGGGGAGCAAGAGAGGATTGGGGTACACAATATAGATTATCCCATCTGGGCAAGGAATGATGATAGCTTGAAGTAGGGGGTGGTGGTGATAACATGGATGGAGCCTTAAGAATGGACTGGGGAGATATCCAAGAGGTAGAATTGGCTAGTCTTGGTGATGGATTGGATATGTGGGTGGGATGGTGAGGAGGAAGAGAAAAATGTTAAGGACAACTCCCAGGTATTCTGACTTTTATCGTTGAATACATCTTCATGCTGTTACCAACATTGAGAACACTGCTTTGGTTTTGGGTTTGAGGCAAGGAGAGAAGCATTCCTGATGGAATCAGGTTTATTGTCAGCAAAATTTAAGTGTTAAAAATTCCTTCTTCTTTTCCAGGAATCTGATCTCTTATAGTTTTTCTGTTTTAATTCTAGTTCTGCCTTCTGAGTCAGGAGCCATACTGCCATGAGAGTTTGTTTGTTCTAGGAGCTCAGTCTTGGTGTCTCATCTCACTGCAAATGTCTGTTTGCTTTTGTGGGAGAACTTGCTGGATCTTGAGCTAAGTTTTGCCTGTTTTATGCAACATTGTCTATTGGGTTTCTAGCTCACAGCACCGAGTTTGGCACTATGGCTTTTTAAAAGATGCTAGTGTATGGTCCTGCTTTCAAAGGAATTTCTTATATTATTGTGGATCCAAGAGACAGCTTCAGAAAAAATAATAGGAACAATTCATGGCCTTTCTGTACATGATTTAAGAAAAGGGCACATGGAGACCCATGTGGAAGTCCTATCTCTTTTTGTACATACAGGGCATGGTAATCTTTTGTGAATAAAATTGGAGACTTGAAGAGAACATATTTAGAGCAGGAACTATATGGCATGTCCTAGGAAATCAGTAGGAGATTAAAAAAATATATATCATGAAGAAGTCCAGCTTTCTCAACCAAAATTCAGCTCTGGAGGTGAACTTTTTAAATTGACTATGATAAATCCCAGGGATGAGGGGAAGCATGGACACAGGAGAGAAACTCTATATTAGCATGCAGTTTTGTTTTATTCCTAGCACCTAGGAAGGTTAAAATACATGTTAAAAGAAAATGAATAATGGAGTATGGGTCAATGGATGATTAAATGGTACATGGATTGATGGATGGACAGATGGATGAATAAATGAATGAATGAATTGTTGTTCACTCCAGGCAAGGACTTACATGTGGGACCAATCGAGTAGGAGGTGTGGAAGGATGAATTCCCAAGGAAGACAAGATCACTCATGGAGAGTGTTGAGAGGTTGTCAGGGAAGAAAATTGTGAACATTAAAATGTCATGAAGTCTACCTTCCTTAATTGAATACCCAATTTCAGAGGAAATCAGGGGAAAGAAATTGTAGTGAAAATTCCATAGACAAGGACCTAGAAGATTTTGGCACTCTTGACAGCCAATCCTTATTCCAAATGACAAGATAATTTAGACATCTGCTCTTAACCAAGGTGAATAACCACACCTGACTATGCAGTTTGTAGTAAATGTTCTATCTTTCAATGGGACAATAAGTGTGCACCTTTTTGATGCAGATGATCATTTCTATGCTACTTTCAATCCTTGCAATTTTTTCCCCACGGGAATGAAGTTTCTGAGCTGTTAATAAAGGCTGAGACCTAGATTCTGGCGCTTTTCTTCACTTCTTCATTTTGAAAGGCTTTCATCTTTTATTTATCCCTCTTCTCTCTGTGATAAGAACACGAGTATGAGTAAAGTCAGCCAGTGGACTAATAGAGTGCCAAAGAATTAACATTCATGTATGACTTGTAGTATGACATTTTAATTCTAGAGTCAGGATTTATTCAAAATCTATTTTCTTTAAAGTAGAAAGAGCAAAATATTAAGAAGACGTCTCCTTGACTTGTGGCATTTCTCTGGTCTCCCTGAGAGCCCTACTTGCAGCAGTAAATGGGTCAGATGCCACTTTGGAACAATTTTCCAAATCATTCATGAGCTCTCTAAATCTGCTGGAAAAATAAATAGAAAATGTCAAAGTGAATTTGCTGTCTTAACAAATGCAAAATACTGCTGACTAAGGATTAATGACTTCCTTTGTTTCTGGAAAAGCTTCTAATCTCTTGAGAAGAGGGGAGGGGGTTTTTGTACACTCTGGGTTCCAGAAACATGCTGGTTTAATCCAATTTATGCTCATTCCTATCAAGGGGTAGATTAAGTGTTTGTATTAACCTGAAGTTTTCCCATGAGAAATAGCAAAACCATGCATTAGAATAATTCTTTTTCATTTTTTCCACAAATCTCTCATGTATACTGTCTACTTTATAACAATAATCCATGGGAGATAGGTGTGAAAATAATCAGCCTCATTAAAGAGATAAAGCAAGTAAAAATATTTTTTATGTTATTTGAAAATTTATACAGTACTGTCGTATATATAACCTTATGTAATCCTTGCAACAAAGCTGAGGGAAGTAGATGTCAATAAAAACCAAAGCACAGGCTAAAGAAATGGTTTTCTTGCAGTTTCAGATGACCATCTCTGTTTCTGCTGGCTTTCCACATCTAGGCAGTGCTAACAGAAATGGAGAGCCTGCCATGTGCTAGGTGCTATGATGACTGCTTTACACACAGCAGCTTATTTCTATCCTTCGAACAACTGATTCACTCCTTCTTATTAGCACAAAAACTGTACCCTTGTGAGAGTAAATAACTTGTCTATGTCACACGAAGTCTTGGAACTCAGAGTTGGTGACCTTGGTCGCAAAGTTCAAATTATTATCAGTCCTTTTTCATGCCTCCTTGCCCCAGATTCCATTGCTAATGCAACTGGTGAATTAATAGGGTTTTGCATTCTCGCCATCCTATCACTGAGTATGCTCTCTGTGATGTGGTAGACTCAGCAAGGACAGCAGGGTGAGGATCTCTCTTTGGGAGGGGCAGTGAAAATCATTAGCTCTTAAGAAATATTTATGGACATTCATCTTTATCATAATCACCAAAGCTGCCTGAACCCAGAGCTCACTGCTTATTTTTAGTCATTTGCAGTACTGAGCTGATGTTCTAGAGATATAGCATCCCAGAGGCGCTTCAAACTTTTGGTAGACTAGCTGCTATCACTTTAGGGAAGTGTTGTGCAATAAAACTCTCTATGATAATAGAAACATTGTATGTCTATCGGGGCGCCTGGGTGGCTCAGTCGTTAAGCGTCTGCCTTTGGCCTGGGTCATGATCCCCGGGGTCCTGGGATAGAGCCCCACATCGGGCTCCCTGCTCCGCGGGAAGCCTGCTTCTCCCTCTCCCACTCCCCCTGCTTGTGTTCCTGCTCTAGCTATCTCTCTCTGTCAAATAAATAAATAAAAATCTTAAAAAAAAAAAAAGAAACATTTTATGTCTGCACTGTCCCATAAGGTAGTCTTTTGTTACATGTAGCTCTTCAGCACTTGAATGTGGCTAGTACAACTGAGGAGCTGATTTTTATATTTAATTGGTGAAAATCTGCATTGAAATGGCCATGTGTCTGGTTGCTATAATATCGAATGGTGCAGCTTTGGAAGAAATGACCATGAGACAGGTGTCAAATCTGGCCTTATACCTAATAAACATAGTAGTCTGGTAAGAAAAATTTATCTTTTCTCCTTATTCTTTGAAACATGGTGGAATAGAATAGGATGTCCTATGTTCATCTCTGGATGAAGAACTAGAATTCTTGACAAACACAGAATTTCCCTGGATTTCAGAAGGAGTGAGTGAGGGAGATTCCATTCCTTATAGAGGCAATAATGTTCAGGGGAATAATGCACTGTAAAATTCTTTAGAGTTAGATGCAATGTTTTAATTTCTATTGTATCTCCTACAAATAATCACATAACTATTATTAATGAAATATCTAGTACTTATGGGGTGCTTATTACATGCCAAGCATTTTTCTAAGTGTTTACATGTAATAACTCATTTAATCTGAATAACCACCCTAAAAGTAGTTACACTTATTGTCTTTGTTTTACACAGTAGACTCACAGACTATTAAATGAACTTTTTAAAAAGTTTCTCTTTTCCTCTTCCACATCAGCGTCAGCATTCAATGTTTGTGAAGCACCCAACAAGTTCTAATTTCTGGCATAAGTCAGAGTTATCACGAGGCACAACCCCCCAGGGTACCATTCACATGCCATGAGTGATGCCCCCTGCAATAGTGCAGTGGATAGGCTGGGCTCTCCCAAAGCCTTAGCTAAAGACAGTTTTTCTCTTTCAGAGTTTCTGTACTCTGTGGTCATATTGAAGCACACACCAAGTGGAGAATATCGTGCTCTAAAATATTCATTGTAAGGAACTACTTTCTAAGAAATAACGTTTCCCATAATCCCATATTTGACAGATGGTCCCCCATTACCTCCAGTTACTCCATAATTCTCTGACATTACAGCAGTGAAGCAACATGGGAGTGGCATGGGCTTTGGGCTTGAGAAACGAGAGTTAAATCTCAGCCCTACTACATTACCAAGTGCTGACTGTGAGGATCTGTTTCCTAGTTGTAAATAGCAATAATTTTTTTCATAGTGTTTTCATGGATATTAAATGAGATTGAGTAAATACTTGATAACTGGTGGGGATTTAATAAGTAGTAGCTATTATTTTTATTACCAATAATATTTTTCAACAGGTATTTGGGGCTACAGATCCTGTCCTTAACAATATTAATGGCAGAAAATGCTATAAACACAAATAACTGCATTACAATAGGACAATTACATGTGATAGATATTCAATAGCAAGAAAGAGATTACCTCCAGAAAATTATCAGGAAGAATTCCTCAGAAAGCAGTGATGGTTTGTACAGAAGAAGCCTTTTAAATGGTAACTTTTGTCAAATAAAGTAGAGCAAATAATGTTCGGAACCTCTGCTGTTGGAAATTAGCATTATTACTGCCCTTCTAGGCTTTCTGCTTGAAATTCCTGCTGTGTGGAGGACTTCCTATACTCTACACTTCTAGCCCTTCCAAAATTTTATAAGCATCCTTACTGAATTCCTTCTTGCTGGAGTCATTTTTTTTCTTTGACTGAAGCACTGTGTGTTGGGAGAGTGAAATTGGGGATTCCAACATTAGTGTTCTTGGGCAGACCATGGATGTTGAGGCTCTCTCTCCGACTTTCAGAAGTGTTTGTACAGGACTTTGGAATGCTGTGGGTCACTGCTTCTGAAGAGTGTCATGATGTGCTAACAAGAAGTTTTTATCACTTAAAAAAAAAACAAACCCTCATAGCATCCTTGAATCAATTTCCTACATTCAAACTCAACCCATATACAAACTCTGTGCCTAAGTTGTGCTTACTTGAGGCTAGGATGTTTGCCATCCCATAAATGGTATGTTTATATTTATTGAGTACCACTAATGTATTCAGTAGAAAAATAGCAACTATTTATAGATGTCCCAAACAAAACACAGTGATGTTTCCATCCGGGAAGCACAAGAACAGCTCTTCATTTTTCCTGCCTAGACACATCATAAAATATTGTCATAATGAGTGATGAGGAATCCACTGGGTAACAGCAGAGCTGGTATTGACGTCAGATTATGCAGCCTTCCATGCTTGCAGAAATGACAATGAATTTAATGGTCTTTTTTGAAAAAAGTAGTTCAATCCAATAACTGCTGAAATGCCTGCTACCTGTTTATTATAGTCTCTTTTGTCCCCTGGGACCTTCGCCAGCATATTTAAAAAGCCGAAGTCGAGATCACTGTGCAATACTCACTACTAACAATATGTGTTCTTTTTCAGATAATGATTAATAAATATAAAGAATTGTTAGCCAGGGAAAAAGTTGAACATTCTTTATGGATTTTCAAAAAGTACTTTCCCAAGCCTGGCAAATCAACCCTAAATGGAATTTGTGGAAAAAACCAAAGCTGGATATGAATCACTATATCAATCCATCAAACATTTCATAAAGAGGCAGTAAGCATCAAGAAAAAAAATAACAAAGGCAAGTGGTAGGCCTCTCTTGCCTTTTAAAATGAATACAATAAAAGTTATTTATTTTCAGGAATAACATAAAGATCCAGATCTTTCAGTCTACAAATTGTCCTCCATCACTTAGATCCACAGGATATGGCTTTGAGCAGTCAGTAGAGAATTACTATATTATAAGATGGTATAGGTAATTTAAAAGTTAACCACAACTTTAAATATTTAAGATAAAATTTTTTTACACTTCATCCCACAACAAAACACATACATCATCTTTATGGTTCTTAAAGCCTTTAAAAAAATCTATGATCTCCAGGATGTCACTGATGCTTAGTAATCTTCCAGTGATCACAGACTTTGAAACTCCAGATAAATGTGATTGATAAATACAGGGAAGTTTCTGATTCAGTTAGGTCTTTAGATACAACACTAGGGTGTCCAGACCTAGATTTGGGGGTTTTTCAGTCCATGAATGGCTAATAAAATGGATAACTCTTGAATACTGTGCACACCTGAGGCCCATTCAATCACCAGATATTCATTAATGTCCTACTATGAATCTATTGTAATTTTCCTATATGTAATGCTCAGAATACTCTGTTCACTTTAGTCCATATTTCTGCAAGAAAAATGAATCTTGAACAAGGGTACATAAGTTTTTTTTTAATAAATACTAAAAACTGTTCTTTCTCTGGTAATTGTTATACAAAAATCTTCTGTACCTTCTATACATTCTAGAATGCAGTCATGGAAAGCATGTATTACTGAGTATAGAGGAACTCAGTAGTGAGTATTCCCTATGTCAAGTCCAAATACTCCTTTTTCTTTTTGTTCTTTCTCTTAGAGATATCAGAGACTTAGTCCTTCCATTCAGTTACCATTTAAAAGGATTTTGCTTCTCTAAAGTTTAAATTTAGAATGAGACACAGTAAGATTGTGTGCATTCCCCATTTCCTTGCTACTCCCAAAATCATGTATTGTTTTCAGTGAATCATTTTTGAGAGGTGTCCACAATGTGACTGCCAGATTATATAGTGACGAGGCAGAGACTTACCCAAGAATATCATACTCAGCCAAGCTGATAATCTTATGTAGAGGAAATAGGTAGAAATTTTCAAATATGAGTGCATTCAGATAATAGAACTCCGATGAGCCTTTCTTAAAATACACACATGCATGAGCACCCGTGTGCACGCACGCGCGCACGCGCGCACACACACACACACACACACACACACGATAATAGAATAACTCCAAAGCAGTCATAAGAAGGGAAAGTTACACAAAAGTTCTGGTAATAAGGATTCTAGTAAGGACTGAATCCATAAAAGAAGAGATCTAAGTCTGTTACATCTTTTTTTTTTTTTTTACTTAGCATGGGTCTTACTCCACAAATTTAGCTGTGCAACAATACTACTCAATTTTTCTAAGTAATTAAATCTGACTGCAAGAAGCTTTGTTGCCTGGATGGTGGGAAATTCAGTGTATTATTTTATTTTATTCCATTTATTTTATTTTTGTTGCTTTGCTTAATTGTACAATATGAGAATGCTATGTACAGTATGCTATGCACTTTCCTTTATTCTTATTTTATTAAGACTATTTTTTAGAACAGTTTTAGGTTCATATCAAAATCAAGGGGAGGGTACAGAGATTTCCCATATACTCCCTGCCCCACACATGCACACAGCCTCCCCCATTATCAACAGCCCCACCAGAGTGGCACATTTGTTAGAACTGAGGAACCTACACAGGGACATCAAAATCACTAGAAGTTCAAGGTTTAAGGTTTACATTATGGTTCACTCTTGTTCTACATTCTATAGGTTTGGACACATATGTAGTGATGTGTATTATCACTATGATGATATCATACAGAATAATTTTAATGCCCTAAAAATCCTCAGTGCTCTGCCTATTCATCTTGCCCTGCAGCCTATCCCCTCCCCCCAATCCCAGGCAACCACTGATCTTTTACTATTTCTATAGTTTTGCCTTTTCCAGAATGTCATATAGTTGGAATCATACAGTATGTAGCCCTTTCAGATTGGCTTCTTTCACTTAGTAATGTGCACTTCAGTTTCCTTCATGTCTTTTCATGGATTGATAGGTATTTTTTTTTTTTTTTTTTAGGGCTGAATAATATTTCAATGTCTGGATACACCATCATTTATCCATTCACCTACTGAAGCACATTTTAGTTGCTTCCAATTTTGGGCAGTTATGAATAAAGCTGCTGTGAACATCCATGTGCAGGTTTTAGTGTGGGAGTAATTTTATTTTAATTTTGTCTATTAGGCACAGGCATACTGGAAGATTATGAGGTGACTACAGAACTGTTCTCTCAGTTTAAATTTATCTGCTTCAGCAGTGATCCCCTTATTGTCCAAGCCTACCTAGTTTTTCTGAAGTCAGAACTCCTGCTAAGCTCAAGGATGAGAATCTTTGTAAGGGCTGTGAGCTCATAAAAGTACCCTGTGTAGCTTCTAAGATCCTACCAGCTACCTTCAAATGTATGCTCTGTAAGGATATACATTTTTATATGTTTTTTTTAATTGACTTTTCCCCAGCACCTAGACCAGTGTCTGGCACAGAGTATGTGCTAATAAATTAACATATTACTTCATGTATGAGTGAATGCTGTCAGGGAGGAAGACATAATGGCATTTCTGTTACTCAGGTCCCAAGAGCCCTGAGGAGTCTCCCCATGCCAGGCACTCTTTTCCTGCTCCCATCCTACCTTTTCTTTGCCAGTCCTCCTCTGGACTTTCACCCTTCTGTATTTTCAATTTTTTTTTTTCAGTGAACACATATTACTTTTGTAATTGGAAATAACTAGGTAAATGTGAAGAATACAAAGACACACACACACACACACACATACACACACACATGTCTTAGAGGGAGAGGATGGAATCTGGGACAATTCATAAATACCCCAAATTTTCATTGCAGATTGAGCCATGATAGAGTTGGGCAGAAAGGTTGTAAGCTCCCCTAGGTTATAGACTGTATAAATGGGAATACTCATGCTAGTTGTGTTAAAAAAACAGTTATCATTTAAAAGGATTGTGGGGTCTTGACAAAGTAAATCTTTGTTCTCACTCAAATTATAATTCACTTAAATTGATGGTGTGCTCTACCAGACAACCATTGAGGATCCTTTGGCCTCAAGAGCCAAGATGAACTTGGATGACTTATAAAGGAGAGGGAGGTGTCAAGGACAACCATCAGATCATTGGCTTGTGCATGTCATTGAATGTCATTTGTTGATATGGGTACCTTTGAGCATCCAAGTGGAACTGTCAAGGAGGCAGCTAGTAGAATTTCCCACTACAGCTCAAATCACAGGGAACCCAGGTCTGGAACCAGTCTGCCCAGCTTACTCCAATCCAAAACTGAGGGTGGCCCCCTGAGACATGTTCTGAGCTGGGCAGTTTCTCAGCTGCTTTCTCATGTTTCAGTTATAGAAAAGAAGAGGAATATATCTTTATCTATATCTATCTAGGCATCTGGGAAACCAGACTTGTGATGTAAAGCTAGCCCTAGGGTAGTGGTTCACATAGTGTGATTGCTGGAACAACAGCAAGAGCAGCTACTGGGACCTTGTTAGACATGCAGTCTCTTGGGCTCCACCCAGGCCTGCTGAATCAGACTCAGGAGAGGAGGCCCAGGAATCTTAGTTCTGAGGTAGTTGATGTTTGAAAAATGCTGTCCTAGATGATCTGTGAGAAAGCTTTTGTGAACTCCTTTGTGATTTCTTGTGTCTGTTCATTCCTTTAAACACAATTCTGAGTGCCAACTGTGTACCAGCCACTGCTGGATTATTCATGGGCAGGATTGTCACTATTTGCTCACAGTCTCTACTCCTCAGTACCCTCCAGGCACAATTTCCATAATCATCCAGGGGAGTCATGCTTGTGAAATGTAAATCAGGTTTAATACTTGCCGAAATTTAGCAGGTTTAGGAAAATAAATCTGGTACAGAACATGCATGAAATGCATTCTAAATAAAATACAATAAATTCTGCATTACTATTTGTATTATCTTATTAATGTTCTTTCACATTTGTATTAGTAATTAAATGTTGCCTGAAAATCAAATGTTTTAGCTTTCAACTTCTGTGAAAGCAGATGTCTCCTCTAAATCTTGCAAACTTAGGAAAGTTATGTAAGTTAAATTGATATTACCTGTGAAGAGAAAATGAACTGAGCAAAACTGACTATTCTTGTAAGCTTTTCCCATCTCCTTCTCCGATTATAGTTAGTAAGATGACAATAAATATTTAACAGAGTGAGTTCTTAAGAAATGCATGGGTGCCTTGTCATATAATGAACATCTACTCTCTCTTCCTCACAGAAAAGGCAGCCAGGATGTAGGCTTCTTGATTTCTGGGCTTACTTGGTACAAGGGTAGTTAGCAGTTTTTAGTGTTTCCAGAGAAAAAAGAAACCACACTTTGGAGGCAACCCAAAGAGCATTTTTACAAACTTCTTGCAGAGTATGTTCTATGGAACCTCTTCTTCTCAAACACTTGGAGAATCTATGAGTTAACACAGCTCTTGAGGTTTGAGAACATTTGGTCTCAACCAACAGAGATTGGATCATTTGAAAAAGTTGGGGGTAGGGTTGGTGCTTGAGGGGAATAGGGGCTGGTCTGACTGGAGAGCTAGAGAGATTCTAATAGACTGAGAGGATGCAGCATTCCAAGAGTGGTAGAGAGCTATGACCTGTTAGTACAAAGTACCCTAGATCTTTAAATAAGGGTGATTTCATGAATGCTGTGGTCTAACAACTTTGCCTAGGATTTGGGACTTTTAGTAAAGGTGTCTGTGGCAAAGTTTGGCATAGAAGGAATAGATGATTCTAGGCAGGGACCTTCAAATGGACCAGTATTGCTTGGACAAAGGCCAGTATTCCGTAACATAAAATGAGATTATTATCAGGTCTCTCCCACATTTTTGTTGCATTGTATGAGCCCTGAGGTTTTGTTAAAACAATGAGAGAGTAAGCCATGAAAAGTGACTAAATTTGAACTTCATGCTAACTTTTTGAATAGGAACCCAAACTTAGCTTTGATTTAATTTAGAGTGAAAAAACATATTTCTTGTATTTTATTTTAGAGCAATTCATGAATTTGCTCAAAATATTTATTTTTATTCTTCCTCCTGGCATTCTTTAGGATTCTAGGGTTCTATTATATTTTACAAACTCATTTCATACTATTTTCTGGTTTCTACTGTATTCTTTTACACCTTAATTTTGCATGATGTTTTCCTAGGTAAAACATTAAGTTCAGGTCTTTCTTTACACAGCAATACAGTACTATATATACAGGAAACCAAGCAATGGAGATGGCCAGGCTATTTTTAGAGTCCAAATTATTTTGATTGGCCTTCTGTTTTTAGTGAACTCTTGATGCCTCACTGATGTCCCTTCTCTACATTTAGGCCTAATTTCTAAAGACCAGCACTTGCTTTTTCAAAAAAATTTTTTAGGGCCTATGGCTTTCTCTGCCATGGGATCCTGCTTCTTCCATGCAAGATGGAAGTGTATGAAATCAACACCTCTTCCTGCCCCAAGCAGCTCTCACTCAAGACCAGTGGGAGTGGTGTGTAAATACCCCTACTCCCTCACTCTGTAGGTAGGATAACTCTACTGCACATGTTGCATATTGGCTCTTGGAGTTGCCCTGTAGGGTTAAATTCCAGTTAACCACATTGATAACCTGCTCAGTAATGGGCACTCTGTTGGCTCCGTTCATTTTCCACTTCCCTATTGGAATTTCCTGGTCTCACCTCCCAAATGAATTCTTTGTACTCAAATTCTTGTCTTAGGGTCTTTTCCTGGGAACACCTAAACTATGAAACTATGTGCCCTAAATTTGAGGCTATTTAACTATCAGGGTCTTCAACTTGTGTCCAAAATATCAAAAATGAAGAAAGGGTTCAATAGTTGTCACTTTTGTCCCATGCATAACATGCATAAACATGAAGTCACATAGGAAGATTAATTTTTAAGTAATTTGATCTTAAGATTCTTTTTTAAATTTACTAATTTATAACTAAGCAGGGAGAATAAACATTTTATTCTCTTAAATGCAAACACTGAGTGTCTGCTGAATACACAAAATTGCCCTAGGCAACATGGAAGATATAGAAACTTTGACTTAGAAGTCCGCATTGCCCAACAGGAAAAGGGATGGATGCTTCAGATAACATACATGTAAATCCCCTGGACTATGGACTACTGTGTAGGCACAATGTAATAATCTCTGAAGTCTGGCTTTAGTCATGGAAAGATCTCAGAGTAGATCAGTAGTTTAGGAGAGGAGATGAAAAAATGGTCAGGTTGGAGGAATGTAAATATAATGAACAAATTTTGTCTTAATAACGTCAGCTTAAGAGACTAAAATTGAGGGGAACCTGGATGGCTCAGTTGGTTGAGCGTCCACCTCGATTTCAGCTCAGGTCATGATCTTGGGGTCCTGGAAATGTGCCTTGTGTCAGGCTCCACAGTCAGTGGAGTCTGCTTGAGATTCTCTCTCTCCTTCTCTGCCCCTCCCCCCTGCTCTCTCTCCCTTTCTCTCAAATAAATAAATAAATCTTTAAAAAATATAAGGGACTAAAATTGATATAAAAACAATTTTCTTAAAAAATAATTTTTATATTTAGCCAGATCAGAAAGCAAGTGCCATTTATAACTTTAAAATCTGGCAGCAAGAAAACCAGCACTGTTTAATTTCTTTGTACATATTAAACAATCCCAGTGTATTCAAATGGGATTAATGTGTTTAACAATGGGCAAGAGAACAGAGCTCTATTTGGCGGTTGATTCAGAACTCTAAGCAGTCATCATTCTTTCTCTAGAGGAGAACAATTGAAATGGTGTATTGTGGAGCAAGCAGAACAAATATCTCCCACTTCTTTGTTTTACTAAATTAATTCTCTTTGTGAGGAATGAGGTGGCTCCCTGAGTTGTTAATGGGATGCAGCGCATTTCCTCTCTGTGTCCCTGGCTGAGAGCAAGTCTGTTCAACAGTGACCAAAAGTTATCCTGTTGATTGATTTTACTAATTGAAGAACTAATCTGCTTCTCTAGATGCTTTGGGCTGAAGGATAAACTATTAATTTGTTTTCTAATCAAAAAAATGGTTTCCATTTAAAGTATAATGGCATCCTTTCATCTTTTTCTTTTCCTTTTTCAATCCTTGACATTTTTCTAGGAAACACTGAATTGGTCCAGGCATGAGACCCTTATGCAAATACAAACAACAAATTAATTGAGACCTTATAGTATTGAGACCCAGGGACTTTGAAATTAGCACTGACATTTTTGACTCCATGGCTTGAAAGTAAGACAATCTAGTCTTTTATTTTGGATTTGTCACAGGTTTATTGTGAAAAGTCTTGAGAGAGTCATTTATCCCCCTCCCTGCTTCTAAGCCTGATTCCTGAATTTATATGTTACTGAATTCATATGTTTGAAAGTATTAAAAATCTAAATTTGTCTAGGACATAAACTTCTCATATGTAATTTAATATAACTTCTTATCATTAGACTGACATCTATAAATATGTACTTAGGATGCCACCTCCTAGATAAGAATAGATCTTATTTTAAAAGCCTCCCAGAGAATTAAATTAATCCCAGGAAAAATAAATCTTTGTTTAACTACCACTACATCTAGTAAATTGTCTCATTTTATTTCCCAACCTGCAGAGAGTGAGAGAAGAAAGCAAGAGGCAAGATATAAACTGTGACTCCAGAGGGCAGCTGGATTAATTCTACAAGTGGTGGTTGAGTGGTAGTGGAGACTTGTAGGGTGTGACCAGGAGTAACATCAGTTACTGAAGCTGTTATTAAAGCCTGCCAAATTCAAATTCAAAATTTCCACAAGTCAAGTTCTAAATTTTGACTCCCGCCAAGTCCTAAGTGGAGCCAGATGGCAATGTGACAATTCTAGGGTAGGTCTAGGAGAGGAGGAAGCAGATACAAGCAACTGATAAATGGCATAGGTCCGGTCCCAGATTATACTGCAGAAATGTCAAATAGTGAGTGGTCATATTGGGGGTATTAAAATCAAAATAATTCCAATCCCAAGACCACAGTGGATATAGGCAATAAATTTACTTATGTCTAACAGCTGTGCCCATTGTTCTGAGGGGGACCCTAAGTGATATACCCTTTGAACCCCCTACCTGCCCTGGGAATGGACTTTGTTTCCCATTTGTTAGGAGTGCTGCCACAAGGCTGCCCTCAGCAATCAGCCTCTTTGAGAGATGGACCCAGCTCTAGAGAGTTGTCTCATCCAAGTACTGGCTCCATTTTTAGGGTGGTCCACTTCCAGGGACTGCTAGGTATGAGGTGTAAAGGTTTTTAAGGTTAGTCTTTGATTAATAAATACTCCACTTTCCAAGATTATAAGGATACTCTCATACTTAGTTATAAAATTTTAAAGTTTTATTTTTAATCCATGTGGAATTGATTTTGTATAGTGTAAGGTGAGAATTAATTTATTTTTATGTTCCATATGGATAATGAGTTATTCCAGTCTTATTCATTGTCTAACTGAAAGGCAAGGCTGCCTCTATTGTAAATCAAGTGTCCATACAAGTGTGAGTCTGTTTTGGGTTTTGTGGGAGTTTTTCTCATTGACCTGTTATGTCTATCTCCATTCCAATATCACACTGTCTTAACTGTTACAGCTTTGAATTAGTCTTGATGTGGAGTAGGTGAATTGGCCCCTCTTTTTCCTTCTTCAGTAGTTTCTTGACTATTGTTAAGTCTTTTGCACTTACAAATAAAATTTGCAATGAGCAGGTCAAGTTCCATTAGAAATCCTATTGGGGGCGGCGCCTGGGTGGCTCAGTCGTTAAACGTCTGCCTTGGGCTCAGGTCAGGATCCCAGGGTCCTGGGATCAAGCCCCGCATTGGGCTTCCTGCTCGGCGGGAAGCTTGCTTCTCCCTCTCCCACTCCCCCTGCTTGTGTTCCTGCTCTCGCTCTCTGTCAAATAAGTAAATAAAATCTTAAAAAAAAATAAAAATTCTATTGGGATTTGACAGGAATTTAGACCTCAATTTTGGAGAGAATTGGCAACTTTATAATGTTGTCTTCTGTTAATTCATGTCATATGTCTCTTCAATTATTTAGGTCTTCTATAAATGTCTTTTAATCAGCTTTATAATTTTCTTCTTAAAAATCCTTTACATTTGTTGGATTTGTTCTTTTGTTACTTTTATTTTTGAGTTACTATAAATGATTACATTTATTATCTTATTCTTTTATTTTTTTTTACCGATGTCTATCAATAAAACTATTGATTTTATATTTACCTTGCTGAACTCATTATTAATTTTCATAGTATTTCTATAGGGTCTTTTTTTAATTTTTAATTTTTGTTTTTTTAACACTGCTATGGTGTATTCCTTTCTGGCCTTTTTTTTTTTAAGTTTATTTTTTATAGTAATCTCTACACCTAATGTGGGGCTTGAACTCATGACCCTGAGATCAAGAGTCACATGCTCTTCCGACTGAGGCAGCCAGGCATGCCTTTTTTTTTTTTTTTTTTTTTAATACACAAGACTCTTATTTGTGAATACCATCAGTTTTTTTTTTCTTCTATCTTTTTATTTATCTTTCTTATTCTTTTACATGAGATAATTCTAGTACAATATTTATAGAAGTGGTGATAATGGAGGAACCTGGGTGTCTCAGTCAGTTAAGCTTCAGACTCTTGATTTTGGCACAGGTCATGATCTCAGGGTCAAGAGATTGAGCCACATGTAGGGCTCTGCCCTGAGAGTAGAGCCTGCTTAAGATTCTCTCTCCCTCTCCCTCTCTCCCCAACACACTCATACATGCATGCATGCTTTCTCTCTTAAAAAAAAAAAAAGAAGTGATAATTTGCACTTTAGTTTTGTTCCTGATTTTAAGGGAGATGCCTTGAATATCTTTCCCTTAAATAGGTATTTCTAAGGATTTTTTCCTACATATTGTTTAACACAGTAAGAAAATTCCCTCTACTTATAAATCAGTAGGAGATTATAGCTCTAATGGATGCTGAATTTTTATCAAAGGCTTTTTTAGTAGCTATTTTAAAATGGTTATTTGGTTTTCTTCTTTTATTGGCTAAAGAAATAAATTATCATTAATAGATTTGTCTGATGTCAGACCAACTTTGAATTCCTGGAATAAGCCCAATTTGGTCATGATAAATTGTCTTTTTATAAACACAGTTAAATTTAGCTTAGGTTTTCTTTATATGTGTGCTTTGAAGCTACCTGCAGAAATAGCATGGATTCTCACTGAAATTTGGTTGAGCAGCAAACACTAATGATGGCAAGTTTCAGATATCATTCAGGAGTGAATTATAATAAAGAATTTGAATCCATCTTTTGATGTTTGTTGTTTGACTTGTGATAGCTTTTAAGTCTCACCTCTTCTTCCCTTTCTGCTCTATGTATGGGTTACCTGGTAATAAAGCCTGAGTGTTCCTTCCTTTGGAGTAGGTAGGAAATTCAAACCTCTCAAGGCTTTGCCTCTGCATGGGGACTCTCATTCTGGAATCACTCCCTAGCCACAGTAAAAGCGCCAAGCTGGTCTCCTTTCCTAGCTCCTTAAAGCCATTTTGGGACCAGCTGGGGAAACCTGCCTTGCCCTCCTCCAAAAGCTTCATATGTGAATAATAAACCTTTTTTTTTTTTAAAGATTTTATTTATTTATTTGAGAGAGAGAGAAAGAAAGAGAGAGCACGAGTTGGGGGGAGGGGCAGAGGCAGAGGGAGAAGCGGACTCCCCTGCTGAGCAGGGAGCCCAACATGGGGCGTGGGGCTTGATCCCAGGACCTCCAGACCATGACCTGAGCTGAAGGCAGAAACTTAACTGACTGAGCCACCCAGGCGCCTCAATAAACCTTTTCATACCCTGTTAGTATATGTGGGTCAGCATCAATCTTTACATTTGCAACAAATTTTGAGTAGGGGTCCATCCTGCATCTGTAGTTTGGTCATGTTAATACATGCTAATACATGAGATTAGACTATAATTTTATCTCATGCTAATACGTGAGATTAAACTGTAATTTTACTTTTGCTACCTTTGCCTGGTTTGAATATCAAAATTATACTAGATTTATTAAATGAGTTGAAAAATGAAAAAATTAAAAATCTTTATAGGGAAGAGTTTAGGTAAGATTACACTTAACTGTTTCTTAATTTTTGGTAGAACTTACCTGTAAAAACTGGGCAAGAATATTTTATGGGTACTTTTTTTAAACTATAGATTTAATGTCTAATAATTTTAAAGTGAAAGATTCTTTTTCAATCTGAAAAAAAGAGAAAATATCCAATTTTTCTGGGTTATAATGTCAGGTGTTAGTGGTGGTATGGGATAGAGGCAGAAGGGACAAGGGAGTTTTCTGGGGTCTTTTGTGTAAGGTACAAATTCCATTCATCATGATTCTACCCTCTTGACCAAATCACTTCCCGAAGACTAGCTTTTTTCAAAGATATTTATAATTTTTGGTGTATAAATCATAAATCTCATGTTAAATTTATTCCTACACATTTTATATTTTGATGCTATTATAAATAGAATTTCTTTTTTTAATTTCATTTTTGGATTGTTCATGGCTAGTGCATAGAAACAATCAATTTTTGTTTATTAATGTTATGTTCTGCAACCTTGCTTTTTAGTGAGTTCTTTAGGAATTTCTATGTACAACATCATGTTATCTGAGAATAAGAACAGTTTTTACTTCTTTTTAAAATACAAGTGGCTTTCTTGTTTTGGAAGTTATTGATTTTTTATTTAGTTTCTTAGATACACCTATTCAGATAACTTATTTCTCCATGTGTTTCTCCATGTATCTTTCATTCAAGTTCAAATTTGTGGGCATAAAATTATTCACAGTATTACTTCATTATCATTTAATGTTCATTGGATCAACAGTGATGACCATTTTTAAATTTCTTATGTGTAAATCGCTATTCTTGGTGTCTTCTCTCTTTATTTCTTGGTTAGGCTGCCTGGAAGCGATTTTCTCTATTGTTTTTGACTTCATTTTTTTTTCCCACTTAATTTCAATTAGTTCTTATCTTTTGCTTTAGGTTTAATGGAGCATTTTATGGGACTTCATTTTGTCTCTTAGCATATCAATTACACTTCTTTAAAAATGGTTTTAGTTTTTGCTTTGTGCTTTCCAATATACACTACAGAGTGAAAACTTTCTAGCTGGTAAGCTGGGGCAGTTTTAGGCCAAATATTTTTAACTTCTCATCTCTGGATACCAGTATCCTTTGTTGCTTGATGTCCTGTGTCTGGAAACTGTTGTGTATATATTTTTTCTGGTATGCTTTTAAAAATTCTTTTAGGTAGAAAAGTAAATCCAATACCTGTTACTTCATCTTGGGTAGAAGTGGAAGTTTGTTAAGAGTATAGATTAGCTTCAAATTAACACATTTTTATTTCCTCCACCTTAGTAAACTTTATCTTCTATATGGAAATGAATTTTAGAGACTCCTAGTTACACATAAGTTTCTGACACACATAGACTCAACTCTGTGTGTTTATTTCAAGAGTAAGGTCACAATGATTTGAAACCATTCAAGCTTGCTTTAGGTACAGCTGAAACTCCAAGTTCTGTGATAGTACGTATTCCTGTATTTAAACAATAGATTGAAAATAAAAAATGAGAGCACAGAGATCATAAGGATGAAGAAGCAGAACTTGAGTTATTTCAGTTATGTCATTTTACATGGTAACTGGGAATTTTTATCTGTGTTTAGAATTTAGAAGATTCAAACAGAGTAGGAACTGTAAGGAATCCTATTTTTGCTTGGCAAGTGCAAATTTTAGTTCATAAATGAAATATTTTACTCATTTGACCAGTAAAATTTAAACTTAGTATATTTAAATTATTCTTTTCAAACTGAGGAGTAAATCCAAGTATTATTGCTTATTGTTTCATGATTATTAGTAAAAAGAACTTTCATTTAGGAGAGGTGAATGTTTGAAAATCAATACACTCTGGTTGTCAGAAATACTAGGCATGTCACTGGGCAAAGGATATGTTCAGTTGAATCACTTCACTCAAGGAAGTCCAGAGTCAGGACTTCTCACTAAGTATTTATAGTTTTTAAAAAATCTTACAAGTAATTAAATATGATATCAAGAGGGAGCCATTTCTGCCATAACCAATATTAACTGGTGACAAATCTGACATTCTATTTTTATCAGGTTTCTAAGGAACCCACCTAGAAATTTAGTTCAAGATCAAATATATCCATAAAACAAAATAAAATGTTACATTTATCCTTTACTTAGATATGTGTATATAAATAATATATTTATAATTTTATGAATATATATGTAAAGTATAAAATTACTATGCGAACTTGGAAAGTGGTGATTAATTCCAACTGGAACAATGGGAGAAGCCTTCTTGGAGGTTATGAATTTTAGTTAAGCCTTGAAAAATGATCAGGAATATTTCCAAGGGTAAAATAGAGAGTCCTAAAAGGAAACTGTATTTCAGGTTGAGGACGGGCCCTTCCTGGTTACTACTAATAAATGAGTTTCTTTTGAAAGCTATATTGACTTTTAAAGTGTTCTTGGGCTTTCCTATGGGAATGGAATAGAAGGAACAAAGGTTATTAGATAATCTTTTAAGGTTTCTATTCAATGAACTATTAATCTACTTCCAGGCTTATTCTTTTAAATTAAGAATCTAGTACTATATTCCATGAGATGTAAGGAGTCATCCAAAAATAGACTATTCCTTTTTCTGAAATTTTTTTCAACTTGAACTGTTTTCAAGGAAGAAAGTATGAGGCCTTCCTTCAGCAGAATTAGGACCCACTTCTATTTTGTATGGTTTCTACATTTCTAGGCAGAATAAAATCACCACAGACCTCTTTCCTAGTAAATATTCAAGGAAATGGCAACATAAATTCTTTTTGTTTTTGTCTTAAAGAAGGGTAAAAGTTTCACAGATTTTTTTCTTCCCTTCTTAATGGAAGTCTTCAATTACACAAGAGAATATGATGGCTTTTAGAAATCTAAAACCATGAAATTAAATGTAATTACTTTGTTCCTTTTTATTTTTAAAGCCATTTGTGTTCAAATGTTAGAAATTAAATTAAATTACTCTAAATTAAAAGGCACACTTTTGGCGTTTAGAAAGATGAACAAAAATGCTTACAAGAAATAAATGTTAGTTGTGTGGACAGTATGGAATGAGAAAGCTCTTGGTACTCACTGTCAGTGTCTGCCTTCACTGCTATTTTCTATGCATTTTAAGTCACGACCTCAAAGTTTTGGACAGATGTACAGTGCACGGCTGATAGTAAATGGACCACCTACTGATGTTTAGTGACTGGAACACAATTATTTAGACATAACTGCAGACTAGCACACTTTTCTACTTGGAAATGGACTTAGTGAAGATAAAATTGAACAGATTTTCTACATTAAAAAAAATCAAGAAATTTACACATATTTTTAGAAACAGCAAATGTCTCTACTTGGTATTTCCAAACATCAGCAATACAAGAATGAGAAGCTAGAGGGAAGAACTGTGAAAGTGGTATTTTTTTTAATTGAATCTCATTCTTAGGTCTTGGAAGAAAAACAAACTTGTATTAGGCTGCCCTAATAAAAGCTTTAATTATGTTACTTGATCAACAATCTGTTTCTCATTATTAAAGACAAAGGAGAAATTCCCCTGTGGAAGTTCTTTCTCCATTAGAGCCATGGTGAATGCCAAAATAATTGCAGTATTACAGAAGAGAAATATGTGTGTGGTATTTGAATGGATATTAAGTGAAGAAGGCCTGGTTTGGTTAATTGGTGTGTGAAGCCCACCAGAAATATCAGAAACTTTAAAAAACAAATTGTAAATGATTTCATTAAGATGAAAGCTTATGTGTTTGTAGGTTACATGCAAATTTCTTCAATATTTTGATGATAATTAAAAATTCTGTTGGATTTTATCATGATCTTATCTTCATTAGAAAATGTTTTTCTTTTGTAAAGAGTTGATTCTTTTCTTTATTATTGTTAGAAATCTTTAACAGCTTAGGAAATAATCTAAACTACCTACTGGCTACAGGTCTTTTCTTAAGAATAGGTGCTTATATCCCATTAATGGAGCATAATTTTGTTATTCTTGAAGTGTACACAGAAGTTGGGGCCTACTGGAATAGTACCTCCCAGATATATGTGCTCAAAAGAAAATACATACTTTATTGAAGAGTCTATTATATCTGAGTAAATGTAAGAAATAGCAACATATTGTTGTATTTAAGTACAGATCTCCCAAAATGTAAGATATGTTTTTTTTTTTTACTTATTTTATGACTTTTTGTTTATTATCTGACTTTGGCCAAGTTAATTAATAAATTAATGTAACTACTTCATCACCAAGTGTCTGTGAGACACAGGAGGATATACCTCATGAACCTAATAGTCCAAGTATTTCTAACAAACAATACAAACAAACAAACAAAAAATCCAAATGACAAAACAAAATCCATAATTAGGGCTGTGCTTGTGCTTTGAAGGAAGTATACATGATAATGTGAGAATGTATAAAAGGGAGGCTTATTTATTTTTTTTTTTGAAGAGTCAAGAACAAATGTTTCTGAGGAAATAATTCAGATGAAAACTGAAGAATGAGAGGGATTTACTAGTTTTGAAGGAGTGTGGGTGGGGACTTCTATACAGAGTGAAAAACATGCAAAGCCACTGTGGTAGAAGGCAGTGTGACACAAAGTACAACTTGTCTGGTAAGATAAAAGAGAGGGTAAGACAATATGAGATGAACTTTGAGAGCCAGGTAAGGGCCAGAGCAGTGAAAGCGTAATTGACAAGGTATCCAACTGGCCTGGGACAGTCCTGTTTATATTTGCCCTGTAATAGTTTTTAATACCTCCTTTCCCCAAACACACACACACACACACACACGCACACGCACAAGCACATCCATGGACATGCATGTGTGAGCACACACACCTCTTAAAAGTATCCTGGTTTTGGCCATATATTTTAAGAACATTTTACTTACAATTCACATTGAGGATATTAGTCTTTAAGAAGTAAATGTTCTCTTTCTTTGTTTTGAAGCAAGGGGGTGTTATGTTTATATTTGTGTTTTATAAAGGAAATGATCAATAATTTGAAGAAGAATCAGTTGATTGTTAATTGGCAGTGTGGATGATAGAATTCCAAAGGAGAGATAGATGAAATCTTGGAAGAGAGAAGATACTGTTAGTGGAGATGACAAGACATGAATGAACCAAATATTTATTCAGAAATTCAAATCATTGCTGGTGGTGATGGACTGCATAGATTGAAGGAAAGAGAGGGATTGGGGATGGCTCCTGAGTTTCTGGATGAGCAACATAAAATACCAAGTAAGAGAACCAAGTCTGGAGGAAAAATCACAAGTTTGTGTTAGGATAATCTGAATTTGAAGTACCTTTGAAGTACTCAAGTAGGAAAAGTCAAATTTGATATATGTGCATTATGTGTCAGAAACTCACATGAGGGCTAGATAAGCAAACTGGTGTCAATGGCATGGAACCTAGAATTCAGATGTGATTGCATAGTGCAGGGTAATGCCATCTTCGAACTATCAACATTTTGGGCTAGATAAGTAATTGTCATGGGACATTGTCCTGTGCATTTAGGGTAATGTAATGGAGGCAATAATTCAACCTTTCACATTTGGTGGCAGAGAGGTTAAGGGAAGAGTGCATTTTAGACAGAAGGGAGTGGTCATCATTGTTGAACAAAACTAAGAAGGACAAGTAAGATGACTGCAGATGCCTGTTAGATTTAGCATCAAGGTGGTAACTAATCAATTTAAGGAGGACTTTTTGTTCTTGTTGTGGAATCATGGGGGAGGAAGCCTTAGCTAACACCAGGATTCAATTGACAAATGAGATTCATACATACCAGATATAATACTAGTATCCATCTTTTCAAATATTTCAAGAATATAGACAATCAAGAGGCAAACAAATAAGAGAGCATTCTGTGACATCCTGCATAGTTACACTGGCACTTTCTTCCATGTGTTCTCTGGTTCAGAGTGATAGAAGAAGGCACCAAGTGAGTTTTTGAGAGTTATTAACATCACACAACAGAGAAGTAAATATGGTGTAAATATGGTATAATGTTGATTATTTTATAATGCTGATATTTATACAAGTTATTTGACATTTTCAAGACAGCTGTGCCTCACAGACACATTGATTTTAGATTTATTTACTGTAAGTAATCTTTAACAATCCTGCTGAGGCTACTGTATACATAAGGACTCATTCTAACAAAATAAAATTAGCCTATTTACTGAGAAGTCCAGTTGAGAGGAATTTAGACCAGTTAACTTGCCTTCTTTTACCAGTTCACTTACCAAGAACCCTTGTTCTGTAAGCAAATATAAGGTAGAGAGTAAGACTGTAACAGATATCAGAATCCTCTCTGAATGATGCACAATGAACCAAAAGTGTGTAATAACTGCAACTAGAATAAGTAGGTGATCAAGTCACATGATGTCCTTCATATCCCCAGAGCTTAAACATGTCTTGGCATAGAACAGGAGCTCTGTAAGTATTTGCTGATTGAGTTAAGGCATGAATGAATGAAAGAATGAGTCTCAGAGGGACGGAATTTTCAACAAGAGTGTGAGTAATGGTGTGGAGCAGCAGTTGGCAGGAGGGAGGATATTAATGCCCCTTCTGGACACTGAAGTGTATGCAGTATACAGAATGAAGACTCACTGTTTATGTGAGCTATGAAAGATGTCATATGGTCAGGAGAGAGCCAAGTTTCATTTGAGGATCAAAGAAGAGGTTGAACATATGGGTGGTGTTGAAAGGGACAGAGTGGAGAGCTTGGAAGGTGGGAGGAAGCAGGATACTGAGTCAGGTGCAAGTATGTGCAGCACACACATGGATGAAAGGTTCAAGAATTAACTTTCTGGGGAAAGATAAGGTCATGACTTTCATCTTCAGGTGTACTAATGAAAATAGGAATCCTGCCTTGATAAATTTGTTTTCATTTTATAGGGAGGTTTATGTTATCTCTTCCTCCCTTCCTAATCCTAGGCCTTTACTTACCAAAATTAGAGAAAGAAAATATGGTCATGGTTTAACAGAGTAGAATGATTTAGTATTTTGATAATGTCTTTTTGCTTAAGGAAATGTATGCTTTTCAAATTAGAGCAAATACATCTTCTCTGGTCCATGATGATATAAAATTCCATAGTGCTATGATAAGCTTAATTAAAAAAAAATCCTTTCCTACACCCATGGAGGTAGCCACATAAGCTTCCTTACTTACATATTAAAAATCCTGCCCTTCTGTCTTAGTAGTTATATGTTACTGGGTTATCATTGAATCCCTCTGATCTTCAGTCTCCTTATTTTCAGAGTAGGGTTTTAGAATAGGGTCTATCATTTACTGATAAAATTTGGGGAGGAATATAAAGAAATTGCAAACACAAAGTAACCAATGCTGCATCTGTTGTCCAATTAGCACTTTCCTACCTTTAAAAGGTTTGCTATTTAGCAAATATAGCTGAAATCTCCTCAAAGCCATTTCCTTCTATATGTCTTTTGGTGGGCGGGGCAATAGAAGGGTGGGTTTTAAGTATCCTTAGGATCAAAGACTTTATGTTCAAGTTCAGTTTTATGGAGCGATCAGGAGATAGAGAGAAAGGTACTCATGATAGAAATAATCAATTTTTATAATATTCTCTCTTCTTAGGGGTTTAATGGATGACTTTCTCCACTAAGCTAATGACTCTTTGAAGGGACTCAAACTCTCAGGGACAAGGGAGAACACAAGAAGCCCACTGTTCTTTTCTGTTAGCCACAAAGAATATGGTTATTTAATAGGAAGCAGTAATGACTTCTTTCATGTTCTTAATGAAAGAACACATTTTATATCTGCTGGTATCCCTATTTTACTCTCTATGGCACTTTAAGAGTTGAAGAGTGAAATTCGACATTTGGAGGCTTAATGAGAAAAAGAGCTGTATGTCAATGTATCATTGCTTCACACACTATACTAAGTCTATATACTTTATGAAGATAATAAGCTTTCATTGGCTTCAAGTTACCAAGGCGAACATCATGTAGTAATTTTCTCCTACTGTTACCTAAGATACATTTGGATTATAGAGCAATTTCCTGCACTTTTAGCAAAAAATCAGGTTATAGTTAATTTCATTAAAGTAAGTGGTAGTTATGGACTGCCCTCTCTCCTGCAGCTAATGCAGTCGCAGGAGGTACTAAATTTAATTCAAGTCCTTAAAAGATACGCAGTATTCATGGCATTAATGACCATAGTTATTTTGAAACTCTGTGTTTCACCCAGTTAAGTTCCATAAAAGCAAGGATGGGATATGTGTGTATATGTGTGTGTGTGTATAATCTCTATGGTTAATATGATGCCAAAAACACCATTTCTCAGACAGAGCTTTAGAATAGTTAGTGAATGCAGAAAAATTTCAAGGTGGTTGTGTGGTAACAAAACTGTAATTATGAAGAAGTGGAAATCAGTTCTTAAAGAATTGCCTAAATTTTCTATTCTCTTTTGAATACAAGGTTTTATTCTCCAATCCCTTTCCCAAACAGCTCTGATCAAAATCTAATGACTGCAATATTGATAAATCCAAGGGCCCATTCGTGGTCCTTATCTTATTTGACTTCTCAACACCATTTGATCTAATTGATTACTTTCTTGCAACATGTTCTCTCTTTGGTTTTGGTGACCAACTCTCTCACTGTTTTCCTTTTATCTCAGTGCTTGCTTATTCTCACTCTCTTTTGTTACTCTTCCTCTTCATTACCCCTTCCATTTTCTCCTCTTCTTAATATTAGACCAACTAAAGGCTCATTCTTTGAACTGTTTTTCTTTTCAATCATCAGGTAATCTCATATAATTCTTTTGGTTTTTAATATGATTGATATGATGATAGCATCCAATTTATATATTCAGCCTGAATCTCTCTGATATGCAGATTCAAAACCCAATTGCTCATGAACATCTCCATCTGTCTAATAGTTAGTTTCAAATTTAATATATCCAAACTGAATGCTTTTCTTCTACTCAAATCCACTTTTCCTCCAAACTTCTCAAATACTTAAATGCAACTTTAGCCTGCCAATTACATAAGCCAACATTTGGAGTCATCTTGACTTTTCTCTTCTCATACCCCACATTAAATCCATTGGCAAATCTAGCTGACTCTACCTTAAAAATATACTCAGAGTTCTACCAATTTCACCACCACTACTGCTACCACTCTGGCTCAAGTCACCTTCATCTCTCCACTGGATTTTTGCCATATCCTTCTAATTAGTTTCTCCACTTCTGTCTTTACTCGCATTTAGTCTTATATCCTACACTTCTGCCAGAGTAATCCTGCTCAGATATGTCAGATTATGTCACCCTCTGGCTAAAAACCTTCCAATGACTCCCTATCCCACTCAGAATAAAATCCTAAATCCTTTCAACTGCTGATGGGGTTCTGTATGATCTGGCCTCTGCTGCCCCTCTGACCCTATCTCTATCTAGTTTCTCCTTTGCTTACACCACTCTGGTCACATTGGCCTCCTTTGTTGTTTCTCAGTCACTAAACACATGGTTTCTTCAAGACCTTTGTACTTGCTCTTTCCTCTGCTTGGAAACTCTTTCTGGCAATGTCTACATGATTTGCTCCCTTATGTCCGTCAAGGGCTTGTGCACATGTCCTCTCACCACTGAGCCTTCTCTGACATCCTATGTGAAATTCAACTCTTCTCATATTCCCACTGTTTCCGTTGCCATTCTTTATACTTTCTTTTCTTCATAGCACCATCAAATTAAATGTTTGCTCATTTAATTATTTATTTTGTAAAAGATTTTACTTATTTATTTATTTGGGAGAGAGAGAGAAAGCACATATACGCACACATGAGTGTGGGGGGAGGGGCAGAGGGTGAGGAAGAGGTAAAGAATCTCAAGCAGACTCTGGGTTGAGCACGGAGCCTGATGCAGGGCTCGGTGTCACTACCCTGAGATCATGACCTGAGCTAAAACCAAGAGTAGGAGGCTTAACCTACTGAACCATCCAGGCACCCCTCATTTAATTGTTTATTATCTGTTTCCCTCATTAGAATGCAAACTTCTTGAGGATGGGTAACTTTGTCTCTTTTGATCATTGCTCTATCCTTAGGCCTAGTGTAGCATTTCATTTATAGAAAGTATTAAATCCATATCTGTAGAATGAATGAGATTAAGTGAGAGTGAACTTTTTTTTTATGTGTGTGATGGTTAAGCATAACCTCATGACTTTCATTTTCCAGAGTCTTTCTCTGATTATTAATTCTCCTGGTCCCTAGGATTGGCTGCATTGCTGGGCTTTAGAGCTTATAAGGGTTAGAAAGGAGTTTTTTTTTTTTTTTATTGTTATCATTATTAAAGTGTTATGCCAGGGATTATTGGCCCCAGAGATTGGGTAGACCCAATGAACAGAGCAGGGGTTGAGATAGGACCCAGAAGTAGTTGGTAAGAAGAAGCTCACAAAGATAGTTCATCTCAGAAATCTAGAAACAGGCAATCAGAAATGTCTTTGATTATAGGGAGATCACAGCATGAACAGGGGAAATGGGCAATTCAGGCAGGTTTGGGTCAGGAAGTTCCTGATGCAGGTGGGGCCTAAGCCATATTGCTGAGGGTCAGAATCAAGGCTCTAGTTTGCAACGGTAAAAACATGTAACAGAGACATAGATTCATGGATGAGAGTTTTTCTGAATTGAGGAAAAAACAGTCCTCATATTGAAGGAACATATAGAGTTCTGAGTGACATAAATAAGACAGAGGACTAGAAATTAAAGGAATAGACATTTATGTTTGTCAAATAGTGAAAGACCCATTTCTTTTGGAATCATGCAGGCTGTTTATTAAAAGTGTAGAATCCTATGCTCACCACAGTTTATCAAATTAGAATGAATGGGGAGAAGCTCTGAGCTGCTATGGTGGCTCCATGATGGATCACCTGATAGCCATTTGATAAGGAGAAGGATAAAAGGAAAAGGCACAATGGACACAACTAGGTGTTAAAAGATTGAACACTTATGAAAGAAATTGAGGAAGACACAAAGGAGAGGGAAAACATTTCATGCTCATGGATTGGGAGAACAAATATTGTTAACATGTCTATGCTACCTAAAGCAATCTACACGTTCAATGCAACCCCTATCAAAATACCATCAGCTTTGGGGGGAGGACCAAGATGGTGGAGGAGTAGGAGACCTGAATTTATTCTGGTCCCAGGAATTCAGCTAGATAGGAATCAAACCATATTGAACACTTACGAACTCAACAGGAGATCAAAGAAAAGAATAGCAGCAACTCTCTGAACAGAAAAACAACCACTTTCTGGAAGAGTCGTATTCTATCCCTTCATAGTAGTTAACCTTATTTTTGGTATATATATATATATATATATATATATATATATATAAGTTGTTCTGTCTTTAAAATTTTGGGATACAGTTTCTTCTAACAGACCAAAATGTACCCTAAATCTCATGTATGGCATTGTTCTAGTTTCCTGCCTGATCACACTCTCTCCCCACCCCCTTTTTAAAATTTCTCTTCTTTCTTTTTTCAACCAACTTCTTATCTTATCAATCCCTTATATATAATCTTTTATAATTTTCATCTTTACAGTCATATTCCATCCCTTCATTGTATTTACCCTTATTTTTGTACATATATAAGCTTTTCTTTCTTTGAAATTTTGGGAGGGACTTTCTTCTAACAGACCAAAATACACCCAAAATCTAGTGTGTGGCACTGATCTATGCACCAGCCCGATCATATTTGATCATATTCTTTTTTTTTTTAATCTTTTTCTTTTCCTTTTTTTTTCTTTTGTTCTTTCTTTCCCTTTCTTTTCCCCCAGTTTCAGGTCTCTTCTGATTTGTTTAGTGTATATTTTTCTGGGATTGTTGTTACCCTGTTAGCATTTTGTTCTCTCATTCGTCTATTGTCCTCTGGACAAAATGACAAGATGGAAAAAGTCACCTCAAAAAAAAAAAAGAACAAGAGGCAGTACCGACTGTCAGGGACCTAATCAACATGGACATTAGTAAGGTGTCAGAACTAGAGTTCAGAATGATGATTATAAAGATACTAGGGGCTTGAAAAAAGCATGGAAGATATTAGAGAAACCCTTTCTGGAGAAATAAAAGAACTAAAATCTAACCAAGTCAAAATCAAAAAGACTATTAATGAGGTGCAATAAAAAATGGAAGCTCTAACTGCTAGGATAAATGAGGCAGAAGAGAGAATCAGTGATATGGAAGACCAAATGATGGAAAATAAAGAAGCTGAGAAAAAGAGAAATAAATACCTACTGGATCACGAGGGCAGAATTCGAGAGATAAGTGATACCAAAAGATGAAACAATATTAGAATAATTGGGATCCCAGAAGAAGAAGAAAGAGAGAGAGGGGCAGAAGGTATATTGGAGCAAATTATAGCAGAGAATTTCCCTAATTTGGGGAAGGAAACAGCATCAAAATCCAGGAAGCACAGAGAACCCCTCTCAAAATCAATAAAAATAGGTCTACACCCTGACATCTAATAGTAAAACTTATGAGTCTCAGAGACAAAAAGAAAATCCTGAAAGCAGCGGGAGAAGACATCTGTAACCTACAATGGTAGAAACATTAGATTGGCAACAGACTTATCCACAGAGACCTGGCAGGCCAGAAAGGACTGGCAGGATATATTCAGAGCACTAAATGAGAAAAATATGCAGCCAAGAATACTATATCCAGCTAGGCTGTCATTGAAAATAGAAGGAGAGATAAAAAGCTTCCAGGACAAACAAAAACTAAAGGAATTTGCAAACACAAAACCAGCCCTACAAGAAATATTGAAAGGGGTCCTCTAAGCAAAGAGGGAGCCTAAAAGCAACATAGACCAGAAAGGAACACAGACAATATGCAGTAACAGTCACCTTACAGACAATACAATGGCACTAAATTCCTATCTTTCAGTAGTTACCCTGAATGTAAATGGGCTAAATGCCCCAATCAAAAGACATAGGCTCTCAGATTGGATAAAAAAACAAGACCCATCGATATGCTGCCTGCAAGAGACTCATTTTAGACCCAAAGACACCCCCAGATTGAAAGTGAGGGGGTGGAAAACCATTTACCATGCTAATGGACACCAAAAGAAAGCTGGGGTGGCAATCCTTATATCAGACCAATTAGATTTTAAACCAAAGACTATAATAAGAGATGAGGTAGGACATATCATACTTAAACGGTGTATCCAACAAGAAGATCTAACAATTGTAAATATCTATGCCCCTAACATGGGAGCAGGCAGTTAGATAAGCCAAGAAACACATCGACAACAATACAATAATAGTGGGGGACTTTAACACCACCCTCACTGAAATGGACAGATCATCTAAGCAAAAGATCCACAGGGAAATAAAGACTTTAAATGACACACTGGACCAA
Source organism: Mirounga angustirostris (assembly GCF_029215605.1). Classification (NCBI taxonomy): domain Eukaryota; kingdom Metazoa; phylum Chordata; class Mammalia; order Carnivora; family Phocidae; genus Mirounga; species Mirounga angustirostris. The sequence goes on along the minus strand of NW_026991709.1, from coordinate 136,012,240 downwards.
ATGGACTTCACAGACATATTCAGAACATTCCATCCCAAAGCAATGGAATACACATTCTTCTCTAGTGCCCATGGAACATTCTCCAGAATAGATCACATCCTAGGTCACAAATCAGGTTCCAACCAGTACCAAAAGATTGGGATCATTCCCTGTGTATTTTCAGACCACAATGCTTTGAAACTAGAACTCAATCACAAGAGGAAAACAGGAAAGAACTCAAATACATGGAGGCTAAAGAGCAACCTACTAAAGCATGAATGGGTCAACCAAGAAATTAAAGAAGAATTAAAAAATTCATGGAAACTAATGAAAATGAAAACACAACTGTTCAAACTCTTTGGGATGCAGCAAAGGCAGTCCTAAGAGGAAAGTATATAGCAATACAAACCTTTCTCAAGAAACAAGAAAGGTCTCAAATATACAACCTAACCCTACACCTAAAGGAGCTGGAGAAAGAACAGCAAATAAGCCTAAACCCAGCAGGAGAAGAGAAATAATAAAGATCAGAGCAGAAATCAATGAAATAGAAACTAAAAGAACAGTAGAACAGATCAACGGAACTAGGAGCTGGTTCTTTGAAAGAATTAACAAGATTGATAACCCCCTGGCCAGACTTATGAAAAAGAAAAGAGAAATGACCCAAATCAACAAAATCATGAATGAAAGAGGAGAGATCACAACCAACACCAAAGAAATACAAACAATTCTAAGAACATATTATAAGCAACTCTATGCCAGCAAATTAGATAATCTGGAAGAAATGGATTCATTCCTAGAGATGTATCAACTACCAAAACTGAACCAGGAAGAAATAGAAAACCTGAACAGACCTATAACCACTAAGAAAATTGAAGTAGTAATGAAAACAAAAGCAAAGATGAACTACTGGGACTTCATCAAGGTAAAAAGCTTCTGCACAACAAAGGAAACAGTCAACAAAACCAAAAGACAACCAACAGAATGGGAGAAGATATTTGCAAATGACATATCAGATAAAGGGCTAGTATCCAAATCTATAAAGAACTTATCAAACTCAACATCCAAAGAACAAAGAATCCAATCAAGAAATGTGCAGAAGACATGAACAGACATTTTTCCAAAGAAGACATCCAAATGGCCAACAGACACATGAAAAAGTGCTCAACATTGCTCGGTATCAGGGAAATCCAAATCAAAACCTCAATGAGATACCACCTCACACCAGTCAGAATGGCTAAAATTAACAAGTCAGGAAACCACAGATGTTGGCGGGGATGCGGAGAAAGGGGAACCCTCCTACACTGTTGGTGGGAATGCAAGCTGGTGTAGCCACTCTGGAAAACAGTAAGGAGGTTCCTCAAAAAGTTGAAAATAGAGCTACCCTATGACCCAGCCATTGCACTACTGGGTATTTACCCCAAAGATACAAAAGTAGGGATCCAAAGGGGTATGTGCACCCCGATGTTTATAACAGCAATGTCCACAATAGCCAAACTATGGAAAGAGCCAAGATGTCCATTGACAGATGAATGGATAAAGAAGATGTGGTGTATATATACAATGGAATATTATGCAGCCATCAAAAGAAATGAAATCTTGCCATTTGCAATGACATGGATGGAACTGGAGGGTATTATGCTGAGCTAAATAAGTCAAGCAGAGAAAGACAAGTATCATATGATCTCAGTGATATGAGGAATTCTTAATCTCAGGAAACAAACTGAGGGTTGCTGGAATGGTGGGGAGTGGGAGGGATGGGGTGGCTGGGTGATAGACATTGGGGAAGTTGTGTGCTATAGTGAGCGCTGTGAATTGTGAAGACTGTTGAATCAGAGACCTGTACCTCTGAAACAAGTACTACCTTATATGTTAAAAAAAAAAGAAGAAGATCGTAGGAAGGGAAAAATGAAGGGGGGGATATCGGAGGGGGAGACGAACCCTGAGAGACTATGGACTCTGAGAAACAAACTGAGGGTTCTAGAGGGGAGGGGGTGGGGGATGGGTTCGCCTGGTGATGGGTATTAAAGAGGGCACATATTGAATGGAGCACTGGGTGTTATATGCAAACAATGAATCATGGAACACTACATCAAAAACTAATGATGTAATGTATGTTGATTAACATAACATAATAAAATAAAAAAAATACCATCAGCTTTTTTCATAGAGCTGGAATAAACAATCCTAAAATTTGTATGGAACTACAAAAGACCCTGAATAACCAAAAGAATGTTGAAAAAGAAAACCAAAGCTAGAGGCATCAGAATTCCAGACTTCAAGCTGTATTACACAACTACAATCATCTAGATAATATGATACTGGCACAAAAACAGACACATGGATCAATGGAACAGAATAGAGAACCCAGAAACAGAACTTCAACTCTATGGTCAACTAATCTTCGACAAAGCAGGGAAGAATACCCAATGGAAAAAGGAAAGTCTGTTCAATAAATGGTACTGGGAGAATTGGACAGCCTCTTGCAGAAGATTGAAACTGGACCACTTTCTTACACTATACACAAAAAAACCCTCAAAATGCATGAAAGACCCAAATGTGAGAAAGGAATCCATCAAATTTCTGGAGGAGACACAGACAGCAACCTCTGTGTCCTTGGTTACAGTAACTTCTTGCTAAACACATCTCTAAAGGCAAGAAAAACAAAAGCAAAATTGAACTACTGGGACTTCATCAAGATAAAAAGCTTTTGCATAGCAAAGGAAACAGTCCACAATACTAAAAGACAACTAACAGAATGGGAGAAGATATCTGCAAATGTCTTATCAGATAAAGGGCTAGTATCCAAGATCTATATAGAATTTACCAAATTCAACACCTAAAAACCAAAAAATCCAGTTAAGAAATGGGCAGAAGACATGAACAGACATTTCTCCAAAGAAGACATACAAATGGCCCACGGACAGGTGAAAAAATGCTCATCACTTGGCATCAGGGAAATACAAATCAAAACCACAATGAGATACCACCTCACAGCAGTCAGAATGGCTAAAATTAACAACTCAGGAACCAACAGATGTTGGTGAGGATGTGGAGGAAGGGAAACCTTATATTGCTGATAGGAATGTAAACTGGTGCAGCCACTCTGAAAAACAGTATGGAGGTTCCTCAAAAAGTTAAAAATAGGGGCGACTGGGTAGCTCAGTTGGTTAAGCGTCTGCCTTCAGCTCAGTTCATGATCCTGGAGTCCAGGGATCAAGCCCCACATTGGACTTCCTCCTCAGTGGGGAGTCTGCTTCTCCCTCTGCCCCTCCCCCTTCTCATGCTCTCTCTCTCACTCTCTCTCTCTTTCAAATAAATAAATAAAATCTTTTTTAAAAAGTTAAAAATAGAGCTACCCTATGACACAGCAATTGCACTACTAGGTGCAGACATAGTGATTCGAAGTGTACCCTAATGTTTATAGCAGTGGTGTCCACAATAGCGAAACTATGCAAAGAGTCCAGATGTCCATCAACAGATGAATGGATAAAGAAGATGTGGTGTATTTATACAATGGAATATTACTCAGCCATCAAAAAGAATGAAATCTTGCCATTTGCAATGATGTGGGTGGAACTAGAAGGTATTATGCTAAGAGAAATAAGTCAATCAGAGAAAGACAAATACCATATGATTTCACTCATATGTAGAATTTCAGAAACAAAACATGAATATAGGGGAAAGGAAGGAAAAATAAAGTAAGATGAAAACTGAGAGGGAAGCAAACCATAAGAGATACTGAACTCTAGGAAACAAACTGAGGGTTGCTGGAGGGGAAGTGGGTGGGGAGAAGGGATAATTGGGTGATGGGCATTAAGGAGGGCACTTGATGTAATGAGCATTGGATGTTATATACAACTGATGAATCACTGAATTCTATCTCTGAAACTAAAAAAAAAAAAAAGATTGCGATCAGAAATTTTGGGAACATGATACTCTCCTTTGAACTCTCTTAAAATGAAGAGGTTTTGGGAGGTTAATTAATGATGTGGTAAGAACCAAATTTAGTTTTATTGGGAGCAACTCTCAATTCTGGCTGAGACTAGGGAAAAGATTGTGTACCTCTATTCATATATGCACATATATGCATGCATGTATAATTATTCTTCATAAGAAATAAATTATTTATGATGACTTATTTTGTGTGTGTCTGTGGAGGTAGGTATTGTTGAAAGTATATGTGTTCACATTATGCATTGGCAAAGACACTTAATGATTGTTCCTTTTATTATATCCATCTGATTCTAAAAAGGAGGTAAAAAACAGGTGGCCTGAAAGGCATATCTAACCTATAAGTCATTGATTTAGTAAACAGTGTCATGGTTTTAGAAATTACAAATGCCTTGACAATTTTAAAAGTTTGGAGATTTTTCTTTAAAATCAGATTTCCAGCTTGTGATAAATCTAAATTTATAGCAAAGTTAGTCTCCTATTTCACAGGAGGACTAGAATGGTGGCTGTCTCCTTTGTATGAAACCTTCCTTCTTTAATTTGCTAGTTTCTCCTTCCTCTGCACTTACTTCATTCTTCTGGGTGAGTCACTTCACTCATTTGAGTTTCTTGCCTGGTCTTTTCATGTGCTAAAATAATTTAATTCAGTGAATTGATTAATTCTTCAACCAACTAATTGGTCTACTCAATCAAAACAGATGATTAAGTAGACCAATATAGAAATATTGTCTGACTCATGTTCTTGACAACTTTTTCAATTGAACCCTCTATTGATTATTCTGCCCATGGGCCTTTAAATAAATTAAGTCCAACTTCTAGGGAAAAGATGTTGGCTTTAAGAGAGAATATATCAACTTCATCCTATAAAACAAGAGAAATGTCCAGAGAGAAGAAAGTATAGTGAATGGTAATATTTGTGAATTTTTTTCTGATACAACATAGATGTATCAATATGAAGGATGACATAAAGAAACTAACTTACAATTCAACTTTTTTAAGAGAATAGGAATTCAGTGCATTTTTAAAACAATTATGCATTCTGTAAATTTTTTCATGATGATCAGTTATTACAATTTTTAAAATCCCACAAACTGTGAGGGGGGGGGAAGAAATGGAACATAGATGGGTTATCAGCGTAGAGAAAGGGCTTTACACTGATGTAATTTAAATGGACTAACATATGCAGGAAGGGTGTCCCAAATATGTAGCAAGTAGTAGTTACCTTGCTAACTAAAATGCTGCCATTACATCCAGCTTAGACTTAATATGTAAAAGGACCTCTTTAAATAGTGCAACAAAGCTGTGAATGTAGATGAGCCAAAACTCTAAAAGAAGCTACCTGATCCTCTTTCCTTAGTAGGAGGAGCTCACAGGCTGACCTGGTTGTAATGCCTCCCCCTATGGGGTGCTACACTTCTCATCTTCTCTGTGGAGCTCTGGGGACAGGGACTGACTTCAAAATTTGTTAAGAGACAGTGTGCTGAACTTCAGAGCCAGAGAAGTTGGGGTTAGTTTAGGAAGACCCAATCTAGGGTAAGGAACCAAAGACAAGAATTAAGGAAAGATAGAAAAATTACAGGATGAAAACAGTGAAGTAGATTTAGCCAAGTACTGGGTGGAAAAAGAGGAATTGCTGAGGATGAATTTATTTCCCAAAATATGAGCTATAAATAGAAAATGTGGTAATGAACATGTATACGGTATATTTTTTGGACTGGTAACAATTTTCTTTTTTTTCTTTTTGTATGAGAATTTGTCAGTCAGTGATCCAAAGCCATGTATCAGAGTATTTAACATCCCTTGTAAATGAAGCCCTTGTCTTTAAATGTCTTTGTTGAAACAATTGATATTTTCCCCCCAAACAAGAGCAAAATAATTTTTAGTATAAAATTAATGAACTTAGTCATTTGATATGGATAATATGTGAAACTATAATGCCATAATCAGAGTGGCACTCCTCATAACATCAGGTAAAAAGTACATCAATTTTGGAGATGATAATAAAACCAGACTGGAAGTAAATGATTAAATATCATGTTCAAAGTAAAAGTAGAAGAGGCATTGGAAAAATTCCCATTTCAAATGACACTGTGAGCTGTTACATAATATAAAATGCAGTCAGCATGAAGGTGCAGTTACTCTTGTATATGTATTAATAGATATTTACAGGGAGCTGAAGCCACAGTTATGGGTAGTATGGATCAGTTTCTGATCACACTGATGCCTTTTTGTTCTGTTTTTCAGTGAAACCCTGTGCTCCCAGAGGTTAATGTCGTTTTTCTTTATAAGTTATGTTGTAAATAAAGAATTTGTTTTGGGAGTAGTAGATAAGGAGTGCTAGCTGTGTGCAGAGAACGATAGGTGTTACTACATAAATAAAGGCAGATATCATGATGTCCATCGATAGACCAGTTTGCTTACCCAGAACGGTGGGCAATGAAAATACTTATTCTAATCTCATGTCAGCCTTGAAGGAAATGGACATTTTTTAATAAGTTCATTTAGCATCCGATGGGAGTATATAGATATTCCAGTCTGGAGCACACATGAGGTTTTACAATGAGGGATGATTTTCTAAAATTTTCATAATAATAGTAATGCCAGTAAAACCGTGTTAGTGTTCTTTAATGTCACTGTGTAGAAGACCTGCTAAAATACCAGAATTTAAATGAATACCATATTGTGATTCCACAACCCAAAATTTTCATAATAATAGTAATGCCAGTAAAACCGTGTTAGTGTTCTTTAATGTCACTGTGTAGAAGACCTGCTAAAATACCAGAATTTAAATGAATACCATATTGTGATTCCACAACCCAAAATGATTGTTCAGAGTTGATGTTCTTTTATATTCCATGATTTTTACTTTTTATTGAAGAAACACAACAATGACATATTGGAGATTTTTATAAACCCTATCTAAAGCTTGCTATAGATTATAACTCTAAAAAAAACCCTTTTAAAGCTGAATGCAATCAAAACACAAACTAGCATTCACAAGTAGAAATAGGCAATTTTTTTCCTTTTTGGTTATAGTATGCTTATTATCTTAGCATCTGATGGTGCTCTTAAGGTAGTATATCAAGAAGATATGTCTCCATAATTTTTAGGCTCTTGTTTGGGCCATTGCATCCATTGATGATGACATATGTAAATTTGAAGTTTTACATTTAACAGAAATAAAGAAAAGGGAAATAAGATGAAACGGTCTGAATAGAAAATCAGATCTATGCTCCAAGCTATTCAGCACTGCATCACATATAGTTGCTATAGAAAATTTGCTGAAAGAAAACTTTACTCTTCATCACTATTAAACTAGTAGTAATAGTAGTAATACTAGTTTACAATATTGCTTTATTGTTTTGGAAATGATTTAAAAATAATCTAAAATTGGTGGTTTATCTGTGCACCAAATCCCAAATGAATGGTCTGCAGATGCTGAAATGCTCAGAAACACTGAACTAGAGAACAAGTCAGGTTTAAAGGCTGGATATAGGGCCAAAAGGGAAATGCAGTCAGAAGCCTGGAAATAATCAGTGCAAAAGAGTATGAGAGAAACAGCAATGTGAAAAGGAGTTTAGAGAATCCAGGGTGTTTTCCATGAGTAAAGCTGTGCTGTTCAGGGCTAGCTAGCCCCTACTGCACGCTGGGGGTGTTGCTTTCTGCTAAAGGCACCAACTTGGGGCTGACCAGTTGAAATTATCACTGAAACTTTCACTTTCATAATAGATATTATCTTCATTATTTTTAAACCTCTCTTTCTCAGTGCCCTTCACTTAATCATTTAATCCTAAGTGACCCTCCCAGCCCCCCAACCAGCAAATGCCCATATGTCTGAAGTTAAGGCATAAGCCTCTTTTATTTTTATTTTCTTTCCATGGATGACTTCATAGACTTCTAGTTTTAAGTAGTAATTTAAAGCAAATGCCATTTAAATCAGTATTTCTGCCTCATCAATCCCTTCACTCATGGCCCATTTTTCAGCTGCCAGGGGCTATTTGTTCTCAGAGGGAAACTTTTCCCCAAAGGTGGGTTTCCTTAAGCCCACAGAGTGAACCTCCTCCTGCTTTGAACTCTGATAGTGCACTAGTGCACTCTTCCTCTGAAATTAGTACTGTCCCGTACTTGTAATTAATTAATCATTCATCATGTATGTGTTGAATCCTTCATATTGCATTATTGTCCCTTGAGGGCTAAGGGTGTTTTCTGTATTTTATTTATTAACCTTGCTCATCCTCCTTGCTCCCTCCAGTGCACATGATAGTGTCTACCACAGCGGATATTGCATAGTAGGTGTTGTAAAATATTGGTTAAATGAATATATGAGTGAGTGAACCATCTTGGATACTTGCACCCCTATTTCTGACATTTCATTAGTCCAATAGAGATAAAATTATAATATAAAGCCAAACATATTTCTGTTCATTTGCCTCTCTTAAGAGATATTATTCTTAAAACAACATTTAACGGAGTTATTAATGTTCTTTTTTAAAATCAGACATTTTCATTAAAATATACTGAAACCAGGCTGACATGCAAAGTAAGGCTAAAGGCCCTAGGAAAGCAAATTTAGCAAACTTTAGTAAGAAAGTGGAGAAACGGGCATAAGTATATTTTAATCATTGTTAACTCTCGTAAATAACCAAATATTTAATATTGAAAGAAAGGAGTATTATGTAAGTTGTGGACCTCTGTAGACACACATGTCAAGAGCTGATATTTTAACAGTTTTATTACCTTAGTGACTTGATGAATTTCCTCTATTTAAAATTCTAATAAACTTATAATCATTTAATGGAGTCTGTGCATTCTCTGATGTATTTTCATTTTCCTTGCTCAATTTACTCATTTTTTCTTTCTTTATAAAATAGATTTTATAAAACCCATTGTTGGTTCTGTGGTGTTTTGGACATAAAAATTTGTGAGATAATTACAACCTTAAACATCTTTAAGTGAATTCATTTATCTTAAATAGGCTTGATGAGTTTGGGTACTTCATTTGTCTAACACACACATACACACACATCAAAAAATACAATAGTTGTCAAAGTTCTTACAAGATCCTTTAATTAAGATTCCTCACCCAGATAGATAAGAAGAAAGGGAATTGGAATACACATATACAGACACATGCTTAAATAAACGATTATACATGCACACATGCACACATACATATTTGTCATGATTTCTACCGTATATTCAAAATGCATGGGTCAAGAATAAGGGGTGGAGGTGGAAAGTAGCACCCTTTATTATTACACCTCTTCATCCACTATACACGTTTTTGTTTGCTCTTTGCTGGGCCCCTGGGCCCAGTGAGTTTGGAGGTCCTAGTGTTTAAGCGAGGAATGCTTCCACCAGGTAACACAGTTTTAGCTCCCATGAATTGGAAGCTAGAACTGCTCTCTTTCTATATAATATGAGGCTTTTTTTTTTTGCCACTGAACCAATAGGTAGAGAATAGTGTCATCGTTTTGGCAGGGGAAATAGATCCCAATTACCAGAGACAAATTGAATTGCTTTTCCATTCCATGGTGGGGGCAAGGAAGACAATTCTGGGATCCAGGGAATTTGCTGGAGGAACTTTTGATACTTCCTTTCCCAATAGTCTTGGCTAATAGAAAATATGATAACCTATTAAAGACTGCTGACTCACCTCCCACAGGAATGAAGTTTGTGGAGTAGAAGGAAGTCTAATTATAAACTTAGGTCTTAGGAACCAGGTACAGAAAGAACAACTGAAGCAACTATGATTTATGTCACTTACCTATTGCTTGTTTTTTCACTTTTTCTTTTTACTTTCTATGAAGAACCACCATTTTGGCTAGCATATAAGGTTTGGGATGGGAGTGTGACTTGAGTTGACATCACCCTGTTTTACAGGGAAGTCCAATAGGACTTCAGATATTCCCTGTGTTGGGGATACATTTCACCTGAACAAAGGGCAAGAAGGATGCTGATAGGGAAAAGGGGTTGAATTTGGTATGTAATTTCACTCTCACCTCAAGACCCACTTTCTAACCTTTTTCTGCACCAGGCAACCAAGTTATAACACTTAAGTGCATGGTGTTTTTTACTCTCCATCTTCTGGTTGGGTTTAGACAATAGGGTGCCAAGGCTGTAGGTCAGCAGGAGGGAGAAGAATGAGATCTAAGCATTTACTTTTCTGGCTCAAGTTGCCACTGACTGGCTTCTTTGACTAAAGTTCAATATTTTACTCAAAATAGCCTCCTCTGCATGATCCCCTCTAAGCCTGTGGGTCATTGCCTTTATTCTGGATTAGTTCTCTAGCACCTTCTGTTTTTTGTAGAGCCTACACACGTTTGTAAGCCCTTCTCAAATTATCCTAACTTGCCTGATCATCTGCTTTTAGTTAGGAACTGCACTGACATAATCCCTTTTATAACTCCTGTTAGTAAAAAAAAGAACCTAGGCCATGAATAAGAGTTTGAGGTGGAGAAGAGGTTATGAACTGTGGCTTGGGCTTTTAGAAGGAGAGGAAGAGTTAGGGATTAAGAATATAGGGAATCATTGTAAATCTCTTTTCTTTTCTTCCAAATATATTTTCCCATTTGGTAGGTTGGCTTTTCTTTCTTCCTTTTTTTTTATTATACACTTAAAAAATTGAGATATAATTAACATGTGATATTAGTTTCAGGTATACTTCATAATGGTTCAATCTTTGTATATATTGTGAAATAATCACCACAATAAATCTAGTTAACATCCATCAACACATTTAGTTGCAGTTGTCTTTTCCTGTGATGGGACTTTCAAGATCTACTCACTTAGCAACTTTCAAATACACAAAAAGTACTGTTAACTATAGTCACCATGCTACACATTCCACCTCCAGGACTTAGTTATTGGATAGCTGGAATCTCTTCTTGTATAGCTGGCCCATTCTATGGCTGTCTTGTCAAAATAGTGTCAATTCGTTCTTCTTCAAATTTTTATAGTTCCTGATTTAGCCTGAAATCAGGACCACCTACATAATTTATGGGGCTCTGTGAAAAATGAAAATGCAGAGATACTTGTTAAACAATTCTTAATCCTTACAAGAGGGCAATAGCAGAGTCATAAACCAAACACAGGGCCCCTCTGAGGGCCAAGCTTCTGGACACCTGCAGTTTGCATGCCTGTGGAATTGGCTCTACCTGAAATCCCAGGATATAGGGAAGAGAAGCCACCAATTTTAAATAATATAAGCAAGTCCAAGTTACCAAGATGAAAAGTCTTAAGTAAAACACATATTTTGCCATGATGCCTTAAGACAGAGAGAGCTGCTATTGTCCAAACTTTTTATTCCTTTCTGGAGCTCTTTATAAGAAGGTAGAGGCATTAGGAAGGGATGAAATAAACTCAGAGATTGGGGCCTTTGAGTCATTAAGGCAGTGATTCTCAGGGCTGGCTGCTAATTAGAATGTCCTGGGAAGCTTTAAACAAAACCCAATTACATCAGAAGGGGTGCTGTGAGGTGCTCCTCACCTCAGTGCACCTCACTGCACCCCTTCTGACTTAATTTGTCTGTCCTGGGACCAATGTAGCTTTAACAGCTTTCAAGGTGATACTCATTTGTAGACTGGTCTGTGAACTATTCCTGTAATTCTTTTTTCCTTCGCAGTTGGAAATTGTTGGAGTTTTAGTCACTTCTAAAGAGAAATTGACGTCTTGCTTTTGCATTCTAAGGAAAAAGGTAAGGAACAAAATTAATGTAGGATTTTAATAAAGCAAGGAGTTCTCCAGAGGATTAGGGAAATATAATTGAAGGTGGAAAGATGTGGCCTCTGTTTGAGCCTGGTCTTGACTTTTCTTTAAGTTTAGCTTCAAATGGTGTTTTCATATCAAATTACCATTTGGGTATAAATAAGTGCTCCATTAATAGACATAATGATATTTTAATTATATATATTTTTCCTAGGTAAAGCATTTCTTTGGGATTTGTTTATCCCAGTGATTTTCAAAATGTGGTGCAGAGATTCTTTCAAGGGTTCTTTGAGTCAAAACTGTTTTCATGGGATTTCTAAGATGTCTTTTCCACTCTCATTCATTCACGTGTGTGCAATGAGTTGATACAACAGGTTGAGTACAGAAGCAGATAGAGCATCTAGTTGTTTTCTGTTAAGTTAGACGTTAAAGGATTTGCAAAAATTTAAAACAATGTAAATATTTTTAAGTAAAATGTTATTTATGTTACACATATAGTTTTACCATTATTTAAAAAAATAAAAAACTTTAATAAAATCAGCTATAATTTCTAATTATACTAAATAACCTATATAAAAGTTCCTTGAGTCCTTCAATAATTTTTTCACAATCGCTTATTTTTGCCTGTTATTTTAATTTTTTTTCCATCAAGATAAGTGCACTCCTTAATCCCCTACACCTGTGTCACCCATCATCCTTCCACCCCCTCCCCTCGGGTAACCATCAGTGGGTTCTCTATAGTTAAGGGTCTGTTTCTTGGTTTGTCTCTCTCTTTTTACCCCCTTTGTTCATTTTTTTTCCTTAAATTCCACATATGAGTGAAATCATATGGTATTTGTCTTTCTCTGACTGACTTATTTTGCTTAGCATTATACCCTCTAGCTCCAACCATGTCATTGCAAATGGCAAGATTTCATCCTTTTTGATGGCTGAATAATATTCCATTGTATAAATATACCACATCTTCTTTATCCATTCATCTATCTAGTTCTTCATTGATTTTTAAGAGTGTAAGGAGACCCTGAGACCAAGAAGTTGGAGAACGCCTGGTGTTACACCATGCCAGTTTTTCATATTAGGCATCTATGTTTCACTTGAAAAGAACATTTTAACTTGCTTTTGGCCCCACATATGAAACCCTCTACCATCTGTGAACACAGGCTTATGAGCCTATAAGATAATAAATATTGGCTAAATCTTTAATTTATTCATTCATTTAACACATTTTTTATTGAGTTTCTACTATAAGCCAGATACTATGCTAGTTCCTGGGAATACAGCAGAGATGAAAACAGAGGTCTTTGTCAGGTTTGCAGGTAGTCTTTCCTAGACCATAGCTTTCCTCTTCATTCTTTTAACAGTATCTCTCACAGATCAAAGTTTTTATTTCTGAAGAATTCTAATTTATTAATTTTCTCTTTATGGATCGTGCTTTTAGTTTGTATTTAAGAACACTTTCCTAACCCAATGTCATGATCTTTTTTGTTTTTTGTTTTTTGTTTTTGTTTTTTCCTAAAGCTTTACAGTTTTATGTTTTGCATTTAGATTTAGGATTCATTTGAGTTAATTTTTATGTAAAGACATGCAGATGTCCAATTATTCCAGCATTGTTTGTTGAAAAGATTGTTCTTTCTTTGCTGAATTGACTTTCCACGGTTGAGAAAAATCAATTGACTGTATTTGTGTGGGTTTATTTCTGGGTTCTCTAGTCAGTCCCATTTATTTATCTATGCATCTATCCTTTCACCAATACAATACTGTTTTGAGTTCTGTAGCTTTACAGTAAACAATGGAATCAAGTTGTATAATCCTTTTTTTTCTTCATTTTCAAAATTGTTTTGGCTTTGAACTCTTTTGCTTTTACACGTTAATTGTAGAATCAGCTTGTCCGTACCTACAAAAAATCTTGCTGAGGTTTTGACTGGCAAATCATTAAGTCTATAGATCAATTGGGGGATAATTGCTATCTTAACAATATTGAGTCTTCCAACGCACGAATATGGAACATTCTCCTCTAATGTAGGTCTTTGACTTTTTTTATCAGTGTTTTATAGTTTTTAGCATATAGATCTCACACATGTTTAAACTGGCAACTATGTATCTCATTTTTGTAGTTGTTGTAAATTGTACTTTAAAAAATTTCTTTTTCAAATTGTTCATTGATGGCATATAGACATATGATTGATTTTTGTAAATTGATTTTTTATACTGTGAAAATTCAATTATAAGCTTTTTTGTAGCAAGCATGTCATTTGTAAATAGAGACAATTTTATTTCTTTCTTTTCAATCTATATTGTTTTTATTTTTTTTATTTCTGAATGCTATTTTTTGGTGGATATTGAATTCTGGGTTAACAGTTCTTTCCTCCCAGAGCCTTAAAACTGTTGTTCCAGGGGCACCTGGGTGGCTCAGTCAGGTTAAGCTTAGACTCTTGATTTTGGCTCAGGTCATGATCTCAGGGTTGTGAGACTGAGCCCCGTGTCAGGCTCCTTGCTCAGTGCAGAGTTACTTGAGATTTTCTCTCTCTCTTTCTCCCTCAGCCCCTCCCTCCATTCTCTTTCTCTCTCTCTAAGAATAAATAATTAAAATCTTAAAAAAGTAAATACTGGTGTTCCATGTTGTGGGAGACAGAAATATAGACCCTCAAAGATGTTCATGTTCTAATGCCTGGAACCTGGGGATAGCTTGCCTTACTTAGATTTTGCAACATAGTTGTAATTAAGTTAAGGACTTTGACATGGAGAGAAAATCCAGGATTTTTTGGGGGCAGGGCTCCGTTTAAGCCTTTAAAAGCAGAGAACCTTTTCAGCTGTTGTCAGAGACGTGCAGTATTGCTGGGTTTGAAAATGGTGGAAAAGTGTCACGAAAACAAAGAACATGAGCAGTTTCTAGAAGCTGGAAAGGTAAAGAACCAGATTCTGTCCTTGAGCCTCGAGAAAGGAATGCAGCCTTACAGATGCTTTGATTTTAGTCTCGTGAGACCCACATTAGACTTCTATTTACAAAACTCTAAGGTAAGAAATTTATGTTTTTTAAAGCCACTGAATTTATGGTAATTTGTTACAGCAGCAGTAGAAAAGGAACACAAAGGAACACAACTGTTCTCTGGTTTCTATTCATGGTTTGTGTTGAGAAATCTTCAGTTATCTGAATTGCCCCTTTTTATGTAATGTGTTATTTTCTCCGTCTTCTGGTAGTTTTCATTTTTAGCAGTTTTGTTATGAGATGTTTGGCAAGGGTTTTCTTTGAGTTTTGCAGAACTACTTAAACCTATAAAATTATGTTTGTTGCTTGCTTTGAATTGAAGTATTTTAAGAAAAACTGGAAAATGTAATGGGGGTTAAATGGGTCAAAAAACTTTTTTTCCCCAAGATTGTTTACACTGTGCTGTGTCCCATGCACTTCCATATAAATTTTGGAATTGGTTTAGCAATATATGCAGTGAAGTCTGATGGAATATCGATAAGGATTGCGTTTAATCTGTAGACCAAACCAACATCCAGTATCCAACAATAGTAAGTCTTCTGATGTCTTCCCCTTTGTTGAGGTCTTTTCTAATTTCTTCCAGAGGTGTTTTGTAGTTTTCAGAGTGTGAGCTTTGTACTTTTGTTGTTTAATTTATTCTTTTGTATTCTTCTTGAGACTATTTAAATGGGACTTTTTAAAATTTCTATTTGTTTGCTTATTGTTACTGTATAGAAAAACAGTGGATTTAATATGTTGATTTTACATCCTGAAAACCTGCTGCTGAACTCCTTTATGCTAATAGGTTTTTTCTTTGTTTTAGCAGATTCCTTAGAATTTTCTATTAATGTGTATTACATGAGTTGATTTTTGGATGTTGAACCAGTTTTGCATTCCTGGGGTAAATCATATGTGGTCATGATGTATTAATTCTCTTGACATGTTGCTAGACTTATGATATTTTGTTAAGGACTTTTGCATCTATATTCAGCAAAGATGTGTAGTTTCTTTTCTTGTAATGTGTGAAGCCTGGAAGCAACCCCCCACTGAGCTAGAAGTTACCAGAAAATCTCTCTCCCTGGGGCTGAAAGGAGGAAAGCTGGAGATCCAGCCTAAATTAAGAAAACCTGGAGATCCAAAGGTTGCAGGTAAAAGCAGATCAGGTGTCCTCCTCAAAAAGTGGTTGGAGGAACTATTGGTAGTATATGGAGTACTCCAAGATTACTTCCAAACTTTGCTATCTTGCCGGGGAAGGGCTAAATTCTTGGTTCTAGGAGATGGGTAGGAATGTCTGGAGACTTCCCTGAGAAAGGAGGAAGTGGTTAACGATATTCAGGCCCACTTAATCCCATCTGTCTTCCACTGTGGGGACAGACACAGGCTTGCTTTAACACATCAAATGCTCCATGATCCACAGCAGAGTGATTAACCATCCTGATTAGCTCTGGACTGAAGAGGTTCCAAGGACATGGGATATTTGGTGTTAAAAAGTGGGAAAGGGCTAGACAAACTGGGACAAGTTGGTCAGCCTACTTCAAAGTCACCTACTTCTCCCAGTAAAAATATTCTCTCTTGACTTGCCTAGCTAGATGAGAAGACAAAAGCAGTGTTACTGGAATGACCCACACATAGAAATGCATGATCAATATGGAAATCTAGGGTTTCTCATATTGAGTTCTGTGAATTAGCATAACATGTTTTCACAATTCCCTGTGGAATTAGTATTGTTCTTTCAAATACAATAAAATTAAATGTAAGATTTTTTTTTTTTTTAAGAATCTGAGAATATCTACCTTAGAAGAGGATAGTGCCTAAAAATGTCAATGCTTGAAATTTTGGCTGTTGAACACCAAGCAGCACTGCTTCAGTTGTAAGGTTCTAAAAAGTAAAAGGCAAAATCAGTCTTAACAGTAAATACCAAGTGGAGGCCAAATGTCTTTCTTGCAGGTCGTTCCAACAAGGCTTTTCCAGTCCTTCCATTAAATAAGAGAGTTGTGAAAATTGAATTACAGCAAAGTAAAAGTAGTGAAGAATGTAGAACTCAAAATTTTGTGCTTGCCATAGGAGTTAGTAGCATAGTTGGGTTGCAACTCCTGGATTAGTTTCAGCAAAAAACATCATCAGTTATGTTAAATCGCTGTTGCTAATTGTTTTTATTCATTTAGTAACTTCCTGAGTTTTAACTTGGTTTTATTGTTGAATGAGAGCAATAGTTATAATTAGTCTATACTAATATTTTTCTGTATATGCAAGTAACATAATAAAGTCAACACCAAGAGTCTGCACACACATACACCCACACACACACACTGGTTTTCTTTTTTAACTGGCTATATAAGGTAATAGGTATAGTTTCTTAAATGCATCCTGATTTAATGCAGATGCATTACTATCAGCAAAACTTTTGGCTCTGTAGAGGAAGATAGAGAGGGTTAAATGGGAAGGGGGAGTGGAGGAAATTAAAGAGTCAATATATACTATGGTTAATTGCATATCTGATTTCCTGATATTTTTATTGTATTATTTAGAATCCACACACCTTTAAAAATCTCTAAAAATGTCTAAGTCATGACTCCCATGAATTTAGTGGTATGATTTCTAAGGAAATATAAGATAGGTGTAAGTCTTTTTGGGGGGTAATTTGGAAATCAGGCATGGGTTATATGAGAACTTCCTGAAAATATAATAGAATTGGTTGGAAAATAATCTATTAAAACATTTAGAACCATTATTTTCCAACCATCTGTGAGTAAGCTGCTATACCCATTTCCTAGAAGAGAAAGCAGAGGCACAGAAAGTGTAGTAATTTGCATGAGGTGGATCCTGAATTTAAACTCAGATTATCTTGTTTCAGAATGCATATTCTTAGACATTATGCAAAGAAATGTGATTAACAATAAAATCATCAATGATCTATGATAGAGAAGAAATTTGAGATTTTAGGCAAAGACTTGGGAATAAGTGGGAAACAATCAACAACTACCCATTATTTATGATTAATCTTTGGTGTTAACATGCTGAAGATAAAATACTATCATTTAAAGAGAAAGGGACTGAAAGAAAAAAAAAAAACAAATTGTAACTGAAGACTGCTTCATTTGGTTTCTCTGCGTAAGTAATCTCTGCACCCAACATGGGGACATTTGGTTTGTTTTATGTTAGTTGTATATTATATAGTGGGTGGTAAACTAGAACTTACTGGTGTCCTTAAGCATAAATTGGGGATAAAATAAAATACTTCCTTCTTGACTTAAGTCTCAACAAGTTAGATGGTAGTATCGTAAAATGTTTTGAATGTTGTGTATAACATAGGCTTATTTGTAAAAGTGAAGTCTAAGAAAATGCTGGTGTGTGGGAATACATTAAGTTCTATTGGGGTTGATTTTTCTAGGAGGAAATATTTTGCAAGTTTGTAGGCTTAGGTTACACAAGAACTAGAATTTTTGATCAAGGTCAAGTCATTGCTGCCATTAGGAAGGATTCTGTTACCAGGAATGATTGAGGAAAAGTGACCTGCAAAAATCTGTTCCTAATAACTTGGAACATCTTACTATCTTAAAGTCCCTAAACTCTACAGGAATGATCAATATAATGTCTCAAAGTAGTTTCCAAGGAGTATATTTTGTTTGGGATTTATGTAGATCAAAGAAATATTTCTTTAGTGAACAGCATAAAAGGAGCCTTCTGTTTTTGTTTTTAAGGCAAAGCATAAGAAATGTAAATGGGCCATTTAAATGAGACAGTCCAGAGTGGAGCTCACTTTAGATGCAACTGGATATAAAGACTTAGTCATCAAGATTGTATTTTTTTTTTTTAAGATTTTATTTATTTGCGAGAAAGAGAATGAGAGGCAGAGAGCATGAGAGGGAGGAGGGTCAGAGGGAGAAGCAGACTCCCTGCTGAGCAGGGAGCCCGATGCGGGACTCGATCCAGGGACTCCAGGATCATGACCTGAGCTGAAGGCAGTCGCTTAACCAACTGAGCCACCCAGGCGCCCCAAGATTGTATTTTTTAATTTTGTAAGCTCTTCATCCTGATTGGTTGGTTTTATGCTCAGACAGGCTTTTTCTTTTTCTTTTTTAAATGTAATTTTATTATGTTTTGTTAGTCACCATACATTACATCATTAGTTTTTGATGTAGTGTTCCATGACTCATTGTTTGCATATAACACCCAGTGCTCCATGCAGAACGTGCCCTCTTTTTTTTTTTTAAAGATTTTATTTATTTGAGAGAGAGAGAATGAGAGCGAGCACATGAGAGTGGGGAGGGTCAGAGGGAGAAGCAGACTCCCTGCCGAGCAGGGAGCCCGATGCGGGACTCGATCCTGGGACTCCAGGATCATGACCTGAGCCGAAGGCAGCCGCTTAACCAACTGAGCCACCCAGGTGCCCCAAGAACATGCCCTCTTTAATACCCATCACCAGGCTAACCCATCCCCCCACCCCCCTCCCCTCTAGAACCCTCAGTTTGTTTCTCAGAGTCCATAGTCTCTCATGGTTCATCTCCCCCTCCGATTCCCCCCCTTCATTTTTCCCTTCCTACTATCTTCTTCTTTTCTTTTCTTTTCTTTTTCTTTTTTTTTTTTTAACATATAATGTATTATTTGTTTCAGAGGTACAGGTCCATGATTCATCAGTCAGACAGGCTTTTTCAATGTAAATCAAAGATAGGTGCCATCAGTTCAAGATTAATATTATCTTTATAGCTGGTGATATCAGAGAAACAACAAGTCTTCTTAGATAGCATCAAGAAAGTCCTACATATAATTTTTGACTGTTCTGGCTTGATTCCTGTCACTATCTCAGACTGAATTACTGTGGTCTGTAATGGAGAGATCTGATTGGCCAGCGTGGGTCATGTGCCTACGCTTGTGATGAAAATAGAGCCATATGATTAAAAATATCATATGAGGGGATGGCCACCTGATTGAGATCTGGTGAGACGCTTGACAAATCTTGGGTTATCTTATGAATCCTCTTTTTTTGGGCAGACTTACCAGGAAACCATATCTTTTTCTGATATGCTAAATTGGTAGAATGTAAGCATGGAGAGCCAGGGGCCATCTTGTTTCCATATAGATGCAGTCTATCTATAAAGCTATGGTCATCTTTAATGCTCTTTAGTGAATATTATTAAACACACAGTAGGTTTGTATTTCCAGGCTTCTTTGTGGTATCATGGGACTTTGTGGCATCGTGTGACTTTATCTGCACAGTAAATCACAAGAGAAAATCATGTATCACTTCTGGGTGGAGGATTTACTTACTGATGTGAGTCCCTCCAGAGTGTTTTCCCTTTAGCACAGCACTTGACCACATTTGAAATGGTGCTTGTTTCCATTAAGTCTGAATTATTCCCGAGTTATTACTGTGATCAGGGTCTCCCTGTTGGATCCCAATGGGTATATAAGTAAATAATCTTCAGTTATAAGTCAGATTTTGGGGTTGTCACTGCATCATCATCTAATTCATCCTGATGAACCTAAAAGTATGTAAATTCTTTATCAGCTAAACATTTGTTCATTCTTAGAACTATTGTATGGGTCAAGTACTGAGGCAAATACTGGTAATATTTATTTGTGTTCTTATCAACCCTAATTTTCGTGTTACATATACATAGAAGGTTTGGTGATCAACTGTTCTATGTATTCCTAAAACATTTGTCATTGACTCCACTTAGCCTTTTATAAAACTAAGTACAATTTATCAGAAGACAGTAATTTTTACCCCCTGCATACAGCTTCAGTATCTAAACAGTCTTCCTTCCAAACTTGCGTTTGGCTTAAAGTATGAATGAAAAGATTATGTGCTTTAGTGAGCAATTGCTAAATGAGCAGTACCTCGGAGACCAAGATGTACAATCTTCCAAGCTCTTTTCTTATGTTGAAATCATAAGTTATATTGATTTTTAAGCTGTATATATTTCCTTTCTTCAGGGATTCTTTCCCCTTGCAGCAGCACAATGTCAAGGAAACAGTAAGTTTCTGTTGCTTATTAACCAAAAGCATAAGAAAACAAATTGCCCTAATGAAATATTTAAGAAAATACTAGGGTAATATATAACTTTACGTTCATTTTTCTGCAACTGGAAGTTTCAGCAGAGAAATTAAGGTATAACATAAAATTTCTAATGTGAATTAGAAAATCAAGATGCAAATATTCAAAGGAAAGAAATGAAGTAGTTAAATAGCTGTAAGGTAAGTTCACCCAAAAAGTGTGCTAGAAGAATTGGATTGTTGGAGATCTTTTAGGATTTGGTGAAAGGCTTGCTTAGGTGTAAGGTGTGTGGTGATTCTTGGCCTTGACCTTAGCAAGGGGTTGGGAGCATGATAGTGGAAGGTACTTCATCAGGACTATGGAGATTTTGATAGGATATTCCTGCGTTACAGGCATAGAGAGCTAGGGGATGGTAACTAGCTGCTTGCTAGTGGAGTTGCTGTGCCTGGGTTTGGATTGGTGTGTGCTTCTAGAGTTTCTCTGGGCAAAGGGTGAATGAATTTTACCTGTGGATCAGAGGATGGCCACATGGGAGAATCAGCCTGGAAGGGTTTTGAAATCCAGCCAGAAAGGTCTCTTAGAAGTTCTATGGACTCCCTAAAGAGAGTATGTGTGGTGCACAGCTAAAAATCAATGGGCTAAGTGGGAGCAGTGGGGAAAATTGATCTTTTGGATCTTGGGAAAGAAAAAAACAAAGTGTTCTGATTTGGGAAATCTCTGAAGAAGGCAAAACATCACTTAAGAGCAAAGGAATTTAACATCTGCCAGGCTCACGATGTGAAGCTAGCTTAAAATGTGGCCAGTTGAGTAAGAACTTTGGTATTTCTCTTTCCTTTCCCACTGCTTGTACCTTCATGGTTTCAGGATCAGTGACTGGAATTTTTCCTGCAGAAATCCACCTCTAGAAGGGTTAGCTCAGGGAGACATTACAAACTGCAGGTAGATTATGATAAGTGGTTGGACATTTTTAGCTGTAGAAGAAAGATAATGCTTGGGACTCAAAGTGACCTATGTTCATACCTTCTGTAGGAGCAAGCAGCGCTGAATTACTCCATCAGCAGGTTTAAAGAGATGGTAGAGTAGCTCCTATGAGCACACACCCATGGGCCATGTTTGTTCAACCTACTGATTATGTTCATAAAGGCTTACATTTGAATAGAGAACACAGCCTCTCTAGTCTCCAAATGATACTTTTCTTTTTTTTTTTTTTAAAGATTTTATTTATTTATTTGACAGAGAGAGACACAGCGAGAGAGGGAACACAAGCAGGGGGAGTGGGAGAGGGAGAAGCAGGCTTCCCGTGGAGCAGGGAGCCCGATGCGGGGCTCGATCCCAGGACCCTGTGATCATGACCTGAGCCGAAGGCAGATGCTTAACGACTGAGCCACCCAGGTGCCCCTCCAAATGATACTTTTCATTTCTTTGTAAAAAAAAATTAGTGCAACTTAGAATCATATTTAAAATTAATGCATTTATTTAATGATTTTTTCTTTCAAAAAATGTTTCCATAATATCAATAATACATCTTAAAATTGCTTCTGTTCTAGCACTTAGGAACTAACATGATTTAAAAAAAGACTAATTTTGCACTATAGTTTACATAATTTTATATTAAATGTTGGAGGAAGTCACTGGGGGCTAAAATGGTCATTCAAATACATGCAGTTCCAATCTAAAGAAACTATTGTTTAAAAAGCTAGGACTTCGATCTTGGATTTTCCACATACTATTAACTATAGCATTTTTTTGGAAAGGTGAAATCATTAAGAATCCTGATTTCAAGAAAAATGGCTGAGCAGGTAACTTAAAACAGTAAGTTGTGTGTGAATTGCAGTATTATGATCTGAAATATTACCTAGCTTTTAAATACCTCAAGACTCATTTTATTCTGTTTAAATATGAGATGAAGGATATTTTGGCTTGTTTTACATGAGAAAAAAATATGTTGATATCTAGGTTATTTATTTTAAACCATATAAGTAGCCTAGGAGAGTCTTGAGTTCAAATGCTAATCTCTCAAGTTCCAGTCCTGTGTGTGTGTTTTCTGCTTTGAGATGAGCATAAACGAGATGCATCAGAAAAACAGAAAATCATTATTGGGAAAAAAACTTAAATCCACACTGATTACCCATATCCATTGTAAGATAAATTTCATTTCTAACTATTCAAAAATATTAAGAATCTAGAGCATAGAATTACTTTAGGCTATAAGATATAAATAACTCAACAGATGAATTACCACATTTGTTGAATCCTGCTATTGTCAAGGAAATCTTTGGGATAGAGAAGAATACACAAAGTTTAAGACCCAATTTCTACTCTCAAGGAAATGAAAGTTTTATCTCAAGAGCCTTATTTGTGGAAAACCAACATGCACATGGGACATGCTAAGAGCCCAAGGAGAGGCACAGATGGTAAATGCTGAGGATTCTACCCCCTTCTCACAGGTTCAAACACTATCCAGAATGGGAGGATTCCTAAGTTACTATTTTTAGCCTTGAGTTCATTTTCATGTTTTGCCTGTTTTCAACTATTTGTTAGAACTTTCATCTGACCTCTTCAACCTTTCATCTGACCTCTTCATTTATCTTTGTGATGTCATTGCAATTCTCATAGTTGCCAAAACTATGAATCTCAAAGTTGTCTTAGAATGCTTGTTTGACTAATTACCCCACTGGACTATCACAAAGACCTGATGGTTCTTGATCCAATATACCTTTAAAAGCCAGTGCTTTATTTTGTTTCAATGTGGGTTCAGGCTCCCATCAACTTGTGTCTTGGTTATAGCAATAACCTTTTTTTTCTGTTTTCTAAATTTATATGTTTAGTATGACTTGCCTTTCAGTTCTCTTACAGTATCATTGAAGAGCAGAGTTTTTAATGTTACATTGATAAATTGGACTTCTTTTATGTTTCTTGCTTTGTGTGTTATATCTAAGAAATACTTGCTTAACTTCATGTCATGAAGACTTTCTCCTGTTTGGCTCCTGTTGTTTTCTTTTTTCCAGATGTTTTATAGTTTTACTTTATACACTTAGGTTTACAATCTATTTCTTGTTAACTCTTGCATATATCTGAGGGAAGGTCAAAGTTAATTTTTAAATATTTTAATTGACGTATGACATTAGATTGGTTTCAGGTATACAACATATTGATTTGGTATATGTATACATTGTGAAATCATTACTACAGTAAGTCTAGTTAACTTCTATCCCCACACATAGTTACCAATTTCTTACGATGAGAACTTTTAAGATTACTCTTTTAACCACTTTCAAATATGTGGTACAGTTATTATTAACTGTAGTCACCATGCTGTATATTATAGCCCCATTGCTTATTTTATAACTGGAAGTTTGTACCCTTTGACCACTTTACCCATTCATCCATCCCTCAACCCCTTACTCTGGCAACCACCAATCTGTTCTCTGAATCTGTGGATTTGGGCTTTTTTGTTTTGTTTTTGTTCTTGTTCCTAAATTCCACATATAAGTGAGTTCATATGGTAATTATCTTTCTGTCTCACTTATTTTATTTAGCATAATGCCTTTAAGATCCATCGTGTTGTCCAAAAGCAGTATTTACATTTTTTTCTGGATGAATAATACTATATTGTGTTACTTCATCTTCTTTATCCATTCATCCATTGATGAACACTTAGGTTATTTACATATCCTGGCTATTGTAAATAAGGCTGCAATGAACATGGGATGCAGATACCCTCTTGAATTCCTGTTTTTTTTTTTTTTTTCCCCTTCAGATAAATGCTCAGAAGTAGAATTGCTGGATCGTATGGTAGTTCTATTTTTAATTTTTTGAGTTTTCTCCCTAATGTTTTCCATAGTGAGTGCATCAGTTTACTTTCCCACCAACAATGCACAAGGGTTCCTTTTTCTCCACATCCTTACCAACACTTATTTTTTCACTTTTGGATAATAGCCATTCTGACAGGTGAAGTGATACCTCATTGTGGTTTTGATTTGCATTTCCCTGATTAGTGATGTTGAATATCTTTTCACGTGCCTGTTGACCGTATGTATATCATTTTAGGAAAAATGTGTATTCAGGGCCTTTGCCAATTTTTAAATTAGATTGTTTGGGGTTTTTTTTTTGCTATTGAGTTGTATGAGTCCTTTATATATTTGAGATATTAACCCTATCAGATATGGTTTACAAATACTGTTCCCATAGGTTGCATTTTTTATTTATGTATTTATTTATTTATTTGAGAGAGAGAGAGAGAGAGAGAAACAGCATGAGAGGGGATAGGGTCAGAGGGAGAAGCAGGCTCCCCACTGAGCCGGGAGCCCGATGTGGGACTCAATCCCAGGACTCCGGGATCTTGACCCGAGCCGAAGGCAGTCGCTTAACCAGCTGAGCCATCCAGGCACCCCCCATAGGTTGCATTTTTCATTTTGCTGATGGTTTCCTTTGCTATGCAGATATTAGCCTCTTAATTGGTTCTTTACCCCTGTTTCATTCCTGCCCATTTCTTTTTACTCTGCTGTAAGAATTATCCTTTTGTAACACAGAATTTCTCAATTGTGCCTTTACATAAAAATGTTCTTAATTATTTTCAAAGTTTGACCATTGCAAGCTATTGAGATACAACTTTGTTTCCTTTCACCCTTCAAGTTCATCATACTGTAAACACCTTATTAACAGTAGATTCCAGTTAGAGAAGCTCCCTGCTTCATTCAAATATTCAGTAATTCAGTAATTCACACATATCAATTGAGCAGCCACTATATTCTCAATAGAGAATTTAGGTTTTAAGGATAAAGCAAGGCACAACACAAAGTCCCTATCTCAGAAGTTTACCTTCTGACAGGGAGAACCAGACTAATCTAAAGTGATTCTATGTCATAAGGTACACACATATGTGCTTGTTTTCATATCTGTATATATAAACTCAGATAACAAATGTTACAGAGAAAAATAAAGAGGTAGGTCTGGGGACTAGGCCTCAATGTTGAAATGACATTTGAGACAAGAACTGAAGAGAGTGAATGAGTCAAATGGTATAGAGGAGAGGAACATTCTGAGCACAAGGAAGAGCAAGTATAGAAGTACAGAAAACTGATTACTTTTTCTGTTGTGTCCAGCCTGTGAATAAGCCCATGGAATTATTTTTGGTGGCATATTTCTTTATCTCCATTTCCTACTTTTTATAATTCTTCCGGTTGAAATTCTACATGTATTCATGCACATTGATCATCTTCTCCACTATATCCTTCAACAAATTTATCTTGGACCAGTTTTAGGTCTGCTTTTATTGATAGTGGGGTCCACAGCCAAGACAGGAGACTATCTTGCTTCTTTACATGTCTCATAATTTTTTTGGTATGCTATCTGTGTAAAGTACAGTGGAGAATGAAATATTACCACCATAAAAGGGCATACCTCTTCTTTGTCAGATATCTGACATGCTGAGTTAATCTAATATATAAATGACTTGAGTTTGAACTTTGAAGTTTTGGTTAAACTCACCATTACTCTCAGTTCTGAGGCTAAAATCAGGACTGTCTCTTCAGCAGGTTGTGGAATCTGAGCACCTGTGGAAACTTAAAAATTCCCTTATGCTTTATATCCAGACTGGTAGTTTTATTGGGAACTGGTTCATTTCTTTTGCTCTTCAGTCCTGCCTCCAACTTTTGTATCTTAGACACTATCTCTTTGCCCTGATGCTCTGCCCTATACCTTCAGAGGGATGCACAATTCTTCGGATAAATGTCTTTTAGCTCTCCTGCCTCAACTCCAGCATTTTGCTACTGTTGCCTGACTCTTGTGAAACTCTGTTGTGCTCAGAGATTTGTCTTGGCTCTTCTGCCTTGTTAAACCTTCAGCAGGCCTTCTTTTACTTTGCATTTGGAGACAGCATCATACAACTCAGGGAGATCTCAGAAATTCTGCTCTAGACTTTGACATACCACCCCTGTGTACTTGGTGAAGAGCCAAGGTAAGAAGCTGAAGAGATTTGTTCTGTTGCAAGACTTTGAGCATGCTAGTCTGTCATGCTTGTCCATGCACAGCCATTAAAAGTGCCATTGGTTTCTTCTTAGTCCTGTGGTGAATTCCTTCTCCCACTGCTCCTCCAGGGATAAAAGCAAATGTGGCTGTCTTCTCTCTTCTCTCTTCCTAAGGGATCTTTACTTCCTTAAATTGAGTTACCTTTTGATTCTTTGCATCCTCAGTTCTTCAGAACTATGATTTTGTAGCTTTTCAGATTTGTTCTTATTGTCAGGATAAGCAGGGAGGTTTCTTGTGGTTCTTTATATTCCAGTTGGAAGTGGAAGTCTTACATCCAAATAGGAGACCTAACTGGTAGAAGAAAGCTTAGGTGAGTTTGTATTTTAGGCAAAAGGAAGCTAGATAAATGATTTTTTTAATTCAACAAATAGTTCTACCTCTCCTTAGTATGTGTCAGGAACTGTTGTGGGTATTGGGAATAGAGGGATGAGCAAGATAAATTCCCTGTCCCCATGGAACCTACATATTTTAGGGGATATGAATCAAAGGAAATATGTTCAAACATGTAGTTTTAGATAATAGCAAATATAGTTCGCTAGATATATTAGCCAGATATATTAGACCCAGTTTATGCACTATCTTGGATTTGCCTGGCCTTACCTACCTATATATTCACCCTGGGTGTTGACTTTGGATGGATTGGACCTAGCAATTGGTTATATCATTTCTGCAGCCATAAAGCTACCCCAGCCACCACAGTGTAAGGAGGCCCCATCCGTGGTGCCAACCAGAAAAGAGAGTCCCCTATCCATTCCCTACCTGGAATAGATGCTTGACATCTATGGCTTGTTCAGTGGCTTCCTGGAAGAGTCACTTTATATAACCCGGAAATAAGAAGTTAAAACCTTGAAGGTCCTCACATCATTAGAATGGCTCTTTTGAAAAAAATAAAATATAAAAACAGAAAAGTGTTGGCAAGGATGTTGAGAAAACTGGAAACCTTGTGCATGATTGGTGAGAATGTAAAATGGTGTAGTCATTGTGGAAAATAGTATGGCAGTTCATTAAATAAAAATAGATTTAACATATGATTCAACTGTTCAACTTCGTGTGTACATCCAAAAGAATTCAAAGGAGGGTCTTGAAAGAGGAGTTTGTATACACATATGCATAGAAGCATTATTCACAATAGCCAAGATGCGGAAGCAAACCAAGGGTTCATTGACAGATGAATGGATAAACAAAATGTGGTATATACATACAATGGAATATTACTCCATTTTAACAAGGAATGAAATTCTGTCACAAGCTAAAACATGGTTGAACCTTGAGGACATTATGCTAAGTGAAATCAGCTAGTCACAGAAAGATATGTATTTATCTGAGGTACCTGCAATTGTCAAATTCATAGAGACAGAAAGTAGAGTGGTTGTTGCCAGGAGATGGAGGACGGAGGAATGGGGATTTGTTGCTTATAGGGTATAGAGTTTCAGTTTTGCAAGAAGATAAGTGTTCTGGAGATTGGTTGCACAGTAATGTGAATACTTAGCATGAAACTGTACATTTAAAAATGGCCAAGGTGGTAACTTTTATGTATATTTCACCACAATTAAAAAAAACTCCACAACCTTAGGAGGTAGACTTCAAATAATCACAGACAGAAGATTGAAAGGAGCTAGAAGATAAATTGCATACTTTCTCTCCCTTCCAGTGATAGTTTGGAGACTCTATAACTTCACATAGCCCTTCTGGAGAATGTGAGAACAAGTAACCAGCTGTTTTGTTTTGTATTTTTTGTTTTGTATTGTTTGAGAAACTGGCCAGTGGAATAATACACTCCCCTGGCATATGCTATCTCTTACTCACGATCTCACTTCTCTTTTATGCTCACTCTTTTTTCCTTAGAATTGCAACCTCCCCCACCCTCAACTTGACAAATTTTTGCATTTGACTGTTAAACCTTATTTCCTAGGGAACCCATTCTCAGGCATGTGGGTTTGTACTACTGTAGATATTTGTTCAGGGCAACATTTTAGGAGACATCCTGTGTGAGCTGAAGCTTGGATAGGAAGTTGAATAGAGAGATTTTCGAGAAGTGCATTCCAGATCAATAGCAAGTGCAAGGCGCTAAGGTGGGAGCAAGCTTGGCACTTTTGAGGATTTTCAAGAAGGATAATATAATTGACATGACATACAAAATAAAGTAAGTGCTGGGAGATGAGATGAGACGAGAAAGGAAATCATATCCCCAGTCACTTGGGGCCTTACATGCATGGTAGATTCTAAATGTTATTTTAAATAATGGGGAGCCAGTGGAGGGAGGGTTCTGTCACCTGAGCTACAGTTATAAAAAGATCTTTCTGGCTAAAATTAAAACAAAATGAATAGTAGCACATGTTGGTAAGGATGTGGTGAAATTGTAGACTTCTTTTTAGATCATGCAAAGAATTGTAGACTCCTTGGTAGATTGTTGGTGGGAATGTAAAATGACGCAGCTGCTATATAAAGAATAGTTGGGTAGTTTCTCAAAGTTTAAATCCTAAGACCTAGCAATTCCACTCCTACGTGTATACCCCACCCCCACCCAAAATTGAAAACACAAAATCAAACTTACAAAACTCTTGCGCACATGTTTGGAGCAGAATTATTCATAATTGACAACTGCAGAAACAACCCAAATGTCCATCAACTGAAGAATGGATAAACAAAATGTAGTATATACATACAATGGAATATTACTTAGCCATAAGAAACCCTGAGGGGCGCCTGGGTGGCTCGGTCGTTAAGCGTCTGCCTTCGGCTCAGGTCATGGTCCCAGGGTCCTGGGATCGAGCCCCGCATCGGGCTCCCTGCTCAGCGGGAAGCCTGCTTCTCCCTCTCCCACTCCCCCTGCTTGTGTTCCCTCTCTTGCTGTGTCTCTCTCTGTCAAATAAATGAATAAAATCTTAAAAAAAAAAAAAAAAAGAAACCCTGATACATGCTAGGTGTATGAACCTTGAAAACTTCTCTAAGTGAAAGAAACCAGGTACAAAAGGTAACCTATTTTATATAGGAGTTTATATTTTATATATTATATAGAGTTTATAGTTTATATTTTATATAGGAGTTTATATTTATATTTTATACAGGGTTTATAAAAGGCCTTATCAGAATAGTAAATCCATACAGACTGAAAGCAGGTTAGTGGTGGTCTGGTACTTGGGGTGGGGGGTATGGAGAATGCAGACTGGCCATCAGTGAGTACAGAATTTTTTTGGGGGCTAAGAAAAATGTTTTGTTGGAGTTGATGGTTGTACAACATATGAATGTACTAAATGTCACTAAAATTCAAATGTACTAAATGTTAAAGTGGTTAACTCTAGGTTGTGTGAATTTCACCTCAATTAAAAGAAAAGGCTCTTTCTGGCTTGTCTGGAGAGAGAAGACTGAAGCAAGGAACCCAGTAGATGATTGCACTAGTCTGGGTAAGAGGTAAGGGTAGCTTGGGCTATGGTGGTGGAAATGGGAAATCTCATTTCTTGGGGATGAAATGAATGTGGAAGAGGAGGTTTGAAGAGCCAGATGGAAGCCAGTGCAATGGATCATTTGTAAATGGGAGTCTAAGAACATTGTATACCCAGTCAGCAACTTCCATTTCTGTGGGCCCTGGTATATCTCATGGGATTAATGACCACATGGTTGGTCAGAACCTTGAATGACCTAAAAAAAAGCAACTTGGTTTCTTCTTTGCTCTGACAGTTGCCTATTTTGTTATTGGTGGTTTCCCATCAGTGTTACTGTTAGTAGAAGAGGAAACAGAGGGTGTATCTTAGTAGTGTTGCTTCTCCTGCTCTTTTTGGATATAAGGAGACCATGGCTTAATCATTAGAGGTTTTATTGCTGCCTGCAATGAGTAAAACCTTTTTTTACTTTTTTTTTTTTTTAAAGATTTCATTTATTTGACAGAGAGCCAGCAAAAGAGGGAACACAAACAGGGGGAGTGGAGAGGGAGAAGCAGGCTTCCCGCTGAGCGGAGAGCATGATGTGGGGCTCAATCCCTGGATCCTGGGATCATGACCTGAGCCAAAGGCAGATGCTTAATGACTGAGCCACCCAGGCGCCCAGGGAAAACCTTTTTTAAATGTACCATTTGCTTTAGAAATTCACTTGATGGCAACGTGAATGTTTTGCAATTTCAGGATGATTCTGATGGCTTTTTTGTTGTGCTATGGTTTTGCTGAGGGAGTCCTCTTTACCTGTTGCCATTACTTATGACTTTCCTACTGGACTGGGACATGTTATCAACTATTTAAGCCTCTGCAAAGCAAAGTATGGTTAAAACCTCAAGGAAGACTTAGATTTTTCATTTACTTGATTTTTATTAGCAAAGACTAAGGAATGTATAAACCCCAGACTTTTCAATGAGTTGAATCATTTTGTGTAAAAGAACCAAAACCAGAAAATTTGATTTCAATAGCTTCCCATTTTGATCAGCTAATTTTGTGTTACATTAGGTCAGTTTTACTCTTGCCTCAATCAAGATTGTGAGGTTTTTAGGCAAGGCTATATAAATGAGTGAGATGGTGTAGTAACTAGGACAGTTAAAATCCTACTACCCTTCATTTTTTGGAAGCAAGACAGCTCAGTATCTGAAGGGTATTCTTGTAGTGAAGGTGCAAGTGGAGTGAATGATGATCTGGATGGATGCTAAGGAAAGAGTTCCTATGGCAAACAATTGAAGTGGATGTGCTCACTTTTTCCTGAGCACTAATGTTAGGAGCTCTGTTGAGTGTTGTTTCTATAACCAACATAATACTATTCCCACGAAAGGGTGGAAAAGCTAAGATCAGAGAACATACATGCACTGTGAATGTAAGTGATTTCCAAGCTTCTGACAGAAGCTAAGGATCACCTCTGGGAGACAATGCATTAAAGACTTTTTCTATTTCTCAACTTGCTGCAGATCAATTGGTACCTCCGTACAATGGAAACTATCCTGTAAAAAGGAAACTGGGATGGAAAGATACTTAAATATATTTTATTGGAAAATAACATGCCCAGGCTCTGTAAGTTAGCAGTTTAACTTTTCAGTGCTGGAATATAAAAATAGGTCAAGAGACCTATTAAAATAGATCATGGTGAGGCTGTTTCCAGTAACTGTCACGGATAAGCCAGCAGCAGCATGTCATGGATAATATGGGTCTTCTTCGGAGAAAGTTTCAGCTCTAACTAGGTAGGTTAAAAGTGTCAGTCATTCATAAACCTGTAGGTGGGGACTGATTTCTTGTAAGTCAATTTCTCTTCCTACTCGGTCTAGTTTGCCACCCTCTTTATAGCACATTTCATCTTAATAATCAGCACCTGGGAGGAAGATAGGTAGTCCTGCCTCTTAAGTACCTCTATCAGTTGCTCCTTAGGCAGAGTGCTGGTTACAAAAGCTGCTTTTCTATAGCATTTCCTTGGCTATGTTGAAGATTCTGGTATAAAACAAAGGATGTATGGCAAAATAGAATAAACCCTAAAAAGTTAAATTGGAAACAATATGCTCTCTAAATAGTGGGTATTTTTCAAAATTGAATCAATTGTAAATATTTTAAATTGAAAGATGGCACACAGAAAATCCCAGATTCTCAAATTTCCTTTAAGAATTTGTCATTCTGGAGCTGGATGTGTTCATGACCATAACTAGCTGTTACTAACAGACTCTGCCCTTTTAGAAGGGTTAAGTCTTGACAAAGGCAAAAAGTTCCCCTTAATGGTGTGTTTTCTCTTTTTCTTTTTTCTTTACCTCTAGTCAACATTGCTGGTCTGCTTTATTTGCCTGGAACCGATAGAAATTTTAGTTGAGAACCCCAAATTAATGAATGCAAATTTTTTCATAAAGTGGAGATGGCTAATCAGAATCAATTCTTTTTCTAAGCCATATGCCCTAAATTTGCAGAACTGAGCATTATGTGCGTTTTCCTCCACCTCCTGCTATGTTCTGTTTGCTTTTTCAGTTTGCTACCATAAATAGTTTGACTTACTCTAGAGAGGGGATGTTGAAAAGAGGATTCTGTAGAGGTATATTTCCTAGGGCTGTCTTGGGATGTCTCTTAGATTGGATGTGACCCCAACTAAAGAAGCTTGTGGCAGAAGAAAATAATTATCTTCTCTAAATTGCTACAGTCTTTCTGGAAGGCAGTTTATTAAGGAGTTTATAAAAGGCCTTAAAAATTTGTATATACTTTAACCCCGTAATTGCATTCTTAGAAACATATTTTGAAGAAATAAGGAGAGATGGGATCAACCATTTATTGTGATGGTACCTATTAATTGCAAAAACTAAAACATAGACACAATGTAAATATTTAACAATCCAATAAACCATGGTATATCTTTACAAATTGGAGCTGTGCAGCCACTGGAAGTGTTTAAAAGAATGTTCAGTGATGGTGCCAAAGTCCAAGATATGTTATAAAATGGTCAAAGGTAGTGTGATCCCACTAATCTCCTATTTATTTACAGATACACAGGAAAAATAATGATTATATAACCAAATGTTGATAGCAATTTTTTAGAATAATTTGTTTTTTTTCCATAATTAGAAATTCTGCCATGAATAAATGATTTTTTTACAACTAGAAAAATAATACTTATTTTAACATCCTTTCCTCCTCTTCCCCTTGGAGTTTTCCCCTCTGGATAATACCCTCTCAAACTTCAACAACTGGAGTCAGAAGAATAAATACAAAGAATAGTGACCAAGTGACTGATATTAGAGGATCTAAATCAAGAGCCAGGCTACTTGAGTTCAAGTTCCAATTCAGATACTTCCTAGCTATATGAGCTTGAGCAAGTACTTAGCCTTCCTTTGCCTCAATTTCCTCATCTGTAAAATGAATGTCTAATAATTCTTATACCACACGGTTGCTATAAAGATTAACATTTTAAAGCACATAAAATAGAGCCGAGTTTATTTTGGGTGCTCTGTGTTTATTGAATACACCAAATACAGTGTGAAAGAGTTGAGATGGCAATGACAAATAGTTTAAAAGTTATGTTGTACTGTTTTGAGGGTACTGCTTTCTTTCCTTTGGAGTTTCTGAAGGGACCAAAGACCATTTATAGTCCATTGTGCTTTGCAAGGGCAGGTCAGAACTATTGAAAATACCTTTGACCACGTGGTGCTGGTACATTAAAAGAGTCTAGAATCTTTTCTTCTAGAGCTCCCCAAGGATGGGATAGGGCTTAAGAGCATTGCTAGACAGTTTTTGTAGTGCAGTTTTGACTGCAAGTGATATAATTTAATGGATCATTAAAGTAAAGGAGGTCATAAACTCCTATCCCACTGCCAGGATGCATATTTTGCCTATCTCAGAAGAATCTGGAAACAGTATAATAGTCAAGTGGCAATGTTCTGGGGCCAACGTTGAAAAATATTGTTAGAGGTTTTCCTCACTGCAGAATAAATACAGATGAGACTAACTTATATAGTCTTTAGGGACTGTAGGAAAAGGGATATTTTTATTTTAATGGAAAATGTCAATTTCCTTACTTGGAAATATTCATGGGTCTATGGTTTCCTGCCTTCAAGGAGCTTAAAACAACCTTCTCCTGACTTTGCCACTGGAAATTGCTTGATATATTGTAAACACTCAATAAATTATTTTTTTAAAAAAGCAATAAAGTAGCTAGAGCTGATATTTCAGGTAAATAAACAACTTGCGTTTTAGAAATTCCAGGCAAAAAAATTCTGTTTTCAGCATATTGTGCATTGCCATCTTCCCAAGCTTGTAATCCTTTGACCAACTTCCCTTCACCCTCTGTCCCAAATCGAGGCATAATTCTAACTTTAGGCAGGTAGAAAAAGTACATCTATCTCAAAGCTAAGGCCTACCATCAACATTTAAAATTACAGAGCTGTTTCTTGAACTTGCCAAACAAGTTGACCTCATGTTATTTGCATGTGCTCATCCCTCTGCTGAAAACACGTCATCTCTAAGTATTTGCATGCTGACTTTGGGTCTCTGATCAAGTATGACTTATCACTGAGACCTTTCCCACCTACCTTAGATAGAAGAACAACCCCTTCCATGCTCATACTCACACTCTCACAGATGCATTCCCTAGATCTTTAACCTGGTTTCTTTTTCCTCTGGGGCACTTAAAATTTTCCAAAATACCAAATATTCACGTGTTTGTATATTTATTTTTGGTTTCTTCCCATTAGAAAGAAACCTTCATGAGAACAAGCACTGAATATAATTTGTATTCCCAGTACTCAGTCCAGTGCCTGGGTACCAAGTGCATGCTCAATCAGTATTGGAGTAAACGAACAAGTTAGTGAATGACCATTTATTGAGAGCCCAATGTTTTAACTTATTTTGATTATTTAGGAAGCATTATCTCATGTTATTTTCGAAACAACCCTAGGAGAGGAGTATTTCAGTTTTTTAGAGAGGAAGTAGGCCCAGAGAGGTGAAGCAATTACCAGCCTTCACACAAGTAGTAGCTGTGAAGCTGTGGTTCCACCCTAAGTGATTGCAGAGGCTTGCTACTGTTGCCTCTCAGGCCCTGATCTGGCCCAGGTCTTATGTTACATCTGCCCTTCTCCTGTCAGCTGGAATTTTTTGCCCTGGGAATTGTTGCATCTGGATCGCTACATGATTGGAGTCCTATTTTGCCACCACCTGTTGCCCCCAGTAAAGGGCTAGAGTCCCATTCCTGGGCCCTGCCTACTGGTGGGGCACTTCTTTCTGGGCAGAGTTCCCCCATATTGTTCACCTGCCTCAACTTACAGCATTCCTGTGCCTAGGGGGTCCTATTCAGGTTCCAACACCTGAATTCAGACCCCAAGTCACAGATGGAGGCCTCAACTGACTTGTTGCCCAAGGAACCCTTATTTGAGTGTCCCATGATGCAAGCTCTGGACTCAGAGCTGGATTTTCAGTGGGAACAAGACACACAAACCCTGCCCATGAGGAGTTCTCCATTTACTATTTAGCGGGAAAGTATAAATGATTGATTGAATAAATGATTGAGTGTGATGAGGGTGGTTCTTCTGGATTCTTTTTTTGCTGCGTCAACAAAGTTATTTTTCAAGGGCCAGAGAGTAAATATTTTAGGCTTTGTGGGCTTATGGTTTCATTTCAGATATTCAGCTCTGCCACTTAGATCAAAAGAAGCCAAAGACATCATGTGAATGAGGGAGAGTGACTGTGGTCCAGCAAACATTACTTACAAAAACAGGAGGTGGGCTGGATTTAGCCTATAGGCCATACTTTTCTTACCTCTTTTCTGCTGTCAGTTTGGCTTTCATGAGAAATGTATTTCTCACAAAACTATCCCAGGATGGTGTGAGGCTAGAGTTGGCGTGAGATTTTGGGAGGTAAAAATAAAGCTGCATCCATCAACTCTGAAGGGCATTAGTGGTGAGAGATGGAGAGAGGTGGCAGGTGGGTTCCAATTCATCCTGCTGAATATCCAGCTCTTTGTCCCACCCTGACTCACTATGAGACACTTGACTGTGAACTCACAGAAAACCAACACTTTATTTTTTTTTTAAAGATTTTATTTATTTATTTGACAGAGCTAGAGAACACAAGTAGGCAGAGCGGCAGGCAGAGGGAGAGGGAGAAGCAGGCTCTCTGCTGAGCAGGTGGGGCTTGATCTCAGGACTCTGGGATCATGACCTGAGCCGAAGGCAGCCGCCCAACCTACTGAGCCACCCAGGTGCCCTGAAAACTAACACTTTAAATAGAAGCAACCTCACTCATTTCAGGATTCCAGGTTTCTCTGAAAACAGAAACTTGTTGATCTGTACAATGGCTAGTGAGGGATTTTCTCTTTTCTTTGGAATTTTCCTTCTCCAGAGCTTGCAATACTTGTCTAAGGTCCAACACCTGTACTAAACTTCTTATTCCATTGCACTCACAATGCTTTCCTGATTGGACTGTTCTTAAAGGATGAAGTCCAGAAAGGTACAAGGTTTTCTTAGGTTAGCCCTCAGCCCTTTTTCCTAAACATTTCTCACACTGAATACATTTCCATTTCTTCTTACCTCTAGGTCATTATAACTTATTTTATCTTTGGACTTTATTTTAATTTTCATTATTATTCTATATCTGATCTAAAGATGGAATGGGTAGGAAATTTGATAAAAGAATTTTGCCAAGTCATTCATCAAGTAAGATGGACACACTTGACAACAGCCAACATGCGTTTGCTTTTCCCCTTCCCCTTCTCCTTCTAAGGCCTGATGGAGGGCCTAGTGTGGGTGAAGTATAAGCCTTGGTTGTTGGTGTTGCACTGATTTTTTTTTTTTTTTAAGATTTTATTTGACAGAGACACTGTGAGAGAGGGAACACAAGCAGAGGGAGTGGGAGAGGGAGAAGCAGGCTTCCCGCGGAGCAGGGAGCCCGACACGGGGCTCGATCCCAGGACCCTGGGACCATGACCTGAGCCGAAGGCAGACGCTTAACGACTGAGCCACCCAGGTGCCCCTATGTGCCACACTGATCTTGATTCAAATCGTTTCACTTTCTGTGTGAGCCTCATAAAGTTACTTACTGTATAGGAATCTGCATTTCCTCCCATGTCATGAGAAAAACACCTGCTGATGGATGATGGGGTGATTAAGTATCTTACTATGTACTTGGCACTGCTCCTGGGCACTTCATAGCTGGGAGGTCTTCTGTCACTATACTTGGCCTGCTGCCCTGCCGTGGTTTCCTCAGCCTCACTTACCTCCCTGCTGTGGTCCATTCTGCATATCACTGTGATAGCAAGTTGTTCCTCTTCTCCGGCCTGGCACCCCTGAGCATTGCTACCACGGCAGTGACTCATAGTGAGATGCAGTTCCCATTCAGGGATGTTGGCAGGGGAGGAGAGAAGATGGGGAGCCATGAGCCCCCAGTTTCTAAGAGAACATGAAAAGTATAGATGGTTCTGATACATCCCTGAGGAGGAAATAATAGGAATTTCTGTACCGGCAGATAACATAGGTAGATAGAATTACTGTCCCTGGAATGATCTCCTAGAACCCTTTCATCAAAGAATCAAACCTTACCTGGCTAACTGCTTTCCCTCCACGAAATCTTTCCTGATCTTCCCAGCTCCAAAATTCTCTTACATCTAAATTCCCGTAATGCTTGGTGGTTTTCTGACCATACAAATCATTTACACTAATGGATTGTAGCAGAGCAGTTTAAGTGGGGATTAAAGGTTAAAGTTGATAGGCTGGGTTTTTATTGGATGTACAAACTCAGGAGCAATTACTTTCTCTTAGTATTCATTTTCTCATTTTTACAATGAGGAAAATAATTCCTACTTGGCTGACATAAACACTCTTAGTATTCTAAGTATGTGGTTAGCTAAACACTCCTTCTTTTGTATGTGAATTCTCTAGGAGAAGATCTGGGTTTGATTTATCATGCCTCTGGCTTTGATCTGTGTTGCAAATTCCCAAATCATGGCTGCTGAATGGATAAATACATGAATGTACTTAGCTGATCAGATAAAAATGGCTCATCAGGGAAGAAAAGCAGATGAGTGTGCTTGGATATACTTGCTTCCTGTAGACATGTATTTAGGGTTTAAAACACCTTCTAGTGTTTTCAATCCATATACCTTTAAATATTTAAGGTCCCAAATTGACCTCTTACTGTGCTTTCTGCCTCTTGCTCTCAGACCTTACTTCTTACCCATTTTGAGCTAACCCCTGCTAGCATCAGTCCCATAAAAGAAAATGAATGTGCTTATTCCTAAATAAATAATGACACTGTTGCTGTTTTGTTTTTTTTTTTCCCCCCACAAGGGAGTCTTTCCATGTCTTCTTGGAGTAGTGAGACACACAGAGAAAGGACTTTTCATTCTTTTCTTGAAATGGGAAGAGACATCTCAAAAACAGATATTTCACATTTGTTTTGGGTCTTAATTAACAGTCCTGGGTAAGCTCTAGGTTACAAAGCTGACATCTGAAGAAAAGACCTGAAATGAAGAATTTTGACAATCTCTGCCTTTTTCCATTACCCCAGGGATGATGGATAATTTCCTAGTGATGACAGCTTGAAATATAGTTCTGGAAGTCCTTTTCTTGTCAAATATACATTAAATGTATGTTGTGTGCTTGTGTATTTTAATATAGACTTTTTTCCCTTTTCTCTAAGTGTTAAATAGTATAGCTTTCTCAGCTGCGAGGCTCAGTCAGTTAAGCATCTGACTCTTGGTCTAGGCTCAGGTCACCATCTCACGGGGTTTGGGATCAAGCCCCATGTGGGGCTCTGTGCTCAGCAGGGAGTCTGCTTGAAGATTATCTCCTTTCACCCCTCCCCTCACTCACACATGCTCCTCTCTCTCAAATAAATACATACATCTTTAAAAAACCTAGCTCTCTTAATTGGTATGTTGACATATGTCAAAATTTGGGATGGCAGCAGACAATTTTATCTTAGATCTAGGACTAATCTGCTTGCAAGAACATCTGGAGCTGGAGAAAGTTGTAAATGGCAATTTTATATCCATGACCAAAAGTTTTTCCTCCTTCTCTCTCTACTCACTCTCCTCCTCCCTTCATACCCTCCCCTCTTCTTTCCTTGCCTTCCTTTCCCTTTATCCTCCTTCCTTTTTCTCTTTCTATTTGATTTATCCTCCTTTTCCCCCTCCTCCTTCTTTTTCTTCCTCTTCCTCTTCTTCATCCTCCAATTTATCACTCCTTTTATCCTTTTTCTTTAAATTTGTTAATAGTTCTTAGTGAAAAATAAATGATGGAGCATAGTGGCTCCTTTCAATGAATAAGCATAGTCTCTAAAGATTTTTTTTTTAAAGATTTTATTTATTTGAGAGAGAGAGAATGAGAGACAGAGAGCACAAGAGGGAAGACGGTCAGAGGAAGAAGCAGATGCCCCACTTAACAGGGAGCCCGATGTGGGACTCGATCCCAGGACTCCAGGATCATGACCTGAGCCGAAGGTAGTCGCTTAACCAACTGAGCCACCCAGGCGCCCCGTCTCTAAAGAATTTTAATTATTATTAAAGTTGATCTGATTGTGATTTTCAGTCTCTCACTGAGAGCTTTTTGTAATTCTGCCTGGAAATCTTCCCTCTTTGATCATAGTGTACTCCAGCATGACAACAAAGTGGCATCTGATTTTAATAGTTTGAATACCATATTGAACTTCACCATGAGTTATATTCTTACACATTTAGATTATAGCTTCCTGGCTCATAAATAAAGCATGGCAAGGATAGTTAAAATCTAGAAAATATATGTATAATACATTGTATATAGTGTTCCCATTTCTTAAGAAAGGAAGCTTTTTATTTTCCATATTTTTCCTTGTTTATGGTCAAAATTGTGTTTAACATCATGATTCATCAATGTAGACTTCCCACATTGATCCTTGATGACATGGAATCATAGTGTGTGAAAGGCAGAAAGGAGCTTTGGAGATCATGTAGCAATTTTTGCTATTTTACATGGGGCATATTCAGGCTCAGACCTGGGTCTCGGCCTAGAGCTAATTGCCAGTAGAAGCAGAAAAAAAATTTAAGTTAGCTATTACTAACAAATACAAGTCCTATTACTTACATTTAGTGAAGGCTGTCAGAGCATCAAGAAGTTGTGGGCTGATAAATTGTGACAAGCACTAAGTGACTACATGAATATGAGCATGGGCTCCATTGTCAGAGTGATTTATTTTCAAATTCCCTATTTTCTTGGGCGCCTGGGTGGCTCAGATGGTTAAGCGTCTGCCTTCGGCTCAGGTCATGACCCCAGGGTCCTGGGATAGAGTCCCACATTGGGCTCCCTGCTAGGCGGGGAGCCTGCTTCTCCCTCTGCCTCTGCCCCTCTCTCTCTCTGACTCTGATGAATAAATAAATAAAACATTTAAAAAAATTCCATATTTTCTTGCTGGGTACCTTGGGCAAGTTCTTTAATTATCTCAGGACTTCTACTTCCCCAAGCATTAAATAAGTGTTTTCCTAAGTAAGGGAGTTAAGAAAGGACTTCCATATTAAGTTTGCAGGAAGTTTTAGTTGCACATCATAGGATTAGTAGTAGTGATATCCTTATTATTAGTATCCTATTTCTCTTCCCTGGATTGTATGTTCCTATAGTGTTCAGAGTATATGATATTATGTAATTGAGCTTGTTTTCACTGAAGATTAGGTGGATTCTTCATATGTGGAATTTAAGAAACAAAACAGATGAACATAGGGGAATGGAAGGAAAAATAACATGAAAACAGAGAGGGAGACAAACCATAAGAGACTTTTAACTTAGGAAACAAACTGAAGGTTGCTGGAGGGGTGGTGGGTGGGAGATGGGGTAACTGGGTGATGGGCATTAAGGAGGGCACTTGATGGAATGAGCACTGGGTATTATATGCTACTGATGAACCACTAAATTCTACCACTGAAACTAAATACACTATATTTTAACTAAATTGAATTTAAATAAAAAATTGAGGGGGAGATGAACCATGAGAGATTATGGAGTCTGAGAAACAAACTGAGGGTTCTAGAGGGGAGGTGGGTGGGGGGGAAAGTTAGTCTGGTGATGGGTGTTAAAGAGGGCACGTATTGAATGGAGCACTGGGTGTTATATGCAAACAATGAATCATGGAACACTACATCAAAAACTAATGATGTAATGTATGGTGATTAATATAACAATAAAAAATATAAGAAAGGAAAGAAAGAAATTGTAGAGAAAGTAGAAACAAAAAAAATTGAAAAAATAAAAAAGATTAGGTGAGTCCTTAAGACCCTGATGAAAATACAGGGCAATCCAAGAGAGTATGGCCACTATGGAAGCAGCCCTGAAAGATATCTGGTATCTCAAATGATATTAAACACTTCTAGGCCATCCATACATCCATCAATTCATCCATCTATCCATCCATTGACCTATTGAATTGTTACTTGTGAGTTCTATGTGCCAGGCCTCAAATTTATGGTAGAGAAAGAACTCTTAAGTGCTAGAGGAATATTCTTACTGTCATTAGCATTTTCCACTGCTTGTTGGTCTTTAATGGGGATGAGGGAAGAGAGTTCTTTTGGTTGTGGAAGAGTGTCTATAAGAGGATTTCTGTTTGGGTTGTAGCAGATGTGTTGTAACACCAGGCCTAGCTGAGGAGAGAATATTTCATGTCATGACTGGCTCAGAAGGAAAATGTGCCTTGGTAACCCTTGATGTCATGTAATTATACACCAATTCAGTCTGTCAGAAACAAGTTATTTTTTACATATCCCAAAGGCATTTACCCTGACTCTTTATCTATTGAAGTGATCCTGAGTGGGATTCAAAGAATGCTGGGAAAAATCAGCACTATAGAACTGCAAATTTTCATAAACAGCAGCCTCATTTTCATTAAGGTTCTCCCTCTCTTCAAAGATACATACATACATGCTTTACTCCAGGGGGACACTGGGATCACAGCCTTCTACTATAAAAATCCACCGTTGATTGAACATTACTGTATGTCAGACACTGCGTTGAGCTCTCTACATGCCTGATCACTCAGCAGGTAGACAACAATTATAAGAAACTCTAGTTGAGAGAATTGAAATTGAAACAGAAAACTTGGATCTTCTTGAGCCAAGTCTGCAACTGTATCCATTACTTAAAAAGGAATGGAACAGGAAAAAAGTCCAAGAAGATGATGAATGATTGCTTGCATTAGAGAACTCCCTG
Organism: Mirounga angustirostris; assembly: GCF_029215605.1. NCBI lineage: Eukaryota > Metazoa > Chordata > Mammalia > Carnivora > Phocidae > Mirounga > Mirounga angustirostris. The sequence continues at coordinate 135,970,012 of NW_026991709.1, read as the reverse complement.
AAAAAAAACTGAATGCTTTTGCACCCTGGGTCTGTTGTAAGACTGTCTGAGGTTGCAGTTCATCTTTGGTTTTCTTTTCTGATGAGACAGTAAGTTACATAAGTGAGTAGAGAGGGCTACTTGGTGAAGGCAGCAACTTGTAGTATTCTGCTCATAAACCTGAAAGATGCTGTGTTGTCTGCAGGACTGTGGTAAAGGAGGTTTCCTCTAAGAAGAAAGGGGAGGACATTTTAGAATATAAATTGCTAAGAGGCATTCTCTTTTAAGCTGTTACCAACATGCAAGTTATATGCAACAATGCATATAACAATGCAATGTCAGTTCTCCAGGGTGATAACTCTGAGCTGGAGTTCAGGAAAAGAGGAGGGTAAAAGAAACTTGCAAGGTCACCAAGAGTTATTACACCATTCAAGTCACCAGTGAAAGGTATATCTCGAAAAGGGATGTCTAGTATAGTTCCCATACTTGTTCAAACAGAGCACAGCAAAAATGGCTGAGGTTTTATTGTGTAGAGGAAGCAGTTTCTGTTAATTACTTTATAGCAGTGCATACATGAGTTACTTTTATGTTCAGATTTTAACATGTAGACCCTAACTGAAAAATAAGTGAAGAGAAAACCGACACATGTTTTTATGTACATTGTGTTGATTGAAGGTTCATTAGATGATGTGTGGAGTTTGGGGAAGGCTACACATCCCCCTTTAACATCCAGAGGAAAGAATCTTTATCAGTACCTGTCTACTCTCCTCTACCCAGAGAGTGGCCCCATGTACCTGTATATGTACTGCCAGCTTTGTGGGTGCAAGATGCCAAGTTACCTGTGACCAGCTGGTGCAGTCCTGCCAGGAGAGCATATCACAATGGTACTGAACCCACAGTTCCAATCTCTGTGAGCTGTTCTAGTCATCACTTACCCACACCTCCGATTTTTCTCCCTTTGGAGAGATTGTGTTCTCAAAAAAATGCAAGGATATAATGGCTGGTTGTAGGTCTTGAAACTTGAGTATATTTATGTTGGAATGTAAGTATGCACACCTAAGAAGAGCCAAACTTTTGATCTTTGTTTACTACCTTTTTTTTTTTAAGGAGAAGTAGCATTGTGCCTGTAATTTCTGGGTTTGAACTTCTACCTCATAGTGTTTTTGTAAGGCTCAAACAAGATAAAATGGGAAATTAAAGGGGCGTGTTCTTGGAAGATGACTGCTCCTTTTCTTATGATCCTATTTCCAATCTGTCTTTCTCAGGTAAGCCCAGTGACCACTGGGGCTGCAAGTGACACTTTAATCCTGTGGGAATTGTGGTAGGTCAGAGGAATAGGGAGTTTCTTTGCCTTCATGGGTAGGTGAGATCCTGAAGACCAGCCTCAGAGGGAACTGTAGTGAGGATCAGATGTGTGAAGTCTTGGGAGAACCATGGACCTCACATGTACCCCCCTGGTAGGAGGTCAGCAGTAGCAGTGTGCATGTGGCTGGTCTCTGGTGCTCAGGAAGCCAGAAGAAAACCAACTGGATGGATGGAGTCCTCTGTGCCCCTGAAGCTAAGAGAGTGAATGCAGGCCAGGAACCAGGGGAAAGGGTTCCTTTTGATGCCCCTTCTACTCCATGAGTCTCTGAGAATACTTAGCTCTCTACGGTTTACAGGGCTTAGGGTACTCCAGGAATCAAACCTTAGACTCCATGGAAAAATAAAATTAAACGTGCCCAGAAGCTAGAAAGATGAGGGTCTGTCAGATCAAACCAAATGCACATCCAGTGATATAGAGACTAGAGGAGACAAATGCCAACTTGAAAAACTTAAGCATTCCAGGCAGTATAAGTTTTGTGGAGATGAATTTCTGTGCCCAAGTTCTTGGTTTAATTGAAGGAGAGGAAGGTCAGAGTTGAGACTGAATTTGTGATCTAGCAAATCAATTGGGATAAATATCTTAAAGCACAGAACAAAAACATAGAGAAATTAGGATGAAAAAGATCAGAGACATGGATGACAGAACGTGGACCTCTAAATGCACATATAATTTAAGAAGATTTCTCTGAAAGGTCTGACTCCCGAGTGAAAGGGCATATTGAGGTCAAGGGAATATTGATGGGAAAAACATACACCAGTAAACCTGAAAAATTCTTGAACTTGAAGGATAAAGAATTCTGATGAACTTTCTATTGGAAAGATCAAGTTACACATAGAGTAACATTCTAAATTATTTTCCCTAGTTCTAACCTACAATACTGGAATCTTGAAAACCGTAGTATGGTTCCTAGACAGAGGTATAGAATTTCAACCTGAGAATTTCTTATCCCTGAAATTATAATTCACCTGGAAGGCCAACAGTTCAATTAAGATTTTAAAAAAAATATTCCAGACTCTATCCCTAAGAAAAACAAAATGGTCTAGAAGAGATTCTAAGTGGACAAGTGAAGGAGAAATGAGTACTTAAGCCAAGGAAATGTGAAATGAAGTGAAAATTGTGAACAATGAATCTGAGAATATGTGCTTGTTTGTATGTTTATTTAACTGGATGATAGATGATAATACATGATATTTAGCATATTTAGCATTGTTTGATAAAGATACTGAATAAAGGTGACACACTGCAATGGAAACTTATTAATTATTAATTCTTATTAAATCCTAGGATTTGAAGCAGGAGGAAAAGATAAAGCAAAATCATTCAAAATTTTCCTCAATTTTGATGGGGGTGGTCAGGGAGAGAAACGCATTTATGTTAAATGGGTAATTTTATGGAAAAGTAGAAAATGATAGAGCATTTTTTTGGGGGGGAAATGGTTATTTTTATTTAAAATGTAGAAGAATGGGTTTCTGGTAATAAAGGAATTGGAAAAAATCTATTAGTAAAATTTTCAAACAAACAGGAAAAGAGCAAATAACAAAACACAAAACTAATAAACATAATTTTATTCCTCCTTTATTTTCATTTTGTCAGTGACTTCTCTAAATATGAAAAGTGAATTGTCTGGGTGTCAAACTGACTTAAAATACAGTTAACTGCTATTTATAAGAAAAACATAAATGATTTAAAAATAGCAATATGATGAAAATAGGAAGAAAAAGGAAAGCATAAAAAGCAAAAGGAATATTAGGCAATGTAGAATTTAAGATTAAAAGCACTAAAAAAGTTATGAGGGGCAATAATTAAAGGCACAGCTTATGAAAGACCTATGCCAGCCAGGAAGTGGCATTTGAACAACTGAATAGCTTTTAATACAGATAAAGCAAAACTTGATATGAGAAAAAATTGATGAAAATATAGTGGGTTATCTCAATATATCTCCTTTTGAATTGTGCATATCTTACACACAAAAAGGGTAATACCATAGAAAAGTATAAAAGATCTCCTTTTATTTATTTTTCAAAAGAATGTATTCTGTTCTACATATTCATAAAATATTTGCAAAAACTGATCATGTACTTGGCTCAAAGAAATTTTTCTATGAAGTATATATTTTATAGGCTACATTTGCTGATAACACAGTAGTAGAAAGCAAAATAATTATTAAAAATTAGGAATAACATGAAGGTAATCCCCAAATATTAAATATGTAGCAACTAAAAATGCTTTTCTACACAAGAGTTGGATGGAACTAGGAATCAAAACTGCATAGTATATAGAGAGCAATGATATTGTAAACACATGACACAGCCAAAGTTGTACTCTGAGCAAAAAAGTGTGGCCTTGAATGCCTTTAATTTTAAAGAAGAAAGATGAAAATTAAAGAAAGTTAACTTACTACCAATTTTAAAAGATAAAAAATCAGAAGGAAAAAGAAACAAAGGTTAAAATGAGAGTATGAGGAGAAAAACCATAATACAGGGAAGGATAAGTTAATCTCATTGCTAATTTTTGAAGTGACAAACTAGTTAAACCAATCATAAGTTTACAGGAAGAATTGAGAAAGCAAAAATAGAAAAACATGAAACAAAGGAATAAAGATGCAGAGAGCAACTGGAAATATCTTCAGAGTTTTCAGTAGCAGTTTTGATAAAATAGACAATAATGTCCCTTCCTAGAAAATTATAAATTACCAAATGATCCAAGAAAAAGTAGAGAACTAAATAGTTGGTGAAGGTTGAGAGAAGGTGTGAGATGAAGCATTGAAAAAAACCACTTGTCTTGATAGATTTCGAAGATAAGTTGTATCTAATCTTTAAAAAGAGCTTGTTCCAATTTTATTTAAGGTAATACCCTAGTATAAGACAGAAATTATCTCATTTCATTGATGAAGATAGCATCATATTAGTAGTGAAACCTGATAAAGAAACTAGTCTAAAGAAGAAAACTTATCCTCACAAACATAAAGGTAAAGCTTCTGAATAAAATATCCATGCATAGAATCTAGTAATAGATGTACATTTCAAGTATCATTGCCAGGTAGTGTTAATATATGAAAATAGTGGTTTCCAATCTTAGGACAGTTGCCATCATAATCCTATTAAATACATAATTATATAAAAAACTGCTGAACAAATATTTGATATCCAGCAGCCATTTCTATTAAAATTAATTGCAAGAGTATTAGAAGGAAACCAAATGTAATGAAAATCTATTTACCAAAAATCAATAGCAAATATTATCCTAAATGTTAAAACCATTAAACAGAACATTAAAATAATTAAAGTCAGGCTTAGATAGGGAAACTTGTTAATTTTAACTCAATAGTAGAGGTTTTAGAAAATGAAACAAGAAATGATTTGATAAAAACACTGAAAAAGATAATATGCCAAGATTTGATTAATATAACACTATAGCATTTGCTAAGATTTAATTGCATTTTTAGAAAACCAAAAAGTATAAAATAACTAGAACAAATATATGAAATTGGTAAGGTGGCAATAAGTCCATTTTCTACTAGCAATTAGCATCTAGAAAAGGTCTTGGGATACTCTTTATGGTGACACATCCTACCATATTAGGAATGAATTTAAGAGAATACACAAAGGATTTCCATGAAGAAAATCATAAAAACTAATGTGAGGATATAAGTCAAGAACTAAATGGCAAAATATTTTCTTGGATGATAAAAATAGAATAATATGAATTGTAATTCTCTCAAATGAATACATATATTCAATGCATTTACAATTAGAATTCCAACAAAGGTGTTTTGGGGAAATGCCCAAGTACAGTCATACATTATCATACACATTATTTCATATGTATGCAATGTATGTATATACACATATGTATACAGAGTATGCACACACATGCATGTACACACAAATGCATATACATAAGTATATAAACAAATATGTATACATAAATGTACATATACATGAAGTATGTGTGTATATACATATGGATATACATATATGTATATATTCATATATATGGATATACATGTTTATATATATACATTTATACACATATATTTTATATATGTGAAAAGATACACAGAAAAGTGAGATGGACCTTGACTTCCAAGGTATTAAAGTACATCATAAAGTCTCCTCATTTTGATATTGGCATAGGAATGGAAAGTAAATGCATGAAACAAAAGAGATTCTAGAAATAGATCTTAGTTATATGTAAGAATATAATGTATGACAAAGGTAATAATTTAGGGGGAAAGGATAAATTATTAAACTGAGCTGACTCCATGCCCTATGCATATGGAAGAAATAACACTAGATTCTAATCTTAAATTATATACAAAAATAAGTTCCAGATGGATTAAATAAAGGTCTGTTTTTCCTGAACCATTTGAGAGAAAGTAGCAGACAAGATATTTTCTTACCCCTAAATACTTCAGTGTGTATCTCCTAGAAATAATCACAGTGCAATCAAAATCACAATTAAAATCAGGAAATTGCAATTAATGCAATATCATCTATGATACTAGAAAATTCAAATGTTACCAATTGTCCCACTAATGTTAAAGGGATAGTAGCTTTTTCTAGTCCAGGGTCCATTTCAGGATATGCTGTTGTACTTGGTTGTCCTGTCTCTTTAGTTTACATTACTCTGGGAGAATTCCTCAGTCTTAACTCTTTGGGCAATTCTAATTAAAAAGTCTTTGGCTTTTATAACCCTGATGTTTTTGAAGAGTATAGAAGTTATTCTGTAGACTGTCCCTCAGTTTGATTTGACATAACTAAAGACATTCTTAACCATGCTTTTGATTGATGTATTCTATAATGACTTTCAAACAGTGGCCTATTCTACTGGTTTGAGGCTGTTCTGTGGCAATGGTCTGATGGACCTCTGGTTCAGGGGCTTACCATTCAAAGCCACTTGCTAATGACAATAAGACCTCCTGTTATCAGCCACAGCCAATAGAAGAAAACCTGTCATTTCCATATTGCTTGGAAATTTTAGATTCCCTGTACTCTTCATAGATTCACATTGTTTATAAATGACTAGGATGACTTTTGTCTACTTGTTGGCCATAAGGGTGATTATATATGAGACAATACTCTTATGAAAACCTTAGTCAACTTTATAATGAAATTTTATACCCAGCTTAATCAGGCCCTGATGACAAATTGGAGAAGTAGACAAGTAGAAAGGAAAAGTAGTTGGTTTTGTACTTTTACTTAATTCTGATTTTTTTTTTTGAAGTGGCAGGTAATTGTTTTTGTTGTAAACACTGTTATTTGGTCAGCTGGCAACAGTGTTTTGTGTAAATTCTTTTGACTTTCTGCCATTCTTTCAACACCTCAAAGACTGTCAGCCAGATTTTCAACTGGTCTAAACCAGTCTTTAAGACATGTAATTTAATTTCCTGCCTTTTTCTTTGCAAAATGCTAACATTATAAAGTTTACCAAAAGGCTTATAAACTGATTGCCTAGTTGCTATGGACAGGCTAAGTCCTGGCCCAGGAAACCAGAGCCCTGGGTTTTTTCCCAACTTTTCAATTAGTGTGGTTAGAAATCAGGACCTGTGATATTTCCTAGATAAGACCTTGGTTCTACTACTTTAACATCCATCTGATTTTGGGCATTTAAAAAAATTTTTTAAAGATTTTATTGAGCAAGAAAACGAACAAGGGGGAGGGGCAGTGGGAGAGGGAGATGAAGAGGGAAAGAATCCCAAGCAGACTCCATTGCTGAGCACAGAGCCCAAGGTGGGGATCGATCTCATAACCCTGAGATCATGACCGGAGCCGAAATCAAAAGTCCCAACGGTTAACTGACTGAGCCACCCAGGTGCCCTGTGACTTTGGGCAATTTAATACTATCATATCTAAACTTTCTCACTTACCAAACAGCAATAATGATGTTAAATTATCATAGAACTCATTTTAATGCATGGAAGAAATTAAATAATGATGCATGGTACATAGCATCCATATAATAACATTTAGAAAATATTGTTATAACTAGTTATGTCACTTAGGTAAATCATGTAAATGAATGTTCTGGTTATTTACTGATGTGTAACTATACCAAACCTATAGGTTTAAAACAAAAATCATTTTCATGATTTTGTGCAAGACTTTGGGCAGGGGTTGGCTGGGTATGAGCTATGGCTAATCTGGGTTTGGCTGAGATTATTTGGAGTCAGCTGGACTAAGCTTCAGGCTGTGGGTGGGTCCAGGTATGTTCCACTTGTGTTCTCATTCTGGAACCACGATACAGTTCCATTCTAAACTTGGGATAAAATTTAGGAGTTCTAGAGGCCAAAAAAAAAAAAAAAAAAAAAAACCCAACATGCAAGAACATCTCAGACCTCTGTTCATGCCATGTCTGCTTAAATTCCATCAGATAAGTCAAACCACATGGATAAGCCCAAAGTCAACAGAGCTGGGAAGTGGATTCTACCTACAGGGAGGCCATGGCAGAAAGGAGTAATTGTGAACAAGTAATACTCTCTACCACAGAGAGTCTAGGCAGAGTAGAATAAGAATTGTTTTCCTGGGCATTCATAAAATGCTGAAAGGTTTGACAGTTTTCCATTTATAGATCTATCTCCCACATAGATGAGAGCATCTACCTTGTAAGTTCTTTTTTTCTGTGTGTGTGCTCAAAGTTCAATCCAAAATTTCAGATTTTAATTGTATAATATATAGAAATTACTACCCTATTTTTGGCCTTTTTGTTCTTTATATTCATACTGTGTTTATGAAGTACCAGTGCTGTATTCAGCTATTGACAATGCATAAGAAATTGGTCTCTGCCCTGAGGAATTTATTTCAGAGCAATTCAAGCTGTTTAAATCAGTGTCAGGCTCTCAACTTTGGACAGCTGTGGAGAGGAGATAAGCTTTTGAAGATGTGGCAGAAAATGGTGTTTATACAGGATGAAAGTGGGAAAGATGATAGGCAACCAAGAAAGGAAGAGTTTATCCAAACTTTTTGCAAAAGGAATGATAGGGGAAGAAAAAACCAACAGTTCAGGTGATGAAACAGACAAAGATGAGGCTCCAGCTTTAGTTTATCCTCCGCATTTTCAGAAATCCTGAGGAATTTAGATGTCAACTGGATTTATTATTTGACAGACCTACTTCTTGAAGACTTGAAGTTTATCATCTCTTCATCCATACTTGTTTTGTGCCGATAACATGGAGTAGTTCTCCTTGAATGTGGTGAATTTTTCTCAGTCCCTGTGGGTATGCTATAAACAGAAAGACTGATACACCTTGATGATACACCAACTCAAGTTAGCACTTGACTTTAAGCTGAAACAGAAACTTCCAATACGTTGTCATTTGAGGGTTTCCACAGGCATTTATACCCTCAAAACAATTTTTACAACTAAACTCACCATGTACCTGATAATACTAAATTACTTACCACATGAAAATTGCTCTGTATTATAGAAATTAAAAATGACAAGACTATGGATAGTCTCATAGATATTGTAGCTAATGGGATGGCCACATGATAGAAGGAGATTTGATAGGAAGATCCAGGTTGGCAGAAGAACTGCCCCCCCTTCCCCTTGCCACCATGAGCTGTCTGTTCACTCTCTGCAGCCTCCTCTCCAGCCTCTATAGTGGGCATTGGTTTTTGGCAGTGTAGAATCCACTCACTCTTTTTGTTGTTGTTGTTGTTTTAAGATTTATTTATTTTAGAGAGTGCACAAGCAAGCGTGGGGTGGAGGAGGGGCAGAGGGAGAGAGAGAGGGAGAATCTCAAGCAGATTCTCTGCTGAGTGCAGACCTCTGAGATCACAACCAGAGTGGAAATCAAGAGTCAGACCCTCAGCCAACTGAGCAACCCAGGTGCCCCTTACTCCTCTTGATATCCCCCCATCATTGTCTTCAGGTGACTTCTCTCTCACACATGGTGGGTAATATTTACTTGTCTAAATAGAGATACTCTGTTTTGCTACTCTGGTGTGTTGGTCTTTTGATGTGTCAACTTATCTACCCTATCGTCCCCAGCTATTTAATGAAACATTAACCTAGGTGTTGCTGTGAATATATTTTAGAGATGTTATTAAAATCCATAATCAATTGACTTTAAGGAGATTACCTTTAATCATCTGGGTGGGCCCAGTTCAATCAGTTGAAAGACTTCAACAGCAGAGTTGAGGCTTCCCTTGAGAAGAAGTACTCTGCTTATGAGCAGCAGCTTCAGACAATGCCTGCGAATTTCACCCTGCTCTTTCTGATGGCCTGAGGAGTCTGGACTCACCTAGCCAGCCCCCTTGACCTTGTAAACCAATTCTTTGCAATAAATCTCTTAATATAGATCTCCTATTCGTTCTGCTTCTCTGGATTAAACCAGACGGATACACCTTTCCTTTTCTGCTTTCTTACAAATGACCGTTAAGGGATGTCTAGTAGTGCTTAGTTTCCTCCTCACCAGATTCTGCTTTCACTGCCTCAATAGACCTGAGGGTAGACATGAAGCTAAGCTTGGCCAGCCGGTGACTTTGACTGTTTTTCTTTTATTCCTTACATTATTCTCCTCCAGTGAAAGATTAATACCCTGATATTTTGAAGTTTTTTCTTTCTAATAAAACTGTCCTAACAAGATCCTTCAATAGTTTCTTTTCCCCTTGTTTTTGCTTTATTTCCAACATGGTTCATAGCTATGGTATTGTATAAAGAAATTTTCCTTTTGCTTGGCCACAGAAAAACGAAACTAAAAAACCACCACACCCATTTCTGTCACTTGGAACAAGAACAAAAAAACCTTAACTGATACAGCCCCTGAGCACGTTGACAATTTAAATAAAACTTGAGTCCCACTCAAACCTGAGCTCCCAGAATATGTCCAGAGAACCCTTTAAAGGGCCTATAATCAGGTTGACTTGGCTTATTCTTTTGCATTAAGGTACAGGGTGGGGAAACCATGAAAAGGTCGGTGTTTTCTGGCAGGAGTAATACATTTAAGCTATTAGCCATTACATACATTTTAGTTCAACTTAGCCTATTCATTGAGACAAGCATGTGTGGAAATCCAAGTGAATGAGGGAAAACAACATGTGGATTATGCTACAAGCGATGATAGGAAAGGGTTAGAACATGAAACAAAACATGAAGTGTGTCAAAAGGCAGAACCTTATAATAGAAGATGGTGGTGTAGAAGTAGGTGTTGGTTAGGGGATGGAGAAATAGGATGGGGGAGGGGAATGGGATTGCTACACCATTATAATGACAGCCATGCTTTACTCTCTATGGTAGGCAGGATAATGGCCCCCAAGAGGTCTACATCCTAATCCCTGAAACCTTTGAATATGTTATTTTACATGGTGAGAAGGAATTAGGTTGCATTTGGAATTAAGGTTGCTGATTGGCTGGCCTTCATATTAGCCTGCATTATCCATCTAGGTTCAATGTAATCACATGAATCTTTAAAAGTAGAAGATGGAGGCAGAAGAACCAGTGTCATGGGTGAAATGTGGGAAAGACTTGACCAGCTATTGTGGGTTTGGAGATGAAACAGGCCTGTAATCCAAAGAATACAATGTAGCTTCTAGAAGCTGAAAAGGCAGGAGGCAACTGATTCTCTAGAACCTCTACAAAGAATGCAGCCCTGTGCACACCTTAATTTAGCCCAGTGAGACCTGCAGCACATTTCTGACTGATAGGACTGCAGGACAATAAATTCATGCTATGTCAATGTGGATAATTTGTCCTGTTCAACAGAAAACTATTAGACCCTATAACCCAGAAACACAGAAAGAATAAGGAAGTTTAGTCATGAGACCTGAGGTGGTCTGTATAGTAGAAAGGTACAGATCATTTTACTGCTCTGCCATTTACTGGCAAGGTGACCCTTTGCAATTACTTAATTTCTCTAAACTTCAATATTATCATCTCTGAAATGGGCAGAGGTTACATACTTTTCAGGTCTGTCTTTTCCTTTTTTTTCCTTTCCTTTCCCTTTCCTTTTCCCCATAATTCAGTGCTTAGTTCTTGCTGTGTGAACTCTTCCTAGCTCTGATTGAGGCTGAGTTTCAGGGGTGGGACTGGGTTCCATTGAGGGGCAAGGAATTGATTCCAGCAGTCTGGAAAATAGAGAATAAAGGGAAAACTGATGTTTGTAGAATGTCAGGTCATCATAGGTTCAGGAAGAGAAGAGAATAGGTGACATGAAACCCGAAGTGATAGGGCACAGAGGCAGCAGAGGGTTAACACTCTGGCTTGGTGAGATTGAAGGGATGCGTTCAGGGGTGCAGATGCTGGAGGGAGTCAAAGAGTCTAGGGTTAGCAGCAGGCTTAAAATTGTGTGTGAGGGGGTGGGGGGTCTCTAAGGAACCCTAGACAGTTCAGACCTCCAATGGTAGCTCAATAAATACAGATTAGTGGGCTTTTTTAAAACCCTATTTTGGAAGATGCCAGCCATTATTACTTGGAATAATTTTTTTTCCCCTTCTCTCCCATCCATTATACACATGGCTTGTATGCATGATGTCCCATATTTCTTTGAGATGTTTTTTTCTTTATACTCTTTTTATCTTCATTCTTCAGATCATATAATCTATACTTATCTACAAGTTTGCTGATTCTTTCTTCTGCCAACTTATATGCACTGTGGAGCCCCTTCAGTGGATTCTTAATTTTGGTTTTGTACTTTTCCACCTCTTCCATTTGGTTCTTTTAAATAACTTTTTATTGATCTTCTCTATTTGAAAGGACCTTGCTATGATAACTTTTTTTTTTAAGCATGGTTTCATTTAGTTTGTTAAACATCTTTTTAATGCCTGCTCTGAAGTCTTTAGCTACTAAGCCCACCATCTAGACTTCTTCAAAGGCAGTTCGTATTGTGTATTTGCCCTGCCCCCCCGCCCCCGGCATATGGGTCACACTTTTCTGTTACTTTATGTCTCATAATTTTTAGTTGAAAACTGGACATTTTAGATACTGTAGCAATTCTTGATACTGTTTCCCTCAGGAATTACAATTTTGTTTGCCTGGTCATAGGTTTGCTTGGTCACTGGTTTGTGTTTAGTAATTTGGCTGAACAAATTCACCATCCTCTTGGTTCTACCTCCTTGGCTTAGAATGCTGGCAGAGGATCAAAAAAACCAAAATCTTGCCATTTGCAAAGACATGGATGGAACTAGAGGGTATTATGCTAAGCGAAATAAGTCAGTCAGAGAAAGACATGTATCATATGACCTCACTGATATGAGGAATTCTTAATCTCAGGAAACAAACTGAGAGTTGCTGGAGTGGTGGGGGTGGGAGGGATGGGGTAGCTGCGTGATAGACATTGGAGAGGGTATGTGCTATGGTGAGAGCTGTGAACTGTGTAAAACTGTTGAATCACAGACCTGTACCTCTGAAACAAATAATACATTTATGTTTTAAAAAAAAGAGAGACAATAGTAGGAAGGGAAAAATGAAGGGGGGGAAATGGGAGGGGGAGATGAACCATGAGAGACTATGGACTCTGAGAAACATACTGAGGGTTCTAGAGGGGAGGGGGGGATCGGTTAGCCTGGTGATGGGTATTAAAGAGGGCACATATTGAATGGAGCACTGGGTGTTATGCACAAACAATGAATCATGGAACACTTCATCTAAAACTAATGATGTAATGTATGGGGATTAACATAAGAATAAAAAAAACTAATGATGTAATGTATGGTGATTAACAACATAATAAAATGAAATAAAAAAATTAAAATAAATGGGGAAAAAAAGAATGCTGGCAGAGGGGGAAATTTAGAGCACAGAGCTGGATTGGGAGGGTATGTAAGCAAGGAGTCTTGGCTTAAATGCCACAGACTCTGATTATTCTTCCCATGACCTAGTAGATTGTCATAAATCAATGTTTCTCCATTAGATGTATTCTTTTTTTAATTTATTTTTTTATAGATTTATTTTAGAGAGTGTGTACCTGTGTGGGGAGGAGGGGCAGAGGGAGAGAATCTTCAAGCAGACTCCCTGCTGAGCAAGGACCTGACCTGGGGCTTGACCTCATGACCCATAACTGAAACCAAGAGTTGGAGGCTCAACTGACTGAGCCACCCAGGTGCCCCTCCACTTGATATATTCTTAGGGCAATTTCCAGAGACTTCAAATGATTTTAAAAAGTAAATTTTGCCAGTTAAATTTTTGTTTTGCTGGGGGAGAGTTTGACCTCCTTGTTATGCCATTTTGGAAGTCCTACCTCTCTTGTTTATTGTTTTTATTCCATTAACTTGCATATATGGTAATACCCTTTAAGTGAACGCAAATTATTCCTCAGCATTAACTTTGATAAACGAGAAGTTCTGAAATGTGCCCAACTTAATTGGGATCACTGACACTAATAGTCTATTTTCCAGTAAGAATCCATAGTCTCTGAGAAGCAGCAGTTTGAAAGCTGAGCTTATATCTGAAGTAGTGGTTTCAATACAGTGATTGGTTGTGGCATCCATTTAGACATCCTTGGTACAGTCTGACAGTGGAGTTGAAGATACATAGGGTTGACCCTCCCAGTAGTATCTGTGGGCACTTAGTAGAATTGCTTTTCATCTAGTAAGAAGGAAAGATGATAAATGAGCTAACCAATTGAACCTTCAGGTTTAAAGCAAAAAGCTTAAATGTCAGCTAAAGAAACACAGGCAAAGATCAGAGTACAATTGTGGTTAATATTGTATCTTAGTGTGCTGGGAAAATAGCATGATCCTGTTGACAACTTGATTTCTAGATTTTTCATATACAGAACTGTGTGAGAATAAATTGCTTTTATCAGCTAGTTTGTGGTAATTTGTTATGGTAGCCTTTGGAAGCGAACATCTACTCATGTCTCATGCTCCCACTTCAGTGTCATTAATGTATATCTTTGCAATTCATCGTTCATATATTTTACGTGGATATATGGACATCCTTGATAAATGTCTAGGCTTATTAGCAGTGAAAGGAATTCAAGTTTCAAATGGCTATAAATCAACTAAGTCTACCAACAAAATGCCTTGAATGTACCCAACCAGTTCTGAAGGCAAGAAAAATCTATCCCAATAGTCCCAAAAGTCCACTTAGAAATTCTACTACCAAACTTGGTAACCATCACCACAGCGCATCTTTAAATTACTATAATGATAAAAATCAATCCACTGCCAATGCAGGAAACAGGCAAACTTGTGTATTACTGGAGGTGCTATAAAAGGACCCAGTGGTTGTAGATAGCAACTGGGCAATGTGAAGTAAGAATCCTAAAGATGACACCACTTGTCTTGGTAACACTGTTTTTACAAATATGTCCCAAAGAAGAACTACAGAAGGAAAAAAAAAAAATCTAAGGCATTTCTGTACCAAAACAAAAAAAGCCACTGGAATGGCTCAAAGGCTAAACAAATTGTGTTTCACTCATTCATACAGTAAATTTTTATTTATTAAATACTCTAAGTGCTGAGAATAAAAATAAATAAAGCAAAATGACATCTTGAAGAAGCTTAAAACCCAATTCAGCATCTCTTCTCTGACAGAAAACACTCTGAACAGTGAAAGGGGCTCAGTCTAATAATGATTCACTAAGGGGTGAGGAGGTGTGTATGTGTGTGTGTAAGTGTGTGAGAGTTGATGGTGGGTTAAGGGGTAGCCATGTTCCCTAGGGGTGCTTCTCAGAATTCCTGAGGAATAGGTTTTTAGTTTCAGATTAATTTTAATTTGAGAAAGCCCTTCTGGGGCGAGAGAGAGATTGAAACCACTCCCAAATAATGTTAAGGATTAACATTAGCTGAGCACTTCCTTTGTACCAGATACTGTCCTAAGCATTTTAAATATATTAACTTGCATTACTCGATGAGGTGGGGAACCCAGGCAGCCTAACTCCAGAGCCAGTGTTCATAAACCCTACACTGAATGCTTCTCCCCTGACTCAGTGAGGATGAGTGGGTTATTAAGCTAAACTGAGAAATCACATTGAGTAGGAGAGACTATCTGGAAGAAAAAAAAGATCTTGCAATGTAAGAGGCCTATAGGAGAGCAATGTCATAATTATGTAAGTATAAATAGGATAAAAAAATGGCTACAGAAAAAAAATTTTTTTTTTTATTGGAGCTGAGCACAGCCCTGTTGCAAGCTACTTGACACCTTCATTCTGGTGGACCTCAAATCACCAGTTGGGTTGAATCTATGTGTATCTCCTCATTTATTGATTACTTTATGCTAGATCCTTGTTATTTTGAGTAATTGAATATTTGGTTATTGGTTCACTGTATTGGCTAAATATAATTGAAAATCATCAAAAGGAAACAAGCTCAATTAGTATTCAAGTTCTATCAGTGTTACCTTGTTTTACTCTGTGCACATACCTACTTTACTAACATTCTTTGCGGGGTGTTGGCTTGTTTAAAACCGAAGGGAAGGAGTCCCATGCTAAATATACTTTGTGTGGTCAAAGTATAATGCTGCATTCTATAGCTTCACATATCTCTTGTAATCTGAAAGCCTTTTTTTTTCTTTTTCTAAAGATTTATATATATATATATATTAAAGATTTTATTTATTTATTTGAGACAGAGAGAATGAGAGACAGAGAGCATGAGAGGGAGGAGGGTCAGAGGGAGAAGCAGACTCCCCGCTGAGCAGGGGGCCCGATGTGGGACTCGATCCCGGGACTCCAGGATCATGACCTGAGCCGAAGGCAGCCGCTTAACCAACTGAGCCACCCAGGCGCCCTCATTCTGAGTTTTTTTTTTTTTTTTAAGATTTTTATTTATTTATTGAGAGAGATAGTGATAGAGAGAGAGCATGAGAGTGGGGAGGGCCAGAGGGAGAAGCAGACTCCCCGCCGAGCAGAGGGCCCGCCGCGGGACTCGATCCTGGGACTCCAGGATCATGACCTGAGCCGAAGGCAGTCGCTTAACCAACTGAGCCACCCAGGCGCCCAAGATTTATATATTTTTAGGAAAAGAGAGCATGAGTTAGGGGAAGTGCAGAGGAGGTCTTAAGATCTCCTACAGTTTAGCTTGATAACAACATAAGTACAATAAGAAATATGACCCTAAGTGCTTCAGTCTGCTACCTAGTAAGGATCCCAGTTAGTGGAGTATTCTATCTGCAATGGTGTAATATAAGTGGACTACTCTTAAAAGGGTAGAACTGGCTCCAGAGAAGCAGGCTGACTTTCCTCAGGTGGAAATGGATTGCATAAAAATATTTAAAATTACATCTAACCTAATTTATTAGGAATAAGACTTCTAAATTTTTATTTTCTTGCTAAAGGAAAATCAGAAGGGGTGCTGTTTGCTTAACAAATAGGGTGATAATGAAGCTTTTAAGAAGGGCTGAAGGAGCGTGAAATGAACAGGATTTGTCACCAGTAGAGGCAAGATTTTCTGTTCTGCACCCTTCCTCCATCCCCTTGGTTCTTTGCCTTGCCCTCTTTGTGTTTCCAAATATAACAAAAAGACTATAAATTTGGATACTAGGATCAGAGGAAAATTCCAACAGTACTTTGAAGGAGAAAATTACAGATGAATTCAATATGTCTGTTGCAGATCCATTTGTCCATGAATTGCTAAGACTGTCTTTGAGGGATGTGGGAATTGGCTTCTGTCTCTGTGTCAGGTGATGTGAAGCCCATAGTGGACAGAACAAATAAATTCTGGGCCTTTAGAGATGCTATCTTAACACTGGTGAATTAGCTGTAATAAAATCATTAGGAGGCAATGAGTTTTGAGTGTTTATTACCTTTGTTTTTAATATAATTTGTTTAATTGCAAACTGATATAAGTTTATTTTAGTATAATGTATTTAACTGGCTCACAGATTTCCTGGAAATGTATGAGCTGTTGTGAGCCAGCTCCAGTTTATCACTGGATATATTCTACACAGGGAGGTAGATTAGACCTGGTTAAACCAAGGCCCGTGGTATTGCATCTGCAGGACCTCCGCTTCACTCTCTGCTGCTGAAATAAGGGAGTGTTCAAAATGTACGTCAATTCTACTAACTGGAGCCCATATCAGAAGGTCGATTTCTGTCAGACCCTAGGCTGAGAAAACAAAAGATTCTGTATTTCTGGAGAGCCACCCAGGTCTGCTGTGGGATACCTTCTAAGAACAGGCCAGAAAAAGGGGCATTAACCTTTCCCCTGTAGAAGGGGGCAGTGGAAATTCAGAGTCAATGATGCAGCTCTATCTGCAGTCACAGAAAATACACACACTGTAAGAGGCATCACAGACTCAGTGCTGCCGCTTGCCTCACTTGGGGGGATCTGCAGCAATGCGGTGGCCAGCAACGTCGTAGTGAGCACAGCACTACAGACACTGGAGGTGATGGTTGGCAAGGGCACTGGTGAGCCAGTTCATGGCTGGGCTTATCTGTAAGATGTGCTCCTCCTTATGAAGACCTAAACTACACAGCAAGGAGGAGGACTGGGGTCCTGCAAGTTCAGCAGACAGGGGATTTGATCCAAAGTACTTAGGAAGAATATATTGAAGTACACTGCCTAGCACCTACAGATTGAAGGGTTCATAGGGACATTCTGGTCACATTTTTTATTTAACTGTGAATAGAAATAATCCTAGTGCTACATTTTCTACATTACTGCTACCATTACTGTTGATTATTGCTCCCCCTATGGACAGAACCTGTGTATCCATATAGGTACCATGAACACATTTTCCAAGGCAGCTTAAAAGATCTCTGACAGTAATGTTGTGCCACCTTGGGTAGTAAATGATAGTCCAGGAGATACTATTGGGTGACAAATGCTGGAAATTTTGAATCATGCTGGGAATGGGCAATTCAACAAAATACATAAAATTGGCATTGTTCCAGAAAACCCAGACGGTGGAGACAAGGAATTAGGAGCTCTTATTTGTTTTGGCTTTTGATAACTGAGACTAGAAAAAAATCAACAAGGCATTTGTTTTTACCAAAATATAATTCTAGTCAAAAATGGTACTATTAATTAAATCTCTAATGATAACTCGGGGTACCATAAACTTCAAAGTGAGGATGTACCTGAAATTAAAGATGGTACACCTACCACTCAGGTTCTTTGGCTTCGGAGTGTGATGAAGCTTGATGAGGCCTCAAAGGCTGTGTGATTCAGTTTCTTCATTTTGCAGGTGTGAAAATTGAGGCAGCAGTTGTTACCGTCTCAGATGAGTCACCCTAAGAATGAGTGCCAGAAGCTGGAATAGAACCTGGACTGCTGGATTTTGGTCTGCTGACCTTTCCACCTTGCTGAACCCTTCAACGGTGCCTGTGTAAATGCTGACCTCTCCCTGCTAAAAGCACTGTCCTTGGCCACTTTTTGTAGCTCCTGGCTACTTATCTTTGGCTTCAGCCTTTTCTCCGCTGCTTATCAGAAGCAAAGCTCTAATTGCCTCCTTAACACACAGTCAGTTCTGCTTGAAAGACTGGACTGGTCAGGCTACTCAATTCTTCAATGTTCCCAGACATTCTGAGCTCTCTTCCTCAGAGGATCTCCAATTCAAAATCAGTCCCTTTAATTACAAATTTTATTTCCCTAGAATCATTTACCTCAGACTTAAATACCTTTTTTTTGGCCAAAAGATGTGAAGGCTTTAAAAGTGCACAAATTCTTTTCATACACGATTAATATGGTTGGTGCTAACTAGGATCTTTGTGAACTTTCACATGTTATGGGAGGAGGAATGGCATACATGTGGAATATAAAATTTGAGAATTAACAAGCTGTCAATTCAAATCCAAGATCAAGTACTCTGTGTGAGTTCTGGAGCCCAGGTGTGTTAGTAGCCCAGTAGACTTTTTTCCCTGATAGCAGGATAACCCGATGGAGTTACTGTTATTTTTCAGTAGGTTTCTTGAGATAAAATGAGAGAGGAGGGACATAGAGTTGAGCAGGAAAAACCTCACCCCGCAACTGTGGTTTCCATCTTTTTCTCTCTCTTGGAACTCCTTGGGCCAATAAGAGCAGCAGAAAGGCTCTAAGGAAGTAATTTCTGGTTGCCTTGAAGTTTCATAAAGCTATCCTTCACCTTCCAGTGATTGACACAGGAGATTCACTTGCCAGCTTGGGGACCTAGGGATAGCCTTGCCTTTCTTTCAATTATATACATGGTAGCAGCCAGTGCTGAAAGCAGGTGGATATCTTCAAGGTGAGAGTAGTCATAATCCAGTGGCTTTTGGAATCCTCTTGCTTCCTTTTCTGGGGATTCATCGTTCTCTTTACTGCTCCAGCTGTGCTAGACAGAGACAGAGACTGTGTCCCAGTAACTGCTTCAGGAACGCCGAGTTGGAACTTGAATGCATTATCGGGAGGTAATAAATTCCTGGTCAAGATTCAGCACTAAATAAATCAGGAAAAATACAACCCAAAAAGGATTGATTGTGGGAGCCTATCTTCCATCATCAGTAGTATCTCACACTTTCTACCAAGCTTGCTCCCCTGTGGAAAAATGGATGTGGATAAGGGAGGGTGGCTCAAATGGCTAATAGCATCTGTTTTTTAAAAAATTTTATTATGTTATGTTAGTCACCATACATCATTAGTTTTTTTTTATTCTTATGTTAATCCCCATACATTACATCATTAGTTTTAGATGAAGTGTTCCATGATTCATTGTTTTCGTATAACACCCAGTGCTCCATGCAGTATGTGCCCTCAATTATCTCCCTCTGAGATTATTCACAAACTTACATGTAGTCTATGAAAAACCCAAGTGTTTATGTTCCAGAATTCAGGTAGTCATTCCACACTATACTTCCTATTAGTGATTTATTTAAAATACATTTAATGGATACCTACTATAGGGCAGGACATCCATAGCATTCCCATAGCTGATAATGGTGTTTCAAGTTACTGTTGTATTGACTTGTATGCCTGTATCATCATCATCTAACCCACCTATTTAGCTCTTTTTTGTAGACCAACACCTCCCCCTGCCCCAGACTGGTATTTGTTTTTGATGTTTTGTTTTTTTTGGTTCTCAACTCTGAGTCCCATGTCCTGTTCAGGTTTACCTAGAGGTCTCGTCTCATCTGGAGCCTGAGATCCCCCAACTTAACCTATAAATGAATGATTTTTTGAAATTGTAACTGTGTATAGACATGAGCCAAATATATTAGAAATTTCTGACTGTGGTGGGTTTGCAATTTACTCACAGCAACTCAGGAATCACCCTCTGCTTCATAATAAAACAGATCTCAGTGTTTAAATATTCTGTAACTATTTTTTTTTTCTGGAATCCCCATCCTTGCTTATAAGCAGGAAATAAAGCAGCAAAAACCACCATAGCAAAAACAATAATACATTTTCTGCTTGTTTATTAGAGGTAAATTAATGTTTCTCAATTTATTTATTTATTTATTTATTTAGATTTTATTTATTTGACACAGAGAGAGACAGCGAGAGAGGGAACACAAGCAGGGGGAGAGGGAGAAGCAGGCTTCCCACAGAGCGGGGAACCCTATGCGGGGCTCGATCCCAGGACCCTGAGATCATGACCTGAGCTGAAGGCAGACGCTTAACGACTGAGCCACCCAGGTGCCCTGATGTTTCTCAATTTATAATAGTATCTTTTGGGTAAACTGCTTCTCCCAGCTTAGGAGTTTCCATTTGGTAAATTCAATTTTTTTTTTTTTTTGAGTAACATCTCAGTCTTTCAAGACTTTCCTCTTTCTTTCCTTTTTCTTAAAGAAATTTTACCCAACCTCACATACTTGGGTGTAGGGGCTTGAGTCCCTGTGTTGATACTGTATATGGCCCTTGGTTGAGGTGTAGCTTGTTTAAGCTGAGTCTTTGGGTGTTGCTGTCTGTGCTTGTGTCTTCAGGTGAGAAGTTTATGGCTGAGTTAAAGCATGGCTTAAAGTTTCCCAGCAGCAATCATGGTGAACCTAAGTATCTTTCCCTGCTGCTTGGCTCCTTGCCTCAGCCTCATCAGGTGCTACTGCCCTGTTGTGACTCAGATGCTCCACCTCTCTCCTGGTATTGAGCAGTCCAGTCCTCAGCCTGGACTGTAGGTGGTCCTTGCTCTGTGATCCTTCAGGAGGTATACTGATTTTTAAAATTTCACCTGCCTCTTATATCTTTCATACAATGATGTGGGGACTTCCGAATTTTTAGCATGCATTGAGCAAGCATGGGGAAAGAGGGAAGCAATATTTCTAGATCATAATCTAGAAGCCCCCTTACTCACGGACAACGTTATACCATTTGCGCAATGTGTTGGACATGATGAAAGGGAAGCAGAACACCAACAGAGCTGTGCTTAGATTCTTCTTGAAGTTATGTGGGGTTTTTGCTGTTCAGTTTCTATTACCCTGAAGTTTTTATCATCAAGTATCTATTGCCCCCTGGGCCTTTGTTCAGGGCATTAGAACATTGAGTTCCAGAGAAGTGACAATCTTACCCTGGTTCTATCTCATCAGAATTTATTTCTGAAATTGTGCTTTTCTTCCCAAGGCCAGAGAAATTTGTATTTTCCCTTCTGTGACTAGAGCTGTGACTCCATGAAGTTCTCTCTCTCCTATAGAATAAAACTCTATGCTCGGATTTCCAAGCTTTGCTCTTGATAAGTAAAATTCAGGCTTTGGAATTTACAAGGCTTTTGTCTCTAAACAGAACCTGGACATTCAAGACTTTTATTATGCTATGGACTCAAGAAAATTGATATATTTTTTAAGTTTAAAGCTGAGCAATGATTTCTTTATTCTAAGCAGCATCTGACTTCCCTCAGAAATGAAAGGCTGTTAAATGAGAAGCCAGAGGCAACATGACTTATGGAGATGGAAGAATCATTGTTTTAAATATCTCAAAATAGAAGACTCTTTACAAGAGCAAGAATCATGTTTCATTTCTGAATGCCTAGTGCGTAGCTCAGTAACTGCTACACAATAGGCACTCAATAAATGTGTGGTGGATGAACGGATAGTCTCATTAGCTTTTATTCAGATTATACTGTATTGCATACTTTTGGATACCCTAGTGTAAGGGAAATCAACTGGAGGATGTACATGAATGAATGAAACATGTTTGTACTGGACCTGTTTGATGTGTCTCTCCACATTTACTCAGTCCTACCTAACTCCTGGACTTAGGCTGTTGTCACCTCACTCCTAACACAATGATTCTTTTATGTGTGGTATCTGGATAAGCAGTATCAGCATCATCTGAGAGCTTGTAACAAATGGAAAATTTCGTGCCCCATACTAGAACTGCAGAATCAAAAACTCTGAAGTGGGGCCCAGTAATTTGTTTTGACAAGCCCTGTAGGTGAGTTTGAGTGATAAAATTTGAGACCCACTTCTCCAAGTACCTCTATTTGTTCAGCTTTCCCAGGGATGAGAACGAGGATTTATCCTCCTCTGAGCCCACCTGGAAGGAGCCTTAGCCTCTCCCATACCCAGACTCTGCTGGGCCAGATACTCAGAGTTTCTTAGAAAGACCGGATAACACATTCCCAAAGTGCCCAGGGGGTTAATGCCTTGTACAGATATGCTGAGGTCATGGTGAGGGTCTATGTGTGCACTCAAGTCAATGAGTTTGGTCTTCTTGTGTTTGTAGTTGAGATGAATTTAAGGCAATATGAGGGTAAATATATGGTCTAAGACCCACATCAAAGTTGAACCTCTGTAAAACAACATTCTGTAATGGGAACTAGCAGTTCACCTAGCAGTTGAAGTAAGCATGATTATAAATTATATACGACGTACTTCCCCAACATATGGTTCTGAAGTTAAAGCTTCAGTACATTTTCAAGAAAGTATTGGTGAAAACCTTAGGGAAATATCTCTGCCCTGCTCCTATTTTTCTCCTTCTGGTTGTTAGTCATTCAATGAGTCGCTTCTAAGTCCCATCTGTTCCAAGTCCCAAGATGTCTGTGTCTGAATGGTTTCCTTCTTCATCCTGACTGCAGAGACCTTTCAGTTCTTTGTTGGTCATGTTCAAAGTTTCTGTTGATAATACAGCAGCCTCATGAACTGTGTGTGCATTGCTTTCTCATCTGATTAATATCTACTGTAAATTTTAATTTAGTTCTGGAACTTGAAGAAATTTGCTTTTGTAATGGCTGCTCTCTGTTCCTCTGAGGTCTTTTGTCTCTGAGGGTTTTATCATGGCTTGCTCTCTCTTTGTTCTGAATGCTTGCATCCCTGAAATCTGTCCCTCTGCATTGAACAACAGTGGTTTTTCTTGGATGGAAAAAACACTTTTCAACCTGATACAGCTACAAAAATTCTTGTCTCTGCCCTCCCCCTCAACATAGATAACATTTCCTGATAATTGTTACATATTATTGTGAAATGTTTTCCATCTCCTTAGCCATATAAAGTATTTTTAACTCTTATGCTTGCTTATGTAAAATTACTAGAGGAATAATATTATTAGTAACATAAGATATCTACTGAACACAGACCTGGAAAGAAGGTTGTGGGCCTTTTAAAGGGGGATAAAAATGAAGTTAGTAGGTTTGGGTAGCAAGCCAAGGAGTCAAGGTGCACTTGCCAAGAGGGTCAAGGTCCAGGTTAAGACTGAATGGCATGGATGTAATGGACTTTGGGTGCATGGTTTGTCAACCCATTTGGTAAAACTGTGATCCACAGGAGTTGAGACCAAGATAGTGGAAGATCAGCTGGTTTGGTGGAAGATGTAGACATCTAATCAAGGTTACTGGGACTGAGTTGGTGCTTGCAGAGCCCAGGAGGGGAAAAAGTTAAGGACAGACAAGAAGAGAGCAGTTGGGTAGAGGAGGTGACTGAGCAGAGTCCAAAGTGAGATTTAAGAATTCTTTCATGTTCCCATAAACCACTTTAAAACCCTTTGTTACCAAATAAATTGCTCTCAAGCTTCAGAAAATAACTCTTGTTAAAAATTCCTAGTGTGGGGGCGCCTGGGTGGCTCAGATGGTTGGGCGTCTGCCTTCGGCTCGGGTCATGATCTCAGGGTCCTGGGGTCGAGTCCCCCATCGGGCTCCCTGCTCAGTGCAGAGCCTGCTTCTCCCTCTCCCTCTGCCATTTCCTCTGCTTGTGCTCTTCTGTCTATCTCTCTGTCAAATAAATAAATAAAATCTTAAAAGAAAATTCCTAGTGTGCAACACAAAGATTCTGATGATGTATATGTACAGTTAGGCTTAGAAGTCTCATCTTTACTTAGTAGCCCAAGTGATTTTCCCACACTTTCAGAAACACCTTTTGGCTAAAGTCCAAATTCCTGACCATAAAAAAATGAGTGTCCTCTAAGATTTTTCAAGGCTGTTTAAGCATATGTTGTTGTTTGAAGTAATTCTTAATGACTATGAGATTGAAACTTTTCCTTTCTATAACGTTGCATTTGACACCATTATTGTAGAGCATTTGGACATAAGAACAGCTACTTGTTTACATTTCTGTCCTCTTCTGCAAGATAGGGAGCAATTTAAAGATAAGGACTGTCACTTGCCTCTGATTTCCCAATCCTTAGCACAGTGCTTAGTATAGAACAAGCCCTCAAAAAATCAGTTCTTTTTTATCTATAAATATAACCAAGTGAAAGTTATTCCCATCTCTTTAGGGGAACAGATACTGCTAACTAATGTTAAAAGATCAATTATCCTCCCCCACAAAATCACCAAATGATACTATATTGTCACCGTTGCTCTCCTTTCTTGTGAAGTCTGGCTTTGTTATCAGGGTAATCTTAGCTTAATAATTTTGGGAAATGTTCATTCTTCTATTTCTCACAGTTTGCTTTGAATTGGGATGTGTGTTTGTACATACACATATACATACTTACATGTTTGATGGAATTCACTAGTAAAGTCATCTGAGCTTTGATTTTTGTTTGTGGGAAGATTTTTGGATACCAAGTTCTTTAATATATAGGTGAATTCAGATATTCTATCTCTTCTTGGGTCAATTTTAGTCATTTGTGTTTTGCTAGAAATTTCTCTTTTTCATCTAAACGGTCCAGTGTATTGGTATAAAGCTTTTCACAGTGTTCCCTTATAACCCTTTTAATTCTCTGTGTTCTGTAGTGATAGACCCTTTTTTTTTTAAATTCCTAATTTTGGTAATTTGTGTCCTCTCTTTCTTGATCTGTTAAGGTAAAGTGTTATTTTGCTTTTCAGAGAACTTAATTTGGGTTTCATTGATTTGCTTTGTTTTCTGTTTTCTATCTTAGTGATTTCTGTTCTGATCTTTAGTTTCTTTTGCTTATCTTGGCTTTGATATTTTTTTTCCTTTTTTAGCTTCTTAGGTTAAGTCTAGGTTATTGACCATAGAGCTTCCATTCTAATATAAATGTTTAAAGATATAAAGTTTCCTCTAAACACTCAATTGCATCCCATAAATACTGATATGTTTCTATTCAGTTGTTTTTATATTAAGTTTGATGTTTTAAAATTTTCCTTGTGATTTCTTCTTTGATCTATTAGTAATCATAACCAGTTTTAAGTTTCTAAATAATCAAGCATTTCCCAAATTTCTTTTGTTGTTTGCAATTTTATTCCATTATAGTCAGAGAATATTCTTGTGTAATTTAAATCCTCTTAAAATTGTGACTCATGTATGCTTCAAAATAGTTTGCAATATGTATTCTTTTATTGATGGTGTAGGGGTATATGCATAGCAATTAGGTCAAGTTGGTTGGGGTGTTATTTAAGTCTTCTATAACCTTAGTGTTTGTCTGTCTAGTTGTTACAACAGGTGTTTTTGTTGAATAGTAACTCACAGAAATATAAATTGGACTTTTTCCAAGATCTCTGTGATGATTCAGGATATAAACTGATAGAAAAGGAAAGACATTTTTAATATTACTTTGTTAAAAGTTAACTATACCTCACATAAACTTCTTGCAATTTCTGCTGTCATACTGTTGAAATCCTCAGAATACCATGTTCTGAGGAAGCCTCATGAAGCCTACTGAGTGATAAGAGGCCACGAAGAAAAACAGGGAGGCAACCTAATTGATAGGCAGTTGAACTACCAGATATGTGGTGACACCATGTTGGACCTTTAGCCTAGCCAACAGGGGTTGGCAAACTTTTTCTGTAAATGATCTGATAGTAAATATTTTAGGCTTAATGGGTCCTCCACTAAACCTAACACTACAGTGCATAATAAGTGTCCCTCCTAGGTTCTCCTATAGACCCTGCTCATATCTTCCCACTATGTAATAGGTGCCGGGGAACTTTGTGTATTTCCTAGTAGACTATAGTGTCCATGGGGCCAGTGATCACATTTCCTGAGTTTATAATTGCATTTGAATGTCTAACATACTTACTGGCATATAATAGACAAATAATGTTTGTGAATGAATGAAAAAGCTAAGGATACAGCAGGGGGGGAATTTATTCACACTCTTGTTTCATGAGATATTTAGATAGAATTAAAAGAAAAAAAACCTGGATGGACTGAACACTTAACTTGGTCTCTTTTTAGGTTATAACATTACAAATCAAAAACATTTTCTGCCTTTGAGAATGTTAAAGAAGCTAGACCTACAAATAGATATTACTACTAGTAATGAAATGACAGGCAATTGTTGAAATTGGTTTATTGAATAGACTTTGAATTTGAAATGGTACAAATAGAAAATGGCTTTATTTTCCTCCAGAAAAAGGCCTTCAAGCATCCTATGTTGGATTATACTTCCTGATCCCTGAATGATTTTTTTTTTTTTGAGGTAAATTCTGTAGGTATTAAAAAGCTGAAGCTGGGATGCCTGGGTATCTCAGTCGGTTAAGCATCTGCCTTTGGCTCAGGTCATGAGGGATCGAGCCCCATGTCTGGCTCCCTGCTCTGAAGGGAGTCTGCTTTTCCCTCTGCCTGCAGCTCCCCCTGCTCATGCATGCTGTTGCGCTCTCTCTCAAATAAATAAAGCTGAAGCCATTCAGAGTGGAGTCCAATATAGATTTTAAGTGCTAAATGAGGGATTCTGACTACATTTTGTACTAAATGTTAAGATTTCTAAAGTTCCATTCAACATAAATTTACTGGGCAATCAACTAGACTGTGACTATACAAAGGTTTATAAGAAAAACTGTAATCTGTGGTTAGAAAGAAAATGAAGAGTGCTACAGTATGTGTCTGTACATGTTGCCATGACTGCAGAGAGGAGAGGTCACCTATCTGGACTGGTGTGTGTTTGGAAGGGATGCCTAATCTGAGTCTTGAAAGTTACTAAGGAAAGAAGGTATGAGGAGGCACTTCTAGTATAAAAACACAGCCCAAAGGATTAAAATGGGCTTCACGTATTGCTGCATTAGTTTGCAGTTATTTGGGAAAGTATTATGAAATTTTAGGGTTGGTAGAGATCCTAGAGTTAATTTAATATAATTTTCCAATCCAGTTTAAGCATTCTTACTCTAAAATCCTAGCATACTCCATACAATGTTGTCTCAGTTACTTCTCTACATCTAACTAGTGTTACTGAGATTCGAAAAAGGAAAGAGAACCAAATAAGAAAAAAGAAACTCTAGTCCCAGAACATACTGCTAAGGACCGTGCCTTCTGTTTTTTGGATTCCCCATGATGCACAAAACTTTCCTTGGGGGCAAAATTAAGTATTCAGTATATAAGAGCTTATTGCAAGGCACATCCTAGAAGCAGTTCAAAATGAAAAGCAATCATTTCAGTGACTACATGGAAATCCAGCCTTGCTCATTTTTTGTTGTTGTTGTTTCTTTCCGAGTTACTAATGCTGAAGGATATCTGAATGCATAAGCAACCTGAGGCAGCCCATAACACAGATTTATTTCTAAGCCAGTGTTTTCATACATGTAGAAAAGTCCATTGTGCTCTGATTAAAATAGCAGAGAAAGGAAAGAATAAACTTTGAAGATTTCATGTTACCTGCTTCTGGAATATTTGCCTATAAAATACATATGTTTGACGCAATAGTTTTAATTGGTTTAACTCACTGTACTTTATAGTAAGAAGATCTAAGTATCTTGAGAATGGTACTAGCATTTTAAAAGATTAAGAAATAATCATTATTGATGGCAACATAAGCAGATCTTAATCAGTATATTGATAGCAACATAAATAGCTCTTAGTATAAAGCTATTTTCCTTTTTGTTCTCTCATAAACCCATACCTCAAACTCAACAAAAATACAATACTACTATATATTCTTGAATATTATACCCTGAGCATAAGGAAATTTACTTTTTTTTTGCCAGTGAGAGATTAAAGGAGAGTTTTAAGACAACTATTTTTATTCAATAAATACTTGAATGCCCAGCATATGTCAAACACTGTCTGATGTGCATGATATCCAACAGTAAACAAAACATGCATATATCTCCGGTCTCATTGAAATATAAGCTTAAAGTGATAGGGATGGAATCATTACATTAGTATAATGTTTAATTCACTTGGTCAAATATGCATATTTAATAGTATATACATTATAACATGAATTTTGAATATTCTGTTTTTCCAGTCTCCTATTTCAAAAACAATTTTGTTCAACTTTTGTATGCAATTTTAAAGTAATTCTTAAAAAAAATGATTCACCTAGCAGTTTTACAGAGTAAGAATATAGTTTTCACTTTTATAGAAATTGAAATAATGAAGCTATGCTCCAAGAATCCATATATAATCCATGTATAACAGTAGCGTTGTTTTCTATTTTTTCCTGTGGGTAGATATAAATGGTTTCCACAAAGTAACCACTTACTATAATGCCTTTGAAAGTAATTGTTGAAGGGCATCTTCACAATTACATTCAATGATGCAATAGTGATGTCATATCCCTATGAATAATTACTAAATTCATGTCAAATTTTTAAATCATGTTTTACTGATTCTGTCAGATGACCACTACTGACATTAAAACTACCATCGATTGGTGTTATTTTATGGTAAAGTATCTTACCCAAATAGTTTTGTTCTTTAAAAATAAATGAGAGGGTGCCTGGGTGGCTCAGTGAGTTAAGCATCCTGCCTTTGGCTCAGGTCATGATCCTGGAGTCCTAGGACCTAGCCTAACATCAGGTTCCCAGCTCATCAGGGAGTCTGCTTCTCCCTCTGACCCTCCCCTATCTTGCATTCTCTCTCTCTCAAATAAATAAAATCTTTAAAAATAAATAAAGAAAATAAAAATAAATGAGAAAGTTTCCCCAAATATTACCACTACTCATAAAGACTTAAAGATAATTCCTTTGACAACTGATATTTTTTTAAAGACTATATTTATTTGAGAGAGAGAGAGAGAGAGAGCGAGAGAGAGAGAGAGAGAGAGAGAGACTTTGAGTGGGGGGAGGGGCAGCGGGAGAGGGAGAAGGGGATTCCCCGCTGAGTAGGGAGCCCTGCATGGAGCTCAATCCTGGGACTCCAGGATCATGACCTAAGCCGAAGGCAGAAATACCCATAGTTAGGATTGTCCTTTCTCTGTGAGTGATCTATTTCTCCCGCACTCTTCCTTTGGGACTCTTTTTATAAAGAAGATTTAAAAAGGTAATGCCTTGACTTCTGTGTCTTTATATAATTCCTTCCCCCCCCCCCCATAGAATACTCTAGGGCTGTTTTCATTAGCGAATGGTGGATGATACCTCTAGAGGCCAATCATAGCTCACAGAGAGCTGGAGGGGTTTATACCTCACTAGGTTTCCTTGTGCATTTGGCAGAGAAATGACCCGAGTCAACAATACCCATGCAATAGAATGAGAACCTGGCTTATGTACAGTTGCTGGAAGGATTGTTTTCAGTATCAAGTCTGTATGGGGTTGTTCCATCAACATATGTTTCTTGAGCATCTACTGGAAATGATTGAAAGAATTTCTGAGTACTTAATCACTGTGTTTTGAGCCTGGGTTTGCTCCCTTTCATGCTCTTCAGTGTTGACAGGAGCTCTTTCCATCATTTTTAAAAGGATGTAAAAGCCATGTAGAGTAAGTGTCCATCACAATGACAGGTTGTCCCAGGAATCAGCTCCAAAGCCAAAGTATGACATTTTTTTTATGATACAGCATACCAATATTATAACTGTTTATTTATATGCCTGACTGTGTTCTTGCTAGCCAATGAACTTCTTCTTTTTTTTTTTAACCATCAATATGATGTTTTATCTATCAGAGTATGAACGTGATAGAATTAGTCTTCAAACTATTCTTTTTGACAGGTGACTTTGCTTGATTAACACATGGCTGTGGGAAAAATCCCATGATTAACACTGTTAAAAATCAAACATTATTATATATTTATGATTTGGAACACTCTAAAGATTAATTTGGTAAGGGAATAGGGGCATTGTTTTGAAAAATACATGCCTTCTGTTTTATCTTTATATACAGATGAGCCATAAATAACCATTACCAAAAAATGTAGTTATGTTGCTGAGATGTTATGACATCTTGCCCTTCTGCATAAAAATTTTGCGTGTATTTTCTTCCATAAATATATGTTGCTTCACAGTTCTATAGATCATAGAACTATTAATGGTCCATTTTTGGAATTATGCAGATTTAGGTGTATAATATGGAATAAAGTAACTTATTTCTTCAAGCCATAGAACTGGTAAATTGTTTCCTAATTTGTTCTTGCTAAAATAGCTTCTTTTGAACTGATAGCCTATTTTCAAGGCTTCTTGTGAAAGTAAGACTATAAGTCCAAATGGTTCACACAAATGAGATTTGTTTATTTTGCATATTTTGAATTTTGCTAGAAATAAAACTTACTCTCTCATAGTCTTTTGTTCTAGAGTTACAAATAATGCCACAATTTAATAGAATAGTACAGAGTGACTGCAATCCCCACAGAGTACATGGCATTGTGTCCTATCAATCCGCTAAAAAGAGAGCTAACTTTCAAAAGATTTTAGATTACAAGATGTGTATTAAAAATTACACTTCTTGGAGGGATGACGTCAACAGATGAAGATTACACAGCAGAGAAATGAATGTTAAGTGAACATACTGAAATTGTATTCATACAACAGCTATTCCCTCAGAGCTCCTGAAAGACTCTCTGATTAGCCTCAAGGAGAAACTTGGGGTTTATTTTCTAAACTCACAAATGGGGTTGTGACTGCCAGACTTACACATAACCTTTGCCAGCACCCTGATTGCTTGGGGCAAGGTTTGGGTCCTGTGGCTTTGACAGTTCGGCTCAGGTACCTTCTCTCATGTGGCAAAGATGTATCTGACAAGCCTGGGTTCAAATCTTGTGTCCCTCCCTGACACTGCAATCAGAAATAATTTCTCTTTCTTATGAATTCCCGTAACAACAGCACCAGTGATTCTGTTGCAATGATATAACATCTTGTCTTGAAATAAGGTATTCTGGCTCATATCTTACTTCTGTTACCAGACTGCTTATGCTTTGAAGGGTCAGGAATGTACCCTGTTCATTGCTGTGACTACCAATACCATCCAATCTAGGTGCCTTTGACAATTCAACAAAAAGAACAACAAAACCCGGGGGCTCCTGGGTGGCTCAGTTGGTTAAGCATCCAACTGTTGATTTTGGCTCAGGTCATGATCTCAGGGTTATGAGATTGAGCCCCACATTGGGCTCTGCCCTAGACGTGGAGCCTGTTTAAGATTCACTCTGTCCCTCTCCCTCTGCCTTTCCACCCCTCCCTCTCTAAATAAAAAACAACTCCAAAAAGCAAAACAGCAAAACCCAGCAATCAACCAGAGAAAAATTATGAAGCTATTTAGACTATAGAAGTTAAGTTACAGAGAATGCTATTAGGTTGAGAAATGCTAGTCAGATCTTACTCAATTCTACCATGACGGCCAAGGTGTATGGAGCAATAACACAATAGTTCAAGACTGTCCTTCCTCCTAAGTCTTTTTTTTTTTTTTTTAAATACCAGTGCTTATACTTTGACTCCAAAGTATTTAAGCAAGCTAATAATAAGTAACCAGACCATTACTTCCCAATTATGCCTCATGGTAACAATCTGCTAGGGCCTTACTTCTCAAAGTGTGGTCCTTTTACTATTAGCTTCGGTGTCACCTGGGAGCTTGCTAGACATGCAGACTTTCAGATATGACCTCAGATCTATGGAGTCAGAATCTGCTTTTTAACAAGTTCCCCAAGTGCTTGTTTTATATTAAAGTTTGAGAAATGCTGACCTGGGACATTTGTTCAAAATACTGACTCCCAGGGGCGCCTGGGTGGCTCAGTCGTTAAGCGTCTGCCTTCAGCTCGGGTCATGATCCCAGGGTCCTGGGATCGAGCCCCGCATCGGGCTCCCTGCTCCGCAGGAAGCCTGCTTCTCCCTCTCCCACTCCCGCTGCTTGTGTTCCCTCTCTCGCTGTATCTCTCTCTGTCAAATAAATAAAATCTTTAAAAAAAAAAAAACAAAACAAACAAAAAACAAACAAAAAATACTGACTCCCAGGCCCTCTCCCATAGATCCCTCTAATACATCCCTCTAATACACTAGAGGGTTTGTGCAAATCCATATTTTTAGCTCCAGTGACTTTTTAAAAATCATAAATCAAATTTTAAAAGTAACAAACTAGTCCAATCAGGAAAAGAATGTTTTAAATGAGGACCTAACAAGTTTACTTTTCTTTACACAGTTCCAGATGTTGTGTAGGTAGAAGGGAAGAAAAATGGAACAAATATCTATTATGAGACTCTTGGGCCCACATTGATAATCTACAATAGGGGTGTTCCATATTTTTGTAGAGTAAACCTGTGCTTTTTTTTTTTTTCTACCTTTAGTTCTTTTTGATAGAAATATTGTAACATTGCATTTTTATGCTTCCTTACTTTGGCAACGTAATTCATTCCTTGAGGATGATGTTTCAGTTTGATGTGTATATTTGTGCAATGGTATAAAACAGCATTCTGGGGCATCTCAGGTATGCAGTGATGGCTGCATACATAAGGGCTGATCCACACAGATGGATAGAAAGCATATTATATGTATAGGGGGTATGTGTATTATTTTATATGCACCAATTTTTGAATATGCACATGTATATTCACAAAAATTCACATGTACACTTTGACATTTGTGTATGTGAATATATGTCAACACAAAATATTTTACTAAAGTGATTGTTTTATGCAAAGCCTTGGGGGAAGGAATGGCTTTAAAGCTACCTTTTTTTTCTTTCAGATTTTAAAATTAATTTAAAGCTATGACACATTTATTTAGTCAGACCTATTGCCAAAATAACAAAGGGTAGATCTGAATCAAATACAGGATGAATTTTCTTTGAGCACTTGCCATGGAGAGAATAATATGTTTCAAAGCAATTCAGTGGCATCGAGGTGAATAGGGAGTTCTGGTGAATCAAGGGCCTTCGTGAGAAGGATGTTCAGAACTGAAAAGCAGTTAGCACAGAGAATATACTAGAAGATTTGCTCGTGTAAAAATAATGACCTGACAGACTATGTGCTGAGAATGAATCTTTTTAAGCTCAGCAACAAAGACTTTATGGAAATAATGCCAAATGGTGACTGTAAACAAAACCTTCTCCCTCATCACCTCTGTGAAAATTTTTTTGTGTTCTCCACCCCATGGTTGTCATGTTGCCAGTGGTGGCCTCTGTGTGATGTTAGGAATGTTCTGTTAGGATTTATAGTTCTGAATACTGATGTTTTAGGGCTTTTAGGGAAGAATGCCTCAAACTTTCCTATTTCCTATAAAATGCTTCCTTTTTTATCCACATGCAGTATTACTTGTCTGTATCATACATCCTCAGCTTATTCATAAACATGCTTTCAATATTATGTAATGTCTTTTATATATAAATCTTAATACTCTTTTGAGTGGGGATCATATGGTTTAAATTCCTTGCATGCTACTTATGAAGTATTCAGCACTCAATACGCTTGGTCTAGATAAAATGAGATGGAGATAAAACATTTGGCAGGTTAAAATTGATTCCACAAATATTTATTCAGTATCTACCATATAACGTGAGCTGACTTAAGGTAATATAAGTGAGGGATGGGGATATAAAGTAAATGTGATCCCTTCTCTTAAAAAGCTTAATTTTAATGTTGGGATGGGCACATAAGTAAAGCCGAGATAAATATTCTGATGGAAGGAGAGGACATAACAGCAACTAAACTAGAACTGGGACTGAGGGAATGTTTTCAGAGAAAATGCTCATGGCAGTAGTCTCCAGGATAGTAGTTAGAATAGAAGGTGATGGGGATGGAGTCCCAGGCATAGGGAAGAGCATGTACAGGTCTCCTGCACTAGAGAGAACATGGTAAGTTCAAACACCCAAAGGTTCAATGTGCTGGAGTGTGTGTTCTTGAGTAAGCACGTCTGGTATTTGTAGTGCTCTTCAAATGTTGCTAAGCACTTTCTTGTGCATTATCTAGCTTATTACTCACAACAACCTCAGCTTACACAAATAAGGTCAATAGGGATGAAGTAAGTTCCTAGCTCAGAATTACAGCTGAGCCTCAACTTTCTCATGCTGAGTTCACATTCCATAATATTGTTAATTTATGCATTCTAATATATTGTCATTCAATGCATATAAACTTTGAGATCTCCTCAGAGTTTGGAGAAATCTAGTTCTTTGTTTAGCAGCCTATTTTATCTGAGAAAACAGCTCTTTCTCCATAATAAATATATGTGTATATATTTACATTATAAAAAATACATAATACATTTTATATTATAAAATATATAATGCACTCTAGTTATAAAATATATATTATAAAAATATAGATCATAAAATATGTAATACATTTTATATTATAAAACAGGAATATATAAGATATTTTAAATATTTTTATAATATAAATATATAATATATATATTTTATAACATAAATATATAAGAAAGACTCTAGGGCCTTTAAGACATTCAAACCTCAGGGGAGACACCTAGATAGGTTAATTAACTCAGAATTGACAATAATTAAAATATGATAAAAAGGATGCTTTATTGGGCCATAAATCTCACAGAAGAGTACAGATTTAATGGGTGTCAAGAAAGAGCAGTGTTAGCAATTCTTTAAGGAGGGACTCTACCTTAATTATAATTTTAAAGAACTCTCAGTTATAGAGTTTTATTTAGCAAATGATTTTGAACTATCCAGTATTTTTTTAATCAGATTGGCATTTAATCTATAAACAAGATAAACCTAAATTTTAAATGGAAAACTTTAATCCTCATGCTTAGAAAAATAATAGCTTAAGGCAATGAAGCCAATTGGAAAATACACAGGCTTCGAAACCTTTCTACTTACTTGTTACAAGGAAATTACATTCTTTGAGCCTCAGTTTCTATATCTGTAATGAAATCTGTTTTGTAAGGCTATTGCAAAGATGAAGTAAATAACCATGTTATATATTCATTTTATATTTATAGAAAATCTGGTTACTGAATAATAACTTTTTGAAATCAGTTCTTCCTGAGTTGCCCTGTTTCTCCTTAAATACTAATGAAAAATGAAGCTGTTACCATCAAGGAATTTTGGGAAGTGTAGACTTATTTTGATGTATCTAGAACATGGCCTGGGAAATGGAAGATGGTAAAAAAAATGATTAGGTGAAGGAATTCACCGTTACTAGAAGGGCAGACTAAAGATGTAGAAGCTTAAGGTATTCATTTGGAAAGAATGATGTGGATACAAGGAGATTTCCCACCTATTTTGATAAGAAAAGTCACCAAAAACTTGGAAATAAAACAAAAGGAGGACGGCATATGTTCTCCATGTCATACCTGAGCAATGTTTAACAAACCTGCCCAAGGGCTATTTAATTTTCTAGGATAATGTAGCTTTGTTTTACCATTGATTATGGCTGGTCAAGACTGTGAAGTTACATGTTAACTGGTAGATTTTTGTCTCCTAGAGAAGCAAAAGATTTGTGGTACAGTTGCAAATGAATGGGTAACCGTAGTGGTTACACTTTTATTATCCTGTAGAGCATTAACCTGTCCTTTCTTGAACTTAGCAAAACTATTTCAGCACATTTTCTCTGAGAGGCTCTCAAATGCTGTTTGAACCAGCTTTACAATCCTGCTGGTTCCTTCACTTGTGAAATAAGTAAATCTTTGACATATATATTCTACTTTTGTAGAATGGCTCTTACTTTTTTGAAAATTAAGCTTGACAGTTTTAAAGAAAATAAAGTTGTGGGTTTCCGAGGACAATGTAGGAAAGAGAAAAGAATCTATTTAAATGCTCGACTATTAAACACTCCTTCCTTCATGAAGAGGGGGAGTAAAGACACGAAATATTATTTTATTTGCAAAATTTCTTTGGCCTCATATACCTAGCAGAAGGATGAAATAACATTTTCTATAAAAGAAAACGGTAACAAATTACCCAGCTACTTTGATATAATAGTACAAATTAGGTAAGTGGGGATATATGAATTGTTTAAAATAACATAAATATTCTACTTATTATATGTAAGGGCATGCACTCTGGAGATTTACATTTTGCTTTTATTTGTCCATTAGTTTTTCTTTGCTCTATGGAGAGGGACAGGAAAGTTACTATCTGAGAGCAGACAGGGGATTCTGGATAGTAGAGAATCTTGGAAGAATTTAGAATGCCTACTATTAGGAAATGGCCAGGAAGTCGATTTCAGGAACCTGATACATGGATATATAACATCTGAAGGGAGAGAAGAACCTCAGGAGGGGAAAAGGAAGGTGTATATTGTCTCAGGGTCTGGACTTACGACTTCGTGATTATTTAACTCACTCTGACCAAGAATTCTGCAGTCGGCTGTGGCTGAGGCTGGGATGGTACATGGAAGACCATCCAGCATGTGGACCTGTGTGAATGGTGCTGTGTCAGAGCCCATTGCGCTTCCTTGTGGTTGCCCTGGGGGATCCATACTAACGCCTCTAATGCCCTTGTTATTTGAGTGAGAATCTGGGGTCAGGAACTAATTCTCTGGTCAGGTTTAGTACAATAAGAACCCAGGAGATGATATTGGGAATAATGAGGATGTTAGAGAACTGTCCTTGTTGAATGCATTCTGTAAGAGATCAGAATACTGGGAGTGAATGGAAACTTTTAAGATAACCTAAAAATTGGTTCAAAAGATAAATGAATGGTAAAGAAATGAATCAAAAGTATAAGTGTGTGTGTCTGGACTTTTAGATTTCCAGGTAAAAGGATAGGTAATAAGATAAAGGCTAGCCCCCTGATGTAAGGATAGGTTTCATATGTATGACAATAATCTATTAGCATTAATTAACATTCAGGGGGAAACAGTTTTTACATTTAAATTTAAAATCACATGAAAATCACAGACCTGTACCTCTGAAACAAGTAATACATTATATGTTTAAAAAAAAAAAAAAGAAGATAGTAGGAAGGGAAAAATGAAGGGGTGGATATTGGAGGGAGAGATGAACCATGAGAGACTATGGACTCTGAGAAACAAACTGAGGGTTCTAGAGGGGAGAGGGGTGGGGGGGATGGGTTAGCTTGGTGATGGGTATTAAAGAGGGCACGTACTGCATGGAGCACTGGGTGTTATATGCAAACAATGAATCATGGAACACTACCTCAAAAACTAATGATGTAATGTATGGTGATTAACATAACATAATAAAATAAAATAAAATAAAATAAATCACAGGAAAATATTAAGGCCTGTATTAGTTTCCTATTACTACAAATTACCACCAATTTGGTGGCTTAAAACAATGCAAATTTATTTAATATCTTACAGTGTTGGAGATTGGAAATCTGAAG
This sequence comes from Mirounga angustirostris, assembly GCF_029215605.1. NCBI lineage: Eukaryota > Metazoa > Chordata > Mammalia > Carnivora > Phocidae > Mirounga > Mirounga angustirostris. The sequence goes on along the minus strand of NW_026991709.1, from coordinate 135,932,109 downwards.
TAGGTCTCACTAAGCCAGCATCAAGATTTTGGCAGAGCTGAATTGCTTTTAGGGGCTCTAGGGAAAAATCTGTTTCCTTGCGGCCCACATGAATAATCCAGGATGATCTCACTATATTAAGGTCAGATGATGAGCAACCTTAGTTCATCTGCACCCTTAATTCTCCTTGACCATGTAACAGCATATTTAATGGCATATTTACAGATTCTCAGGATTAAAATATGGGCATCTTGGAGTGGGAAGTGTTATTCTTCCTACCATAGGTCACAAAGACAGGAAAGCAAGATGAAATAAGAGAAATATAAGTCTCACTGGATCATAAGATATAAAAACTTTTAATTTTATTGACTTTATGGAATTTTTTTTTAATTCTTATGTTAATCCCCATACATTACATCATTAGTTTTAGATGAAGTGTTCCATGATTCATTGTTTGTGCACAACACCCAGTGCTCCATGCAGAACGTGCCCTCCTCAATACCCACCACCAGGCTAACCCATCCTCCCACCCCCCTCCCCTCTAGAACCCTGTTTGTCCTTCAGAGTCCACCGTCTCTCATGGTTCGTCTACCCCTCCGATTTCCCCTGCTTCACTCTTCCCCTCCCGCTACCCTCTTCTTCTTCTTCTTTTTTTTTTTTCTTAACATATATTGCATTATTTGTTTCAGAGGTACAGATCTGAGATTCAACAGTCTTGCACAATTCACAGCGCTTACCAGAGCACATACCCTCCCCAGTGTCTATCACCCAGTCACCCCATCCCTCCCACCCCACACCCCACTCCAACAACACTCAGTTTGATTCCTGCGATTAAGAATTCCTCATATCAGTGAGATCATATGATACATGTCTTTCTCTTTTTGACTTATTTCACTCAACATAATACCCTCCAGTTCCATCCACGTCGTTGCAAATGGCAAGATCTCATTCCTTTTGATGGCTGCATAATATTCCATTGTATATATATACCACCTCTTCTTTATCCATTCATCTGTCGATGGACATCTTGGCTCTTTCCACAGTTTGGCTATTGTGGACATTGCTGCTATAAACATCGGGGTGCACGTACCTCTTCGGATCCCTACTTTTGTATCTTTGGGGTAAATACCCAGTAGTGCAATTGCTGGATCATAGGGTAGCTCTATTTTCAACTTTTTGAGGAACCTCCATACTGTTTTCCAGAGTGGCTGCACCAGCTTGCATTCCCACCAACAGTGTAGGAGGGTTCCCCTTTCTCCGCATCCCCGCCAACATCTGTCGTTTCCTGACTTGTTGATTTTAGCCATTCTGACTGGTGTGAGGTGGTATCTCATTGAGGTTTTGATTTGGATTTCCCTGATGCTGAGCGATATTGAGCACTTTTTCATGTGTCTGTTGGCCATTTGGATGTCTTCTTTGGAAAAATGTCTGTTCATGTCTTCTGCCCATTTCTTGATTGGATTCTTTGTTCTTTGGGTGTTGAGTTTGATGAGTTCTTTATAGATTTTGGATACTAGCCCTTTATCTGATATGTCATTTGCAAATCTCTTCTCCCATTCTGTTGGTTGTCTTTTGGTTTTGTTGACTGTTTCCTTTGCTTTGCAAAAGCTTTTTATCTTGATGAAGTCCCAATAGTTCATTTTTGCCCTTGCTTCCCTTGCCTTTGGTGATGTTTCTAGGAAGAAGTTGCTGCAGCTGAGGTCAAAGAGGTTGCTGCCTGTGTTCTCCTTTAGGATTTTGATGGACTCCTGTCTCACATTGAGGTCTTTCAACCATTTGGAGTCTATTTTTGTGTGTGGTGTAAGGAAATGGTCCAGTTTCAATCTTCTGCATGTGGCTATCCAATTTTCCCAACACCATTTGTTGAAGAGACTGTATTTGTTCCATTGGACATTCTTTCCTGCTTTGTCGAAGATGAGTTGACCATAGAGCTGAGGGTCCATTTCTGGGCTCTCTATTCTGTTCCATTGATCTATGTGTCTGTTTTTGTGCCAGTACCATGCTGTCTTGATGATGACAGCTTTGTAATAGAGCTTGAAGTCCGGAATTGTGATGCCGCCGGCTTTGCTTTTCTTTTTCAACATTCCTCTGGCTATGCGGGGTCTTTTCTGGTTCCATACAAATTTTAGGATTCTTTGTTCCATTTCTTTGAAAAAAGTGGATGGTATTTTGATGGGGATTGCATTGAATGTGTAGATTGCTCTAGGTAGCATTGACATCTTCACAATATTTGTTCTTCCAATCCATGAGCATGGAACGTTTTTCCATTTCTTTGTGTCTTCCTCAATTTCTTTCATGAGTATTTTATAGTTTTCTGAGTACAGATCCTTTGCCTCTTTGGTTAGATTTATTCCTAGGTATCTTATGGTTTTGGGTGCAATTGTAAATGGAATCGACTCCTTAATTTCTCTTTCTTCTGTCTTGTTGTTGGTGTATAGGAATGCCACTGACTTCTGTGCATTGATTTTATATCCTGCCACTTTACTGAATTCCTGTATGAGTTCTAGCAGCTTTGGGGTGGAGTCCTTGGGGTTTTCCACATAAAGTATCATATCATCTGCAAAGAGTGAGAGTTTGACTTCTTCTTTGCCAATTTGGATGCCTTTTATTTCTTTTTGTTGTCTGATTGCTGTGGCTAGGACTTCCAATACTATGTTGAATAGCAGTGGTGATAGTGGACATCCCTGCCGCATTCCTGACCTTAGGGGGAAAGCTCTCAGTTTTTCCCCATTGAGAATAATATTTGCTGTAGGTTTTTCATAGATGGCTTTTATGATATTGAGGTATGTACCCTCGATCCCTATACTCTGAAGAGTTTTGATCAAGAAAGGATGCTGTACTTTGTCAAAAGCTTTTTCTGCATCTATTGAGAGGATCATATGATTCTCGTTCTTTCTTTTGTTAATGTATTGTATCACATTGATTGATTTGCGGATGTTGAACCAACCTTGCAGCCCAGGGATAAATCCCACTTGGTCATGGTGAATAATCCTTTTAATGTACTGTTGGATCCTATTGGCTAGTATTTTGGTGAGAATTTTTGCATCCATGTTCATCAGGGATATTGGTCTGTAATTCTCCTTTTTGATGGGGTCTTTGTCTGGTTTTGGGATCAAGGTAATGCTGGCCTCATAAAATGAGTTTGGAAGTTTTCCTTCCGTTTCTATTTTTTGGAACAGTTTCAGAAGAATAGGTATTAATTCTTCTTGAAATGTTTGGTAGAATTCCCCTGGGAAGCCATCTGGCCCTGGGCTTTTGTTTTTTGGGAGATTTTTGATGACTGCTTCAATTTCCTTAGTGGTTATAGGTCTGTTCAGGTTTTCTATTTCTTTCTGGTTCAGTTTTGGTAGTTGATACATCTCTAGGAATGCAACCATCTCTTCCAGGTTATCTAATTTGCTGGCATAGAGTTGCTCATAATATGTTCTTATAATTGTTTGTATTTCTTTGGTGTTGGTTGTGATCTCTCCTCTTTCATTCATGATTTTGTTGATTTGGGTCATTTCTCTTCTCTTTTTGATAAGTCTGGCCAGGGGTTTATCAATCTTGTTAATTCTTTCAAAGAACCAGCTCCTAGTTTCGTTGATCTGTTCTACTGTTCTTTTAGTTTCTATTTCATTGATTTCTGCTCTGATCTTTATGATTTCTCCTCTCCTGCTGGGTTTAGGCTTTATTTGCTGTTCTTTCTCCAGCTCCTTTAGGTGTAGGGTTAGGTTGTGTACTTGAGACCTTTCTTGTTTCTTGAGAAAGGCTTGTATTGCTATATACTTTCCTCTTAGGACTGCCTTTGCTGCATCCCAAAGATTTTGAACAGTTGTGTTTTCATTTTCATTGGTTTCCATGTATTTTTTTAATTCTTCTTTAATTTCCTGGTTGACCCATTCCTTCTTCAGTAGGATGCTCTTTAGCCTCCATGTATTTGAGTTCTTTCCGACTTTCCTCTTGTGATTGAGTTCTAGTTTCAAAGCATTGTGGTCTGAAAATAGGCAGGGAATGATCCCAATCTTTTGGTACCGGTTGAGACCTGATTTATGACCTAGGATGTGATCTATTCTGGAGAATGTTCCATGGGCACTAGAGAAGAATGTGTATTCCGTTGCTTTGGGGTGGAATGTTCTGAATAAATCTGTGAAGTCCATTTGTTCCAGTGTGTCATTTAAAGTCTTTATTTCCTTGTTGATCTTTTGCTTAGACGATCTGTCCATTTCAGTGAGGGGGGTGTTAAAGTCCCCCACTATTATTGTATTGTAGTCGATGTGTTTCTTTGCTTTTGTTATTAATTGCCTTATATAACTGGCTGCTCCCATGTTAGGGGCATAGATATTTACAATTGTTAGATCTTCTTGCTGGATAGATCCTTTAAGTATGATATAGAGTCCTTCCTCATCTCTTATTACAGTCTTTGGTTTAAAATCTAATTTGTCTGATATAAGGATTGCCACCCCAGCTTTCTTTTGGTGTCCATTAGCATGGTAAATGGTTTTCCACCCCCTCATTTTTAATCTGGGAGTGTCTTTGGGTCTAAAATGAGTCTCTTGCAGACAGCATATGGATGGGTCTTGTTTTTTAATCCAGTCTGTTAGCCTGTGTCTTTTGATTGGGGCATTTAGCCCATTTACATTCAGGGTAACTATTGAAAGACAGGAATTTAGTGCCATTGTATTGCCTGTAAGGTGACTGTTACCGTATATTGTCTGTGTTCCTTTCTGGTCTATGTTGCTTTTAGGGTCTCTCTTTGCTTAGAGGACCCCTTTCAAGATTTCTTGTAGGGCTGGTTTTGTGTTTGTAAATTCCTTTAGTTTTTGTTTGTCCTGGAAGCTTTTTATCTCTCCTTCAATTTTCAATGACAGCCTAGCTGGATAGAGTATTCTTGGCTGCATATTTTTCTCATTTAGTGCTCTGAATATTATCCTGCCAGTCCTTTCTGGCCTGCCAGGTCTCTGTGGATAGGTCTGTTGCCAATCTAATGTTTCTACCCTTGTAGGTTACATACCTCTTCTCCCGAGCTGCTTTCAGGATTTTCTCTTTGTCTATGAGACTCGTAAGTTTTACTATTAGATGTCGGGGGGTTGACCTATTTTTATTGATTTTGAGAGGGGTTCTCTGTTCTTCCTGGATTTTCATGCCTGTTTCTTTCCCCAAATTAGGGAAGTTCTCTGCTATAATTTGCTCCATTATACCTTCTGGCCCTCTCTCTCTTTCTTCTTCTTCTGGGATCCCAATTATTCTAATGTTGTTTCGTCTTATGGTATCGCTCATCTCTCGAATTCTGCCCTCGTGATCCAGTAGTTGTTTATCTCTCTTTTTCTCAGCTTCTTTATTTTCCATCATTTCATCTTCTATATTACTGATTCTCTCTTCTGCCTCATTTATTCTAGCAGTTAGCGCCCCCATTTTTGATTGCACCTCATTAATAGCCTTTTTGATTTCTACTTGGTTGGATTTTAGCTCTTTTACTTCTCCAGAAAGGGTTTCTCTAATAACTTCCATATTTTTTTCAAGCCCAGCTAGTATCTTTAAAGTGATGATTCTGAACTCTAGATCTGACATTGTACTAATGTCCGTACTGAGTAGGTCCCTGGCAGTCGGTACTACCTCTTGTTCTTTTTGTTGAGGTGATTTTTTCCATCTTGTCATTTTGTGCAGAGGAGAATAGATGAATGAGAGAACAAAATGCTAGCAGGTAACCACGTCCCCAGAAAATATACTCTAAACAAATCAGAAAAGACCTGAAGCAGGGGGATAAGAAAGGGAAAGAGAGAAAAAAGAAAAAGAAAAAAAAGAAAAAGGTAAAGATAAAAACAAAAACAAACAAAACAAAACAACAACAAAAGAAAAACCAGAATGTGATCAAATATGATCTATATGGTATATAGATCAGTGCCACACACTAGATTTGGGGTGTATTTTGGTCTTTTAGAAGAAAGTGCCTCCCAAAATTTTAAAGAAAGAAAAACTTTATATGTACAAAAATAAGGGTTGATATGATGAAGGGATGGAATATGACTGTAAAAATGGAAATTATAAATAATGTTATAAAAGGAATTAATAAGAAGTTGTTTGAAAAAAGAAAGAAGAGGATTTAAAAAAAGAAAAAAGAAAAAGAGAGAAAAAAAAAGGGAGAGGATGTGATCAGGCAGGGGAATAGAAAACACCATATACTAGAGATTTAGGGTATATTTTAATCTGTTAGAAGAAACTATCTCAAAATTTTAAAGAGAGAACAACTTATATATATAAGCCAAAAATATGGGTAACTACTATGAAGGGATAGAATATGACTCTAAAAATGAAAAATAAAATTTTTTTTTTTAAAAAGGGATTGATAAGATTTTGGTTGAAAAAGGGAAAAAGAAAAATTCAAAAAGAAATTAAAAAAAAGACAGTTAAAAAAAATTAACTTTAAAAGACTAAAGAATCATGGTAAAAAAGCCATGAATTCTATGTGCAGTATTCCCCTAGCGCTGGAGTTCTGCCGTTCTCATTGATCGGTAAACTTGGTCTTGGCTGGCTGTTCTCGCTGATCTTCTGGGGAGGGGCCTGTTGCCGTGGTTTCCAAATGTCTTTGCCGGAGGCGGAATTGCCCCGCCCTTGCCCCCTCCCGGCTAAGTAACCTGCTCGGGTTTGCTCTCCGGGGCTTTTGTTCCCTGCGAGCTTTCCGTACAGCTTTGGAGGCGGAGAGTGAAAATGGCGGCCTCCCAATCTCCGCCCCGGAGGAGCCGAGAACTCGGGGCCCCGCTTTTCTGTGAGCCCCCAGAGAAAAGCCGTCAGTCACTCCCGTCTCCCCGGTCTCCGGCCACACTCCTTGGTCACCCAGCTTGTGACCGCGCGTTTCTATCTCTGGCACCCGACCCCGGGTGGAGTCTCCAAACCCAGCAGATCCGTGCGGTGCACTCCCGCGCGGCTCCTCCCGGGGGAGGAAGGTGGGTCTCCCCGGATCTGCCGCTTGTTGGGTCCCTGCTGGAGGAGCAGGGGCCCGACTGTGCCGCGGATCACGGTTTAGGGCCACCCCGAGCTGAGAACCCGCGCCTGGGCTCCGCCTCTGCAGCCGGCTTCCCTGCTCCGTTACCTGGAAGCTCTGCCACACTAAGGCACCCTGGTCTTTCTCTGACCCCGAGGGCCTGAGACCACACTGTCCCGGAGGGTTCCACCCCCCGCTTAGCCACCAGAGTGACGTCCCTCAGCGGAGCAGACTTTTAAAAGTTCCGATTTTGTGCTCCGCGGCTCTATCAGTTGCCAGAAGCGGCCGACGGAGGCCCCTCCCCCACCGTCTATCCTCCCGAATATCGCCGCGGATTCACTTCTCCGCACGTCCTACCTTCCAGAAAGTGGTCGCTTCTCTGATGAGAGAGTTGTTGCTCTTCTTTTCTTCGATCTCCTGTTGAGTTTGTAGGTGTTCAGAATGGTTTGATTCCTATCCAGGTGAATTCCTGAGAGGAGACGAAATCCAGGTCTCCTACTCCTCCGCCATCTTGCTCCGTCCCCTTGGAATGTTTTATTAGTGCATCATAAATGTTTATAAAAATCTGATTACTAGTGGGAATTTTCAAGCCAGGTTCATTATGATTTGATGTTGTTTATAAGTTAATTTTGGACAAATACTTAAATAACTAGCTTTTTCTAGATAAAAATAATTATCCTTTTAGTGATTAAAAATACCTTCTCTTTATAAAAAAAAAGAGAGAAATATGTAAAGAAGTGTTTTAAAAAAAAAGTGTAATGCATTCATAGTCTTGTCATACAGAGAAACTCCAAGTGCATTTTGGAATATCCTTCAGGTATTTTGCTTAACCTAAAAATATATAGCAATATGTTTGTTTAGATAAATGAGGTTATCTTATGTTAATGATGATATAGATCTGCATCATGGTTTTAATTGCTTTTCAGAATCCTTTTTATGATGTATCATTATTTAAATGATCTCTAATTGTTGGACATTTCACATAACTCCCATTTTTCTTTTTTTAAAAAAAACATACTGCTATTAAATATAAAAAATACTGTTGACATTTTTGTACTTATTTCATACATTTTCTGTTGATTTCCTTAGAATAAACTCTAGAAGTTGATTGAATGGTAACAGGTTTCAACTTAAAATAGTTCTTGATTCTCAAGGACATGAAGAAAACAACTAACAAGCCTAGAGAGTAGAGATCTTGTAACAGTGGATAATTTAAAATAAACTGTATTGAAGAATAATAAGAATGACTTTTACATAAAAGTTTGCTTATTATTTGTATGGTTGCATTGCATTCTAGTACAAATTGATCCTGTTAATTGTTTAAAGCTCCCTTTCATTATTTCCTTGGGATTTTGTGGATCCTAAGACTAACAGGCAGTGAGATCCTTACATAGGAAGTAAAAATGAACCACAAAAGGTGATTCCAACTATTTTGAAGAAAAGGAGACAGGCATGTAGCTAGGCACCAGGTATATGCTTCAGGTCATTTAGGTTACCTCTCCGGGCCTTGCTTATCTAAGGGTAGGGCTGAAAAGTGATTGATTTCCATCTGGCTCTAACATTCTATCAGTATTTAGTGCTCAGCCCTATATAAAATGACGTTTAGATGTTGAATTTACTGGTTTACTTTATTTATGTATCTTCTTTACTTCCAAAAAAGGTTTGTAGCAACTTATAACGAAAACTTGAATATAACAAGACCACGAATAGCTATATAATAAAAGTCAAGTTACTCAAACTCTATGCATCAATTTTATTGGTAGAAGCAGAATCTGGACAACTGTGCTACATAGCTGTCAAGCAGATGGTATGAAATAGTGTATATAAAATTCCCTGCACAGCTCATGGTCTATAGTTCCCATCCCTATCTTCTCAAATAAAAGAGGAAAAGCAGGGAAATACTGTAATAAAACTCTGGTTGAAGACAATTGCACCAAAACTGGTCTCAGCTTCTTAGCATCTAGAGCAAAGAAATGTGGGGGTAGATGAAGCTGACACTGGCTGGTAGCAAAATTGAAAAAGGGACAGATATCTTTCTGACCATGAATTCTGAGTGGATCTCATCTTGAGTCTTTATATATGGCCTTAACCTATTGCATATCTATAATAAGAATCACATAAAAGTGTTCTTCTAAATAAAATGTTGCCTGGGTGTCTCAGTCAGTTAAGCATCTTGCTTCAGCTCAGGTCATGATCCCAGGGTCCTGGAAAGGAGGCCTGCACCGGGCTCCCGGCTCGGCGGGAAGCCTGATCCCCACTCTGCCTGCTGTTACCCCTGCTTGTGAGTGCACGCTCTCTTTCCCTGACAAATAAAATAAATAAAATTTTTTAAAAAAGGTAATGGATAGGGCGTCTGGGTGGCTCAGTTGGTTAAACGACTGCCTTCGGCTCAGGTCATGATCCTGGAGTCCCAGGATCGAGTCCCGCATCGGGCTCCCTGCTCGGCAGGGAGCCTGCTTCTCCCTCTGACCCTCCCCCCTCTCGTGCTCTCTCTCCCATTCTCTCTCTCAAATGAATAAATAAAATCTTTAAAAAAAAAAAAAGGTAATGGATAAACACTGATATACATACTTGGCAAATTTTTTAAAAAAATTTTAATTGTGGTAAAATACAATAACAAAATTGGCCACCTTAACCATTTTTAAGTGTACCATTGAATAATGTTAAGTGCACTCACATTTTTGTTCACCCAATCCCCAGAACACTTGTCTTTTGGCAAAACTGAAACTGTACCTATTAAACAACTCCCCATTTCTTCTTTACCCCCCATTTCCTGCTAACCACCATTCTACTTTCTATCTCCATGAATTTGACTACTCTAGGTACCTTATGTAAATGGAATCATACTATATTTGTTTTTTTGTGGATTTTTGTTTTTTTGTGTGTTTTTTGTGTTAACTGTCCTCTAGGTTTATCCACGCTGTAGCATGTGTCAGAATTTTTTTTCCTTTTTAAGTCTAAATAGTATTCTATTGCATGTATATGCTACATTTTATTGATCCAGTCATCCATTGAGGGATACTTGGGTTACTCCTACTTTTTTAGCTTTTGAGAATAATGCAGATACAAACACGGGCACACAAATATCTCTTCAAGACTCTGCTTTCAATTATTTTGGGCATATACTCAGAAATGGAGTTCCTGGAATATATAGTAATTCTTTTTAATTTTTTTTTTTTAAGATTTTATTTATTTATTTGAGAGAGAGAATGAGACAGAGAGAGAGAGCATGAGAGGGGGGAGGGTCAGAGGGAGAAGCAGACTCCCTGCCGAGCAGGGAGCCCGATGCGGGACTCGATCCCGGGACTCCAGGATCATGACCTGAGCTGAAGGCAGGCGCTTAACCGACTGAGCCACTCAGGTGCCCCAAGAATATCCACAATTATCTGGAAAAGCTATTAACATACTCCTACTTCTTCCAACGATTTATCTGTGTGAGGCCACGTTTTCTTCATATATTTCAACTAAAAAAATATACCACAACTGATTAAATACAAAAGCAAGTAGGTATGATAATCCAGCTGCCTTCTAGTAAGCTGAACAACAGATTTTCTTTTTTTTTTTTAAAGATTTTATTTATTTATTTGAGAGAGAGAGAGAGAATGAGAGAGAGCACATGAGATGGGGGAGGGTCAGAGGGAGAAGCAGACTCCCTGCCGAGCAGGGAGCCCGATGCGGGACTCGATCCCGGGACTCCAGGATCATGACCTGAGCCAAAGACAGTCGCTTAACCAACTGAGCCACCCAGGTGCCCCTTCTTTTTAATTTTTAAAGTTAACTGTCCCATTGTTTGCCATAGTAGCTGTACCATTTTACATTCCCACCAACAGTATACAAGGGTTCCAGTTTCTCTACATTCTCACCAACACTAATTATTTCTTTTTTTTTTTTTTTAAATAGCCATCCTGCTTTGGGTGATGTGTTACCTCATTGTGATTTCAATTTGCATTTCCCTCATAATTAGTGATGTTGAACATCTTTTCACATTTTTAATGGCCACTTGTGTATCTTCTTTGGATTAACCTCTGTTCAAGTCCTTTGCCCATTTTTTAATTGGGTGTTTTTGTTGTAGGTGTTCTTATTTACTGATTTACAGGTATATGATGTGCACATATTTTCTCCCATTTTGTAGGTTGTCTTTTCACTCTCTTGATTATGTCTTTTAATGCATAGAAGTTTTAAACTTTGATGTAGTCCAATTTATCTACTTTTATGTGTGTTGTTACCTGACATAATTTATATACACATTACAGTGATGGTTATGAAAAATGTATAACTCATGAATATAATCATATTACTTGAAAAGGCAAGACAAATATTGTATATAGGAAATCTCTAACAAAACGTAAGTGCCACTTAATAGTTTTAATGATACAGTTATATACTCAGTCCTTATTTCTTATAGATACAATGTAATGTGCACTGTACTTGAGTTCTAAAAGCCCATTTCACACCATATATTAATTGATCATAAAATAACAAAATATTTTATGGAATGTATTAACTATATGCTACCAAGTATTTAAATTATAAGGCACATTACATTTATTATTCTGGTACTTTCGTTTGCCAAAGTCATTTGTAGCTTCTTAAAATACTAGAAAGTTTTTATTAGAGAGGACTTTCTTTTCCTACTTTCTTTGTAGTGGACAAGCATTGTAAGGCTGCTGCATTCAAATTTCACTTCATAAACCTACTCTTTCACCAATTTATTTGTTTAGTGTTTATTATGGTTATAAAAGTGATTAAGTTATAGCATATCTTTTTTTTTTTTAAAGATTTTATTTATTTATTTGAGAGAGAGAGAATGAGAGACAGAGAGCATGAGAGAAAGGAGGGTCAGAGGGAGAAGCAGACTCCCTGCCGAGCAGGGAGCCCGATGTGGGACTCAATCCCGGGACCCCAGGATCATGACCTGAGCCGAAGGCAGTCGCTTAACCAACTGAGCCACCCAGGCGCCCCTATAGCATATCTTGATGGAGCTGCTATTGGGGAAAGATAGATATTATGCAGGGAAAGTACATAAACAAATGAGATAATGTCAGAGAATAAAAGGTTCTATGAATGAAATAAAATGAATTGTGACTGAGACAAAGGAAGAGCTATTCTTTGGAACATTGGCATTGTTTATTTTACATGCATTTACAACTGGAAAACAGTAGAATGTTTTACCTTAGCTATAGTTTTCAAACCTAGTTAGTTCTTTTATATCTTTAACTATTCCATGATTTCCATTTCAATAACAATTTCAATGCTAAGCTTTTTGAATCCATCGATTCAAACTTTGAAAATGAAACTTTAATTCCAGTATGCATGGGACATTTGTCACAATGGCACTGATACTTGCTAATATGAAATGCAAAGTCTTTAAAATCCTGACCCAGTTAGGGCAGAGTTTCTTCCAAATTCCTTTATGATAAAACTCTGAGCTGTGATGCTAGGCCCACCAATTCTCCTATGCAGGAGGCACCTGAAAACTTGGTGATGTCTGGATCACCAACTCTGTTTGAATTGTCTTGTTTAGAGGTATGTTAATTTACATCATTAGATTCTAGAAATATAAAGTTTTCTCATTCTATGAATCGGCACAACAGCTTTCTTATTAGTGATTGTCTTGGCTTGGCACTCTTCACTGGCTTCAAGTTTTTTTTTCCTTGGAGGAGGTGCTCACTGTGGAATGGGACAATTTAATCTCACTGGGAGTTGGGTTTCTTTTTCACCCTTGATTCATGTTGACTCAAATCACCAGACATTAATTTTACAGATAAAATACTTCACTGACTTGTTTTAAATTTTTAATTTTAAGGGTTATGCATTGTGTTAGTCATTGTAAGTATAGTTATGTACAAAAGAAATTCAAAAATTGAAGAAAATCCACAAAAATAAAAGTAAATTATGAAATAAGTGTCTCCACTGTATATACATGGCTTTAGATGAGCTTTCTATGTCCCAGTATGGAATATGTACTTAAGTGGCAATCTTTCAGCAATGGTAAATGCAAGATACGGTTAGTAACTGAAATTTTAAGTTAAAAAAATTATAAATATAACGGTCACAAATCAAGCTGTCTTAACGTAGATCCTTGGCTTTAAAAAAAAAAAAACTGCACATATAACAAAATGTAATCTCAGATTCCTAAGAGAAAGAGTGATGTTTCTTTGTTCTATGCCCTCCATTCCCCCTACAACATGCCTTAAAGAAAATACACACTCATTAAAAAGTAAATGCAGTATAGTAGCAAGTATGGAGGATGCGTAATTAGGATGAAATACCCTGAATTATATGGAAGAGATTGAAAACATATTACTAGGAAAACTAGGAACAGGGAAAAGGGCAGAGTTCTATTTGGTCTTTTTCAATTTTAATGTAAATAATTCATGTCTTAACTCCCATTGAAAGGAGAAAATAAAAGTATCAAGTCTTGTAAAACTAAACTAAGTTAAAAAACTAAATTATTAGAATATTAGAATTAATAGAAACCATAGAGCTCATGTCCAATTTTTTCATGTCATAGATGGGAACTTAGAGGCTCAACCATAACGTGACTTACCCATGGTCACACACAGCCAACTTGACTTCCAACCTGGAGTCCACTGCCTACCCTTAGGAACTGTGGGCTCATTTTCCAACTGTAGGAGAAAGTTCAGCCTGGGCAGAAAGGGCCCCACTCTTCTATGTTTCAACCCTTTTTGGGGGAAGGTAGAGGGGGAGATGGCAGTATCTGTGACATGACTATTGTCTTTTCACTGTCTCTATAGAAGCAAGCTATTTCCATTTGTGCCTGATGTCCTTTATTTTAACATAAAATGAATGATCCTTGGAACTCTTGTGTATTTTGGTTTTATATTCTGCTCCCATTAGTGTATGCAAGTTATAACCATTTCCAAAGCATCCGAATCTCTCCTTTCTATCACAAACATAAAGGCCGAGAGGCAGCTTAAATCTTTTTTTTTTTTTCCCTTATTTTATGAGCAACTCATCGCACTCCAGGTCACCTGTCAGTAACGTTTATTTAGCTGAGGTTGTCTTTCTGAGCTAACTGAGACCAAAAAAATTGTTGATTGAAAAGTCAATGCACATGAGTTCACCACTCTGCAATCAACAGGGTGATCAAAGGTGCTGAAGTATTTTTCCCAGGTTCAGACTGCACTGCATTGCGCCTGGATGCATGATTTCTCAGCATTTGTACTTTAAATATTTTTGGGCCTAGAAGTCCACATAAACATTACCTGAACCCTGATTGCTGCTGAATTGGAGGCAAAACAGCATGTCTAAGGGCTTTAGAGTCAGCCTTGACATTTTTGTGGCTTGGGAGATTTGTAGAAGATTTATGAGTGTCAATAAAACCTGAAGTCTCACTGAAAATCTTCATGAATGAAAGAATGCACATCTGTGTAGTCATATCTATAGCCCTACACATTTCACAGTAGCAAAATGACTGAGCAAAACTGTACTTTGAGAAGATAGAAGGTGAAACACAGGTATCTTGTAAGTCACAACTGAAATCCAGGAGGGGATGTAACTTATTTTCTCACCTTTTCTGACCTTTTAGTTGGAGGTTGTTTGGTTGAGATTATTGGCTTGGGCACAGACTTGTTTCCTTAGGTTATGGTGCAATAAAACTCATTTAGTCACCACCACCACCATCACCACCACCACCATGATCACCACTGACACCCTGCCAACAAATCACTGTGCAGTTAGCAAAATTGCAATAGTCCAGTGACCTGTTCCCACAAAGCCATATATCTACACACAGTCATCTAACAAGCAGTGCTTTTGAACACCTACTTACAGGCATTGGGCGTGTATACTGTTGACTGTGATAATTATGGTCCCAGCTCTCCTGGACCTCAGAGGATATAAGCTAATAAAATAATTTTAAGTATTAAGAACTCTGAATTTGTGTAGTCCAGAAGATGTCACCAAGGAGAAGCCATTTGACCTGAGTTTGCAGGTCCTAGGCAGCCATCATATTGAAATCTGGGGAAATTCTCTCCAGGCAGATGAAAGAACAAGGGAAAAAGCTCTAAAATAGGAATAAGCTTGAAGTGTTTGAGAAACATAATGGCAGCCAGAACAGTGGAACTATTGGAAGCAAGGAAGTGGGTGGAATAAAATGAGGTTGGAGAGGCCTGGGTGGGTTTGGCTATGGAGAGTGTTGTAGGGGATTTGTGTTGGGACACCACTGGGCAGGGAGGTTAAGTAGGGGGAGTGAGATTGGATTTGTGTGTTGGAACTGTAAGGAATAGATTATTATTATTTTGGGGGGGCCTGGATTGATTATAAAAGGGATGAGAATGAAGTGTTCCATGAGGGCAGAGATTTGTATCAGTTTTATTCACCACTACATCCCCACCCCAGAATGGTACTTAGAATATAATAGGTGCTCTATAAGTATGTTGAATATACAGATAGGGTATGTGTGTGTATGCATTCCTATGATTGTTAATCATTTTTGCCCTAGAGTTCCTCCATCTACATATTAATTTTCTCTCAAAAAATAGCTTTATTAGAAGTTTAACTTCGGGGCGCCGGGGTGGCGCAGTCAGTTAAGCAGCTGCCTTCAGCTCAGATCATGATCCCAGGGTCCTGGGATCGAACCCTGCGTCAGGCTCCCTGCTCTGCAGAGAGCCTACTTCTCCCTCTCCCTCTGCCTGCCGCTCTGCCTATCTGTGCTCTCTATGTCTCTGTCAAATAAATAAATAAAAAATCTTGAAAAAAATAAAAGCTTAACTTTGTCTTCACAAGAAAATTGATAATTTGTTTATCTGCACATTTTATACCTACAAACGGGACATCCCTAAAATTTCATGTACGAACTCTGCGTTTTGTATTCTTCAATCTGCTATAAATTATATT
Organism: Mirounga angustirostris; assembly: GCF_029215605.1. Classification (NCBI taxonomy): domain Eukaryota; kingdom Metazoa; phylum Chordata; class Mammalia; order Carnivora; family Phocidae; genus Mirounga; species Mirounga angustirostris. The sequence continues at coordinate 135,916,307 of NW_026991709.1, read as the reverse complement.
TTATACCTTTCTTTTTTTGTAAAACAAAACTGTGCACCAAGTGATTTTTCCCTTACAAAAGCTCGATTTTCTTTTTTTTTTTTCCCCTGGTTAATACCTTAGCTGCTTAAAAACATCCTTATCAGTCCTTACACATTCACCTCTATCTTATTTGCTCATTTTATCTTTTATTGTTTTACTTGATTTTGTATCAGGGTGTTTAAATTGTGCATCTTCACCTTATCTCACCCCTCAAGGTGTATTTTAGATTTCTAGAGAGGGCTATTTCTTCCTTTATATGACTAACAAAGATGCTTACTGCTCCAACAGCATGTTGTTACCTTGCCTGGGGCTGTGACTACACATCTAATGGTGAAACTTAAATATTTATAGATATGTTACTTTTTTTTTTTAAAGATTTTATTTTTATTTGACAGAGAGAGACACAGCGAAAGAGGGAACACAAGCAGGGGGAGTGGGAGAGGGAGAAGCAGGCTTCTCACCGAGCAGGGAGCCTGATGTGGGGCTTGAACCCAGGGCCCTGGGATCATGACCTGAGCGGAAGACAGACACTTAACGACTGAGCCACCAGGCGCCCCTATAGATATGTTCCTTCTAAACACATGCCTTACTGTCTTCCTGCAAGAATTTCAATAGTTTGAATGGTTTCAGTAGCTTCTCTGTTGACCTCATTGTCCACAGTTTCTTCTCCAATTTATCCTTTAGCAATGTCCCAATTGCCTAAAATACTGGTTTGTTGAGCAAAAAAACATTTGCTTACTTAAAGTAGGATCTAGAAAAGGTTTTTATCTATAGAATAAATTCTAGTTATAATAATGTACAATTTGAGGTCCCTTACCATCTGACACTACCTACCACATTATTGATAATTAGTAATTTATCCTTGCCACTCACCCCACCACCTAGAGTCAGACTGTCCTTGACTGCCTCCTCTTTCACTGAGCTCACCATGCCTTGTTCATTGACATAAATCTCCTTCCCCTGGCTTGCTCATTTCATTGAAACCCTACTCCCACTTCCAGTGTCTCTCGAGTGCAGTTCCTAAACTTTTTGGTCCAAGTTGGTGCTCATGAAACTTTGCTTATGCTGCTGTTTTCTTAATTCTCCTGTCATAATTGGCCCCTTAACTCTTGTTCTGGTATTAGAAAACAAAATTCAAAGCTAAGTGAATTTGAAGATGTAATTGGTTTTATTAAGCAGTTCATGAATTGGGCAGCATCACATCTAGCAAGTAGAGAGGGGAGCTCTGAAGAGTTGTACAAATTTTTTTGTTTTTGTTTTTATAGGAAGGAGGGTGGGACAAGGAAGTAACTAGCAAAAGAAAGTAACTAGCAAAAGAAAAAAAAAAAGATTGTTTCAGGGAAGTTCACTTGTCCTTAGGTGGATGAGTAAGTGGTCTTGTTATTTGGATTACCTCATCTTCCTTTAGGGGATGGAGAAGGGTCCATGTGACAGATTACCGTACTGACGGCGGAATAGGAATTTCCTGCCTGATCCTTTCTGGGGGAGGTTGAAAGTATAACTAGCTTAAATATTAAAGCCTGATTTGGGGATGTGGCCTAGAATAAGTGACTCCATTTTGGGCCTGTGGTTTTCTTTTTGACACTTGTCTTTGAGCATCTTGAAGGTGGAGGAAAAATTGTCATTTTATCACCAGCACTACACACAGTACTAAGTTCTCAGCCAATACTTGGTGAACAAGTGAGTGAGTGATCAAATGAATAATTATATTTGTGAGCATGAGTTGAGCTGCCTTGCCAACAACATTCTCCATATTGGCAAAACTTTGATGTCATGTCAGGAACTTAGACACTATTGTTGGTGAAATAAGCAGTAGCAAATTGAGTTACTTTGAAACTTGAGCAGAATAGTTGGGGAGATAGTTTTGACGTTAAGTGCAAGGCATCTCAATTTTTATTTTTCTGAGAGGACACTCTCTTCGTAGCTCATATATTTCTTATAAACAGTATTTAAACTTTTTAATTAAAGTGTAGCACACATATGTTAGTGGACAGACAGTGAATTTTTACAGGGATAACATAGCCACGTAATCAGTACGCAGGCTGTGATAGACATCCCTGATGCCCCAGCACTGTATCTGAATTAACTGCCATTTGGAGAAGACAGTGCCTCACATGCTGACAGTTTCCTTTGCACCATGGGAGCTTGTGCAGGAGAGAAGTGGTGGGTAGTTAATACCCTTGGGGGGAGCCCTCAAACATTGTGCATGGAACTCTCCTAAATTGCACAGCCTCCCCATCTTGCAATGGGGCAATCTTGAGGTGTGCTCCACATGGGTTCTCATAGAGTGATTAGGTCATTCTTGCAATAATGCATTTAGAGCATAGCTTAAGATTTGTCCCACACAAAATTTTGTTAGAAAAATTGTATTAAGTTTCGTGGACACAAAACTTTATATAAACCTCACATGTAACCACTGTATTGAGTGGTATTTATTGTAAAGAATTTTGGATATTAAATCATAAAAAAAATAACAGTAAGAAAATACTAGCCCAGAGTGGTATATCTGTATATACTGCAGAAGCAAGGCCACAATGCCTCCGCGGAAATATTATCAAGGCCAGGTATATCAGTACCACAATAAATGTAAAATGATTAAATTCACCTATTAAAACAAAGAGTTTTAGATAGGATTAAAAATAACCAGCCATGCCAAGGTGGCTCAGATGGTTAAGCGTCTGCCTTCGGCTCAAGTCCTGATCCTGGGGTCCTGGGATCGAGTCCCACATCAGGTTCCCTGCTCCTTGGGAGCCTGCTTCTCCCTCCATCTCTCTCTCTCCCCCTCTGCCTCTCTCTCTCTCTCCCTCTGTCTCTCATGAATAAATAAATAAAATCTTAAAAAAAAAATAGCCAGCCATATAACCTTACTAAGACTGGTACCTGAAATCTAAGACTAGAGAAATTTTGAAATAAAAATTTTGAAAATAAAAGGTTGAAATATAAAGTAGATAAGAACCAAAAAACAAAAGAGTTGAAGAGGAATATCACTTTATGTTAAAAGAAATAGTCTACTTAGAATATATAACTCCCAAGACTTTTGTGTATTTAACAACCTAGGCAGGATTTATGAGGCATAAAATGAAAATAATTATACTTTGGGAAAATTCAGCCCAGCTTTTTGAGAAATGTATAGGTAAAAAATGCAAAACCAGACAACAATATTTGGAAATATTGGAAACACAGGATTAATAAACCTTAATACATGTGCACAAAATCTTTCATCTAACAAATAGAGATTATACATTCTTTTCTAGTACTTAGTAAACTATATACACTTAGCATAAGTCCATAAATGAGTCTCAACAAATTTCAAAAAGTCAGTATTATGTAGATTATATTCTCTGACTGACATTAATATAATAAATATTCATAGCTGTAATTGACATAAACAGAAACTCTTGGAGGTCCTCAATAGTTTATAAACACATAAAAAGGTCATGAGATCAAAATGCTTGAGCACCAGTGATGTATTTTAAACTTCAATCCCCTTTCCTCCCCTTCCTCCCTTTTTCCCCTTTCTTCCACCCACCCCATTCCCACATAAAAAGAAAATTCATCAAGGTTCAGTAAGTTTCACAGTTTCATTTTACAAGAATAAGCAAAGTGTTTGCAAAATGAATTCTATTTTTTGTGTTGGTAAAACTATCTTATTATCAAATTCTGATAAGGATTATAAAGGAAAGGAATATTTAAGACAACTCACTTGTGAATATAGCTGCCAACTGTTTTTTTTTTTTTAAAGATTTTATTTATTTGAGAGAGAGAGAGAGAGCACATGGGAGGGGGGAGGTCGGGAGGGTCAGAGGGAGAAGCAGACTCCCTGCCGAGCAGGGAGCCCAATGTGGGACTCGATCCAGGGACTCCAGGATCATGACCTGAGCTGAAGGCCGTCGTTTAACCAACTGAGCCACCCAGGCGCCCAGCTGCCAACTGTTTAAATGAAACATAATAATTAAAATGTAACATTGTATAAGATAAACATCAGGTAGAGTTGATCCCATAATTACAAGGATGATCCACATGAAACATTAATGTAATCTATTGATTAATATATTAAGGAAATATATATCACTTAAGTAAAAAAGCATTTGGTATAATCCAATAATATACTTGTTTAAAACCTCTTACCAAACTAGCATTAGAAGGCAGTTTCCTTAATCTTGTACGTGGTATATATATATATCAACATCATAGTAGTCTAAGTTTAGAAGCATCCAGTTAGAATCAGAAATAATACAAGCATGACTGGTATCACCTCCACTGTTCTTCAGTCTTGGTAGTTATAGCCTATATAATAAGAAAAAAAATGTTTAAAGGAAGAGATACAATCATTATTTATAGATAAAAAGATCTACGTATAATCTATAAAATTTACTAGCCAAATTTATAAATTAATCTAAATTTTAAGTGTCTTTTTCATGACCCTGAACAAAAATGCCTTTAAAATTTAGAACAGATGATGGAAATTCCAATCACAGTTGAGATGATTTTCATGGAGAAAACCATAAAAGTCCTGAGTTCCTCCAGCCTGGGCTTTGTGAGTCTAGCCCGTGCATCTGTTCAGGGGGAAGGGAGAGTGGCAGGTTTGGGTTCCAGCTCAGTCAGTGACAGGTTTCAGTCTGTCCTTGTGTAGCTGTTGATCTGTGAGGTGATCAAAAGTGCCAAATAGCCTGAGAATGAATGGCTGCAATTTTCAGTATTCTTGCTAGCATACATGATGTTCCTGTAAGTTGCAGGAGCCAGGCCAACTCGATACAGCTGACTTATTTTTAATGTCTTTTTGTCTCTCTGTGTGTGTATGCCTGTATCTGTGGGTATTTGTGTTCAGATACAGATGTTCTCATGTAATCGAATATGTTGGTCACATAACAGGGACCAAAGAGATCATTGAAAAGAGGACAGAACCCCACAGTGGCCCACGTATGGGACATGTGTTGAACAGTAACTGCCAAAGAGAAAGAAAAAGGCAAGATTATAGTAAAATACTGTATGTTATTAATCAGGGTATACCTTGTATCTTTTCTAAGCATACTGGGCATGCTAGATTGCTCTAGAATTTGTGAAAGAAGAGACTTTGGTTGGATTTTGGGAGCCTGAGGTATGCCTGGTAAGATTCTAGTCAGCTATAAATAATGTCCATTTAAGATGTGGTGTGAGAAAATGTGATTAAAATTCCAAGTGGAAGTTTACAGTGTGAAGACAGACGTATAATTTATTTGAATCTTTCTGGCTTGTTTTTAAGGGTAAGTTTTCCTAAAGTGATCAGTGTCTGCGAGTTCAAAGACAGAGTATCTCTGGTAGGTGAAGGCTATTTTTTTTTTTTTTTAGGTGAAGGCTATTACAGTCAGAAAAGGAAATGTTGTTTTGCTGTTCTCCATGTCAGGCAGAAGTGCCCCAGCCCACCCAGCAAGAAGCTGGTTTCAGTATTCTGTGCTCTAAATGACATCTTCAGCTCATGGTGAAACAAAGCATTCTTGGCAGCCCATAGCTGTTGCATTCCTTCGTATTCATCTTGGCATGTATTTACTTTCTTTTGTCCGCACAATCACCTTTGCTAGGTAGGTAGGAAAACGGAGTCTTAAATAAACTGAGAGATTTGCCCAAAGTCACAAAGCTGGTAAATGGCAGAAGTAACTCTTGAGCTATTTTTTGGGGCAGCTCATACATTTTTTTTTAAAGATAAGTCTACAGAATTAAGTTACACGGTATTTCCAAGAAATGATTAGAATTTCTATATTACTGATTTGCATGAACTTGTCTGTCGGATGAGAGTATTAAATAATTTTCCTTTAGATGTGTTTGTCACATATTCACAATCTTAATTCATAAGAATTGCGGTGACCTCAATATAATGATTGTTCAGTTCTTTGCATATGGCTTTGGATATTCTTTTGTGTATTATTGCTGTTGTACTTTTTTAAGCCACAAGAAGTTGTTAGCACTCAATTTAGGCTCCTTATTACCATTGGGTTTTGCTAAGCATCAGATAATAACCCAAAGATTAAAAACCTTACTTTAAAAATTCAAGCCTATATTATGCATTTTCCCACACATACTTTTAAGTAGCAGCAGCATGTTCTAATGACAGGAGGTGCTTGGTGTGTTTTGCTTTCATTATTTTTCTCTGTGTTTATAATTACACCAAGCTCCAATATATTTTTAATAACTTTAAAAAAAAGTTGTTGCAAAGGCACAAAGAATAAAATGGCAGAGATTTGTGGCATAATAGAATTAATTTCAGTGTCCTTTTCATATGGCTCATAACAGTTGCCAGGTTTAATCACAGCTATCCATCCCCAAGGAACTATTTGGTTTGCAACAGTTTTAGATATGAGAGTTCTTTGACCTGAATGCTTGGCATCCTGGAGTAGAGAAAAATGAGGGTTATAGTTAAAAATGGTATTGTCATATTTTTTAAAATAAAAAAATACATATATTATGAAATCACTAAGAAGCATATTCATAAAAATTTTAAGTTTTATTTGTGTGTGTGTGTTGTGGGGAGGGAGGTCGTTTTGTTGCTCATTTTTCCCCTGAACAGGTGTGAAGAACATGCTTTGCCAGTGGGAGCCTGGGTGATTCATTAATTTCTTTTCACTTCATGCAAGGGAGCTTTCTTTCACACCTGAGGTGCTTACACTCTGATCCATTCTGGCCTTATCTAAGGCCAGGGAAGCCACCTTCAAAATACCAAAAGAGGGAATATGTATAGCCCACATCCCGCCCCCTCCCCCCCTTTATGTGGTTTCCAGCCCTTTATCCATTTAAAGGGGCAGGACACATTAAAAAATAAGGAATTTATAGCCAAACAATACTCCATTTGAGTCCCAGGTCTACCACTGGTCGTTTTGTTAAAATGCAAAAGTTACTTAACTGCTGTGAGCATTAGTTGTTTCATCTGGACAATGTAATTAGTGGTCTCTGTCTTGCAGGGTGGTTTGGGAATGCAAAATCATGACATACACAGTGTATGGCACACAAAAAGCCTTTGATATATGGAACCTGTTTGCATAGATGTTGCTGTCTTTGACTTCTCCATTAAATTCCAGTCAGTCTGAATTGTGGATGTCCTTTTATGTAAGGTGGAACTAATAGGGTCCAACTTGCTTGGGAATATTGCTTCAAAAAGAAAAGCAGTATGTCCAGAGTAGGGTCCACATGAAAAAACAAATCTGGCCTTTTCTTACCATATTGAGAGAACCAGAAATTTATCTTTTAAATTGAAGTATAATTTACATAGAATAAATTGCACAAATCTTAAGTATACAGCTTAGTAAATATTTACATATAAATGTACCTGTGTTATCACTACCCAAATCAAAATAGAGAACATTTTCAGTACCCTGGAAAGATCCCTCCTGCCTCTTTGCAGTCAGTCCTCCACTGTGCTCAGAGATAATCACTATTCTGACTTTTATAACTACAGATTAATTTTGTCTGTTCTTGAACATCATACAAAGAGAATCCTATAGTATGTCTTTTGGGTCTGGCTTCTTTTGCTCAATATAATGTTTTTGAGATTCAACCATGTATTAGTAGTTCATTTCTTTCTCCTCTGAATAGTTGGGTTGTTTCCAGCTCTTGACTATTCTGGAAAAAAAAAAAACCACTATCAATCTTCTCTAAGTATTTTTGAGGACACAGCCTCTTATTTCTTTGGACTATATACATAGAATTGGAATTGCTAGGTCATAAAGGAAGCATATGCTTAAAATTGTTAGAAACTGCCAAGTGTTTTCCAAAGTGATGTTCTACCTTCTGTTCCCACCAGCAGTATATGCAAGTTCTAGTGCCCTACATTCTCACCAAAACTTGAATTCAGTCATCCTAATTTTACCCTTTTTAAAAAATTTTCTGGTGGCTTCTTATTGTGTATTTAATATATATCTCCCTGCATACCCATCAAGTTGAATATCTTTTCACATGCTAGTCATTCAGATATCTTCTTTTGTGAATTGCCTATTGATAGAACCAAAGAATTACTGGCCAATTGCACTTTTGAGGAGTCCTTGTGTGTTGATGATAGGTAAGTGTTTTTCTTGGAATTAATCAGTTTTTTAAAAATATTAAACCAATGCAAATATACTTTCATTTTCTAGACCAAGGCTAATTGGATGTAAAGACCTATGTCTTCCTTTAAGAAAAATAAGACTGATGAATCACAGACCTGTACCTCTGAAACAACTAATACATTATATGTTAAAAAAAAAAAAAAAGATAGTAGGAAGGGAAAAATGAAGGGGGGGAAGTAGGAGGGGGACATGAACCACGAGAGACTATGGACTCTGAGAAACAAACTGAGGGTTCTAGAGGGGAGGGGGGTGGGGGGGTGGGTTAGCCTGGTGATGGGTGTTAAAGAGGGCACGTACTGAATGGAACACTGGGTATTATACGCAAACAATGAATCATGGAACACTACATCAAAACTAATGATGTAATGTATGGTGATTAATAGAACATAGTAAAATAAAATTAAAAAAAATACACAGGGGTCTCCTTCAGTTGGTTCCCAAAAGATCCTGTAATAAGATGTTCCTATTGCTCACAGCCTGTTGGAACACAGACATTACTGGGGAATGCTTTATCGTTAGCCTCTGTTTTGTGCCTGGGGCTGGATGGCTGCTCGTACATGGCAGATATGATTAGGTATTTTCGTGGAAGACAGCTCAGAAGGGAGCTGTCTGACAGCTTCCCTTGCATCTGTTGCTCCACTGAGGTGTTCAGAGGCCCTCAGGGTGACATCCGGTGAAAAGGGTGGTTTAAGCAGAAAGTGTCTGGATGGCTATTATTTGGTGGCTGTTATTGAAAACACACTTTGGGAAGCAGAATGTCATAAGCAGAAATGAACACATGGCACATAGAATTATAGGATTTTAAAGTTAGAAGGGGCCCTAGAGATGATCTAGCCTAAACAGCTCATTTTTTGAATGAGGAAATCGAGGTTTAGTGAGATACTGGACTGTCTGGAGTATGCAGTGCTAGTCAATGGAGGAGCTAGAATTTTTATAGTCTTTATAAGAATTAGATTATCTGGTGAGTAAAATTAAATGGGATGCAAGGACTTGGGGGTACACTTTGTTTCATTTAAGAGGTACTACTAACACTGCTATTTATTTTATGTCCCTGAGCTCCTTCTAGTGGGAATTTGCTGTGTTATTCTTCTGTTCTGCAGCACATGCATAAAGCCTTGCATGGGGTCTGAGCCCCTTCTTCTAGGAACAAAACTGAGAAGGAGGCAGCATGTTTTAGCCGCAGCAAGTGGAGTTGAAGAGTAAATCACAGAACTATGCCTGAAGAAAAAGTTCAGGATCAAGCTGAAGTAGTTTCTTTCAAATTCTGTAAAAGTCAAGAGCCTTGATGTTAATTTCAATGTATTGAGCAAGTAATGGAAATTTTAACAAAATGTGGCCCTTTATGATCTCATACAACAGTAAGCCTGGAAGCAGGGACTTTCCAGGTTCGGTTAACTTAGTGGATCAATGGCATCAACAAGGACCCGGACATCTGCCATCATTCCATATGAAATCCTCAGTGGACTGGCTTGCCCTGTGGTAGATGGGGAGTTGTGCTACCCAGGTCCTTCTTCAAGAAAGGTCTCACTGTGAGGAGACCTTCAGAAACTGTCTACTGTCAGCTGTCCACTCCTTCAGTAACCTACGCCTCAGCTAAAGAGAGCTGCCTCATTCTTCAGATATCTGAGTAAAGTGAGGGTGTAAGAAAACAGCAATTTCAGCCTAAAGCAGGAAAACTTCTATAGGTAATGCTGGTCTAGAGCTCTTCGTGTGGTTGGCTGAAGCTTTGTTGGGGCTGCATTACAGTTAACTTCTCCCTTGCCCTAATCCTGCTTCTTTCTACTTTCTTTCCACTTTCTTCCACAGGTGCTGACCCCTAACAAACACATTGTACTTTAGTGTGTGTGTGTGTGTGTGCATGTGCGCATAAAGGTTTCATGTATTCAAAATTATTTTCTTAGGCTAGGTTCTCAGTTGTAGAATTACTGGGTTAAACAGTATGCCATTTTAAAGGCTTTTTGATTTCACAGCTTACTGAGATACAATTGATATACAAAAATTATAGATTTTTTTATTATGTTAATCTCCATACATCATTAGTTTTTTTATCAATATTACCTTTATTTGACTGAATTACTTCAATAACATCTTATAATTCTACACCTTAACTGAGATAAAAATGTGCAGTCTGTGACACGTTAACATCCTTTCATTTTCAAGTGCAGCTCTGCTTTTGTATGAAATGTGCCTGTTTTGTTTTCGCAGTTCTATAAAAACAGGCATGCATATATTTCAGAAGAAAGAATGTATCTAACTGTACAGAGATTGCCATCTGCATTCAGTTTAGTTGAAACCTATGCTCAATTATTTTATATGGCCAAACTGAGGATTGCATATTCAGATTAATTTAGTTCTCTGTTTCTATTTTTTTAATTAAAAAAAAATTTTATTATGTTATGTTAATCACCATACATTACATCATTAGTTTTTTTTAATGTTTTATTATTCATGAGAGTCAGAGAGAGAGAGAGGCAGAGGCAGAGGGAGAAGCAGGCTCCCCGCCCAGCAGGGAGCCCGATGCGGGACACAATCCCAGGACCCTAGGATCATGACCTGAGCTGAAGGCAGATGCTTAACCATCTGAACCACCCAGGCGACCCTACATCATGTTTTTGATGTAGTGTTCCATGATTCATTGTTTGCATATAACACCCAGTGCTCCATTCAGTACATGCCCTCTTTAATACCCATCACCAGGTTAACCCATCCCGCCACTCCCCTCCCCTCTAGAACCCTCAGTTTGTTTCTCAGAGTCCATAGTCTCTCATGGTTAATCTCCCCCTCCGATTTTCCCCTCTTCATTCTTCCCTTCCTGCTATCTTCTTCTTTTTTTTTTTAACATATAATGTATTATTTGTGTCAGAGGTACAGGTCTGTGATTCAAGTCTTACACAATTCACAGCGCTCACCATAGCACATACCCTCCCCAATGTCTATCACCCAGCCACCCCGTCCCTCCCCCGCCACCACTCCAGCAACACTGTTTGTTTCCTGAGATTACAAATTCCTCATATCAGTGAGATCATATGATGATCATGACATGATACATGTCTTTCTCTGATTGACTTATTTCACTCAGCATAATACCCTCTAGTTCCATCCATGTCGTTGCAAATGGCAAGATCTCATTCCTTTTGCTGGCTGCATAATATTCCATTGTATATATATACAACAACTTCTGTATCCATTCATCTGTTGATGGACATCTTAGCTCTTTCCACAGTTTGGCTATTGTGGACATTGCTGCTATAAACATCGGGGTGCACATACCCCTTTGGATCCCTACATTTGTATCTTTGGGGTAAATACCCAGTAGTGCAATTGCTGGATCATAGGGTAGCTCTATTTTCAACTTTTTGAGGAACCTCCATACTGTTTTCCAGAGTGGCTGCACCAGCTTGTATTCCCACCAACAGTGTAGGAGGGTTCCCCTTTCTCTGCATCCTCGCCAACATCTGTCATTTCCTGACTTGTTAATTTTACCATTCTGACTGGTGTGTGGTGGTATCTCATTAAGGCTTTGATTTGGATTTCCCTGAGCGATGTGGAGCACTTTTTCATGTGTCTGTTGGCCATTTGGATGTCTTCTTTGGAAAAATGTCTGTTCATGTCTTCTGCCCATTTCTGGATTGGATCATTTGTTCTTTGGGTGTTGAGTTTGATGAGTTCTTTATAGATTTTGGATACTAGCCCTTTATCTGATATGTCATTTCCAAATATCTTCTTCCATTCTGTCGGTTGTCTTTTGGTTTTCTGGACTGTTTCCTTTGCTGTGCAAAAGCATTTTATCTTGATGAAGTCCCAAGAGTTCATTTTTGCCCTTGCTTCCCTTGCCTTTGGTGATGTTTCTAGGAAGAAGTTGCTGCAGCTGAGGTCAAAGAGGTTGCTGCCTGTGTTCTCCTTTAGAATTTTGATGGACTCCTGTCTCCCATTGAGGTCTTTCAACCATTTGGAGTCTATTTTTGTGTGTGGTGTAAGGAAATGGTCCAGTTTCATTCTTCTGCATGTGGCTGTCCAATTTCCCCAACACCATTTGTTGAAGAGGACAGTCTTTTTTCCATTGGATCTTCTTTCCTGCTTTGTCGAAGATTAGTTGATCATATAGTTGAGGGTCCATTTCTGGGCTCTCTATTCTGTTCCATTGATCTATGTGTCTGTTTTTGTGCCAGTACCATACTGTCTTGATGATGACAGCTTTGTAATAGAGCTTGAAGTCCGGAATTGTGATGCCACCAGCTTTGCTTCTCTTTTTCAACATTCCTCTGGCTATTTGGGGTCTTTTCTGTTCCATACAAATTTTAGGATTATTTGTTCCATTTCTTTGGGAAAAAATGGATGGTATTTTGATAGGGATTGCATTGAATATGTGGATTGCTCTAGGTAGCATTGACATCTTCACAATATTCTTCCAATCCACGAGCATGGAATGTTTTTCCATTTCTTTGTGTCTTCCTCAATTTCTTTCATGAGTATTTTATAGTTTTCTGAGTGCAGATCTTTGCCTCTTTGGTTAGATTTATTCCTAGGTATCTTATGGTTTGGGGTGCAATTGTAAATGGGATCAACTCCTTAATTTCTTTCTTCTGTCTTGTTGTTCGTGTATAGGAATGCCACTGATTTCTGTGCATTGATTTTATATCCTGCCACTTTACTGAATTCCTGTATGAGTTCTAGCAGTTTTGGGGTGGAGTCTTTTGGGTTTTCCACATAAAGTATCATATCATCTGCAAAGAGTGAGAGCCTAACTTCTTCTTTGCCGATTCAGATGCCTTTGATTTCTTTTTGTTGTCTGATTGCTGTGGCTAGGACTTCTAATACTATGTTGAGTAGCAGTGGTGATAGTGGACATCCCTGCCATGTTCCTAACCTTAGGGGGAAAGCTCTCAGTTTTTCCCCATTGAGAGTGATATTCACTGCATGTTTTTCATAGATGGCTTTTATGATATTGAGGTATGTACCCCCTATCCCTATACTCTGAAGAGTTTTGATCAAGAAAGGATGCTGTACTTTGTCAAAAGCTTTTTCTGCATCAATTGAGAGGATCATATGGTTCCTGTTTTTTCTTTTATTAATGTACTGTATCACACTGATTGATTTGCAGATGTTGAACCAACCTTGCAGCCCAAGGATAAATCCCACTTGGTTGTGGTGAATAATCCTTTTAATACCCTGTTGGATCATATTGGCTAGTATTTTGGTGAGAATTTTTGCATCCATGTTCATCAGGGATATTGGTCTGTAACTCCTTTTTGATGGGGTCTTTGTCTGGTTTGGGGATCAAGGTAATGCTGGCCTCATAAAACAAGTTTGGAAGTTTTCCTTCCATTTCTACTTTCTGGAACAGTTTCAGAAGAATAGGTATTAATTCTTGAAATGTTTGGTAGAATTCCCCTGGGAAGCCATCTGGACCTGGGCTTTTGTTTATTGGGAGATTTTTGATGACTGCTTCAATTTCCTTCGTGGTTATAGGTCTGTTCAGGTTTTCTATTTCATCCTAGTTCAGTTTTGGTAGTTGATACATCTCTAGGAATGCATCCATTTCTTCCAGGTTATCTAATTTGCTGGCATAGAGTTGCTCATAATATGTTCTTATAATTGTTTGTATTTCTTTGGTGTTGGTTGTGATCTCTCCTCTTTCATTCGTGATTTTATTTATTTGGGTCATTTCTCTTTTCTTTTTGATAAGTCTGGCCAGGGGTTTATCAATTTTGTTGATTCTTTCAAAGAACCAGCCCCTAGTTTCTTTATCTGTTCTACTGTTCTTTTGGTTTCTATTTCATTGATTTCTGCTCTGATCTTTATTATTTCTCTTCTGCTGGGTTTAGGTTTTATTTGCTGTTCTTTCTCCAGCCCCTTTAGGTGTAGAGTTAGGTTGTGTATTTGAGACCTTTCTTGTTTCTTGAGAAAGGCTTGTATTGCTATATACTTTCCCCTTAGGACTGCCTTTGCTGCATCCCAAAGAGTTTGAATAGTTGTGTTTTCATTTTCATTTGTTTCCATGAATTTTTTAATTCTTCTTTAATTTCCTGATTGACCCATTCATTCTTTAGTAGGATACTCTTTAGCCTCCATGTATTTGAGTTCTTTCCAGCTTTCCTCTTGTGATTGAGTTCTAGTTTCAAAGCACTGTGGTCCAAAAATACACAGGGAATGATCCCAGTCTTTTGGTACTGGTTGAGACCTGATTTGTGACCTAGGATGTGATCTATTCTGGAGAATGTTCCATGGGTACTAGAGAAGAATGTGTATTCCGTTGCTTTGGGATGGAATGTTCTGAATATATCTGTGATGTCTATTTGGTCCAGTGTGTCATTTAAAGTCTTTATTTCCCTGTTGATCTTTTGCTTAGATGATCTGTCCATTTCAGTGAGGGTGGTGTTAAAGTCCCCCACTATTACTGTATTGTTGTCGATGTGTTTCTTTGCTTTTGTTATTAATTGGCTTATATAATTGGCTGCTCCCATGTTAGGGGCATAGATATTTACAGTTGTTAGATCTTCTTGTTGGATAAACCCTTTAAGTAGGATATAGTGTCCTTCCTCATTTCTTATTACAATCTTTGGTTTAAAATCTAATTTGTCTGATATAAGGATTGCCACCCCAGCTTTCTTTTGATGTCCATTAGCATGGTAAATGGTTTTCCACCCCCTCACTTTCAATCTGGGGGTGTCTTTGGGTCTAAAACGAGTCTTGCAGGCAGCATATTGATGGGTCTTGTTTTTTTTATCCAATGAGAGCCTGTGTCTTTTGATTGGGGCATTTAGCCCATTTACATTCAGGGTAACTATTGAAAGATAGGAATTTAGTGCCAATGTATTTTCCTGTAAGGTGACTGTTACTGTATATTGTCTGTGTTCCTTTCTGGTCTATGTTGCTTTTAGGCTCTCTCTTTGCTTAGAGGACCCCTTTCAATATTTCTTGTAGGGCTGGTTTTGTGTTTGCAAATTCCTTTAGTTTTTGTTTGTCCTGAAAGCTTTTTATCTCTCCTTCTATTTTCAATGACAGCCTAGCTGGATATAGTATTCTTGGCTGCATATTTTCCTCATTTAGTGCTCTGAATATATCATGCTAGTCCTTTCTGGCCTGCCAGTCTCTGTGGATAGGTCTGTTACCAATCTAATGTTTCTACCATTGTAAGTTACAGATCTCTTCTCCTGAGCAGCTTTCAGGATTTTCTCTTTGTCTCTGAGACTCATAAGTTTTACTATTAGATGTCAGGGTGTTGACTTATTTTTATTGATTTTGAGGGGTGTTCTCTGTGCCTCCTGGATTTTGATGCCTGTTTCCTTCCCCAAATTAGGAAAGTTCTCTGCTGTAATTTGCTTCAATATACCTTCTGCCCCTCTCTCTCTTTCTTCTTCTTCTGGGATCGCAATTATTCTAATATTGTTTCGTCTTATGGTATCACTTATCTCTTGAATTCTGCCCTCGTGATCCAGTAGTTGTTTATCTGTCTTTTTTCAGCTTCTTTATTTTCCATCATTTGGTCTTCTATATCACTAATTCTCTCTTCTGCCTCATTTATCCTAGGAGTTAGAGCCTCCATTTTTGATTGCACCTCATTAATAGCCTTTTTTATTTTCACTTGGTTAGATTTAAGTTCTTTTATTTCTCCAGAAAGGGTTTCTCTAATATCTTCCATGCTTTTTTCAAGCTCAGCTCGTATCTTTAAAATCATCATTTTGAACTCTATTTCCAACATCTTACGAAAGTCTGTATTGATTAGGTCCCTGGCAGTTGGTACTGCCTCTTATTCTTTTTTTTTTTTTTAAAGATTTTATTTATTTATTTGAGAGAGAGAGAGCACGAGAGGGAAGAGGGCAGAGGAGGAAGCAGACCCCCCGCTGAGCAGAGCCCGATGCGGGACTCGATCCCGGGACCTCAGGATCGTGACCTGAGCCGAAGGCAGTCACTTAACCAACTGAGCCACCCAGGCGCCCCTCTTATTCTTTTTTTGAGTGGTTTTTTCTGTCTTGTTATTTTATCCAGAGGAGATTAGATGAATGAGAGAACAAAATGCTAAAAGGGTAACAACGACCCCAGAAAAATATACACTAAACAAATCAGAAGAGACTTGGAACTGGGGGAAAAGAAAGGGAAAGAAAGGAAAAAGATAAAAACAAACAAACCAAAAAAAAAAAAAAAAGAATATGATCAAATATGATCAGGCTGGTGCATAGATCAGTGCCACACACTAGATTTTGGGTGTATTTTGGTCTGTTAGAAGGAAGTGCCTCCCAAAATTTTAAAGAAAGAAAAACTTATATATGAATGAAAATAAGGGTTAATATGACAAAGGGATGGAATATGACTGTAAAGATGAAAAGTATAAAAAATTTTATGAAAAGGAATTGATAAGAAGTTGGTTGATAAAAGAAGGAAGAGGATTTAATCATAAAAAAGGGAGAAAATGTGATCAGGCAGGAGACTAGAACAAAGCCATACACTAGAGATTTAGGGTATATTTTGGTCTGTTAGAAGAAACTGTATCCCAAAATTTTAAAGACAGAACAACTTATATATATGTACCAAATAGTGGTTAACTACTATGAAGGGATAGAATATGACTCTAAAAATGAAAAATAAAAAAGATTTTTTTGAAAAGGGATTGATATGTTGGTTGATAAAGGGAAAAAGAAAAATTAAAAAAAAAAAGTTAAAAAAAATTAACTTTGAAAGACTAAAGAATCATTGGAAAAAAGCCATAAATTCTATGTGCAGTATTCCCCTAGCACTGGAGTTCTGCAGTTCTCATTGATGGGTAAACTTGGTCTTGGCGGGCTGTTCTTGCAGATCTTCTGGGGGAGGTGCCTGTTGCCGTGGTTCTCAAATGTCTTTGCCAGAGGCAGAATTGCCTTGCCCTTGCCGGTCCAGTCTAAGTAATCTGCTCGGGTTTGCACTTGGGAGCTTTTGTTCCCTGCAAGCTTTCTGTTTGGCTTTGGAGGATGGGAGTGAAAATGGCGGCCTCCCAATCTCTGCCCTGGAGGAGCTGAGAACTCGGGGCCCCACTCCTCAGTGCACCCCCAGAGAAAAGCAGTCAATTACTCCTTTCTCCCCAGTCTCTGGCCACACTCTGTGACCGAGCGTTTCTATCTCTGGCACATGACCCCATTTGAAGTCTCCAAACCCAGTAGATCCTTGCCGTGTGCTTCTGTGCCACTCCTCCCGGGAGAGGAAGGGGAGTCTCCCCTCATCTTCCATTTGTTGGGTCCCTGCTGGAAGAGCAGTGGCCTGACTGTGCAGCGGATCATGGTTTATGGCAACCCCAAGCTGAGAGCCCACTCCTGGGCTCTGTCTCTGCAGCCGGCTTCCCTGTCCTATACCTGGGAGCTCTGCCGCACTCAGGCACCCCCGGTCTCTCTGTGACCCCGAGGGTCCTAAGACCACAGTGTCCCAATGAGGGTTTCACCCCCCACTTAGTCACTGGAGCGACATCGCTCAGCAGAGCCGACTTCTGAAAGTTCCGATTTTGCACTCCGTGGCTCTATCACTTGCTTAAAGCAGCCGATGGAGCCCTCCTCCCCCGCCATCTATCTTCCCGAATATCACCTCGGATTCACTTCTCCCCATGTCCTACCTTCCAGAAAGTGGTCGCTTTTCTGTTCAGAGAGTTGCTGCTATTCTTTTCTTCGATCTCCTGTTGAGTTCGTAGGTGTTCAGAATGGTTTGATCTCTATTTAGCTGAATTCCTGGGACCAGATGAAATTTAGGTCTCCTACTCCTCCGCCGTCTTGCTCCTCCCCCCAAATTATAGATATTTAATGCATACATTTTGATGAGTTTGGACAAATGCATACATTCATGATATCATCACCACAATCAAGGGAATATATATATTCATCACTGCCAATAGATTCCTTGTGTCCTTTTGTTTTTTGTGTGTTTGTGGTTAGATCACTTAACATGAGATATACCCTCTTACATTTTTAAGTGCATACCACCAGGCTGTATGTTGTACAGATCTCTAGAACTTATCTCCTATAACTGTAGCTCTATTACCATTGAACAATAACTCCCCATTTTCTCCTCTCCCTATCCCCTATTTCATTATCTGCTTTTATAAATCTGTTTTAGATATCTCATATAGTAGACTCATGCAGCATTTATCTATCTGTGACTGACTTATTTCACTTAGCATCAGTTCTTCCAGGATCACTCATTGTCATGAATGCTAGCATTTTCCCCTTTTTCAAGGTTAAGTAATATCCCAACTTCTGTCTTAATGTCTGCTTCTGGCATATCCAATTCACTGTAGCTTCTAATGCTGGGGCTTCTTCCCAAGATTGCTATACCAACTCCAGGTGGCAGAAGCTTGTAGAAAGGTAGAAAAGAACATACCTCTCTTGAAATCCATTTAAAGAGTGCAGAAATCCATCCTGGAATCACTCAGCAGATTTTGTCTCATTGTTATTGGCTGTTATTGTGTCACACACCAGTGCGAAAAGCAATCACTTAGGAAGGTGAATGAGACCATCATTATGGGCTTAGACCAGGCAATACTTAACCCCTGGGGCTTGGGTTGTGGCCTACCTGCTTCTTAGGAACAAGACTGTACTGAGGACAATGAATAAAATTTCAGCTCAGGAAGAAGAAAGGGAGTAGGTGGGACGGAGGAGGATAGGCAATAAGGCTTGCTTTGGTATACAGTCAAAAGTGGCCAGGAATCTCAGGGCCAAGAGGGATGTGTGAGAGTCATGAAAGGCAAAGGAAGAGCAGTTTTATTGGAACACACACATGACCTAGCCTTAAAAGGACACAAAATAATTTGGCCAAAGAATACTTGCTGAGTCAGTGAGAACAGTTTTTATGATTTATTGGTCCCTTTTGGGTAATGGTCTTAAATCTGCCTTTCTAAATCATTCTTTCACCATAAAACCACACATATGATACTCTAATGGACATGTGCACATTTTAATAAAACCACATCAAAATTTGTAAGAAATAAGGCATATCCCTATAGACATTTTCCTCTTTTGGCCTGGCACTTATAAAATACATTCTAAAAGCACATGAGGGGTGCCTGGGTGGCTCAATCATTAAGCATCCACATTCGTCTCAGATCATGATCCCAGGGTCCTGGGATCGAGCCCTGCATCGGGCTCCCTGCTTAGCGGGGAGTCTGCTTCTCCCTCTCTCACTGTCTCTCTCTCTCTCTGTCAAATAATTAAATAAAATCTTTAAAAATAAATAAAAAATAAAAACACAGGAATCACAAAGTTATTTATTTCAGGGTTTAAGAATAGAAATTTACCTGAAAAAGTAAATATGGCTTTAAAGAATAAAAATGAATTACTATACTTTAATTTCTTTTGATAAAAGGTGATGTTTTTCACAGATAACATTAATAAAGGGATGTATGTCTATAAAACAATAAGAAAAATTAATTTTCATAGTTAAAATTTAAATATATTGAATTTATAGATTATTTGAATTTAGATTTTAACACAATATGAATAATATTAATATCACATGCCTCATTAATTTGTCTGCTTTTTGATATATAAAATCATTTTGTATTTACAGAGATATCCTAGCATTATTCTTCCTGAAAATTAATGTGAATATATGTGCACTAATGCTTTCATATTTATTTCTGCCTATTTCCTTACTAGCTTTTTATCCATGGATAAAATGAAAATCAAATATAAAGTCACAGCTAAGATGCACAGTGATAATTTGCAAGCAAACTACTGTAAGCTGTGCCTATGGAGTTCTGTCCCTAAAATGGATGAATAAGACAAACTGCAGATTATGTGGAATTGTAGCTGGTAGCTGCTATAACTACCCTTTCTCTACCAGTTCAGAAAGCATACTAAGATGCAAAAAGAATGGTAATATTCCAAGACTAATCTTGAATCAGTACTGATTTATGTAAACACCAGTCTTCACAAATGTTTTACTTTGACGCCTACTGATTACAAAATATTAGTAACCTACCTGTCAATATTTAGTAGGGGGTTGAGAATTGAAGTCATAATTAGAACACAGAATAGTTTATTTAACTCTAGGGCACCTCTTGTTTTAGTGTTTTTTTTTTTCTTTTTTAAATTGAGATGAAATTCTTATAAGATAAAATGAACCATTTTAAAGCGCACAATTTAGTGGCATTAGTGCATTCACAATGTTGTGAAACCACTGCCTCTATTAGGTTCTAATCCCAAAGTTTTAATATGCTTCTGATCCCTTATGCTAAATTTTACATAAATCTTGTATTAGATAATGGAGAGGCACTAGGTTGAGACCATTTAGGAATGACACTTCAGTAGAAAGTGAGTACATCCACCTTCTAGGAAAGCGGTGGATTTGGAAAAAGGCCACTCCATTATTCCATTCTTTTGGCAAATTGGTAAATACTGTTGATCAGTCATTCAGTAATCTACTTTGGGTATTCAGACAACTGAAATGAATTCTCAGTACACAATACACACACACACATGCCTCCAGACATGTCTACTGCTGCTAAAATGTGGAGTTATTTGTTCCAATCATAGGAGTGGCAAGTAGCAGGATAGATGGAAATTTGTATAGTCTTAAAGATTATTTTGTTGTGCTATAGCATTTCAAAGATGGCTTTTCCATAGGTTAAGTTGCCAATCATTGATCCAGAATGACTGCTCAGATATCTCCATGGCATCAACCATCTGTCAGTGGATCCAGCTTTTGAGGTGTTAGGATGATGGTTGTTGATAGACAAGAAGAATCTGTTGTAACTAACTGTTCATCTCCTTTTCTTCTCTGGCAGATATTCTCATAAATGGGTTAGAGCTATTAGCAAATTGTAGATGTTCAGTGGAGGAAAAGCTCTGTGCTCTGTGTTTTTCTGCTTAGGTTGCATTCTGATTTATTTACAGTATGAATTTATTTTGCAGCCCTGAACTCCATTAAGTTCCACTGCTATCCTTCTTGTATTATGTTTTCTTGAAAATCTTTGTAGTAAACCAAAGAAATATTTCTGAAAAACTATTTGCAGATATTCTTTGTGGAGAATGAAAGGAAAGTGTTACTGGATAGGAATCTTTACATTTAGCCTGAATGCTAGAACTGTCAATGTATGAAAAATACTAAAGAGGAGAGAAGAGGAGGATACTTTCAAAGAGTCAAAACATACCAACCACAAAGGAAACAACTTAAAAATTTGAGGAAATAAAATTTTTAAAAATAAAAAAACCCCCAAACTTCTGTAAAAGAAACCGAATAAGCAAAGTGAAAAAAAATATATAGGATGAGAATCAAGTATATATAAAGTAAATTACACATGAATGTGGAAAACAAAAGCCACTAAATAGGCAACTCACCTAAAAGGAATCTCACTGCTCTAATAAACACAAGAAACTCAAGATCACTAATAAACAAATGTATGCAAGTCAAATCCCAAATCAGATAATTAACACCATTTCTAACTGACAAAGTTGAAAAAGACTCAAATACCAAATGTTGGAGAAGTAGGGAAATACCAACTCATATTATGATATTATGGGTTGTAATAGCAGTTAGTTATATTTAACCACCTCAGAGATCAATTTGACAATATCAAATATAATTGAATGTTTACATCCTCAGTTATTATTCTCCTGGCTGTAATTCAGGGAAACCTAATATAGATCACCAGGAAAAACAAAAGGATATACATTCCAGAATTATGAGCAGCATCAATATTTTACAAAGAACTTAAATGTCAACCATATGAGTGATGATAATATTCTGTTTTAACAGTAGGGAAGATTAAATATGAAGGGCTTTGTGCTGAGATAAAGAAGATATTGAAGGGGCGCCTGGGTGGCTCCGTTGGTTAAGCGACTGCCTTTGGCTCGGATCATGATCCTGGAGTCCCAGGATCGAGTCCCACATCGGGCACCCTGCTCATTGGGGAGTCTGCTTCTCCCCCTGACCCTCCCCCCTCTCATGTACTCTCTATCTCATTCTCTCTCTCAAATAAATAAATAGAATCTTAAAAAAAAAAGATATTGAATACAATTAAAACATATGTATGAGGGGAAGGGTTATCAGGAAGGAGTGACAGGAGAGGGAAAAGGTGGTCCAAATAGTGAAATCATGGCTATAAATATTAACTGGTTAAACTTTTTAATTAAAACACAGTGACTACTGGCCACCTGGGTGGCTCAGTCAGTTAAGTGTCTGCCTTCAGCTCAGGTCATGATCCCAGGGTCCTGGGATCCTTTCCTGCATCAGGCTCCCGGCTCAGCAGGGAGTCTGCTTCTCACTCTCTCTCTACCCCTCCCCCTCTGCTTGTGCACGCTCTCTCTCATGCACTCACCTGGGCTCTCTCTCAAATAAGAGCTTTAAAACAAACCCCACAGTGACTACCAAATTGGGTTTTAAAAGGTAAAGGAACAAAAATAGAACGACATCAAAAAGCCCAATTTTTATGCTATTTGTATGAACCACACTTTAAACATAAGACTATATAGGAAGGTAGAAAATAAAATAATTTGAAAACCAAAGTGCTTCTGGGGGTTTAGTGTTGGCAGAATACCTTTCATATACTCTTTCTACTTTTCTACAACTTAAAATTAAGGTATAGATCTTAGGAACAACATATATTTGTGTTTGGGTGGTCACCAAGAGTAGACAGATATTCCAGACATAGAAGCATTCATAACATCTCCATCCCTGGGTAGGTATAGTAAATCTTTTTTACGCATAGATGTAATAATATAGATTCAATAAGCAAAGGAACATAATAAAATAATTTTAATTTTAATGTGTATCTCTCAGTAGCCAATAAAATAAGTGCATACAGATATCAAGAAGGATATAGGTCAATTGAGCAATACAATCAGCAATTGATATATATAGGACACCACACCCAACAGCTGCAGAGCACATTCTTTTCAAGTACATATTTGAACATTTATAAGCATTGGCTGTGGGGGCGGAGCAAGATGGCGGAGGAGTAGGAGACCTGGATTTCGTCTCCTCTCAGGAATTCAGCTGGATAGGGATCAAACCATCTGAACACCTATAAACCCAACAGGAGATCGAAGAAAAGAAGAGCAACAACTCTCTCATCAGAAAAGCGACCACTTTCTGGAAGGTAGGACGTGCGGAGAAGTGAATCCGAGGCGATATTCGGGAGGATAGACAGCAGGGGAGGGGCCTCCGTCGGCCGCTTCTGGCAAGTGATAGAGCCGCGGAGCACAAAATCGGAAATTTTAAGTCTGCTCCGCGGAGGGACGTCACTCTGGTGGCTAAGCGGGGGGTGGAACCCTCCGGGACAGTGTGGTCTCAGGACCCTCGGGGTCACAGAAAGACCGGGGGTGCCTGAGTGTGGCAGAGCTCCCAGGGATCAGAACGGGGAAACCGGCTGCAGAGGGGGAGCCCAGGCGTGGGCTCTCAGCTCGGGGTTGCCATAAACCGAGATCCGCGGCACAGTCGGGCCCCTGCTCCTCCAGCAGGGACCCAACAAGCGGCAGATCCGGGGAGACTCACCTTCCTCCCCCGGGAGGAGCCGCACGGGAGGGCACCGCAGGGATCTGCTGGGTTTGGAGACTCCACCCGGGGTCGGGTGCCAGAGATAGAAACGCGCGGTCACAGGCCGGGTGAGCACGGAGTGCGGCCGGAGACCGGGGAGACGGGAGTGACTGACGGCTTTTCTCTGGGGGCTCACTGAGGAGCGGGCCCGAGTTCTCGGCTCCTCCGGGGCGGAGATTGGGAGGCCGCCATTTTCACTCTCTGCCTCCAAAGCTGTACGGAAAGCTCGCAGGGAACAAAAGCCCCGGAGAGCAAACCCGAGCAGATTCCTTAGCCGGGAGGGGACAAGGGCGGGGCAATTCCGCCTCCGGCAGAGACATTTGGAAACCACGGCAACAGGCCCCTCCCCAGAAGATCAGCGAGAACAGCCGGCCAAGACCAAGTTTACCGATCAATGAGAACGGCAGAACTCCAGCGCTAGGGGAATACTGCACATAGAATTCATGGCTTTTTTACCATGATTCTTCAGTCTTTCAAAGTTAATTTTTTTTAACTGTCTTTTTTTCTTTTTTTTTTTTTTTGAATTTTTCTTTTTCCCTTTTTCAACCAATATCTTATCAATCGCTTTTTTTAAAAAAAACATTTTTATTTTTCATTTTTAGAGTCATATTCTATCCCTTCATAGTAGGTACCTGTATTTTTGGCTTATATATATAAGTTGTTCTCTCTTTAAAATTTTGAGATAGTTTCTTCTAACAGATTAAAATATACCCTAAATCTCTAGTATATGGTGTTTTCTATTCTTCTGCCTGATCACATTCTCTCCCTTTTTTTTTTCTTTTTTTAAATCCTCTTCTTTCTTTTTTCAAACAACTTAATTCCTTTTATAAAATTTTATTATAATTTCCATCTTTACAGTCATATTCCATCCCTCATCATATCAACCCTTGTTTTTGTACATATATAAGTTTTTCTTTCTTTAAAATTTTGGAAGGCACTTTCTTCTAAAAGACCAAAATACACCCCAAATCTAGTGTGTGGCACTGATCTATATACCAGCCTGATCATATTTGATCACATTCTGCTGTTTTTTTTTTTGTTGTTGTTGTTTTGTTTTGTTTGTTTTTGTTTTTATCGTTATCTTTTTCTTTTTTCTCTCTTTCCGTTTCTTTTCCCACTGCTTCAGGTCTTTTCTGATTTGTTTAGAGTATATTTTCTGGGGACGTGGTTACTCTGCTAGCATTTTGTTCTCTCATTCATCTATTCTCCTCTGCACAAAATGACAAGATGGAAAAAATCACCTCAACAAAAAGAACAAGAGGTAGTACTGACTGCCAGGGACCTACTCAATACGGACATTAGTACGATGTCAGATCTAGAGTTCAGAATCATCACTTTAAAGATACTAGCTGGGCTTGAAAAAAATATGGAAGTTATTAGAGAAACCCTTTCTGGAGAAGTAAAAGAACTAAAATTTAACCAGGTAGAAATCAAAAAGGCTATTAATGAGGTGCAATCAAAAATGGGGGCGCTAACTGCTAGAATAAATGAGGCAGAAGAGAGAATCAGTAATATAGAAGATGAAATGATGGAAAATAAAGAAGCTGAGAAAAAGAGAGATAAACAACTACTGGATCACGAGGGCAGAATTTAAGAGATAAGCGATACCATAAGACAAAACAACATTGGAATAATTGGGATCCCAGAAGAAGAAGAAAGAGAGAGAGGGGCAGAAGGTATAATGGAGCAAATTACAGGAGAGAACTTCCCTAATTTGGGGAAAGAAACAGGCATGAAAATCCAGGAAGCAC
Organism: Mirounga angustirostris; assembly: GCF_029215605.1. NCBI lineage: Eukaryota > Metazoa > Chordata > Mammalia > Carnivora > Phocidae > Mirounga > Mirounga angustirostris. Next base: position 135,890,971 of record NW_026991709.1, on the reverse strand, counting down.
AGAGAACCCCTCTCAAAATCAATAAAAATAGGTCAACATCCCTACATCTAATAGTAAAACTTACGAGTCTCATAGACAAAGAGAAAATCCTGAAAGCAGCTCGGGAGAAGAGATATGTAACCTACAATGGTAGAAACATTAGATTGGCAACAGACCTATCCACAGAGACCTGGCAGGCCAGAAAGGACTGGCAGGATATATTCAGAGCACTAAATGAGAAAAATATGCAGCCAAGAATACTCTATCCAGCTAGGCTGTCATTGAAAATAGAAGGAGAGATAAAAAGCTTCCAGGACAAACAAAAACTAAAGGAATTTGCAAACACAAACCCAGCTCTACAGGAAATCTTGAAAGGGGTCCTCCAAGCAAAGAGAGAGCCTAAAAGCAACATAGACCAGAAAGGAACACAGACAATATACGGTAACAGTCACCTTACAGGACTACAATGGCACTAAATTCCTATCTTTCAATAGTTACCCTGAATATAAAGGGCTAAATGCCCCAATCAAAAGACACAGGCTATCAGACTGGATTAAAAAACAAGACCCATCGATATGCTGCCTGCAAGAGACTCGTTTTTGACCCAAAGACACCCCCAGATTGAAAGTGAGGGGGTGGAAAACCATTTACCATGCTAATGGACATCAAAAGAAAGCTGGGGTGGCAATCCTTATATCAGACAAATTAGATTTTAAACCAAAGACTGTAATAAGAGATGAAGAAGGACATTATATCCTACTTAAAGGATCTATCCAACAAGAAGATCTAACAATTGTAAATATCTATGCCCCTAACATTGGAGCAGCCAATTATATAAGCCAATTAATAACAAAAGCAAAGAAACACATCGACAACAATACAATAATAGTGGGGGAGTTTAACACCACCCTCACTGAAATGGACAGATCGTCTAAGCAAAAGATCAACAAGGAAATAAAGATTTTAAATGACACACTGGACCAAATGGACTTCACAGATATATTCAGAACATTCCATCCCAAAGCAATGGAATACACATTCTTCTCTAGTGCCCATGGAACATTCTCCAGAATAGATCACATCCTAGGTCATAAATCAGGTCTCAACCGGTACCAAAAGACTGGGATCATTCCCTGTGTATTTTTGGACCACAGTGCTTTGAAACTAGAACTCAATCACAAGAGGAAAGCTGGAAAGAACTCAAATACATGGAGGCTAAAGAGTATCCTACTGAAGAATGAATGGGTCAACCAGGAAATTAAAGAAGAATTAAAAAAATACATGGAAACCAATGAAAATGAAAACACAACTATTCAAAATCTTTGGGATGCAGCAAAGGCAGTCCTAAGAGGAAAGTATATAGCAATACAAGCCTTTCTCAAGAAGCAAGAAAGGTGTCAAGTACACAACCTAACTCTACACGTAAAGGAGCTGGAGAAAGAACAGCAAATAAAGCCTAAACCCAGCAGGAGAAGAGAAATAATAAAGATCAGAGCAGAAATCAATGAAATAGAAACTTAAAGAACAGTAAATCAGATCAACGAAACTAGGAGCTGGTTCTTTGAAAGAATTAACAGGATTGATAACCCCCTGGCCAGACTTATCAAAAAGAAAAGAGAAATGACCCAAATGAACAAAATCATGAATGAAAGAGGAGACATCACAACCAGCACCAAAGAAATACAAACAATTCTAAGAACATATTATGGGCAACTATATGCCATCAAATTAGATAAGCTGGAAGAAATGGATGCATTCCTAGAGATGTATCAACTACCAAAACTGAACTAGGATGAAATAGAAAACCTGAACAGACCTATAACCACGAAGGAAATTGAAGCAGTCATCAAAAATCTCCCAAAAAACAAAAGCCCAGGGCCAGATGGCTTCCCAGGGGAATTCTACCAAACATTTCAAGAAGAATTAATACCTATTCTTCTGAAAAAATAGAAATGGAAGGAAAACTTCCAAATTCGTTTTATGAGGCCAGCATTACCTTGATCCCAAAACCAGACAAAGACCGCATCAAAAAGGAGAATTACAGACCAATATCCCTGATGAACATGGATGCAAAAATTCTCACCAAAATACTAGCCAATAGGATCCAACAGTACATTAAAAGGATTATTCACCACGACGAAGTGGGATTTATCCCTGGGCTGCAAGGTTGGTTCAACATCCGCAAATCAATCAATGTGATACAATACATTAACAAAAGAAAGAACAAGAATCATATGATCCTCTCAATAGATGCAGAAAAAGCATTTGACAAAGTACAGCATCCTTTCTTGATCAAAACTCTTCAGAGTATAGGAATAGAGGGTACATACCTCAAGCTCATAAAAGCCATCTATGAAAAACCTATAGCGAATATCATTCTCAATGGGGAAAAACTGAGAGCTTCCCCCCTAAGGTCAGGAACGTGGCAGGGATGTCCACTATCACCACTGCTATTCAACATAGTATTGGAAGTCCTAGCCACAGCAATCAGACAACAAAAAGAAATCAAAGGCATCTGAATTGGCAAAGAAGAAGTCAAACTCTCACTCTTTGCAGATGATATGATACTTTATGTGGAAAACCCAAAAGACTCCACCCCAAAACTGCTAGAACTCATACAGGAATTCAGTAAAGTGGCAGGATATAAAATCAATGCACAGAAGTCAGTGGCATTCCTTTACACCACCAACAAGACAGAAGAAAGAGAAATTAAGGAGTTGATCCCATTTACAATTGCACCCAAAACCATAAGATACCTAGGAATAAATCTAACCAAAGAGGCAAAGGATCTGTACTCAGAAAACTGTAAAATACTCATGGAAGAAATTGAGGAAGACACAAAGAAATGGAAAAACGTTCCATGCTCATGGATTGGAAGAACAAATGTTGTGAAGATGTCAATGCTACCTAGAACAATCTACACATTCAATGCAATCCCCATCAAAATACCATCCACTTTTTTCAAAGAAATGGAACAAAGAATCCTAAAATTTGTATGGAACCAGAAAAGACCCCGCATAGCTAGAGGAATGTTGAAAAAGAAAAGCAAAGCTGGTGGCATCACAATTCCGGACTTCCAGCTCTATTACAAAGCTGTCATCATCAAGACAGTTTGGTACTGGCACAAAAACAGACACATAGATCAATGGAACAGAATAGAGAGCCCAGAAATGGACCCTCAACTCTATGGTCAACTCATCTTTGACAAAGCAGAAAAGAATGTCCAATGGAACAAAGACAGTCTCTTCAACAAATTGTGTTGGGAAAATTGGATAGCCACATGCAGAAGAATGAAACTGGACTATTTCCTTACACCACACACAAAAATAGACTCCAAATGGTTGAAAGACCTCAGTGGGAGACAGGAGTCCATCAAAATCCTAAAGGAGAACACAGGCAGCAACCTCATTGACCTCAGCCGACGGAACTTCTTCCTAGAAACATCGCCAAAGGCAAGGGAAGCAAGGGCAAAAATGAACTCTTGGGACTTCATGAAGATAAAAAGCTTTTGCAAAGCAAAGGAAACAGTCAAGAAAACCAAAAGACAGCCGACAGAATGGGAGAAGATATTTGCATATGACATATCAGATAAAGGGCTAGTATCCAAAATCTATAAAGAACCCATCAAACTCAACACCCAAAGAACAAAGAATCCAATCAAGAAATGGACAGAAGACATGAACAGACATTTTTGCAAAGAAGACATCCAAATGGCCCACAGACAAATGAAAAAGTGCTCAATATCGCTCGGCATCAGGGAAATCCAAATCAAAACCTCAATGAGATACCACCTCACACCAGTCAGAATGGCTAAAATTAACAAGTCAGAAAACGACAGATGTTGGCAGGGATGCGGAGAAAGGGGAACCCTCCTACACTGTTGGTGGGAATGCAAGCTGGTGCAGCCACTCTGGAAAACAGTATGGAGGTTCCTCAAAAAGTTGAAAATAGAGCTACCCTATGATCCAGCAGTTGCACTACTGGGTATTTACCCCAAAGATACAAAAGTAGGGATCCGAAGGGGTACGTGCACCCCGATGTTTATAACAGCAATGTCCACAATAGCCAAACTGTGGAAAGAGCCAAGATGTCCATCGACAGATGAATAGATACAGAAGTTGTTGTATATATATACAATGGAATATTATGCAGCCAGCAAAAGGAATGAGATCTTGCCATTTGCAATGATGTGGATAGAACTGGAGGGTATTATGTTGAGTGAAATAAGTCAAAGAGAGAAAGACATGTATCATATGATCTCACTGATATGAGGAATTCTTAATTGCAGGAAACAAAATGAGGGTTTCTGGAGTGGGGGGTGGGGTGGGAGGGATGGGGTGACTGTGTGATAGACACTGGGGAGGGTATGTGCTCTGGTAAGCGCTGTGAATTGTGCAAGACTGTTGACTCTCAGATCTGTACCTCTGAAACAAATAATGCAATATATGTTAAGAAAAAAAAAAGGTAGCGGGAGGGGAAGAATGAAGCGGGGGAAATCGGAGAGGTAGACTAATCATGAGAGACGATGGACTCTGAAAAACAAACTGAGGGTTCTAGAGGGGAGGGGGGTGGAAGGATGGGTTAGCCTGGTGGTGGGTATTGAGGAGGGCACATTCTGCATGGAGCACAGGGTGTTATGCACAAACAATGAATCATGGAACACTTCATCTAAAACTAATGATGTGATGTATGGGGATTAACATAAGAATAAAAAAAAATACTAAAGTAAAAAAAAAAAAAACAAAACTATAAGCATTGGCTGTGGGTTTAGCCAGAGTAAGTTGCAATGAGTTTCTTAAAAAATTATAGCATACAAACTATATTCTTTGATAATTGTGAAAATGAAAATCAAAACCAAAATGACACTGAAAAATTTCCAAATAATCATTTCTAAAGAACCCATAAATCAAAGAGGATGACAAAATGGAAATTAGAACACATTTTGAAATAAATAATATATGATATGAAATTATGTGAGATATAAACCATAAATGTGTATATTAGAAATACCTGCTGCATGCTAATATTCTAAGATCCAGCTCAAAAAATCAGCAAGAGAATAACAATTAAAATCCAAAAAAGAAAGAAAGAATAAATTATTAACCAGAAATTAATGAAATGGAGAACACAATAAAATCCACAAAACCCATATTCACTTTTTTGGAAAAGACAAATAACTTGAAAAACTCGGTAAGACTTATCAAGAAAGAAGGCACTAATAAATGATATTATATAAATACATTGATACATTTTGGACAAATTCTTAGAAAAACATAACTCACTAAAATGACACAAGAAATATGGGAATGTCCTATAGCAATTAAAAATTATTATTAAAGATCCTCCTACAAAGAAAAATCTAGACTTAGATTGCTTCATTTGTGAATTTTTCTAAACATTTAAGGGACAATTACCACAACTCTTCCAGAGAATGAAAGATGATGAAGCCACTTCCTAATTCATTTTTTTGAGGCCAGCAGAAGATGGTCATGAAATACTATTGAGGAAATTTCATGAAAGAAAAATTAGTCTTTCTCATCTACATAGATGGAAAAATCCTAAACAAAAATATAAATATAATATAAATCTAGTGGTACATAAAAAGGCTAATATAATTATGATCTATTTGGTTTATACTAGGAATATAGCAGTAGTTTATTTGAAAATGAATCTATGTAATTCACAATTACAGAAAAAGACACATTATATAATTTCAATACATGTAGGAAAAACATTTGATAAAATTCAAGTCACTGATTGTTCAATAAAAATCTTAGGACCAGAAGGATACATTCTTAATCTAATAAATGACATCTTTAAAATTTTATAGCAGTTACCATACTTAAGAGTAAAATTTTAAAGCTTTCTCCCCTGATATCTGGAGTAAGACAATATTTGATATAATTCTTTTTATTGAATGTTGTACTGAGTATCCTATTAAGCATAATTTGCCATTAAAAATAAATAAAACTTGCAAGAACTAGATTGGAAGAAGTGATAATGTTATTTGTAGAAAACATAATTGTGTATTTAGAGAGTCCAAGAGAATCTGCAGATAAATGTTACAATTATTAAGCAAATTAAGTAAGGTTTCTGGATACAGTAGAAAAACTTTGAAAAATCAATACTACTTTTATGTACTGTCAACAAGCAACTGGAAAATTAAATTTTAAAAATATAAAGTAGTATTAAAACACCAAATATCTAAAAATCTAACAAAACATGTTTAAGAACTCTACACATAAACTATAATAATATAATTGAGAAAAAATAAAGCAGGCAAGTAAACTGAGGAATATACCTTGTTCATGATTTGAAACAATATATGTTTAAAGCTACCCATTCTTCTCCCAAAGTGTCTAAAGATAAAATGCAACATTAATCAAAATTCAACAGTTTTTTATAGAAATTAACAAATTTGATCCTAATCTTTGTTGGGAAATTCAAGGGGCCAAAAGTTGGCTCGTTTTTTTTCTACTGACCATCAAGTCTTACTACAAAACTATAGTAATTATGAGCATGATATTAGCACAAGTATAGATAAAAAGAACAATAGCAGGGATTAGAAAGCACAGAAGATTTTCACAATCATGGATAATTTATTTATAGGAAAATGGCACTTTTGAACAGCATTTACTATAAGGTCAATGTAACTTCCAAATGAAGAAAAGGATATTGACTTCGAACATCATGCACAAATACCTGTCCCCACATATATACAATTTTGAGGAAAATACAGATCCAAAAATGTGTGATTCCATTCATATAAAATTTAAAAATTAGTTAGAAACCTTCTATGAATCAGAGGTCAGGGTAGTGGTTGCCATGGTGAAGGAATGAGGAGTGGTGAGTGAAGATACGCCCAAGAAGAGCTTCTGGGTGTGGATGGGGTTTAATTTCTGGAGGTTGGTGGTGGTTACATGGGTATGTTCATTTTATGGAATGTCATTTATCTATGTTTTTAATTAACATTCTTTTATTTTGGTATGCTATACCTCAATAAGAGATTATTTCAAAATATGGTTAATTGATATTAATATTTATCAACTATGTGTGTCTGATAGGTAGGTGTATGCTTTATTCCCTGCACTTTTCTCCATTTCTAAAGTAATTCTTAATTTATAAATGATAAAGTAAAGCAAAACCATTGATAAACAATCATTCTATTGAAAGGATTGAGCCTTAGTATACAGATAGACTTCCTAGTGTCAGTAATCAATTTATTAATTCAATGAGTTAAGAGTTTAATCCTCCATTTTCCTGTTCTGCCCACTTCCTCTCTTACCCTCTTAAAAATAACCATCAAATTATTTTTTGAGTATGTATATCTGTATGTCAATATCTATATCTTTTTCCCCCATAAAATGATAGTCTTTGTGGAATGTTCATGCTCAGGACTTTCTGTGAAATATATTCTCAGAGCTAAAGAAGAATCCAAGCATCGTAACTCCTGCCCCTTCTCCCAGAAAGCTGTTTATCAATGAGCTATGAATTGAAAGGCCATAGGAAAGTAACACTTAATGCTGTTTCTTAAGATCATAAAGGACTTATATATTTATTATATGAGAAGATAATTATCCATATGCTCAGATATTCTACCTGTCTTTTCTTATATGCTGGTTTTTTAAAGAAACATAAATAGCTAATTATAAAATACAGGACTATATGTAAATAGTTTTATAATCTTTTTTTTTTCTTAGCATGAACTTTTTCAGGTAATTATATATGATGGTATTCTTTAATCCAGTGTTTTAGGATCTTTAGAAATACAATGAATGCATAGGATATAAAGGGAACATCATTCTTATAATGCAATTATTTACCTAATATTCATGAGGATTTGCTTGCTTGGGTGGCAGTGTTCACTGGTAAACTGTGAATTTTTATTTTCCTTATAAAACAGGTCCAAATCTGTAGCAAAGCTTGGATCTCTGATCCATTTTAAAGAAATGACCTGTAACCTCTGAAACAGAGAGTGAACCTAATCAATCCAGAGGGAGCAGTGCTTTCTCTGAGGAGGTTGCATAATGAGTGACTCTAGAGCAAATCTCCAGTCTTACTTTCCAGGGTTGCTGCCCCATTTCTGTTTCTGAAGTTACCTTTTCCCCTCCTGCCTACTGAACTCAGTGGGTTTTTATTTCCCTTTCACCCCTCAGCACATAAAACCATGATCAGAGTTACTCTAAGACTTACTTATATGGATTTGGGAAAACTAATCTCACTTCTTTCCAAACTTAATTATAGGAACAAACAGTATTCCAAAGTCATTTTTTGGCTGTCTTTCACTTAGTTTCTGTATTTACAGCCTCAGTTTAACTTTAGAAGTCTTTAGAAATGCTCATTACATTTTTTGTGCTTAGCTTGACAGAAGGATGGATACACTGGTTTATTAATACCACATTATATTATGGTTATAATATACATGTTTAAATTGTAATTTTAAGCCAGCTGTGCATCAATTCAAAGATCTTAATGTGCTGCTTCAGAGTATATCATCTGCTTTAAATTAAAGCATAATTTGGAAGCCCCCTCTGGTAAATCTACAAAAACCTACTTAGAGGACCGTAACCAGAAAAAGGTTTTGTAATTGAGCTACAAAGAGAATTATCCTTGGGCTTACACTCTCAACTTACTTTTTTCTTCTTGCTAGATTGAGTCTGTAGGTACTTTAAATGAAATAATCAGAAATTAAATACATATAAATAAACTTCTGACCCAATGTGTACAATTCATAGTAAACCACTAGAACATAATGGAATTTAACGATTAAATATTAAAGACGATGTTTCAGTTTATGATGTTCTTTGGATGAAATAATACTTTTTTAAAGGAGTTCAAAATGATCTGAAATGCTGCTATTCCTTCCTGGCAAAGATGGGATGTCTAAGTGAATTCTGGCAATTGGCTTTAGAGACTTCAAAGCTTCATGTTATCTATGAAGTGCTTCATCATCAATGCCCTGATGTAGCTGGTAATGTTTAGTCTAATTGGATTTAAATAGCTTATTGTGGGAAGTTTTCATTTGAAGTTATTTTTACAGCCTCAGCGATAATATCTTGAGCTACTGAGTGTTTTCCTAAGAATATTTGCTGGGAGACAAACAGTTATATCTGATCATCAGTTGATGATGGGATAGATTAATAACTTTATTAATAATAATCTTATTTTTTCCTAAGTATATGAACATCAGAGACATCTAGTTCTTTTAGTTGTTCAATCATAAGATGATAGGCTGCCCTGTGAGGTTGGGGTGAAGAGAAAGGGCTGCCAGGAAATATATCTACCTCTATCTCTACAAGAAATCTCCATACCCTTGATTCTGCCCCACTGGGGTAAGACAAAACAGGGACTGCTGGAAAACTAGTTGATTGGGACAGAATCACGGTATTCCACAGCTTACAAAGTCATTCGTAAGGAAAAGTGAATGACATCTCTCTCTCTATCCATCTATCTTACATGGAGTCTCACTATGAGCCAATCATTGTTCTAAGTGCTTTGAAATAATAACTCATTGATGAGGAAGCAGTATTTATAATGGGGTAAACTCTGTTTTGTATTTATGGCTTAAAAAGAAAGACCAATGGTAACATCATAAAACAAGACCTAGCTGTAGTTATAACATCATAAATCACAAAAGGCAGACATGGGAGGTTAGAGCTCGTAGAGATTCCCTTCAACCAATCTCGACTGGGAGATAAGCTTTCTGCTATGAGCATGGTACATTGTGTATGTCAAAGGACTGGACAGACTCTGGGAATAACTGATCAGGAACAATTAGGAAAGTCAGAAGAATAAGTGAACCCAAATTTTGCTACCTTGCTCTATTAATTAAAGCATTTTACAGGTGTGGGGTGCCTGGGTGGCTCAGTTGTTAAGCATCTTCCTTCGGCTCAGGTCATGATCCCAGGGTTCTTGGATCGAGCCCCACATTGGGCTCCCCGCCCCAGTGGAAGCCTCCTCCTCCCTCTCTCACTGCCCCCGCTTGTATTCCCTCTCTCGCTGTGTCTCTCTCTGTCAAATAAAATCTTAAAAAAAAAAAAACAAAAAAACAAACATTTACAGGTGTGATGCAATTCACTGGTTATTTTGGAAAGTCCCTCTGGTATTCAACAGAAGTCAACAGACTGTCTGTTCTTCACTTGTTAAAGGAATACAGCATGGGCCCCAATTCCATAGATGCCCTGAAGTTACAGTAGGAATCAGTGATGATTTCATTGTTACCAGACCTTAAGCATTTTGAAATAGAGTGAAAATTATTTTACTGCAATGGCCAGCAATTATCTCAGGGACTAGGAGCCTGTCAGGGTCACTAGGCAACACCTGGAGTTATCTTAAGCACATCAATTCTAAAAAATCAGGTTTAGAAGAAGCCATCTCTGTAACAGGTGATTATAACAGTTATCACTGGCAATATTATTTTTCTGCATTCAGATGAGATTTTTAGAAATAGTAGTATAAATCTAAATAATAACTAAAATACTTTAAAAAGAATTTAAAAAGGAAGAAATGAGTCCAAAAGTAGAATTATCTTATGTACTCCAAGACTGAAAGTCGATTTCTAGAATAGTGCTGTCCAATAGAACTGTGATGATGGAGGTGTTCTGTTATCTCTACTGTCTAATATCCTAGCCACTGGCCACGTGTGGCTGTTGAGCAATTGATATGTGGCTAGTGGGACTGAGGAACTGAATGTTTAAATTACATTTAAATGTAAATTTAATTTAAATGTAATTTAAATGTAAATACATTCCAAGTAGTTACTGTATTCGGGCAGTTCTAATTCCTTTTCTAAAATTATAAATTATAATTGTGTATGATGAAATTTCACACTGAAGAAAAATTGTATGTATTTTACGTTATACACTATAAATCATCACGTAATTTATATGAAATATGAAAAGCAAATATTTGGTTAAATATATGAATTTCCAAAATTACATTTGGCACTGTTTTAGTATTTCAAATATTTTTCCTATTGACATTATGCATTTTTAATTTTTTCAAGAAGTGTGAGTTTTGCTAAAAACATAAAATATGGGGCACCTGGGTGGCTCAGTCGTTAAGCGTCTGCCTTTGTCTCAGGTTATGATCCCAGGGTCCTGGAATTGAGCCCTGCATCCGGCTCCCTGCTTGGTGGGAAGCCTGCTTCTCCCTCTCCCACTCCCCCTACTTGTGTTCCCTCTCTCGCTGTGTCTCTCTCTGTCAAATAAATAAATAAATATTTTTAAAAACATAAAATATAATTCTGGCAATATTGAAACATTTTTAATTTGGGGTTTTATTCATTTGCTGAGAAGAGCATATTTTTTAAAGTTTCATTGAGATACAATTTACCTACCATAAAACTCACCTATTTAGTGTACAATGCAGTGTTTTTTTTACTGTACTTGAAGAGTTGTGCAGCCACCATCATAATCTAAATTTAGAACATTTTCAATACCCACAAAAGAAACCTTATTCCTATTAGCAGTCACTCCCCATTTTGTCCCCAGCCCCTTGCCACATCTTTATTGATCTGCTTATTCTAGATAACTGATAGGAATTGGAATTATATAATATGTAGTAATTAAATTCCAATATAATTGGAATTATATAATATGTAATAATTGTAAAAAAAGTAATATGTTTGCATGCCCAAATAAAAAGTATGAAGTATATAATATGTAGTAATTTCCACTGAGAGATGGATTTCTTCACCCCAAGAACCTTTTCTTTGCCTGAGACAAAATAAGTAAATATAGTTTAAAAATGATAAATTTTATTTATAGGAATGTTTATAAGATCCTGGAGAAGAGGAAAAAAAAGTCCAATAAATCTTAATAGAGAAGTAGCTTAATTAATAAAACATCTACAAAACCAGCACTAGAAACCTAGTCCATAAAGTACTTTCTCTTTCTTCTGCCTATAGTCACTATACCTGAAGGTGCCCAGTGCAGACACAATGACCTAAGGAATTGTCCTGGGAAACTGTAGTCTTCTTTAGCATGTTGTTGTTGTCTCTCAGGTTCCCTGTGCAGTCTACCCTCCTTTTCAGGTGCTGCCTGTTCTGTCATGGGAGTTCAGAAGGATTGCGTCTAGCATACCGAGTGTTGTGGTTAGTGAGGGAAGGTGTCCTCTTCTGGTTTTCTAGTGGTTTATTCTTTAAAAGGAATACCAAGGCAGATCTGTTTCTGTCTCAGTGTTTTAGGGAGTTTTAAGTGGATAACTTCTTATAACTTTTGCCTACTTCTTTTTTCCCCTCTTGCATTTCTTCCACATGTATTCAGATCGGTATATATTAAAGGAGACGAGAGGGCAGAAGCCTTCCCCAGAAATGATGACCTGGTCAGAATTTCTCCTTTTTGCTGTGGAATAAGACCATACTCCTGGGTCCATCCAACTTACTGTGTCCTGCCCTTTCTTCCTTAAAGTATGTTTTTATCTAGAAACTGCCTCAGCCCCTCATGAAAGTTTGTTTCCAGCAGGTCAGACTCCCCAGTTTGTCAGACATGTCCAGCTATTTTGGAACACCAGATCTTTGTGTAGTTAAACTAAAGTTGGGAAATCCACTAAATTTCTCTTTGTTGTACCATAGGACCTCTCAGTAGAGAGTAGGAGTGAAAATCTGTGCGTGGAGCAATCTTGTGGTAGGACCATCTACACACACCTTCTGCCACCCCAGATTTTGACTACTGTGGAATTCTCATGTTATATAAATAGCTTTTTCCTTACATCTGGGATGGTAGTTCCCAATTCTCCAGTAATGCCAAAAACCATCATGTTTATCATATCCAGTAAGTTGACTTCTTAAAAGTCTATTTTATAATTAGAACTAAATATAGTCAAATGCTTGTCTAGAAAGTTTATCTTAAGGGCTGTATGTCAGTGGTAGCAAGACTAGTTGGAAAAAAGCATTGTGTGAAACATTACAAGTAAAATGTTCAACCCATTCAGTTATTTGGTGCTATGTGATCCAGAGACGGATTAACTGTTTTTGCTTATAAGAATTACCATATTCTGTCAAAGAGGAGTGGTTTGTTTGTATGCCCAAAGGTACTTACTATGCTAAAAATATGATATAAATTGAAATTAAAAAATTGCTCATTCTCGTCACTGACACCATGAAAAAAGAGAAGGATAAAGAGTTTGGACTTTCTTGAAAAACTATATAAGTCAGTATTTTAAAAAAATATTATTTATTTATTTATTAGAAGAGCGCACAAGCAGGGGGAGCGGCAGGCAGAGGGAGAGGGAGCAGCAGGCTCCCCGCAGAGCAGGCAGCCCGATGCGGGGCTCCGTCCCAGGACCCTGGGATCATGACCTGAGCTGGAGGCAGATGTTTGACTGAGCCACCCAAGCACCTCCCCCACAAGAAAAAACATTTTAAAGGATCCAATATATCCAGGCCTATGAAGGAAAAAAAAAAATATCTTCCTTCAAGAGCTATGGAATGTAGCAGACACTATTTCTGACTTGAGGGTTTTTTTTTTTTTTTTTACTTTGGGAATATTAGATGTTAGATTTTATCCACAATATTTTTTTTGGCCTCTAACCTTATTGTATGGACAGATGTGACCACCATACAAAAGATGACGCTATTCTGGGAGTAAAGCAAGGCAAAGAGCAACAGCTGTTCGGGGTTGTGTCTTCACAGGATGCTGATTTCAGGACAGAGCTACTTATTTCCCCTGTTTGAGAAACTTCATGTTTTCTAGATTAGTGGTTATAAGTATTACTCAACTGTTTCCTTTCTCCTTTCACTTCCTTTGTCCTCTAACTGTAAAGAATGTATCAGGAGTAGAATTCACAGAGATAGTCTTCTAACTAATATACTTATTATGGCATGAGACTTAAGCCTTCCTAAGTTCTTTTGATTATTATTTTTTCATTCTACAAACATGTACTGAGTTTAGAAATGATTGGAAATAGGAGGAGAGTTAGTAAAACAGATGAGTGATAATGGATAGTTTGACACTGGAGGAAACAGAGGCAATGTTTTCCTGCACCTTGGAACCATACGCTCTTGGTTGGAAGGAGGGACTTGAGATATTTTTAAGAGAAACTGGTGCTTTTGCAGGAGCAGTGGGCCTGTATGGTGCTGAAAGTTCTAATATAGTCTGTGAATTCTGATATCAAAGCCAATTTTTTTTTAACCTAATGAATAGTCTCCCCTCCCTGTGGCCCTGGGTGAATTCCAACTGAAAGCAAGAACAGTGTCTCTTGATCCATGATTATAGATTTGGGAGGCCACATTAATATCCTGACAGGCACTGAAGATAAATTGGGAGAGTGAAAAGCATAATCCAGTAGGTTACATTTGACCTGGGTATTGAAGGATGAACAGGAATTTTCAAGGTAGTATGAAACAGAAAGGGAATAGAGTTACTGAAATAACACCTTGGGAGAAAGGTATGCACACAGGCAACCCCCCCCCCCCCCAGCAAACAACAAAAAACAAACAAAAAAACCTCCATTTTTATAATCCTTGGCTCGATGAGACCTTTGAAATGTGAATAGGAGCTGGGTTCTTTCTTATTTTCTTTTATGCTATTCTGTAAGTTGATCTATGTGCGATGTCAAATGGAGTTTGTGCTTGAAATTTCTTAATCCATTAATCTTCAGGTCTTTTTCACATTTTCCATTTGAGTGACTGCAGTAGATCCACTGACCCCTCAAAAGGTTGGTAAGGCAAAGAGAAAACAGCAGGCTCCCTGAATGATAAGTATTTATAGAAAAGGCAGCTCATTTAGAGTAATTACTCAGGGAAGTTAGGGGGAAGGTATGGAGTGAATGCCCATCATTTATTAGTTTAGAATTAAACCAAGTATAATCTATGGATAATGGATAGAGATGACTTTTTAAAGTAAAACTTTTCACCCTAGTAATGCAAACCTCTGACACCAGGGCCTGCTTCTGTGCTGAATCACTCAAACTGTGGCTCAACGCCCCAAACTCAATTTCTTTTGTTCAATGCCCTCTAAAGCATGGTCTCTCTGAGACTCAGCTTATCCTGGCAGAACTTTGCCTTGTTGAATGTTGCTTGATTTGCTCATCCTTTTTGAGTCCGATTAAAGTTTTCTACTCTTTCCAGCACCCATTTGTTTCTGCTTCAGGCGAAGAGCTTGCTTAGTTAGCTCGATTTGTTTTCCCTTGTGGGTTTTTCTCCTGTATGTTTCTTTATTGCAGACGCCCTTTCAGATAGAAGTGTGGCCTCGTGAGCAGATAATAACAGCCCTTGTTAACTAACAGTACTAACACTTACATGGCTCTTATTCCTCGCTGGATACTGTTCTAAATGCTTTTCATAAATTCCATTGTTACAAAAACTGGCAAGTATCCTTATTCTTCCCATGTTGTAGATAAGAAAGGGAGGCACAGAGAGCAGGAAGAGCTTGCCAAAAGCTCACAGAGTTGGTAGCAGAGTTCTGCTTCCATCCCAGCTGTCTGTGCTTCTAACAATATACACTATAACCTGTCATAAAACAAAAACAAAAACAGGGACTTTGTGTAAATTCGCCTTCTTACTACTCACACCCTCCATGGAAGGAAGGTGGGTAGTTTAATCTTAATTTACATATGAGAAAGGTTCAAAAAGCGTAGGCAACTAGCTCAAGTTACCCACTGGCTGAGATGTGTTTCAATTGCTGGTGTCTCTAACATAAAATCCCTTGCTCTTAACCACTGCGTTGAGCATTTTTTTTTTTTCTCAAAGCTGTGATCTAGAGCTCAGACCCAGACCTCCCCTTCTTCCTTGCATGATCTTATCTCATGGCTTTAAATAGTTATCTGTACTCTGATAATTCCCAGATCTGACATCTTCCCTAAGTTTCACACTCATGTATCAGGGGGGTTGTGTCAGGAAGTTCTTTCTGTAAGACCCAGCTAGTAAATAGTTTAAAGTTTGTGGGTCATAAGTTATGTCTCCAATAGTGTGAGCAACTTGAGTGCAGGAATTGGATCTTGTTTGTCCTATAGTCCCTGGTGCCTAGATCAACATCTGGCAAACGTGGTCTCAGAATTTGCTTGTTAGCTGAACAAATAAGTGGATATAAAATATTGTCCTTGAAAAGATGTTGCTGAAAACCTTGCTTATAGAAACTGCTGACATACTCCTAATATACATTAGATGCTCAGTGCAAGGGAATAAGTTTTTCTCAGAATCCTGATACCTCTCAAAGAAATGGGTTCTCTCTCCCTACTCCTAAATACAGTACTTTGAAAAATATTGTATAAAAATACAAGTGGCTATCATCACTGTTGGTATTAATTTTGATGTGCATAGTTGGTTAGAATAGTACTTGGAGCCAGACAAAGCTGGTATCAAAAGGTAATGCTGCCCATTAGTAGTTTTATGACAATATGCAAATATTTAAGCTCTTAGCTTCAGTTATAAAAGATGATGTGAAAGTTTTACAGCCTCTGTAAAAGGTGCATTATGTCATAAGTCATATAAACGATCATAAGGTTATTATGATTAAAGAACGTATGTTCAAAGTAATACAGTGTCATATACTACTAGTTGCTCAATTAATGGTAGTTGCTCCTGTTGCTGTCCTCCTGTTAGTGTTATCCAGGTACAAGAAATCATAAACACTGTGCCAAGACGGTGATGCTACTAGCCATGAAGAAGTTACTGTTCAAGTGGTTACGAGGAATAGAATATTTAATATCAGCGTGGTTGATTTTGATTCATGCCAAAAGGCAGGGTTCTGACACGCTCTTCAAGAGAAGCCAGGTGAGATCATCAATCAAAGGTACTTACTGAGTCAGATGCCCTGCTAACAATTAGGGCAAATGAAGAGGGACCCTCCACCTTGAGGAGCATGTCATCTAGTTGACGAGATGGTATACCAAAGGGAGACAAAGTAGTGTAGATTCTAATATAGTTTCTTGGTTAAAAAAAAAAATGTGGCCTAGCATTTTAGAAGACAAAAATAGCCATCTAGTAGTAGGATCTTCAGAGGTTCCCTTCCTTTTGTTATAATCCTCATCCTAGAAAACTATCCATTATTTTCTTATATTCAATATTTAGGGAAGGATGGCAGATGAAGCTAAGGAATACATTCCTCCTCAGTGTTCCCAATACCAGGCCCAGTGCCTGACATATACTACATGTTCAATAAAATTAGCTGAATAAATAAATGAGTGAATAAAAAAGTGCTCAGCACAGAACATGGAAGGGATACAGGATTGCAATAATATGGATAGACTCTCTTCTCCCTTTATATTACATATTTAATTTCATTAGCCATTACTAATTCATGTAAAAGAAAACTAACTTCATCAGCATCACCTTTATCACAGCATGAAAGCCTGAGAGATATTAGTGAAAATTTAAGTAAATTATCTTACCAAATCTTACCAGGATCATGATGGTAGTTGAAATAAATATCTGGTTAGAGCCATCAATTCTTACTTGGTTCAAAGTTTCTTTCAAAAGCAACATGATTTCTTCTTTTTTTTTTTAAACATACTGAAAATATTTTCTTTTTTTCTTTTTTTTTTTAAAGATTTTATTTATTTGACAGAGAGAGACACAGCGAGAGAGGGAACACAAGCAGGGGGAGTGGGAGAGGGAGAAGCAGGCTTCCCGCAGAGCAGGGAGCCCGATGTGGGGCTCGATCCCAGGACCCTGGGATCATGACCTGAGCCGAAGGCAGACTCTTAACGACTGAGCCACCCAGGCACCCCATGATTTATTATTTCTAAAAATTTTTACTTAAATTCCAGTTAGTTAATATACAGCGTAATAATAGTCTCAAGTACACAATTTAGTGATTCAACACTTCCATACAAGATGTGGTGTTCATCACAAGTCCACTCCTTAATCCCCATCACCAATTTAACCCATCCCCCAACCCACCTCCCTTCTGGTAACCATCAGTTTGTTCTCTATATTTAAGAGTCTGTTTCTTGGTTTGCCTCTTTCTTTTTTCCCTCCACCCCTCCCCTGCCCCCACTGCTATGATCGTTTGTTTTGTTTCTTAAATTCCACATACAAGTGAAATCAAATTGTATTTGTCTTTCTCTGACTTATTTCACTTAGCATAATATAACTCTATCCATGTCATTGCAAATGGCAAGATTTCATTCTTTTTGATGGCTGAGTAACATTCCTCTGTGTGTGTGTGTACCACTTCTTTATTATCCATTTATCAGTTGATGGACATTTGAGCTATTTCCATAATTTGGCTATTGTTGATAATGCTGCCATAAACATCAGAGTCCTTGTATCCATTTGAATTCGTATATTTGTATTCTTTGGGTAAATACCTAGTAGTGCATTTACTAGGTATTTACTAGGTATTATTGCTGGATCCTAGGGTAGTTCTATTTTTAACTTTTTGAGGAATGTCCATACTTTTTCCCCACAGTGACTGCACCAGTTTGTATTCCCACCAACAGTGTAAGAGGGTTTCCCTTTCTCTGCATACTCAACTCTTGTTTCTTATGTTAATTTTAGCCATTCTGACAGGTGTGAGGTGATATCTCATTGTAGTTTCAATTTGTATTTCCCTAATGATGAGCGATGTTGAGCATCTTTTCATGTTTGTTGGCCATCTGTATGTCTTCTTTGGAAAACTGTTCAAGTCTTCTGCCCATTTTTAATGGGATTATTTATTTATTTTTTATCAGATATATCATTTGCAAATATCTTCTCCCATTCCGTAGGTTGCCTTTTAGTTCTGTTGATTGTTTCCTTTGCTGTGCAAAAGCTTTTTATCTTGATGAAGTCTCAATAGTTTTATTTTTGCTTTTGTTTTCCTTGCCTCAGGCAACATACCTAGCAAAAAGTTGCTAAGGCTGATGTCAAAGAGTGTACTGACTGTGTTCACCTCTAGGATCTCGATGGATTCCTGTCTCACATTTACATATTTAATCCATTTGAATCTATTTTTGTGTATGGTGTAAGAAAGTGATCCAGTTTCATTCTTCTGCATGTGGCTGTCCAATTTTCCCAACACCATTTGTTGAAGAGACCGTCTTTTTTCCATTGGATATTCTTTACTGCTTTGTTGAAGATTAATTTGACCATATAGTTGTGGGTTCATTTCTGGGTTTTCCACTCTGTTCCATTGATCTATGTGTCTGTTTTTGTGCCAGTACCATACTGCCTTGTTGATCACAGTTTTGTAATGTAGCTTGAAATCTGGAATTGTGATACCTCCAGCTTCGCTTTTCTTTTCCAAAGTTGCTTTGGATCTTTGGGATCTTTTGTGGCTCCATACACATTTTAGTATTTAGTATTTTTGTTCTAGCTCTGTGAAAAATACTGATGGTATTTTCATAGGGATTGCTTGAAATGTGTAGATTGCTTTGGGTATTATAGACATTTTAACAATATTTATTCTTCCAATCCATGAGCATGGAATGTCTTTCCATTTCTCTGTGTCATCCTCAACTTCTTTCATCAGTGTTTTACAGTTTTCAGAGTACAGATCTTTTACCTCTTTGGTTAGGTTTATTCCTAGGTATTTTATGGTTTTTGGTGCAGTTCTAAATGGGATTTATTTTTTTATTTCTCTGTTACTTCATTATTGGTGTATAGAAATACAACAGATTTCTGTTGATTTTGTGTCTTGTGACTTTGCTGAATTTGTGTAACAGTTCTAGCAGTTTATTTGTGGAGTCTTTGGGTTTTCTATATAGAGTATCGTGTCACTTGCAAATAGTGAAAGTCTGACTTCTTGCCAATTTGGATGCCTTTTATTCCTTTTTCTTGTCTGATAGCTGTGGCTAGGACTTCCAGTAATATATTAAATAACAATGGTGAGAGTGGACATCCCTGTCTTGTTCCTGAATCCTAGAGGAAAAGCTCTTAGGTTTTCCTCATTGAGGATGATATTAGCTGTGGGTTTTTCATATATGGCCTTTATTATGTTGAGGTGTGTTGCCTTTAAACCTACTTTCTTGAGGGTTTTTATGATGATGTTAAACTTTGTGAAATGCTTTTCTGCATCTATTGAAAAGAACATATGGTTCTTATCTTTTATTAATGTGGTGTATCACATTGACTAATTTATGAATATTGAACCACCCTTGCAGCCCAGGAATAAATCCCACTTGATTGTGGTGAATGATTCTTTGAATGTACTGTTGGATTTGGTTTGCTAGTATTTTAATGAGAATTTTTGTATCCATGTTCATCAGGGATATTGGCCTGTAGTTCTTTCTCATTTTTTGTGGAGTCTTTATCTGGTTTTGGTATTAATATAATGCTGTCCTCAACATGATTTCTTCTAGGTCTTAATCCTAATGGCTAATTTTGTACAACTGAATGCTCAAATTTTAACGTGCCAAAGAATCACCTGGGGATCTTAATAAAAGGCAGAATCTGATTCCAGAAGTCTAGGGTGGGATCCCAGATTTTTCATTTCTCAGAAGCTCCCAGATGATGTTGATCCTGCTGTTCAGGGACCACATCTTGAACATCAAGGACATGGCTATGATTCAACATATTTCAGGTGGTTCTTTTTTTTTTTTTAAGATTTTATTTATTTGACAGAGAGAGAGAGACAGCGAGAGAGGGAACACAAGCAGGGGGAGTGGGAGAGGGAGAAGCAGGGAGCCCAATGTGGTGCTTGATCCTACGACCCTGGATCATGACCTGTGCTGAAGGCAGACGCTTAACAACTGAGCCACCCAGGTGCCCAAGGTGGTTCTTTTCTTCATGGAATTAACTGCTGGCCATTTTGATGACCCTGTCATTATCTCGACTAATCTCAGAACCATCTCAAGCTGAAGTTCATGTATATACTTTAACATACTAATTTCTCATGGAGTGTCTAATTCTGTGGAGCTCTTTTTGTTTGGAAAGCCCTACCAAATGAATGCAACGCTCAGGGGCTTCTGCATTTGAGAGTAGCTTTTGTGCTCTCCAAGATTATAGTATATTTACACAGGGTTTGACTACATAAATATCATAATTACTCATTACAGATTATAATCCTTATGGGAATAATGAAGGATTGCTTGAACAATAGGGAACTTCAGAATTCTTATCAGACCTTACACAGCCAACTTAGCCACAAAGAGGTCAAATATAATCCTGTGATATTTTTATATTACATCAAGAATGAGTGTTACATTAAAAAATGAATGTTATAAACATTGTAAATCAATGTTGTTAAATTAGGTCTGAGTCTATGTGCATATCTAATGCAATTTTTCAATTTCTTTTTATAAGTAATTCTCTAGCTATAAGCCAGCAATTTTACCTCCTAAATTTTCAGTGAGTCTTACAATATGATTTAAAATACACACATTTTAAAACACTAGCAATTTATTTAAAAACATTGACATTTTTCATCAAAATAAATTCTGTGTTGGATTTTCCCACTTTTATCCCAACATTTTACTTGGGATTTCCCTTACCACTGTGGGTATATTGCATCATTATTTTGAATATTTTGTCACTTGACAATGTGTTGATATTTTTTAGAAATAATTCTTTTTTTTTTTAAAGATTTTATTTATTTATTTGACAGAGAGAGACACAGCGAGAGCAGGAACACAAGCAGGGGGAGTGGGAGAGGGAGAAGCAGGCTTCCCGCAGAGCAGGGAGCCCGATGTGGGGCTCGATCCCAGGACCCTGGGATCATGACCTGAGCCGAAGGCAGACTCTTAACGACTGAGCCACCCAGGCGCCCCTAGAAATAATTCTAATATACAATGCCAAGCATTTTTAGTGCTGAAAATAGCCAGTCCTATAAAATACTGAAACAGAAAGCTATTTAATCATTACCTGGAGAGAAATAGAAAGTTTTCAGGGAAGGACATGGTCAAATGCTTTGAAGAGGATGAATATGCATTTGTGTGTGTTTGTCCCATAGGCTATTTTATTGTCTAGCAATAATGTGTTCTTTCCACATAAGGATTTTAATAAAGAGTTTGTTGCCAGATTGAACTAGAAAGACAAATTAGCCCCAGAAGAGGATCCAAACCTTTGGCTTCTTTCAAGCTCAAAAGATCTCAGGTCACTAACCGCCCAAGAGAAAGACAAAATCTGTTATAAAATTGACAGGCCAAACTTTGAACTGTAGTTTGAAGAAACTGGAAAAGAAAAGGAAGCATGAAAATAATCTTTTCTCTCTTTCTGAGGCATTAGTAGGTCCGATCCTGGAAATGTTCAGTTACATCATAAATGAGAGATGTATAAAGAAAAATAGGGAAACTCATACTACATGATATTAAAACATCCAGTGTTTATAAAGGCTTATGTTATCTAGAGCATTGCAAAAACAAAACAAAAATATGCATTCAGTTTTCTCAGAAGAAATAGGCAATGACTGACCAAGGGAGAGAATTGTGGTGGGAGGGGGTGGTATTTATACTTCAGGTCATACTTTGAGTATAGTTGACACACAAGGTTACATTTGAAAAAAATCAAAGTAAAGTGATTTTATTTCCAGCACATTATTAGTATGGCTATTTTATTTATGAATAAAATAACTATATTGGGTAGATAACTTCAAAGTTTGAGATTTAAAATTTTTGTTTTAAAATTATTATTTTATAACAATGTTAATCCATGTTCAACATTTTTGTATTAATCCTAGATTTTTGTATTTTACTTAAATCTATACATAATAAAAAAGAAGTAAATAATTCTTTACAAAATCTGCATTATATAGGCTAGGCTAGGTTATGCTGCAGAAATCATCTCTTCCCCCTCCTGCTATCTTCCCCAGAAAGTGGTTTGGCATAACACACAGTGTTCATTGGGAGTCTGAGTTGCTCTCCAGGCAGTTCTGCTGGAGGATCAGTATTTCAGGGTGTTTTGCTTCTGTGGCTCTTGCAAATACATGCCTGCAGGTTGTTGACAGCAGAGAGGACATGGAAAACCTCCCACAAGCTCTGAATGTTTGTAACCTGGAAGTTACAAAATCATTTTTACCCATGCTTCTTTTTGTTGAAATAAGTCCCACACTTACATGTATTTATCTTCAAAGGGCAGTTAAGTACAACCATCCTCTGTGCCAGAAAGTAACATTTCCTACAGAGCTCTCTATTTATGTGTCTCTGATTAATTCTTCCTTTTCTTTCCTTATGTCACTTTGCTGGTGAGGCCTTTTTAACCTCTCACTTAGACCACTGTCCTAGCCTCATCCATAGACCTCTTCATTACCATCTCCTAACTTTTATCCATCTTGCCCATAGTCACAAAATAAGTTTCCCCAAACCAAAGAGGTTTCTATTCAACCTCTGCCCCATATCACTCATTCTTTCCCTACTGGCCCATCTCCTAATGTGGCATGACACTAAAGGGTTAAGTGTGGTTGGGATCCAGTATAGATGTGGAATCCTAAACCAACCTCATCCACTGTAGCTGAGAAAACACTGGGAAGAAAAGTCCAGGAAGAACCTTAACCTATATGTGACCCAAGAGAGAGTAATGAAAGACAGAATGTGACATTCATCTAGACAAGCGGTTGGCATCGAAAAAGCTCAACCAAGAGAGAGAAGGGTCTCTTTTCAGTTAGGCAGGCCATAGGCCTAAGAATTTAGGAGCACTGACTAAGAATAGCAGCAGGAAATCGAGTGCCCAATAGAAAACTGGGGTCTAGGAGTAGACTCCAGTCACTGAGCAATGCGGGAGGAAAGGTGTTTGTGTTGGAGCACTGAGTTATGACAGGTGAAGAAAGTAGGAATTCATGTTATAGAAGACAGCTAGAACTTAGGGACACATAGTCATCTACAAGGCACTAGCTTTTAAATCTTTTGCTGTTGTTTCAAAGGAAATACTCAGAGCCCTAATATATAAGTTAGATGACAGCAGAAATTCTCTGGTTGAAGTAACCATAGTCTTCACCCCTTCTTGCTGTAGAGTAGCAACCCCAAAAGTAATTTTTTCAGTATCCATAGGGTTCCACTGAGCAAAAATATAGTCTTAGTTTAAAGGAACATAGCAGATGTACAGGTGCCAAGGATGGGGCAAGGCAGGGAGGAGGGAAGAAGGCAGAAAGTCAAAAGAGTGCTAGCAATAAGAGCAACTGACCAGTGTTGCACTATGACCTCTGTGTGATGAACCAGATCAGGCTTTTAAACCCCATCTGACTGCTGCAGATTGGACTTAGATCTGGGAGCAGAGGGAGCCTATAGAGAGGTGCTAAGGGATCCTGAATGTGGGGAGCAAGGGCAAAAGATGAGGTGGCACCAACCTCTCCTTTCTTCCTTTTCCATGGAAGAAATGTCCCTGCTACAATCAAAAGCATTTGTTCTTTGGATCCTGAGCCCTCACACATTTTCAAAACTTTACTCCTAAAGTTCTTCCCGTCTTTTATCACCAATGTCTTTCTCTATACAGGCCCATTTTCTGTAGCACAAACACATATTCTAGGGCATGGTTCTCAAAGTGTGATTCCTGGATCAGCAGCAACAGCATCACCTGGGAACTTGTTAAAAATGGGAATTCTCATGTTCCACCAAAACCTACTGAATTAGAAACTCTGGCCCCACAATTGCTTTTTTAAAAAGCCCATCAGTTAATTCTTATGTAAGGTATAAATTCTGAGAACCATTGTCCTAGCATAACACACTTAAAAGAAATTTGGCCTCTCATTTTCCTGTAACCACTGCCCATTTTTCTGTTCCCTTCTGTGATAAAACTCCTCCAATATGTTGTCCACACTGTCTTCACCCCCCACATAGCTTTTAATCTGACTTCAGTCCCTACTACTCCACAGAAACTGTCCTTTTCAAGGTCACCCGAAATCTCAATGCTAAAATTAATGGGCACTTAAATTTACAAATGTAACTCAGTCTTTTATCAGGATGTTTCAGTCAATCTCATCCTTTCTAAAGAAATTTACCTTCTTGATTTTCATGACATGACATTGTTTTTTTTCTTCCCTGTCTCCTTCGCTGACCTCACCTTCTCTACGTCATCTCTAAATATTGGTATTGTATGGGTTTTGGAATTTTGCCTGTTCCTTTCCCTCTTTTCACTCTCAGCCAAGGTGATTTCCTCCAGTTCCAAGGTTTAAATGACATCTATATTGGACAACCTCCAAATTTAGATCTCTAATCTAGATTTCTCTGAGCTACAGATTTACAAATTCAATACATCTTCCTCTGTATCTTAAATATAATTTAATCCTATATTATACATTATACTATATATGTACAATATGTATACATATATGTATATTATATATCACAGTATAATCAGAAATACTAAATCTCCCCCACAGCTCTGTTACTCCACTCTAGCTTTGCTTACATCATATATTAATACCACCATTCTTTAGTACCACCCCTTGCCTCTGTCCAAGCAAAACATCTAAGCATTGTCTTAGAATTCCCCATTTCTATTTCCCTCTTCCCATCCATCTGATTGACTGATAAATATTACTGATTATATCACTAAAATATATTTCAAATCTGTCCATTTCTCCCTATGACCACTGCCATCATCTTGGTTGGGATCATGGTGATTTCTCATTAGCACAAAGCCTACCACCTGGCCTCCCAAATATTCCTACTCTGAGCAAATCCTTTCCCTACATAGAACTGAGAGATCTTAAAAGAGAAAATTCTATCATCTAGCCCTTCAGCCATAGTTATCTCCACACATCTTGCACTGATGCTCTAGTATTGTTATTCATTTTGTGTGTATACATCTTATCCAACTAACCCGTTTATTGAGAAAATGCCCTGAATCGTCTGGTGTATTTGGAGCTCTTAATATGTATTGTAGTGGTCTTGAGGGCAGTGATATACTTTAAAACTTCACAGTGTTAGTCAGGGGGTTTGCTCATAGAATGCATTCAACAAATGATTGATGATTAATTGAATCCATCCTTGATGGATGTTATCCATCAGCATGGCTGTTAACCAGTGCTTATAACCTTTAAGGTAAGTGTAAGAATTTTAAGTTTTGTTTTTATAATAGAGAAGATTTAGCTGTCACTGGGGTATTCTAGAATCCCAAGGGCATCAGAATGAATTATCAGTTGTCAGATTTTTTTTTAATAGTAATAAGTCTCACAGCTTTTGCTTCAACATCTAGAAAAGGATTCCTTTCCTTATTTCAAACCAATTAAATATTCTGGATGAAACAAGTTACTCATTTGCCTATGACCTTTTGGAAAAGTTGTCATTTTGTTAATATATTGTACCTATTGCTAATCTGAATTTGCAGTGACTATGTTTTATTGTACTTATAAATGGTGAACTCAGTTTTTGAAATTAAGCTTTTTTTCACAATTAAATTTTTTTTAAATCTAAAATTTTCATTGTAAGTTTTTTTGTGTGTGAAATTCACACAAAGTCATCCTATACTTGATAGGGATTTTGAGATCTATCTCAGATAGATCTTCCTTTTTATCAAATATTTACTTACTTTCTGGGTCTGTATCCTGGCTCTATCACTTAATAGTTGTATAACGTTAGGCAAATTTCATAACCTCTTTGCCTCAGTTTTATCATCTATGAAATGTCTATGTACAGGAGATATAATATACCTACTTCATAGAATTGTTATGGATTAACACATGTTTGCTATTTAGCACATACAGTTCCTGGCATAGAGCATTAGTCGTAATACTATTTTTATTTTGAATATCTGTTGTATGCCAGGCATTAGTGAGGAACAAGACCTTGACTAATAATTGTTTATTGTATGTTGATGCTGATAGTAATTATACATGTGATTCTGCCTTTTGGACCACCTCTGTTGTGAAGACATTTACTCTTGCCTACCACATGGTGTTTAGAGATGGTTAATATGCCTAACACTGTCACCACTCTTAATATTTCTTTTGTCTTAAGGAAGCTGTGACCTCAATTTTTCACCTTCCCTGAATCCACATTCTTTGTCATATAACTGTGTAGTACCCTCCCACTCTGACACTGGGCTTAATATTATGACTGGATTTGGTCATTTTGTTGTTAAAAAGTACTTTGAGTGGGCTTACCTTCTCTCCTCTGCCATGGCAAGAAAATTCTTTTAGTTGTAGTAGGGAGAACAGCCCTCAAGGTTGTCCACACCCTAATCTCCAGAACCTGTAGATGTGTTAGGATACATGGCAAAAGATTTTGCAGAAGTAATCAGGGTTAAGATAGGAAGATTAGCCTAGATTTTGGGGGTAAGATCAATGTAATTACAGTATAATAGCAGAGAACTTTCTTAGTCTGGGGTCAGAAAATGGGCAGAAGAGGCAAAAGATTGATGTAGCAGAAGGGGAAATAAGAGATTCTAAGCATGAGAAGGATTCAATGTCTTGCTGTTGGCTCTTATATGTAGGGGCTCACATGTGAGGACCAGAGGAAAACCTCTGGGAGCTACAACCAGCAAGGAAATGGGACCTCAATTCTACAATTATAAAGAAATAGATTCAGCCAACAAACAAATGAGCTCTGAAGTACATTCTTCCCAGAGCCTCACAGTAACAGCCTAGGTAGCCGACAGCTTAATTTCAGTGTTGTAAAATCTGGAGCAGAAAACCCAGCTAACCAGGCACCTGGGTGGCTCAGCCAGTTAAGCACCTGACTCTTGATTTCAGCTCAGGCCATGATTTCAGGGTCATGAGATCGAGCCCTGTGTCAGGCTCTGTGTTGAACGTGGAGCCTGCTTAAGATTCTCTCTCTCCCTCTGCCCCCCTCCCGCATTCTTGCTCTCTATCAAACAAAACAAAACAAAACAAAACAAAAAAACAGCTAAGATAACCCAGACTTCTGAACTGTAGAATCATGGGATAATAAATTGAGTTGTTTTAAGATGCTAAGTTCGTGGTAATTTGCTAAGACAGCTATAGAAAATTAATATCCAAGGCTATGATAAAACAGGGATGAGTTACCCTCTCTTCCCAAATGAGGGCAGCATAGATGAGTTGACAACTATATAATCCTAAGGTAGATGATTGTGCCCAGCCACAATCAGCAGCCCCCCACCCCAGCCAACCACCCCATATGCATGAACAATACATGATTGTCTCTGCCTCTGATGTTTTGTTGGTGGTTATGCAATATTGTGGCAGTGGGTATCTGATGTGGAGGCTAAGGGGCAGTTGGGTGGATG
The DNA here is from genome assembly GCF_029215605.1 of Mirounga angustirostris. NCBI lineage: Eukaryota > Metazoa > Chordata > Mammalia > Carnivora > Phocidae > Mirounga > Mirounga angustirostris. The sequence continues at coordinate 135,862,992 of NW_026991709.1, read as the reverse complement.
TCATGTTTTTTTTTTTCATGAAATGTTCTCTTAGAATGGTGAGTGAGAAAAATCTGATTAGTTATGAGAGTCAGCCATGGAGCAAGATTCTCAGGTAGGTTCTGATAGAAATACTCTATTAAGGAAAAGAGGTAGAAGTTGGATTATTTATCTGTATTATTGATTTTATATTTATGAGAATACTTTACATACAAGGGGAAGTGGAATTTATTAGAACTTCACTTCTGTTACAAGCTTTTTATGTGTGGCCTAGTCAGTCCAAATGATCTTCACATTTTGAAAGGTTTGGAATTCATTAAAAGAAAGTCTCAGCCACACTGGTTCTTTGCCAAACTAGTAAGTAAACAAAAAATCCAAATGAAGCAGTTTAATACTTAGACTTAAATGAGATAGAAACTCCACAGAATTAAATAAAGCATAAAACGGGTATTTCCACTAAGGCTATCTTAACTGAAGCAGCGATTTTTTTAAAGACAAAATTAATGTAATTCTGGCTTAATTTAGTTTTGTTTTATCAAGTCAGCAGAGTTAATTCTTTGTCAATAAAAAAAGAAACTCAAGCTGTGCAAATCATTTTACACTCTGTGAATTTCTGGAGGAAATACTGAAAACATATTTAAATTGCACCACAGGAACTGTGAGTACATTTAATTTTACATTAAAAAAAGTGTCTTTTGTGTTTCTTGGAGAGTGAAACAGATCCAAACAAACCAAACCATTCCATAATTCAGTGTTTGGGACACAGTGGGTTACCAGTTGAAGAAATTCTCTCCCAGGCCAAAAACAAACAGTGCCTCACATATTGTTCTTCCAATCAATACCAGACTCAGCAAGGCTGGGGGTTTGTGACTGCCTGTTTTCTCTCTAGCAGTTTAAGGAAAGTATCCATACTGTTCTATGAATGAAGGAGATGTGGCTTCTGGTGGAGTGATAGCAGGCAAGTGTTAGTTTTGACCCCCTGAGAGATGTCTGGTTTGCGCTTGTCCCTGTAGGTAAATAATTGGTTAAATAGAACTAAATAAACCAGTGATGTGAGTGTGTTCAGCTCAACTTCACCTCTGAATAGCCTCCAAATGGTCTCGAAAAAGAAGAAAAAGCAACTAAAGTTCATATACTGTATGCTTTAAAAAGATGAAATGAAAGACAATCATTTGCTTTACAGATTGTTTTAATTGATTATGATTTGTCCTGGAGTGTATGTATGAGGAGTTTGTTTAGAGTGAGATTTGAAGTCTGATCTATCCATGGTAGTGCAATTTTCCTGTATTTTGAGAAGGGGAAGAATTGATCCAAGTCTTTTCAGGAAAGGTAACTTTATTGTTTTCTCCAAAACGGAAAACAGAACTGGTATTAAAACATCAATTCTGCCAGCAGGATAAGACTGGAACCTTGGTAAGGAGACATGCAGGAGAATTCATAAACATAGCTGATACTTCAGAACATATATTACCTAACTATGGGAAAGGATAAAAATCATTCAAATGTTACTTCCCTGTGGTGTTTCTGTGTGTGGCATCTATTCCTACAGCTCCAAAGATCTTGTCATCTGATAGGATCTCTCTGAATATTTTAAAGTAATTTCCTCCAAAAGTACATGATTTATTTATTTCAAATGAGGATTAGATATGTTTTTGACATTGTTATTTGCATTTTGAGTTTATTATTCATTCATTCATTGCATTCATTAGACATTTATTAAGGCCTTGCTGTATCCAACATATTTGATAGCTGGAGCAAACCATTTTCAATATCCTCCCCCCACCATATATTTCAGCATCATGTTCGGTAATAATGATGACACAGATACACACATATAACTGAAGCTTACACTTACCAAACAAAAACATTACAGAATGCAGTTGGCATTCTACTTCACTCTTCTAAAATTTAAACATAAGTAAAAATCCAAGTGGTCATATGGAATGATAGAATCAAATTAACCCAGGTTCCATTTTTTTCTTTCTCTTTCTTTCTTTCTTTTCTCTTTCTTTCTTTCCTTCTTTCTTTCTTTCTTTCTTTCTTTCTTTCTTTCTTTCTTTCTTTCTTTCTTTCTTTCTTTCTTTCTTTTCTCTTTCTTTCCTTCTTTCCTTCTTTCTTCCTTTCTTCCTTTCTTCCTTTCTTCCTTCCTTCCTTCCTTCCTTCCTTCCTTCCTTCCTTCCTTCCTTCCTTCCTTCCTTCCCTTTCTTCCCTTTCTTCCCTTTCTTTCCTTTCTTCTTTCTTTTTTTTTTGCATATTGGAGCCAGATTCCTGAGTACTCCAGGGTGCAAGCCTCAGCTGACACACACTGCCAGGTTCCATTTCTTTATCTTTACAATCACTGTGTTACTGTTAATTTCAAATCTGATGTTTAAATGAAGGAATCTTAGTACCATAGGGATTGGAGAGACAAACTGTGTCTGAAGTGTGTTCAGATATTCCTGTTATGAACTTACTTTTTTTTTTTTAAGATTTTATTTATTTATTTGACAGAGAGAGACACAGCGAAAGAGGGAACACAAGCAGAGGCAGTGGGAGAGGGAGAAGCAGGCTTTCTACAGAGCAGGGAGCCCGATGTGGGACTCGATCCCAGGACCCTGGGATCATGACCTGAGCCGAAGGCAGATGCTTAACGACTGAGCCACTCAGGCGCCCATGAACTTACTCTTAAAATGAGCACAGGTAGCTGAGTCCACATATGTCGAGGCACACTATATAATGGAGATTTCTCCAAATTAATTCCATGTAGAATATAAGGCTTATTAAAAGAGAATAAAATTTTACTAATTTTAGGCATACACACATAAATATACACATGTGTATTGTTATATATGAAATATTACATAACCATATTTAAATGCTTATATATTATCTATCTGTCTGTCTAGTTAAATCTCAACATTACCTGCAGCAATTTTTTTTTAGAATTTAAAGGAAAAATATTTTGGGGAGGATGGAGCATTTTGCTGGCATTTTTTAAAAATGTTGCAGTACAGTGATAATAAAAAACAGCAATTTTTTTCCCCTTCTTTCATTGGGGCAAAATATATATTACATAAAATTTACTGTCTTCACTGTTTTAAGCTATAGTTCAGTGGGATTAAATACACTCACACTGCTGTGCAGTATCATCATAATTCATCATTAGAAATTTTTCATCCTCTCAACCTGAAGCTCTGTACCCATTAAGCAATAACTTTCCTTTCCTCCTTCCTGCCAGCTCCTTGTTGTCACCATTCTGCTGTTTCTGTGAACTTGAATACTCCAGGTACCTCATAAGTGTAATCATGCAGTATTTGTGCTGTTGTCTGGCCTATTTCACTTAGCATATTGTCTTCAAGTTTTATTCATGTTGTAGCATGTATCAGAATTTCATTCCTTTTTATGGCTGAATAATATTCCATTGTATGTATATGCCACCTTTTCATCATTTATCCATTGATAGACATTTGGGTTGTTCCCACCTTTTGGCTATTGTGAAAAATACTGCTATGAATTGTTTAAAAATATGTTCAAGGTCATAAAACAAACTGATTTCAGTTGGGTTTATTATCTTTAAATCTCCACAATGCTCCCTCTTATCATCTTCACTTACCTGCCGTGTGCACTTGGTACCTCAATATATTGAGACTCTGTGGTGGTAAGAAAAGGTACTGTGGTAGGTAGGAGATTCAAATTTTTGTATCAATTCACTGGCTGTGTGAATGTGGATGTCACATCCAAGTCTCTGTTTCTTCACTGCTAGAATGAGATTGTTTGATGAAATCTTATGTACTATTCATTCCATGTTTGATTTTATGGGTATAGGCAATATGACACAACTCTATTTGGAAAGTACTTCTGCCTTTAAACATCTCATTCTGATGTTAGTTTTATGGTCATTCCCATCCTATGAGGATAGTGATCCTTTTTTGTTTTGTTTATTACTGTCTCCCAAGACTCTAGCATACTGTCTGGGTTATAAAAGGCTCCCAATAAATATTTGTTAAGTGAATGAATTTTCAAATGATATTAATAGAATTCAGGGAGGTTGAGTTACTTATCTTGAATCTTTTACCCAGTAAATAATGTCTGTTCTGGAACTTAGTCTTCTAATTCCAATTTCTATGCAATTTTCACCATTCTATTTTGATATATTGTATTTCCAGCTGTAGGAGCAAATATTTCTTAGTTATGTGCCTTGCCGAAGACTTCACTTTCATTATTTCATTAATTTTACAACGTACCTTAAGTATATAAAACTGTTATAAGTTTTATAGATGAGGGAACTGAGCTCAGGGAATTGATGAAGTGATTGGTCCAAATAGGTAAGGGGCAAACCTGGGATTTAGACCCCAGGCTTCCAACTCTGGAGGGAAGTTCTTTAAATAATTAGAATGAGCAGACTCTGCTACTTGAGAAAAGGGATTTGAACTTAGCCTCAAGAGAATTGCAGAATAACTTTAGCAAAGTTATGGGAACAGTAGGATAAGTAAGATTAGGGCAGGAAATGAATGGGTCTGTTCAGAGGGGTCTTCTTGGGAAACAGAGTGGTACCTGGAGTTGCTGTACAAGTTCAGGGCTGATACAGTAGGTATGGAGAGATGGAGGGAAGTTTCTCACTCTTTCATGGCACAGTTGTAGTGGTTGGTAGGTTCAGCTGTCTGTTACTTAGCTTCACACAATAAGTCATTCAATTCCATGAATACACCAAGACATAATCAGCCTCTGGCCAATTGATTCATACAAACAAAATCATAAGAGAATGACTCATAAATCAGAATTATTTTATGGTAGGAAATTCACTTCACCTGAGAACTAGTGGGGCCTGGTGGGTGAGGAAAGTACATTGGAGATTTGGTAGGGGGATGGCAAACATGCTAGAAGTTATTTTAGCTCAGGAGATAAAGCGAATTGTTTTTTTTCTCACATATTAAATCCCATCAAAGAGAATTGATATCCTTTCTTGCCAAAGTAAGTTGATGAAATGCTACTTTAAACTCTGGAACTATCTTTGTAAGGACCTGAAGCTTGACTTTTCAAAAATCTCATCTCCTGTAGCTGCTACAAGATAAACACTCATTCATTCTTGCCCTCTGCTGTTCTCCTTTTTAATCCCAGGATGACATTCTCATTTGATCATTTCTTCCTCATGTGGCAATCTTGAAGTTAATAGTTGCAAAGCCACTGTGTTGGGAGTTGAGGCCCATCTTCAAATCTCAGTTTTGTCAATAATTAGACAGTGGACTTGAGCAAGGCACTGCCACAGATAGGCCTAAATTTCCTCATCCTTATCAGAAGTGTTGGAGTAGAGAATAATAAAGATTCTGTTTTACTCTAATGGATTGTAATATATTTAAAACTGCTAATGGCACGTATTTATTTTTAAAGTGAGTTTTCTATAATGGATTTCTGGGTTTTTTTTTTGACTTCTCAGTGTCCATTCATCTTGTCAGTTGGCTTCGTTGGAAGAGGAGAAGTGACCTAGGGGAGTTCCTTATATGGGTTTTTAATAAGTCATTGTTAGAGACTGAATTTTTGTGCTCTGCCTCACACAAATTCATATGTCAAAATTCTAACTCCCAATGTGGTGGTATTAGGAGGTGAGGCCTTTGGGAGTTGGTTCGGTCATGATAGTGGAGCCTTCATGTATTGGATGAGTGTCCTTATGAGAGATCCCCAGAGGGCTGTCTTGTCCTTTCCATCATGTGAGGACATAGGGAGAAGATGCCTCGTGTGAACCTGGAAGTAGGCTCTCCCCAGACATGGTCAATACCTTGATTTGACTTGCAGCCTCCAGAACTGTGAGAAATAAATACTGTTTAAGCCACCAAGTCTATGGTATTTTTGTGATAGCTGTCCAACAGACTAAGATAGTCCTCTTATTTCAATCCAATCAATCACCCATCTCTGCTTTTTCCTCTTCTTGGTGGTTAAGGAGACTCTGAGGTTCTGGCTGGCGTCTATCTCCCACAACCCTAGGTGCTTATATTCAATGCTCTGTGAAGTCAGATGTCACTCCTCCCTCTGCTGCCCAGTGTCCCCACCCTGGTGGACATCTCTGCTCTTTTTCTCCTGTTCTCATGGTCCTTGCTAGTTACATTTTTTGAAATGTCTCTGTTATTTTAATGGAGTTTCAGGAAATAATGGAGATAAACACATGTATTCAATTTGCTGGGTTTAGCCGGAGAAATCACCTCTGTAATATTTGATTAAAGGGATGAAATGAAAAATGTTGGGGGAAAATTATTTTGGCAGCCATGTGTGAATAATGGACTGGAATAGGTCAGGAACCAGAGCCAGGGAATCAAAGAAGGCTGTTTCTGTAAGTATAGTGTAAAGCGATGAAATAGGGGTTTCCTGATGAGAACAGCTTGAGTCAGAAAGTTATGTTTGGAGAAAGAATAAAGTAGGGTTTAATAAATTTTAAGGTGCTGAATAACCATGGTCAAATGGGAGAGAAATTGAAGTAAACTCCATGATTTAAAGCCGTTTGAGTGCTGTTGATTGGAGTCAGGGAGACTGTGTCAATGTTAAAATGAAGCCAGACCTACATGAATTGTCAAAAAGTTTAACAGTGAGAGGAAAAAGCACCAGGGCAGGAATTAAAGGCAAAAGAATTCCGACAAGGATTTCAGTTTTATTTTGAGGCAAGTGAGACCTGCCCTGAGCATTAAACCAGTGAAGAGATAAAATACTTTGGCATATGGGAGGAAGTGGGTATCTGGTGTGAGGACTCCTGGTTAGGTAACCCAGAGCTCTTCCCAACGTGTGTATTCTGGTGGTACCATGAAGACTGGTTTGCTTACAAGATACTTTGTGAATTTAATCGGTGCCTGTCAGCAATGGCCTGGATGCAAAAGCTGTTGCAAACACTTGGAATCATCCTCCTCCTTCCTGGCTGGTCACCTTTGGTTTTGCCCACTAGTTCCTACTGTTAAAATGATCAGAGCTACCTAATCAGATGGTTACAACTAGTTATATATTATCTAACCTATATTTCTGGCTCATTTCTGTTTCTTTGTATAGATTTTTAAGGGGACACTAATTGATTTTCCCTGAATTTCTGATGAATCCAATTTCAGGTTCTGTGAACCTGATGCATGTAGCATCTGCTAACTCATCCCTGAACACATTGGTTCTAAGATTGTAAGCTCCATCTCTGTTCCAGAACACCCTCTCTATCTTCTGAGTAGTTGGCTGATAGCTCTTACAACCCCCACTAGGAATTTATGACTTAGGATCTGCATATATTTGATACTTCCTTTTGTTTTCAGATATTTTATTCATATCTCAAATCTTGCTTTATCATTTTAAAAACCACTTGAAAACTCTCATAAAATTATAGCATTTTTGATGTGGTTACAGTTACACTCTGGCAACTTCCAGCTTCTGGGATTAGTCTTTTGCCCTTTTTCTGATCCCTCTGAAAGAACAGCTTTCTCTTGATATGGACATATTCTAACTTTAGAGGTGGATTTCTTTCTTTTCTTTTTTTCTTTTCTCTTCTTTCTTTCTTTCTTTCTTTCTTTCTTTCTTTCTTTCTTTCTTTCTTTCTTTCATGGCTCTGCCTCAGATGTTTCAGTGGGAGCAAGGTGTTTTTGGTAGTGTCATTCTTTTAATTTTAGGATTCTTCACACTGCAGAATCCTGCTTTGTCAGCTGCTGCTGTATGTATATTCACAAGGGCAATGTATAGGCATGGTCAGAAAATTGCCATAAGAATTAAGAAATTAAAAATTCTGAGGATAAATTTGGAGAAACTTGGGACATACAAATAGGAAGTTACTTATTGTATAGTTTCATTTAAGAATGAAGAAATACTAACAGTCTTAGAAAAAAAATTGAATACCAAGTATAGATTAGCCAAAGGTGTTTATGACACTGATGGGCACAATATCTACAGTTTATGATGTAGTAGTCGGGAGGAATGACAAAGATGAAAATATATTTCTGCCCAGGAACTGATTAGGGACAATAAATAAAATACAAGAGAGTATGTGTTGTGGTTTGAACTGAATAAATTGTTAATACAGATAGGAGACAAAGAAGTAGCTGAGTCAGAGTACAAGAGTACAAGAGTACAAGAGTATGGTAAAGTAGCAGCATGTTCTATTTTTCTTGGAATTCTTAAAAAGTGAATTTTTATTGATGGGTAGTTATTGTTGGAGAATATTGTATTCTAGAGTGTTTACATAAGGGATAGAGAAAGGAGGTATTAATACATTATCTTATGAGTCTGACAGAGGTCTATAGATGGTGTGTCTGGGGAGCAAACCAGGAGACTTCTGGAACATATTTTAAATGTGTATAATTAAAGGAATTTCAAAGGAAGGCTAAATGACCAGACCCTCAGGGGTTCATAATTTTCCAAGTTTTGTATCAATAAAGAAGTACTGAATTACGTATTTATGAGTGGGCATGATATGTTGAGAAATGGTGCCTATGAAGCAAAAAAGGTTATAAAGTAATAATTCATTTTCCTCCTCTTTATGTTAAATCTGTGGACACATAAAATAGCAGTGTGAGTTTCTAATGACCACAAGGGGAAGTGAATAATGATCTTAGGTTAAAGTATTATAGCTGTTGACAGTTAGTCTACCTATCCTCAGCTTGGAAAAAATAGCAATATTTATTAGGTCTCTGAAATAATAAAAATAAATCCTCAGACCCCCATGTTTTGCTTTAAAGCCATCTAGATATTTGAGCAGCCAGGCTTAGATTCACAGATGTTCCATGTTGCACTGGATGAGAAAGGTGCTTTGAAAATGATACAGAATTTAAAGTTAAAAATGAAGAATCTCTCTTCCTTCTACATTTCTGATCATAAGGAGAATTTTTAAATGAAATTTTTCGAACAGAATCTTGGAAGAAATCCAAGTTGTTGGCTGTATTGTTACCAAGACCCAGTAGGTTTTATTGTTTTCCTCTTAATCTAATTTCAAGAGCATATGTATTCTGACAAGGTCTTTGGATACCCTCATTCTTCTTGTGAGGTTCATTTCTATAAAGTAGCCTGTCAGTTAAGCTAGAAGTACCAAGGAAAAAGAGGTGGAGAAATACTATTTTGCGTGATAATAAAATGCCTTTGTTGGATATATTGAGTTGAAAAAAATTATAGGGAAGCCAGTGAGTGGATAGAAATAAGATACACATAGAGGAATAAAGAGAAAGAAGCCATCACATGTAATTTAAAGGAAAGCAGGTTGTCAGAGGAAAGCAAGTGTTCAGGAAAGATGTGATTAGAAAAACTTCTTGCTGTAAGTAAATTGTTGGAATATTTTATTTTAGTCCTGCCATGATACACTGAGTATATAGGTATGTGGTCTGTGTGTATACTTAAAGTTCTGAAATAAATGGACAAAAGAGGGTTGATTGTACCTAAGAAAGCAAAATAATAATATGTGATTCTTTCAAGTGAAAAACTATTTAAACTGGCAAATGGATAAAGGAAATGTGAAAAATCAGGCTTACTCTAAGTACCTGAGAAGGAATAAACTTGTAACCTTTGTAAATGATGATCTGTCAGGATTGAAGAATGTCATGGTATTCTTTTGCTAAATTTTAATAGTGTGAGCCATCAGCACAATTGGTTATAACTTCCTACTTTGGGGGCATAGGCTGTAGATTTCATTTCCCACATGGGCTAGATAGCTAGAACATCTGGACTACTCGATAAAGAGTTTTGTAGCATGGCTCCTTACTATAGCCAGATGTGAACTCTGGGTAACCGATATGTGGCCATCCTTGTACGTACAACCCAGAACTGGGGCTATAGGGTATAGACATGAAGCTGTAGGGTATAGACATGAAACTGTAGGGTATAGACATGCCATAAATTTAAGTGTATAAGGTCCTGTCTTTGGATAGTGGTGCAGATAAAATCCCATTGCAATCTGTATATTGTTTTGCAACGAAACAGTTTTCCACATAGTATATATAACTTGCAGCAGAAGTTGATGGTGCTAACCCATGGTAAGACCCATTCTGTAAGTGGTGCTGCTTGCTTATCTAATTAGTTTGTTATCTCCATCTGTCAACTAGGTATTGTCTACCTATCTCTATCTCTCATCAACTTTGGACTTTATAATAGTCACTAAACCTCAGTAAGAATTGAGGACTATAGAAGCTTTCTGTACATTCAATGTAATAAGCATGTATCAAGATGCTTTTTTCAGTGCCAGAGAATTTTCAGTCTCTGAAAAGTCTAGTGTTAAACACAGAGTTTCAACAACTGCATTTTTACTGTTCCAGCTATTGCATAGGTGTTTACTTGTAGAATTTTAAGATGATTCCATCTTTAACATACTTTTCAAAATGCCTGCTCCGGTTGCTAATGTCTTTAGGAAGAGTCGTACTATTTGTGTGGCTTCTGAGTCCTTTCACCCTCTCTAATCTTAAGAACATCTGTACTGTTCCTCCCTGATTTGGGGTGAGAAATAGCTTTGGTGAGCTTGAATTTTACCTAATGGTACAAACTTACAACAGTAGTAAATAAGGCATAGAGATCTAATACATAGTATAATGAATATAGACAATATTATATTATTTTTTTAAGATTTTATTTATTTGACAGAGAGAGAGTGAGAGAGGGAACACAAACAGGGAGAGTGGGAGGGAGAGGCAGGCTTCTCGCGGAGCAGGGAGCCCGATGTGGGGCTCGATCCCAGGACCCTGGGATCATGACCTGACCTGAAGGCAGGCGCCTAACGACTGAGCCACCCAGGTGCCCTGACAATATTATTTTAAATATCACTACGTACTATGATAAATATCACTACATTGGCAATCATATTATGATATATAAACATATCAAGGTAACACCCTAAACACCTTAAACTTATGCAATGTTACACATCAAATTTATTCAGCAAAAGATGAAGTAACAAATAAAAACAAGAAAAGACCTGATTTGAACAACATGAAAAACCCTTTGTCTCCTGTCGATTTTTCCTTGCTTTTTGTCTTTCCTGAATGGAATCATCCACCCCTTCTCTCCAGGAGGAGCATCAGCTCTCAGTCAGGAACTCCTGGTGCCTTATTTAATAATCCCAACCAAGTATTCGTTCAGTTACCCTTGTCTTTTCAGCCAAGTCTTGTGACAATGCCTCTGTATTTCTGGGAAAAAAAAAAAGATTGGGAGAAAGGTAGGAAAATAACCATCTCTTATAGTATATTTTATGGCTTATATGTTTCATTTCCTGTAGCTCTCTCTGTAGTCCTATGAAATAGACCATTTTACTGGTGAAAATTTACTTGATAAAGAAACTAAAACTCAGGGACACATGTAAAATTGTAGGAAACAAAATCAAGAATTGTAGCATCCTTTTCTCCTTCCATGCTATCTCTATAAACCTTCTTAAAACCTTCCCCAAGAAGGCTCTTGTATGACTTTAACTAGGACAGGAAAGGGTTATCACTTTAAGAAGGGAGAAGAGAATAGGTCCAGAAGCCACTGCCCATAATCTCCTATTAGGGATCATGCAGGGCTTGAAAAGGTGAGGGCTGCAATTATAACCTGCAGGAATTATAACATTTTCAAGTGTTAATGACCTCAGTGTTCCTGAAGCCCTGAATTATTGCTTGGCACAGCTGAAACTGTCGAGTGTACAAAATAACACTGTCATAAATTTAAGAGTATAGGATCCTGTCTTTCAATGGTAATACTGATAAAATCCCATTGCAATTTGTACATGGTATATGTTGTTAAATACTTTCTGCATAGGTGTAATTGTCTGTTTGTCTATTAGTAGTAACAGAAAAGTAGCTACAATAAATTTCCTAGGCTCCCAACAGGGATGTGTGTTGGCGGAAGGTAGAAGGAGTATGGAAAGAAGGTGTGTATAATTATGCATCTGTAGTAAATAAATGCCTAGCAAATAAGCAAGGTCTAGAATGTAAGCAATGACAAGAATGTCTTAGACTTATGGTATCTATTTGGATATGTCCCAGCATTTTAAATTGAAAATATTGCTGACTCTATACTTTGTTCTCCATTGTGCGTGATAATGTCAGTTGGGACATAAATGCAAACTTTTCAATGAGACTCAGCTCAATACAGGACAGCTTCACTTGGTGCATGGACAGTTCAAATAGAATTATTTTAGGGAGTGGCCCATTTGAAGACATGGTGCTCATTCATCTGAGGGATCTTAAAACCCAGAGAACTTCATACTTTTTGTTGCACCATTTTATTTTTTAATTTTGCAGACTTCTATTGATTGAATGTGTCCCCTTCAATTTCAAAAGTTAAATCCTAATGTTCCATGTGATGGTTTTAGGAGGTGGTAGGTCATGAGGGTAGAGCACTCACGAATGAGATTAGTGACCTTGTGAAAGAGACCCTTCGCCTCTTCACCATGTGAGGACACAGCAAAAGGATAGCCATCTCTGAACCAGGAGCAGGCCCCCACCAGACAGTGGATTTGCTAGTGTCTTGATCTTGAACTTCCCAGTCTCTGTGAGGAACTGTGAGAAAGAAATTTCTCTTATTGATAAGCTACCCAGTCTATAGGAGTTTGTTATAGCAGCCCAAACAGATGAAGATATGGACTAAAGGCTTATGTCACCTGTGTGAGCTTAATATCCAAATAAGAGGAAGTGGTCTCTGATCATGATAAATGCACACTCATGTTTGGGCACAAAAATGATACATTGGCCACATGTAGACATTAGTCAAATTAATAATTATCTTCCATTCTTTGCGTTATGTTACAGTTCTCACCTCTCTCCTTGTCTCTTATCTGGTATCTTCAGCTATTGTCACCTAAATGAACAGATTGTTCAAAGAACGCAAAATAGGCTCCAGACAACTATCCCAAGCACGCACCCACACATCATCAGCGGTGTTATCAGCCTTAGCAAGAGAGTGCGGCATTTAAATCAAATTGATTTTTTGAAATCATGAGTTATTCATTGGAAAATGGGGAATGAAGATAACCAGAACTTTTTTTTATCTTTTATTAAGGTAGATAGCATAATTCTTTTCTAGAAATGGTTTGTTTGAAGATAACCCAGCAGTGGCTCAGAAACTATCTCTTGGTTAGACAAACAGGTGGTATAATCTTTTTTGTTATCTTAGTAAAATAATTATTTGCAAAAAAGACATGAGCACTTTCTCTCCTTTGTTACTAGGCTTCTTCCTTACTCTTATATAACTTAATGTTTTTCAAAATACTTCCACTATGGTATTTTATTTGATCCAAAGGGATGTTTTCCAGCTCTGAAAAGAACAGCAATAACAATAAAACCTTTCACAGTAAAAAGATAAATACAAAAGGCCTGGAAATGAAAACACAACTAAATGTAGCTGAAACTATTGAAAAATAAGGACTGTGAACCCTCCATCCCATGTGATAGGATGGTTCTTTAAATCAGGGCTGCATTAATTTACAAATAGCTATGTTTTAGGCACTGTTTACGTACTGTATGTGAGTTTTAAGTCATTTCATTATCAAAACAATCCTATGAGTTTCAAGTCATTTCATGACGAACACAACCCTGGACAGTGTCACAATCTTTATTTTACAGATGAAGAAACTGAGGCACAGAGATATTAAGTAAATTGTTCAAGTTATGCAGCTAGTAAAGCTAGAATTCAAACCCAAGGAATCTGTCACTCAAGGCTGCCTTTTCATGCATAGCTTATCAACAGAATTTGGTTTGGAGTGGAGGAAGAATTTATCTTTGAAAAACTCAACTGAAACACTGAAAATACACTTGTTCTCATCTAACTTTAATCTTTCTTTCCCCTCCTTTCTCTTCTAAGCAACACTGTTGAATGTTAATGAGTATATATTTTATTCAACCTCAACCAGTTATTTGGGGATAATTAATCTGAGTTTTATACATCTAACCTCTCTTTTAATGAGTAAACTTTGAGCAAAGCATGCTTCTACCACTGAGCATTTGCTTCTGCTTATAGAGGTAAATGAGCAGCATATATTTGGTTCCTGTTTTGTTGTCCTTGTTATTGGATTCAGTAGTAAAGAGGAATGGTGAAATCATTAATCAGAGCATAACGATTCATTTTAGCAACGGATTGTGGGAACCCTGACACACACAGATACCTAAATGCATCAACAAAAGACAAACACAGACTGTGATTTGCACAACTGACACGTAGGCACTAGTCATTCTACAGCACAGACAGTGGTATTCAAATAGAAAACTGTCAGCAAGACATTCGCTCTTTCAGGAATGACCAGCATAAGTATTAAGTATAATAACAGAATCAGGATGCTTTCCCCATCTCTGTTAATTTTGCTTACCTTTTTTCCTTTTTACCTTGTTTGAGGTTTTGGGGCATCCTTGAGTTTTGTTTCACAGTATATCTGGTCATAGTTTCCCAAGATTCTGCAAATTCCTAGGAAATTCTTAAATTGCTTGTACATGTTTAAAAGAGATGAGGGAACAATGCCTTGCTTCAGAGTATAGTGCTTGAGTAGCTTGGGGTACAGGATTGCCCAAGAGGGTGTGGCTTGGGCTTAGGAAGAGATGCCTAAGCCTTTGACTAGCTTTTAGGAAAATTTACACTGGAGGGCTTAGTGCCCCCCACCCCCTTTTGTGATGTGCACCATGTTTGAGTCATGGTGGATATATCACAATTCCCTAGAGATTGAGTATATACATGATAGACATACATGTGTGCACGCACATGCAGTCAGCTTTACCTCCAATCGTTCCAGCTTCACCTGCTGTTGGGGAGGGCTGAGAAACAGCTGTGAGGGAGGCACTGGGTTGGGGGGGAAGGCAGATCTGTCATGGTATGTGACTTTTATACTCTAGTTGTAACCCTTGCACATGACATATAAAGGAATGCAACATGTCAGGTAAAAAAATTGCAAAAGCTTTGGAGCCAGATAGTCAAGGGCTTCAACCACAGCTCGGCGATTTGCTCCTTGTCACCAGGCAAGCTTCTCTTTCTAAGTCTCACTTGACTTTTTTGTGAAATGGGAATGGCACCACCTACCTTGTAATACTGCTGTGGGGATTTCATAAATATATACAGGTCTAAACTAGACCCCGATAAGTGGCAGTCATAAAATTAAGGAAAACAAATATTAGGATTTTTAAATTATACCTATTAAAGTATACCTATTAAGCAGTTTACAAGGTTGACTATTAAATCTTTCAAATGGGTAAATTATTGACTATTTTGACAGAATTAACTGGATAATTAAGTCAAAAGATTGAACCTGACTGATTTTTAAAAATTTATTTTTATTTTTTATTTATTTATTTTTAAAAAATTTTATTTATTTATTTGAGAGAGAGAGAATGAGAGAGAGCAAGCACATGAGAGGGGGGAGGGTCAGAGGGAGAAGCAGACTCCCTGCCAAGCAGGGAGCCCGATGCGGGACTCAATCTAGGGACTCCAGGATCATGACCTGAGCCCGAAGGCAGTCGCTTAACCAACTGAGCCACCCAGGCGCCCTGATTTTTAAAAATTTAACTATTTTTTCCCTACTACACATATAAATCATTTGACAGATGGTGATTTTTTTTTTTTTTTGGTTCCTTATTGATTTAGGCTTAGCACATAGTACACATGTTCTGATAGTTACCTAGCCACAGGAGTATAGCAACATGCATGGTTTTAAAAATACTGGCTGAAAGGGTTTATTTCTTCATATGTTTTTATAAATAGTGTATGGTAAGGAACCTTCTAAATCAGAAAGGAGAACATACCCTGGGCAATATGTGAGTCATTGTCAAGAATGGAGCACAGGACAAGAAACAAGTATTGGTAAGGGTATGGAGAAAAAGGAACCCTTGTGTACTATTGGTGAAATGCAAACTGGTGCAGCCACTGTGGAAAACAGTATGGAGTTTCCTCAGAAAGTTAAAAATAGAACTACTTTATGATACAGTAATTGCATTACTGGGTGTTTGTCCCCAAAATATAAAAATACTAATTCAAGGTGATACATGCACCCCTGTGTTTATTGCAGCATTATTTACAATAGCCAAATTATGGAAGCAACCCCAGTATCCACTGATAGATGAATGGATAAAGAAGATGTGATGTATGCATACAATGGACTATTCAGCCATAAGAAAGAATGAGATCTTGTCATTTGCAATAATATAGATGGAGCTGGAGAGTATAATGCTAAGCAAATTAAGTCAGAGAAAGATGAATACCATATAATTTCACTCAAATATAGAATTTAAGAAACAAGTGGAAAGGGGAAAAAAAAGACAAACCAAGAAACAACAAATTTATGGTACTGGAGAGGAGTGTGGGGGATGGGTGAAATACGTGAAGGGGATTAAGAGTACACTTATCACAATGAACACTGAATAATGTATAGGTTGTTGAATCATTGTACTGTACACATGAAATTAATATAACACTGTATGTTAACTATACTGAATTAAAATTAAAAACTTAGGGGTGCCTGGGTGGCTCAGTCGTTAAGCGTCTGCCTTCAGCTCAGGTCATGATCCCAGGGCCCTGGGATCCTGCATTGGGCTCCCTGCTCCGCGAGAAGCCTGCTTCTCCCTCTCCCACTCCCCCTGCTTGTGTTCCCTCTCTCAATGTGTCTCTCTGTCAAATAAAATCTTAAAACCTTAATAAATTAAAAAAAAAGGAACATGCTAAGCATAGGATAGATTCTTAGCCTCCCCACCTTTTATCTTTCCCAAAGCAAACCAAGATAGGAAAATTGGAAAACATTATAGAATGAAATGATTAGAAATAGAAAATGAGTGGTCTTCCCTACCCCACCCAGGATTATTTGGAAATACGAAATGTGCTTCTCATGTGTACCACACATGTGTTTTTTAATTACAAAATAAAGATAGAAGCATCTGAAACACTCAAAAGAGCTAGTTTATGAGTAATTCAGAAGGCTCAGAGAGGGATAGTATATGTATTATATGTAATTCACTGCACATGTAATGATTGTGCTTAGTGTCAGCCCATTAAGAAACATCTGCCTTCACAACTGCCACCAGACTAAATTATGTTTGTGCCTCAAAGGACATCTTCAGTGTAGATAAATAATATATGTTTAGAGATTTTATGGATTAACTTAAAATGTGTCTTATTTTTCAATTCTATTGGAAACACACTACTCAGGAACATTTGACTTACTTCAGTTCATTATGATTACGCTGTTTCTGACTTGAAAGTCTCATCCACAAAACCATTTCAGATCATTTTTATCAGCATGTCCTTAAAATAATTATTTAAAAAACTAATAGCCTCTTCTAAATTCATTTTCTTGGTACATTTTAATTGTTTCTACTATGGATTTTTGAGAACCATTTTAAGGCGAAGTTTAGGGTGTTACTTGTCAGAACTTGTAAAATGCTTAGAAAAAGCGTTTCCAAAACATGCTATCATGTTGATTGTGACTAGTGGGGGCCCACATTTACATTAAAACAGCATTTTGTGAACAAGGCAAAATATTTTCCTCTAATCTTTGTTCCAAGACTATACTAACCTGTAAATGAAGGAGACTGTTTTAACCTCACCACATTTGTAATATTGTTACAATCAGTAGAAATCATATAGAAAGCAAATGGATTTATTAAAAGCACATGTATGTGTGTATTATGGTATCATATGTTATTTAATAATGGCTAAAGTTATTTCAGATATGAAAGGCAAAATGTGTATCTTGGAGAATTTCTCAGATGGAAATTTTATAAAATTTATAAATTTTATAAAGAGATGTTAGTGAAAAGAAGACCTGCCTGGCTCAGGCAGAGAACATGAAATAGTTTATGGGAATGAAGAATAAGGAGGAGGGAAGGAGTTTTCTTGGATTGGCCAAGGGTCTGAGAGAATGAGCATGTGACTGGAGTCAAGGTGAATTGAAAAGAGCTGGCTTTGAGAATGGGCTCTGTCTCTCACTAGTTGTATGGTCATGAGGAAGTAATTTAGTTTTACTGGCCCTCGGTTCATTTATCAATGAAGAGAGAAGAGTTGACCTAGTGATCTCCAGTGTCATGTCCTACGCTACAGTTTGTCATGACATTATTCCAACATCCAAGGCTAGGCCATGCTCTGCATCATTGCTCCTTGGTTCTGTTAGGATAAAACCTGGGATTGTTTTTCCCAACACCCCTACTCTTCAATTGCAGTTTGCATGCTGCCACTTGAATTATTTGATTCATACCACCACTGCTTTTCATACTTTATAAAGTGTTGTTTTCAAGGACAATTTGGTATTTAAATGACTTTGTTTCCCAGAGAATGTATTATTCAGATATTGCCATCATCAAAATTACAGAATCATGGAATATTAGAGTGTAAAGGGCCCTTAGAGGAAGCTGCTGTTTAAGGGGATTTGCTTTTTTAAAATTTGGATCAACACTTATCCAGTGTGATAAAAGCTCCCAAATAGAAATAGCTACACAATCACTGAGTTGAAAATGGAAGTGTCAATTTGGATACAATCTACTAATTAAGCTGATTGTTAGTAAAGAGTAGCCAGTCATAATTGTCAGCAGTTCTACTTTTAACATGGAACTTGTCCTACACTATTAGAGAATATAATTTAAGGAAACCGTTTCTGTGCATGTTAAAGATCAAATTTTACTGAAAGAAAACAGTCAACTTCATCTTTCTATACCCCCTTCTGCTTCACAATCACAGGCAAGCCTTTTCTAGGTAATAGTGTCTTAGGTCAGCTTTCCCTTGAAGTAGACTTTAAGATGGAGATGGGTGTGCATGAAGTTTGTTGGGAAATGATACTGTGATCATCACCTGCATGAAAATGAGGAAAGCAGGATTAGACCAGAAAGAGAAGTTGGACTTTAATGCGGTCTTCTCTGCCGCTCCATGGGTAGCTCAGGACCTGGCCTTTCAGAGTTGTCTTGAAATGATACAGTAGATGTCATTGACCAAGCTTGGAGATAGGATACCCCCAGGAAGAGACAGCTTTTTGACTGAGGGCAATTCCCAGAGAGTGACTCAGCTGAGAGCCATTAACTGCCAAAAACAGTGGAGAGAAGTCTGTGTGCCTGTTCAGAGATGGGAGCCCCATAATCAGGCACTGGTTATGCCCCTTACATGACCTATCTTGTATAAGCATAACAGTAACTATGGAATTAGCAATTATGATTTTCCCATTATTACCATGAGGAGATAAAGTCTTAGAGAATTAACTTGGTCAAGGTCATACAACAGTAAGTGGGTGTGACCAGATTTTTAGCTGTCTGACCAAAGTCTGAGCTCTTCCTTCTCTCTCTTCTAAGGATATGACCACCTGGATAATGTCCACCTGAAATTATGATATCTTGAACTAGGTAATAGCTTTATAGTTTAGTTCCAGATTCATGACAATACCATAGCAGAGTTATGCCAATACTAAATAGAACTTGATCATCTTGAACTATTTCTTTGAATCTGTATTACAGATCTGAAATAATATGGCAAATTATTTATAGTAAGTAGTGGCCTTATCCCATACGGTAAATTATTTCCCATCTAACACTCAGTTTGTATACATATTTTGCTAAAACATGGCTCTTCTATTAAATCCCTGAATATCATTGTCTATAGTTCCAGAATTTGGGAAGTGGTCCTTGGCTGGAATGGGGGGGAACAGGGCTATATGTGGAATGTATATAATATCCATCTCTTAATTTTTAAAAATAAGTCTCAAATGGGGCACCTGAGTAGCTCAGTCAGTTACGTGTCTGACTCTTGATTTTGGCTCAAGTTATATCAGGGTTGTGAGATTGAGCCCTACTTTAGGCTCCATGCTGAGTGTGGAGCCTGCCTGGGATTCTCTCTCTCCCTTTGCCCTCCCCCCATCCTCTCTCCCTCTCTCTAAAAATAAAAATAAGTCTCAAACAATATAATATAAAATGTCTTGATAAAAACTTACTGGATATCAGAGGTAATATATTATTACAAAGTTAAAAAAGAGTAATTGTGAGAGAGCTAGCGTTCAAAAAGTTAGACACTAGCCCAACTCTTCTTTTGATTATGGGTCAAATCTTTAAATAAAATGGCATTTTCAACAAAACCAAAAGACAACCGACAGAATGGGAGAAGAGATTTGCAAATGACATATCAGATAAAGGGCTAGTATCCAAAATCTATAAAGAACTCATCAAACTCAACACCCAAAGAACAAAGAATCCAATCAAGAAATGGGCAGAAGACATGAACAGACATTTTTCCAAAGAAGACATCCAAATGGCCAACAGACACATGAAAAAGTGCTCAACATTGCTCGGCATCAGGGAAATCCAAATCAAAACCTCAATGAGATACCACCCCACACCAGTCAAAATGGCTAAAATTAACAAGTCAGGAAACGACAGATGTTGGCGGGGATGCAGAGAATGGGGGAACCCTCCTACACTGTTGGTGGGAATGCAAGCTGGTGCAACCACTCTGGAAAACAGTATGGAGGTTCCTCGAAAAGTTGAAAATAGAGCTACCCTATGACCCAGCAATTGCACTACTGGGTATTTACCCCAAAGATACAAGTGTAGGGATCCAAAGGGGTACGTGCACCCCAATGTTTACAGCAGCAATGTCCACAATAGCCACACTGTGGAAAGAGCCAAGATGTCCATCAACAGATGAATGGATAAAGAAGATGTGGTATATACATACAATGGAATATTATGCAGCCATCAAAAAAACCCTGAAATCTTGCCATTTGCAACGATGTGGATGGAACTAGAGGGTTTACGCTAAGTGAATTAAGTCAATCAGCGAAAGACATGTATTATATGATTTCACTGATCTGAGGAATTCTTAATCTCAGGAAACAAACTGAGGGTTGCTGGAGTGGTGGGGAGTGGGAGGGATGGGGTAGCTGGGTGATAGACACTGGGGAGGGTATGTGCTATGGTGAGTGCTGTGAATTGTGTAAGACTGTTAAATCACAGACCTGTACCTCTGAAACAAATAATACATTATATGTTAAAAAAATTAAAAAGATAGTAGGAAGGGAAAAATGGAGGGAGGGAATCGGAGGGGGAGATGAACCATGGGAGACTATGGACTCTGAGAAACAAACTGAGGGTTCTAGAGCGGAGGGGTGTGGGGGGATGGGTTAGCCTGGTGATGGGTATTAAAGAGGGCACATATTGAATGGAGCACTGGGTGTTATACGCAAACAATGAATCATGGAACACTACATCAAAAACTAATGGTGTATGATGATTAACATAACATAATAAAACAAACAAACAAATAAATAAATAAAATGACATTTTTTAGTTGTAATTTCCCTCCCAGTAAATATGCTTATATAATCTGTGTTGATGTGACTTCCACACACTCTGTTTTCATAACCAATGTGTATATGTCTAAATGATACCAAAACAATTAGCTTGCCTTTTAAATGATTGAAAAGACCTTTGGCTCATAGAGATAAAATTGTGAAAAGGAAAAATATTCACATTTAATTATGTTATTTTTCCATGTTCTCTAAACATTGGTAATTGAAGATTTTGCCTAGGTTTTGTACATTATGAGAAGGATTGTATTTCTTGTGTATTCTCAAACTGCATTAATTAGTATTCCTCTTGACTGTATGTGTCCAAAAGCCCAACTTAAGCTGGCTTAGGCAAAAATGGGATTTATTGATCCAGGTAATTAAAGAATCAGCCATAGGGCTTGCCTCAGGCCAAGAGCTCAGGCAACTCTCAAGCTTCCTTTCCACCTCTCACTTACACTTTCTCTGCCTTGATCAAAATCTCGGATTTGCCCTTCCTGCCTGATGGCAAGATGGCTGGAGCAGTTCTAGCTTATATTCTCTTCTGTTCAAGATCAGGAAAGAGCACTTGCCTCTCTCTTGGGAGCCCAGTAGAAGTCTCTTTTCTCATTGCTTCTGGATCAATCACTGTGGCCAAGTCAAGCCTAACTGAAATGCAGCTAGGAGTAGAGTCAATAGCAGCTAAGTTCCACAAGATGTCTCCATGAATGGGATCTCGGGGCAGCCTTTTCTCAGAGTGTAATTGGAAATTTTTTTCTTCTAAAGAATATGAGGAAATGAATGCAGAATAGTTAAACCCAGTGCATATCCATCATTACTACTTAAATCTATAGTTTACTTTTCAGAAAGCTGTTGCCAACAAACTTATAGCCTAAATCATGTGATATATTATATGCCCTAGGGGTCTGAAATGAAAATAAAGCAAGAAAAAATGTAAGAAATAAACTCTAACAGGAAAAGGAAGCTTCAAGAGAGAGGAAAAATATGCACAGAAGAAAGTCTCAAGAGCAAGTGTGAGTTATATGCAAAGCACTTTTAACTATTCATGAATGTTGAGTTTCCGTGAACCTTAAGAGATACTGTTTTATTAGGATGAGAAAGTTCCTTTCAATCTCACTGTGAGTTGATAATTTTGCAAACTGTCTTTTAATGTTGCAGGAAAGATGTGGAATACTCCAGTCAGTTTAGAAAGTGTTGATGGGTGGCAGCTTGTCAAGGTTACTCCTGTCAATTGGAAGAGTCATGTACACATGAGAATAATTACACATGAGTGCATTATTCTCAATGTTTGATTTTTGTCATGATTTTTAATAGCTTTTGTGTTTGTTCCAGGGTGGGGGGGGGATGGAAAATATGTATATATAGTAGATGACACTTTCCATTAACCTTGCCAGAATATAATCTTATAATCTACCTACAAGTAACAGAGCTGATAGGTTTCTTTCCCTAGCAAGTTTTCAGAATTTATACATCCAGCTCTTCTGGAAGTTACAAGGGTGATTGTAATGGGTGGATTAGAAAAGATAATTCTAAACCTTATTCCAGAGTTCTGCATAAACTAGTTTATATAAATTTCATGTTCACACATTGAAGACTGCTTTCAAATAAAGCATCTGCTTATGAATAAACACATTACGGGTGGCATACCTTTGATGGGTTTAAGCATCTTTCTCCTCTTCCAATCTTGAAATGGTTTCTCTTGCCACAGATGGGTATGAAAGCATTGGCTGTCAGAAAATGGTGGTGGTAAAGGTATTACAGGTAAAGGATCTTGAGTGAAACTACCCACTGTGGTTGAGAAACACTGGGGGACAAATCATGTGGGCAATTGGAAAATTTTCCTTTGGGCACATCCACACTGTGCCAAGACCACCTGTGGTGCTTCAGGGAAGCATTTGGTGCCCACTTTAGTGTAAGGAAGAGAGGTGCATGTAGGGATAATGAAGCAATCAAGGCAGCATAGCAACAGTGGATTTAGAAGAATAAATTCTTCAGGGATCCACAAAGGAAATCAGAGTCTGGGGCCTTGTTGAGAGTAACTTCTATTACCAAATTTAGGAACAAGTTTGCGGACTCTGAGAGTAATTGTTGGCATGTATCTAGGACCTCAGTCCTGGAGGGATTAGAATTACATAGCCAGAGACTCAGAACAGGAGAGTAAAACAGAAATCCAGTAATTGGAAGAGGGTACAATTGGAAACTTAGTCTCAGAAATAAAGCAGAAGTAAGGGTCTGCTTCATGAATTATGATCTGTGGTCCAGCAGCTTCAGCATTACCTAGTTGCTTATTAGAAATGCAGTATCTTGGGACTCTCCAAGATTAACTGAATTACAGTCTGTACTTCTGTATTTTGACAAGGTCTTCAGGTGTTTCATGTGCTCATTAAGATTTGAGACATTCTAGGACCCAAGGCCAGGGCTAGAAGGCCCAAATTTTGGCCTTGGTGCTAGATCTTTAATTGGTAAACTTGAAGGGCACTCATGTCTGTAGAGCCCCCTCCTCATATGGACCCTGTCCCCAGTCCTTTTCTTCTATCTTTTCACTTAATCTTTACATCAACTTTGTGAGGTGAACATTTCCCTTATTTATTAAATCAAAGAATTGGTATTCAGAAGAGTTAAATAACTTACCTAGGATTAAACTACTTGTAAGTGATGGAAGGTGGACTTCTAAAAATCTTTCTTATTATGGAAATTTTCAAGGATGCACAAAAGTAGACCAATATTAAGAACCCTGTGTCCCCTCACTCAGAGCTTCAGTAAGTATCAACAATTTGCCACTTTTGTTTCATCTTACCACATCCCAACTCATATACTTTCTTTCCTCTTACAATTGCCACTGCTTTTGTAGAACCTAAATTGAATGTGGGCCTGGTTGACTCCACAAAGATGATACCTACCATGCATTTGACCTTGCTAGTTACCTACTTGGAATTGCTATGATTGTTAAAAGGATTGCCTCAGATGCTGATAGGGAACAAAGCCCAGAGCCAGTATAAATGGAGCAAATGTGGGAGGGAAACAGAGAGAGGGAAGCTTCTGGAGCAAATGTGGGAGCAAAACAGGGGGAGGGAAGCTTTTGGAGCCTGAAAATCAGACCCAAAGACAGTTACTTAAAAGGGGTTCTATAGCCAAGGCATCCCTGTGTGAATAACACACTTCTTGCCTCCAGAAGTAGTTCATTTCTCAGTCTGTAAACATTTGTGAAAATCTACACTGACACTCAGTTCTTTAGAGGTCATTTGAAACTTACGGTCATGCATGGTGTTTCCTCTGTCTGGGATAGTTTGCACCCTGACATCTAATTAAGTCTCTCTCAAATCCCAGCATAAATCTTACTCACAACAGCTTTCCTTGACCACTGTTCCCCATGCCTTCTCACCATCATATACAAACATGGATTAAGTTGTATTTCATTCTGTGGACTCATCATACTTAGTAATTATCACAGCCTAGAATCTGAGCTCTGAGGGTTAGTGACTGGGTTTATCTTTTTTGTCACACAGTCTGCATGGCTTGTAGAAGACTGGCCCTCACAAGGATAGGACAGACAGAAGGTATGAGAACTTGGGGGTTCTTATTCTTTCCTTCATCCATCTATGAAAGAAAATTGTGGCATTGCTCATTTACTTTCTTCTTCTCCCTTGCTCTACACTGAGGGCTCTCCCATTGCCAGACCAGCTCTTTGGGATGTTTGTTATACAGATTTCTTAGACAAATTGTAAGCTCCACAGGGAAATAGAAGAAACTTCTATAGGTGATTTTGGAGGAGCTGTAGAATGTGAGGAAAACTAATAGTTACTACAACTTATTGCTTATGAAATGTCTAGCTCAATGTTAGATGCTCATGTGCTGTGTTATTTAATCCTCACATCAATTCTGTAAGGTAGGTATAATCACCATACAATAAGTTGACTGTATCATACTGATAAAATGGCAATATATTTTTGCTTCTGCCTGCCTCTTGACAAACCCTTATTGGCTAAAGCTTGATCTTTTAGTGAAGGAGACGTGAGGAAATAAGAGAAAAGGCTCTAGGAATAGAAATAGGAAAAGTAGATTTCTATTCAGATATTACAGTTAGGCTACACGGTCTCTACTTAGCCCTGTGCAGTGATCACAATATTGAATATAGAATGGTTTATCAGCCATTTACTGAGCTCCTGTATTGGGATAGAGGTTTGTATATAATTTAAGAAGCAATGGGGTAGAGCACAGTGAATGATTTATTTTCAACTCAATTCTGAGCAGGAACTGCTGTGGTTCTTTAATTCTTGAAATACCTTGGATACTTTTAAGCAGTTCTGATATTAGGTTGAACTTGACACTATGTGCATATTTACTGTGGCCGTGCCCATCCCCCAAACAAAAACAAAGCCACTATTGACTAAACTGGTGGTGAATCTTAGAATTGATAGCATCTTAGAGAGGGGAAAAAAGTACTTTTTAAGAACATTTTCTAACTTGATTTAATATACCCTTGCTATAGATATAGAATATGAAGAAGGCTCAGGTTAGAGGAGAATAGAGAGCCACCTCGCAGTCATTACTGGGCTTAGCAAATCAACCAGTTAACATTTGAACCTTTCCTTGGGACTCAGTAAGTTGTCAACAGTTAAGATCTGAGTTACAGAGTACAGAAATATCTTTGATTAACCAAATTTATCCTTTTAGTCATATAGTATAGGGGGTGCACAAGTTCTGTAGTAGAGAACTGGAAATTGACTTCAAAGCTATTTTTAAGGTCATTTTATATAATCACATGTATGATAAGCTGCCTCACAGTCTTTATTCCAAAGAGTAGATTGGTCATTTTGAACATAACTATTGCCATCTTCAAATTGTTTCTCACATATATATATACCATTATATATATTCTATATGATGGTGCCTGAATTTACTGGCTACTTCTTGTCAATTAGTCAAGATGATGATGCCTAGAGTTGGAAAACCATGTGAGTTGTCTTTGCTTTTTTATTGTGTTTTGTTTTCAGAATAAATTGTCACTATCTTTTTAAAATTCCCTTCATACAAAGTGCACCCTTTGGAATTATTGATCACAATAGTTACAAGCATTTGGAACTTATGTGAATGCTATAAGCATGTACTCAGTGCCACACTATGCTCCCACGTCAATTGCAAACATAGAGAACTGGTTTAGTACTATCAACTTGTCTCTTGTATGCTTACATTTTGTATACATGCGTGGATATAAATTTGTGCAGATTGTATATGTTCCTGCTGGTTCTGGTTAGTTCTGAAACTTCTGGAAATTCTGAATGAATGACTCTATGCAGAGCAGAGTTACCAAACTTCAGTGTAACTCAAGAGAGGTTCCATTTCATTTAGACTCAGGTCTTTTTTAGAGATGCTGGAGGAGAACCATCAGAGGGTAGAGAATTATCAAATGGATCCTTTTGACTTTGGAGTCTCTTACACCCAAATTGGCGGCACTCTCTACCCAGCCTTGACAATCTCTAAGGAATAGATTGGCATAAACCACCTGGTAGTACAGACATCTGGTAATTCTCATCCTAGGATATTCTTAGCAACCCAGCCTATCTTCTGATGTAATATACTTGACATTCTGTCTTAAATTTTAAGCAGAAAATGCTGTATGTTGTTTAATGATAGTGAGTCCTTGCTCAGTCTTTTGTACACAAGGCTAAAATTTCCCAACAAATCAGTTTCAGGGCACTATCTTCCTCTAGTGTATTTTTCAAATGTGGGTCATTTTTACTATTTGTCTCTAAACCATCTCCAAGTTTCCTTTTTATTCAAGTGCTGGTTCTCAGAACGGAATACAGTCTTCTTTATGGGAATGATTTTCCCCAGCAGGAGATATTAGTACTCACTTAGTTTGTCTGTGTGGAAGAGGCCTGGGTTTGGAGTTACATAATATGGTTTCCAGGGCTAGTCCCCCACTGATTTGCTTGGCCTTGAGTAAGTCCCTTAATAATTTCTTTTGGAAGCAGTTTCCTTGATGACAAATGGGAATGGTTATTTCCCCCATGACTACTTGATAGAGATGGTATAAGGATACAATTAGGTGGAAGTTATGAAAGTGCTTCATAAAAAGTTAAAATGCCTGCACAGGTGCGAGCTATTATTACTGAAAAGAAGTTTGAAAAACTCAGATCCTTCACCCAACCTTCATTTCTCCAGGGATAAGGATGCATTTTTAGATTATATGTGTACTTTATTTCATAGGAACTTTTTAATCATCACATTAAAGGGTTTCATTAGGACTGTCACTATTAATTTTATAACAGTATGCTGTACCAGATCAACCCTTAAAATTTTGATTGCCCCCTTTTGACTAAAGACTGCTGGAGGAGTTTACAGTCTGTTCTTCCATATTTGTAAAGCACATACCAAAGCATGTCAGGAAGTCACACACTTCATTAAAAGACTTCTACCAGGTCTAATGCATGCTTATTATTTCATTAGTGGAAGAAATTATGTGTGATGCACAACCTACGTCTAGATCATCAAGTCAAATGTATGGAAGTTTGTGCTAATTGAATTCTAAGATCTTTTATAGCACAAAATTTTTAGCAAATAACTTGGGCCCATTGAAGTTTGAAGGTGTTATTATTTTATATAAAATCCATATAATTTTAAACTATTTTCTTATGAAGAGCTGACAATTTCTAGCACCTACTATTTTGGACAAAGGTTACAATATTACACAACTTTATTTTGGGGGATTCATTTTAAATTCCATTTAGCCATGCAGACAATTAGAGGGTTTTTAAAAAAATAAATATGACAGGTGGATTTCTGAAGTATAAAGCAACATGCAAGCTTATATATTTTCATAAAAGCACTTTTAGGGAAGCGTTCTATAATGTGAAGTTGAGAGCTCAAATTAGATATAATGAAAAGATGAGGTTTTATAAGAGTTATGTAATTCACATAACAAATATTTACATAAAAGTAAGTACAAAATTGCAAACATATTTGTTCTATCCTCTGAATCATCAAGTTCAGAAAATTTCTTACTGGAATAATTATAAGATAAAATTCCCAATTCTGAATGTTAATAAGGAAACACATATAGGCGCAATATGAGAAATGTAATTCTTCCTTCTGAGAAGCCATGAAGGAATAACATAGCTGCCCCTTGGGGATTGTCACAGCATCCCTAGAACTCCTAGAAACAGAACTAAAACTGCCTCCCCTCACTGGCATCGAGTTTTCTCTTCACACTTAGAGATGCTTATGACTGGACCACAGGTTAGTGAACTATTCTTAAATGTCCCTACCCTACAGTCCTCAAAAAGGCAGTAATATTTTAAGGTGCCTTAAGGAATATGTCCTTTTAATAACTAGTATTTATGCCATCCTAAATTCCATCAATCTAGCTTATGTGTGAGATGATTACGTCCTCTCTTTAAGCTCATAATAGAAATTTTATTCCATCTGTTCAAGTGAGAGAAAGGTAATGTGTTTTGTTTTGTTTGAGCTGGTATTATTGTAATTGAATTATTTTTTTCTAAAATCTTTTTTCTTTATTCAAGCCCTTTTGTTTGCTTTCTTGCCTTTTCTTAAATATCCAATTGATGTATAATCAACACACAGATTCACCCTAGTGTACATTTCAACGAGTTGTCTTTCTTCCTTTGATTTTATGCACCACTGCCAGCCATGCCTGTACCTGAGGAACCTGGAACCAAACACACACCCAGTATTTTTGTCTCTTCCCACAATGCAGCCCCAGCAAAGGGCCTTGACTAATTTGTTCTGACTAGTTCTTGTCCATCACCAAATATTTTAAGCTGAATTTAACAGAATTGGTATGGTGAAGACATGTGTCTTTAGCTAAATAAACAATTATCAGAGGATGAAGAGGAGGGATGCTCTTTATTCCTTGCCATTTATGGAAATGGGTTCTTTATCTCATCACATGTTCTGCTTCAAAACTATTCAGAGTTGAGCACTCTGGAGATAGGCTTTGATCTTTGCTATCCTCATCTTTTACTGAAGACTTTCAACTTTAAAACATTTGATGCTCAGACCATCACCAAGTTCACATTATATGCTTTAAAATTAATCATTTAAAATTAATTATTAAGCCTCTATATCAGCCAGGATTCATTACCTTGTGTTGTGATCACAACCCCAAAATCTCAGTGGCCAAACACCAAATACAGCTTACTTCTCAAGCTTGTTATATGTCTGTTGATAGAGTTCTGTTCATTGTTAACATGCAGGGACCAAGGATGACAGAATTTCCGTTTCACATGTGTCTTCGTAATTACCATAAGGGGGTAAAGGGAACAAGACAATCCTGTGCTTGCTTCTACAGCTTCTCAGAAGTGACATATATTACTTTCACTTATATTTCATTGACCAAACAAGTCCCGTGGCCATGCCTAACTTCAAAGGGTTCAAGAAAATACGATCCCTCTCTCTGTCTGGAAAGAAAATGTATGAAGAGCCCTCTTAGGAAGCATGATAAAAACAAAGAATTAAGCAAAAATATACAGTTGGGTCATCAGCTTAAAATATTAGCCACACATAATGATACATGTTAATTGGAGAACTCTGATATTCTTAAAAAAAAATAGAATCAAAACTACAGCCTCACTCTGGAAAAGAAATACAACTTTTAAGTTACATGTCTTATAGTGATTTTTTTC
This sequence comes from Mirounga angustirostris, assembly GCF_029215605.1. Lineage (NCBI taxonomy): Eukaryota > Metazoa > Chordata > Mammalia > Carnivora > Phocidae > Mirounga > Mirounga angustirostris. The sequence continues at coordinate 135,833,196 of NW_026991709.1, read as the reverse complement.
CCGTGTTTTTTTCTTGTTAGATATGTGTTTCTGGCCCTGTCCATGTTTCCTTTCAATTATATGATGACAAAGCTACTTGTACTCTAAGTTTTAGTCCATTATGGGGTATGTTACACAGCTGTTACTCGACTGGGATGGTGACAGACTATTATTAGCTTCCATAACATATCTTTATTTTCTGATGGACTTGCCAGCAGCAGTGAGCCAGTAATAGCAACTGCAGGGGTAAGAACTGTGGAGGTCCATCTGGAAGTAGATCACAGACACACACAGTCACGAGACGGCATCTGGGCTGCAGAGAAAAAAGAAACTCTGGGTTAGTTTACCAGGGAGGGTGGGAAAGAGAGTCATACAGGAAGCACTATTATCTATGAAATCCCATGTTATTTTAAAATATTGTATAAGCAAAGGCTGGTATTTACAAAAACACTTTTCTCTCTGAAAATCTCACAGGGCAGGTGTACACCCCATGACATCCTGGAACCTAACCTTGGGTTTAGGGAAAAGGAACTTTGGCAAGGGCATTCATCTTACTCCTTTTTCTTTTACTAAAAGTGACAGGGCAACTTTTTACTGAAAGTTACAGGACATTCTGTAGCGAAGGAGCCACTTTCAGAGTCTTATCTTAGAGACTTCTTTAAAGAATCACTGTCATCCCAGAGGAGATGAGAAGACTATCAATGTCTAATCCTCTTGTCTCTACAGTGAACAAACTTCAGCTGTTTATCAGGACGATACTCTCCAGTCAAATCCATTATAGTCTTTGAGTCTTTACTGACTCAATTCGGGAAACATTTCTTGCATAACAGAGTTTTGATACCTTAATTTGTTTTATGAGTTTTTAGATATTTATTAGGAAGTTCTCATTTTACTGATTAAGAAATCTGAGACCCAGATTTTGGGCTACCATGCGTGTCTTCTTTTAGGAATTCAGTGTCTCTACTGCTAGGTGTTGCTGCAGTGAATACAGACCTGTTCTCAGGAACTGTGTATCTATGAGAGGAGGAAATGACAGGTGGACAAACAATTAAAAGTGCAGAATACTTTGCATGCAGAAGGCAATACTATATACCATGTATTTAGTTCTTAATATATCTAGGCATTACTTTTAGATCCAATTTAAAAAGTTTCCTTTACTCCCCCCAAAACCCACAACTGGTTGATAGAAGCTAAGCTTTAGAGATGCCAAATAACTTGCCAAATTTATTAGTTCGCAGCTAATAAATAGTGGGCCAAGGATTGGATCTTAGGTTTGACTCCAAATTCAGGTGCTTAGCTACTTTACTAAGCTGCCTTAATAAAGATTTTGATAGGGAAAAAGAAATATGAGGTAGGTAGAAATAAGAGCTGCAAGGTGCTATGGGTTCAGAGGAGAGATGGGTTCCTGCAATCTACAACATTGTCTTTAAGCCTTTTTGTCCTCTTCTTACCCTGACTCTGGTCTGAATTGTCTTATATCCTGCATTGTTTATTAATTTATTATTTCTACTGATTAGAGTTTTTCTCTGCTGCTTTCCATTCTTCCTCCCTCTGACTTGAATGTAAGCTCCATGCAGGCAGAGATGTTTGTTTTATTCATGGTGAATACCAAATGTCTAAAATAATACCTGGCACATAGTAAGAGTTCCACAAATATTTGTCAAGTTTAATATCTTAATAACCTTACTTGGGAGAAATACCGCCTAGAAGGCATAACAGAATTTCCAAGTGGTCATGAGATTTTTAGTTTCAAAAATGGAGACAAAAGTATAAAAAGTATGAGGATTCTGCCCAAAGCAAATAATCTTCAAAATCTGGGTGTGACCAGGAATGTATTAGAAATGTATATATTACCTGCTGCTGGTGGTTGAGATAGCTGACAATAGTATCCTTATGTGATGTGAAAGAACAGCTGTCCAGTTTATATTTTCTTTTATATAATTTAGATTTTGAATAACATTTTCTTTTTTTAGAGAGAGCTAAAAGGCAACTTGAGGAGTTTTTCCTTTGCTCTTGTCCTCCCAAATCTGTCTTTTGAGCCATTTAGATCTGTTGACACATAATTTCCTCTGCCTTTACTTACCATTAATGCAGAGTCCCCTTCTTGGTTTTCATTGCTGGTAACTAGATTCTGTTGGTGAACTTTCTTTGCTGAATGAGTTCAGGCAAGTTGTTGTGACTTCCCACCTGGGTTTCTGTGCAGATCTGCAAAGAAACCAGGGATTGGCCATAATTCTTGGTTAGGTTTCAGAACCAAAGATGGCAATGGAATTGTGAAAGACACCATCTGTTTGAGTATAGAAATTACTTAGCTCTACTAGTAACAAGTGAAATCTGAAATGTTTTCCATTTGTGTTGGAAATGAAAGTGTTGGAAGCCTTCTGAGATTTGTGGAGGTGATGCTGAACTCAGGGACTCAGTCAAAAGCCTCTAGTGCTTCCCATCCTTTATTTCTCATCTGTTTGGTTAAGGGATTAGAAATGAGGTCCAGGTGGTTATGTTTTTTGCTTAGATTTTGAGGCATTGATACTTTGAGCTGTTGAGAACAGAAATAATTTTCTGAAGGATGACAGTTGAAGACAGACTAGACATTCCGCAGTCAGATCACAATATTCAAGCAGCTAGACATGAAGCAGCTACCTAAACACAGGACCAAAATTGGGTGAACGTTTAGGAACCAACTATCAACAAGATTGAGTTGGGAAGACAATTTGGACCAGGGGAAGAATAGTTAACTGTGGAATTCTGAGGCAAAGGCAAAATGCACTTTTGTGTGTTTCCTGTATAACCTTGTATGTGCACATCTGGTCCATATAAATTGACTTAAACAGAATAAAATGTATCTTGACAAGCAGAAAAAAAATTAATGTCCTCCTCACTGAGATGACAGCCAACACAGACATTTTTCTTGCCACCTCCCCTGGAAAAGTTCTAGGATGTTCTATTTTAATAGAACCCAAACCTTTATTATTCATCCTCTCTCTATTTCCTTCCACTACGAAGCATAAAGATTCCATTAGTAGGCTTATGAGTTCAGACATGAAGGAAAAGAGAGCTCTGCTCCTTTATATCAAAGTTATGTATCTTGGTATTAGTAATTTTTAGACTAAACTCCAAGAAATCTGCTAATGGGATTTTCCCAAGATTATATGGGCAATAAACACCTTAACAGAACCTAAAGAGTCTTCGCAAAAAATTAGGTGTTTGTACATAATGCTGTACTTTTAGAATAGGCCCTATTTATTGCCTCTCAGTGGATATTAAGCAGTATAAACTAGAAGTAGCATACACTGACACCTGGACACCACTGGACCCCAGAGAGCATAAAGCAGGACTTCCTGAGGAAGCTGAGTCCTTCTTTGCTGGATTATTGTCTGTGGTGTTATAGTAGGTTCCTCCTGCTTCTCATCTTAAGTCACTGACACAGAGGAGAGGAGAGTTGATACAGGAGTCAAATTCACATTGCTAATGCCCGCTGTACTGTCTTTGCTTTTAGTACTAAGCTCCACATTTAGTGAAATGTGTCTACAGCCAAGGACAGCCATAGGCTTCCTCTCGACTGCCAGATCAATTGATTTGCAGTCTGAGAGCATTTAGGCTCAGGGGATTGTGCTGTGATGGATTAGCAATTTGCCAAGGGTGTGGATGGGAAAGTGAGTTTCAGTAGCCCCTTAAAACTAATATCTAAAGTTAAAGGACAGAGCTCACAGTGCCACTCACGGGTCACAGACTCTGTTCCACTCCACTCGGCTCCACCTTGGCAAAAGTGTTCAGCCATACAGAGACTGAGCGGTGCATTGAGTCTCTGCTGTCTCCTGGAAGTATGCTGGGTAGAAAGTTAACAGCTATAGACCCTTCAAGAGCAAGTTCTTCACCTTCATGAATACAGACCTGGTTGCCTTCACAAAGAACCAGAAGGATCCCAGTGTCCTTGACGGCATGATGAAGAAACTGGACCTTAAGTCTGATGGGCAGATGGATTTGAAGAATTTCTTAATCTTATTGGTGGCATAGCCATAGCCTACCATGACTCCTTCATGATATCTGTCCATTTCCAGAAGTAAAACTGAGGAGCTCTTGGGCCTGGCCTCCAGACCACCCACCCCGTTTCCTTCCAGCCTTCCAATTATCTGTTCCTCACAGAGCAAACACCCCTTCTGGTAGGAATAAAGCAGTAGCATTGTTAGAAGTGCATGCACACACAAATAAAATAACTTTTAAAAAATAATAAAGGACAGGGGCACCTGGGTGGCTCAGTCGTTAGGCATCTGCCTTCAGCTTGGGTCATGATCCCAGGGTCCTGGGATTGAGCCCTGCATCGGGCTCCCTGCTCGGCAGGAAGCCTGCTTCTCCCTCTCCCACTCCCCCTGCCCGTGTTCCCTCTTTTGCTGTGTCTCTCTCTGTCAAATAAATAAATAAAATCTTAAAAAGAAAATAAAATAAAGGACAGTTGCAAAGCACTCCCCCTGAACCTTGAGAGTTTAGGACCTCTCTTTAATTAAGTTGCAGAACATTTCTTAGAAAGAAAAGAAAATGCAGAATTATAAATTTCTTAGCTATGATACTGAACAAAGTTTCAATCACTGATCTTTGACACTTTTATTCTATTCAGCATTTAAAGTGGTTTTTAAAAAAACATCCTTATCACTTGTGTTGTGGAGAGTCCAGTAAGTTTGCTCTCTATTTTAGAGGAAGCATTTTCTTTTGTTTAGCGAAACTTACTTCCTTTGAGTATCAAAGGGGTGCACACTCATTTCTAATGCAAGAATACTTGATAAATAAATCTGTCTTAGCCTTATCCTTTCTCTTCAGAATCAGAAATATATCACACTGCCTCTTGGCCTCACCAGACCAAAGCCTTGGCAGGGGTTAGGGCCACAGTGACAACTAGACTTGCTATATCAACAGAAGAAGTATGGGAGTGGCTCCTGGATCCTATTCCAGAATGGTATCTTTTAGCTCTCAGATCCTCATTCTCTACATTTTAGATTGTTGACCCAAATAATGGATCAGCAAACTATACCCTATGAGCTATATCCTGACCACTGCCTTTTTTTTTTTTTTTTGTATGGCCAAGACCTAAGAATGACTTCTACACTTTGATGGAGGGCACACTAAATTTGGATGCAAAGGAAGTTATATTTCTTGTTGGTCCATAAAGCCTAAAATATTTACCATCTGGCCCTTGATAGGAAAAAAATTGTAGACTCCTCATTTAAATGCATACAAAATTAAATAATAATACATTTAAGTAACTTTGAAACACACCTAATTACTGTTTTTATTCCCACATATGCTGGCTCGTGAGATACTCTGAATGTGAAAGTTTTGTTTTGTTTTTATAAATTAAGTCAAAGAATTTCACAATCAAAATCAGGCTGGATAATTAATTGGCAGAGTAGATCTAAGAACTGTACACACAAGAAAGTCATTTTGTATTGGATTATGTATGAGAGATTAATCCATCAATACAAATGACACAGTTCAGAAAATTTAAGATTCAGGCTGGGAGGGGCTGTTCTTGAAGTCCACTGAAGGGCTTTGAACTACTGGAATATATTGCACACTAGGGGGCAATCTTTCTAGCCCACTTTTCAAACATTAAAGTACACCCTGAATCCCTGGAAATTGCTAAAGTGTTGATTCTGATGTGGCAGGTCAGGGGCTCAGCCTGACATTCTGCATGTCTAGCAGGGGGTCTGAGGCTGCTGCTATGGGGTTCAGGAGTTGAGAAGAAAGACTCTGGTCCTTTCCATTGGCCTGCACCACTTTTCCCTTAAGCTGTGATGAAGCCTGACTACAGAGGTAGTGCTTTGACCTTGAGTCAAAATCATAAAACCCACAAACACCTGGACCAAGTTTCTGTTTTACTAAAACCTTTTATAGCTCTGGCATTCCATCAGTCAGAGGTTGGTATGGAAATTATAAAGAACAATTGCCTCAAACCGTGTATGTTTACCTCGCAGCCGAAGTGACAGTCTGATGGCTGTGCCTGTGAAATACAAATCCCATATATTAATTAGTACATGTAAACAGACAAGTGCTGATGGAGAAAAAAAGGCAATCCATAATAACCATAGATAACTCACGTATCATAAGGTAAGCTAATTGGTATTGGGGTTATACAAATGTTCAGCCCATCTGTGCCTTGTAAGTACTTCAGTACACCACCTTCCCATCATGGCATATTATGCAAAATCATAAAGCTTTGAGCTTTAATATTATTCTGGTTTCTGAATCATACATTATCAGTAATAAAAGTGCTTGTAAATAAACTAGCAGATCAAATTAACTTCTTTTTCTTGAGAATTGAGTCTTTTGGCATACTTGCTTCTGATACTACTTTTGCATGTTTAGATTTATTCATACAGAGGGTCTTCCTCTTTTTCTCCTCCCCCCTTTCTTTCCTCCTTCCTTTCTTGCTGTTTGCTTGATTCCTTCTACTTTTTCTCTTTTGTTTTCTTGGAAGGAGATTTTTGGAAGAGATTTCCTGGTATTTAAGGCAGAAAGACTTTGCTATATCTTATATTTATGTAATTCATGATGACAGAGGAAAAAAAATTCAGTCTTCTTCAGTCTTTTTTTTTTTTTTTAGATCCACAGTCACATAAAGAAATGATTTGTGGAACTGAGAAGAATATGTCTATAACGCAAACCAAGAAAAAAGAATTTGATGTTATTTAATGAAGCAGGTGGCACATCTTTTTCAAAATCCCATTTTAGCTGGGCAGTGATTTGCAATGAGAGCTGACATGTTCATTTTTGCCAGGCTAACAAACCCAAGGCCTATTGAAAGTCAGGGTAGGAAAAAAAAAAGAAAGAAAGAAAAGGAAAATCTTCTGTAATAGGCCTGAGTTTTTGTTGCAGAATTTTTGTTGCTTTCCCTTTAGAAAGTTAATTCTTTGCTCTATTTGTTACTACAGGCTTGTTAGTATAATAAGATCAACCAAACAGAAGCTTTGCAGTTACTTGTAAGAATCACCCCACGAACTAACGGTAAATGGTTATTAATGTGGGAGTGGAAAAGTTTGAGGCACTCTTCTTTCTGTAGTTATTCTGTATGGCTTTTTTTTTCGACCAAAAAATATAATAGGTTGGAGTAATCTGTGCTCAAGATTTCTGGGTTAAGCTGTAAAATATTTAGCTGTCATAAAATGATGAACATGTTTGGTCTATTAATTATAAGTGTCCCATCACATGGTCCCTCTACTTTGATTAAATCATGTGACTAATCAAGGTGAAACAGGAGATAACTGACCTTTAAAAGTAGTTTCACATTAAATCTATCTGGGCTATAATTCTTTCTCATTTTAACAGAACAGATTGCAGTACTTATGAATATTTTAGAGTTCTACTTAGACTTTTCTCCCTTTAGTGATAGAAAGAGCTATCCTGAGTTGAATTAATTTTTTTTCTTGGTAACAAGCATGGTCCATGCATCTAGGTAGAGGCAATTCACACAATAACTAATCCTACCTAATGCACCTGTAGGTAGGAACTGTTTAGAGCATTAGATGCATCAAGAGTGACTGAGTAATAAGGATTGTATCTGATTTGGGGCTGAGATGCTAAGACCCTTGTCTCATAGGACGGTTGCTTCGAATGGCACTTGAGGGCAAGTCTGATGGTGAAGTACTATTCTGATTTCTAGAAGAATTATGTAATTCTGGGGGGGGGAACCCTGCTTCATATCCATATTTTAGAAAAATCAAACAATACTCTAGACCCTTATTATGTTCTTTTATACTGCATTTTTAAAAATTAAATGCTAGAAAGTAACACAGGAGTGTTAGCTTCAGTTTACCTTGTAGAATGTCGCTGAAGCAAATAAACATGTGCTACCAAAATGAGCCAGTAAAGCAGTTCTAAAAGTATTCTTCTTGGGGGACAGTTATCATGGGGTTTGGATAGGTCAGCATGTTTTCTCTTAATTATTTATTTTATTTATCTTTGTGGCTCCTAAGAAGGAGGAACAGAAAACTCAGATGGACAAATGGATCTTTTCTCATGATAAATTCTAATTTGGTCTGGAGTGTAGGAGAGAAGGCTGCAGCAGAATATTGGTGCTTTTTTTTTTATGTTATGTTAATCACAATACATCACATCATTAGTTTTTGATGTAGTGTTCCATGATTCATTGTTTGCGTATAACACACAGTGCTCCATGCAGAACGTGCCCTCTTTAATACTCATCACCAGGCTAACCCATCCTCCCACCCCCCTCCCCTCTAGAACCCTCAGTTTATTTCTCAGAGTCCATAGTCTCTCATGGTTCATCTCGCCCTCCGATTTCACCCCCTTCATTTTTCCCTTCCTGCTATCTTCTTCTTTTTTTTTTTTAAACATATATTATTTGTTTCAGAGGTACAGGTCTGTGATTCATCAATCTTACACAATTCACAGCGCTCACCATAGCACATACCCTCCCCAATGTCTATCACCCAGCCACCCCATACCTCCCACCCCCCACCACTCCAGCAACCCTCAGTTTGTTTCCTGAGATTAAGAGTTCCTCAGATTTAAAGACATAGTCAAACCCAAATGGCAAAATGAGAAGATTAGGGTAAGAGGTGTACTCTAGTCAAGCCAGGCAAAACCAGTGTTGGGTTAGGTTAGAAATGGAGAAGCAGGCTACTCAGGAACATCCAGGTATACCTAGGTTGTCTGTTTTCCACTATCTATTTAAATAGACACCAAATTACAGTTATTGGTGGAGAAAGAGAAAGAGTTATACTTCAAAAGAGAAAGTGTAATTAAGAATTCATGTATTAGAATATGTGAGGCGTGTTACTTGGGTGGTGCCTATTTTGTTGGATCATCCTGACAGTCATTGGCATGAATTGCGAGGTACCTCATTTCAGAGCCATCCAGAGCCCAACCTACAAAGTGAAAGCAAATTCATGAGTTGCATCGTTTCATCATATGAAACCTGTTATATGAATTGACATTTCAAATGAAAGTCTCCTGTATCTGTGAATTTTATTTGATAATAACTGTTACTCTTTGTTTATATTTAATGACTTTCCTAGAAATTAATGTTTCTGTTCTCTATGGCTTATCAGAAACAAATAGCCTTTAAAAGGACAATTATGTTGCAGATAGAAAATGTGTACGTAAGATTCGTTTAGGATGGTTGGACTGATAGTTCTAGGACGTGTTTATTGAAACATTTTGGTCATGGATTCATGTGCTCAGGAGCACATTCACATGGACCTGAGCTTGCAGAGCAATGGTTTCATATGAAAGCTAGAGTGCAAAGTGAAGATGAGCGCTCCAAGTATAGCGAGGATCCTTGCCTTCCCTTTCATTTTATCATCACATGTTCTGTCTGAAGAGTCACCACCTGATACTCTGTTAATGGGTGAAAATAGTAACATTTTGCAAAGATTGTTTCCTACGCTCTATAGCTGTTTCTGGAATTTAGCCCTGTCTTTAACATAATCCTATATTCTTCAAAGATCTGACTTACCTTATGCTCCTCTGTTTTCCTCGTGTTATCTCAACCTATTTATTTGATGATGCTGAATTATATTTTTGTGCATCCAAGATCACTTTCACATGACAGATCACTCTCACATTGGAATATAACTGCTCCTAAGTTCACGAACAAAAGAAATTCTTTATAGCAGACATAATTGACTCAAGTGGAATTTTACCATTACTGCCATCTATTCCCTTCTGTGCAGTGAGTTTTCTCACTAAAATTTTTAAAAAATTTTCTGTTTTGATGATTTTTAAAGATTTTACCTTCTGAATACGAATCCTTGTAGACTTCTGGAATTTTGGCAGGTGAGATTCATAGGTAGATATTTTGAACCGAATTCAAAGCTTTGGGAAATGACCTGACCCTGGAATTGCAGCATAGGCAAAGTGGTGCCATGTTGGGTCCTCAGTGGGTTGTTGGTGATCACAGCGAAGTTTTCACTGGAATCTATTGTTTATTAAGACACTAACACTGATCACATAGAAAATTCGCCTAGGAAAATGAATTCACCTGTAGGACATAGAATCCAACCCCTCAGGTCTTTCAGTAATTTAAATTGGGGTGACTGTCAAGGAAATGAAGTGGACATCATCTTCACTGAAGAGCCATATTTTACCATCGTATTACATAGCATATTACAACTTCTAATACTGTGTTAAGTGTTCTTTATCTAATTATGTTTTTGAATTGAAAGATGGCATACCATTCACTGTTTAATATCTACACAAATACCGAAAAGAATAGGTGGCTCAACACCCAGATTTTCACTTCTTCGGCATTTCATTTGAAATATGATGCTCATTATTAGCTATTCATACTGTGACATGTCACATTTTCTTCCAAAGACAGTCTTTTCTTTTCCTTCCACTCCTGTGCACAGTGTTGTTAGTTGATGAAACAGTGTTTAAGGGAGTCCATTTTTAAGTCCATTACTTCCATAGCTTTATCCTTACGGAGCTCATAAATTAAGTTTTCTACTGGTTTGCATTCTTCTTTAGGTTGACCTCCACACACGTGAAGGAGAATCACTCAATCCTGTGACTCTGTGAACAAGGTTCTTCCTGACTCACCTGATGCTCTGAATTATAGCAACAACTCCATTAGAATAGCATCACCAGTATTTAAGATGCTATTAAACTGCAGGCACTTTGTCAATTGCATCTGAAGATAGCTTCTAACTACCGAACTAAGAGTGAAGTGTATAAACAGTATTAAACAACCAAACCCTGCCATGTCAGAAAAGAAATAGTTGTTTGAAAAACAGTTCACATGCAAAAAATGTCCAATATAATGTGAACCGGTTTAAAAACAGGCTCTAAACTAGTTGAAAATATAAGCTATGATACAAATGCATATGAAATGTTTCTCTAGACTATTCTCAAGGAAGAAAAATGAAAGGATAATTATAAACAGGTAATGAAGTGGATAGGTTGTGATCAATGAATTTGCTTATCCTGATGAAAAAATACAACTTCAATCTTCATGTTTGGGTAGGAAAGCTCCCCCCCCCCCCCGCAGTGAAGCACCTAACGTCTTACATTTGCATTAGGATTTATGGCAAATTTATTTGTTCACCAGTTATTCTGAGAATAATGGGTCCTTTTTTTAATGGCCTGTTTTTTAATATCTCCAGTTCTTTGCCACATCAAGAATCATTGCAATGGTGCTCACCAGCCATGTCTTTCTTGTTACCTAGTGTTCCCTGTTACATGAGCAATTGTTCTGCATGTAACCATGCAATGCCAGACATGGCTGTCAGATGAATTCTGGTAAAACTCAATATTGCAATGATTTTTGTTTTTTGACCAGCATCTGAAATCTTTTCTTGTGTTTGGCAAAACTAAAGTTACATAAATTATGGTAGGAAGCAGAATTCTACCTCCCATTCCTACCAGAGAAACAAAAAGGCTAGATGCCTACTTTTCTTGACTTCTGGCATCTAGAGCTCAAACAGGTGCTCCCGCCTGGAATTTAAATGAGGAATGAGAACATAAAAAATAGGGATAGTCTAGAGGAGCAGTTCTCAGAGCATTGTTCAGGAACTTCTGTGGGTCCCTGGAACCCTATCAGGGGGTTCACAATATCAAAACTAATTTCATAAAAACATTAGCACATTATTTGCCTTTTTCCCACTGATTTTATCATGAGCATACAGTGGAATTTTCTAGAGGTCACATGACATGTGATATTGCAACAGACTGCTGCAGAAGCTAGGAGAATCCAGCTATTTTTAATGGAGTTAGACATGGAAGAGATTTTTTAAAAATGTAAAATAGTATTATTTTCACTAAATTTGTTTATTTTAGAAAATACAGTTATTAAAAATATTTGTGCTAGGGGCCCTGGGTGGCTTTTCAGTTGGTTGAGTGTCCAACTCTTGATTTTGGCTCAGGTCATGATCTCACGGTTGTGGGATCAAGCTCTGTGTTGGGTTCTGCACTCAGCATGGAGTCTGCTTGTCCTTCTCCTTCTGCTCCTTCCTCTGCTCTCTCTCTTTCTCTTTCTCTCTCTCTTTCAAATAAATAAATGAATAAAAATTTTTTAAAAATTTGTGCTAGCATGTAATGTGTTTATTTTAAAAGAAAGAATACATAAATATTTTAAATTGCTTTAATTTCTAATGCATTAAATATTAATATAGATCATATAAACAAAAACTCTTTGGAGTCCTCAGAAAAATTTAAGAATATAATGGGGTTTTGTGACAACATTTTGAGTACCACTGTTGTACAATTCCCAGATCTGTCATATCAGCATCATCTGGGCATTTGTAAGAAATGCAAAGGCTAGGACTCTCTCTGAGGTGTATGAATCAGAAATTCTGGGGGTGGGGCCTAGCAATCTGTTTTAACAAGCCTTGCAGGTGATTTTGATACATGCTCATATTTGAGAACCAGTGGTTTAGAGCAAAATTTTCACCTTAACCTTGGCTTAGAATTGCCTGAAGGATTTGTGAAATTGCAAAGTCAAGTTTAGCACCCCCACCCCCTACCCCAGATTGTGATTTGGTAGTCTGGGATGGGAGATCAAGAATTTGCATATCTAACAAGATTTAAGGTGATGTTAACACTACTAGTGTGGAGGACCCTGTTTTGAGTGGCTCTGTCCTACGTCTTTTTGGTGGTGGTATTGGTGATAATGCCCATTGTCCCAGCTATCCAGTGTCTAGTAGATATTCTAATCTCTTCTGCTGGCATGACTTTGGCTATAGTTTTGTCACCATAAATTCTCTTGGCTTGTATTTTATTTTTTTAAATTCAGTTTTCTAATCTCAGCCATTAGATATACACACAGTTTTTAAAAAGTCAGAGTCAACAAAACTTATGAAAAGCAGTAGTCTCTTGTTCTTGCCCTGCTCAGGTTTCCTACTTTCCAGAAACATCCACCTGCAATTCTTTTAGCTTTTTGGTATTTATCTCCACATCTCTCCAATAAAATACTTATTTTGCCAGTTCTTCATTTGAGAGTTTTAGGCATATCAGCTTCCCATTATGGCAGATGAAAACTTCACTCTTTTTCACTGCCCTGGCCCATACCACAAATGAGTACACTTTTTCCCCCATTTTCCAAATACAGTTATATCATAATTTTGCTTAGATTAATAGTCTTTATGTTTTTATGACTATGTAAATGTTATTCAGCTGAGCTAAGCTGTTTGCAATGATCACTTTTCCTTTCTGGCCCAGCTCTTTCCCTTTGTTAATAATAACTGCCTAATTTTATTTGCTTACTTTTGTGAGTACTTAGTCCTCATCTCTTTCTCCATTGGGTGAAATTCATTTCAATATTTCAGGTACTTTTATCATTTTATTTTCTTAGTCATCTTTGGGATTTTTTTAATATCTTTTTTTATTGTTATGTTAATCACCATACATTACATCGTTAGTTTTTGATGTAGTGTTCCATGATTCATTGTTTGTGCATAACACCCAGTGCTCCATGCAGAACGTGCCCTCTTTAATACCCATCACCAGGCTACCCCATCCTCCCACGCCCCTCCCCTCTAGAACCCTCAGTTTGTTTTTGAGTCCATCGTCTCTCATGGTTCATCTCCCCCTCTGATTCTCCCCCTTCATTCTTCCCCTCCTGCTGTCTTCTTTTTTCTTTTCTTAACATATATTGCATTATTTGTTTCAGAGGTACAGATCTGTGATTCAACAGTCTTGCACAATTCACAGCACTCACCATAGCTCATACCATCCCCAGTGTCTATCACCCAGCCACCCCATCCCTCCCAACACCCCCCCACTCCAGCAACCCTCAGTTTGTTTCCTGAGATTAAGAATTCCTCATATCAGTGAGGTCATATGATACATGGCTTTCTCTGATTGACTTATTTTGCTCAGCATAACTCCCTCCAGTTCCATCCACGTCATTGCAAATGGCAAGATCTCATTCCTTTTGATGGCTGCATAATATTCCATTGTATATATATACCACTTCTTCTTTATCCATTCATCTGTTGATGGACATCTTGGCTCTTTCTACAGTGTGGCTATTGTGGACATTGCTGCTGTAAACATTGGGGTGCACGTACCCCTTTGGATCCCTACGCTTGTATCTTTGGGGTAAATACCCAGTAGTGCAATTGCTGGGTCATAGGGTAGCTCTATTTTCAACTTTTTGAGGAACCTCCATACTGTTTTCCAGAGTGGCTGCACCAGCTTGCATTCCCACCAACAGTGTAGGAGGGTTCCCCCTTTCTCTGCATCCCCGCCAACATCTGTCATTTCCTGACTTGTTAATTTTAGTCATTCTGACTGGTGTGAGGTGGTATCTCATTGAGGTTTTGATTTGGATTTCCCTGATGCCGAGCAATGTTGAGCACTTTTTCATGTGTCTGTTGGCCATTTGAATGTCTTCTTTGGAAAAATGTCTGTTCATGTCTTCTGCCCATTTCTTGATTGGATTCTTTGTTCTTTGGGTGTTGAGTTTGATAAGTTCTTTATAGATTTGGATACTAGCCCTTTATCTGATATGTCATTTGCAAATCTCTTCTCCCATTCTGTCAGTTGTCCTTTGGTTTTGTTAACTGTTTCTTTTGCTGTGCAAAAGCTTTTTATCTTGATGAAGTCCCAATAGTTCATTTTCCCCTTGCTTCCCTTGCCTTTGGTGATGTGTCTAGGAAGAAGTTGCTGAGGCTGAGGTCGAAGAGGTTGCTGCCTGTGTTCTCCTTTAGGATTTTGATGGACTCCTGTCTCACACTGAGGTCTTTCAACCATTTGGAGTCTATTTTTGTGTGTGGTGTAAGGAAATGGTCCAGTTTCCGTCTTCTGCATGTGGCTGTCCAATTTTCCCAACAGCATTTGTTGAAGAGATTGTCTTTTTTCCATTGGACATTCTTTCCTGCTTTGTCAAGGATTAGTTGACCATAGAGTTGAGGGTCCATTTCTGGGCTCTCTATTCTGTTCCATTGATCTATGTGTCTGTTTTTGTGCCAGTACCACACTGTCTTGATGATGACAGCTTTGTAATAGAGCTTGAAGTCTGGAATTGTGATGTCACCAGCTTAGCTTTTCTTTTTCAACATTCCTCTGGCTATTTGGGGTCTTTTCTGGTCCATACAAATTTTAGGATTCTTTGTTCCATTTCTTTGAAAAAAGTGGATGGTATTTTGATGGGGATTGCATTGAATGTGTAGATTGTTCTAGGTAGCATTGACATCTTCACAATATTTGTTCTTCCAATCCATGAGCATGGAACGTTTTTCCATTTCTTTGTGTCTTCCTCAGTTTCTTTCATGAGTATTTTATAGTTTTCTGAGTACAGATCCTTTGTCTCTTTGGTTAGATTTAGTCCTAGGTATCTTATGGTTTTGGGTGCAATTGTAAATGGGATCGACTCCTTAATTTCTCTTTCTTCTGTCTTGTTGGTGTATAGGAATGCCACTGATTTCTGTGCATTGATTTTGTATCCTGCCACTTTACTGAATTCCTGTATGAGTTCTAGCAGTTTTGGGGTGGAGTCTTTTGGGTTTTCCACATAAAGTATATCATCTGCAAAGAGTGAGAGTTTGACTTCTTCTTTGCTGATTCAGATGCCTTTTATTTCTTTTTGTTGTCTGATTGCTGTGGCTAGGACTTCTAATACTATGTTGAATAGCGGTGGTGATAGTGGACATCCTGACCTTAGGGGGAAAGCTCTCAGTTTTTCCCCATTGAGAATGATATTCGCTGTAGGTTTTTCATAGATGGCTTTTATGATATTGAGGTATGTACCCCCTATCCCTATACTCTGAAGAGTTTTGATCAAGAAAGGATGCTGTACTTTGTCAAATGCTTTTTCTGCATCTATTGAGAGGATCATATGATTCTTGTTCCCACTTGGTCGTGAAGAATAATCCTTTTAATGTACTGTTGTATCTTATTGGCTAGTATTTTGGTGAGAATTTTTGCATCCATGTTCATCAAGGATATTGGTCTGTAATTCTCCTTTTTGATGGGATCTTTGTCTGGTTTTGGGATCAAGGTAATGCTGGCCTCATAAAACGAGTTTGGAAGTTTTCCTTCCATTTCCATTTTTTGGAACAGTTTCAGAAGAATAGGTATTAATTCTTCTTGAAATGTTTGGTAGAATTCCCCTGGGAAGCCATCTGGCCCTGGCCTCTTGTTTGTTGGGAGATTTCTGATGACTGTTTCAATTTCCTTAGTGGCTATAGGTCTGTTCAGATTTTCTATTTCATCCTGGTTCAGTTTTGGTAGTTGATACATCTCTAGGAATGCATCCATTTCTTCTATGTTATCTAATTTGCTGGCATAGAGTTGCTCATAATATGTTCTTATAATTGTTTGTATTTCTTTGGTGTTCGTTGTGATCTCTCCTCTTTCAGTTGTGATTTTATTTATTTGGGTCATTCCTCTTTTCTTTTTGATAAGTCTGGCCAGGGGTTTATCAATCTTTTTAATTCTTTCAAAGAACCAGCTCCTACTTTTGTTGATCTGTTCTACTGTTCTTTTGGTTACTATTTCATTGATTTCTGCTCTGATCTTTATTATTTCTCTTCTCCTGCTGGGTTTTATTTGCTGTTCTTTCTCCAGCCCCTTTAGGTGTAGGGTTAGGTTGTGTACTTGAGACCTTTCTTGTTTCTTGAGAAAGGCTTGTATTGCTATATACTTTCCTCTTAGGACTGCCTTTGCTGCATCCCAAAGAGTTTGAATAGTTGTGTTTTCATTTTCATTGGTTTCCATGAATTTTTAAAATTCTTTTTTAATTTCCTGGTTGACCCATTCATTCTTTAGTAGGATGCTCCTTAGCCACCATTATTTGAGTTCTTTCCGACTTTCCTCTTGTGACTGAATTCTAGTTTCAAAGCACTGTCGTCTGAGAATAGGCAGGGAATGATCCTAATCTTTTGGTACTGGTTGAGACCTGATTTATGACCTAGGATGTGATCTATTCTGGAGAATGTTCCATGGGCACTAGAGAAGAATGTGTATTCTGTTGCTTTGGGATGGAATGTTCTGAATATGTCTGTGAAGTCCATTTGGTCCATTGTGTCATTTAAAGTCTTTATTTCCTTGTTGATCTTGTGCTTAGATGATCTGTACATTTCAGTGAGGGGGGTGTTAAAGTCCCCCAGTATTATTGTATTGTTGTCGATGTGTTTCTTTGCTTTTGTTATTAATTGGCTTATATAATTGGCTGCTCCCATGTTAGGGGCATAGATATTTACAATTGTTAGATCTTCTTTTTTTTTTTTTAAAGATTTTATTTATTTATTTGAGAGAGAGAGAATGAGAGAGAGCACATGAGAGGGGTTAGGGTCAGAGGGAGAAGCAGACTCCCTGCTGAGCAGGGAGCCCGATGTGGGACTCGATCCAGGGACTCCAGGATCATGACCTGAGCCGAAGGCAGTCGCTTAACCAACTGAGCCACCTAGGCGCCCTTACAATTGTTAGATCTTCTTGTTGGATAGACCCTTTAAGTAGGATATAGTGTCCTTCCTCATCTCTTATTACAGTCTTTGGTTTAAAATCTAATTTGTCTGATATAAGGATTGCCACCCCAGCTTTCTTTTGATGTCCATTAGCATGGTAAATGGTTTTCCACCCCCTCACTTTGAATCTGGGGGTGTCTTTGGGTCTAAAATGAGTCTCCTGCAGACAGCATATTGATCGGTCTTGTTTTTTATCCAATCTTATAGCCTGTGTCTTTTGATTGGGGTACTTAGCCCATTTACATTCAGGGTAAGTATTGAAAGATAGGAATTTAGTGCCATTGTATTGCCTGTAAGGTGACTGTTACTGTATATTGTCTGTGTTCCTTTCTGGTCTATGTTGCTTTTAGGCTCTCTCTTTGCTTAGAGGACCCCTTTCAATATTTCTTGTAGGGCTGGTTTGTGTTTACAAATTCCTTTAGTTTTTGTTTGTCCTGGAAGCTTTTTCTCTCTCCTTCTATTTTCAATGACAGCCTAGCTGGATATAGTATTCTTGGCTGCATATTTTTCTCATTTCGTGCTCTGAATATATCATGCCAGTCCTTTCTGACCTGCCAGGTCTCTGTGGATAGGTCTGTTGCCAATCTAATGTTTCTACCATTGTAGGTTACAGATGTCTTCTCCCGAGCTGCTTTCAGGATTTTCTCTTTGTCTCTGACACTCATAAGTTTTACTATTAGATGTTGGGGTGTTGACCTATTTTTATTGATTTTGAGAGGGGTTCTCTGTGCTTCCTGGATTTTGATGACTGTTTCCTTCCCCAAATTAGTGAAGTTCTCTCCTGTAATTTGCTCCAATATACCTTCTGCCCCTCTCCCTTTCTTCTTCTTCTTCTGGGATCCCAATTATTCTGATGTTGTTTTGTCTTATCGCTTATCTCTCGAATTCTGCCCTCGTGATCCAGTAGTTGTTTATCTCTCTTTTTCTCAGCTTCTTTATTTTCCATCATTTGGTCTTCTATATCACTGATTCTCTCTTCTGCCTTATTTATCCTAGCAGTTAGTGCCCCCATTTTTGATTGCACCTCATTAATAGCCTTTTTGATTTCTACTTGGTTAAATTTTAGTTCTTTTATTTCTCCAGAAAGGATTTCTCTAATAACTTCCATGCTTTTTTTCAAGCCAAGCTAGTATCTTTAAAGTGATGATTCTGATCTCTAGATCCGACATTGTACTAATGTCCATATTGAGTAGGTCCCTGGCAGTCAGTACTACCTCTTCTTCTTTTTATTGAGGTGATTTTTTCCATCTTGTCATTTTGTCCAGAGGAAAATAGATGAATGAGAGAACAAAATGCTAACAGGGTAGCAACGTCCCCAGAAAATGTACTCTAAACAAGTCAGAAAAGACCTGAAGCCGGGGGAAAAGAAAGGGAAAGAAAGAAAAAAGAAAAAGAAAAAAAAAGAAAAAGAAAAAGATAAAAACAAACAAAAACAGAACAAAACAAACCAGAATATGATCAAATATGATCAGGCTGGTGCATAGATCAGTGCCACACACTAGATTTTGGGTGTATTTTGGTCTGTTAGAAGAAAGTGCCTCCCAAAATTTTAAAGAAAGAAAAACTTATATATGTACAAAAATAAGGGTTGATATGATGAAGGGATGGAATATGACTGTAAAGATGAAAATTATAAAAAATTTTATAAAAGGAATTGATAAGTTTGAAAAAACAAAGAAGAGGATTAAAAAAAGAATAAAAAGAGAATGTGATCAGGCAGGAGACTAGAACAAAGCCATACACTAGAGATTTAGGGTATATTTTGATCTGTTAGAAGAAACTGTATCTCAAAATTTTAAAGAGAGAACATCTTATATATATATGCCAAAAATAAGGGTAACTACTATGAAGGGATAGAATATGACTCTAAAAATGAAAAATAAAATTTTTTTTTTAAAAAAGGGATTGATAAGATGTTGGTTGAAAAACGGAAAAAGAAAAATTAAAAAAAAAAAAGACAGTTAAAAATTAACTTTGAAAGACTAAAGAATCATGGTAAAAAAGCCATGGATTCTCTGTGCATTATTCCCCTAGCACTGGAGTTCTGCCGTTCTCACTGATCAGTAAACTTGGTCTTGGTTGGCTGTTCTTGCTGGTCTTCTGGGGAAGGGCCTGTTGCCGTGATTCCCAAATGTCTTTGCTGGAGGCAGAATTGCCCCGCCCTTGCCGGATCTGGGCTAAGTAATCTGCTCAGGTTTGCTCTCCATAGCTTTTGTTCCCTGCAAGCTTTCCATTCAGCTTTGGAGGCCGAGAGTGAAAATGGTGGCCTCCGAATCTCCGTCCCGGAGGAGCCAAGAACTCGGGGACCTGCTCCTCAGTGAGCTCCAGAGAAAAGCAGTCAGTCACTCCCGCCTCCCCGGTCTCCGGCCGCACTCCGTGCTCACCCAGCCTGTGACTGAGCATTTCTATCTCTGGCACCCGACTCCGTGTGGAGTCTCCAAACCCAGCAGATCCCTGCAGCGCCGCTCCTCCCAGGGGAGAGAGGGGAGTCTCTCTGGATCTGCTGCTTGTTGGGTCCCTGCTGGAGGAGCAGTGGCCTGACTGTGCCGCTGATCACAGTTTATGTCAACCCTGAGCTGAGAGCCCATGCCTCGGCTTCATCTCTGCAGCTGGCTTCCCTGCTCCGATACCTGGGAGCTCTGCCACACTCAGGCACCCCCAGTCTTTCTGTGACCCCGAGGGTCCTGAGACCACACTGTCCCGGAGGGTTCCACCCCCCGCTTAGCCACTGGAGTGATGTCCCTCAGCGGAGCCGACTTCTCAAAGTTCCGATTTTGTTCTCTGCGGCTCTATCACTTGCCAGAAGTGGCTGTCGGAGGACCCCTCCCCCGCCGTCTATCCTCCCGAATATCACTTTGGATTCACTTCTCTGCATGTCCTACCTTCCAGAAAGTGGTCGCTTTTCTGTTCACAGAGTTGTTGCTATTCTTTTCTTTGATCTCCTGTTGAGTTTGTAGGTGTTCAGAATGGTTTGATCCCTATCCAGCTGAATTCCTGAGACCAGACAAAATCCAGGTCTCCTACTCCTCTGCCATCTTGGTCTGCCCTTTTTGATTGGAATATTATCTAAATATATTTTATTGGAATATGGGAGCATTCAACCTAGAATGATTGCTTTCTGTATGGATGCACTTTCTCTTTTTTGAGTTATCTTTGATATTGCTGGAATCCTCCAGTTATTTCCTAATAAGCCATGTATGGGATGGCAATTTCTTGAGACGTTTTGATTTTCTGAAAATTTCTGTAGATTACCTGCCCATGTGTGGTAGTTTGGTTCAGTTGGAAATAATTCTTATTAAGAATTTTGAAGTTATTTATCCATTCTTTTCCCAGGTTTTAGTGTTGAGCCAATTCTGATTTCCATTTTTCCTTTGTAACCATTTTGGTTTTGAAGTGTTCCTCATGTATATTTTTGATGTTGTTTCTCTCTTAAATTTTCTCTAATCGTTCTTTCTAGAACTGCTATTAATTGAATGTTGGGCCTTCTGGTATATTTCTCTAATTTTATCTTTTCTCTATTTTTCATCTCTGACATTTTCCCTTTGTTGTGGATATACCTCAAGTATATATTCCAACTCTTTAGTTGAATGTTTAATTTTTGTTCAATTCTGAATTAATAGATCATATTTTTATTTGAAGATTATTTCTCTCTGTAAAGTCTTTATTTTACCAATGTAGCTTGCCTGCCTGCCTGCTTGCCTTCCTTCCTTCCTTCCTTCCTTTCTTCCTTCCTCTTTGTGTTTTCTTTTATGTTCAAATTTTTCTCAAATGTGTAATCAATTTGTCTCTTTGTAGTTAAGAGTGGCTAATATGTTATCCATGATGAAAGATCTTTGGACTTCTTCTTTAAAAAAATTTGTTTTAATTTAAATTCAATTTAGTTAACACATAGTGTATTATTAGTTTCAGGGGTAGAATTTAGTGACTCATCAGTTTTATATAACACCCAGTGCTCATTACATCATGTGCCTTCTTTAATGCCTATCACCCAGTTACCCCCATCCCCCCATCCTCCTTCCCTCTAGCACCCTTCAGTTTGTTTCCCATAGTTAAGAGTCTTTTATGGTTTGTCTCCCTCTGTTCTTATTTTTCCTTTCCTTCTCCTATGTTCATCTGTTTCATTTCTTAATGTCCACATATGAGTGAAATCATATGGTGTTTGTCTTTCTCTATTTTACTTAGCATAATACACTCTAATTCCATCCATGTCATTGCAAATGGCAAGATTTCATTCCTTTTGATGGCTGAGTAATATTCCATTACACACACACACACACACACCCCACATCTTCTTTATTCATTTATCTGTCGATGGACATCTGGGCTCGTTCCATATTTTCGCTATTGTAGAAATTGCTGCTATAAACATTGGGGAGCACATGCCCCTTCAAATCACTATTTTTGTATCCTTTTAGTGTACCTAATAGTGTAATTACTGTGTCGTAGGGTAGTTCTATTTTTCACTTTTTGAGGAACCTCCACACTGTTTTCCAGAATGGGTGTATCAGTTCCCACCAACAGTGGAAGAGGATTCCCCTTTTTCCGCATCCTCACCAACATCTGTCGTTGCCTGACTTGTTAACTTTAGCCATTCTGACTGGTATGAGGTGGTATCTCATTATGGTTTTGATTTGTATTTCCCTGATGCCAAATGATGTCGAGCATTTATTCATTTGTCTGTTGGCCATTTGTATGTCTTCTTTGGAGAAATGTCTGTCTGTGTCTTCTGCCCATTTCTTGACTGGATTCTTTGTTTTTTGGGTGTTGAGTTTGGTAAGTTCTTTATAGATTTTGGATACTAGCCTTTATCTGATATGTCATTTGCAAATACCTTCTCCCATTCTGTAGATTGCCTTTTAGTTTCATTGATTGTTTCCTTTGCTGTGCATAAGCTTTTATCCTGATGAAGTCCCAATAATTCATTTTTGCTTTTGTTTCCCTGGCCTTTGTAGACATGTCTAACAAGAAGTTTTTGGGGACAATGTGAAAGAGGTTGCTGCCTATATTCTCCTCTAGGATTTTGATGGATTCCTGTCTCACATTTAGGTCTTTTATCATTTTGAGTTTATTTTTGTGTATGGTGTAAGAACATGGTCCAGTTTCATTCTTCTGCATGTGGTTGTCCAATTTTCCCAACACCATTTGTTGAAGAGACTGTCTTTTTTCCATTGGATATTCCTTCTTGCTTTGTCGAGGATTAGTTGACCATAGAGTTGAGGGTCCTATTCCAGGTTCTCTATTCTGTTCCATTGATCTATGTGTCTGTTTTTGTGCCAGTACCATACTGTCTTGATAATTGTAGCTTGTAATACAGCTTAAAGTCAGGAATTGTGATGCCTTGAGCTTTGGTTTTCTTTTTCAACATTCCTTTGGCTATTCAGGGTCTTTTGTGCTTCCATACAAATTTTAGGATTATTCGTTCCAGCTCTGAAAAATATTGGTGGTATTTTGATAGGGATTGCATTGAATGTATAGATTTCTTTGGGTAGCATAGATATTTTAACAATATTTATTCTTCCAATCCATGAGCATGGAATGTTTTTCTATTTCTTTGTGTCTTTCTCAATTTCTTTCATGAGTGTTTTCAGGGTACAGGTCTTTTACCTCTTTGGTTAGATTTATTCCTAGGTATGTTACACTTTTTGGTGTAATTGTAAATGACATCAAATCCTTGATTTCTCTTTCTACTGTTTCATTGTTAGTGTATAGAAATGCAACTGATTTCTGTGCATTGATTTTATACCTGTGACTTTGCTAAATTCCTGAATTAGTTCTAACAATTTTTTTGTGGATTCTTTTAGGTTTTCTACATAGAGTATCATGTTGTTTGTGAAGAGTGAAAGTTTGACTTCTTTGTTGCCAATTTATTTCTTTTTGTTATCTGCTTGCTGAGGCTAGGACTTTCAGTACTATGTTGAAAAACAGGAATGAGAGTGGATGTCCCTGTTGTGTTCCTGACCTTATGGGAAAAGCTCTGTTTTTCTCCATTGAGGATGATATTTGCTGTAGTTGTTCATATATGACTTTTATGATGTTGAGGTACCTTCCCTCTATTCCTACATGGTGGAGGGTTTTTATCAAGAAAGAATGTTATATTTTGTCACATGCATTTTCTGTATCTATTGAGAGGATCATATGGTTCTTATCCTTTATTTTATTAATGTGGTGTATCACACTGATTTGTGGATGTTGAACCACCTCTGCAGCCCAGGAATAAATCCCACTTGATCATGGTGAATAATCCTTTTAAGGTACTGTTTGATTCTATTGGCTAATATCTTGGTGAGAATTTTTGCATCCATGTTCATCAGGGATATTGGTCTATAATTCTCCTTTTTGGTGGGGTCTTTGGTTTTGGGACCAAGGTAATGCTGGCCTCATAGAAAGAGTTTGGAAGTTTTCCTTCCATTTCTATTTTTTGAAACAGCTTCAGAAGAATAGGTATTAATTTTTCATTAAATGTTTGGTAGAATTCCTCTGGGAAGCCATCCAGCCCGCAATTCTTGTTTGTTGGGAGATTTTTGATTACTGCTTCAATTTTTTTGTTGGTTATGGGTATGTTCAGGTTTTCTATTTCTTCCTGTTTCAATTTTGGTGGTTTATATGTTTCTAGGAATGCATCCATTTCTTCCAGATTGCCTAATTTGTTGGCATATTGTTGTTCATAGTATTCTCTTATAATTGTATTTCTTCAGTGTTGGTTGTGATCTGTCCTCTTTCATTCATGATTTTATTTGGGTCCTTTCTCTTTTCTTTTGGATAAGTCTGGCCAGGAGTTTATCAATCTTACTAATTCTTTCAAAGAACCAGCTCCTAGTTTCATTGATCTGTTCTACTGTTCTTTTGGTTTCTATTTCGTCTGATCTTTATTATTTCTCTTCTGCTGGATTTAGGTTTTATTTGCTGTTCTTTTTCCAGTTCCTTTAGGTGTAAGGTTAGGTTATGTATTTGAGATT
Source organism: Mirounga angustirostris (assembly GCF_029215605.1). Taxonomy (NCBI): domain Eukaryota; kingdom Metazoa; phylum Chordata; class Mammalia; order Carnivora; family Phocidae; genus Mirounga; species Mirounga angustirostris. Next base: position 135,808,841 of record NW_026991709.1, on the reverse strand, counting down.
TTCTTCTTGAAGAAGGCCTGTATTGCTATATATTTCCCTCTTAGGCCCACCTTTTCTGCATCCCAATGGTTTTGAACGGTCATGTTTTCATTTTCGTTTGCTTCCGTGTATTCTTTAAATTTTCCTTTAATTTCCTGGTTGATCCATTCATTCTTTAGTAGGATGTTCTTTAAACTCCATGTATTTGTGGTGTTTCCACATTTCTTCTTGTGGTTGATTTCAAGTTTCATAGTATTGTGGTCTGAAAATATGCATGGTATGATCTCAATCTTTTTGTACCAGTTGAGACCTAATTTGTGACCCAGTATGTCATCTATTCTGGAGAATGTTCCATGTGCACTTGAGAAGAATGTGTATTCTGTTGCTTTAGGATGAAACCATGCTAATCTCTGTATCATTCCAATTTTAGTATATGTGCTGCCAAAGCCAGCACCAAATCTTTGAGCCTCTGCTGCTATGAGCCAAAGCACTTAGCTACATGGAGTGACAGGGCATCTTAGGTTCAAATTCTTAGCTCTGCTTTCATCTTTACCCCCTCTTCTGGTGATAGTCGTTTTATCAACTCCTTAACCATTTGGAGATTCTGTAATATGAGCTATATTGCTTCCTGCTCTCCCCTTCTGCTGGTTTAGTATTCTGTTTTATCAAGTCTGTTAAGCTTGTTACCAATTTACCCATCTGAAATTAGGCTTCCCTAATATGGTTGCTATCATTTATTCCCATCATTTTCTTAGGCCTTATAGGTTTTTGCTGTGTGTGTATGTACTTTCCTGTAATTTTAGAAATGTTTTAGGTGGTATTATAGTTAAATGAATGTATGCATATATACATATTCAATCTATTATCTTTAACTGAAGGATTTGCTGTGTACGTTGAGTCTCATTATCAGTTCTTTCCTGATTCTGTGAGTCAACCAATTCCCAACTAGTTAAATTTTTTTTTTATCTGCTTAAGGCCACTTAAGCTGGTTTTTGTTGTTGCCAAACAAGAACTTTGACTGATACACAAATTCCTACATTTTTACACCTACCAAAAAGGTCATATTATTTTATGATCATTATAATTTCACTATTTCCAGAGTTTAAATTCCAAAACTGTAATACATAGAATTTACATGTCACTTAGTATAATGTGTATGTGTGTGTGTGTACATAATTACATTTCTCTGTTTATTGAGATTTAAGTGTAAGTGTTGTTCCAAATACAAAAGGAATATTATCTCATTTCCTTTTTCTTCTATCAACACAATGATGGTCAAACAAATTAGCAATAGAAAGTTTTGATATCTGTAATCAAGATTAAAATTTTTAAACCAAAAATAATCATTTCCATGAAAATAATAAAACAGCAAACTACACATACTAATTATTGACTTCATTTAATAATTTACTTATTAGCATAAGAAAAAAAACTAAGGACATTTTGAAAAATATTTTTAAAATAATGTTAAATTTGCACCAAGAGTTTTTGAATAAATGACAGTTGTGGAACTGCTATCCTTTATGAGCTCAAGAATTATAATACTCATGGGTCAGGCTATGAGAGATGCTTCTTACACAGTAGAATATGAATTTTAAAAGGGCACTGAATTTGGCCTCATGTCATTGAAATAATGTTAGAAAGTCTCTATCAAATCTCTAGATATCCAGAGATTTTCATAATGGTAACCATAGCTCTATCCTGGGAGACAGTTAGGTGTTTTCACTTTATTCTTCTTAATTTCAAAATGAATGCTTTCAGCACTTGCAACTAACCTCCTGTAACAAGTACAAACTTCCAGTTATAAATAAATAAGTCATGAGGATGAAAAGTACAGCATAGGGAATACAGTCAGTAAGATTGTAATAACTTTGTATAGTGACAGATGGTAACTACACTTACTGTGGTAAACATTTTGTAATGTATGTAATTGTCAAATCATTATGTAGTACATCTGAAACTAATATTATATGTCAACTATACTTCAATTGAAGATTAAAAAATAGAAATTAAAAAGAGAGAGACAATTGTAGACTAAGATATGATTGGGGTGGGGGGGGGGAGAATTACCATCTCTGTAATGTCTATCAGCCCTCTTCCCACACAACTACCCACAAAAATGAAAGCACAGCTTCAAGATAAGTTTTCTAGCCCCAGTCTTCTTCAAATAGCTTGTCATCAGTAATTTAGAGGAATTCTGAAGTTGCCAGTCTTTTGTAGAAGGTCCTAACATTTGACTTTGTTTGCTGCTTCCTCAAGCTTCCTTTCAGCTTACATATTTTTGGCAGAAATGGCAGAGAAGTGATGGTGTGTCCTTATCAGCTCATTGTTGTATCAGGAGGCACAATATCAGGATATTGTGTTCTCTCATTAATGGGGTGACGGAAGTATGAATTTTGATCACTTAGTAAAGATGTTATCTGTTGGGTTTCTCCATTGCAGGGTTATTTTTTTCCATTTGTAATTGTTAACTATTGGAGGATATAATTTGAGAATATGTAGATATTCTGTTTTTTCAAACTTTTATTCAGTAGTTTAAGAATCCATTGACAATTCTAAGCTAAATTTTTACCGTGGTGTTTGAAAAATATTTTCTAATTCTATATTTCCTTCTATACTTATTAGCTGATATTCTAAGTGAACAAGCATTTTCTTCCTATATATCTGTATTTATCATTAGTCTTGCTGTTTGAAGGAAATCATACATAAGAACTTCCCAACATATAAATGCTTTATTTTTGCATGTCTTGTGTAATGGAAAAGCTTTCAAGTCTTCACTAGTTGTGCCAGTAATGTGGCCCCTAAAACTTCGAAATCTCAAATTCCCTGTTTTTGCTCCTGTCGGCTTACACAAGTCCTCCAGCTAGCTACCCCCACTGCTCAAACATCCCTCAGGTATTTCTGGCAGTCATGGGGGTGGAGTGTTAGGGTTTAATGACATGTTCATACATCTATCTACCAGTGGTAGTCACTGTATTGCCTACCCACATTGTTATCAATATGTAGCCCCAGCTACCTTCTGAAGTTGTCCTCTTCACAAAGTCATTTGTGGAAACTGTGTATGTTGATTATTACCATGTTTAAACTACTAATGCTTAGGTTAAAAACATTCTTAAAATGCTAGATCCCTGTCAGGATCTAAGTAGAAGGGGGAGAAAGAGCCCTTTTCCCAATCCTTGGTTGCATTTTGTTCCTGGAATCTCACATAGTAGTGCTCTGGCTCACACATTCCTATTTCTCCTAAAAATAACTCTTTCAGCTTCTAGCCCCAAATCCTTTCTATGCAGGAACTAGAAATTTATCTGAGAGACTGAGGGGAGGACAGACACCATTTAATTCCTTCCATCAGTTCCCAAACTTTACTCTGAGTGTCCTGTATCTATACAAGCAAAGATAAAAGTAACAGACTCCCTAACTTAAGAGTTCTCAACAGTGACACCGTTGACACTTCAGGCTGGATAATTCTTTATTTTGAGGGGCTGTCCAGTGCATTGTAGGATGTTGAGCAGCCTTTCTGGCCTCTATGCACAAATACCAGTAGCACTTCTCTCTGAGTCTCAACCACCAAAAATGTCTCCAGACATATTCAAATGTTCTGGGTGGGGATGGGAACAAAATCATCCCAAGTTGAGAACAAATATTTTAAAGGCATTCTCTACCATATATATTAATTTGCAAGGATATTTAAGCATCTGGGCCCACTTATGCATGGACAGGCATTCTCTTCTCTCATTGAGTGGCCATGAGGGTTAGTAACTTTTCATTCTCCTATTCCTTGTTGGTCTTCAGTTTTGGTCTCCCTTTTCTTTAATCATTTCAGGTGCTGAAGCTAAATTCTCAATCCCTCTCTTTACTTCTAGACTTATCTCAGAGTCTTTTATAAGTGGCAAAGAAAAGGAAAAGAAAAATCTTAACATCTGCTAGTTCCTTCACCCCTCTCCAAGTGCTAGTTTCCCTGTTTCAGCTTCCTCTTACAGGCAAATGCCAAACTTGACTATTCCCTGGTTTATCTTCTCAGTGTACATACACCCAGAGATTCATCATTAGCATCTATGAGTGCTCACATTCACTTTTATCATTCTCTATAGCACCTTGAATAGAGAGGCAAAGGACTAGGTCTTTTACCATACCTATTGCCTGTTCCTCTTTTTATTTCTTTGCTAGCAATAAAAATATCAAAGTAAGTTAGTGTATACATGGCAAAGAACCTTTACAGCCCTGGGTTGGAATCCCAGCCAAATTTACCAGCTATGTAACCTTGAGCAAATTACTGTACTTTTCTTTGCTTCCTCATCTGTAAAGTGGAAATAATAAACCCTCCTCACAGGGTTGTTTTGAGTATCCAACTGTTTATTAAATCTATTATTTATCACTTATGTGTTTATTATCTATATCTCTGTCTACTTGTAACTATCTTTCTTCATCTCTAATCTATATTCTTGTTTCTGTATCTCTCTAGATGATAAATGTTCACTTCATGATTTTATAACAACAATAGTAATAGTGGATAACCAGCATTTGATATAATTGTACAAGCAATATTCCTTTTCTCATACTTTCCTTTTTTAGAAAACTTCATTGACTTAGCTTCTAAAAAAGGAAAACAGAAATCTGGATTTTATCTCAAAAGGCCTTAGGGATATTCTCCTTGAGATTTCTACTGCATTAGTAGAAGTACATCATAAATTGAGGAACACTGGGTTAAAATCACATGTTTCATTCTAGCAAAGTGTTTAAACCAGTGATTCTAAAAACTTCAAACCTTAAAATTGGGTAGATATAGTTATTGATATATATGTATTTATTGCCATTTTATTACTTGTTTGGTCATTGTTTCTGGAGATTTTCTCTGATCCTTTCTTGTCTTTGTCACTTTTGGTCTCTCCTTGGAACTCAGAGTCCCCTTTAATATTATGTGGTGTGTGTGTGTGTGTGTATATATATATATATATATATATATATATATATATATACACACACAATAGGATATTACTCAACTATAAAAAAGAATGAAATCTTGTTATTTGCAATGACATGGATGGAGCTAGACAGTATTATGCTAAACAAAATAAGTCAGAGAAAGACATATGATATGCTTTCACTCATATGTGAAATTTAAGAAACAAAACAAAAGAGCAAAGGGAAAATGAGATAGAGAGAAAGAGAAACAGAGGGGCAAACCAAGAAACAGACTCATAACTATACAAACTGACAGTTACCAGAAGGGAGGTGGGTGAGGGGATTGGGTTAAATAGGTGAAGGGGATTAGGAGGGCACTTAATGTGATGAGCACTGGGTGTTGTATGGAAGTGTTGAATCCTTATATTGTACACCCGAAACTAATATTACACTGTATGGTAACTAACCGGAATTTAAATAAAAACTTAAAAAAAAAAACATTGAATAGATATGAAATCATGTTTCCTTGATGGGAATATCAGATTTCTTCTATGGCTATGAAAAGTTTGCTGTGACTCACTTTGGACTCTTTCGGTGGTGTTCTCTGAATGTCTGCAAACTGTTTGTTTTGGGTATTTGTTAAGTATAACGTATGGGTTATGAGGACCAATATTGGAGTCCAGTTGTGCCTGGGTTTGAATCCTCATTCTCTAGTCACTTGACATGACCTTGAACATTTCACTTGAATTCCTGTTAATCAGTTTCCTCATCTGTAAAGCAGAGTAAGTAATCATACATATTTCATAAGGTGTTTGTGAAGATTAAACAAGCTAGTATATGAGAAGCCCTTAGAATATAGGAAATATTCATTATACTATTTTATTTATTTAGAGAAATTTGGTATAACAAACTTTATGCATATAGTGCATGCAGTTTGCACATATTTTGGATTATATATATGTTATTTGTAATAAATTATATTTCACAAAAATAAATTTGGAACTTGTTTTCTACCTGAGTTGGATATAGTAGCCCTATGAATAAGAAAGAAAAATACATTTTCCCATATATTTTTGGGTAATAATTGAACCTATTCTGGGATTGCCTAAATCTCTTTGGATTAGTGGTATCTAAGAAAAACTTGTGTGATGTTTTTGATTAACCTACTTTTAATTATTCTAACAGTAAGATGAATATATTTCTCTGCTCTGTGATTTAACATGCATTTGATTAATCAACAAAAGCCTCCAGTATAAAATGTCTGTAAACATCAGCAAGTGCTAGATAAACACCCAATGTGACAGACATCTCATACTATTACTAAATATAATAAAAATTAGTGGGACATAATGTCAAAAGAGAAGACAAAATATGACACAATTAGTTTATTGTCATCAGTGTTGCATAAAATTTATTTATGCAGCATGCAAGATAAAGAAAACAGCTTTTCTTTTCTTCCTCTTAGCTTAAACAAAAGTGTCTGCTACTCATTTTATGTTTAGGGCATGAATTTTTGTATCTCAAAAAATCTTTTACAACACCATGGTTGACTTTTTAAGAATAGTACTATTCATCTGAGATGAGAATTTGGATCAGGAGGGCTTTTATTATGTTGGACAAATTGTTTTTTTTCCATTTTGAAACTCTTACATGTTCTGCTATCTTATCATCTGTGAATAGATGTCAGTGGGTAACTGCAGGACATATGGACACTAGGCTGTATCTTGTAGGAAGCGTCTCTCCCAGTGCCTAGAAATGACAGAAGTTACACATCTCTCTAGTGGTGATCATTTCAATAACATTCTTTTCAAATGTTAACTACCTATTGTCAAGAAATGAGCAAAAAGGAAATATTTATTTTAAACTTTACTGAAAGAAAATAATACACTGATATACTTAGTGGATGGAATTATATGGAAATTGGGGTCTTCTCTCTATATTTTTTAAATTAATAGATGTTATTTTTTAGAGAAGAAGTCCACAGAAACATAGGTGGAGAGTAGAATTCCCATGTACCTTGTCACCCCCTTCCATTTTCCCTTATTAGCATTTTGCATTAGTGTGGTGGATGCATTTTCTGTAATTGATGAACCAAAATTGATATATCATTATTAACTAAAGTCTATACTTAATGTTTGGTCTCACTGTTTTTGCAGTACATTCCATAAGGTTTTTTTTTTTTTTTAAGATTTTATTTATTTACTTGACAGAGAGACAGCTAGAGAGAGAACACAAGCAGGGGGAGTGGAAGAGGGAGAAGCAGGCTCCCTGCTGAGCAGGGAGCCTGATGCGGGGACTGATCCCAGGACCCTGGGATCATGACCTGATCTGAAGGCAGATGCTTAACGACTGAACTACCCAGGTGCCCCAATAAGGTTGTTTTTATTTTTAAGATTTTATTTATTTGAGAGAGAGAGATAAGGAGGGAGAGAGAGAAGGTAAGCACGAGTGAGGGGGAGGGGCAGAGAGAGAGGGAGAAGCAGACTCCCCACTGAGCAAGGAGCCCAATACAGGGCTCAATCCCAGGATTCTGAGATCATGACCTGAGCCAAAGCCAGACACTTAACTGACTGAGCCACCCAGGCTCCCCTCTATGAGTTTTAATAAGTAGGTACAGGTATGTGGCAATCATTATATAGAATGGTTTCACTGCCATAAAAATCCCTGTGGTCTACCTGTTCATCCCTTCTTCCCTTCCTCCTCCTAAACTGAAACCACAGTTTTGCCATCCATAGTTTTGTCTTTTCTAGAATGTCATATCTTACAGTACATGACCTTTTCAGATTGATTTCTTTCACTTAGCAATATGTATTTAAGTTTCCTCCATGTCTTCTTGTGGCTTGATATCTTATTTTTTAGTGCTGATTAATGTTCCAGTGTATGAATTCCACAATTTGTTTATACATTCATCTGTTGAAGGACATCTTGGTTGCTTTCCAAGTTTGGAAAATTATGAATAAAGCTGTTATAAACATTCATGGGCAGGTTTTTTTGTAGACATAAGTTTTCAACTTTTTAGGGAAGATAGCAAGGAGTGTGATTACTGGATCATATGGTACAAGTATGTTTAGTTTTGTAAGAAACCATCAAACTGTCTTTAAAGTGGCTGTACTGTTTTAAGTTTTCAACAGTAATGAATGAGAGTTCCTGTTGCTCCACATCCTCACCAGTATTTGGTGATGTCAGTGTTCTAGATTTTGACCATCCTAATAGGTATGTAGTGGTATTTCACTGTGTTAATTTTCCTTTGTATTTTTAATTTTTTTTACAAATTATTTTTATGAAAGGCAGTGTTTTCACTTAATGCCATGAAGGGGAGTGACTTAAAAGTGATGCATAGAGCTATGCCAGTCACACATACAGATATTATTTCTTTGTAGGACAGTGTTAAGTGGGGGAAATTCATAAAAACAAACATCCTTCTAAATCTTGATTCAATAGGTATAAAAAAGCTAATTTGACTTCAAAGAGGCTGAGTCCAAGATAAGGAATTTTTTTTTTTGTAAGATTTTATTTATTTGTCAGAGAGAGAGCACAAGCAGAGGGGAGTGGCAGGCAGAGGAAGAGGGAGAAGCAGGCTCCCCACTGAGCAGGGAGCCCGATGCAGGGGCTCGATCCCAGGACCCTGGGATCATGACCTGAGCCAAAGGCAGCCGCTTAACCAACTGAGCCACCCAGGCGCCCTAAGATAAGGATTTTTTTTTTAAAGATTTTATTTATTTATTTGAGACAGAGAGAATGAGAGAGAGAGAGAGAGCACATGAGAGGGGGGAGGGTCAGAGGGAGAAGCAGGCTCCCTGCCGAGCAGGGAGCCCGATGTGGGACTCAATCCAGGGACTCCAGGATCATGACCTGAGCCGAAGGCAGTCGCTTAACCAACTGAGCCACCCAGGCGCCCAAGATAAGGATTTTTTAAATTGTTATTTTCTTTGAGAGTCATTCACGTTTAGTATCAAAGTTGGAATAGCTTGTGTGACGTTAACACCTGATTCATTTTAAATTTCTCATGGTCCTAAAGTCATTAACTTTTAATCAAAGCATGTCACTGGAATTCAGATTAAATTTGAACATACAAGGAGGAGAGAATAGCCAAATCATTAAACTAGGTAAACAAACCATAGTGTCCTATAAGACTGTTTAGAATTTTAATACCCAACAATTAGAATACTGAATGACAGGAAAATTCAGACCCTGCCTTCAATTGAGCACTACCTGGCTCTGGACAGTTAAAACAAAGCAACCTGACTGGTAAAATGGTGGGATTTGACCGAATTCTCTTAGGCAGGACTAGGAATTCAGGCTCATCTTGACCTGTGGCTCACTAAATGGTAAACAAACTGAAGTTAAACTCCACTCACAGAATTTCTTTAGGGTAAAAGATTAGAAATGATAACATAAATAGCCTAAATTTGACTATCCTAATAGCATTTCCCATGCCCTTTCACATTAGCCTTTTAAATTTTTTTCTTCATAGCTCATTCTGCAGATATTTGCTGGGCAGTATCACCTACTGGGGCTTTAAGAATCAGGCACCACATGTATGCTGATGGTCCTCTCTGCTGAGCTCCCAGACACAAATGTCTTCTGTTGGTTTCTTGATCCACTGATTGACCAGTAGAGAAACTCATTCATGCATATGTTCCTTAATGGTCAGGTAGATCGATGTATCAACTGTGAGGTTTTGCACAATTTATTAAGTTTCTCTGAACATATTTTTTTTTACCTACTTTGTAGGTATAATAGTACATGCCATTCAGAGCCACATAGTTGTTGTTGTTGTTGTTGTTGTTGTTGTTGTTTTCAAGATTTTATTTATTTATTTGACAGAGAGACAGCGAGAGAGGGAACACAAGTAGGGGGAGTGGGAGGGGGAGAAGCAGGCTTCCTGAAAGGGAGCTGGACACGGGGCTCGATCCCAGAACTCTGGGATCATGACCTTAGCCGAGGGCAGACGCTTAATGACTGAGCCACCCAGGCACCCCTATTATTTTATTTATTTATTGTTAAATAAAACAGTATTTGTAATTTTTGTGTCTGGACTCCTACTACCACTTCCTTAGTAAAGAATATCTCCATTTCTTTCCTGGACTATTACAATAGACTTCTGATTAGTTTCTTTACCTTTTATATATTTACCTATTAATATAAATTCTCTGCCTGTTGATAGACAGTCTCCACACTTTCACCAGTGGTGGTGGGGGTTAGGGAAGCAGAGGCCAAGAGACAAAGGCAAAGTTCACCTGTGGAGGGAAACAAAAGATACTTCAAAAGACCTGCATGAAAAATGGGCAGATCTAAGATCTTATTCATGCTCCGGAAATATGTAATAAGCCCTCCCCACTCCGAACCTACTCCTGTATTTACAGGTGCCATTAAGGAAGGGAAAATGGAGTGGGGGAAACTTTGAAAACTGACAGCATTTTCCTGAAAGGAATTTTTTTAAGCTAAGAGGACACTATTTGACTAGAATGAGGTAGAAATATCATTAATTGAGAGCTTTATATTTCCCTGATAGTTAATAAAGAGTTCCTGAGAGGATAAATTAGTTCAGGAAATGTGAAGAAATATATTTTATCTTCACCTTGAATATGATGTTTGTGAATTTGCATCCCTGCAATAGACATAGAGCAGTGTCTCAGGGAATCATGGTCCTTCAGTTTTCTAGGCAGTGGAACTTTGCCCAACTCTTCTGACTGATGATTGTTTCTTAGAAACCTTCATCTTTTACATACTGTCCTATTAAATATATCAATAAATTTAGGGTTTGCTAGCATGATAAAAGTTTCCTCAACATTCAGTAGAAAATTTGATAAGACAACCAACCATATCAGACAACACAAATCTGGCCTTCAGCTTTCCGACACAAGAACATAGTGATAAAATGCCCTCAAAATCTTTAAAGAAAAGAAACATGACATATTCTAGAGTTTATAATTAGCCAAATTGACATTCAAGTATAAAGGCAGCAAACACTTTTGATCATAAAAATTTTCTCAGAGAAACCAGGTGTTAAACATTACCCAGCCAAAGATAAAGAGACTATGTTGGAAGGACTTGGGATGGCTCACAAATTCATTCAACTGTAGGTCGAGATTAATAATGTGGGAATTATGGTAAGAGAAAAGAATAATAGAATATAAAAACTCAGTCCCTGCTTTAGTTCTTTTCCTTCCTGCTTCATCATTGTACTCAAGGCCCTTTCCATATAAATTTTTTTTTTTTTTTTTGTGAGAGAGGGAGAGAGAGAATCTTAAGCAGTCTCCACGCCCAGCCTGTGAGCCAATACAGGACTTGACCTCACAACCCTGAAATCATGTCCTGAGCTGAAATCAAGAGTCAGAGGCTTAAATGACTGAGCCACCCAGGTGCCCCCATACTAAAATTCCTAAAATCAATGATGGTTTACCACTGAGCCTTTACACAAACTCTTCACTCCACCTGGGACAAGCTCACCCAAGTCCCATCATATATTCAGCCCTACCCAGACACTCACTCTTTTCCTGTTCCCCACCTCTTCATCCTAAGGACTCAGCTTCATCATCATTGTCTTCAGGAATTTCCTATACCTTCCTCTTTGGTGTTTTTGCATGGCATCACTCACCACACTTATCGAACTGGAGGAGAAATTTCTTCTTTCTAACCATTCTCCCCAATCACTGCATTGTCTAAAAGACTTAGTTTTATACTTGCAGAAACAGGATTTGTTATGCTTATTTGTTTTTAAATCCCTAGCATCTCTCAAAGTGCCTAATCTATGGTAAGCACTCAATAAACAAATTGATGCACATCAGGATGTGAATATGGTTTTTAGTTCTTTTTCGCTTCCTTTTGTCTTGTAATTACACACACACACACACTCTATTGACATGAAAAATATTTTACTTAAACCCAGATACATATTTTTTAATGTTAAGCAACACAGTTCACAATCTGTTTTGACTGGCCCAGATCAAGATGTTAGGAAAGACCAATGAATACTTTTTTGGTCATTAAGCTATGTCATTTCAAGTGATGATTTTTTACCATTGAAAGATTAATTTTAACACATTTGCATAGCATACCATTAACTTGATTTATTATGAAACAGCAAACTTACTTAATTTGACCAGACACCATGCTGTCAGTAACTTGACAGTAATGATACTGTTTTCCCCCCAATGACTGAGATTAACAATATCAATTTGCTAAGTTAATGCTTGTGTGGATATTGTCAATAAATAAATGAATGAATAAATTCACTGGATAAATGAATGAATAAATTCATTCTTGGATAAATAAAAGGCAGATTTTGATATCAGGACTACTGAATTGAAGAGTTCAAGTTTAACCAAATAAGTTACATTTCCAAACTATATGTGTGTATATATATATATATATATATATATATATATATATATATATACACACATATATATGAAATATAATTATTTATTTTTTAATAAACAAATACATTTTATTGCATATTGAAAAACATTGCATATAAAAGATCAAATATCAGAATAAAAGATGAAATCAAATTATAGAATATTATTATCCAAATGGCTCTTTTAGAAAGCAATAATCATCTTTCCATAATTGTTATTATAAAGGTTTTCACCTGAAGAACTCCTAGTATTATTATAATATCTTGATTTGCTAAAATTCACTTTAATGAATTATTTTTGAAACAATGTAATGAAGCTCTTAAACATATTTTATCATCTTTTGAAGCCTGTAAACATCATATAAATATAAGGAGAATAATATGTCTTTCAGGGGCATTTAATTATCATTTCACTCCCTTTAAAATTAGAGGTAAATTTAGAGATAAGACTTTTTTTTTCTACTAATTTATTTATCTATTTAAAAAAAACTAACTTTGGGGTGCCTGGGTGGCTCAGTCATTAAGCATCTGCCTTCAGCTCAGGTCTTGGTCCCAGGGTCCTAGGATCCAGCCCTGCATCAGGCTCCCTGCTGGGCAGGAAGCCTGCTTCTCCCTCTCCCACTCCCCCCACACCCCCCACCCGCTTGTGTTCCCTCTCTTGCTGTGTCTCTCTCTGTCAAATAAATAAAATAAATAAAATCTTAAAAAAAAAAAAAACTAGCTTCAATGACTCTATGTTAAAACCAAATAAGGAACAGTTTGCTTCAGATTGGAAGCATGATTTTCCAGCTTAATGCTGTTAAGTATGCCAACTACACTCAAATTTTGGGCAAAAGCTCATCCTTTTCCCTGGGATTATTTCTTTGTTGTATTCGGAAAAGGAAACAGGTATCTTAGTCACTTAATCACTATTTAAGTAAAAACAATATGTACTGGATTTAGTTCTATTTTGGGGCACCTGGGTGGCTCAGTTCGCTAATTGTCTGCCTTAGGCTCAGGTCTTGATCCCAGGGTCCTGGGATGGAGTCCCTCATCAGGAGCAGGGAGCCTGCATCTCCCTCTCCTCCCCAGTAGTGCTCTCACTATCTCTGTTGCTATATCTGTCTCTCTCTGTCAAATAAATAAAGTCTTTTAAAAAAATTAATTCCATTTTGAGAAAAATATATAGAAATTGAAGAAATATTTAAAAAATTGAAATGTGTGAGTTTTTGAAACTAGAGATCACCAACTCTTCTCCTTTTGTAATTGGAACTGAGAATCAGGGGTTTCATCCATACTGTGAGTTATTCTTTTTTTTTTTTTAAAGATTTTATTTATTTATTTGACAGAGAGAGACACAGCAAGAGAGGGAACACAAGCAGGGGGAGTAGGAGAGGGAGAAGCAGGTTTCCCCGCAGAGCAGGGAGCCCGATGTGGGGCTCGATCCCAGGGTCCTGGGATCACGACCTGAGCCGAAGGCAGACGCTTAATGACTGAGCCACCCAGGCGCCCCCATACTGTGAGTTATTCTAATCAAGGTCTAAGAAACATACAGCCAGGAGCATAGCTCTCCCACAGGGTGATGTGATGTGTGGAGAAATAAATGGTTAATCTTGTAATGCCCAGGTTATGAGCAGAAGGGACTAAAAACAAAACTAGGAAATTTCTATGAATTTGATGGTCAAGATTCCACCATTTACAAAGTTCTTCTAAAGTATGCATAGATGCACCTTGATTTAGGCTTTCTGAGTGAATCTAACAGAACCAATTACCCACCCCTCAGTGTATAGCAGGGTGCCTATTTAGCTGTATCTATTAACATTGATGTTTGCATATCTTTGTCAATGGACATTTACATAAATAACATGTAGGATTGTTTATTTACATTGCATATAATGACATAGTAATGACAGAGGAGATTTTTTTTTTTTCCTTAAGCAGAATCCTTTGAAGGAGAGACTTTCTTATGGTTAGAAGAATACTTTAACTTATTTGCGGTAGGAAGTGAAACCCCCAATGAGCATACTCACTGACCAATAGGCTATCTTTTAAGGAAGAGGAGGTACTCCATTAATTAGAGGGTTATTTGTTTTGCTAGACAACAATATGAATGTGGTAGGTAAGTGTGGGACCAAGTTGAAACACAGGACACTAAATGGCTGAGAATGAGTACCTCAGGTGGCAGGGTATGTGATGAAGAAACTTTGGATTACCTGCCTTATCTGATGATGACTACTGAGGTGGATTTTGTATGGGATTTGCTCTGTTTTGGTAAGCTCTCTTCTGTGTTGCCCCGTGAAATCTTTGATATCTTTTTCATTCCTCCATAATGATTTTTGTAAGTAGAATACCTAGAAGATTTGTGAAGAACTGCTTCAAGGCTGGTGATAAGTGATAAAAGAATACAAGCAGAGATTGTTTAGGATCTGGGTCATAGGTGCATAGATTCTTACTCAGTAACAGGATTGTTATCCATACAATTTATCTTATAAGTGATGTTCTTGAGAAGTATTTTTTCACCAGGAAGTTTATTCTGGGGGTATATTCTATTTCTACCTATTCTTGCTACATGTGTGTATACGTTTCTGTAAAACACACATGTATTGCATCTTGATTCTCTTACTCTTGACTAAGACAACCCATGCTCTGTGCAAGAAAAAAAACCCAAAACATTAAGTCCTTCAAATTTGTTTGAATAAATGGAACCAGAAACATAACCCCCCACCATCTGTCTCAGTGTTTGAAAAATATGTACTACACGGAACCAGAATTTATACCTTAAAGATTCCTGAGTTCCCACACATCCCTTGAGGTTTTATATTTGAAAGTTCTGCTTCAATTTTGATTGGGATTGTACTGAATCTATAGATCAATTCAAGGAGAACTTATGTCTTAACAATATTGGTCTTCTAACCCACGAACAAGGTATAACTCTTATTTACATCTTCTTTAAATTCTTTCAGTAATGTTTTAGTTTTCAGTACATAGACCTTTTTTTTTTTTAAGATTTTATTTATTTATTTGAGAAAGAGAGAATGAGAGACAGGGAGCACGAGAGGGAAAAGGGTCAGAGGGAGAAGCAGACTCCCTGCTGAGCAGGGAGCCTGATGTGGGACTTGATCCCGGGACTCCAGGATCATGACCTGAGCTGAAGGCAGTCGCTTAACCAACTGAGCCACCCAGGTGCCCCAGTACATAGACCTTTTGCTTATAATATTTATCATTATTTTTGAGGCCATCATAAATAATACTTTCTAATTTGAATTTCTTATTATTTGTTGTAGTATATAAAAATATAGCTGATCTTTGGTTGAGTCCATTACATCTTCTATGTAGATGATCATGTTGTCTGTGAAGAAAGCCTGTTTTATGTCTCACCCTCCCCCCCCCCATATGGATGACTGTTCTTTTTTTTCTCTCTCTCAATTTACTTTCCTTATTTTATTTTATTTTTTTATGTGACTGCACTGGATGGAACCTCTAGTGCAATGTTGGATGGAAATAGAGCAGAATTTTTTTGTGTGTGTGCCTAATATTAGGGGGAAACCATAGAATTTTGTAGAAACATTTTTCAGATTGAGATAGTTCCCTTCTATTCCTAGTTTGCTGAGTTTTTTTTTTTTTTTTTTAATCAGGAATGGATTTGAGATGTGTCCAATGGTTTTTTGTTTTGTTTTGTTTTTGTTTTTGTTTTGTGAGCTTGTAGAGATGGTTATATGTTTTGTCTGGATTTCCTTCTTTTCTTCCAGTTTGTTAATATGGTAAATTACATTCATTGATTTCCATATGTTAAACTTAATGTGCTTTCTCAAGATAAATCTCATTTGGTTATGATATATTTTTGTATAGTGTTACATTCAAATTGCTAAAATTTTGTTTAGGATTTTTATGTCAATATTCAGGAGGGATATTGGTCTATAGTCTTATTTGTAATGTTTTGGTATCAGGGCAATGCTGATTTTACAAAATGTGTTAGGAATTATCCTCTTTAATTTTGCGGAAAAATTTGTATAGACTTGGTAGTATTTCCTTCTTAAATAAGTCAAGACATGTTAGTCTGGAATTCTCTGTTTGGGAAGGTTTTTAACTATAATTTGGGGGTGCCTGGGTGGTTCATTCAGTCAGTTGAGCATGGGACTCTTGATTTTGGCTCAGGTCATGATCTCAGGATCCTGGGATCAAGCCCCAGGTTGATCCTATACTCAGCATGGAGTCTGCTTGCCCCTCTCCTCTCCCCTCTGTCCCTCTGCTCTCTCTCTCTCAAATAAATAAATAAAATCTTTAAATAAAATAGACTACGATGTGAATTTCTTTAGTAGATACAGGCCTTTTTAGTTATCTGCTTCCCCTTGAGAGAGCAGTGATATCTTGTGTCTTTCAAAGAATGTGTCCATTTCATCTAAGTTGTCAAATTTATAAGCATGGGCTTGTTACAAATACTTATTATCCTTTTAATAATGTCTTTAAAATCTGAGAGCTGTCACCTTTCTCATTTCTGATATTGGTCATTTGTGTCTTACATTCCCCTTTACCCTCTGATTAGTCTGTCTGGAGGTTTATCAATGTTACTGATCTTGAAGAACCAGCTTTTAATTTCATTGACTTTTCTCTGTTTTATTTTTTATTTCATTCATTACCACTTTTATCTTTATTATTTTCTTTCTTCTCATTTTGGGCATCATTTGCTCTTATTTTTATAGTATCTTAAGGTATAAAATGAGATCACTCACATGAGATGTTTCTTCTTTCTGGATAGAGGGGTTAATGCTTTAAAGTTTCCTTTAAAGCAGAGTTGCACAGCGGAAGCATGCTGGGCCCATAAAATTTCCTCTAAGTACAGTTCAGTGACACTTCACAAGTTGTGACATATTGTGTTTCATTTTTGTTCACTTCAAAGAATTTTCTAATTTGCCTTTTGAATACCTTTTGACCTATTGGTTATTTAAAGTGTGTTATTTAATTTCCAAATATTTGGATATTTTTCTACCATCTGTATGTCATTGATATCTGATTTATTCCACTTTAGTCAAAGAACATGCCTTGTATGACTTGAATCTTTTAAGACTTACTAAGATTTGCATTATGAATCAGAATGTGCTGGTAAATGTTCCATATTTATTGGAAAAAAATGTGTATTTTGCTGTTGTGTAGAAAGTTTATTTAAAATCGATGAGGCTAAGTTCGATAATGTTGGTCAAGTATATCTTTGCTGATTTTTTCCCTATTTTTTCTATCAGTTATTGAGTGATGGTACTGAAATGTCTGATTATAACTAGATTTGTCTATTTTTGCAGTTCATTTTTGTTTCATGTATTTTGAAGGTCTGTTATTAATACTGACATTCTAATATCCCTAATAACATTCTTTCCTACAAAATCTACTTTGTCTCTTATTAACAGCCACTGCAGCTTTCTTTTGAGTAGTGTTAGCATGATATTATAGGTTCTTTTCTTTCTTAGTACTTAGTACTTTAAAGTTGCTTCACTGCTGTTCACTTGCTTGTGTTGTTTCTGATGACAAATGTGCAACCATCTTTGTCTCTCCTCTGTACATAATGTTTTATTCTGGCTGATAGTAAGTTTTTCTCTTTCTCACTGGTCTTGAGTAATATGATTATGAAGTGCTTTTATGTTTCTTTTGCCTCAGATTTGTCAAGCCCCTTAGAACTTCACATTTATATTTTTTACCAATTTTGGAAAATTTTCGGCCATTATTTCCTCAAATATTTTTTCTGTTCTTTTCTCCTTTGAGGATTCCCAATTACATATAAATTAGGCTGCTTAAAGTTGTCCCACAGTTTGCTGAAGTTGTGTGTGTGTGTGTGTGTGTGTGTGTGTTTAATTTTCTTTTTTCTGTTTCAGTTTAGATAGCTTTATTACTAGGCTTCCAAGTTCCCTATTCTCTTCAAGAATGTTTAACCTTCTGTTAATTCCACCCAATATATGTTTTACATCAAATATTGCAGTTTGTACCTCTAAGAAGTTCAGTTTGTTTCTTAAAAAATATCTCCCATTTCCTTACTTAATGCTTTGAACATAGGGACTTCAATTATAATATTTAAATCTCCTTGTCTGTCAATTATAACACCTGTGACAATACTGAGTCATTTTTATGTACTTCCCCACAATGGGTCATGTTTCCCAGCTTCTTTGCATTCCTAGTAGTCTTTGGTTAGATGGCAGATAGGAATTTAGTCAAGACCCTCTGTAGTTCTCTAGAGTCCTTTTTCTGTGCAATTCGCTTCTCTCTGGAACTCTAAATTGTCCTGGTTTCTTCAGACTCTTGCTTCCATCTCCTACATTCATTGAGATCATCAAGTTCTGCCTAGTTCTCTCTCTCTCTTTGCTATAGCCTTGGAAGTCTCTCAAGCTGGGGCATTTATAGGACTCATCTTGTTTCTCATTTCTGAAGGATCACCATCCTTCAGTACCTGACATCCATCGTCTTGAAAATCATTGTTTCAGATCTTTTATCTTTTGCAGGGGGAGGGCCTGTTTCAGATGAGAGCCAAAATCTACTTCTGATTTGTCTTTGTTGGAAGCAGAAGCCCACGTTTGGATTTTACATTTCAATCCTTTCATAGGAGTGGAGGTAGTCTACAAAATAGACCCTACAGGACTGATCAAGAGACATGAAGGAGTCACATGTTATGTGAGTCAAGATTATGATCTAGTTTATTAACCTTGAAAATATACACTCTCCCTCTGAAATCATTATTAGACTAGATTATACACAAACCTACCTGAGATTACACATGGCATAATTTACTGGTATCACCAAAGGTATTAGAATGGGAAGGAATTTTCTTTCATGGTCTGTAGCCTTGGGAAGGTAGTTCAACTCCCTTTGTTCCTTCTGTGTAAATCATCAGATACATTGCATTTGAATAGTCCTTCAGAATATATAATGAATAATGTTGCATAGATCAAGGATAGGTAAAGTTGGCTGGCTTTTCCTCTCAGTTCTATTCATTTTATCTTTCGAGTAGCGTTGCTTTTTCTGTAAGCCCTATGCCTCTGGGGAAAGAAGTAATAGATTGTTAATCTTTCCTCTTTGGATAACTGAGTTGGTCCTATTCTAAGTATCCAACTTCAGTCATTAATGACATGATGAACAGGAATTTACAATGCTCTGATCTGCTCTCTTCAGGTTTTGTTCTCTTCAATGAGCTAACAACAAAAAACAGTACTGTGGACTTTTATAAAAAAACTTTTATACCTATATTCCTTTGCAGAAAATTTCTAGCCATGGCATTTTCCTAATTATTCTTATTTTAATAATTTGTCCACTCCCACTGAACACATGCATGTGCATTCTTAGGGAACAAGACCATTTCCTATACCTCTGTCACCTGGCTTTCTATTGTCCCATTTAACAATTTTTAGAGAATTTTCTACTTCTAAAATATAAAAGCCTTCCAATTATGTTATAACCTAAGTGTTTTTCACCTAATTTTTATATTTTAAGTTTCATTGCTTCCTATTGGTAATTTAGACTGCAGAAGATTTTATTCCTGTTTTTAAACTTTTGAGTTCATACCTTATCTGGGCAAAGAAAGCTGTTTGCACAGATTTAAATTACATTTTCTATGCTATGTATCTAATACAGAAAACCTCAAAATTTTATACCATATTCAACACACCACATGTTAGCTATACTCTTAAAATATATTTTCATTGCTTTTTAATGGATGTACTATTTGCCTATCAATTTTATTATGAAAGAAAACTATGGACAATTTTTTTTCTGCAGATGTTATTAAATTAAAACATGGGTTTATCTTTGAGATTTTTAAATATACATTACAAATCTTATATCAATAGTAGATATCTAAAAACATCTCTTCTTTATTTCATCAAAATGAAGCCTTTAGAGGTTTTTATTTTATTCCACAAGATCAAGATCCCAGGAAGAATACCAAAGACTTTAATGAGAGGCAAGATTCAGATGTTCTCAAGGGGGAGATGTAAAACAGTTTTAGCTATTAAAAGATAATATCAAAGAGAGCACAAGTGCATAACCTGAAAAATGGATCAATTAGGAATCTATTGTATCCTTAGTAGCAGGAGCACTTCAATTAAAAAATTGAGACCATGGCTATTAATATTATTAAATGTAGACAACAAAAGCTGTGATACATTTTCATTTACTACTGTAATACCCAAGGGCCAACTGCAGCTAGCATATAGGTCATTTCCTCAAGACCACATGAATTCTCTAAAAGTAGCTTTGATCACAAAAAAACTTCATCCTTTTGAAGAGTTTTCTTGATTTGTTTAAAGCTTTGACCTCCCTCCTACATGGTCTAGAGTATTTATTGCCAATTTGCTGGAGAAGAAGAGAGAAGTCTCTTCTAAATTATAATTAGGATACATATCTATCATACATATATGCAAATATGTATATATATTTTTTCCAGGACTTTATTTATTTATTTATTTATTTATTAAAGATTTTATTTATTTATTTGACAGAGACACAGTGAGAGAGGTAATACAAGCAGGGGGAGTGGGAGAGGGAGAAGCAGGCTTCTCGCTGAGCAGGGAGCCCGATGCGGGGCTCGATCCCAGGACCCTGGGATCATGACCTGAGCCGAAGGCAGACACTTAATGACTGAGCCACCCAGGCGCCCTTTCCAGGACTTTATTAGCTTACAGTGAGACATTATTAATACTAGACATCAGAAAATTCTGTTAACTCTATCTTCCAAGTTGATGGATAATTTGATCACTTTTCATCACATCTGTTATTACCATACCAGGCCCAGACATCATCATCTCTCCCTGGATTATGCCAGTAGCGTGCTAGCTGGGCTCCTCTGCCCCCTTTTTTCTACCAAGAAGTCAGAGTGATTCTTTTAAAGTCATGTCCAATAATGTTCCTCTCTACTTAAACCTTTAGTAGCTTTCCATTTCAATCTAAGTAAAAGCAGTTTTGATGATCTGTAAGGCTTTAGGTGATTTTTCATGTTGTTACCACTCTGGCTGCTTCCAAAATCTCTTTCCCAAATTCATTTGGCACCAGCCACACTGGTTTCCTTGTTCTTTAACACATGAGGCAAGCGACCATTGTGAAGCATTTGCACTAGCTCTCCCTTCTTCCTGGGATACTCTCTCCCTGAAATGTTCTCAATACTACCACATTCACCTATGATATCTGAATCTTTGCTGAAATGTCTACCTTCCAAAGGAGATTTGCATTTGCCACCCTATTTAAAATTGTCAATCTCATCTACCTCCAGCACTTGTCCCTTGAATGGTCTTTTCTTTTTCCATAGTAAATAATAGGTACTTAATTCATATTTTTATTTTTATTTTTTTTATTTTATTTATTTATTTATTTTTTAAAAGATTTTATTTATTTGACAGAGAGAGACACAGCGAGAGAGGGAACACAAGCAGGGGGAGTGGGAGAGGGAGAAGCAGGCTTCCCGCCGAGCAGGGAGCCCGATGTGGGGCTCGATCCCAGGACCCTGGGATCACGACCCAGCCGAAGGCAGACGCTTAACGACTGAGCCACCCAGGCGCCCCACTTAATTCATATTTTTAAAATGAAGTAGATGCATTAATTTATCTCAGTGATGTTGCAATCAATGCTTTGTATATTGGAGAAGGCAAGCCAGGACAAAAGATTTACTTTACATTTATAGGACAGGTAGTCCTTTATGTAAATCTAATTTCTACATAGACTCCTTTATTTTGATTCATTAGCATCATTTTAAGCAAATGCATTTATGAATAATGAATGCTTTGTTATACATCTTAGATTAGATCATGCATACACAGGATTTGTATTATTTAAGTAAATTTATTGAATTCACTGGGGTGGGTATGGAGGAACTGATAAAAAGTATAGTTGCACACTTTGAATCTAGTTTTAATTATCTATCTGTCCTTAGGTTAGAGTGTGAACTCCATTTCTGTATACCTAAATAAGATATCCTTCTTCTAGTCAGGATGAGCCATAGAAATTCTTAATAACATAAAGCTTCAATAGCCACTGCTTTTGTATAGAAATGTTGGATGCTGTTGTTCCAAAGGAAAGAAAAATGGATTATAAATATGTCTCTTTTAGCTTACACATCCATGTTTTAATTAGACTGGACCTCAGTATTAGGAACACAGCTAAAGCTTTGCTTGAATATTATTTATTTGAAATGATTTCTGTTGCTTGAAAGGAGTCCTAGAATGCCCTTTGGTATGTAATGAAGTCAATGACTACACTTCCATGAAACAATTTTAAGGTTTAACAATGTTTTCCTTGTGTAAAGTGGTTTTTAAAACAAAACATTGTTTACTAACCTAGAACACTTGACAATATTTATCTAATCTGAATGTTAGAAACATTTCACACTTGTAAAAATAGTTACTGACCTTGAAGGTAAGTGAATTCTTAGTTTGTCTTACCAGCATTTTTAATACATGTTTATTTTTCACTCACCATATTTAGGAAGAAGTGTTGGAGAAACTGAAAGCTATTGCCAAAATGCTCTTAAAGTCCATTTTGGAATTGTTTTATTTTTATTTTTCCATTCCAAAATGTAATGGTGATTACAGTATGTAGTCATACATGATAAAAAAACTTATATATGCAAACAATTGCTTAAAAACATCCAAGTATAATGGCCTTAATTCTAGCTATGGAAATGCAACTGTGTGTGAACAAATACAGTTTTACTCTGTCATCATCACTATTACTAGAGCATCTGGGTATCATTACAGATCTAGGTGGGGTACTCCGGGTTTGTGCCTTAAGGTCACCTTCTCAGTAATATTTCAATGCCTCATACTTCCTATTCCCATTTGTTGTTTGAATAGTAGGAATTCTGGTATTTTTAATGCTTTCTCTTCTTTCATTTATTCAACAATTATTTAGCACACAGTCAAATCTGGGTATCATTTGAAATTCTTATATGTTTAACTCAAGTCCCCTCTAGGTAGTAGTTTCTTGGTCATAAGTAAGGTCACTTCCAGATCAGTGCTTATCAATAGAGTTTTTTGTGATGATGGGACTGTTCTACATCTATACTATTCCATATGGTAGCCACTAGCCACATGTGATTATTGAGCACTTGATAACATGGTTAGTGTGACCGAGGAATTGAATTTTTAATTTTATTTAATTTAAAACAATTTACATTTAAATTTAAACAGTCATATGTGGCTATTGGACCTCTCAGGCCAGGATATTATTTCTACAGGGTTAATAGACCCTACCAGGAATTTAGACCAAAATGGCTATGTTCTCTCTCCTTCAGCTCTTGGTTTCTGCTTGATTTGGGCCATTGCAGGTCCCTTTGAAGCTTTAGTGTACCACTGATTGTTATGCTAACTGTGGATAACTGCTTACCCCACTGCCAGTCAGCTCCTTAATCACTAGTTCTCTACCCACACTGTTGCTGGTGCCCTTTGACCCCTAGGGTGACCTTGGAGATTTTGGAGTCTGAACTTGCCCCTTGTTACTACTTAGTATTTATTGCTACCTCTTGTCTTCCCAAAGATACGGGTTAACTCTGGTCTGCCTGGAGAGCTCCTTCTCTTAGCATGAGGCAGATTCTGTGGAACTTTTTTAAAGGTATCTGCTATTCCACCATGTTCATAAAACCAAGCAGGAAACCAGTTGGATGAGTTACATACTGGGTATCATTTAAAGATTTATTCCAAAATTTATTGAAAAGTTTCAAAGGGTGTTTCCTGAAGCCTGTTGACTTCCACACTAATTCTTGAATGCTGGGCCTTGTTCTCTGATTTATATTTAACTTGTTACACCGGTATGTAGGTATAATATTCAAGATGATATTCAGTATGGGTAGAAGACTGTCTTGACACCAAATTTAGAAACTTCTCTTTTGCTTCTCCTTTTCTCCTATCAGGCTAGTAGGATGACAGATACTTCTAGGAATAGGGCATAAATATGTGGGTTTTGTGAGGGGGCACTCACTGGATTTTATGCTCTTGTGGGCCTTATCTGAGCTGTCTACATAAACTTGAGCTGTCATGTCAGAGCTTCTCAGGAGAGAATCTGTCCATGAAACATAGGCGCTCACCCCTTTTGCTAGCCAGCAAAATAGTAATAATAATAATAATAATAATAATAATAATAATAATAATAATAAATCTTTCCTTTTCTTGTGTCAAGTTCTATGAGAGGGTGGTCCCCCAGCACTTCAGTTTGTGCTCCTGAAGATACAGTTTTCATTTCTACCATGGTTTCTACTTTCCCAGGGTGCATAGGCATTTGGTAGGAGAAGCTGATCTTAGGCCTGGTTACATGTACCCTTGAACTGTACTTGGAATCACTCCCCTCAGAAACCCAACTAACTCTAATCCTTTCTGTCAGATTTCTTCTTCACCCACATGGATTTTCCTTTTCAGGGCCTCTTTGCTCCTCTCAGTGGCTGCCTTTGGTAATTAAAACTCCCAAAGCCCCAATCGGTTGGTTTGTATAAGTCTGAATCTAAATTGTGGACAAAGTTCAAGATCTTTCCCACAGGACTTGTGAGCCCCACATAAATCATTACGTATTGATGGGGGTTTAAATATTCCTGAGTTGGTTACAGAACCCTGTCTGCCTAATGTATCCATAGACCTCTGACGGCTGTTGTCCTAAACTCTACATGGTAGGGTAACAGGCTCTTCTGACCCTCACATTTGACTGAGCCAAGATGTTCTACCCTTAAAAAACTTTTAATAAAAATGCAAGTTACACCAAAAACCTTAAGCTGGAAAAGCCACAGATGTCATCTTAACATGAATATTCTATTAAGGAAGAATATGATGGGCCTGGATCATACCCATACCATATACCCAGTACATTTGTACTCTTGTCTTGAAGATGCTGTAGAGTGGTAAGGCAAGTACATTCATTCATTCATTCATTCATTCAGTGCTTTCACATACCTTGACTTACTTAATTCTGATGGAAATTCACTGAAGTGCGCAGGAGCAAAGAAACTGGGATCCAGAGAGGTCAAGTGACGCACTCAGTCAAATTATGTTAAAAATAAATTTTCCTAATGGAAACTGCTCCAAAATCACTCAAAAGAATGCAACTTTATATTTTGGGGCCCTTATTAACCTTTTATCACAAACATAACCCTCCTGATTGGGTTTCTTTGCCGTATGTTTCATGAGTTCCTTCATTTGTTTCTAAGACAGGAAAGTCTGATGAATTCACTGGAGGTCTTTTTTTTTTTTTAATATATTAAAGTATTTTTCCTTCATTTTTTATTGCGAATTTGAAATACAAAAGGAATCCGATCCAATGATGTCACACCTCCAATCGTTAGGCAAAGCAGATGCTTGACAGTCTGTGCCCCTGTGGCCTCAGAATGTAGTTGTCACATTTGTTCTGACACTTATTTTTCATTTTATTGGGAGGTGTTGGTCTGACAGGGTTGCAAGAAGCAAGTTCAAAATAAGGTCTGCTGAATTGTCTTTGTTCCTTTCCCTTTATGGTCATTGTGAACACAAAGAGAATATGAGCCTGTGAAAGAGGCAGAGCATTGCTTCACCATCCTTGTCTGCCTAACTTTTCACCCTAACTGTTCTGGAGGACAGTGATTCCTTCCCCCCTTTTGCTCATTTACAAACATGGTGGCTGATGGTGAGCTCTGCTGATTGCTTTTCTCAAGGCCTAAGGTGTATGTAATGAGGGGAGACAAGAGGTAATGGAGAGTGTCCTGAAAACTGGCAGAAGAGTTCCTCTCTCTCCATCACCCTGTTCAGCTGAGCATCATTAAATGCATATTTACCTTGGGAAAGTTGCTGCTGCCATAGAAGAAATATGTTCAGTAGAGTCAGGTGGTTTTTCTTGCCATAAAAGGAGAGTTTTAAAATAATGGCCTTCCATTAGCCTATAACTAAACTAGGTATGGTGTACATGCTCATGTGGAGTATATAAAATAAAAAAAAAGTATTGATGGGAAAAGAGCAGAGTGGAATATTGGAAAGAGCTTTGGAAGAGGTGTCAGTGTTGCCTCTGGTTGGTGATGTTACTTTCGAATCAAGTAGAAAATGCTGAATCTGATTGGCTTACAGAACCTGTGTATGTACAGGAAGTGTGGAAGTATTTTAAAAACTATAAAACACTATAGGAAAAGATTAAGCTAATTACATTCACATTTAGGGTGTCTCATCTGGAGAACAAAGAGATATTGAGTATGCAACATCCTTAATTTTAAAATAATCTTTTAATTTGGAGGAACATAAGTTTAATAAAATAGATTATTCCAGGGAATAAATTACATCTTGAGAATTAACTGGGCATTTTGGAAGCTACATAAATTTGAACAGTAATTTTCTAGATGAGGTTCTGGTATTCTTCTCAATTTGATGCAGCTTATGAATTGGTCAACACACAATCAAATAATTTATGAATGATAAAATCTTGGACAGTAGTTTTAAACTTTTTCAGTCAATTAGCAAAATGAATGCAGTGATCTTTAGGTGTTGAGGACTATATTAGGCAGTAATGGGGCACAAAAAAGAGATTACATATAATGAAAAAGACATTCTCTCAAGGAAAAGGCTTAAGTCATTTAAAAAGAAACAGATGAGACAAAGTCAACTAACAATGGTGAAGATGTAGAGAAATAAAGTAAAAATCAAGGTGAGCTGAAGCTTGTCAAGGAAAGCTTTTGAGGGGTGGCTTTTTAAAAAAGATTGCATTCTTTGATCTGCACTATTACCACAAAGCAAGTTTACTTGCACATGAGAACTTTGTATACTTTATGTGATTTTGGACATCTATCCATTTTCTAAATACCAAAATTATAAAAAAAACCCATAAGTCCAAACTGTATTAACTATGAATTCCTTAGCAAAATATTTTAGTCTAATTTTTCTCTTCTTCCATTAAAGGAGGATGTGTATGGGTAACTTAAGTTGCACAAAATCCTTCCACAATAAAGTCTGAGGATAATATACATATCCCAAGGAGTGAGGTAGAAAAACACAACATTTTTAGGATAAGGTTGTTCCATAAAAGTCAGTTATTCACTTTTAGCTAAGTATGCAAGCTGCCCAGGCAGCTTTTGCCTGAACTGAAGTGTTGCTTTATAGGAGCTACCAAGGGCAGTGAGATAGTTTCTCCATCTTACTGCCCTTGGGGTGTGTCCACTGTCCAGAGGATAAAGCAGTGAGCATCTGGGCAGTAGCTAGGGTGGCAGGTCCCATGGTCCATAATGGGTAATTCTCTTGATATCCTCTATCCAATGTTAGCTGAGACCAAAGGCAAAGCCTCACTTTCCCTTATGCTCCTCCACTTCGTAAAAGGACATTTATGAAGCTTGAGTTTTGCCAGAGAGGAAGAGGCAAGTTTCCCACTGAGCAGGGAGCCTAATGCGGAGATCGATCCCAGGACCCTGAGATCATGACTTGAGCCAAAGGCAGGCACTTAACCTACTGAGCTGCCCAGGTGCCCCCTACATGTGTATTTTAAGTAGTTTTTTAGAGATCTAGAATACTGAACTAGGATTTCTGACCCACAGAAGCTGAGATAATAAACATTGTTGTTTTCAGCCACTAAGTTTGGGGTTATTTGTTATGCAGCAGTAGTTAACTAATACAGATATTAAGGAGCAATCTCAGAATATCTCATTGTTTGCTTTCAATACTCATAAAACTCAGGATGAATTTTTGACTATTATTTTAGATGACTTTCATCAATTATGCCAACTACACACCTGTGTGCTACTTCTTGCTATTATTTTCAATGTCCAAATCGAGTATAACTTGAGAATAATTTTATTTAACAATTTCTGGATGCACTCCACAGAGTATTGCTAAGGTAATATGATAAATGTTCCATTGAAACATGCAATTTTTTCTATCATTTTTGGACAGATAATTTATATTGGTTTTATAAATAGCCTTAATTCTTCAGGTACTATGCCATTTGCTTCTGCATAGTATATCTTTTATTTCCCCTGACCATGCCATAAGCCCTATTATCATGCTTCCTTAGACATAGAAAATGAGGTCCAGAGATTTGCCTTTTATCAAATGCATACAGCTAATAAATGTTAGCAGAGTAAGGATCTGAACCCAGATATGACTAGTTCTAAAGCCTGTTAAACTATTTGTGCTGCTCAAGGACATTATGTTTTTGTGGCCTTCATAAAGCCCATCTTACAAAGCATTAAAAGATACTGCATTCAAGGCGGAAAGATTTCCTGGGACATGTGCTAGTGAATTTCCATGTGCAACTGATTCAAGGGTGCCTTCTTGGATTAGAGGCTCAGAGTAGTCCCTAGTTTTATTCCTTCAAGCATCACATATGCCATGAGAGTTCAAGTAATTAGTGCAAAGCCTGGATCCAGATGGAATTGTGCTGGATTCCTTGTCTAGCTGAAGTTGTCAATTCTTCTGAGAGTAATTTAAGAAATCTATTGACAGTTTCCTTCAGTTGAATTGTTTTAATGGTAAAATGCTTTGTACTCTGATTTTTTTCCTATTTTTTTTTCTATCCATTTGTACTCCCCCTTGCTGTGATAAGTGAAATTTTCCCTGTGAAAAAGTTCTGCCTCATAGTCACTTGAAAACACCCAGCTATAACATCATTTTGATCGTAGACACATTTGAGAACACACAGTGTGTTCAGTCACCTTGGTAAAGGCCCTCCCTGAGAAAATACGAAGTTGTGTTAAACACAGCATGGACCAATATCTCCATTACATGTTTGGTCTTAAGGATTCTAGAATCTTATACTTTCAGAATTCATAAAATTCCTTTGTTTGACATGTAATCATACAATGTGATGTAAAACTGCTGCTTTCTAAGAATTTCGAATGAAGTTTAAAAGGTTTAGTATCTGAAATTTTTGTTTCCCTGTGCAGAGCATATATATCTTGCCTTTTAGAAACCATAAGGAAGGCATGGGGCTGCTGTATCCAGCAGATACTACAGAGGGCACGTTTCCAGTATTCCAATCTTCTCTTTCCTTCCTTCAAATGTAAGGCACATTTTAGATTATCTGTTTGCAAGTTTGCTTATTGCATGAGTGTAGTATAAGCTACTTTTAAAATTTGTCTGGCATATAAAGACATAGCCTTACTGCCTTGTGCTTTTTGTGGAACATTATAAATGTTGTATATATTTCAGTCAGGATGCATCACTGAACTGTTGCAATGTAAATTCCACATGCAAGAGGAGCCTGCTGTTTATCGTTTATGGACCCCTTAAATTGCAGGGTTTATACATATGGTATGATTAAATATTAGCAAGTTAAGATGAGAATTATGGGTACAGAGCCAAAATGTTAATTATAAGGAGATCTTTATATTCAAACAAAAGTGGAAAACTGCAGTGGGTTGAACTCAGAGAGCCGGAAAGCTTAAATACACCCTCTCCCTCGTTCTTTAATATTTTCTAAAGCTAAAAGGCCCTTTCCTAGGAAATGAACTTTCTAGTTTTACTTTTGACTGCAGATAATTACTTTAGAATATGTTATGAAACTGACTACAAACTGGTGTCTCATGAGACAGATAGGGTTTTAAAAGATAAGAGGATGCAATGTACAATTTGGGTGAGAGGTTTGAAAAAAACTGAGTATATTGTAAATATTTTTATTTTGGTATAAAGTTTTTTTTAAAGAATTTAGTTTTTTCAGAGTTATATCAGAAATATCAATATGAATTTATCACCTTTAAAAATATTGTCTAACTATATTATTAAATGGGCCTAAAGAGATGTCATCTTTTTAAAAACTGTCATTAATCATGTGGAACAACCTATTTGCACTCAGATTTTAGTTTCTCATACTGACCTTTACCCAAAAGAAACCAGAGTTCCTTGTGACAGAGAATTTAGGCTGATCCAGGACCTTCTTGTTACCAGAAAAAAACAATAGTAAAAGAATAATTATAAATTAAAAAATAAAGGTGGTGGTGGTGATAGTGGGATGTTGTTAAAATGATGGAGCCAGTTAAAGTGGCTTCCACAGTGAAGTTGTTAAATTTTAAGCATCATAAAGAAAACAATAATTCCTCAAAGCTAGGAGTCCCTAATAATCCTGAAAATAAGGCAAATAATAAGTTTTTTAAAGGGAAGACAGCCATAAATTTCCAATAAATTATCATGTAAGGGTTTATATCAAACAACTTGAACTGTGCACATACTACATTCAAATTTTGTTAAACATCTAAAGTTAAAACCTGTAAAATTTTTGAACTTTCCATTGCACCTAGTTATTAAAAAATACTATCTCACATAAAAGACCATGGTAGGTTATGCTCCAGTACCCATGGTGCCAAGAACCCCTGTACTTTCCATGTCATTTGGTCATGAACAGTGTTGGCTTCCCTGTGAGGCTGGTTGTCTCATGATTCTAAGTGATCCTAAAATGGCTTCCAGCAGTTAAGTAGGAAGAGGAGACCCTTTCTGCCATTCCCTCTCCTCAGTCTGCTCTGGACTTTAGCCCCATGCTTGCTTCTAGGTGGCCAACAAGAGCCTCCTTTGCTTTTGCTCTGATTGACTTAGATTCATTAGGAAACACACTTGAATTAAGGATGGAAGCAGATTCCTCTGATTATCTGGAATGAATTTCTGAACAAAATCAGATTCTGGTAGGAAAAAGGATGGTGTAACGGGTGGGTGGGTGTCAGCTAAGCGTGGCCACTACCAGCTGTAAGGTGTTTTTTAACCCAGATTTGGAGTAAGAAAAGCCTTGGCAAGTCAAAATAAGTAACATTAAGTTGTGATAGAGGTTAAAGGATAAAGTTGTAAAAATTATCATCAAAGGCACAGTAATAATTATGTAGGATGAAAACCGAACAACATCGAGGGGATGTGCAGTTTGGAGGGAAAAATAGGGACTTGGGAAAACCAGTTGTAAGGGTACAGTTATTATATGCCAGTTCTACTCAAATTATCCTGGAAAGTGTCCAGGTTTCTGTGTCCCAGTTACAGCTCTCCAATTTGTTTCCTACTCTTAAATTTTCTACTGATAAGAGTTGGTTGAAATTGATACAGTTAATTCCATTCTTGGTAAGTGCAAAATAACTGTACAGTCCCTGTGAAAGTATGTAAGTAGGGATAGAGATGATGAATAAACGAGCCAAAATAATTCAATTTGATTATAATTATATTAACAATTTTTGTAAACATTTCATAATTTATGTAGATTTCTTTTCTGCTTCCTAAGGTGTTTTTAATCTTTTCGAAAATCATGATTTAAGTTGGAGGTGTTTTAATTGCTTAGGAAAATGATGATTAATATTTAAATTATTTAAAGTAATTTAATCAATTAAATATGATAATGTTTAGAGAACATAAAACTGTCAGCTTCATAAGCTAATCAAGAAAAAAAAGTGAAAGAGTATTTTTAATTCCCAAATCACTAGGTTTATAAATAAAATAGCAAGTTTTGTAAGTTGAGCTTAAGGGATTTAAGATAAAAAATTGTATTTAGATTTTTAATAGAAATTAAGTATAATGATTATAAAGGTTATTTTCCACATACACAGTTTCCCTTCAGACAGTACCTAGGATCAAGTTTGGCATGCTATGAGCAAGGATATGATTTGGGGAAGGTGAAAAATGGATGCCTCCCCCAGCAGGTATATATAACTGCATCTGTGTAACTTAGGACTTTGGATTTATCGACTAAGATGATGAGGATTCTGGCTATGACTCTTTGGTGGTGTAAATTATGGAAATCAAAGGACAATAAAAGGCCCCTGAGTAAGATAAATATCCCAAACCTCACTTCTTCCCTCTTTATTATGTATGTGGTGATAAGGTTAGAAAGAAGGAATTGGGAGGGGCTGAAGACTATTTTGCCAAAGTGGAGCTGGTAAAATCTTTACTATCTTCTTTTATTCAGCCTTGGACCAGGGTTGTGTTTGAGTTCATAGTGTTGATAGATACTGTGTTGTTGAGAAATGAATCAAGTATCTGTAAGTCAGCTGGCCTCTCCTTTTTAAATTGCCCTTAAATCCCAAAGGGCTCCATGTTTGACTGATGAGGATGGTGGAGGAAAGTTGGGGGTGGGGTACAATGGTGAGTCCCAGTACCAGTTCCTGATAGTTTGGCTCTTTACTGTAAGCACCTAAACCTATAGGTTTATCTTATGGCATTTAAAATGTACTTATAGTAGATAATGTTAGTGAAAAGATTATCTTGAATTCTACAAGCTTATCAAATATCTTGTTTCCAAGTGAAGGACAGATGGCAAATATATTATGATGTCAGTATGATGGACATTTGAAGGTTCTGCTCTGATAAAAGACAACCTTCTAAGCAACTCATGTGCACTTAGGTTGGATCAAAGGCCTTGAAACACTACTTAAAGTGGTTCTATTATAGAGCCTGAGAAGGCTTCATACCAGCCCAATTTCCCTTTAGTTTTAGGAGAATCCTTTCTCATTTGCTGTAGATATGGATCATACTGCTAACCAGATTAACACAGGTTGTCCATACTTTTATCAAAAGAGTGTGTTTCTTTGACTATAACAACATCGTAGAATTCATTCCTTCCTCTACCCCCACCCGCACTAACCATGACAACAGTTTTCCTTAATAAAATAAAAACAGAAATTAAAAAAAAAATGACAAGAGCTGCTGATGGCCTGATCTATCATATTATGGCAATGGGAATAAATTCAGGACATATTTAGTAAAAAGGATCAACTGGACTTGGATAAGAAGGATAGTGTATTAGTCCAATTACTCCAAGAAGCAGCCTCAAGAATGGGATTGAACATGAAAAAATTTTATTTGAGGAAGGACCTTTGTAAGAGAAAATAGTGAGCTAAATGAGGTTGGGAGAGCCAGCAGATCATGATGCAAGTCTAACCCTAAGTGAAGGAGAGAGGGAGAAAGTTAGGTGCAAGTGTTCTAGATTACCATACAGTCTAACAGAATTCCTACAGAGTTGTTGGGGAGTCCTCAAGCTAAAGTGGCCATCTGAAGCATCACTTGTCTCCAGGAATGGTTCTACCATGTTATTCCTAATATCCTCCATCATGGGCTCAGTTTAAATGTGGGAATGGAATTTCGAAGTGCATCACTGGTAGTCCTAGTTGGTAATCTGTGAGTGCTTTCTCTTGGTCACCATGGATGACATCAAGTATAACCCTCAGGTTTCTCACTTGAGCATCTGGAATATTTATTAAAATAGGGAGATACTCGAGGACATGAGTTCAGGCTTGTACTTGACTGAGGCACATTCAAGTAGACAAATTGGAACTCTGAACATATAATTTAAAAATAAGGATATAGAACATACATAGTACAAAAATGAGCAATTTGGGTTGGAGATAAAGATTTGGGGAAAATTATCAGTCAGGTGATAGATGTAGATGAGGTGAGTGTCATGATGTAGAAAAATACAAAACTAGGGTAATGGAAGGAATCCTCAAGGAAATGGTTCCTGACCTTGAAGGATGTGAAGGAGTTAGTTAGTAAAGAGGGTGGAGCAAAGGTGCTCAAGACAGAAGGGGCATCCTGTGCTAGGGTGTATGGGCAGCAAGAGCATTGTGCTTTCAAGGCTCTGAATTTCTTTCAGTGGAGGTACATATGGAAAAGTAGACAGAAATTACACTAGAGAAGTCCACAGTGCCAGGCCATAACAGGCTTGCTAGAATTCGGATTTTGAATGATTTCAGGTCCAGGGTGACAAAAAATGTGCATTTTAAAAGATCGCGCTGGTGTTGGTGTTGACATGTGAATAGTGTGTCCTTTAGTAAACTAAAGAGGCCTACTTTGTCTAAAGGGCCTAGGGTTGCCAGTTTTAAATAAAGAAAAAACTCTAACTTTTATGGGAGATCCCTAATTATAAAATTATTAAAATAGTTCAAGTAAAAGTCACACACTTGTGCATTTTGTGTGGGCCAGTTTTCTTTGCCTTTTCCAGTGTGCCTTCTGGCAGGATATAACTCACACCTTCCGTGTTGCAGGCTCTGGAACCAGAGTTCTGAGCATTGCTATTGCTCTTGTTGATAAGGAGCTTCACACCTACTGACTTGGATTTTAATTCTCCTTATAAATGGAGTTAAATGTTGCCTTCTCTGCTCTCTCTCCTCTTCCTACCTCCCAGCAATTTACAAGTCCCTCCCAACCCTGCCCCTCCATGGGTTACTTCACTGCAGAAATAGTTGTCTTTTTCTGAAATTTCATTCATGGTTTATCTTGCTGTAGGATCTAATGCTCATGGCCCTGCTGCTTCTAACTGCCCCTCCATGCTCAGTCTCTCTGAGACTTCTGTTTTTCTACCCACCATCTTTGCTACTTTGCGCCCTGCCACTGCTTCAATCTGCCTCTCTAACTTTTCTTATTCCATGTCTGCATTTCTTTCTTTCTTTTTTTAAATTTAAATTTCTCAATCTCCCAAGTATCTGAGTTTCCATGTTGACCACCTTGTGATGGGCAGTGACAATGTTTCTGAACCTCTCATAATTTTTAGTTGGTGAACTAATCACTCATATAGAATGGGATAATCTTCATGTTTTAGCAATGTTTTTAATTTGCAAGGATTAGAGAATAATGATTAAGAGTATACTCTGCAGTCAGATGGCTTGAATTTAAATCCTGTATCTACTGTTTTCTAATTACTTAACTTGTACATATGTTATTTTACAGCTTCAAAGTCTCAAGTTTCCTCATTTCCAAAAATGGGAATGTTAATAGTAATGTCCTATAGGGTTATGGTTTGACCCAAGGAAGTTAACCACGTAAAGGGTATATCAAAATGCCTGGAATGGGGTACATTTTCAGTAAGTGTTGGTTTGATTTTCATTATTAAAGATTTTCCCCTTTCTACTTACTGTAGTATGTTCTCTCTTCCTTTCCCACTGCTTACTTTTTAAATTTAGAACCATTCCAGAAGTTTCAAAACTCTAAACATCTGTTTAGGATATGTATGATTTCCTTACGTATGTTTGTTGCTGTTATTGTTCTTTATGGGGAGGATGTTGATGAGGTTGGCTTTATCTTATGTAATATCTGGATTTACTTAATAGCAAGCTGTGTTATAAACAAGTTTCCAGGTAAAACCAGAAGTAGAAACCATAGTTCGTGAATTGTAGCCACATATACTGACCTGTTGGAGCAAAATGTGGAATAGAAGACAGAGAGACTGGGAGTCAACAGAATCTTCGTTGTAGCATTACCATTGAGTAGCTGCTGGCCTTAGTCAAGTTTAGCTTAATCTCATGGGTATAAGTGGAGATTGGACCAAATCTATGCTTTTTATTCAGGGATACTTTTATGCCAGGACTTTAGGGTTCTGTGACTGCAAGGGTTTAAACAAATCTGTAGTATTAATATGGACATAACTTCTGGAGCACAGTTTTACTCAAAGGTTTGGGGAAAGACATATTATCTGAAAAATAATAGTAAGATAAATATATTATCACATTTTAAATTAAAATATGTAACTTCAAAGAAATTGGAATTAATACCTTGGCTCCTTTGGATTAGTTCCTCAGATATGCTAGAGTACATGTCACACCTTCAGATATATTTTGGAAGAAATTTGAGAAGTCTCAAGCTTCTAGGGCTAAAATGTATTAATTTTACAATGTCTGTTTTTATTACTGTCTTTATATACCCTCAGTAATGTCTTTCACTTAAGATTATCAACAAAATGAGTATAATATTCATTCTTACTTATAAAATATACCCCTTTAAAATGGCTTAGTATAAATTACATTTACAAAGTTTTGAAATAAAAATATGTATGTAGGGGGGATGCCTGGCTGGTTCAGTCAGAAGAGCATACTACTCTTGATCTTGGGGTTGTGAGTTCGAGCTCCATAATGGGTGTAGTGATTACTTAAATAAACGAAACTAAAAATTAAAATAAGTATTTAGAGTATATTATTCACTCTATTATATTATATAGTTATAGTATATTATATTATTATGCTTCTTACATTACAGGACATTAAACATACATTAAATAAAGTCATTGAGGCATTTCTTAAGACCCATCCCTTTTTGTTAGATTTTTAAAAATGCAATTAAACAAAATCTTGATTATACCATTGCTCATTTTAATGATGACCTAGTACTAATTTCTCAGTAATACTTTAGGGAAATACTAGCATCATTTTTTTTTTTTAATATAATTGCTGCTTGAACTGTTGAGTTTTGCTTGAAGCTATTAATAAGCCAAGACAGGATATATGGCAATTAACATAACATAATAAAAAAAATAAGCCAAGATAGGTGAACAAGTATAATTTCTTTTTTCAGAGTATTTGAATATTTGTAGTCAATTCTCATAAACACCCATGCAGATAGAATTCTGGACTCTGACCTTATCATCTACATTATTTTAATTAATTTTGGGATCAAATGAGAAGTTCCAACAGACTCTCATATAATGAGTAACACTTCATGTTATTTGTAAATTGTCATACTGACTTGAATCTGTAGGTACACTGGCAAGAGATAAAATTTCTACAGCAATATTCACCATGAAAATTTGCTTTCTTTTCAAGTAGAAAATATCAGGATAATGGTGCTAGTATTAAAAACAAAAGCAAAAACAAGTGTGCAAAAAGTTTTATAGGTAACAAAAAGATCACTTTTTATTCTCAAAGAGATGTCTTTTAGCCTGACTTTTTTTTTTTTTTACAAAAAGAGCAAAAACTTAAGTCCTTTCCCAGTGGCTATTTATCTACAGTAGTTACTGTTAATTTGGGAAAGATTATTTTCGGACCCCAAAACTTATTTGACAAAATTTGTTAAACAACCATACAATTCTTGGGTAATAATTTTCTTCAAATATTATACCATCATTTTGTACTTCTTCTGAATATGTCACATGGCATTTGGGTCTTCAAATGCAAAGTAAAAGTAGGGATAATTTCAGGTATTCAGTTCTAAAAATATATATAAATAATATATAAATATATATAGATTATATAGACTATATATATATAAATATATAGATTATTACTACAAATTTTCTTTAAAGATTTTATTTATTTTAGAGAGAAAGAGGGTAGCAGAGGGAGAAGGAGAGAGAAAATGTCAAGCAGACTCCACAGTGAGCAGGGAGCCCAACGTGGGGCTCCGTCTCACAGCCCTGAGATCATGACCTGAGCCGAAATCAAGAGTCACACACTTAATTGATTGAGCCACTTAGGCTCCCCATTACTGCAAAATTTTAAATATATATTTGTTATGTAAATTACTACCTACCAGAATATATGTAATATCTACCACTTAATATGTGAAGATGAAATGCGAAAACATGTGTTAAAGAATTTGTAACCTATTGAGTAAGTATGTAGTTATCATTGTCTTAACTCTGCCCTAAGTCTGTGTGTGTCTATGGGCATGCAGTTATAAACTTCAAGTTCTTAGAAATATTGCCTATGAAGCACATCAATTTCATCTTCATAAATATATGCTTAATTGCTAAAGAAATATTGTAAATCATAAAGGGTTTTCATGTTTGGAGTGCCTTTCTTTTCTGGTTAATAATTAAATATTTTAGAATAAGATAATACGTTTTTTTCCTGGTGGTAAATTTTTCTTTGACCTGCACCATTGAAAATTGGTTTTTCTACATTGATATTTGAATGATTTGCCAATTTGTCTGATAAATGTACCAGAGCATTTTAGGGTGGACACACTAGTTTTGCTAATACACTTAGTGTTTTACATCTCCAACTGGGGTTTTTTGATTATTAAAAATACCAAAAAGTTTATTTCCTAAACAGGAATTCATGGAAGAATATGCATGTGTGTCAAGCTTTTAATAATTATGATGATTAGTGATAGGCTCTTGAATTAACTGTTCCAGTCTGAAAAATATTAGAAGGTAAGAAGATTAATTTTACAAATAAGATAGTATGCAGGCAGGCAGAATTTGATTGGAGATAAAGGTCAGTAGCCATCTGTTCCTCAGTCTTATTTAGAAGAGCAGAAGGTGTGGTATGTCATGCCCAAGCTGTTTTCAAATGCGTGGAACAAAAAATGTGAAACCATTTGGAAGGTGAATTTTCTGAAATTTCACCTTGAGACAAATTGCTTCCTAAGATAAACAAAATAATATGTTTAGTGTCTGCTAAAAATTTTTCCTATGGAATTTGATAAGTTGTACAGCTTCCTAACCTAAATGAATGTACCCTGGAATTAGTCTTTTGAAACAAATTACAACAAACAGAAATATCAGTGAATAGAGGTATATTTAAGCTCTGTACAGTAAATTCTGCAGATCTGCCAATGATTGGCCAGTTTCTCACATAAAAATTTTATCTACTGTTCTTTAAATAGATTAATCATTTATTATTATTCTCACTATTATTATTCATTCTGGGTATACATGCATCTTTGTAGAATTTTTGTGAGAACCTATGTGGGCAATACTTTTGAGCTGTGATGTCAGCAGACAGGCACCTTACTAGAGGTTCTAGGTGGGTATGGGCCTTAAAGCAATAAAATATGTAAACATGACAATTCTTTTTAGCTGCATCAACTCTTTTTGGTATTCCCACAGCTGATCTCAATTTTCTCTTTTTATAACAACTCAGTAAGGGGTTTTACCAGAGCAGACAAGCATGAAATTAATTTTCCATAGAAGTTTACTGATGCTGGGAAACTTGCTGGTCAGTAATATTGATATAAGTCCTATGCTGGCTTGGCTGTTTCATTTTCTTCTTTTTAATTGCAGTGAATTTTATCAACATCAATTCTACAAAGTATATGATATGCAAAAGTTTTAAGTGAAGGAATATGGGTTCTTTCCATATTTAATCTCCTAACTTTTAGCAAGATTTATAGTAGTATAACACTCTGGATTTTTTTGCTAATAGCAAGATAACTTAATGATTTATTTTGGCACTTGCTGCCCTTGACATACAGAATGTTGGAAGAAAGAAGGTACTCCAATACTCCACAGACTCCAATACTCCATTTTTTTTTTTTTTTTTGCTATTTAAATGTATTTGAGAGCTAAGAGATTGGATGTGTAACTGGAGAGCTGAGACTTCTCTTAGGCTTTTTTAGAACTAGCAAAACTTGAATATGTTAACTCTAATTTGGATAATTTCTTTACCTATGTTAAGTCTAAAATGCCTCTGGTGTCTTGCCAATCTAATAGATATCTGTTAGATGTAATTGTTGCTTCATGTTCTTTAGGAATTATATACTACCTATTTTAAGGATATCAATTTTTGATTAATAGGAGAGGTCATCCCTAATTTTGTGGATCTAAGAGTTTTTAGTTGTTAGATACCCTCAATTGTAAAAGGGACTTGTAAAGCATTTATACAATCTGGGTTATTGTGCTGAGAGGTTTGCTATTCAGCAGATCTGGTTCTGGGTAGTGACTTCTAGAGACTGGTCATCTGGACTGCTCTTGAAGTGCTTTGCTCTTGAGGTGACCTTTCTTAGACAACCTCTGCCAAATGCATCACTTTCTTGTCTTAAAAGCCTCAGCTTGGTTCTCCCCTTTGCACCAGGTGCATCACCAGGGATGTGAGCTCCTGAAGATTTCACAGATGTAGCAAATGTCCTGCTTGTACACTACCCCTGAATGGTAAATGGATATATTGTTTGATTTTTTTTTTTTTTGCTATTTAAATGTATTTGAGAGCTAAGAGATTGGATGTGTAAGAATAGAAAGGTAAACTCTCTGAAAGGATTGTTACAAGGGGGAGATGAGGTGAGAGGAGGTGAGAGGAGAATGCTTCCTGCCTTCTAGCCTCCCTGCCCTACTCTGCCCAAGGGTTGGAACAGACTTGCACTGTCTAACAAATACTTATAGAACATTCATTAGGTGCAAGGCAAAGCACTAAGTTAGAGGGCTGCTAAACAAAAGAGCAAGAACAACAAAAGCCCATGGTCCCTATCCTCAGGGAGCTCATGGATATACTCAAATGTGTGCAGGGGCATTTAAACCAAAAATATGAGACTATGTACAAATAGGTAGCCATTTATTGAATGCTTAAATGTATTAGCTCATTAAATGCTGACAACTATTCATGAGATAGGTACTGTTATTTTCAGCCTTTTCTAAAGATGAAGCTGAAGTTCAGGAAGGTTGAGTAATTTGCTTGAGGCTGTACAGAGCTGGGATTTGAACCAGTGAAAACTTGGATCAAGCATCAGTGTGCTTAACTGTTATGATGTAACTCCCCCTCCTCCCTGTATAACTCACAACAGCAGCACTTACGTGTTCTTACAGAAGAGGAATAGATTAATCTGTTTGATTGAAGTGTAGAGATGGATTTACAATGGAATGAGCAGAGTTTTGAAGAGTAAACAGATTTCCTAAGAAAAGGTGGTGGTGGGGGGGTGGGGTCGTGGTGGTGGAGGCATCTTCCAGGCAGAGAAGCCAAGGGATTATTCAAACAAACAAACAAACAAACAAACAAACAAACACACACCAAAATGAAGCTTGGCTTTTCTATATCATAAACTTTATTTATTTATTTAATTTAAATTTTTTTAGAAAGAGAGATAACGGAGGGAAGGGCAAAGGGAGAGGGAGAGAAAATCTTAAGCAGGCTCCACCACCAGTGCAGAGCTGACTTGGGGCTCGATCTCATGACCCTGACATCATGACCTGAACTGAAATCAGGAGTTGGATGCTTTATCAACTGAGCCACCCAGGTGCCTCTATTATCACAAACTTTAAGGGCAGAAGAAGCAGGGGATAAAGTTGGAGGGGGAAACAGGGCTGAATTCTGAAGGGTCTTATAAGCAATGTGAGATGATTAGAATGTGGATTATAGGGACATCATCACTTGGTGTCTAAACCTGGAAAACAATACATTTCAAGTATTTCCATCAGGAGGAACTCAATCTCCAGTGGTAATGGAGGAGTAGAAAGCCCAACAAGGGATAATGAGGTAATCCAGATACTTACCATAGCAGGAAGCCATGAGTCCCCTAGGTTGGAGGAACAAAGGAAGGCAGTGATGTTGCTGCATCCCAGGACCCAGAATTACTGGTGGAAGCTGGGTCCATTTGAGCCTGACTTGTCAGAGAGGGAATGCAGCTATTGCTAGAGTTGCTAAGTTATTAGAGCATGGGGTTAGGGGGGAAAAAGAGTCCTCCACTCTCTGGCTGGTGTTTCCCAGTGGAGAAACGGCAGAAGCCTGGGGAATGCTCCTAAGGAGTCAGCTCTCTCCCCCTAGCATACAAATCAAGGAGGGAAGGGAAGGCATGAATCTGAGGGGGCAAAAGACCTAGGACAACCACTGTAGGGTTTTATCATGTGAGACGTGCAGTTGGCTACAATTTGGAATAGAGATTTAGGAACAGAGATTGGTGGAGTCACAAAGGTTATTTGGAATGCTATTGCATTTGGCAGGGCTTAATAAGGAGTAGAATTAAATTAGGGTCTGAAGGAATGGATCACTTTTCTCATGACTTCATTGTAGGGAAAGCTTTCATAAACAAGACACAAAAATCACTAACCATAAGTGAAAAGATGATAAATATATTAAAATTGAACATTCCATTTATCAAAAGACAATGTAGAAAACTGTAAATGCAAATTATAATCTGGGGGAAGATATTTACAGCACATATAACCAATGAATCATTAATTTTGAGAATAACGCTGCTACAAATCAATAAAAAAATGAAAAACAACCAAACAGAAAAATGGACAAAAGGCATGAACTTGTATTTCACGGAAGAGAAAACCTGAATGGCTAATAAGCATATAAAAAGATGCTCGATATCAGTAAACTGGGAAATGCAAATTAAAACTACATCATGATACAATTCACACTAACCAGATAGGCAAAATTTAAAAATTCAGGTGTTACAAAGAACTGAAGGGTACCGAGAAATAGGAATGCTTATTCACTGATTCTTGGAGTATATGGGCATAACCATTTAGGAAAACATTGTGATGTTACTTTGCACACCCCCAAAAGATATTCCTGTATATGTGCAACATTGTATCTGTAAAATAGTGACCATTGTTTGTAAAAGTAAAATTAAAAGAAGTAAAACAATGAAATAATCAGAGGCTACTGAAAGGCCTATTCTAAGATGAACAAATACATTGTGTCATATTCGTACAACATAATTATATACAACAGGGAAATGAATAAGTTATAGTTCACCTGCAAACATGGTTGAATCTTGAAAATATAAAGTTGAATAAATATGCTAGTCATGGAAGTATATCAATAAAATGTTAATATTCATAAAGTCTAAAATATATAAAACTTAACCATATACTATGTACATATATGTGTATATAACTATGACAAAAAGTTATATTCAAAACTTCCAGGAAGGGACACAGGAAGAACATCATAAGAAACTTCTGTTTGGCGGAAACAGATATTTGTGGTGGAAACAGATATTTGTTATAAAATTAATTATTCCTTGTTCTTTTGTATTATAATATTTTACAACAAAAGCATATTTAAAAATTAAGGAGGGTTAGAGCAGCAGGTACAATAGAATCAATGTCCTAGAAAGTTAGGAGTGAGAGGAGACTTGAGCTCTTAGGGTGTTACAGATTGTCAAAGACTGTAGCATTCTAATCTCTAAGAAAGCAATATTTTCCCTCCATGGAATCATTAATTCCCCAATTAAAATATAAGCTTCCTAAGGAGAGGTATTATACCTTTTACCTTTTTATGTTCCTCTTTGTTCTAGTAAAGCTCTAGTGTATGTTTGTGATTTAGAATGATGATGCTGCTGAAGGGAAATGAATTAGCCTTTCTCCTACCTGCCTCCCATCCTCTTTCTGTGATTGGGGGGAAAAAATCTCCCTAATGCATAGGAGAAACATAGGAAAATTGGATTGTATCTCATTTTAGCTGTCATCAATCAGGTGGCTAACCTTAAATAATTCACTTGGCTTCTCTGACTAACTAGTTTCTTTAATTTCTGAAAGCTGAGGTTGTATCAGAAGTTCTCTTCTGCTTTAAAATCCTAAGGTTGAGGATGTCACTATAGAGATGGATTCATCATCTGCAGACCTTTCCATGTTTATGCACATAAATAGTTGTTTCTGTGCTTGAAATCCCTAGCTACAGCTTGGCTTTTTTTGCATAACTGATAGACAGTTTTTATTCTATGTGAAATACCATATTTCTGATTGCTGTACATCAAAATGATGAGTTTTCCATAATTTCTCAGCTGTCAACCTGAATGTTTTTAGGATTTGGGGTGTCCTTGAAGTGCTTCATCTACTTTGTTGGTATTATACACAGAAAATAGAGAAACATGATCCTAGCTTAAGAGTCTAGGGCACTTGATTTTTGGCATTAAGCATGGACTTTTAAACCACATTATCAGTTGGCAAATTTAGTTTTTACATGCATTTTATTGTGATCTTTTAGAAATAACCTGCAAATTCAGTTCATTTTCTGTTTCTGCCTGATGCCAGAAAGTAGAATGATCCAACAACTATATTTTTATGAATTCACATTGGTATTCATTTCTAAATAACACTGTCCATAATTTTTACTGTACCTATTTTAAGGACATGAGTTTGACATCTGTAATTGTTGCTGTAAGTCATGAGGATAAGCTTCCTCTTGCAAGAATGTATTTCTCTTGCAGCACATTTATTTTCAGAGAGACTCAAATTTAATAGTGAAATATATGGGCCTTTTGGTGATGCCAGCAGTATCAGTGTTAGAAGAGGGACACCAGGGGTGCCTGGGGGGCTCAGTCGTTAAGTGTCTGCCTTCGGCTCCGGTCATGATCTCAGGGTCCTGGGATCGAGTCCCACATCGGGCTCCCTGCTCGGCGGGAAGCCTGCTTCTCCCTCTCCCACTCCCCCTGCTTGTGTTCCCTCTCTCA
This sequence comes from Mirounga angustirostris, assembly GCF_029215605.1. NCBI lineage: Eukaryota > Metazoa > Chordata > Mammalia > Carnivora > Phocidae > Mirounga > Mirounga angustirostris. The sequence goes on along the minus strand of NW_026991709.1, from coordinate 135,764,882 downwards.
CCGTGTCTCTCTCTGTCAAATAAATAAATAAAATCTTAAAAAAAAAAAAAGAGGGACATCATTAGTATCAAATACTGTTGAATGTGAGAGAAGTGGCTGGGTTGCTGTTGCCATTCTATCTTGTCCTGAGGCATTTGTTTGAACTCTTTTATATTTTGGGACTGCCAGTCTTCTATCCTTGATGATTTCTTGTTAAACTTAGGGAATCTGTTTGCCAGTTCATCATTTTAACCTTTACCCTTTATTTAGAAATTAGTTAAATTATGTTTAGTTCTTAGTTTCTGAACATGGAGTTCCCCTAATGTTCGTGCATGTGATTCTGGAAGATTGGATCCAGCATTCAGGTTGGCATCAGTTTTCAGATATGCATCTTTACATTATCTGTTTTGCTTACATGATCCCAATATGCTAGTTCTTGGTGTAGAATTATTCTCTAGTGGTAGTACACAATTAGCCCTATTGTAAGGAAACAAATAGTTTTGCTTTTACCAAATGTGTGCAGAATGGTCTTCTGTTATTTCTGGGCTAGTGCACAGTCAAGAAAAAATGATTAGAAGATTTATATATGTGAGGCTGTGTATGGGTTCAAAAAGCTGTGGTGATTAATGTCTATGAATTCATTCCTTCATTTAACAATTTTTCAGTCAATATCTACCTTGTTTCAGCCATTGTGGGCATTTGAAAACTGGGAGAAAGAATAGACAAGTTGTCAAACCTATTCCCAGGTTAGTCCAGGAATTGGAAATAAAGATGAATTCTTCTCTGAAAATATTTTCAGCATTCAGGACTTTTACTCTAGTGTCAGTACACAGAAACAGTGAGGGAAAGTCATTCCCATGGGACAATTTTCCAAGAGAAAACTATTAAGGAGAAGTCAAGTTAACCCACCAGGACAGATTCTCTAATTGTTCAAACTGGGTTCTAGAAGAACAGGGATCTAAGTGGAGCTATGAAAATGAAGATGGGAAAGTTAGCATGCCAGAATGGAGTAGTCAAAGACTTGGCTTTATTACTGTAGGTAACTAGAAGTGAGTGAGGTACAAATCTGCACTTATAGCTAACCAAGGAATTTGTATTTTACTGCTTAAATTTAGAAAATTGTAGGATGGCTTTAAATCCAGGAGATTGTTATTAGAATAGAGTACAATTTGTGAAATTCTACTACTTGGGCTCACACCTGAGATTTGTGACCTTAAGCAAAGTATATTACTCATTTTTATCTTAGTTTCTTCAAGTGGTAGTAATGATAGTGCTTATCTCACAGGGGTTTTGTGGTAGAAAATGAGATAATGCACGTAAAGCACTTAATACAGTGTCAAAGATAGAGTAAACATACATTAAGTAATTATTATTACCCATAACATAATTTAATTGTAGTCAATTAGAACATACAATCTTAAACTGGGAAGAGATCCATTGCAGGAATTTTCTCCAATATATTTTTGAGAAATGGTTGTGGAGTAATAGGGTGCTTACTACTTTATAAGCATCCTATTTCCTCTTGAACAGCTCTAATCATTAGAAAATTCTTGCTTGTTGAGCCAACATCTGTGGTGTCCAACTTCCACCTATTGTTTCTGCTCCATGGAGCTTCATATAACATTTGAGCTTTCTTCCACATGGCAGCCTTCCAGATTTAAAGACAGATATCTCATTTTCCATATGTTTTCTCATTTCTGTAATAAATTTTCTAAATTGTTGGGTTTATGTTATAATCTTCCATTTATTTGAGGACAGTGTTGGACTAGCTAATTAAATAGTCAATCTGAACTCCCTTCTCCCTTATCTGTCTTCAAGGTGAAGTTTGAAAAGCAGCTAAGGGAGCTATGAGACTCCATTTTCACCAATGAGGTATAAAGAGAAGTCAACTGGAGACTGTTTGGAAAAGGCTTTCATTTTCTAGCAAAAGTGATCTTCCCAGCTGGCATTATCCCTTCTCCTTTATCTCCTTTCTTCCTGTCTGGAGTGAGAAAATGATTTCTGGAGCTACAGCAGCCATATTGCAGCCTTGAGATAATGAGTTTGAAGGCAAACATCAGCAAGCTAATTCCACAGGAGTGGAATAATCAAAAGGAGCCCAAGACTTGTTGACCATGTCTGGCAGTGAATCTAAAGAAAGCCAAAACTAAAATTAGCAAAATCGGATATAGGAATTTTAATTTCTAACTCAACAGTGCACAACATATCAGACAAATGCTTGTAATTAATATATACCATGTCCATCTCCTCTCTTTTCAGGACCATATGAAAATAAAATTAGCTTTATTGTGTTATAATATTTGGCAGTCATAAATTGCCTCTTAAGCAGCCTGACAACTGGATATTTGAAAATTATCTCTGGGAACCTCTTTTTACAAGTAATTTTTCAACTGATAAGAGATATTTAGTACTGCTATATACCATTACAAATTTGCATGAAGGTGCCAGCTTAGGTGACAAGTTGAGACTGAAATCCCAGCCATGCACCCTGGATGAGACTACCCCCATCCAGGAGAATGGACATTTTTCCTCAACTTCAGAGCAGGAGTCAGAACCAATGAGTTACTCATCTCCCAAAGTACCATTAAAATATCACAACATTCCCCTGGAACCAGGCACCATTCCCAAAGGAATATGGAACAGGAAGACATTTGGAGAGCAGAAATGACCTTAAAGGAAATTCGAACTTTGAGTTGATGGGGTATTTACTCAGACAATATTATTTGAAACTGGAAGAAACTGAATTAATTTTGACTTTAAAATTAAGTCTTTCATCCTCTTCTGCCTTCCCCCACATTCCATCAGCAGGGAAAAGGTCTCATCAGGAAGTTGTTGAAGTTCAGAGACTTAGATGAGCTACTTTTTTGTGTTTGTTTTTGTACCTTGTGAAGGCCAAGGGTAAGTCACTCCAGGACGTGCAGCTTTGGCATGAAGATTAGTTCAAGCTGAAAACAATGAGACCCAAAAGACTTAGGAAGAAACTTTGATCTCCCCACTAAATTCCTAAAAGACTGTAGAGGACCTGCTCCAGGAAGAAAATGATCACCATAGATCACTACAGCATAATGTGAACTAGGTGTGGTAGACAGGGAGGAACTTAGCAAAGTCTGTTAAAATTCCTCTCTCTGTCCCACTGTTTCTGGATGGCCCAGCAAAAATTTGTTTGCCAAACATTGTGTCTTTTTCATCTTCCTGAATTGCTTTCCTTCCTTTTGAAGTCCCAGACCCCTACCTCCTCCTTAGTTCAGGATGACATATATAGCTCCTTTTGCCTGTCTTTGAAATCTCACATCTGTGTGGGTACCTGATACGTATGTAATTAAATTTGATTTCCTCCTGTTAATCAATCTCATGTCAATTTAATTCTTCTAGCTAGTCTAAGGGTAGAGGGATTATTTTTCTCTCCAACAACATCTTAGTTGTGGCGTATGAATTTCAACCTCACTACATATGTAAAATTTGCCACCTATTCCAAAGGGTAAGAATTAATCCTAACAGGAACTTATACGTGATAGCACACAACATGTAAGAAGTATAATTTCTTGCCTTGGAATTGCTTACAATCTAAACTGGAGAAAATTAACACTGATATAAACATTTCTGAATATAAGTAAAGCAATTTTATGTTCATTATGCAGTTAGTGAATATTGTTCATTTGCACAATTAAATTGTATGCAATTTTTCCTTAATTATCTTTCTCTTTTAGACATTTTAAAATTCATGAGATATAACAATAAATACAATAAAAACTTTCCAGTTTTAAAGAACTTTAGTATACTATAAATAAGTGTGGATCAAAAACCATGTAGAGAAAGAGATGTAAATAGAACAACTGCCTTTTCTTAGTTGTTATTTTAGGAAATTTATCAAAATGTGAACTTAATTTCTGTTCAGGGCTGGAATTCTAATTGAAGTAGGCTATTTCCTTTATGGTATAATTTGCATAGTAATATTTTTTCTTTTTCTGATTATTGAAATTCAACCATTAGTGATTCATTCTCTAGGTGCAAGCTTTGTGGTCTTTCTGTAGGCCTTTTAAAATGCAAATGCACATGGAAAAGTGCAACCAAATTAAGTTCTTTACAATTTAGAATGGTTGCAAATATCAGATGGATTCTTTTCTCAGCATAGCAACATAAATGTTTTTAGGTGTTTGAAGTGAAATACACAAAGTAAGACATTAAAAGTAGGAGGGAAGACAAATTTTCAGAAAAGTGAGTGGAAAGGTGCTAAAATCCAATAGCCTGTACCTCACAATTGTAGCTATTGCCACTCTTTTTTTTTTTTTCATTCTGCATGTGTGTAGGTGTTAACTGCTGTAATGACCACAGCATCTCATGAACTGAACAATAAAAAACATTCTGACGGGATGTTTGGCACATGGTGACACTGTCAGACCCTTGGACCTTGGAGTCTTCCATTGTTCCTATGCTTCAAATTCTACAGATGACAAGGGGAGAGAGAAGGAGTGAACGGGTGTTTGCACAAAACCCCAGAAGATTTTCGGGGCCAAGACTTGAGGCCTGTGTTTTCTGTTATTTCCCCGGTCAAAGGTAATCATAAGCCTTTTTTCTGCTTGCCAGGGGGTTGGGAAAAGTAGTTTTTCCCTGTTCCCAGGAGAAAAAGGAGATCATTTGGTAAACATATAGTACATTCCTGCCACTGTTAGCTTTCAGAATTATTAATAGGAATAATCATCTTAAAGGCAAAAAAGTCTTGAACATCTGAAGTAGAACAGAAATTTGTTTGGCACTAGATATGATTTTCCAAGTTGGGGCAAGCCACTTCATAGTCATATATAACATTTCTCATCTATAGTAAATCAATAAGTACTGACTGAGTTCCTGTTGTAGCAAATATGTAAAATCATCACTTTCATTAATACCTATTTTCTACATATGTGAAACTCTGTGTTGCCTACACTAAAAAATTTAAGTACAGTAAGTATATTAGATAGAAAGTTTTATTTGTGTTCATATCAGTAGGTCAGTTAAAGCAGGGCATACATAACTCAAGCATTTTTATTTTTAACTTAGTACATATAAATGCATATTCACCATTTTTTTATGTAGGGCAGAGATATTCCTTTCAGTATGAGTGTTCATTGTCATTGATCTTTCGTAACTCATGATGCATATTCTAGCTGGTGCACATACTGTGGATTTCCTGTCCAACAGCTACTCTCTTTTTAAAAACTCTTTTTCCCTAGTGTTCTCCCCTTTCCCAAATGAATTGGGTGATTTTCCACCTTATCAGCAAATGATGTTAGGTAGTTAACTGGCTTCTGGCCAATGAGACACAAGAGAAACCTAAAGAGCTTCTTTGAAAGATATCTTTGCTCTTAAAGGGCAATGCACAAGGGATCCCAGGGTCCCTTTTCAGTCTTTGGCTATTGGTTTGGGGGTGGGATGCCTTGAGCTGCTGCAACCATTTTGATTCAATGAAGAAAGTCTGCCAATAAACTATAAATGGTTGGATAGAAAGGTGGAAAAAGGATGATTTGATAAAATTGTCGTATTAAACAGCCCTGGAACTTTTCTACTTCAGGACTTCTGGCTAAGCTGGAATAATAATCCCATTATTATTTTACCTTTCAAGTAGAATTTGTGTTATTTCCAGCTGAAACACCTTAATTAAAATACCACAATTACTAGTTTGTTTCTTTAACTTGCAGTGAGATATTAAACACATTCATTAAGATATGCCAAGTGAATAATCTTTCCAGATTGTTACGATTTTTCCAGTCCTTTTCAACTGTCTCCCACCTAATTCAAGAGCAGATCTCTTGGTTGGTTGGTTGTTTTTTGAGCGACTCATTTTTTCTTTTTTCTTTTCCAGTTTTATTGAGCAATAATTGACATACAGCACTGTATATATTTAAAGTGTATAGCATGATGGTTTCATTTACATTATTGTGAAATGATTACTACAGTAGGTTCAGCTACATCCATCTTCTCATATAAATAAAAAGAATGAAAGAGAAAAACCCTCTTTGTGATGAGAACTCTTAGGATTTATTCTCGTGAACTTTGCTATGTATCACACACAGCAGTGTTAGTTGTAGTCATCATATTGTACACTACATTCTAGTACTTACTTATAACTGGAAGTTTGTAACTTGTGACTACCTTCCTCCAATTCTTCCTCCTGCACCCCCATCCCAATCTCTGATAACCACAGGTCTGATCTCTTTTTCTCTGAGTCTGTGTTTAAAAAAACATTTAAGATTCTACATACAAGTGAGATCATATAGTATGTCTTTTTACTCTGACTTATTTCACTTAGCATGGTGCTTTCACAGTCCATCTATGTTGTCACAAATGGATTTCCTTGTTTTTATGGATGAATAATATTCCAATATGGATATTAAAATTCAATTTCTTTCTATCCCAACTTCTTTATCAGATATATGGTTTATTTTTTTTTCTCATGGCCATTTCAGTAGATACAAAGAAGCATTTGACAAAACGCAGAATCCATTCATGATAAAAACTCTTAAATTAGGCATAGTAGGAATATATCTCAACATAATAAAGGCCATATATGGCGAGTCCACAGCTGACATCATACTTAATGGTGAAAGATTGAAAGCTTTTCCTCTAAGACTAGGAACAAGACAGGATGTCCACCCTCACCACTCCTAGTCAACATAGTACTAGAAATCCTACCTAGAGCAGACTGGCAAGGGAAAAAAAAAAAGGTATCAGAATTAGAAAGAAAGAAGTAAAAGTGTCTCTATTTGCAAATGACTTTTTTTTTAATATAGAAAATCCAAAAAACTCAACCAAAAGATCAAGTTGCAGGATACAAAATTAACATACAAAAGTCAGTGGCATTCCTATACACTAATAATGAATTTTTTGAGAAAGAAATCAATCCCATTTAAAATAGCATAAAAACAAGGAATTAATTTAACTATGGAGGAAGAAGATCTCTACTCTGAAAAGTATAAGACATTAATGAAAGAAATTGAAGGCCTGTATGGAATGGTACTTATGTTCATGGATTGGAAGCATTATTACTATAAAAATGCCAATTCTACCAAAAATCATTTAAAGATTTAATGCAATCCCTATCAAGAGTCCAGTGGCACTTTTTTTTTTTTTTACAGAAGCAGAAAACACACTCCTAAAATTTATACAGAAGCTATTAAGATCCTGAGTAGTCAAAGAAATCCTGAGAAAGAAAAACAAAGCAGGAGACATCAAACTTAATGATTTCAAGTTATACTATAAAGCTGTAGTCCTCAAAACAGTATGATACTGACATTTGGGGGGTATGCAAGCATTAAATTTAATTTTCTTAGAGGCAGTATGTCTTTTTCACTTTCATATTCCATTATTTTATGTAATGTTTAAGAAAAATACACAACTATAATAATTAAGTACAACAAAATTGGCTGAATCCCAGTAAATATTTACTATAAATGGTAGGAATAGTAACTGGAGGCACACTAAAATTAGCCTTCACCAAGCTGAGAGCTTTCAGAAATAGGTTTCTGATAGCCTGGAGGTTAGGGTAGAAGACAGAAAGTGATTAAAAATGGCTTTGAGATTCCAAGTCCAACAAGAATGAGGTACCACTATAAGCAAACGAGAAGTCAGTGGGAGGAGATGTTGCTGAAGAAGACACACACAGTTTGAGGTGAGGGGGATTTATGAATTACCATGTTCATTCTTTTAAACATCCAGGATAGCAATGCTCTCAAAAAACCATCTTCCCTGGGAAGATAGCTAGATGGGCAAACTGAAATATATATAATTTATGCTTATATACTTAAGAGAAACTTCAGTCTCTGCTAATTTATGTAACTGCATAGCAATCAATACATTAGTTATGGAATAGATTTGTGTTTGGGTGGCAAAAATGTTCTGAAGCATGAATGGATTACATACATTGCACATAGTGCTTGTATGTGATTTTTCTTCATTGGCAAAATGTCCTGAGTTTATTACAGACATGCCACTCCATGAAGTTGCTTTGTGTATGTAGTTCAGGGCATCATTCCTATTCAGCTGGTTTCAACAGCATACCACTCTCTTAAGGCTGCATCCTTGAAAACAGCTCCCACTGTGGGAATGGTGTGTAGAACATACATTCCAAGGACATGGAGAGGTGAGGAGCCTCTGATTGCTTGAGTCTAGCTCCCAGGTTAACCAGTGGTCACATCCTCTCGGTGACTTCCTCCAAAATAAGTTCACTCCTTTGTCAGTTTATTCTTTTTCTTTTAACTTCCCATCCATTGATTGAAAAAGATCCAGGATCCCCAGACAATCACAAGTATGTTCTGTATTGGCCATTCCATTGGTCTTTCTTAGTTAACATGTTCTCAGAACTATTTTCTGTTGACCACAGTCCCCTCCTCAATATTCAAACTCTCATTATTTTGAGCCAAGATTTTGCTGTAGTTTTATATGTATTTTTCATTAGCAATTGCAGAATTTCACTAGTAATGGGAAAGGACTCTTAAAGCAATTTTTTAATGGAAAAATATGTTAACCAGTAGTCCTTTTCTGATACTCTGTGAGGTTTTTAATGAGTACTTTTGTTGGTCTCTTCTAGTAGAATAGACACACTGGTGCTAAGGAATTCCACATGTAAAACAAATGGAAGGACATTTGCATTAAAGATTTTCTGAAAAAAAAATTTTGATCCATGTATCAGCATAGCATAGTTCAGTGCTGATGGGGTTCAGGCCAGGCCACCCCAAAATATGGCACTTTGGCATATTGATGATTTTGAATTAAAGTTACTTCAGTAACAGCCAGTGCAAGAGGAAAACTCTGACTCTCCTCTGTCTGCCTGAAATTAGGAAATAATTCCCCCATGTGAAGGGTGTTCTCCCTGCACCTGGAGAATAGAAGGCATCCTTACTACCACAGATAAGGAAGTCAGGGCCCAGAAGCTCTATTAAGAAACCTTGTTGCCTCATTAATTTGCTACATCAAGCTCAAGCTACTTTGTCTTGGGGACTCTTCACAAATTGTTTCTTTGTCTAAAAGGTATAAAAGCTGCCTGCTTGGGTCAGTTCTTTGAGTTTTATATTTCTATGAGCACATACAAAAATAAAATTTGTTTTTTTCCCCCTCCTGTTAAACTGTTTTCTGTCAATTTAATTATTAGACTAGCCAAAGAACCTAAAAGGGAAGAAAGGAAAAGTTTTCCTCCCCTGTGGTGCTGAGTCATTTGGTCAGAGACAGTCTGGAAAGATATTAGTAGACAGCAATCACACTCTTGAGAGTTAGAGAAGAGAACTGCTTCAGGATATTCCCGAAGGATATTTGCTTCCAGAGCACACTGTGTTAGAGAAAAAAGTGACAGGTTAATTTTCATAAAGCAGTACTTTATTCACATTTCCAATTTGCACAAAAATTTCACTATTTTCTTCTAAATAAAGTCAATTAACTAGACATCAAAAATCTTTAGCGGTGTCCCTAAACTTTCAGTTATGTTCTTGACATACTAGTCCACTTGTTGGCCCTCAAAAACATTTCTAGGCCTTCATGTTTTACACATTTGTTCATATCTTCACCATTATTTTTGCATTTCAAACTCCAACCCCTTCTTGAAGACTGAAATAAATTCATTTTCCTTCATTAAATTTTCTCAGATAAAGTGATAGTTTCTTACTTTGGACTTAATACATACTGTTTGTACTTTGTCATTTGTATTTTGCAAAACATTTCATTCCTACCTATTGTAGTTGGAAAAAAAACCCACAAATACTTTTATAGCATTTATTTTGTGGCAGCCTTTTAAATTCTCAGACCCACCCTATGACACAGATATTATTATTATATCCATTTTGTAGGTAATTTACTTCTCTATAGTTCATTGTACTTCAAATTTAAGTTATATGATATCAGACATGTGATTTAAATAAATTTGTGTTCCTCCAGAGTACCCATCACAGTACCTTGCAAATAATAATGCTTATCAAAATAATAATTGCTGCATTCAAGATAGGTTTCTTTGGGTTGCTTTAAAGCAGTAATAATGAAATACTCAAATACTTGGGCAGGTTAGTTCTACAGGCTTCTCTGTGAAGTAAATTCTTATCATGAGGAATGACAGATCGATGTGACAGTACAGAGACCTGCTTCTCTGTTCTCAGTTCAGGATAATTCCGTAAGGTCCATTCAGCCCAGAACGCGTGTGGAATTGGTGGAGGCCTTTGCTGAAACTGCACTGGAGTTCAGCTTTCCTTTTTTTTTTTTTTTTCCCCAGCTTTCCCTTTTACTCAGTTCTACTTCCTTAGCTCTCTCATAGGTGTTGACCTCAAGGGCTCTCCCCAGTAAACTTCCTGCACACAAATTTCCATGTCTCCAAGTCTGTTTCCTGAAGAACCCAACCTAAGACAAAAGGAATATGGACAGACAGCATTTATTAACTCTATTTTGCTTTTTTAGAGACAACATTTTAGAGTGGAAATTAAATATGTTTTCTAATCAGAGAGATTGAAGTTTATTAGGTACCATCTCAGGGAAGTTACTTTATCTCTCTGAGCATGTTTTCTCATCTTGGAAGAGTGATTTTACTAGGTTGAAAATCATCCTACTGCAGCATTTGACAAAATCTAGGCGCTCAGTATAGGGAGGCCTAAAGTTGGTAAAGCTGAATCACTAGAAGGCTAAATATCTAGAGCACATTTTCTGAACCCCTCCCAGAAGTGCTTTTTATTAATTGTGTTGTAATACTATGTCTTGATTTGTAGTAAATCTTTCTCTTTAAGAAGCTACGTGAATTCCAAGTTACTCAAAGTTCTAGGGGTGAGATTTCCCTCAGTTTGGGGAGTAGGAGCAATTTTTACAGCATGAGAGACTGGGATTTACAAATCTTCATCTCAGACAATGACAGTTCTGTAACATCTCAGTGGATTCCAAGGCCGAGAGTCTGGCTCTGTGTTCATTCACAGCATTGGTGTTGACCCACACTGCTGACAACTTTGCTGTCCTTCCTTGACCCAGTTTTCTCTTTCCATTATCTGATTTAATTGTTATGGCCTCGGCATTTTATTATAAACCGCCATTTTGGAAAGTGTTGGGCTAAGCATAAATTGATGTCCAAGATTTCGATCTTGAATCTTTCCCACACTAAATACAATCTGTGTTTCTGTGAACTTGATCAGTCTTTCCCTATAATCCCTGTCCATTATTCACCTTTGTGTTTCATTTATCGCCTTTTCATCTTGAACTCTATATTCAACTATCATACCCGAAGTGAGCACCAACCCCAAACACCAACTACTGTGTTTTTAGTACTTACTATGTACCAAGCATTATATTAAATGCTTTACAACAGGGGTTTACAAAGGGTGGTTTCTAAGCCAGAAACATCCCTGGTAAACTTTTTAGAAACTCAAATTTCTGAGACTCATCTAAGATCTAGTAATACACTAACTCTTGCGGGGAGGCTAAGCAATCTGTTTTGACAAGCCCCCGAAGTGATTCTGCTGAATGCTCTAGTTTGAGAACCGCTCCTTTACCAATATTGTCTCATTTTATTATAAAGGCCTAAAACTGAAAGGAAAATAGTCTTATCCTTATCCCTGTTTTACAGTTGAGGAAACTAAGACTCAGAGAGATTAGGTAAATTGTGCAAGGTCTCACACATTCCATGGCAAACCAACCCCAGGTCTGAAAGACTTTGGGAGTCCTTCCTCTCAAGTTCTACTCCATGAAACCCCTCATTGTTGGATGTCCTACAGTTTCTACTTTGTTGATTACTAAACTCGGGTAAGCCATGCTGCATACTTTGTTTCTGTACTTTTGTCCTTGAATTTTCCTAGGAGAATAATAAATAAAAATGCTGATTAACTTCATTACAATAAATATATGTTTTACCTCTGAGATAGGTTCCCACCTTGCTTGTAAGATCACTTGGTGATCTTTCTTCTCATCTCTTATGAATTCACTGTAATATCCCTGTCAAAACTTATTCCAAATATTCTCTACTTTTTTCTAGCTCACAATGCTATTTCTTCAGTAGAAGTCCTCATCTCTGTTCTCCTAGAGATCCAGGGGTAAGATAATGTAAGCCTTTCTTACATCCTGCCATTTCACTTTAGAATCTCAGTACATCTTGTTTCTATTCCTGTGTTCTTTCTTCTAAGGAACAGGTGACCCTTTTCTCTGTTAAGATTGATTACCTACACTCTTGGTTCACTAGTCCTGTTTTTCTCTTCAGATATTGCTCAATCAATTCTCCCTTTCTTTCACCTGGAACTTTTTTCCCACACATTTGGCCCCTTAACCTCATCAACAAAGTATGTTTGGACTTTCCTTTTTTCTACAGAGGAACAACCTTCCTCAATCCTGCTATCAGCCCTCTACCTCCAATCTCTCTCTTGCATCTTCAGTTGATTGTCAAATTTCTTTAAAGAATAATCTAAGATTCTTCTTTAATTCCTTTGCCACTCATAATAGTGATATCTTGTCTGTGCAACACTATTCTTGAAAGTAATCAGTTAAATTTGTAAAACTAGATCCTCCTCCAAAACAAATCTAAAACCTTCCTCAGTGGTTTTAATATTTCTCCTTTAATACCTCTGTCCCATTTGTTATCTGCTGTCATTTCCATTTCTGTAACAAAACTTTTCCCTAATTTGGTTTTCATGACATTGAAATAACAGCCCACTTAGCCATCTCTTCCCATCTTTTTGGTTGTGATTTGGTGTCTCTTACTCTTTCTTTCTTTTTTTTTAAATTTTTTTTAATTAATTAATTTATTTATTTGACAGAGAGAGAGATAGCGAGAGCAAGAACACAAGCAGGGGGAGTGGGAGAGGGAGAAGCAGGCTTCCTGCCGAGCAAGGAGCCCGATGTGGGACTTGATCCCAGAACTCTGGGATCATGACCTGAGCCGAAGGCAGACGCTTAACGACTGAGCCACCCAGGTGCCCTGGTGTCTCTTACTCTTTCTATTCAATTATTAATTCAGTGAACATTTTTAGAGGCTACTATGTGTCAAGTTAGTGCAAAAAAATATAAGTGAGAAAACAGTACACTATCTCGATCCTCCAAACTGTTTATGCAGGGGGTGCTCTTATCTGTGGTTCATGGATGCTGATGGACTGAGGAACGGGAAGAGACATAGTTCTAAGCTTCTCTCCTAAGCACTTTGTGTTTCTTTCTCTATTCAACCTCACTAACTTTACATTCTCCAACAATTAACTTCATATACATGCCCATGGCTCTAAAAAAAATGAAACTGAACACAGGCTCTAACTCAGAATCTATTTCCTCAAAGCAAGGCTTTTATTCCTAACTGTGTAATCAACTGCATCTGAATATCTCCCCCACACCTCTGACTAAAAATGTCCAAAGAAAATTGATTATCTGATAGCCTTTCCCCGATAAGCATAAAAATACAACCAACTGTAAGTTTCCTTCTTGACTTCTCAGTTCTTAACAGTGTCACCTATTTCTAGTACTCCAGGCATAAAACCTTAGAGAGCTCTTGAATAAATCTCTCTCTTCCACACAGTTGCTATATTTCTGTTATGTCTCCTTTTAAAGATCTTTATATTTCATTTCCCACAACTGGTATCATTGTTTGTATCTTTATGATCTCTTACCTGTGGCTTCCACTGCCTCCTAAGTGCTTTCTACAACTCTATTTTCTGCTTCTAGTTCAGCCCTTTAACTTGTTTTATCAAATCTTCTTGCTGTATTTCTGATCATGGTGGTCCCCTGCTCAATACTTTTAAAGTGAGGTACAAACCGCTCAGGGTAGAAGTCATAGCATCTGCCAATCTTTCAAGCTGTTTCTTCCACCTACTTCCATGCAGTGTATGTTTGGGCCAAGGGTCCACTACTCCCCATACATTTCTGCTCGTACTCTTTCACCTTGAGTGTCCTTCCTTTTTACTTCTGCCTGATGGAATCATATCACATTTAAAGGTTGGTCCAGAATGACTTTGCTTCTGTGAAGTCTCTCCAGACCTCTCTGCCTTTTAAACCCTCTGTGCTAATGTATTTGGTATTCTCTTGTGGCACCATAGACTGCCTAATACGGTGTTTATTGGTATATGTAAAATTGTTCTTTCAAAGTCTTTACCATGGTAAAGACTTATTAACACTTGGTTAACTAAAATGATAGGATGAGTGTTTAAATCCAGATGAAAGCATGTGGAGAGAGAGGATCAAACCAAACTAACATAGTCATGCTAAGTTGAAACAACATATTTTTTAGTGCATTTACTATATTTCTTTTTATTTCTTTCTTCTTGGCATTTACCTTCCTGGTTTTCTTTATCTATTAGCTTGAAAAGTGATTTAACTACTTGATAATAAATACATCAACAGTGCTGCATTATCTGCTAAAGTCAACAACTGGCTGAGAGGATGAATAGACTACGCTTTAGAGGATGTTACTTAGCATTTTCTTTCTAAATGACCCTGTGTTTGCGGGGTGGTCACTGCTGATTATTTTTTAGAACTCTCTTGAGAACATATAGCAAATTACTGTTATCTTTATATACTTTGATCAACATTAGCATTCCTAATAATTTTATCAAGAGCAATGATTAATGACAATAATGACAGCATTGTATATATGGGGCATTTTATACCTTTGCACTCTGTTCATGTTTTTAAGTTATTTGGCCTCCATAGCATGCTGAAACCCCATGAAAGACAGTGTCTCAGTGACTTGTTATTTCAGATCATCTTGCAAATAGTTGGTGGCTCAGCTGATATTAGAAAGTGAGTTTATATTGTTTGTGTTCTGCAACTTAAAATGTGGTCCTTGGATCAGCAGCCTCTGCCACACCATTAGACTTGGGGAGAATCTCAGGCCCTACTCCAGACCAATTGGAACAGAATCTGAACTTTAACCAGATTCCCTAGATGATCAGTGTGCACAACAAAGTTTGAGAAACATCCTTCTACCTCCTAAGAAAGGACAACAGAGGCTGTGTCTTCATCCCCAGGGTATTGTAGTTGGGGGGAGGGAGAGGGGGAAAGGGAGAGAGAGGGCAGGAGAGAGGGAGTTAGGGAGAAACAGAAGGGAGACTGACAGAGGTATCTGGTGAGGGAAAAAAATCCCAGTAGGACTTGGGTCCCTCAAGAGGGGTGAGAACTGGGGTTTTGTGGAGGTGGGACTTTCCTGTGAATTTGTAGTATCTTCACGCTATCACTTGGTATGTGCTCTCAGGTTGGAGGTTCAGTGTTAAAAAAAGGGAGGGAAGGGGGTGAGTGAGGGGTGGAGGTGGGTTTGTTTTCAGGTATAACTGTTAGCAACCCAGGAGGATAAAGGACCTAAGCGCAACAGGAAAGCCCCTTTCCTGAGCCTCCCGAAGCAGCTCAACGAGCTCATTTGTAATACCTCTAGTTTCTGGACGCATTTCCCTTCCTCGCATTTCCCCTTAACACGCAGGATCCACTCATAACATCAAAGCTAGTTCCTCGCCTCTCGGTTTCTTTCTCTCTCCTCAGTCTTCCTTCTTTTCCCGGGCACACCCGGGCCGGCCCCTCCCTCCGCGCCGGCTTGCACCTCTCCCCAGTTGGATGCACCTGAGGCTGGCTCGGGTTCCGGACGCGTGCGGAGCGCCACCGGGTGCGGTGGAAGCGGAGGCACGCTGACAGCCGCCTCCAGCCCGCGCCTGAGGACAACACGCGTGGCGCTTGCTTCAGGGATAGGCTCCGCGGCAGCCGCTCACGCCTCGCCTCGCGGTGACTATCACCACCGAAGCTGCAGGCGGGCAGTTGTGCGCCCCCGGGGCCAGCCAGCCCGGGCGGCCGCCCCTGCTCCTCCCGATGCCAGGGCCAGGGCGCCGAGCGGCCGCCAGCAGGAGGATGAAGGGCTCGGCGGGAGGAAGGAGAGAAAAGCTGCTGGGGGCGACGAAAGCTCAGCCCAGCCACGGTAAGTTGAGCGCAAAAGGGGTGTTTCGGTTCGGGTGGCGGACTTGGCTGGGGTGCTGGGCACGGGTGCTGGGGGGGCTTGTGCCCCCGCGAGAGGTGAGATGAGGTGCACGGAATGGGCATTTGCAGGGTCCACACCCGGGACGTCCCCCTTTCCCGTGTACCCCATACCGTCAGTCTGCCCCCATGCCTCTTCCGCTCAGCGCCCAGCAGAGAGGTGAGGTAGATGTGGGGGCCGGAGTGTGGAGCGCAGAGCTTGAGGGCTCCCGCTGACTGAAACCGGGGGCAGGGGAAGCAGCGGCGGGGGGGCGACAGGGTCAGCCAGGCTCTGGCTGGAGTCGAGGGCTGGGCCACCGAGGATGGGCCTGTCTCCTATTGGGTGTGTGTGTTGGGGGGGGGGGCACTCCCTCCTCGGGAAACCTGGCGAAGTTGTTGGGATAAGAAAGCACAGCGGGCCAGCTTCATGACTGTCTTTTCTTTTTATTTTCTCCCTTCTTCGTCTTTTTTTTTTTTCTTTCCTCTTTTTGTTTCTTTTCAAGATCTTCAGGATGCACAGGATTTGCGCGCAGTGTGGGGAGCTACTGTGTTCTAGGAAGCTTTCCTCCAGGGGAATAATTTTAACACTTAGGGTGGAGTTGGGAGGTTAAGGGTCAATCAGTGTCCCGAGATCTGGGATCTGATTGCCTTCCTGGTCCAGGGGACTGAGTTCGAAGAGAGAGCACAGGGTGAGAGTACCTTGTGACTTCTTGCATGTAGGGAGAAGTTTTATTGTGGGTGCAAATTGGGGTCAGAGGAAAACTGCCTCGCCCAATACAGTATCGCCCCTTGTGAAATGCTCAATTCCCTCTGTCCCCCTTACAGTTCAGACTTGTCTGCATCACGTATTTCTGTAGATGATGTTTGTCTGCTTTAGCTTGAGCTGCAGCTAAAGTAACAAGGATGTGATGTCCGTGGGTGTTTGAGCACCCCAAATTCTGGAATCTTGAACTGACTTCAAAGACTTTGTGTTCTGTAGGTGTAACTAAGGACCCTGGAGCTAGTGCTTTTTTATGACAGTCCTGTGGTGCTTTCTTGGGATGTCATGGGGGAAATTTCTCTCTCTTCTCTTGAGGCTGTTTGCTAGTTGTCTGTTAAAAGTGATTTTCATGTCCAGTCAATTCTGGTTCACTGTGTTCTCTGAAACCAACTGGAAAGGCTTATTTCCCTCTGGGTTTTCATGTCACTCTTGCCCTGTACTGGGTAATCTAGTCACTATAATCTCTGGTCTGTAAGCATGAAAGGCAAATATGGGTCATTTCAAATTATGTAGATTGATGCAGCACAGCGTGTCTGGGGTTTGCTGCAATTTCTTCACATTTCCTTCCAGATGTTCCTCGGAAATTAACTTGAGCACTCTATCCATGGAGCTAAAACATAGACTGGGGGAATGGGCAAACATCTTGAGTTAATGTATTATCTTAGATTCCAGTAAACAAAGTGCTGGGAGCTTGCTATGTTAGGAAAAAGGAACCTAGGCCAAAATATAGGATGTCTGGACTGTTTTTGTTCTGTGACAAAGTGGCTGAAGGACCTTTGGGGTCATTTGACAACAACAAGAACAATAGTAATAATGACATCAAACATTTTTTTTTTTTCCATTCACTGCACACTAAGCAACATATTAAGGGCTTTACAGCTCCTGTAAATGCATAACATTCCCAAGAAGGCAACATCCTTACATCTCCATTTTGTCGATAAGGAAAAAGGAGCCTTAGACATGTAAATTGTGGAAAATTTCCAGTTAATGTTTTAGAACCCAAGATTGCGGGACTCCAAAATTAGATCCTTTAGCCACTACACAATCTTGTTAACCTCACTTGAAAAGTGGGAGTACTACCTGAGTTCTCAACCCCATGAAAAATTAGTACGACAATGACCACATCATAGATTGATTTCTTCACAACTATTTAAAATGTTTAACAGAATTGTTGAACTTAGACTTCAAACAAATGAAAATTATGTGGCATTTATGTAATTTGGTCTGCCATCTCTAGAGAGAGCTAAATGCTGAGGTCTTGGTGTTTCCCTTGACAGTGTTCCTTCTTTGAGCCCCTTTATTGTAAATCAATAGTAGTATAGTCTAGCCTTTCTCTTAACAATGTGTGATTTATAACATCAAACATACCTGGTGCTAACATCACGTTTGTATGACTCTCTAGAGTTATCCTGAGGTCTACCTGGACACTCTTATATTTTAGCCAGCTTATAATTAATGCTCAGATCTTAACAAGATGTTGAATTTCTATTAAGAGATACTAGCAGCTTGTTTGAAAATTTCCTTTCTATTTTCAACAGTATTTTCAAAACAATTACACCCCCTGCTGTGATTTGTTATTTACTAGGTGCATCAAAAGTTCAGTAATGAAAAATGTTTGCAATTCAACAAAACATAGTGTCTCATCTATGGTAACAACTTCAGCTAAAAGATTCACATCCAATTGAGGCCTTATTTTATCTGAAATTTAATTAAGATGTTGCATTTCTCCCTGCAAAGTGTATGCAGGTTGTTGGGTACCCGTCTTCCACTCTTTTCTTGTAATCTCCAACTTTATACATTCATTAGTGATGAGTTCTTCAGATAATTTATGTTCGTGCTTGTCTAAAGATTTTGAGGTTTTATAACTAAGAGCAAGAACAACAAATAAGATGCATATGTCATATTTCTTCACAAGCTGTAATTATGCTTATCTGGGGAACAGTGATATATGTTAAGTCATAGATCTGATTTGCCTGCACATGAATGGAATTATCAGATAAAAGTCTATAAATCCATTGGCATACTAATGATATTCACACCCCAGATGTGGGAACAGCTTTGGAAAATAGAGAATCTTTGAGAAGTTAAGCTACTTTACTATGTTTCATTGCACTTGAGTAGTATCTTGTTGTTTTCAAATAAAACTACATTTCTCTATTCTAGTAAACTAGTGGTTATTCCCATGATTTCTTTTGTTTTAGGCTTAAATTGTATTTTCTGGTAGTAACTTAGCATTGCATGAAATATAAATTTGTGTCTTTTCTCTTGATATATTCGAAGCCTTAAAAAATCACATTTTGCCTATCATAAACAATACATTTCTGAATATATATGGGTTTTAGCAGGAATATAAAAAATAGTGTAGTAATAACTTGCCTAGAGGTTTTATTTTTTGGAAGTAGGTAATGAGGTTGTTATAGTGGTTAACATGTTTAACCTTAGTAATGAAGTATTGAAACTAATTTTGAATATGAATTGTTGAATTGCAAAATACTTTATGAGGAGTATCTTGTAAGTGGGTTAACCTTATAATCACATGAACATATGTTTTGTGTTTTACAAATTTTTTCAAGTTTCATGTTTGCACAATAGGGCTATTAGTTTATTTGATATTATTTGGTGATTTGAACAGCCAGATCTCTGGAAAATTATTTAAACTCGATAAGCATCTGAGTCACATTGATATCACAACTGAAGAAACTAATATGGGGGAACATTTTTTTTTTTTAATGTTTCAAGAGCTTAGAACTCAAGGTAGGTGAGACTCCTTAGTTTTTTGACAAGTGCTCTAAAGAAAGAGTTTGAATAAGATAAAGCCCGTGGGTTGAACATCAAGCAAGCACTTCAGTAGCCTCTTAGGGAACCTAGATCAGCTCAAACGGAGTTATGTGCCTGAAATTCATTAGTGTAATTAATCTTTTGGACAAGTGAATAACACATTAGAGATCATTTAAAAAATTACAGTACATTAAAAATGTGTTAATTTATATATTCTAGGGCCTGCTAAATTAGCAATAACTCCCCTGTCTGGATTGACCCAGCCTTAACTTAAAAAATAAAGTTCAATGACAGAGAACTTTAAGGATGTTGAGAGGCAGAGATGAATCAAATTTCTTCACGAAGTCTTTATCCCATTTTAAATGTGATTTTAATCATATCCAGATAGTTCTGTACCACTTTGAGTGTTTGCCCAGATTGAGCATGGGATTCAAAAAGTATCTTATTCCTTAACCTACTGATGAACTGGTAGAGAATACTAGTACAGCATTCTAGAGTGGCAACAGGGTCGGGACGCCTGGGTGGCTCAGTCGTTAAGTGTCTGCCTTCGGCTCAGGTCATGATCCCAGAGTCCTGGGGTCGAGCCCAGCGTCGGGCTCCCTGCTCAGCGGGAAGCCTGCTTCTCCCTCTCCCACTCCCCCTGCTTGTGTTCCCTCTCTCACTGTATCTCTTTGTCAAATAAATAAAATAAAATCTTTAGAGTGGCAGTGGGGAACTCTAGACCATTTAATGACTTTATTACTTTGTCTGTAGTGTCATCCAACCATATGTTTCATTTTTTGCCTTATTTGAAACATAGAGGGGCAGTTCTCCCTGATCTGGAATTATATGTACCAAAGCAGGCAAACATGCAGCATTCCTAAACTGGTCTTTTAAGTGAGAGGTTTACAGTAAAGGAGAGTTCTTACTTTGCATCCATGTAGTTACGTAGCCCATCTTCTAGCAAACAGTACTAATCTTGGCATATCTTGATTACCCATTAGACCTATCTGTCACCATGAGAAGAACAAATACTAATATAGTACAGTGTTAGGGAGGTCCATTTGAGGATTTAACTAAGGATTTCTCATAACATGGGGTCAGACTTTCTCTGTTAATTTTTTTTGTGATCTTGTAATGTGTCCTTTTTTATATCTAAAGAGTTAATCACTGCTGTTTGTATAATTTATTATTAAAAATTATTAGAGATTTGTTTCTCCTTTAACAATCTCTCACCTACCCTCAACTGAAATGAAAGAAAAATTAATGAAATGTTTCTATATTATTTTTATTTTACTTAGAGGAATACATTTGAAACTCCAGAAGGCATCCTGAAAAATCTAGATTTTAAAACTATTTTGTTGAGAACAACTTTTATGAGTTGGTCTCAGTGTACCAAATCTATCCAGAATACCTAGAATTTAAAGAAAAAAGATTTCAGGTACTGGTTTGAGTTCTCAGCTAGTTAAAATTTTACATTCATCGTACAATTTGGCGTTAAAGTTATAGAGACAAAATAGTCATTTAACATGATGTAGCATTTAAGAATGTGAACTCAAGAACTAGAATGCCTGTGTTCGAATCCTTGTTCTGTTCCTTACAAGCTGTGAGAGTTTAGTCAACTTACCATACATTTCTGCCTTATCTATAAAATGGTGGTACTAAGTGACTTATTTCATAGGTTGAAGATTTAAGATGATATGCGTAAAGTGTTTCAAATAGTGTCTAGTACAACGTGAATATGCCATAGATATTAGCTATTTTTAATCATTGTCATATATTAGTTGTCTGTAGTTAGTGCACTAGATTGCCACCAACTTGGTGGGTTAAAACACTGAAATGTGTTCTCTCACAATTCTGGAGGTCAGAAATCTGGCATCAGTATCACCAGGCCGAAATCAACGTATCAGCAAAGGTGTGCACCATCAGGAGGCTCTAGGGGAGAGGCTCTAGGGGAGAAGCTTCTTGCAGCTTTGCGTGGCTGTTGGCATTCCTTGGTTTGTGGTCACATCACGCCAATCTCTGCCTTTGTCTTCCCACTGCCGTCTCCTCTGTGAGAAGAATTTCCCTCTGCTTTTCTTTTATAAGGACATTTGTGATTGCATTTGGGGTCTATCCTGGTAATTCAGAATAATTTCTTATTTTAAGCTCCTTAGCTTAATCACATTTGCAATGATTATTTTCCCAATAAGGTGACATTATAGGTTCTAGGTGTTAGGATCTGAGGGGCTGGAGTGGGGAGTGGGAGGGTTGGGTGTACATTATTTTGCCTTACTATAATCATCATCCTCATATTCTTATACTGTGCTAGATGTATGAAAAGATGGCAGAACCAACATAACTAAATTATGGAAAATATAGAAAGGATCAGAAATTTCATATATTTTTGAAGCATGTTGTCTTAATTTATGTTCAAATTTTGACCAGATTTTTAGATCAAAGACTTCAGGGCAGTTAATTATTTTCTGCTCACTTCAACATAATGCAGTCAGTAAATATTTGATGAGTGGTTACTATGTGCTGATAGAGTACTGATGCTGGGGATATCAATGTCGACAGGAAAAGCAAGGCCCTGGACTCATGGAGCACTTAGTGTATTAAAAAAATAGCTAGACAACTACTACCTTTTAACTAGTACTTTTATGAAGTATGATTGCCTTCTAATGTTTAAGATCAAGATTTTAGGAGCAAAGAAATGCTATTAAACTCACATTAGAGATAAGGAACTAGGCTAAGAAATACACATATACATAGCTAGGACAGGACAACTTTTAACTCAGTTCCTTCTGGTTGTACTATATATGCCATAAAATAAAATGAAAAATCAGGAACAAATTTAACAAAATAAATAAAAATGCACTTTTAACAATATAAACAGAATTTTGTCAACCACATAATTAACTAGAAATATCAACTAATAAGATATTATGGTTAATTGGACTTGGGTTTAGCTGAAAAGTTAAGAGATTTTCTTCTAGAATTGTTATATTTTATATTTTTTTCTAAAAGGTATTAGTTGATTTTCTGGCCTTAGTGAATTGACATCATTTAATTACTTATTCTTTACCTTTTTTTTTTTTAAAAGATTTTATTATTTATTTGACAGAGAGAGACAGAGAGAGAAGTGAGCACAAGCAGGGAGAGTGGGAGAGGGAGAAGCAGGCTTCCCGCTGAGGGGAGCCCAATGCAGGGCTCGATCCCAGGACCCTGGGATCATGACCTGAGCCAAAAGCCGATGCTTAACCGACTGAGCCACCCACAGGTGCCCCTATTCTTTACCTTTTTAAAGAAAATTAATCACAATAAAAAACAAAACATAGGGACGCCTGGGTGGCTCAGTCGGTTAAGCGTCTGCCTTCGGCTCAGGTCATGATCCCAGGGTCCTGGGATCGAGTCCCGCATCAGGCTGCCTGCTCTGCGGGGAGCCTTCTTCTCCCTCTGCCTCTGCCCCTCTCTCTCTCTGTCTCTCATGAATAAATAAATAAAATCTTTAAAAAAATGTTTAAAAAACAAAACAAAACATAAAAGTTGCCATCTAAACCAATTTTAAGTGCACAGTTGAGTGGCATTAAGTACATTCATAGAGTTGTGCAACCATCACCACCACTTATATCCAGAACTCTCTTCTTCTTGCAAAACTAAAACTCTACCCCTTTAAACAATAACTCCACATGCCCTTTCCTCCTATCCCCTGGCAACCATCATTCTACTCTCGGTCTGTAAGTTTTTGACTACTGTGGGTACCTCATACAAGTAAAATCATTTAGTATTTGTCTTTTCTGTGACTGGTTTATTTCACTTAGCATAATGACCTTAAGGGTCATCCAGGTAGTAGCATATATTAGAATATTTCTTTCCTATTATATGTATATATTACATTTTGTTTATCCATTCATCTATTGATGGGCACTTGGGTTGCTTCACATTATACCTATTGTGAATAATGCTGCTATGAACATGGATGTACAAACATTTCTTTCAGGCTGCTACCCAGAAGTAGAATTCCTGGATCATAAAGTAATTCTATTTTTAATTTTTTGAGGAACTGCCATATGTTTTCCTTAGTGGCTGTACCATTTTTCATTCCCAGTGCACAAGGGTTCAAGTTTCTCTGATCCTTGCCAAAACTCATTTTCTGTCCTTCCTTCCTTCCCTCCTTCCTTCCTTCCTTCCTTCCTGTTGTTTTAATGGTAGCCATTGTAGTAGATATGAGGTGGTATGTTTTCATTTGCATTTCCCTAATGGTTAGTGTATTGAATATCTTTTTGTGTGGTTTGTATATTAACCGTTTGTATATCTTCTTTGGAAAAATGTCTTTTAAGTCCTTTGCCCATTTTTCAATTAGATTGCTTGTTTTGTTGTTCTTGGTGAGTTTTAAAAGTTCTCTATATAAGGGTGCCTAGATGGCACGTCGGTTAAGCATACAACTCTTGACTTTGGCTCAGGTCGTGATCTCAGGGTTATGAGATTGAGCCCCTCGTCAGGGTCCATGCTCAGTGCAGAGTCGGCTTGAGATTCTCTCTTCCTCTCTTTCTGTCCCTTCTGCTCGTGCTCTCTCTCTCAAATAAATAAATCTTAAAAAAAATGTTCTCGCTATATTCTGATTAATCCCTTGTTTGATATAGGATTTGCAAGTTTTTCCCATTCTGTGGGTTGCCTTTTTACTCTGTTGTCAGTGTTTTTTGATATGCCAATTAAAAATTTTTCAAAGTGCAATTTTTCATTTTTTCTTTTGTTGCCTGAGCTTCTGGTATCATGTCTAAGAAAACAATGTCCCTTCTTTACCTTTTTTGTAATGGGTTTGAGATGTTTGAAAAACAATGTGAAATATTGCTAAATTAAATTTACAAAATAAGGACTAGAATGAGAAGGAATAGACTATAATTGCAGACTAAAATATGAATAATCTCACAAATGTAATGTTGATCAACAAAGGCCAGAAAGTCCAAAAAGCCTGATTCTATTCACACAAAGTTCAAAATTAAGCTACCTTATGAATACATCAGAGTTATCAGGGCAGAAGGGGGCAAGGTGCTGAAAATGTTTTGTTTCCTGATCTGAGTGTTGATTACATGAACTAATTCACTTGTAAAAATTCATCAAGTTGTACATATGATATATGTACTTCTCTGTATTTGAATTACACTTAAAAAATTTAAAAATCAATTTGTTATTCAGAAGCACATGACAAAGAGAAATTTCCTTAGAAGTAGGCAAGGTAAGTAAAGAAATGCTCCAAGCTATGTTCTAAGGGTTTTTCCACTTGGAGGACTTGGTCCATAAATTGGGCTGTGAGTTTTTAAACAACAATCAGATCCATTGACACAGATACCATCAGAACTCCGTTTTTCAGGAGAAAAAGATCATTCCTAGGACTGAGACTGGAGGGAATTTTTCCCATGAGTCTTCATGAAAGGGGAATTGAATGGTGCAGTAAACAACATCTGTGTTGTTAATGTAGCAGAGACTTTCATAGGAATCTTTCTTACAAAGTACGGAGCAGTTTAGTTACTGGATGCTTAACTTTGGATTACCTTTGGTTTGGCTTAACTTTAAACATTTCGAGGTTTCTAGAGGAATGGGAAAGCCATGTATCCCTTAGACAATGCTTTATAAATTTTGCTCCCTTTAATGACACTTTTAGCCATAGTTCCATGGCAGTGAGCTTGAGCCCACTTTCTTAGACAAATTCTTAGTGCTGATACTCTTTTTGATGAGTTAAAGACTGGAGTCAGCTTGATCTTTGGGGAACCTGAGAAAATGGATACCTTCTAGGAAGGAGAGGGTATGAGCTCCTGGTAAGTCCATATTTGCCTAGAATTAATAAGTAGGTTACAGTGAACTAATTTGGATTTCTCTTGACAATTAGGCCTCCCTAATCATCAATAATCCAAATAATGATAGCTACAGTCTCGTGGAGAATAATTCCATTATGACAGGGACCATGTTGTATTAATCTCTCTACCTCTTGTAATGCTTGACAGTGCCTTGAACAAAGTAGGTATCCCCAAACATTGTTGAATGAATAATTAAATTCCATTCTGTGGTGGATACAGCTCAGTTATTGGTTAATTAATGGCTTTAGTAGGTTGAATAAAGTTTTTTAGTACCTCATAAAGAAGAGTTTGACTTTAGGAAATTGCTTTCAAAATACATTTTTCAGTTCCTATGGATTTTAGTGAGCACTCTGTATTTGTAAAAATTCCTTATTAATTAGTGGCATAACTCTTAATTATTTATTAATCATAAATTATGTCTGATGCCAATGCATACTTCCTTGACTCTTTATAAATAAAAAAACATAACAAGTTAACCTGAAGAGATGTTACCAGAACTTTAAAAAATGTTTTCTCTTTTTAGATCATAAATTAGAACATGATTTCTTAATTTAAATTTTCAAAAGTTGAAGAGGAGCCATTCAGAAATCTGAGGAAGTTAAAAGAAAGAATTTTCTTCCTTAAGAGATCGCCTTTAACAAAGTAAAAGTTTACCTAAATTAGGATGTTTTAGCATGCATAAGAAAGTTTGAGAAAAACTAAATACTATTCAGGGTAGAAAAGGTTGCCATTACAAATGATGGGATTCACATCTCTGTGTCCATTTAGAGCAAGACTTCTTTTCCTATTAATGCACATACTAAAATCTTATGTTGAAATAGTGTTTCACAGAATACGGAAATGACATCTGTATTTTCTCATTTGTTTCTTCCCACAAATTAGGGGGGTAGGTTTTACCATTAACCACAATCACATTTTTTTAAGATAAGGAAACAAAGTTCAAGTGATTTTACAAGGCCAAGTAACTTGGAGGTAGCAAAGTTGGATCATGAACTCACCATGTCTGACTCAAAGCTTGGTGTTCTCTGTGCTACCCTGAATAGTTTCTTTTTCTTTTCACATATGCAGGGAAATAGCTTCTGTTAAGTCTATCATACATTGGAATGAATTACCGGGGACAATGATAGTATATGACTGGAATGGAGATGAGAACAATCAATAAATGACAGTATTAAGGGAGTACTAATGAAACTTTAATTTGAAAATTGCTCTGCAATGTATTCCAAGATAGGTTTTATAACCATACTCAGATTTGATGTGAAGCTAAACTAATTTTATGCAAATGCTAAAGTGACTTTAACAGTTATGTTATATACCTTGATGTGGTCCTTAAGGAAAATTGTCAGGACCATTAATAAGTTTCTAAATTGATTAGGCTAATTTGGTACTCCAAAAGGCATCTTCCTATAAATTAATGCTGCCTATTACATTCTGATTATAGCAAATTGCTTGCTTTCCATGCCCAAGTTTGAAAGTTTCCAGTCTCTGCATTTTTGTGCTTTCCCAGTCGTTGGCTTTCCATTTTGTCTTGCCACATCAGAGCAATGAATCATCTTGTCCATTAGCTGAGTTTGGAAATTCTGTGTTATTCAATGAATTTGTTTTTACTCCATCCCTTTGATAATTTGAAACCTGGCAACTTAACTACTTTCCCAAATGTGTTTGTGATGCAATGTCAGTGAGCTTTGTTTTGAACAGCAAAAGACTGCAGTGGTTTTTTTTCTCATCTTTATAAATCAAATGCAATATTTTAATAACTGACATTGTGTGTTTCAGAATAATAAAAGGTTTAAGGTAATAATAGCTAGTGATCTCTAGAGGGGCAGCATAATCAAATAATATTAGAAGGCTCTCAATTTTTATGACCTGATGGAAACAGAAATGTGCCAACTGAGTCATCACCCTGATTATCAGAGTCTCATAGAAATACAGTTATTCATTTCTATTTCATGAATTCCTACTAAAGAGTCAAAACATTAAAGTCAAAGTGTTATTTCTTTGTTTCTAACGCTTAAAGCATGAAATGAACAGAGGGACACAGAGTGAGACAACGTATGTCAACATAATGTGCCTCTCATGCCCCCTACAGTGAACAGGGCATACAAGGGCATTGGTATTTATTCATTTGGAAAGAATTTTTAAGACATGAATTCATGTCATTGCTTTGGTTATTAAACAGCATTGGATCTTGGAAGTTGGCTCGTATGGAAGCATGAGTAGAGTCTAGTAAAAATGATGGTAATAAATTATTGAAATTTGGTTGATTGTCATAATGTGTATAGTGAATACAGTAAAGTATGTCCTTTAGGATACTGCCAAGCACTGAACAATACTGTGTCTGGAACTAGAATTATAGTGCTGATTCCGTGAATATGGCTGTGTGTGTATGGGACTATAATATGTGTCCACATACTAAAGTAGTTTGGAAGTCATTGGGAGGTTAGTTTGAGGATGGCTTGGCATATTTTTGTGGAAAACCGTAAACGTAGCTTGCTCTAAAAGAAAATTACCAGGCCTATGTTTCAAAGAAAGAGATCATGCTCTTCCAATAGTCTAGTAAAGGTTTATTTAGCTCTTACTTTATTAGTTCCTGAAATTTTTCAGAAAATGAAACAAGTTGTCAGAGTTCAACTGTGAATACTTTCCAAGATAACTTTGGAAATGTCCCCAAAGAAGATGTTTGTTAGAGCTAGCCAAGTGGCTGTGATTTTAATAGGATAATCCCAACCTCATGTGTAATGCTGTTTGTAGCTCTTCTTTTGCCTTCTGTTCAAGTAAGAAAGTGATCCCATAAACAATTTTGAGAACTTAACTCTCCGTTAAAAATACCTTTTCATTGAACATTATGCTGCCTTTACTACATATGTCTCGTTCTCTTTTACAAATCACATAAAAAAATCATACGGCCAAGGAATAGAAATGATATCATACATTCATTTGTTTACATATGATTTATAACTAGTTTTCATGCCAGTGAGACATTTACTATCTCTATAGGGCATAATTTCCTGTCATTTCTACTGGTATTTCCATTGTCATCTCAAGCTGAGTTCATCATTTTGCCCCTAAATTCAGCTCCATTTCTTCTCGACTTGACTTTTTCTTTCAATACCAACACTGTTTTCTCAGAGTTTAACTATTTGTGTACATTAAATAGCAAATACCAATCTTGACTTACAATGACAGAAAGTACTTTGTTATCATTTTATGTTAATAATCATGAGGAACCTAAAAAAAAAAGGTCCTATAGTTAGTATCATTATATATTTTTTCAGATCTCACTATTACTGTGACCAGTACTAAATTTCATCAATGTGCCCAAAGTAGCAGAGCATCTACAAATATTCAAAGAAGTTTTTGCTGTATTTTTGAGCACAATGCAAAAGCTGTCTATTTTACTTTTCTTTCTTGTAAAAGGCTAATACCAGCTCATTTTTAAGGAGGTATTGGATTCTGCAAGACAGAAAAATCTCTTGGAAGTTGCATTAGTATTTCTGTATATATTTTAAGTTAGTTGGATCAATTCCAGCCTCCTCTTAGCATTACCCAATGATGGTAAATTTAAAATGGCCATACTAAGAGAAACATTCCACAATTATATTTTTATTTTGTTCCTAGAAATTAAGTCAAATAAGGAAGCATGTTTTCAGATTTATTCCTTCCTTCCTTTTCTTTCTTTCTTTCTTTCTTTCTTTCTTTCTTTCTTTCTTTCTTTCTTTCTTTCTTTCTTTCTTTCTTTTCTTTTCTTTTCTTTTCTTTTCTTTTCTTTCTTTCTTTCTTTCTTTCTTTCTTTCTTTCTTTCTTTCTTTCTTTCCTTTTCTTTCCTTTTCTTCTTTTCTTTCTTTCTTTCTTTCTTTCTTTCTTTCTTTCTTTCTTTCTTTCTTTCTTTCTTTCTTTCTTTCTTTCTTTCCTTCCTTCCTTCCTTCCTTCCTTCCTTCCTTCCTTCCTTCCTTCCTTCCTTCCTTCCTTCCCTCCTTCCCTCCTTCCCTCCTTCCCTCCTTCCCTCCTTCCTTCCTTCCTTCCTTCCTTCCTTCCTTCCTTTTTTTCTTTCGGTACAGGAAGTCAAAGCATCGCACTTTTTGCTAGATGTCAGAAAGGGGTCATCTGCTTCCACTTCCTGAGTTCTGAGCCTGGGTGTGTAATGAGATGTTTTGTAGGATTATGATATTGGGTCACTAAATCACATAGATGGTTCTATTAACTTTGGAGATGAGTATTTGCTTTTGCCATTTAAAAATTCAGTTCCAGGGGTGCCTGGGTGGCTCAGTTGGTTAAGCGACTGCCTTCAGCTCAGGTCATGATCCTGGAGTCCCGGGATCGAGTCCCGCATCGGGCTCCCTGCTCGGCAGGGAGCCTGCTTCTCCCTCTGACCCTCCCCCCTCTCATGTGCTCTCTCTCTCATTCTCTCTGTCTCAGATAAATAAATAAAATCTTTAAAAAAAAAATTCAGTTCCAACTGGACATCCAATCTCAGTGCCATTCATTCTTCTAATGCTCAGTGTGTGCCTTCTTATAATGGCCCTTCTAAATTTTGTCCTGCATTTCAAATCCTTGGTCCAATGCCTGCTCTTAAATTCAGAATCTTATCTGGTTTATGCTTCTCAGATGAAATAAAGATCATTAGACAAGCACGCCTTCAAAGTTTCCTTCTCTCATTACTAGTCACAGCTTTATTTATAACCATCCTGATTCACATACATCTCTATCTCAAAAGGATTGCTGTCCCAATGCCTGCTTACCTATTTTATGATCCACTTCCTCCTGGTACCTCTTAAACATTTTATCAATTACTCATCCTCTTTCTTAAAACTTCACTCTCTCTTTCCATCTGCTCTCCCTCCAGATCTGCTGTACTCTCCTTTCTATATAGAATAACTTCCTTCAAGCTGCTGCCCTAACTCTTTCCTTGTAATCATTGTAAAACTTTTGGAAAGGGCAGTCTCTGTGCTTTTCTTTCATTTCTTCACCTCAATTTGTCTTACTTCTGAGACACTTTTCAAGGGTTACGCATGAACTTTATGTCAAATCCAAAGGTCTCTTTTCAATATTACTTAGTCCTAAACATGCTAAAATATTTGACTCTGCCGACTGTCCTTGTTATTCACTCAACAAATACTTACTGAGTGCCCAGTGCAGCATAAGATTCAAAACCTGGAAATATGGATAAGATTCAACATTTTATTTCCAGGAACTTTAAGTTAACTGGGAAAGGAGGAAATAATCAATTTAAAATAGAACATATAAAATGCTTATAGTGATTAGATCTGTTTACTAATCAGTCACTTGGAAGGATTGCAGTATTCCACTCCCCTGAAGTAAGGTTATGACAAGTCATTTGCTTTGGCCAAGAAAATGTGATTGGAAGTGATTTGTCACTTTTTGGCCAAAGACTTTAAAGCTGGTGTGTGATTTGTTAGGTTCCTTTCCTCTGTCACAGAGACGGATAGTGTTTCAGATGGTGGAGGCTTTGGTAGCTCGTGACCCCGAGTGAGGATAATTTGCAGTGAAGGCCGGGCTGAACTGAGATGAACATGTTGTATGAGCAAGAAGTAAGTCTTTGTTTACTTAAGTCACTAAGATTTTAGGACTTTGTTACTGCAGTGTAACCTAGCATATCCTGACTGATGCAGTGCTACACAAAAATGTAAAGTATTATGAAAATTGAACCCTGCACTTCTAAGCTTCTACTAGACTTTTCAAACAGTATGTTCCAGTGTCTCCTTGAACTCGGCATATTAAAAATAAAGTTTCTTAAAAAGATGGAAGTGATTGCTAAGCAGTTCGTGATTGAATTTAATTGTCTTGCCTCTAACGGAAAAATGGTGGAGGGTCTGTGAGAAAATGAATTCACAACCAACTATATGCATTTTTTTAATGTACTGGTCATTGTATTTCAGGGCTACTTGGAAGTTTATATTTCCTTCTCCACAAACTTCTTGAAACTTAAAAACATTTCAAGTTCACTTAGAGATTTGGGGATAATGATACGCTTTGGTCTATTTTTCTTCCTATCTGAAAGCTTCATTGTGTTAAGGCTGGAAAAGTACTATGTAATTATGTGTGTGAACTTCTTGATAATCTCAGTGATGGAATTTTCTTTTTATGTGCAAATGCTTATTCATGCACTTTTCATATAATTAATGTGCTCACAATAATATAGGACCTATTATAACTTGCAATCTCATTTCCTATACATACTGAACAGAGGGCATTGTCTGGATGGTAAATGTTTTGCTCATTTAATGGTAGACTCTGATTTTGTTACCACCCTTACCTCTTGTTCTTGATATTTTATATCATCTTTTACTTTCTTTTAAATATCTCACCAAAGACTTTATTTTGTTATACATCCAATTTTATATATATATATATATATATATATATATATGTATATGTATATGTATAAAACTGAGGATGACATTGAATGGACCAAACATTTAGAATGGCCTTTTTTTTTTATTATGTTATGTTAATCACCATACATTACATCATTAGTTTTTGATGTAGTGTTGATTTGTGCTCATATTTGTTACATTATTGCTCTATCTTCATCTCTTAAAGAATTAAGCCTTAACAGTCTCTGTTCTATTAATCTATGTAATCTTGATACTTGTAATATTGATACTTGAAACCTATCTTTGCATTTCCTTGAAAGCTTTGATATACGGAAAATCATTTGGGACTCAGAATTCCAGCATTGACAGCCTGCTAACATTTGATTGAGATGGGAGTTTCTGTGGCCATGAGGAAGGATACCATGATATTTGCCTTTTTTTTTTTGCCTCCTTCCTCTTCCCATCTCTTAGGCCTACCCTCCCTCTCTGCTGCCCCACCTCCAAATACCCCATGAAAAACACTTTCCTTATGGAACACTACATCAAAAACTAATGATATAATGTATGGTGATTAACATAACATAATAAAATAAAATTTAAAACAAAACAAAACAAAAAACTCATAGATATTAAAAAAAAAAAGAAAGATGATCCTGAAAGAAAAATCTCATAAAGATAACACTCAAAACAGCAGTGTGTATAAAATTTAACACTCCATATGCATCAAAATATACCTCCTGTGGGATTTGCTGTTTCATGTGTGGACCATTTTACAAATGCTCAATAATAATGCAAAACAGGATATCTGTGATGTATAAACACAGATGGTTTGGTTAAATACTATTTGCATGGTTTGGTCTCTTGGTTTCTACCTCCAGCTAGTCATTGGAACCCAAAGTAATTAAATCTCAAGCTGCTTAAAACATGCCCATGTGCTCACACAGGCATATATCCGTATATGAAATAAGAGTTTTTATTATCCCACATATGTTTTTTACACGTTTGTTCTTTAGAAAGGAATTGGAAGTATTTGTAACCTATATGCAGAAAAGAGAAATAATACTGAAAGGATAACACAAGGAATTTACTAAGTTAAGTATTTATTGTAATGCAGCTTTTCATGTTTCATAGCTTCTGTACATCATGATTTGGAAATATATCTTTCTTAGTCTACAGGCTCTACCATTAAATTTGTGATACGGTTGTATACTGTGTATGCTAAAAATCCTTTATTTTTTCCTTGAGTTAAGGACAAATGAATATTCTTTAATTACACTCTATAGATAATTCAAAGTGATAATACATTTTAGCTTGCTTCATATTTGATGATGATGTTCTTGTGAGTTTACAAAAAATTTTTTCCTGGAAATTTTCTTTGTTTCTTCCTTTTTAATGGCAGATCTTTTTCTTTATCATCTTGTTAATGTTGTCCAGCCTCTTCTAATTTCTTGGAATCCATTTAAGGATCCTTCTTTAAGTTTTCATGAATTCACTGGTTTCTTGGTTTCCAGTGCTCTCTGGGCTCCTTAGTCAGCTGCCACTTGGAGATTTTATTTCATTTTTGTATGTTCCTATTTTCTTTTTTTTTTAAAAAGATTTTATTTATTTATTTGAGACAGAGAGAATGAGAGAGAGAGAGAGCACATGAGAGGGGGGAGGGTCAGAGGGAGACGCAGGCTCCCTGCCGAGCAGGGAGCCCGATGCGGGACTCGATCCAGGGACTCCAGGATCATGACCTGAGCCAAAAGCAGTCGCTTAACCAACTGAGCCACCCAGGCGCCCTGTTCCTATTTTCTTCTATTTCATATTTCCCATGTCACCATTTTCCTGGATCCTACTATCATTTTACTGGAATACATAACAGGTAACTTCTTTTAGAAATGATGTGTGTGATGTAAAATACATCCGAGTCTTTGCAAAAGAGTTTACAGCATATATCCAATGCTTTAAAAATGTATATATCATTTGATACAACAAATGTGTGGGGATTTCTTCTAAAGTGAATTTAATGAAAATATTATACTATATATAAAGACTTAATGATAAGTTCACAGTTGCAAATTCTTTGCAAGGCATTGGAGACTATATAAAAGCCCTAAAAATGCATCCTAGCAACACAATGGGAGGTAACCAGAACACATCTATTGACACTGAATTACACTTACTATATTGTGAATGAATAAAAGAATCACAATCAAATCTAGATTTTAATTTTTATTCATTTTTATCATTACATGTGTATAATATAGGGTATAGACCCTGTTGTGCAGAACTTTCTGTGATGATGGTAATGTTCTACATCTGTTTTGTCCTATATAGTGTAGCCACTAGTCACTTGTGGTTATTAAGCATTTAACATGTTGTTAGGGTGACTGAGGAGCTTAAATTTTAACTTTGTTTAACTTAAATAAGCACAACACCATACTGGACAGCATAGGTATAGAAAACTATTATATTCCAAGGTGTCAATGGTGATTGTTTCTAGTAGGGAGTTGTTGATTATAGGTTTTCTTTTTTTATTCTCATCTCTATTTTTAAAATGAAATTTATGTTAAAAACAGTACAGGAAGCTTTATTTTGAAGAAAACCATGCCTGATAGATATTGTTAAATTATGAAAACCATGGCATCTAAGTCATGATTTAAGATTTTAATAATACGTAAACTGTTCATTTCTTTCATATCAACATTTCTGCCATATTTCAGGAATACTTAAGTTTTCATAAGGGATCTGCCTCTGTCTCTTGGATCAAGTTTGTGTTTTAAGGGACAGAAAACTATTTTTAATAATAGCAACAGCAGCCAGCATTTATCAAGACTTACTGAATGCCGGGCACTGATTAACATGTACTAACTCATTTAATTCTTATGGCATATATTTTAAATATATGCAGATACTTTCTCCATCTTGCATGAAGGATCGGAGGCATGGAAAATTTAAATAGGTTGCCCCAGTTACTCAGCTAGGATATAGGGGTATGGAGGCGAGAATCTGACTTTCAAGCCCAGGCAGTATAAAATCAGCATAACTCCATCCACATTCAGCAAAGAGGTTGCTGGTGAGAAGCAGGTGGAACATACAATTTAAGAAAGAAAATAAATAAAAAAGGTAAAAGTTGAGAATTCATGTATGTTTGTGATTAGAATGATTTTCCATGGAATTTAGGTGAATAAGATGGAAAATGAGAGCAAAGCAAGGGAAAGAGGAACATGAAATGTGGTAGGAAGGGATAAAAAATCATGTCAGTTCTGGAAGAAGAACATGTGAGCAGGAAAGATAGGATGTGGTGGTCAGAGAATGGGTTGTCTGAGATTTAGGAGGGGTTTCACTTATTTGCGTTAAGACTATAGATAGAAGAGTATGTGGCTGTGGTAGGACAGATGGTATGCTCACTGAGGGTTAAAGAATTGAAAGAACAAGGCTTTGGAAGTGCATCCACATGCATGAAATCACCATGACATATGACAGGAGTAGTTTCGGAGAGAGTGATTGTGAGCCAGGAACTAAAATCTTGCAGTGGTTTGTGGATGACTGCACCAAGGAAGGGGCCTGGGGCTGCAGTGTGCTGTGGTGTGATTCACTGCCATGTTCTATCATTCCTCGTAACACCAGGTTCTGGCATGAATTCCAACTGGGCCTCTTTCCTGCACCTGGTGGGGGGCTACCACAGAGACTACAACAATAAATCAGGGAGGAGTAATTGTATCTTGCAGGACAGTGGCTGAGCGGCTGACCTTGATGACCATGATTGCTGTTGGGGAATGGATATGGTCCAGGAGACATGGTGGAACACGTGGAAGGAACGCTGAGGGCCTGGCCTGTGTTTCTACCCTTGGCAGGGTACAGATAAATGAATTTCCATGGATAGAGGGCCATCCACGGGGTGAGGAGGTTCCAGCAGCAAGAGGCTTTGGCAGGGCTGATGGGTTCAGGTATGATCAGATCACCCACACCAGGAAATTGCTTGAGGTGGCGG
The DNA here is from genome assembly GCF_029215605.1 of Mirounga angustirostris. Lineage (NCBI taxonomy): Eukaryota > Metazoa > Chordata > Mammalia > Carnivora > Phocidae > Mirounga > Mirounga angustirostris. The sequence continues at coordinate 135,729,338 of NW_026991709.1, read as the reverse complement.
GAATGAGGCATATGACAAATGTAGTCCTCTTGGATGCTGCCCACACAGAGGAAATAAGCAGGAAGGAGTGTCTAAGCTCACTGTTGGCTTGTGGGATTGTTCAAGTAATGAAGAAACAGTCAGAAGAAGATGACTGATGAATCTCCATGGGCTAGCACAGGAAAAAAAAAATATTTTCTTCCTCTTCTTCCTTCCTACCTCACCTGCAGTAGAATAGGAAACTTTCTGGAAAAAAAAGTTGTGACAACAGCTGAGGCCTTGTGTCCCTGCGGGCAGAACTCCAAAGCTTGGAGGAAGGAGGAGAGGAGGAGAGCATTTGACCCAACATGAGACTGAAGTTTTAAAATGGTTATGAGTGACTCTTAGTAACTGAAACAAACTCCGAGATTACAGAATCAGACTGAAATCTTGTTAGGGGAGCCTGTTCCCTGAAGGAAAAGGAGAGACTTTAACAGAAAATATTTGGTAGCAGTTTTTAGAAAGCTACGTATGCCCCTAATTTTTACTGACTGAATATTTGTGGAGTGAATGAATAACTCAGACTCTATTACAACTCAATATTATGCACTAAAGACCTGAGACGTTTGTCCGTAAATCTTTAATGACAGGAAATTACATAGACTTGGTGGTTAGGTCCTCATCAGGTCAAGACGAAACCACTCCTCTAAAAATGTGTTAGGAAATAATTATGTTGCAGGAATCAAAGTTCCAAGGAAAATTTTTAATTTAGATTCCAAGAATCTTAAGACAACTCTCCATCTGGGCTGTGAATTGCACTTCTCACCTCAGAAAATGCAAGCCTCAGTCACACCATGTCATGCACAGGAACAGGGTCACATGTAATTGTGGGTCACATGCTCTGCTAACCTCGATGGATAGAAACTATCACAAACACTTTCCAATACTTTGGTGAACTTCGACCCTGTGCATAATTGAACATTGTCATAATCTCATTAGATGAGGAATGAAAGTAGCTCTTATCATAGATTTTTTTTTTTAAAGATTTTTATTTTATTTGACAGAGAGAGACATAGCGAGAGCAGGAACACAAGCAGGGGGAGTGGGAGAGGGAGAAGCAGGCTTCCCGCTGAGCAGGGAGCCTGATGTGGGACTCGATCCCAGGACCCTGGGATCATGACCTGAGCCGAGGGCAGACGCTTAACGACTGAGCCACCCAGGCGCCCTTCTTATCATAGATTTTTTAAGCAGGAAAATGATAACTTGTCTTTTTTTCTCCTTTAGATTTTACTTTAAATATGCTAAGAAAAGTAAGGATTGTAAACTCCTTTTAATTTCAAGTTATTACAGACTTCTCAGCCTTGCAGGGAGGAAGTCTGTGATATCCATTGTGCTATGCAGGCACAGCTTTCTTGCCTCTGTGGAAATGTCTGTGGCTGGCTCAGATAAAGAAACATTGACATAGTCCTTTTATGTTGGCTACATGAATAATAGGAGGTAATGATTCAAAATATATATAAAAGAAAGCCCTGCTTAAGGGTCAGTGAGAAGAAATGAGCAATTCTCTTCTTTCTCTTCAAATTGGCATGATTTTCATTCCATATTTGGAAGGAAAAGTAGTTTAAATCTCCCACTCATACTTAAACTGATTTTTGAATTACGCGCCCCCTGCCCTTTTTTTGGTAGGGAGGGAAGCAATTTGGATCTTTGGACTATGAATTCTGTGAATCCCATAATTGTACCATTACTTGGAATCAATGTTGAACATATAAGTTAATCTTAAATGTGCTTTGTGCTGATGGCTATTTATTTAGTCTTAAACTACTACCATTTATCACTGTTGGCTTGTTTGCATTGGATTTTCAGCTTATTCTGATTATATAGAGTTCTTGGATATATTTGTATTTGAAGCAAGTTAATTATGGCAAGCATAGTACTTATATTGCAGCTTGGTGTGTAAAATCTGATTCAGGTTTTTGAAATGCACTATCTAGGAAATGACAAAGTATTTTTTAGCCAGTTTGTCCAGGTGTTTTAGCAGTTATGCTTGTTAATTTTTAGTAATTATATCTCTTGTGTCTGGATATCTCTTTGAGCAGACTACTCATGTCTGGAATATAGATTGTTCTAGAAAGTTCTAAAAAAGAGTGGTCTAAGGACAGAGCATAAGTGAACATTATATTGCTGTGTTTTTCAGGGGAGGTTTTGATAGAATCTCATAGACCTTAGAATGCAGTGTATTTGTTTAGCTAAATTAAAGTTGCTATTTTTGTTGTCAAACATAAACAATTCTGACTACTTTGCATTTCTATTTTATAACCTGGTTAGTTTTATCAGTCTAATTACTTTTTTAAATTAAACTTTTTATTTTGAGATAATTGTAGATACACATGAAGTTGTAAGAAATAATACTAATTATTTTTTGCAGACGTCAGTATAGCACTGTGGGTAAGAATATGTGCTGAGTCAGAGAGAAGCAGGTCTATTCAACCTGGTCTGACACGTCCTACTTATGTGATCTTGTGCAGCCTCACTGAGAGTTTCTTCATCAACTAAATGTGTAAAATAATTTAGAGCTCTCAGGATGATTTTAGATGTACTCAAGGTGTAGAGTGTACCTGCCACTCCTTAAGCAGTGGTTATTAACAGTATCTTTAAAGTGTTGTGATGAATTATAGCTTTTTTTAAACCACAGCATACATCTCCTACATAGCAAAACACAATAGAATGTATGCTTAGATTTATACATTTGTACATTTAAATATTTATACATTTAATAAGGGCACTCTTTGAAGAATGGGTCCATTCCACAAAGAAAGCTATAATTACTTATGGAAAAACTCCAAATGTGTAGCTTAATTATAAGAGGTATTATTTATTGGAGTATTGTTACTTGAGTATATGGTTATCTTTTCCACTGAATTATAAGTTCCGTAAATATAATGGCTAAATAGAGAAATAGTGTTTTGCACACAGTGTGTCTTCCAGAAATATTAATTAAGGTTTTGCCAAAGTTTGTTAAGCCCCAAATCAATAGCTTCCAGAAACAGATTTGTTTTGAGCTACTGTTCTAAATGCTCAGTGTTCTAAATGCTCATCATTAATAGACTTTGATTAATTATGGAGAATAATTTTCATATCCAACATTCTATTAAGATTTCATCCACACTTGGGCTCAAGGGTGAGTATGTAAACAGATGGGTAATGCCAGTCTAAAGAGTTAAGCACAGAGAAATTTCTACTGAGATATTTCCCACTGCACATCTCTTTTTCTTTTTAAAAAATAATACTGAATTTCGAGTGAGAAGACACTTTAAATAATGCAAAGTGGAGACACAATCATAAATAACTAATCGACTTAAGATGTTAAAAAAGTTTTCCATTTTTTGTTTTTTTTTTTTCCTAGTCTAAACCATGAGTAAAGAAAAATAATTTGCATAAAATCAGCTTGGCTAGAGTCATGGGTAAGTTGTATAGATGCATTGGACATCCCGAACTGAAGTATTGTGAATTCATTCATAAGATAGAAGAATAATTTAATAAGTTCTACTGAACATTTTGTAGTTATATCCTGAGCAAATGAGCTCAACTTAAGTGAGTTCACTTTTACTTATATTCAATTTTATTTAACATTTTACACAGTTGCATTATTATATTTCTTCACTCTTGTTTATTAATCTTATGCTTATATCTTATTATATCTTACATTATTAATTGGTTAATGTCCTACTCTACATTTAGAACACTAAAATAAAAATAATAGTAGTGCTAACACTTTGGAACATCTTTTCATTTTGTTCTCACAATAAGCGTGGTGAGACTCAGACTATAAATATTACATTGGAAACTACATAAGAAACTCAGGTGCCCTTTTGATTTATGGTCCAGTGCATTTATTATCTTTCACCAATCGTTGATCATAAGTGGCTTCTATTTTTTAAAATGAGGGATATCAGACACAGTAAAGCACTGGGTTTGGTCCCAGAAATGTCAAACCTCATAAAAGATGTTTTTCAAAATATATGCATTTGCATTATTCTGTTTATTTCTCAACCTTAGTACGAGCATGTGGGTTAAGAAAGGCAGATACCACCAGTGTACCACTGGAAGAATAGACAGTGAGCTAAATGATTTACTCAGTTCAGCACTGCTACTGGACCTCATAACCTGTAGCTCCACATAGAGCAGTCTTTCTAGTAAACCACAGCGTCTCCACACAGGGCTTCCATCCCACCATTTGTTCACATTGTAACGATGAATATGGTGAATGAGTAACTCATATCATCATTTCCTCAGGTTAACTTGACGGTCCGCTGCTGTGCTGTTATTCAGCCAGATGAGCATTAGTTCATTCACTACAGATCTTCCTTGACTCACGATGGCATTACACCCTGGTAAACCCGTCGTAAGTTGAACATATCCTACATCAAAAATGCATTTAATAGGGGCGCCTGGGTGGCTCAGTTGATTAAGCGACTGCCTTCGGCTCAGGTCATGATCTTGGAGTCCCGGGATCGAGTCCCGCATCGGGCTCCCTGCTCAGCGGGAAGTCTGCTTCTCCCTCTGACCCTCCTCCCTCTCATGCTCTCTGTCTCATTCTCTCAAATAAATAAAAATAAAATCTTTAAAAAAAAATGCATTTAATAAACCTAATCTACCGAACCTCATAGCTTAGCCTGCCTACCTTCAAGGTGCTCAGAACACTTCTGTTAGCCTGCAGTTGGACAAAACCATCTCACGCAAAGCCTATTTCATAATAGACTATTAAATACCTGTGTAATTTATTGAACGCTGTGCTGAGAGTGAGAGACAATGTTTGTAAGTGTGGGTTGTTTACCTTCCTGATAGTGTCCCTGCCTGGGAGCTGCTGTGGCCACTGGCCAGCGTCACAACAGAGGCTTGTACCCAGTATCACTAGCCTGGGCGAGGGTCAAAATTCAAAGTTCAAAATGCAGTTTCTATTGAATGCATACTGCTTCTGCACCATGGTAAAGTCAAAAGATTGTAAGTGGACCCATTATAAGTTGGAAACCATCTGTACTTCATGGACTTATTCCATTCTTTGAAGCATTTAAGGTGTGTTAAGCACTCTACCTGCTAAGTTGATTAAATACTGTTTTTTTGTTTGTTTGTTTTTTGCCTTTTTTTTGCCCTTGAGAAATCATCTATAATCTGGGGGAAAGAGTCACAGACTTCTGAATTTTAAGAAAATATTAACCTAAAAGGAGACTAATTCCGTAAATAAGATAGATTAATTACTTGATTCATGAATGTAACAATTAGCATTTGCGCTGGTTGGAATCATTTGCTCTCAGATAACTACCAGAGTGAACAACTTTATGTATTTATACTATTTGATAGCTAGCTTTGTTTACATGCCTGTATTAGTTTTTCTAGGACTGCATAACAAAGTACCATACATACACTGGGGGGCTTAAACAACAGAAATGTATTTTCTCGTTGTTCTGCTGGCCAAAAATCTGAGATTAAGTTGCTGGTAGGGTTGGTTTCTTTGAGGCTTCTTTCCCTGGTTTGTAGATGTCTGCCTTTTCCTGAGTCTTCACATAGTCTTCAACCTCTGTGTCCTAATTTCCTCTTTATATAAGGACACCAGGAATAATGGATTAGGTCCCATCCTAATGACCTCATTTTAACTTAATTACTTCTTAAAAAGTTCTTTCTCCTCTTATAATCACATTGTGAGGCAATGGGGGTTAAGACTTCAATCTCTGAATTTTGGAGGGGACATAACCCATAGCAATGTCTAACAATGGGCTTAAATTTTTTAAAAGCTTATTAAACAACTAGTTGCTTCTTTTCTCCTATAAATATAGGCTCCATGAAAGATATACAGCAGGGTAAAAAACATGTACTATTGATGTTCTAAGTGTAGACTTTGTTCAGATTTCATACATGCTGCAATTTTCACAGAACGGCAAAAATGGGGATACTACAATTTTCTCTGGAATTTATTCATGTTTTTTAAAAAATAAGACACAGCAATTGCATTGAAGGCAAGCTCTAGATTTGTACTTTCCATTTTATCCAATCTAGTTATTTGAGTGGTGGGTGAGTTTGTAAAAATTTAAAAAAAGATAGAATTTTCTTTATTTATATGCAAGATTTAAGTTTGAGACTATAAACTCCAGTATGAATGCAGTTTTAGAAATTTTGGTTTTGGGATGCCTGGGTGGCTCAGTCGGTTAAGTATCTGCCTTTGGCTCAGGTCATGATCCCGGGGTCCTAGGATCTAGCCCTGCATCAGGCTCCTTGCTCAGTGGAGAGCTGCCTTCTCCCCTTCCTCTGCTGCTCCCCCTGCTTGTGCTCTCTCCTCTCTCTCTGTCTGTCAAATAAATAAATAAAATCTTTTAAAAAAAGAAATTTTGGTTTCTAAGATTTCATGAGTTTACACTATCCCTTTGTGAAATCTGTGGTATTATGGCACATAAAATTAGCCTTTTTTTTTTTTAAGATTTTATTTACTTATTTGTCAGAGAAAGAGAGAGAGAGCACAAGCAGGGGGAGGGAGAGAGGGAGAGAAAAGCAGACTCCCCACTGAGCAGGGAGCCTGATGTGGGACTCGATCCCAGGACCCTGGGATCATGACCTGAGCCGAAGGCAGACACTCACCTGACTGAGCCCCCCAGGCATCCCAAAATTATCTAGTCTCAAAATAATTTATAGACATAACAATAATTTAATTTAACCCTTGTAGTGTTACTACCAAACAGAAGCTAAATGAGAATAGAGTCTCCTCACTCAAATTTTGATTTTGTTGAGCAGTGAATGGCCCCAACTTCTGCTATGTCTGATTGTTTGAAACTGCATTTTTCTCATGTTAGTTATGCTTCCCTCAAATCGACTTAGCATCAACTTCCCTCTTCTTCTTTGGGGGCCATAGATCAAATATAGTTTACTGTTATGATTCAAGGAGAGGCTTTTTGACCTGTATGGATCAAAACTCAAGGACATAAATCTTTCTTCCCTGCAGTGGTTTGACCTAAAGAAACTGATGATATATTTTCCTGTAAACTGTAGTTTTTTTAAACCTATTTTTAATACACTACATAGAAAACAATATACTATGCCTATCTCTTTTGTGTCACTTTCCTTTTTGTGATGTTATATCTGAATACTTGAAATTTTACTTATTGTTTCAACATATTTATAATAGGTGGGATTTAAAGTCTCAAACTGTCAATGCCTCATGTGGATATTTGTTTTTTGTATTATTCCATAAGCATATTAATAATGTGACTGATTAAGAACTAGAACAAAATAAAAGAGAGCATTATGGTAGTGGAGTGTAGCACTCCGGAGGAAAAAAAAAAATTCTTTTTCTTTTTAAAGTAGGAAAAAGTATCAGGTTGTATTTGAAATTTACACTTTTAAAAACTACCTGGTTGTCTTTATTTTCCTAATTAGTGTAAAATGTACTGAGTTTCTTTTGGAATGAGGAAAGAGAACGGGATCTTTAAAGTAAATATATAAGATGACACCTAACCCTTAGAACAGTTCTTAAATGGTATAAAAGGCAACTCTAAATGGTGGCCAAGGGTCAAGTGTCCACTGCCTGGGTTTAAATTAAAGTTTTATCATCTACTGGATTTGGTTTGTTGGACACATTTATTTACACCTGGTAAACTTCAGTTTTCTTCTTACTATAATGGAATAATAGTAATTTGTAAATCATAAAGTTTTTCTAAGGATAAAATAAGATAGCAGGAAGGGAAAAATGAAGGGGGCGGAAATTGGAGGGGGAGATGAACCATGAGAGACTATGGACTCTGAGAAACAAACTGAGGGTTCTAGAGGGGAAGGGGGTGAGGGGATGGGTTAGGCTGGTGATGGGTATTAAAGAGGGCACGTTCTGCATGGAGCACTGGGTGTTCTATGCAAACAATGAATCATGGAACACTACATCAAAAACTAATGATGTAATGTATGGTGATTAACATAAAAAAATAAATAAGGTAGTGAATATGGAGGTACTTCACTTATTTGAATCATAGCAAATGCTCTATAAATGTAACTTGCTATGATTGCTATTACAACATTTCAGAATAGAGTGAAGGGAGATTTCCCAGTATAGTGCCTCAGTAATCCAGATTCTCTTTTCTTCTAACAGATAAGTCATTATTTATATTTTATACAAATATTTTTGAAGAAAGTAATTAAGTATTTTACTTTTTTTTTTTTTGAGCTGAAGAAAGTGGTAGACATGAGTTTATAGGTACATATATTTTTGAAGTCCAAACAAAGAAATTTATTATTGTAGGCAAACTGAGGAGTTGGGAACTTTCTGTTCTGAATCTAGGATGATCTAGTCATGGAATATTCTGGACAGTAAAATAATTGGGTTAATAGAGAACTACCATAAGCACAATTCATAATAAAAATAATGCCATTAATCATTATTAATATGGTTTGCATTTTTTACTATTACTGTTGATGTTATAGCTAATACTACATCATTTGGTGGCATCTTTTAAATACCAGTGTGTGGGAAATATTATACTAGGATCCATGGTCATCAAAAAAAATTTAAAAACTTGTAGAAACTTAGAGCTAGTGCTTCTCACTATAAGATCCCAAACCACTAGGACTGAATTATATAGGAATCGTGTAAAAGTAGAAATTATGGACCCAGAGCACCTCTCTGAGATAGGGCAGGGCAATGCATTTTTCAAAATCTCCCTAGGTCATGCTCTTGCACTCTGTTTTAGATCAATTGTTTAGTTGGTGAATTGATGGATAGACCATAAAAGGTCAAGAAAAGAAACATAACCATAATTTATTCACCATCTGTTTTGTGCCAGGACTGTGTTAGGTGTTACCTTCATTAACTTTATTTAATTCTAACCAAAGAGAGGCTGAAAGGTAGATAATATTATTCTTGCTTTTTAAATATCAGACCGAACTTAGAGGAATTACTAATATTGTAGTTAGCAATGAGTGGAGATAAATTCCAATCCTGCTCTGACTTCAAAGCACATTTCCTTTCTGCTGGGCTGTGAAGTTTCCCTGTCATGTAATTTAACACACACACATACACACACATATGTATAAACATTCAGCAAAACTTAGACAAAATAGAGGAGTTTGTCATTCATCTTCCAGGAAGAGTATATAGCTATGCAATAAAGTCACTGCAAAGAGGAATCTGTCTTTGGGAAGGCATCATGAGGAAGGAGGATTGAGTTGGATCTTAAAAATTGAGTGGGAAGTGGATAAGAAGAAAAAAGTAGGAAGAATCTTCTCGGTTGTTCAGCTTTAAGAAAAAAATGTATGTTGTAAAAGGTTACAGAAAAGGTTACATAGAGGTTACATGTGCTCTGAAGTGTTGCTACTCAAAGTGTGGTCCATAGACCAGCAATATCGGCATAACCTGTGAGCTTGCAGAATCTGAGGTGAAAGGCTTATACTGATGGTTTTAATGATGGGTCTTTGAATCAGCTCTTTATACTAGTGCTGTCAAACAGAAATACAACACAAGTTATATGTATTTTAAGTTTTATGGTGCCACATTTTTAAAAAAAAGTAAAAAGAGGTGGGAAAATGTTAACGATTAATTTATCTATGTATGTCCAAAAATTTTTGCAACATATAATCAATATAAAAATTATTGAGATATATAGGACATACATATGTTTCTTATCGTGTCTTTGAAATTATGTGAGTGTTTTGCACTTAACAGCTCATCTCAGTTTGGACTAGTCATATTTCAAGCTCTCAAAATCTACTTAGAGCTAATTGCTACTATTAGACATAGACACTTTAGATTATTTGGTATCTTCAATTGTGATATGAAATACTCAGGAGACTCCTCAGACAGAGGAGCCTTGAACTCTTGAACAAGTTTTTTTACAAAAACATTTAGAGCATATGACTAACATAACACAGTGAAGACATTTTTGCAAGGCTAGGGTATTGTATTCTGTATTCTTTGTTGGTGAACTAACTTCATTCCTGGAAAATCACGTTGGAAAATACTGGACCATCAGTAGTTCAGCACTGCTTCTTTTTTTCCTTTCTTGCTTAAAAATCTCCAGCACCTCTCTGTTACATATAGGTTAAAATCTATCCTCCTACAGAGATCTGTTCTTTAGGTAGTTGCCATTGAATTCTGTCAAAAAGTATTTCAGAAATGATGGATAGATGTACTTTTCTAAAGGATTTATTCAAGTAGAAGGAAAGGGAAACAATTCTAGATGCAGGGAGAAGAGTCTGGAGACTCAGATTCATAAAGTTTGCCAGTAAATAAGCAGCAAAATTTGATTGTGGGTTTATAGGACATGTTAAAGCCAGTGATAGGACTGAGGTTTTAACCTAGGTAACTGGTAAAATTATCATTGGTAGTAATTCATTAAATCTTTTAACTCATTCATTAATTCAACAAAGTTTTATGAAGTGTTTACTATGTACTTGGCACTATTCTAGAAGCTGGAGATACTATCATAATTAATAGTAATACCTCAAATTTATGGAGCACTTACTATGTGTTTGAAATGGATTTATGTACTTTACACAAAACAGTATTGTTTTAAGGATTATAGTATATACCATACTTCAGGAGATAGTGAGTGATAATTAGAAGAGCTCAGAGTATAACAGTTTGATTCCATTGGCAGTTATGAATTTGGTACTCATAACCACACTTTACAGCCTCTAAAAGATGTGATTGTAACTCTGTATAATATTGATTTCCATGGGAATGCCTCCTAAAATGAATAGAGAAAGAATGGAGGAGAAAGAACAGAATACCACTTTGCTACTCAGATAATGAATATGTATTTGGGGCTTGGTGGTACATCCAAGTCTTGCTTAGCACAACAATTGAACATATGGGATCGACTTCTGGAGAGATCAGAGGAGGATTTGTACATTTGTTGATCAGTAAACTTTTATCTATAAAAGGCCAGATAGCAAATATTTTGTGGTTTCTGGGCTATGTGGTTTCTATTGCAACTACTCAACTCTGTCCCTGCAGCATATCATATATGGGTTGTGATTGTGTTCCAAAACGTGTGTATTTACAAAAGTAGGTGGCAGGCCACATTTGGCTTATAGACTCTAATTTGTGGATTCTGATATAGATAAAAGTATTATTATATCATGTTGGAGTTTGAAGAGAAATCAGTAATCATGAGATTTAATTTCCTCATTTTTGTAAATGATGAGAAAACAGAAGTGTAAAGAGAGCCAGAGATGTTCAAAATCATTGATACTGCTAGAACTAGAGTAAAAAGACATGTTTCCTTGATTTTTATTCTAGGTCTCTAACCCCCATACCTTGGTACTCTGTTTTGAAAGATGTCAATTGTCACTTTAATGCTGCTGGAGTTATTCTACATGAAAAGCCATGACCTGGACCTGCCATTGACCTGGTAACATGGAAGAAACAGATCATGAAAGAGAAATGCATCATGGTTGCATAGCAGTGAATTCCCTTATGTAATAGTAGGTAGCTATTAAGGCTGATAATGGCTCCTTCCCTAGCTCAAAAATATAAAGACTGTGGCTCTGGACTCCTTTGTCCTGGTGGGTTCCTCATTCCATGTGGGTGTAATTAATCTATCATTTGGTAGCATATTTGTATGCATCTAGAGAGACCCTAAGGAAGGCATGTCCTATTATGCCCTTGTATCTGTATCTTTTGTCCTATTCACACTGTATTTTTTTTTTTTGGTAGAAAACAAAAGAAAATTTGTATGGGTGTCAATTAACATGCATTCCAATTTTAGAAACATTTGTTTTCAAGGTAGTGATTTAACACACAAGCTTATAATTTATATTTAATTTAAAATCGATCTTTTATAAGAATAATTTTGAGATAAGCAGAATTCTGAATATTTCCCCAAAGAGATAGTGTTCTATCTCCTTTCATAGATATTTAATATAGTTTCCTTTTTTAAATGAAAATTTTAATTGAGTTCTTGAAGATGGCTGAGTTTTATGAAGCAGAGTGGGGAATGAGTATTAGTACATAGCTGATGACTCAACTTTGTGAAATGTTCACAGAAAGTAGGAGATAGGAGAGAGAACAACAAATGGTATAGAGAAGAGCTCAGCGAGCGGGGTAGAGAAACCGAATAACTCAGAGAGCCAGAGATTCAGGGGAAAGAATGGGGGGAAAATAGTGAATGTTGAACAGTATCAGAAGCTGCAGAAACTTACCACTAGACTTGGTACTTCAAGGTGATTAGTGACATTTTTAGTGATGTTGCAATACGCTGAGGCCAGAAACCAGTGCACAGATGTCTAAGTAGCAAGCAGATAGAGCAGGTGAGCATTAATTTCAGAAACTTGGGCAACTAAAATGGATTATGGAAGAGTACTGTGGATCATCAGGTTGGTTGGTTGTTTTGAGAAGGAAGCTTTTGTTTATATCTGAACACTAAATGGAAGGGGCTAGTAGAAAAGTGATATATTAATACCTAGCAGTTATTGGATATGTTGAAGGTTTTCAGCTCAAATGTCAATACTGAATATGTACTTTGTTCCATGTCTTTCATCTCTAATAGGGTAGAGATATGGTTTATGAATTTTTAGGTATTCAACACCTAAAATGGTATATGGCACATAGTATGTAATAAATATTAGTTGAACTAAAAAGATGCCTCACTGTTTACAAAGAAAATGAGAGAATGATATGATGGACAAAAATGAGCTATATCAATATATCCATGAGTAATTTTTAAATTTCCTAGCTACATACTTGGGTAACTTCAGTTTCCTTAATTGTGGTATTGTGCTTTTATGGTATTTAGTTATTGGGCTTCAGCAAAAATTACTAAACTTTATACATGATGGAAAACAAAACTAAAAAGGGAAGGACAGTTTCTGAGCAAAGTGGAATGCAGGGAGCACATACTTTTTAATTTTTTAATTAAAAAAATGTTAAGATTTTATTTATTTGTCAGACAGGAGAGAATGGCAATGCAGAGGGAGAAGCAGGCTCCCTGCTGAGCAAGGAGCCTGAGGCAGGACTTGATCCCAGGACCCTGGGATCATGACCTGAGCCAAAGGCTGACGCTTGCTTAACAGACGTTTAACCAACTGAGCCACCCAGGCATCCTTTTATTTTTATTTTTTTAAAATATTTATTTGTTTTAGAAAGAGAGCATGAGCAATGGGAAGGGCAGAGGGAGAAGGGGAGAGAGAGAGAAGCAGACTCCGTGCTGAGCCCGATGTGGGGCTTGATCCCATGACCCCCAGATCAGGACCTGAGCCAAAACCAAGAGCCAATGCTTAACTAACTGACCCACCCAGGTGCCCCAGGAGCATGTACTTTAAAACACATATAGAAATATAATGTGCATGCATGTATGTGTGTGTACATATTTATAAGGTATGAAGAAATGTTTAGATCTACATGCGTATCTAAACATTGACAATGTTTTCCTTTCTAAAAAAGCCCAATAAACATGTTTTGTTGCACATTATCTTTACCTTCTTTTTATAGTGGGTTATAGTGAATTTCAGGTCTAAAACTCCTGTTATATTCCATGCTCTAAAAACAGCTCACAAAGTAGAGAGAGAGGACAAGCAACTACAGCCATTTATATTAAATTTATTCCTGAGCCAGCACCAATTTCCATTCACCATATATTGATATTTCTGTAATTTCACAATTTATCCATTGTGAACATCACACATTTCACATTTCTTTCCTACAGTGCACTCTACACGTATACAGACCATGGATTATTAAACTCTTCATGGAGTTCTATGTTATCAAAACTAAGATATTTTCTCTCATATGTTTATGTCTCTCTTTGAATTACTAAACCAGAAATTCATAGATAAATCATATATTCACCAAAGCTTTTCTCAGAAAGTAGAATTTTCCCAATAAATAACTGTAATCATGTGTTATGCTTGTGAAGGGTTAACTATATACTAAGTGGAAATTCTTAAAATAATTAACAGACACCTGCTGCAGTTCTCTTAGATATTAACAGTCACCTTCCTTCTACCTACTTTTCATGTTTCTCAACTTATTAGAAAAATATTTCAACTAAATGAGAAGTTTCTGTGGTTTCAACATAATATCAGAGGCTCTGAAACAAATGATGTGTAGTTGAGACAAAATTCCTACTCTGGGGGAACTTCAACTCTGGCTGGGAAATAGGCTTTGTTTGTTCTTTGTTCAGTTAGCTTGCTGTATAACAAGTTTTTGGAAAGTCAAAGAACCCACTCTCTTTACTATCTATGGGGTCAGCCACCTTCCAGTTGATGAATAACTGGATGTAAAACCACAGTGATAACTCTGCTCATTTCCAGGTCTTTTCTCTCACTTTGTAGATAAAAAACTAATGTGGTGCCATTCCTCTCATGCCCTTTTGAAATGTTATGAATCCCTCTGAATAGAAAAGGAAAGGGAAAAAAATGGTAGAGAAAATGTTTTTAGTTATTTCTGCTATTTAATTTCCATTAGTGTTGGTCTCATCCTAAAATCAACAAGCATTTCTTTCTTTCTTTTTTCCCCCCTGGGCTCTAATCTTGCTATATTTTTCTTTTTTAAAAATTTTATTTTATTTAAATTCAATTAACATATAGTGTGTTATTAATTTCAGAAGTAGAGTTTAGTGATTCATCAGTTGCATATAACACCCAGTGCTCATTACATCACGTGCCCTCCTTAATGCCCATCACCCAGTTACCCCAACTCCCCCCCCCACCTTCCCTCTAGCAACCCTCAGTTTGTTTCCTGAGATTAAGAGTCTCTTATGGTTTGTCTCCCTCTCTGATCTCATCTTATTTTTCCCCTCCCTTTCCCTACGATCCTCTGTTTTGTTTCTTAAATTCCACATATGAGTGAAATCATAATTGTCTTTCTCTGATTGACTTATTTCACTTAGCATAATATCCTCTAGTTCCATTGCAAAGAGTAAGTTTCATTTTTTTGGTGGCTGAGTAGTATTCCATTGTATGTATATGTATATATGTATATATGTGTGTGTGTGTATATATATATGTATATATAATATAATCTATCCATATATATATACACACACACCACATCTTCTTTATCCATTCATCTGTTGATGGACATCTAGGCTCTTTAGTTTGGCTATTGTGGACATGGCTGCTATAAACATTGGGGTGCAGGTGCCCCTTCAGATCACTATGTTTGTATCCTTCGGGTAAATACCTAGTAGTGCAATTGCTGGGTCTTAGGGTAGCTTTATTTTTAACTTTTTGAGGAACCTCCATACTGTTTTCCAGAGTGGTTGTACCAGCTTGCATTCCCACCAGCTGTGCAAGAGGGTTCCCCTTTCTCTGCATCCTTGCCAACATTTCAACAAGCATTTCTAAAGTCATGTTAAGTCTGTCCATGTTTCTGTAACCAATGAGTTAATTGGTCATTTTGGGTAGGTTGTAATACCAAGTGAGCATCTTAACTATACTTGTTTTGATAAAATGTGGAACTATCCATTCTTATAATGAGTATACAGATTTGGAAAAAATGTCATGGAAAAAGTTAGGCTTTATTTCCAAATGTTGAATGATTCATAAAACATAATTAGAATGATTTACAAAGTGTTACTAGATGTATAATTCTTAATGATTTTCCACTCTTCAGCAAATAAATGAATGGGCTTTTAAGACTCTTGAATTATTGTACATAAAAAAGAGCTGCAAGAGGTATGCATTAATGGTATATAATATATCCCTTCCCCACTGACACTATAGTTTTTCCTTAGGAAAAAATAAAGCCCTTTGCACAGTGGTTTCTAGGATGTCACTCACTACCATTATGTCTGTAATAAACGATTTTAGGCACAGGTGGCATTTCCCTTGAGCACTCTGGTCCTAACATATTAAAGCTTAGTGTTTCAAGATTACTAAACCATATTATGTTAAAGTGTGGTATAAAATGTGGCTGTTTTTAGTAATGCTATAATAAAATAGTTTTTTTAAAAGGATTTTATTTATTTATTTGACAGATAGAGACACAGCAAGAGAGGGAACACAAGCAGGGGGAGCGGGAGAGGGAGAAGCAGGCTTCCCGCTGAGCAGGGAGCCCGATGTGGGGCTCGATGCCAGGACCCTGGGATCCTGACCTGAGTCAAATGTGGATGCTTAACGACTGAGCCACCCAGCTGCCCCAGTTTTTTTTTTTTTTTTTATAATAGGAATAATGCAGGAACAATTTTGGTCTAGTTTGGTGTTTAATTTTACTAGTTATAAATATGAACATTTGATGTGTAGTATAATACTTGATAATATGCTCTGGAAAATAGCCATCATATGTGACAAGATAAAAATGCATAATTTCTCCCATAGGTCACCAGCCTAACTTTTGAAAATAACACTTGGATTTCTTCAAAAAGTCACATGGAGTATATAAATAACCTGTGTGTAATTAAGACCAAAAAAAAAAAAAAACCCTCAGAAGGCACACACTAATTTAGAGTTAGTGCTGAATAAGTCAGTTTCATAAACTATTTCTGATACAGTTGAATGGTTTTTGAGTTCCAACAAATAAAAACAAAATTAGGTTTTGGTATTATGCAACTTTCAATACTCCTTTAGTTATTACCCTAGGAGGACAACTCTAAATATTTTACTTGAAGTTCCATAATACATTACAGTGAACATATTATATCTTTGTTTATATGTTGAAAATCTGTGGATTTTACTTTAATCCTTACTATATCTTTCTACTTCAAGTCAATGATTTTACCTGGTAAGGCTTACCCAATGAGGAGACAAACACATTATCTGGGTTTCTTTGTAGGTAGGGTTTAGTTATAAATATTCATATTTCTTAATTTAATCTATATCAGTAATTTAATATATTTAATCTATAACAGTGCTGGATAGTTTTTACAATATAATTGACTTTTTTAGTGGACTTAGAATTCTGAGCACATGTACATTTTAGAAAATTCAGAAAAAACCCAAAGTAAAAATAAATCATCCAAAAACTCACCATCCAGAGATACTTAGTATTTTTGTTTTGCAGGCAATGCAAATATTACTACATTTTAAGCAAAAAACTTGAAAAGAGATCTTATACACATTTATGTAATGCTATTTAATAAAGGTTCACAAATTAACAATTTTAAGTCTTATTTTAATTTGCAAAGAAATACGTGTTAATAGAAATCTGGAAAATAAAAGTAGAAGAAAAATTTTTAGAAATAATTGTGACAGACCTTTTGGTTAATTTCCTGTGGTTTTTACTTCTTCTTTTTTTTTTTTTTTTAGATTTTATTTATTTGACAGAGAGAGAGACAGCGAGAGAGGGAACACAAGCAGGCGGAGTGGGAGAGGGAGAGGCAGGCTTCCCGCGGAGCAGGGAGCCCGATGCGGGGCTCGATTCCAGGACCCTGAGATCATGACCTGAGCTGAAGGCAGACGCTTAACGACTGAGCCACCCAGGCGCCCACTTGTGGTTTTACTTCTACACATATGCTTATATATGTCAATGCCCTCCAGGCAATGACTAACAAGAACACACCTTGTGGTTGAACAACTTGAGTTTACTACCCATTTTGGCGAGGAAGAATATGTTACATAGGGACTGTTGAGTAAGATAGTATTAGGAATGTAACAGTGTATTAGAAAAGATTATAGGATTTAGGTTTGGGTTGGGTGATTTGGAGGAGGGTTTATGGAATTGAGGCTTTGCTTTACATTAGATGCTGTTAGGAAGCAGGGCTAATGCTGTGGTTATGTTAATAAACCTATCTAGGAAAAGGGAAGACTAGATTGAGACTGATGTTATTGGTGAAGAAGCATTAGTCACTCACATTAGTCTAGATAGTGGAATGTTTAGTCATTTTTGTGGTTTGACGATGTTCATGATTTGTCTGTGTTCAGGCATTGCAGAATGATCTTATTTTTGTCTGGAACCATCTGATCATAAAGTAGCCTTATCTGATGTTGATATCCTGTGAAATCCTTTTATGTTCAGCAGGAGAACAAGAACTATCTGTGAAGGCCAGGCCAACTCATGACAACACCAAGACTTTTTTTGCCCCTGGATCACAGGAGCTGCTTTTCTCTTTCTCATATATTATGGTCATATTTTATATTCAATATAAAAAATAATACTCTATGAAAGCAATAAACTCATTCCATTCATTGTTTATTTGCTTTCTAGCAGTTTTATTATAATATGCACCCATGGGCTTTTCTTTGTAATTCTTAGTGTTCATAATATGACTTGAATCTATGGCTTAATGTAGTTTATAAATTTTGGAAAATTCTTAGTATTTCTTCAAATATTGCTTCTGCTCTATCACAACTTTCTTTTTTTAATATTTTTTATTATTATGTTAATCACCATACATTACATCATTAGTTTTTGATGTAGTGTTCCATGATTCATTGTTTACATATAACACCCAGTGCTCCATTCAGTACGTGCCCTCTTTAATACCCATCACCAGGCTAACCCATCCTCCCACTCCCCTCCCCTCTAGAACCCTCAGTTTCTTTCTCAGAGTCCATAGTCTCTCATGGTTCATCTCCCCCCCCCACTTCCCCCCCTTCATTCTTCCCTTCCTGCTATGTATCATATGACCTCACTGATATGAGAAATTCTTAATCTCAGGAAACAAACTGAGGGTTGCTGGAGTGGTGGGGGGTGGGAGGGATGGGGTGGCTGGGTGATAGACACTGGGGAGGGTATGTGCTATGGTGAGCGCTGTGAATTGTGCAAGACTGTTGAATCACAGACCTGTACCTCTTAATACATTATATGTTAAAAAAAAAGAAAAGAAAAAAAAAGACAACTTTCTTTTTAAAGATTTATTTGTTTATTTTAGAGAGAGAGCAAGCACGAGAGTGGGGGGAGGGGCAGAGGGAACGAGAGAGGGGCCTCACGCAGACTCCCTGCTGAGCATGGAGCCTGACACAGAACTCAGTTCCAGGACCCTGAGATCATGACCTGAGCTGAAATCAGGAGTCAGGTGCTCAACCGACTGAGCTACCCAGGCTCCCCTCTATCACGACTTTCTTACTTAGATTCCAATTATGCATTTATTAGACCCATTTACTGTATTTCATGTATTTCTTATTCTTTTTTAAAACGGAATGATATAAGTTTAAATCTGATCATTACAGATTTAATTAAATCACTAATGATGTTTTTTTTTTTTTAAAGATTTTATTTATTTGACAGAGAGAGAGAGACACAGCGAGAGAGGGAATACAAGCAGGGGGAGTGGGAGAGGGAGAAGCAGGCTCCCCACGGAGCAGGGAGCCCGATGTGGGGCTTGATCCCAGGACTCCAGGATCATGACCTGAGCCGAAGGCAGATGCTTAACAACTGAGCCACCCAGGCGCCCCATGATGTTTCTTTTTAAGCAGAATTTTGGAAAAATTAGGTGGATCAGTAGTGCTTCTCAAGTAATTCCCAGCAAGTACAGAAGGCAAGATAATTTCATTGCCTATAGCTGATACAAATTTTATTCTCTATTCATTTAACAAATACACATGCCCATACTATGTATCTAGCACTATTCTAGTGTCAGGTATGCATTTACACAGACACAAATCCCTCCTTGCATGGAGTGCTGTCATAATGGAAAGAAGCTCATCGGCTAGCTAGGAGAACCAGAATGAGAGGGAAAGTGTGAAGAGAAGTGGCTGAGGAGAAACTGAGACATTTTATCAGCTGACCTGGTAAATTACCAGGTAGCAGAGGAGGAGCCCTGAAGTATCATTTATAAGACTTGAATTTCAACTAAGAATCCCAGGGACGGAGACAAGCTCAAAAACTGTTATAAAAGGAGGGAATAGAGTAAAGGCATTAATAAAATAAACTACCTAAATGATCCTCAAAACTAAATTCTAAAATAGTTGAATAATTTTAACTTTAAGAAAGACAGTAAAGACAAAAACAAAAACAAAAAAGAAAGAGAAAAACAAATCTCAAAAATTAGTACCTAAATTCACTCTAGATAAAAGTGATGTTATGGAACAGACTGACAAAGATTTTAAGTAAACATATTTTGAATGCTCAAATGGATAAGTGCAGGCTTAATTTCTCTTGAAAATTAAAAATGAGAATATGAAATAAAAGGCAGAAATGATAAGAGAATAGTTCTTGTAAAATTGAATCAATTAGAAATTTTGGAAATAAAACAGTCACTGACATAAAAGCTCAATAGATTGGATAAATACAAGATTAAGCTCAGTTTAAAGGTGAATCAGTTAGTTTGCCACCCAGATAGGGGGACAAAGATATAAAAGAGTAGTTAAGCAATACAGAGAATAGTTTGAGGGGTTATAACATATGCTGACCTATATGGTAGCTATTGGGTATAAGGGACAAGTAAAAAATCAAAAGGTGGCTAGTCCCAATTGCTATGTGCTATAGGGACTTGGTTCAAAAGAGGAGTGTGCGATCTCTCTAATAATTTTTATATTGATCTTTAATAATTTTATGTTGATTTATATTGATATAGTAATATTTTGGATATATTGAGTTAAATAACAAATATTAAAATTAGTATTTTTTTTTTAGTTTTTAAAGTGGCTACATAAAATTTTAAGTTATGTATGTAGCTTGCATTACATTTCTGGTGGGCATTGGTGGTCTATATAGTATTCACTCTTATGCAGGAGTTCCTGAAAACAATATAGAGGAAATGGTGGAGAAAAAATATTTGAACAGGTATTAGTGAAATTTCTACAATTAAAAAAAAGATAATTACAGTCACATGGTACAATAGGCAATGTTCAGGATAAATAAAGACATATTCAGAAAAGTTTGCAATGAAGTTGAAGAAACTCAAGTATAAAAAGAACAATTTTAAAATTTGTAGATTGTACCAATGGGTTACCTCTGAAAAACAGTTGGGTCAATAGTAGACTCCTCTGGAGGCCACAGAAAATGGAGTAACATATAAAAATTGATGAGCAAAAATAGCTGACAATCTAAAAACATTGTGCCAAAATAGATATTCAAGTATAAGGGAAAAAGAAAAGGAAAAAAATATATTTTCAAATAAATAACGTGTAGTTAGTTTACCACCCATAGGTCCTCACTTAAAGGATTTCTGGAGGAATGTATATCAGCAAGAATAGTGGACTAGGGGGGAGCCATGGGATACAAACAAGCCTTGAGTGAGAAAATATTAGTAACTTTAACTCTTTTTTAGTAACTTCTTCTTTTTGTTTGTTTCATAACAGGTAAAGTAATAAAATGGGTCAGGCAAATGTTCATTGACAAGTTAGAGTATAGAAATATTCATAGTCAAGAATATGAATTATGAACTTAACGGTAATCCTAAAAATTAGAAATATGCATAGTTTCCAAAATAGAGAAAAAGAGAAAAGGATTCCATAAAAAATGTAATCCTATTGAATTGCCAACAGGAGTGTGAAGTGAAGGAGGAAAAGAGTCAAGGAGGGGGAGAAGAAGTAGGGGAGTTAGTATATAAAAAACAAAAGAACATTTTTAAAAAAGATTTTATTTATTTGAGAGAGAGAGTGAATGAGAGAGAGAGCACATGAGCAGGGGCAGAGGGAGAAGGAGGTGCAGGCTCCCCACTGAGGAGGGAGCCTGATGTAAGGCTCCATCCCAGGACTCAGGGATCATGACCTGGGCCGAAGACAGACGCTTAACCCATTGAGCCACCCAGGCACTCCAAGAACTTTTCTTTTTAAGCCCAAATGGATCAGTAGTCACATCATATGTAAGTTGATTAAACACTGATTAAAAGTCGGAAATTATCAGATGAAAAGAAACATAATCTATATAGAGGGCATTTGTAAAATATGTAGATAATACAAAACAAAAATAAAAAGGAAGTGAAAAATGTTCAGAAGAGTGCTTACCGCATACTAGGAATTCAGTAAATGTTACTTATTTCACAGTTTTCTTCCCGATGATATGTTTTTATATTAAAATTACCAGATTCTTTATTGTATACCTCAAAGTGTTGAACAGAGACAAAACGAAGAGAAATGCTTTAAGAAATAGCAATCTTCGTCTCTGTACAGGGTCAATATTTACAAAGCGTAGGGACAAAGGTGATAAATCACTGAACTGAATCACTGAAATCACTGAAAAGGAAAAGTTCCTTTTCCCTGGGCTGGAGCTCAGTTTAAATACACATCAGATCTTTTCATCTGCCAAACAGTATGCAGTCTGCCACCAGGCGAGCGAAATAAGAAAATACGGTACTATCGGCTCTGTGGAGATCTTCTGGCGAGGAAGTTCTTAACTGAGTAGATGGATCCAGTTGGTTCATGTGAACCTTCAGGAAATCTTTAGACTCTCTGAAATGATAGACAAAAATGTGGCTTTATGCATTTTGTCAGTGTAATAGGTCAATAACTTTCATCACATTCAGGAAGAGTTGATATCTCCACAGAATTTAATACCACCACTCTAGGATCTGTTAGCTAATGTGTGCCCATGCAAGTTAAAAGAAGAAACAGGAAGGCAAGCTTTCACATTTTTGATTTTTTTACTTACGATTTAACTTAGGAAATTAGATTTCTCAGTAACTGTCATCTGAAACACACTTTTCTCCTGCTTTCTTTGGGCATAAAGTAGTTCTTACATTATTCAACTTGTAAGGTTTAACGCTCCTGACAACCAGTTTTCAAATTGACTTTTGTGGCCCATTCTCAATTATACTTGCAAATTAGTAAGGGCGGTTGAGTGATAAAAAGAAACCCTTGGATAATCTCCAAACCTCATTTTAGCCAATAATTTCTGCATTTTTCTCGGTCATTTTTTTTTTTTTACAAGAACTTCTTAAAATAGGTTTAAAAATAAGTCATTTGGATTTTACTTCCATCTACTGTCCCTCTCTCCCCTCTAGCAAGGATGTTAATGACCCATAGCAAAAGACCTGGAACCTTGTAAATGGCCAAGGAATTTAAACATGAGGTAATTTCCTATTTTCTGGCACCCCAGCTGCTTTTGTCAACTTGCTTTCAGCCTAATGATAAATATAGACATAGGTGTGAATAAATAATATATTTCATGTGTTATGTTCTCATAAGCTTGCTTATTTTCTTGGGCAAAACCAGGATAAAAGTTCACATAATAAAAACATATGTGTAATTCATTAGCATTTTACTATTTTTATGTAATATGTAAAAATATGTAATTTATTTTTTATGTAATATGTGGTTGCTTTTATAATAAGTGAAAACCTTGATTCTGTGGTATTTTGTAACCAAGCCACCCTAGATATAGCTCTGAGATCAACTCATCCTATTGAGTTTAATTTTGGGTAATAATTTTATATTATTTTTAGAGTATAATACAGTTTTTTACAAGCAGAGTATCTTTTAGTGAGGACTCTACCTAAATTTACGCTACCTCAACTTAAATTGCAGCTTTACTGCTACTCATAATTAGAGTGACCTTGGGCAGTTGACTTAACTTTTCTAAGCCTGAGTTTTCCAGTCTCTAGAGTAGGTATTGATATCATTATCATTATCATCATCGTGACTTACAGGGTCATTGCAAGGACAGAATGAGATAATTCATGTGATATGATTAACACAGGCCCATTTTCAAGGAAGGAATACTTAATAAAAGTGTACTTTTTCTCTTATATATCCAAGTAACATCAGTCCTTTTTTCTACTTTAGCATAGCAAATATAATACTTTATCCGTTTCCTCTTCTCAAAAATTTCTGAGTATTACTAAAGAATGTTTTCTTGATGCTATAAAGCAATTACTTACAAACCAGGAAAAAAATCCCACAAGCAAAATACTGAGTGAACAGAGCCAAATACAGAGAACTACATACAATCCGATTCCATTTCCTTCTTGCATAGGGCAGGTAGTGATTGTAAGGCAGCAGAAGGGAACTTTCTGAGGTACTAGGAATGTCCCTTCTCTTGAACTGGGTGCTCCTAAGGCAAATGTATTTAGTTGTGAAAATTTATTAAGCTGAAAACTTTTATTTTTAATTTATTTTTTTAGAGAGAGAGAGTGCACGCTAAGTGGGGGGGAGGGCAGAGGGAGAGGGAAAGAATTTCTTTTTAAAGATTTATTTATTTATTTGAGAGAGAGTAAGAGTGTGCATGAGTAGGGGGAGGGACAGAAGGAGAGGGAGAGACAGGCCTCAAGCAGACTTCCCACTGAGCACAGAGCCCAACACAGAGCTCCATCCCAGGACATTGAGATCATGACCTGAGCCAAAATCAAGAGTTAGACTTTCAACCAACTGAGCCACCCAGGCGCCCGTAGCTGAAAACTTGGGAGTGATACACTTCCAAAGGTAGATTTATTCACTAAAAAATTTTTTTAATTTTAATTTTTTTTTTTTAGATTTTATTTATTTATTTGAGAGAGAAAGAGAGAGATAGTGAGAGAGAGCACAAGTGGGGAAGAGAGGGAGAAGCAGGCTCCCTGCAGAGCAAGAAGCCTGATGCGGGACTCGATCCCAGGACCCCGGGATCATGACCTGAGCTGAAGGCAGGTGCTTAACAGACTGAGCCACCCAGGCACCCTCACTAAAAAATTTTAAATGGTTTTTTTTGAAAACACCAGTCCATCTAGATTTTATTTGTCCTACCTTTTGACTATTCCACCTGATGCTGATGCTCCATTGTTGACTGAATTCTTCTTGACTTGTTACCTTGCCTCTACTTTCCCTGTTCTAGCTTGTCCTGTGTA
Source organism: Mirounga angustirostris (assembly GCF_029215605.1). Lineage (NCBI taxonomy): Eukaryota > Metazoa > Chordata > Mammalia > Carnivora > Phocidae > Mirounga > Mirounga angustirostris. The sequence goes on along the minus strand of NW_026991709.1, from coordinate 135,704,766 downwards.
TGGGTTCAGATCTCTCCCTTTAGTCCTAAAGCAGAGTAGAACACACTGATAAAACTTTCCTCATGCTGTGCATGGGGAATAACAGAAAAGAGTTGAACCAATGCAGCACATGCCATGCAGAAATGCATGGCCAGAACCCTCTGCATGAGTTCTTGGCTGGCTCTCAGTAAGACCCTTGGAGTGACAATGTGCTGTGGCCCAGATACTCCTCCTCCATATCCTGCAACTGCAGGAGTTTGACATTGCTCCCTCTTCTCTAGCTAGCATTCTGGATCCCCATATTCCTCTGTGGCTTGAGGAAAGGGGTTTCCCCTTCGTCTGAGACTCACGTCTATTCCAAAGTCAGGAATTTTGACCACACCCTATTACATAAAGCAGGGCACAATAAAGTGTAAGTATTCAGGGCCTTGCCCCTTGTCAGGTAATGAATGGAGATAAGACTCAAGTGCATATTCAGAGAAGCACAATTGAGCCACATACTTTATTATTTTTTTTAAGGTTTTATTTATTTATTTGACAGAGACAAAACACAGCAGGGAAGGTGGGAAAGCCAGAAGCAGGCTCCCCGCTCTGGGATCATGACCTGATCTGGAGGCAAACTGTTAATGACTGAGCCACCCAGGAGCCTCTGAACCACATAGGAACTTACTGGAGGGAAAAACAGAAGGGAGGGCAAGAAGGAGAAAGGACCTACCTTTTCAGCTGGAACTAGAGACCACCTAAGGGAAAGGGAGCCAGGTGTGTCCAGATTCTCCCACAAAAAGGGGGAATTATTGAACTCCTATGAGGTATGGTGTTTTGGGGAAAGAGTTGCATAATGATTGTTAGGAAATTTTGCCTTGTGTGTCCTCTGCGCCACCTCTCTAGAACATTCTCAGTTAAGTACTTCTGGGCCTTTAGAGAAAAATGTGATTTATTTTGTTCCTTCATGATACTAGGTAAGTGTTGAGAGGGCAAGATGGCCCAGTGTAATCAGATTACATTAAATGTATCAATACACAAAGATTTATTGCACAGTTTTCCAGAACTTATCATTTAGGGATAGTTTTTTTTTTTTAATTGTATAACTGAATGATCAGTTCAAGAGCTTGTCTCTCTCCCCACTAAATAAGAATAAAGGCACATTCAACACCGTCAGCACTTCTAGCCATATTTAAAAGTGCTGAAACTAGAGTTTCAAATTAGTTTATTTTTCATCCCAAATTTTAAAAATTCCTGGAGCAGTTTTCTAACAAAACTCAAGGCCAAAAGACCTGGACCTCCTTTCCTTCAGAATTTGTTAGAGTAATAATCATAACTTACATTCATACAGCACTCTGTGATATGCACTGTACTAAGAACTTTACATTTTCACTTATTTAATCTCTACAACAAAACTATGAAGTGGCTACTATTGTAATTCTGATCTCCATTTTACTAAGGAAGAAACTGATGCACAGAGAGGTTAAGTGACTTGCTTAAGGTCACACAGCTGGTAGTGGTAGAGCTGAGTTTCGAGCTCAGATAGCTTGTCTGCTCTATGATCTCACTGTTTTATTGTCTCTAAGGAGACCACTTTGTCAGTCTCATATCCAGCATAGTGACAATAAGTCAAAGAGGAGGCAGGATTAAAGGTCACACTTGTGAGTGGAGGTCAGGGTGTGAAGGGGGCAGTAAAAGATCTCTTTCCAAATTGTTCTTGTTTTATTTTATATTTCCTTTTCCAGTTGCACTTTAGAATTAACTTGTCAAACTGCATTAAAAAAGCTATTGAAATTTTGATTGGGGTTGTACTGATTGTATAGATAATTTGGGGAGAACTGAAAGTTTTAGGATGCTGAGACTACTATAGAATCATGAAATGCTTTTCCATTTTATTTCTTCTTTTAGTCAGCAAATGTGTATATTTTTTTCATCTTAGTTGTACTCATTTTTGTAATTTATTTCTGGTTTTATTTGTGTTACTACTATGAATGGACTTCCATCATATTATAAATCGTATTTTTGGTATATAGAAGAGTCATTAAATTCTGTGTATTTATTTCACATATGGACACCTTACTGAAATACCTTAATAGTTCTAGACTGTTGGGGGGATGATTCATATTCATCACTTCACACATTACCTGACTCACTGTAAGTACATAATAAAGGTTACCTATTATTTTTTATTAACAGATTCAATGTATTATTTTACAAATGATTTTGTGTCTATATCTATAAATACGATTGTTTTGTAGAATTTTTGTGTTAACTTTGCTTTTTAAAAGTTTTTAATCATCTTTAAGAATGAATCAGTATTAAGTACTCCCTTGGTTAGAAATTTAGCCGTCTTTAGGTAAATTCCACAGTCTCCCCCTTTTGCTTCCCAATTTTGTACTCTTGAGATTTCAAGTCTAGATAGTTGTTATAACTAAATACATAAGCATTATAAGTCATTAGCTGGTGATCAGGAGCAAGGAGGATGGGGAATCTTGTGATTCAGCACTTCCCCCACTTTGTACTCCGTTCCCCAGTCTCATCATATTACCAGGAACCCCAGGGGGCCTTATGACCATCAGAGATAATGGGAAATGTCTTCTCAGATATGAACTGGGCATATTCCCATAATATAATCAGGACAAGGCCCAGGAAAGGATATATCCTGGGAAGAGCTTGACTCAGGGAAAGCTGTGGGCCCTGAGCATGGAAATGATTGGTAGTAACCCCAAGTGTTTGTGCCAGATCTCCCTGCAAGCCATAAAGAGGTTGGGCATCCTTCCTGCCCTGAAAGTATAGGAAGAGCAGGAACCAAGAAGATTCTTCTGCAGAACACTTTTACACATTTTCTGGCTGAGAGATAGAGACTGCGTCCTTTTGACCATTGTTGCGACTACAGTCACCTACAATCTTATGGGTCCCAGTTAAAGAAAACAGAAAAATAGAAGTCCATTTAAGGTGCCCTAGCAATGAGAAAGAAGAGCAGAGCAAACAGAACACCTACCCAGGACTTCTGGAAGAGATAGATGGTAACCTGATTAAAAATAATAAAAAGTACTTACATGAAGGTCTGTCTTGAACTTAAAATAATTTATTTCTGAGCTTAATAATTCAGAGGAGTTGAAGGAGAAAAAAATCATTGAATGGTTGGGCAAATGGAAAGGCAAAGCATAAAGATGGATACCATGTGAGAAAATATAAGAGATGTGGAGAATATGTCCAACAGGTATTGTATGTAAGTAATGCTATTCCACTGGGAGAGAGGGAAAAAAAAAACAACAGATGAAGGAAGGACAAAAATTAAATAATAGACTAAAATATCCCTCAACTGGAAAAGTGGCAGATTGGGCAGGCTGAAAGAGCAGGGTTGGTGAGAAAAGACTGGGATAGACTGGTAAAATTCTTAATGTCCAAGGTTAAAGGGAAACCTTATAAAAATCTGTCAAGTCTGGTCAAGTTTCTTAAAAAAGTCACACTCATTGTGCTTCTCTTTTATAGTACTGGGAGATAGAGTGCAGTGTAGTAGTGCTTAGACTTCAGAGAGAAAAGTACTACAGTGTAGTATTACTAAGTCAAGATATCCTTCCTCTGTTGAGATGAAAGAAAAATAATTCAGGATATAAGTAATTCAAAGAGGAGATCCTGTGTCCCTGTCTGAGCAAAGTATTTAAGAAAAGACCACAAACAACAGGTAGCACAAATTAGGGAAAGATGAAGAAGGGAGTAAAATAGTGCTGAGAAACAGTATATATGATATTTAGTAAAGATAGATTTCCTGGGAATATATAATATATAAGTGTGAGTGAAGGACTCTAGAAAATATATATGCTAGGGGCGCCTGGGTGGCTCAGTCATTAAGCGTCTGCCTTCGGCTTGGGTCATGATCCTGGGGTCCTGGGATTGAGTCCCGTGATGGGCTCCCTGCTGTGCGGGAAGGCTGCTTCTCCCTCTCCCACTCCCCCTGCTTGTGTTCCCTCCCTCGCTGTGTCTCTCTCTGTCAAATAAATAAAATCTTTAAAAAATATATATATATTAACCAAGTTTAGTAACAGCTCAGACCTAAAGGGGCTAAAGTATCTGGGAAAAAGCTATGAGATGGGGAAGGAAGAAAGTTTTCTGAAGATCTCAGTTTATAGGGGATGTGAGGGCAATGACGGGTGGGGTGGGGAGTGATGAGTAACAGTGGGATAAATGATTTTTTAGGTAGGGGATAAAATAGTCTTAAAAATTAATTGTAGTATTGTCAAGACACTCAATAAGAGTATAACTAGTAACAGAGTGGAGATCATTAAAAGAGTAGAAAAGCACAGCAGATCTTTCTATTTCACAAAGGAAATGGTGAAAATAGTGTCATTAACATGAGCAAATCAAATAAAAAGGAAAAAATGAACAAACACTTGAAAATGAAGAAACAACACTTGAAAAATGAAGAAACAACATTTTAAAGTAAGTTGAGATAAAATAGAGTATCAGTCATTATATTAAATATAAATAGACTGAATTCCTGCATTAAAGTGTAGGGACTTGTAGAAAGGATTAAAAGAAGAATATACGTTATTTACATGCAACATACTTAAAATGAAATAATGAAAGGTTGTTAATAAATTGGTGCTAAAGAATATACCAGAAAGAGAAAAAAAAAAAGGGACGATCAGCAGTGTTAGTGTCAGATAAGGTGAAATTAGATTTAAGAAATACAAACAGGATGAAATGTGAATGAGATATTATAATGAGAAAAAGTACAATTTGTGAAACAGTTATGAAAATCAGGAGCTTATGTACCAAAACCAAATAGCATGATTTAATAATTATGTTTTTCTACAAATTGACTTTAATTTCAACAAAATGCTTAATTTTATTATTATCAATTTTTGTTATAGTAAGAGACAAATCTAAGCAATTAAAAAGTTATATTCAAAGTGTACAAAATTTAAATATATTTTCATCACAAATAGAAATAAGTGAAAATATTAAAAACTGAAGAATTAATTTACATAACATCATTGAAGTTATTTTCCCTTTAAAGTATTTAAAGTTATCTATTAAAATTGAAGGACAAAATAATGGTATTTTTTAAAGAAAGCCAACATCTTAAAATCAGTTTTTAAAATTTAATTTCATTCTATTAAATATGTTCATAAAAATAAAGTTTCCCATTTTAGTGTGTTCTAGAACTCTAAGAATACTAGGGAAATGAATCTTGAGGCAAGAATTTATTGCATTCATAACAACTGAATGGAAGGATTTGGGACAAGTTAACTTGTTTTTCCCTTTCCTAGAGTATTAATCCCATTCAAATCCTCATTGAGCTTTAAAGCACTATTCATCTCTAATATTAGCTATGGAACAACCCATAAACCTTAATGACATTCAGAAAGAATCATCTTTATTTTTGAGCAGAAGTGTTTTCCCTGGGGCTTTATCAGTGTAAGTTATAAGAATGGATGCTGAGGATGCACAGACCATCAGATCTCACATGAGGCACACATGTACTCTCTCAAGAAAATGTTTGTGTGCATGAATTTTTGTGTTATGAAGACTCTTCCAAAACAATGCCCAGGCAGGGGTCCTTTTTGCTTGCATCCAAGGTAGTTCTGATTATAAAATATCTCAAAATAGTAAACAGAAAGATAGATTTTCAGTATGGGATAGCAACAGCTGCTCTCAAAGGAAAAAGTAAAACTAAAATGCTATCACTAAAAAAAATCTGTCAGAAATTGAGAAAACTTCAAGACCAACTCCTTCACGTCCAAGTTAAACAAAGTTATCTGTGATATCAGTTTTCTGCTTCTTCTGGCCTTTTGATCCTCAATCTGTGCTTATCTTTTTGTATTAGATAATTTTATTGATATTTTGATAAGAAATCATCTAATTACTTTTTGGGTGCATAGCTTTTCACAGGAGGACATTGTGAGGCAGTGTTCAGAGATTTACAAACTAGACCCAAAAACTAAAGGGAAATCTGAGAATCCCCTAACATTGTAAGCAAAAATTTGTATTTATTCTTAATTACATTTTTCTTCTACATGGAGTAGAAGATTTATGGCTTTTATCATATTCTTTTTTTAAAATTTTAATTCCAGTATAATTAACAGACAGTGTTATATTAGTTTTCGGCATACAGTATGGTGATTCAGCAGTTCTATACATTACTCAGGCCTCCATCCTGATAAGTGTACTTTTTAAAAAAATTTATTAGACCGTGCATAAGTCGGGGGGCAGAGGGAGAGAGAAACAGACTCCCCACTGAGCAGGGAGCCCCACATGGGGCTCGACCCCAGGACTCCGGGATCATGACCTGAGCCAAAGGCAAATGCTTAACCGACTGAGCCACCAAGGTGCCATATGACGTGTACTCTAAATCTCCTTCAACCCATTCGCCCATCCATCTTCTCTTTGGTAACCATAAGTTCTCTTTAGTTAATGGTTTGTTTCTTAGTTTGCCTCTCTCTCTTTTTGTTCCTTATGATTGTTTGTTTCTTAAATTCCACATATGAGTGGGACGCCTGGGTGGCTCAGTTGGTTAAGTGTCTGCCTTCGGCTCGGGTCATGATCTGAGGATCCTGGGATTGAGTCCCGCATGGGGCTCCTTGCTCAGCGGGAAGCCTGCTTCTCCCTCTGCCACTCTCCCTGCTTGTGTTCCCTCTCTCTGACAAATAAATAAATTTAAAAAAAATTTCACATATGAGTGAAATCATATAGTATTTATCTTTCTGTGACTGATTTCATTTAGCGTTATACCCCATATATTCCAACATCCATCCCTATTGTTGTAAATGGCAAGATTTCATTCTTTTTTTATGGCTGACTAATATCCGATATATATACATACATACACATATCCCCCATATCTTCTTTATCCATTCATCTATTGGTGGACACTTGGGCTGTTATCTCATGATATGGCTGTTGTAAATAATGGTACAGTAAACATAGGGGTGCATATATCTTTTCAAATTAGCGTTTATGTACTTTGGATAAATACCCAGTAGTGGAATTATTAGATCATATGGTAATTCTATTTTTAATTTTTTGAGCAACTTCTATACTGTTTTCCATGGTGGCTGCCCAGTTTACATTCCCAATAGTGCAGGGGAGTTTGTTTTCCTCCATATCCTTGCCAACGCTTATTCCTTTTGCTTTTGATTTTAGCCATTCTGACAGGTATGAGGTGATATCTCTTTGTGGTTTTGATTTGAATTTCTCTAATGATGAGTGGTGTTAACATCTTTTCATGTGTCTGTTGGCCATCTGTATGTATTCGTTGGGGGGAATGTCTTTTCATGTCTTCGGCCAAATTTTAATTGGATTATTTGGTTTTGGGGTGTTGAGTTGTATAAGTCCTTTATATATTTTGGATACTAACCCTTTATTGGGTTTATCTTCTGCCATTCAGTAGGTTGTCTCTTAGTTTTATTGATAATTTCTTTTGCAGTGCAGCAGCTTTTTATTTTGCTTCCATTTTTTCATATATTGCTTTATTTTTGCTTTCATTTCCCTGCCTCAGAAGACACTATAGACAAAAGTAGTTAGAGCTGATGTCAGAGAAATTACTGCTTGTGCTCTTCTCTAGGACTTTCCTGGTTTCGGGTCTCACATTTAGATCTTTAATCCATTTGAGTTTATTTTTATGTATGGCCTAAGAAAGTGGTCCAGTTTAATTCTTTTGCATGTTGCCGTCCAGTGTTCCCAACACCATTTGTTGAAGAGAGTGTCTTTTTTCCATTGCATATTCTTGCCTATTTTGTCATAGGTTAATTGACCATATAATGATGGGTATATTTCTGGGCTTTCTATTCTGTTCCATTGATATTTGTGTCTGTCTTTGTGGCAGTACCATACTGTTTCGATTGCTACAACTTTGTAGTGTATCTTGAAATTTGGGATTGTGATACCTCCGATTTTGTTCTTTCTCAAGCTTGTTTTGGCGATTTGGGGTCTTTGGTGGTTGCATATAAATTTTAGGGTTATTTGATTTAGTTCTATGGAAAATACTGTTAGTATTTTGATAGGGATTGCATTCAATCTGTAGTATAGACATTTTAACACTATTCTCTCAATCCATGAGCAGAAAGTATCTTTCCATTTATTTGTGTCATCTTCAATTTCTGCCAACAATGTTTATAATTTTCAAAGTATAGGTCTTTCACCTCTTTGGTTAAGTTTATTTCTAGGTATTTTATTATTTTTGGTGTAGTGTAAATGGAACTATTTTCTTAATTTCTCTGCTACTTCATTACCAGGGTATAGAAATAAAATGGATTTCTGTATATTGATTTTGTATCCTGAAATCTTACTGAATTCATTTATCAGTTATAGTAAGTTTTTGGTGGAATCTTCAGTGTTTTCTAGATGTAGTATCATGTCATCTGCAATAATGGAAGTTTCACTTCTTCCTTACTGATTTGGGTGCCTTTTATTTCTTTGTCTTATCTGAATATCGTGGCTAGGAATTCCAGTACGATATTGAGTAAAAGTGATGAGAGTAAACATCCTTGTCTCATTCCTGATCTTAGAGGAAGAGCTTTCAGTTTTCCACCATTGAGTATAATGTTAGCTGTGGGTTTTTCACATATGGCCTTTATTATGTTGAGGTGTGTTCCATCTGAACCTTCTTTGTTGAAGGTTTTTATCATGAATGGATACTGTAGTTCGTCAAATACTTTTTCTGTATCTATTGAAATGCTCATATGGTTTTTATCCTTTCTCTTGTTGATGTGATGTATCACACAGATGGATTTGTGAATATTGAACCATGCTTGCATCCGAGAAATAAAGCCCACTTGATTGTGGTGAATGATTTTTTTTTAATGTATTGTTGGATTTGGTTTGCTAATACTTTGTTGAGGAATTTTGCATCTATGTCCATCAGTAATACTGGCTTGTAGTTCTCTTTCTTAGTTGTGTCTTTATCTGGTTTTGGTATCAGTAATGCTGCCCTCATAGAATGAATTTGGAAGTTTTCCTTCCTTTCCTGTTTCTTGGAATAGTTTGAGAACTATATATATTAATTCTTGTTCTTTAAATTTTTGATAAGATTCATCTCTGAAGCTATGCAGTTCTGGACTTTTTTTCATTGGGAGCTTTTTGATTACTGATTCGATTTCAGTTCTGGTAATTGGTCTTTTTAAATTTTCTATTTCTTCCAGATTCAGTTTTGGGATTTTATATGTTTGTAGGAATTTATCCTTTTCTTCTAGTTTGTCCCATTTGTTGGCATATAATTTTTCATAATATTCTCTTATATTCCTTTGTGTTTTTGTGATGTCAGTAGTTATTTCTCCTCTTTCATTTCTGATTTTGAGTCCTGTCTCTCTCTCTCTCTCTCTCTTTTTTTTTTTAATGTATCCGGATAAATGTTGATTAATTTTGTTGATCTTTTCAAAGAAGCAGTGCCTGGTTTCATTGATCTGTCCTCTTGTCTTTTACTTTCTTTTACATTTATTTCTGCTCCAATCTTTATTATTTCCTTCCTTCTACTGGTTTTAGGTTTTGTTTGTTCTTCTTTTCCTAGCTCCTTTGGGTGTAAGGTTAGGTTGTTGATTTAAGATTATTCCTACTTCTTGAGGTAGGCCTCTATTGCTATCAACTTCTCTCTTAGAACTACTTTTGTTTTTTGTTTTTAAAGATTTTATTTATTTACTTGACAGAGAGAGAGTGAGAGAGGGAACACAAGCAGGGGGAGCGGGAGAGGGAGAAGCAGGCCTCCCGCCGAGCAGGGAGCCTGATGCGGGGCTCGATCCCAGGCCCCTGGGATCATGACCCGAGCCGAAGGCAGACGCTTAACCATCTGAGACACCCAGGCGCCCCTTAGAACTACTTTTGATGCATCCCAAAGATTTTGGACCATTGTGTTTTCATTTTCATGTTTTTTTTTTTTTTATTTCCTCTTTGATTTCTTGACCCATTCATTGTTCAGTAACATGTTATTTAACCTCCACTTATTTGCATTCTTTCCAGATTTTTTCTTGTGGTTGATTTCTAGTTTCATAGTATTTTGGTCAGAAAAGATGTATGATATGACTTCAGTCTTTTTTAATTTGTTGAGACTTTTTATGTGGTCTAACATGTGATCTATTCTGGAGAATGTTCCATGTGCACCTGAAAAGAATGTGTATGCTGCTTTTTTAGGATGGAATATTTCAAGTTTATCTGTTAGTTCCATCTGGTCCACTGTGTCATTCAAAACTTCTGTTTCTTTGTTGATTTTCTGTTTGGATGATCTATCCATAGATGTAAGTGAGGGCTTAAAGTTCCCTACTATTATTGTTTACTATTGATTACTTTCTTTGTTTGTTATTAGCTCCTTTATGTATTTGGATGCTGCCATGTTGTGTGCTTAAATGTTTACAGTTGTTTTATTGTTGGATTGTTCCCTTTTTGATTTTATAGTGTCCCATGTCTCTTGTTATAGTCTTTGTTTTAAAGTCTATTTTGGGGATGCCTGGGTGGCTCAGGTCATGATCCCGGGGTCCTGGGATCAAGTCCCACATTGGGCTCCTTGCTCAGCTGGGAGCCTGCTTCTTCTTCTGCCTGCCGCTCCCCCTGCTTGTGCTCTCACTCTCTCTCTGACAAATAAATAAAATCTTTAAAAAAATTTGTTTTGTCCGATATAAATAATGCTACTCCCACTTTGTTTTCACTTCCATTTGTGTGGTAAATGCTTTTCTATTCCTTTACTTTGAATCTGTGTGTGTTGTTAGGTCTGAAATGAGTCTCCTGTAGGCAGTAGATTGATGGGTCTTACTTTTTTTTAAAAATAATTTATTTTTTATCATTTTTTAAAATTTTATGATGTTATGTTAATCACCATACATTACATCATTAGTTTTTGATGTAGTGTTCCATGATTCATTGTTTGCATATAACACCCAGTGCTCCATTCAATATGTGCCGTCTTTAATACCCATCGCTAGGCTAACCCATTCCCCCACCCCCCTTCCCTCTAGAGCCCTCAGTTTGTTTCTCAGAGTTCATATTGATGGGGCTTACTTTTTTATCCATTCCGTCATTCTGTGTCTTTTGATTGGAGCCTTTAGTCCATTTACATTCCAAGTAATTATTGATAGGTATGTATTTATTGTCATTTTGTTACTTGTTTTATCATAATTTTTGTAGTTCTTCTTTCTTCTCTTGCTCTGTTCTCTTGTGTATGGTGTTTTTTTTTTTTTTTTTAAGAGGGAGAGACAGAGAGAGAGGAGGGGCAGTGGGAGAGGGAGAGAGAAAATCCTAAGCCGGCTCCATGCCCAGTGCGGAGCCCAATGCGGGGCTTGATCCTACGACCCTGAGATCATGAGCTGAGCCAAAATCAAGAGTCAGATGCTTAACTGAGCCACCCATGTGCCCCTGCTTTTGTGCTTCTTACTTTTCTTACTCCTGCTTATGATCTTTCCTTTCCATTCGAAGAATCCTCTTTAATATTTCTCGTAAGTCTGGCTTAGTGGTGATGAATTCCTTTAACTTTTGTTTGTCTTGGAAACTCTTTATCTCTTCCTCCCTTCTGAATGTTAACCTTGCTGGATAGAGTATTCCTGGCTGCATGTTTTTGTTGTTGTTGTTCAGCATTTTGAATATATCATGCCATTCTCTCTGGCCTGCAAAGTTTCTGCTGTTAAATCAGGTGCTAGCCTTATAGGGTTTTCCTTGTGCATAACTATTTTATTTTTTCTTGCTGTTTTTAAAATTCTCTCTTTATTGGGGCACCTGGGTGGCTCAGTCAGTTAAGCGTCTGACTCTTGGTTTCAGTTCAGGTCATGATCTCAGGGTCATAAGATCAAGCCCTGTGTCAGGCTCTGTGCTCAGTGTGGAGTCTGCTTGAGATTCTTTCTTCTATCCCTCTGCCCCTCCTCCTGCTTACACTCTCTCTTTCCCTAAGATAAGTAAATAAAATCTTTTAAAAAAATTCTCTCTTTACCACCACTTTTTTGCCATTTTAATTAGTATATGTCTTTGTTTGGAACTCATTGGGCTCCCTGATTAGTGGGGAGTCTGTTTCTCCCTCTGCCCCTCCCCCTGCCGGTGCTTTCTCTCTCTTTCTCTCAAATAAATAAAATCTTAAAAAAAAAAAAAAAAAGCGTATTACTTATTTCTGTTTTGTTTAACTCTCGTGTTGTGATTTTGTCCTGTTCTTTCATTTAGGACACTTCCTTGTCTCCTCATTTTGTCTAACTCTCTTTGTCTGTTTGTGTGTGTCAGGAAAGTCAGCTACATTTCCTGCTCTTGAAGAAGAGGTCCAGTAGTGCCCTACAGTGCAGTGTCCCCTGTTCACCAGAACCTGATGCTTCAGGGGTGTCTCCAGTATGTATTCCTTTGTCCTACAGTTGTAGCTGAGCCATGTTTGCCTTCAGTCCAGTCATCTGCAATGGCTCCCTTTGCCTGTTGTGGGCAGATTTTGGTCCCTGTGTTGTTAGTGGGCCAGTCTGGGGCTGTCTTGGGCTTGAGTTGGGTCAAACCAGGCAATTGCTAGAACTGTGGCTGCACTGATCTGCAGGGCACTCTTCCTGTGTTGTCCCCTGAGAGGCTTTTGTTGGTGGGTGGGGTCTACAGTCAGACCAGCTGTCTGCCCCCAGCCCACTTCTGGGGCCACAGCCAGACCAGTGTGTGTGTGGTTATCTTCCTCTCTCCCTGTCACTTTGGAGTGGTAATGGCCCCTGTTGGGGCTGCTTATACACTGCCAGTCTTGTGGTGCTGCTTTGGATGGACACCTGCCAAGGGTGTGTGAGGGGGTGAGTCCCCAGGAGAGTGAGGACCAGGTACTTGATGCCAGCAAGATCAGTGCAAGTCCACTGAAGTAGGTTACCTGCAGTCACCCTGGAAATCTGTGTGGCCAGGATGGAGGGGGCAGGTCTACAGAGTGCAGGGCTGGAGTCACTGTTAGCAAAGGAGGTGGAGGGTGTTCGGGCTGTGATGGCTCCCGCAGGTGTCAGTGTATCTAGGCTGGGGGAAGGGAGAGGGAAATGGAATTCTCCAGTTCTTTTGTTCACGGAGAAGTCTCCCAGTCATCCCTGCCCCTCCAGCACATGCTCTGAGATTAGTAAACAAATCTTCCATCTGTATGTCACTGGCATTTTTCAAACTGCTGCATCTATCCTGTAGCAGGGCTGTTTGTTGTGCTGTCTCTTTAAGGGTGGGGACTCAGTTTCCTATCACCCTCTCTGTCTCCCAGAGCCTCTGCTGATTTTCAAAATTCCAGGTGTTGAGCTTTGCTGATTATAAGAACTCTTGAAGTTAGGCTTCTCTGGTTTTCAAAGACAAATGTTATAGGGATTCTTCCTCTTCCCAATGCGGGTCCCCTGTGCTTGCGATGCCTTGTGTGGGGTCTACTCCTCTCCCTCCCCTGTCCCCAAGGTGTCCCTCTCCCCTGAAAAGTCCTGCAGTTCAGTTCCATGGGTCAGTTTGGCTCCTGACTTCATCTCCACCCCTTCCTACCCTCTTTAATGTGGCCTTTTCTCTACATTTGGCTGTGGAGAGTTTGTTTTTCTAGTTTTCAGGTTGTTCTTTGGGTTATTTACTCTGATGTGGGTGCTGTCTTGGTGTATCCATGGGATGAGGTGAGCCTACGATCCTCCTACTCTGCCATCTTCCCCAAGAGTCTTTTATTGTATTCTTAAAGAGATCTATATATGAGGGGAAGTGCTTCTATGAGTCTCTGTGTGCATTTTATTGATACATCCTTTGATCCTAGCATTTGAAGAAGAACATCATTCCTAATGTCCAGTATAGTCATTTGACAACTTTCCCCAAAGTTTCTCAGTATTCTTTTTGTTTTTAAAGTAATTTGTAAATGCTACTTGAAAAAAAAGTAATTTGTATTAATTTTGATGAAATTTTAGAATTTCTAGTGAGTCTCTTTCAAAAAAATTCCTTTAATATTGCATATTATTCTATGTGTTATTTATTGTGACTTTAATAGACATGAATATCTATTCAAAAGAGTTCTTTGAATTAAATAATATTTATGTAACTAAAGATAATTAATGTTCCAGATGATATTTTATAAAACTTTATAAAGATCTTTTCATGTAAAAGAGATTAGGTAAAAATAATAGTTTTGGTCCTTTTTCCCCCATATGCCTTTAAAAAAGTATTTGCCATCTAGTGTTCTCTGTGGTGTTTATATTAGGCAGCTGCATGATAGTTATAAATTTAGCTCTCGCTTTGTGCTAATTTTTGGCATATTTTTTGCAATGGAACAATTTCTGAAAGCCTGTACTGCAGGCATTTAAGGTAAATTCTTTGGTCATTTATAAGGATAATACTCATGCTTTTAAAAAGCACAGTATTCTCCCTTTTTTAAAAAAATGCATTGTAGAGAACTTAACCTCTGAATATTTCTTCTCTGACTAAAGCTTCCATTTTCCTTATTTCTAATGATATTTATCTTCTCATTATTGACCTCTTGCTCCTTAATCATTTTTTCAATAGTACATCTTCATTTCATATACTATACTTGATTATTTCAGCAATGTTTAGTCCGGTAGGCTATGATTCCTTTCTCTCAAAAATTGGAGAATTCGTGTGATCTTTTCCTTTTAGTCTTGTGTTGCTGATCCTCAATCTTGGATAATTTCTGCTACTTAATGTCTGTTTTTCCGCTTGCTGCTTCCAAAATATTGCTGAAGAATGTCAGGCAGTGGGCCAATTTATTCGACCACCAATTCACTTAGTGCTAATTCATCTTGGCTCCTCTCTCCATCAGAGACACTTATACTCAACTTTAATTTCTCTCCTACTTTATTCTCTATACATCTCTAGCTCCATAATTTCCCATTTACCTCAAGCCTCTGACCTGAGTCTTTTCACTCAGGAGATGCACTTGTCTGATTCTTTATTGATTTATCAAGGTTATCTGATGTTTGCATTCTTCATAATTTTCCTTTCCATGTCAAATTTTCCCTGCATCTTCATCCACTTTCTCAATCTTGCCTCTTATATTTGATAAAAAATGTTACTTCATCCTACTTAAGGCTTCCTTACCACTGGGGCATTCAGTGAATCTCTGCTTCCATTTCACTATGTTAAGTCAGCTGTCTTCCTTTGCATATTCAGTATTATAATTTTTTCAGAATTCTTCCTTGCAGTTAGAAAATATTGGCTGAACATTTTGAGTACTCCTAATGTACTGACACTCTAAGGCATATTTCGCATTAATTATATAATTTTATCACTAAGATAATCTTGTGTGGCAAGTACTGTTATTAGTCCCATTTATAGATGAGCAAGCTGAGTCATACAGAATCTAGATCAAGGTCAAAAGTGGGACTCCTATCTAGGCCTATATGACCCCAAAACAAATATTCTTAAGCATCTAGTTCCTATATTATCACTCTTCTTTCTTTATCCAACTTATTGGAGAAAACAATCTACGTCTGGTTTCCTGTATGTTTCATTCTTAGTTTCCTGCTTAATCACATTGCGCCTCACACATGGACATAGGCCCACTTCATTTAAAACTCTGTCCTCCTGCAGACTTCCGTGGTGTTTGATGTTGTTGTCAGTGAGACAACTTCTTCCACTTTGAATTTCTTTTCTTCCTCCCCCTCTCTGATATTGTGGTCTACTGACACCACTGTCCTCACTTGTCTTTCTTTAGTATTTTTCTTTTTTTCTCCCCAGATAGTGTTCCCTAAAGTTCTGTTACATAATCTCTCATCTGAGTATCTCATCCTCTTCCAAGGTTTCAAATACCCTGTATAAGTCAGTGTGTCCCTATTATAAACATTAACTTCGAAGTCTCTCTCAGTTGCCAGACCTGAATTTCCAACTGCCTTATGATCATCTCTAAGGGCAATCACAATATCAATAAACAAGTCATCATTTCCCTGAAACCTTCATTTACTCAGCTTGACTTCCCTTCATCAAAGGCATTACCACCCACTCATTTGGCTGAGCTGGTTTGGCTTCTCCTCTCCCTTTATCCTCCATAATCAGTTGGTCACCAAATCCTACTGATTCTGTGTTAGTGAGGTTCAGCTTCCTTTTTCTCCCTTTTTTTTTTTTTTTTTGTTCTTTGGCCTGTAGCCCTGATTTCATCATCTCTCTTCGTGAATATTACCTATCACACTAACCTTGATTGTTTGCCTTGAGTTATTCCCTTATTCAATTCAATCTTGCCTTGATGGCTCTGCATAAACAGGCCTTTCTTCAAAGCCTAGATGTGTTGAGCCTTTATCATTTTTTTAACCCATACTCTATATCAATTCACCTTCCTCTTGATCATCGTACTGTCAAATTCCCTGTGTTGCACAGTCCTTTTGACACTCATTTATGTGGAGCAGACTCCATCATCACTTGTAGGAAAGCACATAATTCAGGCCTGACCAAGAGCAAATGGCCCTGATGACTGATTTAGACATAGAACACAGAGCCACTCAGACTTCAGGAGGAACATTATTCTCAATGGGGAATCTGCCCAAGGAGGTGAAAATTGGTTCTTGTGGGGGAGATGAAAAAATCTTAAATTTTTACAATGGTTTGTGGACCTCTGGAACTGAACCCTACTGTTCAACCCTAACTGACAAAATCTTATTCCTTAATTTCCTGGGGCAGGGGGGGCGGTGAGGTATGGCAACTAGGGAAAAATGTGTTAAAAGTCTCTATGGGGAAAGATAATTTAAAAACCTTGAGAAACACAGATCTAGAGTGATTGAAAGAGAAGTAATCATCTCCTGTGGGACTGGCATCTGAAGAAAATACAGGCTTGATCTTCTGTAACCCTTTAATGCTACAAAATGATAGCAGAGCTCTGAGACCAGAGCCAAAATGAGGAAGCACACTCAGGGATGAGTACGCAAACAATGAATCATGGAACACTACATCAAAAACTAATGATGTATGTATGGTGATTAACATAACATAATAATAAAAAGAAAAGAAAAAGGAAAAAAAAAGAAAGGTTGGATCCTGATGGCACCCTTTGTACCTCTGAATCCAGTGATTTATGAAATGAGAACTAATGTTGGACTTCTTAACTATGTAGGCAAATTCCCATTTCTGCTTAAGCCATTTTGGGTTGTTTTTATTTATTTTTTTTATCACTTTGCAAGGTAATAGTCCATAAGAATATTCTGAGTCTGCCCCATGTTTATACATACTAATCTGCTACTCTCAATTTTATCATAAATTATACATTTATACATCTTTTAAATTGTTTTTTTTTAATTCCAGTATAGTCAATGAAAAGTGTTAGTTTTGAGTGTATAATATAGTGATTCAACATTTCCATACATCACCCAGTGCTCATCACAGCAAGTGCCCTCCTTAATCCCCATCACCTATTTAACCCATCTCTCCACCAACTTCACCTTTGATAACCATCAGTTTGTTCTTTATAGTTAAGAGTCTGTTTATTGGTTTGCCTCTCCTTGTCTCTCTCTCTTTTCTCTTTGCTCATTTGTTTTGTTTCTTAAATTCCACATACAAGTGAAATCATATGGTATTTGTCTTTTTCTGACTTATTTTACTTAGTATACTCTCTAGCTCTAGCCATGTTGTTGCAAATGGCAAGATTTCATTCTTTTTAATGGCTGAATAGTATTCCATTGGTATGTGTGTGTGTGTGTATCACTTCTTTATCAATCTTCATCTATCCATCTATCTAACATAGTCTTCATATATCTATGAACACTTTATTTCCATAATTTGCCTATTATGTAAATAATGCTGCTATAAACATAGGGGTACATGTATCTCTTTGAATTAGTGTTTTTATATTTTTGGGTAAATACCCAGTAGTGCAATCACTGGATCAGATGGTAGTTCTATTTTTAACTTTTAAGGTACCTCCATACCATTTTCCACATCAGCTGCACCACTTTGCATTCTCACCAACAGTGTAGAAGTGTTCCTTTCTGCACATCCTTGCCAACATTTGTTTCTTGTGTTGTTAATTTTAGCCATTCTGACAGGTGTGAGGTGATATCTCGTTGTAGTTTTCATTTGTATTTTCCTGATGGTGAGTGATGTTGAGTGTCTTTTCATGTGTCTGTTGGCCATCTGTAGGTCTTCCTTGGAGAAATATCTATTCATGTCTTCTACATTTATATATCTTTAGCTTAAGTTTTCTTTTCTTTAGCTGTAATGTTGTTTGTATTATGAACTCCTCTTTTTAAGACACCATTAAAAATGACACCTATTCCATAGTCCTCAATCAATTTTTCCCAAACCATACTATAATAGAAATTTATCCATAAATTAATTTTAGTATTTTTTGTTATTTTTTTTTAAATTGATACGGCTATGTTGTAGTGACATTATATGATTTTAGGGTTTTTATGAAGATTGTTTTATTTAATTTTTTTCATCTCCAGGTTCTAGTAGAGTGCTTTCAAAATAAGAACTGTTTAAGAAAATTGATTTAATTGCATTTTTACTTGTAGATTATTGTGCATATTTAATTTTTCCTCAATGCTTCTGAAGAGAAGAGGGAAGTTGATTATCAGAACAGTATCTACACATGTCAAAGAAGTAAAACCTAACCCAAAGGGAAGAGACCCAGAATTTCATAAATGATGAATTAACTGAGTCCCTACATACTTAGGCATTTTTGCCACATAAAGTCAGTGGAGTCTAAGTGGATAGTGTGAGGACTTCCAGCATGATGGTCCAAAATGATGGTGGGTATTAGAGAAAGGATAATTGTAGGGTTCCAATGCCCCAAGTGATGTCTTATTGTATAATGCATAAATCAGGGCTAATTTATGTCAGAACTAGCATCCTTCATCAGTCTAAAGGCAAGTATGCCACTTGACAAAATTGTAGGTATGTGACAGTGCTGCTGGGAATACTAATTTCATTCCTTGACAGGGATGATGATTGTAAAAATTGACATTTTATTGCAGAATCATCTGACTTTCTGAGGCTTTAAAAAATACAAGATTGTATCATACTATGAGACAGAAAAGCACCAATTTTGTCATCTTTTCCTCTGCTCTTTTGCATCACATCTTCAACGAGGATTTTTTTCTAGCTTTATTGAGATTTAATTGACATATGACGTTGTATAAGTTTAAGGTGAACAACACAGTAATTTTATATATGTATATATTGCAAAATGATTACCACAATAAGGTTAGTTAACATATCTGTCATCTCACAAAGTTATAATTTTCTGTGTGTGGTGAGAACTTTAAAAAATCCACTCTTCTTCAACTGGAATTAATATTACAAGTTTATATATGCCCAGTTAATATAAAATTCTATAGAGTTTACTTCTGTATATTTAGAATTTTTTCTTGATTTTTTCCAATCTGTTTTTCTCTGTCTTTGCCTAGGTTTGGCTTTAAAACAAAATTTGCCTGAAAGAATAAGCAGATAAATATACCTGATACTACTTTTAAAAATAAGAAAGAGAATTGTACCCTACTGGAAATGAAAACACATTGTGAAGATACATTGATTATTAAACTGATAGAATATTAGAAATATTAACACCTAAAGCAATCTAATGCAGTTTTAAACATTCTATATAAGAAGAAAAAAATCACATAAAATCAAACTATCTTTTTGTTTTTCACTATATATAATTTTACTTAAAATGAATAAAAGTTTTTAATATGAAAGTGAAAATATTAATATTTACATAATCTTTTATATCTGGATATAGACAGTCTAAGCATAAAATCACTTTATGGTAAGAAAAGACTGATAGTTTTGACTTCATGAAATATAACAACGCTTCAACATGAAAAGCTTCATATATAAAATTAAAAGCTGAAACAATTGTGTTTAAGTAATATGACAAACAAAAGCCCTTACTATATAAATTGTACCTACAAATCAATGAAAAAAAAAGTTAATTAAAAGTGGATGAACCACATTACATGTTAACACAAAAATGGGAAGGAAGCCTATGAAAGGACTGTTGGACCTCAACAATACTAAAAGGACTAAACATGAAAACAACATACTAATTGTCACTTGCAACATTTGTCAGCATTAGAGCAAATATTCTTTATGGTAAGATGAGAAAGATAAATGACTCATGGAATTTTAAATTCATTTTTATTTTTAAGTAAGCCATTTGACAATCAGTAAATATTGAAATATTTGTAGGTGTTTTTCTTATTTAATTTGGGTCAGTAATTCTCCTTCTAGGAATTTTCTGTAAGCAACTAATCAGTGGTGCAACTGTGGGGTTAATTGTAGTAATATTTGTAACAGTGAAAACCTGGAAATTGCAAAAATTTTCATAGTTTAATAATGAATCAAACACATTATACTACAAAATGCAAGCTTTCAAGATTTTAGTTTATGTAGTAATGGTGTTAATTATTTAACCGTGTAAAAGTCACACATTGTATACTAGGTCCTATGGTAAGGACTTCCATGTAATAACTCATGTTCTCAGAGCCATCCAGGAAAGATAATTTTTCTGTTTTAAGTATGGTAAGATGAAGCTCAGAGAAGTTAAAATACTTGCCTTTGTTCACACAGCAAGTAATTTGTGAAGCCTGATGTAAATTCAGGAAATTGTTTCTGGAGCCCACTTTTAACTTCTGTGCTATAGTGTCACCAGAATGGTCAATGATCACAATCCAGTTTTGTGAAAACAAATGTGATACTGTGCTTAATATAGTGTAAATGCCAGACGAGCAGATGTGTTTATCGGTTGGGGTCTTAGCTCTGCTTGGATCAACCCCTGTCCCAGTGCAAAGTAACTCTAACCTCCAAGGGAGGAACTCTTATTCAGTATAATAGAGCATCAAGCCTCTGTGAATTCACTGGGGATTGGCTGGGTTTCTGCTACTTATTTTGGGTCCTGTAATGTCTGCTCCTACTGGGGATGTAAAATTCCACCCTGCTGGTCATTGGTACCTTTTTCTCTGGGATATCAAAACTGGTTCAGAATGATAAGGTACCAAGATGGGCAGTAGGAAGAATAGAAAGCTGAAGTATGGAAAGAGTGAATTTTGAAAAGGTAAAATAGAAGCTGATTACAGAGAAAGAAGGAATAAAACTCTTTCCAAAGAGTGACTAACTTTTGCAACTTAACAAAAACAGAACATAATTCAGAAGTGAATTTTGTCAACATAATTGTCAACTATCACCATTGACCTTTTAATTATTTTAAAATATAAGAAAGCTATCTAGATGCATTTTAGTTTATTCTTGTCCTGGCCATGACTTATCCGGAAGCTTGTCTTTTATGTTCAAACTTTACTTAAATATTTCAACTCTTGAATAGAATATATTTTTGACCTTATATTAATACTCTCTTTATATATAGCCTAGACAAAAATAGTTCAATGTCCTTATTTTCACCTTTAGAAGTGAAAAACTGGGACAAGGTCATGCCCTCTTAAATCCAAGAAGTGTTTTATTTATACTTGCTTCTCACCTTCCTTTGAATGCTTTGTTATAGGAAGGATTACCGTATGAATAATTAAAGTTTTAAATGTACAGGGCAGAGATAAGTAAAGAGTTACAGGCAAAAACTCATTTTTATTTAAAGTAAAAGCAGTTGCAGAGGAGAATTTCAGATGGCATTACTTTCTTAAGAAAGGACAAATACCTTCTTCCTTTTCACATTTTAGTGCACTTATTCAAAATAGTGAATAGCCTGGAGATTAACACAAGGACTGCTTTTCCTTTTTTGTTTCAGGTCCATTAGTAGAATATCTTGGCACCTTTAGAGCTGCACAGTGTGGTTTTCTGGGTTATTATTTCCTTCCTGGCAGTATTTTAATACAAGTACAGAAAATGGAAAAATTATCTGTAGAGCCTCCCATTTTATTGCAGAAGCAGCGTAGGGATTAATCAATTTGCAGTTAGAAAAAAAATTCCCTAAATTATTAAGCAAACTTTTGAAATTTATTAATTTGCAATTCACAGAAGGATTTTGGCTATATTTGTTTTCTCTGTTGCTGAGAGAAAATTGGAACCTTACGTGAAAAATGGATTGGCCTCAAGTTCATATTCTGCATGGTAATATTTTTGTAAGTCCTTGTTAAAATCTCCACGTTTTGATTCTCCAACATGGCCTCTTTATGCCACTACTTTGCTTTTTTCAGAGTAGTCCAAGTCTGGCATGACTTTCCCTGTCAATAAATTCTAATATTCAAAAACTCCAATCTCAGTGTTTTTCCCCATGCTGCCTCTGTCAGGAAGCCTCACCCATCTCTGCCTGTCCGAAAGTGTTAGTGAGTGATCCATTGTCAGAGAACTTCTACATTTTCCAACTCTAAGTTTACTTTTTTGGTTCCTTGGCAGTCATTTAATAGAATTCAAGGTAATGACGCCATCTTTCTTAAAAAAAAAAAAAAAGGCAGCAAGTTGTAGTGTTCCTACAGGTTTTTGTTTTAAGAATGTGTTTTTCTTTAAATAATTTACTTAGCAAGGATGGTAAGCTATGGTATTAATACTTTGGAATTTATATAAAGAAAGTATGGAATTCATACGAAGGAAAGAAAGAATGTTTTTTTTTTTAATTGTAAAACTCCATTCAGAGATGAGTAATAATCTGAAATAAAGACTAAAATTCAATTTGCAGTAAGTCTTTTCTAAAATAATTATTATCTATTTTTCTTTTTTAAGGTCTTATTTAAATTCTAGTTAATCTATAATGTAATAGTAGTTTCAGGTATAGGATTTAGTGATTCAACACTTCCATACAATACCCAGTGCTCATCATAGCAAGTTTGCTCCTTACTCCCCATCACCTAGTTCACCCATCCCACCAACATCCCCTCTGGGAACCGGCAGTTTGTTTTCTATATTTAACAGTCTGTTTCCTGGTTTGCCTCTTTTTTTTTTTTTTCCTTATGATTGTTTTGTTTCTTAAATTCCATATATGAGTGAAATCATATGTTGTCTTTCTCTGACTGACTTATTTAGCTTAGTGTAATACTCTCTAGTTCCATCCACATTGTTGCAAATGGCAAGATTTCATTCCTTTTTTATGGCTGAGAAATATTCCAGTGTGTGTGTGTGTGTGTGTGTGTGTGTATCACTTCTTCTTTATCCATTCATCAGTTGATGGACATCCGGGCTGTTTCCATAATTTGGCTATTGTAGATAATGCTGCTATAAACATTGGGGGTACATGTATCTCTTTGAATTATATTTTTGCATTTTTGGGGTAAATACCCAATAGTGCAATCACTGGATCATAGGGTAGTTCTATTTTTAACTTTTTGAGGAATCTCCATACAGTTTCCTACATTGGCTGCACCACTTTGTGTTCCCACTGGCAGTGCAGGAGGGTTCCCCTTTCTCGGTATCCTTACCAACACGTGTTCCTTGTGTTGTTGATTTTAGCTCTTCTGACAGGTGTGAGTTGATATCCCATTGTAGTTTTGATTTGCATTTCCCTGATGATGAGCGATGTGGAGCATCTTTTCAATTGTCTGTTGACCATCTGTATGTCTTCTTTGGAAAATGTCTGTTCATGTCTTCTGACCATTTTTTAATTCAGTTATTCATTTTTTGGGTGTTGAGTTTTATAAGTTCTTTATATGTTTTGGATACTAACTCTTTATCAGATATGTCCTTTGCAAATATCTTCTCCCATTAATAGGTTGTCTTTTAGTTTTCTTGATTGTTTTTTCTTCACTGTGTAGAAGTTTTTTTTATTTTGATGAAGACCAAATAATTTATTTTTATTTTTGTTTCCCTTACCTCAGGCAACATATCTAATAAGAAGTAGCTATGGCTGATGTCAAAGAGGTTAATGCCTGTGTTCTCCTCTAGGATTTGTATGGTTTCATGTCTCACATTTATGTCTTTAATCCATTTTGAATTTATTTTTGTGTATGGTGTAGTAAAGTGGTAAAATAATTATTTAGTATTTTTGACATCTAAAAGTAGATTTTCCTTGTGCTTTAAATAATTTGCAATCTTTTGGAAGTTGTAGTAATTTAAGATCACCAGAGCTCTTTAATTACTAATTCAATGCTTTAAACTGTGCTACTTCATGCTCTATTATCCTGACCTAAAAGTAAGTGGAACTTTCAAGAGCCCTAAAATATAGTATAGAATTTGATTATACATTGAAAAAAATCTGATTCAACTAGTTAAAAAATTAAAGATAATTTTAATTTTATTTGGCTTTAAAGTACTTTATTTTCCTTTTATAATTTCCCCCTTAGCAGCATATTCTGTGTTTGATGTTATTAACCTTCCCTCCAAATAAGCAGCATTGCTTTCTTATGTGCTTGCTTTAAAACTTGCCTAGTTTAAATTATCTTAAGAAAGCAACTATTTTTTTTTAAAGATTTTATTTATTTATTCATGAGAGATAGAGAGGCAGAGGCAGAGGGAGAAGCAGGCTCCCCACGGAGCAGGGAGCCCGATGCGGGACTCGATCCCAGGACCCTGGGATCATGACCTGAGCTGAAGGCAGACGCTTAACCGACTGAGCCACCCAGGCGTCCCAAGAAAGCAACTATTTTAATAAGCAGAGAGAATAAATTCTCTCTGTTGATAATGTTGATAATAAAACCTTTAAACAAACGAACAAATACCTTACTTCTTACTTCTAGGTCAGCATACTTATACACACACCTATACCTTGTTCCATAAGAAGCTGAAGAGTCTACCCCAGTGCATTTGTGTTACAGTTTCCCCAAAATACCATGTGTGTTACATCTCTGTGGCTAGATAAATGGCACATGCACACAGATACAGACAACACACACATGCATAATACTTGTAAATTTTCCAAATAATCGCATCTTTTTCCATGCCTTCAATTTTAATCTACAGATGGATGGCTTTCAACCATTGCAGTCATGAAGGTTTCCAAAATCTCTATCTGTAGTCCAGTTTTGCTCCCAAACTTCAATTCTTTGATCAAAAACTCTATTACCTACTTTATTAAGTTTAATGTCTTCATTGTGGGATTGAAGGCTTTTTGCATTATGACCTCAGTCTGTCATTAGCAGACTTATCTTCATTCTTTTCCTTCTTCTTCTGCCTGTTTGATTTAAACTTTTTTGGAAATACACTCCCCACCTAGAAGGACTTTTCTCAGGCAGTCACTTTTGTCTTTCACTTAGTTCTCTGTTCCACTCTTCATGGCTCAATTCCCATGCTCAGAAGCCTTGGGTCTATCCCAATGTTTAAACCCTAAGCTCTAGAGGAATAAAAGGGGTTCATTTCCTTTATGACTATCAAAGTCAGTCCCTTTCATGGAGCCATAAGTGAGATATCATCGTTACCTCCCTGGAGCTTTAATGCTCATTTACACAGAACCTCTGTAAACACTTCAAAGAACCTTGTAGTCATTTCTGGAGTTGCATTTTCCCTTATCAAAGTGCAGATGCCTTGATGATGGCCAGTTCTTCCAAAACATAATATCTGTCACTTAGCACATTAGCTTTATGTGTAAGTAGGCCTAGTCTAGAATGCTGAAGTCCATTCTTCCCTCACCCCCACAACCAGTTATTAGCAAATCCTATCTCTCTGTCTGAAATATCCCATTTGACTTATATTGCAGCTATACAAAAGATACATACATGCAAAGTATTTCTCTCCAGTTAAGCCGCTGACCCCTCACCTTGCTGGAGTAGCAGCTTCTTAATCAGCCCCAATATCATCCTCCTCCTCCATTTAAATAGATAGGCTGCTTCTTTCTTGTTTCTGAGGGTGGCTATTTAATGGAACCATAGTTTCCTCTCCATTTTATTAGAAATATTAATGAGCAGACAAAAGAAAAGGCATGAAGACAGACCAAGCTTGGTAAATAAAATAAGAGTATCCACTTAATAATATGCCATTCTCCTGGAGGAACTTTTACAAATAGAGTGTGCTCTATGTGCTGAACCAGGACAATGGGTACAGAAGAGAACATTTTTTTAATCACAAGAAGAAGATTTATCCCACTTGATATCCATAGATAAGAGATTTAGAAGTGTCACTTGCCAGAAAACTGAAAAGGACTTATCTGTGCCACCCTTATCAAATTCGTATACATGAGAATTGCTTATGATTTTTAAATATAACACCAAAGGCACATTCTATGAAAGAAATAATTGATAAGCTTTATTTCATTAAAACTGAAAAATTTCTGCTCTGCAAAAGACAGTGTCAAGAGAATGAGAAGACAAGGCACAGACTGGGAGAATATATTTGCAAAAGACATATCTGATCAAGGACTGTTACCCAAAACATACAAAGAACTCTTAAAACTCAACAATAAAAACACAAATAATCCAATTAAAAGTGGACCAAAGACCTTAACAGACACCTTACCAAAGAAGATATATAGATGACAGATAAGCATATGAAAAGAAGCTCCACATAATATGTCACCAGGGAAGTGCAAATTAAAACAATGATGAGATATTACCATACACTTATTAGAATGGACAGAATCCTGAACACTAACATCCAATACTAACAAGGGTATGGAACAACAAGGACACTGATTCAGCATTGGTGGGAATGCAAAATGGTATAGTCACTTTGCAAGATAGTTTGGCAGTTTCTTATAGAACTACACATTCTCATATTATTTGATCCAGCAGCTGTGCTCCTCAGGAATTGAAAACTCATTTCCACACAAAAATTTGCACAAGGATGTTTATAGCAGATTTATTCACAATTGCCAAATCTTGGAAGCAACCAAAATATCCTTTAGTAAGTGAACAGGTAAATAAATAAGCTGTGGTATATCCAGACAATGGAATATTATTCAGCACTAAAAGGAAATGAGTTATTAAGCCATGAAAAGACATGGAGAAACCTTAAATGCATATTAAAAAGTGGACAAAGCAGGTCTCAAAATGCTGAATAATATATGATTCCAACTATATGACAGTCTGGAAAAAGACAAGACTTTGGAGACTATAGAAAGATTGGGTTGGAGAGGGGCATGGAGGGATGAATAGGCATAACACATAGGACTTTCAGGTCAGTGAAAAAAAGATCTGTATGATACTATAACAATAGATGTTTATCGTCATGCATTTGTCTAACCCCTGGAATGTACAACACCAAGAGTGAACACTAAGGTAAACTGTGGACTTGAGTAATTATGATGCGTCAGTATAGTTTCACTGGTTGTAAAATACACCACTTGATGGAGAATGTTGATAATGAGGGATGCCATGTTTGTGTGGGAGCAGAGGGAATGTGGGAAATCTCTGTACCTTCTGCTCAGTTTTGCTGTGAATCTAAAATTGCTTTTAAAAAGCTTTTAAAATTTCCTTAATGAAGTAGCCCAGGGTAATTTATGCACACCTCCACCTCCATCCTCATCACTAAGTAAGAATAACTTGAATTCAGAAGGAGAAGATATGAATGAGTCACGGGGAACTCTGACTGTTATAATTCCCTTGCCCTGCTTTTACAAGGAAACAGTTGTAGACTTTTAAATATATTGGGGGGAGGGAGGAGGTTTGCCATCACTTAGTAAAAGAAATAGCTAAGAACTAAAAATCTTTATTTTAATCTTAAAGAATTCTTTATTTCAATCTTTATGACAGAAATGTATTACCAAGCCTTTTTGAAGTTAGGTGTGGCCACGTGACTTGTTTCAGCCAGTGATGTATTAGTGGGTGACATGCATCACTTCTGGGTATGAGGTTTTAAGAGCTGGTGTGTCTATTCACTCTCATCTCTTTCCTGTGCTCTGACAACTGGTGACAATCCACAAGATGGAGGTTTCATAACTCTGAGGTTCTGCATAATGATGATATGAAGCAGAGCCCAGGGCTGACTGTAATTTGAATATGTCATATGAGCAAGAGATCAACTGGTGTTGTTTTAAGTCACTAAGATTTTGAGGTTATTTGTTACTACATTGTAACCTCATATAATTGGTAAACCAAGAACTGATAGGTACCATATTAATGTAAGGACAAATGAATTTAAAGAAAAAAGAAAAAGAAATATCTCTAGAACCTATGAGAAATTATCTGAAACAAACAACAACAAAAAAGAGTAACATAGTATCTGAGAGCACATAAAAGAATTATATATACATTTAGAAAGCTTCTGCATTGTGTTTTCAATAAAATCTAATAAACCATAATTCATGAATGAAGAAATTATAAAGTGATAAAAAAGATTTAAAAAAACCTGCGTGAGAAGAAAGCTGAGATTAAATAAGACCAGATGAGATAAGGAAAATATTTGGAAATTAAAATGCAAAAGTGAAACAGAAGTCTTTATTGAGTACAATAGCAAAATTAACACTGTAGAAAAAGAAAAATAGTACTGTACTAAGGACTCAATGTTCTCATTATAAAAAGAAATAAATGAACTAATGATTTTACTAAAACAGGACTTAAATTGGATGTCTATTAAAGCAGATATTAATTAAAATACAAGGAAACAGAGTAGCAATGATAAATGAAATACCCAGCTGCTTAAAAATGAAAAATACTTTTTACATGCTTATCCACGTAAAGAGAGAGAATAGGAGATATTCAAAGTAGCAATAAGAAAAATATTTTAGCCATACATATGGAAAATTTTTAAAAAGAGAATATTAGGTATAGTTAGAAATCTCATTATGGTAATCATTATTCAAGGAAAGATAAATGATCAAAATTGGTTCTAGAAGAAATGATGTGATTATATCACCAACCATGAAAGACATTAAAAATTTATCAAAGAATTATATCCATGAGGGTCCTGGCCTCAGATGGATTTAAAGGTTATTTGCTTCAAAATTTCTGGCACATAAAGAGAAAAGTCTACAATGCACTTTACGATGTCCACACAGCATTGAAACTAATAGCAGAAAACAAAAAAAGAAAGATGCACATCAATGTCAGGTAAAATATATGTATTCAAGAATCTTAAATAAAATGCGTATGATTAGAATTCAACTGTATATAAATCATGAACAAAAAGGAATTTGACTTTTTAAATATTATATCTTAAATCACAAAGTATAATGTTGTTTGTCAAAACACACTTCTGATGAAAAGTCATACTTAATACGAAAATGTATTGAGAAGGACTGTAATTTGAGAAGAAGACAAGAAAAGCCTCCTCCCGGCATTTTTATTGAAAATTATACTGGAAGATCTATGCCACAAAAAAAATAGAAATAGGTGGCAAAAAAAAAAAAAAAACTGGAAAAGAGGAAACCAAATTATTAATTGAGGTTTTATGATTTTCTCCATTAAAACCAACAACTTATATACACCATAAAAAGACAAAATCATTGGTTTGACTTTAATTATAGAAATATGATTTAGTAAGTAAACTGTAAACTGTCCTGGGACAGGAAAGCTAAAAATACTGCATAGACTATGCTTTAAAAAATCACTTTAAATGCATACACTAGCTGAAAAATGAAAGAAATCCTCATAAGCTGAAAAGGAATGAGTCAATATAAATGAAAGCACTGGAGAGCTAACAGCTGTCCTGCCTGGTCATACAAGGTGATCCCTGGCGGTTAGAACTTTTGCTTTTATGCAGCCATCAAAAGGAATGAAATCCTGCCATTTGCAATGACGTGGATGGAACTGGAGGGTATTATGCTGAGCGAAATAAGTCAGTCAGAGAAAGACATGTATCATATGATCTCACTGATATGAGGAATTCTTAATCTCTCTCAGGAAACAAACTGAGGGTTGCTGGAGTGATGGGGGGTGGGAGGCATGGGGTGGCTGGGTGATAGACACCGGGGAGGGTATGTGCTATGGTGAGCGCTGTGAATTGTGTAAGACTGTTGAATCACAGACCTGTACCTCTGAAACAAATAATGCATTATATGTTAAAAAAAAGAAGAAGATAGTAGGAAGGGAAACACGAAGGGGGGGAAATCAGAGGGGGAGATGAACCATGAGAGAGTATGGACTCTGAGAAACAAACAGTGTTCTAGAGGGGAAGGGGGTGGGGGAATGGGTTAGCCTGGTGATGGGTATTAAAGAGGGCACGTTCTGCATGGAGCACTGGGTGTTATACGCAAACAATGAATCATGGAACATACATCAAAAACTAATGATGTATGGTGATTAACATAACATAATAAAATAAAAAAAAACCCTGCTTTTAATCAGTTATATATGTATAGGAGGGAATTGGGCTGGTGACAAAACCCAGAGCATGTGCAAGGTGAAAACTCCCATTGATAGTTCATATAAGCTAGTCTATTGAGAGACTGCACCAGTAGCTGCAAATGAGGCTGGGGAAAGTAGTCTTCACCCTCAGCAACAACATGTGTGGTCAACAATCTTACTACTACTTAGAAGAGAATGGATATTAGGGTGGGGGGCAAATCCTGGCAACTATCAAAGAGTTGGTATGCACTAATCATGTTCTCTTATCAGAATACAATTAAATTAGCAACATTAATAAAAAAGATGAACTGTCACCTTTCAAATTTGGAATTTAGAGAATTAATTAAAATTTTACACCTTTTCATAATTAAAACTCTTTTAAAACTAAGAATAGAAGAAAATTTGCTGTCAGAGCCACTATCTGACATTTTACTTGTTTCCTTACTTAGAGAAATAAGACAAAAATATATACTATTCCTTTTAAAATAAAAAGAAAAATATCAGGTAACTAAGAAATTTAATTTAAAAACTCGAGGCCTTGGGGCGGGACACCTGGGTGGCTCAGGCCGTTAAGCGTCTGCCTTTGGCTTAGGTCATGATCTCAGGGTCCTGGGATCCAGCCCCGCATTGGGCTCCCTGCTCAGCAGGGAGGCTGTTTCTCCCCCTCCCTCTCATGTTCTCCTCTTCTCCCTTGTGCTCTCACTCACTCTCTTGCTCTCTCCAATAAAATCTTGAAAAAAAAAAAAAAAAAGAAAATTCAAGGCCTTTTTGGAAAAAAATTAAACTATTTGGAAAGATATTAGAAAATAAGCAGAGAGCCATGTGCAAGGATACACTGTCTAAAATAGTAAGGATCTTAATTCTCCAAATTAATGTACAAATTCATTATAACCCAATTAAAAACCCAACAAACATGTTCTGTCTGAATTGAAAATTTTCTGAATATATATACAGAAATATAATGCCATTACATATATGTAATTTTACAATTGATTGGTAGAAATACAAATTAAGATCATAGCTAAAAGCTTACAGAAATCAGAATAAAAAAATTTATAACTGTGGCAATATTAAGTATTGGTAAGGACATGGAGCAACAGAATCTCTCCCAGAGAGCTGGTGATAGTGAAAATTGGTATAGCAGTTTTGGGGATAAATTTGTCAAAAGATAGTAAAATTGAAAGTCTACATTAATACATTCTGGAAGTGTGACTGCAGTTGCGCAGTTGAGAAAAACTGCTAAGTGCATGAGGAGATGCGAGTAAAAATGTTCATATCAGTTTTGTTTGCAAAGTGTAAACATGGAAGCAATGTAAGTGTAATGAATAGGAGAATGAATAAATAATGAAGTGTAAACTCTCAACAAATAATGTTATATACAGTAGCGAAACCAAATGATGACATACATATATCAGCACAGATAATAATCTCAAAAACCCAATGAAGAGCAAAGGAAAGCAAATTGCAGAGAATACATGCAGTAATACACCCATTATATAAGTTGTAAAATATGTGAAACAATGGTATATATCACAAAATAATACATATTTGTATATAATGCCAAGTTCATATACAGTAACTTGAAATGATAAACCCTAATTCGTAACAGTGGTATCCTCCGGGGCAAGAATGAGCAATGAGTCAGGGTAGAGGATTTAGCTATTTTTTTTCTGTATTTCACTTCTTAAGGTTGCTGTTAAATACAGAGACTTTTTTTTTTTTTGTATGTCTGAACTTTTTTACTCCAAAAAAGAAGTTCTTGTTTTAATTGATATTCTTATAGAATGTTTTACTTTCGCTGTTTTTCAAACTAGGGTTTGTTTCTTGTTACTCATATATATTCCTCTCTTCTCTGTATGTAGCATAATCCTGTTTTAAGTAGGAAATAGTCTCAGTATTTGAGTTACTCAGGGCCTACATTAAAGTAGTGACCTAAAGAGTTATTTTGAGAGTAGACTTGTCAATTCTGCTTTTTTTTTTTTTTTTTGGTCAGTTACTGTAGCTATATTCTGAACTGTAATCGTCACATAAATTATAATCTTAAAAGAACAGATAGTAATTTCCACCACAAACTTGTATAGATGTTAGTTACTTTATTGGTTATTAAAGTCACCATCAGCCTTTTAATATCCACAGACCCAGTGAACCCTGAAATCAATTTGAGAAGAGATGCTAGTTCATTATGGATAGAAGCATATTCTCCTCCTGACACAAGCTCATAAAATTTGAATTAGGATAGAAACTACTCTATAATATGTTTTAATCATAAAAAGGCCTTGGCTCTGACAGTATCCCTCTGCCAAATCATGTTTTCCTAAAATTAAATGGACTTGGAAGAATGTTGCAATTCTTTTTTTTAGAACTATCGAACATAATATGGTTATAATTGCATGGGTTTGTGGAAAAATGAAAGATCATTAAGTCCATGCCCAAGTATGCTCAGGAAACTTTTAAATAAAGTTGAGCAATTTATTTCCTGTTTCTCAGAGCCACTTACTGTTACGATGCAATGAAAATTGAATCCTGGAAATGGAAATCTGACCATTCAGAATCCTTTGTTTTATGTTTATTTTTGAATTTTAGGCCTGCCTATTAACACTATTTACAGAATTTAGCTTGAGATGCACTGAAGTAGCATGCTATGAGAAAAGAGGGCTATAGGTGGTCACAAATGCTGCTTTTTCCTCCCTTTCCCCTTGCTTTTTTTTAAACCTCTGTCAACTTTATACCTCCACTAAATGGCACACTGTACAATGACCTTTAAGTCACCAAATCTGATGACCTTTCCTACGTTTTTATTCTCTTTGACTACTGTGTGTCTTTTGAAATTCTTAACAACCTTTTAAAAAATTCTACCTTTAATAGCTTCCATTTCCCTTCACTTTAAATAATTGGACTTAATTTTTTAAAACATGGAGCAGTATCTGCCTGTTTTAATAAATCAAATGATAGAGGCACGTTTGAGGAGAAGCTCAGAAACTCCCTTCTCAGTCCGATTCTGTACCCTTTACTGATCCCAAAAGTTATGTTTGTTAATAGGCTGGTAACTATCACTGCTCTATGACACAACTATGTCACTACTCTTCTCAAAGCTATGGAAACGTATTTGTAGATGTGCAAGTTATTTTTTGGTTTCACTATCTGTAAGTATTGAACTAAAATATACATTGCATGTTAAACATGCTCTTGAAATATAACCTTCTATTGCGTGCTTCTAGATCATGGCCATTCATTTTAATACTTACGTTTTTATGTATTTGTATGTATTTATCAATACTTTTATAAATTATGTAAGAATGTGCTCAATTGTACATTCCCCCACATGTGTTTACCTAGTTATGCTGTGTCAGAGAGGGCTATGAAAAGGAGACAGGTGAGTCCACCCAGGGTTACACTGTTTTTTTTTTTTTTAAGATTTTTTTTTTTTTTAATTTATTTGAGAGAGAGAGTGAGAGAGAGAGAGCACAAGAGGGGGGAGCGGGAGAGGGAGAAGCAGACTCCCTGCCAAGCAGGGAGCCCGATGCGGGACTCGATCCAGGGACTCCAGGATCATGACCTGAGCCGAAGGCAGTCGCTTAACCAACTGAGCCACCCAGGCGCCCTACACTGTTCTTGATACTTCCAATTCATCACCCAGTATTGCCCAGATAAAGAGGATTTCTGCTCTGGGCTTTGCCTTTAGCAGAGCTCTTTTCTGTCACTGGCCCCTATCTCTGTGAGGTAAGAAGTTTGCAGATCAAAGAGCTTGTTCTTTTATAGTGCATGTCTGTCCCTTTAGACTTTGCTCTGTGTAGCAGAATTGTGGCTTCCTCCAGGGTCTGTGTGAGCCTCTACCCTGAGCCATGTCCAGTGGCAGACAGGGCCAGAGATCTGGCCAAAAGTCCGCCTTTTTCAGAGGAAGGGAAAGTGGGGGATGCGAATGGGTTTGGGGTATGTTATCTGGGGTGTCTAGACATAAGTGTGAGAGACCCTACTGCAGGGTCTGGGGTTGGGAATAAAGGTGGATGGTCCCAGTCTTGGAGCGGAGCACGAGGAACCATTTGGTCTTGTTGTACTGCTACATTCTAGTGTGAAGACCTGAGAAGTACAAGAGCTCTAAACTTGAGCCTGGTCCTTCAGGTCCTTAGAAAATTGTATTTGTCAAGGTAGGAGAATATAATAATCTTAATAGTTTACTAATTTGATATATAACAGAAATACAATCAGTGACATAAATAATTAGGAGGTATGAGGCTCCAATTAATACTGATGCCTCAGGACCTGCAAATGTGAGGATGGCTTGTCAGTGTTTTCAGTGTAGATGGTGACTTTGGAGACTCTTATTGAAGTATGTATCCTGGTATTTACATTCTTGTATCATCTCCTCCCCTTAAATCTGGGCTCTCCCTTTGGCTTGCTTTCACCAATAGAATACAGCAGAAGTGGCCCTCAGGAGAAGCCATACACCTGGGACCACTGTCTTGGGAGGGAGCTCAAGCTACCCATGTGGAGAAATCACATGGAGGTGCACATCCTTTGAGAAGGAATGTTCTATTCAGCAAGGAGTACAGTTAGCTGGGAGCAGCCAGCTGATGCTCCTTCAGGCTCCACCTCCGTGTTCAAGCTGGAGCTGGGCTTTTCTCAGCTCCCAGCCCGTGACTGGGCAGGGTGGGGATACCAGGCTCTGGCCACTGCCCAACATGACAGTCTGTGCTGTGGAGCCCCATGGTGAATTGACTGAGACCTTGTCCTCTGCACCAAAGTCCAAGGTTCTCCCTATTGGATCGTTTCCTGCCTTCTTCCATTTTATAGGTGCCAAATCTGCATCATGCCCCAAAGGCATTCTCTGCCCAATTAGGCTTCCTCCCTCTTTCAACTTTCATAGGCATTGCCCCACCTATCCCCCCAGAAAACTGCTGGCAACCCAAACTCCATCTCAATATCTTCTTCCTGGAGGACTCAGCTGACAGCTGTTGAGGCACGAGCCAGCAACAAGAACCGAGGACTCAAGCAGCTGACACTGGTGGAATCATTTCTGCAGTCCCTAGCCATTCAGAGTCCCCCAGCTGATGCCACATGGAACAATGACAAGCTTTCTGCACCAAGTGCTGCCCAAATTGCAGAATCCTGAACAAATGGGAAACACCATGGATTGAGACTCATAAGTTCTAGGAGTGGTTTGTAGCAATAGATAATGAAACAGAAATTACCTGAAGCTAGTGATCTCATAGCAAAAAACCTAACACATATGGCATTGGCTTTAAATGTTTAGATACTTATATATGGTATGTGGACCTCCACTTGTACTCGCACTCCAGGCCTGCATATATTACAGCTGGACCTGACATTGGCTATTGTGAAACTTTGATATTTCTTTTCTTCTGCTTTGCCTTGAATAATCTTAAGTACTTTGTCTTGTTTCGTTTTCTATCTTCTAAATGTCAGTCTCCTTCAAAGATTAGCCTTTATACTGCTTAATCAGGAACCCAGTTGGGAGGGACCACAAACCAGGGGTGGTACTTTCTCTGATCACATCTTCCAAAGGTTATGGCTTTCAGTGGTTGCTGAGAGAGTGGTGGAAATTGTTAGATGAAAAATTATTAAGTAAGGGCCTGAGACATCAGAGGTCAGATTGTGTGATGTGTAGACAAAGTAATTTAAAAAAAAAAGGTGATACATTATCTTGTATGTTCATCTTTTCCACCAGCCGAAAGTTTAAGTCCATTCCCTTCACCTGGTTCAGGACTGGGTCGTCCCACTCATGACAGAAACTTCTGTCATGAAGGTTGAAGCGCTCTCTGTGATGTTCTTCTTGAGACTTAGTGGCGATTTGAGCCATACTCATAAATATGTGTCCGGTTTTACTTTACAGAGACTTATTTTTATTTATTTTCCTTGATGTATTTATCTTATGGCATCTGGAGCCAGATCATAGTCTTTGAACATATGTAAGTTAGACCCATCAGTTTCTCTTCCTAGTGTGTGAATGCTGGGTAGCCTACTCTATATGTCATGTGTTTGTATTAAAAGTCAAACTTTTTTCCTAGAAGATCACCTTGGTTTTGTGCAAACATTACACCCAAACATATTGGGGATATTTTAAATACTACTTCACTATAATTTATCCAGCCTCTGAAAGACTGCCAGGTTTAGTTTAGGAATTTTTACAATTTATTATTCAAGTGTAGAGAATTTGTTACCTATGATATGTAATTCCAAACACATGTTACTGTTATTACCAGCATGATGACTTTTCCATTAATAGGAACACTGGAGTTTTCCCACTAATAATAGAAATTAATGGGCCATAAGCAAACATTTTGAAACCAATTATTGTTCTATAGTGAAAGATGTGTGTAAGGGTGCATATAAATAGATAGACAAAGATAGGTAGTTATTCCTCTGGTCCTATAATTGAAACCAAGTATCTAATTTCCCCACTCTTTTGGCTTAATTTGTTGAATGCTTCTTTTAAGCTAAAGGATACCTAATAGTGGCAACAGATTAAAGATTTACTGCTTAGTAACTTTGTAATAAGAGCCAAAAGCATTAAATTCTGACTCAGTCTTGATGTCTTATTTATTTTGCATTCTTACAACAATCTAGAATTTTAGATTAAGCATCTTTTTTCTGGGGGGGGAAAGTAGAGTTTAAGAGGTGTTAAGTAGCTCACCCATCAACACAAAGCGGGTAATTATTAGCATCAGTATCCACATCCTGCTCTCTGACCCTGAATTTCATGTTGTCTTTTATTTTATTTATTTTAGCCTTGAAGTCTTAAGTTAAATCAATGTATCCATTTAGCTAGCCAGTTAAGATCATGAGGAAAAGGAAATCAATTGGAAATGAAAAATGAAAAGAAATGGAATACACACACACACATACATACATACTTTTCTACATGTATGTTTTCATATATATGCTTTTATATACATTATTAGGGAATACACACACACACACACACACATATTTCCTAACAATAGAATAAGGAGTAGATCCACAGGCACAATTTTCCTATCAGGATAGATCCTGTTAGAAAATAGGATAAAAATGTCACTTAATACTGGTGGCTCAACAAGGAGAGAAATTGTACAAAGAGGCACTAATAGGAGTGTAAAGTTGTGGGGAAGCTAAAACTATCCACCTCCTCTTGGAGTCTGCCACGATTTTGTTTCCTACACCTACCAGTAGAGGAACCTAATGCAGCATCAAGGTTATCTTTACAATGACCTCAAGGGATCTTGAGTTTGTGTATCCAACATTCCTCTACCAAATACCCAAGAGAATATAATAAATTAGGGGAAGAAGTATCAGTAAGTGCTACAGTCTAAGGAAGAATAGAAATGCCGATGTCTAGAGAAAAAAATTATTAACCCAAAATTTAACAAAGATGAAATAAATATGTCAGGATTTTACAGCTGTTAAACACTGTTACAGACCAGTGTTTTTGAGTTTTAGCATTCATTTAATCCCCAGGACCAGATTGCTGGTCCCCCTTTCCAGGGTTTCTGATTCAGTAGTCTGGGAGTGGGGCCCATGAATTTTTATTTGTGGAAAGGTGCCAGGTGATGATGCTGATGCTGAAGTTGATTCTTCTTGTCTGGGGACCACACTTTGAGAATTACATCTAACATGGGGAAGTGAGGCTGTGGAACATCAGAGGAAAATCTCCAGATGGAATTCATTTGGAAAAAAGGAGGTGTGGCCTCAAATACATGAATACCACTGTGGAACTAATTTCCAGCTTCCTAGGTGTTAAACTAGGTATAACCATAGACACTGCCACAGTTAGCTTGTAAGAACAATTCCTGAGAAGGTATCATTGACCAAAGAGAAATACATTGTATTGGCTCAGGAAAAAGTACCAGGTTAATAGAAAGAGAATGTTTGAACTTTCTAAATTAAAAGGAAGATGTATAAATTAAAATCTTATGGAGAAAGGAAGATGAAATTAGGAATTCATGTGACCACTAATTAGGGTGAGCTGAGGACATAGTTGGAGTTTAATCGGAAGTAACAAAGGGTACAATATATTTCTAATGCCACGTTGCCTGAACACTGGGGCTTGCTCTCCTAGGTAGCAGAATTAAAATGACACATGCAAATGAAGATCATAACCAAGATCAGGTTTGTGGAACCTTCTCGGAGGGGTATAATGTATAATGTATAATGTACAAATAATAAGATGGTGCTTGAGTTGTCTGTAAAAGAGTAAAGTTTAGCATCCACATTGGGGAGGGCTACTTGGGCCACTAACTTACTGCTTCTCCAGGTAACTCTAATTCAATGGAGATAATAAATCGTGTGGTTTACTTACATTGTTTAACTCACTGGCATCATGATGGGGCGGGGGGGGAGGGGACAAAAACTAAGACAAAAACAGGAACCCAGAATGCGGTAAATACAAAAATGCATTCTCTTGGAGATCTGTAACTGAACAAAATTCAGTGGCTCTACTTAGAATCATCTCTTAATTTTATGGTTATCATAGAATTTTGGTCCTAGGGACTAATGGAAGTGGGGCAGGGAATCAACAGCAAAAAAATACCAGGAAAAGAATGGGACAGTAGCACAACCTTCATAATTTCCAACAATCAAATACAGAAAACAAATCATTTGTTACAGAAATAAAACTCCATGCCACTGTTATATCTTACCCCTTTCCTTAGCTCCTGAAGCCTTTAGATTTTTAAGTTGGCTATATAAAACAAAACTATAGATAAATCTAAATTTTTCATTTTGACACTCTTGTGGATTTGTCACTTTCTAGTAGAAGTCTATAGAATCTCTCATGTACTTCTTCACAATAGTTCTGGTGCTAGACAATAAAGTGCCATTCCCCATGAGAATAAACTAACAAAAATCCAAATTAAAGCATATAGTCTTTTCATCTATAAATAGACAAAGTCTCGAACTTTTGTACAACACCTAATTCCAGACTATCTTGGAAAAGTATTTACAATAATGTGAGATGAAAATATAATGATTCACATATACAGCATTTTATATGTTAAAGCAGCAATGAGAAAAAGAATTCTACATATATGTTAGGGCTCAAAGGAAAAACTTTCTGTATTCCGTTCCTGGAAAAACAACAAGAACAACAACAAAAACAACTTTCAAAAGCATATTGTAACTCAACAAATGATGAAATTAGAAAATCATGGAGGCGATAGAAAATATATTAGATGCTGCAGAATTAGTTAATTAGAAACTGTTAATCATTTGGGTTGGTTCTAATACATATACCATAGACTAGGTGGTTTAACAAATACTTATTTCTCACAGTTTTGGAGGCTGGGAAGTCCAAGATCAAGACACTGTCAGATTCAATGTCTGGTGAAGCCTATGTCCTGGTTCATAGATGGATGTCTTCTTTCTATAACCTCACAAGACGGAAGGGATGAGGGAGCTTTCTGAGTTTCTTTGTGTGAGGACACTAATCCCATTTAGGAGGTCTCCATCCTCATGACCTAATTACCTCCCCCAAACTCTACCTCCTAATACCATAACATTGGGGGTTAGGATTTCAGCACATGAATTTTGGATGGACACACAATTCAACCTATAGCAGAAAACATTAAGAATTCACCTGGCTCTCAAGAAAAAAGGTAGAGATGAAAATTAAGGGGAGAAACTTCTCTTTTCTCAGAGAAATAACAGAGCACAAAGTATGATTATCTTGTATGAAGATTAACCAATTCTCAATGAACTTTATGAATCCAATATGATTATTATACCAAATCTGAGAAAGATAATGGAAGAAAAGGAAATTCCTGTCTAATTTCTCATATGAAAATTGAAATGGTAAATATTAAAATTGAATTTTTGCATATTGAAAGAATGTGCATAAATGAGATTAATCCTTAGAATGCAAAAGGTTTTCAGTATAATTAAATCTTTTATAAAGCATCACATCATTCAATAGAAAATATTTATAATAAAGTAAAAAGAAAAAAGAGCAAAGATACTCCTTATCACAAACTTGACTATATTTAAAACAACTCAAAAAGTTATTGGTAATGCAAAAAGACGGTAAAGAAGTATAATAATTTTAACTATTGTAATGAAAAATATAAAACTATCACTATTTGCAAATGTACTTAATCAACTAAAATTTATTATAAATAATTTTCAGTAGGGTACTCAATTATAGATGCTATACAGGGAAACTATAAAGGTTTACATATGGCAGAATATAAAATTGAGTAGAAAATTATTATGTTTAATAATTTACTCTTAATTGATGTACCTTGAAATAAGATTATCAAGAAATATGTTGGACCCTAATGATTTAAAAAAAAAAAAACTCAAAGGGGAAGAAAATAAGACTTGATTAAATGTATACTGGTATGTTTAACTTTTTTCTCCAAATCAATGTACATTTTTAGCATAATAATCACAATGAATATTTTTTTCAAAGCTAATTTATTTTATTTGTTCATAAATTTCTATAGCTTCTTCCATTTCCGAAGTCTCTTTAATATTCTTATCACTTGTAATAAAGATTCTGATTCAGTTTGTAACATTTGACTGCTGACAGATTTCCAGCCACAACATTCCCCTTTCCTCTTCTGTCTGGGCAATCTGACAGAAAGACTGAGTGTTCCTTCCTAGGACACCAGTAGGAATTCCAAACCACCCCAGCCCCATCCCAGAAGGTGATCTCAGCTGTGTCCCCAGCCACTGTAACACCCCAAGCCAGTTGCCTCTCCTTTGTCTCTTAAGCCATATTTGGACACACAATGAATATTTTAATGATTTTTGGAGAAAGCTTTGCAAAATAAATTTAAGTTTGTAAAAAGGAAATAAGAAAATAGTGAAGACCATTTTGACAAAGAAGAGTAAGGGTATAGGAGGAGGGAAGGATTATATTAACAACAACAACAAAAATTCTCTAAAACTAAAATAATCAAAATACTAATAATTTTAATTCAATGACTAAATACTGAGCATGTATAAAGAATGTTGGATAGCAGACCTAGTTCAACTTGTCATGTTTATATACATAGTATGGATGGACCATTGTCACCAACAAACTTATCTACAGTCTATTTTGGTCCTCCCTCTTCCCAGTCTGTTCAGTGGGGATTAACATCAGGTCTTCAGTTTGGGGTAGCTGTCAGATGTGGTTGGTGCAGTAACAAAATTCTGTGTGCTTTGCCCAGATCTGGAACATCAACAGGAACATCAAGAAAAACACCCAGAGTTACTAGCCAGTTTCTTACAGAAACATCAGAAAGGAAATAAAAGGAAGAGAGAAAAGGTAAAGATGGGAGAAAGAAGGGCACAAAAGACAGAGAAGTAACAGAAAATAGGGTAGAAGGGAAGAAGGAAGAAAAAAAGGAGGGAGGGAACAAGATAAAAAAAACGAAGGAAGAAAAGGAAAAAATAAAATGAATTATCAACTTAAAACTGTGCAGATGAATAAAAAAAGAACCTAGAAATGATTAGATTTTAGAATATGATAGAGAAGCTATTGAAAAGAACACATAAGATTTTTAGAAAATGGAATATGGCAATTAATATTAGGGGGGCAATTGGATCCCTATTTCAAGTTATGTAGTCAAGTACAGAATGACAAAAATTTTGCAAAATATATGACAAAAATCAGTATCTTTCAACATATAAAGTCATCTTATAAATCAGAGGAAAAAATCAAAACACTGAGAAAAGTAGGCAAAAGTAGTAAGTGTATGATTTGTGAAGGACAAATAGAGGCAATATTCACATACATGAAAATATTTAGACTCCATAATAATGGAGAAATGCAAACTGAAGTATGAGTGGTCATTTGTTAACTTAGATTTCGATACACATCAACACATATACAAACAACATTTTGGGAAAGATGCAAGGAAATGGGTTTTCACACTTTTGCTATTGGGACATTTGTGGAAGGCAATTAGGAAATACGTGTGTTCACTTTGATGTTTCTCTATTAGGATTTTATGCTAAGGACACCATTACAAGGGCACACAAAAATATACATATCAATTAATGGACAAATCATGGCAAATCTCTGTGATGGAATACTATGTAACCATTAAAAAACTCCTGAAGGTTTCAAAATATGAAATGGCCAGAACATATCGTATAAGAAGTGGAAGTGGATTTCAAAATAGCACACATATTATATCCAGCATTTTTACTCCGTGTTCTGTATGTTGCTATTTTCATTTAAGAATATATCTTAGAATGTTCTTCATTATGAACCTGTAATTAACTTTGCTTCTTTTTAGCTTAATACATCTTTAAAATCTCTTCTCAAAGCCAGTGTAGGCATTTGTCACATTAGGGATGTTGTGATGGGAATATATGGCTGACCTGAGGCTGCTGGGAAGCCTACTGGTATCTGCCTGAGGTGAATAGAGGGATGTAGAAAATATGAGCAGGTCATGTAATAATATAGTGTGTTACGGCCGTACCTTTAAAACATCGTTAAATGAAAGTAAATCTAAGGCTTCTGACTCTAAAATTCTGTGGTTCTCTTGTATCTTGTTTTTGTCTCTTTATTCCTTCCCAGTCCTTCTTACACTGACTGTAGTACTGGGAACGAGAAGGATCTAGAATAGGAGTGGTGTCACATTTCCCCTCATACCTGGTAGCAACTTTCTTAGCTGATGAGACCCACTTTCTTTCCTGAGCATCTGATCAGCTGTTTTGATTCTGCTCTTTCATAACTATCTGGCTCTGATTCCTGTTTTTTTTTTTTTTTTTACTTTACTGAGAATCTCTAAGTTCCTAAAGTTGCTTTC
Organism: Mirounga angustirostris; assembly: GCF_029215605.1. Lineage (NCBI taxonomy): Eukaryota > Metazoa > Chordata > Mammalia > Carnivora > Phocidae > Mirounga > Mirounga angustirostris. The sequence goes on along the minus strand of NW_026991709.1, from coordinate 135,662,114 downwards.
ATAAATCTTAGGAAATGATTCCAAAATTAGGAAGCCACTGTACATGAGGTAGTTAGAAATTTGTGGAACGTAATCTCATGGCCAAAGAAATATATGACATTCTGTGTGAATATCTTAAACTAGTGTTTTTGATATCCCTTAAAGAACTTTATTCAAAGTTCCAAAAATGGAAGCAACAAATATTCAAGTTGTTTTTTCAATTAATGAGAGACAGTATTACCATTTTTTATAATTGCATGCCTTGCTGATTTAATACGAATTGTGGATTGCGTGAGAATCATAAATATGTTTGAATAATCTTTTCTGTAGATCATTGAATAGATTGTGCTGTCAGAAAAGGAAAGAAAATCCATACTTACAATGAGCCTTGATGTTTACTTTTATGATACTGAGGGAGTTCAAATACTTTCAATCAGCAGAACAATAATACCAACCATAAAACTTCATTTTTGGTCAACATATTCTTTTTGGGCATGAGAATCTACTGTTATATTTTTAAATGGTGTTGACTGAGATGATTGAAACAAAATGATCATTTCCAGAAAATTCAAGAATTCAGAGCTCTTCTTTCTATGAGTATTTTTTTAAGCATGGTTTTGTTTTTGTTCATTATGCTGTGTATTATTGTACAGGTATTAGTGCATTACACATTGTAGAAGAAGAATTAGAAACATGTCAATTAGCTGATCTTAAAATTAAACCCAAAACATGTTTGCTGGATTTTATTTATGTTGATAAGTAGCAATGCTGAAAGTGTCCTACACCTTATAAAAAATCAATATATTGAATCAAGTGCTACCCTTACACCACTGTAGTTTATTTCAAACATTTGAGTGAGTGTTTTTGGTGATAAGAGGCTCATCCCTCTCTCAGCCTCCAGAACACTCCTATCTTCAACTTCACATGTCCAATTGTACATAGAGACACTGACTGTCACAAATAACAAATGCTTATTTTACATTTAGTTGGTTGAAAAATGTTGGACACATTACCTCTATTTACAAAGGAAATGAATTTAAAAAGAAATGCTCTTGGGGCGCCTGGCTGGCTCAGATGGTTAAGCGTCGCCTTCGGCTCAGGTCATGATCCCGGGGTCCTGGGATTGAGCCCTGCTTCGGGTTCCCTGTTCAGCGGGGAGCCTGCTTCTCCCTGTCCCACTCCCCCTGCTTATGTTCCCTCTCTTTTGCTGTCAAATAAATAAATAAAATCTTTAAAAATAAAATAAAAATAAATGCTCTAGGGGATCTAGTTGATTCCTAGGTGACCAACCCACCTGAATTTATATGTAACTTCTTTCTGTTTGCTCAGAATATGGTTTGGTATAAAATTTACTTCATCCTCAATTCCTCACTAGGAGAAAAATGGAATAAATAAAAGCACACTTATCAATGTGTCCAATATTTTTCAACCAACTAAATGTAAAATAAGCATTTGTTATTTGTGACAGTCAGTGTCTCTATGTACAATTGGACATGTGAAGTTGAAGATAGGAGTGTTCTGGAGACTGAGAGAGGGATGAGCCTCTTATCACCAAAAACATTGTGGCTTAATCAGAAGCACTTACAAGATAGTGTATATTTGAAGATACCTTCCCTAAGGATACTAATCTTTCTTTATAACAAAAGTGAATTGTGCAAGACTGTTGAATCCCAGATCAGTACCTCTGAAACAAATAATGCAATATATGTTAAGAAAAAAAAAAGAAGAAGAAGGTAGCGGGAGGGGAAGAATGAAGCGGGGGAAATTGGAGGTGTAGACGAACCATGAGAGACGATGGACTCTGAAAAACAAACAGGATTCTAGAGGGGAGGGGGGTGGGAGGATGGGTTAGCCTGGTGGTGGGTATTGAGGAGGGCACATTCTGCATGGAGCACTGGGTGTTATGCACAAACAATGAATCATGGAACACTTCATCTAAAACTAATGATGTAATGTATGGGGATTAACATAAGAATAATAAATAAATAAATAAAGATTTTATTTAAAAAAAAGTGATAATTCAGTTGGCTTGTCACAGAAACACTGCTTATAATCACTACTGAAAAATTCCTTTTTCTATCTTTTGAGTTTGTGCAGGGCCATTTCTAATGGATTATTCAGCAACATTTCACTCATTGTTCAGTAAACCTAACATTTATTCTGTAACTTTTCTTCCTCTTTGCTTATTTTCCTTTTCATCTTGTTCCTTCTATATTCACTTTGCTGTGCCATTTTTTCTTGTCTGCCCTTTTAATGTGATAAAATATTCTCTTATCTAAAATGATTTTGGTCTGTCAAAATAGACTCTCTCAGAAAGGATTTTCTTTTTTAAGCATTCCAGATTCAGATTCTTCTCCTTTCCCCTGACATTCTTACTTTATGACTGAATTCTCTCTTATTTCTTTCCATAAGAATGAATGATTCATAGAACAAGCATGCTGAAGTGGGAAGTTGCTGTGTTTTGATACACTGTGTGGTTAGTTCACACTTGCTTTTCTTTTATTTCACATGTAATGAAGAGGTTTTTCAATTTTAGCCGTGCCTTTGAAATTAAAATCAGTAGTGTCTAATGGCTCTAGAAGGATCACTATTCTTTGTGGTCTGCCACAGAATTTAGAATTGATGCATTATATGCAAAATATTTGGGGTATTTGAAAGATAGTTGTGTTTACTGATTATACTTACATTTTTATTTATTTTTAAAGATTTTATTTATTTTGACAGAGAGAGACACAGCGAGAGAGGGAACACAAGCAGGGGGAGTGGGAGAGGGCGAAGCAGGCTCCCCTCTGAGCAGGGAGCCCGATGTGGGGCTCCATCCCAGGACCCTGGGATCATGACCTGAGCCAAAGGCAGACGCTTAACAACTGAGCCACCCAGGTGCCCCTATACTTACATTTTTAAAGAAGAAGATTCCTTTTCATTGGTGGATGTAGAATGGCACTCTTGTAATAGCTTGCTTCATGTTAGTATAAAAGGATGCTGGATTTCATTTTTCTCTTGTCTTGGAATTGTAGCCAAGTATCCACACATAATAAAGAGAGCCACCAGACACATCATGAATGGCCTCATTAAGGAGTATCAGACCCAGTTACAGGAACATAAACATCATGCCCTACCCATTTCTTAAAGAACTAGATGAATCTGAGGGACAGAAGACATTGGGAATACATTATTCCTGTTAAGGGAATTGCTCTATTCCATCCTTTGGGAAAAAAGATGGAAGGTTAGACCTTCCCACTGAATTTAGGTACCTGAGAGATATAATAGTAACTAGCATTTATTGAGTATTCATTCTGTGCCAGGGAGTAGACTAAACACATCACACTTATCATGAACTCACCTGCTTCTCACAGCTACCTTCTGATGTAGGAGGTGCTATTATCTCAAATTTACAGATGAGGAAATAAGAAGTACAGAAAAACATCTTGCTCAAAGTTACACATAGCTACCACCCATCAGAATCTGGCTTCAACTCCTTCCATATTTTTTGTATCCAGATGCTTTACTCATTAAGAGTTATATTGCCTCTCACTGACAGGAATTTGAATTATGGCAAGAAAAGAAGACTAGAACACTATTCCTTGATTGGACATCTGCTTACACATCAGACTTGCAGATTTGTACTCTGTTCCTATTTAAGAAGAAAAGAAGATATTAGAAACTCAGAGTAGTTGGAGATAGCACCATATTTCTACTGTTTGTTATGGCAGAATGCACAGCATTCCTGTGCATCAGGTGGACACCCTAAGAAGTAGAAAGTCTAGGTCCATATTTCCAAAATCCTGCCCAACAGAGCTGCCTATCAGGCAAAGGGACCAAAAAGTAAGAGCCATGGAAGATGCCAGTGCAGGAGGGAACTGCAGGGAAGATTTGGAAACAATCATATCAATCAATATTTCCCATGCAAAGCCTATCAACCCAGACCCCATCAGAGAGTCAGCATTTGGATTCCTGCCTAAAGGAGACAGTTGTTAAGCAAGAAAAGACTACAGTTTTATCTTTTTTAAAAATTCAGGCATAATTGACATAAACATTCTATTAATTTCAAGTGTAGAACATAATGATTCAGTATTTGTATAAACTGTGATATGTTTACCACAATGTCTAGTTTTCCCATCATCACATAAAGTTACATGATATGCAGTACAATATTGTTGACTATAGCCACCATGATATACACAATATATCCCCATGACTTATTTATGACTGGAAGTTTGTATCCCTTTACCCAACCACCCCTCCCAGTTTTGTTCATTTTTTTTTTTTTTATATTCAACATGTAAGTGAAAGTGTAGGGTATTTGTCTTTATCTGTCTGGCTTATTTCACCTAACATAATAACCTTGGGGTCCACCCATGTTGTTACAAATGGCAAGATTTCATTCTTTTTTAGGGCAGGATAGTATTCCACTGCATATATCTACCACAATGGCTTTATCCATTCATCTATCAGTAGACATTTAAATTACTTCCATACCTTGGCAATTGTGTATAATGTTGCAATAAACATAGGGATGCATTTATCTTTTTGAATTAGTTTTTGTTTTCTTTGGATAAATACTCAGTAGTGGAATTGATGGATCATATGGTAGTTCTATTTTTAGGGTTTTTTTTGGAATCTTTGTACAGTTTTCCATAGTGGCTGCACCAGTCCACATTTCTACCACCAGTGTACAAGGGTTCCCTTTCCTCAACATCCTCCACATCCTCACCAACACTTGTTATTTCTTGTCTTTTTGATATAAGCCATTCTGTCAAGAGTGAGGTAATACCTCGTTGTGGTTTTGATTTGTATTTCTCTGATAATTAGTGATGTTAAACATATTTTCATGTGCCTCTTGGTTATCTGTATGTCTTCTTTGGAAAAATATCTAATCAGATCCTCTGCCCATCTTAAAATAGGATTGTATTTTGGTACTAAGCTGTATGGGTTCTTTATTTATTGTGAATATTAACCCCTTACCAGATGTAAGATTTGCAAATATCTTCTCCCATTCAGTAGGTTGCCTTTTTTTTGTTGTTGTTGATGGTTTTCTTCTCTGTGCAGAAGCTTTATAGTTCGATGTAGTCCCATTTGTTTATTTTTGTTACCATTGCCTTTGGAGTCAAATCCAAAAAAAAAAAAAAAAAAAAAAAAAACTATTGCCAAGAGCAATATCAAGAAGCTTTCTGCCTACGTTTTCTTCTAGGAGTTTTATGGTTTCTGGCCTAATACTCAATTCTTTAATCCATTTTGAGTCAATTTTTATGTATGGTGTAAAATAGTTGTCCACTTTCATTGTCTTGCATGTGACTGTCCAGTATTCCCAGTACCATTTATTGAAGAGACTGTCCTTTCCTACAATTAAATCTTTTAAGTGGAAAAAAAATTGTCATTTTTTCTGATCCTTATCTAAACCTCATTGCTGAAAGTCCTGGAGGAGAAGTAGAGGTAACAGGAAGGAAAATGAAGAGCACAGATTTGCCTTCCCTAGCCTTTGACTTTAGGGAAGGATTGATGCAGGACTGAAGGGAAAAATTAGAGAACTAAATTAGATAAAATTTTAAAGTGGATTAAATGAACTGGATTGTTAAATACTTGAATTATTAGGAAGTTATTGTATCTGCCCAAGTTAATTTTAAGGCACAGAAAAAGAGTAAACAGAAACAAGATTATAGGGGGAAAAAGAATTGGGAGAAAAAAATCAAAACCTTTCATGAGGTTTATCTATGGATTCAGATTGTTCAGTAAATTAGCCACCTAGGACTCTGATTTCTTATTGTAGATGAGACGCTGCTGACTTCAGATTAGAAATATATTCACGTGATCACAGTTATGATACACTTGAGACAGTACAAAATGGGAAATTTTATTTTCTGTGACTGTTTTTTTAATTCAATGTTGTGTATTTAATGACTACATTTATAACTGCATTTTTTTTAATTCAATAATAATATACTGAGTGTGTATCTTCTTGACACTGTTATAGGCCATGTGGTATATAAACATAAATGAGACATGTTCTGTACTTTCTAAGTAAATCAGTGATGCAGTGCAGAAAATGTAGGTAGGTAATGATCACAAAATCTAGTAAGTACAGTGGTGGAGACACAGTGTTAGGAAGCACAAAGAAGGGCAACCTGCCAAGTCGGGAGAAATCAGGAAGGCTTCATGGAAGAGATCTAGATCAAAATATGAAACATATTTTAGAGGTACTACTCCTCATTTTCTGCACTTTATCTTTAATTCTTTATCCATAACAGGAAACTCCTTCATGCCTTGAACATTCTCACTCTTTGAAAATTTAATGTTCAGCCATTCTTAAATTCAGGTGAAAACCCATTTCTTAAGAAAAAAGGTAACCTGAACTGTAAATCTCAAATTTGCCTCCCTGTTATTTTGTCAGAGCTCTCTGATTCCTTCACATCTCCTCGTAAGTAATGCCTGTGTCAACTTCATTAATACATTTAAACCCTCACGAAACAAGCTTTGTGAGACAGAGAATCCTGTTTTCTTTACTATCATACTTCTGGCATCTTGCAGGTACACCATAAATATTTGCTGCATTATTTTCATTGCCATTATGTAGTGAATCATTAATCAGTGTGTGATTATTTTGGCCTTTGGCACTCCTTTCTTCCTGCTGCTTCCTTTGCATTTAGTGATTTTATTGTTCATGAGCTACCTAGGGCCAATCTAAATGGGCCCATTGTCTTTAACTACAATTGTTCCAGGCTTCAGCTCAACTCCTGCATTCCACAAAGAGATTTCCTTCCTTTGTATGAACTGCATCAAGGAATTCTTACAGGCTCAGCCTCTTGAAGCTACTTACATCCTCTGCTCTCAGTCATTCTCTTTATATTCATTTATTCTTCTCCTTTGGTTCCTTGAATCCAAATTCTACTCTCACCAGTGTTAATCTTGTGGCCTTCACATACCCTACTTCTCCCAACTGAGTGTGTATCTTCTCGACACTGTTGTAAGCCTTGTGGTATATAAACACGAATGAGACATGTTCTGTACTTTTTACTTCTTTTGAGGAGGTTCCAAGACAGTTTTGGTGTGGAAAGAATTAAATCTTTTGTTTAGAATTAGAATTTTGAGCTGTCTCATGCTTTGGAGGATAGAAAAATAAGCACAAATAAATGCAATACAATGAAATGTGATGTTATATTTAAGTAGTGCTTAGATTTTCTATTTTTCATTACTGGCCTTTTAAGATAAAATATTAAGTGAGCCTATGTGGTTGGAATAACTGATCTTTCTGATAATTTTACTCCTACAATCTATTTTCAGGTACAATAACTTAAACAGAAAAGGAGGCTAAAATTTTATCATTTGTTATTTGGTTCCATTCTATGTTTCTTGCCCTTGACATCCTCATACTGATAATTTTTGGTTGCCATGAGGGTGCCATCCATAAGCAACAAAAGCCAGTACAAAACAAAAAAAGGGGATGCAAATTGTGGCCATTTGTGTCACTAACAGTGATATACATGGTAATGATTAGGAAAATCACATATCTTTGCTGTGATTTCTGCCCCACACTTCCCAAATACATTTTCATATTTAATCCATAAAGTAGCATTATAAAATAAGCTAGGAATGCATCACCATCATCAATTTTCAAATATAAAATTTGTCTTAGCATCTTCAAATGCCTTGCATGAGCTTACATGGCTCAAAAGTTGGTAGAACTGGGTCTCAAATACAGGTCTAGGCCCAGGCCTGTGTGTGTTAAACTTTGTACTTCTTTGTGAGAGTACTATGCGAATAAAAGCATTGTTGAAGCATTTACTGAGTGTGTAAGTGATAGTAATGGCTATCATAAATTAATACCTAGTGGCAATTAGAGTACACACTTACTGGAGGATGAATCTTTCTAATTAAAATTCTGAACTTCCGTGCAAATGATTGGTGCCTCCGCTACTGACATCCCAGAAGTGTTGAAATGCACACTACAGACAAAATTGAATTCATTTCTAATAAAGAAGCAATTTTCGTTTAGTGCCAGAGCCCATCATGACTGTCAACATTTCATTTCTCATAATTCTTTAAAGAAAATGAATATGTTAAATATTTGAAAGTTACTCACATTGGAATTTTGCCACAGAGGTCTTCTGACATTACCAGACAAAAGGCTGTGGATTTTCTGTCATTTTTAAAGTTGATAAAAATATCTCTATTGCCTTTTCCCAATTCCAAACACTCATGCTATCAAAGGTGAAATAAACTTTTGTCCTATATAAGAATATGAATCTAACTTTTAGCTTTTGGAATTGGAAAGCAAAGGCTACAACCCCAAGATTGGTAGAGACATACTGTTGTATTTTTTAACCTCTGCATAAGTGAACTGTGTCTTAAAAACACTTCAGTCTTACCTTGATAAATACAGTATAGGCCTCGAAGAACCATTGTACTCTGTAATTACCTTGATTAAAGAAGAATAAAAAAGGTTTCACAGCAATCAAAGGGCTCCCAAACTCTTATATGTTAACAGCTTTTATCTCCTTGCTTCCAGCACACGGGTGTTAGTTGAAGTAAGGGACTAGTTATGCCCTACTGACAGCCTTTGATTAATCTCTTTTGATTAGCTCTTTGCAGAATAAATTTTTTTTTTAATTTGCTAATCAGGTTTCCTGATTAATGCCACAGTAATCATTAAAGGAAATAGACTACAATGCAAAATGTCCCTCACTGAAAGTATGCTCTCACTAGTATAGCAGAAGCATTTATCTTTACTATGTGTTACCATTAGGTATTTGTGAGACATAATGTTCTCAAGTGATTGAGTAAGAATAGAACCTAGCTGACAAAAGTGGCATATTTGATTCTCATTTTTAAATTAGTGGTGACCATGAGTTCATGGGACTCAGGCTCAATAAAAGAACCGTTCAGTATGCAAGACAGCTATCCATTGGGTTTATCTTATCTTCTAACTGATTGGTTTACACTGTACACACACATCCTGTTTCTTTAACCAAATTCAGATGTAATTTATTATGTTGATCTTAGTTTTTTTTTTTAAATTTTTAAAGATTTTATTTATTTATTTGACAGAGAGAGAGATAGCGAGGGCGGGAACACAAGCAGGAGGAGTGGGAAAGGGAGAAGCAGGCTTCCAGCTGAGCTGGGATCCCGATGTGGGGCTCGATCCCAGGATCCTGAGATCATGACCTGAACCTAAGGCAGACGCTTAACGACTGAGCCACCCAGGCGCCCCTGATCTTAGTTTTTATACACTTAAATGTTTTCAGTTTTTAATTTTGGTAGCTCTGTCGTTCTGAAGTCTAGTTTAAAAATAGTCTTAATGATTACAACATTTAAACTAAAGAGAATAAGAAGCAAAACTTTAAAAAAAAATAATGATTAACTTTCTTTGAATCCTAGGCAAACATACCATTTCTGCTAGAAGATTGCATAGAAAAGATTATATTAAGTGTAGAGTGTTACATTTATACGTATTTGACTTCCTTTTTTTTTTTTTTTCAAATTTAGTAAGATGAACACATTTGGTATCATTGACTGTTATTTTCACATTCTCTCATCCAAACTGTTAGAAAGCCACAGGAATTTAACATCTTGATTGCAATGCACTCTTGGACAAACTTGGTGAAACAGTTCACACGTAAATGAAGTTAAGATGGTGAGCCATTAAAAATCATAAGTGATTTATATGATGTTGAATCATCCATACTTCCTTCCTTAGGGGCCTATACTGGACGTTCTAAATAGTCTCTATTAAACTTATTGTCTCAATCATTTTTTCTGGGCCTATGGTTTTCTATGAATCATTAATTTGTCCTCCATATAGATTATTATGAGATATTATACTGTCCTCTTGGTTATATTATAATGAAAAATGATATCTTCTTCCATAAGTCCATTTAAAAAGAAAAAACATTTGATCCTAGTTTTAGTATTTAGGCAGACAAAGGCAATGTAGTAGCATGTATTTTTTTCTTTCTCCTATGTTTGTTGAGGCAGAGGTGGAGAAAATAAATTTAAAAAATTGATTTTAGATGTGCATGTTCTAGGAGATACTTCAGTTAGAATCAATTTGAAATATTAAGTAAATAGAGATATTGTTCATGGTCTGACTAAACTTCTTCTCTTAGCAAATATTACTCCAAGGCCACCAGAATGTACTTGGCCAATGGCAGCATTTGATAGTGACCGATGTTTCTTTCTTTTTCTTTTTTTTTTAAAAGATTTTATTTATTTATTTGAGAGAGAGAGAAGGGGAGACAGTGAGAGAATACAAGTGGGGAGGAGAGGGAGAAGCGGGCTCCCCACAGAGCAAGGAGCCCGACGCGGGTCTCAATCCCAGGACCCTGGGATCATGACCTGAGCCAAAGGCAGAGACTTAACCGACAGAGCAACCCACATGCCTCCTGCAATTATTTACCTATGGTCCTTAACAAAGAAATACATCAGATCCTCAATACAATACATTTTTTGACATTTATCTCAAAAGCAAATAGAAAGAAACAATTTTGTGAGTAGAAGGTCATGGTGATGACACAATGATAGATCATGTCCTCTGAATATCCATACCTAAACTCAATCACAGGTTTTACAAGGCTGCTTCCATCAGTAAGAAATTACAGGTCACTGCTCCCTGTGCACCCAGAGAACACACTTCTGCAGGGCAGGGTAGAGGAGATGCAATTATTAAGTTGTGGTCAGTCAGTACATATTTATTTGAGTGTATTCTGGGTAGTGTTGTAGGTGTCAAGGATATAGAATAAAACTTGAAGACCAGATGTCCAACTCTCAAAGAGTTTATATTCCCAGGGGAAAAGAAAGCTGGTAAATTAGAAGACGAAAAATAAGATAATTCCAGCTATTGAAAAGGGTAAGATTTAAAGTTGAGTAAAATGATTGAGCCTGACTGGTAGGTTGATACATGGAGCTAGGGAAGTTAGGGAGGCCTCTTTGAAACAAAAGATTTGAGAACAGTTTAAATGATGAGAAGGAGGCAGACAGGAAGGTCTGGAGAAAAAGTCTTTTAAGCCAAAAGGATAAGTACATAATTTTGAGGTGAGAATGAAGTTGATATGTTTCAGGAAACACAAACCTGGAGCATGGCTGGGGTCAGTCAACTCAAGGCCATTGGGAGAAAGTAGGGGTGAATTTGGAAATGTAGGCTGGGGTCAGATGAAGTGTGGGTTTGTAAGCCATGGTAAGACATCTATTTTTTATTTCAAGGGTAATTTATTTTTCTCTATGCAATCAGGTTCAGTTTTCTTGTGTTTATCTTCAAATTATTTGAGAAAAGTCCTTGGAAGTTTGAAGGAAAATGTTAGCAAGAGAAAAAAAGTTTTAGAATAAAAAAAGGCTGTATAGAAAGATTATGTGGTAAATGAACCCAAATTCATCTTCCCCAATGTCTTTATTTCTTATACCTCTTTTCTTTCTCCCTTTCCTCCTCTTTCTCCTTTCCCTCCAATACAGGAAAACTGTTATTGCTGTCTCCTGACTATCATGACCCAAAAGACAGTGTCCAATGTATTACCAAGTGCATTTCAAACATTTAATAATAGTGGATATGAAGAAATGAATGAACAGATGATTGAATAGATGGATAGATGGCAGGATCTCTGCTTCAAGGGAGAGAATGCCCCAGAAAAAGTTTGCAGGGATGGGGCATGTAGGGGTGATCCTTGGGCAGACATCAAAGAATGATACAAAGGTAACACCAAGAATGGAAACTGTCAAGAGGCAGAACCAACAAGGGTCACACTTGGAAATTAACGAGAAATGGTCCAAAGTTAACACAATAAGGTGTGTGTGTGTGTGTGTTTGTGTGTGTGTGTGTGTGAGAGAGATATGGGTTCTTGACTTCAGAATTTTACAGAGCATTTCAGGCTAGAGAGAGAAAACAGAAAAATTAAATAAGTGAATTCAATACATTTATTAAAGGTGCATCCATTTAAAGTAATTACATTTTGGGTAAGATTCAGACCTTATTCAAGAGATAGAACACATTATTGTACTACATTATAGTGAAAAAATACCACAAACAATATAGGTTATTACCACAAATAATATAGTAATAACCAAAGGTTTCATGTTGTATAGATTTATATTTTCTATATGCTTTCTTACTATAAAAACAGAACATTTAAATTTTATTATACCTGGACAGATATATTACATTGTCACTCAATCTATATAATAATATAATCTAAAATGTGAACTAGGTATTGCTTTTTTAATTTAAATGTAAGTGTGCCCAACAGAGAATAAATTTACATAAACATTCTCAAGTGTGTTGAAAGAAAAATCAAGAAAAAATGTGTTGTAGATTTTAGGACTTACATTCATGGATTCATTCAGGCACTTCTTCCCTCATTCATTTCATATTTCCCAACTCTGTGTTAGACAGTAGCTTAGTGCAGGGGATACAGGATAAATAAGCCTCAGGCATGGCCCTTGGGAACTTAGAATGATTTAATGTAGATAGATTTCTCATATACTGGTAGTGCATGCACGCTTGTTTGTTTATTTTCTGATTGCAAGGAAATGCCAGAAAATATGAATGGGCCCTTTTTTCTTCCTGACAGGCTATGGTGTATGGAAATGAACTTTTATGATAATAGATATTACTACTCAGTTCTTAGGATTTACCACGCATGCTTCTGAGTGGATTATCTACCCTAACTCACTTAACCCTCGCAACAACCACATTCCCCTCCACCCCACATTTTCCAGATAAGGAAGGAGAAAAGACAGAATTAAGTACCTGGCGTAGCCCGGAAAGCTGACAAGCACAAGAGCTTGGATTCACATGGAAGTGATCTGGTTTCAGAGTCCTCACCTCCTAAGATTCACTTTGAGGCATGTTGTCACCTTATAACATAAAATGCCTCTCAGTACATTTTTGGTAGATGAAAATAATACCTCCCTCATTTTATGTTCTCATTCTCTCCTGTACCATTCTCTCCTGTACAACTTACGGCCCAGGCCAAATTTATTTTTGTAAATAAAGTTTTATTGGAATGCAGTCATGCCCATTTATTTACATTTTGCCTATGACTGCTTTTGTGCTAAAGTGACATGGGATAAGTTGTTGTGGCAGCAACCTTCTGCCTGAAAGCCTAAAATATTTATTATCTGGGTCTTCAGTATAAAATTTGCCAGCCCCTGTTCAAACGTAAGTATAAAATCAATTCATACCTTACGTATTACATAAAGCAATTTGAGCGGTCATGCCTTCTACACTGAATATGACATTTAGAATGAGACTTAATGGAGGAAAATAAAGAAACTTTATTTATTTCAGGCATATAATTTTCAAATAGTCTCAGTAAGAATTGGAGGGTAAGTAATTCTTTCTTTCAAAGAGATGGCTGCTTTATGCCCTTGCTGAGTGCCTCTGTGCATGGCATCAGTGACCCTGGTGTTGGGAAACTAGGTTGCATACAGTTACCATTTCCTTTTATTGTTGTTTTGTGTCTCCAAGCTCAGTAATGCTTTTTTGTTAGCAATTATTTAGCATCACCTGAAACTGTGGAATAACTTTATGTAATATTTTATTGTGTAGGGGAGCCTGGGTGGCTCGGTTGGTTAAGCGGTGGGTTCTTGATTTCTGCTCAGGTCATTATCTCAGGGTCATGGGATCGAGCCTCAAGTCAGACTCCACGCTCAGAGGGGAGTCTGCTTGAGATTCTCTCTCTCTCCCTTTTCCTTTCCCTCCTACTCATGCTCTCTAAGATAAATAAAATCTTAATAAAAAATTAAATAAAATAATAATTTCTTTGTAGTGCATATTTACACTGTCACCGGAAAAGAGGAGAAAGAATATTTGCTTTTTTGCAGTTATTGGAATGCCACGACTTGAAAAAATTATTAAATCAGATTTATTTTTATTTTTTCACTTTAAGTGGGAATGTGGTCAGTATTTATCTTGTTCCATCAATGCTTTTTATTGCCTTTTGTTTCACATAAAATATGAAAAGTATGCTTTGAGTATTTTTTTACTACTTTAATTACTTAGAGCTTAATTTGTTTTTAATAATTTAATAGGTAAAATCAAAATAGAGCATTTGGTTGTATATGCATCCTTCTAATTTGGGAGTGCATTTAAGGAAAGCAATCATTTGCACAAAATCATTTTACATGACAAAGTAAAGGAAAGCATAATTAAAATAAAAATTACGGTGTTTTAATAAAGTTGAAAGAATTTTTTTTCTTAATCTTTCCTTTATTGTTCATCTGGGGTTGTGAATTTGCATTTCGTATTGAGAAATACTGATTTCACTCTTCATCTTATTTTCACTGAAGCTACAATTTTTGAAAGTAGAAAATTCAAACCTTTTCAAAATAAGAATTATAGTTTTACACATGCAAATTATTTTTTACATTCTGTTTCTTAAAAATGGCTATCTAAATATGCAGTTTTAAAAATCATGTTCTTTGGTAAACTGTAATGAAAAACAGTTTGGTTAGAATTAGAAATTAAGAGATTGATTCTTTAGGTTACGACAAGGAAATGTATGGATTTCCATACACGTAAATTTTACTTTGAGTAGTTTAGACTCTGTTACTTATCCTTTGAAGCTTAATTAGTTAATTTAGACATATAATAGCTACTTCTCAAATGCTTTTTTCCATGGACATTTGATACAAGTTCAACTGTCTTTTTTTTTTTAAAGATTTTATTTATTTAATTGAAAGAGAGAGTAAGAGAGAGAGACAGAGAGCACCAGCAGAGGGGGGAGGCAGAAGGAGAGGGAGAAGCAGGCTCCCTACAGGGAGCCTGACAAGCAGCTGGATCCCAGGGTCCTGGGATCATGACCTGAACCTAAGCCAGACGCTTAGCCGCCTGAGCCACTTAGATGCCCCCAAGTTCAACTGTCTTTTTGGGATTCTTCTCTGAAGAAAGCCATGACTTAGACTGGTTCATTTACTTATTTAAGTAAATGGACTTCTTTATGGCCTACTAATTAAAATTCAGAATAGAGTAGCCTGGTTTGTGTTTTGCTTTAAATAATACATTTAAGCTGTGGATATTTAAAATACTGTGTCAAAGCTTTGAGCACTATATTTATTGTCATTTCATATCCTTGGTAGGGAAGTTTGTTTGGCTTAGTTTTGTGAGTGGAATGATAATGATGGATGACACTGCTTTTCCCAGAAAAGAGAACCTGACGCTACTTGGGTATCTGTGCATCATCACATACTCAGGAACGGACTCTGATAATAGTTGAGCAGTCTTATCATATAATGATAAAGTTGAAAGCAGTGGCCAAGGAGAGTGCTGCTTTGGGACATGAAATATAAATCTATGTCAAATTGTAGAGATAATACTTTTGCAGCCAGAATAAAAAATTTCCATTGCCTATTGCTTACCTGTCCTCACTGTCCCTTCTCAAAAAGGCCAAAGGATGTTGATATTCAAGCCAGTCCTTTTGATTGCTCCCTCCTTTCATGTCCATAATGCTATCACACAGCGAGTTTAGACTGCTGACTCACAGGCCTGTGTCATAATCCTTCTGTGACAAAAATTGATTTGATAGCGTGTGTTAGGTTGATGGCGACAAGGTCAATTGAGTTCGATTTGCTTTCGTCTCTAAGTAATCAATTTTGTTCCTCTGGTATGTGGAGACCTTAAAAGGCGTAGAGAGTTTTAAATATTTCTACTCTACAAATGTTTATTATTCAGATACAAAAGAGTTCATTTACCCTCCTTTGCCTATAATATTTCACAAAAAGATTTTATAATTTCATGATGAAAGCTTAAGTGTGTTTGTTCATTTAGAAATGATTTCAGCACTGGCTTTTTTTTTTTTTTTTTAACCATAGAATATTCTTAGCTTAAGCACACTTCCACAGAGAGGTCTTTACTAATCATATTATCTGAGTACATCACCCTGTAATTCTCTCTGTTTGACTGTGTAGTTTTTGTTTATCTTTCCTTAATGCCTACCACGATTTGCAATTGTGTTTGTTAATGCTTGCTTCTTTCACTAGTTTGTCAGCTCTACAGGAACTGGGGCTGGGTCTGTTTTGCTCATAATTCTATCCCAAACACCTAGTTGTAATCATGGCATGTAGAAGGTGTTTAACAAAATATACATCGAAAGAAAAACATTGTCCATTATTTGAGGAGTTTGGAAATCCTGAGGCTACTACAGAACCTGGCTTGGTAGTCTCCTTGGCTTGAAGGGGTTTAATGAAGTTATTTGAATCCTTTCTTCTTATAGTGGGATGGAGAATGGAATTTTAGCGACCCCAGCATCCAGTTTGGATCATGAAACTTTTTTTTATTACGGTGCAATTCATTGCTGTGTATACCTTTATTCATTAAGTCATTCAGCAAATATTTACTAAGCAGACCCTGTGTACCAAACACTACACAGATAGGGCTCTTTCTCCAGTAGATTTTAGAATGCAGTGGGGAGACCCATATTAATTAAGAAAATATTTTTGGAACATGTTACACATATGGTGATAAGTATAATGAAGAAATCAAGTAGAAAACCTAATTTAAACTGTGGGAAGAAGAGGATCTCAGAAGCTCTTCCTAAGGAGCAGGCAGGGTCTTCTGCCCCACCATGTCATCTCTCATTAGCCATTCTGCTTTTACCCTGGTTGTTGCAGAACTCTTATTGGATTTATGCCTTACTGGGTTCAGAAGATCCCTAGTCCTTACCATATGGACACACTTCTGTCATTGACCCATGGTCTTATGTCCTCATAAGCATTTACCTTTCCAAGTGGGATTGGTGTCCTGCCCTCTGACCCATCCCTTTTGCCTGGGATCCTGCCAAATTCCTCTTTGCCAATCCTATTCAAAGGAGAAGTACACTGTTTCCTGTATAGTAGCTGTTGGTTCACTTCTGTTCTGGATTAACTGATGAACACTTTTGCTCTGCTACTTGTTTCATGTTGTCATACACTTCCTGCATTTCTGTCAGGATGTAGCCCAGAATTACCTTAAATGTGACTTGGATTTTGATCAGTCAGATTCCTCCAGTCTTCTCCCCCTTTGAATCTCTCTTTTGTTCTTTCTACCCTCTTTACTCTATTTCATGCCCTTCTGGGTTCCATATTTTTATACTCACCTTGCTGATGACTATGAAATATGCTACACATATTTACATTTTTTAACCTTTCTGATCAGAGTTTCTCATTCTCAAAACTATTGACATTTTATGTCAGATAATTTTTTGCTGTGGGTACAGCCCTGTGCATTTTAGGTTTAGAATCCCTCTCCCAGTTGCAACAACAAAAATGTGTCTAAGCATTGCTAAATATCCTCTGGGGTAAAACTTTCCTCATTTGAGAACCAAATATACTTTCAAGTAACCAAGGTATGTTTGTTTCACTTGCCCATTTATTCATTCTTCCACTCATTCAATAAATATTTATTGAGCAACATACTTGGTGTCAGAGCTCTTCAAGGCATTAGGAATACCACTACACTAAATGCCAGATAAGCCTTTGCCCTTATGGAACTCACATTTTTGTAGAAGGAGAAAATAAAAAATAAACAATATAATACCAATTCATGAAACACACAATGGACTAGAAGAAAGAAAGTGAGGAGGTAGAACCATTTTAGAGAGAGTAGTCAAAGTCTTTCTGAGAAGATAGCTTTTGAGCAGAGACAGAAAGGAAGGGAAGTTGAGAGTTTTGTGGAGATCTTGGACAGAATCATTGCAGAAAGAAAGAAGCAGAAAGCAGAAAGTTCCTGAGTGGGAACAAGCTTGTGATAGAGAAGCAGCAAGATGACTTACGTGGTTAGAACTGAGGGAACAACAACTGGGTCAGAGTGATGGTCTTGGGTATGAGAAGTCACTGAAAAGCATTGAGCTGGGCAATAACAGAATTGGATTTTTAATCAGGAAGGGACATTCTGACTGTTCTGGACAGAATCAACAGTAGTAAGGGAGCCAAGAATGGGATTGAGGAGATCCATTAGGAGTTTGCGGCAAGAGGATAAGTGAGAGAAGATGGAGGCTAGAACTGGGGTGATGATACTGAAGGTGTTGATGTTGAGATGCTATTGTAGTAAGAGATGTCTTTTGAAGGCAGGCCTGGCTGTGCCTGTTGATGGATTGGATGTTGATGTAGGTGGAAAAAAAAAGGCCTAACGCTGATTTGTAGGCATGTGAACCTAGGTGACTCCTTCTGCCATTTTCTGAGATGGACAAGACTGTGAGAGGAACAGGCTGGGGAGCTTAAGAGCTTCATTTTGTGTATTTTAAATATGAAATGGCAGTTTGTGGAGATGTTGAGTGTAAGTAATTACTTGTATTTTGATTATCTGTTTTTTCTGTCTCCTCAAGACAAAAGTGTATATAGGTAGTTGGTGCACCTTTTTTTTTTTCTTTTTAAATGAGGAAACCAAAGCTCAGAAATCTTGGGTAAGCCAGGATTGCACACAAAATTTCAGACTCTAACTTGAGACTCTGAAGGAGTACCCTTAATTAAAGGGTAACTTTAATAACATAAAAACTTCTGATATTTTTATGTTAAAACTCAAAAAGAGAAAACATTTTCTGTTATACTTTGCAACAAAGAAAAATTAAGTGCAAGTCCAAACTGAAAACACATGTTTCAAAGACACTTACATATTTATTTATCTCTATTATTATTAAAATGAAGGATGAAATTATGGAAAAAAAATATCTGAATGGATTTATCACTACATAATCTGATCAACTTCCTCCAAAGACTGTTTTTGGGTCCTGGTCTTTTTTCTTACCCATTCATCACTCCATGCATCCCTTGGAAGATTTTTTTAGATGTCCCCCTCATAGTTAGTGTCTGCAGTATTAGTAGTATTAATAAAAGTGGTTTCCACTTGCATGGAATATCTTTTTCCATCCTTTCACTTTCAGTTGTGTGTGTCCATGCATTTAAAGTGAGTCTCCTGTAGGCAGCACATGGATGAGTCTTATTTTATATTCATTCAGCCACCTTTTGTATTTTGATTGGAACATTTGATTTAAAGTAATTATTGATAGGTATGTGCTTTTTGCCATTTTGTTAATATTTTCTTGCTGTTTTTGTAGTTCCTCTCTGTTCCTTTCTTCTCTTGCTTTTTTTTCTTTGTGGTGATGACTTTCTTTAGTGGTGTGCTTATTTTCATTTCTCTTTTTCTTTTGTGTATTTTCTATAGGTTATTGCTTTGCCATTACCATGAGGCTTACATATAACAACATCTCTGTAACAGTCTATTTTAAGTTGGTAACATCTTAAGTTTGATCCCAAAACTCAACATTATTTCTTCCCTACCATGTTTTGTTTTTGATGTCACATTTACATCTTTTATCTTGTGTATCCCTTCACTGATTATTGTAATCATATTTTTACTACTTTTGTCTTTTAACCTTTATGCTAGCTTTATAAGTGGTTAATCCACTACCTTTACTACATATTTAGCTTTGAAGTCAGATATATTATTTCATATGTATTCTTATAACTAAATAGCACCCTTTCTTTCCTGTAAGGTCAATTTAGTGGTGAAGAACTCCTTTAGCTTTAGCTTGTCTGGAAAATTGATCTTTTCTTCACTTCTGAAAGATAATTTTGCTGGGTAGGATATTCTTGGTTGGAAATGTTTTTCATTCGGCACTTTGACTATATCTTATCACTCCTGTCTGGCCTGCATATTTATGCTGAAAAACCTGCTGTTAGTCTTATGGTGGTTTCCCTGTATGTAACAAGTTGCTTTTCTCTTGATGCTTTTAAGATTCTCTCCTTGTCTTTAATCTTTTGACATTTTTATTGTAATGTGTCTTGGTGTGGGTCTCTTTGGGTTCCACTTATTTGGAACTCTCTTTGCTTCTTGGATCTGGATGTCCATTTCTTTCTCCAGGTTAGGGAAGTTTTTATTATTTCCTCAAATAAAATTTCTACCCCATTGTCTCTCTCTTCGTCTGATGCAAATCTCTATGATGCAAATGTTAGTCTCTCCAATGTTGTCCATAGTTTCTTAAATTATCCTTTTCATTTTTTTCTTTTTGTTGCTCTGATTTGGTGAGTTCTACTGCCTTGTCTTTGAGTTTACTGGTCCTGGATC
Organism: Mirounga angustirostris; assembly: GCF_029215605.1. Lineage (NCBI taxonomy): Eukaryota > Metazoa > Chordata > Mammalia > Carnivora > Phocidae > Mirounga > Mirounga angustirostris. Next base: position 135,642,115 of record NW_026991709.1, on the reverse strand, counting down.
CTGCTTCATCTGGTCTGTTTTTTAATTCCTCTGGTGTATTTTTCAGTTTAGTTATCGTATTCTTTAGCTCCGTGACTTATGTTTGGTGCTTTCCTACATGTTCCATCTCTTTGTTGGAGTTCTCATTTTGTTCTTCCATTCTTCTCCCCAGTTTGGTGAGCACCTTATTGACCATTACTTTGAACTCTTTTTTTTTTTTTAAGATTTTATTTATTTGCAAGAGAGAGAATGAGAGACAGAGAGCATGAGAGGGAGGAGGGTCAGAGGGAGAAGCAGGCTCCCTGCTGAGCAGGGACTCGATGTGGGACTCGATCCTGGGACTCCAGGATCATGACCTGAGCCGAAGGCAGTCGTTTAATCAACTGAGCCACCCAGGCGCCCCATTACTTTGAACTCTTATCAGGTAAATTACTCATCTCCATTTTATTAGTTTTTTTCTGAAGTTTTATTTTGTTCTTTCATAGGGAACATACCCCTTGTTTCTTCATTTTACCTGATGCTCTGTGCTAGTTTCTATACAGTAGATGAAACCACTTCTCTCAAGTCTTGAAGTAGTAGCCTTGTGTAGGAAGTGAACCCTGTTCAAACCTTCCTACACTCTTAGTTGTCTCTCAAAGCTTCGTGATTGGTCCAAGCATCCTATTCTGTTTTTAAGAGTTCTGAGTAGTTGAGGATGTGCCAAGACATCATTATCCCAAGAGGGAGGGTCTCAGCTCCTAGATTCAGGCTGACTGGAAGCCATATCCTCAGGCACTAGCTTTTAGAAGTATGCAAATATAAAAAAAATGTATGCAAATATATATAGTCCTGTAGGATACAAGATTAAGCCTGCTGGACAACAGATACAGGTGATCAGTAGTATATCCCAGGTGGCAGCTTTAAAATTGGGGCACCAGACTCATGCAAAAGCTCCCTTCCGGTGACACTGGTCCTCTGGAGTATAGCTAATGAAGCATGAAAAGATGGTACCCACCAGTCTTTGTCCCTGGAGAGTGTTCTAGCAAACTCTTAGGTGTGTGTGTTAAATTACATTCCTGTCCTTCAGACTCATGCTTTCATGTAAGCAGGAGAGCCTTAATCACTTTAAATCTGGGTGTGATCACCTCTCTCTGGGATGGGCCCAGGGGTGGGTGAGTTTAAGTGTGTGAGACATTTTTATTGGGGGGAGGGGAGATGAAACACTTTTAAAGTTTTTTATTTTAATTCCAATCAGTTAACATACAGTGTTATATTAGTTTCAGGTGTACAATATAGTGATTTAACACTTCCATATAACACCTCGTGCTAAATGCATGAGCCCTTTAAGATCAGTTTCTCAGATCTGTAGAGTCTTGTGGGTCTTGGGATGTGAGTCTCTTTGGTTTTCAAAATTAGATGTTTTGGGTGCTTATCTCTCAAGTGTATGTCTTAAAAGTTGAGATGCCTCATGTTGGGTTTGAACCCTTCACTTCCCAGGGGGAAGCTTCAGGTTTTGAGTTCCCTCTAAGTTGTGGGTCATTGCATTTGAAGTGGGGTATATGGTGAGAATGTATATAAACTTCTACCTGCTTTGATGTTGTTTTCTTTTTGTTTATCCAATGTGTGGTTGTCAGGTGCCTGCCTTTAGGTTATTTTGAGAGCAATGTTTCATTTGTAACCATAGACTCCTCTGTGGGAGGAGGTGAGTTCAGGATCTTTCTACGTTGCCATATTGAACCAGTTCAGAATATTATTTTTAAATACTTTATATGATAACCTACTGGAATTTTTTAAAATAAAATAATGGATCAGTCTATTCTTCAGAGTTAGTATATGTGACACACTCGAATAGGGTAATTGAGGAGAGTTTAATGAAAAGAGCAAGGTTGAGATAAATCAACAGGGATGGGACTTACCACAGGGCTAGAAGAATATTGCCACTCTTAGACTTGATCCCTATCAAGGAGGAATCCTTGGACTGGAGGGAAGAGTTTCAGAAACTTAAAGAAAACCCTGTTGGAAGGTATACGCCCACAGATGTATACTATGGCTTTTGGTAGATGAAAACAGCAAACTTGAAGCAACATGGCAGGAGCAATTGAATATTTCTGCCTCACTTTCCCCCACCCTCAAGTTTCCTTGACAACCCTCCCTCCACACACATTTGCTCAGTCCAGTCAGAAAATAAGAGGCCCGTTGGAGCAGACCATAAAATCAGGCTCTCAGGCATAGAAAAGAATGAGGAATGGTGAAAGTTTCTGGAGTGGCAAATCTAGCACATTCATTAGCTCAATTATTACTATTGTTTTTAACAATATTCGCTCCTGGAATACCTCATACATCCTCATCTGTTCCTCTGAAACTGTTTTGAATGCTTACTGCACAGGCCTTACCAAGCTAATTCAACCACATCTTATCAGACCAAATATTACCCAGCATGTTTGCATACCACTTTGCATTGTAAATCCATGTCCTAAATTGTTTTCCTAATATTATACTGTGCCATTTTCTACCTGGTCTTTAACTATGATGTGGCAGCCTCTCTAACCAGTTCTCTCTCTTGTCTCCAACTACTTAAATATGTCCAAGGTCTGTTCTTACCCCTTTGCTGTTAGAGGGTTTTGGAAGTGCAGGAAGTGGCGGGTAATAGAAATATACAGGTAGGAAGAAAAAGAGGTAGATAGAGAAATAGATAAATAGATATTTCGGGGAGAAAGACTGTTGATTAAAGTAATTGCAGTTTATTTCTTATGCATATTAATCAAATAATTACCCTCATTGAAATCATGTTAAAATGCCATTTTAATTTCTTGAATTTCTGAAGGATTCCATAATAAATATGTTTTAATGTAATTTTGAAATAATAGCATAATAAATAGAGTTATTAAACACACTGCTTCACTAAAAATTATTTCCACAGAAATTGGTAAAAACATGTTTCTTCAGAATTAAAAATCTGGCTATAATTTTGAATTTGATAAGTAGTAGGTATATCACATTCAACGTTTAAGATTAAAGCCATAACCAAAAATTTATAGTTGAATTAACATTTTTATATAGGATAAAATGAGAAGATATTTATTATGTTAGGTAAAAATGCTTCTTTTTTGACAGTAAGCAGATTTATAACCATTTTGCTAATGAAACCTTGTTCAGTATTAAATAGAAATCCTAAAATATCTAACTTTCAAATTTATACTCATTTTATTCTTCCTACAAAAGATTACAAAATGATTTATAACCTATCAAAATCAATTCTAATGTAATTTTCATTTATTAGATACAATAATTACAACTTTTAATTAGAATATAATTTAATTTTCCATTAAAGTCTATATTAGCACAGAAAGCCTGAATGAAATGTATTTGAATAACTTACTACTTAGAGTGGAGCACATTGAAAATAACCTGGTTAATTGTGTCTTTACATGATTAATTGTACATACAAGGTGCTTATCTCTTTCACACATTAAATTTCTCTGTTTCCTTTATTACCCTTTTATGTCACAACAACCTTTCTCTCTTTTATGTGGGTTTTGAGGTCCTTGAAAGTAGAGAAGTACAAGGTTGATAATTCTCATTCAGAGAGCAGGAGAGGGAAAAACTATTTTCATAATAAAATCATGATTCTTATTTGCTTTTTTTCACTGTGTTGACACTTCCACTGGTGGTGAACAAAGTAACAGTGGTAAAAATTCTGGCACTTAGCACAAATCAAGGCAGTGGTACCAACTGTATAAGTGGTCATTGAGTTCTTCATGTTATGTGCAAACATTTTTTAAAAAAATATTAAGACTTTCATTTTTTAAATTTTATTATGTTAATCACCATACATCACATCATTAGTTTTTGATGTAGTGTTCCATGATGCACTGTTTGCGTATAACACCCAGTGCTGCATTCAGTACGTGCCCTCTTTAATACCCATCACCAGGCTAATCCATCCCCCCACGCCCCTCCCCTCTAGAACCCTCAGTTTGTTTCTCAGAGTCCACAGTCTCTCATGGTTCATCTCCCCCTCTGATTTCCTCCCCTTCATTCTTCCCCTCCTGCTATCTTCTTCTTTTTCTTTCTTTTTTTTTTTTTTAACATAATGTACTATTTGTTTCAGAGGTACAGGTCTGTGATTCATCAGTCTTACACAATTCACAGCGCTCGCCATAGCACATACCCTCCCCAGTGTCTATCACCCAGTCACCCCATCCCTCCCACCCTACCCCCCACTCCAGCAACCCTCAGTTTGTTTCCTGAGATTAAGAATTCCTCAGATCAGTGAGATCATACAATACATGTCTTTCTCTGATTGACTTATTTCGCTCAGCATAAATACCATCCAGTTCCATCCACGTCATTGCAAATGACAAGATTTCATTCCTTTTTATGGCTGCATAATACTCCATTGTATCATTTTTAGAGCAGTTTTGGGTTCACAGTAAAATTGAGGGGAAGGTTCAGAGACTTTCCATATACCTCCTGCCCCCACACATGCTAGACTTCCCCCATTATCAACATCCCCCAACACAATGGTACATTTGTTAAAATTGGTTAACCTATACTGATGCATCATAATTACCCAAAGTCCATAGTTTGCATTGTTTTTCACTCTTGATGTTATATATGCTACTGGTTCAGAAAAATGTATAATGAATGACATGTATCCATCATTATGGTGTCATACAGAGTATTTTTATTTTTATTTTTATTTTTAAAAAAATTTTTTAAAGATTTTATTTATTTGACAGAGAGAGAGAGAGACAGCGAGAGAGGGAACACAAGCAGGGGGAGTGGGAGAGGGAGAAGCAGGCTTCCCGCAGAGCAGGGAGCCCAATGCGGAGCTCGATCCCAGGACACTGGGACCATGACCTGAGCTGAAGGTAGACGCTTAACGACTGAGCCACCCAGGCGCCCCTCTTTTTTTTTTTTTTTAAAGATTTTATTTATTTATTTGACAGAGAGAGACACAGCGAGAGAGGGAACACAAGTAAGGGGAGTGGGAGAGGGAGAGAAGCAGGCTTCCCGCGGAGCGGGGAGCCCGATGCGGAGCTCGATCCCAGGACACTGGGACCATGACCTGAGCCGAAGGCAGACGCTTAATGACTGAGCCACTCAGGCACCCCATACAGACTATTTTTAATGCCCTGAAAATCCTCTAGTTTTATTTAAGAAATTCTCCTATGAGCAGTAAAGCATTTCTTTTATTAAATCTCAAATAATAACTATACTCATCTTTTTAATATTCTAGTGACAAAAACAGGAAATACATATAAAATATTTTTACATATTGGAATATGACAGTTATCTCCAGAAAAAGTCTGGTGTGACTGAATTGCAGGCTAACCTAGCAGCTTTTATCATGAAGTGTCAATTATACTTCAAAGAACAACTGACAAACTATGATTATTATTAATACATTGGTAATTGTCAGAATGAAGTGATCGTTTCAAGGAAACTAACTCTCGGTATTTTCTGCCAATGATAAAATTCAAGCTTTCAAGGGAAAATTAGAATTTTGAAAACTTGAATCTGCCACGAGTTAGACAGTTTCCCGATTCTTAAAGATTTTTCTGATGAGCTCAGTTCTGATTTTAACAAATGATATTTAAGTACACGCACACACACACACACACACACACATTATACAGTGAAATGCACCAAAATTTAGAAGATCAATATAACTCAGTAAACCAATATTTTCTAAATGAGCTATGCATGTTATAAAATCATGCATGATTTATCAAAGTGTAAGATAGACTCTTTGTAATACTTTATTGATAATATTTCAGAAACCATATAGCAACTGAGCTTTACAAACTATCCATGTTGAGCTTTATTGTGGTATCAAAGAATAATATCCACAATTTTTTGGAAAAAGACTTTAAAGGCTCCTTCCTTGTCCAACTATATGCCTTCAGGAGACAGGCTTTTCTTTCTATACTTGAAGCAGAGCAATACAGTATAACAGATTGAGTACCAAAACAAAGAGACTGGCATAATTATAAAACAATGCCACTCTTCTACCTAATTTTATTTTTGTTTTGGTAAATATATTTTTCATATAACATGTTATGTATTTTAACATGCAATGGGATTATAATTGTTCTTTTAAAATGAATTAATATATGTTTAATTTCTCTACATTTTCATTTCTGATATGGCAAGTAACAATAGACATGACTCATATAAATAAAATCTCTTTGGGATTTTCAATATTTTTTTAAAGATTTTATTTTTAAGTAATCTCTATGCCAAAAATGGGGCTCAAACTCACAACCCCGAGATCAAGAGTTGCATGCTCCACTGACTGAGGCAGCCAGGCACCTCAAGAGATTTTCAATAATTTTTAAGAGTATAAAGGAGTCTTGAGACCAAAAAGTTGGAGAACTTTATAGTCGGTCAAAGTAGTTTAAGTCTGTTCTTAGATCCCTTTTAGGTGGGGGAATATTTTGAGTTCTGTCCAGAGAAACACCCCCTTTTTTGTCATTCTTTTAAAAGGACAAATTTAGTTGTAAAAGCAAAATATTTTTCATGATACTATACAGAGTATATTGTGAATCTTTTCCAAAATAGCAAGAAAAATATATTTTCACAACTCACTTTTGAACCAAGCTCCATTTAAGTATTCATAAATACTGACTTGAGAAAATTTTTTTTTAAAGATTTTATTTATTTGACAGAGAGAGACACAGCGAGAGAGGGAACACAGCAGGGGTTGTGGGAGAGGGAGAAGCAGGCTTCCCGCAGAGCAGGGATCCCAGGACCCTAGGATCCAGACCTGAGCCGAAGGCAGACGCTTAACGACTGAGCCACCCAGGTGCCCCTGACTTGAGAAAATTGAGCAGTGGTCTTTTTTATCTTACTCTTCCTAATTGAATGATACATAAATGTGGCTGTATTGGCAATTTCTTTCTTCTTCTTCTTCTTCTTTTGTTTTTTTTTTTTTTTTTGTATGTTTCCTCCCTTTTAGAGCAAATGTTACCTCTAACATTTATAGCTTTTTCACAGTAGTAGACCCTAAGGCTTGAAAAACAAATTTTTCTAATTAACTTTCTTTGGCAAAGTTTTCCCTAGACAGACTAAAAATAATCTGCTTTAGTTAGAAAGAGTAAACCTTTCCCCTACCCTGAACGACAAACTCATCAGTTTATTTGATATCCTGTTATACTTCTACAGGAAACAGCACTGAGTCTCTCTAACACCTCTCCTTCATGAAGATAACTATTTTATTCTTAAATAGTGCTATCTAGCCTCAACTAATTAAAAAAGATTAAAAGTAATGTAAAATATTTTGCAGTATTTGCTGACCTGATTTTTCTTTTGCAAACATCAATAGAAAGTGACTTGGTATCAAAGTATGTGATCTTGAGATGATCACTGGGAATTTTATATTTCTTTAGCATTTCACATCAGTTCTCTGATTCAAACCTGGTAAGAATTAGTATCAGTGTAACAACAGTTCTATTCTCCACTCATTTACTCTATTAGGAGATATATGTTTCAGTCTTTACAGAATTCACTGTCTAGAAGAGAAGACTGATTTACATAGATATGTGACTATAAACATGCATGTATATAGTGATTAATGCAATATATAAATTGTGTGCAAAATTCAGATACAGCACAAAGGACAAGTGATTTATTCTTTTGGGGATTAGAGGGATGTTTGAAATGCCTTCACTGAAGATGCTATGTCTTAGCATCATCTAGAAAGATGAATAGAAATTTGGGAGGAAAATATGTATAGTGTGGATATTTTATTAAGAGAAATAACATTTGTAAGATCTTAGAAATATGAACCAATATCTTTACATGTTGATTCACAGGTTCCTCTGTATTAATGAAGCATCAGTTACTGGATGAGGCTTGGACAAGAAATAGGGCTGAGAAGCAGAGTAGTAAGACCAGATTAGAGAAGAGTTTGACTTTATCCTGCAAGTACATGTAAGTCATAGAAGAGTTTAAAGAGAGGAGTGACTGAGTGAGAAAATTGAAGTTAGCACTACAGAAGAGAAGACTGGAGGGGGAAATGGCTGCAGTAGTCCAGACTGCAGAGGAAGACTGTCTGAATTGAGAAAGTAGCAGTATGAGTGAAAAGGGTGAAATAGATTTAAAAGGGGTTTTGGAGGGGAGATTGACAGGATTCCATTTACACATCCTTTACTCAGTTGCTGGGCAGGATGGAAGTGTTCTTTATCTTCCTTCATCTCCAACATATATGAGCCTCTTAGAATATGTAGACTTTACTTAGATGGGAACTACATCTGAAATCCTAGAAAAAAACCTACATTGAAAACAAGAGCATAATAGAAGCTCATAGACTAGAAGAGACAGAGGAGAAATCACCAGGGAGATAGAAGGGGAAATGACAATACAATTCCAGTTAAGGGACAAGAAAGTTTAAGACATATTGGGCAATTGCACAAAATACAGAGAGGTCTACTGTGATGACTGAAAGATGTTCGTAGCTTTGTAGCATTTCTGAGAGTGGTAATGTCTAGTGGTGCTTTAATTTGAGAAATGTAAAGGAATAGAAGATGTTCATAGTTGGAGTATAGAATTGAAAGATTCTATTAAAGGATAGAAGACATGAACACAAATAGAAGCTGAGCTAGGGAGTTTGTCAAAAGAGATTGAAAATACAGACACAAGTTTTCCCCTGCTGGTGCTAAGAAGCCTATTGACTATGATCTGGAAATTGCCTTTGGAAACTGGGAGGAAGCTTACTGAGGTCATGGCATTTTAATCTCATGAGTCTTCTGTGTGGTCTTGAAATACATTACTGTTTCTGCTTCCCCAGGAATTTTATTCTTCCTTCTTACTGGAAAACACCTGAGGTCTCAGGTCATGGATAATTTTTTCTCAAAGAAATTTTTTTAACCCGAATAATATTCTTTGTCCATATGAACCCATTTTTTAACTCTTCTGGATCACAAGATGTGCCATTCACATTTACTTGTGTTAAGTCTGCCTTCACTAAGGAAATGTAAACCCCATGAAGATGGCACTGTGTTTGATTGATCACGTAAGTCCAAGATTAGTGACAGAAATTGATGTTGCAGAAGATAGTCATTAAATATTAGTGGGATGAATACATATATAAAGATGGCAACTGGAAATTTTGGTTATAGAAATATGGTCTTAAAAGACAGTAGGCTAATCACTTATCAAGACAACTACCACACTATAAACAATAATAACAGTAGAGGTTATGTGACAGGCAGTGTAATATCACCATCTCATTTGTAGAAAGAAGGAAATTATATTATAAATTATATATATTGTATATATCATATATTATATTGCTACCTCATGACTTATACCACATAGATTCTAAATCCAAGAAAATATAGAAGTATATAGTCCAGTTGGGGAATAATTATCTGAAATCTGACCCTGTGAAGAGAAACTCAAAACAAAGATTGATAAATTCTTATTTTATGATTATTAATCATTACAGGTGGCAATAATCAAAAGCTTCCCCATTAACAAAGTTCAAATGTAACTGATAGAGCATTAGTTGTGATATGCTGGGAAGACTTTTATTAATAATGGAAGCATTCCTGCTGAGCAATAAGGTAAACATGAGTCCCAATTAGGGGAAAAAAACAAAACAAAAAACGAGTTAAGGATATGAAATTGAAACTCTCAGGAAAATAAATAAAAACTAGTAGTAAACATGCATATAAAATCTTATGACTTCTCAAGGGAATGAACTTTAAATGGTTAAGGAAATATGAACTTTTCTTAACAGAATTTTTTTTTTTTTTTTTTTTTAGCGTGATGCTATAGTATTTTTACAGATTGAAGATAGGCATGTAGGAGCGTAAAGTGATATCACCATTTTGGCAACTAATTGGCAATATGCATCCAAAACCCTTTGACAAAACAATTTTGCTAAGAATTTTTTTAAATAAATAAATGAAAGTTTACAAAGAGTTACATATTCAATAATATTTATATAACCTTACTAAGAATAGAAAAAAAGAAATGAATTGCTACAAATGTTAAGTCAAATGAAGTATTTAGAGAAATTATTTCATATCTACAGGATGAAATATACCCTAAAGTAAAACAACGTTATACATGTCTATTTATTGATGCCCACATTATATAAAGGAAAGAGAAAATAGAGGTTTTAAAAACAGTCTGATAATTTCCATTTTGTGGGAGAAAATCTTACATGATTATAGAATCAGTGTCAGCATTGATTTGCCTCAGGGCGTTGGTGATTACAAAATTTGTTTTTGCTTATTGTATTTTTGCTTATACGGTAAATAAAGTTTACTTGTGTATTTAGAAAATGATATGTATTTTATAATAAAAGGTATGAGGAAGTAGAAAAACGAATAACCTTAGTATAAGCATAGAAGAGGCTTGCTAAGTCAAAGAAAACTCACAGACCTAGTACTCTTGATAGAGTTTGTTAAATACTTCAGAAGGCTGTTGTCCGTGGAGGGGACACTGTTTATGTGGGGAAATAAAATTAAATATGTACAATATACATTTGCCAGTTGAATAAGCACATTATACATTACTTCTTTAATTTGCACAATTATGATTGCTAATAAGATTTGAAAGTCTTGAAATGTTTATTACTCCTTTCCATTCCTTCTTTTATAAATTGTTTAGGCATGTCTCTTCTTGCATTTGTTTCTACAAGAGACTCTTGTGTTCTCTTTCTAAGTGATCATAAGGGAACTGTATGCATTAAGGTCATTAATATTTTGTAGATTATAGATATTGTAAATATTCCCCCAGTTAATTATGTGCTTTTAAATTTGTTTATGGTGTTTTCTTTAACATACAGGAAAGAAATTGCTTTTAGGTAGTCATAACTGCCAAAAATCCCTACATTTTTTTGCTTAGGAAAGGATTTTTTAAAAATTTAGTATGTTGTATGAGGGGAAATCTAATTTTACTTTAATTTCCTAATAGTTAAACCAGCACAAATGGATAATGTTTTATTTTCCTACTGATTTGAAATGCTTCTCTTCTCATATTTATGCTTCTTTCTGGGTTTTCTCTCTTATTCTAACAATCTGTTCAGTCATTCTTGTGCCAGAGCTACACTGTTTTGGTAATTATATTTTCTAATATGTTTGCTTATTAATATTTTCTAGATTGTTATTGTCTAATTATTATTCCAGATCAAACTTGGAATGAATGACAAAAATCCCAAAGTAACCTCATTTGAGATTTCAAATTAAATTGCATTAAACCATAAAATTTAACATAAGAAAATTGGTATCTTGCCATTGGTGAGCCTCCCTATATTATGGTAATATGATATGTTTTACCATTAAGCATATTTATATTTATCATCCTTAGCATTATTTTTTTTTAAGATTTTATTTATTTATTTGAGAGAATGAGATAGAGAGAGCATGAGAGGGGGGAGGGTCAGAGAGAGAAGCAGACTCCCTGCTGAGCAGGGAGCCCGACGTGGGACTCGATCCCGGGACTCCAGGATCATGACCTGAGCTGAAGGCAGTCGCTTAACCAACTGAGCCACCCAGGTGCCCCATCCTTAGCATTATTAAAAGGAAAACTATTACAATTATCATATTGGTTGCAAACTTTCTAATCTTTTTTTTTAATTCTAGTATAATTAACATACAGTGTTATATTACTTTTAGGTATACAATACAGTGATTCAACAATTCCATACATCACTCAGTGCTCATCATGATAGGTTTACTCTTAATCCCCATCCCCTATTTCACTCACTCTCCCAACCACCTCCCCTCTGGTAACCATTAGTTTGTTCTCTATGGTTAACAGTCTGTTGTTTTTTTTTTTTTCCTTTGTTTTGTTTCTTAAATTCTACATATGAGTGAAATCATAGGGTATTGTCTTTTTCTGTCTGACTTATTTCATTTAGCATTTTACCCTCCTGGATCTATCTGTGTTGTTGCAAGATTGCACTTTTTTTTCTTTTTTTAGTTTAAATTTAATAAACATGTAGTTATTATTATTAATTTCAGAGGTAGAGCTCAGTATTTCATCAGTCTTATATAATACCCAGTGATCCTTACATCAGGTGCCCTCCTTAATGTCTATTACCAAGTTACCCCATCCCCCTAACCCCCTCCTCTCCGGCAAAGCTCAGTTTGTTTCCTATGATTAAGAGTCTTTTATGGTTTGTCTCCCGCTCTGATTTCATCTTGTTTTATTTTTCCCTCCCTTCCCCTATGACCCTCTGTTTTGTTTCTTAACTTCCACATATGAGTGTGATCACATGATAATTGTCTTTCTCTGATTGACTTATTTCGCTTGGTATAATACCCTCTAGTTCCATCCACATTGTTGCAAATGGCAAGATTTTTTTTTTTATGCCTGAGTAGTATTCTATTGTATATATATGCCACATCTTCTTTATCCATTCATCTGTTGATGCATATCTGGGCTCTTTCCACAGTTTGGCTATTGTGGACATTGCTGCTATAAACATTGGCGTGCAGGTAAATATTTAGCAGTGCAATTGCTGGGTCATAGGGTAGCTCTATTTTCAAATTTTTGAGGAGCCTCCATACTGTTTTCCAGAGTGGTTGTACCAGCTTGCATTCCTACCAGCAGTGTAAGAGGGTCCCCCTTTCTCCACAGCCTCACCAACATCTGTCATTTCCTGACTTGTTAATTTTAGCCATTCTGACTGGTGTGCGGTGGTATCTCATTGTGGTTTTGATTTGTAATTCCCTGCTGCCAAGTGATGTTGAGCATTTTTTTCATGTGTCTGTTGGCCATTTGTATGTCTACTTTGGAGAACTGTTCATATCTTCTTTTTATTTATTTATTTATTTATTTATTTATTTATTTATATTATTATGTTAATCAACATACATTACATCATTAGTTTTTGATGTAGTGTTCCATGATTCATTGTTGGCATATAACACCCAGTGCTCCATGCAGTACGTGCCCTCTTTAATACCCATCACCGGGCTCACCCATCCCTCCCCACCCCCCCTCCCCTCTAGAACCCTCACTTTGTTTCTCAGAGTCCATAGTATCTCATGGTTCATCTCCCCCTCCAATTTACCCCCCTTCATGTCTTCTGCCCATTTCTTGATTGGATTATTTGTTTTTTGGGTGTTGAGTTTGATAAGTTCTTTGTAGGTTTTGGATACTAGCCCTTTATTTGATAAGACATTTGCAAATACCTCCTCCCATTCTGTAGGTGCTCTCTTGGTTTTGTCATCTGTTTCCTTTGCTGTGCAAAAGCTTTTTATTTTGATGGAGTCCCAGTAGTTCATTTTTGCCTTTGTTTCCCTTGCCTTTGGAGATGTGTCTAACAAGAAGTTGCTATGACTGAAGTCATAGAGATTACTGCCTGTGTTCTCCTCTAGGATTTTGATGGATTCCTGTCTCACATTTAGGTCTTTCATCCATTTTGAGTCTATCTTTGTGTATGGTGTCAGAAAATGGCCCAGATTCATTCTGCATGTGGTGTCCAAATTTCCCAACACCATTTGTTGAAGAGACTGTCTTTTTTCCATTGGATCTTCTTTCCTGCTTTGTCGAAGATTAGTTGACCATAGAGTTGAGGGTCCATTTCTGGGATCTCTATTCTGTTCCATTATTCTATGTGTCTGTTTTTGTGCCAGTACCATACTGTCTTGATGATTACAGCTTTGTAATAGAGCTTGAAGTCTGGAATTATGATGCCACCAGCTTTGGTTTTCTTTTTCAACATTCCTTTGGATATTCAGGGTCTTTTCTGGTTCCATACAAATTTTAGGATTTTTTGTTCCATTTCTTTGAAAAAAGTTGATGGTATTTTGATAAAGATTGCATTGAATATGTAGAATGCTCTAGGTAGCATAGACATTTTAACAATATTTTTTCTTCCAATCCATGAGCACGGAGCATTTTTCCATTTCTTTGTTTCTTCCTCGATTTCTTGAATGAGTGTCTATATTTTTCAGAGTACAGATCCTTTACTTCTTTGGTTAGGTTTATTCCTAGGTATGTTACGGTTTTTGGTGCTATTGTAAAGGGGATCAACTCCTTAGTTTCTCTTTCTTCTGTCTCATTGTTAGTGTATAGAAATGCAACTGATTTCTGTGCATTGATTTTATATCCTGCACATTGCTGAATTTCTGTAGAAGTTCTAGCAATTGTGGGATGGAGTCTTTTGGGTTTTACACATAGAGTATCAGGTCAAATGTGAAGAGTGAGAGAGTTTGACTTCTTCCTTGCCAATTTGGATGCCTTTTATTTCTTTTTGTTGTCTGGTTGCTGAGGCTAGGACTTCTAGTACTATGTTGAACAGTGGTGTTAGTGGACATCCCTGCCATGTTCCTGACCTTAGCAGGTCAGGATAATATTCACTGAGAATGATGTTCACTGTGGGCTTTTCATAGATGGTTTTTATGATACTGAGGTTTGTACCCTCTATCCCTACACTGTGAAGAGTTTTTGTCAAGAAAGGATGATGTACTTTGTCACATGCTTTTTCTGCATCTATTGAGAGGATCAAATGTTTCTTGTCCTTTCTTTCATTAATGTAGTGTATCACATCGATTGATTTGTGGATGTTGAACCATGCTCGCAACCCAGGAATGAATCCCACATGGTTGTGGTAAATAATCCTCTTGATGTACTGTTGGATCCTATTGGCTAGTATCTTGGTGAGAATTTTTGCATCTTGTTCATCAGGGATATTAGTCTATAAATCTCCTTTTTGGTAGTCTTTTTCTGGTTTTGGGACCAAGGCAATACTGGTCTCATAGAATGAGTTTGGAAGTTTTCCTTCCCTATTTTTTGAAACAGCTTCAGAAGAATAGGTATTAATTCTTCTTTAAATGTTGGGTAGAATTCCCCTGGGAAGCCATCCAGCCCTGGACTCTTGTTTTTTGGGAGATTTTTGATTACCATTTCAGTTTCCTTGCTGGTTATGGGTAACCTATACCTATGGGTGTAGGTTTTCTTTTTCTTCCTGTTTCAGTATTGGTAGTGTAAATATTTCTAGGAATGCATCCATTTCTTCCAGATTGCCTAATTTGTCGGCATATAGTTGCTCATAATATGCTCTTATAATTGTTTGTATTTCTTCAGTGTTGGTTGTGATCTCTCCTCTTTCATTCATGATTTTATTTATTTGGGTCCTTTCTCTTTTCTTTTTGATAAGTCTGTCCAAGGCTTTATTGATCTTATTAATTCTTTCAAAGAGCCAGTTCCTAGTTTCATTGATCTGTTCTACTGTTCTTTTGGTTTCTATTTCATTGATTTCTGCTCTAATCTTTATTAATTCTGTTCTCCTGCTGGGTTTAGGCTTTATTTGCTGTTCTTTCTCCAACTCCTTTAGGTGTAGGGTTGGGTTGTGTATTTGAGAGCTTTCTTCTTTCTTAAGACAGGCTTGTATTACTATATACTTCCTTCTTAGGACTGCCTTTGCTGCATCCCAAAGGTTTTGTACAATTCTGTTTTCATTTTCATTTGTTTCCATGATTTTTTAAAATTCTTTAATTTCCTGGTTGACCCATTCATTCTTTAATAGGATGCTCTTTAGCCTCCATGTATTTGAGTTCTTTCCAAATTGCCTCTTGTGATTAAGTTCAAGATTCAAAGCATAGTGGCCTGAAAATATGCAGGTAATGATCCCAATCTTAGTGGCCTGAAAATATGCAGGTAATGATCCCAATCTTTTGGTTCCAGTTGAGACCTGATTTGTGACCCAGTATTGATATATTCTGGAGAATGTTCCATGTGCACTCAAGAAGAATGTGTATTCTTTTGCTTTAAGATGGAATGCTCTAAATATATTTGTGAAGTCCATCCGATCCAGTGTGTCATTTAAAGCCTTTATTTCCTTGTTGATCTTCTGCTTAGATGATCTATTACAGTGAGGGGGGTGTTAAAGTCCCCTAGTATTATAGTATTATTATCAATGTGTTTCTTTAATTTTGTTATTAATTGGTTTATGTAATTGGCTGCTCCCATGTTAGGGTCATAAATATTTACAATTGTTAGAACTTCTTGTTGGATAGACCCTTTAATTATGATATAGTGTCCTTCATCATCTCTTATTACAGTCTTTGGTTTAAAATTTACTTTGTCTGATATAAGGATTGCTACCCTAGTTTTCTTTTGTAATCCATTAGCATGATAAGTGGTTTTCTACCCCCTCACTTTCAATCTGGAGGTGTCTTTGGGTCTAAAATGAGTCTCTTGCAGACAGCATATTGATGGGTCTTGCTTTTTTATCCAATCTGATTCCCTATGTCTTTTGATTGGGGCATTTAATCCATTTATATTCAGAGTAGCTATTGAAATATGTGAATTTAGTGTCATTGTATTACCTGTAAAGTCACTGTTTATATTTTCTCTGTTCCTTTCTGGTCTATGTTACTTCTGGGCTCTCTCTTTGCTTAAAGGATCCCCTTTAATATTTCTTGCAGGGCTGTTTTAATGATCACAAATTCTTTTAGTTTCTGTTTGTTCTGGAAGCTTTTTATCTTTCCTTCGATTTTGAATGACAGCCTTGCTGGATAAGGTATTCTTGGCTGAATATTTTTTCTCACTTAGCAGCCTGAGTATATCAGGCCTTTCTGGCCTGCCAGGTCGCTGTGGATATGTCTGTTGCCAGTCTGATATTTCTGCCCTTTAGGTTATGAACCTCTTGTCCTGAACTGTTTTCAGAATTTTCTCTTTGTCTCAGATTTGCAAGTTTCACTATTATATGTTGGGGTGTTGGCCTATTTTTATTGATTTTAAGGGAGGATTCTCTGTGCCTTCTGCACTTGAATGCCTGTTACCTTCACCAGATTAGAGAAGTTCTCAGCTATAATTTGCTCCAATATACCTTCTGCCCCCCACCCCTTTCATCTCCTTCTGGGATCCCAATTATCCTAATATTATTTCACCTTATGGTATCACTTATCTCTCAAATTCTACCCTTGTGATCCAGTAGTTTTTTTTAATCTTTTTCTCAGCTTCTTTATTCTCCATCATTTGGTCTTCTATATCACTACTTCTCTCTTCTTCCTCATTTATCCTAGCAGTTAGAGCCTCCATTTTTGATTGCACCTCATTAATAGCCTTTGTGATTTAGACTTGGTTAGATTTTAGTTTTTTTATTTCTTCAGAAAGGGATTCCGTAGTGTCTTCTATGCTTTTTTTCATGCCTAGCTAGTATCTTTATAATTGTTATTCTGAACTCTAGTTCTGACATCTTACTTATGTCCATACTGATTAGGTCCCTGGCCGTCAGTACTGCCTCTTGTTCTCTTTTTTGAGATGAGTTTTTCCATCTTGTCATTCTGTCCAGAGAAGAATAGATGAACGAGAGAACAAAATCATAAAATGGCAACAATGACCCCAGAAATATATACACTAAACAAATCAGAAGAGACCTGAAACAAAAACAAACAAACAAATTTAAAAAAACAAAAAGAGAGAGAGAATATAGTCAGACAGGTGAACAGAACAGAGCAATACACTGGATCCTGTGTGTGTTTTGGTTTGCTTGTTAGAGAGCTAGATCCCAAAATTGTAAAGAACTAAAACTTTTGTATATACAAAAATAAAATTAAATACAATGAAAGATAAAATGTAACTGTAAAAAATGAAAATTAAAAGACCAAACAAACAAACAAGAATATAAACAGGTAAACAGAACAGAGCAATGCACTGTGTCCTGGGTATATTTTGGTTTGTTGGTTAGAAGAAACTACATCCCAAAAATGTAAAGAAAGAACACTTACATATTTACAAAAATAAAATTAAATACAATGAAAGGATAGAATGTAACTGTAATGATGAGAATTAAAAAAGACTTAAAGAGTCTATAACATAAGAAACTGGTTGAAAAGGAAAGAGAAAAAAATTAAAATTGAAAGACTAAAGAATCATTAGGAAAAATATGAATTCTAAATACTATTTTCCCCTAGCACTGGAGTTTTGCAGCTCTAGGTGATCAGTAAACTTGGTCTTAGCTGGATGTTCTTGTTGATCTTCTGGGGGAGGCTCCTGTTGCCCTGATTCTCAGGTGTATTTGCCCTGGGTGGAATTGCCCCACCCTTGTCATGGGACCAGGCTAAGTAAGCGGCTGGGGATTACTGTATGTGGCTTTTGTTCCCTGAAGGCTTTCTGAGCTGCTTTAGAGGATGAGAATGAAAATGTCAGCCTCCCGATCTCCAGCCCGACTGAAAGCTAGCCCCCCTCCCACTCCTCAGTGTCCCCTCGGGGAAAAACAGTCAATCACATCTGTCTCTCTGGTCTCTGTCCATACTCTGTGCTCCCCCAGCCTTTGACCTGGCATTTTTATCTCAGGTACGTGATCCTGCTTCAAGTCTCCAAACCCTGAAGATTCCTGTGGTGTGCACTCATGCAGCTCCTCCCCAGGGGTGAAAGGGAGGTCTCCCCACAGTTCTGCTGCTTGCTGGGCCCCTGCTTGGGAACAGTCACCTGACCCTGCAGTGGTTTGCGGTTTATGGCCACACCATGCTGAATGCCCACCCCTGGGCTCACTGATTGCAGCTGGCTCCCCTGCTCTGTTGCCTGGGAGCTCTTCCACACTCAGGCACCCCTGGTCTTCCTGTAACCCCAGAGATCCTGAGACCACACTGTCCCACCTAGGATTTGGCCCTGCTTCACCACCTGTGTACCTTTCAGGCAGGGACATCCCTCACTAGAGCATACCTCTAAAACTTCTGATTTTGTACTCCACTGCTATATTACTTTCCAGTAGCTGGCTTTTGGAGGATCCCTCCCCCTGTGGTTTAACTTCCAATATATCACCTTGGATTCACTTCACCATAGCTCTTACTTTACAGAAAGTGGTTGCTTTTCTATTTGTAGAATTTCAGTAATTCTTTTCTTAGATCTCAGGTTGAGTTCACAGGTGTTCAGAATGACTTGAGAGCTATCTAGCTGAATTCCTGGGACCAGACAAAACTAAGGTCTCCTACCCCTCTGCCATCTTGGAAAGTCAATTTAATTCTTTCTTATGGCTGTGTAATATTTCATTGTGTGTGTGTATCTTATCTTCTTTACCCATTCATCCATTGATGGATACCTGGGTTGCTTCCATAATTTGTAAATAATGCTGCAATAAACACAGGTATGCATATATCTTTTCAAATTAGTGTTTTCATATTCTTGAGGTAAATACCCAGTAGTGGAATTATTGGATCCTATGGTAATTCTATTTTTAATTTTTTGAGGAGTCCACATTGGAAAACTCTCTGATCTTTATACCTGAAGATTTGGCTGGCTAATGAGAAAATGCTTTTATAACTTAAATTGCTAAGATTTTGAAATCAAAGTTGAAATTCAAAACTATGAACCAGTCCACTGCTCTCTTGATTATAACTAACCTTATGGTTTTAATTACAATAAATTCTGTAAGTTTTTACATCACTGTCTTAGTTCTAACTCTTTCCCAGTCTACCACCAAGATTCAACAATTATTTCCAACAACCTACTGGACAGCATAGGTGTGCCCCTAACACCAAAACTTAACGTTTTCCTGCCCTTTAATGTGACTTTTTTACATGAGTGTTCTTTATATCAGTTACTGTTACCATAGTCTATCCATTTCCCTAGGGTAGAAGATGGATATTTGTCCATGACATTTCCTTCCTTGTCTTCCAACATCTCATCACTTATCAAATCCCTTTGGTCTTCGATTTAGGTTCACACTGTGACACCACAGTCGTCTTCTTGCAAATAGATTTTACTGTGTCATGCTGGGACTTAATCATTTGTACTTCCTGATGTCTATAGAGTAAAAAATAAACTCTTTAGCCTGGAGTAAGAGACATTTTTATGGTCTTGGCCAATGTGCCTCTTGGTTTTCGTTTCTATGTTACCAACTCAAAAGAACACCTGTGCTTTGATCACACTAAACTCATTAAGCTTACTCAAGTCCCTGTGTGCAAATGTGGTTTCTTTTTCCTGTAATGTTCTTCTCCATTTTTTTTTAAGATTTTATTTATTTATTTGACAGAGAGAGTGAGAGAGGGAACACAAGCACGGGGAGTAGGAGAGGGAGAAGCAGGCTTCCCGCAGAGTGGGGAGCCCGATGTGGGGCTCGATCCCAGGGCCCTGGGAGCATGACCTGAGCTGAAGGCAGACGCTTAACCAGCTGAGCCACCCAGGCTCCCGTTCTTCTCCATTTTTAAAAAATCTCTTGGATGCCCGTGAATAATCCTTTAATATCCAGGGTAAGCTTTTGCTGCCTTCCTCAGCTACACAGATATTGTTAGTGAAATGAGATGATATGTTAAATAGTCAGCAGAAACCTCAGCACCTAATAATCCCTGAATAAATGGGCATCACTTTTAATAACAGTAGTTTTTTTTTTTTCATCTTTGCTCCCATGGATTCTGTTTATACCTTTATCGTATCATTTACTTTGTGATGTAATGATACACTTAAACACATCCATCCACCTCCACTAGGCTTTATAAAGGCATGAGCTGCATCTTAGGCTTCTTTCTGTTCGGTTTATTTCCCCATAGCACAGTGACCCCTTCCTCTCTTCTGATTAAATAAATGAATATCAAATAAATTTCCAATGGAGGAAAATTCAGCATATTGGTATAAAATCTAATTACCAGTATTCTTCCCTTCAATTTACCTTTACAAAGATGGACTGAAACACCTGCTAAGAAAGCATACAATTGTTTAAACTTTCCTAAGTCAGTATTTTGAAATTCAGAAGCAAATAATATAATATCACAGTCTAAAGTTCACATCCAAATGGAGGAAAACAAAAATCTTTAGTTTTGGAAATATATCACTCTCTTTCTCTTTTTTCCCTTAATTCTTTATTCTCTTTTTATTGATTTGAATTGTTGCATTTCAATTGCAGTTTTTAAATAACATTTATTGAATTGTTAACATGTGCCAGGTACTAAACTAAGCACTTTACAAGTGTTATCCATTCAATCTTGACTGCAGTCCTATGACTTAAATCTCATAAGCTCCATTTTACAAAGGAGGGAATTGAACTTTAAAGAGGCTGTGTGAATTTCCCCAGTCCATACAACATCTGAGTGACAGGGAACTAAAAATAGTATCTATAGGATGCTGGGCACAAACTCTGAACCATTGTTCTATTCATTTCATTGTTTATAGAGTTAGGTCTATGATAGTAGTTATCAGTGGAGATGGGTGGTGATTTTGCCCTGCAGAAGGTATTTGGCAATGTCTGGACACAATTTTGGTTCATACAACTGAGAGTAGGGGTGCTGCTGACAGTGGGTAGAGGGCAGAGATCCTGGCCCACGATAGAGCCCAAGACAGCTCTCTAAAATAAAGTATTATCTGTTTCAAATCAGTAGTGATAAAGTTGAAAAACCCTGGTCTAAGGTAAAGGCAGAAAAATTTAAATTATGGAGACCCCCTCAGAAAATTCCCATATAGAGAAATGTGTGAGGAAGGGGTTGTACTAATCAAGCCTTGCAATATATGCTACTAAATTTTACTTAATATGTGGTAATATATGTTTATTTTTGTGGAAGACAAATGTTATCGTGGAACTATAATGCTGTTGTGCTTATTTCTCTTATAGAACTTAAAACAAGAGAACCTCTTCTTAAATTGTTCAGTGAAGAACAATTATAGTTGACATTTGTGTAAAGGTGATAGTTAAGAAGGAATACTTAGTTTTACATATGTACTTTAAGATATCAGATTTTCAGGGCTCATTAATTGTGGTCTTGGTTATTTTAGCAAATGGATATCAGTAAAAATTTTTTGAATTTGGTGTAGAATTTTTCTTAATCTGAGTTAATATTGAAATTGCACGTGGATCAGTAGTTGAACACATTTTTAGGTTTGATATTTTCATTTTGCTGAAGCAAAAGTGATTATGTGGCCTTTGCTCTGATCCCAAGATTTATGCATTAAAGGTCTTTAGATGGGTATATAGGTATGGAAACCCTTTTTACTGAAGTGGTTGGTAGAGTTTCAAGATGTAATTAGTAAAGTTCTTTGGGTTTTTGGATTCCATGAATTAAGGTTTTCTTAGCAAGAAGGATTCAACTTTAAAATGACTAGGCACCCACAAATTCACACTGGAACTCTCCACTGACAGAACATTTTGCCTTTTGCGCACTTGGTCACTGTTCTGTCTTTGCAATATTCTTCAAATCTTTGTAGCCAGGGTGTATGAAGCAGTGGCAAAGGGCCATGTGCTTTGAAGGCCCCACCCATGCTTTGTTTAATCCTCTTTTCTCAACATTTTGAAGTTCTTAATTTTTCTTTTTAAGATTTTATTTATTTATTTGAGAGAGAGAGAGCATGAGCAGGGGGAGAGGGAAAAGTGGAGGGGGAGAATCAGAGAGCAAGAGCAGGGGGGACGAGTAGGGGGAGAAGCAGCCTCCCTGCTGAGTAGGGGCTCGATCCGGGGACTCTGGATCATGACCTGAGCTGAAGGCAGACACTTAACCAACTGAGCCACCCAGGTGCCCCTTGAAATTCTTAACTTTTGAACCAAAGGCCGCCCACATTTTCATTTTGTCCTGGGTTCCCATATTTTATAGCTGGTTCTGTATAGCAAGTATATTTTGATTACATATTAAGTTGAACATGCAGAATATTGGGGGCAATATTCCCATACACTCCTAAAGGATCAATTAAAAGAGAAGTCATTCCAATCTGAATAAATGACATTTATTTTTTTTTTCCAGGAAAAAAAAAAAAAGAAGAGAAAGGTAGCCTAGAAAGGGCAGTGATTAGGAATATACCTGCCTGCAAAAAGTCATCAGTACACTCCATGTATGTTAAAATCTAAATTGATAAATCCGTTTTAGTACCCTTATTAAAATAAGAATTAAAAAAATTAAAAGCCTTTTGCAATTAAAAAAGAACATGATACAGTCCACTCAGGGAATATAAGAAATTATTTTATAAAGATGTTTTCTTCTTTTTTAAATTGTATCATATGATTGTATAAACTCTGTGTTTTGTTATATATAAATACAATTTGGGGAAAATAAGTTTATTACATCCTTGGCTTGTTCTTTCCAAAATTATAAATTTGGGAGTGAATATTTGTAAACACATAGAAATTTAACTGTGCAATATGAACATTGAGATTTGTTTTTTGGCAGAAGTTAGTCTCCATCCCATGTACTTGCTCTGGATAATTTGGAAAATATCCCCCTGAGAGAAAATTTGGTGCCTAGTTAGCTAGAAGGGGTGATCAATATCCTTATAGACTATGTGACAGAGAGGCTTCTTTGCAGAAGGGAAAAGCTGACATGGCATATACATCCCTCCCTTGTTTCAGGTAGACTGTACTGGACCTAGGTATAAATAGAGGCAACACTATTTTAGCTTCTGCCATTTAGAAACTGAGGATAGGCGTAATTTCAAATAATGCACATTTGCACATTTCTCAGAGCTTTGAAAGGTTTTGTCAGAAACTATTGCTGTTGCTCTTATTTATGGATTTATGTCTAGTGTATCAGTCTCCATTCTAGAAATTCCCAGCATAACAAATCAGTCTGCTGACCTCATCCCTTGCCATTTGTGAAAACGTGGGTGAACATAGTGGGTATTTGTTTTGTTTTCAATGAATAAACAAACAAAAAGCTGAATCAGACTTATAGATACAGAGAACAAACTGATGGTTGCCAGAGGGAAGAGGAGGTAGGGAGATGGACAAAATGGGTAAAAGGGAGTGGGAGATAGAGGCTTCCAGTTATGGATTGAATAAGTCATGGGAATAAAAGGCAGGGTGCAGGGAATATAGTCATTGGTATTATAATAACGTTGTATGGTGACAGATGGTAGCTACACTTGTGGTGAGCATAGCATAACATATAGAGTTATTGAATCACTGTTTTTTTTTTTTAAAGATTTTATTTTTATTTATTTATTTGAGAGAGAGAGAAACAGCATGAGAGGGGATAGGGTCAGAGGGAGAAGCAGGCTCCCTGCTGAGCCGGGAGCCCGATGTGGGACTCAATCCCAGGACTCCGGGATCATGGCCTGAGCCGAAGGCAGTCGCTTAACCAACTGAGCCACCCAGGCGCCCGTTATTGAATCACTGTTGTACACCTGACACCAATGTAACATTGTATGCCAACTGTACTCAAAAAAATAAATAAATAAAAGAATCCATCATGGGGAAACGACAGTCTCTTCAATAAATGTTGCTGGGAAGACTGCATATCCACATGTAAAAGAATGAAATTGGATCCTTATCTTATACCATAAACAAAAACTAACTTGAAATGGATTAGAGAGTTAAATATGAGACCTGAAACTATCAAACTCCTAGAGATGATTCTTTGGAGGGGATATGAAACTAAAAGCATAGGCAACGAAAGCAAAAATAAGCAAGTGGGATTACATCAAATTAAAAAGTTTCTGGAGTTATCTACTTCTAAATGATTTCTCTACTCACGTGAAGGGTGGCTAGGTTGGAGTGTCTGCCAGAGAATTTACAGATGACCTCTGCCAGTGGCTTCGGCTTCTCTCAGCCTGGCAGATGCCTTCCAAGAGGAAGCATCTAAGAGAGGCTGGTATAGTCACATAACCTTCCTGACCTCACCTGAAGAGTAGAGCATCACTTCTACTTCTACCTGCTGTACGGGTCACAGCAGTCACTGCTGAGCTTCAAGTGAGGATCCATAACTGCTTCTAATTTTATTGTTTTCATTCCCTCTCCCTGCCCCAAATACCATTTTAAACTATAAAATCTACACTGCAGTTGTCTCTACCGCACTCTCCTTGGAGTTCAGAGCTTTCCTAAGTGGTGTCCAGGTCACCATTACTTAGACCAGCACTGCAGCTTTGAATGCCTGAAACCCCAGCCAAAGGAGGGAGTACCTGTAAAGAGCATTGTGATGAAGAGCTCCACTCTTCAGTTTTCATGGGAGGCACGGAAAAGACTTTGCCGTCCCCTTTTAAAATGTCCACAAGTAAGAATTAACTCCTGCTATAGAGTTCAGGAAGAGGAGACTGAAGAAGGTTGAAAAATTTGCCCAAGTTCACAGAGCAAGTAAATGACAATACCAGAATCCAAATCCAAAATCCCGTGCCTCCTAAAGAGTAATGCCGTTTGAAAGAGGCTCAGTTTCTATTACTTTTCAAAACTGTGATCTTAATTGTACACATGTAATTGTGTGATTTTTTTAAATGTTCTGTCTCCCCCTTCAACACCTCGTGAGAAGTTGAGGAGTATGTTTATTTTCTTCCCTATGTTCCCAAAGCACATATTAAGAGCTCAATAAATATTTGTTGAATGAATGAAGGAATGGAAGTTCAATTTCATCAGGCTTAGATAAAGCTTAGCTTCTCTTTCCATACATCTGTATGGTCCTATATAGGACATGTGGTCATTATGTCCCTTGTAGGTAACTGGCAGTTGTTGGATTTCTCTCCCATTACACAGTGAATGATTTCAGTAGAATAACCTTGATTACACTGGGATGCTATATGTTGAGATTTGCCTGATTCCAGGAAACAGAATCTTCAGGCAAGTTTTTATAGTTAATGAACCAGTGCATTAGCTTGACAGAGGACTATGAAACAATTTTGTCACTTTTTTGTAGACTTAAAACTCATGCTTTTTGTGAGCTTATTTTTATAGAATATACAGTAAAATTTTTGTTTTTTATACATATACTCTAAAATCCATGGGAAATTCGCCTTGCAAACTGTCATATTAGAAAATTGTGAACATTTTGGTGTATAAATAACAATCTGTTAAATATTGGAAAATATATCAAGTAAGCTTAACCTGTGTGATTTTCAAGAATAATACTGGTTCCCAAAACATCTCTGACAAATCTTCATAAGCATATGCATTTTTTAATATCTCATATTTTTCATTGATGCAATTGTTGGTGTAGGTTATATGGAGCTTAAATTAGTCATCATCAATAATTTTTCATGTGATTTAAAAATATAGTTTTAAAGCTTATTATATATCCATGCTAAACATGCACACTTTCTCCTAACTTTCAGTTAAATTTTTAGACTTAATTTAAGGAAAAAAATGTTTCTGGTTTTATAATTAGCTAAAAAAATATTTTTTCTACTAATAGGTAACTTAATATGTTAAATAATCAGCACTCTGAAGGACAACGAAAATGGGAAATAAAACTGCATTTTTGTGACCCAAGGTAATTGATTAAAAAACCAATACTACTTCCTGATACCCAGAAATTCAAAATCTAACAGAACAGAAATGACAAATGAAACTCTGTAATATAAATAAAACTTTGTGAGTGTATAAATGAAATTGTGTGTGTATGTATGTGTGTGAATAAACTGAACTGGGTCTGTATTAATTTAATAGTGTGAGTGTTGTGTATATGCATCTGATTGACAAAAAGGTACAATGATGTATGCTGCAAATATATATAAACAGAGGCTGTCAGTTCTGAAAAAAATAAGTTAACCCTAATAATTAGAACCACAGGATGTCGAAGGCAGCACAGTCATGGTTTATCAGAAAAAGTGAAAAAAAAAAAAAGCTTGAAAATAGGAGTGTTTAAAACAATGAGAGAATTTGTAGAGTCTCTCACAAAGTCATTTCTGAAAGGATTTTCTTTTTTCCTATCTTCATCATAGGATTTAAAAATGCAATAATCTTTTACCCCTTTGATCATATATTATGAAAAGGAAAGCTACTGAAAGCTTTCTTTTTGTTTGAATGATTTAGTGTGCATGTCAGGCAATTGAGATACTAGCCTCAGGTTTTATATCCTGAAGTTAACTACCCTCTAGCGCATTTCAGTTAGTTTTATAACAAAGTCAGTTCTAGAGAGAAAGAAAATATATCTTTGGAGTTCATCAGTGTGGTTCAGAGTATGGTTTTTACTTATCAGTTGAGTTTCCGTTGGCAAATGTGTCTATGTGGTTTATTAGTTTTTATTTATTTTATTCTTTTAAAGACTCTAAATCCCCATTCACGTAAAAGCAGCACATGGTACTAAAATGTATAATAGAATTAGGCAAAGCTGTAAGCTCAAATTCATTTTCTTTTTTTAAAAAGATATTTATTTATTTATTTATTTGACAGAGAGATCGATAGCGAGAGAGGGAATACAAGCAGGGGGAGTGGGAGAGGGAGAAGCAGGCTTCCCGCCAAGCAGGGAGCCCAATGCGGGGCTCTATCCCAGGACCCTGGGACCATGACCTGAGCTGAAGGCAGACCCTTAACGACTGAGCCACCCAGTCACCCCTCTGTGTGGCTTTTTAATTAATGTTTTCTGGTAGTGAGGAAGGTGTTTATAACACACAAGGTAAACTATTTCAGCTATGGCAGGTAAAATGCCTAAGAATGGACAGAGGTCAGCAAAAAGGCACATTTAGTCCTATGTGAATATCAAGGACTGAAAAGGAATTTTGCTAATAGCCATGGAAAGGCATAGATCCGACTGAGAGATATTCAAGAGAAAGATGGAGAGTTAGATTTGAAAAGAAATATATTTCTTCTTGTGTGAGCCATTAGAATAATTGTCATCAAATGCTTGAATGAAACTTTACATTTAAAACATTTTCTCATTATCCATGGTTTTATGAATATGGTCCTGGTATCTATTATGCTATCAAAATCCCCTGGCCAAATGTTGTGTGTCAGAAAATAAAAGTAGTGGTAGGCTAGCTTCATGGCACTGTCACTATCCCTGAGCTTGGTTGGGACTGAGACTTCATAAGGAGCTCAGATTGAGCCAGGACACTTAAATCCAAACTACTTTGCAGATTTTCCTGGAAATAATTCAGAGTGATTATTACTTGATTAGAGTGGTTCTTCACGTCACCTTCAATCACAATTCCTTCCAATTTGTGGCAAATTCAGAAAGTTTGTCATCCTCCTGATAAGCCAGGTAGGATTAAATATTTTCCACATGGACTGAAAAAAAATTTAAAGAGAAAACGAACAATTTGCTAAAGCACTTTCTTCTCTGCAGTTTTCACTAAACCCTTGGTAGTTGCTGTGTAGCACATATCTATCTGTCATCTATAGTTGCAAGCTGTTGAAGCTAAAACAAATTTGCCATTTTAAAATTAAGATGCTTTCACCAGGTGGTTTTAAAATGCTGATTAATGAAAATAAAAGAGGAAGTGTAGTCTCAAATTTTTTGTTGTTGTTGCTTACCCTGTTTTTTGCAAAATCAAATAGCTGAGTCATATTCCACTGCTTCTAAATATTTAGTAATACACTGGTTTATATAGAATTTGCTGCAGTGAAGCCAACAGGATGCTTCCCTGGGAATGCAGAAATCACAATTCTACCAACCTCAGGACACATGTCATCCAGTAAGAATGTTGAGGCCAAAGTCGTGGTGAAAAAAATATCAAGATATAAATCCCATCTCTATTTACTGTGACACCTCTTTAATAAAAAAATATCAAAAATAACCTGAAAACAAAGTAAAAAAAAATAACAAACTTACTAAAATTAATCTATTTATTGTTTAGAATTTCTCCTCAAACTCTGGAACCTTAGTTTCCTTGAATGCAATATACAGTAAGTATTAGTTCAGGATGCCATAACAGAATACCATAGACTGAGTGGTTTAAACAACATATATTTATTTCTCCACATTCTGGAGGTTGGGAAGTTCAAGATTAAGGTGTGGCAGATCCAGTGTTTGCTACAGCCTGCTTCCTGGCTTGCACATGGTCAGCCTCTTCTTGTATCCTACAGGTGGAGAGCAGAGAGAGCAAACTCTTGTGTCTCTCAGAGTTCATTAATGGGAGCTCCACCCTCATGACCTAATTACTTTCCAAAGTCCTCACCTCCTAATACCATCACACTGGGGTTAGGATTTCCAAATAGCAATCTTAGGGGGGTCACAAACCTTTAGTCTGTAACACAGTATTTCTAGCTTGCCATTGAGTTAGGATTGAAAAACAGAGAACTTCTTCTATTCACTTGCAAGTCATTTCCTCAGCAATTTTAATGTAAGTGGAGACAACTTAAGAAGAATTAAGATAGGCCATTTTGGACCTGGGATATACCAAGGTCACAGTTCCTCAAGCATAACTTTTGGAAATCACAGCTGATATTGAGACCTTGGAAGATTTGACAGGCTTATATTTATTCATCTGGGCACATGCGAGGCCAAGTTGTACAGCAGATGCGCTAAAAAATTTATCCCCCCTAAAATTACCTAAAAAATAATAGCTGTACCTAGAATGTTTTTAGTCTTTGCTATTACTTTTAAATATGCCTGCAGGGCATGAAATACCTATATTTGGAGGATCCCATGAAATAGTAAATTCAGCATAGAGTTATAGACTGTGAAGTCATTTGTATTTAAGGGGTATTAAACACACTTTGAAACCTATCCTATTTCAAATTTATCAGTTGTACTTTGAGAGCTGATGTGCCTGAAAGGGACATTAAATATTAATCATTCTGAGCCTCTCATTTTAGATTTTATGATCCTAATTCAAAGTAGTTAAGGGTTTCACTTTGATTGGAGTATTTGTTAAAAGCAAAAGATAAAGAAAAAATCGAGTTCTTGGATTGATAAGAATATACCCCATATTTATTATACTTTTCTGCTTCTGCTATTTTCAACTTTTTTCATTTCCAGTTGTCTGGTATCACTTTACTTCAAAGCTAAGTAAGGAATATCTCTTGAAACTCTCCAGAGATTAACACAATTTCGAGTTAAATCACTTCACAAGTCTTAGGCAGTTAAAGCAACACATTGGGGCAAACCACAGGTATTGTAAACCCTAGAGCAAAAGTTTAATAATGGTTAATTTATTTCTTCCCTTAGGAAGGTTCTTGCTCAGAGTATTAACACATTTTGGAACTGTAGATTTTGTAGAAGTTTGTTGGCTTCATGGCAAAATAAAAAAAAAATATATCTAGAGATTTTTCAATAACTTTCTTTGTTCTGGTGAGGAGTGTTAAGTCAT
This sequence comes from Mirounga angustirostris, assembly GCF_029215605.1. NCBI lineage: Eukaryota > Metazoa > Chordata > Mammalia > Carnivora > Phocidae > Mirounga > Mirounga angustirostris. The sequence continues at coordinate 135,612,313 of NW_026991709.1, read as the reverse complement.
TGAAGAGGTTTACTCAATGAAAGATTGGCTGTTGTCATGAACTGTAAATTTCTTGTCATTATTATCAGAAATATTTAATGGTTATATTTCAGAGATGCTCTTACCCATCTTCTGAGCTTAAGTTTCATACTTTCAAGTGTCGATTGAATGCCTCATTTGATGGAGGGCTGAGCTCCAAGGTCAAAGTTCTGAACATCTCCCCTGAAACCCAAAACCAGTTCTTCACCCACTTGTGCATTCCTGGTAACAGTGTCATTGTTTTGCTAGGCTTAAAATTTGCCAGCTGCTTTGCCCTCTTCTGTTTCAAACAATCCAGTTAGCCACATTGGTTAGCTTGTTTTTGCCTTTCATGTATTCTGAAACCTTTTGATTTTCATTTCCATTTCCCCAAACTGACTGGAGCAATGATATATGGCATTTCTCCTGTCATAGCAGTAGACTAATTTCTCTTCCTGTTCTCTAACTCAATTTGCCTTTCAATACACACTTTTTAGCATCTTATTCTGCTCAGAAGTCTTCACTGGTTCCCTATTGCTACATAACTATATATTTTTAGCTTGAAAGTCAGGAATAGATTGCTTTTTTTAATCCTAATATCAAACCCTTCACATCTAACCCTTGACAACTCCCTGTTCCTCTTTTCAAACTATTTGGCCTCAATAATTAAGATCATGCCAATTTACTGATCTATAGCATGGCCACAAGGTCTATATACATAGGCAATGTTTGACGTATCTGACCACGTTAAGTGACCACTAAATGCCTCTGTGTGTGTGTGTGTGTGTGTGTGTGTGTGTGTGTGATGGTCTAGGGAAGGGAAGCCTGCTTTGAGTGATTTGAAAGGTTGTCAGACCACCTAGTATTTCCAGTAATGAGGGACTCTTTGGATGATAATTTCCAGAGATGGATTGGATGATGTGGCCAAGTGGAATGGGATGTTGGCTTATCTGATTTGAAGGAAGCTTCTTGATTTATTCCACACAGTAATGTTACAGGCCCACATTTATTTAGTGAGGAGATACAAATTACAGATACACATGCAAGGATTGATGGAAATACACAACCTCACCGCAGTTTTCTGGGACACAGCAGGAGACTATGCACATTGCTAATGAGGGACAATGTATTAAACATAGTATGTAATGTCACTGAATTTATTATGTAATTTCATGTAATATAGCTAAATAATTTTAATATATATTTTCCTGGTTTCCCAGACATTTTGCCTACCCTGTAGAATGTTCTTTCTCTGACACAATTATAACATTTCTTTAATTTTTTTTCTCTGTCTCCAAGTTGGTTTCTTTCATAAAATCTTTCCAGGTAACTCAGCTTGGAATAATTTGCTGAACTTCCACAGAATTTATTGTTTTGTCTGTGGTGAGATATTTGCAAGTATTACTTAGCAAAAGTGGTGTTCTTCTTATCACTTTTAATTCATTTCTTCACTTTTACCCCCCAAACATCCCATTCTTCCATACCTTGCTTTGAGAATTAGACATAAGTGTTCAAGTACTTTTCCAGATGTTAGTCATTGTAGAACCACAGAATTTAAATCATGTAAGTATATCCTTAGCATATAAGTATAAATACTGATGGCTTGGGTTAAAAAAGAAATGTGTATACATTTGAAACATGAGTTCTCCTTTTTCTTGGACTGGTTGATATTCTGTGGCCTGGAGAAGGGAAAGAGAGAGATGATGTGGACAAGAGAGCAATTAGAAGCCTCCCTGAAGTTTTACCTCACTATCATCCGAAGTGGGCTCTCCTTTTTAAGCAGCTGGCTTATTACCTAGTGACCACTGGGAGGCATGAGGCCAATTTGTACCTTGAGATTTTTCTTAACAGGTTGTTTTTGAGCAAAATCTTTGTTCCAGTGGCCAAGAATCTAGTATGATGCTTCTCAAATCATCTGTAGTGAAAGACCAGATTGTGTGTGTGTGTGTGTGTGTGTATTTAAAGTTTTCATTTCTAATCAACTGCAGACTGATATTTTATAAAACAATAAAAATGAATTACTAGAAAATGGGATTAAAAAAGATATTCAAAAAATCAAGTCCAAATATCTTGTAAGAATCAACAGCTGTAACATTTTCATTCAAATTACTATGGAAGTTTTTTTAAATATTAGAATGTCTAGGTTTATTTCACTGGAGCTAGTAACAAACACTGTCCAGACCAGCACTCATCTGTGGACCATACTTGGAGTAACAATGTTCTAGTTAGTCTCTGCAGTTAAGTGTGGAGCTGGAGCAACCAGAGGTAGTAGGGAACTGAGAAAACCACCACTCAGCACACTTGAATAACTATACATCTGGGAGAGGCTGGGCAGGCTGGCTAATTGAAGCAACCTGGTATCTCTCCCTGCCCTGAAATAGTGGTCTAGCAAATGCTTTACTCCCCCATCCTCTTCTCTCCTCCCATCTCTTCATGGGAGGTCCATCCTATTGTGGTCTTAAAAATTGTTTTAAAAAATGGGGCACCTGGGTGGGTCAGTCAGTTGAACGTCTAACTCTTGGTTTCAGCTCAGGTCATAATCTCAGGGTTGTGAGGTGGAGTCCTGTATTGGGCTCTGCACTGGGCATGGAGCCTGCTTATGATTCTCTCTCTTCCTTTTTCTCCACCCCTTTCCCCCCTGCTGCTCATGCACACTCTCTCTTTCTAAAAACAAAAGAAAACAAAAGAATTATTTTAAAAATATATTAATATTAGGGGGGTGGGAGGATGGGTTAGCCTGGTGATGGGTATTGAGGAGGGCATGTTCTGCATGGAGCACTGGGTGTTATGCACAAACAATGAATCATGGAACACTACATCTAAAACTAATGATGTAATATATGGGGATTAACATAACAATAAAAAATTAAAAAAATATATATTAATATTTATTCTTCTAAGTTTGCACTTTATTTTCCCCAAAAGATCTTGATTCTTGGGGTTAGATGGTAAATTTTATTTTTCTTTGCATTTCCCACATTTTCTAGTTCAATGCCTTACATAATTGCCTGTAATAATTTTTTGTTCTGATTAAGCAAAAATGCCAATCCATTCCAAAGAAAACATAGCAAAACTTGCATTGTTTAAGTAAGTTATAATAGTTCTTAACTTAAAGGTTATTTTTGGTATTCTGGATTGTCTCATGCATATTTGGGTCGAATTATTTATTTAGGTTAATAGAGAGATAAGAGGTCAAAAGGAACCTTGACATTTCTAAATGTTAAGTTTGTTTCCTCATCTACAAAGTAGACCTAAGAGCAGCTTTCCTTCTAGGTTATTTTGAAGGTTAAATACTACTTACAAAGCACCTAAAATATGCTTTGTACGCCAACAGTTACACAAAGTATTACTTGTCCACCTGTTAGTAGTGATAATTTTAATGCTTTGCTCTTGTTGCAACCAGTATGTAATACAGGATTGCTGGAAAAATGGCTTTTTTCCCTTTACATATTGATTGCATGCACACAAACATAGCTATTTAATGGAAGAAAATAGTTTTTAAAATCTTAATTCTAGCTTTAAGGAGAGACACAACTAGTTAATGAAAATGATACTATACATTTCTTCCCAAGTTTATGATACTTTACCTACATTTATATGCCCCAAAGAATCTTGTATCCCTGAGGAAACCATCTTAAAGAGAAACAAATACTGATTTTGCCTCAAGGGACATAAGGAATATGGACCGACATCTTCCCTGGAGGATCATGAACAAATTGCTAATGTTGACTTGCATCATTAACTTAGCCAAGATCTCAACATCTTAAAGTATATTTCTCATTACTTACTTGTTTCTAGTAAACAGCTGAACTTGAATTATCTCTTTAACCATCTCATAAATTCACAATTCTAATTCAAAGCTATAGTAGTGAGAGGGGAAAGGAGTGTTTGTGTTCATTTTTTAGCTTTGACTTTGCTCTTAGGAGCAATTAGACAAAACACAAAATCTAGAAAGTAACCTTCTATTGTGTCATTGCCCTTTGTTTTTAAAGTTCTTTGTGTTTCACTAGTACTCTTGAGTTTGCTAATTTATAGGTGTTGTTTTAAAGGCTGTTATGGATTTGCAAATAGAGTTTTTTAAACAACATATAACCATATACACATGTAGGTGTGGTCTGGGGTATTTTTCACTCATTTGCTTAGTCCCAGTGTAAATTTTCTCTTGTGCATATTCTAATTAGACTCAGTGTTCTAAATACTGATAGTCCTTTTTTCCCCCAAACCTGTTGTTGGCTTTACTACCACAAATTGATTTCTTTAGACTTTATAACTCTATCACTTCTTTTCTGTTTTTGGACATAATGCAAAACCTTTAATTTCCAAAGATTTTCTTTTGCTGCCAGTTGTTTCTTCTTTTACTAATTAACCATTATTTATTCTTTTGGATGAAGAAGCAACTCATTTTTATTTTCTAAACTAAGGAGAGGCATGTTTCTCCCTCAATGGAGGAACTAGACCATTACTTAGGCCACTTGACTACTCAACATTACTGATTACTTGCCCTGGTCTGCATGAGAAATCACCTTATGAACTGTATTTTAAAATATATTTACACATTGTACAACTAAACTTTATATCAACAACATGAAATGATTTCCTGACACTGTTGTTAGCCGACTATGTTTCTAGTATAAATCCTGGATTCATTTCTTTAAAAAAAAATTTGAAATAATTTTAGTTTTTAGAAGAGTTATATGGTAGCAACAGAAAGTTCCTATGTACCTTCACCCAACTTACTGTATGTGAACATCTTATACAACCATGGTACATTTTCAAAACTAAGATATTAAAATTGGTATAGTTCTATTAACTATATTATAGACTTTATTCAGATTTTATTAATTTTTTCCAGTAATGTCCTATTTATGTTCCAGGATCTAGTACCAGATACTATGTTATATTTTGTTGTGATATCTCTGTAATATCTTCCAATCTGCAGCAGTTCCTCTTTCCTTGTTTTTCATGACCTTGGTATTCAGCCCTAAACTACATTAAAAGTAGTGTCAGAATTACCAACCCATACAGTGTTTATATATAACTCATTTTATGTTTAGTTTTAGAGTATTCAGTCAAAGCATCATTTCCCAGAATTACTTAGAGCTGCTCCTTTTCCTCTACCCTCTTCAGTGAGGTTAGATTCAACATTTGTAATACAGTTAGATTCATTTGTAACAATCTGCATCCTATCCTCCAGTCCCCTGCCATCTATTGATCAGAAATCGACTCATAAATACAGACAATAAACTGGTAGTTGCCAGAAGGGAAGGGGGAATGGGAGAAATAGGTGAAAAGCCTTAGAAGGTATAACCTTTCCAGTTATAATATAGGTAAGTCATGGTGATGAAAAGTACAGCATAGGGAATATAGTCAATAATATTGTAATAACTTTGTATGGTGACAGATGGTAACTGCACTTATGGTGAGCATTAGGTAATGTATAACATTGTTAAATCACTATGTTGTATACCTGAAATGAATATAACATTGTATGTCAACTATACTTAGTAAAAAGAAATGCATATGTTCATTCTTTGTAGTGTATAATTCTGTGGGGTTTGACAAATATGTAATCATGTATCTACCACCACAACAGCTTCTAGAACACTTCCATCATCCTGACAATTCCTTTGTGTGGCCATTTTGTTGTCAACAACACTCTACCAATTGTGGGCAACTACTGATGTGTTTTCACTATAATTTTGCCTTTTTAAAAATGCCATATAAATGGCACCCTTTTGGGTTGGGCTTCTTTCAGTTACTAAAATTCATTTAAGATTCATTCATGTTGTTACATAAATAAATAGGAGTAGGATTGCTAGGTCATATGGTAAATGTATGTCTATCTTTGCTTTTGAAAGTTGGTTGTACATTCTGTATTCTTATCAGTAATGAATGAGAGGTCCTGTTGTTCTGGCATGTCACCAGCGTTTCATAATGTCAGTTTTTGCTTGTTTGTTTTTAACCATTCTAAAAGGTGTGCAGTTGTATCTCATTGTGGTTTTAATTTGCATTTTCCTAATAACTGATGATAATGAGCAACTTTTCATATGCTTATTTGTCATTAATTTATCATCTTTGGTGAAGTGTCTGTTCAGATCATTTGCATATTTTCTTTAATTGGAGTTGTCTGTTTTCTTATTGTTGAGTTTTAAGTATTCATTATATATTCTGGATACAAGTCCTTTACCTGCATATAATTTGCAAATATTTTCTTGTGGTTTATAGCTTGTTTTTTCCCTTCTTTTAATAGTGTCTTTCATAGAGCTGTTACAAAAAGTGCTTAATATTGACAAAGTCCAGTTCATTAATTTTTCTTCTCACGGAGCATGCATTTAATGTCTTAATGTAAACACCCGTGGTCACAATGATGTTCTCTTTCCTTCTCACAGTTTTATATTTTTACATATCACACTTAAGTCTATGATTAATTTTCAGTTAGTTTTGTATAAAATGCAAAGAATGTATTAGTGTTCATTTTCTTACCTGTGGATGTTCAGTTGTTCCATAACCATTATTGAAAAGATTATTTTTCCTCCAGGGAATTCCTAGCAGTATTTGATAACTGAGAAAGTCTCTTAACTACAGAGTAAATTGTTATGGTTTCCATCCTAAATTTAAACTTCTCCTTTAGTGTAGTCTACACAGAATATTCCACTTCTCAGGATATGCATATTTAGAACATTTGTCCCTCTTGTTTAAATAGGTTCTTTTATATAAATATCACTGTGATAAAATACAAAAATAAGTAGTATATTCAGAATATGTAAGAGTTATCAATGCAGGAGTACATTGTGCTTGGGATTGCAAATTATGGACATTGCTTGTAGAACATGTATTAACCACTATGTAGCTTTTTTCTGGGGGAAAAAAAGTGTTCTTAAGTATTTTTAATTTCAGCCTCAACCAAATTAAAACAATATGAAAGCATTCTTCCCTTCCTTTCTAGGAAAAAAAATGGATGTGGGAGGTAGCATCATTTCCCAAGCCAAGAAGCTAGGTGAATTTGTTAAAGGCCAAAGAACCGTCAACTTAGAAATAATAAACTCAAAACCTGAAGCAAATGTCAAAATAGCAAAACTCAAATGTCTATAAGTGTCTAATTAGAACACACAAAATAACTCTTGTCCATGATTGGGAAACAGTCTGGGATGGACCAGTACCTAATCATCCAGACAATAGAGAAATCCAGGTAAAGGTGAATAGAAAGCCGGCAAACATAGAATAGGCCAAGATCAAAGCCAAGAGTGAGTTGACAAGGGGATAAGATATGAGAAATAAGGCTAGTGCCCTCTAGAAGTCAGTGTCATTTACGAAGACCAAAGCCTTGCCAAACTCCCTAGGATACTGAGCTTTCCTTCACTTTTTGTGTTGTGTGTGATTTCCTAGGAACATTATTTGGCACTTATTTTGGGGAAAGGGGGAAAACTCTCAGAGCATTTAAGGAGAGTTGAGTTTCTTAGAATACAACATATACTGAATATCTGATTCTTATGAGTGCCTCATCGGGTACTCAAGACTCAAAATGCATAAATTTACTTAATTGAGCAGACACTCACAGATGGCCTAAAGTATGTATGGGGTTGTGGAAGGTATTTATATAGTCTAATAGAAACAATGGGTGTAGATACAAACTAATTATATTTCACTTTGATATGCAACAATAGAAGCATGCACTTTATATGGAGGTACTACAGACAAAGAAATGATTAGATCTGTGGAGGTAAAGTTAGGGGAGAATTAGTCAAGGAAGGCTTCTGGGAGGAGATGGCATGTGTGCTGGTTGTTGATAGAATCCTTGCCTTACAGGTTCATAGTCTGGAGACAGATAATCTAGTATTTATTGTTTAAGTGTAGTGCAGTAAGGATCCTCAGAAACTAAAAAAAAAAAAAAAAAAAAAAAAATCAGAAGGATAAGGAAGGGAAGGAAGAAGGGAGAAAAGGAGGGAGGGTTGAAGAGAGGAAAGAAAACAAGAGAGTGACTGAAAGTAAATATATCACAATTTGAAAATTATTACTCTGGCTTACTGGATTGTAAAATATTTTAAATATCTACACTTTGCTATTTTTCTGCTAATGTGTGTATCAGTTTTTGAATTGGGAAAATATTAAGAGTCATTTCTTCAAAGTTTTGCCAAAACTTTTGCCTTTAAGATAGCAGAGTAAAAAAGAACTCTTATTTTTAGGATGGGGATCATGGAGAATTTCTGGATGCTAATAGCAGAAAGGCAATTGGCATTGTAATATTTTCTTTAAAAAATCGTAGACCCACATGCATGAACTCCACTGTTATACCAAATCTCAAACTCATTTTCATGATGAGGGAGATCACAGAAAAAAATTTAATCTATTGAAATGCTTACTAGGTGAGAGTGTAATTTTAGAGTTAAAAAATGGTGAAATCTGACTTAAATGGCTACTTAAAAAATCTCTCTAAAGTACTAGGGTTAACTGAGGAAATTAAAAGTCAGTAAATGTTTCAGCTTTGGAGCTTGGGAAGCCTGAAACTGGACAATTTAGGTGGCATTATGAAAATTACTGGCACATTATGAAAATCAGGAAGTTTGCCAAACCCTGAACACTGTGTACTTTGCACCAGACATCATTGCTTATGCTCAGTGTTTTTGTTTTTTTCTTGTATCAGTTTTCTTACTGGTGTATATGTTTATACACACACACATACACATACTGTCTACAATTTTGATGAGAATAAAATTAGCAAAAAAAAACCCTTGGATTATTCTTAAAATAGCCTAGCCATGTGTGAATGTAGAAGGAAAAAATGCAGAGTGAGGGGATTGATTTTTACTCTTTTGACTATTTTCTCTTTTTGATAAAGTCTTTTTTTCTTTACTATAAGTAAATATTAATGATTTGTTGCTTTATTATATTTTTTCCTCCAAATGTATGGAAAGAAGTGCTAGTAGCTTTTTTAAACTCAGACAAAAGAGAAGTCTTGTGAAATGTATGTAAAATTGAATATAGTAAACCATGAAGCTTTGGTCAGAAAAGATAATTACAACAGGAAAGTAAAATTATTCAAATAGTATAACTAAATATACTTCTTTTTTCATGTTATTTATTTATTTGTTCTTAAATTGAAGTATAATTGACATTTAATATCCTGTTGGTTTCAGGCGTATATCATAGTGATTCAATATTTTTATACCTTACAAGATGATCCTGATGATACATCTAGTTACCATCTGTCACCACAAAGTTATCACAGTATTATTGACTATATTCCCCATACATGCTGTATATTACATCCCTGTGACTTACGAATTTTAAAACTAGAAGTTCAGGGCGCCTGGGTGGCTCAGTTGGTTAAGCGACTGCCTTTGGCTCAGGTCATGATCCCGGAGTCCCAGGATCGAGTCCCGCATCGGGCTCCCTGCTCGGCAGGGAGTCTGCTTCTCCCTCTGACCCTCCTCCCTCTCATTCTCTCTGTCTCAAATAAATAAATAAAATCTTTAAAAAATAAAATAAAATAAAATAAAATAAAACTAGAAGTTCATTTCACTTAATCCCCTAGATGTATTTCACCCACCTCCCTAAATCTTCTTTCCTCTGGTAGCCAACGTTTTGTTTCCTGTATCTATGTCTGTTTCTCTTTTGTTCCATTTGTTCATTTATTTAAGTTTGTTTGTTTGTTTGTTTGTTTGTTTATTTGACAGAGAGAGACACAGCGAGAGAGGAAACACAAGCAGGGAGAGTGGGAGGGGGAGAAGCAGACTTCCCATGGAGCAGGGAGCCCAACGCGGGGCTCAATCCCAGGGCCCTGGGATCATGACCTGAGCCGAAGGCAGACGCTAAATGACTGAGCCACCCAGGCACCCTGTTCATTTTCTTTTTAATGCAATGCACTTTTTCCATTTTTTTTTTTTAAATTGAACTATAGTTTTTCCAGAGTGGCTGTATCAGCTTGCATTCCCACCAACAATATAAGAGGGTTTCCCTTTCTCCACATCCTCGTCAACATTTGTTGTTCCCTGTCTTGTTAATTTTAGTCATTCTTATTGGTGTAAGGTGGTATTTCATTGTGGTTTTGATTTGTATTTCTCTGTTGGCTAGTGATGTGGAGAACTTTTTCACGTGTCTGTTAGCCATTTGTATTCTTTGGAGAAGTGTCTGTTCATTTCTTCTGCCCATTTCTTAATTGGGTTATTTGTTCTTTGGGTGTTGAGTTTGAGAAGTTCTTTATAGATCCCGGATACCAGCCATTTATCTGATACGTCATTTGCAAATACCTTCTCCCATTCTATGGGTTGCCGCTTTGTTTTTTTGACTGTTTCCTTTGCTCTGCATAAGTTTTTATCTTGATAAGTCCCAACAGTTCATTTTTCCTTTTGTTTCCCCTGCCTGTGGTGACATAGTAAGTAGTTGCTGTGGCTGATGTCGAAGAGGTTACTGCCTATGTTCTCCTCTAGGATTTTGATGGATTCCTGTTTCACATTTAAGTCTTTCATCCATTTTGAGTTTATCTTTGTGTATGGTGTGAAAGAATGGTCCAGTTTCATTCTTCTGCATGTGGGTGTTCAATTTTCCCAGCACCATTTATTGAAGAGACTGTCTTTTTTCCACTGGACATTCTTTCCTGCTTTGTCAAATATTAGTTGATCATAGAGTCGAAGGTACATTTCTGGGTTCTCTACTCTGTTCCATTGGTCTATGTGTCTGTTTTTGTGCCGATACCATGCTGTCTTAATGATCACAGCTTTGTAATATAGCTTGAAGTCAAGCATTGTGATGCCACCAGTTTTGGTTTTCTTTTTCAACATTCCCCTGGTGATTGGGATCTTTTCTGGTTCCGACTAATTTTAGGATTGTTTGTTCCAGCTCTGTGAAAAACGTTAATGGTATTTTGATAGGGAATGCATTGAATATGTAGATTGCTCTGGGCAGCATAGACATTTTAACAATTATGGAGGTTCCTCAGGATCCTCAAGATGTTAAAAATAGAGCTACCCCACAATCCAACAATTGCACTACTAGGTATTTATCCCAAAGAGAGATGTAGTGAAAAGAAGGGGCACATGCACCCGCATGTTCATAGCAGCGGTGTCTACAATAGCCAAACTGTGGAAGGAGCCAAGATGTCCTTCAACAGATGAATAGATAAAGAAGATGTGGTTCGTATATATAATGGACTATTACTCAGCCATCAGAAGGGATGAATACCTATCAGTTGTATCAACATGGATGGAACTGGAGAGTATTAGGCTAAGTGAAATAAGTAGAGAAAGACAATTATCATATGATTTCATTCATGTGTGGAATGTAAGGAATAGTGCAGAGGACCATAGGGGAAGGGAAGGAAAACTGAATGGGATGAAATTAGAGAGGGAGACAAACCATGAGAGACTCTGGACTCTGGGAAACAAACTGAGGGTTACAGAAAGGAGGGGGGTGAGGAGCAGGGGTAACTGAGTGATGGGTATTAAGGAGGGCATGTGATGTGATGAGCACTGGGTGTTATATGTAACTAATGAACTATTGAACACTACATCAAAAACTAATGATGTACTATATGTTGGCTAATTGAACATAAAAAAAGATCAACCATTAAAAAAATAAAAATAAAATAATAAATAAATTGAAGCATACTTGACAAACAATATTATATTAGTTTCAGGTGTACAGCATAGCAACAAATCTATGTGTTATACTGTGCTCACTACAAGTGTCATCATACAACAGTATTACAGTCCATTGACTATACTCCATGTGCTGTATCTTCATCTTTAGGACTTACTTATTCTATAACTGGAAGCCTGTACCTCCAACTTTCCTTCACCCATTTTGCCCATCCCGGCCACCCAACCCACAACCATAAATTCTCTGAATATATGAGTCTGTTTTTGCTTCGTTTCTTTTATTTTTTAGATTCCACATATAAGTGAAATCATGTGGTATTTATCTTTATCTGATTTATTTCACTTAACATAATACCCTCTGGGTTCATCCATGCTGTTGCAAATGTCATATATACCTCTTAAATGTCTTAAAGATGCTGGAAGTAACTAGTTATGAGCTATTGCCATCTTTAAGGGTCCAAGTGGTTTATTATTTGAGGTTAAATGCCCTCAATAAAATATAGATTTGTAATGTTGTGAAAACCTAGATAATATTACTTATATATCATTTTAAAAAATTGAGAAATATGTAAATATATTGAGAAGAATGTAAAATTTTGCTGTTATTCTAATACCATTTTTTTCTTTTTTTTATTATGTTATGTTAGTCACCATGCTGTACATCATTAGATTTTGATGTAGTATTCCGTGATTCATTGTTTGTGTATAACACCCAGTGCTCCATGCAATATGTGCCCTCCTTAATACCCATCACTGGACTAATCCATCCCCCCATGCCCATCCCCTCTAAAACCCTCAGTTTGTTTCTCAGAGTCCATAGTCTCTCATGGTTCGTCTCCCCCTCCGATTTCCCCCCTTCATTTTTCTCTTCCTCCTCCTAATGTCCTTCATGCTATTCATTATGTTCCACAAATAAGTGAAACCATATGAAAATTGACTTTCTCTGCTTGACTAATTTCACTTAGCATAATCTCCTCTAGTCCATCCATGTTGATGGAAAAGTTGGGTATTTATCCTTTCTGATGGCTGAATAATATTCCATTGTATATATGGACCACATATTCTTTATCCATTCATCTGTTGAATGGCATCTTGGCTCTTTCCACAGTTTGGCTATTGTGGACATTGCTGCTATGAACATTGGGGTGCACATGGCCCTTCTTTTCACTACATCTGTGTCTTTGGGGTAAATACCCAGGAGTGCAATTGCTGGGTCATAGGGTAGCTCTGGTTTTAATTTTTTGAGGAACCTCCATGCTGTTTTCCAAAGTGGCTGTACCAACTTGCATTCCCACAAACAATGCAAGAGGATTCCCTTTTCTCCACATCCTTGCCAACACTTGTTGTTTCCTGTCTTGTTAATTTTTGCCATTCTAACTGGTGTAAGGTGGTATCTCAATGTGGTTTTGATTTGAACTTCCTGATGGCTCATGATGATGAACAGTTTTTCATGTGTCTGTTAGTCATTTGTATGTCTTCTTTGGAGAAGTGTGTTTGTGTCTTCTGCCTATTTTTTGACTTGATTATTTGTTTATTGGGAGTTGAGTTTGAGAAGTTCTTTCTAGATATTGGATATTAGCCCTTTGTCTGTAGTGTCATTTGTAAATATCTTCTCCCATTCTGTGGATTGCCTCTTTGTTTTGTTGACTGTTTCCTTTGCTGTGCAGAAGCTTTTTATCTTGATGAAGTCCCAAAAGTTCATTTTTGCTTTTGTTTCCCTTGCCTTTGGAGACCTGTCTTAAAAGAAGTTGCTGTGGCTGATGTCAAAAATGTTACTGCCTATGTTCTCCTCTAGGATTTTGATGGATTCCTGTCTCACATTGAGGTCTTGAGTTTATCTTTGTGTATGGTGTAAGAGAATGGTCGAGTTTTATTCTTCTGCATGTGGTTGTCCAACTTTCCCAACACCATTTATTGAAGAGAATGTCTTTTTTCCATTGCATATTTTTCCTGCTTTGTCAAAGATTATTTGACCATAGAGTTGGGGTCCATATCTGGGCTCTCTATTCTGTTCCACAGTCTATGTGTCTGTTTTTGTGCTGGTACCACGCTGTCTTGGTGATCACAGCTTTGTAATATAGTTTGAAATCAGGCAACGGGATGCCCCAGCTTTGTTTTTCTTTTTCAACATTTCCTTGGCGATTCGGGGTCTTTTCTGATTCCATACAAATTTTAGGATTGTTGGTTCCAGCACTTTGAAAAATGCCATTGGTATTTTGATTGGGATGGTGTTGAAAGTATAGTTTACTTTGGGCAGCATAGACATTTTAACAATGCTTATTCTTCCGATCCACTAGCAGAGAATGTTTTTCCATCTTTTTGTGTCTTCTTCAATTTCTTTCATGGGTGTTCTGTGGTTACTAGAGTATAGATCCTTTACCTCTTTGGTTAGGTTTATTCCGAGGTATCTTATGGTTTTTGGTGCTATTGTAAATGGAATTGATTCTCTAATTTCTCTTTCTACAGTTACATTGTTAGTGTATAAGAAAGCAACTGATTTCTGTGCATTGATTTTGTATCCTGCCACATTACTGAATTACTGTATGAGTTCTAGTAATTTGGGGGTGGAGTATTTTAGATTTTCCACATAAAGTGTCATGTCATCTGTAAAGAGAGAGAGTTTGACTTCTTCTTTGCCAATTTGAATACCTTTTATTTCTTTTTGTTGTCTGATTGCTGTTGCTAGGACTTCTAGTGGTGGTGAGAGTGAGCAACCTTGATGTGTTCCTGATCTTAAGGGAAAGGCTCTCAGCTTTTCCCCATTGAGGATGATATTTGCTGTGGGTTTTTCATCGATGGATTTTATGAAATTGAGGAATATTCCTTCTATCCCTATACTCAGAAGAGTTTTAATCAGGAATGGATGCTGTATTTTGTCAAATGCTTTTTCTGCATCAATTGAGAGGACCATATGGTTCTTCTCTTTCCTCTTATTAATGTGTTCTGTCACACTGATTGATTTGTGAATGTTGAACCACCCTTGCATCCCGGGGATAAATCCCACTTGGTCGTGGTGGATGATCCTTTTAATGTACTGTTGGATCCTATTAGCTAGGATTTTGTTGAGAATTTTGGCACTCATATTCATCAGGGATATTGGTCTGAAATTCTCCTTTTTGATGGGGTCTTCATCTGGTTTGAGGACCAAGGTAATGCTGGCCTCATAGAATGAGTCTGGAAGCTTTCCTTCTGTTTCTCTTTTTTGAAACAGCTTCAGTAGAATAGGTATTATTTCTTCTTTGAATGTTTGGTAGAAATCCCCAGGGAATCCATCAGGCCCTGGACTCTTGTTTTTTGGGGAGGTTTTTGATCACTGCTTCAATCTCTTTACTGGTTATTGGTCTATTCAGGTTGTCAATTTCTTCCTGTTTCAGTCTTGGTAGTTTATAGGTTTCTGGAAAGGCATCCATTTCTTCCAGGTTGCTTAATTTATTGGCATATAGTTGCTGATAATAATTTCTAATAATTGTTTTTATTTCCTTGGTGTTAGTCATGATCTCTCCCCTTTCATTCATAATTTCATTAATTTGGATCCTTTGTTTTTTCTTTTGGATAAGTCTGGCCAGTGGTTTATTGATCTTATTAATTCTTTCAAAGAACCAGCTTCTAGTTTCGTTGATGTGCTCTACTGTATTTCTGGTTTCTAATTCATTGATCTCTGCTCTAATCTTAATTATTTCTCTTCTAATGCATGACTTAGGCATCATTTGTTGTTTTTTCTCCAGTTCCTTAAGGTGTAAAGTTAATTGGTGAATTTGGGATTTTTCTATTTTTTTGAGTGAGGCTTGGATGGCTATGTATTTCCCCCTGAGGGCCGCCTTTGCAGTATCCCATAGGTTTTGAACTGATGTGTTTTCATTCTCATTGGTTTCCATGAATTGTTTAAGTTCTTCTTTGATTTCCTGGTTGACCCAAACATTCTTGAGCAGAGTGGTCTTTAGCTTCCAAGTGTTTGAATTTCTTCCAAAATTTTCTTGTGATTGAGTTCCAGTTTTAAAGCATTATGGTCTGAGAATATGCTCGAAATAATCTCAGTCTTTTGGTATTGGTTGAGACCAGATTTGCGATCCAGTATGTGGTGAATTCTGGTGAAAGTTCCATGTGCATTTGAGAAGAATGAATTTTTTTTTTAGGGTGGAATGTTCTCTATGAGGTCCATCTGGTCTGGTGTGTCATTCAAATCTCTTGTTTCTTTGTTGATTTTCTGCTTAGATGATCTGTCTATTGCTGAGAGAGGAGTGTTGAGGTCTCGTACAATTAATGTATTATCAATATGTCTCTTTATTTTGGTTAACAGTTGGCTTATGTAGTTGGCTGCTCCCATGTTGGGGGCATAGATATTTACAATTTTTAGATAATTTTGTTGGATAGACCCTTTAAGAATGATATAATGTCCTTCTGTGTCTCTAACTACAGTCTTTAGCTTAAAATCTAATTTGTCTGATATAAGAATTGCTACCCCAGCTTTCTTTTGAGGTCCGTTGGTATGAAAGATGGTTCTCCATCCTTTCACTTTCAGTCTGGATATAACTTTAGGTTCAAAATGAGTCTCTTGTAGACAACATATGGTTGGGTCCTGTCTTTTTATCCAGTCTGCAACAATGCGTCATTTTATGGGAGTATTTAGGCCATTCACGTTGAGAATAATTATTGAAAGATATGAATCTATTGTCATCATGTTGCCTGTGAAGTCCTTTTTTCTATAGATAGTCTCTGTAAATTTCTGTTGTATATCACTCTTGAGGTCTTTCTCCTTTTATAGAACCCTCCTTCATATTTCTTGCAGGGCTGGCTTAGTGGTCACATATTCTTTCAGTTTCTGCCAGTCCTGGAAGCTCTGCATCTCTCCATCCATTCTAAATGACAGCCTTGCTGGATAAAGTATATTTGGCTGCATGTTCTTCTCATTTAGTAGCCTGAATATGTCTTGCTAGCCCTTTCCGGCTTGCCAGGTTTCTGTGGATAGGTCTGACATTATTCTGATGTTCCTCTCTCTGTATGTAAGGAATCTCTTCCCCCCTAACTGCCCTTAGGATTGTTTCTTTGGTTCTAAGATTTGTGTGTTTTACTATTACATGCTGGGGCGTTGGTCTGTTTTCCTTGATCTTGGGAGGGGTCCTCTCTGCCTCTAGGACACAAATGTTTGTTTCATTCCCCAGATTAGGGAAGTTCTCAGCTATCATTTGCTCAAATATATCTTCTAGTCCTCTTTCCCTCTCCACCCCCTCAGGGATCCCAATAATTCTGACATTGGAACATTTTGTGGTGTCACTTATTTCTCTTATTCTGTTTTCATGGATTTTGAGCTGTTTCTCTCAGGCCTCCTCCTGTTCCTTCTTTTCTATCAGTTTGTCTTCTAGATCACTAATTCGTTCTTCTGCCTTGTTTGCCCTAGCTGTTATGGTATCTAGATTAGTTTGTATCTCATTGATATCCTTTTTAAGTTCTGCCAGATCACCTCTCATTTTTGCCCTTAGAGACTGTATGTTGCCATTAATTGATTTCTCCATTCTAGCTATTGTGTTCATAACTGTTACCCTGAAGTCTATTTCTGACATCTTGCTTATATCTGTATCCATTTGTAAATCTGTGGCAGAAGTCACAGTCTCTGAGTCTTTCCTATTTTGGGTGTTCCTCCTCTTAGTTATTCTGTTGAGGGATGGTTGAGGGAGTGTATAGAATCCAAATTATTGACCACAACCCAAGCAAGATGCACCTGTTTTATAGGGACCTTAGGGTTGTTGGCCTCTTGTTCTTCCAGCCTGTCTTCTGGGTGAAGGGCTTGCTGCTCTGTTACTCAGGCAGCCCTGTTTGGGCAGAGTTGCCCTGACCCCTGTGGGGGAGGATGGGCTCAGTGAAGACTGGATTTTGGGGGTTTTTGTTCTCTGGTGGCTTTCCCTGGCAGCTTTCTGCATCTCTTCTGAGAGTCAGAGTAGAAGTGACTGTTTCCAAGCCTCTGCCTCAGAACAGAGAGATTGCAGTGTGTTCTTCAGTGAGCTCTCCAGGCCACATCATCTCTGTTTCTGTCTGTGCTGCTAAAGCAGCAGTGTCCTGGGTTGTTTGCCCCACAGCAGCACTCCCAGCCCTCGCTTCCAGGTCCAGGCACGTCTCTGCCCTTTGTGCTTCTAAAACTGCCAGCCACCCCCAGTTTGCCTGCATGCCCCCACAGCTCCAGGTTCCAGTCTGGGGGCTGCCCTTAAGTCCTTTCCCCGCCACTATGGGTCTGTGAGTCTGTGCCTGGTCCCCAGCTGCGGGAGGCTTTTGCGCTCCTGTGTTATTTCATCTTCTTGGCTCAAGCACTTATGTCAGATCCCTTCCCCTTCTGTTTATCTTCCAATATCTGCCCACAGAATCACAGCTCCCCGCTTCATACCTCAAAACCAACCGACGGGGATATTCTGTTTGTAGAAATCCAGATATATCTTCTTACATCTCAAGCTGATTTTGTGTGTGAGAGTGATTTTTTGTTGAGAGTGGTCTGGTGATATCCAGCTCAATTTAGGGAACCTTTTGAAAGAGGGTCCCCTATTCCTCCCAGTCTTTTTTCTCTAATACCATTATTAATTGTACCAACCCTGAGGTTCCAAGAGTTAGTTTTTATGACTTTTCTCTAGTTTTCCAAAGTTATAATTTATATGTTAATCCATTCAGCAACTGTTTAAAGATATTTTTTAAAATAATAAGGTAGACAAACATTACAAAACAGTTATAAATATGATTAATCATAAATGGAACTATATGCTTACATAAGCATAGAAGGAACAATGAGTCTTCCTGGAAAGGCAGATGTTCAGTTTACTTCTGTTGTATAACAAAATATACTTAATAGTCTATTGCAATATCATTTATTTTCCTCACAGTTTCGGGTCAGGTATTGGGGAATAGCTTGGTTGGACAGTTCTTTTGCAGTCTTGTATGATGTTGTAGTCAGAAGTTTGTTGGGGATATAGTCATCTGTATCAAGTTGAACTGCATAATTTGTGGAGCCTAGTGTAAAATGAAATAGTGGGGCCCTTTATACAAAAAGAAAAAAGTGCTGTGTTAATGGTGATAAAAATAAACTTTCCCTTTCTTACAGTCTCTCTCAAATTGTCATGATACATGTTATTTTCTATTTAATGCTTTTCTAAGTAAAGAAAAATTAAGATTTTTGATTATTAGTATGAATTGTACTATTCATCTTTATAGTATACAAGTTATAAATGCAAATATAAGAATATTTAACTCACATGTGGAATCACTGAAATTAAACAATTCCTATTCCATGGTTTATATGTGTCTGATTGCTGAGGTTAAGACTTCCAGTACTATGCCAAATAGTAATTGTGAGAGTGGATATCCTTGTCTTGTTCCTGATCAAGGAGGAAAGGCTCTGTTTTTTTGCACTGAGGATGATATGAGCTGTGGGTCTTTTGTGTATGGCCTTTATGATGTTGAGCTATGTTCCATCTATCCCTACTTTTTTAAGGGTTTTTATCAGGAAAGGATCCTGTATTTTGTCAAATGCTTTTTCTGCATCTATTGACAGGATCATATAGTTCTTATCCTTTCTTTTATTAATGTGGTGTATCACGTTGATTGATTTGCTAATATTGAACCACAGCTGCAGCCCAGGAATAAATCCCACTTAATCATGGTGAATAATTCTTTTAATGTACTGTTGAATTCGATTTGCTAGTATTTTATTGCAAATTTTTACATCCATGTTCATCAGGGATATTGTCCTGTAATTCTCCTTTTTAGTGGGGTCTTTGTCTGGTTTTGGAATCAAGGTAGTGCTGGCTTTGTAGAATAAGTTTGGAAGCTTTCTTTCCCTTTCTGTTTTTTGTTTTGTTTTGTTTTGTTTTTGGAACAGTTTGAGAAAATTAGGTATTAACTCTTCTTTAAATGTCTGGTAGAATTTCCATGGGAAGCCAACTGGCCCAGGACTCTTGTTTGTTGGGAGATTTTTGATTACTGATTCAAGTTCTTTACTGGTTAGGGTATGTTCAAATTTACTATTTCTTCTTGTTTCAGTTTTGGTAGTTTGTAAGTTTTTAGGAGTTTGTCCATTTTTCCAAGTTGCCAAGTTTGATGGCATATATAATTTTTCATATATATATAATTGTTTGTATTTCTGTGGTGTTGGTTGTGATCTCTCTTCCAGCATTTGTGATTTAGTCTATTTGGGTCCTTCCTCTTTTCTTTCTGATAAGTCTGGCTAGGGGTTTATAAATTTTATTAATTCTTTTGAGGAACCAGCTCTTGGTTTCATTAATTCATGACTCTGGTTTTTTTCTGTATCATTTATTTCTACTCTAATCTTTATTATTTCACTTCTACTGGCTTTAGGCTTTATTTGCTGTTCCTTTTTCAGCTCCTTTGGGTGTAAGGTTAGGTTGTGTATTTGAGACTTTTCTTGCTTTTTGAGGTAGGCCTGTACTGCAATATACTTCCCTTTTAGGACTGCTTTTGCTGCAATGAACAATGCTAAAATTTGTATGGAACCACGAAAGACCCCAAATAGCCAAAGCAATTCTGAAAAGGAAAAACAAAACTGCAAGAGTCATGATTCCAGATTTCAAGCTATATTACAAAGCTGTAGTCATCAAGACAGTATGGTCCTGGCACAAAAACAGACATTGATTAATGGAACAGAATAGAGACTCCAGAATATATCCATAAGTATATGGTGAATTAATCTTTGACAAACAGGAAAGAATATCCAATTGAAAAAAGTCTCTTCAACAAATAGTGTTGGGGAAACTGGGTAGCAAAATGCAGAAGAATGAAACTGAACCACTTTCTTATACCATACAAAAAAATAAATTCAAAATTGATGAAAGACTTAAATGTGAGACAGGAAACCATCAAAATCCTAAAGGAGAACACAGGCAGAAACCTCTTTGACCACAGCTATAGCAACTTCTTATTAGACACGTCACCACAGGCAAGGGAAACAAAAGTAAAAATGAACTGTTAGGACTTCATCAAGATAAAAAGCTTTTGCACAGCAAAGGAAACAATCAACAAAACTAAAAGGCAGCCTATGGAATGAAAGAAGATATTTGCAAATGACATATCAGTTAAAGTTAGTCTCCAAAATCTATAAAGAACTTCTCAAACTCAACACTCAAAAAAAAAAAAAAAAAAAATTAACCCGGTTAAGAAATGGGCAGATGACATGAATAGACACTTTTCCAGAAGGTTGCCCAAATGGGTAACAGACACATGAAAAGATGCTCAACATCACTCATCATCGAGGAAATACACCTCAAAACCACAATGAGATATCACCTCGCACCTGTCAGGCTGGCTAAAACTAACAACACAAGAAACAAAAGGTGTTGGAGAAGATGCAGAAAAAGGGGAACATTCTTGCATTTTTGGTGGGAATGCAAACTGGTGTAGCCACTCTGGAGAACAGTATAGAGGTGCCTCAGAATGTTTAAAATAGAACTCCCTATAATCCAGCAATTGCACTGCTAGGTATTTGCCCAAAGGGTATAAAAATACAGATTCTAAGGGACACATTCACTCTGATGTTTATAGCAACATTATCAACAATAACCAAATTATGGAGAGAGTCCAAATGCCCATCCACTGATAAATAGAGATATATATATATATAATTAAGCCATCAAAAAGAATGAAATCTTGCCATTTGCAATAACATGGATGGAGCCAGAGTGTATTATGCTAAGTGAAATAAGTCAGAGAAAGACAAGTACCATATGATCTCACTCATACGTAGAATTTAAGAAAAAAAAAAAAAGATGAACTTATGGGAAGGGGGAAAAGAAAAAAGAGAGAGAGGGAAACAAGCCATAAGAGACTTTTAATGATAGAGAGCAAACTGAGGGTTGATGAAGGAAAGTGGGTGGGGGATGGGCTAGATGGGTGATGGGTATTCAGAAAGGCACTGGTTTGTAAGAAAGTGATGAACCACTGAATTCTACTCCAGAAACCAATATTGCACTGTATGTTAACTACCTAAAATTTAAATAGAAAAAAAAGAAAAGTTTGGCATTTTGATCACATTAGTCCCCATGCTTATTCATTTGTAGACGTAACTCACTTATCTTATACTGAGCTTAAGTCACTGAATTCCCATGCTTTGTGAGCCCAACAGAATTCTGTGCTGCTGTGGTATCGTGAATGCTGTATATGAGTAGAATGGCAAGGAACAGCAGATACTCATAACTGTATCTCCTTTGATCACTCACATTCTCCATTGTTCTAGTGGAATGCACGCAGAAAACATAAGTTCATAGATAAAACCATTAAATTTTAAGATGGTGACAGAAAAGCACTACACCAAAGGTAGGGCTCTTTTAGCAGGGGGCCCTCGGTGATGGCACAAGTCAAATGCCCATAAAGTTGGCCCTGATCTGAAGGCTTGGCCTAGCAGGACATCCAAGAACGGCTCAGTCACACAGCTGGCAGTTAACTGACCTTTAACTAGAGTATTTACATGTGGCCTTTCAAGCACGGTGGTCTCAGGATAAACTTCATACATGAAGTCTGGCTTTCCTCAGAGCAAGCATCTTCAATGAACCAGATATAGATTTCATGACCTTTTATGATCTAGCTTCAAAAGTTATGTAGTGTAGATTTGACTATACTTTACCAATCAGAGCAGTCATAATACCATCCAGATTCAAGGCAAAGAAAATGGACCCCTATCTCTTAACAGAAAAAATGTCAAAGAATTTGCATCTATTTTTAAAAAGCCACTATAGGAGATGACCTGGCAAAGTTTTGAACGTAATAATAGATATCATAATAGTAATAAAGCCTCATATAAGTACCATTATAATTAAAAATCACCTTTCCCCACTGGTCAACTTTCCAGTGTAACAGGTATCAATAATTTGAGATGCTTTTATATGTAAGCAAAATATATGTGTATACATATATAAATATGCACATATATAATATGCACATTTATATATACACACATATATCATTAAATGTTGCTTTCCAAATCATATCATTGCTTAAATGATTTCTTATGACTTGCCTTATTTGCACTTAAAAATTTGTATTACTCTTTGTGTTGGGTTGTATATTATTCTAGATATACCATGTCCTCCTTTAAGTCTTTCCAAATTCCTTGCTATTACAATCAGTGTTGCAATGATTTTTGATGTTATATCTTGTCAATTTTGTAAACATCTGTCCATAGAAAACTTATGGAAGTGGAATTATTGGGTCAAAAAACTTATGCAGTTTTGAATTTTAATTCATCAATGTATATTTTCCACTCCTTGTTTGCCAGGCATTAAACTAGGCACTTACTTTAGTGGATATTTTCATATTAACTTTCAGTGAGATTGTACCAATTTATACTCCCACAAGATTATGTGTGAATTCTGTTTCTTCTTGCCCTTGTGAAACAGGGTGTTTTTAAGCATATTAATCTTTGATAAATGTATAACTGTAAAATGTTTTGATTTCCAATTTTTCATGCTGAGTGTGATTGAACATAATTTTATGTTTGTTATTTCTCCCCCCCCCCCTTTTTTAAAGGAATTGACTGCACCCCTCATTTGGCCATTTTTATTTTGACTTAACTATCTTTAACCATTAAGAAAATTTTCTGTTTAGCATAACAGTTGTATATTTCATCTCTAGTTGTCACTTTTGCATTGTTTGGGGTATTTTGACCATGCTGAAGATTCTAAGATTTTGGTTATATCCATCTTTTTTTTAATAGCTTCTGAATGTTTTGTCATATTAAAATGAATATTGTCTTTCATCCTTTCCTTTCTAGTAATTAGTTTTAATTTCCTTTCCTTCAAGATTACAAAAAAATTCACATTTAGTTTCTTCCAGGTTTATTTTTCACATTTAAATTTTTATTTCAGTTAAAAATGAACAAACACCTTTAAAACCAAAGTATCCACTCCTTTTGAGAAGACAATACATAGATATTAAAATATGTGAAAGACACAGATTTGGGTCTGGCTGAAAGTAAAATTTTGGGTTCTTATAAAAACTATTTTTATTTTTTGGTTAAATGCATAACGATTCACACATGCACACATACACAATCTCATGTATACATAGATACTGTCCTTAATCAGCCTACTGGGGGTCCTTTTACCAAAAGTTAACTCATGCCTTGGCACCAACCTATCTGACACCTTTTAACTTTTCCTATAAGGTGGTTGAGATTTGACATACATAATGAAATGAAGAAAATTTACATTTACTTAATTGGTGCTACAAATATATTTGCTTGAAGATATTTGGCCTGTCTAGGTTTCAAAATATCCCTAAATACATTATTTGATAATTGATAAGATTATAATATAGGATGGTTGGTGAAATATTGAGTTGCCATTTTTATTGAGAACCCACAAGGAGCAGGTCTATGTGAGCACTCTAGTACAGAGATGTGTTTCATAGTATTTCCATTCAGACAGAATATGTTCTGAAAAAAATGAATCACCTATTCATTCAAATCACTATAATACAAAGAGTATATAATTGGTAAATATTTGGGATAAACTAAATAATTTAGAAACATGTAGAGGATGTATCCCTTAAGCATTCATAAATAAAATCATTCCGAAGGAATATGTCATCAGGGTATCGGTAGTCATTACAAGACAGGTATAGGCTAAGATTATGGTGGGATACTTTTACATTAAAGAGAAGAATAAAACAGAAGTTCAGGAGTGAAAAATTTAGGGAATTCTCAGGGGAACAGAGCCTCTTTTCAGACTGATGAAATGTGTGATTTGGATTTGAGGATAGAATTTAATAAGTCTACAGAGGAAGAGATTTCCAAGGGCTCAAGATCTGAGACTCTCTTTAAAAGGCATTGGTCAAAAGGTATGATCTTTATGGTTTATTAAGCTGCTAAGTGGAACAACTACCACGATGCATTCAGGCAGCAAATCTGATAGCAGTAAATAGAATTCATTGAAGAGATGAAGTTTAAAATGGGAGTTCTGGAGGGAAAGAGACAAATTGTATTGATAAGGCGGCAGATAAAGGCCTGAGTTCAGATAGATATAATGGGAATGGAGAGTAAAATCTGAATTTGAAAGTCAGTACAAATAATGTATTTACATACCTGGTGGATGTTTGATGTGAATTGGCGCAGATAAACTTATTTTGAAAATTTTTTAAATTTAATTTAATTTTATTATGTTATGTTAGTCACCATACAGTACATCATTAGTTTTTGATGTAGTGTTCCATGATTCATTGTTTGCATGTAACACCCAGTGCTCCATGCAATATGTGCCCTCCTTCATACCCATCACTGGGCTAACCCATCCCCCCAACCCCCCTCCCCTCTAAAACCCTCAGTTTGTTTCTCAGAGTCCATAGTTTCTCATGGTTTGTCTCCCCCTCCGATTCCCCTCCCCTTCATTTTTCCCTTCCTTCTCCTAATGTCCTTCAAGCTATTTGTAATTTGAATACCTACAAAAATGTTAGAGAAGTTAGGAGGAGTGCCTAAGTTTACATTGGAGAATAAATTTGTTTTTAAATATGTGAATTTGGAGGTGGAAGTATTGGGTACATGTAGGAGAGTGTGAAGTTTAATCACAGAGGAGAGGTTACTTGAAGCTTTAGGAAATCATGGTAATTCATGAGCAAGGCAATGAGACTTTTTGTTTGTTTTTTGTTTTTACTATTTACTATTTTTAATTCTTAAAGTATAGCTGATATATATTAGTTTCACATGTAAAACAGTGATTTGATAATTATATGCATTACTAAATGCTCACCACATTAAGTCTAGTTACCATCTGTCACCAAATTTATTACAATATTATTGACTATATTCCATATGCTGTACTTTTCATTCCTGTGACTTATTTATTTTATAACTGGCCATTTGTACTACTTAACCTTTTTCACCTATTTTACCTTTCCCCCCACCAGCCTCCCCTCAGGGAACCTCCCCTCTGGTTTGTTTTCTCCATTTGTGAATCTCTTTCTGTTTTTTGTTTGTTTTGTTTTTTAGATTCCACATATGAGTGAAATGATACAGTGTTTGTCTTTTTCCAACTTATTTCATTTAGCATAATGCCCTGTGGGTCCATTTATGTTGACGTAAATGGCAGAATTTCATTTTTTTTTTTTTATGGCTGTGTAATATACCATTGCACATGTGTACCACATCTTCTTTATCTGTTCATCTACTGATGGAAATTTGGGCTGCTTCCATATCTTGGCTCTTGTAAATAATGCTGCGGTAAACATAGGGGTGCACGTATCTTTTCAAATTAGTGTTATTATTTTCTTTGGGTAAATATCCAGGAGTGGAATTGCTGGGTCATATGGTAGTTCTGTTTTTAAATCTTTTCAAAAATCTACCTACTGTTGTTTATAGTGGCTGCATCAATTTACATTCTCACCAAACAGTGCATAACTGTTACCTTTTCTCCACATCCTTAACAACATTTGTTATTTCTTATCTTTTTGATTCTAGCCATTCTGACTGGTGTGAGGTGATATCTTACTGTGGTTTTGATTTGCATTTCTCTGATTAGTGATATTGAGGGTGTTTTCATGTGTTTACTGATCATCTGTATGTCTTCTTTGGAAAAATTTCTGTTCGGGTCCTCTGCCCATTTTTAAATCAGGTTATTGGGTTTTTTGGTGTTGCAAGATTTCTTTATATATTTTGGATATTAACTCCTTATTGGTTATATAATTTGGAAATATCTTCTCCCATTCAGTAGATTACCTTTTTGCTTTGTTGATGGCTTCATTTACTGTGCAATGTTTTTTAGTTTGATGTAGTCCCAATTGTTTATTTTTGCTTTTGTTTCTCTTGTGTGAGGAGACAGACCAGAAAAAAGTTGCTAGGGCTGATGACCAAGATATTACTGCCTATGTTTTATTTTAAGAATTATGCTTTCAGGTCTTACATTTAGGTCTTTAATCCATTTTGAGTTCATTTTTGTGTATGGTAAAAGAAAATGGTCCAGTTTCATTCTTTTGCATTTAGCTATCCAGTTTTCCCAATACCATTTATTGAAGAGACTCTCTTTTTTTCCCATTGTAGCCTTGCCTCCTTTGTTGTAGGTTAATTGACCCAATACACAGGGGTTTCTTGGCTCTCTATTCTGTTCTATTGCTTTATGTATCTATTTTTGTGCCAGTGACATACTGTTTTATTACTATAGCTTTGTATATAGTTTGAAATCTGGGATTGTGGTACCTCTAGCTTTATTCTTCTTTCTCAAAATTTCTTTGGCTGTTCATGGTATGTTGCAGTTCCATAAAATTTTAAGATTATTTTTTCAGGTCCTGTGAAAAATACTTTTGGTACTTTGTTGGGATTGCATTGAATCTATAGATTGCTTTGGGTTTATGGACATTTTAACATTATTAATTCTTCCAATCCATGAAGATGGTATATCTTTCCATTTGTTTGTGTCATGTTCAATTTCTTTCATCACTGTCTTAGAGTTTTCAGAGTACAGGTCTTTCACCTACTTGGTTAAATGTATTCCTAAATATTTTATTATTTTTGATGCAGTTATAGATGGGATTGTTTTCTTAATTTCTCTTTCTGCTAGTTCTTAGATCAGCTATGACTCCTGTTCTTACAAGTTGTGGTCCTGTGTAGCAGAAGTTCTGTGGAGCTATAGCACAGCCCCCTTTGGTCATCAAAACCAGATGCTCCAAGGTTGTCCCTTATGTGGGCTGCATGTGCCCTCTGGTTAGACTGGGTTGTGACTGCCACTGGTGTCTTGGTGGGTGTGGCTGGCCCTCAGCCTGGCTATCAGTAGTGACTGGCCATGACCATTCCAGGAGCACTGGTGGGCAGGGCTTGTGCTCATGCAGCTGACTGAGAGGACTGGCTATAGCTACTGCATGTGCACAGGTGGGTGGGGCTAGCTACCAGTGCAGCTGACTAAGAGGCCTTGTGATAACTATTGCAGGCATGCTAGCTCCTCCTTCCCCAGTGCAAGAGTCACTCTGGAGGGCCACCAGTCCTGACTGGGGCTGGCTCTTAGGTGTGGCAGTGCAGCAGTTGCTCTGGGGGTTGCTGGTCCCAGCTAAGACTGCCCACTGGGTGAGGAGGGATAGGAGCAACTTTGGAGGGGTGCCTGCCAAGTCTGCAGTCTGTGTGGGGTCTTTCTGCAAGGAAATGCTGGGGTAAAACAAGCAATACTAACACGGAGGATGGAAGGCATTACAACTGCCTCCTGAAAGTGTCTGGCCAGCTAGCTTGATGGAAGGCAAGAAAAAGGTGCCTGTCAGTACTTCTGTTTCTGGAGAAAGCTCCTTTCCTCTCTAGCACATGTCTAAAATTGGTAATAAATCTCCTTCAGATATACCTCAGGTACTTTTTAAGCTGCTATTACTGTGTTGGTTCTCAGGTTGAGTGATATAGCCTGCTGACCCTTTAAAACAGAGACTCAGTTTTCTATAGTCCCCTGGCTCTCCCAGAGTTAAGCCTGCCATTTTTAAAGATATTATGGAGGCTTCTTTACTTGGTGCAGGTCCTCAGGGCCAAGGGTTCCAAGTATGTGGAATTCCCCCCATGCCTATTTCACTTGTGGGTATATTCCCACAACCTTGTGGGTTCCCAACCACATCTCTGTCCTTCCTACTCTTCTTAGTGTGGCATTCTCATTATGTCTTTAGCTGTGGAAGATCTGTTGTGCCAATCTTCGGGCCATACTCAGAGTGAGTTTCATTACGTGTAGTTGCCTCGGTGTGTCTGTGGGAGAGGATGAGTTCAGGATCCTCCTACTCCACCATCTTCCCCTATTCTTAGGCTGGTTTGGCAACGGGCTTTTAATACAACCATTAAATTGCTTCCAAATGTCAAAATAAAGGTAGAGGAGTAAGAATTAGGGGAAGGGATGTTTAAATAAGTAGGAGGATAATAAGCTCTTCCTCCCTGGAAACTGAAAAAAAGAGAACGTTTCAAGAAGGTAGAGACTATTGGGACTGTATTTGTGACACTAGAGTAGTTTCATTGAAGTGGTATGAGCAAAAGCCAGATGTCTTGGGGGTTAATAATCTACTTTTGAGGTCATATAAGCAATAAGTAGGGAGTATTTTAAAATCAGCTTTATTGAGGTATAAATGACATGCAGTAATATGCACCAATTTTAACTATGCATTTCAATGAGTTTTGATGAATTTATACACACCAACACAATCAAGATATAGAATATTTTCATTATTATACAAAGTCCTTTTATGACCCTTCTCAATTCACTTCCTAACTTATTACCCCAGGCAGTCACTGATCTGCTTTCCTTCACTACGGATTAGATTTGTCCTTTCTAGAATTTCTCGTAAGTGCAGTCATATAGTGCATAATCTTTTGTGTCTGGCCTTTTGTACTCAGCATGATTTTGAGATTCTTTCATGTTGTTGTATGTGTCAGTAATTTGTTCTCTTTTATTGGTAAGTATGTAAAATATGTTTTGAGTAGTTTTATTAGTGATGTAAGGTATAGACCATAAGAGAGAAATATAAATAAATGTCATACTTTTTTTCAGATAGCAAAAATCTGAGAGTGTTTGTAAATAGATAAAAGGACTCAATAGAGAAACCAAATAGAGAATACTAAATAGGAAATAATTTATTTAAAATATTCCTAGAGGACTCTGAGTTATAAAAGGAAAAAGGCCATGAAATGAGAGTACAAGCAGGGAAGTTAGCCTTAGAATTAGAATAAATAAACAAAACAAAAAACAGGAATAAAATGTTTCTTTAACCACAGTGAAGGAGATAAGATAAACTAAAAAGGAAGTCTAGTTAAAATGAAATTTTCAAGATATGACTATGTCAGGAATTATGGTGGAGAGAAGACAGTGATGAAAATGTACATCAAATAGCCTAGATTTTCTTGTAAGAAAGTGAAACCATCCTCTGAGAATTAGAAATATGGAGTTGGAGTTGAAAATTTGAGGAAAAGAGATCTATTTTATTAACATGGCACATGGAATCAGCTGGTGACTTCTTGTATACTCAGCATATTTTTTACTTATTCTAGCAACATTTGAAAAGAAGGAAGATAGCATTGTATATTGCACAATAAGTAGGGTATGGGGTCAAGAAAGTGAAGGATTTCATTGTGCAAGGAAGTATCATTTAAAACACTCTGGTTATTGTAAATAATGCTGCAATAATGCCCTATGGGTCCATTTATGTTGAGGTAAATGGCAGAATTTCATTTTTTTAATGGCTATAAACATAAACATAAAGGTGCATATATCTTTTAAAATCAGTGTTTTTTGTGGGCCTAAATACCCAATAGTGGAATTAATGTATAATATGGTATTTCTATTTTTAATTCTTTGAGGAACCTCCATACTGTTTTCCATAGTGGTTGCACCAATTTATATTTCCACCAACAGTTCATGAGGGTTTCCTTGGAAGCAACCCAAATGTCCATCAATAGATGAATGTATAAAGAAGATGTGGTAAACTTACAATCAGATATTACTTAGCCATAAAAAAGAATGAGAACTTGTCATTTGTAACAACATGAATAGAATGAATGGACCTAAAGGGTATTATGCTAAGTGAAATAAGTCAGACGAGAAAGACAAATACTATATGATATCACTTATGTGTAGAATCTAAGAAAAAAACAAAACAAATGAACAAACCAACTAAAAAAGAAACAGATTCTTCAATAAAGAGAACAAACTGGTGGTTGCCGTAGGGTAGGTAGGTGGGTAGGTGGGCCAAATAGTTAATGGGGTTTAAGAGGTATAAATTTGCAGTTATAAAATAAATGTCATGGAGATGAAAAATACAGCATAATGAATATAATCAATAATATTGTAATTGCATTGTATGGTGACAGATGATGATTACACTTATTGTGGTGATTAATATATAGAATTATTGAATCAATGTATTGTACACTTGACGTTAATATAACATTGTATGTCAGTTGTACTTAATAAAATAAAAAAAACCCCACTAACTCTGGGGTTTAGAGTAAGTGGAAAGAAAAGTCCAGGAAGTTGATGGATGAGGAGAATAAAAGGGGAAATGGAGTGAGGGAACGATGGTGGAGAATGTGGAAAAATCCAATCCATTCAGTCTTGGGTGAATCTCATGATCCATAAGTTAGGCACCATTGTGTCCTCTCTTTAATATGGGGTCCTTTGGCTATTGATGCTTTTCCTGGGCTGGACTAGAATTCTCTAAAGGCCCTTTGAACTAAGTAATTGGAATCACATGCACTTCCTCAGAAAAATTCTATGTTGCCTTGCGTTCTACCCCTTTCCTTTTCTTTAATTTGGAGCTCCCAGAATTCCCTATGGTTGTGTGCTTCTTTTCTTTTTTTTTTTTTCCTTTCTTTTGTAGTTTCTACTTTAGCACTTGACCCTGATCCAGTAATGAAATCCCCTAGTATAAAAATTTTAAACAGCCATAAATTCCACTTATTACCATCTATATTACCTTTATTAAGACTTGTCAAGATTTAAGCTACATATAAATAATGTGAAGTCTTATTAAATGCAGGTTCTGATTCAGTAGGTCTGAGCTGGACCTAAGAATGTGCATTTCTAGCAAGCTACCACTATATGCTGATGTGCTTGAATCACACTATCGGTAGCACAGATCTGGCCTATACCTCTCCATCTTGGCCTTTGAAAGCAGAAATATGTCAAGGAAGGATGAGCTCAAAGATATGACTAAACATATGGGAAGATTGAATGGAGAAAATATTAAGGTCTTTGGAGTTGTCAGCATTGCACTGTTAGGAGAAAACGCAGATGCTAACTAATACCATATAATAAAATGACAGATGAAGTTGAAAAATCAGATAAGTGAAGAGGGTAAAAAAATGTGGTAAAAATAAAAACCTGACTGACAAGGATGTGGAGAAGATGCTGTAAATGGATGACCTAGACTTTGAAAGAGGCAAATGGTGAAAGTTTGCCTAGGGAAAGAAAGTCCTAACAAAGCACATCATAAACAAATGAAATTCATTTTCTGCTTGGTAACTTTAATCACAAATTCCTAAATAAACAAAAAGTAATTATTACACATGTGTTGCCAAGGTTACTGTTTACACAATTTAAAAGTGTTTTCTCACCTATAGATGAGAGAACAAAAAGTTGGCTTTGGAAGATAACTTTTGATGGCACTATAAAACAATAATCTTGGTATCCAGAGGAATCTTCACCTAATTTCTGTTGAGCTCTTTTCCCTTGTGCTGTGTAGCTTTCTCAAATGACAGTCCTTCCCATTGTCTGTTTATGATTCCAACATTTCGTTGGCCTGTCATGTTGGGGCTCTGTGCCTCTAAGCACCTTTATCACTGCTGAGAACTTGCTTATAATTTTTGTGTCCAGCTGTGGTAAAAGTGAATGCTGTTAAAAAGGGAATTGAGGGATTTTTCTTTATATAGGATCAAACTTGGAAAAGGGAACATCAATATAAAATGAGCAATACTTAAATAACCTTTTTTCACTTCCATTTACTTTCAGAGAGATAAGTTAAGATTCTATTCCACTTATAGTTTCTTTTCATGTTGGACCCTGCAGTGAAGGTACAATAACTGTGCATATGGAAGTAGACAGCAGGATTTAATTTCAGTAGGTATCAGAGGTGGGTTAAAATAGAGGGAGTGGTTTAAAGACCTCATATTCTTTCATATACAATAGAAACTACTGAAAAGTGGGATTTGTGGAGAAGTCATTTTAGCTAAACTAAACACAGAGTGTGTTAGTATTACAGGCAAAGATCATTTGATAAATATTAACAAGATCACATTTAAGTCTGGCAAATTCTACATTTGAGATGACTGTGAAAATTTGCTATTACTATGTCTTAGTTTGGGTTACCTCAGAGTTAGACCTGTGACAAGGATTTGAGGTTAAGTAGTTTTTAGGGGTGTTGAATCCAAATACTCTGGAAAGAAATGCACATGCTGGTAGTTGGACACCAGGCTAGTGCGCAGTGAAGTAGTAAGAGTCAAAAGTTCTGGATTGAGCACTGCCGGTGTCTACTGTATACTATAGTATTGAATTCCAGTTTATATGTGTCATATTTTCTTAGAGGTATATGTTATTCAATCAGAACTCTTGAATGTAAAAAATAAAGGGAGGAAATGATTAATATATGAAATCAAATTTAGATACGTGAAAGTGTGACAAAAACCTTTTAGAACATAATTTTAGCTGTGATTATGAATATACACTATTGTTAATGGAATCGGAAATCTATCAGACATTTTTCTTGACAGTAAGATCTGCTGGAAACACAGTGTTTTCAGGGATCAGATTTTCTGATGAATATAAGTGCCATACTATAATGAACAGAGGCGTACTGGTGGTTCTGAGAGTGGGTTGGCCTGCCATGCCCTGCAGCAGGAGCAATGCCCAATAGTTGAGTTGGGAGTGTCCCAAGCTTCACCTATCTGTGGGTAGTAATGAGGTAAAGTTTGAGGTAAAATGGAGAATACATGCATCAACTGAAGATATTTAAAGTCAGATATTTTAAACATTCACCCAAATAAAATACAACCTGAAATATACCAAGCTGGTGAGTAAGTGGCATGTTTGTGACTATTACTCCAGTGAAGATTAAAAATATAAATTAAATCTTTTGTTTAATTTTCTCTTTCATGGTTGAAATAACAGTTCCATCTGAAATCTACCTGAATTGAAGTTATTTATATCTTCTTGTCTCATTATGAATATCTGTTCTCCTCATTCTTTTTTTGAGTGTCAGATTCATCACCAGTTTATCTTTAATTGCCTCAAAATGTTTAGGCTAATACCTTGCATGTTCTTGGAATAGGCAGGATTTTAGTCATTTTTAAGTGCATTCATTCTTTGTACAGCTATTTGTAGGGTTATTTTATGAACCAGGTATCAGGTGCTGGGGATAAGCAATGAATAATGGTGAATAAATAGGCAATGCCTCTGAGTTCACATGATTTCATTCTAGGGAAGTTGGCATGTAGTAAAGAATCATTCAGTCAGTAAAATTGTTAGGATACTTTCGGTTACATGAAAATATATAGCATATCTTGTAATTTTACAAATAGTAGTCCAAAATTATTAAGCTACAGACACTCAATTTAACTTTCAAGTTTTCACTCACCTTATTTTCTGTTGACACATTCTTGGACATCTTTGATTTTTTGTCTCATGTATTTGATTTTTAAAATATTATTAGAGTATGTTTAGCACTAAGCACAATGACTGGCACATACTATGCTTTGCATAAAACTATTTATTAATGTTAAAAACATTATGTTCTGCTAATGATCAGGAACCCTGCCACATATTTTCCATTTACCTCTGTTTAATTTCACAACAATCCTATGATAAAATCACTAGTATCATCCACAATTTACAGAGAAGGTGTTTGTGGCCTAGGAAAATTAAATAATATATCAATGCCATACCATTCAGCAGGTAAGTGTATGTGCAGAAATAAAGATTTGTTTTCAGAGCCTACTTTTTTTTAAACACTAAACACAGTAGCTCTTAGTAGTTCATCTTACCAGAAACTATAACTACACCTATGAAAATTACCAACCATTTCTATAACAAATAATCCAGATCTAGAAAACCTGAGGAAAAAAATAAGCACAGCATAATAAAATTCTCATTAGTTGTCATATCTGATTTTCATTTGCCCACCTTGATTTAAATGAACTGAGAACATTTATAATTAAAACCTAAATATTTGCTTATGAAAATTGGTGGAGGGGTAATAAGAAACCAGAGAACTGAAATTAATTATCATAATTTTTATATTCAAAACATTAAATGATATACTAGAAATTATAGGGTGGTAAAACTAGATTTCTTAATATCTTTTAAAGTGGAAATAATAACATATCTAAACTGAGTTTGAAAAAAGGCTGATTGCATTAGGGAAGACTTTAGGGATAATTACTAAATGATTAAAACAAACCACACAAAAAGGACAAAAATGTGTTAACTGGTTTATATAAATCAACATTGAATATTTAGATGAGCACTATCAGCAAAAAAGACTTTAACACTCTCAAGATGTTCATTATCATTTTGAAAAGTCATCCGTGGTTCTTATTTTGGTAGCAATACAGAGCATCCATCTAATTTGCTGAATAAGTTGCCTAATAATAAATATAAAACTCACATTTTACTTAGAGCTTTATAATTTGCAAAAGCACTTTTGCATTCATTCTTTCATTGGTTCTTACAGTGGCTGTGAAAAGTGGGTTCTTATTTCTGTTTTGTAGATGAAGAGGTTGAGGCTCAGAGCAGTAAGTGTCTTATCCAAGTTCACATAGCCAATCCATTCTTCTGTCCATTATGCAAACCCAGTTCAATTCCAGCTTTACTAAAGCAAGTTCAAACTGAAGTTGACTGTCTGCTCCTTGCTGTCATTGTCCTTATGGAGATATATGAAGAAATTACCTTTACCCTTGAGAACCCCTTAATTTTTTTGTTTTTTAAGATTTTATTTATCAGAGAGAGAGAGAGATCATGAGCAGGGGAGAGGGGTATAGGGAGAAGCAGACTCCCTGTTGAGCAGGGAGCCTGATGTGGGACTTGATCCCAGGACCCCAAGATCATGACCTGAGCTGAAGGCAGATGCTTAACCCGTCTGAGCCACCCAGGCACCGGAGAACCCTTAATTTGAATATATTTGCTCTTAGAATTTACTGTATTTTTATGATGACTTTAATAAGTGGATACAAATTTTGTTTATTCACTAGGCTGTCATCCCAGATTTTTTTTTTCTTTTTTTAATTTGGGGCTGGCTGGTGAAGACTATGTGGTGAAGGACTGTGGTTAGCAGAGTTGAGGGTGGTTAATGAAATCTCTGTATAAAGAGTTTTGAAAAAGATTCTAGAAAACCAATGGTTTCTTCTGTGTATTTATTGAGGGCATTCACTTTGGCTATTGGGTCATGGAGATATGTCTTTTATAGATATCTTAAAAGCTTTGATGAGTAAAGAAGACAAAGCTTAAATTGCATCAATCACACAAAAATGATTTATATTTAAATTAAATTAAGATTTTTAAAAAATCTTTACACCAGCTTTATGTACATATAATCTGTGATTTACTGTCAGCCATGCACGCTATATGCCATTAAGATATATGTATTAACAAGTTAAAAAGAACAAATGAGTTGTCTTTTTTATTAAAAAGATCAAAAACACATAGCTACAAAGAAATCTATTTTCTCATAAGGACTGAAGTGATTATAAATCTCTATAAAATAAAGCAAAATGAAATTAAACTATCATTTTTCAAAATTGCCTCTGTGAATTTGAAAATCATTGAAGATTTTCAGTCGTAACACTCTAAAGCAATGCTTCAGACAGAATGCCATATTTATGAATGAAATGTGATGATGTCTGGGATTTGTTCCAAAATCAATGAGGTTGAGGGGCCCCTGGGAGTCTCAGTCAGTTAAGCATCTGCCTTCTGCTCAGGTCATGATCCCAGGGTCCAGGGATGGAGACCTGCATCGGGCTCCCTGCTCTGTAGGGGGTCTTCTTCTCCTTCTCCTTCTGCCTGCCACTCTCCCTGCTTGTGCTCTCTCTCCCTCTCTGTCAAATAAATAAATCAAATCTTAAAAAAAATAAATGAGGTTGAGGGTGAGGAACTGCATAGGGGTATAAATGTAATATGATAGACCGTGAATTGATAACTATTGAAGCTGGGCAATGAATACATGAAGTTCATCATCATAATTTTTCTGCTTCTATAAAAAAAGTAAAAAATAAGAAATAAGTTTATCATTCTAATATTCCATATATTAAGTGCATATACATAAATTTTGTATTTATATATGGCTATACATGCATTTATGGATGGTTATGTATGCATGTGTATATGTATGTATGTATATATACTTACACATATGCACATGACACATATGCACATGGAGAATATTGTAAATAAATATTTGGATTTTGGTTATATGCTATTGCTGCAGTGTTCCAGAGAAATTAAGCTACCGCATGTAGAGATGAAAGACTTTTATTTTTCTTCTCTTTAGAGATTACTTTGTCTATATGAGAATCAGTGCTTTCTTAAGGAAAATTGAAAAAAATGCATTTTCCTGATAATGTCCATGTGAAATATAAATAATCTGTATTTATGATGATAGAAAAAAATCTTAAATATTAAGTTCTGTAAAAAAATGTAAACCTCCAAATAGCTATTGTAGTATAGTAGAAAATAGTGAAATGATGCTGGTAGGGGTGGTGTGTGGGGGGAAGGGATAGTTAAGAGCTTCAGGAATTTAACATTAAATGAGTCTAAGAGTTTATGTGATTGAGAGGTAAAATGAAATTTCATACAGAGACAACCAAATAAATGTATGAAAAAAAGTTGTGTATATGGAATGTTTTAAGATTACTATGACTTGGGAATAGTATATGTATTTAAAAAAAATTTAAAAATATAGAAGAGAGATTCAGATGACCAAGAACTTTTATTTATGGAAGATGGGTTCCATTCGGTGGCTTTAAATTGGAAGGCAATATTTCTAGTTCAGTTTTATGTTGTCACTTTTCCAATTATTACTATGACAATACAATTAGGGAGATTAGAGGCAGAAATAACTATTAAGAAATCATAACTGTCCAGGTGAGAGGAACAAAAGTGTAAATTAAGGCAGTAAGAATACAAAATAAATTTTAAAAAATAAGTAGGAAATGGAACTAACCCATCATGTTGAATGTAGTAGAAAAAGAGGAAGAAAGTATCAAACAAATGACTCTCAGATTTCTAACTTGGGAAAAGGGCTATAGAGTACAGGTCCATAATCATTTATCTACAGTTCCAAAATCTACATGTTCCTGATCAGACAATTTTTTACCTGTTTTTCTTCTTTTTTTTTTTTTTTACCAAAACTCATTTAATAGCATACCATTTTTTGAAATGATGCAAGATTATTAAAAAATCTTTATTCTACATAGTATAAATATTCACACATCTACTGCAGATTTATATATAGCACCATTATCTACAATAGCCAAATTATGGAAACAGCGGAAGTGTCCATTGACTGATGAATGGATAAAGAAGACGTGGTTTATGTATACAATGAATTATTACTCAGACATGAAAAAGAATGAAATCTTGCCATTTGCATGGACATGCATGGAGCTAAAGGGTATTATGCTAAGCAAAATAAGTCAATCAGAGAAAGACAAATATGATATGATTTCACTCCTATGCAGAATTTAAAAAACAAAACAAATGAGCAAATGGAAAAAAAGAGAGAGAGGCAAACCATGAAACAGACTCATAATTATAAAGAACAAACTAATGGTTACCAGAGGGGAGGTGGGTGGGAAGATGAGTTAAGTAAGTGATGGGGACTAAGGAGTGCAGTTGTGATGAACAACAGGTGTTGTATGGAAGTGTTGAATCACTATACTATACACTCGAAACCAGTATTACACTGTATGTTAACTAACTGGAATTTAAATAAAAACTTGAAAAAATGTGTTTAATTATGAGCCATTGTCCTAGAAAGAGCTGAGACTATTATATAATACATGGTACATGCACCTCTTTATCTTTATAAAATCCAAAGTATTCTGAATACCAAACACATCTAGTCCTAAGGGTTTCTGATAGAGATTATGGATTTGTAGTGCTATTTAATAAGATATAATTTATTAAAAAGATGCCACCTCATCTCTTAAAAGGTAAAATAACTCTCTGAAAATCAATCATGACCTTTTTTGGACATACCTGGAGAATAGGTTGTTAAGTGAATGGTATCAGGGCAATATGATCAATGATTGACTCATACGTGCATGGGGCAGAATATAATTGAATTTTCCTATTTCTAGATTTCTACTGCTTAACTTCTTTATATTTTCCTAACTAGAGTACACATGAGAACATAGAAAGGAGGGAACTCTGAAGTAGAAATATAAACAAAGACTAAAAATATCTGACATTGCCAGGAGAACATTGAAAGAGGAGTTCTCTGGTGAGCATACTAGTTTCTGATGTACCTTTATAGAAAATTTTTACCAAATTTATTGGAAATTATTGAAGAGTAGCATTTTTTCATAGTTAGTTCCAGGTTATATGAAACAGAAAAAAATTCTGTCTCAGCCAATAAGAGAGCTGCAGTAAGTACCAACACATCACCATATACTTTGAGTTATGTCTATTGAATTGCCTTGCTTGTAGCCTAAGCTTTGAGGATGTTCATTTGAAATGTCCATCAAAAGAGGAATTACTAAATTATAATACATGTATATCTCATAATTCTCTGTAGTGAGTTAAAAAGATGATGTAGATATTTTTGTACTCATATGTGGAAAAGAATAATTGTACAATGCAGAATTAAATAGGCAAGGATGATTTTATTCAATACTGTTGCAATGGAGATCAAGATTATTGCAATAGGAGGAGATGGACCCCAACTCCACTGAAACAAAGGTGAGAGAGTTTTGAAGCACTCGGGTGAGTTAGTGGAAATATACAGGAAAACATTACTGGGGTATCAGGGAGTTTGGTCACTGTGATTAGGCCATCTATGTTTGCTAATAGGCACTTAGGTAAGTTAGATTCCTACTATCCCATGGCAACTTGGAGGTAGAGGCACTGTTTTTCTTAATGATTACATTTCAAAGGGATGGCCCCCAAGACCTTGGGGAAGACTGTGCTAGGTTGTAAAACTAGCAAGAAGCTGGGAGAAGATTGACATCTCAAAGGGGACATGCCCTAAAAAAAGTGAAGTCAGGAGCCAATTGGAAGAAACTTGTCTAAAGTTTAGTCAAGCTGAAGGGAATAGTAGCCATCTTGGCTATAGGGAACAACCTCCAAGATGTATTTTTTAATGGGAAAAAATGAAGCCCCTGGTAATGGCTAACTAGATAATTCAGATGAACCTTGAACAAAGCACAAATAGAAATTTTGGACAAAAGAATTATACTTAAAAAATCTTCTTGAAAGCCATTAATTATCAAGTTAGTAAAAATTTAAGACGCTGAGTCAGCAACTAATAAAGAAATAAAAATTCCTGATTATTTGAGGAGTTAGAAGTGAAAAACAAATGGAATAAAAATTGGGAGAATATATGGGCAAATATTAAATTTTGAGATGGAGATGAATTTTTAACATGAAAATAATAAAAAGAAATTAATTTAATGACATAGCTTTGACCAAATAAACATTTTCTTTTCTATAAAAATATAAAAAGAAGCAAACTGCAACTCTGGAGAAATATTTAAATAAACATAAAAATTAGATTACAATGTTGTTGTGATCCGAAAAGCTTTTGGAGATAAATATAAACAAAACATCCCAATCAAAAAGTGGGCAAATAATGGGAACAGGCAATTCACAAAAGAGCCACAAATAACAGTGAAACAAGAAAAAAAAACTGCTTCCCTTGAAATCAAATCATTGCAAATTAAAGAAAGATACACTTATCAAATTGGACCTCAAGGTGAATATTGAACAAATATTGGTAATAGTTGTACATTTATACTCTATCTCAGTATTGTAAATTGGTACACACTATTGGAAAACAGTTTGGCAAAAATGTTTCAACCCTTCAGCTTGTATTTCTCCTAATACTTGATTGTTGGGAAATAACAGTAGTGGATGTATGTACATTTGAAATAATCTAAACGCCCAATAGTCCAGGAGTTTTAAAATCAATCATGGAACATTTACACTGCTTGGAAACCAAATATTCAAAATATGGAATTATGTTGAAACTGATGTTATATTGCCTACATGGCATGAATCTATGCATGAGTAATAGGACATAAGCCAAACTATGGGTAAGTAGATTTTCTTCCTTATATAATTTTTTATTTTCTTGTTCCAAAATAGGCATGCTAATTTTAAATATTTAATATTTTAAAATGTCAACCTCTTCCTCTTCTTCATGGAGCTTTTTACAGTCCTTCATTCCTGCTCCATTTTCTTCCTTCTCTGAAAACCCCTCTAATAAATATATATGAATATAATAATTGAATGAATATATATTCATGTATATACACATTATGGTATATTACATATACATATCATGTACACAGAGACAGAGCCTGATAGACACATCATTCTTTATATTGATGGGATTAAATTACTCCTTGAATTAAGTCATGATTTTATGGTGTAAATATGAACAGACATTAACTTTCACATAACTGATTACTTTTTTTATGTTTGGATTTAAAATCAAGGCTCTATAAATACTGTTAGTTGGTTAGTAGAAATTTTGGACTAGTAATCATATTCAAACATTTATTCTCATATGACAAAACCCCAGTTCATTTAGAAAAGGCAAGCTAATTATCCCTTTTGTATGTTTATCTTTTGCTTGTTTTCTTTACAAGTTAAAAGAATTATGGGATGTCTGGTTTCATAGCACCAAAGCAGCACAAATATGGCTCTATTCCTATCTATTACCTTCATGTACTTTAACTGTTGAATCACTATATTGTATACCTGAAACTAATATGACACATTATATTAAGTAACTGGAATTAAAAACTTTAAAAAATGAAATAGTTTATAAAAATATTTCAGCTATGACCGTAGTGTTTTTAAACAAATTTACTGGTACCACTACTTCAGGAAACAATTATCATATTATAGGAAAAAATGCTGGTAAGAGGCTAGAAAAATATGTCTAAAGTGTACAGGGTGTTTTCTAGACTTCAGAGCACTTTCGTCCGATTTCCCTGACTCCCCTGAGATGGTGACAGCCTCCTCATGATGGTAGTTGAGGAACATGAGGCTCAGAAATAGGAGTTTACTTCTCAGAAGTCAAGAGTTTGCTACTCCAGACCTTGAAATGTGATCATCTGATCTAGGGCCCTCTTCATTGTGCTGATTCTCGGGACACGACCAAACTTAAGAGAGTTTTTAAAGTTAAAGTTTTTGAATTTTTAATGAAAGTTCCTCAAAACAAAGATTTGGGCCTGTATCCTTCCTCTCCCCTTTGGGATGTTAAACTCTATGAGGGCAGGGACTCTATGACCCACTTGTTTCTCCTATAACACCTTTTACACAGTGTCTCCTTTGGAGTAGGTAGGAGTGAAATAAATGTTTGCTGAATGACAATATAGTGTGAAGACATTGGGGGTTGTATTTGTTGGCTAGCACTGGAGTAACAAAGTACCACAACATGGATGGTCAAAAACAGAAATTTATTATTTCATATTTCTAGAGGCTGGAAGTCTGAGATCAGGGTGTCAGCAGGGGTCCTTCTGAGGGCACTGAGGGAGAATCTCTTCCATACCTGTTACCTAGCTTTTGGTGTTTTGTCAGAAACTTTTGGCATTCCTTGTCTTGTAGAAGCATTGCCCAAATCTCTGCCTTCATCTTCACACTGTTCTCCCTGTGTGTGTGTGTGTGTCTTTGTCCAAAATTTTCCTTTTTATAAGGACACCAGTCATATTAATCAAAGTCTGTCTTAATCATGGTTTCTTTTTTTCTGTATTTTGCGATGGTTTGACATCTTGGGGCATTGCCAGTCCTGGGGACTGCCCCTCAAAGGGCTAGCTAATTTCTAGAGATAGTAAATAACTTGCATTCAAGCACATCCTTGATATACAAACCAGCCAATCCAGAGCCCACACTCTGAGCCACTTTCTCTATCTGTCTTTTATATTCCAGGAGGCAATATTTCTCTGCCCTAATCATCCCAGGGACAGGTATCAGACAACCAGGGGCAGCCCCCTACACCCTGGAGCTTACTGAAATATTCAAACTAGCCAATTACAAACCTGGTCAGTTTGTTCCCCTGTTTTACCCATTCCTTCCTATGAAAACCACAATAAAGAATTTATCCATGTTTTTCACTTTTTCTGTCTCTTGCCTCACCCAGGTGCTTCTCTGTGTGGTTCTGCATGGTATATTGTACCTCTTGTTTCTAGGGAACTGTGAGAAAAAACTCCTCCCTTTGTAGCAGTATCTCTTGATCTGTTAGCCTTGCCATACCTGATTGAAACAGATCCTAGCTACATTAATACAGAGGACTGTTCTATTCCAGGATGACGTCATCTTGACTAATCACATCTGCAATCACCTGATTCTCAATAAGGTCACATTCTGTGGTACTGGGAATTAGGACTTCAACTAATGGACTTTTGTGGGACATAATTCAACTCATAACAGAGGTCAACTGAACTTATTTATTTGTGTACTTTTTGTGTTAAAAACATCTGAAAACTTCATAACACGTAGGATTATATAGTATATAATGTAATGGCAAATATATAGGGTGTGTATTGGGGAGAATGATAGGATTAGAAAGAAGGAGCAGAGAGTAACCTAAATATGGCAGAGAACTGAAGAGGTTATTAAAGCCAGCTTTTATGTGGTTGATGAAGGATGTCTAATGATATTACCTGTGCAGTATTTGACAAATTTTCTCTACTTCTCTAATTTCATAATCTCTAGTCTAATTAGCAGAGAGTGGGGTATACTCTCTTGGACAATATTACAGCAGTTTTTTGTTTTTTATTTTTTAAGAGAGAGAGAGTGGGGGGCGGGGCAGAGGGGGAGAGAGAATCCCAAGCAGTCTTGATGCCCAGCATGGAGCCTAATGTGGGGCTCCATCTCAGGACCTTGAGATCATAATCTGAGACAAAATCAAGAGTAGGAGGCTTAATGGACCATGCCACCCAGTTGCTCCTACAACAGCTTTCTAATTGGTCTCTCTTTTTCTTTCCAATGCATTGTCCTTTGACATTTTTCTTTTATTACCTTTAGGTTAATACCCAAAGGTTAAGGTAATGCTAGCTTTTCCACCAGATACACAGCAAAATCTAAGTGGTTTAACACAATAGGAGTTTTGTTCTAATTTATGAAAATCTAAGACAGATGCTTCTACTTGGTAGGTACTTTTCTTCCCAGTGGTGATTTTGTAGCTCAATCATCTTCAATATATGACTTCCAAATGGCCACACAAAGCAAAAGAAAATTGAAGAATCAGGCATAGGAGGCTTTAATAGGTCAGGCCTGGAGTTGACTACATCTTAGTCACATGGCCACATCTAACTGCAAGGGTGAATGGGGGAGTATCATCCACCTGTTGCTTTAAAGGAAGAAGAAATGGGTTGGTGAACTGCAACCAGTGGGTTTACTACATGACAAGTCAATTTTTTCTATGATACTTTCCAATCTACTTTCCCAACTCATACTGCACACTCATCCTTTTTATGAACTTGATGTAGACCAAAATGAGATATAGATTATTCTTCACATATTTACTTTGTGTTTACACATCTGGATGGATGCTTAAAATTTCCTCTAACTAAAACCCCTACTTCTTAACTCCTAGGTTTCCATGAACAATGCTGCTTATCTTTAAAGACCTAGCTGCAGTATCATTGCCGTCAAGAAATGTCTTCTATACCTTCCATGACTAAAATTGAATGGGGCTTTCCTTCTTTTGTATTTCCATAGCAAGTTATTGTGAAAGCAGTGCTGTGGACAAGACAGCCATAGAAGTCTCCA
Source organism: Mirounga angustirostris (assembly GCF_029215605.1). Taxonomy (NCBI): domain Eukaryota; kingdom Metazoa; phylum Chordata; class Mammalia; order Carnivora; family Phocidae; genus Mirounga; species Mirounga angustirostris. Next base: position 135,568,314 of record NW_026991709.1, on the reverse strand, counting down.
ATATACATTATAAATGGAATATATATATTTATGAAACTATCAAAAAATTTTATTAAAAATCTTAGCAAATTATGAAATTTGATAAAAATGTTCTTTAATATAAGAAAAAATTATTTTACAACAAGAATGAGAGTGATTCTATATAAAGTCAGATTCTTCTTAAATACCTAATCTATTTTAGAGGAAATTATCTAAACTTTAAGGACTAGAGGAGATAACTGAGTCAGAGGAGATAAAGGGAGAAAAACGCATCAGTTAGAAGGAATATATTTTGCTTGGAACATAGAACATCGCAACATCATAGGAGCAGAACTGGCAGCAATCCTTAGCACCGTCTAAAAGTAAGTTGCTCTGACCCACAGAACTGTCCAGTTTTTACCCATGTTTGATGGATTGCTTCTTTATAATTAAAAAATATGACTCAACAAACTAGTTCCTCTAATTCCATAATAAAGCAACCATTTCTTCATAAATTGGCTTCTTAAGTAAATCTGCCTGAGAATAGGAGAATACACAGGCCACAAAATTATAAACATTTAACATTTAGGACTCTAATCAGTATCTTATGATTTTACTTAATGTTAATCTCCCTGTGACTTCTCATCTCTGGTGTGCTTGTGAGACTGTGTTTCTTATTAAGTACCAGAATCTGCTCCATGGAAAGTCTGTCCTCTGAAACTTTTTGGAGTTATAATGACCTAATCATGAACAGTATGTGTCCAACATCAGTCACCTGAGGCCTCCTTTTTTTTTTTTTTTAAAGATTTTATTTATTTATTTGAGAGAGAGAGAATGAGAGACAGAGAGGACGAGAGGGAAGAGGGTCAGAGGGAGAAGCAGACCCCCAGCTGAGCAGGGAGCCCGATGCGGGACTCCAGGATCACGACCTGAGCCGAAGGCAGTCGCTTAACCAACTGAGCCACCCAGACGCCCACCTGAGGCCTCCTTATGACATCCATCTCTCTTTACTTTGTGTTGTTATAGTTCATTTGGTATAGTAAAGTAAATTTGTCATACTAATTTTGAATACTGTATCTAAGATTGAATTACAGTGGTATCTACAGTGCCTACCCAGTGCTTTGTTGGTGATAAACCATAAGTTAACATATTTTTAAAATTAGGAGCCAATGTGAATGTGAGATACACATAGGAAGTATTCTACTTCCAGAGGAAAATTGTATCTGGTTACGTCACAACTCAATCACCATTTGTTTTAGAGTAACAAACCCCCCTGGGGTAAATATGGTCTCTGGCTTGTTTGTTCACTGCTCATGAGCTAAGCATGGTTTTTAACATTTTTTAAAGCTTTAAATACAACAAACAAATAGAAACAAAAAAAGGGAGAGAAGAATATGAAACAGAAACTGTATGTGGCCCACAGAGCCTAAAATACTTACTATCTAGCTTTTATGGAAACTATTTTTCTTTTTTTCTTTTTTAGAGAGAGAGTCAGGGGGTGGGGCAGGGAGGCTCTGGCAGAGGAAGAAGGAGAGAGAATCTAAAGCAGGCTCCATTCCCGGAACCATCTCATGACCCTGAGATCCTGACCTGAGCCAAAACCAAGAGTCAGACTTTTAACTGACTGAGCCACCCAGGCACCCCTGGAAAATATTTTTCAACTCCTGTCTCAGATTACCAAGCCAAACTGTGACATTATTATAATTTATCAATTATTATGTTATCTGACTAGTTTCCTGTAATTATATCTATTCCTTGAGAAATGTCCTTTCCATGTGAAAGGAACTTTCTGAAAAGAATGTGATTTATAAGCTTTCACAAATTAACATATGTTTTATTCATCAGAAGCTAAAAAAGATTTTAGTTAGCATCTTACTACCTCCAAATAAATGCACTCTAATCATTATGTTTAAACAGTCTTTCATTGCTTCCAAATTAACGCATTTTGTTATTTTCACTTTAGCTAATGTAATTAATTGGGGTGTGCATCTTAGCCCACTAATTAAATATTAGTGATTTCTTCTCAGAGAGGCTATAAATAAGAGAACAAGTAAATGCTTTTAGTTTAGATAGTTATATACTAACTATAGCTACACTTTTAGCTTTGCTCTAATTTTACTTTTCTAATTATAAAAAGAAAACAAGCATTATACATTACTTAACCCTAAGATGTACTTTCATTTGCCTTCACATTTTCTCGCCTAAATCATCTTTATATTGACATTAGAAATGGCCTTTTTGACTTATTTAAAATAGTCACTTGAAAGAGAAGTATATTAAGGCTGATTTGTTTAATGATGTGGGAATAAAGCCTGACATTTTAGAGACTTATTAGTTCCAAGAAAAGAGACTCTCGTAAGTGAAACATCACTAAAGTGTTTCCAAAAGGTCAACAGTTTATTACCTTATAACAGGTGGATCAGAGCCACTTGATCTGGGCTAATCAATTTCTTTTTTTCTTCAATCTTCTTGATTTAAAAATCATTACAGGAAGATATATGCATATAGAAATGTAGCAAGATGGCATGAAAAGTTAGCATAGTTTTGTTGTTTTTGTCCTTTTGTGGAGCAGGAATTGATAGATGGTTAGAGTGAAGACTGAGCTGTGGTGAGCAGGTGGGATGATGCTGTATTTGATGGTCCATTGTCTTCTACCCATCTTGTCATCTTCTTCCTTTGTGTTTTGCAGTCCACTGGGAATAACTGAACAAGAGACTGTCGGGTCTTTTTTTGTATCTGCAATTGAAAATACAAGTTTTTGGAGGAGAAAGCTACATATTGTTTTGCTGCTAAAATACTTCTTCTCTGTTGCCACAGTATCTTAGGGAATTGCCATTTGTGCAGCAGTAATCACCTCATATCTAAAAGAGTATTTGCAGGGCAGAGAAAATTGGAGAATTATAAATGGAACATTGCTTAGGTATGTGTTGCCAGAGCCAGGAGTCATTTGGTTGAATTAAAAACAGTCAAACTAGATTTAGAAAGGAAAGAGGAGATGAAGGAATTTGCTGGAAGAATATAGAGTGATCTTATAGACTCTAGTACAAGAAATTCAGTCATGTCCCTATAAAAGTGGGCCCAAGAAATACATGACTCAGGAACCACTGGAACACTTCTTGCCCACTCCCACTCTCTGCACCACTGTCTTCCATTACCCTCTGTTTTTCTACCCTTTCTCCTGATCTTTCCTGCTGCTGCTTTCTGCCTGGAAGCAGCATTCTCCTTTCCTCTACAGATTTAATTTCTTGGTATCAAATACAGGAAGAACATACACAGTTGTTCCTTCTACTCTGTATCTCCTCCTAGTTCAACCACCCAAATGAAACTCTAAGTCTACTCTCTGAATCTATATTCCAAATGCTAACGTGAGAGAATGAGATTGTCCTTGTTTGAGCCAGCTGCCCATTTGTGCCAGGAATGAACTGCAATCTCTGGGGTGAAGTTACATGATCCACTGACTGCCAGAAAGTCCAGGGAACCAGATTATCTGAAGAGTTGAAAGACTATGGTGAGAAGAGTGGCTACTGACATTTACATATTCAAGACATTTATTTGGGGCACCTGCATGGCTCAGTTGAGCATTTCCCTTTGGCTCAGGCCATGATCTCAGGGTCCTGGGATGGAGCCCCACATTGGGCTCCCTGCTCAATGGGGAGTCTTCTTCTCCCTCTGCCCCTCCTCCATGCTTGTGCTCTCTCTCTCTCAAATAAATAAATAAAACCTTAAAAAAAAGACATTTATTTGGTTTTCCAGTCATTCTGAACATTGAAGAATATTGATTCATTCACCAAATGCTTTCTTGAGCATCTGGTATATGCTTGAGTTATAACAATGAGTAAGATACAGTTGTTTCTTTTAAGGCATTTATAATCTACTGGGATTGACAACTCTGAAAACACTCTACTGAAATCAGTTCTTTAGCTGGGTGTACACAGGGCACCCATGTGAGGAGTTATGGAGGACTCACATGATTTCCTGGGAAAACAGTGAGACATAAGCCACCTATTAAAAGATGTATAGAAATTAGTTAGATGGAGAAAGTTGGAAAAACTCATACAGGGAGGGATAAATTTTAGGATCTAAGTACATTTGATTAAGATCAATTGCCAAAAAGAACAATTTATCAAAAAGCCAATTCACCAAAGGATCAATTTGGCAAACTTGCCTATTATCAAAACTTATTTTAAGGAACATCATCCTTTTAATACTAATGGATTCAATACATATCAATATGAATATATTATGTTTATGGATATCGTGACTTTTATAATTTTACTGAATTGATCATTTGATGAAATTGATATTTAGTAAATTTATAATTCAGTGCATTGCCTTTGTGTTGTTGGGGAGAAAAATCTTCCTCTGCCCTTCAAAGTCCTTCTAGCTGGACTTAGAATGAAATCCACATGAGACAGATTAACAGGAGAAAGTCAAATTTAATAACATATGTACAGGGAATCCACACAGACATGGGATTCCAAAGACAGTGAGCTTATATGAAGCTTATATGAGCTAAGGAGTGGGGTAGGTTTGATGATAGGAAGCGGAGGAAAGCCATTAGCAGGAAGGTGAAAGGAGATGTTTTTGAAACATAAAGGTTGCTCTATTTTGCAGTTAAGTTTCTTAGGTAAAGGGGAGTCTCTATTAATAATTTCTTCCTGGTAAAAGCTCTCCTTTCCAATGTAAATTTAGTCTCTTGAGGACCAGGAAGAGAGCTGTTCCTGCATCTGCTGGGTTTTGATTACTTTTAATTAAAAATAATGTTCATGCCAAAGTGGCCCATCTTGGGGCAGCCTTCCCTTGGCCCTGGTCATATTGGTCTTTCAAGTGCATAGATCCAGAGTATGAGAGGAAAAGTTCTTTTTATTTATGCCTAGAACATAAAGTATGAACTGGGCAGAGGAAGATGATTTGGGAGGTGGAAAGGAGGAGAGGGGAAAAACAAATTACCTCTTAGTAGGCTTTTCTGTATTGACAAGAGTTAATGTCTAAAAAATGTTCATAATAAAAATATGCCAGGCACATTATTTATATTTATTTTATATTTACCCATATCCATTTCATTTCAATAGGTTGTAGTCTTATTGAGATCAAGAAGAATATTTTTTCTTAAACTAAATCATCTCTGATTTGTTATGGTATTTTAGAATACACACATTTTCTTCTTTTTCAGCTTTATGAGTTCTTTGAGTGATCAGTAAATGTATTTTAACTGACTAAGCTTTTATGCTCATTAACATTAAATATAATTAGACTTTACTAATTCCCAGTTCACTTGCAAATGCCTCTGTTCCTTCAGAGATACAAGTATAATACTGTTAGACAAGTTTCATTATTTTTTTATGCTTTCTGAAATAGAAAAAAAAATTGCCCCTATTACAACATTAGCTACTGAAGATACTAATCAATGTAAAAGAATGACATGGAGTTAATATTTGGAGCTACATCTTATTGATTATTAATGCAGGTCTCAATAAGTGTTAAGCACAGCAAGCAATCACCACTCAGTGACTCCTTTCTTTCACTTCCACAGGATCTTTTCCCAGGTTTTAGCTGATACAAATAGTTTGAAACTAGCCCTTTAGCTTTCTATAGATTTCTCTCTTTCAAAACATTTTGGTACTTAGGGAAATATGATCCAGAATATGACACTTTAAATTGAATGAAATGAATATAATTATGGATAAAGGAGTTCTTAAGGTATCTAGAAATTTAGATCAGAAATTACATATGTCCCATTGCTATGGTAAACAGTTGGTTTTCCAAAGTGAATATTTATGCCTATATCTTCTCAGTGATAAGGCTGAATTGCCTTATAATGTCCACATGGACCCTTAGTTGACTTTTATGTGTGGGTCTGTACTGTTGCTTGGTTAAGTGAAAGACAAAAAAGAGGAAGAAATGATTGTTCTATTAAAGATTAAATCACAAGTGAACATCACACAAATCATGGTGGTAGTCTCTCTCACTCTCTCAAAAAAAAAAAAAAAAAGGTGGGGTGCACCTGGCTGGCTCAGTCAGTTAAGTGCCTGACTCTCGATTTCAGGTCAGATCATAATCTCAGTGTTGTGGGATTGAGCCCCGCACTGGGCTCTGCACTGAGCATCGAGCCTGCCTGAGATGCTCTCTCTCTCACTCTTACTCTACCCTTTCCTCCACTCACACACTCTTTCTCTCTCTCAAAAAATTTTTTAAAAATAAATAAATAAATCATGATGGTAAGGCAGCAGTAACTTGATGTTTTGCTAGAGTTTTCAAAAATAAATGTAAAGGAATAAAATTATTTCAGGAATACTTCTGATGAATAATCCTGGGGGGGAAAAAAAAGAATTGCTAGTGCACAAAAAGAAAACATGGTTTCCTTATAGTTCATATTTATATTTTTCATCCTCAAACAAACTTTATTATAAAAATATGCTAATATAAATAACATAGACCAGATGTAGGATAGAGGAATTTAGAAGCATTAATAATGAAATATACACAATAGTTTTACTAAATATGAATGCCTTTGAAGTGTTGGTGTGCTCTACATTTGAATCAGTTCCTATAGTGCTTGCCAGTCTCTTTAATTAGCTTCCACCGGTAAGTTTAACAGTTTATTTCATTTGTATTTATAAGACTAAACAGGAATGGGAGCATTTGTGACAAGTCTATGAGAAGTTTCTGTTTTGTAACTGTAAGCTTTTCAAAGGAATGTGTCATATCTGCTCTTCTTGTAACTATCCCAAGATATATATAGCAGAATGTTTTGTTCACAGTGTGCCTTGAGTAAATATTATGTGCTGACTGAATGGATCTGAGAAGCAGAATGCTTTTATGGCCTGTACTTCTCCACTATACTACCATTGTCAATGACTCCAGGTGGCCATATCAAAGCCTGAGACACTTAACATTTATAGTCTCATAAAGTGGGGATCAACTTGGAATCTGTAAGTGGAACTATAAACTGGTAACAAACGTTACAAAACTGGCAACAGAGATTCCCCAGGATCTCATTTCGAGGCCATCACATGATTCTCTAGGAGGCTTTTCAGCTTTAAGAACTGTGATTCAACTATGCTGTCTCCTTGGTTTTGCCAGCTTGTAAATTTTGGGAACTGCTGACCATTACTCATCTGGTGGCTGATAACACCTATCAGAAAGCTGTCATGAACAATAAGAAGTTTCAAGGACCTAAAGCCTTTGTTGTTTCTTACCTAACCCAGACACACTTTCCTGGGTGGCATCAGGAGATTATGCTACCATTTCTTTGAAAAGTCCTTCCATTTGCTTCTGAGATGAAGGAGACATGGCTGAATCTGAACTCTTCCCCCAGAAGATGTGCTGCCAACTTTTTCCAAAGATCTTTTACCAGATCAGTAGCAGATTCCGGGAAAAATGCTTTCAGTAGAGTTTATCGGTAGGCTCTGCCATCAGCTTTCTTACGGGCTGCATTTGAATTGAGTTAATCCTTCCCTCATACCAGTAAGGTGTCTGTAGTTAACTATTATTGTATAGATTTAAAAAAAATAAAACTTGGAGAGAAGGTAAATAATCAGTTTGAACTTTGCTAGGTCCCCAGCTTGCTGGTCTCAAATCAGGAAGAAAGACTTTTGGTATAAAAGCCACCAAAAGAATATTTAAATAAATTTGGTAAAGACTCATTTATTTTATTTTTTTAAAGATTTTTTTTTTTTTTTAAGAAAGAGAGATCACAATGGGTGGGTAAGGGGCAGAAGGAGAGGGAGAGAGAGAACCTGAAGCCCACTCCATGCTGAGCACTGAGCCTGAGGTGGGGGTGTGGAGCCCTAATGGGACTTGAACTAATGATCCTGAGATTGGGACCCAAGCTGAAACCAAGAGTCTAACACTTAACGGGCTGAGCCACTCAGGCGGCCCTGTGAAGAATCATTTTATATCTCAATTCGTCTAACCCACTTTTTTGTTGTTGTTTGTTTTTTCCTATGTAGTAACTGAGTAACTGATTTTTATACTTAAATTCAAAGGAAAACTGCAAAAATAATTCTATGTCGTCAAAATTATCAAATTAAAATGATTTTATATTTCTTTTTTTTAAAGATTTTACTTATTTATTTGAGAGAGAGAGTGAGAGAGTACAAGCAGGGGGAGCAGCAGAGGGAGAAGAGGAAGCCTGCTCCCCGCTAAGCAGGGAGCCTGATGCGGGACTCCATCCCAGCACCCTGGGATCACGACCTGAGCCAAAGGCAGACGCTTAACCAACTGAGCCACCCAGGCGCCCCTGATTTTATATTTCTTTTATCAGGATGACCACTTCTAATTATTCCTTTTTTATATATGAGTGAAAACTTTTTATGGCTAGAAGAGTAGAAAAATAGTGTTTGGATATTAGTTAAATTTTAAGAATTAAAATGAGAATGAAGCAAAATGTTTATTTTAAACATCTTATTGACTCCATCATACTGCCATGATTAAAGCTGAATAAAAAATGAATTGACTTCCTTAATTTCCTAATCAAACTTATCAATGTAAATTCTCTTAGGGCTATGTGGTATAATGATCAGGGCATAGATTCTGGATTTTCCAGTTCCCACTGTAACAGATTCTTTTTTTTTTTTTTTTTTTAAGATTTACTTATTTGAGAGAGAGACAGTGGGAGAGAGAGAGAGAGAGATCATGAGCAGGGGCGGGGGGTAGAGGAAGAAGCAGACTCCCCACTAAGCAGGGAGCCCGATGTGGGACTCAATCCCAGGACCCTGAGCTGAAGGCAGACGTTTAACTGACTGAGCCACCCAGAAGCTCCCCACTGTAACATATTCTAATTGTATGATCTGGGTGGAACTTTCTGTGACCTCTTTCTACACAGTCTTTACCTATAAAATCAGAAAAATACTAGTATGTACTCTGTAGGGTTTCTTTGATGATTATAAATGCATCAGGGCAGGTAAAGTCTTAAAAGAGTTTCTAGCATATAACAAATATCCATAATGTTAAATATTAATAGCTTTTGTTTTTATTTGAGTTTCCATAAAACTCCACATTTTATCCTTTTTCCTATTTAAAGTATAATCCATAAAATTCTGCCTATATATCATATATATGCATCTCTTTGTTTAACTATATACTGATTTTCTTCAATTTTTGGCCTTATAGTTAACCATATCTCATTTAAGTCAAAACTCAGGCTTTAAAAAGGTTTTTTATTTTAGGAAATTTACTTACAATTTTTGGCTCAGTGTTCCCATCTGAATAATGAAAATAACAATAAGACATGTCTTCCCGGATGAGTATAGCTTCTCTCCAATAGTCAGAATGTGCATGTGCTTGTTCCTTTCTTCTTTCCCTTCTTCAGTGTACATTATGCACTTTTATAATAATGCCAAATCTGAAGTCAGCAAGTCTAATTCCTTGACTATACAGAACCTGCCAAGTGAAACTTTAAACTTTGAATATTTCCATGGGCTAGCATCTTATTATTTTTCAGGGACAAACACTCCCTTTTTGGATAGCTCTTGCATTCAGCCTGTTGTCAATCATTGTTGTTAATGATGCTGCCTATTTAAATATGCATTGAATAAAACATTCAAATCATGTTATTTATAACTCGTGCATTTCCTTCCACACGTTTCCCTGATCTGAGATGTAAAGTGTAATCTACACTGGGCAGACAATTACAGCTTGGTGAAACAAAGGGATAGAAAAGCAGAGGGAAATCACTTTAAATCATAAAATGACAAAAAGAATGTGGAGATGGGATTGTGGGACTGTGATTTTTTTGTGTGCAGTTAGTTTTGTTATTTTGTTTTTTCAAATCTCAGGATTAAGAAGTTCCAGTTTTTTCAGAAATTGGAGAGAAGCAAGACATGTGAGATCTAGTCAAGGAAGAGTGATATGTGTAATGATCAATAATCCTGAGATGTGTTGAAAAGCAGAAGATAGTGTAAATTTATATTTTTGCAGATGTTAAAGAAGATAATTTATTGAAATGGACAGCAACAAGGACGTTTCTACTCTGCTTTTCCTTCAATTAATATGTAGCATAAGGACAATGTAGTAAGTTTAGAAACTACCATTTTCTATTTAAAAGAAATGGTAAAATCTAACTCGAGAAAAGGAAGTTAATAATTGAGTACGTTCTCGTAAATGAAGACTGAGGAAAGGTTATTTGTTGAATTGTTTACTTTTATATTAATTGTGTGCTTTATTGCTGGGTTTGTCTGCCATGTATGTATTTTACCAATAGTAATACACATATGTGGTCAATTGTTTTACTTTGTGTTAGCATGAAATACAAGAGAGAAAAGCAATATAAAAAGTCTAAAAGATTTTAAGCATGCCAAGACAAAGCTTTGCTTTTGTTGTAACTTTTTTTTTTAATTCCCTTGCTTTACAAACACTTGCAATTCAATAATACAACAAAACCTAACTCCTCTCTCATTTTCCATATCTCTTCTCTGAAGGCTTATTTACACAGACAAGGACTCATCAATTATCTCCTATGTATAAAAGACTTAGAACACTCTTTCACAATATGCTTAGTACCAGATCATTAATTATCCTAAAACTATCTCTCACTGAACGTCCTTTCACAAATCAAGCTTAGTATGTCTTTGCTGCAAATATCAGTGGTTGCCTCGACATCATAAATTGAAAGTACTATTGTCCTCTTGCTTCTAAATATGAAATCAGTGAAAGTCTCTTTCTTATCTTTAAACTTAATCTTACTTTTTAAACTGACTAGGTGAAGTTGTCAAATCAAGATATTAAGAGTTCTTTGTTCATGCTGGTTCTCTTTTGTGTATCTTTGCTTAAATATTCTCATATCTTTAGGATTCTGTACATAATTTCTGTGTCTCTTCCCAAGCATTTTAATCTGGATTATTAAAACATCTTACTTTCCTTTACAAATTGTATATAAGTACTTTATGAATACATACTTGTTGAGTAGCACCACGTAAATATATAGGGTAAAATATAAAAGTAGGTATCATTTTCTGACTATGACAGAGTAGTTTGTATCGAGCCAATCTTCCCTTTAAGCACAGCTATGAAAGCAACATAAAATCACAACAGAAGGCTGTTTGAAATCTGAACACAGTAAAGAAAGGACTTCTGGAGGCAAGTTTGCAGAGATGAGGAAACCCAAAACAAGTGAGACAGTTATTTTAAACAGCTTTTGTTCATCAAGGCCTGTGTCTAATCCTGAACAGTGGAGAGTCATGAGTCCCAGACACAGAACAGAATGAAGGTACAGAGGCTGAAATTCTAAGGAGTGCTTCTGGTCTCAGAGCTGGGACACAAACAGGGAATTCATGGCCTGGAGGGAAACTTGGAGTAGATCCCCCACTTTCATCTGAAGCTCCTGAAGACTTATGCCTTACAAGTAAGGGCCGAAAGTTTGGACTCTCATCTCATTTTCTGACAGAGTCAAGAGGCTCTGCCTCAATTCTAGTTGAAGGCCAGAAGAGAAGTAATCTCTGAGGGAGACATCCATCTTTTGGAGGCCCTATATATTTTTATATGATTTCCCACCATTTAATAAAATTTTTCAAGTATATCAAGAAAAATTACCAAAAACCAAGAGAAAAGGTAGAGCCATAGGCCACAGATTATTCAGATATTGGAGGGATAAAATATAACTGAACTCAATATGTTGACAAAAATAAATGATACATTGTGGAATTTCACCAAAGGACTGGGATCTATAAAACCAAGTCAAACTCAAATTCTATGACTGAAATACATAATTTTTAAGAGCACAGTAGATGGATTCACCAAACATTTGGTCAAAGCTGAAAAGAGGTTTTGTTTTTGTTTTTTAATTGTCATACAACTCAATAGAAACATCTGGAATTAAGCACTGGTACAAAACAAAATTGTAAAAATGAAGAAAAAGCAAGATGGAGATATATAGTTCACTGAGAAAAGTTCTAGTGGTGGAAATATAGTCCCAGAAAGAGAGGAGAGAGAGTCTCAAATAGAAATAATATAGATTAGGGGCACCTGGTTGGCTCAGGTGGTTGAGCATCCAACTCTTGGTTTTGGCTCAGGTCATGATCTCAGGGTCCTGAGATCAAGCCCCCATGTAGGTCTCCACGCTCAGTGTGAGGTCTGCTTGTCCCTCTCCCACTTAAATGAATAAAATCTTTTTTTTTTTTTTAAAGATTTTATTTATTTATTTGAGAGAGAGAGAATGAGAGAGAACACATGAGAGGGGATAGGGTCAGAGGGCAAAGCAGACTCCCTGCCGAGCAGGGAGCCCGATGCGGGACTCGATCCAGGGACTCCAGGATCATGACCTGAGCCGAAGGCAGTCGCTTAACCAACTGAGCCACCCAGGCGCCCAAATGAATAAAATCTTTTAAAAAAAGAAATAATATACATTAAAAGCATTAAATTGCTCATGTTTGGATCATAGCTCTCAAAATGTAAAATATAAAACTGTAAAACTTTTAGTAGAAATTATACAACATCTCTATGAACTGGGTTAAAATAAATGTTTTAAAACATGTTACCAGAAGCAGAGTCCATTAAAGAAGAAATTAATGAATTCTACTTCATGAAAACTTCAAGTCTTTGTTCTGCAAAAGACCTCTTAAGAGAATGAAAAGGCATACTACAGATTGGCAGAAAATATTTGCAAAGCACATTATCAACAAACAGTTCTGGCTGCATTTGATATGTGGGCCCAGTGCAAAATGAAAACACAGGTCTCTTGTTCAAAAAGCAGGAAAAAAGTTGCATTAAGTGTACTAAAATAAAACTTGTCCCCATCTTTCATGTTTTTTCTCTCAATCTTCATAGTATTTTTTAAAAGACTTTACTTTTTAAACCAAGTTTAAATTCATAGCAAAATTGAGGTGAAGGTACAGAGATTTTCCATATACTCCCTGTTCCCCCAAATGCATCCCCCCACTATTACCAGCACCCCCTACCAGAGTGGCACATTGTCTATAATCAGTGAACTTACAATGATACATCGTGATCACCAAAGTCCTTAGTTTACCTTACGGTTCACTCTTAGTTTTATATATTCTGTGGGTTTGAACAAATGTATAATGACATGTAGCCATTATTATTGTATTATATGGAGTATTTTCAGTGCCCCGAAAGTCCTCTGTGCTCCGTCTAGTCATCCCTTCATTCCCTCTCCAACTCCTGGTAACCACTGATATTTTTCCTGTCTCCATGATTTTGCCTTTATTCCAGAATGTCATATAGTTGGAATCATATAGTATGTAGCTTTATCAGATTGGATTCTTTCACTTAGTGATATGCACTGAAGGTATTTTCATAGCTTGATAGCTCATTTCTTTTTAGCACTGAATACATTTTATTCTCTGGATGTACCATAGTTTACTTATTTATCTATTTATCTACTGAAAGATATCTTGGTTGTGTCCAAGTTTGGGCGATTATGAACAGAGCTGCTATAAATATCCATGTGCAGATTTTTGTGTGGACATAAGTTTTCAACTCTTTTGGGTAGACTAAATGGCAAGAGTATATTTAGTTTTGTAAAAAACTGTCAAACTCTTCCAAAGTGGTTATCCCAGTTTGTATTTGCACCAGCAATGTATGAGAGTCCCGTCCCCATTGCTCCACATCCTCACCAGCATTTGCTGTTGTCAGTGTTCTGGATTCTGGCCATTCTAACAGGTGCATAGTGAGGTTTCATTGTTGTTTTAATTTGTATTTTCCTGATGACATATGACGTGCAGCTTCTTTTCATATGCTTATTTGTCATATGTGTATCTTCTTTTAAGGCCTTTGGCCCATTTTTAAATCAGATTGGGTTCTTACTGTTGAGTTTTAAGAGTTCTTTGTACATGCACCCACACACACATACACATATATTTACATTTATCCATATCCATATATGTGGGTGGATATACATAAAATTATGTATATTGGCTCTTTTATTACTTTTACTTATTTAAGCAGTAATTGGAAGATTGCATGTAAACAGTGGGATTACTGATAATTATCAGAATAAGTACTCAGGCTTATTTAGAAAAGGAATTTATGTTTTTGTATATTGTAGATAATAGTTATTTCTCATAATTATCTCTTGCAAATATTTTCTTCTAATCCGTAGCTTGTCTTTTCAATTTCCTGACGTGGTCTTTCACAAAGCAGGAGTTTTTAATTTTAATGAAGTCCCATTTATCAATTATTTCTTTCATAGATTGTGCCTTTGGTGTCATATCTAAAAATCATAAAGCAATTTTCATGTATATAAATGGACAGGGATGGCAGAGAGGAGTCTTCTTTTCCAGTTTTCTGGCAAGTGACACTTCTAATTCTCTTATCTATGGATGTTAAGTGGGGTAAACTTTTCTCCTTCTTGTGCTTAAAAAAAAAAATGTTCTCTTCAGCGCCTGTTGTCCTGGTTTAGCCACCTGGAGCACATTCTATTTGTAAAGGTTCCTCCAGGAGAATGGCCTGTTATTAAGTTGATACTCTTGTTTACCAAGGCTGGTCTGCATTCACATATTTTGTTTTGATTATTCATTAGCATTTCTAAGATGATGGAAAGGAAACTATGCTTCCATTAAATAACCACCCTCAGAAGGAAGGAAAAAGAAGCTGCCTGTCTTTGTGGAGGAAGGAGGTGGGCACTGATGGGGCTGATCAGGAAGCTGCTACTCCAGCAAGGTGAGGGGTCAGCAGCTTAACTGGAGAGAAATCCTTTGCATGTATGTATCCTTTATATGGCTGCGAAGTAAGATGAATGAGCATTAAAATGGGATGAGAATCCTCTGTGCTCCTCATATTTATCCCTGCCCCACCACATAGTGTTTTTATTTGTTATAATCTCTTGCTCCTTCAGGAACCTACATACTATAACCTGGCAGGGCAGGGCAGGGCAGGGAAGGCAGTCTCCACTTTTCACAAGGCCACCACCCCAACCTATGACAGAGGGCAACACCCAACAGATTGTAACCCTTCCTGGGTACTTGGATGAGGGATCACTGAATGTGCTATGGCACTAGGAGCCCAGAGCAGGGATGGTCACCAATATTCCCTAACCCAAGATAAATCAGGGTACACATGCCTAACCCTGACTTTGGCCCCCATCAAGAGTGAGGGAAAAATACATCCCTTCCCCAGCCAACACAAAATTGCTACTGTGGGCCGAGGGTGATGGCGGCTACAATGAGGAGTCAGAGAGGGGAAGGCAGGGCCTGGGCAATACAGAGTTGGGAGTGGACAACCAAGGACTCATTCTTGGGAGGCACAATGGTGACATCTAAGTCAAAGCGCTAAGCACCCACCTCTCTGACATATGCTTCATTTTCCTAATAGAGTTTACTCTATTGTGCCAAACACAAATCCAAGACATAATTAAGAATGTCAAGACAATGACCACAGAACATTAAACTCCAGAAACAGGTCCTTCTGAGTGCGAGGCCTCATGCAACCTCACAGGTTAAATGCCCTTGAAGCTGGACCTGCCAACAAAAGTCTTGTTTCCAGATATGTAAACTTATAGTGTGTGTATATTTTTATACTTTAATCTCTAAATTTCTTTTATAGAATGCTTTTGTGAGTATGATAAAAAAATTCAGGTTATGAAACTATTGTTAAAAAAATTTAAGAGCGATGAAAATTTTGTGAGTTTTGGTAATTACAACTGAACAATTGTTGAAAGTTAGCACAGCTTGTCCTTGGTGCTGCCCCACCCCCCCATCCTCTGCTACAGTGTGCTTATTTTATTTTCATGTTAGAAACAAAATATATTGGGCGCCTGGGTGGCTCAGTTGGTTAAGCGACTGCCTTCGGCTCAGGTCATGATCCTGGAGTCCCAGGATCGAGTCCCACATCGGGCTCCCTGCTCGGCAGGGAGTCTGCTTCTCCCTCTGATCCTCCCCCTCTCATACTCTCTGTCTCCCATTCTCTCTCTCAGATAAATAAAAGATCTTTAAAAAAAAAAAAAAGAAATGATAAGTATTGGGGCGCCTGGGTGGCTCATTTGGTTAAGCGACTGCCTTCGGCTCAGGTCATGATCCTGGAGTCCTGGGATGGAGTCCCGCATCGGGCTCCCTGCTCGGCAGGGAGCCTGCTTCTCCCTCCGACCCTCCACCCTCTCATGTGCTCTCTCTCTCTCATTCTCTCTGTCTCAAATAAATAAATAAAATCTAAAAAAAAAAAAGAAAGAAAGAAACAAAATATATTGATTTATGTCTAAGTTGCCTATTATTTGACATCCTTCTTACATAATTGACTACTCCACCTATCTGGTCTTCCACTTACGGTTGACCTCAAATCTATAGGATTTTTGACCAATAGGTTATATTTAGTTAAATTGAGTTTAATATTTTTTATTAGCCTGTAAATAGAGATGACATCTTTTACATTATATGTATATATATTCTGGAAACTCCAGCCAATAGACTTGAACAGACACTTCACCAAAGAAGTGTACATACAGCTTTTTATTTCTTTAATATTACATTCTTGAAAAGATAAAAGTAGTGACAAAGAACAGATCAGTAGTTGCCAGGAGTAACAAGAGTGTGACTACAAAGGGGTAACTAAAGGGAGTTTTGGGAGTGTGAGAGTGTTTTATATGCTGATTATAGCAGTGGTTACACAAATTTTCATAGGTGTTAAAATTAATAAAGTTTACACAAATGAATTTCACAAAGAGGTAATTCTAATAAAAACAGAAAGCTCACAAGGCTAAATGAATATTATCCCCAATGCCTGCCACCCCAGTCTTAATCAGTGGTGGAAGAACGGTCTCAGAACTGTTTGTGTCAATTGGCCATTTAAGTTTAATAGTAAAAGACTGGTTAATGATAACAATGCATTGTAAAACCTTCAGAAGGAAAGGAGAATGTTTTGTGGACCATTTGTTTGTGTGTGTGTGTGTGTGGCAGTTTTAAGTTCTTAGTTTTTAAAATCAGTACTTTTTAATGGAAACAACTTGACCAAAAATCTGTCACAGAATTTTGAGACCCATTAAAACAAAAGTTTAATGAGAAAAACAAAACAAAACAAAAAACATAGAGTTGTCCTACCTCCTAATAAAATAAAAATAAAAATATTCATAGCTATGTGTTATCACTTTTCATTTATTTCATTAAGCAAAAATATAATACCTAACGCTAACAAGAGTTCAATGAAACTGACATTCTCACATCTTCTTCATTGTAGTATAAAAATGGGTATAATCATTTTAAAAGTTATCTAACAATATAGTTGAAAATCTAAGTTGTTCTTACTCTTTGAAGCAGTACTTACATCTTTATGACTATAACTTAAGGATATTATCTAGAATATATACAAAACACTGTAAATATCCAAAGATTTTTTTATTACAGACTTATTTGTAAAAGTGAAAAAATTACAAAGAGCCTAAATATGTAATGGAATATTGCTCTCATTCACAAAGTTCCTTGGAACACTGGTCCAAAAGCTTTGTGATAAAAGGATTTGGAGGCCAAATAAATTAGGAAAGTCCTGCATGCTATGTTCTTCATTTGTAAAGTTACAATTAGAATCTATACATTCAAGTTTCTAAGATATCTCTCAAGCAGGAAATAAATATGCTTAACTTTTTTTAACCCAGATTTTCTAAACTAATTTGTCCTTAGATATCCTATTTCCCATGTAATAACTGTTAACATCTTAAATATGAATTTTAGGAAAGGCGGTGTTAGAATAATTACATTAAGATTTTAATGTTTTTCTCTATTTCAAAATTGGTGTGATTGTGATACTTTATAATAGAAAAATACATAAAAATGGCTAAGCCCAAATTGCTGTTTTAAATAAGGTCATAATCTATTGGAGAGAGAAAGCCATTTCTGATTAATAAAGGCTCTTTGTGAAAGGGTTATGCTAGCCTTATGAATGAACTTCTAAGTGAGCAAAGTGATAGGAAAATTAATTCTGCCTGGAGGGGAAATGTTGGAAGAAGGCATTAAGTAAATAAAGGACTTCCTCAAAGTGGTTGAGATATAGAATATCCATAAAAAAGTATTAATTTTCTAAGAATTAAAATTTATGTTAACTAATAATTTCTTATGAATGTAGAGTGATATAAACAGTCCTGACTTATCTGATATTAAACCCTCTCCAGATATATGGAAATATGAACTATAGAGTCATGGTGGAAAAACTTGGGTTTTGGTTTTAAATGGACCTGCATCTAAAACCCAGATTTGTTTCTTGGCCAGGGTACTTAAGCACTCAGTTATGATTTGTTCATAAAAATGACAAAAGCAGAGTTGTTAAAGGATTAGAGAGAATAGTTAAATCTTTAATCTAGTGCCTGGTTCATTAGAGGTATCCCTAAATGGATATCATTATATCATCAACAACCTTAGTAATACTCTTTAAGCTTCAAGTGACCTAAAACCAAATCAAGTACCTGAGCACGAAAAATAACTTGACACTTATAAATAGGAAGATATTGGGTAACTTAAAGAGTGAAAAAAAAAGTCAAGTAAAGCAGGGCTCAAGTTTGAACACTTCTGCTATAATTCTGTTTCCTTTTCTGCTTCTCATTTCTTCATGACTCTACTGAACTTCAGTATTAGTTACCAATATCTGTGTAATAAATTACTCTAAAACTTCGCAGCATAAAACCATATTTATTACCTCACACATTTTCTGTAGGCTTGGAATTTAAGAGCAGCTTAGCTAGGTGGTTCTGGCTCAGGGTTTCTCATAAGGTTGCAGTCAAGATGTTGGCATGACATCAGTAATGTCTTGAAGGCCTGATGGGGGCTGGAGGATCCACTTACAAGGTGGTTCACACACATGGCTGGGAGCTGGGGCTTGCTCTTGGTGGGAGACCTCAGTTCCTTGCCATAGGTACCTCTTCAAAGGGCTGCTTGAGTGTCCCTAAAATGTGCCAACTGGTTTTCCTGCAAACCAATGGTGTAAGAGTATGCAGGGCAGAAGCCTAATGATCCTAGAACAGGAGTCACACACCATCATTTTTGCACAAGATCATGATTCCATTGGGAACAACCCTGGAATCTGGCCAGCACAGCTTCATTTTCTCAGACTGCAATAGGATTTTGTCACTCAGGGGAAGCAACGGCTGTTAACAGCTAACACTGGACTCACAGCTTGCAGTGTAGAGAAAATAACCCTCTCAGCATTAGAACATAAAATCTCACAGAGGGTCTCTGAATGGCCCACTTTTGGGTCATATGTCCTCTTTTGGAACTAGTCACCATGAGTTGCTAGTCCTGGGTCATTCTCCTAAGCCTGAGGCCAGGGGCAGGGGACTATGGTTGGTGGGGTGGAAAAGGAGAGGAATGAGTGCAGGCTTTTGGGGGTGGCTGGGTAGAAGAAAATTACTTTTTCAACATTATCATCAAATCAAATTCTATACAGGAGAGAATTCTATAAGGGAAGAATCTTGCTTTATAAAGGGATCTAGAAATCACCACTTTTTGAAGAGATTGGCACTTCAGAATGATTCTATAAGTATCAGTAGTAAGATATTTGTTAAATTTTTCTTGTGTTTCTCATAAAGTATAATTCTTAGAAAGCTCGTGTTACTAATGTCAGGGTCATTTTATTCCCCCACTGAAATATTTTAAACTGTGTCTTTTTTTTTTTTAAGATTTTTTTTTTTTTTTTATTTGAGAGAGAGAGAAAGAGAAAGCACAGAGGGAGAATGAGAGGGAGAAGCAGACACCCCACTGAGCAGAGACCTGATGCGGGGCTCAATCGCAGGACCCTGAGATCATGACCTGAGCCAAAGGCAGACACTTAACTGACTGAGCCACCCAGGCGCCCCTAAACTATAGTCTTTATTTTAATTATATTTCCTTAGACTATGCATCAAAAGTATTCATTCATTAATTGCTATTTTGCAAGTACTACACATTTTACTGGTGTCTCAATTTTTTGAAAAAAATGACTAGCAGCTTAAAGAATTGAAAACTATAGAGAGCGGTATAAAACAAAAGTTCATATTCTGTCATAATATCTTCCAGCTAGAATTAACTCTAGAAGAAAAGTATGCTCTGGAGATATCTGTAAGTGATCACAGTAAGAAAAATAGTCCTAAGAAGTCAGTATAATACATTATTTAAAAATATATTTAATGCAACCAATAATAATTACCTAACCCAATTAACAATATAGAAAATGATTTCTGTTATATACTGCCTGTGTTTATAAAGAAAATAGAATGCTATGCTTAATTTAATTCACTGTTAAATCAATAATTAAAATAATTATTGCCAATTTCACTAAAATTGGGCATATTTCATTTTTTAAGATTTATTTATTTTTAGAGAGAGAAAGTGGGGAGAGGGGCAGTGGAGAGGAAGAGAGTGAATCTCAAGCAGATTCCCTGCTGAGCGCAGAGCCCTACCCAAGCTAGATCCAAGGACCTTGAGGTCATGACCTGAGCCCAAATCAAGAGTCAGATGTTTAACTGACTGAGCCACCCAGGTGCCCCCAAATTGGGCATGTTTCTTATAGATGAATAACAAGTCATGTAATCTGAAAGGAAAAAAACTTGTTTGAATATGAATTTTTGCTATTTTTAAACATTTTTTTGTAGATTTTAGAATTTCATAGATTATCCTTTGTAAATAGTCATTGTAAAATAATAGGTCATGTTCTTGTTATTTTTAACATAGCTGAATTCCACCCAAAATCACAAGAATGGAAAGCTATCTATATATAGAAAAAAAAAAACCCATATCTATGTCCTATTACTTATTCTTTCTAATGGATGGATGTGTTTAAAGGATTGCAATTTTATGAAGGAATGCTAAAGAAGCATGAGGTAATTCATAGAGATCAGTTTTATACGTATCAATATTTAGTTTTACCTCAATACCAAGTGACTTCAGATAGTTCTTGCGAACTTGTTCCATATTTCTAGGTTACTATTTATATAACCTTGATCGTTTAAAACCCATGAACAATTGATTTATGAACTTGTAGCTGCTAGACATTATGCTCAGTGACCATAGCAAAATCCTTAACACATGTATTTGGAGAAATTACCTCTAGTCATTTCAAAAAGAACTTTTCACTAATTTGAAATGAAAGCAAGGTTACCAATATAAGAATTAAAAAAATACTTTTGTGGGGCACCTGAGTGGCTCAGTTGGTTAAGCCGCTGCCTTCGGCTCAGATCATGATCCCAGGGTCCTGGGATCGAGCCCCACGTTGGGCTCCCTGCTCCGCAGGAAACCTGCTTCTCCGTCTCCCTCTGCCTGCCTCTCTGCCTACTTGTGCTCTCTATCTCTCTGTCAAATAAATAAATAAAGTCTTTAAAAAAAATACCTTTGTAAAGAACTATCCTCAAAAAATCTATTTGCTACATTCCTTAAATGCAACTATCATCACAGAGGACACAAGCCAGAATAAAATTAATACATGCTGTGGAATCTGAGCCCAGGAGATATGCCAAAACATGGACAGAATGTCAGTCTGAACTTCAAATTTCCTGTCTTGTAGATTTGCTTCTCAACTTTGACTGTATCTGAATATTATCAATATATTTGCCCACAAGTAATTGTTTTAGAAATTACTCCTCAGTAACAATATAAAGTCTCAAACTGTGAGGGCAGCACTTGCCAAGAACACTGTTTTTATTGCTTCATTACACCCACTGGGCCATTTTTATTGTTGAATATAATGGGTAAGTGTTCATTTTCCAAACAATGCAAGCACATCAGGGCAAAAGTACGTTAGACTTAGAGAATAACAGATGGCATATGATGGTTAGCATATACATAGCTCTGTAAGTAGAGCTCACTTTCTAGGATGTCCTATTATCATTTGGAAGGTAGTGTTTGCTTAATGAACAATGGGACACTTTCACCGGGATACAAGGCGATATAGAATCGTCTTCTTAGGTACCCTGTCTGTTAACGCCTGCTTTTTGTAGATGCCAGGCAAAACAATTTTGAGTTATTTAAATTTGACTTATTGTCCTCCCCTGAAGGGAAACATGCAAGACAAATCTAAAAATGTGAGGTTTCTGGTGGTGAGGAGAAGAAAAATTTATATTCCTGTGACATCTTTCTTTAGATAATGTGAACCAGTTTATCCAGGTCTACAAACTCACCTAAATTTACCCAGTATCCTCACAACTCCCTCCCTTCCTTTTTGGGTTTCCCTGCTTCTGATTCAAATCTCTCCTTTGTTATTACTTTTCCCTTTAAACAGAAGTTTGAAGACTGTGAATTGGCACAGGTCTGTGAAATTAAATGTTACTAAGAATATGTAAATATCTAAATATTCCTCATGAGAGGAAATGTGTTTCCTTCTGATTTCAGTACTTCATTCTTCCTACAAAATGAATTAAACATTTATGTCGTATTTAAAAAGTATACTCATGTGTGTATGTATAGAGAAAGAGAGAACAAAAGAAATGAGTCACTCTTTTCAAAGTTAATTTCATATTTTAAGAGTTAATTTTTTTTTTTAAGATTTTATTTATTTATTTGAGAGAGAGAGACTGAGAGAGAGAGCACATGAGAGGGGGGAGGGTTGGGAGGGTCAGAGGGAGAAGCAGGCTCCCTGTGGAGCAGGGAGCCCGATGCGGGACTCGATCCCGGGACTCCAGGATCATGACCTGAGCCGAAGGCAGTCGCTTAATCAACTGAGCCACCCAGGCGCCCTTAAGAGTTAATTTTTGTAAATTTTGGTCTTAAATACTTTTAAACCACTCAGAGTGCCCCATTAGTTAGCATGAGCATGAGAAATAAATATGTATTACCAGTTAATTGAAAAACATATGTTGTTGATTAGTGCTTAGCCATCTTATTTTAATAGATCTCAATTAAATAAATGACTGCAGTGTATTCAGATGACAAGATGCCAGTTAAAAGTTGCTGCTAGGAAAAGGTACTGAACCAAGAAATGGAGAGATTTCAGTAAAGAACAGCCCTATATTTTGTTAAAAATTTGCACAAAGAATTTGCCTTTTCGTGTGTGAGGGGATTTTAGATTGTACATGCTCCTTATTTGCTACAATCTAGATTGAAGACATCGTTAGGCACTGGCTCTAGAACCAGAGACTGAGCTCAAAATCCAGCTCTGCTACTTAGAGCCTCTGTTTTCTCATCTATAAATTTGGATTAATTATAGGATACAGTATAACCCTCATTGGCGATGTTTTAAGAATTAAATGAACTAATATTTATAAAGTGTTTCATTAATGTTTGGCATCTAGAAGAAAAGTGTTTCTAAATTGTTAGTTTTTTTTTTTTTTTTTTAAACACTTAAAAAGGGGCGCCTGGGTGGCGTCTGCCTTCGGCTCAGGTCGTGATTCCAGGGTCCTGGGATCGAGCCCCACATCGGGCTCCCTGCTCCGCAGGGAAGCCTGCTTCTCCCTTTCCTACTCCCCCTGCTTGTGTTCCCTCTCTCGCTATGTCTCTCTCTGTCAAAAAAATAAATAAAATCTTAAAAAAAAACAAAAACAAAAACAAAAAACCACTTAAAAAGCCCTGACTTTTTCATTAGTGTTGTAAAATATGAATTGTGAACACACTTCAAATATGGTATTGGTGCCAATTACTCTGAACATTGGTCTATTTTTTGAACACTGAGGTGTAGTGCATCCAGCAGGAGCATGAAATGAAATAAGACACCAGGATTTCAGAAGGAATGGACTTCATGGGATCCAAACATATCAGCTTCCTATGATCAGCTCATTCTCCCCTTATATACATCTCCCCTGGATACATAAAAGGAAGGATCAAAGTCAAAAGGTTGTTGTTGGTCACATAATCAGGACAGGTAGAATTAAAGGATCTAGGAGTTTTGTGGTATCAAGACAGGGAAGCCTGCAACAACTCTCACAACAGATACGGTCGTACCAAAAGCCAGTTCTTTTCTTCAGGCATGGTCTCCTCCCCACAGTGCCTTACTAGATCCACGTGACCCTTGTCTCTCTGACTCTTTCACATGCTTTCCTTGTTGACAATCCCTTAAAGTCAATATTTCCTCATAAATCTGGATGCCTTTGTTCAAGTTATTTTAAGTTGCCTCTGGATTGGTGCTGGCCTGGGAGCATTTTACTTCATGGTAACTTTGCAGATCTCTTTTCTAACCCATAATGTATCTATTTCAAAGGTTAATTCTTCAGATACTTTTCTTAATTTCAAATTCCTGAAGAAGCCTCACTTTTTAACTGCAGTGTATATTGAGTAAACTTGCTTAATTAAGCGATTGGAATGTAAAACTAAGTTGAATTTTGAAATAGTTAGAAGTGTGACCTTTTGTCCAGCGATGTCTCAATTTAGGCCTATTCCAGTTTGGCAAAGTATTATTATTAAGAGTTGCATTAAAATAAGCTAGCAGGAGTTTAGTACAAATATATTCTATCATGCCAACTTTCCACCATTGTCCTGTCTTTGATCTGAGAGTTAAGAGGGTTCTTAGGTTAACAGGTCATTAGGTCGAGAAAACAATCAGTGACAAATGACAAAAATTCTCTTTCTTTCCTGGACATATTTCAGACACAATGTAACTAACATCTACCTTACCAGGGTGTTTTTCCAGGTGGGACAGGAATCCTTTAAAAAAAAAAAAAAGAAAGAAAAGAAAAGAAAAAAAAGGAAAAATATCATGAGTGCTAAATGGTTTGCAACATATTTGAATATTTGTGAATTGTTTTGAGGAAAAAAAATGTCACTTATGCATGCTTTTTGCACATAAAATTGTAGTTTAGTTTGCACTAAGGCTGCAATAAAAGTTGTTTTACTGATAAGCATCATTGAGTTAGAAATGAATGTGAGACTGAGAATACTATGTCTAAACATTTATCTATTATGGTGTTTCATTTGGCTAAAATGTTCTCATAGTGTTCTATTTCTTTTCCAGTCCAGTGTTGCTCAATACCTTTATTCCCCCAAATTTAGTTTTAAAGTTTCCATGGCCTTATCCGTTTTCATCACTGGCACTTTGGATCAGATAAAGTAGCCCACTCTCTCATTTGGTAAATTACATTTATAATGAACTGAAGTTGATAGTAAATAATATTCAATGTACAGCAACATATCTGCTGATTTCAGCATTTCTGAAAAGAAAGCCATCTTTATTTAAAACATTTTTTTTTAAGATTTTATTTATTTATTTGAGAGAGAGAGAGCACATGAGAGGGGGGAGGGTCAGAGGGAGAAGCAGACTCCCCGCCGAGCAGGGAGCCCAATGCGGGACTCGATCCTGGGACTCCAGGATCATGACCTGAGACGAAGGCAGTCGCTTAACCGACTGAGCCACCCAGGCGCCCTATTTAAAACATTTTAATTTAAATATAACTCAGAAGATAGGATTAAAAAAAAGATTTTTTTTTCCTATTTAATAGCCACATAGCACTACCATAAATTTAAAAATTAGAGACATATGACATGACAAATCTATAAAAGCTTGAGTGGGGAGGGACTTCTTGGCAGCCTATGCTCTTGCCCATTCTTGACTCTTGGGCATCAAGATTTTGCTTGAGTAGTTCAATTCTGAGAGGTACCAATCAAAGCGATAGTCTTTTTTTCTTTTTTGAAATTAAAAAAAAATTTGAGTATAGTTGACACACAATATTACATTAGTTTCAGGTGTACAACATAGTGACTTGACAAGTTTATACGTTATGCTGTGCTCATCCCAAGTGTAGCTACCGTCTGTCACCATACAATGCTATTAAATTATCACTGACTATATTCCTCATGCTGTGCCTTTTATTTCCATGATGTATTCATTCCATAAGTGGAAGCCTGTATCTTCTATTTCCTTTCACCCATTTTGCCCATCCCTGTCTGGCACCCACCAGTTTGTTCTTTGTATTTATAGGTCTGAGTCGGCTTTTTGTTTGTTTATTCATTTATTTTTTTAGATTTTACGTGTAAGTGAAATCACATGGTATTAGGCTTTGTCAACCTGACTTATTTCACTTAACATAATATCTTTAGGTCCACCCATGTTGTCCCAAATGGCACGATGTTATCCTTTATGGCTGTGAAATATTCCATTGTGTATATATACTATATTTTCCTTATCCATTCATCTATTGTAAATGCTTAGGTTGCTTCCATGTTTGGGCTATTGTAAATAATGCTGCAATAAACATAGGGTTGCATATATCTTTTTTAGTTTGTATTTTCTTTTTTCCGGGTAAATACTCAGAAATTTTAATTCTTTGAGGAAACTCCATACTGTTTTCTGGAGTGGCTGTACCAATGCATTCCTACCAACAGTGCATGAGGGTTCCTTTTTCTCCACATCCTCACCAACATGTGTTTCTTTTCTTCCTGATTTTAGCTGTTCCAATATGTGTGAGGTGATATTTCATTCTGGTTTTGATTTGCATTTTCCTGATGATGAGTGATGTTGAACATATTTTCATGTGTTGGCGATCTGTATGTTTTTGGAAAAATGTCTGTTCCAGTCCTGTGCCCATTTTTTAATCAGATTGTTTTTTTGTTGTTAAGTTGAACAAGATCTTTATTTTATTCGGATATTAACCCCTTATTGGATATATCATTTGCAAGACATTGCATGTCTTCCCCCATTCAGTAGGTTGTCTTTTTGTTTTGTTGATGGTTTCCTTTGCTGTGCAAAAGGAAAAGCAGTAGCCTAACAATTAATCAATCAATTAAAAGCAGTAGTTTTATCAGTTAATCAATTAATATATAACATACATTGCTCAAGATTTGAAATCTGGCACAATTAGAGGAAAATTAATTGAGAAAATATATGTGAAAATCATTTATCAACTCTTGAAGTCCAAACAAATACCAGATTAAAAAATTTATTCTAAAGGCAAAACACAATGTTGCAGTGAGGTCAATAATGGAAACATGAGTATGAGTTTAAAATATCACTTTCCCAAACTGAGCTACATTTGGTAGCATTAGAAGGAAACAGAGATCATTTGTCCACCTCTTTCACAAATGTGGAAACAGAGCCAGAGGGGTGAAGGATTTTCTGGAAACCACACACCTGAAAAATATTAGGATAAGTACACTCTGATAAGCCTTGCTCTTTATACTATGAATTCATGCTCAGAGCTCGTTAAAGTGATCTTTCGGGTCACTAGAGAATTAGAATTGATATTTAGGTAAAATCCAGGTATTGACATAGTGAAACTTGTGGTTTTGTATCCCATATCTCTTGAATAAATCTTAACCTAAATAAAAATTAGAACTTTCTTTTTTTAATTAACTTTTTCTGGATTATAAAAGTAAAATAACAAAAACATGAAATATGTATATTGTTGAAAATTGAATTAAAGAAAAAACTCAAGCTACAAAGAAAGTGAAAAAAATCACTAATTGCTCTGAGACCCAATATTTTGCTAAATTCCATTTCAATTAAAAAGCAACATTGAAAGGGGGAATTATAATTTATTTGCCTATCAAATTTTTTTTAAGATTTTATTTATTTATTTGTTATATATGGAGAGAGAGACAGAGAGAGCACGAGCTAAGGGAGGGTTAGAGGCAGCGGGAGAAGCTGATTTCCCGCTGAGCAGGGAGCCAGATGCAGGGCTTGATCCCAGGACCTCAGGATCATGACCTGAGCCAAAGGCAGACACTTAACTGATTGAGCCACCCAGGTGCCCTGCCTACTAAAGATTTTTTAATGAAAAAATATGTATTAATGGTGGGATATAAATACACTTTTATAAGAAACTTCATTTCTTGAAGAATCTTTGTTAGTGAAATTTTTCATTCTCTGGAGATCAGAGCATTTGAAAAGAGCAGAACCCATCATTTTATCTTTAAAAGGATTTAATTTTAACTACCCTAGATGGATAAATGTCTATTAAAAAACAAAAAGAAAAGAAAAAGACCCAGCCAAAGAACTTTCTTAATTATAGTACTGTATGTAGCCTAAATTATTCATGCTGTAGTTTAAAGTCATGTAGTATTATTCTTTCATTAAGAGAAATGAAAACCACCTTCAATTTAATAATATTCTTTTGTATATTTTAAGCCCATTATTAAGGTTCTTCTTAATCTTTTTTTTAGGTCTAAGAAACCTAATTTGTTATAATTTAAATTTATGAATCCTCTGTCTAACATTTAATGGTCTTTCACATCTCTTCTTAGACCTATATTCACATCTGTCATGTCTCTATTTGGAACTTAAATCTGAATATAATGCATTTGAGAAACATGAGTATAAATGAAATCTTTACTGAAGTATTCTACACACAAAAAACCCTCTGTTTATGTGTATAGTTATGTTCTGTCTTAAATTTACCACCCTGCATAACTTTTTATTTATAATAACTGCTATAATTTAACAAAGTCATTTAAAACTTGGATTATTTTTACTGGGTCTAGAATTATTGAGCTCTACAAACTTAATTAATGATCTTCAAGCTTATCATCCTGATAATGGAAAAACTATGTTACATAAGAAAAATGACTACTGTATAGTTTTGTCTTATTTTTTTAAGTTTTATCTTATTTTTTAATCGATATCTAAGTCAAATTTGACAGTGATATATTAGTCAATGTATTTTGTATAGCAAATACAGTTTCATCTTATATGGCAAATCTGAAAAATTTGTGGATCCCTACATTGATGTATTGAGTGTGTGAAACCAAATCCAGGCTCAGAACGGAGAGTGTCATAATTAATTAGTGATGTCTGTCATGGATTTACGTCAGGAGATTTAGATCTTCATGGGGGAAATTATTTTTCTATTTGTTTTACTTGAATATGCTTTATATGTGTGAAGTTCAGAGACAGCAGATACGTGTAAAATGGAAATATTTAAGGAAGACATGACTCAAACCTTTTTGAAAAAGCTGTGGTGGTAAGTTGTTGAGGACTTTTCTTAACAAACAAAGACATTTTCTTGGAAATTTGGGTTAATTCCTAATTTTACTGATAGAATATAGAAGAGTTAGTTGATATATTAGGTATCTATTGTTGTATAACATTATCATAGTGAATTGAGGGACTTAAAATAGCACAGATTTATAATCTCATAGCTTCTGAGCATCAAGAATCCAGACATTGTTTAGCTGGTTTCTCTGGGTCCTCTGTCAGCTTGCAGCTGATGAGAAAAAGAGAAAGGCTAAACATAAAATGTTCTCTGATTGGCTACAGTTAAAATACTCTTACTCAGAATCAAATTACTCAGTGATATACCAATTACTTTGTGTAGGCTTAAGAGTTTTGGAGCAAAACAGCTCTAAACAAAACATATCATCTGAGAACACAGGGCTAATGGCTACATGAAATACTGAATAAGAAAGCTAATTAAAGGAAGTGGTGTCAGACTTTTTTATTCCTTAGGTTTCTAGAACTTGTTTACCAAGATATAAGCTAGGGCTCTGGTCTCATCTAAGGTTTGACTACGGAAGAAACCACTTCCTCACTCGTTTTATTGGTGCCATTCAGTTGGTTATGATGGCCTCAGTTTCTTCCTGGCTGTTGGTCAGAGACTACCCTAACCTCCTTGCCAAGTGGACCTATCCATAGGGAAGCTTGTAACTTGGCAGCTTGCTTTTTCAAAGCTAGCAAGGGAAAGAGTCTCTCTTCACCTGATAGGCATTGCGGTCTCCTCTCATGTAACATAATCATATCTGCATAATTACATACATCCCATCACCTCTACCATATTCTGTTGGTAGAAGCAAGTTATGGGTTCTGCCTACACTCCAGGGGAGTAGACTATGCAAAGGTCTGACTACTATCTTAGGGCATGTCTGCCACAGTTGGAATGCACAAATTGTTTCAGGGAATTTTCTCTTGATATGAGAAAATATTTTTATGCAGTCTGAAGATATTCTGAACTATCAGTAGTATCTTCTCTAATCCTTGGATACCAGGGCGGGGGTGTGTGAAAGGAAATATTGAAATAAGAGTAATTATATCATTCATAAGAATGGTTATGATAAAACTGCATGCATAATATCATGAGAAAGTCTGTATTATAAAAAAAAAGACATATGGGGGCGCCTGGGTGGCTCAGTTGGTTAAGCGACTGCCTTCAGCTCAGGTCATGATCCCAGGGTCCTGGGATCGAGTCCCACATTGGGCTCCCTGCTCTGCGGGGAGCCTGCTTCTCCCTCTCCCACTCCCTCTGCTTGGGTTCCCTCTCTTGCTGTGTCTCTCTCTGTCAAATAAATAAATAAAATCTTTAAAAAAAAAAAAAGACCTAGACAACAGCTGATATCACACAAATAACAAAATATATCTGAAGAAGATAAAGTCCATGAACAAAAAAAAAATCTTGGGACTTTAAGTATTATGAATAAGACAAAGGCAAAGCTGTTTCTTGAAATAAACAAATAATTCAAGCATCCAACTGCTGAATTTGCAAACTTAAATCTTAATTGCAATACATACCAGTTTCACTGTTTTTTGGCATGTAACCAATCATCAGGTCATCCTAAAGTCAATATAACCTACATTTTCACTCTCTTCTCAAACTCCATAGAAGACTAGGATATTTGCTTTTTTGGGAGTGCTGATACCCCCAAGTGCCTAAAAGGTGCTGCACACAGAGGGGGTGCCATAAACAAAGACTTGCCTTTGTTTTTATTTTTGAGATTAAACTATGAGCTCTTGCATGCTCTCAAAGATATTCTAGCCATGATTTCATGATGGGTCACTTGAAGAGTAAGGTAGGGTTTTCTTTATCTGAGGCCTCACACTAGAAATTCTGATTCTGAGTTTACAATTCTAAAAGCCCACTGTCTAAGAAGGGAAAAGAATATATTTAAAAGTTGCATTCTGGGGGGAGGAGCAAGATGGCAGAGGAGTAGGAGACCTGGATTTCATCTGGTCTCAGGAATTCAGCTGGATAGGGATCAAACCATTCTGAACACCTACAAACTCAACAGGAGATGGAAGAAAAGAATAGCAACAACTCTCTCATCAGAAAAGCGACCACTTTCTGGAAGGTAGGACGTGTGGAGAAGTGAATCCGAGGTGATATTCAGGAGGATAGATGGCGGGGGAGGGGGCCTCCGTCGGCCGCTTCTGGCAAGTGATAGAGCTGCAGAGCACAAAATCAGAACCTTTAGAAGTCGGCCCCGCTGAGGGACGTCGCTCCAGTGGCTAAGCAGGGGGTGGAACCCTCGTGGGACAGTAGGGTCTCAGGACCCTCGGGGTCACAGAAAGACTGGGGGTGCCTGAGTGTGGCAGAGCTCCCAGGTATCGGAACGGGGAAGTCGGCTGCAGAGATGGAGCCGAGGAGTGGGCTCTCAGCTCAGGGTTGCCATAAACAATGATCCGCGGCACAGTTGGGTCACTGCTCCTCCAGCAGGGACCCAAAAAGCGGCAGATCCAGGGAGACTCACCTTCCTCTCCCGGGAGGAGCGGCACGGAAGCGCACTGCAGGGATCTGCTGGGTTTGGAGACTCCACACAGGGTCGGGTGCCAGAGATAGAAATGCTCGGTCACTGGCCGGGTGAGCACGGAGTGCGGTCAGAGACTGGGGAGATGGGAGTGACTGACTGCTTTTCTCTGGGGCTGCACTGAGGAGAGGGGCCCCGAGTTCTCAAATCCTCCGGGGCGGAGATTGGGAGGCCGCCATTTTCACTCTCTGCCTCCAAAGCTGAACGGAAAGCTTACAGGGAACAAAAGCTCCTGAGAGCAAACCCGAGCAGATTACTTAGCCGGGAGGGGGCAAGGGCGGGGCAATTCCGCCTCCGGCAAAGACATTTGGAAACCACGGCAACAGGCCCCTCCCCCAGAAGATCAGCGAGAACAGCCAGCCAAGACCAAGTTTACCGATCAATGAGAATGGCAGAACTCCAGTGCTAGGGGAATACTGCACATAGAATTCATGGCTTTTTTACCATGATTCTGTAGTCTTTCAAAGTTAATTTTTTTTAACTGTCTTTTTTTTTTTTTGAATTTTTCTTTTTCCCTTTTTCAACCAACATCTTATCAATCCCTTTTTTAAAAAATATTTTTATTTTTCATTTTAGAGTCATATTTTATCCCTTCATAGTAGTTACCCATATTTTTTGCATATATATATAAGTTGTTCTCTCTTTAAAATTATGAGATAGTTTCTTCTAACAGATCAAAATATACCCTAAATCTCAAGTGTATGGTTTTTTACTATCCCCAGAAAGGACTGGCATGATATATTCAGAGCACTAAACGAGAAAAAATATGGAGCCAAGAATACTATATCCAGCTAGACTGTCATTGAAAATAGGAGAGAGAAAAAGCTTCCAGGACAAACAAAAACTGAAGGAATTTGCAAACATGAAACCAGCCTTACAAGAAATATTGAAAAGGGTCCTCTAAGCAAAGAGAGAGCCTAAAAGCAACATAGACCAGAAAGGAACACAGACAATATACAGTAACAGTCACCTTACAGGCAATACAATGGCACTAAATTCAAATCTTTCAATAGTTACCCTGAATGTAAATGGGCTAAATGCCCCAATCAAAAGACACAGGCTATCAGATTGGATTAAAAAGCAAGACCCATCGATATGTTGTCTGCAAGAGACTCATTTTAGACGCAAAGCACCCCCAGATTTAAAGTGAGGGGGTGGAAAACCATTTACCATGCTAATGGACACCAAAAGAAAGCTGGGGTGTCAATCCTTATATCAGACAAATTAGATTTTAAACCAAAGACTGTAATAAGAGATGAGGAAGGACACTATATGTATCCTACTTAAAGGGTCTATCCAACAAGAAGATCTAACAATTGTAAATATCTATGCCCCTAACATGGGAGCAACCAATTAGATAAAGCAATTAATAACAAAAGCAAAGAAACACATCGACAACAATACAATAGTAGTGGGGGACTTTAACACCCCTCTCACTGAAATGGACAGATCATCTAAGCAAAAGATCAACAAGGAAATAAAGACTTGAAATGACACACTGGACCAAATGGACTTCACAGACATATTCAGAACATTCCATCCCAAAGCAATGGAATACACATTCTTCTCTAGTGCCCATGGAACATTCTCCAGAATAGATCACATCTGAGGTCACAAATCAGATCTCAACCAGTACCAAAAGATTGGGATCAATCCCTGCGTATTTTCAGACTACAATGCTTTGAAACTAGAACTCAATCACAAGAGGAAAGTCGGAAAGAACTCAAATACATAGAGGCTAAAGAGCACCCTACTGAAGAATGAATGGGTCAATCAGGAAATTAAAGAAGAATTTTAAAAATTCATGGAAACCAATGAAAATGAAAACACAACTGTTCAAAATCTTTGGGATGCAGCAAAGGCAGTCCTAAGGGGAAAGTATATAGCAATACAAGCCTTTCTCAAGAAACAAGAAAACAAGAAACTTTCAAGTACACAACCTAACCCTACACCTAAAGGGGCTGGAGAAAGAAGAGCAAATAAAGCCTAAACCCAGCAGGAGAAGAGAAATAATAAAGATCAGAGCAGAAATCAATGAAATAGAAACCAAAAGAACAGTAGAACACATCAACAAAACTAGGAGCTGGTTCTTTGAAAGAATTAACAAGATTGATAAACCCCTGGCCAGACTTATCAAAAAGAAAAGAGAAATGACCCAAATCAACAAAATCATGAATGAAAGAGGAGACATCACAACCAGCACCAAAGAAATACAAACAATTCTAAGAACATATTATGGGCAACTATATGCCATCAAATTAGATAAGCTGGAAGAAATGGATGCATTCCTAGAGATGTATCAACTACCAAAACTGAACCAGGAAGAAATAGAAAACCTGAACAGACCTATAACCACGAAGGAAATTGAAGCAGTCATCAAAAATCTCCTAAGAAACAAAAGCCCAGGTCCTGATGACTTCCCAGGGGAATTCTACCAAACATTTCAAGAAGAATTAAGACCTATTCTTCTGAAACTGTTCCAAAAAATAGAAATGGAAGGAAAACTTCCAAACTCGTTTTATGAGGCCACCATTACCTTGATCCCAAAACCAGACAAAGACCCCATCAAAAAGGAGAATTACAGACCAATATCCTTGATGAACACAGATGCAAAAATTCTCACCAAAATACTAGCCAATAGGATCCAACAGTACATTAAAAGGATTATTCACCACGACCAAGTGGGATTTATCCCTGGGCTGCAAGGTTGGTTCAACACCCGCAAATCAATCAACATGATACAATACATTAACAAAAGAAAGAACAAGAATCATATGATCCTCTCAATAAATGCAGAGAAAGCATTTGACAAAGTACAGCATCCTTTCTTGATCAAAACTCTTCAGAGTATAGGCATAGAGGGTACATACCTCAATATCATAAAAGCCATCTATGAAAAACACGCAGTGAATATCATTCTCAATGGGGAAAAACTGAGAGCTTTCCCCCTAAGGTCAGGAACACAGCAGGGATGTCCACTATCACCACTGCTATTCAACATAGTATTAGAAGTCCTAGCCACAGCAATCAGACAACAAAAAGAAATAAAAGGCATCCAAATCGGCAAAGAAGAAGTCAAACTCTCACTCTGTGCAGATGATATGATACTTTATGTGGAAAACCCCAAAGAGTCCACCCCAAAACTGCTAGAACTCATACACGAGTTCAGTAAAGTGGCAGGATATAAAATCAATGCACAAAAATCAGTGGCATTCCTATACGCCAACAACAAGACAGAAGAAAGAGAAATTAAGGAGTTGATCCCATTTACAATTGCACCCAAAACCATAAGATACCTAGGAATAAATCTAACCAAAGAGACAAAGAATCTGTTCTCAGAAAACTATAACATACTCATGCAAGAAATTGAGGAAGACACAAAGAAATGGAAAAACGTTCCATGCTCATGGATTGGAAGAACAAATATTGTGAAGATGTCAATGCTACCTAGAGCAATCTACACATTCAATGCAATCCCCATCAAAATACCATCCCCTTTTTTCAAAGAAATGGAACAAATAACCCTAAAATTTGTATGGAACCAGAAAAGACCTCGAATAGCCAGAGGGATGTTGAAAAAGAAAAGCCAAGCTGGCGGCATCATAATTCTGGACTTCAAGCTCTATTACAAAGCTGTCATCATCAAGACAGTATGGTACTGGCACAAAAACAGACACATAGATCAATGGAACAGAATAGAGAGCCCAGAAATGGACCCTCAACTCTATGGTCAACTAATCTTTAACAAAGCAGGAAAGAATGTCCAATGGAAAAAAGACAGTCTCTTCAACAAATGGTGTTGGGAAAATTGGACAGCCACATGCAGAAGATGGAAACTGGACCATTTCCTTACACCACACACAAAAATAGACTCCAAATGATTGAAAGACCTCTATGTGAGACAGGAGCCCATCAAAATCCTAAAGGAGAACACAGGTAGCAACCTCTTCGACCTCAGCCGCAGCAACTTCTTCCTAGAAACATTGCCAAAGGCAAGGGAAGCAAGGGCAAAAATGAACTATTGGGACTTCATCAAGATAAAAAGCTTTTGCACAGCAAAGGAAACGGTCAACAAAACCAAAAGACAACCGACAGAATGGGAGAAGATATTTGCAAATGACATATCAGATAAAGGGCTAGTATCCAAAATCTATAAAGAGCCTATCAAACTTAACACCCAGAGAATAAATAATCCAATCAAGAAATGGGCAGAAGACATGAACAGACATTTTTCCAAAGAAGACATCCAAATGGCCAACAGACACATGAAAAAGTGCTCAACATCACTCAGCATCAGGGAAATACAAGTCAAAACCTCAATGAGATACCACCTCACACCAGTCAGAATGGCTAAAATTAACAAGTCAGGAAACGACAGATGTTGGCGGGGATGCGGAGAAAGGGGAACCCTCCTACACTGTTGGTGGGAATGCAAGCTGGTGCAGCCACTCTTGAAAACAGTATGGAGATTCCTCAAAAAGTTGAAAATAGAGCTACTGTACAACCCAGTAATTGCACTACTGGGTATTTACCCCAGAGATACAAATGTAGGGATCTGAAGGGGTATGTGCACCCTGATGTTTATAGCAGCAATGTCCACAATAGCCAAACTGTGGAAAGAGCCAAGATGTCCATCAACAGATGAATGGATAAAGAAGATGTTGTATATATATATATAAACACAATGGAATTTTATGCAGCCATCAAAAGGAATGAGAGCTTGCCATTTGCAATGATGTGGATGGAACTGGAGGGTATTATGCTGAGCGAAATAAGTCAATCAGAGAAAGACATGTATCATATGACCTCACTGATATGAGGAATTCTTAATCTCAGGAAACAAACTGAGGGTTGCTGGAGTGGGGGGTGGGTGGGAGGGATGGGGTGGCTGGATGATAGACATTGGGGAGGGTATGTGCTATGGTGAGCATTGTGAATTGTGCAAGACTGTTGAATCACAGATCTGTACCTCTGAACCAAATAATGCAATATATGTTAAGGAAAAAAAAAAGTAGAAGAAGGTAGCAGGAGGGGAAGAATGAAGGGGGGGAATTCGGAAGGGGAGACAAACCATGAGAGACGATGGACTCTGAAAAACAAACTGAGGTTTCTAGAGGGGAGGGGGGTGGGAGGATGGGTTAGCCTGGTGGTGGGTATTGAGGAGGGCACATTCTGCATGGAGCACTGGGTGTTATGCACAAACAATGAATCATGGAACACTACATCAAAAACTAATGATGTAATGTATGGTGATTAACATAACAATAAAAATTTTTCAAAAAGTTGCATTCTCTATCTCATCCTCACATTCCCAGTTTAATTTTGTATATGAATCCTTGGATATTTAGTAAGCTTTTCTTCACCTTGTGAAAACCATAATCTTATTGAGACTGACAAATTTGGTTTAATGCCATGATATAATAAAAACTCTAATTGAAATAATAATCCATTAACCTTGACTTGTCTCCTGTAATCTTTTATAATATCATTTTCCTATCGTGAAAGAAAATAATAACTAATTAAAATGTCCTAATTTTTAAAGTTCCACAGTGATATTTAAATCAGAAAACTATATAAAACAGTTGCTGCTCATTAATAGAGAACTTATAGTAACATGATTATTAGATTGATTTTGAGTGTCTGCTTTTCTGTGACATTCCTCCAATTTATTTTTAATATCTGATTTTTATAGCTAAATTTTGGTGAATTTACATGTAATTAATTAGATGTACTATATATATACATACCATAAAAGCTGAATATTTTGTATATGAATATGTGTATATGTATTATATATTTGAAAAATTACAGTAATGGTATTTTTATGCCTAGTGTTATGGGAATCTCCAGATACTGTAGTTTTAATTTTAAATTCATACTGCACTCTAGTGGGGAATGAGATCAATGCAAAATTGCTCTAATGTTGGTACTTTAATCACGTAATTATGGACTATTTATAGTTTTAAAATTAAAAAGTACAAGAATGTTGTGATCTATAATTTTCTCTAAGGTGAAATGCTATAAATGTAATTAATATATTATGCATATGATTTGACCATTACAGTAAAATATGATTTTTTTTTCTAAATTAGTCTTGAAAACAGAGGAAAATTGACTACTGAAATAGTTCACTTGGTTTCTTGCAGCATATCTGGAATATTTATCTGTATCTATATAGATACAGATATAACTTATGCCATGTAGTCCTAATTTAGGGAAATGTTGAATAAAACTCAACCCTCATTTTTTTTTACCAAGAAGATAAAAGAATGGTTAACTTTCTTCCATAAATTTCAAGAATGACGATTAGATTTTAAAATATTTACTTTTTGGGGCACCTGGGTGGCTCAGTCAGTTAACCATACAACTCTTGGTTTCAGCTCAGGTCATGATCTCCATGGGTTGTAGGATGGAGCCCAGTATTGGCTCCTGGTTCCTCACTCAGCAGGGAGTCTGCTTGTAAGATTCTCTCCCTCTGCCCCTCCCTCCACTCATGCTCTTTCTCTCTCTCTCCCAAAATAAATAAATCTTTAAAAAAATAAAATGCTTGTTGTATTTCATTTATGATTCTAATTTCAAGAAGCAACTTCATTGAAACCTTTGACAACAATGTTTGTCATCACTAGAATCACCTTTCAGATACCTAATGGCTATTTTATTTTTTTAAGTTATATGAGATCTTGCCATTTGCAACGACGTGGATGGAACTGGAGGGTATTATGTTGAGCGAAATAAGTCAAACAGAGAAAGACATGTATCATATGATCTCACTGATATGAGGAATTCTTAATCGCAGGAAACAAACTGAGGGTTGCTGGAGTGGGGGGTGGGGTGGGAGGGATGGGGTGACTGGGTGATAGACACTGGGGAGGGTATGTGCTCTGGTAAGCGCTGTGAATTGTGCAAGACTGTTGAATCTCAGATCTGTACCTCTGAAACAAATAATGCAATATATGTTAAGAAAAAAAAAAAAAAGAAGGTAGCGGGAGGGGAAGAATGAAGCGGGGGAAATCGGAGGGGTAAGCAAACCATGAGAGACGATGCACTCTGAAAAACAAACTGAGGGTTCTAGAGGGGAGGCGGGTGGGAGGATGGGTTAGCCTGGTGGTGGGTATTGAGGAGGGCACATTCTGCATGGAGCACTGGGTGTTATGCACAAACCATGAATCATGGAACACTTCACCTAAAACTAATGATGTAATGTACGG
The DNA here is from genome assembly GCF_029215605.1 of Mirounga angustirostris. Taxonomy (NCBI): domain Eukaryota; kingdom Metazoa; phylum Chordata; class Mammalia; order Carnivora; family Phocidae; genus Mirounga; species Mirounga angustirostris. The sequence goes on along the minus strand of NW_026991709.1, from coordinate 135,529,868 downwards.
GGATTAACATAAGAATAAAAAAAAAAAGAATATTGTCTCTGGAAATTTTATTCCAAGTAACCAGTATCCAATCATGTAACAGTAGTATAGTACTATTTTTTTAAGTATTTTGCTCTGTGAATACTTATTCAAGATGTTCACAACTTTTATCTGATTTTTAATATGACCTTTGAAATGTTTTCTTCAGAATGCCATCTTACAGTTGTAGTTATGAGATTGTATTCTCAAAATAATGATTAAATCTTTGTTATATTTTTTACCTTCTTTTTTATTGAGCCAGTCAAGTAAAGTCATGCAAGAATGAATTACAAACTCTATAAGAATTTATACAGATTGTACAAAGTACAATTTCTCCTTAACTGAAATGGTCTAGAATTCCATGTCCTCTCCAATAAGTACTTTTTCTTTTTCATAATAAAGCAATTGAGAAAGCTCTTTATAATATAATAGACTCTGTAGGGAACTTCATATCAGTAGATTCCTCTTTTCAGACAAAGTTTGTTCTAAAAAATTTGAATAGTATTTACATGTCTGCTTTTATTTTCTCAAAGAAATTGATTTTGAAACAAATAGACAAAATTTATCACCTCTTGTCCTTGTATAAGTACTTTCAAAACTCAAAGAATTAAAGCTGCCTTTCAGTTAAACTTATGAGTTCAGTTTTTTTTAGTAGCTAGCTGTTATCCACCTGAACTATTCATTTTTCATATCTGTAGATTAAATATTTATTTTATTTTCATCTAATGACAAATGACTGCTACATACATGGTCATACCAAGGTTTCTAAAGGTATTTTTAGTGTTTGCTATTTAGTTATGCCACTGTTTATGGGAACTGGTTTGTGCTAAATGTGTTCTATATTATAAGTCCCTCTCTATTTCATTTAAAAAATTTCTATGGCAGTAGAAGCCATTGAAAAAACAATAATCATTTAGATTAGTTTATTTATGCCATTTACTATTGTATGATTTTATAGGTCATTTGTAAAACCCCTTTTAAAGTATGGTTTATTGTGCGCTAAACTGCCTGTTGGCAGATGTGATCTACTGCCCCCTTCATAATATTGTAGAACCTTAAGATTCTTGAAGATTTTAAAGGCTTATCCGTTTGATAAGGTAGCAGATCCAAGAACAAGGGCTAAAGGCAACCATGGGCAAAACAATGGAACCTGGCTTGTTAACTTTGAAATAAAACACCAAAATTATCTGTAGAGAAAGTTTTCCACTCAATTAAATTAGGTTTGTTTGTCAAATAATATACACTCCTGTAAATGCTTCTAATTTTATGCTAATGGTTGTTGATTGTTTTGGTAGGGTTGAAATACTAACCAAAAATGGAGTTTCTGAATTCTTAATATGGAGATTGGTTGGATAACAGTGTGTGTGTGTGTGTGTGTGTGTGTGTGTGTGTGTGTAGCTTATTCTTCATCCTGATTGGAACTTATCATAAATAGACAAAAGGCCTCAAAAGGTGTGTTAAATTTTTCATTAATGGGTTGGTTGATTATTTAAGAGGCAAACTGAATTCAAGAAAATGGCTTGGAACTGTGGTCCATATTGGATTTCCCACCCTTTCCTGTCTGAATTGCATTCCTCCCCAGTTATATGCAGGGCAGCTGGAAAATTCTGGGCCTTCCATTCAAGGATGTGAGCCTTTATACTTTAAGTTCACATATCGCAACTGAGAAGAGAAGAAAATGTAATTTTTAAAAAAGTTTTATTTTTATTTAAGTAATGTCTACACCCAACGTGTGGCTCAAACTCATGACCCCAAGATCAAGAGTCACATGCTTTTCTGTCTGAGTCAACCAGGCACCCCAGAAAATGTAATTTTAAGTGAATTTAAAATACAGAGCCAAGATGGTTGGCCACGCATGAGGTGGTGATCCTTTCCTTCACCCTCCCAATCACACAATTTATTTTTCCTGCTTGGAAATAAATGAGCGAGGGATGAAGAAAAGAAGAGAAGCTTCTTTCTTAGTTCTTTCCCAGTGTATGGAAGTTCCAAAGAAATTCTGGCTTGATGCATCAAGAAGAGAGAGAATGGTCCCTGACCTTTCCCCAATCTAAAATAAATACATCTTTTATTTTAGAATAGTTTTAAATTTGTAGAAAAGTTGCCAAGTTACTAGAGTTCCCATATACCCCACCAACCCAATTTCTTCTCTTGTTGACAGATTAGTATGGCCCATTTGTCACAACTAATGGACTAATAATAATATATTAATATTAATGAAACTGCATAATTTATTTAGATTTTATTTCTGTTTTTTTTTTTTTTTTTCTTTTTAACCCAGTGTTCTGACTCTCTTTCGGGACTCCATCCAAGATACCACCTTTCATTTACTTTTAATATTTCCTTTGGCTCCTCTGGGCTGTGATAATTTCTCAAACTTTGTTTTTGATGACCTTGACAATTTTCAGGAGTAACAGTCGGGTATTTTGTAGTATGTCCTTCATTTTTTTGTCTGATGTTTTTCTCATGCTTTGACTTGGGTTATGTGTTTTTCTGAGAAAGACACGTAGAGGTGAAAAACCATTCTCAACACATCATATCAAGGATACATGCTGTCAGCATGACTTATCACTGTTGTTAGCCTTGATTACATAGCTGAGGTAGTGTTTGTCAAGTTTTTCCACTATAGAGTTACTTTATTATTTGGAAGCAAGTCACTAAGTATAGCCTGCTCTTAAGGGATAAGGAGTAATGTTCCATCTTTCTTGAGGAAGGGTATCTATTTAAACTATTTGGATCACTTCTTCATGGGGGGTTTGCATCTTCTTCCCCATTTATTTTTTAATATCAGTATGTATTCCTTGATATTTTATATTTAAAGTATAAAGTATTTTATACTTTGGACTATAATCCAATAATATGGTATTTAGTTGGTTGTTCCAGCTTTGGTCATTGGGACCTCCTTCAATTGGCTTCTATGTGTACTCCCCAACTTTTGATTATTAATAAGTTGGGTTACACCAAACTTAGGGTCCACCAGAGTTATGGCCTTTTACCCTGGGAGTGATGTGGGGGAGAAAAGATCAGCAATTTTCAGGATAGTCTTAAAACCAAAAGCTGGTGCTTTGGTTCAAGTGGTGACATGTAAGCTTCTACCTCAGAAGGTTCCCAAGTGGGTCAAAACAATGTACTATAAATCAACTTCAAGAACCCTATTGTTTCCCAGGAAAAATATTGTTTCCACTTTTATTTTTCTCAAATTATGCTCAGATACATGGTTTAATATAGTTTACCACAGACGAGTTCTCTTATGTACCCCACCTTTTATTTCTATGATCATAGGATTAATTTAAACTTTTTGTTTACAAAATTTAAAACACACACACGTGCGTGCATGCACGCAAGCAAATACCTAATTCCTACAGTAATCATCCCTAGGATAATTTTAATCCTTAAACCTATTACATGATACAGTCTAGATCCACATTATTATGTAAAGCCACAGACTTTCAAAGTGTCTTCAGTGGTTCTGAGGGATAGAGGTTAGGTGGAAAAAAATGAGTTAATTGATAAAATAGTTTGGGTTCCAAGCTAGTTACCTAAAGCCTATGTAGGACTACTGAATTTTTTTTCTCAGTGAAACTCAAATGAGCAAAATTTCCCTTCCAGAAGTTAAGTGATAATTTTATCATGTGAGGACTAAGAAATTACTTATGTATATCACCTCCTACTTTAGAGAGTGCCATTTGAAACATTGCTGTTTTCTTGCAAATTCTATAAATGTTTTGTGACCCCAGTCACAAGAATTTATTCAAGATTTCCTTTTTTTTCTAATGTTCATACCACATGGTTAATATATCTTACTTTCTACTTCCTTTAAGAGTTGTTATCCTTGCCTCTCCCCCTCCCAGTACAAAATTATTTATCAACTCTGGTGACCTAGTCTTCACTTTCTTTAGTGATCAGGGAAACCCTCACGTGTAAGCAAATAAATCTCATAGCCTTGGTAGAAAATTTCTTCTCCAGTATTTTCTCCTACTAAATTGTTGGCAGACATTCTTATTTTCTAGGTCAAGGTGGAAATGTGAATCAAGAAGAAAATGTTTCCTTCCAAACAGGCATATATTTATTAAAAATGATGTATCACAAAGGCTCATGTACTGGGACTGTCTGTGTAGTTTGGCCTAGTTCTGACAAACCTACCATTCATTCAGTAGGATACAGGTTCTCTTTTTTTGGCTTATTTCTTTCAAATATATTGATATTTATTTATTTATTTATTTATTTATTTATTTATTTATTTAATTTATTTATTAAAAGATTTTATTTATTTAGTTGACAGAGAAAGACACAGCAAGAGCAGGAACACAAGCAGGGGGAGTGGGAGAGGGAGAAACAGGCCTCCTGCTGAGCAGGGAGCCCGATGTGGGGCTCGATCCCAGGACCCTGGGATCATGACCTGAGCCGAAGGCAGATGCTTAATGACCGAGCCACCCAGGCGCCCCCAAATATATTGATTTTTAAAATAATAAGTATAGTAAGTGGTCATTATGTAAAATTTTGAAAATGAGAAAAAGATGTAGAAAAAAAGCTAACTCTAATCTCACCATTCAGAATCAACTACTATCATTTTTTCTAAGTTTTATTTGTGTTTTACATAGTGTAAACATTTGTAAATTTACATCCTGTGTTTGTTTTTTAATTATATAGAAAGAATTTCCCATGTTACAAATTTTTTCCGATCTGTTTCATTGGCTATATAATATCACAATGATTATTATTATTATTATATTTTAAAGATTTTATTTATTTATTTGACAGAGATAGACACAGCGAGAGAGGGAACACAAGCAGGGGGAGTGGGAGAGGGAGAAGCAGGCTTCCTGCTGAGCAGGGAGCCCCGATGTGGGACTTGATCCCAGGACACTGGGATCATGACCTGAGCCGAAGGCAGACACTCAACGACTGAGCCACCCAGGAACCCTAATATCATAGTGATTGAATGCACCATCATTTACTTAATCTTTTTCATGGTATTTGAGATAAAAGACTTTAAACATATAAATCAGCTCTAGACAAGAGAAGTTTTGAAACATTCTGAATACAAACCTGGAGTAGATACTTAAATTCTTTTCTTTAATATAAAATAAGAAAATCTAGGGGCACCTGGGTGGCTCAGTTGGTTAAATGTCTTCCTTCAGCTCTGGTCATGATCCCAAGGTCCTTGGATTGAGTCCCACATCAGGGTCCCTGCTCAGTGAGGCGTCTGCTTCTCCCTCTCGCTCCCCCCACTTGTGCTCTCTCTCTCTCAAATAAATAAATAAAATCTTAAAAAAATAAAATAAGAAAAGCTAATTTTTAAATATATTTTGCTTTAACTAAGATTATGTAATCATTTCACGAAATCTATTTTCTTTTCAATATGACCACTTAAATTATATGTTTAATATTTTGTAATAGGGGCTACTTGAGTAAGAAAGATGAAACTTCCTTCTTAAAAAGAGGTTAACATATTTTAAATAAATTGTTCCTCCCAAAAGTATGAATTATATGCTTTTACTCCTTTTGGAAATTAGATACTTCAATATTCTTTGATTCAAGTATTAGGTATTTGGCTTGATTTAGTAGAAAAATTTTGATTGTTAAAATTATTTTAGCATTTATTATCTCATTCACCTGATGCCAAAGCCCATCTTCTAATGATCTTCTTATCATTATCAGTAAGTTGAATAATGGTAAGGACCATCCTCATCTTGCTTATCAGTTTATCTCCAGCACCTAGGAGATTGCCTGCCACACAGTAGGCAATTACTAAATGCATTTTAAAATAATTGTTGCTTTCCTCTGCCAATACTTTCAATGACAATAAAATAAGTCCTTGAGAAATCTGGAAAATTGGAATGGTCCCAAACCTGGACCATAAGAGTTGTACAGAGTCCCATGTAGTGAAAACATAGAAAAATTTTAGAAAGGAGCCATTGTTTTAAGTAATTTCTAAATGAATAGTAAAATATGTATTGCAGTAGTTAATTATTACCATGTTAAAGCCAGAGGTACTGGAATTATCAGTGGCCCTTTTCTGTTGGATTTGAGTATACAAAGCACATATTTATCCTAAAATAATATATTCCATTGTAATCCATAGATAAGTTACACTTTTTTCACCCTACTTATGAAGATACCGTGGGTATTCAGAATCTCTTTTGTGCTCCAGGTATAAAATATAAAATTTTAGGTACTGAAACAATTTCAGCATTTTTGTATTTGTAGGATATATCCATCCAGATATAAGTGACTTTACTTAATGTGCAAGGAATAGAAAAACAAGAGAAAGTTATTTAGTTGAATCAAAAGGGAAATATCTAATACATTAATACATGCTAGAGAACAAGATGATGAAGAATTTGGGATTTGAAGATTAATAAAACTGCTCTCCTACTGTACCATTTATTTGCTGTGTGACCCTAGGCAAGTTATTTAACCAGTCTCAACCTTAGTTTCTTCAGCTATGAGACAGGAAAATCTATAGTGCCTATTCTATTGTCAAATGATTGAATGAAAAAATGTATGTTAGACCCTTTTCAGACCTTTAACCCACTATCTGACATAGAAAAAACAAAGTGAAATGTTTCTCATTTGTATTCCATTAAAGAAGCTAACTACTTTAGATAGTACGAAAGTGATGCACTAAAAAGGGAGGAAGTGGAAATTTTGAATTCTTATTATCTAGAACAATGCTTATTTGCTACCCAATTCAGTACTATGAAAGAATCTGGAGGTCTTGATCAGCCTGTTCATAAATTCCTTTGCGCCCCTAGATTTCACATGTGCACATGATGGAGAAAGTGAGGCTGAATTTTTACCTGATGACTTTGAAGAAAAACCGGAAAGAGAAAAGAAACATACCAATTTCACTTTGTGCAATGTTTGTAACATTCAGCTGAATTCGGCAGCTCAAGCACAAATCCACTACAATGGCAAATCACATCAAAAGAGATTAAAACAACTGAGCAATGGGATGCTGAAGAATGACAATGGTAAGTTTTTCTAAAAATATATTCTCAATTTTACATCATCAGCTTAAGTTATTTGTGTACCTGCAGATGTACACAAGAATAGACTAATCTATTTTTAAAACCAGGACAGAACATTAAATAAAAGCTTTATCAGCACAGTACATTAAATAATCTCTCACAGCGTTTTGGATGAAAAGGGGAAATTTTGTTTGTGGTATATATATTTAATTGTATTAGGATTGTTTTCATGACCCTCCAAGATATTTGTTATAATTTGAAAAAGTTGATGTTAGTGTTCCTTGATGTTCACCTTTAATGTAGTTTTTTGGAAATGGACATCCTTTTAAATTTTATATAAAACAATATTTAGAGTTTTTGTTTTTGCATGTTAAGGGGCTTCAGTTGGTTAGTAAGATTGAAGTTAAATTGAGCAAAATACATATCTTATGAACTAGGTGTTTGAACAATAAAGTATGATCTGTCAGTACTTAAAGATTGTTTAAATTTGCTAGTGAAAATACTAGCAAATGTATTAGTATTAGAAATCATTTTAAGAGAATGAAAAAACTCCTATCATATTGCCAACAATGCATTGATCAATATGGTGCTTAACAAAATTTATTGCTACATTTTCTATTCATTTGTTAGTTTAATTGTTTTAGAATACTTTTTGAAAGTGTATGTTGAGTTTTGGAGTAAACAGATTTTAAAAATAGCACAAAAATACTTTTGGAAACAAATGCAACTTTATTAGAAAAAGCAAGGAGAGGTGAGGGAGAGGAGGGGTGGATTCCTTAGGAAAGCTAAATCAATAGCAAACAAAATGTTACAATCTTGTATTCTGGTTGGATACTTCATGTTTGAAAAATAAGATACATTTTGTCTAAATTTTAATGGCACTTAAAAATGAGACTGAATTTTGACCTGTTCTCATGACTTGGCATCATGAAGATTTTTTAATACAAATTTGTAGTTCGCTTCAAGGCTACCAAATAATGAGAAGAAAAACAGTACATTTTTAAATTGGAAATTATTTCTACCTTGCTTTGTTCTTTTTAGTATGGCTAAGCTAAAATAGTCTAATAGAAAGGACTCCATATTTCTCTTTCTACTGTATTGCAAATAGTTAATCTTGGATGTTATTGGTCAAAGACAGGTAAAAACAAAACAAAAATAGTCATCAGAAAATAATTGAGAATTATTAAATTCTATAGGCATAAGATGAACTAGTGAGACAGAATGTGTTTCTTAAGTCCTGCTTAAAAATATATATTTCACAGCCTCTATTTAAACTTCTTAACCTTATGTTTGACATTTAGGTAAAACCTTCTTAAGCACAGTATGATTCAATTTCAAGTTGTTTTTCTTTAAGTTTGTATTGTTGGAGATAATGGTGGCAGCTTTGGTGTTTTCCTTTACCTATGTTTATATTGACAAACTTCTTTTGGAGGAATAATAAATGATATCATAGAAAGAAACCAGGACAAAAGTCAGTCATGCCTGCCTTAGAAACTCAAATCTGAGCCAGTCCCAGACAAAATTTAGAATGGTCAAAATTTTTCAAATCCTAGTAATAGGAATGAGTTCCCTCAAATTGATTATTTTAAAATCATTTTATCAGTGTGTTTATTATGGGCTAGTATTGTGGTAAAGTCTTTATATGCATTTTCTTGTTTAATTTTTCCTTACAATCACAGAGATGTTGCCATTATCTTCCTCTTATAAACGTGGAAATTGAGGATAACATCGATTAAATAGTGTGATGAAGGTCATACAACTATTAAATGGTCAAACTAGCAATCAAACTCAGGTCTTATTCATTTACATACCTGCACTTCTGAAGTCTACTGCCTTCTAAGAATGAATATTCTGCAGAAACTGTGTTTTTCTTTACTCAAAGAGAGAAATCATTTTAAGAGAACGTAAAAAAAATCCTATCATATTGCCAACAATGCATTGATCAATATGGTGCTTAAAAATTTATTGCTACATTTTCTATTCATATTTTTTTTCCAAGGCTCTTTCTAGTAAAAGTCTTTAAAAACAACCATGAATTAGTTAGAACACTTGGTTTAGGTCATATTAGTTTGGTCTGGAATGATACTTCAGAGGAATGCTCACCTTTATCTGCAGGTGGAACTTACTATGGGCAATCAACCTCACAATTGCGTTAGTACCTTATATTAATATAGAAACATATTATTTCTTATACATATTCCTCCACCTCCCCACTCTAAAAGTGTACGTTTTTAGACCTGTTCATGAATAAGAAAGGAGCCCAATTCCAAGCCTCATATATCTATTAATGGTAATTCCTTTACCACACAGAAACCAAGCTAAAAATGGAATTCCTAAGAATAAAGGATCCTATAAATTCTTAGTTGAGAACATTATCATTTTTATTTAGAGAAAGATATGGAAATTTTATTCTTCTTCTTGAATGTTCATACTTGCAAAATGGACTGCAGGTCTCGCCCACAAAATCATTTGCATCTACTTCCTGGAAATCTACCTAAGACACCACCAATGCTTGCTGTATCTTAATAAGTAATATGCATAATATGCTTCATTGTGCAAACGCAACAAAATATAATACTTTCCCCCATCTGTATTGTCTATTTGATGCCTAAATATAAGTGGTGATAAAAAAAAAAATGCAGAGAGAGCAAAAAGTGAGTTAGTATTTATTGTTCCAGGTGATTTATATATATCATCTATTAAACCCCAATCAACAACTCTGCAAAGAATATATTATTCTATTTTATAAATAAGGTAGCCAGGAATCAAAGGGACTAAAACACTTACCAAATAATTCTATCCATAAAGTCACCTGTCTCCATTATCAGCAACATACAAATTTCTCTGGTAAATGTAAATTCTAGTGTCACAAAATTATATCCTACATTTGGATGTATTCTTATGTTGTTGAGTTGTTATTTTTTAAACTACTTAACTTACATTATTACAACAAATCTGAGTTTCCTTAAATTTTCTTTACCAAATAACTGCTACAAATATTTTGTAGAGAATAGAGTCATGTAAATAGGTCTTTTATAATTTATCACCGTTATTCCAGAAATACATTTCTTTTTGTTGCACATTTTTTAAAGATGAGAAGATACAGAAGTGGCAAAAGAGTATTCTGTAGTTAAAAGTTGCTTAAATGTGTAGACTTTATCATATTCCAGAGATTCCATGCTTCACCCTCTCATGGAAGCTATAAAGAAATTCCAGTACAAACTGCATGGCTTACTAATTTTCTCTTTGGAAAACATCTTTATTTATTTACTTAGAAGTTAAGTTCTGCAAATGACTATTATTATTATTTTTTTAAAGATTTTATTTTATTTATTCATGAGAGACAGAGAGAGAGAGAGAGGCAGAGGGAGAAGCAGGCTCCCAAGGAGCAGGGAGCCCGATGTGGGACTCGATCCCAGGACCCTGGGATCATGACCTGAGCCGAAGGCAGACGCTTAACCATCTGAGCCACCCAGGCGCCCCCATGACTATTATTTTTCTGATAAAAATAATATTGTCCCATCTGGACTATTCATAAATGTACAAAACTAAAATGAAAATCGCCTAGAGTCCTGCAGAGATAATTTCATCTAAATTGTCACAATTCTATCAGGTATGCAAATAAATATGAGTAAGCAATATTGGATGTACAGTATTACATGCATGATAATATAATGGTGTTTGCATACCACCACCTTTTTATGAATGCATATTTTAAAATTACCCTAAAGAAATTAATAATGGAATTGTGATTTCTGGCTAAATGTTGAGATTTTGCTCGCATTTGTCACTTTATATTCTAATTATGTGATATATCCTATAATGGAAAAACCTTGAGGTTTTTATTGTGTATATAGGGCTTTAATAAGATTTTCAAGAAGTATAAAGTTGAGTATTAAAATGAAGTATACTAAGAGTATATAAATATACTAAGATAAAAGTATACTTTTATCTAAAAACTGAAATTTGAAGATTAGCATAAACATGCTCCTTTGAATAATAAGAGCATTTTGGAATACATATAACAAAGGGTAAAACTTTCAGAGTATTTAAAGTTTCTACGACCAACTAATTTAATTCAATTTCATGTGCTCACTCACCATGGTTAAGCTGTTGTTAAAGCTTGTTAAAGGATCGAGTAACAAGTTGACCTATTGTGACAACTTTATTTTATTCATAATACCTTTGTCATATTTGAGTTATTTTATTAAGCCTGGTTTTCCATTTTTATTGGGTTGAAACTGCTATCAAATGATTCAGTTTTATCTAATAGTATTCTAGAGTCTTTCGGTGCTCATTGTTTTGTAACACATAAATCTAGAATATTGTCACCCTTATCTATCCTCTTAGCATTAAATTTTCTTTTATTTAACAGAAAAGCTAAATAAAATTTTCCTTTCAAGCTCTCACTGATCTATTTTCTTTTCTCTTTCCATTGATTGTCCCAGATGAGGTTTAAAGTGTCAGTGGATTTTCAATTTAGAAGAGGTGCCTTCTCTTGCAACATTGGTAGTTAATAAAAATTCAAAATAGTTTCATAGAATTTTCTGTTACTTCAGGCCTTGTTTTTATAATAAATTTCTCATTTATATAAAAATTCATTTCACCTTTTGATTTCCAAGGACTATTTGTGCTTTTGTGGAATGTCCATGGACTAGTTAGAACTTACTAGTATATTTATGGATTAGTAGTGATGCCTTTTGGGGTCATTTTACTAAATAATGATAACTGCTTTCTAAATAATATCTTATCTATATTAGTATATGACATAATGTGATATGGCAATAAGGAATGTTGCTTTTCTCAAGCTTCTCTCTTCTTGACCTTTAGAAGGTTCAGCCTAGGGGATACAATGAAAAAATGCTGATATTAAATTGTCCAATATTATGTAATAAGACATTTTGTTCTTGTTTGAGTGATCCAAATTTCTTTTTTATCATTGAAGGATAAAAATATGGGAGAAAATGACAAATGCTAGTTTTATCATGTTCAAATTTTGAGTAGGTTTTTGGCTTTGGTTACCAACTTTTTTTTTTCTCCATAAAAGAAAAACACATCGATCATTTCAAACAGGTGGAATTCTAGCCACTAGCTACATGTTTCACCTGGGCTTAACATTGATTTCATTGAATAGTAGCATCTTTGTCAACACAGAGATTTCTTATCCAGTCTATATCTCTAAGAAAACCCCTCTTTACTGGGATAATAGTGACATTTTATAATCTGAGGCTGATAATCCAGCATGACCCCTATCTGGAGACCACCCCAGTAGGCAACTATGCCCAGGAAAAAGGGTACTCTAGTTCTTCATGACTGCTGTTATTCATGAAAAATTAGGTGAAATGGCCACTAGGAATAGCCTTAAGAAAAAAAAAAATGAATTAAATGCATGCCATTTAGTTTGAGAATAGAATTTATTTGGGATGTAACAGTTTTCTATTGGAGATTTTCTATGTGTATATGTGTGTGTCTGTTTGGGGCGGTTTGAAGAATTGGGAGCTTCTAGCAGTGGTAGCATAAACTGAGGATGCAGAATAATTCATTTGTGCATCAAAACTTCAAATCTGTTTAGCACAGTTTGAACTCCCTTGTTTCCTCATCTTTTGCCCCTTTCAGTCACTAACTACTTCCACAGCAATCTCTTCCGGTTCTAGTGTTTCTATTTTCCAGTCTTAGGAAAATAATCACTTTCAATTTTCTATGTTTGAAAGTACATATTTTTTCATTATTTTTCTATTTCCTTTATATTTTCCCTGAAGTAATTTGCCCACAGTAACAGAGCTAGTAGGTAATGGAAACGGGATGATTTTATGTATGAATTTCCCTTTCCTAAACAGGTTAGTTTGCATGTAGAGGCCAGCCCTATTTAAATTGGCATTGGGAAGTTTCTACAGCTTCACCCCAGGCATAGCATGCTTCATCATTTTGTGCTTGTTTCTCAGAAACACTAAATAGGGGCGCCTGGGTGGCTCAGTCGTTAAGCGTCTGCCTTCGGCTCAGGTCATGATCCCAGGGTCCTGGGATCGAGTCCCACATCGGGCTTCCCGCTCTGCGGGAAGCTTGCTTCTCCCTCTCCCACTCCCCCTGCTTGTGTTCCTGCTCTCACTATGTCTCTCTCTGTTAAATAAATAAAATCTTTAAAAAAAAAAAAAAAAGAAACACTAAATAGTAATATGAGCATATGTGTATGTGTGTGTGTGTTTTCAAGTTGGCACTTTTTTAAGATTCATTAAATAGACTTCCAAAATATTAATTTTTAAGTCTTTGAATAAAAGGTAAGAAAGTAATTTTCAAAAATAGCAACTAGACACATCTATTTCCTCTATTTCCAAAATTGCAATGATGTGACACAAGAAATTTGAGAACAAAAGTAAAAAAATCCATAGCAGCACTGCACAATGAAGAGTAAAATAGAAATTTCTGGAAGATATAACAAAAATGTGATGAGAATGAGGTAAAACCCTGAATCTAAACACAAATATGGCAACCCACAGAGGTAGGGAGAAAAAGCTCTATAATTTTATTTCTAACAAAACTTTAGAATACCTCTAAGATTAATCTGAAATAGCCTCAAAGGCGCAGCTCAGTGTTTGATGAACATTGTGATGAATTTAGTTATGTTGGTTTGCAGTTAGAGATGGGGTATAATTGACCTGCCCAAACTAATTGTAGACAAGTGAAGAGCAAATGAGTCTGGGGACTAGGAGCCAGACAGGTCGGAAAATGAATATCTTCTTGGGGTCGGGGACAAGGGGATGGAGGGGACAGACTTATCTAGTCTGAAATTTTAATTTGTTAACTTTGTAATGTGTGCTATAATTCTCTCTTATGTCTCACCTGTGGAATCTTCAGTAAAGACAGTTCTGTTTACTGACATTTTATATGCAGTTAGATTGTTCTTGGGAAACTTAAATGGGTGTCAAGACTATCCAGATTGAGGTTGACACTAGGTACACAGGTAGAAAGACGAAAGACAGATTACATATGCTTGCCCATTTCCAACTACTTGTGTCAGGTACAGTGTTGAAATCAAAGATATGAGCAAGACATATTTACTAGTCGCTTAAGATTTGCCAATCTTTAGAGGAGAGAAAGAAATGAATGTAGATTTCAATTCAAGATTTTACTTCAGAGAGAATATGTGACAAAAAACACATATGATTTTCCTTTAGGATTTTATTTCAATGGCTAAATAAAAGTATACAAGTGTAGAAGATTGTATGAGCTAATCATTGACTTAGAGGTACAACAAGTACAGTTTCAAAAGGAGAGGAATAAAAACAGAATTAATGTAAGAATATTAAACTTCATTAACATATATTAAACAAACATGTATGCAATAGTAATTCTGATAAATAATTCATATTTCCCAATTCCAAAGAAGATTACTATCTTCTAACAAAGAAAATTGGTGCAATATATATAACTAGCAGGAGAAATAAAATAGTGAATACAGCTTGAATGAAGAATTAGCAAGATTCTAGATTAGAACCCTGTTTGTATGCTATGTGACTATTGTTACATTAGTTTAGAGTAGTGTGGTTAAATGTCAAGACTGAACAGAGGAAAAGCTGATTGGAGGGTTGGTAGCAAAGATGATGATTTGACCTAGATACTTACTCAGTTTGTGATACTAAATGGAGTTTTATCTCATTGATAGAAGAACTATAGCTGAGGGAGTTATAAAATAGCCAAAAGAAAGAAGAGGGGAAGCAACCTTAAAATTTAATTCTTGTTCTATAGGAGGAAGCGAAATATCCTAAGATAATGAAGGTGTCAGAAATACAAATAATGAGTAATATTTGTTGTGAATTTACTTTGTGCTTGGTATGTAATTAAATGTATACTAAATCATATTTTTGTGAGTTACTATAGTTTATTTGTGTCCATTATGTAGATCAGTAAACTGAAACAAGGTAATTTGCCCAAAGTCTCTTAACTAGAGTCAGACCCTGAACCCTGGCAAGCTGGTTCTGGAATCTATGCTCATATTCATGACATTACATCACCTCTCAAGCTTGGAGAACAACTAGGATTGCTCCAGGATTCAGAAGCCAAAGGAGGAGAAAATTTCAGAAAAAGAATGTGGTTAACCAGTGGATCCTGAAGGCTTTTTTCAGAGAGGTCGAGAAAGGCAACCTATATTGGAGATCTGAAAATTGTAAAATGGCAGGTGTCTTTGAAAACTTATTTCAATGAAGTGGGACAAGCCAAGCCAGAATTTGAAAGGTTAAGACAGTGTTTCTCTGTCGGTCTTTAGAACACGTGATTCAGAATCACCCTGTGTTTTCCTTAAAAATTCAAATTCCCTGGATATGCATTCCAAGCTCCTTTAATTGGGATTCTCCAGTAACATTTAGATAGAAGAAATAAAAAATCAATAAGAGGGAAAGGAAGAGAAAGAGTAATGAGATGGCCATGGCCTAATTTGCATACTTCATTCAGCAGCAAAAGCTCTGCTATAGTGGCATTTTAGTGACCATCTGTTTTTATTTTAACATGTGCTGGGGAAAGATGAATTGCAAACCCAAGAGACTAATCAAAGTGTTTTCTTGTTATATTTTCAGCAATGTTTCAGGGACTCTCATATATCTACAAGTCATGAAACCAAATGTTTATCTCCCTCTAAATCTAGTTCTGGTGGTTGTGAGTGGGTCTTGAACACTGTAGGTAATTTGAGGACAGATAATCCATCTGTGCAGGGGCAGGAGGGTTATGTACACCACAGTTTGCATCTGCTTTTGCTCTTTTGTTTGGCATACTGACCATGAAATTTTACAACTTAATCATAAAAGAGTGTCCAAGTGTATATACTTTATCCCAAACTAGTTCCTTCAGCAATATTTTGTATGTTTTTCTTTTTTCTTTTTATATCTTCATTTGTTGAGAATGTTGTCTTCATATGGTGGTAATTTTTTCTCCTAGAAATACATTTACATTTTTAAAAATTTTATTGTGTTATGTTAATCACCATACATTGCATCATTAGTTTTTGATGTAGTGTTCCATGATTCATTGTTTGCATATAACACCCAGTGCTCCATTCAGTACGTGCCCTCTTTAATACCCATCACCAGGCTAACCCACACCCCACCCCCCTCCCCTCTAGAACTCTCAGCTTGTTTCTTAGAGTCATTTACATTTACATTTTTACCTGAAAAATACTTATTATATAATTGTCAATATTTGTTGATGGCGAGTGTTCTGTAATGTCTCTTTTACTTTTTACCTTAACCAGCCACATATGTGCTAGAGTCCCTACCTCCAGGATATTCTTGTGTGCAATAGATTTACTGAGATAAGAGGTCTTAGTTTTTTTCTTTTCATTTGATCTCCTGTCTAAAATTCAAGGCTTATACTTAATAAATTGATTTTTACCCTGAGCTAAGTGAATACTCTTTTGACTACTGGTAACTTCCCTATGTTTAATTCATCTATTATTAAATGTAAAAGAAACTCAAATTAAAAAATATTAATAACAAACTATATTATTTTTATTTTATTTCAACAAACATGGAGGGTCCTCTGCTACCATCATTTTTTATCAAGACAGTAAGAGGTTTAGAATTATACTTAGTTACTAATCTCAAAATTCATTTTTTAAATGCTGAAAAATCACAATTTTATGAGTAGTGGAAATGTTTTCATTATTTAAATCTTTTAGTCGAGGTCAGATTTTGAGATAATAGAATAGTGTCAGAACAACCTAACACATCTTATAGGTACTCAATAAATATTAATTTATTATAATCCTGTCAGACACATTTTATTTACTCAACTATTCAAGGACCCTGTTTGCTAACATGACTAATGAAAGTGTTATGATGTTCGGGGCGCCTGGGTGGCTCAGTCGGTTAAGTGACTGCCTTCGGCTCAGGTCATGATCCTGGAGTCCCTGGATCGAGTCCCGCATCGGGCTCCCTGCTCAGCGGGGAGTCTGCTTCTCCCTCTGACCCTCCCCCCTCTCATGTACTCCCTCTCTCTCATTCTCTCTCTCTCAAATAAAAATAAATAAAAAATCTTAAAAAAAAAGTGTTATGATGTTCATAATTCCTGCTATCAGGCTTTTATTCCTACTGTCATAAAATATTTTTCCTTCTTAAATAGACTTTCCTTAAGAAATTTCTTTAGTTCTAGAAATATCTTAATAATGTACAGTATTCTCACTATTATAAGCATCAGGGCCCATTTTAACCATATTGTATTTCTGAGGTGGAAATTTTAAAAATCAAAGTGAAGATCCCTACATTCAATATATCTGATCCTGAAATGATTTCTTTACCAAACTATCAATGATACTGTCATTGCCATCACATACTAAGGTTGGTTCACTTATTTCATGATGCTTACAAATATCTTTTCCTTGATATACTATTTAATGACTGCCTTTATTAACTTAATATAAAAACCCACCACCAAATATCATATGCTATAACATAATTTCTCTGAGATTCAATTGCAATAAAATTGTATTAACCAAACAGCATACTCAAAAAACAAACAAACAAATAACATATTTCTTTTAATATCATTGCAAGAGGAGTGCTCTTTGTTTCCTTTGGAGATATGGCCTTAGTAATCCAACAATTGAAGGATTTTGAAAATTTAAAGCAGAATAAAGTGATCTAAAATATTTCTGAGTTATTTATTATTATGAACAGCACCACATATTTGTTTATCATATGTAAGTCAGGGAAGTTTTAAAATTAAAGAAGGGGGGTAGGTATAGGGGGAAACGGGAAGTGAGAAAAGAAGTCCCAGGGAGGTAAGATATATTAGAGATGTTTATAGAAGCATTAAGGCCTAAAGAAACTTAGCTCGTACTTCATTTAGAACTCACTCCAGAATAGTTCTACTTTGTCTGGTGAGTTTGTGACAAGTAAAGAGATAAGAAAAAGAGGGCTTAGGTTGCACACTAGAGCTTTGCTTAGTTCTCTTCTGATGGGAGGAGAAACTCAGATATTTCCCTATGTCTCCACATGGTGAAGTCATACATAACTGAGTTGCTATGGGGTCTGGCATGGGAAGAGGCAGGGAATGCCCACATGCTAGACTTGGTTTTGCACATCCTAGACTTGGTTTTGGTTTGATGATGTAGCAGAGACTCAAAGTGGTTTGTAGCATTAACATGAATCAATATAAGGTCAGGTTAGCCAGGCAGATATTCTTGTTCCTCTTCTAGATAGAAATGAAATGAGTTTTAGTTATAATAACAGAACTTTAGCAGTGTACATGGTAGAATACCCTAAAATGGGTACCCGACCAACAGCACCCCAATCGACATCAACCAGCAGATTTTCAAAAACCATCATCATGGTGCCGGAGATCACCCTTACTCCAAATTTGTTCAGACTTGCTCCAATACCCAAATCTTCTTGGACAGGAACAGAGGAAACAGAGATTAAGTTGAAAGACAATATTAAAACTGAAAGTGACTGAATTATCCAAATAGGAACATTTGAATTAATACACAGAGAGAGCTACTATGATTAGCACATTTAGATATTAATTTGTAACTCTGCTACATCTCCCATATAGTAGTTTTTCTACCTCTAGTTGTGCAGTTTTGCTCTCTTAGTTCTCAGATTGATTTCTTGGGTGTCCAAAATGATTTGATGTTTATGTAGCTGTGTTCAGGGGATGAGGCAAGCCTAGAGTACCCCTTCTCCTCTGCCATCTTAACTCTGCCTCCAGAGAGTGTGTGGTATCGTTGACCCTTGAACAACATGGTTTTGAACTGTGCAGGTCTACTTATATGTGGATTTTTTTACACTACGGAACTATAAATGTATTTTCTCTTACTTATAATTTTCCTAATAACATTTCCCTTTCTCTAGCTTACGTTATTGCAAGAATACTGTATATAATAAACATAACATATAAAGCATGTGTTAGCCAACAGTTTATGTTATCAGTAAGGCTATGAGTCGTTAGGTTTGGGAAAGTCAAAAGTTACACATAGATTTTTGATTGCACAGGGGGTTTGTGCCCCTAAAATTTATGTTGTTCAAGGGCCAACCGTATTTGTCTGTGTCTGATGTATTTCACTTACATCATGTCCTCCAGGTTCATCCATGTTGTTTCAAATAGCAGGACTTCCTTGTTTTTTAAGGCTGAATCATATTTCATTCTATATTTATATCCAGACATATAATATTCCATTGTATATATAATCCAAATGCATACACATTTTCTTTATTCATTCTTCTGTCTACAGACACTTAGGTTTTTCTATATCTTGGCTATCATGAATAATGCTGCAAAGAACATAGGAGTATACATATCTCTTTGAGATACTGATTTCATTTCCTTTTGTCAAGTACTCAGAAGTGGAACTCCTAGATTGTATGGTAGATGGATCCAAAGAGACCCACATGGAGACACATTATAATCAAATTGCCAAAAGTTAAAGAGAGAATTTTGAAAGCAGCAAGAGAAAAGTCACTTGTATACAGGGAAGCTCCCATAAGATCATTAGTGGATATTTCAGCAGAATCCTTGAAGACCAGAAGGGAGTGGTATGTATAGTCAAAGTACTGAGAAGAAAAAAACCTGCCAACCAAGCTGCTATACGTGGCAAACTTGTCCTTCAGAAGTGAAGGAAAGATAAAGACAAATAAAAGCTGAGGGAGTTCATCACCACTAGACCTGCCTTACAAAAAATGTTAAAGAGAACTCTTCATAACTTACTGTAACAGTGGTGAGTAATCATTTTTAAATTTAGTATAAAAGTTAAAAGACGAAAGTGCTAAAAATAACTATAACTGAATTATATTAGTTATATCTAAATAGATATAAATTGGGAATCACTCTTTCCCTTCAATGCTCCCCAAATGGTTGATTTTTAGTCCCCTGTGAGAAAAGCCTTCCCAGGAGTCTCAATGTTCAGTCACATCATCTCCCAAGGGATCCACCCCACACACGCTTTATACATGATTGGGTAGGTCTGTATTTTTACATAGAGTACAGCTCAGATTAAGTTAAAACCTCCAGTAGTTATATTTACTTAAATTTTGTTCTGGATTCTCCTTTTTGAATGTTAAATATATTTTAAAAACTAATATGTAGGTTCACAGCAGGCTTGTTAAGTCATGTTTTAACCACTGTCTCTATTCTTCTGTAGTTTAATGTGTTAGCAGACTAATTGGGTTAGTGGCCTGAAGGAAGAAATTAAAAATATTTATCTCCTACTTAATACTCAATGCAAAGGGCATGCCTTCTATGTAAATTCCTGTTCAGAACCTAGGGGAGAAGAAAAGTAAGCATGAATTTTCACTACTAATTATTTTTTTAAAAGATTTTATTTATGGGCGCCTGGGTGGCTCAGTTGGTTAAGCGACTGCCTTCGGCTCAGGTCATGATCCTGGAGTCCCGGGATCGAGTCCCACATCGGGCTCCCTGCTCGGCGGGGAGCCTGCTTCTCCCTCTGACCCTCCTCCCTCTCATGAGCTCTCTCTCTCTCTCATTCTGTCTCAAATAAATAAATAAAATCTTAAAAAAAAAAAGATTTTATTTATTTACTCATGAGAGACAGAGAGAGAGAGAGAGAGAGAGAGAGAGAGAGGTAGAGGGAGAAGCAGGCTCCCAAGGAGCAGGGAGCCCGATGCGGGACTCGATCCCAGGACCCCGGGATCATGACCTGAGCTGAAAGCAGACGCTTAACCATCTCAGCCACCCAGGCACCCTTCACTACTAATTATTGATTTAAAAAATCCCCAAAACCCTTTTTTCCTACTTTTATGTTTCTGGGGATGCTATTCCAAGTATCTAACACTTGATTCCTTTAGGTAAAATCTAATGTGAACACAACTTTCCAACTGAGAAATGTTTATTTTAATAAAACAATAAAACTAATGTGCACATAATATACACGCATATAACAATTACTGCATAGTTTTGAAACTAGGGCCCTGTTTGAACATGTAGAAAAAGATGGAAATATGGTTATTATGAAAGGAGGATCTCCCTAAACTAAGATTTATTTTTCAGTTGCTAATTTGTTTTCAGTTCCTCCTAATTTTTTGTGGCATTATTTTATTTACCTTACCTATTTAATGAGATTCTTGACAGAAGCAAATGAAGTAATGTAGGTGGAAGTATTTCAACAATCTCTTTTTCTTACAAAGATGTGAATTTTAATTAGTTATTTCTTTGAAGTATCTCTGAATTATTTGAACATAAAGCCTCCAAGAATTTAATAGGAACTTAATTCCCATTAAAACCTGAAGTAAAAGTCAGGGGAATAAACTCTGAGGGTTTGTGAAATTTCTGGAATACTTCTTACACACAAAAATTACCCATCACTCTGTAGTAATTAGTACTGATAACATCAAAGCCAAAACATTTCAGACTTAGGGACAGTCAGGAGAAGGAGAGATGGGGAAAGTGCATTGTCTTTTGCAGGTAGCTTGAGAAAAGAGGCAAAACAAGCCATGGCAACTGTGAGAAGGAGGGAGGCCCAGAAAGAACTCCTAAGACTAGACAAATTTTTTTGACAATTAGCCTGCATCTGAGTTGTGGACCCAGGTAGTTGAATTGACAGATACTTATATTTGGGGCTTCTGTATTAGTGGTCCCAATCAGCCTCACCTGAGTACTTGGGTATACCCAGTTCTCGGTGGCCTACCCCAAATTTATTGAATCAGAAACTTGGTGGTAGGCTGAGCAATCTGTGTCTTAAAGAGCCCTTCACGTGCTTCTGGATGCAGGCTCAAGTATGAGAATCACTGCCCTATGTCATAAATACATCTCAGAAGCAATAATTTTAGGATAAAATAAAGTAACTTACATATTCAGTGCACACATGCAATAAAATAAGTGTTAGCTATAATTATAATTAGTCCTTGTGAAACCTATAATCAGCTGGCAGGAAAGTAAAGATTGGAAAAGTATATAGGCAAAGAGTTTTAGGACTTACAGTGTTCTTGTAAAAATAGTTCAGAGACCCCCTCATATTGTGACCTGCATACAAGTCAACTGGGGATTGCAAATGCAGATTCTGATTCAGACAGGTCAGGGGCAGGGTCTGAGATTCAACATTTCTAACCAGCTCCCAGGTAATGCTATTGCTACTAGTCTTGGGACCACACTTTGAGTAGCAAGGATCCGGTGTGTAACTTCTTTTACTTCTACTTCACAATTCTTTGCACCCCCCCAAAGCAATATGAAGCAGAAGTTTGTGTATTCATAGGAAAGCCAAAGAATAGGTGAGTAGCAAGTTGGAACTCTTTGGAGTTCATGTGATCTACTCTCTTGAAGTGTAGCTTTTGTTTATTTTTCTTTTGGAAGCAATTTAATGGTTCTTAGAAAAGAGAGTTTGGAAAGTAGCCATAAATTCCTCAAGTTTTATGATCATTTCCCATTGATTTCATAATTTCAAAGGAATCCCAGACTGCTGGACTAAATAAAGGTCAGACAGATGCATTAGATAACCCATGTATAACTACCACCATGTAGATCTTACTTTGCAAAACCTTCTGGAACAGTCCATGCTTCAGCTTAGCTTAGTAAACCTTACAGATGTAATTTTCAAAAGCAGCTCCTTTTTTGGGGGGAGTTTGTTTTCTGATGCTAAACTTAGTTTAATTGTTGACTCATATACATAGATTCTTGGTTTGTAGCCACACAGCTGACACCAAAGGGAATTTTTTTTTTTTTTTTAAGTTATATTTAGGGATGCCTGGGTGGCTCAGTCAGTTAAGTGTCTACCTTCAGCTCAGGTCATGATCCCAGGGTCCTGGGATCGAGTTCCACATCAGGCTCCTTGCTCAATGGGAAGTCTGCTTCTCCCTCTGCCTGCCACTCCCCCTGCTTATGCTCTCTCTCTCTCTCTGATAAATAAATAAATAAATAAATAAATAAATAAATAAATAAATAAAATCTTTAAAAAAACTATGTTTAATTGTGATCAGCCCCTTCTTTAGTTTTGAGGGTTTTCCAAGAAATAATGGAAGATACGATCTACACTTTAATAGAGGAAGCTGGGTGGTATTGAGTAAATGTTTCTGTTCTTTAACCAAAACAGTTAACTATTTATTTATTTTTTTTAATTTTTTAAATTTTATTATGTTAGTCACCATACAAATACATCATTAGTTTTTGATGTGGTGACCCACGATCCATTGTTTTCCTATAACACCCAGTGCTCCATGCAGTATGTGCCCTCCTTAATACCCATCACCAGGCTAACTGATCCCCCCACCCTCCTCCCCTCTAAAACCCTGTTTGTTTCTCAGAGTCCATAGTCTCTCCTGGTTCATCTCTCCCTCTGATTCCCGCCCCCCTTCATTTTTCCCTTCCTTCTCCTAATGTCCTCCATGCTATTCCTTATGTTCCACAAAGAAGTGAAACCATATGATAATTGACTTTCTCTGCTTGACTTATTTCACTTAGCATAATCTCCTCCAGTCCCATCCATGTTGATGTAAAAGTTGGGTATTCTCCTTTCTGATGGCTGAGTAATATTCCATTGTATATATGGACCACATCTTCTTTATCCATTCATCTGTTGAAGGGCATCTTGGCTCTTTCCACAGTTTGGCTATTGTGGACATGGTTGCTATGAACATTGGGGTGCATATGGCCCTTCTTTTCACTACATCTGTGTCTTTGGGGTAAATACCCAGGACTACAATTGCTGGGTCATAGGATAGCTCTATTTTTAATTTTTTGAGGAACCTCAACAGTTAACTATTTAAAAGGGTTGTATGACAGACCAGAAATAACACCTCTTATTTATGTAGAATCCTTAAATGAAAGACTTTTCACTGTTTCTGGACTCTGCTGTTTTAGGTTTGGTAAATTTGTACTTAATTGGATTTGATAGCTCCATCATGCATGACTGAAGACAAATTTATAAAGCACAAATTCTAACTCAGTTGAGTTTCCTTGAATTCTCTGGTTTTATATTAAAGTTGTTATACAAATTTTATACAATTGGAATTCTATTCATGAAACTCTTAAAGTGATATTGAATAATAAGAATAAGCTATATTCAAACTACATTTTTATATTAAACAGTCATAAAACAATTACCACAGAAATGCAATATTTACTCAATGTCAGCCTCAGAAACACTATTTTTCAATCCCCATCTCTCTGGTCAAACTATTTCTTTTTTAATCACGGTACATTACATCATTACTTTTTTTATATTATGTTATGTTAATCACCATGCCTTACATCATTAGTTTTTGATGTAGTGTTCCATGATTCATTGTTTGCGTATAACACCCAGTGCTCCATTCAGTATGTGCCCTCTTTAATACCCATCACCTGGCTAAACCACCCCCCACCCCAGAACCCTCAGTTTGTTTCTCAGAGTCCACAGTCTCTCGTGGTTCCTCTCCCCCTTCTGATAAATGTACTCTTAATCCCCTTCACCTCTCTCACCCATGCGCCACACAATTCCCCTCTGGTAATCATCAATGTGTTCTCTGCAGCTAAGAGTCTGGTTTTTTTTATTTGTTTCTCTGTTTTTCCTCTGTTTGTTTTGTTTCTTACATCTCACATATGAGTGAAATCATATGGTATTTGTCTTTCTCTGACTGACTGACTTCACTTAGTGTTATACCTTCTAGCTCTATCTATGTTGTTGCAAATGGCAAGATTTCATTCTTGGCCTGTAATAGATTTTAAATGTGTCTCTTAAAACATCAGATAATAGTGCTCACTTCAGTAGCACGCAGCACATATACTAAAATTGGAACCATACAGAGATTAGCATGGCCCCTGCACAAGGGTGACACTCAAATTCATGAAGTGTTCCATATTTTAAAAACAACAACAACAACAACAAAAACAAAATACCCATCAGGTTGTAGTTTCAGTTTTATATACCTTGTAGGCAGGATTTGGCCGATTGTTTGGATTTTAAAATAATTTGAACTTTTGCTAAGAAAATTATTTTTTTAAATAATTTATTTATTTGACAGAGAGACACAGAGAACAAGCATGAGAAGGGGGAGAGGCAGAGAGAGAGGGAGAAGCAGACTCTCAGCTGAGCAAGAAGCCTGATGTGGGGCTCGATCCCAGGACCCTGGGATCATGACCTGAGCTGAAGGCAGTCGCTTAACTGACTGAGCCACCCAGGTGCCTCAGAAAATTAATTTTTTGAACTGGAAACATTATATTGCTTGCTGTCCTTTCATAAGTGCATATTTTAATATTTAGCACTTAGGAGAATACTTTTTTTTATCATAAAGGAGAACCCTACTAATAGGTAGCCTTAGTTTTAATTTCACATTACCCCCCCCAAAAGGAATAATATGAATATCAGGATCTATCACATTCTGACCTCTTCAAAAATTCCATCCAAGACTCTTATTAATAGTACTTGACTGGGTGTTATACACAAACAATGAATCATGGAACACTACATCAAAAACTAATGATGTAATGTATAGTGATTAACATAACATAATAAAAACAATAGTACTTGACTATTAGGGGTGCCTGGGTGACTCAGTCAGTTTAAGCAACTGACTCTTGCTTTTGGCTCTGGTCATGACTTCAGCGTTGTGAGATGGAGCCCCGCATCGGGCTCCATGTTTGGCACAGAGTCTGCTTGAGATTCTCTCTCTCCCTCTCCCTCTGCCCCTCCCCCTGCTCATACTCTCTCTCTCTAAATAAATAAATAAATAAAATCTTAAAAATAGTACTTGACTAACTAGTTTGTTTGCTATAGTGTAAATATTAGTTTGCTAATACTACACACACATAGTCTATTCTATGTTAATTTTTTGTTTGGTGGGCCAAATTATATAGTAGACCTTTATGTTATTTCAGCATACTTGTTACTGTTGTCATTAATTACAGTGCTGTTATTATTCAGAACTTTTAATTGCAAATATCAGAAAAACTGACTTAAAAGGGGAATATATTAACTCATTTAATGAAAAGTTGAAGGTGGAAAGAATGGGGTGTGTGTGGCTTTATGCACAGCAGTACTTAAGGGCACAGCCTCTGTTGTCAGTATGTGCTCTTTCCGCTATTTACTAGCTATGATACTGCACACTTTACTTAAGGTCTTTCAACTCCAATTTTCTTGGCTGTGTAATATGTATAATAATGTCATCTTGTTTTGAGTGTTGTATTAATAGGCATGAGGTTCTTAGAAAGAGACCTGACAGATAGAAAGCATGCAGTATCACCATGAACAGTCCATTTACCAGTCTCCATTTCTTAGGGTGAGTTTTCCTCTCTATTGATAACACCATCCTTACCAGCAACTCAGGGCTTCCATTTTCCCAACACTAAGTTCAGCAAAAGAAAATATCCCTTTCCTAGTTATTACAGTAAAATCCTCAGGGTAACATTCACTAAACTGATTGGGTTATGTTCAGTCCCCTTGGCCAGAAAGCATATGTCCTGCTCTGATAAGCCAGCTGTGGGACGTATGCCACTCTTGGAACTGGATTCAATCCAGCACAGTGATGGAGAAGGGGCTGGTGGCTTTGCAAGGAAAATTGAGGTTCTCTTACCAGAAGGGAAGGAAGTAGATTTGGGTAAGCAAGAATAACAACTGTTTATTTTTAAAGTTCTTTGAACTTTGATTCTAACACTTTGGCTACATTGTTATATTTGTTCCAAGTTGTTTGGTCACTTTCTAATCACAAGCATTTACAAAATAGCAATAGGAAAATTGACTACCATAATTTTAATTCACTAACTATAAATGAAATACAGATTCACTAACAGCTAGGATGTAGCTTTTCGTTACCAAAAATGTCTTGTTTGAAAAGCACTCTCTATTGTTTTTCTATTTTATCTCCTTTTAATAGTGAAAAACAAAATAGTCTCCCAAAAATAGACAGAAAAACCCAGAAAAGTAAAAATCTTCACATAATGTGCTTGCTTCACAATTTATAAGAAATTCTAGATACTGGCTTATGGGTCCTCTTCCTTTATTTATCACATTATCATTAAGATATATTATTTTGGTCTACTTTGCAGCTTAGTGTTTTATTCATCTAAATTATTCTATGAAGACTTTTTTCAATGTTGCACAAATTTTTAGGTTTAAAGTGTCAGGAAAACCAGAATGTCAGAATCAACATGATCTAAATGTAATCATAAAATATTTTGTCATCTGCTTATTCATTCATTTAACAAATATTATAGAGAACCTCTTGTTTGCCAGGCAAAGATCTTTGCCGTCATGGAGTTTATAATTTGGTAAGTAGAGAGAGACAATAAAAGTCTATATCATAAAAAAGCAAATTATATTATAATATAGTGTCAGTATAGTATAGTGTAGTATGGGGACAATGTAGATTTTATTTTAGGTACTCAGTGTGATTTATTTCAGTCTCAAGCTTTAAGACAGCAGGGAAAGACATAGAAAAAAAATTATTTTGTCTAGCCCATTGTTACAGCCTTTTGCTTTGTAACAGTTAATCATATTAATGGAGAACTCCTGTGGACTACTTGTACTTTTAGCATGCTTAAGTAAATAAAATAATTCTAACTGGAGCTATTTCTCAAATATTACTGTTTATTCTATTTAAATGAAACATTTTAGAAATGTTAGATCAAATCCTAAAAATAAAATTGAATCCTTCCTCCTTTTTTAGTAAACCAGATGATCCTCCCTCAGGCTAATTAATGCTTTCCTTGAATGCTCACAGGGGTCCATAAGCACCTTTTTCAAAGTGCTCACTGTAGTCCACAGTTTGCTTTGTTTCAGTCATGTGTGCATGTCCTGGTCATCTGTCTTGCAGTTCACTGCTCCATTCTCCCTTCACTGAATAGCCGGACTCTTCAGGCACATGTTTCTAGCACTGGATTTCTTTTGCTCTAACATCTATAGCAAGTCTATCTATGGTTTACCCCAGCTGGGATGATTTTACTGCTTTATTGGGGAAAAAATGTTCTCTTCTCTCTCATCTCCAACTACCTGGAGGTTTATCTCCCTCCAGCTTTCCTATTGACTTGGACCTAGAGGCCAGTATGGTCAGTGAACTAACACACAGTACTCCTTGTTGGGGAAACATTAGCCTGTAAACCCTACTTTTAGGCTCTCTAACACTCTGGATCATTATTAGTACCTGGTCTAAATGCAGAGTGACTGAATCTTTATTCTTATAAATGTGTTCTTTATGTCTGAATTTTTCTCTTCTGACCCCTTATCCCCACATGATCAAGGATAGTTTTTGAAACTCAAAACCCATAAATTGCATTTATTTGTTCTTTGTGTCCTATCCCTTGCTTTAAACATAAATCTGGGGATGCTACATAGAGTAAGAGGACGTAGCCAGAAAAGAAGCCTAAAATTATATTTCAGAAAAAGTATTTTGCCTGACCAACTTCCCTACTAGACATTGAGTTCCTTTCATAAGTGAAGAATCTTGTCTAGTAAGGAGAGGGAGCATGGTGTAGTTCAAAGAGCAGGGGTTCAAAGACAGGGGGCCTTGTATTCAAATAAAGTTCTGTTTGCAAGCTCTGAAGGTTTGGGCTTTTTAAATTTCTTAGCCTCTGTAATTTCAACATTAGATCACACAATGATAGCTGTATTCCATGGTGGTTGTGAGGAATAGGGGAAAAAAAAATATATATATATATAAAGAATAAAATCTAACATTCACTCATTAAAGAAGGTGTGTCATAGTTGCTAATATTCAAAGAAATTTCTCTAGTAATAGTTCAGATTTCACATATATATATACATATATATAATCATGACTTGAAATTGTTTAATGAAGAAAAGCATGCTGTTGAATAAGAATTTTTTGAGAAAGTAACTTACTAATCATATATATGGATGTCCATCGCATCATTATGGGTAACAATATGAAAATTTAATAAATCTAAATGTCTATCATTAGGGAAATATTTAAAGACAAGTCACAGAAGAATATGCATCATATGATCTAAGCTCAGCAAAGAAAACAAATTATCTGCCAGTATGTGTATACAAGTGGATAGAAATAGATCTGGTTGCATACATAGGGAGACTACAGTTGTTCTTTCTGGGGATCATAGAAGTTTGGTGTATGAAAACGTCTTTAACGCTACTTTGTATTTGTCTTTGTTTTAACCTGAATGCATAAAACACCTGCTATATTAAATGAATTTCTCCCTCTCCCTATAAATTTCATTATCACTGTCATCATTCATAACCCCAGAGAAAGCAAGTGACACACTCAAACTGGCAGACTGTGAGAAGGGAAATCTGATAATAGTGAGTAAACATTTCATAGTGAAAGATCACCACCACCATTCATGACAGAGTTGAGGGCAGAGAGCTTTTAGGAACCCAGGGCGGGGAAAATCCTGTGGAGAAGGCTGTTCTGAGATGTGCCTCTTGACACAGTTAGGCCCAGGTGACCTCCTGGGAGAGAACTGGGAAATAAAACATTACAATGCCCTTGACCTCACTGACCTCATTCATCTCTCCTGCTCCCGTCTCCTGCTGGGGCTCTCCATTGGATAAAGGCAGCCAGGAAGTAAGGACACCCATGGAGGGAGATGGCTTGCCTGATAAGTTTTTCAGGTTGGAGAACAGAGTAGAGAAAGATGGAAAGAATAGCTACAGAATCAAACAAATGTCATAAATGAGAATTTAAACAAATACATGTTTATATGTACAGTTGACCCTTAAACAGCATGTGGGTTAGGAACGTGGACCCCCCTGCACAGTTAAAAATTCACATATAAATTTTGACTCCCCCCAAAACTTAACCACTAATAGCCTACTGTTGACATGAAGCCTTACCAATAACATAGTTGACATATATTTTGTATGGTATATGTATTATATACTGTATTACAATAAAGTAAGCTAGAAAGAAGAAAATGTTAAGAAAATCATAGGAAGAGAAAATACATTTACAGTACTGTACTGTATTTATAAAAAATCTGCATATAAGTGGACACACACACAGAACTAAATTAATTTATAAATGCATTTTGTTCATAATTTCATCATAACTACCACATTTTGTGGTTTGATTTGGTTTTCCATCACCAATTTAAATTTGGCCATTTTTAGACTGTAAGAAAAATGACTACGGAGAGAAAAACAAACAAAGGAAAAAACAGTTAAACTTGAAATGAAACCCAAAGAATAAAATTCACAAAACACATAAACTTGTAATAAAAAACTAGTAAAAACAAAACAAAACTAGTAAAAAAAAAAACACACAAATAAACCAAACATAGTTTTGTTTAGTTAAAAAAATTACTAAAAAAGATGAGTAAAAACCATACTGAAAAAAAGCATAGTATGAAAACCAAACAAACAAATGACCAAAAAAAAAAACACAAAACAAAACACAATATTACTGTGGGCTAAACATTTTACCAAAAATAGAGCCATTTCCTGGGGTAGGCTTGGGTGTTTTCCAAGTTTCCTTCAAGACTTAAGTCTTCTTCATGGATGGAACTGGAGGGTATTATGCTGAGCGAAATAAGTCAAACAGAGAAAAGACATGTATCATATGACCTCACTGATATGAGGAATTCTTAATCTCAGGAAACAAACTGAGGGTTGCTGGAGTGGGGGGTGGGGTGGGAGGGATGAGGTGACTGGGTGATAGACACTGGGGAGGGTATGTGCTCTGGTAAGCACTGTGAATTGTGCAAGACTGTTGAATCAGATCTGTACCTCTGAAACAAATAATGCAATATATGTTAAGAAAAAAAAAAGAAGAAGACAATAGCAGGAGGGGAAGAATGAAGGGGGGCAGAAATCGGAGGGGGAGATGAACCATGAGAGACGATGGACTCTGAAAAACAAGCTGAGGGTTCTAGAGGGGAGGGGGTGGGAGGATGGGTTAGCCTGGTGATGGGTATTGAGGAGGGCACGTTCTGCATGGAGCACTGGGGTGTTATGCACAAACAATGAATCATGGAACACTACATCTAAAACTAATGATGTAATGTATGGGGATTAACATAACAATAAAAAAATAAAAAAAATAAAGAGGTAATTCTTTGGAACAACAACAACAAAAAAAGATTTAAGTCTTCTTGTGCCTGAGAATTGTAGTATTCTCATGTTTCAGTTACTCCAAATAAGCTGTCAACCTGATGATGCTTTTTAGCTCTCTGTAAAATTGACTGTCATTTAACCATGAGTTTTGTGGATAAATGTTGAAATGCAGTCACTCAATGTCTTTTGAGCTATACATGTTTAAGAGGCAATAATATACCACAAGACAAGGAGTACCAGCTTTGGGGATAAAGAGATCTGAAATTGTCTAGGCTAATTGTATGTCCTTGGTCAAGGTATTTACTATTTCTTTTTTTTTTTTTTTAAGATTTATTTATTTATTTGAGAGAGAGAGAGTAGGTGGAGAGGGAGAGAGAATCCTAAGCAGACTCTGTGCTGAGTGCAGAGCTGGTCACCGGGCTCGATCTCACAACCCTGAGATCATAACCTGGGCCAAAACCAAGAGTTGGGGGCTTAACTGCCTGCACCACCAGGTGCCCCAGGGCATTTACTACTTCTATGCCTTAGTTTCCTCAAATATAAAACTGAGACGTGAGTAACAACTTGGGCCACTGTAATTTCACTGAGCTAGCACATAATTAAGTGTTGGGGCAAAATGCATGTTCCACACAGGTAGCTTTTCTTTCCTGGATATGTTGTCCTCCTCCTGTTCCCCCAGGGGCAGTGCTTTCAGTTCTTAATCTGATTCTTGTCTCCAGAAGGTGAATGGCAGACCAGTAAACTATTGCTACTCTTATCAGAGAGGCCTGGAATTCCTCCAGTTCACCAGGCTGAGTTCTAAGCATTTTGTACTTTAATGACAGTGCTTTCCCTCCATTGGTACAAATAATTGGGAGTTGGTCTCCTTAATCTCAGGAAGTTCAGCAAATTGAAAAAAGTACCTAGGATTCCTGCTCTGTTTTTGCCCAAGTTGTAAACAAATCAAGATTTAGAACAAAGTGAGTGGGGAACTAATTCATATACTTTAAAAATGTATATTTTTAAGTTATTCTTTTGGGGGGGTCTTTTTATTCTATTAGATGATTTCAAGAGAAAGAAAATATATTCTTTGAGAACTAGTCTTGCCAGTGGGTTTTTAAAATAATGAAATATTGTTTTGGGTCTGTTAATTATACTACCCTACAAAGAACAGGTGACTCTTCGTATTTCTATATAAAGCATTCAAGGAAGTTTTTAATTTTCTTCTGAAGTGTTTTTTAATTTCTTTAGAAGTCCAATAAACCTCTCTTATATTTTTAAATAATTAAATATGTTGCTCTCTAAATATTTGGCTTACAAGTGCATGAGAGCACATCTTTTAATCGCTGAGTATTTATTATATTGTAAATTGCTTAGGACTTGAATCCTGGTGGCCTTGTTGGGCAATTTGTGTTTACATTCAGCAATTGTATAAGCTTCAGTATACCTTATTTAATATAAACCAAACTAGTATACCTTATTTACTGTAAACCTCAAAATATAAATGATTAAAGAAATGGGATATTGTCCCATTTGTCCTCTGATAAAAATGTAGCTAACAAAACCTAGCACACCCCTCTCCTTCTCTTGGACTTCAAGAAATTAATTTTAGAAAAAGCAGCATCCTAAGGTTGCATATTGCCTTAGAGTTTCTACAAATTTATCAACCTGATTTTTTCCTATATGTGTTTTAATTTTTTGTTTTTAAATAATTTAAGACTTATAAGATGTTGCAAAAATAGTACACTTTTTATGCACTTTTACCCAGCTTTCCCTGATGATAACATCTACAACCAGAGTACTTTATTAAACCAGGAAATTAACATTGCTATAATATGGTTAAACTAGACTTATTTGGTTTGAATCCATTTTTACATGTATTTCTTTTTTTCATTTTGCTTTGTATAGTTCTGTGAAAGTTTATTGAATGGGTAGATTCATATAACCACCACCACAAGCAGGATGCAGATTGTTTTATCACTACAAAGAAATGCCCAACCTACCTGTAACACTAATCCCTAATTCCCTTTCTCGAACCACTGATCTGTTCCATCACTATAATTTTCAGAATGTTCTATAAATGTCATAATACAGTATATATAACCTTTCCAAATGTCTTTTTTTCATACAACATGAGTGTGATATCCATTCAAGTTGTGTGTTTCACTAACTCATTTCTTTTTATTGTTGAGTAGATTTCCATTGTATAGCTGTACAGCAGCTTATTTATTCATTTAGTAGTTGAAAGATACTCAGCTATTACAAGTAAAGTTGCTGTGAAAATCTATGTACAGGTTGTTGTGTGGACATAGTTTTTATTTCTATAGGAAATAAACCAGGAGTGCAATTGCTGAATTGTATGTTAATATATGTTTGACTGCCACATCGATTTCCAGAGTGGCTATATCATTATACATTCCAACTAGCAACACATGAGAAATACGGTGTCTCCACATCCTCATCAACACTTGATTTAAGCTGTAGTATTTTTTTATTTTGTCCATTCTGATAGTATAGAAGTTTTCATTGTGCTTTCATTTGCATTTCCCAAATAACAAATGATATTCAACATCTTTTTATCTGCTCAGTCTCCATATATTCTCTTTGGTCAAATGTCTGTTTACTCATTTATTAATTAGCTATTTTCCCTTATTATTGATTTTAGAGAGTTCTTTATATATTTTGAAAACAGATCCTTTGTTGGATATGTCATTTGGAAATACTTTCTCACAATCTGTGGTTTACCTTTACACTATCTTAATGTGTTTCACTGAAGAAGTTTTTAAGTTTGATGATGTCCATGTTATTGTTTATTTCTTTTTTTATGGATTGTGCTTTTGGTGCCATGTCTAAGAACTCTTCGCTAACCCTAGGTCACAAGGATTTTCTCTTATTTTTGCTTCTATTAGTTTTGTAGTGCTATATTTTGCATTAATAGTTTTGATCCATTTTCAGTTAATTTTTGTATAAAGTATTGGGTTTAGGTCGAGGTTATTGTTATCGTTATTATTCTTTTGCCCGTGGATGTCTAATTGTCCCCAAACTATTTGTTGAGAAGCTAATCATTCTTATTTGTTTTTGCACCTTTATCAAATATCAAGTGATGTGCTTGTGACGGGTCTTCTTCTGGACTCTCTGTTTTGTTCTATTGATCTATGTGTATATTCTTGCCAATTCCAATGTCCAAATTACTGTAGCTCTATAGTAAGACTTAGTATTGTGTAATGCGGTGGCTGAAATTTTATTCTTTTTCAAAAATTATTTTAGTGATTAAAGCTTCTTAGTTCCTGTTCCTTTAAATGGTAGACTTGGCTTATCTATATCTGCAAAAATCTTGCTAGGGTTTTGATAGGAATGTGTTAAACCTATAGATAAATTTGGAGAGATTTGACATCTTTACTATGTTGTGTCTTCCATTGCATGAACATGGTGTGTCTCTTCATTTATTTAGGTCTTTTTAGTTTTAGCACACAAATTCTGGATATGTTTTATTGGATTTATACTTAAGTATGATAATTTTTAGGATTGTTGTAAATTGCATGTAAAATTCCTGTTTTCAATTGTTCATTGTATACAGAAGTAAGATTGATGGGTCTGTGTGTGTGTGATGAACTTGCTGAACTCTTATTAGTTATAGCAGTTTTCTTGTGTATAACTTAAAAATTTCTATATAGCTAATTAGGTCATCTGCAAATAGGCACGTTTTATTTCTACTTATTGAATCTATATCCCTTTTGTTTGTTTCGCCTGCTTTATTGCACCTGGGTAAGATTTGCAGTATGATGTTGATTAGGAGTTAGAAGAGTGACTACCCAAATGTTTGGAAATTTTCTTGTTTTCATTCTGTTTAAGACTTTTAATACAATTTCCTTATGAACAGGGAACATACTTTATATGATTTTTAATTCTCAATTTGTTGAAATTGGTTTCATGAATGAATATGTGTGCTTTGTTGATGAATGTTCCATGTGTACTGGAAGAGAATGTGTATTCTGCTCTTGTTCGGTGGCATGTTCTTTAATTATCAGTTAGATTTTGTGGGTTAATGGTGGTATTGAGATCTTTTCTATACTTGCTCATTTTCTGTCTCATAGCTTTAATGATTACCAAAAGAAAGGTTTTGAAGCCCCTAACAACTTTCACTTTTGTCATTTTTGCTTTCATATATTTTGAAGCTCTATTGTTGGATGCATACACTTTAGCATTATTAGATTTTCCTGGTGATTTGACTCTTGGTGATTTTATTTGTTCTGAATTCTTTGTCTAAATATTAATATAGCCCTCCAGCTTTCTTTGATCAGTGCTTATATGTAACCTCTTTTCCTATGCTTTTACTTTTTTTTCTTTTTCCAGCTTTATTGAGATATGTGCATATATCACATTTTCTTTATCCATTGATCTTTTTAACCCATCTATATTACTATATTTGAAGGGTATTTCTTGTAGATTGTATCTAGCTGAGTTGTTTTTTAATCAGTTCATACAACCTGTATTAGTTTGTTTAAACCATTTACATTTGATGACATTATTGACATCATTATATCTGTCATTTGATTATGTGTTTTCTGTTTGTTCTTTCTGATTTTTCTTTCTGTCTTTCCCCTTCCCTGCCTTCCTGTAGGTTACTGAACATTCTTTTCACTTTCTTATGTGAGCCACTCATGGATCTGCTCAGAAGTTCATACATAGCTTAAAAAATTCCTTTCATCAGCAATATTATCTTGCACAATTCTCCCTTCACTCTCTAGTTAAGAGGAGGAGATATGCTGCTCTTTACTGTCATTTACTTAGTTCATGTTGAGGATGATCTACCAGGCTTCTCCCCTCCTCTGTAACTGTGGTGTCCCTGGAGAAGGGAAGTGTGCTGTTTCTACTGTGTTGGTGTAGGGTGGGGAGGGTTAGAAGGATCATTTCTTAAGTTCTGGTCTCTTTCCAGCCGTCCTTCTTTTCTCCATCTTTCAATTGTCTGGTGGTTGCTTTATATATGTGTCCAGGGTTTACAGTTGTACTTAGCAGGAGGAATACGTAGAATGTGTTTGGTTTTTTTTTAATCTTGGCTCAAACCAGAAATGTGATCTGTAACAAATTTCTTAATCATTTTTATTAATTTAACCTGGCCATTGTACTGTGCTCTAGTGTAGTATAAAATAAAAGAGCAGTTTTTTGATTGTTTATCTATATAGCCTTTTTTTCTCTCCTCCTTTCCCTCTCACCCCCCCCCTCATGCACACCCCACATAAAGAGTTCATAGTCAGTACTCTGTTCCATAGTCCGTCTGAATTGCTTTTTAAACCTTAGAGTCTTCATGCTATTGAGTAGGGTATTAAGCAAACTTTATTTGTGGGGATGAAGAAAAAAAGGATCTTGAAGATATGAAGTATTTCCCAAAGTCAAAAAATATTTAAGAATCCAAATCCTTTGTTATCTCTGCCAGGAAAGGATAGAAAGGGAATTTTGAGGGTATTTAAAGACAATAATATAAAAATAACCACTGTTTTATTAAAAGAGATAAATTAACTGCACTTCCAGCTAATAAAACATTTAAGAGATTTCATAAAGGTCTAGAATTTTAGTTTTTGGAAGGACTATAGAGATTTTCTAGTCTAATAATTTCATTTTAAAAAGGAACATTTTAAGGCAACTTCAGAATATTTAGTCTGAATCTATTGTATTATATTTTCTTAAGTTAACAGAGTTTTCAGTGAATAACTTGCATTAGTTAATCTCTTCCTTAAATGTTGAAATATCTTTAACATTTTATACAGGTACATTTTCCGGAATTTCAGAACAGGAAGAAATTATTACTAATTTATCGTAAATATACTTTTAGTGGCTTTTTGATAAGTTACTATTAAAGACATGGGTAAATTATTAAGTTTCTAAAGTATTCATATTTCCTAGGCACCAAATCATTAGGCAATAAGTTCCTTCAATATTAATAAGGACCATTAATTATATTTACTATTCAGTAATGTTTCTGCTACAGTTCATCTACAGAAGTGTTTTTATAAAACGTATATACAATATAGTGAGGTACATGTTGAAATAAGTATGTGTTAAGCAATCCATTGTATTGGTCTCACCATCTATTCACTGAAATTTATCTTTATCTTCTTAGTTTTCTCCTTACTTAGCTTAAGTTACACATTTTACCATTATAATCACTCCCTTACATATACCCTAAAATTCTTTCCTCCTTTCTTATTTGGTGGACAAAATATCAACTTTGATTAAATCATGCAACTCTCTACTTCAGATCTGCACACATGCAGGTGAACACACACATACACATGAACCCACACACACACATTCATGCTAACTTGTTTCCATGATCACTGACTTCCAGTGGGCTCTCAAGGCTGCTGGGTAATTGCACGATACTTCCCCGGTTATTTTTCCCTAATCCACTAGATGACTCGTTTCATCCTTTCCCTCACTCCTCAAACCTTCATAGCCTTCTTCCCATTTTATTCTTGGCTGATGAATTTGCTTCTTATTTCACTATGAAAATAGACGCATTTAGCAAAGAGCTTCCAGAAGCTCCCTCTGTGGCATCTTCTTACCTCCCTCCATCTATGCTCCTACACAGTGTTCCTTCACTCCTCACTCTGGATGATAACCCATTTTCCTGGCAATGGCCAAGATCCTGTCCTCTTTTCTAGTCCAGTCAGTCCTGCAGCATCTCTCCCTATTCTCTCCTGACACATCAATTTTTCATTCTCTGCTGGGTATTTCGTCAAACATCCTATATTCTTTCATCTTAAAATTACTCTCCTTGCTTTATTTTCCCTCAACCCCACTTATCTCTTTCCCTTCATAGAAAACTCCTTGAGAGAATCATTTATTATAGTTCTCTCCAATTTCTTCCTGAATCTACTCCAAACAGGCATTGCTTCCTTCACCTATTTACTCAAACTGTTCTATTTCAGGTCACCAATGATTTCATGCTGATAAATTCCAAGATCAACGCTCAGTCATTATCTTAAGTGACTTATTAGAAAGAGATCACTGCCGTGTTATTGAAAGATTATCTTCACTAGGCCTCTAAACTACCGTTTTTTCTCCTACTTCCTTACCACACTTTCTCTGTTTGCTGGTTCCTCACCTCCTGACCTCTAAATGTTGGGGTGTCCCATGGCTTAGTCTTTGGAAGTCTTCTTTATTCTATTTTATTCCTCGGTGATTCCATTCAATATCATAGTTTAAGTGCTCTCTAAACATTGGTGATTTCCACTATAATTGGGAATTCCCAATGGAATTGGTATTTCTGGCCTAGATCTCTTCCCTGATGTCATATAGCCTTGAGACCCATGTAACCAATTGCTACTTAAGGCCTTTGTAAATATGTAATAAATAAATTTCTCAAATGTGGCTGGTAAAGAACTGAGCTCCTGATCCTCCCTTTTAAGATCTCCTCTTCTCACTTTCTTGACAAGTTAGTATTCTGTTCTGTTCTATTATACCCTACTCATTTCACCCCATCCCATCTTATCCCATCCTTTTCTAATAACTCAAACAATCTATCCTCAATACATCAGCCAAAGTGTTCCTGTCAAACAGAAGTTAGATTATGTTCCTCCTCTGCTTAAAATGCTCCAGTGGCATTCCATTGCATTTGGAATAAAAGCAAAATCTTTATTGTGGCTTTCAAAGTCCTATATAACCCCTATTACCTTTCTTTCTTCATTTCTTGCTCCTTTCCCCTTTGCTTATTGCATGCCAGCCATACCAGCCTGCTAGCTCTTTCTCTGATGCAAACTAAGCTTGATTTCACCCCAGGACTTTTGCATTTGTTGCTGCCTTTGTTTAAAGCATTTTTACTTAGAAAATTGCATGACTCATTTTCTTACCAATTTAGCTCTGTACTGAAATGTCATCATCTCAGTAGACCTCTCTTGGAATTTTCTACATCCAAATCATGACCCCTCCATAGATAGATAGATAGATAGATAGATAGATAGATAGATAGATAGATAGATAGATAGATAGATAGATAGATAGATATACTTGCTTTTCTCCTTCTCTTTATGGAAATTATCATCATTTAGCCAACCATACATTGTGCTTTTAAAAAAGGAATGAAATCTTGCCATTTGCAATGACGTGGATGGAACTGGAGGGTATTATGCTGAGCAAAATAAGTCAATCAGAGAAAGACATGTATCATATCTCACTGATATGAGGAATTCTTAATCTCAGGAAACAAACAAGGTTGCTGGAGTGGTGGGGGGTGGGAGGGGTGGGGTGGCTGGGTGATAGGCATTGGGGAGGGTATGTGCTATGGTGAGCGCTGTGAAGTGTGCAAGACTGTTGAATCACAGATCTGTACCTCTGAAACAAATAATACAATATATGTTAAAAAAAAAAAGAAGAAGATAGCAGGAAGGGAAGAATGAAGGGGGGGAAATCAGAGGGGGAGACGAACCATGAGAGACTATGGACTCTGAGAAACAAACTGAGGGTTCTAGAGGGGAGGGGGCTGAGGGGCTGGGTTAGCCTGGTGATGGGTATTAAAGAGGGCACGTTCTGCATGGAGCACTGTGTGTTATACTCAAACAATGAATCATGGAACACTACATCAAAAACCAATGATATAATGTATGGTGATTAACATAACATAATAATAAAAAAACCCAAAACATAATAAAAAATTCTATTTATTTTCTCTCTTCCCCACTTGAAACTAAGCTCCATGAAGGCAGAGTTCTGTCAGTTTCATTTAGCTGTATCTCCAATAAGTAGAAAGGACCTTGACATATATTGTATGCTTAATAATATTTATAGTGTGATTAGTGTAATTTGTAGTGAATGGAAAAATTATTCATACAGGAAGAGAATCCACTTGATAAAATTGTTATGAATTTATTTGAGAGAATACTATTAAGAAATGACTTGTACAACCAGGTTACTCTAAAATCCAGAATCCCATTATAGTAAAAAGAAAAACAAAAACAAAAACAAAGAATTTCCTAGGGTAAAAATCAAATCATTTTTGGGTCTTTAGGGATTATGTTCCTGCAGGTTTTCTGTCTCATTTTTCATTATAAATAAAGACCACACCGTTCAACAATTTTCTCTAAGTTTTTTTAAGTTTATGAACATGACAACCAGTAGGTATTTTTGCTGCTTGTTTTGCATGTGTGCATTGGGAATCTTTAGTGCATTTTTCACACTCTTCATCCTGTCACACAAGCTCAGCAATTCAGAGCATTTTCCTTTCTCATTTGAACAGGTAACCATTTTAAGATTCTTTAATCAATACCTTTTTCCATTTGCATCGTATTAGGAGGCAATTTAAAAGTTTAATCAAAGACTTCAGCAATTGTTGCTGATTATGCATGCTGAATTAAATCTGGAAGCTGCAGACTGTGAATTGATTCATGTATGAGGTCCTCTGTGGTAGGAAATGAAGGGAAGCAGGATTTCTCTCCATGCTGTAAGGGCTTGCAGGAGGAGTATTGATCTATTTGCCTTTGTGCTTCAGTGCTTGCCTGGTCAATTATTTACAGATCACTGAGACAGTGAGTGTTCAGGGGCAGGTGATAGAAGGAGGTTGAATTTCCTGTGCTTAGGGTTTGATGTTAATGAAGAAGTTGATAAAACGAAAACATGCTGTCTTAAAGAAACAGATACTTCACAGTGGCAACAACCAGTGGCTTAATCAGGGTCTCTTTAAGTGAAAATGATTTTGATATAAAGCAACCTTGCATTTCTATGTGTTATTTTTGGTGGGCTTCCAGATATTGAATATGGCCCAGTCAGAAAGAAAGCATAAGCTTGGTGATTTATTTTAGTTTACATAGAAAAATGGATAGTCTCTAAACTCCCTTCTACCTTTAAAAGTCACTGCTTCTAATACTGTATGCATTTTGTAACAAATATTTTTTTTTTCTTTTTATTTATTTATTTGAGAGAGAGAATGAGATAGAGCATGAGAGGGGGGAGGGTCAGAAGGAGAAGCAGACTCCCTGCCGAGCAGGGAGCCCGATGCGGGACTCGATCCCAGGACTCCAGGATCATGACCTGAGCCGAAGGCAGTCGCTTAACCAACTGAGCCACCCAGGCGTCCCTGTAACAAATATTTTTTTAAGAACCTATTTGTTTCAAGTCGAACATAATGTCCTAGGAATATAACAAGTGAATAAGAAAGCAATTTTAAACTTCCTTTTTAAGGAACTACCTCATAGGGTTGTTATGTGTTTTAAGTTAGATAAACAGTAGTATATGACCTAGATTGTTATTATTTTAAAAATATAGAAAAAGAAGTTAAGACAGCTTAGTTTTCCCTTAAATGATTTGTGCAATATCACATAGCTAGTAAAAAGTAGAGATGGAATTCAGCCTTGGGTGGCTTTAATTTAAAGCTGGAACATTTATGTGTGATGCTCTGCCCTCCACTAAATTCATATGTTGAAGCCCTAACCCCCAGTGTGACTGTATTTGAGATGGGGCCTTCAAAGAGGTAATTAAGGTTAAGTAAGCTCATTAGGGGTAGGGCACTAATCTCACATGACTGGTGCCTCTGTAAGAAGAGGAAGGGATACCAGAGATGTGGCAAACACATAAAAGGCCACGTGAGGACACGGCAAGAAGGCGGCCATCTGTAAGCCAAAGGGAGCTTTTGCGAGAGAAACCAAACCTTTGATACTTTGATTTTGGACTTCCAGTCTCCAGAACTGTGAGAAATACATTTCTCTTGTTTAAGCCACACAGTCTGTGGTAATTTGTTACGGCAGCCCTAACAGACTCACGCGCTATGCCTTTCCCAATTACACAGAATCCCTTTACTTTTTTTTTTTTTTAATTGGCACCAGTGCCTGGTATGTAGTAGGTGCTGAATAAATATTCACTAATAGAGGCTCATCAGACACCTCCCCAAACAATATATCAAAGAGGCCCTAACTAATTTTGTGATAGCAAATCCACTGGATTGATGATCGAGCCTATTTTTCAGTCCACACTCCCTGAGAGGCCCCAGAATCCAGACCTGTTTGGTAACTGAAACGGCTATCAGAAGCGCAAAGAAGCAGGGCAAATGATCAGAAGCTTACCGGAGAGACAGTAGCTTAAAGGTGAGCAACAACTCTAAAAATGTAGTAGTTGAGGAGAGTACTGTGGAAGCGAAACCATTTAAAGAAACAAAGAACAATAGAAGTGATAAAAATTATTAATAAAAATTCATGTGAGCATGCACATATATAAGCATACTCACCCCTCAGAATAGTTTCTTTAATGAGGGATGCCTGGGTGGCTCAGTGGCTTAGCGTCTGACTCTTGATCTCGGCTCAGGTCTTGATCTCACGGTTGTAGGTTCAAGTCCCATGTTGGCTCTGCACTGGGCATGGAGCCTACTTAATAATAATCATCATCAAAATGATAAAAATAATAATAATTTTAAACGAAACATGTTTTCAGATCAAAATGGAAGTAAATTACTCTAGAATGAGTTCCAGTTCATATGCCAAGGAGATAAGATTTTAGAGTACATTTGTTAAAATTTGACCTAGATCGATGTCTTCTTTTTATGTTTGTTTAATATTTCTTTTGACTTAGTTTTACAGCAATGAAGACGTTGGCTTATATTCTTAATCCATGTTGAGTCGCTGACTAGGTATTTATCATATATTAAGTTCCAAGTAAATCCCTTCTGAAGGCAGAGCCAGTGGCAAAGTTCAACTGGCAGGGGGCATTCTTGGCAACCCCACACTGACATCTCATTGGTGGGCTCTGTAGCTTCCCTAGAACAGTTAATCTGGACCTGATTCTTTGGTATACAAGATAATTAAAGTTCTGTCTTTGTAGAATTAGATAATCACTAAAGAAACAATGCAGTTTCCTGTGTCTTGGATCATATTACATGTTAAACAACTGAAAGCATTTTCAGTTTGGTTGATAATGTTGTAAGATTTGTAACTGTTTCTAAGAACTTTTAAGTAAAAAGTTATGCTAGAAAGCACATGTGGAATGCTCATAACTCTATGTTTGAAATGAACCAAGAAATAGTGTTAAAACAGTGTTTCTATCATGTTCCTAAGGCCTATGAAACTCTAAACCTGGAATTGTTACTGTTAGCTGAGGATGTGCTAAATCAAGTCAAAGATATTATGCTTTAGAGATACTATACCTATCTGTTCTCTGCTTGTCTTTACAGGGTGTGTAGGCTGCACTTTCACACCAGTTCCAATGATTTTTTTTTTTTTAATCTCAGTGATTTCATTGGAAAAACAAGTTTATTTTCTTAATTCAAGGTACTAGAATTCCCACTAGTATAGTTTAAATGTGTGCTACCATTAAAAAAAAAAACTTATGTATGCAACACCCTTTGGCGATATATAGTCTACGACCATACAACTGTACACGGCGATCTTCTATTCATTCCTTCCCTCCACCCTCATAACCACAACCTCTTACTCTGAGCACCATGCCTGTATTTTTACTTCTATTGGAATTTCCTAAGATTTCTTAGCCCTTGCCTCATGAAGGACTTTATCAGTTATGGCAAAACACTTAATCATTTGGAAGGATTAACAAGTTAAAGTCATTTGCTCTCTGCAAGTTATCTTAGATTACCAAACTCAGGGAAATAATAGCATACTTTAGAATCAGGATTTTAGAAGTAAAAAGGACATTACTAATGCCAAAGTTCATAATACCAAAAATAAAGTGTACTGCACTTATTTTACTTAACAGTTGTGGAAAGTGTCTGCGTCTAATAGTCTTCATAAAGAAAACAATGCTGTTCTTTAAATTTTATGGTATTATAGTTACCACAGGCTTTCTTTAAACAAGTTTCGTTTTGTTGATGCTCCTTAAGGTGATGTATTTATTCTTCATGCTACTTATATAATATCCATGAGAGGGCAGTAGAGTACCTGGTTCAGATGTTAAGAAATTGTGCCTCATGAAATTCTTTAAAAAAAAAAAAAGCCTTAACCTCAGAGTGACTATTATCATTGATTTAGATTAAAGAGAACGTTACCTTTGCCAGCTGACTGCTGCAATTTAGAAAAGTGAATATTTTTTCCTAATTTCTTCTAGTACTGGCAATAACATCATTCTCTTGTGTAAATACTTTTA
Source organism: Mirounga angustirostris (assembly GCF_029215605.1). Classification (NCBI taxonomy): domain Eukaryota; kingdom Metazoa; phylum Chordata; class Mammalia; order Carnivora; family Phocidae; genus Mirounga; species Mirounga angustirostris. The sequence goes on along the minus strand of NW_026991709.1, from coordinate 135,485,891 downwards.
TTCATTAATAACAGCCAGTGGTAATTTAACAGCAATGTTGATCAATTAGAGGTTTATGTCCATTAAGGTTATTTAAAAGTAAATATCTAAAATACTCAATTTGAACCTATTTTTTAATTGAGAAAATATCAAGTGTTTGTAAAAAAAATATATATAATGGGATAAATCCGTGGGAATTCAGACGCCTTTCCTATTTTACCTGTTAATTAATTGTTTAATACCAATTTTGGTTGGACAAGATGCCTGTGCCTAATCTCTTCCTTCTAAAGCCAAAGAGATAAGCATTTTCTTTTTTTTTTTTTTTTTTTAATTTTTTTATTCTTATGTTAATCCCCTTACATTACAACATTAGTTTTAGATGAAGTGTTCCATGATTCATTGTTTGTGCACAACACCCAGTGCTCCATGCAGAATGTGCCCTCCTAAATACCCACCACCAGGCTAACCCATCCTCCCACCCCCCTCCCCTCTAGAACCCTGTTTGTTTTTCAGAGTCCATCGTCTCTCATGGTTCGTCTACCCCTCCGATTTCCCCCGCTTCATTCTTCCCCTCCTGCTACCTTCTTCTTCTTTTTTTTTTCTTAACATATATTGCATTATTTGTTTCAGAGGTACAGATCTGAGATTCAACAGTCTTGCAAAATTCACAGCGCTTACCAGAGCACATACACTCCCCAGTGTCTATCACCCAGTCACCCCATCCCTCCCACCCCACCCCCCACTCCAACAACACTCAGTTTGTTTCCTGCGATTAAGAATTCCTCATATCAGTGAGATCATATGATACATGTCTTTCTCTGTTTGACTTATTTCACTCAACATAATACCCTCCAGTTCCATCCACGTTGTTGCAAATGGCAATATCTCATTCCTTTTGATGGCTGCATAATATTCCATTGTATAGATATACCACATCTTCTTTATCCATTCATCTGTCGATGGACATCTTGGCTCTTTCCACAGTTTGGCTATTGTGGACATTGCTGCTATAAACATCGGGGTGCACGTACCCCTTCGGATCCCTACTTTTGTATCTTTGGGGTAAATACCCAGTAGTGCAATTGCTGGATCATATGGTAGCTCTATTTTCAACTTTTTGAGGAACCTCCATACAGTTTTCCAGAGTGGCTGCACCAGTTTGCATTCCCACCAACAGTGTAGGAAGGTTCCCCTTTCTCCGCATCCCCGCCAACATCTGTCGTTTCCTGACTTGTTAATTTTAGCCATTCTGACTGGTGTGAGGTGATACCTCATTGAGGTTTTGATTTGGATTTCCCTGATGCCGAGCGATATTGAGCACTTTTTCATGTGTCTGTTGGCCATTTGGATGTCTTCTTTGGAAAAATGTCTGTTCATGTCTTCTGCCCATTTCTTAATTGGATTCTTTGTTCTTTGGGTGTTGAGTTTGATGAGTTCTTTATAGATTTTGGATACTAGCCCTTTATCTGATATGTCATTTGCAAATATCTTCTCCCATTCTGTCGGTTGTCTTTTGGTTTTGTTAACTGTTTCCTTTGCTTTGCAAAAGCTTTTTATCTTGATGAAGTCCCAATAGTTCATTTTTGCCCTTGCTTCCCTTGCCTTTGGCGATGTTTCTAGGAAGAAGTTGCTTCGGCTGAGGTCAAAGAGGTTGTTGCCTGTGTTCTCCTTTAGGATTTTGATGGACTCCTGTCTCACATTGAGGTCTTTCAGCCATTTGGAGTCTATTTTTGTGTGTGGTGTAAGGAAGTGGTCCAGTTTCATTCTTCTGCATGTGTCTATCCAATTTTCCCAACACCATTTGTTGAAGAGACTGTCTTTGTTCCATTGGACATTCTTTCCTGCTTTGTCGAAGATTAGTTGACCATAGAGTTGAGGGTCCATTTCTGGGCTCTCTATTCTGTTCCATTGATCTATGTGTCTGTTTTTGTGCCAGTACCATGCTGTCTTGATGATGACAGCTTTGTAATAGAGCTTGAAGTCCGGAATTGTGATGCCACCGGCTTTGCTTTTCTTTTTCAATATTCCTCTGGCTATGCGGGGTCTTTTCTGGTTCCATACAAATTTTAGGATTATTTGTTCCATTTCTTTGAAAAAAGTGGATGGTATTTTGATGGGGATTGCATTGAATGTGTAGATTGCTCTAGGTAGCATTGACATCTTCACAATATTTGTTCTTCCAATCCATGAGCATGGAACGTTTTTCCATTTCTTTGTGTCTTCCTCAATTTCTTTCATGAGTATTTTATAGTTTTCTGAGTAAAGATCCTTTGTCTCTTTGGTTAGATTTATTCCTAGGTATCTTATGGTTTTGGGTGCAATTGTAAATGGGATCGACTCCTTAATTTCTCTTTCTTCTGTCTTGTTGTTGGTGTATAGGAATGCCACTGACTTCTGTACATTGATTTTATATCCTGCCACTTTACTGAATTCCTGTATGAGTTCTAGCAGTTTTGGGGTGGAGTCTTTTGGGTTTTCCACATAAAGTATCATATCATCTGCAAAGAGTGAGAGTTTGACTTCTTCTTTGCCAATTTGGATGCCTTTGATTTCTTTTTGTTGTCTGATTGCTGTGGCTAGGACTTCCAATACTATGTTGAATAGCAGTGGTGATAGTGGACATCCCTGCCGCGTTCCTGACCTTAGGAGGAAAGCTCTCAGTTTTTCCCCATTGAGAATAATATTTGCTGTAGGTTTTTCATAGATGGCTTTTATGATATTGAGGTATGTACCCTCTATCCCTATACTCTGAAGAGTTTTGATCAAGAAAGGATGCTGTACTTTGTCAAAAGCTTTTTCTGCATCTATTGAGAGGATCATATGATTCTTGTTCTTTCCTTTGTTAATGTACTGTATCACATTGATTGATTTGCGGATGTTGAACCAACCTTGCAGCCCAGGGATAAATCCCACTTGGTCATGGTGAATAATCCTTTTAATGTACTGTTGGATCCTATTGGCTAGTATTTCGGTGAGAATTTTTGCATCCATGTTCATCAGGGATATTGGTCTGTAATTCTCCTTTTTGATGGGGTCTTTGTCTGGTTTGGGGATCAAGGTAATGCTGGCCTCATAAAATGAGTTTGGAAGTTTTCCTTCCGTTTCGATTTTTTGGAACAGTTTCAGAAGAATAGGTATTAATTCTTCTTGAAATGTTTGGTAGAATTCCCCTGGGAAGCCATCTGGCCCTGGGCTTTTGTTTTTTGGGAGATTTTTGATGACTGCTTCAATTTCCTTAGTGGTTATAGGTCTGTTCAGGTTTTCTATTTCATCCTGGTTCAGTTTTGGTAGTTGATACATCTCTAGGAATGCATCCATCTCTTCCAGGTTATCTAATTTGCTGGCATAGAGTTGCTCATAATATGTTCTTATAATTGTTTGTATTTCTTTGGTGTTGGTTGTGATCTCTCCTCTTTCATTCATGATTTTGTTGATTTGGGTCATTTCTCTTCTCTTTTTGATAAGTCTGGCCAGGGGTTTATCAATCTTGTTAATTCTTTCAAAGAACCAGCTCCTAGTTTCGTTGATCTGTTCTACTGTTCTTTTAGTTTCTATTTCATTGATTTCTGCTCTGATCTTTATGATTTCTCTTCTCCTGCTGGGTTTAGGCTTTATTTGCTGTTCTTTCTCCAGCTCCTTTAGGTGTAGGGTTAGGTTGTGTACTTGAGACCTTTCTTGTTTCTTGAGAAAGGCTTGTATTGCTATATACTTTCCTCTTAGGACTGCCTTTGCTGCATCCCAAAGATTTTGAACAGTTGTGTTTTCATTTTCATTGGTTTCCATGTATTTTTTTAATTCTTCTTTAATTTCCTGGTTGACCCATTCATTCTTCAGTAGGATGCTCTTTAGCCTCCATGTATTTGAGTTCTTTCCGACTTTCCTCTTGGGATTGAGTTCTAGTTTCAAAGCATTGTGGTCTGAAAATAGGCAGGGAATGATCCCAATCTTTTGGTACCGGTTGAGACCTGATTTATGACCTAGGATGTGATCGATTCTGGAGAATGTTCCATGGGCACTAGAGAAGAATGTGTATTCCGTTGCTTTGGGGTGGAATGTTCTGAATATGTCTGTGAAGTCCATTTTGTCCAGTGTGTCATTTAAAGTCTTTATTTCCTTGTTGATCTTTTGCTTAGATGATCTGTCCATTTCAGTGAGGGGGATGTTAAAGTCCCCCACTATTATTGTATTGTTGTCGATGTGTTTCTTTGCTTTTGTTATTAATTGCCTTATATAATTGGCTGCTCCCATGTTAGGGGCATAGATATTTACAATTGTTAGATCTTCTTGTTGGATAGATCCTTTAAGTATGATATAGTGTCCTTCCTCATCTCTTATTACAGTCTTTGGTTTAAAATCTAATTTGTCTGATATAAGGATTGCCACCCCAGCTTTCTTTTGGTGTCCATTAGCATGGTAAATGGTTTTCCACCCCCTCACTTTCAATCTGGGGGTGTCTTTGGGTCTAAAATGAGTCTCTTGCAGACAGCATATCGATGGATCTTGTTTTTTAATCCAGTCTGTTAGCCTGTGTCTTTTGATTGGGGCATTTAGCCCATTTACATTCAAGGTAACTATTGAAAGATAGGAATTTAGTGCCATTGTATTGCCTGTAAGGTGACTGTTACCGTATATTGTCTGTGTTCCTTTCTGGTCTATGTTGCTTTTAGGGTCTCTCTTTGCTTAGAGGACCCCTTTCAAGATTTCCTGTAGGGCTGGTTTTGTGTTTGCAAATTCCTTTAGTTTTTGTTTGTCCTGGAAGCTTTTTATCTCTCCTTCAATTTTCAATGACAGCCTAGCTGGATAGAGTATTCTTGGCTGCATATTTTTCTCATTTAGTGCTCTGAATATATCCTGCCAGTCCTTTCTGGCCTGCCAGGTCTCTGTGGATAGGTCTGTTGCCAATCTAATGTTTCTACCATTGTAGGTTACATATCTCTTCTCCCGAGCTGCTTTCAGGATTTTCTGTTTGTCTCTGAGACTCGTAAGTTTTACTATTAGATGTCGGGGAGTTGACCTATTTTTATTGATTTTGAGAGGGGTTCTCTGTGCTTCCTGGATTTTCATGCCTGTTTCTTTCCCCAAATTAGGGAAGTTCTCTGCTATAATTTGCTCCATTATACCTTCTGCCCCTCTCTCTCTTTCTTCTTCTTCTGGGATCCCAATTATTCTAATGTTGTTTCGTCTTATGGTATCGCTTATCTCTCGAATTCTGCCCTCATGATCCAGTAGTTGTTTATCTCTCTTTTTCTCAGCTTCTTTATTTTCCAGCATTTCATCTTCTATATTACTGATTCTCTCTTCTGCCTCATTTATTCTAGCAGTTAGCGCCCCCAATTTTGATTGCACCTCATTAATAGCCTTTTTGATTTCTACTTGGTTGGATTTTAGCTCTTTTACTTCTCCAGAAAGAGTTTCTCTAATAACTTCCATATTTTTTTCAAGCCCAGCTAGTATCTTTAAAGTGATGATTCTGAACTCTAGATCTGACATCGTACTAATGTCCGTATTGAGTAGGTCCCTGGCAGTCGGTACTGCCTCTTGTTCTTTTTGTTGAGGTGATTTTTTCCGTCTCGTCATTTTGTGTGGAGGAGAATAGATTAATGAGAGAACAAAATGCTAGCAGAGTAACCACGTCCCCAGAAAATATACTCTAAACAAATCAGAAAAGACCTGAAGCAGTGGGATAAGAAGGGGAAAGAGAGAAAAAAGAAAAAGAAAAAAAAAGAAAAAGATAAAGATAAAAACAAAAACAAACAAAACAAAACAACAACAACAAAAGAAAAACCAGAATGTGATCAAATATGATCTATATGGTATATAGATCAGTGCCACACACTAGATTTGGGGTGTGTTTTGGTCTTTTAGAAGAAAGTGTCTCCCAAAATTTTAAAGAAAGAAAAAGATATATGTACAAAAATAAGGGTTGATATGATGAAGGGATAGAAAATGACTGTAAAAATGGAAATTATAAAAAATTTTATAAAAGGAATTGATAAGAAGTTGTTTGAAAAAGAAAGAAGAAGATTTAAAAAAGAAAAAAGAAAAAGAAAAAGAAAAAAAAAAGGGAGAGGATGTGATCAGGCAGGGGAATAGAAAACACCATATACTAGAGATTTAGGGTATATTTTAATCTGTTAGAAGAAACTATCTCAAAATTTTAAAGAGAGAACAACTTATATATATAAGCCAAAAATATGGGTAACTACTATGAAGGGATAGAATATGACTCTAAAAATGAAAAATAAAAATGTTTTTTTTTTAAAAAAAGGGATTGATAAGATGTTGTTTGAAAAAGGGAAAAAGAAAAAATCAAAAAGAAATAAAAAGACAAAAAGACAGTTAAAAAAAAAATTAACTTTAAAAGACTAAGGAATCATGGTAAAAAAGCCGTGAATTCTATGTGCAGTATTCCCCTAGCGCTGGAGTTCTGCCGTTCTCATTGATCGGTAAACTTGGTCTTGGCTGGCTGTTCTCGCTGATCTTCTGGGGAGGGGCCTGTTGCCGTGGTTTCCAAATGTCTCTGCCGGAGGCGGAATTGCCCCGCCCTTGCCCCCTCCCGGCTGAGTAATCTGCTCGGGTTTGCTCTCCGGGGCTTTTGTTCCCCGCGAGCTTTCCGTACAGCTTTGGAGGCGGAGCGTGAAAATGGCGGCCTCCCAATCTCCGCCCCGGAGGAGCCGAGAACTCGGGCCCGCTCCTCAGTGAGCCCCCAGAGAAAAGCCGTCAGTCACTCCCGTCTCCCCGGTCTCCGGCTGCACTCCATGCTCAACCGGCCTGTGACCACGCGTTTCTATCTCTGGCACCCGACCCGGTCTGGAGTCTCCAAACCCAGCAGATCCCTGTGGTGCACTCCCGCGCGGCTCCTCCCGGGGGAGGAAGGTGAGTCTCCCCGGATCTGCCGCTTGTTGGGTCCCTGCTGGAGGAGCAGTGGCCCGGCTGTGCCGCGGATCACGGTTTATGTCAACCCCGAGCTGAGAGCCCACGCCTGGGCTCCGCCTCTGCAGCCGGCTTCCCTGCTCCGATACCTGGGAGCTCTGCCGCCCTCAGGCACCCCCGGTCCTTCTGTGACCCCGAGGGTCCTGAGACCACACTGTCCCGGAGGGTTCCACCCCCCGCTTAGCCACCAGAGTGACGTCCCTCGGCGGAGCAGACTTTTAAAAGTTCCGATTTTGTGCTCCGCGGCTCTATCACTTGCCAGAAGCGGCCGACAGAGGCCCCTCCCCCGCCGTCTATCCTCCCGAATATCGCCTCGGATTCACTTCTCCGCACGTCCTACCTTTCAGAAAGTGGTCGCTTTTCTGTTCAGAAAGTTGTTGCTCTTCTTTTCTTTGATCTCCTGTTGGGTTTGTAGGTGTTCAGAATGGTTTGATCCCTATCCAGCTGAATTCCTGAGAGGAGACGAAATCCAGGTCTCCTACTCCTCCGCCATCTTGCTCCCTCTCGAGATAAGCATTTTCTTAATTTCAAAATCAATATTTGTATAACCATCCCCCATAATGAAGTTGGCTCATAGCTAACATTCCCACATAGCAAATTAACTCAATTACAAGGAACCCATTCTGCAACCTGCTTATCTTAAGAGGGAACATTAAGAAGTTGTATTGCTCCAAGGATGGCTTATGAGTGATTTACTAAGTTCCTATTTAATCTTTAGAATGAAAATCTCATGATATCAAAAGCATACTTCTGATTGTAATGATTTAAGATAATTCCATGAGCTCTATATTGCTGGACTTTTCTGTTTCTAAATGCTGAGATATAATGACACTGGATCTAACCAGTGGGAATTCATAAGGCCTAGATTCTTAGAGCCTGATTTTAGAGTTGTCAGTTTGGAATCCTATTTATGCCACTGATGGATAATTTATCTTGGACAATGTATGTAACTTTCCTAAGCCTCTTCCCTGATCTGTTAAAAGAGGATAATAATTTTACCTATTACATAGGGTGGTTTTGATGGATAAATGACTTAACAATTATGGTACATAGTAACGATCAATATTATTATTATTAGCTTTAGCATTTTATATGGTTTCTATGAAGAGGCTACTAGAAATAGCCTTATAAAACCTATTGTTCTCTTTATAGAAAATGTATTTTTTAAGGGCACTGTCCCTATATTGCTAGGCCGCATGGAAGAAACGTATTTCTAATTTTAGCACTGTCATGCTTTAGATTATGTTGGCAATTTATTTGGCTTTATCTGATGATCACTTTGAATCATCTGTCTGTTATGGCTCTGTTTTTGCCCTAGTTGTTAGAAGGCTTATGTTCCAAATTTTACCTTACTTCTAGCAAATTTTATATAATTTAACTTTCCGTATTTTCCAATTTCTCTCTTAGATACATTTTTTTCTGTGTTCTTCATCCACATCTATTAAATTTAATTATGTATATTTTTCAAAAGGCCTTAAATTTCTTATTGAACTACTTATGAAGTGCATTATTCATGTAGATAAATGAACAAAGTAAATCTGAGTGGTTCCTGAGGAGCAAACTTTCTAATTTATTGAAAAGGAAGGTAATATGTGTGAACTGCTGAAGACTTCACTCTGTGAGTTGTAGTAATTATGGACTCAACAAAAGTACTAAATATAAATATATAAGAAACCTGAATGTAATAGATTTAGGAGATAATGGAAAGGAAACTTTGAGATTTGAGAGACTGATTCTCCCAGTTCTCTCACTCTGAATATCTGTTCATTATAAAAATTCACTGGTTCATTAGGATTATAATTTTACCCTGGCATGGCTGAAATCATACTCGTGTGTAAATGCTGACAGTGCCCAGTACTTGTCTTCTTTATATGGACACATAGGCCCCAAACAGGCTATTGTTAACCTTCCAGTTTTAATCTGGAAGTAGTCGGGGCTGCAGCTTTTGAAATAGGTATCAGCTCACTTTACAGTGCTATCAAGATCATATGTTGCAAAGATAATTTTGTTTTGAAAAAGCTAAAGCCTTTTGCCTTATGAGGTAGTAACCCTACCTCTAGAGGTCTTTCCCGATAATTACTCAAAGCACCCTAGTGTTTCAGAGGTCATATGACTAAAGCTGCACCTATTTTTCCTTATATTAGGAAACCTACTATTAATTACATGGAATTTTGGGCTTTGCAACAAAGCTAGTTAAACACCCAAAATTCTCCGTATGGTTCACTGGAAGCTTGTGGGACTCAGTCCTGGCAAAATTCTTTAACTTTCTTTGATGTTATTGGCAACATGTAACCAATTCTCCTTGTCATTGTTACTGATGGCTGTCATGTAGCATTATTGTCTCATCATTTGAAATATGCTGGGATTGACTATTCTCTTCCCATTTGCAACAACTCAAAGATGAGAGGCAGCAACCATATGATACAAAATAATTTGGGTTCAGATACCAGAATTCTTTTTTAGGAAATCTCAGGACACCTATACTTCTTTTCTCTTTTGTGCATAAACTTCATTTTTTTGCTCATTTTCTTATTGTACTAAAATCATTGGTTTCCAGGGTTTACCAGTTCTACTGGAAACTCCATACAGGCAGAATCCATGCTTCCTTTTTTTTTTTTTTTTTTTTTTTTATCTCTGCAATGTCTAGCATTCTGGCTATTGTAAAATTTGTCAATGCCCTGAACATGTGCACTAGGTTTTCACCTTTTACCAATGACTTCTTGCTGCCAGTCCCTACAATGGTTTGCTAGATGGATTTCTTTGGCTATGGGAGAATACACCCGCAAGTCTAGAAATGCCAGAGAGTCAACACTCCCAGGATAAGCCCTCCATCAACAATTAGTGAGACTTGGTTGGAAAATACCTCAATTTTCTTACCCTTTGGCTGGGAAAACTCTCAGGTATGTTCTATATGCTATCTTCCAATGGCCGCTAGTGGGATTGAGCCCAGTTTGCTCACAATGGTGATATGCTCATTAATGTACCTTCTGTTGGCTTCCTCTCATTTGCTGTTCCTCTTCCCCAATCTCCTAGTGTTTCCTGGAATCATCTCCCAAATAAACTCGTTGCACTCAAGTCTTTATCTCAGGATGTACTTCTGGGGAAACATAAAGTGAAATATTGTGTTTACGAGGATCACAATACATACTTGTTGAATGATGGATAGATAAGCAGATGGATGAGTGAGTAGATGGATAGACATGGATAAGTTATACCTTTATTTATGTTATCAAGTGTTCCTTTTCAAAAGAAAATTTTAGCTAGATAGTATCCAATTAGCTAAGGCACCAATCTAAACACCTTATCTCTGTCTCCTCAAAGTTATCTCCTTGCTTCATATAACATCAACATAAGAAAATTTAATAGCTAGATAAAATGTTCTCTGTCACAGTAACTGAGGGGGAGAAATATGAATTGTCCTTCATATGTAGAAAGACCAGTGTAGCTATTTTGCACAGATATTTATGGAGAACTGATATTGCACTTTGAGTTTAATTCAATGGGAAAAGACAATCTGTCAATATATTGTCACTTTAAACTATAAGCATATTAAATCCATTGTAATTGCTATGGCGAGAAGAAAAATCAAATATACTTGAAGGAAAAAAGTGCCTCTGTTATTTCCATCCATGCTGTATTTTATTAAGGCAAAATTTGAATGGTGTTATTTCTGAAAGTTTTCTCATTAAAAGGCACATACTATGGTTTTGTGGTTTATAGTTGGAGACTCCATGATCTCTGGATCATGGAAAACAGTACCATGATTTAATTAATATCTTCAGACAATCTTATCACAGTAGTTTTGTTTGTTTTTTGTTTTTGTTTTTATTTAAATTCAGTTGGCATATAGTGTTATATTAGTTTCAGGTGGACAATGTAGTGTACTCCTTAATCTCCATCACCTATTTCACCCATTCCCTCCACCCACCTCCCTTCTGGTAACTATCACTTTGTTCTCTATAGTTAAGAGTTTGTTTCTTGGTTTTCCTCTCTCTCTCTTTTTTTTCCTTGCTCATTTGTTTTGTTTCCTAAATTCCACATATGAGCGCAACCATATGGTATTTGTCTGTCTCTGACTCATTTCACTTAGCATAATGCTCCCTAGCTCCATCGTGTCATTGCAAATGGCAAGACTTCATTCTTTTTTTTATGGTGGAATAATATTCCATTGTGTATATATGCCATCTCTTTTTTATCCATTCATCAGCCTTTGGACACTTGGGCTATTTCCATAATTGGACTGTTGTAAATAATGCTGCAGTAACATCAGGGTGCATGTATCCCTTTGAATTAGTATTTTTGTATTCTTTAGGTAAATACCTAGTAGTGCAATTGCTGGATCATAGGATAGCCAATGAAGAGTTAGTATCCAAAATATATAAGGGACTTATAAAACTCAACATCCCAAAAATGAATAATCTAAAGAAAAAATGGTCAGAAGATATAAATAGACATTTTTCCAAAGACATACAGATGGTCAACAGACCCATGAAAAGATGTTCAACATCACTCATCATCAGGGAAATGCAAATCAAAACTACAATGAGCTAACACCTCACACCTGTCAGAATGGCTAAAATAAACAACACAGGAAACAACAGATGTTGGCTAGGATATGGTGAAAGGGAAGGTCTCTTGCACCATTGGTTGGAATGCAAACTGGTGCAGCCACTATGGAAAACAGTATGGAGATTCCTCAAAAAGTTAAAAATATCACAATAGTTTTATATGAAAAAATTCTAATTGTTATATGTTCACTGTGAGTAAAAATGAAAAATAAGATTTTAGTGTCAAATAAGCAACACATACCCTGATATACTTTAAAATAACCTTAAGCATTAAATTCTTGATCACCATAGCTGCTGAATAGTCTTGAAGTTAAAAAACAACATAGAATCGAACAATTTAAGTTCTATCATTCCTAGTGTTATAAAAATAATAGATTATATTTTTAGAAAAGCTCATTATATAACAATTTACAGACTTTATTTCTTAATCTCTCAAGTACTATATCATAATAACCATAGTATAGCTCTAGAACCTGATTCTAGAAAATTTACAGCTTTTGTGATTTTCTATTACTGAACAATCTTATATAATTATTCTAATGGTTGTCATTGAATTTTGCATTTCTTTAGATATTTGAGGGGTTTTGTTTTGTTTTTTTTTACCCCCTCGTATTTTTGTCACTTTCTCAACTAATCATTTTCCCTTATCCTGGGTCTGATCATTAAAATATAATTTAAAAGATTTAAAATGTTTTTTTCAGTTACAGTTATTCCCAATATTAGTACCCAGAGTAGGAATATCACCTGCATGAAATGAGTATCAATAGGGTACTGCTATGCCTGTGGCAGACATCAGTAATCAATCAGAACATTCATTTCTACTAAGAGCACATTTTTCAAAACCTTCTCAGCTTATCTCTTCTGAAAGTTTTTACAGAAAGTTTGACATTAACAAAGAGATTAGTTCAGTTCGTCACCTTAAATATAGAAGTAACTGAATATAATTTCTTAACACTGCATACCTATATGCATATATATGTAAAATGTATATCCACCTACATGCAGATACATATACAGCTTGTTTATCACATATCACTACTAGTATTTTATATATGCAAATGTATATATGAATTACTGTTTATATTTCTGCCAATTTAAATATTTACCATTATATAAGTCCTTATCTCTAGATAATGTTTTATAAAGAGAAAAAAATATACAACAGACAGAAATAATTATTTTCACTTGACGTCTAGCAGTGATTTGAAATTTAGTTTTATATTTTCATCAAATTACTATAAACATGTAGTTTTAAATGTTCCTAAAGAATTTGACTTATGTTTTATTTCTCTTGTTAAATATTTATTAATCCATTTGTAATTCTGTTAACAATTATAACATTTATATAATCCGATTTATTGCTATTCTCAATTTGACTATTTTAAGGGTAAATGAAAACTATCAACCATTGCCATAGCTGGGGTTGGTAATTCTAGATCTGATAAATGGACTCTAGTGTTTCCATTTAGTTTTTTGATCTAGATTAGCAAAGTGGAACCATGTACTTTAATCTGGATAGTAGAAATGATATTCATTCTCAAAGAAGACCCAAATTGTTTTTTGTTATTGTTGTTTACTTCTTTGAGTGGAGTAGTCCCCAGGGAACACCATAGCCATTGAGCTTTTTTTATTATTATTATTATTTTTTTATTCTTATGTTAATCCCCATACATTACATCATTAGTTTTAGATGTAGTGTTCCATGATTCATTGTTTGTGCATAACACCCAGTGCTCCATGCAGAATGTGCCCTCCTCAATACCCACCACCAGGCTAACCCATCCTCCCACACCCCTCTCCTCTAGAACCCTCAGTTTGTTTTTCAGAGTCCATCATCTCTCATGGTTCGTCTACCCCTCCGATTTCCCCCTCTTCATTCTTCCCCTCCTGCTACCTTCTTCTTTTTTTTTTTCTTAACGTATATTGCATTATTTGTTTCAGAGGTACAGATCTGAGATTCAAGAGTCTTGCACAATTCACAGCGCTTACCAGAGCACATACCCTCCCCAGTGTCTGTCACCCAGTCACCCCATCCCTCCCACCCCACCCCCCACTCCAGCAACCCTCAGTTTGTTTCCTGCGATTAAGAATTCCTCATATCAGTGAGATCATATGATACATGTCTTTCTCTGTTTGACTTATTTTGCTCAGCATAATACCCTCCAGTTCCATCCACGTCGTTGCAAATGGCAAGATCTCATTCCTTTTGATGGCTGCATAATATTCCATTGTATATATATACCACCTCTTCTTTATCCATTCATCTGTCAATGGACATCTTGGCTCTTTCCACAGTTTGGCTATTGTGGACATTGCTGCTATAAACATCGGGGTGCACATACCCTTTCGGATCCCTACTTTTGTATCTTTGGGGTAAATACCCAGTAGTGCAATTGCTGGATCATATGGTAGCTCTATTTTCAACTTTTTGAGGAACCTCCATACTGTTTTCCAGAGTGGCTGCACCAGCTTGCATTCCCACCAACAGTGTAGGAGGGTTCCCCTTTCTCCGCATCGCCGCCAACATCTGTCGTTTCCTGACTTGTTAATTTTAGCCATTCTGACTGGTGTGAGGTGGAGGTATCTCATTGAGGTTTTGATTTGGGTTTCCCTGATGCCGAGCGATATTGAGCACTTTTTCATGTGTCTGTTGGCCATTTGGATGTTTTCTTTGGAGGAATGTCTGTTCATGTCTTCTGCCTATTTCTTGATTGGATTCTTTGTTCTTTGGGTGTTGAGTTTGATGAGTTCTTTATAGATTTTGGATACTAGCCCTTTATCTGATATATCATTTGCAAATATCTTCTCCCATTCTGTCGGTTGTCCTTTGGTTTTGTTGACCGTTTCCTTTGCTGTGCAAAAGCTTTATATCTTGATGAAGTCCCAATAGTTCATTTTTGCCCTTGCTTCCCTTGCCTTTGGCAATGTTTCTAGGAAGAAGTTGCTTCAGCTGAGGTCAAAGAGGTTGCTGCCTGTGTTCTCCTTTAGGATTTTGATGGACTCCTGTCTCACATTGAGGTCTTTCAACCATTTGGAGTCTATTTTTGTGTGTGGTGTAGGGAAATGGTCCAGTTTCATTCTTCTGCATGTGGCTGTCCAATTTTCCCAACACCATTTGTAGAAGAGACTGTCTTTTTTCCATTGGACATTCTTTCCTGCTTTGTTGAAGATTAGCTGACCATAGGGTTGAGGGTCCATTTCTGGGCTCTCTATTCTGTTCCATTGACCTATGTGTCTGTTTTGTGCCAGTACCATGCTGTCTTGATGATGACAGCTTTGTAATAGAGCTTGAAGTCCGGAATTGTGATGCCGCCAGCTTTGCTTTTCTTTTTCAACATTCCTCTGGCTATGCGGGGTCTTTTCTGGTTCCATACAAATTTTAGGATTATTTGTTCCATTTCTTTAAAAAAAGTGGATGGTATTTTGATGGGGATTGCATTGAATGTGTACATTGCTCTAGGTAGCTTTGACATCTTCACAATATTTTTTCTTCCAATCCATGAGCATGGAACGTTTTTCCATTTCTTTGTGTCTTCTTCAATTTCTTGCATGAGTATTTTATACTTTTCTGAGTACAGATTCTTTGCCTCTTTGGTTAGATTTATTCCTAGGTATCTTATGGTTTTGGGTGCAATTGTAAATGGGATCGACTCCTTAATTTCTCTTTCTTCTGTCTTGTTGTTGGTGTATAGGAATGCCACTGACTTCTGTGCATTGATTTTATATCCTGCCACTTTACGGAATTCCTGTATGAGTTCTAGCAGTTTTGGGGTGGAGTCCTTGGGGTTTTCCACATAAAGTATCATATCATCTGCAAAGAGTGAGAGTTTGATTTCTTCTTTGCCAATTTGGATGCCTTTGATTTCTTTTTGTTGTCTGATTGCTGTGCCTAGGACTTCCAATACTATGTTGAATAGCAGTGGTGGTAGTGGACATCCCTGCCGCGTTCCTGACCTTAGGGGGAAAGCTCTCAGTTTTTCCCCATTGAGAATGATATTCGCTGTAGGTTTTTCATAGATGGCTTTTATGATATTGAGGTATGTACCCTCTATGCCTATACTCTGAAGAGTTTTGATCAAGAAAGGATGCTGTACTTTGTCAAAAGCTTTTTCTGCATCTTGAGAGGATCATATGATTCTTGTTCTTTCTTTTGTTAATGTATTGTTTCACATTGATTGATTTGCGGATGTTGACCCAACCTTGCAGCCCAGGGATAAATCCCACTTGGTCGTGGTGAATAATCCTTTTAATGTACTGTTGGATCCTATTGGCTAGTATTTTGGTGAGAATTTTTGCATCCATGTTCATCAGGGATATTGGTCTGTAATTCTCCTTTTTGATGGGGTCTTTGTCTGGTTTTGGGATCAAGGTAATGCTGGCCTCATAAAATGAGTTTGGAAGTTTTCCTTCCATTTCTATTTTTTGAAACAGTTTCAGAAGAATAGGTATTAATTCTTCTTTAAATGTTTGGTAGAATTCCCCTGGGAAGCCATCTGGCCCTGGGCTTTTGTTTGTTGGGAGATTTTTGATGACTGCTTCAATTTCCTTCGTGGTTAGAGGTCTGTTCAGGTTTTCAATTTCTTCCTGGTTCAGTTTTGGTAGTTGATACATCTCTAGGAATGCATCCATTTCTTCCAGGTTATCTAATTTGCTGGCATAGAGTTGTTCATAATATGTTCTTATAATTGTTTGTATTTCTTTGGTGTTCGTTGTGATGTCTCCTCTTTCATTCATGATTTTGTTGATTTGGGTCATTTCTCTTTTCTTTTTGATAAGTCTGGCCAGGGGTTTATCAATCTTGTTAATTCTTTCAAAGAACCAGCTCCTAGTTTTGTTGATCTGTTCTACTGTTCTTTTGGTTTTATTTCATTGATTTCTGTTCTGATCTTTATTATTTCTCTTCTCCTGCTGGGTTTAGGCTTTATTTGCTGTTCTTTCTCCAGCTCCTTTAGGTGGAGGGTTAGGTTGTGTACTTGAGACCTTTCTTGTTTCTTGAGAAAGGCTTGTATTGCTATATCCTTTCCCCTTAGGACTGCCTTTGCTGCATCCCAAAGATTTTGAACAGTTGTGTTTTCATTTTCATTGGTTTCCATGTATTTTTTTAATTCTTCTTTAATTTCCTGGTTGACCCATTCATTCTTCAGTAGGATGCTCTTTAGCCTCCATGTATTTGAGTTCTTTCCAACTTTCCTCTTGTGATTGAGTTCTAGTTTCAAAGCATTATGGTCTGAAAATACGCAGGGAATGATCCCAGTCTTTTGGTACCGGTTGAGACCTGATTTGTGACCTAGGATGTGATCGATTCTGGAGAATGTTCCATGGGCACTAGAGAAGAATGTGTATTCCGTTGCTTTGGGATGGAATGTTCTGAATATGTCTGTGAAGTCCATTTGGTCCAGTGTGTCATTTAAATTCTTTATATCCTTGTTGATCTTGTGTTTAGACGATCTGTCCATTTCAGTGAGGGGGGGTGTTAAAGTCCCCCACTATTATTGTATTGTTGTCGATGTGTTTCTTTGCTTTTGTTATTAATTGCCTTATCTAATTGGCTGCTCCCATGTTAGGGGCCTAGATATTTACAATTGTTAGATCTTCTTGTTGGATAGACCCTTTAAGTAGGATATAATGTCCTTCCTCATCTCTTATTACAGTCTTTGGTTTAAAATCTAATTTGTCTGATATAAGGATTGCCACCCCAGCTTTCTTTTGGTGTCCATTAGCATGGTAAATGGTTTTCCATCCCCTCACTTTCAATCTGGGGGTGTCTTTGGTTCTAAAATGAGTCTCTTGCAGACAGCATATCGATGGGTCTTTTTTTTTTTTAAAGATTTTATTTATTTATTCATGAGAGACAGAGAGAGAGAGAAGCAGAGGGAGAAGCAGGCTCCCAAGGACCAGGGAGCCCGATGTGGGACTCGATACCAGGACCCTGGGATCATGACCTGAGCTGAAGGCAGACGCTTAACCATCTGAGCCACCCAGGCGCCCGATGGGTTTTGTTTTTTAATCCAGTCTGATTGCCTGTGTCTTTTGATTGCGGCATTTAGCCCATTTACATTCAGGGTAACTATTGAAAGATAGGAATTTAGTGCCATTGTATTGCCTGTAAGGTGACTGTTACCTTATATTGTCTGTGTTCCTTTCTGGTCTGTGTTGCTTTTAGGGTCTCTCTTTGCTTAGAGGACCCCTTTCAAGATTTCCTGTAGGGCTGGTTTCGTGTTTGCAAACTCCTTTAATTTTTTGTTTATCCTGGAAGCTTTTTATCTCTCCTTCAATTTTCAATGACAGCCTAGCTGGATATAGTATTCTTGGCTGCATATTTTTCTCATTTAGTGCTCTGAATATATCCTGCCAGTCCTTTCTGGCCTGCCAGGTCTCTGTGGATAGGTCTGTTGCCAATCTAATGTTTCTACCCTTGTAGGTTACATATCTCTTCTCCTGAGCTGCTTTCAGGATTTTCTCTTTGTCTATGAGACTCGTAAGTTTTACTATTAGATGTCGGGGTGTTGACCTATTTTTATTGATTTTGAGGGGGGTTCTCTGTGCTTCCTGTATTTTGATGCCTGTTTCCTTCCCCAAATTAGGGAAGTTCTCTGCTATAATTTGCTCCATTGTACCTTCTGCCCCTCTCTTTCTTCTTCTTCTTCTGGGATACCAATTATTCTAATATTGTTTCATCTTATGGTATAGCTTATCTCTTGAATTCTGCCCTCGTGATCCAGTAGTTGTTTATCTGTCTTTTGTTCAGCTTCTTTATTTTCCATCATTTGGTCTTCTATATCAGTAATTCTCTCCTCTGCCTCATTTATCCTAGCAGTTAGCGCCCCCATTTTTTATTG
Source organism: Mirounga angustirostris (assembly GCF_029215605.1). NCBI lineage: Eukaryota > Metazoa > Chordata > Mammalia > Carnivora > Phocidae > Mirounga > Mirounga angustirostris. Next base: position 135,467,572 of record NW_026991709.1, on the reverse strand, counting down.
CACCTCATTAATAGCCTTTTTGATTCCTACTTGGTTAGATTTTAGTTCTTTTACTTCTCCAGAAAGGGTTTCTCTAATAACTTCCATATTTTTTTCAAGCCCAGCTAGTATCTTTAAAGTGATGATTCTGAACTCTACATCTGACATCGTACTAATGTCTGTATTGAGTAGGTCCCTGGCAGTCGGTACTACCTCTTGTTCTTTTGGTTGAGGTGATTTTTTCCATCTTGTCATTTTGTGCAGAGGAGAATAGATGAATGAGAGAACAAAATGCTAGCAGAGTAACAACGTCCCCAGAAAATATACCCTAAACAAATCAGAAAAGACCTGAAGCAGTGGAAAAAGAAATGGAAAGAGAAAAAAAGAAAAGGAAAAAAAAGAGAAAAGATAGATAAAAACAAACAAAAACAAATAAAACAAAACAACAACAACAACAACAAAAAACCCATAATGTGATCAAATATGATCAGCCTGGTATATAGATCAGGGCCACACACTAGATTTGGGGTGTATTTTGGTCTTTTAGAAGAAAGTGCCTCCCAAAATTTTAAAGAAAGAAAAGCTTATATATGTACAAAAGTAAGGGTTGATATGATGAAGGGATGGAATATGACTGTAAAGATGGAAATTATAAAAATTTTATAAAAGGAATTGATAAGAAGTTGTTTGAAAAAAGAAAGAAGATGATTTAAAAAAAAGAAAAAAGAAAAAAAAAGGGACAGAGTGTGATCAGGCAGGGGAGTAGAAAAAACAATATACTAGAGATTTAGGGTATATTTTAATCTGTTAGAAGAAACTATCTCAAAATTTTAAAGAGAGAACAACTTATATATATATGCCAAAAATACGGGTAACTACTATGAAGGGATAGAATATGACTCTAAAATGAAAAACAAAAATGTTTTTAAAAAAAAGGGATTGATAAGATGTTGGTTGAAAAAGGGAAATAGAAAAATTCAAAAAGTAAAAAAGGCAGTTAAAAAAATTAACTTTGAAAGACTAAAGAATCATGGTAAAAAAGCCATGAATTCTATGTGCAGTATTCCCCTAGCGCTGGAGTTCTGCCCTTCTCATTGATCGGTAAACTTGGTCTTGGCTGGCTGTTCTTGCTGATCTTCTGGGAAGGGGCCTGTTGCCGTGGTTTCCAAATGTCTTTGCCGGAGGCGGAATTGCCCCGCCCTTGCCTCCTCCCGGCTAAGTAATCTGCTCGGGTTTGTTCTCTGGAGCTTTTGTTCCCTGCGATCTTTTCGTACAGCTTTGGAGGCGGAGAGTGAAAATGGTGGCCTCCCACTCTCTGCCCCAGAGGAGCCGAAAACTCGGGGTCCTGCTCCTCAGTGAGCCCCCAGAGAAAAGCCGTCAGTCACTCCCGTCTCCCCGGTCTTCGGCCGCACTCCGTGCTCACCCGGCCTGTGACTGCGCATTTCTATCTCTGGCACCCGACCCCGTGTGGAGTCTCCAAACCCAGCAGATCCCTGCGGTGCACTCCTGCCGGCTCCTCCCCGGGGAGGAAGGTGAGTCTCCCTGGATCCGCCACTTGTTGGGTCCCTGCTGGAGGAGCAGGGGCCCGACTGTGCCGCGGATCACGGTTTAGGGCCACCCCGAACTGAGAGCCCGCGCCTGGGCTCCGCCTCTGCAGCCGGCTTCCCTGCTCCATTACCTGGGAGCTCTGCCACACTCAGGGACCCACGGTCTTTCTGTGACCCCGAGGGTCCTGAGACCACACTGTCCCAGAGGGTTCCACCCCCCGCTTAGCCACCAGAGTGACATCCCTCAGGGCAGCAGACTTTTAAAAGTTCCGATTTTGTGCTCCGCGGCTCTATCACTTGCCTTAAGCGGCCGACGGAGGCCCCTCTCCCGCCGTCTATCCTCCCGACTATCCCTCCGATTCACTTCTCCGCACGTCCTACCTTCCAGAAAGTGGTCGCTTTTCTGATGAGAGAGTTGTTGCTCTTCTTTTCTTCGATCTCCTGTTGAGTTTGTAGGTGTTCAGAATGGTTTGATCCCTATCCAGCTGAATTCCTGAGAGGAGACGAAATCCAGGTCTCCTACTCCTCCGCCATCTTGCTCCACCCCCCTTGAGCTTTCTTTTGTATCTAGGTATTATTTGATCAGTTTCTCATCACCTATAATCCTGACTTCTGGACACATTCCATTACTGGCAGTAAGGCAAGTCCCATGATCTCCTGGTTCTTGGTTTGTTCACTGAATATTTCAATCTACACTAACCTTACTGACCACTTTGTCACATACGTAAGACCTTTTGCCTTTTTACTTATACTGACATATTAATTATAGATCCCATTTTTTCCAAGGTCTACTATCATCATAGGTTAGCTATATTGATCAATTAATTTGAACTAAGGTGTTAATGATTAGTAATAGTTTAAACTGATAATAGCTGCCTTTATCGCTTTAACCAGAAAGACGAACATAGAAATTTAAACACTATAATAATAGTGATAATAGCTGCCTTTATCGCTTTAACCAGAAAGACGAACAAACATAGAAATTTAAACACTATAAGGCAATGCTTTTAAAGGTGGTATTTTTAAGTATTGGGACCTTTCCTAAAGGTTGTCAAATGATTGCATGTTTCCCCTGCATGTTTCAACATTACCTCTTATCTTGATGTTAAATTATAGAGCCACAGAGATTTAGAACTAGAAATTACCCAGGGATAAGCCAATTCATGAGTAGCAAATAAGCAGCACTTGACCTGCCAAGTCCTTACCCCTCGCTCCATTCTTACTGTGACACAAACTCACAATCTGTTTTAACATAGAGCACCAAGCAGCTTTTTCCAACCCACCATTATTGGCACTTGATGTGAAAATGATTTGTCGTTCTGGGTTTAATCTACTTCCTTATTTTCATACATGAAACAAAGAGAGATTAATGCAGGTGACCAAGGCCACACAGCTAGCTAAAGAACAGGATAAAATTCCATATTTTCCAGGCATGTTCACTTTCACTGCCCATGTATGTAGTATATCACACTATCATTTGTTCGTATCTGGATTCACTAAAAGAACATCAATGTGGTAGAATATTGCTTCTATAATGTTTCCCCATTGGGAAAAATGACAACCCAGCTCCTGAATGAAACAGAGGTTTAACCAAGAATAGAACCTATATTTCTTAGCAGTCCATTTCTTAACACTTCAAAGCTTTCACCCTTCCCTGAGAATGGAACTCATGTCTCTCAATCCTCTCTGCATAGCTTTCTCCCTATGTCACCTAAGTTTGTAGTTTCAAATTACATCTGTACATATCCAGCCTTCATTTATAAAAACAAAGCTAGATCTCAAAGTGATCATGCTAAGTCCTAATACTTATATAATACTTATATAATTATAAAGCATATTAATAAATGATTTATAAAAATTGATAGCATTAATAAATATAATTTTGCTTATTAAGGTGAAATAATCACTAGTGTTATTAGTAAACTTATTGCCCACTATTATCCTTCTTTTTATGTTATGTAAAAGTTCTGTGCTCTATAATATTTTTGTGTATAATTTCTTCATTTTCCTGATGGCTAGAGGAAATTGATTGGTCTAAAATTGTTAATTACTGAAAGATTTCTTGTGGTTACCCATTAGTTATTTTAATTTCCCAGAGTATAAACTTCAGAAATTATTCTATTTATAATTTATTCAAGAAAGAGAAACTTAATTTTGCAGCTAATGCTAATCAAATATAGGAGTAATGAATAATATCCTCTTAAACAATAGCCTAAACCATTTCTGAATTCAGGAAACTGCCACTTTGGTTGTATTTACTTGTTAATTTGCAGTATGTTTATTAGCTCTTAGCTGTAGCATCTTGACTGATCTCTATCAGTATTTAAGTCATGTGAATTTGGTTGCAAGCCTTTGAGATTAAGGTAAATGTTTGACTAACTTAGCTATATTACTGCAGCCAACTTTTCTACTTTTTAATGATTGAGGTGCATTTGATAGAATTAGACAAAGCAACATAGGACTGGATGTAGCATCTCTTGTGCTTTTCACCAGTCGGTGTTTTTTCTGTCCTGGAAATCTAGCCTGTGTCTCCAAAAACAAAAAAACCAACAGAACAGTAAGTTAACTCCACATTTCACTGCTCAGATTCTCATGAAAGTCTTAAGTAAAAGCGCTTGGAAAACTATCAGAAGAAATAAAAGAGAAATAAATAAAAGCTTGATCTGATTCCTTCTACTTCCTATGGATTTAAGCTTGCCATCTACCAACACAGTATAAGTCTAACAATAAAGCCATGTGTTCAATTCACTGAATCACTGCAAGGAAATATATAGGGATTCAGCAGTGGCTGAACAAAACACCAACATGGTCAATTAGGAAAAGCACCAAGTAGTGTCTAACCCAAGAGTTTTAAATCACTTCAATGTGGCTCTTTCACAGTCCTGAATATAATGACTCTTGGTGATTGCATCATCATGTGAATTCCCCGGGAGTCTGACAATCCATGCAGTGGGGCCCTTTTCTGCAGAGTCCAAGCCATGTGCCCTCAGCCTGATTACCGCTCTGCTTGCATCTGTTTGAGCTTACTAAATTGAAGCTCTCATACGTATTTAGTAAATTTAGATGTACCAAGTTCAGTCAGGACAGACTTCTACCTTGTAGATATTCCTCATCTTTTCTTAAATTATTCCTGAGTAAATACAGCTGTTTACAGACTCCTTTTCACATTCAGAATGTATAGTCTCCTGAGATTACAAAAAACCCACATGGAGCCCCAATATGTCACTGCCTTAGTTTGAATATTCATCCATTTCAGGCTGAATTCTTATAAAGTCTTAGTCCCACTCTGAATTTGCACCATTTAAATCTGCCTTTAAACATGATACCAGAGTGGCTTTTCCCAAACAACCTGATGAAACTGTACACCACAGCCCAAAAGTCTTCACACTGCTTTTCAAAATCATACATAGAATCCATTTCAGGTTTCTTGTCCTCACATACAAGACTCTCAGGCAAATCCAACCTTTCTTGACAGCAATATTTCCTACTCTAATCTCATCAGGACCTCAAGCCCCTTGCTGTATCTGTATTTACCTTGATGTTATTCATATTGCCTTCACCTTCACTTCTTTCACTGGGAAAAACCCTATTAATTTTGCCTCTAGCCCCATCTATCTGGAAAATACCTATTCATTTCCAAAATTTGGTTCAAAAATCATTTTCTCTAAAATGCTTTCTCTCTACTATCCAGGAAGAGGCTGTAATGCAGTCCTAAAAAAGCTCAAGCTTTACTGTATACATATTTCTGTAATTGTAGCTATGACATGTTAGGGGCTTATATTGCATGTCTATATACAGGACAGCATTTTATATTTATTCTTATATGTTCGTATTTTTATAATACGTGGCACATACTAGGAAACCAGTAAGTCATTATTAGGTGAATAGGTGTAAGTGACTAAATGAATGAGTGAATGAATGAATGTGTGGGCTTGGGCCTCCTTCCAAAATGGCCTGCTATCCGGAAAAGTTGATTTTGGTTATCTGTAGCTCCAAGCAGCAGAAGCCAAGTATAGTTTCCTTCCCTGATAGGTATACACCAATGAAGCAGTGGTATTAAGGATGGGGACAAGTAATAGCTATCATGTGTGCAAGGCTCTACTCTGTGCAAGCATCATCACCTAATGCTTTTCATATTAATCTTATTTAGACTTTATAACAACTCTGTGAAGTGATTATAAATTGTATCCATTTCACAGATGAGAGAACTAAGCTCAGGAGTGTAACTTTCCTAAGGCCACTCTTATAATGAGTTGCAAAACTTGAATTTGAACTCCAGTTTGCTCAACTACAGAAGCCTTAGCTCATACAGAATGCATTAATTTGGCAATCATTTCATGGTGATGGGGATCAAAAATGTATCCAGTCATTCGAATTTTCCTGTCTCTGTCCCTGTCAACCTATAGCTTCATTTCACACCCATGCTCTTTCTCTCTTAAGGAATTTTATGCCTTGACAGACTGTGCAAAAGGAACCTCCATTATACTTAGAGCTACTGTTGAAAATCACCTCTTGGGAGAAAACCACACATTTGACAGCTGTTCTGACCAAAGGTATGGATTAAAATGAAAGGGAAATTGCTACTGAATATAGAGCAAAGTAAAAAGAAAGAATCCTCAATTATATCAAGTTTGTGTATGTAGGCAAACACAAATATTTTTTATTCTGTGTAAAAATATTTACATAAAGCAACATTATTAACATTGAACTACATATGTATATAAAATAACATACATTCACTTAGTTGGCATCATATAGCATATGCACAAAAGAGACTGTAAGGAATTATACCAACCATTTGCAGTTAGCTATTGATAGTATTTTTAATGTATATTTTTTGTAATAGGTATATGTTGTTTTTATAACTTAAATTTATGGAATTTATAGTCCTTAAAGTAGTCACTTCATGTTAGGTTCCTATTTACATATAAAATCTATTATAATTAACTGACCCCATTTTATTTTTAAAAAATTACAGATTTTAAAAAATTGGCAGTTTCTAAAATTTATTTCCATGTAAAACCTCTGCTTTCTTCTCATGCTTTTTCTATTTATTAGTTCGTTTTACAATCTCTACTCTCAGAATCTGGACAGTTTAACATAATTTTCTGTCAAAAGGGGAACTGCCTTTTAAAAACTGTAATTGCACATTTTTGTTGCATAATTAGATAAGATAGCTGTATCTGTGAGGCCTTCTGGGAATTCCTCTCAGGGAATTTTTGGAGAGAGAGCAGTAACCAGCCAGGGCTGGGGGAAGTGGAAGATTTATATGACCTGTTTTGTGAAGAATGAATGTCCAAACCACTAATATAAGGGATCATTGTGACGCAGAGTCTAAATGATCTTGATCCAAACTGGTCAGGCTTCTCAGCATCAGGTAAGTGAGTGAGTTATAGATCCAAGTGGGTCATGTGAGGTAGTTTGAGGGGATTGGAAGAAATTTCCAGTTGCAAGTGTTAGGTCCAACCTAGTACCAGACAAGAGGTTAGGCCTCCAGGTAACTGGGCTCAGGTTCAGAGATGGGCTTACAGGAACTGGTATTGAACCAAGTAAGTAGGGACTGGTGAGAGACTTAAGCTGACTAACAGGGGCCTCAGAGCAGACACTCAGGAACTAAAGTGACCTTGGGAGAAAGGATAGCAAACACTTTCTGAACACTCATGGAAATTTAAAGTAGAGGATCCCAACATGGTTGTGTGTTCAGGTTCTGTAAAACAGTTTTTTGGGGTGCTTGGGTGGCTCAGTTGGTTAAGCTTCCGACTCTTGGTTTCAACTCAGATCATGATCTCATGGGTCCTGGGATCAAGCTCCACACTCAGTGGGGAGTCTACTTGAAGATTCTCTCCCTCTGCCCTCCCTCCACACACACACACACACACACACACACACTCTCTCTCTCTCTCTCTCTCTCTCTCTCTCTGTCTTTCTCTTTCTCTCTCTGTCACTTTCTCTCTCTCTCTCAAATATGTAAATAGAAATCTTTTTTTAAAAAAAATACAGGTTTTTAGTCCTTGCACCTGGATCCAGGATGAAGATTACTAATAGGATGACCATATCTCAGTTTCTTCATCTGTCAAATGGGAGCAATAATTGTCCCCACCTCATACAAGTTTTGTGTGGAATAACTAATGTATTAAGTGCTTAGTTTTGTTATTTGGAAAAACTTGATTACTTTTGATGACCACTTCCTTATAACCTGATGTTTATATCAGTGGCTCTCCTTCAGGTAGCTGGTGAAAACTGCCCCGGGAGCTTTTTGTAGCTGCAAATACCTGGGCTCCACTTTAGTCCTATTGAATTAGAATTTCTCAGACTGACATCTGAAGTTCTCTAATTTCCAGAGAATTCCAGGAGTGGTGTATTCTGTAAAGAATGACTAAGCATGTGGGGCACCTGGGTGGCTCAGTCGTTAAGCGTCTGCCTTCAGCTCAGGTCATGATCCCAGGGTCCTGGGATCGAGCCCTGCATCGGGCTCCCTGCTCGGCGGGAAGCCTGCTTCTCCCTCTCCCACTCCCTCTGCTTGTGTTCCTGCTCTTTCTCTCTCTCTCTCTCTCTGTCAAATAAATAAATAAAATCTTAAAAAAAAAAAAAGAATGACTAAGCATGTGATAGTGACACTTTTTTTTACTAAAAATTGTTTATGATTATTTAAAGTAAAACAAAAATATTACTTATGATCACTTAAAGTAACACAATTATAGCAGATGGGTACTATTCAGTTAGGTAAGTTCACAGTTAGAACTGAAATAACTACTAAACTAGTCTCTGAAGGAAAAAATAAGATTATGTAATAATCACGGAGTTTAATGATCTTAGGTGTGTTAAAATGCACTTTTGGGCATGCATGTACATACAGAAAAGCTTGATTCTAATGATACCATTTCATCACTCTGATATACGGAGACCCTAATTCTTTCTGCCTTCCTCCCACAGCCCTTCCCCGTGTAAATAAATGAAGGAAGGAAGGAAGCAGTGTCAGAGAATGGACTGTGAATGTGAATACATATTTTAGTTTCCAAATCTCCTTATGAAAGGATTTCTTTTTATTGTTGAAACAGAGTTCAATTTCTAAATTTTTTTTTTTAAGATTTTATTTATTTGCGAGAGAGAGAACGAGAGACAGAGAGCATGAGAGGGAGTGAGAAAGGGAGGAGGGTCAGAGGGAGAAGCAGACTCCCTGCCGAGCAGGGAGCCCGATGCAGGACTCGATCCTGGGACTCCAGGATCATGACCTGAGCCGAAGGCAGTTGCTTAACCAACTGAGCCACCCAGGCACTCCAGAGTTCAATTTCAAATATGCCAGCACTTTAATCTTCTGAACCGCTTTGATTGTCTCATCATACTGGGTCAGTGTATAGATATTGTGGCAAGTAGCAACAGACTTGAGTAAAACAGTGGCCATTCTTCAGTAGTCCTTTCAGTTATACCAGCAGCCACTGGGTACCCTATAGGAAATCTCCTTTAGTTAATTCACTCAAGTTCATAGACTCTTTTTTTCTTTTTCTTTTTTCCAGACAGTATACTTTCAGGCAGTATGCCTTGTGGCACAGAATATGATTCATACTTGCTAGATGGTGCAATTTATCTCTCATAACAATGCTTTATTTTCTACTGCTTTTGATTGGAACAATTTTTCTTTCTAGTACAGGTGGGAAGAGACTAACAGCTTTGGGGTCATTTTTATGCCATGTCTTATGTTATAGTTTTTATGTAGAATGCAATAGAATTTCATAATTCTAAACAATAAAGAAACAGAAACATCACCAAAAAGTACACGTCCCAACAGGAACTGCCTGCCAAACACAGGGAGTTGTAAAGTACTGAATGAAACAGTCAGTGAAAAAGGAGAACTCACTGAGTTAAAAAAAAAATGAGTCTGAGCATCATAATGCTACCTTCAGAAGAACGTCATTATTCATCCTCTAAAGTAGGGCAATGACAAGAATCAACAAAGTAGATTATAGTGAACAAGTAATAAAACATCATCTTTTTTCAAACAGTCTTTGATAGCAGGAGGCACACTCAGTGAATTTTAGTGCACAGGAAAGCTGGGAGTGATGGCATTCTACAGAGGAGCCATATGTAGGAACAGAGAAGGTTCCTCAGATGCATCTGCTGGAATCCATCGTAGAAGTGATGGCAATTGCATTGGCAGAAATGCATTTTCTGTAAGAGCTAGACCAGTTTGTTTCCAGCTTGAAAATATAAGGACACCTTTTAAAGGAAAACAGTGGAAAGGCTCTCACAGATCTCCTTCCCTCCCTGAGGTAGGCACGTTATTTTTCCAATATGATTTTTATATATTATATTTAATGCTTATGTATGTCCTGTATATTGCACATAATCTATGGTATGTATTAATTACAAAGAAAGAATACATTCCTGATGCTGCTGGCTTTTATGCAGTTAAGTCAAAACTGATTTACCTATTGATTTCAAAGAATACTCTAAAGCCAAACAATTCAAATTAATCATGTTAATTTCATAGGATGAATGTTAGTGTTTTCTCAAGATGGGATTATTCTTTTTAGAGTGAAGTTACCCCTCATAACTGTGTGGGGGCATAGTTTGCCATTCTAATGTGAGCCATATGAGGACTTAATTTTCCTTAAAATCATAAGATTTTTATTTCACCAGTGATGTTGTGAACCTTCGCATGGTACCAATGTGACCACAAGCACCAACCCAAATGTGGGCACTGAAGTTCAGTTTTAATTTTGTGGCTCATCAAAATGCAAATATGGCACTTAAGAATGAATTACTGAAGAGATGTCTTGACACCCTGCGGTCATGCTGTTAGACTCCATTTGAGACACGGACTCAGAAGACAAGCTTATCAAAATTGCCAGATCATCAGTATTGCCTGCAGAACAACCCTGAGTAGACAGGGAGTGTTGGGTAGAATGTGGGGTCAATACTTGCTTTGTAACCATATGATTTCATTCTTACTTTTTTCTAAACATTTGCCGAACATTTACTATTCCAGGTAAAATGGTAGGCACTGGTGAGATAATGGTAATTTACATATGGCCCTTGTCCTCAAGAAACTCAGAGCTTATCAGGAGAGACAAATACATATTTTGACAATTAGCTCTAGTGCAAGTGTGAAGTCCTATCACAAAACCACAGAAGTATGTCAAAGTGCTGTGAGGAAACATAGAAAGGCACATGATTTTTCTTTAGTCTCTGGGCTAATGAGGACTTGTAGATAATCAAAATACCCTCGCAGTTTAAAGATGAGTTAAGGTCTTTATTCTTTTCCTTTTCTATCTATCCCGGTTTTCCTGGTGTCAGTGTATATTTTTCTCATCTCTGCTTGTACCTTGTTTAGCCACCGACTCCAAAGATGTTGCTAAATTTTCCTGGGGAGTTCTCAGCATTCAAAAACCAGCCTCCTGCCGTTTTAAACTATGTTTTGAGTAAAAATATTGTACCTTGATGTTTAGCAATGTGGGAGATAGGGAATCGGTTTAGCATAAATTGGTTTAGGTAAAGTATAGGGACTCCTGGCTCAAACTGCAGGGATTCAGATTCCAACTTTTACTATCTGATCAACCTTGGACTCATTGCTTCTATTTTGGTTTCTTTACCTTTCAAATAGGAATAAAAATAAAAATAAGCATACTATATATGGTAACAGGAAAATGAAATGAAATCATTTATGTAAAGTGCTTAGTACAGTGTCTAGCAAATATCAAGTGCTTCAATAAATATCGACTAGTGTTAGAAGTACTACCAGCCCTTAATGACACGTGAATAAAAGGAATTCCCCAGGGGAAAACATGGACAATTCAATTCTCTTGGCTATCAGTTCTGGGGCATTTTGTGTTCTAAAGGACAACTTACCATGGTTGGTGCTTTTCTTTCATATCAGGACTATACTTTCCCATTGAGGTACTTTTTAATTTTTCTACTATTAGAAAAACAAAACAAAACAAAAACAAAAACCTGATGTGGTACAATGGAAAAGTAGCAGGATACTAGATCCTGTAGAACTTGATCTTTTTAGAAACCCAATTTGTCTACTACCTCATTCTGTTATTTATTGAATCATTTTGCTTCTCTGGGTTTTAGCTTACTCATTTGTAAAATGAAGTCTGTAGTCACCAGATGATTTAAAATGTGTCCTTGGATTCATTCGAACATTTCCAAAAAGTGTACATTTTTTGATAATTGATTTCATCTTCTTTTGGGTCCACAATTTATGGGGCCAAGAACACTGCTGACTTTGTATTATTTTTGCTAGAGATTCTGGCAAAAACAATGTGGTTTATAGCTGAACTGATACTTTGCAAAACTTACATTTCCCTATTTTTTTTAAGAAGTTATAGTTGGCAAAATTAAATATGTCTGTTTCTATTCTGATGTTGGCAGTCTTAGCACAGTATAAATAGAACTTATAGGGAAATGATTCAATGTGGGAGTAATAATATGCTATTTTTCAGTGATTTGGATTAATGTTTAAACTCAGTATCTGCTGTTTATTACAAGTATGACAATAGAGATGATATTTCACTTCTTTGAGGACACTTGACACACAGACTGGCACATGATACCTGCTCAGCGAACTGACATCCCTTTATTTTGCTTTTTTACCAGCGTCTTATATACACACTCAAAAGAAGTCTAGATTGGGTGCCTGGGTGGCTCAGTTGGTTAAGCGACTGCCTTCGGCTCAGGTCATGATCCTGGAGTCCCGGGATCGAGTCCCGCATCGGGCTTCCTGCTCAGCAGGGAGTCTGCTTCTCCCTCTGATCCTCCTGCATCTCATGCTCTCTCTCTCTGTCTCATTCTCTCTCTCAAATAAATAAATAAAAAATCTTTAAAAAAAAAAAAGGAAGTCTAGATAGATAGATAGGTCTCTTTATATATCTTATTGTTTTAAACTTTGCATTAAGTTAAGCATTTTTATTCATTACTTAATGGTGAATTTTGTTGCTTTTTAATCCCCAAATGCATTTTGAATACTGCTAGAAAAGATTATTGATTTTTGTAAAAATTTTAGTCCAAATAGAACCTTATTATTTATGAGCATTAGGATTCAACAGTATCTCATTTTCCCTAGTTTCTATTACTTCAAGCTAATGTACCTCTGAAACCATAGTATTAAAAAGCTTTTTTGTTTGTTTGTTTTAGAGTTTTTGTTTATTTGTTAGAGAGAGAGAGAGAGAGAAAGCGCTCACGCAGCAGGCAGGAGAAGAGGGAGAGAGAGAATCTCAAGCAGGCTACACACTTAGCTCCGAGCCCAAGGAGGGGTTCGATCTCATGACCCTGAGATCATGACCTGAGCCGAAATCAAGAGTTGGACACTTACCTGACTGAGCCACCCAGGTGTCCCTAAAGCTTTTTGGTTAGCCCATTTATAATAGGCCCCATGCATTTCATTGTAAACCTGAGTATTTGTATTCAATAAAGTCTTGCCTGACATTACATTTACTGTTTCACATTTTATTCTTAAGATCTCTAACACAACCCTCAAAGTCTTACCATTTCAGCGAATATCTTAAAAATGATGTTTAATATTGGAAATTTTTGATGAAGTGCATTTACCAGAACCTCTGTTCTTTGACCTAACATTTTAAGAATTCTACAACCAGACCCTAGTTTGTTTATTCTTACAGTATTTTAGTATATATATCCTTATAGTATATAGTTCTTATTTCCACTTATTGTCAGTGTACTCCTTGGGCTTTTGGCCTCTCTACAGACCCCAGTCAGGCCACCTTTGCTTGTTTTGGGTTTCCTTACACTCCATTCACCTTTTGGTACCCCACCTATGCTTCAAGGCTCCCTGCAAGTCCAGTATCTCCATAAAGCCCAGAATGACTGTTTACCCTAACATTTATTTTGTATGGACACATGAGGGATTATTTTCATTTGAACTCAATTAGGTTTATCATTTAAATTGTCAGTCCTTTTAAGCATTTGTCATCCACTCACACTTTTCCTATAAATTCCAGTCTCTCTAGATAATTCAGTCATCCCCATTCTCGATTTCTCTAGATCAGGACTTTGAAACAAGCAGAATAATATTGCTTATTCTGGTTAACTGCTATCACTACAACATTCTGATCATTAATTGTACCTCATATTTTTTAAGTGCATCAAGAATTTTTTTAAAGATTTTATTAATCTATTAGAGAGAGAGAACATGAGCAGGGAGGGGCAGAGAGAACCTTAAGCAAGCTCCACGCTGGGCATGGATGACGTGGGGCTTGATCTCACAATCCTGAGACCATGACATGAGCTGAAACCAAGCCTTGGATGCTTAACCAACTAAGCCAACTGCCACACCAAGAAATTCTTTACATTATTCATACTCATTTATTTATTTTATCCATTATCATTCATACCAGTCTGCTTCCTTTCTCATGGACCACTGGTCTATTCCAAACCTTCAGCACTTCCTCAAGTCATCTACTCCACTTGCAAAGAGGATTTTCATATAGATGTGTTTATGTGTGCACGCATGCCATGATAACGATGGTGTAACACTGTGCATACTCATTTGTTGTTTGCTTTTTCACTTAAAAATTATCATAAACATGTTCCCATGTCACCTGACACAGTAGCATGAATATTTTTGTCTGCTTGACCTTTTACTGTTTAGAAATACCGTATTTTATGTAGGCTGTCCCCCGACTTGAAACAAGCAGATTATTTTTTCTCTTTTCTTTCTATCATTTTCTATTTCAAATAGCACAAATAGTTGTGATCAACATCCGTGAGTAACTTGCACACAGCTCTAATTATGCCTTTAATGTGAATTATTCAAATGGAAATTGTTGGCTTAAATAGTATGCAAGTGCTAAAACTTCTGATAAATAATGCCAAATTTTCTTCCAGGAGTTTTTGCCTAACTGAATTATCAGTATCCTCCTATTGTTCCACTCTGTCACTAACACTGTATGTGATCCTTTTATTTTTATTTTGCTTATGTGGTAGTCAAAAAATATAGTCTTTATTTAGCATGTATTTCTTTGATAACTAAAGAAACTGGACAGTTTTTTGTGTGCTTACTCAACATTTGACATTTCCTCTCTTGTGAATAGACTCTTCATGTCATTTGTACCCATGACTGCATGGCAAATTCAAATGAGGACTATCTGATTAAAAACAGAAGGCTTGAAACCCTGTATTTGGTGTTGACAAGATGACCAATTTCGGAGGGACTTCTGGAGGGTGGTTAAACACCCAACACTTAAATCAATGTCCAATTACCCTCATACACTTAGCATGGTTTCCTTCAGTGAATTGGAGGAAAATCTTTCAAATGATTTCTTCTCTTAAACCCTGAGCCGATAAAGTATTTGAAAAGCCACTCTCTGTACCTTATATGACAATCCATGTATTTACAGCTCTTGCACTTCCCTAAAGTATTTGACTTGGTCTTACTCCTCCCAGAATAATTGAGTCAAATTAAATAGTCACTTTCTCTCATACCTGTGTTTTCTGGGAGTTGTTGAGGATAAACATGTTTGTCCATGATGCAAGGCTGCAAATAATATCATATTTTGTTGTTTATAACATATTCAATATTCCATGAACTCCACCCTCTGCCTAGCTAGGAGGAATTCTATTTCAGTTGTGTTTGGTGAATCTTTCCCCTCCCAAAGTCACCATCACCCACACATATACACTCTGGATATCACCCTACCCTCGGTGTAGCTAGAAATTTAGGACATTCTGGGAAAAGTCCTCTGGTTTTCAGTGGCCATTGGTCAACATTCGCATGCTCCTTGTCCAAGCTTACATGATCTTCTAAAGAAGGGCAACTCCACTATCTCTATGTTATTGGGGGCAAGGGATATTATTGTTCTTCCTGTCAAGGCCATAATAACTCTAAAGTATTCTATCAAAGCTCTGACTTGCTAGGGGTATCTGGATGAAATTGAAAATTCCTGGTACACAGAGTTCTTTCTCTGTCACAAGGGATACTGTACAAATTATTTCAAGTCTACCTGCTTCCTATTTTACTTCTTCAAGCACACATCCCCTTCTACTCAGGGATAACATGGCATAATTTCTCATATGTGGACCTCACAATACTGTCCTTTCTTTCCTGGGGAATAAGAGTGGAGACATAAGGAAATCCTACTTCTCTAATTTCACATTTTATCACAGTGAAAAGAAACCGAGTAGAATATCTTTCAGTTTTCTGGCCAGAAAACTGCTTAGCTAGATTTGAGTTCATTAGGAATATTTCCTACTTTGTATAATACGGTGGGTGATAATTTTGTCGAAGTTTCTGTCAATTTCTTCCAGCTTCCAATAACATTTTGCTTGCCTTTTTAATGTCCTAACCAATTTTCTTTATGTCCATGTCTCCTCATGGATCTTAGGGTCCCACTAACCCTCTCTTCAGGGCCCTTTTTCTTGGAAGATTCATCTAATATATGTTTATATTTCTATTAAGCAAGATTTAAAGACAGAAGACAAAAATAGTACAATGACTACACATTTCTGAGTGAAAAAAAAAAAACACCTAAGAACAAAATACCTAGCTCAAGTTACCATTCAAGTATAAAGGCCAGATGCATACATTCTCAAAGATTCAAGAACTCAAAGAGAGATTTTTTTGAGGAAACAATACTACTTGGCCTTGAAATACAGCCAAAAGATGAATGCGATAGTTCGTCTCAAAAGGAAAATGATCAATAGAATACTTAATGCCAGAGGACATTAGAGAAATGAATTCATGTGTAAAGGAAACAGTTGAAATAGACACATTTTAAAATGTGAAAGGACTTAGGGAATTCAATAGCAATAAACCTTTCATTTTAAAAAAGTTGAAAATAAAATCCAGTCTATTCCTTTATTAAAAATCAAAAGCATTTAATTGATAATCAGTTTAGAAATTGAGGTACTCGTTTCCCTGGGATAGGTATGGATAGTAAATGGAAGGAAGGAAATGGGTTTGGCGATATTTGTAGTGATAGTAATGCTCTATTTCTTAATCTGGGTATGATTGTATGAATTTTCCTAGTTTGTAAAAACTTGTAAACTATATGTGTACTTTCTGTGTATATATTATACTTTAATACAAAATTTGCTTAGAAACCATATTAATATAGAACTAAGCCTAAACAGCTATGGGAATTATAGAACATAATCTGAATGTTGCTAGCCTTGAAGAAATAGAAATAAGATGAATAATGTGAGTAATAAAAATGGGAATTAGGGAAAAAGGTAGGTAGGAGGACATAGTTGAATGCTTTCTCATTTTTTGTTTGTAATGGGTTCTTAATTGATATGATGGATGAGAATTTATTGTTAAATCACAAAGCTTCTCAACCTATTAGTATTTTTCTGAATGGTTTTAGTCATAAATGAACCTTTTAATAAATCCTTTGTGGAAAAAATATGTGAACTTCAGCAATTATATTTATTTCACTTTGATTTCCTTTACTTTTGGTAAAATCAGGTAAAGTAAATTTGACATATTCTATTCAAATTACATTTTTTATTAAATTATAACTATGCATCTAACAATTGTATACCCCTAAATTTATATCTATGTGTAGATTAATGTCTAGGTTGATTTATATGTATTAGAAGACTATAATTTCTGAGTTTTAGATGGTAGGTGGTGGTGTGCTCTTTTTAAAAGAAGTCTGTTTCATCTTTATAAAGAATAGTACAGTCAGTCTTAAAGCTAAGTAAGTTTTTTAGGTACAATTTAGTGACTTTCCTGGGGAGTTTTTCTACGTCTTTATTATGTGTGATGGATTATAGCATGTAGCTCCAATGAGTCACTTCTTGCAGTGTCCATACTTTACACTGACCTCCTACTTTAGGGGCAGGGAAGCTATGACTTGTCTGCCCCTAGACACTGGACTCAACTCCATGACATGCTTTGGGCAATAAAATGTTAACAGGCATGACTCAGGCAGACACATGATATGAGCTTATGCATTAACATTGCCATAACTAGCAAAGCCGCCAAGCCCTGAGCTAACCCTAAAACAAGTGAACAAAAAATACTTGTTTTATGCCACTGAAATTTTTCTTTACCTCTTATGTAGCATTGTTGTGGCAGTAATAGTAGATATGTTATTGTAATGTGTTATGCATTTATCTTTATATAGTACATTTGACTCTTTTCTGGTAGTGAGAAATCATTAAAATGATCCTTAATGTATCAGATTAGAAGTTAAAGTCCAAAATCCTTGGCAAATTATACATGCCCTTTGATGCCATGTCCTTCCCATTTTTCCAGCTTCATTTCCTACATAACTCCACATATGCTCTTACTTGTATTCCATTATGGCACATCCAGGACCTCAAACATTTCTTCTATTATTTCTTCATTATCTACTGGCATCCCACTTGTTCTTTAAGACTTAGGTCAAGGGACACCTGGGTGGCTCAGTCGGTTAAGTGACTGCCTTCGGCTCAGGTCATGATCTGTGTCCTGGGATTGAGCCCCACATCATGCTCCCTGCTCAGCGGGGAGTGTGCTTCTCCCTCTCCCTCTGCAGCTCCCCCTGCTTGAGCTCTCTCTCTAACAAATAAATAAAATCTTAAAAAAATAAATAAGACTTAGCTCAAAAGTAACCTCATTCATCGGTGTCTGTCCTTTTTCCTTCCCTTCCTCCCTTCCTAACAGAGTCAGGCCCTTTCTTTATGAATTTCCAAGCATATTAGGCATTTCATTTGGAACACTTTATTGTTTCTTTTTATTTTAATGTGAAGAATTTTCTCGCTAAAATGTAAGCACTTTGAATTCTAGGATTCTAAGATCATCTTCTTAATCCCTGACCCTTAAATGAAATGGGCCTTTGAAAAATCATAGATGAATGGATATAAGAGTGAATGAATGGAGGAATGAATGAAATCGTATAACGCACTAATTATATTCAGTTGTATTAACATATTTTTAATTATAGAAATAAGTGAAGATAAACCTTAGGATTAAATATATAAAAATAAGTTATAACTTACTAAAATTAATTTACTATTTCTTTCCTGATTTTTCCTTCTGTTTTAAATCTTTGAAAAAATAACCTGTATTCAGTATCAGATATAATGATATATGCAGATATAATCAAATAATGAAGTGCTTTGATTTCATGCTTTTCTATCCAGGCTGCAATCAAAGACCAAAGAGTAGTATTATGTACTTTAATTCATACTTTTGTGTGCCTGCAGATTTTCTCTGTAAGTTTCTAATGTCTGGCTTCTACAGAAAAATGCCTGTAACACATTTCTTTAAAAATTTATAATCAGAAGAAAAAAAATCTATAATCGTTTTTTTTTTTTTTGCCTAAGAATAAGGATGCTCATCACTAACAGAATTTTGCAATGTTCCTTATATCCTTAGAATTCATTTTGTAGTAACTATTAATAAATAAGATGAGGTGCCTTATAGAATAGTTCCTGTACTTTTAGTCTTTTTTTCTCCCTGAAGAATACATTTTATTTAATTGACAGTGAACCTCAATGTAATTGAGAGAGAAAAAAAAAAAAAAAAAAACATGGAGTACTTAAATCTCTTTATTAAAAAAATACACATTTTCTTTACTCCTCTCTCATTCAGTGAGCAAGCATGAACTTGGTATAAATAATTTATGTTAAGCATTATAGTTGCTTATGTGAAATTAAAATACAATGTCCATCTGTTCTAAATGTTCATTTATACAGGGAGATAGGAAAGAAGCATGTAAGTCAAAATGGTTTTGAATTTAGAAGTAGAAGTCATACAAAGGAATTGTTAAGATATAATTTGATGAAACATTATCCAAGCCCCAAGTTTTAAGTTTAGTTTTAGCATGATTGCCTGGGAAGGCTTTGAGAGCCTGCCAAGTTAGGCAGTTGATAAAACAACAAATGTGTCAAAACAAAGTGATTTTTCAGAAGAAGAAATAAGTAAAAAATAATTGAGAAATCTTTCCTAACTTTCCCATTATGAAAACATCGTTTGATATGAAACTTGAGATAACTTGGATTTTTTCAAATCAACTCATGATATCAGAACAATAAATTTTATTAAATAAAATAGTAAATACATATGTAATAACTATATGTGTGTGTGCATGTGTATATATGATATTAAATTTGACATTTCAACCAAGGCATCAAGATGCAACAGAAGATGCATTTACAAAAATGAGATGTGAGACCAAAATATGAAGTTAACACACTATATGTAGTTTCATTACTCTTGCACCTCTTGTGTGATCATCTTAAACCAGGCGAAAGAAATAAGAATTTAACAAGAATGACCAAAAACAGAAAAAGAAGATGAAGATTTTGTGAGAACAGCTTTTGGAAGAGTCACTGGAGTGACTTTCATTTTTTTGCTGAATGGAATGGAGGGCTCTGGTTCCCTTCACATAAGGTGTTGTGAGTAAAGCTTTAATTCTTGGAGAAGTCTCAATCGATAACTGTGTTTACAACTAATGAGTGATTTTTTTTTTTCATTTTCAAAGAAATCAGCCTATTAGCCCGGGGACCTACTGGATTCTATAATTTCATCCTGTATTAAGAGAAAAATGGGCTTCCCTTGAAGTTTAAAAGAATATTGGTAGATAAAGCTAAAGTTATATTTCATTTATATCCCATTCAATATGTTTGTTTAATCTTTCCATTAGAATTACATACATAAAACATTTGCTCTTAATTTTAACAGACCTTTCCAAGATTTTGTCTTCATTAAATTGCATATATTCAGTGTTTCCATAAATAAATAGGAAAAAAATTGAATCTTACACATTCTTCTCAGGCTTTTTTGTAATGCTGAGTTTTGACAGATTTACTAATTTTTACTTAAGTAACATTCAAAATAATTATTTCATTAAATCTAATTCACTTTAGATAATTTTAGGAATAGGTGATTTGTAAATGATAAAAAGCTAGAAATAAATGATTCCTGTGAGACTATGATTAAATCAGACCTTAGTTTAGTAGTTTTTTTTTTTCTTCTTCAACTAAAATATTGAACTTTTAAGAGGTCTGTCAGTCAGGATTTAGGAGAAGATGAACCCATACAGAAATCTTAACATCAAGCATGATTAGCTATAACTGGGGACTGGCTGGCAGCGAATAAACAGATCTGTAAATAATATAGTAATAACAAATACAGGAATAGGGCCATTAATTTTAGGTCTTAAATAGTTCACAATGAACAGGACATGATCTGGAGGAAGCCCCCCCACACACACACTAAGATCTAGACTTCACTGGAAAGGGTGTAGCCATGACTGGACCGCAGAGTTTTCTGAACCTGTAGAGCTGCTCATGGGGATGCCAGTGGAAGCCATCCACAAGGTGATGTCATGCCAGTGGTACTGTGCCATGTGCCACCTGAGAGGACTCTACAGTAGGCCCTACCTGAATGCCTGGAGCTGGCCTTGCAAAGGCTATGGGTGTGGTTAGAGCCAGACATTGCAGAAATTAGATGTGCTTCAGGTAACTGCCTCCAGGAACATACCAGAACCCAGAAGAGAAACCCATTCCTTTCCCAGTTTCCTTTAGTACACTCTACTGACAAAGCTTAACATTGTGCCATCTAGCAAAAGAGAAAGGTGCACAGGGTCCAGATCCATTATCGTAGAGAAGGCAATGAATTGTGGATTTGCAACTGTTGCTGTCATTTAGCAACTCGTACAATTAAATATTGTGTTTGATTTTCAGCAATATTGGCCTCATTGCTACAATAAATAAAATATTCTTTCATCATTCTCCTGGTAGCTCTCTGGTCCTCAGACTATGACTTAAGCTGAGAGCTTGTCATTTTTTTCTCAGTAAATGTTTAAGTGCGCTCAGAAAAATCTATCCTATGCCATAGTCCTTGTAGTCATCATTACTGTCATAATGGTCAGGTGCAGCCACCACTTGGGCTCTCAAGACACTTGCTTTAGTTGGCTCTTTATCACAATCCACCATAGGTGATAGTTTGATTAATTATGATCTTATTGCATGCCATAAATTCCTAGAATCCCATTTGCCATTAGCAAAAATCTCAGCACTGTACTCAAGCCTAAGCTAATAATCAAACTACTCCCTGAATCCCATCTCTGCCGTTCTATTATTTGGGACCACTCCCAGGGCAGAAACCCCATAGTAACTTGAGCAGGAGAAGTTTAATATGAGGAATTATTGGTTACAACAGGGATTGAGGTAATGGAAGACATGCTGGTAAGGATTGTCCCTTTGGCAGAGATAGTATAGCCAAGGAGTCATTAGGGACTGAAAGATGCCCTTTCCCAGGGCTGAGATCTAAACCTCACTGGAGAAGGTGCTCCCATGCCTCATTGTATAGCAAAAAGTTCCCTGGTATCGTGATCCACCAGGGAGAGTGCCGAGGGAAGTGCCACCAGGGAACTATTGTTTGCTGCTGGCCGCCCGAAGGGGCTAGCAGCATACCTGCAGAAGCCATGTGCACTCTGGAAGCCAGATGTTGCGGAAGCTGCCTCTGTCTCCAGAGCTCACCAGAAAAAAGAAACACTTTCTCCCTCCGATGTCCCTTTAGCACCCTCTGCTGACAAAGCTTAACATCATACCCGCTGACAAATGAGAAATATTTACAGGGTCCAGCAACATTATTACCAAATAGGCAATGAAGGGTGGAGATAGAGAAAGATAAAAATTAATGGCTGTCACAGAACACTGTCAGATTAGGACTACAGGCAGACCTTGGAGATCCTGTAGGTTCAGTTCCAGAGCCCTGCAATAAAGCGCCTATCACAATAACGTGACTCATACGAATTTTTTGTTTTCCCAGTGCATGTAAAAATCATGTTTATGCTGTATCATAGTCTATTAAGGGTGCAATTGAATTAGGTCTAGAAATACACACACACACACACACACACATATATACATATACCTTATTTTAAAAAATACTTTACTGCTAAAACAGTGATAACAGTCATCTGAACTTTCAGCGAGTTGTGGTCTTTTTGCTGTGGAGGGTCTTGCCTCAGTGTTGATGCGGCTGGCTGATCAGGGTGTTGGTTGCTGAAGGTTGGAGTAGCTGTGGCGATTTCTTAAAGTAAGGCAAAAATGAAGTTTGCCACATCAGCTGACTCTTCCTTTCATGAACAATCCATTTCTCTGCAGCATGTGATGCTGTTTCATAGCATTATAACCACAGTAGAACTTTTTTTTCAAAATCAGAGTCTATCCTCTCAAACCCTTCTACTGTTTTATCAACTCAGTTTATGTAATATTTTAAATTTTTTGTTGTCATTTCAATAATCTTCACAACATCGTCACCAGGGGTAGATTCCATCTCAGTAAATCACTTTCTTTGCTCATCCATAAGAAGCAAGTCCTCATCTGTTCAAGATTTATCATGAGATTGCAGCAATCCAATCCCACCTTCAGGCTCCACTTCTAATTCTAGTTCTCTTGCTATTTCCACCACAGCTGCAGTTATTTCCTGCTCAGAAATCTTGAATCTTCAATTTGTAAAGAAGTGCAATAAACCACAATAAAGCAAAATGCAATAAAATGAGGTATGCCTGTATATTTGCAGATAATTTTACCTAGCAAGTATGAATAAAAGTTGTAATATAATGCGGAGAATATAGGAGAGTGAACCATTTCTCTAATGATAAATGGGGGAAGAAATCTATATTGGCGCCATGTAGGATCAATAAAACAGCAATAATAACAATAACAATAGTAGAAACTGAAGAGAGAATATTTGAGGAAATTTGAGTCTATTCAGCGCACTGGTGGATCACCCGACATAACATTTTAATAGATGTTTATAAAAAAAAAAAGGAAACCATGAATAATCTGAACTTGGAATCAACTGATAGATTTTTCTCTGAAGTTACCTGAAAGAAGTTTCTAACAACTGATTTAGCCTCATTACAATGCTTCATGTTGTTACAGCTGTTTTACTCTTTCACACATTTCAGAAATAATAACAGATATGCACATCAATTATTTTACTCTTTCAAGAAAATATTCTGTTCTAAAGCTCTTTGGTACAACTAAAAAAAGTGGTGTGTCATATGCCTTCTCTTTGAACATTGTAAATACAACAATCTAGCTGATTAACTACACAACACTTAGATGTATAAAGAAAATATAAATCATTACTGGTCCTTTTAGCTATTCTAATCTTCCTTATGATCCCTACCCACTAATTAAGGGAAAAAAATAATACTATGTTAATTTTACCATTTACAATCTTTAATGAAATAATTTTAGAAAGTTCTTTAAGATGAACTCAGTCCTTTTAAATATAATGCTCATTCTCTCTGATCTCTTCTCTTTTCTTGATGGTATCTGGGTATACGGGCAAGGCAACTTAGCTGCAGTAGGGAAGGATGAATCTCATTTCTCACTGGACACTCTTATGATCTTGCTGCAATGTTGTCTGTTTTTCCCCTTTTATTGCTAACATTTCATCTTGGTTTTTGTTGTAGTTGTTGTTTTGTTTGTTTCTTTGTGGTTTTGTTTGTTTGTTTTTTGTGGAGCATTGGTGTTCACTAGTGATGCTCATGGCCTCAGACAGAACCTCTACCTCAGGTTCTTACACATTCTGGTCCCTGCTCTGCCTCCGTCCTGCCCTCCACTAGAGCTCTCATCACTGGTGTCCATACTCAGACCCAAGAGCATTTTTAAGTCTCTCACACGACAACTGCAGACCATAAGAAACTGGCTTCAGGTTCATCCGTATTCGCCTTTGCCCTCACACCACGTTGGAGAGTGCCATCCTAAAGCCACCCTCTGAGCTGCCCAATGCTGAAACAGAGGAAAGGGCTCACCAGATCTGGTGTTGCCAGGCCCCTTCACATTTCCTGAAAGGCTTCCAATTGTGTCACCTAGAAAGAGCACGATGGGAAGGAGATGATTCAGAGCCCCTCATGTGTTATCCCATATTTTATCTTCTCATAGGGTCTAGGACCAGGAGGGGCAGACTCTGGGTTGTCTTTTTTTACAGCATATACATTTTGTGCCAATGCTTGCATGCCTTGTGGCCTAGCATCATGAGAAGAAGGGTTATCTCTAATTTCATGGAAGGAAATCTATGATTTCTGCCCTCCCTTCTGTGCGTGGTTCTGATATATTAACTTAAATTGGTAAAAACCTCTTCTTCTAGACAAAGCCCTGCTTTAATGCTACTACAGGATCTTATTTTTGGGTACCAGAAGCTGATTATTAACATTCTTTCTCTTTGCATTCCTGCTGTAACAACCCTAAATCTTTCCCAACCAAATAGGTGCTACTGGCAGACTAACAGAAATATTGATAAAAGGAAATGGAGACAAGAGTCATTAATATAGTTCAAAAATATCCCTCGTACATAGTCTTTTGGATAATCTCCCCTATATGCTGCTGTTTGGTTTTTGTTGTTTTTAAATTCCCCACCGTTCTATTTCCTTTTTCTGATTATTAATAAATCACTAATTTTAAACTTGCTTATCTATTATATCAAATAGGATTATAATTGGCCTCGTGACAAGGCTCAAAATAAAAAATGATTTTATTTTATTTTATATTATTTTATTTTGTTTAAAGATTTATTTGACAGAGAGAGACACAGCGAGAGAGGGAACACAAGCAGGGGGAGTGGGAGAGGAAGAAGCAGGTTTCCCACCGAGCAGGAAGCCTGATGCGGGGCTCGATCCCCAGGACCCTGGGATCATGACCTGAGCCAAAGGCAGACACTCAACGACTGAGCCACCCAGGCGCCCCTAAACAATGATTTTAAAAGTTGATGTTTATTTCTGTCTTATGTAAAAGTAGGCAGTCTTAGGGTAGTGTAATGGCTCAAAAATCATCAGGGATTTAGGCTCTTTCTCTCTTGTTGAAGCTCATCCTCAATAATGAATTTCTACCTCAAGGTCCAAGAAAAACTCCCTTGCTTCAGCCACCATTTTACATTTCAGCAGAGATGACAGAAGTGAAGAAGACCACATCTTCCCTTTATTCCTGGAATTTATACACCTCTTTTTCACTTACTTCCTTTGGCCAGAACTTAGTCACATAACATAGCTATTTGTAAGGAAGATTGGTTAATCTTTTTTGTTTCTTCTGGGCATTTTATATTTAGCAAAAAAAAAAAAAAAAAGCTCAGAGGAGATGGATACAGCAGACAATTAGCAGTCTTCATGACCATAGTAAGTGAGAAAATGGTATATTGTCTAATTTTACTCTCTTACTTGAAAGACGGGATGTGATTTTCAGGAATAATTTGTGATGTTCAAATAATCAGTGTTCAAAGAATATCTCACAATTACCACTCCACTGATTAACATCTTCCAACCAGAAAATTTCTAACACTGAATGTAGTTCCAGCCATTTATTTTGGTTGTTAGATTAAAAATATGAAAGGAAACAAAAAAGCAACCATAAAACAACTACATTTGACACTGTTCGGGGGAAATGCAGACGGTAATTATAGGAGAATGTAATATCCTTGTGTTAGCTATTGTAATACTATATGATATAATGAGCAAATCAAACAATTTCAGTGGATCTACAGAACAATGGTTTATTTTTTGCTAAAGTAGGGAAGAGCACCTTTTTTTGTAAGGTGCTCAGCTTAGCTGTTTTAACTTAAAAGCAGGCATGGCTAATACATGCATGAGGGGGCATATATGTGTTCCAATAAATGTTTAGTTGTGAAAGCAGGTAGCTGTCAGGATTTGGCCCTGGCTTCCTGTGGGTATTTCTGGCCAAGAGGCGACTGAAATACTCAATCTTCTAGAACACCAATCTCCTACGAGAGCCAAGGCTCACTGTGTGCTCAGGAGGAAGAGGAAACTACCTTGGTGAATGGCTGGCTCATCCCTGCCTCAGCCATTATTGTAACAATTCCTTAGCTTTCCTATTATTTCAAAGTTTTAAAAACATGTTTTTGCATATAAACATATGAATTAGAAAATTTGGATACTAATACAATATTTTGTAGGAGATGGAGGTTAAGTAGCTTGTTCAACAAAACAGAGCTATTAAATGTGTGGACAAGGATTTAAACTCACATTCCCAAACCAGTTCTATAGCACACTACTCCCAGGATTTTAAATTAGGATGCACAGGTGGATGGAATATAGGAGGAGGTTAGGAAGAATTTTGTGGAAATAAATTAATAAGCTACCCTAAGTTAACACCAGGCATTTAACAAAAATCCTTGAGCATCTACAACATTTTATTCAGTAATGTATTAGACAGAAAGAGATATAAGATATGTTTGTTGAGTATCAGGGACTTCTAATTTAGTTGGAGAAACATTGTATGTGTAATATTTTATATGCATGTATATAGATTACATACATATAGGTTATATGTAATATATACTTACTGATAGAGTTGTATATATAACCTATACCTATTATAGGTATTTTCATAGAAATATATAAAAATAACAACTGTGATAAGTATCTTGAGTGGCAAATAACTGTTATAACTTTGAATTACATAAGGTATTTTAGTTTTCTTTAAAGTTTGTGAGTTTCTGTTAAGATACAGGATGAAAGCAGATTCTTTGTTATTTATTGGTCATGGACGTTGGCTTCTAGAAAGATGAAAGTAGAATGAGTGTTCTCAACATGCAAGTTTAAAGCAAATGTGTCAGCTGCATAGATAACTATGTCAGTTCTCTATGCATTAAAGTCTCCCAGGTTCATTGACACGACATCATCACAACTTTGGAATTTTTAGGGCCTACTGTGTCAGTAACACTCAAATTTGTGTGATAAAACAGAATGAGTTTTCAGGATGCATTAGTGTAAAGAGGTAAACGAGAAACATTATATAACTTCCTAAGTAATTACATGACAAAGTATAATGGCAAAAACATCTTATGAAATGATCCCCAAACATTTTGTGTCTTCATTAACATAGCTATGGTTAGGCTGTCTGCCAGGTAAGCATATCATCTTAGATGTTCTTCCCCTGAGCATATATTTAAAATGATTGCTCTGATACTTTTAGGTGCAATATGTATACATAAATTTTCAGGGACCTATCTTTAAACATATATAAAAATCAATTATCCTTATGAATTTCACATATGTGTCTTTATAAAACCCATCATTCCTATGTCTTTATTTTCTCAACAGAAGTACTCTTTCCTATAATTTTGAAAATCAGAGGCAAAAAACATCCTCCAAGGGGATAATGATACAAATAAAGGCCTACAGTAATCTAGTTTTAGATACCCTATGCTATCAATGAAACTGGAATTATCTTCCTCAGGGCAACATCTCCTTATTATAATACGATGCAGGTACTTCCAAGTAATGAAGAAGCTCTTACCTGCCTTGAAGAACTGTGAGGGAACACTTGTTATATTGTGCTTGTCTCTACTAATTGGTAATTACCATTAATTCACTTCAGAAATCTCTCCCCATTCTAGTTTCCAAGCTCTTGAACTCTCACATTCAAAAATATAGGAAAGACTTTCTTTTTTTTTTTTTTTCCAAAGATTTTATTTATTTGACAGAGAGAGCACAAGCAAAGGGAGAGAGAGGGAGAAGCAGGATCCCTGCCGAGCAAGGAGCCCGATGTGGGACTCGATCCCAGGACCCTGAGATCATGACCCAGGCCGAAGGCAGCCACTTAACCGACTGAGCCACCCAGGTGCCCTATAGGAAAGACTTTCAAAGGAATGTTTCTCCATTAAGTATCATTGTTAGTCCATTTGCACTTGGTAGTTTCATATTTAAATGTATTGATCATATAATTCATTTATTAGATTGTGACATGATGTTTTTGCAGTAACACCTTTTACTCTGAAGGCTTATTTGTAAAATCAGATCCATAGGCTGTTCAAGTTTTTGATTTGTTGTAAATATTTTTCTTTTATCAGCTCATTTTATTTTAATGGTAAATATTGCAACTGTGTGTGTAGTGTGGCATTCAAGTTCAAGATTGGCTAAACTAGGTAGCAAGTAACTCCCAAGAACTATGGCCGTTCTGTTTATTCCTATTTATCCAGATGTTTGCTCACATCTTGACTAATTTTGATTCCTTTCTACCTCCCACATCTTTACTTAAGTTCTGGTTATTCTAAAGATAAGAGTTTTAGCTATTAAAATTAAGGTAAGCATCAGTAATTTTAAAGGATACAGTTAAAATAAAGGAATATAGCATAATTACACAGATTTTTGGACAAAGTACACATTTTTAGAAGCAAGATTCACTTTCAACTTTTAAGGTATATGACCCTATATATTCAGCTCTATGGTATTCATCTTGCCTATCTGTCCATATTATTTTTAAATAATACTATATATATTCTGTATAGAAAAGTTATTTCCTAAATCCTTCTTCAAATTTATGACATTTACTTCTACAACCTGCTATTATTTATGATACAGGTTCCTGACAGCCATGCCTGAGAAGTAGATTGAAAAGACACTGATTACCATCTCCTGTCACTATTAGAGATTTCTGTTTTGAAGATAATGTCAACAAGGTGACCAGGCCTTATTGCTTTTGTTGGTGAATTCTTGCCTTGTTAAACACTGTGCCTTCTCTGATTTTCCTTATAAAATACTGCCAGATTCTCTCATCTGTGAACTTGGAGACAAAATATCTCAATACCATATTCTTATCCATTCATCTTTTAACAGGAATAAAATTAATAAATACATAAAAAGGACACCAATGCACTTGATGGTAGTACTGCAGTTGGATCATTTTCTCAGTTTTTGAGCTGGCCAACGTCATCTATTTTGATCACCAAATGATGACCACTCATGGTCATATTGCCAAATTATGCAATCATTCGGGCTTTTGATTTCTCAACATTTTCTTAAAAATACAGACACCAAACAAGTGGAAATTCTTTCTACAATATAAAAATACAAGGTTTTTATCTTTTGAAAGAGGTCTGTGGTGTGACTTTTTTAAAAAGGAGTTCGCTTGGGGCGCCTGGTTGGCTCAGTTGGTTGAGCAGCTGCCTTCCGCTCAGGTCATGATTCTGGAGTCCTGGGATCGAGTCCCGCATCGGGCTCCCTGCTTGGCAGGGGGTCTGCTTCTCCCTCTGACCCTTCCCCTCTCATGCTCTCTGTCTCCCATTCTCTCTCTCAGATAAATAAATAAAATCTTAAAAAAAAATTAAATAAAAAATAAAAAGGAGTTCGCTAAACATTTTGGACATTGCCCGTCCATCTGGACTTTTCAGGTAATGAGACTAGAAAATTCTCCCATGAGTGCAGCATTCATGGAAAGGCAGTCAGAGAAGCTAAAATGGTGTTTCTAAATTTCAGAGATATTTAAGGTAGATAGTCTTCAGTTTTGAAACTTAACAAACATGCATGATTATTTTAGGCCAACCTTATTTTTCTCTTTCATCACAGACTTCCCAAATGTCAGCTTCTCCATACAGATGCTCCACAGTCAGGATTCATGTATCAGAAGTGGATTTAGTGAGCATTTTTCTGTGAAAAAGGGTATCTCACTAGGACAATAAACAGGAACCTATCACTAATGCACTTAATTGAGATATCCTCCCTGTTTCTTTCGTTGTTAGAAATAGCTCTTAAGGCAGGAAGTATTTTGTAGGTGGCTAGGTCTGTACTTTGAGACATCTGTTGAAAAGAATTATTGTATGACGGGATCATTTAGTGGCAACCAAAGCAATAGCAAATGTGTGCCAGAAAACATAAAATGATCATCTAATTCTTTGCATTGAGGAAAGTGTTAAATAGGAAATCTGCTTTGTGTTTAAGTGTGGGACCATACCCTCAATGGGCCTTGCTAAGGTAAAAGACAACCAACTTCGGTAACAGTCTACTGACAAGGAACCTTGCCTATTTCAGACATAGCTTAACTGGACATAATCACATTCAGCATAGATAATGTACCGATATTGCACAGTTTCATTTTTTTCTTCTCTGTTGAATCTAGGGTTGTTTATAAAATTATTCCACTTCTAATACCAAAGATGCTTTTTGAGGGTAGTAGAAGTAGGAAAGGAAAGAGTAGAACGTAAGCAAAATTCTTGATGGGAATGGAATCTAATGTAGGTGAATTTATATTTTATCAGTGCAGCATACAATGATGAAGCAAAGAAGAAAAAACACTCATACAATCTTCACAAAGAGCAGATACAAATACCAAACTATAGTATGGGAAGAGGGAGATGTTTGTTGAAACTTGCAAGAGAAAATGGGAAATAGATATTTGAATCTAAAGTTCTAACTTAGATTTGAGTGTTTTACTGAAGTGATACTCAACAGAATGAATCAAAACTTATTTGGGAAGAGTATGCAAGAAAGAAAAGAGAACCCAGGATTAAGTCCTAAGGATCTCCAAGCTTTCTCACTAAAGAGTAGCCATTTTGGAGAAAGAAATCCAAGGGCAAGGAGTGTTACAAAATTCAAGAAAGAAGAACTGTTAGGAAAAGCGAGAGGCAGATGATGAGAGCGGAGGAGCTGCGTTTGGATTTAGCAACATAAAGTTCATTGGCAGCTTTTGTAAGAGCATTTTCAATGGAGTGTTTAGAATTTACATTGTAGTGTATTGAGTAGGGAGTGAGGAAGGGAGGTGATTGTATATGGTTTCATATACATGGTATCTGGAGAGGAATCTTGAGGGAATCTCAAAGGGAAAATTTTTAAAGTTAAGTGATCAGGTTGTACATGTATGTTGATGGGAGTAATTCAGTGGTAGAAATGAAATTGACAGTATAGAAGAAAGAAGGTCTACCAGCATTAGTGGTTTCAACTCTGGTGTCATGTTAGAATCACTGGGGAAGATTTAAAAAGTATCAGCGATTGGGCCAATCCCAAACTAGCTAATTGGACTCTTTGGGAGTAGAGCCCTAGAATTTGTATCTTTTAAAATTTCTCACTTGATTCAAATATGTAGCTAGTATTGAGGGCCACTGAACCAACTCAATGGTTTCTCAGACTTTAGAAGACATCTGTATCACTCTCCAGAGTTTCGGATTCAGTTCTGAGTGATGTTGATGTTGCTGGTCTGAGGGCCACATTTTGAGAACCACTGAACTAACAGAGGGCTCATACTGCACATAGAGGTGTGAAAGGAAAGGGGTCCAGAGTACCAGTGGAAGGATGCGCACCTTGGACGTACAGAAGCTTACTTCCCTTATTATCATGGGAGAGAAAGTGACAGTGCGAAGATTGATCTGTGATAGGAAGGCCAGGGCATACCCATCTCAATGAAGTATATGTCAGGTAATTAGATGAGAGCTAGGTGGGGAATGGGAACATAAAAGTTTGAAGAAGAGGGATGTTATTTTCTTTTATTGTGGATATTAAGCAAATGGTGGAAATATAGTAGGAATACCATACATTCCTCATGTGAGGTCTGAATCAGAAATTTAAAAGGAGGAAACAGCCTACTTATATGATTTTCTCATATAGCAACCAGAAGTGATCAATATATAAGGTTCTTGTTCAATTGCCATTTATTAGTAATCTTCTAGGATTAGGCAATGGGCTAGATGCTTTTTCCTTAGATCCATCCATAAAAAACAAAAAAACAAAAAACTGAGATTTGGCTTCTCTGCCAAGAGCTAGATGATAGCAATGAATGGAATTATAGCTATTGAAACACTTCAAAGGCTGTTTATGGTAACTACGTATCTAATTATTCTTGCATTGACATAATCAATGCCTTCACTCCAGCTGATCATTGTGGGATCAGCTTGTCTTTGCCTTTTCTTTTCAGAGCAAATGAGCTGGCACAGGCAAGCAAATCAAGCAGCTGTTGACACTTGTTTCTGTAAAACCCTTTGGGAACTTCACTCTAGATGTCTTCATCTTCTAGGTACACAGCAACAGAAAAAATTATCCTAGTGTCTACCAAGAATTGCTTAGGGTACCAGAATACGTAGGAATGAAAATTGAACATCCCTGGAAATGTGGAAGGAACTTTGAATCAATCAATTTAGGACAAGCAGAAAAAAATTAAAGTAACAGATTTTTAATAATGTTGTTCCTTTCAATACACAAGGATAAACAGCCCTTTTAAAGGATGCAAAACCATTCATGAATTGTATAAAACAATCTTGTTTGTAAAAGGTTGCTTTTTAAAAGAGAAATGTTTCTCTTGCTACAAATGTGCTTATTGCCTTGAGGAAGTGTCTAATTTTGGCAGTTAACCTCTTTTTGCATTTTTTTATGATACTAAAAATAGTGGGCTTTTACCTATTCAGAGAGCTTCCAAATGTATTCCTCAATTCAGCAAACAGTTCTTAATCCCTACTGTCCAACCTCCCCATTCCTTTAATTCCCACTACAAACTTGTAAGACAGGGAAGCTAATATTATGCTCCTTTTACAGGTGAAGGAAAAGAGGAGCCTGAATTATTTGCATAGTCTTATAACTGATGCCAGAAATAGGATTAAGACCCAAGCTTTACGATACCTTGCCAATGTTTTTCTCCCCAAGAAAGGTTGTTGAGTGTGGCTTTATACACTTTTTAAAAATAAATCAATTACTGAATTTCAGGAAAGGTAATTTAACTAGAAATTTAGAAATTTAAGGTAATTTAACTAGAAATCTAGAAATTTAAACTACTTTGACCCTAAGGAATAAAGCTTTCACAGTGGAGCAGTCATGCATTATACCCTTCTCGCCCCATCCTCCTTCAGCAGAAATTATGCTCGTTTCCCCTTCTCTCGCTGCCAACCTCTTCTTTACATAAAACTAATTTTAACATATTGTAATTTAGAAAATGAAAAACACAGACCTGAAAGGGAAATATTATTGGACTTGTCTCCCAATTATGATTTTAATTAACAACTTGGGACTTAAAGACGATTGAAAGTCTGGCTTTTGACCAGAACCTAGCTTTGTTTTCAGCAGGTATATTCCAAGGGTGCTTTCAGCCTGACAGTCTGCTTGTCTTTGCCCTGAGGGAAGCTGCTTTTTTATGACTGCAGAGCTTTCTAGTTCAAGGGTGATGGAGGTGCTTGGAGCTAGAATCTGAACTATTGAAAAGAAAGAAAGTGCCTGGAAACCATCTGAGAGGCAAGCTAATCATGGCCTCTCTCCTCTATTACTGAGAGCAGGGGATTTTAGCTTGGCTCGTCTTCCAGGGAACCTCACTTTAGGATCAAACAGCTCAGCCTCAGGAAGAATATGTATTCCAGGGCACTAGGAATCAAATCTAGACCTTTTCTTTTATTCCTCGTTTCCTTAGTTCCTCACCTCCATTCTACTTTCTCTCACCTCTAATATTTCATCTTTATTTTCTCCTTGTCTGAATTTTCTTGTGGCCCTCCCTCCCCCTTCTCTTCACTCTTCATCCACTCTTTCCTTGTTTTACATCCTTCTCTCTGCTTCCTCCCTTTCTTCAGATCTAACTTTCATTCCTTTACTTCTTTTGTTCAATTTTGCTTGCTTTATATAACAATATATCATAGATTGGAAGATCATTTGCTTTAAAATTTTTTAACTCTGTAACCAAATCCATTGAAGAAAATTTAGTAAGTGTAATACTCCATTAGGTGCCAGCTCTTCAGCAAGTAGCTGGTGCTCTTGAGTTCTAGTGATCCTCCACTGTGTTCCTGAGAGAATGCTTGATTCTGCTTGAAGAAAGAGAAATAATTTCCAGGGAGTATATAATCAAGGATAGTCACAGTAGTCTGTTGCACATGACTTTTGTCCATGTCATTTAAGGAATTTCCATGTCCAAGTAAGATGTTCTACCCTTTCTCAGACCTTCTTACCAAAGGGTAGCTTCAGTTACTATCTATAACACTAATCTGGAATTTAAGAGTCTCATTTATAATCTCATGATTCAGTGAGATGGTGTAGGCTTGTAGGCCCCTTGCAGGCCAGGGTCATTTGAGGACTGCACTGAGGTTAAGGTCGGCCAGGCAGGCCTAGGCCAGGAGGAGAAAATGTTCTCTTCCCCTTACCTCATGTTGCAAGGCCTAAATGCCTGGATCAGCAGGAAGTGGCTCTTGCCTAGCTTAAAGTGTATCTTTCTAAACAGAAGTGTTCTTTCTAAAAACCAAGAACATGTTGTCTCCAAAGGAAGGATGGCTAAGAGAATTCTTTATTCTGCAAGCATAAGCAGGATGTATTTTGTTCTTATTGAATTTCGTGTATCTTACTTCACGGATGTTGGGTTGGTACTTTAAGTATACATTGTTATGTTTATCTGATCTCTGCGAGTATATAGCTATGTGAGAAATAAACGGCAGTATGCAGTTGCAAGTGCTGCCTTTGCTCTGCATCCCCTGTGTCCTGGTGATTTCGTAGACCCTTACCCAGGGACCCCAACGCACTAGACGTTGACAATTCAGTTTCCTCAAATTCATCATTGTCCCTAAGATGAGGAAATGTAAGTAATAATATCACAATTTACTTACCATGGGTGTTACAGGAATAAATTATTATCCTTCTCAAGAAAAGAATTTTACGTCATATTTTTTCTGAATTCGATAGCTTCCTACAGATACCTTGATAAACAGTATTGGTTACTAAAGAAAGACACTGCAGGGCCATTATATTAACAGTCTTTGACTTACTTCAAAGGAGCCTGTGATGAGGCCATTATTGACTGCCCCACCTATAAATGGCAGAGTGAAAACAGCATGATCATGTGTGTTAGGCATTTAACTGCACATCCAGAAAGAGAAAGGTTTAGAGCTTTTATGGACCTTCTGTGGGTCTTTGAATAAAAGACATACTCTGTAGTTCAGCTTCCTCATCTGCCAACCCACGAGAATATGAGCTAACTCATAAATAACCAGGGATGTTTTCTAAGTGCATTGAACTATTAAGCTCATGTTTACTCTCTGGAAAAAAAAATGAGAGAAATATACAAGAATGAGTAAAGTTAACTTCAGAGGGGGCTCCAGAAGAGAGGAGGGAAGAACAGGGGTGGCAGATTTGTAATAGCTTTAAACGGTACTGTTAGGAGGCAAATGCCAGCGATTTCTCTTCAGTCACCCAGTTACTCTAGTGTGAAGGTGAATAAAATCTTTTTCAGGTTTGTATCTAAACTACTGTTTTATACTTTGAGAGGAATATTAGGCTGCCCATCGTTTATAGGTTGCCACCTGCCATGAATATTACTGAGATTCTCACTTTGAGTATAAGTTTGATTAAGATAACCAAGAGATACTGAAGAATGGGATCAAAACTTTGCAATATTATGGATCTATCAAATACTAAAAATTTAGGTTTTGTAGTGAGTGAGACAGGAAGGTAATTTCCAGTGTAAACATATGTGTTCTTTAAGCTTAGGTAAAGCCAGCACAGGACCATTCCATTCAGTATCCACAATTGAGCTACTTCACGAATATCATGTTACTTTTCTGTTTCAAAGTTTTCAGTCCACAGACGTTTTATGTTCTATTCATGGATTTGGTAAAGGGACGAGTAGAGAGGTTTAAATTTTGGCAGACTTTGGAAAATGCTGGATTTTTTTTTCTTAATGTGAGTTAACATGCTATTCATAAAACTGTTTCTTAAATGTTTCAATGTAGTAAATGCTTTGTGAAGACACATGAGAAGAGAGCATAATAAAAGCGATTGGATTGAAGCTCGTTGAAATTATAAGTTGTTGCAAATAATATAATTGAAGCTGATCTTGTTCCTTGATTTTTTTTGTACTTTCTGTAATTTCATAACTTACCTGTAAACCTGGAAATGCAGAGGCTTGCTTTGGCCCTACCATTTATCTAGATTCTTCTGACCCTTAACAAAATTTCAACTTTGTAAATACTCTGATTTTATTTGGAGGTTTTGTTTATTTCTCCAACATCTTTCTTTAGTATTTTCTCATGCCCTTTACCCTTGAGTGACTGTAGGGTTTCCTGTGACTAGAATAGCTGTGTGTCTATTTGAAAATAGGTTCACTCTTTTATGTTTTCTCATCATAATGTGTCCAAGAATGGGAAAAACCTTAGAGAAACCCATTTCATTCTTCTAGGTGTAAATTTAAAGTAATGAGCAAAGTACACAATTCCCTCTTACAAGTCGTAACAGAAACAATTAGCAATGTGTGTGCCATCCAATGACCCGTTAAATATTAAGGTCTTAAAACTTAGGAATAATGTGTCTGGAAGGCAGTTACTTCACAGACATCTATTTCTTTGCAGTGCAGTTGACCCTTGAACAATGTGGGGGTTAGGGGCACTGACCCTCACCCCACATTGTTGAAAATCCGCATATGACTCTTGACACCTCAAAAACTTTACTGTTGACTAGAAGCCTTACAGATAAAACAAACATTTTCTGTTATATGTATTATATACTGTATTCTTACAATAAAGTAAGCTAGAGAAAAGGAAATGTTAATAAGAAAAACATAGGGAAAGTACATTTACAGTACTCTGTGTATTTATTAAAAAAAATCTGCATTTAAACTGACCCAAACTGTTCAAACTGTGCTGTTCAAGGGTCAACTGTATATATTACTTGTCTTTAAAAATAAATAATTTCAGGTGGTTTCACTTATAAACTAGTGGACTGTCTCTTTATCCAGGACCTAAATTGTGTTTTAAATGGATGAAACATCTGATTCTTTTTCAAGGATGTGTGAATAGATAATAATTATTTTTTATTATGTTATGTTAATCACCATACTTTACATCATTAGTTTTTGATGTAGTGTTCCATGATTCATTGTTTGCATGTAACACAGTGCTCCATGCAGAACGTTCCCTCTTTAATACCCACCACCAGGCTAACCCATCCTCCCACCTCCCTCCCCTCTAGAACCCTCAGTTTGTTTTTCAGAGTCCATCATCTCTCAGGGTTCATCTCCCCCTCCGATTTCCCCCCCTTCATTCTTCCCCTCCTGCTATCTTCTTCTTCTTCTTCTTCTTCTTTTTTAACGTATAATGTATTATTTGCTTCAGAGGTACAGATCTGTGATTCAACAGTCTTGCACAATTCACAGCGCTCACCATAGCACATACCCTCCCCAATGTCTATCACCCAGCCACCCTATCCCTCCCACCCCCTCACCACTCCACCAACCCTGTTTGTTTCCTGAGATTAAGAATTCCTCAGATCAGTGAGGTCATATGATACATGTCTTTCTCTGATTGACTTATTTCACTCAGCATAATACCCTCCAGTTCCATCCACATCATTGCAAATGGCAAGATTTTATTCTTTTTGATGGCTGCATAATATTCTGTTGTATATATGTAACACCTCTTTATCCATTCATCTGTTGATGGACATCTTGGCTCTTTCCACAGTTTGGCTATTGTGGACATTGCTGCTGTAAACATCAGGGTGCACATACCCCTTTGGATCCCTACATTTGTATCTTTAGGGTAAATACCCAGTAGTGCAATTGCTGGATCGTATGATAGCTCTATTTTCAACTTTTTGAAGAACCGCCATACTGTTTTCCAGAGTGGCTGCCCCAGCTTGCATTCT
Organism: Mirounga angustirostris; assembly: GCF_029215605.1. Taxonomy (NCBI): domain Eukaryota; kingdom Metazoa; phylum Chordata; class Mammalia; order Carnivora; family Phocidae; genus Mirounga; species Mirounga angustirostris. The sequence continues at coordinate 135,429,753 of NW_026991709.1, read as the reverse complement.
CACCAACAGTGTAGGAGGGTTCCCCTTTCTCTGCATCCCCGCCAACATCTGTCATTTCCTGACTTGTTAATTTTAGCCATTCTGACTGGTGTGTGGTGATATCTCATTGAGGTTTTGATTTGGATTTCATTGATGCTGAACGATGTTGAGCACTTTTTCATGTGTCTGTTGGCCATTTGGATGTCTTCTTTGGAAAAATGTCTGTTCATGTCTTCTGCCCATTTCTTGATTGGATCATTTGTTCTTTGGGTGTTAGTTTAAGAAGTTCTTTATAGATTTTGGATACTAGCCCTTTATCTGATATATCATTTGCAAATATCTTCTCCCATTCTGTCGGTTGTCTTTTGGTTTTGTTGACTGTTTCTTTTGCTGTGCAAAAGCTTTTTATCTTGATGAAGTCCCAATAGTTCATTTTTGTCCTTGCTTCTCTTGCCTTTGGCGATGTTTCTAGGAAGAAGTTGCTGCGGCTGAGGTCGAACAGGTTGCTGCCTGTGTTCTCCTTTAGGATTTTGATGGACTCCTGTCTCACATTGAGTCTTTCAACCATTTGGAGTCTATTTTTGTGTGTGGTGTAGGGAAATGGTCCAGTTTCCGTCTTCTGCATGTGGCTGTCCAGTTTTCCCAACATCATTTGTAGAAGAGATTGTCTTTTTTCCAGTGGACATTCTTTTCTGCTTTGTCGAAGATTAGTTGACCATAGAGTTGAGGGTCCATTTCTGAGCTGTCTATTCTGTTCCATTGATCTATGTGTCTGTTTTTGTGCCAGTACAATACTGTCTTGATGATGACAGCTTTGTAATAGAGCTTGAAGTCCGGAATTGTGATGCCACCAGCTTTGCTTCTCTTTTTCAACATTCCTCTGGCTATTCGGGGTCTTTTCTGGTTCCATACAAATTTTAGGGTTATTTGTTCATTTCTTTGAAAAAAGCGGATGGTATTTTGATGGGAATTGCATTGAATGTGTAGATTGCTCTAGGTAGCACTGACATCTTCACAATATTTGTTCTTCCAATCCAAGAGCATGGAACGTTTTTCCATTTCTTTGTGTCTTCCTCAATTCCTTTCATGAGTATTTTATAGTTTTCTGAGTACAGATTCTTTGCCTCTTTGGTTAGATTTATTCCTAGGTATCTTATGGTTTTGGGTGCAATTCTAAATGGGATCAACTCCTTAATTTCTCTTTCTTCTGTCTTGTTGTTGGTGTATAGGAATGCCACTGATTTCTGTGCATTGATTTTATATCCTGCCACTTTACAGAATTCCTGTATGAGTTCTAGCAGTTTTGGGGTGGAGTCTTTTGGGTTTTCCACATAAAGTACCATATCATCTGCACAGAGTGAGAGTTTGACTTCTTCTTTGCCAATTTGGGTGCCTTTGATTTCTTTTTGTTGTCTGGTTGCTGTGGCTAGGACTTCTAATACTATGTTGAATAGCAGTGGTGATAGTGGACATCCCTGCTGCATTCCTGACCTTAGGGGGAAAACTCTCAATTTTTCCCCATTGAGAATGATATTCACTGCGTGTTTTTCATAGACGGCTTTTATGATATTCAGGAATGTACCCTCTATGACTATACTCTGAAGGGTTTTGATCAAGAAAGGATGCTGTACTTTGTCAAATGCTTTCTCTGATTTATTGAGAGGATCATATGGTTCTTGTTCTTTCTTTTGTTAATGTATTGTATCACATTGATTGATTTGTGAATGTTGAACCAACCTTGCAGCCCAGGGATAAATCCCACTTGGTCGTGGTGAATAATCCTTTTAATGTACTGTTGGATCCTATTGGCTAGTATTTTGGTGAGAATTTTTACATCCGTGTTCATCAAGGATATTGGTCTGTAATTCTCCTTTTTGATGGGGTCTTTGGTTTGGGGATCAAGGTAATTGTGGCCTCATAAACAAGTTTGGAAGTTATCTTTCCATTTCTATTTTTTGGAACAGTTTCAGAAGAATAGGTATTAATTCTTCTTTAAATGTTTGGTAGAATTCCCCTGGGAAGCCATCTGGCCCTGGGCTTTTGTTTGTTGGGAGATTTTTGATGACCGCTTCAATTTCCTTCATGGTTATAGGTCTGTTCAGGTTTTCTATTTCTTCCTGGATCAGTTTTGGTAGTAGATACATCTCTAGGAATGCCTCCATTTCTTCCAGGTTATCTAATTTGCTGGCATAGAGTTGTTCATAATATGTTCTTATAATTGTTTGTATTTCTTTGGTGTTGGTTGTGATCTCTCCTCTTTCATTCATGATTTTGTTCATTTGGGTCATTTCTCTTTTCTTTTTGATAAGTCTAGCCAGGGGTGTATCAATCTTGTTAATTCTTTCAAAGAACTAGCTCCTTGTTTTGTTGATCTGTTCTACTGTTCTTTTGGTTTCTATTTCATTGATTTCTGTTCTGACCTTTATTATTTCTCTTCTCCTGCTGGGTTTAGGCTTTATTTGCTGTTCTTGCTCCAGCTCCTTTAGGTGGAGGGTTAGGTTGTGTACTTGAGACCTTTCTTGTTTCTTGAGAAAGGCTTGTATTGCTATATACTTTCCCCTTAGGACTGCCTTTGCTGCATCCCAAAGATATTGAACAGTTGTGTTTTCATTTTCATTGGTTTCCATGAATTTTTTAAATTCTTCTTTAATTTCCTGGTTCACCCATTCATTCTTCAGTAGGATGCTCTTTAGTCTCCATGTATTTGAGTTCTTTCCAACTTTCCTCTTGTGATTGAGTTCTAGTTTCAAAGCATTGTGGTCTGAAAATACGCAGGGAATGATCCCAGTCTTTTGGTACCAGTTGAGACCTGATTTGTGACCTAGGATGTGATCAATTCTGGAGAATGTTCCATGGGCACTAGAGAAGAATGTGTATTCTGGTGCTTTGGGATGGAATGTTCTGAATATGTCTGTGAAGTCCATTTGGTCCAGTGTGTCATTTAAAGTCTTTATTTCCTTGTTGATCTTGTGCTTAGACGATCTGTCCATTTCAGTGAGGGGGGTGTTAAAGTCCCCCAGTATTATTGTATTGTGGTCAATGTGTTTCTTTGCTTTTGTTATTAATTGCCTTATCTAACTGGCTGCTCCCATGTTAGGGGCATGATATTTACAATTTTTAGATCTTCTTGTTGGATAGACCCTTTAAGTAGGATAGATATAATGTCCTTCCTCATCTCTTATTACAGTCTTTGGTTTAAAATCTAATTTGTCTGATATAAGGATTGACACCCCAGCTTTCTTTTGGTGTCCATTAGCATGGTATATGGGTTTTCCACTCCCTCACTTTCAATCTGGGGGTGTCTTTGGGTCTAAAATGAGTCTCTTGCAGACAGCATATCGATGGGTCTTGTTTTTTTATCCAATCTGATAGCCTGTGTCTTTTGATTGGGGCGTTTAGCCCATTACATTCAGGGTAACTATTGAAAGATAGGAATTTAGTGCCATTGTAGTGCCTGTAAGGTGACTGTTACCATATATTGTCTGTGTTCCTTTCTGGTCTATGTTGCTTTTAGGGTCTCTCTTTGCTTAGAGGACCCCTTTCAAGATTTCTTGTAGGGCTGGTTTTGTGTTTGCAAATTCCTTTAGTTTTTGTTTGTCCTGGAAGCTTTTTATCTCTTCTTCTATTTTCATTGACAGCCTAGCTGGATAGAGTATTCTTGGCTGCATATTTTTCTCATTTAGTGCTCTGAATATATCATGCCAGTCCTTTCTGGCCTGCCAGGTCTCTGTGGATAGGTCTATTGCCAATCTAATGTTTCTACCATTGTAGGTTACAGATCTCTTTTCCCGAGCTGCTTTCAGGATTTTCTCTTTGTCTCTGAGATTTGTAAGTTTTACTATTAGATGTTGGGGTGTTGGCCTATTTTTATTGATTTTGAGAGGGGTTCTCTGTGCCTCCTGGATTTTGATGCCTGTTTCCTTCCCCAAATTAGGGAAGTTCTCTGCTATAATTTGCTCCAATATACCTTCTGCCCCTCTCTCTCTTTCTTCTTCCTCTGGGATCCCAATTATTCCAATGTTGTTTCATTTTATGGTACCAGTTATCTCTCAAATTCTGCCCTCGTGATCCAGTAGTTGTTTATCTCTCTTTTTCCCAGCTTCTTTATTTTCCAGCATTTGGACTTCTAGATCACTGATTCTCTCTTCTGCCTCATTTATCCTAGCAGTTAGTGCCCCCATTTTTGATTGCACCTCATTAATAGCCTTTTTGATATCAACTTGGTTAGATTTTAGTTCTTTTATTTCTCCAGAAAGGGTTTCTCTAATAACTTCCATGCTTTTTTCAAGCCCAGCTAGTATCTTTAAAATCATTGTCTTGAACTCTAGTTCTGACATCGTATTAATGTCCGTATTGAGTAGGTCCCTGGCAGTCAGTACTGCCTCTTGTTCTTTTTGTTGAGGTGATTTTTTCCATCTTTCATTTTGTCCAGAGGAGAATAGATGAATGAGAGAACAAAATGCTAACAGGGTAACACCATCCCCAGAAAATATACTCTAAACTAATCAGAAAAGGCCTGAAATCGGGGGAATAGAAAGCGAAAGAAAGAAAAAAGAAAAAGATAAAAGCAGACAAAAACAGAACAAAACAAAACAAAACAGAATATGATCAAATATGATCAGGCTGATGCATAGAGCAGTGCCACACACTAGATTTTGGGTATATGTTGGTCTGTTAGAAGAAAGTGCCTCCCAAAATTTTAAAGAAAGAAAAACTTATATATGCATAAAAATAAGAGTTGATATGATGAAGGGATGGAATATGACTGTAAAGATGAAAATTATAAAAGATTTTATAAAAGGAATTGACAAGTTGTTTGAAAAAACAAAGAAGAGGATTTAAAAAAAAAAGGGAGAGAATGTGATCAGGCAGGAGACTAGAACAAAGCCATACACTAGAGATTTAGGGTATATTTTGATTTGTTAGAAGAAACTGTATCTAAAATCTTAAAGAGAGAACAACTTATATATATATATGCCAAAAATACAGGTAACTACTATGAAGGGATAGAATATGACTCTAAAAATGAAAAATAAAAATGTTTTTTAAAAAAGAGATTGAGAAGATGTTGGTTGAAAAAGGGAAAAAGAAAAATTAAAAAAAAAGGGGGCACCTGGGTGGCTCAGTTGGTTAGGCGACTGCCTTCGGCTCAGGTCACAGTCCGTCCTGGGATTGAGCCCCGCATCGGGCTCCCTGCTCGGCGGGACGCCTGCTTCTCCCTCTGTCACTCCCCCTGCTTGTGTTCCCTCTGTCGCGGTCTCTCTCTGTGTCAAATAAATAAATACAACCTTTAAAAAAAAAAAAAAGACAGTTAAAAAAATTAACTTTGAAAGACTAAAGAATCATGGTAAAAACCCATGAATTCCATGTGCAGTATTCCCCTAGGGCTGGAGTTCTGCCGTTCTCATTGATCGGTAAACTTGGCCTTGGCCGGCTGTTCTTGTTGATCTTCTGGGGAGGGGCCTGTTGCCATGGTTACCAAATGTCTTTGCCATAGGGGGAATTGCCCTGCCCTTGCTGGGCCTGGGCTAAGTAATCTGCTCGGGTTTGCTCTCAGGAGCTTTTGTTCCCTGCAAGCTTTCCGTTCAGCTTTGGAGGATGAGAGTGAAAATGGCGGCCTCCCAATCTCTGCCCTGGAGGAGTCAAGAACTCAGGGCCCCTCTCCTCAGTTAGCCCCCAGAGAAAAGCAGTCAGTCACTCCCGTCTCCCCAGTCTCTGGCCGCACTCCGTGCTTACCCGGCCAGTGACTGAGCATTTCTATCTCTGGCACCCGACCCCGTGTGGAGTCTCCAAACCCAGCAGATCCCTGTGGTGCACTCCCACGGCACTCCTCCCGGGGGAGGAAGGGGAGTCTCCCCAGATCTGCCGCTTGTTGGGTCCCTGCTGGAGGAACAGTGGCCCGACTGAGCCGCGGATCATGGTTTATGGCAACCCCAAGCTGAGAGCCCACTCCTCGGCTCCATCTCTGCAGCCGGCTTCCCCGCTCCGATACCTGGGAGCTCTGCCACACTCAGGCACCCCCGGTCTTTCTGTGACCCTGAGGATCCTGAGACCACACTATCCCACGAGGGTTTCACCCCCCGCTTAGCCACTGGAGCAACGTCCCTCAACAGAGCCGACTTCTAAAATTTGCAATTTTGTGCTCCGTGGCTCTATCACTTGCCAGAACTGGCCAACGGAGGCCCCCTCCCCTGTCCTCTATCCTCCCAAATATTGCCTTGGATTTACTTCTCCACACATCCTACCTTCCAGAAAGTGGTTGCTTTTCTGTTCAGAGAGTTGTTGCTATTCTTTTCTTCCATCTCCTGTTGAGTTCGTAGGTGTTCAGAATGGTTTGATCCCTATGCAGTTGAATTCCTGGGACCAGAGGAAATCCAGGTCTCCTACTCCTCCACCATCTTGCTCTGCCTCAAGTGCCACCATAATCTAGATAATAATTATTTTAAAAATAAGCTTGCTTATCTTTAAAGTTCAAAGTGACACATTCATGGAAAATTATTGAATGATGAAGGAAGTTAATGGATTTCCAATTCTAGAAAAGCACCATTATCGATGTGAGGATGCATTACAGAGCTCAGCCAATTTGTGAGTGGAAATAAAACAAAAAACAAAGCAATAAGAATGGTAGAGCAGGAAAAGGCTCATTTGGCCTAGCTTGTTCTTTTCTCTAAGTGTAGCAGGGAGCTTAAGCACCCTAAAATCCATCCTACACCAGATAGTAGCAGAAGAAGAGCAGCAGGGGGTATGGGAGGACAAAGGAAGGTGCTTGCCTTCATTTGGGGTTCCCAGGGCTGCTGGCTTTGTCCTGGCTATTTCATGAACAAAGGAGAGAAATAGGGCCATGGGAAGGAGACCCATTTTATTTCCCACTGTGATATATCTACTACCTCCACACCTAGAAAAGGGGCTCAAAATCCTGGAGTTTCTTCTTCTCTCCTCCTCCTTGGGGAAAATTACAGGAAGAGAGACCCATCATGGAGATATTTTATTTGTCCTTAAGGAACAAAACATTGTACCAAATACCATTGTAAGCCACTGAGAAATCAGTGCAGTTCTTTTGTTTCAAACTGTTCTTGTAATTTCAATTATCTAAAGAATCAAGTCCAAAATTTTCAGCATGCCATTTTTATTGTTTATTTTACCTTTACACCATTTAGGTACTATACATTCCAGCCCCTTTGGGATCTTGCCATATCTTGAATATATCTTGTTCGTCTTTCCTCAACACCAAGACTCAAACTGTTGATCTCTGTTGATCTCTTACTCAAAAAGCATTCATTGGTTCCCCCCACCCTTTACTTTCCTGCTGTTAGAACCTTGATTTATTGGCTAGTGGAGAGAGATCCTTGGCTGTGAGGAGACCCTTCTGCCAGTTCCCAGAAATTATCCATATTAGCCTAAGCCAGTCCTTGTGATCTTATTTTTCTTATGATCTTATTTGACTCAGTACTGACCAGTGAGATGTAAGGAGAGGTAAGGTGATAGAGAAAGGGATTTGTTAAAATATTGGATTTTCTAACACAAGGGCCATTTGTAGCTAATCCTGCACTTTATACCTATGTACTGGTTGAACACAGATGTAATTTCTGGAGACATGGCAGTCATCTTGGGACAATGAAACACTGAGCATAAAAACAAAAGATTAAAGCTGGGCATGATGGAGGGTAAAGATACAGCCTGGGTATGTAATGACATCTTGAAGCGTCTTATCCAGTTCTGAGATACCTTCTTCCATATTTATTTCTAGGTTAACTTTAAATGCCCCTGTGATCTAAGCTACTATTATCAGATTCTCTGTTACCTGTAGGTAGAAGCATTTCTTCAAGGTTGTGCATTTTGCCAACACTTCTGTAGCATTCTTCCTCACATATTGGCTGCAGAAATTCACTTATCCTTTGTATAAAAGTTCAATCAGGGTTCAACCAGAAGTATGCAAAATAAAGAATTTATTATAGGAATCAGCTCTTGCACAAATGTGGGAGGCAATGGGAAAAAGGATCCAAAAGGGACCAAATTAAAGTCACTAGCCAGATTACGGTATGTGTGAATGGTGTTGAACTTGTAGGAAGCCAGGTACCTCTAGCTGCTAGTGTAGCTCTTCAGAAGAATATCATAAAAAGTAATAGAGCTCAAGGGGTGTGGGGAAAAGGGAGGGAGAGAAAGAGGGTCTGAGAGAAAGAGAGAGAGATGGAAAAAGAAAGGAGAGAAGAAAGGGAAGAAAGGAGGAAGGAAGGAAGGAAATATTCAGCTCTGTTACTACATGTGGATATAGACCCTAAGGATGGTATCTTGAATTTTAAGACAGGAATTGTAGTGTTGCTAAAAGGGTTGAGCTGTAACTAAAATAGTATTCAGAGTACCCTTTACAGTATTCCTATGAAAAGGTAACAAAGAGTAGAATTAGCATCACAATATCTAGAATTAATACAACTATCTGAAAGAGGCTCTAAAGCAACTGTGTTTAAACTGACAAAAAATAGCTATAAGGGAGATAACTCATAATAAAATAATGCGATCTTATTAATATTACTGAATTTTACATCTTATTTAATTTCAATTAATTTCAATTTCAATAGCCATGGGTAGCCAGCAGTTACTGTTTTGGATAGAGATGTCTTAGATATTTTTGTATTCCAAATAGTTGCTTCTTTCACTTATGTAATTTGAAGTTGTGAGAGAAAGCTATCGTTTCCCATTAAAAATGTATATTTGTTTGCATAATAATATACATCAAGTTTTGAAAATTGAGATTTTAAAATCTATGGGGTAACTTTAGTGTTATGAATCATTAGAAAGAGAGAAAATGGGAAAAGCACTTCTATTTTGTTATAGCTCAAAAGAAGATTTCTGAGGCTTTTCTGAAGCTGTTGCCAACTCAGAAACTATATTATACAAATCTATAGTGACTTCATTATCTGTTACCTGTTATTGCCCTGTTGAACTAAAATAAACTCTTGTATTATGTGACCTATAAAATGGTATTAGGCATTTTATTGCTTGCTGTCAACTTGAACGTAAGACAGTTATTAAAGATTATACAGAGAAGATTCAGAGTACTACAAATGTTATTTTACAGAGCTGACAGGTTACCCTTAATGTTTCCAGTCATAAAAGAAAAGGAACTGGATAAATCTGAAGCCAGTGATACAAACTCAACAGGCAATGTGATGAATAAAACACATACGTGAGCAATCTTCCTTTCCATATTCCCTTGATTTTTCTAATGCCTATGACATTACTTTAACAGCTTCTAACTGATGTAAATTGGAAAGCAAGAACATTAAAAGAGCAATTCCACTGAGGGAAAGAATGTTTCTTTATAGTCACATTAGGTGCCTGAGTGTGAGCTAGACTTTCATAATCCATTGTTGAATTTATGGATGTTAGAAAGTAGAGTAACTAATTAGGAATGGGGCACTTTTGATTATAGGCATCATTGATCTTGATGAAGCATCCAGTGGAGGTGAAACTTACTTAGCATCCTAGATTATGTTTCCATAGAAATAGATTTTCAATTTCTTTTCCATGAGGCCTATTCTCTTCCTAGAAAAGATTCATCTCAGGTCATGAACAACCAACTAGGGAACATCAAGTAAATGTAAATAGCTAAGTGCACAATATTTACCTTCTTAGCTGTTCCTCCCAAACTGAACTCCCTTTTTCTCCGGTGGCCTACTTAAGGCTTAGAAGACCTGCCTTGGTCTTATGGCACCCCCTGGTGTACATACAGGGAACAATCTCACCCAGCATCTTTCTGCTACCCCCTTCCCTGCTCCCCTAGCAACAAGGAAGCTACACCGTTGTTTTTCCTTTCCTTCATCTTTGATCTTTCAAAGCTATATGTATTGTTTCATAAGCAATCCTTTTTTTTTCTGTGCCTAGAAATAGTTTTAAACTCTAAACGAATTTACTGAATGGGCTGAACATAATATGCCACAGGAAATGACTATTTTTAATTCCATGGATCCTTTCAACATTGCTCTGTTGGCTTTCCTGTCCCTGCTTTCTGAAGACATCTCTTTAAGATACATTAGCCCTCTTGTCTATTTCGATTAGCACAACTGCCTTTCTTTTTAAATAATTCTCACTTTTGTGAATGAACAATCCTTAGGTGATCAATTTCAAACTTGAGCCTCAGATACTGTTCAAAGATTCCCCCACTGCACTACCTTGGACAATTTTAGATGGAGCTGCGTTGTGCTTTCATTCTTTCTTCCCTTCTGATTTTTCCAGAATCAACATGGGGGAGAGTAGAGATTAGAAGAAAAAGGACAAACCGTCTTTTATCACTGGTACAATGTATGGGTATTGGTGACCTTCAGTAATGATAGGCATTTATGGCTGGTTCTTTTATGCAGTGTATTTTATGTCCTTTGGGAACACCTCTGTTCCCACCCACCCCCCACTCCAGGAGATCTCTGGTCCTCGTGTATTTACCTAATTGGAGCAGTGCATGTGCCAACTTCCCACTTATTTACATTCACACCCATTCCTTCCTCCACAAATACATTTTTTTATTATTATTATTATTATTATTTTTTTTTTTTTTGCCATGCCCAAACAAGCAGACCCCTTGGGTTGAAGTCCCACCAAGCTGGCTCACATCTGGATGATATTGTACACCCACCTGGCATGGGTAAAACTGGAAAACTCACTTATCCCTGTCATACCAACATGGGAGGGCAGACCATAAATTCTTGTCGAGGTACTCTTCATTCTGCCATTGCAGAATGATCCAGCTGCCTCTCACCTTCAGAATTTCCTGGAGGGGCAGGCACCAGACTTTAGAGTTAAGTAGAGAGACAAGCTCTCCCAAACACTTTCTGCGGACATCTGAGTTTTGGTATAGGTTTGAATGTTTTTGCCATTTGTAGGTATCTATCTAGCTGAGGGATGGGATGTTTATCTCCCCCTTTTAAAGGTCCTCATTCTTTACTTCTCCCAGCACATTTCTCACAGTATTAGGAGGAGGGCAAGAGACTAGCCAAACAGTTTCCTCTTTGAGTCTAAGACTTACTAATGTCAGAACCCTAAACGAGTTCCTCTTCTGCCTGTATTTAAGTTAATGTTAATATTTATATTTGTTTAACACTTCAGTTGATAAATAAATGATGACTTTTCTTTTTACTTTATGCTTGCTGCTGAAATGCTTTCAGAGTTTGTTTATTCCCTTGAAGAAATTTCAGAAAACAAAGTGAGGGTTTCGGAAAATAGTTCTTTATAACCATCAAGTGATTAAATTAATATTTTTCCTATTACCCAAGGTATAGTTGCATTAATACTGTCCTCAGGGGCGCCTGGGTGGCTCAGTCATTAAGCATCTGCCTTCAGCTCAGGTCATGATCCCAGGGTCCTGGGATCGAGCCCTGCATCCGGCTCTCTGCTCTGCCGGGAGCCTGCTTCTCCCTCTCCCACTGCCCCTGCTTGTGTTCCCTCTCTCTGTGTGTCTCTCTCTGTCAAATAAATAAATAAAATCTTTAAAAAAAAAAACTGTCCTCAGAGAATGAGGAAATCAATAAAGCTTTTAAATATCCATGATTATCAGTTCATTATATATTTATATAAAAGTTATTTAGTAAAAATGTCATGAGTTTGATATGAAATTAACTCTTATCAATTTACAGTTTCTTTGATAACATAGTTTATGCTTTACTATAAGAACCAAAGTATTCTTCATCTTGTGATTGAATAATGAAGCAATTAGAACTGGAGCTCAAACTCTCTTCTTTAATTAATAGTCATTATTTTTGTAAAAACTCTCATGTGTGGCTTTTCTTATGAGATTTTCTCTTATTTTCTAACTGAGAAGTGCTAACCTAATAATAATCTACCATGTTATGTTATAGATCTACCTTTAATTTGAATAATCCAAACTTTATTTCTTCATGCTTGAAGATCTATAGTTTCCATACACGTTAACATGTTTTAAATGAGAATTAAGATGGATTGATTCTATAAGTAAGTTTTGGAAATACGAAAAAAGAAAATGCCTCAGAATTTTTTAGAGCAGTTAGTATATTAATATGTATTTTCTCTTTCCAAAGAGGAAATACAATTTATAAAATTAAAACTTATTGACCAAGTAATGACTTAATTTCCCATTTAGAAAAAGACTTGTTTACCCTATTCCTTTCATTAACGTTAGTCTCTTTAGTTAATTATAGAAAATAGAGTATATATTGATAGTTGGTTGAAATTCAATTTGAATGTAGTCACCATCATTAATTTTTCAATAAATATTTGTTGAGCACATGTTATTGGTGCTTAGGCCCAGGAATACGGCAGTGAACAAAATTGATATAATCCCTGCCCTTTGGAACTGACTTATGTTCTTCGAAATGGAGTCCAAAGACAGTGCAAGAAGCTGATTAAGAGTTTAAGGGAATACGTTTCTAGATTTTCAACTCTGTACATACTTTTCTCTAAAATGAATGTACCTGAGGAAGCCCCTAGCAAATGATTCCTGCCCTTTACCACATCCTATGACAAAGGACATTTTAAAGCTTTGCAAAATAAAGGTGAGCCAGTCACCCATATCTTATCTTACTTCTTCGGTGTATTATTTCACAGAAGAAAATCTTTCCAGAGCCAACTGTAAGGTTGATGTTGATGTTAGGAAAGTAATTAACCCAAATCTACTGGTTCTCACATCCCCACCCCCACACTTATATACAGTCTCTCTTGTTCTGTCTCTCTCTTCCTCTCTCTCCCTTCTTCTCCATTTTCCCCCTTTCTCTTAGACACACACACACACACACACACACACACACACGTCACTTAAGTGAGAAGGCTTGTTGTTGTTGTTTTTTAATGCTCAGTGTTGACCACAAGGAAGGTCACCTCCAAATATTACATAGTATCATTTTGAAGACATAACCTCTGATAGGTTAGTTCCTGAGCCAGGTCAGCAAGTGATTTCCCTGCTGCTTAATTGTCCCCAAAGCAATGTGTCACACCAATGTCCTTTTCCTTCTTTTCAGACCAGAGCTAGTAGGAGGTTTCAGAGTGATTAAAGTAAACCTCTTATGAGTTCAATTACACTCTTAGCTAATAAATATCTCTGAAAATTATTTTAAGAGAAAAAGGCTTGAGTTATAGGGAGATACCAAACTTCTTGCTATGAAGGTGGGCGGTGGTCCACCTAAATAAACATCAGTCATTTCTTTCACAGGCAACCTGCAGGGTCTTAACCAAATATACAAAGGAAATTATAAATTAAGGCTAAAATTTCAGGCTGGATTTCAAAAGCTCATTTAGTATACATAAATTTGAAATAGTGTAGATTTGTAGTAATGTTTTAAAATAATTTAAAATATTTAAAAACGTAATGAAAACACATGGTGAGGTCTTATTTTTGTTTTAGCATCACTAAATTATTTAAATATCAAAACTTCCAATTCATAGTCCTGAAATATTCTTTGCCACTACCAACAACTTTCTGCCTCCCATATCCCCTGACCAATTAGAGGTTGGAACTGCAGCCTCACTCTACAGCACTTCCATTATCCAATTCTGTGAAGATTTCTTGTTCACGTGAGAAGTGGGGAGAGTTCGAATGGGCAAGCCCATTTTGTCATACCGTCTTTTAAATAGTAGAGTTCAGGAGAGCAGCTCTCCTGGCTTGAATCCTAGAGGCCTGCGCCCCAGGCAGCTGTAGATAATGGGAGGTAGCTTGTTGGAGTGAGCTCATATCAAGTTCTTTTCCCCATTTTTTATTCTTCAACTGAACTACTTTGAGTTGTGTTTCTTTCATTTGAGGAGAAAAGTGTTCTGATTAATATAGTTCGTTTTGTCCAATAAGACATTAAATTAAATGGTACCATAAAGACCTGAAATCCATTATATACTGGATTAATAGAATTTTAGAATTCTTATATGGATGCATAATGTAATATTTAATGGATTAATAGAATTTTAGAATTAGATAAAATGTGAGAAATTAACACATTAAAAATTGCTTAGTTTACATGGAGAAATTATGAGCCTTAAGTCTATTTAAGATTTAGTCAAAAGTCAGAACCTTCACTATTGGCACAGAGAAATCAGATGAACTGTTAATTTACAGTCCAGTTACCAGTATAGTTCATCCTCCAAATTCTTTAGTGTTGGTTAACTGAAAATTAATGTAAATTTTGGTAATTGTTCTTTGTTTATTCAATGTAGATGTAATCTAATACGGACATGTATTTTCCGGTTACCTTGATTGATCTTATGGAGTATAATCTATTTTAAAGTTTTTCTAGTTTCAACTTTTCCTTTTTTCTTACTGGAAAACCTTAAAATTATTCCATAAAATAAATTACCTCTCCCAATACAATTTAATATAGGGAAGTACCTGTCTTTGACTCTTTTGCAATATGGTCCAAATAAAATACTGAGCTGAGGATAAAATGGCACTCAATTCTACCCACTGCAGCTGGAATATAATTCACCTTGAATGAATTAATGAACAGCAATGAGCTTCATAAGTATTAAAAGTAACTCACTGAATCAATCTCAAGGTATTTGCAATCACTTATGTGAATGAAAATGACAGAAGAAAACAAAAACAGAAAACATCAATGGAAGAAGAGAAGGACATTGATTTCCTTCAGTGGTAGTTCTCTAAATGCTGCAGATAGCAAACCTCAGGGAAAATGGCTAGTGGATTGTCCATTTTGATTAAATGACAATGAACTAACTTAAAAGGAATTTTAGTCAATTTACCATGTTTTTTCTATATGAACATAGGCTGTAATTGGCTGGCAAGGCATTGTCTCTTTTAGAGAACATTTCTATTGAGTATTCTGGAATAGTGAGAGAGATAGTGAGGAAAAAATAGGCTTGAAAACATAGTTAATGAAATTGCAGCAAAATTGAGCAGTTTGAGAAAAGTTTACCTGGTCTGCAAAAGTGTGTATTGGTGCTTTGAATTTAAACCCTAAGTGAGTATTTTCCTTTGACTTTTTCCTCTTAGTGGCCATTTGTTTATTCCACTTAGCAGATCCCCTGCTGCCCACTCCACTGTCATTTTGGTTGGAACAGTTGTGCTGAGCCACTATCATCAATTTTCCTCCCAGTTGAATCTGCCAAGGCTGACAATTATTATACTAACAAGTGCTTGTTCAGTAATGTTCAGTCATTCAGATTGCTTCCCTCATTATTTTTCTTCCCTGGAGGCATTTGATATGAACAGTCCCTAGCTCTTCATCTGGGGCTTAGAGATAGAGAAATTTGTTCAGATCTCAGTCATAATTCTATTTTTGATTAATGGCAAAGAGATTGGAGTCTCATCTCTTGGGAGCAGCTATTGTCCTAAGTAGCCACATATAGAGAATTTGATCATGTCTCCAGTGTCTCCAAATTTTATTGGTTTGAAGGAAAGTTCTGGAAACCAAAGTGGAGAGGGAAAAACTGTAGAAGCAAGATATTCTGAATAATCTTCAAAAGTGATTGCAGCATTTTATACATAAATATTGTTTTTAAATATCACCTTACTTCAGCATTGGAAATGGTAATTAAAGCTGTAGAGAAGTTCCCATACTGTGGGGTGGTAGTAGAATGAAAAGTTGTACATGAATAACTCCTATCTCTAATCTCTAAATAAGCTGGCAGCAATTAGAAATGGTGTGGAAGTTGAAAGAGGGGTAGGGGCTTGCAGCATTCTCTTCCCAGCTGGCAATGGAAGAGTTCCAAATGCTATGGAAGACTAAATTATGTTTTGTGTTCTGGATTGCACCTTTCTTCCCATTTCTCAGGAATCTTTCTCCTTTAATTATCTTTTTCTACTGGTAACTTTCTGTGAGTGTCTATGTATTTTCTATATTAAATCACACTAAGCAAAAAGAATCTTTCTTTGCACACATGCTCCCCATTCTGAATCATATTTCCAATTCCATTTACAGTAAACCATTACGAGGAACTTTCTACATTCATCATGTCTTCCTGTCATCAAAGGAAATAGTTAATTTCCTCTTTTACTGTTATTCCTTACATTCAGTTGAAGTCCTTGTCTTTTTATTTTTTTAATTTTTAAGACTATTTTAGAGCAATTTTTGGTTCACAGCAAAATTAAGAGGAAGTTACAGAGTTTTCCCATATACTCCCTGCTCCTACATGTAATTTGGATATATAGCCCAAAAAGCTTTTTGCTTTGTTTCTTTTAAACTGAGTGACAGTGGCTTCTATTCTCTGAGTGGCAAAGATGTCAAGGAGAGAATTGTATTGCAAAGTCAGCCACCATGGACTTTCTCAGTTTGGAGTTCAGTTCTGGAACTTTTGCAGACAGTTTACAGTTGCAAACTATAGCCTTGTTAATAGAGTCCAAAAATTAGGGAACCACAACTCATCTTAGTTGTAAAAATCAGAATTTTAAGCTGGAGCCTTGATTTGGTGACTGCGCAGCTCACACCTCTAACATAATATGAAATTTAAAAAAAAGTAGTTGAATAGTTTGTTTTTGACACAAATCTGTGATTTTCCAAAGATAATCAAACAAGTCAGGCCTCAGACATGGGAGTTTGTTTTTATTATGAAGCTATATGTTCCTATGCTCTCTTATGTTTATTATGAAGCTATATGAAGGATCTAGATGTTCTTACTTAACTTGGGTCTTCCCAGTAATTTCTGAGGATATGTTTATTGACTTCTGGTCAATTATTTTTTTTAGTGAGAAGATTTAAACTTTAGGTTCTTTAGAGGAGTGAGATATTGGAGAACAAACTATGGCTCTTAAATGGGCTTTTCCAGAAAAGAAATACATTACCAGGGCTTTGTAACATTGCCGAAGAAATGAGTCTGAATGACTATGAGCTCAAGGAAATAGTTTGTTGCAAAAGGATTAGATGAGCACCTTATAATCTCTTTTGCTGTAGAACAATAATTTAAGACCCTTAACTAATCATGTATTTAGTAACACAAAGAAAATCGTCTTTAAAAAAATACTTGGGGCACCTGGGTGGCTCAGTCAGTTAAGCATCCTGGCTCTTGATTTTGGCTCAGGTCATGATCTCAAGGTCATTAGATTGAGCCCCAGTTTCAAGCTCCACGCTTAGCATGGAGTCTGCTTGAAGACTCTCCGTCTCCATGCCCCACCCCTCCACATTCTCTCTCCCTCTCAGAAAAATAAATCTTTTTTAAAAAAACAAAAAAGGGGCGCCTGGGTGGCTCAGTCGTTAAGCGTCTGCCTTAGGCTCACGTCATGATCCCAGGGTCCTGGGATCAAGCCCCACATCGGGCTCCCTGCTCCGCGGAAGCCTGCTTCTCCCTCTCCAACTCCCCCTGTTTGTGTTCCCTCTCTCGCTGTGTCTCTCCCTGTCAAATAAATAAATAATATCTTTAAAAATAATAATAATTAAAAAAAAAAACCCTCTATCACAACTATGTATAGCAACTCAGCTCTATAGCAAAGAAAGTTAGGTATTCATGATCAACTAGATAGTAATAATGGCTAATATTGAACACATGGCTATATACTAATCTAAATGTGGGTATTAACAATTTAATACAGCAGCCCTAAAAGTGATAGACTATTTTCCTCATTTTATAGATGGAGGAATGAGATTTGTAGAAGAGAAGTGAGTTGCTCAAAGTCCCATAAATGTAAAACAGTGAGATGAATTTGGGTCCTGTCAGTGTGATTCCTTACAGAATACCCAAGCTAGAAGTACCTCAGACCAATTCTAGTCCAATGTTTTAACCCATTTCATAATTCCTTTGGTAGCACATATTAGAGGTGGTTACTTAACCTCTGCTTGCCATCAACAAAGGTGAAGGGGGAAAAGGGCTATTGACTTACCTGTTTCTCTTACTTAAACATACTTCTTTTATAAAGCATTGAAATACAGATGAAAGTTAATATTTCCTGATCTTAATTCTGTCTCCAAGATTTACTTGTATGAATCTACTTTGTATTCCACATGGAAATTCTTTAATATTGGAGACAGATATTATAACCTCACTGAAATGTTCATCATCTCATTTGAACATCCTTGTTTCTTCAACCATTCGTGAGAGGTTATGACTTCCAGATCCATTCTTAAGTCTCAATTTTTCAGTATCTCTCCTAAAATGTGGTATTTAACATGTAAAATGATATTCCAGGTGTAATCTGATAAGTGCAACTGAATATAAATATTGCCTTTATTGCTGTGAACAATGTACATTGGTCAATTGAGTCTGTGACTAGTTTTTAGTATCCACATTACCCTGTTAGTTCATATTGAGTTTCACATCATTTAAAAATCCAAAGATGAATTACATCAAACTAAAAAGCTTCTACACAGTGAAGGAAACCATCAATAAAACAAAAAGCAACCTACTGGGTGGGAGAAGATATTTGCAAATCATATATCCAATAAGGGATTAATATCCAAAGTATATGAAGAACTAACACAACTTTTATCAAACAAACAATCTGATTGAAAATGGGCAGAGGACTTGAATAGACATTTTTCCAAAGAAGATATAAAGATGACTAACAGGAGGAAAAGATGCTCAACATCCCTAATCATCAGGGAAAGGCAAATCAAAACCACAATGAGATATCACCTCACACTGGCTAAATTGCCTGTTATTAAAAGACAAGAAATATGGGGCAGCTGGCTGGCTCAGTTGGTGAAGCATGAAACTCTTAATCTTGGAGTCATGAGTTCAAGCCCCACGTTTGGGAGTACAGCTTATTTAAAAAAAAATAAAAGAAAGACAAGAAATAAGTGTTGGCAAGGATGTAGAGAAAAGGGAAAACTTGTATGCTTTTAGTGGGAATGTAAATTGGTGCAGCCACTGTGGAAAATAGTATGGAGGTTCCTCAAAAAATAAAAAATAGAACTACCATATGGTCCAGCAATTCTACTTCTGGGTATTTATCCAAAGAAAACACTAATTTGAAGAGATATATACACCTCTATATTCATTGTAATGTTATTTAAAATAGCCAACCTATGGAAGCAACCTACGTGTCCATTGATAGATGAATGGATAAGGAAGATGAAATGTTGCCATTTGTGACAACATGGGTGGATCTAGAGCTTACTATGCTAAGTGAATATGTGGAATCTAAACAAACAAACAAACAAACAAAACAGAAACACACTCACAGATACAAGAAACTATTGGTTACCAGAGGAGGCAGGTCTTGGTGGGGGGAAAGGGTGAAATAGGTGAAGAAGATTAAGAGGTACAAACTTATAGTTATAAAATAAATAAATCATGGAGACATATATGTACAGCATAGGAAATAGTCAATAATATAATAACTTTGTATGGTGACAGATGATAACTAGACTTATTGTGGAGATTATTTCATAATGTATTAAAATATTGAGTCCCTATGATGTACACCTGAAACTAATAGGATATTGTATGTCAATTATACTTCAATAAAAATACAGTTAAAAATCCCAAGACCTTTCTAATATTAATAATACTGTGGTTAAGTTATGTCTTCCTTATTCTGCATTTTTCAAATTGTTTCTGATTTTTAAGATTATTTACTTATTTGAGAGAGAGATCAAACACAGGGCGGGCAGAGGGAGAGAGGGAATCTCAGGCAGACTCTCCACTGAGCATGGAGCCTGGCGAGGAGCTTGATCTGACGACCCTGAAATCATGACCTGAGCCAAAATCAAGAGTTGGACACTGAACAGACTGAGCCACCCAGGTGCTCCAAATTGTTTCTAATTTTGTCATCAGTTTACATTGTCTTTTTTACTAATACAACCCTCACTTACTCTTCTTGCAAGATCTTTCTGATTTTTTTTTTTTTTTTGATGTCACACTTTTCCAACTTGGATTCATGTGTGTGGAACAATTTCTCTCTCTGGTGTGGGTATGTGATGCATGCCTGGTCAGGGTTCTGGTGACACTCCAATGATGAGTTGTTGGTCTATTTCATGGCCAGTGATATATAATTCTGGGTCATTTGTAGAGATATTCCAAGGAGAAGTTTTTTTCTTCTACTGGATCTGAACCCAAGAGACAAAATATCAGCCCTGATAGTGACAACTTTCTCAAGAGTGAACGTAGAAGAAAGCAGAAAAGAAATTTACAGAAGGGGAGAATTCATCTAATGACATCTTTTGAATCTCCTCATTCATTTTTATTTAATGTCCATTTCTAAAATCTTTAGTTAGTGAGTTGATAAGTACTCTTCTCTGCTTAAGCCTACATGAGTTGGATTTCTGTCTCTAGTAAGCAAGACAGTTGACTAATACAAACATAACACAATGCAATATTTATTGCCATGCAATTTTATTTCACTTGTCCTTTTTCCAGCTCATTAACATTTTTGAAATTCTGTTAGTCTTCTGTCCCAGCTTAGCATCATCTCCAAATTTAGTAAGTCTGTCTTCTCTGTGTTTCCTTAAGTTGTTGACAAAAATCTAGAAACTCAAATGGCAAATCTCCTAAAGTCTAATTAAGACCTCATTTCCATAATTTTTGCGATTCTCCAAAAAACGTACTATAGGAGACAATCTGCATATATAGTAATCCACCCTAAAAATTTGTGATCAGCATTATTTCTTCATAGCAGGGTGTGATCTGGAATTTATTTTTCCCCATTTTATTAAATCAGGATAGCAAATTCCTACAATCCATCAAAACCAGAGCCTCTGGAGTCAGATTGCTGAAACTCCAACACTAGATCCACAAAGCAATATATAATCTTGGTCAAGTTAATTAGCCTCTGTGAGCTTCAGTTACCTTGTCTATAAACTGGAGATAAAAATCAAACCTTCCTCAAAGGGTTGTAAGAATTAGATGTGAATAATGCTTATAGGGAATTTAGTTCTGTATCAATTAAAATTCTAGCAGACAGATGACACATTCAAATTAGGATAATTAACAAAGGGCTTAATAAAGAGACCATTTACAAAGCTGTGGGCAGCATGTAGGGGAATCCTGAGGATAATGGTGGAGTTGATCCCACTAGAGGCCTAAGCAGAGAGAGGAGGGGGCTCTTTCAGGAGCTTAGAAGTGGAGAGTCAGGTAGACATTAAACCTTGAGAATAGCAGTGACCATCAGTGGAGATGCATAGCCAGATTCAGGCAACCCTGTAAGAGAGAGCAGGAGACCAAGTACCCAGCATCCTACTCCTCCCAATGTCCGATCTCCTGGCAGGGATCCTGCACAGGGTAAATCCAATTAAAAGCTGGAATGCAAGGAAGCCAGTTTGATGTAATAGCAAATGTAGATTAGTTTCTTCATCACAGAAAAGGGTGGAAAAGGATGGAGAGTGGTATTGAAGGAACACATGGAATACATCCAGCAAAAGCTCAACTCCTAAAAGAATACACTTTATTAAAAGTAATTTTTAAAATCATTTAGTTACCTATTCAGGTTCCCTAACAATCCTAAGATGTAATGTTTCTAGATTTTCAGAAAATCTAACATGAAGCTGTGGGTTGTCCTTTTTTATGTTGTATGTTAAGTTGAGCCACATGAAATTGTCCTTTTGTAGGTCAATAATAGCTTACTGCCTATACTTTCATATGGGGGCTTGAATCCCCTCTGGTCTGATAAGATGAGGCTTTAAGATACACTTTGGATTAAAGGAGAATGATAGAAAATTTGACTGGAGTGGTAGACTGGACACAGGTAGATAAGGTACATTGGATGCCATGTGAAGACATTCTGAACTTAGCAGGTACTCATTAAGAAGCCACTGGAGATTTTGCTGTTGTTGTTACGATTTTGTAGATATATATTTTTTTCACTTTTAAAAATTTTACTTATTTTTTAAAGTTTTTATTTGATTTCCATTTAGTTAGCCTACATTGTAATATTAGTTTCAAGTGTACAATATAGTGATTCAACATTTCCATACAATACCCGGTGCTCATCACAACGTGTGCCCCTTAATCCCCATCACCTGTTTCACCCATCCTCCCCAACCTCTACCCTCTGGTAACCATCAGTTTGTTCTCTATAGTTAAGAGCCTGTTTCTTCTATTTCTTTGTTTGCCTCTCTCTCTCTCTCTCTCTTTTTTTCCCTTTGCTCATTTGTTTTGTTTCTTAAATTCCACATATGAGGAAATCATATGGTATTTGTCTTTCTCTGACTGACTTATTTTGCTTAGCATAATACTCTTAACTCCATCCATGTCATTGCAAATGGCAAGATTTCATTCTTTTTGATGGCTGAGTAATATTCCACTGTTTATATATACCACATCTTGTTTATCCATTCATTAGTGGATGGACACTTGGGCTGTTTCCATAATTTGGCTATTATAGATAATGCTGCTATAAACATTGGGGTGCATGTTTCCCTTTGAATTCCTATTTTTGTTTTCTTTGGGTAAACCCCTAGTGGTACAATTGCTGAATCATAGGGTAGTTCTATTTTTGAGGAACCTTCATATTGTTTTCCAGAGTGACTGCACCAGTTTGTGTACCCACCAACAGTGCAAGAGGGTTCCCTTTTTTCCACATCCTCATCAACACCTATTGTTTCTTGTGCTGTTGATTTTAGTTATTCTGACAGGTGTGAGGTTATCTCATTAAAGTCCCTGGAGATGTTAAAGCTGGGATGTGATATTATCAGCCCTGAGAAAGGAAGGTAGTATTTTCTAGAAATAGCATGCTCTTTGCCCCTAACAATGAGTTTGCTTATACTTATTCTTTCTTTTGCTTGGATCATAGCCAAATAGAACATTTCTATAGTTATTAATATTTTAAGAAACCTCATTTATTATTTATATTAGTCATATTTACATCCTTTGTGGGTTTTACTTTTTGCAATAGCTTTGCTATATTCTCCGACTCTCCTACTTCTGGCTCATTTGCATGTTTTCCACAGGTATCCATTACAATTATTTTGCTATTATTTCATTGTTAGATATCATAACCTCTCTAGACCACCGCATAAATGTTAAGGCATTGTTGAATTGAAAGATAAAATTATACAGTTATAACTTAGAGTTTTTATCCATAGGATCATACCTTATCATATATAAGTATCTTTGATATGATGGTTCCAATAATGACCATATCCATCACTGCAGTGCACATTTTCAAAATGTACTTAAAAATGGAGACTTGAGTGTTTATTTCTTTTCTTAGCATGTATGAAATCTTTGATGATTATCATTTATTTTCAAAATATAAAGTTCTCAATACCAGTATATAGACTTTTCTCTTTTGGTTACATCCCAAAGAATTAGAATTGAAGCTTCAAATAATGTGCGTTTCCCCAAACTTTTGATTGATTAAGCTGTCAAGAAAGTAATTGAAGAATGTGTTTAGAGCTCCACTTGTGTAGAATAAAATTTACTACCATCTGTAGATTACAATAATGAAAACAACAACAACACTACCAACATTTGTCAGTGTTAATTCTGCTCTAGGCTCCCTTCTAACTGTTCCACATGTATTATCTCATTTAATTGTCTTCAACAAAACTGAAACAGGTGCTACTATTATCCCTGTTTTACTGATGAAAAAACTAAGGCCAAAAAATGTAGGTAATAAGTACAAGGGCATGCAGATAGTTAGAGAGCCAGTATTCTAAGAGAGGCCATTTGATTCCAGGGATCATGAATTTAACCAGTAATTTATAAAATCTCCACAGCTAATTTGAGGGAGCCCATCATTAAAACATTTTGTTTTTCTTGAATGTTTTGTAATTTTAATCAAGAAAACTTCTTCCTTCACATGCATTATTCATCTTGTCATTGCTTACACATTCTAGTCTAGCACTTTGCTTTTGGTTGTGCCCAGTAAATCTAGATAACATTCAGTTTCATATGACATGTATCCTGATGTTCATATCCCTACTGCTTTTTCCTTCTTTCTTTCCCACTATTCTATTCTCCCTTTGGTTTGTGAACTTCTCTATGGGTCAATATTCTTGTCAGTTAATGTTACTCTTGCCTTTCTTTCTGAATCAATTCATGTAAAGAAGATGTATTCCAATTGTTACTCTCATTGGACTGAAACTTTGTGATGTCTGTGCTACCACAGTTACCAGCATGCTCTAAAATATAGCTCTTTGGTTAAATAACTGTGCTCCATTGTGGGGGAAAGTGATTATTATCTATCTCCTCCCCTGTTGTTTTCTCCTGAGAACAATTGAGTACTTTCTCCCCCATAGATCTATTCTTTTTTTACCTGTGATCCTCAATTGATTTAGCTCCTATTGTTTATCTGAATCCTCCAAAGCAATATATCATTTTAACCCTAGGTATCAAGGTCTAGAAAAACAAATACATTTTGCTTTTACTCTTCACTTTGCATTTCTACTTTTCTCTTTTACTTATGCCTTTTTACTTGGACTGTTCATTTTCTTTGTGTCCCTAATCATTTATCAGCAAGCCATCTGCAAACTATATGTCTCTACTTTCTGGAACTTGTAACAGGATCCATACCATTTCTGGATGCCAGAATTCTCATTACTTTTCTGCAGGGTGGTCATGCTTTTCTCATCTACATTCTGCACCTTAAAATGAAGCACAACCACTTGTTCTTTCCAGAAATCCCCCTTGGAAATAGCCATGGTTCATTGCTTGTTTTATAGACGTCTCCTTGAATAGTTGGGAGTCTGGGAGAATGCTGCCTTTAGGCTGATCTGGCCACTTCTCTTCTCTCTCCTTTCTTTCTGAAACATTTTTACTGTTAGAGAAACTTATCAAAGACAAACACTTCGGTATATTCTCATGGCTGGTCCCCATATTTTAAAACAAGGGAAAAAGTTTAAAAACCAATTTTAAAATGTTGTTTTCAAGAAACCACATATTCTTGTGTATGCTCAGTAATGCGCTGGGTTAAATGTTGAGGAAAATGTTTTTCTTTTTAACTGAAAGGGTGGTATGCTTGATATAATGCAGCATTTTACTTAACATTCAAAACATCTTTAAAAAAGGGGGTTGTTAGATGAACACTGAGAACAAGGCTGTCCAGCTTTGTGTCTCATAATTTAATAGCATTATTTGGACCTCGGAGGACAGGGTTGTGAAGTTTTGTCTGCTCTTCTAGTACTTCTTCTTACTCCACTAGTTGTTTTGAACCTGATTGCTTTTTAGTGGACATCAAACTGAATGATATAAGTGATTGAACACACTTCATTCAGAACATTTTATGTGCACTATACAGTTCATTGATACCCAGATGTAGGTGACCACTAGACTGCTCTTTCACAGACAACAGTATGTAAGTCTACAGTGTATCCTAAAAACATTGTAAAATGATTAAGTGCTACCATTTTGTAAATTTTCCTATTGAAAGTATATTTAAAATTATTTGACATCTAGGGGTGCCTGAGTGACTCAGTCGGTTAAGTGTCTGCCTTTGGTTCAGGTCATGATCCCAGGGTCTTAAGATCAAGCCCCACATCGGGTTCCCTGCTCCGCAGAGAGTCTGCTTCTCCCTCTCCGCACTGCTCGTGCTCTCTCTCTCTCTCAAATAAATAAATAAAATCTTTAAAAAATATATTTGACATCTAAATCTTGAAATACTATTATCCTAGAGGATAAATCCAGCACATCTCTGGGCTGATATTTAATATTTTATTCCATTATCCTATAAATTTCTTTTGCCTAGAGTATCAAAGATAGCTTTAAAATGTACAATGTTTTATTGTCCTGAGTATTCCTTTAACCACATTTAATGCTACTTATTTTTTAATGTTTATTGAGTTATTCTTGAATTAAAACATTTGTAATAATTACAACATTCTTGAAAATAACACGTCAGTAGAAAAACTGGTGTGAATTAGCATCCCATGATACCACTTATATCATTTGATAGTTCCAACATTCATTTATTTTTGTTACATGTTTTAAATCTATGATACATATGTTTAATGTCTTTGTAGTCAAGTTGACTTCTTCCTCTTTTGATATGACTTTATGTCAGTCATTTTTAATCATGTAAATCCTCCTTTTGAGATGCAACTCATGATCATTATGATGGGACTTTAACATACTGTATTATCCTGATATGATGACCAAACATCTGGTTTGTCAGGACTGACAGGGTTTTCTGGGAAAAGGATATTCAGTTTTACAACTGGCACTATCCTGGGAAAAAGCATCTCAGGTGGCCTGGAGAGAGAGGGGTTTCTTGGGATGCATGATTTTCAGTGTTAAGGAGAGTTCTAGGTGAACTAGGATGACTGGTGACCCTAGATCCTGATGATGACTATCGATTTTAATTTAGAACCATTTTTGTCAGGTGCTTGGTACTGAAGTGAAAAAGATAATCTAGTGTAATTTATACAGTCAGACTATTCAAATAAGTTTTTCCCAGAAAATTGCTTTTTATGTTTGTAATTACTTCTTGATCCCAAGTTGTTTAGGAAGTGTTGTATTTTTTTTCCCTGGTATTATCACCTTGATTTCTATGATGATAGCCCAGAAAGTGATTTAAGTTTGCCCTTTCCTCTCAGGGTGCATTCTTCTGGTGGAGTCCCACTCTGAACAACAACAGATAACATCTTCTGTCTACTCATGAATTCAGTAAAACCCAATGTCTTTTAAAAATATTCCATTCCTTTTTCTCCCCAGATTTTTCTGGTTCTGTCAACTTCTGTCTTCAACCTATCATACTGTTTATCCTCTATTCTTGGACTTTTACACTATGCCATTTGAATTTTTTGGATAAGAACTCAGTCTCTGAATTTCAGCTCGATCTTTTTCTCCTTATGTGTAGTATGGTGTGGTAAGTAAGAGCAAGAACTTCAGAATTAGATGGTGTATCTCAAACTTCAGCTCTACTCTTTGCCAACTATGGGATCTTTTACAAGTTACTTCACTTCTCTATGTAGTACTCTCAGCTTTTTAACTGGGGCAATAATAGGATCTCTAGCTCTTAGAAGATATGGTAAAGATTAAAATTAATGCATCTAAAGCACTTAAAATAGTCCATAGCATATAGTAAGTATTTGAAAAGCAGTGATATTATTAATGTTGATTCTTTTTTTTCCTGATCACTGTAGTGTTACCCTCATACTCTGATTTTACTTAATTTGTTAGTATCTGTCAGTAAGTTAAATGGGCAGATCTCTGTTAAATCTAAGCATCTAGAACTAAGAAAGTCACCTGTGTTATCAATCCTGAACAGTGCTTGAACCTTACATATACTGAGACCCTTAATGAACACAACATCACTGGCCTCATTCTATAGCACTATACCCGGTGTAGGATAGCACTATACCAGCTATAGGATACCCTTTGAAGTTCTTACTTTGGACCTTTGTCTATAATAAACTGTACCTTTTAGCAATGTGAGATTCACATGACTCAACCTACAGTGTGTTTGAATCCAAGATAAAGTATTTTCTACTGAAATTCACTGAATCATCTATTTGATATAAAATGCATTTCTTTGCTTTCAAATCATATTTAGAATGTCTTTTTGTTTGATCAACTTATCTTCATTTGCCCTCAGCCCAAATCAGCTTTGTAATGTATCTTAAAGTGCAAAGGGAAGAAACATTGTCAAAATGACTCCATTTTATTCTCAGTGAAGATGGGTTTTGATGTAAAACTTTAATTTGAAAGGAGAAATCAAATTTAGTTTCTCAGTGTGATCCTTTTTAGTATTCTAAGCCACTGGTTTTTCAAATGTTAATATAAAAGTGGTATGTGCATGATTATAACATTATGAGTATGTTCCCTCAGTCCTGGTCTTTGAGTCTAAAGCATATAGTCTCTACACAGATTGGTGGCACAAAATATACATGAGTTAGGGTCATGCCTGACCAGACTCATTTGCTACACTGCTGCCTCCTGTTCTCACTTTTGACTGATCCTTTAGTCTCTTTCTGCTACTCCTTCATCATCAGTATTTTAATTGAATCAAATTAATTGAAAGGTTCATGATACCATGCTTGGACAAACCATGGGTAGGGAAGATAAAAATAAGAAAAGACCTCAGTGAGGGGGAAAACACTTGGAAAGAGCAGAATAAAATCCATATTTTTTAGAGGTACAGAGAACTGCGTACTTTTATTTTATCTGTATTTGCCTCCTCGAGAACCCTCAATTTATCTTCAGTCCCTAGACTCTTCCCTGATGCTCACAAAATGAGTCCTCAATGCCTTCCTGGTTAAATAAATAAATAAATAAGCCACATTGGCCTGTCTCTTTAAATATATTCACATTTCTGATAACTATTTTGCAAGTTATTCGAAAGAATAGATGCTATTTCTGAACAGTAAGTTTTAAAATTTTTAAATGTTCTTCTTGAAATTTTTCTTCTCCAATTTTTGTTTTCTATTCCTTTTTCATTTTTTAAAATTTTTTATTGTTATGTTAATCACCATACATTACATCATTAGTTTTTGATGTAGTGTTCCATGATTCATTGTTTGCCTATAACACCCTGTGCACCATTCAATACCTGCCCTCTTTAATACCCATCACCAGGCTAACCCATCCTCCCACCTCCCTCCCCTCTAGAACCCTCAGTTTGTTTTTCAGAGTCCATCGTCTCTCATGGTTCATCTCCCCCTCCGATTCCCCCCTTCATTCTTCCCCTCTTGCTATCGTCTTCTTTTTTTTTTGTCTTAACATATATTGCATTATTTGTTTCAGAGCTACAGATCTGTGATTCAACAGTCTTGCACAATTCACAGTGCTCACCATAGCACATACCCTCCGCAATGACTATCACCCAGTCACCCCATCCCTCCCATCTCCCCCCACTCCAGCAACCCTAAGTTTGTTTCCCGAGATTAAGAATTCCTCATATCAGTGAGGTCATATGATACATGTCTTTCTCTGATTTACTTATTTTGCTCAGCATAACACCCTCCAGTTCCATCCATGTCATTGCAAATGGCAAGATCTCATTCCTTTTGATGGCTGCATCATATTCCATTGTATGTATATACCACATCTTCTTTATCCATTCATCTGTTGATGGACATCTTGGCTCTTTCCACAGTTTGACTATTGTAGACATTGCTGCTATAAACATCGGGGTGCACATACCCCTTCGGATCCCTACATTTGTAATTTTGGGGTAAATACCCAGTAGTACACTTGCTGGATTGTATGGTAGCTCTATTTTCAACTTTTTGAGGAACCTCCATACTGTTTTCCAGAGTGGTTGTACCAGCTTGCATTTCCACCAACAGTGGAGGAGGGTTCCCCTTTCTCCGCATCCCCTCCAACATCTGTCGTTTCCTGACTTGTTAATTTTAGCCATTCTGACTGGTGTGAGGTGGTATCTCATTGAGGTTTTGATTTGGATTTCCCTGATGCCAAGCGATGTTGAGCACTTTTTCATGTTGTCTGTTGGCCATTTGGATGTTTTCTTTGGAAAAATGTCTGTTCATGTCTTCTGCCCATTTCTTGATTGGATTATCTGTTCTTTGGGTGTTGAGTTTGATAAGTTCTTTATAGATTTTGGATACTAGCCCTTTATATGATATGTCATTTGCAAATCTCTTCTCCCATTCTGTTGGTTGTCTTTTGGTTTTGTTGACTGTTTCTTTTACTATTAGATATCAGGGTGTTGACCTATTTTTATTGATTTTGAGAGGGGTTCTCTGTGCCTCCTGGATTTTGATGCCTGTTTCCTTCCCCAAATTAGGGAAGTTTTCTGCTATAATTTGCTCCAATATACCTTCTGCCCCTCTCTCTCTTTCTTCTTCCTCTGGGATCCCAATTATTCTAATGTTTCGTCTTATCTCTTGAATTCTACCCTCGTGATCCAGTAGTTGTTTATCTCTCTTTTTCTCAGCTTCTTTATTTTCCATCATTTGGTCTTCTATATCACTGATTCTCTCTTCTGCCTCATTTATCCTAGCAGTTAGTGCCCCCATTTTTGATTGCACCTCATTAATAGCCTTTTTGATATCGACTTGGTTAGATTTTAGTTCTTTCATTTCTCCAGAAAGGGTTTCTCTAATAACTTCCATGCTTTTTTCAAGCCCAGCTAGTATCTTTAAAGTGATGATTCTGAACTCTAGATCCAACATTGTACTAATGTCCGTATTGAGTAGGTCCCTGGCAGTCGGTACTACCTCTTGTTCTTTTTGTTGAGGTGATTTTTTTCTGTCTTGTCATTTTGTCCAGAGGAGAATAGATGAATGAGAGAACAAAATGCTAACAGGGTAACAACGTCCCCAGAAAATATACTCTAAACAAATCAGAAAAGACCTGAAAGCCAGGGGAAAAGAAAGGGAAAGAAAGAAAAAAGAAAAAGAAAAAGATAAAACAAACAAAAACGGAGCAAAACAAAAAAAAACAGAATATGATCAAATATGATCAGGCTGGTGCATAGATCAGTGCCACACACTAGATTTTGGGTATATGTTGGTCTGTTAGAAGAAAGTGCCTCCCAAAATTTTAAAGAAAGAAAAACTTATATATGTACAAAAATAAGGGTTGATACGATGAAGGGATGGAATATGACTGTAAAGATGAAAATTGTTAAAAATTTTATAAAAAGGAATTGATAAGATTAGAAGTTGTTTGAAAAAAGAAAAAATAGGATTTAAAAAAAAAGAAAAAAAAGGGAGAGAATGTGATCAGGCAGGAGACTAGAACAAAGCCATACACTAGAGATTTAGGTATGGTCTAAATCTCTAGATTAAGATTTAGGTCTTCTAACAGATTTTGATCTGTTAGAAGAAACTGTATCTAAAATTTTAAAGAGAGAACAACATATATATATGCCTCTTATATATATATATGCCAAAAATAAGGGTAACTACTATGAAGGGATAGAATATGACTCTAAAAATGAAAAATAAAAATATTTTTTAAAAAAGGGATTGATAAGATGTTGGTTGAAAAAGGGAAAAAGAAAAATTCAAAAAAAAAACCAGTTAAAAAAATTAACTTTGAAAGACTAAAGAATCATGGTAAAAACCCATGAATTCCATGTGCCGTATTCCCCTAGTGCTGGAGTTCTGCCGTTCTCATTGATCGGTAAACTTGGCTTTGGCTGGCTGTTCTTGCTGATCTTCTGGGGGAGGGGCCTGTTGCCATGGTTCCCAAATGTCTTTGCCAGAGGTGGAATTGCCCTGCCCTTGCCCAGTCCCAGCTAAGTAATCTGCTCAGGTTTGCTCTCGGGAGTTTTAGTTCCCTGAAAGCTTTCGGTACAGCTTTGGGAGACAGGAGTGAAAATGGTGGCCCCCCAATCTCCACCCCGGAGGAGCCGAGAACTCAGGGCCCCACTCCTCAGTGAGCCCCCAGAGAAAAGCAGTCAGTCACTCCCGTCTCCCTGGTCTCCAGCCTCACTCCGTGCTCACCCGGCCTGTGACCGAGCATTTCTATCTCTGGCACCCAACCCCGGGTGGAGTCCCCAAACCCAGCAGACCGCTGCGGTGCACTCCCACGGCACTCCTCCCAGGGGAGGAAGGGGAGTCTCCCGGATCTGCTGCTTGTTGGGTCCCTGCTGGAGGAGCAGGGGCCCAACTGTGCCGCGGATCATGGTTTATGGCAACCCCAAGCTGAGAGCCCGCTCCTCGGCTCTGTCTCTGCAGCCGGCTTCCCCACTCCAATACCTGGGAGCTCTGCCACACTCAGGCACCCCCAATCTTTCTGTGACCCCGAGGGTCCTGAGACCACACTGTCCCGCAAGGATTCTACCCCCCACTTAGCCACTAGAGTGATGGCCCTCAGCAGAGCAGACTTCTAAAAGTTCTGATTTTGTGCTCTGGGGCTCTATCACTTGCCAGTAGCGACTGATGAAGGCCCCCTCCCCCACCACCTATCCTCCCAAATATCGCCTCGGATTCACTTCTCCGCACGTCCTACCTTCCAGAAAGTGGTCAATTTTCTGTTCAGAGAGTTGTTGCTATTCTTTTCTTCCATCTCCTGTTGAGTTCATAGGTGTTCAGAATGGTTTGATCCCTATCTAGCTGAATTCCTGGGACCAGACGAAATCCAGGTCTCCTACCCCTCCACCATCTTGCTCCACCCCCACTCCTTTTTCATTCTTAAAAATATAATATACTACATGATGGAAAGTCTGTTGAATTTGCTTAGGACAAATTATCACTTTCTTTCTAGATCTGTAGATTTCTGATAAGATCCAGGGTATCCTATCAGAGTGTCCATGTTTATTTGCCAAACTTAGGAATTTTCTGATGTGTCACTTTTTTAATTCATTTCCTTCAGGGTGTACTTGTTTTAGGCACAAAGAGCTGAACTAGGATCATTGAGTGTTGTGTTATTTCTTGATGCTATTAGTTTTCTCTGAAGTTTTGAGGAGGCAAGAGTAGAAAGTTTGTAGAGCAACCTCAAGTTGGGATGGTCAGGGTTCAGGGAGGGTCTTTTTTATGAAATAAATGTTGAAGTCAATAAACCAATACAGAAATAGGAGTGTGCAATTGGCAGTTCAACAAATTGTGAAGTGCTTGTGAGTTAAAAAATCATGATGATGATGATGATAGCAGCTAACATTCTTTAGAAGTTTAACCATGTGCTAGTCACTATACTTTATGAACTTTTTATAGGTTGTCTCATTTAGCTTTTATAATAACCCTCTGAGACCTATAGTTTTAGGTGCCTTATTTATAGATAACTAAAGTACAGAAAAATTAAGTTGCTTTAATTGCAGACCTAGCCAGTGACTAATATCTTATTCACATTCAGTTAGTTCTGGCTTCCATTCTAGTACTATTAACCAAACGCAGGATCTTTAGTCTAATCCCCTCTCTGCCTCTGAATGTCATAAGTAGGGAAACAGGCTAATTGAGGTTTCATGAGTTTCATCACTTCATAGAATAAATTAGAGTAGAGTTACCAGGTTTCTCTGCATTAGAACCAGCTGAGGATTTTTTTTTTTTTTTTTTAATATTCCAACTCCAGTTCACACCCTAGACTAATTAAATCACAGTCTCAGGGAGAAGGACAGAGGCATCGGTAATGTCTGAAGCTCCCCATGAGATTCCAATATACAGACAAGTTTGGGAAACACTGAGTTAGAGGAAATGCTTGAAAAGGGCTAAAATGTCCTCATTCCATAGCCATTTTTTAAATTATATTAGGCACCTCCAGTTGGTTGGAGATTTTCAAAAGGATCATTCTGCTTCAACTCATACTGAGTGCTTGTTATGGACTTGGCAATGAACTGAGAAATTTACCTCTGTTATCTCCGTCATTCCTCCCATAAAGTATATAAGAAAACTGAGGCTGAGAGAATCAAAGCAACTTGCTCAAAGCCATAGACCTAGTTAGTCAGGAGCCAGGATTCAAAATTCAAGTGGGCTTGACTCAGAACCCAAGATGAGGGATTCTGGGAATAATATTGATTGTTTCTATTTTGAGGTCACTTTTCTTTGTTTCTAACCTTATAATACCTGGGGACTTATTTGTGTTGTTTTTGACATTTATTTTAACTGACCCCAACTCCTCCTGAAGCTTTGAGGTTTGGAGCATCCACATTTAGCATAACTAGTTGCTTCCCATGTTGAGAGTCTTAATCATACTAACTGCTGTGTTTAGAGCCTTATCTATATTTAGGTTCCAGCTGTTGTTGCTGATGAAACTGCTGGAGCACCGAAACTGTCTCCATCCTGGGTTCCCCATGTGGTTCAACTTTAGAAAAAAAAGAGAAAAAGAAAAAGAGCTTCCACCAACATCCTTGAAATCTATGCATCCAGCATTGCCACCTGGGTCTCCTTTTAGCAGACATTATGCTGGCTGTCACTCTTGTTATGTTCTTAACTTGCAGTCACAGCTCTGTAACTCTACAATACTTAAAGAATTTCCTGTCATGTATTGCATGAAAAATCATAGACTCATTACATAGAATACAGAATTTCCTAAGCATCCCATAATGAAAGAGTCTTCTTAGAGAATACAAATTAAATATTTGTGTTACATTTTTTAAATTCTATGAATTTTGATTTTAAAATTAATAGAGTTGCTAATTTTAGTAAAACTTATAAAATATGCAGTAATTTAATTACAAAATGTTATCTTTTGTTCATTTTCTATCATAGCTATGGGGACATAGAGAATTAATAAAAACATATTAACAGATGAATTAAGTTTACCGAATCTTAGAAGTAGTATATGTAGAAGCAAAGCCTGCTTTGTAGGTCTGTGACTTGTGCAGTCACAAAGGGCTCCATGCTCTGAGAGACCCTATACTTAGCTTAATGCTCTGCTGTTATTATCTTGAAATATTTAATAATTTGTGGAAAAGGGCCCCACATATTTATTCTTCACAAGGTCCCACAAATTATGTATGGGAACATAGTGTTATGTAGTTGGTCCTGCATAGAGGACATATATCTAAGCTTAAACTTAGAGTCTCCAAAGATGGTTAAGCAGAACTTTGGGGGGTTGGTATTTAGACTTCTAGCACCAAACATATTCATTACAGACACCTAAAAAAACCTCTTGGTTATTATAATGAAAATAGAGATAAATATACAAATAAAAAGATTTCCTTTAGAATTAGGTTGAATAGTAATGTTCTACAAATACATATTCACATTTTTTCATGTGTATAGTTGTTACTTCATTTAGTATCTTTATTGAATTTGTATGTCCTAGAATTTTAGCTATTAGTATGTGAAAATAGTTAGACATATTTTTTGACATTAAAAGTGTCCTTGACATAATTGATGTACTGACTGAACCTATCTGAATGAATTAAAATGAACTTTCCCATCTCTCCTCATAAAAATAAAAATACATGAAGATATAACAATAATTTTAAAAGAATAGATATTTGAACTTAAAGAAATTCTCATATTCTAGAAACAAGGTGGGAATGCATTGTCCCAGAGGACTGCCCTAGGGCCTTGATTTATTACCCAACTATGTATAGAAGAGAAAAGACTGGAAAAAAAAATTCCAATGTGAAGCCAGGACCCTGTAAAGCCAGCCCCTTTAAAAAAAAAAAAAAAAAAAAAGGAGATTTAAATAACTACTCATGAAACTGAGACGTGGCCAAGAAGCTATATATCTATCAAGGCTTGTGCTTAGGTAGAGAAGGGAAGCAAGGTGGAAATTGCACTTCTAAACCTGTGTTCTAAATTTACATAACCTGTGCATTGTGAATTTAACTTCAAAAAATAACTTTAAACTCCAACAAATTCTGTGAAACAGCAGACCACACTGCAAAAGCAAAAGTCAAATGCCTTTGTAGGGGCTCTTCCACAATCCAGTGCATACAGGACTCTGTAGTACAAGGCAGTCCAAACAAGGCTAAGCACATGATCAAAAATGTGAGTAGACCACAATGAAGGAGAGAAAGCAAATACAAGTAGCAGGAAGATTCACACCTGAAAGCTGGATAAAAGAGAACACTTTTTTTTTTTAAAGATTTTATTTATTTATTTGACAGAGAGAGACACAGCGAGAGAGGGAACACAAGCAGGGGGAGTGGGAGAGGGAGAAGCAGGCCTCCCGCGGAGCAGGGAGCCCGATGTGGGGCTCGATCCTAGGACGCTGGGATCATGACCTGAGCTGAAGGCAGACGCTTAATGACTGAGCCACCCAGGCGCCCCAAAAGAGAACACTCTTAAAGAAATTCTAAATAATTTCTAAATTTATTAAAGTAATAGCAAAGAACTAGAGTATATAATGGAAGATGAAATGAAAACAATTAGAAAATTAGAAACTAATCAAATATGCCTACAAGTAAAGCACATAGCAGAGATAATTAAAATTCATTAAGGAAATTAATAGGCAGATTTCACAGTTTTGAAGAAAGAATTGTGTGTTGGAAGGTACACAGAAAATTACCAAAAAAAGTTACAAAGTTATAAGAACAAGACATTTATAAAAAGAAAGTTAACAGAAATGGAGTTTAGAATAAGGCACAATCTGTATGTTGATAGAATATCCAGATTGAAATTGAATGAAGTAGAGATAATAAAGGAAAAAGAAAACAATCAATGATTTTCTGAAATTGTTTAAAGAAAAGCATGAATCCTTTACAGACAATAATTGCACATAGTTTTGAGTACTTGATATTGCAAATCATCATAAAAATTAAAATGAAGAGAACATTTTAAAGGATACCAGAAAAAAACTGTTTACCTACAATAAAAATAAATTTGGCTGACATTTGAATTACTATCAACTAGAAGTTAATGAAATATGATCTTCAGAATACTGAGATAAATATTATAAAATTCTTTTTTTTTAAAGATATTTATTTATTGAGAGAGAGAGAATGACAGAGAGAGAGCACGAGAGGGTGGAGGGTCAGAGGGAGAAGCAGACTCCCTGCTGAGCAGGGAGCCTGATGCGGGACTCGATCCTGGGACTCCAGGATCATGACCTGAGCCGAAGGCAGTCGCCTAACCAACTGAGCCACCCAGGCGCCCAATATTATAAAATTCTATACCCAGTTAAATATCATTCAATACTATGTGAATTGAAAACAAGATAAAGTCTGAGTTTTCCACTGAGAGAACTATACTGAAATAAATGCCAAAGCTGTAGTTCAGTAAGAAATTAATTGAATTTTTAAGAAAAAACTTAGATGCAAGGAGAAATCCAGTTCACATACATAGGCAAACATATTAACAAATCAAAATAAGTATAGATGGTTAAATGATAAGAAGATATTAATTTTGGCAGGGTATTAAGAACAAGTCATGCTAAAATAATAGGAAACAATGAAAACGGGAAGAGAAACATGTTAATTTTAGACTTTGTTTCAAGTTTACAACTTAACAATTAAATATAATTGCTAAAAACATTAAAAATAGTAAATTCAGGGGTGCCTGGGTGGCTCAGTCATTAAGTGTCTGCCTTCAGCTCAGGTCATGATCCCAGGATCCTGGGATCGAGCCCCACATCGGGCTCCCTGCTCCATGGAAAGCCTGCTTCTTCATCTCCCACTCCCCCTGCTTGTGTTCCCTCTCTCACTGTGTCTCTCTCTGTCAAATAAATAAATAAAATCTTAAAAAAAATAGTAAATTCATTTATTGCAAATGAGTGGGGAGGAGATGAATAAATTAAAATCTGTAAATCCAATAAATTATTGGAAAATGGGGAATCAGAAAATAAGCAATGATAAAATATATGTAGAAATAAATCTAAGTGTAAATATAAGCATATTAATTTTCTAGTGATAAATTATCAACAGAATTAGAAACAAAATAATAGGATTTGGTTTTTTTTGCAAGAGATGCAGCTAAAAGATAACACAGAAAAAGTTGAAAGCAGAGCTGGGAAGAGATATGCCAGAATTTTACTAACCAAAGGAACACTTGTGTAGCAATACTAATATAAGGCAAAATGCACTTAAAAAAAAAAAAAAAGATTACCCAGAATG
This sequence comes from Mirounga angustirostris, assembly GCF_029215605.1. Taxonomy (NCBI): domain Eukaryota; kingdom Metazoa; phylum Chordata; class Mammalia; order Carnivora; family Phocidae; genus Mirounga; species Mirounga angustirostris. Next base: position 135,392,591 of record NW_026991709.1, on the reverse strand, counting down.
AAGAGAGTTATTTCATTCTGGAAAAAAGGAGTAATTCAGCACGTCTTCATGTAATCCCAAACAGATGTGCTCTTAACAGCATAGCCTAAAAATATTTAAAGCAAAAATTGACAGAAGAAAAATGAACTCCAGTTTTATCTATAATGTTATGTCTTAATAATACCGATAATATTTATAACAAAATGTTAATGTCTATTAAATGTGAATGGCAGGTGCACTGATACCTTTCATGTTACTCTTTGTACTTTATAATGTTTGAAATATTTTCTAATAGCATTTAAAATGTAGCTTTTGCACCTTACAAATTGGGTAACTATTGTTCTAATTAAGTCCTTTCAACTAAGCCAGAGTTTTGTAGCTTTCTGTGTGTGTGTACATATAAATACATATATACGTATAAATTCTTGAATTCAATGAACATTTATGAAATGCCTTCAGTTTTCCAGCCATGAAGGCAAACTAGGAGCTTGGGATGTAAAGATTAATGTCAGGGGAGTGGGCTAGGTTGTGCTGCAGAAAACCCCAAGACTTTAGTGGTTTAACGCAAAGTACCATTTTAACTTATTAAAATCCATTGCAGGGCACCTGGGTGGCTCAGTCAGTTAAGCGTCTGCCTTCAGCTCAGGTCAGATCCCAGGGTCCTGGGATCGAGTCCCACATCGGGCTCCCTGCTCCCCAGGGAGTCTGCTTCTCCCTCTGTCTGCCGTTCCCCCTGCCTGTGCTCTCTGTCAAATAAATAAAATCTTTAAAAAAAATAAAAATAAGTAAAATCCATTGCAAGTTCAGGTGACTCTCCAGATCTACTCCCCTCAGCCTGATTTGGGCAGATAAAGCCTCTTAATTGTTGGAAGATAAACTTTTGGTCTATATGGAAGGAAAAATGAGAAGATGAAGAATCACGTGCCAGTTCTTAAATGGTCTCACTTTCCCTTCTCTTTCATTGACTAAAGAAATTCAGATGGCCATGCCTAACCTCATATAGGCAGTGAAATGACAGTAAAGAAAAAAGAATTATAAATTTTTCTTTAGCATTGCGTGGAAGAGCACAATTTTCCTGCCATCTTGGAACTAGCAAGAGTCTAGATCAATATTTTTTTAGCCTAGCACAATTGACATTTTGGACTGGGCAATTCTTTGCTATGGAGGGCAGTTCTATGCACTGTAGAATGGTTAGAGTCATCCCTGACCTCTACCCACTAAATGCTGGTGGCATCTCCCAGTTGTGACAACCCCAAATATCTCCAAGCATTGCCACGTCCCCTAGGGGAAAAATTACTCCTGGTTGAGAAACACTGGTCTAAAAGAAATAAAACAACTATCTTACAGACTATGTCTTTGAGATTCCATAACAGAAAGTAGCAAATGCTAAAAATATAAATAAGTTTATCTTAAAATTTATGTTGATTCACCCATGACTTTCATAAAGTCCCTTTTAACAATATGAGAAACTCTCCCTTTTTGATTTGCTCCCAAAGGTTGACAATCATATGCTTCTACAATGTCCACTGTCCCCTGTGCCAATGGAAAATGATGTCTTTTTGACAGGAATGTGGGCACATTATTCAAGTGTCATCCAGAAAATGGAGCCTTGGAATGTTTCTCTAGAACCCTGGCATGGTGGTTCAAACATCAAAAGCATAAGAGTGCATTTAAGCCTGTCATGATAGGGAAGCCAGGAGGTGGAGATCAATTACCAGAGATAATGCTGAAAGAACATACTGGGGCAACAAAAATAAGAGGAAGACCAAGAACCAGGAGCCACATGGTTCCTCTAATAAAGCACTTACTGCTGGAAATAAGCAAGAAGTGTGATGTTTGTGTTCATTCATAGATGAGTATTCAGAGCTCAAATTTCCAGGCAGAGAGATGTAAGTACAGGGGTACCTGACTGGATCAATGGACAGGAATGGAACTGTGAGTCACCAGGTACAAAGTTAATAAACCAAAGGATTGGAAATGAATTCCAGTGGGCAGCCAGGCTGCCAAAGAGGGTGGAGACAAAGTTCCTCAGCATTATTGCTAGGGAAAGAGAAAGGAGATACTCAGTTCAAAAGTTGTGATAAGCCCAGGTGCCGGGCCTGGGTGGCTCATTTGTTTAAGCATTGGACTCTTGATTTCTGCTCAGGTCATTATCTCAGGGTCCTGGGATTGAGACCTGCCTTGGGTTCCCCACTTACTGGAGAGTCTGCTTGAGGATTTCTCTCCTTCTCCCTCTGCCCCTCCCCCTATTCATGCATGCTCTCTCTCTAAAATAAATAAATAAAAATCTTTAAAAAAATAAAGTTATAATAAGCCTAGATATTTTCTTTCAAGTTGCCTTAGCGGTTAATGACATGAAAGGATTCATATCCTTTTATGATGTATTATGGAGCATAGGGAAATAAAAGTTACAAGATAACGAATGTGTTTGCAATCCATTAGCTTTTATCAATGTTTATATGCTGATTATAATATAATAAATTGATAAAGTGGTGCTATAAAATGGATCCACGGACATCTTGTTTAATGCTTGACACTAAACCTATTTGCTTTAAAATGAATCCTGTAATTGGCAAAGAAGTAATTCTTTAGTATCTTACTCTATAATTTATTTGCTTAGGTAAATAGCAGATAGACCCATCTTGTGGCCACAGCTATATTTAAATTTTTAAAAAAGGAATGATACATGCTCATTATAAACAAGTCAAACAATAAAGACATATATAAAGAATGGGAATTCTCTTATTCTGCCTCCAAACCTCTCCTCAAACCTTTGTAAGAGCTACTTTAAACAGTTTTCAGATTAATCTGTAGCCTTTACTTTTAGTAAACTTTTAGTTTTGTTTTTTTTTAATTGTGAACTCTGTAAAAAAAAAAATTGTGAACTCTGTTCCCAAAGGATTATTTTTGTCAACCATTTATTAATGTCTAATTTTATTACATTATACATTTCTGTTTTGTGAATATTTATATAGAAGTGCCATTATTAAGAAATATATTAACTACTATTCTCAGAAATTTTATTTGCTCATTATTTTTTGTATGTCATGTCTTCATTTTCCTGTCAATCCATTTTTCAGTTTGCACACACAAAGCATCATATTTTTTAAAGTTCCATGGGTAATAAGTCTTCTGAGTATTTGTATACATAAAAAGTTCTCTGTTTTGAATATTCTGGAGGGTGGGTGTATATTTCAAGTTCAAAACTTTCTTAGCAGGTTTTATATAGTGCTACATTTTGCATTTTTGTTTTGTTAGCATTCCTTATTTCTTGATATAAATGAGTTTGGTTCATATTTCTTCATAGATACCATCTTTCTTCTTCCTGGCAGTTTTTAGGATTGTTGTTTTTATCTTTGGAGATTTCACCATCTAGGATTGTGGGGCTTGAGGATGTATTAATGCTTCTGTATTCTGTGTTCTGGAAGAATCTCTTTCCTTGCTTTTATACTGATTTAATCTTTTGCCTTTAGACAATTCTCTACTTCTGTTGACTTTGCTTTTCTTTTTGTTTTCTTTCTTTTTCCCCCACCTTTAAAAATGCTAGCAGTTATGCTTTTAATTTCAAAGAACCCTGATTCTTTTTGGTTTTGTTTTTAAAATAACAGGGCTTTCTATTTTTAGTTATATGATAGTATCTTGAAACTCTTTGAAGATACAAATTACATGTTTTTTTTCCCAATGATTTCTTCTCTTTCCTGATTCAGCTCTGCTTCTTGGGTTTACTCCTTGCTTTTACAGACTTAACTGCCAATGATTTTCCTCAAATATTTTGTGATTTGGACAGTATGTTTATATTTATATATAGTACCTATATATACATATATATGCTCACATATACATTTATATGTAAATGAGGGTCTTGATTGACCAAAGCTATTAATAGAGGGTCTTAACTCAGTACTCTTGAAGATCAGTATGACTCATTAGATGATGCTGCTGGAAACCTGCAGTCCAGTTGGTTTGTTTTCCTGTGGAAACACACAGTCCCTGAGGCACCACCCAGGTTCATCCTCCAACCTTCTCACTCACTTTGTGTCTCCTCAGGGATTGCCTTTGGCAAGGTGTACTTAAAGCCTTAGTCTGGCTCAACCTCCAAAGCTACCCAGCTACTTAACTAAGTTTTCTACCTGTTACTCCATGGACTGATTTTGCTTCCATCACTGCTACCTGAGGTATTGGAGTTATCTCAAAGCTCTACTTAGAAAATACATTTTTTTCCAGTTATCTTCGGGAGGCAATAACCCAAATATCAAACACATTAAAGTATTCCTACATCAACAACAAATGACAATATTTTGAAGGGCACCTGTGTGGTGCAGTCAGTTGAGCATCCCCTTCTTGGTTTTGGCTCGGGTCATGATCTCATGGGTCCTGGGATCTAGCCTGGCATAGGGCTCTGCACTCAGCTGGGTGTCTGCTTGAAGATTTTCTCCCTCTCCCCCCAATTGTGATATATCTCTTTCTCTCTCAAATAAATAAATCTTTTAAAAAGAAAATTTTATAAGACAAAAAGTAATTTAAAAAATTTTGGTCTAAAGTAACTAACAATACTGTTGGCTCTAGTTTCTCAGTAATCATCATCATACTTGGGGATTCTTGCAAAGTGAGAATATCTAACTTCATTAACAACTGTAATAAAATGTTTATATATGCTATGTCTAAAAGGTAAGACAATTAGAATTTTAAGGTCTGTGGACATTTAAGCAAGTGTGTTTTTCATTTGAGGTTTTTACTTTTTGTATTTTGAAGCCAATATATTTTTTTTCAATATTTAAACAGTTTTATAGATGATCTTAGGAAGTCACCCTCTTTTTAACCTGTGTGGTTTGTTATTTGTTAGCTTTTTCAGGTTTTACCTTCTGTTTGAGCTCATCTACTTTAAATCTCCTATATATTCCTCAGATTTTGTTCTATTAATCTACTTTACAGTACTAATTCCACTTTACAGTAGTGCCTACTGTAATTCTACTCTACAGTACCTTCTACTTTACAGTACTAATATGGATTCATTTTCAATTTTACATTTCTTCTATCATTCTAATGGGATTTGGGGAAGTATAAAAGTGAAACACTGCTGTTGAGTCAGCTACCTTTGACCAGAGCCTACAATCACTCTTGATTGAGAAACTCTCACTTTGACCATATACATTTTTAATAAATATGATCTATTGCCATTACTTAAATTTAGATGGAAGCCAATTCCCAGTTCCTAACAATTCTGTGTTTAGCAGCTCATGGAAAATGTTCTTAGCCCTGTACTGTAACACAGTGGGGTCGTCACACTTGGAGGACTCTGAATATATCTAAAGACCAGAATAAGTCATTGTCCTTTCTTTCAAGTGAGAGGGCAAGAGAAGCCAGCTCAGGAATATATACCAAGCTGCTGTCACAACAATATTCTTACCTTATACTAAATATTTTGAATATTTGTTTGGATATGATCTGATCTCCTACTAGTTAGACTACAACTTAGGGCTCATAATTTGTTCATCTTTATAATTCCCCATTTGGGGCACTTTCTAGAGCACATGTGTTTTTCTGGAGGAGAGGGAGAGGAAGAGAGAATATTGGAACAAGGGGAAGAGGGAGTGGGTTAGAGAGAGAGAGAGAGGATGAGGAAAATTTTATGAGCAGTGTTTTACAACAGCTAATGCAAATAAAGTACTTTAGTTTTTAGTATTAAAACACATTGGTGGAATATATTTAGTATGTTATCCCTTTAGGATTGACCAAACATTTGATGATTGTTAATGGAACCAATATTTTGGTAAAGTTCAGAAAGTGCTATGCATTTCAAGCTTGCAGATGTGAAGACTTTAGGACAATAATTCTTAAAATGTCAAGGAGGAGGTATGTCATGTACCCTTTCAAAATCTAGTATTGAAAACAAGGCACTTCTCCCCAGAAGACTGAAAAACAAATTTTGCTAATGATTCTAGAAGAGTCCTGGACTCTCTGGAGTCCTTGTAGAAAGTGAATATAACTCCATGCTTGATATTATGCACATGTACTGATTATTTTATGTGTATATTGAGCCACAATATTTGGAAGAAATGAAAGAAGAAAGGAAGGGAGAGAGGGAGGAAGAAGAAAGCTGCTACCTACTCAGGTCTTTTTTTTTTTTATTCTTATGTTAATCCCCATACATTACATCATTAGTTTTAGATGTAGTGTTCCATGATTCATTGTTTGTGCATAACACCCAGTGCTCCATGCATACTCAGGTCTTTTTTAAATGATGTTTAATTTGTGCTGCTAAATACAAGGTGTATTGTAGCAGCATAATTATTGTCTTTAGACTTAGAGTTTTGGCTCAACAACTTTACCAAAAGTGTGGTCTTAGATAAATTACCATGTTACTATGTGTTCAGTAATTCTCTTCTTAAAAATGGGATAATAATAATTTCCTACCTTCTTCAAGGGATTGTTGTAAATATTAAATGATTGTTCTATTAATTACAGATTATATTATTAAATCATTAGATATTTACAACCATACTTATTAATACAACCCATTTCCTAACTTACTATTACTTGGATTCCAAAATGTTCCTCTGATCATCCATAACATTATTTTATGCATCAAAATTTAAAAGTTCCTAAGGAATATCAAACTTTATTGTTATCTCTTTTCTATGTTTCCATTAAATCCCAAGATGGTAAGAGTTGTTCCCTTCTTGTTGTAAGCTGCATCTACTAAGCTTATCAATGTGAAGAATGAAGGGGGGGAAATCGGAGGGGGAGACAAACCATGAGAGACTATGGACTCTGAAAAACAAACTGAGGGTTCTAGAGGGGAGGGAGTTGGGAGGATGGGTTAGCCTGGTGATGGGTATTAAAGAGGGCATGTTCTGCATGGAGCACTGGGTGTTATATGCAAACATGAATCATGGAACACTACATCAAAAACTAATGATGTAATGTATGGTGATTAACATAACATAATAAAAAAAAAAAAGAAAGAAGGAAATGAAGTCAGATAGACAGTAACCCAGTACTGAGTTCATTCTTGGGCAGTTTGCCTCTACTTTAGTGATAGATGTATTTGGAAGCAGATGATAATGCTCTAATAAAATCTAGACATAACTTTTTCCCTAAGAATAAGTATACAATTTTTCAATATTTTTAGGTGCTTTAAAATAAACACCTAGCCAGTGGTGCCTGGGTGGCTCAGTTGGTTGAGCCTCTGGCTCTTGGTTTTGGCTCAGGTCATGATCTCAGGGTTGTAAGATCAAGCCCTGTGTCTGGCTATGCACTCCACCTTGAGTCAGCTTGGGATTTTCTCTCTTCCTCTCCCTCTGCCCCTCCCCCTGCTGCCTCTCTCTCTCAAATAAAATAAATACATAAAATCTTTTAAAAAGTTACCATCTAGCCATAGTTTGTATTTATTTCCATAAAAAGCTTTCTTATTGGGGATTTTTACTTACATATACTTATTTTAGAAACCATAAACACAGTGGAATTTACTCATAATTTATTAAAGTTATGTGCAAAAATACATCAAGCTCTAAGTAATTATTTATTATGCTTCAGGGAACAATTTAAGGATGATTCATTAACAAAACTAAATATTCACATATCATGTTTTCAATGAGTTGTATTAATAATGAAACATTTTCAATTATGATCTGTTGAAATATTCTTTCCAGGATTCTACCATGTATATTTAGCTCTGAATAAATGATATTTTCACTGGGGATTGGGGAGTGGGCAGGAGAAAGGCTGAAAAGAAAAAAAAATCAGACAAGATTTATTGAAATAGATCTCCTTGTATCATTTTCCCAGTTCAAAATATAAAAAACCCAAACAGCACCTATCAAAATAATTACTCACACAATAGAGCAGATATTGTTAAATTCTTATAAAGAGATAGTGATACACCTGGAAAGAAATCCAGCTGGTTATCTTCTGCCTATGGGGTTAAATTTGACCCTGAAATGTTTTTGCAGTATTGGATCCATGGATGCCTTGTGTGCAAGAGTCAGAGTCTTAGATTCTGGATTTCTAGGCTTGAAATGTGGTTATCCAAGTACATCGTACTGGACTCCCAGTCTGCACACTGGACAGGATGCAGGTTTGACCCTACACAAAGCAAACTCAATGGAGGTCTCTTTTGTTTGCCCCTTCAATAAATTCAAGGGCTGGCTTAGAGGTGAATTGGTATTGGGAGTAAATAATTGTTTTTAGAGATAGTGTTTCTTCCTTTACCAAGGCAGAAAGGATGCTGTTGATGAATTACGTGTGTAGAACTCTTGTGAATTTGCTCTGCCCCAAAGTTAATTTCCTAAATATTTTGAGTCTTGTGACATAGACTAATAAGGTATTTATGGCAACAACTGCTAAAATGGCTCCTGATCTTTCCACCTTTTATTATTCTGCCTTCCATGTTCACCTGCTTTTTCACACAAGCTGCTTTTTAAAATAAATAACATATTTTCTTCATATTTTATTAATTATAATCTTCTAGTCTTAAAATATCTCTTAGGCTTTTTTGTTTGTATGTTTTGTTGTTGTTGTATTTTCCCTGCAATAAGTTACTAAGGGCAAATATAGTCAGGTGGATGATTAACCTAATTGTAGGACTTTGATAACCCTTTAGAAGGGACTATGATAATTTGTTTTCTTCCTTTTCCTTTATGCCCTTTTATCCTCCAGTCTACTTGTTCTATTCCTATTATTATTTCTACTTCTATCCTGTTCCTTTTTCATTTCTTTTTTAATTTTGTTTTTTTGTAATACTTTGGTAATGCATTATTTATAAAACTATAGATTCCATATAATAAAAATCTGTATACTCATAACCAAACTTAAGAAATAAAACAGAGCAATGCAGTTGATGGCCCCTGAATACCACTTTAAAATTTGCCTGTCTCTTCTTTAACCAGAATTGACTACTATCCACATTTTGGAATTTAAGAATTCTGTATTTTAGAGGCACCTGGCTGGCTTAGTTAATGGAACGTGTGACTCGATCTTGGGGTTGTTAGAGCCCCCCGTTGGGTATAGAGAGTACTTGAAAATTAAATCTTTTTTAAGTTCCATATTTTAATATTAAATGTGCATATTTTAAACATAAAAATTTTGTATATTTCACATAACCTTCTGCAACTTAACTTCTCACTGAATTTATTTTTTCAAGATTAATTGATATTGTATAATGGTCTGTAGTATGGATATACCACAATTTATTTATTCTCTTGTTGGCGGATATGGATATTACTTACAATTTTTCCATATTCCAAATATTATTTGAATCAACATTTTTACATACATTTTAGTGGACTGCTCATGAGAGGATAGGATTATTGGGGATTGCTCATTTTAAGGTATATTGTGGTTTAAATGAACTAGATAAATTGTTCTCCAAAGTAGTTTGACCAAGTTGCCCTTCTGTTGTCAGTACATGAGAATTCCATTCCTCCACATCTTTCCTAATACTAGGATTTGTACAACTTTGTAATATTTTTATTTCTTTCTGTTATCTGTTTTTTTTTTAATTTCCTTTTTTCCAACTTCTTTTGCTTTATTATATGATTTTAATTCTGTCTTCCTGTTAGGCACGGGACTCAATTTTCAGACTTTTTTATTTTTTAATATTAGTTTAAATGTACAATTTTATTATAACACTGATTTAGCTAATTACTACTTGCCTTGTTTCATAGTATTTTTTATTAAAAGATCTTATTTATTTATTTGACAGAGAGAGACACAGTGAGAGAGGGAACACAAGCAGGGGGAGTGGGAGAGAGAGAAGCAGCCTTCCCGGGGAGCAGGGAGCCTGATGCAGGGCTCGATTCCAGGACCCTGGGATCATGATCTGAGCAGAAGGCAGACACTTAACGACTGAGCCAACCAGGCGCCCCTTCATAGTAGTTTTGTAATTGGTTTTTAGCACTTCCCGATTTTAATTTTTGTTACTCAAAAGTGTGTGTAAAAATTTCCACACAGCTTTTCCTTGTATTTTCTTTTTTTTTTTTTTTTAAGATTTTATTTATTTATCTGAGAGAGAGAGAATGAGAGAGAGAGTACATGAGAGGGGGGAGGGTCAGAGTGAGAAGCAGGCTCCCTGCCGAGCAGGGAGCCCGATGTGAGACTCGATCCAAGGACTCCAGGATCATGACCTGAGCTGAAGGCAGTCGCTTAACCACCTGAGCCACCCAGGTGCCCTTCTTTTTACTTTTCAATTTGATTGCATTGTAGGTAGAAAAACCAAGCCTGTGATTAAGTGAAAGTGATTAAGGTTGTTGAGATTTGTCTGATATTCTAGAAAGTACTTTCCTCAAAACACAGACCAATAAAAGTGTTTCCTTGCCAACTCCCTCTGTTTCCAATGACTATTTTTCTAGTCTACCTTATTTTGAAAGTATAGCAGGTTGAAGGTCTAAATTTTATGAGGAGTCTCAGTTTCCAGGCTCATCTAATAAATGTTTTTTAAAGATAAATAGGCCAACTAGATAACCATTAAAAAAATAAAATTGGACCTTACTTCTCACTGAACACCAGAATAAAGTCCAAATGCATGAATAATCCAAATGTAGAGAGAGAAACTATACAAGAACTAGAAGAAGATTAAAGGACTGTATTTAAACTTTTTTTTTAAGATTTTATTTATCTATTTGACACAGAGAGACACAGCGAGAGAGGGAACACAAGCAGGGGGAGTGGGAGAGGGAGAAGCAGGCCTCCCGCCAAGCAGGGAGCCCAATGTGGGGCTCGGTCCCAGGACCCCGGGATCATGACCTGAGCCGAATGCAGATGCTTAATGATTGAGCCACCCAGGTGCCCCTAAAGGACTGTATTTAAAAGATTATAAAGTTCATTTATAGAGATGTGAGAAAACCTAAATAAAACTCAAAATTCATGTATAATAAAGAAAAATTGACAAATTTGACCATATAAAAATTATAAAGAGACTCCATAAACAAAAAATAAATTATAAACTAGGAGAAAATATTATTTATTATGTATATTTTATATATATGTATATATAAGGTAGATATATCACATTGTAGTTTATATATATTACATATATATAATATATAAAATTATTGAAAACCCAATACAAAAATGAAGAAAATACATGGACAGTTCAAATTAAACATATCTAAATGGCCCTTATGCAAATGATGGTTATTAACTTTTACCCATAAATTTAAAAATGTAAACTAATGTTTACATTTACAAAATGTGATCTATTATTTCTCATTTATTGTCAGGAATTCAAAAGCCAGGAAGTACACTCTATTGATGTAACTGTGAAGAAATATTCTCATACATTTCTGATAGGTATACACAACCCCTCTGGGGAAGCATTTGTAATATTTATGAAAAGTATAGATGCATTTCCCATTGAGCTTGCAGTGAATACTATTTATAGCTATATACACTGAGGATAAACCTCCATACATACCAAACAACTTATACACAGATGATTCATGCAATGTTGTTTGTAATAGCAAAATTTTGGAAACAACCTAAATAAATACTCATTAAAACCTAATTTGACTAAACTATGGTAGACCTACACAAAAGACTATTAGTCAGATGTTAAAAAGAATGAAGATGGTCTCTAGGAACTTCTATGGAATGACTTCCAGAATATATATTGTTGAGTAAAAAAAAATCAGGATGTGGTAGAGTATTTCTTATTTTGCATAAAGAAACATGGAAAGATGAACAGAAAACTGAGGATAATGTTTATTAATAGGAGTGGGTGAAGCCAGCATAGAAGTGTGTGGATGACATTGAAAACTTCCCTGCACATACCTTTTCAAATAGTTTTTCTTAAACTACATAAACAATTTACCTTTTCAAAAACATTAATAAAGTGAGGATTAAAAAAACAAAAACAAAAACAAAATTGAGTCTAACTCTTTGTCAAGCTGACTCCATGAGCAACTTCACACTTCACAAGACCCATGGTTTGACGTCTTCTTGGCAGAGCTATGAAAATCCAGGCCCCTGTCTCTACCATCTCTATGCGAGCTTCACATGGTTTCTACTTGGCACACTTTCTTCCTCTTTGGTTTTGGTATTATTACCTTACAAGCTCATTCTTTTTTTTTTATTTCAAAAAATTTTTTTATATTCATTTTTTTGTTTTTATAAAAGTTTTTCACAAATCTAATTTGCTGTACTACAAAAATAAAAGGTGTTCTTTCTTGATGCCTCTTCTATTCCCATTTATTTCCCTTTCTTCCCACTTTTCTCTCCATTCTACAGTTGTCTTTTTAATCTTATTGCTATTTTGTTTCTCATTTTCTACCTGTGATCCAGCTTCCTGTATTTTCCTAATCATATAAATTTGAAATATTGTGTTGCAAACATTTCTAACTTCATAAGCATTTCATTAAGAAAACACATAAAGAAATACAACCCAGATTATCTTGTGACTAAAAACCCCCAAACCATTTGCAATTGACTTTTTCATAATGGATATCAAAAGGATGGTATTTTGTCTTCTACAGATGCACCAATTAATTTTCTTTACCTCCTCTTCTGAAAAGTTAAGCCTGATGTAAATTTATCTACATGTTTTCATTTTGCCTCTTCCTAAAAAAAAAAAAAAAGACAGAAAGAAAGAAAAGAAAAGTGCATCTGATGAGTAAAGAATGATCCAAACCCAAATCATCATGTGGAATTAGAGACAGAAGGTGTCTCTTAGGCTGTATTAAATACATAAAAGTGCTATTCTTTCCCTTACATTTATAGTCAAAGCTCAAAAAGGCACAATCAGGAATGGAAAAAAAGCTTTTAAAACTTTAAAGCCTGTGAATAGTCAGTCATTAGATAGAGATAAATCTCAATATAATGGCCTTTGATATATTTCTGTTTCTGCTTTTAACTACTCTAACACTCATTCCCATTCCTATAAGTGCCTTTTGGAACAAAGGAATGGGCATTTTCAATAAAAAAGTGGCATTTTGAAATTTCACACTTAGTGTTCTAAAAATTGTCTAATGGGTTCTTCCTTCATTATTTTTTATTTTTTTTATTATGTTATATTAGTCGCTATACATTACATCATTAGTTTTTGATGTAGTGTTCCATGATTCATTGTTTGCATATAACACCCAGTGCTCCATGCACAACATGCCCTCTTTAATACCCATCACCAGGCTAACCCATCCCCCCACCCTCTCCCCTCTAGAACCCTCAAATTGTTTCTCAGAGTCCATAGTCTCTCATGGTTCATCTCCCCCTCTGATTTCCCCGCCTTCATTCTTCCCTTCCTGCTATCTTCTTCTTCTTCTTCTTTTTTTTTAAACATGTATTATTTGTTTCAGAGGTACAGATCTGTGATCCAACAGTCTTACACAATTCACAGCGCTCACCATAGCACATACCTTCCCCAATGTCTATCACCCAGCCACCCCATCCCTCCCACCCCCTACCACTCCAGCAACCCTCAGTTTGTTCCCTGAGATTAAGAATTCCTCATATTAGTGAGGTCATATGATACATGTCTTTCTCTGATTGACTTATTTTGCCTCCTTCATTATTTAAATTTTCAGAGGGATACTCATAAAAGACCATTCCCTAAGTGGGTGTGGGGGGGTGAGAATGTTTAATATTGAATTGCAATTGCTTAAACTCACATTATATGACAATAATCTATCGTTTTCAAAGCTTAAGCAATTAGTTTAATGAGTGGGCACTCACTGACACACATTATTTCTCAAGGATTTTTTTTATTTATTTTAAAGATTTTATTTTTATTTATTTGACAGAGAGAGACAGGGCAAGAGCAGGAACACAAGCTGGGGGAGTGGGAGAGGGAGAAGCAGGCTTCCTACCAAGCAGGGAGCCTGATGTGGGGCTCCATCCCAGGACTGTTGGATTATGACCTGAGCCAAAGTCAGACACTTAAGGACTGAACCACCCAGGCACCCCTCAATGACATTTTTAAATTTTATTAACATAGCTTTGCACTTCTGTCAGTTTGTTCACAATTTATCTTAGGTAAATTTTTTAAAAAGTCACTTCTCATTCAAAAATGTATCTTTTATCTTGGAAGGTATAATTTTATTTGCCAAGGATAAAAAAAACTTAAAAATTTAAATGTCATCTTAGCCTTAGTTATAAGTGTGTCTATTGTATATAAGAGTAAAGAGGATTGGGGATTATTCACCATGACCAAGTGGGATTTATTCCTGGGCTGCAAGGTTGGTTCAACATCCGCAAATCAATCAGTGTGATACAATACGTTAGTAAAAGAAAGAACAAGAACCATATGATCCTCTCAATAGATGCAGAAAAAGCATTTGACAAAGTACAGCATCCTTTCTTGATCAAAACCCTTCAGAGTATAGGGATAGAGGGTACATACCTCAAGATCATAAAAGCCATCTATGAAAAACCCACAGCAAATATCATTCTCAATGGGGAAAAACTGAGAGCTTTCCCCCTAAGGTCAGGAACATGGCAGGGATGTCCACTATCACCACTGCTATTCAACATAGTATTAGAAGTCCTAGCCACAGCAACCAGACAACAAAAAGAAATAAAAGGCATCCAAATTGGCAAAGAAGAAGTCAAACTCTCACTCTTTGCAGATGATATGATACTTTATGTGGAAAACCCAAAAGACTCCACCCCAAAACTGTTAAAACTCATACAGGAATTCTGTAAAGTGGCAGGATATAAAATCAATGCACAGAAATCAGTGGCATTCTTATACACCAACAAGAAGACAGAAGAAAGAGAAATTAAGGAGTCAATCCCATTTAGAATTGCACCCAAAACCATAAGATACCTAGGATTAAATCTAACCAAAGAGGCAAAGGATCTGTACTCAGAAAACTGTAAAATACTCATGAAAGAAATTGAGGAAGACACAAAGAAATGGAAACGCGTTCCATGCTCGTGGATTGGAAGAACAAATATTGGGAAGATGTCAATGCTACTTAGAGCAATCTACACATTCAATGCAATCCCCATCCAAATACCATCCACTTTTTTCAAAGAAATGGAACAAATAATCCTAAAATTTGTATGGAACCAGAAAAGACCCCGAACAGCCAGAGGAATGTTGAAAAAGAAAAACAAAGCTGGCGGCATCACAATTCCGGACTTCAAGCTCTATTACAAAGCTGTCATCATCAAGACAGTATTGTACTGGCACAAAAACAGACACATAGATCAATGGAACAGAATAGAGAACCCAGAAATGGACCCTCAACTCTATGGTCAACTAATCTTTGACAAAGCAGAAAAGAATGTCCAATGGAAAAAAGACAATCTCTTCAGCAAATGGTGTTGGGAAAACTGGACAGCCACATGCAGAAGAAGGAAACTGGACCGTTTCCTTACACCACACACAAAAATAGACTCCAAATGGTTGAAAGACCTCAGTGTGAGACAGAAGTCCATCAAAATCCTAAAGGAGAACACAGGTAGCAACCTCTTCAACCTCAGCCACAGCAACTTCTTCCTAGAAACATCGCCAAAGGCCAGGGAAGCAAGGGCAAAAATGAACTATTGGGACTTCATCAAGATAAAAAGCTTTTGCACAGCAAAAGAAACAGTCCACAAAACCAAAAGACAACCAACAGAATGGGAGAAGATATTTGCAAATGACATATCAGATAAAGGGCTAGTATCCAAAATCTATAAAGAACTTATCAAACTCAACACCCAAAGAACAATAATCCAATCAAGAAATGGCCAGACGACATGAACAGACATTTTTCCAAAGAAGACATGCAAATGGCCAACAGACACATGAAAAAGTGTTCAACATCGCTTGGCATCAGGGAAATCCAAATCAAAACCTCAATGAGATACCACCTCACACCAGTCAGAATGGCTAAAATTAACAAGTCAGGAAACAACAGATGTTGGCACGGATGCGGAGTAAGGGGAACCCTCCTACACTGTTGGTGGGAATGCAAGCTGGTGCAGCCACTCTTGAAAACAGTATGGAGATTCCTCAAAAAGTTGAAAATAGAGCTACTGCACAACCCAGCAATTGCACTATGGGTATTTATCCCAAAGATACAAGTGTAGTGATCTGAAGGGGTACGTGCACCCCAATGTTTATAGCAGCAATGTCCACAATAGCCAAACTGTGGAAAGAGCCAAGATGTCCATCAACAGATGAATGGATAAAGAAGATGTGTTATACATATACAATGGAATATTATGCAGCCATCAAAAAAACCGAAATCTTGCCATTTGCAACGACATGGATGGAACTAGAGGGTCTTATGCTAAGTGAATTAAGTCAATCAGGGAAAGACATGTATCATATGATCTCACTGATATGAGGAATTCCTAATCTCAGGAAACAAACTGAGGGTTGCTGGAGTGGTGGGGCGTGGGAGGGATGGGGTGGCTGGGTGATAGACATTGGGGAGGGTATGTGCTATGGTGAGTGCTGTGAATACTGTAAGACTGTTGGATCACAGACCTGTACCTCTGAAACTTATGATACATTACATGTTAAAAAAAAGAAGATAGTAGGAAGGGAAAAATGAAGGGGGGGAAATTGGAGGGGGAGACGAACCGTGAGAGACTATGGACTCTGAGAAACAAACTGAGGGTTCTGGAGGGGAGGGGAATGGAGGGATGGGTTAGCCTGGTGATCAGTATTAAAGAGGGCACATATTGAATGGAGCACTGGGTGTTATATGCAAACAATGAATCATGGAACACTACATCAAAAACTAATGATGTAATGTATGGTGATTAACATAACAATAAAATTTTAAAAATGCAAAAAAAAAAGTAAGGAGGATTGGCAGATTCATTCATATTTCTGTTTGAAAAAAAATGAATTCTGCCTGTTTCAATAATTAACCATGGCCTTAACTTTGGCATCGCTGTGCATGAATAGCAATAGGGTCTGCTGCCAAACCACAAATCTAAATTTCAATTTCCTGAGAGATTAAGACAATGTTATTTAAAGTTCACGTCTTAATAAAACCATCAGAGGAATAGCATTTCTTTTAAATTGTGATTATTGTTAATCCAAAGATTTTATTTAAATGTAACTATTCCTGCAAAAGATATAGTCTAAAAAGGAGTGGTTGGGTAGAGAGAGAAATGTGTGACTCTGGCAGGCAATAGAAAAAAAGAAAAAGAAAAGAATATGATGTTCTTGGCAACATGTTGTAAAATTTAAAACAACAAAATATTACTAACATCTTTGGACTTCTTATAGTCACTAAGATCAATGAAATATGACTGATCTAGATAACTATTTCATTTCCATACTTGTTCATTTAGTTTCCTGATATACAAGCTTGCCTATAAGTTTGTACTTACTTCTCTTTCAGTTTTATTGAAATATAATCAACATACAGCATTCTGCATGTTTAAGGTGTAGGGCAAAATGACTTACATATATTACGAAATGATTACCACGTGAGTTTAGTTAATATCCATTATCTTATATAGATACAAAAATAGAAAAAAGTATTTTTTCCTTGTGATAATGTATTTGCATTTCATAGTTAATTTCTCTCTCAGCTTTTTTCTCTTTCAGGTGATCAGAATTTTAAGTTTTCAAGGAAATGGTAAATTGTATTTTAAAATAGAAACGCATTAATATAGAAGTTCTTTATTTTTTTAAAATATGGAATGCTTCATGAATTTGTGTGTCATCCTTGCATGGGGGCCATACTAATCTTCTCTGTATCATTCCAGCCTTAGTATATGTGCGGCCAAAGTGAGCACAAATATAGAAGTTCTGAACTTGGAGTCTGTAGATAGACTCCAATAGTTTTTTTGTTTGTTTGTGTATGTTTTTGCTCTTGTTTGGTGGGGGGTGGTGATCACCTGTGTGATTAGAAATTTTAAAAATCACATCTTTATTTTTAGTTATATTTAATTTTATTTCCTCTAGAGGAAATATAGCATTTCTTTCAATTACAAATGTAGATGACAAACCTTATTACTATTGGCAACTCCTGTGACTTTGTCACCAATAGACATAATAGAAATCTGTTGTTGTTGAAGTTAACCTGACGTATTTATACTTATGGCCACCTTGAAATAACAATCATCATTAGACCTACTGAGAAATCTGTTATTTAATATATTAATAAGAAAGAACACATATGGGGACTCCTGGGTGGCTCAGTTGGTTAAACATCTGCCTTCAGCTCAGGTCATGATCCCAGAGTCCTGGGATCGAGCCCCGCATCGGGCTCCCTGCTCAGCGGGGAGCCTGCTTCTCTCTCTGACTGCCACTCCCCTGCTTGTGTTCTTGCTCTCTCTGACAAATAAATAAAGTCTTAAAAAAAAAAAAAGAAAGAGCACATATGACCATATCATATTTTTTAAATTATTTGATAATAGCATTTTAATGTAATTGGTTTGCTTTGTAATTATTTGTACCTTAATATTTTATTTTAGGTATTTAAACCATTAGACATACATAGGCTTGAACAGACTGCCAAAGGGTTCCATTGCATGACCTCTCACTTGTACACTCTGAAGAGTTCTTGTGCTAATTTTTACAATTATGTAACAGCAGAAACTTTATTTTGCAATGTATGCTCCTTGAAAAAGGATTTCCTTTGCTGTATGTACCCCTTGACAAAGAATTTGTTTTGTAATATGTGCCTTGAAAAAGAATAGGTTGAGTTTTTAAAAGGCCTTGCCATACCTCTTAAGTCCTATCTGCTATTAAAGAACATACTCTTTCTGGGTTTTATTTTAACGATGTAGAAGTCCAGCCATACACATCAGGCTCAATGAGTTATAGAATTTCCCTTGTGGTTTGGTTGTTGTTTTTCTCAATAAAAAAACAAGGGCATTACATTGCATTAAAATGCTACAGAGCAAAGATATCTCCTGAGAGTTTCACTGATAAATAATTTCTGTGAAGTTTACTTGATATCTTAACTGTTGTTGCATCCATCTGAAAAGACACCTAAAACAAGACAAAGTTGTTTTTTCTTCTTCCTGCAATATTTGAATTTTACAAGAACAAGTTGTAATATAGTCTAAGCATATGAAATGAGAATATTTAACCTTGCTAGTTTGATTTCAATGCATCGTGAGTATAGTTCTTTAAAATGAAGAGAAACAATTGGACATCACCAACATCCTTGCACCTCCTGTTTTTATAAGTATTCTCATTAAATACTTTTTAAAAAATATTTATTTATTTATTTATTTATTTATTTATTTATTTATTTATTTATTTATTTGAGAGAGAAGTAGAGAGAGCACAAGCAGGGGGAGAGGCAGAGGGAGAGGGAGAAGCCGACTCCCCGCTGAGCTGGGAACCTGATGTGGGGCTCCATCCCAGGACCTGGAGATCATGACCTGAGCCAAAGACAGATGCTTAACCATCTGAGCCACCCAGGTATCCCCTCGTTAAATTCTTTAATTACATTATATTATTGGAGGGCAGAAGTACAATCTATGGAGTCACTCTGACTAATATTCAAATATGGCTCAGCCATTAGTCTTTAACCTTGAAACTGTTAACTAATATATCTCACATTGTTCTTGTTTATTAAATGAAAATTATAGCAGGTAAGTAACATGACTGTTTAAAAATTAAATGAAAAAATATATATATATACACTGTATATCTGTATATGGGTATATACATATATACAAATATATACATATACACACATTCTCAGACACACACACACACATGTCCTGAAAAGAGTAGGGCATAAAGTAAGTGTACATAGTAAGTGCAAGATAGAGAGCAGACATTGCTATGATTTCTAAGTCCTTAACTCTGAACAATCAGCAAGGCTGATTTTTACTTTTTTATAGAACAAGTTCTTTTAGAACAAGGTAATTCCACTACATGCCTTTATTCAGTTTTTATACCGTCCCATAGCATGTAATCAAGTACACTATTGATTGATGAGTAAATCCGTAATTTAAGGAAACAATGAAAATTTAATTGAAATCTAGAGTCATTGTGCTTTTGTGGCAAGTGCTAATTAAATTTGCTTAAGAATTTTGACTATCTCTTAGGTCCTGGGGATCTAATAAGTTGTAAGATCTTCTTCAGTAGCTCATAATCTGGAAGAGACAAGAGAGAAGTAAATCATAATTTCACTATAATGGAATAAATGATAGCATAAGGCATGTTCCTAGGTCAGAGAAAGTAACAAACTTTGTCTAGAGATGTTGGGGAAACTTCCCAAACATTGTAACAATAAATTGAGACTTGGAGTTTTAGAAAATTCTGTGAAGGGAAAAGCAAAGATTGAACGCAAGGAGAAGAATGAAGGGTAAAGATAGATATAAGTGAATGTTGAAGTATTGTCCACATGTTTTGTTTTCAATAAATGGTACTTTTTCTCTCCAAGCACCCAGTGGAAATGAAAATACAAATTACATCAATAGGAGACTTAGAAATCTGTAAGAAACTTTTAGAAAAAATATATTGCTAACATTCAGGATTGGCAAGGATGCAGTGAAATGAGCAAGCTCTAAAATTATGGAAGGGAGAGCAAATTGCTATCACTTTGCTGGTGGGGCCATTTGACAATTTATATTAAGGGTTTCATAAATGTTCACATCCTTTAGCCTGGTGACTTCATTTCTTGGAATCTGTACTAAGAGACTAATCAAATGTATACAAAAACTTGTAAGGCAGATTTGTATTACAAATGATATACAATATCTCAGGTACTAGAAACAACCTAAATATTTGACAGGACAGAAGGGGGTAAATAAATAATGGTACAGACATACACTAGGACACTTTGCAGCCATTAGAAAACATGTTTGTGTAGAACATTTAATGACATGGCAACATGCTCATAATATGATAAGGATTGAAATAGAGTATAATAACACACACTTTAGACACAGAAAGACCTGAGTTCTTGTCATATCTTCATCACTATCTGTATAGCCTGGGAAAACTTAATGAAGTTATCTAAGCTTCAGCCTCCACACTTGTAAGATGGGTAAAAAAAAAAATAGTGCTTGTTCTACAAGGTTGCTTTCAGGGCTCATTAGGAAAGCATTTAAAGAGTTTATTTAGTACCTGGCATCTAGAAGGGGTAAGGACTGAATAATGATAGCTGTGATATATGATGATGATTTAATTTTAAACTGCTGTTTTTCTTCTATTTCATAAAAATGATTCTTCTACTGCTCTTAGATGTCATTTGTATGCTTTCTATCATATTTAACATGAGCTTGTTTGGGTAATAGCCCTACTGTATCCTTATATTTTGCATGCAGAGCACATAGTAAAGGCTTCAGATGCCCACAGCTCTGCCTTCTAGAGGCTTTTTCCGATCTTTGACTATTACTGGATATCTACCTTCTGTAAAATTAGCTATTATGTTATCTAGTAGGCCATATTATAGCACTGCTGAGTTGGAGTGGAGATAAGATAATAGCAAATAACCTATATAATACTGACTGCCAGGAATTACGCATTTATACGTAGGCTAACTCATTTAATTTTCATAGCAACTACATGAGGTAGGATTGTTATAATTCTTATTCCACAGATGAGCATACTGGACAGATTAGTTAATTTGTCCAATATCACACAGATAATTAGTGGACAAGTGCGATTTAAGCCCATGTGGTCTGGCCCCAGAGTCCATAAATCACTAACGCGCTAAACTGCCTTCTTAAGGGATTGCACTGTAAATCCATGCAGACAGACACCATACTAGACTTCTTAGTATTGAAACTCCCCTTCCTACCACTGTGATTGGTACAAAGTAGCAACTCAGTAAATCTTGCCCAAAGCAGGCCTGGCCAAAGTGAAGAAGATGGGTATCAAATTCTAAATGCAGTCTGTTGCATGCAGTACTCCTGATAATCACTGTGCAGCTGTTTTATACATCCAGGGCTCTCAGGTAAAGTATCTGCTCTTGAGACTGTACCATAACACAGTTCTCCATCTTATTAGCTTTCATGCTAGAGCGTTCCTGTTTGTGGTGGAAACATTATTTGCCAGCCATTTGGCTAATCATTTTTAAATCATGGAAATAATCAACCTAAAACAATTTTATGACTTCCAAATTATTTTTTTTCTTATTTTAATTATATAAGTACTACAGTCTTTTATCACCCCCTTTTCCAAATGTTTTCTAACAAAACAAATGTATTTTTTCGTCTCATTTTATACTTAGAAAATTCACGGCTTTGTGGTGGCATGTGGCTACAGATCTCAAAGCTGAGAGCATGATTTTGGCTCTTGTTTTCAGTTTGCTTGACTGAATAGTTTATAACTACAATTTCAAAACTCCTTAGAAACATGAAACAGTCTTTGCCAGGAGTACAACTGCTTTCCATCTAAAATGCCAGCATTTCAGTGTGTCTTGCAACATTTTAATTAGTTTGCTTATGGAACCAAATACACTCATAAAACACGGAAGGCAAAAGAAAGTCTCCCTCACCATAATTACTTTTTGCAAAGGATTTACTTACATTTTTATAATTATTCAAGCGTTTTTGTACAGAGAAGTTTACATTTTAAATGGAAAATTATACCTCCATGAAACCCACTGCAAGTTAGCAGCTTTAATATAGGCATTCTAATTCTCAGTACAGTGCACTCTTCACACTATTGTGGGATCACACACTGGTTGTTTAGAAAGATAGATTTGCTATAGCAACCTGTTAAATTTGAGTGATTGCCAGAAGATTTGTTGTCCTTCAATGTAGCATTCTGTTGTCAGAGGAAGTTCAAGCTGTACACATTATTTGCCAATGGTTTAAGAAGCTCAGAATTTCCCCATGTGGGTAGCAATAGGTGTTTCAGCTCATAATCTTTCTCTGTTAGAGGATGTAGAGATAGGCTGAGCTCTCTAAAAATGAAACAAGGAAAAGACTCAATAAGATTTTATACTTACACTGGAGTCAACTGGTAATTTTATATATTATTTCTAGTATCAGTGTGCCAAACAAGAGTTACTGTGTTTACACTAAGATATCATTTATAGCACATAAATTATATATTAAGTATAAATATGATCACTAATAATTGCCTATTTATATAATAGAATAGAGAAGAAATACACATTAATTCTTAAAATTAATGCTAAGGAATATAAATAAACAGAAATGAAAATAAAAATCAATTTTTAATCTTATTATCCAGAAAAAGGCACAGTTAACATTATCGCTCTTACTAGGAAGTTAGGTAAGTTCATGCTCTGGTAATATACAAAATGAAACATGATTTCTAATTTTAAATTTGTGAAGATTTCCTTGTTGCTTCCAATTAATCACTGGTGTTGGCCAAACCTTTGTTAGAAGCACGAGAAGAACCCTATCTGTTCCTCTGTCAATAGATCCCAAAGATGATAGAGTAATTTCATTAGCAATCATGGAATTTTAGCTCAGGGATTCTTTTTTTCAAAGAAAATAAACACCCCATGACAGTTATTCATATATGACACATCCCTACAAACTCTTAAGACAGGTAATTGAAGAAAACTTTTTTAAAGTAATAGCAGAATTTTGCATCTGGAGTCAGGGTAAATTATACCAATTTTTATAACTTCCCATTTAAGATTTGTCTTCAATTAAAGCTGAAAATGAAAAAGATAAATGAGAAATTGTTGTGATCTGGTGCTGGAAAGGTTACACGTAAAGCTTTGCATTAAATCACGCACACGTGTGAAAGCTCTAGGGAATCTAGAAGTAGAAATAAATTCTCACTCAACAGCTTGATATATTCTGTCAATAGAAATAAGTAAATGGCAAAGGTTGTGTCAAAAAAAAGTAAGTTATCAAAAGGCTAATTTTGTGTTACCTGGGTCAGCTGAGGCATCTTTTTTTTTTTAAGATATATAAACCATCGTGTTTTTATTTTTTTTTTATTTTATTATGTTATGTTAATCACCATACATTACATCATTAGTTTTTGATGTAGCGTTCCATGATTAATTGTTTGCTTATAACACCCAGTGCTGCATTCAATACGTGCCCTCTTTTTTTTTTTTTTAAAGATTTTATTTATTTGACAGCGAGAGAGGGAACACAAGCAGCGGGAGTGGGAGAGGGAGAAGCAGGCTTCCCGTGGAGCAGGGAGCCTGATGCAGGGCTCGATCCCAGGACCCCGGGATCATGACCGGAGCTGAAGGCAGACGCTTAACGACTGAGCCACCCAGGGGCCCCCAATACGTGCCCTCTTTAATACCCATCACCAGGCTAACCCATCCTCTCACCCCCCTCCCCTCTAGAACCCTCAGTTAGTTTCTGAGTCCATAGTCTTTCAGCTGAGGCATCTTAATGGGATTAAAATCAGGGGAGCACTAGCACTCTAAGGTAATTACATACTTACAGACTGAGGTTGTGTGTTTGTGTGTTTTAATGCAATGAAAACGTTGCTCTAAGAACAACCAGTACCTCTAAGGGTCAGAAGAAAATGACTTTTGGTACTTAGGATTGTGTAAGATATTTGAAACATATTTTATCATTTATTCAAATATTTGTTCCAAGTTTAAAGCCCAAAATACCTTTTGCAAGAGAGAATGATCATCATTTGCTAATAATTATCTTTTACATGTCTAAACTAAGAGGTAATCCACAAATAATTGGTTTCCAACTCTTGTATCAGAACATTGTGCCAGAAAGTCCTGACTAATTTGCCATGTGATTGTAATTTAGAAAATGACAAACACATTGAACAATGTGTTCTCAAAGACTGAAGTCCAGTCCATCAGGAATGAAACAAGTTGGTAGAGCTCCTGTCCAGTAGGTTGAACCATATGGAATGGCTGATCTATGACTTACAGAAACAGTGATTTCCTATGGCTCACTCCATTATGAGTTCTGTGACGCTACTTTTTCACTTCAACATGACAACATTATTAGTTATCGATTGCATTGTAACAAATTACTCCCAAATTTAATGGTTTAAAGCAATAAAGATTTATTATGTTGCAGTTTCTAGGAGGCAGGAACCGGGCTTAGTTGCCTGGTTTTCATTCAAGATCTCTTATGAGATTACAGTCAAAATGTTAGCCAGGGCTGCAGTTATCTGAAGGCTTGACTAGGGCTGGTGGATCCATTTCCAGGGTGACTTACATGCTAGCAAGTTAGTATCCGTTGTTGGCAGAAGGCTTAGTTTCTTGACACAGTGGTATCTCTATAAAGCTTACTTACTGTCCCCACAGTATGGCAGCTGACTGTATTGAGAGATCCAAGAGAAAAAAAGGGAGTCACAATGCCTTTTGTGACTCATCTTGGAAGTCAGGCACCATCATTTCTAACATATTTTATTCATTAGGAGTGAATCCCTAAGTTTAGCCCAAAATCAAGAAGAGAGGAATTACATTCTGCCTTTTGAAGAGAGGGGTATCAAAGAATTTATGAGTATATTATTGAACCACCATAACAACAGTAGTTACTCTGCATGTAAATATATATGACTGATACTCATCCAGTATTTTTAATACAAGTTCCTTTGTTCTAATTTGATATGTATTTTTCCACCCTGGTGCTCTATTTCTCTGACTACTTAACTCCTCTTCATCTTGAATCTTCCTGCAGATTTTATTTTTCTTTCTTCCCTTACTCGGCATATCTACTGAGGTGGAGCATCTAAAAATAGTAGTCCTTTCAGGGGCCTTAGAAACAATTATTATTGAACTTTCCATTTTAAAAAGTAAAGGTTTTACTGGACTGGGGCAAGAGTTTTATTACTTCCCTGTTTATTTAAACCTCAAAATCACACATTTTGGAAAGAGCTACCCCAAAAACCTCCTTATTGTTGGCTAGAGTAGATAAATTGTGGTTCAGCTTACTTACTAATTAACTGTCAAGTGTTAGGTAAGAAGCTCAATCTCTAGACCTCAGTGTTTCTTATCTCTATGGTAAAATTGACTCTAAGGTTTTATTTAATAGTAAAGATATTATATTATTATGATTAATAGTGATGTATGGAATTAACTATACATAGTAGGAGAGCATAGAATTTTTCCTCTCTTCTATTTGGTGCGGTTGTATGGAACAGTGACAAAATACTTCTTGTACACCTTTTTTGTAATCTTTGGATCTAGCCCAGAAGATTTTTCAAGCAAATGAATCATCAACCAGACATCATTTTGTCAAAGTGGCACTTGAAAAAGAAGACTGGCATGTACTAGAGACAGTCACAACTATTTTCCACTGTTCTCCCTCTCATCATGTCTATTGGCAAACTAGTAGAGCTGGGGAAGCTGGGTTCTTGGAAGCTATATCCAAAACAAATAACCTTTTAAAACCTAAAGTTGGGATTTTGATATTTACATGAAGCAAATATGTTTTGTTTTTTCATATATTTTAAATTCTTCTGGAGTTTTTTTTTTTTTTTTTTTTTTAATAGAATTGAACTCAGTTGTGTAGGAAACATTTGTGGTAATACTGAACTTGTTAAGGTAGCTTTCACATGCCATCTAGCCTCACTCCCCAGGAAGACTTTTTAAAGTGTTAATTTCCCAATTTGTGATTTTCTTCCTGATTACATTTGCGGGGAGCCATCTAGAGACATAATGAGTAGGAATGCCTTGTACTCACAAAACAGTAATCGGATAAAAAGGTGTATGGAAATTTTTACTAACATCCAGTCTAGTCTGGAGACAAATGCAAAAGCTGATCATAAACGTATGTGCCAAATCACAGGCAAAACCTCTAATCTCAGAGAAAATTTAGCAGGATTTTAAATCACAACAGGAGAAATACATCCTAATATATGTTTGCTAATGATGGCATAGTTCCTGGATTATTTTCTCTCTTTCTAGGAAAAAAATGGCAAAATATGTACCATTTCTAAAATACTACACTATTAGCCCTAATTTAAATCCTGGGTTTATTTGTTTATTTTTTTTAAGATTTTATTTGTCAGAGAGAGATAGAGAGAGATACAGAGCACAAGCCAGGGGAGTGGCAGGCAGAGAAAGAAGCGGACTCTCCGCTGAGCAGGGAGCCCAATGTGGGACTCAATCCTGGGACCCTAGGATCATGCACCCTGAGCCAAAAGCAGATGCTTAACTGCCTGAGCCACCCAGGCATCCCCACATCCTGGGTTTAGATTATGCTAGTAAAGAGACACCACACATACGTTTAATACTTACTCTTTGATAGGAGCTTGATTAGGAAATATAGGTACATAACTAAGTAAGAAACAGAAGTCAAGGAACTTAGCATCTAGAATCAAGAAATCCTAATCAAAAGGAATAAAACAGTGAAAGAGGCTCCAAATAAGTCTGGGACATTTTATACTTAGAAATGGTGAAAAGCAAGCAAACAAACAAATAACAAAACAAAACAAAAAATACAGAGAAAAAATAATTTGTTACCTGGAAATAAGATTGGAAATACTTTAAAAAAAAATTTAATTCCAGTGTAGTTAATACATAGTGTCGTATTAGTTTGGGTATACAATATCGTGATTCAACAATTCCATGTTTTACTCAGTGCTCATCAGGATAAGTGTACTATTAAAGCTTTGATTTATTATTTCTGTATAAATTCTGTACTATTATTATTGTTAATATCTGGTATTTCTGATTCTTGCCTTTGGCTACATCAACTATCCCTAGGTCTGCTGGACTGCTAAAGGAGAAAGAATTGCTGAGACAGTTTACCTGGTTTCTAGCAGGCTCCATTCTGCTTATTTCTTTAAGGATATACTGAGTAGTCTTAGAGATATACACACATCCGATACCCCACCTCCTCTTACTTTTTTTTTCCATTTTTTGATGTCCTCTCTCCTGATTAATTCTTCACATTCTTTGAAATCCAAAGGCAATCAATGTCCAAAGAAATTTTCTTAGCTGTGGGAGAATGAAAGTGATTCATCTCATCCCTCAGAAATTTAATTTTAATTTTAACTTTAATATACTTAGGCTTTAATTTTTTAGAATATTTTTTAATTGAAGCTTGGCATACATACACAAAATCACACAAATCATAAGTGTACAATTCGATGGATTTTCACAAAGCAAATACATTTGCATAACCGCCATGGAGTCAAAAAGTAGAATATTAGCATCCCTAACAGCCCCAGTAGTTAACCCCTCTCTGATAATAATAATAGATTTATTTTACCATTTTTGGATTCTATGTAAATGGCATCATGCAGCATGTACTCTTGTATATGGCTTCTTTTGTATAATATTATGTTTGAATGATTCAATGCTTTTGTGTGTAGCAATGGTTCATTTCTCAACACAATAGGTTTCCATTACATGAACATACCAATGTGTAGTTATTCATTTTACTGTTGATGGAAAGTTTGGAATTATAAATAATACAGATATGAAAAATGTAGTACACATTTTTGGGGTCCATCTGTTATATAATATGTTTCATATGTTCCTTTCTGTATTTTCCATCTATTTTGCCCTCTCTATTATATAGTCTAGATGTTGTGTATTAATCTGTCTTCCAGTTCATTCATCTTTCTTCATCTGTGTCCCATCTATCATGCTATGATGTCAGTTACAGTATTTTTCAATTAAAAAAATTTCCGTTTGACTCTTTTCTTATTTTCTGTGAAAATTCTCTACCTGGTCATCTATTTGCTTAAAGATATTAATCGCAGTTATTTTAAAATTTCATGACCATATTATTTGTGTCATTTAGTATTGCCTGCTTTTTTCTTTTTGTGGTATTTCTTAATATCCCAAGAAATTTTAGTTTCACTGTTAATCTTGTGTGTGAAGAATTTTAGTGATGATTTTCCCTATCCTCTGGCAGGCCATAAAGAGCCATTCACCTAAATCCAGTCAGACCTTGAACTAACTTGATATTAGTTTGCATTCTTGGCATGGTTTAGTCTACCTCTGGTTTACCCCCATGGTATATCCCTCCAGGGATCCCAATTAAAGCATGGAGTGTTTACTAGTGCCACTCCTTTTTGGAGGTCTTTAATTTTGATCTCCTGAGCATAGTGGGAATGCTGAGAACACCACACTACTCTTTGATCATATTTGGTTGCTTTTTACACACTTTCTGCTTGGCTCCGTTACATCTTTTCCTGTGTAGCTTAATCAGATAATGACTCGATGAGACAACAGGTCTTGAGTGCCAGTCACACTTCTGTGAACCTTATTCATCAATGGAATTTTGGTCAATCAAGTCCTAGATGTCTTCTTGTACCAGAACTTCAGTTCTTGGTTCCCCAAACATGTGAGGTTACCAAAAGCTCTTTTGTATTTTAGGATGCTTAGCAGCTTCTCTACCCAGCCTAGTCATATCTTGGTATATGTCAAGAATCAATAAATGTCCCAAATAGAAAGCCATTGTACAGAAAATCTAGCTTACCTCAATAAAGTTTCCTTCTCTCCAGGATCTGGCCCTTCAAAACTGGCTACTTCAGCAGCTCTCTCATGCTTTTAAAACCACTGCTTAAAATTTCATTATGATATTTGTTGTTCTTAGCAGGATTTTTGGTCTGCTGTAAGAAATCTCAACATAATTGGAAGTGGAAGTTCCAAGCTTGAAATTTTTTATCCTATTTTTTTTTAGAATAAATACTTAAATGGTAATAAGATAAAGAATTTAACATGGTAAATTTGGAAGAAGTGAATTAGCTTCACATTATGTAATTTTAAGGAATTGGAGTAAAATAGAGATACTATTTCCTTGCCCAAGACTGAAATAGGTCAAAAGAGGCTAATAATGCCAAAGTTAAAAACTTAAAATAATGACCATTGCAGTACTTCTAGATTTTTATTTTCACAGGTGTCTGCTTTTTACAAGTCAAAGGTACAAATTTTCTTTGTAAAACATATGTATAGCACTTTTCAAAATTATTTGACCTTATTTTTTTCACATACTGTAAACATTATTATCTATGTATATGTGTTCTTTTGGATTTATATACATGGTTTTCTGCTCTACAACAAACATACAAACTCAAACATTCACATGCATGTGCATGCACACTTATTCTAAAAGATCAGAAGTAAACCTTCTAGTTGACACCAATAGATTTATATGCGACACTATTAATTAATCAGGAAAGGCATATAATAAAGCCCATGCTGTACATTGTAGATTTGACCCAGTCCAAGAAAGGCTAGAGTAATTAAATTGAAAGCTACAGATGTGTCTTTACTACCTAAAGTTTTTCATTTCTCTCACTTGTTAGGAGAAATGAAGGTGAGGTCAATTCCTTAGCTTTGAAATGTCAATATGCTGTTTATGTGTGCTACACATTGAGCTTGTTTTCTAAATAAAACACCAGTTTTGGAAGTTGTGCCAGGTGTTCAGGGTTGTTTTTCAACTCATTCAAGTCAGTAATATAATTCTACCTAAAGTCCTGTGCTATAAAATTATTGAATTCATCAAATCCATTGAGGTAGAACTGTACTACTCGATATGGAGGACCTGCAAAGTGTAACTCTCAATTTCTACTGCTGAATTCTAAATAAGATTAACAAAATTCACTCTAGAAAGGCAGGTTCCAAAACAAGGAAAAAAGGGAATGATACTTGTTGAATTACTCTTTGCCTTTCCTTAATCAAAGTGCCTTTATATTTTTTATATAATTTCAAACTGACAGAAAATTTTCAAGAATAGTACAATGAACTCTCACATAGACTTTATCCAGACTACTATTATTTGCATTTTGCCCAACTGCTTTATTGTTATCTCTCCCCTTTGCATCCTCCCTCCCCTTTTCCTTCCATATTTTTGAGTCTTTTGAGGATTGTTGGAAACATTTTTTTCCCATTAACCCTGTATACTTTAGTGTGTCTTTCCTAAGAGCAAGGGTATCTTCTTACCATAGAACAGTTATCAAAATCAGGAAATTTAACATTGATATAATATTACCAAATCTACAATTCATATTCGGATTTGTCAGTTATTCCAATAATGTCCTCTGTACCCATTTCTCCTTTGTGTTCTGTCCAGTCTAGGATCATACACTGTATGTAGTTTTCTTGTTATTTATGGTTCTATTGTGAGACAGTTCTTCGACCTTTATCTTTTTTTTCTAGATATTTGTGAAGAGTACAAGCCAATTATTCTGAAGAATGTTTTTCAATCTGTATTTCTGACATTGTATATTTGAAATGTATTTGTTTTCTTGGTTCCTTTCTGTATGCCCTGATAGAATATGTCTAGGAAATGTATCTGTCTTGTTTGGTTGTGTTTCCTCATCATTAGGCTTGGTACATGCTAGGTACTCAATAATTGATTTTTGAGTAAGTGCTTATATGTGGCATGCATTTTATGCATATTATTTCATTTCCTGGCTGCAACTTTGAAATTGAATTATCCTTAAACCAATTTTGCAGATAGGGAAACTTAAGATCCAAGTCTACTAACCACCAAAGTTACCCCAGCTATTAAGTTGCAAGGCTGTGATTAAAAGCCATGTCTCCCTTGGTCAAAAATGTTTTCACTTCAAACTCTGCTCGCTCTCAGAGTACAGATTTTTTTTTCATCCTCTGGGCATAGTATTTCCCAATTCTAGTGCCAAATTTGGAATTCATTTTGCTGGAAAACTATTAAAGGATAAGTGTAGCTGGATAGAATGAAATAAACCTAAGCACTAACATTATTTTAATCTGCTCAGTACGTGAACACATGCATTTTCCTCAGTTCAATACCTTCTAAAGATGTTTCATGGTCTCATATTGCTAGTCTCCAAATATAGTCTATAAGAATGGAAATTACCTTTGAACATAAAACAGAATATTCTGTTGCTTCAAAAATCTTTGAAATTGGAGATTCTTCTCCTTTTCTTTTTTTGAAGGACCAACTGTGGAGCAAATACTTAAGAATTCTCTGAAGCAAGAGTTTACAAAGAGCCCTAGGGATGTATATTTTTTCATTTGTGAAAATGTTTTCACTTTGTCGGACATATAATGATGCCAACTGCAGGTTTTAGTAGATGAAGGTGATGCCAAAAGAGATAGGAAATGATATTTCATATTTAAAACACTTTAAACTTAACCAATTTTGATTTTTTTCCTCCTGGCTAATGATACTTGGTTCATTCTTTACTCAAGATTATAAATTGATTTATAAGTCAAATGTACTTGAAGTTTTGGATTATTGTACAAAATTGAATTAGAATTAAACCGGCATGGTGATGATGATTAGCATTTATATACCCTTCATTATACTCTTTACTATATCCCTAGCACGACACAGGGCACTTAGCCTGCAATTCATTGAGTATGGGTTATTCACTGAGATTCAACATCGTTGTCAGACCATCATTTTTATTTATACTTTGTTGCTTTTAATGTGTATTTCTGGAATCTTGGGTATGCATATATCTTTAATTACCAAGAGAAGAAATACATGAAGATGTCATAAAGACATCTCTTACATATTCATTGTATTATACCTTAAAGGTAAAAGTATAGAGGAAATTATCTGACCACCAGGGGCAGCAAATTATAAAACAAAATGTTTTTAGAAGAGGAGTTCACTGTTTTGACTGCTTTAGATTTTCAGAATGTAAATTCAGGCCAGAAAGTTTCATATAAGTGATAACTGTGTTCAGAATCTTAGGTAATAAGGATAATTTGGGTAATGAGAGGAAGAAATGAGTAGAAGAAATAATAGGGACTTCTTTTCCTCCCTATCCTTAACTACTTTTCCACATACTACCATGGCGAGATCATTGATTATAATCTGGAAAACTAGATTAGTACTACTCATCCTCCTCCTGAACACTGCCTTCACCCTATGTCCAAACACATCATACACAGAGCCAATGCCACCACAAAGACAGAAGACAACCTGCCAAACAGATGATAAACTTCTCCCAAATGGTCGCTGCAACAGAGTTATAAGTGGCACACCCAGTTTGCTCAAGATTTCACATTTTGTAAAGCATATGAACATTTTAAAGTATTTCCACACAAATTCTGTGGAAATCTTGGGAAAGGACCATGTGGCCAGTTTGGTTTTTTAAGCCAGGTTAGGACTGTTGAATAACAGATACTGCTTGGGGGGCGCCTGGGTGGCTCGGTAGGTTAGGCGTCTCCCTTTGGCTCAGGTCATGATCCTGGGAGCCTGAGACTGAGTCCTGCGTCAGGCTCCCTGCTCAGCAGGGAGTCTGCTTCTCCCTCTGCCCCTCACTCCACTCTTGTGCTCTCTTTCACTCTCTCTCTCTCAAATAAACAAATAAAATCTTTAAAAAAATACATTTCACAAAGGTCTCTTCACAAAGGTCTCAACACCTCGCTAGCTAGCAAAAGTGGTCAGCAGCCATCAGGAATATTGTGTCAGATTTCCCTTCTGGAAGCTGAATTTCTGGATTCTATTTGAAAGAAATCAGTACTTCCAAGTTTTAGATTCTTATAAAAGAAGTAAAGAATGCAATTTTCTCTAAGTATTCAAAATCCAGGCCAAACTTCTTTCTGATCCACAAGTTGCTTACTTCTGAAATCCCTATTTATTATTTACTTTTCTTTGTGTCTACCACTAGGATTCTAATCAAATCCATAATCATCTCTTTGCAGCAATGATGTCTCAAACATTTTCTATTTTTACATTATCCATAATCTGTTCTCCACATTCACTGAAAAGGATTTTTGAAAGACACTCATATGGCCATATCTTTTTTTTAATTTATTTTTTATTTTTTAATTTTATTATGTTATGTTAATCACCATACATTACATCATTAATTTTTGATGTAGTGTTCCATGATTCATTGTTTGCGTATAACAACCAGTGCTCCATTCAGTACATGCCCTCTTTACTACCCATCACCAGGCTAACCCACCCCCCCACTCCCCTCCCCACAGAACCCTCAGTTTGTTTCTCAGAGTCCATAGTCCCCCATGGTTCGTCTCCCCCACCGATTCCCCCCCTTCATTTCTCCCTTCCTACTATCTTCTTTTTTTTTTTAAACATATAATGTATTATGTGTTTCAGAGGTACAGGTCTGTGATTCAACAGTCTTACACAATTCACAGTGCTCACCATAGCACATACCCTCCCCATCATTTTTTAAAATTTAAATTCAGTTAGCCAACATAATACATCATTAGTTTCAGATGTAGTGTTCAATAATTCATCAGTTGCGTATAACACCCAGTGCTCATCACATCATGTGCCTTTCTTAATGCCTATCACTCAATTACAACATCCCCCCCAGCTACATATCTTACCCCACTTTACATTCTTCAGTGTCTACTTGTTGCTTTTAGGAAAGAACCAGCTCTTTAAGCTGGCCCAAAACATCATGCTTAAACTCCCAACAACCCAACTCTTCTCCCTTTGGGGTGAACTTTCTTCCTTTTATTCTCTTCCTTTTAGTTACATTATTCTTTCAATTTCTCATAGGTTCTTTGGTTCTTTTCAGAATCCTACAAATGTCCCTCCTTCTTTCCAATTGCTCCTCATCTGGTCCACCATGCTCTCCCACTAAATAATGGATTTGTATGTATCCTTCAGAACTAATGTCTCCAAGGAAGGCTTTCCTGAGCTCCAAATGAGGTCAGAAACCCCTGCATAAACAGTCGTAGCTCTTGACATTTCTACATTATGGTATTTGTAAAAATTTTAATCTAATACTTAATTGGTTAATTAGTTATTGAATGTTTGTCTATCTCTAGAATTAAAGAAAGATGGAGATTAGGTTTACATCACTAAATCCACAAGGCTTAGCACTTAGTAGCTAAATGAACAAAAGCTTGGATGAATGAATGGTTAGATGAATCAGGGGATGAATGGATGGATGGATGAATGGATGGTTGGATGGATGGATGGATGGACAAATGGATGGTTGGGTAAACGAATAAATTAGAACACAGATGTATATAATTGAAAGCCCTTTTTCTATGAATATATGAACATGCTTTCATGCTAAAAGATAACCTCAATTTTTATTGCTTTCATTATTCAATAATAATTTTGAAAGTGGGTTCTCTTTACCTCTCCTTATTCAAGTCAATTTACTACAGAAATAAAATCTTCCTAGACTTTGAAACTATAACCTGAATCACTCCTTTTGTTCACTATTTTCATTTATATTTAGCTTGTATTGTAGTGTGAGGAGAAATGAGTATCTTTGCTACACATGCTTTGACTTTCCATACCACACTAAGTGGGGGCTAGGATTTTTTTGGGGGGGAGGGGTAATGTGCATTTTTTAAAAATTATTATTTTCTAATTATTTTTTCTAATTGTTTTCTAATTATTTCTAATTTTTTTTCTAATTATTATCCATTGTCTGGAAGCTACAACTGGCTCACTTCCAAAATATTAGGGAATCAGTTACTCATCGGTTGAAATATAACAATGTAAAGATATTAATTTATATGGCCTACTTTAGAAATCTTATAGTTCTAACAAATGAAAGACATTATAATTAAAATGCAAAATACAGTCATTTAATTCACCATTGCATCTTGTTCCAAGGAAATTTTTCCTACTTTGCCATAATTTGCTTCATTGTAATTAAACCAATTCTGCAGCTACTTAGTAGTTCTAGTTAAATTGTCTTCTTTTTTAGAAAAATTTTTGACAAAATACCTGTTGTAAACCAAAAAGAGAAGAAAAAATTGTGCAGTCCAATGTTCTTCAAGTGTGACATGAAATTAGCCAAATTGATGACAGGAAAAAAGTTATCCCTTAAGTAAATTCCTGTTCATTCATTCATTGAATAACTTGTTACCAAAACCTTTTATATGCCAGGTACACTTCTAGACTTTGTAAAACCCAACAGAATAGGACAGAGAAGGCTTCTACCCTGTGCAGAGGTTATGCCCACCTGTCCAAGTCATTTCTTCTTTCTGGGTCAGATTATCTAATTTTTCTGGGTTAGAATAGTTAGATGGTCTGCCTTTTAGGATCTCCCTGTCCCAGGCAACCACACTGGCTCAAAGCTCCTTTCCCTGTGCCCACCTCAGGGCTAGCCCTTATCCTCCAAGGGAACAGGCTGGGTGACAGAATCCCTTTCATCACATTGATGGGCTTTATGTACTTCGACTCCTGTGACTGGGGCAGGGTAAGAACCTCAGATAGTTGTTTCCAGTGCTCTGAAAATAACAAGTTGAAATTAATGCCTTGATTGCCTGCATTCTCAGCTGGATGGGAAGGAGAAACATTAAAATTTTGACTCTTTCACCAGAAACACTGATATTTTATAACTTTGTGAATTATTTTCTGTTATTTTGTACTGACAGATTAAAAAAACAAACAAACAAACCCTTGAAAGAGCAGTGCATTTAACTGCATTTAGCAGCTTCTTTGTTTTTGACTATGCATTTTGTCCTATTTGAAGTGTGAGGGTTTTTTGTTTTTTTTTAATCTGTTGGAAGCACTAAGCTTCATTCTGATTTGTTAATTTAAATGGATTTCTGATTCATGAAAAGCACAGAAACCTCAAATTGTTAAGACAATATTTCTGACCTAGATATCATAGGTTATTTGAGATACTACAAGAGCAAAGACATTTATGTAACTGAGTTATTGGTTGCAAAATCATTATAAAAGTAACTTTATTAACTATACAGAATAAAACAACAAATACTAGAAGTCTGTATCTTTTTTTTTCCAAAGATTTTTCATTTATTTATTTGACAGAGAGAGACACAGCGAGAGAGGGAACACAAGCAGGGGGAGTGGGAGAGGGAGAAGCAGGCTTCCCGCGGAGCAGGAAGCCCGATGCGGGGCTCCATCCCAGGACCCTGGGATCATGACCCAAGCCAAAGGCAGATGCTTAACGACTGAGCCCCCCAGGCGCCCCTAGAAATCTGTATCTTATGCTGCAATCCCAGTAGGAGTTATCTTGTAATGTTGCATCATAAAATCTCAGGGCTTTAAAGGGAGACATTATGGTTTGTACATTTT
This sequence comes from Mirounga angustirostris, assembly GCF_029215605.1. Taxonomy (NCBI): domain Eukaryota; kingdom Metazoa; phylum Chordata; class Mammalia; order Carnivora; family Phocidae; genus Mirounga; species Mirounga angustirostris. The sequence continues at coordinate 135,355,892 of NW_026991709.1, read as the reverse complement.
TCCTCTTATAAAAATTATAATACAATATTTTATTTATCTTCCATGATTTTCCCTTGGATTATTTGTAATGAAAAAAATACTGGCGTATAGCTTTAATAAGAGAAAAAAATAATATTATAAGCATTAGTGGTTTATATTTAGCAGATTTTCTGATTGCTAACCCCCAAGCCATTCTGGCTTAATATTTATTTGGATTTCTTTTTCAATTGTGAAACTTTCTGCAATGGCTTGGAAAAATAGGTTTTCTGGTTATTATATAATTTGGCAACATAATTTACTTCTACCCTGGGATTGTATTACACATGAAAATGTTCATATTCATTGACTGAGAGCAATTGTTTTATTTTTTAATAAGTATACAGCTTCTTGTCAGCAACAATAATGATAATACCAATAAAATAAGAGCTCCCACTTATTAATTATATGACATGTACCCAGCAAGGTGGCACTGTATAAATATTGTTTCATTTGGTCCCACAGCAAGCCTATCAAAAAGCATTATTATTCCCATTTCAGATTTGAAAGTACTGAGGTTTTGAGATATGAAATTTATACAAAGTCCAGCAACTGGAAAGCAGTACAGTTTTAACTTTTGTCTAATAGCAGATCTCATATTCCTTATCTATAATGCCATAACCCAGTGTTCCTACCTACAAAATATAGGTGGTCTTATTATGATCAGCTAACAAAATGATTTTGCAGAAGCCAGTATTCTTAGGCAGAGCTAGAATATGATCTATACGGCTTAGTTGCACTAATTTTAAAAACCACCAAGGAAACAAGGATTTCCAGGGAGGAGAGAGATAAGCTTGCACATGTCCATTCCAATGAATTGTAACAGTTTTATTAAAAGAGAGCATTTCCATAACTGCGGTGCTCCCATGATCTTCTCTTAATGTGTGTGTGTGGGGGGGTGCGTGCGCGTGCGTGCACATGTATGTGTGCAAGTATGTGGAGCAGTACTCAGATGAAGTAGCACTCGGGCACACCAGAGGTGATCTTGAGAATCAAGGTGCTTATTTAAAGAGAACCGTTTCATCCAGTACTGCATGCTACCTGTACCCCCAAACTGGTGGTCAATTAGTACATTGAATGGAACTAGTGTGTCTATTAATGGGACATTTTATTTTCTAATAGAGTAGCAGTACAGCTGGTCCTGTGGGCTACAGAATGGAAAATTAAAGGAGAAAAAGTCAAACAAAATGTTAGAAAGGCAGAGTAAAATGTATTATCAGCTCTTCAACTGTGAGGGAAAATCTAGGTTGGGGGAAATGGCTTGGAAAACAGAGATGGCCAGATGGTTATATTCAGAGGAAAGGGCTGGGGACAAAGCCTGCCGTAACCCCCCAAGCCAAGCTGCATTACACCATTACAGCAATATCTTATTTCTATCCTCTGGGCAGAGTTGTGTCATGTGAGTATATAGAGATAGAAAAGAGCATAGTTTTGCTTTTAAGACCATTGAGTAGGATTGCAGCAGGAAGCTTTTCCTCCTAGAATGCCCTTCTTTTGCAGACATGGATGAGCGTTATTACAACCCACAAGGACACTATTGTTCTTAAGGTAAGAATATTTGTGAAGCTTAGTAATGGGACAGGAGCTGTGTCTTTGGAACCAGGAAGCAATAAACTTATCAGGGAGTCACTACCAGAACAAAGTTGCAAAACAGAAGTAGAATTTTAAGGGAAGAGTATAGTTGGCAACAATGATTGCATTAGGTCACCTGCCAGGTAAGGACAACCTTAAGGCTAGAAGCAATTAGAGTACCAAGGCTAAGGATACTGAATATTCAGAGATAATACGCCTCAAATAAAGTTTAAATTGGATCACCTGTTGAGGAAAGACTATAGACCATAGGATAAAATATAGATTTCTTTCTGCTTAAGGTTTGCTTTCATCTGGAATTGGCCCCTGCAGCTGTGCATCCTTCTTTCTGAAAGCAGGCTCATCTCATGATTATTTTGAGAGATCATGCTTAGCATAACACTTCCTCAAATTACCAGAATCTTGAATCAGTTCTTATCATTGCACAGACATATCAAAAAGCAGAAGGTTTCACCACTGTGAACAGGTTTCTCTGACATATTGATTGCTTTAAATATGATGCTTTGTTGGCCAGGAACACCCTCCCAATTATTGAAGAGTTAAGTATAATGGAAAATATTTTGTTTTCCGAGGGTAACTTCTTAGTTGTTTCCTTTTTAAATGTTTACAATTAGATCACTATAGAGAGTTAATTTTTTCTTTCCTCCCCCACCCAAACTTTATCATTTTTAAAGTTGCTTATATCCTTTTTTGTAACTGTAATACAATTTAAAAACAAGTAAGGATATCACATTTGTAAAACAAATACCAAATGATAGGATTGGACAGAACCAATACCACTTCTTAGAGTAAAATTTGAAACAACTTTATAAAAAAAATATGAAAGCTGTCCCCCCCACCTCAATTAATAGTAGGAAATTAAATAAATTGAACCAGCCTTTATCTTGTATCTGTAGCTATTTATATGTACTCTGCAAGCCATGGTTTTGTAAAATCTAGTTTTATGGGAGTGTTTCATAATTTTATGACATATTTAAGGTAAAGACAGGATGTCAAATCAGTTTCCTTTCAGACCAGGGAAGAACAATTCACCTTTAGTAAGTTAGCGAGTCAAGCTCAATCATCACAGTATTATCTCAGTGTTTTGATAAACTTATTTTAGAAATATTATTCCACCTTGGTTTATATTCTTACTTCTCCCCTATAGTTTGAAAGAAGGTTGAACAAAATGTTTATTGACAATAGCTAAACTGAAGGATATCTGAAGCCAGCATGTTTTTTGAAATAGTGGGGGAGAAATAGGAGAAGAAAATGGTCAAAGAAAAATATTCCACATGGGTCCTAAATGTTTCTGTTATATGTGCAGCAATGATTGTTAGAAGACCCAAATTTTTCAGATCCATTGATCTTCTAAGAGCTGCTGTAATATTTTTCTTATGCCCTAGCAATCTGCTATTTAACTATGACTATAAGCTATTCTCACCATTCACTTTAATTTATCTATGATAAATAGGTGCTAATAAGGGACTCTGTCATTTAAATAAATGGCATACTTCATCACCTCCTTTTAACAATTTCTGCCACTCTTCATATTATCAGTACAGCTGACAAGTAGCAAAATTAAATGAGTTGAGTCTCATCTCTGCCTTGTAGTCTGTCTACCATCTGGAAGGTTATCAAAGCCCTGACATCTGTGTTTTGGCCTGTTTGTTATTTGCTTTAATTTCAACAGATTAAAGTAAAATATTAAACTTAAATTGTCTAATACTTCTTGTTACTACAAACATTAGTGCTAATTTTTTTTTTTTATTCTTTTTAACAAGTCCATTCAAATAAGTATCAGTGGTTCAAGTTTGACTTTTTGGTTGTAACTAGTCAGTTGTGAGGCCATAAATTCAAATATTTGTGGTTAGAAAAATAAACAGTAATAAATACATAGAGAAGTGTTGAGAAATGCCACTTGTCTTAAATTACTATTGTTACTATTGTTACTGTCTTAATGAAAATGACAAAGCACTATTAAAATAATTTGTTTCCTGTTGAATTGCACGTTTTTTATGTCATGGAATGTACTTTTGAGAAATATTAACCTGTTTTAGAGGGAGGCATGCTGACAAGAATTGTGTATATGGCAGTAAATGAAAGGGATATGTTAAAATATCAATATGTATTGCACAATTTTTAAATTGGAAAATGTTGCCAGCAATATATTTAGTAGTACAATACTAGAAGGATTTTCATTAAAGTCAGGAATACTCTAAATTTGCTCACTATCAATAATATCTTTTAAAGTTATTCTGAAAGTTCTAATCACTTCAGTTAGAAAAGAAAGAAAATAAGAAGTATAATATTACTTATAATATTACATAACAGCAACACAAATTTGACAATAATATGATATCCAAAGCACTACTGAAGAATATTACAAATTCAATAAAATGATTGGTTATAAAATAAATATTGAAAAATCGATGATATTTTCTAAAACTACTCCAAACAGGTTCAAATATATTTTAGAGTAGTAGGTTATGGCTATCTTCCAGCATTATTGGTACTCCAAACAGGTTCAAATATATTTTAGAGTAGTAGGTTATGGCTATCTTCCAGCATTATTGGAAAGTTCCATCAGGCTTTCTGAGTTCTCCAAGGTGCAAGGTCTGACTCTGATCCAAGGCAGTAGTTTGGATGCCTCGTATTTGGTGCCATAATGGGGCTGGGACAAGGATATGGCTTATGGTTAAGAGTCTGGATAAATAAGCTCAGGTTCTTATTACTTGTGAGAAACGCTTAAAGATGTTCTCTTCTCTGATTTATGGAAAATTAATTATCTATATAACTCTTGTGTTGGTACAGAACTGACTTGCAGTGGATATCTAATACATGAGGTGGTTAAATTTCCTGGCACAGTAATTTGATGAGTGGATCCAAAGTATTAAATTACATAAAATGAGAGTTAACAGAATGGCCAGTATGATACAAAATTTAGACCTGTGCAAGTTTTTGTTTGGTTTAGCTCCAGCTGGTAGTGTTAACTTGCCCGTCTTAAGTACTGATAGAGATGATTCTGGATCCATTGGCTACCTGGGGGTTTCCTGGACAGCATCAAAGCCATAAGGAATCACCTATTTAGGTGATATTTATTGGCCAGATTTTGGAAGATAAGCATGGGAAAATATTGGAGATGAGAGGACCCATCCTCCCTCTCCTCATTTCTAGGGTGGAGTGACCTGGATTTTCATCCAGCCTTGTTCTCCCTTTCATTCTCTATCCCATACCCCACAAGAAAATAGGACCTTTAGCTGCTACCCCCTACACCCCACCTGCCCCCCCCATACACTAGCCATTTTGAGAAACAGCCAGGAAGAAAGTTAAGAAGCCAGTCACTGATAGTGCTGCATCCAAATTTGTGTTATTATGCTAACAATATTGTGTTATGGGGAGAAAGAAGGATTTCATCTAGCTGTTTTCCTTTGTTTGAGAAAAGAACTTGTCATAGCTTTCCATGACTCTCTACTTATAGTACAACACAAAAGCCTCTGTTGAATAAAATATCTTGAATTTTTACTATAAGAAACAATTATTTAAAGTCATGGTTCCATACTGTTGCAAAGGTGGCCCAAAGCTCTTCAGTAAACTCCCAGTAAATCACCACCTATTTAAAATTTTTCAAAGACAACACAGCCTGTCAGACACAGTGCAAACCGCTTTATTGAGGCTATTTATTTACAGTTTCAACCTTAGATCATATATTACTTTTTGCGGCATCATATTTTTGTATAGCTTAGTTTCTGGTGGTTGCTATGATAAAAAGCAAGTACAACACAAAATCAGTGAGGAACAGAAAATGACAGTGAAGTGTTCAATCTTATTCTAAAGTTTGAGAAATTACGTCAGGCTTAACAGGTATGAGCATTTCATTACTAAGAAATTGTGGTATTTATTTATTTATTTATTTATTTATTTATTTATTTATTTATTTAAGATTTTATTTATTTATTTGAGAGAGAGAATGAGAGAGAGAGAGAGAGAGCACATGAAAGGGGGGAGGGTCAGAGGGAGAAGCAGACTCCCTGCCGAGCAGGGAGCCGATGCGGGACTCGATCCCGGGACTCCGGGATCATGACCTGAGCCGAAGGCAGTCGCTTAACCAACTGAGCCACCCAGGTGCCCCAGAAATTGTGGTATTTAAACAATGAAATAAAAATGATCTTTAATTTTCATTAATATTTATTATTTAGTAATTTGGCAACTGATTTTTTTTAGTATACAAATATTTATTGTTTGGATATAACTGCTTAATAAACAGGACTCATATTTCTTTCAGCCCACGGGTATCAAGTAAAAATCACTAAAACACTGTGAGTGCCACAAAATAAGAAAGTTTGGAAACCTCTGGGTTGAGGAGCTATTCTAATTGTTCTTTAGATCCCTGGAATTATATGAAATAACAGAATATCCCCATTATGAGAAATTGCCAAAAAACTACAATTTTGAGCAAATTGAACTCTATGTGGTTACTTGAAACAAATATATCTATATCTATATCTATCTATCTATCTATCTATCTATCTATCTATCTATCTGAGAGAGAGAGAGAGAGATGGATTGCTTTATTGAGATAAATTCCATCTTCAGTAGGTCAAACATCACCCGATAAAAACTTGTTGTTTCCTTGTGTCTTTCTGTCCTTGTTTCATGTTTTTAGTCAGCTCATGTTTGTTGATAATATTATAAATGTGGCTCAGCAAAACAGACTGGAAAAGGTCTCATTTTAAAATAAGACTCTGGCAGTGTTTTGTTGTAGACGACATGTATATTTATTGTGTGTATGTACATATGTGTGGGTACTACTCTAATTAGAAACCACCTTTTCTAACTTACTCTAATATCCAAATAGTGCAGTGATATCTTTGTGTAAGCCTAAATAAATTGCCCTCTCATTCCCCATATTCATTTTAGTTACATGGACATTTAAAAAATGAATGGCTGGGCTTATTATTTACTGAAATCAAATGAAAGTGAAAAAATGCACAGTATTCCTTGAATGTTTAGAAAGTACAGAGTTTATGTCAAACCAAACTATTAGTTCATGTCATTTTCCTGAAAGCTGTATTATTTTAAAATATTCCTTAATAATTAAAGTTATTTCATATATTGTATTTTAACCATTTGGTGAAACTTTTGATAAAAGTTTTACTTGGAAATAACTACTTAATCTTATTGAAGTTATACTTATTCAGGAGATTTCAAGTATATCATAATGGAGATAGTCTTGAAAGATGAGTCAGAGGATAATGACAGGAAAAATCACAATGGAATTCGAAGAGCCAGTTAATTCCACTTTTTTCCAGATGTTTTACTGCCACTTGCAGACTAAATAGTTATCCACTGAGCTTGATGTGACTTTTGAGAGGAAAAAACATATATTCCAAGCCTCTAGTTTGTAAGTGCTACTGCTTGAAATTTTCAGTTCCCACATGACCTTTACAATGTTTTATTACATTTCATTAGACAGAGACAGGGTTGTAAGAAGATACTTGAGGAAAATCCAGACAGCAGAGGAGATAATATTGTAGAGTATTCAGATTTGATAATTGTGGTAGTTTGTAACCCAACAAAGAACATAAAGTTAGAAAATAAAGGAGTCGGCCACCTGTAATCTTGATTTTGTGCTTGCTAAATGTGTTCACTGAGGGCAGAGGAAGAGAATGTGTTTGAGGCACCAAGGGAAGCCTTTGGGAAGTCTTAGGTCTGAGCTCATAGATTATCAACATTTTTCATATACCTAGCCATTCTACCTTAGGTATCTAAACTTCTTTGCTTTGAGGTTAGTTTATCTGCAGGAATGCAAAGTAAGTGGATGTGCCTGCTTTTAGAACTTCTTTGAAATCATAATACAAATTAATATGAATCAGGTACATTTTATTATAGTATCATATAACAAAACTTTTATACCACTCTTCAGTAATTACTTTATACTTAAATTAACCAATATTTATTGAGTGATTTTTTGTGCCAAACTGAATTAGAAGCCTAATTTGATTATTTTATTTAATCATCACAATCATTCTCTGAGTTAGGTTCCTTTATTATCCATTATTATCTATTATTATATCTATGTATCTATTATTATCTACTTTAAGGATGAGGAAACTGAAATTCAGGGAAATCCCAAGATCATTGGACAATAATGGAATAAGGACTTAAACCCAATCCATTTGATCACAGTTTTTATTTAAATTCCAGTTAGTTAACATACAGTGTAATATGAGTTTGGGTGTACAATATAGTGATTCAATACTTCCATACAACACCTGGTGTTCATCAGAAGTGCATTCCATAATCTCTACCACCTATTTAATTCATACCATTACCTCCCCGCTGGTAACCATATCACTTTGTTCTCTATAATTAAGAGTCTATATATATATATTTTTTTGGTTTGCCTCTCTGTATTTTTTTCCTTCGCTCATTTGTTTTATTTCTTAAATTCTATATATAAGTGAAATCATATGGTATTTGTCTTTCTCTGACTGACTTATTTTGCTTAGCATAATACTCTCTAGCTTCAATCCACATCATTGCAAATGTCAAGATTTCATTCTTTTTGATGGCTAATACACACACACACACACACACACACCACTTTTTCTTTATCCATTTATCAGTTGATGGACATCTGGGCTGTTTCCATAGTTTAACTATTGTAGATAATGATGCTATAAACATTGGGGTGCATGTATCCCTTTGAATTGTATTTTTGTATTCTTTGGATAAATCCCTAGTAGTGCAATTGCTGGATCATAAGGTAGTTCTATTTTTAACTTTTTGAGGAACCTCTATATTGTTTTCTACAGTGACTGCACCAGTTTGCGTTCCCACCAACAGTGCAAGAGGGTTTCCCTTTTTCCACATCCTTACCAATACCTGTTGTTTCTTGTGTTGTTGATTTTTGACATTCTGACTGGTGTGAGGTGGTATCTCATTGTGGTTTTTATTTGCATTTCCTTGCTGATCAGTGATGTTGAGCACCTTTTCATGTTTTTATTTAAATTCCAGTTAATTAACATACAGTGTAATATTAGTTTCAGGTGTAGAATTTAGTGACTCATCACTTAGATACAACACCCAGTATGCATCACAGAAGTGCCCTCCTTAATACCCATCACCCATTTAACCCATCCCTCCATTCATCTCCCCTGAAGTAACCCTTAGTTTTTTCTCTGTAGTTAACATTATCTGTTTTCTGGTTTGCCTCTCTCTCTTTTTCCCTTATGTTCATCTGTTTTGTTTATTGAATTATTTACTTTAAAAGTTTGTATCTCCTAACCTCCTTCACCTATTTCACACCCCTCCAATCCCTCCCTGCTGTGGTAATCAACAATTTGTTTCCTATATATATGAATGTGTTTCTGTTTTATTTTTGTTTGTTTTGTTGTTAGTTTGAACATATAAGTTAGATCATATAGTAGTTGTCTTTTTCTAAGACTTATTTCACTTAGCATAATATGCTCTATGTCCATTTATGTTGTCACAAATGGCAAAATTTCACTTTTTAATGACTAAGTAATATTCCATTGTGTCTATATATACCACCTCTTCTTTATCTGTTCATCTATCAATGGATACTTAGGTTGCTTCCATATGTTGCCTTTTAAAAATAATGTTGCATTGAACATAGGGGTACATAGATCTCTTTGAATTGTTTTCATTTTCTTTGGAAAAATAGTAATAGAATTATAGGATCATATGGTAATTCTATTTTTAATTTTTTGAGGAATCTCTATACTGTTTTCTGTACTGGTTGCATCAGTTGACATTTCCACCAACAGTGCATGAGTATTCCCTCATGTCCACATCCTTGCCAACACTTGTTATTTTTTGTCTTTCTGACACTAGTCATTTTAACACATATGAGGTATTACCTCACTGTGGTTTTGATTTGCATTTTCCTGGTGATTAGTGATTTTGAGTATCTTTTCATGTGCCTGTTGGTCATTTTATGTCTTCTTTGGAAACGTGTCTATTGAAGTCCTCTGCCCATTTTTTTTAATTGGGTTGTGTTTTTGAATAAAAGTTGTGTAAGTTCTTCATATATTTTTAATATTAACCCCATATCAGATGTGTAATTTGCAAATATCTTCTCCCATTCTGTAGGTCGCCTTTTTGTTTTGTTGATGGCTTCCTTCACTGAGCAAAATCATTTTAGTCTGATGGAATCCCATTTCTTTATTTTAGCTTTTGTTGCCCTTGCCTAAGGATATTAGTCCAAAAAATGTTGCTAAGACCAATGTCACAGTGATTACTGCCTATGTTTTCTTCGCGGGGTTTTATGGTTTCAGGTCTTATATTCAAAATCTTTAATCCATTTTTAATTTATTTTTGTATATAAGATAGTGATCTAGCTACATTCTTTTGCATGTAGCTGTCCAGTTTTCCCAACATTATTTATTGAAGAGACTTATCCTCCATTGTCTATTCTTGTTTCCTTTGATATAGATTAATTGACCATATAGCCTAGATTTTTATCTAGGCTCTCTAGTGTATCCCATTGACTGATGAGTCTATTTTCATGCTAGTACCATACTGTTTTAATTACTATAGATCTGAAGGATAGTTTAAAATCAGGAAACATAATACCTCCAGCTTTGTTCTTTATCAAGATAGCGTTGGCTATCCAGGGTCTTTTGTAGTTTCATACAATTTTAGGATTCTTTGTTCTAGTTCAGTGAAAATGGTATCAGTATTTCAATGGAAATTGCAATGAATCTCTAGATTGTTTTGGGTAATATGAGCATTTTAGCAATAATAATTTTTTTCCAATGCATATACCTGATACCTTTTCATTTATTTGTGTCATCTTCAATTTTTTAAATCAGTATCTTATAGTTTTCAGTGTACAGGTCTTTTATCTCCCTGGCTAACTTTATTCCTAGGTATTTCATTTTTTTTGATACAACTGTAAATGGGATTATCTTCTTAATTTCTCTTCTGACAGCTTGTTGGTAGTGTATAGAAATGCAGCCAACTTCTTTATGTTAATTTTGTATCCAGAAACCTTACTGAATTCGTTTATTAGTTCTAATAGTTTTTTTAGTCAAGTCTTTAGGGTTTCTCTATATAGTATCATGTCATTTGCAAATTTCTTTCTTTCAAATTTGGATAATTTTTATTTCTTTTTCTTGATGCAGCTAGGACTTCTTTGAATAAAAGTAGTGAGAATGGAAATCCTTGTGTTTCTGATCTTAAAGGAAAAGATTTTGGCTTTTCACTATTGATTGTGATGTTTGCTGTTGGTTTGTTAAATATGGGCTTTATTATGTTGAGGTACATTTCCTCTACACTCACTTTGTTAAAAGTTTTTTTCATAACTGGATGTTGAATTTTTCTTTTTTTTTAGTAGTTTTTATATTCTTATGTTAATCCCCACACATTACATCACTAGTTTTAGATGTAATGTTTCATGATTCATTGTTTGTGCATAACACCCAGTGCTCCATTCAGAACGTGCCCTCCTCAATACCCATTACGAGGCTAACCCATACTCCCACCCCCCTCCCCTCTAGAAACCCTCAGTTTGTTTTTCAGAGTCCATCTTCTCTCATGGTTCGTCTATCCCTCCGATTTCCCCTGCTTCATTCTTCCCCTCCTGCTACCTTCTTCTTCTTCTTTTTTTTTCTTAACATATATTGCATTATTTGTTTCAGAGGTACAGATCTGAGATTCAACAGTCTTGCAAAATTCACAGCGCTTACCAGAGCACATACCCTCCCTAAGGTCTATCACCCAGTCACCCCATCCCTCCCACCCACCCCCCACTCCAGCAACCCTCAGTTTGTTTCCTGCGATTAAGAATTCCTCATATCAGTGAGGTCATATGATACATGTCTTTCTCTGTTTGACTTATTTTACTCAACATAATACCCTCCAGTTCCATCCACGTCGTTGCAAATGGCAAGATCTCATTCCTTTTGATGGCTGCATAATATTCCATTGTGTATATATACCACATCTTCTTTATCCATTCATCTGTCGATGGACATCTTGGCTCTTTCCACAGTTTGGCTATTGTGGACATTGCTGCTATAAACATCGGGGTGCACGTACCCTTTCGGATCCCTACTTTTGTATCTTTGGGGTAAATACCCAGTAGTGCAATTGCTGGATCATATGGTAGCTCTATTTTCAACTTTTTGAAGAACCTCCATACTGTTTTCCAGAGTGGCTGCCCCAGCTTGCATTCCCACCAACAGCATAGGAGGGTTCCCCTTTCTCCGCATCCCCGCCAACATCTGTCTTTTCCTGACTTGTTAATTTTAGCCATTCTGACTGGTGTGAGGTAGAGGTATCTCATTGAGGTTTTGATTTGGATTTCCCTATTGCCGAGCGATATTGAGCACTTTTTCATGTGTCTGTTAGCCATTTGGATGTCTTCTTTGGAAAAATGTCTGTTCATGTCTTCTGCCTATTTCTTGATTGGATTCTTTGTTCTTTGGGTGTTGAGTTTGATGAGTTCTTTATAGATTTTGGATACTAGCCATTTATCTGATACGTCATTTGCAAATATCTCCTCCCATTCTGTCGGTTGTCTTTTGATTTTGTTGACTGTTTCCTTTGCTTTGCAAAAGCTTTTTATCTTGATGAAGTCCCAATAGTTCATTTTTGCCCTTGCTTCCCTTGCCTTTGGCAATGTTTCTAGGAAGAAGTTGCTTCGGCTGAGGTCAAAGAGGTTGCTGCCTGTGTTCTCCTTTAGGATTTTGATGGACTCCTGTCTCACATTGAGGTCTTTCAACCATTTGGAGTCTATTTTTGTGTGTGGTGTAAGGAAATGGTCCCGTTTCATTCTTCTGCATGTGGCTATCCAATTTTCCCAACACCATTTGTTAAAGAGACTGTCTTTTTTCCATTGGACATTCTTTCCTGCTTTGTTGAAGATTAGTTGACCATAGAGTTGAGGGTCCATTTCTGGGCTCTCTATTCTGTTCCATTGATCTATGTGTCTGTTTTTGTGCCAGTACAATACTGTCTTGATGATGACAGCTGTGTAATAGAGCTTGAAGTCCGGAATTGTGATGCCGGCAGCTTTGCTTTTCTTTTTCAACATCCCTCTGGCTATGTGGGGTCTTTTCTGGTTCCATACAAATTTTAGGATTATTTGTTCCATTTCTTTGAAAAAAGTGGATGGTATTTTGATGGGGATTGCATTGAATGTGTAGATTGCTCTAGGTAGCATTGACATCTTCACAATATTTGTTCTTCCAATCCATGAGCATGGAACATTTTTCCATTTCTTTGTGTCTTTCTCAATTTCTTTCGTGAGTATTTTATAGTTTTCTGAGTACAGATCCTTTTTCTCTTTGGTTAGATTTATTCCTAGGTATCTTATGGTTTTGGGTGCAATTGTAAATGGGATCGACTCCTTAATTTCTCTTTCTTCTGTCTTGTTGGTGTATAGGAATGCCACTGATTTCTGTGCATTGATTTTATATCCTCCCACTTTACTGAATTCCTGTATGAGTTCTGGCAGTTTTAGGGTGGAGTCTTTGGGGTTTTCCACATAAAGTATCATATCATCTGCACAGAGTGAGAGTTTGACTTCTTCTTTGCCGATTTGGATGCCTTTTATTTCTTTTTGTTGTCTGATTACTGTGGCTAGGACTTCTAATACTATGTTGAATAGCAGTGGTGATAGTGGACATCCCTGCCGCGTTCCTGACCTTAGGGGGAAAGCTCTCAGTTTTTCCCCATTGAGAATGATATTCGCTGTAGGTTTTTCATACATGGCTTTTATGATATTGAGGTATATACCCTCTATGTCTATACTCTGAAGAGTTTTGATCAAGAAAGGATGCTGTACTTTGTCAAAAGCTTTTTCTGCATCTATTGGGAGGATCATATGATTCTTGTTCTTTCTTTTGTTAATGTATTGTATCACATTGATTGATTTGCAGATGTTGAACCACCCTTGCAGCCCAGGGATAAATCCCACTTGGTCGTGGTGAATAATCCTTTTAATGTACTGTTGGATCCTATTGGCTAATATTTTGGTGAGAATTTTTGCATCCATGTTCATCAGGGATATTGGTCTATAATTCTCTTTTTTGATGGGGTCTTTGTCTGGTTTTGATATCAAGGTAATGCTGGCCTCATAAAATGAGTTTGGAAGTTTTCCTTCCATTTCTATTTTTTGGAACAGTTTCAGAAGAATAGGTATTAATTCTTCTTGAAATGTTTGGTAGAATTCCCCTGGGAAGTCATCTGGCCCTGGGCTTTTGTTTTTTGGGAGATTTTTGATGACTGCTTCAATTTCCTTAGTGGTTATAGGTCTGTTCAGGTTTTCTATTTCTTCCTGATTCAGTTTTGGTAGTTGATACATCTCTAGGAATGCATCCATTTCTTCCAGATTATCTAATTTGCTGGCATAGAGTTGCTCATAACATGTTCTTATAATTGTTTGTATTTCTTTGGTGTTGGTTGTGATCTCTCCTCTTTCATTCATGATTTTGTTGATTTGGGTCATTTCTCTTTTCTTTTTGATAAGTCCGGCCAGGGGTTTATCAATCTTGTTAATTCTTTCAAAGAACCAGCTCCTAGTTTTGTTGATCTGTTCTACTGTTCTTTTAGTTTCTATTTCATTGATTTCTGCTCGGATATTTATTATTTCTCTTCTCCTGCTGGGTTTAGGCTTTATTTGCTGTTCTTTCTCCAGCTCCTTTAGGTGGAGGGTTAGGTTGTGTACTTGAGACCTTTCTTGTTTCTTGAGAAAGGCTTGTATTGCTATATCCTTTCCTCTTAGGACTGCCTTTGCTGCATCCCAAAGATTTTGAATAGTTGTGTTTTCATTTTCATTGGTTTCCATGTATTTTTTTAAGTCTTCTTTAATTTCCTGGTTGACCCATTCATTCTTCAGTAGGATGCTCTTTAGCCTCCATGTATTTGAGTTCTTTCCAACTTTCCTCTTGTGATTGAGTTCTAGTTTCAAAGCATTGTGGTCTGAAAATAGGCAGGGAATGATCCCAATCTTTTGGTACTGGTTGAGACCTGATTTATGACCTAGGATGTGATCTATTCTGGAGAATGTTCCATGGGGACTAGAGAGGAATGTGTATTCCGTTGCTTTGGGATGGAATGTTCTGAATATGTCTGTGAAGTCCATTTGGCCCAGTGTGTCATTTAAAGTCTTTATTTCCTTGTTGATCTTGTGCTTAGGCGATCTGTCCATTTCAGTGAGGGGGGTGTTAAAGTTCCCCACTATTATTGTATTGTTGTTGATGTGTTTCTTTGCTTTTGTTATTAATTGCCTTATCTAATTGGCTGCTCCCATGTTAGGGGCATAGATATTTACAATTGTTAGATCTTCTTGTTGGATAGACCCTTTAAGTAGGATATAATGTCCTTCCTCATCTCTTATTACAGTCCTTGGTTTAAAATCTAATTTATCTGATATAAGGATTGCCACCCCAGCTTTCTTTTGGTGTCCATTAGCATGGTAAATGGTTTTCCACCCCCTTACTTGCAATCTGGGGGCGTCTTTGGTTCTAAAATGAGTCTCATTTTAGACAGCATATTGATGGGTCTTGTTTTTTTATCCAATCTGATAGCCTGTGTCTTTTGATTGGGGCATTTAGCCCATTTACATTCAGGATAACTATTGGAAGATAGGAATTTAGTGCCATTGTAGTGCCTGTAAGGTGACTGTTACCATATATTGTCTGTGTTCCTTTCTGGTCTATGTTGCTTTTAGGCTCTCTCTTTGCTTAGAGGACCCCTTTCAAGATTTCTTGTAGGGCTGGTTTTGTGTTTGCAAATTCCTTTAGTTTTTGTTTGTCCTGGAAGCTTTTTATCTCTCCTTCTATTTTCAGTGACAGCCTAGCTGGATAGAGTATTCTTGGCTGCATATTTTTCTCACTTAGTGCTCTGAATATATCCTGCCAGTCCTTTCTGGCCTGCCAGGTCTCTGTGGATAGGTCTGTTGCCAATCTAATGTTTCTACCCTTGTAGGTTACATATCTCTTCTCCTGAGCTGCTCTCAGGATTTTCTCTTTGTCTATGAGACTCGTAAGTTTTACTCTTAGATGTCGGGGTGTTGACCTATTTTTATTGATTTTGAGAGGGGTTCTCTGTGCTTCCTGGATTTTGATGCCTGTTTCCTTCCCCAAATTAAGGAAGTTCTCTGCTATAATTTGCTCCATTATACCTTCTGCCCCTCTCTCTCTTTCTTCTTCTTCTGGGATCCCAATTATTCTAATGTTGTTTCGTCTTATGGTATCGCTTATCTCTCGAATTCTGCCCTCGTGATCGAGTAGTTGTTTATCTCTCTTTTTCTCAGCTTCTTTATTTTCCATCATTTGGTCTTCTATATTACTGATTCTCTCTTCTGCCTCATTTATCCTAGCAGTTGGCGCCCCCATTTTTTATTGCACCTCATTAATAGCCTTTTTGATTTCTACTTGGTTAGATTTTAGCTCTTTTACTTCTCCAGAAAGGGTTTCTCTTATAACTTCCATATTTTTTTCAAGCCCAGCTAGTATCTTTAAAGTGAGGATTCTGAACTCTAGATCTGACATCGTACTAATGTCCGTATTGAGTAGGTCCCTGGCAGTCGGTACTACCTCTTGTTCTTTTTGTTGAGGTGATCTTTTCCGTCTTGTCATTTTGTGCAGAGGAGAATAGATTAATGAGAGAACAAAATGCTAGCAGAGTAACCACGTCCCCAGAAAATATACTCTAAACAAATCAGAAAAGACCTGAAGCAGTGGAAAAAGAAACGGAAAGAGAAAGAAAAGAAAAAGAAAAAAAAAAAGAAAAAGATAAAGATAAAAATAAACAAAAACAAACAAAACAAAACAACAACAACAACAAAAAACCAGAATGTGATAAAATATGGTCAGGCTGGTATATAGATCAGTGCCACAC
The DNA here is from genome assembly GCF_029215605.1 of Mirounga angustirostris. NCBI lineage: Eukaryota > Metazoa > Chordata > Mammalia > Carnivora > Phocidae > Mirounga > Mirounga angustirostris. The sequence continues at coordinate 135,339,431 of NW_026991709.1, read as the reverse complement.
ACTAGATTTGGGGTGTATTTTGGTCTTTTAGAAGAAAGTGCCTCCCAAAATTTTAAAGAAAGAAAAACTTATATATGTACAAAAATAAGGGTTGATATGATGAAGGGATGGAATATGACTGTAAAGATGGAAATTATAAAAAATTCTATAAAAGGAATTGATAAGAAGTTGTTTGAAAAAAGAAAGAAGTGAATTTAAAAAAAGAAAAAAGAAAAAAAAAGGGAGATAATGTGATCAGGCAGGGGAGTAGAAAAAACCATATACTAGAGATTTAGGGTATATTTTAATCTGTTAGAAGAAACTATCTCAAAATTTTAAAGAGAGAACAACTTATATATATAAGCCAAAAATATGGGTAACTACTATGAAGGGATAGAATATGACTCTAAAAATGAAAAATAAAATTTTTTTTTTAAAAAAAGGGATTGATAAGATGTTGGTTGAAAAAGGGAAAAAGAAAAATTCAAAAAGAAAAAGACAAAAAGATAGTTAAAAAAAATTAACTTTAAAAGACTAAAGAATCATGGTAAAAAAGCCGTGAATTGTATGTGCAGTAGTCCCCTAGAGCTGGAGTTCTGCCCTTCTCATTGATCAGTAAACTTGGTCTTGGCTGGCTGTTCTCGCAGATCTTCTGGGGAGGGGCCTGTTGCCGTGGTTTCCAAATGTCTTTGCTGGAGGCGGAATTGCCCCGCCCTTGCCCCCTCCCAGCTAAGTAATCTGCTCGGGTTTGCTCTCCGGGGCTTTTGTTCCCTGCGAGCTTTCCGTACAGCTTTGGAGGCGGAGAGTGGAAATGGCGGCCTCCCGATCTCTGCCCCAGAGGAGCCGAGAACTCGGGGCCCCGCTCTTCAGTGAGCCCTCAGAGAAAAGCCATCAGTCACTCCCGTCTCCTTGGTCTCCGGCCACACTCCGTGCTCACCCGGCCTGTGACTGCGCGTTTCTATCTCTGGCATCCGACCCGGTCTGGAGTCTCCAAACCCAGCAGATCCCGCGCAGCTCCTCCCACGGGAGGAAGGTGAGTCTCCCCGGATCTGCCGCTTGTTGGGTCCCTGCTGGAGGAGCAGGGGCCCGACTGTGCCGCGGATCATGGTTTAGGGCTACCCCGAGCTGAGAGCCCGCGCCTGGGCTCCGCCTCTGCAGCCGGCTTCCCCGCTCCGATCCCTGGGAGCTCTGCCACACTCAGGCACCCCCGGTCTTTCTGTGACCCCGAGGGTCCTGAGACCACACTGTCCCGGAGGGTTCCACCCCCCGCTTAGCCACCAGAGTGACGTCCCTCGGCGGAGCAGACTTTTAAAAGTTCCGATTTTGTGCTCCGCGGCTCTATCACTTGCTAGAAGCGGCCGACGGAGGCCCCTCCCCCGCCATCTATCCTCCCAAATATCGCCTCAGATTCACTTCTCCGCACGTCCTACCTTCCAGAAAGTGGTCGCTTTTCTGATGAGAGAGTTGTTGCTCTTCTTTTCTTCAATCTCCTGTTGAGTTTGTAGGTGTTCAGAATGGTTTGATCCCTATCCAGTTGAATTCCTGAGAGGAGACGAAATCCAGGTCTCCTACTCCTCCACCATCTTCCATCCACCTTGGATGTTGAATTTTTCAAATGCTTCTTCTGTATCTGCTGAGATGATCATATCATTTTTTTCCTTCCTCTTGTTATGTGGTGTATCACATTGGGTGATCTGAAAATGTTTAGCCATTCTTTCATCCTTGTAATAAATTCCACTTGATTGTGGTGTATGCTCCTTTTAATGTGCTAATGAATCCAGCTTGCTAATATCTTGTTGAGGATTTTTCATCTATGTTCATTGGTGATATTTGCCTGTAATTTACTTTTTTGTGGTGTCTTTGTCTGGTTTTTGTATCAAGGTAATGCTGGCCTTGTGTAATGAGTTTGGAAACATTTTTTTGGAATAATTTGAGAGGGATAGGTACAAACTCTTCTTTAAATATTTGATAGAGTTCACCTGTGAAGCCATCTGGTCCTGGACTTTTGTTTGTTTGGAGTTTAACTACTGATTCAAATTCATTACTTGTAATCAGTCTATTCAGATTTTGTATTTCTTTATGATTTAGTCTTGGAAGTCTGTGTGTTTCTAGGAATTTATCTATTTCTTCTAAGTCTTCCAGTCTGTTGGCATATAATTGTTTGTAGTAGTCTCTTATAATCATTTGTATTTCTGTGGTATCAGTTATAATTTCTCTTTCATTTCTGATTTAATTTATTGGGCACTCTTTTTCTTGAAGAGTCTGGCTAGAGATTTGTTAATGTTGTTTATTTTTTCAAAGAAACAGCATTTGGCTTAATCGATGTTTTCTATTTTTTTAGTCTCTATTTCATTTATTTGCACTCTGATCTTTATTATTTCCTTCCTTCTACTAACTTTGAGCTTGTTCTGCTTTTTTTTTTTTTTTTTTTTTTTTTAGTTCCTTTAGGTGTATAGATTGTTTATTTGGATTTTTCTTATTTCTTGAGGTAGGCTTGTATTGCTAAGATCTTCCCTCTTAAGATTGCTTTTGCTGCATCCCATAGATTTTTAAAAGTTGTATTTCTATTTTAATTTGTATCAGGGTATTTATTGATTTCCTTTTTTTCTTTGTTGACCCATTGGTTGTTTAGTAACATGTTTATTCTCCAAGTGTTTGTTTTTTTCCCAGTTATTTTCATATAATTGATTTCTAATTTCATGCCATTGTGATCAGAAAAGATGTTTTATATGATTTCAATTGTCTTGAATTTATTGAGACTTGTTTTATGGCCTAACATGTGATTGATCTATCCTGGAGAATGTTCTATGTGCACTCTGATTGGTTCTTTCTTATATTTTCTAATTATTTATTGAAGTTCTTACTATGTTTCTTCATTCTTCTCCAGATTTCATTGGGCATCTTTATGACCATTACTTTTAACTCTTTATCAGGTAAATTACTTATCTCTATTTCATTAGTCTTCTTTCTGGGGTCATATTTTGTTATTTATTTCTCTGTGTTATTTTGTTTGACTTTCTGTATTTGTTTCTATGAATTAAGTGGAATAGCTACCTCTATCAGTCTTGAAAGAGTAGACTTGAATAGGAGCATCACCCATGTAGAGTGCATGTTCCTGGCTTTGGCAGGCTGACTGAAGCTGAAGTGGGTTTGGGTGGGGGAATCCCTGGGAGTGTGATTCAGTGACTTCCCTGGTGGGATGGCTGGAGCTGTAATGGGCTCAGGCCAGGGAATCTTGGGCATGATGCACCAGGGCTGCCTTGGTGGAATAGCTGGATTTGGCACAAGCCAGGAAGGTCCTGGGGTGTGTGCCAGGGTCTCCTTGGTGGGACAGTTGGGGCTGGAGTGGACACAGGCCAGGATATGCTATACCAGGGTTATCTTGGCAGGATGGCTGGTTGGAGTTGGAGCAGACATGGGCCAAGAGCATTCCAGGAACCACCACTGCAGGGCTGCCTCAGTTGGATGGTTGGATCAGGTGCAGACCAGTGGGTACTGGAGTGTGCCATACTGGGACTACTTTGGTGGAATGGCTGGAACTAGGTTAAGCACAGGTGAGGTCCCAGGGCATACCATGCCAGGGCTACCTTAGGGGGCGAGTAGAGCTGATGTAGGCCAGGCCCCTAGGCACACTGGGGTGGCCATAGCAAGCTGGCTAGAGCACATGGACCCTGCTCCTGGCCACACTATCAAGGAAGAGGAGGAGGGGGATATAGAAATGGCACTTACCAGGCCTCCAACCTCCAAGTAAGCTCCAGTGGTTACCCATATGTTTGGAATTTGCTCTAGGACTAGTAAATGAATTTCCTTAATTTATAGTCTAGCTGCCCCTTGAACTGCTGTTTTCTCACTGTGCTCCAGGGCAGATGAGTCTGGGTGCAGGCCCTGAGTGATATCCCTCCCTACTGTCGATTATCATGAAGGGGGTTGGGTTCCCATCACTGCCATGTCTCTATCTCTTCTACCTTTCTCTATGCGGTTCCTCAATCATTTGCTGTGCAGGAGGTCCTCAACCAGTGCTCAATTCTTCAGGAGGAACTGCTCTCTATGTGGGCATAGATTTGTGCGTTCGCAGAAGGAGTTGAGTTCAGGTTTTTCTATGCTGCTAGTCTTAGGCCTCTATTCCCTCTAATTCTTTCATTTTAAAGAAAGTATGGAAATGGTTAAGTTAAAAGAGAAAAGTCAGAAAATCAAGGAACCAGTGCATCTACAAAAGAAGAGATCCTAATTTTGTGGTTCACCGGTGTATGACTTTGGAGAAATACATGAATACATTTGGTGAACTGATCCATGAACTGAGCAGGGGTCAGCTAAATCAGCTAATTTGCCTTAGGAACATACACACTCCATTAAGTAAAATTAAGAGATGATTACTGGATTCAGCTTAAATTCATATTACTGTGAACTGATTTCTTAATTTTTAGAGAGCTCTTAAAATTGAGCAGCAAAATGCAAAATATGATATTCTTACTAATGTGAATTATTTGAAGAGGAAATGAAGCATAGTTACTTATGTTTCTGGAAGAAACCCACAGTGCCAGGTCATAAACTTGATATCTCAGTGCACATATTTAAATATCTTTACTTCTAAGGTATTTTCACAAAGTTTAGCAATTTGATGATATAGGTTTAATATAAGCAGTCTAGTTAAGGGTATGATTAAGATGGTACATCAATTAAGCATGAGATCATTGAGCAAGAACACATTTTAATATAAGGACAAAATATGTTTTTGAAGATAAATGTTTGCTATCATGTAAAATTCTGAGTCCAGGAAAACCAGCGTTTGTTCTACCTATTTCATGTCATATTCCTTGACATGAGCAGAATAATTTAGTATTGACAGTCTTCTAAGTAATTATTTTTTCTGTTTTATAGAAGTTGAAATTCAGGTTTTTTTTAAAGATTTTATTTATTTATTTGAGAGAGAGAGAATGAGAGAGAGCACATGAGAGGGGGGAGGGTCAGAGGGAGAAGCAGGCTCCCCGCCGAGCAGGGAGCCCGACGCAGGACTCGATCCCGGGACTCCAGGATCATGACCTGAGCTGAAGGCAGTTGCTCAACTGACTGAGCCACCCAGGTGCCCTGAAATTCAGTTTTTAAGTGAGTTGACAAAGTTCACACACTAAAAGGGAGAACCAGCCTTAAATTTTTGGCTCTTCCTTGCAGAAAACATACAACTAACACGAATCTCACCATAAATATGCATTGTGTATGCATGAGCATCAGTATATGTTATAAGATTTTTTTGAAGTCCAGACAATATTAGAGGATAGAAATATATTCACAAACTCTATTAAGTCAGATACCATTTTCTTGTCCCAACCAGTGCCTTCATGACACAGAAACAATCCCTTGTCTCTCTCTTTTCCTTCTTTCTGTATATATGTACATTCATATAGTCAGAGAATTTATGTGTTCAGTATTTGAGAATTCTTAACACTATAATGTATATTTTCTAAGAGTCTACCTATGTGTAAATTGAAAATAAACAAGAATTTCAAAGTTCATATTGATAGTACATTTGTAATATTTTCTCTTTAAATGAGAGTTCTGTTACTCACATGAAATACTCATCTATACTCATCTGTGAAATGAAGGTGAAAGTCTTGTTCTCACAAGTACCTTACATATATATCTATATTTAAATAATCTGAATTTGACTTTCAAATAATTTCCGAGAGAGAACTTGGAAGAAGACATCCCTCCCAACCTTACCTCATAAAATGTAATGAACATTTTCTTGTTAAAGATGAGACTTAAAAAATTTCACATTTCGTAATGATTCTGTAAACCCAGTTGTTCACCCACCCTTCAGCTGAACAGCTTTGAAAATACAACATGCAAAGCTGCAGACTAACAATACTTAGATGTCCGGGGTTGATGTAATTTCAGGCTGCTCGAATTAACTCTCTCTGACAAGCCTTCCCTTGCAAACCACCAGCAGCAAAGTGCCTCTTTGTCTACAGTTATAAGCCAGTCTCCAGTCTCTGGGAGTTTTCACATTGTTCCTAATATATCAGTGCTTGGACAAAGTCGAATCATCCCCTATGAAAGCCTGACTGCCCAAAGGGTATAAACCCAATTGCCAGTGGTTTATTCAGCTTTGACAGTTCTCAGTGTGATCCTAACAGCCTTTGGTAAAACAAAAGGCAAGAGAAAATCTCCAGAAACTTCCTTCTATTCATTTCTGTAATAGTTTTCTTGCCACAGGAGACTTAAGAAGATTTGTACAGCCTGCTCTCTTTTCATTAGCAGCAAATGCAATGCTGTTGGGTAAGTTAATGTGAAAGACTATAAAAAAAGCAGAGTGCTATATATATGAATTTTTATAGCATTTAAAAAAACTGTCCTTTTACTTAAGTACAATAGAGCTGAAAACATAAAGGAATAGTAAATATACTTTGTGTTTTCTAAATCATAGACTTAGCGTTTGGCTTCATTCTGTTTGTTGAATGCAATACCATGGTTCACTGGTGTTTTGGTATGAACATGTTAAAATTATCATTATTGGACTGACAAGGAAACCTGATTGAATTTTCAGCACAATCATAATTCTTGTCATAGAATGTAACAATATTTAATGATTTCTTTGTATTTCCACATGCAACAAAATACATTAGTATTTTCAGGCTTAGTTTGGCCATTCCATTAAACCTCCAGAACTAAATTACTGTTTATGTAGCATTCTTCTTTCCTTCTTTGCCAGAAAAAGTATAACTGGTTAGTAAAATTTTCAACTCTGATTGAGAAAAATATACACATTTATATTTGGTACAGCATATTATACTAATCTGTGAATGCATTTATATATTATATACATGTACAAGCAAGATACTTCCCCTATAAAGTGATTTTAACTGCTATATCCTATGTAATTTGTTACGTGTTGTTCAAATTTTTCTTTTATAATTTATTCTATATTTTATTATGTGGGCTAATTCCTGAATTCAAGGATGATGAAATATACTAAATATATTATAAATCATCAGTAGATATATTGTTTACTTGAAGTTATTACTGCACAAGTCATTAATACTTTAAAGTTCAATATTTGATAAATTGGAGCATAGAGAAAGAAACTAGAAAAACACAATGAGTTAAATAAGGAGGAGTCCGTACCACTTTAAGGTACTTTTTTAACCGATAGGATAGATAGAAGCAAAAATGAAATGGGTGTGCTAAATTAATCCCACCCTTATTTTTAGGTCTTCAGATACAAAATAGCTAAATTCAGCATAATGTTAAGGCTTTTTCTTGTTTCTCAGATACAGTTTTTTATTAGAAATATAAGTGCTTATTGGAGTGATATTATAGTTAAAATTCTTATGTATTGTCAAGAAGATTCCTTTATGGACCTACCAGGGTTAAATTGTAACATCTCATGAGGCAAAATAAATGATGATTTTAAAATAAGACTGATGAACTTGACATTCAGCTTTTAGTGAAATTCTCATTTTTCAGAAAAGTAGCAGAACTGCATGTATTATGTACCTGTGATTAGGGACATCTCAAACAATGACTTGATTAAAGAACTGCAGATAGAAGTGTTCTTTCCTCTCCCCACATCTTTGCATTTTTTTTCCCTGACAGTTTGTGATGGCACGTTGACATTTTGAAATATCAAAGCAGAGAATAACGATTGATACAGCTGTCTGACTTACCATGGTTCCTTATTATAGCAATCATGTTACCACGGGCCATACTTCTGTCAACAGCACTTCATCACAGATGCCCCAATTGCCCATATATGCATGGAAGCTTGGAGCGTTGCCTGCCAAAGATGTAATAAATCAAGGAACAAATTATGTGGTTGCTTCTGCAGTGCTTAGATTTTCTTGTGTCCTCATGACCATGTGTCTTATCCAAAGTTAGTAAGTCTCTAAACAATGCATTAGCTAGAGGATGAGTCCCTGCATTCTGTTTGTGTCATATTTTATAGGACAGAAGGATGACTCACTAGAAATTAGAATGAGGAGCATAATCTTAAAGAGCCCTTTACTAGTGCTCAGTTTTAGAAAAGGAACTTGAAACAATTATATGTGTATGTTGTATATACTTTGTTAAAAAAAAAGACAAAGTTTGGTAAAGGAGAATTATCCAAAATCAAAAAGGATAATTATATGTAACTTGGTGGTATCTAGTTCTGTCGCTTTGTAAAAGAACCTAAGTCTGTGAAAGTGAAAGAACACACACAATATTTTTAAAATTTTATTTTCTTTCCAGTTGTAGATACTAATATTTTAGTTGCTTCAAATTAATTATGGAACAAGGTGGGCCATATTATAAAGAGGAAATTAAAGAATCATGGAATTAGTATTAGAAAATACCATAGAAAACATCCAGCCTAATTCCTATATTTTGTAAATCATTATTTTCTTCACTTTTTTTAGCTAAGCAGAAAATTGCATTACAGCTGACATAAGATTCAGCTTAGTATATACATATACTACTACTTCATTTTCAAAGAAATTACATAATTTACCAGAGATGGTATTGGTCTTTCCATAAAAATGAATTTTCCACAAAATTGGCATCATCAAAAAAGTAACATACAAGTTATAGACGCTAGACCACACAGTTAAGAAAAATCAGAGCTTGGGAACCCAGATATTTTGTCTTCTGAAGTTTCTCTTTTAACCACCATATAATAAAGACAGTACTTGGGGCACCTGGGTGGCTCAGTTGATTAAGCCTCTGACTTAATTTTGGCTCAGGTCATAATCTCAGGGTTGTGAGATTGTGTCCCAAGTTAGGCTCTGAGCTCACTGAGAGTCTGCTTGAGATTCTCTCTCTCCTCTTTCTGCCCCTCCACCTGCTGTCTCTCTCTGTCTCTCAAATAAATAAATAAAATGTTTTTTAAAAATCACACTTTCAAAGACTATTTTTGTTTCTCATTGATCATTAGTCATGGATTTCAAACACTTTAGATTTAATATTCTTTATCTTTTAGCCATTGATAAAATACTAATTATCCAAAAGTGCTTGGATGAATCCTCTGTGATGTATCTTTTTGAAATAAATTCTTATAAAGTTAATAATATTTTTATAGTATTAAAAACTCTTTCCAAATCATTACTTTTTTGACAAATATTTTATATAGAATGTTTCTTCATATGATATCTTCTTTGTTAAGAACAAATCTATATATTGGGAATTCCCTGGCCACATTATCTGAACTGTCTGCAGCCCTAGCCCCACTTATATCCTCTTAGCCTATATTATTTTTCTTCAAAGCATTTAACTATAGCTAAAATTTATTACATGTTTATTATCTGATTGTTTTTTATCCTACTAACTAGCATGTAAGATTCTTGACAGCTTATAGATTGTGTTTTGTTTTGTTTTTCTTTATTGCTATGCTACAATAAGAAAGAGTTTCTGGCATAAAATGTAAACTTTTGACATGAATGCTGAAGAATTGGTAACACCCAGAACTAATATTGTATTTACTATGGTGTAAAAGTAGTGCTTTGCATATATAATTTCTAATTTTCCCATCAATCTTGCCAAGTAGTTACCATTTTCACCATTTTATAGATTAAGATTTGAGACATATTGTGTAAGTGACTTGCCACTAAATGGCTGAGCTTGAATCAAATCTAGCTCTGTCTGCTTCAAAACCTGTGAATATATTTTTGCTACATCACATGGTCTGATAATATATTGTACTTGCAAAAATAATTATTTCACATGTTGAAAAAGTTTTTTTTCAAGGAAGTTCCTTTATGAGGAAGGGGGTGAAGGATAGAGAAATTGAGTAAATGTGATGGTGAACAATGTCACAGTTCATGATTAGCTAGAAACTTATAAAAGAACATAAACAAAACACATCTCCAAATACAGCAAAAAGCCCAGGGAAGAAAAGTGAAGAATCCTAAAGAAGTGAAACATGCACAGAGAAAATTCTTTTAGTTCCAACTTTTCCTACCACACTAGTCCAGAAGGGCTTTAATTTCTTTTTCCTTGAGACAACTTTTTTTCTCTCTCTTTTCCCCCACTCAGGACAACTTTCTAGCCTTCCATGTGTCATGTCTTCTGCGGACTCTCTCCTTTTGTCAAGTGTGTTTTTTCAGTGTCATCTGAACCAAGAACTCTACTTAACTCCCACCCCCAACTCTGGGGCCTGCCCTTCTTATGATAGAAATCCTTCCCATTCATTTTCCAAGGTCTTTCTCCTAGCCCACCTAGTTATTTAAGCCTTCAGCCTGCAATGACCATTACCCCCATATGAATATATATAAAACCCAACATCCAAAAATGAATAAGCCAATAAAAAATGGGCAAAAATCATGAAGAGAGATTTTCCCAAAGACATACAAATAGCAAACAGACACATGAAAAGATGCTAACATCATCTATCATCAGGGAAACGCAAATCAAAACTATAATGAGCAATCACCTCACACCTGTCAAAGCTAAAATCAACAACAAAAGAATCAACAGATATTGGCAAGGATATGGAGAAAGGGGAACCCTCTTGCGCTGTTGGTGTGAATGCAAACTGGTGTAGCCACTGTAGAAAACAGTATGGAGGTTCCTCAAAAATTAAAAAATAGAACTACCCTATGGGGGTGCCTGGGTGGCTCATTCAGTTAAGCATCTGCATTCAGTTCAGGTCATGATCCCAGTGTCCTGGGATCAAGCCCCGCACTGGGCTCCCTGCTCAGCGGTGCATCTGCCTCTCCCTCTGCTCGTGCTCACTCTTTCTCATCTCTCTCTCAAATAAATGAATAAAATCTTGAATAAGCAAACTACCTTACGATCCAGCAATTGCACTACTAGGGATTTACCCAAAGAATACAAAAATCCTAATTCAAAGGCATACATGCACCCCAGTGTTTATAGCAGCATTATCTACAAATAGCCAAATTATGAAAATAGCCCAAGTGTCCATTGACTGATGAATGACTAAGGAAGATGTGGTAAACACACACACACACACACACACACACACACACACACACACTCTAGAATACTACTCAGCCACAAAAAAGAGTGAAATCTTGCCATTTGCAATGACATAATTGGAGTATTATGCTAAGTAAAATAAGTTAATCAGAGAAAGACAAATACTATTTGATTTCACTCATATGTGGAATTTAAGAAACAAATGAGCAAAAGGATAGCAAGGAGGGGGGCAAACCAAGAAACACACTAAACTATAGAGAACAAACTAATGGTTACCAGAGGGGAGGTGGGTGGGGGATGGGTTGAATAGGTGGTGGGGATAAGGAGTACACTTGTGATGAGCACTGGGTGTTAGATGGAAGTGTTGAAAAACTATATTGTACACCTGAAACTAATATTCACTGTGTTAACTAACTGGACTTTAAATAAAAACTTAAATTACCCCCATAAAAATTAATGGCATCAATTATTAGACACATCACATATTGCTTCAAAATATTTTGTATTTTGTTATATTTTTACATAATTCTTGATTTCTTGTTATTCATCTAAATGTTATTCTTCTTAATTGTATGGATTACATATTTTAATTCCTTGTATACTTTACAATATCTAGATATTCAACAAGGCTTGAATGCATATTGCTTTCTAATAATGTATAACGAATTACTTATAAGTAATTTTGGTGAGTGACTCATGTTTTAATGAACAAATACACAGTTTTTAGAAGGCCTAAGCTCTTCCTACAATTCTGTGGTAAAATGCTTTAAAGTCAAACCAAAATAAGTTTTTTTTCAAGTTCTTCTTCTTATACCTGTGGAATAAGTAGTCTTTAGCACATTCCTTACTCTTTCTAAGACTCCTTTTCCTCATCTGTAAAATGGAGGTAGGGATACCTGCTTAATAGTGTTGTTATCCTGACTAAATGAAATGATGTATCTATTAAACCCCTGGTTTAGAGTGTGGCACAAAGTAGGAGCCCAGCAAATGCTAGTCTTTGTTGTAATTGTGGTTGTTGTAATTGTTATTTCGTAGATATTTCAATAGGCACACATGGGGATTTCAGCACTCTTCTTATCCTGGCAATGACAACACAAGTTATTGTTCACATGTCCTTGTCTCTACTGAGTGGCTTTCTACCTTTTGTTCAGCTGCTAGCATGAAAAATCAGTTCAGTGACAAGCTTGCCCCTTCAATATGACATCCAGCACTGCTAGTAACCAAACTGCAGGAGGCATAAAATATGGGTCACGACCAGGGGACCTCACAGTTCAGTTAGATGAGCCAGTGGGCTCGAAACCATTTTAAAAGAATATGTGCTAAATTTCTAAGTAATGACTAAAATTAGAGTAAGAATAATTGGTATGGACTGAACTTGGATAAGAAATAGGAGAAGTGAACTTGCTCTTGGCTTTGAGGGATGATGAACTTTGTACTGAGTAAAGGCAGAAAGATAGACATGTCAGATTGGGGTGTTGGGATGGGAATTAGTTTTGGGGCAAAGTGCACTTAAAACACAGAGAGGAATAAATGAATAGTATGGGTCATTAGTGGATGATGAGCAGGAGGTGTGACTGACATGTCAGGTGTCTCACATAGTTGGAGAGAAAGAACATGGCCAAACTGTAGAGATAAAATGTAAATAATAGTTTATTGTGAAGTAGTAGAGAGGGGATAAAAATGTCTCATTTTTATCATCTGGGGCAGCATATGATGAATGGTTGCCTGACAAAGGGTGATTCATGTTTAGAAAGGGGGCAAGCAATAATTGACGAGAAACATTCAGCCTACTGTCATTCTCCACTCATACCTTCACAGGAGGTGTATTCAGGCTTGGACTGATACACTCCATGAAATGAGATTTTGTTGTGTTGAGTATGACTTGAAGCAAATAAAAAAACTTGGACCTTCTTTTTTACATAGATATTTGGCATTCTGTTAATAATAATGGAAATTTCATGTGTGGCATATGGAAGAGTTTAGACACTTGTGGCAAGGAAGAGACAGATCTTTTTGAAGAATATTATTTTCTACTTTTGGTCTTTTGGCTTGAGACTTAAATGACTGAAAACTATGCTAATTTTATGGAGACTAGAAAATAAACTATATAAAATATATATAAAACTATATATAAACTATAAAATAAGCTATAAACTGTACATAGTTTACATTGAATATGTATTCAGAGAATTTTGAGATGACAAGAACTTGGAGACTGTATAAAACAATTAAAATTAATTAAGATTAAAATTTACATATTTCTTCATCAGAAGGGAAACAGTAATTGTTTTCTCTTAAACTGTAGGACCACTTCTATAAGGAGAGATTTTCCTTTAATTTCAAGACAAAAGAGCATAATAAAGTAGGAATGTCCTTTGTCTTTTTATTTTTAAACATAAATGTAAATATAAATAATTTTTATAATTCAAACAATAGTGAAAAATTCAATATAGTTGAGGATGCTTCATCATCAATAACACAAAATATCTTTTAAGTTTCTTGATTAGATTTTACAAAACCTTGTTATAGTGTGACTAAAATACCTTTAGCATAAACAATTATTAATACAATGTCAAATAGGTCCTTAGGTGAACTCAATTACAGTGGCACAATGGGGCAAATAACTGTAAAAGCCATTGGCATTATTGTTCTCCGAAGGTCAAAGGCACTGGAGTGGAGAATGGTGAAATTAGATGACAGAGCAGAATAAGAGGCTGTGATTGAAGATGTTCTGGATCACAGACCCTTATTGTACTTTGATTTTTTTAAAGCTTACTTTATTTGGGTCTTTCATCTGTGAAAAAAATTAGTGTATGCTGTACTCTACTTTGATTGAAGTATTTGAACTTTTATGAACACACATTTTTTTTTTTCTTTTCCATCTCAAGAAGTACTTTTTCTTTCTGGTAGCACTCCAGTTGTGAGGCTAACTTCCATTAGTTTTAACATAAATCTCCCTGATCTAGACTAGTGCTTTTCTCTCTGCTTTTTATAATGTTATATTACAGCCTTTTGTATTCTTAAATATTTTACATCCAAGAACCTGAAAAGTTGAAGTGTTAATAGACTTTAACCACTTGGAAGAGGAATGTTTAATTTTGGCAAATTCACTATTTACTTAGTTGCTACTATTCCTAAACTTTGATTTCTAAAAAAAAGCCCAGAAAGTTTATAGACTTTTATTCCATATTTTAACACAATAATATGAATAGCAATTCCCAAATATTACCTCAGTTTTTTAATCTTTTAATATTAAAAAGATCTTAGGTTTTTTTTTGTTTTTTTAAAGATTTTTTATTTACTTATTTGAGAGAGAGAGAATGAGAGAGAGCACATGAGAGGGGGGAGGGTCAGAGGGAGAAGCAGACTCCCTGCCGAGCAGGGAGCCTGATGCGGGACTCGATCCAGGGACTCCAGGATCATGACCTGAGCCAAAGGCAGTCGCTTAACCAACTGAGCCACCCAGGCACCCAAAAGATCTTAGTTTTTAGGAAGGAGAAGAAACCTGGATCATTTATTCATTTTGTGCCATAAACTATGCTAATAACTGGATATACATTGCTGTAAAATGAGATAAAGTACATGGCTTCATAAAGATCTATTTAGTGGAGGAAATAAACACTTAACCAGTAAACATATAGATGAGTATATGGTTATAAATTATGATAAATACTATAAGGGAAAAATAGACTCCATGAGAAAGTAACATGATGTACCAATTTAGACTGATTACCTCACAGAGTAGGGCTAGTTATAGTGAAGAAATTTAGTATTGATAAAAAAGTTTCTCCACACAGACCAGTGCTTGACATAACCAAAAAAAAAAAAAAAAAAAAAAAAAAATCTCAGCTGAGTTCTACTTTTACAAAGCTTGAGCATTTTTAGCTTCATTAAGCTAAATGATGATCAAAATACCAACAGTATTTTTCACATAACTAGAACAAAGAGCCCTCAAATTTGTATGGAACCACACAAGACCCTGAATAGCCAAAGCAATCTTGAGGAAGGAGAACAAAGCTGGAGGTATCATAATCCTAGATATACCACAAAGTTACAGTAGTCAAAATACTATGGTACTGACACACAAAAAATAGACACATAAATCAATGGAATGGGATGGAGAGCCCAGAAATAAACCCACACTTAATTGTCTATGACAAAGAAAGCTAGAATATATGATGGGGGAAAGACAGGCTCTTCAATAAATGGTGCTGGGAGAATAGGACAGCAACACTGAAGAGAACGAGATTGGACCACTTTCTAATACCATACACAAAAATAAATTCAAAATAGATTAAGGATGTAAATATAAGACCTGAAACCACAAAACTCCTAGAAGAAAACATAGGCAGTAATTTCTTCGACATTGACTGAAGAAACATTTTTTTTAGAAATGTCTTTGCAAGCAAGGGAAACAAAAGCAAAAATAAACTATTGAGATGACACCAAAATAAAAAGCTTTTGCACAGTGAAGGAAACTATTAACAAAACAATAAGGCAAACTACTGAAAGAGAGAAAATATTTGAAAATGATTTACCCAATAAGGGGTTAATATCCAAAGTATAAAAGAACTTACACAACTCAATATGAAAAAAAATAATCTGATTAGACAATGGACAGAGAACCTGAATAGACATTTTTCCAAAGAAGACATACAAATGGCCAGCAGACACATGAAAGATATTCAACATCATTAACCATGAGGAAAATGCAGACCAGAAGAACCACAATGAGGTATCACCCTGCACCTGTCAGAATGGCTAGAATCAAAAAGACAAGAAGTAACAAGTGTTAGTAAGGATGTTGAGAAAAAGAAACCCTAGTGCACAGTTGGTGGAAATGCAAACTGGTGCAACCACTTTGGAAAAAAGTATGGAGGTTCCTCAAAAAATTGAAAATAGAATTACTAGGTATTCTGTAATTCCACTAGTGGGTGGAATTACCTAAAGGATATGAAACACTGAATTGAAAAGATATATGCTCTCCTATGTTTATTGCAGTGTTATTCACAATAACCAAGATGTGGAAGCAACCCAAGAGTCCACCAAGAGATGAATGAATAAAGTAGAAGTGATGTGTGTGTATATGTGAGTCAGAGAAAGACAAACATCATATGATTCCATTTATATGTGGAATTTAAGAAACAAAACACATGAACAAAGAAAAAAAAGGGACAAAGGACAAAAAAAGAAAAAAAAAACCAGGCAAATACAGTGAACAAATTGATGACTGCCAGAGGATAGATGGAAGAGGGGATGGGTGAAATAAAGGGGATTAAGAATACACTTACTGTGATAAGCACTGAGTAATGTATAGAATCATTGAATCATTATATTGTATACTGGAAATTAATGTAACACTGTATGTTAATTATACTGCAATTTAGAAAAGTATATAATCCTTTTGTAAGTTGTTCAAAAGTCACATTCATTTTCTCTCTTCTAACTCTATGCCACCTTTCCTGCCTCTCTTCTTTCAGCAAAGATTTTTCTCATCTGGTGATGTGAGTGAAACATTCTTTTAGATACCCATGCTTGAAGCTCTGGAATTACCTTAGACCTCTTTCTCTACCTTGTTTTCCCTTTCTCATCTCCTTATTCAAGTTATTTATAAAATTTGTCTCTACTTCTGTGAATTACTTCACTTCATGTCCATGTCTTAGTTTCCTCATCATATGATGCTGACACCTAATCCTATGGTTATTTTGAGGAGTAAATGAGTTCATAAAGCACTTAGAACAATTAATGTTACTTGGTAAGTGCTATGTGTTTGTCCTATAAAATAAGTGTTCAGTGTTTTTTTGACATGGTGTTCTTATGAAGACTTTTAGGACTGAAAATTAACTTGTTAATTACTAATG
Organism: Mirounga angustirostris; assembly: GCF_029215605.1. Taxonomy (NCBI): domain Eukaryota; kingdom Metazoa; phylum Chordata; class Mammalia; order Carnivora; family Phocidae; genus Mirounga; species Mirounga angustirostris. The sequence continues at coordinate 135,322,680 of NW_026991709.1, read as the reverse complement.
CCAATAGTGTGTACTTTTCATGATCAGAGTACACATACTCCTCCACTGTCTTCTCCTGTACAATTTTTTACTAGATAATTACACTTTTAACTGGATAAATCATCTATAAAGGGGACTTAGTAGAAAAATCAGGTAAATTAATTGTGGTGTCATTTTAAGGAGCAAACTTAATAGTGACAATACAACTAAGAGCAGTGTCCCCAACAGCACAGGACAGTGAGGTTAAAACAATTTTTGCTCAACTCTCATTCACATCATTTAAACCATAGCTAATATATGTGCAATCAGCCCTCCAGGTTTAGGTAGATGTCGGAATAATTCAGTAAATAAGAAAATGGTGGATCAAAGTGTAAAAAAACAAATTAACTATACTTAACGGATTTGTTTACTCATTTGCTTGCAAAACAAGTTCATCTGTTAGTACAGTCAAGCTGCCAGCCAAAGCAGCCTTCCTCGAGGCTAAAATTGTTTAATTATCCCTTAACTGGAGCAATTTGATCCCCAAATCCAAACTCTTTTATTATATCATTGGGATTCCCTCATGCTGTGTTCTCAATCTGTCTCCAATTTTTGATCATTAATATATTTTAATGTCTTTATGATGTAGTCAATAAAGAGTTTATCTTAGAAGTTAAAGCTACATGTACTTTTTCTATATTTAATCATAAGAAGGGGTCTTCTGGTAAAAAGCCAAGATCTTTACATGCTGCTGGATATTTAAAAAGATAATTTATTATGAATCTCAGAATAAATAATTGATGATAAATGGTAGTAATTTAAAAAGCAGCAACATAAATTTCTTTGAAACTCAGATAATCCATTAACTGTAATTTCTCTTTTTATTGGGAGGAAATACACAGAGCATAGAGCACATTTCAACCCAATAGAGCCTCTAGTATTCCAGGTTTTGTAGACTTTCCCTCTAAATATATTCCTCTCCAAAGGTGGAGAAATATAATCAACAATAGATGTTTTCAGATGATTTCCAAAATAGTATTCAACAGAACCAGTAGTTCTTGCTTCTTAGAGCTAAGGGGGAAAATATAGGATATGTTGAATATTGTTCTTTTTTCTTGTCTGAAAAACATACTCAAGTTTCTTTCATATGAAGACTAACTTTCAAAATTTTCATTTTCCAACACTTTTTCTGCCCAAATTAGTTTCATTAGCAATGAATTACTCTGTAAATAATAGTGACTAATTAGCTGAAAGCCAACTACGCACTAGTCAGCTTTGCTAAGTACCTTATGTATATTATCTCATTCCAAAATTCCTGGCAGCCCTATGATCTAAGTAGGATTAAGATTAACTTGGTTTAGACTTGGGGAAACAAAGGCTAAGAGTTTTAATGCTCTAAGAGACCAGGAGATATGAAAGTTGTTCAGATTTTGCTGTTTGTAGGACTCTTTAAATTGATTTGGAAATATTTTGACTTTTTCAAGATTTAATCTATATGAAGAATCAATGGTAGAGTCATATTAAGATAAGACCCATTCATCAGTATTTATCATCGTTGTACAGAAATTAATAAAGTTTTTCCCCCTTATCCCAAATAAAAAAGTAAATGTTATATTTTTGTTTTCTGTCTCAGTGCTAAATACTAGTAGGTTAGGACCAGTAGATACAAAACAGATATTGCGGTTGTGATCCTGAGATACTAAAAAAGTTATAGCTTTGAAGCATTATCTTTTTTGTAAATAAGTAAAAATTCTGTGTATTAATAATATCTTCTTTAATGACCATCATTAATCTCATTATATAGCTATAAACCAACTCAGTTATATGATTTTATTTTTTTTAATTTTTTTATTTTTTTAAAGATTTTATTTATTTTTGACAGAGAGAGAGTGTACAAGCAGGGGAAGCAACAGGCAGAGGGAGAGGGAGAAGCAGGCTTCCCACGGAGCAGGGAGCCCGATGTGGGGCTCGATCCCAGGACTCTGGGACCACGACCTGAGCCGAAGGCAGACACTTAACGACTGAGCCACCCAGGCGCCCAGTTATATGATTTTAAATGTAGTATGAATTAAGCCACACATGTTAAATAGTAAAATCTAGAGAAAATTACGTAAATTCCTTTGGGAATAGAAAAACAAAAGAAGCTGTGATGATCCTTTTTGGTGCTTTAAGTCACAGATCTAGAGAAGATTAGGTATGAAGGGAAGGAGGAAAAACAACATAAAATATTCTTTGGAAATGAGGAATTATTCCAATCATATTTTATTGGTCGCTAAACATATAAGTCCCCAGTTCAAGGCAAATATCAGTATGGCAAAGCCCATGTCAGTAGCACATGAGGAAATGGTACACAGGAGTCCGTCACAGCTGCCAAATCCAGCAAGTTTCCCTCCATTTCCCATGGGTTCAGAATGTCGATGTCTCCTTAAGGAAAGCCTGGTTTGGAGAAAGCCATGTATTTGCTCTAGCCCTGGGACCTTCTGTCTCTAGTGACAGTCTCCATAAATACTTCAAGTAGGTCCAGGTAACAATCCATAGGTAATTATTATTGTCATAGTTAATATAAAAATAACACCCTCACCATGGCAATGCAAAGGAACAGGCATGGTTGTATAATTGCTTTGTATGCTGCTCTTGCTCTGGCATTTTCTGGTGCAGATATTACTTAGATGTGGCTACATTTTTAGAAGTTGTTCACCTATTTGAGAAAGCGAAAAGTCAAGAAATAAGGTGGAATGGCTTTCTGTTCCAGCATGTGTATTTTCAAGCTACTTAACTTTCTCAAGAAGAGAGTAATCCTGACTCCAGCTCAATTGACTGTTAAAGCTTATGGCTCCCCACCTAATCAGCCACACAGAATAACTGCTCTCTAGGTACTTGTCAAGGATTATAACGTCAAACTCACTGCTATTCAATATTTAATCAAGAGCTGGGTAGAAAGATATAATACCATGGCAGATAGCCTGAAGGAGATGCTGCCCATTGCTTAAATGTAAAAAAATCTATACCTGTTTCAAGCCACAGAGTGTTGCATCATGTACCAGAAACTTGATCTCACTAATTTCATTTTCACATCTTTTTTTCATAGGCATAGATATAGGAAGATTAACAAAGGCAGCTAAATATGGTATTTACTGTAAGGATGGTATTCAAACTATTTTTTCCTATATTACAAATGCCCTGGGGCGCCTGGGTGGCTGAGTCGTTAAGCGTCTGCCTTCGGTTCAGGTCATGATCCCAGTGTCCTGGGATCGAGCCCCGCATCAGGCTCCCTGCCCCACGGGGAGCCTGCTTCTCCCTCTCCCACTCCCCCTGCTTGTGTTTCTGCTCTCTCTCTCTCTCTCTCTGTCAAACAGATAAATAAAATCTTTAAAAAAAAAAATGCCCTTTTTAATCTTTTATTTGCCTTGATCAACTAACATGTTTTAGCAGCTTTGTGAAGTATAATTTACATACCATAAAATTCACCCATTTAAGTATACAATCCAGTGATGTTTAGCATGTTTATAGAATTGTGCAGACATCCCCACAAAATAATTTGAACATTTCCATCATCCTAAAAATATTTCCCATGTCTGTTGCTGTCAAGCCCTGCTCTTACTCCCAGCCCAGGTAGCCAACCATCTGTGTTCTGTCTCTATAGATTTTTCATGGAAATGCAATCATACAACGTGTGTGCCCATGTGACTGGCATCTTCCAATACCGTAGTATTTTGGGGGTTCACCCATGTTGCAACATATTCCTGTTATTGCCCGAATCATATTCCATCGTATGGACAAAATAAAAAATGTTTTATTTGCCTATTCACCAATTGATGGAAATGTTGGATTATTTTAACTTTTGGTTATTACAAACAATACTATAATGTATATTTGCGTATACATCTTTGTGTGGACATACGTTTCTCATTTCTGTTAGCTAGATACCTAGGAATGGAATTTCTGGGTCATCTGATAAGTTTATCTTTAACTTTTTAAGCTGCCAAATTATTTTCTAAAGTGACTATATCATTTTACATTCCCACTAGCTATGCATGAGAGTTCTAGTGTCTCTACCATCTCCCCAACACTTGTTACTGTCTGTCATTTTGATTATAGAGGTTCTATTGACTGAAAAATCATATCTCATTGTAGTTTTAATTTGCATTTTCCTAATTACTAATGATGTTGAGTAGTCTTCATATGCTCATTAATTAGCAGTTTGTGTATTTTTTGATATTCAGATCCTTTGCCCATTTTTAAAAATTGGGTTGTTCTCTTGAATTGAGTAATAAAAGTTCCTTATATATTCTGCACATAAATCCCTTATCAAATATGATTTGTGTATATTTTCTCCCCTTCTGTGGCTTAGCTTTTCATTGTCTTAATGTGGTTTGCTAAAACACAAATTTTTAAAATTTTGACAAAATCAAAATTATAATTTTGTAATGGATTGTGCTTCTGATGTCGTATCTGAAAAATCTTTTCCTAACCAAAAGCTCTAAAGATTTTCTCCTACATTTTTTCCATGTATTTTATGGTTTACCTCTAACATTTAGGCCTATGATAAATTTTGAGGTTTTTTGGTGTGCTTGTAATGGTATGAAGCATGGGTTGGAATTTATGTTTTGCATATGGATATCTAATTTTCCTAACACAATTTGTTGAAAAGGTTATTCTTTACCAGTCTGAATTGCCTTGGCATCACCACCAAAAATCAATTGACTCTAAATATAAGGATTAATTTCTGGTCTCAGTTCTGTCCCTTGCCTCTCCTTATGCCAGCATCACACAATCTGTAGCTACAAAGCTAATCCTAAGTATTCCTGCAGCATTTACCAGACTCTAATATTCATGTGCATTGTGCAATCTCCAAGATGGAAGAAGGGTATGGAAAAAAGTTCCCAAACTTCTTTGACCAAGCCCCCTGCCCCCCACCATACCACTTGATTTTATTCTCAAGGACTTTTCTTTGAGATGTAATTTATGTATGATCAATTAAATGGTCTAAAACGTAGAATTAGTAGGTATTGGTAAATGCCTACATTCATGTAGCCCATGGTGGTGGCAAGATATATAATATTCATCCTAGGAAGGCAAGCAGATTCTTAGAGTCATTTTATTTGCCATATGGTAAGCTTAGTCTCCTAAGAGTCAGGTAATATTCTGGTCCAAATCTGGTTCAGCAGACTTTCTCATAATCTCCAAGAGAATAATAATTCCTCTCAACAATAATTGTATGTCACTTCCAGCACTATATCTGGTAAGGGGAGGTAGGTTTTCCTTGTTTTTTTAGGTGACCAGTTTTTTACTAGAAGTAGGAACCATAGGACCTGAGGATTTTGAGCTGATCCCATAACATTTAAAAAGAAATGAGGGATCATTACAGTATCTTCAGTGAATCCCACTTCTGTGTTTTTATATAGTCTAGTTGAAAACTTCAAGTGCAATCTGATTGACTTTTGATAATACTCCATTCTTTTTTTTTTTTTTTCAAGATTTTATTTATTTATTTGACAGAGAAAGAGACAGCGAGAGAGGGAACACAAGCAGGGGGAGTGCGAGAGGGAGAAGCAGGCTTCCCGCCGAGCAGAGGACCCGATGTGGGGCTTGATCCCAGGACCCTGGGATCATGACCTGAGCCGAAGGCAGATGCTTAACCGACAGAGCCACCCAGGCGCCCCAGTAATAGTCCATTCTTTCTGATAGGCGAAAATGCAGACTAAGGACTATCTGTCAGAGCCTGGTTTCTTTTACTTTTTTATCATGGAAAATATATTTAGGAACATAGAGATATTTTATACTTGTGTATTGTGTTATATAGAGTGCTAACAATGTTTTCCTAGATGAATTATTGAATAGTTTTGTTTTTAGCACTCAGTGTATTTCTGGGCTCTCAATTCTGTTCCACAACTATTAAACTATTTTATATTAATACCAATACCAATACTACATACTCTACTGTAACTTTATAAATAACCCTGTTATCTGATAGGGCAAGTCTTTTCATTTTGTTCATCTTCAAAATTGCCTCGGCCACTCTTTGTCCTTTTCTCTTCCATACAGTTTTATCATCATCATCTCGAATACCATGAAACACATTTTGAGATTTAGATCAAAATTGCATTAAATGTACATTTTAATTTTGAGGGAATTATTAATTAGGACATAGATTACCCTTCATTTATGTAGGTCTTTCTGTATGTCTTTCAGTATTTTTTTCTCTAAAAAGATCCCGTGCAGTTTTTGCTACAGCTCTATTTATAGTACCTTATATTTAAATTGCCATTGTGGTGCTATATTTCCTTTCTAATTTTATTTTCTGTTGTCATATAGGAATAGAATTTATTTTTATATTGATCATGAATCTAGCTACACTGGTGAATATTTCTATTATTTTTAATCATTTATAGATTCTCATGGTTTTCTAGAATACAGTGACAAGCAATGATATTTGTATTTTTTTATTTTGCAAATCTTTAGGATTTTAAAGTTATTGTCACTCTTGTTATTGCACCAGCTGGGATGTTCGTGTTGACTACAAGTAGTGGTGGTGGGGATATCTGTCTCATTCTTGATTTAAAGGGAATGTTTCCCCCTTAAATCCAATTATCTTCAGTGACTATATTCATGTCTAGCTTATTGTTGAATTTTAATAAATATTTGTGAATGATTGAACATGGTTATGTTTCCAGGAAGTATAATATTTCATTTTTAAAGATTTCTATTTCTGAGGAGTTTCTTGTTTTGTTTTGGGTATTTTATAATAGGATAACCAAAATGACTTCCTCTCAGATTTTATGCTTACCTAAAAGCCTGTTCCTGCTCCCTCATATTTTCTCTTATTCTCACACTTACCAGCATCCACTCCATCTCTCAGGGCAATAATGTCTTTCTTTCTCAGAAGAACTATGCACGTACACAAAGTGAGAGTAGGAAGGAAAGGAAATTCTAAAAATTAACAGAGATTTCATATATCTATTAAGTTTCCAAACTCATCTTTGACCATTTTTTTTTACATTATGCAGATTAAAATTATAAAAGCAACAGTAAGAGAAATAAAATTGTTGGGGATATAGATTGCATTTTGATTTTGAATATTTGAATTTTATCTTGAATAAACATATACTGAAAATACATTAGGCCACTTATCAACTAACAACTTTTAGATATTAATATATGAAAGCTGAGTTTTCTAATTTTCCAATTAATTCATGCTCAGCCTAGAAAATTTTAAAAGAACAAAAAGTAAAACCACTGTAATATAATCTATAACATTGATAATAAGCTATTGTTGACTTTTTGGTGCATTTTCTCTCAGACTTTTCTCTATACTTAGGATTATTAAGCAGGAACACTTTGGTATACTATTACATGTTCTTCTAAATCAATACAATATTTTTAATTGCTATATAATATTATATAGAATAGAGATTGACAAGCTATGATCTGGAATCTAAATCTGTTCTGTTTTTTGTTTTGTTTTTTGTTTTTTTTGCACAGGCCACAAACAAAAAAAATTGGTTTTACACTTTTAAATAGTTGAAATATCAAAATAATAGTAATATAATATTTTATGACTGGAAAATTATTTGAAATTTAAATTTGAGTTCTCGTAAAGAAAGTTTTATTAGAACACAGCCATGCTCATTTGTTTATGTATTGTCTATAGCTGTTTTTCTACTACTGTGACAGAGTTGAGAAATTCCTGCCAGAAACTGACTCTCAGAGACTAGAATATTCATTATCTCACCACTTACAGAGAAAGTTGCCAACCCTTGATATAAGTTCACGGTAATTTGTATAACCATCCCCATTTTGTTAAGTAGCAGCTTGGTTCCTGTTTTTAATTGTTCACAGATGACCGTGTCATGAATTTTCTGATGGTATAAGGCCCTTAAGATCCATTATTCCACAAAGCTGTAGATTTCATTCTCTCATAAATGGTGGCAATGTTAATAATGAATATAATATACATTTGCTGAGTGTTTAGTATATGCCAGAGTTTATGCTAAACTTTTTGTCTACATATGCCATTTAACTCTCTCATCAAATCCATAGGTTATGTACAGTCATAATTTCCATATTTTATATATTTGACCACTGACTTTGGTGAATTAATTTGTCCCACATTACATGGCTTGTAAATAGAAGAGGAGCTGCTGGATGGTCACTTCCAGCCACTAGGTTTGCACCTTTGAAAGTGCAGTATAGTTATAATTGTCTGTGTGTGCAGCTATAAGGTCAACCTCTTTGATGCCAGGCAATATGTATACTACATCTTTGAACTCCTAGTGCCAACCTTGGTTCCTGATAAATGGTTGACCATAATAATGCTGAATAATGAATGAATGGAGACTGAATGCTGACATTATTCACCAACATCCTCTAAATCCCTTGGCAATTTTACAATAAAACTATCAAAGGCAAGATACGAGGGACAACTATTCAAACAAATGTTATTAGAGAAGACCATGTTCCTGATACGATTTAATGCATTATGAAACCATCTGATAGCAAGTGAAGAGATTCTAAATTAAGGCAGTCTTTATTTAATAGGAGTAGGAAGGATTTGAATATTTCCTCTTAGATGTTAGGATCTAGGGCAAGCATTTGAAATAACCTTGGAGCTAATAAATAACAAAGGCTAGGCCTGAAGATAAAGACATTGATTCATATCACAAGATCTCCCTGTCAAGAAGTCATTTCAAGCTGGAAATTTAACTTTAAAAATTATAAAATGATATTGGAATAAAGAGGAAGAGAGGGAAATGTCAAAAGAAATGAATAGTTGTTTTTAAATCGTAGACCATGTAATCCCCTATGTTATTATTTCACTTTTCTTATCAGATATGCTGATCACTATAACTATTGACATTAGTGTCAAAAGGACAATTATGAATGTTTCACATACATTCTCCAATTTGAGGAATAAAAATACTTACACCATTCAGGCAAACCACCTACAATTTTCTGAAATATCAAGGAAGGCAGTTTCAGAATTACAAACCCTACTGAAAAAGTCACTGATTGTGCTTGTTGCATTCTTGAAGAAAAGAACTGGAATAGTAACAACAATAATAATGACTTCTTCCAATACCCAAATATCAAGCAATAAGGGACTTGGTAGATAAATTGTAGTAGACCATCACAGGAATTTAGTATGAATTAATTGAAATTGCTTTTGTAGAGAATGTTTAACTACACTTGAAAAGACTAACAGTAGAGTATTCAAATTAAAAATAAAGTTACAAAGTAGTATAAATGCTATGAAAAATTTATGCCAAAGAATATATGGCTGACCGTATACAAGCATATTATCTGTGGTTAAAATAGTTACCTTGCGTATAGGAGTATTTGTCATTTTTGTTCTTTACGGTTATTTTATTCTCTAAAATTCTATAATAGGTATCATTTTTGTAAAGATCATATTTTAAATATAGATACACAATTAAAAATATTCATCAGGGGCACCTGGGTGGCTCAGTTGGTTAAGCATCCGACTCTTGGTTTCAGCTCAAGTCATGATCTTAGGGTCCTGGGATCAGTTCAGAGTTTGCTTGTCCCTTTCCCTCCTCTACTGCTCCTCCCCCTGCTCAGGCATGCCTACTCTCTCTCCCTCTCTCTCAGGTAAATAAATGAAATCTTTAAAAATATGCATCAGAAGCAGCCAAGTATAGAATTAACCCAACAGAAAAATAAATAATGTGGAAGATCTTCTTGAGGAACTAAAAAAAATAAAAAATAGATTCAACTACAAAAAACGTGTACAGAATATTTGTTACTTAAGATGATAACATCTATCCAGGAAAACTTTATTACTTTCCAAATATTCTAACTTTCTGTATCTTTTTGATATAAATATCCAGTTCTGTTTCCTTCAGGAAGTAGAACATGGCTTACAGAGTTTTTAACTTTTGAAAGATACTAAGCCTTGATGTGGTGTAACACACCTTCAATATTTATGGTCAATTAGAAAGGGAGAATCATTTCTGATATTAACATATGAAGTTTAAAATCTATCTATTTAAACAAAATCTATTATATACCCGGTGGTTATTGGTCATCTTTTTAAGTTTTAAACTAGAATTTAATGGGACTAGTTTAGTTTTTAAGTTGCCATTGGCCAGAGTAATGAATACCATAGTCATGGTAGTCTCAGCAAGAAAACCTCATTTCTGAGTAGCCTCTTACTGTGCATGTTGAAACTCATACACTAGGGACAAAAATTGTCCAACTACTGTTGAATCTCAGATCTGTACCTCTGAAACAAATAATGCAATATATGTTAAGAAAAAAAAGAAGAAGAAGAAGAAGGTAGCGGGAGGGGAAGAATTAAGCGGGGGAAATCGGAGGGGTAGACGAACCATGAGAGATGATGGACTCTGAAAAACAAACTGAGGGTTCTAGGGGGGAGGGGGGTGGGAGGATGGGTTAGCTTGGTGGTGGGTATTGAGGAGGGCACATTCTGCATGGAGCACTGAGTGTTGTGCACAAACAATGAATCATGGAACACTTCATCTAAAACTAATGATGTAATGTATGGGGATTAACATAAGAATAAAATTTTAAAAAAATTGTCCAACTAGTCTTCTGTTTGCTCTGAGTCGCATTAAAAGTACGAGGTGTGAACAACAGTTATCTTTTCTTTCTGCTGACTTTCTAAATCAGTCCTTGACTTCCACTTACACTTGATATTCTACCTTCTTTAAGCTCTATTCAACTGATCCCCTTGTTGTTTGTGTATAGGGTTATAAGACACTTTTGTCTTTCTTGTTTTCATTTTTCCTTTTATGGTGGGGAGTAAGGGAGTATTTTCAGGTTTCTTGAACGAGCCAATTGCTTTATTGTAACCACTAATATAAATCATCAATACAGACAGTATCGAGAGAGAAACTCTTATTCATTTTACCTGATAAAAGGAAAACACTAGTTAAAACAAGAACATTAAAAGATGAAAATGAAAGAGATACACCTACATTAAAAAGAAGCATGATAGCATTTCTAAAGTTACACAATGCTGTTGGATGTTTATGCTTACAAATTTGCATTGTCTTGAACTAGCAAATACCTGCAATAATAATACCAATCTTTAAAAAGGAAAAATAACCTCCACCCAAGGTGCCTTTTGGGAAATGGAAAGCAGTGTCAGCAGTTCTATAGTGTGTTGAATTTTAATGAACTATAAACCCTTTCTCTGAGATTCTAAAAATATCTTATTCCCAGATAACCACAGCACTGTCAAGGCATAGCACCCATGGTCCCTGGGTAGTAGGAAAAATATGCCATATAAATGGAATGACAGAGAAGTATGCAGGGTGTTAAGTAACACGCAACTCTCTTTTTTGTTGTGTTTTTACTAATTCTTAAAGTAATGTTCACACTCTGGCTTTCTATTGAATATGGTTGTGGTGATTCACACTAACCGAGTCTCTTAACTTCTCCCCATATTGGTGGTCCGTGCTCACATACAACTTCTTATGGGAGTGGTTCTTTTTTGCTCTTGGTATATATGCTTTTTAATGGCCAAGCTGTCTGTGCTAAACATCGGGGTAATTTTTCACATTATGTTAGATTTGATCTGAACTCCTCAAAAGAGTAAGACTTTATCTTTCAGATAATGATGCTATTTTTTAATACAAATGAACCAAAGGGCATTTAAGATATTTTAAATAAAACCTTTTTTGTTTTAAAAATGCTATATATATGTTCATAATTTTATATTCCACTTTTTAGCAACAATACATAGTATTTATTTTTATTGTAACTTCCAACACAATGAAATGATGCAACATAAATAGATGCCTTTCATCATAATCTTCTGTTTCTAGAAATATTCATAATTTAAATAATTATGTATCTTGACTTCATGCCAATTAAGTTTGTTCATCCAGGGACTGAATTTTAATGAGGTATTTGAATGAGTTTTCACTGATACGATCTTTTGGCAGGGACACAATCAAATGAGAAAAGGTTTAATCTCATATATTTTCATTTCTTCAATATTTGAAAAAGACAGATAAGACACTCTCCACTAAAACCAAAAAAAAAAAAAAAAAGTCAAATAGAAGCACTGAACAGAAGATGGGCTAGAGACTGAATAGTTTAAGTACATTCAAAGATCATTTACTTACTAACACTTGAAATCAATATGATTTATCTAAACATTATAATAGGAAGTGTTAACCCACCCTCTTCAAGAAAATTGAAATAAGAAACAGTGGACAGTTCTGTCATGCTTGAATTAGTGGGCTAGTTTTAAAGAACATATACACTAAAATTCTGGAGATGACTTCATTAAAAAAAATTAGAAGAAGAAAGGGAGGGAGGGGGGAGGGAGGGAGAGAGGAAGGAAGGAAGGGTGATTTAAAATGCTTCCCATGTTAACTGTAGACTACATGTGTAGGCTACATGTGTCTCCCTGTGATGGACAAAGCACAGTTCCCCAGAGGAAGAGGATTTTATTAACTAAATGCCTAACAGCTGCCTCACAAGCATGAGCCTAGATAAACCAAACAAGCTGCAAATCTGTGCACCCTGCATGAAAGGCCACATAATACAAGCTGATTACTTTAGGGCTTGCATTAATGTGGCTGTGAATAAAAATAACCAACCAACAAATCCTTGCCTAATTTTAACAACTACTGATGAGGAAATCTAAACAGATGGATCATTATGAGGTATGGGTTTATGATGAATTAGCATTGTGATCAAAGGCTGGGAGGATGGCCTTTGGAGTGGAGTGAGTGGTAAAGGACGTGGGATTACTAATCTTGCCAAGTAAGAATTCTAATCTCTCTTTAAAAAGCCAGACATTTGATACTTTTATCCCAAATTGACAGAAACACAATAACCTTTGGAAGAACAAAAGGAAGAGCACAGGCCCTTTGATTTAATAAAGTTCAGTTTAATAAAGACAAGGCTTTTGATGTAGAAGCTTCCCAAAGACAAACAAATTGATATGAGTACCTCTTTGTAGAAATCTACCTTTTGTATTGGAATATTAAAAACCATCACTTGGAGGACGGTAATAATTCCTGGAATATAATAGTCATTGGTCAAATGCTTTTCCATGAATTAGCAATACAAAACTCAGAAATTCATGTAGGTAGTCTTCTAACATCAGGTTTGGGAAGTGGAATGTGCTGAATTTTTCTGTTAATCATTATTTCCTACAAATGAAGATACATAACCTGAGGAAATAGTTTTTAGGAGGAAGAAGCAGTATAAGACTTATTCTGTAGGTTTAGATGTCACAGTTATAACCAGGACATGCTGAGGCACTGCATGCTCACTCTCCTCTCTTCAATATTCCTTTCCCCATGCACCTACCCCTGGTGTCATCAGGATTCATTCTCCTAGTGAGAAGGTAGCACATTACTCACATTTGAAGGAACATTGCCTCTCTCTCGCCAGAAGATTCAATTTGGTTCAATCACTCTTTCAGAGTACATTCCCAGAACCCTCGTCCAGAGTCATTATCCTCTGGTTCACAAAAGCAAGAACCCCATCCAGAAACTGAACAATTTATTCTTTTCTTATCATCCTTGCAATTCTATTTCCAATCTTCTCAAACCACAGTAAGATTGTCAGTACTATTTCAATTTCTTAGATGTGGAAGCCAAGATAGTTTAATATTTTTCTTTATATTCTTGGTAGGGAGCCAAATGCTATTTCAGAGAAGTGTTCAAGAGTAAAATGGCAAATAATAGAATAGGAATGCCAATCTAAGTTATTAACAGTTTTTCTGTAGAGGTCCAAGTGTGGCAGATGTATTGTCTGAATATTGTTGAATACAATATAATTACTTGGATTTTCTCCTTGTTTAAGTTCCAGGAGGCTGGTGGAAGTTCTAATGATAGCCATTTCCTACTGGTGCACAATTAGATATCTGTATCTAACTTGCATGGACTGGAGAACAATCCACTGGATTGTTTTGAATGGCACACAACTCCTAGATCAGAGCATGGCAGTTTGTTTCATTTCCTCAACACCTGTTCACTTTTATCCATACACCAGTGAGAAGAACACTTCTGCCATTTATCATCAAGAGCATAAAAGATATTCATATCTTATCTCTCTGGATACTATAAGAGACGTCTTAAAAATTGTTGTCAGTAAATAGTCCCTAAATGTCCAGTAGAAAAATCTGCTTATGAAGTAAATCTAAGTTTATTAAACCTACAGCAGCAAGGGAGTACACCACTTAAAGTTAATAATGTCTCAAAATAGGAAATTAGGGTAGGTCATTTAACCGGTGTTAGGGACTGGGCTGGATAATTTTAAGGCAGGTCTTGCAAGGTAGAGAAATGGTTGAGATGAAGCAGAGTTTATGACATAATTGTTTTGAATTGTTGTGAGTAGCAAACGATCTTGAAGTGAGTCTTCATAAACAAACCATTAGTCTTGATAAATAAGCTTTTTAGTTGGTTCACAGTCTTAGATTCCAAGAGCAAATACTTCATGCAGTAAGAAACTAGGTTAATTTTGTTTAGTCTGAGTATTGTTTAACAATGAGATAGGACCTTATTTTAGTTTCAGTTCTCACTAATTTCATTTTCAATGTTCTAAATCAATTTCAAGTTTATTTTTAGTTTGACATATTGATAAATGTCCATTTTACTATCTTTTATGACTACTGAGAAACTTAAATATCATGATGTAAGTTTTTAGAAATCCATCCTATAAAATATAATTCCCTCTAAACCTTGGAATGATTTCCAGGAATGATAAATACCTACTTATGAAGGCATGTAAATCCTTCATATCTCTTCAATTTTAATAAAATAACTTGTTGGCAAATAGTTAAATAGGGAAATTATTTAATGGCCTTTAATGGCAACACAAATTATGCCATACTGAGAATAGATCTAAAACGTTCTTACCAAACACACAAAGTAATTATATGAGATGATGGATGTGTAAACTCACCCTTTTGTTATTATCATTTCATAATATATGCTTGTATCAAATCATCATTTCATATACCTTACTTAAACTTACACAATGCCAAATGTCAATTATATCTCAATAAAGCTGAAAAAACAAAACTCAGTTAAAATGTTAAAAAAATTATACAACTTCTGCAATGTAGCTTTAATTTTAAATAAGAATGCTAAAATATGTTGAGTTTTTCCAATTTGTCGTGTTGAATGAGTTTGAGTATCATCTTAGATCTTGTGATCCTCAAATAACTTTATGAATTAAACATTTGGACTATGGCCATATTACAAATACAAAACCTTAACTTCGGTAACTTGCCTAGAGTCACGTAGCGCATAGATGGCAAAGCAAGAATGTGAACTCGGATCTCTAGCCTCCTTAGAGCATGGCCTTGTGACACTATACATATTGTCACTGTAAAACCAGTAATCTACAAAGCACTTTATATTTTTTTGTCTTTATTATCTTAACAATAAGCTTTACTAATATTTCTTACAACGTGGATTAAATATAAAAATGAGTGCTAATGAGATATCATAAAATCCATTTTAGTTTGCTTAAAAATAGCAGTTACTTCTACGTTTTATAACTATCCCCCAAATTTGCAGTTTTAGGAGTCATTAGCATTTACAAATTTATTTTGAGTTTTAGAAGCTCTGATATTATATGTAAGAGATTGTTGAACTATATCATTTCGAAAACACACTGATCTCTCCTTTCTCCTCATCAGCATCTTCTCCTAGCACATAGCACACATGCAAACAAATACACATTTCATTCTTAGGAATTTTAGAAAATGCCATGTGGTTTTTCAGATATGAATTAAAGGGCACTATGTTTCTTTTTTACTTCAAACAAATGTGTATAAATACTTAGTCATCAAATATAATGGAAATCTATTGACTAAATTTAATTTTAAAGCCAATTGATAGTATATTTTGAAATTATGAGTCATTTATTTTGTTCCTCAAATGCCATTATTTTATTTTCAGGGAACTTATGCAGTGTTCTTTACATTCTCTCTTGCTTCCTCCAAAAAAAGTTCTCTGTTTGCCCTCCCTGGACCACATCACATCCCATATTTCCACATTCATATTTTGACCTATCAATCATATCTGTGCATTCACACATGAATATTATACATGAGTTGCAATGATTATGAATCTATGTTTCTGGATTGCTGGTTAGACTTTCAAAGACTTTTAAATCATTGCACTGGAGAGATTATATAATTTGTAAATGAAAATTTTAATAATTTCCTGAAAATAGTAAATTCCACTTTTTACTATTTGTGTTTTTAGAAGCAAGCAAAAGAGACAATATTTAAAAGAGTTTAAAGTAAGTGCAAAAGCTCTCTGCATTTTGACATTTTAAAAAGTTGTTTGTTGAGCTGAGAAATTTTAAGATTATCATTTTAGCAGCTTTTAATAAACCACTTTTAGAGATCTGGAAACTACACGGAACATATGGAACCTACATAACAAACACATGGAACAGATATAATGCCTGGCAAATGTTATCTTTCCAACAACAATGAACTAAATGGCTGAATGAAGCCCTAGAGTCACATAGATACTGGGTGGCAGAATAATCGCATCAGTGGAATGAAGTAGGACAATAATAGTTTAGGAAAAAGAAAGATCAGTGGTAATTTCTGTGTGTTTCTGTTTGAGCATGTGTGTTAAATGTGTTTAACCCATAGCTAGTTAGGTCTGTACACACTTTGAAATGCAGCAGTTAGCTAAATAGTTACTGAAAAGCAGTTTATACTTTTTTTTCAGCCACCTTTAGTTGCCTGTTAATTGTCAAAGTCACACAAGCAATTTGTTATAAATTCTTATCCCATATAATAACAAAGACACGTTGTTCATAAAGATAGGGTTGCAATACTTTATAGTTTATAAGAGTTGTGTCATATATATTCCCACTTTTCTTTTGCATGGTATAGTCTCATTAGCAGTCCCATTTTTCATTCAAGAAAACTGAAACCCATTAAATATAAGTAAGTTTTGGAAAGCATTCTCAGAATTAGATGTCTGGAATTTGTCTTCCTACTCCATACCCAGTGTTCTTTCTCCCTAACAATACCTGTGCTATCCCTGCTGTGTTTTTCCATGAGAAATGGGATAATGAATTTGGAGTATTTCATTCAGAACTTTGAGCTGGAGATTCTAAGGATGAAATAGAATTTGTATGCCCATCTATTAACCTTCTCTCTTTCAAATTTGACTATGGAGCTCAATGTTTCCTATATTTAGAGATAAAATGATTGTTAAAAAGAGTTTGTTACCAATAATGATTCCCATCTGTACATAAGCCGAGAGGACAAGCTTTTGTAATGTTATTATCGGTAATGTTTGGTCCCTTTTCATTTCCACCTGACATAATGGAAAATGCAATGTCGCCAAATCCTAGAATATCAGAGTTATTTTGTATTGTTAAACTGAATACATGCTGGGGCGCCTGGGTGGCTCACTTGGTTAAGCAACTGCCTTCGGCTCAGGTCATGATCCTGGAGTCCTGGGATCGAGTCCCACATCGGGCTCCCTGCTCAGCAGGGAGTCTGCTTCTCCCTCTGACCCTCTCCCCTCTCATGCTCTCTCTCTCTCATTCTCTCTCTCAAATAAATAAATAAAATCTTTTAAAAAATAAATAAATAAACTGAATACATGCTGCATAAATAAAAAAATGAGGGACGATGGTTGTATTCTATGCAGTGACAGAGTTTTGTCAAGTGGTTCCAAAATAGAATGTGATTGCTTCCATATGCATTCCATATTATATTCTGACGAACTTAACATCTCACAGGACATGGCCATTCCATAGGAAGAGAAGTTATTTAAAGAAATGGAACATCCGTGTTTTCAACACTTGAGCTATCAATGAGCAATTAACTCTTTGTTTAGACACTGAGACCTTTAGAGAAAAAGCAATTTAAATATTGAAAACTGTATTCTGTTTTGTTTTCCCATATTTTAAAAAAATACTAACTTGAGGTTTCTGTAACCTTTTAATATAAGCTAAAAAAAAAAACTAGTGATTTTTTACTGTGCTAAATAGAGCTAGCCCATGGCTATAAATAACTCTCCCATTCTGTAGTCACATAACCTTTTTTAACAGCTGCAGTTGTCATAACATTGACATGTGGGTGTGCATGCTCATAATCTGCATGTTTCTCAGGCAAAGGTGTTTTAAGTAGCTAAATCGATCCCTCACACTGTTAATAACCAGTATACTAAGGGTTATTGAGTCTAGATGAACATGGATTTGAGAACTTAGCCCATGCTCTTTCCTTTTTCTGGAATTCCTCCTGTCCCTCCATAGTCTGGCCAAATCTGCTAAATTCTGCAAACCCTGATTTACAGGTTATATCCTGTTAGAAGACCTTCCTCACCCTATGGGTAGTTAATCCTTCCTTCATTCTGCTCCTGCAGCACTGAGTCCAGCCTCAGTTTGACAACTCAGCCTATACAATGTTTCCAATCGGTCTCCCCCTCTGCTGGTGAATTCTTTACAAACTGGGATCCTCAGCATGTATCCTCCAACCTTGCTACAAATGGTGGGTGCCCAGAATTGTTCCTTAGAATAAATCAATGATATATAGCATAACACCATCCTTAATAGAAAAAGTATCTGTTTCTCAGGTAGTATATCATTCGGGCTCTTTCTTATGTCAAATGCAGCTTTGCATCCTGCAATTACATTTTCTTTTCCTTACAATTTTTCTTAATTCACCCTTCTAATTTTTCAACTCATCTGCTCGCATCTTGGTTTCATCCTTCTTTTCCTGTATCTGAGAGTCCTTGTTTTTATAAAATATATTAAGAAAGTAAACAAATAACTTTCCCCCTACTTTCTACTAGTGATGTTTTAAACATATTTTTTCCTCTTCATCTTGAGTATAATGGTCTCTGTTCTTTAAATGTTCACCCTTTCACAGACCCCTTGTGGTTTTTTTTTTTTAAGATTTTATTTATTTATTTGAGAGAGAGAGAGTGAGCACGAGAGGGGGGAGCGGGAGAGGGAGAAGCAGACTCCCCGCTGAGCAAGGAGCCCGATGCGGGACTCGATCCCGGGACTCCAGGATCATGACCTGAGCTGAAGGCAGTCGCCCAACAAACTGAGCCACCCAGGTGCTCCCTCCTTGTGGTTTTTATTTCTGTGGTTTGCTTATCCTTCCATGAGTAAAGGTCTTTCTGGCCCTGTTGCTCCTGTCAGGCAGGTTCATTGACCACACCTCCCCCACCCCCCCACCTCCATATATATGAGATATATATATATTTAAATGCTACTAAAGTGAACTTTATTATATATCTAATGAAAAATAACCTAAGATTAAGAGGCCATTGGGTTGCCTAAAGAGGAGGTATGAGTTCTGATAAACATTCTTGATGAGCAAGTGGAAAATGTATTTTCAGATGGTCTCGTATAAGGGGCCACATTAGCAGCACTAGAGATTGATATCAACATGGATCCTGGGCAGTATGTGTGGTTGCACTCTAAAGAGAGTGACCACATTGTTAGCTCTCAAGCAGTGGGGAATGGGGCAGGGAAGAACGCTAGAATTAGTACAAAGCTCGAAGTAACCTGCTGATGGGCTTTGAAGGGCACAGAGGCTGAAGACTGAAGACTGGAAATGCAGGGACCTGGGGTGTGTCCTCTTTGATCACACACATTCTCTCAGCTGTTCATACCAGTGGCAGCTGGGAGACAAAGTAGTGTGGCAGACAGACAAGGACCCAGGATGTGAGAGCAATAATAGCATCCAGAAGCCAAATACCTGAGAATGACTTTTAAACAGCCTGAGTCCCTGGCCAGACCTGTGGTTTGGAAGCCATGGCTAGGCATAAGAATAGAGTGGCACTGGTCCATGGGTGTGGGGCAGGAGCCCAGAGAAACCAAAGACAGCATATTGGGTGAAGACAAGGTCATAGAAAATCATATGTAAAGGAAGGAAGCAGAGGCAAGAACTTCTACAATCTGTGTTCTTCAGGTCACAGGTGGGTGGTGAAGCCCAGAGGGTCCCTGAGGTGATCATTTACTCAGGACGTGAAGTGGACACGAAGCTGAGAAGGAGTCTGTAATGACATTTAAACAAATCAATTATACTACAAGATAGTAGCTGCTTTAAAACAGGATGAATCAAATGATTTGAAGGAAACAACTGTTCTCGGAGAAATACTGACAACTTTGAAAAAGAAATAATTTGGCAGAATTGTAAGAGATGTGTAGGAGCTAAGCATGTGGTGATGAAGTTCTTTCCAAGTAGAAGGAACTGAGTGCAGATAGAGCACTGCATCCTTTGTGTAGGGCTTGCACCACTTTTAAGACATTGCTTTGTAGGTTTTTCTCGCAAGTATCGATAATTCATAAAACTTCCAGTTACATGGCTCAGCCCTTTTATTTTAACCTTTTCTTAAAAAAAAAAAAAGAAGAAGAAAACAGCAATTAACACTTTTCATTTAACATCTTGATCTCTTGTTAAAATATAATTTTTAAAAAGCAAAATCATGATTGGCAGGCACATATAAAGTGAATATGTGGGATCTTTTATTCCATTTAACTTGCTAATCAGACAAAAAGAAAGTTATCACCAATTAGAGCATTTGACAAATTAAGTATCTATGAACCATTTAACCAATAAATTTGGGTAAGATGCCTGAGTTTTATTTGAAAAAAAAAAAAAACTGTCAAGTATTCAAAGGGCCGTAAATTTGGATTTATTTCAGAAAAAAATATTTACACCTCTATCAGACAAAAATCATTAAGAAGTAAACAAGTAACTTGACTAAGTTTGAAACTGGTATTCAACAGCTAATAATAGTTTGGCCTTACACTGAGTATATTCTTGTACATAATCCTTAAATGGCCATTGCTCCCGAATGGCACTGAAATGATGGGCCACCGCCTTTGTACATTATGTCCAAATTTTAGATAATTTCTCTTTTTTTAAAGGTTTTTATGTATTTATTTGAGAGAGAGATAGAGACAGTGAGAGAGAGAACACGAGAGGGGTGGAGAGGGAGAAGGAGGCTCCCCGCTGAGCAGGGAGCCCGATGTGGGACTCGATCCCAGGACCCCGGGATCATGACCTGAGCCGAAGGCAGACGCTTAACTGACTGAGCCGCCCAGGCACCCCTTAGATAATTTTTCTGATGCTCTAGACTTCTATCATTTGTTTTCTTTGGTTTATTTTTTTATTCTCCAAACTGAGGGGTTTAGATTGCCTTGGGCAAATCTGTTATACTATCAGCACTTCTTAGGTTGAAAAGTGTGCCCTGGTTTGAAATTGAGAAAGATTGCCTGGTGCTAACAAGTTAAAGTTTATGAATAAATGTAACCTTGGATTGAATTTAGCCTTTATGTGATAAGAGAAAACCCCTGCTGCTATCTCTGAATATTTATCTCTAAAATATTAATCACAGCTTGGCTTAAACATGCAAAGTGACAGGTGTGTGAAGTTGTTTTTATGCTTTTTCCAGTACAAAAGTAAAATAATCAAGACAGCTTTAGTTGTTTTTGTATTTTATGTTAAAATACTGGCTACCGGGTGCCTGGGTGGCTCAGTTGGTTAAGCGACTGCCTTCAGCTCAGGTCATGATCCTGGAGTCCCGGGATCGAGTCCCACATCGGGCTCCCTGCTCAGCAGGGAGTTTGCTTCTCCCTCTGACCCTCCTCCCTCTCATGCTCTCTGTCTCTCATTCTCTCTCTCTCAAATAAATAAATAAAATCTTAAATAAATAAATAAATAAATAAATAAATAAATAAATAAATAAAATAAAATAAAATACTGGCTACCATTGGACTCCAAGTGGAGCAACTGGTATTGATGACCATTTTTGTTCCCTTATAAATCCAAGATTCTATAATGTCATAATTTCTAAAACATATGGTTATTTCCACAAAAGTCAAAGATGCAGTCAACTACTTCCAATGAAAAATATTTTAATCTCTTATAGATCTTTTGTTAAATATTAGTGAGATGAATCATAGCTTCATTTCTTATTTATTTTTTCCTTGCCAATAATATTCTTTTTCTTTCTAATATTTTCCTGACAACCTCAACTTCTAGAACATTCCTCATATCAAATCCAGTATGCTGAAATGAGATTAGTATATTTAGAGTATCTCAATGAGATAACTAAAAAAATTTCCTCATTCTCTCATCAGCACTGTCCTTTCTCTGAATCTAGTGTAACAAAAGAAAAGCATTAGGTGATAAAAAGAAAGAATTTCCAGTTAGTTAAAATAGAGCTTCTAATCCAAGAGCTAAGTGTGATTTATGCTATTCTATGTCATAGAGCTTTGTCTGGTCTATCCCATTCATTTTACAGTAGCAAAAATAGACATAGATCCAAAAAGATATGGTTTTGCCACGGTCACACAATTAAAAGTGGTTTCTAGAACATGTGTCATGTGTCATGCCTCTCAGTATGTACAATAATACATATTTAGGAAATTAGCCTTCATGATCATATTTCTCAGATATATTTTCAATAATCCCAGAGAAGGATGCTATATTTTATTTTCTTAAAACAAGAATAAGACGTGTTCTTCATAATTAATATGCATACTGAGCTTGAGCTTTACCAGTTTTAATGGTGAGTTATGTGCCTATATGTAAGGTACAAACCTTTAGAAATCCACTAGACATTCTGACACATTCTATGATTGGTTTGATAAAGGAAAAAGCATATTTGAGAGTCTCATAGTGAGTGACTAGTTTTGTCTTAGTAAGATAAAGTTCCCAATAGATCTTTAATTGTCATCTCCAGCTTTTCACAAGGAAATTCTTCTGCTCTTGACTGCACAGGCTTAAATGCTATATTTAATCTCTATTAGTGTGCACCCAGAACTGACTTCATGGTTTCTATTGCTTTTGCCAGAGGGGCATGTGTTCATGGTCAACATGGACAGCTGTCATTTTTTTAAATCAACTTTATTGAGGTATAATTTCCATACAATGAAATGCACCCATTTTAAATATACGGGTCAATGGATTTTGACAAATGTTTACACCAATGTAACTACCATCACAATCAAAATGCAGAACCATTCCATCAACCTATAAAGTTCTGTGACAGCCATCAATTTTGATTTTCATAGAATGCTTGCTTCGACACTTGGCCTTTTGCCTGTCTCAGATGGTGCTGTTAATCCAGCTTGCAGACTCTGAGGATCTTTTTAAAATAGAGCACAGGTGTGAATGTGACACAATAGAGCTCGGGTCCTATTTTAAATGACTGAATCATTGCATCAAATATTGTGTTTTGCCCTTGGCAGTAGTTCTTATTTGAAGTGAGCCTCCGCACATACACATCTAATTCTGTGATACTGTGTTTGAAATAGGAGGAAATGCCTTCCCAAATCCTTCCAATGATCAGTTTCTGTCCTGAGGCTAAAAAGCTTATGCATATTACTAGTTATTAAAATGGGTCATCCCTTTTTAGAAAGATGACTCCGTGGTTTTGGTTTATCTTATGGTCTCAAGACATCATGTTGTGGATGACAGGTGCAATCATTTCATAGGTGTGGGGTTGCAAAGCTAGCACTGCAAATGCTGTTTACTTAAAGTCACCATGACAGAAACTAAGTTATCCTTCCTTTGGGCCTGTGGTGAAGTTCTAGTGGTGATCTCCAAGACTGAAGAAACAGGCTTGTACTGATGGGGCTAAAGGACAAAGACCAGGGCGCCTGGGTGGCTCAGTCGGTTAAGCGTCTGCCTTCGGCTCAGGTCACGATCCCAGAGCCCCAGGATCGAGTCCCGCATCGGGCTCCCTGCTCAGCGGGGAGTCTGCTTCTCCCTCTGCCCCTCCCCCCTCTCATGCTCTCTCTCTCTCATTCTCTCTCTCAAATAAATAAAAAATCTTTAAAAAAAATAAATAGAAAATAAAGGACAAAGACCATTATAATTATACAAAAAATAAAGCAGCTGGTTATTCCTATGAAATAACTGTGTCACAAATCTCTTAAAAATTCCATTTTCTTTCAGAAACCTTTGACTTGCTTCCTAGAAAATAAAATCAAAATATTAAATTAATAATAAATACTAAATATTAATATTAATTATATATATTAATTAATATATTATATTAATATTAAATACAAATAATATTAAATACAAATAATACATCAAGAAAAATAACTTTCACTGATGTCACTCCACTGGTTATTGGAAAGGCTTCATTAAGTGCTACTCCCAAATTCCATGGATTCCTGCTACCTTTCTTTATATTTTAAATTTTTTCATGAAGCAATCTTATTCCATAAAAAGAGAAAGGAAAAGAACATAAAGTCAGATAACTTGATCTATTCCCATCAAATATTAAGCTATTTCATGTTGACTGATCAATAGTTTGAGACCTCTATGAATCATTGAGTCCTCTACAAAAAATGTGTATCCATGAATGTTTTGCACTAATCTTAAAGCTAACTTGGAATAGATAAAGTTTTAAATGCAAACAGGTAAAATATCTTCTAAAAATATTTTGACATGGAGAAAAGCAACTTCTATCTGATTATGTAGGTCCAATTTGGATTTTACTTGGGCACTCTTCATTACTAAACTCAACTTGAAATTGAGTGTTGTATTTCAGATGACACAAAGCAAAGAAGAACAGCTTATCACCCAGTGGAGGGGAAAACTGAACATCCCTGACATTTTGGAAGCTGACTGGCAAGCAAACAAACTATACATGCATTTTTTTATAGACTCTTCTTTGCCTTCCTTTTTTTTTTTTTTTTTCTTCTGAGATCCTTCACCCATTATCTAAATCTTCCTACTTTCCTTTTTACCCTTAAAATAGCCTGTCAATCTGGGTCTTCCTGTACAAACTTGTTTCCTGGTACTTCTCACTCTCACAGCTCTTTGTAAAGCTGCCTGTTTTGCTGTTTAGGCCCCTGGGTGAGCACACATGGTTTGGAGCTAGAAAGTTAGGGAATAAAAACCCATTTCTACCAGTCAATAGCTCACTTAACCATTCTAAGCTATCCTGTCACTTAACCATCATTTACCTTATCTGTGAACTGAAGAGAATGATGTACCTTAGAGGATTGTTGCAAGGCTTAACAATATTTTAAAGCATATATGCATATAATGCATGCCAGCCATTGGTATCTTCCCTGCACTGTTAATGTAACAGAATTTGTGTCCCCTTAGTGCCCGCGGTTCTTGGTCATGCTTCTTCAAAGAATGAAGAGGTAGACAAGATGAAGAATGGTGGGCAGCAAAGCAAAGTTTCTTGAGCAAGAGTACAAACCTTCCAGAAGAGGAGGGGGCCTGAGACGGTTGCCCTCAAAGTTTCTAAGTTGAGAGGTTCTTATGAGCTCTCTTGCGCAACTTTTTTAAGCAATCGGAGTGTGCTGAGTCATGCCAATCAGGGCTTTGGTCGTATATCTGTCTACCTATTAGGTTGATGTCCACGTGCTGATGGTCTTTTTCTGCTGACACCTGAGGGCTTGGGTCTTAACTGCCCCTTGCCCATGATATTGACAAATGCTTTTGTGGTTAATTGTCTTATTTTAGGACGTTTTGCAGAAGTCATTTCTGCAAAGGCTACAAAGCAGAATGTCAGTGCTGTCCTGTCTAAGCTGCAAAACAGGATGTCAGTGCTCTTTTATTTTAGCTGGCCTGACTCCACTTTTTCTTGTTCGGGACCCTGGCCCTGACTACCTAACTGTCCAACTAACATTAGTACAAAATTACCTAACGCATATGTTGCTAACTGTTTAGTGTACTTTTGGAGAGAAACAGGCAGCTTCTAAATCCGTTTTAATTCCCACGTTCCACATTCCTCCAAACTTTGGGGACTAAAACCAATAGTAAATTTGACGATGAAAATTCTATTTTAAACCAGAAGTTAGGGCTGGGAGGTGAGGGTAGAAATTAAGAGCTAAATCAAGACAGGTAGGGCCTTCTCATCTTTCTTAATCCCTAATAAAACAACGAATGCCTCTTTTCAAACTGGTTAGGTGACCATTAGTGGAAAATTTGTGTCTCCTTTTGGACTCCCCCCCCCCCATTTCTTTCCTCTTATTATTATTTTTTTAAAGATTTTATTTATTTATTTGACAGAGAGAGACACAGCGACAGAGGGAACACAAGCAGGGGGAGTGGGGGAGGGAGAAGCAGACTTCCTGCAGAGCAGGGAGCCTGATGCGGGGCTTGATCCCAGGACCCTGGGATCATGACCTGAGCCGAAGGCAGATGCTTAACGACTGAGCCACCCAGGCACCCTTCTTTCCTCTTATTAAAAAAGAAAAAAGGTTACCTTAAAGAAGAAAATACAAGAAAGATGTTTATGTGTAGGCTTTGGAATCATGCACACCTTGCTTTAAGAACTGTATGACCTTGAACATATCCTCTTAATTTTATCATCTACAAATGGAAATAGATAACAGGATTATATTGAGAATTAAATGGGATAACACAGGCAATTTGCTTAGCACAGCACTTGCTACTCAATAAATGTTACTCATTAATGCTACGATGTTTATCATCACCATCCAAGGGTAACACCAGAATTACAGTAGAAAGAGCACAGACTTTGATGCCAGGCAGGACTAGTGTGGTCCCTTTATCTCCCTCAACTTCAGTGTCTTCATCTGTGAAATGGAGATAATACTGGTTTCCTGAAAGGGCTATTATGTGCACTAAATTCGACAATGTCCATAAAAAACGCCAGGAATGGAGAGTTTAGTAATCACCAGCCTTTATCCTAGTCCAAGGGCAAGGTCAGTCAGACCTTTTACCAGGCCTACCTCGTGAGCAAATAATTCATGAATTATTTTTTCTTTATGTGTGTATATGTGTACATAAATATGTCAACTACAGTGATGCCACCCTAATACCACTATTTTTATTTTTTCAATTTGCCTTATTGGCTTAATTCCATATTATGGTTCATCTTGTGTGACTTGTCAGTTCTTACTCTTTTCCCATCAGTTGTCTTGTTATCTTTCCTTCATACTGTGTAAGCACTTATAAAGTATAAATGTTGCCCACTTCCCTGATATACTTAAATGAATATTTTTCTAAAATCTCTTCCTTTTTCTAGTATGTTAATAAGTAAAGGTATAGTGTCCTTCTTATCATCAACATCATCATGATGAAGTAGTCATAATATTGTTCTCTTATTTCAGAGCTGGTTATTATTCTTGCACAGATGTAGTAAAATTCCACTTTATTACCTCTTTGATTTTTCCATAATTTGATATCTCTTTCTTATTTGATTCTGTCATCCTTCTAGAGCAAAATCTGCTAAATAGTGTCCACTGTGGCTCTGGTTGTTTTCCCCTGATCACCCTCATGCAATGTTTTCCCTTTTTTCTTTTATCTTTGTCAAAGCATAGGAAGCATGTCCTGGTTATTTTAATTGGCATGTCTTTGTTGGTTAAGTTAAACATTTTATCATTTTCCCATTAATAATTTGTATTTCTTGTTTTGTAAATAGCCTCTTCAGGATCTTACTGCAGTTTTTCAAATGCTGCTTCTCACAAAAATGTTGAGATTACTATGTGCCTTACTGGCTGTCCAACCATTTACCTTAAACTGCATCACCTAACATAGAGGCTAGCTGTTTTTGGTCTTCTACTTAGAAGAAATTCAACTGATCTGTTTGGTTTTTCACATGGTTCAAATTTTACTGCATCTTAAACAACTTTTCTGATTTTCTGTTATGTGATATGAATACCATGAGGGGCAGGGAGTATAATTTCAATGGGACATTTGGTCACAGAGGAGTCAAACCTCACCAAATATAAAGCCATGTGCCTTTCGTATATTGCTGATTTTGCCAGTGAGAAAGTAGAAGCCCACAGAGGTTACCTTAATTGTCTAAGGTCACAATCTGATCAATGCTTATTCATAATTTCCTGGAGTATGGTTGACTACACTGGTTCTCAAACATGTGGTGTTTGCATGAGCATCTCCTGAAAACTTGTTAGAAATGCACATTTTTGAGCCTTCATCCCAGAAGCACTGAATCACAACATCTGGGAATGGGGTCCAGCAATCTTTGTTTAATTAGCCCTCCAGGTATGTCTCTGATGTTTTCTTTTTTTTTCCTTTATATTTCCCCTCTGATATTTTCTAAAGTTTGAGAACCATTGATCTTATAGTCTTTTCCCCTTCGGGTTCTTGCTAAGAGAAACTTAATTTTGTTCACTTATCAAAAGGCATTCTAACCACAGAAGGTGAGCGAAATCCTAGGACAGGCTTTCTCAACCTTGGCACTGTTGATATTTTGGGCCAGATAATGTTTTGTTGAGGCACTATTGATATTTTGGGCCAAATAATGTTTTGTTGAGGGGGCGGGGTTCCATTCCTTTTTTCTGTCCTTTATTTCAGGATGCATAACAGCAGTGTTGCCCTCTACTTATTAGATTCTAGTAACAACCCCCCCCCCCCCCCCCCCCGCCCAAGTTGTGACAGTCAGAAATGTCTCCAGGCAGTGCCTAATATCCCCTGGGGAGCAAAAGCCCCCTTCTCCTAATGGGAATGACTGCCCTGGGGGATGACTCATATTTGCTCTAATCTGAGCATCATCACCCCATTCCCGATTGTCTGTGATGGAATTCAAGGCATATGACCTAGTTCTGGACAATGAGACCTGAGAGGAAGTCTTTTGAGAGGTCCTCAGAAACATTTTTCTACTCAGTAAAATTGGAGAAGACCAGGAGGAAACCTTCTTCTTTCTTCCTTCTCTTTGAACCTTATCTTTTGTGTATGCGATGCTTGGAGCTGTGGCAACACTTGCACTATTAGGGGAATACCTATAAGATCAGAGAAAACTTGTCATAATTGACCTACTATATCAATTGGTTCAGGAAACAAGCACCATCAGACCTCCTGTTATTTGAGAAAATAGTCTATTGTTTTTGTAATCTTTAGTTGGTTTGTGCTACTTGAAGTTAAAACATCCTACCTGATACATGCACTATGACTGGAGATATTGCATTTATAAATTCTGGTAAATGGGGAGTTAATACATATCGTAGTCCTTTTCAAATAACTAAACTGCAGCAAATTACAAATACAAATAATATGAAACAATACTGAAGTATACAGAAAAGATAAACTGAAAGTAGTTTATGCATGAACAACATTTTCTTATGTGTTTATGTATGAAGTTTGTCTTCCAATAACAATGAAAATGAAACTCTCCAGAAATCACATTCAGATGTCTATATTAGGAAAATTCCATTACAATGAGCTGTTTTAGTGTAGAGTACTGCCATTATGCTAGATCTCAGGGGGGGTTTTGTTAGTGAATATATGCCCAGGTGTCTTTGCTGTTCAGTGATAATGAAAGTTTTTTGTGATATTGAACATCACTGAAATGTAATTTTATCTCTTTAGTGTGCATTGTTCCTTTTTTTGTTTTAAAATAATTGGCCTCAAAAGTAGTACTTAAATGCTAAAAGAATGGAAAGTTGTACATTTTGATTTATATACTTCATAGTCTAACATTTGAATGAACAAAAACACAACCTCAGAGCTTATGACTTATTTAGTCATCTCTGTTTATAAAAAGAATCTTTTGGAGGGTAAAAAATGAGGAATAAATTTTGGTTGCTATAAAGATAGAAGATAGATATTATAGCTTATTTAAAACCAACAGTAACAACAAAACCAACAGATAAATCAATATTGGGCATGGATTAGGATGTAGATTGCTCCTTTCCTGCATATCAGTGATAAGATTGGACTCTCAGACCTAGTTAAATTGACATGATGGTCACATGAATGCATCTCAGTGAAGTTGTGCAGACATAATTCCATATTCGTTTCTTCTCTTGCTTAGCCAGAATCCCACCTTAATATTCTGAAATCTAGGAAATAGGTTATAAAGTTAGCCATAGCCAGCACACCCTACAGAAAAGAGAAGAGTAAGGGGAAGGGAGGTAGGAGAATGGGGAGTTAGCTAGCATACGTAAATAAATATGTGACACAGTCAGGAGGGAAGGAAATAGCTGCTCTGGTCTTGATTTCTGCAGCTAATCATGAGGCTACAAGTACACAAAAAGATCACATTGGATCTCCTGGGTTCAATATATATTCTTTTTTCTTAAATGTTGTAAAGCACTCTATTTTCACTTGCTAGTCAAGATCAATCACCCAGGCAATGTATTAATTCCCTTTTGCCTATTTTCAATGGCACGAGCAGTGTGAAATAGCCATGTGGCAGTCTCAAGAGAGCTACTGATCTAAGCATTCTTATTTAGGTATTTAAAAACCTCTAAAGCAGGAAAGCCCAAAGGGGCAAGTCTATAGAAGCCACTACCTAATCAGCCAAAGTCTTGCCTTCAGTAGGCTCTGCATTTCATGTGTCCTTGGATGGTAACCACAGTAACTGTTTTATTACTACTTTTCATGGATTTACCAGTGTTCCATCCTCACTGCCTATAAACACAGTCATCAGAAAACTAATCCCAATGTCTTGTTTCCTTACGGAGCTGCTGCCTTCCATGACTTCTACTAACAGTTTATGTACTGGCCAGGATTCTTAATCGCAGATAACAATCTCACCTCTATCTAGTTTAAGCATAAGTTTTTTAAGAACACATTGGAGAGAAAGAGAAACAGCCTCTAACATGTCAAGAACATTTTCCTATATCATATCACTAAAATGCCAACCTCCATCACTCTCAAACAGGAGCCGCTGCCCCTATCATAATCATATATTATGTATCAGAAAACTACTACACAATTGCTAGCTTTAAAACCACATGATCATGGGGTGCCTGGGTGGCTCAGTCAGTTTGGCATCTGACTTAAGCTTAGGTCATGACCTCTGGGTCCTGGGATGGAGCCCTGTGTTCTGCTTCCCCCTCAGCAGAGAGTCTGCTTCTTCCTCTCCCTCTGACCCTCTCCCCACTTATGCACTCGCTCCCTCTCTCTAATAAATAAATAAAATCTTCAAAAAAATTTAAAAAAATAAAACCACATGACCTCTACCACAATCAGGGAGCTCCTAAACAGAATATTGTTTTTGTAGTTATTTCAGGAAAATGATGCCTGTTCATAAAATACACCAGGGGGAAAAAAAAGGGATACCCCAAGCCCTTCCTCATTCCCTTCAAAATCAGTTTCCCATGGGTATATCTATAGAACCCAACTCACCTGTGTGTGTCTTAGTATCAGAGGAGACTAGGAAAAGTAGACTTTTTTTCATTCTACTTTGGGAATTGGTATCTACACTGTTGGAAACTATCGAACTATGAAGTTTGGGGACAGATATGAATGACATATATCCAAAGCATCTATGTTTCCCAAAGGTCAGCTATTGCCCACTCAAACTTAACATGTTAGTGGAGAAAACTGTTCAGGGGCTGGAATCTCAGACTTCCCAAGCTTCTCTTTTCCTAGTTTCCATTAACATTCTTTCCAATAGACACATAGTGTCACAAAATTTCTTTTATTGACATAGCAGCAGAGATATTTCAGTAATGTCACTGATTCCCAATGTTAAAGATGAGCCAAACTAACTTTTAATATTGTTCATATAACTATTCCACTCATTAAATATAATTATCATTGATGACATTTAGTAAATTTCTAGTGACATTATTTTAAATTTAAAAAAATTATAAATTAGGTACTAGTTTGAATTTAATGTAAACCTGACTTCTAACAGCATCACAGACACATTTTCCCTTCTCTGCCCTGCACTAAGATCTTAACATCTCTTGACTGTATTTACTTATTTCTATTTCGCAATCTCTGACATTCACTTCCTTCTTATCACTTATTTTTTCCCTAAGAATTACCCAACTGAATCCCCTGAACTTGGTTTCAATCCCTGCTCCAATCTGCACTGTACACCACTGTAATTTTCTCACGTGGAAACCTATCCGTGTAACTCCCTTTAAAAAATATTTTAGTGGCTCATCCATATCAAGAAGGTATCTTCCAGATAGGAAGGTAGGAATCTTGTATCCTCCATATTTTGATTCCTATCTTCCCAAACACCCTCAGCACTTTCTGGTTACCCAGGTGAACTCTAATCAGTCAAACAGAAACACTTATTTTTCTGTATATGCTCAACTATTTTATGACTCTAAGCCTTTGAACATGCTGTCCTCTTTGCTTGGAATGTCCCTTCTTCCGAACCACATATTCTTATTTTATGATCCCTTGAGAAGTCTTCCCTGGTCTACCTGCCTAGGATTATTCACTTGCTCTATGGGGTCTCTACTCCACTTTGTGCATGTCGACATTACTGTCTCACCTCACTGTGTTTTTGATGGGTGATGCTTGTCATTGCTTATGAAGTCCTCTCTTCAAACTGAGCTTCTAGAAAGAAGTTGCCTCATATCTTGAATCTCCAGAGGTTGGCATGGTGCCTGGCACATATTTTAAGTTCTACCATTTCTTGTTAAATGAATAAACAGATGAATGGTTTATGGCTACATGCTCACCTGATACTTATTTTCTCTTGTAAGATTTAAACTCAGAGATTTTTAAACCATGGCTGATCATTGTTTAAAAAAGCTTAGTTGTATAAAGTAGCCATTTTAAGAGATTTGTGGATGCTAAATTAGCCACTGGAGGGAGCCCAT
Source organism: Mirounga angustirostris (assembly GCF_029215605.1). NCBI lineage: Eukaryota > Metazoa > Chordata > Mammalia > Carnivora > Phocidae > Mirounga > Mirounga angustirostris. Next base: position 135,290,238 of record NW_026991709.1, on the reverse strand, counting down.
ATACCATGAATTTAGAGAATCATTACCACTCACAAACTATGTTAATTAAAGATAATTATAAAGTATATCTTTAAAATAAGGTGAGTTTTGCAGTTCTAAAGTAATAAGTAAAACACTCTGTGAGCTGGAAGGAAATCAGATAAAAGTCTAAGTTTGTTTTGATCTGAAAGACAAGTTATGTTATAGAAGGTAAGGAAGAGAACAAATAGGAAAGAAATAGGAAATCCAAAAATCAGGAGTGTTTTTAGCTTGAAACATTGGTTCAACATTTTTTTCTTTGCATTTGTGACAATATAATCTTTAAACTTGCTTTTTAAGAAGCATGTTTTTCAACCAGTAATATTAGATGAATAGACCAATTGTAACATACTAGTCTTAAGACAGTATTATTGATATTTGGAATGTTTTTTTATTAACTCAGTGGCCTGAATTTCTTTCATTTTAATTAATTATTATAGAGATAAAGACGTTGGCTTTCTTGTAATATTGTTGAAAGTGAAATAAATCAGAAATTTTCTAGATTGAGGCAATTTTAAAATATCGTTTGATATACATGATTATGCAAGTACAAAAATTTGAGAGGTTTTAAGAAATGTGAAGCACATTTCTTTGCCTAGAGACACACATACAAAGATTCTATCATTGGATCTTTCAGAATTTGCTAAGTCTGGGCAAAGGTTTTGAATGTATTAAAAAGTTGCTTTTGCGAAGCATCTAAGGCAGTGATTACATTTAGATTGATCTAAAGCCCATACAATTAAAATAATTTTCCTTTTGGATGATAAATGAAAAAAAAAAAAAACAAATTCCGTCTCTAGTGATGTTGTTATTGAAAGTCTGCACAGAGTAGAAACTGATGATTGCCTAACTCAGGTACTAGAACGCATAACGGTGGCTTTGATAAAGTGTGGAATGTCTCTTTAGTAATTCTCTAAGCTCTGAGGCAGCTAGACAAGGGAATTCTAACAACAAGGAAATTCTAATTGGCTCTCAATTTCAAATTTCTCTATGAAGCAACTTTCAACCTTTGGACCGATACTCTCTCTTGGCACAGTTAACATTTCAGAGTTCTGGAGATAACTAATTTGAGTGAGTTCAGTGGAAAAACTTTCGATGAGCTAAATTATTTGAGGGCACATTAAAACATTTAACAAGTTTTATATTTCATATAAATACTGAGTTATTTATGGTCGAGCCTTTTAAAATGTTATTCATGGAGATCATGACTCATTTTTGCGTATCTCTTGTGCTAGCTCCCAGACCACATTGCAGCACAGCAAAACAGGCTGATGACTTGGGCATTGATTAAGAGTCAGTTGGCTGGCTGCAATGTGCAAGACACTTTTTCTGTTTGTCGGTATTTGTACCCGTATTTTAAATTTGGGATTAGGTCTTCCTCACTACTGTATGTCACTCACATTGGGAATCTGGCATGTCTGTGACAAAAGCAGATGTGGTTGAGATCTGATGTCAGTCCAGTTTGTCCTATCTCATGTTCAAGGTGGTTCTAATCTACTGATATTCTTCCAGTTCTCCACCTGGAACACTCATCACCATTTTAGAGGAGAAACATGAGATTGTGAGAGGTTACCTACTCTGTGTCACAACCAGCATTTGGGCTAGGCCTGTTGGCCTCTAAAGTCCATTCTTTACTCTACTCCTGTGTTTTTCAAGCTTTCCTGGTTGGAATCCATTCTAAACTTTTTACATTTGACCAAATGCAGATACACACAATAAAAATATTTTCAAAAAATATTTATCTTCACAACCTGTCATTTATATCGATATTTTACATTCTTTTCTATTCTATTTCACTTTTTAAGACATAAAACAATAAACCGATTTTACAGTTCACTAATTGTCACAACCTGTGGTTAGAAAAACAGTAATCTTCACTTCACTTCTGGACTTTATCTTGCTGTGGGAATAAATAGTTTCTGGAAATTAACTTCAGAGGGTCTTGGGCCAGTTGAGGTAAAAGGAGTAGGAAAGTTGATGAGTCATTGTCTTTTAAATTAAATTAAATTGAATTAAAAATCCATTAGAGACCAATGTTTAGGTACTTCGAATATAAATAAGACTTGTTGTGGAAGGAAACCAGTATATCTTAATCTTGATATTTTTTCAAGTGTATTTTGAGAAAAGTCATGCTTACATTAATAAGAGTTTTATCAAATTAAATCAGTAAGGATAATAACTATTTTAAATAGAGAGCAAAACACAAACAAGTCTATTTGGAGAAGTACTGTTAAAGATAAGAGTGCATTTTCAGAATGATTTTTCCAGATTGTGCCATCCTTAGAGATTTCTTAAGGAATTTATTTGAGCAAACCTAAGGCAGTCATTTACTGTTGTTTTTCCCTTGAGGTTTCTGTGCAGAACTAGCATATACCTGATATTATAGGTGTTCAAGGCTGTAAACTACAGGATCTGAAAAATTTAGGCATTTCTCACTCTCTAAAAGTTTAAATTCATCCATTTTATTTATTAAAATAAAGTTTTATTTGAGGTATTTTAAGTTCTCTGCTTTTTGTAACATTCTCACTCAGAATACCTCCTACCCCATGAAGCAGGTATTGGAACTTAATTTTCAAAGTAAATTTCAGTTGCCCTTGAAATTAAAAGATATCATATAAGCTACAGCTGAATTAAAATGGTTATTTTGCATGCACACACAGAGACCAATATCTTTGTTGCTGTTGATAATATTCTTTTGATTTAATATTTTGTGATCAGCTTGGATCTCTATTTCAAAAGACTATTAAGCAAGCAGAGTGGAACTTTTCTAAATCACATCAATGATAGATAATCCTTCTATGGATTACTGAATTTGGTGAATTAGTGTGGATTTAAAAATAATAGAAACTTACCATGTCTTCAGAATTTTAGTTATATACCATATAGTAATAATGATAATAGAACACAAATTGTGTCTCTGATAAGAAATTTCAAGGCCTCTCAACCTGATTTCAAACTGATTCAACCACTTGGGTAGAACATTAGCTGGATATTTTCTGCTGCTATGAAGTCATAGCATTCATTTCATCAATGAACAGTTACTGTTTTCTGAGTGCTAGACTCTGTTTTTTGTTTCGTTTTGTTTTTTAAGAGAGAAAGAGAGAGCGTTGGGAGGGGTGGGGTGGGAGAAAAGGGAGAGAGAATCTTAAACTGGTTCCACACCCAGTGCAGAGCCTAATGCAGGGCTCAATCTCACCACCCCGAGATCATGACCTGAGCCGAAATCAAGAGTCTGACACTTAACCGATTGAGCCACCCAGGCACCCTTAGACACCTTTAAAACACTAGAAACACACATGTGAAATTGACAAAACCTATGCTTACACTATTTATCTTCTAGTTAGGAAGAAACATAATAAACAACCACATTATAATAGTGTCTGATCATCATGATAAAGACTTTCAAAAAACTTACAGAGTAAGGAGTTGGAAAGTGGAAAGTGGGGAGTTATTTTACTTGGGATGGTTGGGGGGGACCCCTCTGAGCAAGAGAGATTTGGACAAGTCCTACCTTTTCTTGGAAGCTGCACTTCAAGATATCAAAATAAATTTCTTTTCCTCTCCCACCTATATCTCCAGTTCACTGTCTTTTGTGCCTTCTGTGCAGGAAAGTTAGAATACCATGCATTTTAATGCTGGTAAATGGCTTGCCTTTCGACATTCCTAATCACAGAAATTTCTATTTAATATTCATTGTTGCCTATGAACAATATTGAAGAACTTTCTCTAGAAACTGCCTAAGGTGATAGGATTAAATAAGAGAACACTGATGTTTGGTCAACTTTTTATTTTATCTGCCTATTGGCCACATTGATGCCTAATTTTTATTCTTTTAAGGTAATTAAATTTTTATTAGGGAAATAACACTTTTGTTTGACTTATAAGTATACCTTGATGTTTCATTATTTTTGGTTGCATTTTTAATAAGAGGTTGTAATAAATGCCATCTAAATCATGTGTTTTTTCTATCCACCTTGAAGAATAGAGCCAACATGACAAATGGTCAAAGTAAGTGGAGATATTTATAATAATTGTAGGAGAATGAGAGAATCTACAAGTCATTCAATTTTGTGAATTCGTTGCTCATGGAGGACTTCCTGATACAACTATGGCAAACAGACCCTAAGGTGACACCCCAACTATTCCGAACTACTCGTGTTCTCATCTTTGCTTAAGCCCTTCCTCTGGAGTGTGAGTAGGATCCATGACTTGCTCTTAACCATAGCATGTGACTGAGGGAATGAGATGGCACTCCTGTGAACATGTATGTTAAAAAAGACTACTTAGAAAAATAGAGCTAGAGATTCTCCTTATGAACTTAATGAAGTAAGTGGCCATGCTGGAGAATCCCATGTGCCAAGGAACTCTGAGTAGTCTCTAGAAATGCAGGGTGGTCTCTAGGAACTGTAGGTGGTCTTCAGAAACTCAGGATAGTCTGCAGGAACTCTGCATGGTCTCTAGAAACTAGATGGTCCCAGGAACTTGGGATCATCTCTAGAAACTTTGGGTGGTCTCTAGGAACTGTGGGATACCAGTAGGATCTGACTTAACCAACAACTGATAATAATAAGCCAGGGCCCCAAGTCATACAGCTGTGAGAAAATGAATTCTGCTAACAACCTGATTGAGCTTAGAAGTGCATTCTTCCCCAGTTGAGCCTCCAGTGAGAATGCAACCTAGCCAACATCTTGATTGCAGCCTTGTGAGAACCTGAGTGCAAGACCCAGCTAAGCATGACTGAGTTTTAAACCGTGGAAACACTGAGATAATAAACATGTGTTCTTTTAAGCAGCTAAGATTTAGTTAAGTTTTACACAGCACCAAAACAACTAATAGAAACATACTCAACTCCTACACATCCTTTTATCCCAAGCAACCACCAAAACTACAAAGTTGAAAAATGATAAAGATGATGATGATAATCTTTTTTTTTTTAAAGATTTTATTTATTTATTTATTTGAGAGAGAGAGCGAGAAACAGCATGAGAGGGGATAGGGTCAGAGGGAGAAGCAGGCTCCCTGCTGAGCAGGGAGCCCGATGCGGGACTCGATCCCGGGACTCCAGGATCATGACCTGAGCCGAAGGCAGTCACTTAACCAACTGAGCCACCCAGGCGCCCGATGATGATGATAATCTTAACACTGAAAACAGAACAGTAACAATAATAAAAATCTACTATTGAGTACCTACTGTTTGCCAAGCAGTGTATTAGATATTTTCCTCTATCATGTTATTTATTTTTCATAAAAACCCTACAAAGAAAGTATTATTTTAACTATTTTACAAACAATGGAAGCACAACTTTCTAGAAAGTTTATAAACTTGCTGCACAATGAATGTCAGAGACAAAATTCAAACCTGTATCTATCCAATTCCAAGTAGGTCTGCTGCTCTTCCATTCCACTTCAAAAATGTACTTTGTCTTCTCATTCTCAAACACTTTAGTGTTTCTGAGGACAAAACAAAAACAAAAGCCAAACCCGGAAACAAAGGCACACAGTGTGGTTTGAGGCCACAGCAAGTTCATGGTTTCTCTTCTCTTACGACCTCTCAATATTGAGTCAATCTTCACTTTGCTGTGACCTTTCCCATCACTCCTGCCATTAGAAACTGTCATGCTCCTCCCCTTGAGGGCTTGGGTCAACCCATTTCATTATCCCTCTAATTCTCTAACCATATAGCAAGCTATATTTTCTTTTATCCATCTGTGCCCCTACAACTTTTCTTATGACTCACCTGAGCATGCCATCATTCATTCTTTCCTACTACTTATTAGTCTTAAGGAAGTTTTTTTCCCTCAGTTTTGAGGCTGATCTATTAATTTTACTTTTTATTCGTTTTTTAAAATTTTCATTCCAGTATAGTTAACGTACAAGGTTATATTAGTTTCAGGTGTACAAAATAGTGATTCACCAATTCCATACATAATCCAGTGCTCATCATGATAAGTGTACTCTTAAATCCTCATCACATATTTAACCCATCCTCCCACACAAGTCCCCTCCAGTAACCATCAGTTCTCTATAGTTAAGAGTCTGTTTCTTAGTTTGTCTTTTCTTTTTTCCCTTTGCTCATTTGTTTTGTTTCTTAAATTCCACATATGAGTGAAATCATATGGTATTTGTTTTTCTCTGACTTATTTCACTTAGCATTATACTCTTTAGTTCCATCCAGGTTGTTGCAAGTGGCAAAATTTCTTTCTTTTCAATGACTGAATAATATTCCATTGTGCCTTTGTATGTGTGTGTGTGTGTGCCACTTCTTCTTTATTCATCCTTCTATCAGTGAATACTTTGGCTGCTTCCATAATTTGGCTATTGTAGAGAATGCTTCAGTAACATAGGTGTACATGTATCCTTTTGAATTGGTGTTTTTGTATTTTGGGAGCAAACACTCAGTGCAGTTACTGGAACATAGGGTAGTTCTGTTTTTAACTTTGTGAGTAAACTGCATACTCTTGTCTACAGTGGCTGCACCAGTTTGCATTCCCACCAAAAGTGCCAGAGGGTTCCTTTTTCTCCACGTCCTCACCAACAACTGTGGTTTCTTGTGCTTTTGATTTTAGTCATTCTGACATGTGTGAGGTGACATCTCATTGCAGTTTTGATTTGCATTTCCCTGATGATCAGTGATGTTGAGTATCTTTTCATGTGTCTGTTGGCCATCTTCTTTGGAAAAATGTCTATTCATGTCTTCTGCCAATTTTTAAATTTGATTATTTGTTTTTTGGATGTTGAGTTATACAATTTCTTTATATATTCTAGATACTAGCCCTTTATCACATATGTCATTTGCAAATATCTTCTCCCATTCAGTAGGTTGCCTTTTAGTTTCGTTGACTGTTTCCTTCGCTGTGCAGAAGCATTTTATTTTGATGAAGTCCCAATGGTTTATTTTTGCTTTTGTTTCTCTTGCCTCCAGAGACATATCTAGAAGTTGCTATGGCCAATGTCAAAGAACTTACTGCCTGTGTTCTCCTTCAGGATTTTTATGGTTTCAGATCTCACATTTAGGTTTTTAATTACTTTTGAGTTTATTATTGTGTATGATGCAAGAAACTGGTCCAGATTCATTCTTTTGCATGTAGCTATCCAGTTTTCCCAACACCATTTGTTGCAGAGACTGTTTTTTTCCCATTGGATATTCTTTCCTGCTTTGTTGAAGATTAGTTGACCATATAGTAATGGATTCATTTCTGGGTTTTCTATTCTGTTCCATTGATCTATGTGTCTATTTTTGTATAGTACCAAACTATTTGATTACTACAACTTTGTAATATAACTTGAAGTCTGGAATTGTGATACTTCCAGTTTTGTTTTTCTTTTTCAAAGTTGCTTTGGCTGTTTGGGATATTTAGTGATTCCACACAAATTTTAGGATCATTTCTTCTAGTTCTGTGAAAAATGCTGTTGGTATTTTGATAGGAATTGCATTAAATGTATAGATTGCTTCGGGTAGTATAAGCATGTTAACTATATTTGTTCTTCAATTCCATGAGCATGGAATGTCTTTCTATTTCTTGTATTGTTCAATGTCTTTCATCAACATTTTATAGTTTTCAGAGTACAGGTCTTTCAACTCTTTGATTAGGTTTATTTCTAGTCATTTTATTATTTTTGGTGCAATTGTAAATGGGATTGTTTCTTAATTTCTCTTTCTGCTGCTTCATTATTAGTATATAGAAATGAAACAGATTTCTGTACATTGATTTTGTATCCTGTGGCTTCTGAATTAATTTATCAGTTCTAGTAGTTTTTTTGGTGGAGTTTTTCAGATTTTTCTATATAGAGTGTCATATCATCTGCAAATAGTGAAATTTTTACTTCTTCCTTACCAATTTGGATGCCTTTTATTTCTTTTTGTTGTCTAATTGCTGTGGCTAGGACTTCCAGTACTATGTTGAATTAAAGTGGTGAGAGGGGACATCCTTGTCTTATTCCTGTCCTTAGGGAAGAAAGTGCTCTTAGTTTTTTCCCACTGAGTATGCTGTTAGCTGTGGGTTTTTTTTATGGCCTTTATTATGTTGAGCTAAGTTCCCTCTAAACCTAATTGGTTGAGAATTTTTATCATAAATGAATGTTGTGCTCTGTCACATGCCTTTTTTGCATCTACTGAAATGATCATATGGTTTTTATCCCTTCTGTGGATTGATGTCATGTATTGCATTGATTGATTTATGAGTATTGAACCACTCTGGCAACCCAGGAATAAATCCCACTTGATTATGGTGAATGACTTTTTTAATGTGTTGTTGGATTTGGTTTGCTTATATTTTGTTGAGGATCTTTGCATTTATGTTCATCAGAGATACTGGCTGGTAGTTCCCTTTCTTAGTGGTGTCCTTACCTGGTTTGGTATCAGGGTAATATTGGCCTCATAGAATGAATTTGGAAGTTTTCCTTCGTCTTCTATTTTTTGGGAACAGTTTGAGAAGTATAGGTGTTATCTCTTTAAATGTTTGGTAGATTTCACCTCTGAAGCTGTCTGGTCTTGGACCTTTGTTTGTTGGGAGTTTTTTGATTACTGATTCAATTTCATTGCTGATAATTTGTCTGTTCAAATTTTCTATTTCTTCTTGCTTCTTGCTTCAGTTTAGTAGGTTATATGTTTCTAGGAATTTATCCATTTCTTCTAGGTTTTTCCTTATGTCAGCATATAATTTTTCAAAATATTCTCTTAAAATTGTTTGTATTTCCATGGTGTTTGTATGTTTCCTCTTTCATTTGTGATTTTGTTTATTTGAGTTCTCTCTCTCTCTCTTTTATATTTCTGGCTAGAGATTTATGTTATTTAACCTCCATATATTTGTGGTCTTTCCAGATTTCTTCTTGTGGTTGATTTCTAGTTTCATAGTGTTGTGGTCAGAAAAGATGCATGGTATGACTTTGATCTTTTTTAATTTATTGAGATTGTTTTGTGGCCTAATATGTGATCTGTTCTGGAAAGTGTTCCATCTGCACTTGAAAAGAATGTGTATTTTGCTGTTTTAGGATGGGATGTTCTGAATATATCTGTTAAATCTATCTGGTCCTGTGTGTCATTCAAAGCCACTCTTTCCTTATTAATTTTCTGTTTGGATGATCTGTCCATTGATGTAAGTGGGGTGTTAAAGTCCCCTACTATTATTGTATTACTATTGATTAGTTCCTTTGTTTGTTTTTACCTGTTTTATGTATTTGGGTCCTCCCCCATGTTGGGTGCATAAATATTTACAAATGTTATGTCGTCGTCTTGTTGGATTGTCCCTTTTATTATTACATAGTGTACTTCTTTGTCTTGTTACAGTCTTTGTTTTAAAGTCTATTTTGTTCAATATGAACATTGCTATCCCAGCTTTCTTTTAACATCCATTTGCATGATAAATGTTTTTCCATCCCCTCACTTCCAATCTACAGGTGTCTTTAGGTCTGAAATGAATATCTTGCAGGCATCGTATAGATGGGTCTTGTTTTTTATCCATTCTCACACCCTATGTCTTTTGATTAGAGCATTTATTCCATTCAGATTCAAAGTAATTATTGCTGGATATGTATTTATTGTCATTTTGTTACTTTTTTGTGGTTGTTTTCATAGTTTTTCTCTGATCTTTTCTTCTCTTGCTCTCTTTCATGGTTTGCTGGTTTTCTCTAGTGATATGCTTGGATTCCTTTCCCTTTATTCTTTGCCCATCTATTACTGGTTTTTGATCTGTGGTTACCATTAGGTTTGTATATAACCTCTTTTGCATATAGCAGTCTATATGAAGTTGATGGTTACTTAAGTTTGAACCCATTCTCTATTCCCCTTCCCATTCCCCTCCCCATTTTAGGTATATGGTGTCATATTTTTTGCACTGAGATGAATGTTGTCTAGTTGTATCTGTGGGACGAGGTGAGTTTAGGGCCTTCCTACTCCACCACCTTCCCCAGAAGTCCTAATCTATTAACTTTAAATCCTCCCCCTTCTGCTGTGCGTTAATTATTCTCTTATGTAATCTACATATTCAAAAATTAGGACTTGTCAGGTATTATGGGTTGAATGTGTCCCCCACCTCTTCCCCCAAAATATATTGGGGTTCTAACCCCCAGTATGCCAGAATGTGAATTTATTTGGAGATGAGGTTTTAAAGAGGTAATCAAATTAAAATGAGGTTATTAGGGTGGGCCCAATTCAATACAACTCATGTCTTTGTTAAAAAGGGGGAAATTTGGACACAGAGACAGAAACATACACACAGAGATGCCATGTGATGAGTTATTCTGCCAGGAGCCAAAGTACTACCAGAAAAGCTAAGAGAGGAGCCTGTGACAGATCCTTCCCCACAGCCTTCAGAGGGAGCAGAGCCCTCTAACACCTTGATCTCAGACTCTCAGCCTCCAGAACTGGAGATGATAAACTTCTATTGCTTAAGTCGCCCAGTGTGTTGTAATTTGTTATAGTAGTTCTAGAAAACAAATACACAGGGTGACCTGAGGAAAAAAGCACATCGTTCTCTTCCTCCATACCCACTTGATCGTCTCTATATGTTTCTACCTGGAGCCTCTTCTTTTCTCCCCCAGAGATTTCTCTTAGTATTTCCTGAGGAAAGGTAAGAGGCAACCAAATCCTATTTGATGGTTGTCAATGTAAAATGCAGTTTCTGATGGCCTGGCAGACATTAAAAACCATCTCCTGTTTTTGTGAGGGCACTAGGGAAGGATATGTCCTATTAAGTTTCTACAATCTGGTTGGTTAGGATTCTGGTTCAGGCCAGGTTATCTGGCACTTTGCCTCCATTGTCTTGCACCTATAGTTCTCCTTGCCTTTCTAGATGGGCCTTTTATGCAGCATCTATGGCCATGTCAGGCCTGCTCTGTTTCTCATGTGTGTCCTATCTGATCCATGGGAAACATACACCTTTCACCTGATATAAGAAGGTCTGTCAGATGGTGCCTGGGTGGCTCAGTTGGCTAAGCTCTTGATTTTGGCTTGGGTCATGATCTCAGGGTCGTGAGATCGAGCCCTGCGTTGGGCTCCATGCTGGGCGTGGAGCCTGCCTGAGATTTTCTTTCTCCCTCTGCCCCTGCCTCACACTGCTTGCTCTCTCTCTCTTTAAAAAAAAAAAAAAAAGCTGTCAGTGTGTCACGTACTCTGTGCTGGTGACACAGCAGCCTCGGCTCGTTGCTTCTCTGTTGGCTGCTTTCATTGTCAGGTGCTTGTCCACTGTATCCCCTAAAGTGCTCTTATCACAGTCTCTGAGAAGCTTCTGTACTGTGCCTCTTACCAGATGTCTAGAGGACTCATGCTATTTACTCTCTTCAAAGAAATCATCTGTAGTTTCCTGAGGAACTGAGGTCTCTAGCCTCTTTTATTGGCATGGGAGGGAAAACGTAAAGTAATTTTTTTATGTCATCCTGAAAATCCTGCTTATTGAACAAGTAATTGGCTAGAAGTTGGTGGTCAGATACAAGCCACAGATTTGGTCCTCTGCTCTCTCCTTGGTACCCCCAACTAGGTAAACTGGCATCTCACCACCTATTATTTTGCTATCAGTTTGAGGTCTTAGATGAAATGAAAAACAGGTCCAGTTTTAACATCCTATTGTCACTTCAATTCGGCCTCTGTCTACCTGCCCCTGCACCTAAGTAGCTAGACTTGTTTCCATTTTCTTCCACATACTACTCAATTCACAGTTCTATCTGCTTTTTCCACAGCAACACTAAAAACTCTCCTGGAAGAAATTCATTAATAAACTCTTGATTACTCCAACAATGTTTATTTCTCAGTTCTGACCACTCTGGAATTTTTGAACCTCTCTGAAACTCTCTGAACCTCTCCTTCCTTCTTAAAACTCTCCCTCCCATGTGCTCTGATATGATGTTCTCTCTCATTTTCTCCATAACTTTCCAAAAGCTCCTCTTGCTCTTTCCTTCATTAAATGCTAGTGGTCTCCAGGTTCCCTTTTTTGCACCTTTCTTCTTTCTCTCTTTGCAGTTTAACCCAATATAAAAGTTTTTTTCTCTAATCACTTACAAATCTAATGGTCCACAGTAGCTCACTTTCCTAAAATCCAGATACTTACTTAACTACCCAATGAACATTTTTGAAGCTATACAATTTTGAACTATTATAGTTCTTGATATAAAAATTTGGTAATCTAACAATGGAGGAAGAATTACCTGGAATTAAAAACCTTCAGTAGATTACCTCTCAAAAAAGAGGGGAAGCAATTAGTGAGTCTAAATAAATGCGAAAAATGAAAGAGAAATAAATTCTTTATCATTTAATCACTTTATTTTAAAAGTAATTTTATTCATTGTGATGTGGTGTACTTCACGAAATACTGGAGTTATTTTATAGTATATTAATATGCTTTCAGTTGAAATATGTCATCCATTTGGAAACATTCTGTTACAATTTCTTAAAAGCAACATTTAAAATCATTTTACCAATTTATTAATCTTTTTTTTTTTCTCTTCAGTTCCTTATATTCTTCTTAGTGATATAGGAAATGGTGGTAGTCTTCTTAGAAATATCTTTTCTATACATTCTTTATTTAGGAATCATCAGAATCTAGGCCAAATCTAAGCCACTTTGTTAGATGATTTTAAACATAATTTCCCTGTTCCCTATGCTGAATGATTGTTATTTGCATTACTTATTTTATTCTTGCTTTTATCACACTGCTTTGTCCCTAAGCAGCTTGCAGGAGAACAAATGCCATCTATGTTGCTAAGTTTGCCTCCTGAACATGCAGCAACTGATGTATATATAATTGTTACAAATTTGTTCCTTTAAAATTAACTAAACTTCTTTTTTTGTATGCTTATTTTCATAGCATTTGCTAGACTTATAAAATTTTAAGGTTTTAGTGTTGCTGTTGTTTTTTGCTCTTCTAAATTCTCTATCCACATGTATTCTCTCTTCGTTTCATAAATCCATTTTTTATAAACTATGCCATCAAGCTGCATAGGTGTGTTTCCCTAAATGATTGCCAAAATGTTAGAATCAACTATTGGTAGTAGAAAGCTAAGGGTTGCACTCAGAAACAAACTGTTATTTAAGACTACATCCACAAAACTCTATCATCTTTCATGGCATTTCTATACATGAAATAAATTGTCACTCCAGAATTGAGAATCTGCAAACTGCAAAAAGCCCAAGTTCAAATTTCATCCTCATAAAAGTTTCCCAAAAGTAAATTTTTAAGTAAATACTCCCCGAGGTCAGGGGCCATTTCTTTCCACCAATAGAGCATAATGGAGAAACTTAAATACCCCTAAGAAAGAACCAATAAATGCTGCTTCCAGGGGGATATCCTTGAAGAGAAGAGGAAGGGAAGGAACACTTGCCAAGTCTCTTTAAAAAGTCTGGCATCTAATGGGGTTCCAGATATTCTAGCCAGGTGGCCCACACATTCAATGAAAGAATATACTGGAAGGGGGCCCACAGGGACACTGTGAACCTAATCATTACCAAAACTGAAGGTGAAGTTAATGCCATTAGGTAGGAACAACTATTAAAAAGCACACAGCACACTGTTGGGTTTGTTTATGCAAGGCCAATGCTAATCATGCATTTGAACTCAAATCTCATCAACTTATCATGGTCTTTGCTAAATGTAAACCAGAGAACATTCCATAAATAACTATCAGCTGTCCATGCCTCTATTTCTTTGTATTGACACACTCCAATGGACATGGACAAGAAAACATACTAAGATTTAACAAGACTAGGCCTAACAAAGACCTGTAATTGAAAAAAATGGTATGGTTTTTTTTGAGCCCTCTGTCCCACATCCACCTGAGGCCCTGCTTCTTCAGACAGGATGAAGGCCAGAACTAGTCACAAGTGTATCAGTGACAGAGGGGTTGCTCAGGAGGGTGAATGGATGCCAAATACAGACAAAGCTCACTTCAAAAGGTTGCTCAGTTCTGAACCAAGGTTCCTCCTCCTTCTCTCCACTTCATGCATCGGTCACACCCAGATCCAGCTAGTATGTCCACAGTCATTGTGCGGTAAATTGAGTGTGACCTTATCTATGCCGTAACTCACAGGAGGGAGGAGTTTCATCCATCCTCCAGCTATAACTTTGAAGTACAAAGCTGAACAGCCTTTGTTAAACCGGCAGACCCCTACAGGATATTCAGAGTTGGGGGTGAGCAAGGGTCAATGTGTGATGGTTAATGTTTAAATGGCACTGAAAGAAAAAAAAGAAGTATAAATGTATGTAATTGTTAATTTTTTTATTGAAGTATAGTTGATGCATAATGTTACATTGGTTTCAGGTGATTCCACAAGATTATATATTATGCTAATGCTCACCACAAGTGTAGCTATCATCTATCAGGATACAACACTATTATAGTATCATTAACTGTATTCCCTATGCTGTACCTTTTATTCTCATGACATTCATTCTATAACTGGAAGCCTGTATCTCCTACTACTCTTCACTCATTTTGCCCATCCCCCATCCATTCCCCTCTAATAACTATCAGTTTCTTCTCTGTATTTGTGGTTCTGTTTCTGTTTTTGTTTGTTTGTTTGTTCATTGTTATTTAAGGGTGTTTTTGTTTTATATTCCACATATAAGTGAAATCATAGTATTTGTCTTTCTCTCTTATTTCACTTAGCATAGTACTCTCTAGGCTCATCCATGTTTTCACAAATGGCAAGATCTCCTTTTTATGGCTGAGTAGTATTCCACTGTGTGTGTGTGTGTGTTGTGTCACTTCTTTATTAACTATTCATCTATCAATGGACATTTGGGTTATTTACATATCTTGGCTATTATAAATAATGATACAATGAACATATGGGTACATATATCATTTTGATTTAGTGTTTTCATTTTTGGGGGGGGGGGATGGTAAGTACCGAGTAGTAGAATTACTGGATAATATGGTATTTCTATTTTTAATTTTTTTGAGGACTCCCTATATTGTTTTCCACAGTGGCTGTACCAATTTACATTCCTACCAACAGTGCCTGAGGGTTCATTTTTCTCCACATCCTCTCCAACTTTTGTTATTTATTGTCTTTTTGATTCTAGCCATTCTGACAGGTTTAAGGTGATTATCTCACTGTGGTTTTGATTTGCATTTCTCTGACAGTTAGTGATGTTGAGCATCTTTCCATGTGTCTGTTTGCCTGGGATGGTTAATTGTATATGTCAAGTTATCTGGGCCATGGCACCCAAATATTTGGTCATTCTTCTGGATGATTTTGTGAAGGTAATTTTTGGATGAGAATAACATTTAAATCAGTGGACCATGAGTGAAATATATTACCTCCATAATGTGGAGAGGTGGGCTTCATCCAATTATTTGGAAACCTTAATAGAACAAAGACTCATCTCCCCTCAGTAAGAAGGAATTCTGCCAGTTGACTTCCTCTGGGCTCCACCCCGGTCTTCAGATTGCTGGCCTACTCTGTAGATTTTGGATTTACCAAGCCTCCATAATCATGTGAGCCAATTCCTTAAAATAAATCTCTCTCTCTCTCATTTTCTCCCTGTCCTTCTCTCTGTCTTTATCCTCATATCTATACCTATGATCTATCTATCAATCATCTATCCTTTTGGTTTTTTCTTCCTTAGAGAACTCTAATACAATATACATAAGTTTATTATAAATGTTACTGATATAAAAGTTATGTAGTACACAATTTAAAAAATAATAAAATATGGTGTGCCTGGGTGGCTCAGTTGTTAAGCGTCTGCCTTCGGCTCAGGTCATGATCCCGGGGTCCTGGAATTAAGCCCCGCATCGGGCTCCCTGCTCTGCGGGAAGCCTGCTTCTCCCTTTCCCACTCCCCCTGCTTGTGTTCCCTCTCTCGCTGTGTCTCTCTCTGTCAAATAAATAAATAAAATCTTTGAAAAAAAATAAAATATGTAAAACTATTGTAAATTTTTTATAGTAAATTAATCATCACATGCTTTCTTGGTTTTTGACAAACTATTATATTGGTAGCTAGCATGTAGTTGTAATTTAACTGAGGTCTGACAAATGGAGTTATTTCCCAATCTGCTCATTCTTCTCTCAATAAACATATTTTTATAAAATCTGATATGTGAACTTGTGAAATCCACTATCAGTTTTAGAAAACTCTGTTACTAACACTTATGTCACAAAATCATACTACAAATAAATGTTTAATTATTATTCAGTTCAACACAGAAATCACTCACATCATTGTGAACATAAATAGTTTGACATGAAATGTTAGTTGCTATTTTAGTTTATATTAACAAGTAAAACAAAAGTGGAAGAATAGAGATGTATTTTGGAGCTTTATTTGACTCTTTTCCTGAATTAATGATAGTTTTACAATACCGGAAAAAAATGTCCTCAATTTCTGTGCTATTCTCAATGTAACAGGGACAAACCTGACATACTTTTAAGCTAATTTAAATTAACATTTTTTTCCATTTTTCTTAAAACCAGAGCAGGAGTTGGTAAAGGTTTTGATTAAATAGTCAGATAATAACTGTTTTAGGCTTTTTGGGTCATGTAGTCTCTGAATCTCAAGTATTCAAGCAGCCAGAAGATATGTAAATGAACATGGCTATATTTCATTAAACTATATTAATAAAAATGGTAGCAGGTTCAAAGGTCATATTTCCCTATCCCTCAGTCTAGAAATCAACAATCAAAGTAATCAAGCCTTTATTTGTTGTGTTTGCTGATGTCCTTGGTGTATGTACTCCATCATGGTTGATTTCAAGCTACCAGCAAGATGTCACTGAATCTTTAGTTGGACAGAGATGTGCAGTATCACAACATTGTGTGGTATTTCCACTAGACAGATGCAATACCCATAAATAACCTCAAGAGAATAGATAATAATAAAATGTATAAAATAATTAGAACTGATGAGTTCTATTTATTACTTTTTTAATATAATTTAATTGTAAATATATAAAATCTAATAAATAATATTGGCTCTGTTGGAACAACTGGCTTACAAAATTCCTGAGTACTTAAGAATTAGCTCTTGTGAACCAATACAAGCCGGCTTCAGCACACCACTAGCCAAGGTCAAGAACCAGCTTAAAATCTGGGTCAAGGCCATGAAACTATTCCAGGGGATAACTATTGGGTAGAAACATAGATACAAGATGAGGATATTCGGCGGAACACTCAGGTAGCAACAACAATGAAGGAATGTTTTACTTAGGCAAAACTACTTTCAGAGTTGTCTACTGATTTTCAAGACACACTCTCTACCAAATGCCTGATAATTTCAGTTTAGCAACATTTTGGAATTAAAAGAATTTTCTGATTTGACTAGAGAAAATTATTATTATTATTAATATATAATAAAATTATTATTATTTCAAATGTTACTTCTATGGGAAAATAAATCTCAGATTCCTAACAACCAACTTGAAAAGGACCTTTTTAGAACACTGTGTTCATAACTTGTAGACTGCCTGTGCATAATACAAGTAACAGGGTCATTTTTGCATGGACAAATTATATTTTGCCAAAACAGCATTGAATAGAATTCATAGAATTGTTGAATACTACATCTGAAACTAATGATGTACTCTGTGTTGGCTAATTGAATTTAAAAAAAAATAGAATTCATAGAAATGGTTTTACCAAGTGTTAAATTTAGCAATCCTAATTTTTTCTTGCCAAATGGGAACAAGCAATCTGTAACAAACCCTCAGTCTCCCTTTCCCCTGCGCAGACCACCCCCTTCATGACTCGATGTCTACATATTAACACTAAAAGACTTAGCATTCCTTTATTAACATGCAGTAAGGATGCCATAAAATAGTGCACAAATTGATTCTCTCTGAAAGACCAGAAATTTGACTTAGTAGCTATGATTTCCTGCTGAGGATAGAAAAATAGATGAGATGGTGTAGCATGTCTCAATCTGAGACCAATTGTTCTTACCTATGGTTCTGCCTACATTAGCCTCTGAAAGAACCTCAAAGACAGTGATAGAAATGCATTGCTTTAATAAACAATCACATTTTCCACACATATAAATTCTACCCTTATATGTACAACAATTTGATGAAATATAATAAAAATGGAATGATCATTTCTTTAGTCAATATGCTTTATTTTGCTGTATAGAAACATTGTGCCTCACCAAAACCCATTTCTCATCATTTCTGGTTAATTTATTTAAACTTGTGCCATTCCAAGCTTTAGGAATCTTGGGAAAGTCTGCCAAACTGTACGTGTTTATTCATATCATGAAATAGCATGGCTAAGAATAAATGGTAGATTCACATAATCATACATTTTTATATATGAATGTATATCATCAACAGGTAAAACCTCCTCATGTTACAGATGGGAAAACAAAGACCTAGAATAAATAAGTGACATGGTCAATTTAGTTAGACTCTTGTCTGGTTAGAAAAACATTTTTATTTATTTTTCTTTTTATGGGAGGAAAAAGGAGTTTGTTAGTTGTTTTTTTTTAAAGATAAATTATTTTAAATGATGCATGCTTCTAACTTTAAAATCAATTTGACTTCTCCCCCATGAACTAATTCTTATAGAACAAATGATTATAAAATAAGAAATAGGGTTCTTGATGAGGAGATAAACTACAAAGGCATTGTCATAAATCTAGACAAAATGGTGAGATAATAATCTTATCTACATAAAACTAACTCGTGGATGATTTATGATGTTTTCTCATGACATGTCTTTAATGTGGTGGGAGACAGGACATAAATCTGTCACCTCCAAATAACCATAAATAATATTTATTTTCAGAATAATATTTTAATGAGAGTTTTGTTAAATAGTGAGAAGTACTAAGTTGTACTCCATCCTCCAGAGTAAATATTCTAAGTGTAAAGACTATAAGCTAATTTTACCTTTATCTAAAGGCTCTTGAACACTTTTTTGAGGGCAAAGTGGAGAATCTAGGGAAGTTTCCAACTAGCTGTTGCTGTAACTAGCTGTTCCAATTAGCTGAATTAGCTAAGCAAAACACTGTATTGCAACTGCTGATTGTAGTTAGTCTAATGAAAATTAAAACATAATTATTACTGACTTATATAGGGCAATCCTCAAACTTTAATGTTTGAGAATCAGGAGTTCTTGTTACAGTGCAAATTTTGATTTACAAGTTCTGGAATGGGGTGGATATGAGAATGCCTGTAAGTCTAACAAGCTCACAGGTGAGGCTGATGCTGCTGATCCAGACCATATTTTGAGTAGAAAAATCTCTCTGGTATGGTCATTTTTGTACTTCTGGGGTCTTTAGAAAAGGCTGGGTAAGAAGCCATAATTCCATTTGAATAACTTTCAATGCCTTGACTTGCATGCTGTTTGCATATCCATAGTATTTTTACATTTTAAAAGATTAATTTATTAGCTTTATTACTGCCCTGCAGAGCCAACTCATGGCCAAGAACTAATTTGGTGGACTGACTTAATAGCTCAAGGGAACATGGGGAAAGGGTTTGCTCCCCTTGCATTTTCTTCCTTGTAAGGTGAAAACGTTAAGAAGGAAGGAAGAATGTCAACTCTCCATTATAAGACTAAAGGGATAGCATCATGAAATGAAGTCTTTCATATTTATGCATCCTCTGATACTGAAGTTTGTAAGCAACTTTCCAAATGAGGACTCTCTGGTGCCTTTTTAAACATAACACCCAGTGGCTCAGAGACAGCTATTTTTATTATGTTTAGTTATTCCTAAACCATGTGAATATTTATTTTGTAATTGAAGTGCTGCTGTGTGTTACAGCAGCTGTAAGAAAACTTGTGTTTAGACTGTGTGAAGGACTTGATACTTAAGTTAATACATTCATCTTTAATTGCTTCTTGCCTTTGAAGAAAGGTTGGTTTACAGCAGATCAACTAATCCACAAAAGCCTACATCATTTTAAGATTACAGTCCTGCTATTCGTATTAGGTGTTATGATGACATAACTATTTTTAATGCAAAACAACTATATTGAGACCACAGACAAGAAACATCTCTGAAGGTAGCTGAGAATGGGCATTCTCTTCCCAAAGATGGTAATAAACTGATCCCACGTATAGACATTGCTGCAGTTTGGAAGAAATAATTTATGAAAACAAACACTTTGGAGTCAAGAGGACTAAACCCATTGTGCTGATGAAACACTATGGCAAACAGGATTTTTTCTCCTCT
Source organism: Mirounga angustirostris (assembly GCF_029215605.1). NCBI lineage: Eukaryota > Metazoa > Chordata > Mammalia > Carnivora > Phocidae > Mirounga > Mirounga angustirostris. Next base: position 135,270,116 of record NW_026991709.1, on the reverse strand, counting down.
TCATGATTTTTTGATCCAATGAGAGGTAAATTTTTATCATATCATTTGATACCACATTAGCTCCATTTGTGACAGGCGAAATGTCACAGTCTTGATGTGTTTTACAAATTTGAGAGGCATTTGAATGATGAAAAATAACAAGGGCAACTTTTTTTCTGGACATATATCACAGAACTACTCTTGGCAGCAAGTCTTGTCTTATTGCTGTGCTCTTCAAATGTACAAAGTTCTTTATACAAAATATCTTTAGAGTGTGTACGAACCTAAATCAAAATGGTATAAAGGATTCTTTGCACGATGCATAAAAGCACTTCAAATTAGTTTGAGAAATAACTGCTCTAATATATAATTATAAATAACTTGCTGATCTTAGGAATAAAGTGCTATATAACGGGCTTGGTGTATTATAGCTAAAATATTTAAATCTTCTAAAAAAGCAAATCTAAACATATGCATGACCCCAAAATTCCAATTCCTAATATCTACTTAGAAAATAATTTGTTTAAATGAGAACATTTAAACATGTTTCATTATAGGGCTGTTTATAATAATGTAAACATGAAAATCACTTACATGTTCATTCATGTAATAGAATATTAGGTAGCAGTTAAAAAGGACTTCATGCAAAAATTATTGAATGATGAAAACAAAATATAAAAATTTGCACCATATGATATACTCTTCTGTAAACATACACAGAATACTATATATTTTCTATTTTCTGTGTATTAATGCCTTCATACTGATGGGACAAAAATGAAACTGATAATGGTGGCTCCTTTTGAGAAGGTCTTGTTCAAATGGCACTTGAGTCATATCTAAACGGATCCTTGAGACATTTCACAGTGATTAAGGATTTGAATCTGGAACTAGGTTGCTTACATTTAAATCACTGCTCCATTATTTACCACATATGTCACTTTGGGTACGTTACTTAAGATCTCTCTGTGCTTCAGTTTCCTCTTCTGGAATATGGGAGTAAAAGCAGTAAGTCCTTTAGAAAGTTGCTTAGATTACCTTAGTTGCCATATTTTACTGAACCTAAGATGTCATTGATTCTAAGATTCACTCTTATGATACATCCTCAGCTTTAACAATGTCAAAATAGGAAAAGATGAGTGTTATAAAATGGAAAAATATATATAAAGCCTTTATAAGGAGCACTTTATATATGTTATCATTATATTCAGAAATCTTCATTTACTGCTGTGAGAATTAATAAAATGTCAGTGCATAAAATAAAGGGAGATAGGCTTTATTGAGTCCTCTGTGACTTCAAAAGTAGATTTATTTTGGGAAACCATGAAATAGGCTCTAACTACCCTCATTAGGTATCTCCACAAGCAAGTACACCAATGTCTCAGCTCTAAAAATCAGGCAGTATTGGGCGCCTGGGTGGCTCAGTTGGTTAAGCGACTGCCTTTGGCTCAGGTCATGATCCCGGGGTCCTGGGATCGAGTCCCGCATCGGGCTCCCTGCTCTGCGGGGAGCCTGCTTCTCCCTCTCCCACTCCCCCTGCTTGTGTTCCCTCTCTCGCTATGTCTCTCTCTGTCAAATAAATAAATAAAAAATCTTAAAAAAAAAAAATCAGGCAGTATTGTTCAACTTAATTTTCTTAGGTTCATCCATTGCAAATCCCAATTCGAACAGCATCTGACATGGCAGCTCATGTATTCCACTACAGGCCCCTTAAGAAAATCAGCTTTATTAACTAAGTACTAAAAATAGTTTATAATCCAGAGCAAACGAGAACCGTTACACAGCACAGCTGTGTTTTCCTTGAACCATTTCAGAGGCTCTCCAGAATCAATTATCACTAGTAGTCTATTGTGCCTTATAGTTGCAGGGAAAGGTCAGGTTAAATTAATTAACTTTAAATAACTACCAAAGTCTGTGTGATATCACTGTCATCCCTCTAACAGTTTCTGGGAATCTGTGTGCTACCTAGAATCACAGGCTCTGAGAATGGGTCATATATTGAGGGCATCTGCTCTTGAATTGATTTCCTTAGTGGATCAAAATTCTGGGCCACTGTGCTTTTGAGACTCCACTTCAGGCTGCAATAGATATTTGGATACGGTGTTTGCTAGGTTGATTTTCAGCTTTATAGAGAGTAAAAACAGTAGTTATTATAATGCTTATTCCTGTGCAAACAGAGCATCCAAAATGACCTTGTTTATCGAATCTGAGTGTTTTTGTGTTCCACATGATAAGCCTCGCCTTCTTGCCGTACAGGTCACTTAGGGCAGGAGAAGGAACTTGACCCCATGGCACTTAAAACTCTCCAGGAATCCACAGTCAAGGTGTTTTACTGCAAATGCAAATGGATCATAGAAATTAAACTGAGCTTTAATTATTGTGTTAACAGTTGCTCTTAATCCTTCCTTGGAGTGGGGGTAGGGTGGAAAGAAATGCTTCTCTGGTTAATGCGCAAAGGCATAATGTAAACAATGATTCTTTGGAAGATTAGTGATCCTAAAGAAAGCAATTAGAGAAAGAAAGAACATTTAGACAGAAGCTAATGCTTAGTAGCTTGCAGCACGGTGAAGCTGTGCAGAATTTTATTTCCACATCAGATGGAATTCTTTCAAAGCTTTTGTGTTATAAAACAGGAAATTGAGTTTCCAGTGATTCCAAATGATACAAATTATGTAAAATATAAGAAAACTGATCCAACCCCCCTATATCAGTTTTTACTTGTGACTCATTGTAGAAAACCTATTTTCTTCTTCATGTATATCCAACCCTAAGCACAATGCCTGGGATATAGTAGGCGTTCACTAAAGGTAGCAAATGTTAGCTGATTGAAAAGATAAATGAATGAACGAGGGAGTAAGTCAGCCTTTAGAGTAATTCTAAGTAGAAATAATAAGTATATATTTTACTACTTTTATTTTCTTGAAAACAAATGTTTGGTTAATTTGTACTGATAGATAAAACTTGGGGCACCTTGGTGGCTCAGTCAGTTAAGTATCCAACTCGATCTCAGCTCAGGTCTTGATTTGGGGGTCATGAGTTCAAGCCCCACACTGGGCTCCATGCTGGGTGTGGAGCCTACTCAAAAAAATTAAAAAAAAAAATTATTTGGGCAGCCAGTGGCTCTTTATTGATTCCAAATTATTTTGTCTACTCCATTTTGGCCAGGCAGAAGGGGAACAATCATTGTGTGGTTCCTCTTAGTGTGTAAGTAGAAGGACAGAGAGGAGCATCACCAGATTTGGAATAAAAAGCTTTACCACGAACAAGATATGTGTTTGGCAAATCACATTTCCTAGCCCTATTTTTTGCCTTTTTTTTATATTTATAAGATGAGCACAGTATCTATTCTTAATATCTTGGCATAAATTGAATGCTATATTACATGTGAAAACATTTCAGAAGACTATAAAACAATATTCCTCAAACCAACTATGATGAAGGGCCAGCTTTTTTTCTTGGTTTTTAAATTCAAATCAGTTGAGAATTGATACTTTTCAATCCTCATATTTCAATGTTAACAGCACTGTTACGTTGGTATCAAGGTTTCTGAATGCTTTCTTTCTTTTTCGTCCTTACCTTACTGTGGAGTGGTAAGAACCAGTTTGCTATGTTTCTAGGAAGAAGTTGCTGCAGCTGAGGTCGAAGAGGTTGCTGCCTGTGTTCTCCTCAAGGATTTTGATGGATTCTTGTCTCACATTTAGGTCCTTCATCCATTTTGAGTCTATTCTTTGTGTATGGTGTAAGGAAATGGTCCAGTTTTCTTCTTCTGCATGTGGCTGTCCCAATTTTCCCAACACCATTTGTTGAAGAGACTGTCTTTCTTCCATTGGATATTCTTTCCTGCTTTGTCAAAGATGAGTTGACCATAGAGTTGAGGGTCCATTTCTGGGCTCTCTATTCTGTTCCATTGATCTGTGTGTCTGTTTTTGTGCCAGTACCATACTGTCTTGATGATTACAGCTTTGCAATAGAGCTTGAAGTCCAGAATTGTGATGCCGCCAGCTTTGTCTTTCTTTTTCAATATTCTTTTGGCTATTCAGGGTCTCTTCTGGTTCCATACACATTTTAGGATTATTTGTTCCAGCTCTGTGAAAAAAGTGGATGGTATTTTGATGGGGATTGCATTAAATGTGTAGATTGCTCTAGGTAGCATTGACATCTTCACAATATTTGTTCTTCCAATCCATGAGCATGGAACATTTTTCTATTTCTTTGTGTCTTCCTCAATTCCTTTCATGTGTATTCTATAGTTTTCTGAGTACAGATTCTTTGCCTGTTTGGTTAGATTTATTCCTAGGTATCTTATGGTTTTGGGTGCAATTGTAAATGGGATCGACTCCTTAATTTCTCTTTCTTCTGTCTTGTTGTTGGTGTATAGTAATGCCACTGATTTCTGCGCATTGATTTTATATCCTGCCACTTTACTGAATTCCTGTATGAGTTCTAGCAGTTTTGGGGTGGAGTCTTTTGGGTTTTCCACGTAAAGTATCATATCATCTGCAAAGAGTGAGAGTTTGACATCTTTGCCAATTTGGATGCCTTTTATTTCTTTTTGTTTTCTGACTGCTGAGGCTAGGACTTCTAGTACTATGTTGAATAGCAGTGGTGATAGTGGACATCTTTGCTGTGTTCCTGACCTTGGAAGCAAGGGCAAAAATGAACTATTGTGACTTCATCAAGATAAAAAGCTTTTGCACAGCAAAGGAAACGGTCAACAAAACCAAAAGACAACTGACAGAATGGGAGAAGATATTTGCAAATGACATATCAGATAAAGGGCTAGTATCCAAAATCTATAAAGAGCTTATCAAACTTAACACCCAGAGAACAAATAATCCAATCAAGAAATGGGCAGAAGACATGAACAGACACTTAGGCAAAGAAGACATCCAAATGGCCAACAGACACATGAAAAAGTGCTCAACATCGCTCAGCATCAGGGAAATACAAGTCAAAACCTCAGTGAGATACCACCTCACACCAATCAGAATGGCTAAAATTACCAAGTCAGGAAACGACAGATGTTGGCAAGGATGCAGAGAAAGGGGAACCCTCCTATGCCGTTGGTGGGTAGGCAAGCTGGTGCAGCCACTCTGGAAAACAGTATGGAGGTTCCTCAAAAAGTTGAAAATAGAGCTATCATACGATCCAGCAATTGCAGTACTGGGTGTTTACCCCAAAGATACAAATGTAGTGATCTGAAGGGGTATGTGTACCCTGATGTTTATAGCAGCAACATCCACAATAGCCAAACTATGGAAAGAGCCAAGATGTCCATCGACAGATAAATGGATAAAGAAGATGTGGTGTATATATATACAATGGAATATTATGCAGCCATCAAAAGGAATGAAATCTTGGCATTTGCAATGACGTGGATGGAACTGGGGAGTGTTATGCTGAGCAAAATAAGTCAATCAGAGAACAACATGTATCATATGACCTCACTGATATGAGGAATTCTTAATCTCAGGAAACAAACTGAGGGTTGCTGGAGTGGTGAGGGGTGGGAGGGATGGGGTGGCTGGGTGATAGGCACTGGGGAGTGTATGTGCTATGGTGAGTGCTGTGAATTTGTAAGACTGATGAATCACAGACCTGTACCCCTGAAACAAATAATACATTCATTATATGTTAATAAATAAATAAATAAATAAATAAATAAATAAATAAATAAAAGTTCTGCTTTAAAAAAAAAAAAAAAAGAACCAGTTTGCTAATGGGTAGGGTCTCCCAAGCTTTGGTCTTTGAGTAGCAATGCTCTTAGTGTCTACAAAAATAGAACAAGGATTATGATGATGATGACGACGATGATGATAGTAACAATGACATCACTGCTGCTACTCAGCATGTGTATCAAAGTTGGGCATCAAAGGCAGCCTGGATTTTAGTTGGTTGGCAGGGAAATGAAAATACACTGCATATATAAGGAAGTGTGAGCAAAGGCGAGATGAGAATCACATAGCAGTATCAAAGCTGTCTTACCCATGAAGCAGATCAGATATCTTCAGAAAATAAGAGGTGAGAGTGAGATTTTGAAGGACACAGGGCTGTAGCAGGTGAGTGATGGCCTACAGAGGTTTTTATAGATGCTACATTTGCCAACTTGAGGAGGGAGGCATGGAAGCAGGAATACAGCTTACTGTTCAACATATGAAGTGAAAAAAGTCCAAACTAGTGACTAAAGTGGGATCCAAAAGAAATGGATGTGAGAAATATAATGAAAAACTGAAGGGAACGATCATCTATTGGGGTTATTAGGAAGAGAAAAGAATGAGAGCTTATGCAGCCATGAAAATATAGTAATAAGTAGAAATCTAAGGAGCCACCTAGTGTATTATATGTGAGAATAGGTACCGAGTTCAGACTATATCATGGCTGTGCCACTTGCTGGCTGTGTGCCTTTGGAAAATTCATTTCAACTTTAGGAGATTACTAAACTTTAAAAAACTATAAGCTAACTTTAAAAACATACCTCATGGGCTCACTGTGATATGGAGTGCTGTTACATATGTAACATATACATGCAACACACACACACACACGTCTATATATCTAAACTATAGCATTATCTTCGTATCATATAGATGTCTACCTATAACATATCCTTTTTCATTCCAAAATATATTTAGAGTTATCAAAGCCTATCTGATTCAAATGCAGATAAACTTTAAAAGAAGGAATTAGATTGTGTGATGCAGTGACCTTGATTGACTTGGATGTGTGCTTTCCTTTTATACAACCCTACTGGTAGAAAATAGTGGTAACAATTGTGTCATTCTGTCTTGGATGCACACACACACAGGGGCTGTTCCATTGTAAATAAAGCTGTTAACACAATTTGTGGGCACCCTCTGTTAATGAGACTGACATTATCAGCTGTATACTGTCAATACTCCAAATTATATGGATCCAATTACATCTTTAAAGAAAATATGTTATCAAGACAGTATGGTATTGGCTTTGAAATTTGCTTAAGATAGACAGTTATATTTTGTGATGGTACTTTCCCTTCACAGCTTGCTTTGCAAGCTCAGCAACTCTATTTCTCTGAGGCCATTTTGCCACCCAGTGAAGACCAACCACTTCATCATGGTCTCAGAGTCTGAATATTAAGGCTTCACTGAGGCATGTCAACCATTTCAAGTATTAAAGTGTGGTATGTAAAACCATATAATTTGAGGAGTTCTAGATTAAATACTGTAACTTTTAAACTCCTGCCATAAGGATGTGTTTTTATTGTATTAGACCAGTATATTTTTATTTGATCTAGAGTGCCTTCAGTATTTTCAATTCAATAGAGTTTCATTCTTTTAAAAAACATATATATCAAGTTCCAGTTGTGTTTGGTATTAGAAATATACATATAATGAAAGATGATTCTTACCCTCAAAGAATTTACAACCTAGTGTAGCATGTCCCATGGGGAAAATGCAATTTCAGACACACTCAAATAAAAATGTTAAGGCTGTATTGTGAAAGGCAGCTGTCTTCAAATATATTTACACATGCATCATCTCAGTGAATTTCTATATTGTTTTTGTTATGTGTATACTGATGTATTTATAATTTATAAATGATCTTCTCTAATAGTAATATACATAAACATCTTCAAATGAAGGCACTAAATAGGATGCCTAAAAACCCATATTTTAATATATGTTAAATTAATGTTATATAAAAAATATTGTTTAAAAATTATCATTAATCAAAATGGAGTAATTTCAAAGTCTGTTTCTAAATTCAGTTTAAAACAAATAATTTGGTTGAAATTTCTTTTTTTTCCCCCATATCATTATTTTTAATGTCCAGCGTTTACAATATGAGGGCCAGAGCTTTCTCCCCAACTCCAGTTTATAAATTCTCAATTGGCTTTGAGGCCAATAGGGATACTACTTCTTGTCTAATTTGGTTTCTGGGAAGACTTCATTCAGGTCCTCAATGGTCATCTGATCAAATGGAATTATGTTCCTCATCTTCTCCAGTTCTTTTTCATATTCCTCAATCCTGGCCTTTGAGAGAGACAAAAACTCGGCACAACTTTTCACATCTTCTTTTTCTTCAGCATCCACCTGAGCAGTATATTTATCCTCTGGCACAGGAACCTTCAGGGCATTAAACTTTTTCTCAAAGTCATCTACCAAAGCAGCCTTTGCCACATTGGCCTTGTAGTAAGCCCAGTCAATAGCAGGTGGTTTCTCAGGGAGAGTAGCCAACCTGGAGGTAAGTGTCTCCTTCCAGGATTTCAGGGAGTTAGCAATGGCCTTCTGGTTTCAGGGTATGATCTCCCCAAAAGCTACCCAGTCAATGGTTTTTAGAGCAAGTTTTCACGCAGCCATCTTGAAATCCTTCACTGAACCCTGCGGCCCAGAGTCCCCAGCTGCAAGGAATGGAACTCTGAAATTTCTATTTTAACCAAATTCAATCCTCACAAAGATACATAAATCCAATAGAAGATATAACCATTTACAGATTGCTGATTTTGATACTCATTTCTTCACACATTGATTAGTTCAGTAAGTATTTACTGAGTTCCTGGTACAAGCCAGGCAATGCTTAAAACTATAGGGACAGAGCAATGAATACAATAAAGTTGTTGCCCTCAAGGATGAGAAACAAAGAGCAGACATAAGGACTACTCTAAGCAATAGTGTGCTGGCAAATACTAACATCCAGCTTATGGGGGGGAGAATATATATATATATATATATTCATGGTATACAAGTGTGTTTATGGCATATATGTATATATTTATATATTTAAATAAAATAAGCTGAAAGATTTTTTCATTAGGACCTTAGCAAGCATTTTAAATTTTAAGTTGACATACTTAATAGAAAATTTAAAAATCAATAGGCTTTACTTTCTAGAAGTTTTGGATTTATAAAACAATTGAGCAGATAGTACAGAGAATTCCCATATATCCCTCCCTCTACATGTATGTAAACATAGTTTCCCCTATTATTAACATATTGTTTCAGCATAATATTTTGTTATAATTAATGAACCAAAACTGATACCTGGCTATTAACTGAAGTTCATAGTTTACATTAAGGCTCAATGTGCATTCTACAGTTTTGTGGGTGTTGACAAATGCATATCATATATCCACCATTACAGTATCATACAAAATAGTTTCATCACCTTAAAAATCTCATGTTTACTTTTTTATCCTTTATGGTATGTTTTAAGTTTTTATTTAACTTCCACTTAGTTAACATACAGTGTAATACTAGTTTCAGGTGTACAATATAGTGATTCAACACTTCCATACCTCACTGGGTACTCACCACAGCAAGTGCCCTCCTTAATCCCCATCACCCATTTTATCCATCCCCCACCCCCACTCATCTCTCCTTTAATAACCATCAGTTTGTTCTCTATATTTAAGATTGTATTTTTTGGTTTCTCTCTCTCTCCTTATTTTTTTCCCCTTTGCTCATTTGTTTTGTTTCTTAAATTACCAAATGAGTGAAATCATATGATATTTGTCTTTCTCTGACTTACTTCACTTAGCATAATACTCTCTAGCTTCATCCATGTCATTGCAAATGGAAAGATTTCATTCTTTTTAATGGCTGAGTAATATTCCATCATAGAGCTATACCACATCTTCCTTATCCATTCATCAGTCAATGGACACTTGGGCTGTTTCCATAATTTGTCTATTATAGACAATGCTCCTATAAACATCAGGGTACATGTATCCCTTTGAATTAGTATTTTTGTATTTGAGTAAATACTAGTAGTGCAATTGCTGGATCATAGGGTAGTTCTATTTTTAACTTTGAGGAACCTCCATACTGTTTTCCACAGTGGCTGTACCAGTTTGCATTCCCACCAACAGTGCAAGAGGGTTCTCCTTTCTCCACATCCTCGTGAGCACCTGTTGTTTCTTGTATTGTTGATTTTAGCCATTCTGACAGGTGTGAGGTGATATCTCATTGTAGTTTTAACTTGTATTTCCCTGATTATGAGTGATATTGAGCATATTTTCATATGTCCTTTGGTCTTCTGTGTCTTCTTTGGAGAAATGTCTATTCATGTCTTCTGCCCATTTATAATTAGATTATTCATTTTTGGGGTGTTGAGTTTTATAAATTCTTTATGTATTTTGGATACTAACCCTTCATTACATATGTCATTTGCAAATATTTTCTCCCATTTTGTAGGTTGCCTTTTACTTTTGTTGATCATTTCCTTTGCTATGCAAAGCATTTTATTTTGATGAAGTCCCAATAGTTTATTTTTGCTTTTGTTTCTCTTGCCTCCAGAGACATATCCAGAAAGAAGTTGCTATGGCCAGTGTCAAAGAAGTTACTGCCTGTGTTCTCCTCTAGGATTTTTTTGGCTTCAGATCTCATATCTAGGTCTTTAACCCCTTTTGAGTTCATTATTGTGTAAGTGGTCCAGTCTCATTATTTTTTTTTTTAAAGATTTTATTTATTTATTTGAGAGAGAGAATGAGAGAGAACACATGAGAGGGGATAGGGTCAGAGGGCAAAGCAGACTCCCTGCCAAGCAGGGAGCCCGATGCGGGACTCGATCCAGGGACTCCAGGATCATGACCTGAGCCGAAGGCAGTCGCTTAACCAACTGAGCCACCCAGGCGCCCCCAGTCTCATTATTTTGCTGTCCAGTTTTCCCAACACCATTTGTTGAGGAGACTGTCTTTTTCCCATTAAATACTCTTTCCTGCTTTGTCAAAGATTAGCTGACCACATAGTTGTAGGTTCATTTCTGGGTTTTCTATTCTATTCTGTTGATCTGTGTGTCTATTTTTGTCCCAGTACCGTACTGTTTTGATCACTGCAGCTTTTTAATATAATATGAAGTCTGGAATTGTGATGCCTCCAGGTTTGCTTTTCTTTTTCAATGTCACTTTAGCTATTCAGGGTCTTTTGTGGTTCATACAAATTTAGGATTGTTCTAGTTCTATGAAAAATACTGTTGGATTTTGTTAGGGATTGCATTAAATGTATAGATTGCTTTGAGTAGTATAGACATGTTAGCAATATTTGTTGTTCCAATTCATGAGCATGTGATGTCTTTCCATTTCTTTCCAGCATCTTCAATTTCTTGTGTAATTTATAATTTTCAAAGTAGAGATCTTTCACCTCCTTGGTTAGGTTTATTCCTAGGTATCTTATCATTTTGGTGCAATTGTGAATGGGATTGATTCCTTAATTTTTCTTTCTGCTCCTTCATTATTGGTGTATAGAAATGGAACAGATTTCTGTACATTGATTTTGTATCCTGAGATTTTACTGAATTCATTTATCAGTTCTAGTAGTTTTTTGGTGGAGTTTTTTAGGTTTTCTATATAGAGTATCATGTCATCTGCAAACAGTGAAAGTTTTACTTCTTGATGGTTTGTATGCCTTTTATTTCTTTTGTTTTCTAATTGCCATGACAAAGACTTCCAGTAGTATGTTAAATAACAGTGGTAAGAGTGGACATCCCTGTCTTGTTCCTGGACTCCTTATTGTGTTTCATTTATCTATGTGTCTATTCTTTCACCAATACCTTGCTGCTCTGATGACCTAGATTTTATAATAAATCTTGGATTCAGTAGTGGCATTCCTTCAACTTTGTTCTTCTTCAGTGTCCTGTTTGTAATTCTGGGTTTTTTCCTTTCATATAATCTTTAAAATCAGTTTGATGATATCTACAAAATATGTCACTGGGATTTTAATTGAGATTGTGTTATGTCTGTAGATCAAATGGGAAGAACTGACATCTTAACAGTATTGAGCCTTCCTATCCATGAACATGGAATATATTTCCCTTTATGCAGATATTCTTTGATTTCTTTTATCAGAGATTGTAGTCATCCTCTTATAAATCCCATGCATATATTGTTAGTTTTATGCTTATGTATTTCTTTGTTGTTATTATTGGTAAGGTAAATGGTATTATGTTTTTAATTTAAAATTCCAATTGCATATTACTGGTATAAAGGAAAGCAAATGACTTTTGTCTATGAACCTTGTATCCTGTAACCTTACTACAATTGCTAATTAGTTCTAGTTTTGTTGTTGTTCTGTTTTGTTTGGATTGGTTTCATCAATGCCTTGGGATTTTGTATGTATACAATCATGCCATCTGCAAATAAAGACAGTTTTTTTTTCTTCCCTCCCAATATGTATACCTTTCTTTTACTTCCTGTTCTTGTCTCATTGCTTTAGTGAGGACTCCCAGTATTCATCAATTGAATAGGAGCAATGAAAGGATATATACTTGCCTTATTCCTGAGCTTACTGGAAAAGATCCCCATTAAGCTCACCATCCTTTCCCACCACCAGAATGATCCTAACTGTAGAGGTTTTGTAGATGTTCTTTATCAAGTTACAGAAGTTCCTGTCTATTTCCAATTTGCTAAGAGTTTTTATGAATAGGTGTTGGATTTTTTCAAATGCTTTTCTGTATCTTGATCATGTGTTTTTTTTTTTTTTTTTTTATATAGCCTATTAATGCAACAGATTACATTCATTGATTTTGAATATTAAACCAGCTTTGCATACCTGGAATAAATCTTGTTTGATCATGGGGTATAATTCTTTATACATTGTTGGATCCAATTTGCTAATACTTTAATAATTTTTACATCTAAGTTTATAATAGAGGTTAATCTGCAGTTTTCCATTCTTATAATGTCTTTGTCTAGTTTGGTATCAGGGTAATGCAGATCTCATAGAATGAGTTAGGCTGTGTTCCCTCTATTTCTGTTTTCCAGAAGAAATTATAGAGAATTGGTACCAATTCTTCCTCAGATGTTTGGTAAATTTCACAAGTGGAAAAAAGCATGGTGCTTTGTTTTTTGGAAGATTTATTATTTATTCAATTTTGATATAGGCCTGTTTAACTGATCTATATCTTTTTGTGGGAGTTTTGGTCATTTGTTTTTTCAGGAAATTGGTCCATTTCATCTAAATTATCAAATTTGTGGCCACAGAGTTTTTCATCATATTCTTTTAGTATCATTTTAATGTCTAGGGGATTAATAGTTACAAGCCCCTTTATTTCTGATAATAATAACTTGTGTCTTCTCTTTTTCTTAGTAGTCTGGCTAGAGGTTAATCAATTTTATTGATGTTTTCAAAGAACCAAATTTTGGTTTTGTTGATTTTCTCTATTAATTTCATGTTTTCAATTTCACTGATTTCTTTTTTTTAAGATTTTATTTATTTGAGAGAGAGAGAGAGCATGAGCTGGGGGAGAAGCAGATGGAGAGGGAGAGGCAGACTCCCCAAAAAGCAGAGATCCCAAAGTGGGGCTCCATCCCAGGACCCTGGAATCACAACTGGAGCCAAAGGCAGCCACTTAACCGACTGGGCCACCCAGGTGCCCAATTTTACTGATTTCTAATAGTTATTATTTCTTTTTTTTCCTACCTGTTTTAGGGCATTGCTTTGCTCTTTCTTCCAGTTTTTCAAGGTGGAAGCTTAGATTATTAAATTTAGGTTTGGTTTTTTTTTTGGCCTTTTTAATATATTCATTCAATGCTATAAATTTCCTTCAAAACACAACTTTTGCTATATCTCACAAATTGCGATGAATTTATTTTTTATTTATTTTAATTTTTTTTCTCTTAAGACTTCTTGTTCTTTGACCTATGTGTTATTTAGAAGTATATGACTTAATCTTCAAATATTTTGGTATTCATCAGCTATCTTTCTGTTATTGATTTCTATTATTGATTAATTGTACTGTGGCCTGAAAACAGACATTGTGTGATTTCTATTCCTTTAAGTTTAGTAAGTTGTGTTTTATGGCCCAAAATGTGGTCTCTCTTGGTGAATATTCCATGTAAGCTTCAGAGTAATGTGTATTCTGCTGTTTTAGGATGGATTATCATTTAATTATTAGTCAAATCTTGTTGATTTATGGTGCTGTTCTTTATATTTACTGATTTGCTGCCTGTTGGATCTGTCAATTACTGATAGAGGAGTGTTAAATCTCCAAGTATAATGGTGGATTTTCTATTTTTCCTTGAAATTCTATCAGTTTTTGCCTATGTATTTCAATGCTCTATTTTTAGTCACATAAACATTAAGAATTGTTGTTTCTTCTTGAAGGATTGACCTCTTTATCATTATGTAGTGCCTTTTTTATCCCTGATAATTTTCCTTGTGCTGAAGTCTGCTTTGTCTGAAATTAATATAGCTTCTTCAGCTTTCATTTGACTAATGTTAGCATGATATAGCTTTCTCCTCTTTACTTTTAATCTATTTGTGTTCTTATATTTAAAGTATCTTAATTGTAGACTATATAGTTGGGTCTTTTTTTTAATCCACTGACAGCCTTTATCTTTTGTATACTTAGACCATTTGCATTCAAAGTGACTGTTGATATGGTTTATTTATGTAGTTGGATTATCTACCATTTTTGTGTTTTTTATTCATTGTCTTTGTTCTCCCCTGCCCCCCCCCCCCCCCCGGAACTAGATTTATTGAGTGAATGGCTATTTTAACTCCCTTCCTCCCCATTCCGCGCCTCCCGGCCACCGCCTCCCCATTTGTTGTCCTTGGACGTCATCGTGGTACGTGCAGAGACAGATTCGGTTTGCACCTTTCTGGGGGTGTGTGTCAATCACCCCCTTCCTGTCCTGAGCTTTCTTCATATGCTTCAGAGAGACCTCCTCCCCTTGAAATGATACAAGAAAAACGGTTCAATTTTATGTCTTCCACCATTTTTCTGTCTTCTCTGATTTTAATTGAATATTCCATATGATCTCATATGGTATCTTTTCTTTCATATCAGTTCTACTTCCTTTTAAAATTTCTTGGTGCAACATACATATATATTTACAACTACCCCAAATTCACTTTCAAGTAATACTATACCACTTCACAAGAGCATAAATACCTTACAACAGAATTTTCCCACATTCTGCCTCCCATCTCTTAAAACACTTCTGCCATTCATTTCAGTTATCCTTATGCCAAAATGACCGAATAGATTGTTACTATTATTGCTTTGAACAAATTATTAACTGATAGAGTAATTAAGAATAAGAAAAACAAAATATTTTATTTATTTTCTCTAGCACTCTTCTTTTCGTTATGTAGATCTGAGTTTCTGACCTATATCATTTTCCTTCCTTCTGAAGCAGTTGTAACATTTCTTACATGGAATATCTACTGGCAAAATTTCCCTTAGTTTTTGTTTGTTTCTCTATACTTTTTGAAGGATAATTTTCCTGTTACAGAATCCTATGTTGGTGGGTTTTTTCAGCACTTTAGAAATTTTTCTTCACCCTCTTCTTTCTTGTGTAGTTTATGATAACAGTTCCAGTGTAATTCTTATCTGCTCCTCTACAAGCAAGGTGTTTTTCTTTCAACTGGCTTTTTTAAATATCTTCTTTTTGTCTTTGATTGTCTGCTGTTTGAATATGGGGTCCTAGGTGTGAACATTTTCTTTTCATCTAAGTTTCCTGCTTACTGGTTTCTGAGCTTCCTGGATCTATATTTTAGTGTCTTTCATTAATTTTGGAAAATGCCTAGCTATTAATTTTAATTGTTTTCTTCTTCTTTCTCTTTTTCTTCTCCTGCTGTTCAAATTATATAAATATGTAATGACATATAAACATATGTATAATATTACGTCTTTTATAATTGTTTCATAGTTCTTAGATATTCTTTTTTCATTTTTTTTCTTTTTGTATTTGTACTGAGGAAGTTTCTACTGAGACATCTTTAAATTTGTGATGAAAGTATTCCTTTTTTTGTTATTATTCTTTATTTATATCATATTTTTATTCTTAGAGTTTTCATTTCTCTGCTTATATTATACATCTGTTCTTGCATGCTGTTTACTTTTTCATTTATGCCTCTTAACATATTAATCATAATTACTTAAATTCTCTATCTGATAATTCCAAAATATGTGTCATATATGAATCTGGACCTGACACTTTGTCTCCTCAGACTGTTTTTCCTCCTGTCTTATAAAATGCTTTGTGATTATTTTTTGTTGAAAGCTGGACATAATGCTTCCGGTTTTAGGAACCGAGGTAATTAGGCATTTAGTGTGAGGTTTTATATTCATTTGACTGGAAGCTGGGCTGTGATTAATAGTTATAATAGCTGTAGGCTTCGGACTTCAGTTCCTGTGGTTTCCTTTTTTTCTTCCTTGTGTATCTTTGTGTTTCCCTAAGAAGTCCTTCTTGAATGGAATGTGCATCTCTCTCAGTTGTAGTCTTGCTATCCCTGAGGCCCTATTGATGTAGTGGTATGATGTGGAAAAAGAGAAACATTCTTATGATTAAATCTTTTCTTTAATTGGTCTGAGTTCCTGGGCTGTGACCTTCAAAAGAATTTATTAGCCTTTTTGTTTTTCTTTCTATTAGATGGAGCCAGAAAGCTGGAATGGCCTAGAGTTGTTTTATATATTTTTTTCTTTAATTAAGTTTTTTATATCAATTCTAGTATAGTTAACATACAGCGTTATATCAGTTGCAGGTATACAATAATTCAAATACAAGAATTCAACAATTCTATACATTACTCATGCTCATCATAAGTGTATTCTTTAATCCCCATCACACATTTAACCCATCCTCCCATCCAACTCCCTTCCCCTGCAAACATCAGTTTGTTCTCTATAATTAAGAATCTATTTCCTGGTTTGTCTCTCCCCTTTATTTTCTTTGCTCATTTATTTTGTTTCTTAAATTCTACATATGAGTAAAATCATATGGTATTTGTCTTTCTCTGACTTATTTCACTTAGCATTATGTTCTAGTTCTATCCAGGTTGTTGCAAGTGGCAAAATTTCTTTCTTTTTAATGGCTGAATAAATTTCCATTGTGTGTGTGTGTGTGTGTAAACGCTTCTTTATTCATTCTTCCATCAGTGAATACATTGGATGCTTCCATAATTTGGCTATTGTAGCCAATACAAAAAACATTGTAAACATCATTTTGAATTGGTATTTTTATATTTTGGGGGCAAATATCCAGTAGTGCAATTACTGGATCATAGGGTAGTTCTATTTTTAAGGTTTTGAGGAGACTCCATACTCTTTTCTATGGTGGCTGGACCAGTTTGCTTTCCCACCAACAGTGCAAGAGGGTTCCTTTTTCTCCACATCCTTGCTAACACTTGTGGTTTCTTGTGTTTTTTTTTAAATTTTAGCCATTGTGATAAGTGTGAGGTGACATCTCATTGTAGTTTTGATTTGCATTTCCCTGATGATTAGTGATGTTGAGCATCTTTTCACGTGTCTGTTGGCCATCTGTATGTCTTCTTTGGAGAAAAGACTGTTCATGTCTTCTGTCCATTTTTTAATTGGATTATTCACCTTTTGGGTGTTGAGTTGTATCACTTTGTTATATATTTTGACCTGGACTTGTTTTATTGTGGCTTTTTCAAGCCAGATAAGGCTCAGATATAGTAATTTGAATGACAGGACTTTTTTATGGACAATACCTCAGGACTAACTCAAAATAGTTACTTTTCACCTCCATCTGCCCAACACAGGAGTAGGTTTTTCTCCAGTCTTCATTCTTGGGAACCTGATGGGATTCTTGGAGGTAAAACCCATGAGAATGTAGGGACTCCCTTCTAAAACTCAGCCCACAAGATTCTAATTCTCTAACTGGTCTACACTCAACCTCCAGTAATTTATCAAATTTCCATTTAAACATTTCTATCAGTTACTGGTTTCAGGAGCTTCTCCTTCAGGTAAGCAGGCTTCAGGAGCTTCTCCTTCAGGTAAGCAGGCTTCAGGTATTCTCTGTCTCTCTAGATTTGGCAGTGGTGGTTTGCCCTGTAGCCTCAATTCTGAAGTGGATCTAAGAAAGGTCATTGAATTTCAGTTTGCTCAACTTTTTTTCTTGTTGTGAGCTTGGGAATGATGATTTTCAAGCTTTTTCCATGTTGGAGCTGACACAAGAAGTCAGTCTTTTAAATTCTACTTTTCTATATATAGCTGAATTATAATTCTTGATGTACAGCTTTTGAGTATATTTACCCATCCATCAGTAATGGTTAAGCTACCATACTTCTTTTAAAAAACTTCTCAATACTGTATATTGACGAAGTCATTAAACACTTTATGGAAAAGAGTTTTTAGTTTATTAATGTTGTCTATTGTTTTGTTATCCTATGACAATAATAAGAATTTTATCAGATTTGGAAAATTTATTTGAAATAGCCTAAAATTAAATATAGGCTCTATTATGTAAATGAAATTTATTTAGGGAGCCCCTGACAGTCCTCCAAGTGAATATACTCTATATCTTTAAGGAACTAGACAGTCAACCTCCAGATAGACATCCTCTAGTTCTGTTGCTCAGATTGGAACAGCAGAAACAGCAGCATCTGTGAACTTGTTAGAAATGCAGACTCTGGGTGCTATGTCAGATGTATTGAATCAGAATCTCTAGGGGTGTGTGGTCCAAGGCTCTATTTTTTGCAGTGTGTCAGGTGGTTCTGATGTACACTGAGTTGAAGTTTGAGACCAGTAATAGTATATTTGAACAAGAGGTTCATGTGGCAGATGATGCCCTACAAAATAAGATATCACAGAAAAAGATATTATTGATTGTAAATATGAACCCAAATTGCAAGTTATAAAGTCAGAAAGCAGATTTATAATAGTGCTACTTTTTACATGAATCACAGACATGAACATGCTGTAGATTTACTTAGTCATGCTAGCAGTAAGAATTCATTTATTTATTTAATGGCAAATTTATTTGCGTACTAGATATAAAGGCATCCATATCTTGAATCCAGTCTTACTGTTACCACGATGAAATCAGAGCTAGGGCTTACCCTTTACTTCAAGCTAACATCTAAATAAAAAGACATGTCAGGGAGGAATTGCTCAATCTCTATATATCCTCTGTAGATTTGCTGACCATACATGGACATTTTAATTTATAGCTGATAAAAAGGGGTCAAAATGTCCAGCCATGTTTGCTGAAAACTGTGATTTGAGTCAGGAAGAATGTTTTCTTCCTGGGGGCAAATAATTTCCAAAATTTTTAGCTATCTATACCAGTGATATGTTCTTTGAGTTTGCAGCTGTAACTTATTTAGTGAATATTTTTGGATTGACTTCAAATTTAAAACTAGGTATGTGTATTCTATACATTCAGGAGATTTTTTTTTTTTTTATTCCACAACAGTATATAAAAGCACAGTATCTCTTTTGTTTTATCATCTTTACCAACCTTCTTTTACCAATTTCAAGCTTACCAGTTTTCATCTGAATTAAAGAAATATTTGCCCTAATGCTAAGTTGCAACTTTCTTTTTAAGAGATTCACAACTACTTTATTGAACTACTTTTAATACTGCTCTTGAAAGAAATTTTTAAATTTATTTTTATTTTTTAAATATTTTATTTATTTATTTGAGATAGAGCGAGACCAAGCGAGAGAGGGAGCAAAAGCAGGGCAGGGGCAGGGGCAGAGGGAGAGGGAGAAGCAGACTCCCCACTGAGCAGGAAGCTTTTTGCCCCCGCGACCCTGAGATCATGATCTGAGCAGAAGGCAGAGGCTTAACAGACTGAGCCACCTAGGTGCCCAAGAAATTTATTTAAATAATACCTTTGATTGAGTCCAGGCTTAATTTTCTGTTTTATGGTAGAAGAATCTAATCTGTGCTCAAAATAGGTGGCATTAACAAATTAGTATAATGCATAACATGTTTATTTTTCTTCTTACATAGCATTAAAAGCTAAGAATAATATGCAATTTTTTCACTAGGAGTGCATCTAAACTGCATCATTTAAAACATTTAATATTTTGTAAGCCTGCATTTAGTTTGTCAATTATTCATTACTGATCCCTCCACCATATGGATTAATGTTGCTTATTAAATGTATTTAATTCACTTGGTGGATTTTGCCAACCTTCAAACCTGGCAACATCAGGGTTGCTCTCTGGATATAATACATATCCCTCCTTTAGAAAAGATGCCTTTATGGGAGGTGGGGGTGTCACATGTTGAAGAGATTTTTTATTGCAATGTTTGTGATAGTTTCTATGGGCATTATAGTTAGTAACAATAATTATAATAATAATAGTAAGCATGTCTTAATGACTGTGAGTTAGGGAAGCTAGTTATAGAATGTGTGCATCCTCCCTCTGAAAGGCATCTTATTGAATATTATAATATTTGACATTGCACCTCTGCCCTGTGAAAATGTACCAATCCATTAGCTCTAGAATGATAGTCTTTAAATGAAACGATAAAGTAATCTCTTTCTGTTGGCTTAATCTGTGTGCTAATGAGTTTTTATAATGTTTTTTCTGGGTCCCTCAAAGCGTTGTTATGCAGTGCACAACTTTGATAGGAGGGAAAACAGGCACTTTAAATTAAAATTAAATAAATAAACTCCAACTGAAATAGAGATAAAATGAATCTTTTTTCCCATAATTCTTGCCACCTGATGTTGTGGCATTTTAATGTTTCACGTTTTAGGCAATCTGTAGAATATGAGAGAGCCTAAAATTTCACCTCTGAAAATAGGGTCTTTTTCAGGAAGGCACAATTTGCCTCAGGCATCCATGTAACAGATGGATAACATGTTTACAATGAAACAAGAAGCAGTTAAAGAAAGTATTACTATAATTGAGAATACTATATTCAGGTAAAAACACTACCTTTTACTGACCTATTTAGATGCTAGGAAAATAGTTTTTACTTTCCATTTGGCTTACATGTGTGAAATATTGTGCTTTTTCTCACCATGATACTTTTAAATATGCATTTTGGATTAATGGTAGTATATTTAGAATTAACTTAAATGATGAAAAATGTCTAATAGAGTGGCCAACTATTCCCTCAAAATGGCAATATGGTGCATTTAAAAGGAATGGTATGAAGGATAAAAATGAGGGAAGGAGGAGAAGCAAGGAGTAAGTATATTGTTAATACACTGAAATAACAAAAATATACTGAAGACCATTTTTTAAATGCAAATGAAAAATTATTGTGTGTATCAAGGGATTCTAATTTTTATTACTGTTCCATTCCTATTAATGGTTTGTTTCTGCTTGTATTGGATCCTATGAGCTTTAGAGCATATATATACCAAACTGGTTTTTGTCCCAGTGATAATTACTTTCTGAAGACTTAACCATCCCTCATCTCTTCACAGTTACCACAAAAGTCTTCACCCTATGTCTCACACGGTTCTACCATAAGAGTTCTAAAATCTATATGTTGACTGTACACATTACGACAGCAGTTTGTTTTAGATTATAAAATGTTAAAATTTGAAGGTCTTTGACCCTATTGATTGCTGGGTGATAGTTATACCACATTATTCTTTTTTTTTTTTTTTTTTTGTCAAGTAGAATATTACATGATAATACACTTTGGCATTTTTTCTTGTATAAACACAAACTTCAGCCCTATGCTTCGGTCTTTCCATAGGATGTGAATCTTCAGAGCCTAATTAGATTTTGCAGTGGTCTTCTTCACTCTTGATTTCCATGACTAGCTATGTTTTATGGCTTATAGAATACTTTTGAAACTAGCCCCTTGGAATTTCTTTCAGTTGTTTGAAGAATGTATTCGTGCTTTTCTAATATCTTAAACTCAAGAAACAGGAAACCTAACTTGTTTCTTTTTTTGTATTCTGCTAGTAGCCTAGCAAGATTTCAGGAAAAGTAGACATTTAATAGATGAACATTAGTTGAATTGATTTGAATTCTAGTGAAAAGTGATCTCTAGCTTCTCTGGACTGCTAAATATTTAGCCTCTACCTCTCTTAAGTCAATTTGTATTACAGTGATTTATGTACATTGCATTTCCCTACTTGGACTCTAAGTTCCCTGGAAAGAATCATGCTGTATTCTCTTGTCTTCCACAATAGGACCCAGCATTGTCCCTTGAATATAATAGTCATTTAATTATTGTTAGGCAAAATAATAAACATATAGAGCAGATCAGCTTCTTATAGCTGTATTTAATAGTATACATACAGTCATAAAAGTGTTCAACTGTTGTATAATAACTCTTTCTGTCCAGAAGTTGGAACCAAGAATTGCACCATAAAGTCTCAGCTTACAAGCACATTATAATAGTGAACCTAGTAACAGTAAAAAGACATTTGTCTTTGAACTGATGATCAGGAAAAAAAGTAGAGGAAAGAGTTCCTTATTATGGATAACTCATCAAGAAGTTACCTCTTCTGGTTCCAGTGCAATGATACTCTGAAGTAGGGAAGTGAAGTTGAAGCATTTGTTCTTGGTAGAAATAAGGCACTTGCTATGCATTCACTTTCTGCTATTATTGCCTCCTCTATAAATTTATAGGATTGTCATGAACAGGGTCTGCAAATTATGTTCCATAGGCCAAATCTTTCCTGCAGCCTATTTTATAAATAAAGTTTTATTGGTTCACAGCCACCCCCATTTATGTATGAATTGTCTGTCTATGCTTTCCCTACAGCAGCAGAGTTGAGAATGTGCATTAGAGATCAGATGGCCTAAAAGCCTAAAATACTTACTCTCTGGCTCTACAGAAAACTTTAACCAACTACTTGTCAAAAGAATCAAAGGTAATAATGTATGTCATTTCTTAGCACAGAGCCTAGAACTTAGTAAATCTTTAAGAATCCAACATATTTATATATATATATGAGTATTATTAGAAATTTAGAAAATAATCACTACTACTTGTTGCAGGCCAGTTTTGTGCTAAATTAAGTTTATTGTTTAATGCTCTACTGTCTAATAGGGTGGCCACTAGCCACATGTGGCTATCTAAATTAAATTAATAAAAGTTAAACAAAATTTAAAGTTCCATTCTTAAGGTGCACTAAGTTTCATTTTATGTGCCTAAAAGTCACCTAATGTGGCTAGTGGCTACTGTATTAAACAGAACAGTTATAGAATCTTTCCATCAACTCAAAATTT
Organism: Mirounga angustirostris; assembly: GCF_029215605.1. Classification (NCBI taxonomy): domain Eukaryota; kingdom Metazoa; phylum Chordata; class Mammalia; order Carnivora; family Phocidae; genus Mirounga; species Mirounga angustirostris. The sequence goes on along the minus strand of NW_026991709.1, from coordinate 135,247,256 downwards.
TATTGGATAGCTTTGGTCTAAGGTCTCAAAACTGACTAAAAAGTCTGTTGGGGTTTTTTCCTATTAAAATATATTTCCTCTTGGGTGCCTGGGTGGCTCAGTTGGTTAAGCGACTGCCTTCGGCTCAGGTCATGATCCTGGAGTCCCTGGATCGAGTCCCGCATGGGGCTCCCTGCTCAGCAGGGAGTCTGCTTCTCCCTCTGACCCTCCCCCCTCTCATGCTCTCTCTATCTCATTCTCTCTCTCAAATAAATAAATAAAAAATCTTAAAAAATAAAAAAATAAAAAATAAATAAAATATATTTCCTCTTGGCATTAAGTGAGGGATTGAGAGGCATTAAAATAAGCTAATAAAACTGTACATCTTATTTTTTTAAAAAATGAAATATGTGTTTCCACTAAAACATTTATAAATACGCAAAAACTAGAGACTTAAATGTAAAGAATAAATACAAATATGTGATCAAGATGTAGTCTTGACAGAGAGAAAGGAAGACAGAGATTGATTTTCATGATGATTGTAATCTCATAGGAAGGAAGCAATAGAGTACTCTCTGGAATACAGACTCCTAACACAGCAGTTCTCAAGCCTGCAGATTGGTCTCAACTTTGGAAGCACGCTGGAATCACCTGGACATCTAGTGAAGCCTGAGTCCCACCCCCAGACTTCCTGATTTAAGTGGTGTGGGGTACAGTCTGGGTCCCAGGATTTTTAAAAGCTCCCCAGTGGATTATAATAGGCAACAAAGTTTGAGAACCACTGATGTGGAATCACTGGCCTCACCTCAGCTCTAAAGATGTGAGACCCAGGTATTTATATATTTTTTGAATACTCAATTCTAATGATTGATTTAAAGAATGTGATGATAAAAATATGGTAACATTCTGTAAATGTTTGCTCTAATGGAGAAAAATAAAAGTCAAAGTAGAACATCTTGCTACTGTGTATACTTAATAAAAATGAGATATTCTAGAGCAGTGACTCTAATATAGTTGCCATGACTAGCATCAGCTGCAGTACTTGTTAGAAATGCAAGTTCTTAGTTTCTACCCAGACTTACTGAATCAGAGACTCTTTTAACAAGCTCTCCCTCCATTTGAGTCTGATACAAACTCAAGTTTGAGAACAGCTGCAGAGTAGTGCACTCATGAAACCCTGGCAGAGGTGTTTTGTTGTTGTTGTTGTTAATATTAGATTTATAAAATCAAGATAAAACTGTTTTTAATATTTTGCTACTATTTTTTAAATTGTCATTGTGTGGGGCACCTGGGTGGCTCAGTTGGTTAAGCGTCTGCCTTCGGCTCAGGTCATGATCCCGGGGTCCTAGGATCCAGCCCCGCATCGGGCTCCCTGCTCAGTGGGAAGCCTGCTTCTCCTTCTGCTCCTCGTCTCTTCTCATGCTCTCTCTATCTCTCTCAAATAAATAAATAACCTTAAAAAAAATCATTGTGTATATATATGTATATAAATGTTATAAACAGATCCAGATTGAAGTATAACAGTAATTTGTACTTATAATTCTAAATGATGATATAACCTAGTATTATTTTCTAGGATAGTGTTTAGTCACTTGAAATGCAATGATGTAAATCTTGTGAGCATCCTTTGCACTGTTGCAGCAACTGGTTACCCAAACAGGATAAATTATAGCTCTAAGCTGCAAATGAAATATTTATATTTGCACTTAAAAATCTCTTAGTTGAATTGAAGTATTAAAGTGTACACATTTGAATAAAGTGACTAGTTCAATAATGCAGTACTTGAATTTCAGATACCTTAGTATTAAGCAAGGCAATTTTAATGGGAAGGAAATTCAGTCTATGTAAGTGAAAGCTCAAGTTCTTCCACAAAGTAAGTTACTCAACCTAATTTAACAGTTTACTCAGCAATATTCAGCTATCCACCCTACCTTAGCAAGTTCTCAGTAAAGACATTCTGTATGCTTTCTAAACATTGATTTCATAGTATTCAAGAATGTACATTAAAAATATTGTCAATGGGGCACCTGGGTGGCTCAGTCGTTAGTCATCTGCCTTTGGCCCAGGTCATGATCCCAGGGTCCTGGGGTTGAGCCCCTCATCGGGCTCCCTGCTCAGCAGGAGGCTGGCTTCTCCCACTCCCTCTACCCCTGCTTGTGTTCCTGCTCTCTCTCTCTCTCTCAAATAAATGAATAAAATCTTTAAAAAATATATTGTCAAAAAATATCTGATGAGTCTGCTTTAATGAACTGAAAGCAATGTTGGTGTGTAGGACACTGTATCCCCTTAGACCATTTAAAATACCTTAATTATAGGGCACCTGGGCTCATTCGGTTAAGCATCTGTCTTTGGCTCAGGTCATGATCTCAGGGGCCTGGGATCGAGTCCCACATCAGGCTCTCTGCTTAGCAGGGAGTCTGCTTCTCCCTCTCCCTCTCCCTTTGTGCTCTCTCTCTCTCAAATAAATAAATAAAATCTTTAAAAAAACAAAATAAAATACCTTAATGATAATACATTCCTTTAAAAAGGTAAATGACCTTATTACACTGCTAAACATTTTTCCTTCCACAAATAACAACAACAACAAAAAATTCAGTCTGTCCCATGTCCGATAAATCACAAATTCTAACCTAGTATGGAATGACTTTTTGAGGTTTCACTGTGTATTGATTCCATCTATTTGTAAGTTTGTAAAGCAGATTCATGGTGTTTCTTACAGGCTCTGGAAGCCCACAATGTGTAGCAAACACTCTAATTACTTGTAGTGTTCTATCACAGGATAATCTTATAAATGATAACTTGAAGAAACACAACTGTATTACACCAAATGAAAGTAGATATGGCAAGAGACGGGCTCTTCTGAAAGTAAAAATTACTGTCCCCCAACTCCCAGAGTATTTGTTGCAAAAGAGAAGAAAGCGTTGTTCTGAAGGTAGGATGGTTCCTCCGGGCTGTTATAATCACACTAACAATGTTTGACTATTTGGTCAGTAGCACTATTAACTCTGAAGGCTTCATTTCACACACCACTTATATTTACTTGACCTACATTTCTGAGTTATTGGCATAATAAAGAATGATATTTTACAAGGACATTTTTAGGCTTGAATACTAAGCTTCTTAGTAAGAAGATACAATGAATAGAATTAAACAAGGTGACAGAAGGGAATACATAATGAAATGGAAAGCTTTATAGTTATCTGCAGGCACACCCACAGCCAAAAGACTAATTTTAGAGCCATAGCAATAATGGTAAACCTGAATAGTCCTTTAGAGAATGGATAATAGTATTGGATTATTTTACTAGTTTTTATAACACTGTCATTTAATGAGCATTCGTGATGTACCAAAGACTGTACTAAGAACTTTAAATATATTCACCTTTTTGATCTTTACATGTTATATTTTGTCCATAATTTTAAAATAGTGAAACTGAGGTTCATAAGGATTAATCAACTCTTCCAGTTACTCAGGTAGACTTAGAGGAGCAGGCAGTCAGAGAAGCAAGGTAAATGGCCCAAATTATAGATGATGTAGCTGATGCTCGGAGAATTTGTAGCTTTCCTAAGACTCTCATCTAATGCATTTCCTTTTTATCATAAATGGGGTTGACATAAAAAGGATGCTTATCTGGTCAACCAATCAGACCTCATGATAAGGATCAAATATCACATATATTTTCTTTAAACAATCTTGGTTATTGGGCTCAGGTTTTCAAAATGGCAACAAAAGGACTCAGAACTAAACTATGGAATGAATGCTGTGTGTGCACATGTGCGTGTATGCACATAAGCAAGTTATAGACACAGCATATATATTGGTGAGGCACAGTTGTTACCTGGATCTTCTTTATTTTTTGTGAGGATCTGAGTTTTTTTGCTAAGGAATGTATGTCCGTGAACCAACAGCATGGGCATCATCTGGAAGCTAGTTGGAGATGTAGAATCTCTCCCAGACATAGTGAGTCAGAATTTCCATTGTGAACAAGATTCCCAGGTTATTCCTATACACATCAACATTTGAGAAACACTGAACTTACTGTGGTCATGTTCTAAAGATGTCTGGATCTGACTGGCACTTTCTTGTGTCTGCCCAGATACACTAATAGCTCCTAATTTCTTTCTCTGTTGGCAACATGAGTCCGGTCTTTAAAATTCTGACCTTTCTACATCAATCATACTGACATATTTTGACTGTTTGTCTTTGCAAGTCCTTGTCCTTTTCTGAGTTAAACCCTTGGCGAATAACTCTTCCAGTATTCATTAGACCCTCCATAGCTTCTTTTTTTGTCTCCACTATTAAATTTCTCCAACTCTTGAGTTAAATACCATTTGGTTAAATACTGGTTTGCCCTAAGAAACATAGATTTAAAACCTATGATTTGATAACCATTCTATGTCTGTTAAATGTGAGTACTATTTTTATTTCTCATAGCCAAGAAGGTTGCTCAAAGAGTGAAGACAAATGTTTAAAATGAGCATTTGACATTTATTAATTTATTCATCCATCCATGCACTCAACAAGTAATGAGTACCTACAAAGGCATAGAAAAGAGAAGATGGGGCACCTGAGTGGCTCAGTTGATTTAGCGTCTGCCTTTGGCTCAGGTCATGCTCCTAGGGTCCTGGGATCCAGCGCCATGTGGGGTTCTCTGCTCAGTGGGGAGCCTGCTTCTCCCTCTCCCTCTTTCTCTCCCCCTGGATGTGCTCTCTCGCTCTCTCTCTCAAATAAATAAATTTTAAAAAAAAGAAAAGAGAAGATATATTATAAAACATAATCAAACACTAGCATATATTTTAAAAAGAATGTCAACATTTTGAACATTTAGTTTGACAACATTGAAATAAATGGGGCAAATGATGAAATACAGAATGAAAAGAAAACTATCAGCATATAGTTTTACATTTTAAACAATACTTTGAATTCCATGTCAGTAAGTTATTTTGCTTAGAGATGAGCTCTAATATGGTTTCCCAACATGATTTTATGCTACTGGCCTCTGGGATTTTGAGGACAGTGGACTCTATGAATATTTACATGTGTATTTTCAAATATGTATATCCTTTTGCAAGAAGATTATTTGCATATGTTTGCACATATTTGTACACAAAGTGAGGGAAAGTGGATTTTTCCAATGAAACCAAGTGGGGTGGGATGTAGGACAGCATTAGTCTACCTTCATTAGGCTCCAGAAATCCTGGAAACAATGGAGACCAGTTGTAACTGAGCTAATAGTCCAGTTTGACTTGAAGTTAGGTGTGTCTTGTGTCATTAGAGTTGTTGGCACAGCACTCGCAGATCTGTAGTGGCAGATGTAATGGGACCTTGCAAAGAGAAAAAGGACCTTTATAAGAAGGTCCAGCTGCCTGCCTGGACAGCTTCATCTGGGCTGCAGGATGATGGTTTCCAAGGTCTTTTGGCTCCTTCTAATTTACTTACCTCTCTTTAGTATAAGTCCTCATGCTGGAATCCCATAGACAGAGCACAATGAGGACATGAAGAAAACTCATTCAAGTGTGCCACATGATGTGGTGATAACACATTACCTGTGGCCTCTTTATCAAAGTATTGGCATATCTTTAGTCAGGAATGATAAAAGGAAATATTTTGTTCTGTTTCCTTTGTACATTTTTTATTCCTGTGATCCTAGTGCGATATAAGAATCTCAAATTGGTTCACATTCCATGCTGATTCATATCACTTTGATCATGTTCATTAGCAAACCTGTTGTACTTACCACATTTGTCTTAGGCTTTTAACCTGAACTTGCTAAAGAGTAGAGATATCCTACCTTTTGTACACAGAATTAATTTATCAACAATGCTTCCATGTTAGTGCTATTTCTGTTTCCAAGTACTGAAGTACAAAAATGTGGAAGACATTCCACAACATTTTAAACAGCTTCTTTAAAAGAGAAAAAAAAAAAGGGATTTGATATCAATAAGGAAAAGTGTTGATATTTCTAATATAAATGAGATACTGGAGTATCTGTCTCAGTATTTAATTTCCTGTACATTTAAAGTACTTTATAATTTAAAAACATACATTATACTTATTAAGGGGTTATTTAGATTATATGACCAGATGGCCTAGCTTTATGATTGGTTTAACTATTTAATGATGTCTTCAAGGCATGGCATGGCTTTCCTGATGTGTGAGTAACCTCTTTTTCACATAGCTGCTAGGACTTTTCTTCCTGTCTCACTGGCCCAGATTGTGTGTGCAAAGTATCAAGGGAATGCTATGTGCTGATTGGCATAGAACAGATTATCTCAACCAACTGCCATAGCAAAGAGATGGGATTTCCTTGATTGGGTTATACAGAACAGATATTATGCACAAATTTATACATTTCATTAAATAAGAGAAGGACAGGCTCCTGGGGAGACAACCATAGCATTCAGCACATTCTTCTATTCTGCTGACGCCCCATCCACCTATGGCTAGTGGAAAAGTTTTTTCACCATATGCCATTTGGTTTTCCCAGCTACAGTTTGCAAAATAATGCTGGCTGATCAGTGATTTTAGTGTTAAGCTGTTTCAAATCAAGTATATATTGGTCAAATTCTCCTCATACTCATTTTAATTAATTGCATTTATCTAAATTTCCACTCTGCACACAGGAGAATTTACCTGTTTTCAAGATCGTATTAGAAATGTCATCAGAGTACAGCACATTAAGTGATATGGGTGAAGGCAATTAGATAAGTGCATTTTTATGAGCAGCAACTGATGCCCCTAAATGAAAAATTTCACTTACTTCTGAACATAGAAAAATTGTAATTATTCAGAATTTTCCAGTTTATGATGACAGACTGTATTTAGACCGTTGAAACACTTGTACTGTGGCATGACAAAAAAAAAAAATAGAGCTTGTTTTGAAAGCAGTCTGTTTCCTTGGATTTCCCAGGAGCACTGAAGATGAAGTGGGAGGCTGTCTGTGAGTTGACCAATCTCACTGGCTTGGATGGATGGGCAAAAATATTTTAGTTTGACCTTGAACTGGTGGAGTTTAAACTCTGCCCTTTGCCCCGGGCTATCTATTGTAAGCATTGCAAAATACGGAAGTATCTTAATCAAACCTTTACCATAAATCAGCTGTAAAAATAAGCACTGGCAGATGTGCCCAGAGACTGAAAGAAATCAGAGCAACTAAATGAGAATTAGGCAGTGAATCTAAATGGATATTATTACATTCTGCTCCTTTTCGTTTGGCTTGACGGGCATCTCCAAATGGAACTCCAAGTGGAGTTGCTACGGATGTTCAAATTCCCAGAACCGTCCCTGTGCCGTCCCTGAAGCAGCAGAAAGCATAGCAGTGGAACTGCCTTAGGTACCAATGGCTGAAATTAATATATGATTTCGAGGCAGAAGTTAGAGAAAATGTTTGTGAGCCTGGCTTTGAAAACTACTAAGATTCTATGAAACCTGATGATGGAAATGTTAAACCTAATACAGACAGGATGCTTGATCTATTCCCAGGAGCACTTTGATGTTGGCAATGTAAATGCCTGCCTCCTTAATTGATGTTGATGTGGGGAAATCTGTACTTGTCCAGCTGATAAAAGAGGCCTGGGAATCTATAAGGGGAGTAATCAACTTACAAAATGTAGGCAGTAATGCTTTCAAATATTGAACTTGCCTCACAAAAATATTAATTAATCTCTAAAAGTATATTCTACATCAGGGGTTGTCAAACTGCAGCCTGCAGATGAGATCCTTTTGACCTCCTGTCCTTGTAAATACAGGTTAATTGGAACACAGTTCTGCCCATTTATTTACATATAGCTGTTGGTGCACTGCAAGGACCAAGTTGGGTACTTAAAATAGGGATAATGTCACCACACAGCCTAAAATATTTAGTATCTAGACCTTTACAGAAGAAGTGTGCTGAAATTTGGTCAATAATAATCTCTTTCAGAAATACTTTTTTCTTACACAAAAGAGTGTACTTCTGTAGTTGTTAATGCACTATTTGAACATTCATCTTAATTTCATATATTTTTTTTACTCAAAAAAGACCTCTATATTAGTAAAGTTCCTGAATCTGAAAAAGTGAGTTCCAAGTTTTTTTCTTTTCTTTTCTTTTTTTAAGTTTTGATACTTTTTCAAGTCAAACTCTGTCTGAAATTATTTCCCCATTTCAGCAGGATGCGGAGCGTGACATCCTCCGTGTCCCAGGGAAGTACAGCATACATAATGCATGAATCTTAGGGAAGATCTGAGCCTTTGAATACACAATTACACTTTGGGCTTAAAATGGAAAGTGCCACGTTTGGAAGCAACTTGAAGTTTCCCAAAATATTTGTTTGCAGTTCTAATTTCAATAATTAACATACGGATTAAAACATTTTTCTTATCTTCCAATTCCAGCAGTGAGGTCAGCACCTCATAGCTACAGGGGAAAAATGCCTTGAGAGTTTCCTGAGTCAAAGCCAGCAATAATGTTGTTTCAGTGGCAGGCTCTTTGCAGGAAAGAGAGCTCTGTAGGCTGCTGAATTGATGGGCCTGCACCTTGACATGGCGTGAGACATGCTGTTTTGTCTCTCTCTCTCTTTATTTTCCTCAGTGCCCTATTTCATGGGCATTTGATTAGAGCAAATGGAGGAACAGTAGAATGCTCTTTTCATCTACATAACCATAAAAACGGGCAACTATATTTCTCCCTTTATTGTTTTCCAACTTTTTCTATTTCTTTCTTTCCAAACCCAACTACTTAAGAGGTAAGATATCCACACAGGCACAACCCTGACTCTCTCCAACTTCTGGGCTCTCCACATGCTGGCTTTGCTCCTGGCTTTCTTCCTGAAGCAGAAGTAAATCTGCAGACAGTGTATAAAGTGTAGTTCTGCCAAGGGAAGTTCTTTGAGCTTCTGGAATCTCAGAGCAGAAAAGCTCAGCAGCTGCTTTGAGGTTTTCATCTCTTACCTGTGTTGACTTACTATTTACAGAAATAATAGATTCTAGTTCCAGATGGTATTGCTACTTAAAAGAATCCCTTCCTCAAACCTCAGATATGAAAGTTGAGTTTTACCGTTTCTCCTCGTTGTATGTAGGGGCTGATGGCTGAGATGTCTGTTCTTCTGGCTTCCTGATATCACATCTGTTCCTAGATCTCTTGACATAAAGCAGAGCTCACCAAAAATGGAGTCTACAACCAGTAAAAACAGGAACTGCATGGCATTTACAGATTGGCCCTGTTATCTAATGGGTGGTCACAGTGAAGCTCTTATGCCTTACCTGCATGCTAGGTGAGCAACACAGCGCTGCACCAGGGCAGGAAGTTGAATTAATGATACAATCCGTGAAAGCCACCTAGTTAAATGGAGGAGTTACAGTAAGTTACAGAACTTACACAGAACTATGAAATTTTGAACATGTATATCTAACCATCTGTGTGAACATTTAATTTAACCAAAGGGTCCATTGTATAAATACCCTTTCCTGTGTGACTTCTGTTAGTCCTCCCTACCTTACTTACCCTTCTCAGAATTACCTCTTCTGAGTTTTATTGTGATTTTATACTCTTAGCATTCTTAAGTTTCTGAGACAAACAGTCATTTGGATTCAATTTCTACGTTTCCTTTGAAACCATACTTTAAACCTTCCATTTATTCCATGACTATTTATTAAATGCATATTGGTTGTTCTCTGACTGTCCCTCAGATCCATCTCCATCTTTCTCTGCCTGGTTCTGTGCCCTGAGAGGCTGGTCCCTGGCCTGAGTTGCTGGGTTCCATTGATCTCAAACTTCCAATGGGTTTGGCCAATGGACAGTGTCAGCAGGAGATTCAAAGGCAGGAGACAACAGAGATCAGGGCATATATCCTCTGCTCCCTTGATGCTTCAGGCTGTGTAACTAGGGCCATTTCCTTTCCGTACAGGACTGCAACTTCTGGCAGGCAACCCCCCACCATGGCTTTTAGCTCTCACTGAGCTCTAGTACCTCTTTAGCCTCCCTGCTTCTTAGGGTGTCAGGATTATAAGGACTTCCTATGGTTGCTAATTTTGTGCCCCAAATCCCTTATTGATTTTTTACACATCTCCCTATGTACTTTCTACCTTAAAAAAAAAAAAAAAAACACCTCACTATTTGAGTAGAATTCTATTTTCTTCTGGGACCTGAACAATACAACTTACTATATGTGAGGCACTGTTCTAGACCTGGGGATGCAATGTGAACACAATGTCAAAACAAAAAAACAAAAACAAAAACCCTATGTCATGTCATTATAGTCTAACAGAAGAAAACCACAATACAAAATATAAAAGTGAATAACTAAATACATGTTGATGGTATTATGAAGTGACATAAAAGAAGATAAAGGTGATAAGAAAAGCTAGTGAAGGCTGAGATCACGTTATTACAGTTTTAAATACAGTGGTGAGGGAAGGTCTTAATGAGCAGGGTCATGAAAATTGCATTTCTGCTATGAATAGTACACTTCTTATGTGGAGTCATGGTAGAACCTGTGAAGGCTGTTTACCTTAGCTCCTCTTAGAGTCGTCTCCCTTGAGTTTTATTTTTATCTTATGTCTGTATCTTCTTTTTTTAAAGATTTCTGAGATAGTTACTTGGAATCAAGTTCTAAGTTTCCTTTGAAATCATATTTTACTTGGTATACAATAAATGCTTTACAAATGATAGAAAAGGAACCATATTCTAAGGACATCGCGTTGCATTTGTTCAAAAGAGCTCTTTATTGAGCACCTATGAGCTGATTGTTCCTCATGTGCTTTGTTAGAGGCATAGGGGCAAAAGCAGAAATGGGCTAGCTAGTCAGGAATACACTGCAACAATCCAGGCCAAAGATGATGGTGGCTTGGACTGGGTGGCAAGGGAGGAAGGGATGAGTAGTGGTTAGATTCTAAATTCATTTAAAATGTAGAGCCAACAGGTTAATTGATAGATTCTATGTGGGGTATGAAAAAGAGAAATTAGAAAAACAAAACAGAACTCCAAGATTTCTGGCCAGAGCAGCTGAAAGGATGAGATAGACTGCAGTTAGAGCAGAATGTGAAGGGAAGATCAGGAGTTTCACGTTGTACATGTTATTTTTGAAGTGTTTGTTGATATTCAAGTGGAGATGCTCCATTAGTAGTTGAGTCTGAAGTTCACAGAAAGGGTTCAGAAAGAAGATGGAAATGTGGGAATGTTACTCAAAGACAAGGAACTAGAAGAGAGTACAGGGCGAGCAAATGCATGTAGAGAAGTAGGTGGGTCTATGGAAATAATCTTGGATAATCCAATGTCTGAACTTTAGTTATTGAAACACACAAGTAAAGAGCTATGAAAAAATGATCGGTGAATGAAAATGAAAGTTTGATGTCAACCAGTGCTAGAAAATACCTCATGTGAATAATTTCTCTTGGAAATTATAGCAAGGAAAAAAAATACATTTATATACACATATATACACACACATATACCGTACTCACATAGTATGTTCTATGTATACGTATGTGAATATAGACAGATGATGGATAATTTTATCCAGTCTTGTGTTTGGTGGTACAGTGTTATCAGTTACCTCCTCTTAACACCTTCAGCAGAATGGAAATAAACTGAATTAACATCACAATATACTAGAATCATTATTATAAAGATTCAAATGCAATTTCAATGAGTTCATAACCCTTAAAGCAATATTTACATTCAATAGAAGTTTTGTAAGTAATACTTTAAGTTTACTTTAAAAACAAGTTTTCATTCTGTATCTTTCAGTGCAAGTGGTTAGGAAAAAGCCTTTGGGACAAACTAAATAGCAATTCTGCAAGGAGAAGGGCTCCAGGTCTGTATTAGCTTACATCTCATTTGGACAACTTTTTCTGATATATATGAGAAGGAAGAAAACTAAAAACTGTGATTTCAAAGGGCTGTGATTAATGCAGTGATTCTAATTTCCTGTGAAAATCGGAAAGAAATGAAATTCAGGCTCACAGGATTAAAACACTAGAAATGAGGGGAGGCCTTAGTTCCACAGAGGGCAAATGATATGGAGCCTACAGTACCTTATCTTCCTAAAGAAATGCAGCTCCCCGGCGGTCTGTGGATGGTGTGCACCTTGTCGCACACCACGCTGTGATTAATTCCCTCGGTGGTGCAGACACAAGCACTACTTGAGCAGGGCAGTTTGGAATGCCACAAAGTACAATTTTTCATCAGCTAAAAAATTCTTAAGGGAAGGGAGACAAATTATTTTGAGACAGTATGTTAGGACTAGATTACAATCAAATTCTTAGAGAAAATAACAATATGCAAAGTTACTTTCTGGTTTGGGTAGGGGAATCGGTTTGGCAAGTGGTGATATGGCTATTGATAACAACATGGCCCATTTATTAAGAGACTTAGAAGCCACTGAGAAAAACTCAGTGAGAGCTCTGGTTGGCTTTGGAAATAGTAAAAATCATGGTGTCTCCAACAGTTGCCTTTTAGAGGCTGTGCCTCCAAAACAAAATGGATATTGCAATGTATCCAATATGACTTCCCTGGCCATCTCCTCTTGTCCTCCATTTCTCACTTCATTGACAAGGAACAAATTTCCAAGTGAGTTGCCAAGGAATGATTTTATAAGGACACAAAGATGAGTTAAAGTTTAAAAGAAAATTAGAAAGTAGACTTGAAAACAATATGGCAGCATGCCTAAAACTCACTGATTCTGCCCAGCTTTACTTTCAGCTCCTGCCATGGTCTCTGGGGACAGATGTGCTGCACAGAGGTGGTGTGTTTTTTGTTGCTTTGGCCCAGTCATATGGGAAGGAAGAGAGTCAAATCAGTCTGTCAAGGAAGGCAAATGATGGATGTGATTACCAGTCAATCAAGTCTGCTGGCACACTATAGGGTACTTAATTTAATGTTTGTTGAATGAATTTACAGATCTGATTAATGAGCAAATACAATTTTCAGTTTACTACTCTACTCCTTTATCATTTCTTAACTGGCCATATCAATCTCCTAATAACATTAATTAATCCACTCTGTTATTAATTAGTTTACCCAGTTAGTGGGTCAGTTAGTTATTCTATCAATCAATAAATATTCATGCACTGCCTATTAAATGCTAAGAGTTATTCTGGATTCTTGAAATAGAAGTGGAAAGCCATAGTCATGATTAAAGGGATTCTTGCTAAGTTAAAGAGTCCGAGAAGTAAATAATAAATCCCAACAACAAAGATACTGGTACAGGTAAAGCAACGAGTCAGAAGAGCAGGACCTAGTACATAATTTCAAGATCCAGAGCAACATGAAAATGTACATTCCCTTGTCGAAATTTAAGAATTTCAAGATGGCTATAGCACAGCATTAACCAAGTGTGTAGAGCCTTTCTAATTGTGGGGCCCTGTACTATCGCTGTGGTTGTGTGCCCATGAAACTAGCCCTGCAGCAGAGAATTATCTGATTATCTGTCTAGAATATTTCTGGGAAGATTTCTGGGATGAGTGGCATATAGGTTCTGTTATGAGAGAGGACTTGGAGTTTGTTTGGCAAGGTTGGAATAGAGTGTAAATACGCAAAGAGGTGGGCCTTTTACAATTTCTTTTTAACTGCTAAAAGGCAAATGTTGTGGCCAGGAAATAATGATTGGTTCAAAAATTGATTGAAGGAGGAGAATGGAGTGGTCAGACTTGAAGAATAAAATAGAAAACATTCATGATTGCCCTTGTGGCAATGCTAAGGAACATGGATGAGTATCACAGTAATGTCTTCTTTTTATTTATTTTATTGAGGTTTAATTTACTACAAAATGCGTAAATCTTAAGTACACATCTTTATGACTTTTTATATTGAATGTAATCTTTTAACCACCTAGATAAAAGTATAACGTATTTTATCCCCCTAGAATCCTCCCTTGGGTTACGTTCCATTCAATAGCCCAATCCCCCATAATCATTATTCTGTTTTCTATCACTGTACATTTGTTTTGCCTTTCTTGAACTTGATATAAATAGAATCATACAGTATATCTGCTTCCTTTTGACTTGTACAGGATATTTTAATTAGTGACTTTACAGCCATATTTTCAGTCCATAACTATATTAATACTTGGAGGAAATTATTCTTGGTCATCCTTTTTACAAATGAGAAAATTAATACTTATAAAATAACATATCACATCATATGGTTAACAAGCAATAAAATCAAGGCTCAAAATCTATTCTTCCAACTGTAAGCTAAGTTTCCCCATCATTTTTTTTTTACAACTTCCTACTTGGGCATTCATAATCTGATAAAGTGACATTTCAGAACTCAAAAAGAACAGTTATGCAAATTTTGAAAAATTAAATTCTAAACCTTGAAAACTTTAGCATTTTCATTACCAACTATGATGACCTTGATCATTATGATGCTATAAATATGCAACTGGATTGACTTACCAAACATATTATTTCTGAGCTAATAAGGACAACCACCTTTTTTCCTCAAAACCTTTTTTTTAAAACCACCAAGTAGGAAAATTGTTTATTTAAAAACAAAAAGTCAGATATATTTTTCTAGATCTTTTACACTCCTTTTACTAAAAATACCTGTTGGGGTTTCATACCAACAATAAGAAAAATTTTATTCCCTAATGTAGGTAAAGTTAGTCACACCTAATTATAACATATATTTGCTGTTTAAAAAAAACATTACTGTGAATGTATCTTTTTGTTGTTTGTTTAGCTTTATTCACAAACCACTTTCAGTTTCCTTGGAAGGCTGATTTTTGAAATGTATGCAAAACTTTAATTGGCTTTTACCATTGGGGAAGGAAATCTTAGCAATTGGTATAAATGGATTTTGCATTAGTATGTGAAGGGAACAAGTGGAAGAAATTAAAACTGAACTTAAGTCTCCCACAATATTTCTGAACATGGATGTATAACTTATTTTCTTTGTGGGATTATTCTATTTTATTTCATGATGATTTTATCAGGAGTTTGAGGGGGAACATTTTCTCTTTGAATACATTTTTATTCACATCTCCTTATCTTTCAATATCCTGCTCTATTCCCTTTTCCATTAAAGTTCAATGATTTCATAATGACCCTTATCCTTTAAAATAGTTTCTCAATTTACAACTTCTCATCTTGTCCACTATTTTATTCATTGTCAGTTCTTACTAATTGCAGCATCATCGTGTCCTAAATACTACTATAGAAATAATAGAACTTGGGACACCTGGGTGGCTCAAATGGTTAAGCATCTGCCTTCAGCTCAGGTCAAGATCTCCAGATCCTGGGATCGAGTCCTGTGTCAGGCTCCCAGCTCAGCAAGGGAACCAGCTTCTCCTTCTCCTTCTGCCTCCCCCCCTTGCTTGTGCTCTGTCTCTGTCTCTCAAATGAATACATAAAGTCTTTTTTTTTTTTAAAAAAAAGAGAAATAATAGAACTTAATACTTAGCTCAGGACAATAATTACTGCCTACTCTTAGCCTATTCAGAATCACAATTCTTTGGAGAAAATAGTTCCCTTTATAATCAACCATTTAGCGTGATCTTCATTTTATTTTTTACTTTGATACCTCAAAAGTAAAAGCAATGTAGAAATCAATAAAGCCACAGTCAAGGTGACAGTTTTCAAAGGAATGGCTGTCTATTACAGTCACTTAAAGAAGCTCTTTTATGAATAAGACCTAGGAACAGTGTTATAAATGTCCTCAGGGAAACTACTAGGCAATTAATTGAACTTGAAATTTCTACCTTCTCTAAATTGTCTCGCAGTCAAAGATTCCTTAGAGATGTACAGCCAAATAAGAAACATACCATGTGCATTCTTTAGCTTTAGGAAACGATAAACTTACATTGGAGAATAGAATAATTTTTTGTTGTTATTGCTCAATAACACCAAAATGTCTTTTAAAAAATAGTCTTTAGAAAAACTATTTGGCATTCATTCCCCTATTGGAAAAATGTTTTAAGGACTTACCAGGCACAGTGCTAGGTAATGGAGAGGAAAAAAAAAAAAAAGACAAAAGGTTTTGATTTTGCTGTCATGAAGCATATTAGAAGAGGGAGAAGAGCAATAGTGACAGTGATAAATGTTGGAAAGGTGAAACAGAGCAATAAAACAATGGATGTCTACAGGGATTGGTTTAGGTTGAGTACCAGGGAACAAAGGCCTAGGTAGGTGTGAACTTCTTATGTCTGAGGAATAGAAGGATGTATATATCCAGAACACAGATATGGAGAAGGAGAGAAGTGCAAAATGAGAGAAGAATCTGGCCTCTGAGTTGAGGAATTTGTATTTTATTCTAATTGCAGTAGATACATACAGGAGAGTTTTGAATGAATAGCAGTGAGAGAGAATTTTTTTAAATCCAATCTTTATTGTTGAAAATATTGATCACTTAGTTTGCTGCTTTGAAGAGAGTGGACTGCAGAAAGCAAGAGATAAGAATGGAGAACTGTTAAGTGGAGATGTTCAGACCTAGGGATGCCACTCCTTATAGTATTCATTCTAAAGGGTACTCTGGCATGAATTGTTTTAAGGGAATCATTTTACAACTCCTCAACTTCCATATATATTCTTTTCTTTTTTAAGATGTATTTATTTATTTGAGAGAGAGAGAAAGTGCAGGGGGGAGGGGCAGAGGGAGAGGGAGAGAGAGAATCTCAAGCAGACTTCCCACTGAGAGTGGAGACTGAGGCGGGGCTTGATCACATGAGCCAGAGATCATGACCTGAGCAGAAATCAGGAGTTGGACGTTTAACTGACTGAACCACCCAGGCATCCCCATATGTATTCTTTTCTAAAACTAGTCTTCCTGAAAACACTCTTTACTCATTCTATTTTCTCATAATTTACATAATTTTTCATAATTTACAAAAGTTCAGCTTTTATCCATTTAGAATCTATTATGGTATATTGCCCTGGTAAAATGCTCTAGGATACCAAAGGGACAATTAGAACTATTGATTTTGGTACTGAAAAAGTAAATGACTAGTTACAAAATAACAAATTCTTTAACAAATCAGGTGATTTCCTATTTGTCATTTTATTAAGATTGTTGAAAATATTTTTTTGGTAGATCACAGTGTGGTGGCTGGCATAGAGATCCAAAAATTCAGTAATATTACCATAACAAAACTTGCATTATCCATCTACTTACTCAAATTAATATAATGCCCAATGCTTATACCTATAAATACACAAAAAAGGAAAGATAATTAATCCTAAAGACTCTATCATTGTTAATATTTTGTAAAATTTATTTTATGTTCTTTTAATCAGCTTTATTAATACTAATCACAAAAAATTTATAACATGGAGTCTTATGATTACAAGAGATTTTATTTGTTGCTCTTTATGCTGTTTAGTATTCCTTTAAGGGTCTGTGCCACAATTTGTTTAGTCATTAGCTATTTAAGAACACTTGAAAGATTTCTAGTTTTTAACATTTTAAATAAAGGTTCTATGAACATTTACATGAAATATGTTTTCATTTTTCTTGTGTAAACACTTGGGAGTGGAATTACTGAATTATATGTTAAATGTATATTTAATTTTACAAGAAGTTGCCAAACTGAAGTGGTTGTACATGTTGTACTCTCACCAGCAGGGTGTTACCCTTCTGGTTGCTCCACATTCTCACTAATACTTGATATTTCCAGAAGTTTTAATTTTAGCCAGTCTAGCAGAGGGGTGCTGGTGCCTTGCTGCCATTTTAATTTGCATTTCCATGATGACTAATGATACTGAGAATTTCTTCATGTGGTCACTTATATACCTTCTTTTGTGAAGAGTATGTTAAAATCTTTTGCCATTTTTAAAAAAGGAGCATTTTTCTTTTTGTTATTGAGCTGTAAGGTTTTTTTTAAATAAGTTTTAGGTAAAAGTTCTTTTTAGGTATATGCATTAGAAATATTTTCTTCCATTCTGGATTGTTTTTCATTTTCTGAAGGAAACATTTTTAAAATGCAAAAAGTTTTAACTTAAATAAATTCCAATTTATATTTTTTTCTTTTATGATTAATGTTTTTTGTGACCTAAGAAATCTTTGCCTATCCCAAGGACATAAAGATTTCTCCCACGTTTTCTTCAAGAAATTTTGTGATTTTTTCCTTGGTACATTTGAGTTTAATTTTGTCTATGGTGCAACGTAGGCATCACAATCCATTTTTTTTTTCCATATCTTTTCCCATTAAATAACATTGGCATTTTGAAGTTTAATTACCATTTATATAGGTCTAATTTTGGGCTCTCTACTCAGTCATGTTGACTTATATGTCTATAGTTTCCAACCAAATACTATATTTTCTGTATTAATGCAGTTTTATAGCATAAGTCTTTTGATTGTGTTCTGATTTTTCAAAATTTGTCTTGCTAATCTATATGTTATTTGAATTTCTACAAAATTTTTAGAATTAGATTGTTAATTTCTACAAGGAAGTATGCATGTATTTTGAATCTGGTGGTATTGAGTGTACAGATTACTTTGAGGAGAACTTCCATTTTAATATTATTAAGTGTTTTAATGCATGAACATGATATATCTCCCTATTTATTTTGGTTTCTTTAGTTTTTCTCAGGAACATTTTGTTCTTTTCAACATATAGGTCTTGCATATCCATATATTTGTTAAAGTTATCCATGTGTGTTTTAAGCTTTTTAATGCCTCAAAAATATTTTAGGCCGCCTGGGTGGCTCAGTTGGTTAAGCGACTGCCTTCGGCTCAGGTCATGATCCTGGAGTCCCAGGATCGAGTCCCGCATCGGGCTCCCTGCTCGGCAGGGAGTCTGCTTCTCCCTCTGACCCTCCCGACCCTCCCCCCTCTCATGCTCTCTCTCTCTCAGTCTCTCTCTCAAATAAATAAATAAAAATCTTTAAAAAAAATTTTAAAAATATAGTATGATTACTGATCATATTCAGAAATATAATTACTTTTTTGATCTTGTATCCTATAATGTTGTGAAACTGCCTATTTCTGGTAGCTTTCTATAAATTCATTCAGCTTTTTTGGTACCTGATCATGTCATCTACAAAAAAAATATAGTTTTACTTCTTCCTTTCCGATTTGTAGCCTTTTATTATCTATTTATTATTCACTTATTTATTTATGATTTAATTAGTTTAGTTTAGTTTATTTTTTATTCTATTGTTTTTTTTCTTTTCTTTTACACTGTGTGGGACTTTGATATAATGTTGAACAGAAGTAGTGTTTTAACCATTGATTTAAAATTTTGAGCCTTGTTTTATGACCCATAATATTGTCAATGTTAGTGAATGTTTCCTAAGTATTTGAAATGAGCATATATTCTACATTTGTTGATAGTATTTAAGTTGTTCTAGTCTTATATATGATATGTATCATAATGAATATCCACCTTTATCTCTGGTAATATTCCTTGTAGGAAATAATTTGTCTGATACAGTCACTCCAATATTCCTTGTCGGAAATAATTTGTCTGATATAGTCACTCCGATGTTCTTAGGTTTATTATTTGCATGATCTTTCTTTTTCCATCAGATGCCTTTAATATTATTCAGTCTTTACATTTTTTTTTTTAAGATTTTATTTATTTTCATTTGAGACAGAGAGAATGAGAGACAGAGAGCATGAGGGGAGGAGGGTCAGAGGGAGAAGCAGACTCCCTGCCAAGCAGGGAGCCCGATGCGGGACTTGATCCCAGGACTCCAGGATCATGACCTGAGCCGGAGGCAGTCGCTTAACCAACTGAGCCACCCAGGTGCCCTCAGTCTTTACATTTAAAGTGCGTTTCTTGAAGACATAAAGTTGCTTCTTGGTTTGTAAAAATCTATTCTTATAGCATTTTCCTTTCATTTGATATATTTAGGCAGTTTACATTTAATGCAATGGTAGTTGTACTTGGGTTTACATATACCATTTTGCTATTGCATGAGTGGGGGTGGGGGGTGGGATGCTGAGGGAGAAGGACAAGCAGACTCCCTGCTGAGCAGGGAGCCTGCCATGGGGCGTTATCCTAGGGATCATGACCTATGCCAAAGGCAGTTGCTCAACCTACTGAGCCACCCAGGGATCCCTCTTTTTTCCTATTTTTATTTTTGTACTTTTTGGATTGGGTGTATGTTAATATTTCACTTTATCTCTTTATTGGTTTATAGGCTATACTTCTTTGTTTAATTTTGTGGATTTTACTCTAGTGTTGACAATTTTCATCTTTAATTTGTCACAGTATACCTTGAAATAATTTTATACCATTTCATGTGTAATGAGAGAACTTAAATATAGTACATTTTCATTTTTGCCCATTATCCTTTTTTCAGATATTTTATTTCTATAATTGCCTTTAAAGAAATTTAGTAAAGAGAAAAAGTTATACTTTCCTACATGAATATAATTTATTATGTTCTTCATTTCTTTAGGTTCATTTCCATTTGGTATAATTGTCCTCCAGCCTAAGAAACATCCTTTAACATTTCTCTTAACTGCAGCTCTGCTGGGACCAAAGTCTCTCAGTTTTTATTTTTCTGAAATAGTTTTTATTTTATTTTTGAAGTGTATTTTTTCTGGTAGTAGAATTTTAGGTTTACAGTTTTTTTGTCCTTCAATTACTTTAACTGTCATTCCATTGTCATCTGACTTGGATTTGATCTGATGAGAATGCAGTGGTATCATTATCTTTGTTTCTTTGCATTTAATATATGTTTTCTATAGTTGTTTTACATTTTTAAAAATTATTTATTTTCAACAATTTTCTTATGATGCATCTTGGTGGTTTATTTGACTTATTTCTTTTTCTGCAGGTTCTTTGAGCTTCTTAGATGTCTGGGTGTTTTTCATCAAATTTGAACATTTTTTGGCTACTATTTCTCTATACTATTTCTTCTTCCCTTCTTTCTGAGACTCTGATTACATGTATGCTGGACCTCTTGATACTGTCTCACATATTCCTAATCATTGCTTCATTATTCTATCTTTTTTCACCTCTCTTTTCTTCCATTCAAATAGTTCATGAGGCCCATTCATCAAGTCCACAAATCTTTTCTTTTGTAGTTCCTGACCAGCTCAGGTCATCCAATGAAAATTTCATTTTAGACATTGTATTTTTCATCACTACAATTTTTTTCGTTCTGTTTTATAATTTGTATTAATCTTTTTATTGTGTTCATGTTTTCCTTTATATCTTTAAACATAGTAATAACGGTAGCTATTTTAAATCCTTGTCCCCTAATTAACTTTTTTTCCCTAGGTTTGTTTCTATGGACTAATTACAAGTTACATCTGTCTTCTTTACATGGTAATTATTTTTATTGGATGCTGGATATTTGAATGATGCATCTTTTTTTACCTAGATTTTGTTGTTTCCTTTTAAAAATGTTAAGTTTTGTTCTGGAAAGCAATCAATTTACTTGTGAGTCAGTTTTATAGTTTGTAGGCTGATTTTTAAGTTTGTTTTCTTTTTTTTTTAGGACAGATATAGAGTAATTTTTAGAGTCAGGCCAGTTTGTCCTTCCTTTTAAGGCATAACCTTACTAGAACCTCAACTAAATGTCTCAAATGTTCACAAGATGTGACTTCTTTGGCTGGTCAGAACTTTAACATTTTCCAATCATGTATGAACTCTGTTAGTTTTCTACCTTTTAACTCCCTGATATTTGTTCTAGCTCCATTAATAGTGTTTGCCCTGTTCTGTGAAGTCTTACCCTAATCCCATGTTTCTTTCTATGCATTGTTGGAGAATAATTGTTTTAAAACATTCTCCAATTTTCTAGTTCTTTATAGCAGAAAGGCTAGTCTGAAATAAGTTACTCTATCATGTGCAGATGCCTGATAGAGTAACAGACTTTTATTATATTTATTACCCATTGAGCCTTTCAAGGAGGCATGTAACAACTTATTTTTACATGTCAATGCTGATAAGAAGTCACAAATTACCATCCTTTGCAACTGTGTAAACTCATAATAAATAATTTTAGAGTTCCATTTAATATTATGCAAAGATAACAAAGATAGGTTTCTTGAATCTTTGAAGAAATATATAAGCAAGAAATTTAGAAGACATCTATATTAAGATATATGACAGTAGTTCAGGCAAAAAAAATGATAGTATCTAGGATGGTCTTTGGGATGAAAATGAAAAAATGAGTGGGTTTGACATGCAATTTGGAAAATAACAACTTTAATTGGTGCATAAATGGAAGAAAATATTAGGAAAACTATTTTTTAAATTATTTTAATGCCCCATTTAGGATCTGTGCTGTCTATTATATACCATTAGTAAAAAAAAAAAAAAAAAAAAAAAAGCCAGTGTTGAAGAAAGGGCATGTTGAATATTCAGATTTTTTATTCTCTTGTGTTAAAAAAAGAAATAGAAAGTTAGACTTCACTTTCTTGCTGTATAGGATATGGCATTATTATACTGAATATGTAAGATGTATAAGGTAGATTTAGGTATTCTTTTTTTTTTTTAATTTAAATTCAATTAGCCAAGGTGTAGTGAAAAGAAATTACTTTGACATTTGTATTTTAAGACTCATAATAGGTAAAAATAGTAAAATACCTTGAATAAAAGATATAAATGTTAGCAGATATGTGCATACATATACTTTCCAAGTACAAATAATATAGGCAACCAATGATATCATGTAGAGTTTAAATATGTTATAAAATGCAGACAACATGAGAATAATCATAGAGAATATTTTTTTTATTATTAATAAAGCCTTATAACAGAGTGTAAAATGAGTTTAAGTAATAAAAGTTTTCATAGGAGATAATGTTCATGTCTCGGCAATGTGAGTATATTCAAAAAATAAAAAAATGTGATCTCTAACTATCTATTCCCAAGAATAAGTGGTGTCTATTGGTAATTGTAGAGCCTATTTTGGGCCAGAGAAGGTGATCAGAAGTTTAGCAAATGTAACATTATTAGTTATGTACTGTTTTCTGATGGAAAACCATATAATGATAAAGAGATCTTTCAAATTTCTAAGCTAATCAACTAGTCAGTTTTCAAGGTTTCAGTCATTTATGACTCATTTAATGATTGAGTGTATGTGAGTTTGGAACATTTTTTATCCTAACCACTCTGCTACTTGATTAAAATACAATACTTTGGGTATCCAGTGTGGGAAGAGATATTTAAAATAAGATAGCAACATCCTGTTGGTACTTTAAATGCTAATCCTTATTGATAAGTCTAAAAGAAATCTACCTTATGCTAGCTAAGGTAGCTTTCAAACTATTTGAAAGGCCTTTTCATCTTTTAAGTATTATTTTCAAATGTATTGTCATATGAGATCAGATCATAAAGAAAAGTAGCCAAAAAGAAAACAGAGCTATTGTCAATTTATTTTTGTCTGTTGTCTAAAAGTATTGTTCTGGATCATAACCATTCATGACTGTAAATATTCTGTCCAAATCGCTGATGTTCACATTGGAGACTGAGATCATGGAAGCCCTTGGAAGGTGTAATCAAACTGACTTCTAGCCTAAAACTCCTACTTCACATGTGGCAGGGACTTTCCCCTTAGAATCTAAACACAATGCCTGAGAAATTTGTCATGATTTTACTGCAGGAGTCTAATAGCTTTGCACAAGTTTATGCGGAGAAGTAGAAGGGAGAGGTGAGGTGAAAATTGTTCATTCCATGGGACTAGAAGGTGAATCAAACTGTCTCGCATTTCTAAAAATAACATTTAGCCTTAATTAGGATTTCACCACATTTCTCCAGCCAGAGTTCCTTCACCTCATCCTCTTTGCTATGAAAACATATACCAATGTTTTCAAAAAGTTATTATTTGCTTTTTTAATTTTTTAACAGTTCCTTTTGAAGAGACAAACTTTTAACTTTGATGAAGCCCAGTGTATTAAATTTTTCTACAGTTTGTGCTCTCTATACACTATTTTAAAAGTCTTTGCCTGACTTAAGTTCCCAATATTTATACATATACATATTCGAGAATGTTTATAATTTTATCTCTTATGTTTAAGTCTATAATTTACTGTGAGTTAGTACTTGTGTATGGTGTGCTATAAGGTTGAGTTTCATTCTTCTAATTTTTTTTATTGTTTTGCATATTGATAGATAACTATTCTAGAACCATTAGATGAAATGATTATGCTTTGCCTGTAGAATTGCCTTGGCACCTGTGACAAAAGTCAACTGGCCATATATATGTGGGTGTATTTTTGGATTTTCTATAATGTTGCAGTCAAACATATGTCCGTCTTTATCCAGTACCACAGCATCTATTACTGTAGCTGTATAATAATCCTTAAAATAATGAAGTATGAGTCCTATAATATTGTTCTTCTTTTCCCCAAATATTTTGACTACTCTAAGTCCTCTATATTATATATATATATATATATTATATTTAATAAATGTAGAGGGCTATATATATATGAATTAGCTTGTCATATATACATAAGTGAAAGAAGTCAGACATAAAGAAGTACATCCTGTATTACTCCATTTATAATGAAATTCTGAAAGAGACATGGCAAAATAAGAGTGATAAAAAATAAATCACTTGTTTGTTTTTTGCTTTTGTTGCTAGTGCTGTTTGTGTTATAACCATGAAATATTTGCCAAGATTAGTGTCATGAAGGTTTTCCCCCATGTGTCCTTGTAGGAGTTTTATAGTTTCAGGTCTTATTTCACTCTTTAATCTATTTTGAGTTGATTTTTGTGTATGGTGGTAAAATAAAGGTCCAATTTCATTTTGCATGTAGATATCCAGTTTTCCCAGTAACACTTGTTGAAGGATATTCTTTCCCCATTGTGTATTCTTGGCACCTTTGTCTAAGATCAGTTGACCATGTGTGCATGGATGTATATCTGGGCTCCCTATTCTGTTCCATTGGTCTACATGTATGTTTTAATGCCAGTACCATAAAGTTTAGATTATTGTAGCTTTGTAATATGTTTTGAAGTCAGGTAGTATAAGCCCTCAGTTTTGTTCTTCTCAAGATGATTTTCACTATTCAGGGTCCTTTGTGATTCCATGAGAATTTTAGGATTTTTTTTTTCCTTTTCCTGTACAAAATGCTATTGAGGTTTTGATAGGTTACATTGAATCTTTAGATAGCTTTGGGTAACATGGACATTTCAAAAATATTAAGTATATTAAGTCTTCCAGTACATGAACACATGTCTTTCCATTTGTTTGTGTCTTCTTTAATTTCTTTCATTAATGTTCTGTAGTATCAATGTATAAATCTTTCATTTTTTTTTTTAACAATTTTATTTATTTATTTGAGAGAGAGAGAGAGAGAGAGCACATGAGAGGGAGGAGGGTCAGAGGGAGAAGCAGACTCCCTGCTGAGCAGGGAGCCTGATGCGGGACTCGATCCTGGGACTCCAGGATCATGACCTGAGCTGAAGGCAGTCGCTTAACCAACTGAGCCACCCAGGCACCCCTCTTTCACTTTTTAAAGTTTATTTCTAAATATTTTCTTTTTTATGCCTTTGTAAATGTGATTGTTTTCCTAATTGCCTTTTCAGATAGTTTGTTGTTAGTATATGGAACACAAATGATTTCTGTATGCTGATTTGATATCCTGCCATCTTACTGAATTCACTTACCATTTCTACTAAGTGTGTGTGTGTGTGTGTGTGTGCGTGCATGTGTATGTGGAGTCTTTTGGGTATTCTATATATAAGAATATGTCGTTTGTAAACAAGAACAATTTTTTTTAAAGATTTTATTTATTTATTTGACAGAGAGAGACATAATGAGAGCAGGAACACAAGCAGGGGGGGTGGGAGAGGGAGAAGCAGGCTTCCCGCGGAGCAGGGAGCCCGATGTGGCACTCGATCCCAGGACCCTGGGATCATGACCTGAGCCAAAGGCAGACGCTTAACGACTGAGCCACCCAGGCGCCCAAACAATTTTATTTCTTTATTTCTGATTTGGTTGTCTTTTATTTATTCTGCTTGCCTAATTGCTCTGGCTAGGGCATCCAATATTATGTTGAATAAGGGTGGCAGCAGTGGGCATCCTTGCATTATTCCTGATCTTAGAGGAAAAGCTTACAGTTTTTCATCACTGAGTATGATATTAGCTGTGGGCTTTTCACATATAGCCTTTATTATATTGAAGTGATTTCTATTCCTAGTTTGTTGAGAGTCTTTATCATGAAAAGATGTTAAATTTTATCCAATGCTTTTTTTGCATCTATTGAGATGATCATGTGATTTTTCTATTCTCTATTTCTTTTATCTCTATTTTTTATTTTCCACTGTATCCTCTGTAAATTCCATTTCTGTGTATTTATCCAAAAGAATAGAAATCAGGATCACAGAAAGATATTACCACTCCCATGTTCCTTGCAGTACTATTCACAATAGCCAAGATGTAGAAACAATCTGAATGCCCATTGACAGATGGATGAATAATGAAAAATGTGGTACATACATGCAATAGAATATTATTTAGCCTTGTGTAAGAAGGAAATCCTGAAATATGTAATGGCATAGATGAACTTTGAAGACATTGAGTTAAGTGAAATATGGAATCAGAGAATACAGTAGTGCTTGGCAGGGGCTA
Source organism: Mirounga angustirostris (assembly GCF_029215605.1). Taxonomy (NCBI): domain Eukaryota; kingdom Metazoa; phylum Chordata; class Mammalia; order Carnivora; family Phocidae; genus Mirounga; species Mirounga angustirostris. The sequence continues at coordinate 135,220,820 of NW_026991709.1, read as the reverse complement.
GGGGTAGGACAATCAGGAGTTGCTAAACAACGGGCATGAGGTTTCAGATATACAAGATAAATACAAGATCTGCTGTAAAACATTGTATCTTTTACAATATGGTATTGTACACTTAAAATATGTTAAGAGGATATATCCCATGTTAAGTATTCTTGTCAAAATAAATTAAAATGAAAATAAAGAAAAGAAAAATAATCTGTTGCTGCCAAAGACCAGCAGTAGGGGAGAAAGCTAATCACAGAAGAACGAAAGGAAACTTTCTGTGGGTGATATAAATGTTCTATATCATGACGGTAGCAGCATTCGTAAGCCTCACACACTTATCAAAACCCTAACATTATGCACTTAAAAAATTAGTGAATTTTATTGTATGTAAATCCTACCTCAATAAAATTGACACAAACACACACCCAAATGAAGGGGAAAACTGCAAAAACATTATTCAATAAACTATATTCATTATGTAATTATTTAATTTTTTTTTCTAGTAATCTAAAACATTAAGAGCTTAAGAAAGATCCCAATCAGGATGAAACAATTGTATTGTTAAAATATTTTGCTATTAGTCCTGTCAAAAGCATAGAAATGTAATCTTTTACTTAACTGATGCAGCCTTATCAATGTATACATTTATTATTTTATTTTGTTTTTAATTTTGGTAATAAGCCATAGACCCCTTCTTATCTTATTCTCAATCCCCCTGCTTCATTACCCAGCAGCAACTGTTTTGAATATAGATAATGGGATGCTTCCAAACAACTAACAAAGCCCTTTGCATATACAACTTTTTTATTCATACAGGGTCTCTGGGAAGCGAGTCATAAAAATATAAATTGTTCCGTGTTTCTACTGGTGAAAAATAGCGTTAGCAGCTGGATTTCCAGAGGTGAAATGTTTGGCAGCTGATGTGGGATAAGAATTTAGAATTAGCTTCAATTGAAAAAGTTGCGGTTGGAGCCCTGTAACAGAAGGAATCTGGATAGGGCTGGAGCAGTTCTGGGTTCTTCTTTTGCTTTACCTTTGACTGGTCACATAATCTTTGTTAAGTCATAAACCCACAGGATTATATAAATCAAGTATAGCAATAACAGGCCATCAATACTCTCCGTTGTTTTTGCCAGGCAGCCTGTCTTAAGCCTACAAGGTCCTGGGGCGCCTGGGTGGCTCAGTCGTTAAGCGTCTGCCTTCGGCTCAGGTCATGATCCCAGGGTCCTGGGATCGAGTCCCACATCGGGCTCCCTGCTCTGTGGGAAGCCTGCTTCTCCCTCTCCCACTCCCCCTGCTTGTGTTCCTTCTCTCGCTGTGTCTCTCTCTGTCAAATAAATAAAAAAAAATCTTAAAAAAAAAAAAAAAAGCCTACAAGGTCCTTTTGGGTCCCAAATGTCTGTGGCCTTGGGCATGGATTTGTGCCTGGTGTAGTCCTCTTTAGGTGTACCAATAGGCCACTCCTTTCAGCACTTCTCATTCTCACTTTCCAAATTTGAGGTGTATGTTGGCAAAGGGTAATGCCTCGGAACCAGACCCAAGAACCCAGAGAAATCTGTTTCCCTCCGTTCTCTTAGATCTCCCCTGCATCACAAGTGTACAGCTTTCTGCCCTTCCAGCAATGTGTCATAGTTTTCTTTAAAAAATTCCTGTTTCTTCATATGCCTGGAGGAAAGCCTGCTTCACCTTTCAGCCATGGCGAAAGCCCTAAAGCAATACATTAAAAACTCTTGCTACCTGCTAGAATTCAAAGACAAGAGAAAAAAATCAAGAGAGCATAGACAAGTTAATAAGTCTGTAATTTTCCTACCATACTAGTTTATGGGAAAGTGCTTTTTAAATCTATAAAAGCTTAATGCAACTTTAAGAGACTTTTGAATAATTTGGATAGTACTCGTTCCAGGGTTGGGCAGAGGTGATGAAAATATGAATTGCTATAGGATATATTAATAAGTTTGAGCATCTAGAACACTCCAGAACTGAGAATTACTTCTCAAATACTTTTTCCAAATCTTCTTGGCCTGTTTCCCCAGCTGTACAAATGTAAGTAGGAAGCTTTTCCACAACAAAGGCTAATGTGCAGTTCTTTACCTGACCCCCATGGACCAAGTCAATATAGCCTACATGTTCATTCTCACTCTGGAGCAGTTTTCCCTGTATGTAACTAGCAGGCTCACCAGTAATCAGAAATGTAGTGTAATGTCAGCTCTAGCAGGTTTGGGGTACTTTGTACATTGTGCAAAGCTACTTCATGGTCTTTATCAGTAAGATTATTTTTGCTCTGGTAGCCTCTTTTCGTGTGAATCGCCAAATATTTTCCTATAGTCCAGTGTATTTTCTTAACCTGAAATTGATACCAAAATTGCAGGCAAGCTCTCTCCTTTCAAAGTCAAAGGCGTTGATTCGTAGGAACTCTCATTAACCGCAAAAATCTCATGTCTAATAATCAAGTCTTTTAGGCCCTTTCACTGAACAGCCTGATGTTATAATATGGCAAATGTGGCTGAGGTTATTCAGAGTTTTTTTCAGGGGGTATCTTTATACATCAGAAAGCACTTACAGGACTATTAAAAAAAAAAAAAAAAAAGTCCTTCCTGGAAGAGATTGTAATGCTGAAAGGTTTTCTGGATTAATGGAAACTGACATGGTTTGTTCAGTTCATCTTTCTAAAATTTAACCCTGAGAAAATTTATTTTTGCTTAGAAAGATCTCCATATCAATTCAGAGAGTAGATTTCCTAATTGAAAAGAGATTTAAAGAAAGAGAAGATGGAGAAAAAGAATACAATAGCACTAGTTGCAAGAGCTACAGTATATTTGGTTACTTTCATGAATGAATTTATGTCACAACCAAAATTATCATCCCTGTTATGTTACATTATACCAGAAGTCATTTTGTGCCACAAGGCACATTTAAATCTCCAGACTCTTCTTCTCCTTTATTTTTAATCTCAGGAAGCCATGTTCTCTTACAGACAGCAAATTTGCAACATGGATATGCAACCTGTAATCTGGCATTTTCATTGAACTAGACAGTAGAGTAAATGACTAATACTAGTTCCCACCATTTTAACTCTAAGTGATTCTTTGGAAGATAGAAGTTGCAAAGTAACATTAAGACCTGTGTGTCAGAGATTAGCATATTCTGTATCTTTTTGTTGTTGTTGTTGCTTGTCTCTGTTCATTGTTTGACACTTCATCAGCACGTATTTTAAAGTGTCAGAAGTATAATAGTACTATAAGTGAAACCAACATCCATAAAACCAATTCTAAAGTCCATCAGGATCTCTTAAATTATCTAAGCATAGTCACAGTATACGCTATACACTGATGCTTATCTGTTTGTGAAGTTGAACAAGGCACCTCCATAGAATTACAGTTAAATTGATCTTCTTTGCTTTTTGAGTTAAATAAAAATACTAGCTCCCAGTAGAATGTGGACAGTTTGGTGATAGTGCAATTTTGTTGATTGTGACAAAATCCTCATAGGCCTAAATATTTCAGATTTTAAGCATCTTTCACTGGGATAAATTTTAAAGGTGATGTCATGGCACTGAATTTGGACTGAATGTTCATGCAAAACTTAACACCTTACCTTTGTGTATCATTTTTAAAAGTCTTTCTTGTTTGATTTTTAAGTAGGCTTTATTACGTCCCACTTGATATATGGGGAAACTGAGCTTCATACAGCTTCAGCATATAGATTGTCAATCACGAATGCCAAGAACACCATCCGTAATGTCCAATCCACTGATGGGCTGGAATAAAGCAACTGATTCTTTGGTCCCACGTCAGGGTGAATTCCCTTTAGCAACAACAACCTTATGAAACTACTGTTGAGGAGTGAAACACAACTACAACAAAAATAATAGCAAAAGCCCTCTTCTCTTAGTGAGTTTCCTCACCTGTAAAACAGAGATAATAATGAATCTTGGCCTGTTTTATCTACCACTCATGGTTCTTTTAAGTTTAGAATTAGAAACCATAGTGAAATGCTAAAAGACATGTGTGTTTTCAAGTCCCCTGGTTCTGGCCTCCTGTCATGTTGAGTATCTCTCTAAATTCCAACACAATTCCCAGAACAAAGATTTATATATACTTCTAGTGTAATGCATTACTTTCTATCTTGTACCATCTTTATTTGGGAAAGTGTCTCATCTCCCTGCTGGAGTTAGTTCCTGCACGATTCATGTCTGTTTCAACTTTGTTCCCATGGCAGGAAGCATGATGCTTTGAATGGAGTTGATACTCACTAGAAAGTTAGCATGAATTTTCTCCTCTAACCTTGGAGGTGCCAGTCGTCCTATTTCCACCCAGAACCCTTGGGATTGTTCCTATTCAAAGTCCATATTGTGTAACTCTCTCATTAAGAATATACCATCTTCTGGGATTTCTTTTTCCTTTTCAAAATTGGTAATTCCTTAATTATTCCTGTTTGCTATATCCTGACTTTAATGTATGTCCACTATTTTATTACTCCTTGGTTTTATTTATTTTATATTTCCTGCAGTGCCTTGTATATTTTAAGGACTCAATATATTTTAGTTGAATTAACAAATTAATGTTTTCAGTTGTTATCCCCGAGTCTACCTTTCACTTGCTTGGATTATAGAATATGAGAAATATAAATGGCTCTGTATCCCTGGAGCCCACTTTTCTAAAATAGACAATAGGCTTGCATTTTTACTGGGCTGAGACATAACCTCAGAGATAACCCAAACGGCCAGGGTAACTCCTGGACCACTAAAGCCACGCTGGTGATCTTTTAGACTAGGCCCATTTTAAGACCCCAAGCAAAAATCAAAGTGATAAAGGAATTAATATTGATTTCTTGGGTGTCCTGGTCCTGAGACCCTTTTCCCACGCCAAAGAGCTAGTCCTGACACTATCTTCTAACTGGTCAGAGCACCCCACACAGGGTGTTTCTGTTCAGCTTGTTCTGATCATTCTCTAACATTTATCCAGAAAACTACTCTCTAGGACAAAACAGATTCCAATAAAAGCCAACCCAGCTTCTAAAAAAACTGCTCTTGAAAACTTTTACTCTAAACAATTTCAAAAAGGACCAAACATTCTTCAGAAAATATAATGCAGTGCAATTTGAAAGAGAATAGATTTTCAGAAGTGCCCCAACAATGTCTGGCAGAATATTATTTATCTGACATTAATGGGAGAGACTATAATGTTCTTATTTTGAATTCTGTCTTTAGAAATGGTCTTATCAAAATAATGCTTGTGCATCAGCTTAACTGCTGTTTGACAGCAGATCAAATGTAGAAATAACCAAAGCTGAAAAGTACTGTATTTTGGCATTCGAGAGGTGATGGATCGACTATGGGGCTGAATTTAGCAAGAAAAAAACTCATTTCACTTTCAAAAGTTTTACAATTATAAAACAATCCTTTAGGTTTAAATTCACATTCTTGGGCCAGTAAGTAGGCAACCATTCCAAAGATATAGTTACAGCATCAACATGAAGAAGAATCACCATAAGCATCCGCCATGGCTCCAAAGAACCTCTGATGAGCCAAGTTGGGTTTTAAGTCATCATTTGTGCTTACCAATGGCTGCCTGACCTTTCAAAAAGTGGGTCAAATTCAATGCTGCTAGAAATAACGTGGAGAAAAATCCACATAAGCGATAGAAATCAGATCTGAGAAAGAATCAGGTTTCAGGACAAAATTCATTCACCTTCCTACATTACCTTCCTCTCCCAACTCCCTATTAGCAAGCACATCCATCCAAAATAAGAGGTATTCTAAATGACATTCCTACAGTTCCAAAATGGCTGTTCTCTCAAATCCCAGCTGACCTGCCCTGGTGAGAAAAAATTATATATTTAATTATAACTTACATGAAAACCAGTTATAATTTTTTTCTGAAAGATAAAGCAACCCTAAAATGATAGTTCTAAGATGAACAAGAAATCTAAATTTTAGAAATGATAAAAGTGTTAGAATAAATTCAAGATAGGGAAGACTTTCTAGAGGAAGCTCAGAAACTAAAAGCAAAGGATGCATATGCATTTATGAAATTAAAAATAATGTTATAACTAAATACATCATAAATGATGTTAACAAAGTCAAAATCATCATAAAAAAGTCAAAATGCAAATAATGAAAATAATGTGTATAATTCAAAATACAAATAGTTAATATCCTAAGTATTCAAAAGAAACCCTAAAAATGATGGAAAAAAAAAAAAAGACAACAGGGAAATGCCCAATGGATATAAACAGGCTAATCACAGAAAAGAAAACATTTTCAACCTCATCAGTGGTCCAGGTAGTAAAAATTACAATGAAGATCTCTTATTATTGTGCTCATTAAATCAGCAAAATTTAATAAGATTTGTACCTACACTGCTAGATGAGAGGATAAATCAATACGGTAGTTTGACTTTTTTTTTTTTTTGGATGAAATATCCTTTTACTCAATAATGTCAAATTGCAGATATGATCTTAGGAGAAATCAAAACAGGTAAGCATACAGTTATACATAAATGAATGTTTATGACAACATTGTTTATAGTAGCGAAATCCTGAAAATAATCTGAATGTCCAAGAGTAAAGGAATAGTTGAATAATCTGCCTCTAGTCTTGGGATTACTATGTAGCTATTAGAAAAAAATAAATTAGTTCTTATCACTGATCCGCAAGGATGCTCATGATATGCAGTTTAATGAAAAATGTAAGCTGCTGAGTAATGTGAATAGTTGGTGTCATTCTTGTTCTTGAATGTCCTTGCCTCCTTGCTTTTGACTTGCTTTCCTTCTCTTACTTGCACCATCTATCTCATCTCATTTTTACATATTTTTAAATGTCTCATTCTTACATAATTCCAAATTCAGCAGGAGCTTCAGCTTATCAGGAAAGCTAAATTGACCAGCCCAGGTGGGATATATGTTCATTACCTGTGCTGCCAAATTATCCTGATTTCAGTCATGGCCATATTTTCAACTCTTGGTTTCTTATAGACCACAGACTCTTTGAAGTCAGGGACTATATATTTTATCTTAGCATCCCCAGCATAATATTTAGATATAGTACCAGACATAAGGGATGATTTATCAAGCTACACTGAATGGATGAAAAAGTAATGGTTCAGCCACATTCCAAAAGCTAATGCTTAAATAAGTAGTGGTAGAATAATAAAATTAGATGGAACATCACTGAATGCTGAAGAGTGTCATCTGCTAGGTGCTTTCATGTGGAAGCAGTGGTATCCAGCTTAAGGGTTATAAAATCCTGAATACATTTGTGTGCCAACATTGGATAAAGACAAAACTTTTCTTGAAAGTTCTCAAAGTTGCCCATAAAGTACAGAAGTTTTAAGATTATATATGTATGGTAATTCCTATGCTTGCTAAAGCTTGAGCACTACTGGGTCATAAAAAAAAAAAAAAAGGAAGAAATGAAATGTCTACATGGGAATGTCTGGAATAGAAAGCACTCTGCCTTTTATCTAATGAGCAAATTCCTTACACTGCCCTCTGATCGGTGGAAAAGTGAGTATGAGCCCACTTGCCTGCAGCTTTTCTCCATTCTGTTTTAACTTCAGATCTTTGAAGGATTAATTTGTTTTAACTTGTTTTTGTGGGGGTTATTTGAACAATACCTTGTCCCATGTCTATGACCAATTTGCAGGAAAAGCCATAGGGCTGAGTGATTAAAAGTTCAGGGTGAGTGAGGAGTTAGACCAAGGATAGAATCTTAGCTTTGCATTTACTAGTTACATGACCTTGAAGAGGTGACTTAATCTTTTTAGCTTCAGTTGCCTTGTTCATGTAATAGGGAATTACAATCACAGAAAGTCCTTCATGGACTGTTATAAGCATTGATGGAAAAATATGAAAAATGCTTAGCATGTTTCTATGCTTATTGCTTAGTTCATGCTATTTTTGTTATTATTACTAGCCAGTTCTGTTACCTCTAAAAAGCATGTTTTCTTATAATTTGTCTCTGAAATCAATCAAGATGCATGTTTTATTGTTGTTTGTTTTTTATAGAGGGAGAGAGTGGGGGGAGGGGCAGAGAGAGAGGGAAAGGGAGAATCCAAAGCAGGCTCCACACCCAGTGTGGACCCCCACGTGGGACTTGATCTCACAATGGTGAGATCATGGCCTGAGCCAAAATCAAGAGTTGGACGCTTAACCCACTGAGCCATCCAGGTGCCCCAATCGGATGCATCCTAACAATTAGTGGCACCTTATAATTATAGTTACTGATAGTATATAAATCAGAATGCAACTTAAAATAGATGGCATCTTAGAATTGAAGAAACAGGTTATTGCTAATGCCATTATCAGGTTTCTGGGTAGAATTAACTTGAGCATTAAGTCATAGTAGAATGGGTCAGGATTGTCCTGCAGCAATATCATAACCTGGCTGCATTTCTCCTTCCCATCACTAACTGTTGCCACTCAGAGCCCCAGTTGCTTCCTAGTAACATTTAAAATTGTGTCTTTTACTACTGTAAAGATCTAGCATGATATTCTAGATGAAGAAGGTCTTAAATCTGAACTAAAACACTTAACATGGAAGGCTGGCCACTAACATGCATATTGTTGACTATGACAGCTTCTGGGGGCTCTTCTTGATCCACAGTTCTGACTGTGGCCATGACCAAAGCATTCCCATACCATTGCCTCTACAATCTTTACCATGAATTACTTTCTTTCTCCCAAATCCTCCAACTGCCTGTCCTGAGCCTGTCCCTGACATATTTGAGGATCTCACTAGCATTTTCATCCTCTGTACTGTGTTCATCCTCTGCACTGTCTCCACAGGCAATCTTCTTGAATTTTCCATATTATCAAAACGACAAGAGCCAACACAAACCAATGTGATGACAACACCTAGAGTGCTATGGTGGGTTATCTGGTGTCAATAAATTCTCTATTGAATCTAGGCTAGAATTCGGTCTTGCTTGGAACAACAGAATGTGGAGAAACGATGCAGTGCAAATTCTTGAACCTGGGCTTCAAGAGGCTTTTCAGCCTCCACCTGTGCTCACTTAGAATGCTGCTTCTATGTAGAAGGCTGGGGTGAAGAGTGAAAGACCTAGCTGTGCCAGCTGTCCCAGATGAGTCCAGACCCCTGTCTACCCACCAGCTGAACACAGTTACATGAGTGAGCCCAGGCAAGACCGGAACTCCATAGCCAAGGCCTCGTATCACTAGACATGGTAAATTATTGTGGTTTGAAGACATTAGATCTGCAGTGTGTTTTACACACCGGTAGGTAACTGAGAGAAGCCAAAGGCTTTTGGTAGCTAGAAGGCATTTCTCTGAATTAGAGGTTGAAAGAAAGACTGTAGGAAGATATCTGACAATGAAAAAAAATCTTCACTTAACTGTGTTTGTTTTTTTTTTTAAGTTTTGTTTCTGTCATTCCAATGTTTGTGACATGTGAAAGGCTTTATACTTTATGGGACTATAGGGCACCTGGGTGGCTCAGTCATTGAGCGTCTGTCTTTGGCTCAGGTCATGATCCTAGGGTCCTGGGATCGAGTCCCACATCGGGCTCCCTGCTTGGCGGGAAGCCTGCTTCTCCCTCTCCCACTCCCCCTGCTTGTGTTCCTTCTCTCACTGTGTTTCTCTGTCAAATAAATAAACAAAATCTTAAAATATATATATATACACACACACTTTACGGGACTATAAAGATAGTTTGAATTTTTTTATAACCAGTTCATGAAATCATCACAAAGTGCTCTTCTAACAAGCTACATGTCCCTACTTAATGATTTCTCATCCTGCAACATACAAAAGTGACATGATTAGCTCAAGAAATGGGGAGAAGAAAAAGCCCAGCATAAGCTGGATGATATCTCCTGGTTTAGAATAATATCATTCTAAGATATCAAAAATGGGGTGGATCTAGAGCAAAGTCAGCCAACTGTGGCCCAGGAGTCAAATTTGCCACCATATGTCTTTGCATGCCTATGAGCTAAGAATGTTTTTTTTATTATTTTTTACGTGGCTGAAAGAGAAAAATCAAAATAATGCTAATATTTCAGGATATGTAGAAATTATATGAAATTCAAATTTCAGTGTCCATAAATAAAGTTTTATGGGAACACAGAAATGCTCCTTCATTTACATATTGTCATTTACATTGTAGTCTATGGCTACTTTTTCACTACAATGGCAGAGTTGAATGGTTGTGATAGAGGCTGTATGCAAAATCTAGAAGGTTTACTACCTGCATCTTTATAGAAAAAGTTTGTCAACTCTAGGTCTAGAATGCAGCTTTAAACATTTTCTTTTTAGGTTGCTGTAATATGTTACATCCCATGGCAGTGTTTGTCACCCTGTAAATAAACATACCCAGCTGACTTCTTCCAGCTCTCCTCACAGTCCTCATACTTCACTGGTCTCATATGGAAAAGTGTAAAGGTGTTGAAGTCCTAAATTTCTTAGGGGAATAATGATGGGAGGAGAGAGAGTGAGAGAGCTGTAGATCACGATTAAGAGTTGGGTGATAACAATTGAAAAAGTGACTCTTAAAAACTCCCCACATTCATGTTTCTCTTTTGGTACCCCTTTTAAATAACTTTTTTGTTTATAGATCAAAACTGTTTTTGAAGAACTGGAATAGCAAGTAGTCCTAAAAGATAATGTTTTCCTCTCTATGTGCTTCCCTCATCAGCAAATTTCTCCAAAAGATCTTATTTTGACAGTGTCATTAACAACAGATAAATATATACGTAAAAATGTTAGGTATATTTTTCCTTACCTGCTTGACCTTCACAGGCTCCCAGGCATCCATAGACTTTGCCCCCTTCCCACTCTCACTCAAAAAGGTGTTCCTAAAGCACCCTATGATTTCTTTTATAAATCGTATTCAGAATCCATTAATATACCTTGCTTCTACAACTGTTGAGGGATTATATAATAAAATATCAGGAAACCAAATTGAAAGAGACATTTGGTTAGAGAAACAATAATTGTTAGGTCTAGAAGAATTTTCTTATTTTTCTGGAAATGACACACCATTACTTATAAATGGAAGAAAAGAAAAACAAGTCCTCTTTCATGTAACAACAGTTTCAAGTATAATTTCTGGTTTACCAAGAACCTTCCCAAATAATATATAAAATCTTTTCTCCTTTAGGCTGCATGACTCTTTCCCCATGTATTTTAGCTTTTCCTATTAGACCATATGCTAATATTTATTACTTTTACCTTTCACCTTAGTGAACGTATGTATTTGGTTTAGATATTTTTAAAAAATTATTTGACTTTGATTCAACCTCCAAATCACATTGTGTTTACCACATTCCTGGGAGGGCTAAGAGTAGATCAGCAGGAACATTATCCAGCTGGAAAATTCTGGAGGCAACATATGCTATTTTAACTACTTTCTGGAGAGAAAGCCTATTCTAAGCAAATTTTACAATGGAAGGATCATAAGCCATTTGCTATACAGTTTCACAGAATCTATTTAGTACTAAGAACTACATCTTTTTTTGCTTCTTTACCCCAAACCAAAAAAAAAAAAAAGCAAACTATAATTATCTTCACTACTTTTCATCTTTCCTTCTTAGCTATTGAGCTTCTCCTGTTTTCTGGTTAATTCTCACATATGACACTGATTTTATTAAATTTGAATTTAAATAATAAATAAATTACAGAGAATTAAGTGTTCATTTAGGGCCAGTGAACAGGTAGATTTACTCAGGGCTAGAACCATTTGTTAGGCCAGTCTATCAGTTAGGATATGTGCAAATGACAAAGTATAATTCAAAATTACCTTTTAAAAAATGGGACTTTTGGGGCACCTGTGTGGCTCAGTTGGTTAGGCGGCTGCCTTCGGCTCAGGTCATGGTCCTGGAGTCCCGGGATCAAGTCCCACATCGGGCTCCCTGCTCAGTGGGGAGTCTGCTTCTCCCTCTGATCCTCCCCCTCTCATGCTCTCTGTCTCCCATTCTCTCAGATAAATAAATAAAATCTTTTAAAAAAAATGGGACTTTTTATTATCTTGCTTAACTGGGAAGGCTAAGGTAGGGTGAATCTCAATCTTGGTTTATTCAAAAGATCAGCAGTAGAATCATCAACCACTCTTCATTCTGTAGTCCAAAGTGCCACCTTTCTCCTAAAATGTCACAGGATGGCAACAGTTGCATTCTTTCTTATTGGGTAGAAGACGGAGAACTCTCCTAAACTCTCTCCCAGATAAGCAAAAAACAACTTTCTAAGCAGCCCTCAATAGTGAGTCCTTTGTGTCTCATCCATCAAATTGTGGCATATGTTCATTCCTGAGACAATCTTTTCTTTATAAAGAAGATAGAGTTTGGTACTTGGACTTGGAGCTCAAGGTGAGAAGATGAGGTCAGCTCTGAGTTTCATGGGCTTGTGGCTATTTGAACATAACTAGGGTAGTTCAGAAAAGATGGAGAAAGAAATGGCTATCAGATAACCAAACATCAGTATCTACTTCAGCCAGCTATATGTGTGCGAAATGCAATAAAACTTTGATGTTATAAAGTAACCCCATCCCCCTTTCCTTTATTGTCTTCTTTTTTATTTTGTTGTTATGAGTGTCAAAGATCACATATAGGTAAAAGATTTTGTGTGTATTTCATTATTACCACAGAAGTAATTCCAAAATACTTGCTCATATTTTCAACTGAAGAACTCCTTTAAAATAACTTTATCTTTTATATAATTTTTTAAATGACTACTGGCTATCATAGTCAAATGCATTCTTTGGCCGGTGGCCAAGTCCCTCTATGCTCAATCTTCGCATCATCTTCTCCACTCTGTGTAGAGTTGAACCTCCCCCTCTTGTCTATTACAAGGATAGATGTGATTGAATATACAGCCCACCTGGAAAATAAAAAATAAACTCCTCCTCTCAAGATCCTTAATGTAATCACATCTTCTGTCACATAAGATAATAATCACAGGTTCCAGAGACTAGGATATGGACATCTATGGGGCCATATTTCAACCCACTAAACATACCGTGCTAAAAATCTGATTAAAAGAAAACTCAGTGATAACAGGATTCCTGTCTATCCTGATCTCTGCTGTGTTCCTAGTATCCAACACAACACAATGTCTGGTATAGAATGGGCTCAAAACATTTGTTGAATGGATGAATAGTAAATACATCGGGATACAAGGGTGGAAAGTGTCCCAGTTCTGGTAGAATGTGTCCTACCATTGTGGGTAAAGAGCATAGCTGAGGAAGTGAGATTGGTTTTATATAAGATATTCAGGTTACTTATGAATAAGTCTTTGACCACAAGGATGTCCTTAAGTGAAGTCAGAAATATAACTGAATATCTGTTGCATTAATCTTTTCCCTGTTATGGATGGGAAATAGAAGACACAAAAGGGAGTATGCAAAGTAATTCATAAATCACATGATCTTCAAGATGTGAAAGACTTGAAATGTTATCTAGTCCAATTACACACCCAGTGACAGATAATCACACTTGCGTAACACTGACAGTTTCCATTCAAATGCCCCAACGCTGAGAATTACACCACCTGACTGTTCAGCCCTTTTTATCATTGGACTGATCCAGAAGGGTGAAGGTGAATGATACAAAGCTTCAAATGTGTGTGACCAATTACACAGAGTGTTGTCGGGGGCAGCTATAATTTCTAAGTTTGGAGAGAGTCTCTTAGTAAAGGGAGAGCAACTTCCCATATTGTAAATTCCTAAGATCATGAGAGTTTACTTGCTTTCCTAATCCATGTGAATATATGACACTCTATTAAGTGTAAGGTTATTTCTCCTCAGAAGTAGGAACCGAGCACCAGTGGTTTTCAAATTATTTCTTGAAAGCAATGTTTATTATTTATCATAAAGCCCTGACAGAATGTGAATGAGTCTAACATATAAAACTCTAAAATGCAGACAACATTATAGAGATGAGCTGATTTGCTCTAAGACTTATTACATTAAAGAAAAATGCTGTAATTATTTTTCATATTTTTATCAGATCATTTAAAAATGAATGTAAATATGAAGAAAAGAACCAAATAAGACATGTGATTTATTAACATATTCAATATTATAAAATTTAATAAAAAGAAAAAATTAAATATATGGGCTTGAAAGAGAAGAAAAGACAAGCAGAAGATAAATTATTTAACAACACTGTCTAGAAAACTGATTGGGTTGATTTTTAATGTTTTTATAACTCAATCTGGAAAAATGATATCTATGCTAGTTAAAGGGATATGTGTTTTAATGCCAAAATGGTTATATTTTAAAAACACATTTCTAACCCCATTTCTCATAAGATGTTTAAGTATGAACATGTATGTGTAAGCTTTTTTAAATATTTTTAAAGGGTAGGTTATTTTGGTATGAGCACAGGGTTATGAAGTATTAAATATGTTACTAAGATAGCATAGTTGAAATCGTATGTGTGGAAACCCACCATAAAAATCCAGAATTGATCAGATTCAGTTTCTGACCTCAGTGTTGGAACTGTGGCCTCTGAAGGAGTCCCATGCACATTTACCCTTCAAAGGGGGGAAAGCAATGTCCCTCCCAAATGGTTGCAAGGCTTCCAACTGTCTGTGTTCCCAAAGGTTGAGTGCATGGGTAGAATGGAGTTGATTTGAACCATACTGAAGCTTGGTAAATATTTATTGAACAAATGAGTAGGGGAGGGGAATAGGTGACCTCTGAACTGAATATAGAACAGTCTGTGTTTAAGTTCAAACACTCCCACTAGCTTGGAACAAAGCTGAGGCTTTCTTATCCCTAGTCCAGGGCTCATGCATCCAGAGCAATTTGCCAGTGAGTCAGTTAACTGTAAAAGGGCTGAAGGAATATAAAAATAAAATAAAATACATAAAACTTTTGAGTACCTAGTATGTCCGCCACATGACTTTGCATATATATTCTTTATCATAGCATCCTCTGAGGTAAGTATGATTCTGTTCCTCCCCACCACAAGAGAGGTTAATCAGGGAAGAGTCCTGGAACAGTTAAATTTTGAAAGAAATGATAAAACATAAGAGAAAGGGCATTCTAGGTAGCAAAGGAGAGGAAATTTCTAAGCAAAATGTTTTTACACAGTTACTGAATTGTGCCTCTAAAAACAACCTCTAGTGTTGATTTGTTTTGAAAAGAAATGTCAAGAAAACATTTCCTTTCATGCTTACATTCCATCTCCAGTCTCACTATTGTACATAAATTCTGAAGTCCTAGAATCTGACACGTTTAGTTTTATAAAACTTTACTCTTGAAACCGAGTTTTTTTACAGAATATTTTATACATCAGTTTTTAAAGCCAATTTATGGCATGGCATCCACCAAATGAGCTTTGATGATAAATTAGATCCATTAAATGAATATTTTCCTCCAAATAATTCCAGGATTTCTGTCTCTCCCAAGGCAATAACAAATATGGACCTGCTTATTTTTTTTTCACCAGAAATACAAGGTTTCTTTGTACACTGCAAGCAAAATTTCCAGACACAAATATTTGCTAAGGAAAAGAAATCACAAACATGGAACACCTACTTAAAATTTGACAGGCACATCCCACAACTCTGCTAATAAAGATATTGTAAGCAAGAAGTTGGCCAGAATTCACCTCATTCTAGACAGACAGGGCAGAGAAGTGAAGAAAGAAAACAAACCAACACTGAGTAAGAATGGCTGAGCAAATATAGTTTGGGCTACAGAATTAATTTGACATCAAACAACCATCAGTACAAATTACATATAGAGGCATTGTATCCAAGAGGATATCAACTAAGATTATTACTAGTAGTTTTATATAAAGAATTAAGTGTAAAGCCAGGATACAGCTGCATCAACACTGCTAAAATAACAGATCAATCCAATCAATTCAGCCAAATAGCTGATCGATTCGTTAAAACGTATCAGTCAAATCAACTGCCAGACCAAATGAACTAGAAAACAACCCCCAAATACTCATGTCTATTATGTATGTACAGAGTAGATGCTGTTGGTTTGGTGGATATAAAGATTGCATTTTTGCTAGAGTAACTAGAGTCTTAAATGCAAATATTTTTGGAGCTATTTTAAAATATGTTCCAATAACTTCACAACATCTCTCCCATGAAAACTCTAATCCAAAACACCACTGCAATCTACAGGGCTATTGCAACTCCTCCTCCCCACCTGTCTCCCTGCCACCAGCTTGACCCTCTATGGTGCACATTTTTTTAAAGATTTATTTATTTATTCTAGAAAGGGAGAGAGCAGGGGGAAGGGTGGAGGGAGAGAAGCAGACTCCCCGCTGAGCAAGGAGCTCTATGCAGGGCTCCATCTCGCAACCCTGAGACCATGACCTGAGCCAAAATCAAGAGTCAGACACTTAACCTACTGAGCCACCCAGGCGCCCCTCTTTGGTTTATACTTTTAAGCAACAGCCAAAGTTATCTTCTCAAAGGATAAACTACATCATGTCTTCCCACTGATTATAATTCTCCTTTGCTATGCCTTCTATTTTGGATCAAATTCAAGCTTTTTACCAGGACCTAGAGACCTACTTGGTCAGGGCAAAACCTTGCTCTCTGACTGAGTCTCCTCCCACAGGGGCTCTCTCAGCCACTACAGTGGCCTTTTTCTTGCCCTACCACCCAAGCTTGTTACTGATGTTGGACCTTTGCATTTGCTGTCCCTTCTACCTGGAAAGTTCTTTCCTTCTCTCTCATCACTTAGACCTGAAGTTTCATATCTCAGAGGCTTTCTCTGACCACCTCAGATAAAATAGCCACTCCCTCCATATCTAATTACTCACTCTCCTGTTGCCCATTTAATTTTTTTATAGTAGAGATTAATGCCTGAAATTATGCAATTTATTAATTTGGTTACATATTTGTTGTCTTCCCCCTTGAAGACAAGCTTCATGAGAGCAGATACCTGGTATGGCAGATAGAATAACACCCAACCCCCACAGATGCCAACATCCTTATCCTCAGAAACTGTAAACATGTTTTCTTACATGGAAAAAGGGACTTTGAGGATGTGATTAAGTTAAGGACCTTGAGATGGGAAGATGTTTCTGGATATCCAAGTGAACCCAGTATGATTACAAGGGCCTTTATGAGAGGGAGGTAAGAAGGTCCAAGTCACTAAAAGGACATATAAAGAGAGAACTGAAGGTTGGAGTGATTTGATTTGAAGATGGAGAAAGGGGCAATGAGCTAAAGAATGCAAGTGGCCTCTCGAAGCTGAGAAAGGCAAGGAAATCATATTTTTCCTAGCATCTCCAGAAAGAACCCGCCTTGGAGGCACCTTGAATTTAGTCTAGTAAAACTAATTTCAGCCTTCTGACTTCCATAACTGTAGGATAATAAATTTGTATTGCTGAAAGCCACTAAATTTGTAGTAATTTGTTAGGGCAGCAACAGGGTACTGATTCATAGGTTGCTTTGTCCCCTGTTAAATCCATCCTGTCCACACCTGCCTGACCCATAGTGAAGAGTCAATAAAAATTTGTAAAACAAACAATGGTAAACCACATGCCGAAATTACCTTATGAGAAGACGTAAATGCTGAAGTGATTTAGACTGTATATTAGCAAGACTATATAGTTAGAAACCCCATTTGTTTTAAAAAACAATAAGATTTCCCCCACTCTCTTTTGCTTATTTCTCTAGTGGGCAACAAAACATAGTAATATATATGTTGATTATATCATTCAGAAGATGTCTAAAATATGACCCTTGCTAACTTCATGGTTTACTGAAAGCTGCCTACGAAACACACCTGTATGACTCTTTCCTTGGAACTGACCTTCTGAGGTAGCATGTGCAGGATGAATATATGTGACGATATGGCCACAAACTTTTATTGCACAGATGAACATATGAGTTTAAAAGTAATATTTTGTGTAGGAAATACGGCTCTAGTTTTTAGAAATTATAACCAACTCTGGTATGCATAGATTTGTTTCTTTGTAAAACACAGAGTATTCATTTATGGTTTATATTTCTGATTAGTTTATCGACATGATATTCCCATAGGCTTAGTTATAACTACAGGGTAGGAATGAGAAAAAAGGTAATCAGAAGAAAATGCATAAACTGAAAGTCAAGTTTTTCTTAATATCCAGTACAGCTAACTCATAATGGCATTTATCCAGGTAAATAAGCTGAAGATTAGTTGCCCTCAAAATGTTGAGCCTTTTACCAATAATCTCTGAATTAGAGAGAAACATCAGCTACAAATTCAGTGTGTTTCTTCCTGCACTATATATTTAACTAATGAAAGGCAAACTTCAAAAGAATCCGAAATTACACTTGAATGAAGAGCCAAATGTCATGCACGTTTCGAAGACTTCTTTTCTAGAGTTGTAGCTCCTGGGAGAATTATTCTTTCTGTAATTTGTCATCCTTCAGCATCCCAAGAGTACTTGTAAATCTTCAAAATAGAGGCACTCTAGTATATTAATATCAGGAGGTTATTGGTATGATTACTGATCTGCTTCCTATATAAAATCTGGATGAAATATAAACTACTTAGCATGGGAATTTAGTTCAACAAGTGATTTTACTGACCTAGTGTAGCATGTGTCATCTTGAGACGCAAGGAAACTTAAATCAGGCTAAGGGGTGCTGTTTGCCCATGAGTGCTAGCTGATCTCTTAAAAATATTTGAAGTAGTCCAGGACTCTGAAGCCTATAAAAGACTTAGAATGACCCAACTGTACACACACACACACACACACACACACGTGCATATTATATGTGTGCATGTATGAGTTTATACATAGTTGGCACAAATATGCCAGACTTAAATATGCATGAATATAAAATAAACAATATTCAGGGAGGTTGTGGTATTGCTTTCAAATTTCTTCATGAAGGACTGTCAATCTCTGACTCAAGTGTGGCTTAAAACATCAATTGTGGTGACAGAAGCTAACAACAATTAAATATTTACAGTGTGTCAACGTTCAAAGCATGTCATGTGTATTACCTAATTTTGTCCTCACAATAACTATACGAGGGGAGTATTATTAGAATCCTGACTTTGAGATATGGAAGCAGAGGCACAGAGAAGTTGAGTTGATAAAAGCTGTACGGTTGAGCAGGCAGCTGGGCCAAGTTCCGCACTCAGGCACTTTGACCTTGAAGCCAGTTTTCATCACTGTTTCATTCCGGTTATGTCCAGGAGTGGACCTCAACTGAGACCACCTAGACCGTTGTCCTGCAGGAGGGTTTCCTCTCAATTTCCTGATTCTTTAACAATCCTCTCATTTCTTCTCTGTTCATGCTAATTGCAGAGAATTCTCTAGCTCTCTTTCTGGAGTTGTTTAATAATCAACCGCGTCTTCATTACCATGTGAATCTATTTGTAAAATTCTGGAACTTAGGAAATGTATCCTCACCCCTGTTATATTTCATGTTCTTCAAAGTAGCTATTGTGTATGACCACAACCTTGCTTATTTCTCTGTCTGTCTGAACAGTGACAGAAGTTAGCTTGTCACATATACTTTCTGAAGAAAGGGAATCACTCCCAAGTGAACTGCTAACCTGAATCTCTCCTTAACCCTCACCACTGTTTACACACCAATAACATATGGCTGTCTGTGTGCCAGATCAAATATTGCTTCTGACCAGTGCCACATAGGTTAATTTTAAGGGTGTTGTTAAGCTACCAGCACTGAACAGGCTGCTCTGCTGGAAACATAAGTAATACACTACCGGGACCAAGTCTGGATAACTCAGTCAGGTTGGGGTATTGCAGTAGCCATTGTGGTTTCCCACCCACTAGGCATTCTCTTCCATCTTCATATTAGTAGACTGAGCCTTACGTGACAGAGATGGTAAAAGCCAGGTATCGATTTCCCCAACTTCATTTGCTCCTGGAAATTATCATGTGACCTACTTCTGATCAAATACACATAAGGAAATTCTGCTCCAGAGTTTATGGGAAAAATTAGCCTGCATGATTTAAGAGAGAGAGAGATGGGCAAGATGATCTCATTCTCCTTTTCCCACTCTCCTTCCTTCTGTCTTGCTCTTAAATGTTGCACTGTGAAAACTTTGTATTTGAATTGCTGCAGCCATTTTGTGACCATGAGGCAAGATAATGGTAATGAATTGAGGAATGCAGAGTAAAAATAAAGAGCCTAGGTATTTCAGGAGGTTTATAAGCCTCTGAAACAAACCTAGAACAACCTAATTGTACCCTTTTTGTTATTTGCAAACAATATAAAATGTTTCACCAATTTTAGTTTCAAATTTTGTTTCTTGAAACTAAAAGCAATTTGACTGATGGGGGGAGACAGACTGCAAATACTGGAAGTGATTTGAAAAGAATACAAAATAGTGTGCATTCAAGCAGCAAAACAGTTCTGGCAATAAATGCTATAGGTGAGAAAAAGGAAATGATACATGAGTCTGATGCACACTTCATGGAGGTTATGGAATTTCACTTGGACCCTAACTTCTTTCTGAGATTCCAGTTAGGAATGCTTGTCATTTTAGAACATTATTTAGGGGATGAGATTGTGTTCTTTTTCTTTTTTGCATTAGTGTGTGCATTTATTAAATATTGATGGGGAAAAATGTAAGTATTAGAAGAAAGTTTTTCTTGGGGCACCTGGGTGGCTCAGTTGGTTAAGCGACTGCCTTCGGCTCAGGTCATGATCCTGGAGTCCCGGGATCGAGTCCCGCATCGGGCTCCCTGCTCAGCGGGGAGTCTGCTTCTCCCTCTGACTCTCCCCCCTCTCATGCTCTCTCATTCTCACTCTCAAATAAATAAATAAAATCTTTAAAAAAAAAAAAAAGAAGAAGAAAGTTTTTCTTTATAAATGACCTGTGTGGTACTGATGCTTATGAACCTTGAAAAAATCTCAAATAGACAACTGGATCAGTATTTAAATGATATGAGGGTCTCTATACTCTCTTAAAATCTGCATATATTAATTTCCTAAAGGCATTTATAGATAACATTTTGAATGGAAGTAATTTTGTCTGAAATGCCTCATTATCATATTATAGTTACAATCAGCCTTATGGTGCAAAGGAGCAAGGCAACATCTCTTCACCACTTCCTTATAGTGTAAAAACAGTCATTGAGTCTTCTCAGCTGGAAATTTTAGAACAATATCTGTTTTTTGCCTTAAATTCTCTAAATTATTTGTTAAGATATTAAACTTTTCCATTTTCATCCATAGCTAGTGTTTTTCACATACTGGAACTCTTACGCTGATGACACCACCGAGGGCAATCATTTGTCTCATTTCAGTTTCTACTTAGTTTTGCCACTAATCTGTATCAAGCTCTTGAAAGAAAAACTAGGCTATACATATAACTCCACAACTATACATATGTATACTGATACAGATACAGTATATGACTATATATAGTTATATCTATGTGTGTGTGTGTGTGTGTGTGTGTGAGAGAGAGAGAGAGAGATCAGGATACATATAAATACGGGATCTGGAGAAACATAGATACAGACATATGTGTATATGAAGGTATGTGTATGTGTGCATATGTGTGTATGTACACATATGTGCATGTGTGTGTCTTTAGGCTTAAAGGAGAAAATATTGTTATTTATCGATTTTGTATACCAACGGTTTTCATAGGTATGCATATTCTTACATTAGTGGACTCATGTATGTGGACAAAGGCATCATTTGGACAAATAAACTTTTTCACTTGCTTTTTTTCACTTGCACCAACAGTTGTTTTTATAAAAGCACCATTGCTATGTAGTCTTTTTAATAAAAATTCTCAAAGACATGGATAGATATTTTGTTTTGAATATAATGTTAATTTCAACAGCATGAGGGGCAAGTCTTCCCTGTTTTGCTCAGAAGTCTTAAGGCCTCGGGTGGTGCGCTGTACTGGGATATAATGAATTTTGAAAGAAGTCATGTTTTAATTAGTCACCTTTTGTCATCTTCTTTCAGTTTTAGGTTTGCACAGATGGCCATGCTGTGTTCGGGGAACTGACAGAAAAGCACCATTTTGCATTACTAAAATGCACAGTCTATACCCAAAATGCTTTTCTTCACAATTGCATTTTGCTTTTATGCATCATTAAATAGTGTAATAATTTAATGATTTCTCAATAAAGTGACAACTTCACCTCAGGTTTGATATACAGCTCTGTGCAATCCATTAACATAAATTGACTTTCAGTAAACCTAAGCAGTAGAGACCCCTTGGGAGTTACGGAGGCAGAATTTTTTTTTTTTTTTTTCTGTCGCAACCTTATCTGATGATGTGGCACAATCAGCTTGGATCATATGTAGGTATTACGTGCTCCATTTGCATTTACTGGTGTGTTCTTTAGAAAACATACCCTCTGTGGTTAAGGAGTTTTCTGCTCTGATATTGCTATTGAATTCTGTTTCACTGGTTGAGTTTTCTGGCTCACTTCTGGGATATTGCTATTGACTGTGTGCAAAATTATCTCCTTGGGCCAGAAAATTCATCTGAACATAGCAACGCTTGACTTCATCCACAGAGAGAGCCTGTAATGTCTGATGAAAAGAGAAGTGAATTAAAACAAAATGTGTTTATTATATACTACATACACATAGTGTGGGTTTGGGGGCATAACAGAGGGCACACAGGTGTGGGACATATAATGAATGCAGGTCGAGTAAGTCAACATTCAGGACACAAACAGGAATTGCCAACACTCAGAAAGTTATTATAGTGAAGATTTGGGTACAATGATTAAACCTAAATTTGCCCAAATTGGTATGTTACTAATTTGTTTGGTCTGAATATGCAACCTCATAAACGATGGTGTAGAAATCCTACCTACTCTCTGTTTACACAGTCTTTCAAGGTTTTTATGCAGCATATCATTAATGCCAAACAATGTATATTATGTACGTATGCAGTATAAATATGATAATAAAGACCCCTGTGTATCCTTTCCGTAGCTTGAAAAGTAGAAAATTACAAGATCTTTGAAGTCTCTTGTGTCACCCTTTTTGATTACAAACTCCTTCTCTTCTTGCTATCCTCCCAAGTAGCTACTATTCTGAATCTTGAATGATCCGTTTCTTTTCTTTTGTTTACAGCTTTATAACATATGCACGTATCTCTAACCAAAATTGCCTGCTGGTTTTTGATCTTTATATAAGTTCCACATGTATCTTTTGTCACTTGCTTTGTTCACTCAGTGCTGTTTTTGAGATTTATCCATGTTGATGCATGTCACCTTAGTTCTTTCCCTTTCCTTTCCTCCAATCTATAGGTACACCACACTTCACTAAGCCATCTAGTGAAGCTTCTTCCCAGAGTTTGCTCTCTTAATAATGCCACTGTCGACTTTCTTGTTCAGGTCATTGTTGTACCTTTGCACAAGTTTCTACAGATTATATACCTAGTAATAGAATCACTAGGTTATAGGATACATGCATTTTTAATTTTTTCTCAGTAAAATGACAAATTGTTTTTGCAAAATGGTTGGACAAATATACACGCCCACCAGCCAAGTATGAAGGTCCCTCTTGATTCACCACATTTATGTTTAGCCAATTTCTTAATTTTTCACAATCTGGTGAGTGTGCAGTGACATTGCCTTGTTATTTTAATTTATGTTTTCCTGATTATCAATAAAGTTAAACATCTTTTCACAAGCATGGTGGTAATTTGGGTTTTTTTTTTTCTTCTTCTTCTATGAGGTGCTCATTCAAATCTTCTACCAAATTTTCCATTGGGTCATCATCATTCTTATTTCTGATTATTATTATTTATTTTAATTTTTTTACCCATTCCCCCAGTGACATCCCCTCTGGCAACCACCCCTCTGTTCTCTGTATTTAAGATCTTATTTCTAATTTTAAAGTGGGTGGATTGTATATTTTATTTTTAAATATTATGTTTGATATATACATCATATATATATAAATACATATGTATATAGATAGATTAGTGATGTTGAGCATACATATATACATATATATATAAATTCTAAGTGAACTTTATTGGTAAAAAAATGCTCTCTTCAACTTTTAGTAGTTTAGAAGGGTTTTTTGTTTGTTTCTATCACCAAAGTTTTTTTTAAATTTTAAAGTGCCTAATAATTTTCCAGTGTTATAATCATATGTAATTTTTACTTGAACTGACCTTGCACTATTAAGACAAAACCAACGTGTTTGTGATAGTTTACATATTTTAAAGTACCTTACTGAATTTGGCTTCTTCATCCCTTGTTGAAGATTTTTTCAACAAAGCTTATAAGTGAACGTGTCATGTAGCATAACTGCTTTCTACTATCCTTGTTTCATAAAATCCCTTAGAAAGTTTTTCCTGTAAAATTTTATGTAAGAATAGAATTATGTAAGATTGGAATTCTCTATTCATTGAAATTTGGTAAAACATCTTTGAGAAACCATCTGTACCTCTTGAAATATTTTAAAATATTAATTCAATTTACTTTATTATTGTGAGTTTATTGAGGTTTTAAAATTTTTCCTGAGTTGTTCCTAATACTGCTCATTTGCACTGTGCTTGAAA
Organism: Mirounga angustirostris; assembly: GCF_029215605.1. Taxonomy (NCBI): domain Eukaryota; kingdom Metazoa; phylum Chordata; class Mammalia; order Carnivora; family Phocidae; genus Mirounga; species Mirounga angustirostris. The sequence continues at coordinate 135,196,385 of NW_026991709.1, read as the reverse complement.
AGCATGTATATTCTACAATTTGGAAATAAAGTGTTATAAATATATCCATTAGATAAAGCATATTAAATGCATTATGTTTATATCCTATTTTCCTATTTTTATATGCTTAATCTAAATCTAAGTTAAATTTCTATAACATAGCCAAATATTATAGTAATTTCTTCTTGCAGTTGTTTCAAAGTTTGCTTCCTAATTTTGAAGTAATGTTATTTTATATTATATAATTTGTTCCTTGCTGGGGAATTAAGTCTATTATAATTATGTAGAACATTTTACTCTATCAATTTTTTTCTTAAAGCATAATTTTTCTTATGTTAATATAACAACCCCAAATATTTTCTCAGATGTTTTTGTTTTTATTTATTATTGAAGTACAATTGACATACAATGTTATATTAGTTTTAGGTGTATGACATAGATTTGACCATTTTATACATTACTCAGTGCTCAACATCATAAATGTAGTCATTGACATCTGTCACCATACGTTCTTAAAATAATACTGACTATATTCCCCATGTACTTTTCATCACCATGACTTATTTACTCTATAACTGGAAGTTTGTACCTCTTAATCCTCTTCACCTATTTCACCCATCTCCTTACCCATCTTCCTTCTGGCAACCACTAGTTTGTTCTCTGTATATAAAAGTCTGTTTTTTATTTTGTTCATTTATTTTGCTTTTTAGATTTCACATATAAGTGAAATCATATGGTATTTGTCTTTCTCTGTCTGATTTATTTCCCTTAGCATTGTACACTCTAGGTCCATCCCTATTGTCACAAATGGCAAGATTTTATTCCTTCTTATGACTAATATTTTATATGTATATATTTACATACACACACCACTTCTTTATTCATCTATGGATGGACACTTGGGTTGCTTCCATATCTTGGCTCTTGTAAATAACTCTGCAATAAACAGAGGGGTGTGTATATCTTTTTGAATTAGTATTTTCATTTACTTTGGGTAAATACCCAGTAGTGGAATTACTGAATCATATGGTATTTCTATTTTCAATTTTTTTTTTAGGAACCTCCATACTGTTTTCCACAGGATTGCACCAATTTACATTCTCACCAACAGTACATGAGTGTTCTTTTATCTCCACATTCTTGCCAACATTTGTAATTTCTTGTCTTTTTGATACTAGCCATTCTGACTGGTGCAAGGTGATATCTCATTATGGTTTTGATTTGCATCACCCTAATGATTAGTGATGTTGAGCATCTTTTCATGTGTCTGTTGGTGATGTGTATGTCTTTCTTGGAAAAATGTCTGTTCAGGTCCTCTATTTTTTTTTTTTTTAAGATTTTATTTATTTATTTGAGAGAGAGAGACAGAGCGAGAGATGGAACACAAACAGGGGGAGTGGGAGAGGGAGAAGCAGACCTCCTGCTGAGCAGGGAGCCCGATGCAGGGCTCAATCCCAGGACCCTGAGATCATGACCTGAGCTGAAGGCAGACGCCCAACTACTGAGCCACCCAGGCACCCCTACCTATTTTTTAATCAGACTGTTTCCTTGTTTGTTTCTGGGTTTGAGTTGTGTAAGTTCTTTATATATTTTGGATACTAATCCCTTATCAGATGTATCATTTACAAATATCTTCTTCACCCATTTAGTAGGTTACCTTTTCATTTTTGTTGATGGTTTCCTTTGCTTTGTAAAAACATTTTATTTTAGTATAGTCTCTTGCCCAAGAAGACATATCCATAAATATGTTGCTAAGGCTGAAGTCCAAAAGATTACTGCTTATTTTTTTTTTTTCTTTTAGAAGTTTTCTGGTTTTAGGTCTCATATTTAAGTCTTTAATCCCTTTTGCATTTATTTTTGTGTATGGTATAAGAAAGTTTTCCAGTTTCATTCTTTTGCAGGTAGCTTGTCCAGTTTTCCAAACACCATTTATTAAAAAGACTGTCTTTTCCCCATTGCCTTCTTTGCCATAGATTAAGAGAATATACGTGTGAGTTTACTTCTGGGTTCTCTGTTCCATTCCATTGATCGATGTGCCTATTTTTGTGCCAACACCATACTGTTTTGACAACTATAGCTTTGTAGTATATGCTGAAATTTAGGATCATGATACCTCTAGCTTTGTTCTTTCTCAAGATTGCTTTGGTTATTTGGGATCTTTTTTGGTTCCTTACAAATTTTAGGATTATTTGTTCTAGTTCTATGAAAAATGCTTTTTGTATTTTGATAGGGATTGCATTAAATCTGTAGATTGCTTTGGGTAATATGGGTATTTTCACAATATTAATTCTTTCAATCAAGATCATGGTATATCTTCTCATTTATTTGTGTGGTCTTCAATTTCTTTTATTAATGTCATTTTTTTTTTTTTTTTTAGAACATTTGTCTTTTATCTCCCCGGTTAAATTTATTTCTAGGCATTTTATTCTTTTTTGTGCAATTGTAAATGGGATTGTTTTCTTAATACCTCTTTCTGTTACTTCATTATTAGTGTACAGAAACACAACAGATTTCTGTATATTAATTTTGTATCCTGCAACTTTACTGAATTCATCAGTTTTAATTGTTTTGTGATAGAGTTTTTAGAATTTTCTTTATATAGTATTGTGTTATCTGCAAATAGTGATAGTTTTACTACTTTCTTATCAATTGGATGCCTTTTATTTCCTTTTTGTCTTATTAATGCAGCTAGGACTTTGTTAATTAAAAGTGATGGCAATGGACCTCCTCTTCTTAGAGGAAAATCATTCAGCTTTTCACTATTGAGTATGAGAGCTGTGGATTTATCATATATAGAGTTTATTGAGATATGTTCCCTGTAACCCCACTTTGTTGAGAGTTTTTATGATGAATGAATGTTGTATATTGTCAAATGCTTTTTCTGTATCTATTGACATGATCATATGGTTTTTAGCCTTCCCCTTGATGTATCACATTGATTAATTTACAAATGTTAGGCCATCTTTGCATTCCTGGAATAAATCCCTCTTAAATGTGGTGAATAATCCTTTTAATATTGTATTGTTGAATTTACTTTGCTAATATTTTCTTGAGGATTTTTCCATCTGTGTTAATCAGGGATATTGGCCTGTGGTTTCCTTTTTTTTTTTTTTTTTTTTTTTGTAGTGGCCTCATAGGATGAATTTGGAAGTTTCCATTCCCTTTTTACTTTTTGAAATAGCTTGAAAATAATAGGTATTAATTATTTTTTAAATGTTTGGTAGAATTCACTTCTAAAGTCATTTGGTCCTGGGCTTTTGCTTATTGGGAATTTTTTTTATTACAGATTCAATTTCCTTACTAGTAATCAGTTTATTCAAAATTTGTTTCTTCCTGATTCAGTTTTGAAGATTATATGTTCCTAGGAATTTATCATTTCTTCTAGGTTGTCCAATTTTTTGGCATATAATTTTCCATAGTATCCTCTTATATTTCTTTGTATTTCTGTAGCATTGGTTCTTTCTTTTCCTTCATTTCTGATTGTATTTTTTGAATCTTTCTCCTTTTTTCTGAGGAGTCTGGTTAGAGCTTTATAAATTTTGTCTATCTTTTCAAAGAAACAGCTCTTGGTTTCACTGATCCTTTCTGTTGCTTTTTAATGTCCATTTCATTTATTTTTGCTCTAATATTTATCATTTCCTTCCTTCTACTATTTTGGGCTTTGTTTGTTATTCTTTTTCTCATTACTTTAGGTGAAAATTTAAATTGTTCATTTGAGATTTCCTAAGGTAGGCCTGCGTTGCTGTAAACTTTCCTCTTAAAACTGCTTTTGCTGAGTCCCAAATATTTTGAACCATTGTGTTTTCCTTTTCCTTTGTCTTTATGTATTCTTTCATTTCATCTTTGATTTCTTTGTTGACCCATTGGTTGTTTAGTAATATATTGCCTACTTGTGTGTTTTTTTCTTTGTAACTGATATTTAGTTTCATACCATTGTAGTTTTAAAAGATGCTTGATATGATTTCATTCTTCTTCAGTTTATTTAGACTTGCTTTGTGGCCTAACATGTGATCTCTCCTGGAGAATATTCCATGTACACTTATGCTTTGAGGTGGAATATTATATATGTATATCTGCTAAATCCATCTGGTTTAATGTGTCATTCAAAGCTATTGTTTCCTTGTTAATTTTATGTCTGAATGATGCATACATTGATGTATGTGCTGTATTCAAAACCCCTACTTTATTGTATTACTGTTAACTTCTCCCTTTATGTCTGTTATTTTTTGTTTTAAATATTTAGGTGCTCTTATGGTGGGTGCATAGATATTTATAGTTATATCCTCATGTTGGATTGATCTCTTTACTGTTTCCATTTGCACGATATGTTTTTTCATCCCTTCACTTTCAGTCTCTATGTTTAACTCTGAAGTGAGTGTCTTATAGTCACCATATAGATGGGTGGTTTTTGTTTTGTTTTGTTTTGTTTTGTTTTTTAAGAGAGCTAGTGAGAGAGAGCACTGGTGGGGAGAGGGAGAAGCAGGCTCCTCACTGAGCAGGGAACCCAACACAGGGCTCCATCCCAGGACCACGGGATCATAACCTGAGCCAAAGACCGATGCTTAACCGACTGAGCCACCCAGGGACCCTGGGTCTTGTTGTTGTTGTTGTTTTTAATCCATTTTGTCACCTTAAGTCTTTTGATTGAAGCATTTAGTCCATTTACATTTAAAGCAATAATCAATAGGTATGTACTTACTGACATTTTGTTAATTGTTTTCTGGTTGTTTTTGTAGTTCTTCTCTGTTCCTTTTCTTTTTCTGTTACTATCTTCCCTTGTGGCTTCATGGTTTTGTTTAGGATTTTACTTGGATTCCTTTATCTTTATTTTTTTGTTTATATATTATAAGTTTTTTATTTTTGATTACCTTTAGGTTCATATATAACATCATATGTGTATAGTAGTCTATACTGATAGTTGCTTGAGTTGAAACACATTCTAAAAGCACTAAATTTTTACAACCCCCTCCACATTTTATGTACATGATACCCTATTTTACATCTTTTTATTTTGTGTACCTTTTGACTAAGTTTTGTAGGTATAATTTTACTAGTTTTGTGTTTTAACCTCCATACTGGCTTTATATATGATTAATCTACTACCTTTACTATATGTTTACTTTTAACCCTAAATTTTTATCCTTTTATAATTTTCTTACTACTAGTTCTGGCCTTTACTTTCCACTTAAAGAATTCCTTCTAACATTTCTTGTAACTGATTTAGTGGCAAACTCTGCTAACTTTTCTTTGTCTGGGAAACTCTTTATCTCTCCTTTAATTCTGAATGATAATCTTGCCAGGTATAGTATTGGTTGTAGGCTTTTTTGTTTGTTTGTTTTCCCTTTTAGCACTTTGAATATATCATGCCACTCTCTTCTGGTCTATAAAGTTTCTGCTGAAAAAATCAGTAAATGGGATTCCCCTTGTATGTAACTATTTTCTCTTGTTGCTTTTAAGATCCTCTTTTTATCATTAATTCTTACCATTTTAATTATTATGTGTCTTGATGTGGACCTCCTTGTATTCATCTTGTTTGGGGCTCTCTGTGATTCTTGGTCCTGGATATGGTTTCTTTCCCCAGATTAGGAAACTTTTTAGCTACTATTTCTTCAAATAAGTTTTCTGCCTTTTCTCTCTCTTTCATTTCCTTCTGGGGTTCCTGTATTGTGAATGTCATTATACTTGATGATGTTACAGAGGTCCCTTAACCTATTCTTATTTTTATTATTCTTTTTGCTTTTTGATATTCATCTTGGCTGCTTTCCATTACCCTGTTTTCTTGATCACTGATTCCATTCTTCTGTATCTTTTAATCTGCTGCTGATTCCCTCTAGTGTATTTTTCACTTCAGTTATTGGATTCTTCAGGCTCCCTGCTCAGTGGGGAGTCTGCTTCTCCCTCTCCTTCTTGCCCTCCTCCCCCTGCTCATGCTCTCTCTCTTGTTTGCTCTCTCTCTCAAATAAGTAAATAAAATCTTTTTAAAAAGTAAAGAGCATATAACCTTTTAGTTTTCCAATTTTGTCTGACAATCTTTGTTCTCTAATTCTAGTGTTTAGCCTAATTTACATTGATTGTGATTATTAATATATTTGAATTCATTTCTAACATCTTATTGTATGTTTTTTATTTATTCTGCTTTTTTATATTTCCTTTTTTCCTCCTCTTTTTTTTTTTTTTCTTGTTCCTGTTCTCTATTTTATTTATATTTTTAGTGGCTACTCAAAAACATTTAATAGGGTGCCTGGGTGGCTCAGTCGTTAAGCGTCTGCCTTCGGCTCAGGTCATGGTCCCAGGGTCCTGGGATCGAGTCCCACATCGGGCTCCCTGCTCAGCGGGAAGCCTGCTTCTCCCTCTCCCACTCCCCCTGCTTGTGTTCCTGCTCTCGCTATCTATCTCTGTCAAATAAATAAATATAATCTTAAAAAAAAAACAAAAACAAACATTTAATAACATAGTTATTACAACGAACTATGAATTTGAATTAATATCTTTTCCATCCCAGAAAAAATATAAGCCCTTTAGAACTAGTTAATGTCAATCATCTCTCAATAGCTTATATGCAATTCTCTATCATAACGTTAGTTCTGTTGTTATTTTTAATATGAAAAATTAAATAGATAATGTGGTAATGTTGATTCAGATTCATCCCGATGTTCTCAATTTTTTTGTTCATTACTCATCTTTAATCTCCCTCTTTGCTTCTGGCATTTTCTTCAACCCGAAATTACTTTCCTATTAATATACAAAAAATTTTAGTATATACAGAAGAGAATTTTATCTCCCAGCTCCCACAATTATCAACATATGGCCTGATAGAGGTCATTTATCTTATTTAGTATTACCCTTCTTCTATTTTCTCAATCCTCATTCCCTAGTGTATTATTTCAAGCAAATCCTAGTTAAATTTTAATCTAGAAAAATTGTGAAATATATCTCTAAGAGATGACTCTTCTGAAAAAAATTAATCCATTATCATGATCACAACTAAATATGAAAAATAATTCCTTAGTACCATCTCATATCTAGTTAATATTCAGATTTCACTCAATTGTCCCATTAATATGTTTTTACAATTGATCATTTAAATCAAATTTCAAACAAGGTCAAAATATAGCATTTGGTTGATAGGTCTCTTAAGTAGCTTTTAAAGGATTTTTAATCTATTAAGACTTTCCCCTCTCTATTTTTATTAAAAGAACCAGATTATTTTTCCATAAACATGTTTATATTCTAAATTTGATTGATTATATCCCTTTGGTGGCATTTAACTTGTTTCTCTGTTCCCTGTGTTTCCTATAAACTAGTTGTTATACCTACAGACTTGATGAAGTTCAGGACTGATTTTTTTTTTTCTTTAAGAATATCTTACAGGTGGTTCTGTGTACTTTTTATTGCATTCTCTTAGAAGGTACAAAATACTTTATTGTCTTTTTTTTCTGAGGTACTAAAATTCAGCTGTGGATCAAGTTTTGTTTATCCTCATCCATTCATTATACAGTTCACCATCAATTTGCCTTTTACTAAATAATTTAGCAACAATTGATGACCATTGCTTAGGTACATAATTTTATTAGAGTTTGCAAAATGGTGATATTATAATTCTATCTTCTACATTAATAAACTGGAATTACTTTATAAGGAAGTACCATTCTTCATTAATTAAAGGCAGAATAAATACTTTCCTTGTTTTATGAGTTTTCAGAATAATTAATTGGTGCCATATATTAGCAGCCTCCAATTATGTTTGAGTTCTATTTTATTTTGTGTGGTTTTTATTGAGTTTTCATATTTTAATGTTTTATTCTTGTGAAAACTGTCCCTGCTTGAGAAGTAGAAGACCCTTCTACTGATTCTTGGACCTTTTGAAATTATCATGATAGTCTTTGATAAGGTTTCCTGCTTTCTAATATGAAAATATATTCTGGTCTCATCTTGAATATTTCTTCTTCCAGTCCTGAGAATCAGCAATTTTCCCAAGAAGTCCTGGTTCTTCTAAGTAGGAAGTTATTTAAAGACCACAATCGCAGCAATTAGAGTTTTCATTGCTACTGCATTTGTCATTGCTTCCAGGATTTTTCAGCATATGAGCTAAGAAATAGGATTTATGCTAAATAGAATAAAATACAGTTGCTGGTATTTTCAATTCAAATTTAAGATTTCAGGTTATTTTTATTAACTTGTTTGCTTTTTGCAATTGTATCCCTTTTCTATATCCTTTCTCCTACATGGGAAATGTGGTCACTAAAGACCTTGACATATTACTTATTTCATACTAATATATATATAATAATATGATTACCATTTATTTTTGTAATTTATTTTATTCTTTGGATATATTCAGTAGGAATGTATATTCAAAGTTCTTTGTTTAAATTCACTCAAAATAATTCTTACCTATGTAGTTAAGTCCCCAACTTGATATATAGCTAGTGTCATTTGATTCATTTTAATAGTTATGTAAAATATTTATATGAATCCAAAACTGAATTGTTAAATAACGTATATTCAGAAACTAGCTATAATCCCTATTCTCTCTACCTTGTTATATTCCTTCCACATAGGTAACCGATTTCTTTAGTTTTGGTTTGCATCTTCATTTTTTAATATAGATATATACATGTGTGTTTGCATGTGCATCTATGTATACATATAAACCTTTTTTTTTTCTTTTAGTAATGTGTCTGGTAAATGCTTTTTCCACATCAATTGATAAAATCATGTGATTTCTGTCTATAGATTCATTATTTAGATTGATTTTTAAATATTATATCTGCCTTACTTCCTGGAATAAACATTGCTACATTAGATTTGCTAATATTTTGATTACTTTTCTGTCGATGTTCACAGGAACTACAGGTCTGTAATTTCTTTTGTATTATTTTTGTCCAGTTTTGGCATCAGGGTAATGCTGGTCTCACAAATGCCCTGAAAAATGTTCCCTTCTCTTATATTTTCTGAAAGAGATTGTGCAAAATGGCTATGATTTTTTCCTGACATGTTTTGGAGATCCACTGAAATGATCTGTGCCTAGGTGTTTGTTTGTTTGAGAAGGTTTTTGGGTGGTTTTGTTTTGTTTTGTTTTACTATGAATTTAATTTCCTTTTTAGTTATAGCTCTATTCAGGTTATCTATTGGTTTTCTGCTTATTCCCTCTGTGTTTTCTGTTCTTCTCTCCTTCACTGCCTACTTGTTCATTTTTTAGTATTCAATTTTAATTTATCTTTAGTGTTTTTGAACATGTATCTCTGCATCATGATTTTAGTGGTTGCTCTAGGGTTTTCATATATTCCTAAGTTACCACAATTTACAATCTTGTTTCAATATTTTATGACTTCAAGGAGAATGTAAAAACCTTAACGCTTTTTAGGTCACTCTTCTTCGCTCACCTTTATAATATAATTATCTTAAATATCACCTGTATGTTCATTGAAAATCACATCAGACAGTGTTATAATTTTCGCTTTTAATTATAAAGCATGATTTTACAAACACAAGAGGATAAGAATGCCATATTATATTTACCCAAATATTTACAATCTCTGTTATTTTTTATTTATTTCTGAAATCGTTTTCAATTTCTATTTCTTTCTTTGCTGAGACTTGCATTTTTCTTTCCTCCCCACCCTACCTCCAAGAGTGTTTGTAATTGCTTGCTGGAGCATTTTATAATAGCTGCTTTAAAGTCTTCATAATAATTCCAACTTATGTGTCATCTTGGCATTTGGTATTTTGATTATCTTTTCTTATTCCAGTTGAGGCTTTCCTAATTCTAGATATGATGAGCAACTTTGCATTATAGCTTAGATATTTTATGTTATGAAACTCTGATTCCTATTTAATTATTTTGTTATAATATACAGTTAATCCCTTGAAGTTTAGAAAGCATGTCCTGGCTGTCTTTCATGGGTTGTGGTTCAAATGTCAATTTAGTTTTTGAAAGTCTTTGCAGTACTATTTATTCTTGTCTGTTGCACTTGTGGACTACCCTGAGGCCATCTGAAACCAGGGCAGTGTTCCACACCATTGTTCAGTTCTCAAGGCTTTTGTGATGTTGATTCTGGTTGGTTTCATGGGCTACTCCAGGGTGTGCCCTGGGACTACACACACCCATCTAAAGCATTGCTTTATCTAGCTCACTTTTTTCCTTAGTCCTTCCCTCAGTCACTGGTGAGAAGAGTTTGCCTTCTTGCTGTCATTACTTAGGGCAGGAGAGGGATAGTCAGCAATGTTCTACCCAACAATCTCAATGGCCACTGACAAAAAGAAGAGGAGGTATGGGGTTATATTAGTGCAGAGAGGAGATAGTCAACAGGGTTCTCCTCACACTCTGTGCAACTGCCATGTCCAGATATCCAGACAGGAGTGTGATGGATGTCATCTCTGCTTGCATTCACTTATCACAGAGTGGGGATGGTCAATGGGCAACTTACCACAATCTTTGAGAAGGCAGCACAAAATAGCAGGTGGGGAGTCTTGGCTTCTGGTGTTTACCAGGAGAAGGGCAGGTATATTCAGAAAGGATTTATGTCCCAGGTCCTTTTGTAAAGAGAATGTGTTTTTGTGGGGTGATTTTTTTAAAAAGTTTGCTTGTACTATTTAACTCAGTCCTATAAGCATCTTCGAATTAACCTTTTCTATGTATTTTAAGAATTCCAATTCTCATTTGTTTATGCTGTGTCACTTTTATTTTACATGCAAGCATAGTACTTAGATGAGCATTTTGTCTTTTTAAGTTTAAGAACTAAGCTCCTTAATAAACTCTCTATGAGTTCTTGGTTTTATCTTTATCAATTAAACTATCTGAGAAATAGTTACTCTCATAATTTTCATGTTTTCTGTCATTTTATTATGCTACACATATTTTTTAAAAGATTAGTACTCGTGATTACATATGGATATATGATGTTATATAGTTCATATGTATATTAATCCAGTCACATTAAAATAAATGTATAAAATATACATTTCTACCTTACCTTTGACCATTGGCACATTCAACTGTTCATAAATTATATAATTTTTGCATGTATCATATGACATTTTCTATAATATATATGGTAATATATATTCATAAATATATATTTTTCACATGTTCTTAATGTGTTAACTTTATTTTCCTTAATTATTTGCTTGTTTTTAATTTCTAAAATTCTTAGTGTTCTACAAATATTTTCTCTCACCCATAAAAATTATCTATAGCATGAATTGTTTATTTTGGAAAGAAACCTAGTAAGTTGTAGCAAAGCCTATTTCAGAAAATGCACATTAAAATTGATGACTTATGACATCTCTCATCTTTGTGGAATCCAACATCTGATAAAACTTTTACATCTAAAGCACATGGACAATCTTATGTTTTCTTATAATTCAAGGGAAGACAGGACTATGTGCTTGGCATGCAATAGCCATCACAACTGACTTTCTAGGCAATGAGAATATCAGGATGAGCTATGGAATAGACAATTTGGAAAGAGCAGATTTAAAAATCAATTTAAAGAGTTTATATATTATATGTAAGAAATTACTTTCTATTTCTTATCAGCACAATACAGCTCCTGTCTGTGGACACAATAAGAAGTTTCTGACAGCGTCTGGAGATATTTCCAGCCAAAGTGAACTGCTTTCTGGTTTTCTCAACTCAGTACCTTAGCAAAGTCAAAATGACCCTATTAATATCTTTAATCCCCAATGGGCAAATATTTCAAAACTTTCTTCCTAATCATTGTTTCCTACCCATAATTTCATCATGTCCTATATTAATAAGACATATGCCAATGCCCATAGGTATAATTATATCAATGACAAAAGATTCTGGAAATCAGGGGACATCTTTAGTATTTTTTACTATTTGAGGCAGTTGTCATGCAGAGGAGAGAATATTGTTATCACTGAGCTACCTCTTCCTTTTTAAGAATGATATTGCTAATATATTCAGAAGAGTTCTTCATTTTTTTTTCCCAAGAGCTTTGTTATATTTTCAGAAGTTTCTGAGTGGATTAATATCAACTTTAGGTGAAAGAAGCCTGGTATGGAAACAGTGATCTATGATGCCAGTCCTCAAGATGAATTTTTGGCTCACTATCTTTATGGCAAGCCACCATCTTCATGCCATTTGATCTGAAGATGAAAGGGCTAATTTATCTCCAGACGTCAACACCAGAGTCCAGGCAACAAGAGGAATTGTGAAGGCTAGCGATAAAAGGAACAAACTAACTAGGTCTTTCCTATTGTAAAGGGTTTAACTAAATGCCCCAACCTGAAACTTCTGCTTACATTTAGCTATTGTCACTGTGTCACATGGACAGCCCTGACTTCAAGGTAGGCTGAGAAATATTGACACCCCAACTTAATTGGGGTTCTATTTGTAAAGGGAACTCAAAGACTAGAGAGTGGAAAGTTATCTAAAATAATGTGACACTTTGTTCAATATGATATATTTGAATTTCTTTCATATTAGGACCTCAGGAGATCTGTAGCTATTTTTTCTTATTACAAAATTCGTGTCTGTGTGTGTGTATTTGTACACATAAGAAAAAGCAAGAAACACATATATACATTAACACATATATGCAATGACAACTACAAAGAAAAACATTACCATTATTCATTATGCAGAGAAACTTCTGATTGACAATGATGCTTCTGGCTTCCTATTTTTGATCATTTCATTGCAGTATCAGGGAAAAATGATAAAAATAGAGTCTATACTTATTCTGTTTTCAAATACATTTGGCCATACAGGAAGTTAGACCTAATACAAACTTAAGATTTGAATTATTGGCACAGGCAAACATCCAGGAAATAATTTTCTTGTGTAAGTTTAGTTTAGATCCTAAAGATAATGCAGATTTTGAATTTAGGAGAAGAAAGTGGATAACTGTGAGCTTATAATGTTTCTTATGACTTTACCTTAAGGAGCACATTTTGTCCCACACATTATCAAGGAAATGGATTGACTTTGGGGTTCCTGCACTGACATCTCATTTAGTCTGTATTCTTAATTTATTTTAACAAAAAACTATGGAAAATTTATCTGGGCTTTATTTTTAGAGGTTACATATAAGGATCAAATAAATTAGCTCAGTTTCAGAGCCTTTCAGAGACATTCTTCAAGCCTTCCTTAGAAGTGGGACCATTTCAAAAACCAGCGTATTTAGAGATGCCATTAAAAAACAGAAGTTGGTCTTCTGAAAAGCTCAAGAAAGAGTATAAACAGAGCCCTTATTTTGTTAAAAAAAATAAAAGAAAAGGAAACTCAAAGATCCTAACAAATATTTTTTCCATGATTCCATTCCACTAATACTAAACTTAATTATTTAAATATATACATAAGTATAATGTGTTTTTGGCATGGTAAGGATTAATACCTAATATTTACAAATGAGAATTAGAATATATTCTCTATTGTATTTCTAAACTCAATACTATTTTTAGACAATGAAAATGAAACTGTATCTACGAGAAACTCTAAAACCGGGCCATATTATTTGTGTAACCAGTGTTCCTGGTTTTCTCTTTACTTTTAATCTTGAGAGTCAAGTTAAATCATCATTAAGATGTCTAAAAATTGTTACAGGTTTTTTTTAAGATTTATTTACTTATTAGAGAGAGAGAGAGAGATAGTGCGTGCATGAGTGGGGTGAGGGGCAGAGGGAATCTTTGAGTAGACTCCCCACTAAGTGTAGAGCCCCATGGAGGGCTTGACTTGGGGCCTTATCTCACGACCCATGAGATCACAACCTGAACCAAAACCAAGAGTCAGACACTTAACCGATTAAGCCACCCAGGCTACCCTGTTGCAGTTTTGTTTTGTTTTAAAGATCTTATTTATTTTTTGACACAGAGAGAGGGAGACAGCAAGCACAAAAAGGGGGAGCGGCAGGCAGAGAGAGAAGCAGACTCCCCACTGAGCAAGGAGCCCAATGCGGGGCTTGATCACAGGACCCTGCAATCATGACCTGAGCCGAAGGCAGCTGCCCAACTGACTGAGCAACCCAAACGTCCCCCATTTGCAGTTTTTTACAAGATAAATGAGTAGGACAAATTAGAGTTACTGTCTACTGTTATTGTGTCATAAACCAATATATTCTAAATTTGCATCAGATACGGTGACCACTGAACACTTAAAAAGTGACAAGGCCAAATACAGGTGCACTTTAGGTATAAATCAGACTTCTAAGGCCTCATTCTAAAAAGAAACGTAAACTACCTCAATAGTTTTTGTATTATTTACATGTTGAAATAATAATGCTTTGGAAATATCAAGTTATGTAAAATATGCTATCAAAATTAATTTCAGCTCTTTTTTTTTTTTTTTTTACTTTTTAAAATGTAGCTTCTAGGAAATTGCAAATTACACCTGTAATTGGCATTATATTTTTATTGAACGGTGCTATTCTCAATCCTTCATTTCCTCCCTCTTTCTTTCTTCTAGTTTTCCATAGTACTGTGGACTGTGAAATGGGCTAGACTCACATCAGAAAAATAGGAGGGAGGTGGCATTGATTTCAGAAAAAGCACACATAGGTGATGCAATTTCTGTCTGGAGGCATATTGATGGCTTCCGAATTTGGCTCCCATTTTAAAATTACTGCTGATGTTTTCTGAACATACAAATTCTAAGGTTTCTCGCCTTGAGATTCTTATTTCAGGTCAAGGGGAAGGTTCCAGGGTTTGTATTTTTAACAAGAACCCTGAGTAACTTTTTTGACCAGGAAAATTGGGAAACCATGAGTAGAGGGAAATACAAACACAAAGTTTTATGAGTTGATTTGAAAGCTAAATGTCATTACTATGTAACATACATTTCTTTGCGCTGACAACAACATCTATAAAAAATTGGGCATTGTGTGGTTTGGAGGAAGAAATTATGGAATGACATTATGCTCTATTCTGCTATAAAAATAGCACTAGCTTTATGTATACTTTTATTATGACCTCACTTAAGCACAAAACAAACTCTCTCTAGTCCATGTAGTTTCCTTTGGTCCTGATTAACTGGAATAAAATAGTAGTATCATATTTAACAGAGGAAGTAGATTTTAAAAATAAAATAAATGGTACAGAGCACTTGGAAAATGGAATTCTTGGAGGAGATTGCTGGTGATCCTGATAGTATTTTAGAAAGTGAGTGAGCAAGGGTCTCGATGGTGTTAGAATCCATACCAACATGAGTGTTACTGTATACCTGTGTCATAACATTTTTATTACAGAGAATGCAAAAGGGTTTTAGATTAGTATAACAAACAATTACAAATGGAAGGAAGGTAGAGAACAGAAGGGAAGGAAGGAAGGGAAAGAGGGAGAGAGAGAAGGAGGAAGGGTAGAAGGAAGGAAGCAGGCCCCACTTGAGTAATAAGCAAATAAGCATGCTTTGCTGTTTGGCTATGTGCGTAACAGTTGTGCAGGGCAAATGAGAATAAGGGTATGTGCAACAGTGTTTATTTTATTTTATTTTATTTTATTTTAAAGATTTTATTTATTTGACAGAGAGAAACACAGTGAGAGAGGGAACACAAGCAGGGGGAGTGGGAGAGGGAGAAGCAGGCTTCCCGCTGAGCAGGGAGCCCAATGCGGGGCTCGATCCCAGGACCCTGAGACCATGACCTAAGCCGAAGGCAGACGCTTAACGACTGAGCCACCCAGGCGCCCCAGCAACAGTGTTTATTAAAATGCTATTTATTTATAGACATTATATTTTTATGAGTTCCAAACCATATTGAAAATAACTTCCAGATTCCCATCAACTGGTCAGTGGAGGTAAATAGAAAGGATATACAGCAGACGTTTCAGCCAAATGCTAATTATCCAGGGGGAAGTGTTTTATTTTCTATGAGATCCCATGCTCCAAGCAGTAGCCAATGCTTTCCCCGTGTCTGCAATTGTGGCCATTTCACTGGTCATTAGCATCTCTACTTGATAGATGGAAGAGGAGAAAGTTAGATACAGTCTTGTCAGGAGTACTATAGTCCTGGCAGCTCTGAGGTTAGTTGTGATGGGGGAGGAATCCTAATGTCAGAGGCGGGGTGATTAAAGATTGCTGAGCTCATTCATTTTATAAATGACAAAACTGGTCTCCAGAGGAGCTGCGGGTCAAGGTCATATGATCAGAGACAAATCTATGAATCTTAGAATAGTCTTTCGTTACTTCTCCACTTGACTTCTTGTCTATAAGACTCTAAGCTGCATCTTACCTGGAGTTGGAGTTTTAGCACCATCTTCTCTAATGACAAAAAATGTTTGTGTTTCCAAAATTCTGGGCTTATTTGTTATTTTACAATATGATTTCCGTGTGAGCACATACCAGCCAAAATACTTAAAGATGAATACTGCTATATATGGTTGTAAACGTAAGTTAAAATACCATGCCTAGGAGTAAGACAAACAAAACAAAACAAAACAAATAAAACACTAGTGACTAACTATAAAATGCAATGTTGGAAGTCCTGGATCGAGACTCTAGTCAGCATTACCCAGTAGAAATGTGTGTGATGATGAAATGTTCCTTATTTGTGCTTTCCAGTATGGTAGCTGGGAGCCATATGTGGCTATCAGCACTTGAAATATGATTCTTTTAACTGAGGAGTTTGTAATTTTTTTTATTTAAATTAATTTAAAAAAACACATGTGACTAGTGGCTATCATAGCAAATGGCATGGCTCTATTCTAGACTCTTCTAGAAAGTTTTATTGTGGTTTTAAACTTTAATTTCTCAAAGAAGAAATAATGATAATTATTTTTATTTTTATTTTTTTTAAAGATTTTATTTATTTGACAGAGAGAGACAGCGAGAGCAGGAACATAAGCAGGGGGAGTGGGAGAGCGAGAAGCAGGCTTCCCGCCGAGCAGGGAGCCCGATGTGGGACTCGATCCCAGGACCCCGGGATCATGACCTGAGCTGAAGGCAGACACTTAATGACTGAGCCACCCAGGCGCCCAGAAGAAATAATGATAATTATAAAATGTTTACCCTTAAGACTGATTTTCCACGCAACATTCTTTCTAATCATAAAACAATAGAGGAAAATGGAGTAATATAGTGGAAACAATATAATAGTGGTGAACCAAGATAGACCCACCTTCATCATTTATGATCTTGGACAAATTACTTAATTGCTCTGACACTCAGCTTCCTCATCTGTAAAATTAAGTAAATAATATAAATAAAAATTAAAAGCAGCTTAAATTAAGTAAATTATGAAGAATCTGAAGACAAGAGGGGTTAAATGAATTGCCTAGGGATGAACAGCTTTAAGTGGACAGAGGAATTCAAACTCTTGTCTTCTGATTGTCCCCATGCAGTTTTCACACACTGGGGGGCTACACTTTGTTCAAGGCTTGACAAATGGAAAAGAAATACCACTGCCTCTACTTTTGAATCATCTTTTATTCATAGTCATTCTGCATTCCCTGGAGAAATTGAAGCACTTCCTTGGTGATAGATTTACTTAATTTTTCATCTGATTGACTTCTTAAAAACTTTACTCTTCACTGGTAACTGCCATCACCACGTGTGTTCATTTTAATTATAGCTCACAAATAGAGACCTACTTAGCCTTTTCAATTCGAGACAGCGTTACATTTTATCATGGAAGAAAAGAAATTAAGAATTCATAGAGGACAAGAATTGTGAACAATAGGCATGTGGCATAGAAAAATACTATTCTATTTACTAAAACAACCACATCAAACACATTTTAATTTAGTCATAATTGTATGCAGATAGTGTCACTATGGGTAAAAAAATGTGCAGTAGTTTTAATTTGGCCTGTGACTGTGCTAACTTCTCAGCTGAAATAATTTACACCTTCATAAAATCCCTTAACTTTGGTTTTTTATGTTACCTCTAGCAAAGAGTCTTTCATTGTCTAAACATGAAATGAAACACTACAGAACCCGACAATACTCCTATTGAATTTGAAAAATACTGAATTCCTCATCCTCAAATGACAGTGTCACGGGTGCTGAGTGCAGTTCCAAAATGAGCGATGATTAATTATCTCAGGGGGACCTGTTAAAGCATTCCCCCCCTCCACCAATTTGCTTTCCAAGACTCTTGGGATAAATGATTCCACGCAAACTTGATCTCATATGGAGATATTTAAAAACTATTTGAATTTGTCCAATTTCAAGAAGACTCAAAAATGGTGAAGCAAGAGAAAAAGGCTTTTGTTTCTTTATGTTCTGTCTGTGAAAGTTACATTTTATTTATTTGAATTGTAACAGGGATGGTATATGAATCTTTTATGTACCAGAACAAACAACATTGCCTTCAACTGTTTTCACATCTCTTCTACATAGATTTAAAGAAAAATATTTTTCTTCATTGTAAAATTAACTTGAAAACTGAACCATTTTAAAAGGCTATTTGATTATGGAATATTTAGGCTTTATGCTGAGTTCTGTAACCATAATTCATTTGCACAGTTATTAAAGCATCTTGATTTTATAATTTATTTATTTTTATTTATTTGAGAGCGAGAGAGAAAATAAAACACAAGCAGGAGGAGGGACAGAGGGAACAGGAGATAAGCAGACTCCCCACTGAGTGGGAAGCCCCAGTCAGGGCTGGATCCCAGGACTCTGAGATCATGACCTGAACGGAATCAAGAGTTGGACGCTCAACCTACTGAGCCCACCCAGGTGCCCCAAAGCATCTTGATTTTAAATATCAGTGATAAAAAATCAAAGATATTTTAAATATCTGTGCTTATGCAGAACAAAAGCTGTGTCTAGACAATTTTTAGAACACTGTTAACAAATGAAAATATGGAAAGAAAATGAAATGTTAAGGAAAATGGTTACCGTGGACACTTCCTGGCCCAGCCCGATCCTAGCAGATCACTTTTACCCTTTGATCACCATTCCCCCACCCTCACATTTGGCGGTTTGCTTCTAAGGGGCCCCCCTGTTCCTGTGATCCTCTTTGGAAGAGTGCCCTCAGGTTCTTAGAGTTGCTTTGCTCACATACACTGAAAACTAGAGTGGCTAAGGGGTTTTTATCCCACAAGGGAGACCTTAGGAATGACTTACAGCCACCTTGCCTTGAGTCAAGACAAACTGACATAATTACAACTCCAAAGATCCCTGCAAGATCAAGATTGCCTGCATTCCCACCCTTCCCTCTCTTTCCCCTTCCTTGTACTTCTTCCCCGACTCCCTTCCTTGTTTCACCTGGGAGCACTCTCCAATCAATCACTTGCACATAAACCTTTGAAAACTTACCTTTGCTTGGGTCTGGTGGCTTTCAAAGCATTTCATGAACATTATGTTATTAACCTGCCCACATGGGCAGGGAAGCATTTATATCCTTACATAAGAGGTGTGGAAATAAAAGGCCCAGAGATCATGTGACTCGCTCTGGTTCACACAAATGCTGAGATGTTACTGCCTCCAGAGCAGGAGAATCATCACCAGGTTCAGCTGGCCTATGTGGACCTCCTTGCCTGTCAGCCAGACACAAGTAATTTAGGTTGCACCTGCTACACTTTATACACCAAAATGGATCCACTTGGAAAATAAAATTCCTTTTCTCTGTGATAAAGTGCTGGTTCAAATGTTTTATTTGAAGAGATCTGTTTCAGAAATATTGTTTTGACTCTGTGCTTTTGAAGAGACTCAGAACCTTCCACCTCAGGGCTCTGAAGTGAAGAAAAAAACAAGTTGTTTTGGAAACAGTAATGGAAAATCCTTCCCAAAGAAGTGAGTCCATTTCCCTATGGAAACAGTAATTGGATTTATCAAAGAAATGATTTCATCCCCATACTTGAAACTCAAAGCCTTTCTTGTCCTCTACTCCTCTGGGAAACAATATTTAACATATGCTAACTCCTTTATAATTATAAACTCCTGAACAACATTGGAATTACAATCCATAGTAGCTGATGTGTATCATTTTCATGAGCCATAAATTAGATTGTTATGCACAATTTCCTTGTCTTTCAGGAAACGTATTGATTAGACATTTCTGTAGCCTCTGATTGTCCATTGTGTGACTTAAGCAATAGTTTAAAAAAAAAAAATCCAATCTCTTACAAAAGTTAAAAATTATATACGTTCCTCTTTGTGGAGAGAGGTACTATGTCTTAATTGGTTATGTTTTCCTTTCAGCGTTCATGAGCAGACATTAATTCCTTATAGATGATCTATCTTCTAAATCACCCAAGTTTCAATACCTCTGAGATAATAAGAACAATTTTCTATAGCTTCCAATTTTAAGATGGCAAATGACCCGTTCTTCATCTCCAAGCCAGAGCAGCTAAGTAGCGGCCATCTCACCCCAGTGTGCCCTCCTGTTTGATGGCTTTGCCACAGTAGCTTCACAATGCAAGTGTTTTGACCAGAGAGAGAAAGGAAACAGTGTCTCAGTTAAGTGCTAGCTTTGTTAGCGGGAAGTTTATACTTAAAAGAGATACAGCGTCTCCTGGGTGGCTCAGTCTGTTAAGCGTCTGCCTTCAGCTCAGGTCATGATCCCAGGGTCCTGGGATGGAGTCCCGCATCGGGCTCCTTGCTCTACAAGGAGCCTGCTTCTTCCTCTGCCTCCCTCTCTCCCTGCTTGTGTTCTCTCTCTCTAACAAATAAATAAATAAAATCTTTAAAAATAAAAAAATAAAATAGATAAGTATAAAGGTAGAGAGTGAATTGGTAATAATAATCATCATCATAAATCTCTCAACAAAGAAAAGCCCAAAGCCATATTGTTTCACTGGTGAATCTTACCAAACATTTAAAAATGAATGAACACCAGTCCTTCTAAAACTCTTCAAAGAATCTAGGAGGGGAGAATACTTCCTGTCATTCTATGAGGCCAGCATTACCCTGATACTAAAACCAGATGAAGACATCAGAAGAAATATATAGGCTGATAGCCATTTTTAATATCAGTGCAAAAATCCTCAAGCAAATACTAGCAAACTGAATCCAGAAGCCTGTTAAGAGTATTATACACCAGGATCAAGTGGGATTTATTCCAAGAATGAAAGGATAAATCAATGTATGAAATCAATCAATGTAATACACCACATTAATAGAATGAAAGGAAAAAAACAAAATGCATGGTTATCTCAATTGATGCATAAAAATCATTTGACAAAATCCAATACTGTTTCATGATTAAAAACAAAACAAAACACTCAAACCAGGAATAGGTGCCAACTTTCTCAATGTGGTAAAGGACATTTATGAAAAACCCACAGCTAATAGTCTACACAATGGTGAAAGATAAGTATAATACAAAGATGCTAATACTGGAGGTTCTAGACAGCAATGAGGCAAGAAAAAGAAATAAATGACTTATAAATTAGAAATAAAGAAGTAAAACTCTCTCTATTTGCAGGTGACATGATCTTGTTATAGAAAATTCTAAGGAGTCCTGAAGAATCTTCCAAAAAAGCTGTTAGAACTAATAAACAAATTTAGCAAAGTTGTAGAATACAAGATCAATGTACAAAAATCAATTGTATTTCTATGTACTAGTAATGAGTGAACAGTTTGAAAAATGAAGTTAAGAAAGACTATTTCATTTACAACAGCATAAAATAATATATTTAGGAGTAAATATAACCAAGGAGGTGCTTGACTGATATAGTGAAAACTATCAAACATTGCTGATAAAAGTTAAAGAAAACCTAAATAAATGGAGAGAAAGCTCATATTCATGTGTTAGAAGACTTAATATTGTTAAGATGGCATAAGCAGGGACACCTGGGTGGTTCAGTCGGTTAAGCGTCTGCCTTCGCTCAGGTCATGGTCCCAGGGTCCTGAGATCGAGCCCCGCATCGGGCTCCCTGCTCCGCGGGAAGCCTACTTCTCCCTCTCTCACTCACTCTGCTTGTGTTCCCTCTCTCTATCAAATAAATAAATAAAATCTTAAAAAAAAAAAAAAAAAGATGGCATAAGCACCCAAAGCAATGTGCAGATTCAACGTACAGATTCTATTAAAATGTCAATGGACATTTTTACAAAAATGGACAAGCTGACCTAAAATTCATATGGGATCTCAGGGCACCTCAAATAGCCAAAGCAATCTTGAAAAAGTAAAACAAAATTAGACTAACACTTCCTAATTTCAAAGCCTACTACAAGCCACAATAATCAAAACAGTATGATATTGGCAAGAGAATAGACATATAGACAATTGGAGTAGTCTTGAAATAAGCCCATAAGTCTGTGATCAGTTGATTTTCAACAAAGATACTGTACCATTCTATAGGAAAAGAATAGTCTCCTCAACAAACATTTCTGGGATAACTGGTTATTCACATGCAAAAGAATTAATTGGACCCTATCTCACACCATATATAAAAGGTAATTCAGAATGAACCAAAGGCCTAAATATAAGTGCTAAACTCTTTGTAGAAAACCTAGGTGTAAATATTCATGGAATTTGACAATGAATTCTTAGATAAGACTCAAAAGAACAAGGAATAAAAGAAAAAATAGATAAATTTTATAAAATTATCTTTCAAAATTAAAAAAAAATATGCATCAAAGGACACTATCAAGAAGGTGGCAAGACTATCTACAGAATGGGAGAAAATATCTGCAAATCACATATCTAATAAGGATCTATTAATGTGAATGTATAAGGAACCCTCACAACTCAATAACAAAAAGGTAAACAACCCAGTTGAAAAATGGCCACTGGACTTGTTCTTTAGACAATTCTCTAAAGGAGATATAAAAATGGCCAAAAGCACATGAAAATATGCGAGCTTTGCTAGTCATTAGGGAAATGCAGATCAGAACCACAGTGAGATTTCACTTCACACCCACTGGAATGGCTATAATTACAACAACAACAACACCTGAAATAACGAGTGTTGCTGAATATGTAGAGAAATTAGAACATTCACGTATTGCTGGGAGAAATGTAAAATGATGCAGCCACTGTGGACAATAGCTTATTAATTACTGTATGATCCACAAATTCCACTCCTAGGTATATACTCAAAAAGAACTGATAATAGATGTTTTAAAAACTTGTATAGGAATGTTCATTGTAGCACTATTCACCAAAAAGTGGAAACGACGCAAATGTCCATCAACTGTTGGAAGCCAGGCACAAAAGGTCACATACTGTGTGATTCCATTTATACAAAATATCCAGAATAACTAAATCCATGGAGACAGAAAGCAAATTAGTGGTTTCCAGAGGCCATGGAGAGGGTAATGGGGAGTGACTGCTTAATGGGTATGGTGTTTCCCTTTGGCGTGATGACAATATTTTGGAACAGAGAGAGGTGATCATTGCACATTATGAATGTACAAAATTCCACTGAATTGTACACTTTAATATGGCTGATTTTATGTTCTGTAACTATTACCTCGATAAAAAAAAAAAAAAAGTGTATCACACAGAATTCAAAAATAGCTCCCAAGATTCCCACCTCCTTGGGTGCATACTATGTACGATCCCCTCCCCTTAAGTGGTAGCAGAAACTGTGAATATGGGACGCCTGGGTGGCTCAGTCGGTTAAGCGTCTGCCTTCGGCTCAGGTCATGATCCCAGGGTCCTGGGATCAAGTCCCACATCGGGCTCCCTGCTCTGCAGGGAGCCTGCTTCTCCCTCTGCCTCTGTCTCTCTCTGTCTCTCATGAATAAATAAAAAATAAAATAAAATAAAATCTTTAAAAAAAAAAAAAAAGAAACTGTGAATATGATGAAATGCCACACCTATGATTAGGTTACATTATGTGGCAAAGGTGAGGAATTTTACAGATGTAATGAAAGTCTAATTAGTTGATTCTGAGTTAGTCATAAAGGAGATTATCCTGGGTGGGCCTGACCTAATTAGGCGAGCCGTTCAAAAAGACAAGTTGCTGAAGCTGATGCTCTCCTATGAGCCTGGAAGAAGTATGCTACCATATGTTAAGAGGAGGGGGCCATGTGGTAAGGACCTGAGGATGGCCTTGAGGAGCTGAGAGTGGTCCCTCATCTAACACTAGCAAGAAAATGAGGACCTCAGTTTTACAGACCTACGGAAACCACCTGTGGACTTGGAACCTCAGAGTAGATAGCGGGCCTAGGCAATGTCTTGATTTCAGCCTAGTGAGGCCATGAGCAGAGGAACCAGCTAAGCTGTGCCTGGCGTCTTCCCCACGTTACTGTGAAATAATGAATAATGTTGTGTTGTTTTAAGCTGCTTAGTTTCTAGTAATTTGTCACACAGCAATAGAAAACTAAGATGGATAGAGAGATTTCACTGCAGTGAAGTTCTCTAATACACTCTAACTCAGTGTAAAAAGCTCCAAAGGACTAGGGGAATCTACCAGAACTTGATCAAAAAACACACCACACCACAATTGGTCACAGTATTTACATCTACTCCTTGTAGATGTAAAATAAACTTAGTGCCACCTGGGCTTTGCTACTGTTGTTACTGCCCTAAATCTACTTACATGTGACCCCTAGATTTTTCAAAGGTATGTCTTAAATATTTTTGCTTGTCTTCGTAGCTTTTGCATTTCAGGTCTTAAATATTAGTATTTATATTCTTTATTTATTTTTTTAAGTTTTTATTTATTTATTTGAGAGAAAGGGAATGAGAAACAGCACAAGAGGGAGGAGGGTCAGAGGGAGAAGCCAACTCCCCGCTGAGCAGGGAGCCCGATGTGGGACTCGATCCCGGGACTCCAGGATCATGACCCGAGCCAAAGGCAGTCGCTTAACTAATTGAGCCACCCAGGCGCCCTATGTTCTTTTTTAAAAAGAATATTTTCTGTTTGCCATTGAGGATGGAGAATGGCTTTCTCTTGCATGCTGTTTGATAGTTGTCCCTTCACCATATATGAGTGCTTATTGAGGAAGTGGTAGAAGAGTCAGAATTTCTTCTCACATATTCAATGAGTGTCAGGCACCTGTAGATATCTTGTTCCCAGCACTATTTCGCCCCCACCAGGAGACACCCTGATCCTCCTCTTCCATGGAAATAATACAGTTATTTGGGCTTATCTTTCCTGTTTCAGGAGCCAAAAGAAAAATTTTCCCCTAATTTCTTTCAGCTTATTTTTTCCCCTGGGTGACATCAAGAGGGCATTATCTTGCTCACTGTCAATTAAATTGAGACTGAGCTTTCCTCGTCCACACAGCTCCTACTCCTCCAAAGTGGAACAGACGCTAAAGGCCATGTGCTCCATCCTCAGCCAAGTGTCTGGCGATGGCCACTAATAAAACCATCTGGTACCAGGGTGAGTCCATAGCCTGCCACTGCTGTAATTTGGGGAGGCACAGACTTTCCAGGCTCCTCAGTTATTAGAGGGCCAATAGGGCCCCTGAGGCCTACAGCAACTGTGTACATAATTACATGAAAGACGTTGATGGCTTTTCCATTCACACTGGGTGATCTTAGAGCAGGCTAATACTGTTGTTAGAGAACTAAACCTGAAGGGTGAGCCGACGACAACCAGGGCTGGAACACTTAAATTTAAGCATTAGATTCTTTATTTTTTTTTTACACTTTTTCCTTTTTTTTTTTTTTTTTAAGATTTTATTTATTTATTTGACAGAGAGAGAGCAGGAAAGCACAAGCAGGGGGAGGGGCAGAGAGAGAGGGAGAAGCAGGCTTCCCGCCGAGCAGGGAGCACGATGCAGGGCTCGATCCAAGGACCCCGAGATTATGACCTGAGCTGAAGGCAGACGCTTAACGACTGAGCCACCCAGGTGCCCCCCCCCTTTTTTTAAGTTAGGATCATAAATAAATTGTTGGACATAATACTCAACACAGGATGGATACTGACCCAGAGAGTATGGACTAACAAACTGAGCTTTAGTAAAAAACAGAAGAAGAAGGAATGAATATGTCATGGGCACTAATGATTTGTTATTTCACTTAATTATCATAACATTATGTGACATGTGACAATAATTCATAGTCTTCAGAGGAAACTGAGAGAGGATGACTGTGGTAGATTAGATCACACAGTAATGGTAAGTGGCAGAACTGGGTTCAAATCCAGGCTTCTATGATGCCAAACTCTTTGCCCTTTTAAGATACTCCAGAGTGAGCAGCAGTAGCAGCTTCAAAGGTTATCACACACATATATATATATATATATATATATATATATACACACACATATATATATTTAAAGATTTTATTTATTTGGCAGAGAGAGAGAGTGAGAGAGGGAGCACAAGCAGGGGGAGAAGGAGACTCCCCAGCTGAGCAGGGAGCCCAATGCAGGACTTGATCCCAGGACCCTGGGATCGTGACCTGAGCCGAAGGCAGATGCTTAACCAACTGAGCCAGCCAGGTGTCCTAAAGGTTATCACTTTTTTTAATGTGATCATTAAACTTGGATTATTTTCCCTTCCATTCTAATCCACCATGCTCAGGGGTCTGAGAGATAAAAGATAAGGAAATGTGTTAACCCAGTTTCTAAGGTCTGTGCAGTTATACCCCTGGGTATGTCTTCCATTCTGAATCCTTGTTCTCCCTCAGTGTGGGGGTCTGAGCTAGACAACCTAGAGTCTGTCTTTTCTTGAAGCCTGAGCTAAAAGCTCTCCATCCACTCTGTTTTGTCTCCTCTGAGCAGTCCGGCATCTCTAGCTCTCACCAAGAGAGATGCCTCGGGGGTTAGTGGCCTTGTTAGAGCGGGAGTTCCCAGTGGTCTAAACTGCACTTCTCCTCCCAGTTTTAGCTCTGGTTTAAAACTTGCCATTTCTTCTAACTTATTTCTCATGCCCACGCTCCTCCTTCCCTGACCTGGCCAGTTGCTCCTGGTGGCAGAGAACGGGAAGGTGGAGATAGGGGCCCTGCCTCTGTAAATCAAAAACACATTACTCCTTATCTATACCCTTGCTATTGTTTTTTCTCGGTTATACTATTGGTAGCAGTTTCTGTTGTTTTGTATGTGTGTGCTTTTAAAAATATCCCCAGTTATTCTTTGTTCCTCTCTCCACATCTTCTTCCATGGGATGTTCTTGATCTCGTTATTTTCTAAGACTAACGGCTCAGTGGTAGGGAGAGTAGCCAATAAAGTCTATATAATTTTCATGACTGATTTTATTCCATCCCAATGAGATATTGCAGGGGAATAGACAGGCCACTTCCCATATTTTGTAGATTAAAAGAAGATCTAGAAATCTGCCACTTGCCCTGACAGTGGTTCCATGACCTCGTAATAATAGTTGGAAACTCTTTTTGGATTTCAGCAGCCTGGTCAAGCAGTTTGGTTGCTTCCTATGGCATGTTGTGTTCATTTAATGATATGCTTATCTTTCACTAGGCAGTGGGCACTGTGGACACAAAATTATTTTGAGAATATTTCTAAAATCAAATATCTGTTGTGCTCCCATCACTTTGCAACTTGGCTTGTGCAAAAACCTCAGCATGTGCTGTGATTTCTATAGGCCTCAGTTTCCTTATCTAAAGGAAATGAGCCTTATGAAGTGATTTGTACTTGGTAGAGAGATTTTTCTATGCCAGTGTTCCTCAAGCTTTAAGAGGCACACAAATCACCTGGTGATCTTGTTAAAACATAGATTGTGATTCATTCAGGGGCGTCTGTAGAGGGACCCGGTAATCTGCATTTCTAACAAACTGCCTGGGGTTATCTTCGCTGGGACCTGCGGATCACACTTTGAATACAGAGTAGCTGAGGTTCTTTGTTACCTCCTGTGAAATGGGTTGTCAAAATCCCTCGCCACTCCAGTGGGAAGAGCTGTGTGATTTACAAAATCCTCTTACACATAACCTCATTTCATTCCTATTACAGCCTGTGGAGTAGACAGGACATTTATTAATTTCACCGTTTAATAAATCAGGAACCAAAAGCATGCAGCACTTCAGTGGCCTGTCCTGTCTGGTTAGTAGCAGAGACAATGCATAAACTGGCTCTTCTGGCTCCTCATCTGATATTCTTTCTGCTAGGTCACACTGGTATTCAACCCAGTATAGAAATCTTATGGTGAGAATATTGTACAAATTATCTTGTTGCAAAACTATGGTGGCTATCTGTTGTAAAGTCTTAGGCTAATGTGAACCAACCACCACCCAGGAAAGAACATCGAGAATAAAACCTTGTTGAGGGACACCTGGGTGGCTCAGTCAATTAAGCATCTGCCTTCGGCTCAGGTCATGATCCCAGGGTCCTGAGACTGAGCCCTGCATCAGGCTCCCTGCTCCGCGGGGAGCCTGCTTCTCCCTCTGCCTGTCGCTCCCCCTGCTCGTGCTCTCTCTCTCTGTCTCTCTGACAAATAAATAAAGTCTTAAAAAAAAATAAAAAATAGGGGTGCCTGGGTGGCTCAGTTGTTAAGCGTCTGCCTTCGGCTCAGGTCATGGTCCCAGCGTCCTGGGATCGAGCCCCACATCGGGCTCCCTGCTCCGCGGGAAGCCTGCTTCTCCCTCTCCCACTCCCCCTGCTTGTGTTCCCTCTCTGTGTCTCTCTCTGTCATATAAATAAAATCTTTAAAATAAATAAATAAATAAATAAATAAATAAATAAATAAATAAAAATAAAAAATAAAACCTGTTTGAATTACGCAAGCTCCTTTTCCTTGGGAGGATCCATAGCTTTAACCCTATCCTCAAAAAGGTCGGTGACCAACCAAAAAGTCAGGTATTGATTAAAATGTACAAAACAAGGGAAATTTAGAGCATTTTTTTAAGATGATAGAAACAAGTATTTGGTGTCAAATAGCTGCATGTTCCTGATGAAGCTTGTCTCTTAATCTAAGGAATCTGGGTATTGGGCTTGGCTGGGGAGCCTGCCTTTGGCTGTGTGCACTTCTGCATTCCTCACCTGGACACATGTACCTTTCTCCTGTCCCCTACCTCACAGAACGTCCTTAGCAGTTAGAAATTTTCTAGACCAGGTATCAGCAGACTCTTTCCGTGAAGGGCCAGTTAGTGAGTATTTCAGGCCAGATGGTGTCTTGTGCAAGTCCTCAACTCCTTGTGGCCTGAGAGCAGCCACAGATAATAAGCAAAGAGATAGGTGTGGCTACGTTCCAGTAAAGTGTTATCTACAGAAACGGCAGCTGGCCAGATTTGACTGGAGGGCTGAAATATGCCAACCCCTTCTCTAGACGAACATTTATTGACCTAGAGGCAGGGAGTGGTTGCCATGACTTTATAACTCCCATGTCTATTAATGGAGGGTGCAAAGTGCTCTACAGACAGAGAAAAGCACATCTTAGTCATTGAATATTAAAGTCAGGAGAGACATCACTTCATTTTACAGATAGGAAAACATAAGGCCCAGAGAAACTAATTGCTTGAAACAATACAACTTTCAGTTGAAAGAAGCTTAGAATTTTGAGCCCCTGTCTTTTGATTATCCAACGTCTTTGGCAGAAAAGGACAAAGAGAATATGAAAATGATTAGTCATTTAAATTAAA
Source organism: Mirounga angustirostris (assembly GCF_029215605.1). Taxonomy (NCBI): domain Eukaryota; kingdom Metazoa; phylum Chordata; class Mammalia; order Carnivora; family Phocidae; genus Mirounga; species Mirounga angustirostris. The sequence goes on along the minus strand of NW_026991709.1, from coordinate 135,167,065 downwards.
AAATGAATTAATACATAAACTTTCACAACTTTGCTTTAGTTTTCATTCCGATGCATAATGTTAGAAATCATTAAATAATGAAAACAATTAGAGTTGCTAATGTTTTGTAAAATAGCCCTGCGGGGGGCGGACTAGTAAGCTCTGGCAGAGTTCCGGATTTTGTCCCCAAAGCAGGATGGGAAGTCGAAGGAGCCAGATTTCTTCTTTGGGAAAGGGAGTTTCTCTTAAAACTTTCAGCTGAAAACCTTAAATTTAAATGGCCAATGATCTGTAGTGAAGACATTTCTGCAGTACCTCCCACATTTGTCCGTTTCTCTTAGGTAAATGTTTGCCATTCTCTCCTGTCTGTCTCCTCTAACTCTGTACACTTCATGTCTGTTTCTTAGTTTGAGTCACTGCAGGAATGTTTGTTTATTGTTAAAAATGGACCTCCATGAAATCAAAACAACTTGCTGAGTTGGAAGCAAAGGAATTACTCTACCTCGTCATGTTGCAGAAAAGACAATAAAAAACAAAACAAAACACCTTTCTATTGTGTTCCTTTTACATGCCTAAGAAAAGGACAGAAAACATGCAATAAAGCTGATAAATTCTGCGTTGACCTTTATAAAGGCATTTACTTTCCACGAAAAGTACTTGTGATTTTTAGAACTGTAACCTCTGATAAATTGAGAATGAAGTTCCTTGTTATTCTGAAATGGTGCTTTGCCTGCTTGGCTCAAGTGCCACTGGTTCTGTGAATGTCTTCATAATAGCTTATAGTGTTTTGTTTTGTTTTGTTTTGTTTTCCTTAGCCCTTGTTTTAACATATCTGGCAACTTAGGACACAGAGAGAAAAAATAAGTAAGCCTAAAGGACAAGTTAAAAAATGATCTCCACACCCTTACCCATCCAAGCTAGCAAAAGTTCACATTCTGTAACTTACAATCTTTACAAAGAAAAAAAAAAAAAACAAACACTAATTTTGATAATGGGGAACTCCTTAAGAAAATCTGAGCAGATGCCTAATTCACATATTGGAGAGAGAAAAGTCAAGCATAAAAAAGACCTAGTCTGCCAAGGTTTAAATAGCAACTCGGGCCTCTACAGCAACAATTTTCCTTGAGAAAATCTACCATATGCTTTGTATGAAGTCCATCTGCAAATATAATACCCAGATGCTCATTCTCCCCTTCCAGAACAGCTACACTCTGACTGCACATCTTCTCTGCTCTAGAGAATTGATAAAGGAATAGCATTTCCTCCTCTTTCTTCTTTTTTTCTTTTTAATATTTTTTCATTTTTAAAGTAATTAAAAAAACTGCAGAAAATTTGTAAACTTCAAAAAAAAAAAAACTGCAAAAAAGAAACAGCAATCATTCCAAATCTCATCACCAAAAGATAACTGTGTTTGTTTTACACACATATGATCATAATTCCTTTTCCCCTTTGTCACTTGATCGATCTTTCCATCCTTCTTCAAAATTATTCATTTGAACGGTAGCATGGTAAGAATTGGCATTTTATTTATCCTTATTAACCACGTTCTTTTTTTTTTAAGATTTTATTTTTATTTATTTGAGAGAGAGAATGAGATAGAGAGAGAGAGAGCATGAGAGGGGGGAGGGTCCGAGGGAGAAGCAGACTCCCCGCCGAGCAGGGAGCCGGATGCGGGGCTCGATCCCAGGACCCTGGGACCATGACCTGAGCCGAAGGCAGTCGCTCAACCGACTGAGCCACCCAGGCGCCCCCTGAAGATCTTTTTGATATAGATCAATCACAGCCTAGGAACAGCTTCAAAATGTTTCATTTGAAGATGTGACTCTACTTAATTTCCTGTTGTCGAACTTTGAGTCCCTTTACCCTACCCGCTTGCCATACTCTGACAACATTGACAAATTAAAAGAAGCCAAGAAGTCATATACATGAAGGTCATAGAATATTCATTAATTACATCCAAAAATCTGATACAGTATATGTGATAAATGCAATAAAAATGCAATAATCCTGCTGAATACTTTAAGCGTTTTGGATCTTTGTTTAGTATTTAATTTGATTTCCCATTTTGCCTTACTCCTTTTTTTTTTTTTAACATAAACATGCAAATCCAGAATTTTCGAAAGGAAGACAAATAAGGCTGCTTTCTCACCATGTAAATCAGTGATGTCTGCCTTTATTTTCCAGGGAGATTTATTTGCAGTAATGCAGTTAAAAAGCATCTTTTTAAATTAATTTATGTATTTAACAAATGAACACATGCCCATAGTTTGAAAGTCAAGCAGTGCTTTAAGATTTTGAGCAACAAGACTGACATTCTGCCCTGATTCTCCCTATTCCCATGTCCTGCTCACCAGAATCTACCACTTTCAGTTCTCCTACATAATTCTTCTGGATTTTACTTTTTTTTTTCTACTAATATCAGGAGTTTATTGTTCTTGGTTGATTTATAATTTTAGACAGTGTGTCTTGAATTCCTAAGTTGGAATGTGTGTGGCACACACACCCTCCCCCATACTCTAAAGATAATTATATTATGGATTTAATTAAATCAGTATTTTGTGTTTTCTTTATTATGCCTGTGTACATACTATTCATGATGAACCAAAGTAACGGACTATAATTACTTTTACTTTATTGTACAATTTCCTTTTGTTTTTCTAGGAGTTAAACATTGTTTTAATTTTTCCCCTTGCTCAGGGCATTAGGGATACTTCTTTTCCATACCTTCAATAACACATGGGATAGTCTGTCAGATACTCTATCTCATCCATTTTTTTTTTTAATTTCTCTTTCTTGATACCCTCAGACTTCCTGCTTTTATTTATTTATTTATTTATTTATTTATAAAGATTTATTTATTTATTTATTTATAAAGATTTATTTATTTATTTATTTATTTATTTACTTATTTGACAGAGAGAGAGAGAGCACAAGTAGGGAGAGAAGCAGGCAGAGGGAGAGGGAGAAGCAGGCTCCCTGCTGAGTAAGGAGCCCGAAGTGGGGCTCGATCCCAGGACCTTGGGATCATGACCTGAGCCGAAGGCAGCCGCTTAACCGACTGAGCCACCCAGGTGCCCCATTCCTGCCCTAATTTAGACCGGCAGTGTTCTAGGTCCCCTGTGTGGCTATTTGGTCAAAACATCCCATTGCCATCACCTTGGAAATTTCCAAAGTTCTAGCAGGTGTGTTGCATCACTGATTCCAGTTTCCTGGATTCTGTGTTTCCTCTACTGTGATTACTGACTCCTTAGAATGAAGTGTCTGCTGGAGTAGAAAGAGTAGAGAAGGGTTATTCATTGGAAAACTTAGTGTCTCAAAAATATTTTTATTCTAGCCCCATGCTTACATGATATGCTCTCATGAGTATCTTGTTTCCTCTTTTTAATTTATTTTACTTGATCCCTATGTATCTTGACACGTGTCTTTCCATGTAGGTAATTTTTTTTTTTTTTTGCTAATTTGCTGTCCTTAATTTTATTTATGGATCTCCCGTTAGGCAGATATCACCTTGTGTAGATCAGTTCTCTAATTTTGTTATCATTTCTCTCTCCCTTTCCAGCTAATTGTCTTTTTATTTCTACTCTTTAGAAGATATCTTCAACTTTACCTTCTAATGCTTCTGTTGAATATTTGATTATTCCTATCATGATTTTAATTTCCTAGAGCTCTTCTTATCTGATTGCTCCTTTTCATGGAACCCTCCCTTTTTTTAATGGGTCCAATATTAACTCCTACTTCTCTGAGGTTATTAACTATTGTTCTTTTAAAAAGAGGTATCTCTTCTGCGACTGGCATCGCCTCTCTTTCTTTGAATTTTATACTTAGTTATCTTGGTCTCTGCTTTTCATGATGGAGGCGTTCTCCAAATATGTGCTCTTTCTGTTCATTCATATTTAAAAATGAGGTGTTAAAAAGTTGATGGCAGAGTTTGTGGGCTGGTAACCTTCCCTGTAGGGTGATTGGCTGGCTTTTTCTTGGCAGCTTCCAAAATGTCAGCATCTGAATGTCACTTTTCTGGGATCATTCTGTGTCTCTGATGAAGGAGCTTCTATGTCCTGCAGGACAGAATGGTTGCGGTCGGCGGTGTGCTAGGTGTTAGTGTCTGGATAATGAGCAGAGGCAGGGGGCTTGGTGGGAGATGGGGAAGTGGTACCTATTCCCATTTAGTTTTCATTTTCACTAAGTACTTCTGTTTTTATTTTAGCTTCTTGCCACCTATGTCCCCATTTAGTGAGTCTCTGAAGTCTTTCTTCCACAAAAGGTTGAGGAGGAATGCTGTCTGATTGTACCCACGCCTTTGGATGTAACTCACTCCTCCAGTTCCTGAGACTTTCAAGGTTCTGGAAGTTCAACAAGCTGATCTCTCCTCAGTCTCTCCTCTGGATACTTAGTTTCACCTTAACTACTTTGCTAGATCATGTATTTTTCCTCTATTTTCTATCTTCCAAAATGAGTTGATATCACTTATATATTGTCATTTCCTGTCTTATTTCTTTGCCTTTACGGATTAATGCTTTTCTTATGTCTTGCAGTCATTTAAGTGTGTGTGATTTCAGGCAGGAATGAAGATAAACACATGTGTTCAATCCACTATGTTTTATTATTAGGTTTAAATAAATGTAAATTTTTCTTTTTCTTTTATTCTTTTTTTATTTTTGGTAGCATAATTCCTAAAATAACATAATGAACTACTTCATATGGGCTTAGGAAAATATATTTGGAGATTTAGCTTGGGAATTTGTTTCTGGTTTAAAAGATAAGGTTTATTTATACAAAACATAATTTCATTTCATTCATTAGCATATGTCCACAGACATGGCGAAGCTTAATGCTGAAAAAATTACTTAGATGCAACTTGGTTTTACGAGTTACCAAATAGAAAAGTATAAATGGCCTTATTATTCTGTCAGTACTGATGTTGTACTGTTTCAGATCATAGTTTTTGCACAATGGGAGGTATCCGAAAGTTGTTTTTCTCGCTGATGGCCCTGCATAGATTGCTTCAGAGATAATGTACTGGTGAAGACAGGATTTGTGGTTTCAGGGCAGTGGGAATGAGAGCAAAATTTCTGATTAAAGCCTTTTGAATAATTCTTGCTGGAGGCTCTATGTCCCATTTGCTGTGAATTGTATATGTTCAAAATCTGAAATATGTCAAAGCAAACAATGAAGATTAAAAAGCCCTGACTTCCTTAGAGAAGGACAGTACTCTCAAACCGTTCTTGGCTTTCTTTTTCTTTTTTTTTTTTAAAGATTTTATTTATTTATTCATGAGAGACACAGAGAGAGAGAGAGGCAGAGGGAGAAGCAGGCTCCCAAGGAGCAGGGAGCCCGATGCGGGACTCGATCCCAGGACGCTGGGATCATGACCTGAGCCGAAGGCAGACGCTCAACCATCTGAGCCACCCAGGCGCCCCGTTCTTGGCTTTCTTAGACAGATTGTCAGAAACCTTTCCGGTCGGGCCGTGCAGAGGCACACCGTGCTTGGGACACAGTGCCCTGTCCTTCCTGGCACCGTCAGTAGGACCACACTTGGCATTCAGGGCAGCTTATAAAGTTCCCTGTTAAGAATTCTGGAGAAGGAACGTCAGAAAGAGTGGAGTTCGAGTCCCATTTCTATCCCGTATGTTTGTAAGGTCGGGCAGGCTGTGAATCTGGAATAATAAAGACATCGATATCCACAAGGATTTCACGAAGGTGAAATGGAGGCACATGTACAAATATCCTATAGTACCAGCACTTGGGATAGACGGCATGCTCCCTGCTTTGTGCCTTTCTTCATCCCTTCCTCACATCAAGGTTAAGCCGCCACGGAGATGAAGTATCACTCACTTTGATTTATGTGAGTGGAGGACAGGCAGGGGGAAAACGGCAACTGTCACATTTAATAGTCAGTCAAAGAGGTTTATATGTGCTTCAGCAGGCCGTGACTATGCTGAAACACGTGTCACGTTTGTCTTTAAATTGCCAGCAAAGTGCCATAGAGTTAAGGGTAGGTACTCACTAGGTGTTTGATGGATTGCACTTGTTATCACGCTGTGATAAGCCTGATTCAAGGGAGAGACTGTGTAGCCCAGTGGTTAAATGCGGGGCTCAGGTGTGACCCACACCAGGGTTCACGTGCTAGCCGCCCTCTCAACTAGTTCGGTGATTTGGGCAAGACATTCAGTTGCTCTGACCCTCAGTCTCCATGACTCCACTCTCCCGGGCTTGGGTATGGGGGGCAGTGGTGGTGCCATGAGGGACACCCGTAGCGCCAGCCGGCTTGTGCACGCCTTCCAGGGCAGAGTAGGGTGAGGTACATGAGGCACTGGCCTCGGTCACAGAATGTAAAGGGTTACCAAAGGACTCCGTAATCGAGATAAATAATATCTTAGTGCAGTATTTTTCAAAATTAAAATGCAAAAGAATCCATGATGAACCAAATAGGAAAGTTTTCAATAAAAATGATAATCAGTAACAGTGCCACGTGGAGTCCTATTGGGGCCCAAGGCAAGTGGAGAAATGAGGAAGCCTGCTTACGTCTTTATTTAAAATTTTTGTATTTTCTTCATGATGGCTTTTTTTTTTTTTTTTGCATTAATTTTGACTTCTCTTAAAAAATGTGTTCAAATACCTTCTATCTTGGTGGTTACTGAGATGTTTGAGGCCCTCTTCAATTTTGTGCATGAGGTGAGAACTCATTCTCCACCACCCTGGTCCGTTTCCTGGTTCTTTCTCTCTCTATATACATACATACGTGTGTGCACATTTACACGATACTTAAAAGTAGACTATTTGAAACTTCTTTATAGCTTCAGTTTATCTGAAATCTGTATGTTAAATGACCATATTTAAGCCAGGTAGAATAAAGTTGCCATCACCTTAGAAACTCCAGGTGCCAACAAAATGGCTAACGTGACCATGCTGGTGTTTTGAAACGTAACACCAAAAGATAGATCTTTAGGTAAGTAAATAAGTAGCCCACACTGTGAGTTGGTTCGGAAGGCACATTTACATTTTTAAGGAAACTCAACCTATGGCTGCTTATAATTTCCTTTTAGATATATGGATTTGGAAGCCATAATAACATTCTTCTCTATAGGCTGATTTTTAAAGTTTTATTCTTGGCACAATTTGTTCCCAGTAACTCAGTTCTAATACCCACGGTGCACAAAATGACAAAGTTCTTACAGGAGACTGATAAGCACGTGTATGAGAGAACCTGACTGCCCGCTGAATTAGTCTGGCAATGCTGATAATGCCTCACTGTGGTATATGAAGTCTGATTGAAAAAGAGGAATGGGAAGAAAAAGAAATCAATGCCACAACTTTCTTTCTGGAAGACTTGCTTACATGCTATATTTTTAGTCTTGTCATAGGAAGTGGGTGTCGATCAAGATATTTTAGGAAAAGCTTAACTCTCTGCAGCTATACTGTAAGCTTTTGAATATTTTCTTATTCATATAAATAGTAAGGGAAGAGATCAGCTAGCTTTTTCCAGTGCTGCTATTTTATTTATTTTATTTTATTTTATTTTACCAATGTTGGTGAATAGCATCGTTTAGCTGGTACCTTTGTGTTTCTGTAATGGTGCCCCTTTTGCATTCAGAAAAGCCAGGTGAGAAGCCTGACGATGTGTGAGCAAAGGGTGACAAAACTGCTGGTTCAGAGCGAAGTGAAACAGCTGGACTTTCCAAAAGCTCAGGGCTTACACATCAAACCGTGCTGTTGGAGCATCTGAGATATTTGAGGATGATTTTTTCAATTCATGCTTTAGATAGATAGTCCACACACAGTACTCTCTGAAAAGCTTTCTTCCAAATGGTGACGTGTAGCAACATCTACGTGCCTCCCTTGGAAAAGATGCTCTTTCCTTTCTCTTCCATATTACTTGGAAGATTTTCAGGGAAGGTCTCTTCTCAGGTTCTTCTCCACTGTTCTCGTGGAATGTCTGACACTCTCTGGAAGAGTTTAATTTTGAATATCACTTGATGGAAGCCTTGATCACATGAAACTGTACCCGTGCAACTTTGTCTGAGTTAATGGTTTGTTTGCTACCTATCCAGATCTTTCATTTGTCAGGTTGTTTCAGATATCCATGTATATATAACCAGAATATCACAATACATGAACATTCCTAAATATAATTTATCAAAGGACTATGGTATTCTCCTCCCATGATGATCTTGAAATATTGAGCCAAAGATCAGAAAAAATAGTGATCAGTTACTAATCATGTAAATCAAGCAAAGCCTCAGAGTGAGGATCAGGGCTGAGTAGGACATGCAGTTGAGGCATAGATATTTTAACTAAGTCACGTTTCTCTAAGTCTGAATGCAATTATAATTGCATAATGAATTTTCAGGTAGGTAAGCTTAACTATCCGGGATATGAAGTGACCAGGTTAAACCAAGTTCCTGTTCTGCTTTCCCTCTCATCCTCTGTTCAAATATACCATAACCTGCATTTGATCACCCTCATCCAAAGAGTAATGGTAGGAAACCTACTTTTAACAAATAGTTACTATATAAGTAATAGACCATGTTTTCTAAAAGTGTTGTCTAATTTAATTCTCTGAACAATCCTAAGAATAATAGAGTAATATTAATCATGTATATTATAATACATGTTTTTACTCATAAGGAAATAATTTCAGAGAGGTTAAGTATCCTGCTTGCAGTCACACAGCAAATCTGGAGAGACTTAAAGGTAAAGAGAGGCTGGAAAAGGAAACACAAAATAAGTTGCTTATCTACCCCTATGCATAAAAATGAAAATGGTCAGAATCTAGATGAAAAGGTCCTGAGTTAGAGGCTCATTTGTCTTTAGAGTCAAATGGTGACTTGAACAAATCTCAGTATCTCCAAGCCTCAGTTTCCTCACTTAAAAGAGAGATACCTAAATTCTCTGATCCCTAAATTCCTTCCAGATGACAGATCATGTCTCTCATTTCCAAGCTTGGAGATTTTATGTTGATGTCTCATCGAGATAGGTGTCCACATTGTGCCCTCCATGTGGTAGGTACCAGTAAGCATTGCCCAGGACACTGAATCCTGACAGGCACGTAGGCACAGCTCTTATAGGAAAAGCTATTGACCTCCATGAAAAGCAGGGCAGTGTCTTCTCTGAATGAATTATGCTAACAGTGCATTAGATGATAAAAGAGCTTCAGTTTTTGATCCAAGTCATGAAATGTCCCTCATCATCAGAGAGAAGGAGCAGAAAGTGTGGGGTAAATGTTACAGGTGAATCTTCCCCCTGGATGGAGACAGAGAAAACCAGGAAAGCGAAGTGCCTATTTTACTGATAGAGGCAATTTTCATCAGTTTGAGGAGTGATGGAAGTTGCTAGTTGCTCCATCCCCATTTAGTCCTTTCAGGTCTTTGTTGCACTTTATGGCAACAGGTTTTTTCTGGGTCAAATGCCATTGCTGGGACATCAGTTATTGGATTCATCTTGACCTGTGGGCTAGAGGTCTACTTGTAAGAACTTTTCTCTGTCTGGTAAAGGGCTGAGCCTCTAAAACCCATGCTGGTTAGATATTTATAACCTTTGATATTATGAGTTTAGGAGTCATAATAATAATGACTTAAGGGTTTGCTCAAGGTGTCTGGCTTATGTCGTCAAGAACAGCAAGGAGGTGGCGCCTGGGTGGCTCAGTCATTAAGCGTCTGCCTTCGGCTCAGGTCATGGTCCCAGGGTCCTGGGATTGAGCCCCACATCGGGCTCCCTGCTCGGCGGGAAGCCTGCTTCTCCCTCTCCCACTCCCCCTGCTTGTGTTCTCTCTCTCGCTGTGTATCTCTCTCTGTCAAATAAATAAACAAAAAATCTTAAAAAAAAAAAAAAAAAAAAGAACAGCAAGGAATCTTTAGTCATTCTCTGGCCTGAATTTATATGAGGTATTATTAGAGATGAGACTCATGGAACACTTGCCCCAAATGACTCGTAAATGAACTATATTCAAAAGGTTTTCTATAAAGAAATATTTGTTTTATCAAAATATTACATATTGCATGGACCCTCAAGAACTGGACACTCCTTGGAACAGCTTTCAATATATTTAAAATTTGTTGTACATGATTTGCTTCCAGATAAAGTCTAGAGGGAGTTGAAATAACTCAGGAATTTTTGGCACCTTTTGTGCACGGTCTCCATTTTAGATGTAGAGAGACTGCCCATTCTACACAGGCAAGAGAGCTTTAGATTTGTACCTCCCATTCTTTCTGACATTTTTTTCTGAAAAGGTTCAGTTGTTTTATTTTCTTTCTTCCTGAAGTCCACTATTTCCTTCTTCTGTTTCTGCCTTGCAAAGAAAGTAATAGTTCCCCTAATCCTAGACTTCATATTTATCTTGTACCTTTTTTTTTTTTTCCATTTTTTGAAAGATTGATATAGCTGACCTTACTTCTCTTCTGGGTTACCTCTCTGTTACAATCTTCTAGCTTCTCCATCCCAATTTGGGGGAACCCATTAAAACCATTGCCTCAAAATTTCTCAAATAGGGTGGATCTAAAACCGATTGCTTCAAATTCTCATGTCTTAAGTACTTGCCATGACAGCTTTGGAAACAAACAACCACCCGTCATGCTAGATGGACCTCACAGGAAGTCTTTGGTTTTGTTGTTGTTGTGTTGTTAATACCTGAATACTGTTATTGGTCACCTGATGGAGGAGGTTCCAGAAAATGTTCCCTCAGGTGAACATTGAAAAAAAAAAGGGTTAATTTGAGGACAACGCGGTAGCCCCACTAGAGGTCTTATGGGTTGCCCCCCTAGAGGTTCTATGGGTTACCCCACTAGAATGTTGTTAGGAGCCCTAATACTACACCTGTGGACTTATTCCAATCGAAAGATACTGTGTGTGCCTCAGTAGCACTTTTATGTATTAACTAGTATTGGTTCCTAGCATATCTTAACTATTCTAAGAGAAAGAAAAAGTAGGGACCCTGGGTGGCTCAGTCTGTTGGGCATCTGCCTTCGGCTCAGGTCATGATCCCGGGGTCCTGAGATCGAGCCCCGCATCGGGCTCCCTGCTCAGCGGGGAGCCTGCTTCTCCCTCTGCCTGCCGCTCCCCGTTTGTGTTCCCTCTCTCTCTTTCTCTCTCTGACAAACGGATAAATAAAATTGTTAAAATCAAAACTTAAAAAAAAAAGAAAGAAAAATAAATACAAATCCAGAAAGAGAACATATTCATGTTTCTCAGTAAATAACACAAATGTATATTATATCCATATTTGGAAGACATCGAAATGGAAGAATACATAGGCTGAGCAGTAGAAACTAAAGTAGGTGAGGAAGAGAGGGAAATGTCAGAAAAACTCTGTAAACTGTGACATGACTCCCCTGGTAGAAGTTGCAAAGATAGCGTGGCCTACATCTAGTATTCATTTGGCCATGAGCACTCTGTTAAGCTGTTACTTTCTTCTGAAACGTGTGAAACTTGTCTCATAGGATTGTTAGAAAGATTAAAATAGTTAATAGAAATAACATATTTAGAACAGTGCCTGGCACATACATGGTAAGTGTTATGTGTTTGTGGTTATTACTATTGTTGGTTCTCCAGAAGTGTTTATTTCCTGTACAGATGGCTGTGTGTGTTTCTATGTTCATGTGTGCTATTCACTAATGTACTAGTTAAATGCTGAAAGTCACTTTCACGTAACATAATACATAAACCCATCTTTCTCTGTTCTTCTTCGTGAAAAGGTAGCCTCTTAAGACAATGCCTGGAAGTTACGTGTAGAGTCTTCTGAGTCTCTTTTTTAAAAATGTAAATTTAATTTCTGGACTAAATCTAAGGAAATATATAGTGAGGACAAAAAAAAGAATAAAAAAGTTATTTTGAATGATTGAGTTCGTAGATCCTTTTCAACATAATATAAAACCTGATCAATCTAAGGCCACTCTCAGAAACTACTACAGACATGTCTAGATATCTGAGAGCTTGCAGTTCTAAATGGGTATGAGCTTCACATCCTACCGATTCTTTGGTCATGGATTTTTTACTGTACTATGTTAAGTAAACTTATATATGTCAAGTGAGTGTCTTTCAGAAAGTAGTCAGTGTTAACTCCCCACACCTTTCTTTTTCTCCGAGGTAGAAATTAAAGTCAGAAAAACAACTTTTGTTTCTAATAATCAGAGCAATAGCTATTGTATCAATTCTCTAATTACAATAGATACCTCAGTTGCATTTTTTATTAGACTCATAGTAAACTATAGATTATGCTTCAGGCCATACAATTTATAAAAAGGCAATAGTCAATCCTTTTTAATGTTTTCTCCACACATTTTTTAAAAAAGCAAAGAAAAGTAAATCTATTTCTCCAACATGGTCTATTTAGACATGTTTCCAAATACAAACCTTTGAGACTTGTGATCACTGAGATGGAAATTGATTTGACTTGCATAATCGGCTCGATTTTGTTGCACAGAATATAGAGCATTTGGAATGTTTCTGTCCTGAAACACCCAGCAGTGCTTAATGACACCGATGCTCTTACTTTTGTCATTGGTGCTGGGAAGGTAATGTGTGCACGTGGCTAATTCCTAGGCAGCTCCGGCCTAGGCTGGTTCCAGTCATGACTGGCTGATTTGTTTTTTTTTCTACTCCAGGCTAAAAGTGGGTATGCCTCTGTCAACGTCAGCCACCAAATAACCACTTACTGAGGGTTGCTAAAAGAATACCTCCTTTTCCAACCTGGTTCTCCACAGGGAAGATGTAGTTCTGCCTAACAAAACAGGCTAGGTTTGTTGTCCTTAGAAAAGCAGGGATATTAATAGGATCTGGTCCACATATAGTAATGTTCCAGACTATGTGCCAGACGGTGATTTTGTCTTATTAAAATAGTCTTTTCATCATGACATTTTTCCTTGAGTTTGCTGTTTGTAAAGCACTAAGCTACAAGTGGCTTATTGATTTTGGTAAAACTGAGTCACAACATGACCATTGGAGGGTTTGGATTTGGCTTTTTCAAATTATTTTAATTAAATTATAAAACAAGTAAACATGATCCTCTTTTCTATTGTGAGAAATAAGAAATGATACAAAAAATGGGATGTGATTTCTCAGCTTCACTGAAGGCAGGTGTACATATATATATTTTTTTCTGTGATTGCAGATTTTGTTTTTCATGAGCCATGCCCTGAATCAGGATTGTTTCTCTGCATCTTTCAAGAGCTGGCAGTGAGAGCTTGCCTTGATTGACTACAGAGTGCTTCAATGTTTAGATTATCCCTGTGAGATGAATAGGAAATGGGAAGGCTTGCTTTATTTCTGAACTCAACCATCACCACCTTTCACTCAGGCTCTTTGCATCTCTGGGCGTAGGAAAAGAGTGAAGTAGTTGGGAGCAGCTTTGAAGAGCAATGACTAGGTGTTTTGAGGGGGGAATAAAGGTGTATTTGTAGTGAGAGATGTTTCCTTAAAAGCCAACAAATAGAAATGCTTCCAGTGGGAGGTGCATCTCAGGAGCCGTAAACAAGAATCTGAGGAAGTTGGACATCACCACTCCTAAATGAAGGGTGCCGACTGGCTTTCTCCCCAACTGAGGAGTTTTTAAACTTTTTAATTTTTGCATCGAGTGTTTAAGTTGTAAGTTGCTAAAACTTCTAAGAGTATTGTTTTAGTTTGTGATCGCTGTTTAACAAACCATCCCGGGACTCATTGACTCAAAACAGCAATTGCTTATTATCTTCATTTTTTGACATATGCTATATATCAGCTGGGGTTTAGCTAATCTAGGCTTGGCTCAGCTGAATATGTTTGCTTCAGGCTGTGATTGCTGAGCAGCTCTGTTTCCCACTTACAGGTTTGAAGCTAGGTGGGTTGTCTCTGTTCCACATGTCCCTCATTCTCCCTGGACCAGCGAGCTTGCCAGGGTAGGTTCTTCTCATAGTGCCACCAGAGGCTAAGTTCAAATATGGCACACCTCATCCTATTAATTAAAATTGGTCACAAAAGCGAAGCCCACTGTAAGGAGGAGGTTGAAATATAATATGCCCATTAGAGGCAGGAACTACATAGTTACATGGTAAAGGACATGGATATGGGGACAGATGACAATTTAGAGCCAATGATTCAATCTATAATGGGGGATCCCTATGAGCAAGTTCATGGACATCATATGTGGAGCCCATGCATGGAGTCCTTGTAGTGTTTCAAATGATCCCTCTTTCCCTGTTTGATTACATTGAAAACCTTTCCTCCCTATGCACTAAGAATACTCTCTATTCAGAAACTGATCAATATTTGTCAAGTTCTGTGGTGCTGAGATAACTCATGAAAACGATTCTTTTGTCTATCTCCTCTCACTGTTCTGCCCCAACCAGGGTAAAAAGAGAGGCATTTGGGGAGGATGTGGACCAGAAGGAAAGAACTTATGCAAAATTTTGCAAATATTTATTAAAGAAAAAAAGTAAATTTGGACCGATGTGATGAAATGAGTTCCTGACAAAGATCAAAAAAGGGTTTGGAGTCAGAGTGGGTTTATCAAAATGCAAATATTTTAAACAAAACAGGACGTTGCAATTGCATACAGAAGCTATTCCCTCCAAGCCTACTGGGGACATTTTCTAGTTTACATAATGCAATTAAACTCAAGTCTGATGAATTCAAATTTATCCCAAAGACATTATTGGCAACATGATCCCATGTGGTGAAAAGACTGAGGAAGTGGCATGTTTGGGGGCCAAGGAGGAATTAGAAAATCATATCTAAAGCTCACATCAATTGTTTGCAAGGATTCCACTGCAATTCTGTTCAGCAGTGATGGAAAGGGACCTGGGAACCCTTCTGAATCTTGCCTTCACTCTAAAATCCAACTGCATCCATGGACAGAAGAAAACACCTTCAGTATATGCCCAAAGTGGTAGCAAATGTGCCTTTCTCATGCGGTTCTAATAGCTGTAAGGGATAATGTTTCTTTTTGTTTTGTGTAATTATGATTTGTAAACATCATTTTCATAGTTTAGCTTTATTTTCCCTTTTATGGTAACCGCTAATGCTCTATTTAGAAATTATATTTCCAGAAGCTCAAATAAAGTTTATTATTTCAGTTACCTCTAAATTGCATCAAATTCCTTGGGTACGGTAAAATGCTAAACACCAATAGAAAAATGAGCAAGGGATCTGAAGAGAAATTCACACACACACATATAGACACACACATATTTCTCCTATAAAAAAAACATTAACCTATCTTAATAAAAGAAAAATAAATGCAACTAGGAATGAAATACTAGTTATTACTTATAAAATGGGATATACACACATATACACACACACAAACACACACACATATATTCCCTTTTTTAAAGATAATATTCAGTGCTGGCAATGGTGGAGTGAAAACAGATCCTCACATACAGTGCTGATGTGGTTGTAAATTGGTACAATCATTTGATAGCACAATTGAACACTATGTACCAAAATTCCTTGCAGCAATTTTACCCTTTAACCTGGTAATTGCATTTCTAGGACTTTATCCAAGGAAGCAGTGAGTAATAAGCATAAAAACTAATGGAAGAGGATATCCATTCCCATTCCATTTATAATAGTGGAAACCTGGAAACCATTGAAGTGTCCAAAATTAAAACAATATTTAAATACATATGATATACTCATAACAGAGGATATTGTTCTACAATTAGGATTACATTTTGCAGAGTTTTAATGACATGGGGAAGATCTTGATAGTATAATACCAAACATAATTTCAAAATGTAAAGAAATACTCTCAAATATTTAATATATAGGCACAACATACCATCATGAATATAAACTCTATACTAGTTGACTATCTGAAAAGAAATACTATTAGTAATATTTATATGGGATTATGGCTACTTCTTTTTTCTGCATTTTCCAAATTCCTTAACAAGAGCATGTCATAATTTTATAATTAGTGAAAAGTGCCATTAAAAAATGAGCTTTAGAAAGGAATGTATACTATTTTTAGCTTAGATAATCTAAAAATGTACTCTAGAATCATATCCTTATATCAATAAAAAATGATTATTCCCTTGTCATTGAAAACCCCAAATATTTTAGCATAAAAATTTCTGGGGGTGGGGAACCTGGGTAGCTCAGTCAGTTAAGCATTTGCCTTCAGCTCAGGTCATGATCTCAGAGTCCTGGGATCGAGCCCTGCATGGGGCTCCCTGCTCAGCAGAACGTCTGCTTCTCCTTCTCCTTCTGCCCTTCCTCCCCAGTTGTGCTCTCTCTCTCTCTCTTTTTCTCAAATAAATAAATAAAATCTTTAAAAAAATACCCCTTGTCTTTTAAAAAAAATTCTGGGGACATAAACACGTATGGAGGAGGAAAAGATGCACAAATACCAAAAGAGTCATGATAAAATTATAGAAGATTTAAATTTGGGAATCAGATAACATACAATGTCCTCTTTGCTGAAGGAGATAGCCAGAGGTAGTTTAACATCAGACAGGTAGAAATAGGTTCATTGAGAATTTAGACTACTTTTAGTTTAATAGAGCCATAAAAGCAGTTTCCTTGCCCTCATCATCCCCCCTCACCCCCTTTTTAGTAGGAAGAAGCTATTCCTCATTTATTCTCACCTTCAGATGACCTTGTGACATAGCAGGTGTTATAGATGCCAACAGTGAAAGCTCCAAGATGATGTAAGGAACAGATGCCAATTCTTCCTGCAACTACTAAGCAACCCTGCATGAAAGAGTTAATAAAAAAGGAAACACAAGTGAAACAGAAGCAAAGGAGATGCAAAAGCCATCACTCCTCCAGAGAAATTTACTCCACTTTCCATGGATACTTACACTTTTGATTGCTTCCTGCTTCTTGAATCACCCATTATGAGATGGAGCTGGCTTGCACCTCTTGCAAGAGCCAGCTGTGCACATCTCTTCTGAAGCTATGCTGGTTGTATTATACCATGAAATTGGTGTCTTGGTGGGAGCATCTAAACCATGAATATTGGCAAAGGCTATAAATTAGGGCTTGGTTTCCCTAAAGAGCCAGTTGTTAAACATTTACCAGCATACAGAAGACTGCCTAAGTCCTTCTCAGTTTCAGACCTTTTCTTCAACTGCCTAATGTCATTTCCATTTCCTTGTTTCAAAGTAACACAAAGATCTTATCCAAATCTGTTACATTTGCTCCTTAAACTGGGCTTCTTCAAAGTTCCCCAAGTACTTCTATCAAGGACAGTCACTGAACTAAAAAAGTCAAAACCGTAAGTTATTCTTAATCATATCCACTCCTTCATCAAACCACCACCACCCATCAATGTCTGTCTACTTAGTCAAGATCTCTTCAGTATTTCTCCGATCAGTCCACTTCTTTCCATCTCTGTACCTACTATGAGATCCTTCTTGGGAATTATTATTTCCTTTTAACTAGTCTCTGGGCTTTGTAATACCATGGAATTGAGACTCCACTTCCTCTGTCCCCTTGCGTGCTTCCATCACAATGTCCCACTGGCCTCTCTTTTTGAAGGTATTACTTCTTTTTGACCCATTTTTAACAGAAAAACTCACTATACAGAAGATTAAAGAAGCCTGAAATTACCAGACATAAAAGCACGAAATAGTGCATTTCTTTTTAATATTAATGTAACTATATTTTAAATTTATAGAAATTAATATTAAGACATTAAGATGATGGATGATAATGATGATAGCAGCTATTTATTAAACTCCTATATGAGCCAACTATTCAAAACCCCAAGCAAAGTAGGGATTATTATCCCATTTACAGATGATGAAATGGACTCTCAAAAGGTTAAGTGACTTTCATGGGTCACATAGCTGCTGAGTGGCAATGCTTGGATTAAGTCCTAGGTCAGTATTACTCCAAACCCATGTTCTGTTTTCTATAACATTCTGCTTTATCAGCAAGCCCAAGAGGCCCATTCTTCCTGGTGTTGTAACAATCTTGGTTCAAGCCTGTTAGATATTTAAGGTTTATTTATTTATTTATTTTAATTTTATGACCATATCTCATGGCTGACTCTAAATTTCAACCTTTTGTTTACCCCATCCAATTCTTTCCTGCATGTGTATGCACTTACCATTTATTTTTGTATTTCCCTTTTTTTGGAATATGATTTACATTTAATAAAAACACAGTTCTTAAGTTTAAAGTTTGATTAGTTTGATAAATGAACCCATTTAACCATCACCTTAATTAAGATATACAGAATTTCTACAACTGAACCCTGTAAAACCAGGCTTGGGAATAAAGCAGTTCCATAGAACTTTTGATGATAAATAACAATAAATATGTGTCTCAATCTTGGCAATATCTGTACAGCACTGTCCAGATGAGCAGGGCACTAAATTTTAATGGTGTAAACATTAGGGACATAAGATAGGAGTTTTGCTGAGGACCTCCCCGTGGCCTGGATAAACCCGTAAGTCTTTCCATTTCTCTTTGATCTGATGTTGTGTTCCCTAAGAACAACTGATTATCTGACTAATACTTCTGTTCTTCAGATAAATGATACTAGGAAAGGGAGAAAGTCTTAGATAGGGAACAATGGCATATCAGTCATTGGATTTTGTAGAATAATTGTACAAGCCTAAGAAACATGTGTGGCCTCAGTCTTGTTTCAAGGTAGCTGTTCAGTACTATTCTAGTATTCCCCTAAGAACTGTGATTTCTGTAAGCCTTTCAACTGACAATATTTGTTACTAAATTCTCTTTCAGTGTAGGCTTAGACAGTACCTAGGGTGTGTGTGTAGGGGGGAGGTGTTTGTACACACATTCTTTAAAGATTGGATTTGAAAAGATCTTGTATTTGATAGCTACATTATATATGATCATTGAACCCATAACTTGAATCAAGTACTGGATTAGGTAAGATTTATATTAATAGAACCTCATTTGGCTGTCCTCCTTACCCATAGCCACAAATCCTTTCAAGTACATTGGTTCAAGTAGAAATTATATTTCTAGTGAGTACAGTTTTAACTATGTGTTTTTGACTTCAAGGATCTCACTGCTTTAACCTGTCTTCTAGCTCATTGTATCCTTTCATTCTACCTTTACTCAATTTAATATACTGTCTTTTAAATTTCATGTATTCTAATTTGCTCCTCTTGTCTTTACTATTTCTCTGTCATCCTCCATCCCATAACTGATATTCCATAGTAGTTTAATAAAATTTTCTCTGTTCTCCTGCAAGATATCCCCTGAGATTTGCATCTCATAGCAGATTTATTGTGAACTACCATAAATTGAAAAAAAGAATCAATGGATCCATGTTACTTATGGCCAATGATGTGCTACACTCTTACTCTTCATTAAAACGCAAATTCATCTCTAGAAAGTTTGCTGACCATGCCTCAGTACATGGGCCAAAGTCATGATTTGGGGTCCTAATACTTCAATAGCATGTCTCTTATCCATAACAGATAGGAAATTACCTGGTTGACAAAAATCAATGCTCTTTATCACTTTATTAATAAAAGAGGTTTTGATTACCAGGAACACAATATGTAAAAATATAAGGAATACAGGCTACATACCAACACTGAGTCAAAAACCTTTACTCTTATTGTTTACATGTACATCTTCACAAAATATTAGTGGAAAATAAAGATTGGAAGAGAATACATCTTTGAATCGAAAAGCCAGAATCAATTATTTTTTCC
Source organism: Mirounga angustirostris (assembly GCF_029215605.1). Classification (NCBI taxonomy): domain Eukaryota; kingdom Metazoa; phylum Chordata; class Mammalia; order Carnivora; family Phocidae; genus Mirounga; species Mirounga angustirostris. Next base: position 135,147,476 of record NW_026991709.1, on the reverse strand, counting down.
CTGTAGGAACCATTATTATTAATCCCATAACTACTCTTAGTTCACCTCCTGAAAGCCCTGAATTCCCTCCAGCATGATCCACTCTTTCTTTTTTCCCTAGACTGCCATCTTTCCCTTCCTCACAATGCTGCCATCTTCCGTTCTCTTGTTTAGGAGGGGTAGTCTGAAGGCTAGTAAACAATACTTAAACATGACTCCTCCTGGTGTCGGCGCTACTGATCTCTTCTAATTAACTGAAGGTGTAATAAAATATATTACTACTCGAGGAACAGAGTCTTATTAAACTTGCCTGGGGGTTGGGTGGGTGGGATGGTGAGATTATTGGAAAGGTGCATGGGAAAAGAAACCATTGAATTATCAAAGCCAACCTGTAAGAAAATGAATGTGCCTCTCTCTCCACCCAGCATCCAGCATGGGAACTCTTCTCTGTCTCTTTCTGCCTCTTCCCCTTTTCTGCCTTCTTGTGCTTGTTCATATTGCATATCAATCTGTATGACCTGAGTCTATATGACCTTCTAGTTCCAGGACCCATCACCAATTGATAAGTTCCTCTTCTATCTCTTAGTTTATGTTTTCAAGAACAAACATGATTGTCTCAGTTCATCTTTTCAAGCTAGGTCGTACAAGTCATAGGTCTCAGAAAATCCTATTCAGAGGCCACCCTAGTCAAATCAGTCATGTCCAAGGGTGAGTAAATTCTGCATATTTCATATGAAAAAAAGAATTTCCCCAGAGATGAGGATGGCTTGGCAGATACTCTGAAATATGTCAAAGTACCCTATATTTCCCATCAAGACTGATTCTTGACTTATATTTCTAGGAAAGTAAGACAGTAAAATCTCACATACTTACATTACATATATACAGTGTATGGGTGCTATACATATATAACCTGTTGGAAATGGCTGCTTTTATTTTTCTGAAATAAATGCAATAATTAGCTTATTTTGTGAAAATATTACTGTGATTAGAAAGACACACATTTTTGAAATTTTAGAAAAGAACAAGACACTTCTGGCCATTGCAAATATCTAAGGTTTTATTTCTTTGAGGCAACTATAGGTAATGGTAACCTAAGAATACTCTTCAGTGGTCAAGATCTTCAAAAAACAGCGCTGACCAGAATATGACAGAAGTTGCTTAGAAAATATGCAGGCAGGAGAGAATTCAACACTTGAAAAAAACTGGGTTTGGGAGCCAGAAATAAAATTATACCACACCTTGCATGTAAACATAAAAATTTATGACATATTCCTCGAAGTGTCATTTTCCTCATTTTCTTCCATGAGTCACACACACACACACACACACACGTGTGTGTGTGAATACATATATAATATGTATGTGTATATATGTATAAAATTATAGTGCCAGTATTTGTGTGGCACAGAATTCAATCTAGTCAACACACTGACTCCCATCATTTGAAGGCTAATCTGGGTCAATTGTCAAACATCAACCATTCAGTTTTCATTCTTTTATTCAATGCTCAACTCCGATGACAGCTAAAAAATCTGATTTATCCTTAAACTGGTTGAATTGGTGATTCCCAACTAGAGGAGCCCAGCCATGCAAGACATCTTTTCCTTTTTCTTTATTTTTTTTTTTCCTTTTCTTGCCTGCTGTGTTTCATTGGGTTGCATGTAGACAGAAAAGCTGAGCAAGGAGAATTGTGTCTTGTACCAGAGATTTACGCATTTACTGCATATAGTTTTCACAACGTCACATGATTATATGGGAGCTTTGCCATATTGCCACAGGATAGTTAGTGTTTATTCGAGTAGCTGTTGAATCTGTAATCATATGGTTTATCACTTTCTTGATTAAAGCCTTTGTAGTTTTCCAAATCTTTGTTGCAGGTTCATGATTGCCTCCAAGCTACCAGTCCTATCTCATTTTATACCACTTTTCCCTGCTTCTCCTTGTTGAACTTCTCTTAGCTCTTATCACCATGCCTTTCTCTTTTGGGCCTTTGCACATGCTATTAACTATGCCTTATTTTTATCTAATTCCAAATTTTCTGCCCTCTTCAACTTAGATGTTTCATTCTCAAAAGTCCTTTCCCTAACCTCCCTGACTGCCCACCTTATCTTCCCTTTCTGGGGATTATTGTAGCCATTGATCCACCTTCCATTACAATTTTCCATTCTCTGGAACACTGTAAGTTCTATGAAGCCTAGGACAATATGTGTCTTGATCATTCCTATATCCCTAATCCCAAGCATAGTACTAGACAAATGGGTGGTCAATGAATATTTGAAAAATTAGTGAATAAATGAAAACACTTAAATGACTTCTTGATTAAGCATTGGACTTGAAAATAGGTAATAAACCACTTGGTATATGTCTATGTTCTGTTGTTGGTAACATGTAGTCAGAGGTTAAGAAGGTCTTACAGTTGATAGTTTCATTAGGGTAGATTCCCCCACACATATCTCTACAACATAGATTTTTCTAAGGCAAAGTTTTGCTTTCCTCCAGAAAAAAATGGTCTGGTTATTTAAAATAATGTAAATTTTAAAAGATATATGTTATGTATTATAGGCTCTAGAGAACATGATAAATTACTCAGCTTGAAAGGATTTCTCAGGAAGTTTTATACTTCAAAATTATGAAAGTTCCTCCAAGCTAATGTATTTTTTCATGCTTAAATTAATTAGGGTCTTTTTCTCCTTTAGGTTTTTTTTTTTTTCTCTCGAAAATGAGGAGAAAATTTTCCGCTACATAGAAACCCTTGTGAGACTTTTATTGTCTTTTCAAAGTAATGACACCTTCTAGAAAAGATAAAATGCTGAGTGATTACCTTTGTTGAAGAGAAAGAAGAGAGCATCATGATTGAATATCTCCTGGCAGACCTGACAGCTCTGAGCCATCACCATTACTCAGACAGAGTACACGGATCAGGGCATTCATTTAAATTCTGGGCTTTCTTTTCCTCACATTAATTCTAAAATCAATGAGTTTCTGGGTAAAAGGTGGGCTTTCTTTCAAAATTATCCAACACCTTCCAGGCTTCTTGGGTAAGGACCATACTCTTCTTTGGGAAATTAGTCTTGTTTGTCTACAGGGACTTGGGACTTAAATTGATGCCACAGGCATTTACTGAGTATCTGCTCAATGATGGTGTCACAGGATGGGTTCTCTGGGAAGCAGACTGAGATGAAGGTTAGCATTAATGATGTTTACTAGAGAATGCTCTAGGTCAGCACTTGGAAAGGAGAAGAGGAATTGGAGTAGGGAGAGGGAGAAGTTGAGCTGTGATGCAGGGCCAAAGTCATCTTTGGACAACATTGGTCTAAGATGGCCAGGTCTTTTTACTCCTGCATTGATCACTGGATAAGGTTCACCACAAAGGGGTGAAACTGGAAGTGCAATTCCCAGTAGATGAGAGAAATACCTAAAGGAACCGACAGTTGAAAGACATATGTCTACAGCACTCCTAGCAGCGAGCAACAGTCTTTCTTTTTAGGGAGATCTGGATGGTACATTGCAGACAGATATTGTAAAAATGCTCAGTGACAATAAAATTAATGAGACATTAATTTTGCCAAATGAGATTTCACATTATAAATAGGGAGACACGCCTAGTAGGACTCAAGAAATAAAGAACATTACTCTTGAGGTATAAGAAAAGTAATCACTAATTGTGACTGGCAATCAAGCAAAGCCTCCTAGGGGAGGGATGCTATGTGAGTGGACCATCAAGGACAAGTTGCATTTCAACAGGCTAAGAAAGTGTGGGCAAGAGCCTGATAGGTTAAGGGGAGAGCAACATGCCAGGCAGAGAGAAATGTGTGTTGGTAGATGGATGGTAGAAGTTTGTGAGTTAGAGAAGGGTAGAGAAAGCGGTGGAAGGGAAGAAGGATGGAACAGATGAATATAACAGCAGAGATCTTTGAATAAAATTCTGAAGATACTAGAAAATGCAAGACAGAGAGAGAGAGAGAGAGAGAGAAGAAAATGTTATTTCCCTCCAGCAACCCTCAGTTTGTTTCCTGAGATTAAGTTGGGGGGGGGGAGGGATGGGGTGGCTGGGTGATAGACATTGGGGAAGATATGTGCTATGGTGAATGCTGTGAATTGTGTAAGACTGATGAATCACAGACCTGTACCTCTGAAACAAATAATACATTATATGTTTAAAAAAAAAAAAAAGAAGATAGTAGGAAGGGAAAAATGAAGGGGGGGAAATCAGAGGGGGAGACAAACCATGAGAGACTATGGACTCTGAGAAAAAACTGAGGGTTTTAGAGGGGAGGGGTGGGGGGATGGGTTAGCCCGGTGATGGGTATTAAGGAGGGCACGCATACGCAAACAATGAATCATGGAACACTACATCAAAAACTAATGATGTAATGTATGGTGATTAACATAACATAATAAAATAAAATTTAAAAAAAGAAAATATTGTTTCAATCATAGTTTTAACCAATGGCTTCAAGTTGAAGTCACATGAAATTTTTATCAAATGTGTAATGTTTTAGTCATAGAAAGTAAGAAGTGGAAAAAAAATTGAAGAATCTGGCAACATTCCCTCATGGCATATTGTCAAGTGAAGTGAAGTAACAGACCCTCCCTTGTTAGTTGATACTCTTCAATCCTCTAAAGTCTCTAATGCTCTCTATAAACATATATCTAGCTCACCTTATACAGCTGTGTGACTTCCCTCACCTCTCCCTAAAGGATCTTACACTGGTGACCCTCACTCATTCCTACACCATTTCTTGGATTAAGAAACCAAGACCCTGTGTGCCTGGGTGGCTCAGTCAGTTAAGCTTCCGACTCTTGATTTAGGCTCAGGTTATGATCTCAGGGTTGTGAGATCAAGCCTGGTGTCAGGCTCTGCAATGGGCATGGAGCCTGCTTAAGATTCTCTTTTTCCTTCTCCCTCTGTTCCCCCCCACCCCCGCAATCTTATGCATAGATGAGTGCTCTCTCTCTCTAAAAAAAGAAAAAAAAACCCAAAACCCAAAAACCAAAACCAAGGCCCAAAGGAATACATACCTCTTCAAGGCTGTATTTCTATCTCGATCTCAACTGAGGTCTACATCACATTGCCAAAATTTTAAGTTATAAAGTAAGGCTATGATGCTTTAGTTATCTATTGATGCATAGAAGAAAATTGCCTCAAATTTAGAAGCTTAAAACAACAATAAATGTTTATCATCTCACACAGTTGCTATGGGTCAGGAATCTGGAAGTTGCTCTGTTGGACGTTGGAGTGTTTCATGAGTTGGATTTAAATTGTTGGTCATGTCTGCAGGCATCTGAAGACTTGATGTAAGTTAAAGGATCTACTTCCAAGGTGGCTTACTCAGATATTCACCAAGTTGATGCTCGATGTTGGCTGGAAATCTCAGTTCCTCACCATGTGTACTTCTTTATAGGGTTTCTTGACTGTCCTCACAGCATGGCAACTCACTTCCCCTAAAGTGTGTGATTTAAGAGAGAAACAGAACCCACTTTGTCTTTTATGACCTAATCTTGTATGACACACTTGGTCATTTCAACAACATCCTATTTGTTACATAGTTCATCTCTATTCAAAGTGGGAAGGGACTACACAAGAGTGTGAATACTAGGAAACAAGAATTGCTGGGGACTATTTTGTAGATTGGCTTCCACATATGAGGAAAGGGGACACAGTGCAGTCTTGTTTTTCTTCATCAGAGCCTGCCATTTTGTTGACTCTTGGTGAGTTCCTTTTCTAGTTCTCCATGGCTATCCCATAGGTATGAATTGACTTTCATAGAGTCAAACTGTGATAACATTTTATAAAATCATTCCAATTTTTTTTAGTAAATTAAACTATGGTCAGCATTGAAAAAAATAATGCATGTAAATAAAATTATATTTAACATATACATATATTAAATCAGTCTTTCAAAAATATGACAGAGGGAACCATTGGGTTATCAGTTCTTTTGTTCCATCATTAAATCCAATTTTCACCTAATCTACTTACCAGGGATCAATGATAAAGTCTAGATTTCTTCTGAATTACATTCTATATTTAGTACAGTTCCAGATAATGCACTAAGCATTAGTATTCATGAAAACAATATAAAGAAAATTATGACCTTTTATATCAAATACATAATCTATGTATAGATTTTAAAATAATTTCCCTGATGGGGACAGAAGAGGTATTTACGTTTCCTGTGTTTTTATAACTTAAATATAAAGTGTGAGGGTTACCTCCATATTAGAGTAGCAAAAATAATGTTTATCTGCATAAAAGCTCCCCAGCACAAAGGTGAGTCTTTGTTTACCTTTTTGAAAATGCTTTCACAAGAAGCTATGGGTAGCCATTTCCAATACAGAGAAGGCCAGCTGATCAGATAGCAGCAAAACTAATGAAAAGCATCATGGAAGTGACAGCAAGATTAATTAAGTTCCTCCAGCCCTATTCACGTGTGGCTGTGCAGAGTTCCTTTGGGTACTGCTGCAGTTAAATGGTATTCATGGTGACAAATACTGTAGATTTCCAGAACTGACACTGAGTCAAGGGTAAAAATCACATTCGGTCATTTTATCCACCAAAAGGATCAGAGATGAGCCCTTAGGATTATTAGTATGTTTGAGCAAAGCCAAGATTGAAATTGAGATATAATTAAAAGAATGTTGAAACTGTAATATTTTGTTTTCCATTTACACATTTCCTTTATGTGTTTTAGACATTTTGACAGAGGAAGCCAAACAAATTTCCATCTACTGTATTTGACTGGAGGCATAGAATTATGCACACTTGGAAACACTTTCAATTACTTTGTGAATTCTTGCAACATTGGGGCAGAGTTGCCCTGTCTCTCTGCTCACTCTATATAGTTATTATCACAGTATATATAAAAATGGAATGTCCATGACCTAAAGCATCCAAATTTACTAGAGCTGTACTCAATTTATCTTGAAGGATTTTTTTTTTTTTAAAGCAAAAGAAGAAATTCAATATGATGCTGTTTTCTTCTTCCATTTTGTTTGCAAGCACATTTGTTGTGGGGCTGGATGGGGAGAGGGCTGATTCTCCAATTGCTGCCCAGGAACCATAAATGAATTTTATTTTAAGAAAAATTGGAAACCTCTGGAGTGTATAAGATCTTTCAACCTGCTGTACAAGATATATTAACTCATGTTATTGTGTCACCAAATGTCTTTGGAGGAGGCATATTATTATATTTCTGCCCTTGGAAACACTTTGAGGATCATTCATGTATTCATTCAGCAAACACTTCCTACATTATCTGTCAAATAAAATTAAAACCCTTTAACCTGGAATGTGAGATCACATCCAATAGGCTTCTGTGTTTTCTTCTCCAAATTTAGTTTGCATGGAAATCTTTTATGAAACTGCTCTTTAATATTGTAATTTGTTCTTGTTCTCCCAGATATATCATTCACAATCCCACCCTTGTTTTATGTCATTTGCCAACTTTTTATGCATTTAATCAATCCGAACTGATACTGAAGACCAAGTTCAGGTTCCATTTCTTCTCTGTAGCTTTCCAGGTTTACCTGAAGCCATCATAATTTTATCTTTTACCAAACCCTTACATGCATGTCCTACATTGTTCATTTGTCCTTTACCTTGTATTACCTTTGTTTTTACTTGTATTTTTGGGTATATGCTTCATCTCCTTAAATTAGATACCAAGTGCTTTTCGGAACAGGGTGGTCGCTTAAACATTAGAGTTCAGTGTTTTGTTATTTAGGATCTCTACTTTCAATTTTTTTTTCCAGTGATGATGATAATAGTTATTATGACCTCACTTCTTTTTAGTGAGGCACCAAATGAGGTGGTGGGGGACTTCTAAACTTACGATGTGGTGCCCATTAATTTTTGGAGATAGTATCTACAGAGATGCAAAGCAACTTCATTAAAAAAAGAAAACTAGATAAAAATATACACAACTTCTTGAAGGACTTTGGGGGAAAAAGATAAAGAAAGAGAAACATGGAAGGGAAATAATAGTCTGAGAGCCTTCAGAAAGGAAGGTAGTGATACTTCTGTTAAAAGGAAGCACAACTATCAATCAATCAGGGCAAATGCACTAATAAAAAACACCTGTAAGAGAAGCTAGGTGGTTGACTAGTTTCCCCTGAATCACTCTCTGCTTAAACTCTCTTCTGTTCTTAGGGCCCCTGGGTGTCACAGCTGGTTGAATGCCTGACTCTTGGTTTTGGCTCAGGTCCTGATCTTGGGGTCGTGAGATCAAGCCCTGCATTGGGCTCCAGGCACTCTCAGTGTGGGGTCTGCTTGAGATTCTGTCTCCCTCTGCTCCTCCCACTTGTGCGCACACACTCTCTCCCTCTCTCTCTCAAATGAATAAATAAATAAAAATTAAAAGACAAAAAACTTCCCTTCTGTTCTTGACTCCCATATCGGCCTCCTGACTTACCCACAACACCTTTTTTTTTTTTTTAAGATTTCATTCATTTATTTGTTGGGGGTAGGGCATAAGCAGGGGGAGTGGCAGACAAATGGAGAACCGGGCTGTCCTCCAAGCAAGGAGCCCGATGCAGGACTCAATCCCAAGACCCCAGGATCATGACCCGGGCTAAAGGCAGACGCTCAACCGACTGAGCCACCCAGGTGCCCCTGCCCATAACACTTCTGATCTCTATCTTGCCTGATAGTTGATCAGCCATCCTGTCCTTAACTGGCCTTTCCTCAGACCTTTGGGATTTCTCTAACCTAAGGTCACTCTTAATGTCTCTTCCTTTTCTGATCCTTGTCTCCAACCACAAAGTTTGCTGCTTCCTAAATCATGGGCAATGTTTAATGTTAATGGCATACTCTAGTCACTAACCCAATAGGATATGTCCCTGGCATACATTTCTGCTGTGTTCTGGAGTATGTTAAAACATTCAAGGAATTAACATATATTTCACTTCTTTCTGTGACCCCAAAGAAGCCTTCATTCTACTTGGGGGATATTGACAGTTGGAAAGGTCACTGAAAGCCAATCTGATAAATACTGTAATGGATTTCTATAAAGAATGTGTGAGTGCTCATTGGGGGAACACATGAGTCAGACATAAACAAACCCAGGGAAGGCTTCTTAGAAAACAAAATATCTGAGCAGTTTTAGATGGTGATTATAAGTATTTAGACCAAGGGGAATACAAAAGGGCATTTCTAGTAGAATATAAGTATATTCTCAGTAAGATCAGGATAAAACATCATCTAGGGGTAGATGACTTTTGAGATACTTATTTACTCAACAAATATTTATTGCATACCTGGTCTTGTTTAGACAGTAGACACAGCATGAACATGGTAGACATGCCCCTTTCCTCATGTCCATTGTACTGGAGGGAAAGAAGCAATAAACTGTAACCAAAGAATGAATGGATGAGATGAAGGATATTTTAGGTCCTTTCCTCTGCATGGAGAAACGTGAAAGATGTTCCAAATTGTAGTAGAGAAGCTGATAGGCAGAAACCCCTAGAATGTAAGCTCCTTGTAGACAGAGATTTCTGTAATTTCATCAATGTGCCTTGAGCACCTAGAATAGTTCTCGGCACATGAATACCCAATACCCAATATGTTGAATAAATAAAGATGCCTAGGCCACAGCCAGCTCCAATGTAAGAACTCTAAGAGGGCTGCCAATACTAGTTACTAAATATTGTAAAAGAGCTCCTATTAACTGACTATCAGAATAGATAGGGCCATATATAGAAGGCATTTATTGGGTGTCTCCAAAGACAGAGAAATTGAAATAGAATTTTGGAATATTATGGTATTAATAGTTTTTTTTTCCTTAGCTCACTATTAGCACTTTTTTTCTTACTTCTTTTCTTGTAGGCAATTCATTTTCTAGACTAAGGCCCCTGGACATTTAATTTCAATGGAAGCATCCAGTGAGAATCTAGGAATAATTTATGAGTTTATAGCAGTGTCTACACAATCTAAAAAATTAATCAAAAGACTACATGGATTAATTGAACTAGGCATTTGTTCTCATATTGACCAATTACTTATTTCTCCCCTTTTCAAACTGTTTTAACAGTGGGTGGTTATATATCAGACAAAGGCAAACTCAGGCTTAAAATAGCCTTCCATCAAATATCATTCATATGTCAACAAATACTCATTGAATAAATTGTTATGCTTTCAACAAATATTCAGTCACCAAGTACCCATGTATTTGGCCCCTTGCTCTTACAATGTCCCAGGGCTCAGTGTTGACCCTCTTCTCTTCTTCCAAAGGAGTATACTCTTTTGAAGGTATCATCTGGCCTCATGGATTAAAATACCATCTATAAAACAATGACTTCCAAATTTAAATATAAAGCCCAAACGTCATTCCAGACCTATACAGCCAAACTTCTATAAACATTTCACTTGAATATATAATAGAATTGTAAACTACGATGCCCCATATTGACCATCTCCTAATCCCCACCCAAAGCATGTTCTTCCATAGCCTTCTCCACATCACTTAGTGGAAATCCCAACCTTTCAATTGCTGTCTCCCAATCTTCAGTAATCCATTATCTTTTTGTAAATTTTTTTACTTTATTATGTTATGCTAATCACCATACATACATCATTAGTTTTTGATGTAGTGTTCCATGATTCATTGTTTGCGTGTAACACCCAATCCATTATCTTTTCTCTTCTATCGCCTATCCAACCCACAGCAAACCCTACTGACCTATTTTGACATACGTACAGACTCTGACCATGTTTTGCCACCTCCACAGCTCCTACCTGATTCAAGCCACCATTTCTTTTCTAGATTATCACAAAGTCTTCCTAAATTGTCACCTTGCATCTTCCCTTGCTTTCTTTTATCCATTCTCTATGCATCAGTCACAGTAAACCTTTTAAAGTATGTCAAATCATGTTATTCCAAAGGCATCCAGTATAAGTCAGAATAAAAGTCAAAGTCCTTATAATATGGTCTACAAAGTCCTACTGAATTAGGCTCCATGTGACCTATTTGACCTCATTTCTTTTTTTTTTTAATTGAAGTAGCGTTGACAATGTTATTTTATTATTAAAAGATAATAATGATCTAATATGGAGAATGGGTGGGATTCGGGCAAGCTGGAATTTGGAACACTGGATAAAATTTTATTGCTGCAATATAGTAAGAAATGAAAATGGACTAAACTAAGGCTCAGGGGAAGGCACTGGAAGACACAACTAGGCTGTGCTAACTCCATGCTAAATCACTGCCGCATTCAGCTCTGAGAACTTGAAAGGACAAGCAAGCTCACAAACTGTGACCTGCAGTAACACCTGGCATCTGTATTGCATAGCATTTAGGAACAGCTGCTGCTAAGCATGGACAAATTCAATTTGTGTAAACATTTTGTATAAAACACCATCCACTTCAAAGAACTGACTGCAGGCACATAGAAAAGTATGATGTTTTACACACAATATGGTTGTATTCAGTATGTTCACTCATTCGTTCACAAATATTTATTGAGTAGGAACGGGTGCCCGATACCCTGTAGGGATGGTGGATACATCAGTGAACAACGAACAGAAAGCCCTGCCCTCATGGAGATTATATCCCAGTAGAAGAGATCAAAATAAAGAGATGTCTACAGTAGTGTGTCAGACGGTGACAACTCTTATGGAGGGAAACTACGCTGACAAACTTTTGAGCAAGACTCGGAGAGGAGAGATCCAGGCAGGCGGCTATTTGGATATTTGAGCCGAGAGAAAATTCTCCGCCTACCATAATGTTTTCACTCAAAATATGTAACTGGTTTTCAGCTATCTTTTGTTTTAATCATGAAAGGTATATTTCTCTCTGGCAAGCAGTGACCTGATTCCCTCTCAGGATCCCCCAGCTTCTCCGAGCAGCTTAGAGACAGATAAGGCTCAGGGGTGTGAACCAGGTCCTTCCCCAAAAGCGGCTGGGTCCTCTCCTGGACATGACATACGTAAGCATCTCTCAGGCTGGCCGGCATGTCCACAACCCCATGTCTAGCCAGCATCAGCTATGCCTTTATTTGGATGTTATTCCTTTTTAAAATAAAAACAGTTGCATTTTTTTCCTTTATGAATATAATGCATACAAATAATTTTAGGGGAGACAGTAAAAAGTGTACAATTAAAATAAAAATCACTTGTTTTCGATCCAGAGATAAGCACTGTTTCTATCTGAGGTTTTGATAGTCCAGATAACCCTTAATTGGGGAAGGGTGGGGCATACCCATTTAAATAAAGCAGATGCCTTCCTTTTTTGGGGTTGAACAGGATTCCAATGCATGCATGTAACACTCAGTTGCCTCTTGGATGCCATTCTCTTCCAGAGGCTACATGCTGCTTTTTCAGGAATGATCCTCTATAGACCAGGCAGAGGTTGGAATATTCTATTACTGAATACTCTCTGCCTGTACATTCGTGCCCATGTAGATACATTTTTTTCTGGAACACACAATGACATAATTTGATTGGGGAAGACCTTGACCTGAGCAACTATAAATGGGAAATTTATAACTTCTTTCTTTCTTTCTTTCTTTTTTTTCAGGAGGCCGAGGGGCAGAGGGAGAAGGAGGGAGAGAATCTTAAGTAGGCTTCTCACCCAGTGCGGAGGCCGGGGAGGATGGGAGGTTGATCTTAGGACCCTGAGATCATGACCTGAGCTGAAATCAAGAGTCAGACACTTAACCGACAGAGCCACCCTGGCGCCCCTGTAATTTATTTCTTTGAAGAAAGGAATCTTCTGGGGATACTAACATAAATTCAAAATACAAGTAATAAGACAACTATACTGACTGCACCATTGAGAAAACTGCTTAATGTCTCTGAGCCTCAGATTCATTTGTCCTTGGGTTCAAGGTCCTGTTCATCAGGACATTGATAATATCCACCTTTTTATATGTCAGTTTGTTAGTAAGAAGGATGGCATAAGTGAAAATACCTTGTGACTGCAAAATGCCATGCAAATGCAAGGTGTTATTAATTATTAAGACAGTCCTTTAGTGTCTTAAACCTCCTGTCTTAAACTCAACTCTCAAAGCTTGCATCTTCAAACTACAGGAACACAAATGGACCAAAAACTGTAGCATTAAACTACAGTGCCCCCTAGCCCATGTAGGAGGTCAGGACAACTGATGAGCTTCATAAATAAGCTCTACCACAGATGGTTCTTTTGCCTGAGGGAAGGGCCATTAATTGTACTTTTGGCTGATTTCCATCTGTCCAAAAGGAAAAACACTTACGTGTTTTCTTCAGTATTTTCCTGTAACGTCTTTTTATTTCTAATTTTTAAAAAGGAGTAAAAAAGTATTCTTTACTATTTAAATTTTCGTTCTCCAAGTTGCTTTCAATGAAGAGTATTTCTAGAAAAAAATTAAAAAAAAAAATCACTAGATTTATCCAAAGACTCATTGTGATGTTCCTGATTTATATATGATTACCCATTCACATTCACCAAATTCTTTATAATCCATTGTAAGAGACGATATTGGTCATAGTGGTTTTTTTTCACAGAGAGGAAATAGGGGGTTTAGCTTTTTTTCAAGATTGCACAGCACGCTGCTATTCAGCCCACTAGTTCCAATATGTATTAAATCTACCAATAGAGACAGGATTGTGCAAGGAAAAACCACTGATTATTTTAATATCACAATGTAGAAATATTTGTTACCATGGCTTATAAAAACCTGTACTGAAAATAGATCAACTGCTTCCTTGCATAGGCTATAGTTCTTTTGTTATCTTCAGTTCTTAATTTTATAGATTTTTGTGGAAATTTTTAAGTTTCAATAGTCCAGTGGTTAAGTTGGATCCCAAAGTGATGAGTCCCTAGGAAACAACTTATTTTATGGGTTTATTTTCCATGCTGAGCATTTAAGTATCAATCAGCACTGCTTCCAGGGATTTCTTTCTAACATCCTTTTCTATGTAAGATAAGGACTGCAATTCATTAGACTATTGGAGGAGCCAGAGACTTTGCTAAGCTTTGCTTTTCTTGATTGTTCATCTCGAATTTAATGCGAGTTTGTGTGCGCTTGTGCGTGGGTGTGTCTATATCATACTAGTGACCAGACTTGAATTATGACACAGTCTTGGTTATCTTTCAGGCTAAATTGTCTCTCCTCTTTAGGGGTCAAAGATCATTTCAGGCTCAGAGTCCTTTCTACTACCTACTATAGGAAGCAGCAAATGTGATCTTGTGAAACTGAGGGGTGACTTTTATCACGTTACTTTTCTTCACATTTCTCTATCAACCTAGCTCAGAAAATACTTGAGAAATAAAAAGAACTCTTTACCAACTACTAGGTTTCTGTGATCTGATCATTTCTTAAGTGAAAACCTCTATTGCCCTAGCAATGGTCCCTTGAATGTTTTCTTTCTCTTAGGCATAAACATCACAAACAACAAACCCTCAAGCCCACAGCAAAGAGAATGCAGACACAGGGCACCATTCCTTTTCCCACTGCTTTTTTAACTTGGGGTGGTAGGCTAAATTTTGGCGAAGATGATGACATTCACGGGAGGGGCGGGATAAAAGTGTATCTATAATTACACGTTAATGGCAGAACTCGCCTTAACCACTTCCCCTCCCGCACCGTGGTGAATTTCCCCTGTGTGCGCCCATGTGGATCCGGAGACCCCTCTCTCTTTAAGAGAGCCTCCCGCGCCCCTCACTCCGCCCCCTCCCAGGTCTCTGGGCTCGTCAAAGCTTTCCAAGAGCCATGGTTGGTCCAGGCAGGCAATCGGAGCACCTCATGGAGCCGCTGCTAACCGGGGGTGGGGTGGGGTGGGGTGGGGGGTCTGTTTGTAGTACTCTCAGTCCTGATGTCACAGGCGCGGCAAGGACATCGCAAGGAGGAGTCGGATTACAGTAAGGATGGGCAGTGCAGCAGGCAGCCGGAGCGCACGCTCCAGCCGCCGGGGACCGTAGCCCGGGAAAGGCAGCCTGCAAGGCGCTCATCCCGCGGAGGACGCCGGCTCGGCGCTCGCTGCTCTCCACGCCGGGGACATTTCCACCGAATGTAGCATGAAACGGCTCTGCTCTGCGTGTCAGCCTTGGGTGCGAGCTGATGCCGAAGACGCCGCGGTGGGGTTCCAGCTGTCTGATTAATGAGAAACATAATGTATTTTGGTGAGTGTTAGCTCTGATGATGTAATTCTGGGGGTGTCCAGCTCTTCGTCAGGGCAGTCCAGCCCTTTAAAAAAAAGCTTTGAGCCTCGAGAATATATTACATTAAACCTACCTCCAGTTGGCAAGTGGAGGACCAAGCTGGTGCAGCCGTCAGAGCTTCCTTTGTGCTACAATTGGGGCTGTTTATTAGTCGTGGATGAGTTTAAGTTGGAGAAGAAAGGAAACTGGTGGGGGTGGATAAACTTTGCCTTGATTTGTCTGCGTGAAGTTGGCTTTTTTAGCTAGGTGAGGAAGGAGAAATGGTGCGGCGTGGGAAGTCATGGGCTAACTCAATGGAACGTAAAACTAAGTTCCTGTACTATTGATGCTGTGAGAGCTTAGTCGGTATCAATGTTCCATTAGGCATTTTGGTTTTTCCCTAATTCTGAGCCAAAAAGGGAAAACATTCTTTGATGTGCTGTGGTTGAGCAGCTGAGGACGCTCCTCCATTCCATCCCATTTTCCTTCTAGCTACAACAGCCTAGCACAAAATGCATATTATCTTAAACCTTTAGAGGTCTCGAAGCTGTTAAATATTTGTGCAGTTTAGTTGTGTGCCACGCTGGAAAGCTCCCTTAAGATTTTCAGCTGAGCTCCCTGCATTTCCAGAAAACATGCTGAGGCTTAGATGTGGGCTATCACTGGAGCACTCTAAGCGGGCCGGGAGCTGTATGTTCGCACTGTAACGCAGCAACTTACTGCTGGGAGAGAAGGCACAACCCCTTCACTAAATGAGAAGAAGCCAAGGATTGGGACTGAATAACCTCCCCTCCTCCCTGAAGTTATGCTTTCCTTCTGTAAGTTCCACCCCGCGTCATCATCCGAGGGCATCTATCTGATATTAAAAGGTTTGTGAGAACAGCTGGAGAGGGGCCAGGGAAGATTCCAAGATGCAAATGCTCTGGGTGATTTCTTGGTTTGCTTTAAATCTGAGATCGAGAGTGATTTTTCAGATTAAAGAGGTGCTTAGGTAAACTTGTGCTGGGGGAGTATTAGTTTCTTGGGCATTTATCTATGTGTACGGTTTGCTTTGTTTTGTTTTCTTGAGACTTTGAAACATTTGTGAAAGTATGGAAGGAACACAAGTTGGGAAAGCTGAATGCCTTTAGTTGTCTTGACAGCAGTTTTGATTTCCCTATAATGTGTGTCAGCTTAGAAAAGAAGTCTTAAAAATAATTAAAATTGATTTGGAAGAAACAATCCTCATTTCATAGCCAAATTTAAGCCGAATCCAGAGTTAAACAGCACCTCTTTCCAGGGGTAGTGATGGAGGTGGTAAGCTTGTTTATTGGCAGGTGATAAAACACCAAGTGTTTCTCGTGAATATATTTTTGGTAAATGGGAAATCTTGTAAAAGAATATATCTTTTGGACAAAATAAAATTTCGGCATCTGTAATGATATTGAGGGATAAGAAGTAGGAAGTATAATTTTAGCTTAAGTTTGTAGCCTCTTGCAACAATTCCTTATGTGGTTGTGGTGAGGAAGGAGGGTTGGCCAGAGTAGTGGCATAGTCTAAAAGTAATGGTCAGTGGCCATCCGTGCTGTCCTGGATTATCATGTGGCTGTTGGAGAAACGTTCACTGGGCTAGCTCATGTTAACTGTAGGCTAGTCCAGCTGTCTTGTAAAGCAGGGTGATTCACAGGGCAATTAGTTTCACTGTGTAATGCAAGTTTTTAATAGTACGAATTGAAATGTGATGTCCTACTTCGGATGAAACTATACTCTTTTAAAGGCAAAGCTAAAGTTACCCTCTGTGTCATGAACAGGGTTCAGTCTTACCATAATTCCAGCATGAGATACGTTTTTCTATTCCTGGAGGAAATCGTGGGTATTCAGGAATGCCGTTTATTTCAGGTTATGCTATGCAGCCCCTCGCTCAAGCTGTTAGACATTCAGAACTCTGAGAGCCCACCTGTCTCTAATGAAATGCATGGTATAAGAGGTAGGGCAAGAAGAATGGAGCAAAACAACCCAGGCATTTTCAAGATTTATTAGCATCCTAATGTTTGCAAATCTCTAAGACTACGTGTGTGTATGTGTGTGCGTGTGTGTGTGTGTATTTGTGTGTTTGCTGGTATTTCCAAAATTGTAGCTATTTCAGGTAATTTTTGAAAACAACACTTGCACTTTATAGTTTAGTTGCCCATTACTTCCTTCTTCATTTTCGAACTGAGTCTGGGAGAACATGGACAAAGAGAAAGTGGGGCTGCATTCCTGGGCTCTTCTGGTGATTCATGGGCATGGAGTTGAGGCGGCAGAAGACTTTTATTTGCATCTCCAGCAGGGAGTGATGAGGAGCATGGTGATGCTGTAGCACCAGGTAAACTGATACATAAGCAGGATATTTATTTCCCTTGTAAATAATCTAATTTGTCAGCGTTGCTCAATACCCCCCTTCGAATATAACTGAAGAATCATTGCCTGGACAGGCAGGCTCAGCCTACCTGCTTTTCTGTGTGTCTCTTTCGCCTTAGGGACTGGACAACTGGACCCCATCCTTGCTCAGTTGGAGTCAGTTCCGTGTGTGTGCAAGTAATATTTCCAGTTTTCTTTTTTTTTCTTTTTTTCTTTTTTTTTTTTTTTAAAGATTTTATTTATTTTTTTGACAGAGAGAGACATAGCGAGAGCAGGAACACAAGCAGGGGGAGTGGGAGAGGGAGAAGCAGGCTTCAGCCGAGCAGGGAGCCCGATGTGGGACTCGATCCCAGGACCCTGGGATCATGACCTGAGCCGAAGGCAGACGCTTAACGACTGAGCCACCCAGGCGCCCAATATTTCCAGTTTTCAAGAATAGCTCACATTTTGAGTGTGCTGTCTCAGACTTACAAGACTAATGGACCCTTTTAATGACTTAAGCCTCACTCTTATCTCCTATTGAAATTTTAGTGCAGTGTTTTCAATAATTGTTCATTTGCTCTTACTGTACAGTGATTTAAGAGTTTGCTGTTCAGTCACCGTGGATACTTTTGTTACTTATGCTATCGATCTTGCATTCATTACTTGGAGTTAAAAATAAGGTTCACAGAAGAGAAAGAAGCAAGGAAAATCCCCGTCAGCAACCTGATTGGGATTTACAGTAAAAGCAAGGAAAAAGAATAAATACGTATGAAATTCCCTCCCCACCCCCATAAATATTTTACATAGTTAAAAATTACATGTGCCAAGGATGAATAGCCATTAATAATTTATCCAGAAATAAAAGCAAGGCAGCTGGGAGGCTTCTCCTCAGATTAAGGAAGAGAGGCTGTGGGTGGTTGTCAGTACAACAGACCTGAGCTGCTGGGTTACAGTTTGGTTAAGAGGAGTACGCTGGTATGAAGGGCATGTTCTTTGCTTGAGTGCATCCCGGCTATTTGTCAGAGCCTGGCAGAAGGTTGTAACCATGTACTGTCTCCAGCTCTATGCGCCGTATGTCTGAATCATCTCCCACTTTCCATCTGGCCCACCACATTTCTCCACTGCTGGAGTGGTGAGTTGTTGCCAGTGGTCATATCAACCTCACAAATTGTCCACGGTTGGCCAGGGAGGTGCCATGTCTCAATCCTTTGCCATCCAGAGAGAAAACGGGAGGCCGATTGCACTGAGGAAATTCTGTGGGGCTGAAATTAAAGATGTTTTCAGGCCTGAGTCCACCAGCTGGAGACTCTGGGGAGCTTACAGCCAATCAGAGGCTGGGGCTTGCTCCATGAGCATAACCTGGAAAAAGGAAATAAACAAATGAGCAGAACTGAGAGACAAATATTAGAGCCTACTCTCAATGCTACTATTAACAGTGTATTAAATAAACCCCGAGAAAGGGGCGAACACAATCTAGAAAGTGTGAAAGGGCCATTCAAGTTCAGCTTAGTGTTCCTTATGGATCAGCTGTGTTCCTTAAAATGCCTGAGAAAAATAGAAAAAATACTTAGCAGGGTGCCAGTCCCAACGAGAAATACATAATTGAGGAAACTTGTGATACAACAGCTAGAAAAAATCTGGTAGGAAAATTCTAGCCCAGAAACCTATTCCCCAGCCTATAATAGATACGTTTGTACATTGTCATAAGAAGGACTTTTGTTTTTCCCCTGGGATGTTGAGAACATTCTCACGTCAGCATTTACCCTTTTGCTTATGGCTGAACCATCAAGTTTCACCTCTAAAGCAGTCTGTTAGGAAAACAGGTAAGCGGCAAGGTTCCAGGGAAGGAAATGAGTGGAAAACAGCGGGCGGCAGAGAAAAACCTTCCTCTTTTTTTGTGTTTTCAGTGGAAACATTTAACTCGTCCTAATTAGTTTGTACTGAGTGATCTGTTATGGGGAATTAGGTCCACTAGAGTCTCTCTAAATGCTCTGGAGGTGTTTCTATCTTCCTGAGGCTGACAGGAGGAGAAAATAACTCGGGAAGGCACTTGTTCGTGCAGATTCTCCTTTTAAAGCTTGAAGTCATTACCATTATGTTTTATTACAAATGAATCTAAATGACATGCAGTAAATTACTACATAACAGGGATGGAGAATGTGACAGGTGAATCCTGTCAGAAGGGATCACATGCGGGAACAGCAATCGAAGAGAACTTGGGAAACCATGAAGATTTTTCTCAAGGCAAGCTCTCTTTTAAATTCATGTGAAGCTCTTATTTTAAGGAAACGAATTCCAGATTTAATCAATATGCCAGTAGCGTGGAATCCTTATTACACTCTTAAATTTTGAGCAAAAAAAAATATTTTTAAGGACCTTATTAGTTGCTGTAATTATATGGAAATGAGATGGTTTTATTTAAGGGATACGTTCCAAAATTCATGAGATAATGACGATTTGCAAAGTTACCATTTTGTGGGTGGCATAATTGTTCCAAAAAACAAATGAAAAATTTAAATTAGTGGTTTCTGACTTCCATTCCCGAAGACTTGGTCACAGCTGCTTTTGTCTGAAACCTTCCCTGATAAGGCCAGATGTGTTGTTGGGGTGTGTGTGTGTGTGTGTGTGTGTGCGCTTCATACTAGATCATCAAATAGTGCCTTTTTATGTAACTATCTGAATTTCATTCCTCATTCACATCTTTTATGTATTCCTAAGTCTTTTCACATCATTTAAAAGGTAAATCATTAAGTATTGGTTTAACAAGATGGATATTAAACTATTTTTTTTAGCACTGTTGCTTCAAGTTTAACAACCATTATATACATTAGAGGTTTTAAAGATCAAGTCCTAAGGATAATTTTCAAGCGTCTTTCTGCTTAAGAAAGTGATGCTTGTACAAGCGGAAACCTATCTCTACTTTGACCTTGAGAAAGAGATGTTTCCATTTGTATTACACTATGAAAAGCATGTCAAAAAACAACAAAGGTCATAGCTGCTGCCCTCCCTCTCTGACTCTCTTTAAAGAAGCCATTACATATCATTTCCCACAAAGATTAGTTTTGCAACAGAATTTCACACATGATTGGTGGCATTAAGAGAAAATACAGCCTAAGAGGTGGCTAGAAATACCAAAGCTTAAAGTGGTTGAGATCATGCTTGGACCAAATTGCTAGGGTTGAAAATAGGAAGACGCTTTGCTCTGTCACAGCGTTAAAATCATTATGAAGCCCCTGGAAGTCGGGCTTCATTGCATGTGAGCTTCAGGTTTACACAGCTTTTATTTATTTATTTTTTATCTTTTAAATATTATTTATTTATTTATTTATTTATTTATTTATTTATTTATTTATTTATTAGAGGGTGAGCAGGAGAGAAACAGCATGAGAGAGGAGAGGGTCAGAGGGGGAAGCAGGCTCCCCGCTGAGCCGGGAGCCCGATCTGGGACTCGATCCCAGGACCCTGGGATCATGACCTGAGCTGAAGGCAGTCACTTAACCAACTGAGCCACCCAGGTGCCCTACACAGCTTTTAAAATGTAAGGTATTCCCAAGAAACCCTCTTGACTCCAAAACCTGAAGTACACGTGAACCTCCACTGAGCACTGGATGGGATGCACTGAACCCCTTCTCCTTATCAATCTTTTCCATCTTCTCTTTTTCCCTACCCTTGCAGTATCCCATTTCCTTAAGTAAGGAGGAAAGAGAGAAGTCACCTGGCCAAGGTCAGGAGGGAGACCTCAGTGGCAGGATTGGTGCTCTGAGCAAATGCTGTCTGCCCCAAAGCATCATTGTACCTGGTGGGAGATGAGAGCTGTGGGGTGGGGATGCGGTGCGTGGGCTGAGAGTTCTTTTACAGAATGAATGCTGTTGAACCTGTATCCTCAGCACCCCGGTTAGCTCAGTGCCAGGTGCATAGGCACTTCCAAATAGGTGTTAATGGTGCACCACTGAATGGGTTGGAGAATTAGGGAGGACGGCTGTCCACTTCCTCAGCAGAGCCTTTAAGGCTGATGTCCCCAGTGAAAACTGGTATATGTGTGTTGACAAGAGAAATGCTCCTCTTTGTTCCTGTGAAAACATTTGAGCTGCCTTTTTTTTTTAATCTTTAAAGGTAAGGACTAGTCCTTAGAAATTAGATCTTAAAATACATGTGAGGAATTCTACAGTCTTTTTTCTGTTTCCATTTACGTCTTTCTTCATAGGACTCTGCAGTGTAAAGAGGAACAGATCTATAGAATATTAAGACCAATGTACAAAAATGTCTGAAAGACACCTAAAATCAGCATATAAGGCAGTAGAATTGCACTTTTTATCCATTCACTTGATCACAGCTTCAGCTCTCCGCTTTACTTGGCTTCAGTGAGTTTGCCCCAGATGTTGACTGCTCTTGCCACGAGGCTGGGGGAGGTACGAAAGCCCGCTCTGTGCAGGTAGCCACAAATGCCCAGGAAGGCCACCAGTTTTGAAGACTGTCGTTCCTGAAAGCTGAAGAAAATGGAGATAATTTTGACTACTACCATTTGCAAGACTTTTGTGAAGTTGCTCTTCACACTTACCTTTTTCATATTCATGCGTTTTGCTGATGAAGGAAAGTGCTTCTGGCAGATTGCTCTGAGGATAGAAACGCCATAATGAATGTAAACGCACTTTGATAAACACGGTCCCTTATACTTGTATGGCAACTGGTATTTTTCGAAATGCATCACCATTATGCTTTTTTTAATCCTTCAAATGACCCATTGCAGGAGGTAGATAAAATACAATTATTTCTATTTTGAGATGAGGAATTTGAGCGTCCGATGACTGAAACAACATTCTTAAGGTCACACAGCTAGTAAACCTTAAGTTCTCTTTACACTTGAAAGAAAAGTACAGGGGGATATATATATATATATATATTTGGAAGATTATTTGTAACAATAATGCTAGAAAAAGTATTCCAGCTGATAGCTAAAGAAATGAATACAGATGATTGGGAAATAAGATATGTTTGTGTTTTGACTGGGTGGAATCAATTAATAACAGAGGTCTGAACATAATTCTTACTTTTATTTATTCGGCCTTGTTTTTTATGTCAAATAATTAATAATAAAAAAACCACAAGTAGAATATTAGATTAGAATACTAATTGGCCTCAGGCAGGACCCGGCTTTCTCCACTGCCTCTGGTTTTCCAAGGCAGTGTTAGATATCAAGGCTTGTATTAATTATAGGCTATCTATTCCTGCTGTGTCACTATTTAACTCAAAGCTTATAAAAAGAAAAAAAATCCAGGTCATTTGTGCTACAAATTCTTCGATATTTACAATGACACCCATCTCCAGTATTTGTTCAAGATGGAGTCGGCCTTGTCTTTATTCCGTGACTGATAAAAGAAGGAAAAATGGCCTACGTTAGAATTTATCTGTTCCACTTACTGGCTCTATATCGTTAGGCAAGTCACCTCACATTTTTGATATCCAGATTTGTGTAAAAGGAGAATAATGATAATAGGTTTCCCACAGTTCTATTTTGAGGACTAAAATATCAAGGCATATGAAAGTGCCAAGACCCAGGAAGTACATGGTAAGCTGCCAGTAAAATTTGATTCTTCCTTACTTTTTCCCTCTATATCCAGCCTAATATACAAATGTATAAAAATTAAAAAAAATCAGAAAACAGGAACCATGCTAACTGATTCACAAAAGACTTAATGCAGATAATTTGTTAGATGGGTGGTAGAATTGCTGAGAAGCCACATGGGGGCTGACTGAGGCAACCCAGAGATTAGCAATAGCAAGAAACTGGTAGTTGTAAGATGGAAAGACTAGACGTGGGCCTGAAGGCCAGGGCCCAAGGAATCATGGCAGACCTAAGACATTAAAGGATGGAAGGATTCAGCTTTTGGCATGGAGAGAAACAGAGAAATCCCCACCCTGGCTTCTCCCTTTTGCCCACGCTCCAATGCACTGCCTTTGCCTCTCATTGGTAGAATGGAGCCAGAGGCCAACTGACAAGGCAGCCTGGGCAGGGCATCCTGCAGGTGTCAGCACCTGGGTGGTCCAGGGGACCATCAGGAAATAGACCTCAGGGCAAACTGGCTGAGGACCTAGAGGGAGATCTTCCACCTGATATGAGTAGTGCTTTAAATGAGACAGTGTCTCTGCAAAAACATCTCAGTTATCAGCAAGAGGTTTGCTTGGGGGAAGATACAAGTTAAAGGGAAAGGACTATCATTGAAGAGCTTTCAGCAGCCCCTCGCCAATCTTCTGGGTTCACGTACCTACTTTGTCACTTTCTGGTACTGTGACGTTGGATAAATTGGTGAATCCGTCTCTGTGTCAACTTTTTCATTTGTACAGGGGGTTAAAGAGTCTGTTTCAATGAGTTGCTGAATGCAAGCTTCACAATATGCAAAGCACCATGTGAATGGGCCTTATTATGAGGATGTAAAAAACCCAGTGAATTAGAAAGAGAAGAGGGAGCTTGAAAAAAAATAACAACTTGGAAATATATGTTCAGTTATGCAATTTAGCATTCCAGCAGGGATTTCTGAGTGTACTGAGAAAGGAAACATTTGGGTACATCCTCACATAGCCCCTTGCATGATGGGATCAGATGTACCTGCAAGGCCATATCGAATCTGTTCTTTGTGATTTTAACAAAGGGAAATTGCAAGAGCAAAGGCAGGGGAGAGAAAGTGAGCTGGGCAGGAAACCCTCTGTAAAGATTCTGTGCCCCATATTCCTTCCTGTCCAAGACTCTAACGGGAATAGACACGTTGAAAGCTGAGGGAGTTTATTAATAGTTGCTTGGGAAGGGAAGGGAGATTTGATATCGATTTTACCTATCCTTCCATGTGTTGCTGGACTTTTAAAGACTGATTTCTTTGGCTGACTGGCCCTGCTATTAAGAAAAAAAAAATTAAGGCAAAACATTCTGCTCTTCCTGTATGGAGTTATTAGCATCTCTCTCAAAGCCTTCTTGTAAAGCCCTGCGACAGTTCATAACTTCTGGTGCCCTTGTTTAGAAGCAATGCCCCAGTAACTGCTCGGGAGAATTGCCCTTGCAGGGCACGATGTGGAAGGCACATGATTACCACCAGGTGTTTCAACAAGCTGCTCGGAGGGATGGTGGGATATACCTTCGAGGGCTATGGGGATCCTTAAGGGACATATCCTAAGGTTATCAGCTAAAAGGTGCTTTAGAGGGCAGCTTATTTAAAAACAAAAGGGGGGGGGCTTTTTTTTCCTTAAAAAATAGTTTAAGATCTTAAACACTAACCTTCTGGTTTACTTCTTTTTTAGCACAGCGGCTTGGTTTTCCCTAACTTTAAAATGCATAGTAAGTTAATAAGAAAGTTATAGTGAAAAGCCCAAGGCATGGACTTTATGGACCTCTTGGTTCCCTGAGAGTATTTCCCAACTCCTGTTTGTGGAGAGCAGGCCTGGTGCTGACAGGTGAGGCGGCACCACTGACAGAGAAGGGGGCTTAACAGCCTGAGTGCCCGCTTTGCACCAGGTGCTGGCATGAGTTAACTCACTGCACCTCACCCGCATCCTTAAAAGCAGATCAGTGGATCTAAATCCCGGCTGCACAAAAGAATCCCCGGGGGAACTCTGAATAGATGCTATGGTCAAGGCCCCACTGCAATCCAGTGAAATCTCCTTTTCTGGGGGTGGAGGCCAGGCATCTGCATTTTCTTTTCAAATGCCTCCCTTGATTCTGAAGGACAGCCAGAATTGAAAACCTCAGAGATAGGTAATTTTAACCACTTTACAGAGTTCATCCTGCACCCTAGGAGTTCCCAACTTGCCCCAGGTCACCCAGGCAGCCCGGTCAGGAATCCAGCAGAAGAAGTCCCCCTGAACCCAAAGTCTGTGTTCTTTCTCCCTCAATACACTGACTCCCCTTAGGGATATCAGCCCATGGCATAAAGCAGAAAGTCCTGGCCTGATGACAACCTTCTTGTGCTGCCCCCTTGCTTCTGGAGCAGAAGTCCCAAAGAGATGAGCCCCCTCCTTTCTATTTGGGGTTCTTTATAGAGCTGGCACCCAAACGAGGTTCATGCTATGCCATTTGATTCAGAATCACAGTGGTATGGTTCTAGAAAAGATTTTGGAACCATACTTCTCAAAATTTAATGTTCATACAGATCACCTGAGGATCATAGTAAACTGCAGCTCTTGATTTAGTAGGTGTGGGTGCGGCCTGGGAGTCCTCCTACCTAATAAGTCCCCAGGTGCTCTTGGTGCTGCTAGTCCCGTGGACCACACTCTAAATACTAAGGCATTAGAGACCATTTATCTAAGCTACAGCTTTCTGCAGATACAGGGATTCAGGTCTAAGACTCTAACCTAAACCTCCCTATTTCCATCAGGTGACCAAGCATCCTACTTTGCCTGGGTCCCAGGATGTGGGCTTTCAGTGCTAACACTGAGAAAGTCTCAAGCCGACAGTGGTGAATCGGTCACCCTGGTTCCAATAGATCAAAGCTTGAAT
Source organism: Mirounga angustirostris (assembly GCF_029215605.1). Lineage (NCBI taxonomy): Eukaryota > Metazoa > Chordata > Mammalia > Carnivora > Phocidae > Mirounga > Mirounga angustirostris. The sequence goes on along the minus strand of NW_026991709.1, from coordinate 135,121,535 downwards.
TCTAGGTTCAACATTCAAGACAGTTCTCCATGGAGAACTTGGGCAAGTAACTTGATCCCTTCGAGCCTCAGTTTCCCTGTCTGGGAAGCAGGAATGATAAATGATACTGCCTAGAATAAATGTAGGTATTAAATTAGGTGGTGCATATAAAGCACTAGTTCATTCTCACTACATGCTGACTGTGCCTCTTGCCCCAAATTCATGGACGTGAGCCAGCACCCCCCTTCATTACTGAAAAGAAGAAATACCCCAAAGGTCAAGTGTTAGTACTCACGGATCGTCTGTGTTACACCATCTCTGTGCAGAGAGGGCAACTTGTAAATCCTCTCCTGCCCTGAGATATGATGGCAAGGCATTCGTGGTTCAGTGTCTAGTTTGCCTACCCTAAATAGCAATAGGAATGCTTTTTGTTTGCTGTTTAGGGAAAGAAAGGCCTGGCTAAGCCTTGGCCACATTGGGACATTCTGCACTGGCCCCTGGTGTTCCTGTCGACCTTGTTTATCCATTAGTGTTTCTCTGAGCTCTATAACAACTTATGAGGGCAGCTGCAGCTAATGACTGTGCCTTCCATCTCCTGACCTGTCATTGTGTTAACAATCGATATCCTTAAAACAACACACGCACGCGCACGAGTGCACACACACACGCACACAAACAGATAAGGCAGCACCTACACCGCAGCTTCTACTAAAAATGCCCACGGAGAGGAAAAAACAAAAAGACTTTTAACTCATACGCTTCTTAGCACAGAGCCCGGCACAGAGACACTGGATTCATAAGAGTTGAGTGCAATGCCAAACTGTGGACATCACTCTTTCATGAAAGTGAATTTCTAATAGAGACCTGAGGTTCCACTTCCTGTGTTCAGTTGGCTGGTGTTGAGTGACTGAGGCTGGCTTTGCCAGTCCTTACCTAGGAAGGCCAATTCACTCACCTCCTGTCAAATGCCATCAGCTTATCAGAGCATTTAGTCTGCCAAATATGTGACTCTTAGGGGTGAAGCAAGGTGCACTTGGGTTTTTCTATTATGACTAGTAAGTAGGACTGCTACAGGCAGCAAATTATTCCGCGGTAGGGGTTACTGGGCCCGAACTACTGCCAACTAGCATTTTAGACAAGAAAACAAATGAACAACAAAGCAGAAGCTATTCTTGCTTTCCTCGAGCATGATGTGCAATTGCAGGAAGGGCCCAGCACAATCTTACTTTCCCTTATATCCATTTTAAAGGCAAAATTGGGAGATTTTGTCTCTGGTCCCATCCCTGCCTACTGTAGCCAGAGCCTAATGCCATTCTAAAAGGGCATTAAACGTACAGAATCAAAGTCTGTGTTTCATAGACAAGGCCAAGTGGTTAGTAAATGCATGTATCTGGCTAGGACCAACACTCAAACTAAAAATTAAGCCCCATATCTTTATCTAGTGGTGTGAATTTGGGTGAATTGTCCTGGGCCTCAGCTGCCAAATCAGCAAACTGAATGATGACAAGTCACCCTACCTCACCAGGCAGCACTGTACCTACTAAAAATAGTTCAGGTTTTTTAAATGCTTAGTCCCTGCCATCACTGTTCTAAGTATATCCCCTCAACTCTTCCTCATAACATCCCTGTGATGGAGGAATGATCAGTATGCCGATTTCACAGAGGAGGAAATGGAGTTACTGAGAGGTTTAGTAATGAGAGTACAGGAAGTGGCTGAGCTGAGACCTACCTAAGATGCCTGGCTCCCCAAACAGGCTCCTCCTCCGCCATCCTGTTCCCTGTGACCTTGAGTAAATCTCAGCCTCTGAAAACCAGAGCCCAGGAGCATATTCTCAGTACTCAGATCGAGCAGCAGGTTTTTGAAGCAGGCAAACCAACTACCAAGCAAGCCAACATAAAAGCAAAACTCCTCTTAGTTTGCCTGCCAACAGCCACCTGGTGGTGGGGCTGAGGCCCAGATCAAGGGACGGTTCCAGTTCCCTTCCGGAAAGACTGTCCGAGGGCAGGAGACAGGAAATCTTGTTCATAGAACACGTTGCACCAATCCCAGTAATGCTTCCAAATCCTGTCCTCACAGGGACTGACTGGCTTCTGTGAGCCAGGAGCTGGGCTATGGGCTTCCCCTGTGTGTGTGTATACCCCTCACAGGGACCTCGCTTTCCTTTCGCACTGACTTCTTCCTGGGCACATCTTGCAATGTGCCATACATGAGGTGATCTTTTCTTATCGGATAATCATCTGAACTTGTTTTAGGTCCATGCAGCACCAGGGAAGTGAAAGGGACAATGAACTCTCTATATACACTTAAGAGAAGATTTGCTATTTTTTTTTTGAAAAAGTAAGACATGCACAATTTTTAAAATCAAATATCATAAAAGGGTAAATAGTGAAAATGAAATCTTCTTTCACTCTCGTGCACTTTCTTGTTTTTGAGAGACTACATTCTATGGAAGGCAGGAAAAGGAGGGTAGGAGAAATAGTTGAAGATGGTCAAGAGGTGCAAACTTCTAGTTATAAGATAAGTAAGTCCTGGGGATGTAATGTGCAGCATGGTGACCATAGTTAATACTGTATTGTATATTTGAGAGTTGCTAAGAGTGTAGATCTTGGAAGTTCTCATCAAAAGAAAAGAATATTGAAACCCTGTGGGGTGATGTTAACTTATTGTGGTCATTTCTCAATATATACATATATTAGATTATTATGTTGCATACCTTAAACTTATATAATGTTATATATCAATAAAGCTGGAAAAAAATAAATTCAATGGAAGGGTATATGTATATACCCACCCTCTTGTTTTTACATGGAATGGAAACATGCCATGAACCCTGTTTTGCATATTGCTTTATTTAGCACAGTTGATGTTTCTCGTTCTCTTTATTTTATAGCTACATAGTATTCTAATGCAGGAACATATCGTGATTTATTTTACTGGCCCTTTTATAAGGGAAATAACTTCTTTCCATTCTTTTACTGACAAAAGCAATGAATATCGTTGTGCATACATAATTCTTTGTGTGCATGAACACACATAACTATAGGGTAAATTCTTAAAAGTGGAATTTATGGGGCAAGGCTTATTAATTTCTCATGGGTATTGCCAAAGTGCCCCATGGAAATTTTTTCCTGATTGATTTCTACATATATTCCTATCATTAAAGAGTAGAAAACTCCTTTCAAAGTGGTAAACTGTTTATGTGAACATTGCCTTGCAGACTTCTCAAATGTGGGTTCTCAGACTGAAACAAAATGACATGGCTTTCTGCTTTTTTTGTCCGTGCTCCTCCCTCCCCAATCTATTTCTCCATTTCACTTCCATTGTGCTAATTCCATATGGATACTAGTTTCAATTTCCAAAAAAGGAATGGTGCCATAAAAGGAAAGATGCCCTATGCTCTAAGAATGAGGATGTATACAACAGGGGGTTTGCACACTGTAAAGAAAATTGTCCCTCCGCTTCAAAGCTAGAAGGTTGGTCCTTGAGAGATCTCTGCATCAGTTAGATCTTAAGCCAAATATATTTGGAAGTTTCATTTTCTTTGAAGTCAGTGAGTGTTAAAAGGTAAAGACACATTTGCATAATTTTGTATTTCAGGTTTTTTTTCTTCTATTCCTAACTCCGTGTTCTTCTTTGACTTTTGCAGAATCTCTGTTTGAACATATTAAGCTTAGAAATATCTGGAATGTCTATAGCATGTTTCTATGGTAAAAATGCCACACTTATTAAAAACATGGGGTGCCTGGGTGGTTAAGCATCTGCCTTCAGCTCAGGTCGTGATCCTGGGGTCATGGCATTGAGCCCTGCATCAGTCAGGTTCCCTGCTCAGAGGAGAGTCTGCTTTTCTCTCTCCCTCTGCCCCTCCCCCCAACTCGTGCTCTCTCACATGAATAAATAAATTTTAAAAATCTTAAAAAAAAACCCAAAAGCTCCAAAAAACAAAAACAAACAAAAAACAAACCAAAAAACCACAAAGACTCCAAACAACGATGAGTTTATTTATTTATTTATTGAGTTCTTTAGTTCTTTACAAACTTTACAAACTTCAACGCACTCTCTAAAATAATGATTTTGTGTGTTTTAGCTGATATTGTTTAAATGAGCTAGATGTCATTCTCTCTGGTTTACAAAAGAGGAAAGGTGTGCTTAAAGGTTCAGTTTCTTGTCCCTAAAATAGGTTGAAAATGGCAGGCATAGGATTCAAACCCAAGACCATCTAACTGGACATCTGGTGTATCAAAATGTTGACACAACCCTTTGATATTTTCTGTTTAACGCACTACTCTGGCCACTTCTGTGGAATCATGCTAGAAGGGGACATTTATGTAAAGTGGAGGTTCTCTTTTTCAGGTTTTTTTTCTTCTATCCCTAAAAGGTCCATGCTATTGAAGAGTCCATGCTATTGAAGAGTAGCAATCCCCGCTAAGATATAGACAATACTAAGAGTTTTACCCTGCAGTAGGGGACCTGAGGAGGGAGGGGGACCAATCCTCTTTTCTCTCTTCTGTTGGAAGACAGAGGGGAGGGGAATTCTCATTGACACATTTTTTTTTTTTTTCCTTCACAACAAATCTAGGACATGGATGTTATTATTCTCATCTTCTCGGTGAGGAAACTGACATTCAGTTACTTCCCCAATGTTATAGAGACAGTGTGGGAGTCCAGAGTTGAATCCAGGCTCACATGCTTTCTATTCCTTCTCTCTGCCTCCTGGAGTCAAGGCTCCAGTCTGCCATTGTGTGTATTAAGTTTGAACGTGTGTGGATCCTTGCACTTCTTAGGGTCTAAATGAATTCAGAGATCCATCCCAGCCCTAAAATTCCTGGATCCTACAATAGCTTTGGGGATAAGAGGGTAGTACTCAATGGAGCAATAAATCACTGTAGCTCACACAAGTCCCAAACACCTGAGCAAGTATCCCTCATTCTATCCCTCACTGTCTGCAGACCACATCATTTATCTTTTGTGTGAACTGTCATAATCATCCCTAATGGGTTTCCTGACTTGATTCTTTTGTGCTTCCAACTCAGCCAACATTTTGCTATCCCAAGGTGTAGCTACAGATATGATAACCCCCAACACACACACACACACACACACACAACGCCTCCAGTGATTCTTATTCCCTGATACAGAGCTTCCAAACTGCTTATCCAGGCGGTCAGTACAGTCCAGGTTTTGGTGCCAATTTACCTTGCAGTTTCAAGGTAAAATCTCATCCTAAGTCCTGCTTCTTAACCCTTTTGAGACTCTGCCTCACATTGTCTTTCCTACCTGATACGTAGTTTGTTTTTGCCTCTGTATCTCTAAAATTCTACACATTCATTATCTTTTTCACTCTTACCCTTTTCTATTCTTTAAACATTTGATGTAAAAACATAATCTTATTAATTCTTCAAGAAGTTCCATGCAAGTGCACCTCCTTTAGGAAGACCATCTGATTCTTTACAAAAGGAGTAAGCACCATCTCTGAATTTCCATGTCTGGTACTGCCAGAACCTATCTGAACAATAGCCTGGAGTGCTTGAAAATTCTGTTTCCTGTTCCCCTCTCGAGATTTACTGAATCAGAATCTCCAGGGATAGAGCCCAAGAATCAGAATTGTCAAAAACTACCTCCAAATTTAATATCACAAGCTTGTCAGCTCCCCAGAAATAAACCTATAAAAGCAATGCAATTACACTTAAAATACTAACATGATTTAAATGTGAACTAGAAAAAAATTATATCACAATTTATCTGAAAGAAGAAACATAAGGAAACAACACTCCAGGAAATTATGAAGAAAGAGTAGTCTGACAGGGGAGACTTACCCTAAATTATATCATAAAATCATAATAATTAAATTATTCGGTCCTCAATAATAGGTAATAAAAAACAGATTAGAATATCTAGAAGTAAAACTTGATACTTATGTATATGGGGATTTAGGCTATGATAAAAATGACATTTCAATTCATTGTTGAAAATAGTAACTATTAAATAAATGGTTTGGGTACAACTGGATGAACATTTAGACAAATAAATAAAGTGGGTTCCTATTCCACTTCTTACACCAAAATAAATTATAGATTGAACAAAGGTTCAAACATAAAAACTGATGCCATAAATTTATAGAAGGAAGCCCGAATGAATAAATTTATGCTCTTGCAGTGGAAAAGGTTTTTGAAATCAGGACCCAAGCCCAAAACTATAAGCTGGAAAAATGATAGAAATCTAATTACACAAAATTAATAACTTGTGTTTGGGAAAAATTATTCAAAAACTAAGTTAATAAGTGACAAAATTAATTTAAATACAAATGTCAGGTAAATGGCTATTTTTTAAATTAACAAAGAGCTTGTATAAGAATCAATAAGAAAAGACAACCCAGAAGGAGACTATGAACAAACATTACAAGAAATATATATTGCCTGTGAAAATATAAAACTATATTCAATTTCACTCATAATTAACAAAATATACATGAAAATAAGGGATATATGTATAGTTCTTCACTTAGGAGATTGATAAATATTTAAAAGTTGGACAGGGGCGCCCGGGTGGCTCAGTCGTTAAGCGTCTGCCTTCGGCTCAGGTCATGATCCCAGGGTCCTGGGATCTAGTCCCACATCAGGCTCCCTGCTCAGAGGGGAGCCTGCTTCTCCCTCTCCCACTCCCCCTGCTTGTGTTCCCTCTCTCTTGCTGTGTCTCTCTCTGTCAAATAAATAAATAAAATCTTTAAAAAAATAAATAAATAAAAGTTGGACAAATTTTTAAGAATTGGGTGTGTGAGAAACCAATCTTATACACAGTCATGTGTGTAAGGGAGTAAATTTTTCCAAACTCTGCACAAGGTGATGTGATAATATTTCTATATGCATATTTTTATAGCACGTACTCTCTGCCCTAGTAAGTTTTTTACTAGAAATCTGCTTTATATTCCCAAAAGGTCACTCACACATATGAGTAAGGATGTTAAATGCAATGTTGGTTTTTAAAGCACAAACTAGAAATAACACAAATGAACACCAGTAGGGGAGATATTAAATAAAATTATGATACAAAATGTTGAAATGTACAGCCATGAAAAAATGAGTACATTTATGTTGTGATATGGAAAAAATGTAGAATTTAATACCAGTAAAAGAAGGCTCAGAAGGGTAAAGAGAAATTCCAAAAGAAATCCCTTCGGGAGTAAAAATTTAGGAAGGTTCTTGAATAGCTATACTGATAAATCCATGTGCATTATCCAAGAGAAACATAAGAAATCATTAGTAGTTGTTAGATTTGGAGGGATTTATGCTTTTTAAGTCACTTTGAATAGAATGCTCCACTGGGCCAGGGATTCATGTCTGTTTTATTTACTTCTTTACACCTTAGCATGAGGACAAGCCCTGCCAATCAGAGGTGCTCAGTAACTATGGAATATATGGAACTATGTTGAATAACTGGTTTGCTTTTTCTTGCCTCTCATCAAGGGTAATCTGTCATTGGAATATGAGCCACTTTTCTTGTTGCTGTTCTCTTGCTTATATTTCTCTGCATTAATAAGGTTAATAAATATATTAGTTAAGGATAAGAAATGTATTAGGATAAATATACGTAAAAGCTTCCCCGGTGCTTCCGATTCACAGCCAGACTTAGCACTGTTGGTACTTCATCTTATCCCCTTTGGGGAAGTATCTCTCAGATAGCAAGATAGATGTTTGTAGTCAGGAATGGTCCCTGGTTCCAGGTTGCAGGCCTTTGCAGGTAGAGTCCTCTCTTGCACAGTGCTGAGAAGTGATTTAGGTCCCATGTTCTGTGGTCAGCTTGTCTGTTTGTTTGTTTTTTTCTTAAAGATATATATATTTTTTTATTTGAGAGAGAGAGTGAGAGAGAGAGAGAGCACAAGAGGGGGCAGCGGGAGAGGGAGAAGCAGACTCCCTGCCGAGCAGGGAGCCCGATGCGGGACTCGATCCCAGGACTCCAGGATCATGACCTGAGCCGAAGGCAGTCGCTTAACCAACTGAGCCACCCAGGCGCCCAGCTTGCCTGGTTTTAAGCCCCACCTCTTGAGCCTATTAGCTGAGTGACGCTGGCCAGAACCCCTGGGGTCCCATCTTAGTTTCTTCATAGGGTCGCTCTTAAATTAGATGATGTGTGTAGTGTGCATCATACAATCTTGTTAGTATACAGAATGGCAGTTTGTCATCTAGCATGGAGTGATGCAGCCGGTGAATGATTACTGAATGGAAGGAGAACAGAGAAATGGAAGAAGCAGCTCAAGCATTCTGAAGGGCATCCCAAGGCAGGCTACGCCCGCATCTCAGTAGCTCAGGAGGGAGCTGAATGAAAATTCCTCCGGTGATTTACCCAAACTGGACATACAATCAATCCCCTTCTAGCTACAAGGAGATCTTAGTCTCCATTTCTTGTTCCTTAGCCTCGTCACCGATGCGTGTGCGGTTCCCTCCAGGTTTCGTGAGTGGTGTCATCTCGTGGGTTACTAAGGCATTTCCTCTGCATTGTCCTGGCTTTCTGGGCTGTTGCTGTCCTTTTAAACCTCCCTTGTTTTCATTTTGTGCCAGGATTTCCCACCCAGACATTTCAGGACTGCAATCTGAGAGATTACAGAAACCCAGCTTGGTAAGGCACTGGGGGAGCCCAAGAACTTATTTTTAAAGTACTTTGTGGGGAAAGAGAAGTTTCCTTCCCACTGGAGTTCCTCAGACTTGACAAGATTGCCAAAGTCCTTGAGTCACACTGTCTTCCACTGCATGTGGAAATGACAATTTTATCTTCAAATACAGTGAAGTGGGAAGATAATCCATTTTTACTGTGGCTTATAAATGTTGCCTCTTAATTTTAAAATAGCTTGAATAAAGGTCTTTTAGCCAACAACTAACAAACTAATATTTAAACAAATATGCCTTAATGAGCAATTAGCTTTTAGGGTTTTCTTGCCTTTTAAATTCTTATTGTTTATAAATTTTTATACCTTAAGGCATAAGGCATACTTGAATGCTTATAACTTTGATTTTTGTCATCAGTGAGACCAGAATGGTAGAAGGCCTCTTGCTTACCCCTCCTGAATCATTAGCAGGAAAAGTGACTTGGCATGGAATGAAATAGGATTTCTATTTCCACGCTCAGAACAGAGGTAGTGTGGAGCAGTAGTTAAGAACATAGGCAGCGAAGACATTCAGCCATTTTATTAGCCGAATCCTCCCCCACACACAGTTCAGCCAGGTCCCAGGCACTCTTCTAGACACCGTGAACCAGCAGACAAAATAAAGACCCCAGTAAAGCAACTGACCTATAGCACGTCCTCAGAAAGCTGAAGGGTTTTTATGACTTGTTTTATTATTATTATACATTCAGATAGTCTAAACTTTTGTTCTAAAAAAGTAAGTAAAATAGTTTTTAACTGAATGTATTTTTTATTTTAAGTGGCTATATGCATTGTGGTGATGTCACTATGCAAAAAACTTTGTTTTTTTGTTTTTTTGTTTTTTTCTCCTGTAAACAGAGCTTGGGAAAGAAAATGCCACCGTACTGGCTGGGTGGGTATCTGATCTTTTCTTCCTTTCATCTTATATGATATTGGGGAAACCACCTAGGTCCTAACCTGAGCAGGCTTGATGTGAAGTGTCAAGAGCAGAAGGTAACACACAGCTGGGTAGGCAGCAGGGTGAGCCGGGACTGCAGGGGCCTGGGAAACTAGCTGGGGGGGGAGGGGGACAGCGGGTCAGAGACCCACTGTCCAAAAGGTGCAGCAAGCTCACAAGAGTCTGTTGAGTGGTGGAAGGGAAGACAAGAAAGTCTGGTGAATGGGGCCAACTACACTATAGCTTTGGAGGCAATTTGGGTTACTTGAAGGTTTTAGGACCTTTGTTCAGTGCCAGCAAGCTTTAAAGTTGGTTTGAAAGCTGGTGAAAAGGATCTGGTCTCCTCAGTATGGATGGAGGTTGGCGAGAGAATCTAGGTCATATCGGGGGACAGGAGATGGAGGGACTTTGAAGCATGAGGCACGGAATCCTAACGGGCCCCAGGAGGGGTGGTTTGAGGGAAATCAAAGCTGCCTCTCAGAGGCCACAGTGGCCTCCAGGCCTCCCCTGACTTAGCTCGGAACAAGACAGAATTCTAAACTACTCAAGGAGGAGGGGCCCAGGAGCCTGAGAATTCAGGCTCCGGTCTGTCAGGTAACCCTGGGCCAGCTTCATGGGTGCCATTGCATCTTCTGCCACAGAGAAACTTAAAAGGAAAGGCGAAGCAAATAGATAGGGTCTAAGCACCAGATGGTTGAAAGCATTGTTTTTCAAGGATAAAGGGGAGAGGGAGGGAGAGAGTGGAAGAGGGCTATGTATGCATATCATACAAAATATCTATTGTACGCACACTGGTATCTAAGGAGAAGTTTTTATACAGAGTTGCTAGCTGATTTGCACAGCCACAGGGGAGTGAACTGCTATTGTATAGCTTGTCTGTTAGAAACAGGGAGTTTGCTGGGGGCGGCCATTGACTTAGATTACTAGTCCCCTTTGGGGACCAGGTGCCACCCCTCTGCTCTGCTATTTGTTTGCAAATATCTCTGGAAGATGGGACACTTCTTACAGCTCAGACATAAAATGCCAGGCTGGGCTCCAGATTCCATGCTGATCTTTATAAAATCCAGTTGAGAGGCTTTGTGTATTTATAAACTCATCTTTTCCATAAAGTGTAACATTTCACTTGCATAACTTAAAATAGTCTGAATTAATATTACTATCATTGCTAAGGGATTTAAGGATCAAAAGTATTTTAAAATAAATTAGGTACTCTCCAAAATAGGATTTTCTTGTGCTCGTTTTCATTATAAAACCTCAAAGAAACTCAAGGCACAAGAAAATTATTTCTTTACATTTAAAGATGGGCATTTTCCTGTTTTTGTGAAGTCTTTTTTAGGATATGCCAACTTTTGGTACTCTCCTCTCTGGATTATTTCTTTTTATAACCATGGGAAGGATGTTTCAGACTAATGGGAGACAGAGCCTGTCCAAAGGATTTTAGTTGCTCTTTCTTCCTACAGGATGAATTGTCCAAACATGTTCAGATCTTACCCAGTCTGCTTCAACTCTCTGCCTAAAGGTGGAAATCTTAAATTTTTAACTGGTTCTAGGTCTTGGAACAGGCAGAATGAGTGCCAACACCAGCTGGGGTCTCGTAGGGGACTTCTAAACCACCATTTAGCAATGGATAAGAGGTGTGTGTGCCCCTTTCCAAGAATATAGACCCCAGGTTGTATTTATATTTAAATTCTACTCATCAGAAAAAAAATTCTATTATAACTTCCTCATACAATAAGAGATATGTTTAAAAAAAACAAAAGGAATTCTAAGCAAAGCATGTCATTCATCAGATGGGCATGTGCTAAATATGCCTCCTCAATTGTGAAGCTCATCTTAGAGGAAAAAGGTACCAAAAATCGCATGGCTGTTGTCAGGGACTTTTTTTTTTTTTTTTGTCACCATTTGGAACTCTTCCTGAGAATCTCCTCTTTCCTCTTTACCCCAAAATAGAAAGTCTTCAAGTTAAATATCATGGGACTCATGAGGTAAACATATTGTTAACATATCTATCAGAGATATGTGCTAAAATTATAGCTGTACAGAATAAAAGTGGTGATTTCTCAGGTCAGTGCTCTCAAAGTGGAGCTCATAGCAGAGTCACCCAGAGGGCTTGTTAAACACAGGTTTCTGGGCCCCACCTCCAGAGCTTCCGATTCGGTAGGTGAGGTAGGACCTGCGAATTTGAGTTTCTGAGTCTCCAGGTGACGCCGATGCTCCAGGTCCAGGGAACACACTAAGAATCACTATTCTAAGCTAGTGGTTCTCAATCGTGGCTACACATTTGAATCACAGGGGGAAGTTTTTAAAAATCCCAATGCCCAGGCCACACCCCTGACCAGTTTAAATTAGATTCTCTATCGGTGATAACTGGGCGTCAGTATTTTTTTCAAGATCCCAGATGATCCCAATGTGCAGCCAACCACTGCACATCTAGGTCCATCCTTTCTTTTAAATGAAGAAATGCAGGCTAAGAGAAGTGATACCAATCCGGGTCATACAGCTAGTTATGAGAGAAAGTTCTCTTGATGTCTGGCCCAGGGCACTTTTCCTACATGACACTTCTTTACCAGTATGATTGGATTTAAAATTTAGCAACAAGTGCATAATGTGACCTCTGCATAAGAGTCTCCTGAGATCTTGTTAACATGTGAAGTCTGCCTCAGCAGGCCTAGGGTGCAGTCTGAGAGTCTACATTTCTAACAAGTCCCCAGGTTTGGTCCATACAGCTGGTTACAGACTGCACTTTGAGGTTGAAATGGGCTTTATCAGTATTTCAAATGGAAATATAATAAAAACCATGACTCCAAATAAGAGGTAATAACTACTACAAGGAAAATTGGCATATCTTAAGCAACTGTATTGGACCAATTTGTAGCCTTTTAAAATAATTTTCCTTCATTCAGTTCTAAGTTAAATTTTTAAATATTTAATTTTTTTTTAATTCTCTGCTGATAATATAGTTTAAAGGTAAGAAAAAAGCAAAAATTGATTTGGAGTCAACTAACTTCCACAATGCTACTTGATTTTAAAATTGATCCAATTGTTTTTTAGTCCTGGCTGAACATTCCCAAATCATGTTGGGAAGTAAATAGTTTAGTTGTGTTAGTTTTTCTCTTTCTTGATTTCATAGTTAGGACAAGGTAGTGTAGCACCTGGTTACGACTTCGGCTTCTGGAATTAGAATATCTGGGCTCAAGTCCAGGCTTTGCTACTAACAAGCTATTTAATTATTACCACAACACTTAATCTTGATGAGGTTCAGTTTTCTCATCTACAAAATCGAGATAATGATGGTACCTGCCTTGTAGGGTTTTTGAGAGGCTTTAATAAAGCGATACATGAAAAGTTCTTAGCAAATCTCCAGGCACTTAGTGTGTAGATAAACTTTGGCTCTCGTTGTTATCCTACCTCGTTGGCGGCTGGCTACAGCTGGCTGACTGATGTAGACACCAGTGTTTCCCAGGACTCAGTCTTCTGACTTGGCTGTCAGGAATGTCCCTGGAAGGCTTTCTCAGGAGACCAAATCAGAACTGGTCTTCCCATCAGCCCCATGGGATCAAATTGCAGAGTGCAGTTAACTGAGTAGGAGCCTTGGAAGGATTGGTCAGGAGAAAACTTGGATGAGCAATCCAGGAACGCTCCCAGCAGTTTGCCTAGAGGACCCCAGACTGCCTATTTCTGAAGTATATCATGTAGGTTCATCTGGAGGGGGAACTGGGAGGGAACCGAACGTGTTCATTTTTTAGCCCAGTGGTTCACAAAGTGTGGTCCCAGGACAAGTAGCAATGGAATCTCCCGTGAACTTGATGTGCACATTCTCTGTCCCCACCTCAGACTGACTGGATTTGAAACTCTGGGGTGGGACCCAATAGTCTGTGTCTTAAGGAGTCCTCCGGATGATTCAGTTGCAGGTGAAAATTTGTGAAGCCCTGCTATAGGCATAGGCAATCCTAAAGGACTTTAACCAGAGGAGTAAAAGGATGGGGCCTTATATTTTGGAAAGATTACCTTGGCAGAAATAGTGCAGTGTTGGTTTCAGTCTCTGGATCATGACTGCAGAGAGATCCAAGGAGTTATCACAAGGGATTTGAAAATCTCACATGGCACCAAATATTATCTGTAAGTCTGAAAATTCCAGAGGGGCTCAGAACATTCTCTAGTGCATATCCCTTCTATCTTTTCCTGAGTGTATTAAATGATTTTATGATCAAAAAAGGCAATTTGAGGGCATGCTTGTGTTTATAAAAATTTTTGCCATGTATTTGCTCAGTCAACTGATAGCTGGAAGTACAGCAGTTATTCACTTAATATTCAGTATGGCTTTGCCAGGAACTTTTCTAGGCACTGAAGGCAGAGCAATGAACAAAAAGAAATGAAATTCCCAACCCTAATGTAACTTGCATTCTAGTGGGGATAGAGAGATACAGCAAGACAAATGAGTGAAATATTTTCCATGCTATATAGGAATATATTTTAAGTACTAAAATAAAGGAATGAAGGATGAAGACAAATATTGGGGGACCAGGGACATTTTCAATGAAAAGGTGAAATTTGAGCAATATATTTAGGAAGCTAAGAAATCAAGCCAGACAGATACATGGGCAAAAACCATCCCAGGCACAAGGGACAGCGAATGTTGAAGTCCTGAGAGAGAACAGTCGGTGACATGATTAGAGGAATAACCTGGAGGCCAGTGTGGCCTGAGAGTGGTGCAGAATTGCAGGAGGTGAACTTTGAGTGGTGGAGGGTGGTAGTGGTAGGAATCATAAAGAGAGATAATAGAGTGATTATATAGGGACCTTGAGATAGTATAAGACCTTTGATTTTATTCTGAGTAAGATGGGAAGATAGTGACTGTTTCTGAGAAGAGGACAAAAATAATCCAACATATGGATAAATAGTATCATCTGGACACTGTGTTGGGAATAGCTTGGTCATGGATGAGGGTGGAAGCAAGGAAACTCATTAGGAAACTATTAGAGTATTTCAGTTGAGGCATGATATGCAATGGAGGAGGGTAGTAACAGCAGAGGTGGTAGAAATGTCTATTTTTTTTTTAAAGATTTATTTATTTATTTTAGAGAGAGAGAGAGAGCGTGGAAGGGAGGGGCAGAGGGAGGAGAGAGAGAGTCTTAAGCAGACTCTGCACTGAGCATGGAGCCCAAAGGAGGGCTCAATCTCACAACCCTGAGATCATGACCTGAGCCGAAACCAAGAGTCAGATGCTTAACCGATGGCACCACCCAGGCACCCCAAGGAAATGTCTATTTTAAAAGTAGACTTGAGAGCATTTGCTGAAGGGTTGGGTATAGAACATTATCGATGATTCAGAGTTTTGGAGCTTGAGTAACTGGAAGAATGGAACTTTAATTTCATGAGATGGAGACAACGCTGAAAAGAGCAGCTTTGAAGGGTGAAAAGCAGGAATTTGGTTTTGGGCATGAAAGACTTGAAATGCCTGTTAGATATCCATGTGGAAAATACTGAGTAGACAGTTGAATGTAGTGAGTCTGAAGTCTAGGGGAAAGTGCTGGGCTAGACATGTAAACACAGGAGTCATTAGTATGTAGATGATATTTAAAACATGGACTGGAAAAGATTGCCAAAGAAATTAGTGCAAATAAGTTAGAAATTCAGTAAGTTATAAGGACCAGACTCTAAGATGTCTCAACATTTAGTGGCCATGGGGCATGAGGTTGAACCAACAAAGGAGAATAAGAAGGAACAGCCAGAGTGGTAGGAGTAAAGCCAATATCTTGTAATCCAAAGAGAAGGGTACAATTGGTTAAGTAATACAAGGACTGAAAATTGTCTTTAGTGATTTCAGTGAGAGAAGTTTCCATGGCATAGTGTGAGCAAAGGCTTGGTTGGAGTGGGATTAAGAGAGAATAGCAACAAGGACTTTGGAGACAGCAATTATAGACAACCCTGTCAAGGAGCTTTGCTGTAAAGGAAAGACGGAAGTTAAGTGTTAGCTGGAAAAGGATGTGGGATCAGGCATCTTTTTTTGTCTTTTTTTTTCTGTTTGTTTTTGAAGATGGGAGAAATAATATGTTTAAAGATGAATAGGACTGGTACAGTAGGGAGGGAAATGTGATGACGAAAGAGAGAGAGGGAAGAGTGAAGAAGTGATGTTTGTGTTCAGACTTCAAGGCAGAGATCGAAGAGGAATTGGCCTGAGCTTGGAATGCAGCTCATTCGTAGACAGCGGGAGTGGTGAGGATATAGGCACAGATGAGATTCTGTGATATTCGTTTTTATGGTATTCATCTTTTGTTGCTTCCATTTTCTCAGTGAGATGTGAAGCAAGGCCATTGGCACAGAGGTGAGTTGGGAAGTATTGGAAATTATAGGAGAAAGGAGAAAAAACCAGAACAGTTGTCTAGGAAAGAAGGAGAGTGAGTGAACAGACTCAGGGACGGTATTTGTTTACTGAGCAGCATGAAGGGCTCACTTGATGCTAACTATCATGAATTTAAATTGAGAGTAGTCATTATGGAACGTTTAATTTCTTCTCCTGCCCAATTCAGTGGCCTGAGTGCAGGCAGGAGTAGGCAAAGATTAAATTTAAGCATGGTTTCATTGCGTTGAGGGGATAAAGAAGCAAGAAAGAGCTAGGGAGTTGAGGATGCATGCAAGAGTATTATAATGATTAACCACAGATTTAAGCTGAGTAAAGACAGAAAAGCATGAACAAGTTGAAGGACTTGTTCATAGGAGTGACTTGTAAATAAAGAAAGTGATGTTTGGAGGGCAGGATGTTTAAGACTGAGTTTGTGGTGAAATTGCAGTTATTGTGAATGACAAGTTCTAGGCTATGACTGTGGGAGAGAGTGGCTGAAGTGGTGTGGAAGATAAAATTGTTGGAGGAGAGGAGGCCAAACAGCAGAAACTCTAGTGACTTGGAAGTATTGGCTATGGGTATATTGGAATCACTACAAGGTATGCCAAAAATAGTGTACAGCATGGTGGTAGATAAACAAGTGCTGAAACCATCAAGAAAAGCAGAGGAGAACCCTGGGATGGGTAGGGCTAGCAACAGTGACTGACATTATCGTTATAGTGAATGACAGTGGCACTTTGAATGTGTAAAATTTGAAGCTAGGGGTGGGAGGGAAAATGCCTGGAAATGGCGGTGAGAGGCAAGAACATATCCCCCACCTCCATGCCCAAGGTACAAGGAAGGTGGAGGAGAAAATAGCCACCACATGAGAGGATTATGGGGGAAGTGCCCAGACTATGGAGGGAAATGTCACAGAAGAGGTTTGCAGGTCCACATGGTTTGGGGGCTGCCAACTTGTCTCCACCAAGTGGAGGTCTAGAGGATGCATCATCTTTTCTAGAATGGGATTTCCCTTGTACCCTGCTGATGGAGTCTTTCGGGTCTTTAGGAAGGGATTATTAGTACATGTGTGTACATTTGTCTAGCTTCTGACAGTGGAATTAGGGGAGTAGTCTTAATTTAAGCACATGGGTACTCTGTTGACTGCCTCCACTGGAGGCCCCAAGGTTGATGTAGTTGCATGGTAGGGAAGTGAAAGAAAATTATTTTTAGATTGAAAAGTGATTCTCATATTTTATAGGATCCCAATTCAGCACTCGGTGCTCGTGATTCTCATATTTTAAAAAAATCTGGTACCACTGGTAAGTTGAAAATAGTGTGTGTGTCTGTGTGTGTGTCTGTGTGTCTGTGTGTGTGCATGTAGTGGGTTGAGACTGAAAGCATCAATGCCAGTTAGGAGTCCATTGCACTATTTCAAGAAATAAATAGAGAATGAATTAATTCACTGCCAGTAGAGGCTGAAAGGATATGACGGATTCAAGAAATAAATTACTCTTTTTTTAAAAAATTTTTATTGTTATGTTAATCACCACACATTACATCATTAGTTTTTGATGTAGTGTTCCATGATTCATTGTTTGTGCATAACACCCAGTGCTCCATGCAGTACATGCCCTCTTTAATACCCATCACCAGGCTAACCCATCCCCCCACCCCTCTCTCCTCTAGAACCCTCCGTTTGTTTCTCAGAGTCCATAATCTCTCATGGTTCGTCTCCCCCTCCGATTTCCCCCCTTCATTCTTCCCCTCCTGCTATCTTCTTCTTCTTTTTTTTTCTTAACATATACTGAATTATTTGTTTCAGAGGTACAGATCTGAGATTCAACAGTCTTGCACAATTCACAGCGCTCACCATAGCACATACCCTCCCCAGTGTCTATCACCCAGCCGCCCCATCCCTCCCACCCCACCCCCCACTCCAGCAACCCTCAGTTTGTTTCCTGCGATTAAGAATTCCTCATATCAGTGAGGTCATATGATACATGTCTTTTTCTGATTGACTTGAAATAAATTACTCTTGATTGAATAGCGAAAACTGTATTTGTTCAGAGTAGATAAAGGCAGCCAACAGGTCGTATGTATTTAGACAACAGTAAAATCCATGTTTTCAAGAGCTTATGTATTTGCAAACCTGAATAATCTCCACATGAACTATTCTTATTTCTTTCTGCATGAAATTTCCACATTGGATACCATTGTGTATAAGGTGAAATTTAATTAATAGAATTTCACAGGGATGTACAAATTATTGAGAAATCTTTTTCTTGTATCTGTGCTTTTCTATTATTTAAAATAACATTACTTCATGATGGTTTACGCTAAGCAAATATGAAGATGTAACAGGTTGTTGAGATATGGGGATGAGAGTGATATTCCGTGGATCGGTTTGCCAATGGGCTATGCTAGCGCAGGCAGGTGAGGTGCTTACTGGAGAGTAAGGAATGCAGGACACCTGGCCTTAAGGGGCAGAGATCCTGCTCCATATCATGGGCATCACATTCCTGCAGTGATGCCTTAGAAACAGACATGTCCAAGGAAGAGCGGGGAGGATTGTGGACGTCCACATGGTTCTCAAGAGGAAAGGATATTTTAAGGCAAAGTGACCATAGTGAACAGAGGTGCACAGATGTGAAAGAACATAGCAAGTCTGGGGAGTCATTACTTGTCCATTGCCATAGACAGTAAGGGCTGTGGTAGCAGAAGAGTCTAGAAATGGTGGTGGGGCCTTTAAAAAAGGCCTCAGATGCTCCATCAAATAAAGATTTAGGTATTATTACAACAGGGCGTAGGGAATTGTGGAAGGGTTTTAATTAGCAAAATGACATTCATGTGATTGTGTGTTTTCAAGACAGTTATTTGGTCTATAATTCTGTGTGTTCATTGTCCTGAGCAGTGATGGAGATGGTAGAAATGGGTTTTCCAGATGGAATTCCAGTCCTAATGTTATTTGTCACCTCCGAGTCTCAGAATTTTCTCTCTCAGCTCTTAGAGAAGATGGGGATTGGCCTTTGGATGTTGCTGTTTATTTTCCTTCTAATAGCCCTCGTAATGCATATGTTAGTAGAGCTAAATATAAACATCCAAATTACTTGGGTGTGTTTTAAAATTTGAAAAGGCAGGATGAATGAGTGTTTTTTGGGGACTATTTCTGTTCATCTTCTCCATATAATAGCTCCAGATTGCATGTCAGTGATGGCTCTGGGACTGTCAGACTAGATTACTTATAACAGAATTGTCCTACCATTACTCTTGTTAAAAAATTTTTTTTTGAAATGAGTTAGAGGTGAGCTTTTTCCAAAAATCCTAACCATTTCTTCCACATTTACAAGCTTATTAGTAGAATATAAGAAATTCTGAAATCATTCTAGAGGAAGAGGATTATATATTTTATTGATAGAAAACAGTTGCCCAAGGGCAAAGGTCACACGGCTATCGTAGAGGAAGGAATAAGAGAATTTCAGAGAGGTTTCAGATTAGCAAAAATAATTTGAGTATTTTAGTTCATGAGGTGTGGCTGAGTTTTACAAAGAATTTCTTAACATCATGGCTGTGGAAGAATTAATCAGTCTTAGCTCATGTAGTGATGAGTTCCTCCACCCTATTGGTATCCAAGGAGAGGCTAAGTAACTCCTTGGAGGAAATATTATAGAGAAGATATTCAAGCATCCATGATGCAGAGAACTTAAATGTCAATTCCAGCACTGAGAATCTGCAGAATTAGCACAAATCCCTTCTTTACTCTAGTTGAAATTTAACAAATCCTGTCACAAACGTGCCTGAGTGAAGGTAAAAATGACTGAAGATAAAAGCTGGGAAAATGTGAAGACTGTAAAATATTAATTTAAAAATGCAGCGCAGATTAGGCACTGCCGGCCAGGGTGCACTGTGGAGAGTGGGACCATCCAGCCCTCAGATGATGGAGGATTATGATAAAGATTTAGGAGATAGGGACGCCTGGCTGGCTCAGTTAGTTAAGCATCCGACTCTTGATTTCAGCTCAGGTCATGATCACAGGGTCGTGGGATTGAGCCCCATGTGGGGTTCTGCACTCAGTGGGGAGTCTGCTTGAGGATTTCTCTCCCTCTCCCTTTGTCCATACCCCCACTCACACTCGCTCTTTCTCTTCTCTCTCTCTCAAATAAATAAATCTTAAAAACGAAAGCGAGAGAGAGAGTCAGGAGATAAAAAGAAGTCAGAGCACCTTGCAGAACTCAGAAAAAGCCAGAGAAATGCATACAGTCATGTAACTACCACCACAATCAAAATACAGAACTGTTCCATTTTCTCCCCCGATTCCCCCATGCCTCCTAGTAGTAAATGCCTACTTCCAGCCCCAGCTTCTAAAAGAATTTATGGATTTCTGTCCCTGTAGTTTTGCTTTTTTCCAGAATACCATGTAAATGAATGAAATGAAAATTATGTATGTAATCCTTTGAGAAGCTCCTTTCACTCAGCTTAAAGCCTTTGAGATTCAACTGTGTTGTTTTATGTATCAGTACTTTGTTCTGAATGATTGATTGACTCATTCTTTACGTATGATATTTCATGTATGGGTGTGCTACAGTTTGTCAAACCAGCCACCTGTTGAAGGGTAATTTCCTTATTTCTAATTTTTGATGATCACAAATAACTCTACTGTCTACATTCAAAAAAAGTGAGAACTACCTAGGAGTGAGAGAGCTGGGTCAGTGTGTACTTAACTGTTAAGAAACTGGGGAAGATGTTCACTTTTAAGACAAATATTGAAAAATATTTACAGTAGTCTTTTCCATCCACGAGTTTCCTTTTGTTAAGTCTAATGTGTGATAGTAATCTCTTATAGTCGATAAAACCTTGAGATTTTTAGTTCCAACATCATGTATATGGAATAGAATTAGGAAAAGAAGAAACCGATGGTTCAGAAATAGAGAAAGAGACTAAAGAGAGGTGAAGTTTTTTTTTTCACAGAAGCCTACGGAGGGGTATGGTCATCTGAGAAAGCCCCCGCTCCTGATAAGAGGATGTAAGTGAGCTGAGGGCTAGAGGGTCTTCCTAGAACCTCATGGGCCTTTCTGGAAACTGAAGTATTAGTGACAAATAGATAGAGATAACTCTGGGTTCTAAAATCAGAAAGGCGTTGAATATTTGGAGGGAAGAGATAATACAGAAAACAATGCACCTGACCTTTAGTGTATCTGCTTGCTCTACCAAAGTGAAATGAAGTGATGTACATCATCATTACTGAAGGTATGTGAGATCCTGACAGAGATAGGAAATGGAAAACATTTGGTATCCATTGCAACTAATGTAAAATGTGTCATGTGTCCCTGACAGACATTATATTTGTGATGTGTGCTTATGTTAGTTTAAGAAATACATAAGGGGGCGCCTGGGTGGCTCAGATAGTTGAGCGTCTGCCTTCGGCTCGGGTCATGATCTCAGGGTCCTGGGATCGAGTCCCGCATCGGGTTCCCTGCTCAGTGCAGAGCCTGCTTCTCCCTCTCCCTCTGCCACTCCCTCTGCTTGTGCTCTTCTGTGTATCTCTCTGTCAAATAAATAAATAAAATCTTAAAAAAAAAAAAAAAAAGAAATACATAAGGAAGGCCCAAAAGGCCTGCAAGAATTCATCACAATTTTAGTGCCAGTCTACCCATGTGGTCTCAAGTCTCTGACTGTGGATTCTTCTACCACAGGAGCTTTGGAAACAAACCTTACCTTCAAGGAAAACTTGCTTTATAACGAAGGACATTATAATCAATGTATTGCTGTGTGTGTGTGTGTGTGTGTGTGTGTTAACACACTGCAGATGTTTTAATCATTGGCTCAATTAAACAGGTTGAGTGTAAAAAGGGAAAGAACCAGTGAAAGCCATTCACACAAATTAATTGAAATTCTTAGACAAGTAAATATATTGTGTGGGTTTTTTTTTAAAGATTTATCTATCTGAGAGAAGACAGAAAGAAAGTGAGCACAAGCAGGAGGGAGTGGAAGTCAGAGGGAGAGGGAGAAGCAGGCTCCCAGCTGAGCAGGAAGCCTCATGCTCCCAGGACCCCAAGATCATGACCTGAGCCAAAGGCAGATGTTTAACCTGCTGAGCCACCCAGATGCCCCAAATATATGGTGTTTTAATAGTTGGTAAGGAAATATGATATTAGGACTTAAGGGACTCAAACCATATTCTATTGAAATTATTTTTAACATTTAATACCAAAAAAATCAATGAAAAAACATTAAAAAAAAGGAAATGAAAAGGAAGGACTAAAAGCATCTTTCTAAGTAATGTAAAACAACTATCAGATTTATTTTCATACTCTGGGACTTGGGATGAACAATTTCTTAAAGAAGATTGGTAAAATATGAAGGTAGCTTAAATGTCCATAGATGGGGGGAAGCTATGAGATTGGTTAGAATATTCAGGAGTCCCAAATTACATGAGGAGGTGATAGCAGTTAAGAGCACTGGCATTAAGTCAGAGTCCCATGAGTTTACCTCTTTCTGCCGCTTACAAGCTGGGCCATTTTGGTGGGATCAGTCTTTGACCTCACCCTGGAGGAACCCACAGCTCCCTCACAGGCTTGTTGTAAGCCTTGCAGGAGCTTTCACAGATCTCAGCTCGGTCCCTAGAACATAGCCCGTGTTCTGGAGTTACTGCTGTTGCCCATGTTAGTAAGGGTAAACAAAATTAACCAAAAGTGACTTTTTGTTGTTTTTTACTTACAATCACCAGCAGTTTTAAGCTGATACTCAGGAGCTTTTGCCTTAGATTAGAACTCACTTTGTCCTAGAGTTTGGAGGCTAAGAGGGCCTCTGGGTATGTTTTCCAGCTGCCCCTGTGATAGACGAGGAAACTGAGTCACAGGGCGGTTGTTACTTTCCAAGGTCCCATGTACCTGCTGCACCAGAAGCAGCACTACAACCCAGCTGCCTGCTCCCAGCCCAGAGCTCCCCCACGTCACCACAAAATAAATGGTCTCAGGTCACTAAGCACAGACACACACATACGTAATTCTACTCATTTACTTCTCGTCTTCTAAAATTTCAAACGAACTGATTTGTCATCTTCTACAGTTTGTGTTTTGTTTTTTTTTTCCAGTCTCTGGGGCTGATTAGAGACTAGATAGTACTAATTGGAAACATCAACTAAAACACAGTTAAAGAGACCAGTAGATTCTCCAATGATCTCACCTTCAGAAGCAGTTTATAGCTGTGCTCAGATTGGCTGTGCCCTTTCCAAATGCTGCCATCCCAGGGAGCCCGTTTCAGGTTTTGCCCATATTAGCATATACTTCCCTAATCTGCAGTCTTTTTTTTTTTCTCTCAGAAGCATTTGGGGGTTTGAATCTTTTCTATATGTAGAGATCTTTCCTTTTTAAGGTTCTAACAAAGAAGCACTTGCAATGTCTTTAAAGAGATACCATGATGGTCCCTGAGTCAGAAAGTTGATCTGCATTGACAGTTGCTTCGTATATAAAGCTTCCTTGTAATGATCCTAACATTTCAGAGTTAAATGGTATTTACTGCACCGTGAAACATAAAGGAAAGCTTGACTTCCTCCTGTACCAAAGGACTGTAAACAGTCCCACACCTGTGCACAATTTATAGTAAGTCAAGCATTCGGAATTTCATTTCATGTTGAATATTTTAAGTGTCTTTAATAAAGCTGATGTGATTTGTAAGTCACATAATGAAGCCAATCTAAATAGGAGTTATTAAAAAAGAATAATAACTATTTAACTAAGCAG
This sequence comes from Mirounga angustirostris, assembly GCF_029215605.1. Lineage (NCBI taxonomy): Eukaryota > Metazoa > Chordata > Mammalia > Carnivora > Phocidae > Mirounga > Mirounga angustirostris. The sequence goes on along the minus strand of NW_026991709.1, from coordinate 135,097,919 downwards.
CTCTCTCCCCCGGCAGTGTGATTCAGATCATCAACTCACTCGATTTTTCTTTAAATAATAACAACAAATACTTTTGGCAAGTAAGGCCTACTCAAGTTTGAGTCACATCTGGATTTTATTAAAGGTAAGCTACTGAAAGCCTCTGAACTCAAACTTCATAACTTCATCATGCTTTTCCAATTGTCTCTGTGGATATGCCTACATGTACAGAGGAATTCAGGCGGAGGTGGCCACTTGAAGGAGGAGGAAGAAAAATAAACTGTCTGCTTTCCATGCCTGATTTGGTCTCTGGTACTAGAATTTATATTATCCATCTATCAGAGGTATAGATGAATCTATCTTCCTATTTAAATAGCTGTCCTCAGAAGCAGAGTATTGGGGAGTGTGGCCCTTTGTCACCTTAATGACAGCATTCATGCTGCATGGTTGCATGCAAAGCAATAGGTTTTGGGGTATTGGTCTTAATTATATTGACTCTCTGAGGTCTAAAAAGATTAGAAAGTGAAGCAAACCCTACTGGTCCATGATCACTTCTAATGACAAGATTATAAAGCTAATATAGACATGAATTTGAAAACATGTCCCTGGAGCCCTAATTTCTGCCTCTACTCAAGGGGCCAACTATAGGTTACAAAAAAAAAATTTATAAAATCTCTTTTGTATCTTCACATCATAAATACGCTGTGGCTCCTGCAAAATTAATCCCTGGACTTGCTGTAGTTACTACTGAAAGATACACCTTTTTGTAGAGATATGTGATCTTTCATTGACCCCAGTGTAAGATGTTTCAGGTAAGCTATCAGAAGTTGCTTGCTTTTAAAGGGATGAATTGTATGGTATGTGAATGATGTCTCAAACTGTTAGGAGAAGAAAAGCTGATTACTTGACAAGGACAGATTACCAGGACAAGAGCTTTGTGATAAGCCAATGTGTAGTTGTGTAAGGTTGTATGGCCTTGCTGAAGACTCTTCTGGTTTGGTCCTGTGAGGAAAGTACAGTGATTTTTGAGCCATTCCTAGTCCCGTCACACATGAGTAACTATTTGAAGGACAATCATCATGTGGAAGTAAGTTAGACCCTCAGAGGAGTCGAAGAGTGCATCAGATGTTCCCCAGGGGACAGGGACGGTAAATTTCCACTTTCCACCCCCACCTCTGCCATCACTGGTCAAGTTATGTTTTCTCCCTGGTGACCAAGCTCATCTGGGCATGTGTCCCAGGCGGAGGCTTTGGCAAGCAGGGCTGGGTGTGGGAGTGGCAGGAATTGGACCATTGAGTACTGCTGGGTCAGGAAGCAGAGAATAGTCCAGAGAGTCAAACCCAAACACGAGTGGTGCAGCAAAGTCCATCACTAAAAAGGAGTCTAAACCGAGGCATGATCGAGCAGGTGGATTTGGGGGTGGTAGAAAGATGCAGTACAGAGTGGGTTCTTTTTCCAACTCTGCCATCACATGACCTCAGGCAGGTCTCTTATTCTCCTACCCTTAATTTCCTCAGCTATAAAAGGAAGAAATTGATCAGCAAGATGACTTTTGAGGAACTTTTCTTACTCTCATATTCTGTGCCCAGCCATGACCACTAGAAAGAAGAACCTCATTATGAACAAATTGAAGGTCATAGGATCCTTGAGATCATTGAGTTTTTAGCACAGTAGAATTTGTTTAATTAAGTTTCAAATTAAGTGCTAATTAGTAGTTTTATCTCATAGTTTTTGTGACTTCTACAAGAGAACATTTTTAAATATAAATATACCAGCTTTTGCTGTTCCTTCTTAATCTATATTAAGAAATAACTTTTGATATTTTTAAAGCAATGCACTAGTCCAGGATGCTGATATTTGTTAAAATTGGCTTTCTTTTATGGATGCATTTTGTAGGGCAAATATGTGGGGTAGAGTTCTCAAACTGATAGGTTACTGGACGCATTACACTTGAACACATTTTACTTGGGCCAAATAATTATATTATTTTAAATTAATGGCCACTTTTGAAAATGAAGGAACTGTAACATAGAAAAATCAAGAACTTTGGCTTTTCTTGCAATATGGAAAGATCTGGCAGCACGAAGCCTACATTCCCAAATGATAATAAATGTCTGGCATTGAGTCCAAGCTGCTCCTTCTAGATGGCTCAGACCCTCTCCAGTTCACCATGGCTACCTCCATGCCAAACGAGACCTCTTCTTAGAAATATATGAAATCGTCAGCCTATTACTGTAGTGCGGTACCAGAGTGAAGCTACTTGGCATTCAAATAGGCATTTATTACGCATCTCCTTCTGTCCAATACTGTGTGTTTATTCATTAATGTAACGGATATTTATTGAGGGCCGATTATGTGTCGGGTACTGTTCCTGGTATTGGGGATACTGTGATGAACAAAACATAATTTCATGGAACTTACACTTCCGTGAAAGAAAAGGATAATGAATTACGAAGCAAATAAATAATATCAGATGTTGATAAAGATAATAAAATAAATGAAGTAAGGAAAAGTGATAGAGAGTGAGGAGAGGCACTTGAGGGGAAGGCAGGGGACCCTGCAATGACAGTAGGTATGCTCGGGACTCTGATGGCAGCACAGACACTATGTTCCAGGTACACGTGAAGTAGGGCTCTTAATCCAGAGTCTAGGACTCAGTGGTGGCTTTTAGCAAGAAGTTGTACCTGAGTAGAATTTTAGAGTACAGAGGGGAGCACTGATGGATGACTGAGTAGGCAAACCAACCACAAAGTTAAAATGGTCATGTAGCGTTACCTCAAGAATAAGAAAAGTTTGGTCTTGGAAAACTCATGGGGGATCAGAAACCCTGGGAAACTCTGTTCTAATTTCCAAATGTGTGTGTTTTGCATTTTATGGTTTGGAACTGTTTCTATTCTGACACACAGTTGCTTTTCAGTGTTTGTAGTTGCTAAATGACCTGAGCAGGTACAACCCCAAGGAGAGCAGATATGGGCACCAGTGACAAATGGCCCCGTGTGCAAGGCAGAGAGTGGGAGAGGAGTTTGGCATGCTCACTGATCTGAACGGTATACTTTTCCAGCACTAGAGTGAATGGCTCAGGAAGGCCGTGGTGGGAGATGGCCATGAAGGAGCAGTGGCTAATTGCTGTATCAGTGGCTGGCCTCAGTATAAGCCCAAAGGAGGAGCCCCAAATGACAAATGTGGCTAACTCACCAGTCTAATGTTTAGCCTCATGCACCCACATGAGGACAACAACTCTCTACAGTGGGGTCTTTACATAATAGTGTGTATGTCCTAGATTGTTTCAGTGAGAGAATATACAGTATAAACTACTTTTATAAGCTTGTAATAACTTCTTCCTCATTTAAATAGTTTATGTTACACATACTTACCAATGACAGGGACCTAGCAGGAAACAGATGTCATACTAAAACTGTATAATTGTGAAGGATTAATAAAAGGACTATTTACAAAGTTGGGTAGGATTTAAGGAAACCAACAAGGATCGTGCAGCACCTTGGACAAGGAGAAAGGTAGTCATCTTTGAGGGGCATGGAGAGTGCTGTCTCCTGGGAAGTTTGGTGGAGGGACATGGACAACCAACAGAGACCCATCAGGGAGTAAAACCTCAAACTTAAACTCATTCTGCTTTCAGATAGTTCATTGTCTCCAATGACCAAAGTCATCAGAAGCTGGAAGGCTAAGGAGCCCATTGCTGCAATCCGTACAGGTCAGCCTCTCAGGAAAGGGTGGAGAAAGCTAGAGCATACACACAGGGGGGCAAAGAGAAAATGTCCAGAACAGTTCTTGAGCAGTTATATATTTATATATATAGAGAGAGAGAGAGAGAGAGAGAGAAACAGAGAACAGAGAGACAGAGAGAGAATCTGAGGAAATACTTTTTAACATAAAACTATGGAAGATATATATAGATACAGATATATAGATATAGATATATAAAAATGTATATTAATCTGAAGGAAATCCTTTTCAACATAAAGCGTTATAGGCAGTTGTAACATAGATGAACTAGAACTGTTTTTGGAGGTCTCCCCTGTACCTTTCTATTATGAAATTAACACATGCGTATTGAGTATTCTAGTGTGATTTTTCTTGCATTATATAGTTTAAATAACTTTCTAAAGCATCACAACAGTTCTCTGCAGAAGGCAGAGCAGATATTCTTATTTATCTTTCTCCTCCATTTTACACACCAATTAATGAAGCTCAGAAATGCCAAGTGAGTTACTGAATGTCACTAGGTCACAAAACTTGTCACATCCAGTGTGCACTCAGGTCTTCTGTCCTGTCCAGCTGCTTTTCCTTAATCCCTAATGACAGTTAAACCTGGCTCTTCCTCCTCTGAAAAAAGAAAACTCAAAACTAATTTTTAAAATTAATCATACTATATAAATGCAGATCTATAAATATCAGTCCGTGTTTTTGAGCCTGGATAATCATTAGAGCTAAAATTTACTGCTTTACTAGGTGTCAGATCTCTTTTTACTTGTGTAGGATAAATTATTTAATTTATTCCTGACTGTTTCCTCAGAAGGAACGCTTCTTCTCTAAGAAACCCACATGACTCTATCCCTCACTTCCTTCCAGTCCCCGCCCCAATGTCATGCTATTAAGCAAGGTATTCCCTGACCTCTCTGTGCCTCCCCCTACTCCATACTTGGCCTCCATCACTCTCTAGCCAAGTAGAAATAGAAATATAAGACAAGCCACAATTGCAAAGCACGTAGGTAATTTTAAATTTTCTAGCAGCCACATTTTAAAGCGGCAAAATATGCAGGGACAAATTAATATAAATATTATATTTTATTTAACTTAATTGATCCAAAATATTATCATTTCAGCGTGCAGTCAATATAAACCATTCATGAGATACTTTATATTCTCTTTTTCATATTTAAGTCTTCAAAATCTGGTACTTACATTTAGGACACATCTGGTAAATACACTGTATTTATACTTGGAACACATCTCAATTTGGACCAGGCACATTTTAAGTGCTCAACAGCCACATGGGACTAGTGGCTACCATATTGGTCAGTACAGCTCTGTGCCTTTAACCCCACTTTACTTTATTATTACTATTATTATTATTATTATTATTATTATTATTATGAGGTTCAGCAAGGCCAAATGAGTTATTCAAAACAGATCACAAAATTTACTATTATCAAACCTAAGGTGGAACTCAACTTACCAATTTGGCATATTATATATTGACTTATTGTCTTTCTTCCTGCGATGATAAACTTTTTAAGAGCCAGAAAATTAGCCTCTTTTATTCATTGTTGTGTCTACAATGTGTGGAATGCTATCTCACCCAAAGCAAGCATTCAAATCTTTGTTGGATGAATAACAATCTTATGAAGCAGGTTCAGTTTTGACTCCCCCCCAACCCCCATTTGCAAGACGAGGCAGTGGCACCAGAAGTACTTTCCCCAGGCCACACAGCTAGTTAATGGATTTCCACCCAGGCAGTCTGTTCTTCAAGAGCACATACTTAATCTAAGCTACTCTGCTGAATTTAAAAAATACACAAACACATTGATGAGATGATAAGCTGTCACTTTTTTCATGTTTTTCTCCTAATTTTCCTCTTTTCAAATACTGTTAAAACAAACACATATTAACAAGACACAAAATTATTTATAAGGTAATAACTTCAGGTCCTTCCTAGCTAGCCAGAGAGGATGGGTTCAGTGGTAAGGCTCTGGGTCCCTTCAGGCCCCAGTAACTGTGCGCTCTGCTGATTTACGAGGGGTTTGACTCAGGAGTAGATTTTTCCCCACAAGAAAGCATTGTTTGATAGAAGCTAAGCTCTCATTATTTTGTTGGACAATTCTCTGGAAATGCATTATATGGACGTAATAGACAATGATCAATTGTTTAAAGAGCTGAAGTTTGATGGATGTGGGTACGATATAATGGACATAGTTATTCTGATTAGATCAGAAAGCTTATTTATTGATTGATTAAGTGGTTTACGAGAGAAATGTTTAAATGCTCTGGACTGTAGCTGAATTCACTGTCTTGCTTTCACTCATACGGGCCAGGGTCTATATGACTGTATATAATGATTATGTGCTGTCATGACACAGTCAATATCATAATAACAACTAATATTTGTTGTGTTTTCTTTGTGCCAGGTATATAAGGGGCCTGGGATTATCTCAAACAGGCTTAGGCAGGAGAGTTTACTGTCTCCACACCATAGATAAAGTAACCGAGGGGAGAGAGATTAAGTAAATTCCCCAAGGTCGAATACCTGCTGAGTGTCAGTGCTCTGATATGAATGATCTGAATCCAAACTCCATGTCCAACCTTCCCAATTGCGTCCCTTACATTATAAGCATCCTAACTCACCAGGCCCCTGCCTCTTTCTACTCTCTGAAGGCACTTCAAAGGAAGTGCACTCTGCTTGGCTTTGGAGACAGACATAACTGGGTCCTCATCCAACTCTGACGATTACTAACTGTAGGAAATTGGGCAAAATGATTTACCCACTGAGAGCCTCACTTCCTCTATTTGTAAAATGGGGCTGTAATACCAAGAGCACTATTATGATAAGCAATTGTATATCTAAGCTGCTTAGCACAGGGTCTAGTGTTGAGAAGACACATAATGGCAATTATCTCTATAATTACAAAGTACTTCAGGAGAATAAAATGCTGTTATTATTTACACTACATCTTTTTGCTCTAACAAGAGGTAGCAGCAATTAGAATTAACAGGGAGGGCATTTTAAAGGAATAAGATGAAATATCTTCATGGACTCTGTGCATAACATATCTCTAATAGAGCTGCAATTTGACTACAAGGATAAAATTATTAGGACGGCTGTAAGATCTCATGCTTCTGGGTATAGCGTGATGACTGGCTGAGGTCAAGAATAAATTCTCTCTCTGATGTTGTAGAGCATAGTGAGGGATATTTGATGCATTTTGTGCTTTCCATTGAAGCATCTGGCATTATTTGAGGAAGAAGCCTGGTGTTAGCTGGATGGGCTATTGGTCATTTCTACTTAAGCTATAATAATACATACTGTGTCCTGCAGCGATGCTTGCTTAAAATCACATGTGGCTGCAACCTTTGCACTGGAAAGTGCTGCACCGGTGGTATTTTGCTGATGACACACATTTTGCAAACCAGACTGTGTCCCTTAGGTATTACGCTCTACTACGGATCAGCTTCACTTTTGCTCAGCTCTTGAAAATCACCTGTCTCCAGAGGCATTTGAAGATTAATTTAAAAGGGAAAAGAAAAGTAATTTCTGAAAGCTACTTTAGACGAGAAAAATAACTCCATTACATTGCTCTTCTTTTGTCCTTTTGGATGCCTGAATCTCTGCTTCTTGCATTGCACTTTTGCATTCTGGAGGTGATATGCTGCTAATACTTGTGATGATGGTGAGGAGGACAATGACATATATAATGTCCATTCATGCATAAAGCCTGTGTTTCAGGCACTTTACATATCCCGTATCTGATCTCCAAGATAACACTCTCATTTCATAGAAAAGCTAAATGATTTATTGAACACAAAAGCAATTCTGTGGCGGAGCGAGGATCCAAGACCAGGTTGGCCTCACTTCAAAAGCCAACTCACCCTTCCACCCTTCTTCTCTTCCTCCCTCCTTTTCTCTTCTGTTCTTCCCTGTCTCCCTATTTTCTTTCCCTTACTTCCCCTTCCCTTTCCTTTAAAAATTCTCTTTTTTGTTTAATTAGACTCAGTGACCTTGAACAACGGGCTTGACCCCGCACAGTTAATAAGAGGTGGATCTCAAGTGACACAGCAAGGTTGCTCAATCGAAATCCATCACAAGAAGCTTTCTAAGTTACCCTCGTTCATTGTCATATGTTCAGACACCCAAGATTCCATCTTTTGTCTCTATGTACACAAATGAGCACTCAAGTCACCTTCCAGAGAATGAGCTCACCATAGTTCTGATTTCTCTCTCTCTCTCTTTTTTTTTTAATTGTCTTCCTCTGTCAAGTATGGGATGTTCCAAGATCTAAGAATCCTTCCCTAGTGCCCAGATCTGGCTGTAAGATCAGTTAGTATTTTGAAGGGCTGAAAGAAAGCAGATTTAGGTCACATTGAGATGTGATACCTTCTAATCTGAGCTACTTCCACTGTGTTATGAGTACATATCCAAGTTGCAGGTTTTTTTCTATGAGCCCTCATTATATCAGAAGGTGTTCCTTAGGAGATTCTACTACATGATTTCCTAAAGTTTTATAGTCTCAGTAATTTTATTTTATTTTTTAAAAGATTTTATTTATTTATTTGAGAGAGTGAGAGAGAGCATGGAAGGAGAGTGAGAGGAAGAAGCAGACTCTCCCTGCTGAACAGGGGGCCCAATGCAGGACTTGATCCCAGGACCCTGAGATCATGACCTGAGCCGAAGGCAGATGCTTAACTGACCGAGCCACCCAGGCACCCACCACTATCAGTAATTTTAACTATAGTTCCTACTCCTCTCTGACTAGTTGATACCTCATTTTTCCTATTTTCTTAAATTTATAAACTGTTTATAAGCTTTTGTTGGTTTGCATAAATCTGTGGGAAATATTTTTAAAAACTTTTGAAAATATCAATATGGAGATAATTACTACTAATATTTCTTTTTTTTTTAAAGATTTTATTTATTTATTTGAGAAAGAGAATGAGAGACAGAGAGCACGAGAGGGAAGCGGGTCAGAGGGAGAAGCAGACCCCCCGCTGAGCAGGGAGCCCGATGCAGGACTCGATCCCGGGACTCCAGGATCATGACCTGAGCCGAAGGCAGTTGCTTAACCAACTGAGCCACCCAGGCGCCCCACTTCTAATATTTTTTTTTAAAGATATTATTTATTTATTTGAGACAGAGAGAATGAGATACAGAGAGCATGAGAGGGAGGAGGGTCAGAGGGAGAAGCAGACTCCCTGCCGAGCAGGGAGCCTGATGCGGGACTCCATCCCGGGACTCCAGGATCATGACCTGAGCCGAAGGCAGTCGCTTAACCAACTGAGCCACCCAGGCGCCCCACTTCTAATATTTCTAACACCTGGTATACTTTAGAAAGAAAATTACTTTTTCAGCCTATGAGCGTTAATTCTTCTTAATATATTCTGTTTATGGATAAGGAAAACTGCATCGCAAGAAGGTCAGGTAATTTGCCCAAGGTTACATAGCTTATAAATGGCAAAGAAACGTGCAAGATTTAGTATTCTGATTGTAAACTTGCTATTCCCCCAGAAAGCAGAGCCTGAGACAAGGGTCTGCATTGCAAGTAGTTTATTTTGAGAAGGGATCACAGGGAACCAGAATGGAGGATGGGGAAGAATCAAACAAAGGTATGTTATGCTGATCACTGCTCTGGACAACTAGGCTCAATCATGCTGCAGGCTCTGAGGTGCTGTATACAGTAGCCTCAGAAATCTCCACTCAAGAGACTGAAGAAGGAGGCAGTCCACCAGTTTCCATTTCCCTCTGGGTATGGATGGCAACATAGGATAAATCCCCCAGAAATTTAAATCTGTGCATGTGTGTGAACTCAGTCTCCCATAGGCATCCCTCATTGAGGTACCAGAAAAGCTCTGGGGAAGAAAGCAACAGATACCCATTATCACTGAAGCCAGGAGCTGAATGGTTACAGCTGTGTGAAGCCAGTTGCCAGAACTATAGCTGCAGAAAAAATGGCTAAGGGGTTATGAGGAGGTCACAAGGAATATCCAGATATATAAATTTTTGACTCTATTTAAAAGTGGTAATTATCTTCAAGATGTTCACAGTATCTTGGAGAATGAAAGATGTTCAGATAATGATAGTATTATGGTGGGCAGTAGCATTAATAATGGTAGCTCAGAGAAAGACATGGTTACTCTGTCTGAAACAGGTGGGAGCTGGGGCGGCCTGGGAGACTCCACAAAAGGAACTCATGACCTGAGCCTGAAGAAGAGTTTGTTAGAAGGAGTGGGAAGAGGGGCGCTTGGGGTGGCTCAGTCGTTAAGCGTCTGCCTTCGGCTCAGGTCATGATCCCGGGGTCCTGGGATCGAGCCCCACGTCGGGCTCCCTGCTCTGCGGGAAGCCTGCTTCTCCCTCTCCCACTCCCTCTGCTTGTGTTCCCTCTCTCACTGTCTCTCTCTCTGTCAAATAAATAAATAATCTTTAAAAAAAAAAAAAAAAGAAGGAGTAGGAAGAAAAGGACATTACACAGAGAATGTGGGGAGAAGAATGGAGCCCTCCTGTCCTCTTCAGGAGGGACAGACGCCTTGTGTAGAGAGCAGTGAAGGTATCATTGGCAGATGAGGCTGGAAAAGTACATTTGTGCTGGATTAAGAAGGCACAAAATGACCAGCCTGAGTGGGAGAGGCGGGAGAAGAGACACTTAGAACATCATTGGTGACCTTTGATGGCCACATTTGGGAGAATTTGTGAAGTAAATTGAAAGTGGGAGGTCAATTATTTTTAGTATTGAATAGAATTGAGTATGATTTTAGAAAGGAATGGGTGGTGAGGGAGAAAGCCTACTTCACTGAGGGTGAAAACCGATATAGTACAATCTTCAGAGAAGTACAAGTGTATGAGATAGAGCCTGTGGGATATAGTGGCAAAACCCAGAGACACAAAGTCGAGGTTTTTTGATCTGATTACTCCACCTGCTTAACAGCTGTATGAATATGAACAATTTAGTTAATAGACCTCAGGATCTTCATCAAAAAATGAGGTTAGAAATAGACACCATACAGGGTACCTGGGTGGCTCAGTTGGTTGAGCGACTGCCTTCTGCTCAGGTCCTGATCTTGGAGTCCCAGGATTGAGTCCCGCATCGGGCTCCCTGCTCGGTGGGGAGTTTGCTTCTCTCTCTGAACCTCCCTCCTCTCATGCTCTCTGTCTCTCATTCTCTCTCTCAAATAAATAAATAAATAAAAATCTTTAAAAAAAAAAAGAAATAGACACTATACAAAAGGTTTTATGAGAAGAAATAACTCAAATGTGCATTGATGGATGAATGGATAAACAAAATGTGGTATACACATACAATGGATTATTATTCAGTCTTAAGAAGGAATGAAATTCTGATACTTGCTATGACATCGGTGAACCTTGAAAACTTTATGGCAAGTGAGATAAGCTGGACATAAAAGTACAAATATTATGTGATTCTGCTTCTATGAGATACCTAGAATGGTCAAATTCATAGAGACAGAAAGTAGAACAGTAGTTACCATGGATGGGGGTAAAGAGGGAAATGGAGATTTACTTTTTAATGGGTACAGAGTTTCAGTCTGGGACCATAAAAAAGTTCTGGAGATGGGCAGTGGTGATGGTTGCACAGCGGTGCGAATGTGCTCGATGTTACTGAACCATATTTTTAAAGATACTTAAAATAGCGAATGTTTACATAATAAAAATTTTACCATAATAAAAAAGTTAAGTGTTGTGAGAATTAAGATGAGCAGCGCATACAGATAACACAGTTTCATAGCAATGATGATCCGAATGTTCAACAGGTGGGCATCAAGGTCTTGGTGAATGTAGGACAGAAGAGAAGGGCGATGGGTGAAGATGGTCTAGGAAAGGAGGTCAAGACATCTCAGGGGGAAAAAAGGAGGAAAGGATGGGCATAAACATTTGAGTCCATTTTTAGGTAGAGGGTAAGGAAGTGTAAAGCGTGCCTGCCTGGTGACTCTTCTCTGGGTGAAGGAGTGTGAAGCTTGAAGGTGAGGTCGAGGACTTGGGGAAAGTTACAAAGCTGTGAAACAGCTGCTGTGGGTGGGAGAGGAAGCAGACTGGGGATGAATAAAATAATTGCCAAGTAGCAGAGAGGAACCGGCTGAGGTTGACTACAATAAATTTGTAATGGAGCCGAGTGAGCATGGCTATGTCATTTTCTCTAACAGTACTCGGCAACACAGAAACAACCTAGAGAAATAGTCAGTTGGATTGATTTAGGGTATGGCATTGGCAAGACAGTATTGGTCAAAAGTTAAAGAGTTGGGGAAATTGAGGGTACTCATGAGAATACGGTTTAATTGGTTGACCATGTAGTCCAGGCTGGAGAGGAAAGAAAAAAAAGAAGGAGGGGTTGAGAGACTGAGAGGAGACCAGGAAGCAAAGGACCAGAGGTTGTGAGAAAGGGAATGTATAGTAATCATGGATTGTGATCAGAGGTCAGAATGCCTCAGTTCAAGATTTTGCAGGAGTGGTTCCAGATACTAATCAAGTAAATGCTTGGGTTGAAGGCAGGTGAGTGGTTTCAAGCTTTAGGTGTATCAGTATTACCTGAGGTTCTTTAAAACGTCCTTTGCTGGGTCTAACACCCAGAGTTTCTGATCCAGTAGGACTGGGATGGGGCCAGTGAATCTGCATTTCTAACAAGTTCTCATTTGATGCTGATGCTGCTGGCTTGAAGACCACACTAAGAACCACGGGAGCAGAACATAGAAAGAAGTCTTAACATTAGTGGGTAGGGTGGATCTTCAATATAGGTATTATACATGGAAGAAGATGAAGAAGGAGTACTCTGTTCCATGTGTTGAAGTTTTCAAAGAACATGAGGAAATGACCTGGGGGTCTGAAGATGATCATCAGGAGAATGTAGAGTCAGGAACATAAGCACAGTGAGGGATAAGCATGAGATCTCTGCTAGGCTGACCAGTTTACCCATCTGATGAGGGCTCTACATAGTGTTCAAACCTTGGTGTGGCCCTGAGTCTACAGGTTCAGGTACCTTTAAGGACCCCCAAACAAAACTACACTGAGTTACATATGCATCCTAGATAGCTTAGTGGTTTAGTGCCCTTTCAAGTCAATATTCTTTGGATTTGTGTTATATGGACATATATGTTTATCCATACATATTTCTTTTATATTAAAATTATTGTAGGAGTGCCTCCTGGCTCAGTCAGTAGAGCTTGTGACGCTTTTTAATTTTTTAAAGATTTTATCTATTTATTTGAGAGAGAGAGAGCACGAGCACAGGGAGGGGCAGAGGGAGAAGCAGCCTCCCTGCTGAGCAAGGAGCCTGATATGGGACCCGATCCCAGGACCCTGGGATCATGACCCAAGCTGAAGGCAGACACCCAACCAACTGAGCCACCCAGGCATCCCAGCTTGTGACTCTTGATCTCAGGGTTGTAGGTCCTAGCCCCACATTGGGTGTAGAGATTACTTAAAAATAAAAACAAAGTAAAAACAAAAATTAAAAAAATATATATTTAGTGAGAAAAGTCTAAAAACTGGATCTTTCTATTAAAGAAATAGAAATTTTATATATAAAAAATTATATATAAATTTAGTGTCTAGAATAAAGGATTTTTTACATGTACATTATAATTGGTATATTTAATTCTCAGTCTTTTCATCACTCAAAATGTTTAGTGGATCACACTCATTAAGTTGTAAAGTCTCATTGAAAATAGTTTAAGGGGCACCTGGGTGGCTCAATCATTAAGTGTCTGCCTTTTGCTCAGGTCAGGATCCCAGGGTTCTGTTCGGCAGGAAGCCTTCTCCCTCTCCACTCCCTCTGCTTGTGTTCCCTCTCTTGCTGTCTCTCTCTGTGTGTCAAAATAAATAAATAAATAAAATCTTAAAAAAAAAAGAAAAACAGTTTAAAAAATCCTCATTCTTTCTTATTGGCAACCACGTAGAATAACAACATTTTTTTTTTTTTTTGCAATTTTTGACCCAGCCAAATTTTTGGAAGGCATATTAAAGACTTTCACATTTAGGGCGGGTGGCTCAGTTGGTTAAGCAACTGCCTTCGGCTCAGGTCATGATCCTGGAGTCCCTGGATCGAGTCCCACATCAGGCTCCCTGCTCAGCAGGGAGTCTGCTTCTCCCTCTGACCCTCCTCCCTCTCATGCTCTCTGTCTCTCATTCTCTCTCTCGCAAATAAATAAAATTAAAAAAAAAAAAAAAGACTTTCACATTTAGATTTTTAAAACAATGAAGATAATCCCCCTTTCCTCAGTCAGCGGCACCAAGGCATGTATTATTATTCAGTCTTAGAATTTTAGCTGATGCTGTCTAGCATTTTCAGGCATCGGTAAGCTCGCTGATCTCAGAATTGGTAGCAAGATCTGTCATTTCAGAATTGGCTGGGGTGAATGCTCTATTTGTTGGAGATAAGTGGGTGAAAATGATGTAAGACTTTCAATTTCTGCTGGCATTAGACAGATTTTCTGAGCTCCCTGGAAATTCTCAGTACCTCCATTCCCTAGACCTTCAGCTTCTTGTGCTATGCCACCCACTCTCAGTGTCAAGGAAGACTCCCAAAGCCACCTCGTGTCATCCAGTAGCTAGTCTAGGAGGGCCAAGCTTTCCTTTTGGGCTGCGACTAACTGGCTACTTTAGTTAGCACTAAGCTCTGGGTCTCTAGCTTCTCCTGATACTTCCAGACGTGGGTGAAATGCCACACCTCTTGAAAAGTGGAATGTGGTTTTGTCCCAAAGAGGTCAGATGATGCAACCTGGAAGGGGCGGGGAGGGGAGGGGTTGACTTCCTATGGGGCACATGTAAGACAGGAAAGGAAGAGGAAAGGTAGCCAAATTCCCTTCTCTCTCATTGGCTGCTCCACAGTACAGCTTCTCTGCACAGCCTTTCTGGAAAAATCAGATGTGGTCCAGCAGAGCTGGCTGTGTCTCTTCACAGCTTCTGGTGAAGCAGTGGCCATGCATCACCTTGCAACTCTTGCCAGTCTTTCCTGTCTCGCATCTCGTTTCCACCCTCTCACTGCCCCAGCTGTGCACCTCCTAAATATAGCATTAATATTAATTCTTGCTTTGGGCTCTGTTTCCTAAGGAGCCAGGTCTGAGACGTCACTCAAGGGCACTATCTACTTCGGTAGGAGCAAAAGCACTTACATTTCACTAGGTCTGTGAAGAGTCATATTTAGAGACCAGTATAAACTGCCATAACATTCCCAGTGTAATCCAAGGGTATTTTAGGGCAGTGACTCTCAGTATAATGTCCTCAAGCCAGTATAGTCAGCATCACCTGGGAAGTTCTTAGAAATGCCAATTCTCAGGTGGTGGGACCCAGAAATCGTGTTGTTGTTTTAAGCCTTCTCTGTGATTCTGATAAATCTTGAGACTCACTGCGTTAGGGTTTCTGATAAGATTGATGCCCCAGGCAGCTACCTGACTGGCCTCCCCAGACTCTGATACTGTTACAAGAAGCAAGTCAGTTCTCAAAGCAAGGCAGTTCTGACACATAAGAACAAAAGGCATGTGAAATCTAAACCTAAGTGTCTAATTACTAACGTGCAGTTGAATCTATACTGAATGTCCAGGGACTATATATCTCTAGCGGCTTTTCAATTCCACCCTTCCCAGGTTGCTGAAAAGGCCCAGTCAGTCTGCAGGTTGCTTGGTGAGCATGGGAGCAAAGGGAAGTTGATCGTTTTGAGTGACAGTCCATTTAGACATGGCAAGTTCATGGGGCTTATGCTACCCTACTACAGAACACACGTCTGCAGCGATTGAATACTAGTGGTTCATTAAATCTGGTGTTGTTCTCCTCTGGACAGCACTGGATAAACAGCAAAATTCTCTCTCTGGCATCTACTTTTATAGTATTGCATTAGAACACATTCAGCTTGGCATAACTGTTCTGAGATTCAGTTGTTCAGTCTTCAATTGTGATAGTATCTTTGTGCTTTAAGAAAAGAAAGTAGGGAAGGCCAGATGATTCTAAATATTTGGACATCAGAAAAATCTCTGGGTGTTGACATTGCACAGTCTCAGCCGCGGGAGTGTGTACGATTTGTATCTCCAACTTCCCTTTCATTGTTACAGAGAATATTTTTCTTAGCTTATTTAAATAGATAATAGTCTTCTTGGCGAAAGACATCTCTCTCTATATGTATTGAAGTATGTTGTTGGGAACATAAGCACATTATAATAATTTCATAGTATACACATGCTGTTTTCAGATACCCTGGTGTGCTCTTAATTGATCTTCTCAACATACGGTATGGTAAAAAGCTGTTGAGTGGGAACTGAGAAATTTCTCTTTGTCATTTTAAAAATTATATGGCTTGGCATTTGGTTTTCACATTTTATTTCTGGAGTTATTAGCTGAATATTAGAATACCAACTGAATATTCAAATTTCATCAGATGATAACAGTTGTGGCATAATTCATGGATTTTTAAAAAGTTTATTATTTAAAAACAGCTTTAACAGTTTGCCCTTGCACTATGGAAATAGAAACATTGGTAAAAACACTTAAAGCTGCTGAGACTTAAAAAGAATACAGTTAATATCTAGCTGTGATAAAGACTTGTTTTTTTCAGTTTTATAATATAAAGATAACTAATGAATAATGATATAATGATGTGTTTCACGGTATGCCTTATCCCTCCCCTTCATTTATTGACTGCCTAATTTTGTTTCATTTGAAGTAACTTATTTATGATTGTAAAATTATTCTATGTCAGCTTTATTTATAATGGGAGAAGTTGGACGTATCATAAATGCCCAGTGATGGGGCATTGGTTAAATCAGTTATGGTATGTCCCTAAAATAAAGTACTTTTCAAAATTTCAAATGATGTTTTAGTAGTATATTTACTAAAATGTCTTCTCAAAAGAACAAAGGCAGTTTCAAATGATTCTGTTTTTGTTAGCTAATGTGTTTGCCCCCCCTCAAATATATATTTTAAAAAGGAGCAAAATTGGGGCGCTTGGGTGGCTCAGTCAGGCGGCTGGCTGACTCTTGATTTTGGCTCAGGTCATGATTTCTAAGGGTCATTAGATCAAGCCCTGAGTTGGGCTCTGTGGTCAGTGGCGTCTACTTGAGGCTTTCTCTCTCTCTCCCTCTGCCCCTCCCCCCCAAATAAATAAATAAATCTTCAAAAAAAATAAAAATAAAAAGGAGCAAGATAGACACCAAAAGTAACAGAGGTGACTTCTGGTAGTGAGATTATAGTGATTTAAAAAATTTTTTTCTATTCTTTGCTTATTTTTGTTGTCTAACTTTTTAATAATGAACATAAAGCTTCATTAAGCCCTTCAGCTATTTCTCAAATGGAACAAATCAATACTGTACATGATTATCATTGATGAACTATTGTTTTTTCTTTTTGTGTTACTCCCTATGAATTTAGAAGTACCTTTTTCTTTACTCAGAAAACATAATGGGTTTTGGGTTAATAGTTTTGTTACTTATTGCTTAACACTAAATCCCAAACTAACTGACTTACAACAACAGTACGTTATTCCTCGCGATACGTTGGGTTTGGGTACTTCTGCTTATTTTGTCTGGCTTATATATAGCAGCATTTATCTCAAGAGTCTCTGGGGCTGTAAGTTCCAAGGTGACCTCATTCACCTTTCTGGAGGTTGGTGCTAGCTGTTGGCTATGAACCCTGGTTCTCCTTTTTATGGCCTCCCCTCCTCCATTAGACTAGATTGGCCTCCTTTCCTACTGGTCTTCAGGCAGCCTTATTGGGCGGCAAGGGCAAGAGTGTGAAGCCTCGTGAGACGCGGACTCTGGAATGCACGTGGCATCACTTAACTGTCATGTTCCATTGGAAAATCAGGTCACAGGGCCAGTGATAACTCACAGGGTGAGAAAATAGGCTCCTCTTCATGATGGAAGGATCAAGAAAGTATTAATATCTATATTTAACTTGCCATAGAAGTGACCAAACCATTAAAGGTAGAATCCCACTTTTATTGACAAAAAGTATTTTGTGGCTCTCACATCTTGACACTATAAGTAATTCCAATGTCATATAAAAATACTCTCTTAAAACTGAAAAGTATTAAATGTTTAGGAAGTGTGAATTATCTCATTTAATCAACAGAACAACAATGGTAGTTACAATTGTTTTTTATTCCATTTTACAGAGAAGGGAAATTAGGTTGAGAAATATTAGCCCTGCTGCTTAGGTCACAGCCAGTTAATGGTGGAGATAATTTTCAGATTCAGATTCTGACTCCAAAATCTGATTTCTTAACTTTTCTCCCTTTGCTGCCCAATGCAGTAGTCACCAGCTTCATGTGGCCATCGCAGACTTTAAATTGGCTAGTCTAAATTGAGGTACGCTGTATGTATAAGATGTATACCTTTTTATGAAGACTTAATACAGAAAAGGAGTATAAAATAGCTCATTTTTTTAGATTGCTTATATATTGAAATGCATTTTCATTTGAATTGAATTAAATAAAACATTATTAAATTAATTTCACCTGTTTCTTTTTACTGTTTTCTCATGTGGCTACTAGGAAATGTAAAATTACATATGTGGCTCACATCTGCGGTACACATTATATTGCAGTTGATCAGTTTTACTCTATACACTCATGCTTTTCAGTTTTTCATAGTTATTTTTTTAATTACATGGTTGGAGACCATACATGATTTCAAGGCATAATATTTAAATCTCTTTATACCGATGTATAATCTGCACTTGCCCACAATAATAATAGCAGCCTTAAAATCCAAACACAGTAATAATTTAGTGTTATGTTGTATTACATTACTGAAGAAAACTGTTACAAACTGAGTGTATATTTCTTCACTTTATTATAACATTTACAACTACCAAATAGCTTGGTGTTTTAAAAGAGTTAATTTTAAAATTTTCATTGTGTCTGTTTCCTTTGTCTATATTATTTATCTTTAATTATTCGAATGTGGGTCACATGAAAGGTTAGGATGTTTCAATTTGCCTTTATCCCTTATTTGTGTGGAAACCCAAACTGGGCATCTGTGACAGCCAAAGATGCCTGCCTGCTAGTTTTCACCATTGTTCTTTCTGTTTCCCTGGTTGACCCATTCTCCCTGCTCTGATTGTCTCAGTTGAGGACTTATTGCCTGGGGAATTCACCTGTCTTGCTGTCACACTTGGCTTATTACTTTACCGGTCCCTTGGCCAAAACCTCAGGCGGGCTGATCATTTGTACTTCTGGCACTTCATTTTCTAAATTAAGATAGGCAGATGTGTTGTTCCATACAAGGAAGGTTTTCCAGAAATCTCAGGTCATTAGTAATTTGGCAATGCCAATAACTACTTTCATCAATTTCTCACGGGTTTGTCCTTGGTCCTTTTATGAGCTGTGCTATTTGGAGCCCTTGAAATCTAGCTGGAGTGTCTGGTTTAAACACCCACCAGGTGAAGCAGCTCTTTGGAGCGATACTTCTTCTTGTTGGAGCGAAATTGCATGTGCCAGCTTGTCAGTTTGGTTTATAAAGTTCATCACACACAAGGTTAGAGAAACGCATATGGAAAGACTGAAGGGGGAGATACAAAAATTTGAAAATCAAATGCTTAAAGTTCTGCCACTTCTGCTGTCCTTTATGAATGGTTAGGCTGTGCCATGTTGTGTGTTTGTTTCTTTTGTTAAACTTAAATATTTTGAAAATGTGCTTATATTTCAAGAGTAGGTTGAATTCTTGTCCCCAAGGCAAATGATGCTTCCAAATAGCTAATAGCCAAAAAAAAAATCTTCAGGGACATTCCTCTTTTTGACATTTCTTGAATATTAAAACAAAAGAAGTCTATTCTTTTCTTACATTCAATAAGAAGGAATCCAGTATCTCTCTTGCTAAGACAAAATGGGAAGGCAGTTGTTTAAGAAAATAAAGTTTAACACCTGTGTGGACCAGGACTTTGCAGTATTTCTTAGCATGAGTAGGATATGTTCCTTCCTTCAGATACAAATTAGAAAAGGCTAGTGCCAATACCCACTGGATTCTTTATGAAGCTCATAGACCTTATCGGCTTCCTTGCTAACTAGCAATGTACCTGCTCTAAAGCATTAGCTTAAAAATTAGAATTTTCCAAATTGCCATACAGGTTTGCTGAACTAGCAGAATACATCCCTGTCATTTATTTTCCTAAGCTGTACTCCTGCTTCATTTAAAATGAAGACATCCCTTGGAACAAAATTAATCATTAATTTTTTTCCAAGTAGGCTCTTGAAAAATGTGACATTCTTAAGTAGCTAATATGTTCAGAATAAAAATGGGAAATTCTTTGGAAATCTGTTTGCAACCTAGCTTTGCTCTGATTAATAGCCCTTGCAAATGTGTGCTTATTATACCATAAACATGACCTTTATAAGAACATTAGAAAAATCAAACTATGGATATGCCATGTCAGAGCCTTTTTAAATGTCAGAAAATGTAATGCTTTTAAATTAATGTGATTTTTATAATACTTAACGGTTGAGGGTATTTTTGAACTTCTTATGAATTTGGGGTTTATTAAAGATTCTTAAAGGGGTTCCATCATTGAAATAGTCAGGATCAGCTCAAATTAGATGCTAAAGAACATAAACTCCTCGGAAAGATAAAAAACAATTAACTATTTTTAGGTTTAGTGTGGCTAAGCTTGCCAAACATATAAGCTATTTACTACCTAAGTTTCTTTGAGCTCCTGACCAGAAGAGGGAACTGAGCAGCTAGAGAAATTTTTAATCCAAGAGAGATGCTTCCTAAACACAGTGCTTGGGGGAGTATGTGTGTAAAGGGGACAGGGGGTGGAGCAGAACATGTCTGGTTCTTGTTGGACTTGATAATGATGTCTGGTGGTAGATATATAACTGATTCAATGGGGGAGGTTTAGGTCTAAGTTGGGACATACACCTCACACAGGGTTAGATTTCTACTACTCAGTAATAAATTTACCAGGAATTTGGAGGCTTAAAATAATACTCATTTATTAGTTCACAGTTTTGTTGATCAGAAGTCTAGCACTGGTGTGGTTGTGTTCTCTGCTTAGAGTGTCATAAGGCCGAAATCAAGATGTTGGCTGGACTAATCTGGAGACTTCAGAGGAAAAAATAAAAATCTGTTTCTAAGCTCATTCTTGCTGGCAGAATTCAGTTCCTATGGTTGTAGGACTGAGGTCTCTGTTTCCTTGCTCCTGTGAGCCTGCTCCTGTTCTGAATTCCTTAACTGTATGGCCTCTAGCTGCAAGCCAGCAACAACACACTGAATCCTTTTGGTGCTCCTGTGGCCAGCAGGAGAATGTTCTTTGCTTTTAAAGGGCACCTGTGATTAGCTCAGGCCCAATCCTCCGATTCTGAGGTCATGTCACATAGAATAACATGATCACAGGAGTAATACCCACCAAATTCACAGTCCTGGGGATTATGCACAGTGTGTACACAGGGATGCAGGAAATCTTAGGGGCCATTTTAGTATTCTGCTCAACACACATGGACACACATACTCCCGCCTGGACCTTGGGCTTATCAATTCCATTCTCTGGCCTCAGGGTTCTTAGTGTATGCTCCCTGGACCAACAGCATCAGCATTGTCTGTCAATGAGTAAAACATGCAAATTAGCAGGCTTACTCAAGACTCAGTCAGAAACTCAAAGTAGAGGTTGGCCTCAAGAGTCTGTGTTTTAACAAATCCTCCAGGTACTTCTGATGCTCACAAAGTTTGAGAACCAACACTTTAGAGCAGGGTCAGCAAACTTACAGCTGGTGGCAGAGAAACTAAATCAGGTTTGATGACTGTTTTAGTAAATACAATTTTATTGGATCATAGTCATGTCCATTGGTTTAAATATTATCTGTGTCTGCCTTCGCACTACAGTGGTGGAATTATAGTATAGACCATATGGTTCACAAAGCCTAGAATATTTATTATTTGGCTATTTCAAAAATAAAAAAAAAGTTTGCCTACCCCTGCTCAGGGAGTCGATTACTTGATTGTTTAAGTCCCATCCTATTCTAACTCGTCCTGATTTTTTTATGTCTTCCCATATGAATCCTACCAAATTGCAGATGAGATTTAGAAGCTCATTTTTAAAAAGTTTTTAAACCTTGATAGTCATTCCTATTAGAGGACCTGAAAATGTGCCATTTCCTCCAGACATGGTTGCAACTAAAATAACTTCGTATTCTTCCTCTGCACTTTCAGTCCTCTGTCTGCTTTTTCTGTCTTAAGTGAAAATGGAGAACATCTGTTCACCATCCTTCTTATATTACTTTTCAAATAGTCGGAGGCTATTAAGTCACACTGAGTCTCTTACCTGCAGGCAAACATTGCCAATAACTTTAGCTTTTCCCCATTCCTTCTCTTTTCCTATGTGCCTACCCTTGAATCATGTCCTTTTCTCTGCTTTGGATATTTACTAGGGTGTGCACTTCTTTCATAAGCTGTTAGACCGTGAACATACTTAACTAATCTTTCTGGCAACATTAAAATAAAACAGAACAACAAACAAATGAACCTTCCAGGAGTCCAGATTTTAGCTTTTTATTTTGTGAAGATTTCTATGTAATTGTGTTTCTTTTGACCTTACCTTTGTTTGAAGTTCACTAAATGTGGCCTAATGCCTTACTTTACACCCTTTTCTCTCCAGAATCAGTCCAACAATCAGGCTTAATATGATTAATTCTTATGTTCTGAGGCTGGACTCATTAATGTTAAACATGTAGTATACTGGGTGCTTTTCACTGGCATCTGATATTTTTAGTTGGCCAACCAATTGGTTCAACATATTATAGGTGCCCAACTCTAATTTACGAGCTTTCTTTTTTCATTTCTGTCCATCCTGTGAATCAGTCAATGAAATCTCTGCTTTCCCTTTCTTTTAGTCATATTGGGTTTGATCCTTAGTCTTGGTATTTTCCGATTTGTGACACTAAAAATATGCACGATTGTTTTTTGTGTGGTTGTTTTGTTTCAACTTTTTGTATTTCTTTTATCATTCTTTGTGTGGATTCTTCCAGAACACATGTTTTTTGTATGGGTTGCAAATACATGGAAAGCTATTGTTCTGTCCCTTTTGCTTTCCCTTCTACCCCACTTTATCTGTGATGTACATTTGTGCTTTTGGTATTATGGATGTCTTTGAGGAAGAGCCAGTTTTCCTAAGCTTGCCTCTTGAGGTACACCCTGCCATTTCCTTTAGCAGATTTAAACCTGCTCATTTGAAATATCTCATTACTGAAATAGTCACTTTTAATTTACCAATTGTACAGCCTTTACCTTTCCAGAAACATAATGAATAATATAATTTGCTCCATGCCAATCAAATTTGCATCCCATGTGCCAGAAATGTAGGGTTTTATTCATGGACTCTATTCACATAGGCTCTCTGAACATATGACTTTTTTAAAATAAAAATAAACATGTTTTGAGGAAGATTTACTTTACCATATTCTTATGTTATCAGTGAAGGACTTCAGATATTTTGTAACAGTATAATACTCTGAAATGTGATGGGAGAGTCTGAGTTCTTTGCAAACAGTTCCACTATGCTCATATCTATAGTTGGAATTTATCAATCAGTTGAGATCCTACCCAGACTAGCTAAATGAAAATGTAGCCAAGGACAATTGAAAATGGAGGACAGGGCGCCTGGGTGGCTCAGTTGGTTAAGCGACTGCCTTCGGCTTAGGTCATGATCCTGGAGTCCTGGGATCAAGTCCCGCATCGGGCTCCCTGCTCGGCAGGGAGTCTGCTTCTCCCTCTGACCCTCCTCCCTCTCATGCTCTCTGTCGCTCATTCTCTCTCTCTCAAATAAATAAATAAAATCTTAAAAAAAAAAGAAAAAAGAAAATGGAGGACAAAATTAAAAATGAAAATACAGACTCTCCAAAACATCTACCTGGCTTTGTGGCAGTGGGCATTAAAGAAAGGCTGAGCAGGGCGCCTGGGTGGCTCAGTTGGTTAAGCGACTGCCTTCGGCTCAGGTCATGATCCTGGAGTCCCGGGATCGAGTCCCGCATCGGGCTCCCTGCTCGGCGGGGAGTCTGCTTCTCCCTCTCTGGCTCCCCCCTCTTGTGCTCTCTCTCTCTCTCACTCTCTCTCTCAAATAAATAAATAAAATCTTAAAAAAAAAAAAAAAAGAAAGGCTGAGCATACAACATGGCTGTCTGTGGGGAAGAAGAAATATAAGATTGTGAGCTTGTGTATAAGAATAGAAAAGAAAGGAATTGGGTAGCACTCATGATTTGGCTAGAGGTATTTGACAAAAAGAGCCAACTAAAATTTTGGCTAGACTAATTGAATTCTTCAGCTACAAGCAGGACTGCCATAAACAATTATTATCAAGATCTCCCCAGTGCCAATATGCCATCTAAAACTGTCTGTCTGGAATAGTTGTGAAAATGTAGCAAATGGACAAGAAAGCTACTCATAAAATTAAGTGGCCTTGATTCCAGTCCATGTGAATACCAGAACATGTGACGTTTTGGTTAAAAAAAAAAGTGCCAGTCATATCTGATATTGTTAATTAAACATCACACATGGCTCTTTACTAAAAAAAAAAAAGAAGAAGAAGATGGGCTTCAAACTATATGAAAATATGGAGCAAAGACCAAAGTAAGGCCAACCAATGTTCAGTGAGAAGCTGGTTTGCTTTTGTTAATAAATGCTAATATTAACAAATTGTCCTTGTTTTTACTAGATGGTTCAGAGAAATATTTTATTAAATAAGAGAAAACTATTTTTCCAAAGGGGTTGCTGAAGAGAATAGGGATGGAAAAAAGAATGTGCTCATTCCCTGGCTATTGCTTTCATTTTATCTTTCTTTAAAGGGCTTGGGATCATATTTACTTTTATTAAAACTTACCCAGTGCATTCACGACAGTGGGCAACCAATAAATATTTGATGAATGTTTGTAAGAGAGAATGAACGTGCCAAGAAGTAAATCCGAGAGGACAGAGAAGTGAGGGGCAATGAGAGAGAAGAGGTGACTGAGCAGGGAAGTAATTAAAAACAAAGCTAAGCAGGGATGACTGTGAATCAGTGTTATGTCCATTTTTCCACTGACCAAAAATAATAGTAAATGTTTCCATGCTAGATTCTGAGTCAGCTATTTTAGACACAGAGCTGGTCTCTGTCTCATGCAATACTTTGTCAGATAACGTCATGCACTTAATTACTTTCCAATTTAGAAGATAGAAATAGGGACGCCTGGGTGGCTCAGTCGGTTAAGCGTCTGCTTTCAGCTCAGGTCATGATCCCAGGGTCCTGGGATAGAGTCTCACATCGGGCTCCTTGCTGAGTGGGGAGCCTGCTTCTCCCTCTGCCTGCCACTTCCCCTGCTAGTGCGCTCTCTCTCTCTCTCTCTCTCTGTTAAATAAATAAATAAATAAATAAATAAATAAATAAATAAATAAATCTTTAAAAAAATAAAAGAAATTAAAAGAAATACTTCTGTGGGTTACCACGAGCTCTTCGAAGAGTGGGTGTTTCCATATAGGACATCTTTTTGGGTAGTTTCCATTTTGTTTACAGGTTGTTTCAGTAACAGCTCTGTCTAGGTCAAGTGGGTCATTTGCATATCTGATTTGAATTTGATCATTCCCCAGATTGTCTTTCCTAACACCCCCTCTCCTGTTCCTTCCTTCCTCCTTTCTTTCCTTTTCACTTCTCTCTTTTTAATATTATTTCCTATTCCTACCACCACAGTGCTTATACATTGAAAACAGGCATCAGTGAATATTTCATGTTCTTAGTAGGAATCAACTAAATAGTATTAATGAAATTAAATGTAGTTTGCCATTTCCATTTACTCTCTTTGGATTAGTTTTCAGAGAAACGATGTCTTATTTATCCATTCATTTATTCATTCACTCAAGAACACTTAACTGCCCATAAATTTCAAAGCACTTCATTAGGCATCATAAGAAAAATTAAGGTAACACAGACATGAACACTCCCCTTCAAAAGCTTTTTACGCCAAAGCCAAATAACTCCACTAGTAAATAAAAAATAAGACCCAACATAATGATTAATGATTTCAACAATAACTTCAATGAAATCAAATTTCATAAAATATTGTATATCAATTTATTTCCTATCATTTAAATAAAATAATAATGAAAACAACAATAAGAAGAGTTACTATAATTTAGTATTTACTCTGTTAAATATTTCTCATGTAATCCTTAAATCCTGTGATTTAGCTGTTATTTTCCTTAATCTATAGGAGAAGAAACTACATAGGTGTTAAGTTCCTTAGGACACGAAAATGTTGGAATTTGGATTCAGGTTTCTGATGATAAAGCCTGTTCTCATAACTACTTAAACTATTCTGTGGAAGTTTGCAAAAAATAAAATTGATTTTGGTGCTAAATGGACAGGGGGAGGGAGAAGTGGCATTTCAGCTAAACCTTGAAGGGCAGGGAGGAGTTAAATGACACAAATGTGAAAAAAATTAAACAAGTATTTTCCTTATCTTAGTTATATGATGAAGCCCCTCACTGGTATAAATAGGCAAGAAAAGGTCATAATGACATTGATAACATGGGAGACAGATAGTTAGCTCTTGGAAGGCATAATGACTTTTGAAAATGATATGCAGGACAGATCAGAATCATTCAGGAAAATGCAGGGGCAATTTCAGAAGAGACGCTTCTTGCAGAAATTTCTCTCCTCTCTCAGCGGGCATTCCTGCTCAAAGCAATTTGACTCATTCTGTTTTGTTCTTCCTTTGGGATTAATGTCCTTTCAAAAGCACAAAATAATCTTTACAATTTAAGGCAAACAGGCCCACGAATTTAAAAGGACTAACTCCAATTCTCCGTGTCTGTGATCAGAATCCCTTCTCCAGTTCCTTTTTTGGGTCAGTAGTTCTTTTGTTTTCCACCGACCTTTCTGGGTTTACATTGATCAGGTCAGTCCACGGGTTTCCACTTTCTGAGACAGATCAATGAGGAAGAATAGCTATGAGGAAGCTGTATATTCTCAAGGTGTTCAATCACATCCGAGTCGGGAGGGGGTCTCACAAAACATATTCATATTCACTATGTCTACAGTCACTGTTGCAGAAAGCCAAGGAATGGAAATCTCCTACTCATTGAGGAGCAAGTGCAAATCTCCAGTTGTCCTCATAACCTGGACAAGCTTTGGCAGAGAAGTCAAATGCCCTTCTTTGTCCTCTCACCAGATTCTAACCCAGAGAAGGCTGAACACTTCGCCAAATAGCTTGGTATAAGGACACCATGAGGGTGATTCCACTGTCCATCTTCCCACGCTTACAAAGCATTTCCAGGTGTCTTCTAACCTGATTGATAAGAGCAGAGTTTAGGATGCCCTAATGTCATCATGTTTAAGTCATTTTGAGTATCCTGTTGGGGGTAGCAAACTTTGATCAACTGAATTAGATACTGGTATGTTGTGTTGGAAGGATTCTGAGGTCCCAACTAAATACATGATTGATTGGTAACTATGCCCTGAGTACTAGAAAAGAAAGCAGTATCATGGATTTGTATCCTTGGCTTATGGGGACAATGGATAGAATATGATTTTTACCAAGAGCAGGAATATTGAAATCTGTCATTAGTGGTTGCCTTCCTACTTTGAATTAGCTGCACCAAAGTATTTAATTTCATACAGCCTCAGTTTCACTACTATAAAAATTAAATTACTAAGAGTTAACAGATTGTGAAAATTAAAATCCTATGTATATGTAAAGTGCTCAAAAATTGAGAGTGGTTATTATTATTATTTTAATGTTTATTGTTATTATTTGAAATTGAATAATTCAGCACATATAGTCCACCACACACCAGCAGAGTACAATTTAATTACTGGAATATTTTATTCTAATGGCTAAATTAAATATTTCTCTTCAAAATTTATTTAGGCCTGTGCTATCTGGATACTCAAATTCTAATTCTTCTAATAAGAAGATGAGCTTCTAGTAAATTTGTAGTCAAAGAAAAATCAGAGACAATTTCTGTGATGCCCTACATTAGCCAGTTAGTTCTGGCTCAGTCTGAGTTGAGTCAAATCAATGGGTATTAGTAGCACAAATCAGGATGTATCTGTACCTCATGGCAAGCAAAGAACTAAATAATTTAGGCTGGAATTCATAGGAGGGTGAGAACTTGATTATGACAAGCAGAAAAAAATCTGTGTTCTCTTGTTTCCTTTGGTCTCTGGTCTTGGACTTTTGGCCAGAGCCTGGTATTCTCTGAGTTCAGGGCCACTCCAGAAGATTCTCTCAGATGGATCCTTTACTGCCCATCATCTCTCCCAGCAGTAACAGCTCCCTGGGGATTATTTGCTTCCCCTTCATTTTAGTTTCACTTTAATCCTCGTTTTTAACTGCAGTATTTTATGATGTCTTTTATTTTATCACATTATAGATGTCCCTTTTCATTCTGTGTTATGTTTTGGTGATGGCTCCATAACCTTGGTATGATGACTTTCTCCTCCCTGAGGCTACAAGCAATTTGTTTTTTGTTTTGTTTTGTTTTGTTTTTCTGGATTTGTAAATCCTGTATCTGCTCCCTCCTAGCTATTTGAATGTGAAAACTTAGGTCCTTCACTCAGAGGCAATTTCTGTTTCCATCAGTACCTCTTTCACATTGGTGGGAATCACAACTTGGTAGGTATTTGAGAGGAAGAAGGGTGTAATATAATCAAAGAATATGGGCTTTGGAATCAGACATCTCTGGTTTCTAATTCTTCTTGGCTCTACCACTTAACAAGGTGGTTTATCTTCAGTAAATGGATCTCACTAAGCCTCTGTTTCTTCATCTGTATAATGAGAGCAAGGATATCTTCATTGTTTACATAAATAGTGTATATAAATTGCCATCTAGCACAGAACTTAGAATACAATAAGTGCTCAAAATGACAGGACTTCTTATAAAAATAAAATATGGCTATGTGTATCTTCTCACTTACAATCACTTATGGACATTTTATTTTTCTTCCATTTTAAAGCCAGTCATTTTCAGGACACTATAATTACTACAATTCTGATAGTAACTGATTTTATATCTCTTCCAAGGACCAAATGTTTCAGAATTAGAAGAAAATATAAAGTTAGGTTTGTTTTAAGCAAAACCTGCCAGAAGAAACAATCACATTGGGGCCGAGACTAAACAGAGCACATGTCAGCTCCACAGGGAATGTTCTTGAGGAAACTGAAATCAGAATTTCTTTTTGCTATTATAGGATTTGTAAGAATGTTCACCAACGCAATGGAAATCAGAACTCACAGTTCCTACACCTTAGAAGCTAAGAGGTGCTACGAATGGGATGTGCCAAGTGTAGGCCCCTTAAGACAGCAAAAATGTGATTGTCACTCTTTTTAATATATCTTATTTTTATTTGGTGATAGTGATAGTGACATATTATTTCTCAATGTCACCCAGTGTTAATTTAATAAAATACACCCAGCTGTATTTCCTAGGAATTCTGTGTCATAACTGTTATGAAAGAAAATTCAATTGAAATGTGGGGAAAAAAATCACAGTGAAACATTGAATGAAAACATTCACAATCAAGTGAATGCTGTAACAGATATTAGTCTTAAGTTCAGTTGAGTTAATTATAATGGATGTAAGTTTAACTTCTACTTTGCTCTTCTGGACTGTGTAGATGAAGTGAAAGGGAAAACTAAACCAATAACAGGTTAATTCAAGCAGAAAAAATGGTATCTTTGGATGAATGCATCTGCTTAGTTCATTCAGGCTGCTTTAATGGAATACCACAGACTGGGTGGCTTATAATTAACAGCCATTTATTTCTCACAGTTCTGGAGGCTGGTAAGTCCAAGATCAAAGCACAGGCAGATTTGGTGTCTGGTAAGGCCTACTTTCTGGTGCATAGACTTCTGCCTCACATGTGGAAGGGGCAGGATTCTTTCTGGGGCCTCTTCAGTAAAGGCACTAATCCCATTCTTAAGGGCTCCACCCTCATGACCTAAACACGGCCAAAGGCCCCACCTCCAAATACCATCACACTGGGGGCTGGGTTTCAACATATTAATTTAGGGAGGGGCACAAACATTCAGTCTATTGCATTATGGTATCTGGTAGATTCAATATATGCATAATATGCAATATACTGGATTATAAGCACCAATGGAGCAAGAAACTGAAATTGCTTCTTGAATATTCCAGTGCCTTACAAATGAGTCCCTCTCAGTACACATTCATTTGATTTGCTTTGGCAAAGTTTAATTTGAATCAGCTTTTTGTTTATAGAATTTGTTGTTCTCTATTACACGTCATCAAAAAAATGGCAATATCTGAATAAAATGTAGCTATAATGGCTTAAACTCTGGAAGCAGAATGTTTGGTGTCAAATTTTGGCTTTACACCTTACTAATGGTGTGACCTTGAGCAATTGTCTTTAACCTCATCATTATTCCTTTTTTTTTTTTTTAATTCAAAAGGCTATGAAAGGACAGAGGAGCTATATACTACATAGAGTTCTCTGCACAGTTCCCCTTGTGCAGGAGCTGAAATGTAATTGCTTTTAGGCTGATGGAGGAAAGGGGAGTTGTTTAAAAGACAGAATAAATTCACACCTAAAAATGAAATCCATGGTTAAGAAACTTATGTTGAGAGAAAATGCTAATAAAATTATGTTATAAACAGATTAGAGCATTTTATGTTTAGACCATGTATTTAGTTTTTTTTTAAAGAAAAGAATCAACAATGGAAGCTTAATTGAACTAATTATTGGTCTAAAAATTGGACTAAAAATATACGATAAAATGTTCCTTGCCTTTTAGCAATACACACCAATAAACTCTGATAGTTTAGGGTGCCTGGGGGGCTCAGTTGGTTAAGCATCTGCCTTCGGCTCATGTCATGATCCTGGGGTCCTGGGATCGAGTCCCGCATCAGGCTTCTCCCTCTGCCTCTCTCTCTCTATCTCTCATGAATAAATAAATAAAATCTTTAAAAAAATATTCTCTGATAGTTTAGTCCCCATTTATGTTCTCTTCTTCCAGGAAGTTGCTGGTTAGTTTGCCTCTAGGCAGACATATTCTCCCCCTCTCATCTTGCTCTTTCCAGTCCTTCTGGGTCTTTCTCACTGGGCTAAGGATCGGATTGTCAAGGTGTAGGCTTAGGCCCGGGCCTCTTCTAATGCTTCCCAGGGAAATCTTTCTCATGTCCAGATTTCCTATCTGATGACTCTCCAATGTTTGCTCAGAGTGGAATCTGCCCAGAACTGGCCTCTAAGCAGTGGGCCCTCTTATCCAATGGCTACTTTTCCACTTAGACCTCAGGTTCATTAGGTCAAAAACTTAGCTTGTCTTCTTCTCTTAGATTTGCTCTTCTTGTCAACTAATAGCTTCACCATTTACATAATAAAAATACTACTTAAGATAAATGGAGGTGGTGTGTAATTCTTACTTAACTCATTTTGTTTTATTGTTTTTTAAAGATTTTATTTATTTATTTGAGATTGAGAGGGAGACAGAGGAGCAGGGGCAGAGGGAGAGGGAGAAGCAGGCTCTCCGCTGAGCAGGGAGCCTGAGGGACACAGGGCTCACTCCCACCCAGGACCCCAGCTGGGATCAGGATCTGAGCCAAAGGCAGCCACTTAACTGACTGAACTACCCAGGCGCCCCCTTATTTAACTCATTTTAATAGTACTGGGAGAACTACACCACACCATTTAAGCTCAGGAGATGTTTTAGTAATACCTTGGATCACATTTAGTATCTACACAGATTGGCAAGGGCTTGGAGATGAAACAAAGAATGCAACACAATTATGAGAAGAAGAAAAAAAAAAACATGAGGGAAGATATTTATCAGGCTCTGGAGGAACTGCATGCCCAGCTCTACAGGCATAGTAAGGTTCATGCAGGTAAGTCCCAGTTGAAAGGCACAGATCATGGAACAGCAATGCCAAGGACCTCTTTAGAGTGAGGTGACTAAAGCCTAGATATTATGAGCAAAATTACCCTGAGAGACAGATGTAGTTAGGCAGGTTTAACTGCCTACGTTAGCTGGATTTCAACACTTGGCTCTTATTGCGACTGCGTTGTGACACACTTTGTTTCATTAAATAAAAGCGTTGTGATAGCACTCTCTCAAAGAGTATCAGATATGAATAAACATTCATTTGCCCTAGGACTGGCCCTTTTTGCATCCTTGGTTTGAAAATGTGGTATCATTTTTTTTTTTTTTAAAGATTTTATTTATTTATTTATTTGACAGAGAGAGACACAGTGAAGGAGGGAACACAAGCAGGGGGAGTGGGGGAGGGAGAAGCAGGCTTCCCGCCGAGCAGGGAGCCCGATGCGGGGCTCGATCCCAGGACCCTGGGATCATGACCCAAGCCGAAGGCAGGCGCTTAACGACTGAGCCACCCAGGCGCCCCGGTATCATTTTTATCCAAAGCACTCATTATTCATTAATATTGATTTTAGCATTAAACATTTTTTTTTAAATTAGGTTTCTCATTGAGTATTATCATCATTGATCACACATAAAGATTCATATTGGCCATTGTTTTCTCCAGGAGTGGACAAGTAATCCTTTTTCGTATGATTCCAACCGTGTCTGCCTTCTGACAGTGGCCACATTTGGCTCTTGGAAAGCTTTCCTCCTCAATCCCAGAAGGAGAAGAAACCAGGAGAAAGCAAGACTTTCTCTCTGATCAGCAAGACATTCTGAAGCAGACTGTATCAGGCACCTTATCTGTAAATTACTCATCACTCAAAAATGTTGGCTTTGCTCTGGAGCTGTAATGGCCAATAGAACCTTCTGCGATGATAGAAATGTTTCCTAACTGCTGCATACAACATGGTAGCTTCTAGCCACATGTGGCTACTCAGCATTTAGATGTGGCTAGTGTGGCTGAGAAACTGGATTTTTAATTTTACTAATTTTTAATTTAAAATAGCCACACATGGCTAATGACGACCGTATCAGACACCTTGGTACTAGAGCATCTTTATTACTACTTATAATTTATTTTGTGAAATTAAATCTTGGGCAATTCCTCTTGAGGAAAATTTTACATTTTTACATCTTATGTCCCTGGTACTGAGTTGAGAGGAATTTTTCAAGCAAAATCTTTTGACTTCCTGTGAGGGGGTACTAATCCTGAGTTACGTACGCTTTGACAGAGGGGCTGAAGTACAGGAGTAAAAGTCTAAAACTCCTTACAGATTTTTCTGCAGTGTTTCCCAGGCACCAGAAATTGTCATGACAGCTAAATAAATAAGAGATTCTACTTTTCTTCTAGTGAAGACTTGACTCAGGATATTGGCAACTAGATAATAGCATTTTTTTTTTTTTTAATTCTGGTCATGACATTCACTGACAGTGACAGAGAAAGCAATGTTAGCTAGTCCTTCTTAGGTTCCTTCCAAAATGAGTTTTGAGGTGATTTACTGAAATGCTAAAATACCACAACTTAAGATGAAAAAATACGGAATTTGGATAAGGGGAAACATGGCTGGCTCACATGTGTTCTCTTTCATGGTTTAAGATGGAGTCCTGACCATTGACTCGAGCTAATGTTTCTGAATCAGTGTTTCCAGGGTGATGCTCCAGTTACCCTGACTCATATTCCTATTCTCACCTGATCCCTCTCTGTGGTCAAGAACAGGATGTGAAAGCGCAGCCACCGTCCTGTGTGGCTTACCACCTGTCTGTGGATCAGACCTTGCTTTAACACTGGAATTGACCTGCCAAGGTCAATTTAGGCCAATGAGGACCTTCATCCTGAGGGAGAAAGTGCTGGGTCAACTTTCCAAAACCTAGCAGGTAAATCGACAATCTAAAATAGGAAGGAAAAGAAAGTAATAGAAGAAAAATGTGAAAAGTCACATTAAATTCAGATTTTATTTCAAAATAAGTTTCTAGTTTTATCATTCAGTTGGGAACAATATTTAAACAAAGATCAGAACTGAATGGGACTTTGGATCACTGGGTTTATGGAAACATGGTAAACATAAGTTTTCTAGCCAGAAAGTTGAAAAATCATCATAACACTGAAGTACCCAACGAACAACCTTGACCATTTGAGAGGAGTCACACAAGGGAATACAACAAACACGTATTTATTTTTCTGATTTGGCAAGTAGATGTTAAAGAATGCAAACTTGAGGGCTTTTGAAACATATCTGATATGATATGCATGTCTTTCTGGATTCTTTCTCAAATATAGGGCAGTGCCAGGATGTTCCCATGGTAGATAAATATCTGCAATAAATACTGAATATTCCTTTATCATAGTCTTTACAAGGAATGTGTTTATTGGGTTTTTTTTTTTTTTTTGAGCAGTAATAAAAATTTCAAGATTTCTCATTTTAATGCATTACGTCTGGCTGCAAAGGAGCTGCTTGCCTTATATGGCAAAACTGACTTTGTAGAGTGTTCCTTTTACTGCTATTTTGTTGATTTTTGTGGTTCTTTTAATTTAAAAGCTATTTGCATCAGTACTTTGAAAATTCTTAAGGTCACTCGGATTCACAACAAATGCCATTTCTTACCTGTGTGATTTTAAGTAAGATATTTTGCTTCATAGAGCTTTGGCTTTTGAGCTCGTAAATTGAGTATTACAGTAGATACATGCAGAATTGTTGTGCATTTTATTATTTTTTATTTTTTAAGTTTTTATTTAAATTCCAGTTTGTTAACATACAGTGTAATATTAGTTTAAGGTGTACAATTTAGTGATTCAGTACTTACATACAACACCCAGTGCTCATCACAAGTCCTTCCTTAATCTCCTTCCCCTATTTCACCCATCCCCCACCCACCTCCCCTCTGGTAACCATCAGTTTGTTGGTGTGCATTTTAAAGGAATTAAGGGATAGCAGACATGGTCCATGCAGTTACTCAGTAGATTCATAAAATTTAGCTGTATTCTCTACACTCATTCCCACCCATGCTGGCTGGCCGATTTCACAGCACTCTATGGCCAGTGTTTTGTGTCAAATCAACTTTTACCTTTATGCCCCCAATACTCATTTGTTTTCTACTTCATGATAGTGGTATCAGATCTAAATTTTTTATGTCTACCATCCCATAGACCCCGGAATTCCTAGTGCACCTTTCCTTCCCGCAATGCACATGGCAAATTCTAACTGAAGTAGTTGGAAATAGATGTGAGTAGTGTTCCATGTGAATTCATAGTTGCTTCGCAAGTAACTACTTAGGACTTGATACTACTTAAAATGCTCTTGGTGTTTTCCTGTTAGGTATGAATATTCTAAGTGCTTTACTGGTTTAATCATAGCTCACTATTGAAATATATATATTATACTTGTAGATAAGTATAAATATAATTATATATTTAATATATAAGTTAATATGTGTATTTTTAATAAAAACATATAGTTAAATTTATATATATACGTGTGTGTGTGTGTGTGTGTATAAAACTGATGGTTAAGGATAAAGATACCATGGAAATTATTTATCTGATCAGGAAATTGAGGATTTCTGCTGCTTTTATAAATGTAGACTTAAAAAATATTTTCATATATTATATAATACTCATATGTGTTAATATATTTATATACATATTTATACATGTATATATAATTATATATTTGTTATATATATACACACACATATATATGATTCCCAGTCCTAAAGCATACATGGTTTTGAATATTTAACAGCAGCAACCCTTGATTATTTTGAACTTCAGTTTTGTCATTTGGAGAAATGAAAGATTAATTAGTAGGTTAAGCTGTCAGGCTGTCAGACAGGACATCTGTGACTGTTTGATAAACCCTGAATGCCTGAATGGATCAAGTGCAGAAGTTCAAGGTTAAAAGTGTTATATTACAGAAAGAACACCGTCCCACTCTGAAGGAGTATTTCAAAATACTGATTTACAAAGTATCCTCTTTGTGAAGACTCTGTTTCTGCAGGGGTCAAAATAAACAAAGTGAACGATATGAACATGCTTCTAAATTGTCTTGATTGACTGCTTTCAGAGAGCCCCAATTTGTGTCTGGAGGAATTTGAACAGCTCCTTTGGAATTTATTAGGTTCATTAAAAAATACATGCCTCACTTAGTGAGCACCAGTTGGCCACACATTGGGCTGGGCACTGTATACATAATATCTCTAATAAGATAGGCTTCAAGTGACAACTGGCTTAGAATTCCTTTTTTTCTGTATGAATTATTAAAATGAACATTTCCAAATTTATATTTTAATTGATTTTCAGAAATGCAAACTTTTGAAGTGAATGTATCTTACTCTGTCACATAATCTTTATTAACAACTAGTCTATGAACAAATAAGTTACTCATGTATTCTTTTCAAATTCATGTTTGTACTTTTGTGAATATACAGCTGTCTTATGAATACACCAAAGTAATATTTAATGTTTGCTCTATAGTTCAATTCTAAATTCTAAATATAACCTAGCAGAATAAACATAAAAAAGGGACAGAGAAATTTTGTGAGCTTTAAGGATTATCTTATTTACTGTATTTACCTAAATTATTCAATACCTTAGTGTCTAACATTCTATACTCAATGAATGTTTTTATTTGCTGACTTTCATGGTATATTAGAAATTTGGTATATGGAGAGATATTAACTGCTCTGAAATCAGAATAATTTAATTGTTAAAATTGCATAGGCTATGAAAGAGGTGGTACTAAGGTAGGTAGGGTTTCAAACATAAAAGATATCGAGCTTATATATTTTTTCAGTCTCCACTCACGGAGGCTTCAAAATGCTTTCTTCAAATTAAGAATACCGATATTTCCAGAAGTGTGACATTCCAATGAGTGAAGTGACACTGTTAATAAACGATAACAACAAAACTACTCTTTTTTAACATATAGTAATGCCTACAAATTCATTGTGTATTTTGATGTTTATTATTGTTAAGGTCATTTTATAATAAAGAAAATAATAATAAATGTATATTTGTATCCTAAATGCAGTAGTTTCTGTTAAAAAATGAAGAAATGAAATAGTTGTTTTCTCAAGGAGAATATTTTAATCTGCTTTACAAATGAAATATGTTTCATTTGATGATTTTGATTTTGTACTCTTTGCAAATAACATTCTTGCTGCTGGGTGCCTGGGTGGCTCAGTCGATTAAGCGACTGCCTTCGGCTCGGGTCATGATCCTGGAGTCCCGGGATCGAGTCCCGCATCGGGCTCCCTGCTCGGCACGGAGTCTGCTTCTACCTCTGACCCTCCCCCCTCTCATGCTCTCTGTCTCTCATTCTCTCTGTCTCAAATAAATAAATAAAATCTTTAAAAAAAAAAATATTCTTGCTGCTGAGCATGTACAGACTGGTGCAAGGAAATATTTCAGGACATATCCAAATTTTAAAAGTAGAAATGGTAGTCACAGATAATTTTTAAGAGAGAGCTTCAGTTTTATACCTCAGCATCAGCATTATGGATTTTGTGGCAAGTATCTATTTTAGAATAAAGCAATTCAACATTTCACTTAGACTCATAATAGTTATACCCTGCTATCCAAGAACTGGAAGTGGACTCAGCCTTTATTAGAGACCATCTTCTATGAGGAGTGAGGCATACAGGACTGGGCAGAGGGAAAAGTTGAACGGTGAGGCAGTCACAACAGAGGCCTCAGTCTATCCTAGATCTTACGAGGAGGTCTAGAGCAGAAATACAGGTTCAGAGTCATCCTGCCTTGAGGCATAAAGAAGAAGCCACGACACCCCTGTTATCAATCAGTCATTGCACACTGGAAGACTTTGACTTGGGCTGAGGCAGCACCCTCTGGCCCAAGGCAATGTGTGTGCAGATTCTCAGTGTGAGTTATCAGCTACCAGCTCTTCCCAGCTCTGCCAGGAGCTGGGGAAGGGGGCGGTGGAAGCACACTGCAGCATCTACTACACCTGTATTTGCATAGCCAGTAGCCAAAATGTGTATAGTCACACATGTGCTCTGCTCTCCAACCATCTTTTTGGTTTATCTCTTCAAACAGGTAAGAAGAG
This sequence comes from Mirounga angustirostris, assembly GCF_029215605.1. NCBI lineage: Eukaryota > Metazoa > Chordata > Mammalia > Carnivora > Phocidae > Mirounga > Mirounga angustirostris. The sequence goes on along the minus strand of NW_026991709.1, from coordinate 135,060,316 downwards.
ATGGGCTCAATAATTTGCCTAGGTTCCCCAAATTTTATGACTCTTCCTTGATATTTTTGCATCCCTTATTAAGGAAAACCCAGTGGCAACATTGAGAGAAGGTCTTTAGCTGCATGTATAAGTTAAATGAAATACATATCTCGGAGGAAGAGAGGTGGAACTTAACTTTATCAAGCAGTCAATCAACTTTGTGCCTCTCATTGTGTTGGATAAAATAAATAAGCTTGAGCTATCTCTTTAACATTTCTGGTCATCCTGAACCAGAGGGGGGTTTATAAATGAAATAATTACAGAATATGTTCCTGCTGAATTGCATTCTTTTAATTACAAGAATGGAACATTTCAACGGAAGCTACATTAACAACCACAGAGTTTTCCAACTTATTTTTTCTTCATAATATTATTTTAGCCCTTACTTGATTTTTGATATTTTAGACTCAAACAAGGTAATGGATATATAAGAACACCTTTTGCAAAGAGTGATGTGTGACACAGATAAAAATAATATAAAATTATTTATTAAAACTCACTATTATTTGTGCTCACGTTAAACTATATCATTGATTTCCACCCAGACATATTTTACTTAGAGTTTTCTAAAGACATACTGACCAAAAATTTGTTTTGTTTCTTTAACTTTTTATCAAAAGAAATTTTTAGTAATACTAAACTCAAGACAAAACTATCACCAAAGTTTTATGGATGCTCTCTCTAAGAAAGTTTAGACACCCACACTAAGAAAGTTTAGACACCCACACTCAATATACTAACAGGTGGACAATAAAATACATTTATGGTGTGCTCTGGTGAATGTAGACTTGTTATTTTTTTGCTTTTATCTATGCTTGCTTTAACATCTGTCCTCTCTCTTCTGACTTGTACTACTTTTTATTTTAATTGGTTTGCTGATTCAAACTTGTTACCGTTGGCCTTGCTGTTGTTAAGGAATATTTTAAAAGGGAAGTGAAAAGAGTGGTAAAAATACTGGTTTTGTTAATTTGGCTCCAGCTGATTTTATACCTGGAAATAGGAGAGTTAATGGGTTTTTTGTATGGTTAATTACATCTTGTGCTGATGGCTTCTGTTGTAGGCATTAAGTCACTCACCTTGTTAACTGATCTACTGGTCTAGTAGGGTTAGATTTGCCATTGGGGAATCATTTTTAGAATGTTTACCTTGTGTTCAGATAACTGATTGAAGGCAGGATGATGGTTGTGTCCAGTTGACCAGAGAAGTGATTGTGAGATTTTTAAAGATTATTCCTATGGGTCTCATTCTACTTTGTTTTGAAAACAAAATGGCAGGCAAGTGAGTGGCACAGACATGAGCCTCTCTTCTCTCTTCTGCCTCTTAGGGTTCTTTTCCATGAGAAAGGAAAAATCCCACTGTGTTTTTTTTCCTAATGCTTCTTGGATTTTCACCAGCAGGTTTTTACAGTCTGTTGCTTGCCTCTCAGATTAGAAGAATGCTGGCATATTTTAACGGTTTCCTAGGATTCAAACAGCCTTTAATTAAGAGCAAATTGATGTTTTGGAATGTTACCAAAATATGGGAGACTGAACACTGAGATGGGCTTCTTTCCTTCCATCTTCTGAGTGCGTGGAGCCCTATAATGGGGAGTGGGGGAGAAGGGTGGGGGTGCTCCGTTGCAAACAGCTGGTTGCCTACCAGTATGCAAAGGGTGTCTTTGTTGGCATAATATTCCCACTGCTTGCTCATTGGTGGCCTTCTAAATTCCACCTACTCACAACTGGGAAGGAGGTAGGTAGTCATAGAGTGCTCAAAGCTGCCAGGGTGCTGAACAGTTCAGGGATTGCTTGGTTTGTAGCTGGGTTCACTTGTTTTAATCCTCCAGTTGCCAGGGCAGTAACATATGGCTGCCTGTATTTGTGGTTAAGTTTCTTTTCCATGCCAAGTTCATGTCTTCTTGCTGCCAGAGTTTTGGATGTGGTGGAAAAGAGCAGTTCTGTAAAGTAATCACTTAGACTTGATGCATATTCTGAGTAGAAGTTTGTTTTCAAAGAGGGATGAGAGTGCAACGGAGGGAGGGGTTTTCCTTTTGAATCAAGGGATTTTAGTGAAAGAGTTGTTGCTGATCCAATCCAGAGCTTTAGGCCAGAAAGGAAGGATAGATGGTAGAGTGTGAAATGTTGGAAATGGTAACTGTTACTTACACAACTGTACAGTTATTATCTGAGGAGGGAAAGGGAGCAGCTTAACTAGCTCCCTCTGCCTAATGGCAGATCCGCTCATTGACCACTTCCTAGCTGAGGCCACTACACTCCCTGTCTTGTTTTTTCCAGTGACCCACAAAGCTGGCCTTTTGGGCTCAAAAGACACCTTGATGGTTTTTTGTTTTTGTTTTTAGCATGCACAGTGTCACTGATTGCTCCCTTTGCTCTCCTCTCTGCAGGTGGTACCTGCCAGAGCCCTGCTCTCCCAGCCCTGGTCCGTCCACCAGCCCCTCCTCTGCAACCTTCGCTGGATATCAAACCCTTTCTTCCCTTTCCTCTGGACACAGCAGCGGCAGTCAACCTCTTCCCCAATTTTAATGCGGTAAGTCCCCAGGTCACATTTGCATGTAGCCGAGTGGTAAGTGCCAGGAGTACTTTGTTGTTGTTGCTATTGTTGCTTTCCTTTTTTGAAAGAAAGGATTATTTTAGTTTTTCAAATTAATGCTCATATAAAATGTTTTGTTAGTTCTCAGAGAGTCTGCTGCAGGGTCCTTTCAATACAGTAGTTGAGGTCAGAGAGTTCCTTTTTTATAGCTGAGCCTTTGGGACTTGTTATGAACAATAAATTCATTTGGCCACAAAGTTGTAACCTTGGTGGAGAATAGAAAACGAAGTTGACCCAATAGAAATAAGAGTAGTCCTGATGTGCCAGGGGTAAGTTGGTCACTACGTCCATTTTGCTGTTATCATTTATTCCATGGATGGTCTGAAAGCTACAAGGTAGCTGGTTGTCTGGTTAAATAAGGTCCCCAGAGCCAGACTCCTTCAAGGGAAAATGAAAAGAGATTTAATCCAACTGGGTTGGTCTTGAGTTCATGTCTCCCGTTTAGTGTCTTTCTGGGTAATACTAATGATTCCATTATTTTGTTGGAATATATCTACACTAAAACTTAATGAATTTATTAAAGAGAACATTAGAATTCAAGTAAGTGTCTAAAAACTTGAACGAGTTTCTTCTGAGTCCTACACTTTAATTTTCAAATCTGTTGCTTCTTTTCTAATTTAATAAAGAGGACCCCGATAAGCACAATAGTGATGCATTCCATTTGCAGAGCACTTTTTTCCCCCTTAACTTAAAGCAACTCAGCATTCTGGTGGTAGGAGGGTTTCTTTTGTTTGTTTTACTTTTTTTGTCTTGTTTTGTTTTCCCTTCTTACCGTGTCACAGTTGCTCAGGTTAGGTCTTTCTTAAATTACTTTGTTTTTTGGGCTTTGTTAATGGCCTTCTCAACACAAGTTCAATTACTTGCTTCTATTTTCACTCTTAGCATATCTTTGTAAGTTGACAGATTCCTCATATTCATCATCATCTCTTTTTGTACAGGCAGTGAAAGTATTCTTATGATGAAAATAGAAATAAGGGTTGAAAAGGTTAGAAACCCATGACTATTTTTTTCCTAATATCATCTGAGTCAGATTTCAGCAGTTTGTCATAATGGAGGTCTGAGCTTATCAATGACACGATGTGTCAACACAACCAGAGCAAAGAGGATTAAGATAGTAGGTCACTGAATGCCCAGTGATCTAAATAATACAGATTTCTTATTGCAACATCTTGCTTCCATGATGGATTTTTTAAAATCTTCCCACAGTTAGATCATTCTCTTTCAGGAGATGGAAGTGGGTCTTATTTTCTTTAATAATACTTCATCCTGGGGACTCTGGTCATTCCAGGGACATGGTCCAATTATATGCTAGTCCTCGCTAAAGGGCAAGGGAGAATCAGAATGATCACTTTGCTCTTTTAGGGGTGAGGGGTTTTCCATGGGAATCTTATTTTGAAATTGATGGAGCATAAATGGAGGAGCATCAAGATCACGTTTCCAAAGTAAAGATTTCTAATCCTAGGCATTTCAATAAGTGTAGAGAAAAAATTGCTCAGCATCAAATTCTCTGATTTTTAAATGACCACACTAAAGTTCCATGGGTTCCCTTTCTCCGCTGTTCAGTTAAGTGGCTTCCTGGCACAGTCTTGCTTCCCAGATGCCCAGAGATGATCCATCAAGGTGCATTACCTGGCCTCTAAGACCACTTGGCATCCTGCCAGTTAGGTCTCATGTCAGCTTTAGAACAGTTGAGGTGAAATTCCTGGAAGGCTGTAAAAAGCTGAGTTTTAAAATTTCGGTTTGCCATTTGAGAAACATTAAAAGCAATATTAATTTGATTGATGAGTATTGTTTGTCATAAAAAACAAAGATGAGTGATTGGCTGAGCTATTTGACACTCAGCAAGTTTCTTTATCCTATTTGCTACTATTAACCCTTCTTTAAAATAAAGGGAGTGGACCTAATAATCTCTTCCTTTGGGGTTTATTTCATTCATATATTTGCGCTTTTGTGGGCAAAGGCAGCATTGTATGATGGTCAAGCTGGATCCTGTAACTAGACTGACTGTTCAAATCTCAAAGTTGCTGCTTATCATCAATATCACCTCGGGCAAGTGACATAACTCCCATGTATCTCAGTATCTTCATCTATAAAATGGGACTAATAATTAACCTATTTCTTAGGCATGTGGTAATGCTTATGTGTGCTGAATAATGTAAAAGGCGAAAGATTTATGCATTTTGAAGAGAAACCAGAGTATGTGTGCTGAATAATGTAAAACAGCACTCAACACATAGCAAGCACTATTTGAGTGATAGCCATTATGTTCATGCATAGGCTGGGAACTCTTCTTTTTTTTTTTTTTTTTTTTTTGAATGTGGCAGTTCATTGACTGAGAGCAGAAGTTTGACTGATTGTTTTTCCTCTATGATGGATTTTGACTTCTGTTTGTATTTGTTCCATTTAAATAAGGAGACCCTCTGTTGCTACACATAATTGTTATTTCCTTTCGGTGCTAGTCAAGCTGCGACAACCAAGGATTAAGCCACTCCTTGTTTCTTACTGAGGGGGGAATAGTGGTAAAGCCCATAATCAGGTGACTTTGGACTCAGAGTTAGAGTATAGAGTGTTTCTTTAAGTAATAGCCTGACTTCTTGATTTTATAGCAGGTGTGAATCTCAATCCACGAATTCAGGGTGTATGAAACATAATTTTTAATTGCTGTAAATTGATTTTATTTCTGATTCAAAAGACCATTTTATGGTGAAGGGAAATGCAATTTAATTCTGTTTCAGGGTGTGCTGAGGTTGTAGAATCTAACAGGCTATCCATCCAACTCTTGGTGGGAAACTCCTCTGTTCACTAAGTTATTTACCTACAAAGGCATTCATAGATGGTCAGCACCTGTTTAGCATGGCTATTTAAGTCCTCAGCTCCCAACTTTAGACACACAAACTTTGCGAGGCTGTTGGTGGTCCCTTCTGCCTAGATGTGCCAAACTGCTCTTATCTCTTTGCCAAGAAAATGATGAACCATCTGCCACTGAACAACCTTCCCGCATCAGACCTTTTTGAAGCAAGTTCATGACAATCACAAACTGACTGCCTGTTATATCTCTCCACTGAGGCTTTGTGTATGGAATCATCTGTCACTTGGGGGGTAGGATGGGGCAGAATGGTGAAAGGAAAAAAAATGAAATACAATCATGGAAACATAAATGGATATCCCTGATTATTATCCTTCCACAAGAGCATAAGCCACTAGGTTTGGATGTAAGTCAAGTAGAATAATGAAACATCTGTAAAAATATGCATAGTTAGAAGGTAAAGGAAAACAGGTGGAGAATCTGAGCTTGGATATGGATATAAAAGAGGACATTTGATAAAACCATTAGGATCCCTCAGTCTACTCAAAGTCAGTTTTTTAAAGATTAGCAACAGAAACTGTTCTCTTGACCTAAGGATGTTGTATCCTGGTTGTTTTGGTAGCTTTCAGACAAGAGAAAGCTTTCCTTGAATTCCTCATGTACCCCCTACCCTGCCCCTCAATCTTTTAAGACATTGGAGTTTCAGTGCTTAGGACCATTCTGATCCCATTCTGCATCAGCATTTCTTGAAAGGAACCAATCCTGGAAGTAGGTAGATGATGTTTAGGGAAGAAATATTAGGAAGTGGTATGAGTGTGGTCCATTCAATCAATTGCTGTTAATTAAACATCACTATGTGGCAGGAATAGTGATAACAAAAATTATATTGTGATGTCTGCCCTGAAATAATTCAATTTATAAGGGAAGCTGAACAAATAAATATTTGTAAATGTGGGTGGCTTTTATGAAGAAAGATGTATAGGATAGAATGGCAGGTTGGGGACAAGAGTGGAAGGCTGTGTGGTTGGCTTAGCTGGGGCTTGGTGAGAAAAATAGAAACTATTCTAGGCATGTAAACAGGAAGGCCTTAATATAAGGATTTAGGTGCTTACAAAGTCTTTGGAGATGCTGGGCAGGCAAACAAAGGTCAGAGAAGGCTATTGTTGGCTCTCAATTTTTGTGCTTACTTGCATGGAATCAGGAAGTTGCAGAAATACAAGATGCTCAGTCATCCCAGTTACTTTCATCCAAATCCCATGCAATGCCTCTCTTTATGGGATCCATGCCTGAATACTGCTGGCAGAGACCCATGGGAATGCAACCCTAGGGCTTCCAGTCCTTGTGATGTAAGGAAGAGCACAGAAGAGGGAAGGCAATGCTGAGTCGCCAATAGATGACATGATGGCAGAATGGAGAGGCTTATGCATAATCAGAAAACCTGAGCATGTTTGCAACCATGAACAAGAGGCTAAATCCTTTGGAGCCTCAGTGTCCTGTTCTGTAAAATGAGAATGAATACATTTCTCTCAGGTTTGTGATTGGAGGGATAGCCGAATTTTAAAATGCTGGAGATTGAAGCTGAGAAGTAGCTTGGGTTACTTAGGATATTGTTTAGAATGGGAGCTGATCATCAAAAAAGGCCTATACTCCTTGACAATTTTCTCCCTGGGTCTCAGAGTTGCCCCTTTGTTTTTCATTTCTCTAACATATTTCCTTCATATCCTCATCAGTAGTTATAACAATAATGAACCTTCAAAATTTTGTTGAAAATGTGCAGCTTTGGGGGAATGTGTTCATGGGGACTGCCTGTATGCCTGACCGTATGCTCCACCCCTTCTATGGCTATGTTTCCTGTTGGCATAAAGGTTAAATGAGTAAACTGAGCTAATCACCTGCATATACCAGATTCTCAGTAAATATTGAGGTCTTCCTCCTTCCGGGAGAAGCATGAAAAAGAACAAGATCACATAGAGGGCCCAAAGGCAGAAAGATAGGCAAATAAAGAGAGTAACTATTAGCCTAGGCTAATACCCCCCCCCATTTTTTAAGTTTATTTATTTTTAGTAATCTCTACACCCAACATGGGGCTCAAAGTCATGACACCAAGATCAAGAGTTACATGCTTTTCTGACTGAGGCATCCAGGTCCCCCATATTCTTTAACATTCAAAAAAATAAATCAGTGTAGAAATGTTGACTCTGTGTTACTCCTCTCTATGAGATGATTTCATTAGGGGAGAGGAAGCCAACGGGGGAGACAGAGTTGGGGAAAGAGATACTGAGAAAGATCAGATCTTAGCATCCAACTCTACTCTAATTCCTCCTTTTTCTCAAAAAACAAGAGCTACCCTAGACACTTGAGTGTGGTGTTAGTTTCAGTGCAGAAGTGTTATCAGTTGTGTGGAGGGGGACAGGAAGGTAAAATTTATGTGATTTATAGCAGCACTGCTCATACTTTATGGTGCATGTGAATTGCTGGGGGAATCATGTTAAAATGCAGGTTCTTATTTAGTAGTTCAGGTTTGGGACCTCAGATTTTGAACATCTGTGGGTATTGGGAGGGGAAGCAGGGGAATGTTTAAATACACTGGACAATTCTCACACTCCTGGAGCCTATTTCTTCATTCATTCAACAAAAGTTTATTGAGGACTGACCATGTGCCAGGCCCTTCAGAATCAGCAGTAAATCTAACAGGCTAAATTTCTGTCATTGTGGAACTTACTTTCTCATGTTTGTGTGGTGGGGTGTTAGGGAAGTTTGAAGTATTGGAAGCTACAGCTCTATGTCAAGCGTAATCCTTCTGTGGTTGTGTTTCATCTCCCAGAAATATTGTGAGCCTCGCTTGTAGGGTGACCCTGTGCAGGACTTTGGCTACAGCTGTCATTTATTAAATGCTTATTATGTGCCAGGTATCTGACACCATCACCTGCCTCCCAACTGGTTAAAAGCAGAAATCTTCTATGGAGCTTTAAAGCTTTTCTGTGTGTCACAGTTCCAAAATTGTTAGTGAGAAAAACACATGACTGAGTTTTTTTATTCACTTATTCATTCAATAATTTATTCATTCTACAAACTTTTGAGTCCCATGAAATAATTCTATATATTGAGACATGGGCCTCTTAAAAATAATAGCTCCATCAAAGATGCCTTTTTTTTTTATGTTATGTTAATCACCATACATCACATCATTAGTTTTTGATGTAGTGTTCCATGATTCATTGTTTGTGTATAACACCCAGTGCTCCATGCAGTACGTGCCCTTTTTAATATCCATCACCAGACTAACCCATCCCCTCACACTGCTCCCCTCTAGAACCCTCAGTTTGTTTCCTGGAGTCCATAGTCTCTCACGGTTCATCTCCCCCTCTGATTCTACCCCTCCCCTTAAGTTTTCCCTTCCTTCTCCTAATGTCCTCCATGCCATTCCTTTTGTTCCACATATAAGTGAAACCATATGACAGTTGTCTTTCTTGTTTGGCTTATTTCACTTAGCATAATCTCCTCCAGTTCTATCCATGTCGATGCAAATGGTGGGTATTCATCCTTTCTGATGGCCGAGTAATATCCCGTTGTATATATGGACCACATCTTCTTTATCCATTCATCTGTTGAAGGGCATCTCGGCTCTTTCCACAGTTTGGCTATTGTGGACATTGCTGCTATGAACATTGGGGTGCATGTGGCCCTTCTTTTCACTATATCTGTATCTTTGGAGTAAATACCCAGTAGTGCAATTGATCAAAAACCTCCCAAAAAACAAGAGTCCAATGCCTGATGGATTTCCAGGGGAGTTCTACCAAATAGTCAAAGAAGAAATAATACCTATTCTCCTGAAGCTGTTTGAAAAATTGAAACAGAAGGAAAAATTCCAAACTCATTCTGTGAGGCCAACATTACCTTGATCCCAAAACCAGACAAAGACACAATCAAAAAGGAGAATTACAGACCAATATCCCTGATGAATATGGATGCCAAATTTCTAAACAAGATCCTAGCTAATAGGATCCAACAGTACATTAAGAGGATTATCCATCACAACCAGGTGGGATTTATCCCTGAGATGCAAGGGTGGTTCAACGTTAGCAAATCCATCAATGTGATAGAACACATTAATAAGAGAAGAGACAAGAACCATACGCCCCTCTCAATTGACAGAGAAAAAGCATTTGACAAAGGTGTCTTTTATAAAGATAACCCAACTAAATGTAATGGAGAATATGAGGAAGAAGATGTAATTAATCTCTTCTGCATTTATTTGCTTATTGGACATTTATTAAGCACTGACTATATGTCTGACACTATAGCAGATAATAGAAATACAAAAAGAGGGCGCCTGGGTGGCTCAGTTGGTTAAGCAACTGCCTTCAGCTCAGGTCATGATCCTGGAGTCCCGGGATCGAGTCCCGCATCGGACTCCCTGCTCAGCTAGGAGCCTGCTTCTCCCTCTGACCCTCCCCCCTCTCATGTACTCTCTCTCATTCTCGCTCTCTCAAATAAATAAATAAAATCTTTAAAAAAAAAAGAAATACAAAAAGAAGAAGGAGGAGGAAGAAGAAGGAGGAAGAGGAGAGGAGGAGGAGAAAGAGGAGAAAAAAGAAGAAAAAGGGGTGAGGGGGAGGTGAAAGGAGGACTTGTCCTTGTATTTATCATTATTGAAATAAGTTGATTAGTCACTTCCTAAAACACTCTTCTACCAGCTACTGTGTTAATGTAGTGTTAAAACACTGCATTAAAGAATAAGATTCAGGCAAGCAAGAACCCTGTCTATATAGTTTGCTTCATTTGTTGAAAAAATGGGGTGGAGTAGTTAAATCATTCTATAAAGGGCTCTGTAATCAAATGCTTAAATAAAGTCCTTTGAAAGTAAATGCTACCTGAGTTCAAGGGAAGGTCAGGTCATTTGGAGGTGGCCAAGGAAAGCTATACGGTAAAGGTTAAGGTTTAATTTGGGAACTGAGATCAGTTCCATATTTATCTTATTTGGTAAAATAACCATAGCACAGAACTTGGAACAGTGCAAAGACTCAAAACACAATTCTAGAATGAATGAGTGGAGGATAGATGGATGCATGGATAGAGAGAGAGAGAGAGAGATGACAGGGAAAATGCATGATAGATAATAGAAGAGAAATAGCCATTATAGTTGTGCCATAAGAAACATAATTGACGGAAATGTCTCAATAATTTAAAAAATCTAAGTACTCACTGTTTTCATACATTAGATTATTTCCATCTAACCAAAGTTATTAATTTAAGCAATTATTAGGGAACACAAGCAAGCATAGCATCAAACCATCCCCTTAATTTACATCCATAATTTTATGTTGGCTCATGCGTTTATTTACTCTGGTTATATAAAAGAAGAGTAATGTTAAAATCACAGTGGTTATTTATAGAAAGTCCTCTAAAATCAGTATTTTATAATATTCATCAACTATTTCATGTGAACCCAGAAGGATTTTTACCATAAAATACTGGTGAGGCACTTTATGACACTAAAAGGACAGCATTACATGTGTGTACCCTACATTCTACAGCTGTAGCTTAAATATGCACTTACAATATCATAATAGGTGAAGGACAAAAATACAGAACCCTAAATGGGAAATGTCAGGTTCAAGTTCTTGTTATCTTCAGATATATACCCTTCAAGATTTCCTCCATCTTTAAAATGGAAATACTACCATGTTTATTGGCGCACTGGGTCTCCTTTCCTTTCAAAACCTATTCTTTACTCTTGCTTTCCTCTGAGGTTCTGTGTCTTGTTAACTGCTCCAGGTGTGGAGATGCCTCCCATCCCTCAGCCAGTGTAGAATGTTAGAGAAACAACAGTTCAGCACACGTGCACTTGTGTGTTTAAAGAGATATTAATTAAATCCAGTTTATACGTTGTAACTGCTCTTACTAAATGTGTACAGTTGCTGGTGTCTCTAAAACACGGAGGCAGCCAGCTGGAAATTTGGGGTAGAAAAAAATAAGACTGTCTTTCTTAGTCATGACTGGTAGAGGGTGTGGAAATTTTTCAGGTGAAAAATGCCATAGTAGATATAATATTGATTGCTAAGTTTCTTGTCCTTTGAAGACAGAGGTAGCAGATTACTATCTGGTTCTGTGCATTAAGTGTGTCATATTTGTATAGCAAAAGCCTCTTAAGAAACATCTGCTTATGAAGTCTTCTTTCATTATGTGTTTTCACACTGAAACAAATACATAAGCTTGTTTGCCGAACCCCAGAGCTTCCTGTGAAGTCAAAAGCTGTAAAAGTCAGGCCTACTTATAAAGACTCCAAAACACAAAATGACTTAAATATAGAACAGCTCGGCTTGAAAGTAAAAGGCTAATAAACAAATGCACAACACACGAATTTTTTTTCTATTTTAACACTTGTTTACTCTTTGAGCAGGTAACACATGTTTCTGTGATTAAAATGTAAAAAGAACAGCAAAAATGTTTCCCTTACTGTTCTTCCCTTGCCACTCAGTTCTCCTCTCTTAACTGACAATCAGGGTGGTCAGTGACTCTTCTATCTCTCTTTCCAGAGATAGATGTATGTCTGAATATGTTTCTTTCATTAAAGGTTGTGGCATAATACACATCATACACTTATTTTCCCTTATCAGTTAATCTAATCATAATGAGCTGAAACTGCTTTTGCAGAGAATATATTTGACCTATTTCCTAGTTTCTTACTAGGAATTTCTTACCAACTGTTTGATACTGGGGAAAAGAGGAGGACCCAGATAAGAGCCTGTCTAAACTCAGAGTTTATGGGATTTAGCAGCTCTTTTGGAGATCCCCACACCACATTTAGATATAGACATTTTAGAAATGAAATACACTTTTTGGAGTTAATTTGTTTCTACTCCAACTCACTTATTTTACAGATAAGCCTATAATAATTGAGAGAATTCCAGTTTCTTGGCTAGTAAGTGGCAGACATGAGAAAAAACCAGGGACTCATGTCTTCTGTTTCATGAAGATGCTAATCATTGAATCATAATGTTATGGATTGAATTGTGTGCCCCCCCCCCCAATTCATAACCCATACTGCCTTTGAATGTGATCTTATTTGGAAATAGGGTCATTGAAGATGTAATTAGTTAAGATCATTAGAGTGAGCCCTAACCCATTATGACTGGTTATTCTTATAAGGGGAAATTTGGACACAGAGACACACATAGAGGGAAGACGATATGAAGAGACACATGGAAAACACCATCAACAAACCAGGAAGACAAGTCTAGAATAGATCCTTCCCTTACAGCCCAGAGAAGGAATCAACCTTTTTGACACTTTGATTTTGGACTTCTAGCCTCTAGAACTGTGAGGCAATACATTTCTGTTGTTTAAGCCACCCAATTTGTAGTACTTTGTTATGGTAGCCCTAACAAGAAAAGATTTTTAGAACCATCTGATCTACCACTCCCCCAACCCCCACCAGACTCCATACTACAGTGTTTCTGACAACTTGTAATCTAGCTTCTTATTCACTATCTGCAGTGATTGTAAATAAGTCTACCCCTGGGGGGAGAGAGACCCTACACCATAGGTCACCTATTCTATAGGGAAATTTTCCTTATGGAGCTAGTTCAGGCTCCCTGGAACTCCTAAAAACAAAGGAAAAATATAACACACAATATATTGCATTTTTATAAAAAATACGTATTGATCATGAACTGAGTGACAAGGGCTCTCAAGGAAGGCAATTTTACATCCACCTTTAAAAAAAAAATCTAATTTCATAAGAGTGCGTGTGTTATAACTATGACCTGAATAACATAGGTAAGGAAACTTGTAGGTGAGAGAGTAAATAATTTGCCCCAAATCACACAAATAGTGATCACCAAATCATGTCTAGATTTAGGTTGAGTGATCCAGGTTCAGTGCAATTTCATTTATAACAAAGCTAACTGATCTCGTGTCTGAAAACAGTTGTAGTTTCTTTAATCAGCTATCAGAGCCTTGGTTCTCTATTAGTTAATTAATTGAATAATCTGTAATTCCTTGGAAGACTTAACTCCAAGACAGTAAGCTGAATAATATTCTGGCATGATTGGACAAGTATGGAAAAGAACATTGGGATCATAAGTGGGGACTGCATATTATGCCACCCTCACAAGCATTTATATTGTAGATGGGCAATCATTGTTAGGGGGATAAATAACTTTAAATGGCAATAAATTAAAAAAAAAATCCGCTCCTACTCTAGCCACAGTTTAGGTTTCTTAAGACTCAAGACCCATGTACACACATAAGGAAAAAAAAATACTAAACTTAGAATTTAAAAGGTTTAAGTTCTATTGTGAAACTCTAAGTCCAGATTTTCTCATTTGTGGAACTAGAATAATCATGTTGACCTCATATGAGTGTCTAAAGGTGTTAAAGATTGAAAGTAATATAGAAATAGTAGGTATTAAGGAAGTTATTGAATCAGAGGTTTTGGTGTTGGGACCCTAATGAGCATTATTTATAATCTCCCCAAAGTGATTCCTTTGCCCCTTAAATGTTGAGAGTCAGTATATTCCACCCTGTGGTCAAAATTGGTGGGAAAATCCATCTTTACAGCTCAGTACAAGTGTAAAAATAACCTTCTCAGACAATCTTTTGAGGAAAGTTGTCTCTTCACTCGTCCCCTTCAACACAAATGTAAAGAACAATGTGAATGCTATTTCTCATTACTCTTAGTCAAAGGAATGAGAACTTTTTGCCAGCAAGACAGTTCGGTTTCATGACCCAGTGCTTCTCAAAGTGTGGTTCTCAGAGCCATACTGGTCCAAAAACTGTTGACAGGTCTGTGATAGGTACAGAAATAGAGAGTGAGCAGCATTTGGAAGTTTTTATAGCACCATAGAGCAATTTTACATCTGTTGAAGCCAATAAAGAATTGTGATTTAATTTGGTATGTTTTTTCATTTTATTTTTCTGGGTAATTCATTTTATTATATTTTATAAGAGTTTCGGCCTGTGATTGATGTGGGGGATAGCTGGTCCTTCAGCAGAGAGAATTGAGAAGCACTGCTCTGCTCTTACTCTTAAGGACTTGAGTTTCATCTCTACATAGAACGTGATAGGGACTTTGAAGTCATTATTTAGATAATTCGAACGATGAATTGAGAAAGCCACAAATACAATTTCACCCAAATTCCCTTAGTGCTATCCAATTTACCTTATCCTGGTGAGGTGTGGCAATGGTAAATGGCTCTCTCTGAAACTCGTAAATCAGGACAGTACCAGAGAGTCAAAAGTAAGATAATATGCATTTCCCCTTTCTCTGAAGCTTAACCCCTTATGGCACATTTTATCTTGAGTTTGGGCGAATATGAAAGAGGTAGAGTTAGCAGTTAATTCTTGAGCTTCCTTTCTCGAACATTCTAAAATGGAATTTATTTCAAGGACCTTGCTGAGTGATTTTAAGGGACTAAAGAAAAAAAGAGAAAAAAAGAAAGAAGAAAGAACTTTAAGTGACTATATATGGAGATAAGAAACTAACTTTATTACTTTGATTTCTAAATCCAAATTATTGTTTTAAAAGGAGAAACTAGAATAAATGATAGTCTAGTAGTACGGTAGGCTGGAGACATTTTTAAAGCATTATTTTCAAAGGAAATCACACAGAAAGAACAATCAGTTTTACCAAAACATCCTTGTGCTCTTTAGAACATCTGTGCATACCTACTGTTTTAGTACTTCTGTGACTTTCGTCACCTGCTACATTGAAAAGCAACAGTTCCTGCTTTCCTAGGAACTTGTGATAGGACGTATATAATAGAGAGGTAATCAGCACTTTCTGCGACTTTCTACATTACAGAATTTATATAACCAAATAGACAGTGCTTATGTGTGATGGTCTCTGTGGGGAGACGCCTTTTTTCCCCACCCAGATAACCTTACTTGTTCTTTAACTTAAAAAAAAAAAGAAAGTCGGAAAATACTAACTTGGTTTTGAGACTCAACTTAATTAGCTCTTAGACTATTTCTCAGGTCCTATTGGCATACTCTGGTTTTGAGATCCTAATTTGGAATGAAGGCAGAGAGATAAAAATAGAATGATTTTAAGCTTAGAATTTGTTTTTAATTCTACTTATCTAAAATCATAGTAAAACATCTAGAATTTTGAGTAAGGAAAAAATACATATATACACACATGTATATGGGTATCTATGTTTATATGCATATATACGCGCTTCTTACGGGGGATCATGGTTTAAAACACTGAATCTAAGTATGTAGAAAAACTCTTCCATATGTGTGTCAAGAGGCTTAATTCGATGATGTCCATTGCAGCAATGTTTTATTAGCCAAGAGACACAAACAAACAAAACAACTGCATGACAACCAATATGATTATCAATAGGAAAATGGATAAACATTGAGATCTATTTAATAAATGTATCTTAAGAGATGTTTGAAATAAAAGAGTTGTTTTTACATGGAAATATCATAGAAGCAAAAGGTGGGCCAGGGAGGAAACACAACTTGCACAGTGTGTACAGAACTATAGAATATACGTGCATATGCATATTTTTAAATCACATGGCAATGAGAGAGAGAAAGAAAGATGATTTATGGCATATAACAACATGGACTGGAAGAACACACATCAAATCCTTATTTGCAGAGGATTCTAAGGAATGAGAAGGAGACAATAGGACTGGTGAGGGGAACAAAGGAGACTTCAACATGTCTATGATGTTCAGGTTGTGTTATTTAAAAAAAATAATAAATTCTGTAACAAAGGCAAAGAGTTGTTAATAATTAGCTTTTCATTCTAGGTGATCAGTACGTGGTTATTTATAATATTCTATGTATTTTATGTATTAAAAATCTTTTCAAATTTTGTTAGCTGTAAATGTCTTTGGCAAAATACTTTATTGCAACTTATACTACCTATAATATATGATTAGTTTAGGGCTTAGCTGATATTAATACTTAGATGTGCTGGCTTCAGACACAAGTCTTTATTTTCTGATCAATATATTCCCAACTCTGAGATTTCTATATCACACTTATGATTAGGCTTGCTCAAAGGCTTCTACTAGAACTATTTAGAGTAATACCCAAGTAAAAGGTTAACATATTGCTTCTTGTAACTTTCTACTATTTATTATTTTTATTTTATTATTTATTTATTTATTTTTAAGATTTTATTTATTTGACAGAGAGAGACACAGCAAGAGAGGGAACACAAGCAGGGGGAGTGGGAGAGGGAGAAGCAGGCCTCCCATGGAGCAGGGAGCCCGATGTAGAGCTCGATCCCAGGACCTTGGGACCATGACCTGAGCTGAAGGCAGATGCTTAACAACTGAGCCACCCAGCGCCCCTATTTTATTATTTTTAAAGATTTTATTTATTTGAGAGAGTGAGAGAGAGAGCAGAAGCCGGGGGGAGGGACAGAGGGAGAGGGAGAAGCAGGTTCCCCACTGAGCAGGGAGCCTGATGTGGGGCTCAATGTGGGGCTCAACGTGGGACTTGATCCCAGGACACTGGGATCATGACCTGATCTGAAAGCAGACACTTAACTGACTGAGCCACCCAGGCGCCCCTTAACTCTACTATTTAGATGAGATTGCACTATCAGAGAATGTATTGACCAAGCTTGACAACTTACTCCTAAAATCCAATTCAAATTTACTTATTAAAAACATTATCATGTAAGCACTTGCATATTCATTGAGGTCTAAGAGGTTAGGAAAATTTTGGAGTCTTGTTATTAATATCAATTGTAATGGAATTTGATTGGAATGGTGCTCTGCCTTACACTGGATTTCATAGTATAGGAAGGATGGTATTTTAGAGTCTTTGGCAAATTAATATGACCGTTCAAACACTGCCCTTTGATTATTTCTCAGAAGTGGTCAAATTTTGGGCCACCCAGTAAATTTCAAATGTCAAGTTGATGCTTAACTTTCTGTTGAAAGGTGTGTATTTTCAAGGAATGGCTGTAGTTTTTTGATAACCACTGGGTTCTCAGTATTAGAAAAACTTTCATTTTATTTATTTATTTTAAAAAAAATTTTTTATTCTTATGTTAATCCACATACATTACATTGTTAGTTTTAGATGAAGTGTTCCATGATTCATTGTTTGTGCATAACACCCAGTGCTCCATGCAGAATGTGCCCTCCTCAATACCCACCACCAGGCTAACCCATCCTCCCACCCCCCTCCCCTCTAGAACCCTCAGTTTGTTTTTCAGAGTCCATCGTCTCTCATGGTTCGTCTACCCCTCCGATTTCCCCCGCTTCATTCTTCCCCTCCCGCTACCTTCTTCTTCTTCTTTTTTTTTCTTAACATATATTGAATTATTTGCTTCAGACGTACAGATCTGAGATTCAACAGTCTTGCACAATTCACAGCACTTACCAGAGCACATACCCTCCCCAGTGTCTATCACCCAGTCGCCCCATCCCTCCCACCCCACCCCCCACTCCAGCAACCCTCAGTTTGTTTCCTGCAAATAAGAATTCCTCATATCAGTGAGGTCATATGATACATGTCTTTCTCTGTTTGACTTATTTCACTCAACATAATACCCTCCAGTTCCATCCACGTCGTTGCAAATGGCAAGATCTCATTCCTTTTGATGGCTGCATAATATTCCATTGTATATATATACCACCTCTTCTTTATCCATTCATCTGTCGATGGACATCTTGGCTCTTTCCATAGTTTGGCTATTGTGGATATTGCTGCTATAAACATCGGGGTGCACGTACCCCTTCTGATCTCTACTTTTGTATCTTTGGGGTAAATACCCAGTAGTGCAATTGCTGGATCATATGGTAGCTCTATTTTCAACTTTTTGAGGAACCTCCATACAGTTTTCCAGAGTGGCTGCGCTAGCTTGCATTCTCACCAACAGTGTAGGCGGGTTCCCCTTTCTCTGCATCCCCGCCAACATCTGTCGTTTCCTGACTTGTTAATTTTAGCCATTCTGACTGGTGTGAGGTGGTATCTCATTGAGGTTTTGATTTGGATTTCCCTGATGCCAAGCAATATTGAACACTTTTTCATGTGTCTGTTGGCCATTTGGATGTCTTCTTTGGAAAAATGTCTGTTCATGTCTTCTGCCCATTTCTTGATTGGATTCTCTGTTCTTTGGGTGTTGAGTTTGATGAGTTCTTTATAGATTTTGGATACTAGCCCTTTATCTGATACGTCATTTGCAAATATCTCCTCCCATTCTGTCGGTTGTCTTTGGTTTTGTTGACTGTTTCCTTTGCTTTGCAAAAGCTTTTTATCTTGATGAAGTCCCAATAGTTCATTTTTGCCCTTGCTTTCCTTGCCTTTGGCGAAGTTTCTAGGAAGAAGTTGCTTCGGCTGAGGTCGAAGAGGTTGCTGCCTGTGTTCTCCTTTAGGATTTTGATGGACTCCTGTCTCACATTGAGGTCTTTCAACCATTTGGAGTCTATTTTTGTGTGTGGTGTAAGGAAATGGTCCCGTTTCATTCTTCTGCATGTGGCTATCCAATTTTCCCAACACCATTTGTTGAAGAGACTGTCTTTGTTCCATTGGACATTCTTTCCTGCTTTGTCAAAGATGAGTTGACCATAGAGTTGAGGGTCCATTTCTGGGCTCTCTATTCTGTTCCATTGATCTATGTGTCTGTTTTTGTGCCAGAACCATTCTGTCTTGATGATGACAGCTTTGTAATAGAGCTGGAAGTCCGGAATTGTGATGCCGCCGGCTTTGCTTTTCTTTTTCAACATTCCTCTGGCTATGCGGGGTCTTTTCTGGTTCCATACAAATTTTAGGATTATTTATTCCATTTCTTTGAAAAAAGTGGATGGTATTTTGATGGGGATTGCATTGAACGTGTAGATTGCTCTAGGTAGCATTGACATCTTCACAATATTTGTTCTTCCAATCCATGAGCATGGAACGTTTTTCCATTTCTTTGTGTCTTCCTCAATTTCTTTCATGACTATTTTATAGTTTTCTGAGTACAGATCCTTTGTCTCTTTGGTTAGATTTATTCCTAGGTATCTTATGGTTTTGGGTGCAATTGTAAATGGGATTGACTCCTTAATTTCTCTTTCTGTTGTCTTGTTGTTGGTGTATAGGAATGCCACTGACTTCTGTGCATTGATTTTATATCCTGCCACTTGACTGAATTCCTGTATGAGTTCTAGCAGTTTTTGGGTGGAGTCTTTTGGGTTTTCCACATCAAGTATCATATCATCTGCAAAGAGTGAGAGTTTGACTTCTTCTTTGCCAATTTGGATGCCTTTTATTTCTTTTTGTTGTCTGATTGCTGTGGCTAGGACTTCCAATACTATGTTGAATAGCAGTGGTGATAGTGGACATCCAGCCGCATTCCTGACCTTAGGGGGAAAGCTCTCAGTTTTTCCCCATTGAGAATGATATTCGCTGTGGGTTTTTCATAGATGGCTTTTATGATCTTGAGGAATGTACCCTCTATGACTATACTCTGAAGGGTTTTGATCAAGAAAGGATGCTGTACTTTGTCAAAAGCTTTTTCTGCATCTATTGAGAGGATCATATGATTCTTGTTCTTTCTTTTGTTAATGTATTGTATCACATTGATTGATTTGCGGATGTTGAACCAACCTTGCAGCCCAGGGATAAATCCCACTTGGTCATGGTGAGTAATCCTTTTAATGTACTGTTGGATCCTATTGGCTAGTATTTTGGTGAGAATTTTTGCATCCATGTTCATCAGGGATATTGGTCTGTAATTCTCCTTTCTAATGAGGTCTTTGTCTGGTTTTGGGATCAAGGTAATGCTGGCCTCATAAAATGACTTTGGAAGTTTTCCTTCCATTTCTATTTTTGGGAACAGTTTCAGAAGAATAGGTATTAATTCTTCTTTTTTTTTTTTTTTAAGATTTTATTTATTTATTTGATACAGAGAGTGAGAGAGCACAAGCAGGGGGAACAGTAGAGGAAGAGGGAGAAGCAGGCTCCCCGCCAAGCAGGGAGCTTGATGCGGGGCTCGATCCCAGGACCCTGGGATCATGACCTGAGCCGAAGGCAGACGCTTAACCATCTGAGCCACCCAGGTGCCCCAGGTATTAATTATTCTTGAAATGTTTGGTAGAATTCCCCTGGGAAGCCATCTGGCCCTGGGCTTTTGTTTTTTGGGAGATTTTTGATGACTGCTTCAATTTCCTTAGTGGTTATAGGTCTGTTCAGGTTTTCTATTTCATCCTGGTTCAGCTTTGGTAGTTGATACATCTCTAGGAATGCCTCCATTTCTTCCAGGTTATCTAATTTGCTGGCATAGAGTTGCTCATAATATGTTCTTAGAATTGTTTGTATTTCTTTGGTGTTGGTTGTGATCTCTCCTCTTTCATTCATGATTTTGTTGATTTGGGTCATTTCTCTTCTCTTTTTGATAAGTCTGGCCAGGGGTTTATTAATCTTGTTAATTCTTTCAAAGAACCAGCTCCTAGTTTCATTGATCTGTTCTACTGTTCTTTTAGTTTCTATTTCATTGATTTCTGCTCTGATCTTTATTATTTCTCTTCTCCTGCTTGGTTTAGGCTTTATTTGCTGTTCTTTCTCCAGCTCCTTTAGGTGGAGGGTTAGGTTGTGTACTTGAGACCTTTCTTGCTTCTTGAGAAAGGCTTGTATTGCTATATACTTTCTTCTTAGGACTGCCTTTGCTGCATCCCAAAGATTTTGAATAGTTGTGTTTTCATTTTCATTGGTTTCCATGTATTTTTTTAATTCTTCTTTAATTTCCTGGTTGACCCATTCATTCTTCAGTAGGATGCACTTTAGCCTCCATGTATTTGAGTTCTTTCCGACTTTCCTCTTGTGATTGAGTTCTAGTTTCAAAGCATTGTGGTCTGAAAATAGGCAGGGAATGATTCCAATCTTTTGGTACAAGTTGAGACCTGATTTATGACCTAGGATGTGATCTATTCTGGAGCATGTTCCATGGGCACTAGAGAAGAATGTGTATTCCATTGCTTTGGGGTGGAATGTTCTGAATATGTCTGTAAAGTCCATTTGGTCCAGTGTGTCATTTAAAGTCTTTATTTCCTTATTGATCTTTTGCTTAGACGATCTGTCCATTTCAGTGAGGGGGGTGCTAAAGTCCCCCACTATTATTTTATTGTTGTCGATGTGTTTCTTTTCTTTTGTTATTAATTGCCTTATCTAATTGGCTGCTCCCATGTTAGGGGCATAGATATTTACAATTGTTAGATCTTCTTGTTGGATAGATCCTTTAAGTAGGATATAGTGTCCTTCCTCATCTCTTATTACAGTCTTTGGTTTAAAATCTAATTTGTCTGATATAAGGATTGCCACCCCAGCTTTCTTTTGGTGTCCATTAGCATGGTAAATGGTTTTCCACCCCCTTACTTTCAATTTGGGGGTGTCTTTGGATCTAAAATGAGTCTCTTGCAGACAGCATATCGATGGGTCTTGTTTTTTAATCCAATCTAATAGCCTGTGTCTTTGATTGGGGCATTTAGCCCATTTACATTCAGGGTAACTATTGAAAGATAGGAATTTAGTGCCATTGTATTGCCTGTAAGGTGACTGTTACCGTATATTGTCTGTGTTCCTTTCTGGTCTATGTTGCTTTTAGGCTCTCTCTTTGCTTAGAGGACCCCTTTCAAGATTTCTTGTAGGGCTCGTTTTGTGTTTGCAAATTCCTTTAGTTTTTGTTTGTCCTGGAAGCTTTTTATCTCTCCTTCAATTTTCAATGACAGCCTAGCTGGATAGAGTATTCTTGGCTGTATATTTTTCTCATTTAGTGCTCTGAATATATCCTGCCAGTCCTTTCTGGCCTGCCAGGTCTCTGTGGATAGGTCTGTTGCCAATCTAATGTTTCTACCCTTGTAGGTTACATATCTCTTTTCCCGAGCTGCTTTCAGGATTTTCTCTTTGTCTATGTGACTCGTAAGTTTTACTATTAGATGTTGGGGTGTTGACCTATTTTTATTGATTTTGAGAGGGGTTCTCTGTGCTTCCTGGATTTTCATGCCTGTTTCCTTTCCCAAATTAGGGAAGTTCTCTGCTACAATTTGCTCCAATATACCTTCTGCCCCTCTCTCTCTTTCTTCTTCTTCTGGGATTCCAATTATTCTAATGTTGTTTCATCTTATGGTATCGCTTATCTCTCGAATTCTGCCCTCGTGATCCAGTAGTTGTTTATCTCTCTTTTTCTCAGCTTCTTTATTTTCCATCATTTCATCTTCTATATTACGAAAAACTTTCATTTTAGAGGTATCATTGAACCCACTATAACATGTTTATAAAACTCCTGAATGAGGTTAAAAAGTCCAATTTAAATTTATAGTTGTTAGTACTTTCAATTTACCATGTAAACAGCATTATTCAACATAGTTTTAATAATAACTTGTAGGTACATCTCCCCATCACCCCCACAAAAAAAAATCCAGACTGCTGTGCTTACTAACCCAAATGAAACCATAGAACCATTTCTTCCACACAATAGAATTAAGTGATCACAGATATACTATGTGGTACACCTGATGAATACACTCAATTTTAGCTGAATGAAAATAACATGAGCTAAAATATAAATGAGATAATATTTTTTAGGTCTTTAGCCCCAGAATTTTTCACTTTTTTAGTTTGTAAAAAGATTTAAGTTGGTAATATAATTGTAAGAGCCTGAAAAACATATTTCTGTCAAAAATAAAAATATAGGGATGCCTGGGTGGCTCAGGCCATGATCCCAGGATTCTGGGATCGAGTCCTGCATGGGGCTCCCTGCTCAGCAGGGAGCCTGTTTCTCCCTCTGCCTGCGGCTCCTCCTGCTGGTGCTCTCTCTCTCTCTCTCTGACAAATAAGTAAATAAAATCTTTAAAAAAATAATAAAAATAAAAATATAAATGCTAACATACTCCTTAAAAAGGAAAACAACCCACATCAACAACATCAACAAACTTTGAACCAATTGACTACTTAACTTTAAGTTAAGTTTGCATGATGTATTCAAAGCCAATGCAGTCTTCTCAGGAACTGTCCATGAGGCCACAATGAGGAGACAAGACTCCCTGCCTTGTGTTACACTAGTTAATTTCTAACTTCATTGAAATGTTTTGGGAATCTGTGAGGGTCGAACATGAAGAACCAGAGAGCCCATGTTGCTCTCAGAATTCTTTTGAAAGCATGAGATACATGGCATGTGTTATTTTAAATAGTGTATCATTTGCAGATACCTGCAAGCTGTTTGAAGGATTTTTAAAAATTGATGTTTTAAAGACTTCCATGACTAAATAAAAAAAATAAATGAATGTAGCCACTTCTTTCTTTTTTTTTTTTCTTAAAGATATAATATTTTAGAGGGAGAGAGTACTAGTGGGGGAGGGGCAGAAGGAGAGGGGGAGAGAGAATCCCAAGCAGACTCCCCGCCGAGCACAGAGCCTGATGCAGGGCTGGATCCCAGGATCCTGAAATCACCTGAACCGAAATCAAGAGTCCGATGCTCAACCAACTGAGCTACCCACGCGTCCCTCACCACTTCTTTCCTATCTAAGTATTTTGCTGCCTGTCCTGCTTTTAACTGGTTAAGGAGACTATTACAGTAGTTGGCAGGGAAAGGGGTGTTAGCTTTACTCTTAATGGAGCCAAATAAATCTAAAAGAACATCTGGGAAAAAAAAATAAATAATCACCATAGGAGCAAAGAAAAATGTTCCAAGTTGAATGTTGGCTCCTGAAATCGTTCCAAAGATTTAAAGTTGACAAAAGATGAAATTTGTTTATATTTAATATACGGTTCCACAGGTTTGGGGGATGTTGATTACATATGCAGTTCTTCATATTCCACATTTATTTTGGCCACCTTTCCCACATTTTCAGTTTTTGAAGTATGAGGACTCCAGGATGCTTGCCTTCTCATCACTTCTTTTGATCTTCTTGCCAACTTTAATGTTTGACTGTAAATATGGTAATTAGTTCTGCAATTACTATCTAATTCCGTATTTAGTACATTGCCCTTCTTCAATCGAAGCAGTTTGCTTTCTTTCCATGGGTGGTCGGTGGCCATTATCTTTAACTGACATTGGCAACTTCTCTTTTGAGTAGCTAAAGTGGAAAGAATAAATGGCTCTAGATTTCGCCCCATGTCCTGAGGATATCTGTATTAGTTTCTTCTTTTTCTTATTTTTTTAAGAATGACATAAACAAAAATCTTACGGATATCAGATGCTCTAAAAAACACTTGTTAAAAATCCATATTTTCTCTCTACCCGTTTTAAAAATTGTCTTTCTGTGGAGCATTGATGTTTAAAGACCTGCCTTAAGGAATTCTGCTACTAAAATCATGAATGCATGTTTCATAATTGTGAACTTTGTTCGCATAAATTTTGACTCTTGATAATGTGAATATTAAGTAAGAGTTAATTTTGGGAAATAAAAGAAACATATGTAAATACATAAATGTGTTTATCAGCTTTATTGCTAGCAGACAGTATTGAACCACAACATATTTGAGCCAGTAGGAAATGAACAGAAACTGAAAACTTTGACAATAGTTAGTTTTATTTAATTGAACTGATAGGTGTTCAGGACATAAGGGTTCTGTTGTTAATTTAAATTTTAAGATATAAAATATCACATTATTGCCATAGAAATGGGCATTATTTGCTTGTTGGAATTAACATATTTCATGGTACCCTTCAAGAGCATGGCAACTTCCTAATTCTCTACAACCTTTTACTCATTCATTAATTCAGTAAATACTCTGTTACTGATAGGTTTCTAATTTGGGAGATACAACAATGACCAAGATCCAGTTCTTTCCTTCAAGGAATGTAGTCTTAATCCAGAGAAACTGAATAAATTTTATTTTAATTCATGAATCAATAAGCATTTATTATGTGACTAATATGGATCTGTATCATACCAGACACTCTCAGAGACGCAAGTAATAGACAATTCATAAATGTTTGTAGAATGTTGTAGAATAAATGAAGAATAAAGCTCCATAATTTAGCCGAGGAGGCTGGCACAAGAAATCAACATATTTTAAATAATTTAAGTTGCAAATTCAATACTACTAATTTGACAGATTGATTCCCTTTAATGAGCTGGCTCTTATTTGAACAAAGTCAAAGAATTGAAAAAAAATAAATTCTATCCTATCTCATAGTTTTTTTAGCTAACTTGCATTTATTATAAGAGAGCTATATCCAGTTTTGCATTTGATACAAATTAATTAAATTTGGTCTTTGAGTTATTTAAAGCATTCAATAAAAGACACTGGAGTTCTAAATATTTTCTGGATCTGAGCAGTTGCTTTGCCAAGATTGCTACTTGTATAAATGGAAACCCTCATGAAATGGGTTTCTTTCATTATATTCTCAGAAAGGACATTTAGTGTCATTTTTGGTAAGATAGCATTCTTTTTTTTTAAATTGTTATGTTAATCACCATACATTACATCATTAGTTTTAGATGTAGTGTTCCATGATTCATTGTTTGTGCGTAACAACCAGTGCTCCATGCAGACCATGCCCTCTTTAATACCCATCACCAGGCTAACCCATCCTCCTACCCCCCTCCCCTCTAGAACCCCGAGTTTGTTTTTCAGAGTCCATCGTCTCTCATGGTTCGTCTCCCCCTCTGATTTCCCCCCTTCATTCTTCCCCTCCTGCTATCTTCCTCTTTTCTTTTTTTCTTCACATATATTGAATTATTTGTTTCAGAGGTACAGATCTGAGATTCAACAGTCTTGCACAATTCACAGCACTTACCAGAGCACATACCCTCCCCAGTTTCTATCACCCAGTCCCCCCATCCCTCCCACCGCACCCCCCACTCCAGCAACCCTCAGTTTGTTTCCTGATATTAAGAATTCCTCATATCAGTGAGGTCATATGATACATGTCTTTCTCTGTTTATTTCTCTCAGCATAATACCCTCCAGTTCCATCCACGTCGATGCAAATGGCAAGATCTCATTCCTTTTGATGGCTGCATAATATTCCATTGTATATATATATCACATCTTCTTTATCCATTCATCTGTCGATGGACATCTTGGCTCTTCCCACAGTTTGGCTATTGTGGATATTGCTGTTATAAACATCGGGGTGCACGTACCCCTTCGGATCCCTACTTCTGTATTTTTGGGGTAAATACCCAGTAGTGCAATTGCTGGATCATAGGGTAGCTCTATTTTCAACTTTTTGAGGAACCTCCATACTGTTTTTCAGAGTGGCTGCACCAGCTTGCATTCCTACCATCACCGTAGGAGGGTTCCCCTTTCTCCACATCCCCGCCAACATCTGTCATTTCCTGACTTGATAATTTTAGCCATTCTGACTGGCGTGAGATGGTATCTCATTGAGGTTTTGATTTGGATTTCCCTGATGCCAAGCAATATTGAACACTTTTTCATGTGTCTGTTGGCCATTTGGATGTCTTCTTTGGAAAAATGTCTGTTCATGTCTTCTGCCCATTTCTTGATTGGATTCTTTGTTCTTTGGGTGTTGAGTTTGATGAGTTCTTTATAGATTTTGGATACTAGCCCTTTATCTGATACGTCATTTGCAAATATCTCCTCCCATTCTGTCGGTTGTCTTTTGGTTTTGTTGACTGTTTCTTTTGCTGTGCAAAAGCTTTTTATCTTGATGAAGTCCCAATAGTTCATTTTTGCCCTTGCTTTCCTTGCCTTTGGCGATGTTTCTAGGAAGAAGCTGCTGTGGCTGAGGTCGAAGAGGTTGCTGCCTGTGTTCTCCTTTAGGATTTTGATGGACTCCTGTCTCACATTTAGGTCTTTCAACCATTTGGAGTCTATTTTTGTGTGTGGTGTAAGGAAACGGTCCAGTTTCATTCTTCTACATGTAGCCACATGTAGCCAATTCTCCCAACACCATTTGTTGAAGAGACTGTCTTTGTTCCATTGGACATTCTTTCCTGCTTTGTCAAAGATGAGTTGACCATAGAGTTGAGGGTACATTTCTGGGCTCTCTATTCTGTTCCATTGATCTATGTGTCTGTTTTTGTGTTAGTCCCATACTGTCTTGATGATGACAGCTTTGTAATAGAGCTTGAAGTCCGGAATTGTGATGCCACCAGCTTTGCCTTTCTTTTTCAACATTCCTCTGGCTGTGCGGGGTCTTTTCTGGTTCCATACAAATTTTAGGATTATTTGTTCCATTCCTTTGAAAAAAGTGGATGGTATTTTGATGGCGATTGCATTGAATGTGTAGATTGCTCTAGGTAGCATTGACATCTTCACAATATTTGTTCTTCCAATCCATGAGCATGGAACATTTTTCCATTTCTTTGTGTCTTCCTCAATTTCTTTCATGACTATTTTATAGTTTTCTGAGTACAGATTCTTTGCCTCTTTGGTTAGATTAATTCCTAGGTATCTTATGGCTTTGGGTGCAATTGTAAATGGGATTGACTCCTTAATTTCTCTTTCTTCTGTCTTGTTGTTGGTGTATAGGAATGCCACTGACTTCTGTGCATTTATTTTATATCCTGCCACTTGACTAAATTCCTGTATGAGTTCTAGCAGTTTTTGGGTGGAGTCTTTTGGGTTTTCCACATCAAGTATCATATCATCTGCAAAGAGTGAGAGTTTGACTTCTTCTTTGCCAATTTGGATGCCTTTTATTTCTTTTTGTTGTCTGATTGCTGTGTCTACGACTTCTAATACTATGTTGAATAGCAGTGGTGATAATGGACATCCAGCCGCATTCCTGACCTTAGGGGGAAAGCTCTCAGTTTTTCCCCATTGAGAATGATATTCGCTGTGGGTTTTTCATAGATGGCTTTTATGATCTTGAGGAATGTACCCTCTATGACTATACTCTGAAGGGTTTTGATCAAGAAAGGATGCTGTACTTTGTCAAAAGCTTTTTCTGCATCTATTGAGAGGATCATATGATTCTTATGCTTTCTTTTGTTAATGTATTGTATCACGTTGATTGATTTGCAGATGTTGAACCAACCTTGCAGCCCAGGGATAAATCCCACTTGGTTGTGGTGAATAATCCTTTTAATACACTGTTGGATCCTATTGGCTAGTATTTTGGTAAGAATTTTTGCATCCATGTTCATCAGGGATACTGGTCTGTAATTCTCCTATTTGATGGGGTCTTTGTTTGGTTTTGGGATCAAGGTAATGATGGCGTCATAAAATGAGTTTGGAAGTTTTCCTTCCGTTTCTATTTTTTGGAACAGTTTCAAAAGAATGGGTATTAATTCTTCTTTCAATGTTTGGTAGAATTCCCCTGGGAAGCCATCTGGCCCTGGGCTTTTGTTTGTTGGGAGATTTTTGATGACTGCTTCAATTTCCTTAGTGGTTATAGGTCTGTTCAGGTTTTCTATTTCTTCCTGGTTCAGTTTTGGTCATTGATACATCTCTAGGAATGCATCCATTTCTTCCAGGTTATCTAATTTGCTGGCATAGAGTTGCTCATAATATGTTCTTATAATCGTTTGTATTTCTTTGGTGTTGGTTGTGATCTCTCCTCTTTCATTCATGATTTTGTTGATTTGGGTCATTTCTCTTTTCTTTTTGATAAGTCTGGCCAAGGGTTTATTAATCTTGTTAATTCTTTCAAAGAACCAGCTCCTAGATTTGTTGATCTCTTCTGCTGTTCTTTTGGTTTCTATTTCATTGATTTCTGCTCTGATCTTTATTATTTCTCTTCTCCTGCTGGGTTTAGGCTTTATTTGCTGTTCTTTCTCCACCTCCTTTAGGTGGAGGGTTAGGTTGTGTACTTGAGACCTTTCTTGTGTCTTGAGAAAGGCTTGTATTGCTATATACTTTCCTCTTAGGACTGTCTTTGCTGCATCCCAAAGGTTTTGAATAGTTGTGTTTTCATTTTCATTGGTTTCCAGGTATTTTTTAAATTCTTCTTTAATTTCCTGATTGACCCATTCATTCTTCAGTAGGATGCTCTTTAGCCTCCATATATTTGAGTTCTTTCCGACTTTCCTCTTGTGTTTGAGTTCTAGTTTCAAAGCATTGTGGTCTGAAAATAGGCAGGGAATGATCCCAATCTTTTGGTACCAGTTGAGACCTGATTTGTGACCTAGGATGTGATCTATTCTGGAGCATGTTCCATGGGCACTAGAGAAGAATGTGTATTCCGTTGCTTTGGGATGGAATGTTCTGAATATGTCTGTGAAGTCCATTTGGTCCAGTGTGTCATTTAAGGTCTTTATTTCCTTGTTGATCTTTTGCTTAGACGATCTGTCCATTTCAGTGAGGGGGGTGTTAAAGTCCCCCACTATTATTGTATTCTTGTCAATGCGTTTCTGTGCTTTTGTTATTAATTGCCTTATATAATTGGCTGCTCCCATGTTAGGGGCATAGATATTTACAATTGTTAGATCTTCTTGTTGGATAGATCCTTTAAGTAGGATATAGTGTCCTTCCTCATCTCTTATTACAGTCTTTGGTTTAAAATCTAATTTGTCTGATATAAGGATTGCCACCCCAGCTTTCTTTTGGTGTCCATTAGCATGGTAAATGGTTTTCCACCCCCTTACTTTCAATTTGGGGGTGTCTTTGGATCTAAAATGAGTCTCTTGCAGACAGCATATCGATGGGTCTTGTTTTTTAATCCAATCTAATAGCCTGTGTCTTTGATTGGGGCATTTAGCCCATTTACATTCAGGGTAACTATTGAAAGATAGGAATTTAGTGCCATTGTATTGCCTGTAAGGTGACTGTTACCGTATATTGTCTGTGTTCCTTTCTGGTCTATGTTGCTTTTAGGCTCTCTCTTTGCTTAGAGGACCCCTTTCAAGATTTCTTGTAGGGCTCGTTTTGTGTTTGCAAATTCCTTTAGTTTTTGTTTGTCCTGGAAGCTTTTTATCTCTCCTTCAATTTTCAATGACAGCCTAGCTGGATAGAGTATTTTTGGCTGCGTATTTTTCTCATTTAGTGCTCTGAATATATCCTGCCAGTCCTTTCTGGCCTGCCAGGTTTCTGTGGATAGGTCTGTTGCCAATCTAATGTTTCTACCCTTGTAGGTTACATATCTCTTCTCTGAGCTGCTTTCAGGATTTTCTCTTTGTCTATGAGACTCGTAAGTTTTACTATTAGATGTTGGGGTGTTGACCTATTTTTATTGATTTTGAGAGGGGTTCTCTGTGCTTCCTGGATGTTCATGCCTGTTTCCTTTCCCAAATTAGGGAAGTTCTCTGCTATAATTTGCTCCAATATACCTTCTGCCCCTCTCTCTCTTTCTTCTTCTTCTGGGATCCCAATTATTCTAATGTTGTTTTGTCTTATGGTATTGCTTATCTCTCTAATTCTGCCCTTGTGATATAGTAGTTGTTTATCTCTCTTTTTCTCAGCTTCTTTATTTTCCATCATTTGGTCTTCTGTATCACTGATTCTCTCTTCTGCCTCATTTATCCTAGCAGTTAACACCCCCATTTTTTATTTCACCTCATTAATTCATTAATAGCCTTTTTGATTTCTACTTGGTTAGATTTTAGGTCTTTTATTTCTCCAGAAAGTGTTTCTCTAATAATTTCCATGCTTTTTTCAAGCCCAGCTAGCATCTTTAAAGTGATGATTCTGAACTCTAGATCTGACATCGTACTAATGTCCGTATTGAGTAGTTCCCTGGCAGTCGGTACTACCTCTTGTTCTTTTTGTTGAGGTGATTTTTTCCATCTTGTCATTTTGTCCAGAGGAGAATAGATTAATGAGAGAACAAAATGCTAACAGGGTAACAACATCCTCAGAAAATATACTCTAAACAAATCAGAAAAGACCTTCCAGAAAGTGGTTGCTTTTCTGTTCAGAGAGTTGTTGCTATTCTTTTCTTCAATTTCCTGTTGAGTTTGTAAGTGTTCAGAATGGTTTGATCCCTATCCAGCTGAATTCCTGAGACCAGAGGAAATCCAGGTCTCCTACTCCTCCGCCATCTTTCTCCGCTCCCCCATCCCCGGTAAGATAGCTTTCTGATGTGGTGGGGCAACCCTTCCTAGGCAAGTTCAGCAAATTTCCATGATGTCATAGCACTAAGTAGTTTCTGGAGACACGAATCCATGACCACTCCCACCATAATCTTCCAAGAATCCAGCTTGTTCATGCTGTCTTAAAAACTGTGGGACAGAACACCTCCAGTGACATCCAAATAGACTCTTTGTCTTTCAGAACTTTCTTCTTGGGGCACCAGTGTGGCTCAGTTGGTTAAGCGTCAGACTCTTGATTTCAGCTGACGTCTTGATTTCAGGGTCATGAGTTCAAGCCCCATGTTGGGCCTACTTAAAAAAAAAGTTCTTCTTACTTGCCCTCTAGCCTAGGTTTGCCCATGGTTCAGTAGTATATGTGCCCATACCTTAAAGCTATAAAGAAATATATAATATATAATATAATTTATGTTATTATTATTCATATTATTGTTATAGTGTAGAGCAGTTCCCAAATATCTGTAGGCAATTAAATCAGAAAATGCACTTCTAGCGAAGTTACAGGGAAAGCCGATCCTGCTTGGCAGGGACCACATATTGAGGAACAAGGCCATGGAGCTGAAGACAATGGGTTTTGGAACCAGAGTCAAAGGTTTATATTCTGGATTCACTTCTTACTAAATATATAGCGTAGAGGAAGTTACTTAGTTTCCCTGTATCTCTGTTACCTCATCTGTAAAATGGAAGTAATACTACTAACTGCCTCATGGGTTATTTGGGGGTTAAATGAAATCTCACATATATCTTATTTCCTAGAACACACCTGACATCAAGAATATGGTACTGGCTTTGAACAGTTGGGAAAGTAGCAAGGATGATTGCTCCTTTGCTATTTCCTGATAGATCTTTTCCAGTTCTTTTGTCACCTACTAGCATCCTTTAAATATGTTAAATTCCTGTTGTGGGATATTTTAATCAAGGAATCATAAGAGATGTGTAAGAATCACACAGGTTTTCATTGGGAGTTGTTATCGATATTTATAGAAGACTAAAACTATGAGCAAGATCTTGGTTCCCTGCTCTTCCCACCTCGATTTGTGTAAGAAACAATTTGCACAGCAGTTCTGCCAGAAATAATTGCCCACAGGTACCAGTGACTCTAGACCGCCTGATTCTCTCTGGTCTCACGGTCCTGCAGGCTCTTCTTTGCATGCAAAACATCCTCATAATGGAGATTAAATAAAGTGCTCTCCAGATTTGTCACATCTTAATGAGAAAAATTGCTTTAAAATAAGTTTTAGTAAAGCATCTTAAGTAACATTTTAATCAGTTGAAGTTTACATCGTTTTTCTTAATAGCATTCATATGAAAAAGATCAATGATTATTTTATTCTGCTAAGCCTATAAAATTGGTAGCAGATGACATATAATATTATAGCACATAAAATGTATTGTTAAATGTAGGCAGTTGTTAACCTGTTTTTTAAAGCTACATTTAAAATGAGAAGTGATGTACTTTAAGGAATTATTTGATTAAGCTAGTCAGGAATATAGAGGGAGAAGCACATTTTACCACCACAATTAATTCTGTGGTTAAAAGAAACAGACATATAGATAATGAAAATGGAACAAAATCATTATTTTAGGAATTCAGCTGTGTTAATGGGTATTATATAATTAGCTGTGTTAACGGATGTTCTTCAGAATTGAAATCACTCTTGAAAAATAAGCAGGGGTTTGTTGTATCTGTGGTGGTAAGTAAATAGAAGAAAGGAGGGAAAGAGAGAAGAAAGGGAGAGAAAAAGGAAGAGAAAAAGAAAGGGAGGGGGGAAAAAAGGAAAGGAAGGATTGATTCATCCCTGTCATTTCAGGATACTCTGCCAAGGACTTATAGGCCTGGAAATGATTTACAGTAGGACAATAAGGAAACTCATATTGAAGTTTTGTGTTGTTTTTATTACATGTTATTTAGGCAATCCCTTTAAAAGATTAGTACTTAGAAAACAACTATAATTTCCTTAATGGCCATATCAGAATTTGGATAATAAGAATTATTCTGGACATTTGTATTGTCTGTAAATTCAATATTGAAAACCTTAGCTCTATACCTGTTGTTTTCTTTGAGTATTCTGTCTTGCTTAGAAATGAGAAACTACGTATGTCACTAAGAAGTTGATTGCTGATTAAAAATGTCACTGGTAGCATGGTATAAATGACATATTACAAAGTCACTTTGGGCTGGCTCTCCATTCTGTCTGGCCTTAATTTCAAGAAGCCATAGAATGGGGGCACCTGGGTGGCTCAGTGGGGCACCTGGATGGCTCAGTCATTAAGCATCTGCCTTCGGCTCAGGTCATGATCCCAGGGTCCTGGGATCGAGCCCCACATCGGGCTCCCTGCTCTGCAGGAAGCCTGCTTCTCCCTCTCCCACTCCCCCTGCTTGTGTTCCCTCTCTCACTTTCTCTCTCTGTCAAATAAATAAATAAAATCTTAAAAAAAAAAAAAAAGAAGCCATAGAATGAGACAAAGACAGGCTGGGCAGTCCTGCTATTATGGGTAACAGTACAGCACTTTCCACTGCTTTCTGTTTGTGACCCGACATTCTGAAGCTGCTGGCTCTGAGTGCTGGTTGAAGCCTTGCTGGATGATGTATGGAAAGAAAGTAAATAGGAAATGGGAAGAAAGGTTAGTTCCTTTCTCTGTAACCGCCTCTGAAGTGGGTAGAGCCGATAGCATTGTCAACACTATCCCATTTTCTCTAGGCTTGACACGTTTCCAAAATGCACCATTGGCCATTTTCCCATAACAGTGGTCAACACGCAGTAAATGCTCATTTAATATTGGCTGAATGAAAGTCCCAGTTCCCACTGAAAATAGTCTGTGGCTGATAAGTCCTCTTTCAAATCTATAGCTTAACTTTGAAGATAGAGATCTGGGTTCAAATCTAAGCATTGCCACTCAGCAAGTGTGGTTCTTGACCCATTTACTTCACCTTCCTGGGCAACTAATTCCTCATCTAGAAAATAAGGATAACAATGCGGAACACAGTAATAAGCAAAACCTCCAAGGTAAAAACTTTCTGCCATTAAGCACAGTTCTGGATAAGTAGGTGCTTAGTGAATGGTATTTTCCTTCCTTCCTCATTTTCCTGAACATAACCGCATCCATGGCCATGTTTACTTCCATGGCTTATCTCCACACCCCCAAATTCATCAAGTCTTAAAAAGAAAAACAACTTTTAAAACTTTTCTTGAATTTTTTCCTTCTTAAAAAATTATTTGGCCCTACTAGATCTTTTACATCTTTTCTCAGTCCCTGTAAACTGGGACTGCATTTTTCTCTGAGCTTTACAAGATGCTCATTTAAATGCAGTTCTTGGAGTTGACTACCCTAGAAGACAAATTTGTGACTCACCCATAAATTATAAACTAATCAAGTGCAAAAACTGAAACCCTGGCTAATGAAAGAGACATTTACTAAATTGTATTAACATATAGTTTTTGTGTGTGTGTACCTAATGCTGAACATGGACCTAGGAAAGCTAAATTTAAAACAAGACCCAGCCACTGTGGCTTAGTGGGATGAGGGAGAAAAAATGACTAGTTGGAATGAAGTCGCTTTATCTTTGTCCAGTTGCCCTTCTTTCTGACGTTCCTTCCTCCATGCAGAGACTGATGGTGTGAAACTTGGCTGACAGGGAGAGCTGGTGGCTGGCTGCCTTGGAAGTAGGTGGGGGCCGCAGGGAACTTCGGCTTTTCCAGAAGCTCTTAGGTCATACCCACTTCTGTAGAATTTGTACCAACTAACAGTTAATAGCTTTATTTTTCTCAAATCCCCCAATTTTGGCCTGCCAGTGGATTTAGAGGTTTTTATTTATTTCTAAGCCCTGCTCCCACCTTCAGAACAGAGGCTGCACATCAGGAGTATTACCCCTAAGTTTCATTGGTTCATTTATCCTGTCTTTCTTGGTCTATTTCAGCTGCAGTTAAGATCCCCTACTATTAGGAGGGTTAGAGACAATAGGGTTAGGAAGTGTGTTCTACCCAGATCTGAAACTGTGTAGGTCGTAAGGCTCTCAACTGGCCTCTACTTCCTGTCCCTTTTCATTCACACCCCAAGTCCCAGCTGCTAGTGCGATCTCACCAGCTTGCACCATGTCCCTCTCAACAACTGTTTATTTTATCAACGACTCTAGCAACTTTGGCTGCAATTTGATTTGGACAACTGTTGACTGATTAGTGTGAATTTGACGGCACAGCTGTTGCCAGTTCCCGTGCCGCCAGGGGTGCAAGAACCTGGTGTATTCTACAGTTTGGAATTTGCAAAACTTTCTCAGGGACCATTGCATCAAAGACATGCCAGATTTTCTGACTTAGAGGACTTCACGTTCTCTCGGCTCTTGTTGGCTGCTTATTCTCAATGACGGTTTTGTTGTTTTTAGATATGGAAGTTTTGCTTGTCAGATATATACTTTTATTTTGTGTGTCCATAACAAGATGTGTTTAGGGAGTAATCATCAGAAAAACTACCATTTCTGAGTGTCGTCTATAAACCAGCTGTATAAACTAGGCACTGTGTTGCACGTTTCATATAGGTGGTGATAAGAATACAATCTTATCTTAAAAAGGTGCTACAGTCACTTTCACACAACAGTGTAGCCTGTTTTATCTCATGAAAGCGTGATTTATGTGTGATATAGTACAAATTTTGATTCATAAGCCTATGTATGTAGGAAGCTTTACATTTTTTTAAAAAGCTGAACTTAGTGTCTATTTTGAGCTTCAATTCTGTGTGTGGTAGAAACACAATTTTAGTTAATCCAGAGTCTTTCTACTTTCCTGGATTATATTTATATTCTGGGTGCTTTAAAAATCTCAGGGGGCAGGAGACATCTGGTTCTTTGTGCTTCCTGTTCATGTTGGCAAGAGGTGGGAGGTACTCTGGTCTATTCATAGGATTCTTGGTGGTTCAGCCACATAGATCGCTTTTGTAGCCTTTTGTTCTAAACCAGTGTCATCCAGGCGAACTTTTTGAGATGTTGGAAATGTATTGTATCTGCTCTGTTTGGGTAGCCACTAGCCATGGGTGGCTATTGAGCACTTGAAATGTGGCTAATGCCACTGGGTACCCACGTATTTAATTATATTTAATTTCAATTTATTTATACTTGAAGAGTGATTCATGGCTTGTGGCTACTGCCTTGGACAGCACATCGGGTCTCTGCAGGTTACTTCACTTCTAGCCATTTCTACAAACTGTGAAGGATCTTGAAATAAATCCAGTCATTTCTGCATGCCACTCTAGATCCTTGGAAAGTTGAAGTGACTGTGTAAGGCCATAATAGCTTCAATGATACTGTGATGTGAATGAAAAGTCATTCTGTTGAACTTTGCGTCACTGGAACATTCTGTAATTCCATGATTTTGATTCATTCATTTGTTTAGATCCTTCTACTCACCCATGCAGACGTATGTTTTGCTCCTGAACTATGGTGGGCCCAAGCAAGCTCTGGGCTCTTGCTGTGTCACTGTCCTTTCTTGGTGTTGGTGATATAGGTCAGGGATGCAGCTGAAACTGTCGTCCTTTTCTCTACTTTCCCAACAAAGTACATGATGTCCCTGTCTTCCTGGTACTCAGCTTGACTCTTATTTACCAAATAACACTAAGTTTTTGTCTTCTCTGACTCTGTGTTGTCTTCCTCAGCCCAGATAATGCTATTATCCACTGACATGAGAAAAATGGCTCTTACATGAACCTGCATTTTTCTTAATCTGTCTTGTTATGGTGGGGACTTTATACACTGTGGCCTTGAGAACTTATACTCAAAAGCCCAACTCTTAGAATTCAAAAACATTGGCTTTTGAAAATCAAATGGATTGTCTCTGCTCTGTCTTTTTTTATTGTGCCAAAATATGCATAATTAAAATTTACCATTTTAGCCATTTCTAAGTGTATCGTTCAGTGGCATTAAGTATATTCACATTGTTGTGCAACCATCACCCCCATCCACCTCCAGAACTTTATCTTTGCAAATCTGAAACTCTGTACCCATTAAATAACAATTGGCCATTCCCCCAGCCCCTGGCAACCACCTTCCTATATTCAGTCCCTAAGGGTTTGAATACTCTGGCTACGGTGTTTATCCTTTTGTATCTGGTTTATTTCATTTAGGATGTCTTCAGTTGTAGCATGTGTCAGGATTCCCTTTCTTTTAAAGTTTGAATACTATTTCATTGTATGTGAAATACCACATTTTGTTTATCCATTCACCCATCGATGGATATTTGGGTGATTTCCACCATTTGGCTATTGTGAGTAATGCTGCTATTCATATAGGTGTACAAATATCTGTTCAAGTCTCTGCATTCAATTCTTTTTTTTTTTTTTTGAAGATTTTTATTTATTTATTTATTTATTGACAGCAAGA
Organism: Mirounga angustirostris; assembly: GCF_029215605.1. Lineage (NCBI taxonomy): Eukaryota > Metazoa > Chordata > Mammalia > Carnivora > Phocidae > Mirounga > Mirounga angustirostris. The sequence continues at coordinate 135,022,621 of NW_026991709.1, read as the reverse complement.
GAGACAGTGAGAGAGGGAACACAAGCAGGGGGAGCGGGAGAGGGAGAAGCAGGCTTCCCGCGGAGCAGGGAGCCCGATGCGGGGCTCGATCCCAGGACCCTGGGATCATGACATGAGCCAAAGGCAGACGCTTAATGATTGAACCACCCAGACAACCCTGCATTCAAATCTTTTAAGTATCTACCCAGAGGTCTCTTTTTTCTTAACTAGTGAGTCCTGCCGACTAAGTGAGGGTAGAATGAAAATGCCACAGAATGCATCTTGACTTGTAAGGAGTTTTTAAGAAGATTGCTTCAAAGAAGAGCTGATTTGTTCTACATAGTAAAGTGAGAAAATTTTTGTTTGGTTGGAGAAAGTGGAAGAGGTGTGGGAATAGAGAAAATAGAGAGATGTATTAATGGTTTAACAAGAAAGAGGAGTCTGAAGGACATGGCAGGAGGACTAGACCATAGAGGAATGTAACCCATGAAATTCCCAGTAATAGGAAATTATAATATGAATAATAATAATAATTTTCCATTTTTTTCTTTTCCTTCTCCTCCCCCCTGTTCTCTCTTCTCCCTCCACCTCCTCTCCCTCCTTCCTCTTTCTTCTCCTGTTCCTTCTCTTCCCCGTCCTCCTCCTCCTTCTAATCCAACTTCTCTGGTTCTATATGTCATTCCTCATGCTAAAATTTACTCTAGGTGCCCCTTAATTGTTTATGACACTCTAAAGAACACAATAGCTCTAGGATAATTGAAGATGAGGGATAATCTAGTGTGAACAAAAGTAGACCATGAGAAAGGTTGCTCATTGTAGAAGCTTGCAGGGAAGTAGTTATAGTGAGGGCACGTATAGGAAAACTCTAACTCTATTTACAGCTTTTGGAGATATTGCTGAGAATTTGGAGCATTCCACCACATTAAGATGGACATCAAGATACTTGCTTATGAATGAGTGGACTGAAAGATTGAATGACCTGGGGACACCTTGATTTGAACACATGCAGTTAGAATAATTTTGTTTAGTTTAATTATCCCCATTTTGGAAAAGGATATGAGACATAAAGGCAGAAATTAATTTACCTATGTTCATAAAGCTAAAAATTGATAGATGCATGTTTCAGGCCACATTTTTCTGACTGTACTGAAAAGGTACCTTTGGAGTAACTGAAGCAGAGACATCAAATACAGCATTTTAATCAAATCCACATGTGTATGTGTATTTATAGCAAAAATATTTAGAGGTCAATGTGTGGTTGTCTTTTTTGGGTGGACATACATGCCGATATCCTCCAGTACATTAAGATCTAGAATTCTATTAATGTTTTTATAGATGGTGAATTTAAAGGCCAGAGTAATTAGGTGATTTACTTGTGCTTAGTCGCCATGTCAGAATAGAAGCCAATACAAGTGACAGTCACCAGACTACAGCCTGTGGGCCAAATCCAGTGGATCACCTGTTTTTGTAAATAAAGTTTTATTGGAACACAGCCATGCTCATTAGTTTATGTATTGTTTATGGCTGCTTTCACGCTACAACAACACAGTTGAATAGTTGAGAAGACCCCATAGCCCTCAAAGCCTGAAATATTTACTCTCTGGCTCTTTATAGAAAATGTTGTCAACCCCTGGCCTAGACTGAGTCGTATTCCAGCTCTCTTTTATTATAATAGGACATATCAGGTATTGCTTCGCATGGTTCTCAGCTCTTCATACAGCCAGTCTACAGACCAATGAATTTATCTAGCACTGGCATGAAACACTTAAATTTAGTGTGTTGGAGTGACTTTGACCCTACGGTCAAGAAAACCGAAGGGACCAACCAATGATGGCCTTTGTCACAAAGAGGCTCTAACTTCCTGTAAGGGCTTATCTCAGATTGTAAGAAAGCAGTGAAATCTTTTAACTGTTAGAGTTATCACACCATCTCACGCTTTCTCTTCATTTCCTAGGAGGCCAACTGTATGTTCTCACTTGTGCCATGATACATACCAAAGAATACATTCACACAAAATTCTGGATCATTGTTACAGGCATATAGTTGGTAGCTCCCAATCATAAGAGGCACTTTCAATAGGTATTATACTATGCCTAGAAAAAATATAATAGGTTTGGAAAACAGGATCTGAATTTCAAGAGTGGTAAATCCGAGATGGTCTATTATTTGGAGATGGATATCAGGAACATGGCTTGTGTGCAGTGTCACAATCTTAGCCCCAAATCAGTACCATGGCTCAGTCAGAAAGTGGAAAAAAGTCAGAGAGACAAAACTATGGTGATAAATTACTGGGATAGTCTCAATAAATGCGTATGTGTGCGTGCACGCATGCGAGTGTGTGTGTGTGTGTGTGTGTCTATTTCAACTGGAAGACCCACTTTCCACCATTGTAATTCCAGCAAAATGTGTGAATCAGAAACATTTGGAGGACCATTGTAAGATGTGCAAAACTTTCACAGTACGGAGTGGATTTTAAGCTTCTTTCTTTCTCAAAGGTTTGCAAAAAGAAAATAAGTTAAAACTTTAAACAAGGGGAAAAAGAACTTCTAATTTTAAAATCCAAGATAATTTTGAGCGAACAATTTCAATGTTTAATTATTTAAAGTGTTGCAAAAGGGAAATAATACAGAGACATCATTTGAAAGACGTAAGTTTATTTGTCCTATTTATTATACAATAAAACGAAGTCTCTGAGATGTTTGGTCTCAATTTTCTTTTTTCTAAACTGTAATAGTGAAGTGAAGGATTTCCTCTTTGGGAGACTCATATGACAAATATTTTCAAATAAATCTATAATGGAAATAATTACACTTTATCCAAAATTTTTAAAGTAGGACAGATCTAAAGCACAATTGGTTTTCATCTAAAATTGTATATATAGGCATTCACCAAAATGAGAGTACATACTTAGCACTGAAATAGCCAAAGATGAGTATTCATGGAAATATAAGGAGGATCATTTATAATATCAAAACACTGGACAAAAGCCAAGTGTCTATGAATAAGGAAATATTTAAGTTATGGTAGATCAGTAAAATGGAATTTTATATAGTCATAAAAAATAATGGCTTGAAAGAATATTTAATGACAGAGGGAAAGGCTCATAATATTTTAATTTATAAAGCAGAATATAAAACTCTTTTCAGTAGTTTCCTAATTTTGTAAAAAAAAAAGGTCAATTAACATATCTATTTATTTAATGTATTAATTCATTCAATATTTATTGGGTACCTACTATGTATCATATTCTGTTATTGCTCTAGTGATCACACTGTTTGACTTTAGTGGAGAGAGGCAGGTAATAAAGAAATAAACAAGTGATAAAGGATGTTAGGCGATAGTAAGTACTCTGGAAAACAATAAAGTGGAGGAAAGATATAGATAATGTGTGGTGGTGGGTGTGTATTTCTCTGTTGTTGTAGGACTTAAGTTTATAAATATTGTAAAAAAAAATAAAAAAAAGAAATATTGTATATAACAATTATCTTAATTGTTCTTAAATAATTTGAAAAATTGTAGGTGGTTACTCTCCAACCAATTGAACTTCTGAAATTCTGTTAAGTCTCAGAGTGGCAGTTGGATTAGATGGGAATATGAGGTTAACTCTTTCTGAAGTTGGAATGTGTGTGCCTTTATCTTTACCTGGTGAATTTGAGAAACTGTCTTTTGTGGTGTCTTTGTGGTTTCATAGCAATGAATATGTATGTATGCTTCAGCTAGTGAGGAAATTTCTCTAGATAAAAATTCTGGATGATTGCCATTGGGTCATTTCTTGTCAAGCTCAAGTATAAGCTTATATTTCACTATGTGTTCTTCCAGAAATCTGAGGATTACAAGAGGTGGATAAAGATTTAAATGAAGGATAACTATAACAGCTTTCTATACACAAAACCAGTGTACCTCTTATTCAATTGGAATGTGTTAAGAACAGTACAGGATCTGAGATGTTACACTACTTACAAATTAAGTAAGTCTATCACAGATTTATAGGGATGTTGGCAAAAGACATGAGACTCGTGGGTCAGGGATAAATGACTTTATTGCTGGAACCACTGAGCTTCTCGTTCACGTTGGTTTGCTCTGTCTCCCAATCCACGGGGTGATGCTGGGCTGGGCGCCGATTGGTACTGCCCTGTAGTGGCTTTGCATCACAGCTGAGGAAGCTTGAGGTTGGCAAAGCCACAGTTTGTTTTTTTAAGATTGATTTTATTTATTTATTTATTTATTTATTTATTTATTTATTTATTTATTTATTTGAGAGAGAGAGAAAAGCATGAGAGGGAAGAGGGTCAGAGGGAGAAGCAGGCTCCCCGCTGAGCCAGGAGCCCAATGCGGGACTCGATCCCAGGATTCCGGGATCATGACCTGAGCTGAAGGCAGTCGCTTAACCAACTGAGCCACCCAGGTGCCCCAAAACCACAGTCTTTTAAAGGGGACTCCCAGCAAACTTGCACAACCTTAGCTCTGGAGGAAAGCATTGTCTTTACTCCACTGGTCAGGAAACAAATCTGTCCTCTGCCCAGGGGGAGACACTACCTAACTTACAAGGCTGTTTGCTAAACAAACATCCTGGAAAAGATAGTCCAGAACAAAGCCATGGAGTCCCTTTGCTCATAAGTGCAGAAACCTAAAACCCATGGAATTTTTCTTCCAATTTTATTTTGAATATTAAATTTCCTGGTGAGTTATTTGTAATTTCTTAAATTTTATCTGTTTGCTTGAGTTTGTTCATACTTATTAAGAGGCTTAGGAAAAGTACAGGCTGAAATTTTTCTGTTAATGTGTGCACAGTATAATGTAATGACCAGTATTATTTTATTTTTGCTGCTATATTTCTTTTAATTTTTTCCGGTTATTGTTTGGAATTTTTTGTGGATGATGTGTTCAGTAACAGAGAAGGATAGGAAAGTAGAGGGACATATAATTAGGACTTAATTTTCAGATTCAGCCTAGATCCAGAGTCAGTCATTGAGGTTTTGGAATTGTGGAGATAATCGGGGCTATCTTAAAATTCTGTTTTCTCCTTTTACAACAATAACAAAAAAAGCAGTTTCCCCTGAGTGAGCCATTAGAGTCATCTAAAATCTATAATCTAGATTTTTGGGAGAGAGAAGTTGGAGAGGGAAAGCAAGCAAATGGAAAGAGAGAATTGGACCACTTGGAGACAATACATTTTTTGAACTCTGCATTGAAAGTTACTTGATAAATGTGGATGGGTGGCACTGTGCTCACAGGGTCCATTACAAAGTTCATGCAGCATTTTTGAGCATGGGCCCTGGAACCAGGCTGCCTAAGGTAGATTCCCCTCCCAGCCACTCTAGTAGCTATGTAATTTAGGACAAGTCACATAAGTTCCATGTGCCTCAGTATCCTCCTCTACATACAGGAGATACTAATGAAACATAACTTGTAAGATTGCCGTGATGATTAAACCAGTTAATATACAGGCATGTGGTAGGCACTCGATACATTTTAGTTCTTTTAGATACCATCTAATGGTTTATGTTTCTTTTTTTTAACCTTAGGAAACAAAGACATTTTCTGAATCCATTTAATTCTGCAAGAATAGGAACCAAATCTAGCTTGCTCACCATTATATTTTTAGGCAACCACAATGCCCCATCTGTGCTTGATCAATATTAATTAAATAGGAGAATAAAATAAATATTTTTTATCAAAACCCTGAAACAGAATCTGCAGGGACATAAAGAATGTCTGTGATCTATTCTGCGTGCATGTGTGTGTGTCTGGGTTTCTATCGGCATAAAGTTCTGCATTGACTTTTAGGGAAGAGCCTCTTGAAAGCACGGTTAGACCTGGAGAACAAAACCATAGTTTGTTCCCATTGAAATTGTAAGCTAATGACACATTACCCTGATGTATGAATAGATTTATTTTCCTGACTCATATTTTAATTACATTTCTTCTAAGTGACAGTTTTCTTCTCTGTAAAATGAGATTTAAAAAAATTGCAATCCAAAATTTGTAAGCCTTAAATCCTAGGATGTACTGAAGGAAAATACCAGGTCTGAGAACATTGCTTTCTTTACAGGTAGTTTGGTTAGCTGGATGTTTGTGTACTTAAGAAGCCATCACAACAACATAACATACCTGCAGTTCACCTAAAATGTTATTATGTAGTTGGAAAAACTAGAAGGATGCTCCTTAGCCTTTATGTCCTTCTAAACTAAGTATATCATATATTCAGCTTTTTTATTGACTGGCAAATGAGAATTAAATTTTGTTAAGTACCTCTCAAATTTACTATTACAAATATATTAAATATTTAAAAATGACAGAGATGTGTAGAATACAATGCTGTTTAGAGCTAGAAGATCATGGATTTCCTTTATGGCTGATTTTATGGTTTATTATTTAAAAGAAAGCCATCTTTTCCTTTTATTTGCTTTGCATAGCCACCAATATCACTGGTTAGAACATTAAGTATGCAAGTATAAGATCATATATTCATTAGATTTATCCGTATGTTATGAATAATGCAATATATGCATTCATGAGAGGCTAGAGTTGGAAGAAATATGCAATTTTATAAAATGTTTATACTTGATTATAAATTTTCTGTTTACTGGAATCATTAAAAGAACACAGTGCTAAAATCTCCATCTCTTAGGATCTTAATGAATTTATTATCGAAATAACTTAAGATATGATTTGAAGTTTCCTCAGTGAGGTCAGGACATCCAGACTAATATTTAGAACAGTCTGAAAATGGTAATTCAGCACAATAGCTGCATACAGGTAAATATATTAAAGTTGTTGTGTTTTTTTTTTTTTCCTGTCCCACCACACACCCTTACCTTTCGTTTCTTGTTTTATTGCTAGTTTGTTTCATTTTCCTGCATTTGCCTGTGTACTCCAATTTAAAGATCTGTCATTTTGACACACACTTTGTATAATTCAAGTGCTACAGCAAGCTCTTATTCAAGGTAATTGAATAATCATGAATAGTAGAGTAAAATAAAGATAAAATCATACAGTAAAACAAAAACTGCTGCACCTCTAATGATTTCATTTTAATTTCACTCTCATATGATAAGGAATCAAAATGAGTCATTTTATATTCCTTTTCTTTCTCTGCCTTTAAGTACTAGCTTAAGACAGCTAGAAAATTGATAATTTTCTGTTAAATCTCAGGAATATACTGAATTTTAGGGTTTTTTCAGTGTATTTCAATTTCAACTAAGTCAAAAAAATTTCATTCTAATAGCATTATAGGTTTCTTCAAAATAAATGTAATAAAGTAAGCATATAAGAATAACTTTCCTATAAATTAATTCATCAAATAAAGAAATAAAATAGATATAATGCAAATGTCTCAGTTATTCACATTATGATATTTGACTAAGATACATGAAAAATAATTTCTTAGGACTTCAAATTGCTTGATGACAATGTAACTTGATTCCAATTTTCACACAAAACGACGACTTCTATTTTGTTTCTCCAAATTTTGTCACATCCAATCCAACAGAGATGATGTGTGTTCTACTGCAAATTAGGAAGAAGCAATAGTCCGTGTCAACCGAATCTGAAAATAGATTTGTTATGTCTCCTTTCTCTGGTATCTTTGATTAAAGAATACACTCCGTGGTCCAATTCATATCGCGCATTATTGTTCAATCTCCCAGAGCAAAATGCTATTATATTGCCTTTTTTCCCCCTCAACTACATTCTTTTGGAAATTAACTTAATGCATTTCATGCAGAATTGTTTTGAATTGACAAAAATCAGCATGAGAAGTGAGTAAAATTTAATATATTTCCCAAGGGTTTAAACTAATGTTGTAAACTCAGTAAATGAACAAATTAAGAAAGCCAGTCTCAAATTGATCACTTTTAATTAAAATTTATCAGCTACCATAACCTCACCAGTATTATGCTCTGCCTCCCTTCCAGTATTGGTTTTCTACATAATACTTACCAAAATCTGACATTATTTTATATATTGGTTTGTTTAGTATCTCTCTCTTCACCATTAGATATAAGTTCTCTGAGGGTAGGAATATTATAATTTCTCCCCATTTTTGATTGACTGTCTCTTCTACCACTAGATTGTAATCTCTGTGACAATGGAGATTTTTATTTTTTGTTTATCATTTGTCACCGATACCTAGAATAGTGCCTGGCATATATTAGGAATTCAATAGGCCTGGGGGAAAGATGGTGGAGGAGTAGGGGACCCTATTTCAACTGGTCCCCAGAATTGGGCTGGATATCTACCAGACCACTCTGAGCACCCACCAAACCAGCCTGAGATGTAAGAAGATCTGGATCTCTAAAAACAGAATATCACAGGCGGTTGGTTTTGAGGTATGAAGCGGAGAGCCATGATTCTGCGGGCAGATATCGGAGGATAAACGGCAGCAGGAAGGTGCCTGGCCATGGGGATCCTACACCGCAGGTGAGTGACAGCCCCCCGCACTGCAGACTCGCAGACCGGTAGCATCGGGAAAGGACTTTAGGGCAGCCCCTGGGGTGGAAAACCAGACCGGCAGGGTTGCGCACGCGAACCGCAGCCCCCCGGATAGAAACCCAGAGCGACGGTTGCGCGCACATGAACTGCAGCCTCCGAGTCCGAAACCCGGTGCACCGGGGTCCCACCAGTGAACTGCAACCCCCGGGGTGGAAACCCCGAGTGGCGGAGTCCCGCGCACGCAAACTGCAGTCCCCGGGACAGAACCCCAAGTGGCAGAGTCGCACGCACGCGCGAACTGGGAGCAGCTGGCGGTTTTAGAAGCACAAAGGGCAGAGATGTGCCCTGACCTGGAGGCAGGACTGGGAGCGCTGCAGAGGGGCGCACAACCAAGGATGCTGCAGTTTACAGCAGCATGGACAGAAACGGAGACAGTGTGGCCTGGAGAGCTCACTGAAGAACAGACTGAGGTCTCTCTGCTCTGAGGCAGAGGGTTGGAAACGGTCTCTCCTTTTTTTTTTTTTTTTTTAAGATTTTATTTATTTATTTAATTGACGGGGAGAGAGAGAGAGAGAGTGTGAGGGGGAACACAAGTAGGGGGAGTGGGAGAGGGAGAATCAGGCTTCCAGCTGAGCAGGGAGCCCGATGCGGGGCTCGATCCCAGGACCCTGGGATCATGACCTGAGCCGAAGGCAGTTGCTTAACCAACTGAGCCACCCAGGCACCCCGGAAATGGTCTCTTCTGCTCTGACTCACGGAAGAGATGAGGAAAGCTGCCAGGGAAAGGCGCCAGAGAACAAAAGCCCCAAAGACTGATTCCCGCTGAGCCCATCCCCCACCACAGGGGCGCAGGGCAACTCCGCCCAAACAGGGTTGCCTGAGTAACAGCGCAGCAGGCCCCTCCCGCAGAAGACAGGCTGGGAAAACAAGAGGCCAGCAACCCTAAGGTCCCAAGAAAACAGGTGCATCTTGCTTGGGTTCTGGTCAATAATTTGGACTGCATACATTCCCATAAACACCCTTCAACAGAATGACTAGGAGGAGGAACCCCCAAAATAGAAAAGACTCAGAGATTCTGACTTATGCTGCAGATTTACAAATGGATGCAGATATAACCAAGATGTCGGAGATGGAATTTATGCTAGCAATTGTGAAGACAATGGCTAGAATGGAGAAATCAATTAATGGCAACATAGAGTCTCTAAGGGCAGAAATAAAAGGTGAATTGGCAGAACTTAAAAATGCTATCAATGAGATCCAATCCAATCTAGATAATCTAACAGCTAGGGTAACTGAGACAGAAGAGAGAATAAGCAATCTGGAAGACAGTATAATAGATAAAAAGGGAAAAGAGGAGGCCAGGGAAAAACAACTCAGAATCCATGAAAATAGAATCAGAGAAATAAGTGACACCATGAGGCGTTCCAATGTCAGAATAATTGGAATTCTGGAGGGAGTGGAGAGAGAGAGAGAGAGGGCTAGAAGATGTATTTGGGCAAATCGTAGCTGAGAACTTCCCTAATCTGGGGAATGAAATGAACATTTGCGTCCTAGAGGCAGAGAGGACCCCTCCTAAGATCAAGGAAAACAGGCCAACACCCCGGCATGTAATAGGAAAACTTGCAAATCTTAGAACCAAGGAAACCATCTTAAGGGCAGTTAGGGGGAAGAGATTCCTTACGTACAGAGGGAGGAACATCAGAATAACGTCAGACCTATCCACAGAGACCTGGCAAGCCAGAAAGGCCTGGCAAGACATATTCAGGGTACTAAATGAGAAGAACATGCAGCCAAGAATACTTTATCTGGCAAGGCTTTCATTTAGAATGGATGGAGAGATGCAGAGCTTCCACGACCGGCAGAAGTCAAAAGAATATGTGACCACTAAGCCGGCCCTGCAAGAAATTTAAGGGAGTTTCTATAAAAGGAGAAAGACCCCAAGAGTGATCTACAACAGAAATTTACAGGGACAATCTATAAAAACAACGTCTTCACAGGCAACATGATGACAATTAATTCATATCTTTTAATAATCACTCTCAATGTGAATGGCCTAAACACTCCCATAAAATGGCACAGGGTTGCAGATTGGATAAAAAGACAGGACCCATCCATATGCTGTCTACAAGAGGCTCATTTTGAACCTAAAGATATATCCAGACTGAAAGTGAAGGGATGGAGATCCATCTTCCATGCCAGCGGACCTCAAAAGAAAGCTGGGGTAGCAATTCTTTTTTTTTTTTTTGAAAGATTTTATTTATTTGACAGAGAGAGACACAGCGAGAGAGGGAACACAAGAGGGGGGAGTGGGAGAGGGAGAAGCAGGCCTCCCGCGGAGCAGGGAGCCCGATGCGGGGCTCGATCCCAGGACCCCGGGATCATGACCTGGGCCGAAGGCAGACGCTTAACGACTGAGCCACCCAGGCGCCCCTGGGGTAGCAATTCTTATATCAGACAAATTAGATTTTAAACTACAGTCTGTAATAAGAGACACAGAAGGACACTATATCATTCTTAAAGGGTCTATCCAACAAGAAGATCTAACAACCAAATATCTATGCCCCCCAACATGGGCGCAGCCATATACATAAGCCAACTGTTAACCAAAATAAAGAGTCATATTGATAACAATATGTTAATTTAGGAGACCTCAATACTCCACTCTAGGCAATGGACAGATCGTCTAAGCAGAAAATCAACAAGGAAACAAGAGCTTTGAATGATACATTGGACCAGATGGACCTCATAGATATTTACAGAACATTCCACCCTAAAACAACAGAATACTCATTCTTCTCGAGCACACATGGAACTTTCTCCAGAATAGACCACATACTGGGTCACAAATCAGGTCTCAACTGATACCAAAAGACAGATTATTCCTTGCATATTCTCAGACCACAATGCTCTAAAACTGGAATTCAATCACAAGAAAAAATTTGGCAGAAATTCAAACACTTGGAAGCTAAAGACCGCTCTGCTCAAGAATGTTTGGGTCAACCAGGAAATCAAAGAAGAACTTAAACAATTCATGGAAATCAATGAGAACGACAACACATCGGTCCAAAACCTGTGGGATACTGCAAAGGTGGTCCTAAGGGGGAAATACATAGCCATCCAAGCCTCACTCAAAAAAATAGAAAAATTCCAAATTCACCAACTAACTCTACATCTTAAAGAACTAGAGAAAAAGCAACAAACGACGCCTAAGCCACGCATTAGAAGAGAAATAATTAAAATTAGAGCAGAAATCAGTGAATTAGAAACCAGAAACACGGTAGATCAGATCAATGAAACTAGAAGTTGGTTCTTTGAAAGAATTAATAAGATTGATAAACCACTGGCCAGACTTATCCAAAAGAAGAGAGAAAGGACCCAAATTAATAAAATTATGAATGAAAGGGGAGAGATCACCACTAACACCAAGGAAATAGAAGCAATTATTAGAAATTATTATCAACAACTATATGCCAATAAACTGAGCAATCTGGATGAAATGGAGGCCTTCCTGGAAACCTATAAGCTGCCAAGACTGAAACAGGAAGAAATTGACAACCTGAATAGGCCAAAAACCAGTAACGAGATTGAAGCAGTGATCAAAAACCTCCCAAAAAACAAGAGTCCAGGGCCTGATGGATTCCCTGGGGAATTCTACCAAACATTCAAAGAAGAAACAATACCTATTCTACTGAAGCTGTTTCAAAAAATAGAAACAGAAGGAAAACTTCCAAACTCATTCTCTGAGGCCAGCATTACCTTAATCCCCAAACCAGGCAAAGATCCTATCAAAAAGGAGAATTTCAGACCAGTATCCCTGATGAATATGGATTCCAAAATCCTCAACAAAATACTAGCTAATAGGATCCAACAATACATTAAAAGGATCATCCACCACGACCAAGTGGGATTTATCCCCGGCATGCAAGGGTGGTTCAACATTCATAAATCAATCAGTGTGATAGAACACATTAATAAGAGGAGGGAGAAGAACCATATGGTCCTCTCAATTGATGCAGAAAAAGCATTTGACAAAATGCAACATCCTTTCCTGATTAAAACTCTCCAGAGTATAGGGATAGAGAGAACATTCCTCAAGTTCATAAAATCCATCTATGAAAAACCCACAGCGAATATCATCCTCAATGGGGAAAAGCTGAGAGCCTTTCCCTTAAGATCAGGAACACGTCGAGTGTGCCCACTCTCACCACTGTTGTTCAACATAGTACTAGAAGTCCTAGCAGCAGCAATTAGACAACAAAAAGAAAGAAAAGTATTCAAATTGGCAAAGAAGAAGTCAAACTCTCTCTTTTCACAGATGACATGATACTTTATGTGGAAAACCCAAAAGACTCCAACCCCAAATTACTAGAACTCATCCAGCAATTCAGTAATGTGGCAGGATACAAAATCAATGCACAGAAATCAGTTGCTTTCTTATACACTAACAATGCAACTGTTGAAAGAGAAATTAAAGAAACGATTCCATTTACAATAGCACCAAAAACCATAAGCTACCTCAGAATAAACCTAACCAAAGAGGTAAAGGATCTATACTCTAGGAACTACAAAATACTCATGAAAGAAATTGAAGAAGACACAAAAAGATGGAAAAACATTCCATGCTCATGGATCGGAAGACTAAACATTGTTAAAATGTCTATGCTACCCAGAGCAATCTGTACCTTCAATGCCATTCCGATCAAAATTCCAATGACATTTTTCAAAGTGCTGGAACAATCCTAAAATTTGTATGGAATCAGAAAAGACCCCGAATCGCCAAGGAGATGTTGAAAAAGAAAAACAAAGCTGGGGCATCATGTTGCCCAATTTCAAGCTATATTACAAAGCAGTGATCACCAAGACAGCATGGTACTGGCACAAAAACAGACATATAGACCAATGGAACAGAATAGAGAGCCCAGATATGGACCCTCAACTCTATGGTCAAATAATCTTTGACAAAGCAGGAAAAAACATGCAATGGAAAAAAGACAGTCTCTTCAATAAATGGTGCCGGGAAAATTGGACAGCCACATGCAGAAGAATGAAACTCAACCATTCTCTAACACCATTCACAAAGATAAACTCAAAGTGGATGAAAGACCTCAGTGTGAGACAGGAATCCATCAAAATCCTAGAGGAGAACATAGGCAGTAACCTCTTTGACATCGGCCACAGCAACTTCTTTCAAGATACATCTCCAAAAGCTAGTGAAACAAAAGCAGAAATGAACTTTTGGGACTTCATCAAGATAAAAAGCTTCTGCACAGCAAAGGAAACAGTCAACAAAACAAAAAGGCAACCCACAGAATGGGAGAAGAATTTGCAAATGACACTACCGATAAAGGGCTGGTATCCAAAATCTATAAAGAACTTCTCAAACTCAACACCCAAAAAACAAAACATCAAGTCAAAAAGTGGGCAGAAGAGATTAACAGACACTTATCTGGAGAAGACATACAAATAGCTAACAGACACATGAAAAAATGTTCATCATCATTAGCCATCAGGGAAATCCAAATCAAAACCACACTGAGGGCGCCTGGGTGGCTCAGTTGGTTAAGCGACTGCCTTCGGCTCAGGTCATGATCCTGGAGTTCTGGGATCGAGTCCCGCATCGGGCTCTCTGCTCGGCAGGGAGTCTGCTTCTCCCTCTGACCCTCCCCCTCTCATGCTCTCTCTCTCTCTCTCATTCTCTCTCTCAAATAAATAAATAAAATCTTAAAAAAAAAAAAAAAAAACACACTGAGATACCCCTTACACCCCTTAGAATGGCAAAAATTGACAGGGAAAGAAACAACAAATGTTGGAGAGGTTGTGGAGAAAGGGGAACCCTCTTACACTGTTGGTGGGAGTGCAAGTTGGTACAGCCACTTTGGAAAACAGTGTGGAGGTTCCTAAAAAATTTAAAAATAGAGCTACCCTATGACCCAGCAATTGCAGTACTGGGTATTTACCCCAAAGACACAGATGTAGTGAAAAGAAGGGCTATATGCACCCCAATGTTCATAGCGGCAATGTCCGCAATAGCCAAACTGTGGAAAGAGCCGAGATGCCCTTCAACAGATGAATGGATAAAGAAGATGTGGTCCATATATACAATGGAATATTACCCAGCCATCAGAAAAGATGAATACCCAACTTTTACATCAACATGGATGGGACTGGAGGAGATTATGCTAAGTGAAATAAGTCAAGCAGAGAAAGTCAATTATCATATGGTTTCACTTATTTGTGGAACATAAGGAATAACATGGAGGACATTAGGAGAAGGAAGGGAAAAATGAGGGGTGGGAATTGGAGGGAGAGATGAACCATGAGAGACTATGGACCTGAGAAACAAACAGGGTTTTAGAGGGGAGGGGGGAGGGGGGATTGGTTAGCCCGGTGATGGGTATTAAGGAGGGCACGTACTGCATGGAGCACTGGGTGTTATACGAAAACAATGGATCGTGGATCACTACATCAAAAACTAATGATGTATTGTATGGTGACTAACATAACATAATAAAATTAAAAAAATTAAAAAATAAAAAGCAAAAAAAAGAGGAATTCAGTAAATATTGGTTAAATGAGAGAAATCTCTATTGGACATCCATAGACATATACATACCAATACATATCAATAAGACTTCTATAAATTTGCATTTTATATATGTTCCAAATTAATAAGGGTCCACCTCTGAAGCCTTAAAGGAAGTGCTTTAATTTCCAGTAACATTGTGAGAATATACCCTTTAGAACTTAATCTGGTTGTTCACGAGAACATTTGCTTATTTGATACCCAGGTTCTGGCATTAGGAAACCTCCCTTCCCTATCTCAAATACCTGGAGATATTCATTTATGTAAGTCTCAGGATTTCCCTGGTATCTAGTTACGAAACTCAATAGAACTATTTGGAGTTTTACATTATCTTCATCACTTACTAGTATGCGGACTGGGTTAATTGTTTCACGTCTTTAATCTCTTACCTCATCTTTACAGTGGAGAAATCAGTAGTCCTTAGTTTACAAGGTATATGAGAGAAGTAAAACTCCACACAGTGATGAACACATAATATGTGCTCAGTAAGTAATGATGATGGAGGTTTGTGAGGAAGGTGTTGATGATGATGCAGAGGAACTTAAAGTCCACATTCCTGATGAGAACAGTGATTAAAAAGTTATCATAATATCCAAACGCAAATGTTCTTTGGAGCTTGTTTAGTCACGTCTCCCTATTTTATAGATGAGCAAATTGAGGTTTACAAAGATGAAGTGTTGCTGATACTGAGATATGGGTGGTATTTCAAAAGTGCAGTTAAACTTTTGAAAATAAAGGTTGTGAATTTGGAAAATGATGACTTCGAATGCTGCTTCCTCTATCTACCTATCTATCTATCTATCTATCTATCTATCTATCTATCTATCTATCATCTATCTATAAGATTTATTTATTTGAGAGACAGTGCACATGCTTGCATGGGTGTGTGCGAGTGGGAAGAGGGGCAGAGGGAGAGGGTCTTGAAGCAGACTCCCCACTGAGC
The DNA here is from genome assembly GCF_029215605.1 of Mirounga angustirostris. Classification (NCBI taxonomy): domain Eukaryota; kingdom Metazoa; phylum Chordata; class Mammalia; order Carnivora; family Phocidae; genus Mirounga; species Mirounga angustirostris. Next base: position 135,006,683 of record NW_026991709.1, on the reverse strand, counting down.
GTAGAGCTGGTGGGGGGCTCGATCTCACTACCCATGAGATCACGACCTGAGTGGAAACCAAGAGTCAGACACTTAACCGACTGAGGCCCCCAGGGGTCCCTGGTTCCACTATTTACTAGCCAAATAATTATGAGGAAATTTCTTAAATTTTATAATCTTCACTTTCCTCATCTGGTAATGATGACAATAAAACCTCCTTCACAGAATGATTTTTTTGTTCATGAAGAGAATATTCTGCATTATTAGGAAGACCTCGACTGCCTATCAGCTCATAAACAACAGCATTGAGGAAAAATACACAGAAGGACACTTTCTCTAAGAATCCTCCCTGAGAAAACACCGTCAGTGTGATGAATATTTAATCACATCCTTGCAGCAAATATTGTGATGGGTTTCCTCAACCTTATTTGGCAGAGACCAGTGAAATGATGTCAGAATGCATTCCATCAAAGCAATTCTAGGGTACAATGTGTTCCAGTTTTACATCTTTCTGTTTAATCCGTGACTAGACTTTCAAAAGCTTATATAATACATTGCATCTTAGATTCTCCTTGCTGATAAATAACTGGAAACCAACTGCTTATAAAGCTTAAAATAGTAGCCCATGTGGGAGGAGGCCACGTTTCCCTTGAGAAAATGCTGGTGGTGGGGAAAAGAAAAAGAAGGGAAGGAGGAAGAAGAAGAAGAAGAGGAAGAGGAAGGAGAAGAAGAAGAAGGGGAAGAAGGGGAAGAAGGGAAGAGAAAAAGAAAGAAACAACTCCAAGTGCTTAATTAAGTAGCCATCGGCAGCAGTTCCCACTACCTGGGCAAGTGGTCATTTTTCTTGTATTTAATCCTTTTATTTTCAAGGTGAACAGTAGAACCTGGAATGTATGTATTGTTCTGAGTTGTTATTCTCTTTTAAGAATGAGCCTTCTTACCTGGTAGGAGAGGAATAGCCCTGGAGAAAAATAGATGGAAATCAGTAGATTTTCCTAGGGTGTTGTGTGGGGAGGAGCTACAGCTGGATGCACTTCTGTGGGGCCTCCAACCTCCACCCCTAGCTTAAGACAGTCCTGACCAGAGAGGCCTGATGAAGAGCTGAAGAACAGCTTTTTTGGTGCTCCTTCCCATAACAAATAGCTTTGACAGACCACAACTTTTAGCAAGTCTACAGGAAAAGAGAAAGTGCAGATTCCCAGTATAACAGACTGGGTCTCTGGCACAGAAGGTTAACTGTTGTTATTATTATTATGACTACAACTACTCCCACTTTTGGTTAGGTGTCCGAATCATCTGGGGTGCTTATAACAATTCAGGTTCCACAGCTCCTCCTTAGACTCACTAAGTCAGAATTTCAGAAGTGGGTCCCAAGAATCTGTATAACAAAGAAGGTCCCAGGTTATTCTGATGCTGCATCCAGCCACTAAACCAAGGAATGGAATTCCACCACCACTGGTAAACTCCTCTGCCTTTTTAAGAAGACAGTAAATGGAGGCTTGGAGAAGTTAAGCAGTGCTCCTGTTTCTTCTTACTTAATTGACCTTTTTTTTTTATCTAGGTTGTCCACATAAGTGACCTCAGATCCTTTCTCTCCAAGAGTACTCTTTAAGAAATGCATACAAATGACTTGCCTAAGGTGATGTTAGCCAGTTGATGGCAGATTTGGGAATAAATCCTCCTTTTTCTCCACTGCCAGTTAATGTTTCCTCTGTTGAACCCACAGCTTTCCTCAGTTAGATCCTATCTGACAATGGCATGTCTCTTAAAGCCCAGGGTGTCAGAATGAAGACTTTTTGCCACAGCCTTTACTCAACACCAGCCTCAGTTTTTCTAAACGCATTGCCACCTTACATGCTTTTCAGACTTCTGGAAAGTAGCAAGGATCTATGCAGCAAGGCTTTGTCCACAGTGTCAGGGGTGAGTGGGGAACAAAGGAGTTGGTGGGAAGAGTAAAGTCTTTCAGACCATTGCTCGATTTTGTTGTGCAAATTGCAATCTGTCATGCAAATTGTCATGCAAATTGCAAGCAAATTATGAATATACCCCTTCCTTGTTTTAGAATATATTTGCAAAGGAAACACTTGACATGTTGGTTTGCTCTGCTTGTTGTCTGCCCAACAAAATTTAAAATAAGCTCTTTGGATCAGATTATATTTGTGGTATAAATCAAAATCTCCCAATATTGTTGCATGATTCAAAAGCAGTTAAATGACCAGCAGACCTCTTTCCACATAATGATACTTTAATAGAAAAGTTCCTTCTGCTCCAGAACAGTAAATCCTTCATGGCTGATGCTTGCCCTAGCCGCACACATTTTGATGCATTGTTTCATGGGAAAACTGAGTCTGCCCCTTAGTACTGTGTATCGCCTAAGGCAGTTGCTTTTAACTTTTTTTGTATGTGTATTTTCTTCTATATCTATTCTGTTGTTTGTGATGTGCACAGCTTAGAAGCACCCCCGCCAGTAAACAAAGGGGGTGGGTATAATTTCAATAATTGGAATTAAGTTGGATGGTGAGAAAAAGACACTTGATCTATCACCTGATTCTCACAGCATCTTTTGTCTTGCAAACTTTCAGCTTCACTCATGAAATATGACACACTGATTAAAGGGTAATTCTTTAAAAGGTTTAGGACCCAGTATAAACCTCAACATGTGGAGGACCTAAGCATATGGAGTCTTGGCTTAGCTTTCTCACTAATTGTCCCGTAGCAGAGTGGTTGCTAGACTTGACCTTCACAAACCAGGAATAATTGTCTCTCTCTCTCTCACACACACACGCGCACACACACACACATCTTTTTTAGCTAATATAAGGTCGCCAGTATTTAATTTTGACAAGTAAGGAAGGGCAATAAGATGAACAGCCTAGCATATACTGTGGATGGCATTTCATTTAAAATAGATATTTTAAAACCAAAAGACATAACCTCAGGGGGGGAAGAAAAATAATTCTGCAATTGTGGTCATTTAGTTTTATGAAAAAAAGTAAAGAAAAGAAAACTTCTCTAAACTGTTCTAATTTTTTTTATCTTATTACACAACACAGAAAAACCATCATTGATAGGCACCAAATCCCTAATCGACATGTGCTTTTTCTTCCTAAGCCCCTCAACACCAGGCCTTTTAAACAGGCCAGTCAGGGCCACATCTATGTGCATTGAAGCATATAAAGAGCCCTCCAGCCTTGACCACATTTGGATCACTGCTCAGTTACAAATTCTAATGTACTTATTTCCCTCTCTTTCTTCCCGGTTTTGTCTCCGCATTCTGCCTCCAAATACTATTTGCCTCCGGTTTTCTTAGATTGGTACCCAACTGGACTCACTGTTGAGGTTCCATCTTGACACTTCCCATCACTTTCAGGCACCTCAACCAAAGGTGAGAAGTATTTTCATTACCTACCTAGGCTTCTTTTCAGGGGAGGGAGTATATGCAGTGGCCAATGTTGCCACAAGGTGGTGATAGCCATAAACTTCTCGGTGCTTTTTCCTGCCATAGCCACTGGGGATCTCTACCTCAAATCACAGGAATGTCCCACAGGAAAGAAAGGGAATGCCACAGATCAGAAGCAGATCTGACCTCAAGAGATGACATTTCATCCACTCTAATAAATAAGCCAATTTATTACTTTAGTTCAATGACCATCACTTTCCCTGTCTGTGTTATTTGTATACATTGTACTGGGCTTTTTATGAAGATCGAGACAATGTAACTGGCATAGTTCCTGGCACAGAGGTGACTCTTAGACCATGTTAATTTCTTTTCTACTTTCTCACCCTGTGACACTTTCACCCAAAGGACACATATGAAGGGCATTTGGGTGGGTTTGCCTCCTTAATCTGTGTCTCTGAAATATCTTGGACCAATGAATTCAAACTCCAGAAGCCACAAAGCTTCTATGCACAAGGTGTACAGAGCAGGAGCTCTGGGCTAGGCAGACCTGGGTTGAGGGCTAGGTATGTGACCTTGGGCAATGTGTTTAACTTCCCTCAACTCCAGTTTTCTCATCTATAAAATGAAAATTGTATCATCTGTCTCATAGGGTAGCCCTGAAAATTCAATGGGGATGAAATGTGGAAAGTACCTGATCAATAGTATGAGTTAAGTAAAATGGTAACTTTAAGAAATCTGAAAGGAGAGAGGGCTTGAATGACAACCTTGACTACCATGGAAGTGCTTGCTGTCCATTAGAACTTTCTGTGATGATGAACGTGGTCTGTTTCCATCCATTGTGGTAGCCACTCAACACGTGTGACTGTTGAACACAGGAAATGTGACCAGTGAGATCAAGGAACTGAATTATTAGTTTTAATTAATTTAAGTTTAAATAGTCACATTTAACCACTGTCCATAGTATTGGTGGCACAGGAGGTGAAACCTTAGGACTTTTTTGGGTCTCAATCACTCAACCTTAAAAATTGACAAGACTGGGATGCCTGGGTGGCTCAGTCGGTTAAGCGTCTGCCTTCGGCTCAGGCCATGATCCCAGGGTCCTGGGATTGAGTCCCGCATCGGGCTCCCTGCTCCGCGGGGAGCCTGCTTCTCCCTCTGCCTCTGTCTCTCTCTCTCTCTCTGTCTCTCATGAATAAATAAATAAAATCTTAAAAAAAAAAATTGACAAGACTGAGTTCTTAACACATTGCTGTTTTCCAAGAGCTAAACTTGAGGCTGAAGCTAAGACTCTTTCTCCTTATGTCGTCAAGTAACATTGTTCTCTTGATTTGTTCAAAATTAATGGGTATGTGTGTATGTATCTAGAGCTATCGGTGAAGGTAAGAGAAAAATATTACTAAGTATTATTGTTTAAGAGGACTAGATTCAGAAAAAGATTCAGGGGACAATTTTGTCCCCAGAGTCCCGAAGGCTTCACCATGGCTTAGAAACTTCTCATTTGAGTGCATCCTAAAGAATTCTCAGGTAGGCAGTCCTTTCTGGTTGTTTCCTATTTGGATCATTTCATATTCTGACTGTCAACAGAAAGGGCAAAAACATGTAAAATGCCTGCATCCACAAGAATATGAACCTTAGGAAGACTTAGAAAGTCCTTTGCCCTGAATTGGGAATCATTAAGAAATGTTTTCTTTGCTTCTTATTTATAAAGCTAATTAGATTTTACCTTTACTATTTCATTTGACTAGTGAAGTCCAGCATCAAAATATTTTAAGTATGTTCTAAAAATCAATTCTGTTCTGTCTTGTTACATTACAGTTTTAACTCATTTATCCTTAAAACTGGTTCAAAGAGAAAACTGGGTGGCTCAGTCAGTTAAGCGTCTGCCTTTCAGCTCAGGTCATGATCCCAGAGTCCTGGGATCGAGTCCTGTGTCAGGCTCCCTGCTCCGCGGGAAGCCTGCTTCTCCCTCTCCCACTCCCCCTGCTTGTGTTCCCTCTCCCGCTGTGTCTCTCTCTGTCAAATAAATAAATCTTAAAAAAATAAAACAAACAAACAAACAAAAAAAACTGGTTCAAAGAGAGGACTTAACAGGCCAGAAGGAAATTAATTAAGAATTGTTATTAATTCTTAATTAAGAATAGATTAAGAAAATATTCATGAGTGAACAGATGCTTACAAAGTCTAATTTTTATGGAATTGTAATCTTTCTTTCAAAGCCTGTTTGAGGGTGTAGATTGGGTAGGTTTGGCAGGTCACTCTAAGGAGAAGGAAATTTTTACCTCTACTCTTCAAAAAATTCAAACTTGGCTTCCACTAGGAAATAGGAAAACAGTCTGGACATTACAGTGTGACTTGAGTTGAAATAAAATGTTCTTCCCCACTTACAGGATTCAAATTGCAGTTGGCCCAAGGTTTTCCTGGAATACTCAGCACTAAACCTGCATGATGCCTGAGTTGGGTCTTCTGAGGCTGGGGAGTGACGGTTTCCTTCCTGAGTTCTGGGTGGGGACTCAAGGTTTCTCTGTGCATTTGTTGAGCCAGCATTTTCCCAACTGCCTGGATTTCCACCAATCTAATTCTTGCCAGTAGTCATTATAAGGTCGCAAAGTATGATTATTTCCCAGATTTCTGTTATTTTAAAATAAGTCCTTTCCAATTCAGGTAATGTATCTTTTTTCATCTTTTATGTGTATCTGTCTAACTGGAAATAGGATTGTTATTTTTATTGCAGCACTTTTTGAAAAGAAAAAAAAAGAATTACTTCCGTTAATGCCGGTTTTTAACATCAGGCTAATTTTGTAGGTCATGCAGGAAAGCTGATATATGACAGGGTAATCCTCTGTGCAGGGGAAAGCTGGGCTCCATTCTAAGGTTTGTGGCCAACCTAGGGAGCTCCAAAGGCCGCCCAAACTGTAATTTCTAAAACTGCATTCTAATGGCAATAAAAAGAACCTTTATGAATAGAGGTACCTTCTGAAATAGCGCTTTTGGTTTTCATAAAATAAATAATGTTGATTGGTTGCATGGGATGTAGGAATAAGAAGCGGAACTGAATACTTTTAATATTTTTCTCACTCTGTTTTGTTCCATCTTGCCTAGATACGTGGTTCAGTCCCTTTATGTCTCTGAAATAAACAAACAAACAAACAAACCACCATAAAACACTTCAGGGCCATTCCTCCCTTTTCTCAATACATCCTAATGATTTTAATATATCTCAGCTTTTCACTTCAAACCCATTGACATGCATAATTCAAGACTAATTTTTGTCAACGTTTCATTGCTTTACATTTATGAGCAAAAGAACCTGCAGCTCAGATAGGACACACTGAATGGGGAAAAGTAGTTTAAAATCAGCATTATCAGGCCGTGCCTTATTAAAAGAGGTGAAGCAAAACTCCTGTGGTACGTGCAACTAAACAATATACCGTAGTGATTTAAGGATCATACGGAAATTTATTTTTTTGCTGAGATTTGTAATTAATGTGTAATAAAAGTATCATTGAGGCAAAATGTTATTTTATATTTTTTAAAGATTTTATTTATTTATTTGACAGAGAGAGACACAGCGAGAGAGGGAACACAAGTAGGGGGAGTGGGAGAGGGAGAAGCAGGCTTCCCGCGGAGCAAGGAGCCTGATGCGGGGCTCGATCCCAGGACCCTGGGATCATGACCTGAGCCGAAGGCAGACGCTTAATGACTGAGCCACCCAGGCACCCTGAGGCAAAATGTTATTTTATGGTCTATGATAAAATAGTAGGAACTTATATTTATTAAACACATTCCAGGTTCTAGGTACTGTTACATAATTTCTTGACCAACTCCATTTACTGGGATCCTTACAGCAGCAATCTAGTAGAGTGGGAGCTGTGTTGTCTTTATATAGAGTTGAAGAAACTGGGAGCCAGATCACAAAGCCAGGACAGACCAGAGCTCCACTGTGAATGAGGGCAGTATAAAATCTGAGCCCCTGTTTTCAAACATGAGTTTTACTGCCCCTAACTAGTAAAAAAAAAAAAAAAAAAGAGATAGTTCCTCTAGTTGAGAACATTACTTTTTCATCACTTTGTTTCAGTGACAAATTGGAAAAGGCTAATAAACATTTTCTTTTTCATTTGGGGGCAAGATTTTTAAGTTATTATTTCCCTTTATGATTACATTTTGCTTGGAACATAAATCATTTTGAAGGAACACATGAATTAGTTTAGTTAAAATGAGCCTTGGCTATACAAGTATTATGGCTGTCATCAAGTAAAGTGAGAATTAAGCAAAATGCAACATTTATTTTTACATCAAAAAGCAAAATAATAATTATGTCCAAGAGAAATTAAAAATAAGGCCTCTTGAGCCATATAGATGGACTGAATTGAAGACAGAATTAATTTGACTGTATAAATATATAGACTGTATATCTACCTGTATCTATCTATCTATCTACCTACCTACCTACCTACCTATCTCTTTTTCTTCCTGTAAAATAAAGAAAAAATCAGAACAGGATGTGCAACAGAATTGCCTCTAGCATGTGTAAGCCTGAGCAAGTACTGTTTGGTCAGGCTCCTGTCTATAAAACAAGTTGACTATAAAATGTATTGTAATATCCACGGGCCTATATGAGGCATAGTGATTTATTGAAGAAAAATTAAAATCATGGGTAGAGAAGAGCTACTGAGGTATTTATTTATTGTCCAGTTGGTGCACTTTAAGATTCTTTGTAGGGCCCAGACAACCATCTCTTCCTGTTCATTATCATCCAATGCACCATTCCTCATGGACATCATCTCTCAACACTGTAAGGAGGAGGGAATTACAGTGTCAGAGTTCCTCGGAGCAGGTTTATATTGAAGCAGAATAGATCTTCTCACTTCTGATTTTCCCTAACACCATTAATTTAAGGGTTGTTACATTATTACATCTGATGAGCTGCCTTATCCGTTTTGCTCCGGGGGAAGATTGGCTCCCCGTGACCCTCTCAGAGGTTGTTACTGTTTTCCCCTTGATGATGAACAGGAAATGCAGATCTTCCTGGGTATGCCAGGAAGTGTGAAGGATAATTCTTTGTTGGTGACTTTAAGTTTACTGTTTGAAATTTTCTAGCCTAAGTGTAGAATATCTTACAATATGTTTCAAACAATTCAGGAGGCAATCATTGGCTTCCTAGAATGTGATCTCTGTCAGTGGGGACCACAGCCTTGCCAGCCACACAAGGCCACCAGCCCAGAGAATACTGGCCTGAGGGAAGAGTGATAAGAGCAGTTCCATTCTGCCAAAAAGTGTCCACCTTCATCAGGCACAGTCTAAGATGACAGAGACAGCAAGAAGTAGGAGACATCAGTAGAAGATAAGGGAGGACATTGACCAGCAGGGTATATTGGCATTGAGGAGGAACAGCCTGGAAGTCTACAAAGGAAGATGACACGTAGGAAGGCCACATAGGAAGAGCCTGCACTTGGAGGTGGGTGGCCTTCTGGGGTGTTGGTGATGAGGGTGCACACAGCCAGGGTTGCTGCTCATCCCCCTTGATGTTGTGGACATGGATAGTCAGAACCACACAGGGCCCACCCATGCAACTCCTGAAGGGTTCATGGTGGACAGTGGTAGCTCAGAACCCCAAACATGGCCTACGCCATGTGAGTAGTTGCCCCAAATCAGATATCAGCACCAGTGGTGGCCTGATCTCATGTGCAAGAAACAGCGCACAGACCAGTGGGAGTGATGCAGGTCACCCTCTTAGAACTGCAAGCGACGGTGGCCACCTCAACGGCAAGAGTCACTGAGCAATGTGGGCATCTGTGCCCCATTCAAGATGCCTCAGGGGCTGACCCTGACAACTCCTGCAGGTCCAGGCACCCATGCAGGTCTTGGAAAATTTCCAGGAAGGTGCCCTGGCTCCCTTCCCAGGTCTAAGGGACCTTTTTACTCCTGGCCCCCTCTTGGGAGATTCTGATCTCCACAGCCTGAACTGAAGATGCATCTTTATTGATTAGCTCTATAGATGAACTGAATTCAACACAGACCATTGATTTACATTTATGAACACTGTCCTATCTGTAAAATCACATGAAGCTTTTAACATCTTAATACCTCCTTAGTAGGAAGGAAGATCATGTTCTGTTACTCCCTTTTGATGGACGAAAAATCTAAATTCCAGGTTTTTTTTTCCTTTTAAGTGATGAAGCTACAATGTCACCCTTGATCTTTTCACTGAAAATTTGGGACTCAGTTTATTCTATCATATTACTTTTTAAAAATTTGCCTTTCCTCTGATTTGTGAGGTTCAATATGAATCTAACTGAAAAAAGCAAGTCCTGCCCATCTAGAAAGTTTACAAACAAAGGATGTCTTCAGACTAAGTGTTAACTGTGTGTCTAGGCAGATTTGTGATATTGAAAATTTGAAGGCAAATTCTCTTAACCTTATTGTTTTAAAGCATTATTTTTTAATCCCTTCCTCCTCAATCACTTTTCTCCTATTGAAACAGATTTATCTTTTATCTATGATAAGACCTAAGGGAGAGTTTACTGCATCAGAGTCTCATATTGTGAATAATAAAAAATACGTGGAAACTCTCGGTGCCCCCTGTACAAGAAACTTATACCCTTTATTAGCAAATTGAGTTTCTTCTTGGCTGTATAGTAACAAAGCACATGTTCCTGGCTAAGAAAATAGAAGCAACACAAAAATGCAAAAGAATTAAAATCCAGAAGAGCAATAAATTTTCCCTTGTATACGAAGGACCAAACAAAACACACACACACACACACTCACACACACACTCACACACACAGTGGTAAAGGGTTGGAAAGGACACTTCAAGTTAATTCAAGAACAGGAGACATAAAATTAGTACTCAAACTGGGAGCTTTTTGTGATGAGAGCCGCAAATGTGCTTGAGCAGCTCTGAAGATAACACACTACATTCATTTGTCCTCGGTAGCTAATTTCACTCTCCCGTGCTGCAGCTTGTTGGCCTCTGCTCTTGCATGATTAGCTGAAGGCCACATTCCCCACTGAAAGGTTGTCCTTAGTGGCAATCATTTGCTGCTGCATAAAACGAACAACTTTACACATGCACACCCGTGCTCGCCTGCACACGCGTGCACGCACCTCCCCCCCCCCACACACACGCAGATTTTTTTTTTTAACTGATGGCACAGTGAATTGGCAGTTTCTCGCTCACTGCATTGTGAACACTGTCTGCATTGTCATCCCTAGTAGCCACTGCTTGGGTCCACCTTTAAAGACTCCACTTAAGCTTTACCACACCCGCTACTAAGGTATGTTTTGTTGTTTCCCCACCACAAACTATTTTTTACAGAAGAATGTTAATTAGTAACTGATAGATATAAAGATTGCCGGCGACAGCCCATTAATTCCATTTACTTTAATAGGACTTAGAACTTAGCTTGCAGTACAGCTGTATTCAGACTGGATTATAAATGTAATTTTTTGCATCATTAGCTTCCCTGATTAATCTTAGACAGCAAATGCATAATTATCAGGGGAAAAAGCCACCCAGTATTTGCAGCAAAGAGTCCAGCCCTCAAAGTGGTGCTTTTGCAGCCTCCTCATTAACATCACAGCGAGGAGCACAGGATTTTATAAGGGAACGATTGCTTTCCACTGCTTAAGGTTAACCTATGCCAGGTACTTAGTACCTCCGAAAATAAATACCGTACGTGTGGTACACATGTGCACAGCATCTATGCACACAGTCACGCGGCCTTGCTTCCCTACTGTGTCTGCTTTGTGATGAGTTCCCTGACAAGGACTTGCAAACTCGTGTCACAGCCTTAAGAGTTTGCATATGCAGCTTTCCAGTTTGGGACTTTGAGTCCCTTCCCAGTGCTGCCTCTTGAGCCCTTTATGGAAAACTGCCTCCTACTGTGACATTTCAGGGCTGACATGTAGAGGGGCGGGCATCGTATCACGGCCACCTGTGTTCCCGTCGCATGCATGACTCCGATTCGGCATATTGGGCAAAGCCCAAACAGAATCAGACAGGCTGAGGGCATTCAAAGGAGGAAACCAGCGGATTGAGACTAAAATACTTTGCTTGTCATTCTGTGCTACCTGATGCTGAAAGGACAGGCCTAGATGCTGAAAGAAAGAGGCCCTGGCAGAGCGGAAGCCTGAATCCGAGGCCCTAGGCAATGGCTGCTTTGAAGGAGACTAATTATTGGTTTGTTAGTATAAAATGGCACTTTATTAGCATAAAGCTTCCTGCTAAGGAAGATAGAAAACATCTTGCCCCAATCACGCGTTTATTCACCACCAAAAAGAGCCACTAAGAAGGGAATGAGGAGCTGAGCAGGGAGGGAGGGGAGGAGATTCTTAAAAATTGGCAAAAGGAAGGCTCTTTTCTAATGAGTTATAATGTTCATTTGAATAATAATCAGCCCCATTTTAGCTGTTGTTCCTCTGTTTTGAACACAAGAGGTGGGAGACTTGGGGCCTAGATCCTTTTTGCTTCAGTTTAAAATGTGAAGCAGCCAGAGATCTCTGACTGCTTTTGTTTTTGAACATCAACTTCCCCAGCCTGTATTTCTGATGTACTGGTCATTGCTTTCTAAAATAACTTTCCCTTACCCTGAAATATGTGCCGATCTTTTGTTAGTAAGCTCTTGAAGACTTACAGTGATCATCCTGATGGGCTTTCAGTCAGGTGATACATGCCTTTGCCTTACCTTCGTTAACGTGCATTGGAGAGAGATGCCTGGTTGGTACCCAGAACAGGGTGTGGTCTCCATACACATGAAGTAGTCACCTCCCCTCATTCTTTCTCAGGTACAACAGGACGGTGGGGGGGGTAGGTGGGGCAGTGGGAGGGGGGTTTGGGATTGGGGGGGGTACAGTTGCTAGGGATTATAATTGCTAGAGTTCCTATCTTCTCCTTCCCAATGGGTTCCCAGAATCTCCTTATCAGATTTAGAATATGGTGGGTTCTTTCTCAGCATGACTCCCTCAGTAAATCTTGGTTGAGAACATTAAAGCTACAGGTTTTGCAACCTTACTGCCTTTCCCCAGAGAAGCAGAGTCTTCAGGGAATTTTTAATGGAGTAGAGTCTCTCTTTTACAGCATTGCCGGTGTTAAGCAGGAGAATACTGTGATCATCAGATTTGTTTTATCACTGTTGTTTTGGCTGGATAGTGGAGTATGAATTTAGAAAGGAAGAACTACAGGCATGCCAGGTTGGATCTAAATATATGTGTACTTAAACATATTTGCATATATAATCACACACACATAAAGGTTAAGTCCAGAAGAAGATAGCTTTACATTTCAAGTTTTCTCAACTGTATTATTTTATATTTGGTAGACCTATGTTCCTTTATTGATGGATGCTTTCTTTGTTTAAGCTTACTGTCCTTGTTCGTGTTTCCCAATTTATACTGAAAAAACAAACAAGAAAACAAGAACCAAAGTATATTGATTTCTATGATGTGCTTTTATATGTGTTGCTCATTTACTTTGCAGTCACTGGGATATAAAGATGATTCAGACACCACTCTTTGTCTTACCTAATTCACCCTGAACAGGGCACTGTATTGGTTCGTGGGGGCTCCTACAACAAACTACCACATAATGGGTGTCTTAAAAGAGCAGAAATTTATTCTCCCACATTTCTGGAGGCTGGTAGTCCAAAACCAGATATCACAGGGTTGTTTCCTTCTGAAGGCTCTAGAGAAGGACCCTTCCTGGTTTCTGCTTGCTCCTGGCGATCTTTGGCCTACCTTGGTTTATAGATGCATCATTCCAGTCTCCTCCGTGTGTCCATGTGTGAAAGCTCCCTTTGACTCTATTTTATAGGTACACTTACATAAGCTGTTTCTAATTTTTTTTTTGGTAAAATTGGTTAGATATAAAATATAGAGAAATACTGTGGTTTGCAAGTCTAACTATGCCCTGTTTTATAGAGATCTTTTTAGGAATGAAAATGTGTTTTGCTGTGTCTAGTTGCATAGCACTTAGGGCCCACCAGGGAAATCTTACCTCACAGTCCTTCACTTCCTTACATTACAAAGATCCCTTTTCCCCGAAAAAGGCAACGTTTATTCTCTTGCGATATAAAGTAGTATTCCCAGATTGCAGGGGTTCTAGGGATTAGACATGGATGTATCTTTTGGGAGACCACCATTCAACCAACTTAGTAAAAAGAAATCATTGTCCTGGGAATCTAGGCTTCTGTTCACAATAAGAGATGTGCCATTTGTTTAATTCAGAATTAAAATCCCACACATGGAGAACAGGAGCGGACTTTAAGGATTTGTATAGCACAAAAAGCTTATTGGCAACCTTCCTGGCTGCATACAACTTCTGAAGGGTACAAGAGGGAGAGAAAGCCAGTTGACTGGTTACTGGTCCAGGTACTTTTCTTTATGGCATGTTACTTGTCTCAAAAAAATTTTGCCAAGGATACTAGATCTAAGTTCCTTGCAGGAGAGATTGATCTAAATTGGAGCACTTTAGTGCTAGGAAAGACCTTAGCAGCATAACAGCGTGGCTAAGAGCATTTATTCCTAGTTTGAATTTGCTTCACACTCACTTGCTGTTTCGACCTTGGGCAAGATTCTTCATCTCACCGTGCCTTAGGTTTCTGTGTCTGTTCAGCCAAGATTCTCGAAGTACCTTCCCTTGGGGTTGTTCTGAGGAGGAAGTGAGCTAATACATGTAAAGCACAGGGCAAGTATCTGGGCCACGAAAACACGGTAACATTAACTATTTAGCAAGTATCTTGTCCAAATAGCTCACTTTATAGATGCACACTGGAAGTCCTAAGAGTTGTGACTTGTTCCAGGACACATAGCTATTGAATAACAGAGCTAGATTCAAACCCAGCTCTCAGGAACCTCATCCAGTTCTCTGTATCCAGCATTATTATACCCCAAATTCTTGCCAGAAAACTCTCATGAAGAACTTAGCTTATTGTTCTGAGCACATGAGAGCCGAGACACCTTGCTCTCAACTGTATTAAATGAAGATGAAAATTTGGTATCCTTAGTGGCTAGAGAAGCCAGAATTCTCTATTACTCAACTCATTAAGGCTTATAAATGTAGGAATTGTTATTGATGGATCAGGTCTCAAGGACAGAGAGGAGATTGCTAAAATTCATGCTTTTGCAAAGAAGGAAAATATCAAGTTTATATTTTTAAAATATGCAGTAGGGGTAAAATCAATGTGTTCTGGTGATTCAGTCACATGGTACCTTCTGACTTTGTTGAGGCCTTTCAAAAAATAATCAGTGAACAGGAATTAATAATTTCGCTGTTTGCTGCAATAAAGAACTCTATTGCAGATTCAGAGGTGATGACAATGTATATATTCTTTTTATAACACATTGAAGTTCTAGCTTCAAAGTGACCTGTGTTAGGAATTTCTGTCTTATTTATCAAAAGCCTACAAATATCACAAAAAGTATTTTGTCCTATGCATTTACACACCAGATACTGTAATGAGCGAGCCTTGTAATCACACACATACGTTGTTCCAGAGCTGTTCACCATCGTTTGGAGACATTTGAACAAATCACTTACCAAATATAACAAGCAATAAGAAATAAGTAAGAGAATATAAGTTGTTTTTAATTTTTTTTTTAAATGGTGAAACCAGTTGGATTTAACGGCTAGAGAAATATTTGTGATTTGCAAGCGTAAATGTGCCCTATTTGGTAGAGGTCATTTTAGGAATGAAAGTGTGTTTTGCTGTGACTACTTATTTAGCATAATAGAAGTTCCCCAGCCTCCTTCAGAAACTCTCCTGCAAGGAAATTGATTTTCTGATGGAAGGTACTGAAGGGTATCTTTAGCATCAGTGAAGAAGCAACTAATTTAGCACTCTCAGTGAGTCAGATGTCTGTATATTCCCAACAGTAAACAAGAATTAAGCCATTCCTTACCCTGTTTCTATTACCCAGATTCCTTTGCAAGGAGATAGCGTGAATTGTGGCCACCCTGAATTCCTAAATAACCTGATGATATGTACTCTCACCCCTTCATTTTACCGTTATTTTTATCACATTGTGCACATTTTATGATTACTATTAGATATCCTTTTCTTTTTTAATGTTTTATTATATGCACTTTTTTTTTAAAGATTTTATTTATTTTTCAACAGAGGAGAGACAGTGAGAGAGGGAACACAAGCAGGGGGAGTGGGAGAGGGAGGAGCAGACTCCCCGCTGAGCAGGGAGCCCCATGCGGGGCTCGATCCCATGACCCTGGGATCATGACCTGAGCCGAAGGCAGACGCTTAACGACTGAGCCACCCAGGTGCCCTATTCATTTGTTTTTTTAATATTATGGGGAAGGTAGTCTTAAGGTGATTTTATTTTTAAAATTCTAATAGATTTCAGCTTGTTTAAAGAGAACAAACTTGATGCCTGATTACAGTTTTTCTTTTCCTGTTTTCTATGCATTAATTCTATTCCTTAATTTTTCTATTCATTAATTCTGATTAGCCTTTCAGAAAGTTATCTTTTCCTGTCCTACGTAAATAAAACCGCTCAGATTCCTGAAGCCTTGTTTAGATTAGCTTGTTATGCCTTTTCCCCTCTTTCACTGAATAATGAGGTCTTTTCAAATTGATCAGTTTCTTTTAAACCACTCTCCAACACATACATACACACACACACACACACAACTGCAAAAAAACAAAACTGTAGTGTTTTAAAGTAGAAAAAAAAAAGGTCACGGACATGGCTAGAGGGCAAGATTAATAATACTAGGAGATGAGAGCAAGAAACAAAGTTAAGTGAGATAAAATTGGATTTGTTGAGTTCCTGCTATGTGAAACTCAGTGTTTCATTTGAATAAGGAGACTACAGATTTAAATACAGTGCTATGGCAAGAAGGCCTGCCTGTCCACCAAAAATATGTTCCAATCTTCCATTGTGTGAGCTCTTACAGTGAGAGGGCTGCCCCGGGGTACTAAAGTTCCCAGCTCTCCTTGTGAGCACAGCCATATGTCCGAGTACAGCTAAAGGAATTGGACTGCAAGTGATAATTTCATACTTCAGGACTGGCTGCAGGAAAACACACAGTGTTACTTTTCTCCATAGTCCTTTCCACGTCTGTGTGACCGGAATCAAGAAGACCCCCAGGATGATGGCTTTGGATTGAATTGTAGCCCCCACACCTCAAAATGTATGTTGACGCTCCTAACCCTCAGGACATCTGTATTTGGAGAGAGGCCTTTAAAGAGGTAATTAAGTTAACAGGAGGCCCTCAGGGTGGGTGGGTCCTTGGCCAATCTGACTGGTGTCCTTATAAGAAGAGAACATTAGGACACACAGGCATAGAGATGCACACATACAGAGGAGAGGACATGTGAGGACACAGCAAGAAGGTGGCTGCCTGAAAGTCAGAGAGAGGACTCAGGAGAAACCAAACCTGTCAACACTTTGATCTTGGACTTGTAGCCTCCAGAACTGTGAGAAATCAAATTTCTGTGGTTTAAGCCACCCACTCTGTGTTTTTTTTGTTTTTTTTTTGTTGTTTTTTTCAATGGCTGTCCTAGTAAACTCCTACAGGGACCTTGGAAACCACATGTTAAAGCTGGTAGAACCTTTGTCATCTAGAGTAACTGAATGACCACATGGGTGAGAGTGTCACTTCAGATCTGCTTGCCCTCCCTACACTGTCTTGTGCACAATAAATAAACCTTCCCTAGGGGCGCCTGGCTGGCTCAGTCAGAAGGGCATATGACTGTTGATCTTGGGGTTGTGAGTTTAAGCCCCTCACTGGGTATAGAGGTTTCTAAAAAAACCCCAAAAAAACCCCACAAACCCAAAAAACAAAACCCCCAAACTTCTGTGTACTTGAGTCATCATTATATTTGGAGTCTGATTGTTAGAGCAGTTTACCTCACCAAACTAGCGAGGTGGTTTCTATGTCCAACAAGATACACAGGCAGGGATTGATTGCTCAAGTAAACATGTATGTGGCATGCATGGAAATGAGCTGAGGAACACATGTATCCATTCGCTCCCAAAGCAGCTTTTCTATGATTCATTCATATGCTTGGTTCCAACTTCCAACCTCAATATTTTCATTCTGTCCGCATCTGATAATACAAGTCTGCCTACTTACTGCTTCAAGAGTTTAAAGGACCGCTTAATGAATAAAGAACAGAGTGTATGTAATTACAACATTGGAAAGTTCACTAAGGGTATTCTTAACAAAACTTCATGTGATGTGAAGTTTTCTTCTATAGTATCAGTAACGCACAGAGTAACAACAGAAATGTCGGGTCAGAGTTTAGATCTCAATATGAACCAATTCGAAAAAGTCTAGCACTAAAGGTAAATGTATAATAGAGGAGGGATGAGGTCTGACATCTATGGAGTCAGAAACTGGTGTGTGGAACATATCCCTAAATCTTATAGCTCAAGTATAAAAGAAACTTAATAGAAGTGTCCCAAATTTGACAAAAATCTTAAAAATTTACCTCACAAACTATTATTTTAAAAACTTAGTCAACCAAACCAGAAGAAAGACTGATTTTGTTTCTTTAGTTGCCTTCATTGAAAATTATAGTATAAAACCACTGCCATGTGAAGAGGTCATCAAAGAGTATGAGCCCAAAAGATGTAGAAGGGGGATAAAAGAGTTATCAAGTGGGTGAATTAAAAAAATATTTTTTTTTCTGAATTTTATGTTTGTGTTGTCTGTCAGGTTTTTTCTTTTTAGATTTGGAGTTTGTTACACATCTCATTATAAAAAAATATTCTTTTTCCAATCTAATTTTGTATTTGTAAGTTTACATTCTTTTTTGTAAAAATACTCACTAAAATTGTATGAACTTCAACTTGGGGCCCCACAAAACCCTGAATCTGTGCCACTAATAAGCCTTGACTTGAGCTCTTCTGGTGACAAGAGCCTTGCACCCCACCCTCAGGCTCTCCTTTCAGTGGAGGGAAGCCTACCTGTGACGATGTCTGTTGTGCTGTTACTGCTATTATTATTTGTTTGGTTGTTTTAACTTAACTCCTGAAATGAGTTTCGACCTGGCTCTGCCTGGGACATGGAGAGAACATTCCATTCCAGTTCCATGTATTCAAAGATACACATTGGTGTTATAGGGAAGTATGTATGTGAGGTTTAGTATATTTTCTAGATTGTTTTTATTAAAGGCCATAATGTTTTAAAATGAAACATGAAAGATTTAGGGGAAAATACGTTTCTTTAAATAGGATCCCTATATCTCTTCAAAGCTTGTAAAATTGTATCATCATTTCTGAAATTAGTTTACTTGTGGGTATTTAATGATTAGAAGCCAGTTATTTAATTTAGTTCTTTCTTATACATATTTTACATTTACTATTAAATACAAGAGGTTCAAAGTTGTTCTCATGAATACAGAGTGTTCTTAGGTGCTCTGGGGAAAGAAGATACCAGATGAAGATGTTTGTTTTCGACTGTTACTCAAAGCTAAATGGGTCTAAGATTGGATTTGTTTCACCTATGACTGTGATAATTCCTTGTAATTATAGTGCTTTATTTTTACAGACATTTTAACTAATTTGATTCTAATAACTGCTTTGTGAAAAAAGATAGAACAGAGGGAATTGGTACCATGTTTACAGAGGAGAAATTGAGACTTGGACTATAGAATCTAAATCAGTTGACTTGGACAGATGGCGAGTTTGCCGTATAGCCAGATGAGGATTGATGTCTTTTGAGTCCCCACTCAATGGTTTCTCTTTCAAAATACTGTGACATTTAATCTGACTTTTCACTGCCTTTATGTATCTGTGACAGGTAGAAGAGCTCAATTACTCCTTGGTGATTTGATAACTGAAAAAATGAGTAAATTCCACCATGATGTAGTATATATACTTAAATATATATTTCTCCTACGTGTCCAACTTGAAGAAGTCTTGGATTTAAATTCTACATGTAAATGTTATATGATCTCCCTGATTCTTAGTTTCTTAATCTGAAAATAGAGTTAAAAATGACTATTTCACAGAACTTCCTGAAGGTTAAATGAAGTAATATCAATGAACTGCCTAGGACAATGGTAACTTTTAGTAGCTGCTCACTAGATGTGAATTTCCTTCATTTTCCCATCCATTATTACCAAAGACATTTCTTTAAGTCCAGTCTTTATGGAATTATTATAAGGCATGACAAGCAAAAGAATATGAGTGAATTTGTGCAAACCTATCTCTCCTGCTGTCAGTGTTCTCAAGTATCATGTCTTGCTGATGGTGAAGCATCATGTCATCTTCAGACACTTTTATCTTTATGTCGCTCTGCCTAACACGATAGAACCTGGTATCACCCTGCAGAAAGCAATGGATGATTTATCGGCCTTTGACAATGTAGGTGCATTCAAGCCAACTTAGAGTATACAGAACAATTTATTTGGGGAAAAGAAATTTAGAGCAATTTAGTTGATAATGTCATTCTTTATCATAGAGATGTAGGGTAATATTTTTAACACAATATTCTTATACTTTCAAAAAGTGTAAAAAAAAATTTTATTTGTCATTTTTGCTTTATAGAAGAAAATGTGAAGCTCAGAGAGGTTAAGACTTAGTCCCAGCTCAAACAGCTAGTGAACATCAGGTCTGAGACTGATATTGATCTTGCCATATGTAGTTTGTTTTTCATTATTCCATAAAGAGTAGCATAGTGGAAACAGGCTACCTGGATTTGAAGCATAGCTGTACATCTTCTCTGTGAAGAATGCCTCAGCATCCTCATCTGTAATATAGGAAATAATAATAATATATACATCTGTGGCTGATAGACCCTAGGGGGGCTCCCATGAGCCCCACCTTCACACTCTTATGTAATTCCTCTACTTAAATGTGAGGGGACTCATGATGTACTTTTAACCAATAGAATATGACAAATGTAATGGACAAACAATTAAATGTATATGATTATGTTGTGTATGTTTGAAACACCAGTCTTACAAGGAGATTTCTCTCTTACTGGCTTTGAAAAAGCAGGTTGCCATGTTAGTGAGTTGCTCGTAGAGAGATCCCCATGACAAAGAACTTGGGGCATCCTCAGGCCAACAGTCAGCAAGAAAATGAGGCCCAGTTTAACAGCCCACATGAACTGAATGCAGACATTGACCGAGTAAGTAAAGAAGCAGTGCTTCCCCATCTATGCCTCAGATGAGACTGCATCCCAGGCTGACCCCTTGTTCACAGTCTTGTAAAGGACCTAGCAAAACTATGTCTGAAGTCCTGACACACAGAAACCGCCAGATAATAAATGCATGTTGTTTTAAGCCCCTAAATTCGTAGCTAGATTGTTGTACATCAGTAGATAACTAATTCACCCTAATAGAGCTATTGTGGAATTAAATCTGGTAATAGATGTGAAAGGCTTATATCTACGACAGACATATTGTATCAACTCAAAGTCATCATCATCATGCTTTATTCTTTAATCCAGTAGTGTAAGGATATTTGCTTTCTTTATATATATATATATATATATATATATATATATATATATATATATACACACACATGCCTGCCCTTTGTTATAATACAATTTCCTAGAAGCTTCCTATGAGGCCTTTGTGAAGACATATTTCTATGTTTATGCATATTTATATATTTATTTTTTGTAGACATGACTAATGCCTAAATTGCCCCTATAATTCTAGGGTCTTTGAAATGAAACAAGCTTCAACAATATTTAAAGAAAGTAATCCTGGTATAGTGGCTTGCTAATCAAGACATTTTGATTGCAAGTGACAGAAATGCAAGTTAGATTAGTTTAAGAAGTATGGGAAGTTTATTAGCCTGTATAACTGGGAATGGTAAGAGTAAAGCTAGGGACAGATGGAAGAAGGTATTCAAATGTTATTAGGCCTCTCTACTCATCTCTCCCTACATCTCATCCCTGTTTCCTCAGTATGAGGGTTTCATTTGTCTTTGTGTGGCTTCAGAAATGGCTGCAAGCCAACTGAGCTTATATGTTAACAGTTCCAAGACCAGAGTGTCAAGAACACATCCTCTCTTAGCTTCTATTCTGTCACTTCCAACCAATGAGTAGGACCACCATGGGCAAGCTACTCTAAGGGGCTCAGAGTAGTTTGTGAGTCTACTCCTCTTTCTAGGGAGTGGGTAGACCTATTCCCATAAGAAGGGTGGGAAGACTTGTTAAGTAGACAAAACAGTGATGTCTAGAATTTATTTAGCAACATTTTTCTCAAGTGCCTGGAATTTAAATATTTACTACTGGAAAACCTGATTTGGATAGCATTCTCCATAAATGAGCCATTTGGCTTGCTAATAGATGATTATGAAGCATAACTTCACTCCATACTTCTGAGCACTTTTTTTCTTCCCTGTTTTAATTAGTGATTCTGGAATGAAAGGCCCAGAGATTGAAATCTGAAAACAATTAATGGTAATTCTATCTATAGCTGACCCTAATTATTTAGCTCAATTGGCTAGAGCTGTGTGTTAATGAGGCTAATGTGGTGGGTAAATCCCTGTGTGGACCAGTTGGTTTTACTCATTGTGGAGTATGGGCTCTACTCTTCCTCTAACCTTCTTCGGAAAACACCAGCTTTGGGATGTAAGACAGATCAAATGAAATTATTCAGCACAATTCTATTTAGCACAACTGGGAAAACAATTCCACAGTAACTCCTCAGGAAAGTGGTTGGCAATCATTTACATTTATAAAAGATGGCACAATTATTTTCATATTAGGTACCTGATTACATCCCACAGTTGTCTGACTTACCATTGCCAAGATGTTTAAAAAGATTTTTCCTGCCTCTCTCAGTGAGGTCTCATCATCTCAACCCATTCTTATGAGAATGAATGAAACTTATTGGAAATTTAAACAAAGATAAAGGAAGAACCATACATGTTTATACTACTGGCTATGGCAGACCTTGATTTTATTGCACAACTGGATTTGGAACTACTTTCATTTGTAAATGCAATTTTGATGCTTCTACATGAAGCCTGAAATGAAGCTTTATCTAGAGAGTAAGACAGGGAAAAATAGTTGTGGAGATGACCGGAGTAAAAATAACAACAAAAATAACTGGACTTTTTTAAAGCTCTTTTTTGGATCAGTTACTGTGATAATTGCTCTCCATATATTACTCATTTTCATAACAACCTTTTCAGGTAAATTCTTTTATTTTCCATATTCTACATCAGAGGAAGCAGGATAACTTTGTTTTTTATGTTACACTTCTGCAGAGGTTTGAACCTAGGCATTCTGAATCCAGAGCCCATACTTTTAACCACTCTCTGATAATTCTACATTTTTAGTTATCTGACATTCCACTAATGCCTGTGGTTTAATAACCAGCCACACTCAGAATTCATGTTCATAGCAACGGTCCTAAAAGACATACATAATTACCAGAAGAAATTATAGTTTTGCATTATGGGTCACTTGGTTGCAAGTAATACAACACTATTCAAACTTGCTTATGTAAATTAAAGGAAGAGGTAATTTACTGGAAGAATAAAGGGACAGCTCATGGAACTCAAGGCAGGACTGACCATCAGAACTTTTACAGGGATAAGACAAGACAGCCACCAGGGAGTTGGATTATTTTCTCTCTCTCTTTCCAGAACTAAGCGGTCTCTCATCTTTGTTTCTCTCTGGAGATATTTCTTCTCTCTATATATAACTAGCTCCCTCTGGTCCAATATGCACATGGCCTCCAACTTATGCTCTCACAGGATGTTTCCATATAACCACCAATAGAACCTAAACCCGTATCTGCAGGACCCAAAGCTAAATTTCCAGAAAAAAGAAGGGGATGTGACTGGAGGGGTGCTATCACTTTACGAACTAGAGGGTGGAGGGGTATTTAAGAATATGTGGGGAGTGGAAAGAAATGATTGGCAGAGGACATCGTTGGCAGAGGCCTCATCAATACAGTTATCCTCTGTGGATCAGTGCAATAATGGTACTGATTATAGAGCACCAGAAAATATAAAGTGTGTACACTGCTTATGTAGGAAGGCCTAGGTTCAAATTTGCAGTTTTCTACTTACTCATCTGTGCCGGTTTAGGCTGATTTTATTAATTTCAATATGCTTTGATTTTGTTCCCTATTAAACAACGATAATAATGCCACCTCAAGTTATTGGATAATTCCATAAAGTCATTAGTGCAAAAGTTTCCCCAACTAAACAATAAATATATGTTTATCATTCTTTATTGTAGATTAAACTAATTAATTTCTTATTAGTTTTTAAAGACTTTATGTATATATGTTTGTATGTACTTGGTATATATTTGTGCGTGCTTGCGTGTCTGTGTGTGTGTGTAAGATATCATCAATTGTGTACGCCATCAATCTCAAGAATAATTTTTGGGAGAAGAAAACACAGCTAGCAAGTTACTTTTGATTAATGTGAAAAAATGCTCTGCAGATGCATTCGAATTAAGGAATGGTCTTAATTAAAGACTGGATTCCTCAATTTTGCCTGATAATCTGTGATTTGCTGTAAGTATGCAGGAGAGGGAGAGGGAAAAAGATAGCCCCCTCACACACCCCAGAACCGGACGCAGGTATAAGAACTTCATCCATTTGCAGCAGAATTAATCAGAAGAAAATAGTTTTGACCCTTAAGTGACAGCTCTTTTTGAAAGCTAGCAGCTTTCTGCCTCTGACATGGAGGTTAAATCCTAATTATCTCCATGGAGAGAGATGGTACGACTCTTTTTTCAACGGGGTGGAAAGGTTTGATGGTGGAGTTTATTTAATAGAAGCCACACTCACTGCAGCCTTGCAGCTGCTTCCTCTAATCAAAACCTTTGTTTTCCAGTTCAGGTCCCCCTGTGAGGGAGACCACACGATGGAGCACAAATTGTCTGTACTGGGAGTCAGGAGACCAGCCCTTCTCCATTTCACTCTTACTCGCTTTGCAGCTGGCATCCAATTTATTTCGCCAGCCCTCAGTTTTTTCATGTATTTCAAATGCATTCTAAAGTCACCTATGGATCTAAGTTATTATTGATGTTCCATTTTGTACATAAAATATATGGTATTTCATACACCCTTTGTGAATCAGTCAGGGTACGGATAGGAAAAATACCTACTCGGCAGGGTTTAATGGAACTCACAAAAGGACTGTGCTCAGAGGTGAAGGCAAGTTGTGTGGAGACCCCCAGAGGTGGCACTGTGGCCACTCCTGGGCCAGAAGGGGCAGGGGGAAGTAATAATGATGCGGGAGCCCTGGAGATCTGGCCTTGGGCAGAGGGGTCACGGGGCTTAAGCTATGGTATTAAAGAGAAGCAGTTACTCTCAGAGTGGTGTGAACCTTTGGAGAGAGCTGGGGAAGATATACACTGACCTCTCTCACCTCCATCCCTCAGTTCTCCTGCTGGTGCCTCTATGAACCAAACACAACCAGAATTCAGGAGGAAGGGATCCAGGTGATGGAGTCCATCCATACACTGAGCCCCTCAGGGAACAGAGGGGGTGAGAGAAAGTCAGAGAGTGGATAGAGGTGGTCAAAAGACAATGACTGGTCCAGTCGCACATTCTAAGGTGCGCATTATGTGGCTTTCCTATATGTAGTGTATATGAATCATTTTGCATTTGATTTATCAAATGTTGGATAACATGGAGTAGAGTGAGCCATTACTATGAAGTGTTTATGTTCAAATATTTTAATGAAATCATTAAAGATCAAGGTAAGAATCTTTCAATTTCTTCATCTATCACCTTGCGATTAATGATAATGCCTAACTCACCAGATGGTAATAATGATTAAACGAGATAAAAATGACAGTTAGTTTTCACATTAACCTTATGGATGGATACTGCTGTTATATCCATTTTAGAGATGAAGAAACTGAGGCATGGAGAAGTTATCCATCTCCATGCCATGGGAATGAGGCAGGCAAAAATGCTGAAAGACATCTGAGGAGGGAATGATCTGTTTTCTTTATGTGATCTGGAAAACTACCACTCAGGTTATTTGGCCCATCACCTATGATTGACACACTTGTAATTTCCTACCCTGGCTCACATCTGTCGCTGGGCATTTGGAAAATTCACTGATAGATGCTATGATTCACACATTTGCCACCAAGTTCAGTGATAGACATGCTATTATGATTCATTCCTTTACTCTTCTACTTCAATTTAAGCCCAAAGAAACCCCAATTCTCTGTTTTCTCCACTCTGTTCCGGGGTTGCTGGGCCTAACTGGAGACATTTACCAGCTACCTCTATTGCATCCAATACAAATCCTTTCTCTTTGTATCTGAACCCCCAGTGGGGCTCACACGTTCTTACACTTCTTCCTTTCCCACTCCCTGTCTATTCCTGGAAATGAAATGTCCTCAACTCCCACACTGCCCCGTCCAGTGATCTCACTCCTAAACTGCTTGCAGCCTCCACACTGACGGAAAGGGCATGCCTTTTGTTTCCTCTACCGAGAAGTGTTAGGACTGAGGTTAATTTCCCTGTGAGCTCCCTCTTCTTCACCCCAGAAGCTTGCAGAGTTTCGCCCACTTTCTCATGCTTCCTGCTTGAGTCAGAAGAAAGCTCAGGGTTGCTCTCTGCATCTGTGCGTGTGACCTGATCCTTTGGCACCATGTGTGGGCCATTCATTACGACCCTCTAACTCTCCTTCTACCTTCCTAACCTGACTCCTCTAGGACCACAAATATTTTATTACCTTCTCTATCTAAATAAATAGCTAAATTTTAGGGAAAAAAATAACCACTTTTTTCACTTAAAAAAAAATTCTTCAAGCTGTTCTCATTTCTTTCCTTCTCTTTGCATATTTCTTTAGAGAGTCTCCTACACTAAGTGACCCCATTTCCTTATCACCTACTCACTGCTCAAACTCTTACAACCCAGTTTCTTTCAGCCTTACTCTACTAATTACTTTCCCTAAGTTTATCTGTTAATCACCAGAATCACTTAGTTCTCAGTCCTTACCTTATTTCACCTTGGGTTTTATATTGTGAACCACCTGGTCTCCTTCCTTTGTCCTTGGATTCTAGAACACAAAATTCTCCCACTTTTCTCTTACTCTTTTTTCTCTCTTGGTTGCTGAATACCCCTCTTCCATTTCCAAAACTAGATCCTTCTTAGCATAACACTGTCAGGCTAATTTTTCTGAGTGATAATTGATATTCCTAGACTTTGATCATGTCACTTTGCAGCTTAAAACAAAAACAAAAAGCCAAACAACCAAAAAATTTTCAGCAACTTATTAAATCCAGGCAGATCAAATGTAACCCTTTGTTTTGGCAGGTGATTTCATTCCCCTTTCAAATCCAGGTCACTTTCTGAACATATATACATAATTTTGTTTCCTCTTCTGATGCGTCAATCAGGCTGGGTTTGACTCTAGTAACTCCAACTCTCAGTGCATTTGCAGTGAAAGTTTATTTTTCACTCTTGAGGATTCACATGACCACTGAGCAACTGGTCTCAGTGTTACGCAGCTACTCAGCATCCTGTTCCACCAACTCAACACAAATCCCTCTCTGATTGAATCAGAGAACACAAGGGCTTTCACTTCCTCAGCCTAGATAGAAGATATGTCACTTCCACAAACAGTTCATTGGCTGGAACAACTCATATGGCCATGCATACCTGGTACATGCTGTTCACACTTTGTGTAGAATCCTTGTACCACCTCTACCTACTGAAACACTACCTACCTTTCAAGGCCTGTATAAGATATCCGTATCTCACTCAGTCTTTCCCCAACATTCATACCACTATCCTATAAACTACATAGGCACATACAGACTTTAAAAAAAATAAATAATTATGAATATGATAACCGTGTGTTGTTAAAAAGTTCAAATATTGAAGAATAAAAAATGAAAGACCAATCCCCACCCCACTCCTCCAGTCCCACTTCCTTGAGATAATTGATCACTCTTTGTACTTTTTCAACTGTACTTTGATAATTTTAATGTATATAGAGGCATATTTGCGTAGGTATTTTTAAACAAATGGAATTGTATTAGACATACTGTTCTGTCCTTTGCTATTTTCACATCTTATGTTTGAGTTTTTTCTCTATTAGCTTGTAGAGAACTAGCACATTGTTGTTCACACATATTTTCCTTATAGATACAATACAATTTCTGTTACCACATCTTACAAATGAACACTCATTTCACCAGTTTTGGAATCTTACAAAAACTGCTCTAGTCATTAATGCACATAAGAATTTGAATGGATATAAGGAGTACGTTTATGAGAAATTACTAGAAGCAAAACTGCTGGATTTGAGGAGACAGGTACTTTTAACTTGGAGAGACCTTGCCAAATCCTCTCCACCCCCCAAAGAAAACAAAACTGTGGCCCTGATTTATATCCCAACCAAAAGTGTATAACAGTGGTTTTTCTCAACCCCTTACCAACTCTAGATATTATCAATCTTTTAATCACCTAATTAAATGGTATGCTTCTTTAAGAGAGGCCATTGATTATCCATCTTTTTGTCTCCTGCATTGCTTGATATATAGAAAGCATTCAGTGTTTTCTCTAATTTCTTTTTTATTTTTATAATTGAATATGATGGTATTTAAGCTGGACCCTGAATGATAGTCAGTTTGGGATAAAGATAAAGGCAGAGAATTCCTGGTATCAACAGAGGCATCAAAAACAGAGGCAGGAGGAAGTAAACTGGGATTATCTAAACAATAAACAGAACTTTTTGTCCAGAGGTGTAAGAGTAGTGGAGGATAAGTAATGGAGGAGAAGTTATAATCATTTTTTGGTGGCTCTTCAATGTGGGCTAATGAGTTATTTTAATTATTAATAACAAGGAAGCAGGAGATCTAAGTTCTGCTCCTGCCTTTGCTACTAACCTATTCTGGTCTAGTATCTGCATCTTTAGTAGTGCATTTCCTCATCTCTAAAATGAAGAATTCCATTTATTTCTTCATTCTTTCCTTCAGTATATGTGCGTCTGCCAAGGTGTGTGAGACAGTTCATTAGTAGCTCTGTGTACAAAAGTTAGCTTGGTTCCCAGTTCTCTCTGAAATTAGAGTATCATGGGGAACAGGGACCAGATGAAGAGATCTTTACAATATGGTGCTAAGTGCTCCAAATGGAGACGTGTAAGGATGCCCGGGTACCATTAGTTGGATTACGTTACCACCACAGCCTGAGCTGATCTGCCGAAGCTTCCTGCAGGAAGGGACAGCTACAGTCATCTGAGGGGTCAAATGTGTCTTCCAGATCACTAATGAAATGCAGTTTATCTGGCTTGATAGGGAGCAGGGCATCTCTGGATGCTTGTGAGCAAAAGCGATGTGATCTTTTGTTTACAAAATAATGGTAACGTTCTATTAATAATTAGCATTAAATGTTGCTTTCCCGAACTGATTTCACATTTAGCAACCTTTATAAAATTGAAGCACTTGCTCTAATCCAGGCTTGGAAGTACTAGAAGATACTGCTTTTTAAGAGATGTTCATTTGCAAAGGAGGCCAGATGCTTCTCTTAACTCCCCAGTGCCTCCTCCCTGGAGATTTTCCCCATCTTGGGAGAACAGCCTCTAATCTTATATGATACTTTTTACTCTTGAGGTTTCCTTATAACACTTTGTGCTAATCAATTGGAAGTATTCATGCTAATGAATTTGCACAAATGGCCTCATTAACTGGAGGGGTTTTTTCATTTTATTTCATTTTATTTTATTTATCTTTCTTGAGATTTTGAATGTTTTACTTCATTCATGCAAATGGGTCAGCAGGAAGAATTCAGATCTGTCTTGGCCCATAGTTTATCTTCTGCTTTCTAAAGTGAAAAATATTTTGGGTTCACCCTCAGGAATTGATCTCAAATATGCACTCTGTAAATAACTTGATCACCCATTGAGTGGAATATATGGATTCCACTCTGTTTTGTAAAATTGTTTTGGAGTTTTCAAATAATAATTATTATTTTAATTTTATCAAAGTTATTTGCATACATGGTAAAAATAATAATGATAAAATGCTCCTAAAAAATAGCAATGGCGGGGCACCTGGGTGGCTCAGCAGGTTAAGCAGCTGCCTTTGGCTCAGGTCATGATCCCGGGGTCCTGGGATCGAGCCCCGCATCGGGCTCCCTGCTCAGCGGAGAGCCTGCTTCTCCTTCTCCCTCTGCCTGCAGCTCTGCCTACTTGTGCTCTCTCTCTCTCTGTCAAATAAATAAATAAAATCTTTAAAAAAAAATAGCAATGGCAGTAAAAATACTAAGGATTCCCCAGACTTCTACTATAACTTCCAGTGCAGATTTTCTCAGGATTTTCTTTTCTTTTTTTTTTCTTGGATTCCACTAGTCAGATGTGGGCTGTCTAGGTTGAATATTTAATTTTCATTTCTTTTCATTTGTTGTTCATACTTTTGGTTTAGTTTTTGTTTTTGTTTTTATTTGTTTTTATTTTTTTAATATTTTTTTATTTATTCATTTGACAGAGACACAGCGAGAGAGGGAACACAAGCAGAGGGAGGGGGAGAGGGAGAAGCAGGCTTCCCGCCGAGCAGGGAGCCCGATGCGGGGCTCGATTCCAGGACCCTGGGATCATGACCCGAGCTGAAGGCAGCCGCTTAAACGACTGAGCCACCCAGGCGCCCCTAGTTTTAGTTTTTGTTTTTAATTTTGGAGATATTTTCTTGAGTTTATCTTTAAAATTTTCAACTACATTTTGCATATATACTTTCTTTTTTTTTATGTTATGTTAATCACCATACATTACATCATTAGTTTTTGATGTAGTGTTCCATGATTCATTGTTTGCGTATAACACCCAGTGCTCCATGCAGAACATGCTCTCTTTATGCTTTCATATTTATAATTTCTCAGAGCTTTTTTCTTGAATTTGAATATTCCCTTTTAACAGCATCTTCTTCTAATTTCATGCATGAATATTTTCTGTTATCTGGCATGGAAATTTTTTTTTTTGTCTGTTATTTGTACTGTTCCTGTTTCCTCTGCATATTGTGTGTGTGTGTATGTGTGTGTTGTGTTTAGGTCTCTGTCTTCGATCTTGAAAAGTTTTCTCGAATGTTTTATGATTGATCATCAGTTTTAGAAAAGGCAAATTTGAAAAGGCAAATTTGATGCCCTGCATGAATGGTGGTAGGATCAGCAATGCAAGGCGATAAGACAGAGCTATTTTTCACTAGAAGACTCTAAACATTATGGACCGTAGGTCCTATTCTGGGGCTTTCAGATGTTCTGAGAGGCACCATTTAATCTTCTCTCTAGTGGTGGTAAGGCAGATTGTTCATTTCTTTAATGCTGTTTAGTCTGTCTGTTCTATGATGATGGGCATGTCCTAAACCAAGCTGTCTAGTATGGTAACCACTAGCAACATGTAGTATTGGGGCACTTGGAAGGTACAGTTGAGGAACTGGGTCTTTATTTATTTCATTTCAGTAGCCACATCTGGCTACTGGCTACCGTATTGGACAGCACAGTTCTAGATGTTGGAGGGAAGAAGAGGATTGAGAAATTTTACCAGTTATTTTATTGACCTTTACTAAACTTCCATTTAATCAATCACTCCACCCCAAATGACTACTGTGTTTGAACATTTCCAAGAATATACCTCTTGCTTGCCACAATGATAGATCAAAAGTGTGCATGAAGTAGAAAATGGCAGGACCTGTGGGGCTAACCACTCCTTATAAAACACTCACTGCTTTTATAGCCCCAACTGTCACCCCCCAAGGTGCCTGGTGGCCCAAATCCCTGATGCTTACTATGACTCTGAGGGATACATGAAATTTTGTTATTGTTCTCTCTCTTGAAGTCTCTAGACTTCATCTTTTTTCACTTTGTTCCATGTTTTTGTTATCATCCCATGTAGAGATTTTGATTCTGGTTCTTGTGTTCATGGATCTTTTTTCAGGTGTTAAATTAAAGGAGAAAGGGGCAGAAATTTATTTATCTCTCATCTTACGATAGAGTTGTTTCACCTTCCATTTGAATTGTGACTCCATAAAATAATGCTTTGTTGTTTGACTTTCTTCAAATATTCAATTTAGGAATTGTGCCGACCACCTTAGAAATTCAAGCTTCTTAAGAATTTAATATCTGTTATCTTTTAATATCTTAAAAACTTGAACATTTAGGAATATGCTGCATAGGAATTCATTGCATCAGTCCAGACCTATCCAAAACAATAATTCAAAAATATTTGAATAAAAAATTTTATTTGATTACTATGTTTTTATTTTTTTCTTTACAAACCACTAAAATAAATGACTGATGTCTTTATATGCTTTATGAGTAAATGTAATCTAGTTTATTATGACATTAATATTTTAAAATTTTACATTAAAAATAAAAATAAGGCATACTTGGAACCAATAATTTGCCCTTTTTAAAAATGGTATATCACATTGGCATGATTGACTTTCCATCAGTTGATTTTGTATAACTGATACTAATCAATACAGTTGTTATCATCTGGAAGAAAAAATCAAAATCAGGTTAGGAAACCTTATTTGGAAAATTTTAAAAATGCAAAAAAGCATGAATACATATTAAAATAAAAATGTTCTACTGTATAAGAAAGCAACTGGTTTCTGTGCATTGATTTTGTATCCTGCCACATTACTGAATTGGAGAGATGAACCATGAGAGACTATGGACTCTGAGAAAAAAACAGGGTTTTAGAGGGGAGGGCAGAGGGGGGATTGGTTAGCCCGGTGATGGGTATTAAGGAGGGCACATACTGCATGGAGCACTGGGTGTTATACAAAAACAATGGATCGTGGATCACCACATCAAAAACTAATGATGTATTGTATGGTGACTAACATAGCATAATAAAATTTAAAAAAAAATTGTTCTACTTTTAGAAATTTTAAAAACTCCTCAGACTACTATTTTCTTTCAACTACTTCTTGGTCAACCTTAAGTATTTATTCTACATACTCTGCAACTTTAAGTAAATAACCTCTCTGAGCATGATTTTCCTCATCTGTAAAACAGGAATAATAACACAAAACTTCAGATTTGTTCAGTGAATCAGCATTACAGTTAACAAAAGTCTTAGCACGTGGCAGACTCTCAATAAATTGTAGCCATTCTAGTTTACTGGAGAAATTGTCTCCTATGCACACCTTGGAGGAAATATTTAGGCAACTTAGGAAAAAATTTGATTTTAAAACCATAAAATGTAAATACTTCATGTTTAATGTTTTTGTCTTTTGATACCACATATAACTCACCCACTCAATAAATGTGTATTCAGTATTTTGTATTTGCAAGCACTAATCTTATTCCTTAAAGAATCTTTTCCAGAATCTGTTGTCAACTTTCTCATTCTCACATATGAAATAGCAGTATTTCAACCAAATCCATAAAATGGCTTGCCCTCCGTTTGTTGTATAAAGGCTGGATATTGTATAAAGGCTGTAAAAAATAGAGCCAGCCTGCAATGAGAACCAGTATTAACTTTTCAGTGACCTCCTGTAGAAAAATTTATATGTGACCCCAGATTCACATTAAAAAACAGTTGAAGTTCATTTGGAAATCACTGCCTTTTTTAGTGGAGTCCTCTTCAGCCATTTTTATAAATATGACATTGCAAATAGTTCTAGACATGGCTGGTAGACTCAAGGACGCCTTGTTCCACTCAGGTCAGCCATGTAGATAATCCCTATTTAAGATTTTTCTGAACGTTAGAGAACATAGTGAAGAAGTTGAATAAGTAATACATAGTTTTGAAATAAAATAGATCTGTATTTGCCTGAGAGGCCAGGATAAACTCTGGTGACACTGGGTATTTTATATTAGAAATTTGCATTCCCTTTTCAAGTCCCCAAATATTTATGTAGTTTACCTAATTCATAGTACCTAATTGTGCTTTAAACTAAAGTACATAAATTCATATATTCATAGGGCACCTGGGTGGCTCAGTCGTTAAGCGTCTGCCTTCGGCTCAGGTCGAGTCCCACATCGGGCTCCCTGCTCAGCAGGAAGCCTGCTTCTCGCTCTCCCACTCCCCCTGCTTGTGTTCCTGCTCTCGCTATCTCTCTCTCTGTCAAATAAATAAATAAAATCTTAAAAAAAAAAATTCATATATTCATAAATTAATTAAAGGCATAAATTGATGGTTGAGATTTTTTTTTCTTTCAGGATCCAAATCAGCAGACATTTTTTGAGACTCTAGTCTCTTGTCTGTTGGACAGAAATCTCACTTTCTTCAGCCAGTTTTGAGCAATGACATTGCTTCAGTGTCATTAAATCCAATTATAGTATTTGGTCCAGTTATATCATTTATTCACATATAAATGATCCAGTTGGGAATATGTTATGTAGTGCTTGCCAGTTCTTTCTCCGAAATTTCCTTCTTAATGACCAAGCTTAAAATGCTTCTATGTTTTCTAAAATTTTTATTGTGGATTTTTCTCCCATTAAGCTAAAATTTGCATGGACATGGCTCTCTACTGCTGTCTATTCTTACTTTTTGGAAACAATCTTTTAAATCTAGAATTCTTTGAAAATAATTTAGAAATGAGATGTGTATATACAATTTTACCCATATAAATATTAAGCTAAATATATCCTACGGATATTGTTTGAAAAGGATGAAAAAATCACTTATTTCCAAGTCTACTTTCTCTAAGGCTCTCATGGTTATCTTCTGTTATAAATAATTCAGCCCCTTATGAATTATTACAGATGTATTAGATAACAGGTATTCTATAAAGTGGGTTTTCTTTAAGGTGCTATCTGAATCAGTAGATATCTTACTAATTCCATCTCATTCTTTTTGAAAGTTTCAATCATCCTTTCAGTTCACCTTTTGTCTTTCATCACTAATTAAATGTTGCCTGGATCATTGTTCAGACACCCTAGGTTGCTGTGTCTTCTCTTCTCTTCCCTGTTCAACCAGCTCTCTACATGAATGTTGGGTTCACATTTTCAAGGACTGTCTATGATGCCATTTCACACCTATTCAAAAATACATTCCAGGTCTTTGGTTAGCTCATCTTATAACAACCTTCTTAAGTTTATCACCCATCCCTACCCAGTGCTTTATCACCTATCTCTACCCATTACATTATTAACTATCTCTATCCATTGCTTTGCTACCTCCGTGCCTTTTCCATTCCTTCCATTCTGATATATAGTTGGCTTGTTTGATGTGACTCTCAACCGCTCCCTTCCATTTTTATGGCCCCACTCAACTGTCAAACCTAAGTTCTAAAGCTGTTTTCCACTGAATCTTCCTTCTTTACTGCTGTCAGAAATTGCTCTCATTTTCTCTCTTTCTACCTTGTGAACTCCTATTCCATCTTATTTGTATATGGTTTGTTACTCTCTGTATATTCTATTTTTTTGTTTGTTTGTTTTTTGAGAGCAAGCACAGGGTGGGGAGGGGCACAGGGAGAGAGAATGGGGCTCCGTCTCACGACCCTGAGATCATGACCTGGGCAGAAATCAAGAGTCAGATGCTTACCTGAGTCACTCAGGTGCCCCTATAGTATAAGTTTTATGGGAGTGAGTTAATATCTCATTTTTCTTTAGATCCTTCCTCTGCCTTCTTTAATAACACAGTTTCTAGCTCACATAAGTTGAATACAGCTGCAGGAATTTTGCTTATTTCATTTAATAAATATCAATGCAGTGTAAATTGCAGGACTTCTTGAGTCACTTGATAATACTACTTAAAAATAATCTCTATCGGGACACCTGGGTGGCTCAGTCATTAAGCGTCTGCCTTCGGTTCAGGTCATGATCCCAGGGTCCTGGGATCAAGCCCCGCATCAGGCTCCCTGCTCAGTGGGAAGCCTGCTTCTCCCTCTCCCACTCCCCCTGCTTGTGTTCCCTCTCTCCCTGTGTCTCTCTCTGTCAAATAAATAAAATCTTAAAAAAAAAAATAATAATCTCTATGAGTGTTCCCACTAGAAAAGAAAATGTAACCACTAATTAATTAGGTTATCTATTATAACTAGTTGATTAAACCTTGAACTGAAACACAGCTTCATTTTTTTTTTTCACAGCTTCATTTTTAAAGCAAACCTTATTTAATTAAAATGCCTGTTTTTAGGTCAGTGGTCAATATTTTTTTTTTTCAAATCTACAAATACGCCAACTGTTGGATATATTATCCAGCATCAAGATACCTGGCAGTATTTGACACCCACAAAAACATGGGGGAAAACTACAGAGCTATCATGAAAGTAAAACTTGCAACTCCTCAGAATGCATTAGCAGAGGGATGCATTCTTAGGCTGAATTTGTTGTTTTCAGGTCTGGAAGTGGGGGAGTAGATCATAAAGTGATACTCCCTTTTCCTCTCCATCATTAATTTTCTCTGTATTTCTTAGCTATGAAGAAAAAGCAAAGGTGAGGGTGGCAAGTACTCAGTTCCTCACAAGTACGGAGGGAAATGAAAACTACTCACAAATGCACCTCTGATTATGTTGGCTTCCTTTCCCTCAGAGCATCACCTCAAAAAAATCAGAGGATGTTGGACTGATGAAAAATTTGTCTTCTGACTGTGTCACACAGCTTGTAGACTATTTGAGGATGAGACTAGGAGTCTCCAAAGAATACTAAGTTCCTCCCATTCTAAAGCTTTGTGGCTCTGTACACTCGGTCGTGTGGTTTGTGACTGTCTAGTGTTTGCTTTGTGATTTTATTTATCCTCTTAATTTTGTTAGAAAATTATTGGAGCATTTGGCAGTAAATTACGCTCAAACTCAAATTACCCTCTTCCCTTCTTGCAGCTGCTAAAACTGAAATTCAGAACCATTTTGGATAACTTTCTTTCCTAGATCATCTTTTCTTTTAATTAAAAGATGGTTGAGAAAGAGTTTCTGTGAACTTTTGCAGTTAAATGTTCATTATGTTTCAGTCAAGGCTGTCAAATTGCTAGTTCTTTGAAAAATAAAAACGCCTTTGCATTGTGAAATTGCACTGATATCCATGCCTCTAGATTAATGTTTTTAGAAGAGACTCAGTCTTCGCTTAGGTATGGTGACTGGTTTTGGTGGAAAACCACCATGGAATGAAGGATTGGGGGCTGATGTTTGGTGTACATTGGTATTTATAAAAGATCACTCTAAGACTTTCATGCTTATCTTCTTTACTTTGTCTTTCTTGGTCTAGAAGTTTTGTGTCTGCAGACAACTTTAGTTTACTTCACTAAGGGAGCGTTACCGTTATTTCTGCTGCTCAAAAGTCATCTTGGTTGACGAAAGGTGATTCAGCCGAGAATAATGTGCTTCTCTATAATATGAGAGGTGCCATTAGGTGGCCCACATTGATTATTAAGTCCTGGGATAGATGAGAAAACTATAGAAATTGGAAACTGAGGATTAGTTCATTTCAATTTCTGGAAGTGGTCTGGTATTCCATATTGGTCATGTAGTAGGTACCCCATTTTCCTGGTTTATATGTACATGGGTTCGTATGTTGAACTGTGCTTAAGTGAAGACCTGTACACAAATAATAGGGCTTGGAAGGCGAAGCAAAGCACTGAACGAAAGTGAGAAGTCTCATTGTTAAGAGGCTCTGCAAAGATTGACCGCTAAAGGCATTTATAGAGCCTGGAACAACAAAGAGCCAAGCTTACAAGTGTGCTTGTGTTCTTGTCCTTGGGAAAAATATTGGGTGAGGTCCAAGTGTGTGGCTATCTGTTGGAACTCACAGTAGCTCTGCTGTATGAAAGCTGTGATATGCATGTTTTTCAGGGTTCCTTCTTTTCTAAGTTCTATTAAGACAAATGCCTATTTTTAAGCCTGAACTAGAGCATGTCACAACTACTTAATTATTTAATACTGGTTACGAAATGTTAGAACATTTAAGTAACTGTCAGTTTTACCTGTGATAGCAAATGAGCAGTTTAATTTTGTACTAAGTTGATTGACTGATGTGTGTATCTATGTGTGTATATATGTCCATGCATTTTTAAAAATATGTAAGTAATTAACATTATGGCTCAACAGCTAATTGTAAAAGCAATTGTATCCTAGGTCATGAGTTTATTTTGCCTCTTCTTTCTATGGGTCATGGCTATAGGATAAAAATGTCATTATAAATGAACAAAGGCTTAAACAGACTGAGTAGTTTAAAAAGAATTTGTTGGGCATAAAGCAAGATGGGGGGGAATCCTCCAATTCAGGATTGGCTTATGTTTTCCTCCAATTTTTATTCATGTCAGACTGATCACTAAGCTTAAACTTTCTAGTTACTATGTCATGGCTGCTTAAAGGGCCCGTAATGGCTACTGTCCATCATCCACCCAGATCACCTTGATCCCCCTGACTGTATCTGTGTGCCCTGCCCAGCCTTGGTGTGCTTTTGCCTCCAACACTTTGCTGTTGGGCCAATACATTGCCAACCTGGGCAGAGAACCAGAAGTCTCTGAAATTTAAGATGCCCAAGGAAGGTCCTTAACAGTGACGGACAGATGTGGGAATATGTAAGCCTCGCTTCCTCACGTCAAGTCAGGACAAACTATGGCATGACCTACACTCCAGTCATCCCTGTAAGATCAGGCTGAAGCCATTCTCCATAGGCAGGGCCTAAAATCACAGCATTGATTGTCTTCTGCCTTCCCTGTCCTGCTTCCCCACAAGTTGACTGGTCTCCCCTAGAATCATGTCATTACAAATCACTTGTACAGTGTGATCTTTATCTCGGCGTCTGCTTCTGGGAAACGAGACCTAAGACAGGTCTCTTCCAAAACAGAGATGCACAGACTTTATGTAACTTTATCTTTAGCTAGCTCCATTCCTATTTGTCATGCCACACTTTCACGAAGATGTTACAATCACAGGCAATCCAGAAGACAAATGCCCACTTCAAAATAATGAAATGATCTTGGAGGTTCAGGCATGACCTATTACACAGAAACCCCCATGGACATCACTGAGAAAAGAACAACTTCTGAGCCCTGCCTGAAGGAACCCACGGCATCCTGCAAAAGCCAGCGCTGCTAGAGTTGCATCTTTTCTTCCATGACCAATGTTCTTCTGGGGCAGCAACTCTAGTGAAAAGTTATCCATTTTCTGTCTGGTTGGAGTTGTATACTGCTTTAACTATTTCCTGTCAACTCTCCTAATGTGAAGCTCTGAACCGGGGAGCCCGTTTGGGACAGGGAGCAGCAGTGCGAGTTGTAGGCCTTCAGTGACAGGATAAAACCATCAGACATCCTCTGGGCTCTGGCCCTGCCCCGGCACTTTCGTTTTCTCCTCTTAAAACCCCTCTTTTCCTCTTTGTCGGCACTTTTCTGGGCCTGGCTTACCTTTTGGCCTGTTTTCATTGTAAGTAGTTTCAGATCACATTTTCTTTCCTGTTGCCTGCTGTAATTTTAAACAAAGTTTGTAGTATATAACTAGGGATCCAGAAGCAAAAATAATCTCTGTTCCCGTTTTTTAAAACCCATCATGCGTGCGTCTGTGTGCACGTGCACATATTTTTCGAGTGGTGTGCAGATTGTGTTTAGAAAGAAAGATTTGCTACTAAACGCCAAATGTAAGAAATGGCAAAAACAGTCTGCTTTCCTTAGGCGTCCTTTCCCCACCCTTCTCTTTTTCAGTTAAACTGGAGAAAAGAAGGAATTTTGTCCGTAAAGGATGGCATAGGAATCATTTGTCCCTCCGAAGTTGGTTTGGATGTTTTGGCCCAGAGCTGGGTCTAGTGTAAGGGTGAAGAGAGGAAGACAAAAGATTTGTCTGGGAAGTGAGAACAGGAGAGGGGAAGCTAGAAACATTGCTAATATCAATGGCATTGGAGCCAGGGGCGGTGGGGGGAGGGATGGAGAAAAGCCAGCCAGACCCTTGGTTACCACACTCCCACCACTGCTTCCTCAGTCCTTCTTGTAACAGAGATAACCAGAGTCCCCACTGCAAAATCCAAAATATATTGAGTTGAGAGATCCAAGCAGGACCAGTTGGGTGTAACCCAGAAAAATGCTTCACAGCAGCAGGGGAAAAGGCATTCTGTGACTGGGGCTGTTGAATGTCCTGGTGATGGGCTATGTGCCAGGACACTCTGAGATCATGCAAGGATGTGCATGTCACCACCAGCAGCTTGCTGTGCAGGCCATATTTTAGCCTTTGTTGTCGCTTAGCCAGTGTAGAGAACAGAGCACATTAAGAAAAGCGCCTGCCTAAGAGATCTACCTTTTCATTTGATTTAGATCAATGAATGGCTTTATGTTCTAGAATGCTTTTCCCTTGTGGAAGTTTTGCACTTTGATTGACAGATCCTAACTGCTTTCTACTTAGAAGAAAATGGAATAGGTTTTATTCTTGAAAGGTACCTGTTGCTGGGATTTGAAATCTTAAAATAGAAGTTGCCATTCCTTTCACATCTAAAGAGATGTGATTTGAGAACAAGAATGTGAGCAAACCAAAGCTTTACCCCAGATGCATCTTTTTTAAATTTTTGCTTTTTCTCAAAGAGCAGAAAATTCCACATAATTCAATAATTAATTGTATTTTGCCATGAAGACAAAGTTATAAAAGAAGGAAGACTTTATAGGAAAATATAAATCCTATTATAGAGGACAACATGAGACAAGAGAAATACAGGACACATCAATATATTGCCATCTGTGGCGATCATTGACTTGTTTCTCTTGATGTTTGTTGACAATTTTTAAATTAGTATCCTTTTATAAGGACACTAAATCGTAATAGATAAATAAGTCATCAGGTTAGAATACAAATGGAATACTGGAGAATGGTATCATTTAAGGGGTAGGCAGAGAAACAACATCCTATAATAGAATTTATAGGGAAGTAGCAAGAGTGTAGAAACCATGCAGGAAATCTACATGAGGGTTTCATTTGTCTCATAAATCAGGAAAACTGCTAATAATCACATGCGATAATTATGAGAATTTCTTATGTGCCAGAAAATATACTAAAGTCCTTGCAAATATAATCTCACCTGAAAACCCACAGCATAACTGTATGTCACATGCTTTATCTTAATTATAAATACACAGGCTTACAGAGGTTAATCTCACCACCAGTAAGGGTTAGGAGTTGCCACTTGAAAGGATATCATACTCAACAACTGGTAAAAATAAGCAGTAATAATCAAAAGGGCTAAGAATTCAGATGTCTGGTTGATTTGTGATGGGGTTTTTTTAGAAAAAATGTGATGGAAGTATAGTGGAATAACAGAGACATGAAAGTCATTGCTATGAAAGGTTTTTAGGCTTGATATTGGAGTCAGAAATACAACTAGGAAGAACTAGTGTTCTGAAGGAAGTTAAAAACAAGATACAGTGGGGAAAAATCTTGTGGACAGAGTAAAGGATGCATTTGAGATTTCAGAGGCAGGAAAGTTCCTACTAAATCAAGGTTCAGGGTATGATTCTAAGACTAGGCAAATACATACTAAATTAATTGCATGTATGTGTTTTTTCTATGTGAGGACAGCACAGTAAACATTTATGAATACCTAGTAAGTTAATTTGTGTTCATATTAGACTTAAAATTGTTGGCTTTTAAAACTAGACATTGGGGGCGCCTGGGTGGCTCAGTTGGTTAAGCGACTGCCTTCGGCTCGGGTCATGATCCTGGAGTCCCGGGATCGAGTCCCGCATCAGCCTCCCTGCTTGGCGGGGAGTCTGCTTCTCCCTCTGACCCTACTCCCTCTCATGCTCTCTGTCTCTCATTCTCTCTCTCTCAAATAAATAAAGAAAATCTTTAAAAAATAAATAAATAAATAAATAAATAAAACTAGACATTGATTATCGCAGTGTTTAATCATGTAATCAACTCATTAAATATAAGTTTGGGTGAACAATGATTTGGAAATTTATTGAATTTCTTTCACCTTGTTCTATTTCCATATCTATTCAGTGATTTCCCCCTCACCCCAAGAGGTATTTAAGTAAATATAAGAACAAATAGACTCTTCATTTCCTTTTGGTTAGTTAAGAGAGAACATCATAAGATAGTTTGTTTATTGAAGACGCAAGAGTTGCTTATGAAAAAAGAGAAATTTATAATGTGGACTTGTAGTTTATTACAATTTAATTTAAAAAGAACATGAAGAAACTTATGAAACATTTTTCATACTTATTTTTCTGAGTTGCCATGTCTAGCATGTGATTTTAAGATTCTGTATACATATTTAGGGGTGCCTAGGTGGCTCAGTTCGTTGGGCAACTGACATGATTTCAGCTCAGGTCGTGATCTCAGGGTGGTGGGATAGCCCTGCATGGGGCTCCACACTGGGCATGGAGCTTGCTTGGAATTCTCTCTCTCCTTCTCCCTCTGCTCCCCCCCCACTCTCGAGTGCATTCTAAATAAATAAATCTTTAAAAAAAGATTCCATATACATATTTAAAATTTTAATTTATTTTTTATAAAATACAATGGAGTTCAGATTCATTTGAATATTTCTGTTTTTTGTTTATTTCTTCTTGATTAGGTAGAGATATAGATAGCCGTTATAGAGGGTTTTTTTGGTGGGGGGGTTGGTGCATTGCAACATTGGTGTTATAATCCTTCTGTTCCCTGCTCCTCTCCCACTACCAAATGAAGAAAAAGGAGGAGAAATAGAAGAAATAGTCACTACCTCCACTTAGTTAATTTTAATTATCTTAAATTCCTAGTAGTATGAACCATTTTTCAGGATTCTTGGGATAAACATTCAATTGATAAAGATTTATTTATTTTTATTTTAGAGAGGGGTTGCAGAGGGAGACGGAGAGAGAATCTTAAGCAGACTCCATGCTGAGCACAGAGTCCAGTGCGGGGCTTGGTCTCAGGACCCTGAAGTCACGACCTGAGCCAAAACCAAGAGACCTACATTTGACTGACTGCGCCAACCAGGCACCCCAAAAATTCAATTAATAAAACAATGTAATTCATTTTCTCATGGCGCATTTTTTCCTTGTAATCTTCCTTGTAACACTGTTACTTGTAAACATTATTTCATAATGTTTCATAAACTCTCATCAACTCTCTTTTTGGAAACTGTTTCTACTTTTTTAGATGAAATATATGTGTCTACAAGTTTATGGGCTGTATATGTGCCATATATGTAAATTATAAAGCATAATATAGTGTACACACCCTGAACCTCCTATCCAGGTTAAGAAATTGAACATTATCTTTAAATTTTAAGATAATTTGTTCTTTCTCCCTCTAGTCATATACTCTTGCTTCCCTATCAGACATAACCACTATCTAAAATGTTTAATTCACCATTTCCTTATTTTTCTTTATTGTTTTAGCCCCTAAGGATATACTCTTGAATAAAGAATTACATAGTTCTGCTTGTTTTTTGGCATCACAGAACTCTCTCTCTCCCTCTCTCTCAGTATATCCATATATCTATATAAAGATACAGAGAGAGGGCACCTGGGTGGCTCAGTCGTTAAGTGTCTGCCTTCGGCTCAGGTCATGATCCCAGGGTCCTGGGATCGAGCCCCGCATCGGGCTCCCTGCTCTGCCTGCTTCTCTTCTGCCTCTGCTTCCCTCCCTCTCTCTCTGTCTTTCATGAATAAATGAATAAAATCTTTAAAATCTTTAAAAAAATATATATAGAGAGAGAGAGATATCTCCTCTGTCATTTATTTTTCTACTCAGTACCTTGTGTCCAAGATTCACCCATGTGGACACATTTAGCTGTACTTCATTTTTTATCATATTGCATGGTGTATCAGTTGTATGAGCAGACCATAGGATATAGGTCTAGTCTAGTACAGATGGATATCTGGCTCCATTTTTGGAGTTATAAGGACTGTTACTATAACCACTCTTGCACATACCTCCATGCATAGCTGCAGGTTCTCTAGAGTCTATTGCCTAGGAATGGAATTTCTGGGTCTTATAATACTAAGATCTTAACTTCAATAGAAGTTACCAAAAAGTTTTTACTTCCGCGTGTGTAAGAGTTCTTTTTTGTTCCACGTCTGTATCAAAGATTGGTGCTGGCAAACATTTTTAAAAATTTGTGTCCATTTGTTGAATGAAAAATAGAATCCTAAAGTAATTTTGTGTATTCAAAAATTGCCCCGACTACTAACAGGATTGATCAATTCCTTACATGTTTATTGGCTATTTAGTTTTCCTCTCTGTGAAATGCTCATGTTCTATTAGGTTATAATTTTTTATTGAATTGTTCAACTTCTTTATATGTCAAGGGTATTAATCCTTCATAAGATTTGTGACTTGGAATTTTGCTGTCTTTACAAGTGACTTTTAATGAACAAACGTTCTTAGTTTCAAAGTTGTTTGAACCTTTTTTGTCTTAAGTGTAAAAAAAAAATTCTGCCTTAAGGCCATTGAAATATTCTCCTTTGTCTTCTTTTTTTTTCCCCTTGTCTTCTAAAAGGTAAAGATTTGTGTTTCATACTTAAGTCTATAATCTGGGAATTAATTTTTATGTACATTAAGAGATATGAATCCAATTTTATTTTTTCCGTAAGGATAAACATATGTCCCAACTCATTCATTGATTTGTCAATTCTTTCTCCAGCACATGACAATGACATACCTGGTTCAGGTACCATCCCATTTCAGAGTCTTTGCACTGACTTTGCCCTCTGCCTCCCTCCCTCCCTCACCTCCTTTGGGTTTTTCCTCTAAAGTCACTTTTCAGTGAGACCACATCCATTTATATTTAAAATTCAACACTCCCCCAAACTTATTCAGTCCCTCCTGTCTGCTTTATTTTTCTCCATCACTCTTATGACTATTTGAATTTGTATACACTACTGTTATATATTTTATTGTGTATCTCCCCACCATAAAATAAGTACAATGAAGAGAAAGGTTTTTGTCCATCTTGTTTACTGTTGTTTTGTTTACAGCACCTAGAAAATTCCTGGCACATAATCAGCACTCAGTAATCCATATTAAATGAGTGGATAAATCAGCGTATTACATTTTGAAAATTTATCTCTTCCTGGGCTTCAGACCTGTTCATTGGTCTATTATTTCTTTTTCTCTGGCTGAATATCATTAATCTATATCTTTTTAATAAGGTTTTTTTGCCTGATAGGACATGCCTCTCCATGCTCTCATTCTTTAAGGCTGGTTTGTTTATTCAGGATAATTTCCTCACGAGGTCAATTTTAGAATTATCCTATCAGGTCCCATGAAAAATCTCACAGCTATTTGATTCACACTGCATTGACTCTATAGTTTGATTTGGAAAGAACAAAGAGACATTTTAATTATTTTTCTGTCCATAAATAGGATG
This sequence comes from Mirounga angustirostris, assembly GCF_029215605.1. Classification (NCBI taxonomy): domain Eukaryota; kingdom Metazoa; phylum Chordata; class Mammalia; order Carnivora; family Phocidae; genus Mirounga; species Mirounga angustirostris. Next base: position 134,962,175 of record NW_026991709.1, on the reverse strand, counting down.
TATCTCTTATTTATTAGGTTCTTCTTTAATGTCTTTCAATATATTTTAAAAATTATCTCTATAAGGTTATACGTGGTTTGATAAATTCTTATTATTCTTGCAGACATAGTTAAGCTATCCATATATTCTTCAATTAAATTGATGTCCTTATCTTTACCTAAACATTGTCACTATACATTCTAAAAATTAAATCATAAAGTAACATGGCTCTTTGAATGAAGGTAAAATTTTGAAAGAAGCTAGTAATTATAATTCATCAGAAAATTTCCATTTAGCTAAGAGATGAGAATCTAAAAAGAAAAACCTAATTAAAACTACTGAGAAAGCTTAAAGGAAAAAACACTTTGCTCTTAACTGGCAACTTTTCTCTCACTATGAAGCCTTCTGTGACCCATCCCCAACAAAATTCATTAGTGTCTCCCCTGTGTTTTTAACTATGAGCCTGTTTTACAGCAATTATCATAATATTGTCTTGTGTTGCAATTACTTCCACATATGTTAGATGTGTTAGCTTTCCTTGCCTGCCCCCCACCCCCTACCCCCGGGCTCTGCCCCACCCAGGATGACACATTTAAGCAGGGACTTAATCTTGTGTCTGATCACAGGGCTCAGTCCCAGTGCCTGCCGTGTAGAATACAGGCTCTGTAAACTTTTGGACATGAAGATTGGGCATCCAAAGAAGATAACAGAATCTACTCTCAGTGAAGTCTTCAAAAATGACACAGAAATAGGCCTGTATGGTAATTCCTTCCTTCTGGATCCCCTGCCCCTTAGATACTTTTGTTCCGTTCTCTCCTATTTTTCCTCCAGCACTCCCCCAGAAGTCTCTTTGGAGTCCTATCTCTTCTAGTCTTACTCAAAAGTTTATTCTATATCATCTACTCCCATTCTTCAGTTACACCAAGAATTATTAAATTTGTTACTTCAACACTAAATATACTTAAACTCCTGAGACTTATTTTTAATTTCCTAAATATCTATGACATAACTCATATAAAACCTGCTGTTAGCACATAAAATTTAATATGTTCCCAATAATGAACTCATTAATTTTTGTACCCACACATACACCTCTGCACGTACCTTTCTGAAATTAGCCATTCTTCCTTTATTCATGTGATGGTTAATGTCACTATCCATTCTCTTACTCAAATGAGAAGAATCAGTCATTCTCAGGTCTTACTTCAAATGGATAATGCTGACTTAAAGCCTATCTCTTAAAAATCTACCCAATCTCTCCCTCCATCTCCCAATTGCTAGTGGCTGATTTATGACCTGTGTTTTCTGCTGGACTAGTGCAACAGCCTCCGGATTTGTCTTCCTGACTCCAGACTGATTTTCTCCCATCAAGTTCTTGTCTAAATTATTTTTCTGAAAATACAAATATCATTACATATACTTTTGAGTTGCATATTTCCTTATAGCTTAGCATTGCTAAAAGGACAAAAGCCCAAATTCATCAGCATGGCACATGTTATATACATGTCCCAATTTACCTTGTACTTTCATCTCTCCTACTCACACTGTGCTCCATTTATACCTAAATTTTAAATGTTTATTGGAAATATCACATTCTATGCCTTCACATGGGTGGTTTCTGTTATAATTGTCACTTCCCATTTTCTATCTAAATAATTCCTGCTCATTCAGCCCAAATATGATCATTCATATTTGAATGAGTAACTGAGTAACTGCCTCTTCTCTTCCCTTCCCATGGCACTTTGTTCATATCTTTATTTCAATACTTGCTAATTTGAACTTAAATGCATATAGATGTTTTTCTCACTTTTATTATTCTCAGATTTCTTTCTGGAGATTAAAGCAATTTGTTTTACATTATCATACCTGCCCCAACAGTTAAATTACATATCCTTTCTTGCATAAAAGTCTGCAGAGTTCTAGAAAATACCTTTTGTCTACTTCACAGGCATCCCTCCTTCTCGCCAACACTGGTCAATTACCATCCTTCTTGGAAGCCTATATGTTTGGTCAATGTGTTTAGTTTCTTCCTAAAACCTGATCAAACTGATCAACTCTTCCAGTTGATCTTTAATTCACTGCTTTCAGTTTGTTTTTGTATTAACCAGCTTCTCAATCAACAATCAACACAGAATATATTCTAATGATTCTATATTTCAGGCATGATCTTAAGCACTAAAAAACAAAACAAAACACACCAGCATAGGAGTTACTATTTCTTCCAGGTGTTTGGCCCTCAATATCTGGAGGAGGAGGATGTCTGAAAACCACAATACCACTATGGATCCATGACATGCCTGGCTGTGTTTCAAGCGCTTCCCATATATTATCTCATTTAATTCCCCCAGTACTCTTCTCCAAAGTAAAAAAATTCATAGGTACCCATTTCTGAATGTAAACCCAAGTCTACCCATCACAGGATTTGTATTCCAGGATACCTTATTTTTGTTAAACCAGGTTTGTCTCTCCATGTCCCAATACTCGGCTATTCCCTTCACCACATTTTTGAACCCTATGTCATCTTTATTTTATTCGTGTGTAGATTTGTATGATAAAGTGCAACTGGTTATGGAAACTCTTGCCAAGCTATGTCTTACAGTACATGGGCTTTCCTTAATGTTTTGGAATTGCTTGAAATTCAGCTTAGTAGGCTGACACTTGATCTGTGATGTGTTTTTCTCAAGACTTAACATTGCCATCCCAGAGGTGCTCAGGCGGCCAGAATATTTTGCCAGGAAATTAGCAGAAGTCTTTAGTACTAGGACATATTCTTCATTGTGATTTTTTTTTCTTTATGTTTTCTTTAGCCAAGATTTTTTTTTTACAAAATGTAAATCATTATCAAGAAAGATCTGGAGAATTGGTTTAGAAAGTTCACTTAAAATACAAAGTATATTCAGTAACAGAGGAAGGAGGAAAATGTAGTTTTTAGCTGTCATGTATTATTTTCATGATTGAAGAAATTACTTATTCTAAGAAGTGGAGGAAAGCAACTTTCACTAAGAGTTCCCAGAAGATTTCAGAGGAAGTGACATGATCTTAAATCATGTTCTTGATGTTAAAATGTTGTTTAGAAGGGCAATTATTTAAATGGAATAGTTTTTTTCTAATCAAATATGAGCAACAATAATCCTTTACTTGCAAACTATAATCTATTGATAGCAGATATCAGGTATATTGGACTAGTGTACATTTTTAGGAGCCAAGGTTATTTCTCTTCAGATTTGTTATTTAAAACACATTTAGAAATAACTTCTAGTTTTATTTTAAAATGGGACAAAGATTATACAAATACAATTCCTTTTCTCCTTCTTAGGAGAAATCTGAAGAAATACAAAAAGGAGACATAGCTGCAAAAGAAAAAAAGGCATTTTGAATCTCCAAAAGATGAAGGTTTAAACGCTTCTGGAAGCTAGATAGATGGTGGATGAATGTGCACATAAAAATAAAGTGGAGAAAAGTATGAAGCCAGAACCTTGGAGAAGGTCTGGAATTAGGGTCTGTAGGTATAATGATAAATGAACAAAGCAGGGGGCATGAGACAGTGGGGTTAAAAATATGGGTTTTGACTGAAAAGAAGAAAATTCATTTTAAATTAAGATAAAAACACATTTATAGAAAAGGGCAGAAAAGAAACAATGAAAAAGTATGGTTTGTATATGTATTAGTCAAAAATAGGACAGAATTTCAATCAATTCATAGATAATAAGAAAGTAGAAGCTGCTTTGCTCTAAGCTAAAATACCCTCTTTTGAACAGACCAAGATTTGGAGCTTTGGAATCATAGAAAAAGAAATCTAATCCTATGACATTACCTCTTCAGCAGACAAAATATTGATAAAGCCAAAACAATGTTTAATAATATTGTTTATTAGCTTTTAAATTTTATTTTATGTTCTTAAAGATTTTATTTATTTATTTGACAGAGAGAGCGCACGTGCCCAGCAGGGGGGTCAGGAGAGGGAGAAGCAGGGCTCCTGCTGAGCAGAGAGCCCAATGCTAGGATCAATCCCAGGATCCCAGGATCCCAGGATCATGACCTGAGCCAAAGTCAGATGCTTAACTGACTGAGCCACTCAGGCGCCCCAGCTTTTAAGTTTTAGAGTTACCCTTAGGCAAAGCCTAGAAGAATGGGCTAAAGTTAGAGGACAAAATATTTCAGTTAGAAAATTTTGAACATTTTAAAGGGTAAATATAGTTGAAAGAATTTGGAAATTGGCAATTGAAGGAGAAAAGATGTAAGAAAACAATTAACTTCCAGCAGAGAATTTGAGATCTTGACTCAAGTTAATGAAACCAAATGTAAATGTGGATCTGTATTATGTAGAGTTGTAAAATACTAGAATATTCAAATTAATAAAACTTTGAAAGGTTCTGTAAAGAAATATGGAAAGATAAAAAAGTATGAGGGGTGCCTGAGTGGCTCAGTCAGTGAAGCATCTGACTCTTGATTTTAGCTCAGGTCATCATCTCAGGGTCCTGGGATCAAGCCCCTCACCATCATGGAGCTCCCTGCTCAGCAGGGAGTCTGCTTATTTCCCTCTCCCTCTGCCCCTCCCCCTGCTCTGCCTCCCCCTCAAATAAATAAATATTTTTTTGAAAGTATGATAGTGTATATGTGTTAAATTATCTTTCTGAGTGTCTAGAGATAAAAATATGTTAGTATGTTATTTAGAGCTATGTTGTCAACAGGCATAAAATAATAATAATAATAATAATAATAATAATAATAAACATTTCAGGGTGCCTGGGTGGCTCAGTTAAGCATCTGCCTTCAGCTCAGGTCTTGATCTCAGGGTCCTGGGATCGAGTCCCACATTGGGCTCCATGCTCAGTGGAGAGTCTGCTTCTCCCTCTCCCTTTGTTCCTCCCCACTGCTCATGCTCTCTCTCTTTCTCTCTGTCAAATAAATAAATAAAATCTTGAAATTAAAAAAAAAGAACAAATAAATAATAAATAAACATTTCAAGCATTTACCTCTGGGCTAGGAGGATTAGAGCAGAAGAGTTTTGCTTTTCATCTGAAGCTCTTTTGTACTGTTGGTTTGTTACCATGTATGTATTATTTGATCAAAATAAACAAAAATAGAAAAGAATTATAGCACAGTATATTCTGAGAGTCCCTATGAAGAATACTGGAAGTACATGGGAAATACAAAATGTACTAGGTAGTGTTACAGCTGACAAAATTCCATGGTTCTCCACGTGCTTGCTCCTGGGAATCCATCTGAGATTTGCAAATCCCTGGTTTAAGTGGTTACAGTTTATATTTTAGTTTATAGAGTTTTGCTGTAGTTTATACAAGAAGTTACAAATAGTCCAACAGCACTGTATTTGGGGTTTTTCAAAAGTTTATACACGTTTCTGTATGGTACACACCAAAATTGTTTAAAATACAAACAAAATGTAACTGTACCTTCATGGTTAAGAGAGGTATTAGGTACTGGATTACCTTTACTTTGGGTTCAGGTGGGTTTGATCTTGAGGATTTCTGGGAGTCCCTGATAGTCCCCTCTTCATCCTTCCTTGATCTCCATAATTGAGAACATCTTGCTAACCATAACCACTTGGCCTTCATAATATCTGATTCAAGCTTTTAACTAGTTCAACTTTACATTAGTTTCTTTAACTTAAATCCTTAAAAAGGTCAGTAAGTGAAGAATAAACAAAGTAGAGAAAGATCTAGAAAGAAGTGAATCAGTGCTTCAGCACCATTTTGGGGATTAAAAATAGCCTGTAATATAATAAAAATAAGTCAATTGTTAGAAATACTTTATGATAACCTTTGTTCTGGTGTCATTTTCTTCTTCCGTTTTTTTTTTTTTCTTTCATGTGTATTTGTTCCTGTCCTTTGCCAATTCCCAAGAACCCCAAATTCAGATCCAGTTTTTAAATTGAGTCCAGAAGTTTGTTGCACTATTACGCATTTGAAAGTCAATGTGATTTGTAGGAGGAACACTGGCTTTTCATAAACCTGGATTTCAGTCTCAGAGCTGCCTGGTAATACAAAGGTTACCATAGTAGGTCATCTATCCTGGCTATTCCTCAGTTTTCATTTCCGTAAAATGAGGGTAATACCACATTATTTCAGTAAAAATCATCTGTTGGTGGAAAAAAGATATTGGTTTTCTGGGAAACATGTGAGGAAAACATTCTAATCACAGGAAGTTGATTCTGTTACCCAGGCTTTAACTAGTACTCCTTAGCCACCCACCACACCGATCCTTTTAAACACTGAATGAATTTGCCTTGTGTTGAGGCCTTGGGTTGGGTGTCTTAAATATATGGCAAGCATTTTAAGAGGCATATTATTATTTTTACTTTCCAAACATGCAGCTTACTTTGATTATTTACATCAAAGCTCCAAACACAATTAGCCTCAGATGACAATGCAATTTTTCTGTAAAATTGAATGGTGTGGCTTTAATCAAGAAGAATACCTTGGGGGGCGCCTGGGTGGCTCAGTCGGTTGAGCGACTGCCTTCCGCTCAGGTCATGATCCTGGAGTCCCGGGATCGAGTCCCGCATCGGGCTCCCTGCTCGGCGGGGAGTTTGCTTCGTCCTCTGACCCTATCCCCCTCATGTGCTCTCTGTCTCTCATTCTCTCTCTCTCAAATAAATAAAATCTTTAAAAAAAAAAAAAAGAATAATACCTTGGGGGGCGCCTGGGTGGCTCAGTTGGTTGAGCGACTGCCTTCGGCTCAGGTCATGATCCCAGGGTCCTGGGATCGAGTCCCGCATCGGGCTCCCTGCTCAGCGGGGGGTCTGCTTCTTCCTCTGACCCTCCCCCCTCTCATGCTCTCTCTCTATCTCATTCTCTTTCAAATAAATAAATAAAAATCTTAAAAAAAAAAAAAAAAGAATAATACCTTGGGGGGCGCCTGGGTGGCTCAGTCGTTAAGCGTCTGCCTTCAGCTCAGGTCATGATCCCAGGGTCCTGGGATCGAGCCCCGCATCGGGCTCCCTGCTCCGCGGGAAGCCTGCTTCTCCTTCCCACTCCCCCTGCTTGTGTTCCCTCTCACGCTCTCTGTCAAATAAATAAAATCTTTAAAAAACAAAACAAAACAAAAGAATAATACCTTGGGGGGCGCCTGGGTGGCTCAGATGGTTAAGCATCTGCCTTCGGCTCGGGTCATGATTCCAGGGTCCTGGGATTGAGCCCCACGTCTGGCTCCTGGCTCAGCGGGGAGCCTGCTTCTTTCTCTGCCTCTCCCCCTGCTCGTGCTCTCTCTCTCTCTCTCTCTCTGTATCACTGTGTCTCGAGTGAATAAATAAAATCTTTAAGAAAAAAAAAAAAGAATAATACCTTGGGCTACTTTTTCTATTTAAAGTGATTTACAGTTGGCTAGAATGGCTACTTTTACATATCTAATTACTTTCTTCAACAATAAACCTTTCTTGAGCATTTTCTGTGCTTAGAGACCTGTTTTTCAAAGATGAATAACACTACATCTTTTGCAATTTGGGGAGGGGAGAACTATAAGCAGAATGTTTGAGTGGCAGTCTGTGACATGATGCTAGAATGCATAGGGTGTTGTGAGTACTGGAAGGAGGGGTCTTTAGCCCTGCATACTAAGAGACCAAAGGGGATTCTCTTGAGAAAGATGACATTTGGAGCAATAGACAGGAATTATACATGTAAGAAACAAGTAATAAAGGTTAAAGAAAGAAAAGAGCCTACAAAAGATGAGGGGAAAATAAACCACAGTTGGATAATGCAAGATATTTGCCAGGAGATCTGAATTAGTGGAGCAAAATATCAGAGGCAGGGAGGAACGGAAATGAATCCAGAAATAGAGGTCTGTGCTAGTTCATGGAAAGCAGTGTTTGACAATATGAAATACCCCTTTGTGGCTTGAATTCCATATCACTGGCTAAGAGAAACAGGTATATAGGCAACCTATGGGGAAAAGGGGAGGAAGTGTGTGTAAATTAGTGAATGAATACTTCAGTGCAAGGAGAGGTAGAATATTTCAAGAAAGGATCAAGTCTAGCCAAAAACAGAACAATAGAAATGGAGTCATGCCAAATTCCAAGCAGCAAGAGACTTTACACAGGGAATTTGTGGATAAATACTGGTACATAAATTAGTACATAAATAATATGCACACATGTATACACACACATACACACCTACAAACATACATGCGCACAGACATATATGTACATCTGTGTTTTAACAAAACAAAAACAAGAAGAATATTCTTACATGTTTAATTTTAATATGTGTATTATCTTGGTATTTCCATGCTAGAACAGATCATATAGATTACCTACAGAGATGGAATTTGTATAAAAAGGGTCCAAACATTATTACACTTTCTCAAAAGCATTGTGGTGATTTAAACAAAGAAACAAACAAGCAAAGGAGCAAGAAAAAAAAATACAATGCAAAACATGTGGCCCCAAATATATGTCATTTGTAATTTAACCAAACAAATAAAATCAGGATATTCACTTACCTATATCATACCGATGTGCCACTGTTTAGTCTTTTTGCAGACTTTATAACTTTCATTTTGGACATTTCAGAAATACCTCCCTAAATTATTTGCAGGCTTGCTCGTAAAGATCTGCACTACCTCTTTGAACTCCATTCTCTTCATCTCTATGTATATTTCAATACTTTGAACTTATTTCTTCTTCCCAGACCCTTAGGGATTGCAAAACTCTTTGAGGCTTAAAGTGATCGTGTTAAGGAGCTGGCAGGCAAGGAATGGTCTCAGTGATCCACTGTTTGTTCAGATTTCCCTTTTTAGCCACTAAGACAAAGAAACTGATTTTTTTCTTTTTCCTTTAACCAAGAAGTCCTAGAATTTGTGCTTCGGTAAAATTTTACAGTGATTTCTACATTTTCACATTGTCCATTCCATTTGTTATGGGCTGAATTGTGTCCTCCCAGAAAGAGCTGTTGAAGCCTGAACCCCTAGTACATCACAATGTGACCTTATTTGAAAATAAGCTCTTTGCAGAGATAATCAGGTGACAATGAATTCAGCAGGGTGGTCCAAAATCCAGTATAACTGGTGTCCTTATAAAAGGCAAATTTGGACACAGGCACACATAGGAAGAATGCAATGTGAAGGCAGAGGATTATAGTAATCCTTGGCATCTATAAGCCAAAGTTTGCCAAACATGGCTGGCAAAACAGCAAAAGCTAGGAATAGGCAGGACAGATTCTCCTTACAGACTTCAGAGGAAGCATGGCTTTGCCAAGACCTCAGTTTTGAACTTCTGGCTCCCAGAAGTATGAGATAATGAATTTCTGTTGTTTTGAGCCACCAAGTTTGCACTATTTTGTTATGGCAACCCTAGGAAACTAATACATGGTTAAAATATTAAAAAGAAAATATTAAAAGGCCAATTAACATAGGACTTTTGCATTTTAATTTTTCAAGCCAGAACCACCTAACTAATTAAATAAATAAATTCATCTAATTTTGTAAAAGCAAAGTTCAAGAGAAAATTAGGAGGAACATCCTTTCAGAATAAGAGAAAATCCTCTCGATTTAGCCACTTATAATTTATGTACAACAGTGTGTTTGTCCCTACCTTTCTTTACATCTCAGAGTACGGCAGAGTTCAACACCTGGCCCATGTTTCAACGACCTGCCCAGTAACCAGATGTGTCTGTGGACGTCTGGTACAGCTGGTAATAGAATGGATTTCTAGAATTTATTTTCTTGCTCAATCAATAATGCCATGCTCTCTGGGGCATTCCATGTAAATGGAATCCCAACTCTGGAGTTGTTGGGTTTAATTACTTTAGACCTTATTCAGAGACCAAGCCTGAAGAATATTGAGAAACCTGACTTCTTGCACAGACAAGCACCCTAGGCATTCATTGTCTTTGAAAGAGATTTTCTTATTTAAGTTCACCAGAAGCAGGATTCTGATCAAAACATCTGAGTTAAATTAAGTCCCTGTAATACTGATAACAAAGTTTCTAAAGTGTCCAAATTAGACACTGAAATCTTCTCTACAAGGCATTATTAGTGTGATCAGTCAAGATTCATTCTTGTCAAAAAAACAATATTCTCTTGGCTAGAAAAAAATGTCAACGTTGCAGAAAAAGGAAGCCCATTAGTGAAATGAAATCACCTTCCCTTCCTTTTTTTCTCAGACTCCCTCCCCCACTTCAGGGTATAGCTTTTCTCATTTATAAACTGAGAAGTTTTTCTAAATTTTAAATATATTCTGAGTTCCAGAGAAAGGAATGAGAAGTACAGGGCCTATGAACATGCATGAAACATAGGCCCTACCCACTGAAAATACCACAAAGAGATAATTTCTAAAGTTGTAACCAGGATTGAACTTCCATGACGGAGAAATTGTGTTGGTAACGATTTCATATTTGCACTTAAAAATATCAAAATGCATGTATCTATGGGCATTCCATGACAGGGCCATGATACAGTGGTTAAATGCAATTTGCATGGTCATATAAATGATTCTAAGAAAAATAATGTCTTAAGATCCCCTCAAGCTAATCCATCCTTTACTTTGAGCTTTCTACATTTCACTTTATTAGCCTACTGACAGAACATTAGGAAAAGTAACCATAGCAGAGAGCTACTGACAATGAAATCTCTGACATTTGGACAGGTCTTTGCTCACTGAAGGTCAAGTATTTGTTTTCTGAACAAAATCATCTTCTCCTTAACCAAGCAGGGGACCAGTATGGCTGTTAGCCTTTGTCTGGGAAGATGCCTGGGGGAAAATGATCTCATGTTGGCACATAAAGTGTAGATGAAAGAACCTATCAGGGGCACCTGGGTGGCTCAGTCATTTAAGCAGCTGCCTTTGGCTCAGTTCATGATCTCAGGGTCCTGGGATAGAGTCCCACATCGGGCTCCCTGCTCAGCAGAGAACCTGCTTCTGCCTCTGCCTCTGCCTCTGCCTGCCGCTCTGCTTACTTGTGCTCTCTATCTCTCTTGTCAAATAAATAAATAAAATCTTAAAAGAAAGAAAGAAAAAAAGAAAGAAAGAAAGAAAGAAAGAAAGAAAGAAAGAAAGAAAGAAAGAAAGAAAGAAAGAAAGAAAGAAAGAAAGAAAGAAAGAAAGAAAGAAAGAAAGAAAGAAAGAAAGAAAGAAAGAAAGAAAGAAAGAAAAAAAAAAAAAAAGAAAGAAGGAACCTATCAACAATGGCCCTATTGCTTAGATGGTGATAGATTATAAGCAAATTCTGCTTGGTAGCTTAGAGTTCTAGATTACACTCCCAGAGTCTATATCCGACATCCCATATTTATCACAGTCATTTCTCACGTGACTTTGCTTCTAACAGACTCACTTCACCTCCTATGCCTAAGGTTTCCTTGTGAATCCATGTTTTCTCACTGTTATTGTTAATACCATTCCAAGATTGGTATTATGTTTTCATATGGGGTTTCAATATTATGCAGTTTATCTATCAACTCAAAAGGCATGTGTTAAGCTCATGATAAGTGGGAGCCACTCTACTAATTGCTGAGACAAAGAACAAGGGGACCCAGCCCTCCCTTAACTATCTGTTGGGAGAGACAAGTCAAGGGATAAAGTTGATGGTGCGATTGAGTGTTACTCTGGGAAAGTGGGAGGACTAAGCCGATTTGAACAAGGTCCCAGCTAAGTGTCCTGAAAATTTGAATCCTGAAATGTGGGTAGGCATTAGTCAGGAGAAGATGCACTCGAAAGCATGGGGAAAAGAGTTTTCAAGGCAGAGAAAGTAGAATGTACAGAAATATTGAAGGTTGGAGCTTTGAAAAATGGCTATTCCTTTAATGTGCCTGTATGACTTCTCTGTGTTATATTTCCTACTTGATTTAAATCAGCAGATTTGGGCATGACCTGATTAATGAGATTCATGGGAATAAGGCTACCTCTAGTCGAATGAATTTATTTGTTGAATGAACTCATGCACATCCTTTGCTATTTGGCAAAGCAGAGACACTATGAGATTTAACGTGTATCTGCATTCAGCACCCTCATATACCCCATTCAGAGCGGGGTATTGATCTTGGGTGATTGGTGCTCCTGTTAAATTCCCTACCAGCCCAAATTTCAAGGAAAGAAATATAAAGGCATCATCCCTCAACTTATTTTCACCCATGTACAATCTACTGAGGGATTTGCACATGATCTTTTACTTTTTGATCTTTTAAAAGAAATAAAAATTATGATAAATATTATAACAAAACCCATATTCACCCAGAATTTTACAGCTATTAATATTCTGTTGCTTTTGCTTCTAGTTCCATACTGAGAAGAAATGTAATGTTTTGGATGTAGCTCTAGTCCTCTATAGCCACTGTCCCAGTCACATTCTGGGATCCCCCATAGAAAACTGTTGTGCGTTTGGTATGCGCCCTTCCTTCTGCTTCGGTTCACGTACTCTTAGATAAACATTTATGCATCCACAAATCATTTATAGATTGTGTTTGTGTGTGTGTAATTATTGTTAATTTTCTCTTATGGAGTATTTCAAGCATGTACAAAAATAGAATAATATAATGAAAACTCACATAGCCAGCACCTACCTTCAGTACTTTTCAACTCAGGACCAACCTTCATCAGTATCCTCACTCCCTTAGCTCTCAAATATCCTCAACTATTTTGAAGCAAATCATAGCCATATTATCTACACTACAATTATCACAACTGAAAATAAAAAACAATTATTAAAATATCCAATTTTATTTCCTCCTGATTACTTCTAATATTTATTATATACTTTGTTAGAATCAGGGTCCATTGAAGCCCCATTGTTTGGAATTAATTGCTATGTCTCTTAAATTCTTTAAAGTTATAGGTCTTCTTCCCATTATATTCTGGCTACTTATTTGTTTAAAAAAGCCTGACACGTGTTCTGTTGTTTCCTACAGTTTGGAATGTATTGATTTTATTAATGTGGAGACTTTTTTTAATTGAAGTATAGTTGACATATATTATTATATTAGTTTCAGGTGTACAACCCAGTGGTTCAACAATTATGTACATTATGCTGTGCTCAGTGCCCAGAGGTGTAGTCACCATACAGCGTTAATACGATCCTATTTCCCTATGCTGTACTTTTCATCCCCATAACTTATGTATTTTATAATTGGAAGTTTGTACCTCTTAAACCCCTTCACCTATTTCTCCTGCCCCCCCACTCCCCTCCCCTCTGACAACCACCAGTTTCTTCTCTGTATTTATGAATCTGTTTCTGTTTTTATTTATTTGTCCATTTGTTTTATTTTTTAGATTTCACATATATGTGAAACCATATGGTATTTGTCTTTCTCTGTCTGACTTATTTTTCTTAGCATAACACCCTCTAGGTCCATCAATATTGTTGCGAATGGCAAGATTTCATTCTTTTTTATAACTGAGTAATATTCCATTATATGTATATATGTGTGTATATGTATACATACCACATCTTCCTTATCCATTTGTCTATTGATGGAACTGAGGTTGCTTGCATATGTTGGCTATTATAAATAATGCTATAATAAACATAGGGGTGCATATATCTTTTCAAATTATTGTTTTCATTTTCTTTGGGTAAATAGCCAATAGTGGAATTATTGGATCATATGGTATTTCTATTTTTAATTTTTTGAGGAACCTCCATACTGTTTTCCACAGTGGATGCACCAGTTTACATTCTCACCAACAGTGCATGAGGGTTCCCCTTTCTCTATCCATGTAGAGGCTTTTACCATGTTCTTTTGTCCCTCTATTTCCTAAGAATGGGTAATTATATCTAGAGGCTTGATCAGATGCAGGTTTGTTATTTTGAGCATGACTTCCTTACAGGTGGTTTTGTACCTCTTCAAGATATGCCTGCTGTCTGGTCGTCTCTTTTTGTTCAGTAGCTATAATTGATGGCCATTTCCTAGACACATTATTTCTTTAGAAGGTGTAAAATGGTGCTCCCCTAATCGTTCCTTCTTACTTTATCTATTGACTATGCATGTATGATTTTCTTTTTTAGTGTCTGATGTCATATTGTAGATATTCTGATGCATTTTTTTTAAAGATTTTGTTTATTTATTTGACAGAGAGACAGCGAGAGCAGGAACACAAGCAGGGGGAGTGGGAGAGGGAGAAGCAGGCTTCATGCTGAGCAGGGAGCCCGATGCGGGGCTCGATCCCAGGACCCTGGGATCATGACCTGAGCTGAAGGCAGACGCTTAATGACTGAGCCACCCAGGCGCCCCCTGATGCATTTTATTTTATCTGCCGTTGCTGATAAAGAAATATTTAAGTGATTCCTTATAACATCTGTATGGTGTTCCATTTTATAGCTCTTCAACTATTTACCATTGGCTATTTAGGTTGTTTTAAAGTTTTTACTGATACAAACAAAACTGCAGGGAACTTCTGTGTAATAATCTTGTATTGCACATAAGCCAGAGTTTCTCCTGAGGATGAATGTTTAGATCTTATGTTCAGTTCATTTTCAGTTTTACAAGGTGATGCCAAGTTTCTATGCACTTTTCCCAAATCCTTGTCAATACAAAATATTGTCAGGCTGTTTTTGCTGTCTTCTTGTTATTTTATACTTTACTTCCAGAATAACTAATACATTTTATTTTTTATTGACCATTCAGATATTCTCCTCTACAAATTGCCTTTTAATATGCCTTGAACATTTTGGCTTTGATATGTTATCTTTTAGAAATCATAGTGATTTCTAGAGCTCCTCTGTGTAGCCAGAGTACATAATCTTTGATTGATTTGGATGTTGCAGACATTTTCTCCCCCCCACCACCCCCTTTGTGTGTGTGCGTGTGTGTGTGCGTGTGTGTGTATAAAGATACATTTTTTTCGGGCGCCTGGGTGGCTCAGTTGGTTAAGCGACTGCCTTCGGCTCAGGTCATGATCCTGGAGTCCCAGGATCGAGTCCCGCATTGGGCTCCCTGCTCGGCAGGGAGTCTGCTTCTCCCTCTGACCCTCCCCCCTCTCATGCTCTCTCTCTCTCATTCTCTCTCTCAAATAAATAAATAAAATCTTAAAAATAAAAGATACATTTTTTTCTTTTGCTGATGAAAGAAAATCTAACACAGTGTTTAAAAATGTGAAAATGATGGTATCAGACTATCCGAATTCACACCACAGCTCTAGAACTGCCTAGCTGTGAAACCCTAACCCAATTAACTTCAAGTCTCTGTACCTAAACATATTCATACATAACATGGGAGCAAAAAAAAGGATCTACTGCTGTTCCTTCTGCTTAATTTTGCTGTGAACTTAAAACTGCTATTAAAAAAAATAAAGTTTATTAAAAGGAGAAAACAAAAATGTCTCCCTTGTAGGGATACTGTGAAGACCTAAGGAGACATATGGGCCTTATAGACAGTGCCTTTTGCACATGTAAGTGCTCATTTAAAATTAGCTGTTGTTGGGGTGCCTGGGTGGCTTAGCCGGTTAAGCATCTGACTCTTGATTTCGGCTCAGGTCATGCTCTCAGGGTTGTGAGATCGAGCCCCATGTCAGGCTCTGCACTGGGCGTGGAGCCTGTTTAAGATTCTCTCTCTCCCTCTGCCCCTCTCCACTGCTCTCCCTCTTTCTCTCGAAAAAAAAAAAAATTAAAAAAAATTAGCTATTGTTATTTTTTTTCAACTATAAAATTTATTATAGTTAAATTTATTTTTTTCTTGGATGGTTTTGGATCACTTGGAACTTTTAAGGCATCTTTCTACTCTTTTTTTTTTTTTTTTCAGTTTTCTGCTTCTGGAAAGGAATGGTGATGTTTATTATCATTCTATAAACTAATAATAGAAGAAGAGCTTACCTTTATCGAGTGCTTTCTGTGTGACAGGCACAGTGCTGGGCTCTGTATACTTTATATAGTTCATTGTTCATAATAACCCAGCATGATTAACACTCCATTCAGAGGTAAAGACATAGAAGCTTAGAAAGATTAAAATAAAACAGCTGGCAAATAAGAGCAGCAACATTTTAGACTACATCTTAACTATTTGTTACTTCCTACTGGGGAAGGGGGGGGAAGAGGAAGGACTAGACTTGCTGTCATATATTATAGCTGCAAGAACCTGGAACTGGGATGTGGAGAATTGGTTTTATTGTCCATTTTCTACTACTGGTAGAAACACCTCTCGGCTTTAGTGGGCTTGTCAACAGAATGAGAAGGCAAAATATGATCACTCAGACTCTTTCCAGCTCTAAGAGGCTGTGGCTCTTTCTTTCTTTCTTTCTTTTTTTTCTCAAGATTTATTTATTTATTTGACAGCGAGAGAGGGAACAAAAGCAGGGGGAGTAGGAGAGGGAAAAGCAGGCTTTTTGCTGAGCAGGGAACCCGATGCGGGACTCAATCCAGGGACTCCAGGATCATGACCTGAGCCAAAGGCAGTCGCTTAACCAACTGAGCCACCCAGGCGCCCAAGGCTGTGGTTCTTAATAAAAGTTGCACCTATACAGATGATCTGTGCAGTGCTATTTAAAACTGTGACAACCTAAATATCCAACAACAGAGAATAAGCTAAGTAAATTGTGGTACAATTATTTAATGAAATAGATGCCACCATTTAATTGGTAAGTATGAAAACTATGTTTCAATGAAAGTATTCTTATGATATATTGTTAAATAAAAAAAATAAAGAGAAAATATTCTATATTATGCTTACAACTGTACAAATATGCGTTCAAAAATACAAAGATGTACAATTGTTGTGTAATAAAGAATTTGGCTATCTTTGTCCTCAGTTTTTAGATTTTAGGTAACCTCTAAAATCTTGGAATTTCCTGAGTGATGAGGGACTTTGTGAATCATGCCCACCTTGGATAACACGGGAGGTTATGCTAATGAGATGACTCAGGATGGAGGTCAGTCACCAGAAAGACTAACCATGTGATTAGAGGATTGGCCTTTGAGCAGGTAATACCGGTCTGGACCTCCAGGAAGGGGAGAAGGGGCTAGGGATTGAGTTCATTCACTTTGCCAATGATTCAGTCAGCCATGCATATGTATAGAAACCCCAATGGAAACTTCAGAGAGCAAGGTTTGGGCAAATTTCTTAGCTGTGACGGTTTTTGGAAGGGTGATGCATCCTAATTTCTTGGGGAAGGGACGTGGAAGCTCCATGTTCAGGATTCTACCAGACCTCACCCTCTGGGGCTCTTCATTTGGTTGGTCCTGATTTATATCCTTTATAATAAAACTGTAACCATAGGTATAGTGTTTTCTTGAGTCCTGTTAATCATTCTAGCAAGTTATCAAACCTGCAGGAGTCATGGTAACCCCCAAATTTGCAGCCAGTTTGTCAGAAGTGCAGGTGGCTTGGGGACTCCCAAATTTGTGACTCCATTCTGGGAACCTTCTGCGTTTAGATTGCTAAAAATGTTCTATATGTTTACTGGGATGGTGATAACATGGAAGTATGCATAGGTTAAAAAAATCGACTAATGATATACTTAAGATGTATACACTTTTTAATTTAAGTTATACGTCCATTTAAAAGATTAAAGAAAAAGGTCAACATTGCATATGTTTCAAATGAACAAATTTGTTGCAGGATTGGGATAATTAGGATTTTTTTTTAGTGTTTTCTAATGTGTGAATATAGGTAATATAAACTCAAATTTTGTTAATTCATAGTTGATGTAGTAAATCCACCTGGGCCTCAACCCAGTGTCACCTAATATTACAGAGTCACAAATGTCCAGGACAGTGGACATCACAAAGCTTAATGGTGGTACCAGAGGGAGATGGGGCGGCGGGGGGGGGGGGGGGGGCGTGCGGGGAGGGTCAGAGAAGGAGGTTGTGTATCTTAGCTGGCCCTGCCATGTATTGGTTGTGTGATAGTAGGCAAGGGGCAATGAGAGTTTCTCAGCAAGTTGATAGGATGGAAATGACGTTTATAAACATAAAAACACACAGTAAATTCCTGTGAGTGTAACCTTTAGAGTTATTGTTACTGGCAATTGTTACATCGAAATACCAGCTGGAATAGACCACCTTTATATTTCTGAACTTCTAAACTTCCTGGCATTTCAGTTTTTATTCTTTGATTTTAAAACTGAAAGCCACAATAATAATAGGAACAGAAAGAGAAGAAGTCTCTTAAGAGCAGGAAATGTAAACTCAGGGCTAACCCCATCCTCAGAAAATACCAGGGGCATCCTGGAGAAGGGACTCTTGAACTGGACCTGTCCCTTGTATACTCGTTTACAAATCAATTTAGCAGAATGCCCAGAGGGGAGGGGAGGGAAAAGCAAGACCTGAGATAGAAACGCAAAGATCCTTAAGCCTAAAATGAAGAAAAACATATTCATTTGGCTTTAAATAAGGCCATAGGCTGAGTTTGAAATTGAATTTTAGACTAGAGTTTGGGTAAGCATATCAATAGGTAGTGTATCATTCTTCACTTTTGTTTGTTTGGGGGGTTGGGTAATGTATTTAGAATATCCCACTTTAGAAATTAGATAAATATGTATTAAAATATCATGTAGATTTTACCATTTAATTTAGTTAATTCCATGCTGCATGAGTTAAGTGAAATGTATCTAAGCTCTTATGGATCTCATTTCTTTGTGTTACATTTTTAATTTAATGCCTTTACTTTCTTTTGAAGGCTTTCCATTTCATTCATATTTTTATGTTGTTTATATTACCGGATCATTATTTTCTAAACTGTATGCATTGAGCAAGGATGCTAAATTTAAAGACAAAGAAAACAAAAGTTTTGGTTATATTATTTTAGAAATTACTTATTCAAATCAGATATTTTTATTGCAGGTCATCTCAGAGAATTTAACATTTTAGTGTGTACTGTGAATGTCCAAGCTGTAGTATCGAGGTTTCTTGCAGTTTATTTGACCCAAGAACCTCTTTTTCTTACCTCCACACATTGGCATCTCTTGAGACTGATTTTGTGGAAAAATTCCTAATGATAATATGCATACATACAATAAGGTATTGTATGTACCTATTGTGGGAAAAACCAACACATATGACTTTCTTTTTAAACAAAATATTTGATTATAATGGCAAATAATGGTAGGTTTAGACAATGATCAAAGTGGCTGTGTGTGTGTCCCCTTGGTTGGTAATAGATGCATACCATGTGGTATCATTTAATTAACTATGTAACAATAGAACTGGTTATTATTTAGATTTTGCCCCTTCATGATTCTTTGTTGTAAATGGTTTTACTTATAGATGCATGTATTAGAGAGGTGAATATGATTCATGCTCATTAATAAAGGCATTAAACTTATCATTTCATTGTACTGAATTTCTAAAATGATAAAGATAATTACTTTTTTGGTGTAACTATAGTTTGTGAAATCCATCTTTGAAATATAATTCAGTTAAGTGGGTTTTTTTTTTTTAATTATACTGGGAAATAAAATTGTCTCTGAAGAATACACTACTTTGCATTTTGAAATTTGATTTTATACTCACAGTGATCAGAACATCATTCAATTCAAATAAAAGAATTAAATCTAGAGAATATGCCACATTTGCATCAAGTGTCTAGTTCCAAAACACCTCCTACACAAATTTGGATTGAATGTGGTCACTGCTTTCCCAGTGTTCCTGAAAGACCAAAATAATATGCTGCTCACTGATATATGATAAAAATTCAGCGCTATTCATTTTCAGAGAACATCTTTAATATAGACATATAATTTATTTCTATTTTATAGTGTCATTATAAGAGGACTTCAGTATTCCTAAATGGATTATAGACATAATTCACCTTATCCCTAAATAGAAATAGGCCCCATTTATGCACGAACAGATGCAGTAACATATGATGAAGCAGCTACCTCTAAGTCCGTGACCTCTTTCTGCTTTTAATTTTTCTTTAGCTGTTGGCTAAAAGGCAGATTATCTCCGAGTGTTCTCTATGATTGTTGTCAGAGAAGCATTGTGATGGCACGTTAAACAAGTATAAAAGTGATCCTAGGAAACAGAAAGAAGGCTATTGAAGTAGCCCAGATTCACACATTTGTGTGGCTCTTGGCTTTCTCAAGCTCTGTGCATTTTTCATTTGGGCTTCTAAAGAAACGGAGGTGATTCCCTTTATATGAACTTCAAGAAAGGGTAAAAATATAGTGACAGAAAGCACACCAGTGATTTCAGAGGTAGGGGGTGGGAGTCAGGTGTTGAGAGGGGCAGGAGAAAACTTTTCCAGAAAATGGAAATGTTTTGTGTAATAATACTACTGTATGTATTTGCCAAATCTCATCAAATTCTACACCTACCATTGCTAAATTTTATTATATGTAAATTGTACCTAAATAAAACTGCTTAAAAAGAAAGTATGATATGATAAAAAAAAAAAAGTATGATAAAATTCACTAGTAAGAAGAAAGGGGATCCTCGAATTTATTAATACCTGGAAATGACCAGAAAAATCATGGGATAGCTGAGTTTCCTCCAGAATTTGGGAAAGGATTAACATCAGATAAAAAAATGTAAAGTGATGATGGAAGATAAAAATGACTACACCCATGAGTTCTTCTTGATCATTGTAACTGTTTAATATATAAACCACCTAGCCTAGTGCTTAGCACATAGAAGACAATAAATGCTGAATGCTATTATTTTTATTGTGCATTAGGAGTGCCTAGACAGCCTAATAGGAATTATGACTAAATAGACAGAAGCTTCCTCCTACCTACTATGAAGACAGCCTGTGAATGAACTGGTTCTGGTAACCTGAAATACACAAAAGGAGGTGGAATTTATCAATGACTTGTTTAGGATAATTAATAAACTATAATGTATCAAAGAAGCTGAATATTAAAGTATTTCACAGACACATTCTTAGCTTTTTGTGTGTGTGTCAAATTATTTCTGAGTTATCTAAACCCATTGTGAGGACTCTCAGAAGAACTTTATATCTGATGAGAGTTAAGAGTTCTGAAGTTTGCAGGCATTCAACAGAAGTCATAGCCATATGTGTAACATTTGATTTATTTTGAAATGTTTCTTGGCCATGTGAGATATTAGTAGTGTGCCAACAATGATTATAGGAGGTTGAGGCTCAAGTTAACTCTGATCTTCACATGTGCTGTAATAGAGAAATATAATAGCCAACATTTATTGACTTCTTAATGTGCTTAGCACTGACTGTGCTAGGTAAATTTCACAAATTACCACTTTTGAACATCATCACCACCTTAGGAGACACAGATGAGCAAAGAGGTTGCACCAGTATTAAGAAGCAGATCAAAATTTTTATCTGACTCCAACAGTTGAGAACCCCTGATGTGGATGGTAGGACAAAGCTGGTGAGTTTTATCAGAGCCGGATTGCTGACATTATGTCTTTGGTGTCCCTGCACCTATCCTGGGAATATGGGATGGAGAGAGATAACTGGTCTGGTCCAGACTCTCTGAACCTCAAATAATAAGTCCATAGGATAGCAGTCTATAGTAAATGGTCAATAAATGATTTTTGAATGAATAGATTTTTGATTGCATTTGAATTCTTAGAAAGCAGAATTTGGGGGCGCCTGGGTGCCTCAGTTGGTTAAGCAACTGCCTTCAGCTCAGGTCATGATCCTGGAGTCCCTGGATCAAGTCCCGCATCGGGCTCCCTGCTCGGCTGGGAGTCTGCTTCGTCCTCTGACCCTATCCCCTCTCATGTGTTCTTTCTCTCTCATTCTCTCTCTCTCAAATAAATAAAATCTTAAAAAAAAAAAAAAAAAGAAAAGAAAAGAAAGCAGGATTTGTATACTATATTCTTAACATAGAAAAGATACCAAACGTAGCCTAAGGTTAATGTTGGATTATGGTGCATAATTTATTTTCAGAACTGCTCATCTGACCAAGTCTATTTACAAGTCCATTTTGGGGCAATGGCATAGACACACTTCTGTGTAAGATTGCTGGCATTTGCAATAACTTGAGTTTTGATAAACCTTTAATTATATTTGAGGATTATCAAATTGAGACAATTGTTGATCGTAAATGAGAAAAAACAGTTAGTATGCAAACTCTAATGGGTACATTTATCATTTTCTTATCATACTGAGCTTCGAGCTTATTGTCTATTTTCCAAGAAAGTAGAAAGGCTATTTCTTAGAATAAAAATGTTTTTTATAATGTGAGCAGTAGATTCAAGCTGTACAGATTGGCTCTTTAATGAAATAGGCAACATTCCAATGGAACTGACAAGCTTTATTTCTATTTGTTGTATTTTCTTTCTCATTACAGATGGACCCAATTCAGAAAGCTGTAATAAATCATACATTCGGGGTTCCTCTTCCTCATCGAAGAAAGCAAATCATATCATGCAACATTTGCCAGTTGAGATTTAATTCCGATGTAAGTTTACCATTCAGTATTCACTGAAAAAAATGTATTATGCTGTTCCAATCTTGCAGAAGAGATTTCTTAAACATGTTTCTCCAATAACTGAGCATGTCAAAATTCAAAGATAACATTTTAACTTCTTATGTCTTTTAAAGTTGGAGTTTATTTTATTATTTTTGATTGTTTACTATGGAAACATCATACATTAACAATATTTTATACTTGCAGTTTAATGGTATTTTTTTAGTCTCTCGGGAATACTAAATTTAGGTAATACACTTTCCCTTTGGAGTATAGTCAAATTTAGGACCAACAAGACTTTTAATACATTATACCTCTGATATAAGATAGGTCCCGACTTATATTTCAAGGCCAACATTTTGCTTTGTAATTTTTTTATCTGCCTTGGTGGTCCCCAATTCCAGACCAGCCCTTGTGTCCTTAATGATATTTGTGTTAGAGTTCTCAAGTTATTCCCCTAGAAGTATTAGCATTTTAATAGGGAGTCTGAAAGACCTCAAAGCACTGAAGCCCCCTGATGAATAAAACTTAAGTGGAGAACATGACAGAAAGGAGACATTTGTGGACCTGACCAGTGCTTTGCAAATTATCCACAGAGTTATTCATATCTTCCATACCTTTTCTAAGGATCAGAAAATCTCTGGATTCATCACAGTGAAGCTCATTTTGGCTTATGGCCAATGTGAAAAACACTGCCTGCCTTCCCCAACCTCCTCTGGTGTGGAGTTGTCCTGAGAGGTACAGAAAAAAGAAGGAGTGTTGGTTTGGAAGGTCTAGGTATTGAATACCTGTTGGTACTCTAGGCAAACAGAGGACCCCATCCTGTCAAAATGACTTCTCCTCCGAGGTGCCATTATCTTGCCCTACGTGGATGTGCAGTGTGGAGATGACCAAAATGATCTGGATTCTGGAGAATGTTAGGCCTTCCAATATTTAATCTTTCTAGGCAAGTAAATCTTTTAGGTGCTCTGGTAATGAGAAGATCATGTGAGATAATCATGCACAGAAAACAGATGTGACAGGAATAGCGTCTTTTTCTTCTATGAGAACATCTCATGTTGTATAAAGATCGCTGCTGTCTTATGAACTCACACCTACTAGTACAGCCATCAGACAGTTTTATAACATTTCTTCTGTTGGCTTAAAAAAAAGTAGGTTGCCTGCATAGCACCTAAATGGTATTTGTTGATATAAAGAGAGGTTACTTAAAGAGAGGTTTTTGGTTTTTTGTTTTGTTTTTGTTGTTGATTTTTAAATACCAAGTGCTTTGATTTGATTTGAATTTTAAGAAATTTGCCACAGTTTATTAACAAAAAATCTTTTCAACTGATAAATGTCATATAATAATCTCTTTCAGTAAAAAAAAGAAGAGTCCTCTTGACCTGTACATTAGAGTTCTGAATTCAATAGTTTCAATTTTGATCATTTCTAAACATTTATTGAACAATCATATAGTTCTGTAATTGCCGTGTTAAGTGGCTCTTTCTTGCTTTCTTTCCTTTTTAAATCGTATTGATATTTCACTTTGGAACTGATCAGATAATGATGCAAAAGTCTCCCAGGAGCCATGCGGTCAGCTTCTTACATCTAATGGGGGCTATTTCAATATCTCCTCCTGCCAACAATTTAGTGTCAATATTTTCCTCTGTGTTAAGTAAACTTCCTGTAAACTGGGAATCAGAAAGAGACTTCAAGCTCATTGCACCCAATCTCCCACTAAATTTAAGAAAACCATCTGCCACATCTAGGCTAGGTCCTTGGTTGGTGATCTTCAGCTATGGATCACTCACCACTTCAAGAAAATTGTTCCTTTTTTTTTTTTTTTTTGAGTGTTTCTAATCCTGTTGATGGATATCAAAGTCATGTTTAAAGTCTTTAGAATTATTACCCAGTATGCATTAACATTAACATAAAAGAACATTTACGTCTTTTATAAAATGTAATCTTGTTTTATTTCCTTGATAAGAGAGAATAGCAATTTATTTTGCCTAATGAAGTTTCAAGTTGATATAGAAATCAATATGTATTTACCGGGGACAGTTGCTTCTCATTCTCACAATTTTGCTTTCAGGTGTGTCGGGCATGTGGTACATGGAAAGTGGCCAAGGTATTTGGAAAATTTAGACTAATTCGTCTGGGTCATAATTACATAATTGCAGACTTGACCATTCACTAGATGGTTACTGTATTAATCTTTGATTGCTGCTGTAATAAATCATGGCAAATTTGGTGGTTTAAAACAACATAAATGTATTATGGTCTGGAGGTGAGAAGTCAGAAATGGGTCTCCCTGGGCTAAAATCACGTTGTTGGCAGGGTTATGTTCCTTCTGGAGGCTCCAGTGGAGAATTCAGTTTCTTGCCTTTCTTGTCCACCTTCTAGAGGCAACTCTTTTGCTCATGACTCCTTTCCATCTTTAAAGCAAGCAGTGGTCAGTTGAATCCTTCTCACATTGAATGACTATGACCCTCACTTTTCTGCCTCCCTCTTCCACATTTAAGGACCCTTATGATTACAATGAATTCTTCTGGATGATCCAGGATAATTTCTCTACTTTAAAATCTGCTGATTAGCAACCTAATTCCATCTGCTAACTTAATCCCCCTTTGTCATATAATGTAACATATTCATAGTTTCCAGGGATTAGGTCTTAAATATCATTATTCGGCCTGCCACAGATACTCATTTGGATGTTTGGCTTAGATTTGAACTGAATTTTATGACCACTTGAATTTATCAGATAATTACCCAGTATAGCTTCATTGCTCTATATAAACTGGACACGTGTGCATTCATTGCTCTTTTATCTTGAACCTTAAATGTAAATTCACTATGCAATGCTAACTTTTAAAATTGCAGTTTAAAAAAAATGGGAAAACCCAATGTTATTAAACTTATAAATGACATAACAACATTTTACCTATGATTTACAAACAAAATATAATTATTATAAAGTTGAAGTACAGGAGCAGAAACTCCTTTAGAGACTTAAAAAATGTCTTGTAGCATTATTATGTCAATAAGGGGAACTAATATTCTGGAAATATGAGATTTGTTTACTATTGACTGGTCATGTCCACAAATATTACTTTTATAAAATATTTAATAGTGAGTGCCAAGATCAATTGGATTTATTATCCATTCACCCACATATAAGAAAATAATCTACATTAAGAGAAAATACAAATATTTTCTAGATAGGTACGTATAGATATATCTCATATTTGACCATTTTAAACCCAAGAAAAGGCTTTTTTTTTTAATCTTTTTTTTTTTTAATTTATTCATTTGAGACACAGAGATACAGAGAGAGAGAGAGAGAGAGAGAGAGAAAGCATGAGCAGGGAGAGAGGCAGAGGGAGAGGAAGAAGCAGGCTCCTCACTGAGCCAGGAGCCCGATGTGGGGCTCAATCCCAGGACCCTGGGATCATGACCTGAGCTGAAGGCAGACGCTTAACCATCTGAGCCACGCAGGTGCCCCCCAAGAAAAGGCTTTTTAATCCCAGTAAAACTACATCTGCTCCTTCCAGGTATATCTGGAATTTATCTTCCTATTTCCGTTCTTAAACCTAGAATTATTTTGGAAAAATAACCCTGTAATTCACTTGTATGCTTGGTTGCATCCTCAATCACATAGGAAAGTATTTTTGCCTTATGAACCTTTTTATATTTCAAACCTTCTTCCCCTTCCAATGAAAATAATAGCTTGTAGTTCTTTTCATCTTTGCATCATGAAAATTCAATTTCCTTTCCCTCTATGCTTTTATTTATTTTTTAACCCTTCATTTTATAATCTGTGTGGTTTGGTGTTATGTAATACCTGTTTCCTGTACAGTACATTTTCTATTTTTGGCCCCACAGAAATCTTTTTTAATGGCATATTATACTATATGCACTTTAAATGAGATTGCTTTCTCCTAGTATAGGTTTTTTCTTTGAAAAAAAACCAAAACTTTTCTCAACATTTACATGAAACACATATAAGGGTTATGCAAAAAGTTCCCAAATAAAGACCAAAAGGTTATAATTTGTCCAGTTATTTTATCAGCATCTTAAAACAAGCATATATTACCATTGGCCTGAGCATATATTACCATTGGCCTTATTTATTTTTTAACCCTTCATTTTATAATCTGTGTGGTTTGGTGTTATGTAATACCTGTTTCCTGTACAGTACATTTTCTATTTTTGGCCCCACAGAAATCTTTTTTAATGGCATATTATACTATATGCACTTTAAATGAGATTGCTTTCTCCTAGTATAGGTTTTTTCTTTGAAAAAAAAACAAAACTTTTCTCAACATTTACATGAAACACATATAAGGGTTATGCAAAAAGTTCCCAAATAAAGACCAAAAGGTTATAATTTGTCCAGTTATTTTATCAGCATCTTAAAACAAGCATATATTACCATTGGCCTGAGCAAGTTATTAAGTGTACCTTGGAAAGACAATTTATAGCAGGAGCAGCATGGATGTAAGGTTATTAAGTGAAGTATCAAATGATTACTTGATGACTATTTATAGAGTGGAAAGTAAGATCTCAGGCCCCAAACTAAAGAATCATTAAGCTGTAGCATCTAAGAGTCACTCTGGTTAGCCTGATAATAGTATTTCGTAATATGTTAGAGACAGAAGAAAATTTTTGCTAATTTCCCATGTAGAAACTGAGGAGCAGAAAATATAGGAGACATACAAGGCCACCTGGCCAGTTACTGGCCACTAGCCACACAGGGTCAGTGTCCACTCTTGTCATTGTTCCTGCCCCGTCTGGTCCAGGCAGAGTAGCAAGTCCATCCAAAGGCTCCAGCCAATCCTACAGTAATGGTGTGGCTGGAGATCTGTGTGCCTGGGGGCTCCTTTCCTTGCAGAACTAACTGGATGTGTCGGCTGCTGTGGAAAGTCATCTAGAGCCTGGGCCAGACCTTGCCCACCAGTGCTGGCGAGTACTTTCAAATGGCATCACCCATATCCAGTCACATGATTTCATCATAAACCTGGTGAAAATTTAAGTACAAATGCAAATTACTGTGTGATAATATAGTAGCAACCTGTCTTTATGACTCAGGACTATCCAGCATCATTACTTCAAGGTGCTGTTTTGTAAAGCAGAAGGGAAAAGCACCTCATTAGAAAGTTGTGTTGCTTGGAACCCTAAGACCCCTCCAAAGGGGATCCTTGGGATTATCACCGATATAATTGATACATTTTTCAGTGGCATTATAAAATAGAAATCATTATTGTTTTTCTACATTTTAGAACCCGGGAATGTAGTAAAATTAAGCAATATGTCTGAATTTAACTTATATCTCTGTGGTAACTTCTGTAACCAAATGAGGCCTTGTAGTGATGAAGTTGCTAAAAGGAACATTTTTTCCTACCAAATTACCAAATTAGATAATTAAACTTTCATAATATCACAATTTAAGGCACATCTTTAAAATCTTTAAATCTATATTCTTTGTGGGGGTCGATATTTAAAGGAAATACTGCTTGGAGGAAGAGAAAAAAAATTAATGGTGGTTGTACTGGAGTTGAAGAACTGTTCTTATTTCTTTCTACTTTTATTCTCCAAATGTCCTTTTTGAGCACACTTAAATAATATAAAATAAAAAGGAATTGTTGCATCTACTATCCTACTATGGCTTTAAAAAAAAAAAACACATATTTTGTCCTATATTATAAATTCCATTTTGAAGGCCTCAGTTGTAGTTTTCTAAATATTTCTTGCCTATTTCTGGCAGTGTCTCCTATCTCAAAACATACCCAGAAGAGTTCATAGATATCATTGCCTCATTCAGATTTCAGCATTTTATTGCATATCCTAGGATAAGGGTTAATAAAAATCTATGCATGGGGATGTGCATCTAATCCTAAACGCGAAAACAGCATCCAGGGAAGCTAAGTGTGATGGTAGGAAAATCACTGGATCAGGATTTAGACAACCTCTTGCTTAGATCTGCCACTTTTTTAATTGGCCGTGTGTCCTGGGGCTCTTTGTTGAATTTACAGGTTCCATAATCACCTTATTTAAAATGAATAGCCAGGGGTACCTGGGGTGCTCAGATGGTTGAGCACCTGCCTTCAGCTCAGGTCCTGATCTCTGGGTCCTGGGATCAAGCCCCATGTCCCCATGTCGGGTACCCTGCTCAGTGGAGAGTGTGCTTCTCCCTCTCCCTCTGCCTCTTCCTCCCAGCTTGTGTTCACTCTCCTGCTCTCTCTCAAATGAATAAATACAATCTTTAAAAAATAAAAAATAAATAAAATGAATAGCCATTCCTTATGCCATGTTGTAAAGATTATAAAATAGAGCATGTAAACAATTGGATTATAAACTGTATAGCAAATGAAATGGAAAGGTCATTTTTATGTTACGGGATAAATAATGTGGTTATCATTGTTTTATTTTCAAAACTGAAGTTGGAAAATATCTATCTTTAAGAAAAGTACTTAAAGGGATCTACCCTGTGGCAAGTGACTGTGTTTAGTGTATTTTTGTGTTGATTTGAGGTTCTCACTCCTCATAAATCTTTACCTTTTTAAAAACCGCAGGGTCAACTTGTCCCTGGCAAAGCTGCATTTATTAGAAACTCTCAACCTCTTTCAGTCTGTTGCTGCTGCTGGTAAGTCCCAAAGGATTTTCTGAGGGACCCAGTTAGAAATTAAATTTCAGGCAGCTTTGAAACATCCCTGTCATAAGAGAGTGTCTCTCGTGCGTCTTCAGGACTCACAGAGCTATTTAGAGCTTCGGGCTGCACACTGTGGCCTTCCCACTGGGTGCTTTTTCTTCTTCAAAAGTACTTCTATGACAGCACCATTCAGCTTGTGTGTGAAGAGACATGTCTGGGGCCTGATGAGGTTTAGTTGCACTGTCATGTCACCCTTGTGTGAGGAGCTAGCTCTGGGGCATGTGGTGATGAACTGTAGGTTTGGCTGCTTTTGAAACAAGTGCCTGGGACGTCCCTTTTGAAGGGCTTATGCTCTGAGTGTGCATTTGAGCCCCATTTCATCACTCAGCCTCACTACCGTCTACTTCCTGAATAGAGCCTAGAGCTCTGTCAGGAATTCTCAGAAAACAAAACTTGGAACAGAAGGACTAGGCAGGAAATATTGGGTCTGGCTGTTAGAGATTTCAGGAGAAAATGAGCCAGTCAAGAGCACAGGAACCTATTTAAGCGTCGTGCTTCTTTGGCAGGCTTTTAAAAATAAAACTTCAACACTGGGATATTTCGGGACTCTCTGATTCAGGCTTTGATATTCCAGAGTTTCATCTGTGGATGGAATGAAGGGTAAGGGACTGAGAAAAGAGAACTCTTTATAAAAGAATCTATATTTCTCTGGGCTTTTTTTTCTCTATAAACAAAGAGAAACAAAATAATAAAATTCAGTCTTCTATCAGATTCTCCTAGACATGGAAAATTTAACCATTTTCTCTAGAAAGAGAAGTTGATTTAACATGTAAATGAGTAGATGCGTTACATAACTTCCGGTAATCAAAGTGATATTTGTATTTTTATGAACTACTGTGAGCACCTCAGAGAACTGTTGTGTATTAGGACTCAGAGATGTCTAAGAAGTCATTCTGTCCATTTTAGAGAGTGTAGAGTTGGAAAAAACAAAGGTCAGAATATCAGTTGACTTGTCCAAGGTGTCTAAGCTGTTGAAACTGCTGGTAGGGCTGGAAACAGGCTCTTAAGTCCCAGCACAGTGCTTTTATTTGCCATATCAGGTGAAATGCCCTAAGAGAAATTTATTTTGAGGTTTGCATTGGCATCAGCTGACCGTTCTCCGCTAAGACAATTGGTCACTTAAGTTCTACACACAATACAGAAGTTAATCAAGGTGGATACTCGCATTGCTAAGTTGCTAGAAGTACAGATTGCTGGAGTGTAGAAGCTGAGATCACAATCTGAGCCAAAATCAAGAGTCGTCTGCTCACCTGACTGCACCACCCAGGTGCCCCTCCCTTGCCTTTTTTGTTATAGGTCATTATAGTTCATTTAACATTTAATAAACCAGTGGTTTTGCCGTGGCCCTGGAAACTAGGACAGTAGAGGAATTTGTTCCTGGGCAGAGGAGCAAAGGAATTTAAGTAAAAGGTAATTCCTATTAGCATCTATTCTTTTGTCACTCTGGATTTTGTGGCCCTTTGTATCCTGGCTTTCTGAGCTGTTGCTCTGTGTTGTCTCTTTTGCCGAGTCCTATTATCTGTATTAATTAACTAGAGTCATTGTACCCTTTTCAAGGGTTCACATGGCCGGAAGATTATAGATGAAATGAACATACCCATTCATTTTACCTCCTCCACACTAGAAGCTTCTTGTACTGACTAGTTTAAGAGTGGCTATTTGGTTTTATTTCCAGCTTAAGGAGATTGAAATTGTACCAGGCATGCTATAAATCGCACACTGCATTGGGATGATGGTGCTAGAATTTCTTAGACGACATTAGAACCGGAACTTGAGAAAATGGATGTATTCCTTCAGACTCCCTAGATCTCTGTATAATCTAGCTACTGTTGTAGAACATTGCAGTACACCCAACATTCTGGCCCAGATTCACCTCTTCCAAGCCTGCCAAACCTCATTTTAAATGCAAAACAGTGCCTCTGGGATCGGTTGTCTCAGTCCAAATCTGTGTTTCGATGTTAATTGAATGTAATAGTGGTAAAGGTTGCAGTCATTCGGGGAGTTTACTCCTTGTGAGGACGAAGCTGAGGAAGGCAAATGGAGGCATGGTGTGCTATGGAAGTTTAATTTTCTGCGTCTGTGTGTGATTTTCAGTAATACTTGGAGAAGCAGAGAGACACCTTTTAAGAATTGCACAGGTAACACTGAACGTATGTGGTTTACTTTTTAGTGGACCTAAACGAGCCGTTTAATTCCTTACCTAGGAAATCTGTGGAGATCGAGGTATGGCAAATTTATTCTTATCAGGTTTATCGGGGTATCAGATCCGGCTGTATGACTTACACCTTCTCTTAGATGCCTTTATAAATAAGGTTTCAGAAAGTAGTCTCTTAACAGGTTTTTTATCCATTTCCCAAGCAGAGCTTATTTTCTCTGCATCAGCGCACTTGTCATGATAATCAACTTTTTTGTCCCAACCATCAATCACTCTTGATTACAGCTGGGTAGAAGTTCTGTTCTGTTGATCAGCTCATCAGTGCACATGATATTACACCTGGAGGCCAGTACAAATCATCCCTCAATGGGGAAACCGTTTCCCTTCAAGGCTTTTGTCGATGGTTTTATCATTTACATTTGGGTCTCATTGAGTTGTCATGTCTATCTTTAACTCTGCTCTCTTATATGAAATATTCTCCTGAAATAGCTCTCAAGGTTTGGTTGATAATTTGTACCATATTGTTATTATTATCGTGCTTTTGCCTTCTTAATTCAAAAGGGTAGCTTATGATCTATTGTTTCCTTATTTTCATATCAACTTCTTCTCATTCTTAATGCAGTTATTATAGAAATTAAAATCATAGGAATTATAATTCAATGAATATTCAGTACTTCTGTAAAAAAACAGTTTAGCATATGTTTTAGTAGAATGTTTGCAAGTCTAATTTTGTTGATTTTTAATGATTTCCTCAGTTAGGTTTTTTTGTTTTATGTTTTGGCTTGTGCTAGGGAATATTTATCTTTAATTTTTATCTTATTTTAAGTAACACTCAGTAGCTATCTTCATGTTTTAAAAAGACATTGAGAAGTAAATGTTTTAAGATCAATTGTCCAAAGTCAGCATTATTCTTAGCTGTGTCTGTAATATATGTTATAAGCAGTAAAATCATTTCTTATCTCTCTAAGCCAACTCATATTTCTTAAAACAGGAGCATTTTCAGAGCAGTACTAGGGCAATGATAGAACATTATCATGATGAAATATTTATTGATTTCATAAAGTATTTAAAATAAATATATGATTAAATAAACATTTAATATGTCCTTTGTGTATGTCCTTTCTCTCTTTGTTGCATTTTGTTGTATTTTATTACTTTATAAAATCCAGAACAATAATTTAGAGAATAAAAGATATTTTAACATTTAGAGTACAAAGCATAAAGAAAACTGAATGGAATATGAAATTACAAAATAATGTGGATTTGATTGGGATTCCTGCCTTTTGTTTAAAAAGGATTAATAAGAAAAGCCTGAAATTTCTTCTATGGCTGGACTTCCTATGATGATGATTTATTTCTATTTTTGAGTGAAAGAGGACAACAAGGAGAGACTGCTGCTTTCATTTGATACCAACATTTAGACATGATTAGTTCTTACTTTAATCCATGAAACAAAACAAGGGCAAACGGCATCAATTAACAAGAAAGTGATCCATGTAGAAACATAAACCGCACAACACTAAATGGGATTTGGTTTTGAAAGGCTGAGCTAAACAGTTCAAACTGGTTCACTGATAGATCTGTGGTCTTGACTCTCTTACCAGGATAGGAGCTGATCACTTCGGGCAAGAGATGCTTTGTCATTATGCAGGTTTGACAATTAACAAGAATATTTGCACCCACTCTTGTGGTTCCTCATTAGCAGTCAGCAGACTGGATCTTGTAACGAAGAGTAGGTCAAAATAGTCCATCTCTTCTTAGCCCAGAGACACTAGACAAATAGTTTGCCACAAGGAACTTGTCATCTTAGCCTGCCATATGACTTTTATACTTTTAAACAGTAGCCACAGTGTATAACCTAATGATGAACTTTGAACATCAGCCCCACATAAGTGGCCATGTTTATATATTCGTAAAACAGATTGGCTGAAAAATTTATTACAGTTTATTAGAGACTGATATGAAGTGACAGACCTTTATTTTGAATAACTCAAGGAGAGGTTTCTTTCCTTTTTTCCCAATGTTTCCCCTGTGGAGATGTTTAGTTACATTGTAGTTCTTTAGCACATTCCATGTTGGCAGAAAATTTAATGCAGATTTTGGAAAGTGAGACATTTGTGGTGGGATCCAATTACAAAAATTCTACCGTGTCATCTCCTCTAATTGGAAACACACTGTCAATCTTTACATTAAAAAAAAAAAAATGCTGAGAATTAAAACCTCAGTGGAAAACAGAGATTCCACCAAAGGTATTTCCACCAAAGGTGCAAAAACCAAGGGGAGTGGCGTTTTTTGTTGTTTTTAAACAAACTCTTAGGCTACTGAAGAGTCTTGAAAGAGTAGATGCTAACATAGTTCTATCTCATGAAGAGATGAATTCTAGTTTATGGAAGAATGACTTCAGTATCTGGAGGTTGAGGAGGGGAATAAGTTAACTCTATAGATTTCAAGATGGCATCCATATTTATTTCTTCAGCTGAAATCTCATCCTCAACTTCGTATTTGAGTATCAATGGCTTACTTAGTATCATCACTTGGTTAGCAAATAGATACCTCAAATCTAAAATCTTCAAACTATATGCCATGGCTCATTCCCTAAACCTGCCTCATAAGCAGCATTTCTCTGATAATGGCAGCTCCATGTTTCTGATTCATCTGGTAAAAATATTGGAATTATCTTTTCTTACTATCTCACACCCTATGTTTAAAACTACACAAATTATGTTAGTTCTACCTCCAAAATATATCTAGAATCTGATCATTCTCCATCACGTTCACACTACCTCACTGGTCCAAGCCACCATCCATCATCTCTTATTTAAATTATTATAAACATCCTCTTAATTATTCTTGCTGCTTCTACTCCTTTTACTCAACATTTTAAAAATGTAAGTTCAGACCAGATGGCTTTTCTGTTTAAAACCCTCCAATGTGGTACGTTTCACTTAGATTAGAAGGCAGAATCCTTAGAATGGCTATACAGCCCTATGAAATGTGCCCTTCAGGGGCCTTTGTGACCTCATCTCCTCCCATCACCCCCTCACTTGCCCCTCTGCGGCCACAGTGGCCTCTTTTGCAGAGCCAGGACTAGGGTAAGGCAAGTGAGGCACTCAGGTGCAAAATGTAAGGGCTGCTAAAAAACTGACCAATCAGGACAAATATTAAATGCAATAGTAAAAAGTTAAAAATGGCGAACTGTGGCCCATTGGCTGGTCACCTGCTTTTGTAGATAAAGTTTTACTGGAAAAAGGCAAATGAGGCCGGGATATATAAGCACAGGGTCAGATTTAA
The DNA here is from genome assembly GCF_029215605.1 of Mirounga angustirostris. Taxonomy (NCBI): domain Eukaryota; kingdom Metazoa; phylum Chordata; class Mammalia; order Carnivora; family Phocidae; genus Mirounga; species Mirounga angustirostris. The sequence goes on along the minus strand of NW_026991709.1, from coordinate 134,927,786 downwards.
AAGTTTGATATTTTGTCTACCATGGATTTTTTTGCACTGATTTTATTTTTTTTTTAAATATTGCATGAAAATATTATTCATTTCAATCATGGAGTTTTTTTAGTATCCCCTTAAATTTTTCTCCTGAGGCAAGTACTTCACTTACCTCAACCTAGTTCCAACCCTGCCCTTACTATATCTTGAATACACCAGGCTCATTCCTACCTCTAAGTCTTTGCATGGACTCTCTCTCTGCCTGGAATTCTCTTTCCTCAGATTTCTACATTTTTTTTTCAAACTTTATTCAAATTTTACCACCTCATGATGCAACCACTGTGTTTAGGATTTCAACCCCTGTCATTCCTACTCTCCTTACCTGATGGTTTTTCCCCTAAGAACTAATTACATCCTAATATACTTCATTGTTTACTTATTTATTATGTTTGTTGTCCACTGCCAATTTGAATGTAAGCTCTATTGGGGCAAAGATCGTTTGCGTGTTGGTCCACTGTTTTATCAAGTAATTAGAGCAGTGCTTGATATATAGTGCTTAATAAATATTTTTTGAGTGTGTAAGTTAATGGCTAAATGAATATCATGGTGCTTACCTGGGATATGTATGTGTGTGTGTATGTGTGTGTATATATATGTATATATCTTGAAGCTTCACTTCACCCAAGGTTTATAACATATAAGACTTCCCCCAATTTGTCTTCCTCTTCTTTCATACTCAAACCGGAAAAGCCCACACCCCATGATAAGGAATGGAGACATTCTTAGGAGAGATGGAAGAAACTCCCTTTGCCCTAGTTCACCCTTAGTGAACGAATATGGTTTTCCTCCTGTGAGCTTGCTTCATACCCTGACTTCAAAGTATTTGGTCTGTCAGTGTACATTAGATGGTTTTTCTCGGTATCTTAATACCAAACACATTGTTAGGCTCTTCCATCATGTCCTGCATCAACAAATAAGATGAATACCCAATGATGTAAATATCCAAATGTCCATTAGGGCAATAGTAAATGGAAAAGAAAGGCACTGCATTTCCAGATGAGTTGTCAGTGTTTTATCCCAAGGAAGATTTAGGATGATCAAGGGCTCTGGCTGCACCTAATCTTAGAGAACATAAGGAGGTATTGAACTTGAATAGATCCAGTGCCAGCTCCCTGTGTGATTATGGTGAATTCGTGGTATTTTCCTAATCCCAACTGAAGCCCCACCTTCTCTACCACAGACTCATGTTTATCAGTCATATAGACAGCTATGTGTCTGAGAAAACTAAGGGGTGACAAGCAATGGTGTGTGGTCAGGAAAAAGCAAGATCACAAATAGGCATGATGAGTAGCACCATTTCATTTTGTTTCCTCTGTGCATGTTGGCTCATGTGGAACAGTAAGCATACGTCGAGGTGACTAGTTAGAGGTACATCATGGGTTAAGAGAGTTTCTAGTCTAATATTCAAAGTCAAATCACTTAGACTCACTTAGACTACCAACTTTTCTCTGCTGTATACAAAGCCAAGCTGAAAGAATAACAATAAAAACCCAAAGTGGATGTATCTTCCCTTTTCTAATTCCTTACCTATTAGAGCAATTTCCCTTTATTCTTATTCTAATAATTCTTTGAATTGATTTGCAGTTACACAATAATCATTCTCCATGCCTAACAAAACAGGAACAGATCGAGACATACATTTTTCAGTTGCATTAACTCTGACAGTTGCCATAGATGAGATCTTCGTAGATATGGCACAAGCCCGGGTTCCTTTGATAACTCAGTAGAATACTAAGAAACTTCCTAATAACCAGGAGTGAATATTTTCTAAGATTTTGTTCAACTGAAAAGATGAGGATCAAAGCTGTGGAATGATTCGGTGAACTCTTAGGTATTAGGTGTTCTAGAGGGGCACTGTTCACTGGCAGTTAAGTGAACAACAACAACAACAAAAGACTATCAACTTTATTTGATAATTCATACCTACAGTAACAGGATTCTTCAGAGGCAGAGGCAGTGATGGGTGCTGACCTTCCTCCTTTCTTGACATGGCAGGAAACTCTAGGCGAATTGTTAACATCCCCACTGCCTTGTTCTTTAGATGACTTAGCCTAAAATCAAGGAGTCCTAGATACTAAGAAGACATTATCTGAAAGTTAGTCTACACATGTGTCTTCTGATCTCAATTTTATTTATGTAGAAAAGAGAGTTGAGGCAGATTGAAACACCTGGACCCTCCACCATGGGGCTCTAATTCCCCTTATAGAGGCAGTTGCTCAAAAGAAAAACACAAATGGCAGCTAAATCTTTCTCTTTCTATAATACTAGAAGGCATAGGGGTGTCTTTCATGAACTATTGCTTCAAAAACCATCCATCACTGCAACAGCTTTCCCATAGATTAAGGACTAGATTTGCATTCTAAATTAGTTCTTCCAACAGCTGCTGTAAGATAACTTGGCTGTAAGTTAAGAGTTTGTATTTGATCATCTGCCAATGAAGATCATAAAATTCAGCTTGGCAACAGAACTTAGGAAAAGAGGTCTCCTCAGCCCAGCTGTGCTTATCCAAGTGAGTGGTGGGGGTAGAAGCACCAGCTCTCTCCTTCTCTGGTCAGAATGTGAGTGATTTGCTGCTGAGGGAGGTTGAGCTTAGTTCCAGTTCCTTTGTGTCAGAGAGCTGAACCACCTTTTGTTGGAGTATGGAGAGGGGCGGAGGAGGGAGGATTATATTAAGCCTGCTATAGTAAACATTCTAGAGTGTTGACGCGGCAATCTGTTCAAATCTTTGGATGATCCCTTGATAAATCACCAAGACCATCACTTTAGCTTTGCACCTAGTCCACACAATGCAAGTTCAGATGAGAAAGGAGTTATTTTCCAGGTTACTATTTGCTCCAGATTCATGAAATGGAAAGACTAAGAGACTTGGATCAGGCTAAATCCTGTTTTAGCACATATTCCTTGTGTGCTTTTGAGCAAGTTTGTTTAACTTCCATGAATCTCAGATTCTCACGTGTGCAATGAAGGGGATAACACTATCATGCAAAGATGTCTCGGAGGTTTAAAGGAAGTATTGTAAGCAAAGCAGTAGATTCACAGCAGGTATTTAGAGTTAATTTTCTTTCCTTCTTCTATTCGGTATTGGCATAAAATGTGGTCGTGTTTTTCATACTCGGTGTCTTTCCAAAGTCACAAACTACATGTCTGTGACAAGGATTGCTAGATGTCCGATTCCTCCTTTATCTTTCTTCATCAATTAGATAATCATATGTTCTTTGGGCTCTGCAGATGTATTCTACCTTTTTGGCCCATTCTTCCTTCCAATAAAGTTTGAACATGCATAGTCACTAAGTTATTTTTTTAAATATAGGTAGATGGTAGAAATTAATTTTAGGAGCAATTTATAGCTTGACTCAGTAACTGACAGGTTGATTCTGGGTTTTCTCTTTCTCACTTTCTAATCCTAAACCACAAGAGCTTGTATAATAAATGCAGGTTTGACCTAACATTTTTCAAAAATGATATCCAGCGAACTGCTGTTCAGGTATGAGACAGTTAGCATTTTGCATCATATAGATGGATAATAGATGCACAGCTATAGTCATAAATAAGTTTATATGCCATTGACAGATCCGTGAAAGGTTTGCTGCTGTAGGATTTAGCAGAAGATGACTGGAGTTCAAATGCTTAGTGCACCAAATTGTTCCTCAAAGAGAACTGGCCTTTATATCCAGGTACGAGACTGTTTGTGTGTGTGTGTGTGTGTGTGTGTGTGTGTGTGTGTGTGTGTGTGTGGTGGGAGCGGGGGTACCCAGGCATTTTCCAACTGATAAGTAATCGCTTGGTACTTGTGGTTTTCTAAGTAGGGAAAAGTTTCTTATGTCAGCAATTCATGCGACAGGCCAGTGATGAAGTGACTTCCTCTGCTCATATTAAATGGCGAAGTGCTTATTTCCCAGTCCATTGGGAAGATTTAGAGCTGCAGTCTACAGGGCGAGGGCCACCTGTTCTTCCACTCACCAGAGGTTTGGTACTACATCAGTAACTTCAGGGACCTGTGATGGCTTGTGGCCTTATTTGTCACCATCGCTTTATGCATAACTCGTCAGTTGATGGCAGTGATTATATCCGTCTTCACGGAATACAGACTCAGGGGCTGAATCACAGGATCTGTAACCCTTGGAGTGCGGGACCCTGTGTGAGGCAGTTGCACAAACTCCAACATCAGAGGTTAGTGATACTTTGGAGTGTCTCATAATGAATTTTAGGGGCTATTTTCCTTTGTACAAGGTTTTGATTTACTACCTTACATGTGTTTTTGAATAACAGCACCTAAATCATTTCTGGCCATCATGGGCATTCAGTAACTGTTGAATAAACTCAGTACGTGCTGGAACGAATTGGTGAAAGAAAAACAGAAATGCGAAGAAGAGCGTGATGCCGGAAGTTGCTGCGTATGTTTCAATTTGGAATATTTACTCAGAATATTATATTGTGTACAACAGACAGTTACAGACTTCTGTGCAAATGCTGCCTGCACTTGTTTCAAATATGGAATACAGATGATTTCATTTTAAAAGTATTTTCCATTAGGCTTGACAATTTATATCAGAGCTATAGCCAGAAGGAAGTCAGAATGTTCCATTTTTAAGAATATTTTAAAATCTAATTATCAGAAATCTATATTTAGTTAAATACGATGTTGAAGAGAGGGAAACTTTTGCAGCGTGTACTATTCATCACTGTGTTCTCCTTCCCACATACATCTTCTCATGCACCCCCTCCCTCCTGCTGACATTAGAATGGGCATGTGAAATTGCTGATTTTATAGGTCCAAAAATTTTCACGTGCTGGCAATTTAATGATTCATACGTATGTGCATGCAAATACATTTTGGTTATTCTAACTGTAGTCTAGTGTGAGAGAAGCACACTTCATCTGAAAGCAAATTGCTCTTTTTGCTGTTTTTTCTTTTTTTAATGGAAATCTAGAAATCTCCTAAAAGCCTCATAACCTGCACCATGATTGGTCTATGCGTCATAATAATAACGGTGTCCTGAGCACTAATAGATGTAACTATCATGTATTGAGCATTTAGTGTTTCTAAATTCACTGACTCCTTTAATCCTTATGATAATGCCAACCTCACCAAGGACAGGGACTGAGTCTCTCTCTCTTTCTCTCTCTTTTTTTCCACCACCACAGCCCTAGTATCTAGCCCAGAGTTTAGTACATGATGTGGGTTATAGCAACATTTGAAAGAAGCATGAATGAACAGGTAATTATGGATTGTTACTTCTACTTTGCCAATGAGAAAATTGAGCTTTATTTATTTATTTTTTATTTATTTGAGAGAAAGCACAAGCCGGGGGTGGGAGTGAGGGGGAAGGCAGAGGGAGAGGGGGAAGCAGACTCCCCACTGAGCAGGGAGCCCAACAAGGACTTGGGGCTCAATCCCAAGACCCCAGGATCATGACCTGAGCCGAAGGCAGAGGTTTAACCAACTGAGCCACCCAGGCACCCCGAGAAACTTGAGCTTTAAAAAGGCTGCATAAATTCCCTGTACCAGCAAGTAGTGGGGCTAAGATTGGAACCAGGTCTTCTGAACACAGAATCCACACATTTCATTAAATACTGTGCTTTCCTGTAGTCACCACAAAAAGCCGCCCTGTTTTCTCGAAAGGTCTTGGGAAAATGTGACACGGATCTGAATTATAGAGCAAATGAGAGAGGGGAGTTGAAACTAAGTGTGCCGGTCATCAAGCTGGCATTTAATGAAAAACAAAGGACAACTCTGATGGTTACCAGAAGGGAGGCGGTTGGGGGGGATGGGTGAAATAGACAATGGAGATTAAGGAGGGCACTTGTGATGAGCACAGAGCGATGTGTGGAAGTGGTGAATCACTATATTGTGCACCTGAAACTAATATAACATCGTATGATTAACTGGAAGTAAAATAGAAACTTAAAATAATAAAGTTATGAGAAGAAACATTAAAAAATAAAAATAAATATAAAATAAATTTATAATAAGTAAATAAATAAAAATAAAAATGAACAACAACAAAAACACTTTATTTTCCCACCCAAAGTTAAAAGAAAAACAATAAACCGAGAATGTGTCTTTTCAAGTAATTTTAACAAAAATTAAAATATTTGAGGGAGAAAAAGGAATATTCCCAAAACACTATATACCTTGCTCCCTATTTCTTTAAAATGTACCACGATGGCGGCATATACTGTTTTAACTACAAGGTACCTTTTGAGTCCTAAGGGTCCCAAAGAAAGTTCCCACTAAACATTGGAAAGGGGTTGAACTGGCATCAAAAAATTGGGGATCATTTTCCCACCTCTTTCCAGGAGTAAGCAGATCTTCTGTTCCATGTTACATACAAGTAAGAATGATTTCTTTGCAACAACTTTTAAGAACGTAGCTGTGTTAGAGCCATAATACAGCCATAATATTAGTTTGGGAAGATCTAGCCCCTTGCCAGTAATGAAATCATATATTTATTAGATGACTACACATGTTCACAAATTAATTTTCCTCTCCTGTCTAATCATCTGTCAGTCCCTAAAATGATCCATTAGTCCCTTTGGATGGAATTGGGGATTCCTTCCTCCCTCATCCCTGCATCTTCATTTCCTATTTTACCATTCTCTTGGTCTACTAACACACTGCCGAGTTGTTCTCTGCATTTCCCCCAGAGCTGACTCCATCATTGGCTTCCATTTGGTTTTCCTTTAGCTGTATCTGCAGCAAGGAAGGGCAGCTTTTTAGATCTTGCATCCTCTGGGCTTTGGAAGGGGTACTTAGGTTTTTCAAGTTCCTTAGGATGAAATACCCATAAAACAAACATTTTTTTGCTCGTGCTGAGGGTCTATTTTAGCATAATTTTTTAAGTTATTATGAAAACATTCTTATCATCTTTTTTTTGCCTACCTTACTAAGACTACTAATATTTTCTCCTTCCATTAGTATAGCTTGGAGTTGATGGGGGCAGTTAGTTGAGTTTCCCAAAAAGGGTTAAGTCTGAGAGTTGGACATAGAAAAAGCTCTGCCTTCCACAAAAGGGTTCTAATGTAATGAAAAGTAAGTTAATCAAACTGAGACTCCAGAATTCTCATTCAAATTTAGTTTTTATTCCAGGCACTGAAATTTTGCTTCTCTAATTTGATCCTCACAAAGTAAAGAACAGACTTTCCTATAATAATTTTGCAAATGAAGACACTGAGGTTTGGAGAATAGTAGCTTGCTTAAAGTCACATAGTCCCTGAGTGGAAAGCCAAATTTTAAATTCAGAACCGTGTAATGCAAACTTAGTTTCATTCCAGTTTACTTAAAGTAAGGCTTATGCCTAATGCTTAGCTTATAGTCCTGGGACCGTGATCTTCTGGGTTATAGTAACATTATACAAAGTTTTATGTACTTTTTTTTTTTTTTTTTTGCAATTACACACCTATTGTGAGGCATTGTTTCTTATGTTCTTCACTTGAAGATAGTGAAAATGAATGGATGTTTCCAAAAGGAATTTCAGGTCTATAGATGAAATTTATGTAAGATTGAAAAAAGAAACACAAGATTATCTTGGTGTCTGCTGAAAAGATTTTTTTTTTTTTTTTTTTTTTTAAAGATTTTATTTATTTATTTGAGACAGAGAATGAGAGAGAGAGAGCACATGAGAGGGGGGAGGGTCAGAGGGAGAAGCAGACTCCCTGCAGAGCAGGGAGCCCGATGCGGGACTCGATCCGGGGACTCCAGGATCATGACCTGAGCCGAAGGCAGTCGCTTAACCAACTGAGCCACCCAGGCGCCCTGAAAAGATTTTTTTTTAAAGGCACGAGTAAATTATTTTATTTTGTTTTAAGCTTTCTAAGTGTGTGATGAGAAAGGACAGCCAGGAAAAATGAAGACACATAAAAAGCTGTGGATTTGAAGGGTCCCTGAAATAAAAGTAGTACTTATTTTTGAAGTGCTTGATGTTAAAATTTGGGGGAGTTTCATCGTCACTTGCAGGACTTTCTAGGAAGGAGCAGGATCTTTTGATTTATTCTGTCAAAATCAAATAGGGTATCAGAAACTGAAATTCCATTGCCCTGTGGTAAGAACATATAACCTGGCTTCAATGAAAAGTCTGAAAAGACCCTCAGTCATGGTTCCAACTTTGGTTTCAGGTAGAGCATTTGGGGAAACTGGGTATGCCAATCATACCAGAAGAATATTGATTTAGTAAGAATTGATAAGAAAATATATAGAAAGGGTGATTTGGGTCTGTCCAATTTATGGTTTAACACCATTTCTGGGTCTTTCTTTACTCTCGGCTATCCAAAGAAATACCCAAAGAGGTCCAAAGAAAGATACATCACACCCTTGCTTCTTTTAAAAATCACTTAACATGCAGATTTTCAGAGTACTTTGGTCCTCATTTAGTCAAAGATTAGTTAAAAACATAAATTTGCAAACTTAATTGTGTCTATCTGTTCATACACTGGCTCTTCTTTTCCTTGGCTGGGAGCCCTATGTTTATCCAGACTTAAAACATAATAAGACGGTATATGCATTTGTTAGTTTAATGTAACTCTGGTTGTTGTGTAAATCAGTCAAAAGATGTATAATAGCTGTAGGGGTGCCTGGGTGGCTCAGTCAGTTAAACGTCCAACTTTTGATTTCAGCTCAGGTCATGATCTAAGGGCTGTGCGATGGAGCCCTGTGTCCAGCTCTGAGCTCCATGCAGAGTCAGCTTGAGATTCTCTCCCTCACCGTCTACCCCTCCCCCTACTCGCACTCTCTCTTAAATAAATAAATAAATAAATAAATAAATAGTAAATCTATCTTAAGGATGTATAATAGCTCTAATAATAGACACTTTAAATTTTCCTATGTAATACCCAAAATATGTGTCCTCCATCCATTGGCACATCTCTTCCAAGTGGAGATTCAGAAATCCAGGCGCTTTCATCTTGTGGTTTCAACATCTTTAGTGTGTGGCTTCCAAGGTGGCGAAGCTTGTTTTCATCCAAAAGGCAGAAGGGGAAAGAACCTGGAAAACTATGCTTGGGAAGTTTTAGTAGACTGAGGCTGGACATATCACAGGTCACTTACATTCACATTCATTGTCTATCACTCCAGCTCATAGCCACTTAGGTATAAGAGAAGTGTAATCTGCCTGTATGCCAAGGAAGAAGAAATACGTTTCTTCTATGAGTCCCTGACACTGTGCCCCAGAAAGCGGACAGTATATTTAAAAAAATACGTTTTCATGGTAAAGGTATAGGAGAAAGTAGGAAATCTGTTCTATCAGAAAGGACTTTTTTAAAATTTTTAATCTTTTCTCCCCTTCTGGTTATATACATATTTTTTCATTTTCCTAAATATCTGCATTAAAGACAGAAGTATTTGAAAAATTCTTCCTGTTGTATTGGAAGGATCATGAGTTTTGGAGACAGGAATATCTGGCTTTAAATGTTTCCTCTCTGGCTTGCTCCTTATGGACCTTGGGCAGGTCACTTAGACATTATGAAGTTCAGTTTCCCCATCTGTGAAATGAATATAATAAGATCTCATTTTGAGAGAAACTGTGAACTTTAGGTAAAATCTGTTCAGTAGTAGATAGAATATATTCGTTGGCAAATACTTGGTGGTTACTATTATCATTATCAGGGCACTTTTTAAAAAGATTTTTACTTATTTGAGAGAGAGAGAGAACATGAGCAGGGGGAGGCAGAGAGGGAGAGAGAGAGAGAGAGAGAGAGAGAACATGAGCAGGGGGAGGCAGAGAGAGAGAGAGAGAGAGAGAGAGAGAGAGAGAGAGAGAAGAAAGAAGCAGACTCCCTGCTGATCGATCCCAGGACCTGGAGATCACAACCTGAGCCCAAGGCAGACGCTTAACTGACTGAGCCACCCAGGCACCCCTAGCAGGACACTTTTATGTTCTTTGTTTCTCACCTGCAAATCTGTGGGAAGGATTTGATTAGTTATATTCATGCCAAGCTGCTGTAACAAATAGAACTTAAACTAGAGTGACTTGAGAACATAGATGTTTATTTCTCTAATTTTACTAATCCTTCTGCACTGAGCATTTCTGGTTGTCAGGCACCTCTGTTCCCTGTGGTTTTGGTGATGTAGCAAGTTATGGCCACTGCAGACAGGGAGGATGCTGAAGACCAGAGGGTAGCCAATTTAAAATACTAATCTATAGAGGAAAGCCTACATGTAATATTTCTATGAATAAGTAAGATTAGACCTTATTTAGTCTTTATCTAAAAATTCGCTTTCAAAGTAACAAATAAATCATTTTACTCAGGAACCTGATTATAACCCTTTGCACCATTGCTCTATTTTAGGGCTAGGGAAGTTGCAGGTGAAATGGTTTAAGTAAAGTTAAGTAAACGGATATATGAATAAACCTAGGAGACTAGTAGGGAGCTATGCCTTCATTTCGCTAGCTCATTTCTTGCAACACCAAGCTACATCATCTCTCCCTAAGAGTGGCAATCATCATGAGGGTGTGAACGAAACAATCTTGATCAAATACAGAAATTTGAAGATGTGTTAATAACTAAATAAAGTATTTTATGTAACAGTAAGGAATGTGATCTCATTTTTTGCATAATAATATATAATCATTGTTCAACAAATAGATACTGAGCATCTACTATATACCTACTGATAGAAAAAACAATCCCTGAAAATCAGAAAGGATTAATACTAGATGGTTTGTTTATACGTTGTTTTACATCATCCCTTCTCTTTATTTAAACTTTTAAGATTTTCTACTCCAGGGGTGCATGGGTGGCTCAGTCGTTAAGCGTCTGCCTTCGGCTCAGGTCATGATCCCGGGGTCCTGGGATGGAGCCCTGCATTGGGCTCCCTGCTCCATGAGAAGCCTTCTTCTCCCTCTCCCACTCCCCCTGCTTGTGTTCCCTCTCTCACTCTCTCTCTAATAAATAAATAAAATCTTAAAAAAAAAAAAAAAAGATTTTCTACCCCAAGGGCTTTGCTAAAAAAAAGTGAAAGTATTTTAAAATAACTCATTGATGTTATTGAAAATATTAATTCATCTTTGTGCTTTTATGAATGATAGAATCAAAATGCAGGTCTATTTCCAGATATCCACTTATAATATGGAAACATGTATTAGTAGAATTAGATAATAGTGCTCAGTTCAGCATGATAGTGTCAGATGACAAGGTTTGCATCTGGAAACACTTAGATTGGCAACTCCATGACCAAGCATTCAGAAACTTCACTCAATCCAGACCTTCCCAAAATCCACTGTTCCAATCAATTGATTAAGCATTAAATTATCCTATCCTGTATTACAGTTACCAACAATATATATGTTGTAAAATCCAGTGGACACTTCCATGGTCTCCTTTTTCTGTTTTTTAATATTCATTCATTTATTTATTTGAGAGGGAGAGAGAGAGAGTAAAAAAGAGCAGGGAGAGTGGCAGAGGGAGAGAATTTCAAGCGTACTCCCTATCCATCACCGGGCTCGATCTTACGACCCCGGGATCACAACCTGGGCTGAAATCAAGAGTCAGATGCTTAACCGACTGAGCCACCCAGGAGCCCCTCCATGCTCTCCTTTTATCTGACATGGTAGCAGCAGTCAGTACTGATAACCATTCCCTTCCAGAAGCTGTTATCTCTCTGTTTCCGGTGATACCAGATTCTTCAGGGTTTTATCCTATTTTCATTGCTACATCTTCATCTCCTTTTCTTGATCTACTTCCCATAATGTCTGTCTATATTTGGAATGCCCCACAGCATAAACACTTGTTGAATACATAAATATTTAAATGAACAGATAAACAAATAAGTAAGTGTAATCTTCAACCTTAAGGAGTGACACTAATAGCCTTTCAGGAAATGGGAGCACAATGAGTGAAGGAGCCTATGGAACCCTTCCACTTGGAAGATTGCAGGACTTACCATGCAAAGGTGAAAACACAGCTTTGGCTAAACGACCGCAAAGAACAGGGGCTTCACAATTCCTTATTGAAAGCTGAATTTTGGAACAATTTTTGCAAACTTCATGCTTGATTTTTCTCTTGGTTTCCATGCAGCTTGAATCACTGACTCATTCTTGAAGTTCTTTTGTTGTTTTAATACATTAAATTAGCTCATTACAGCTGAATATGTAGTGGAAAATAGCATCTGTTTACACTATAATAATATAAAAATTACTAGTAACAGAATAAAGAGCAATTTGCAAAAGCTAATCATATTTGTGCACTTGTCTGCAAAAAGTAAATTGTTAATGTATGCCCAAGAGGGGAATCATTTGCTGGTTTAAGCACTGGAAGCAGTGATATTAACAAGCATCACTTAAAACAACTCCTGTATTTAAGATTGGACCCAAATATTCAAACCTGTCATGAAAATATAGATGCTTATTAATTTTGTCTTGACCCTGGTAAATTCAAACAATTTGGGGGTTCAGATAATACGATAGAAAATCCAATGGTTAGAAATTTCTTAATATTTACAAAGTCAAAGTTTTAATGTCTTATTTAGAGAACACTTTTTTTAATTTTTCCTAGTACTAATCGCAAATACTATAAGGGAAAAAAAAAATGTCAGAAGCAGTCGTCTACATCCCCCAAAGCATTAAAATTAAAGGTCTGTTCAAAAATTGAAAATTAACATTTGAATATATTGAAAAAATGTAGATAAAGATCTTAAACTTAGTAATCTCAGGGACGCCTGGGTGGCTCAGTTGGTTAAGCGACTGCCTTCGGCTCAGGTCATGATCCTGGAGTCCCGGGATCGAGTCCCGCATCGGGCTCCCTGTTTGGCAGGGAGTCTGCTTCTCCCTCTGACCCTCCTCCCTCTCATGCTCTCTGTCTCTCATTCTCTCTCTCTCAAATAAATAAATAAATAAATAAATAAAAACTTAGTAATCTCATGAAGTTGTGGGCTTTTATTTCTTCACATGTGCAAGCCAGAAAGTACTTAAATTTTATAATTATTGACTTTTAAATGTTACATGTATACAAATTTTTAAAACATGACTTACGGAATAAACCCTTTCTCCTTTGGTCATAATAGGTAGAGACAGATAGTGTTAGGTTTTTGGTTTGGTTTGGTTTTTCACCCACATTTTTCAGGAGGAAAGAAAGAAATCTCGATGAAGTTAATCTTTAAATTCCCTTTTTCCAGATGCCAGGGTGAGACCTATTCAACTGAGATGGTCCTACTTCAGACATGTTAATAATATTCATTAAGCACAGTTCTCGCTTACATTTACTCAGCCCTTGATTAGTAGTCCCATCCTGCCTTGTTGCTTTTGACCTACCCTTTAATAAGGTTTCTGTAAATGGCTGATTCTATCCACTACAATTTTAACTGAAAGAACAACTTACTGCCATGTCTGGAGGCCACTCATTTTAGCCTTCAATTGTTGGACTTTACCAATCCTCATTTCCTGTTCTAGTGATAGAACTTTTATCCTTATGAATCAAGCCTCTAGAGACCAAATGCTGAGATATGATATTCTATATAGCAGAGAGAAATGTGTCATTTATTTCTAGTTAACATGTTGGTGTAAAGATTAAAAAAGGAATGATTCACTCTGTGGCTGAACCTTGAAGATTTTAAGCACTTTAAGGAAAGACTTTTTTTTAAGCTAAGTGATGAAGTATACTTTAGCTCAATGAAGAATTTGGAAATATGTTATCCCATACACTATCAGCCAGAGTCTTCATTCACTCATTCAAATGTTGCAGCTGATTGAGGATTGTGTTTCAGTGGTTAAATAGGAAAAAATCTTTTATTTGCCTTTCAAAAGGCAGTTCCCAGTGGCTTCAGTTACCATCTGTTTCTGATAACTCCCCAGTTTAGCTCCAGCCTAGATTTCATCTCTCAGCTCCAGACCACATAGCTAACTGCAGAACCCACACTTTACTTGGATGTTTTAAGGACTCACGAACTCAACATATCCCAACCCGACTCTTGCTCTTTCCCCAAACATTTGGACCTCTTTCACCATCAACAGTTCTAGGGATGGAACCTCCAATCATGTGTTTGCAAGAAGCAGAAATCCATGAGGCATATTTGAGACCACCTCTCAAAGTTCATCATCAATTTTTGACATTTTTAACTCACATATTAAGCAAATCTGTGCACACTCCTCTCTCTGTTTTTGCTTTCAGCATCTAATTCTTAGCAATGGCCATCTCTTCCTTGGGCCACTGCAATAGAAATCTGCCCCTCTGGGGCACCTGGGTGGCTCAGTTGGTTAAGCGACTGCCTTCGGCTCAGGTCATGATCCTGGAGTCCCTGGATCAAGTCCCACATCGGGCTCCCTGCTCGGCAGGGAGTCTGCTTCTCCCTCTGACCCTCCCCCCGTCTCATGTGCTCTCTGTCTCTCTCATTCTCTCTGTCTCAAATAAATAAATAAAATCTTTAAAAAAAAAAAAAAGAAATCTGCCCCTCTGCTCCTTTCCCACCCTGGCCCTCCTCCTCCTATCCAGCATTCTTTGCCCCTGCCGGAGTGATCTCACAAAAATGCAAAACGTTTGTGTTTTTTGTATATCATAAAACTGTCAAGCAGCCTTTCTTTTGAACAAACAGTAAAAAAATATAATCTTTAACCAAGCCTACAAGGCTCTCTGTGCAAGAGCTGACTGGTACCCAGTGATATTTCCTGATGCCTGAAGGCTTCACATTTTGGGTTATAAGCAAACATCACATAGTTTTCCATACTTTGTTTAGAACATCAGCATTGCTTTGTTGGAGCTGGTATGGAAAGAACTGAACTAGGTAGACCCTCAGAATGATGCTAATAATAGTATCTAAAGCATGGGCCTAACACAGACGATGAGTGAAATTATATGAATTAATGGCCACAAAAATCAAGAATACTTTCTTATTCATGAGCTTAATATCTATGCACTATTTAGCCTTACTTATGTCCTTTGCAAGGTGAGCCACTATGAAGTTATGTAATAAGGCTCTCCATGTTCCAGTCTCTTTGGGACTGGCAACGGGAGCTGTGTGTGGGGTCTTTGGAGTGAGACAGATAGGTGCACACCCTGCTTTGCCCTTACTATGTGGTTGAGTGGCTCTAACTTTCCGTCTCTCCATTTATAAAATGCTCACGGTGAGTGTATAATTCCCTCATAGGTCCTTGCAAGGAATGAGTGAGAATGTTCATATAAAGCCTCTAACAGACTACCTGGCACAGATGAGCATTCCATAAACGCCTCATACAAACATCCACTGTGTAAAGGAACAGCAGGATCAGGAGATGCATTCATGACACACTGAGCTCTTCCTCCAAACATCATTCAGGAAAAAAAAACCCTCTGGCCAGAATTCTGCCAAGGACTACTGATTGCTCGAGGGGGACGCTGTGTTATTAATACCTCACCATTTGTGGAAGTTTTCTCTACTTGGGATGGGATTAGAGTTGCTAGCATAACTCATGCACCCCCTGGTCAATCGGAAAATAAATACTTTCTTATGCAAGGGGAAGAAATTTTGGCATAACAAGGTATCGGGCATTTACGCATGCCCAGGTAACTCAGTCTTCTAGAGTCCATTGCCACTATCTCTTCCCAACTCACCCTTCCTCCAAAAGTTAATCCAAGGCCAAAGCCATTTCTTCCTGCAACTTTGGTTATATGAAATTAAAAACAACAACAACAAACACTGTTTTCTGTCCACCAAATATTTTCCTAAGTCCAAGAGATCATTATTTGGGAAGTTGGGTGATTTTGCTGGGTTTTTCCCACAAATTCTCTTACCTCAGACCTCTTTGGTCAAAGGAACGTCTTGAAGTGGGGTTCAGTTGGCATAACTTCTCTTATTTAAAGTATTTTCTTCTCTCTTTTTTCTAAACCCACAATTTCCACAAAATAACAATTTATTCACAGTTCTTTTTTTTCTATTTCCAGAATTCTTACCTAGGCACCAAATTGATTTATACAGATGAACATTAACTTTCTTTTATTTTGACCAAAAAAATGGCCATTTATTCTCATTATTGAGCCCCATTCCATCCCAAGAAACCTTAGGTACTTTGAGATAATTTATCTCATTGAATTGTATGAAGGCTTTGCCAATTTTTCTAATCATTGGTGTTTTTTTCTTCCTGATTTTCTAGATATTCTTTATGTAATGTGAAGTTTAACCTCTTTGCAGTAGGATTTACAAGTATTTTTCATATTTTTTCAAACCTTTTTACTTTGTCTTTGGTATTTCTTTTTATAGAGAAGATGTGTAAATGTAATTTATCAGTCTGACTTGTCTCTGCTCTATTCCCATTACTACAATAATGTCTGGCTACAGTTCTGTGAGTCCTTTGTGAATGAATGGACTGCAGCTGGAATATAGGTTGATTATGCCTATAAGGGTTTAAGTTCTTGAGGTTATTTGTCATCTCACTCTTCATCTTATCCCAGTAGAGTCAAAGTACTTCAGAAAACTGTTTTGATGCTTAACACTGATAAAATATCTATCTCAAATATAAATAGTTATTTTGTGAGCCCAATGATCTTATTAACAATTGCATATCTTAGAGGTCATCTTTGGGACAAGTTCATTAAAGTTGCAATCAGAACAATTCTCAAATTTATGAATTAGAGATTAGAATTGCTACCAAATTATAGAGGGAAGCCCTTCCTTGGTTTGTGGAAAAGTAGGGGATTTGATAAGTTTTCCCAAATGGAAGGTGCTCTTTTTTCAGCAAATACAAGATATATATTATTATGTGGGCTTTCAGGGAGGAACGTGGGTTAACGATGTCGTAATTAATTTCCCTGTATTGTTTTAGAGCATAAAATATTCCATTTTGAAAGTTTAAAAATAACGTTAACAGAGAAATAGCATTCTCCAAGTACTGAAAATTCTTACATAAGAATTTAGTCTTTCAGAGAAATCTTAAATTGCGAGTCATCACTGGAATAGTTCATTACATTTCTGAGATTAAAAAACTTGTTAGTTATTTATCAAAATTTTTAAAAAGTGAAAGTCTCCATATTATTCCTTTGCTACATTCCATGCAAAGAGAGCTCCTGTAAATAGCACAATTTGCAGTTGATGATAAGCTTTTTCCCTGAGAAAAAATAATAGTTTGTGTTTGTGCCAGATGCTTTTCCAGCATTAAGCACCATAAAAATTCCCTAAAGTGTGTTCAACAGATAAGGCAGAGTGCCAAAGAATGGCAGAGAATTAAGTTGAACCCTGTTCACATACAAAATCCATTGAGACACCATATGCATATTTCCATTTTAAAATCAAAATGTGAAATTAATTCAACGTGCATTTAATAGGCACCTACTTAGAGATCCATACTAGGTTCTAGGGACAGAATGATGAGTAACACTAGGTCTTTCTCTCTCTGTTGAGAGATTCATTCCCTATTAGAAGAAACAGACACTTAGCCCTTTTTATGGCAGTGACGTGTTATAACGCAGACCTACCCTGGACTCCATGGAACAGGTGAAACGTGATGAGTAGATTTCTGCCAAACAAGTAATGGTTCTCCAGACAGAGGGAAGCAGTCACGCAAAGGCCTGAAAATTATTTCTTCTTGTGGTATTATCCTTAAGAGAATAAAAGGGAAGGCTATGCCTCCTTGAGCTACACTGCAAGCAGTGTTCTCTATAGAGAGCAGAGGTGGTGACCGTGAGGGTCAGGACTGTGGGGTTGTCCCGGGGCAGGTAGGTTGCCTGGAGGAGGAAGTTGGGGATTATTTAGAGGAAGCATGCATATCCTGCCGGGAAATAAAGCCATTTTTCTCTGTTACTGATACCAATACCTCTGACAGCTTGACCCTCACATATAATTAGATTCAACATTTCTAAATCCCCCACATTTTAAGTGGTACGTGACAATCACACGCTGAGCAGAGTGTTAAGCTACGGGCGTTGTGAAAGGATACCGAACACTGGTTGAGTAGTTAGACAAAGTGGTTTTTCTGATTTCTCTTAGTTCCATACAAAACATGTTTGTGATTATATCACTAGAGTTTAAACTCATCAGAAGGATTGGGCTTACAAAAAGCTCCCATCAATATTGACCAAACTTAGGCAAAGCCAGATGTTTCTTTTGGCTTCATCACATCACATATATTCCATACATACATCATACATACATACATACCAGAGCCCATGGTGAGCCAGTGTCCCCCAGTCAGGACCCCACCACGAGAGGTCAGTGAGGCAGCTGTCTGGATTCCAAATATACAAAAATAGTGGTTTCACAGCAGGAACCAGACAAGACCTCTCAGATTAGCTTCTCTCACTTCTCTCGCTCAAATAAGTCCTGTACTTTAGCACTCACATTAAATACTTGAAAACATTAAATACTTATCGCTTAAAAGTCTTGAAGTTTGTAGATGCATTGAGAAACTTTGAAAAGATAAGTGAGTCCATCTAGATTACTTTTTTCACAACTACATAAGTACTTAGTGACAACGTATTTTCTTTTCTTGTAAAAAATCAAAGAGTTACCTAATGTATCTGAGAAACTGTGACATGCCTCTTTTCTTTTTCTTTGTTTATTTAGAATTTCTTTCTTCCAGTGGGTAGTGGTGGTGTATAAAAATCACTCTACTCTTGTGGCATTATCTCTTTTGTTCTATTTTTTTTTTTTTTTCTATTCCTGTGACTCTTAGTGTTCATTTCTGTATGGAAAAGTACGGAAGACAGGAACACATTTAAAGTAAGGCATCAATCACTTGAGCTCAGAGAACACTCTTAATTGAATCATGTTTTTCACTTTGGGACTCATTGCAAGGGAATTTTCATTTTTATTCATAATGCAGTCGTCTACTTAGATGTTAACTACACAATCAAGTGTTGAAATAAATTATTAAATATTCTTTATGGGACATGTAATTAAGCGATAAAAATATCTATATCACATCATTTTCCCCATTATGTAAGAGAATTTGAAAGGTACATGTATCCAAAGCAGTAAGGTAAGTGTAAAACAATGAACTATTCTGTCTTTTAAGTTTCTTCTTCAAATATTTTGTTAAATGGAGTAACAGAGGAAGCACTCTCTTAGCTTACCAGAGTGGTCTTTTTTTTGTCTGCTGGCTAGAAGTTTCCCTCAGTAAAAGAGCCCTAAGTACATAAGAGAAGAAGCTAGACATGACTAACATGACTAATCAGTTTGATGCATGTAAAATAGTGGACTAGGTACTTGTTATAGGAATGTTTTAAGTGTTGTGCACAGGGCTCAATTTTTATTTATTTTTTTCATAGAGCTGTCCCCAGACCCCGGAAAAATAAATCATAGCAAAGCATTCAATATAAAGGTAAAATAATGGGGTCAGAGGGTCATGCTGCAACAATAATTAGCTTGAAAAGAAAAGGTAAAAACTGGAAAGAGAAAATTTCAAGGACTTGGGAAGTACTTCTATGGGGTTTTAAAATCGTTTGGAGGTTACTAAGGTTGATTTGCTCTTTTGCATCCATCCCTCTTTAATAGAAGTTCCCCAATTACCTGTGTATCAGAGTTATTTTTTTAGTTTCTTGTTATGACTTGTTTTTAAGGAAAGAAGCTTTTGTTTTTTCTTGGGTGATACCCATTGTTCACATTTAGTAAATATTAAATGATTAAATATTAATCTTAAAAAATCTAGACTTAAGGGGCACCTGGGTGGCGCAGTTGGTTATGTGACCGACTTTTGACTTCAGCTCAGGTCAGATCTCAGGGTCCTGAGATTGAGTCCTGCATCCTCCTTGGGCTCCACACTCAGGAGGGGTCTACATGAGATTCTTTCCCTCTGCCCCTCCTCACCCCTCTAAAATTAAATAAATAAATCTTTTTTAAAAAGCTAAACTTTGGTTATTTATTAAAGAAGGGGCCATCTTTTTAAAAAATTTTTTTTGTTATGTTAATCACCATACATTACATCATTAGTTTTTGATGTAGTGTTCCATGATTCATTGTTTGTGCATAACACCCAGTGCTCCATGCAGAACGTGCCCTCTTTAATACCCATCACCAGGCCAACCCATCCCCCCACCCCCCTCCCCTCTAGAACCCTCAGTTTGTTTTTCAGAGTCCATCATCTCTCATGGTTCGTCTCCCCCTCCGATCTCCCCCTCTTCATTCTTCCCCTCCTGCTATCTTCTTCTTTTTTTTTTTCTTAACATATATTGCATTATTTGTTTCAGAGGTACAGATCTGAGATTCAACAGTCTTGCACAATTCACAGCGCTTACCAGAGCACATACCCTCCCCAGTGTCTATCAGCCAGCCACCCCATCCCTCCCACCCCACCCCCCACTCCAGCAACCCTCAGTTTGTTTCCTGAGATTAAGAATTCCTCATATCGGGCGCCTGGGTGGCTCAGTTGGTTAAGCGACTGCCTTCGGCTCAGGACATGATCCTGGAGTCCCTGGATCGAGTCCCGCATCGGGCTCCCTGCTCGGCAGGGAGTCTGGTTCTCCCTCTCCCACTCCCCATTTGTGTTCCCTCTCTCGCTGTGTCTTTCTCTGTCAAATAAATAAATAAAATCTTTAAAAAATAAAAAAATTTAAAAAATTAAAAAAAAAAAAGAATTCCTCATATCAGTGAGGTCATATGATACATGTCTTTCCCTGAGTGACTTATTTCGCTCAGCATAACACCCTCCAGTTCCATCCACGTTGTTGAAATGGCAAGATCTCATTCCTTCTGATGGCTGCATAATATTCCATTGTGTATATATATATATATATATATATATATATATATATATATATATACCACATCTTCTTTATCCATTCATCTGTCGATGGACATCTTGGCTCTTTCCACAGTTTGGCTATTGTGGACACTGCTGCTATAAACATCGGGGTGCACATACCCCTTCAGATCCCTACATTTGTATCTTTGAGGTAAATACCCAGTAGTGCAATTACTGGATCATATGGTAGCTCTTTTTTCAACTTTTTGAGGAACCTCCATACTGTTTTCCAGAGTGGTTGCACCAACTTGCATTCCCACCAACACTGTAGGAGGGTTCCCCTTTCTCTGCATCCCTGCCAACATCTGTCATTTCCTGACTTGTTAATTTTAGCCATTCTGACTGGTGTGAGGTGGTATCTCATTGAGGTTTTGATTTGGATTTCCCTGATGCCGAGCGATGTTGAGCCTTTTTCATGTGTCTGTTGGCCATTTGGATGTAAGAAGGGACCATCTTTGAAGAAAATGTTCTAACACATTTAAGATGAGTGGTTCTGAAGCATTAGTATGCATTATAAGCACCTGGAGAGGTTGTAAAGCCCACATTACTAAGCCCCCCAGCTCCACTGTTTCTGATTCAGTAGTCTGGGACGGACAGTGAGAATTTGCATTTATAGCAAGACCCCAGCTGCTGCTGCTGATACTGGTCTGGGGACCACACTTTGAGAACTAATTCTTTATTTATATCAATGTTAAATGAAGCTGAGAGTTGATAATAAAAGAATTAAGATACATTAAGGATTGGTATATACAAAAGTGATATTCAAAATATTTAATAAGCTGCTGACCAATTTAAAATGGCCCTAACCTATAGGGCTGAGTCTGTAAACACTGCCTCAGTATTACATTTGAATGAGTATATACAACATAAAAACAACTGTACATAGATAAATCAAAATGTTGAACTTTTCCCTGAAGTAATTTTTAATAATTCCTAAAATGTAAATCTAAAGTAAGTGTTTTAGAGTTTAGGATACGATATCATGTTTTATCATTTTATTTTCCTCTTTATCTTGAAACGATAATCTAAGCTAAAATTAAAAATATCAGATAATTTCTTAGAAAGAAAGAAAGAGAGAGGGACAGAAAGGGAGGAAAGGAAGGAAGGAAGGAAGGAAGGAAGGGGAAGGGGAAGGAAGAAAAAATTCCTGTAGCTCAAGTATTATCTCTCCCCCACTCAAAAAGGATTACAACTTCTCTAATAACTACTCTTTCTTTTTCTGATGTTACCTTTTATTATGATAATGTTCATTTAATTTTAATGCAATTTCATATGTGGCAAAATTACATTGATATCGCAAACTAACAAAGACTACCATGTTCCTTTTGAAATCACATGTGTTCATGAAAACTAGCTGGCTATGGGAACTAGATGTGTGTGCTAACAATAAACTTAGTTTTTAAAAATCATATTAAGACACCTCATATTAAAGAGAGGTAGAGTAAAAATGTACAATGTATTGGTGCTAATGAGATAAAATGATAGATGAATATTAACATAAAATTACTCATTGAGTTTCATAAGATAAAAGCGATTTATCAATTGGCCTCCCACTTAGATCAGTAAAATAAATGTGTGTATGTGTCTTTCAAAAGAACGAGATTCCTCTCCCAATTTTGGTCATTTGACAATTATTTTTGTCTACTTTGGGACTTCAGTTGCATTTAAACTTGAAGCCATTGTGAAATACTAAAGATAAAATTTGAAGATGAGAAAGCCTGACCGGCTACTGATGACTGGGATGTGGTGATGACATTTAAAGTGGCATCATTCTATTCTACAGGAATGTGTGTGCGTATCTTTAATGTCAGCACTTGCCTCTGGGATGACACTTGTTAGATTTCATGCTGTCATGTGCTATTTCAAGGTCGGTAGTAGTAATGTTTATTGTACAGTACCCTAATACTACACTCATTATTTAAAAAGAAGTTGTCAAAGCCCCATATCTATTGTTCTGCTCACTTCTGTGTGTACTATGATCATCTGATTCTGTTTCAGTTTTAAAATACAGAATGCTGAAATGTGCCATAATGAAATAGCACACTTATTTAACCTCGAAGCCATTCTTGTGACAAAATAATGTTTGCTTGTGTCTGATGGTTCCCAGGTTTCTGGGAGTGACTTGATTCAGAGACTGGCTAATAATAGAAACAACCCCAGAAGGAATATGGGGTGGTAGGGTGCATCCAGTGCCTCTCTACCCAAAGGAAAAGCAGCTGAGGCCCAAAGAAATATCTCTGACCAACTACTGCTTTAAAAAAAAATCTCCCAGCTTTGTCTATAGTTACAGAAATATTAGATGGGGCTGAATAATTTATTCAGTCCAGGAAGTGGCCAAAAGGGGTAAAGAGAGCTCGCTGGGTGTACTTCCTTTACGCAAGGAACACACCTTTATACAACACACCTGTATCAAGATGGATCAGAAGTTATGGGGTCAATATGCATTGACTAGAAAAATGTATACCAGTATAATCCAAGAGCAGTACAATAAATTCTACAAACATTAAATAAAGGTCTATGACAAAGGAAATGTAAAATATCCAGAAAGAGTTATCTGTTTACATTCAGTTTCCAACTTGTATATCCACCTCCTCCCCCAACACATATGCCCTTCATCATCATAATCACATTGATCACCTCCAGGGCAGTCAACCCCTCTATACTTTATCTTTCCCCTAAATTTTACATGTCCTGATCTTTCCATAGCGCTTTGGATCTTCATTTGTTTTTTGTTGTTGTTGTTGTTGTTGTTTTCAAATTTAGAAAAGGCTTAGTTACCTTTTTTTTAAGTCAGATAATTTTTAATTAAAATAATTATTATCAAGATGCTTTGGGACTGTTATTCAAGTATTCAAGTGAGTGTGCATTTTTTATCATGTTTTTAATGGATCAGGTGTTTCACTTGGGAGGCCACCACCAAATATTGCTCATTCTATCACCCCCCTTCTCCTCATGACTCCCTGAGCCATTTCACTGGTTGAAAGCATTGGCTTAGCTGTACCTGCACAGAGAACATTCTGGGGGCGTAAGTACTTTCTTCACTTGCAGGGGTTTTTTTGGAGTAAGTTTCCGAATATCCAAAATAGCGACATTCACCTGGTCCTATGGTGTGTTAAAACAAAGTCTTGTCTGATTTGAAATACTACTGAGGATGAAGATTTGCTAGAAGCCTTAAAATGTATATTTTGGAGGTATAAGTGCAGATAGCATTGTTAAACTAAACCCTGTCTTTTAATGTGTATTATATATAAAACATTCACTTCTGTGTCAAGGGTAGGAATGCCGACAGAGAGAAGAGAGGAACTTCGCTTTACAGGAAAACACGTAACCAGCTGCCTAGAGAAGATGACTCTCTATATTGTGGATTTAATTGACTATAGCATATTGTCCTCAAAAGATAGGGCCAAAGGACTCGATTTATTAAAAAGGAGAACTAAGCAGGAAAAAAGGGGATGCAACTCTGTCCATCAAAGTGGCATTCTTTATGTAGAATCAACTCAATCCAATCTATCACTAGTTAGTTTTTCAGTTAACTATAGCAAGTCTTGACTTCACGTTTTGGCTCACACTGTGTCCTTTGATGTTATGTGTTGTTGGAAAACTTGTAACTGATGCATGAGTGTCCTCTCTGTTCAGACTGTTTCTAATATAATTTCCTTGTCCAGTGTTCTTTCAATAAGGGTACCTAGTCTTTTGAGAATACTTGTCAGAATGATGCAAATGAAGGTGTGGATTATTTATTTATCTATTTATAAAAAGATATTATACTGCAACCCTACCTACCCACCATTGCTGTGACAAAGAGGACAGTGTGGTTATTATTTTTCTGGCAAAATGGAGCCAGAACATGGAGTAGAACATGGAGTTTAAATAAGTCGTGGGAAGTGGTAGGTAGTCTAACTGATATAGTCCTCCACTGAGATTTCTTCTTTGTGAGACTTTTTAAGGGTTTTGAGCTGATCTAAGAATCTCCCGGCCCACTCCCATCCCACCCCAAGCCACCAAGTCTTCTTTTCTTCCAGTGAACATTAATAAACACAGAATTCTTTAAAATGATTTTCTATCTCAATTAATGTGTCTCTAGTAAGAACAACAACAACAAAATCGTGTTAAGAAAATGTAAACTTGGAAAAAATGTATATTACTGTTCAAATCTCAGAAGTCATGGATAAAAGAATAGTATTGGCCCCATTAAGTAGTCAAAACACACTGGAGCCTCCTGCATGAAAGACCCACATGTTTAAGGAATGCCACTCCATTTAATTTCTCAGGCTACCTCTGTAGGAAGCAAGGAGTAAGAAAGGATCAGGAAATTGCCCAACTTCTGTGTACTTCATCTGGACTTAGTGCATTTGCTTTTGAACGCTTCAATCTTAGTCTCCAGGGTGCCCACTTCCCTTGTTATATGTGAACTTTTCCTTGTAGACACCTGTTGGGGATCATATTAATAAGATACATTGTAGAAAGAGAAAACACATTTCCTGAGCCAAGAGAGTTACTCTTTTCTGGGGCCCTTGTTAATCTTTGGGAGCCCAGCATCTTCTGTGGCAGAACAAAAGCAATATGGGTATAGATTCTTTTTTTTTTTTTTTCCCCCACTCCACCAAGAAAATGTTATTGACGTGTTAATGTTCAGCTACATTTCTCTTAAGAGAAACGATAGAATATTTCTTCCTTCGGTCCCGAGGTTTCAGAACTTGATTCCCATTGCTTTCTAGCATCATTCTAAATAGAGCCCTACTGTTTGGCAACTGCCAGAATTAGCTTGAATGGTACCTATTATTGAAAGGGAGTCTGTATTTGCAGTAATACAGAGAATGCCAGTTTAGAAATGAGCCTGATTGCATGGTTCATTTTGTTCTCCTTTGTAGAGCCAGGCTGCGGCCCACTACAAAGGCACGAAACATGCCAAGAAGCTCAAAGCACTGGAAGCCATGAAAAATAAGCAGAAATCTGTAACTGCCAAGGACAGCGCAAAGACTACCTTCACCTCCATCACTACCAATACCATCAATACCAGCTCTGACAAAACAGGTTAAGCGATGATCTTTGTTGTTGTTGTCATCATCGTTGTTTGGGGGTCCCTTCCCTTGTCTAGCCCCGTGTCTGTTTCCTTATGTTCCTGCCACATTGATTCATGCTCGATCCATCTTTCTGCGTAATGGTAATTGTTTCTCCTCATTTTTCCAATCCCCCTAAGCAACTGTTTAAGATAATCACTAGTTATATTGCAGATTTTACATTTGAAATGGTCCTGTGGCTGTTTTAGAGGAACACAAAAGCATAAAGGCACTTGAAGTCATGTTTTTGAGAAGTAAATCTTTTCAGTGGGTATCGTTTATGTCTTGTATGCAGCACCTTAGCCTATAACCGCATGGCAGATTTGACTGTGAGTACATGGCAGCGGATGCCAAATGAATCAAGAAGGCCCCGGTAAGGGCATTATTACTGACAGGACTTATTCTCATAAATCCCAAACCCTGCATTGTTTTAAGTAGTGGCTGTGTGATTCTGGGCTTGTTATGTCTGGGTAACCTTCCCTCTGCATACACAGGTAAGTGTTATTGATACCAATTATTCTTTTAAACAGAGTCTTCACAGTGAAATAATGGCCTCTGAATGACCTCTTGGGATAGCTCCTGCAAGCAACCAGTTTATTCATGGCAGGGGAAGCCCGTGGGGTTTCCCGAAGCTGGCATTTTTAAATATAAGACCACTGGTCCTCAATATTTACATAAAAAGAGGTCCTGTGTGATTCATAGATGTGTCTTTAATAAATCAATTTCTAGAACACCATGGCTGGTACATGTCGGTTGTTTTCTAATCCCTACAAATGACAATGGTCAGGAAGCATTTTTATCATCATCAATAGTAATATCTTAAGTAGAAGAGAATCTTCCAGCCATAACTGATGAAAATGTAAAATGCTACAGTGAACAAATAGAACAGATTAAAGCAACTTTATTACACATGGTGGCATTGATTAGACACATATATGCTCTTCAAAGGTTCTGGAGAGATGCTTGCTTCTATGTGAATCTGTAAGGAATAATGATATTCGCTCTGAGTTCCCATGACACATGTCATGTCCTTTACCGAAGTATATTATTGGTAGATGCATTATGCCGCACACTCCCTGAGATCCCCATGTCCTCTCTGAGGCTGAGTGCAACTGTCATCTTTGTACCCTGGTCTAGCATGGTGTAGTTACTGAGTAAAATACCTATTGAATCACTGTATTTTCTTTCACTCCTTTGGTTCTCTGATTCATCCAATTTTGTGTCACAACATACTAAAGGGAAAAAAAAGTGCTTGTCATGTTCAATTCTTTAGTATCCAGAGCAAGAACTGGATTATGCCATCTTATTAATTCAGATTTAAAACCTTATCAAGAAAGCATTAATCTTTTCTCTATTAACTGAAAATTCACTGCCTTATTTTGGGGGCTGTAGGGGAATGAGCAGTAATGAGGCAGGTGAGTGTAATTTCTGCTCCTAGGTATCAGGGTACAAACTGGGATCCCTAAAGCCATATTTACCATAAAGTTTTTTTTTTTTTTTTTTTTTTTTGCAAAAAGATAGTAGGTAGGAAGAACAAAGAAATTAGCTTGATATAAAGAGATGGGGTTTGATGTAAAGTTTTTGCTTGTCCCCAGTCTTCTCTGTTCTTAGATATTTTTATCAATAGCTATTTGGGTTACCTTGAATCCCCTTTAAAATGAAAAAAGAAAAATCCCTGTTAAATTGAGGATTCTCATCATTTAAAAATATATTTGTACACAGTGGTAAAACTGCTAACTTGGGTTAAGAAAGGTTCCCATGTGTGTTGTCTCTGGGTTATTTTTATTAAGAATGATTTTGTAAAATTAGGGAAGTGTGATTTAATGCATCTATATCTTTTATGTATGGATAAGTCCAGGAATCACAAAACAACCTTGCACATTAAGCAGTAGGGTTAAATTTTTTATCGTTAAAAAATACATGATCTTTGATTCTAGAGTCTTATCTCTCTCTCCTTCTGCCTCCAAGTATTTAACTATCCTAGGAAACTAGAATAATAAATGAGTTATGAATATATACCTCCATCCCTCAGTCTCAGAAACTCGTATGGAAAGGATGGCAGTCGTGAAGGTTCTGTCCTTTCAGAAGTTAAATGGAAATAGGTTTTGGATTGGGGTGTGGTGAGAACCTACATAAAATAAACATTCTTAGCGGAGAGGCCAGCATTTATCTAATGGTTGGAATGGTGTTGAAATGGTGACATACCCTTTCAAGATGAAGCTAAGAAAATTCCAGAAGGACAGAAAGGATAGCAAAGTCTGTAAAGTTAGTACAGATATCCTAAAGCCAAAGGAAGAACGTTATGAGCATCAGAAGTACATTGCCTTCCTAATCCATGGGAAACTATACCCAGGAAAAAAAGTCATATAAGTTGAAAGACTAACAATTTCAACACACTCACCAGATGTTTTAAGCTGAATTCTATCCTTAAATTGGGATTTCCACAAAACTACCCATGAGAAGTAGCCCAAGAAAGCTCCTGTCATTTTATAGCCTTCTTACCCATTTGTATTGCGATATAAATCAGATGCACCTATGCTGACAAATTGGAATTTTCTTAAAACTATTACTTGTCCTTTTTATTACTGTCTGCTTCTTCGTATTGATTAGGAAGAAATACAACCCTGAAAACAAGATGGGTCTCTGAGCTAGTTTTCTAGAATAGTTAAATACTTGGAGGCAGAAGGAGAGAGAGATAAGACTCTAGAATCAAAGATCATGTATTTTTTAACAATAAAAAATTTTAACTATACTGCTTAATACACAAAGTTGTTTTGTGATTTCTGGTCTTATCCATACATAAAAGATATAGATGCATTAAATCGCATTTTACTAATTTTACAAAATCATTCTTAATAAAAATAATCCAGCAATATAAAAAAGCTAACTGCTTTTAAAAATGCTAAGTATACAACTGTTTGATAGATGAGCACCTTAAAGAAGAGTGGACAACAATAGTGAAAAGGACAAGAAGTGGTGTGGGCTTGAATTAGAGCATTGATTTGGAGGCTTTCCTGGGATTCTCTAAAATACAAGTAGAATAGTCATAATGAGCAAAGTTTCACTGCATATCTACTTGATAAAAATAATTTTGACAAACAATTTCTCTTAAATTCCTAAATCATATATTATGGGTTTTAATTGCTGCCTTAGGATAACAAATATGTCTACATGATGTGTAGGGTAAGCTCTTATTCACGAACTATAGTTTTGGGATTTTTTTTTTTTTTTTTTGGTCATTGCTTATGTCAATCTGCCTGCTGGCATGGTGAGCAAAAGATAATATTCGGTGATCAACCACCAACCGCTCACAGAAAGCCTAGTTCCCCTACCTCTAGGCAGGATGGGACTCCCTAACATTAAAGCATAATTTTATTTCTCATGATCTAATGAAGAGTGCTAGTAGTGAATTTACACAAAGAAAAATTTCCAGACAAAAATAATATTTTTAAAAATATATCAAACACTCAAAATTGTTGGTACGTAAGAATGGTTGCTAATCATCAGAGAATAATTCAAAGAGCAAACATTTCCAAATATGGCCAGAATGATTTTGTCTCATCTAGCAAGGTTTTTTTAAATGTGAGGTTTTTTTACACAGAAGAAGTAGTGAGAAAAATTAAGAAGTATTCCCAAAGTAACTTAGCAAATGTAGCTCATTCTTCTTCCTGTGAAATAACAAATTCACAATCATAGAATTAAGTCCCAGGCTTGGTCATCTTCTGATCTTTCTTTAGTTTTCCTTTTTGGGTAATCTTATTCATTCCCATGGTCTATCAATTAAGTTAGGCTAGTTTATACTGCAGTCATAAACAACCTCCAAATCCTAGTGGCTTTTACAACAACTAATTATTTCTCCCTCACACTACATATTAGCTGTGTTTTTTTTTCCAGATTAACTAACTGCAGGCTAGGCTAATGAAGGAGTCACTAGCTGGACATTACCAATTCTATAGCAGGGGGAGAAAAAAGATTGTGAATCAATAGGCTCTCGAAGCTTCTTAATGGAAAGGACATCTAATATTCTTCTCACTTTACTTTGTCAAGTCCCATGGTCAAGCTTGATTATCATGGGCAGGGAAGAATAATCTCCTCCAGGGAAGGGAAGCAGAAATTGGTGAATGGTAACACAACATTCCTCCATGGCTTCAACCATCACTTGTGCCTAGATGTCTCAGCATTCCACATTTCCAGCCTAAAACCTGACCTGACTTTCCATGACTTATCGGTCACTAACTTGGGTGGCTTGTCAGCACCTCTGTTTTACAAGTTCAAAAAAAAGGAAAGAAAGAAAAAAAGAACAGAAGAAAGAAAGAGAAAAAAAGAAAGAAAAGCCTAACCTTGACCATCATCCCCAACTTTTCCCCTGTCTTTCCTAGTTTCATTTTTGGTCCTGCACTTCACAGAGTTGAAACTTTCTAGGTGTCTCTGCCTCTTCTATCTCAGTCCATATGTCTATTCAGGTGCTAGAATCCACTCCCCTCCCATCCTTTACTCGTTCCCTCTTGGTTACTACCCTCATCCCGGCCTCGTACAAGTCTGTGCCTTGCTCATACAATTGCCCTAGCCTCCGTGCAAGGCCAGCTATCTCCATTCTTGTCCCTTGACAACCATGTCCTTCATTCCCCTGTCTGTTTATACTATACAGGGCAGATCATAGCACCTACTCATTCAGAAACCTTCAGTGTATCTTCATGCTGAGCCTCATGGTCCTCTGTGATTTGACCACAACCTACCTTTCCAAACTTCTCTTCTGTTGCTCACCTGCAATATTCTCCATTAGAAACACACCTTATTTTGCTGTCTCACCTTCATTTTCTGTCTTACTGTTCTTCTAAATTTCTCTCTTAAAAGTATATCACTTTTCTCTTCTCTCTGCATCTCAAATCCGATAAGAATCCATACCTAACTACCCTATCTTAAGATATAATTTTTATATCTTTACCTCCTCCTATTGCTAGATGACGTATTCATTGAGGGTATATACTTGATTAATCTGTTTATTTTTTTACAGAGTACTATTTATATAAAACATAAATAAGAAGTTTTAAAACTTGAAGCAGCCAGCTTTGTGTTTTTGTTCTTGAAGGGGGGAGCATAGCAAAGCTTTAGACTTTTATATCTGTTGCATAGATGGCTCCATGGAAGAACAATGGTTCTCATTAATCTGAAGAATTCTGAGATATTAGTCATCAAATTTCAGAGTTTTCATTAAGATCATCAAGTCTAACCCCTAAAGTTCGTTTGCTTATTTGTTTTGAGGTTCCAGTGGCACAGGTAAAGAACCCCTTGACATTTCTAATGTCCCCTCCTGTGACTATCCATCAGGAGTATATTAACCTATATATTGAGTATATAGACATACCTTAGTCATCTAACTGGTAAGATCTGAGAACATTTCTTCTGGTTCTAGTACATAATTCTCTTTATCAAGTCTCAGTGAATTGCAAATATATTCATCAGATAAAGCCACTGTGTTATTTAAATTTGCACTATTCATCCTTATGATTTAGTCTTCTTTGTATCCATTTTTTCCTCTTTCTTTTTTTAAATTTAAAATTATAATCCAGGGATATTGTATTCATCTGACTCAAAGGTGCTGAGACTGAAATGTTTTTGAATCTATTTTTGAGAAGCTCTAGGAACGCAAAGGAGTATTTACTTGCTCTGGGTTAATAATTGACTCTAAGTGTTTATTTGAATTCACATTATTTGGTCAGGCACTTGGAGTGATAAAGAAAATATTTTCTAATGATAAAAAAGATTTACTTTGTAAAATGATGGCCAGTGACTGAAAGCAAATACATCAGGAAACAAAGCTTCTTTGGGCAAGTGAATCAGTTGTAAAGTCACAAAATCTGGGTTCTTTCCTTTCTGGGTTCTTTTCTGAGAATTACGCTCTAGAGCCAACTGTTTACAATCGGCCCAGTTCCAGGCAAAGCTAAGTACAAACATTTTTTTTCCCCTTCCATTTATGTAGAAGCCAAATCATGAGAATTGTAAACTGGAAATAGAAGTGGTAGATGAGGGGGGCGGAGCAAGATGGCGGAGGAGTAGGAGACCTGGATTTCGTCTCCTCTCAGGAATTCAGCTGGATAGGGATCAAACCATTCTGAACACCTACAAACCCAACAGGAGATCAAAGAAAAGAAGAGCAGCAACTCTCTCATCAGAAAAGCGACCACTTTCTGGAAGGTAGGACGTGCGGAGAAGTGAATCCGAGGCGATATTCGGGAGGATAGACGGCGGGGGAGGGGCCTCCGTCGGCCGCTTCTGGCAAGTGATAGAGCCGTGGAGCACAAAATCGGAACTTTTAAAAGTCTGCTCCGCCGAGGGACGTCACTCTGGTGGCTAAGCGGGGGGTGGAACCCTCCGGGACAGTGTGGTCTCAGGACCCTCGGGGTCACAGAAGGACCGGGGGTGCCTGAGGGCGGCAGAGCTCCCAGGTATCGGAGCAGGGAAGCCGGCTGCAGAGGCGGAGCCCAGGCGCGGGCTCTCAGCTCGGGGTGGCCATAAACCGTGATCCGCGGCACAGCCGGGCCACTGCTCCTCCAGCAGGGACCCAACAAGCGGCAGATCCGGGGAGACTCACCTTCCTCCCCCGGGAGGAGCCGCGCGGGAGGGCACCGCAGGGATCTGCTGGGTTTGGAGACTCCAGACCGGGTCGGGTGCCAGAGATAGAAACGCGCGGTCACAGGCCGGTTGAGCATGGAGTGCAGCCGGAGACCGGGGAGACGGGAGTGACTGGCGGCTTTTCTCTGGGGGCTCACTGAGGAGCAGGCCCGAGTTCTCGGCTCCTCCGGGCCGGAGATTGGGAGGCCGCCATTTTCACGCTCCGCCTCCAAAGCTGTACGGAAAGCTCGCAGGGAACAAAAGCCCCGGAGAGCAAACCCGAGCAGATTACTCAGCCGGGAGGGGGCAAGGGCGGGGCAATTCCGCCTCCGGCAGAGACATTTGGAAACCACGGCAACAGGCCCCTCCCCAGAAGATCAGCGAGAACAGCCAGCCAAGACCAAGTTTACCGATCAATGAGAACGGCAGAACTCCAGCGCCAGGGGACTACTGCACATAGAATTCACGGCTTTTTTACCATGATTCCTTAGTCTTTTAAAGTTAATTTTTTTTTTAACTGTCTTTTTGTCTTTTTATTTCTTTTTGAATTTTTCTTTTTCCCTTTTTCAAACAACATCTTATCAATCCCTTTTTTTAAAAAAAAAACATTTTTATTTTTCATTTTTAGAGTCATATTCTATCCCTTCATAGTAGTTACCCATATTTTTGGCTTATATATATAAGTTCTCTCTTTAAAATTTTGAGATAGTTTCTTCTAACAGATTAAAATATACCCTAAATCTCTAGTATATGGTGTTTTCTATTCCCCTGCCTGATCACATCCTCTCCCTTTTTTTTTCTTTTTCTTTTTTCTTTTTTTAAATCTTCTTCTTTCTTTTTCAAACAACTTCTTATCAATTCCTTTTATAAAATTTTTTATAATTTCCATTTTTACAGTCATTTTCTATCCCTTCATCATATCAACCCTTATTTTTGTACATATATCTTTTTCTTTCTTTAAAATTTTGGGAGACACTTTCTTCTAAAAGACCAAAACACACCCCAAATCTAGTGTGTGGCACTGATCTATATACCATATAGATCATATTTGATCACATTCTGGTTTTTCTTTTGTTGTTGTTGTTTTGTTTTGTTTGTTTTTGTTTTTATCTTTATCTTTTTCTTTTTTTTTCTTTTTCTTTTTTCTCTCTTTCCCCTTCTTATCCCACTGCTTCAGGTCTTTTCTGATTTGTTTAGAGTATATTTTCTGGGGACGTGGTTACTCTGCTAGCATTTTGTTCTCTCATTAATCTATTCTCCTCTGCACAAAATGACGAGACGGAAAAAATCACCTCAACAAAAAGAACAAGAGGCAGTACCGACTGCCAGGGACCTACTCAATACGGACATTAGTACGATGTCAGATCTAGAGTTCAGAATCATCACTTTAAAGATACTAGCTGGGCTTGAAAAAAATATGGAAGTTATTAGAGAAACTCTTTCTGGAGAAGTAAAAGAGCTAAAATCCAACCAAGTAGAAATCAAAAAGGCTATTAATGAGGTGCAATCAAAATTGGGGGCGCTAACTGCTAGAATAAATGAGGCAGAAGAGAGAATCAGTAATATAGAAGATGAAATGCTGGAAAATAAAGAAGCTGAGAAAAAGAGAGATAAACAACTACTGGATCATGAGGGCAGAATTCGAGAGATAAGCGATACCATAAGACGAAACAACATTAGAATAATTGGGATCCCAGAAGAAGAAGAAAGAGAGAGAGGGGCAGAAGGTATAATGGAGCAAATTATAGCAGAGAACTTCCCTAATTTGGGGAAAGAAACAGGCATGAAAATCCAGGAAGCACAGAGAACCCCTCTCAAAATCAATAAAAATAGGTCAACTCCCCGACATCTAATAGTAAAACTTACGAGTCTCAGAGACAAAGAGAAAATCCTGAAAGCAGCTCGGGAGAAGAGATATGTAACCTACAAGGGTAGAAACATTAGATTGGCAACAGACCTATCCACAGAGACCTGGCAGGCCAGAAAGGACTGGCAGGATATATTCAGAGCACTAAATGAGAAAAATATGCAGCCAAGAATACTCTATCCAGCTAGGCTGTCATTGAAAATTGAAGGAGAGATAAAAAGCTTCCAGGACAAACAAAAACTAAAGGAATTTGCAAACACAAAACCAGCCCTACAGGAAATCTTGAAAGGGGTCCTCTAAGCAAAGAGAGACCCTAAAAGCAACATAGACCAGAAAGGAACACAGACAATATACGGTAACAGTCACCTTACAGGCAATACAATGGCACTAAATTCCTATCTTTCAATAGTTACCTTGAATGTAAATGGGCTAAATGCCCCAATCAAAAGACACAGGCTAACAGACTGGATTAAAAAACAAGATCCATCGATATGCTGTCTGCAAGAGACTCATTTTAGACCCAAAGACACCCCCAGATTGAAAGTGAGGGGGTGGAAAACCATTTACCATGCTAATGGACACCAAAAGAAAGCTGGGGTGGCAATCCTTATATCAGACAAATTAGATTTTAAACCAAAGACTGTAATAAGAGATGAGGAAGGACACTATATCATACTTAAAGGATCTATCCAACAAGAAGATCTAACAATTGTAAATATCTATGCCCCTAACATGGGAGCAGCCAATTATATAAGGCAATTAATAACAAAAGCAAAGAAACACATCAACAACAATACAATAATAGTGGGGGACTTTAACATCCCCCTCACTGAAATGGACAGATCATCTAAGCAAAAGATCAACAAGGAAATAAAGACTTTAAATGACACACTGGACCAAATGGACTTCACAGACATATTCAGAACATTCCACCCCAAAGCAACGGAATACACATTCTTCTCTAGTGCCCATGGAACATTCTCCAGAATCGATCACATCCTAGGTCATAAATCAGGTCTCAACCGGTACCAAAAGATTGGGATCATTCCCTGCCTATTTTCAGACCACAATGCTTTGAAACTAGAACTCAATCCCAAGAGGAAAGTCGGAAAGAACTCAAATACATGGAGGCTAAAGAGCATCCTACTGAAGAATGAATGGGTCAACCAGGAAATTAAAGAAGAATTAAAAAAATACATGGAAACCAATGAAAATGAAAACACAACTGTTCAAAATCTTTGGGATGCAGCAAAGGCAGTCCTAAGAGGAAAGTATATAGCAATACAAGCCTTTCTCAAGAAACAAGAAAGGTCTCAAGTACACAACCTAACCCTACACCTAAAGGAGCTGGAGAAAGAACAGCAAATAAAGCCTAAACCCAGCAGGAGAAGAGAAATCATAAAGATCAGAGCAGAAATCAATGAAATAGAAACTAAAAGAACAGTAGAACAGATCAACGAAACTAGGAGCTGGTTCTTTGAAAGAATTAACAAGATTGATAAACCCCTGGCCAGACTTATCAAAAAGAGAAGAGAAATGACCCAAATCAACAAAATCATGAATGAAAGAGGAGAGATCACAACCAACACCAAAGAAATACAAACAATTATAAGAACATATTATGAGCAACTCTATGCCAGCAAATTAGATAACCTGGAAGAGATGGATGCATTCCTAGAGATGTATCAACTACCAAAACTGAACCAGGATGAAATAGAAAACCTGAACAGACCTATAACCACTAAGGAAATTGAAGCAGTCATCAAAAATCTCCCAAAAAACAAAAGCCCAGGGCCAGATGGCTTCCCAGGGGAATTCTACCAAACATTTCAAGAAGAATTAATACCTATTCTTCTGAAACTGTTCCAAAAAATCGAAACGGAAGGAAAACTTCCAAACTCATTTTATGAGGCCAGCATTACCTTGATCCCCAAACCAGATAAAGACCCCATCAAAAAGGAGAATTACAGACCAATATCCCTGATGAACATGGATGCAAAAATTCTCACCAAAATACTAGCCAATAGGATCCAACAGTACATTAAAAGGATTATTCACCATGACCAAGTGGGATTTATCCCTGGGCTGCAAGGTTGGTTCAACATCCGCAAATCAATCAATGTGATACAGTACATTAACAAAGGAAAGAACAAGAATCATATGATCCTCTCAATAGATGCAGAAAAAGCTTTTGACAAAGTACAGCATCCTTTCTTGATCAAAACTCTTCAGAGTATAGGGATAGAGGGTACATACCTCAATATCATAAAAGCCATCTATGAAAAACCTACAGCAAATATTATTCTCAATGGGGAAAAACTGAGAGCTTTCCCCCTAAGGTCAGGAACGCGGCAGGGATGTCCACTATCACCACTGCTATTCAACATAGTATTGGAAGTCCTAGCCACAGCAATCAGACAACAAAAAGAAATCAAAGGCATCCAAATTGGCAAAGAAGAAGTCAAACTCTCACTCTTTGCAGATGATATGATACTTTATGTGGAAAACCCAAAAGACTCCACCCCAAAACTGCTAGAACTCATACAGGAATTCAGTAAAGTGGCAGGATATAAAATCAATGCACAGAAGTCAGTGGCATTCCTATACACCAACAACAAGACAGAAGAAAGAGAAATTAAGGAGTCGATCCCATTTACAATTGCACCCAAAACCATAAGATACCTAGGAATAAATCTAACCAAAGAGACAAAGGATCTTTACTCAGAAAACTATAAAATACTCATGAAAGAAATTGAGGAAGACACAAAGAAATGGAAAAACGTTCCATGCTCATGGATTGGAAGAACAAATATTGTGAAGATGTCAATGCTACCTAGAGCAATCTACACATTCAATGCAATCCCCATCAAAATACCATCCACTTTTTTCAAAGAAATGGAACAAATAATCCTAAAATTTGTATGGAACCAGAAAAGACCCCGCATAGCCAGAGGAATATTGAAAAAGAAAAGCAAAGCCGGTGGCATCACAATTCCGGACTTCAAGCTCTATTACAAAGCTGTCATCATCAAGACAGCATGGTACTGGCACAAAAACAGACACATAGATCAATGGAACAGAATAGAGAGCCCAGAAATGGACCCTCAACTCTATGGTCAACTAATCTTCGACAAAGCAGGAAAGAATGTCCAATGGAACAAAGACAGTCTCTTCAACAAATGGTGTTGGGAAAATTGGATAGACACATGCAGAAGAATGAAACTGGACCCCTTCCTTACACCACACACAAAAATAGACTCCAAATGGCTGAAAGACCTCAATGTGAGACAGGAGTCCATCAAAATCCTAAAGGAGAACACAGGCAACAACCTCTTTGACCTCAGCCGAAGCAACTTCTTCCTAGAAACATCGCCAAAGGCAAGGGAAGCAAGGGCAAAAATGAACTATTGGGACTTCATCAAGATAAAAAGCTTTTGCAAAGCAAAGGAAACAGTTAAGAAAACCAAAAGACAACCGACAGAATGGGAGAAGATATTTGCAAATGACATATCAGATAAAGGGCTAGTATCCAAAATCTATAAAGAACTCATCAAACTCAACACCCAAAGAACAAAGAATCCAATTAAGAAATGGGCAGAAGACATGAACAGACATTTTTCCAAAGAAGACATCCAAATGGCCAACAGACACATGAAAAAGTGCTCAATATCGCTC
The DNA here is from genome assembly GCF_029215605.1 of Mirounga angustirostris. NCBI lineage: Eukaryota > Metazoa > Chordata > Mammalia > Carnivora > Phocidae > Mirounga > Mirounga angustirostris. Next base: position 134,889,903 of record NW_026991709.1, on the reverse strand, counting down.
GGCATCAGGGAAATCCAAATCAAAACCTCAATGAGGTATCACCTCACACCAGTCAGAATGGCTAAAATTAACAAGTCAGGAAACGACAGATGTTGGCGGGGATGCGGAGAAAGGGGAACCCTCCTACACTGTTGGTGGGAATGCAAACTGGTGCAGCCACTCTGGAAAACTGTATGGAGGTTCCTCAAAAAGTTGAAAATAGAGCTACCATATGATCCAGCAATTGCACTACTGGGTATTTACCCCAAAGATACAAAAGTAGGGATCCGAAGGGGTACGTGCACCCCGATGTTTATAGCAGCAATGTCCACAATAGCCAAACTGTGGAAAGAGCCAAGATGTCCATCGACAGATGAATGGATAAAGAAGATGTGGTATATATATACAATGGAATATTATGCAGCCATCAAAAGGAATGAGATATTGCCATTTGCAACAACGTGGATGGAACTGGAGGGTATTATGTTGAGTGAAATAAGTCAAACAGAGAAAGACATGTATCATATGATCTCACTGATATGAGGAATTCTTAATCGCAGGAAACAAACTGAGTGTTGTTGGAGTGGGGGGTGGGGTGGGAGGGATGGGGTGACTGGGTGATAGACACTGGGGAGTGTATGTGCTCTGGTAAGCGCTGTGAATTGTGCAAGACTGTTGAATCTCAGATCTGTACCTCTGAAACAAATAATGCAATATATGTTAAGAAAAAAAAAAAAGAAGAAGAAGAAGAAGAAGGTAGCAGGAGGGGAAGAATGAAGCGGGGGAAATCGGAGGGGTAGACGAACCATGAGAGACGATGGACTCTGAAAAACAAACAGGGTTCTAGAGGGGAGGGGGGTGGGAGGATGGGTTAGCCTGGTGGTGGGTATTTAGGAGGGCACATTCTGCATGGAGCACTGGGTGTTGTGCACAAACAATGAATCATGGAACACTTCATCTAAAACTAATGTTGTAATGTAAGGGGATTAACATAAGAATAAAAAAATTAAAAAAAAAAAAAAAAAAAAAAAAAAAAAAAAAAGAAGTGGTAGATGACTCGTTTGTTAGGAAACACTAATCCCAATGTCATTTAGGAAATAGGTACACAGTTTTTAATGGAGGACAAGTGGGAATTAGCTCTGTTCTGTTTTCCTAAGGAAGATGGGAGAAGTTTGTTTTTCTTTTTTTTTTTTTTTTTTTTTTTTTTTTTTTTTTTTTTTTTTTAAAGATTTTATTTATTTTTTTGAGACAGAGAGAATGAGAGAGACAGAGAGCACATGAGAGGGGGGAGGGTCAGAGGGAGAAGCAGACTCCCCGCCGAGCAGGGAGCCCGATGCGGGACTCGATCCCGGGACTCCAGGATCATGACCTGAGCCGAAGGCAGTCGCTTAACCAACTGAGCCACCCAGGCGCCCCAGAAGTTTGTTTTTCTTGACATAGTCTTCAAACAAATGTCCCAAATGTTGAAAATAATAACAAAATACAAGCTGGGCTTGATATTAGAAAGCTATGTATCTTTGATATTGTATTATATATTAGTATATATGATAGAGTATAGTATATATTATATATAAATATAACTATTTAACACGCATTTATTTATATACAAGATTCTATTTTTCATACCCATCCCTGAAATATCCCACTACACCAGGTCTTTATAATCAGCATTGACCATTTTCTTTAAGCAGAGAAACAAACACTTTTGTGGCTTATGAATCCATAGCTCTGTTGAAATTTAAGAAGAAATATAAAGTCATTTGAAAAGGGACACATTTCTATCAGCACTTAAAGATCTGATGCAGTGGTGTAGAAATGCCCCTCCTGGCTTAGTGGAAATTGTGCTAGCTCCTGGGGTCTTTCTTTTCTGACCCAGTCTTCCAAACAAACCCTCCCTGGGACAATCAGTACTATGATAAAGGACCCCATTGCATGCCTCTTGGGGCAGGAGTTGAAGTACAATTATGAGAACATTTATGCCTAAATTGCTTTTTTTTTCTTAGCACATGCTTCAGATTGGTCATAGATAGAGACTTTTATCTAGTGTTCCCTTCTCAAGACGTGTGATAAGTGCCAGCAGAGTATGCTGGTAGCAGATCTCTAGAGAGATTGAAAAAGAGAAGGGAAATTCAGAAGGAAAAAAAAATCTAACACTTATTTGAATATTGTGGTTCCAGGATCTTTATATGTGAACCAGTGATGACAAATTGTGTATTAGAGATGACATGGAAATAACACAAAATATTCTGTCCTGTTCTTCTGGTGCATGAGGAAATCAAGATGAATGGTATTTTGCTGGTCCTTTTAGGCTGATAAAGGTTTTGTCTTAGATACACTACATAAAACTCCTTGAATCACAGAAGAATTTCACAATGAATTATTCATCTGGATAAGAACATGTGGTCTTCCTCAACATAATGAATGAATGATGCAGTCAGAGATCTAAACTTTGTAAAGAACCTGTCATCCAGCTTTGTTTGGGTGCAGGTGTATGATGTGTGAGATAAGAAGGGAATCAAGACTAACTTGACAAGCTAGTGTATGATTTTATGTTAGCGTCTAAAGCAACTGGGTCTCTAACTTGCATGCATACATGGGTGTATGTGTATGTGTACACGCTCTGTATATGTGATTTTTTTTTACCAGAAATATCAAATCTTAAAATAAATTACAAGCTAAACATCTAGACAGTATCTATGAAATACCAGACATCTGGATGAATTTTAAAAATTAAGTTAAAACTCCCCGTGGCTTTGCCTACAGATGCCACACTTCCGGAAACATCTGTGTCTCTGTGTGTTTGTATGTGTTTTTCTTCTTCTTTTTGTTTCTTTAATTCGTGGAGGGATTTTTTCCCCTATTTTTATGTCCTTCTTAGGAATTGAGTAGACATATACTTATATATTGATAAACTATTTCAAAGGCAAGATAATAATTCTTAAAGGTAGAATATCTACTACAACAAAAAAAGTTGAACAATGATCAAATATGACAGTATGTGAAGTGAGCACCTGTAAAAACATGTGGACAGTTAGAGAACTTTGTCTTCAAATTGGGAAAGTGAAGAGTTTGCTATCTAATAGTGGTAGACAGGAAATGTGAAACAAAGCACATCAACAGCATATTTCTTGCTGTCAGGCGACATAAAGCTTCTACTGAATTCTTAGTAAAACCCAAACTGAAACAGATATTTAAACTAAAAATTACACTTTTATTTATGTTCTATGAATGCCAAACTCTTAAACATAGCATCAAAACTTATTTGTGATCTAGCTCTTACCTACCATTCTGTCAGTCCTCCATATCTGTCCTTAGTTCCAGCCCAACAAAATCACTTGAGGGCTGCAAGCAAAATGTGTATGTTCTTTTGCTTGGAAAAATCCTTTCTTATACCTCACCTTACCTAATGCATCACATACTGATGCACAGGTGATGTACATGTTACGTGCCAATGCATATGTGCATGGATGCATACAAATGCATACAAATGCATTCACACAGACTGATTGATTCCTATTTCAAGCTTCTATGTAAACTCTGCCCTAGAACTTACTGAAATTGTATATCTTCCTACTTGTCAACCCCATGAAATTTTCACCTCCTTGATAGAGCATATACCTTTACACCACACATCTTTGTCCCAGCAACTAGCAGTTAAAAATAAATTATTCATTTGAGAGAGAGAGAGAGAGAGTACATGAGCAGGGGTGGGGAGGGTAGAGGGAGATGGAGAAGCAGATTCCCCACTGAGCAGGGAGCCCAATGTGGGGCTCGATCCCAGGACCCCAAGATCATGACCTGAGCTGAAGGCAGACACTTAACAGACTGAGCCACCTAGGCACCCCAGCAACTAGCAGTTTTACATTAAAAATATCAGCCACCTGGGTGGCTCAGTCAGTTAAGCCTCTGACATTTGGTCTTAGCTCAGGTCTTAATCTCGGGGTCATGAGTTCAAGCCCCACATCAGGCTCCATGCCCAACGTGGAGTCTACTTAAAAAAAAGAAAAAAGAAAAAATATATATATAAATAAACAGTGCTGTATTAATTTTATTTTCAGGAAGATTATCCTAAGAATTCTATTAACAGTAAAAACTAACACACTCCAAAATATTTAGCAACAATTTGAATGCATATAGTCAATAAGTCTTACTAATTGAACTCTATCACATTTAACTACTTTATAATACAAATCAAAGATATTAACCAGTGTAACTCAGAATTTGAATGTGCAACCCTTGGGCTGAACATATCCTAAAGACAGCATAAAATTAAGTCACTATTTTAATGATCACAATTGTAGTCAGATTCATCATGAAATTACTGTGCTATTCCAGTTTTTAATGAGAGTTGGGAACATTTTAAAAAAGCTCTACAGAATCAGATTGACTATGTACTTACTTCAAGTTCTGACATTGGCATCAGGTTAAATTTGAGGGCAGAGAGCATATTTAACTACGTGGGGTCGAATCTGTGCCACTCAGCCAGCATGCAGCTGGTGCTTTAGTTTGCTTAGCTTTTGTTATGACTCAGTTTAGGGGCAGCCTTGACATTTTACACTTATGTGATTGTTCAAATAAATCACACTCAGACTAACAGTTGGTGCCTGGCCAAACTCCAAGGTGAAGGTCAAGATGCAGAATGTATAGCAGTAATGATACTGACCCATTTGGACCTTATTTTATTTATTGTTCCGCCTTCTGTTTTCCTGCCAACTCTCTAATGGAATTAAGTACAATAAGAAAAACAAACAAACAAACAAACAAAAAAACAATGTACTTCTTTCATGCTGCCAAAGTAGAAAGGCTTGTGGAAAAGAAAAGCTCCCTCACCCCTCTCTGAAATGGTCAGATATTTGAGAGTCTGACTCATGAACTGTAGGTTGTTTATTTGTTCTTTCATCCATCCATCCAGTCATACCTACTCATTCAGCTAAAAGTATTTTTGTAGTAGGTCAGATAAGGCAGGAATGAAAACTAAGATGCAGAAGAGGAATTCTACCTTAAGGTTCTTCAGTCTGGTTGGGAAAACAAGAAATAAGCCCAAAATGTAATCCAGCATAGGACGTGATTTGTCAGGAGAAAAGAGCAGATAATGGAACCATGAAAGTTTAGAGCTGTTGAAATGACCCTTCCATATGAGGGAGGTAGAAGGGGGTGAATATTAACTGGCGTATGCTAAACTGAATGTCTAGAGTATGTCATCTTTAAAATGACTCCTTTGTTGAAATGTTGCATTTAGCCAACATTTAGCAAGTATTCAGTATTTGCTGCCTTTAGATATAACTCCCATCCTCTAGTGACTCACTTTAGTGAAGGAGACAAAAAAAAAAAGGCTATCCCAAGTGGTTTAGAACTTCTGTGCTAGAGGCTTATGAAGGTTATGGGGAATGCCTGACTCTTAGAAGTAAACATTCTTAATTTGCAGATAAAGAAACCACATTCTGACTTGAAGAACTTGACTGAAGCCTACAAATTTGTAGGAAGCAGAGCTAGGGTTTGAACGCAAGTTCTGACTCCTTTTGCCTTGCTGTCTTCTCTTAGGCAGCAAAACATGAAATCCTCCCATAATCCTTGTTAGCACTAGCCCGTTTGGTTGCTAATTGATATCATCAGGGCTGTGGATCACCCAGGATAGTTCCACTTATTTTGCAAAACATTATTAACACCCCTAAGGGTGCTGCTATAAATCTTTGTCTATGCATAGCAGTCCTTGGAACTGTTAAAAGATTCTAATGTGTGTGTCTGCCCATGTTTAAGCTCTTCACATCTTTATCGTGGTCTTCACCTGCATGGAAGCTGGTAAGAGAAGATAAGGTTAAAGGCCAGAGCTTTTGGTTGGTCTACATTTCGTTAATGAAAACCATGTTGTTATTATTTTTCCACACATAAAATCTTCATGTGTATTGGAAAGTAACATCTTTCATCTATGTAAAATTTTTAGTAGCTAATTTAGGAATTGCATGTGAAACCATTGCAGCCTTGGGCGCCTGGGTGGCTCAGTTGGTTAAGCGACTGCCTTCGGCTCAGGTCATGATCCTGGAGTCCCGGGATCGAGTCCCACATCGGGCTCCCTGCTCGGCGGGGAGTCTGCTTCACCCTCTGACTGAGGCAGAAGAGCAGGGAGCCCGATGTGGGACTCGATCCCGGGACTCCAGGATCATGACCTGAGCCGAAGGCAGTCGCTTAACCAACTGAGCCACCCAGGCGCCCCTAAAGGTAAATGTTCTTAAAAGCCAACATCTAAACTCAGTTCATCTGATGACAAAATACCCACACACTGAATAAGCCTGCTTTATGGATTTTAAATGTGTTCTATGTGAAAAAATTATTTTGTTAATCAAGGCCAACTTGGCACATTTTCTTCTTTACTCTTTGTATTATAAAAAATTAAATTTCTGCAGCATACAACTCAAAAAAAAAATCTATCTTACCCTCCCCTGTTAATTGCAAGTTTGACGCAAGATGTTACCTTTACCCTTTTGAATAAAGAGACTAATAGTGGACAGAAATACTCAGGGGATTTGACAACTATGGCAAGTAAATTATTCTATCAATGTCCCAACCACAGCTATTAGATTAGCGGTTTTTAACACAAAGACACATAATCTGGTTGGAAACTTGGATTACTCTAAACTAAGAAACTGTTTTTCATCTACTATTTCAAAAACCTTTTCAAAATCTACTCATCCTTTAGGGTAATGAATACTTCCAGCTCCCCTTCCTAGGAAACAAAAGTTAACACATAAAAACCTGAGAAAACCTTTGTTTTATTTTCATCAAAATCCATCCAATGTAAACTTCTGCAGTCAGGAGTTGCCAGTATTATTAGCAGTTTTCTTATTCCAGAAAGAAAAATGAAACATTTCACCATAATGTGTCACACCCCCTGATTTGGTCAATGAGCATATTTAATTTTGGGTTCCTCAATTCATACTCAATTCAACATTACCATTATGAAAACCACATGTATGACTATTTGGAATCTCTGTGGTATATTTTAGTTTAATGAGAGTTTTACCAAATGCATGAGTGTGTATGTGTAGTCTACCTTTACTGTGCAAATTAATATAAAATTTTACAGAGCTGGATAGGAAATAAGTGTGCAAAAGGGTAAAAATCCAAGGTCAAAAGTTTTTTAAAAAATGGAAAAGAAAAGTTAGCCAGTTGTCTAGATCAGGGTTCAGCAAACTTTTGTGATGGGGCCAGGTATTAATATTTTAGCCTTTGTGGGCCAGGTACTCTCTGTCACAGCTGCTCAACGATGACACTGTCACATGAATGCAGCGTTGGCCATATATAAACAAATGAGCTGTATCCCAATAAAACATTATTTACTAAAACATGCAGCAGGCTTGATTTGGCCTACTGGCCATACTTTGCAAATCCCTGGTCTAGATGTCTCCACATATTCAGCTATTTAATGTGTTTTTTTTTTTTTTTTCCCAATTATCTCTGTATACAAAACAAACCACTCCAAACTTGGTAGTGAAAAAAAAAAAAAAAAAAAGAAAAAAGAATCATTTACTATCAGTATCTCTCATGATTATTAGTATCTTATTATTAGTAGTATTATATTATTAATATCTCATGATTCTGAGATTAAGTAGGCAGATTTTGCTTGGGTGGAGGAGTAGGGGGTGCTATCTTCTGTATGTTTACAGTCAAATGGGAGCTTGTGCTGGAGTGATTTCAAGACCTTCCTGACTCACATGTCAGGCTCTTGATACTGTCTTTTGAAGATTTATTTATTTATTTGGGGGGGGGTGTTGGGGGAGGGGTAGAGGGAGAGAGAGAATCTTAAGCAAGCTCCATGCTGAGCGATGCAGGGCTCCATTTCATGACCCTGAGATCATGACCTGAGCTGAAATCAAGAGTCAGATGCCTAACCAACTAAGCCACCCAGGTGCCCCTGATTCTGCCTTTTGGCTGGAACCTCAGCTGGGGCTATCTGCCAGAGTACTTACTGGTGGCCTCTCCATATGTTTGGGCTGCTCACATTGGGGTTTGTAAACAACAGCCAGGCTGAAGCTTTATTTCCTCTTATGACCTACCCTCTACAGTCATAATATCCTTCTACCACACTCTATTGGTTGTGACAGACACAAGGGAAGAGGGCCTAAATTCCACCCAACGATGGCAAAGTCACAACGTAAGATGGTCCTATGAGTTGAGAACCACCTTTGTAAATGAAATCTGCCACAGTGGTATTCTGTTCTATTCTATTCTATTCTAAGAATTTCTAACAGCTGCAATAGAAAGGCAGGACAAGATTTAGAAAGCAAGAGAGAAATTGGGGCAATAAAAGGAAGGACATATTGCTCATGTGACTGAGGCAAGCAGAAGCTAAATCCAAGTTAAAATGAGGTTCAAAACACTGGAGCCATGAGTTGAAGTAAAAGAATTTTATGAATATATATAAAAAATGAATGGATAGCTTCAGGTTTTCAGAGGAAGGTTGTGAATCTAAATCCAGACAAACAGGGAAGGAAATCAGAAAGTGGTCTCCATAACCACAAGAGTGAGATGTCCTTAACATTAGGGCTACATTCTGACCAACCAAGAACTTCCTCATCTCCTGGAGGTCTGGAACCTCCTGCAGGTCAAGGACATTGGGTGGGACAGGCAGATGAATGTTCTTAGGAGGCAAGGGAGAACCAAGTGTTGACTGTGAAGTTTAATTTTGACAGCCATCACAAAAGCAAAAGTCTCACCAAAATGACTGCATCGATGGGTTGGTTTGACATCACAAATCCAAAATAGATGAAACAGCCCATCTGGGAAGTGAAAGAATGAGCAAAGTCTTTAAAAGTCCATCCCCTAACTTCTCTCATTTTTGCGCTCAATAAGCCATTTTCCCCATTAGAGCCCCCGGAAGAGCCCTTCTGAGCATGCACCTTGATATGAGAGCCCCGAGACATCTGTTGTGCCATTTTAATCCACTCTCCGCTATACTTGGCTCTCTCTGTCTGTGGACCAAATGTGCCTATTTTTTGCTCCACTGATTTAATAGCCCTAGGAAAAGTTGATAATGTAATCATAGTTCTGTCTGAATGAAACATCTCGAGTTTCATCTCCAGACTGTCTGTGGGGCTCTCCGACCCTCCAGACTCTAGGCTTTGCTCCATTCCAGCTACTTTAGGTGTTGAGCCTATGGAAATTAATCTCTCAATGTGTGTGTGTGTGTGTGTGTGTTCCTGTCCCTCTATCAGCGGTAAAAAAAACTTTGTCTTATTATTTAGCAGCATTTTAACAGGTTTCAGTCCATTAAAAGCAAAAGAGAGCATTAAATAGCATTCTTCAGCTTTTAACTGGTGAGCTTTCCTCAGTTTATTAATAGACTCTAACTGCAAATGTGCTTGTTACATGCTAGGGCTTTAGGCCAGTTGTAGCAGCAACAGTGGTGTCCTCTGGGACCAGAAATCCAATTCTAAGTTCTGCCTTCAGGTAGTGCTTTTGGACTGGTTTAGAGAGATTAAACAAATAAATGCTGAAACTTCCCTTCCAGAGAACTGAAGCTGACTGGGCTTATTCATGTTCTAAAAACCCTGGTCTAACAAAACAGCCAAGTCTTAAGTAGCCATCTGCCCAGTGGGCCCAGGCCTATTCTACTTGCACTCTCCTGAATGTCATTTCTGTCCTATTTCTATGGCACTTGTGACATTGGATGAACAGAAGGTTGAGAATCAGGATAATCAGAGGGATACATCTGAATTCCTCTACAGATAGTCAGATGTACTAGAATAAGATTAGGAATTTTGCCTTGATAGTATGGTAGCAGATTATATTCTAGATATGCAGATATATACAGGTGCCAGAAAAGCTAAATTAACATTAGCTCTTTTTGGAACTGGCATACTTCTTGCTTTTTAATAATGAGTTGTTTCCCTTTTTGCCTTGACTGTCAGGAAGACTAGAACAAATTTTATGAACAATTTTTTTTTAAAGATTTTATTTATTTATTTGAGAGAGAGAGAATGAGAGAGAGCACATGAGAGGGGGGAGGGGCAGAGGGAGAAGCAGGCTCCCTGCCAAGCAGGGAGCCCGATACGGGACTCGATCCCGGGACTCCAGGATCATGACCTGAGCCGAAGGCAGTCGCTTAACCAACTGAGCCACCCAGGCGCCCCTTTATGAACAATTATAATCCTCCTGAAATTAATGGAAGGGAAGAGGAAGAGGTAGATCAAGCACAGGAAGAGAAAGAGACATAAAATTTTAATTTTGCACCATAGGGTTAAAAGAAATCCAAAAGAGGTTATTCAACCTATAAAGACTATGATGATATAAATACATAATTTCAGTGTTCTAGTACATTCTTCTACCCCCTTCCAATTTAGCATGGAGGAAGCTCTTTAGGAAGACAGACTTGGTTTTAAGAAATAAAGAAATTGCATTTTCATTGCATAATTTACTATAACGACAACAATAACATGTATCATTCAAGCAGTCTATATATTATGGATGAACATGGATTCTCATCTTATTCTCATTTTGTGATGAAGATACTAAGGATCAGAGAGGTTAAGTACTTGACCGGAGTCACGCAGCTGGTAATGATAGAACCAGAATTGGAATCCAGCAAATCTAACCCCACAGGCCTGATCCTGAACACTAGGCATGTTGCCTCTGCAATGCAAGGTTGTGATCCAGCCATGTGTGTTATATTTTCAGTAAGCATATTATTTAATTCCTTTTCTTAAATCAAGTCTTCTCCATTTTATTGCTATATTAACATTGTTATGTATGTGCATATTATATGGTATGTGTGTGTGTGATTACATTTGAAAGTATAGGTATAGATAGGATTGACAATGAGGAAGCTGATAGTATTCATTATTACATCTACCGTCACGATGTTAGGTGAAATTTGGAATTTGCAGTAGAGACAATGTTCAGTAAATAGCCCTGTATTCACATCCATGTTCAACCCCTCTTGCATTTATATCAGGGTCATATAATTAATTGTAACAAATGTGATGATGACCAAAGGTGATAGATTAGGAACCACTGCATTTACAAAGGAAAGAACCTAGCATGTAAGACCATAGTAATGACCAGAGTAGTCATAATATGTTATCAAATGTGAAAGAGTTAAAGCCATTCTGGAGTCATTTGTCCTGAAGAAGTTTTGAGGGTAAGATGCTAGGTATCCTCAAATATCTGATGTGACACCATGTACAAGAACGAAGATAGCCTTGTTCTGTATGGCATGAAACTATGCAACTAGGGCTAATTGATGAAAAATATAGAACAATTCAATAGATTCACACTATCACACTTATAAAGAGTTTATTCTTGTGCATTTGTATTTATTGTCAGCCACTTCTAGTAGAATAGAATTCCTCAAGAACAGGGATGTGTCTACTTTGTTCATGGCTGTTTTCCTAGTGCCTTGCATAGTCTTGGCTCAAAAAACAAAAAACAAAACATGATGACTATCAAATGAATGAATGACTGCATGAACAAATGAACAAAAGAACTTCCTTTCAAGTAAAGCATCCAGATAGTTTCCTGACTATGGAGGAATTCTGATATAGGCCATATGACTAGTTTTTAGGAATGTTTTGGAGCAAGTTCCAGCTCTGGATTATGGTTATACGAGATGTGATGTAATGTTTATTCCAATGCCCAGATCCTCTGATTTTTATATCTTTACATTTGAGCCTTCCTGATAATTAAAGCCTTTTGCTTTTCATTCCACAGAATAGAAAATCCAGACAAGATGTTTGTTGTTGCAAAACCACTGAGAAATGTTGCAGGCACTTCTTTTAGCCCTACCTGTTTGTGAGGACATTTATCATCTTTTGATAACATGTCATCATGTTCAGAGAAATGGACAGTGTGTACTTTGTAATCAGGACAGGAGGCTGTGGCATGACTGATGTGAGCCTTTATCAAGTATCATCGTCATATATGAGTCTCTGAAATGTGTGTATTTGAAGGGCTTGTACTTGCATTTATGACACTTGGCTCCATTTCTTTGTATGTAGCTATAAATTAATGCATACAGTGACACATCTTTTCAAGTTGGGTGCGCATATGCATGCATGGTCAAATTTTGATTATCAGTCAGATTAGCCTCATTATTCACTGAGCATCCCTTCCACACAGCTAGTCATTGGCTGGATTTGTGACTCTCTAGATAAATTCTTTTAATCTCTCTGCTAAGTCAGTTGCTAGAGAGAAACAGCCTCTAAATTGGCAGCTATGAAAATCAGCAGCCACTCAACACCTAACAGGATTCTGTGTCAGTTCAGTGTTTTAAGACCTAAGGTAATTCACTTCCATCAAGGAGCTTTCAGTCTTGTTTAGTAGATAAAACCAAAATGGAAATACTACAATGTATTACTTATAGGTACAGGCAAAAAAAGGTGGTATAGATGTGGCAGTAGGGGGTTAGAGGTGAGGGGCTGGTTTGGGAAAAGTAGAAGAGATTTGGAATCAGACTCTAGTTTTCTCATCTCTGCTATACCATTTATTTTCCTCATCTGTCAAATAATAAATTGTAGTGAGGATGATCAAAATTGCAGTTAAGACAGTATCATAATGCCTGGCACAGAGTAGATATTCTGAAATGGTAGAAAGTTTACTCTTACCATTTATTGTTGTAATCATTATTATTATCATGTATTGTAATTTTGAGATGAGAGTGGGATTTTCTCACTCCTCTGTGATCCTCACAAGTAGAAAAAAATGGGAGACGAGAGGATTAGAAAGTTCATCATCTGGGTGGCGCAGTCAGTTAAATGTGTGACTCTTGATTTTAGCCCAGGTCATGATCTCAGGGTCGTCAGATCGAACCCTGGGTTGGGCTCCATGGTCAGAGCGGAGTCTGCTTCAGATACTCTCTCTCCTTCTCCCTCTGCCCCTCCTCCTGCAAGTGCACAGTCTCTCTCTCTCTCTCAAATAAATAAATCTTTTTTAAAAATTTGAAAAATAAAAAAATAAAGGAAAAGGAAGCCCCATGGAAGAAGCCGATAGCCAGCAAGATCAGAAATGATGGTATAACCAAAAGAATACCAAGACATTCCTGGACTTTTTTTGTGCCACAAAGGTGAGAATTGATGATGCCGAATGTACATTTGCTTCCACCAGCTGGTAGTTTAGGACAATTCAAGTTCTTTCTTTATCAGTTCCAATATTTAGTAAAGCTTTCCCTTCATATTGACATGGGTCTCTTTAATGCCCACATTATGGTCCATCTCTAGATTTAGCAAATAAGAAAGCCTTGCAGATCAGAATAAGCATTTTTTGGAAGGAATCCTCCTGAGCCAGCTGAACATGATAGTACCATGCCTCAGAAACACCTACATATGGAATGAGCCCTGACAAGCTGACTAAGGAAATAAATCAATTTAAACATAGGCTATGAAGAGTTTCTGGTTTCAGAGAAGATGGAGTAAGCACACAGCACCCTATCTTCTTGCTAATTACAAGTGTAAAACCTGGGCAAAATTCATGGAACCACTATCGGAAGACTGACTGGTAGACAGAAGTAGGATTGCCTGGGGGCCTACAGATTTGAGGGATGACTCAGTGGGAAATTCCATGTTTTTTGTTTTGTTTTTGTTTTTTTGGTTTTGTCTTTTTGTTTTCCTCCCCTAAATGCCAGCCTGGATGCTAGAACAGCCTGCAACCTGGAACCTCCAGTGAGTGCACACACAACAGCCCCAAGGAAAGCCTTCTCTTTCCAGCCCTCTTATAAACTTGCAAGATGGGCCCTGTAGGATGGGCCCCTTCTGGCTATACACACTCCACTGTAGGTGAACAGAACAAAGAAGCTTCTTCTCTTCATGGACCCTTCAGAAACTGTGGGGTAGAGTCCTGCTTACCATCCTGCTCAATGCTGATGCAAGCAGAGGCAGTACCCATCTCCGGTAGGCACTGTGAAACTGTAGGGCAGAGCCCTATTCGAGGGCCTCACTCTGTGACAATGGATTTGGGTGGGCCCTTCTAAAGTATCCTTTTCCTTTTTTTTTTTTTTTTTTTTTTATCAGCTGGCATTATGTTAAGCTTTGCCAGTAAAGGGCACTGGAGAGACACTGAAGGAGGAAGGAGTTTTTCTTCCTGGTCTTGGGTACTCACTGACCAGACTTCCTGCAGTGTGGACAGCTTCTGCCATAGACACCCAGCTCCTACTGTGCATGGTGGCCAGAAGCACACATAGACCAGCAACTTCTCCCAACTCACCAAATAGAAATTTTGTAGCTTTGTGCCCTTTGATAATTAACCATGAACAGCTTTCCCTCGTACTTTAGAGGCCAGATTTCCAGCAAGTACCACCAGGGACGCCCTATAGCAACCATTCAGTGGGCCATGGCCACACCCTCTCCAACAAGTTCTGGAGCTCAGCTCTGGGAAGGATGGGCTCTTCCTTAGGCACATGACCTCAGTCTTAGGGGTGTTAGCTGCTTTGTATATCTGTTAGTCTTAAATTAGTTAGAGATCTCTTTACTTCTTACTAACCAATCATCATAAAGCTATCTCCTCTTGGCGTTAATAGTGAACTTTCCATGTGCAAATTACTACGTAGTTTATCTCTCCAGATTGGACCTTGAGTGATAATGACGCAAATGCATGATCCATAAAAGAAAAAATAGATAAATTGGGCTTCACGAAAATTAAAACTTTTGTTCTGTGACAGAAAAATGTTAGTCTGGGAGAAAATATTTTCAGTTCACAAACTTTTTTAGAACATATAAAGAGCATGTTAAACTCAACAGTAGGAAGACAGACATTCCAGGGGAGCCTGGTTGGCTCAGTCAGTTAAGCCTTCCTCTCAGGTCCTGGTCCCAGGGTCCTGGGATGGAGCCCTGTGCCGGGCTCCCTGCTCAGCAGGGAGTCTTCTTCTCCCTCTGACTACCACCCACTTGTGTTCTCTCTCACTCTCTCTCTTTCAAATAAATAAAATCTTTTTAAAAAATAAAAAATAGGGGCTCCTGGGTGGCTCAGTTGGTTAAGCATCTGCCTTTGGCTCAGGTCATGATCCCAGGGTCCTGGGATCAAGCCCTGCATCAGGCTCCATGCTCAGCAGGGAGTCTGCTTCTCCCTCTCCCTCTGCCTCTACCCCACTCATGCTCTCTCCCTCTCTCAAATAAAGAGATAAAATCTTAAAAAAAAAAAAAAAGACAGACATTCCAATTAGAAAATGGACAAAAGGCTTGAACAGATATTTCACCAAAGAATGCACAGATGATAAATAAGCACACAAAAATATGTTCAACTTTTTTTTAGCTATCAGGGAAATGCAAATTAAAGCCATGATAAGACAGCACTACACACCTACTAGAATGGCTATGATAAAATAAGTAACAAATATTGGCAATACCAATACCGATGAGGATGCAAAGCAACTGGAACACATTGACAGTGGGAATGCAAACTGGTATAGCCATTAAGCAAAAGAATTCACAGTTTCTGTAAAAGTAAATTCTACTTGCCATATGACCTAGCAGTCTTACTCCTGGACATTTCCAACAGATCTGAAAACTTATGTTCACAAAAAAACCAAAATACAAATCTCTATAGCAGCTCTATTAATACTCACTGGATATTGGAAACAACCCAAATGCCTTTCACTGAACAAATGGATTAACAAATGGTAGTACACTGATACTATAGAGTTCTACTCACCAATAAAATGGAATAAACCATTGATACATGCAACAACTTGGGTAGACCTCAGGGCATCAGGGTGAATGAACAAAACCAATCTCAAAAGATTCCCTACTTTATTGTTCTATTTATGTAACATTCTCCAAATCATACTCAGCCACAGTTTTTAGGATTTGGAGTTGCAGGGAGGCTGTGACCACAAAGGGGTAGCATGAGGAAGTTTCTTTGGAGTAATAGTCTGTTTCCTGATTGTGGTGGTGATTATAAGAATATACACATGTGAATAAATTTCAAAGAAATATACACTAAAAAAAATTACATGTCAAAACTGCAAAATCTGAATATGATCTAGAATTTAGTCAATAGTATTGTCTACAGTCATTTTTCTGGTTTTGATAATTTTGTTAATGTTATATAAAATGTTATCATTGGGGATTCTGAATGAAGACTTCATGGGAATTCTGTCAATACTATTTCTGCAATTTCTCTGTTGGTCTAAAATTACGTCAGAGTAAAAATTAAGCAAACACAAACAAGCAACCACAACAATAACAACAAAACCAGAAATAAATGAAGGATAGGACTAAGGCAGGGGTGCTGATGCCAGGGATGATTCAAAGCCACACCCTTGAGTTTCTGAGTTAGTTGACCTAGCTTGAGACCCAGGAATTGGCATTTTTTAAAAAAATTTCATAGATAGGGCGCCTGGGTGGCTCAGTCGTTCAGCGTCTGCCTTCGGCTCAGGTCATGATCCCGCAGGGTCCTGGGATCCAGCCCCGCATCGGGCTCCCTGCTCTGCGGGAAGCCTGCTTCTCGCTCTCCCACTCCCCCTGCTTGTGTTCCTGCTCTCACTATGTCTCTCTCTGTCAAATAAATAAATAAAATCTTTTAAAAAAAATTTCATAGATAATTCTAATAATTGCAGAGGCTGGGGATACACTTGAAGGAATTATAAGGCAAAAAGTTAGTTTTGCCTAGAAGGGAGTAGTTTCCTGGGTTCCCTTGGGTTTGTGATGCTTGGTGGTACTGCTTATGTTGGCATGAAACTTTTATTTATTTATTTATTTATTTATTTATTTATTTATTTATTTTTAAAGATTTTTATTTATTTATTTGACAGAGAGATAGCGAGAGCAGGAACACAAGCAGGGGGAGTGGGAGAGGGAGAAGCAGGCTTCCTGCTGAGCAGGGAGCCCGATGCGGGACTCAATCCCAGGACGCTGGGATCATGACCTGAGCCGAAGGCAGATGCTTAACGACTGAGCCACCCAGGCGCCCGGCATGAAACTTTAAAAAAAAAAAAAGAGAGAGAGAGAGAGAGAGCAGGGGCGCCTGGGTGGCTCAGTCAGTTAAGTGTCTTCCTTCAGCTCAGGTCATGATCTCAGAGTCCTGGGATCGAGTCCCACATCAGGCTCCTTGCTCAGCAGGGAGCCTGCTTCTCCCTCTGCCTCTGCTCCCCACCCCCCACCCCAGCTCATGCTTTCTCTCTCTCTCTCTCTCTCTCAAATAAATAATTAATAAAATCTTTTAAAAAGAGAGAGAACGCTCACATGAAGGGGGGTGGGGGGAGAGGGGCAGAGGGAGAGAGAGAACTTTAAGAAGGCTCCATACTTCATGCAGAGCCTGACATGGGGCTCAGTGTCACAATCCTGAGATCATGACCTGAACCGAAATTAAGAGTTGGATGCTTAACCAACCGAGCCACCCAGGCGCCCCTATGTTGCCATAAACTTTAATTGACAAAAAGCAAACTTTTTCTGTAAAGGAACAGATGGAAACATTTTCACCTTTGCACACCATTCAGCCCCTGTTATAGCTACTCATTTCTGCCATCGTAGAGTGAAAGCAGCCATATGTAATACTTAGAAGAATGGCTGTGCCTGTGTTCCCATAAAACTTTGTATACAAAACAGACATAGACAAGAGTAGGCCTGCAATTCACTGGCTGCTGATTTAAAGGATTGAGTGAACCACACACTTAGTAGAAGCCAACCTACTCATGGTCCTAGACCATGAGTTTTTGCAATCCTACTCAGAACAAATGGGTCCCAGACCTAAAGAACCAATGGTTCTACTTACTCTACTCTTGTCAAACCGTGCTTAGTACATTGCCCTTAGTTCTTATCTTCTCACGTCAAAGAAAGTCTATGAAATTGCTCAAGGCTAGAACCAATCCTTAGGAAGGTAAAAGTTCTAAAAACCACACCAGGAGAGAAGTACCTGAAGCAACTGGAAAATGTTGAACCTGACGAAAATGTTGATAACAGTGTCCAAATACTTGGTTATTTGGAAAAAAAGATTATGAAGTTTATAACTTCAAAAAAAATAGGATTGTTAATACATTCATTCATCCTACAACTGTATATCAACCACCTACTACATTCATGTGCTATTCTAGGCCTCAGAGACAGAGCTGGTCCAGAGCTAACCAGACAACGAAAGGAAATTGCAGAAAGATGGATTCCAATTCAATAAGAAAGTCTTCTCCAAAATTTAAAGCTATCTGCAAGTGGCTTGGGCTACCTTGCGAGGTGATGAATTCTCATTCTTTGTAGTTGTGCTAAAAAGGTCCCGCAAATAGAATAAGCTAACCTGGGTAATTTTAGTCGGTATGATTGGGACAGTGGTTCACAATCTGCTATATGGACCCCAAGGTTCTCACTGAGTTCCATAAAGGATTTGGTTTGTGGGCTAAGCTTACAAATTTGAACAAGTCAAGTATCAAAAATCATCAGCCAAATAACCTACTAGTGAATCAGGCCATAAGTGCTATGCTTTTTAGTGATCATCAAAGTGAACAGGAAATCCTTCTTCATCTCCTGGATTTTCCTTATTGAAAGGAGCTGCTGATCTGGGTGTATGTGATGAGGACAAGGGGGCAGTTAAAAAAAGGGACCACTGGAGGGTGAATTGATACCGAGTGACAAATGACCTTAATCTTACTGTGATACCAAGTGGCTCATCTTCCTGAGATCCCCCTTTTTCCATACAAGTGAGGACTTTATCCTTTTTTTTCTTTTTTTTTTGAATAAGTATATGAGTCCACCATGTTTATTATATGCCATTAAGTCTGCGTATGGCTCTTTTAATATTGGAGAAATGATATTAATGCAAAGCATATTTAAAAAGCAGATATTTCTAATTTCTGGTGGCTGTAAATTTTATTTCCATTTTAAAAAAGAAGACCAGAAGGAGTAATCTGTGTATTTAAATAGCAATAATTAGTATAGATTCTACTTGCATTAATACTGTCTGAGTACATTATGAAACATTTGTCATAGCTAATGCATTTCTATCAAATCAAGTAATATTAGAAGGGGGCTTTTGTAATGAATATTAATGCAAGAGACAGCTATAAGTAAAGCAAATTATAGAGGCAGGTAAATGTAGAATTAGCTGCAACTACAAAGTAGCCTTTCATTACAAATTAAGTTCTTATGATGTTAATAAAAACATAAGGTTCTAGGTAGTCATCCAGAGCCTGCTGAATGCTGATAGGAGTTTGGAAATGCCTTTCTAGTACTCTTAACTCTAAATCAAAAGCCTTAAATAGGGGCGCCTGGGTGGCTCAGTTGGTTAAGCGACTGCCTTCGGCTCAGGTCATGATCCTGGAGTCCCGGGATCGAGTCCCAAATCGGGCTCCCTACTCGGCGGGGGGCCTGCTTCTCCCTCTGCCCTCTTCCCTCTTGTGCTCTCTGTCTCTCATTCTCTCTCTCAAATAAATAAATAAAATCTTTAAAAAAAAAAAGCCTTAAATAAATTTGTCATGCAGAAGAATATTTGCATGTCTTAATTTTTTATTCTTGCCCTTAAATAAATCTTATTTTATAGAAATCTACTCTTTAGTGGAGTTAATTTATTTTAAATCCAAAGTTAGTTCCAGATGCATATGTTTAGAGAATAAATTAAGTAAATAGAGTACTTTGTGTTCATTGAAACTAGATGCTGTATAAATAAGAGATCATTAACACATCATTACATATGTTAATTACACATGCTAAAATATGGATCAGGTCTGAGAAGGAAAATTTCCACAAAAGTTACATAAAGCAAAGATAAATTTCTCAAGTGGTATCATAGATGAAATTATACAGAGAAATATGCATTTCCTGCCTGATTATTGAAATAAATTAGTTGACAGCTCTAGAATCTTCTAAAGTTTCCTATGGAGGGAATAATATCAATACTTCTAGGCTACCCATCTAGGTATAAAAATATTAACTCGATAACTTATGTTTGATCTTAAATAGTTAATATGTTCACAAAAATATTTCTATCCAAAGTTTACATGAAATTTATGGTTGTCACTTTATCCTCTCATATATTTATTACTAATATTTTAATTATACATCATACAAGTTCATTTTACATATTTTATAAGATGTATATGGCCTAAAAGGTAAAAATAAATAAATAAATAAACTTCCCATAATCCCCTCTACCTCGAATTTCTCCTGCTATCTCCTACAAATTTGAACAAAAGTCAAGAGAAAAAATGAGGTCTTATCTCTTTTTCTGTCCTTTGAGTCAGTCTATTTTCTGTGTTACTGGGGACAGTGTTTTTGTATTGAATATATTCACAAAGTTGAATTAAAAAAAATTGTCCTTTCCTTCTTTCTGAGACAATAGCCAGTACTAGGAGAGAGTAGTCCTACCTCAAATATTTGATTCTCTCTGTATGAGACAGCTAGGCCAAATTATATTATGGTAAGAGATTATAATATAATATAATATTATTATATTATGGTAAGAGATTACCCCCAAATCTCAATGGTTTACAAAGACTAAAATTTGTTCTTTGCTATGATTTTGCTGAATAAGCCTTTATTTCTGGGCATGGTCTGATAGAGTCAGTGTATCTGGGTATTACCTGTCTTATGGTACAGGGAAAAAAGAAAGAAAGGGTAAGCCATACATTATCTGTTAAGTTATCTGCTAAGAGATAGCAGGGGTCATTTTTACTCGTGCTTTTCTGGTAGGGGAGCAAGGTCAGTCACATGGTGAGTCCTCACGTTGTGAGGCATATACAATTCTCTGGTAGGGAGGGGAACTGTGGAGAAACATTTTGGGTATTTTGAACAATGATGCTATCATCCCCAGTAAATATTTGTTTATATAATACATATTTTGGAACATCTAATATGTGCTAAGTTTTGTGCTAGGGTTTAGGCTATGATGATAAATAATATATAATAATAAATAAATAACATAGATGCATTTTCTTCTTTAATTTGTATTGTGTTGATTGAAATATTATGTTCCTTTCATAGAGGCTGCAAATACTACTTTCTGAAAGAAAGTTCATTAGGGATAAGGGAGCAAGAAATGGGCCAAGAACATTTCCATACACAACCCTGGAGAATCATCAATTCTGGAAGATGCCGCCTCTGACTTCTTTGTGATAGTAGAGAAGGTCACTGCCACCCATAGATTTGTGTCTTTTAGAAACGGGGTTGGTAACTGATAGGGTGGAAAACTGGTGGCCATTCATCTGTGTTTACCGGTTCTCATTTCTGGGCGTTCCAAGAGAGATGTAAAATTTAAAGGAAGAATTTGCTTGGACGCAGATTTTTGGGATGTCAGAGAAAAAACAAGCCTGATGGGAGCGAGCATGAATAAAAACGGGGTTGCAGAAATGAACATGCTGTTGGTTGATGGGGAGTTAGAATGCCAGGGTTGAATAGGGATGATGGGAGTCCAGCAAGAAAAGGCAAACACAGCACATTAAGGACTCAGCGTTTGACATTAGGAAGACTAATCTGACAGTTGGTAGGTTATTTGGGTACCAGCAGTGAATTGAAGAAGAAAGTACGTAGGAAGATCTTTGCTAAATTGTAAATATGATACAATCATTTCCCGGAACAGGGCTGTTAATAGAACAGGAAAGGAATGGGTGGAATGAAGAGGCCTTGAAGTATGGTGGATTTGGTCTATCAGAGTAAAGGAAGGGCCTTAAAGACTGTGACTTGGAAGGTCTTAGAATTGTGGGGCAGTTACAAAGATGGTCAAGGTGATCAGGGGACTCTTCAAGGGATGGGAACAGAGAGAGCGCTGTGAATATGGATGAGACTGCATCCAGGAAGACGGTCATCCCAGAATCTCTTCGATGCAAGGGGAAGAATAGGCGCCCTCTGGAACTAGTTGTTCGGGGAGAATTAGGTTCTAGCCAAAGTGAAAGATGAAAGGAGATAAGAAATAGATTTTGGATAAGGAACTTTTTTTTTTTTTGCTAGAAAAGAAGTGTTCTATTTTAATTCTGACCTAAATTCAAGTTCTGTAATCTGAAAAAGGTAGCCATTCTCACCTAAAAACAGCTATATTTTATATGTTGCAAATGCAAAATAAAAGAGAGTATAGGTCTCCTTCCAACCCACATATGCACATGCGCACACACTGCACCCTGAGCATAAGTATCTTAAAGACATAATTCAAACGAATATATGTGATATCTTCTACTGTAAGAAGAAAATTGAGCTCAATGTCATTACAAAAAATTCCAACTTATGTGTGAGGGAAATGGATGGTCTAATTGTAGAATTATTAGGTAAATAATAAATTTGGCAATTATTACTTTGAGCAGTCCCCTTTTCTGACTACTTTGGTCTGTTCTAGAGGCTTTGTGAACAATTAAATAAGGAGTGGCCCTCCTCATGGAGGCAGTGTTTAAATCCAATTCACAACTGAAGTGGTTTAGGTCTGTATTTAAATGCTGTGTTTCAATAGAGTAAAGCTGCTACACACTATCATAGCTTTGCAGCTTCTCTGCCCAAACAAATATCAATCATTTAAATGTCTAACACTGCAGTTGGAGTTGAAGAATATTTACAGAGCTATGTTCCAATAATCAGGAATATTTAACTACTCTCTATCTCTTAATCCATATGACCAGCAATTGCTGAGAAAGCAACACACTTACATGTCTGTTGATGATTTACTGTGCATGCAAAATGCATATACACATGAGCTGTACCTAAATGATGAGGTCTTTTCCATACATAATACACTGGAAATGATTTTACATCAAGCCATAAAAACCAAGAGAAAAGAAATAGATTTTCCCAAATGTGCCAATGGAGTCTACTTTAAACTCAAAATTTAAGTACCTATAAAATGTAATCTTTTCTCCTGTCCTAAATGTTATTTGCACTAGTGTAAGTCTGCATTGATTGTTTCCTAGGGGGACTGAAAGAGTTAATGGGCCTGACATTTGAAGTGTGTATGTCTTTAACTTTGAGCTTAATGGAGCCAGCTCTTTGGTTTATGAGAAAAATAAAGATGTCTTGAAATTTTATATGATTTTAGAATGTTGGATCTATGAGGGTCTTTTCCTCTTGGATCTTTTCAGTATTAGAGAGTCTAAATAAAGGTTTTGGATTTTAACAAAAAAGAAATCTTTTGGTAACTATGAGAGATTTATTTTTTTTAAGATTTTTTTTTTTATTTATTCATTTTGAGAGAGGAAGAGAGAGAGCATGAGCAGAGGGAGGGGCAGAGGGAGAAGGAGAAACAGACTCCCCACTGAGCAGGCTCCATCCCAGGACCACAGGATCATGACCTGAGCTGAAGGCAGACAGTTAAATGACTGAGCCACCCAGGTGTCCCGTAGCTATGAGAGATTTAAAAATAAGCATCAAATCCCTAATCTCCTGAAGACAAAAGATGAGCAAAAGAATCATTAGATACTTTAAATGAACATATAGTCTTATTTTATAAATGACATTATTCACTAAACGTCAAAACAGAAGTTGATTGCTCCAGATAAAATAGATGCCTTCAGATATATTGTTACAGAAGACATAGATATTTTAGTATAAAATATTTAGTCTAACTGCATTACCTAATATAAATATCAATTCAACTATTGGTAATGATAAATGGAATAAAAGCAATTATTACCTTCCCCAACCAATTTTTTAAAATAGTTTTTCTTTTAAATTTCTAACTATCCCAGTAGCATTTTATCACTCTGCATACCTCATGAAAAGAAATAGCATATCAGGGATTTAACTCAAAAACAAAACAAAACAAGTTTTTTTCTTAATCTATTTTATATTTTCTGTATCAACAGCTAGAGAGAAGTGTCCTTATCAATTACACCAAATACATCTTAGTCATAATTAAAATATAAAACTATTCAAGGAAATGTGTAATTAGGAATGTAATGAATATGAGGAATATATCATTTATGTATGATTTTTGTTAACAAAGGCCTACATATGGGTTTCAAGCAGTATAAAATCATTTTGGATTTTGAGAAGAGCAAGACTTGTAGAGGGCTTTGATTAGAAAATATTCTGTATGTTTGTTTTAAAGTTTCAGTATCCAAAATTGTTAATTTTCTTTCTCAGAATTTAAAATAAATGAAATATATTTCTAATGTCAAAAGTAAAATGTGAGAAATTTTTGAGGCATGATAGCTTGAACTGTAAGTGAATATTGTAAAAAATGTATAATTTCTGTTGACCTTAGGAGAGTGATTTAACCTCCCAGACCTCATATTACTCTCAGATGTAGGATGGAATGAGATCAGTTCATTTGCCAAACATGTATTTCTCAAGTACCTACTAAAATTGCAGAGACCTTGCAAAGTGCCTGGGAGATAAGATGCACAGAGACACAGTCCCAGGCTTGTGATCCTCATCACTCTGAGAATTTTGCTATGATTTGCCCCGATGCCGTGGTCTGGGGAACTTCCCCTGCTACTCTGAATAGATACTCCCTCTCGGTTTCCCTCAGTAAACCATAGTCAATGAAAAACAATGAAAGAAGAATGGGCTGGTTGAAAAGTTGGACAACTCCTAGAAGCAACATAGATTTAATTTACATAGCTTTGTGCCATGCACTCTCCAAGATACTAGGTATACGGTGCTGAGCAAGTGGCAGAACTTACAATTTAGTGGCTAAACATGATAAGCAAGGCTATGTAGATATAGATATATGTATATGCTACAAAATATCTGATATTTTATATGTGTTTATATATCATAGCTTCTGTTAACTGCTGTTTAAAAAAAGCAGAGTGCTTAATGGGAGAAAATTGTGGAGCATCTAAGTTGGTTTCATTAACCAAGAAAAGTATCTCTGAGGAGTTCACATTTACATCAAAAAGTGAGATATGAGAAGGGCCCCAAAGAAGGCCAACCCAGTCATGGAAGAAAGTATGTGAAAAGACTTTTTAAAAAAGAAAAAGTTTGGCATATTAGAGAAACGGAAAATAAATATATCATTCAGGGTTGAACAGCTGGATTTAGAATGCATCTTAGCTTGTTTTAGTAGGAGGGATAAAATGGATTGCAAATTCATTAGGAGAGCTACAGAAAGAAACAACCTATAGAACTGGGCCAGCAGGGGCCCATGTCCAGTATCAGGGAGACACTGCAATCAGGAAACAGCCCACACGGGGAAACTTCCCCAGGAAAAACAGACCCTTCCTTCATACTACTTGTCAAAAAAGGGGAGAAAAAAAAGAGAAAGAAATGTTTTTCTAAATCCCTTTGTCCAGTCTGATGCGATCTAAATGATAGAAACCAAACCATAGCCAGGACATAATGGGTGAATCTAGGACCTAGAGTTTGTAGCTCTCTGGCCTCTGGCATGGATGCTGAGCTGAGCCACTCTGTCCTCTACAAAACAAGAGAGGGAGACAGGAACAAAATCATGCTAGTTTTGTAAGCTACAATAGCAGGTGGCCTTTTTTTTTTTTTTTTTGAGTAAACCCTACACCCAACATGGGGCTTGAATTCACAACCCCGCAAGATCAAGAGTCACATGCTGTACCAACCAAACCAGCCAGGCGCCCCAGTAGCAGTTGGACTTTTAAGAGCAATGGGAAGCCATTGCAGAGTTTTAAATAGGAGTCATCTTTTTCATGTTTCAAAAATGTTTGCATTTGTTGTAGTGCAGGGGGTGGATCAGAAATTAGGAGTGGAATCAGGGAGAATGAATAAAGGTGGTTACACCAGTCTAGGCAAAAGTGATGGTCACTTGGAACAGTGTGGGGAGAGAATTGGTAGAAGGATCTAAAATACATTTTGAGATAGAAACAAGCAGGCTTGTGGATGGATCAGAGGTGAGAGCTAAGGGAGCAAGGATAACCCAGAGTCAGACATAAGCAGTTGGCTGCCTGGTAGTGCTGTTTGTAGCTGAGGATCAGATTTTCAAAATAGGAGTCATCACTTGCTCTTGAGGGTTCCATAATATATTACTTGCTCCTGTGCTGTATCCCTCCTCTTATGTCCCCTTGCATTGGGTGAAGTTCTTACCTGCTTCCTATTCTTAGTTTTAAGTTCTTCATGAGTAGAGACTTCTTGTCATATTTTTAAGTTAGGTTTTGTATCCCCCTGAAGTGCCTAGCACAGTGCCTTGTGTCAACAAATGTTAAAATAGAATTCAATAGTCCTTCTTTGGTCACATTCCAACCCTTAGCAACATGGCTTTATTATAAACATAAGGAATTATTACTTTACAAGCCTATGGAAAAAGTTTAACCTTGAGGCTTCATCAGAGTGTAACATGAGCTAAAGTTTAAATAATCGGGTCATGCTGTCTTGACCATATTTCAAGATGGCAATATACAGACCAGTCCTCACGTAAACACAAAATTTCTCTCTAAATTAAGCAAAGTAGTTTAGCAAATTTAGCATTTTGTTTTCTGAACCTATGTATGTCATGAAATGGGAAGAAATAATTACTATGTTTCCTTCCAATGGGAAGGAAAAAACACAACCAACAATAATTGACTTCCTTTGTTTCTCTGAGATTTGCATGTACAAAGATATTCAGAAAGACCCTATAAATATACTCAGAAAGAAATCATTTTTCCAATTGTGTCAAAACTAAAGAGTCTTAAGGGAAATGTTACCCTACGTGCTGCAGGCGATTTCAAATAAGACAAACTGATTATAATAAAAATATTTTGATGTTTTAACTTGAGGGATGAAAAGTGTTCTCTGTATTCCATCCTCTGGGAATTTTTTATTATTAGAAGATTTCATATAATAGATTAATTAACAGAGAAATATTTCCACCATATATATAAAAGGCGGACATTTTATTGCAGAGAAATGAGTTTGCATACTTGCTCTGCGTTCTTTAGAGAGAGTATCAGAGCTGCTTTAGGCGCTATGTATTAGCAGAACGTCTGCAGTACCAGCAGACTATGGCTTTGAACTTAGTTCATAAAAATAATGTCCTCGTCACAAACAATGAATCATGGAACACTACATCTAAAACTAATGATGTAATGTATGGGGATTAACATAAGAATAATAAATAAATAAATAAATAAATATCATATCATAAAAAATAATAATAATAATGTCATCATATAAATAGATCCTGCCAGATAATGGTAAGAAAACAACCCAGGGTTTAAGTGAACGAGGGAATGAGAGTGAGAGACAGAGGATGGTGCAGGGCAAGAAGTCCTAACTCAGAACTCAGGAGAATTTGGAACTGACCCTGGCTATAATATGAGACATGTGTGTTATCTTGGGCAAGTCATTCATACTTTTCTAGACCCCTATTTTTCATATTAAATTGACAGAGATATGACATGAGACCCACCATCTAACTCTAAAATTCAATAATTTTGTGATTCACCATCCTATATGGTCTTTAATGAAGAACTGGATATAGCATTTGAATTCAAAGTCCCATTACTTACTTTAATCTCCTGGCAGATTCTGATGGCCGTGTTGTGTTGCATGTAATTGCAAACCTTCCCAAAGTGTGTACCACAAATATAAAGGTCTACTTGGGCCCATTGGTGGCTGACAGTTGGGAACAACCATGCAAAAACAATTTCACCACAAAAAGGTAGTCAACTCTGGGCCCTTTCCTTAGCTTTTTGCTGTGTCCTATATTGTTCATCTTCATAGTCAGTCCCAGAGGACGTCTTCTGTCTGTGGGAGTGGTTATCAAACTATAGGTCTGGCTCACTTTGGGTCTGTTATGTGAATAAAGAACATTTTCTTTTTTTTTTTCCTTTTTTATTTTATTATGTTATGTTAATCACATACATTACATCATTAATTTTTGATATAGTGTTCCATGATTCATTGTTTGCATATAAAGAACATTTTCTCTAATCAGATGTTAGGAAAACCATTTGTTTTTGCTTTTCCAAAAAAATTAAAGGTAGAAATCATATTAGGTACATATCACACTAATTTTGCTTTTCTTTTATATATTTTCTTTTTTTTAAGATTTTATTTATTTATGTGACAGAGAGAGAGACAGTGAGAGAGGGAACACAAGCAGGGGGAGTGGGAGAGGGGGAAGCAGGCTTCCTGCTGAGCAGGGAGCCTGATGCGGGACCCGATCCCAGGACCCCGGGATCATGACCTGAGCTGAAGGCAGACACTTAATGACTGAGCCACCCAGGTGCCCCTTCTTTTATATATTTTCATGTCACTGATTTATTTTGAATAATGTCTTTGATACTAATTCTATGAAACAATATTTTTAAATGTTAAAAATGTTTACATAGAAATTTCTGATATAAACAATATTTTTAAATGTTAAAAAGATTTATATTAAAATTTCTGATGTGCTTTCTCAGTCATTTTATACTCTGACAGCTTTATAGAAATTTAAGGATAATATAGGTAGACTACATTCAGCCCCATCACATTTTAGAATAATACTAGTGACTGGGTCAAGAATTCTAAAGCTGGACAGCTGCCTTCTTTCCTCAAGCTACCTAGACAACTACTCTGTATCCAGCACATTTTTAATATAGGCCTTTTATAATGTGCTCTTAATTCTTTAGTTCTATCAGCACACATTTGTTGAAGAGTTGGTCTGTGCCACACTGTACCAGGGAAAACAGAAAATAGAGAAGTACGTGGTATGTTACCTTACCATGATTATGCAATCAACCTGTATTTTCAAGGCGGGCGGGAGGGGGGAACTGCTCTAAGTGCCTAATAAGACACACAGCAAGCAAAGTGCTGAGAGAAAGATGGTTACCCTTGGTTGATATGACTTCCGTTTTATCCAACTTTAAAATCAACACATTCCATTAGTAGCTATATTCTTAGTCCTCTTACCCATTATTTTTTCTTAATGCACTGCTTTGTGGAGTACTTTGAAAGAAATGAGAGATTGCTTTGGATCTCCAGTATTAAACTTCTAGACCACAAAACAGTTACTGACATTTTCCCCCTCTCTTTAAGTCTTTGTACAGTTATTTAATATCTTGAGTTCCTCTTTAATAATTATTTCTTGAGCTTTAAGTGGCCATGCCTATGTCAAATTATTTGTTACACTGAAATAAGGAAAAGAAAACTTAAAAATCTTTCTCAAGTAATTGAACTTCCATCAGTCTATATAGTTATTTTAAAAAGAGAGAAAAGAACTTGAACATCAATGGAATAATTTATAATAAAACAACTAGAACACTTTTCCCATAATGTGAACCAAAATCTACTCTTTTATCAGATATATGTCCATTGTAGATTAATTATTACAGTTCAAAAAAATTCCCACTTATTTTTCCCTACATTTCTTAAATTCCCTTTGGGAAAAAAAGCTGTTTAAAAAGGACGACTATAATGTGCTTATATTTTGTTCTCAAAGAGAAAACAATGTGTACTAAGTTGTGGTCTGTGAAGCATGGGGTCAGCTGGAGGTGAACTCAAATTTTGGCAGGTTGCAGGGAAAGCTCAGTGTGGCATTTGCCTTTGTGAAATCACAGTGCAACTGTGATTATTTTCCAAGTTCATGGCAGAAATCTCTGTGGCCTCCTCCCATATTCCATGTACAATACAAAGATCAGTACAAGTGAACAGATTTCAGTTCCTTTACTCTTTTATTGAGGCATACTTTACAGATGAATCTGTTCACCAGTATAACCATCACCCTGGGAAGGATATAGGACCTTACCATCACCCCAGCAAGTTCACTCATATACCCCATTCCAGTCAATGCTTTCCCTATTCAGAGCGCAGATCTGCTTTCTGTCATGGTAGACTACTTTTGCCTTTCTAAAATGTGATATAAATGAAATCGTACTGTGTATTCTTTTGTGCCTAGTGTCTTTTGCAACATAAAGTTCTTTAGGCTCATACATACTGTTTTTGTACCAATTAAGTTGTTTCTTTTTATTGCTGAATAGTATCCCCTTTTGTGAATATATCACAAATTCTCCATTTACCTGGTCATGGCTATTTGGATTGTTTCTCAGTGGTGCTTTTATGTACAAAGCTGCTCTGAACATTTGCGTATACTTTTTTTCGTGGATGTATTTTGATTTTTCTTCATAAATACCTAGTAGATTGCTGTGTTCTAGGATAGGAGTGTTTGACTTTATAAGAAATTGTCGAACTTTTTTCAAAGAGATCATATCATTTTACATCTTACACACAATACCTAAGTCTCATTTACTCCATATCCTTGCCAACAAATGGAATTGTCAGCCTTTTAAATTTTAGCCTTTCTAAGTGGGTGTGTATCGATGCAGTATCTCATTGTGGTTAATATCCCCATTCTGTAAGTGTAGAAACTGAACAAGTAAACATTTCCAAAGGTTTACTTGTTCAAATTCACACCCCACACAAGGGGCAGAACCAACATTTCCAATGTGCCCATAACTACTATGCATAGTCTCACAAGTGCAATTTCTGGGTCCTAAAGCATGTGGCACCCATATGAGCCTCGAATAGCCATTGAGAAGCATAGTTGGCTGGGACAGAACCAGGATATTGAGAATGACCAGGGAGATCCCACAAAAAGAGGTCACTGACACCAGACATCTAAGACCAGGATGAAGGTATAGCAGTGGAAGTGAACTGAGATCTGTGTGTTTGCTCTTTGCTAGCATCCACTTCCCCAGGCCAGACTCAATGGGAAAGAAGTAAGATTGGCAAAAACAACAACAACAACAACAAAACAACCTCGCACACAATTTTGGAAAACTGTTTTCTTTCCCCAAATACTATGAAGTCTTTATGCATCAGTAATAATGTCTCAAAGAAACTATTTTACTTAGCCTTCTAACTTACGTGTACTTAGAATACTGTTTTGGCAAAAACAAACAAAAAACACTTCTAAACCTCTCACAACAACAACTACAGTATCAACAAAAACAAAACCATTCTTAGCTTCTGTATTTTG
The DNA here is from genome assembly GCF_029215605.1 of Mirounga angustirostris. Classification (NCBI taxonomy): domain Eukaryota; kingdom Metazoa; phylum Chordata; class Mammalia; order Carnivora; family Phocidae; genus Mirounga; species Mirounga angustirostris. The sequence goes on along the minus strand of NW_026991709.1, from coordinate 134,859,192 downwards.
TAAGAGCTGTCAAGTGCGTTCAATAGAGAAGTAAGTGAATTGTGTTCAAGTTTTGACACAGAATCTCATTAATTAAGTTTCCTTCTTAATTCTGCTTTCACATGTCATTGATGAGTACATTGGTGAAGAGCCATTAGTGAAATAAGCTGCCCAGCCCCCCCCCCCCCCATCAGCATTTGGTATGGATAAGAATGTAAACGCGAGGGCCGTGGCACAAGAACCTTGTTGGAAGGAGCTGATGAGAAATTCTTGATCATCAGTAAGCAGTTTGGCATAGTCAAGAGAGTACAAACCAGGGATTTAGAAGATTTGTGTTCTGGTCTAGAACCAGAGAACTAGAACTTCTCTCTAGTTCAGTGTCCTGGGCATGTTATTTTATCTCTTTGGGCTAGTGTGCTGTCATTTATCAAATCGTAGGACAGTACTAGATCCTGTCCTAAGTTTCCAGTCCTCTGCTTTCTTTTATACTTGCCAATAATTCACAAGGACATAAGGTGGGGAGAAAAAGGGCATGTGTAATTGGGAGAAAACATGGAATTAAAGGAGATGGAACCAGCTCTTCATTAATTTAACAAATTTTTGTACCTAATAAATGCTTGAGCAGGACTCACAAGACATAATGGAGAACAAGATGGATGTTACCATTTCTTATGGAGCTTTCAGACTAGTGAGGCATGCAACTAGTAGGCAGGAAATTGAGATACAGATGTTGAAAGCCATGATTGTTAGCAACAGCATGCAGGAGGGGTTGACAACCCATTTTAGGGGATCCTTGAAGGCTTCCTGGAAAAAGAACTTTCTTAGCTGAGGAACAAATAGGCTTTACCCAATGTGAGCCAGAATATTAAAGCCGAAGGAGACATACTGTTTGAAGCCTTGAGGTAAGAATGATTTCCAAGGAAATGGAAGAAGTTCAGTGTGACTAGAGCGAAGTGGATATATGGAGGAGTGGGCAAGGTGAAAGAGGAATCTAGAAAGGTAGACAGAAACCACATCCTTAAGCACCTTGTAGGCCATATTAAGGTCATTGGATTGTATGTCCCAGAATGTTGAGCAAATGAACATATTATAAGGTAATAGATTAGTTGGCAATAGATTTGCATATTAGAATGGATTGAGGTGGTGTAACAGAAGACATGCAGGCATCATTTACAGAGCTATGTCAGTGATATAGGTGTGAGAACTATTAGTAGTCCAAACTTTACTGTGGAAGTAGAAAGGGACAAGAACTTTCCAAGACCCTTGCAAATCCTAGTAGAGGAGCCTGGCACACATTTATGCAGAGAAGAGTAATAGTCTTCACAGTAGTCTCCATAGCCTGAAGTATGATAGAGAATGAATATTCTATAGCCCGAGAGAGTAGATCAGCCTGCAGGCCATGAGTCTGGTTATGTGCCAGATTCTATCCCCAGTGCCTAGTGTAGGTCTACTGTGCGGTTAATTATAAACATTAAATGGGTGATAAAGAAACAGATTACAGAGATGTTGTGAAATTCACACAGGTGGACTCTGAATGACTTATTCTCACAGTCAAGGAAGAAGCGGAGTCAGGACAGAAACAAGACACATTGAGACTCACACAGATGTGAGACAAGAGAGCCAAGAAAACTAAATAACTAATACATTCTTGGAGGAATTATTTGAGAATGTAGGCTTAAGCTCTTGTAATAATTGACAGCTTTGGCTCCTAATTCATTCATTCTTTTATGGCTTTTCCTGGACTTTAAAATATTTTGTCTTGTGTTATCTACCCTTGCCAGGTGATGAGAGGCTGTGACCGTCTTGGGGCTAGGGGTGCTTGCAAACATGAATAAGGAAAGAGAAGCCCGTTAGATCTAAGCTCTGCATGAAATATTTCAATACATGATTTTCCCCACTGAGAAAAGAGAAAGTACTTCACACTGACTGAGATTATATACGACATTGGTAGACAAATTTATAGCACCTACATAACCACAGTTTCAAATAAAAAATATCCAGTGAAGAGAACAATGCTTAAAAAGTAATGTGTTTTTCATTAAACACTTAATGGGTTATGTTAAAATATAATCTAAAGCCACAAAAAAAAATTGGAAAGATTCTAGATATAAATGTAGTTACTTACATGGAAATAAAATTTAGGTTTTCCAGGTGGTCAAGAAGACAGTAAAAACATATGCGCAAAAAAATATTTAACAGAAAATATCCCATATAAAGAGAGATGGATGGAAATCTGTTAAACACAAGGCATAGAGTACTTGGATGTAAAATCTTTCTGTGAAGATGACTAAGTATTTAACGAGAAAGAAATTTATAGCTTCTTACTTTGTAGCAGTCTTTGGCTGACCCTGGGGTCACATGACTGCCTAATAAATTTGCTTGGATCTCTCTGCCTGCACCCCACTGAAAAAGCAGAGAGTAGCCGAGTAATGTTTGGTAAGCAGGGGTACTATCTCATTTTCACATGGGTGATATTTCTATGAACATTTTAATATGCTACACATTTGCTGTGATTTTGTTTTTCTTAATCCAGAAATTACTGTTGAAATGGTGTTGAGTTGTGTATGTGAGTGAGTGGGCTCACACACATGTGTGTGTATTTTATTTTCTGGTGGCTGTAAATAATTAAGCATGTGCGTCTATGTTTTTTTTAAAAAAAGGGATTTTTGGAAACTATGAGTTGAAAACATGGCATAAACATATTAACTTTGGACTGCAGCTTCTAACAGCTGTGGTTTTAAAACCTCAATTCTAGAGCCTCCTCTATTTGGGGAAGAATTGACTGCTGTTGTTTCTGAAGCTAATACAGTGTTCCAGAGAGAAAAAGCAATCAGCATTTGAGTTTGAGGTTCTCTGGGCAGGGGTGTGTGAGAAGAGACACAGAAAGAGACAGCATGGGAATAGATTTTGTCTTTTTAATATAAAAATGCATTTATTAACATTAAGATTCATTTGCTTCAAATTAGTGGACTCATTTAAAAGAAGGCTTTTGGTTTTCCATTTGAAAATATAAGATTGCCTAGTTAACAGAAAAGTGTATGTGAATAATGTGTTACTCTACATTAGCCTTCCAGTCAGGAATTATAAAGTTATTTTGAAACTTCCGCAATTATTTCTCAAAAGTCTTCTTTATGCGTTTGAAGCAAATACTCTGTGAATATTGTAAAATAAAATATTTGCTTTAGGAAGAGATTTAGAGGAGTTTAAGGATTATTGTAACCTTTGTTCCTTTGCTTAATCCAGAATTGTAACATTTACCTCAGCTGAGCTCACTTCAGTTCATTGCTTTGTTTCAATTGTTTCATTTGTATGTGTGCTGTCCCCTCCTATAAATAAGACAGATGAGACATACACTTGTTCCTGTTGCACATGAAAAAACTGATGCTAAGTGGCTCTCCCAAGAGTACACTATATGAGAGTACCAATTTGGAAAGAAAAAATGTCATCTTTAAAATGTAAACATTTAACCCCATCCGTAATGTTGAAAATCATCCTGTAAGGCCTGTCCTTGAAAAATGAAAGACCTCAGATCCGAAGAGGTTTCTCCTGATTCCCAGATATTTGGGCTCTAGTGTAACCACCTGGAAATGGGCATCTTTGCATATCTGTAGGCATCTATGGAGAAAATCAGCGAGTCTGGAGTCCTGGGTGAGAAGAGGCTGGGCAGCTCTTACAGAGAAATCTGTCTTCAAGGGGCTTAGCTGTTCCTCACTCCACCAGGGCCGGCAGCTCTGAGCATGCCCTCAGGACTCTCAGGCTCCCATGTGTGCCTCTCGGCCTCTCTGTGTGACTCACGTGCTGACCACTGCTCAGTTCTCTCTCGTCATTATTTTAAGTAATTAGTATTTCTTTAATTGTGAAAGCAATAAATTGCATATGTGTTTTAATACAGAAAAAAATGGATTGTGTCAATCACTTATATATCCTTCTAGTCTTCCTTTCAAATTACATGGGATGTATTTTTTATAAAAATGGGATCATATTACATATAATGTTTTATAATATTATGTTATTGAATATTTTCTGTTCTACTTCATTTTTCCTCTTAATCTGTTTTATTTTTGTATATTTACAGTTTTAGTTAGCTAGACTAATACAGTTATATGTATTCCCTTTAATATCATTGTAGCTTAGTGTACGTATTTGATCTTTCACATCTATATATTTTTTCCATCAAACAATATTTTAAAAATTGTTTCACTTGGTGTTGCCTGCTTAGCTTTTTAGATTTCTATGTAAAGCATTATATAAATTTTATTATATATAATTATATACTCTATATAATTATATGTAGTTATATATAAGTTACATAATTATAATGTATAATTATAATGTTGTCATATATAATTCAAACTTTGTAGCATTTAAAATCCATTTTAATTTGTTTTGTCTCTTACCTTCATTATCAGTATCCTTAGATTCCTAAAAATTGCTATTTACTTCTACCATAATGTTGCATGTACATCTTTTAATGTCTATTTTTACCCTTAAAATAATATTTAGCTACTTATCTACGTACCTATATTCCTATTTATCTCTCTTTACTTATAAGTTATATTTCTTCCCTTGACTTACTTAATTGCAAGCAAGCATTTTAGATGTCAGGATCAGCTCTGAAGTAAACGTCTCTCTCTCTTTGCCATTTGGTTCTATGACAACACAACTTTTCTCCAGAAACTAATCATATCTTATAGTCTGAGAAATCTTAAATACCAAAGAATTCTTGCATCCTGTGTCAGGGTTAGGGGAGAGGTAGAGATTAAATTAAAAGTCGAAGTTTGTGTTTGGATTTGAATATAAAAATGTCAACCTCCAAACCACTACGGGGTGCTCTGGAGTTTCTAGTCTAAGGGATTTGTTGTTGATTTTTGTTTTTACTGCTGCCATTGGACATACAAGTGATGTGTTGGACTGTCAGATTTCTGTTCTGTAAATTTAGGAACCAAAAATATTAGCTCACTCAGAAAATATTTATTTAGCAACTACTATATAGCAAGAATCCTACTCTTATCTAGAAAGTCACAGGGAGTATCTAAGCCAGATATGAAGTGCTCAGAGGTTAAAAATACTTGAATATGGCTGCAGATGTGTTTTTGTCCCAGTTTTTGCCAGCGAGCAGCCTTCCTGGACGTTTGTAGTTACGTAGGGAGCATGATCTCAAAAGAGTATTCAACTCAACTCCTTTCAGCAGACATTTGAAATGTACAGCTACAAGTTGATAATGTGTGATTTCAACTGGCTGGACGTCTAATTAGTGCTGTGCAAATTTTAAAATAATTAAGTTCTTATTTAACATTTGGCCCAATGTGAATAATGTTATAAATGTGAATTTATAACATTTGTACTAGAATTGCTCTCTTACACTGTCCTCTTCAAAATCAGAACTTAATTCCAAAGTTTTAAATTTAAAAAATTCACAAAGCATTTAGAATGTGAAGACCAAAAAGGAAAAATGAAACCTTGAAAATGATTTTAAAAGGTGAAAGGCAGAGAGTCGGTATTCACTTTGTATCCTTTCCTTACCTCAGTTCTCTGATACCATAGGTGATGGGAGAGGTACACCATGGTCTTCGTCCAGCCGTGCAGAGCTTCGATCTTTATTTTTTTTTTAAAGATTTTATTCATTTATTTCACAGAGAGAAAGAGAGCACAACTAGGCAGAGTGGCAGGCAGAGGGAGAGGGAGAAGCAGACTCCCCGCTGAGCAGGGAGCCCAATGCAGGTCTCAATCCCAGGACCCTAGGATCATGACCTGAGCCGAAGGCAGACACTTAACTGACTGAGCCACCCAGGTGCCCCAGAGCTTGGATCTTTAGACGAGCAAATTCAAGTCTCCCAACTTTCACTTTTGTGGGATGTTTTTATCTCAGTTTTATTAAGGTATAATTGACATATAAAACTTTAAGATATTTAAAGTATACATGGTGATGATTTGATATACATATTTGTTGTGAGAAGTTTCCCCCCTATCTAGTTCATTAACAGAACCCATCCATCACCTCACATCTCTCTCTCTCTTTCTCTTTGGTGAGAACATTTAAGTTCTACTCCTTTAGCAAATTTGAATTATACAATACAGTGTTATCAACCACAGTGACATTTTAAAAGAAGCAAAAATAACTCTTGCTCTGATTTTAAAGAATTTTGTGAGAATGAATGGATGTAAAAGCATTTAGCAAATTGCACAGTGCTAAACAAAGCTTAGATGTTATTAAGGCAATCAACTTAATATTTTTTTCATGACAGAAAGATGAGCCTTGACTTTTCTCTGGAACTAGATCACAAACCAATTGTCCTAATTAATTGTTCTTTTCTTTAAAAAGTTCCACATCATGACTCTATATCAAATTACAAAACCATCAATTTTAGAGATTACAACTGCTCTAATAAGTAACTTTGTTATATCTTCTTTCCTTAAAAATTACTGTAGCCAATAGAAAATGATATAAAATATTATTTCTTACACACATAGCACAAAGACCACACACATAAACACTGTGTGTTTATTAAAGGACCCATTTGTTATAGCTTCATCACAAGATTACATCCAAAGATTTCATTTCTAAACTGCATGCAATATAATATTTTATAAAAAGAATCAATTGCTTTGCCCCTTTTATTCCCATTGAAGTACACAATTTAAAAGCATGCTGTTAAAGCTTTATACTAGGGGCGCCTGGGTGGCTCAGTTGGTTAAGCGACTGCCTTTGGCTCAGGTCATGATCTTGGAGTCCTGGGATTGAGTCCCACATCGGGCTCCCGGCTCAGCGGGGAGCCTGCTTCTCCCTCTGACCCTCTCCCCTCTCATGCTGTTTTTCTCTCTCTCTCTCTCAAATAAATAAATAAAATAAAAAATCTTAAAAAAAAAAGCTTTATACTAAATATAATCTTGTATAAACAAAGTTAAACGATAAATACCCAATACCCACCAACTACTTCATGGCTCTCTATACTATTTCTCACATGATCTGATATCTATGAAATAGTTACACAGAGCATTAGGCTGAGACATGAATTTCAGGCAAATACAGAAACCAAAAGCACTCCACTCCAAATCTACATCAGTCGTTCATGCAAGTTAGAACACACAACAATAAACTATATTTGAATTTTATTTTGTCTAGCACTGGAAAGAAAAAAGAGGGTGTTGTAGAAAGAGCATCTGAGCATGAAACTGAGATCAGACCTGAGTCTCTTGGGAATCCTTATATAAACAGCATCAACAGAAACATGAACACAAAGGAGCAAGCTTCATATTCAGAGTAAATTGACTGAGAATTCAGAAAATTTGACAGGTGATTTAGCAACAACCAATAATATTAGTGATGTGGGCCAAAGCTGTTGCAGCCTAGGTTGTAAAGCAAGACTATGGGAGGTTGTAAGGGATTAGCTCAGGACCTGGAACAGAATTGTGTCTACCCAGACCTAGAGAATGGAGTCCCATCTTAATGGGAGCTGAGTTCTAAAGTTGCCACCTAAGGTGAAAATTGGGTATTATCATAGTTACCCTTGAAAATATCTCAGGAAGGTGGCAATTTGGTGTAGACATTCCATCTCTCCTGAACGCCCAACCTGTTCCATTTTCATCAAGCAAAACCATAGATTATGGTACATTGGGCAAGCAATAAGTTGAGGCAGTTGGTTGTGTTTATGGGCTGTTTTGTTTAAAAATAAAATATCCTTGGCATGGTGGAATGCTTTCTTTTTTAATTCTAATTCCAGTATAGTTAGCATACAGCATTATATTAGTTTCAGTTGTTCAATATAGTGATTCATCAGTTCTCTACATTACTCAGTGCTCATCAGGATAAGTGTACCCTTAATCCCCTTCCCCTATTTCACCCATCCTCCCAGCCACCTCCCTTCTGGTAACCATCAGTTTGTTCTCTATATTTAAAAGTCTGTTTTTTGGTTTGTCTCTTTAATTCTTTATCCATCTGTTTTGTTTCTTAAACTCTTAAACATATGAGTGAAACCATATGGTATTTGTCTTTCTCTGCCTAACTTATTTCACTTAAAATTATACCCCCTAGATCCATCCATGTTGTTGCAAATGACAAAATTTCATTCCTTTTTGTGGCTGAGTAGTATTCCATGTGTGTGTGTGTGTGTGTGTGTGTGTGTGTGTACCACATCTCCTTTATCAATTCCTCTATCAATGGTCCCTGGGGTTGCTTCCATATTTTGGCTAGAGTAAATAATGCTGCAATAAACATAGGGGTGCATGTGTCTTTTCAAATTAGTGTTTTTTTATTCTTTGAGTAAATACCCAGTAGTGGATTACTGGATCACGTGGTAATTTTATTTTTAAGTTTTTGAGGAACCTCCATACTTATTTCCACTCTGCCTGCAATGGTTTGCATTCCCACCAACAGTGCAGGTGGGCTCCTTTTTTGGTAGAATGCTCCCTTGACGGGGATTGAAAACTCATTGAGAGTAAAACATGTCCTATCAGTCTTGTACCTATTCCACACCATTGTCCACCCATTTAATTTGTGATTCCCCACACCATTTATATAATTTTAAATTTATATTTCACTTACATTGTTTCACTCCACTTTTCCTCTCCTTCCCTGAAGAGCAGAGATGTGAATCAGAGATAGTTAAATGCAACACTAGATTCAATCATTCATCCAGCCAACCAAATAATAAGTACTTTTTTTAGGCACTTACCAAGTGCTAGATATTGCCCTTGGGAGACTTACAGTCTGGGGAAAAGATTACTAATTTAAAAAATAATTGTAGTAACATGAGTGATACCCAAATAGAAATATGGGCAAGCGTGGCATAAACTTATGGTGAAGGAATTGCTGAATTTCTACAACGATATTTGTGCTGAACCTTGGCCAAAAGATGCACACAAAACTAGAAAAGAGCATAGCATGTGTGGCAACTAGGACAGTATGACAAGATTAAAATATAGTGTGCAGGTGAGGAGCTTGAATGGAAGCTTGAAAGCTATCCAGAGCCAGACTGGTATATTATACAGAGTAGGTTAGATTTTGTTCTACAAGGTTTTTAACAGAGGCGTGATTATAGTTGTCTTTCAGGAGGATCTTTTTGGCTTGAGGTACATAACTACCATCCCATCTGCATGTACTAATTTACAAAGCTCAGCCTCCCAACATAGAAACCTCAGGGCCTAGATAGTGGGAAGTCCTGCTCCTTAATACTTTTGAAGTTCACCACTGCATCAACATAAGAGTTGACATATCCTCCAGGTAACATGAGTCAGCATTTGGTCGTGCTTCCTCATAGTAAAACCAGAAATGAAGGTGCTAGAATTTAAAAGGGATTTTCACAGCTTTTTTTTTTTTATTTATTTTTATTTTTTTTTATTTGAGAGAGAGAGAATGAGAGACAGAGAGCATGAGAGGGAGGAGGGTCAGAGGGAGAAGCAGACTCCCTGCTGAGCAGGGAGCCCGATGCGGGACTCGATCCCGGGACTCCAGGCTCATGACCTGAGCCGAAGGCAGTCGCTTAACCAACTGAGCCACCCAGGCGCCCGGATTTTCACAGCTTATTGTGTTTTCTTAATAACTGCTTTATTGAGATATAATTCACATACCATACAATTCGCCCATTTAAAGTATACAGTTCAATGGTTTTTAGTGTATTCACAGAGTTGTGCATTCATCACCACAATCAATTTTAAAGCCCTCCAGAGAAACCCCAGACCCATTAGTAGTCACCCTCCATTTCCTCCCAACCCCCCTGGCAACCACTAGTATGCTTTCTGTCTCTATAGATTTCCCTATGCTGGGTATTTCATAAAAATGAAATTACATAATACCTGGTGTTTTGTGACTGATTTCTTTTACTTAACATAATATTTTCAAGGTTCATTCGTGATGTCATATGTATCATGACTTCATTCCTCTTTAGGGCAAAATAATCGGCCATTGTATGGATCTGCATTTTATTTTTCCCTTTGTCAGGTGATGCATGTTTGGATTTTTCCATTTTGGGGGTATTCTGAATAATGTTGCAGTGAACATTTGTGTGCAGGTTTCAGTGTAGACATGAATTTTCTTTTCTCTTAGGTATGTGTGGAATTGGGTAGGATGGGAGTTGCTGGGTCACATAGTAAGTCTATTTTTAATGTTTTGAGGAACTATGTTAAAATGTTTTCCAGGGTGCCTGCATCAACTTATTAGGTTTGAGACTACTTATTCTTAGCTACCAGGTCAAAAATTGCTTATAAAGTTTCCCTAGGTTCATACTCTTAGGAGGTAGGCTCTTCACAGAATTAACTACCTGGAAAAAAAAAAATCAGTTTGTGTTTTTATTTAATGATGGTGTTTCTGTAAAAGCAAGAACAAAGCACATAAAATGAATAAACATAAAGTATAACTACTAACTAGTCTTAATACACATAAAATTCATTTAGGTTTAGGATAAGATTTAAAGAACCATAATATTTAGTAAAAGTAAACTTTTTCCATATTTTTACCTATAGCTTTTTTTTTAAGATTTACTTATTTATTTGTCAGAGAGAGAAAGCACATGCAAGGGGAGTGGCAGGCAGAGGGAGAAGCATGCTCCCCGCCAAGCAAGGAGCCTGATGTGGGACTCAATCCCAGGACCCCGGGATCATAACCTGAGCTGAATGCAGACGCTTAACCAACTAAGCCACCCAGGTGTCTCATATTTTTACCTATAGTTTTAAAGAGAGAGAACCTCAATCTGTTTCTTAACAGAGTCACATTTCCTAGGTTTTACACTGTTTGACACTTGAGAGTTCAAATTTTCCTCTTTTTTTCTTGCATGACTGGCTTTTATCTCAATCTCCTTTTCAGCCTCTTTAAGTTGTTTGTTTGTTTCCCCAAGAGTCTCAGAAACTCACTTTTCTGGACTATATCATCCCTTTCTTCCTGATCTAGCAGAATGGGAAGAAAAAAAAAAAGACATTATAATATTGCCTTGATATGATTCCTGACATAACTTCCAGATGCAGAAAATAATTTTGCACATATACCCTATCTAATTTAGCTTTTGGCCTTTGGTAAAGAAGGGACAGTGAAGAATTAGTTGTGTGTAATTCTCAAATTAATTTATTAATCACTTCTTTAGAAAAATCTGTGGATCTTACAGCTAAGTTTTAATAACCATCCTGTTTTTCAGAACATCATATTATTTTAGAGCTGGAAGTGATTTCAGAAATCACAAAATTCCTTATTTTAAAAAATAACCGCTTTTTAAAAATCACCTAATTAAGTCACACCTGAAAAAAAAGCAGATATTTTAAAGAGATAAACAATGACGTCTACATAAATGCAATCACATACAGATGTTGGGTCTTCCTCTGCCTCCTCCTACAATTCATTCTCTCTTTTCAAGCATAATTTTATTTCCTGGGGTGTTTTGTTTGTTCATCCATTCGTTCAAGAAATATTTGTTGGGACTCTACTATGTCTCAAGTGCAATTCTAGATGCTAAGGATCAGGAGAGAACAAAAACACTAAAAACCGTGGCCCTTGGAGAGTTTACATTCCACTGGTGGAGACTGATAATGAACAGTCCTTAGGCTGTTACATATTTCGTAGCATATTTGAATGTGATTAAGCTCTGTAGAGAAAAAGAAAGCAGGGAGGGGAAAGAGGAATTGCAGGCCTGGATGCAGGGATACAGTTTTACGGGTAGTAAGATAAAGCCTCTCACTAAGAAGGTGATACAGACTTGAAGATGGGGAGGGAAGGAGTCATGTGATTTTCTGGAGAAGAGTATCCTGGATGGACAGAACAGCAAACTCAAAATTTCTGAGGTGGGAGGCTGCAAGAAGACCAGGGCGGCGTGGTTGTTACGGAGGGAACAAGAGGGAAGGGTAGAAAAACATAAAGTCAGATAGATAACGAGGTCCAGGCTACCTAGGCCTTCTGGCCATTGCAAGAACATTGGCTTTCAAAACACAAACAAACAAAACATAGTAATTTGCTGTTTTAACCATTTTAAAGTGTGCAATCTAAAGGGTTTTAGTATATTCACAGTGTTGTGCAACCATTACACTAATTCCAGAATTTACATCCTGACAAAAAGATATCACGTACCTCCTAACTTCTCCTCCTTCCCATTCTCTGGCAACCACGAATCTACTTTTCGTCTGTATGGATTTGGCTACTCTGGTGAATGTGGGGACTTTTGTGACTGAGTTCTTTTACTTAGCATCATGTTTTCAAGAGTCATCCACGTTGTGATATGGGGCAGTACTCCCTTCCCTTATATAAGCTAACTAGTGTTACCTTGTATGGACATACCACATATGTGCATCCATTCATTAGCTGATGAACTTGGGTTGTTTTCATTGTTTGGTTGTTGTAAAATTCTACTGTGAGCATTCCTGTACAAGTTGGTGTGTAAAAATATATTTTCCTTTATCTTGGGTGTATATTTAGAAGTAGAACTTCGGAGTCACAGGTTAACTCTATATTTAACTTTTTGAGAAACTACCAAACTTTTCCACAGCCACTGCACCATTTTTTTTTTAAGATTTTATTTATTTATTTGAGAGAGAGAATGAGAGAGAGCACATGAGAGGGGGGAGGGTCAGAGGGAGAAGCAGACTCCCTGCCGAGCAGGGAGCCTGATGAACGACTCGATCCAGGGACTCCAGGATCATGACCTGAGCTGAAGGCAGTCACTTAACCAACTGAGCCACCCAGGCGCCCTACTGCACCATTTTTTATTCTTATCAGCAATGAATGAGGATTCTAATTTTTCCCCATCCTTGGTAACACTTATTTTATGTATTATTTGAATTTTTCATTCATTATTATAGCCATTCTAGTCGATATGAGATAGCATCTCATTGTGATTTTGATCTGCATTTCTCTAATGACCAATGATGTCAAACATCTTTTCATGTGTCTTTTGGCCATTTTTATATTGTATCTGGTGAAATGTCTACTCAGATCATTTGTCTACTTCTTAGTCTGTCTTTTTCTTGTTGAGTCTGTGATTTGTTTTTATCACTTTCTTTATAGTGTCTAAAAACAAGAGTTTTTAATTTTGATGAAGTCCAATTTATTTTTTTCTTTTTATCTTTGTGCTCCTAGTGTCATTTTTAAGAAACCACTGCCTAATCCAAAGTCTCATGTATTTACAACTATATTTCCTTATAAGAGTTTCACAGTTTTTCACCCATTTTGAGTGGTATAGAACTTGCGACAGGGGTTCATCGTAATTCTTTTGCATGTAGATAACTGTATGTCCCTTGAAGAGACTACTCTTTCCCCTTGAATGGTCTTGTCACCCTTATCAAAAATCAGTTGGCCATAGATGTACAGTTTTATTTTTGGACTCTCAATTTTATTCCATTTATCTATATTCTGGTATACTTATGCCTTATTGATTACTGTAGCTTTTTAGTAAGTTTTGAAATCAAGAAGTATGAGAACTCCAACTTAATTTTTCTTTTTCAGTATTGTTGAATATTGGCATCCCTCTGTTTCTATATGAACTTTAGCTTGTCCATTTCTGCAAAAAAGGTCATTGGGAATTTGATAGATTTTACATTTATACTGTATATCACTTCAAGGAGTATTACCATCTTAGAATATTAAGTCTTCCAATTCATCAATAGGAATGTCTTTTCATTTTTTTAGATATTTTAAATTTTACATTAGCAATGCTCTGTAGTTTTCAGTGTACAAGCCTTGCACTTCATGGTTACGTTTATTCCCAAGTATTTTATTCTTTTTCATGCTATGGTAAATGAAATTGTTTTCTTAATTTTATTTTCAGATAGTTTACTGCTAGTGTATAGAAATACAACTGTTTTTTGCACATTGATCTTGTATTCTGCAAATTTGCTGAACTCATTTATTAGCTCTATTTTTTTTTTTTTTTGTAGATTCCTAGGGTTTTCTATATATAAGATCATGCTGTCTATGAACTGAGATAGTTTTACTTTTACCTTTCCATTCTAGATACCTTTTATTTGTTTTTCTTACTTAGTAGTCCTGGCTAGAACTTTTAGTACAATGTTGAATAGCAATGGCAAAATGGACATCTTTGTCTTGTTTCTGATCTAAGATAAGGAATGCTAGCTTTCAGTTAGACATTGGTTTCTACTTGAGATGAAATAGGGAACATTCTGGTAGTTTGAGGAGAAGAGTGATGTGATCTAACTCCTATTTTAAAATAATATCTGTCTTTTTTGACGTTTTAAATGATTACAATTTCTAAAACTAAAGCTAAAAACCTTAGTAAATATGATAAATAGGTATTAAAATCTGACATGGTTCATTAAATTTAAATAATAGAGTAATGTTACTATATAAAAAATGTTTAATACATACATATGTCTCTTTTAAGTACAATAAAACTAGTTAAAAATTAAATATATAATGTGTTCAGGTCATACACATTGTCTTAGCTGTATCTCTACCTCCCTATCTATCTATATTACTGTGTGATCTGCAATGTCCTGTTGATAATATGCAATTTTTTATACTTCATTGTTGATAATCAAAGATAATATTTTCTACCAGTTGGCAACAATAAGCCCTAAAAAAATCTTGGCACTGATAATGGCTTTCCTAATTAATAGCCACGTGTTTCTAGCAAGTGCCTTTATATCAATAAGCCAGTTTTCTCTTTAATAAAGTAAGAACTCTCATGCCTCACAGTATTGTTACAAGGATAAAAAGAGAAAAGTGTCTACAAAACTTATTTGAAAACTAAAGAGCACTAAACAAATGTAGAGCATCACTATTATCTTGCATCTTTTAAATGTTCTTTATCACACATTTGTTTAATTTCGTAATTATTTAGTTTACCTTTGAAAGAGTCCACTGTCACACCTGATGGCTGATTCATGTAACAGTAATGGCATTTAGAATAAGAACCTATAAAACTAGACAGCTAGGTTGTTGGACTCACGAGAGAGAACCACTCTATATCATGCAAAGTTTAAAATACCAAAAAATAATGAGACATAAAAGTAGTTGAAGAAACAGTCTATCTCATTTTGAGTGATGCATTATCTATAATCTTGGGTATATTGTGTAACATATCTCGCACAAATCAGCTGTAGACTTCTTTGGCATTTATCATTCATTTGCGTTTCAGTGATATTCACATCAGAATTCATAAATCATCATATTTGGTGGCACCTTTTCCATTGGCCTCTCAGAAATCTTAACAGAATATAGCCTTCAATTAGAAATGGAGCATTTATGATGATGTGAGCTTCAAAGATCAAAAGAGAATAATTTCACCCAAATCCTATGGATTGGTCCATCATATTGATCCATCAAATATGGAGAAGCTCACAAAAGTACACTCCCTATAAAAGGAGAAGAGTGGAGGAGAGGAGAGGAGAGGAGAGGAGAGGAGAGGAGAGGAGAGGAGAGGAGAGGAGGGGAGAAGCTCACAAAAGTACTCTCCCTATAAAATCTGTAATTTAGAAGGGCAAATATGACACAAGTCTCTCTTGCCCTTCTCTCTTGCTTCTTTTCTCTCTAGTTCCTTCTTATCTTACAAAAAAACAGAGCTAATAAGCAAATACAAATAATTTCTATCTCATTCACATCTATTCAATTTAAGTTAATTAAACTTCCAGTCTGAGGAAACATTTATTAACCCAGATTGACAAGTCAGGCAGAGAAGAGACTTTCATTGGCTTTGGAATTGTACTTTGAAGGTTAGGTGCAGTGGGATTTTTCTGAAGAGTTAAGTAAAAGCAAATGACTACTGAAATTATGGCTTAGCAGTGCTGAAAATGAATATATCACATGTGGAATGAAAATAAAATTGTGTGAAAATAAAATACATTATTTTTTTTAATGTCTAAGCATTTTTCAAGAATTCCCAGATACGTACAATTATTATTACACTTAAATTATCTAGGTAAATTTATTTTGTGCTTCAATTTTGGTAAAAAGCACTGTATTTTTACAAAGCTAGGCCTAAGCTTCAGTGTTCTCTAGATGAGCTGATGAGAAAAAAATGATTTCACTGAACTCAGGTCATACAACTCAACTCTCTTAGCTAACCTGCCCAATACTTGGTCACTTTTTTTTTTTCTTTTTCCCAGTCAACCTGGAAAGTTTTTAACTTTTTTTCTCTAGCAATGTCCTCAATTCTAGAAGAGCAGCTCACAGGAGCAAATTGAAATCTCAAAGGGAGAGATACATACGTACATGTGTGATTTTATTTAGTTAGTTATTTCATTTTGGTTGAGGTAGGAAATAGGGAAGCTGAGCAAAAGAGGAGGCAAGAGAGGAGCATGAGTCCTAGCCTGGGGCTTGCCTGCATTTTCATCCCAGTTTCCTGCAGTGCGATCCAGGGACATAAAGCACGAGGTTAGACACACAGCTACCATCTCTTCCTTTGCCTCTTCTCCCTGTTTCTGGGAGGCACAGATAGTGGCCATGAGTATTCTTTCCTCAATAAACCGTGACAGTGCCATCCAAGAAGTAAAGCCTCCATGCTAGAAATAACCTAACAAGGTCACCACCTTCTCTGCCTGCCATGGTCCTAAGCCATGTCCTTAAATACCCGAGAGCTGTTTCTTCTCACCCAGCTTGCCTTCTGGCTCTGACTTCTCTTGCCAGCCCTGTGAAGTGGCTGTCAACCTGGCTGTGATCTTGACTGGTTGGCAACAGCCTTCCAAGGGCCAGGCTTGGATGAGGTCTCCGCCTTGCACACTCCCCATCCACTCAGACTTCTGACTTCACACATCCTGCCCTGGACTGCTAGCATCCTTGGCCTGGCTTCCTCCCTGAGTAAGAAGTATTTACCAGTAAGGATGTGAACAAAACTAGTCACATGCCACAGTAAAGCTTTTTCCCCATTTCTAGAGAAACAACTTTAAAAGAACTTAATGTTGATTTAAAACAGGCTTATAGAAAACAGGATACATAGAAAAGAAAATCTTCTGTCCCAAGAAAATTAATTTTCAAAAAATGATCGATACAGCAAAGTGGTTTACTCTAAGTGCTGGCTTTAAATTTTAATTGTCACAGTTGGGTTTTGGTAAAAGTAATAGAAATCATGTGTATTAACAACAGCTATACAAATATGTATCCTAAATAAAATCATGACTCTTTTCTAAGCCTTGATTAAAAATTATATTTCAAAATTATTTTACCTAGGGGCACCTGGGTGGCTCAGTTGCTTAAGCATCTGACTCTTGATTTCTGCTCAGGTCATGAGCTCAGGGTCATGGGATAGAGCCCAGCGTTTGGGCTCTGAGCTCAGCGTGAAGTCTGCTTGGGATTCTTTCTCTCCCTCTCCCTACTCTTTAAATAAATAAATAAATGAAATCATTAAAAAATTACTTTATCTAAATTAATGATGAAATTTCAGAACTTTTATTCATTTCAAATGGTCTCTAATATGGTGTTCTGATTTGACTCATGAAATGAGATCCCACAAAGTGAAATGGAAAAGAAATGCCATCATCCTTTGAGAGGTCAGGTCTCATAGGATAGATTTCTATCCTTTTGTAGCTATAAAAATATTTAGCATTCTACAGGATCAGAATGACAGTACCGACTGTCACAGATAATATGAATTTACTTTGAAATTAATTCACAGGCAGCATATCCTTTATTAACACAGCTGTACTTTAAAAATATATTTATCTTAAGGTATTGAATGAAATCTTTGTTGATAGAGCTAACCAAAAAGTCTTTTTTTTCCCCTAAGTATATACTCAAAATAAATAATTGGATTTGAAGCTGTTTAAATAATGCCAAAATAACTGGCCTCTTAAGTAAGCCCCAAGGAAAATCAAAATGGTTATTCTGTATCATTAGACAAAAGAGAGACTAATTTTTTTAATGTTTCAATTAGTGTTTTGGTGAAATGGCAATGCAGTTACAATGAGGGTGTTCTCAAAAACAAAAAGAAGATTATATGATATGGTAAATTTTTGTGCAAGAAACAGTTTGCTGTAGCTTGAGATTTCTGGAACAGTATGACAGTTTATGGGAATAATAGGAGAGTTAGTTTTATATCTGGAATTTCATGAAAATCCGGTCTAGGTTGCTTCCGTAGATAAAACGAGATTCTTAACATCTTGGAAAAAAGGTCTGTTGGCTTTGCTGGGGAAGAGAGACATTTGCTCCAGAATTTTATTATTTTTCCAAGCAGTTCTATTAATTTTTCAGCAACCAACCTTTTAGAAATGTGTAGAATTCTCATTTCTCTTGTTCTGTTTTGATGTGCATGCTTCCCCTAATTTTTATGCCCCCCCCCAAGTCTTAAAAATTTCTTGGCTGAAGTATATTAACATTACAAGGAAACAACAACTTTGAGGAGAGAAGTTCTATCAAAAAGTGATTGTATTATATGATGACCTCCCTCTTGTTCTGCTTTCAGCAGAGGGGAAAAGAAAAATAAATTGCTGTCTTGGGTGAAATGACTGGAGTTTGAATCTTGAGACAACATAGTTTATATGAAATGCCTAGCAGTTGTTGAAAAGTTGTCATTAAAAATATATATGTAATATGTTTCCTTGATATTTTTAAAGGTCTTCTCTTTTTCTATGTCTCTCATCTTTGCCAACCATTTTCCATAATTTATCCAGTAGAACTTAACTTCCTGAAAACACCTTTCCTGATGTTTTGAAATTTGAAGGAAAAAAAAATTCTTTAATCCAGATGTTTGAATGTAGCATGTTATATCGTGTTATCTTTCTGGTGATTAAAACATTGTCTGGGGGCGCCTGGGTGGCTCAGTCGTTAAGCGTCTGCCTTCGGCTCAGGTCATGGTCCCAGGGTCCTGGGAACGAGCCCCGCATCAGGCTCCCTGCTCGACGGGAAGCCTGCTTCTCCCTCTCCCACTCCCTCTGCTTCTGTTCCCTCTCTCGCTGTGTCTCTGTCAAATAAATAAATAAAATCTTAAAAAAATAATAATAAAAAAAAACATTGTCTGCAAGGTTAATCCATGAAGCACTAACATTGTAATGAAAACTGCTAACCAACTCACACATACAATAAACCACCCAAGCCCAGCTGGGGTAAGGTCCCAAATTATATCCACGCTAAATATTTTAGCAGTATGCCAGCCATTTATGAGAGCTTGTTTTCTTATCTTCAGGACAGATATATGGTACCCCCCCCCAAAAAAGGAAAAAAAACCTGAAAACTGAAGAGCTGACAATTATTACTTCCTTTT
The DNA here is from genome assembly GCF_029215605.1 of Mirounga angustirostris. Taxonomy (NCBI): domain Eukaryota; kingdom Metazoa; phylum Chordata; class Mammalia; order Carnivora; family Phocidae; genus Mirounga; species Mirounga angustirostris. The sequence goes on along the minus strand of NW_026991709.1, from coordinate 134,840,089 downwards.
TATCCTATGGGCTACCTAACAGGATGGCTTGGTGGAACTATCTCCATGTCCCCGATTCTCTACACATTCTAAATTCACTAGTCAGAAGGCATGTTCTCTCTCACTTTGTGTTCACTTTTAATTAGTAAAAGCTTTCAGGATTCATGATTTATCATGTCATAATTTTTAATAGTTAGCTATTATGGAAGGACACAAGGCAAATCCTTACTTTTTACCTAAAGCACAAGGGCAGAAAGAAAACTATTGTTATGTATATTAAACAGACAAACTACCAAAGTCCATTGCTGAAAAAGCATGCCTTGACTGTTGCCCAATTTCAAATCGAGTTTTTGAATATACAGACATTCTCATTGATGAAATGGGAACTATTACTGTGGCGTGTAGCACTTTTTCCCTCTGGAAGTCTTGGAACAGGGGGATTGCCATTCATAGGTTTGGAAAGTTTTTTTTTTTCTTATTCCTTTAGAAGCCTAAAAAGCTTCCTAATCTAGTGGCATCCAAGTCACTTAAAATAGCTTTGAAATAAACTGATTTTCTTTTTGACGTCTCCTTTTTTTTTCCCTTCTGTAAAATTTATCAGAAAGTTCACAAATTCTGACAAAATTCATCCCTTCTTCTTGGTGCCTACAATTGTATGTACAGTGGCCAGACTCACTCAATGGACTCTACCAAGTCCTAACATTCCTACCTTCTGATTAACTTAGTTTTGAATGAATTGACTTTAGATTAATCTGTGTTTGGAAGGGATGAAGCAGACGTCCTATGAGCAATCTAAGAAATGGATTCCCTTGGAAATGTACAGACTGTGCAGTAGAGAGAGAAGACTATATTCCTACAAAAGAGCCCCTGGTTTAACTGCTACTTGGAAGATTAATTAAGCCCCATAGTTAGGTTTCTCTGTTTCAACAATCTGAATGTGTCTCCATCCTCCCTCATTTATTGTCACATATATCTCAAAAAAATATATCTCTCAATAGAAATGTTCATTGCGGGGCGCCTGGGTGGCTCAGTTGGTTAAGCGACTGCCTTCGGCTCAGGTCATGATCCTGGAGTCCCTGGATCGAGTCCCGCATCCAGCTCCCTGCTCGGCAGGGAGTCTACTTCTCCCTCTGACCCTCCCCCCTCTCATGTGCTCTCTCTCATTCTCTCTGTCTCAAATAAATAAAATCTTTAAAAAAAAAAAATAGAGCTAAAGTCTTCAAAAAAAAAATTAAAAAAAAAAAAAGAAATGTTCATTGCTTGTTTTAGGTAGTATCTAAAATCTATATTTTTAAAGAGTTGTTTCCTAATTTATCCTGAATTCCATTATAGGGTGATCAGTTAGCCCTGACTTTCCAGGCCTTCCCCTGTTCTAGTACTGGAAGCTCTGTCTCAGGAACTCCCTTAGTCACAAGCAAAACAGGACAGTGCTCACTTGACCCCTCATTTCCCCTTTTTACATCAGTGGCTTTCTATTTAAGTGATTTTACAGCTCTAAAGCTGAGTTAACCTAATTGACAGATCTGTCAATTGCGGCTCTTGATTTTCTGGCCTCAGACCAGCAGCATGGCAGTAGCAACACCTGGGTACTTGTTAAAAAAGCAAATATTCAGGCCCCAACCCAGACCTAGGAATCATAAACTCTTCAGGGACGGGATCAACGATCTGTTTTATGAAAACTTCCAGGTGATTCTGAAATAGAACACATTTTTGCAACCACGAAGTTTCCAGAAAGAGGATTATTTTTGATGCACAAAAGCTTCTAACCTCTTGGCTTCATCATTGTGGGATGCTGTGAGAGCCAAAAGAGCATAGAGAAAAGAGAGTGACAGAAGCAGTGTTTTAAGAGTTATAAGATGAAAATGAGGGCGCCTGGGCAGTCGGTTAAGCGTCTGCCTTCGGCTCAGGTCATGATCCCAGGGTCCTGGGATCGAGTCCCACATCGGCCTCTCTGCTCAGTGGGGAGCCTGCTTCTCCCTCTGTGTTCTCCCTCCCCCTCTCTCTCTCAATCAAATAAATAAAATCTTTAAAAAAAAAAGATGAAAATAAGGATGAAAACTTAGGTTAGCAGGTCAGAGATTTGCTATTTTATTGCTATGCCAATTTTCAGTCTGGTGACTTACAGGGATATGACCTCAATTTTTGAAAGAAAGGCAAATGCCTAACAATAAATTTACTGACAACAGTCTCTATATGCATCAATTATAAAATATCTAGCAAGCTCTTTCTAGTTGTATTGTGGGGTATGTATATATACTAAAGGAGTATAATATATCCCCCTGACTTTTAGAAACTAAGGCTCCAACATGGTAAGACATTGATAGAGATTGTCGAGGTGACTATTATCAATCAAGAACATCACTGAGATAGTAAGTTATGAACCTGATACATAGCTGATAAGACATGCCAGGGTTTCTGCTCTAGAACCAGCCCCTTCTTTTGGACTTGAAAGAAAAGAATGAAGGCAAATTGTCTTATAAAGAAAAAAAAAAAAAGACCAACTCTAATCAGCTTATCTTTCCTTCAAGCAGAGACCTTGTCTTCTGAGGAAGAACCTAAGTCAAGCCATAGGACCAGAGTCTCTGATCCGTTGTAGAAATGAGCAGTGTCTGGAAGCACAGCCACTGTGTTTTCCCTAGACAACCTTGCAAAACTGGCAGTCCACAGCTCAGAGAGAACACAGAGAAGATTTTGGCCCACACAGGATTTTATATGCATACACACACACACACACACACACACACACGAGTTGCTAATGCTTATAATTTGGAAATTTTACATAAAACTTTTTGGCTTTTATCAAAATAATAAAGCATCTGGCAAAACTGGAGATGTGTTTCTAAAATGACAGGAACTAACTGAAGTGGTATAATGAACTACCTCTTTACTACAGAGCTGCGTGCTCTCCAGTTTACCACAGCGGCTAATACTATCGTTGTCAGGGGCCTTGCTTCACTCATTTACATCTTCTGCCTTCCCTGGTGTGTGTGTGTGTGTGTGTGTGTGTGTGTGTGTGTGTGTGACTATTGCCTAGTTTTTTACCTGTTTCTACTTGATGAGATCCCAGTTCAAGCTAGGGAGGTCCATTTTGAGAACAAGGACATTTTGGAGGCGTAAGGCTTGGAGATAGAAGTAGATCTCCGCTTTGGTTGGCCAACTGTTCCAACCTGCCTACCTCCTCAGGGGGCTGAACAGTTTCTGCTGAGCCTCCTGAGCTTCAGGGACCTCTGGTGTCCCTCCTGCTTGGCCTCATCCTCCAGTCCTTCCTCCTCCTCATTAGCTGCACTTACAGTTGCCCAACCTAAGTCAATCCTTCTTTGCTCTGGTCCTAATCATCACTTCCTTCTGAGGGCTTCTGCAACTATATGCTAACCTGGCAACCTCATTCCCTAGCTTATTACTCCAAAATTCTAATCAGTGGTAGGAATAACCTAAATTTCTGATAAATTATCCTATGAAAGTTAATCTAATATTACCCTCTCAAATCATAGATGCTCCTAAAAAATGGCCATTCCCAATGAAACTAATTGGTCCTGGCTTCAAGAGGCAAATCCAAAAGTTAAATCACCTATTTAAAAGAAATAGGCTCCATCTTAAATACATTTCATCAAAGTAATTTACATCCTAATCTACATGTGATATACATGGCATAAAGTGAGCTCATGTTCAACAGATAATCATTATCATGTATGAATCTACTCCTGATATAATTGCCTCAAAGAGGTCATAGATTGGGCAGCTTTGAGAAGCATCAAAAGTTGCAGTTTGATATTTTTGTTTTGTGAGTTTTTGAAATCTCTTGCCTTTCTATAATTTCTAATATGTGCAAGACATGGGAAATCTAGTTCAAATGTGGTAAAGGCAGAAAGAATTACTCAATCATTAAGAGTTTCATTGGACGTTGAGATTCATTGAGGTCACTGTAGGACGAGAACATGCTCTGTGATTTAAAAAGTACAGGAAATCACTTTTTGCATGCCACTTGCACCATTGGAAGCATGATAAAATCAAAGTGTGAAGTACAACTTATTTTTTTAATATTTCCTAGTGGCACTTCCTCGTGCTCAACCTCCTCAAAGAGAGAAAATCCATTGCCCTCTCTCCCTCATTGTATTAGCACCAAATCACTCTTGAGTGTACAAATTATACCATGTTTATTTCTTCACCTCCAGTGAGTAGCACAGGGTCTGACATGAGGGTTCATTCAGGCCCAGCCCAAAAGTTTCAGGGCCAAGACCAGAGTGCAAATGTCATCCAGGTAAATACTGACACTTTCTACCTGATGCTTCACCTAGCAGCCCCACAGCCTGCACCCCAGGGATTAGCCCCTGTAACCTGAAGGATAAGAGATCTACTCACCTGGGTCAGACCTGAGACCTATCAAGTGGTAAGACAGATCGGCAAGGGCAGGGCAAAACTGCTCCCCAAGCCAGGACTTTCGGATGGTGATTGGACCCACCCAAATCAGGTAGCCTGTGGGGGAGGTACCCTTTCTCCCCACCCTCATTTTGTAAGCTCAGGATTTTAGGCAGTTTGAAGCCCTTCTTATACCATCCCGGCAGAGGGGAGGGAGGGAATTTGTTGGGGAAAGGACTTTGTCTGCTTAGGTGATTTCATGTAGCCGGGTATAAACAAACGAACCTCTTCCTCTGGTTTCCAGATATAGGCTGTGATCTCCTACCCCCTCCATTATTTATTTATTTATTTATTTATTTATTTAGGAGAGAGAAAAGGAGCAGGAGCAGCTTGGGGAGAGGGACAGAAGGAGGGGGAGAGAGAGAATCTTAAGCTGGCTCCACACCCAGCATGAAGCCTGATGAGGGGCTCAATCTTTTGACCCTGAGATCATGACCTGAGATGAAATCAAGAGTCGGATGCTTAGCCGACTGAACCACCCTCCTGGCAACACACATAGACACATGCACACACACAGATACAGACACATACATACCCACACAAATTTGTAAGCTCTGACTCTGTATGCTGGCCTCTGAGGCACCCATTCCAGCTCTCACTTCCCGTTCCTATCATTCTCACTTGCTCAATTGGTTATCAAACTCTCTAAAAACATTTTTACAAGGGACGCCTGGGTCGTTCAGTCGGTTGAGCTTCAGCCTTCAGCTCAGGTCATGATCCCGGGGTCCTGGGATCGAGTCCTACATCAGGCTTCTTACTCAGCGGGGAGCCTGCTTCTTTCTCTGCCCACCACTCCCCCTACTTGTGTTCTCTCTCTCTCTGACAAATAAATAAAAATATTAAAAAACAACTTTTTTACAAGATCAACAAAATAAAAAAATAGACATTTGTTTCAATGGCTTGTGATATGTGGAGCCCTCAAAAATACAGTACCCAATGCAGAGGTCATTCCTGCCTGGGTCTAACGGTGTGGTACTATGCTCAATAAATGTTAGTTAAATTAAATTAAATCCGTAGGAAAGAATCCACCAGTAATAATTTATAAAATCTTGTGACTTTTGTCACGAGGCACCTTTTTATACTTCAGAATGTCAGCATATTTAAGAGGAAGCAGCTGTTCTGCTCATTTGTTCGCAAGCCTGGGTGAGACTTAAATTCACACATGGAGGAAGGACATAAATTGTATATAATTCTGAGTTTCTAATCTACAGGAAAACATGATGAGCATCTTTGGGTCATAATATTAATTCCTACCACCTGAGAGGAAACTTAAATAATTCAGCTCTGGTTGTCCTACTTGGGTTATGAGGTCTGTGTCTAGGAGAATTAATTTCTTACCTAGACCATGTAACTTGGCTGTTCTGTTTTGTTATCTGGAATTCAAGTCATTGATATTTTCTGGAATCTTTTCTTACGCTGTATGGATTTTTAAAAGGTATTTGCAGTGTTTTTGCACAAGGATGAGGGCCACAAATGGGCCATTCTGAATACTGACAAGTTTTCTTTTGTTCTCAACTAAAGCCCCATCCCGCAAAATATTAGCAATCTGTTTTGATGCCAAGTCCAAATACTGGCAGTTGCAATAATGAATATTTGCTACAGGATACCAGCAGAAAAACTGCCCAGAAATACAGACCAAACCATCTCAAACCTTTTTCTTCCCACTGAATAGCCCCCATTATTTTTGACTCCCTGTGATATATATTGTTCTTAGAGGGTCATTGGTTGAAGAGTGCAAAGAAATCTGAGTCCACCTTTGGGGAACATTAGGAAAAGTGAATCATTATTCCAGTTTCCCATCTTTTGGGAAAGAAGGAAGGAAAGAAGGAAGGGAGAAAGGGAAAGAAAGGAAAGGAAAGGAAAGGAAAGGAAAGGAAAGGAAAGGAAAGGAAAGGAAAGGGAAAGGAAAGGAAAAAGAAAGGAGAGGGAGGGAGGGAGGGAAGAAAGAGAGAAAGAAAGAAGGAGGAAGGGAGAGAGAAAGAAGGAAAGAAAGAAAGAAAGAAAGAAAGAAAGAAAGAAAGAAAGAAAGAAAGAAAGAAAAAAGAAGAAAGAAAGAAGAAAGAAAGAAAGAAAAAAAAAAGAAGAAAAGAAACGAAAAGAAAAGTAAGACATGTAGCTTACTTTTACCATTTTGCACAAGAGGTTGAGAGCTGTTGATTTTTCTTTTCTCCCTCCTCCCAAAAGGATTCCAGTAACTTAATACTTCAGCATAAATGGATGATTGGACAAACATGATTGACGCTAGCTCAGGCTATGTTTAGTTTCTTTTAAAGTCAAATTTTTAAGGTGCTATCTTCAAACATGCGTAATAAATCATGACCAATTTGAATTAGCTGAAGAGGAAAAAAATGAATTAGCTGAAGAGAATGTAGTCAGTTCTTTTATGAAAAAAAAATCAAAATTTTAGCAATAAAAAATAAATGAAGAGCATATGCTTCTGAGCCAGACTGACTAAGTTCAAATTCTTGTGCTCCACGTGGCAACTCTGGCTTTGGGCAAGTTCCCAAATCTCTCCATACCTCAATTTCTTCTCAAGATGGGGATAAAAACGGTATGCCCCTCTTAGTTTTCTATGAGAATTGAATGAATTCACACTTTTTAAATGCTTTAAAAGTGATTCAATAATCATTAGTTGTAATTGTTATTCATTCACTTACTGTTTTCTTTTAATAAATATTTGAGTATCTTTCTCATGCCAAGTGTAAGTGCAAGAATATAGCAATGCATAAAACTGATTAAAGATTTAACTTTATTATTATCATTTCAAGTCATCATGAGATGTCTTCATAAACCATGATGGATATTTATCAGCCTTCTCACCCTCAGTGGTTTAGTATATATAGAATCTTGCACAAAATAGCTGCTTAATAAATGTTGATGGAATCAAGTTTGAATACATGAGTCATTGCAACACAGGATAATAAGCACTTAATTTAGAATTAGGAGATGCACTTTCAAGTCCCAGTTTCTACCCTAGAGCACTATGTGACCTTGAGAAATCTACTGAAAATTTTTAATCTGAAAACTAAGAGAGCTATACCATGAAACCGCTAAGATCTCTTTTGATCATGATTCTACCAGGTAACTGTCATGATGCACTATTTGTTGACTGGTTATAGTTCTGTTTTTCTTGAATTTAATGAACTTTTCATTTTAGAATAGTTTTAGATTTACAGAAAAGGTGCAAGAATATTACGGAGGGCACCTGTATACCCTGCATCCAGTTTACCCTTACTGTTAACATCTTACAGGGTCATAGTGCATTTGTCAAAACTAATGAACCAATGGTGATACATTGTTATTAACTAAAGTCCATGTTTTATTCCGATTTCCTAAGTTTTTACCTAATGTCCCTTTTTTTTTTGCTCCAGAATCCTAACCTGGCTACCACATTATATATAATCATCACATCATGTCCCCTTAGACTCATCTAGATTTGAGTTTCTCAGACGTTCCTAGTTTTGATGACCTTAACAGCTTTGGGGACTATTGGTCAGGAATTTCATAAAATGTCTTTAAATTTAGGTTTGTTGAATGCTTTTCCCATGGTCAGACAGGGGTTGTGAGTTTGGGGGAGGAAATATAGAGGTAATTCATCTCACATCTTATCAAAGATATATGCTATTAATGTGAACACCCATTGAAGATTCTATTTTTATGGTTGGATAAGAATTATGTATAATTGCTAACTTAATGTACCATATTAAGGAAAATCTCTTGGCTAGATGTAATTTTCTAGGCAATGTATAACATAGTTGATTCTCTTCAAACACGGCATAATCTTAAAGCATACTTACCTTACTTTTTCCATGAAAAAGTTCCCTCACCACTGATAAATGAAGAGTAACTGAAAAATCCACTGTTATAAATTAATAGTAATCCTACCTATGGATACAAGATTTATTATTAAATTTAAAGTGAAAAATATAACTGTTTGTATTTCTCTCAAATTAACTGCGAAATTGTGAAAAAAAAAAAAAAAAAAACAGATTTGTACTCAGCTATGAGGTCTAAAGCACCAAAGCAGAAGGGCCAGAAGTTAAGCATTTTGATACTAATTCCCCTAAACCCATCTCATGCAAAGAACTTGCCTTAAGAAATGTTAGTACTTCACTAAGCCCTCGGCATAGAGAATCTGGCTTTTCTAATCTTGTGGCATCCTTGGTCTAAATTATCTAATTATCCTCTGAGGTTAGAAAAAATACTAATGTAGCTGTCACAGGGATTAGAAGATCCATGGTTTTGTTTATTCTATATTTTTCTTATGAATTTCACTGTAAACAGGGAAGTTGGTTTAGGATTACTATGATCTATGCTATGCACAGTTATCAGATCAAGACATGAGATAAACATAGTCAATCCAGAGGAAAAGTTGTTAGAAGTAGGGTTTTACTAGGGATATCCTTACTTGGATTTAAATGAAATAAATAGCCAGAGTATCACACTGGCTCCAGCATGTAGCCACAGAAAGTTTAAAAAACCTAATTTATGGTTGTCACTCCCCATGGAGCTGATTGTAAGACCAATTTAGTAGTTTTTGCCTACTGCTGTTTGTCACCTTACTTTGTGACCTTACCATGTGTCACAGTCATGGCCAAGAGTATCATCCACAACATTTTTTTTTTAATCCCTGATTTTTTTCAATCTATAAAACACTTTGCCCTGACTCACCATATTCTATTTCTGTGACTTTGGGAAATGTCCTTAATTTCTGGAATTTCCTCATTTGTACAAGTTTGTGTGAAGGTTAAATGAAATTATGTATATAAAACACTTAGCAAATTAACTGGGCATTTGTTATTTATTCATAGACACATATGCACATGCTTTCAATCATTTCTGGTTTGTTGGGAGCAATGAATAGCTACTAGACTATCTTACAGTAGTCATTGCTTTTGATGCCGTATCTAGGTTCTCAGAAATATTTTCTTGCTATTACCTGATATTTTAACATTGGCACTTCAAGAGATAAGTAAAAATTAAACAGGAAATGGACCTGTCAACGTTTGAGGGAATAAATGTATTCTGGTGGCAAAACTTGGCATTAGCGTAATTTTATTTATTTTTCTCTAGTCATGAAAAACTGATGAGCAGCATGACTCTTTACATGGTTGAAGGATATTCTTCAAAACACTAAAGTAGGCTTACTCGAAGATCTTAGCAGTTAAATAAGTGATTAAACATGTATGAAGTGTCAGGCAAAGGAGATAAGATCCAGATGAATTGTTTTATACAACAGCCCTCAACAAGAGCCCATTTCTCTTCTTATTGACTAGTGTTTCTGATGCTGTATTTGGGAACGAAGCCATGCCAATCTCATCTAAACTCCCACCTCTATATCTGGATCAAAGGAGATATCCAAGTTAAAGGGCATCCTGTAACTGCAATCAACTCTTGATAATATAATCTAATAAGAAGTAAGCATTTATGAGGACAACACTTCATTGCAGGCAGACCACTGTCCCTTATAACCACTGCCTAATTCATTTATTATGAACTTTTCAGTGTGGCTTTAATGACCATGGCAGCATCTGGAATGAAAAACAGTTCCAAGAGCAGGTGTGGCTAAAGAGACAGCCTGGGAATATTTTGAATAGGAGGTTAAGAACCATCCAGCTGGGAGGCAGAGTAAGGAGTAGAAAAGTAGAAAGGATAGGAGCATTAGAGCTCCCTTGCAGTTTGTTACTGGATATGGCAAGCATTGCTAACAGTAATTGGTAATTGTCGTCTTCGGAATGGGAGCTGTGTGTACCCAAGTGAAGTTAGGATAAAGGAGTTTTGCTTTAGAGATTGACCCCTCCAGATCTAGAATCAGCCTTCGGAGCCAGAAGGGTTGTAGGGTTCCAGTACATCAACACTTTCATGGTCATCAGACTTTTAAAACGATGATGTGACATTAACATGGTGTGACCAGACTGTGAGTTTCTTGTAGAGTGACCATTGATGTTGGAATACTGTGTAACAAACTCTATGAACACAGCCTGGTACAGAGCATGCATTTAATAAATATGCCAGACCAGAGTTTTTGTACCTGGCATTGAATATATGACTCTTTGTAAATAGGACAGTGATTTTCTAAATTGTTGATCCCTGAACAGACCAGTATGTCATCAGAGTTCCATTTTTTTTCTTTTCTTTTTCTTTTGTTTTTGCACAAGCCTATAGAAAAGGATCAGTACTTATATTTTAATTAAAGAAATAAATGTAGAAGAAAATAGAAAGACAAGTAATAAATAAAAATAAAAATATCTTAAAAGTGTTTATCCTCTATTTTTTAAAGCCATCTGTGTCGAAATGGATGCATACAATGTACAATGCATTGTAAAGACTATTTTACTAAGGCCATATGTTAACAAGAGAAATCTGTTGGTATGTTTATTTGCCCCGCAGAAAAAATGTGAGTGTATTTGGGTGTATTTTTCAGAATCGTCTGTATGGTTTATATCAATATAGGCAACTACATGTGGCCATCTATGCGAATTTCTTCATGAGATGATTGACTCATGGTCGACAAGGAGCAATTGCTGGCTGCTCTTATCATTATCAGCAGGATGCAATATTAGTGATACATTTCTAAATAGGGAAGGATAATACCACTGTTTTTCCCTTCTTCCCCATGCTATTTGGAATGCAGACAGTACCGCAGGGACACCAGCAATATCAACGACAACTGTGGAAATTCGCAAAAGCAGTGTTATGACAACTGAGATCACCTCCAAAGTGGAAAAAAGCCCCACGACAGCCACTGGCAATAGCTCATGTCCTTCCACGGAGACTGAGGAAGAAAAGGCAAAACGACTTCTTTACTGTTCGCTATGCAAGGTTGCTGTCAACTCCGCCTCGCAGCTGGAGGCGCACAACAGTGGTGAGATGCAGTGATTTCTTTTCTGTCTCAACAGCTCTGCAATTATCTTCCTCTGAATGGATTGTATCTTTTGCAGCAGGGGACAAAGGGGTGGCGGAAAACTGGCAATTATTACATGGAAGTCATTAACCATTAAAAAATAAAAATGACATGCAAAGTGTCATTTACATGAGGACTTGCAGGGCTCCTGCGCCTTGATGTGCTTGTGTTTGTGTTTATGGATGTGTGTCTGTGTGTGTGTGCACAGGTGTTATTAAACATTAGGAGATAAAGTAAAATATAATTCTGAAGTATAAGCTTTGCATTTATTTGATTTCGAAACTGCTATGTACTCCCACGCACTGGCTTCTAAATGAAGTTTTCTGAAGTTTTTTCAATGATATAGTTGCAAAATTTGGTTCCATAATTCCATGAGCTTTTAGCTAAAACCTCTCCATTATGGTTTTTATGGCAAAATGATGCCAACTGGGCTAAATCTATATCGCCGGGACAGTTAAACGGAAAGTGCTTATTATGGGCAACCACTGAGGTATGTTCTCTGCATGTAATATTTCATTTACTCTTTGTGACAACCTAAAGATACTATTCTTGCTATTCGATTGAGGCTCAGGCAAGGCACATGACCAACTAAGTGGCTGAGCCATGATTTAAACTTAGGTCTTTCTAACTTAAACACTAAACTTGACATATCTTAACAGGACATACCGATAAGCCAGGATGAAATGCTTCCCCAATATATTGCAATTCTATCCATCTACTGTATATTTGTATGTATAGAAAGATATTACATAGATATTATATATCTATACCTACACCTATCTATCTAGATAAGTAAATACAAAAAGAGAGTCTAAATCTATATATCTATATCTATATTATCTATCAATAAAATCTAGATTATATCGATATATTGATACAAATAATTGTATATATATCCTGCCTGAGATTTTAACCAGCCCTTTGGCCCTAGATTTCCTTTAAAAGGCCAAGTTCATTGCCAGGACCCTGTCAGCAATTACAATAGGAACAGAATCATTTGTAAATCATACCCTGGGTTAATACTGCAGCTTTATGTCGGCTGTCACTGGCCAATCACTGTGCTGCATGGTAATGTTCAAGTATTGACTTCAGTGTGCTAAGGGAGTAGTTGCAGATGGAGAGCAATGCCTTCAGCACATATCTTCTTCCCCCCCCCGCCGCATGCAACATTAGTTGTCACCGTCTGGGAGTTCATCAGTTCAGAGGCTGAGAAATACAGAAAAAGATCTGGCCCCAAGTCAGAATCTATACTGTGCAGACATGCCTCATGTTTTACTCATGCAATTACATTATTCAGGAATGTCAGATAATTGGAGAGCAAAAACATCATTGAAAGTCCATTTATTTCTCAAGAATTCTTGATCATTCTGCAGAGTGAGAGAGAAACACATTCATTTTGAGGAGGGATCAGCTTTGACAAATAAAGCATACCTTTGAGGCTGGAGTTAATTTATCAAGAATTTAGATGTCCTTCCTGAATTCTTGTCAGAAACATCTGATTAAGAAGCAAAGAATAATTAGTTATTTCATTATGTCGTATCAGGTCAACATTTTTCATATTCCAATTCTACAATCCTCATCTCTGCTTTGTGTGTCGGAAATGCCCACAAAGCTTTAAAAGCATATTCACCCATGTCACTTTATATATATATATAAATTTTAAATATTTTAATTAAAGAAATAAATATAGAAGGAAAATAGAAAGACAAGTAATAAATAAAAATAAAAATATCTTAAAAGTGTTTATCCTCTATTTTTTAAAAAGCCATCTGTGTAGAAAGTAATTGTCATATATATATATATACATATATATATATATGTATATATATATATATATATGTCATGTATATATTTCCTATATTCAGGGATTCAGATTTATTATACATCCAGGCCTAGAAGCTATAGTGTTTGGGAAAAGAAAAGAAGCAAAAACAAACAAACAAAAAAACTCAAAAGTACTGTGCAGGCAGAGCTGAGAACTATTCTAACCATCTTATCTGGGAGTTTAAGGTGGTAAATGCAGTGAAACCTTACAGGAATTGTTTTATAGGGGTGTCCCCTTCAAACCTTCAGCCTGCTCAGGGGACTATACCCCCCTTCTGTCTAAGCTTGGTTTCTTTATCCCTGCATTTCCCTTCCTACATCAGAGATCTTTTTCCAGCGTCCAGGCCCGGTGCTTATTTTAGGCCTCCCCCGAGACTTGCACTAGCCAATTGGGCCAGAACTGGAGGTGGCAAAGGAAGAAGTGAAGATACACAAGTAAATTCTCTTTAACCCCCTTTGTGCACCATTTTTGATCTGCAGATTCGGCTCTCTTCTTTGTAACTGAAGCCCCAGTGGGAGGCGTGTTGTGTCTGGAACGTCCTCTACGTGTGGATGGCGAATGCAGTCGTTCCCATATTCAAACAACTGCCCCTTGTGCACTGGTTCCTGCATCATTCCCTTAGGATCCCATGTGGGGAAACCCGGGGGAGGGGGGTGTAAAGGAGAGAGGATCTCTGTAGGCTCACTTGCCTGTCACAAAAAGAATATCTGCTGTAGGATTCATCATAGGATTAGTATGGTGTGTTTTAGTTTGGGTTCCATTAGAAGCAGACTCTGAGACCAGGATTTGAGAGCAAATGGCTTTTAGGGGAGGCCAGGGGCACAGGTAAGGAAGTGGGAAGAGGGAACAGGGAAGGGAAGCAGCCAGTGCCGTGTGCATCACTCGGCAGTTACCAACGTGGGCAACTGGAACTTGCCAAACAAAGCCGTGACACTGGCTCACACTGTGTTTCACTGTTTTAAACATAAAAAGGTCCAGTGGTCAGATAGGATGACAGAACTGAGTTAGCTCAAATTCTTTGGCTTCATCTTTACAATCATGGTGCTATCATCTCATTGTTCATTTATGATCTACTGTTTACATTAAAAATACAGAGTACCGCAGGGGTTGAATGCACAAACTGCAGCCTTTGTGAGCTTGAATGATTTCAAACTGTTACGGACTTGCTAATGAAACAAGAGCCCGTAGCTGAATTCCTGTGTGTCTGTGGCCCACGGTATAATGGAGAGGTCTACAAATTAATTTCCATGTAGCATATGATGTTTAGTATAGAATAAGTTAGACAATGGGCTAATTTAATATATGCTAAAATCTCAATAGTACAAACAGAATATAGACAAATCGTGTTCTGGGAAGCAGTCCTTTATCACGGACATTAGTTAGAGTTGCCAGTTCATGGTGCTAGTGGAAAGCCGACTGTCTGTTTTAGTCCACTTAATTATTTTCTAATTCTCTGTATGGATCCTGTGTTACCTGCACCCACAGCAGACCACAATCACTGCCTCCACACTGACCCCCTCCTCTCCAATATCACTAGCAGAGTTCTCTGCTTTCTTTCAGAGCTAGATGGTAGGAAGCCACTGTGAAGATTGGGCCTTTTTTCAGGGAACCAGGTTTGCAGGCTGATTTTGTTCAGAAGCAACCAGGCTGTAGGGTGGGGAGATGTGTCCTTTGCATCTAAATTGTGATTCTATGTATTTCTCTCTCTTTTTTTTTCCCCCTTCAGAAACACCTTCTATGCATGTAATAAGGCCTATAGCTCTGAATGTAAACTTGTGCATTTATGTTTTTTCTTTTAATCTTAAAAAAATATATTCTTAATCATAAACTGATTTTGAGACTATAGCTTCCATCAAACACCACCTCTTCTTCTATGTTACAATGGAACAAGCTTGAAGTGATCAGACCATTTTTACCTCAGATCCGCAAATAACAATTCTACGTGAATCTGGGCAAGTCGACTGTCCTCTTTGGACTTCGCTGTCTCTTTTTCTCTTTCTCTCTCAGTCTCTCTCTAATGGAGCTAAGAGGCCATATGGCACCTTGTAAGGATGAATTATTATGGCATGATTATTAGTATGACCACAGTTGCTGCTAACATTATTTGGGGATTGGTTGTGTTATTTCATTTGCTTTCTCTCTTTATTTTTCACTAAAGTTGCAGTTAATGGATTTATATTCCATAACATTGGAATGCAGGATTTAAATATGAGCACTCCTGCTTTGCATTTTTTTTTTTTTTTTTTTTTTTTTTTTTTTAGAATTTGAGAGAAGTAGTTCTAAGCTTACTAGCATGATTCACAAAACAGTCTAAGAATATTGAAAACAACTTAAGAGGACATACTCTTTTCAAAAGATCTGGAAGTCTCCTTTTAGTTGTATGTTATAGACACAGATAATACAAAAAAAATGTTTTGTCTTTTTCTTCAAAGAAATCTCCCCAAAACATTCTATTAAGTAATGCTTTGCTTAGCTGATTTTGATGGTTTTCTCTATATAATTAAAAAAAAAATTGAAATGTTTTATAGTTAATGCTTATTATGAATTTGGGTAAATTTTTCTGGCAATAACTTGAAATGGTAACATTTGATATTTTTCACTAGGCTCATTCGAGCTTTTCTATCCCTAGACAGAGCTTATTCTATCCCTCACTAAGTTTTAATATACAGAAAAGGCAGTTATCAAAGGATAGATTTTACTAACTTCTAAAGGATTTAGAGATTTCCAAATTTTTGCTTAAACAAAACCAGCACTGTTAAGAAAAAGAGAATTGACTAAAATTTATTGAGAGCATATGGAAGTGCCAAAAGTAACCCTTAAAACAATAAATGCATTTAATGCAACACTTCAGTAGAGCAGATAATTTCCTTTTTCACAGCTGGGGACACTGAGGCACAAAGAAATGTACATAGCTAATGGAAGCAATCTCTGACTGCTACCATTCCTGAGTCTGAGCTCACAATGCTCTTTACAAATATCTGTTCATTGCTCTTTATTAATATTTAATACTTGAGTTGTATCTACTATGTGTCAGGCACTGAGAATACAGTATGAGCAAAACCCAGGAGTTACCTTCAAGAAGCCCAGGTCTAATCCATGTTTCTGTGTTCAGGAAGAGAATTAGGTAAAACTTGTTTCATCGAGACATCTGTTTCACGTTTCGAGTGAAAAATTCATTTAAGCAAGTCAGCTGTGGTCAGTGTTCATGGCCTTATTATTATTAAGGTCCAAAGATTATCTGCCACTTCTATTCAGCATCTTCTAGGGTAACAGTAAGCCTCTCAGTTACAAAAGATATTAACCAGGGTGAGGGGCGCCTGGGTGGCTCAGTTGGTTAAGCGACTGCCTTCGGCTCAGGTCATGATCCCGGAGTCCCTGGATCGAGTCCCGCATCGGGCTCCCTGCTCGGCAGGGAGTCTGCTTCTCCCTCTGACCCTCCTCCCTCTCATGCTCTCTGTCTCCCATTCTCTCTCTCTCAAATAAATAAATAAAATCTTAAAAAAAAAAACAAAAAAAAACAAAAGATATTAACCAGGGTGGATCAAGAGTCCCTCCAGAAAGTCAGAATAAGTGTCATTCTCCTAATGACTACTTCTTAAGCATTGATAAGCCAAATCAGCCCAGAAATTCTTCTCAGTTTGACTGAAGAAGTTGCATGAAAAAAATATTTTGATAAAATCACCTGTTGGGATAAAGAAGGTTGGACAACCATCTAGACACATACACGCAGCATGCACACACACACACACAAACACTGTGACACAAAGTATATATATAAATAAATATATCTTGCTCACTAGAGCATTGTTTTGCCCTACACTGACTTACACCATCTGCAGAGTAAAAAATGTTTGTGTCTATTGCAAGGTGGGTGGACTTGCAAAGTGGGGAGTCTATGTTGCAGGAATATACATTTTTTAATATTGGATTCAGTGAAGTTGCAATCGTTCTGAAAGAGAGAAACGTGCCAGTAAACCTGTTCTGTGTATTCATCACCTCTTATTTAAAGTGATGGTGATTGGCACTGACCTAGTGTGCCCCTCAATGTGTTTTCCTCATTCATAGTCAATGATTCTGGGAGGCCAGTCCAGGAATCTGAAGTTGAGAATCTTATTTTTTATGCTTCCAGTGCTGATAACAATCTAATAAATACAAGTAGGAAAGAGAAACCACTAAAAAGGATTTAAGTACCTGGAATGGCAGAAAGTACATAAATGATGACAAGAGAAAAGTTCTTAGCAAAACATATGGCTAAGTGAGAAAAATAAAGAATTAACTATTCAATGCTAAGAAAAAGAAAATTGTGAACAAAATTTTGAGAGAAAACTCCCATTCATGAACTCTAGTAGTTAAAAAAAGTTAAAAAAAAAAAAACAAGTGTTAATAACTGGAGTTACACTAGTTTTGAGTGAGAGTCCACAGATGTTACTGGTTTATTAAAAAGAAGCATTTGTGTATAGTGTCTCTGCTTATCCTTTCACCACTCATCTTCTTGGTCATTTGTTTTTACATTTGAAATGACATGACCAATCAGTGTGACCTTTACTATCCTAATAGGGCTTTTTTTTTTTTTTTTTTTTCAGGCATCAAGATCTTTATACTCTTGCTGTTCCTTTTTGAACCTAAAAGACAGCCAAGAAAGCTTGTTTGTATTCTGTTTCGAAAGTGGGTCTTTAATTAGTGCCACTTCTGTAAACACACCATGTTTAAACTGATTACATTTGTTACACATCACCTCCAACTATATACCTTTAGCAACTAAATCACTCTTCCTCATCTGCTATCATTTATGTCTTATTAGCATCAAGAGGAAATGAAACGAAGTCACACCCATTTAATTTCATCTCGGGACTCTGGAGTGTAGGGGCTCTATTAAATGGTGCCGGTTTGTTATGTGGGACATTGTAAAAATATGAGTAGTTAAGTAATGTTATGTAAAGTGGTCAGAGCACCTTGTCTTCTAAATTAAGCATATTTCAGTGGTAATCCCTGGAAGAACTGCTCTAAAACTAGACATCACATTTTGTTACTGTATCATTTCTTAAAGGCATATACTAGCTAAGATTTTTTTTTCTTTCTTTCTTTTTTTCTAAATCTTCCTGGCAGGTACTAAGCACAAAACCATGCTAGAAGCCCGGAATGGAAGTGGGACTATCAAAGCCTTTCCTAGGGCAGGCGTGAAAGGCAAAGGACCAGTTAATAAGGGAAACACAGGTCTGCAAAACAAAACGTTTCACTGTGAAATCTGTGATGTGCACGTCAACTCGGAAACACAACTTAAACAGGTAGACAGCACATATTCTAGAAATGAAAACAACAGATAGGGGACATCCTGATGAGCAGAATGTGTGTGCTTCCTATGTTCCCTTTCTTTCCTGTTTTTTTCTCCCACCCATCCATTCATTCATCCATCCACTTAATCTTCTACTCACTGTCCTTATTTATTTATGCCTATTTTAGTTGCCAAGGAAATAGTAAAATGTAATATTTTCTAAGTCCTTTCAGAAAATGTCTGAAGTGAATTTGTGCTATTCTTATTTCTGAAGAGTGGGAGGAAAAGGGGTATTAGGTCTTTTCTCTACCAGGTTTCCCACTCAAAAGTGTTGATTTTCTTTAAAGGTCAAATTGCAATGTTCCATTTTTACTTGTTTAGATATTTACATGTTATAGCTAATTTTATACTGTTCTATTCTTTTATATTATGTACTTTATTACATGGTGTTGTACTGTATTTCTAAATCCTGCAGCCACCTGCTAAAGGGATGACTAATCCTATTGCATTCACTTTTACTGTGAATAGTCTTCCAAAGAGATTAGTTAGACGTTGCCAATCTAAGGCCCAACCCCCATATTGTGTTGTGTTTTATATCCATATGTGCAATATTGTAGTCATTTTATGCACCTTTGTTATTTATCTTTAGAATTTTAGGAGTTGACATTTGGCTGTACAAATGTGAGGATAAGTATTAGTATGGAAATAAATTCATGCCTGCCTGGGCATCTTTGTTTATTTGCACATAAAATTCCTTTAGACGTTCCTTTCCTTTGTACATTTTTAAAAAGGAGATTTGTGCAGCGATAAAGAGAAAGGCTGGAGAAAAGAAGAGGCTTCTATTTGTTAAAAATAAACTAAAATGAGTAGCATAAAAAGATATATCCTCAAGTCATCAGAATCCAAGGACAAAAGTGCATGCTCTTTTGTTTTCGTCTTCCTGCAACTTGTATAAAATAATTAATATCCTTCCTCAGGTTAAAACAATATTTATGAGGGGGGTTTGGGGATTTTTTTTTTAAAGCTGTCATTTTTAATTGCTTTTAATAGCACATTAGCAGTAGAAGGCACAAAGACAGAGCTGCTGGGAAGCCCCCGAAACCTAAATACAGTCCTTACAACAAACTACAGAAGGCAGCACATCCACTGGGGGTGAGTGTCATCGTTGATTCCCAAACAACAGTGATCTTGAATGTTCCATAGTCTGCGGAACTTGACTTTTTTTTTTTTTTTTTTTTTGGTTAATTACTGAATGAAATACATGGAAGTTACCTAAGTCATGACAAACAATTGATTGGAAAGTCCAACCCCTACTCCAACAATAGAATTATTAGTTTCGTGAGTTGTTTGGGTGGTTTGCCACGTTTAGCCACTGTCCGATACCTGTATCTTTTGGAGTTGGGCTCTGGTTAATGACAGAGCCTGGGGAAGGGAGTAAAGCCAAACTCTTGAGTCAGGAAAGTAATCACATGAAATCTGGTCTTGATGTTAGTGGATAATTTTAGGAAAGGGCAGTGAAAAGCAAGTTCTCACATCTCCTTTTTAATATCTTCAAGGGACAAAGCACTGGTGTTGTTGATACCCTCAACAGTTTTGAATTTCAAGTAGCACAGTCCAACGGCATGACTGATTTTATTTAATTATTACACCAAGAATAGTATCTAAGGCCTGGGGAAATTCTTCCTGGGAGATGCCCTCTTCCAATTACCCCAAATATACCTTTTAGAATAGTGAACACACTAGTATTAGTGTCCTGACCTGGATTTTTTTTTTAGGAATTTAGGGGAAATCTGTGAAACCTGATAATCTCAAGCTAATATTTATGACCATGTGGAGTTTTTCGTTGTTTTTTTGTTTTTTGCTTTTGTTTTTGTTTTCCTGGTTGAATTGACCATAGCTTTCATCAGGGAGACCCAGGCCTCAATGAAAAGTTAAGAACAACTGATCTATAGTATGTGCTGAATTGTGCATTTTGAAATCTGTTTTCTTCAAAATAGGTCTTATTAATAATTGGTGCTATTGTGTGTTGCTGGCACATGAAAATATAGTTAAAGGAAAACTGCAATCATCTCTTATGAGCCCTCAGTAAGAGTTGACCCAATTAATTTAGTAGCATCACCCATTTTTATGCAAATGAAGTCACTTTACTCTTTTGTACAGAAGCAATTTTAGCTGCATTGAAAGGCTGTGAATTCTGCACAGAGCTGATGTTTCAGCACCACTAGTCCTAACTTTGAGTGCTATTTCTGACCAGCATAGATGCAGCTTTCAACAATCAAGTGAATGGTTCTTAAATAAACAGGGAAGTCAAATTGTGTTAATGTTACCATCCAAAACCTCCTTCCTAGCTCTCACTATGTTACTGTTTCCATAAATGGGAGACATTCTTTCTGTGAGAACAGCCATCTTACTAATGCTACCAGCCAAAGAATGAACCAGTTTTGTAGAGCAGTGTTGAGAGAATGTTGTCACCATTTGCACAAAGAGGAAGCAGAACATGGCAGATTTGGGGGGGAGGTAAGTTTCTTCCTTGAAAGTGGAATTTTGTTATCTTTATTTCTCTTCATTAATACCTCGCACCTTGCTGTGCTCCCCAGTTTACACACTTGGATAGCCTAATAGTAGTTGAGAGCATTAATAAATCTCTCTTTTAAAGTATCTATTCCCTGACAGTTAATGTGTATGTGTAGAGTAGAGTAAAGATTCCATACTTTTTTTTTTTTCTCAACATGAATACTTTCCTTAGGAGGTATATTGATGAAGAAAAATAAAATAAGGTTGCTGAGTATTTTCCTGGAGGACTTTTCAACATCCTAAGTTGGTCATCTTCAAGTGATCTTCCAGCTCTTTCAAAGGAAAGATGTTCTACACTTTCCATTATTTTTATTGACGCTTCTATTATTTTTATTGTGTGATTTTATCTTTGTAGTTGTTTTCTGCTACATTTTAAAAGCTGCCCATCATTTTGGATTCTAAGGGTAGATGCCCCAACTCCTGTCCTTCTGCCCCCTTTTTTTTTCTCTCTCCCTTGCAGGTAAAATTAGTATTTTCAAAAGAACCTTCAAAGCCATTGGCTCCACGGATTCTACCAAACCCACTGGCAGCTGCGGCCGCCGCTGCAGCAGTGGCCGTGAACTCCCCCTTCAGTCTCCGAACTGCTCCAGCGGCCACACTGTTCCAGACCTCCGCGCTCCCGCCAGCACTCCTGCGGCCAGCTCCTGGACCTATTCGGACCGCCCACACTCCTGTGCTGTTTGCTCCTTACTGAGTTCCAAATGGGAGTACTTGTACTGCAATAATTTTTCAAAAAACAAAAAACAAAAAAACAAAAGAGAACTATGCAGTGTTTATTTATAGTTTAAAGTCTATCTGAAGAGCCAGGACTTTTGATAGTGAATTGAAAAGATTATTTAAAAAAAAAAAAAAAAGGCGGAGGTCTAGGGGTGGGAGGGGAGGGGGTGGTATTTTCTCCAAATTAAAGCATTCCTCTTGAACATTGATTGTTTTAGAAGTGATCTCCAGCATTGACTTGTAGTGGTATCTAGAACTTCTGAAGCCTTTGTGACTGTGCTTTTGGGCACCTGTTTCCCTCTGCATTGTCTTTCCCGCTTTATGAAACAACTATACATTGTAAGGGCATTAACTGGTTCCAATGTGTATATATAATAATTTACGCTGTAGATTAAGATAATATGAAAAAAGAAAAAACAAAAAACAAAACAAAAGAAAAAAAAAAAAAGACAACAACAAAAGCAACACTGTGAATAGTAGTACCCGTGCTGGTCCTCTTGCTATGACAGCAATTACTGGGTATTTATCCCAACAAAAGTAGATACAGTAGATGTCTTGTAAAACAATAGTGCTGTGTCTCAATCTATGCCACTAGGTTTTAAAGAATTGCAAAAGGTAGAATGAACAACTATTTCATGCCAGTAAGCAGTCAAACAATACAGAAATGCCAGAGGGTTTTGTGGAGGTCTTCCTGGTCCACATTCTCCCCCTCCTATCCAGCTTGTAGATGACTTGAGATTGAGGACAAGAGTGCAGGGCTCAGCATAGAGGTGGGGGAGATGATAATAATAAAAGTAATTTCTTACAAAGTACTATTTCCCCACCCTGAAGCAGTATTGCTGGAAAGAGGGAAGGCTTTGTAATGAAACTGTATCTGAAAAGAGGTGAAGCCATGCATCATGGGTTTTTTAGAAAGAATCAGTACAACTGTTCTGTCTCATGGATAAGAAATGATCATCACCTAAGATGATAATGCAAAGTAAAGATTTTTCATGTTAGTACATACCCAAAAAAACAAACAAAAAAACCTAGAGAATATTGCATCTCTGCAATATCCCCTTTATATCCTACCAGTAAGGTTGTCTCTTAGGCAAAGGTTCCTGCTTTGAACATGATGATAGATGTTAGCTATTGTTGTGGGCTTTTTCTTGTTTTTTAGATTTCCTACTGACATGATATAAACAATTAATATATATTTAAATGTTAGTAAAACAAGAAAAATGAACCTGAGGTGATTGCAGACCAAGGATAGAGTGTTGAAAAAATTCTGGTAAGATGCACTTAACCATCATTTCTCTAGTGGAGTTATGAAATACTGGCAGCCTTGATATTCACCAGAAGGCTGAAAGGAGTTGATGTTTTACCTTTAAAACAAGATTTATCAGGGGTATATATAAATAAATGTATATTGTATATATGTTAGAAAGATTAAGAGAATAACTTATAAAAAGAAAATCTATATAAAATAATTATATAACCATCCCATGTTACATGTTATCATTAAGTTGGTAACAAATGGCATAAAAATAGCTGTGCCTTTAATTTGTGATAAAGGCTATTTGCTTTTTCCCATAGAAAGCTAACGTATACCTATCACTATGATGGGATTCGATGCAGCCAGTCTGTTGCATTAATAAGAACAAGGACACTCAAACGTAGAGCAATGACAAAACATGTACAAATCAACCCTACATGATTTAGGTTTAGAGAAAAAAATATTTTTGAAAAGGTTTTGTAAAGACTATTTAAATCTATAGGGAAGGGCTGGGTATGGCCTTCCTGAAACTGCTCTTATCTAAACTGTAGTAACCTTTTTGAGAGGTAAAAAGATTCAAGATGAAACCATTTGAGAGATAGGTATTTAGCATTTGTCATTTTATATTTAAGAAACACCCATAGCGTGCTTGGTGCTCAACATTGAACATGGTCTTTGGAGTTCTTCTCCACCATCTAGCTATATAGACATTTGTCATATAAACATATCTTTAAAGCAGTTGGTTTTATATAACTTTTGTTAAACAAACAACAAAATAAGAAGAAGGAAGGAAGGAAGGAAGGAAGGAAGGAAGGAAGGAAGGAAGGGAGGAAGGAAGGGAGGGAGGGAGGGAGGGAGGGAGGGAGGAAGGAAGGAAGGAAAAAAAAGGAAGCGGGCAGGCAGATAAGAAAAACAAAAGTATTTCATTAGTCTTTGGTAAAAAGAATTTCAAACCACACATCTCTGGTTAAACATGTTGGTTAGTATTAAAATTTGTTTTTTGAGAGTGCCTGATAATTTCACATTTACCAACACCTCTACTCTCTGGTCTTAGCAAGTGTTTCCTTTTTTTTCACTCACAGACTCTACTGGTTCAGCCAGATGGAAAGTTGCTCCTGAGTTTGGGGCTCTGTCTATATCCCGTGTGACTAGCTTCTAACGGATTTGAACTTTAGTTGCCTTTTTCCTGCTTTGTCAAATATTTTGATCTTTCACTATAAGTTAGCCTGAATCCTTATCCAACAACCTTCACACCTGATAAAACCTCTTTCTGTTGGAGAACTTCATGTTAATTGATGCAATCTCACTACTATGTGCTTTTGCTGTTCTTCCCCATTTTCACCCAAGTGAATTCGCCAGTCCACTAGAAGTCAGGGCCTGTGGGATGCAAAGAGTCCTGGATCACAAGGTGTTACTAACTTTAATGATTTGCTGGGAACAAACAAATCAGCCATATTTTCCCCATCAGCCATATGAGAAAACTCAGAAATATCTAAATCCCTTCTGCCTCACTTCGCTATGGAACCATTTTTGTTTAAATGGTCTCTTAAATTGGAGTTGTAATCATCAGTTGTCTTTTACTCACTACCTAATAAAGGATGAAGCCTAACTATAGAACTTACAGCGGCTTTTCTGTGAATTGCTTCCCTCCACTCCACATTATTTATCAACACCAGATCAACATCTATTACAGTTCAGACTGCTATAAAGCTATATCCTTTCCCTTAGGGAACTTTTTTCATGAATAAAGATCAATAATTCAGATTGGTCAGCATTGGTGCTCTGAAAATCCCCAAGGGTGGTCTGACTTTATGGTTATATATCCCTTCCCATGCATCACACCCATGGCAAGGAAGTGATGAGAAAGTATCTCTGATTTCATTTGAAACAAATATAAATGCATTGCAGGAGCCAAATGCCTCTGGAAAAAGCAATGCTGCACCTCTTCCAGATCATCCAGACAAATGGGAAACAGTCGTTGGGGAGGTACTGTATTTCTCTTTTGAGAAAACAGGTGATTACTCATGACAAATTGCTCCTCTCACTGGTCCTAATCTTTGAAGAGTGGTTGTTCTATTCACATAAGCAAACACAGTTGGCTTTTGGCAATTTATATCATCCCTGCCACATCTGTAAAGATTGCAGTCCTTAGGTACTATTAGGCTTCCCTTCATTTATTGCAATAATTCACTGCCGTTATCATCAGAGCTATAATTTGGTTTTTTTGAAAGGTGCTGCATATCTTCCTGCCAAAGAACTATTTAACCAAGAGTGTTCATACTCACTTGCAAATTAAAAGAACAGGAAATCATAAAAAAAAAAAAAATTAAAAGACAACAAATTTTTTTTAAAATAAGATTATTCAAATTTATTGTGGATGTGCCCATGTAAGTTTCTAAGGCACAGGACCAATACATAGCACACATGGCATTAAATTTCACTTACAATTAAATTTTAAATTAATACTTTGTCCCCATACCCATGTAATGTTCAACTTTCCTGAAAAAATCAGATCACAAAGCTAAATGATTCAAGTGGTCTAAAGTCCTCTTCCTTCAAATACGAATTAATGTAGAGAACTACCTTTCTGTACATTAGCATAGATGACATTATATTAATAATTATTTGCATATGGGGGAGCGTCATAAAGTGGTGGAGAAAACGAGCTGAAGGAAGTCAAATTTTATTGTAGACTTTATCTCTGACCCGCAGGGTAATAATTAGTGGACTCACGCATTGTCCTCAATTTCTTCATCAGTAGTATGGCTGAGCTGGTTTACTATTTCTGCATTAAAAGACCACTTCTCTCATCCTGTCAAAAATAAAATTGCTTTCTTGTAGTGAACCATAGAGCTACTCAAATATTTGCATATGTCCAGAAATGTGTTTTATATTCCTCTCCATCCTGAGTACACCACACTGTAGGTCACTCATCTAATCAATCAGAATGTAGACTTCAACAATTATCAGAGGAGTTGCTAATTCACACTGGACTTTTCACCAAGTCATAAAGGATGAACTGCATCTCTTTTCTCAATCTAGAACACCATAAATTTTGAACGAAACAAACCCCGATAAAAGCAATAGAAAGTTGTCAGTGGGAGTGTGGAAGGGAGCTTTAAATGCCTCGTCCTTATTCCTTTTGCTGTGCTTTCTCTCTTCAGCAGAAGAAGAAGTCTCTCCATCACTAATTCTACCCTCAGTTTGCATGTGTTTTAGTTAATGGATACTTTATTAAGACCACTTCGTCCACAGTCAAAGGATATCAGTGATGCTCTCATCATTGTTACAGCAAGAATTATTTGAGCTGTGTCCTGACAGTGAATGTTTTACATATTGATTTCTGTAGGTTTTCACTAAAAAGGTAGATTTATTTCTAGAGCATCTCTTCTGCTCTATGGCACACTTTAATAATGACAGAGGCTACTACCAGGAAGTGAAATGGATCATTTATAAGGCAAGTCTTCCTTGTCTACTAATTAGTTCTTAGAGTGGTATCAGGGCTTCCAATGAAAGATGGATATAATTTATATCTCATCCTCAGGTGGCCTACAGGGTTGTTACTTTCAGGAATGGGTTTACAGCTTACCAGAATTATGAATGGTGATGGAAGGCCATTTCTGCACTGGAAAAACCTCCTATGTGCTACTTTTTTTAGAAGTCCATGCAGGTTACAAAACATCACAAAGTTTGAAGAATTCCTCGGCTTGCTCAGGTGTGAAAGGACCAAGAACTACCTTCAGTCAGATCATCTTTTTCCTGTTTTCAATGACAGAAAGTAATCTGTCTTAGATGGTCAAGTTGACTCTACAAACGGCCAAAATGCATTTCAGGTCAAACTTGATGATTAATATGTATGATCTAATGGAGTATCTTAGAGTTTGGTCAAGTTTACTAAAACCACAGAGAATGGGGTTATGTTCTTTTCATGACTGACAAGTCAACTCTAAAAGCAATTTCCAAAGAGTAGGGCTAAAATGGCTTATAAGCAAAAGAGTCCAACTAAAAATAAATACCTGAACAGTAACCACTTCTAAGGTTAATGTGTGTGTGTATATACATGAAGTGATAGAGAATTCATCCTTTTACAAAGCCATGGCAATACCTTCCCCCCCCCCCAATGATCAAGTTAGTTTTATTTTAAGAAGAGACACTCTAATTTCACATTTGGGAATCTTAACAAATTTAGGACATTGAAGAGGTTGACAAGCAGATATTATATCAAGGTTCTATGCTGTCTAGTAACATTATTATGCTAGCAGTTTGAGTTGGATAATGCAATTGTAACATTTCATATAAGCTTCTGACTTTCAGTATAGAAGTTGAACCTTTATCAAATCTTTTTTAAATCCAGGTAGTGTGCAAGACAGGACTAAAGAAAATTAGCAAGGAGAGAATCCTTTATTGGGGGACTGGATTGTATTTTTTTTTTTAGGAAACAAAATTTGTTAAAGTCATTTGACTATGTGATTATCTAAATCTATGTGAGATATAAATCCACTGGGAAATGTGTTATGGCATCTTTAAGCCATGGTAAAAGTGTATGGAATTTTATTAACTAAAAATAACAATATGGGTTTTATTGGATACTTCTCAACTCAATTTAAAATATTTCACTGTATAATTGCAGCATAGGACAACAGGGCAAGGCAAGGCTAATATTAGGTAAAGACCCTCCACTGAATGCTTTGTGTCTATTATGACCATGAGTTAATATTATTAGATACAGAAAAGAAATAAAGGTCTTGAGATTCTGGAAAGTTTAGCTTTCATGAAATAGTCAAAAAGCATTTCCTGGGATAACATCTGTTTTTTAAAGTGATTATGGAAAAAAATGTGTGGAAGTGGTGAATATTGAGGAAAGCCTCGTGGCAAAGGGATCTAGGCATAAGACTGATCATCACAGAACACAAATTATTTAGAGGAAATTGGACCAATTTACTTGGTATTTTGATGACTCGCTTTTGAAGAAAAAGTTAGGAATAACAATGTGACTACAATATGCTAAAAATAAAAGCTGAATTTAATAAATGCAAGTCACTTGCCTCTCAATATTGGTTCCAAAATCTAAGCCTAATTTCTATAAATTTCAATAAAATTGTTTTAAAATGCATCTTATGCTTACAGTTCATATTCCTACATATTTGAAGTGGAATTAATCTGATGCCAAACCAATGTCATTTGTAGCTATGTTAGACCCTCAATTTTGTCCTGGAAAAAAAACTTGATAGATTTTATTTAAGACATCTAATCTTAAACACACATGTAACTCTATGCTAAGAACATTGTTTTTCCTGGGAAATTTGTTGGTCAGTTTTTTCCTTTTATCAGTCAAAATCTTATGTCAGTTCCACTAAGGTTTCCTTACTTAATTGTAGTCCATCATTTCTGCTAGTAATATTTAATTTACTGGAATTTTACAATTACTTTTAAATTGCCTCCTAAAAGTGGTCGAAGAAAAAATTATTATTAGCTGATGTATGGTGAGATACTCAACTCTTATGAAAACTGGAGGTTTGGTAATTTTTAAGTAGTTATTCTTAATAATAAAACATTAAACAGACTCTATCAAATAAATTGAGTGATGACTATGCCTATTTACTGATAGCCAATTTAAGCCTTAGTCTCAAGTTCTAAAAATAGCTAAGCCATATGCATTCAGTGACCACAAATTGAAGGCAATATTTGTTTTTGACAACCAGACTTCTGATTGGAAACTTTGACATTAACACTCAAAGAAATTAAATAAAATTCTGTAATTTTAAAAATAGGCTATGGGTTGTCCTACATTTTTGTAACCCTGCAAAAAAACTACTCAAGGGAAAAAGTTATGTGATTTTTTTTTCACCTAGTTTAGAAAATATAGGCAGGGCTTCGTCCAATATCAACCACGTGGCAAAAGGTTTGATAAAGTTCTACCCAATGACAATAATATCTCATATTTGAAAGGCCATTACCACAAACACTGAAGAGGGACAATATACATAGCTTTCTTGATTTTGAAAAAAAAAGAAAAAGAAAAGAAAGAAACCAGGGATCAAAGAAATTGCCCTGCCTATAATCACACAGATACGGCTGTCAGCTAAAATGATGCCGAGGTGGTGTTCTAGCATGTTCCTTCATCTGCACCTTTGGAATCTTAACTTGAGCAGCAGAAGCCAAAATGTTCAGGATGCAAATTTGTGCCACCCTATAGCCATACGTTCTGTAAATCACTTTGCTCTTTTCATCATGCCAAATCATGCTGAATAACCCTTAGTAAGAGGTTCTAGATGTCCCCAGGTGGACTTGGACCATTGAGATTAAATTGTTTGTGTGTTTTACATTTTGATACTTGAATTATGATTATTTGTGTTGTTGTTATTGTTTATTTTAATTGAAGACTCAAAGAACTCCCTTTGTGTGCCAGGAAAGTCTTAAATTTAAAATAATGAAATCAGGACAATTCACATAATTTGTATCATGCCATTCTTCTGTTTTAAGTCATGTAATAAAATCTCCCCATATGCTAATAATTTCCCCAATATGAAATGAAGCCATAAATTTTATTGACTCAGAAATGTAAAATGTAGAACATTTTATCCTGTCTCTGGTCCTGTATTAAGTTAAACTTTCAGCTGTGAACAAATTAATCTTTATTTTTATCAGGAATTCTTTAAGAACATTTCAGTTTCAATAAAAGAAAGACACTAGTAATGTTTTTATGTGATGAAAGCTCCCTGGTTCCTTCAGCAGCCCTAGAAATGTGCTCAGCCATTATCTCCTCTCCGCTTGACAATATCAAAATTGTCTGGGGACAAAATATTTCAGATGCTTTCAGGAAATTGGATCGTTCAAGTCCTTAGTCTTCACTTAGTTCATGAAATAAAGGTGGTTGCTTATTTTCCTCTCATCCACAAATAATCCATAGGCAACGTATCCAATTTAGGAAACATTTTTCCTTCTTAGTTTAAGTTTTAGGCTCTTTGGAAGAGGAATATTAGAACAAATTCGATGTGCATTCTATATGTTCTACTCTGCTTGTTTGTAACATCCTACCATTCAGAGAAGTACAAACAAAACAAACAAAAGAACCCTGCATAACATGGTTGTTTCAAGCATCAGCTAAAAGTTTCAGCAACTCACATAACATGTGTCCCATAACTGTTTCTCAAAAGAAATGTTTGAAGGGGTGAGGGGGATAAAATATTTTGTTTTGTCCATCTCTGAATGTTTCCTGTTCCATTGGCCCCTCTTTCTCCCTTCTTAGAAAAACAGGAGTTCTTATCTTTAAATTGACCACTTAGTACATTTCATTTAAGTATAAGGCAGTACAGTCATTTTATTTGTAACATTGAAACCTGTGGTTGGCCCTTGCTGAAATAAAATTTCAGTGCAGACAAGAGGTTGCAAGATAATAGTCCATGTCTCCATAGGGCTGAAAAAGTTTTTTGCCTGAACAGTGTTTTTTAAACAAATTTTAATTAGCTCCCAAACATCTCCCATCTCCCAAAAAGCTTTTTTTTTTTGATTGGAAATTCTGATTTCTCTTAACAAATCAGAAAAATCTGAGAGCCTTAGTGTTGCATTCCCGCTAGGCAACTATTAGCTGCAATTGAACTGAGACTGCCCCCTTTGGACAAAGCGGAGTTTTGCAATTTATTATGATGTACACTTGGAGACCATAGTAATTGTTTCCCGCCAGGCCACTGTAATCATTTGGTTTACAAACTCCAGCATGGCTTATTGATTCTCAATCACCACCTACACTTTCGCCATCTAGTTTTCAGCGTTCTCTTCAACCCTTTACCCTCTCCCTCAATTTGGTATTTCCGAGTTCATCTTGTAATGCTTTTGATTCTCATTTAGATAGGCAGCTTCCTAACGATTAATGTTTTACAAGCATCAATATCAGTAAAGGCTCCCTTCACTAGAATATGATGATGGGAGCATGTGGGATTTTCTAGATTTGACACCCAGGAAAGAACTGATTCAGGGGCGCCTGGGTGGCTCAGTTGGTTAAGCGACTGCCTTCGGCTCAGGTCATGATCCTGGAGTCCCGGGATCGAGTCCCGCATCGGGCTCCCTGCTCGGCGGGGAGTCTGCTTCTCCCTCTGATCCTCCTCCCTCTCATGCTCTCTGTCTCTCATTCTCTCTGTCTCAAATAAATAAATAAAATCTTTAAAAAAAAAAAAAAAAAAAAAAAAAAAAGAACTGATTCAGGCAGCGAGTGGTTGACTGCATTCAAGAAAAGGATTCTGCCTTTTTCTTCACATTTCTCTAAAGGATGGTTTGGCTTCAGCTAACAGCAGAAATCGGATTTTAGGAAGAGACACCAAGCATATTTCATATGAAAACAAGTCCTTGTCTCTTCTATTCTTTCGAGTAAAATAAGAAAAATTCAGATATAATATTTCTGAGCATTCCTTTGCTGAATACATTTTGGTTCCTTTTTTTTTTTTTTTTTTTAGGGTCCTAGACAACTTTCTCGCAAAGGCGTATGAACTGCCAGATTGTTAATTTGAAAAAAAATTAATACCAAAGTATTTTTATTAACTTTTAAAATAACCCCCATAATTTCCCACATTTAGGATTAACATTCAAAACATAGAAGCAGCCATGGCATGCAAAATATCTGTCCTTAAATTCTGCCTGACCCATTGCCATTAACATTAACATCTATGGGTTTTAAGTTGTTAATTAACTAGTAGCAAAGGTCTCTTCATGTTGTTTTGCTTAGAAATAAATAGAAATAAACAATAGAATAAACAACAATAGAAATAAACAACAATAGAAATAAACAGCAATAACAACAACAAAACATGGCTGATCATAAGTTTCTGTTGAGTGTTCCAAGCCAGGAGCCTAAGCCAAAACTAGATTTGGAAACTTGACTAACATACAACTTCACATTTTTCAAAGTGTGTAATCCAGGCATTGTGAATAATTTCTGGCCAAGTCCTAAGAAATTGCTCGTGTTCTTTCTAAACATAGACAGGGAATTGTTACGTTGAAGCTAAAACCAAATGTCAGCTAAGGTCTGATGCTGGGGAAAACAATTAGAACCTTACTGAATTACCCTCCTTGTTAAAGCATTCACCTTCAAAAGCTAATTATCAGTTTATCATGTTTTATTCATTAATCAGAATTATTTTCAAGAGTGTCAGAGCATTTCAGGTGGGCTGGGTTGGGTTATAATGGGAAGGACTACATAAACATACCCTCTGCAAGTTTGTGATTTAGTTAGATGCAACATTTAATAGGAGCAAAATGCTATACAGGATAGGAGAAAATGAAGCCTGTTTTGGCCACTGTTTCCTTTTCTCTCGATTTCCTCCAGGTAAGAAGTGGGACAGGGAGGGGCACACAATTGCCAGCAACAGCTGGTATAGAAATGGTTCTGTCATATTTATGAAGAAAAGCCCAGTTTATGCCAACTCACTGCCATTGCATGCTTAGGTATACGAATTTCCTAGGGCTGCTGAAATAAATTACAATATACTTTGATGGCTTAAAATAACAGAAATTCATTCTCTCACAGTTCTAGGGGCTAGAAATCCAAAACCCCATTGCTGGCAGGATTGGTTTCCTCTTAGGGGCTGAGAGGAACGAACCGTTTTGTGCCTTTTCCTAATTTCTGGTGGTGGCTGGCAGTCCTCCATTTGTGCATGCACACCCCCATCTCTGCTTTCATGTTCACACTGGGGTTCTCTCTGTGTGTCTTCACATCACCTTCCTTACAGACTTGTGTCTCTTTTCTTTTTTTTTATTAGGATACCAGTCATGTTGGACTTAGGACGCACCCTCCTCCAGTATGGCCTCATCTTAATTAATTACATCTGCAAAGATCCTATTTCCAAATAAGGTCACATTCTCAGGTTCTGGAGGTAGGACTTCAATATACCTTTTTTGTGGAGAGAGATCAACCCCCTGTAGGCTTACCTTACCTTTCCCAAAAAACTTCTACCCACAATTTGTACCCTTCCCTTTAAGGGGTATTTCTAATCTTAGGGTTTGCCTAGCTCTTGAGCCAAACAAGTACCACCAAGGCCTCCATTTCTTTTTTTTTTTTTAAGATTTTATTTATTTATTTGAGAGAGAGAATGAGAGAGAGAGCACATGAGAGGGGGGAGGGTCAGAGGGAGAAGCAGACCCCCTACTGAGCAAGGAGCCCGATATGGGACTCGATCCCGGGACTCCAGGATCATGACCTGAGCCGAAGGCAGTCGCTTAACCAACTGAGCCACCCAGGCGCCCAAGGCCTCCATTTCTGTCATCAAAGTTTGAGTGGTACTCAAGCAGAAGAGGACCCTGAAAGCTATCCACAATCACTCCTGCTATCTTTAGTTTGGGTCCTCTAGACTCAGAGCCTGAAATGAGATTCTCATGAAAGTTGTTTTTTACCAAAGATGTGCTCTCAGGAGCACAGGAATCAGGGAAGCAGGGTAGGGCCAGAGGGGAAAGCTAAGGACAGGCTTTAGCCTGGTCTCTGGAAAATTATGAATATTTTCAATAATTCCTTAAGATATTTTTTGATCATTATGGGGCACCTGGGTGGCTCAGTTGGTTAAGCGACTGCCTTCGGCTCAGGTCATGATCCTGGAGTCCCTGGATCGAGTCCCGCATCGGGCTCCCTGCTCGGCGGGGAGTCTGCTTCTCCCTCTGACCCTCCCCCCTCTCATGTGCTTGCTCTCTCTCATTCTCTCTCTCTCAAATAAATAAATAAAATCTTTAAAAAAAAAAAAGATATTTTTTGATCATTAATATAATTCAAGAATAAGGTATTAAAAGAGGCAGGTATGGTCACAAAGAATGCTGAACTGAGTACAAAAGAGATAGTTAATATCATTTCTTAGGCCCATTGGCAAGTCATTGGCCATCTTTGGGTTAACTGGTTAGAAATCCCAGTTTGCCTGGAACACTTGCAATTTATAGCAGTTGCACAGGTATAATCATGAATAGTGCTCCATTATAAGCTCCAAAATGTCCTGGTTTGGTCAATAATTGCATGAACAGTTCGTTTTCAACCCTGATGTTCCCAATTTATAAAATCAGTGGGTTGAAATAGGTGATATATAAGGACCCTTCCAATAACAAAAATTTCTGCATAGTACCTTGTGTTTAATAAAACACGTTTCTTTTTGATAAGGGGACAGTAACTAAAATATAGTCAGTGCCAGGCTCTATGCTAAATCCTATGATTCTGGTTTTTAAATTTTATCTTCACAATGATCACAACGGCAAAAAACTACTATCCCCATATTATAAATGTAAAATAAGATCAGAGAAGTCAAGCACCTGCCTCAAGATAAACAGTAAATAAGTTTTGGAGACAATATTTAGATCAAGAACGCCAACGCCTAGTTTTTTTCTACTGTGCACTGGGAAGTGTTTCATCAGGCTCTTTTGTAGAGAAAATAACAAAACGTCATAGAATCTAGCTAAAGAATAGATAACCAGACACCATTTGTACTACAGGCTGAAGGTCACAGCTTTTAATTAAATTTGTTGAGGAATAATAATGTTGACTATGATCACAATGATAATGATGATGGTGCTGATGACTCTGAGCTCCTTTCAGATGCAGAGCACTTCACCATTCACTGTCTTTCCTTTTACAGTAAAGTGATCTAAGATGTTCAGATCAAAATGTAAAATCTGTGACCAGCCATCAACCCTTTCACTGCCCTTGGCCATACCTGTTCTATTCAAATCTCAAATTCCTTTTATTTAGTCTTCAGTGTGTTGTAGTCACTTTAATATAGCAATAAGATTGATGTTAGAAGGGTCATCAATTACAGAGCAGCAAGAAGGGGCTTTTCTAAACCTGATGAATTCCTTAGCAACAGTCAGAAATCATGGAATGCCAGGACTTCTCCATGAGGCATCCACGTCTCCACTGTCTCTAAGCAAGGGTCCAACCACTGCAGGGAAATGTGTGATAGGAAATAGACATTTTAAATATGGTAGAAAAAATTATAAGGCCAAATCTGCCTGACGGCACCCTGAAATCTCTGAGGACTAAAGTATCTCTATCACTTAATGAAGGACCATTTTATAATCTCCAGTGTGTCTGAGACTAATTGCCTTCCAAATTTTGGTATGAGAATGCCTGCATATCTTAGGATCTAGGGTAATGACATAAGGGTCAAAAGATCATTTCTGTAATTTTTTTAAAAGATTTTATTTATTTATTTGAGAGAGAGAGAGTGAGAGACAGAGAGCATGAGAGGGAGGAGGGTCAGAGGGAGAAGCAGACTCCCCGCCGAGCAGGGAGCCCGATGCAGGACTCGATCCAGGGACTCCAGGATCATGACCTGAGCTGAAGGCAGTCGCTTAACCAACTGAGCCACCCAGATGCCCCATTTCTGTAATTTTTAACAGTTTTTGAAGCATTTAAAACAAATGGTATCAACTATTAAACAACTACAGATGCCCTCGAGCAGAGTTTGCTCAAGTGTGGTACATAGACCACCCCCATCGGAATCACCAGGAAAGCACATTATGCAAATTCTTGGGCTCTACCTAAGAGAGAATCAGGATCTTTGAAGATGATGCTCTACCTGTTTCCAACTCTCATGGTGATTCTTTTGTACACTAAACCACTGTCTGAAAGAGCTACTAGTTCTGACATTCTTTAGTGGCCCTCCTTTATAATCTTTGGTATAATAAATAACATTAGAGTAGTGTCACCACTGTGACTAGGCTTTTTCCCAAAAGGAATTTTTCCAGTTTTGTATAAATCTTCCATAGATACCAGTTTATGTGATTACATAGCTGAGGTACATTCTAGAGAGTTTACATGACCCAAATATCACTGCATTCCTCTTCAGGGACAAGCCACACACAAGGAATTGCAAGCTCCAAATCCAAATGGCACTCTGGGTACCTATGCTGAGCACTCCTACCTGCCACCCACCTTGCCCGAGAGTCTTGCAACTTCAGGTGCCAGTAGACAGCAAGCAATAAAAAGACTCTCTTCACTTGGGTGGGAACCTGACCCTCTGTTCCAACCATGCATAACTTAGACTAGCATAGTATGTTTCTGTAAGTCATTCTTCCTTTCCATATGTTTAGCTTCATAAGGTTGGGTAGATTCTGTTCTACAAATACTGAGTAGCTCCTGTCCAACCACTTGTTTCATAATAAGGTAACTTCATGTCTTTGCTACCTTAATCATTTTGCCCAACTGGTGCTATTTACAAGCTGTATGAGCTTGGGCCAGTTATATAATTACTCCGTGCTTAAGTTTCCCCACTTGTTAAATGGGGAAACTAACAGTACATCTACATCATAGTGTTCTTGTGTCCATGAATGAACCTAATATAAGTGAAGTGCTTAAAACAGGACCTGGCACATAATAACCACAATATAAATATTACTATTATTATTATTATTATTATTATTCTGTATACCTTGTACACAGCAACAGTTCCTAAACCAAAATGTATTTTCAGGGAACAACACACATTTTGTACTCATGATCATGTGTGTGTGTGTGTGTGTGTGTGTGTGTGTGTGTGTGTGATAAATCATCTCTTGATTTGAACATTAGCGTTACAGAGAAAATGCCTATCCATGCATTTGTGTGCACTGAGAGGTCTTCAATAATTTTTATTTAAAAACAAAAATAGGGGGTGCCTGGGTGGCTCATTTGGTTAAGCGACTGCCTTCGGCTCAGGTCATGATCCTGGAGTCCCTGGATCAAGTCCCGATCAAGCCGAGCAGGGAACCTGCTTCTCCCTCTGACCCTCCCCCCTCTCATGTGCTCTCTCTCTCTCATTCTCTCTGTCTCAAATAAATAAATAAAATCTTTAAAAAAAAAAAAAATAAAAATAAATAAATAAATAAAAACAAAAATAGGTTTTAAAGTATACAGCGGTTCTTAGGCTTAAAAATAGTAATAGTGGGCGCCTGGGTGGCTCAGTTGGTTAAGCGACTGCCTTCGGCTCAGGTCGTGATCCTGGAGTCCCGGGATCGAGTCCCGCATCGGGCTCCCTGCTCAGCGGGAAGTCTGCTTCTCCCTCTGACCCTCCTCCCTCTCATGCTCTCTGTCTCTCATTCTCTCTGTCTCAAATAAATAAAAATAAAAATCTTTAAAAAAAAATAGTAATAGTTACCATTTATTGAGTACTTGTAATTGACCAGACCCTTTATTTACATAATCTTATTTAATTTTTATAAAAATCCTTTGGGGTAAACTTTATTATGCCCAATTTATGCAAGAGGTAGTCTTTGATCTAAGAAATTAAGCAATAAGTGCAAGGCCAAACAGCAAGTAGGTACTGTTGTAGGTATTTAAGCCCAAGTCTTTTTGTTTTTAGTCCAATTTCTCTTTTCACTCAAATTAATGATCTCCTAAATCAATGAATGTTTGATTAGTGAGTCTTCAAGGTAGTGAAGAGCCTGGGTCAGTTATATAATTCTACTTTTCTTCTATCTTCTATCTATCTTCTATCTACTATCTTCTACTATCTACTTTTCTTCTACTATCTTCTATGTTCCTTCTACTCTTAAGTCTCATCATTTAATTCATCCATCCCGTCATCCAACCATCCCACAAACATTTCTTGAAACAATTTGCTAAACAATTTGGATTAAAAACAACAACAACAAAAGCCTAAACATAGCATCTGTCCTAAGAAGTTCACACTATAGAAAGTACATGAACATGCAGAAAAATAGATGTAGATTATGCCGGCAGGATACATAAGATGTTACACAAATCAAAAGAGAGAGTACCTATCTTCTGGGGGAAAAGGAAAAGGCAGGTCAGAGAAGGCTTGCAGATGAGAGAGAATTTCAGAATGGTGAAAGATGAGCCAGTGTCTAGAGCCATACAAGAAGGGATGCCATGACTTTTCTAAATGATGAAGTTCTTGTTTATGAAGGCTGGGCAGGTATTTTTCCCAGAGGTAGAGACATTCGTATAGGAGGAATCTTTGGACTATGTTAGACCACTCACCATAAACCATGGAGGACAGAATTAGGGTAAGGTGAGGTGTGAGTGAAAATAGAGATATTTGGCATTTCAATAGAAATTACTTGGAACTTAGCCCGATTTCCTTGGTTCAGTTGCATAATCCCTCACATAATTATGTATGTAAAAAATTATATAATGCTCTATCTTATAGTGTATATGTATTTTTTCTGTTACTACCCTCCACTTTACCCTTCCCCCTAAACTACAAGAAGGAGCACTCAAGGCATGAGCTGACTGGAAATGAAATCAGAACATTACCTTTGCCAAGTCAGTGTTCTAGTGGTAGATACGGAAATGATGTCTGATAGAGATTCATCCTTTTAAGTCAAACTCTCATCCTTGACATTGTTTCTCTAATAACTCTGGAGAATTTTGAAAAACAATGTTTTACCATCCCCTGAAAACCAAAGTATTTTCCACTTCTGATAATAATTTACAGAGGGGGAAGAAAGTTTGTGTGGTTTTTAGATTCAACACAGGAAGAACAGAACATCAAGTGCTATTCAGACTGAGAGACAGGAACCTGAAATCTCTCCTCAGTGAATAAAGTTATTTGGAGAACCATTTATTTATTAAAAATTTTCATGTTGCTATGATACAAATTTGCAACAGGCATATAACTTCTCTAAAGATGCTAATTCCTGAAAGGCAGTCCCAGTGCCTTGTGGGTGTAAGGTAATGTGAGCCACCAAGCCAGAACCCCCATCCCTACTGGGGCAGAGTAAATTTGGACATGCATGCCCCTCTCTCACTGGCAAAGGACACAGAACTGACTCCTCTCAGAGAATAGGCTGAGAAACTCCCAGATTCAGTGGATTGCCTCTATCATTACCTTCCATCATAAGAAAAGCATTGATCCTTAATAGATCTTATTTGTTAAATTTAAGACAGGCTTTTGGTCAAACACATTATGACAATTACTTTCTCGTTTGGGGAGGTATATATTTATTTTGTACATTTTTCCTAGAGTAGCTTTAACAAATTACTTGTGTTGAGAAGTTAGTGAGGCGGGATTGTTGGGGTAAGGTGGATGAGGAGGGAGGTGGAGCATTACATGGGAGGAAGGAAAAAGAAAATTCTCGTGGTTCAGGGATAAGCATAAACTATTAATAACAGAAACAAAGATCAGGGGTTAAATTTCGTTGACACAGTTTGGCTTCAAATAAAAACATGCTTGCTAACCAACAGTGTGGTCCAACAATAAAGAGTCAGAGTACCAGCTGCTGACATGGCAGGCTTTGGAGACAAAATGCCTAGAACAGGATCCTGGCTCAGCCACTACTCTCTCTGTATCTTTAGGAAAATCATATAACTCCTCCGGGCCTCGTCGTTCTTAATTGTAAAATAAGGATAACCATAGTGCATAACTTAGAATTACTAAGAAGATCAGGTGCAATAATACAGGTAAGTTGCTCAGCACATTGCCTTGCATGCAACAACAATAAAAACAACTCAACAAAGTAGTTAACCTTTACTGAATGCTTCCTAGTTGCAATCACATTCCCAAGAGTTATATGTGCATTACCTCATCTAATTCTCACTATAACCCTATATTAATGGGGATATTATTGTTTCCCACTTTATAAAAGGAGAAAACTGAGGTGTTATGAAGGTACAGAGGCCCAAGCTCTCACAATGAAGAATAAGGATTCAAACCCTGGCAGTCTGACTCCAGAACCCACAGTTAGAATCACTGATCACGTTCTAGGTTAACAATGTGTCTGGCACATTGCAAGCATGACATAAATAGTAGCTATTCTTCCTCTGAGTATTAATAATGGAAAAGATGCCTTGGAAGGCCGAGACTTGGAACTATTCAGAGTTTGGTTAATTACCCTCCAAGAATTCTGAATGAACGATGACTACATTTTGTAAAAACATGATCCGTTTTCCTTGAATGACCCTTTCAACTCTGTGTTGGCTTTGGAAACCAGCCGATGTAGATTAAAATACTCACTCTGCCACTTTCTAGCTATGTGACCCTGTTGCTTGTAAAATCAAGACAGTAGTATCAGTATTGTAAAGATTAAATGAAAATAATGTATATAAAGTTTAGCCCACAGTTTGACATATGACAACAACTTGGCAGATGACAGCAATAATTTCTAGTATTATTATAATATTTATATTTATTTAGGTTTTTATTTCTCTGATCTATTCTCTAGTCTCACCTTTTTTTTTTTATGTTGGGCTACTTAATATCTTATAGGAGACACATTTTTCAGATGGCTCTATTATTCTGTCAAGGGAAAAGACAGAATTGGACCCTAGATTAAGGGAAGATGGAAAAGACTAGAAGAAACCATAGGAAATGGTTTGTGTCACTGGCTTCTTGTTTTGGCCTAAATTTCATGCCACTGCAGAGCACAATTAATTCTGGGATGAATTAAAGCAATGGCTGTCCACTGGCCAGTGCAGAATGCCCATATATACCCAGCAACAATGAGAAGAGGAAAGCCCCCCCCCCCATGAATCAAGCAGAGTCACTGTACCTAGTTACACCTTCAGAGGTGTGGCCCGCCCCAGCTCTCTCTGGCTCCACGGTGAGAGAACAATGGTGAGTTCTATATTGGTCTATACAACAGAGCTGTGGTACTTAATCAGAGAGCAGAGAGAATAACATAATAGAGATTAATGACCCTGATTAGAACAAATCAAGGTGAATACCCCCAAATGTGAAATATTTAGATAAATACATTAGGTTCAAATTACACATTTAACTCTTTAAGGTTGACCCCCAAAGTCATATTTTTTATAAAAATATTTACCTGATCCAGATAAATTTAAAATCCTTTCTTATGGGGGGGAAGAATTATTAATTGGTCTATTTTAACTTTGAAGGGTTTCTATCCCTTTACAGGTTTTAGGCCATGCATAGGGAGGGAGGGGGGAGGGCCTTCTAGGGAGAGCTGAGTATCACAAAAAGAATGAAATAGAAGCAGAAAATTCAGGCTCCATGTGCTTCTCACACTGTAGTTAGGCTGTCACTAATGTGGCTATTAACTTTTCATGTTCAGATTTATTATGCTGTCATTATGGCACTTTTCTTTGCTGATGTATCGAGCCACTATTACATATTTGTTGGCATCTCATCTATTTAAGGGAAACAAGTGATTACCCGTTGCCAAGGAG
Organism: Mirounga angustirostris; assembly: GCF_029215605.1. Lineage (NCBI taxonomy): Eukaryota > Metazoa > Chordata > Mammalia > Carnivora > Phocidae > Mirounga > Mirounga angustirostris. The sequence continues at coordinate 134,799,053 of NW_026991709.1, read as the reverse complement.
ACTAATAAGGAGTGTGCAAGCAAAGGACTGCAGAGTTCTTGTTGGAAGATAACAAGTCACTGGTATTTTATTTTCGATTAAATCATAAACTACCTCATTGTTTGAAGAAAAATCACCTTCTCCCTCCCATAAAAAAAAAAAAAAACAACCTAGAGCACTTTTTAAAAGATAAACCTACCAACTTCTTAAAAAACAAAATAAATGCATATGATAGACATAAAATATTTTAGAAAATAATAACTTCTAATAAGCTTCCCTAGAAAAGAAAGTTACTTCTGGGATTTTTTGTTTAATTTATTCATTTGAGAGAGAGAGAGAAAGCATGAACAGGGGGAGGGGCAGAGGCAGAAGGAGAAGCAGACTCCCCACTGAGCAGAGAACCTGATGTGGGGCTTGATCCCAGGATGCTGGGATCATGACTTGAGCCGAAGGCAGACACTGCTTCTGGGATTTTTGAGTTTTCACCTCCACCAGAGAACCATGGAACTGAAATATGACCAAAGTGTTTCTGAGAACGACGAGACATAAGGTTATAGATATAAATTGCAGATTTCCGCAGACTTTGTGACATATGTTTAAAGCAAGTAATGTGAAACTTAGAGTTAGGCAGGTCTGATTGTTATTTCTCATGATGGCTGTCAACCTTGCCCAAATTACTTGCCTTCTTATATTCTTTTTCTTGCTTATAAAATAGAGAAGATGATACATATCACAAGCAATGTTGTGATAATTAAATGAGAGAACTTGTATAAATTACCTAAAATATGTTATTTCCATGAATGTGGAACTTTAGTTCATCATTCACTGAATTCAGGCATTCATTGAATACCTGCATTAACTTAAGAATACAAACATGAATAAGACACAGCACTGTTTCTAAACTCAGAATTGTTACAGCAGTCAATTAAGTGATTCAGATTTATAAAACTATAATTTCAGTACAATGTTTTCAGTGTAATTGCGGACCTATTTACCACAGTAATGCTAACTGCCATGACCGATAAATTCCTAAATCTCAGTGGCTTAACACTTTTTTTTTTTTTTTAATTTGAGAGAGAGAGAATGAGAGACAGAGAGCATGAGAGGGAGGAGGGTCAGAGGGAGAAGCAGACTCCCCGCCAAGCAGGGAGCCCGATGCGGGACTCGATCCCGGGACTCCAGGATCATGACCTGAGCCAAAGGCAGTTGCTTAACCGAGCCACCCAGGCGCCCATGGCCTAACACTTTTTATTAATGATCTCAACATATGTGTTTCTAATGGTTAGGTCGATGGGCTTCCCAGGTTCACTTGGTACCCAGGGTCCTTTCATTTTATGACTTCATCCTCTTTGGAAAACATTTGTTTAACCTTCAGTGTAATGGACAGAGAGATGGAGGATTGTACTAGAAAGGTTCTGCGAGGCCAGAACTAGAAGAGTCACGTGTCACCTCTCCTTGAACTCCCCATTGGCTAGAAATCAATTACATAGCCACACTTAACTGCAAAGGACACTCGGTGGGGAACACTACTGAGCTAGGAGCCTGGAAAGAAGAAAGTGGTCTATGAACATCCATCCAGTCTCAGTCTTATTGGAAAATTTTTCATTCTTACCTGAATCTACCCATTGGTAGAAGTTAGAAAATTGTGAGCCTTTTTCTTAAGGGCACAACCCTCAATAAGTAGTTAAGGATGTGTGTTAGATAAACTCTAAGGCATTCAGTCCCGGAGTTCCCTGCGTCGCTACATATAGTTTCCTCTTGACATCTTAATTCTTTGCCACCTTTTTTTTGGGGGTCTTTTCCCGCCAAGTCCCTCTCTCATTCTTGTTTCAACTTCTGTGTTGTGCAACCCACTAATGTTATGAGGAAGGAAATTACATTCTAATAGCTGACTGTCAAGTATTTTTAATATTCCAAAGCAAATAGAAAATCCAAGGGAACATTCTACCCAAAACAACAAATGAAAACTCAGTATGCTTAGTCTGACAGATAGTTTTTCTAATTATGAATTATTTACGTGAAAAACTTAGAAATGCACAGAAATAAATATTTAATTGTATAATTAAATTGCCTTTAATAATCATAATATTTATATTCATTTATTGTACACTGGAAAATTTTATACAGGTTTATAATACTGTTTCTAATTCTAATAGGAATAGTAGAGAATCTTACCTAAAATTTATCTGAAAAATGAAACTTGAAACTCTAAAGAAGTTTTTTAATATGCTCAAAGTCTCAGTCAAAACTAATGAAGTCTAGGGGTGCCTGGGTGGCTCAGCCCTTAAGTGTCTGCCTTCAGCTCAGGTCATGATCCCAGGGTCCTGGGATCGGGCCCCACATCGCGCTCCCTGCTTGGTAGGAAGCCTGCTTCTCCCTATCCCATTCCCCCTGCTTGTGTTCCCTCTCTCGCTGTGTCTCTCTGTCAAATAAATAAAATCTTTAAAAAACAAACAAACAACAACCAAAAAAAAACTAATGAAGTCTATGACTATGCCAAAGCCACAATTCTTCAATGAGGCCAGCAAAATTATCATACATTAAAATATATAGTGTAATACTCTGATATAATATATATTATACATATAATGTATATAATTTATTAAAACTGTTTAGAAAATATTTAGGCTTCCCACACAATAGAAGTTGAATTTTGCTTTTTTTAATTGCAAAATATACACATATAATGGAATCTATTCATATGTCATACGCAGAATGAACTATATATATATTTATAATGAAAAGTAAAAACCATAATGGATCTAGTAATTTTAAAAAGCAAATTGTTTTTGTTTTTGGTTGTCCTAACACCATCCACATCCACATTAGACTAGTAGCTGTGGATCACTTATTTAGTTAGTTGTGATATTTGATATATGAATGGTTTGAGGAAATCCCACAATACTATCAACATCCCCAGGTGGTAGGTGTTCGCTGCCCTATATTCTTCATATCACATCCTATTACTGAAGAAAATAAATATGTTTATGACTCCTGGGAAAACTGGTGGGATAAGTACAGGTTGCCAATCCTTTCACTTACTACCACCTTATAGCAAATGACCAAAAGAATAAAAAAGAAAAATTGGGAAAAATTTATTGAATAGTACCCTACCTACAGAATGGTCCAAACAAACCTCTTATCTGAAGGAATTTCTGCTATATCTAGAACTGATTAGACTGTTTTGAAAATAGACATCAAGGGCCAAAACATGTGTTTCTCCTCCAAGAGTATAAGTCATTGCTGTAACTGCCTAATTTGAACCAAACATAATAAAATCCCATGATTCAAACCCATGTGCTGAAAGATTCTAGAGAAGTAAGGAGGTAATTATTTTGAGTCCCCTTTCTGGACACATTCTAACAAATATTTTGCTCTGAGTCAGACACTGTTTGAAGGTGCTGGTGATGTCACCATCATCAAGGCAGCCAAAGCCTGGGCTCTAGCAGATCTTACATTCTAGAGGGGAGACAGAAAAAAAGAGAAATAAGCACACAGATTTATAAGCTAGGATGCCAGGTCGTGAGTGATTAGTGCAATGAATAAAAATGAAATAGTTCAAGAAGTTGGAAAGGAAGAGGAAATCCTACAGAAAGAGATACTAGAGAAGAAGGCTCTGAGAAAGTGAGATTTCAGCACGGCTGTGAATAAAATGAGTGAGTAAGCCATCTAAATACTAAAAGGAAGAAAACGCCAAGTAGTAGGAACAGCAAGTGCTGAACGTGGAATATGATTGATATAGTTACAGAAATCAATAGAACTTCAAATTTACATTTGCGGAGTTGAAGAGAAAGTGTATCTCCAGGCAATTTTTCTATAATTTACATTTCTTTTTTTTTTTTTAAGATTTTATTTATTTATTTGAGACAGAGAGAATGAGAGACAGAGAGCATGAGAGGGAGGAGGGTCAGAGGGAGAAGCAGACTCCCTGCCGAGCAGGGAGCCCGATGCGGGACTCGATCCAGGGACTCCAGGATCATGACCTGAGCCGAAGGCAGTCGCTTAACCAACTGAGCCACCCAGGCGCCCTATAATTTACATTTCTTAATAATAACTTATACTAGTTCCTTACAATATTGGGGGTAACTTCTAAATCTGAGAAAACATGGTCTAGAGGTTGGGAGAGATGAGAAGAAAATAGGAACAAACCAAATTAGTACCATTTTAGTACTTCCAACCTAAGAGTTGTTGAAGTATCTGCATTGGAGGAAATAAGTGTGTGGCCTTACCAAACCTAATGTCAAAAAATCACAAAAGTGTTTTTGAAACCAACATCTTATCTGCACAGCTGGTCCAACTTAGTAATGGGGATAATTTCCAGAAAAAAGAAAACAATCTCCTAATATAGTTTAGGAGCGTGACCCATCTGTATGCTATCTATAAGAAACTCACTTCAACCCAAGTAGATTAAAAATAAAAGGATGGAAGAAAATATATCATGCAAACATGTATCAAAGGAAAGCGAGGATGGCTGTATTAATATTAAATAAAGTAGTCTTTAAAACAAAGAAAGTTACTAGAGAGAGCGAAGCACATTATACAGTGATAAAAGTTCAATTCAATGTGAAGCCAGCGATATCCTCAATGTGTGTGCCCTAAACAACAGAACTGTCAAATATGTGATGCAAGAACTGAGAGAACTGAAAAGAGAAACAGAAAAATCCAAAATTTTGAATGGAGGTTTTAACACCCTTCTCACTACGGATTAAAAAATTAAACTGATAATCAGCAAGGTATAAATGAACTCAAAACCAGCGCCTAAAAGGACTGAAATTATATGTATAAAACATTCTACTCAACAATAACAGAATATACATTCTTTGCAAGTGTGTGATACTGTGATTATAAGGAAGATATATTTGGTCTTTGTCCCTGTTTCTGGCCCAGAGCTCCTAAAAACCCTTAGAATTTCCTAAGTGATGGGGACAATAAATGTTCCTTCAGAGACAGGAACAGGGCTGAAGACAGAGTTCAATCACCAAAGGCCAATGATTTAATCAATCATGTCTTTGTAACGGAGCTGCCATAAAACCCCAAAAGGATGGGGTTTGGAGAGCTTCTGGATTGGTGTGAACACGTGATTTGGGGAGAGTGGTATGCTCAGACAGATCATGGAAGCTCCAAGCTCTGTACCTTGCCCTATGCACCTCTTCCATCTGGCTGTTTCTGCGTTATATCCTTTTATTGTAAACAAGTAATCTAAAAGTCACATGTTTCTCTGAGTTCTGTGAGCCACTCTAGCACGTTAATAGAGCCCAAGGAGAAGGTTGTAGAAAACACTGTTGTTTAGAAGTGCAGAAAACAACCTGAACTTGTGATTCGAGTTGGAAGTGGAGAGACAGTCTCGTAAACTAACCGCTTAACCTGTGGGATCTGACTATCCCTGGGCGGATAGTGTCAGAATTGAGTTGAATTCTGTAGAATCCCCAACTGGTGTCACATCCACATGTTGGAAATTGGGTTCAGAATCCTCTTAAAGTGCCCGTGGAATAAATACCAAGATAGGCTATATCCTGCACCAAAAACTAAACCTCAACAATTGAAAAGACATAATTTTAAAAATTGTGTTATTTGAGCACATTGCAATCAACGTAGAAAGTAATAATAGAAACCTAGGTGGAAAATCTCCAAACATTTGGAAGTGAAATAATACACTTCTAAATAACTCTTGAGTCAAAAAGGAAGTCTCAACAAAAATTAAAAATACAATGAGCTTGAATAAAAAAAAAAAATACCAGATAAAATTTGTGGACATAACTGTAGCAGTGTTGAAAGGGAAATTTACAACATTAAATACATACATTACGAAAGAGGAAAAGCCTCAAATCAGTAATCTAAGCTCAGACCTCAAGGACCTACGAAAAAAAAGAGCAAAATGATTCCAAAGTGATTAGAAGGAAGAAAATACTAAAGATAATAGCAGAAGTCAACAAAATTCAAAACAGAAAACAATAGATATAATCAATGAAAGAGAGATCTGGATCTTTGAAATGTCAATAAAATTGTCAAACCCCTAGCAAAACTGAAAAAGAAAAAGAAAAAGGAAACACAAATTATCAGCATTAAGAATGAAATAGGGACTATCACTACAGGCTGCATGGACATCACAAAAGATAATAAAGGAACGCTACAAACAACTCTACACCCATAAATTCGACAACTTACACAAAAAAGACTGATTTCTCAAAAAATGCAAAATTGTATAACTCACCCAATAAGAAATAGATAATTTGAAATACCTGTAAGTGTTAAATTAAATTTGTAATTAATAAATTCTCCAAAAGAGGGGCACCTGGGTGGCTCTGTCGTCCGGGGTCCTGGGATTGAGCCCCTCGTCAGCTGGAAGCCTGCTTCTCCCTCTCGCTCTGCTTGTGTTCCCTCTCTCGCTGTGTCTCTGTCAAATAAATAAATAAAATAAAATAAAATAAAATAAAATAAAATAAAATAAAATAGATAAATTCTCCAAAAGAAAAATCTCTAAGTCCAGATGGTGGCATTGGAGAATTCTACCAAATGGTTAAAGAATTAACAATTCTCCACAATCTCTTCGAGGAAATTGAAATGAAAGGAACACTTTCCAATTTATTTTGTGAAGTTAGTATTACCCAGAAAACAAAATCAGACAGAGTACAACAAAAGAAAACTATAGACCAATGTATCTTCTGAATATAGGTGTACAAATTCTTAACCAAATACTAGTAAACAGAATTGAAAAAAAAAAGATTTTTAAATCATAACCAAGTAAGAACCAGAAATTAGAACAAATGACAAAAATAAGACCATAAGTAGGTCATGAAAAAATTGAAAATGGAAGAATATAATCAATAAACACAAACACACACAATTACCAGTTTACATTATAAAACAAAATCCAATCTTGAGCTGTCTATGAGAGATTACTGGAAAATTGATTTAACAAGGTTGACGTGCAAAAAGAATAGACAAAATTATAACATTTAAATGTAAACAAAAGTAATTGGGATTCTTATTAATAGAAGATAGAGCTCCAGGGCGCCTGGGTGGCTCAGTTGGTTAAGCGACTGCCTTCGGCTCAGGGCATGATCCTGGAGTCCCGGGATCGAGTCCCCCATCGGGCTCCCTGATCAGTGGGGAGTTTGCTTCTCCCTCTGACCCTCCTCCCTCTCATGCTCTCTGTCTCTCATTCTCTCTCTCAAAATAAATAAATAAAATCTTTAAAAAAAAAAAAAGAAGAAGATAGAGCTCCAGGTTAAAAAAATGAAAGGAAGCTTAGCAGAAAGTTCATATGGAAAATATTATGGTCAAAACCTTAGGCCAACTTGCAATCAAATATACATAGTTAAAAATTTTTTAAATCATAACAATAAATTGAAAAAATATATTAATGTTGTAAAACTTTAATATCTTTATCTGTTCTTGATTATTTAAAGTAAATATAGAGTATTGTGTTATAATTCTTTTGTATGTAAGTGACAGAAATTAGTTAAAACTTAGTAATTCCAATAAGAGGTCTATTGATGAAACTCAAGAGATAGGATTCAGACATCTTTTTTTCAGTGGTATTATTACTGAGCACCTCTCTCAGTGAAAAATTTCTCTCACTTTTGCTTTCTCTAGGCTCTGCATTCCTGTATTTCGGCTTTGGCTCTCTCCAAGTAGCTTTATGTTTACATCATCTGTATGACTGGCAATATAAATATAAAAAGACCTTATCTTTCCTAACAATTCTAGCAAATAGATGTGGCTATATTTGCCTGTTAAAAGTCAAATGAACTTATGTGATTTAGTCCTGGTAACCAGATATAGAATGTTCTGATTGGCTAGTACTAGTCACATACTTAACTCTGGGGCTGGGTTAGGGTCAGTCTCACTCAAACCACATGGATAGAGTGATTCACATAGGGGAAATTAAGGTATTCATTTCCAGAGAGGAAAAGGAAGCTGGGCAGAAACAAGAAATGTATGTCCACTACAAGGATTTGAATAATGTAGCACTAAGGTCAACCTTATGAATACAGACACTTGCATGTCACCAAGCTTCACTCTCTTTATGTGCAAATAAGGTCATATTAAAATGTATATCATGTTTTGCTAGCTTGCAGCTCCCACCTTTATAGCAATCTGTTTTCCATCCTTAGGTCCTGCCCCACCTGTGCAAGTTCTTTAAGCTTTCTTATTCCTGCTAATAGTTCTAGGAGTCTGTAAAGGTCTCACATGTTCTGACAGGTAACTTTTAAGCTATCACTGTTACTGCCACCCTAGCTATGTAAAAGCCCTCCTTTGTCATTCTAGTTGGGTGATACTCTCAACTTGTTGCCTCACCTATGATTAACCTCTTGGTCTACACCAACCTGTCTTTAGCAACCTGTTCTTATAATTTCTTTTGAGCCTCAGAGCTGACAAATGCCTCCTTCTGATTTTCATCCTGGGGCACTTGTGATATGTAGAGTATATATTATCCTCTTTTCTACCATTTTTCCACCATGCATATAGTCCCTCCCCTCTGTTTCCTGCGGTACTGCAGAAAGCTAATAATATGTAATGGATTTTATTACATATTTGAAAATTACATTAAAAACAGTGATTTATGCTATATACTTCATGGGCTTGGATAGGCTCTTGTCATTTACTAATAGGGTCTACCACAGGTGCTTCCTTGACTGGCCATTAGCCAGTTGCCTCCTGCCCACTAGTTGCCTTCAGAAAGCTTATACTTCTTAGAATGAAGTCATATAGGGCAACCACATTTTAGAGAGCCAGCCCAGGACTCAGCCATATCACAACAAAAATATAATAATATATTAAGTAATTATCCACCATGAGTTATTACTTTAACATATAAATATGAAATATAGGTGTTTGTTTGAAATTATGTATTATTTTGTGTCATTTTTCTGTCACACAAATGCTATTATTTAAACACAGCAATAGGACTAAGGAACAGTGGCAATTGGTAGTAATTAACAGTAGGACTAATTAAATAAGCAATCTGTGTGAAAAATATAACAATAATTTTATGTTCCTTTGTGTTCTTTAATATAACAGCTTAACCCTTTAAATTCTTTATTGGATGTTTATATTTTATAGGCTGTATTATTGTATATTCTAAAGATACATAAATTTAAGACCCTTTTAAAGGAGAACATAATATAATAGGACTAATTAAATAGATATTACCTATATTCAATTTAAAAAATGTTTTGTTTTCTCTTTGATTATAGACTAGGATACTTTTACTCCTTTTGTTTCTTTGCCCAGTAATACTTCTCTAAGCTTCTTATAGCCTTTAGGATAAACTTTTTTTTCTTTTATGTAGTGGCGAAATTGAATTTGGTTAAATGTAAAATTCATTTCAACTTACAGTTTTGCTCTTATCAAAGCCACAATACATTGATTCTTGGTGCCAGTCCAATATGATAACATCAAAATAAATATCCTCTCAACAAAAGCATGTGGCCATAGCGTACTTAGGATTTTACTTACCAGAACCAGCAGTCCTTTTCAATTTGTAGGGATTCGTTTACAATAATGCCTTCCAGAGACTTCTGGTTTCTGGTCTGATATGTAAAGACTTAGAAGTTGTGACTCCTAGCCTTAAAATAAGAAAAGGGCCAAACTGAAAATCACAAACTTTTCTTAAATCCATCAAAAATTGAGGACAGTTCAAACCACTACCTTAAAACTGGAGAAACAGTCAGAGAAAGAGATCTAAATCTTGCCTGGAGCAGAAGCACACAACTAGAACCAGTACCTGCGGGAACACTTAAACCATGTTTGAGGAATTGCTGGAAGTTCAGCATTAACTAGCTTAAGAGTTAGAGGCTCCAGGGGCTCCAGTTCTAAGGGATCCCCCACACTTTTGTGAGTTTCATGTCCAAGAGCCTCACCAGGTTCTCAGGGTAAAGATCAAAGAAAAATCCCTTGTGCTTCTGGAATAGGGAGGTAAAAGCAACAATTTTGAAGTCAGCTCAGAACATTTTGTTCTCCGTAACAAAAGTCTATCCTAAAGGTCAACTATTTTCCAGAGCCTAAGGGACCTAGGTTTTATTAGAGCATAACCGACCTGGGAAAAGTGAAAAACCCAACTCAGGTCTTCTTTAGCTTTCCTGTGTTACCTTAGAGGGTAAAACTAAAGGCAGAGAAGTACTTGTAACGGTTACAGCCCAGGGGCCTAGGCTCACTAAAAGACTAATAACCTAAAAGAAGACTATAGAATGCTTCCTCTTCTTCCACAATTTATCACCACATAGATAAGGCTCTTGTATAGTAACTAAAGATTATAGCTGAAAGAATGTCAAGCCTCAGGCCCTGTTGAAGGTATCTCTAGGAAAATCCAAAGATCACAGTAGAGACCAGAGAGGGGAAAGTTTAGTCTCTGACACCTTTACCTAGAGCGAACAGTAAACATAACCTACAACTAACATCATACTTAATAGTAAGAAATTATATACTTTCTCCCTAAAATCAGAAGTAAAGCAAGGATGCCTCCTCCCACCATTCCTTTTCAACATTGTACAGAAAGTCCTAACTAATGCAATAAGACAAGAAAAGGAAATAAAAGAATACAGATTGGGGAGAAAAAAATTAAATTGCTTTTGTTTACAAATGTCATGATTGTCTATGTAGAATATTCCGTATATTTAACAACAACAACAACAAAAATTCCTGAAACTAATAAGTGATTATAGCAAAGCTGCAGGACACAAAGGTTAAATATAAAAGCCAATTCTTTCCTATTTACCAGCAGTGTACCTTTGGAAACTGAAATAAAAAATACAACACCACTTATTGTATGTCCCAAATTAAATATGCAGGTATAAATCCAACAAAATATATACAAGAGCTATGTGAAAAAAAAAAAAAACTACAAAACTCTGATAAAAGGAACCAAAGAAAATCTAAATAAATGGAGAGATATTTCATATTTATGGATGGGAAGACTCAATACTATCAAGATTTCAGTTCTTCCCAGTTTCATTTATAGATTCAACACAATCCCAGTCCAAATACCAGCAAATTATTTTGTGGATATCAACAAACTTATTCAAAAGTATAGGTGGAAAGGCAAAAGACTCAGAATAGCCAACACAATGTTGAAGAAGAACAAAATTGGAGGAGTGACACTCCCCAGCTACACTTATTACAAATCCACTATTGCCAAGAAAATATGCTATTATTGAAAGAATAGAAAAATAGATCAATGGAACAGACCAGAGAGTTCAGAAATAGACCCACACAAATAATGTCAACTAATTTTTTTTTTAAGATTTTATTTATTTATTTATTTGAGAGAGAGAGCGAGAAACAGCATGAGAGGGGATAGGGTCAGAGGGAGAAGCAGGCTCCCCGCTGAGCCGGGAGCCCGATGCAGGACTCGATCCCAGGACTCCGGGATCATGACCTGAGCCGAAGGCAGTCGCTTAACCAACTGAGCCACCCAGGCGCCCAATGTCAACTAATTTTTAACAAAGACACAAAGATTTGTATGAAGACACTGTTAAGAGAATCAAAAGGTAAGTTACAGACTCAGAGAAAATATTTGCTGAAAACATAACTGATAAAGGACTTGTAGCCAAAATATATAAAGAATTCTTAAGACTCAACAATAAAGAAACAAACAACCCAATACTAAAATATACAAAAGATCTGAACATCAGAAAAGATATATGGATGTCAAATAAGCATATGAAAAAATGCTCAGTATTATATTAGTGAACTGCAAATTAAAACAAATAATGAAAAACAACTCTATACCTATTATAACTTAAATTATGGCTTAAATCAAAAACACGGACAATAATGTCATCCATTTTGTATCTATATGCTTGTTTGGGTAGATGAAATGTTTGTCAATAAGATCTTTTGCATGTATAAATTCATCATATAAATTATCCATATCTAAAATGTCCATCATTTTGGAGCATTCAGAAACACATTGGATTTCATCACAATTTAAATCTCTCCAGGAAAGTGGTTTTAATATATAGAGATAATCTGAACTTTGTGAAATCAAAATTGGATTCCAAGTAAGTCATGGTTTTAGTAAATATATTGAGAAAGTCCTGTAAATTTGGCTTTCCTTTTCTATAGACATACTTTTGGATTCTTAAGCAGTCTTATTTCCAAAAAAAAATGAGTCATGTTTTTCACTGAATGAGTTTTTGTTGCAACCTACACATAGCATTAAATAATTCAGATACAATCAGTTTATCCTTTTCTTGACTCATTATGGCCCTTCGAAGATGATCGAGTAGTTTTGGAGAAACAGCATATAAATTTATGTTTTACTGTAATCCTTTTTCCATTTCTCATCTTAAATGTGTGTTTAAATTGGAGAATATTCTTCTTGTCCCAAACTTTGAAAATGTAATTTTACAATAGGCCAACATTTTAATATCTTTCCTATGAGTGACCACAATGAAAACCATCCTGTAGACATGTGAAAGGTTATCTTCTTTTATTTCAATAAAATCTAAAGTGCCATTAAGTGTTAATGCACATTTCAAGGAAACTGAAAAGTGATAAAAATTTTTCATTGTGAAATCCTTAATATCACAGATAAGCAAATCACATCGTTTTTTTAGCACCGTTGTGTACAAGGTTTGCAGGAGATTTAACAGGTAAAATCTTTTCATTTTCTTTTGTAAGAAGTTTATAAACAGAATGGAATTTTCCAAAATTTACATTTGCCTTATTGCCTAATTATGCAGATTGATAGGCAGAGTGTAGAGTGTGTATTTGGTCAAGATGTCAACCATCTTTATTTTACATTAACTGATGTTTTATTAAAACCTTCATAGAATTTAGAAAATGAATTTAAACTACTTTTTTTTCAAATCAAAGTATCTAATAGCTAGGGATAAAAATTTTTTGTTTTTTGCTCTGAATCAGTGTATCACTTCATATACCACGGGACGTGTGACCATTTGTGAGTTCTGACAGAAAAAGCTGTACGCTGTAAAGAGCCAACATAACTATTTTCAAAATTTCTACTTTTGTTGACCCACAAGACATTTTAGTGGCAGTCTCTGAACCAGGAAATGTAACTTTACTCATTTTCATAGAACAATAAAGGGAACAATAGGATATTGTCAAGAGTTTAGCTAAGTTAATGCATGGTGGTGTTGTCTTGGCATTCATTTCGTTTGGCCAAGGGGGCCTTAAACTAATATTAGTCCCTCACGATGGCTCATGCCCTTGTCAACCTAATTTAAGTGGTATACCGAGGCAAACCCAAATTACCAGAAATTGAGTCTATTTGGAAATAGCTGAGGAATTACAATTTGGGAAATGTCAATTGTAGTAAGCTACAGGTGAATCCATTGAAAAGTCTGGGGCAGGCTCTTTTTGTGCTCAAGGAATACAAACAAGGGAAGGCTGGCCAGAGTTCAAACAGTGAGTTCATTGGCTTGAAGCTAGTGATTCTTGGCGGGTGTTCCTAATTAGTCAAGAGGTAAGTTCTGTTTTCTCTAAGTTGGGCGTTGAGGGGAAATCATTTTCTCCCGACCGTTCTTAGGTCTTGTTTTTCTGAGGGCACATGCGTGTGATTCTCCGTTTCAGGTGCTCTGGTTCCGTTTTTATTTTTTTTATTTTTTTTTAAAGATTTTATTTATTTATTTGACAGAGAGAGACACAGCGAGAGAGGGAACACAAGCAGGGGGAGTGGGAGAGGGAGAAGCAGGCTTCCCGCTGAGCAGGGAGCCCGACGCGGGGCTGGATCCCAGGACCCTGGGATCATGACCGGAGCCGAAGGCAGACGCTTAACGACTGAGCCACCCAGGCGCCCCTCTGGTTCCGTTTTTAGATGGAAAGCCTTTTACACCTTACGTAACGGCCTGCGCTGTCCAAGAGTAAATGTAAGTTTTTGATGTGATTTTCCCAACTGTCCTTGTGATAAAGTCTCTTCTGCTTCCCAGGGCCCTCCTGTTGTTTTCCTTAGCTACAGCCTCCATGGAGCTTACTAAAACTTCACACTTTCTGGTTTAAATTGACCAATCCAGCCTTAGCCTGGAAACCCCAAAGCACTCCACCCACCAACCCCAACAAAGGCGTGTGCCCCAGTCGTGTGTGTCTCTCTGCCTGTACCCTGTCTTGGCCGTTTCGTCCCCTTGAGGCACGCCATGGACTTCCTCCAGGACCTATGAGTATTACATTTCTCGATTTCAATTTCCCTTGTCTTTTGTTGAATGGAGGCTCACTCTCAGATATACCAGGGTTTCGTTACCATATGTTAATTTAACAAAGTCACAACAGTATGTGTGTTCATTTGTGAAGAATGCCAAAGCTAATTCAGTGGCTGCTATTTCTGACTGAGCATTCTTATCTTTTTGGGAGACTGAAAAAAAAACCCAAAAACCTCTTAATTGATTTAGAAGTACTTGCCCCATCTCATCCCAAATTTGTGAGATTCAGTCTCAGTATGTGCTTTCATATCTCCTCCTCCACCTTGGCCATTTCCAAATTATTTGCAGCATATTATTTAATATGCACTGTTGTGATCATTTACCTCCTTAGCCCAGTTGTACTTCCATCTGTTACTAAAATAACACAGACATTTAGCTTTCTTTTTTGGTGATGTCTGGGTCATGCTAGTATTGGGATTGGGATTGTTCTTATGTTTACTATCTAAACTCTTAGAAAACATGATCACAATATTTACAGTGTTAAAAATTAAATTTGCATTATCTTGATACAAAGCACAGCAGGAATCCATAAGCAAAGTCAATGATGGACTGTTAAAACTCATGATTATGATACACTTTGTTAATAGTAAAAGTATTTTTATATTATCACATTGTTTAGGCCCTACAGCCACAACTGCTCCAATATTTGAGTTTATATTATGAACTTTGCTCTGTGTTCCCATAAGTAAATGGTTCATTCGGGTACTTTTGTAATACTGGATAAACTGTACGCCCAAAATTGCCTTCAAATCTTCAGCTCTTGTCAGTTCTTTCCGTTTCTACTCTTCTAATGAATAGTTCCCGTTTTTCAGTCCGGGTGAGGCCTCAATTCTCTATTTACTGTGCAAACTGAAAATATATCTGGAAATTCTGTAGGTGGCAAACTATTTGATATAGTATAGCTGGGATTAAACTGATTATATTTAATGCATTTAAAATCAAATGATGGTACAACAAAATGGGAACACAGGATCCAAAGGTATTAATGAAATATAATAACCACGGGATAATTGCATGTCAGTCAATCAGATGGCAGGAAAGAGAAGAGAGACATATAACAGGTTCAGATTAAATAATTATATTGCAGAGGAGCGCAGACAACTCTCTCTGAGTTTGTATGAGCAGGAACAAGTTTATAATTTTCCCCCAAGGAATAGTCATGAGAATTTCAAAGGCTCCTCCTGGCTAAATGTATTTTACATAAATACATAATGCAAAAGC
Organism: Mirounga angustirostris; assembly: GCF_029215605.1. Taxonomy (NCBI): domain Eukaryota; kingdom Metazoa; phylum Chordata; class Mammalia; order Carnivora; family Phocidae; genus Mirounga; species Mirounga angustirostris. Next base: position 134,783,691 of record NW_026991709.1, on the reverse strand, counting down.
TGGAGTCAGAGACAGGTACATTCTAGTGATATTCAAAGGCCAAATTATGTGGCATTTGAAAATCTATAAATATATACAAGGTATTTTTCTCTCTCTGTCTTCTTTCTTCCCTTCTTTCTGCTTTTATCTCTTACAGTCTCCCTTCCTTTCTGTATTACTCCCTTCTTTTTTCCTTCTTTTAGTTCTTTGATGAAAAATTTCTTTTGTGACTCAGGGTAAAGCTAAGCTGGGGGTTCCCTGTTGATTCACAGTAGAAAACCCTATAGGCTGATGGGTGCATGCTTTAACTACCTCCACATATCAGTGTTTCAAGGTCTTCCAGACTGATCTGCAGACGAGTAATCATTTTCAGAATCTATAGGGCAGGAGTACGAGAACTCCTTAGAAATAAGGAGGTGGGAACTCAGGCCAACTTGTGAGGTCTTGAGATTTGTGTCTCTGCTGTTGGCAGCTGCCACCTTGGCAGCATTTAGTGCCTGCTACAATAGTTCCTCGACGAAGACTTGTGGAATTGAGATAAATCACAATGCAAGAAAGAGGGTCGTATGTGCCCAGTATATAGCAGAATTCAATAAACATGTGTTAATTCCAAAGGAGGAAAAAGCAGTGGGTTTGCCGAAAATCTGGATGAGCTTTTGTAAGTTTTTGTCTCTTTGTGTTTACCACAGGGGACTATGGATACTGCCTGTGGAAACCCACAGCCAAAAATATGGTTCAGTCATTTTAGAAATCCAGAAAGGACAGGAGGCTCTTAGTTTTAAATAATACACTTAAAAAAAAAAAAATCTAGAGGCGCTTATAAAAATATGCTGGATACAAGCTAATAGAGCTTGTATGTTCCACTCAGTATTAAAGCATCTGGTGGGTGACAGGAATTGTTTCCCCATTGTTTGAAAGTGGATTATATTTACTGCAGAAGGAAAGGACTCTGCTCGGTAAATTTATTATTATCATTTAGTATGGAGGAAATTTACCCTCAGGGTAGTGAACTTGCCTAAGATCTCAAAGTTATAGAAAGAACTAGAAGTAGAACTCAATGATATTTTTTTTTCTTCCCAAACATGTACTCTTAGCATTCTACTGTGTTTTTGTCTCATTTAATGTTACTTGTTTTTTGTTTTTATTTTTGTTTTTTGGTCTGAATTTGACTTTATCTGGCTATCAGGATTGGAATCCTGCTTTTTCATTTTTTTTTCTTATGCCTTTGTCCTTTCCTCTATTTTTAGCCCTTTTATTTTTTATTTTTTTAAATTAAATTAATTTTTTTTAACATATAATGTATTATTTGTTTCAAGGGTACAGGTCTGTGATTCATCAGTCTTACACAATTCACAGCACTCACCATAGCACATACCCTCCCCAACGTCCGTCACCCAGCCACCCCATCTCTCCCACCGCCCTCCACTCCAGCAACTCTCAGTTTGTTTCCTGAGATTAAGAGTCTCTTATGGTTTGTCTCCCTCTCTGATTTCGTCTTGTTTCATTTTTCCCTCCTTTCCCCTATGAGCCTCTGTCTTGTTTCTCAAATTCCACATATCAGTGAGATCATATGATACTTGTCTTTCTCTGATTGACTTATTTCCCTTAGCGTAATACCCTCTAGTCGTTGCAAATAGCAAGATTTCATTTTTTTGATGGCTGCATAATATCCCATTGTATACATATACCATATCTTCTTTATCCATTTATCTGTTGATGGACATCTCATCTCTTTCCATAGTTTGGCTATTGTGGACATTGCTGCTATAAATATTGGGGTGCAGGTGCCCCTTCGGATCACTACATTTGTATCTTTGGGGTAAATAACTAATAGTGCAATTGCTGGGTCGTAGGGTAGTTCTATTTTCAACTTTTTGAGGAACCTCCATACTGTTTTCCAGAGTGACTGCACCAGCTTGCATTCCCACCAACAGTGGAGGGAGGGTTCCCCTTTGTCCACATCCTCACCAACATCTGTCGTTTCCTGACTTATTAATTTTAGCCATTCTGTCTGGTGTGAGGTGGTATCTTATTGAGATTTTGATTTGTATTTCCCTGATGCCAAGTGATGTTGAGCACTATTTCATGTGTCTGTTGGCCATTTGGATGTCTTCTTTGCATAAGTGTCTGTTCATGTCTTCTGCCCATTTCTTGATTGGATTATTTGTTCTTTGGGTGTTGAGTTTGCTAAGTTCTTTATAGATTTTGGATATTAGCCATTTTAAATAATTATCTTTTAGGTATTCTCTAAATACACATAAAGGTAGGTTTTACTGAATGAGCCTGTTTGAAAATGTCTCTCCTTTAAAAGAAACTTTTGTTGCAACTGATATGTTTGGTCTCAACTGTGTATGTTATTATTTAATAATTATTGTGTTATGTTATATGTACTGTTTCTTTCTACATTTGGTGTGTCTTCCTTGCTTTAAAAATTTCTTTTGGTATTTTGAAGATTTGGATTTTTGCTTTTGTTGTTGTTTACATGTATACCTTTTCAAGTACCCTTGATCTCCCTTTCTCTTATTTTTTACTGTCTGGTTGGCTAGTGTTCATTAGTATTCCTACACAACAGCCTATAACTTATTCTACTTTATTTTCTCTCTCTCCTATCCTCCCATTTTTTATTAAGTTTTTAAATTTTAATTCCCATATTGTTAACATATAGTGTTATATTAGTTTCAGGTGTACAATACAATGATTCAACAATGCTGTACATTACTCAGTGTTCATCATAGTGAGTGTTCTCTTGAATCCCCCATATTCTCCCATTTTTTAGTTGCATTCCTTTTATTTTATCAGAGCACATTATATATACATATTAGTCTTTCACTTTTTGTTTTAGACTCAGTTCTATAATTAAATACATGAAACACTCACTACTGATCTGCTTGCCAAATTTTCTCAGCCATCTCTTGGGTGGATAAGGCTCACCTCAGGTAGATTGCTTAAGGAGAGCACATGAGCACAGCATTCTCTGAGTGACCCTGTGTTTAAAATTGTTTTCCATTAGGCTTGGTACTTAATAGAAAGGTTAAATGACTTCTGCAAATGCACCTTGCAGAAATGGGAGGAACCTGTGTCTTGAGGCTTTCCATCCAGTACATTCTTCATTACACAATGGAATTGATTCTATGTTGGTGTTCACCTTGGCTCTTCGAGAGCTTTGAAGATTCTTGTAATCAGGGCCCTTCCTAGTATATAAAAATTGTACCACAAACTTCATGCTATGGGAACAGCAGATTGGGGAAGGGGGTAAAACTGTCAGTTTTTACCCCCTTCTGATAGCAGAATAAAATTACTGAAATTAAGTTGACACAACCATAAACATTCCTCCATTACTTCCCGTCCATCACCAACATGTGCTTTCATTCTCCTTCCCCACTCACAGCCTCCTACCTCTTCATTCTAATACTGCCCTGGATGTTCATTTAAATTGAAATGACATGGTGGTTTCTGGCTTCTCATTTTAAGAATCTCTATGACAGCCTGGTAGTATGGCTATATTTTTTTCCCACATATGTTTCCCTTTCCTAAGAACCCCCAGAAATATTTGAAATGTGATAACCTCCTACTGGATTAGGTCATGTTTGACGAATCAAGGAAGTAAGTTTATACAGTAGTGTAGTTTAAAATAAAACAGAAAAAAAAATTCTCTTTTAAATTTATTTTGCAAAAGCACTGTATGATAGCTTAAAGGTTAAAGTAATTTAGCTGTTTAAGCATACTCTTTTGAGCTGTGGCTATTTGTATACATTTTAGTTTGCCTTGGAAACCAATCTCATTGTAAGAAAAGTAGAATTTAACTTAAAAATTCAATTTACACTTGTTTTTGTCAAAGCAATTGGGGAATCTACTCAATGCCTAAATTTTAGAAAGCTACTCTTGATTTTATTTATTTATGTATTTATTTTTTAAGATTTTATTTATTTGAGAGATAAAGAGAGTGAGAGAGTACACAAGCAGGGACAGAGGGAGAGGAAGAGGGAGAAGTAGACTCCACTGCTGAGCAAGGAGCCTGATGCGGGGCTCAATCCCAGGACTCTGAGATCATGACCTGAGCCCAAGGCAGATGCTTGACAGACTGAGCCACCTAGATGCCCCTACTCTTGATTTTAAAATGTTTCCTTTGCCAATTTATAGATGGTTATATTGGCCAGGGTTCTCCAATGAGAAACAGAACCAATAGGAGAGATTGAGAGTGAGAGAGAGAGATTGATTATAAGGTCCCTGTTCATGTGATTATGGAGACTAAGAGGTCCTATCATCTTTCTGCAAGCTGGAGACCCATGAAAGTGGGTGGTATAGTTCAGAGGACTGAGAGCTGGGGAGGTGACGGTATAGATTCTACTCAAAGTCTGATGATCTCGGAACCAGGAGCACTGAGAGCAGATTGATGTTCTAGCTTGGGGTCAGAGTGAATTAAATCTTCCCTTGCCTTTTGTTCTATTCAGGATTTTAACAGATTAGATGATGCCCACCCACACTGCGGAGGGACATCTGCTTTACTAATTCCACCAATTCCAATCTTAACCTCTTACAGACACACCCTCAAGAAACACCCAGAAATAATGTCTAACCAGATATCTGGGCATCCTGTGGCCCAGTCAAGTTGACACATAAGCTTAACCAGATTTTTAATTTTTAATTTTAATTTTTTTCCGTTTCAAATTTTAAATAACAATGCTTATAAAAATACTATCTTGGATTTATACAATGATATATATTAGCACATACTTCTCTCTACCCCCCCCACAGGGATTAATATCAAAACAGATTTACATATAATTGTATCTCCTCATTTTATCCTCTCAGCAACCACTTAATTTAGAAATTCCAGTCTAGTTCTGGGTGAACTGAGACATAAAGTTTTGTGACTTGTACAAAGTCTCATGTTAGGACAGAGAGCGAAGAAAATAACAGATTTTGCTATTGGGGGACTTTTCACCTTGGTGGTTTTCGAGACTTTAGAAGTCCCAGCATGTGTTTAGAGACAGCACGTCCTTTCAAGCTGATAGCAGGATGAAACAAGATTTTCCACACAACTACTCATTTATACTAGCTGAGAGCTTACGCTTATTTTTATTGAAACAATTATTCAGCCAGGGCAGAGTAGGGGCTGGTGAGATCATGGCCAAAACAGGAGGGGTGGGTGGACTTCTGGCATCAATTGAGAGCTTACAGATCTTACACAGTAGATGTGCAGATTTCACCCAAATGTATAGTTGATGGAGGAATTAAAATACCATGCCCTCATACTTCAGGCAAAAACATAGGCAATAGGAGGTAGAGCCAAATTTGTGTATTAAAAAGATACAAATAGTTAAAGATTTCTAAGTGTCTTATAGTATATGGTTGTTAAAGTCAATTTACATGGCAAACTATATCTCTGCAAATGCAGTGAACTGTAGAATGTGACTTCTACTCTCTAAATAGAAAAATAAATTTCATCTGTTGAATTTTTATTTTAAAAAAGAACCAAATTGCAAGATTTCATTCCTTTTGATGGCTGCATAATATTCCATGGTGTGTGTGTGTATATGTGTATACACACACACACACACACACACACCATATCTTCTTTATCCAGTCATCTGTTGATGGACATCTTGGCTCTTTCCACAGTTTGGCTATTGTGGGCATTGCTGCTATAAACATCAGGGTGCATGTACCCCTTCGGATCCCTACATTTGCATCTTTGGGGTAAATACCCAGTAGTGAAAAAAAAAAAAAGAACCAAATTTACAATTTTCCACATCATTTTCTATTCTTGAGAATTTCCACTGATGCCACAGAAATAGCATGTCACTGACATTTAAAACAAACAAATAGGAAATAATTTAATCCATGTCATACCTAAATCCTTATATTATTTTATATTGGAAAGTATTATTTATTACATTCAGAGACACTTTGAATTTTGACCCAGAGAAGAGGGGCAGGGACTTTGAGTGGCATTTCTATGGAAAAATGGTTGAAACATATCACCTTTGCTTTCACACATACAGCGGCCTTGGTCCTTTAGCTAAGGGATCATAAAGGCTCCCTGTTTCACTTAACTTATGTCACTTAGTGACTTAAAACAGCTGCTATTTTTTTGTTCACTCTTCTGAGAATCAGGAATTGAGACAGGGCAAAAGATGGCTTGTCTCTTTCCTGTTGGTTAGGGCTTCAGCTGGTGAAGCACAAATAGTCGGGACTGCCTGTGGCTCCTCCATTAGCATTCATATACCTGGGGCCTCAGTTCTGGCTGTTGGCTAATTTCCTTCATTCTTTGTCACTTGGCCCCTCTCGGTGGTTGAATTGAGCTTCCTCACAGTTATGATCATCTCAAGAGGGAATGTTCTAGGTAGGGAAATAAGGGAGATATAATAAGCAGCTTATCAAGCCTCTGCTTACTAATGTCCTATTGACCAAGGCAAGACACATGACCAAGCCAAGAGCCAATGTGGGAGGGGACTATACAAGGGATGAGTGTGGGAGGCATGGTTCATTGAGGCCACCAATGTAACAGTCTATCTCAACTTCATAACCTCTGGACTGAATTTTTGTGTCCCCCACCACCACCCCAAACAAAAATTCATATGTTGAATCCTAATGCCCAATATGATGGTATTAGGTGGTAGAGCCCTTAGGAATTGCTTAGGTCATGACAGGGAGGCCCTCCTGAATGGGATTAGCGCTCTTATAAAAGAGACCCTATAGAGCTGCCTAGCTCCTTCTGCCATATAAGGACACAAGAAGTCAGCAGTCCGCATCTGGGAGGAGGGCCTTCACCAGAACCCACCAATGCTGGCACTTTGATCTTATACTTCCAGAGAACTGTGATAAATTAGTTTCTGTTATTAATAAGCCACCCAGTCTGCAGTATTTTGCTATAGCAGTCTGAACAGACTAAGAAGTTAACTCTAGCTTTGGGTTACAACAGTTTCATTCAGTCTATAAAACCAAGAATTAAAAAATAAATAAATAAATGACAGTCTACTTGGAAACCCAAATATATAAATGTGAACAGTGCTGAACTGCTGCTATATATGAAGAAAAGCAGGAGTTGAGGGAGCCTATATGCATGTCCCATCCTCGATTAAGTATATTACTTGATGTACCTTGAATAAACCTCTAGGTTTAGGGAGCAAGGCTGGATAACCCCTATTCTGTGCAATGTCAATGATGTAGATGCACCCCAACATAATAATCATTTACTCCTAACTTGCAATCACTATCTTCTCCTTGGAGGTTTCCACATTTATCTCCATACCTGAACTTTTATACTTTTCCTTCTGCTTCATAATATGGCAAATCTTTAGAACACCATGATGGTATTTTGCATTGTGTTAAAAAAAAAAAAAATCTTTCTATCTTTGGCTTTGGGCATTACTTCCTGATTCTCAGAGAAGATTCTTAATCTATCCCAACCTCAGCATTTGTTATTCTAGGGGACTGAATATAAAAATCAAAAGAATTCTTAACAATTGCTTAAGGATATTTTTTGAGTCTGCCAAATTTTCATGTCATTGTTTTTCAACCATTTATGTAAATAGAAATGCCTTTAAAATTGAATGAGAATCCTCTCCACATCTGGTGTCCAGGACCTGAAGCTTTCATATAATCTAAATGAAAAGTAGCCAGGACTATCAGCCACACCACTCCCTTTGGTAACAAGTACTTTGTAATGCTCCTTTACTATCCTGAAATGAAAATCATATATTTACTGAAATATTTATACACATTTAAAATTAATACAATTCTCGGGGCACCTGGATGGCTCAGTTGATTAAGCATCTGACTTCAGCTCAGGTCATGATCTCAGGATCCTTGGATCCAGCCAGGCATCAGGCTCTGCACTCAGTGGGAGTCTCCTTCTCCCTCTCCCCCGCCCCTCCCTCTGCTTGTGCTCTCTCTCTCTATCCCATATAAATAAATAAAATCTTTAAAAAATTAATATAATTCTCAAATTATAGTGTAAACTTAAAAGGAATGTAATTTAGAATAAAATAACACGTTTTTCAATACACAAGCCCTGTGGTACTTCTGTACTAGAAGATAAATTAACTAGCCAGATGTTTCCACCTAATTGTAGAATCCCTGAATTGTGACAGCTACAAATACAGATTAATATAGGAGTTTGTACTGAAGTCCCAGATATCGTGAACAGCATTGCTGTTGTCATGTACTTTTCTGAAAGAGCTAACAACTCTACATAAAAGTCCTTATAAAACAAAGCAAGATCTTGACTCTATAAACACAGTAGTTATATTTCTGCAGCTTTCAGCATACATTTAAACAGTGTTAAAATACTTTGAGTTTATTATGAAAAGTTGCTGTTTTTAGGCACAGATAATTACAATCAGGCTTCTTACCTACTTGGCTGGTGGGTAATTCTTCAAAAGTCATGCACAATACAGAACATTTCTTTATTTTGCCAGATGGTCTCAAGAATTCCAAGATGTCACCATCATAGGCTCCCACCCAGTAAATGCTTATTTTACCCGCCAATCAACATATCAATTAAAAAATGTCCAATTTCACTGCAGAGGATGATACCACTGCCCTACCTATCAAGTTAAAAAGTTTGTCAGATCCAGGTTGGTGCTTCCAAAGGAGGCTAGGTCCTGCACAGATAGAAAGAATTCATCTTTTGAACTGATCAAATAGATCAGTCCTTAGATAGCTAAATCCCCTTATTATTTGGAATCATGTAAATATTTTCTGAACATCCATCCTATTTTCAGTGTTTAATCACACTGACAAAAATTCTCAATTATGTTTAGCCTAAATCTTTTTTGTTTTAGCTTAAAAGCAGAGTTCCTTCTGTAGAACTAAAAATCATCAGTGGCATCTTAAAAGACACATTCCCATATTAAAAGATGGATATGTCTCTTAGATTTTACTTCACCAGAAAGAAAATGTTAACTATACAATAGCAGGCCACCTTAATAGTTGGGCCTTCCTTATCACTGTTGCCACATTGGCAAAACAAGAGCTATTTTACTTAAAAATATTTAAGAGAACCACTTGTTATTTTAGTGGCACATCATGTCTTTAAAAAGTCTTTATTTTCTAGCTCTTTTTCTCCATTATTGAGAATGAGAAAAAGATGATGAGCTGAGCATTAGTGGGAACATATACCTCCAAGACGAATACAAGATGACCAACTTCTGTGTCACTATAACCCTTCCTACCTCAAAGATTAACATAAGTAGAGAACTGTAGGAAGGGGGGATTTGAAGATATTGTCAGAGTCCTGAGTCATTTGTCCAGAGAGGGACACTGGATTTTACTTACTCCTTTACAATGGAGCAGTTTGTAATTTTGCTTCGGGACATGGCATGAGTACATGGGTTTCTAATGGGTTCATTGAGTACCTTGGAATGTAGCCATGTCTTGCTGTGACAAGGCAGAGCTTTGAGAAATTGTACAGCATACCACCAGTGGTAGAAGAGGCTGCAAGCTTGGCCACAGAATGGAAGAACAGTGGAAAAGGTTTACTTAGAGTGACTGGAAAGATCTAGAATGAGGAAATGGAAGTACAAATCAACATGGCTGAAGTCAGTTTTGGTGAACAATAAAATTTTTTCATGTTTGTATATCCCTAAGTTCAGCCTGCTTATTGTCTGTGCATAGATTGAGACATCGTTACAATGTTGATATCAGATTTTTGTGTGAACTCTGAGGGACTTTTCTTCAATAAAATGTTTCTGTTACATACCCTTCTTCACTGAAATATTCACCATTTATCTATTTTTATACTTACATTTATATACACTTCATTACAGAATAACATGCTTGTCAATAATTGCTTTGTTGAACAGTGATTCATATAAATGCCTAAATCATCTTGCCATGTCTTATGGAAAGCCTAATACCATCCCTCTTTTTCTGTCAAATATCATGGTAATTTCTGTCTCTGATGTTCTTTGTCCAATAAATATTTGTTTTCCACATCTCTGTCTTACTGTTATTTCTTTATCTTCAATATGACATTTGCTCAAGGGGACTTGGCTTTTTTTTTTTTTTTAATTTAGGTGCATGTGCACACAATCACATACACACACAGTCACCGTATGTTTAACAGATATTTTTTAAAAGTTTTGAGAGTAGAGAACTTTTATATTGGAGAAATGCAAGTAATTGAAAACTGAGTATTTAAAATCCATTTTTGAATGTCCTTCAAACATTCTACCAAGTTCTTCCACCATTCACTTTTATGTAGTTGGCTCTTCTCTTCAGAGGTCAAAAGAAACTGAAACAACCAATTCTCATTTTCATATTCAGATTAGTTCAGCCCACTCTAGAACTTTTAGGAATAACTAAAACTCCTTTTCTGACCTTTTTTCTATATATCCAGTTATTCCCTGTGGATCTTATCTTGTACCCCTGCCCTCCGCCTGAAGCACACACACACACACACACACACACACACACACACACACTGTTACCACTGGTATTAGCTAAGGACCCAAGAACAGGACATTTTATTTTATCATTAATATTAGGCTACTAGCCCATCCTCTAAGCAGATATTAATTTTTATCTAAACCTTATTTTTATTATATAATTATCATTACTATTCATTGATATAAAAATGGAGAATTTTTTTGGAGATCAATTTATTTATTTATTTAAGATTTTATTTATTTATTTGAGAGAGAGAATGAGAGACAGAGAGCATGAGAGGGAGGAGGGTCAGAGGGAGAAGCAGACTCCCCGCCGAGCAGGGAGCCCGATGTGGGACTCGATCCCGGGACTCCAGGATCATGACCTGAGCCGAAGGCAGTCGCTTAACCAACTGAGCCACCCAGGTGCCCCAAAAATGGAGAATTTTTGAAAATTGAATTAGTCAATGTTCTTTCACTTGCAAAAGACAGAAATTCTGAACTATTATAGATATTTATTGATATTTTCTTTTTTAAATGCCAGTCATATAGTTTGACCCTAAAAGTCCTATCCAACATATTCTTGTTTCAGAAAAATCCCTAAAAAACTACTCTTGTTCTTGCTTGGCCTTTGATTCCCCCTCTACAAAATGAAAGTCTGGATCTCCAAGATTCTTCCATGTCTGTTTGTGACACTATGACTGATACTTTTTCCCTTCTCTCTAACCATGGAGTGAAAGTCTGTGTACTTCTTAAATTGTGTTTATCTTATGGCAAAGCAGTTAAGGGAAATATTTCGAAGGGTCATAAGTAATTCTCAGCTCTCCTGTAAAGACAAACCACAAAGACTTATCCATCTGTTCCCTCCCTGGTCTTGAGTAGAGTTTGTGCAAGCCTTGAGGCAGTCTGTGTTCTTGGAAAATCTTCATATCTTTAATTATGATGACAATGGATCGTTCTCCTTTCCCTCTTTAATTATCACATCATTCAAAATGCCAGACATTTCCCTTCATTCATCACACTGAGGGCCATAAACATCATATAGAAGTTCTCATGTATTAATTATCATTTCCTTTATTTGTGTAAATAAGGTTAAACATCAGAGCTTAAAACAAACTTATAAACATTATTTTGGAAGTGTTTTGCATTTCATTACCAGGTTGAAATAATAAATCCTTTATATGTAAAGACAAAGACAAAACTAATCATTACTTGTTTCCATTCCATTCTTCTACATTTGTTAATTCATTTATTTAATACTCTTTAGTGTATACCCACTTACTTCTAAAAAAGCATTTGATGAAACTCAAAAGATATATGTATATGAAATGATTAAATACGAATTCAACTTTAAAAACGTGTATGGAACCTACATTTGGTTTGCACAATAGGAATTTGGATGATACGAAAATTTTTATAAAGCTATGACTTTTCATATGGGGTTTTCCTATTTTTTCAATTCTCATTGTGACAGGATGTGCATTGTATATTTTGTTGGCAATTTTTCCAATGGGCTTATCTTCCATCAATGCCAACATGCCATGGGTATGAGATAAATATTCCTCATTGGTATTTTTCTCTTCCCAGTAACCATATCAAATCATAGAGCTCAAAAGGCAAAACCACTTACATTTGGCACCAAGTGGTTGGTCTCCACTGATGTTACTTTATAACATCTCTATTGGCTTTCTCTCTTACCTAAATCCTATTATGATTTCAGCTTTTATGTAAGTAAAATTTCTCTTTAGATTAGGATCTAATTTCTATAACATATTCTGAGGTGTTATTCAACACCAGACCAACCCTTGGTGAGACAGATTCTGACCAATCAAAACAGAATTCTCTGTAATCAAGCTGTAAGACTGCGTCAGAGCATTCTAGGCACAAAAAATATCTGATGTGCATACCCCTATTATGTGCTATTTTACAGACATTAAAACTTTTATTTATTTATTTTTTAAAACATTTTTTAAAGATTTTATTTATTTATTTGACACAGGGAGAGCACAAGTAGGCAGAGAGGCAGGCAGAGGGCGAGGCAGAAGCAGGTTCCCCGCTGAGCAGGGAGCCTGACGTGGGGCTCGATCCCAGGACCCTGGGATCATGACCTGAGCTGAAGGCAGATGTTTAACCGACTGAACCACCCAGGTGCCCCGACATTAAAACTTTTAATTGAAAATCCTACAAAGCTGGTATGTATGTATGTATGTATTTAAAGATTTTGTTTATTTTTCTGAGAGAGAGTGTGTGCACAAGCAGAGGGTGAGGGGCAGAGGGAGAGGGACAAACAGACTCCCCTGAGTGGGGAGCTCGACACAGGGCTTGATCCCAGGACCTCTAGATCATGACCACAGCTGAAAGCAGACACTTAATCATCTGAGCCACACAAGTGCCCTTAAAGCTGGTATTATTTTTTTTTTTAAGATTTTATTTATTTATTTGAGAGAGAGAGAATGAGAGACAGAGAGCATGAGAAGGAGGAAGGTCAGAGGGAGAAGCAGACTCCCTGCTGAGCAGGGAGCCCGATGCGGGACTCAATCCCGGGACTCCAGGATCATGACCTGAGCTGAAGGCAGTCGCTTAACCAACTGAGCCACCCAGGCGCCCAAAGCTGGTATTATTTTAAAGCTGAAGAGAAGGCTCAGAGAGAATAAGGGACTCTCCAAGATTATACATTTTATAAATTAGTAATTTTTATTAATTAACTGCTAGTGAGCATAATAAAAATTAATTTCACAGATTAAAAATATTCAGTATTGGTGTATAGAAATGCAACAGATTTCTGCACATTGATTTTATATCCTGCAAATTTGCTGAATTCATGTATGAATTCTAACAATTTTTTGGTGGAGTTTTTGGGTTTTCCACATAGAGTATCATGTTGCTTGCAAATAGTGAGTTTCACTTCTTCCTTGCCAATTTGGATGTCTTTTATTTCCCTTTGTTGTCTGATTGCTGAAACTAAGACTTCCAGTACTATGTTAAATACTAATGGTGAGAGTGGGCATCCTTGTCTTGTTCCTGACCATAAGGGAAAGGCTCTCAGTTCTTTCCCATTTAGGTCGATATTAGCTGTGGGTCTTTTGTATATGGCCTTTATGATGTTGAGGTATGTTCTATCTATCCCTACTTTGTTGAAGGGTTTTATCAATAGTGGATGCTGTAGGGGCACCTGGGTGGCTCAGTCAGTTAAGTGTCTACTTTTGGCTCAGGTCATGAACACAGGGTCCTAGGATCGAGCCCCACATTGGGCTCTCTGCTCAGCAGGAAATTGCTTCTCCCTCTACCTGCCGCTCCCCCTGCTTGTACTCTCTCTCTCTCTCTGTCAAATAAATAAATAAAATCTCAAAAAAAAAGAATGGATGCGGGGCGCCTGGGTGGCTCAGTTGGTTAAGCAACTGCCTTCGGCTCAGGTCATGATCCTGGAGTCCCGGGATCGAGTCCCGCATCAGACTCCCTGCTCAGCGGGGAGTCTGCTTCTCCCTCTGATCCTCCCCCCTCTCATGCTCTCTCTCTCTGTCTCATTCTCTCTCTCAAATAAATAAATAAAATCTTTAAAAAAAAAAAAAAGAATGGATGCTGTATTTTGTCATATAATTTTTCTGCATCTATTGAGAGGATCACATGGTTCTTATGCTTTCTTTTATTAATATGGTGTATCACGTTGATTGATTTGTAAATATTGAACCACCCCTGCAGCCCAGGAATAAATCCTGCTTGATCATGGTAATTAATCCTTTTCATGTACTGTTGAATTCAATTTTCTAGTACTTTATTGAGAATTTTTTCATCCATGTTCATCAGGGATATTGGCCTGTAATTCTCCTTTTTAGTGGGGTCTTTGGTTTTGGAATCAAGGTAATGCTGGCTTTGTAGAATAAGTTTGGAAATTTTCCTTCCGTTTCTATTTTTTTGAATAGTTTGAGAAGAATAGGTATTAACTGATTAAATGTCTAATAAAATTCCTCAGGGAAGCCATCCAGCCCAGGACTTGTATTTTTTGGAAGATGTTTGATCAATTCAATTTCTTTGCTGGTTATGGGTCTATTCAAATTTTCTATTTTTTCCTGTTTCAGTTTTGGTAGTTTGTAAGTTTCTAGGAATTTGTCCATTTCTTCCTGGTTGCCCAGTTAGTTGGTATATAATTTTTTGTAGTATTCTAATTGTTTGTATTTCTGTGGTGTTGGTTGTGATCTCTCCTCTTTCATTTGTTATTTTATCTATTTGGGTCCTTTCTCTTTTTGATAAGTCTGGTTAGGGATTTGAAGAACGAGCTCTTAGTTTTGTTAATCCATTAATCCATTCCAGTTTGTGTTGTTGTTGTTGTTTCTATGTCATTTATTTCTGCTCTAATCTTTATTATTTCCCTTCTTCTGCTGGCTTTAGGCTTTATTTGCTGTTCCTTTTCTAGCTCCTTTAGGTATAATGCTAGATTGTGTATATGAGACTTTTCTTGCTTCTTGAGGTAAGCGGGTATTGCTATATACTTCCCTTTCTGGACTGCCTTTGTTATATCCCAAAGGTTTTGGGCTGTCGTGCTTTCATTTCCATTTGTTTCCATGTATTCTTAAAATTCTTCTTTAATTTTCTGGTTAACCCATTCATTCTTAAGTGGGATGTTCTTTAACCTCCATGTATTTGAGGTCTTTCCAATTTTTTTCTTGTGGTTGACTTTCAGTTTCAGAGCATTGTAGTCTGAAAATATGTGCAGAAATCAATTGCATTTCTATACACCAATAATGAGGCAGCAGGAAAATAATTAAAGGAATTGATCCCATTTGCAATTGCACCCAAAACCATAAGATACCTAGGAATAAGTCTAATTAAAGAGATAAAAAAATCTGTACTCTGTAAACTATAGAACACTTATGAAAGAAATTAAAGAGGACACAAAGAAATGGAAAAACATTCCATGCTCATGGATTGGAAGAACACATATTGTTAAAATAATACTCCCCAAAGCAAGCTACACATTTATGCAATCCCTATCAAAGTACCACCAGCATTATTCACAGAACTAGAACAAATAATCCTAAAATTTGTATGTATCCACAAAGACCCCAAATAGCCAAAGCAATTCTGAAAAAGAAAAACAAAATTGGAAGCATCACAGTTCCAGACTTCAAGCTATATTGCAAAGCTCTAGTCATCAAGACACTATGGTACTAACACAAAAACAGACAAATAGATCAATGGAACAGAACAGAGAACCCAGAAATGGATCCACAGCTATATGGTCCACTAGTCTTCCACAAAGCAGGAAAGAATATCCAATGGAAAAGAGACAGTCTCTTCAACAAATAGTATTGGGAAAACTGGACAGCAATATGCAGAAGAATGAAACTGGACCACTTTCTTACACTATACACAAAAATAAATTCAAAATGGATGAAAGACCCAAATGTGAGACAGGAAACCATCAAAATCCCAGGAAAACACAGGCAGAAACCTCTTTGACTTTGGCATAGCACCTTCTTAATAAACACGTCACCGGAGGCAAGAGATACAAAAGCAAAAATGAACTTTGGGACTTCATCAAGATAAAAAATCTTCTGCATAGTGAAGGAAACAATCAACAAATATAAAAGGCAACCTAGAGAATAGGAGAAGATATTTACAAATCTGATAAAGGTTTAGTATCCAAACTCCATAAAGAACTTATTAAGCTCAACACCCAGAAAACAATCCAGTTACAAAATGGGCAGAAGACATGAATAGACATTTTCCAAAGAAGACATCCAGATGGCTAACAGACACGTGAATATGCTCAACATCACTGATCATCAGGGAAATACAAATCAAAACCACGATGAGATCCCACCTCACACCTGTCAGATTGGCTAAAATTAACAACACAAGAAACAACAGGTGTTGGCGAGGATGTGGCGAAAGGAACCCTCTTGCACTGTTAGTGGGAATGCAAGCTGGTGCAGCCACTCTGGAGAACAGTTTGGAGGCTCCTCAAAAAGTTAAAAATAGAACTACCCTACAATCCAGCAATTGCACTACTAGGTATTTACCCAAAGGATACAAAAATACAGATTCGAGGGGGTACGTGCACTCCAATGTTTTTAGCAGCATTAATAATAGCCAAATTATGAAGAGAGCTGAAATGTCCATCCACTGATGAATGGATAAAGAGGTGGTACACACACACACACACACAATGGAATTTTACTCAGGCATCAAAAAGAATGAAATCTTGCCATTTGCAGTGACATGGATGGAGCTAGAGTGTATTATGCTAAGTGAAATAAGTCAGAGAAAGACAAATACTATATGATTTCACTCATATGTGGAATTTAAGAAAGAAAACAGATGAACATAGGGGAAGGAGGAAAAGGAAAAAAAAAAAAAAAAAGGAGAGACACGAAACAAGCCATAAGTGACTCTTAATGATAGAGAACAAACGGAGAGTTCATGGAGGGAGGTAGATAGAAAATGGGCAGATGGGTGATGTATATTCAAGAGAGCACTTGTTATGATGAGCACTCGGTGTTTTATGTAAGTGATGAATTACTGAATTCTACTCCAGAAACCAGTATTGCACTATATGTTAACTAACAATTTTTTTTTTTTTTTTAAATCTCAAATGTAGGCAGTCTGTGATTTTTTTGGAGCCTCCAATAGGTCATCGTGCACTCATACTCCTTCTCTCCCTGCTATGCCAACCAGTATACTTGACATTCATCCTCTGGTTTGCCTCACTATGCAAAATTGCTGGCAGAGTTATGGAAATCCTATATTCCACTCAGAAAGCAAGAGAAACTATGGGGCAAGATAGAGCCGGTCATTTGCATCTGTGTGGCTCCCTCTTAAATTCTTTTTTTGGATGCCCCCCATCCCCAACTCTTCAATAAGTGCCATTGGTCAATCATAGCATCATAGGAATGAGTGCAGTGCTACTGATAGGGAGAAGGAGAGGGAAAAAAAAAAAAAAAGATCTGTTTCTAAAGTCAAAGCCGGATTTGGGCAGACAATGAATAATCTCTGCCACACACAGCTAGAAAGTGGCATAGTCAGGATCTTAATCCAGATCTCACTGATTTACTGGCTCCTATATGAAACAGCCTCTCACACATGTATAAGCACCTAGAACTAAGAAGCCAAACTTAAATCGATTTCATTTTGTGAGCATTACAGTTTCCGCATAAACTGAGAATAATGAATGTCTGTCGAGTGAATGAATGAATACAAAAGTGCAAGAAAAAAGAGGTCAGATTAGTGGAGTCGCACCTACTAGTAAGTCAAGTGGTATATATTCCTATATAGTACTATTTTTATTTTATAAATAATTGAGGTAGAGCTTAGGATGGATTGGTACTGGTGGTGAGAAATGAAAAAACAAACAATTCTCAAATTTGAATGTTGTGTATATCTTATTTTTAACACTTAGCACTTAAAGTGTATATGTAAAAATCTTTGAAACCTACAAGGCACTAAAAAGCTACTGGCTTCATTTTAAATTCATTCTTTTACTTATTCATCTGTTTTTGAACAATTCATCTACTGGTATGCAGAAATCTGTTTCTTCTTTTAATGACTATGTATTTGATAACTTTTTGATAGCTGAAGTCTCAAAAATCTCTATTTTGAAGCGCAAAATGAGATGGATAAGTAAAACAATTACTAAGTATTTCAGGAACATTTCTGTCTCAATTGCTATAAAAGCAATTATCAGGATAGTTCCCTTGATTTCCATTTCAAACATTGTGTTTGTCAATGAAATTAAATCAACTGTTCAGCTCTTGATTATTCCGTGTTTTATTTTTCAGTTAAACACACACATGCACAGAGTCACGTAGTTAACCTAATCTGATTATTTTATGAACTTTTCATTGTCTAGTCAGTTTAGTTACTCTCAGTGAAGATGCTGAATTTGGCCTCTTTGGCTAGTAATAATTAGATGTGTGGTGAATCTGCAACTTTTTATTTGGGGCAAATTACTTACATGTGAAGGTACAGCTAAAGTTGGCACACAGGGCCAAAAGCAGCAGACTATTTCAAGCATACTCAGCTCTAAGGTGCTTGTACTTGAAGCTGACTCCAGAATAAACCCATACCTTCTTCACTTAGTTAAATCCATCACAGTCAGGAATGCCATAGGACTGCTCACATGCCTTTGATGCAATAACATTATGCTGTGTCAAATATTGCTGAAAATAGATGAGCTGCTGATTAGGACTTGGAAATGATTTTATAATGTGGAACCTCAGGTTAGAGTGACATTTGTTGAGTAATAATCTGCCTCCTTAATTTGTTGGCAAGCTTTGTCCAAAGCTTCAGGTTTCTTTAATGGCTATGTATGCCATGCAAGTTATTAGGCCAGTTCTAAGGGTTGGAGTTGTTTCAAAATAATCACTAAAACTAAATGTGGATATACAAAGGTAGAAATGAATTACCTAAAGCAAGGCAAACGTATTTTCATTTCTGGTAACAACTCTCACATGCCTCATTTTCTATTTGCTGGAAAAAACTTGATTTTGCTGGGGGAGAATATAGAAAGGGAAATGAACGAAAGGAATGGAATGCATGTGGCTGGT
This sequence comes from Mirounga angustirostris, assembly GCF_029215605.1. Taxonomy (NCBI): domain Eukaryota; kingdom Metazoa; phylum Chordata; class Mammalia; order Carnivora; family Phocidae; genus Mirounga; species Mirounga angustirostris. The sequence goes on along the minus strand of NW_026991709.1, from coordinate 134,764,796 downwards.
TCTGGGTAGCACGACACTCGCAGAAATCATATGAGTGTTCGGAAATATGTAACAGGGCTGCGATTTACCTCCAAAATGCAAATCCATCTTGTCTTAAAGTGGTAACAAGAAGAGAAAGCTAGTTAATGCCTCTATCTCGCTGCTCCTGTTACTGCTGTGTTGCTATATTTTCATTCTTAAGGCCACAGTTGTAGGATATTTTAATCCTCCTCTTGCCTTGCTTCATTTAACAATAGCTGGCAGTAGATGCCCATTTCGGTTACCTGGGTCTGTCAACCTGTGTCAGTCTCTACTGCCAGCACTCGGAAGGCAATCTCTTAACCAGGCACCACATCAGCCAGTCATTCAAAATAAAGGATCTTTCCAATTTAGAAGAAATCAGCTCTGGAGGAAATTGGTTGTTAAAAAAGATAGCACCTTGCCCCTTACACACACACAACACCCCTCTTTTACTCTTGGTCCCATGGTTAAATAGCAGTGCTGGAGAAATGAGAGAGAATATAATAAATTCATCAGATGAAAATGACTTATGGGGAGACTGCATGTAGTGTGAAGGAGTGTAGCTTGCATAACATCCCTGATAACCATCTTTAGAAAGCCTGGGTCCTAATGGTCAAAAAGTGAATGCCTGTGGATGAGATGTTTTGTTGCAGTCTAAGAACAGCGGCCTGGGCACATCCCATTCTCTGCATTTGAGCACTGTGAGAAGTGCAATGTGTATACCTTGGTCTCTTGTCCTAAAGACAGACAAGTCAGAAGTTAGGCTGGGAAGCTCTCAATGGGGTTGTGCATTTGAAAATAACAATTATTCAATATTTCATCATAAAGGAAGACAGAAAATATAGCTTAACCATCAAAAATTATTACATTGGCTGAAATGAAGAAGCCCACAGCTCCCTTAAAATGATAAATGTAAAAAAGTCACCCTAGCTATGTGTGAAAATTACACTGATACCACAATTTTCTAAAATGTACTGTGCTATCAGACCAAGCATTGAGATGTTGATTAAAATACTCTTTTCTAATTAAAAATCAATACATATTAATTGTGGAGTATTCAGAAACACAGAAAAGCACAAAGGAAAAAAATTACAATTTTTCTTAAGTCTAGATAACCTATAAAATATTTGGGGCATTTTCTTTTCAGATTTCTCTCTCACTTTGTTTGCCTCTCTCACATGTCTTTATAATCATATTTTTTACCTTGCTTCTCTTTCACTCAACATTATATTATGAAATTTTATGTACATTACCAAATATTCTTCAAAATCATGATAGCATATGGTTGTAGAGTATTGGTTCTATCTTGAAGGATAGAAACAACTCAATTAATCATCTCTTATCTTTGGAAAATATTGCAGATTGAATTCCTAGGAAACCAACTTTGAGAGAGAAATTAGTATTCAGGAGATTAATTAGGGTAAGCTCCCTGAATTTATACTAGTGTGGGAAGGAAATGTAGCAGAATTGGGCAGAGTGAGAAGTTGGTCTGTGATGCAATCATAGCAAAAGACTCAGATGACCCCAGAATATTGTGAGGTTGAGATTGTACCTTCATAGTTATTCCCAGATTAGCTAAAGGGACTGGGTCTTTTTTTTTTTTTTAAAGATTTTATTTATTTATTTGACAGAGAGACAGTGAGAGAGGGAACACAAGCAGGGGGCAGTGGGAGAGGGAGAAGCAGGCTTCCCGCTGAGCGGGGAGCCCGATGCGGGGCTCGATCCCAGAATCCTGGGATCATGACCTGAGCCGAAAGCAGATACTTAATGACTGAGCCACCCAGGCGCCCCAAGGGACTGGGTCTTTATGCCCATATTTCAGCAGGTGCTGGCTACCCAAAATGGTGGTGAGATGATGTTGAAGCAACTCTCTTCAGCTGAGGGCAACTAAATAGCATCTGCTTTGGCCAGCTTTAGAAAGCTCATGTTATGATGTCTAGATAGTTAATGCATTTTGGTTAGATGTTTTGTATAGACCAAACCCAGTCTGTCAGCCAGCAGTACTCTTAGCAGCTAGGGATATAGGTTAGTTCATTCTGAAGTGTATGTGGATGACATATCACCCCTTCTAAGTCCACCTCTTGCATTGTTCAAATACACCTCCTTGTTTAATTTCTGGAAGCAACTCTTTCAAGATTATGATTGTCTCACCTTCCTGGAGTGAATTTATAAAAGGAAGATTAGTGGGATAAAAGATCATTCCTGCCATTGAAACTGGTCTCCTAAAACTGATATTCAATCATTTCCTTCCTTTACTAATCATTCCAGTTTCTTCTCACCCTCTCTGCTGGTTTACTCAGATCCTCATTCCTAAAGGATCTAGGACTCTTGTCAGCATGCCCATCTCAGCATGCCTTAGGAAATTGTCTAGATGCTGAAAGTATTCAGCCATATTCCTGTTGTGTAAGAGTATCCCTACTTCCTCTTGTTGATTAAAGTCAGTTAGTCCTGTTACTTGCCACTTGTCCCTGAGCACCTTAAGGACTCTGATGTAGATGTTAGCAGCCATAGCTTAAAGTTCCATGGAACCTTTTCTGGTCGAAGAATTACTATTTGGGAACTAGGACCTATAAACCTCCAGAACCTAGAACATGGGGATGGAAAGCAAAATTTTCTTGAGTGGGTAATTCAAAGTGATGGTTAGTGAAGCTGCCCATTTTGCACCCTTTGGTTTATGGAACCCTACATTCTACTTTTGGGAGAAGAGCATAAAATAATACAATTGATTTAGAGTATATTCTGCATAAAATCTTATCCTTACAGGGTATTGTCTTTAAACTGTTGGCTCAATCATACCTTCAGCATGGGGTGAGGAAAAAAGGCAACCAAGCAGAAAGGCAGAGGAGTAAGATTGCCCAGGAGGAGGTGATAACCTGTAGTGTCATCACAACAAAGTCTTAACAAAGACTAGAGGGGATCTCCTAGGCTCTAAAAGTGAGATAGCCTTTCAGTGTTGTCTCAAAGAGAGTCAAATAGGTTGGGCCTTTATATCCTCACATCAACCAGTCAGTGGATATAGGCTGCTTCAGAGATGGGAGTGTGGTGTTGGGCAAGATGACTCTTTTCAGATGAGGACAATTCTTAAATGGAGCTGAGGGCTGTCAACTGGCAGTACTCTAAGCAGTTCAGAGAGTAAACAGACCTTCTGTTCTACATAGATCATTTGGATGGTGCAGCACAGTACCATTACATATAACTAAGCCATACATAATTTTGATAAATATTTTGATAAATATTCATAAATAGATATCCTGGTGACATGATTTTTTTTATCTATATGGCTTTATTTTTGCTGGTTTTCAATTTTTTTTTTAAAGAAAACCTGCTATAACCCCTTTATAAATGAAATGTTGCCATCAGAAGACATTCTTATATTTAGACTTATACTCCAATCAAGTGTTTGAATGATCAAATTTCAAATGTGTCCTATCTGCTTCTACCTGGAATGGTTATGCATTTTGATTGGCTTTCATCCTGGAATAAAACAAATTCCTGAATAAGTAAGAAATGGATTCTGTTTCAAAAATTGTAACTAGTACTTGTCTTTGGTTTGAGACTATTGCCCTGATTTTCTTGATCTGCCAGTTGCTAGCCGATAGCATGTAGTTGGTTACCTGCTTCTATCTAGCATGCCTTCTCCATTGCCTCATCTTGATGTCTGACATCTGTAGACTTGTTGATTTCATGCTTTAATAAAGGTTCTTACCACATTCGCTCTCTAAATATATATGGATGGATGGATAGATAAAGGATATAGGTGTAGATATCCATATAAACCATATAAGGAGATTTATTATAAGGGATTGGCTAATGCAATTATGGAGGCTAAGTCCCAAGATCTGTAGTGGCAAGCAGGAGACCCAGATCTGATGGCATAGTTCCAGTCTAAGTCTGAGTCTGAAAGCAGAAGACCCATGTCTCAGCTCTAAACAAGTGCCCCGACTTTTTATTTATTTTTTCCTATTTAGGTCTTCAATTGATTGGATGAGGGCCACCCATTTTAGAGAAAGGACAATCTGCTTTACTTAGTCTACCAATTCAAATGTTAATCTCATCCAAAACACCCTCATGGACACAGAATAATGTTTGACCAAATGTCTGGGCACCTTCCAGTCAAGTTGTCAGATAAAATTAACCATTATAGACATACCTTTCAGGTTTTTCTCAAATGCTTACTCTAACATGAGCTTAACACACCTTAAGGAACACAAAACTAAAAAAAAAACTCTATCATGATGGGTTGATTGCTTTTCTCAGGCAAGGTAGACCTTACCCCCATTTTCAGCATATTTTTAGAATCAATCAGAAACTGAAACATAAAACTATGAGAAAATGGCAATGAAGAGCTCTGATATGCCCCATGGTTTCTGCCCTCCACAGTCCAACCAGAGAAACTAACACCATGAAGAGACCAGCAGAGAAATTACCATTTTTATTAATTTCTTTTCATCTAATGTGACTTTTTAAAAATAGTGTTTGGATTCTGAAATTGCTTTTTGCATAATGGGCACAGTTATTATTATATATTATGTGTCAGATTATTATAAATGTGTTCTCTATTTTTGTATTAAATTCCAGAAACATCCCATATATGAAATATATGTATAAATATATACATGTATATGTAATATACATTTCTTTTGAAGTCAAGAAGTATATGTAGAACTGCCTACTCAGTATCTCATTGGAATATTCTAAAGAAATTCAGTGTGTGTCAACCTGAAGTTATTTCCCTCTTCAATCCTGCTGCCTTGAAAACTGACTTCAGTGCTTTCTTGACTTGGTTATAATTTAGTGTTCTATTAGTAAAGCCCAGGATATACTGAGTTCTTTTGAGCTGCAGATTCAATAGTTTTCTTCTATTATATTTCTAACGTTTTCTGTTTTACTTAGTTCTGATCTTTAGGAATTTAATTCTCCATTGTCTTCTATCATTTAAATTATAGCAATTTTATATCTTAGTTCTTTACCATTTTGTCTGTATTATTTTCCCTGATGTGTGCAACATGTCACCAATTACATTTCAATTTGTATTTATTTTGTCGTCTTTCATACTGTAAAGTTGCAGCTCTGTCATATTTATATTTTTCCACAGTTTTTATGTTCTGTGGTTTCAATACCTTCTTTGAATATTTCTATCTTTTTCTTGAGCTATTTTCTAGAGAAATTATATATTCAGAAATTTCTTTGAGAAATGAAGAAATATTGATTAGAATGTCTTCACGTTTCCTTGGCTAAGTCTTCTTGAGGGATGAGTCCTTATTTATATCTTGTACATTTCCTTCCCTTTCTCCCCATTTTTCATCCGCATTTCTGCAGCCAGAAAGTCTATGTTATTTAAAATCCCATGTAATTACCATCATGAGCTAGAATTTCACCCAGTAATGCTCTACCCACTACTCTTCTTTTTTCTTTAATTTTTGTTTCTCTTGTCCATATTGTAATAAACTTGTAAAAATTGTTCTGAGGTTTTCAGAGATCCAAAGTGACAAAAACTCTATCCCCAATAAATACAAATTATCTCTTAGTTATTTACTTACAATGATTGATCCAACTCTTTTGCAGGACAAGTAGCCTTGAAGCTGGAACATGTAATGGAAGACTTTCCCCACAATGGTCACATCACTGCGATCATGATTATAGGTACGAAAACTCATTGTGTGTCAGTGAAGGCTGTGATTTCTAGCAGTCAGGTTGTGCCTGTGAAATGTGATCCCATATCTCTTTGGAACATGTGATGTACTGTGAGCTTTGGTTTGTAATTGCAGGTGTAAATATCAATCTGGTCTTGCAGTTTGGCATCTGAACATGCAATTTGCCATTTTAGGATTCTGCTTGTGTTTGTGTTCAGATGCAGTTGTAAATGCACCTCCAAGAGGCAGTCACTCTGAGTCTCACCGGGTTTTCACAGTCTATTAGATGACAGACTCAAATTCAGAGAATGTGGAAAACCAGCAAAGCTGATGAATCTCTACTATTAAATTTACTTCTGTTGGTTATTTAAAGATCAAACATGATGAATCTGGATATTAAATAGCTATTTATAGTTTAGTGTGTTAACTTACTTTTCAATATGTTGCTAAAAGTTAGTCTAGTGGATTTAAGAGTTCTCTTCAAGGAAAAGCAGTTTGAGTGTACTCACATGATAAGAGTGAAAATGTATCTTCTCAAAAAAATAAATTTGAGAAATAATTGAAATAGTGCACATCTATCTAAAGATATGTCAGAGAGCCTTAGCAAAGCAAAGTAGAAAATAACCGTTTTAGATGATAATGGAGAGCTCTTTAAGATATATGTCATTGTAACTAAACTAAATCATGTATAATATGTACATATAGAGAGACTAATAAAGAGAAAAAGTAGGTGTAGAGGAGTAAGTGAAAAGTAAGCCTTTTTGTAGATAGAACATTCTAGCAAGGGACAGATGATTTATAACTTTGAAACATAAGAATTTGACAAGTGACACTCTATTTGAGTTTTTAAAATCAACTTTTTTTTGAGACTAGTTTTAGATTTACAAAAAAAAAAAAAACCCACCAAAAACATAAAGTACAGAATTCTCATATAGCTTTACCCAGTTTCTCCTGTTATTAATATTTTATAATGGTCTGTTTGTCACAATTAATGAATCCATGTTGATATAATATTATTAACTAAAGTCCATACTTAATTCAGATTTCCTTAGTTTTTATGTCATTTTTCTGTTCCAGGTTGTCATTCAGGATACTACATTATGTTTAGTTGTCTTGTCTCTTTAGGCTCTTCTTGGCTGTGACAGCTTCTCAGACTTTACTTATTTTTGAAGACCTCAAAAAAGTTTTGAGGAGTGCTGGTCAGGTATTGTAGAATATTCCTTAATTGGGATTTATCTGGTGTTTTCTTACAACTAGACTAGACTGATGGGTTTTTGGAAGAGAGGTCACAGAGGTAAAATCTATTCTAACCACATCATGTCAAGGTAACATACAATTAGCATGACTTTTCACTCCTGATATTAACCTTGATCACATGGCTCAGGGGTATTTGCCTCGTTTCTCTACTGTAAGTTATGCTTCTTTCCTGCTTTCCACCATGTACTTTGTGAAAGGAAGTTACTATGTGTAGCTCATACTTAAAGAGTGAGGAGTCATGTGCCAATTCCTTGTGAGTGGAGCATCTATGTGAATTATTTGGAATTCTTCTGTAAAGGAAATCAGTCTATTACTCATTATTTACTCAATCAGTTATTTATATTAGAATGGACTCCTAGATATTTACTTTATACTTTTAGGTTATAATACAATACTACTTTATTTTTTTGCTCAAATTACTCCAGCTTTAGCCACTGGGAACTTTTTCAGTTGACTCCTGTGTCCTTTTGACATGCTTCATCATTGTGTTTTTTGTTTTGTTTGGCTCTTTTTTACTTCCCTACCAAATGCCCCAGGCTCATCTTAAATATTTCCTGCTCAGTCCTGTAATCAACCACTTCTGTAAAAATCCCTGGTTCCTTTTATTATAGATTACAAACTGAGATCTAGGTACTAGGTGTGCACATTTCTACTGGGACATCATGGCTTCTAGGCCTTCTCAGCTGATGTAGAAGGAAATATATGTTTGTATATACTAGCCCACACCTGATACATATATCTATGAATATTTCTATCCCTAATCTCTTTACCCATATTAAGCTAAACAGGAATTCATACTGATGTTTCCTACTCTAATTTATTACCACATGGATTATTCTGGCCCCCTCCCCTTGATTATTTGTAATCCCACACTCCAATACTGAGAAACTTGCCCCCATCATCTACTACATTTACTTAATTGCTTAATTTCAGTATACATGTAAAATGATTTCAGAATTGTTTACCTGTATCCCCATGGGACACAACTTAATCAGCTAGAGTACAGTGTCCAAGTACCTTCTACTTTTGGTTGTACAGACTCCACTTTCAGTTACTTAAGTCAGTTAACTTTTCTTCCGGCCCCTTGGGGAGATTATTTAATATATTTGTAATGCAGTTATATTCTTTTGAAACATTCTGCATTCCATAATGGAATATCTCAACTTCCTAAACATTTTTTAAATTTATATACATTAAGCATCATTTTTTGAAATACTGTGGGTTTGACAAATTCAGTGTCATATATCCACTATTAAAGTATCATACAGAATAGTTTCACTGCCCTCAACAAATCCCTGTGCTTCACCTATTCACACTTATTCAACCCCCTCTCAATCTAAATTGCTGGTCTGTTTATTATCTCTATAGTTTTGCTCTTTTCAGAATGTTATATAATTGGAATCATAGATGTATAGCCTTTTCAGACTGACTTCTTTCATTTAGAAATATCATTTAATATCCATCTATATCTTTGTGTCACTGGATAGTTCATTCCTTTTTACTGCTGAAGAGTATTCTGTTGTATGGAGGTACCACAGTTTGTTTATCCAATCATCTACTGAATAATATCTTGGTCACTTCCAGTTGTTGGCAATAATAAAGAAAGCTTCTATAAATATTTGCATGCGGGGTGCCTGAGTGGCTCAGTCATTGAGCATCTGCCTTTGGCTCAGGTCATGATCCCAGGGTCCTAGGATCAAGCCCCGCATCGGGTTCCCTGCTCTGCAGGAAGCCTGCTTCTCCCTCTCCCACTCCCCCTGCTTGTGTTCCCTCTCTCGCTGTCTCTCTCTGTCAAATAAATAAATAAAATCTTTAATAAATAAATAAATATTTCCATGCAAGTATTTTTATGGACATAAGTTTTCAAATCAATTAAGTAAATCCCTAGAAGGATGACTGCCATGTTCATCTTTGTAGGAAATTGCCCAACTGTTCACCAATAATGAATGTGAGTTCCTGTCGCTCCACTGTCAGACATTGGTAATGTCAGTTTCTATTAACATATCTTTAAGCTCACTGATTTTTTTCCTCAGTTGTGCCCAATGTACTGACAAACCTATCAAAGGCATTTATTCATTTGTGTTACAGTCTTTTTGATTTTTGTCATTTACCTTTCAATCTTTCTTAAAGTTTCTATCTCTCTACCTGTTACCTATTTATTCTTGTATATTTGTCTACTTTTTAACTTAGAGCCCTTAACATATTAATTATAATTATTTTAAATTTCCTGTCCAATACTTTTAACGTCTGTCATATGTAAATTTGGTTCTGATCATTACTTTACCTCTTCAGACTGTGGGTTAGTTTATTTTCCTTTTGTTGTACCTTGTAATTTTCTTATTGAAAGTCAGGTTGTTTTGGGTAATAAGAACTGATGTAAGGATGTAAATAGGACTTTAGTGTTAAGATTTGTAATGATGTTGCTAGGAATGGGACTGTGTTTAATATTTGTGCAGCTGTATGTGCTTAGACAATCAAATTCCTCTAGTGTCCTTGTGATTGTCTCCCCTCATGACTTCAAGCTTCCTTAAGTACTCCTTCTCATGAAGAATCTGTGTCTTATAGTTCTTTCAATCTGTAATCCACTGTTATTATTCCAGAGTTCTATTGGTGTGATGTAAGGTACTGGGATGGGAGGCATTCTATAATCTAATGAAATCTCAGTGCTCTGATAGATCTGTGATGGGACTGTGAACTTCACAAATATTTCTCCCTTGGTGGAACTCTTTTTCACCCTGTTCACCTGCACCCCTCTCTGGCTATAGTATTCCTAATTTATTTCCTTGAAGCCTGACTCTTGTTGACTAATGTTTTTTTCCCCCTTCAGTGAGACAGAAAGCCTGGAAGGGCTGCAATGGGAAGGATTTTCTTCCTCAAGCTGGCATAAAGTTCTGGTAAACTCTTTACCCCTGGAGACTGGACCTTCGTTATAAAGAAGGTTCTGGGCATATTTCACAATGATTTTTCTACTCCTCTCCTTGGCAGAGCCACAAGAGCATCTTTCTTAGCTCTTCCGTGTGCAAATCTAGTGAGGCTCCTACAGATAGCACCCATAAAAATATGGGAGTTCCCCTAAGACTGTAGTCCCCAGGAATTTATCACTTTACCAATGCTACTCCATGTTCCAGCTCCAGCAATTTATCAAAATTATCTTTTAAGCATTCTTACCAGTAAGTTTATATTTCCAGTAACTGCAGGTTCAGATAAGCAGATCTCAGTTGTTGTATCTCACTGATGTTCCTGTCTCTCTTGATTTTGGAGTGATGGTTTGCCCTGCAAAATCTTAATTCTCTGATGGGTCCAGGAATAGTCAATGCTTTTTCAGCTTATCAAACTTTCTCTTCTTTTAAGGATTGAAGTGACAAACTTCTGAGGTCTTTACAGGTTAGAACTGAAACCAAAAGTCACCTATGTGCTAGTTTTTGATACTGAGTTCTGAAATTTTAAACCTTCCCAATGAATTCTGGGGAAGGTCAAACACTAAGATTTGTGACAACTTACAGGATTTGAGAGTATATCTTAAAATGGTCAAAATAACAATGTTAAATTAAATTCAGTAAGTGATGTTAGCTAAGGATTAGTCAGAAGGAAATCCAATTAAACTAAAATGTCTATTTAAACTGTTTTACAGAATTCTCTTAACAACTCACTTAACTGTAGCTCTTATGAGAAGAGTCCTTCATTTCCTTATTTTTAGGATAACTGAGATATTATATATATATATATATTTATTTTCTTTGTTACTAATTCTACCAAACCTAGTTGTTAGTTTACCCTGTTACCAGATATCAGTGGTCAGTTGGTTATATTTCTTTGTTACCAAATATAGGCAAAATGCTTAAAGAGAAAATAGTCTCTTAAATCTTAAATTATAATAATTCTAAATATACAGAGTGATAAACACATGGCAGGCGCTGTCCCTCTTTAAACAAGAAAATTCCTCATATAAAATATTTTATTTAAAGTCTCCTTGCCTGAAATGGCTCTATATTTAAATGGATTACTTTGGGGGCCCCTGGGTGGCTCAGTTGTTAAGCGTCTGCCTTTGGCTCAGGTCATGATCTCAGCGTCCTGGGATTGAGCCCCACATCGGGCTCCCCACTCCACAGGAGGCCTGCTTCTCCCTCCCCCACTCCCCCTGCTTATATTCCCTCTCTCGCTGTGTCTCTCTCTGTCAAATAAATAAAATCTTTAAAAAAATAGATAAATAAAAATAAATGGATTACTTTGCTTCAGTTGAATTTTTATACCATTTAATTGAGCACAACTCTCAATCTGGGTCTAAGAGTTTCTGAATTTCTGAAAATTGTATTAGAAATGTAATGATGATGGGCCTCCTGCCTGGCTCAGTTGGTAGAATGTGCAACTCTTAATCTCAGGGTTGTAAATTCAAGCCCCATATTGGGTGTAGAGATTACTTAAAAAAATAAAAATCTTAAATAAAAAGAGGGAAATGTAATGATGAGCAATTTTTCCAGAGAGAGCTTCTATGGTTTTTATTTGTTTCTAAAGGAGGCCTATAAGGTAAAAGTATGTAAGAATATGACATAGAGTTAAGTACTTAACTATGTGATCCTAATTTCTGAATTCCATTACAAATAACATTAGTGACAAAATATATCTCTTAGGATCCTAACATCCATTAAATTATTACTTACAAAGGTATTTTTGCAGTGGAACATATCTACCAACAAAAAAGAAATAAGCTTTCTTTCTGTTTCTCTTTTGATATAATATCTCTAATTCATTAACAATTAATTCCTGCATAAGGCAGTTAGCAAATACCATATTTCAAAATTCTTTACCTAACAATGGTATTCAGCAATAGGTGTTCTCATTATACAGGGTATTTACTCAACTCAGTTTGTATTTAGATGTGTTTCCTCCTACCACTTTGTTCCTGGCTCTGTTTTCAAAGTAAAGGAAACACTTTCAAATTTCAATAAGCTGCTCTCCAGGAAAACTAAGGTTCAGAGAGTGTTTGGAATATACTACTCTACCAGAAAAAAAAGGTATATTAGTTTGGAATGCGGAAACAAATGCTCTGATTTTATTTCCATTACTTTGTAGATGGGTAGCCTTGGACAAGTCATTTCACATCATAAAAACTTACTTTCTTCATCTGTAAAACATGGGTGGTTTTCTCTTCTCTTTTGTTGAGTTGTGAATATAACAAAAGCACAGGTACACTTATTGTATGTGGAATATATTATGTTGTAACTCAAATTATATAGTATATATATAAATATTATCTTCTAGATGAAAAAGTACTAGAGTAACTTCAATAATATCACTTTATTGACTTAGATAAATTGCTTACATAAATAAATGTTTTTAGAAGAGAAATAATAAAGCTCAAAACTAAAGCTTTATCAAAGGTCCTTCATGTTTTTCCATAGCTTTATTGAGATATAATTGACATAGCGTTGTGTAAGCTTAATGTGTACAATGTGATGATTTGATTCATGTGTATATTGTGAAATGTTTACCACAATAATGTTAGTCAACACATCTTTCACTTCACATAATTACCATTTTGTTGTTGTTGTTATGGTAAGAACATTTAAGATTTACTCTCTTAGCAACTTTCAAATATGCAATACAGTATTGTTAAGTATAGTCTCCATGCTGTACATTAGATTCCTAGAACTTATTCTTCTTATATCTGGAAGTTTGTATCCTTTGACCTACATGGTTTGAATTTTCTTACCTAAATCAAATTTTTTGGAGGGGTGGATTGAAAGCTAAAGGATAAGTTGTTATCAATATTTGGAATTTACTTAATATTAACAACGGAATGAGTCATCAACCATTTCTAGTAATTCCCAGTTGAGCTTTTGGTTTCTAAAAATGAAAATGGAATTTTAATGGTGTTTGAAGATACTAACACCTTGACATAGAAAGACAAGCTATGGGTTCTGTTCATACTTAAGTGGTGATAGGGGTTTCCCAAAACCCAGACCAACTTGGGCTCAAACATCTGCACTTATGAGACTAATTCCTGAGAATCAGGGTTCTGAATTCTGGTTGCCCAATGAAGTCTAGGGAGATTTTAAAAATCTTGATCGTCAGGACAAAACTGAGAAAATTTAAATCTACATCTCTGGGGGTAGGAGCTAGACATCAGTATGTTTTAAAGGTGAATCCAAGGTGATTCCAATGTGCAGCAAAGTTTGAGAACCATTGTGTGTATTAAACCTAGAGACATGAACTGATCATCACCTAACCAACTGGAAATAATGCTGCAAAGTCCTTTATATCCATTTGTAGATTTCTCCTTTCATACCCAGCAACCAAACCAACTATCATAAAACAATTCATTTAAACAATTAACCAAGGAACTATAAACTTGATAAAAATATGTTTGACTTTCCTTATTCCTAATTTACGTTTGGACTTTCACTTCTGATATCATATTGTTTTCTCAGGTGGATTTGTTTATTTTAAAATAGTGTTGGCAGAACAACTTTTGAACAAAAAGCCTATCATGTATGTGTGAATGACTATGCATTTGGTATTAAGTACAGCATTTTCTCTTTCTTCAGCTTTTTAAAAAAAGAACCTGATCTGTAGGATGGTATAAGTAGTCTTAATCAATAATATCTCTTTCTAGCTAATAGTCTAATAAACAACAAAAATCACATACCCAAAGACAGACAATAGTAGTAGTACCAGACCTTAAAAAATCCTCCATCTTACCATCACATGACACATTATATTCAGACATTGAAGAATGACTGACTTTGATAAGTATCTCTCTTTCCTTCAAGCTGGTCTGAATCTCAGAAGCCATTTTAGACAAGCAGGCAACCCAGGAACTCCCTCACACAGGAAGCAAATATAAATGTTGGCAACAGAGTTGAGCATCTGTCATCTGATCATTGGGTCAAACACAGAGATTCACAAGCTGAACACCTTATATTTAGTTCACTTATTCCACATTGAGGGCAAATTTATGTTCCTATCCATTAGAAGGGAGAGATGATAAACCACCGCCATTTTTTTCTTTTTAAATCAAGAGTGATAAAATGGCTACAACAGAATCAATTGCTTTGAAAGTAATGGGGTGAGGCTGTCCACACCATTACTTTCAGCTTTGGCTTCTTGCCAATTCCATCCAACAGACATTGTAACTGAGTTCAGTGATTTGCACATTCTGTATTTGCAAGTTTACAGAGTTTTTGGATTCTTCCCCTTTCAGTGCCAAAACACACACACACACACACACACACACACCAAGGAAATAAGGAGGGCTGGATTTCAGCAGTTTCCAGAGGGAAATTCAGGCCCCACTCTACCTTTTTGGAGCTTATGAGTTTTAGTTCTACTATTACACAGACTTTGTGCCTTTGCACAAAATTCTCATTTCACAAACAACTGCCTCTTAGGTTGAGAGTTGTGTCTCAGAAAATCCTTTCTTATGGTGCTGGTGGGTCACTCATCATGGCTGAGATTTAATTGCCACTTCACACACCCTACTAGTTTGATTTAATCAGGAATGTGTCTGAAGAATGCAAATAAGGAGGATAGTGTCTAATTATTTTTCCATTTTTATCTCCATCAACGCACATTAGTTCTGAAATGTATTTTAAAAGATGAACATTGATTTTCAAATTGGGACTTGAGATATGCATGTATGTTTTCTTGTCTCAGGAACATATCTTGCATCAGGCTTTGTATTGTGGGGAGACAGGTGTTCATGCTTTTATGTAATTAAAATGTATATCTAGGTCTAACTTTATCTATATTTAAAAACCAAATATAGGGGTACCTGAATGGCTCAGTGTGGTAAGCATCTGCCTTTGGCTCAGGTCATGATCCCAGGGTCCTGGGATCAAGTCCCACATCAGGCTCCCTGCTCAGTGGGGAGTCTGCTTCTCTCTCTCTCTCTGCCTGCCACTCCCCCTGCTTGTGGTCTCTCTCTGTCGAATACATAAATAAAACCTTAAAAAAACCAAATATAATGTAACAAAATAAAATGCTTACAGCCATTTATCCATTTAGAGAAAAAATCTTTCGTGTGGCAAACTTTATAGAGATGTAGACATTATAAGAAGTGGCAAAGATTCCTGGTCCAGGAAGGAAATGGGAAGGAGCAAAATTTGGCCAGAGAAAGAGGGAAAAATGTAGATTGCCCCAGAGCTTACTCCTAAGTGACTTCACAAAACTATTTAGGTCCATTCAATGAAAATCCAAAGGTAATTACTATGTTATATTTCTGTTTTGACTTATTTTTAATTCCTCAATGCTTCAAAGTTTTGCTATATTCGCACATTCTTAAAATTTCCTAAGATAAGCTTTGGGTCAATCAACATTTCTCTCCTCCTTCTTCAGGTTCAAAGACTATCTTAGCAAAAATAAACAACAAAACAGTGAATAGGTAAGAGAAGCAAGGGAAAAGTGGCCCTCAGAGCATATCAGATAAAAACAGACCATTATCACTGTAAGTCCAAGGGAAAGAGGTAGAAGACCTCGAAACTAGTCTTTTCCAAAGAGACCTAAGAGGTTAGGAGAAACCCTAAACACTGCCCAATCATTCAACAAGAGAGTCAGCATTTTTCTTCTTCCTTGCAAAAAGACCTTACAAAACTTCTTCATCTGTAGTCTTCAAACTTTTCAACATCTGGAATTCACATTTTTGAAAGAATTGATTTATCAAATTATATTCCACGATAAATAATAATACATTGTGATAGTTCATTTTATGTGCCAACTTGGCTAACCCGCAGTAGCAAGCTCTTTGCTCAAGCCCTAGTCTGGAAGACCCTATCTAATACCATCATTTTGTTATTTTGTTCATCAAATGGCATAATGAATTATTATTCATCAAAGATATATGTGTTAGGAGGTAGAGAAAACGCATCTTCAACAACTCCTATATTAGTTTGAAAAGAAAAAAGCAAAACTTAAATAAGTTATGTAGGGTGCAAAAGGAAAACTCAAGGACATAAAGATTCAAAAAGTAACAGCTAACTGGCCCTATATGACACATATTTTGCTCCACAGGGGGGAGAGCAAAAAGGAGAGGAACAAAGAGAGGGAGAAGATGCAGGGGGAAGAGAGCTGCCCAAGAGATGGTGGAACGTTAGCCAACATGCTCTCATCATTTATCAACTGTTTGGTATGGGAGGAATTAATGGACCCAGCATCAAATCATGTTCAACATGGTGGGGAGGTGACCGAGGTGTGGGTTTGCCCCCGGTGTGTGAGGGCACGGGGAAGATGGGAATGATTTCAGCAGCTCTCAATAAGTCAGAGGGCTGACTGTTGCCTTCGGACCATAATTATTACATTTACAGTTTAGAATAGATTTAAGTCCAGCTAATACAAAGAAAGGATGATTAGCTAGATGAGCTATCATTGTCCTATGATATGAGGACAATTTCCATTAGGCTTTTGAATCATGGCATATCCCTAGAAATTTAGAGAGTAGATTAGGAACATTTGTCCAGTCCAGAACCTCTCATCTTATAGATGAGGAAGCAGAGGCTGTAGAGAAGGTTAATGTCTTTGACTGGACTGAGTCACAGAGTCATTAAATAACACTGATATTGATTTTCCAGTTTTAGTCTGTGTTTTCGGGTTTTAGATTTTTTTGTAAATTTATTGACTTTAGAGAGAAAGTGAGAGGGAGAGAGACAGAGAGCTCATGAACAGGGGGAGGAGCAGAGGGAGAGAGAGAATCCTCAAACAGATTCCCTGCTGAGTACAGAGAGCGACGTGGGGCTCTATCCCAGGACCCTAAGATTGTGACCTGAGCTGAAACCAAGAGTCGGACACTCAACAGACTGAGCCACCCAGGCATCCCTAGATTTTTTTTTTTTTTAACTCTGTAGAGTTTTAATACTCTTCCTAAGGGAAGTCTTTGTTTCTAAGTGGATGCAGGTACACATGTTTCACATTTGACTTGTTCCCAGCTTTCCCCCTTCACTTTATCATAATTTCTTAGGACATTTTTAAAATGGAAGACGTATTTTGCTTTAACATAAGCCCCCTGACAGGATACGAGTCAATTATGATTGTGGCTACTAGAGACACTTATATGCCTGCCACCTGTCACATCGGCCAGTATGGTACATTGGCCCTCTCTTTCTCTGACTCTCCTTTCTGTTCCACATGGAAATTGCTAACCATCAAACAAAATCTTGGTAAGGAAGTATGAGGATGTGCTACAAATTGAACATTGTGGCTGAAAAAAGCCGGTAGCCCCACAGTATGCAATTTGTCCCTGAGATCAAAAGCAAAAAAGTTAATTATTTCAAAATTCTTTTTCTCCTTTTCTCTTGAAAAACAGCACAAAGGCAGTGCACTCCTTTGGGAATTAGAGGCCAGTCTGTGATCAAGACAATGGTTTAATCACGCAGGAAAGGATGGCCAGAACATTTATTTGTGTTCAATGAGCTGAGATAATTTCACCCCTCTTTCTAGATCTCCCAGAAAAAGATTTTTTAGGGCCATTCAAAAATGGAATGCCTTTAACACTCACCCTTTATTTTAAGGACCGAGAGGAATGTTTGAGTCATCCTAATTTCACAGAAATTTTCCTGAAAGGGGAGGAATGTGTCTCTTTGCTTTGCATGTCCTTGGCCTTAAATGTACTGAGTAGATGGGGGAATTTGACGGCTTTTGTTCTAAAGTTAGCTCTCATTCTCTATTTCAGACTCCATGGGGGAAGGACTGAACTTTGTAATTAATGCTCAGGAAATTAGCAATCAGCAATGGCAGAGAGAAAAAACGGGTAAGTGGACAGATCTCAACCGCCCCTGACAGGCAAAGGCCATGAGGGGCTCACCACAGCAGAGCTTCCAACAGCAGCAGTACCCTCTTTTCAGCTTGTTTTGAATCTTTTAAATGTCCTCTGTTCAGTGTCCTAGAAGTGTAAAAGCAGGTCTTATTTTTTCCACTGTGCCTCTGGCTATTTATCTTGGAGGTGTTTTTTGTTGTTGTTTTGTTTTGTTTTTGTTTTTAAGGGAGCAGTTGGTTTTGCTGCATTGAGAAGTACTCCAATGAGCCAAAATTAGGTTCTTCATCAGAATTCAAAAATATTTTTTCTTCTCCTCTTGCATAGATATAATAGTACCTAAGAAATAGCTTTTGATCCAGCAGGACTTGAGAAGACAGGCTATTTATACCTACAATAAGGAGCCATTAAAAAATGAAAATTGAAATTTTCTTGAGAGAGCAGGCTGTTTATTGGAGGAGTCATGAACAGGAGTCAGCAGGGATCCTGCTCCTTGGGGACCAGTAATATTGACCTTTTTAAAAGGAGAACTTATTGGGAAGAACAATAAACTCTTGATTGACTCCATTATACACAGAAGTGAGAGAATGTTCATAGAATTACAGATTCTCAAGGAATTGTTTCTCTGTGTGTGTACTCAGAAAGATAGGGAAAAAATGTTCATCCACCTTAAAATTTAGGGCAAAAAATTCACTGTGTGTCATCGACTTAGTCTCAGGTACTTCCTGGAGATCCTGAGAGCTAACTTCTCTTACTCAATCCTGCCTTTTATACAATAAATATCCAGCAAACTTTTTTGCCCATCAAGGGTAGCCAGGGTGCAAGGATGCAAGAGCACCTCGCTCCAGGGGTCCCCAGCAGACTAGGTTCGGCCAGAGATGAGTAGTGGTTAAACAAGAAAGGAATTTATTTCAGTGAGGCCAACACCAGGAAGACAAAGGACCAGCATCTCAAAGACTGTCTCCAAAGTGCTGAAAATAATTCTAGGTTTATTATAAGGAAAATGTGGGACAGAGGTGGGTACCTGGAGTTGGGCAGTGAAAGTCAAGTTGATTGTTGTTTTGGAGTCAGTCGGGGGCAGGACCTGATGTTGGCTCAGGTCAGTCCTTACTTCTTGAGGGGCTAGTTCCGTTCCCATCAGGGCATGCTCTGCTCTCAAGGTCTTTTGCCTGAGTTAAGAGACGTGCTAGAAAGAACTTAATCAATTAAAAATTTGATGTCAAACAAAGGTAACTGAAGTCCTCTTTCATAAGTAGAATGTGAGGCTCTGGAGCCATCTTTGGGCCAAAGACAATTTATGATCTCTGTGGGATTTTCTCTTCCTTTGCCATTGTGTAACCTTTGTACTGTAGTGATCATGGCATTTACCTTATTTCCCAGGCAAGTGATCTGGGTCCTGAATGAAACTTTATCTTCCTCTGGGTTCTTTGATCATTCAAACCGTTGCCAGTTCAAGACCTTCCCCTGGTTTCCTATTTTATCTTATCTTATACCAGCTCTGCCACACTCATTTATACTATCTCTTTGCCCCTGTAGCCACTTGAGTTTGCAATGATGCTCTTTCTTGGGCTTACTCTTTATTATCTAAATGATAGAAATCATTAAGAAACTTGTTCTTAATAACTCAACAGTAACACACTCCCAAAGAGAGACTAAAAATAGCCTACTTTACTCTGTTCTTGGGAAAGACATTAACTTCTCTAGTTTTTTTTTTTTCCTCCGAAGCAAGAGAGTTGGAGTGGGTAAGTTGTTTCTCAAATTTTAGGATGCAAAAAAACCCACTTACATAATTTGTTACAAATGTGCATTCCTAGGCCTTGATCTCCCAAGTTTTAAATGATATATTTCTCAACAGGTACTTCAGAATCATCATTTGAGTATGTATGTCAGGTAATTGTTGTTGAGATGGTATATGTACTATACCTTGAGGCATACTATTCTAGATTATTTATATGGCAAATAGTATTTTTTAAAGAAGGCTTCCACATTACATTGTATCTCACCTATTCTCTCTTTTCCTTCCTCCCTCCCTCCCCTCCCCCCTCTCCTCCCTTCCCTTCCTTCCTTCCTCCCTCCCTCCCTTCTTTCTTCCTTCCTTCCTTCCTTTCCCTCTATCTCCCTCTCTCCCTTTCTTCCTTTCTTTCTTATATCTGCAAAGCAGTTTAATGGCCAAATGAATATGAAGCAAAATGAACTCATGAGAATGCAGGCTAAGGAAATGTAGGAAAAAAAAAGAACATTTAAAACAAATCACTCACACTAAATTTTAAAGGAGAAAAAAAGTTTTGTTTTTTTCAAAGGTATTTTAAAATATTAAAATATGGTAAAACATTCTTTTTTTTTTCTTTTAACATATATTGCATTATTTGTTTCAGAGGTACAGATCTGAGATTCAACAGTCTTGCACAATTCACAGCGCTTACCAGAGCACATACCCTCCCCAGTGTCTATCACCAGTCCCCCCATCCCTCCCACCCTACCCCCCACTCCAGCAACCCTCAGTTTGTTTCCTGTGATTAAGAATTCCTCATATCAGTGAGGTCATATGATACACGTCTTTCTCTGTTTGACTTATTTCGCTCAGCATAATACCCTCCAGTTCCATCCACGTCATTGCAAATGGCAAGATCTCATTCCTTTTGATGGCTGCATAATATTCCATTGTATATATATACCACATCTTCTTTATCCATTCATCTGTCGATGGACATCTTGGCTCTTTCCACAGTTTGGCTATTGTGGACATTGCTGCTATAAACATCGGGGTGCACGTACCCTTTCGGATCCCTGCTTTTGTATCTTTGGGGTAAATACCCAGTAGTGCAATTGCTGGATCATATGGAAATCGGAGGGGTAGACGAACCATGAGAGACGATGAAAAACAAACTGAGGGTTCTAGAGGGGAGGGGGCTGGGAGGTTGGGTTAACCTGGTGATGGGTATTGAGGAGGGCACGTTCTGCATGGAGCACTGGGTGTTATGCACAAACAATGAATCATGGAACACTACATCTAAAACTAATGATGTAATGTATGGGGATTAACATAACAATAAAAAATTTTAAAAAATAAATAAAATAAAATACAGTAAAACAAATGAAATGCAGGAGCTTTCTAAAGACTGCATTGAAAAAGTTTCAAAACAGTTTGCTTATAGATTAGTCACCTGTTCTTTTCATAATGTGATGTTAATGCACCTGCCATTGACAGGCAGGGTTTATGTAACTTCCCTTTGAATCTGGGTGAGCTGTTACTATGCTAGGTAACTTTTGGTGCTGGACAATAAAAGATGATATAACTTCCACCTGGTACTTTGGGAGGCTTGCTTTTGGAACCCAGCTGCTACACATTTGAGGAAACCACAACCACTAACTATGCAGAAAGGTCACTTACAGAGGCCATGTGTAGGTATTTCAGCTGACAAGCCCAGCCAAACTCTCAGCTGACAGCTAGAACCCATTTGCCAGCCACGTGAATGAGCTCTCTTAAGCAGTGGATCTTAAGTCCCAGTCAAACCATCCAATCTGACGCTACACAGAGCAGAGAAGCCTTCCTTGCTGAACCCTGCTGAACCCTGCCGAACCCTGCCGAACCCTGCCGAACCCTGACCAAACTGTGGACTTGTGAGTTAATTGTTATTTTAGGTCACTAAGTTTTGGGGTGGCTTGTTACACAGTAACAAATAATTCAAACAATTGCTAAAATGTATAGTCTGGATTAGCCAAGTGTAATGTAAGACCATGGACTTTGAAATCAGACAGACCTGGGTTTACATAAGATCTCCAAAATTAGTTACTGGGCTACTGTGGGCAAGTTCTTAAACACTCTGAATCTCAGAGACTTTATTTACAAAATGACAGTAAATAATACCACATTATTTACAGCTGTTTTGAGAATTACATGAGGGCATGAATAAAAAATATTTTTCTACCTTTTTTAATCCTAAAAATTTTGTTCATGCATATAAGCAGCATATATACAACTTGCATTTTTTGAAATATGACTTATTTTTGTGATTCTTCCTCCTTTAAATACTAGGTGAATGAATTTTTAAATATTCTTAAACATTGTCTCAGATTTTATTTCTTAATAGCTAAAAAGAAAGAGAACTAGATTAAATTTTGCTCATGGAAAGAGTTTTTGAATCTTTTGGCATTCAGCACATTTTTTTTTCTTTATTTGACAGAGAGAGACACAGCGAGAGAAGGAACACAAGCAGGGGGAGAGGGTGAGGGAGAAGCAGGCCTCCCACCGAGCAGGGAGCCCCATGTGGGGCTCAATCCCAGGACCCTGGGATCATGACCTGAGCCGAAGGCAGATGCTTAACAACTGAGCCACCCAGGTGCCCCAGCACATTTTTTTAATATAGTGATTTGTGGTTAGCAAATCTAATATAGGCATAAGAATTGGAAAAGAAGTAAATATCTATTTGCTGATGATATGATACGGCATACCCAAGACAATATATAATAGAGTTAACAAAAATGATAAAAGAATTTAGGAAGAGAGAAAATATAAAATTAAAATAACCAAATCCCAGTCCTTATATTTAAACAGTAACCAGTTAAAATATATTTATATATACTTTTTCTAGGATTTGAATCTTTTGTCCCTGTCTTATGCATTTAGAATTTTTATGGTCCATCATATATGGTAAAAGACACAGAGAAGGAGGTGAAACTACTCTGAGGTGCATATAGATTTCTTTTTTTTTTTTTTTTTTTTAGTTTTTGAGCCAAGAATTTAATTTTACAGAGTTTTTTGACTGCTTTATTAAGGCACAATTGACATTAGATGAATTGCCCATATTTAAAATGTATAATCAGATAAGTTTTGAATGCCACTCCAGGTTAGTTTGTAATTTCTAGAATTCTATATAAATAGAATAATACAGCATATGTTATTTTTGTGGCTTATTTCACTCAGTATAATTATGTAGGGATTTATCCATGTTGTTTGTGTTAGTAGTTTATTCCTTTTTATTGCTGAGTAGTATTCCACTGCATTAATGTATGACAGTTTTTTAATCCATTCAACTATTAATGGACATTGATCTGTAACTGCTAGTTACATTGACTTCTAGTTTTGGCTATAACAAATGTTGCTATGAAAATTCATGTATGGGGCTTCTATGGATATGTGTATTCATTTATGTAGGATTAGAGTTGAGATAACATGCAGGATATATGTTTACATTTTTAAGAAATGGACAAACTATTTAACAAAAGGAATGTTCCACCAGTAGTTATATGAGTGTCAATTACTGCACATTGTCACCTATGGCTGGTCAGTCTTGCAAATTTCCCAAATATTGTTCTGTTATTTATTATTTAATCTCATTTTGATCACAGAAGTACTTATATTACATTCATCTTTTTTTTAATCTATTGAGACTTGTTTTATGACCCAGGATATAGTCTATCTATATAGATGTTCCAAGTACACTTGGAAAAAGAAATGTATTCCATTCTTGAGTGTTCTCAAGATGTCAATTAGGTTAAGTAAGTTGATAAGATTTTTCAAGTCTGCTAAACTCTCAATGATATTCTACCTATTCTTCTATCATTTATTGAGGGCAGCATTGCAAGTTCTAAGTGTAATCATGGATTTGTCTATTCTTGAAGTTCTATCAGTTCATATGTATTCTGAAGCTCCATTATGTTCATAAATGTTTGATTGTTATGTTATACTGATAAATTATTCTCTTTAAAATTATGAAATTATCTTCTTTACTCCACTAATATTCTTCACTTTGACATCTACTTTGTCAATAGTAATATAGCTACTCCAGTTTTCTTGTGATTACTATGACCATTGTATATCTTTTCCCATCCTTTTATGTTTTGACCTATTTGTGCCTTTATATTTGAAGTTCCATTCTTGTATATAGCATATAATTGAATCTTGCAATTTTATCCAATATGATGTCTGTCATTTAATTGGAATGTTTATATCATTTATATTTGATTTTGATTATTGATATGATTAGGGTGAAATCTTTATTTTTACACTTATGACATTTATACTTCATTAGGGCTTTTTTTGAGGTATAATTGACATACTAGTTACAGGTGTACAACATAATGATTTGGTATTTGTATAGATTGCAAAAAGATTACCACAGTAAGTATAGTAAACATCCATCATCATATGTAGTTACATTTTTTCTTTTTTTTCTTGTGATGGGAACTTGATAGATTTATTCTTAGTAATTCTCAAATATGCAATACAGTTATTTTTTTAAATTTAATTTAATTTTATTATGTTAGTCACCATACAATACAGAATTAGTTTTTGATGTAGTGATACACGATTCATTGTTTTCGTATAACACCCAGTGCTCTGTGCAGTAGGTACACTCCTTAATACCCACCACTGGGCCAACCCATCCACCCCGTGCCCCTCCCCTCCAAAATACTCAGTCTGTTTCTCGGAGTCCATAGTCTCTCATGCTTCGTCTCCCCCTCCAATACCCCCCCATTTTTCCCTTCTTTCTCCTAATGTCCTCCATGCTATTCCTTATGTTCCACAAATAAGTGAAACCATATGATAATGGATTTTCTCCGCTTGACTTATTTCACTTAGCATAATCTCCTCCATTCCCATCCATGTTGATACAAAAGTTGGGTATTCCTCCTTTCTGAAGGCTGAGTAATATTCCATTGTATATATGACCACATCTTCTTTATCCATTCATCTGTTGAGGGGCATTTTGGCTCTTTCCACAGATTGGCTATTGCGGACATTGCTGTGATGAACATTGGGGTGCATGTGGTTCTTCTTTTCATTACATCTGTGTCTTTGGGGGAGCTACATAGAGTAGCTCTATTTTTAATTTTTTGAGGCACCTTCACACTGTTTTCCAAAGTGGCTGTACCAACTTGCATTCCCACCAACAGTGTAAGAGGGTTCCCTTCTTCACAACCTCTGCAACATTTGTTATTTCTTGCCTTGTCCATTTTTGCCATTCTAACTGGTGTAAGGTGGTATCTCAATGTGGTTTTGATTTGAATTTCCCTGATGGCTAATGATGATGAACATTTTTCATGTGTCTGTTAGCCATTTGTATGTCTTCTTCAGAGAAGTGTCTGTTCATGTCTTCTGCCCATTTTTTGACTTGATTATTTGTTTCTTGGGTGTTGAGTTTGAGATCTTGAATATCAGCCCTTTGTCTGTAGTGACATTTGCAAATATCTTCTCCCATTGGGTGGGTTGCCTCCTTGTTTTGTTGACTGTTTCCTTTGCTGTGTGGAGGGTTTTTATCTTGATGAAGTCCCAAAAGTTCATTTTTGCTTCTGTTTCACTAGCCTTTGGAGATGTATCTTGAAAGAAGTTGCTGTGGCTGATGTCAAAGAGG
The DNA here is from genome assembly GCF_029215605.1 of Mirounga angustirostris. Classification (NCBI taxonomy): domain Eukaryota; kingdom Metazoa; phylum Chordata; class Mammalia; order Carnivora; family Phocidae; genus Mirounga; species Mirounga angustirostris. Next base: position 134,739,810 of record NW_026991709.1, on the reverse strand, counting down.
TTACTGCCTATGTTCTCCTCTAGGATTTTGATGGGTTCCTGTCTCAAATTGAGGTCTTTCATCCATTTTGAGCTTATCTTTGTGTATGGTGTTAGGGAATGGTTGAATTTCATTCTTCTGTATATAGCTGTCCAATTTCCCAGCACCATTTTTGAAGAGACCCTCTTTTTTCCATTGCATATTTTTTTCCTGCTTTGTCAAAGATTATTTGACCATAGAGCTGAGGGTCCATATCTGGGCTCTCTATTCTGTTCCATTGGTTTATGTGTCTGTTTTTGTGCCAGTACCATGCTGTCTTGGTGATCACAACTTTGTAATATAGCTTGAAATCAGGCAACATGATGCCCCCAGCTTTTTCAACATTTCCTTGGTGATTCAGGGACTTATCATATTCCATATTTTCTGATTCCAATTTTAGCATTGTTTGTTCCAACACTTTGAAAAATGCCATTGGAATTTTGATCGGGATGGTGTTAAAGATATAGATCGCTCTGGGCAACATAGACATTTTAACAATGTTTATTCTTCTGATCCATGAGCATGGAATGTTTTTCCATCTTTTTGTGTCTTCAATTTCTTTCATGAGTGTTCTGTAGTTCTCAGAGTATAGATCCTCTACCTCTTTGGTTAGGCTTATTTCAAGGTATCTTATGGTTTTTGGTGCTATTGTAAATGGAATCCTTTCTCTGATTTCTCTTTCTACAGTTACATTGTTAGTGTATAAGAAAGCATCTGATTTTTGTGCATTGATTTTTGTATTCTGCCACATTACTGAATTGCTGTATGAGTTCTAGTACTTGGGGGGTGGAGTCTTTTGGGTTTTCCACATAAAGTATCATGTCATCTGTGAAGAGAGAGGATTTGACTACTTCTTTGCCAATTTGAATACTTTTATTTCTTTTTGTTGTCTGACTGCTGTTGCTAGGACTTCTAGTACTATGTTGAACAATAGTGACAAGAGTGGGGATCCTTGTCATGTTCCTGATCTTAAGGGAAGGGCTCTCAGCTTTTCCCCATTGAGGATGATATTTGCTGTGGGTTTTTCATAGATGGATTTTATGAGCTTGAGGAATGTTCCCTCTATCCCTATACTCTGAAGAGTTTTAATCAGGAAAGGATGCTGTATTTTGTCAAATGCTTTTTCTGCATCAATTGAGAGGACCATATGGTTCTTCTCGCTCCTCTTATTAATGCGTTCTATCAAATTGATTGATTTGAGAATGTTGAACCACCCTTGCATTCCGGGAATAAATCCCACTTGGTCATGGTAGATGATCCTTTTAAAGAGTTGTTGGATCCTATTAGCTAGGATTTTGTTGAGGATTTTGGAATCCATATTCATCAGGGATATCGGTCTGAAATTCTCCTTTTTGATGGGGTCTTTGCCTGGTTTGGAAATTAAGGTAATGCTGGCCTCATAGAATGAGTTTGGAAGTTTTCCTTCTGTTTCTATTGTTTGAAACAGGTTCAGGAGAATAGGTAGTATTTCTTCTTTGAATGTTTGGTAGAATTCCCCAGGGAATCCATCAGGCCCTGAACTCCTGTTTTTTGGGAGGTTTTTGATCACTGCTTCAATGTCGTTACTGGTTATTGGCCTATTCAGGTTGTCAATTTTTTCCTGTTTCAGTCTTGGCTGTTTATAGGTTTCCAGGAAGGCATCCATTTCATCCAGGTTCTTCAGTTTATTGGCATATAGTTGTTGATAATAATTTCTAATAATTGTTTCTATTTCCTTGGTGTTAGTGGTGATCTCTCCCCTTTCATTCATAATTTTATTAATTTGGGTCCTTTCTCTTCTCTTTTGGATAAGTCTGGCCAGTGGTTTATTGATCTTATTCTTTCAAAGAACCAACTTCTAGTTTCATTGATCTGATCTACTATGCTTCCGGTTTCTAATTCATTGATCTCTGCTCTAATCTTAATTATTTCTCTTCTAAAGTGTGGCTTAGGCATCTTTTGTTGCTTTTTCTCTAGTTCTTTAAGGTGCGAAGTTAGTTGGTGAATTCAGGATTTTTCTTTTTTTTTGAGTGAGGCTTGAATGGCTATGTATTTCCCCCTTAAGACTGCCTTTGCAGTATCCCATAGGTTTTGGACCGATGTGTTTTTGTTCTCATTGATTTCCATGAATTGTTTAAGTTCTTCTTTGATTTCCTGGTTGACCCAAACATTCTTGAGCAGAGTGGTCTTTAGCTTCCAAGTGTTTGAATTTCTTCCAAATTTTTTCTTGTGATTGAGTTCCAGTTTTAAAGCATTGTGAGAATATGCAAGGAATAATCTGTCTTTTGGTATCAGTTGAGACCTGATTTGTGACCCAGTATGTGGTCTCTTCTGGAGAAAGTTCCATGTGCACTTGAGAAGAATGAGTATTCTGTTGTTTTAGGGTGGAATGTTCTGTATATATCTATGCAGTCCATCTGGTCCAGTGTGTCATTCAAAATTTTTGTTTCCTTGTTGATTTTCTGCTTAGATGATCTGTCTCTTGCTGAGGGGAGTATTGAGGTCTCCTACAATTAGCATATTATTATTAGTATGGCTCTTTATTTTGCTTAACAGTTGGCTTATGTAGTTGGCTGCTCTCATGTTGGGGGCGAGGATACTTACAATTGTTAGATCTTCTTGTTGGATGGACCCTTTAAGAATGATATAGTGTCCTTCTGTGTCTCTAACTACAGTCTTTTGCTTAAAATCTAATCTGTCTGATATAAGAATTGCTACCCCAGCTTTTTTTGAGATCCATTGCCATGGAAGATGGATCTCCATCCCTTCACTTTCAGTCTGGATGTATCTTAAGGTTCAAAATGAGTCTCTTGTAGACAGCATATGGATGGGTCCTGTCTTTTTATCCAATGTGCACCCTTGTGCTGTTTTCTGGGAGCATTTAGGCCATTCACATTGAGAGTGATTATTGAAAGATGTGAATTTATTATCATCATGTTGCCTGTGAAGTCCTTGTTTCTATAGATTGTCTCTGTAAATTTCTGTTCTGTATCACTCTTGGGGTTTTTCTCCTTTTATAGACCCCCCCCCCCCTTCATATTTCTTGCAGGCTTGGCTTAGTGGTCACATATTCTTTCAGTTTCTGCCAGTCTTGAAAGCTCTGCCTCTCTCCATCCACTCTAAATGACAGCCTTGCCAGATAAAGTATTCTTGGCTGCATGTTCTTCTCATTTAGTACTCTGAATATGTCTTGCCAGGCCTTTCTGGCTTGCCAGGTATCTGTGGATAGGTTTGACATTATTCTGATATTCTTCCCTCTGTACATAAGGAATCTCTTCCCCCTAATTGCCCTTAAGATGGTTTCCTTTGTTCTAAGATTTGTGAGTTTTAGTATTACATGGCAGGGCATTGGTCTGTTTTCCTTGATCTTGGGAGGGATCCTCTCTGCCTCTAGGACACAAATATTTGTTTCAGTCCCCAGTTTAGGGAAGTTCTCAGCTATGATTTGCTCAAATATATCTTCTAGTCCTCTCTCCCTCTCCACCCCCTCAGGGATCCCAATAATTCTGACATTGAAATGTTTCATGGTGTCACTTATTTCTCTGATTCTGTTTTCATGGATTTTGAGTTGTTTTTCCCTGGGCTCCTCTTTTTCCTTCTTTTCTATCAATTGGTTCTAGATCACTCTCATTGATAGCATTTTTACATTCTGCCAGTTCAGTTTTCATTTCTTCCCTTAGAGACTCTATGTTGCCATTAATCGATTTCTCCATTCTAGCTACGGTCTTCACAATTGCTACCCTGAATTCCATTTCCAACATCTTGGTTATATCTGTATCCATTTGTAAATCTGTGGCACAAGTCACAGTCTCTGAGTCTTTCTGATTTTAGGGGTTCCTCCTCCTAGTCATTCTGTTGAGGGGTGGTGGGGGGAATGTACAGAGTCCAAATTATTGACCACAACCCAAGCAAGGTGCACCTGTTTTATAGGGACCTTAGGGTTGCAGGCCTCTTGTCCTCCCAGCCTGTCTTCTGGGGGACGGGCCTGCTGTGCTGTTACTCAGGCAACCCTGTTTAGGCAGAGTTGCCCAGCCCCCTGTGGGGGGGGGGTGATGAGCTCAGTTAAAACCGGTTTTGGGGGCTTTTGTTCTCTGGCGGGTTTCCCTGGTGGCTTTCCACGTCTGTTCTGAGAGAGCAGATGAGATTGTTTCCAACCCTCTGCCTCAGAGCAGAGAGCTCGCAGTCTGTTCTTCAGTGAGCTCTCCCGGCCACATTATCTCTGTTTCTGTCTGTGCTATTATAAACTGAAGCATCCTGGGTTGTGCGCCCCTCCGTAGCACTCCCAGTCCTTGCCTCCAGGTCAGGGCATGTCTCTGCCTTTTGTGCTTCTAAAACCACCAGCTGCCCCCAGTTCACATGCACAGCCCCACTGCTCCAGGTTTCAGCCTGCGGGGCTGCACTAAAGTCCTCTCCCTATTGTTACCAGTCTGCGAGTCTGTGCCCTATCCCCAGCGCAGGAGGCTTTTGCTTTCCTGTGTTATTTCACCTCCCTGGCACCAGGGTTTATGGCCGCTCCCTCCCACTTCCGTTTATCCTGCCCATGGAATCACAGCTCCCTGCTTCATACCTCGAAACCAACTGCCTGCAATATTCTGTTTGTAGAGATCCAGATCTATCTTCTTACATCTCAGGCTGATTTCGTGGGTGTTCAGAGTGGTCTAGTAGATATCCAGCTCAATTCCAGGGACCAATTGGAATAGGGTCTCCTACTCCTTCACCATTTTTTCTCTCCACAATACAGTATTATTAACTATAGTCACCATGCTCTAAATTATATCCCTATGCCTTATTTATTTTATAGTTGGCACTTTGTACCTTCTAACCCTCTTTACCAATTTCACCTCCCTCCCCCACTGCAACTCTGGCAACACCGATCTCTTCTCTTTATCTTTGAGCTTATTTTATGTTGTTGTTGTTCTATATATAAGGGCAATCATACAGTTGTCTTTTTCTGCTTGACTTATTTCCCTTAGCAAAATGCCCTCAAGTTACATCTGTGTTGTTGCAAATGGTAAGATTTCATTCTTTTTTATGGCTAAATAGTATTGCGTGTATATATGCTACTTCTTTATCCATTCATCCATCATTGGACACTTAGGTTGTTTTCATGTCTTGGCTATTGTAAATGATGCTGCAATGAATGGATGGTGATGCATATATCTTTTTGAATCAGTGTTTCCATTTTCTGCAGGTAAAGCCCAGAAGTGGAATTACTGGGTTATGTGGTAGTTCTATTTTTAATATATTGAGGAATCTTTATAATATTTTCCATAGTAGCTGTTCCAATTTACATTCCAACCAACAGTGAGCAAGGGTTCCCTTTTCTCTATGTCTTTTCCAATACTTGTTATTACTTGTCTTTTTTATAAAAGTCATTCTGACCTCCATGAGGTGATTTCATTGTAGTTTTGATGTGCATTTCCCTGATGATTAGTGATATTAAGCATCTTTCCATGTGCCTGTTATCTATATGGATGTCTTCTTTGGGAAAATGTGTATTCAGTCATTCTTCCCATCTTTAAAATTGGATTGTTTGATTTTTGCTATTGAGTTGTAGTTCTTAATATTTTTTGGTATTAACTCCTTTTCAGAGATGTGATTTACAAATATGTTCTCCTATTTAATAGATTCCCTTTTCATTTTGTTGATGATTTCCTTTGCTGTGCAGAAGCTTTTTAATTTAATGTAGTCTCACTTGTGTATTTTTGCTTTTGTTGAATTTGCTTTTGCTGTCAAATAAAAAAAAAATCACTGAGACTAATATAAAGGAGATTACTGCCTATGTTTTCTTCTAAGTGTCTAAGTGTTTTATGGTTTCAGGTCCTACATTCAAGTCTTTAATATATTTTGTGGTAAGTTTTTGTCTATGCTATGAGATAATAGTCCAGTTTCCTTATTTGCATGTGTCTGTCTAGTTTCCCCAACACAATTTATTAAAGAGACTGTCCTTTCCCCATTATATATTCTTGCCTCCTTTGTCATAAATTGACCATATATGTGTGGGTTCATTTATGGCCTCTTTATTCTTTTCCATTGATCTATGTATCTGTTTTTCTGTCAATACCATAATCTTTTGATGACTATGATTTTGTAATATAATTTCAAATCAGGGAGTGTGATACCTCCAGCTCTGTTCTTTAAACTTGCTTTGGCTGTTAAAATCTGTGGTTCTGTAAAAATTTTAGTATTGTGTGTCCTATTTTTCTGGAAAAATCCCATTGGAATTTTGATAAGGGTTGCACTGAATCTGTAGATTACTTTGAATAGTATGGACATTTTAACAATACAAATTTTTCCAATCCATGAGCATGGAATACTTTGTCTTGTCATTTTTAGTTGTTTTAGAGGTCTTTCACCTTATTAGTTTATTTCTAGATATTCTGTTTGATGCAACTATAAATGGGATTGTTTTCACTTTCTACCACTTTGTTATTAGTGTATGGAAACACAACAGATTTTTGTATGTTGACTTTTGTATCCTGCATCTTTACTGAATTTATTTATGACTTCTAACGGTTTTTTAGTTGTCGTTAGGGTTTTCTGTGTATAAAATCATGTCATCCACAGTGACAGTTTGACTTTTTCCTTTCCAATTTATGTTCCTTTTATCTCCTTTTCTTGCTTGATGCTCTTGTTAGAACTTCCAATACTATGTTGAATAAATGTGGTGAGAGTAGACATTTTTGTCTTGTTCCTGATCTTAAAGGAAAAGATGTTAGCTTTTCACTATTGAGAATGATGTCAGCTATGGGCTTATCATATATGGTCTTTATTATGTTCAGGTATTTCCCTCTATATCCACTCTATTGAGAGTTTTTATCATAAGCAGATGTTGAGTTTTGTCAAATGCTTTTTCTGCCTCTATTAAGATGATCATCTGATTTTTATCCTTCATTTTGTTAATGTGGTATATCAAATGATTGATTTGCCGATGTTGAACCACACTTGCATCCCTGGAATAAATACCACTTAATCATACTGTATTATTCTTTTAATGTATTGTTGAATTCAGTTTGCTAATATTTTGTTGAAGTATTTTGCAACTGTGTTTATCAGGAATATTGGCCTATAATTTTCTTATGACATCCTTGTCTGGTTTGATCAGGGTACAACTGGCCTTATAAAAATGAGTTTGAAAGCATTCCCTCCCCTTCAATTTTTTTTTTTTTTAGAAGAGTTTGAGATGGATTGGTATTAATTCTTTTTTGAATGTCTGGTAGAATTCACCAGTGATACTGTCTGGTCTTGGACCTTTGTTTGTTTGAGTTAGTAATCAAAAATCTTCCATCTCTTTACTACTATCTGGTCTGTTCAGATTTTTCCATTTCTTTTGGTTCTGTCTTGGGAGATTGCATATTTCTAAGAATTTATCCATTTCTTCTAGGTTGTCCAATTTGTTGGCATATAATTCATATATGGTGGTTATGATCCTTTGTCTTTCTGTGGTATGAGTTGGAACATCTTTCATTTTCTGATTTTATCTGAGTCCTGTCTTTTTTTCTTGGTGAGTCTAGCTAAAGGTTTGTCAATTTTATTTATCTTTGTAAAAACCTGCTCTTAATTCCGTCAGTGTTTTCTATTGTCTTCCTCTCTGATCTTTGTTTTCTTCCCTTCTACTAATTTTGAACTACTTTTTTTTTTCTTTTCTAGTTCTTTGAAGTTTAAAGTTAGGTTGTTTATTTGATAATTTTTGTTGTTGTTTCTTGAAGTAAGCCTTTATCACTATGAACTTCCCTGTTAGAACTGCTTTTGCTGCATCACATAAGTTTTGGTATCTTGTATTTGCATTTGTCTTAAGTTATTTTTTTATTTCTTCTTTGATTTCTTTATTGACTCTTTGGGTGTTCAGTAACATTTTGTTTAACCTCCCATATTTGTGCATTTTCTAGTTTTCTTCCTGTTGATTTCTGGTTTTATACTATTGTTGTTGGAAAAGATGCTTAATATGATTTCAGTCTTTTTAAATTTATTGAGGCTTGTTTTGTAGTCTAACATATGGGGTATCCTGGAGAAATTCCATGTGCACATGAGAAGAATGTGTATTCGCCTTTTAAATGAATGTTCTGTATTTATTAAGTTCATCTAGTCTGATGTGTCCTTTAAAGCCAATGTTTCCCCATTGATTTTCTGTCTGGATAATCTATTTGATGTAAATGAGGTATTAAAATCCCCTACTATTACTGTATTGCTGACTATTTCTCCCTGCAGGTTTGTTAATATTTGCTTTATATATTAGGTGCTTCTATATTGGGAACATAAATATTTATGAATGTTATATCCTCTTGTTGGATTGGTTGGATTGATCCCTTTATTATTATGTAAAGCCCTTCTTTATCTCTTATTATAGTACCTTTGTTTTAAAGTCTATTTTGTCTGATAAAAATATGGCTACACCAGTTTTGTTATTGTTGTTTTGTTTTGCTTTTGGTGTCTGTTTTCATGGAATTTTTTTTCTTATTCATGTGTGTGCTTACATCTGCAGTGAGTGCCCTGTAGGCAGCATATAGATGGGTCTTGTTTTTCATCCATTCAGCCACTGTATGTCTTTTGACTGAAGAATTTAATCCATTTATATTTGAAGTAATTATTAATAGGTATGTACTTATTATCATTTTATTGTTTTTTGGCCATTTTGTAGTTCCTCTCTATTCCTTTCTTCTCTTGCTCTCTTCCTTTGTGGTTTGATGATTTTTCTTAGTGATATGCTTAGATTCTTTTGCAATATCTTTTGTGTATCTCCTATAGGTTTTTACTTTCTAGTTACCTTAAGGCTTGTATATAAGAATTTATAACAATCTATTTTAAGTAGGTAACAACTTAAGCTTGAATGCATTCTAAAACTCTGCATGTTTACTGTCTCCCCCTTCCATGTTTCATCTTTCTTATATTACATTTTACATCTCGTTATCCTGTGTGTCCCTTATCAGATTATTGTAGTTCTAGTTATTTTTACTATTTTTCCCTTTAACCTTCATACTAGCTTTATAATTGATTAATCCACCACCTCTACTAGATATTTACCTCTCTAGTGAGATTTATACTTTCTTGTTTTCTTGTTATTAGTTAGCATCTTTTCTTTTCAGCTTACATAAGTCACTTTAACATTTCCTGTAAAGCTGGTGTAGTGGTGATGATCTCCTTTAGCTTTTGCTTCTTGGAAACTCTTTACCTCTCCTTATTGTGAATAATAAGTTGCTGGGTAAAGCATTCTTTGTTGGAAATTATTTTCTTCCAGAACTTTGAATATATCATGCCCCTCTCTTCTGGCCTGTACAGTTTCTGCTGAAAAATCTGCTGATAGCCCTATTGAGGTTCCTCTAAATGTAACAAGTTATTTTTCTCTTGCTGTATTTAAGATTTACTCTTTTTTTTTTTTCCTTTAACTTTTTAAAATTTTAATTATAATGTATCTTGGTATAATCTCTTTGAGTTTACCTCTGGGCTTCCTGAATGTGGATGGCTATTTTCTTCCCCAGGTGAGGGAAGTTTATAGACATTATTTCTTCAAAAAAGTTTTCTGCTCTTTTCTCTCTCTTCTCCTTCTGGGACCCCTCTAATGTAAATGTTAGCTTAATGTTGTCCCATACATATATTAAGCTATCTTCATGTTTTAATTTTTTTTTAATTTTTGCTACTCTGATTGCATTAATTTTATTGTCCTATCTTCAAAATTATGGAGACTTTCTTTTTTTTTTTTATTTGACAGAGAGCGAGAGAGAGAGAACACAAGCAGAGGGAGTGGGGGAGGGAGAAGCAGGCTTCCTGTGGAGCAGGGAGCCCGATGTGGGGCTCGATCCCAGGACCCTGGGATCATGACCTGAGCCGAAGGCAGACACTTAATGACTGAGCCACCCAGGCACCCCAATTATGGAGACTTTCTTGTGCTTCATCTAGTCTGCTGTTTAAATCCCTATAGTTTATTTTTCAGTTCAATTACTGGATTCATCAGCTCTGTGACTGTGTTTGTACTTTGTACTCTGTTTGTTGAAGTTCTTACTGTGTTCATCCATTCTTCTCCCAAGTTTGGTGAGCATCTTTATGACTATTATTTTGAACTTCTTATTAGGTAAATTACTTACCTTCATTTCATTAGGTCCCCCCCCCCACCCTTGCACTGAAGTTTTATCTTGTTCTTTCATTTGGAACATATTTCTGTTTCTTCATGCTGTTTGACTCTCTGTGTTTGTTTCTATGTATTAGATGAAATAGCTACCTCTTCCAGTTTTGAAGGAGTGGCCTCATATAGGAGATGAAACTTATTGTTCAACCTTGCCCTACCTCCTGGTTGTCCCTTGAACCTTTGTGATTCTCCAAGCAGCCTATTTTATTTTTAATAGCTCCCAGCTGTTGAAAATTGTCAAGACCTCTCAATGTCCCAAAGAGGGGGATCTCAGTCAGCACCTAGTTTCACATTGATTGGAAACCAAACCTTCAGGCAGCAGCTTATATGTATGCATGTATGCAATCTCTATGCCCAACATGGGGCTTGAACTCATGACCCCAAGATCAAGAGTCACATGCTCTTCCTACTGAGCCAGCCAGGTGCCCCAGACAGCAGTTTTTGAAGTGTGCAAATATATTCATTTCTGTGGGACTGCAATTGGAAACCCAGCTAGCCTCTATACTAGATCATCTGGAGGTGTCTCTTGAGTGCCAGTCACAAAAATTAGGGCTCCAAAGAGTGTATAAGCTTCTCTCTGGGAATGTCAATGAGCTGTAGTAAGGTAGAGAGAGAATGCAAAGATGGTGTCCCATACTGCATTCCCTGAAAGCACCTCCATAGGCTCTAGGTGTGTGGCAAATCTAAAGCCCATTCCTCAGGCAAAAGCTCCAGGACAAATAAATAGGCCTCTTTCACAGATAGGCTGGGGGTATATTTCAGCCTGCTGTCTGTGCAGTGCCCTGGAAGTTGTAGTCTGCCAAAAACTGTTTCTCTATTATAGTTTCATGCTACTCAGGAATGTAAGCCTCCCTGGCCACCAGAACTAGGCAATCAAGGGATTGAGAGATACCAGTGCTCTGAAACATAGTAGAAGGAGAGCACAAAGTGCCCATCTTCTGAGGTCTCTGGGAATGCTTATAGTCACCTCTTAGTCTTTGATCTCCTTTAAATCTCCTTCTCATATAGTTTGGGTGCTTTTCAAACTGCTTTATCTGTGAAGGACCCTGTGGCCAGTGCATCTGTGCATGTGCTCTTAAAGCAGTTTCTCAGTTTGCTAGGGCTCTTTAGGTCTTATGGGAGTGAGTCCCATTGGTTTACAAGGCCAGATGTTTTTGGGGTTTGTCACTCAGATGCAAGTATTAAAAGTCAGGGTGCCTGATGTGAGGTATGAACCATCTGCTTCTCAGAAGTTCTGGGTTTGTGAGATCCCTCTCTGATTGTGGGTTGCTGCACTGGGGTGTGTGTGGAGGGAGGGGTTATGGTATGAATGCTGAGATGCAGTCATACCACCGCTCTCCATTAGACCCCTCTCACCGCTCTCCATGAGTCCCCTTTTTCTGATGTGGAGGATCTGGTCAGCTAGTTTTCAGGTCTCTTGAGAGGGAACTTTTCCATATGTAGCTGTAGATTCATTGTGTCCATGGGAGGAGTTGAGTTTAGCGTATTCCTATATCACTATCCTGAACCACCTCCACTACTTTGTTTGCTTTTCCTTCTTTTTCTCCCTTCTTTTGGATTAACTGATTTAAAAAAAAAAAATAATGACTTAACTCCTTTTTTGGACTTTTAGCTATAATTCTTTATATTGTTTTAGTGGTCACTTTATAATTCATAGTGTACATCTCTTTTTAAGATTCATTTGAGAGAGAGAGAAAATTGTGTGTGTGTGTGCGCGCGCGCGTGCGCGTGCTCACAAGTGTGAGTGAGCCAGGGCAGAGCAGCAGAGGGAGAGAATCTTCAAGCAGATACCCTGCTGAGTGCTTGATCCTATGACCCATGAGATCATGACCTGAGCTGAAACTCAGTCGGAGGCTTAACTGACTGAGGCCCCCAGGGGCCCCCATAGTATACATCTTTAATTATAATCTACTTTCAAGTGATGATATATTACTCCACATATACTATAGCAAACTTACAATAGTACAGTTCAGTTTTTTCTTCTTGATCTATATGCTATGATTGTCATAAACCTTGTTTTTACATGTATTATAAAACCCAAAGCACATTGTTACATACCAACTAAAATACATGGTGGAAATGTTAGAATTTCAGAATCCTCATCATACAATTATATTTTATTTGAGCAAGGAACGTCTAATAACTGCTGAAATATTTGGATAAGAGGTTATTGGGAAACAATGTTGATTTGCCTTTGTTTCCTAGCATATATCCCATAGACCCTTTATTGCTCATAAGGGGAAAAGATTCTTCTGTAAGTAAGAGATGGAGTAGACTCCATCTGAATTCAGAGACAAAACTTAGAATCTCTTTTTATGGAGCAAATAGATATTATGTGCCTCTAGTATAATGCAGTGGAAAGTAAAGTACCTCATCTATATAGTGTTCTTGCAAAAAAAAAAAAAAGTTGTTTCCTGATCTAATCATAAGGAAATAATCATACAAATACTGATTGTGGGACATTTTTATAAAACAGAGGGAGGGGGTAATGAGAGAGAGGAAAACGACAATGTTTAGGTGGAGTTACAAAGCAATTATGCCAAAATTTTGACAAGTACTGAATCTAAATGAACAGTATACAAGTGTTAATGTATGACTGTTCTTTCAATTTCTATCAGTTAATCTTTTGGAAATTAAGTTGTTTTTTTTTTTTAATAAAGGGTGGTAGTTCTGATTATATCCCTGCAAGAATGTTCTTAACTCTGAACATTACTTGCTATAATGAATCTTGTAATAGCTAAAGGGTTGAGATTGCTTGCTTAAGGGTATTAGATTATAATGAAGTGACATCTGCATAATAAATACATCCAGGGATTTCCTATCTTTTCACTTCAGGTTTCACTGCACAGAAACCATGTTGGCATCGACATATTTTAATTAGTGACACCCACCAGAGGTCATTATATATTCATTTTGTGTCTCCATTTTCTCATGTGGGGTAATGTCTACTTCACAAGACTATTGTGGTAATTAAATGAGAGTATATATAAATCATTTAATGAAGTGCCCAACACATAGTAGGTGCTCTATCAGTTTCCTTTCCCTTGGACACTTTAGATCCAGGTTTAAGGTCATGTGGGCATAGCATCCTGTCTGGGTACTGCAGTATTCATTACCTTGAAGCCTGAATTACTCCTTTACCTAACATGAACTTCTAACCTAATTCCCTGCCTCTACTTGGTCACTTGTATAGCCCATGTACATCTAAGTCAATAGCACAATAGATCAGAATTTTTTGAAGTTTATCCATCTTTGTAGTTCTTATGGTGCATAGATCACGGTTAGTTAGCAAAAGCTCAATGAATATTTTAGACTAAAAGAACTGTAAAATTTGGGAAAGTATTTTAGCATCCTACCTTTCCCACCACTAGCAGATCTTTATTTGGAATACCTGAAAGTATCATGATTTTTTACTCTATAATGAACATCTACAGAAGCCTGGAAAATCTTCTGACCTCAAGCATAGACCATGAAAGGAAATGAAACGGAAAGCAAAGCAAAGAAAGTCTTTTATCAATATACTTGTCATCTTTTTCTTAGCCTTAATTAAAATTAATCTCTGTTGGGGTTAACTTTTAGGCTCTTTTTTAAAAGCATTTTCTCTTTGATGAAGAAAAATGTGCTGGTGGATGTTCAAACACAACCTTTCATTTCTTTTCTCCCAATCTATTTTGGAAAACTTTTCTCTTATTTTGAAACCTTGCCACAGTAAACAATTATCACCTGTAATTTAGCACTCTGTCTACAGAAACTTCACCAAGGAGCTAATGCATTGCCAGGTCAGGCAAAAAAAAAAGAGAAGGAAAAATAAAAATGTATATTTAATCTCTTCTTAGTTTTTATAGAGTAAGAAGAAGAGTCCACAGCTCTCTACAAGAGAAGTCCCCAAATTCAGGCTTATATATAAAATTCTCAAGTTTATATATAAACAGAAACATAAATCACATGGAAGAGAAATAAAAATCTAAATATCTGTTCTTTTTAAAGTTGAATTTTCAGCAATGGTACCACTTCCAGAAATGATTATAAAATTAGCTTGGAGATACAACTTTAATAACTACATTCCAATTTTTCTGTGTACATAGGCTCTAAACAGCTGCAATATTATAATACCGCATCAAATTCAAACATGGCTTTATTTTTCTGAGGGAACTACTGAGCACCTTTAGACCTTGTCTCAAATTCTCAAATACAGGAAAAGCAGCAATGACTAAGGGTTTTTTTTTCTGCTCTTACCAGTACAAAGCCTAAAAGTAATATTGATGAAAAACCAACTTACCCCATGTTGCCAATGTGGGAGTAAGAGTGCCAAGGATGGCTTTAATAGAACTGCCAAAGAAAATGCTACATTTAACTGTTATTTACATTCCACTAGAATTCATAGTTCGACAGGTGAGGTTCAATACCATAATTTATCAACTTAATGACAACAAACTTGAATAGGAGGAATTTGTGCCTACTGAGAGCTGGTGGAAGTCAATTATTATTTCCTTCATTGGACCTGATTTATCAATCCAATCTCACCACTCTTTTTCTGTGTTGTCTTCCTTTCAACAGAGAGATTTAGGTATAAGTAGTGTACACAACCACTTTCAAAGTCTGATTGGTCTGCAGCATGCTACCTAATATTTCTCAAATGCCCTGTTACTCTGATTTTTTCTGGTTTAAATGCAGATACCTTTGGAACGAAATAATAGTTTGAGGAATTTAGGTCATTTATTCTTAAGTGTGAACATGTTTAAGATGCTTTCTGATAGAAGAGAGAAGATATTGGCAGACATAAATATCTTTGGAAGTTAGCAATGAAGGAAGTGTAGTAGAAATAAAGAGGGGTGCAAAATACCAAAATGATGCCAAGATGTCACCAAGCAAGTGAGAGGACAAAGAGTTTATGTTATGATTTTCCCAACATTTGCCTCGGTTTTCCTAAAATGGATTCTTATTCTTTGGTAGTAGTTTCAGTGGGGGGGGAGGGGGAGGGCCCGAGGAAGAAGCAGACTCCCTGCTGAGCAGGAAGCCCAATGTGGGACTTGATCCCAGGACCCTGGGATCATGACCCGAGCCGAAGGCAGCTGCCCGACCAACTGAGCCACCCAGGTGCCCTCCGACTGAGTTTTTGACAACTGTTCGAAGGCATTCTTTAAAAAAGAATCAAGATGCAGCCCAGAGAGGGGTCATGCTAGATATTTTGCCTACTAAATCATGAAATTAAGCTGAATTTGTGAGGGGATGGTTTTCTAATGCTATAGTTGATGTTTCATGCATAAGTCCCTTTTCATGTCTTAACGACATAGGAGATTTTGTAAATTAACATCAAGTATTTTTTAGGATTTACCTTGTGAATGCAAATTTGTTATTGATGTGAACTATGAGGAGAAGTAAAGAAAAACAGGCTATCATCTTGCAAACAAATTCCTTCAATGATTTTTGTGTTTGGCTTCAACTTTGCATTACAATTACTAAAATATTTGAGCTACAATAAGCTGAACATTAAAGTCTTATCAAAGACTTAAATTATTAACTAGACCTCTGGCTAATTTGTGAAATCATGAAATATTATCAGGAAAAAGTGGGTAAAAGGTGGTGGGGGAATCTTTGAATCCTTAAGGATAATTAGTTCGGAGGGAGGAGTTAAGATTGTGGATGAGTCGGGGGCCCCCTATGATTATCTAGTCCCTTGAACACAGCTAGATAGGGAAAGGGCTAGGTGGGTGATGGGTATTAAAGAGGGCACTTTTGATGAGCAATGGGTGTTGCATGTAAGTGATGAATCACTGCATTCTACTCCTGAAACCAATATTGAACTCTGTTAACTGAAATTTAAATAACAATTTAAAAATGGATAATTAAATTGATTAAAAAGCTTAATTGTGTAACCTTAACTTGAAATTCAGGAATATGTTGTCTTTTGGACACCGTGTATAAGTTAGAATGGTCATCTGGATTTCTCTAGAGTATACAAGAGTCATAACAATTGTGATTTAAAGAGAAAATTACTTCCAAAGTATTACTTTGTATATTTCTCTTGGATGATGTTCTGGCAATGTGTATTACTATCATTTCCAATTTACTGCATCATTATGACTGTAGCATTTGAACATGGATATTTAAAAATAAACTAAACAATTTGAATAAGGAAACATTAAATATGAACTGCAATAGTAAAAAAAAAAAAATCACATCATCAGGAACAACAACACACACTTAGGTAGCTGTCCCAATTTGTAAAACAGTGTTAGCTCTGGGATAAAAACTGTATAATAAGGGGGAGCCTGGGTGGCTCAGCTATAAGCGTCTGCCTTTGGCTCAGGTCACGATCCCAGAGTCCTGGGATCAAGCCCCGCATCAGGCTCCCTGCTCTGCGGGAAGCCTGCTTCTCCCTCTCCCACCCCCCTTGCTTGTGTTCCCTCTCTCACTGTGTCTCTCTCTGTCAAATAAATAAGAATTTAAAAAAAAAAACTGTATAATAGGATCAGTGAATCCTCTCTGTTGTCTAATGCAAGAAAGAAAAGGGGGGTGGGAGATGTTGGTTATATAAAATCCTGTAGATAAGACTTAAAAATTCAGAGAATAGGGGTATGAGCAACCTAATCCTAAGAATAAATAGCTGGAAAATAGAGAAATTTATTAATATATTCTTATATCATTTACTCATCACACACACACACACACACACACACACACACACATACACTTGAGATAGGAAAAACTGTCCTACCCCTCAGTGATAGAAAAGTAGAGTTTTCTTTTTGGTAGAAAAGATGCATGCATAAAAGAGATTAACAGACTAAGAAAGCATAATTACTAAGTAATACTACAAAATGCAACACAAGGGCGCCTGGGTGGCTCAGATGGTTAAGCGTCTGCCTTCGGCTCAGGTCATGATCCCAGAGTCCTGGGATCAAGTCCCGCATCGGGCCTCTCTGCTCCTTGGGAGCCTGCTTCTCCCTCTGCCTCTCTCTCTCTCTCTGTCTCTCATGAATAAATAAATAAAATCTTTTAAAAAAAATGCAACACAAGACTTCATGATGGGTTAGGTTTTAAGGATAGAAAGGGAACAGATGGAAGTCCTTCCAAAAAGAACTCAAGCTAAGCTCTGGTTGCTTTCATAAAAGCAGAGAGAAAAATAGAAATAAGAGGTTCGGAGATAGGAGAATGGCTGACATTGATTTAATTGAACGAACAGTCTGCCTTGAAAAATGTTTTATAGAACAGTTGTACAATTTACTCACATTTTGAATTTTGAGTAGATTAGCATATATGTGAAATAAGTTTATACATATACAAATGGATTTAGACAGAAAATATTTCAAAATTGTTCAGTAACACAGAGCAAAGGAAGTAGGAGCAAGTGGGCACAACTCTGTTTCCTCCAGTTTTAAGAAATATTTGATATATATCACTTTTATAAAGTTAAGGTGTACAACATGATGGTTTGATTTACAAATCCTGTGAAAAGCTAACCACAGTAGGTTTAGTTAACATCCATCATCTCATATAAATAAACAGAAGTAGTAGAACTCTTACAATCTACACTTTAAAAAATTTTATTTTATTATGTTAATCCCCATACATTACATCATTAGTTTTTGATGTGGTGTTCCGTGATTCATTGTTTGCGTATAACACCCAGTACTCCATTCACTACATGCCCTCTTTAATACCCATCACCAGGCTAACCCATCCCCATACCCCCCTCACGTCTAGAGCACTCAGTTTGTTTCTCAGAGTCCTTAGTTTCTCATGGTTCCTCTCCCCCTCCCATTTCCCCATCATTTTTCCCTTCCTACTATCTTCTTTTTTTAAAACATATAATGTATTATAAGTTTCAGAGGTACAGGTCTGTGATTCAACAGTCTTACACAATTCACAGTACTCACCATAGCACATCTACTCCCCAATGTCTATCAGCCAGCCACCCCATGCCTCCCACCCCCCACCACTCCAGCAACCCTCAGTTTGTTTCCTGAGATTAAGAATTTCTCATATCAGTGAGATCATATGATACATGTCTTTTTCTGATTGACTTATTTCGCTCAGCATAATACCCTCTAGTTCCATCCACGTCGTTGCAAATGGCAAGGTTTCATTCCTCTGATGGCTGCATAATATTCCATTGTGTGTGTGTGTGTGTGTGTGTGTATATATATATATATATATATATATATATATATATATATATATATATATATATATACCATATCGTCTTTATCCATTCATCTGTCGATGGACATCTTGGCCCTTACCATAGTTTAGCTATTGTGGACATTACTGCTATAAACATTGGGGTGCATGTAGCCCTTCGGATCACTGCATTTGTATCTTTGGGGTAAATACCCAGTAGTGCAATTGCTGGGTCATACGGTAGCTCTATTTTCAACTTTTTGAGGAACCTCCATGCTGTTTTTCAGAGTGGCTGCACCCAGCTAGCATTCCCACCAACAGTGTAGGAGGATTCCCCTTTCTCCACATCCTCGCCAACATCTGTCGTTTCCTGACTTGTTAATTTTAGCCATTCTGACTGGTGTGAGGTGATATCTCATTGAGGTTTTGATTTGGATTTCCCTGATGCCAAGCGATGCTGAGCATTTTTTCATGTGTCTGTTGGCCATTTGGATGTCTTCTTTGGAAAAATGTCTGTTCATGTCTTCTGCCCATATCTTGATTGGATCATTTGTTCTTTGGGTGTTGAGTTTGATGAGTTCTTTATAGATTTTGGATACTAGTCCTTTATCTGATTTGTCATTTGCAAATATCTTCTCCCATTCTGTTGGTTGCCTTTTGGTTTTGTTGACTGTTTCCTTTGCTGTGCAAAAGCTTTTTATCTTGATGAATAGTTCATTTTTGCCCTTGCTTCCCTTGCCTTTGGCGATGTTTCTAGGAAGAAGTTGCTTTGGCTGAGGTCGAAGAGGTTGCTGCCTGTATTCTCCTTTAGGATTTTGATGGACTCCTGTCTCCCATTTAGGTCTTTCAACCATTTTGAGTCTATTTTTGTGTGTGGTGTAAGGAAATGGCCCAGTTTCATTTTTCTGCATGTGGCTGTCCAATTTTCGCAACACCATTTGTAGAAGAGACTGTCTTTTTTCCATTGGACATTCTTTCCTGCTTTGTGGAAGATTAGTTGACCATAGAGTTGAGGGCCCATTTCTGGGCTCTCTATTCTGTTCCATTGATCTGTGTGTCTGTTTTTGTGCCAGTACCATACTGTCTTGATGATGACAGCTTTGTAATAGACCTTGAAGTCCGGAATTGGGATGCCACCAGCTTTGGTTTTCTTTTTCAACATTCCTCTGGCTATTTAGGGTCTTTTCTGGTTCCATACACATTTTAGGATTATTTGTTCCATTTCTTTGGAAAAAGTGGATGGTATTTTGATGGGGATTGCATTGAACGTGTAGATTGCCCTACGTAGCATTGACATCTTCACGATATTTGTTCTTCCAATCCATGAGCATGGAACGTATTTCCATTTCTTTGTGTCTTCCTCAATTTCTTTCATGAGTATTTTATAGTTTTCTAAGTACAGATCCTTTGTCTCTTTGGTTAGATTTATTCCTAGGTATCTTATGGTTTTGGGTGCAATTGTAAATGGGATCAACTCCTTAATTTCTTTCTTCTGTCTTGTTGTTCGTGTATAGGAATGCCACTGATTTCTGTGCATTGATTTTATATCCTGCCACTTGACTGAATTCCTGTATGAGTTCTAGCAGTTTTGGGGTGGAGTCTTTTGGGTTTTCCACATAAAGTATCATATCATCTGCAAAGAGTGAGAGTTTGACTTCTTCTTTGCCGATTTGGATGCCTTTTATTTCTTTTTGTTGTCAGATTGCTGTGGCTAGGACTTCTAATACTATGTTGAATAGCAGTGGTGATAGTGAACATCCATGCCATGTTCTGGACCTTAGGGGGAAATCTCTCAGTTCTTTCCCATTAAGAATGATATTCGCTGTAGGTTTTTCATAGATGGCTTTTATGAGCTTGAGGTATGTACCCTCTATCCCTATACTCTGAAGAGTTTTGATCAAGAAAGGATGCTGTACTTTGTCAAATGCTTTTTCTGCATCAATTGAGAGGATCATATGGTTCTTGTTCTTTCTTTTGTTAATGTATTGTATCACATTAATTGATTTGTGGATGTTGAACCAACCTTGCAGACCAGGGATAAATCCCACTTGGTCATGGTGAATAATCCTTTTAATGTACTGTTGGATCCTATTGGCTAGTATTTTGGTGAGAATTTTTGCATCCATGTTCATCAAGGATATTGGTCTGTAATTCTCTTTTTTGATGGGGTCTTTGTCTGGTTTAGGGATCAAGGTAATGGTGGCCTCATAAAACGGGTTTGGAAGTTCTCCTTCCATTTCTATTTTTTGGAACAGTTTCAGAAGAATAGGTATTAATTCTTCTTTAAAAGTTCGGTAGAATTCCTCTGGGTAACCATCTGGCACTGGGCTCTTGTTTGTTGGGAGACTTTTGATTACTGCTTCAATTTCCTTACTGGTTATGGGTCTGTTCAGGTTCTCTATGTCTTCCTGGTTCAGTTTTGGTAGTTGATACAACTCTAGGAATGCATCCATTTCTTCCAGATTGTCTAATTTGCTGGCATATAGTTGCTCGTAATATCTTCTTATAATTGTTTGTATTTCTTTGGTATTGGTTGTGATCTCTCCTCTTTCATTCATGATTTTATTTGGTCCTTTCTCTTTTCTTTTTGACGAGTCTGGCCAGGAGTTTATCAATCTTATTAATTCTTTCAAAGAACCAGTTCCTAATTTCATTGATCTGTTCTGTTCTTTTGGTTTCTATTTCATTGATTTCTGCTCTGATCTTTATTATTTCTCTTCTCCTGCTGAGGTTAGGCTTTATTTGCTGTTCTTTCTCCAGTTCCTTTAGGTGTAGGGTTAGGTTATGTATTTGAGCCCTTTCTTGTTTCTTGAGAAAGGCTTGTATTGCTATATCCTTTCCTCTTAGGACTGCCTTTGCTGCATCCCAAAGATTTTGAACAGTTGTGTTTTCATTTTCATTGGTTTCCATGAATTTTTTTTAATTCTTTACTTTCCTGGTTGACCCATTCATTCTTTAGTAGGATGCTCTTTAGCCTCCATGTGTTTGAGTTCTTTCTGATTTTCCTCTTGTGATTGAGTTCTAGTTTCAAAGCACTGTGGTCTGAAAATATGCAGGGAATGATCCCAGTCGAGACCTGATTTGCGTCCTAGGGTGTGATCTATTCTGGAGAATGTTCCATGGGCACTAGAGAAGAATGTGTATTCTGTTGCTTTGGGATGGAATGTTCTGAATATATCTGTGAAGTCCATCTGGTCCAGTGTGTCATTTAAAGTCTTTATTTCCTTGTTGATCTTTTGTTTAGATGATCTGTCCATTTCAGTGAGGGGGGTGTTAAAGTCCCCCATGATTATTATATTGTTTTTGATGTGTTTCTTTGCTTTTGTTATGAATTGCCTTATATAATTGGCTGCTCCCATGTTAGGGGCATAGATATTTACAATTGTTAGATCTTCTTGTTGGATAGATCCTTTAAGTAGGATATAGTGTCCTTCCTCATCTCTTATGATAGTCTTTGGTTTAAAATCTAATTTGTCTGATATAAGGATTGCCACCCCAGCTTTCTTTTGGTGTCCATTAGCATGGTGAATGGTTTTCCACCACCTCACTTTCAATCTGGGTGTGTCTTTGGATCTAAAATGAGTCTCTTGTAGACAGCATATCAATGGGTCTTGTTTTTTTATCCAATCTGATAGCCTGTGTCTTTTGATTGGGGCATTTAGTCCATTTACATTCAGGGTAACTATTGAAAGATATGAATTTAGTGCTACTGTAGTGCCTGTAAGGTGACTGTTACTGTATATTGCCTGTGTTCCTTTCTGGTCTATATTGCTTTTAGGCTCTCTCTTTGCTTAGAGGACCCCTTTCAATATTTCTTGTAGGGCTGGTTTCATGTTTGCAAATTCCTTTAGTTTTTGTTTGTCCTGGAAGCTTTTTATCTCTCCTTCTATTTTCAATGACAGCCTAGCTGGATAGAGTATTCTTGGCTGCATACTTTTCTCATTTAGTGCTCTGAAGATATCCTGCCAGTCCTTTCTGGCCTGACAGGTCTCTGTGGATAAGTCTGTTGCCAATCTAATGTTTCTACCATTGTAGATTACAGATCTCTTATCCCAAGTTGCTTTCAGGATTTTCTCTTTGTCTCTGAGTCTCATAAGTTTTACCATTAGATGTTGGGATGTTGACCTATTTTTATTGATTTTGAGGGGGGTTCTCTGTGCCACCTAGATTTGATGCCTGTTTCCTTCCCCAAATTAGGGAAGTTCTCTGCTATAATTTGCTCCAATATACCTTCTGCCCCTCTCTCTCTTTCTTCTTCTTCTGGGATCCCAATTATTCTAATGTTGTTTCGTTTTATGGTATCACTTATCTCTCAGATTATGCCCTCGTGATCCAGTAATTGTTTATCTCTCTTTTTCTCAGCTTCTTTATTTTCCATCATTTGGTCTTCTATATCACTAATTCTCTCTTCTGCCTCATTTATCCTAGCAGTTAGAGCCTCCATTTTTTATTGCACCTCATTAATAGCCTTTTTGATTTCAACTTGGTTAGATTTTAGGTCTTTTATTTCTCCAGAAAGGGTTTCTCTAATAATTTCCATGCTTTTTTCAAGCCCAGCTAGTATCTTTAAAATCATCATTCTGAACTCTAGTTCTGACATCTCATTAATGTCTGTATTGATTACGTCCCTGGCAGTCAGTACTGCCTCTTGTTCTTTTTGTTGAGGTGATTTTTTCAGTCTTGTCATTTTGTCCAGAGGAGAGTAGATGAATGAGAGAACAAAATGCTAACAGGGTAACAACAACCCCAGAAAAATATACACTAAACAAATCAGAAGAGACCTGAAACCGGGGGAAAAGAAAGGGAAAGATAGAAAAAAGAAAAAAAAGAATGATCAAATATGATCAGGCTGGTGCATAGATCAGTGCCACACACTAGACTTTGGGCGTATTTTGGTCTGTTAGAAGAAAGTGCCTACCAAAATTTTAAAGAAAGAAAAACTTATATATGTACAAAATTAAGGGTAAATATAATGAAGGGATGGAATATGACTATAACGATGAAAATTATAAAAGATTTTATAAAAGGAATTGATAAGTTGGTTGAAATAAGAAAAAAGATGAATTAAAAAAAAGAATGTGATCAGGCAGGAGACTAGAACAAAGGCATGCACTAGAGATTTAGGGTATATATTGGTCTTTTAGAAGAAACTATATCCCAAAATTTTAAAGAGAGAACAACTTATATATATACCAAAATAAAGGATAATTACTATGAAGCGATAGAATATGACTCTAAAAATGAAAAATAGATATTTTAAAAAAGGATTGATAAGATGTTGGTTGAAAAAGGGAAAAAGAAAAATTCAAAAAGAAATAAAAAGACAAAAAGACAGTTAAAAAAAAATTAACTTTGAAAGACTAAAGAATCATGGTAAAAGAGCCATGAATTCTATGTGCAGTATTCCCCTAGCACTGGAGTTCTGCCGTTCTCATTGATCGGTAAACTTGGTCTTGGTGGGCTGTTCTTGCTGATCTTCTAGGGGAGGGGCCTGTTGCCATGGATCCCAACTGTCTTTGCTGGAAGCGGAATTGCCCCGCCATTGCCGGGGGCCTGGCTAAGTAATCTGCTCGGGTTTGCTCTCAGGAGCTTTTGTTCCCTGCAAGCTTTCCGTACAGCTTTGGAGGACGAGAGTGAAAATGGCAGCCTCCCAATCTCCACCCCGGAGGAGCCAAGAACTCGGGGCCCCGCTCCTCAGTGCGCCTCAGGGAAAAGCAGGCAGTCACTCTCGTCTCCCCGGTCTCTGGCCACACTCCATGCTCACCCGGCCTGTGACTTAGTGTTTCTATCTCTGGCACCCAACACGGTGTGGAGTCCAAACCCAGCAGATCCCTGCGGTGCACTCCCATGCCACTCCTCCCAGGGGAGTCTCCCCGGATCTGCCGCTTGTTGGGTCCCTGCTGGAGGAGCAGTGGCCCGACTGTGCTGCGGATCATGGTTTATGGCAACCCCGAGCGGAGAGCCTGCTCCTCAGCTCCGTCTCTGCAGCCGGCTTCCCCGCTCTGAGACCTGGGAGCTCTGCCGCACTCAGTCACCCCTGGTCTTTCTATGACCCCGAGGGTCCTGAGACCACACTGTCCCATGAGGGTTCCTGCATAGCCACTGGAGCGATGTCCCTCAGCGGTGCCGATTTCTAAAATTCCGATTTTGTGCTCTGCTGCTCTATCACTTGCCAGAAGTGGCCATTGGAGGCCCCCTCCCCCGCCATCTATCCTCTCGAATATCGCCTTGGATTCACTTCTCCGCATGTCCTACCTTCCAGAAAGTGGTCACTTTTCTGTTCAGAGAGTTGCTGTTATTCTTTTCTTCAATTGCCTTTTGAGTTCATAGGTGTTCAGAATGGTTTGATCCCTATCTAGCCGAATTCCTGGGACCAGATGAAATTTAAGTCTCCTACTCCTCAGCCATCTTGCTCCTCCACAATATACACTTTTAACAACTTTTCTACATATCCTACAGCAGTGATAACTAGACTCTTTATGTTGTACCTTTTATGACTAGTACTTATTTATCTTATAACCAGAAGTTTGTACCTTTTGACCGCCTTCCTCCAGTTCCTCTTGCTCTCACCCTTATCTCTGGTAACCACAAATCTGATTTTTTTTCTATAAATTCAGTGAATTTTTTTTTTAGATTCCATATATAAATAAGATCATATCCTATTTGCCTTTCTGTCTGACTTTTACACTTAACATAATGCCTTCAAGTTTCATCCATGTTGTCAAAAATGGTAGCATTTCCCTTTTTTCCCCTATGACTGAATAATAGTTTATTGTGTAGATGTATATGTGTGCACACATATATACCACAACTTCTTTATCCATTTATTCAGTTATTGACACTTAGTTTGTTTCCATGCCTCAGTTATTGTAAATGATACTACTATAAAAATATGGATGGGGAAAATGCAGTATCTTTTGAGTTGTTGTCTTCATTTCCTTTGTATATATTCCCCAAAGTGGAATTTCTGGATCATATGCTAGTTCAATTTTTAATTTTTTGAGGAACCTCTATACCGTTTTCCATAATGGCTGCGTCAACTGGTAACCCCACCGTCAGTGCACAAGGGTTCCCTTTCCTCCACATACATGTCAGCATTTGTTATCTCTTGCCTTTTAATGAGGGCCATTCCAGTAGGCATGAGGTGATAGTTCTTTTTGCTTTTAATTTGAATTTCTCTAAAGACTAATGATGTTGAGCAACATTTCTGCATGTCCGCATTCCTATATCTTTTTTAGGGGGAAAAAAAAAAACTATTCAGGTCTTTTGCCCCCTGTTTTAATTGGATTATTTGTTTTTTGCTATTGAGTTATAGGAGTTCTTTATATATTTTGAATTTTAACTTCTTATCAAATACATGGTTCACAAATATTTTCTCCCATTCTTTGGTTGATTTTTCACTTTGTTGATGGTTTTCTTTGCTATGCAGAAGCTTTTTAATTGATGTTCTAACAGTTTTTGTTTGAGTCTTCTGGATTTTCTCATATAAAATCATGTTATCCCCTGGGAGGAGTGGCATGGGAGTAAAATTTTACTTCTTCCATTATATTTCTGATGGCTTCTCTTTTTCTTAGCCTGATTCCTATAGCTCAGACTTCTGGTACTGTATATTTTAAAAGATTTTATTTTATTTTATTTATTTATTTATTTATTTAATTTTATTTTAATGAGAGAGAGAGAGAATAAGTGATTTGGTTGTTTATTAGTTTTTTTGTTTTTTGTGCTTTGTGTGTGTGTGGTTTTGTTTTTTTTTTTTTTTTGCCTCATTATGTAAACATTTATTGCTATTAACTGTCCTCTTAGAACTGCTTTGCAGAATCCCATAAATTCTGGTATGTTGTTTGCTTTTTCATTGGTCTCAAGATTTTTTCTTTTACTTTTAATTTCTTCTTTGGTATATTTGATCCATTGGTTGTTCAGGAGAGTGTCATTTAATTTCCATGTATTCATGAATTTACCAGTTTTTCTCTTGCCATGATTTTTAGTCACATCGTCATGGTCAAAGAAGATACTTGATGTGATTTCAGTTCTTGAATTTGCCAAGACTTGTTTTGTGGCCTAAAGTATGGTCTATCTTAGGAAATGTTCCATGTATATTTAAGAAGAATGTATATTCTGCTGTTGTTGGATAGAACGTTTTGTATATGTCTGTTAGGTCCATTTGTAGTGTTCAAATCTGCAGTTCCTTTATTCTCTGGATGATCTATTCATTGTTGACAATAGGATATTAAAGTCCCCAACTATCGTTCTATTGCTATGTGTATCTCCTTTTAGATCTGTTAGTTTTTACTTTATATATTTAGATGCTGCAGTGTTTGGCACATATTTACAATTATTATATTTTCTTCATGAATTGACACTTTATCATTATATAATGACTTTGTCTCTTTTTACCATTTTTAGTTGAAAGCCTACTTTGTCTAATATAAGTATAGCTACCCCTGCTTTTGTTTTATTGTTATTGTTACTATTTGCTTGAAATGTCTTTTTGTTATCACTTCACTCTCAGTCTATATGTTTCTTTGAGGCTAAAGAATCTCTTGTAGGCAGTATATCATTGTATATTGTTGTGTTTTTTAAATCCATTCAGCCATTTTGTATCTTTTGATTTGAGAACTTTATGTTTAAAGTAATTGTTGATAGGTAAGGACTTACTATGGCCATTTTGCTAATTGTTTTCTGGTTGTTCTGTAGACCCATTGTTCCCTGTTTCTTATCCTGCTGGGGTTTTTTTTGTTTTTTGTTTTTTTTCATGTTTTGATGTCTTTTGATACATGATGTCAGTATTTTTTTTTTACTTCATCATGTTCTTTTTTGTAATTGATGTAGGTTTTTCCTTGTTGTTACTATAAGGCTTACATAAAATATCCAAAAATTATAACACCCTATTTAAGCTGATAACAACTTGACTTAAATAGAAGTCCTAAACTTTATACTTTTTTCTCCTCCCTCTCACATTTTAGGTTATTGCTATTAAAATTTACATGTTTTTATGTTGTGTAACTAGTAACAGATTTTTGTAGTTAAGGTTATTTCTACTACATTTATTCTTTAAAACTTTTAAACTAGAGTTGTTGATGAATTATGAGCCATCACTACCATATTACAGATTCTAACTTTGATGCTATGTTTACCATTACTAGTGATTTTTTAGTGCTACTTTTTAAAGTGTTTATGTTAATTAGTGTCTTTTTACTTCCACTTAAACTCCTTTAGCATAAGACTGGTCTAGTGGTAATGAACTCCCTCAACTTTTGTTTTCTGGGGGAAACCTTTATCCCTACTTCATTTCTGAAGGGCAGCTTTGCTGGGTATAGAATTCTGGATTGCCAGGGTTTTGTTTTGTTTTGTTTTTAATATATTAAATATGTCATCACATTATCTCCTAGCTTGAAAAGTTTGTTGAGAAATCTGCCTAGAGTCATATGGGAGTTTCTTTGTATGGAACTTCTTTCATCTTGCTGCTTTTAAAATTCTTTGACTTTGATAATTTAATTACAGTGTGTTTCAGTATAGACCTATTCGGGCTGTTCTCTTATTGGATTGGACTGCTGGCTTGGGTTTCTTATCCAAATGAGAGGCTGGGCTCTGTAGTTGCCTGGGTTTTCTGGTCAAGCTATAGATCATCATGTCTAGGTACTACAGGTGTCCTTTAACAACATAGGTTTGAACTGCACAAACCTACTTGTATGTGGATTATTTTTTTTTAAAGATTTTATTTATTTATTTGAGAGAGAGAGAATAAGAGACAGAGAGCATGAGAAGGAGGAGGGTCAGAGGGAGAAGCAGGCTCCCCGCCGAGCAGGGAGCCCGATGCGGGACTCGATCCCGGGACTCCAGGATCATGACCTGAGCCGAAGGCAGTTGCTTAACCAACTGAGCCACCCAGGCGCCCCTATGTGGATTATTTTTTATAAATACAGAACTATAAATGTATTTTCTCTTCCTTATGATTTTTTAATAACATGTTCTTTTGTCCAGCTTACTTTATTGTAAGAATACAGTATATAATATACCATACAGAATTGGTGTTAATTGACTTATCAGTAAGACTTTTACTCAACAGTAGGCTATTAGTAGTTAAGTTTTGGGGGAGTCAAAAGTTACAGATTTTCAACTGTATGGGAGACTGGCACACCTAACCCCTACATAATTCAAGGGTAACTACATATTCAGTAGTAGATAGGGCTATGAATCCATTTTTCTGCCCTGGTGGGACAGCAGGACAGTACCAAGGGCCTGTAAAGCTCATGCTTGGGGACCTGACTTAGGAGAGTATGCGCTGAATTCCTTGGTTAGGTGAGACCTACAATTTTGCTGTGCAAATGGGGAAAGTTGTGAGCTGTGTTTCCAAGTGCCACTATAAGCAGGGCTTTTGTTGCATCTTCCTCTGTGCTAGTCAGTGAGGCTGAAGGTTGTATTCAGCAATGAGTGGGGCTATGAATTATTTTCCCTGCCTGGGCACAGTTGGAGGAGTTCTAAAGATGGTAAAGCTCTTTGTTGTCTTAACTCAAACCAACTAATGCCCCAAGTTTCATATGAAAAGGGCCACTAACTTTGCACCGCAGACTGTCAACTCTGACTGTGCATCTCAGCTTGAGCATTGCTAGTTTATGCAGCTTCCAGGTATTCTTACTGACCTTTCTGTTCAGATGGGACTGGGAGACCCTCTTCACAGCAGGTGGAGCTATGTCTCCATTCCCTTGCCTGAGTTGGATGGGGAGGGGCCACTTAAAGCCTCTGCCAATTTTTCCCAAGTAGTTTTTCTGGTCATAGTTGTCTGGGAGCCATGCTCATCCATAGCTATGAATTATTCCCAATGTCCAGGCACACCAGAAGAATACTCTAAACCCAGTACTGGCTTTATTATAAGGGCTAACAGCTCTGTCCTGATAGAGTTCTTGAACAGCCTTTCTGGTTAGATGGAAGAATAGTTTCTAGGTCTACTTGGCAATACATTTGGTCAGATAGAGTCCAGGAGGCAGAACCCTCCATCTTGGCTATGAATCAATCCCCCTGTCTGGGCTTAGCAGGGGAACTTTTCATGACTGGTACTGGTTTTGCTTTGGTGGTGATTAGCTCTGCCTACCCATCTCTCACCTTGAGTGTTCCTAGGCTACACAGCTTCCAGGGACTCTAACCAGGCCCCACCAGTACATAGGACTGGAACTCAGCTCCCTGCTTTGGTGTGGGCAAACCAGATTCTAGGGCCATAAAAGCTTGTTTGAGGACCTGAATCAGGCATGTCTGCACCCCATTGAGTTCCCAGTTAGAGCATGCTCCCCACTCCCCAACTTTGTTCTGCAGCTGAGCAAAACATTTGATTGGGGTTACTCCTAGGGTCCTGCAGGTATGAATTCATCTGCTAATATCCATGTGCTCAGTTGTTGCAAGCACCTTCCCCTGCTCTGTCACAGCCAGATTCTCAGTAGCTGGATCTTACAGATTCCTCTATAATCCCCATCAGGTGAGACCAGAGCATGGGCTCCCACAAAGCAACCCACAGTGCTGGAGGGTCTGATTGTCCCCTGCCCAGGCTCTGCTTTCCCACTGGAGGAAACAGATGTCTGCATGGTACTGCACTGGCCTGGGAGGAGGGGCAATGTGGCCAGTATGTAGCCACCCCTTTTATCTTTCTAATGCAGTCTTCTTGGTCTCTATGGTGCAGGGGAGTCCTTCAGCTTCACCCTGTGTTCTGGAATTCTCTCAGTGGTGTCTTGTTCATGAATAGTTGTTAATTGTTTTTCTTGTGAGGGAAAGAAAAGTCAAGAACAACTTAGGTCACCATCTTGGTGATGTCACTCTAGGTATCTGATTTTAGGAATAGATATCCAAGATGAGAAAAGTCCAAGCAAATGCTAGGACAGTGGACCATGGATTTTTGCTAGAGCAATGTCCTCAACAGCTTTCTTGCAAGTGATTATATTTTATCACCTGTACTGAGTGATATGATGAAGCAAGACATCATACTCCTCTATGAGATGGAGGAAACTCAACTCCATCTATATCAGAACATTAGGGGTTAAGTATCCAGCCCAAGAAGACAGAGACTTCTTTCTATTACTTTCTATCCCATGTGGACATCTTATCCTAATAATTTAGGAGTTGTGTAAACACAAATATGGGTTTCTGGAACTATGCCCCTAGATTGGTGTGAACATGTTTTGAAAGGTTTGGGGAGAGTGATTAAGCAAGATTGAGATTCCAGAGCTGTAATATTGAGTATCATAAAAATGCTATAATAAATTATGAGATTGTGAAAAAGGTATCCAATTTAGATTAGAAAAATCATGGAAGTTTCCTTGAGGAAGGGGAATATAATCTAAATCAAATGAGGAGGTGTTAGGTAAATAATGGAGAAGAGACCCCTCTTGGCATTGGAGTTAGTATGGATAAGAGTTCTAAGGTGGTAAATATCTTGGTGAGAAAAGTGGGCAAGATGACCCTGGAGAAACATAGAGTCCAGATCATACAGAGTGGATGAAGATAAGAAATTTTATCCCCAATAAAATGCCATTGAAAAGTTTAAATATTATTGATGGTTCTCATTATTAGATTTGTGATTCAAAAATATCACATTTTCTTCTGTGTGGAGAACAGTTTGGTGAAGGGCAGAATTAAAAATGAGATGTGAGGAGCAGTTAGAAGACATTGCATAAATCCAAGTGGAGATAATGGTGAGTTGTACTATAATGATATATGAAAAAATTAATAAAAGTGTAAAGATTTTTCTGCATTTGGCAGTGACTAGGATTTGGACATGGATTTGGTATGTATATTATGGGGGTTAAAATGCAAAGAAATGTATCCTCAATTATTTCCCAATATCTGGAATGGGACATTGAAGAGATGAAGGTAACATTTCGATATTAGTCAAAACAGTTACTGCTTATTAGTCTCTGGGGGAGATTTGCTGCTTCAGCTTTACTTTTATATTTTATCTCCACATTCTACAGATACATATTGAGATGGATAATATTTAAAATTTTTCCCTTTTTATGCAGGCAGATACCAACCCACACACTAATATACACATTATATAATTATCTGAACAATTATAGCTTTAAGAGCTTGATTTCCTTTCTTCCATCCCACATACTTCTTAATGTACCTCTACCCACCTAAGTTCTACAATTAAGAATATAATTTAGAGTTTTTAAAGGGCATGTAATGTCCAAATCAACTTATGGTTGGAGAAATTACTAAATTAAGCATCACAACATCAGTAAGTAAAGCATGCCTTGTTAGTAACTCCCATACTATGGGGACTTAGAATAACCAAATACAGCATTTACTATAAGTGTTACTATAAAACAGCATGAATACATTGTAACACTGATCTAGTAAAGTTCTTTTTAAGCTTGGCAATATTTAACCCAAAACTTAAGGAAAATTTCTCTATAAACAAAAGCAAATATTTTAATACTTTTTGCATATTTAACTTGACTTGAAAATGGTACATTTACAGATTTTATCACTCAAGAAAAGACATTTAAATATTAAGCCAACAAATTCCATAATTGTCTTGTGATATTGCCTAGCCATATGCTTTCTCCATTTTTAAAAATCAATCATAGCAAAAACTGAATAACAGAACTAACTGGAAGATCATAAGCATCTAATGAACAAAAGTATAACTTTCAGTGGTTCATAGTAGAATAGCACATGGGATCTACCATTACATAAGCTCAAATAGAGTCAAACTGCCTTTAACAAAGAGGCCTTTGTTTAACTGGATCAGAGTATGAAACAATTCTGCCTCTGGACATTGTCAAAAACAATAAAGCAATCAGCTAGCCATTACTGACTGGGTGTGATACCAAACTGGGCAGAAAGCTTAACAAAGATTAGGGAAAGAGATAAAGCACCCTGCTAAAAACATTGTCATTCCTGGCATCTGTTCACATGTCTAAATCTGCACTGTAAGATGAACAATGGGGGGGCAAGGAGAGAATAGACATCAGTAAAATGATCCATCCTAGTTACTAAACCAAAAGAAAAAAGTTAACATCACTTCAAAGAAATGAATTTTTTTTTTAAGATTTTATTTATTTATTCATGAGAGATAGAGAAGCAGAGGCAGAGGGAGAAGCAGGCTCCCCGCGGAGCAGGGAGCCGGATGCGGGACTCGATCCCAGGATGCTGGGATCATGACCTGAGCTGAAGGCAGACGCTTAACTGACTGAGCCACCCAGGCATCCCCAAAGAAATGAAATTTTAAAATGAAATTAATGAAATCTAAAATAGAAAAACAATAAAAATAATCTCAAAAATTGGTTCAACAAAATTGACAAATTTTAGATAGATTGACAAAGCCAAAAAGATTTAAATTATTAAAATAAGAAAAGTAAGAGACATTACTATTGAACTTAAAATATTAAATGATTATAAAGAAATATTAACAATCTATGGTAATAAAGTAGATAACAGACATAATGGACAAATTCCTAGAAAGATATAAACTATAAAAATTGAGTCAAGAAGAAATAGAAAACCCGAATAAGTCATAAGAAGCAAAGAACTTGAATTAATAATAATAATTTTTAAAAACCAACCATAAAGTCCAGGCCAAGATGGCTTCATTGGTGACTTTGGACTCTTGAATGAAAACTTAATACCAATTCTTCCAATACTCTTCCTAAAAATTTAAGAGGAAGGTACACTTAGCAACACATTCTGAGCCTGGTATTCCCTGATACAAAAATGAGAAAAATCTACCAGTAGGCAAGAAAATTGGAGACCAAAATCTTTGTGAAGATAGGATAAAAAAAATAACAAAATACTAGTAAGTAAATTAAGCACCATCTAAAAATTATTATATACCATGACCAAGTGGGATTTTCCCATACATGAAAGATTGGTTTAACATCTCTAGTAATATAACGAAGGGCCCAAAACACATAATCATTTCAATAGATGCAGAAAATATTGACAGAATCAACTTTACATTATAAACATATTCAAAAACTAAGAAAATTTTAAACTTCAAAGAAGGGAAAATTCCTCATTCTGATAAAAGGCACCTATAAAGAACCTTTAGTTATATGTATTTGTGAAAGAATATAGTCACCTTGCTATCAGTAATAGGACTAGAATGTTTGCTCTCACCATTTTCTTTCAACATCATACTTGAGTTAGCCGGGGCAATTATGCAAAAAGTTCACTTAAAAGTCATTCATACTTGGGGCACTTGGGTGACTTAGTTGGTTAAGCATCTGACTGGATTTCGGCTCAGGCCATGATCTGAGGGTTGTGAGATCAAGCTCCCTGTTAGGCTCTATATTCAGAGGGAGAGTCTGCTTGAGATTCTCTCCCTCTGCTTCTGCCTCACCCTACACACTGCCCCCCACATGTGGCTTGCTCTCCCTCTCAAATGAATAAATCTTAAAAAAAAAAAATTACTTTTCTCTTTCCAGTATTAATGGCTATCTCTGTTTGTAAATGATTATGTATATGAGTGTGTGCAGATATATTCCAGAAGAATCCACTTAAAAACCATTAAAACTAATAAATGAACACAGCAACTTTTCAGTTTACAAGATCAATATCAAATATGAATAATATTTCAATATATTTATGCTGAACAATATAAAATCAAATTAATAAAACAATTATATTCAAAATATGAAATACTAAGGACTAAATTGAAGGATAAAAAGTACAAACCTTATACAAAGAAAACTACAAAGCATTATTAGAAAATTTAAAGATCTAAATAAATGGAAAGACATTTTTTGTTCATGAAATGAAAAATTTAATATTAAAAATATCAATACTCTACACATTGATCTATAAATTCAAAGCAATCTGCCAACATCTCATCAGGTTTCTTTGAAAAAATGGACAAACTATTCCTAACATGCATACAGAAATTCATAAAGAAATTCAAGGTAAACAACCAAAACTATCCTGAAAAAGTTGTAGTATCCACTTCCTTATTTCAAAAGTTACTACAAAACTGCAGTAAACAAGATTGTGTGGTGCTAGCATACATATAGGCATATAGATCAATGGAATAGAACTGAGACTTAAAAAACCTATATATCTATGGTCAGTTGATTTTAAGCAGAGTGTCAAGATCATTCAGTGGGCAAATAATAATCTTTTGAATGTGTGGTGTTGGGACATTTGGAGAGCCACATGCAAAGGAATGAAATTGAACTATCCCACCTCATATAAAAATTTAACCCAAAATAGTTCAATACATAAATGTATGAGCTAAGACCATAAAGCTCTTAAAACAGGGATAAATATTAATGACCTTACATTAAACAATGGTTTCTTAGATCTGATTTCAAAAGTACAAATGACAAAAGACAAAACATATAAACTTCATTAAAATTAAAAATGTTTATCCTTCCAAGGACACCATCAAGAGACATTTCACACAATGGGAGAAAAGATTTGCAAATTATATATATGATAATAGGCTTGTATCTAGAATATATAAATACATCATAAGTCATTAGGGGAATATAAACCAAAACCACTATAAATATTTGGGCTCTTTTCATAATTTGGCTATTGTTGATAATGATGCTATAAACATCGGGGTGCATGCGTCTCTTTGAATCATTATTTTGTATCCTTTGGTTAAATACCTAGTAGTTCAATTGCTGGATCTTAGGGTAGTTCTATTTTTAACTTTTTGAGGAACCTCCATACTGTTTTCCAGAGTGCTACACCAGTTTGCATTCCCCCCAACAGTGTAAGAGGGTTCCCCTTTCTCTGTGTCCTCCCCAACACCTGGTGTTTCATGTGTTGTTAATTTTAGCCATTCTAACACGTGTGAGGTGATAACTCATTGTAGTTTTGAACTACCACCTGATACTCACTTGGAATGTCTATAGTAAAAATACAGAAAATAACAAATGTTGAACATGTTGAGAAATTGGAATCCTCATGCATTGCTGATGAGAATGTAAAGTGGTGTAGCCTACGTGGAAAACAGTGTGGCTGTTCCTTGAAAGGTTAACATAAGAGTTATCATATGAATTAGCAGTTCTACTTTAAGAATGGATGAATGGATAAATACAATGTGAGATATCCACACAATGGAATATTATTCAACCATAAAATTGGAAATAGTGATACATGCTAGTACCCTGATGAACCTTTAAAATACACTAATGAAACAAGTCAAACACAAAAGAAAACATACTATATAATTCCATTTCTATGAAATATCTAGCATATATAAATCTGAAGAGAAAGAAAGTAGATTAGTAGTTGCCTAGGCCTGAAGGGAAGAGTTGGAGAGAAGTGAGGAGTGATTGCTAATGAATATAGGTTTTCTTTTGAGAAGGTTAAAAATCTTTTAAATTGATTGTGATGATGGCTGTACAACTCTGCGAGTATAAAAAAAAATGTGTACTTTATGTAAGTTATGTGATTTATAAAGATGTTATAAAATTAAACTTTGAGGATATAGGAAGTGGATAAATTAAAGAACTTGGTAAAAACATTATTTTCATAAGTTATGACAAACCTCTGGAATTAATTTGTGATAGTTGCATGTGATAAGGAAAAAGGCAAGAGTACAGAAAAGTTAGAATTTTAAGGTTTTTATCTTTAGGTTATGGGAAAACAAACATAAGATTTAGATAAGAAAAATAAAGATAAGTTTAAAATAATAAGGTGTAACCACTAGAAAAAATAAACATTGAAAATAATAAAAAATTTAAGAAATTAGTTAGTAGAAGGCAGGATAGTAGAACAAAAGAATAGCAAATAGTTGAAAATAGAAAAATAGAAACAAAAGCAGAAATAACTTCAAACATAAAATCTCAAATAAAAATGGCTTATCTTCATGGTAAAAATATATAAAATTATAGATTACAATGAAAAATAATATCCTGGAATATATTATTTATAAGAGATTTACTTAAAGTGATACAAAAATACTGAAAATAAAGACAAGAAAAGTTTAATCAGGTAAATATGGAGCAAAAATTTAAAAAAATGATATCAACAAAACAGAATTTAATGGATAGAAATGTAACTTCTCTGTAAAGTGTAGAATATATAAAACAACCAAGAAACTATAGAAGCTTAAAAGTGACTATTAAATTTGTGTTCTCTAATACACCTCTCTAGAATGCAGTTTTCAGTAAAGTTAAACAGATCAAGTAATCAAAAAATAAGTTAAATACATAGAATATTTGATTATGCAATGATTTAGCTTGACTTCTTCTGTGTGTATGTGTATGTTTATCCAACATTAGGCTCTACAAATTCAGAATACAATTTTTTCCTAGTACTTATGAAACAGGAAAATATGCCACAACCTAAACTGTACAAATGTGTTAATATATTCCAAAACAACATCAGACACTATGATGAATGAACATAAAATATAATAGTAATAAAAAATTGATAAGATGTGAAAAATATTAAGTATATTATAGCAAAACAGACACATATTAAAATAGTAAAACAAAACACCCCTAGTTATAAAGATAAACACACATGAAAAACTATGAAATATGTAGAGCTAGGTATTAATGAAATCGTTGAGTGTCATTAATGGTGGGATGCAACTTCACAATTTGGGAATTAGATAAACATTTACAACTACAAATGCATTTATAAGAAAACGAAAAAATTAAAAAAAAAAGAAAACGAAAAAATTTTAAGCTCTTTGTTTAGAATCTATAAAACTTACAACACAAAAACAAAGATGCAATAAAGGTAACAGTAATAAAAATTTTAAAAACACACAGTGATCTAAAACTTAATAGTAAGGACATAAAAAAACTAAAAGCAGATCTGTGAAGAGCCTTATAATATGAAAACTTTTGACAATATTCAGAAAAATAAAAAATGAAAAGGCAGTGAGCATGCAGAAATAAGTATTGCTATAAATTTTGTGGTATAAAAATGTTATTGAATATTAAAAATAAATTTAAAATCTGGTTGAATTGTATATATTAATATAAAAGTATAAAGTGCTAAGATTGTGCAAAAAAGAAATGGAACATTATATGGAAAAATAACACTTAAATAAAATTGAAATGCTGCTCAGAAATTTTTCCACAGTCAATACCTACCCTACCCTACTAGTTTAATGAACATATTCTACCAAATTTGCAGGGGCAAATAACTTTCATTTTATTTAAATTTTGTCCAAAAACAGGATAACAAGCTTCCCAACTAATTTTATGGGCCTAGACAGTCATGCAAACAAATTCAGATAAATGTAATTCAAACTATGGGCAATTATGTCTATGGATTTAAAATTTCTCAGTGCATATTAGCTGATTGAATAAAATAGTACCTAAAAATTGGTGGTTAAGAAGGGTTTGAGAATTGTAATCAGGTTTATAATTTCAAAAATCAAGCAATGTGATGTCATATAGATAAATTTTTCAAAAATCATTGAATGCGTCAGCAGAAATGGAGAGGCACTTGAACATTTCCCTGTGAAACAACATGGAAGAACCTTAAATTACTGTGAACTGAGAGAAGCCAGTCTGAGAAGGCTACATACTGTATGATTTCCAACATTCTGGAAAAGACAAACCCTAGAAACAGTAAAAAGATCAGTGGTTGCCAGAAGTTCACAGAAAGGGGCCCAGGGATGAGTAGGAGAGCACAGGAGATTTTTAGGACAATGAAACTATCCTGTATAATACTCTAATGGTAGATACATGTAATTATTCATTTGTTAAAACCTATAGAACTATACAAAAGAAAGCATGAAGCCTAATGTAAACCACAGGATTAAGTTAATAATCTGCCCATATTGGTTCATCAATTGTAATGAATGTACTACACTAATGCAGGGTGTTAATAATAGGAAAAACTGTCAGGAAGGGAGAGGGGCTATACAAGAACTAAAGCAACAAAAAAAATGAACCCGGGATACATGTTCTTTTCAAGTGCACATAAAAATTCTCCATGCTAGAACATGTTAGGCTTCAAAAGTCTCAATAAAATTAAAAGAATTAAATTATACAAAGTATGTTCTCCGACTTCAGTGAATGAAAATAAAAATTGATAACAAGGAAAACTGGAAAATTCATAAATATGTGGAAAGTAAACAGTCCACTCTTAACCTGTAGGTTGAAGAAAAAATC
Organism: Mirounga angustirostris; assembly: GCF_029215605.1. NCBI lineage: Eukaryota > Metazoa > Chordata > Mammalia > Carnivora > Phocidae > Mirounga > Mirounga angustirostris. The sequence goes on along the minus strand of NW_026991709.1, from coordinate 134,701,491 downwards.
ACAAGGGAAATCAGAAGATGTTTTGAGATAAAATAAAAAGAAAACACCTGCTGAATTCAGAGAAAGCAGTGCTCTGATGGAAAGTTACAGCTGTTAAGTGCTATCACATCAGTAGCCTAACTTCTTGCTATAAGTAACTAGAAAGAGTACAGAAAACAAAACCCAAAGTTAGCAGAAAGAAGGAAATAATAGACTAAAGTGGAAATAAATGAAGAATAGAAAAAATAATAAAAATCAGTGAAACCAAGTTTGTTCTTTGAAAAGATCAACAAAATTGGCAAACCCTTAGCTAACCAAATAATAAAGGTAACTAATATAAAATCAGAAATGAATCCAGAAACATTACTACTGACTTTATAGAAATAAAAAGGATTATAAGAGAAAACTATGAAAAATTATAGGACAGCAAAATTAGATAACCTTCATTAAATGGACAAATTCCTAGGATCAGAAAAATATTAAAACTGACTTAAAAAAATCTAAGTAAACCTATAACTAGAAAGGAGACTGAATCAGTAATCAAAAACATGCCAACAAAGAAATGTCCAAGCCCAGATATTCTACCAAATATTCTACCAATATTCTACCAAATATTTAAAGAAGATTTAACACTAATCTTTCTCAAACTCTTCCCCCCCAAAAAACATTTCCTATCTCGTTCTATGAAGCCAACATTACCCTGTTACCCAAGCCAGACAAAAGCATCACAGGAAAACTATAGACCAATAACTCATATGAATAGAGATGCAAAAATCCTCAACAAAATAGTAGCAAACTGAATCTAGCAGCATGTTGAAAGAATTATATGTAATAATCACATGGGGTTTATCCTAGAACTCTAAGGTTAGTTCCACATATTGAAAGTCAATTAATGTAATATGCCATATTAGCATAATAAACAACCATCTCAACTGATACACAAAAAACATTTGGCAAAATGTGACACACTTTCATGATAAAAACTATCCAACAAACTAGGAATAAAAGGTAAAGTTCACAACATAGTGTAGGGCATTTATTAAAAAACTGTCCAGAGCTAACACCTTACTCTATGATGAAAGAGTGAAACTTTCCCCTTCCATCAGGAAAAAGATGAGAATTCCCCTTTTTGCCACTCTAATCAAAATTGTACCAGAAGTCCCAGTGAGAGGAGTTAGAAATAGAAAAGGCATACAAATTGAAAAGGAAAAAGTAATACTATCTCTATTCACAAATGACATAATCTATTTAGAGAAAATCCTAAGGAATCACCACAAAAACTATCAGACCCAATAAGTAAATCTAACAATGTTGCAAGATACAAATCAATGCAAAAATCAGTTGTATTTCTACACAAAAGAAATGAACAACTGAAAAAAACACTAAACATTATCATCAAAAATAATATAATACACAGGAATAAATTTAACCATGGAAGTGCAAGATTTGTATACTGAAATGTACAAAACATTGCTGAAATAAATTTAAAAAGACCTAAATAAATGGAAAGACATTCCTATTCATGTAGGATTAGAAGATTTAGTATTGCTAAAATGGTAATATTCCCTGAAGTGCTGTACACCTTAAATGTAATTCCTATCAAATTTCTACTGACCTTGTTTTGCAAAAATGGAAAATGTTTTCTTAAAACTCATAGAATTACAAGGGTTCTTGTGATGGTTAATTTTATATGTCAACTGGGCCATGCGTGCCCAGATACTTGGTCAAACATTCTTGTGGATGTTTCTGTGAGGTTGTTTTTGGATGAGATTAACATTCAGATTGTTAAAATGAGTAAAGCAGATTGCTCTCCCTAATGTGGGTGGTCAATTAAAGGTCTGAATAGAATGAAAATCAGGCCCTTCTCCAAATAAGAGGGAATTCAAACTAGTATGTCATCTTTTTCCTGCCTTCAGATTTAAACTGAAACATGTATTCCTGAGTGTCAAGCCTGCCAGTCTTCAGATTGAAAATACACCACCAACTCTCCTGGTCCTCAGGTCTTCAGGCTCAAACTGGAACCACACCATTGGCTCTCCTGAGTCTTTAACATGCTGACTTATCCTGCAGATCTTGGGAGTTGTCAGCATCCATTATCATGTGAGCCAACTCTCAACAGATAAACATGTATCCTATTGGTTCTGTTTCTCTGGGGAACACTGAACAATACAGACCTAAAATAACCAAAACAATCTTGATAATGAAGAACAAAATTGGAAGACTCATAGTTCCTGCTTTCAAAATTTACTACAAATCTACAGTAATCATGCTGGTGGTACTGGCATAAGAATAGACATACAGATCAATGGATTGAATTGGGAGTCTAGAAATAAAGCCATGTATCTATGTTCAGTTGATTTTTAAAGAGGGTATGAAAGCTGTTCAGTGTGAAAAGAATATAGTTTTTTCAACATATGTTGCTGGAACAATTGTATAGCCATGTGCAAAAGAAGAAAATTGGGCCTGTAGCTCACACCATATATAAAAATTAATTTAAAATTAGGGGCACCTGAGTGGCTCAGTCATTAAGCAGCTGCCTTCGGCTCAGGTCATGGTCCCAGGGTCCTGGGATCGAGCCCTGCGTCTCAGGCTCCCTGCTCAGTGGGAACCCTGCTTCTCCCTCTCCCACTCCCCCTGCTTGTGTTCCTGCTCTCGCTATCTCTCTCTCTGTCAAATAAATAAATAAAATCTTTAAAACAAACAAAAATAAAAAAATAAAATTAATCAAAGACCTAAATATAAGAGTTAATACCATAAAATCTTGGCAGAATACAGGGATAAAACTTTGCAATATTGGATTTGGCAATGGATTCTTAAACATTAATTTAAAAAGAACTGTCTTATATGTAATACTGATTTTTAATAGAAGTCAAGAAAAATCTATTTATTCATATGTTTTTAATGTCCCTAGGTTGGATTTTTATGGATGTTCATCTATAAACCAATGATTGACTGAAAAATCATTAGTAAGAGCCAGAAGTCTTTCTTTCTTCAAAGGAAATAAATAAACAATATGAGTTAACAGATGGGTTTAAAAAAAAGATGATTTAGGCATGAGTATTAATATGAGTTATGGAGCAGGGCATATGGGGAAAGATTAAATAGTTATATTAGTGTTTTCCAGAGAAATAGAACAAATAGGATACATATAGATATAAAGAAAGATTTATTTTGAGAGTCAGGTTCACAAAATTATGGAAGCTGAGAAGTACCTTTGTCTTAGTTTGGACTGTTATAGTAAAATACCATAAAGTAGGTGGTTGTTGATGGTTAATTATAAGTGTAATCTTGACTGGGCCAAGAGACACCCAGATAACTAGTAAATCACTTCTGAGTGTGTTTGTGAGGATGTTTCCACAACAGATTAGGATTTGAATTGGTGCACTGAGTATAGCAGACGGTCCTACCTAATATGGCTGGGAATCATCTAGTCCACTGAGGACCCAAATAGAAAAAAAAAAAAAAATGGAGGAGGGGCAAATTTGCTCTCTCTCCTAGAGCTTGAACATCCATCTTTTCCTGTACTCAGATATTAGTGCTCCTGTTTTGGGAGCTTTTGTACTCAGTCTATGCCTAAATTTATTTTTTGCACATTGATGTCGTTATTCCAGCATCATTTGTTGAAAAGACTATATTTGCTCAATTACGTTGCCTTTGTTCCTTTGTCAAAGATCAGGTAAATGTGTTTATATGGATCTATATCTGTGCTCTCTATCATTTTCCATTGTTCTATTCATTTATTATTTCACTAATACCACACTGTCTTAATTACTATAGCTTTATAATATATCCCAAAGTCTGGTAGTGTAAGTCCTCCAAATTTGTTCTTTTCCTTTAATATTGTGTTGACTACTTTGACTGCTCTGAGTATTTTGCCTGTCATAAACTTTAGAATCTGCTTGTTGACATTCACGAAATAACTTGGCTGGGATTTTGATTGGGATAGCATTGAATACATAGAAAGTTGGGAAGAACTGACATCCTGACAATATTGAGTTTTCCTCCCATGAGCACTGAATATCTCTTCCATTTATTTAGTTTTTTAGAGTTTTGTGGTCTTCCTCATATGGATCTTGTATATATTTTGTTACATTTATACCTAAGTATTTTTGTTGGGGGGATGATAATGTAAATGGTATTGTGTTTTTAATTTCAAATTCTGATTGTTCATTGCATGCATGTAGGAAAGCAATTGAGTTTTGTGTATTAACCTTGTATTCTGCAACCCTGCTATAATTGCTGATTAGTTCCAGGAGTTTTTTGTTGATTATTTCAGATTTACTACATACACAGCCATGTTATCTATGAATGAAGACAGTTTTATATCTATGCTCCTAATCTGCATACTTTTTATTTCCCTTTCTTGCCTTATTGCATTAGCTAGAATTTCCAGTATGATGTTGAAAACTGATAGAGCATACATCCTTGTCTTGTTCCTGATTTTAGGAAGCTTGGAGTTTCTCACCATTAATTATGACGTTAGCTATAGATTTTTTGTAGATGTTCTTTATTAAGTTGAAGAATTTCACTTCTATTCCTAGTTTACTGAATTTTTATCATGAAGGGTATTGGATTTTATCAAATTCTTTTTCTGCATCTACATGATCATGTGATTTTTCTTCTTTAGCCTATTGATATGATGAATTACAAAAATGATTTTTGACTCCTGAACCAGCCTTGCATATTTGCGATATATATCCCTTGGTTGTGGCGTATAAAACTTTTTACACATTTTTAGATTCATTTGGCTAATATTTTGTTGAGGATTATTTATCTATGTTAATGAGAGAGATTTTATAGTTTTCTTGTAATGTTTTGTCTGGTTTTGGTATTAGAGTAATGCTGCCTTATAGAATGAGTTAGGAAATATTTTCTCATCTATCTTCTTAAAGAGATTGTGGAGAATTGGCATAATTTCCTCCTTAAATGTTCCGTAGAAAGCACCAGTGAATCCATCTGGGACTGGTGCTTTCTATTTTGGAAGGTTACTAATTATTATTATTTTTTATTTTATTTTATTTTGATTATTATGTTATGTTAATCACCATACATTACATCGTTAGTTTTTGATGTAGTGTTCCATGATTCATTGTTTGCGTATAAAACCTAGTGCTCCATGCAGAACATGCCCTCTTTAATATCCATCGCCAGGCTAGCCCATCCCCCCACCCCCCTCCCCTCTAGAACACTCAGTTTATTTCTCAGAGTCCTTAGTCTCTCATGGTTCGTCTCCCCCTCTGATTCCCCCCCTTCATTCTTCCCCTCCTGCTATCATCTTCTTCTTCTTTCTTTTTTTTAAACATATAATGTATTATTTATTTCAGAGGTACAGGTCTGTGATTCACCAGTCTTACACAATTCACAGTGCTCACCATAACACATACCCTCCCCAGTGTCTATCACCCAGCCACCCCATCCCCCCATCCCCCCACCACTCCAGCAACCCTGTTTGTTTCCTGAGATTAAGAATTCCTCATATCAGTGAGGTCATATGATACATGTCTTTCTCTGATTGATTTATTTCGCTCAGCATAATACCCTCCAGTTCCATCCATGTTGTTGCAAATGGCAATACCCTCCAGTTCCATCCATGTCGTTGCAAATGGCAATACCCTCCAGTTCCATCCATGTCATTGCAAATAGCAAGATTTCATTCCTTTTGATGGCTGCATAATATTCCATTGTATATATATACCATATCTTCTTTATCCATTCATCTGTCGATGGACATCTTGGCTCTTACTAATTATTGATTCAATTAGATATAGGCCTGTTTAGATTGTTGATTTAGTCTTGTGTGAGTTTTGGCAGATTGTGTCTTTCAAGGTATTGGTTCATTTTATCTAGGATATCAAATTTGTGGGCCTAGAATTGTTCATAGTTTTCCTTTATGATCCTTTTCATGTCCGTGATATCTTTTTTTTTTTTTAAGATTTTATTTATCCGACAGAGAGAGACACAGTGAGAGAGGGAAACACAAGCAGGGGGAGTGGGAGAGGAAGAAGCAGGCTTCCCACTGAGCAGGGAGCCCGATGTGGGGCTCAATTGCAGGACCCTGGAATCATGACCTGAGCCGAAGGCAGATGCTCAGCGACTGAGCCACCCAGGCGCCCCCCGTGATATCTCTAATGATATTCCCACTTTCATTTCCAATATTAATAATTTGTGTCTTTAATTTTTTTAGTCTGGCTGGAGGCTTACCAACTTTATTCATCTTTTCAGAGAGCCAGCTTTTTGTTGATTTTTTTTTTCTCTCTTGATTTCCTGTTTTCAATTTCCTGCTCTACTTGTTATTACTTCTTTTCTTCTTCTTACCTTAGATTTAATTTGTACTTTTTTTAGTTTTCTAAGGTGGAAACTTAGATGACTAATGTTCTATCTTTCTTCTTTTCTAATATATACATTCAGTGCTATAAATTTTCCTCTAAACATTGCTATCAGTGCATCCTATAAATTCTGGTACATTGTATTTTCATTTTTATTAGTTCAAAACATTTAACTTCACTAAAGAGTTATTCTTTGACTTATGTGTTATACAGAACTGTGATGTTTACTCCCCAAGTATTTTGGAATTTTATGGCTATTTTTCTGTTACTGATTTTCAGTTTAATTCCACTGTAGTCTAAGAGTCAACATTTTATGATTTCTATTCTTTTAAATTTGTGAAGGTGTGTTTTATGGCCCAGAATGTGGCCTTTCTTGGTGAATGTTCCATGTGAACTTGAGGAGAATTTGTATACTGCTATAATTAGTCTATAGATATTCATTATATTCAGTTGATTGATGGTTTTGCTTAGTTCAACTATGATCTAATAATTTTCTGCTTACTGGATCTGTTTATTTCCGATAGATAGGTGTTGAAGTCTCCAACTATCATAGTGCATTCAGCTATTTCTCCCTGTAGTTCTATCCATTTATGTCTCATTTATTTTGATGTTCTGTTAGGTGCATACACATTAAGATTATGTTTTCTTGGAGAATTGACCCATTTATCATTATGTAATGATGTAATGCCTCTCTTTGTCCCTGATAACCTTCCTTGGTCTGAAATTGGTGTGTCTGAAATTAATATAGCTTTTCCTATTTTCTTTTGATTATTGTTAGCATGGTATATTTTTCTCTATCCATTTACACTTAATCTTATATGTCTTTATATTTAATGTGGGTTTCTCCTAGTCAGCCTATACTTGGGTCTTATTTTTTGGTCCACTCTGACAATTTCTGTCTTTTAATTTGTGCATCATACTATTAATGTTCAAATCAATTATTTATATAGTTGGATTAATACCTACTGTATTTGTTACTGTTTTGTTGCCATTGTTCTCTTTCCTATTTTTGTCTTCTGATCTTTTCTTGTTTTGGTTTTGTGGTTTCATTTTTTAATTTTAATTTTAATTTTTTTAAATTATTATTATTATTATTTTAGAGAGAGCATGGGTGGAGACAGAAGGAGAGGGAGAGATTACCAAGAGGCTCCACACCCATTGCAGAGCCTGACATGGGGCTTGATCTCATGACCCTGAGATCATGACCTAAGCTGAAACCAAGAGTTGGATGTTTAACTGACTGAGCCACCCAGGTGTTCCTGGGTTTTATGGTTTTATTGAGCATTTTATATAATTCATTTTTTCTCTTCTATTAGCATATCAGTTTTTTGTTTGTTTTGCTTTTTATAGTGACTGTACTAGAGTTTTCAACATACATTTACAACTAATCCAAGTCCACTTTCCAATAACACTGTATCACTTCACAGGTGGTATGAGTATTTTATATTGACAAAATAATCCTAATTCTGTCCTCTCATTTTTTGGGTCATTGCTGCCATTCCTTTTACATATATATATATATATATATATATATATATATATATATAAACATAATCAAATACATTGTTATTATTTTGAACAAAATGTTAGATCAATTAAGAATAAGAAAAAAGTTTTTATTTTTTTTATTTATTTTTTTTTAAGATTTTATTCATTTATTTTGACAGAGAGAGACACAGCGAGAGAGGGAACACAAGCAGGGGGAGTGGGAGAGGGAGAAGCAGGCTTCCCGCTGAGCAGGGAGCCCGATGCGGGGCTCAATCGCAGGACCCTGGGATCATGACCTGAGCCAAAGGCAGACGCTTAACGACTGAGCTACCCAGGCACCCCTATTTTATCTTCACTTATTCCTTATCTGATTCTTTTTCTTTCTTTATATAGATCTCAGGTTCTGACCCTTATCTTTTTACTTCTCTCTAAAGAAATTATTTTAAATGTCCCATGCAAGGTAGATACAGTGGTAATGAATTTCCTCAGTTTTGGTTTGAAAAAATCTATTTCTCTTTCACTTTTGAAGGTTAATTTTTCAGTGTACAGAATTGTAGGCTGGTGGTTTTTTCCCTCAACACTTTAAATATTGTACTATACTCCCTTCTTGCTTCCATGATCTGAGAAGAAGTTGGATGTAATTCTTATCTTTGTTCCTCTACAGCTAAGGTGTTTCCCATCCCCTCTCTCCTCTGCCTCTTTCTGGATTCTTTGTTTTCCTTTAGTGTGAAAATTATATGCCTAGGCATAGGTTTTTGTTTTGTTTTGTTTTTTCTTTATATTTATCCTCTGTGTTCTCTGAGCTCTGGATCTGTGGTTTGGTGCCTGACATTAATTTGCGAGAATTCTCATTTTTTTTTGGATAGTTTTTCTATGCTTTTTTCTTCTCCTTGTGAAATTTTCATTATACATCTATTACTTTTGTAGTTGTTTCACAGATACTAGATATCGTGTTCTATTTTTTTCAGTATTTTTTCTTTATGCTTTTTAGTTTTGGCAATTTCTATTGAGATATCCTCAAGTTCAGAGATTTTTTCCTCAGACATTTATAGTCTACAAATAAGCACATCAAAAGCATTTTTCATTTCTGTTACAATGTTTTTGATCTCTAGAATTTATGTTTGGTTCTTTCTTAGAACTTCCACCTCTCTGCTTACATTATCCATCTGTTTTTTTGCCTGTGTCTACTTTATCCATTAGAGCCTTTAACATCTTAATTATTGTTGTTTTAAATTCCTGATGTAATAATTTCAACATTCTTCCATATCTAAGTCTGATTCTTATGTTTGCTTTCTCTTCAAACTGTGCTTTTGCCTTTTAGTATGTATTATTTTTTTTTCTTGATAGCTGGAAATGTATTAAATAAGTGGAACTGCTATAAATAGATGTCTAGTAATGTGGTGGGGAGATTTGTGGGGAGAAGTATTCTATAGTTTGTGTGTTTAATCTCAGAATCTTAGTCTTTTATTGATCTTGTGCCTCTGGACTGTGACCTTGACACATGCTTCTCAGTCCCTTCCATGCACCTTTCAGTGTGACAGGATAGCTGGAGTGGGCTTGAATTGGGTATTTCCCCGCCCCCAGGTTAGTTAGTTTCTAATAAAACTCCAGCAGGTTAGGCTCTGGTTAAATAGTTTCTCCTGAGGACAGACCTTGTTAAGAAGAAACCAGAGTGCTCTGGCCTATTTCAGAATGGTTCTTTTTCATATCCCCTTGCTGAAAGCATGAGGGTTTTGTTTTGTTTTTTTTCTCTGATATTCACTGTGAGAACCTGGTTGAGCTCCTGGTGGTAAAATTCACAAATTTTGAGGACTCCTGAAGACTGGGTCCCTTGGAGTTTTATCTGTAGACTTGTCCTCTCTGAGTCTCTAGCAACTCATCAGTATAGTTCAGATTTTCCTACCCTGGCACTGATTCCTGAAGAAGTCTGTGCTTGTGCTATGTCATGGTTTGCCTATTGGTCTCCAATCTGGGGGGTAGAAGTTTGCCCCATGACTTCATTTCTCTCATGGATCTAAGAGGATTGTTGATTTTTCAGTTTATTTAACTTTATACTTGTTGTTTAGAATGGAGTATCTACTACCAGCTTATGTGCCAAACTGATTCTCTTGTTTATATGTGTACATTACCCTTCTAACTGGACTCTGGCTTCTGTCAACTTACCCTCTAAATTATTTGATCAAATTAATGTTTCTACAAGTCCATGCCATTTTTTATTAGTCCTTAATGAACTACAATGAATATCAGATGAAATCAGACACTTTATATATATTTTTTTATATCATTGTTCACAGGGCATTATTTTAGCAATCCACCCATATCTCAGAGTACTCTCTATTGTTCATACTATGTCCCCATGTAGAAGGTCTTCTCAATAAAGGGTATCCTCCTTTTATTTGAGATGTGTTTAATTATTCACTGAAACATTTCTATACTTGTTTCAGGTATAGAATAGTCTTCTATTCTCTACCTTTTCTCACTTCATATGTATATATGCACACATGATACATCTCTCTCTCTTTCTCTTCCCCTCTCTCCTTTTCTTCACAGACACACACACATTTTATTGACACTTAAATTTATTTATGAATGAATATCCTTACAGCAATAGCTTTTATCCTTTTTTACAAAAGTAATTTTTGGATGACATTTATTCAGCAAATATTTACTGAGGCTCTATTGTTTGCCTGACACTAAATTATATACTGAAAATACAGTGGTGAAGAAAGCCTATGCAATCTGTGTCCCCAGGAGTTTATAGACTGGTAAGATTTACAAAACTTCCCTATTTCATAAAATAACCTTTTTATAAGACACATCATATAACTTGTCAGTCTGTCCCATGACACTCCAACTTGTCCTAAATAGTTCCCCAGGCTTATTCTCAGCATCTGATTTTCTTAATTAAAAACCTTCAGGATCTCCTTGTGTTTTGATGATTGAAGAATAATCCCAGAAAATTCTCAACAGCATATTTGTAACTTGCCTTTCTAGGTACACCTCACTGGATGGTGTATTTTCAGGCATATCTCATTAGACTCTGGGTTCTATGGGGAAAATAATTATATCACACTTTTTTTCATGCTATATAGCTGGTAACCAGCTTCTTCCTATATCTGTCCACATACTCTGGTTTCTACTATAATGTTTCTTCCTCTAATTGGAATACCTCCTTCATCAAGTATCAAGTTCTACCTGAGATGCCAGCTTCTCTATAAACCATGTGTTGATCCCTATATCCAACCAAAAGTAATACTTCTCTCACCTAAATCCCTATAATAGTCCTCTGTATTGCTGTGTATCTTACTTTCAGGTTCAGAGCTTTGTGTTCTGAGGATCTATAGAATAATTAGTCACAATGAATAGCACAGTGATCCAAGGCAAATAAATACAATATTATTAGGCAGAGATGGGAAAATAAACAAAAGGACCTCAAAATCCTCCATAAATGCATTCATACATATTTGATAACAATATTATTTTCTTGAATTTTTAATTATTTACATTTGAAACAATAAAAAAAATATTACTGGTTCTGGAGTAAGTTGAGCCTAATTCTGAGGCACATTATGAGGTTAAATTTCCCATGGGTTTAATGACAGAATTGCATGAGTAAGAGCTTCAGAATCATCTTAATTAAAATGACTGTTTGCAAAATGCTATGTAGAAGAATCTCTTACAATGGCCCAGAAAAGGGCACTGTTAAAATAGAACGTTAGAGTTACCATCGGAAAGGCCAAATTAAAACTCATTCATTTCTTCCTTCATCTTTAGTAAACTTTTGTCCTTTTAATGGAAAGTATAGAAAGTATCCCCAAGAACACCACAATTCAGAGAGGACCATGGAGAACTATACTGTAGAAAACTCTTGTACTTCCCCTGGAAGCCTTTGCATTCTTCTCCCCATAGTTTATCATTCCTATTCTCTGCCACCTTAGTGGCCCTGCATGGCTCCAGCTGATACACTTTTCAAAGAAAATTGTGGTGTGTTTACATGCATGTCACCTCCACTAACATGTGAATGTGTTGGTTTCTTTTCATGTCCTTATCTTTAGTATTTAGCACAAAGTTGATCCTGATAAATGATAATTTTTTTAATACATAAATGAATTAACAAGGAATTAAGATGTGGTTCAAGAAACGAATAGAGAAAGGGATATTTGAGTTGGTATAAAAGGCCTGAGGATGTGGTGGGGAGGAGAATATCCAATGAAGGGGGACATTGTTTTTTCAGTTTCTGACAGTTCACCTACAGTTGGCCCACAAAACAGGAACAGGACCTTGAGAAGAGCATCAAAGGATGTGAATTCTAAATCTAGTCCTACTACCATGTTACCGAACTGTCAGCTTACAGCCTCTGGTTTTTCTACCTATAAATGCCTCTAGAGTTTGTATTTATTTTATAAAGCTAAATAAGATTATATAGATAAAGAGACTTGGTCAGTAAAATTACTGTTGAGGTGAATGAATTGATAAAGTGCTCCAAGTCACACTGTGTCTAAAGAGAGTTAGCTTTTGATAAATTGGGAGCCTATGGTTATACACATCGAATTTAATAGCTTATTAAGCTACAAAAAAAGTCACTGCAAGTCTGAACTGGCTGGATGACTTATTTCTTCCCTTGGCATCTATTCACCTGGCTTTGAGTCATGGTTAAATATGTTTTCTCAAATAATTGAAATCCAGCTGACACTGAACCAAACTCCATCCCCAAACTGAAAGTATTTTAAAACACACTAAAAAGAACAATAAATTTGTTACTTTAAAAATGAGGGAACAAGACATATCTTGAAGGAGTTATTACATTCTTAAAAGAGGAAAATATTACCTTATCATTTAATTAAGAGCTCAGAGATCATTTATTTCTTGGTGGTTCTTAGCTAAATGCTACCACTTAGCTGAAAAAGGCACTGTCTACAAACAAAATGGGCAAACCCTTATTAGTGTAAAGAATTTTGTAAGGAAGTTTTGTTTCACTTTGTGTTGTTTTCAATTGTTTTATTTTGAAGTATTTTTAGAATTGCAGAACAGTTGCAAAAATAGTACAGAGTGCTTCATTTTGACTTTCCTAATGTTAATATCTTATATAACTATCATATTGTCAAAACTAGAACTCAGCATTGTTACAATGACATTAACTAAACCATACAGCTTTTTTATATTTCACCTGGTTCCAGGATCTAATCCAGGATTGCACATTGCATTTATTCTTCATGTCACCTTAGTCTCTTCCAGTCATGAGAATTCCTCAGTTTTTCCTTGTCTTTCATGACCTTGAGAATTTTGAAGATTATTGGATGGTTATTCTGTAGAATATCCCTTATAGGATTGCCTGTTTTCTCATGACTACATTGGAGTTCTGCATTATTAGGAAGAGAACTAGAGATGTTGTGCTTTTTTCAGTGTATTGAATCAAGGGTATATGAGGTCAGATAATGTCAAAATGTCTTATTTCTGGTGATGTTAATCTTTCTCTTTTTTTTTTTTTTTGTAAAAATGATGTCTGCCAGAGTTTCTCACTGTAAAATTACTAGTTTTCCCTTTACCATTAATGAGTATTAGGAGTAGATGCTTTGAGACTATGCAAATATCCTGTTCCCCTTAAGCCTTGTCCACCAGTTTCAATATCTATCAGTGGTGCCGGAGTGTTGGTGGTGTAGTGGTTAGCATAGCTGCCTTCCAACATCTATCAGTGGTTCATGCTTGCAGATACTATTACGCTATTTTTTTATTATATTAGTCACCATAAAATATATCATTAGTTTTTGATGTAGTGATCCATGATTCATTGTTTGTGTATAACACACAGTGCTCCATGCAATACGAGCCCCCCTTAATACTCATCACCAGGCTAACCCATCCCCCCACCCCCCTACCCTCTAAAACCCTCAGTTTGTTTCTCAGAGTGCATAGTCTCTCCTGGTTCATCTCCCCCTCCGATTCCCCCCCTTCATTTTTCCCTTCCTTCTCCTAATGTCCTCCATGCTATTACTTATGTTCCACAAATAAGTGAAACCATATGATAATTGAATTTCTCTGCTTGACTTATTTCACTTAGCATATCTCATCCAGTCCAATCCATGTTGATACAAAAGTTGAGTATTCATCCTTTCTGATGTAACATTCCATTGTATATATGGACCACATTTTCTTTACCCATTCATCTGTTGAAGGGCATCTCATCTCTTTCCACAGTTAGGTTGTTGCAGACATTGCTGTGATGAACATTGGGGTGCATATGGCCCTTCTTTTCACTATATCTTTGTCTTTGGGGTAAATACCCAGTAGCACAATTGCTGCGTCTTAGGGTAGCTCTATTTTTAATTTTTTGAGGCACCTTCACAGTTTTCCAAAGTGGCTGTACCAACTTGCATTCCCACCAACAGTGTAAGAGGGTCCCCCTTTCTCCACAACCTCTCCAACATTTGTTGTTTCTTGCCTTGTCCATTTTTGCCATTCTAACTGGTGTAAGGTGGTATGTCAATGTGGTTTTGATTTGAATTTCCCTGATGGCTAATGATGAACATTTTTCATTTGTCTGTTAGCCATTTGTATATCATCTTTGGAGAAGTTCCTGTTCACGTCTTCTGCCCATTTTTTGACTTGATTATTTGTTTCTTGGGTGTTGAGTTTGAGATCTTGGATATCAGCCCTTTGTCTGTAGTGACATTTGCAAATATCTTCTCCCATTGGGTGGGTTGCCCCCTTGTTTTGTTGACTGTTTCCTTTGCTGTGTGGAAGGTTTTTATCTTGATGAAGTCCCAAAAGTTCATTTTTGCTTCTGTTTCACTAGCCTTTGGAGATGTATCTTAAAAGAAGTTGCTGTGGCCGATGTCAAAGAGGTTACTGCCTATGTTCTCCTCTAGGATTTTGATGGATTCCTGTCTCAAATTGAGGTCTTTCATCCATTTTGAGCTTATCTTTGTGTATGGTCTTAGAGAATGGTCGAGTTTCATTCTTCTGTATATAGCTGTCCAATTTCCCAGCACCATTTATTGGAGAGACCTTCTTTTTTCCATTGCATATTTTTTTCCTGCTTTGTCAAAGATTATTTGACCATAGAGCTGAGGGTCCATATCTGGGCTCTCTATTCTGTTCCATTGGTTTATGTGTCTGTTTTTGTGCCAGTACCATGCTGTCTTGGTGATCACAGCTTTGTAATATAGCTTGAAATCAGGCAACGTGATGCCCCCAGCTTTTTCTTTTTCAACAGTTCCTTGGCGATTCAGGGACTTATCATATTCCATATTTTCTGATTCCAATTTTAGCATTGTTTGTTCCAGCACTTTGAAAAATGCCATTGGTATTTTTATCAGGATGGCACTGAAGGTATAGATTGCTCTGGGTAGCATAGACATTTTAACAATGTTTATTCTTCTGATCCATGAGCATGGAATGTTTTTCCATCTTTTTGTGTCTTCTTCAATTTCTTTCATGAGTGTTCTGTAGTTCCTAGAGTATAGATCCCTTACCCCTTTGATTAGGCTTATTCCAAGGTATCTTATGGTTTTGGGTGCTATTGTAAATGGAATCCTTTCTCTAATTTCTCTTTCTACAGTTACATTGTTAGTGTATAAGAAAGCATCTGATTTTTGTGCATTGATTTTTGTATCCTGCCACATTACTGAATTGCTGGATGAGTTCTAGTAATTTGGAGGTGGAGTCTTTTGGGTTTTCCACATGAAGTATCATGTCATCTGTGAAGAGAGAGGGTTTGACTTCTTCTTTGCCAATTTGAATACTTTTCTTTTTGTTGTCTGATTGCTGTTGCTAGGACTTCTAGTACTATGTTGAACAATAGTGACAAGAGTGGGGATCCTTGTCATGTTCCTGATCTTAAGGGAAAGGCTCTCAGCTTTTCCCCATTGAGGATGATATTTACTGTGGGTTTTTCATAGATGGATTTTATGAACTTGAGGAATGCTCCCTCTGTCCCTATACTCTGAAGAGTTTTAATTAGGAAAGGATGCTGTATTTTGTCAAATGCTTTTTCTGCATCAATTGAGAGGACCATATGGTTCTTCTCTCTCCTCTTATTAATGTGTTCTGTCACATTGATTGATTTGCAAATGTTGAACCACCTTTGCATCCCAGGAATAAATCCCACTTGGTCATGGTAGATGATCCTTTTAAAGTATTGTTGGATCCTATTAGCTAGGATTTTGTTGAGGATTTTGACACCCATATTCATCAGGGATATTGGTCTGAAATTCTTCTTTTTGATGGGGTCTTTGCCTGGTTGGGGATTAAGGTAATGCTGGCCTTATAGAATGAGTCTGGATGCTTTCCTTCTGTTTCTATTTTTTGAAACAGGTTCAGGAGAATAGGTAGTATTTCTTCTTTGAATGTTTGGTAGAATTCCCCAGGGAATCCATCAGGCCCTGAACTCCTGTTTTTTGGGAGGGTTTTGATCACTGCTTCAATGTCGTTACTGGTTATTGGCCTATTCAGGTTGTCAATTTCTTCCTGTTTCAGTCTTGGCAGCTTATAGGTTTCCAGGAAGGCCTCCATTTCATCCAGATTGCCCAGTTTATTGGCATATAGTTGTTGATAATAATTTCTAATAATTGTTTCTATTTCCTTGGTGTTAGTGGTGATCTCTCCCCTTTCATTCATAATTGTATTAATTTGGGTCCTTTCTCTTTTCTTTTGGATAAGTCTGGCCAATGGTTTATCAATCTTATTAATTCTTTCAAAGAACCAGCTTCCAGTTTAATTGATCTGCTCTATCTGTATTTCTGGTTTCTAATTCATTGATCTGCTCTAATCTTAATTATTTCTCTTCTAATGCATGGTTTAGGCATCTTTTGATGTTTTTTCTCTAGTTCTCTAAGGTGTAAAGTTAGTCGGTGAATTCGGGATTTTTCTATTTTTTTGAGTGAGGCTTGGATGGCTATGTATTCCCCCCTTGGGACTGCCTTTGCAGTATCCCATAGGTTTTGGACCAATGTGCTTTCATTCTCATTGGTTTCCAATGATTAAGTTCTTCTTTGATTTCCTGGTTGACCCAAACATTATTGAGCAGAGTGGTCTTTAGCTTCCAACTGTTTGAATTTCTTCCAAAATTTTCTTGTGATTGAGTTCCAGTTTTAAAGCTTTATGGTCAGAGAATATTCAGGGAATAATCTCAATCTTTTGATATTGGTTGAGACCTGATTTGTGATCCAGTATGTGGTCTATTCTGGAGAAAATTCCACGTGCGCTCGAGAAGAATGAGTATTCTGTTGTTTTAGGGTGGAATGTTCTGTAAATATCTATGAGGTCCATCTGGTCCAGTGTATCATTCAAAGCTCTTGTTTCTTTGTTGATTTTCTGCTTAGATGATCTGTCTATTACTGAGAGGGGAGTATTGAGTTCTCCTACAATTAGCGTATTATTATCAATATGGCTCTTTATTTTGCTTAACAGTTGGCTTATGTAGTTGGCTGCTCCCACGTTGGGAGTGAGGATACTTACAATTGTTAGATCTTCTTGTTGGATAGACCCTTTAAGAATGATATAGTGGGAGGGGGGAAAGATGGCAGAGGAGTAGGGGACCCTATTTCAACTGGTCCACGGAATTGAGCTGGATATCTACCAGATCACTCTGAGCACCCATGAAACCAGCCTGAGATGTAAGAAGATCTGAATCTCTACAAACAGAATATTTCAGGCAGTTGGTTTTGAGGTACGAAGCGGGGAGCTGTGATTCCGCGGGCAGATATTGGAGGATAAATGGCAGCAGGAGGGTGCCTGGCCGTGGGGATCCTACACCGCTGGTGAGTGACAGCCTCACTTGCTGGAGATGGGCACAGACTCGCAGACCTGTCATGGAGGGGAAAGGACTCTAGGGCAGCCCCCAGGGTGGAAACCTGGAGCAGCGGTGTTGTGTGCATGCGAACTGGGAGTGGCTGCCGGTTTTAGAAGCACAAAGGGCAGAGACGTGCACCGACCTGGAGGTAGGACTGGGAGTGCTGCAGAGGGGCACACAACCCAGGACGCTGCAGTTTATAGCAGCACAGACAGAAATAGAGACAGTGTGGCCTGGAGAGCTCACTGAAGAACAGACTGCAATCTCTCTGCTCTGAGACAGAGGATTTGAAATGGCTCTTCTGCTCTGACTCACAGAAGAGATGCAGAAAGCCACCAGAGAATAGAAGCCCCAAAAACTGATTCCCGCTGAGCCCATCCCCCACCACAGCAGGGGCAGGTCAACTCTGCCCGAACAGAGTTCCCTGAGTAACAGCACGGCAGGCACCTCCTGGAGAAGACAGGCTAGGAAAACAAGAGGCCAGCAACCCTAAGGTCCCAAGAAAACAGGTGCATCTTGCTTGGGGTCTGGTCAATAATTTGGACTCTGTACATTCCCTCAAACACCCATCAACAGAATGACTAGGAGGAGGAGCCCCCAAAATAGAAAAGACTCAGAGATTCTGACTTATGCTGCAGATTTACAAATGGATGCAGATATAACCGAGATGTTGGAGATGGAATTCAGGCTAGCAATTGTGAAGACAATGGCTAGAATGGAGAAATCAATTAATGGCAACATAGAGTCACTAAGGGCAGAAATGAAAGGTGAATTGGCAGAACTTAAAAATGCTATCAATGAGATCCAATCCAATCTAGATAATTTAACAGCTAGGGTAACTGAGGCAGAAGAACAAATAAGCGACCTGGAAGACAATATAATAGATAAAAAGGGAAAAGAGGAGGCCAGGGAAAAACAACTCAGAATCCATGAAAATAGAATCAGAGAAATAAGTGACACCATGAGGCGTTCCAATGTCAGAATAATTGGAATCCTGGAGGGAGTGGAGAGAGAGGACTAGAAGATGTATTTGAGCAAATTGTAGCTGAGAACTTCCCTAATCTGGGGAATGAAGCAAACATTTGTGTCCTAGAGGCAGAGAGGACCCCTCCCAAGATCAAGCAAAACAGGCCAACACCCCGCCATGTAATAGTAAAACTTGCAAATCTTAGAGCCAAGGAAACCATCTTAAGGGCAGTTAGGGGGAAGAGATTCCTTACGTACAGAGGGAGGAAATCAGAATAATGTCAGGCCTATCCACAGAGACCTGGCAAGCCCAAAAGGGCTGGCAAGACCTATTCAGGGTACTAAATGAGAAGAACATGCAGCCAAATATACTTTATCCAGCAAGGCTTTCATTTAGAATGGATGGAGAGAGTCAGAGCTTCCAGGACTGGAAGAAACTGAAAGCATATGTGACCACTAAGCCAGGCCTGCAAGAAATATGAAGGGGGTACTATAAAAGGATAAAGACCCCAAGAGTGATATAGAACAGAAATTTACAAAGACAATCAATAGAAACAATGACTTCACAGGCAACATGATGACAATTAATTCATATCTTTCAATAATCACTCTCAATGTGAATGGCCTAAATGCTTCCATAAAATGCTTCCTCTTTGCCTCTGGGCAAAGACGGCATAATGGGACATAAATGTTTGTTTCATTCCCCAGATGAGGGAAGTTCTCAACTATGATTTGCTCAAATATATCTTCTAGTCCTCTCTCTCTCTCCCCACCCCCTCGGGGTTCCAATAATTCTGGCATTGGAACGTTTGGTGGTGTCACTTATTTCTCATTCTGTTTTCATGGATTTTAAGCTGTTTGTTCCAGGTCTCCTCCTGTTCCTTCTTGTCTATCAGTTTGTCTTCTAGATCACTGTTTCGTTCTTCTGCCTCGTTTATCCTAGCTGTTAGTGTATCTAGATTAGATTGGATCTCATTGATAGTATTTTTAAATTCTCCCAGATCAGCTCTCATTTTTGCCCGTAGAGACTCTATATTTCCATTAATCAATTTCTCCATTCTAGCTGTTGTCTTCATAACTGTTATCCTGAATTCCATCTCCGACATCTTGGTTATATCTGAATCCATTTGTAAATCTGTGGCAGAAGTCATAGTCTCTGAGTCTTTCCTATTTTGGGGGTTCCTCCTCTTAGTCATTCTGTTGAGGGGTGGTGGAGGGAATGTACAGAATCCAATTATTGACCAAACCCCAAGCAAGATGCACCTGTTTTATAGGGACCTTGGGTACACACTTAACTGCTTATTTTTGCTTTTGTTTCCTTTGCCTTAGGAGACATATCTAGAAAGAAGTTGCTAGGCCAGTGTCAAAGAGGTTGCTGCTTGTGTTCTCTATGATTTTGATGATTTTCTGTCTCACGTTTAGGTCTTTAATGCATTTTGAATTTATTTTTGTGTATGGTGTAAGGAAGTGGTCCAGTTTCGTTCTTCTGCATGTTGCTGTCCTGTTTTCCATATCATTGTTGAAGAAGCTGTCTTTTTCCCATTGGATATTCTTTCCTGCTTTGTCAAAGATTAATTGACCATATAATTGTGGGTCCATTTCTGTTCCATTGATCTATGTGTTTGTTTTTTTGTGTGAGTACCATACTGTCTTGATCACTGCAGCTTTGTAAAATAACTTGAAGTCTAGAATTGTGATGCCTCCATCTTTACTTTTCTTTTTCAAAATTATTTTGGCTATTTGGGGTCTTTTGTGGTTCCATACAAGTTTTAGGATTCTTTGTTCTAGCTATGTGAAAAATGCTGGTGGTATTTTGATAGGGATTGCATAAATGTGTAGGTTGCTTTGGGTACTATAGATCTTTTAATAATATTTGTTCTTCCAATCCATGAGCATGGAATGTTTTTCCATTTCTTTGTGTTATCTTCAATTTCTTTCACCAGTGTTTTATACTTAAAAGTACAGGCCTTTCATCTCTTTGTTTAGGTTTGTTCCTAGGTATCTTATTATTTTTGGTGCAATTGTAAATGAGATTGTTTTTCTTAATTTCTCTTTCTGCTTCTTCATTATTGGTGTATATAAATGCAACAGATTTCTGTTTGTTGACTGTGAATCCTGCAACTTTACTGAATTCATGCGTCAGTTAAAGCAATTTTTTGGTGGAGTCTTTGGGTTTTCTGTATAGAGGATTTGATCTGCATCCATGTTCACCAGGGATAGCCTGCAGTTCTCTTTTTCAGTGGAGTCTGGTTTTGGAATCGGGGAATGCTGGTCTTGAAGAACAAGTGAAGTTTTCATTCCATTTCTATTTTTCATTATAGTTTGAGAAGAATAGGTATTAACTCTTCTTTAACTGTTTGGCAGAATTCCCCTGGGAAGCCATCTGGCCCTGGACTTTTATTTGTTAGGAGATTTTTGATTACTGATTCAATTTCTTTGCTGGTTATCTGTTTAAGTTTTCTATTTCTTCCTGTTTCAGTTTTGGCAGTTTATATGTTTCTAGGAATTATGCATTTCTTCCAGATTGTCCAGTTTGTTAGCATATAATTTTTCATAATATTATCTTATAATTGTATTTCTGTGGTGTTGGCTGCTATTTCTCATCTCTCATTTGTGATTTTATTTATTGGGACCCTTTCTCTTTTCTTTTTGATAAGTCTGGCTGGGGGTTTAGCAATTTCATTAGTTCTTTCAAAGAATCAGCTCTTGGTTCATTGATCTCTTCTACTGGGTTTTTTTTTTTTTTTTTGGTTTGTTTGTTTCTATATCATTCTTTTGTGCTATAATCTTTGTTATTTCACTTGTTCTGCTGGCTTTGGGTTTCATTTGTTGTTCTTTTTCTTCCTCCTTTAGGTGTAAGGTTAGGTTGTGTATTTGAGATTGTTTTTCTTCTTGAGGTAGGCTTGTATTGCTATAGAATTGTCTCTTATGACCATTTTTGCTGTGTCCCAAGGTTTAGGACCATAATATTTTCATTTTCATTTATTTCCATGTATTTTTGTATTTCTTCTTTAATTTCCTGGTTGACTCATTCATTCTTTAGTAGGATGTTTTTAGCCTCCATGTATGTGTGGTCTTTCCAATTGTGTGTGTGTACATGTGTGTGTGGTTGACTTCAAGTTTCATAGTGTTGTGGTTGGAAAATACACATGGTTTGATCTCAATCTTTTTGTATTTGTTGAGGCCTGATTTGCGACCGAGTATGTGAGAGAGCTATTCTGGAGAATGTCCTATGTGCACTTGAAAGAAGGCGTATTCTGCTTTAGGATGAAATGTTCTGAATATATCGTTAAGTCTAGCTGGTCCTGTGTGTCATGCAAAGCCATTGTTTTCTTGTTGATATTCTGCTTCAATGATCTGTCCCCACTGCTGTAAGTGGGATGTTAAAGTCCCCTACTATTATTGCATCATTATCTATGAGTTCCTTTATGTTTGCTATTAGTTGTTTTATATATTTGGGTGCTCCTAAGTTGGGGGCATAAATATTTACAATTGGTAGATCTTCTTATTGGATAAATTCCTTTATTATGATATAGTGCCCTTCAATTCTTGTTACAGTCTTTGGTTTAAAATCTATTTTGTCTAAGTATGGCTACTCCGCTTTCTTTTTGATGTCCATTAGCATGATAAATGGTTCTTCATCCCCTCGTTTTCACTCTGCAGGTGTCGTTAGGTCTAAAATGAGTCTCTTGTAGGCAGCATATAGATGGGTCTTATTTTATATCCATTCTGACACCCCATGTCTCTTGACTAAAACATTTAGTCCACTTACATTCAGGGTAATTATCGATAAAGATGAATTTAGCACAATTTTATTACTTGTTTGGTCATTATTTCTGGAGATTTTCTCTGGTCCTTTCTAGTCTTTGTCACTTTTGGTCTTTCTTCCCCACTCAAAGAGTCCCCTTTAATATTTCTTGCAGTGCTGGTTTAGTGGTCATGAACTCCTTTAGCTTTTGTTTGTCTGGGCAACTCTTTATCTCTTCTTCTATTCTGAATGACAGCCTTGTTGGATAGAGTATCCTTGGCTGCATATTTTTGCCATTCAGCATGTTGAGTCTATCATGCCACTTTCTTTTGGCCTGCCAAGTTTCTGTGCAGAGATCTGATGCTAACTTTATTTGTCTTCCCTTGTAAATTAGGAACTTCTTTTGTCTTGCTGCTTTTAGGATTTTTTCTTTATCTCTATATTTTGCAAGTTTAACTACAATATGTCTTGGTGTTGGCCTGCTTTTATTGATTTTGATGGGAGTTCTTTGTGTCTCCTAGATTTGCAAGTCTCTTTCCTTTCCCAGATTAGAGAAGTTTTCAGCTCTAATTTCTTCAAATAAACCTTCTGCCCCCTTTTCTCTCTTCTTCTTCTTCTTCTGGGACTCATGATTTGAATGTTATTTTGTTTCATGGAGTCACTGAGTTGCCTAAGTCTACTTTTGTGATCCAAGGTTTCTCTTTCTCTCTTTTAATCAGCTTCATTTCCAAAATTCTATCTTCTATATCACATACAGGCTCCTCTGCTTCTTCCATCCTCGTGGTCATTGCATCCAGTTGGTTTTGAATCTCGGTTATTACATTTTTCATTTAGGCCTGATTGATTTTAAGCCCTTTTATCTCTGCAGTAAGGGACTCCTTGGTATCTTCTATGCTTTTCCAAAGCCCAGCTAGTATCCTTATGATAGTTGCTTTAAATTTTAGATCAGGCATATTACTTATATCTGTTTCAATTAGATCCCTGGCTGTGACCTTTCCTTGTCCTTTTCTTGGGATGAATTCCTCCATCTTGGCATTTTGTCTAGGTCTCTGTCTTCTTCTATGTTTACTGCTCCTAAAAGTAATGGTTTTATGAAGAAGAGGTCCTAAAATGTCCAGGGCCTGGTGCTTCAGGAAGTGTCTGTGGTGTGTGCTGTGTGCACGGCTGCTGTGTGATGGCTGCTCTATCCCTCAGGTCAGTCCTCTGCAGAGTTTCTCCTTGCCTGCAGTGGGGAGTATTCAGACTTTGGCCAGAGTGAGGTGAGTTTTAACTAGGTAGGCTCTGATATTCTTGTTAAAAGAGACCTGCTGCTTTTTCCACTAGAGCTGAAGCCTTGCAGAACTCTCTAGTCAGTAGACGTGGTGTGGCAGGGGTTTGTGCTGATCTTCTGACAGAGGGGCCTGGTGAACTGGTTCTTAGGCATAGTTACCTGAGGAAAAGTAGTAAGAACAGAGTGCAGGGGAGGTCTGTTTGGTGTAGGCAATTTAGGCAGCCAGTGTTAGCACTCTTCTGTTTAATGAAGTTAGTTTATGCTGAGGGATAGGGGAGGTAAATGGTGCCAGCTAGTTCCTTTATCCCCAGAGAGGGGAGTTCATGCTTGCTGCTATCAGGGAAGCCCTCCCAGAAGAGTGAATAATTTCCTCTCATGCATCATCGGTGTTTTTCAGATCACTGTTTTCACAGTGTCTGGGTTGCTTGCCTTCCTGGACCAGGGCAGTGCACTTTGGGCTCTATCCCCAGCCAGGCTGGTTATTTTAAATCTCCAAACTTTAGGGATCTGTTGTGGCAGGGACGTGCACTGGTCTTTGGGATAGGGTCTTGCCATGCTGGGCTTGATGCAGGTTTGACCCAGAAGGGTGGTCACACCAGAGCACAAGAGTGCGGGGTTTGGTGCAAAGTGCACTAAAGAGCCAGTGTCCAGGTTAGTCACCCTCAGCAGATGTCTCCACACCTGTGCTGAGGGGCAGGGAGGGAAATGGTGCCCACCAGCTTCTTTGTCCTCAGAGACACAATGCCACCTTTCTCAGATGTGCTCCAAGAAGGGGGAACCGTTTCTCCCAGTGTGTCTGAGGTGATCCCCAGATTATACCCTCTGCCCCTGGGGGTATACCTGCCTGCCTTCTCTATAGAAGCACTGCAGTGTCCTCAAGGCTGTATACCAGCCATGCCATATACTTCTACAACTCCAGTTTTTGAGCTCCTCTGGTTCCAAAAACTTATGAAAATTAGACCCTCTCATTTAATGGCTCTGGGGTAAAGTGTTTTTCTTGTGTGATCTTCTATGTGTTCCTCTCTATCTCACCTCTCTCCACAACCAGGACTTCCTCCCCTCTGCAGCACCTGCAATCCATTTCTCCCCCAAACCACGTCTCTGTACCTCCTACCTTCTACGATGTGGCCTCTTCTCTTCCTCTTGTTGTGCAGTTTGTTCTGTCAGTCCTCAGATCAATTTCTTGGGTACTCAGAATGATTTGATACATATCTAGCTGTGTATGAGGGACAAGGCAAGCCTGGGATTCTCCTATTACTCTATTTTAGCTCCTCCTCTCACCATTGGCCCCTCTCTTGAGTGCTAGACTTCTATTGGAAAGTGCTTGTATGTTTCACACCTACTTCATACTTAATATCACCAAATTTTAACTCCAAATTCTCTCTAACCCTGCCACTCCTTAATGCATTTCCTCTCACAGTTAAAGGCAAAGCTCTTCAGCCAGGTGTCTCGTACAATTCTTAGAGTCATGTCTCTTTTTAATCTTTGCATTCAATAACTCATATAGCTTCTGTGTTTATAACATCCATCACCTCCTCTTCCCAATGGTTTATCACCTCTTGCCTTGGCCATGAATTATTTAAAAAGTTTCCTAATTTACTTCAATGTTACTATTCTCCCCACTACTATTAACCTTATACTTATTTCCAAGACACAACTGCCATGCATATTAACTCATATAAAAGATGCCACACCTCACAAGCACCATTTACACAGCAGACATTACAAATTTTTACATTTATTATGGCATATTTCCAGTAGATGACAAAATGCTTTGTTCTAACAAAATCAGTATATTAAAAACAATTTTTGCAATGTATGGATGAAAAGTGACTTAAGAATGTCTTTACTAATCTGCACACAGTTCTATATGGAATAATTGGCCCTGAATAAAGTTGGCTTTCTAGAACACTGATTGAGTTGTGCATTTCTCCAGTTAGGCCTTCAGTTCCTTTTGTAAGACAGAGTCTAAACTTCTTAGCAAGTAGTACAAAGTCCCAGATACTGGTCCAAATTTACCTGAGTACATTTTTCATATTTACTTTATACTTCAGCCCCATGGTGATGATTTGTTGTCATAACCCTATTTCACCTACTTGAGTTTTCTTCACCTCCTGCCCTCTCCTCTCTATCAAAATATCAACCAGACAATGAAAGCAAAAATAAACAAGTGGGGCTACACCAAACTAAAATGCTTCTGTACAGCAAAGGAAAACATCAACAAAATGAAAAGGAAACTTACTGAATGGGAAAAAATATTTGCAACTTATATATTAGGAATTCATATCAAACTATATAAATAACTTATACAAATTAATAGCAGAAAGACAATCTGATTATAAATTGGGCAGAGGATCTGACTTTTTTTTTTTTTTTTTTCAAAAAAGAAATAGAGATGGCCAACAGGTACAGGAAAATATGCTCAACATCACTAATCATCAGAGCAGTGCAAATCAAAACCACAATGACATATCACCTCCCCTGTTAGAATGGCTAGTATCAAAAAGACAAGAAATAAAAAGTGTTGGCAAGGATGTAGAAAAAAGGGCACCCTGAGCACTGTTAAGAATGTAAATTGGTGTAGCCACTATGGAAAACAGTATGGAGACTTCTTAAAATATTAAAAAAAGAAGTACTATATGATCCAGAAATTACACTTCTGGGTACTTATCCAAAGAAAACAAACACACTAACTTGAAAAGATAAATTTAGTCCCATGTTCATTGCAACATTATTTATTATAGCCAAGATATAGAAACAACTTAAGTGACAGATAAATGGATAAATGAGTATATATGTACATGTGTACACACACACACACACACACACAGGAATATGATTCTCAAAAAAGAATGAAATTTTGCCATTTGTATGAACATGGATGGAGCTTAAGGGCATTATGCTATGTGAATTAATCACAAAAAGAAAGACAAATATCATATGATGTAACTTATATGTGAAATCCAAAAAAGAAAGGATAAAATAACAAAAGAAAAAAAAAAGAAAAGAAACTCATAGATACAGAGAACTGATTGGTGGTTGCCAGAGGCAGAGTGTGGGGAAAATGGGTAAGACAGTCAAAAGTTATAAAGTCCTGAGGAGGTAATATGTAGGGTAGGGTGACTATAGTTAATAATACTGCATTGCACATTTGCAAGTTGTTAAAAGAGTAGCTCTTACAGGTTCTCATCACAAGAAAAAAATTATAACTATGATAATGGATATTAACTAGACTTACTATGGTGATCATTTCACAGTTTACATAAATATCAAATCATTACATTGTGTACCTAAAACTAATATGATGTTGTATGTTAATTATACTTCAGTAAGAAAAACTAAAAAAATGTAAACCAAAATTCATCTTTCTGATTAGATATTGCCTGGTAGCATTGATTAATTTCTTCACTTAAGCATTTATATTTAATGTTATAACAAGTATATACAACTGCCCAGAACTTACTTATGTAATAGGTTGGACTTAACACATAGGTTGAATCATATGAAACTGCCATAAAAAAGGTAAACTATTAGCACTTTCATATGGCCCAATGTATTGTTTTTCTCCTTTTAAATGAAACCATCTTTTATATATTATTTACCCATTAAACCAGGGATCTGTTATTGTATGATTTGTGAATCCTAGAATGGTTTTTACACTTTAAATGGTAGTAAGACAATAAGAAAGAACATGTGGTAGACTATATATGGCCCAGAAAGCCTAAATTACTGATAGCTGGACCATTTGCAGAAAAGTTTGCAGACTCTTATACTAAACCATTACCATTTGGGGGAGATCTTTGTGTTACCACCATAGCACAGTGCTTGGGACTCCCAGTGTGCTCAATACATGCATTTCAAACTTAACCAAGAGACCAATGAATTTCATAAGAAAAAAACATAAGATGAAAATGGTTCTATTTTTTTGTTGTTGTTTTCTCAATGAAACCTGTTTGAAAAAGAGGAATTGCAAATATTACTACTTTGAGCATTACTACTTTGCAGCTCACCCAAACCCAAGAATCCATGACCAGAAGTATATTGTCAAATGATCTAAAGCAAAGGTTTTCTTATGCTGCCAGTGATTAGGCCACTGGGTCAGAGTTATCTGTCAGTAATCCAAATAAATCCTTAGAGCAACTAGAGGTAGTGGTGGGAGAGGATGTGTGTGACACAGTGTTGCTATTAGCTTTAAATTTGTTGACATTGGAAGTCCTAAAAAAAAAAAAATTCTCTTCCTGAACTGCATTCATTGCAAACTGCTTAAAAACTTGGTCCAAGAGCCCAGGCACTTCATCATTGGCCACATTCCCACTGAAGAAATGATCTAGAGAAGATTGCTCTTAAATCAAAAAATGCAAAATTATACTTGGCAGCCACAATGCATGGAAGAAAAATTCTGCTTGGAACAACAGTCTTTCCCTCTATTTTATACACTCATTTTTTCTTTTTTTTTTTTTTTTCTCACTTTTTACCATTATGTTTGGTGTAGCCTGACAGCTTAGAGAGAAGACATCTTTTTCAGAATCTTTTTGAAAATGGGGTCTTATGAAATACTTTGGTAAATTAAATTCATCCCTTCACAGTTAATCTTAAAAGGTATTGTTGTTGGTATTTCCACCAAGACATTTAAAAGAAGTGCTTTGGAAATGTAGAATTATCGAAATACTCATTTCCTGTTTTAGGTCTGTGTCCTATCACAGCTGTGCTCAATTATGGCTTTTTGAAAAGCAGCAGACAGAAAACAATGCCTTTTCCCCTCTATTCTTTGTAATTCTTTGAAATAAATAAATAAACAAACAAACAAACACACACGCAAACCCAGCACTTTCAGTTGGAACCCTTCCTCCAGTGCTTTTAGAATTATAGACATTTTAAAGTATCATTTCTAAGCAATAGGAAAAAATAGCACAGTTTTAACTAAACAGCATAGTGTGGGGAAGCCCTTTATTTCCAGCTATGTCCCAGAATTGCTAGTTTCTTATTGAACATAACTGCCACACTAAGTCATTTTAACATCACCATGAAAAGCTTTTTCACATTGCAAATACCACAGTGATTCAGGGACTAAGTATACAAGGTAGAATCTTCCTCAAGAAAGTAAATAGTATGAGAAGTAGAATATCTATACCTCTCAGTCTAGATTTAAGAGCTTATCCAAAATACTGGACAATCTAGATCTCTGAGCTATTGTTTGGCCTTTATTCTTGATGCACAAAACTCAGACAATCACTGGACCACAGAACAAGAGCAAACCCTTTAGCATGACATATAAAACTTTTCATAGTTGGGTTCATTATGTTTCAAGCCCAGTGAGTTCATTTTAGGACTGATCTTCATTGACTTCTGAACAGAATTTGATAGGATTAACTACTCCTTACAACTTAGAATATACTGGTTTTTTGCATTATAATACAGACAGTATTTCTCTCTATCCCCTTCTTTATAAAATCTCTTTTGTATAGTTTTTTTTTCCCTTTTTCTTTCAATCTCTGAAATATTGGTGATTGGGGAGGGACCCAGGTCCTCTCTGAGGCTGCTTCTATCATCACTACATCTTCCCTGGGCCATATATTAATCTTCCTATGGCTTCAGTTACCCTAGTGGTTAAGAGCCCTGAGACTGGGGCCAAGTTGTTTGGATTCAATCCTGGCTCTGTCCCTTACTAACCTCTCCTTGTCTTTGCTTCTTATTTATAAAATGGGAATAATATCAGTATCTACATTGAAGAGTTATTTTGAGAATTAAGGACTTAATAAGAGTAAAGCTTTTAAAATAGTAACTGGGACATAATAAGTTCTAAATGGGCACTTAGTATCCTTCTCATTATTGTGTTTATGTTGGTGACTCACTAATTTATTCCTTCAGCTTAAAACTCTCTCCTGAATCCTAAAAGCATCACATCCAACTGCCTACTTGACATTTCCTCTCAGAGGTCACACAAATTCTAAAGACTCACCACTTCTAAACCTGAATCCCTGTTCTCATCTAACAGTCCCAGTGTGCTCCTTTCTCTGAGATCGATAGCTCACATTAACTACCACCAACCCAGGTGCTTAAGATGAGGAATTGTGCATCCAACCTGCCAACTTTTTATTTCTCTCCACATCAAATCCATCACCAAATCCTGTTAATTCTAGGTCCTCTTAGGATTCAAAATCTTTTACTTCTTCTGAATACCACTTGTCATAACCCTGTATTGAACCACTGCAACTTAATATATCCCTTTCTTTTTAATGATGTTGCCTGTGACTCTTTCAAGTATTATCCGATTTCCATTCTATACTCTATACTCCAGCCAAGTCAACATTGTAAATGTTGTCAGTGTCCATTTATGTCCAATAGTTTCTCGTGGTCTTCAGAATTAAATAAAGTGTCCATATCATGGCTAACCATATCTTTCAGGGTATTCCTTGCTGACATCTCCAGTCTAATTCTATATAACTATCCCTTCACTGTACTCTACACTCAGCTTAGGCTGAAATCTATCCTGTTCCCTATCATATCCCTGGCTTTTGGACTTTTGTATGATTTCTTCTTTGCCTCAAACACTGTATTGTATACCAGTTTGCCTCAGTTAAAATGTAACATTTCCAGGCAGCTTTCTTAACATACCAGGTCCCAACTAGGTGTTCTCTCTCTAGGTATCTCATAACACCTGTTATATGATTTTGTAGTTTTTCTTCGTGAAATGTTATTACTGTGAAGGCAGGAACCTAATTATCTTTCTATTCATAACAGTTAACACACTGCCTGGCATGTAGTAAGCATTCAAAAATTTTGTGATGAATAAAGGAACATGCAAATACATGTATTGTTTATCACACACCTTACATTTCATCTATGTCAAAACTTGGTTCTATCCACACCTATATTAAGACCTCTTAAGATTTTTTTTCCTAGTATATGTAAATATAAATAAAATTTAAACATCTAAAACATGTAACATCTGTTTCATACTGTATTTGATACAAATGCAGAGTGTTAACATTCTTTAATACAACAGATTTATTATGAAAAATTTATTTGGAATAATGGCAAGGATTCCAAATCCTAAAAGTCCTGGTCCTTTGGGTATTCATCCAAAATCTTCCCTGATTGTGGGTAACCATATCATCTTTGACATTAATCTGAACTTCTTATGAGATTTTTGATTCTTCTTGATTTGGGGTTTCTGGCCCAATTAGCCTATGAAATCTGGATTTTGTTGATTCTAGTAGCAATAAAACAGGTACCTTATATTAAAGGGAAAATGAATCAAATACATGAAATGAACATATGGGAAAGGTATTAGATGTCCAAGGAGTGTCAATGCTTATAGAAGGCGTAAGAGCTGGGAGAGATTTTTAAATATAAAGTCCAACCCATTTTTTTATAGATGAAGAGAACTACTACTTGGCCAGAGAGGTTAAATGGCCACAAATTACTATGCTACTTATTAGCAGAACTAGGTTTGAATTTGTTTGGTCCTACCTGAGCACTTTCTGCTCACTTATATAACTTAGGAGAACTTTAACAAAGTTTTAGGGGACTATAACTTTATTTTCACCAAGGATAGTCACAGATTACTAAAAAAGATTCATAGGTAACAATGGCTGTGAGTGTGTAGAAGAAAATACCATTGTAATCATCCTTCACACCTCCTGTCTACTTTTAAAGAATTTCTCAGGCTTGATGTCAATATGTACTGTCTTGGCTCAGGTGGGAGTAAGGTAGACAACTTAGTGGGTTAGGCTACAGAAAGGAACAAAATGTGGCAAGGGTAAAGCAAAGTAACAAACAATGAAGAAAATCAATAGTATTTTGGAAAAATTTTAAGATTCCTTATATAAAATGTATTGTTTAGTTTTAACTAGTTATCTTTACAGCCCTCATTCCCTATACTTCTAAGGGCTAGAAAAGGGGAGACATTTGGTTACTACAGGTCAAAAGAAATATATTCCTATTATTTTCCTCATCTCATAAGATTCTCTGAGGACAATGGTTGTCAGTCCAGGTTTAGAATTTTTACACAGATTCCTGCCTATACCACATGTGACTTTTTTTAAATTATGTTATGTTAATCACCATACATTACATCATTAGTTTTTGATGTAGTGTTCCATGATTCATTGTTTGCGTATAACACCCAGTGCTCCATGCAGAACGTGCCCTCTTCAATACCCATCACCAGGCTAACCCATCCCCCCAGCCCCCTCCCCTCTAGAACCCTCAGTTTGTTTTTCAGAGTCCATCGTCTCTCATGGTTCGTCTCCCCCTCCGATTTCCCTCCCTTCATTCTTTCCTTCCTGCTTTCTTCTTCTTCTTTCTTCTTTCTTCTTCCTTCTTCTTCTTCCTTCTTCTTCCTTCTTCTTCCTTCTTCTTCCTTTTCTTTTCTTTTCTTTCTTTCTTTCTTTCTTTCTTTCATTCTTTCTTTCATTCTTTCTTTCATTCTTTCTTTTCTTCTTCTTCTTCTTCTTCTTCTTCTTCTTCTTCTTCTTCTTCTTCTTCTTCTTCTTCTTCTTCTTCTTCTTCTCCTTCTCCTTCTCCTTCTCCTTCTCCTTCTCCTTCTCCTTCTCCTTCTCTTCTCCTCCTTCTCCTTCTCCTTCTCCTTCTCCTCCTCCTCCTCCTCCTCCTCCTCCTCCTCCTTTTTCTCTTCTTCTTTCTTCTTCATATAATGTATTATTTGCTTCGGAGGTACAGATCTGTGATTCAACAGTCTTGCACACTTCACAGGGCTCACCATAGCACATACCCTCCCCAGTGTCTATCACCCAGCCACCCCAACCCTCCCACCCACCAGATGTGGTATATATATACAATGAAATATTATGCAGCCATCAAAAGGAATGAAATCTTGCCATTTGCAACGACATGGATGGAACTGGAGTGTACTAGGCTGAGCGAAATAAG
The DNA here is from genome assembly GCF_029215605.1 of Mirounga angustirostris. Taxonomy (NCBI): domain Eukaryota; kingdom Metazoa; phylum Chordata; class Mammalia; order Carnivora; family Phocidae; genus Mirounga; species Mirounga angustirostris. The sequence goes on along the minus strand of NW_026991709.1, from coordinate 134,669,032 downwards.
TCAATCAGAGAAAGACATGTATCATATGACCTCACTGATATAAGGAATTCTTAATCTCAGGAAATATACCACATGTGACTTTTAGTTGATCTCTTATTCTCAGGTCTCTCTCTGATCCACCACATTTTCTATCCTGCCACCAGATTTTTTTTTTTAAACCAAAGGACTGCTCATAATGGTAGACTTTGATGGTCCAATAAATCACCTCTCCCAGTGTTTATGATTGCTTTTTAAAGCTGATGCATTTTAATGCTGTTATTACCTAGCAATAGATAATGAACATTGGTGGTATAATTTCTCAGCATAAACTGCCCTGAAAAAGCTCTCTATTGTCTATTATCCTTTACCTGACAGATATTTATCCCTTGGCTCCAGCTTACCTTTCTAGCCTCCATTTCTCTCAAAACTTCACTCCCCCACTCTTCCTTCCCTATTTTACCTCAGTCCATTTAAACCCTCACATTCTTTTCCCCAGTCATACCAGCACCCCTTGAACATGATTCACACTGCTCATCAACTCTAACTGAAAAGCATTGCCTCCTGGGCCCAGCTCTTCAAGAAAATAGTCCAAGAGACCTCAAAGAATAGCTTTAATTTAATGAGTTTTCATTAAAAGTGTGTATCAGATATTTTATATCAGTTTTGCCTTTTGTATTCAAAAGTAGCAGTAAGTAAAAAGAGCATAAGACAGAATAAGAATATGCATCCCCTAGGAAACTGAAGATCAGAAAGAATAAATAGTCCATGTTATATAGCTAGTAAGTGTTATAACAGATTTTAAAACCAGGTTTTTATACAAAGTTCCACTATTTTGGGGTCTCAAGAGAAATGGAGAGAAGAAACATATATTTAAGGAGCATGATGCTAAAATATGACTGGATTTGTGTGGTATATTATATAAGTGTTTTGGAGTTTACAAAGAAGAATAAAGAATCTAAAAAAGAGCCTTAAGCAAAGTGAAGACCAAACCTACCTGTAACTGATGTGATTGAGATCTAAAAGAAACTAGAAGGGCTGTAAGCCAGTCAGCCTTTCATTTCATAAAGAGTTTTATGGGGAAAGAGGGCAGTGAGTGAGGTTTTAAAAGATAAATACTTTTTTGAGCTTTTTCCTTCTCCTAAAAATGGAGTGACTTTCCACTAATGTTCTGAGAAACTTCCTATAGTTGTTTATTTTCAGGGATGATACGTTACCCATCATTTTATAATAAATCAAGATGATCAAATGAACAAATCCCACAAAGCACCTAAAGAAGAACTTCCTCAACTTGATAAAGAACATCTGTTAAAAAAAAAAATCCTAGAGCTAACATTATACTTAAGGCTGAGAACTAGATTATTTTCCCTTAAAATTGGGATCAAGGTAGTGAGAACACCTCTACTATTCAGCATCATGAAGTTCTAGCTAGTGCAATAAGATCAGAAAATAGAAGGTAAACAGATTGGGAAGAAAGAAAACTGTTTTTGTTCACAGCAGATGTGACTGTCTATATAGAAAAGCACAAAGAATCAACAAATGTATTCCTGAAACTAATAAGCAGTTGTAGCAAGATTGTAGGACCCAAGATTAATATGCAAAAGTCAACTGCTTTTCTATATGCCAGCAACCAACAATTAGAATGTGAAATTAGAAACACATAATAGTGTCAAAAATAAAGTAGGTGTAAACCTGACAAAATATATACCAGATCATCATAGACAATACTGCAAAACTCTGATGAAAGAAATCAAAGATTATCTAAATAAATAGAGACAGTGCACATTGATTGGAAGGCTTTATATTTTTAAGATGTCAGTTTTCCCAACTTGATCTGTAAATGTAATGTAATCCTATTCAAAATCCCAGAGAGCTTTTTTTTGTAGATATCAACAAACTGATTCTAAACTATATATGGAAATTAAAGACTCAGAATAATTAATGTAATACTAAAGAATAAAGTTGGAGGACTAACAATAATAGACTTCAAGAACCTTCCTACAATAAAACTAGAGTAATTAAGACAATGTACTATTGATAAAAATATAGACACACAGATCAATGGAACAAAATAGCCCAGAAATAAACCCATACAAATACAATTAACTGATCTTTCAAAAAGGAGAAAAGGCAATTCAGTAGAGAAAATACAGTCTTTTTCAACAAGTGATGCTCCTGGAATAATTGTATCTTCACATGCAAAATATGAACTAAGACAGAGACCTTATGTCTTTCACAAAAATCAACTCAAAATGAATTATAAACATAAATAGAAAATGAAAAAACATAAAATTCTAGGAGAAAAAATTGGAGAAAATGACCTTATGTTTGGCAATGAGTTTTACATACAATACCTAAAGCACAATACATGACAGAAAAATTGTTAAGTTGGACTTCATTAAAATTAAAAACTTACATCCTGAGAAAGACACTACTAAAAGAATAAAAAGACAAACCACAGACTTAGGAGAAAGTATTTATGTAATACATATCTGATAAAAGCCTTGTGGCCAAAACTTACAAAGAACTCTTAAGATGAAATAATAGGGCGCCTGGGTGGCTCAGTCGTTAAGCGTCTGCCTTCAGCTCAGGTCATGATCCCAGGGTCCTGGGATTGAGTCCCACATCGGGCTCCCTGCTCCGCGGGAAGCCTGCTTCTCCCTCTCCCACTCCCCCTGCTTGTGTTCCTGCTCTCACTATGTCTCTCTCTGTCAAATAAATAAATAAAATCTTAAAAAAAAAAAAGATGAAATAATAAATCAGAATCCAGTTTAAAAATGGGCAAAATATCTGAACAGAAAATCAACACACGGAAAAAATGTATGTGAAAAGATGTTCTCATAATTTGTCATTAGGGAACTGCAAATTAAAACAGCCACCAGACTCTTCTGCATACCTACCAGAAAAATTAAAAGCTGACAATACCAAACATTGGTGAGAATACAGTACAGCAGAAACACTCATTTATTGCTAGTAGTAATGCAAAATGTGATGGGGATAGTCCCTTTGGAAGACAATTTGGCAGTTGTTTTTTTTTTTTGAATTAAAAAACTATATTGTTTATTTCACACAATTAAGATATTTTTTTTATTTTTATATTTTAAATTTTATTTTATTTTAGTATGTTATGTCACGATACAATACATAATTAGTTTTTGATGTAGTGATACATGATTCATTGTTTTCGTATAACACCCAGTGCTCCATGAAGTACGTGTCCTCCTTAATACCCATCACTGGGTTAACCCTTCCCCCCCCAAAAAACTCTCAGTTTGTTTCTCGGAGTCCATAGTCTCTCATGGTTCATCTCTCCCTCCAATTTCCCCCCGCCTTCATTCTCCCCTTCCTCCTCCTAATGTCCTCCATGCTATTCCTTATGTTCCACAAATAAGTGAAACCATTGATAATTGACTTGCTCTGCTTCACTTATTTCACTTAGCATAATCTCCTCCAGTCCCATCTATGTTGATACAAAAGTTGAGTATTCATCCTTTCTGATGGCTAATATTCCATTGTATGTATGGACCACATCTTCTTTATCCATTTGTCTGTTGAAGGGCATCTTGGCTCTTTCCACAGATTGGCTATTGTGGACATTGCTGCTATGAACATTGGGGTGCATATGGCCCTTCTTTTCACTATATCTGTGTCTTTGGGGTAAATACCCAGTAGCACAATTGCTGCGTTGTAGGGTAGCTCTATTTTTAATTTTTTGAGGCACCCCCACACTGTTTGCCAAAGTGGCTGTACCAACTTGCATTCCCACCAACAGTGTAAGAGAGTTCCCCTTTCTCCACAACCTCTCCAACATTTATTATTTCTTTCCCTGTCCATTTTTACCGTTCTAACTGGTGTAAGGTGGTATCTCAATATGGTTTTGATTTGGATTTCCCTGATGGCTAATGATGATGAACATTTTTTCGTGTGTCTGTTAGCCATTTCTTTGGAGAAGTGTCTTTTCATGTCTTCTGCCCATTTTTTGACTTGATTATTTGTTTCTTGGGTGTTGAGTTTGAGAAGTTCTTTATAGATCTTGGAAATCAGCCCTTTATCTGTGGTGTCATTTGCAAAAATCTTCTCCCATTCTGTGGGTTGCCTCTTTGTTTTGTTGACCGTTTCCTTTGCTGTGCAGAAGCTTTTTATCTTGATGAAGTCCCAAAACTTCATTTTTGCTTCTGTTTCACTAGCCTTTGGAGACATATCTTGAAAGAAGTTGCTGTGGCCAATGCGAAGAGGTTACTGCCTATGTTCTCCTCTAGGATTTTGATGGATTCCTGTGTCACATTGAGGTCTTTCATCCATTTTGAGCTTATCTTTGTGTATGGTCTTAGAGAATGGTCGAGTTTCATTCTTCTGCATGTAGCTGTCCAAACTTCCTAGCACCATTTATTGAAGAGACTTTTTTCCATTGCATATTTTTTCCTGCTTTGTGGAAGATTATTTCACCATAGAGTTGAGGGTCCATATCTGGGCTCTCTATTCTATTCTATTGGCTATATGTCTGTTTTTGTGCCAGTACCATGTTGTCTTGGTGATCACAGCTTTGCAATATAGCTTGAAATCAGGCAACATGATGCCCCAGCTTTGTTTTTCTTTTTCAACATTTCCTTGGTGATTCAGGGTCTTTTCTAATTCCATACAAATTTTAGGATTGTTTGTTCCAGCACTTTGAAAAATGTCATTGGAATTTTGATCAGGATGGCATTGAAGGTATAGATTGCTCTGGGCAGCGTAGACATTTTAACAATGTTTATTCTTATCCATGAGCATGGAATGTTTTTCCATCTTTTTGTGTCATCTTCAATTTCTTTCATGAGTGTTCTGTAGCTCCTAGAGTATAGATCCTTTACCTCTTTGGTTAGGTTTATTCCGAGGTATCTTATGGTTTTTGGTTCTATTGTAAATGGAATCATTTCTCTAATTACTAGAACTCATACAGCAATTCAATAATGTGGCAGAATATAAAATAAATGCACAGAAATCAGTTGTTTTCTTATACACTAACAATGCAACTGTAGAAATAGAAATGAGAGAAATGATTCAATTTGGCAGTTTCTTACAAAGTTAACATAGTCTTACTCAAGAATGCATCTATCCCACTCCAAGTACTTACCCAAGTAATTGTCGAATGTACATCTACACAAAAATCGGCATGTGAATGTTTATCCCAGTTTTACTAATAATCACCAAAATGAAACAACCCACATGTCTTCCAGTAGGTTAATGATAACAAACTATAGCACATCTATACAATGGGTTATTATTCAGTGATGAAAAGAAATGACCTGTCAAGAAATAAAAAGATATGAAACTTAAATACATATTGTTAAACAAAAAACACCAGCCTGATAAAAAAGCTACATTTTCTATGATTTCAATTAATGACATTCTGGGAAAGGCAAAACTATAAAGTTGGTATAAAGATCACCATCTCCCAGGAGGAGGAGAAAGAGGGGAAGAATTAAATAGGTAAATCACAGGGAATTTTTCAGGCAGTGAAACAATTCTGTATGAAACTGTGATGATGGATATAGGACATTTTGCGTTTGTTAAAGCTCATAGAACTCTACAGCTTAATCATAAAACTTAATGTATTCAAATTAAAAAGAAAATACGTAGGAGTTCAAGGGATCCAGAAAGGAATAAAGACTGTGGCAAAGAATCTAAATACATTATAAGTATATGTAACAACCTTACTGAAGGATGTGGATAAATGGTGCTGACCTAAGTACTTTGGGAAATTAGCAAAGTCTGTAAAATTAAAGGCAGTAAGTACTATACATAAACACTGAACTCTTGTTGATATAGATGTTTCCATGGATATTAATTAACAACTCTGGTGTATTCTGGAAATTAAATAGGTAGGTAAGAGAATGAGGGATGGCAGGAGCCAGATTTCTCCCTATACAAGTGTGTGATTACAGATAAGTAAGTAAATGATGAAGGCTAAAATGATTTATGCAGTAATGGATGAGTGTTCAAGACATCAGTATGAATTCATGTTTAGCTTAAAGTGAATACAGATGGTTACACATAGAAATATTTATAGTATGTGAATATATACAGTTTACTACACAGATACGTGTTTCTGCTCCATTCAGTCCCAAAAGCAATGAAAAACCCCTCAACAAAGTAGGTTTAAAGGGAATATACCTCAACATACTAATGTCCATATATGAAAAACTCACAGCTAATATCATCCTCAGTGGGAAAAACCTGACAGCTTTTCCTTTATAATCAGGAACAAGACAGGGATGTCCACTCTCACCACTATTATTTAATATAGTACTGGAAGTCCTAGCCAAGGCAATCAGACAACAAAAAGAAATAAAAGGCATCCACATTGACAAGGAAGAAGTAAAAATTTTTGCAGATGACATGATACTCTATACAGAAAACATGAAAAACTCCACCAAAAAATTGCTAGAACTGATAGATGAATTCAATAAAGTTGCAGGATACAAAATCAATGTACAGAAATTTTTTGCATTTGTATACACCAATGATGAAGAAGCAGAAAGAAATTAAAGCAATCCCATTTACAACTGCACCAAAAACAGTAAGATACCTAGGAATAAACCCAAACAAAGAGATAAAAGACCTGTACTTTGAAAACTATAAAATACTGGTGAAAGAAATTGAAGGTAACACAAAGAAATGGAAAAACATTCCATGCTCATGGATTGGAAGAACAAATATTATTAAAATATCTATACTATCCAAAGGAATCCACACATTTATGCAATGTCTATCAATATACCAGCAGCATTTTTCACAGAACTAGAACAAACAATCCTAAAATTTGTATGGAACCACAAAAGACCCCAAATAGCCAAAATTTTGAAAAAGAAAAGCAAAGCTGGAGGCATCACAATTCCAGACTTCAATTTATGTTACAAAGCTGTAGTGATCAAAACCATATGGTTCTGACACCAAAATAGACAAACAGATCAATGGAATAGAACAGAAACCCAGAAATGAACCCACAATTTTATGGTCAATTAATCTTTGACAAAATGGGAAAGAATGGGAAAAAGTCTCTTCAACAATGGTGTTTGGGAAAACTGGACAGCAACATGCAGAAGAATGAAACTGGATGACTTTCTTATACCATACACAAAAATAAATTCAAAATGGATGAAAGACCTAAATGTGAGACAGGAAACCATCAAAATCCTAGAGAAGAACACAAGCAATAACCTCTTTGACATTGGCCATAGCAACTTCTTTCTAGATATGTCTCCTGAGGCAAAGGAATTAAAAGCAAAAATAAATGATTGGGACTTCATCAAAATAAAAAGCTTCTGCACAGAAAAGGAAACAATCAACAAAAGAAAAGGCAACCTACAGAATGGGAAAAGATATGTGAAAATGACATTATCTGATAAAGGGTTAGTATCCAAAATCTATAAAGCACTTATCAAACTCAACACCCAAAAAATGAATAATCCAATTAAAAATGGGAAGAAAACAAGAATGGACAATTTTCCAAGAAGACATGCAGATGGCCAACAGACACATGAAACTATGCTCAACATCACTGATCATCAGGGAAATACAAATCAAAACTCCAATGAGCTATCACCTCACACCTGTCTGACTGGCTAAAGCCAACAACACAAGAAATAATAGGTGTTGTTGAGGATGTGGAGAAAGCGGAAGCCTCTTGCAATCTTGATGGGAATGCAAACTGGTGCAGCCACTCTGGAAAACTGAATGGAGGTTCCTCAAAAGTTAAAAATAGAGAGACCCTACAATCCAGCGATTGTACTACTAGGTATTTACCCAAAGAATACAAAAATACTAATCAAAGTGATCATGCACCCTGATGTTTATAGCAGCATTATCTCCAATAGCCATATAATGGAAACAGCCCAAGTGTCCATCAACTGATGAATGGATAAAGAAGTTGTGATAGATATATAGATAGCTATATATCTATATCACACAATGGAAGAGGCTGAGGGAGAATCAGACTCCCTGCTGAGCCCGGAGTCCGATGCGTGGGCTCAATCCCAGAACTCTGGGATCATGACCTGAGGCAAAGACAGACGCTTAACTGACTGAGCCACCCAGGCAGCCCCAAAGTTAACTTTAAAGATCAAAAGAAGAATGTGTGAAGATATATAGCAGTCATTTGTTAAATGGGCAGCCTGGACAAGAAGTATTATGAATTTAGGTATTATTAGAATTTACTTCAGCTTCTGCATCTGAGCATCTCTTACTGCCTTCCCAGCAAGATTATATTTTCCATACAGCTTGGAATATTTGGAAGATGTTGAACTGATGAACTGCTGCAGTCTGACCTTTGTAAGCTACTACTTTCATAAGAGAGGAAAAAATACCTGTGCTTCTTTTCAATTAGCTTACCTTGGGTCTGAGAATTAAAGCCAAACCTGGAAATAAAATCAGTCGTCCTAAATGTAAAAGCTCTTTTCCACACATGAATTCTGGAACTCAGACTGTTTATTGAAAATTTAATGTCTTTAAAAAATTTGTTGTTAGTTCTCCTCTCCTTCCCTCCCACCCCCTGATTCCCCCCACTAACATTGCAGTCATCAGGATCAATTTGGTATGTTTAGATTTTCCAAGGCAGTGGATTTGTTCTGGGGACAGGTGTGTAAACACATTTCTCCCTATGATTAAATGGAACCAGTATACTTTCTGACACCCAAGAACACAAGCCTTATTTTTCGGAGATGGGTCAATAAGAATATGGAAGATTATTCCATATTGAGTGTCACTCCTGGCTACACCTCATTTGTGCACAGACAACAGTCTCCCTCTGAATCTCAAAGTGGATTACTTTATCTTATTGCTTGCAAATACAACTGAATCATTTAGAGTTTACTTGGGCTCTGATAGACACAATGATCCATCCAGGAGGAACACAGCAGAGACCAGATAGCATATATGATCACAGACCTATCAGGTATACCTTTAGAATTCAATGGTATAATCTCTATATGTTACTAGACTAGTGAAATGTTCTTTGCTCTTCCTTGTTAGTAAAGAGCCTGGCAGGAATATAGAAAAGTCAAGGTATCCAGGGTGGATGTTCCTAATTAGATGGGCAGGGTGGGAGAAGTTCAATTGTTGTTTTAATTTGGTGAAGTGATATGGAGGTTTGGAACTGCATCTTGAAATTTCTAAAATTTATCTACCTGACTGAAGTTTGGAGCTGAGATTCACTGGGGTTTGGATTATATAATCTCAAGGTCATGTATAAGAGAACTAGGAAATTCATTAATGCATAATGATAACGTGATCTCAAAAACCCATTAAATATATAAAGTGAGTAGTATTAATTAAACTGTAACATGCTCAAGATGCTTGAGGGAGCAAAGATGATGGAGTTGTGGATTTCAGCCAACACAGTATTTTTGTCTTAAAAATTCTTAAAACTTCAAATTTTTCAGAAAAGTAAATATTTTGCAGCTTTATTATTCCCAGCAAGTTGGAAGTATTTGATATTGTGAGAAAGTATCTGCATGTCTGTCTGTCTAGAAGGGATTGAGGCTGCTACCTTTAGTCAGCAGAAGTTTTTCATGCTCTTGAGAGAAAGTTTGTGAAATTTGAATTCGGATAACATTTCTGCTCTTATTTTTTCTTTAAGCTATTGAAAATACTTCTATCTCTAGAAATAGATTAATAAAATATTTTTTTTTAAATTGTTGTGGGTTCAGATACCCTAAATATACTAATAAACATTTTTTCTTCTTTTTTTTTTCTTTTTTTTATTCTTATGTTAATCCCCATACATTACATCATTAGTTTTAGATGAAGTGTTCCATGATTCATTGTTTGTGCATAACACCCAGTGCTCCATGCAGAATGTGCCCTCCTCAATACCCACCACCAGGCTAACCCATCCTCCCACCCCCCTCCCCTCTAGAACCCTGTTTGTTTTTCAGAGTCCATCGTCTCTCATGGTTCGTCTACCCCTCCGATTTCCCCCGCTTCATTCTTCCCCTCCCGCTACCTTCTTCTTTTTTTTTTTCTTAACATATATTGCATTATTTGTTTCAGAGGTACAGATCTGAGATTCAACAGTCTTGCACAATTCACAGCGCTTACCAGAGCACATACCCTCCCCACTGTCTATCACCCAGTCTCCCCATCCCTCCCACCCCAACCCCCACTCCAGCAACCCTCAGTTTGTTTCCTGCAATTAAGAATTCCTCATATCAGTGAGATCATATGATACATGTCTTTCTCTGTTTGACTTATTTCACTCAACATAATACCCTCCAGTTCCATCCACATCATTGCAAATGGCAAGATCTCATTCTTTTTGATGGCTGCATAATATTCCATTGTATATATATACCACTTCTTCTTTATCCATTCATCTGTCGATGCACATCTTGGCTCTTTCCACAGTTTGGCTATTGTGGACATTGCTGCTATAAACATCGGGGTGCACGTACCCCTTCAGATCCCTACTTTTGTATCTTTGGGGTAAATACCCAGTAGTGCAATTGCTGGATCATATGGTAGCTCTATTTTCAACTTTTTGAGGAACCTCCATAGAGTTTTCCAGAGTGGCTGCACCAGCTTGCATTCCCACCAACAGTGTAGGAGGGTTCCCCTTTTTCCGCATCCCCGCCAACATCTGTCATTTCCTGACTTGTTAATTTTAGCCATTCTGACCGGTGTGAAGTGGTATCTCATTGAGGTTTTGATTTGGATTTCCCAGATGCCGAGCGATATTGAGCACTTTTTCATGTGTCTGTTGGCCATTTGGATGTCTTCTTTGGAAAAATGTCTGTTCATGTCTTCTGCCCATTTCTTGATTGGATTCTTTGTTCTTTGGGTGTTGAGTTTGATGAGTTCTTTATAGATTTTGGATACTAGCCCTTTATCTGATATGTCATTTACAAATATCTTCTCCCATCCTGTCGGTTGTCTTTTGGTTTTGTTGACTGTTTCCTTTGCTTTGCAAAAGCTTTTTATCTTGATGAAGTCCCAATAGTTCATTTTTGCCCTTGCTTCCCTTGCCTTTGGCGATGTTCCTAGGAAGAAGTTGCTTCGGCTGAGGTCAAAGAGGTTGCTGCCTGTGTTCTCCTTTAGGATTTTGATGGACTCCTGTCTCACATTGAGATCTTTCAACCATTTTGAGTCTATTTTTGTGTGTGGTGTAAGGAAATGGTCCAGTTTCATTCTTCTGCAAGTGGCTATCCAATTTTCCCAACACCGTTTGTTGAAGAGACTGTCTTTGTTCCATTGGACATTCTTTCCTGCTTTGTCAAAGATGAGTTGACCATAGAGTTGAGGGTCCATTTCTGGGCTCTGTATTCTGTTCCATTGATCTATGTGTCTGTTTTTGTGCCAGTACCATGCTGTCTTGATGATGACAGCTTTGGAATAGAGCTAGAAGTCCGGAATTGTGATGCCGCCAGCTTTGCTTTTCGTTTTCAACATTCCTCTGGCTATGCGGGGTCTTTTCTGGTTCCATACACATTTTAGGATTATTTGTTCCATTTGTTTGAAAAAAGTGGACGGTATTTTGATGGGGGGATTGCATTGAATGTGTAGATTGCTCTAGGTAGCATTGACATCTTCACAATATTTGTTCTTCCAATCCATGAGCATGGAATGTTTTTCCATTTCTTTGTGTCTTCCTCAATTTTTTTCATGAGTATTTTATAGTTTTCTGAATACAGATCCTTTGCCTCTGTGGTTAGATTTATTCCTAGGTATCTTATGGTTTTGGGTGCAATTGTAAATGGGATCGACTCCTTAATTTCTCTTTCTTCTGTCTTGTTGCTGGTGTATAGGAATGCCACTGACTTCTGTGCATTGATTTTATATCCTGCCACTTGACTGAATTCCTGTATGAGTTCTAGCAGTTTTGGGGTGGAGTCTTTTGGGTTTTCCACATAAAGTATCATATCATCTGCAAAGAGTGAGGGTTTTACTTCTTCTTTGCCTATTTGGATGCCTTTGATTTCTTTTTGTTGTCTGATTGCTGTGGCTAGGACTTCCAATACTATGTTGAATAGCAGTGGTGATAGTGGACATCCCTGCCGCGTTCCTGACCTTAGGGGGAAAGCTCTCAGTTTTTCCCCATTGAGAATGATATTCGCTGCGTGTTTTTCATAGATGGCTTTTATGATATTGAGGTATGTACCCTCTATGCCTATACTCTGAAGAGTTTTGATCAAGAAAGGATGCTGTACTTTGTCAAAAGCTTTTTCTGCATCTATTGAGAGGATCATATGATTCTTGTTCTTTCTTTTGTGAATGTATTGTATCACATTGATTGATTTGCGGATGTTGAACCAACCTTGCAGCCCAGGGATAAATCCCACTTGGTCATGGTGAATAATCCTTTTAATGTACTGTTGGATCCTATTGGCTAGTATTTTGGTGAGAATTTTTGCATCCATGTTGATCAGGGATATTGGTCTGTAATTCTCCTTTTTGATGGGGTCTTTGTCTGGTTTTGGGATCAAGGTAATGCTGGCCTCATAAAATGAGTTTGGAAGTTTTCCTTCCATTTCTATTTTTTGGAACAGTTTCAGAAGAATAGGTATTAATTCTTCTTGAAATGTTTGGTAGAATTCTCCTGGGAAGCCGTCTGGCCCTGGGCTTTTGTTTTTTGGGAGATTTTTGATGACTGCTTCAATTTCCTTAGTGGTTATAGGTCTGTTCAGGTTTTCTATTTCATCCTGGTTCAGTTTTGGTAGTTGATACATCTCTAGGAATGCCTCCATTTCTTCCAAGTTATCTAATTTGCTGGCATAGAGTTGCTCATAATATGTTCTTATAATTGTTTGTATTTCTTTGGTGTTGGTTGTGATCTCTCCTCTTTCATTCATGATTTTGTTGATTTGGGTCATTTCTCTTCTCTTTTTGATAAGTCTGGCCAGGGGTTTATCAATCTTGTTAATTCTTTCAAAGAACCAGCTCCTAGTTTCATTGATCTCTTCTACTGTTCTTTTAGTTTCTATTTCATTGATTTTTGCTCTGATCTTTATTATTTCTCTTCTCCTGCTGGGTTTAGGCTTTATTTACTGTTCTTTCTCCAGCTCCTTTAGGTGTAGGGTTAGCTTGTGTACTTGAGACCTTTCTTGTTTCTTGAGAAAGGCTTGTATTGCTATATACTTTCCTCTTAGGACCGCCTTTGCTGCATCCCAAAGATTTTGAACAGTTGTGTTTTCATTTTCATTGGTTTCCATGTATTTTTTTAATTCTTTAATTTCCTGGTTGACCCATTCATTCTTCAGTAGGATGCTCTTTAGCCTCCATGTATTTGAGTTCTTTCCGACTTTCCTCTTGTGATTGAGTTCTAGTTTCAAAGCATTGTGGTCTGAAAATAGGCAGAGAATGATCCCAATATTTTGGTACCGGTTGAGACCTGATTTATGACCTAGGATGTGATCTATTCTGGAGAATGTTCCATGGGCACTAGAGAAGAATGTGTATTCCGTTGCTTTGGGGTGGAATGTTCTGAATAGGTCTGTGAAGTCCATTTGGTCCAGTGTGTCATTTAAAGTCTTTATTTCCTTGTTGATCTTTTGCTTAGACGATCTGTCCATTTCAGTGAGGGGGATGTTAAAGTCCCCCACTATTATTGTATTGTCAATGTGTTTCTTTTCTTTTGTTATTAATTGCCTTATCTAATTGGCTGCTCCCATGTTAGGGGCATAGATACTTACAATTGTTAGATCTTCTTGTTGGATAGATCCTTTCAGTAGGATATAATGTCCTTCCTCATCTCTTATTACAGTCTTTGGTTTAAAATCTAATTTGTCTGATATAAGGATTGCCACCCCAGCTTTCTTTTGGTGTCCATTAGCATGGTAAATGGTTTTCCACCCCCTCACTTTCAATCTGGGGGTGTCTTTGGTTCTAAAATGAGTCTCTTGCAGACAGCATATCGATGGGTCTTGTTTTTTTTTTTTTTTTTTTAAGATTTTATTTATTTATTTGACAGAGAAAGACACAGAGGGAACATAAACGGGGAGTGGGAGAGGGAGAAGCAGACTCCCTGCCGAGCAGGGAGCCCGATGCGAGACTCGATCCAGGGACTCCAGGATCATGACCTGAGCCGAAGGCAGTCGCTTAACCAACTGAGCCACCCAGGCGCCCTCGATGGGTCTTGTTTTTTAATCCAGTCTGATAGCCTGTGTCTTTTTATTGGGGCATTTAGTCCATTTACATTCAGGGTAACTATTGAAAGATAGGAATTTAGTGCCATTGTATTGCCTGTAAGGTGACTGTTACCGTATATTGTCTGTGTTCCTTTCTGGTCTATGTTGCTTTTAGGGTCTCTCTTTGCTTAGAGGACCCCTTTCAAGATTTCTTGTAGGGCTGGTTTTGTGTTTGCAAATTCCTTTAGTTTTTGTTTGTCCTGGAAGCTTTTTATCTCTCCTTCTATTTTCAATGACACCCTAGCTGGATATAGTATTCTTGGCTGCATATTTTTCTCATTTAGTGCTCTGAATATATCCTGCCAGTCCTTTCTGGCCTGCCAGGTCTCTGTGGATAGGTCTGTTGCCAGTCTAATGTTTCTACCCTTGTAGGTTACATCTCTCTTCTCCCGAGCTGCTTTCAGGATTTTCTCTTTGTCTATGAGACTCGTAAGTTTTACTATTTGATGTCGGGGTGTTGACCTATTTTTATTGATTTTGAGAGGGGTTCTCTGTGCTTCCTGGATTTTCATGCCTGTTTCCTTTCCCAAATTAGGGAAGTTCTCTGCTATAATTTGCTCCAGTATACCTTCTGCCCCTCTCTCTCTTTCTTCTTCTTCTGGGATCCCAATTATTCTAATGTTGTTTCATCTTATGGTATCGCTTATCTCTCGAATTCTGCCCTCGTGATCCAGTAGTTGTTTATCTCTCTTTTTCTCAGTTTCTTTATTTTCCATCATTTCATCTTCTATATTACTGATTCTCTCTTCTGCCTCATTTATTCTACCAGTTAGCGCCCCCATTTTTGATTGCACCTCATTAATAACCTTTTTGATTTCTACTTGGTTGGATTTTAGTTCTTTTACTTCTCCAGAAAGGGTTTCTCTAATAACTTCCATATTTTTTTCAAGCCCAGCTAGTATCTTTAAAGTGATGATTCTGAACTCTAGATCTGACATCGTACTAATGTCCGTATTGAGTAGGTCCCTGGCAGTCGGGACTACCTCTTGTTCTTTTTGTTGAGGTGATTTTTTCCATCTTGTCATTTTGTGCAGAGGAGAATAGATTAATGAGAGAACAAAATGCTAGCAGAGTAACCATGTCCCCAGAAAATATACTCTAAACAAATCAGAAAAGACCTGAAACAGTCGGAAAAGAAAGGGAAAGAGAGAAAAAAGAGAAAGAAAAAAAAGAAAAATTAAAAACAAAAACAAACAAAACAACAACAACAACAAAAAAAAACAGAATGTGATCAAATATGATCAGGCTGGTATATAGATCAGTGCCACACACTAGATTTGGGGTGTATTTTGGTCTTTTAGAAGAAAGTGCCTCCCAAAATTTTAAAGAAAGGAAAACTTATATATGTACAAAAATAAGGGTTGATATGATGAAGGGGTGGAATATGACTGTAAAGATGGAAATTATAAAAAATTTTATAAAAGGAATTGATAAGAAGTAGTTTGAAAAAAGAAAGAAGAGGATTTAAAAAAAGAAAAAAGAAAAAAGGGAGAGGATGTGATCAGGCAGGGGAATAGAAAACACCATATACTAGAGATTTAGGGTATATTTTAATCTGTTAGAAGAAACTATCTCAAAATTTTAAAGAGAGAACAACTTATATATATAAGCCAAAATATGGGTAACTACTATGAAGGGATAGAATATGACTCTAAAAATGAAAAAATAAAAATGTTCTTTTTTAAAAAAAGGTATTGATAAGATGTTGGTTGAAAAAGGGAAAAAGAAAAATTCAAAAAGAAAATAAAAGAAAAAAAGACAGTTAAAAAAAAATTAACTTTGAAAGTCTAAAGAATCATGGTAAAAAAGCCATGAATTCTGTGTGCAGTATTCCCCTAGCACTGGAGTTCTGCTGTTCTCATTGGTCGGTAAACTTGGTCTTGGCTGGCTGTTCTCGCTGATCTTCTGGGGAGGGGCCTATTGCCGTGGTTTCCAAATGTCTTTGCTGGAGGCGGAATTGTCCCACCCTTGCCCCCTCCCGGCTAAGTAATCTGCTCGGGTTTGCTCTCTGGAGCTTTTGTTCCCTGCGAGCTTTCCGTACAGCTTTGGAGGCGGAGAGTGAAAATGGCGGCCTCCCAATCTCTGCCCTGGAGGAGCCGAGAACTCAGGTCTGTTTCTCATTGAGCCCCCAGAGAAAAGCCGTCAGTCACTCCCATCTCCCCGGTCTCCGGCCGCACTCTGTTCTCACCTGGCCTGTGACAGCGGGTTTCTATCTCTGGCACCCGACCCCAGGTGGAGTCTCCAAACCCAGCAGATCCCTGCGGTGCACTCCCGCGCGGCTCCTCCGGGGGAGGAAGGGGAGTCTCCCCGGATCTGCCGCTTGTTGGGTCCCTGCTGGAGGAGCAGGGGCCCGACTGGGCCGCGGATCACGGTTTAGGGCCACCCCGAGCTGAGAGCCCGCGCCTGGGCTCCGCCTCTGCAGCCGGCTTCCCTGCTCCGTTACCTGGGAGCTCTGCCACACTCAGGCACCCCCGGTCTTTCTGTGACCCCGAGGGTCCTGAGACCACACTGTCCCGGAGGGTTCCACCCCCCACTTAGCCACCAGAGTGACGTCCCTCAGCGGAGCAGACTTTTAAAAGTTCCGATTTTGTGCTCCGCGGCTCTATCACTTGCCAGAAGCGGCCAACAGAGGCCCCTCCCCCGCCGTCTATCCTCCCGAATATCGCCGCGGATTCACTTCTCCGCACGTCCTACCTTCCAGAAAGTGTGCGCTTTTCTGATGAGAGAGTTGTTGCTCTTTTCTTCGATCTCCTATTGAGTTTGTAGGTGTTCAGAATGGTTTGATCCCTATCCAGCTGAATTCCTGAGAGGAGACGAAATCCAGGTCTCCTACTCCTCTGCCATCTTGCTCCGCCCCCCACTAATAAACATTTTTTAACCTATATTTACTTTTCTGAAAAATTTGAAGTTTAAGAATTTCTAAGACAAAAACACTGTATTGGCTGAAACCTTTAACCTCCCTCCCTCTTTTTTTCCCTCTTCTGGCCTCCTGCCTCTGGTAACCACAAATCTGATCTCATTTTCTCTCAGGGGTGTGTGTGTGAGAGAGATTCCAGATTTAAGTGAGGGAATACTGAATTTGTCTTTCTCAGTCTGAATTGTTTCACTTAGCATAATACCTTCAATGTCCATCTGTGTTGTCCCAAATGGTAGGATTTCCTTGCTTTTTATGGCTGAATGATATTCCTGTGTGTGTGTGTGTGTGTGTGTGTGTGTGAGCACACATGCCTGTGTATAATGCATATAAACATAACTTCTTTATCCATTCATCCATTAATGTACACTTAGGTTGTTTCTATGTCTTGGATATTGTAAATAATGTTGCTGTGAATGTGGGGTTGCAGATATCTTTTTGAGTTAGCAATTTCACTTCCTTTGGGTATATTTACAGAAGTGGAATTTCTGGATCATATACAAGTTCTATTTTTAATTTTTTGAGGAACATCCATACTGTTTTCCATAGTGACTGTAACAATTTACATTCTCACCAAAAGTGCACTAAAGTTCATTTTTCCCCACATCTTTGACTACACTTGTGGTTTCTCATCTTCTGTGAAATGATATCTCATTGTGGATTTGATTTGTATTTCTCTCATGATGAGTGATGTTGAGCATCTTTTCATGTGTCTGTTGGCCATCTATAGGTTTCCTTTGGAAAACGTATTAAGGTCCTCTGTCCATTTTTAATCAGATTACTTGGGATTTTGTTTGTTTGCTTCATGTTGAGTTGTAGAAGTTCTTTATATATTTTGGGAATATATCCTTATAGGGTATATCATTTGTAAATATCTGCTCCCATTCATCAGTTTGATGGGTTCCTTGGCTATGCAAAAGCTATTTATTTTGATGTAGTCTCAATAGTTTATTTTTGCTTTTGTTTCCCTTGCTTTAGGAGATTTATCTAGAAAAATATTGCTATGGCTGATGTCAGAGAAAATACTACTTGTGTTATTTTCCAGGATTTGTATGGTTTCAGGTCTCACATTTAGGCATTTAATCCATTTTGAGTTTATTTTTGTATATGGTATGAGTTAATGGTCCAGTTTCATTCTTTTACATGTAGTTGTCCAATTTTCCCAGCACCATTTACTGAAAAGACTGTCGTTTCCCCATTGTATATTCTTGCCTCCTTTGTTATAGATTAAATGACCATATAAGTGTGTATTTATTTCTGGGATCTCTTTTCTGTCCCATTGATCTGTGTGTCTGTTTTGGTACCAGTACCATACCATTTTGATTACAGTAGCTTTGTAATATAACTTGAAACCTGGAATTGTGATACCTCCAGTTTTATTTTTCTTTCTCAGGATTGCTTTGGCTATTCAGGGTCTTCTGTGGTTTCATACAAATTTTAGGATTATTTGCTCTAGTTTTGCAAAAAATGCTCTTGGTATTTTGATAGGGATTGCATTGAATCTATAGATTGTTTTGGGTAATACAGATATTTTGGCACTATTTTTTTCTTCAATCCATGAGCATGGAATATATTTCTATTTGTTTGTTTGTGTCATCTTCATTTTTTTTTTCACCAGTGTGTTATAGTTTTTAGAATACAGGTTTCTGGTTAAGTTTATTCTGGGTATTCTGTTTTTCTTTTTGGTGCAACTCTAAATGGTGTTTTTTTTTTTTTTTTAATTTCTCTTTCTGTAATTTCATTATTATTATGCAGAAACACTACCAATTTCTGAGTATTAATTTTGTATCCTGCAATTTTACTGAATTTGTTTATTCTAGAAGTTTTTCTGGTGGAATTTTTAGGATTTTCTATGTAGTGTCATCTGTAAATATTGACCATTTAACTTCTTCTTTACCAATATGAATGCCTCTTATTTTCTTCTCTGATTGCTGTGGCTAGAACTTCTACAACTATAGTGAATAAAAGTGGTGAGAGTGGAAGTCATTGCCTTGTTCCTGACCTCAGAGGGAATGTTCCCAGTTTTTCACCATAGAGGATGATGTTAGCTGTGGGTTTTTCACATGCAGTCTTTATTATGTTGATGTAGGTTCCCTTTAACCCCATTTTGTTAAGAGTTTTTATCATGAATGGATGTTGAATCTTGTGCTTTTTTTTTTTTTTTTTGCATCTATTGAAATTTTATACTTTGTTCTTTTGATGTGGTGTATGATAATTGGTTGATTTGTGAAATACTGAACAATCCTTGTATCCTGGGTATAAATCCGAACTGATGATGCTGAATGATCTTTTTAATGTATTGTTTTATGTGGTTTGCTAATATTTTGTTGAGATTTTTGCATATTTGTTTATCAGGGATATTGGCCCATAGCTTGTGTGTGTATGTATGTTTCTGTCTTTGTCTGGTTTTTGCATCAGGGTAATTCTGGCCTCTAGAATATATTTGGAAGCTTCTCTTCCTCTTCTATTTTTTGGAATAGTTTGGAAAGAAGGTGTTAATTCTTCTTTAAATTTCTGGTAGAATTTACTTTTGAATCCATTTGGCTATGGACTTTTATTTTTGGTAGTTTTTGATTAGCAATTCAATTTCATTACTTGTAACTGGTTTGTCTAAATTTTCTATTTCTTCCTAGTTCAATTTTGGGATTGTATGTTTCTAGGAGTTTATCCATTTCTTCTAGGTTGTCCAGTTTGTTGGCATATAATTTGTCATAGTTTTTTCTTATAATCTTTGTATTTCTGTGGTATCAGTTATTACTTCTCTCTCATTTCTGATTTTATTTGTGTCCTTTCTCTTTTTTTCTTAAAGAGTCTGGCTAAGGGCTTGTCCATTTTGTTATCTTTTCAAAGAACCAACTCTTGGTCTTATTGATATATATATACCAATATATATATATAAATATATATCTTTGTATATATATATATTTGTATATATACTTTGTAAAATATATATATACATTATAAATATATGTATTTGCCTACCTCATTTATTTCTGCTCTGATCTTCATTATTTCCTTTCTTCTATTCATTTTGGGCTTTGTTCTTTTTCTAGTTACTTTCAGTGTATGGTTAGATTGTTTGTTTGTTTCTCTTGTTTATTGAGGTAGGCCTGTATTGCTATATATTTTCCTTTTAGAACTCCTTTCACTGTTTCTCAGAGATTTTAGACCATTGTGCTTTCATTTTCATTTGTCTCCATGTATTTTTTTAATTTTTTTCTTTGCTTCAATGATCCATTGGTTGTTTAGTATCATGCTGTTTAGATTCCATGTTTGTGTTTTTTCTAGTTTTTTTCTTGTGATTTATGTTTACTTTCATACTGCTCTGGTTGGAAATGATGCCTGGTATGATTCTAATCTTAAATTTATTGAGGCTTGTCTTATGGCTTAATATGTAATCTATTCTGGAGAATGTTCTATGTATACTTGAAAAGAATATATATTCTGTTTGGGGATGGAATGTTCTGTATATCTGTTATGTCTCTCTGGTCCAATGTGTCATTTAAGGACATTGTTTACTTACCGATTTTTCTCGCTGGAAACTATTCATTGATGTAAGTGGAGTGTTAGTACCCTACTATTATTGTATTACCATCAATTTCTCTCTTTGTTAATATTTATTTTATGTATTTAGGTGTTTCAGTGTTGGGTGCATAGATATTTATAACTGTTATGATCTTCTTGTTGGATTGATCACTTTATCCTTATGTATGCCCTTCTTTGCCTCTTGTTACAATCTTTGTTTTAAAGCCTATTTTGTCTGATCAAAGTATTGCTGCCCTGGCTTCTTTTTTCTTTTCTTCTTCTGCTTCTTCTTTCTTCTTTCTTTTTTCTTCTTTCTTCTTCTTTTTTTGTTTCCATTTGCATGGTGAATGTTTTTCCATCCTTTCACTTTCAGTCTCTAGGAGTCTGTAGGTATGAGGTTGGGTCTTGCTTTTTTGGGGTGTGGGGAGTGCTTTTATATCCATTCTACTACTCCATGTCTTTTGATTGGGGCATTTAGGCCATTTATATTTAAAGTAATTATTAATAGGTATGTAATTATTGCCATTTTAAAATTTCTTTTCTTGTTTGTAGTTCTTCTTTGTTCCTTTCTTCTACTTTTGCTCTCTTTTTTTGTGATTTATGAGTATCTATAGTGGGTTTTTTTGTTTTGTTTTGTTTTGGTTTTTTTGGCTTTCTTTTCCTTTTTTGTGTGTATTATAATTTTGAGTTTGTGGTTACCATAAGGTTTATATGTAACACCCTAAGTCTATAGTAGTCCATGCTAATTTGATGGTCATTTAAGTTCAAAGAGAAAAAGAAAAAACTGTCTTCTTTTTGTTAATAGTTTTCTTATGTCCTGCTGTGGAAACTTCTTTTCCACTTAAATATCTTTAACATTTTTGTAAGGCTGGTTTTGTGGTGATAAACTCCTTTATCTTTTGTCTGGGAAACTCTTTACCTCTCTTTCAAATCTGGATGATAACCTTGTCAGATAGAGTATTCTTAGTTGTAGGCTTTTCCTTTTAGCACTTTGAATATATCATGTCACTTTCTTCTGGCCTGCAAACTTTCTGTTGCAAAATCAGCTGATAGTTTTGTAGATAGGTAACTTTATTTTCTCTCTTGCTGTTAAGATTCTCTTTTATCTTTAACATTTGACATTTTAGTTACTATGTGCCATGATGTGGACCTCCTTGGGTTCATCTTGTTTGGAACTCTCTGTGTGTCCTACACTTGGATGTCTGTTTCCCTCCTCAGGTTAGGGAAGTTTTCAGTCATTATTTCTTCAAATAAGTTCTATACATTTCTTATTTCTTCTTTTAGGACTCCTATAATGTGAAAGTTTGTTTCCTTGATGTTGTCCAAAAGATCTCTTAGTTTATTCTCATTTTTAATTTTTTTTCTCTTTTTGTCATTCAGTTTGTGTGCTTTCTATTGCCCTGTTTTCCAGATTGCTGATACATTCTGCATCCTCTAATCTACTGTTGATTCCCTCTAGTGTGTTTTTTATTTTATTTATTGTATTCTTCAACTCTGATTAGTTCTTTTTAATATTTTATATCTCCTATTGAAGGTCTCATTGAGTTTCTTCATTCTTTTCTCTAGCCCAGCGAGTGTCTTTATGATCATTACTTTAAATTCTTTATCAGGCATATTGCTTATCTCGTTTTATTTAGTTCTCTCTCTCTCTTTTTTTTTTTTTTTGAAGTTTTTCTTGTTCTTTCTTTTGGAGTACATCCTCTGTCTCCCTATTTTGCTCAACTTTTGTGTTTATTCCTATGGATTAGGAAAAATGACTACTTCTAAAGTCAAAGAAGTGGTCTTGTGTATGGGGTCCCCTATGCAGATTATATGTACTTGGTGATTTGCTGGCTGACTGGAGCTCTGGCTATATATACTAGTTACTCTTTTAAACCATGGCTTTTTACAGAAAGAATAAAGAAAATAATAATAAGAAAAAAGAAATAAAAGAAAAAAAATTTTAAAAAGCAAAAAAAGATTAAAAAACAAAGAGAACAAGAAAGAAAAAAATCCAAAAAGAAAAAAAAAATTAAAAGACAAAATTTAAAAAGTAAAAAAAAATTACTATTTCAAAAAAACTCCACAAAACTACACCTAGTTTCCTATGTCCCAGCACCACAAGCCAGCTGGTGTGGGCTTGTAGAGCCTGAGCTTGCTGAGGTCACAAGCTCACCATGAGCCAGACTCATATAAGCCCAAGCTGGGCTTATATGGTGGAGGGGGAGAGAATGTTCCCACAATTTCTTGGCCCTTTTAAACCATAGTTGTTTTTCTGTGCCCCAACACAACCAGGATTGGTATGGGTTTGAAGACCATGAGCTTGCTGAGGTTGATAGCTTTCTGTAATAATCTGACATACCAATTTTGTCATGGGGATCTATATTATGGTATCTGAACCCACTTGTTGTGGTGGCCAGACCCTGTTCCAGTCTGGGCTTTTAAGGTGGAGGCAGAGAGAGCATTCCCACAGTTCCTCAACCCTTTTAAACTATGGCTTCTTTCTCTGTGATCCAGCATGACACGGAATGATGTAGGCTGCTGGATGCTGGGCTATCTGATCTCATGTTCAGAGATGACTGGACCCATCCATTATGGTGGGTACCCTGCTCTAGTATAAGTTTTTAAGGCAGGGTGGTAATATAAACTGACATTCTCCAGTGCCCTATGACCGGGAGGGCTTTCCCACAGCTCCTCCATTGCTTGGCAGAGCTCTAGGGTTGTCTCTTTCATATGCTAGTTGCTCTTTTTAAAATTTTTTATTATTTTATTTTAATTCCGGTATAGTTAACATATAGTGTTATATTAGTTTTAGGTGTAAAATATAGTGATTCACAATTCCAGACATCACCCAGTGCTCATCATGACAAATGTACTCCTTAATCCCCATCACCTATTTTACCCATCTCCCCACACACCTCCCCTGTGGTAACGATCAGTTCTCTATTGTTAAGAGTCTCTTTCTTGGTTTGTCTCTCCCCTCTTTTTTCCTTTTGCTGGTTTGTTTTCTTTCGTAAATTCTACATATGAGTGAAATCATATGGTATTTGTCATTGTCTGACTGACTTATTTTGCTTAGTATAATACTCTCCAGCTCCCTCCATGCCTTACAAATGACAAGATTTCATTCTTTCTTATGGCTGAATAATATTCCAGTGTATATGTATACCACTTCTTTCTCCATTCATCTATTGATGGATATTTAGGATGCTTCCATAAATTGGCTATTGTATATAATGCTGCAATAAACATAGGGATGTTTGTATCTCTTCAAATTAGTATTTTTGTATTTTGGGGGGTAAATCCTCAGTGGGTGCAGTTGCTGGATCATACGGTAGTGCTCTTTTTAACTTTTTGAGGAAACTCCATGCTGTTTTGCATAATGGCTGCACCAGTTTGCATTCCCACCAACACTAGGAAAGGGTTCCTTTTTCTCCACATCCTCACCAACACCTGTTGCTTCTTGTGTTTTTAATTTTACCCATTCTGACAGGTGTGAGGTGATATCTCATTGTAATTTTGATATCCATTTTCCTTGATGGTGAGTGATGTTGAGCATCTTTTCATGTGTCTGTTGGCCATCTGTATGTCTTCTTTGGAGAAATGTCTGTTCATGTCTTCTCATTTTTTAATTTTAAGGATTATTCATTTTGAGGGTGTTGAGTTTATAAGTTCTTTATATATTTTATTTTTTAAGATATATTTATTTTGGAGAGAGAGAGCAAGCAAGCATATGAAGAGGGGAGGGGCAGATGGAGGGAGAATCTCAAGCAGACTCCTTGCTGAGCATGGAGATCAACACAGGACTAGATCTCATGACCTGAGATCATGACCTGAGCTGAAATCAAGAGCCAGATTCTTAACTGACTGAGCCACCCAGGGGCCCCTCTTTATATATTTTGGATACTAACCTTTTATTGGGTATGTCATTTGCTAATATTTTCTCCCATACAGTAGGTTGTCTTTTGGTTTTGTTAATTGTTTCCTTCACTGTGCTGAAGCTTTTTATTTTGATATAGTCCCAATACTTTATTTTTGCTTTTGTTTCAGGAAACATATCTACAAACATGTTGCTGTGGCCAGTGTCAGAGAAATCACTGCCTATGCTCTCTTCTAGGATGTTTATGGTTTCAAGTCTCACATTTAGGTCTTTAATCCATTTTAAATTAATTTTTGTGTATGGTGTAAGAAAGTGGTCTAGTTCCATCCTTTTTCATTTAGCTGACCAGTTTTCCTAATACCATTTGCTGAAGAGACTCTCTTTTACACATTGGATATTCTTTCCTGCTTTGTCAAAAATTAATTGACCATAAAATTGTGGGTTTATTTCTGGATAATCTATTCTATTCCATTGATCTATATGTCTGTTTCTGTGCCAGCAGTTTTGATTACTACAGCTTTGTCATATGACATGGAATCTGGAATTATGATACCTCCACCTTTGCTTTATCACAATTGTTTTGGTTATTCACGGTCTTTTTAGGATTTTAGGATTGTTTGTTCTAGTTCTGTGAAAAATGCTGTTGTATTTGGATAGGGATTGCATTAAATGTGTAGATTGCTTTGGGTAGTATAGACATTTTTAATTTTATTTGGTCTTCCAATTCATGAGCATAAAGTGTCTTTCTATTTCTTTGTGTTGTCTTCAATTTATTTCAGCAATGTTTTACAGTTTTCAGAGTACAGATCTTTCATCTCTTTGGTTAGGTTTATTCCTAAGTTTCCTATTATTTTGGGTGTAATTGTAAATGAGATTGTTTTCTTAATTTCTCTTTCTGCTTACTTTATTATAAGTGTATAGGAATGCTATAGGTTTTTGCACATTTATTTTGTGTCCTGTGACTTTACTGAATTCATTTATCAGTTCTAGCAGTTTTTCGGTGGAGTCTTTAGTTTTTTCTACTTATAGTATATCATGTCATCTGCCAAAAGTGAAGGTTTTACTACTTCCTTACCAATTTGGATGTCTTTTATTTCTTTTTGTTGTCTGGTTGCTGTGGCTAGGACTTTCCACTGCTATTTTGAATAAAAGTGGACTTTTTTGTTTTGTTCTTGACCTTAGGGGGAAAGCTCTGTTTTTCCCCATTGAGTGAGGTGTTCACTGTGGGTTTTTCATACATGACCTTTATTTTTTTTAATTTTATTTTATTATGTTCTGTTAATCACCATACATTACATCATTAGTTTTTGATGTAGTGTTCCATGATTCATTGTTTGTGTATAACACCCAGTGCTCCATTCAATAGGTGCCTTCTTTAATATCCATCACCAGGCTAACCCATCGCCCCACCCCCTGCCCTTTAGAACCCTCAGTTTGTTTCTCAGAGTCCATAGTCTCTCATGGTTCATCTCCCCCTCCGATTCCCCCCCTTCATTTTTCCCTTCCTACTATATTCTTTTTTTTTTTCTTTTTAACATATAATATATTATTTCTTTCAGAGGTACAGATCTGTGATTCAACAGTCTTACACAATTCACAGCACTCACCATAGCACATACCCTCCCCAATGTCTATCACCCAGCTACCCCATCCCTCCCCCCACCCCCACCACTCCAGCAACCCTCAGGTTCTTCCCTGAGATTAAGAATTCCTCATATCAGTGATATCATAGGATACATGTCTTTCTCTGACTGACTTTGCTTAGCATAATACCCTCTAGTTCCATCCACATTGTTGCAAATGGCAAGATTTCAGGGTTTTTTTGATGGCTGCATAATATTCCATTGTATAAATAACACATCTACTTTATCCATTCATCTCTTTATGGACATCTTGGCTCTTTCCATAGTTTGGCTATTGTGGACATTGCTGCTATCAACATCAGGGTGCACATACCCCTTCAGATCACTACATTTGTATCTTTGGGGTAAATACTCACTAGTGCAATTGCTGGGTCACAGAGTAGCTCTATTTTCAACTTTTTGAGGAACCTCCATACTGTTTTCCAGAGTGGCTGCACCAGCTTTCATTCCCACCAATGGTTAGGAGGGTTCCCCTTTCTCCACATCCTCGCCAACATCTGTCGTTTGCTGACTTGTTGATTTTAGCCATTCTGACTGGTGTGAGGTGATATCTCATTGAGGTTTTGATTTGGATTTCCCCGATGCCAAGTGATGTTGAGCACTTTTTCATGTGTCTGTTGGCCATTTGGATGTCTTCTTTGGAAAAATGTCTGTTCATGTCTTCTGCCCATTTCTTGATTGGATTATTTGTTCTTTGGGTGTTGAGTGTGAGAAGTTCTTTATAGATTTTGGATACTAGCCCTTTATCTTCTTTGTCATTTGCTAATATCTTCTCCCATTCTGCTAGTTGTCTTTTGGTTTTGTTGACTGTTTCCTTTGCTATGCAAAGCTTTTTATCTTGATGAAGTACCAATAGTTCATTTTTGCCCTTGCTTCCCTTGCCTTTGGCGACGTTTCTAGGAAGAAGTTGCTGTGGCTGTGGTCGAAGAGGTTGCTGCCTGTATTCTCCTTTAGGATTTTGATGGACTTCTGTCTCACATTGAGGTCTTTCATCCATTTTGAGTCTGTTTTTTTGTGTGTGTGGTGTAAGGAAATGGTCCAATTTCATTCTTCTGCATGTGGCTATCCAATTTTCCCAACACCGTTTGTTGAAGAGACTCTTTTTTCCATTGGACATTCTTTCCTGCTTTGTTGAAGATGAGTTGACCATAGAGTTGAGGGTCCATTTCTGGGCTCTCTATTCTGTTCCATTGATCTGTGTGTCTGTTTTTGTGCCAGTACCATACTGTCTTGATGAAGACAGCTTTGTAATAGAGTTTGAAGTCCGGGATTGTGATACCACCAGCTTTGCTTTTCTTTTTCCACATTCCTCTGGCTATGCGGGGTCTTTTCTGGTTCCATACAAATTTTAGGATTCTTTGTTCCATTTCTTTGAAAAAAGTGGATGGTATTTTGATGGGGATTGCATTGAATGTGTAGATTGCTCTAGGTAGCATTGACATCTTCACAATATTTGTCCTTCCAATCCATGAGCATGGAATGTTTTTCCATTTATTTGTGTCTTCCTCAATTTCTTTCATGAGTATTTTATAGTTTTCTGAGTACAGATTCTTTGCTTCTTTGGTTAGATTTATTCCTAGGTATCTTATGGTTTTGGGTGCAGTTGTAAATGGGATCGACACCTTAATTTCTCTTTCTTCTGTCTTGTTGATGTATAGAAATGCAACTGATTTCTGTGCATTGATTTTATATCCTACCACTTTACTGAATTCCTGTATGAGTTCTAGCAGTTTTGGGGTGGAGTCTTTTGGGTTTTCCACATAAAGTATCATATCATCTGCAAAGAGAGTTTGACTTCTTCTTTGCCAATTTGGATGCCTTTTATTCTTTTTGTTGTCTGATTGCTGTGGCTAGGACTTCTAATACTATGTTGAATAGCAGTGGTGATAGTGGACATCCATGCTGTGTTCCTGACCTTAGTGGGAAAGCTCTCAGTTTTTCCCCATTGAGAATGATATTCGCTGTGGGTTTTTCATAGATGGCTTTTATGATGTTGAGGTGTGTACTCTCTATCCCTACACTCTGAAGAGTTTTGATCAAGAAAGGATGCTGTACTTTGTCAAATGCTTTTTCTGCATCAATTGAGAGGGCCATATGGTTCTTGTTCTTTCTTTTATTAATGTATTGTGTCACATTGATTGATTTGCGGATGTTGAACCAACCTTGCAGCATATATGGCCTTTATTAAGTTAAGGTATGTTCCCTCTAAATCTACTTTGTCGGGGGCTTTTATCATGAATGGTTGTACTTTGTGAAATGCTTTTTCTGCATCTATTGAGATGATCCTATGCTTTTTATTCTTTCTATTATTGATGTGATGTATCACATTGATTGATTTGTGAATACTGATCCAAACTTTCATCCCAGGAATGATTCCTACTTGATCATGGTGGATGAATTTTTTAGTGTATTGTTAGATTCTGTTGCAGTATTTTGTTGAGAATTTTTGCATCTATATTCTCAGAGATATTGGTGTGTGTGTGTGTGTGTGTGTGTGTGGTGTCTTTATCAGCTTTTGATATCAGGGTGATATTGGCTTATTAGCTTCATAGAATGAATTTGGGAGTTTTCCTTCTTTTTTTTTTTTTTTTTTTGGAATAGTTTGAGTAGAATAGTTATTAACTCCTCTTTAAATGTTTGGTAGAGTTTGCCTATGAAGCACTTTGGTCCTGGACTTTTGTTTGTTGGGAGTTCTTTGATTACTAATTCAATCTCCTTGCTGATATTCAATCTGTTCAAATTTCTTTTTTGCTTCAGTTTTGATAGGTTATACGTTTCTAGGAACTTACCCATTTCTTCTAGGTTGTTTAATCTTTTGACATATAGTTTTTTATAGTATTCTCTCACAGTTGTTTGTATTTCTTTGCTGTTTGCTGTTTCTCCTCCTTCATTTGTAAATTTGTGTATTTGAGTCATTTTCTCTCTCTTACTCACTCACATGTGATCTTTTCTGGAGAATGTCCTGTATGCACTTGAATAGAATGTGTATTCTGCTGTTTGGGGATGGAATGTTCTGAATATATGTTAGATCCATCTTGTCTACTATGTCATTCAAAGCCACTGTTTTCTTGTTGGTTTTCTTCTTGGATGCTCTGTCCATCAGTATAAGTAGGGTATTAAAATCCCATACTATTGTATTATTATGAATTAGTTTTTTTTCTATTTTTTATTAACTGTTTTATGTGTTTGGGTGTTCCCATGTCAGGTGGATATATATTTACAATTGGTATATCTTCTCTTTGGATTGTTTCCTGTATTATTAATAATATCATTCTTTGTCTCTTTATACAGACTTTGTTTTGAAGTCTACTTCATCCAATAGAAGTATTGCTTCCCTGGCTTTCTTTTGACATCCATTTGCATGATAAATTATTCTTCATCCCCTCACTTTCTTTTTCTTCTTTTTCTTTTAAGATTTTATTTATTTATTTGTGAGGGGAGAGAGAGAGAGAGTGAGCACAAGCACAAGCATGGAAGTAGCAGACAGAAGGAGAAGTAGGATCCCCACTGAGCAAGGAGCCTGATGTGAGACTTGATCCCACAACCTTGGAATCATGACCTCAGCTGAAGGCAGATGCTTAACCAACTGAGCTACCTAGGTGTCCCTCATCCCCTCACTTTCAATCTGCCGGTGTCTTTAGGTCTGAAATGAGTCTCTTGTAGGCAGCAGATAGATGGGTCTTGTTTTTTAGCCACTCTGTCACCCTGTCTTTTGCGTGGAGCATTTAGTCCATTTACACCCAAAGTAATTATTGTATGTATTTATTGCCGTTTTGTTATTTCTTTTGTGGTTGTTTGTGTAGTTTTTCTCTGATCCCTTTTTCTGTTGCTCTCCTTCATGATTTGTTCATTTTCTTTAGTGATACACTTAGATACACTTTTTATTTTTTGCATATTTTTACTCTTTTTTGATTTGTGGTTACCATTTCGTCTTTATATAATATCTTTTGTGTATAGCAGTCTATATTAAGCTGATGATTGCTTAATTTTGAACTCATTCTTTACTCTTCTCCCCTCCACATTTCAGATATTTAGATATTTAGTATCATACTTTACATTCTTTTATTTTTTGCTTCTCTTGACTGATTTTTACAGATATACTTTTTTTTCCTGCTTTTGTCCTTTTTTTTTTTTTTTTTTTACTCTTACTTAATGGTTTTTATTTACCACTCAGAGTCCCCCTTAACATTTCTTGTAGGGCTCGTTTATTGGTGTTTTAATGAATTATTTTAATTTTTGTTTGAGAAACTCTTTATCTCTCCTTGTATTCTGAATGATAGCCTTGCTACACAGAGTATTCTTGGCAGCAAATTTTACCCTTTCAGCACTTTGAATATATCATGCCACTATCTTCTGGCCTGCAAAGTTTCTGCTGAAAATTCAGCTGATAGCTTTAAGGGGTTTCTTTTGTATGCAGCTGTCTTCTTTTTTTCTTGCAACCTTAATAATTCTTTTTATCTTTTTTTTTTTTCTTTTGCCATTTTAATTGCTGTGTATTTTGGTGTGGACCTCCTTGTGTTGAATCTCTGTACCTCTTGAGTCTGGGTCTCTCTTTCCCTCCCCAGATTTGGGAAGTTCAGCTATTATTTCTCCAAATACATTTTCTGTCCCCTTTTCTCTTTCCTTCTGGGATCCCTATAATGCAAATGTTATTATACTTGATGGTATCACTGAATTCTCTAAGTCTATTCTCATTGTGCAGTATTTGTGTGTTTCTTGCTTGATTGCTTTCCATTACTATATCCTCCAGGTCACTGATACATTCCTTTGCTTCCTGTAGGCTACTCTTTATTTAAATAAAATAATCTATTATGTTTTTAATTTCTTTTATTGAGTTCTTTATCTGTGATGTTATTTTTTATCTGTCAATGGTTTCACTGCTGTCTTCCACCCTTTTCTGAAGTCTAGTATCTTTTTAATCATTACTTTAAATTCTCTATCAGGCTCATTATTTATTTCTGTTTTACTTAGGTCTCCTGCTGTGATTTTTGTCCTATTCTTTCATTTTGGACTTATCTCTCTATCTCCTCATGTTGTCTACCTCTCTGTGTCTGTTTCTGTGTTTTAGCAGCTACATCTGCTGCTCTTGAAAGTAGTGGCTTTATGAAGAAGAGGTTCTGTAGTGCCCTGCAATGCAATGTCCCCATTCACCAGCACCTGGCACTTCATGGGAGTTTCCTCTATGTGTGTTGCTTGCGTCTTGCTCTTATGTCTGAGTCGCTCTTCCTTTCAGTACAGAGATCTGCACTGACTCTCTACCTGCTGTGGGCTGTGTTTCCTCCCTGTGATTTTAGTGATACCTAGGCAGGCCTGCTCTAAGGGGGCATGACTGCAGACAGGCTTGGGGATGGGGTGGCAGTGTTAGTTAATTTGCACTGAGCTGCTAGTCCTAGGCTAGATCCCCTGAAGCACAGTGGCAGCCAGGGGCATGGTGGCCAGGAGCAGGCACCATATCTGTGCACAGGATGGCTGGGCAGGCTGTGCATGGCACTAATAAAATTTCTACTGACTCACTAGTCCTAGGCCAGATCCCTGAAAGTGCAGTGGTTGCCAGGGTCATGGTGCATGGAGAGATTGGCTGGGTGGGGTGTGTGTGTGTGGCATTAAAATTTGCACTGAGTCCAGGGCATGGGCCAACATGTGTGGACTGGATCAGTCCTCAGGAGAACTTGCGGGTGGGGCACACTGCTAGCTGGTTAGGTAGCAATTGCCACCTCCTGCAGGTGGCTTTGTGTTTATGCTGGGGGGTGGGAGAGGAAAATGACACCTGCCAACCCCTTTGTTCCAGGAGAAGTTCCCCAACAGGCTCTGGAATCAGTATAAAGAGATCTCCCTCTCCTTTGCCCCAAGTGTTGTACAAACATGCAAACTATGGCTTCAGTGTTGCCTCTCCAAGGGCTATTCTCTCTTTTAGGGCAGAGACCCAGTTATCACTGGCCCTCCTGGCCCACCCTGTGCTGAGTCAGCTGACTTTTAAAGGTCTGGGCTCCAAGTTTCACTGTTTATACAAACTCACAGAATCCATCCTCTAGTTTTCAACGCCAGAAGTGATGGGGATTTGTTTTCTATGTGTGGGCTCCCTGGTGCTTTCCCCTCTCAGCACCTGCAACTCCCTCCCTCCCTCCTGCAGGCTGCTCCCAACTACTGTTTCTGCCCTTCCTAATTTCTCTAATGTGGCTTCTTCTCTACATTTAGCTGTGGAGTTTTTTCTGCCAGTCTTCAGATTGCTCTCTGATTTATTTACTCAGATGTGAGTGCTATGTAGTTGTAAACATGGGAATGAGGTGAGCTTAGTGTCCTCCTACTTCTGCCGTCTTCCAAAGCCTCTTGCTAGTTGCTCATTTAAACCATGGCTGTTTTTCTGTGTCCATGCACAGAAGGATCTCTACCCTATCCCACAGTACTATCCCTCTACATTGCCATTCTCAGCATTGGGGGTGGGTGTTCCTTTTGTTACCATGTCTCTGTCTCTCTTGCTGTTCTTTTGCCATTTTCTCTCTTTAGTTGTTCAGTAGCTGTTCAACCAGCCCTCAGTTCTTTTTCAGGAGCAATTGTTGTATTAATAAGTGTAATTTGTTGTGTTCTGTGGAGGAGGTGAGTTCAGAGTCTTCCTATATTGCTATCTTGAACCAGAACTGAGAATCAAGTTTCTGTTTTATGTGAATATCCAATTTTCCCAGCACCATATTTTGAAGAGGCTGTCTTTTCTCCATTGAATATTTTTGACTCCCTTCTCAAAGATTAATTGACTATATATGCTTGGGTTTAGTTACCAACTCTCAGTTCTGCTCCATTGGTATATCTGTCTATTTTTATATTAGTACCATACTGAGGTATTACTATAGCTTCATGGTATAGCTTGATATCAGGAAGTGTGATGACTCCAGCTTTGTTCTTCTTTCTCAGGATTTCTTTGGCAATTCAGTGTCTTTTGTGGTTCCATATAAATTTTAGAAGTGTTTTTTTTTTTCTATTTCTGTGAAAAATGTCATTGATATCCTGATAGGGATTGCACTGCATTTGTAGATGGCTATTGGTAGTATGGACATTTTAAGAATATTAATTCCTGGGGCACCTGGGTGACACAGTTCATTAAGCCTCCAACTCTTGGTTTCAGCTCAGGTCATGATCTCAGAGTCGTGAGATCCGGCCCTGTGTCAGGCTCCACACTCAGTGCAGAGTCTGCTTAAGACTCTCTTTACTTAAAAAAAAAAGAAAAAAAACTCTCTCTTTCCTCCTTTGTCCCTCCCCCTTGTGCACGCTCTCTCTCTCTCTCAAATAAATAATAAATAAATCTTTAAGAAAAAAATATTAATTCTTCTAATCCATGAACATGGAATCCCTTTCCATTTATTTGTGTTGTCTTTGATTTCTTTCATCAGTGGTTTGTACTTTTAAGAGTAGAGATCTTTCAACGTCCTTGGCTAGATTATTCCTAAGTATTTTATTGTTTTTGATGCCATTGTAAATGAGATCAATTACCTTATTTCTTTTTCAGTAAATTGTTTGTGTATAGAAACACTACTGATTTTTATATTTAATTTTGTACCCTGCAATTTTACTGACTTTGAGTAGTTCTCATAGTTTTTTGCTTGAGTCTTTTGAATTTTCTCTATATAAAATCATGTCATCTGCAAATAGAGACAGTTTTACTTCTATTTCACCTCTGATGCGTTTTCTTTCTTTTTTTGCCTGATTGCTACAGCTAGGTCTCAAGTACTATGTTAAATAGGAGCAGTGAGCATCCTTCTTTAGTGGGCATCCCTCTTCTTTTGTTCCTATATTAGAGGAAAAGCTTTTAGCCTTTTATCATTGAGTATGGTGATAGCTGTGGACCTGTCACAGATTACCTTCATTATGTTGAAATATGTTTCTTCTATGCCTTATTTAAGTGGTTTTTATTATGAACAGATGTGGAATTTTGTCAAATACTTTTTTTGTATCTATGGAGTTATTTTCTTTCATTTTATTAGTAGGATGTATCACATTGGTTGATTTGCATATGTTGAACCATTCTTGCATTCCCAGGGATATATCCCACTTGATAACATTAAATGATCCTTTGGATCATTCTGAATTTGTTGAATCATGTTGAATATGCTTTACTAATATTTTGTTAAGAATTTTTGTATCTATATTCATTGAAGAGATAGTAGCCTGTAGTTTTTAGTAGTGTCCTCATCTGGTTTTGATATTTGGATAATGCTGGCCTCATAAAATGAGTTTGGGATGGTTTTCCCCTTTTGGATTTTTTAATTTACTTTTTTAAAGATTTTATTTATTTATTTAACAGAGAGAGAACGCACAAGCAGGGGGAGTAGCAGGCAGAGGGAGAAGCAAGCTCCCCGCAGAGCAGGGGGAGCCCAATAGGGGACTCAATCCCAGGACCCTGGGATCATGACTCAAGCCAAAGGCAGTCACTTAACCAAGTGAGCCACCCAGCCACCCCCCCCCCATTTTGGATTTTTAAAAAAGAGTTTGAGAATGATTTGTGTTAATTCTTTAAATGTTTGGCAAAATTTCACCAGTAAAGCCATCTGGTGTTGGGATTTTCTTCATTGGAGATTTTTTATTACTGATTCAATTTCCTTATGTGTAATTGGTGTATTCAGATTTTCCATTTCTTCCTGATTCATCTTTCAGTTTGTATATTTCCAAGAATTTTTCCGTTTCTTCTTGGTTACCAGTTTGTTGTATAGTTGTTCATAGTAGCCTCTTATGATCCTTTGTATTTCTGTGATATTATTTTTAATGTCTTTTTCATTTATGATTTTCTTGATTTGGGTCTTCTTTTTGCCCTTATTTGGTACAGCTCATGGCTTGTCAGTTTTTTTCTCTTCAGTAAACCAACTCTTGGTTAATCTTTTCTATTGTTTTTCTGTTCTCTATTTCAGTAATCTATGTTCTTAAGCTTATCATTTCCTTCCTTCTGCTAATGTTGGGTTCAGTTTGTTCTTTTTCTAGTTCTTTAATTTATAGAGTTATGCTATTTGAGGTCCTTCTTGCTTCTTAATGTAGGTGTTTATTGCTATGGACTTACCTCTTAGAACTGCTCTTGTTGCATCCCATGTTTTGGTTTATTGTGTTTCTATTTTCCTTTGTCTCAAGAAACATGTTTCCCCTTTAAATTGTTCTTAATCCATTTGCTATCCAGGGGAGTGTTGTTTAATTTCCATGTATGCATGAATTTTCCAGTTTTTCTCTTGTTATTGATTTCTAATTTCATCCATTATAGTCAGAGAATTTTACTTGATATGATTTTAGTCTTTTTATATTTGCTAAGACTTATTTTGTAGCCTAACGTGGTTTATTCTTTAAAAAGTTCTATGTGCATTTAAGAAGATGCCGTGTTCTGCCATTGTCAGATAGAATGTTCTGTGTTTATCTATTGGGTCCATTTGGTCTATAGTGTTGAAATCCACTCTTTCCTTATTCTTTCCTTACCTCTAGTCAGGTGAGCTATCCATTGTTGAGAGTGGTAAAGTCTATAACTCTTACTGTATTATTGCTTGTTTCACCTCTTAGTTTTGTTAGTTTTACTTTATATATTTAGGTACTCTGATGTTGGGTATGTAGATATTTACAACTGTTATATATCCATGACTGTCATTTTGTCATAATGATCTTGTCTATTTTTACCATTTTTAGCTTAAAGTCCATTTTGTCTGATAGAAGTATAACTACTCCTGCTTTTTGTTTTTCCTACCATTTGCTTGAAATGTCTCTTTCCGTATTTTCACCCTGTGTGTATCTTTAAGGCTTACTTAGTCTCTGTAGGCAGCATATCACTGGATCTTGTTATTTATTTATTTTTTTTATCCATTCAGCCATTGTATATCTTTGGATTAAAGAATTTAATCCATTGATGTTTTAAGTAATTAATGATAGATAAGAACTTATTATTGCCAGTATTAATTGATTTCTGGTTGTTTTGTAGATCCATTGTTCCTTATTTCTTATCTTGCTGTCTTTTCTTTATGTTTTGATGTTCTATCAGTAGCTTTGACTTCATCATATTCTTTTGTGTAATTGCTTAAGTTTTTCTCTTGTGCCATGAAGCTTACATAAAATATCTTACAGTATAACACCCTATTTTAAAATAATAACAACTTCAATAGAATGTCTAAACTTTATACTTGTATTTCTCCTCCCTCTCACATTTCAAGTCTTTGCTGTTACAATTTATGTATTTTATATTGTTTAACTAATAACATATTTTAATTATGGTTATTTTTACTACATTTATTTTAACTTTATAGTTGTAAGCAAATTATATACCATCATTATCATATCATAGGATTTAATTTTAACTATGTATTTACCATTACCAATGAGTTTTATGCTACCCTTTTTATGTTTTTATGATGTTAATTACCCCTGTCCTCTTACTTCCACTCAAAGGATTCTCTTTAGCATTTCTTGTAAGACATGTCTAGTGGTTATGAACTCCCTCAGCTCTTGATTTTTCAGGAAGTTTCTATCCCTCCTTCATTTCTGAAGGACAGTTTCACCAAATTTAGAATTCTTAGTTGGCAGTTTTGTTCTGTTTTTTTCAATATTTTGAATATGTCAACTCATTGTCTTTTGGCCTGAAATGAGAGAAATCTGTCAACAGTCTTACAGGGCTTCCCTTGCATGTAATTTTTTTCTCTTGCTTCTTTTAAAATTCTTTATCTTTGACTTTTGACAATTTAATTATGTGTATCTCATAGCAGCCTTATTCACTTTCACCCTACTTAGGGTCCTTTGGCTTTCATGCATGTGGATGTCTATTTCTCTTCCCAGTTTTGGGAAGTTTTCAGATATTATTGTTTAAATACTCTTTCTGTCCCTTTCTCTTTTCTAGAATTTCCATCATGCAAATATTGTTTCTTTCCATGTGTCACACAAGTTTATAGGCTTTCTTCAACTTTTTTTTTTTTTTTCTGACTAGATAACTTCAAATGTCTTATGCTCCAGGCTGTCGATTCTTTTTTCTGCATTATCTAGTTTGCTTCTGAAACGCTGTTAAATTCTTCAGTTCATTTACTGTATTTTATAAATCAGGAATCTTTTTATGGTTTATATTTATTAAATTTTCATTTTTTCCATGAATTGTTCTCTTAATTTCCTTTAATAGTCAGTCTGTGTGTTCATATAGTTCACTAAGCTTCCTAAATGGATTATTCTAAACTCTTCTTCTGACAGTTTATAGATCTCCATTTCCTTAGGGTCAGTTAATGTAGCTTTATTAGTTTTCCTTAGAGGTAATATATTTACCTGATTTTTCATCATCCTTGATTCTTTACATTGGTATCTGTGCAGTTGACTAATCAGGCTCCTCTTCCAGACTTTACAAGTTTACTTTGGCAGAACAGATCTTTATCAGTCAGGTCAGTTAGGTTTCTGGATGTTTCTGCTGTTAATATCCTTGAGAAGGTGGGCCTGTTATTAGAATCTATTTTGGGTGAGGCAACTGTTCTATTTCTGAGGTCAGGGCTGGGTGGTGTGGCACTGGCTGAGAAAAGTTGGATAGGAATGCTGGCTTGGTTTCTTATCCAAGTGAAGCTGTAGAATGGGCTACACAGTTGCCTGGTCAGGCTTACTAGATGGTTGGGACTGGCTATTATATTTATTAGTAGATGGTTCTTTGAGTCAGCTTCCTTGCCCTGGCTGAGCATCAGGGCAGCACCCAGGGCCTGTGTATCTTATTATTTGAGAACCCAACTCAAGAATGTGCATTTAATTCCCTGATCAGGTGAGGCCACCATTTTTGCTGTGCAGATGGGGAAAGCCATGGGCTGTGTTCTCATTTAAGTACCACTGTAAGAAAGACTGTTGGATGAGCAGTGAAACTTCCTGTGTGCTGTGATTAGGCTCCTTGTCAGACAGGGTAAAGGCTGTATTCAGCAATGAGTGGGACTATAAATTAGTTTGCCTGCTTGGGCACAGTGGGAGAAGCAGCTCTAAAAGGGGAAAAGCTCTTTGTCTTAACTCCAGCCAACCTGCACCCCAAGTTCCCTGGGAAACAGAGACACTGACTTTGCACTGCAGACCATCAGCTCTGCTTGCCCATCTTGGCTCAAGTTGCTCACTTGAATAGCTTCCAGATGCTCTCACCAGCACTTTTGGACCAGTGGGGTCCAGCAGTCACAGT
Source organism: Mirounga angustirostris (assembly GCF_029215605.1). Classification (NCBI taxonomy): domain Eukaryota; kingdom Metazoa; phylum Chordata; class Mammalia; order Carnivora; family Phocidae; genus Mirounga; species Mirounga angustirostris. The sequence goes on along the minus strand of NW_026991709.1, from coordinate 134,630,820 downwards.
GGATGTGGCTATGTTTCAGCTTACTTCCCTGGTAACCAGCCTTTTTACTACATCTTATTCCTATTTTATCAATGGCTCTTCAAACCCTGAGGGTATCTATGGATGTTTACAAAAAAGTTTATGGTTTACCTGCTTTGACAATATCAGGTTTTTAAAAAGCACCTCTTCTCTCTAGGGCCTCCCACAGGCTGCTTCAAGCCCCTTTCTTCCTTGGCCTGAGTTAAAACTACTTGATCAATTGCATTTCTACAAGAAGTGCAAAGGAAGGAAAAAGGAAACAAAAACTCTCCTTAGCGTGCATGACATTAAATCTGGAACAAGGTTTGGTAAATGTAGAATTTGAAAGTAATCCATTAAGCTTAGCACCAAAGCTTATGTTTGGGTGTCTTTTCTATCACATGAGATGTTTAGAATTGCTTATCTTACTGAAATAAAAGGGACAGATCTGAATAAGGTCTTTTATAGTTACCAATAAACATATAAGTGCCCTTACTTTTGGGATGGATAAGATTCAATTAAGACCCCAATTCAAAAACTCTATTACCCATTTGCTAGAAAGACAGTGAAACAAGGAAGAAGAAAAAATAATGTATCAAAAATTGTGATTTTTGACCTGCTGGATTTACTGATGGGTTTTAAGGGGCAACGATAACATATAAACACAAAACTTTATTTTAGAAAGTGGCTTAGGTGATTGCAGGAGCTGTTCTCTGAGGAGAGTTTTCAAAATATTATCATTAAAAAAATCAAAATATGAGCAAAAATTTTAAATAATGGTACTGCAGCAAAGATGCAGTCTTGGCAATAAACATTGATATTCCCCAACTGACTTAAATTTGATTGTGCCAAATGAGTAATGCTCATGAATTAATGTAAATTATTTATTGAAATTCTTATGCCTCCCCTTCAGCAGAACCTTGTCAGAGAAGAATAGATCCTCATAGTACTCTACCCTTAGCTTTCTGTCAGGAACATTTTAAATTACTCATATAATGATGCTTACATGTCTACTTGTAGGAGCAGTTAGAGCCTCAAAATGCCCCATAGTGAATAAATACCATGTGAGCAACTCTTTCTAAAAAGACTCATTGCCTTCAATGGACATTTGCCATGGAAGGCAGGGAGTTAAGACTTTGGGATGTGAGGTATGTTTCTTACTGTTTAGAGTTGGGCTTGGTTTGTTGTTTATGCTCATTCTCTCTCTTGTTCTTCCTCAACTTAGAATTGTATGTAAAAGCCTGACATCATGACCAACTGAGTTTCTCTCACTGTGTCTTTATCATTGATGTTTTAAGGAAACTCCAGAGTTCACTGTAATTTTTTTAATGCTTATCAGCATCAACTAGGTGGTTCCACTATTTGGTATGACACAGAGGAATTTTTGCATTGGAGGTTAGAGAAAGCAAATTAATGAAAACAAAGATATACACTGTGAGATGACTGATTTTTACCTTCTAAATATATTCATATTTCAAATGATGAAAACAATTTGCAAAACTTAACTTTAAGGGGTGCCTGGGTGGCTTAGTCATTAAGTGTCTGCCTTCAGCTCAGGTCATGATCCCAGAGTCCTGGGATCGAGCCTCGCATTGGGCTCCCTGCTCCGCGGGAAGCCTGCTTCTCCCTCTGCCCCTCCCCTGCTTATGTTCTCTCTCTCGCTGTGCCTCTCTCTGTCAAATAAATAAATAAAATCTTTAAAAATTAAAAAAAAAATGTTAAAATGACGTGCCCAATACCACTCATCATCTCTATAATTGTATTAGTTTAAATGTTGGAAATATCTGGTTACCTTTTATGACTCTACAGGGTAGGTTCTTCAGTTTTCAGGATGGAGGAGTCATTAAATCCTCCCTAATCACTTCCATGATGCTGTCCCTTCTCACTGAGTCTGAGTGGTCAGCTCTTAGATTGATTTACCTGCAGACTACTTCATGAGATGCCACCAGGATGGCAGATCACAGGCTGAAGGTAGGAATCCATTCACTCTGAAGTACAAAAAGGAATTACCTTTAAAGATTCTCAAGTACTAATGCAGAGGAATAGAGGGGGGAAATGAAAAAGCTTTATTTTTAAATTAATATTAATAGATATAAACCTGAACAGCTGCTGTGACCAGCTATAATCTAGTAGTCGTCAAGGTGTAGGGAGTAGAATGATGCAATATTTAATGCTCTGGGGAACAATATTTAAAATTTGCCTATAGATATTTCAGGGTCACATGTCCTTAGATGCTTATCTCATCTGCATTTTAAAAAAGAATTGATTGCCATAATATCTCTTTGCCCAGTGCTTTTTATTGGACTGTGGTTTCTTAATTATAATAATTGACATGTAAGCAAATTTATGTAACTGTGAGGTGCAATACTTTTTAAAGGGACAGAAAGCTGTTATAGGGAATACTATCAGAAAAAAAAAAGGGGGGAATAGTTATTCTGGCTAAGACACAGCTACAATGTTGGTTGTAGAGTTGGGGAAGACCACAAGAAATCAGGCTTGATTCCTACCTTGCCTATTGTCTCGGAGCACTTGAACAAGTCATTGGACTATCTAGGCCAGTGCTATCCAATCAAAACTCCAGCAACAAATTCAAGTTTTATATGCAGTTTTCTCTGCATATTAAAAAAAATACTTCTAAAAATTTAAGACTTAAATGAGATAGTATATATCAAAGCACATAACATGATAAATGCTCAATATATTTTTACATATTTAGAATGAAAATATATAAGCATAAAGTCCAAGATAGTGGAAATGTTCTTATACTGGAGCAAATCTGTAGCTTACAGAACATAACATTTTTCCAGTTCATAAAAACTGACATCTATCTTTGGTTTTCCTTTTCTTCTGGTGGCAGCCCCTGGATTTTTCTTTCAGGACTTTTCCTGAACAGAGAGTACTAGGTGATCCAAATCAGCCTGATCATCTACACCTGGAGTTTTAATTTAGGGCCAAAATGTCCAGGAAGGAACATAGTTGGAGGATCTCATTCCAATAGAGCATTCCAGAACAGACTGTCCATTTACTCCCACTGCCCATTTCCCTGGACCATCACTGGCTGCTGTCCTTTCTGAGGTCTGGTTACTCAATTTTTCCATTGATTCTACAAGATTCCCTAGCTTCTACATAAATTCCCTCCTTTGATTACTATAGTCACTTTCTGCCAAACACTCTGATTGGGCTAGGTAAAAAAAAAAAAAACCTGGACTTCTAATCCCCAAACTTTTCTGATTTGAACACATCCCCTGTCCTAATATCTATGTCAACACTTTGGACAGATTGTTTCAAGCTAACTGAGAGATAGTTACATTTTGTTTGGTATATACTGGCAGGTTTTCTGATCTCTTGGGCTATAGTGTCCCATAAGGGAGCCACCAGGTAGCCACATGATGGCTAACATGTAACATGTTATTTACATGTAAGTTGAAATTAAAATTTAGTTTATTTGCACTAGCCAACTTTCAGGTGCTCAAGAGCTACATATGACTAGTGGCTACTATATTGGACAGCACAGAATTTGAATATTTCCACCATCCCAGCAAGTTCTTTTAGACAACATCGGTCTAAGGCCTTTCCAGAACACTTGTTCAAAAATTCCCTAAAGGTTAAGACACTTCTCTTTGAAGGTTGTTGAATAAAGACAAAATGAAGTTTGCAGTAAGGAAAAGAATTATCTGAAGAATGGAGATTAAATGTGTCTTGCATAAGAATAAAACTCACTTAAAAAATTATGGTGAGGATAATTACAATGCTTTAAGAAAGAGTGCATATGGAGATTAATAGACATTCAATATCTTAATTTTTCCTTTGATGATTAAGAGATCCTCTTCCACAGTATTCCTCCTTTAGGACAATGAGGAATTAAATTATAGAGTGACTTTAGAGACTCTGTAGTCATTCTCACTCATTTTAGAGTGAAGACGAATGTCCAGAGTACACAGGTCACTTTCTAGGTCACACAGCTCAGTTATCTGCAGAAACAACATGAGAACAACACACATCTCCTGAAGTATTAATCTGAACAGTTGTTCTCTGTTGGACAAGGTATATTCAGGATATCTACCTCAAAATCATTTCTGTATTATCTAAGTCAAAGATATTCAAATCACAGCTTTCCCTGCCTCCTATGAAATGGGTTATTGTGTAACTGCCATTTAACATGTATCTGTATTTCTCTAAAGGCCAGAAAAACGTAAGTCAGACTCCTAGAGTTAATAACTAAGACTGACCCTGAACTGTCTAAATCTCATCCCCTGAAATTTGCAAGTCCTATCCACTTTCCCAAGCACCTGGGGAAATTAAGTCATCTTTTACAGGTGCATTTTGTTTAGGTAAACGTCCAGAGCTAAAATAATGTGTTGCATATGATGGAAAATATATATATATATTTGTAGAATTTTTTATGATGTATATTGTAAGCAGGAACCAGAGAGAGCATTTCCTATTTTATATGAAAGGTTGTAGGTGAGGAAGAGTAAAATTGTCAAGCATATAAACCTGCATTTAATTAGGTCCATTTCAAAGAATCATATTCAAACATATGTAAATGAATATATATTTTTGTCCTTGGGGCCTAAATCTGTCAGGTCTTGAGTTCCGGGATTGACTCAGGACAGTCTTAAGTTTTACATTTCCTTAAGTGGTTTAGTATTGGCTTGGCCAAAGTCTCCCTGCCTGCCTGCCAAGTCTCCCTGTTACACATTTGATGGCTTCCTTCTGGGGCTTGCTAACTTTTGCTGTCTGACAAATGAATTAACAACAGGATATCATCAGAGTGGCTCCTAGATAATTAATGTCCATTTGACATTTCAGTGAGTTTATGCATTGAAAGACATTTGATTTTAATGCATACTCCTCAGCTTTGCTTGGAATTTTTTTCAGCTACTCTTTACAACCTTTTTGGAATAATGCTCATGTTTCCTCTCCCAGGCTAAATCAAATTTCATGTACTTTACTTACCTTCTTTCACGATTCCTTGTCTCCTTTCCCAGTGCTCTCATTGATTCTAAACTGAGTCATTACTGGCCTTTAAAAACCTACTGCCCTACTTAATTTTATACTTTTTTTCTTTCCTTTCTTCTGACTAGGTTAAATCAGTGCTCTGTGCTAGAGATGGTCTGCAGTGCCACAGACTGGAAGTCATTCCTTCTAGGAGACTAAAGATCTCAATTTTAAGAGAAAATCATAATACAGGGATAATTTACTTTCTGAGGAATGGTAGAACCAAACTGAACACTATTTTTTTTTTATCATAGTCTTCTGATTCTGTGGGGGGCTTGGGGTTTTTTTATTGCTGTTTTTGTTTTTGCTGACTGTACAAGCTTTTTTTTTTTTTTCATTTTTTAAAATTTAAATTTGTTTGTTAACATATAGTGTAGTGCTTCAGGAGTAGAATTTAGTGATTCATCAGTTGCATATAACACCCGGTGCTCATTACAACAAGTGCTCTCCTTAATGCCCATCATCCAATTATCCCATCCCCTACCCACCTGCCCTCCAGCAACCCTCAGTTTGTTCCTTATAGTTATGAGTCTCTCCTGGTTTGCCTCTCTATGTGTTTTTATCGTTTGTTTTTCCTGCCCTTCACCTATGTTCATGTGTTTTGTTTCTTAAATTCCACATAAATCATATGGTATTTGTCTTTCTCCGACTTATTTTGCTTAGCATAACACAGTCTAGTTCCATCCATGTCATTGCAAATGGTAAGATTTCAATTTTTTGATGGCTGAGTAATATTCCATTGTGCGTGTGTGTGTGTGTATATGTGTGTGTGTGTATATATACACACACACACCATCTCTTCTTTATCCATCAGTCGATGGACATTTGGGTTCTTTCCATATTTTGGCTGTTGTAGACATTGCTGCTATAAATATTGGGTGCAGATGCCCCTTTGAATCACTATTTTTGTATCCTTTGGATAAATACTTAGTAGTGTAATTGCTGGGTCATAGGGTAGTTCTATGTTTAACTTTTTGAGGAATCACTATACGGTTTTCCAGAGGGGCTGTACCAGTTTGTATTCCCACCAGTAGCATAAGAGGGTTCCCCCTTTCTCTGTATCCTCTAACGTGTATTGTTTCCTGAGTTGTTAATTTTAGCCATTCTGACAGGTGTAAGGTGGTATCTCATTGTGGTTTTGATTTGTATTTCCCTGATGACAGGTAATGTTGAGCATTTTTTCATGTGTCTGTTAGCCATTTGTATGTCTTCTTTGGAGAAATGTCTGTTCATGTCTTCTGCCCATTTCTTGACTGGATTTTCTGTTTTCTGGGTGTTGAGCTTGGTAAGTTCTTTGTAGGTTTGGAATACTAACCCTTTATCAGATATGTCATTTGCAAATATCTTCTCCCATTCTGTCATTTGCCTTTTAGTTTTGTTGATTGTTTCCTTTGCTGTGCAGAAACTTTCTATCTTGACGAAGTCCCAATAGTTCATTTTTTGCCTTTGTTTCCCTTGCCTTTGGAGATGTGTCTAGCAAGAAGTTGCTGCAGCCAAGGTCAGAGAGGTTGCTGCTTGTGTTCTCCTCTAGCATTTTGATGAATTTCTGTCTCACATTGAGGTCTTTCATCCATTTTGAATTTATTTTTTGTGTATGGTGTAAGAAAGTGGCCCAATTTCGTTCTTCTTCATGTGGCTGTCCAATTTTCCCAACACCATTTGTTGAAGAGATTGTCTTTTTTTCCATTGGATATTCTTTCTTGCTTTGTCAAAGATTAGTTGACCACAGAGTTGAGGGTCCATTTCTGGGTTCTCTATTCTGTTACATTGATCTATGTGTCTGTTTTTGTGCCAGTATCATACTGTCTTGATGACTACAGCTTTGTAATACAGCTTAAAGTCCAGAATTGTGATGCCTCCAGCTTGGTTTTCTTTTTCAACATTCCTTTGGTTATTCAGGGTCTCTTCTGATTCTATATCAATTTCAGAATTGTTTGTTGCAGCTCTGTGAAAAATGGTGTTATTTTGATAGGGATTGGATTGAATGTGTAGATTGCTTTGGGTAATATAGACATTTTAACAATATTTGTTCTTCCATTTCTTTGTCTTCCTCAATTTCTTTAATAATGTTCCATGGTTTTCAGAGTACAGATTCTTTACTTCTTTGGTTAGGTTTATTCCTAGGTATCCTATGGTTTTTGGTATAATTGTAATTGATTCTTTGATTTCTTTCTGCTGCTTCATTGTTTGTGTATAGAAATGCAACAGACTTCTGTGCATTGATTTTATATCCTGCAACTCTGCTGAATTCCTGTATCAGTTCTAGCAATCTTTTAGTGTAGTCTTTTGTGTCTTCTACATAGATTCTGATTCTGTTTACCACCCTTTCAGAAAAGAAGCCAGGTAAGATAACCCTTATATTCAATGTAACAAAAACCCTCCTCCTTCAATTCGCCTGTAAACATGTTTTTCAAACAAATGTAGATATTTATATCACTGGGTCCCAAACCTGGGTTTTGAGATGTCTCCTAAGAATTCTCCTTAGAATCTTAGTCAGTTTCCTAAAAATGTGACTTTTTATGCAAGTCCTTGAAATATACTGGATATAGCAGAGGGGTAGAGAGTGGTGGTTACAAGCCCAGAATATTGATTCAGATTACTTGGATTCGAAGCCCCACTGTTACCTCTCCACTTTAATTTTCTCATATGTAAATAAGAACAATAATAGTACATTCTTTATAGGATGTTATAAGGATTGAAAATGAAAATATAAAGAGAGCTTAGAAAGATTAAATATTTTGTTATAAAACTGAGTTTATTATAAATGAGAAGTCTATCTTTAGTAGCCTTGTCCAATAATTGATACAAGTCTTTTTTGTCTTCTCAGTTTCAAAGAGGCTAATAGGAAGCCTAGAGCACTAGAAGGCCATTTACAACTAATATTTTCCTCTTTAAAGACAAGGTGAGGGCGCCGGGGTGGCTCAGTCGTTAAGCGTCTGCCTTCAGCTCAGGTCATGATCCCAGGGTCCTGGGATCGAGTCCCACATCGGGCTCCCTGCTTGGCAGGAAGCCTGCTTCTCCCTCTCCCACTCCCCCTGCTTGTGTTCCTGCTCTTGCTATCTCTCTCTCTGTCAAATAAAATCTTAAAAAAAAAAAAAAGGTGAGTCAGATGATATGTGTCCAAGAAGTTTAAACTCATGACTATATGCAAATCTATTATTCGTACTATGCCTTAGGTTACTAGCTAAACAGCCAAATAAAAAGCCCAGATAAGAGTGGTTTAAAGAGATGGAGAGGAAATTTTTTCTCCCTTATGTCCTAGCCTCAGTGGTCTGTCTGTCCATCTCCACCTTTTTCAACTTAATGGAGGATCCATCGAATCCTATTGAAATAAAAAGCTTGGATGATCTCTTCAGTCGGATTCCTAGGAAATAAAACCTGAGACAGGTATTCATGTGAAAATGATTCAATAGTGTTATCAAGGAAAACCAGTAAAAGACTAGCAAAGTGGGACAGGATATTAAGGATGGCAAGCAATGCCAATGGAGGATAATATTACCTCAGTTGCCCCAGGAGAGGACACAGCAGTGGACATCATACCTTTAATGTACTAATCAAGTCACAATGGAGCTGGAGTATTTATACTCTGTACTCATTGGTCATTGCTTTGGATTAAATGAAGGAATTTACATTTACAGGCACTTCTGGCTTTCCCAATTTGAGGCAAAAATCATTCCATCAGTCCAAGGTCAGCATGCCCGAAAGAGATACAGGTGTTGTCTGCAGGGAGAGGAAGCAGTCCTGGAGTTGGTGTGCACTAAAAAGGTAAAGAGTCGCAGTGAATATTGGCAGAACATTACTACATGGAGGCATGATTCACTGAGGCCAATGTGGTCTACCAAATTCAATGTGGTTTTAATTTGCATTTTTCTTATTATTAATGAGTTTTAAGAATTCTAACATCTTTTCACATGTTCAGCAGTACTTTTTATTTCCTTTTTTATCAAATGTCTAATAGATCTTCAGCCAATTTCAATTCTCCATAGTTTTATTAGGGAGATTGGTTACTTTTCTATGGTGTGAATTACAGATATTTTATCTTTTTCAAACAGTGGCTTCTTGAAAAATGGACTATGTTGTCATTTTACTGGTAAGCATTACTGCTTTTTTTTTTTTTTGTAGTTTTGAGATATTCTACGTGGTGCTATAGTAGTACCCTTTTTATTATCAATTATTGCATTAATTGGGTTTTTTTTTTTTTAGAGTTTCCTATGGTATTGGTTTTGATCTTTAATAGATCCATAGTGATGTTTTTCTGGTTACCATTCTTCACTGATGTTAGTACAATGGTCTTTGTACATTTTAAAACAGAATCTCTTGGTCAAACCCCTTTTATTAGTTATTTATTGGAGTTTTCTGGAGTATGGGGAGATGGCAGGGAAGCTGCCAGAAACAACACAACTGAAAATCTTTTTTTCTAGTTTGCTGCCAAAGATTCAGACTGCTTCCCACAAACATGGCTTTTCTATGTGATTCCCTGATTATAATAGCGTGGGAGAGGAAAAATAATTTTCCCTTTACCCTACTGAGTTCTTTCCTGAGACCTCCCTGTAGTAAAAGCAAACAATTGAAAAACAGAATTTTAATAACATGCACCCCTCCTGTATATATGGGAGATACCCAGGAAAACTGAGTTACTCCCCAAAATGCCCAGTACCATCATCAGCTAAAGACAAAAGACGTTGGGGTAGGGGGGAACCAGTTTGGGAGGTTATCAAGTAAAGCACAATAAATAAGGATTTCCAGAGATTTCTTGGTACAGAGAAAGAAAGACACCTTAGAAATGAAAATTGCCCTTATACATCTGAATGTCTCTTACAAAAAGGTGATTTCTATGTGGTTTTCAGAGCATTTCCTAGGTCTGCTATATCTTAATTATCAGCTCAAAATAATCATTATTACACAGAGGCACATTTTAGGGTGATATATTTGGCTCCTCTTCAGTCCCACCTTTGAAACTTGAAGTAAGAAGGTTGACAAATTTCTTGGTCCTGAGGTCAGTCCAGTTAAACAGCAGTGTCCTTGCACATGGGCTTTCAGAGTTAGGCCTTTATGGTGTGAACAGTCTTGTATTCAATATGAGGCACTTCAATAGAAACAAAAGAAAACCAGATAAATTGTTGTAGCAGACTATAAACCCAGTCTGAGTCCTCTAGATGCCTGACTCAAAGCCTCCTTTGCTGTTTGAATATCTGATATCATCAGGTGTGCAGGTAAACTTTGAGAGTGGCCCACATAGCAAAAGGCTTGAAGATTGTATAAACAAGCACTATTGTGGTTCCTTCTCTGATGTTTACATCAAGTTGTTCCCCTTCAGTTTACAGAACATAAGGAAAAAAATGACTAAGAACAAAAACTACACAAGTCAAAAGGGTAGGAGAAAATTGCAAACTTCAGTTTGGAAACTCATGGCTAGATTTTGAAGGAACTAGAAGAATTCAGGATCCCATACATAAGTGGAAAATAGAACCTCAAAAACAATAGCACTAGAATATAATTATTTACAAAGGTGCAAACATAATTTTTCTCTCTACAATCACCCAGATTTCTATTAAAAATCACAATAACACTAATTTGTTTGCAAATTAAGTCTAGTTGAATAAATTTGGTCTGATAATTTACATAAGTGGAAAAAGAATAGCTATTGGCCATATTGGCTCTTTTAAATCTGCTTTGCTAGAACTGAACTTTTTTTTAAAGTATGGTTGACATACAATGTTATATTAGTTTCAGGTGTACATATTGATTCAATGATCTATATGTTATGCTCACCACAAGTAGAGCTACCATCTGTACAATATTATTTACTATATTCCCTATGCTGTATTTTTTATCTTCATGACTTATCTTACACTCATCCCCCTACCAACCTTTCCTCTGGCAACCACTAGGATCTCTTGGTTTGTTTGTTTTGTTTTTTAGATTCCACAGATAAGAGAAACATGAATACCATGATTTCATTTATTTCATTTAGCAGAATATATCTGCTGGATCTAGCCATGCTGTGACCAATGGCAAGATCTCATTCTTTTATGACTGAATAATATTCATGTGTGTGAGAGCATGTGCACATGTGTGTATACCATAGCTTCTTTATCCATTTGTCTATAAAGGGACACTTGGGTTGCTTCCATGTCTTGGCTATTGTAAATAATGCAATAAACAAAGAGGTGCATATATCTTACTGAATCATAAAGCACTTCTCTTTTTAATTTTTGGAGGAAGCTCCATACTGTTTTCACAGTGGTTATGCCAATTTACATTGCCATCAATAGTGCACAACAGATCCTATTTATTCACATCCTCACCAACACTTATTTCTTGTCTTTTTATACTACCCATTCTGACATGTGATTTGATAACCTCATTGTGGTTTTGATTTGCTTTTCCTAATGATTAATGATGTTGAGCATCTTTTACATATCTGTATGTCTTCTTTAAAAAATCTTTTCAAATCCTCTGCTCATTTTTTAAGCAATTTTTTTGGTGTTGTACAAATTCTTTATGTACTTTGGATATTCTCTTATGAGATATATCATTTGCAAATATTTTCTCCCATTCAGCAGTTTGCCTTTTCTTTTTGTTGATGATTTCCTTTGCTGTACAATGTGTTTTGTTTTAGTGTAGTCCCAGTAGTTTATTTTTATTCTGTTTCCTTTGTCTGGAGACATATTCACAAGTCCAAGAGATTATTACCTGTTTTAAGGATTTCATGGTTTAAAGTCTCACATTTAGGTATTTAATCCATTTTGAATTTACTTTTGTGTATAAGTGGTCATTGCATTCTTTTGTGTGTATTTATTCAGTTTTCCCAATACCATTTATTGAAAAGAATGTCTTTTTCCCATTTTTTATCCTTGTCTCCTTTGTCATAGACTGACCATATAGGTATGGGTTTGTTCGAAGCTCTCTATTCTGCTCCATTGATCTATATGTCTATTAGTATGCCAGTACCATACTGTTTTGATTAATATAGCTTCATAGTGTATCTTAAAATTGGGATTGTGGTACCTCCAGCTTTGTTCTTCCATCTCAAGATGGTCTTGGCTATTCAAGGTCTTTTGTGGTTCTATGCAAATTGTAGGATTATTTGTTCTAGTTCTATGAAAAATGATGCTGGTATTTTGATAGAGATTGCATTGAATCTGTAGATTGCTTTGGGTATTATGGACATTTTAACAATATTCTTCCAATCCACAAACATGGAATACCTTTCCACTTGTTTGTGTCTTCAGTTTTTCATCAATGTCTAAGTCTTTCACCCCTATGGTTAAATTTATTCCCTAGAAATTTTATTTCTTTTGGTACAATTATAAATGGGTTTATTTTCTTTCTGCTACTTCATTAGTGTATGGAATCAATAGATTTCTATTAATTTTATATCCTGAAACTTAATTCATTCATCAGTTCTAATAGTCTTTTGGTGAAGTCTTTAGGGTTTTCTATATGTATACTCAGTATCATATCATCTGCGAATAGTGACAATTTTCCTTCTTCCTTATTGATTTGGATACCCTATTTCTTGTCTGATTACTATAGCTAGGACTTCCAGTACTATGTTTAAATAAAAGTGGTGAGAGTGAGTATCTGTCTTTTTTCTGACCTTAGAGGTAAAGCTCTCGGTTTTTCACCATTGTGTATGATGTTCACTGTGGATTTTTCATATAAGACCTTTATTATATTGAGGTGTTTTTTCTTTAAACCCATTTTTGTTGAGAGTTTTTATTGTGAAGAGATGTATTTTCTTAAATGCTTTTTTTCCTGCACCTATTGAGATGACCATATGGTTTTTAATCCTTCCTCTTGTTAGTATGATGTATCACAATAGTTGATTTGCAAATATTGAACCACATTTGTATCCCTAAAATAAATCCCACTTAATCATGGTGAATAATAACTTTAATGAACTGTTGTATTTGGTTAATATTTTGTTGAGGATTTTTGATCTGGGCTTTTTTTTTTTTGTAATGTCTTTGGTTTTGGTATTTAATACTGGTCTTAGTGAATGATTTTGGAAGTTTTCCCTCATCTTTTAGTTTTGGAATAGTTTGAGGAAAATCTAAATGGGAAAATTCACCTTTGAAGCCATCTGATCCTGGGCTTTTGTGTGTTAGGAATTTTTTTTATTACCAATTTAATTTCATTACTAGTAATTGGTCTGTCAAATTTTCTATTTCTTCCTTATTCAGTTTTGGAAGATTGTATGCTTTGGGGAATTTATCCATTTTCCTAGGTTTTTCAATTTCTACTCTTTTTTATTTCTGTCCTTTTACTAGTGTTTGACTTTGTTCTTCTTCCAGATTCCTTAGTTGTAAGTTAGGTTGAGATTTTTCTTGTTTCTTGACAAGGATGTCCACTTTTATTTAACACAGTACTGGAAGTGTTAACCATAGCAATCACACAGAAAAATAAAAGGCATCCAAATTGGTAAGGAAGAAGTAAAACCGTCACTATTTATAGACTACCTGATATTCTATATAGAAAATCCTAAAGACTCCACCAAAAACCTATTAGAACAGATAAAGGAAGGGGTGGCTCAGTCAGTTGACATTACAACTCTTACTTTGGCCCAGGTCATAATCTCAGGGTCATGAGATTGAGCCCTGCCTTGGGCTCCACACACAGCAGGGAGTCTGCTTAAGATTCTCTCCCTCTTCCCCTTCCTCTGCTCATGCTCACTTGCAAACTCTCTCTCTCTCAAACTCACTTGCGAACTCTCTCTCTCTAAACAAATCTAAAAAAAAAAAAAAACTGATAAATGAGTTCAGTAATGTCACAGGATACTAAATCAATATACAGAATTCCATTGCATTTCTATGCACTAATAATGGAGCAGAAGAAGGGGAAATTAAGGAATTTTTTCTTGCAAATTACTATTTACAATTGTACCAAAAATAATAAAATACCTCAGACTAAACTTAACAAAGGAGGTGAAAGACCTATACTCTGAAAACTATAAAACATGGATGAAAAGATATTTCATGCTCATGGTTTGGAAGAATAAAAATTGTTAAAATGTCCATTCTAGCCAAAGCAATCTACAGATTTAATGCAATCCTTCTCAAAATACCAACAGAATTTTTCACAGAAATAGAATAATCCTAAAATTTGTATAGAGCCACAAATGACCCCAAATAGCCAAAGCAACCTTGAAGAAGAACAAAACTGGAAATACCAAAATCCCAGATTTTAAGATATACTACAAATCTGTAGTAATCAAAACAGTATGATACTGGCACAAAAATAGACACATAGGTCAATAGAACAGAATAGAAAATCCAGAAATAAACCCGATTATATGGTCAATTAACCTTTGATGAAGGAGGTAAGAATATGTAATGGGAAAAAGACAGTCTTTTCAATAAATGGTGTTGGCAAAACTGGACAGCTACATTCAGAAGAATGGAATTAGGCCACTTTCTTACACCATACCAAAAAAAAGTTAAAATGAATTAAGGACCTAAATATGAGACCTGAAATCATAAAAATTCTAGAGGAGAGCAAATGCAGTAATTTCTCTGACATTGGCTATAGCAATATTTTCCTAGATATGTCTCCGGAGGTAAGGGAAATAAAACCAAAATAAGCTATTGGGACTGCATCAAAATAGATTCGGCACAGCAAAGTAAACAACCAACAAAACTCAAAGGCAACCTACTAAATTGGAGAAGATATTTACAAATGATATAACTGATAAAAGGTTACTATCCAAAACCTATAAAGAACTTAGCTCAACATCAAAAAAAAAATACAATTAAAAAATGTGCAGAAGACATGAATAGACATTTCTCTGACAGATGGCCAACAAATAAAAAGATGATCAACATCACTCAGCATCAGGGAAATGCAAATCAAAACCACAAGGAGATATCACCTCACACCTCTGAGAATGGCTATAATCAAAAACACAAGAAACAAGTGTTGTTGAGAATGTGGAACAACAGGAACCCTCATGCACAGTTGGTAGAAATCGAACTGGTACAGCCACTGTGAAAACAGTATGGAGATTACTCAAAAAATTAAAATAGAACTACCATATGATCTAATAATTCCACTACTGGGTATTTACCCAAAGAATATGAGAACACTAATTCAAAAAGATATATGCACCCCTTTATTGCAGCATTATTTACAATATCCAGATTATGGAAGCAGCCAAAGTGTCCATCAATACGTTAATGGATAAAGAAGAGGTGGTACATATATATAATGGAGTATTACTCAGCCATCAAAAAGAATGAAATCTTGCCATTTGCGACAACATGGGTGGATCTAGATAATATAATGCTAAGCAAAATAAGTCAACCAGAGAAAGACAAATACCATATGATTTAATTCATATGTGGAATTTAAGAAACAAAATCAACTAGCCAAGAAAAAAAGAGACAAACCAAAACCAGACTCTTTACTACAAAGAACATACTGATGGTTACCAGAGGGGAGGTGGGTAGGAGGATGGTGAAATAGGTGAAGGGGATTAAGAGTACATTTACATGTGCTCGCTTCAGCAGCACATATACTAAGAGTACACTTACATGGGTGCCTTGGTGGCTCAGTCGGTTAGGTGTCTGCCTTTGGCTCAGGTCATGGTCCCAGAGTCCTGAGAGAGAGTCCTGCACTGGGCTCCCTACTCAGCGAGGAGTCTGCTTCTCTATCTGCCCTTAACCCTGCTTGTGCTCTCTCTGAAATAAATTAAAAAAAAAAAAAGTACACTTACCTGATCAGCACTGTATCATAGAATTACTGAATCACTACATTTTACAACTAAACCTAATACAACACGGTATGTTAACTATACTGGAATTAAAATTTAAAAAGACCCACTTCGGTGCTCATCCATAAAAAGCCACTCCTCATCCATTAACTTTTTACCATGAGATTATGGCAATTCAGTTCTATCTTCAGGCTCCACTTTTAATTGTAGTTCTCTTGCAATTCCCACCATATCTGCATCTACTTCCTCCACTGAAGTCCTACCCTTCAAAGTCATCCATCAAGGTTGGGATAAAGTTTTTCCAAACTCGTGTTAATATTGATATTTTGCTCTCTTTCCATGAAGCAAAAATGCTCTTGATGTCTCCAAATCGTGAATCCTTTCCAGAAGGCTTTCAATTTACTTTGCCCAGAGCCATCAAAGGAATCAGTATCTATGGTCTTGCAAAATGTATTTCTTAAATAGTAAGACGTTAAAGTCAAAATGACTGGTCTATTTCTCTCTATTCATGTGCTGCAGAATGTATATTGTTAGCAGGTGTGCAAATGACATTAATCTTGTTGTACATCTCCATCAGAACTTTTGGATAACCAGATGAATTGCCAATGAACAATAATATTTTGAAATAAATCTTTTATTCTGATAAGGTCTCAACAGTGGGCTTAACATTTAGTAAACCATGTTATAAACAGATGTGCTGCAATCCAAGCTTTTTTGTTCCATTTATAGAGCACAGGAAGAATAGATACGGCATAATTTTAAGGGCCCTAAGATTTTTGAAATGGTGAATGAGCATTGGCTTCAACTTTAAGTCATTAGATGCATTAACCCCTAATGAGAGAGAGGGCCTGTCCTTTGAAGCTTGAATCCAGGCACTGACTTCTCCTAACTATGAAAATCCTAGTTGGTATCTTCTTCTAATAGAAGGCTATTTAATCTACATTGAAAATGTATTTAGTGTAGCCACCTTCATTAATGATCTTAGCTAGATCTTCTGATCTTTTGCTGCAGTTCTACATCAGCACTTGCTGCTTCATCTTGCTCATTTGGGTTATAGAGATATCTTCTTTCCTTAAACTTCATGGACCAACCTCTGCTAGTTTCAAACTTTTTCTTCAGCTTCCTCACCTCTCTCAGTCTTCATAGAATTGAAGAGTTAGGGCCTTGCTCTGGATTAGCGTTTGGATTAAGGGAAGTTTGTAGTTGGTTTCATCTTCTATTCAGACCCTCAAACTTTCTCCATATCAGTAATAATA
This sequence comes from Mirounga angustirostris, assembly GCF_029215605.1. NCBI lineage: Eukaryota > Metazoa > Chordata > Mammalia > Carnivora > Phocidae > Mirounga > Mirounga angustirostris. The sequence goes on along the minus strand of NW_026991709.1, from coordinate 134,613,852 downwards.
CTGTTTTACTTTGTCATTCATGTGTTCACTGGAGTAGCACATTTAATCTCCTTCAGGAACTTTCCTTTGCATTCACAACCTGGCTGTTTGGAATAAGAGGCCTAGATTTCAGCCTATCTTGGCTTTTGACATGCCTTCCTCACTAAGCTTAATTATTTCTAAAATTTTATTTAAAGTGACAGATGTGTTACTCTTCCTTTCACCTGAACATGTTGAGGCCACTGAAGGGTTAATAATTGGCCCAATTTCAATACTGTTGGGTGTCAGGGAATAGGGAGGCCTGAGAAGGGGGGGGCGGGTAACCCCTGATGAGGGCAGCAGTCAGAACACAAACATTTAAGTTCACAGTGTTATGTGGCCATGGTTTGTGGTGCCCCAAAACATGTAAAATAGTAATAAAGTTTGAAATATTGTGAGAATTACCAAAAATGACACAAACACAGGAAGTGAGCAAATGCTGTTGGAAAAATGAAGCCAAGAGACTTGCTTCAACACTGAGTTGCCACAAACTGCATTTGTAAAAAATGCGGTATCTTCAAAGTACAATGTAGAAAAGCACAATAAAACATGTCTGTGATATCCAAGATTGTAAGGAACTTACATAACTCAGTAGCAATAAAGCAATCCAATTAAAACAACAGACAAAAGACACGAATAAACTTTTTCCAAAGACAGTATATGAATGTCCAACAAGTACATAAAGATGTTCAATATCCCTAGTTATTAAGGAAATACAAATTAAAACCACAACAAGATATCACTTCATACATGTCAGAATGGCTGTTATCAAAAAGATGAGAGCTCACAAATGCTGGCATGGATATGGAGAAAAGGGAGCTCTTGTACACTCTTAGAATTGCAACTTGGCACAACCACTATGGAAAATGGTATGTAGATTCCTCAAGAAATTAAAAATAGAATTAACCATATGAACCAGCAATTCCATTTCTGGGAATATATCCAAAGGATATTAAAATTCTAAGTCAAAGAAATATCTGCACCATGTTCATCCCATGATTATTTACAATAGCCAACACCTGGAAACAACTTGTGTTTATTGATGAATGAATGGATAAATAAGTTGTTGTATACATATACAGTGAAATGTTATTCAGCCATAAAAAACAAGAAAATGGTACCATTTGTGATAACATGGATGGACCTTAAAGCCTTATGCTAGGTAAAATAAGTCAGACAGAGAAAGACACATAATGTATGATCTCACTTAAATGTGAAACTTTATCCCTCCCAAACAAAACCAAACCCCATGGGTAGCACAGTCGGTTAAGCATCTGCCTTCAGCTCAGGTCATGATCCCAGGTCCTAGGATTGAGCCCCACATCAGGCTCTCTGCTCCGTGGGAAGCCTGTTTCTCCCTCTCCCACTCCCCCTGCTTGTATTCCCTCTCTTGCTGTGTCTCTGTCAAATAAATAAAATTTAAAAAGATTTTAAAAAAAACAAACCAACCATAAACTCATAGAAAAAGAGATCACATTTTTGGTTACCAGAGGCAAGGAGTGAGGAAAGGAAGAATTGGAAGAAGGTGGTCAAAAGTTACAAACTTCCAGTTATAAATCATTACTAGTCATATAATGTACAACATGGTAAGTACAGTTATTACTGCTATATAATATACAGAAAAGGTGGTAAGAGTAGATTCTAAGACCTCTCACCATAAGGAAATTTTTTTCCTTTTATCTATATGAATGTTGGATATTAATCACTTTTTGTGATTATTTAAAAATATATTCAAATGAAACAATTATACTGTGCATCTTAATAAAACTGGGAAAAAAATGTACCTATAACAAATCTTTACCAGTGTCACTATATCCAAGGAAATAGTTTCATGGGTTTATCTACATTTGGAAAGGAAGGGACAAGTTTAAAATTTTACCTTCTGTTCTCAACTAGGCACTACAGAGTGAAATCCTGGAGAGCGGACTTTGGTAATAATTCTTATCCTTTGCCAGCTTCTGCCAGTTTTCCAGGTTCCTGTCTGCAGGCTCTGCAGCAAGTACAGTATCTCAGCAGGCTCCATTATGGGTCACCAAACTGTAGGTGAAGAAAAATAATTTTATCTTTACCCTTACAGGTTCTTGGCTGAGACTCCCTGTAATAAGACATATAAATAGAAAAATAAAGTTTAATAACATGTATTCTTCTCATATACATGGGAAATACCCAGGAAAACTGAGTGACTCCCTGACTTGGCCCAAGCCAGTATCTTAAATATCATCTTTAGCTAAAGACAAAAGATGATATGTGTGGGGAGTCTAGTTATGGCAAAGCACATGAAATGAGGGTATGATTGTTATGCCGATTTAAGTCCCTGTCTTTTCCACTGGTAAGAGTTTCTAGTGATTTGTAACTCCCCTTTTTCTTAGAGACAGGGAAACGCCTTTACAAATGAGGATTTCCCTTATAAATGTAAATATATTACAAAAGGGAAACTTCTATTCAATTTTCAGAGCTTGTCCTGCATCAGCTGTTTCTTAAAAATAACTAGCTCAAAAAATCCTTATGCCAAAGAGGCAGTTGTGGGTGTTATATTCACTCCCCTTCAAAATCAACTCTTACCAAAATTTTCAGCCTTATGGATGTCCTGAGGATTTTGGATCTGCCATCACCCACGATATTGCATAAGCCAAGTCCTTAAAATAAATCTCTCCCCCCCATCTCATATATATATATTAATATTTACAATATATGCTCCATATTTTGTTAATAAATAAAAATTGAAAATAATATTGTCAATATTAGCTTATGTGTGATGAAATAGGAATTATGGTAGCATTGAAAACTGGAGTGACCTTTTAAGATATAATGCCAGGTAGCTTTTTTCTTAAGCAATTTTGATGTAGGAAAGAATGTTAGGGTTCGAAGCCAATGGCCAAGAAAGAATTCTTGAGATGTCTTTGGTGCAAAAAGGTGGTTTTATTAAAGCATTGGGACAGGACCTCTGGGCAGAAAGAGCTGCACTGGGGTCATAAGGAATGGCCCATTATCTACTTCCAAGTTGGGAGGGGGTTTGGGATAACATAAGTCTCTATAAGGAATTTTGGAAGCAAGGTTTCTAGGACCTTGAGGGGGCTGGCTATTGTTGGGAAAAGGTCATTTATTACTATCTAATAAAACCTGAGTTATGAGGCCCTTCAGATGTATATTGGTGGGTCATATGCTTGGGGGGTGATTGCCAACCCGTATTTTGGGGGGTAGAGATGAAGTTTTTTATATGTTAAAGTAGACTTAAACAGGATCCTGGGATTTGGGCTAAGATTGCCTTTTGCCCTTAGCAAAGTATTAACATTGAGGCAGTTGAATTCCTGGAGGAATGTCACTCTTCCTGTTTCAAGGACTTGTCAATAGGCTGTAGGTAGTAAGGAAATTTAGTAATTTTTCTCCTGCCTTTGTTTCCCACAACAATTTGACAGTGTATTACAAGTGTTATAAAAATGTTTACCTTCCAATCCTGTGGTAAAACTAGACTTTATTATGTTATATAATCAAAATACATTACATCATTAGTTTTTGATGTAGTGTTCCATGATTCATTGTTTGTGTATAACACCCAGTGCTCCATGCAGAACGTGCCCTCTTTAATACCCATCACCAAGTTAACCCATCCCGCCACCCCCTCCCCTCTAGAACCCTCAGTTTGTTTTTCAGAGTCCATAGTCTCTCATGGTTCATCTCCCCCTCCAATTCCCCCCCTTCATTCTTCCCCCCCCTTTTTTTTAACATATAATGTATTATTTGTTTCAGAGGTACAGGTCTGTGATTCACAGTGCTTACACAATTCACAGCGCTCACCATAGCACATACCCTACCCAATGTCCATCACCCAACTACCCCATCCCTCCCACCCCCCACCACTCCAGCAACCCTCAGTTTGTTTCTTGAGATTAAGAATTCCTCATATCTCTTTTCTAAGGTTATTCAAAATATAGAAAAATAACAGTATTCAAAATCTTAATTTCAGTGTTATAATAGTGAAAACTTGAAAATAATATAAATGTTAAATTATGGAACAATTATGGTACCATCATCTATTGGGACATAATGTAGAAATTAAAATTATGACTATGAAGATATATAATTCAAGAGTATAAAAATTTTAGACTAAAAATAAACAGGTAAACTACATATAGTTTTATTGCCACTTATATAAAATATATACATGTGATAAAAGACTGGGGAAATCATTTTAAACTGATAATTTAACAGTGGCAAAACATTCAAATAAGCTTGGATATTTTTGTTTTTGTCATTTTCTGAACTTTCTGTTCAGTGATTGAATTATTTTTTAAAATATAATTCAATTTTCTTTCAGTACATTTTTAACAGTTCCTCTTTAATGTCCAGCTTTTTAAACTAAGATTTCTATATTTGTAAAAAATATGGAAAAATTATTTTATTTTTAGTAAAAAACACTTCTATAATTTATGTCTACTTTTTAGTACCTGGGTTGTAATCAAGCTACTGAAAAAGAAAACTTAAATTTTAACTGTAGATAAAACTGGTAGAGAATTTCAAATGATTAAAATATGCATTTAAAAAGTTAATGAAAAATATACTGTATGATAAACAATATAGATAGCAAAGGTAATTTTCTTCATGCATATAACCTTGAATTTATTCCAATCTATTTTCTAGAAAGTTTGCAATGTAAGCATGTATTAATCAACCTCACTTGGAGTGATGGTGTTCCCTAAGTGGGCAACAGAGTCAATTAAGGCAAAAAAGAGATGAAGTCTGGACCAAGGTCAGAAATACATGAATTTCCATAGTGCAACCTAGGTTTAGGCAGCTGAGGCATTAATTATACCTGAATTTGAGAAGAAGATGAAGGTCAATCACTATTTCAGTTATTTAACCTCAGAGAATTATCTCTATCTCAGATCATTCTGGAAACTCATTAATAGACCTAAAGGATTAGTCTCTTCCATGAAACTTAGGTTGGAAATAATGGATTAACAAGCAGAAGCTGTGACATGGCAAACCCTAATTAAAGGAATTGTTTCCATGATGGGAACTAGAGAATTGATTTTGAAACTGCTTGCTCTTATTAACCAAAGGAGGTGATTTTTTTTTACTCTCCTACCTGGGGAACTAGCCAATAATATTCTGGAAAGCTTTCAACGTCTCTAAAAGGAGTGGATGCTAACATCAAAATACAGCTTTCCTTTTGTGAAAGTGATGAGCTTAAAAAGAAATGAAATACATAGTGCTTCTTATTAAGGGCACTATATTAAATTGAAACCTTAATATGATTTTATTTATAAATATAAAATTTGGTTAAGTATAGGTTTTTTTTTTTAAAGATTTTATTTATTTATTAGACTGAGCAGGAAAGAGCGAGAAGGAGCAGGGGCAGGGGCAGAAACAGATTCACCGCTGAGCTGGGAGCCTGGAAAGGGCTTGATCCTGGGCCTCCAGGATCATGACCTGAGCCAAAGGCAGATGGTTAACCACCTAAACCACCCAGGTGTCCCAGGTATGTGTTTCTTAACAATCCTTATTCAAGAAGTAGAACTAGTGATCCATAAATCTAGGATTAAACCCCCTTTTTATACAGAAATAAAACTGAAGTCCACAAAATAATATGTAATTATTCCAGACAAAATACTAAATATCTATATAATGTAGAACCAGAACCAATTGTAGCTCTCTCAGTATTTAATCTTGCGCACTGACACCTCACGACCCCCCACTATCCATATTACCATATTGTTAAGAAACCTACCTGGTTATAGTAACATCTCACTAAAAGAATATTCTAGGGAATACATACCAAGTATACAATCACTAGAAGTCTTTTCAGTGTTATTGACAATAGATTTATATTTGCTACAAAAATCTAAGTGGCCCAGTTAGGCACATATCTATCTCTGGTTCAACTGGCAATGACCAAGGGGACAGTCAATAGTGGAGACATGGGGGCACCTGGGTGGCTCAAATAGTTAAGCATCTGCCTTTGGCTTAGGTCATGATCCCAGGGTCCTAGGATCGAGCCCTGCATCCGACTCCCTGCTCTGCAGAAAGCCTGCTTCTCCATCTCCCTCTGCCTGCTACTCCCCCTGCTTGTGCTCTGTCAAATAAACAAAATCTTTAAAAAAAATAATGGAGACATGGTTTCTGGTCACTAGAGGGTCATTTCTAAAAAAGAATCTAATAGTGACATTCACGCTGAGAGTTGCTGACTTCAGTCTTAGAAGACAAGAAATATGTGCATAGGGAGACAATAAAAAAGGAAGGCACTTTGAAATGAGAGGGGGACACATTTCATGAAGAGTGTGGGGAATAAAAGGGAAGACATTAATATGTAATCAAAACTAAAACTTAATGTGTGTTTGGAAAAGTAGGAAGGAAACATTGTGAAATTTATTGAATATGACAATTACATTTATTCATTGGTTAGAAGAATTCTTTATGTAGACTAGACTGATCAAGGCAAAGATTAGCACTAAATCCATTAATTATGGGTCATGGTCACTCAAGATCTGTGTTCTTTTTTTTTTTTTAAATAAATGTAAAAGGCCACTTGACAAGTTCTGGTCAATTAGCTGTGATTAGAAATGTGTCACTTACAAGTTGACTATGAGCAGACTGTAACTCTCCAAATTTCTCTTCCTTTGTCTAGATGATCTCTTGGTCTCATGTTGAGATGATAGAAGGCACATGATGGAAAGTTTGAATTTGTGAATCACCATTTGTGAAAGTGCTGCACTGAGGAGGTCACCCTAACAGATTTGGTATGAGTGATAAAAAAAAAAAAGGATGTTATGCCTTTGAGATTTAGGGGGTTACTACTATAGCATGAACCATTTTAGTGGTTCTCAAACTTATACATGCATCAAAATCACCCAGAGGACTTATTAAAACATGGATTGCTGAATCCCATCCCTAGAGTTTTTTCTTCAGTGCATCTCAAGTGGAGTTAGAAATGTTGCATTTCTAGTAAGCTCTCAGGAGATGGTGATCCTGCCACTGAAAACACACTTTGAGAATCACTGGCCTAGGTAAACTAGAAAAATCAGGTACCTCCTGCAAAATACAGTTCATTTCTGAACTTGACGTAACAGTAGAAAAAAAAAAAAACCTAAAGGGTGACTATAAGAAATGTTAACAAAGAAGAAATTATACATCTTATACAAAATTTGTATTTTGTGGCTAATTGCAGAAAAGCAAAGTTTCTGTATGACAGATATTTTGAGCCTAGGTGACATTGGATGCTCTTTTTGATTAGGTGACTGTCATATGTTCTTTTTTTCTTTCCACTTTTGGAAAGTCATTTTCCTGTCTCCAGTATTCTGTCTTGGGTTTAGCCTATCTAGCCACTGACATTAATCATCTTTCTAAATTACAGTGATATTATCATGTCTGGTTTATCCCACACTTGTTCATGATTTCATTGTTTACTATCAGGAACAAACAGATCCATCTTGTTGGTCATACTCTTCTAACTGGTTTTCTTGCTTCTTTTACCTTTATATCTACCAACTGGAACATGAAAGAACAGTCACCTTTGCTGAAAATTTGAGAATCCCAGGGCCCCAGTGCTTTCTACCAGAAACAGAGGTGGCTGCTGCCTACGCTTGAAACAGAGCAGAGCCAGAAGACTCTAGTTTCTGCCAAGTAGGCACTGATTTCTCAACATGTGAGGGTCAGTCCTCTTTATGCAGTGACCCCTGACACTAGAATATTCACCGGTTTTCCATCATTAATTATAATTATGGCTGTCTACATTGCTGACACCTTGGATTAAAAGGTTGGAGGTGGTGAGCTGTGATGAGGGTTAATAGCTAAGTCAGGAGAAGTCATTCTAGAAACAATCTTAACACTGGGATGAATGCAATAGCTGTTTCTGAGAAGAGCAACTCCAGCTATGAGAAAGGTCTGATCTTGGTAAATACAAGTATCTCCCTAAGGAAGTGTCCTCTTGCCCTCTGATCATGATGTACCCTTCCACGTGTGTGGAGCTACAAGCCACAAACCTTGTCTCTAGCTCCCAGCTCCACATACAATTTGTGGAAGACAGAGACTTTCCCTGTAGAAGGATGAATATCCTTTTGCAATCAAACACAGACACAGGTTAGATCACAAATAAAAGAGTTGGAGAGGTTCTTCTTTCCTATGGAGTTCTCATAAGCTGTCCTTATCAAAATAAACCTAATGGAAGTTTTGGGTTGGTAAACACATAGAAATCTGGGGAGAGTGGCCTACTCAGAGCACATACCTTGCCTATGCATTTCTTCCATCTGGCTGTTCCTCAGTTACATCCCTTTATAATAAATCAGTGATACCTTCTAAATAAGAAAAATTATGTAGGAGTGATATCACCAATATAGTGACAAACGTCATTCCTGATTTTGCTCCCCTCTCACAAGAAGAAAAACTAACAAATATTCATGGATAAGACACCATTGAAAGAATTTTAGAACATGGAGGGGAGGCTGAATCAACCCCTGGCCTCTCTAAACCACAGAGACCAAAAATGCCTGCGTTAGAAGGGTGGGAGCAGCAGCTACACATTGACTGCATTGTCCCTACCCTCCCAAATCATTGCAGTGCTACAGGGAGAGGTCTCCTATAAGGCTCCAGTTCCTCCAGGGGAAAAAGAGAGCCTGGGAGGCTTCCAATCCCCCAATATTGTGGGTTGCTTTGTGGGAACCTCTAATCTGGTCTTGCCTGACAGAGACTGCAGGAAAATCTAAAGGGCTCACACAGTGGGAATCTGACTGTGATGGAGAATTGAGAAGGGCCTTGCAATAACCAGCATATAGATATTAGCAGGTCAAATTCATACCTGCAATGTCTAATTAGTAATGCCAACTAGTGGTTTTGCTCATTTACAGAACCAAGTTGGTCATTCTATCTGACCAGGCAATTTGTTGGGGGTATAGATCTGCTCAGTTCAGGTTCTCAAATGAGAAATTTTGCTGGTCCTAGACCCTGGTTTGCCTAGACTCAGGTAAGGAGCTAAGTCATAGCTCCCCCCACTGGGGACTAGCTCCTAGCTCCATCTGGCCAGAGGGGCTGGTGATGGCACCTGAAAGCTGTGTGTAACCAGTAACTCAAGCTGAGAAGGGGCAAAGCTGATTCCCCCTGAGCAAAGCCAGTACCTCATGTGTTCTGCTGCACCCTGGCAGAGGGATTAATTTATAGTCAAGGCTCAGGGTACCCTCCGAGGCCAATCTGAACCAGAAACCTTAAAAAAAAAAAAAACCTGAAAGTTCCTAGACTGGCATCTGCCTAATACAATTAGGCAAGAAAGCTGAAACATAACCCCACCCACTGTGACTCCCAGGCCCCATCTGACCAGAAGGGCTGGTGAGAACACCTGGAAACTGCATAAACCAGAAACACCGGTGCCAAGAGATAGGCAGGCAAAGCCAGTAGTTGTGTTCATTCAGAGAACTTGGGCCATAGAGGTCAGCTTGAGTTAAGACAAAGAGCACTACTAGCTTAAGACCTGCTTCTCTCACTGTGCCCAGGCAGTAAAACTAATTTATAGTCCCACTCATTGCTGAATAGAGTCTTTAGCCTACATGACAAGGGAATATAATCAAAGCACAAAGAAGCTGCATAGCCCATCCAAGAGCCCTCCTTACAAAGAGCACAGCCTGTGGTTTTGCCCATTTGTAGAAAACAACTTCTTGCTTCACCTGACCATAGTCCCATCTGCTACTGAGTATAATACCCACTTCCAACTATCTAGTAAGTCTCAACAAAACAAGCAGAGCCACTGGACAATTGCAGACCCCAACGTATAGCCTTACTTGGGTAGGAAACCATGGCAGCAGTCCTATTCCACTGTTCTCAACCAGTGGCACACACCTCCATCCCTAACATCAGAGCTCAAAGAGTTGCCTTGCTTGAAAACAGACCCTAATTGTAGTCCTCACCTGCCCAAGGACCTTAGCAGCAAACATGCCAAGAAACCCAAATTGAGCTGCTGGGTGAAGAACTGTGCCTTCCATAGCTAACCTATAAAGTCTAGAAAAGAAAATGACTTATTCAAACACATAGATACCAATGTAAAGAATCAAGAATGGGGGCGGAGCAAGATGGTGGAGGAGTAGGAGACCTGGATTTCGTCTCCTCTCAGGAATTCAGCTGGATAGGGATCAAACCATTCTGAACACCTACAAACTCAACAGGAGATTGAAGAAAAGAAGAGCAACAACTCTCTCATCAGAAAAGCGACCACTTTCTGGAAGGTAGGACGTGCGGAGAAGTGAATCCGAGGTGATATTCGGGAGGATAGACGGCGGGGGAGGGGCCTCCGTTGGCAGCTTCTGGCAAGTGATAGAACCACGGAGCACAAAATCGGAACTTTTAAAAGTCTGCTCCGCTGAGGGACGTCACTCTGGTGGCTAAGCGGGGGGTGGAACCCTACGGGACAGTGTGGTCTCATGGACCCTCGGGGTCACAGAGTGTGACCTGAGTGTGGCAGAGCTCCCAGGTATCGGAGCAGGGAAGCCGGCTGCAGAGGCGGAGCCCAGGCGCGGGCTCTCAGCTCGGGGTGGCCATAAACCGGGATCCGCGGCACCGTCGGGCCCCTGCTCCTCCAGCAGGGACCCAACAAGCGGCAGATCTGGGGAGACTCACCTTCCTCCCCCGGGAGGAGCCGCGCGGGAGCGCACCACAGGGATCTGCTGGGTTTGGAGACTCCACCCGGGGTCGGGTGCCAGAGGTGGAGGCGCGCGGTCGCAGGCCGGGCAAGCGCGGAGTGCAGCCGGAGACCGGGGAGACGGGAGTGACTGACGGCTTTTCTCTGGGGGCTCATTGAGGAGCGGGCCCCGAGTTCTCGGCTCCTCCGGAGCGGAGACTGGGAGGCCGCCATTTTCACTCTCCGCCTCCAAAGCTGTACGGAAAGCTCGCAGGGAACAAAAGCCCCGGAGAGCAAACCCAAGCAGGTTACTTAGCCGGGAGGGGGCAAGGGCGGGGCAATTCCGCCTCCGGCAGAGACATTTGGAAACCATGGCAACAGGCCCCTCCCCAGAAGATCAGAGAGAATGGCCAGTTAAGACCAAGTTTACATATCAATGAGAACGGCAGAACTCCAGCGCTAGGGGACTACTGCAGGTAGAATTCATGGCTTTTTTACCATGATTCTTTAGTCTTCTAAAGTTAATTTTTTTTTTTAACTGTCTTTTTGTCTTATTATTTCTTTTTAAATTTTTCTTTTTCCCTTTTTCAACCAACATCTTATCAATCCCTTTTAAAAAAAAAAACATTTTTATTTTTCATTTTTAGAGTCATATTCTATCCCTTCATAGTAGTTACCCATATTTTTGGCTTATATATATAAGTTGTTCTCCCTTTAAAATTTTGAGATAGTTTCTTCTAACAGATTAAAATATACCCTAAATCTCTAGTATATGGTGCTTTCTATTCCCCTGCCTGATCACATCCTCTCCTTTTTTTTCTTTTTCTCTTTTTCTTTTTTCTTTTTTAAAATCCTCTTCTTTCTTTTTTCAAACAACTTCTTATCAATTCCTTTTATAACATTTTTTATAATTTCCATTTTTACAGTCATATTCCATCCCTTCATCATATCAACCCTCATTTTTGTACATATATAAGTTTTTCTTTCTTTAAAATTTTGGGAGGCACTTTCTTCTAAAAGACCAAATACACCCCAAATCTAGTGTGTGGCCCTGATCTATATACCATATAGATCATATTTTATCACATTCTGGTTTTCCTTTTGTTGTTGTTTTGTTTTGTTTGTTTTTGTTTTTATCTTTATCTTTTTTTTTTCTTTTTCTTTTTTCTCTCTTTCCCTTTCTTATCCCACTGCTTCAGGTCTTTTCTGATTTGTTTAGAGTATATTTTCTGGGGACGTGGTTACTCTGCTAGCATTTTGTTCTCTCATTAATCTATTCTCCTCTGCACAAAATGACAAGACGGAAAAAATCACCTCAACAAAAAGAACAAGAAGTAGTACCGACTGACAGGGACCTACTCAATACGGACATTAGTACGATGTCAGATCTAGAGTTCAGAATCATCACTTTAAAGATACTAGCTGGGCTTGAAAAAAATATGGAAGTTATTAGAGAAACCCTTTCTGGAGAAGTAAAAGAGCTAAAATCCAACCAAGTAGAAATCAAAAAGGCTATTAATGAGGTGCAATAAAAAATGGGGGCGCTGACTGCTAGAATAAATGAGGCAGAAGAGAGAATCAGTAATATAGAAGATGAAATGATGGAAAATAAAGAAGCTGAGAAAAAGAGAGATAAACAACTACTGGATCACGAGGGCAGAATTCAAGAGATAAGCGATACCATAAGACAAAACAATGTTAGAATAATTGGGATCCCAGAAGAAGAAGAAAGAGAGAGAGGGCCAGAAGGTATAATGGAGCAAATTATAGCAGAGAACTTCCCTAATTTAGGGAAAGAAACAAGCATGAAAATCCAGGAAGCACAGAGAACCCCTCTCAAAATCAATAAAAATAGGTCAACACCCCGACATCTAATAGTAAAACTTATGAGTCTCATAGACAAAGAGAAAATCCTGAAAGCAGCTCGGGAGAAGAGATATGTAACCTACAAGGGTAGAAACATTAGATTGGCAACAGACCTATCCACAGAGACCTGGCAGGCCAGAAAGGACTGGCAGGATATATTCAGAGCACTAAATGAGAAAAATATGCAGCCAAGAATACTCTATCCAGCTAGGCTGTCATTGAAAATTGAAGGAGAGATAAAAAGCTTCCAGGACAAACAAAAACTAAAGGAATTTGCAAACACAAAACCAGCCCTACAAGAAATCTTGAAAGGGGTCCTCTAAGCAAAGAGAGACCCTAAAAGCAACATAGACCAGAAAGGAACACAGACAATATACGGTAACAGTCACCTTACAGGCACTACAATGGCACTAAATTCCTATCTTTCAATAGTTACCCTGAATGTAAATGGGCTAAACGCCCCAATCAAAAGACACAGGCTAACAGACTGGATTAAAAAACAAGATCCATCGATATTATGTCTGCAAGAGACTCATTTTAGAACCAAAGACAGCCCCAGATTGAAAGTGAGGGGGTGGAAAACCATTTACCAGGCTAATGGACACCAAAAGAAAGCTGGGGTGGCAATCCTTATATCAGACAAATTAGATTTTAAACCAAAGACTGTAATAAGAGATGAGGAAGGACACTATATCATACTTAAAGGATCTATCCAACAAGAAGATCTAACAATTGTAAATATCTATGCCCCTAACATGGGAGCAGCCAATTATATAAGCCAATTAATAACAAAAGCAAAGAAACACATCGACAACAATACAATAATATTGGGGGACTTTAACATCCCCCTCACTGAAATGGACAGATCGTCTAAGCAAAAGATCAACAAGGAAATAAAGACTTTAAATGACACACTGGACCAAATGGACTTCACAGACGTATTCAGAACATTCCACCCCAAAGCAACGGAATACACATTCTTCTCTAGTGCCCATGGAACATTCTCCAGAATAGATCACATCCTAGGTCATAAATCAGGTCTCAACCAGTACCAAAAGATTGGGATCATTCCCTGCCTATTTTCAGACCACAATGCTTTGAAACTAGAACTCAATCACAAGAGGAAAGTCGGAAAGAACTCAAATACATGGAGGCTAAGGAGCATCCTACTGAAGAATGAATGGGTCAACCAGGAAATTAAAGAAGAATTAAAAAAATACATGGAAACCAATGAAAATGAAAACACAACTGTTCAAAATCTTCGGGATGCAGCAAAGGCAGTCCTAAGAGGAAAGTATATAGCAATACAAGCCTTTCTCAAGAAACAAGAAAGGTCTCAAGTACACAACCTAACCCTACACCTAAAGGAGCTGGAGAAAGAACAGCAAATAAAGCCTAAACCCAGCAGGAGAAGAGAAATCATAAAGATCAGAGCAGAAATCAATGAAATAGAAACTAAAAGAACAGTAGAACAGATCAACGAAACTAGGAGCTGGTTCTTTGAAAGAATTAACAAGATTGATAACCCCCTGGCCAGACTTATCAAAAAGAGAAGAGAAATGACCCAAATCAACAAAATCATGAATGAAAGAGGAGAGATCACAACCAACACCAAAGAAATACAAACAATTCTAAGAACATATTATGAGCAACTCTATGCCAGCAAATTAGATAACCTGGAAGAGATGGAGGCATTCCTAGAGATGTATCAACTACCAAAACTGAACCAGGATGAAATAGAAAACCTGAACAGACCTATAACCACTAAGGAAATTGAAGCAGTCATCAAAAATCTCCCAAAAAACAAAAGCCCAGGGCCAGATGGCTTCCCAGGGGAATTCTACCAAACATTTCAAGAAGAATTAAGACCTATTCTTCTGAAACTGTTCCAAAAAATAGAAATGGAAGGAAAACTTCCAAACTCATTTTATGAGGCCAGCATTACCTTGATCCCAAAACCAGACAAAGACCCCATCAAAAAGGAGAATTACAGACCAATATCCCTGATCAACATGGATGCAAAAATTCTCACCAAAATACTAGCCAATAGGATCCAACAGTATATTAAAAGGATTATTCACCATGACCAAGTGGTATTTATCCCTGGGCTCCAAGGTTGGTTCAACATCCGCAAATCAATGTGATACAATACATTAACAAAAGAAAGAAGAAGAATCATATGATCCTCTCAATAGATGCAGAAAAAGCATTTGACAAAGTACAGCATCCTTTCTTGATCAAAACTCTTCAGAGTATAGGGATAGAGGGTACATACCTCAATATCATAAAAGCCATCTATGAAAAACCTACAGCAAATATTATTCTCAATGGGGAAAAACTGAGAGCTTTCCCCCTAAGGTCAGGAATGCAGCAGGGATGTCCACTATCACCACTGCTATTCAACATAGTATTGGAAGTCTTAGCCACAGCAATCAGACAACAAAAAGAAATCAAAGGCATCCAAATTGGCAAAGAAGAAGTCAAACTCTCACTCTTTGCAGATGATATGATACTTTATGTGGAAAACCCAAAGGACTCCACCACAAAACTGCTAGAACTCATACAGGAATTCAGTCAAGTGGCAGGATATAAAAATCAATGCACAGAAGTCAGTGGCTTTCCTATACACCAACAACAAGACAGAAGAAAGAGAAATTAAGGAGTCCATCCCATTTACAATTGCACCCAAAACCATAAGATACCTAGGAATAAATCTAACCAAAGATACAAAGGATCTATACTCAGAAAACTATAAAATACTCATGAAAGAAATTGAGGAAGACACAAAGAAATGGAAAAACGTTCCATGCTCATGGTTTGGAAGAATATTGTGAAGATGTCAATGCTACCTAGAGCAATCTACACATTCAATGCAATCCCCATCAAAATACCATCCACTTTTTTCAAAGAAATGGAACAAGGAATCCTAAAATTTGTATGGAACCAGAAAAGACCCCGCATAGCCAGAGGAATGTGGAAAAAGAAATGCAAAGCTGGTGGCATCACAATCCCGGACTTCAAACTCTATTACAAAGCTGTCTTCATCAAGACAGTATGGTACTGGCAGAAAAACAGACACACAGATCAATGGAACAGAATAGAGAGCCCAGAAATGGACCCTCAACTCTATGGTCAACTCATCTTCAACAAAGCAGGAAAGAATGTCCAATGGAAAAAAGAGTCTCTTCAACAAACGGTGTTGGGAAAATTGGATAGCCACATGCAGAAGAATGAAATTGGACCATTTCCTTACACCACACACACAAAAAAACAGACTCAAAATGGATGAAAGACCTCAACGTGAGACAGAAGTCCATCAAAATCCTAAAGGAGAATACAGGCAGCAACCTCTTCGACCACAGCCACAGCAACTTCTTCCTAGAAACGTCGCCAAAGGCAAGGGAAGCAAGGGCAAAAATGAACTATTGGTACTTCATCAAGATAAAAAGCTTTGCATAGCAAAGGAAACAGTCAACAAAACCAAAAGACAACTAGCAGAATGGGAGAAGATATTAGCAAATGACAAAGAAGATAAAGGGCTAGTATCCAAAATCTATAAAGAACTTCTCATACTCAACACCCAAAGAACAAATAATCCAATAAAGAAATGGGCAGAAGACATGAACAGACATTTTTCCAAAGAAGACATCCAAATGGCCAACAGACACATGAAAAAGTGCTCAACATCACTTGGCATCGGGGAAATCCAAATCAAAACCTCAATGAGATATCACCTCACACTAGTCAGAATGGCTAAAATTAACAAGTCAGGAAACGACAGATGTTGGCGGGGATGCGGAGAAAGGGGAACCCTCCTACACTGTTGGTGGGAATGCAAGCTGGTGCAGCCACTCTGGAAAACTGTATGGAGGTTCCTCAAAAAGTTGAAAATAGAGCTACCATATGATCCAGCAATTGCACTACTGGGTATTTACCCCAAAGATACAAAAGTAGGATTCCGAAGGGGTACGTGCACCCCGATGTTTATAGCAGCAATGTCCACAATAGCCAAACTGTGGAAAGAGCCAAGATGTGCATCGACAGATGAATGGATAAAGAAGAAGTGGTATATATATACAATGGAATATTATGCAGCCATCAAAAGGAATGAGATCTTGCCATTTGCAACGACGTGGATGGAACTGGAGGGTATTATGTTGAGTGAAATAAGTCAAAAAGAGAAAGATGTATCATATGATCTCACTGATATGAGGAATTCTTAATCTCAGGAATCAAACTGAGGGTTGTTGGAGTGGGGGGTGGGGTGGGAGGGATGGGGTGACTGGGTGATAGACACTGGGGAGGGTATGTGCTCTGGTAAGCGCTGTGAATTTTGCAAGACTGTTGAATCTCAGATCTGTACCTCTGAAACAAATAATGCAATATATGTTAAGAAAAAAAAAAAAGAAGAAGAAGAAGAAGAAGAAGAAGAAGGTAGTGGGAGGGGAAGAATGAAGCGGGGGAAATCGGAGGGGTAGACGAACCATGAGAGACGATGGACTGTGAAAAACAAACAGGGCTCTAGATGGGAGGGGGGTGGGAGGATGGGTTAGCCTGGTGGTGGGCATTTAGGAGGGCACATTCTGCATGGAGCACTGGGTGTTGTGCACAAACAATGAATCATGGAACACTTCATCTAAAACTAATGATGTAATGTATGGGGATTAACATAAGAATAAAAAATTAAAAAAAAAGGAAATAAATACAAATAAATGGGCTTACGTGCTAAGGATTTTTATTTTTTATTTTTTATTTTTTTGATTTTATTTATTTGCGAGAGAGAGAATGAGAGACAGAGAGCATGAGAGGGAGGAGGTTCAGAGGGAGAAGCAGACTCCCTGCTGAGCAGGGAGCCTGATGTGGGACTCGATCCCAGGACTCCGGGATCATGACCTGAGCCGAAGGCAGTCGCTTAACCAACTGAGCCACCCAGGCGCCCAGTGCTAAGGATTTTAACATGACTGAAAATCTAGGCCCAAGGGACTGTGGTTTCTCCACGTAGGAGAGCGAGCCCTTTTCCACCTGTCTCTGCTAACACAGACTACTGGAACGTAAGTGAATTTGGTTTGGATTTGCCTTCCAGTTCATTAAAAAAAAAAAAAAAAAAAAGGAATTTTAAAATAAGTGTGTCAGGATAAAAATGATCTAAGCTTCACATTTGGATATTTAATTGTTTGCATTAAAATTTGAAATTTTCAAAAAAAAAAAAAGAATCAAGAATCATAAAGATCAGGTAAATATGATGATACCAAAGGAAATAAATAAAGCTCTAATAACTGACCCTAAAGAAACAGATGTATGAATTGTCAAAAAATTCAAATAATCCTCCTAAAGTAGTTTAGCAAGCTACAAGAACACACAGACATTAAACAAATTTAGAAAAACAATGCATGTGTAATAAGAGTTCAACAAAGAAAAGCCATCAACTCCCCTCCCCCCACCTTTCCCAAAAGAAAAACAAAAACAAGAGAGAAAGACTTTCAGAAGCAGACTCATATAAAGCAGACTTAAAATAAACAATTTTTAAAAGCATCAAGTTACATATAAGACAACCACCATAGGTTCTGTAAGATGGGTTTCTCAACAGAACTTTTCAGTCCAGGAAAAAATAGGATGGATAAAGGAGAGATAAAGACTTTCCCCTAAAAAATAAAAGTTGAGGGTATTCATTACCACTAGACTGCCTTACAAGAAAATCTAAAGGGAGTTCTTTGGTTGAAATTAAAAAGATGCTAATTAAAAGGAGATGTAAAACTCACTGGTAATGGTAAATATATAGTAAAAGATTCTGTAATGGATGAAGGAATAGAAAAAGATGTTTCAAGCAAATGGTAACCAGAAAATAAGTAGGGGTGACCATACTTTTATCAGACAAAATAGAGTTTAAAAATGGTAAAGAGACGAAGAAGGTCATTATGTTAAAGTTGTCAATATATTTAGAAAATGATAAATATCTACATGCCTGACATCAGAGCACCTAAATACATAAAGCAAAAGCTAACAGAGGGAAAAGGAGAAATAAGCAGCAATATAATAATACTTGAGGACTTTAATACCCTACTCTCCACAATGGATAGATCATCCAAACAGAATCGTTAAGAAAAAATACTGTATTTAAAAAAAATACTGTAGACCAAATGGACCTAACAGACACATACAGAGCATTCTATCTAACAACCACAGGATACATATTTCTTTCAAATTCACATGGAACATTTTTTAGGATAGATTATATGTAAGTCTCAAAACAAGTCTTAGCAAACTCAAGTAGATTAAAATCATACCAAGCATTTTCTTTCGCCACAATGGCATGAAACTAGAAATAACAAAAGGAAAAACTGGAATATTCAAGAATATATGGAAATTAAACAACACTCTTCAGATCAATAGCTCAAAGGAGAATTTAAATGGAAAATAACTTTCTTGAGACAAACAAAAATGGAACCATACATCCTTGAACTTGTGGAATGTAGCAAAAGTAGTTCTCAGAGGGAAGTTCATAACAATAAACTCCTACATTAGAAAGCAAGGAAGATCCCAAATAAACAACATAACTATGCTTTAAACAACATAACTCTATCATATCAGAGAATTGATCCCAAAGTTAGAAGGAAAAAACAAAACAAAACAAAAAAAAAACCCACAAAGATTAAAGCAGAAATTAATGAAAGAAAAACAATAGATATGATGGACTAAACTAAGAGTTGATTCTTTGAAAAGTTAAACAAAATTGACAAACGTTTACTTAGACTAACCAAGGAAAAAAGAGAACCAAATCAAAAGTATAAATGAAAAAGAGACATTACAACTGGTATCACAGAAATAAAAAGAATTATGAGGCTAATATGAACAATTATATACCAAAAAAATTGGACACCCTAGAAGAAATGGAAAAATTCTTAAAAATGTACAAACTACCAAGACTGAGTCAAGAAGAATTAGAAAATCTGAATAGACCAATTATAAGTAAGGATATTGATTCAGTAGTAATAACTCCCAGTGAAGAAAAGCCCAAGATCAGGAGGCTTCACTGGTGAATTTTACCGATCATTTAAGAAATAACTTATGCCATATTTCTCAAATTCTTCCAATGGTCAAAGAGAAGAGAACACTCCCAAACCCAGCTTATGAAATGAACATTATTCTGATACCAAAGCCAGATAAGGACACTACTAGACACTACTAGAAAAGAAGACTATACAACATCCCTGATGAATATAGTTGCAAAAATTCTCAACTAAATATTAGCAGCACATTGAAAAGACAGTTCATGATTAAGTGGGATTTATCCCTGGAATGCAAGGATGGTCCAATACACACAAATCAATGTGATACACCACATTAATAGAATGAAAGAAAAGAACTGTATGATTACCTCAATAGATGAAGAAGAATTTGACAAAATTCAACATTCATTCATGATAAAAGTACAACAAATTAGGCATAGAAGGAAACCTATCTCATATCTCAACATAATAAAGGCCATATATGACAAGCATACAGCTAACATCATACTCAATGGTGAAATGTTGAAAGATTTTCTTGCAATATCAGGAGCAAGACAAGGGGGCCTACTCTCACCGCTCCTGTTTAACAGTGTACTGGAAGTCCTGCTAAGGCAATCAAGCAATAAAAAAATATAAAAGCAGAATTGGAATGGAAGAAGTAAAATTGTCTCTATTTGCAGATGACATAATTTTATATATAGAAAATCCTAAAACTCAGCCAAAAACTGTTAGGACTAATAAACAAAATAAGTAAGTTTGGAGGATGCAAAATTAACATGCAAAAAATTGTAGCATTTATATACATAAATAACAAATTTTCTGAACTAGAAATAAAACAATCATTTACAATAGCATCAAAAACAATAAAATACTTAGGAATAAAATTAACTGAAGAAGTTAAAAATCTGTACTCAGAAAACCACAAGACACTGATTAATGAAATTGAAGGAGATGACATAAAGGCAAAAGTATCTCATGTTCATGCATTGGAAGCATTAATATTGTTAAAATGTCCATAATACAAAAACCCATCTATAGATGGAATTGAAATTCCCTATTGAAATTCCAATGGAATTTTGACAGAAATAGAGAAAAATAGTCCTAAAATTTACATGCAACTACAAAAGATCCTGAATTGCCAAAAAAGATCCTGAGAAAGAACAAAGCAGGAGGCATCACACTTAACTTCAAGCTATACTGTAAACTATAGTAATTAAAATAGTATGACACTGGCATAAAAACAAATAGACCAAATGGAACAGAATTGAGAGCCCAGAAATAAGCACAAGCATTTACAAACAACTAATATTTGACAAGTGACCCAAAATACTCATAGAGAAAACACAATCTCTTCAGCAAATGGTGCTGGAAAATTTGGATATTCACATGTAAAAGAATGAAAATTGACCCCTATTTTACACCATTTACATAAATTAACTTGAAATGGATTAAAGACTTAAATATAAGACCAGAAACCATGAAACTCCCAGAAGGAAACATAAGAAAAAAGCTCCTTGACATGTGTATTAGTGATGATTTTTAGAAATCACACCTAACGCACAAACAACAACATAAAAATCAACAAGTGGGAGTACATCAAACTAAAAATTATCTGCACAGAAAAAAAAAAAAAAAAACAAAACCATCAACAAAGAAAAGACAAAGAAATGGAAAAAAAACTGTTTGCAAACCACCTATCTGATAAGAGTGATATCCAAAATATATGAAGAACTGATACAACTCAATAGCAAAAAATCCCAAATAATCCAACTTAAAAAATGGGTGAAGGACCTGAATAGACATTTTTCCAAAGAAGATACATGAATGACAAAGAAGTACATGACAAGATGCTCAATATCACTAGTCATTAGGAAAATGCAAATTAAAAACACAATGAGATATTACCTCTCCCCTATTAGAATGGCCATCATCAAAAAGATAAGAGATAAATGCTGGTATGGATGTGGACAAGAGGGAACTCTTGTGCACTGCTGATGGGATTTTAAGTTGGTACAGCCACTATGGAACACAGTGTGGAGATTTCTCAACCAAAAGAGAGAACTACCATATGATCCAACAATTCTACTTCTAGGAATATTTCCAAAGGAAAGAAAAACACTATGTTGAAAAGATATGTGTACCCCCATGTTCATAGCAGCATTATCTATGATAACCAAACATGGAAACAATCTTTGTTCATTGATGGATGAATGGATACAGAAGTTGTGGTCTATGTATATGTGTGCATGTATGTATGTGGGTACGTATATATGTGTGTATGTATGTGTGTGTGTATATAGTTATAGATAGATCAGATTTGTGGTTGCCAGAGGCAAAGGGAATGGGGAGGAGAAACTGGAGAAAGGTGGTTAAAATGTACAAACTTCTGGTTACAAGAAAAATAGGTATTAGGGATATAATGTACAACATGATGATTATAATTAACACTGCTGCAGGACATACAGGAAAGTTGTTAATATTGTACTTATGGGAGATGATGGATGTTAACTCAATCTATTGTAATCATTGCACAATATATGTAAATCAAACCATTATGCTATACATCTTAAACTTATACAATGATGTATGTCAATTATTTTTCAATAAAACTGAAAAAAGAGTGATCTTCTGGTCCAAGATGAAAGTAAATGTAGGGAGATTCTGAATTCATCATCACCATAGACACACCAAATCTATACCTAATTATAGAGCAATTCCTCCTAAAGAAGAACTGAGGGCTGAAGACCGAACAGCTTCTGCAAAATGAAAGAGAGACCACATAAAGAATGATAAGAAAGAGGAAGACATGATAACAAAGGGAACCCCCACCCCCTGATGAGGCAAACTGTAGTGGGGAAAGGTAGTACTGAGAGACTATGAGATTTGTCCGCCTTGGGCACAGAAGAAAAGCTGTGGTTTAAAGGGGCAATTAGAATATAAAGGAATCAGTCCTAGAACTCTGCCAAATGGCTTGGAAGCTGACGGAACTCTTACTGGGTTGTAGGGGCTGGTGAGCACCATTGCTTATGTTCCATCTCCACCTTGATACTGCAGATAGGAGCAGGGTCTTTGTGCCATAGTTGGGCCTCTATTCCACACCAGTCTCAAAGGCCCTGGGGCACAGATAAGTATAAAATAACAGGGAAGCCTGGGTGGCTCAGTCAGTTCTCTCTCGTTCTCTCTCTCAAACCAATAAAATCTTAAAATAAAATAGCAACTAGACCAAAAGATCCAGTGCTAGAACTCCACCAAACAAGCAGAGAATGCTGGGTCCTCTCTAGGTAGGAGGGCCTGGCAAACACCACTGCTTATGTTCCTTCTCCATCTTAATAGTTGCAGATGGGAGCAGGTCTGAGTACCCTAACTGGCCTACCACCTTAGTGAGCCTTGGGCCCCTACCCCACACCAGTTGCAGCCATCCCTATAAGGCAGCCCCAGTGTGGCACACACTTGGACAGCCGCATCAGTGCTCACCACAGCTCCAGCTGTCTTACAAAGGTGACACAGGTGCAAAGCACCATAGAACACTCTAGTCCCCCACCACTTCACTCTGGATGAACTGCTAGGGCATCTCTTGTGCAGAGCACTCTAGGACCTCCTGGCTCATGACTGATGTGACTCCAGGCACCCACAAGAGTGGTCCCTCCTGTGGAGCACCTGGGACCATTGCATGCACCGAGGCTCAGCTTCTAGCCATCCCGTTAGAGTGCCCCCTGTGTGAAGCACTCCAGGACAACCCAGCTGGACCCTGCTTCAGCTTCAGCTGCTCTGTGAGGGTGTTCCTGCACTGTGCACACTGGGACACCCTGGCTTATACCCACTTCAGCTTCAGCTGTCCTGCCAGTGTGCCCTCTATGCAAAGCACCTCTGAACACCTCTGGCTGGCACACTGCTTTAGCACCAGCTGCCCTGCCAGGGCACCCACATACTGAGTGCCCAGGGATCCCAGGCCGATACACTACCTAGGCTCCAGCCACCAAAGTGCTCTCTGCACTAAGCACCTGGGGACATTCCAGCTTGCACCCACTTCAGTGTCAGCTGTCCTACACCTTCTTCATGGAAAGCTCCAGGACCAACTGGCTTACATCCACTTCAGTTTTGATTGTCCTACTAGGGTTCACTTTGTGCAGAGAGCCCCAGGATACCCCAGCTTGCACCCACTTCAGCTTTAGCTGTCTTGGCAGGATACTCCCTGCATGGAGAGCCCTGGGACAAACCAAACCTATACTTTAGCTCTGGCTATCGCAACAAGTTATCTCTAGCACAGAGTGCCCCAGGACCCCCTGCCCACCCCAGCCACATCTCTAGCCAGCCAAGGTCACCAAGTACACACAGTCTACACAAGGAATGACTATAAACAAGATCATTCCTTCAAGCTTATGAGAAGTAGCTGTTCTGCCTAGTTTATAGGGAAAAAAAACATAGAAAGTCAAGCAAAATGAGGAAAAACAGGAATATGCTCCAAACAGTAGAGCAAGACAAAACCACAGAAAAAGCTACATGAAATGGAGATAATCGATCTATCTGATAAAGAGGTCAAAGTAATGGTCATAAAGATGCTCATCAGACTAGAGAACAAAGTAGATGAGCTTAGCAAGAACTTAAGAAAAGGAGATAGACACCAATCACAGTTGAAGAATAAAATAACTGAAATGAAAACTACACTGAGGGAATCAACAGAAGATTAGAGGCTGCAGAAGAATGGATCAGTGATCTGGGAAACAAGGTAATGAAAAGTACCCAAGCTGAACAGCAAAAAGAATAAAAAAGAGGATAGGTTAAGAGATCTCTTGGAAAACATCAAACAAGCAAACATTTATACCATAGGTGTCTCAGGAGAAGAAGAGAGAGAGAAAGGGGCAGAAAACTTATTTGTAGAAATAATAGCTAAAAAATTCCTTAATCTGGGGAAGGAAACAGACATCCATGTTCAGGAAGCAGAGAGAATTCCAAAGATGATGACCCCAAGGATGTTCACACCAAGACCCATAATAATTAGAATGGCAAAGATAAAGAGAATTTTAAAAGCCTTAGAGAGAAGCAATTAGTCATGTACAAGAGAAACTGCATAAGGCTACGAGCTATTTTTTCAACAGAAACTGCAGGCCAGAAGAGAGTGGCATGATATATATTCAAAATGCTGAAAGGAAAAAACCTACAACCAAAATATTCTACCTGGCAAGGGTATCAATAAAAATTGAAGGAGAAATAAAGAACTTTTCAGTCAAACTAAAATTAAACGAGTTTATTACCACTAAACTGGTCTTACAAGAAATGTTAAAGGTATTTCTTTAAGAAGAAAATAAAAGGCCATACTTAGAAGAAAATCATGAATAAAAGGAAATAAACAGTAAAAATAGCAAAGCAATCACTTTGATTGAAATGGAGTATGAAAATCAGTTATATCTAAAAATTAGTTAAGTTAGGGGACTCACAAGAGAAAAAGATGTAAAATATAACATTTACATAAAACATGGAGGGGAAGTAAAAATGAAGTTATTTTAGAATATGTTTAAACTTAAATGACCATCAACTTAATATAGTCGCTATATAATTAGAATGTTATATATGAATTTCATGGTAACCAAAAAACCAAAAAGCTATAGTAGATACATAACAAAAATAAAGAGAAAGTCAAGCATAACACTAAAGAAAGTCATCAATCACAAGGAAAGAGTATAAGAGAAAAAGAAAGGAATAGGGAAGAACAAAATAGGAATATATGCCTACTTACCAATAATTACTTTTAATGTAAATGGTCTAAATGTTCCAAAAGACAGAGTAGTTGAATGGATTAAAAAAAAAAAAAAACCTCATCTACATGCTGTCTACAAGAGACTCACTTTAGACTAAGAATACATATATACTGAAATGAAAAAATGGAAAAAGATATTTCATTCAAATGAAATTTAAAAAAAGAAGCCAGTATAACAATACTTACATCAGAAAATATGGACTTTACAACAAAGACTGTAACAAGAGACAAAGAAGAGCATTACATAATAATAAAGGCATCAATCCACCAAGAGGATTTAACAATTGTAAATATCTATACACTCAACATTGGACCACCTAAATTCATAAAACAAATATTAGACATATAGAGAGAAACAGTAATAAAATAGTAGTAGGGGACTTTAACACCACACTTGCATCAATGAACAGATCATCCTGGCAGAAAATCAAAAACAGTGTCTTTGAATGATATACCAGACCAATAGACTTAACAGATATATACAGAATATTCCATCCAAAAACAACACAATGCACATTCTTTGCAAATATACATGGAGCATTCTCAAAGACAGATCACATGTTAGGCCACAAAACAAGCTTCAATACATTTAAGGAAATTGAAATTATAGCAAGCATCTTTTCTGCCCACAACAGTATAAAACTAGAAATAAATTATAATAAAGAAACTGAAAAAAAAACAGAAACATGTGGAGGCTAAACAACATGCTTCTAAACAACCAACAGGTCAATAAAGAAATCAAAGAGAAAAATATGTGGAAACAAATGAAAATAAAACACAAGTGATCAAATCTGGGGTGCAGCAAAAGCAATTCTAAGAGGCAAATTTATAGTGATACAGGCCTATCTCAAGAAATAAGAAAAATCTCAAATAAACAATCTCACCTTAAACCTAGAAGAACTAGAAAAAGAACAACAAAAAGCCCAAAGCCAGTACAAGGAAGGGAATAATAAAGATCAGAGTAGAAATAAATGAAATAGAGACTAAAAAAAGAAAAAGAAAAGAAAAAGGATAAAAGAAAAGAAAGAAAAGATAAATGGAACCATGAGCTGAATCTTTCAAAAGGTAAATTAAATTGATAAACTTTTATCCAGACTCATCAAGAATAAAAGAGAGAAAAGCCAAATGAATAAAATCAGAAATGAAAGAGAAGTAACAACCAATATTGCAGAAATACAAAAAACTATGAGATTACTATGAAAAATTATATGGCAACAGATCGGACAGTCTAGAAGAAATGTATAAATTCCTAGGAACACACCATCTTCCAAAACTGAACCTGGAAGAAATAGAAAATCTCAACAGACCAATTAACAGCAATGAGTTTGAATCAGTATCAAAAAACTTCCAACAAATAAAAGTTCAGGACCAGATGGATTCACAGGTAAATTCTAGCAAACATTTAAAAAAGAGTTAATACCTATTCTTCTCAAACTGTTCCAAAAAATAGAAGAGGAAGGAAAGCTTCCAAATTTCTATTTTATGAGGCCAGCATTTCCCTGATACCAAACCCAGGTAAAAGCAATTCAAAAAAAGAACACTACAGGCCAAGATCCTTAAAGACCATACATGCAAAAATCCTCAAAAAAATATTAGCAAACCATATTCAATAATACATTAAAAGAATAATTCACCACAATTAAGAGGAAGTTATTCTGGGGATGGTTCAGTATTTGCACATCAAGCAATGTGATACCTCACATTAATAAAAAGGATAAAAACCATATGATATCAATAGATAAAAAAAAATGACAAAATTCAACATTTGTTTATGATAAAAACTCTAAACAAAATGGATTTAGAGGGAATATACCCAAACAAAATAAAAGGCATACACATAAAACCCACAGCTAACATCACATTAATTGTGAAAAACTGAAAACTTTTCTCTAGGATCAGAAAAAAGACAAGGGTGTTTACTCTTAACACTTTTATTCAACATAGTAATGGAAGTCCTGGCCATAGCAATCATACAAGAAAAAGAAATGAGGGGCGCCTGGGCAGCTCAGTCATTAAGCATCTGCCTTCGGCTTGGGTCATGATCCCAGGGTCCTGGGATTGAGCCCCGCATCGGGCTCCCTGCTCAGCGGGAAGCCTGCTTCTTCCTCCCCCACTCCCCCTGCTTATGTTCCCTCTCTCACTGTCTCTCTGTCAAATAAATAAATAAAATCTAAAAAAATAAAATAAAATAAAAAAACAAGAAAAAGAAATGAAAGGCATACAAATTGATAAGGAAGAAGTTAAATTGTCAGTATTTGCAAATGACATTTACTATATATAGAAAACCCTAAAGACTTCATCAAAAAGCTATAGAAGGAATTAATGAATTCAGTAAAGTTTCAAGATACAAAATTCATATGCAGAAATTGGTTGAATTTCTATATGCTAATAATGAAGTAGCAGAAAGACAAATTAAGTAAACAATTCCATTTACAATTGTAGCAAAAAGAATAAAATACCTAGGTATAAACTTTAAAAAAGGGTGTGAAAGATTTGTACTCTGAAAACTATAAAACATTGATGAAAGAAATTGAAGACAACACAAACAAATGGAAAGACATAAAACTCATAGATTGGAAGAATAATATCATTACAAATGTTCACACTAACCAAAGCAATCTACAGAGTCAATGAAATCTCTATCAATACATTAATAGCATGTTTCACAGAACTAGGACAAGTAATCTTAAAATTTGTATGGAACCTCAAAAGATCCTGAATAGCCAAAGCATCTTGAGAAAGAAGAACAAAGCTGGAGGTATCACAATAGCAGATTTCAAGATATATTATAAAGCTGTAGTAATCAAAACAGTGTAGTACTGGCACAAAAATAGACACATAGATCAATGGAACAGAATAGAGAGCCCAGAAATAAACCCATGCTTTTATGGTCAATTAATCTACTACAAAGGAGGCAAGACTATACAGAGAAGAAAAGATGGTCTCTTCACTAAAGGGTGCTGGTAAAACTGGACAGCTACATGCGAAAGAATGAGACTGGACCACTTTCCCATACCATACACAAAAATAAACACAAAATGGATTAAAGACCTAAACATGAGACCTAATATTATAAAACTCCTAGAAGAAAACATAGACAATAACCTCTTGGATATTAGCCTTAGCAGCATTTTTCTAGATATGTCCCCTCAGACAAGGAAACAAAAACAAAAAAGTATTGGGAATACACAAAAATAAAAAGCTTTTGCACAGCAGAGGGAAACCAACAAAATGAAAAGACAGCCTACTGAATGGGAGAGGATATTTGCAAATAATGTATCCCATAAGGAGTTAACATCCAAAATTATTGTAAAGAACTTATACAAGTCAACACTAAACAAAAACAACAATCTAATTTAAAAATGGGCAGAGGACCTTAATAGACTTTTTCCAAAGATGGCATACAGATGGCCAACAGACACATGAAAAGATGGTGAACATGACTAATCATTGGGGAAATGTAACTCAAAACATCAATGAGGTATCACCTAACACCTGTAGTAGATAGAATAAAAAAGACAAGAAATAATAAGTTAGAGAGGAAATGGAGAAAAAGGAACACTCATTGGGGGATTCCGCCCCCCAACACTACTGGGGGGAATGTAAATTGGTGAAACCACTTGGAAAACAGTATAAAAGTTCCTCAAAAAGTTGAAAATAGAAAAACTATAGAATCCAGTAATTCTCTACTGGGTCTTTATCTAAAGAAAACGAAAACACTAATTCAAAATGATATATGCATCCCTATGTTTATCATAGCATTATTTACAATAGCCATTATATGCAAGTAACTTAAATGTCCATTGATGAATGGATAAAGAAGATTTGAGGAGCGGTGTGTGTATACACAATGGAATATTACTGAGCCAAAAAGAATTAATGAGATCTTGCTATTTGCAACAACATAGAAGGACCTAAAAGGTATTATGTTAAGTGAGATAAGTCAGACAGAGAAAGACAAATACCATATGATTTCACTTATTTATGGAATCTAAAAAATAAAACAATTGAACAAAAAAACCAAAGCAGAAACAGACCCATAAATACAGAGAATCAACTGGTGGATGCCAGAGGGAGTAGAGTGAGGAGATAGACGAAATGGGTAAATGGGAATGGGAGGTACAGGCTTCCAGTTGTGGAATGAACAAGTTATGAGGATTAAAGGTACAGCATAGGGAATACAGCCCATAGTAGGTATTATAAAAGCATTGTATGGTGACAGATGGTAGTTACACTTGTGGAGAACATAGCATCATATAGAGTTGTCAAATCATGGTGTTGGACACCTAAAACTAATTTTTTTAAAACGAAAAAATGTTTAAAATTATCCAAATGATGTCTCCACCTCTGCATGTAACAGTCTACTAACTGCAGTATTTCTAGGGGAAAATGTCCCCTTCTAACTATTATCTAGGATGGAGTTCTTTCAAGCCCTTTTTGTTTGTTGTGAAAGGAAAGATCATCCCTTCATGTTTAGCAGTTTTTAAGAGTATTTGTTATAACCAAAGCAACAATTAAAGGCTATTTTCAAGAGGTATGTGGCTGGATTACCAGCACTCTTAAGAAAATAAATGGAGGACTAACTTTCTCGTTTACTCCAGAACCTTCCAGGTATTCACATAGAAACGAAGAAGCACTCCTTTTTATTTTATTTTCATTTTTTTGAAGCATTCTTTTTTAGCTCTACCCTTGAGTGGGTGACCCCTCCAGTTAAAGTCTTATCACCTCAGATGTAAAACTTAGGTGATCATTAGAAATACTTGGGAAATATTTTTGAAACCGTAGATTATTCGTACCTACCCTGAGAAATTCTTATTCACAAAATCTAAAGTGGAGGTTGAGAACACACACACATTTAAGAAAAATGCCCCCCCCAAAAAAAGAATGTTTCCCAAATGAATCTGATCATTAGCCAGATTTTAATAGCACTGATGTAGAAGAAGCAGGAAACAAGCAATAGGACATATAATAGCAGATGCCTAACTTTGTAAGGCTCTTGGCCTTGAAAACAGTCCCTTCTACTCTTGTGCTGCCACCAAATATCCAGATTGTCAAAACTTGATAAGAGAAATGCATGCCTAATTTGTCCTTGACTGTCTTCCAAAGATGACGACCACATAACCCCAGCTCTGAACAGCAGGCTATGTGATCATTTTATTCAACTAGTATGTGACTAAGACAGAAGTATTTCCGTGGGGGAGAGGAGAGAAAGAAAATAAATTGGCAGAAAACTATAAAATTAATTCTCTTTGAGCCGTGCAGCTCCCTGCCTGGGATATTTCACCCTGTGTTTCCTTTTCTTTTTTTTTTTTTTTTTTTAAGATTCCCCCCCCCCCCCCAACAGAGAAGGAGAGACAGTGAGAGAGGGAACACAAGCAGGGGCTGTGGGAGAGGGAGAAGCAGGCTCCCTACTGAGCAGGGAGCCCGATGTGGGACTCGATTCCAGGACCCTGGGATCATGACCCGAGCTGAAGGCAGATGCTTAATGATTGAGCCACCCAGGCACCCTCACCTTGTGTTTTCATCAGCCAGCTGAAATATTTTGATATTCCCTTTGTGGCAATGATAACCCAGAAAGAAAGGAAAATTTTTTTTCTCTTTTCTCAGTCTCCTTTGCCTGACTTTTGTTCTATCAGGCAAGGGTAGATGGTCCTGACCATACAAAGATTTTGTCTTCCCAACTTTCTTGATAGCTGCATGTAATTTTAGTTCCCCTTAATCTCTAAAAATATAATATTTATGGGTTCTACTGTCTGATAAGTTCCTCTGGGATGTTCAGGACATATGTGTACACACTCTGCAGTCAGGCCTTGAACCAGATGTTAGAAAGAATGTACTATTCCCTTGGGGTACTGAGAGCAGAATGAGCCTCAGGTCAAAACATATAATCAGGAATAATTTTCTTTAGGTGACCCTTCTCTACTGTTCAACATACCCTGGGTTCTACCCCGTAGGACTGTACCCACCAAGCCTACAATTCCTTCGTTAGTAGCATCTTGGCAGAAGACATTTAACAACGATTCATAAATCACAGCTACAGACTTCAGTTCCTATTCTAAGAGGCTAATGCTTGATTCTGTGCCACTGTGATTTTTACACTCAGGGAAGAAACTAGATGTTAGGCACTGTTAGTTGCTAGTAGGTTTGTGCTTTAGCTCATATGGCATATTCCAAGGCTCAGAGAAAGTATCCAATTAATGTTCACTGAATGAAGGAACATGTTTGCATTCAAACTGAAATCCTCTGGAAACTAGTTTAATCCTGGAGAGTAACTGGTTATTCTTGAGGTTTTCCTCTGGCTCTAAATCAAATACGATTCCTTACACTGCATGAGATGGCTTAAAGAAATGGAACGGGAGTAGAAACGGTGACTTTTCAGTAAAGTGAAAATAGGAGATAGCTACATTTTATCTCCATCTGCTACAGCCTCCATTAGAGGAAACTATCCCTGGAATGGACGTAGGGGTGGGGAAAAAGGTAGAGAAAGAACACCAGAATAA
Source organism: Mirounga angustirostris (assembly GCF_029215605.1). NCBI lineage: Eukaryota > Metazoa > Chordata > Mammalia > Carnivora > Phocidae > Mirounga > Mirounga angustirostris. The sequence continues at coordinate 134,582,109 of NW_026991709.1, read as the reverse complement.
GTTCAAGAAGGATAGAATTTGGGTCACTTTTAGTACAACTTTGGAGAACTTTCCATACACTTCAAGAAAGTGCTGAAAGCACCCATGAGAAAGAGCAAGATTTTTTTTTAAGAGCAAGATTCCAGTCTTAAATATCACCATAGATAGCAAAGAAACATAATTGATGCTTAATAAATATTTGTTTGGTTGAATAGTGTCAAATTCATCATTTCAACTCACAAACCTCATAGCTAATCAAAATCATTTTAAAACCCATGGATTAGGGTCATTTAGGAAGGGGAACAGAGGACCATCCTTCTTTTACAGATCTCTGACTTTGGGCCTGTGTGATCAGATCTTTTTCTTAGATTCCAGGGGCTTCAGAGGATAGTCACAGACCCCCAAAAAGAGAAGTTATCCAGTTTCAAGCCTGTAATAGTGTACAACTTAGGTGACTCCTGGACCAAGATGATTTACTCAAGTTTTTTATTGGGAAAAGGGAACTTACATATTTTGAGCATTCAGAAATCCCCTGAGAGGCCTTGTGGTTGAATAAAAATGTGTCCAATTATTCAATAAATGTGGCCAAATACTACGTATTGGCCAATTTTTTTCTAGAAGATATTTCTTTCAGGTGGACAACACACATCATTTTGACTCTTATCTTTGACTATTATCCTCTGTAATTACTCACTCAAACGTTGGCCAATACAAGTTATCTGATCCATGAACAATTTCTTTTTATCAGAAAATGAGGAGTATTTGAGATCTGAACATTTTATACAAAATACTAACTCCTCTGCCAAGGATAAACCCCTCTACTTGTCCTCAAAAGGATTTGCCCAAGTTTACTATTTTCTTGAAATGGTTGGGACTCTTGATGACCTCCAAGGCTTTTCTGAAAAAGGGAGAGTGCTTTGCATCCTCTCCCCATCCATCATAATTAGAGCAAGTGAATTAAAAATATGGATTTGAGCTCCGTGTGACTGCAGGCTGAGAATTGCTCAGGACAGTTGCTCTGTTGCATTAGGCCATTAGCTGCACTTCATTAGGGGATGCATTCACCTTTCTAGAAGAGTTCAGGGCTGTGTGGCTTTGAATTAGAAGCCTGGCTTCCTGCACAGCATTATTTAACCCTTCCCTAGAACAGAGATATCCCTCCTAGGAGGAGCATCTTCACTCAGAAAACTGGCTGAATTTAGGGGCCTCAAAGATAATTTTCAGCTTGATTTTTACCTTTGTCAGCAGTGTGCATATGGAGGGGGTGGGCAGGGAGTAAGGGGGATATTTTAATGTGAATGTTTTGGATGACAACAAATGGAGATGCTAATAAACACATTTGTTCCTGACTTCACTGCAGATTTGTGGCTGTCCAATAGACAGTTTAGCACCTAGTGGAGCACTGCATGGGTCAACTGCAGGTACCATGCACAAGTCCTTACAGAAAATTGGGTAGAAATCAGAAGAGATGGGATACATATAACCACTTCATTAGAGAGTATTTTGCAGTACACCCACCTGCAAATTTACTATTCTGGGTCATCTCTTTCACATTGTTTCAAATTTTCTTCCAAAATTTTCTTCTGCCCGGTTTCAATGTTCCCATCAATGTCCCCCTTTTTTCCTCAGCAGGCACTCAGGGAAAAGGCTAAATAAAATTATCTTGAAATGTGTCGCTATAATTTGGAGTTATAAGGATAAGAAGACAGATAATTCTATCAGTTTGTTTTATGCGCTATTTTTAGTTTACCCTTTTCACTTCAATTTCACAACTATAAGTAGTGCTCAGCATCTACCTCATTTATGGCAATACATTTTAGCAGAAATTTAGGTTCAAGTCAGTCTTTGTAGGAACAATTAAATTTGTTGAAAGGAGGCCCAAAGCTATAATGCTTAGCTATTTCCAAATACGGTGACTGCCCCCCTTATTTTAGTTTTGTTTTCTACAGTTACCTAAAGTCAGCTGTGGTCTGGAAGCAGATGATCCTCTTTCTGACTATTGTCAGAAGATCATTAGTGGCTTAATGCTGTATCACAATGCTTATGTCATTCACCTCACTTCACTTCATCATGTAGGCATTTTATTATCTCACATCATAAGAAGAATGAGTACAATATACGAAGATATTTTGCGAGAAAGAGACCATCTTCACATAACTTCTATTATAGTATAGTGTTATAACTTTTCTATTTTATTGTTAATCTCTTATTGTGTCTAATTTATAAATTAAATTTTATCATAATTATGCATGTATAGAAAAAAACTGTATAGGGTTTGTTACTATTTGCAATTTCAGGCATCCAAGGGGAGTCTTGGAATGTATCTTCTGTGGATAAGGGGGACTACTATACATAGCAAGTTCTCAGTGTATGATAATTATTGCTCTTTCTTTTTATTCAGGGAAACTTAAATTGGAGTTCCAGTAGCATCACAAGAACTGTGTGGCTTTGGGAAAGTCACTGGGCTTTTCTGGGCACCAATTTGCTTATCTGTTATATAAAGTTATGGTGTTGGAGGATGGGTTGAACAAGAGAATTTTCAAGGCTCTTTCCAATTTTATGCTTGTATAGGGAGACATCTTAAAGAACGCTTATTTGTATCTGTTAATAGTCTTAAATCAAGTTAAAAAAAGATGGAATAAATATTAAAAGTAGAGCTCTCAGAGGGTTTTTTTTTTCCCTTGTTAATTGTTTTAAGCATTCAAGCCATGAGAAGTGAATGTTGCTGAATTCATGAACATTTGCAAAGAATCATTAGTTTTTCAGGACAATTGCATAAGCCCCATGCTCTCATGGAGCAATTTCAACAACTCCCAAACCCAATGACCTGCTTTCTTATGTTGATATTGGTATTCTCTCCTTTAAGAAAGTGACTCTTGAGCAAAATTTATACCAAGTATTTTTCCTTAGGACATAAATTTGCATTCATTATGTATCCACTTATTATCTCATTTACCATATAGTCACAGGATACCAAATCTTGGGCTCTGTGAGAACTGCAAAAGTGAATGAAATCTCCTGGTCATCAGTAATATTAAGGAAACCAAGGGCCACACATTGGGAGACACAATTATTAAGGAAGTTATAAATCCCCTATTGGTCTTTTATTCTATTGATTACTCAGAAAAGGAATATGGGAAAAAAGACTTGATTGACTATGCCCTTTTACAATTCATGTGCTATGTCCAAGAAGATAGGATGGACTAAAATACAATGAGCAACCTGAGTTGAAGCAATCTATCAGAATGAAAAGAGCAAAGATATTAAAGGATGCAGGGAAGTCATCCATGTCTCCAACCATTTATCCATTCATTTATTTAAAAATATTAAACATCTATTCAGTGCCACATATTGTATAAGAGAGGAAGAAAACAAGAGAGCAAATATTTAAGACAGAGAGTGCTCTCTCATGATGGATTGAGATGTGATAAAGAAATATCTTCTTGGATAAAGAAACATAATTCTGAGATCTAGAGTATAAATAGGAGTATTCACATAAAGAGCAGAGTGAGGAGTGAAGCAAAGGAGAGTAGGTATATGTGCCGCCCAAAAGAAATAACAACCATCAAGGTCAAGAAATAAGAGCTAACAGGAAATGGAATTAATTCAGTTTTATCAAAGTGGTGACATCCCAAAAGGGTAGGAAATGGTATGGAATGTGGCTAGAAATATAAGCAGAGAAGATCTTACAGGTCCAGTAGGAGTTGTGGGCAGAACAGTGATGCAATCATATCTGCATAATAAGAAAATCACTTAAACTGCAGTGTGGGAAATATATTGAACACAGTAAAACCAACTAGGAGACTGATGCAATAATCCAAGTGAGAGATAACTTCAACTAGGAAAACACCAGTTGGTTCTGAAAAGGGGCAACTTTGAGTAATCTTTAGTAAGCAGACATGACTTGCTGATCAGATGTAGGAATGAAAGAGAGCTTTGATAAGTTTCTGCCTGGATTATGATGTGATGTCTTTCACTGGTTAAGACATAGTAACTATGATTCAGGATAAACACAGTTATTGAGAGGAGATAGGATGGCTTCTATTTTCAATGTTCTGAATTTTATATACACATGGTACATACAAGTGAGGTTCTCCAGTGGGTAGTTTATTTGGTTTGGATCCAAAGTTCAGGAAAAATAGAGGAACTGATTAAAGAATCATTATAAAGAACATAATTGGTGGTATGGGGATCCAGGAAGAGCATATTGAATCATCCACTAGCAGTGGGCCTGGAAGAGTGAAGGGACCTAGTATAAAGACCTTGAATAATATTTAGTATTAAGATAAAGAATAGCCTACTAAGGAGATTGAGTGGGAGTGTTCAGAGATGGAGAAAAATATGTTCTATACTGAATGTTGCTAGAATGTTCAGATTGTCATTTACCTGTTTTTACTCAGCTCATTCCCATACTGTGTGCTCAGCTGTGAATTGCAGGGGAGTGGCCCACTCAAAACTACATTTCCCAGACTTCTTTATTAGTTGACATCCACTTCAGTTTAGGCAATGAGAGATGCCTACTGGAAAATGGAAGATGTAAGGGAGAAGTTACTGAATTTTTCTGTCACTCTAACAGTAGTGATCATGTCTGCCAGGAACTATGGGCTCTCTCAATGTCAAAGGTTCTCAAGCAGTAGTTTTAATAACAGCAACATTCATTTCCATCAGTGTCAGCTCAAGTTTGTTCCCGAGTTGTGGCAGAACTAGCTCCTGCTTTATTTACCCTACCCTAGGGATAACCAGTTATTAAAGTTTACTGTGGTAAGTTCCTGTACTAACTTGCTTTCTGTTCTTGCTCCCTAAGCTCTTCAAATACTCACATTTCTAAACATGGCTTGCAAGACTCTGTATCATCTTTCCATTAATAATTTTCCAGCTTCACTTTGTGCCATTCTATTTGCTCTTTTAAAATTAATACTCTGAACAGATTTGAGATTACTTTAATTCCTCCATCCTTGTAATAGATTCCTTGTATTAAATCTCCATTTGAAACACCTGGCAAGGTTCTTGTGTTCCTGGTTGGACCTTAAATGATTCAGAACTCCTGCTGAAGAGAGGACGGATATCAGATGTGGCAACAAAGAAGATGTTAAGGACTTTGGCAAGAATCATGTCAGTGTAAAAGTGGGGCAAAAGTCAGACTGCTCTAGTTAAAGATACCGAATGATGATTACATCCAGAAAGCAAGGACAGACATGTTCTAGAAGTCCAGCCATAAAAGTGAGGAGAGAGGGAACAGGTAGGAAAGAAGAGCTAGCCTTGTGCTGTTAAATATGGTAGCCAGTAGACACATGTAGTTATTGAACATTTGAATTGTGGTTAGTTTGAATTGAGATGTGCTATAAGTAAAAAAAAACCAAACTTACTGTATTTCAGATAGTATTAACAAAGGAAAGATTTCATTAATCTTTTCATTGGTTATATGTTGAAATAGGAATGTTAGACATATTAAGTTTAATTAAAAATACTATTCAAATCAATCCATTTATTTTAAATTTTGTTTAATATAGTTACTAGAACACTTAAAATTATATATATGGCTTAGACAGTGTTGTTCTAGACTAAGAATGAAATAGCCAATGGTGTCATAAGCCCCCTTTATGTGTTACAATCTACAAGGTATGTGGTTTAAAGAGTTAGGTAGGGCCTAAAACATAAAATATGCACATAAAAGAATGTTGCATCAAAATAAACTTTGGTAAGATGGAAAAATGCTGGTTTCTCTAATTATGGCATCAGGAACAAACAATTTTCTGTCTTCAGAAGACTCTTGAGAATAAATGGTATTTGTAGGAGACATGATCAGATTTGCACTAATTATCATGGCACAAGGTAGAATTGGGAAAGGAGATACTGAAGTCAAGAAGATCAGTTAGAGGATATTAGCAAGTCCTGGAGAGAGGTGATGGAGGTCTGAATTAAGATAGTGTAGATGGGACAGATAGGGTGGTATAATGGATATTATGGAAATAGAATTGTCAAGATTTGGATAATGATTGAATGTAGAGGTTTACAGAGAAGCCGCACCACCTATCATCTTTGAAGTACACCATGAAGTTAAATGGTGTACTGTTTCAGATAGGTTTGTTTGGAAAGAGGAAATGTCATCACTTTGGAAACTAAGTTTACTTATATTGCTGGTTTGCCAAGGAAGAGAGACATCACCTCATGCCCTGACAGTGCAATCAAACCTCCTTATACCAAACTCTTGAAATTGACAAATAGTGATTCTGGTGTTGACAATGTTGGATACCCAATCAGGCATTTAATCAAAACATCAGCTGGTTACTAATATGATATCATTCTCAAATGATGTTGAACAGCTACACACGGTGGAAATTACCCTGGAGGTGGAGACAGCAGGTAAGGGTTCAAGGCCTGGCTCTATCAAAACCAACTATGAATGTGACTTTACCTAATGGAACCTTAATTCCTTCACCCAAAAATAATGATAAAAACATCTGCCACCAGATACTTTAAAATTGCACAAGGCCATGTAAGTGAATATACTTTATAAATAAGGGAGATTTACATAAATATACATATGGTACATTTTTTATGGCTTCTATTTCAAATTTACATACAGGGATTTTTTTTTTTTTTTTTTTTTAGTGGAAGTGTGAACATTTCCACAAGTGAACTTTTAACGATTAAGCTCCTACAGTGTGGAGAAAAGAAACTCTGAGCTAAAGTATCTGTTAATAGGGATTCCAATAGTCATCTACCCCCATAGTAAATGTGTTGGTATGCCTAAGCTTGTGTGGGGAGGGAATGGTGGGTATGTGTTTCAGAGTGGAGATGTAGAAAGAAAACATCACAGCTTGAAAAAGCTATACTTGAATATTTTGCAAAAACAATGTCTACGATTAACCCTGCTGATCTGTTTATAAACCCAAGAGTATAAACACACAGTTGCTCTCATTAATTTTTGATAAGCAATAAGACTCACAAATATTTTACTTCTAACCATATGTTATCTGCAGTTGGCTACAGTGGCAGGCATATGCTTTGACATATGATATTCCATCTTGTACCAAATGCACAGGACTCACATCTAAAACAATAGCTGAACTATATGTAGGCACCTGATTGGCTGAGTGTTTGACTCATTTATATTTAGGCTTCTTTGAATAAGATTTTAAGCCAGCGAAAGACACACATACCGAAATCTGGGACACTTCAAATTTCATGAATGTATGTTGCCTTATCCATTCTTAAAACAGTAACAGAAAATGAGCTGAATGTCTACACAGTGTAATTTGAGTTTGTGAATTTTTTTTTTCTCCTACAACATCCATTTGTCCTCAAATAACCTACAGCAATCTGACACACTGGGTTCTTTCCTGAAAATATAATTCTCAAAGTCATTCTTTTGTTTCAAGCAATGGAGCCAAAATTGAATACCTTTTATATGCTTAGCAAAATACTTACTACAATGTTTTCTAAAAGTGGCAAAAGATCCAAATAGCAACCCAGTAGTTAGAGAGTCAATATATTTACATACAAAACAATTAACCAGTCGCTATTACATACAAAGTTCTGTATTATTCAGTGAAAACTAATAGGTTCTATCACTAATCTGTCAAACTTGAATCCCAGAACACTCAACTAATTAAAGGATATTATAAGGAATGATATAATAAGGAAATAATGGCTGACCTGAGTATAAACCACAGGTAAATTGAGAATATCCAAAGAAAAAAGGAAGGTATTCCAGTTGTAGATAAAAACATGAACCAATGCATGAAGGTTTGGAACAGTTTTTGTGCCAATTGCAAGGGCAAACTGGTAACAAGGTAGAAGCATTTGGGGAAGAATTTGTCTAAGTCAAAGGTATCTAGAGACCAGAGTAGAGGAAGATGGCAGTGGAGTAGGAGGACCCTAGGCCTTCATCATCCCATGAACACAATTAGGTAACTATCAAATAATCCTAAATACCCTATAAATAGACCTGAAGACTAGCAGGAAAAAAATCCACAACTAAAGAGAGAAAAGAGGCCACATCAAAGAAGGTAGGAAATGCAGATATGTGGTTTAGGGGAGAAATGGTTCATAGGTGCTACAGACAGAAGGAAGTCATAGTTGCAGAGAAGGGTGAGAAAGAGAGGAGTACACACAAGGACTATGTTTCCCCAAAGCCATTGGCTTGGAAAAAGAGAAGGGCTGAATTTTTGAGTTCTTGGAATCAGCATGGCTTAAAGCCTAGAGTTTTAAAGATCAGTGGACTTGGCTGGCATAGAGCCCAGAGAGCACTGCATTCCTCCTGGAAAGAAGATAGGCAAACAACCCAGGGGCAGAAAGCATGGAAACAGTGATCTGAAGAGCACCTAGGGCACACACGAGATTATTCTCTTCTTAAAGTATGTCCCGGACAGGAAGTGTTCATGGAGATAGACATCTCTCTGGGAACAAAGGAACTGGCTAGTACCATTTCTCTCCCCTGCCCCTCACCATAAACACAGAGCCACGGGTGGGAAGAAAACAAAAACTAAAGGAATTCACAACCACTAACCAGCCATGCAAGAAATATTAAAGGGGCCTCTTTAAGTGCAAAGGAGAGCCCAAAAGTGACAAAGACAAGAAGGATCAAGGAAATCTCCAGAAGCAATGAGAAAACAAGTAATAAAATAGCAATAAATACATATCTATCAATTAATTTGAGAGTGAATGAACTGTTTCAATCAAAAGACATAGGGTGTCAGAATGGATTTAAAAAAAAAACAAAACAAGAACCATCTATATGCTTCCTACAAGACACTCATTTTAAACCTAAAGACACCTGAAGATTGAAAGGAGATGGAGAAACATTTATCATGCAAATTGATGTCAAGAGTTGCAATACTTATATTAGACAAACTAGACTTTAAAACAAAGACTGTAACAAAGAAAGGCATATATAATAGTAAAGGGGACAATCCAACAAGATGATATATTATAAATATTTATGCATGCAACATGAGAGCACCCAAATACATGAAACAACTAATAATAAAGGACCTAATCCATAATAATAAAATAACAGGAAGGAATTTTAACACCCCACTCACATCAAGGGACAGAGCATCTAAATAGAAAATCAACAAGGAAACAATGGCTTTGAATGACACACTAGACCAGAGGGACTTAACAGATACAGTCAGAACATTCCCTCCTAAAACAGCATAATACACATTCTTTTCAAGTGCACATGGGACATTATACAGAATATATCACATATTAGGCCACAAAACAGGCCTCAACAAATTCAAGAAGATCGTAGTCATACTACGTACCTTTTCTGACCACAACGCTATGAAACTAGAAGTCAATAGTGAAAAAAAAAATTTGAAAAGAACACAAATCAAGGTTAAACAACATGCTACTAAACAATGAATGGGTCAGTCAGGAAATCAAAGAAGAAATAAGAAAAATACATGGAAACAAATTAAAATGAAAACAAAACAGTCCAAAACCTTTGGGATGCAGCAAAAGTAGTCATAGGAGGGAAATATATAGCAATACAGGCCTACCTCAAGTTGCAAGAAAAATCTCAAATACACAACCTAACTTTATACCTAAAGGAGCTAAAAAAGTAAAATAAGCCTAAAGCCAGCAAAAGGAAGGAAATTATAACGATTAGAGCAGAAATAAATGACATAGGGGTGCCTGGATGGCTCACTCGGTTAAGCATCTGCCTTTGGCTGAGGTCATGATCTCAGGGTCCTGGGATTGAGCCCCACGTCAGGCTCCCTACTCAGCGGGGAGTCTGCTGCTCCCTCTCTCTCTGCCCCTCCCCCCCACCCATGCTCTCTCGCTCTCTCTCAAATAAATAAAATCTTTAAAAAAGAAAAAAATAAATGGCATAGAAACTAAAAAAAAAAAAAAAAGATCAATGAAACCAGGAGCTGATTCTTTGAAAAAATTAATAAAATTGATAAACCTCTAGCCAGATTTATCAAAAAGAGAAAGGACCCAAATAAATAACAAATGAGAGAGACGAAATAACAACCAACACCACAGAAATATACACAATTATAAGAGAATATCATGAAAAACTATATGCCAACAAATTTGACAATCTGGAAGAAATGGATAAATTCCTAGAAACATATAAACTACCAAAACTGAAACAGGAAGAACTAGAAAACTTGAATGGATCAATAACCAGTGAAGAAATTGAATCACTAATAAAAAAAACTCTCAACAAACCAAAGTCCAGGGTCAGATGGCTTCCCAGGTGAATTCTACCAAACATTTAAAGAAGGGTCAATACCTATTCTCAATTTACTCCAAAAAATAGAAAAGGAAGGAAAACTCCCAAATTTGTTTTATGAGGTCACCATTACCCTCATACCAAAACCAAATAAAGACAACACTTTAAAAAAAGAGAACTACAGACCAATATCCCTGATGAACATAGATACATAAATCCTCAACCAAATACTAGCAAACTGAATCCAACAACACATTTTAAAAAATCATTCATTATGATCAAATGGGATTTATTCCTGGGTTGCAAGGTTGATTCAATATTTGCAAATCAATCAACATGATACATCACATTAGTAAAAGGATAAGAACCTTAGATCATTTCAATAGATGCAGAAAAAGCATTTGACGAAGTCAAATGGTCTATGGTCTATGGTCAGAAACAAGACAGCAATGTCCACTCTCACCACATGTATTTAATACAGTACTGGATGTACTAGCCACAACAATCAGACAACAAAAAGAAATCAAAGGCATCCAAATCAGCAAAGAAGTAGTAAAACTTTTATTATTCTCAGATGACATGATACCCTGTATAGAAAACCCAAAAGACCACCAAAAAACTGCTAGAAATGATACATGAATTCAGTAAAGTTGAAGGATGAAAAATTAATATACAGGAAGCTGTTGTGTTTCTGTACACTAAGAATGAAGTAGCAGAAAGAAAAATTAAGAATACAATCACATTTACAATTACACAAAAAACAATATTTACAAATAAATTTAACCAAAGAGGGGAAAGACCAGCATAGTGAAAACTGTAACACTGGTGAAAAAATTGAAGATGACACAAATAAATGGAAAGGTATATCATGCTCATGAATTGGAAGATTAGTGATATTGTTTTCCTGCCATCCAAGACAGTCTACAGGTTCAATGCAATCTCTTTCAAAATACCAATAGTATTTCTCACAGAAGTATAACAAATAGTACTAAAATTTGTATAAAATCCAAAGGGCCCTGAATAGCCAAAGCAATTTTGAGAAAGAAGAACAAACCTACAGATATCATAATCCCAGGTTTAAACTATACTACAAAGCTACAGTAATCAAAACATTATGGTACTGGCACAAAAACAGACACTTAGATCAGTAGAACAGGGTAGAGAGCCCAGAAATAAAACCATGCTTACATGGTCAATTAATCTACAACAAAGGAAGCAAGAATATATAATGGGAAAAGATAATCTTTTCAATAAGTAATACTGGGGAAACTGGAGAGCTACCTGCAAAAGAATGAAACTGGGCCACTTTCTAACACTTTACACAAAAATAAACTGAGAACAGATTAAAAACCTAAATATGAGACCTGAAACCATAAAAATCCTAGAAGAAAACATAGGCAATAGTCTCTTTGACATTGGCCATAGCAACATTTCTCTAGATATGTCTCCTTAGGCAAGGGAAATAAAAAAAAAATAAACTCTTGAGAAAACACAAAAATAAAAAAATAAAAACATTTGTACAGTGAAGGCATCCATCAACAAAATGAAATCCTACTGAACGGGAGAAGATATTTACAAATCCTATATCCCATAGGGGTTAATATACAAAATATATATATAATTTATACAACTCAACACCAAATAATAATTTAATTAAAAATGGGCAGAGGACCTGAATAGACATTCTTCTAAAGAAGACATACAGATGGCCAACAGACACATGAAAAATGCTCAACATCACATAACTATATGGGAATAACCAAGTGTCCATCAATAGATGGGGGAGTGACAATGGCAATGTCCAAATGCAGAATTGCACATGGTGGTAGATATTGTTGTAAATTTCTTTGTAAAATACAATCTCTCACAAGCAGTAAAGGAATTGGAATAATGAAGTGCTTTGGGAAGAGACAGGGAAAGGCAAAAACAGAGCCAAGAATTGAAGAATAAATCAAAGTTTCATAGGTACAAAAGATGATACACAGATTAGGTGGAGTATATTCCAGAGACAGTGGAGATGTTGTTCCAATACACAGTGTTAAATTATATGCTGAGTGCTAGGGAGAGTATAAAGAGAGAGCACAACAGTAGAAGCAGTTAATTTGTGGAGTGATATTTCACCAAAGGGCAGAATACCTTCATTGGATTTGAAGTCAGTCTATCTGGGTTTGAACTCTGGCACTGACATTTACTAACTGTGTGAGACTGTGCAGGTTACTTGGCCTCTCTGTGCCTCATTTTATTTATCTGAAAAAGGAGGCTAATATACAGAGTGGTTAGCATCATTATATGAACTAATCTACATGAAGCATTTAGAACAGTGCCTGGCATACAGAAAACATATTTTCTGGAATTCTTCTAAAGTTATATTTCAGCAGGCTATTGTGGCTGAAGCTTACCATGTATCTAACACAGTATCTCATTTAATATCTTAACAACTCAATGAGGTAGGTACCATTATCAGCCCCTTTGACAGATGAGGACACAGAGATATAGAGGACTATGTAATTTTCTCGAGGTCAACCATTTGCAATGGGGACCAAATTTAGCAAAGAGGATGAAATCAGAAAAATATAGGAACAGAATCAGTTTTCCATTTTAGATTATACATTTTTAAAAAGTATATTTCTACTTAAAGTACCAAAACATTTCTTTGCAATGATCATGATTGTTATTTTTAAGAACACCATCTCTCAGGGTGCCTGGGTGGCTCAGAAATTAGGCATCTACCTTTGGCTCAGGTCATGGTTCCAGGGTCCTGGGATTGAGGTGTGCATTGGGCTCCCTGCTCAGTGTGAAGCCTGCTTCTCCCTCTCCCACTCTCCCTGCTCGTGTTCCCTCTCTCACGGTCTCTGTGTGTCAAATAAATAAAATTTTAAAAAATAAAAATAAGAACACCATCTCTCAACCAATTATTTTAAATTTTGCCTAAGTATAAGGCCTACCGGTTGCTAAAATTAAATTTACTAAAAATCACAAATCACCATTTGCTTAGGGAGACCAATTAGACTTTTTATCTGTCAGCAGTAAAATAGCTGACAATTAAACTTTGCAGGAAGCATCAAAACTTGAGCTTGCCTTTCCTTTGTTAGCAGCACTACAAAATGCTTCTATGATTTGGCCTAGTAGCTTCTCCTATTCAACTCACTCTGATGTATGGATAACTAACTTAATCTTCCCAGAATATGCAGGCTGGAGTAGGTGGATCAGAAATTGCAACCTGAATACAGAAGTAATAAGAGACTTGAGAGTATTACTTCCCAACTGTTATTTTGTGTCCTGCCATGATACAGAAGACACTTTGGTAAGAGCAGAAATAAACCTTCAGGAGACTTCACTAGTGGGGGGGGGGGGGGGGGGGCGGGAAGAAGAATAGAAAGAAGAAGAAAGAATAAAAAAAAAAACAAACACAGATCTGGGCCAACAACTAGCATCCATGGAGTAAAGACCTCTCTTTGAGACATGTTTTGTGGGAAAATTGAAATGACATGGTCAAAAACCTTTCATGCTCACAACAGGGAACCCTTGGCTATAGGGGGAATTCTTGTGAACTCCTTGGACAGGCACTGTTTGAGTGGTTCCCTTAAACGCTTGTTGCTTCTCAGTGAGCTAATGCTCATTATCCATTGGAGAAGGAATCTGTGGGAAACTTGTCTCATTCTTTTCACTCAGCCTCCAACTAACAGTTTCATGAGCTCTTTTGTTGATTGATACTGCACCCATATGAGTTAGCTGGAAGGTTGTTTTTCATTCAAAACAGCCTGGAAACCATGGGAATCACACTGGCTAAAAACTCTTCACTTAAAGGGGAAAAAAAAATCTGTCTTTTTCATTCTCTCCCTTTCCTCTGGTTTTATTCTAACCAGATGGATTCAGTGACCAGAACACCAAAAACACATCAAAAACTATAAAGTAAAATTATGCCTTTCTTCATGATGGGAACTTCATTGCCAATACATGGAGGAAGAGGCACTCCTCAGCTCTAATATTTGGGGTTCTAACTGCCCCTTGGGGAAAGAACAGCCTTGTCCTCACCAGCAGCTACCTCTTGAGCAATTGGAGGGCAAGATACAGGATGAAGTACCAAAGGGTTTTTTGGCCACATTCCCTTTCTTTAAAAAGCTTGTTTTTTTCTGGGGCACCTGGGTGGCTCGGTGGTTAAGCATCTGCCTTCTGCTCAGGTCATCATCCCAGGGTCCTGGGATTGAGCCCTGCATCGGGCGCCTGCTTCTCCCTCTTCCACTCCCCCTGCTTGTGTTCCCTCTCTCTCTGTCAAATAATAAAATTTTTTTTTAAAAAAAGCTTATTTTTTCTATAAATGACTCATGCAGACAAAAAAAAAAAAGGGAAACACAGTTTTCCTTTCCTGAAGTCAGGAAAATTGAATTACTTTAGGATTACTTAAAATTATTATCATCCCTTCTAGGGCCACTCAAACCAGGAACCTGTATTTTTAATGGAATTGAATTCTTGGTTTTACTCTATTTTACATTATGTTGTTCAAGCCATACAAAATGTTAAGATCGGTTTCTTAGGGGTTGGGGAAGAGCAGATGGAGGAGTCTGATACCAAGAGGGCACAAAAGAGATGCCGTAACTAATTTGAATGCAATTCAGGGTCATGTTTTCAGCAGTGCTAAACATATTGGTTGTGTTTTCCACAATCAGGTTGAGTATCAGGGTCTTTTGAAAGATGAAATTATCTGGTACTGATGCAAGACATACCAAAGCATGGTCTAGATCCACCATGGTCTAGACCCAGGGTGGGGGAAGGAACTAGTACAGGAAAAAAAAAAAAAAAGCAAGGGAGAGAAGATCTCATGTGACTAGACTTGAGCTCAGATACAGTCCTCATGGAAAATTGAAGAGGTCATTGGAAATCAAAGCAGAAGCCAACTATCTGTATCAAGTGAAGTTTAAATACGGAGGCTGCACACCTGGTGTTTATCTTATACTGTGGGCCAGGTTCACTCATTTAACATGCTCTAGAGACAAAAAGACTTTTCAAAACCCCAGTCTAGGTTTGGGAGGTTCCACCAGATATCTCATTGTCCCTGGGCGTGGAGTGACTAAACATGCAAATAATCAGTGCAGGCAAGAAATTAACAGACCCAGAATCTACATTAATTTTTCCACAAGATTATAATGAAAGCTCTGGCAAAGTACTAGATTAAGGCACTGTTATCAACCCCTAGATTTAATGTTGGTAGATACATTTAGAGCAAGATAGATACCTGTTTCAGAGCCAAAAGTGTATCTTTATTTGCTTTTCTGATTAATACCAGTCTTATATTCTGTTGAACAGAAATCAAAGGAGAAATATTTTAATTATTTTGCCTAAGATTTTGGTCAAGCATTGCCAGTTTTTATAACTGGTTTTAAGAGACCTACTCTAAAAGCAAATTTTGAGAACTTAGTTGGAAATCCTTACAGAGAATTCCTGTAAGTGTAAGTGGAATGAGGAGGTGCTGCTGATGAATGGTGCTTTATATTGGAAAGTACATCGTTTGCAATAAAGCTGTCTGCTTAAGTCAGAGGGAGCTGAAAACATGGGCCAGTCAGAAACTCCCATCAAGCCTGGAAGTCACTGGAGTCAAGCACTCAACCAGCTTATTCTCATAGCCTTTTAAGTGACTTAGCTTCTGATGTCTGATGAGCCCCAAAGGCTCAGCCTCCTGTGACCAGTCTATGTGGGTAGGGTAGCAGAGTGTCAAAGATACTCCGTAATAGAAGCTAAAAGAAAGTCAACACAGGTTCATAGGGCATAGTAAATACTTTTTCTGTCAGTGGGAAGCCTATAATTGTGGCTTGGAAAACAGTAGTTTCACGTTGAGCAGCCTGGGGTGCAGCTTCTAGAAATGGGGGGAAATTTTTTGGAAGCACAGGCTTAAAAATGAAGTTAAAGAGGGAAAGATCCAGTCCAAGATGGTGACACAGGAAGAGCCTGAGCTCACCTCCTCATGAACATACCAAATCCATACCTATTCACAGAGCAATTCCTCCTGAAGAAGAACTGAGGGTTGACAAAACAGTTTCTGTGTGATAAAAGATAGAGAAACCACACAGACAATGGCCAGAAAGACAGAATGAAGGGAAACCCCCACCCCCAATGCTGCAAACTGCAGTGGAGAGGGATAGTACTAGAGGACTGATTCATCTGCCCAGGGGCACATAAAGATAGCTGTGGTTTAAAAGAACAACTAGTATATAAAAGATCCATCCTTGGAGCTCCACCAAATAATAGAGGAGCTGCAGGAATTCTCTCCAGGTCACAGGGGCTAGCAAGCACTATGGTTTACAGTCACCCTCCATGCTGACAGTGTAGACAGGGGCAGGGTTATGGTTGTCATAGCTGGCCTGACCCCTCAGGGAGCCTGGGCTCCTAGCCCAAACCAGCCCCATTTAATGCAAGGTGGTCTCAGCATGGCACACACTGGGACACCTCTGATCAGCACTTACTACAGCCCTAGCCATCACACCAAGATGACACAGGTACAAAGCACCCCAGAAAATTCCAGGCCAGCACCATTCTGGATCCAGACAACTTGATAAAGTATCTCCAGGACAGAGCACTCTGGGACCTCCAAGTTCACACCTCCTTCAGCTCCATCCACCCTGCCAAGGTGCCCCATGCACAAAGCAACCTAGGCACTTCCAGCCCATGCCTATCATGATTCCAGCCATGCCTCTGGGGTATGTCCCATGTGGAACACTCTGAGATCCCTGGCCCACAGCACACCTTGGCTCCAGCTGCCCCACCAGGGCATCCCCTATGCAGAGTGTGGTGGGACACCCCAGCCCATACCAACCTTGGTTCAAATCACTCCCACAAGGCAATCCCTGTGCTTAGCATGCCTGGACATCCCAGCTTGCACCCATTTCAGCTTTATCTGTTTTATCAGGGTGCTCCTTGTGCAGGGCATTCTGAGATACACTGGACCATGCCCCATCTTGGCTCCAGCCATCCCACCAGGATGCCCTTTACACAGAGCACCTTGGGACACCCCAGCTGGCATCTCAGCATGCACCCATTTCAGCTTCAGCTATCTTGCCAAGGTTTCCTTTGTACAAAGAGCCCCAGAATTATGGTGGCCTATGCCCACTTCAGATCCAATCATCCCACCAGGGGAGCCTCAGCACAGAGTGCCTTCATGGCTCCAGCCAGCCAGCCCAAATCACCAGGTACACCTAGTCTACACATGGGATGACCATACACAAGAGCATTCCCTTAAGTTTAGGAGAAGTAGTTGTTCTGCCTAATTCATGGAAATAAGCATAGAAAGTCAAGCAAAATGGGGAGACAGAAAATATGTTCCAAATAAAAGAACAAGACAAAACCTTAAGAACTGAATGAAATGTAGGTATGCAATATACCTCATAAAGAGTTCAAGTAATTATCAAAAAATGCTCACCAGATTGGAAACAAGAGTGGAAGAATTCTGTGAAAACATCAAGAAAGAGAATATATAAAAAGAACCAATCGTACTTGAGGAATAAAATAACTGAAAGGAAAAATACACTAGAGGGAATCAGCAGTACATTAGAGTATGCAGAAGAATGGATCAGTGATCTGGAAGACAGGCTAATGGAAAACACCCAAGTTGAAGAGAAAAAAAAAAAAATTAAATATGGATAGGTAAAGGGATCTGTTGGATAACATCAAGCAAACATTTACATCATATGGGTCCCAGAAGAAAAGAGAAAGGAGTAGAAAACTTGAAGAAATAACAGTTGAAAATATCCATAAACTGGGGAAAGAAATAGATATCTGGTTTTAAGAATCAGAGTTTCAAACAAAATGAATCCAAGGATGTCCACGTGGAAACACATAATAATTAAAATATCAAAGTTTAAAGATAAAGGAAGAATTTTAACAGCAGCAAAAGAGGAGGAAAAAGTTGTGCACACAGGAAACCCTATAAGGCTATCAGCTGAGTTTGCAGCAGAAACTTTTCAGGACAAAATGGAGTGGTGTGATATATTCAAAGAGCTGAAAGAAAGAAAAAAACCTACAATTAAGAATACTTTACCTGGAGGGACACCTGGGTGTCTCAGTTGGTTAAGCATCTGACTCTTGATTTTGTCTCAGGTCGTGAGATTGAGACTCACATCGGGCTCCATGCTCAGCAGGGAGTCTGCTTGAGATTCTCTCTCTCCCTCTCCTGCCCCTCCCCCCTCTAAAATAAATTAATAAATCTTAAAAAAAGAAAGAATACTCTACCTGACAAGATTATAATTCAGATTTAAAGGAGAAATAAGAGTGTTCAGACAAACAAGAGTTAAAGGAGCTCATCAACACTAAACCAGGCTTATAAGAAATCTTAAAGGGACTTCTTTAAGTGGAAAAGAAAAGGTCATAATTAGAAAAAAATTATGAATAAAAAGATGTAAAATATGATAACATATACATAAAATGTGGAGGAAGTAGTAAAAAAGTTCTTTCAGAATGTGTCTGATTTAAATAACCATCAAATTAATATAGACTGCTATAGTCTTAGAATACTATGATAACCACAAACCCAAATCTATGCTACACAAGAAAATAAAGAGAGAAAGCCAAGAATAACACTATAGAAAGTCAGCAATCACAAAGGAAGAAAGGAAAAGAAGGACCAGAGAAGAACTATAAAAACAACCAGATAGCAACAAAATGAGAATAAGCCCATACTTATCATTATTTTAAATGTAAGTGGACAAAATACCCCAATCAAAAGACCTACGGTAGTGAAATGGATAACAACAACAAAAACTCATCTATATACTGCCTATAAAAGACTCACTTCAGACATAAAGACACATAGAGACTGAAAGTGAAGGGATGGAAAAATATATACCATTCAAATAGAAGCAAAAAAAAAAAAAAAAGGAGAAGGTGGAGGAGGAAAGGAATACGAAGAAGAAGAAGACAAAGATGAAGAAGAAGAAGAAGAGAAAAAGCCAGGTAGCAATGCTTATATCAGAAAAAATACTTTAAAACAAAGAATGTAACAAGAAACAAAGAAAAGCATTACATAATGATAAAAGGGTCAATCTGACTAGAGGATTTAATAATTGTAAATATCTATGAACCTAATATTGGAGCATCTAAATACATAAAGCAAATATTAACTGACATAAAGGGAGAAATTGACAGTAATAAAAAAAAATAGTAGGGGACTTTAACATCCTGTTTACATCAATGGATTCAAGTAGAAATTTAATAAGTGTCTTTGATGACTCATTAGACCAGACAGACTTAACAGATATACACAGAACATTTTATCCAAAACAAGAGAATACATATTCTTTTCAATGTGTATTAACACATGGCACATTCTCTAGGTATATCACATTTTAAACCACAAAACAAGTCTCAAATACTTTAAAGAAGATGGAAATCATATCATGCATCTTTTCTGAAAACAACAGTATAAAACTAGAAATCAAACACAAGAAAAAAAAACCAAACACATGGAAGCTAAAAAACATGCTACTAAACTGGGAATGGGACAATGAAGATGAGAGGTAATCAAAAATACATGAAGACAAATGAAAATCAAAACAAAACAGTTTAAAATATTTGGGACACAGTGAAAGCAGTTCTAAGAAGGAAATTCATAGCAATATAAGCATACCTAAAACAAACAAACAAACAAAAAACCCCAAAAAACAAAACAGGAAAACTCAAATAAATGATCTTACTTTCCTCCCAAAAGAACTTGAAAAGGAACAAAGCCCAAGTAAAAAAAAAAAAAGGAAATAAGATTAGAAAAGATATGAGTAAAATAGAGACCCCCCCCCCAAAAAAGGGCAAAAGATCAATGAAAACAAGAGTGGAGTTCTTTGAAAAGATGAAAATTGATAAGCCGTTAGCCAGTTCATCAAGAAAAAAAAAAGACATAAATAAAATTAGAAATTAAAGCAGAAGAGTAAAAACTGACACCATAGAGATACAAAGGATTGTAAAAGAATACTATAAAAAATCATATGCCAACAAATTGGACAACCTAGATGAAATGGATAAATTCCTAGAAACATACAATCTTCCAAAACTGAATTTGAAATAGAAAATCTGAACACACCAATTGCTAGTAATGAAATTGTGTAATTTTAAAAACTCCCAACAAGAAAGACCAGATAGAATCACAGGTAAATTCTAGCAAATATTTAAAGAAGAGTTAATACCTACTCCCTTCAAACTTTCAAAAAATAGAAGTGGAAGAAAATCTTCCAAATATATTTTGTGAGGCCAGCATTACCCTGATATCAAAACCAAAGACACTACAGGCAAATATCCCTGATGAACATAATACAAAAATCTTGAACAAAATATTAGCAAACCACATTCAACAATATATTTGAATGATATTTAAAGGATTATTCATCACAATCAAGTGCAATTCCTTTTGGTGACACAAGGATTGTTCAATATTCATACATCAATGTGATAAACCACATTAACAAAAGGAAGGATAAAAGTTACATGATCATCTCAATAGATGCAGAAAAGGCACTTGACAAAATTCAGCATCCCTTTATGATAAAAACTCTCAACAAAATTGGTTTAGAGGGAACATTCCTCGATATAATAAAGGGCATGTATCACAAAGCCACAGCTAACATCATACATAATGTGAAAAAATGAGCTTCATTTAAGATCATGAACAAGACAAGGATGTCCACTCTGACCACCTTTATTCAACATAGTACTGGAAGTCCTAGTCACAGCAATCAGACAATAAAAAGAAATAAAAGACATCCAGTTGGTAAAGACGAAGTTAAACTGTCAGTATTTGCAGATGACAGGATGCTATACATAGAAAACCCTAAAGACTACACCAAAAAACTATTAGAAGGAATAAATGAGTTCAGTAAAGTTGCAGGATACAAAATTAATGCACAGAAATTGAGTTTCTATACACAAACAGTGAAGTAGCAGAAAGAGAAATTAAGAAAACAATTCCATTTACAATTGTATCGAAAAGAACAAAATACCCAGGAATAACCTTAACTGAGGAGGTGAAAAAGTTGTACTCTGAAAACAATACAACACTGATGAAAGAATTGAAGAGGGCACAAATAATGATATTCCATACTCATGGATTGGAAGAATTAATGTTGTTAAAATGCTCATCTACAGATGCAATGCAATCCCTGCCAAAATACTAAACACATTTTTTTTTTTCCCACAGAACTAGAACAAATAATCCTAAAATTTGTATGGAACCACAAAGACTGAATAGCCAAAGCAATACTGAGAAAGGAGAACAAAACGACAGGTATCACAATTCCAGATTTCAAGATATAATACCAAGCTGTAGTAATCAAACCAATATGGTACTGGCACAAGAATAGACACAGATCAATAGGAGAATAGAGAGCCCAAGACTAACCCATGCTTATATGGTCAATTAATCTGCGATAAAGGAAACAAGAATATACAATGGGGAAAAGATAGTCTTTTCAGGAAATGGTGCTGGGAAAACTGGACTGCCATATGAAGAATGAAGCTGGACCATTTTCTTACAGCATACACAAAAATAAATCCAAAATAGATGAAAGATCTAAATGTAAGATCCAAAACCATAAAACTCTTAGAAGAAAACATAGGCAGTAATCTCTTTTGACATTGGTCTTAGCAACATTTTTTTAGATAGGACTCCTCAGGCAAGAGAAACAAAAGCAAAAATAAACTATTGAGCCTAAACAAAAAATTAAAAGCTTCTGCACAGTGAAAGAAACTGTCAACAAAATGAAAAGGCAACCTACTGAATGGGAGAAGTTATTTGTAAATGATGTATCTGATAAGGGCTTAGTACCCAAAATATATAAAGAACTTATATAACTCAACATGAAAAAGAATAATTCAATTAAAAATAAGCAAAGGAGTAAAAACCAACACCATAGAAATACAAAGGATTGCAAAAGAATACTATAAAAAAATAGACATTTTTTGAAAGAAGACATACAGATCAAAACCACAATGAGATATTACCTTACAACTGTCAGAATGGCTAGAACCAAAAAGACAAGAAATGACAAACATTTGTGAAGATGTGGAGAAAAAAAAAAAAAAAACCCTTATGCACTGTTGGTGGGAATGTAAATTGGTTCAGCCACTAGTAAATAGTATGGAGACTCCTTTAAAAAATTAAAAATCGAAATACCATATGAAACAGTAATTCCACTACTGGGTATTTACCCAAAGGAAAAAAAAAAAAAACAATTTGAAAAGATATATACTCCTCTATCTTAAAAAGCAGCACTATTTATTTAGCCAACATATGGAAGCGACACAAGTATACATCAATTGATGAACAGATAAA
Source organism: Mirounga angustirostris (assembly GCF_029215605.1). Lineage (NCBI taxonomy): Eukaryota > Metazoa > Chordata > Mammalia > Carnivora > Phocidae > Mirounga > Mirounga angustirostris. The sequence continues at coordinate 134,559,634 of NW_026991709.1, read as the reverse complement.
GATGTTATGTGTGTGCACATGCGTGCAATGGAATATTATTCAGCCATAAAAAAGATTGAGACCTTACTTTATGTGACAACACAGATGGACCTAGAGGATATTATGCTAAGTGAAAAAATGAAAGGAAGACAAATACATCATTTCACTCATATGTGGAATCTAAAACAAATGAATAAACAAAAAAAAGCAGAAACAGATTTATAAATATAGAAAATGACCTAATCATTGCTAGAGGGGAAGGGAATGAGGCTGTGGGCAAAATTGTTAAAGGGGAGTCAGAAATACAGCATTCCAGATGCATAAGTTATGGGGATGAAAGGTACATCACGGGGAATACAGCAAGGGGTATTTTAATAGTGTCGTATGGTGATAGATGGTAGCTACACTTGTGGTGGGCAATAGCGTAAGATACAGAATTGTTAAATCACCACATTGTACACCTAAAACTAATTTAACATTGTGCATCAACTATGCTCCAATAAAAAAATTTAAATATTAAAAATTAAAATAAAAAAGATGAAGAGGCCATTGCCTAGAGGATATCAATCACAATAAATGCCTAGAGGAAATAAATCACAGGAGACTAAAAGACTCAGCAACCATCTACACAGGTCTTTGAGATCACAAGAAACTTATACAGATCATTCCTGAACATATTTATTCTTCTATTTAAAAGATTTATTGGGCACTTGTAATGAGCCTGGTTAAAGTAATGAAAACCATGAAAGATACAGAGTAATCAAGGTCAAAGTCAGACGAAACAACACCTCCTTTCTTAATGTTTGATTGAGAATGCCAACCTATTCCTTATATTTGTATTTTAAAGAGGACCACGAATAAAATTTAAACTTTTCCATAACAAATTTCAGATTTTAATTATATCTTTTACAGACAATATCACCACTACTTCAATTACTATGAGAAATATTCATTCAACCCCCCCAAAATAAGTCATAATCTGAACAATTTCAATATAATGTTATTTTTTCAATAAAAAAGAACATTTTCTTGAATTTCTCTCACTCTCCTCCCTCTCTTCTTATTCTGAACATAATTTTTCACAAAATGTTTTATTGAGTACCTGTTACATGCCTGGTGAAAATAGTTAAGATTATGTAAGACACAGAGGGATCTAAACTCTGCCAGAAACAAGACTTTTTTTTTCTATTGTCAAGGTCTTTCTTCTCCTTTATATTCATAAAAAAAAATCCACAGATTACAAAATGCTTTAATACCTCATTTAATACATTTAATATATATCAGATTATTTATGAGGATTTAGTACATATCAGACTGTCCTAATTATTTGTATAAATTACTTCCCTAAAGCCAAATAACAACCCTTGAGTAGTTATTCTTTTTTTTTTTTTTTAAAGATTTTATTTATTATTTGAGAGAGAGGATGAGAGGAGAGAGAGAGCACATGAGAGGGGGGAGAGTCAGAGGGAGAAGCAGACTCCCCGCTCAGCAGGGAGCCCGATGCGGGACTCGATCCCGGGACTCCAGGATCATGACTTGAGCCGAAGGCAGTCGCTTAACCAACTGAGCCACCCAGGCGCCCCTTGAGTAGTTATTCTTATACCCCAATTTTCAAATGGAAATAAAACATCTAAGATCCAGAAAAAGATTAAAAGAGAACAAGACTTGAGGGCAGGGAAGCAAATCCAGCCCTCTTTTCAGCTTATTGCAGCTTCCAGGAAATTACCGATTTAAGATGAGATAAATCATGAAATTGATGCTTGCTCATTTGGGAACTTTTCCAACGCCAAAGACCTAAAGGAAACCTCATCTGGCTAAGAGCAAACTTCTATTAACACAAAGACAGGTATTGAAGATGGAAACCACTGCTTAACTATTGTGGTTGCCTGCCATTGGTTTCCTGAGCTCACCCAGGACATATTACTCCAATCACCCATTTAATGTCTACCATAGGATTACTTATTCATCAATACAGATAGCCCTCATAACCAAATACATTTAAGCCATAATCTTTTTGAGGTCAGAGACTATTTCAGCTCCTTGGCACACACAGAGTGGGTGCTCATATCATTCATTCATGTCTACATATATTCAACAAAAACTCACCAAAATTTTGTCCACTCCTTTAATAAGTACTGAATTCTTGTTTTGTACAGGAAATCTCTTATATGTTAGGGATTTAGTGGTAAACAAGACAAAATTCTCCCTCAAGAAGAAAATTCCAGGTAACGGTAACAGCAAAACCAAGAACCCTGAGTTAGAAATAAGCTGTGTGTGGACAAAACAAAACAGAAAGGTGAATGTGGAAGCAGGCAAGTGACTTAGGAGGTGGTTGCAGTAATTATAGAGAAACACTTGCTGGCTTTAAGTATGGCAAGAGAAATGGTGAGATTTGGGCACAGATTTCAGATCTAAAATCAATGTGACTGGCTGATAATGAGTGTAGCAGCTAACCAGAAACTTGTCATTTGCTTATAGGAGAAGGCTACCTGTGGAGTGGAGATGGCCAACAGTTCTCTTGGGCCACAATAAGCATGGCACATCTATTAGAGTAGAAAGGTCATATAGGCCATTGGATATATTAGTCTGGTGCCCTAGAGTCGGGGCTTCACTGTGCTACATACTGAAGTCACAAACATAAATAAGCACAGTTTCTGATATCAAAGGCCTCACAATCTAATGTGTTTTGCTGGACAGGATTTGGCTAATAGAAACTGAGCTCTTGCTTATTTCTTGAGTAGTCCGTTATCTTCATGAGGACAGGAATGTTATTTCATCCACCTCTGAAATTCCATTCTTTAACACATAGTAGATGATCATTATATTTGTGTTAAGTTGGACTGAACATAATCAGGCCAAGCAGAGAACCACTGGACCAATACATCAATAAATGCAAGAGCAGAAGATGCTATAAAAGATGGTTTTTGCTTTCCATCAGCATAAACAACAATGTGCAACAAAACACATTCTTGAAAACAGAAATTTGAAAGCACATGTACTGCCAAATGCGTGTAAACAGAAATACGTATAGAGTATGAATGGAAATATATCTGAAGGTTGGGGTGATCAAGGAAGCTGTAAGGGAGGCATATATCCAGCTCTGAGCCTTGGGGGATAGGTAGGATTCAGAGGATGATAATTTTTATGATAGCAGGTACCATATCACATACGTATAAAGTCATCAATGTGGGATATCAATTTGAACAAAAAAATGGAATCTTTTTTAGCAGGGCTTTAAGGTAAATTTAAGTTAAATACCTAGAACTTAGCATGTACACAGACCACTTAAGTGAAGACTCTGTCCAGGGTTTATACAATTGGAACTTAGAGTCTACCAACTCTCCCTCTCAGCTTTTATAGAAAAAACCTCTAATTATGCAGTAGTAGAGTTGATGGGTGCTAAAATACCAGAATTCAAGAGGACTTGGAAAAATCACCCTCACACCCAAAGTGCTCTTCTATCACTTTTATCACCTGCCTCATTGCAAGAAATGCCACTATTAAAGGATCATCCCTTTAAGCCCAGACAGCCCATTTGTCTTCCATTTAGGGTCAATATTCTAAAGCATTTGGCACTAATGCCTTAAGGGACATAGGTTGATGGTTTGAAACTATCCAACATAGGATGGATAAGTTGGGTCCCAAAAGTTGAAAGGGATGTTGAAAGAGGTGGGAAAATAATTTGCAAGCTCCACTGTGCTCTGGGATGATTTTCTAGTTCTTTCCTCCGAGTTTTAGAAACACATTCTTTCACAATCAGAGAAGAAAGCTCTTAAAAATAATAATAATAAAATAAAATAAAAACCACATAGGACTATCCAAATAATGTCTACATTATATTTTAAGAAGCATATATTTTTATCAGTTGTCAAGACATTTGGGGAAAGACTGAGAAACAAAGAATGGATTTCTTTCTGCACCAGAAAAAGCCTAAGTGTCCCCAGGCAGTGGTTGTCCATATCAGAATGCTGGATGTTCTTCCCTTTCCATTTCCTAAGACTTCTTATCCATTTTCATGTCACTACCTGCCTTTTGCTTCCACATCTCCTCCTGAGAGTCTTGAGCCATAATTTTTTTAACATTCACTAAGGGAACTTGCTGACTCTGCTCTTCACACCTGAAATGTCAGACCTAAAGCAAGAGAGCTTTTGAATATGAAACTGGAAGTGCATGATGAATGGAGTGTGGGCCACCTCTTGTCCCCTAAAGCCATCCATTGCACATGTCTCACAGCTGCCACACTATTGATCAAATTCTAGTTCTGTTCTAATGTCAAAATATCTAGTTGGCTAATAGCTCACTCAAAAAGGATGAAAAATTGGGGATCTGGGGACTAAGTAGAGAACTCCCTCTAATAAGAAAATTTGAATAAGTATCAATTTTTGCTGGTTGCTTTTGGGGGGCTTGGCATATTCACACAATATTTTAGCTACACTAGGTTATTTTATAATAGCCCACCTCTCCCATCCATGGGGAAAATGTCCCAAGACCCCCAGTGGATACCTGAAACCACAGATCATAATAAACCCTATATATACTTTTTTTTTTTTTTTTACTATATTTACATACCTCTGATAAAGTTTAATTTACAAATTAGGCCTAGTAAGAGATGAACAACTAATAATAAAAAAATTATACTATAATAAAAGCTATTTAAATATGGTCTCTCTCAAAATATGTTATACTCTATTCACTCTTCTTGTGATGATGTGAGATGATAAAATGCCTACATGATGAGATGAAGTAGGGCAAATGCATTGAGACACAGCATTAGCTACTATTGACCTTCTGCAGATATGTCAAAAGTAGGGTCATCTGCTTCCAGACTGTGACTGTGGGTAACTGAAACCACAGAAAGCAAAACCATAAAGAAGTACAACTGTACTGACCACCTTTCGTACAATTGTTACAAATATCCCTTCCATTCTGTTCTGCAAAGATATCAAGCATTTATTATGTCAATTCACTTTATTTGGGATTGTAGTATTAGCACTGAGCTTTTTTTTATATTTTTTTAATTTTAATGCAAGTGCTTGACTTAAGCTTTTGATTGCTGAGGCATCTACTTCAAAGTCAGATATCGCAAATAAACAAATTTTCAGCCACAGTGCTACATGAAGAGTCAGGCTGCCCCACTCTCATCCCCTTACTCCTCCAAACCCTCCCTCCCTCAGCAATAAGCTGTAATAAGCTTTTCCCCCCCAAAAAATTTCCTGGTTATTGTGGAGGGTATTATGCAATTATAATAAGAATCACAAGGGCCAGTCCAGTCCAGTTCTGAAAAGGGAAATGTCTCTGGGGAACTTTCCAGGCCCAGGTAAGTACCCCCAGGTATTTCTAGCCAGTAACATCACTATCAATAGGCTGAGGCCAGCACAAAACAGAAATATAATCACCTTTTCCCCCTTAGCACCCTGAAATTAATACTTTCCAAATATTTATCATAATGGCTTAGAGTGTCTGTTTAATACCTTTGTTTTCTTCATTACACTAGAAACTCCATGAGTATGAGAAATGGGTTTTTCTTGCTTACCACTTATACCTAACAACAAATATAAGAGCTAACATTCATTCAATGAGAGTATTTATTACTGGATGCATGAAATGAATGAATGCCTCCATGACCATAAAGATGAGTAAGGCCGCCTGCCTGTTCTAACAAAGCATATAGCCTAGAGAAGCAGACAATCTTTTGTAAAGATATTCTGACATTTTGGTATAGGCATTTGCCCTTTTTTCCCCCCACTTTTTAAGCTTTGAATTCAACTAAGAGATTCTTGTGCAACTGTATGTAAGTCCTTAAAAAGCAGACTTTTGTGGTTTTTATTTTTGTTCTAGCTTGAAAATTACCTGCTTTTGAGTGATGTCAGCAAAATGGCAGAACAGGACAACTTAGGCTCCCCTTACCCCCAGAGATACACATTAACAACAAAATATGGACCAAATTCCTTTTGTTAGAACTTTAGAAACCAATTAAGGATTGAAGTACCACAGGGGAGCACAAAGTGAGCACAAAGGCAAGAAGAGTCATATCAAAGTGGGCAGGAAAATCCATTGCATTTGCCCACCCTAGTCCCTCCCCATCTCTGGTAGTGTGATGTGATTAGCTAAATTCCCAATTTCCAGCCTTCCCCTTGGAAGGGAAAGAAGAGAGTAGAATATCTATCTAACATTCTGGCTTTTCAAGGGGCTTACTAAGGGACTGGTTTCTGTCTCACCTGAGCACCGAAAAGAATTGTTATAATTTGGATACCAGGTTGAGGACCTCTGAGAACAAATACAAACACTACTACCTGTTAGAGCATCAGAGAGACTAAAATACAACAGCTACCACAGGTAAAGAAGAGATTACAGGATCTCTGAAAGAAATGGGTAAACTGCTATAACTGGAAATTACACACACAAGTCAAGAGCAGATACATTCCCAGAAAAGGTTTGAAAGGTCCTGAGAATCTCTAGCTGACCTGATTGGTGAAGGTCTTCCCCTGCACCTAATTCAGACCCTAAAGGTTAAGAGAACTGGTTATTTATTCAATTGTCCCAATATCAACTGAAGATTACAAGGCCTACAGAGAAATAAAAGCATGGTCCAATTAAAGGAACAAGCTAAATCTCTAGTAATCAACATAAAAAAAAAAAAAAGGTCTATGAATTACCTGACAAAAATGCAAAAGAACCATTTTAAAGCCACTCAGTGAACTAAAAGGGAACACAGACAACTACACAAAGCCAGGAAAACTATGCATGAACAAAATGTGAGTATCAAAAAAGAGACAGAAACTATCGGGCCATCTGGGTGGCTCGGTTGGTTAAGAGTGTGACTCTTGGTTTTGGCTCAGGTCATGATCTCAGGGTTGTGAGATTGAGCCCTGCACCAGGCCCTGCATGCAGTGGGAGTCTGATATTCTATCTCACCCTCTCCCTCTGCCCCTCCCCCACATGCTCTCTCTCTCTCTCTCTCTCTCTCTCAAATAAATTAAATCTTTTTAAAAAAGTGACGGAAGGTCAGGAGCAAGATGGTGGAGGAGTAGGAGACCTGGATTTCGTCTCCTCTCAGAAATTCAGCTGGATAGGGATCAAACCATTCTGAACACCTACAAACTCAACAGGAGATCGAAGAAAAGAAGAGCAACAACTCTCTCATCAGAAAAGCGACCACTTTCTGGAAGGTAGGACGTGCGGAGAAGTGAATCCGAGGCGATATTCGGGAGGATAGATGGCGGGAGAGGGGCCTCCGTCGGCCGCTTCTGGCAACTGATAGAACCACGGAGCACAAAATCGGAACTTTTAAGTCTGCTCCGCTGAGGGACGTCACTCTGGTGGCTAAGCGGGGGGTAGAACCCTCCGGACAGTGTGGTCTCAGGACCCTCGGGGTCACAGAAAGACCGGGGGTGCCTGAGTGTGGCAGAGCTCCCAGGTAACAGAGCAGGGAAGCCGGCTGCAGAGGCGAAGCCCAGGCGCGGGCTCTCAGCTCGGGGTGGCCATAAACCGGGATCCGCGGCCCAGTCGGGCCACTGCTCCTCCAGCAGGGACCCAAAGAGCGGCAGATCCGGGGAGACTCACCTTCCTCCCCCGGGAGGAGCCTCACGGGAGTGCACCGCAGGGATCTGCTGGGTTTGGAGACTCCACCCGGGGTCGGGTGCCAGAGATAGAAACGCGCGGTCACAGGCCGGGTGAGCACGGAGTGCGGCCGGAGACCAGGGAGACGGGAGTGACTGACGGCTTTTCTCTGGGGGCTCACTGAGGAGCGGGGCCCCCGAGTTCTCGGCTCCTCCGGGGCGGAGATTGGGAGGCCGCCATTTTCACTCTCTGCCTCCAAAGCTGTACAGAAAGCTCGCAGGGAACAAAAGCCCCGGAGAGCAAACCCGAGCAGATTACTTAGCCGGGAGGGGGCAAGGGCGGGGCAATTCCGCCTCCGGCAGAGACATTTGGAAACCACGGCAACAGGCCCCTCCCCAGAAGATCAGCGAGAACAGCCAGCCAAGACCAAGTCTACCAATCAATGAGAACGGCAGAACTCCAGCGCTAGGGGAATACTGCACATAGAATTCACGGCTTTTTTACCATGATTCTTTAGTCTTTTAAAGTTATTTTTTTTAACTGTCTTTTTGTCTTTTTATTTCTTTTTGAATTTTTCTCTTTCCCTTTTTCACCAACATCTTATCAATCCCTTTTTTTAAAAAAAAACTTTTTTATTTTTCATTTTTAGAGTCACATTCTATCCCTTCATAGTAGTTACCCATATTTTTGGCTTATATATATAAGTTGTTCTCTCTTTAAAATTTTGAGATAGTTTCTTCTAACAGATTAAAATATACCCTAAATCTCTAGTATATGGTGTTTTCTATTCCCCTGCCTGATCACATCCTCTCCTTTTTTTTTTCTTTTTCTTTTTTCTTTTTTTAAATCCTCTTCTTTCTTTTTTCAAACAACTTATCAATTCCTTTTATAAAATTTTTTATAATTTCCATTTTTACAGTCATATTCCATCCCTTCATCATATCAATCCTTATTTTTGTACATATATAAGTTTTTCTTTAAAATTTTGGGAGGCACTTTCTTCTAAAAGACCAAAATACACCCCAAATCTAGTGTGTGGCACTGATCTATATACCAGCCTGATCATATTTGATCACATTCTGTTTTTTTTTTGGTTGGTGTTGTTGTTTTGTTTTGTTTGTTGTTGTTTTTATCTTTATCTTTTTCTTTTTTCTCTCTTTCCCTTTCTTACCCCACTGCTTCAGGTCTCTTCTGATTTGTTTAGAGTATATTTTCTGGGGACGTGGTTACTCTGCAGCATTTTGTTCTCTCATTAATCTATTCTCCTCTGCACAAAATGACAAGACGGAAAAAATCACCTCAACAAAAAGAACAAGAGGTAGTACCAACTGCCAGGGACCTACTCAATACAGACATTAGTACGATGTCAGATCTAAAGTTCAGAATCATCACTTTAAAGATACTAGCTGGGCTTGAAAAAAATATGGAAGTTATTAGAGAAACCCTTTCTGGAGAAGTAAAAGAACTAAAATCCAACCAAGTAGAAATCAAAAAGGCTATTAATGAGGTGCAATCAAAAATAGGGGCGCTAAGTGCTAGAATAAATGAGGCAGAAGAGAGAATCAGTAATATAGAAGATGAAATGATTGAAAATAAAGAAGCTGAGAAAAAGAGAGATAAACAACTACTGGATCATGAGGGCAGAATTCGAGAGATAAGCGATACCATAAGACGAAACAACAATAGAATAATTGGGATCCCAGAAGAAGAAGAAAGAGAGAGGGGGGCAGAAGGTATAATGGAGCAAATTATAGCAGAGAACTTCCCTAATTTGGGGAAAGAAACAGGCATAAAAATCCAGGAAGCACAGAGACCCCTCTCAAAATCAATAAAAATAGGTCAACACCCCCACATCTAATAGTAAAACTTACGAGTCTCATAGACAAAGAGAAAATCCTGAAAGCATTTTGGGAGAAGAGATATGTAACCTACAAGGGTAGAAACATTAGATTGGCAACAGACCTATCCACAGAGACCTGGCAGGCCAGAAAGGACTGGCAGGATATATTCAGAGCACTAAATGAGAAAAATATGCAGCCAAGAATACTATATCCAGCTAGGCTGTCATTGAAAATTGAAGGAGAGATAAAAAGCTTCCAGGACAAACAAAAACTAAAGGAATTTGCAAACACAAAACGAGCCCTACAGGAAATCTTGAAAGGGGTCCTCTAAGCAAAGAAAGAGCCTAAAAGCAACATAGACCAGAAAGGAACAGAGACAATATACGGTAACAGTCACCTTACAGGCAATACAATGGCATTAAATTCATATCTTTCAATAGTTACCCTGAATGTAAATGGGCTCAATACCCCAATCAAAAGACACAGGCTAACAGACTAGATTTAAAAAAAAAAGACCCATCGATATGCTGTCTGCAAGAGACTCATTTTATAACCAAAGACACCCCTAGATTGAAAGTGAGGGGGTGGTAAACCATTTACCATGCTAATGGACACCAAAAGAAAGCTGGGGTGGCAATCCTTATATCAGACAAATTAGATTTTAAACCAAAGACTGTAATAAGAGATGAGGAAGGACACTATATCATACCTAAAGGATCTATCCAACAAGAAGATCTAACAATTGTAAATATCTATGCCCCTAAGATGGGAGCAGCCAATTATATAAGGCAATTAATAACAAAAGCAAAGAAACACATCGACAACAATACAATAATAGTGGGGGACTTTAACATCCCCCTCACTTAAATGGATAGATCATCTAAGCAAAAGATCAACAAGGAAATAAAGACTTTAAATGACACACTGGACCAAATGGACTTCACAGACCTATTCAGAACATTCCACCCCAAAGCAACGGAATACACATTCTTCTCTAATGCCCATGGAACATTCTCCAGAATAGATCACATCCTAGGTCATAAATCAGGTCTCAACCAGTACCAAAAGACTGGGATCATTCCCTGCCTATTTTCAGACCACAATGCTTTGAAACTAGAACTCAATCACAAGAGGAAAGTCGGAAAGAACTCAAATACATGGAGGCTAAAGAGCATCCTACTGAAGAATGAATGGGTCAACCAGGAAATTAGAGAAGAATTAAAAAAATACATGGAAACCAATGAAAATGAAAACACAACTGTTCAAAATCTTTGGGATGCAGCAAAGGCAGTCCTAAGAGGAAAGTATATAGCAATACAAGCCTTTCTCAAGAAACAAGAGAGGTCTCAAGTACACAACCTAACTCTATACCTAAAGGAGCTGGAGAAAGAACAGCAAATAAAGCCTAAACCCAGCAAGAGAAGAGAAATCATAAATATCAGAGCAGAAATCAATGAAATAGAAACTAAAAGAACAGTAGAACAGATCAACGAAACTAGGAGCTGGTTCTTTGAAAGAATTAACAAGATTGATTAAACCCCTGGCCAGACTTATCAAAAAGAGAAGAGAAATGACCCAAATCAACAAAATCATGAATGAAAGAGGAGAGATCACAACCAACACCAAAGAAATACAAACAATTCTAAGAACATATTATGAGCAACTCTATGCCAGCAAATTAGATAACCTGGAAGAGATGGAGGCATTCCTAGAGATGTATCAACTACCAAAACTGAACCAGAATGAAATAGAAAACCTGAACAGACCTATAACCACTAAGGAAATTGAAGCAGTCATCAAAAATCTCCCAAAAAACAAAAGCCCAGGGCCAGATGGCTTCCCAGGAGAATTCTACCAAACATTTCAAGAATTAATACCTATTCTTCTGTAACTGTTCCAAAAAAATAAAAACGGAAGGAAAACTTCCAAACTCATTTTATGAGGCCAGCATTACCTTGATCCCAAAACCAGACAAAGACCCCATCAAAAAGGAGAATTACAGACCAATATCCCTGATGAACATGGATGCAAAAATTCTCACCAAAATACTAGCCAATAGGATCCAACAGTACATTAAAAGGATTATTCACCATGACCAAGTGGGATTTATCCCTGGGCTCCAAGGTTGGTTCAACATCCGCAAATCAATCAATGTGATACAATACATTCACAAAAGAAAGAACAAGAATCATATGATCCTCTCAATAGATGCAGAAAAAGCTTTTGACTAAGTACAGCATCCTTTCTTGATCAAAACTCTTCAGAGTATAGGCATAGAGGGTACATACCTCAATATCATAAAAGCCATGTATGAAAAACCTACAGCGAATATCATTCTCAATGGGGAAAAACTGAGAGCTTTCCCCCTAAGGTCAGGAACGCGGCAGGGATGTCCACTATCACCACTGCTATTCAACATAGTATTGGAAGTCCTAGCCACAGCAATCAGACAACAAAAAGAAATCAAAGGCATCCAAATAGGCAAAGAAGAAGTCAAACTTTCACTCTTTGCAGATATGATACTTTATGTGGAAAACCCAAAAGACTCCACCCCAAAACTGCTAGAACTCATACAGGAATTCAGTCAAGTGGCAGGATATAAAATCAATGCACAGAAGTCAGTGGCATTCCTATAAACAAACAACAAGACATAAGAAAGAGAAATTAAGGAGTCGATCCCATTTACAATTGCACCCAAAACCATAAGATACCTAGGAATAAATCTAACCAAAGAGACAAAGGATCTGTACTCAGAAAACTATAAAATACTCATGAAAGAAATTGAGGAAGACACAAAGAAATGGAAAAACGTTCCATGCTCATGGATTGGAAGAACAAATATTGTGAAGATGTCAATGCTACCTAGAGCAATCTACACATTCAATGCAATCCCCATCAAAATACCATCCACTTTTTTCAAAGAAATGGAACAAATAATCCTAAAATGTGTATGGAACCAGAAAAGACCCCGCATAGCCAGAGGAATGTTGAAAAAGAAAAGCAAAGCCGGCGGCATCACAATTCCGGACTTCCAGCTCTATTACAAAGCTGTCATCATCAAGACAGCATGGTACTGGCACAAAAACAGACACATAGATCAATGGAACAGAATAGAGAGCCCAGAAATGGACCCTCAACTCTATGGTCAACTAATCTTCGACAAAGCAGGAAAGAATATCCAATGGAACAAAGACAGTCTCTTCAACAAATGGTGTTGGGAAAATTGGATAGCCACATGCAGAAGAATGAAACTGGACCATTTCCTTACACCACACACAAAAATAGACTCCAATGGTTGAAAGACCTAAATATGAGACAGAAGTCCATCAAAATCCTAAAGGAGAACACAGACAGCAACTTCTTTGACCTCAGCCGAAGCAAATTCTTCCTAGAAACATCGCCAAAGGCAAGGGAAGCAAGGGCAAAAATGAACTATTGGGACTTCATCAAGATAAAAAGCTTTTGCAAAGCAAAGGAAACAGTCAACAAAACCAAAAGACAACCGACAGAATGGGAGAAGATATTTGCAAATGACAAAACAGATAAAGGGCTAGTATCCAAAATCTATAAAGAACTCATCAAACTCAACACCCAAAGAACAAAGAATCCAATCAAGAAATGGGCAGAAGACATGAACAGACATTTTTCCGAAGAAGATATCCAAATGGCCAACAGACACATGAAAAAGTGCTCAATATCGCTCAGCGTCAGGGAAATCCAAATCAAAACCTCAATGAGATACCACCTCACACCAGTCAGAATGGCTAAAATTAACAAGTCAGGAAACGACAGATGTTGGCGGGGATGCGGAGAAAGGGGAACCCTCCTACACTGTTGGTGGGAATGCAAGCTGGTGCAGCCACTCTGGAAAACTGTATGGAGGTTCCTCAAAAAGTTGAGAATAGAGCTACCATATGATGCAGCAATTGCACTACTGGGTATTTACCCCAAAGATACAAAAGTAGGGATCTGAAGAGGTACGTGCACCCCGATGTTTATAGCAGCAATGTCCACAATAGCCAAACTGTGGAAAGAGCCAAGATGCCCATCGACAGATGAATGGATAAAGAAGAGGTGGTATATATACACAATGGAATATTATGCAGCCATCAAAAGGAATGAGATCTTGCCATTTGCAACAACGTGGATGGAACTAGAGGGTATTAAGTTGAGTGAAATAAGTCAAACAGAGAAAGACATGTATCATATGATCTCACTGATATGAGGAATTCTTAATCGCAGGAAACAAACTGAGGGTTGTTGGAGTGGGGGGTGGGGTGGGAGGGATGGGGTGACTGGGTGATAGACACTGGGGAGGGTATGTGCTCTGGTAAGCGCTGTGAATTGTGCAAGACTGTTGAATCTCATATCTGTACCTCTGAAACAAATAATGGAATATATGTTAAGAAAAAAAAAAAAAGAAGAAGAAGGTAGCGGGAGGGGAAGAATGAAGTGGGGGAAATCGGAGGGGTAAACGAACCATGAGAGACGATGGACTCTGAAAAACAAACAGGGTTCTAGAGGGGAAGCGGGTGGGAGGATGGGTTAGCCTGGTGGTGGGTATTGAGGAGGGCACATTCTGCATGGAGCACTGGTGTTATGCACAAACAATGAATCATGGAACACTTCATCTAAAACTAATGATGTAATGTATGGGGATTAACATAAGAATAAATAAATAAATAAATAAATAAATAAATAAATAAATAAATAAATAAATAAATAAAATAAGTGACGGAAACTATAAAAAAGAACTAAAATTCTGGAGCTGAAGAATGTAATAGTAGAATTGAAATGATCACTAAAGGGGTTTGACAGCAGACTTGATAAGCAGATGGAAGAATCAGCTAATTTGAAGACAGGGTATTAAAATTATTTAGCTAGAGGATGAAAAGAAAAAGAATAAAGAAAAATTAAAAGAGCCTAAGGGACTTATGGTCCATAACAAACAGATCATTATACTTATTATGGGACTCCCAGAGAGGAAGAGAGATATAAAGGGCCAGAGAACCCATTTAAAGAAATGATGGCTGAAAATTTCCCAAAGAGGAAGAAAACAGAGAAACAAGCTCAAGAAGCTCAATAAATTTCAAAGAGACCCACCCTGAGACACATTATAATCAAATTGTCGAAAGTCACAAAGATAAAATCTAGAAAGCAGCAAGAGAAAAGTGATTTCTCATGTACAAACAAACCCCCAAACGACTATCACTGGATTCTCAGCAGAAAACTTGCATGTCAGGAGGGAACAGAAAGATATATTCCAACTGCCAAAAGAAGAAAACAAAACAAACAAACAAACAAAAAGCCTTCTAACTAGGAATACTATGTCAGGGAAAACGGTCCTTCAAAAATGCAAGAAAAATTAAGACTTTCCAGATAAACAAAAGCTGAGGGAGTTCATTGCCACTACACTTGTTCTATAAAATAAAAAACAGTAACAACACAAAAAGCTAAGAAAGTCCTTCAAATTTAAAGAAAGGATACTAGATAGTAACATGAAAACATACAAAATATATTCTCTGATCAAGTTAAATATATAGACAAATATAGACTCTTACAGCATTGTAATGTTGGTGTGTAAATCACTTGTAAGTCTAGTACAGAATTTCCAAGATAAAAACAAAAAAACTACAAAATAATGTTAATTGATACACAATATAAGAAATATAATCTCTGACATCAATAGCATAAAGGGGGGGTAAAGATACAAAGAAGAGTTTGTATATGCAATTTTAGTTCTTAGCAGCTTAAAGTAATTTGCTATAACTTTAAGATATTTTACATAAGCTCCATGGAAACTACAAAGAAAATCCCTACCAAAGATATACAAATGAGAATGAGAAATAAATCAAAGCATGCCACTACAAAAAAAAAAAAAAAAAAAAACCCAAAAGTCAGCAAAACACAAAGAAAACTAGGAAGAGAAAAAGAGAGACAAAATGGCTACAAGATATAGAGAGAATTGTTATAACAAAATGACAATAGAAAGTCCTTCTCTATCAGTAATTAATTCAAATTTAAGTGGATTAAGCTCCCAAATGAAAAGACATAAACTGGCTGAATGGATAAAATAACAAGCCCCATCTATATGCTGTCTACAAGAGACTCTCTTTATATCTAGGGTGCACACAGTCTGAAAATTAAAGAGTGAAAAAAGATATTCCATGTAAGTGGTAACCAGAAGAGAGCAAGTTTAGCCATATTTATATCAGACAAAATGGACTTAGGTAAATAACTTGTCACAAGAGACAAGTAAGGAAATTATATAATGATAAGAGCCAATTCACTAGAAAGATATAACAATTCTAAGTATATATTCAATTCACTTAACAACATTACAACTCCCAAATATATGAAGTAAACACTGACATAGTTGAAGGGAGAAATAGAGAGCAACACAATAATAGGAGAATTCAATACCCCCCTTTCAATACTGGATAAAACAAACAAACACGAGATGAATTAAAAAAACAAAAACAGAGGAAGTAAATATTAGTATAGACAAATTACACCTAACAGACATATACAGAACACTCCATGTAATAACATAATATAGATTCTCAAGTGTACATGGAATATTCCCTAGGATAGACCACATGTTAGACTACAAAAAAAAGTCTTAACAAATTTAAGATGATTGAAATAATCAAATTATCTTCAACAACAAGGTATGAAACTAGAAATTAATAGGAGAAGGAAAACTGGAAAATAAATACATGGAGATTAAACAATAGGACAAAAAAGAAATCACAAAGGAAGTTAGAAAGTATCTTGAGACAAATGAAAAAACAAGAAGATAATATATCAAAACATATGGGATTCAGTGTAAGCAGTATTAAGAGGAAAGTTTATAATGATAAATGTCTATATTAGAAAAGAGGAAAGATCTCAAACAATTTAACTTTATGCCTCAAGGACCCAGAAAAAGAACAAATTAAACCCAAAGTTAGCAAATGCAAGGAAATAAAGATTAGAGCAGAAATAAACAAAATAAAGGATAGAAAAATAGTAAAAAAAAAATGAAACTAATAGTTTTTTAATATCAAAAATTAGCAAACTATTAGCTAGATTAAGAACAAAAGAGAAGAAACTTAACTAAAATCAGAAATGAAAAAGGAGACATTACAACTGATGCTGCAGAAATAAAAAGGGTTATGAAACTACTTATAAACAATTATATCTAAACAAATTGGATAACCTAGGAGAAATAAATTCCTAGAAACATCAACCAATCAAGACTAAATCATGCAGATATTTATCTAAACAGACTTATAATTAGTAAGGAGGAATCAGTAATCAAAAGCCTCCCAACAAAGAAAAGTTCAGGACCAGATGGCTTCACTGGAGAATTCTACCAAACATTTGATGAATTAACACCAACCATCCTCAAACTCTTCCAAAAAATTAAAGAGGTGGAAACACTTCCAAACTCATTTTATAAGACCAGCATTACCTTGATATTAAAGCCAAACAAAGGTACATAAGGGAAAAACTACAATTACCTCTGACTGATACTGATGCAAAAATTCTCAACTAAATACTAGCTAACCAAAATTAACAGCATATTAAAAGGATTACGTGCTAAGACCAAGTGAGATTTACTCCTGGAATGCAGGAATAGATCAACATACAAAAATCAATATAATACATCACATTAACACAATGAAGGACAAAATTGCATCATTTCAATTGATGGAGGAAAAAAACTTGACAAAACTGAACATCTTTGCATGATAAAAAAAAACTCAACTAATTAGGAATTGGAGGAAATAACTTCAACATAATAAAATCCATATATGAAAACCTGACAGCTGATGTCATACTCAATGATGAAAGACTAAAAGCATTTCCTTTGAGATCAGGAATAAGGCAAGAATGCCATTCTCACCACTTCTATTTTATATAGTACTAGAAACTACTAGTCACAACAATTAGGAGAGAAAAATAAAATATACTCAAATTGAAAAGGAGGGATGGGGTGGCTGGGTGATAGACATTGAGGAGGGTATGGGCTATGGTGAGCGCTGTGAATTCTGCAATCACAGATCTGTACCTCTGAAACAAATAATACATTATATGTTAAAAAAAAAAAAAAAGAAGAAGAAGATAGCAGGAGGGGTAGCATGAAGGGGGGGATATCGGAGGGGGAGAAGAACCATGAGAGATGATGGACTCTGAAAAACAAACTGAGGGTTCTAGAGAGGAGGGGGGTGGGAGGATGGGCTAGCCTGGTGGTGGGTGTTAAAGAGGGCATGTTCTGCAAGGAGCACTGGGTGTTATTCGCAAACAATGAATCATGGAACACTACATCAAAAACTAATGATGTAATGTATGGTGATTAACATAATAAGTTAAAAAATTGAAAAGGAAAAATCAAGATGATTTATGTTCACAGATGACATAATCTTTAGAAAATGTTGAAGATTATAGACTCACACACACCCCTGTTAGGACTAAAATTCCAATTCAGTGAAGTTGCAAGATACAAAAACACTCAAAAATCAGTGTGTTTCTATACACTAACAATAATCTGAAAAAGAAATTTTAAAAAATGCTTTTACCACAGGATCAAAAAGAATAAAATACTGAGGAATAAACTTAACCAAAATAGTGAAAGACTTATATACTGAGAAGTACATAGCATTGCTGGAAGAAATTAAAAAAGGCAAATAAATGGAAAGTCATTTCATGTTCATGGATTGGAAGACTTGATAATATTAAAATGTCCATACTATTCAAAGCAATCTATTGATTCAATGCAGTCCCTATCAAAATTTCAATGACTTATTTTTGCAAAAATAGAAAAAAAAAACAAAACCCAAACAGGTTTTTTTAAATTCATAGGATCCAAATAGTGGCAGTATCGTAGCCAATGATGTTTATCCGAGGCGCGATTATTGCTAATTGAAAACTTTTCCAAATATCCAAATAAATCTTGAAAAGGAACAATAAATTTGGAGGTCTCACACTTTCTAAGTATGTTTCAAAACATATTACAAAGCTATGTGATCAAAACAATGTGGTATTGGCATAAAGACAGACATACAAACCAACATAATAGAAAGCCCATAAATAATAAACCCTTGTGCATATGGTCAGGTGATTTTTTGTTGTATTTAAAGATTTTATTTATTTGACAGAGAGAGAGGCGGGGAGAGAGGGAATACAAGCAAGGGGAGCAGCAGAGGGAGAAGCAGGCCTCCCGCGAAGCAGGGAGCCTGATGCGGGGCTCGATCCCAGGACCCTGGGATCATGACCTGAGCTGAAGGCAGACGCTTAATGACTGAGCCACCCAGGCGCCACCAGGTCAGGTGATTTTTTGACAAGGGTGCCAAAACCACATAATGTGAGAAAGATAGCTTCATCAACAAATGGTATTAGGAAAAATGAATATTCACATGTGAGATAGAGAGAAAGAAGAAAGAAAGAGAGTAAAAAAAGAGGGAGGGAGAGAGAGAGAAAAAATAGAACGAGAGGGAGGGAGGGAGGAAAAGGGAAGGGAAGGAAAGAAGAAAAAAAAAAGAGGAGAGGAGAGAAAATTGGACCTTTACCTTATACCACATTCAAAAAATTAACTCAAAATGGATTAAAGACCTAAATATAAGACCTAAAATTGTAAAACTCCTAGAAGACAACATAGAGGAAAGGCTTCAAGACACTGATCTTAGAAATTATTTCAATGATTTTGCTTTATAGGCTACAAAAGTAAAATCAACAAATGAGACTATATGAAACTTAAAAACTTCTATATATCAAAGGAAGCAACAGAGTGGAAACACAACCTAAAGAATGGGAAATAATATTTGTAAATCATCTATCTGTTAAGAGGCTAATATCCAAAACATATATAGAAGTCCTGCAACTCAGTAATAACAACAAAAAAGTCAAATTTAAAAGACTTGAATAGACATTACTCCAAATAAAATATACAAATGAATAACAAATGAAAAGATGCTTAGCATCAGTAACCATTAGAGAAATCATTAATCAAAACCACAATGGATAGCCACTACCAACACACAGACACACAAACACCCCCCCCCCCCACCACCACCACCAAGGGTGGCAAGATTTGAGAGAAGTTGAAACCCCTGTACATTGTTGGTTAGAATGCGAAATGATTCAGCTACTATGGAAAACAGTATGGAGGTCGCTCAAAAAATTAAACACAGAATTACCATAGATACTCCTGCTTCTGAGTATATATCCAAAATAATTGAAAGCAGAATACTGAAGAAATATTTGCAAACCCATGTTTATTGCAGCTTTATTTAATAATAGCCAAGAGGTGGAAGCAACCTAAATGGCCAGAGGGATGGATAAGCATAAGCAGTATGAACATATAGTGGAATATTATTCAACCTCAAAAAAGAGAGAAATCATGTCACATGCTTCAGCACAGATAAATCTTGAGGAAATTATGCTAATGTCTGAAGTCAGTCAGTAACAGAAAGATACTAAGCGATTACACTTCCATGAGGTACCTAAAATAGTCAAACTCACAGAAACAAAAAGTAGAATGGTGGTTGGCAGGGCCTGGAAGGAGGGAGGTATAGGTTTTTTTCCCCAGTGGGTATAGAGTTTCAGTTTTGCAAGGAGTTCTAGAGAACTGTTCCACAGTAGTGTGAATGTAGATAACACTATCCAACTGAACACTAACAATGGTTAGGATGGTAAATTTTGTGGTTTTCTACCACAATTAAAAATGATAAATAAAAATTACCTGCTTTCAGATAGAGTAGTCTCATTCCTCCCAGGTCCTCCCTCTTAAACTAAAATTGCTAGACATAACACAACAAGCATAAGAAGGCTCTGAAAGTTGGAAAGAAATAGGTAGGCATATTGGAATTGGCAGGCCTTGAGGAACAACATGATCTTGAGCTCTGAGGTTTCCTTGCCACACAGTATCTTGAACAGGGTACTGCAGAAGCCTCCATCTCAAAACTGCTAACCAGCACAAGTGAAAAAAGATCCAAGGAAAGCTTATTCCTTTTTACAAATACTACTACTGTAGCCAACACAAATGGAAAAATCTTACCACTACCCTGCCCCTGAAGTTTCAGCAGACTAAGATTTTATTCCCATTTCTCACTCTTGTATACCATGGGAGCAGTTGGCATGCTCTGATTCTCCCAGCTGGTGGTGCTAGGTAGCAGTTGATCTTCATCCCCTTCCAGGTAAAACCAGGAGATGCAGATTGCCCTGCCTGGATAGTGGTGACAGGGACCTGATCTTTCATTCCCTGCTTAGCTAAAACAGGGAGTATTCCAATTCCCCAACCAGGATAGTATCAGTGGGGTCATGCCTTTACCTTCATCCAGCAGACTTAACAAGGTATGGTGAGACAGTGCTAATCACAACTAGGTTTCACCATACATCTAGCATCTGTGGGGGCTCAGTGGCAAGCTACTCCATCTAGACTCAACATGGTTATGAAATTCAGGAGTAGTGATCATTCCACTTTCTGACTACCCCTTCTGTCAGCAAGGCCCAGTGAGTTGCAGAACTTCCACACTCACACAGCAGCAAGGAGACTTAAGGAGGCAATAGGAGGACAGGCTTGTCTGCACTCCTATTCCCTTCTGCTGGTATCTATGGGGCCTGTGAGGAACTGAGATACA
Organism: Mirounga angustirostris; assembly: GCF_029215605.1. Classification (NCBI taxonomy): domain Eukaryota; kingdom Metazoa; phylum Chordata; class Mammalia; order Carnivora; family Phocidae; genus Mirounga; species Mirounga angustirostris. The sequence continues at coordinate 134,538,630 of NW_026991709.1, read as the reverse complement.
ATTCCATCCAGTATCATTGAGGCAGAACAAGATTAAATGCGATGCCCCACTTTTTCTGGGAAGGTATCAGTGGAGGCCATGAAAAAGATGAAGTTACATTCCACCCTTCTTCAATGAGTCAGTATAAGTAAATGTTCCACTTTTGCTGGAGTGGTACCAGAAGGACCGACTGGAAAACTAAACCTACATACCCACCCAGCTCTTGCACATATCAGGAGGTGGGCTGCTGACTTAAAAAAAGTTAAATGCGCTCCAAAGTCTCATAATATAATATCCAAAATGTCTAGGATACATAAAAAAATCAGTCATCATACCAAGAACCAGGAAAATCCTTGTATTAATGAGAAAAGACAATAGATGTCAACATTAATGTGAATCAAATGTTGGAATTATCTGACAATGATTTTAAAGTAGTCGTTTAAATTATTTCAACAATCACTTGTAAATTCTCTTGAAACAAAAAAAAAATTTAAAAAAAAAAATTTAAAAAAAGAACCAAATGGTTTCAGAAGGTCCAAGGTGGTGATATAGAAAGACCTTGCATTCACCTCCTCCATGGATACACAAATCTAAAACTATTTATAAAGGAATTCCACCTGAAGAAGAACTGAGGGCTGATTAAGCAGCTTATGCACAACAACAAAGAACACAGAGAAAGGCAAGAGAGAACTTGGTAAAGAAGGGAGCTCTCCCATGCTGCAAACTGCAGTAGGGAGGAATAACAGAGTTTGTGAGCAGATTTGTCTGCCTTGGGCACAGAAAAAAAAAGTGTAGTTTAAAAGTGCAACTAGAATATAAAGGAACTGGCCCTAGAATCCTGACAAATGCTGGCAGCTGCTTCCCAGGTGCTGGCCAGCACCACTGTGGACCTTTTCCCTTCACCTTGATAGCTTAGATAGGAGTAGGGTCTGGGTGCCTTAGCTGGCCTGCCATCCTAGTGAACACCAGGCCCCTAGCCCATACCAGCCATGGATGCCCTAGAATGCATGCGTGTGCTTATGCGTATGCATACACACATACATGCGCACACACACAACCCTGCAGTTTAAAAGAGTAACTAGAATATAAAGAAACTAGCCTTAGAGCCCTGTAAAATGGCAGGGGAACTTCTGAAATACTGTACAGTTTAGAGGGACTGGCAAACACCACGATTTATGCCGCCCCTCCACTTGAAAGCATAGATGGGAACAAGGTGTCCTTACCTGGACTGCTGCTTCAGTGAGGCCCAAGCCCCTACCCCACACCAACTTCAGCTGTGCCACAAAGGCTGCTCCAGGACAGCACATACCAGAACATCCCTGGTCAGCACTCATTAGAGCTCCAACCATCTTGACAAGGTAACAAAGGTGCAAAGCACACCAGACCTGTCCAGGTCCACACCACTTTAGCTTTAGCTAACTTGCCAGGGTACCCCTGGGGCAGAGCATCCCAGGAATTACTGGCCCACACCCACTTAGGCAGATAACTTGCTAGGGTGCCCCCTTCATAGAGTGCCCTCACTGGTCCATGCCCCCATCCCCTCCAGCCACATTGCCAGGGCACCCCCAAGCAAAGCTCCTTGAGTATCCCTGACCTGCAATGCCTTGGCTCCAGCTACCCTACCAGGGTATCCTCTATGCAGAAGACACCCTGCCCAAGGATATCCCAATTTGCACCCACTTCAGCTTCAGCTGTCCTGCCAGGATACCCTCTATGCGGAGAACACCAGAGCCCCCATTCACATTAGCTTCAGCTATCCTGTCAGGAAGCCCCCTCCACGAAGAGCCCTGGGACTGCCTCCATCCCACCAGGGCAGCCCCAGCATACAGTGCTCCAGGGCCCCCAGCCCATGACAGCCACAATTACAGCCATTTAGACTGTCACCAGTCACACATAGTCTACACAGGGGATGATCATACACAAGACCATTCCTTCAAAATGAGAAGTAGCCATTCTAATTCATAGAAACAAACACAGAAAGTCAACCAAAATGAGGAGACAGAAGAATATGCTTCAAATGAAATGACAAGATAAAATCTCAAAAAGAACTAAATGAAATGGAGGAGATAAACAATCTACTGATAAAGTATTTAGAGTGATGGTCATAAAGATTCACACCAGACTAGGGTGAAGAATGGATGATTCAATGAGAACTTCAACAAAGAGACAGAAAATATAAAAAAGAACCACTCTTGGTTGAAGAATAACTAAAATTAAGAATACAGTAGAGGGACTCAATAATAGAATAGAGCATGCAAAAGAAGGAATTGGTGATCTAGAAGACAGGGTAATGAAAAGCATCCAAGATGAACAGCAAAAAGAAAAATTAAAAAGCGGATCTCTCGGACAACATTAAATGAGCAAACATTCACAGTATAGGTGTCCCAGAAGGAGAAGAGAGAGAAAGGGTTAAAAAAAACAAAAAACAAAAAAAACTCCCAGAAAACAAAAGTCCAGGACAGATGGATTCAGAGGTAAAATCTACCAAACATTTAAAGAAGAGTTATACAGGGGTGCCTGGATGGCTGTCAGTTAAGCAACTGCCTTTGGCTCAGGTCATGATCTCAGGGCCCTGGGATTGAGCCCCATGTCAGGCTCCCTGCTCAGCAGGGAGTCTGCTTCTCCCTCTCCCTCTGCCCCTCCACCGCTCTCATGCTATCTCTCTCAAATAAATAAAATCTCTACACAAAAAATAAAGAAGAGTTATACCTATTTCCCTTAGACTATTCCAAAAAATAGAAGAGGAAAGAAAGCTTCCAAATACATTCTATTAAGCCAACACTATCCTGGTTCCAAAACCAAAGAAACTGCAAAAAAAGAAAACTACAGACTAGTATGCTTGATGAACATACATGTAAATATCCTCAGCAAAATATTAGCAAACCACATTCAACAACACATTAAAAGGATGGAGTGGGATTTATTCTGGGATGCAAGGTTTGTTCAATATCAGCAAATCAATCACGTGATACCCCACTTTAATGAAATGCAGGGTAAAAATTATATAATCATCACAATAGATTCAGGAAGAATATTTGACAAGATTCAATATTGCTCATGATAAAAACTCTCAACAAAGTAGGCTTAGAGGGAAAATACCTCAACATAATAGAGGCCATATATGATGAACCTGCAGCTAACATCATACTCAGTGATGAAAAAGAGAGAGCTTTTCCTCTAAGATCAGGAACAAGACAAGGGTGTCCATTCTCAACACTTTAAAAAAAAAATTATTTGAATTTAATTTAGTGTACATATTCTGTATTATTAGTTTCAGGGGTAGAATTCAGTGATCTATCAGTTGCATACAACACCCAGCACTCATTACATCAAGTGCCATCCTTAATACCCATCACCCAGTTACACCAACCTCCCCTCCAGCATCCCTCAGTTTGTTCTCTATAGTTAAAAGTATTTTATAGTTTGTCTCCCTCTCTTATTTCATCTTATTTTTCCTTCCCTTCCCCTATGTTCATCTGTTTTGTTTCTTAAATTACTCATATGGTATTTGACTGACTTTTTTCACTTACATAATATCCTCTAGTTCCATCCACATCATTGCAAATGGCAAGATTTCATTCTTTTTGATTTGGCTGAGTAATAGTCCATTGTTTGTATATGTATGTATGTGTACACACACACACACCATCTTCTTTATCCATTTATCTGTTCATGGACATCTGGGCTTTTTCCATATTCGGCTATTATGGACATTGCTGCTGTAAACATTGGGGTGCATGTGCTCCTTTGAATCACTATGTTTGTATCCTTTGGATAAATACCTAGTAGTACAATTGCTGGGTCATAGGGTAGTTCTATTTTTAACTTTTTGAGGAACCTCCATACTGTTTTCCCAAGTGGCTACACCAGCTTGCATTCCCACCAACAGTGTAGGAGGGTTCCCCTTTCTCTGCATCTTTGCCAACACCTGTGGGTTTCCTGAGTTAATTTTAGCCATCCTGACTGGTGTGAGGTGGTATCTCATTGTGGTTTTGATTTGTATTTCCCTGATGATGAGTGATGTGGAACATTTTTTCATGTGTCTGTTGGCCATTTGGATGTCTTCTTTGGAGAAACATCTGTTCATGTCTTCTGCCCATTTCTTGACTGGATTTTTGGTTTTTGGGTGTTGAGTTTGATAAGTTCTTTATAGATTTTGGATACTAGCCCTTTATCTGATAAGTCACTTGTAAATATCCTCTCCTATTCCAGAGGTTGTCTTTTAGTTTTGTTGACTGTTTCCTTTGCTGTGCAAAAGCTTTTTATCTTGATGAAGTCCCAATAGTTCATCTTTGCTTTTGTTTCTCTTGCCGTTGGAGATGTGCCTAGCAAAAAGTTGCTGCAGCCAAGGTCAAAGACATTGCTGCCTGTGTTTTCCTCTAGGATTTTGATGGTTTCATATCTCACATTTAGGTTTATCATCCATTTTGAGTTTATTTTTGTGTATAGTGTAAGAAAGTGGTCCAGTTTCATTTTTCTACATGTGGCTGTCCAACACCACTTGTTGAAGAGAATATCTTTTCCTCATTGGATATTCTTTACTTCTTTGTCAAAGATTAGTTGACCATAGAGTTGAGGATTCATTAGTGGGTTCTCTATTCTGCTCCATTGATCTCTGTGTCTGTTTTTGAGCCAGTATTATACGGTCTTGATGACTACATATTTGTAATACAGCTTGAAGTGTGGAATTGTGATGCCTCCAGCTTTGGTTTTCTTTTCCAACATCCCTTTGGCTATTTGGGGTCATTTCTGGTTCCAGGCAAATTTTAGGATTTTTTTTTTTTTGAGCTCTGTGAAAAATGCTGATGTTATTTTGATAGGGATTGAATTGAATGTGTAGATTGTTTTGGGTAGCATAGACGATTTAACAATATTTGTTCTTCCTGTCCCTGAGCATGGAATGTTTTCCTATTTCTTTGTGTCTTCCTCAATTTCTTTCATAAGAGTTCTATAGTTTTCAGAGTACAGATCCTTTACCTCTTCGTTTATGTTTATTCCTAGGTATCTTACGGGTTTTGGTGCAATCGTAAATGGGATTGATTCCTTCTCTTTCTGCTGATTCAGTGTTAATGTATAGAAATGCAGCTGACCAAGTGGGATTTATTCCTAGGCTGCAGGGGTGTTTCAACAGCTGCAAATCAATCAGTGTGATACACCACACTAATAAAAAGGATAAGAACCATATGATCCTCTCAATAGATGCAGAAAAAGCATTTGACAAAATACAGCATCCTTTCTTGATAAAAAACTCTCTGCCATGTAGGGATAAAGGGAACAAAGCTCAATATCATGAAAGCCATATGTGAAAGACCCACAGAGAATATCATCCTCACTGGGGAAAAATTGAGAGCTTTTCCTTTAAGGCCAGGAATATGGCCAAGATGTCCACCATCACCACTGTTGTTCAATATAGTACTGGAAGTCCTAGCCTCAGCAATCAGACAACAAAAAGAAATAAATGGTATCCACATCATCAAAGAAGAGGTCAAAATTGCACTCTTCACGGATGACACTATATGTAGAAAACCCAAAAGACTGCACCAAAAAATTGCTGTAACTGATACAGGAATTCAGCAAAGTTGCAGGATATAAAATCAACACACAGAAGTCACTCTCAACACTTTTTTTTTTTAAGATTTTATTTATTTATTTGACAGAGAGAGACCGCGAGAGAGGGAACACAAGCAGGGGGAGTGGAAGAGAGGGAGAAGCAGGCTTCCTGCGGAGCAAGGAGCCTGATGCAGGGCTCAATCCCAGTCGAAGGCAGACGTTTAACGACTGAGCCACCCAGGCGCCCCACTCTCAACACTTTTAATCAAGAGTACGAAAGTCCTAGCCACAGAAAACAGACCAAAAAATAAAAGAGAGAGAGAGACAGAGACAGAAAATGAAGTGCATCCAAATTGGTAAGGAAAAAGTAAAACTGTCACTATCTGAAAATGGCATGACCCTATATATATAGAATAACCTAATGAGTCCACCAAAAGGCTATTAGAATAAGTGAATTCAAGTGAATTGCAGAATACAAAATTAATACAGAAATTTGCTGCATTTCCATAAACTAATAACAAAGTAGCAGAGAGAAATATTAAGAGAACAATTCCATTTACTATTGCACAAAAAGAATAAAATACCTAGGAATAAACTTAACCAAGAAGGTAAAAGACCTATATTCTAAAAACTATAAAACAATGAGGAAAGAAATTGAAGATAACACAAACATGGAAATTTATACCTTTGCTCATGAACTGCAAGAATTGATGTTGTTAAAGTGTCCACACTACACAAAGCAATCTACAGATTTAGTGCAATCCCTATTAAAATACCAATAGCATTTTTCACAGAACTAGAACAAGTAATCCTAACATCTGTATGAAACTACAGAAAGACTCTGAATAGCCAAAGCAATCTTGAGAAAGGAGAATAAACTTGGAAGTATCACAGTCCCAGTTTTCAAGATATACACCAAAGCCATAATAACCACAGGTCTGTGGTACTGGCACAAAAATAGACACATAAATCAATGGAACAAAATAGAGAGCTCAGATAAACTCGTACTTATATGGTCGGTTAATCTATAAGAAAGGAGGCAAAAAATAGACAAGGGGAAAAAGACAGTGTTTTCAATAAATGGTGCTGGGAAACCTGGACAGCTACATGCAAAAGAATAAAACTAGGCCATTTTCTTACAGTATACACAAAAAATAAATTCAAAATGGATAAAAGACCTAAATGTGAGACCTGAAACCACAAAACTCCTAGAAGAAAACGTAAGCAGTAATCTCTTTGACATTGGCCTTAGCAATATTTTCTAGATAGGTCTGTTCAGGCAAGGGAAACAGAAGCAAAAGCTACTGGGACTACATCAAAATAAGTGCTTTATCACAATGAAGGAAGCATTCACAAAATGAAAAGCTAGCCTACTGAGTAGTAGAAAATATTTGCAAATGATATATCCAACAAGAGTTTAATATCCAAAATATACACAGAACTTATAGAACTCAATACCAAAAAAATCTGATTAAAAAATGGACAGAGGACCTGAATAAACATTTTTCCAAAGAAAACATACAGATGGCCAACAGACACGTGAAAAAGTTGCTCAGATTCACTAATGATGAGAGAAATGTTAATCAAGGCCACAATAAGATCTCACCTTACAATGGTCAGATGGCTAGAATCAAAAGACAAGGAAATAAGTTTTGTCAGGTTATAGAAAATAGGAAAACCTGGTGCACTGTTGGTGGGAATGTAAATTGGTATAGCTACTACAGAAAACAGTATGGAGATTCCTCAAAAAATTAAAAATAGAAACACCATATGATCCAGTAATTCCCTTACTGGGCATTTATACAAAGAAAACAAAAACATCAATTTGAAAAGATATAAGCACCCCTATGTTTACTGCAGCATTATGACAATAGCTAAGACATGGAAACAACCCAAGTGTTCACTGATAGATGAAGAGATAAAAAAGTGGTACACACACACACACACACACGACAGAGGAATATTACTCAAGCATATAAAAGAATGCCATCTTGTCATTTGTGACAACATAGATGGACACAGAGGGTATCATGCTAAGTGAAACAAGCCAGACACAGAGAGACAAATACCATATGATTTCACTTACATGTCGAATCTAAAAAACAAAGTGGTTACTGACCCAGAGAACAAACTGGTGGTTGGCGGAGAGGAGGGAATTGGGGGAATGGGCAAAATGATTGAAGGGGAGTAGGAGATACAGGCTTCCAGTTATGAAATGAGTCACAGGGATAAAAGGTACAGCATAGGGAATATAGTCAATGTGATAGCATTGTGACAGATGGTAGCTACATAATGGATAGCATAATGGATCTAGTTGTTGAATCACTCTGTTTTACACCTGAAATTCATGTAACATTGTGTATCAATTATATTTCCATAACAAAAAAGAACCAAATGTATAGTATGGACCTAAAACATGTAATTACCAAAATAAAAATCCATTAGATGAAAATGATAAAGGATAGAATCAGGAAAATGAGAACAGATCACAGAACTTAACCCAGTGTGAACAAAGGAAGCTAAGGAATAAATGAATAGAATCTCAGAAATCTATGAGACAAAACAAAATCATTAATTTTTCTTATCATTAAATGTCCCAGAAGGAGAGATGGTGTATATGTTTTCAAAGAAATAATGGCTGTAAAGTTCCTAAATTTGGTATTAGACATAAATGTACAGGTTCAAGATGCTATGTGAACCCCAAATAGGATAAACCAAAGAATACCATCCAGTATACATCTTAAACTTATAAAAATCAGTGACAAGCAAAAAATGTTGAAAGCGGCTAAAGAAAAACAATACATTACTTGTGGAAGAGTATCAATTCTCATCTGAAACCATGGAAGCCAGAAAGAAGTGTCATACCATGTTTCAAATACTGAAAGAAAAGAACTGTTAATTACAAATTCTATATTTGGTGAAAATATACCTCAAAAACAAAGGGTTTTAAAAATATCTTTGGGGGGTGGCGCCTGGGTGGCTCAGTCGGTTGAGAGTCTGCCTTCAGTTCAGGTCATGATCCCAGGGTCCTGGGATCAAGTCCCTCATCAGGCTCCCTGCTCAGCAGAGAGCCTGCTTCTCCTTCTCCCTCTGCCTGCAGCTCCCCCTGCTTGTGTTCTCTCTCTCTCTCGGTCTCTGTCAAATAAGTAAATAAAAATCTTAAAATAAAAATATCTTTGGATAAGGTCAAACTAGGCAAATTTATTAACTAGCAAATTTACCCTAAAGAATAGCTTAAGGGGGTTCTTAGAAAGGAAATAAAAGAAGGCTTGGACCTTCATTAAAAAAAAAAGGCCACCATCAGAATGGGTAAATATAGGTATAAAAATAATAGACTATCCTACTTATCATGAGTTTCTTAAATCACGTTTGATAGTTGAAGCAAAATTATAAAGGGGCATGAATGAAAATGTTTTTATATTTTACTCAAATTGGAAGTAACTATTATAAGTTACATATGTAATTATAATATGCACAGCAACCAATAAGAAAATTCTACAAAGTGATATATTTAAAAAAATAGATAAGTTGAACAGAATAATCAAATAATAGTATCTGACATATATAGAACAATCCATCCATCAATAGCAGAGACAGCGTGTATGTGTATGTATATATCGTGGCTATGGACTTATTCATCAAGATAAACTATATTCTGAGTCATAAAGTAGTCCTCAACAAATTTTTGTTTTCTTTTGTTAATTTATTTATTTGACAGAGAGATAGAGAGCACAAGTAGGCAGAGTGGCAGGCAGAAAGAGAGGGAGAAGTAGACTCTCCGCTGAGCAGGGAGCCTGCGGCAGGACTTTATCCCAGGACCTGAGCTGAAGGCAGACTCTTAACAGATTGAGCCACCCAGGCGCCCAGGCCCCAACAAATTTTAATTGAAATTATATGGAGTGTGTTCTCTGACCATAAGAGTATTAAACTAGAAATCTAGTTCTACATATGGACGTGGGCACAGGGCAAGTGGCATAATAGAAGCCCCCACTTTGACAGAAGGGGAGAGGGAATCTTCTGGGAATGTGACAGCTAGAGTTCCAGGCTTCCAAATGGGGGAGGGGTGAAAAGGGAACCATCACTTATTCAAAGCCCTACTGGAACAGGCACAATCCTAGTGGACTTCCACACAGCATCTCATTTCCTCCTCACTACAGGTTAACTAAATCCTAATTTACCTCATTTCGTAGTTTCAGGAGACTTAAGTTCCCTGATTAATAGGAGAAGTTTTATTATTATTATTTGCAAAGGAAAGAAATGGAGGTAAGTAGTCGACAAATAACCCCAAAGTAGAAGAAACCCTTTCAAAGGGAAAAGTTCTCAAGTACTTTTAAAAATATGTCCTAACAGCTCCACTAACCCCAGCTTGAGAATGCTGACTTGAACAGGGAAGGTCTAATTCGACAAAAGTATCTTTCCACTGCAAATCATGACTGCAAAGAATGTGTACCTTTCTCACTGGTAAGATATTTCTAAAGAATGGGATACTCTTCATATTAAAATCAGTTTATATTTTAATAAAAATATTAAATTTAAACCTCATAAACTTTCAAGTACTTTCCAGGCCCTGCTTCTACATACATTTCAGGTTAAGGAATAGTTTACTCAAAATATTGTTAGACCCCACATGGCACCTATATTGTTTTTTGAGTCATTATCTTGGAGAAGCAGAGAATCTACTCCTAAAAAGGCTGCATGGAAGAAAGGTGAGAGCACTTTAAGGCGACAAACAGACTGTACTTTTCCCTTTGACAGAACTGATGTTGATACCCACTCCAGTGCTTTCTGCAGGTGATTTTGAAGTGTTTTGATTACTTTCAGGTTATGAGGGATAGCTGCCAAAAATTCTAGAACTGCTACTTATTTTTCTAATTAGTTCCTAATTGGGGATGCTATTATGCTGCTCCTTAAAATACAAAAGTCTGTTGCAGCTGTAAAGGTCTATGTTCTCCATTTAAAACCTTTCTGGCCTGAGAGGATGATAAACTCTTTAGTGCTTTCCCTGAAGAGGGTGATTGGTTTCCTGTTGGTAGTCTATTGTGCTGTTGGTAAATCCTACGTTTTTCTTTTATGTACATAAGTCAGAGAAGGAGGAATTTGCTCTGGTTCAAGGGATATTTCTTCTGGAAGGTAGAAGGGGACCCTGGAGAGCTGTTAATCCAGTCCACTGGGGGTAGTGCATGGCACAAGGGAAGAAGCAGGCTACTAAAACAATAGCCATGAGTGGTGGGACTCAATGATATATAGACTTCACCTGCTCTGAAACCAAAGCCTATAATAAAGTTTACAGTTTATAAAACACAGTCTTAAAATATTTATGTGGCTCGGTAGGTGAACTGGATCTGTTTTTCAACTCTGTATGCAATCACACTGTACAAAATGCACTGACCTTTATAAAGGAAAACATAGAGCTTCTCCTAAGCTATTCAGTGAATTTGATGTTCTACTTGAATGGGAATTTTGGGTTTTGGGGACAGTTGAGGGGGGAGTAGAGGAATGGACAGAAAGGGGTTTGGCTCCCTTAATAAGAGAGAGCAATAGATGGACATTTGGCATTTTCTTAAAATGTTGAATATCCTCTAAAGTAGCCCTGTGTAATAGACATTTCTATCATTTCGGGAAGTTCTTTTTTTTTTTTTTTTTTAATTTTTTTTTTTAAAGATTTTATTTATTTATTTGAGAGAGAGAATGAGAGAGAGAGAGCACATGAGAGGGGGGAGGGTCAGAGGGAGAAGCAGACTCCCCGCTGAGCAGGGAGCCCGATGCGGGACTCGATCCTGGGACTCCAGGATCATGACCTGAGCTGAAGGCAGTCGCTTAACCAACTGAGCCACCCAGGCACCCTCATTTCGGGAAGTTCTATCTGCACTGTCCAGTAGAATAGCCACTAGCCACGTGTGGCTACTGAGCACTTGAAATAGAACTATTATAAGAAACTGAATTTTCAATTTTAATAAATTTCAACTAATTTAAGTAGCCACATGTGGCCAGTACAGACCATATTCAATAGTAGTTTCAAGCATTAATTTTAATGTTTGAGCTTATAGAACTTTTTATAAATGTGCTGAAAACTTTGGACCCCTTCTACCTAGAAAAATGTTCAGTGCAAACACACATTTTCCAAGTGTTCAGAAGATACTGAGTCAGGTCTACGGGTCCATAGAGGCCTATGAACCCTAAGAACTTATATTCTGGAGTGAGATACACTGGGATTAAATTACAGTCACAACAAATTGTGTGAATCAGATTAGATATTTGTAAAATGTGTTCTTTCATATGCAGAATGAGCCTACTAATACCTACTTCGTAGACTTGTGAGGATTAAATAAAAAATCTTTATTATCATGCTTAGTTTAATGTTTGAGTCTGTGAAAGAATTATAGAAGCATTTTATGTTGTAACTGGATGAATACTGGTCTGTATCAGTCCTGATTTGGTCAGGAGAATCAAACCCTTCAAAAGTATACATGACCAGAATTAGATCTTACATGAATGCGGGAGGAAGCAAAGAAGGGAAGCTGTAGAAGGGGAATATGGGAAGATCCAAAAAATAGTCATTCATCATGTTGGCCTGAAACACTGGAGTGCATGGACAAGTTAGAGCTTGCAGGAAAATGTTAAAAGCAAAGTACTTCTGGCCATCCAAGTGGGATCATAAGGGGAGTACTTGTGGGAAGGCCTGTAATATCTACCTCTACCGAGGAAGTTCTTGCCCATGGTCAAGTGCCTGGTGGTGAACTTGGAATCACCTTTGTCTGATGGGACCAGCGATGAGGAAGACAAGTTGAACTCAGATTGGTAGGAGAGTAAAGACAAACTGGAGTTTACTTCTGCTTTGCTGTTCTCGTGTCCAACTGCTCAGTTCCTTCCCAAGGTAGTGGTTTTGGCATCATTTCTGCCTTCTGATCTTGGCCAGCTCTATTCTGGAACCACCCAGGGAGGAGGATCCTGGGAAATCCAGCTTCTAGTCTTAGCCATGTTGATAAAACATATTCAAGCACACAGTCCAGTCTCCTTATTTCATAAATATTGATTTTCTCATTTATAAATTATGAAATCACTTATAAGTGATTTTTAAGTCAAGATATCCGATCTATCCTTACTTTGTAAGTGATTTTCAAAATAGTGATTTTCCCTTTTATTAATATTTTCTATACCTCTGTGAAATAAAAATTATATATTGAATGTATAATGTATAACATAATGTATAACCTATTTATCTGTTCCTGTCTGTCACGTATCTGGCACAGAGCTCCTAATGCCCCTGTATTTTCCTAACATCTTTTGTTCTGAATGCTCTGTGATTGGCACAAGAATGTTTAATAGGAGATAATGATTAGAACACAGATTGCCTGATCCTCAGAACTGGGAGGACTCTTTCTACCTGCACACAGGCTAGCAAACATGCCCTGAAGCAATTCTGTCGCTCCACTTTTATGCTGATGAGAGAAGCTAAAGGGCAAAATAACATCTAAGGACAGTTTACATTTCCATTCAAAGACAGTGACTCAGGTGGAACTAGCCAAGTGATCACTGGAATACACGGAAAAAGCTCAAGGCCAGATTACTCACTGGGCTTTTTATGTCTCTTTTTTACATCTCATTAGCCTTTGGCTAAAATTCAGGTATATCTTTAAAAGATTAGTATTACCTTCCTAGCAAAAAGAACTGAAGGAATATATTGTGTTCATATTTACCCATTGTGCCAGCTAAGAAGATAAATCGATCTCCATCCTTTTGTGACAAACTTGTAGAAATAATGATGTGTAAGCAAATGAAATGCAAGGGAATTATTTATGTAATGGAGACATTTGTTCTCATAAATTGTCAAAGTATAAATAGCTGCCGACCTGTTGGATTTTTCCTAAGGCTGTGCTCTTTGCTTTTATCAACTTTATATAGGATTTATGAAGGCAGATGCATCAGATTGAAAAACGATAAAGAAAATGACTTGCCTAAAAACAGTTCAAAGTTTGTGAGTTTTACAATATACTGAATCAGTACACAGAATTTCATTAGAGCGATGACCTAAAACTTACCTGTTTTCACCAAAAAAAGATTTTTTATGTAAAATACCTCCTCCTTAATAATCACAAAAACTTAGTGAAGTTGGCATTACAAAGCCCATCTTGCATAAAAAATAATTGAGACTCAAGGAAATGAAGCAACTTGTTCACATTGTTGTCTGAGGTGAAGATGAATGATGGTTTGCCTTGGTTCCAGGCTATAAATCTTTTTAGTCTTAAGTTAATCTAAAAATATCTAACCTTAAACCAGGCTACAGCTTAGGAAATTCAAGTCCTGCCTTAATCGAGTAGAGCAAAGTTCCATGTTTCATTTGTATATCAGATTTAAGGAGCATATCAAAAGGAGCTCAAATAAATTACAATGAAATTGAAGAAAAAAAAAAGATCTGGTCAAGAACCATAAGCTTCCAAGAGTATACACTGTGGGACAAAGCACCATGAGCACGCTCTATTAGGTGCATGATTAAGTTTCTCTTTTATTAATATTTTCTATACCTCTGAAATAAAAATTATATATTGAATGTATAATGTATAACATAATGTATAACCTATTTATCTGTTCCTGTCTGTCACGTATCTGGCACAGAGCTCCTAATGCCCTTGTATTTTCCTAACATCTTTTGTTCTAATATTTGGTCTTTGACCCCAGTTTCTCACACAGAATTCCCAAATCTCTTGAAATTTCCTACATAATAGTAGTATCTTTTGTTCTAATGAGGGGACTCAGAGGGCTCCTGGAGGGAGGGCACCAGAAAGACCAAGCCATGACTAGAAGCTTGGAACTTTCACCCCACCCCCATTCTTCAGAGAAGGAAAATCCAACAGGTCAGCAGCTATTTATAATTTGACAATTTATGAGAACAAATGTCTCCATTACATAAATAATTCCCTTGCATTTCATTTGCCGACACACCATTATTTCTACAAGTTTGTCACAAAAGGATGGAGATCGATTTTTCTTAGCTGGCACAATGGGTAAATGTGAATACAATATATTCCTTCAGTTCTTTTTGCTAGGAAGTAACTGGAAACTGAGATAATGATTAATCATGCCTACATGATGAAGCCTTCATAAAAATTCCAAGGGATAGGGCTCAGGGAACCTCTAGGTTGCTGAACACACGAAGGTGCTGGGAGAGGGAGGTTCTTGGAAAGGGCATGGAAGCTCCATGCCCCTTCCTACATACTTTGCCCTATGCATCTTTTCTATTTCGATACTCATCTAATGAGGTTATCCTATCTTATTATAAGAAACTGGTAAAAAGCAAACCATTTTCCGAGTTTTGTGAGCTGCTCTAGCAAATTAATCAAATCTTGGGGTGGGGTGGGTGTGGGAAACTCCCATTTATAGGGAATTGGTCAGAAGCACAGGTAACAACCTGGACTTGCAATTGGCATCTGAACTGGGAGTGGGGGTGAAAAGCAATCTTGTAGGACTGAACCCTTAACCTGTGGGATCTGAGGCTATCTCCAGGTAAATAGTGTCAGAATTAAGTTAAATTGCAAGGACAACCAGCTGGTGTGGTAGAATTGTTTGGTGTGGGAAAAATCTCCATACATCTGTTCCAGTGTTGTGAACGTGTAGTTGTGTAAGAATAAGAGGAGAAACACAGGAGTAATGTATGTTTTCCCATACAATATCCATGTGTTGCAGGATTTCTCTGCCTTTAGTGCCCGCGGTTCTTGGTCATACCGCTTGGAAGAATGAAGAGGTAGACCAAAGAGCGGAGGGCAGCAAAGCAAAGTTTATTGAGCAATAGTACAAAGCTCCTGGAGAGGGAGGGGACCCGAGAAGGTTGCCCTTGGAGTCTCTAAGTTGAGGGGCTTTTATGAACTCTTTTGCGGAACTATCTTAAGCAATCAGGGTGTGCCGAGTTGTGCCAATCAGGACTTTGGTCACGTATCTGTCCACCTATTAGGTTAATGTCAATGTGCTGATGGTCTTCTTTGTTAACATCTGGGGGCTTAGGTATTAACTGCCTCTTGCCTGTGATATTGACAAATGCTTGTGGTTAATTGCCTTATTTTAGGATGTTTTGCAGAGGTCATTTCTACAAAGGCTATAAAGCAGAATGCTAGTGCGGTCCTGTCTGAGCTATAAAACAGGATGTGAGGTTTTCGTTTTTAGCTGTCTTGACTCCGTTATTTTCATGTTGGAGACCCTGGCCCTGACTACCTAGCTATCCAACTAACTCCTTACATGTGCAGACAACTAACTTAGCAGGAACTGTATCATCACCATTATTTCTATTTCTTTAAGCCCAACTGTACCTTGAACAGATACTCAAATATTTGATTTAAAAACAACAACAAAAAACCTCTTTTGAACTTTAGACTCATTTCCAACTAACTTATCAACACCTGCCCTTGGATCAGTTCTGGACATAGAGAACACGGAGTGTCCCAAACTCAAATGATCACTAATCAATACTTCCTGCAAACCATTATCTTCCAAGAGTTGCCATCTTCATTAATCCACCCTCAATTACCTAGTAACCCAAACTAGCAATCTGGGTCATAGTATGATGTAGCAAAGGCCAGACAGCCTGCATTTGACTTTACCTTTGCATGACTTAGATAATTTTGCCTCTCACTGACTGTTTCCTCACATGTAAAGTGAAAATACAATAGTACCTACCTTCCAGGATTCTAGTATAGATTGAATGTAGATAAATATACAGTATTTAAAATTCAATAAATCTATACTTTGATTCTTTTTCTTTTATGCCTCACATTTATAACCAGATCATTCTTTCCTCTTATAAAAATGTCCTAGCTCATAATTTCCACTGTTTGTCCAAGCCCTTATAACCTCATACCTTTTAATTGATTAACCTGTATCCTATGACTACAGAACAGCACAACCTTCTATCTCCACTCCTCTTTGACTTATCTATTCTCTTACCAATTCACATGTACACGATCAAGCCACTCTTAAGAAAAATTTGCTCTCTTCAATACTTAAGAAATTACTTCTAGGTTTTTAAAATGACATAGGAGACCCTTTAACATTTGATAGAATGTACTTTTATTGACTACCTCCCATTTTACCCCAGCTGAGAATCAGAACCATCTACATCTGTACATCTTATGGTCTACATTAACAGGACTTTATTATTCCACTTATCATTAATATAACCTTGTAATTCCAGGCCACTTTGGCCAGGCAAGATAAAAGTTGCAAATAACTATCATTTATTCCACGAACTACCTGACAGATCCATCAGCTCTTCACTTGAAAGTGTCAAATGATCATTTACATCAAGACTCAGAACCTCTTGCTTCAAAATCCTTGCCTTACTGCTGAGAGCTCTTACTGAGGTAGGAATAAACTTAATTTTGTCTCATTGGCTGACTGTTTTGTTTATATTCTGGGGAAGCTGCATTTGGCACCACCTACCCAATATCAGAGAATTCATAGTTTCCCAAATGCCCCATTCTCCATCACACCCTGTTTCTTTTCACAGTCTGGAATGCTTTATACCATCCCCCCCCAACTAACCATCTTCACCTTAAAGTTTAAGCCCAATTTTATTTATTATGTGAAGTCCCCTTCAACAATTTTAATTAGAGATAATTATTTACCACTTGGTGCTACCAAAGCACTTTGCACAGGTGTCAATTATTACATTCCCATGCTATATTCTAAATATACACGTGCTTTTCATGTTCCATTGGAAACATGCTCCCTGAAAAATAAGCCAAGTTTCTTTCACCTCAGCCCATCTGAGGTGTTTCACCAAACAGGTGAAACAGGTGAGGTGTTTCACCAAACAGCCCATCTAGTGACTGGCCCATTGTAGCAATGCATTTATTCTGTTACAAAAATGAATGAATGTACATAGTAAACATGAGACATCTTAATATTAGGTATTCATAAGTTACACTTTTAAGATATTAAATAAATCAATAATTCAGCAAGGTAGCGATGAATGGAAATGTAGAAAATGGCACCCTACTTCTCCTTAGAAGAACTTATCCCTTTTGAAGGACAATTACAATCTGAGAGTTCAAGCGGTGAAGGGTAATGGCCTAAGCCTCATGGTCTTTGGTAAAGTTCCTTTCCCACTCCAATTTATAGAACTGTTTTCTAATTTCGAATACATAACTAGTTCATTAGACTACCATGGGGTTCATTTTTATTTTTAAAGTTATGTCCAGTGTTTTGGAGTTGATTTTCAAATCCAGAGAGTAGCTACTGTGGCAAAATGGGAACAGATTCCTAATAGAGCATGAATTGAATAATTTTATTCACTATAATTAAGGTATATTTCTTCTACATTCCCTAATATTTAAGCTCTTATTTCTCCTGCATTCGGTAAGGAGGATTTGTACTATAAGTTAAACACAGAAATTTCTAGGGTTGGAAAGGATAAGATTTAAAGTCAGAGGACCCATATTTTAGCACCACATATACAATTTTCTAAATGCAGTCTCTAAATAACACTCTTGCCAATCTAGGATCAACCTTTTCAAGATGGAGTTCTAGAATGCATCAAAGTAAACACCTTGGACTTAAACCCAAGTGGAAGAGCAAATTTGCAAATATGAAAATTTTCCAAAATGCCAATCAATGAGAAATGAGTGAAATTCAGTAGAAATCAGGAAAAAAAAGTGGATGGATTATTATAGAAGGATTCATCTGCAAACTAAGAGAATGGTGTAAGTAAGCTTCCTTCTCTTTCAAAACTGTATAAAACCAAAGTGGAGTTGAAGAGAAATTGGATAGGAGGGGAACAATGGAATAGTAAGAAGGATAAAAAGCAGAGATTTTATAACTTAGAGAGTTGTATGGGATTTTGGATGAGGACAGGAAGACAGTTGACTCAGGGCTTTTGAACTTCTGGGGCATCTGCTATCCTTACAGTAAAAGCCTATTCAGCAGCAAACACTCCTCATAGCATTTCCTCTGTGTTGTACCTGCTGAGTCTTTCAGGAATCCTTTGGGAATGGTAAATGGGTTTTAGGAATGTGAGAAACTCCAGCAAGTTTTGCCCCAGTGCTGTACCAACTCAGGTAAATGATGTCCCCTCCACTCTTACCTGTGTTACCCTTAAGTGTGCTATAAAGCTGTTCCCAAAGGGCACCTAGCTTCCTGATTTCCCTGTCCTTTAAGTTCCTGTGGTTTCTTCTCAAGAAGAATGAGAGATTGGTAAGAGCACTGGGCCTCTCTGGATCTGAGCCACAACACTTACATTTACTAGTTTCACAAAATTAGGAGTTATAATATTTCGGAGATTTGGAGCAAGTCAAAAATGAATTTGCTTTCCTGTATTGTTGGCAGGAACAGGATAATACGGTATATAAGAAATTTTTAATCTGCAAACAGATACATAACCTTTAAAAAATTAACACTTTCCCTTATCAACCTCTCAATAAATACTTGGCATTTCTGGTATAGGCAACCATTTATTTATAGAAGCCACCGCATACAGACACAAAAATATACTATAAATACTATACACACACAGATGCAAGTTTGCAGCTGGTCAGAATTTGTAGGCCATAAAAAGAAAACAAGAACAAAAAGATACCCACACACTCCTCCTGTGTTTTTTCCTCTACTCACATACTCACAGTACTTCCGAGATAGAGCTGTAGGTTTTCCACCCACCAAGCAATGTTCTGGCACCAGCTGAGTATCCTATGATGTAACTATCTAGAGATAGTATCAGACCCCACAAGTTAAGGGCCCAGTTCCACAAGACTGACCACCCATTTCAGATGCCAGTCATAAGTCCCAGGTTACACTTGTACTTTTGATTGACCAGTGATAAATTGGGGTTCCCATGATCCTCTCCTCGGTTTGATCATTTGCTACAACACCTCACAGAACTCACATTTACTAGTTTATTACACAATAGGGATACACATTTACTAGTTTATTACACAATAGAAGATATGATGAAGAGTAGAGGTGAAAGCCAAATGAAGAGATACATAGGGTGAAGTCCAGAAAGGGTCCCCAGTTTAGGATCTTCTGTCCCGCAGGAGTTGACATACACCACACTTCCAATATATGTAGATGCCTACACCAACCCAGAAGTTCTCTGAACCCCGTACTTTCAGTATTTTAATGGAACCTTCATCATGTAGGCATGAGTGATCATCATCTCATTTTCTAGCACCCCTTCCCTCTCTGGAGAATGAGGCCTGGGACAAAATTTCCCAAGCTTCTCATCATGGCTTGGGTCTGTCTGGTGACTGGCCTCCATCCAGGAGTCACCTCATTAGAGCAAAAGACATTACTATCACCCAGGAAATTCCAAAGGATTTAGGAACTCTGTCAGATACCAGGGTCAAAGACCAAATATTAGAACAAAAGATGTTCTTAATACTGTATCACTTAGGAAAGTGCAAGGGTTTTCGGAGCTCCATGCGAGGGACTGAGAGCAGACAGAGCTAGATCTATCTATTATTTCACAAAACAAACCACACAACACAAGAGCCTCACTGGTAGGGCCAGGATACACACTCATAGTGTGTCTAGCAACAAGTTAGATTAGTTAATGAACCCCAAAAGTCAGTAAAATCTGGCAGCACAGGGCATATCCTAAGCCACTTGCTACTAGCTTACAGAGGAAAAAATGTACTATTATATTTTTTGAGATCCTTTGTCTTTTCTACTTAACCATCATGTCCTAAACTCACTGGGTCTATCAAAATATCTATCAGATACTCTCTCCCCCAATCATTTCAATTCCTTTTAAGACCACCTTTCTTTTGAACTGATTCAATCTCATTTTTTTTTTTCTTGGTCTCTTTCCTGCCAAAGTAGCCCAATCCAAGGCTTAGAAACAGTTTTCTTTCCTGGAAATGCCTCTTGTAATGTTAGTCCCTATTAATTCTTGAACAATTAGTCATCCCATTAATATACATGAAAACAGATGGCAACATCTAGACCACACCAAATAAATGCCACACATTTAGGTATATCTAATGCCAAGTTACCACCCATTGCTTTTTGTGTTCAGGTTACAAAGTACTAGATTCAACATTATTAACAGCTGATTTTGACAACTCTATCATGCAGAGATGGTTTGTAATATGGTTAAAAGAATATTGAGTCTCCATAGTTACAAATATGTTCCAAGATCACCTTTTACCCAGATGCATAATGTTTGTATGTAAATAACATATGTATCTTTTTGTAAATATCAATTGTTAAAACAATTTGCAATCAATTTGCCATTTAAATTTTAAGTGTATCCAATTCAGCAAGAAAATATACTTATTTACTCAACGGTTACTATGATACCAAAGTATGTACTAGTTTCTTCTGGTAAGAAAGGGAACTTACCTTTATCTGATTCCTACACTGAACCAAGTACTCTGTATTTGTTATTTCGTTTAATCTATGCAATTCTCCCTTACACCGTAAGAACTAGCATCACTGTGTTATACATAAGGAATCTAAGGTTTCGGTACTTTAAGTACTTTGCCTAAGGTCTGCAACTCAGAACCAGAACTAGTTGGCTTCAAACTACTTTCTTTTCACCTTTACCAAAGTAAGTTCTGCTCAAAAGGACTTTATAGGCAGAAAAACACATAAAAACAATGAAAAAGTAATACAGTAAGATTCATCTGTGTAGTATCAAAAAATTGCTAAGGGGAGAAAAAAAAGCCATGACTATAGGAAAAAGGTTTGGCATTCACAGATCTGATGCAAATGTGGGTATACTTAGAAAAAGTCAGCCTAGAGCTGCTTACCTGTTAATCAGATGGCAGTGCTGCATTAATTTCCTATGGCTGTTGTACCAAGTTACAGCAAAAGTTACAGCAAATCGGGTGGCTCACAACGACAGAAATTTATTCATTCATCGTTCTGGAGGCTAGAATTAGGGTGTTGGCAAGGCCATGCTCCCTCTAGGGATTCTAAGAGAATCCATTCCTTGCCCCTTCCAGCTTCTGGTGGCTTCATCATTTCAATCTCTGCCTCCACGGTCGTACCTTCTCTTCAGGGTCTCCTGTGTAAGAATCTCTTTTTGCCTCCTGCTTATAAGAATACATGTGATTGCCTTAAGGGCCCACCTGGATAATCTATGCTCTTCTCCCCATCTCAAGATTCTTAATCACACCTGTGAAGATCCCTTTTTTGGTTTGTTTTCCATATAAAGTACATTTCCCGGTTTCAGGGATTAAGGACAGGGATATCTTTGGGGATTGGGAGGACATTTGTTAGCCTACCACAAGTATCTTCTTGACAAGTTGAAAAATTCTTCAGCAGAGTAAATGGTAAGAAAAGTTTTGAACCTCCAGTACATTCTCTTGGTTCTCTACTCAGAGCCCTCAGCCAGGCCCATGAACCACCCCAGTTGCTATGAGGGTTGGGTAATAACTGCTCACAGCTGCCTTCCCTGGAGAATTGTCTGCTGCTAGAAGATGACTTACTCCCAGCCTGCAGCCAATGACTGACTGATTCGGGGTTGCAAAAGGTCAGTTCTACTGCCCCAATAAGAATAATTAAAAATGTTAACTTAAATATGTTATTCTAACTTAGCAAAATGTTTCAAGAAGGAACCCAAATCTGCATCTCGTAAATGAAAATATTATACCCACCTTTTTTCACTGATTGAAATTTTAAACACAAATAAAAATTCCAAGTGGTAACAACTGATTATGAAATTGAAATAACTCAAGTTCTGTTTCTTCATCTTTACTAACACTGGGCTGTTATTATTTCAAATGTACTATTTATTTTTTTAAAGATTTTTTACATATTTATTTGTGAGAGAGAGAGAGTGCAAGCACAAGAGGGTGGGGCAGAGGGAAAGGAAGAAGCAAACTCCCCACTGAGATGAGGTGGGGGAGGAGGCCTGGGGAGCTGGATGTGGGGCTTGATCCCAGGACTCCGGGATCATGACCTTAGCTGAAGGCAGGCAGATGCTTAACTGACTGAACCACGCAGGCACTCCATCAAATGTACTATTTAAATGCAAGACTACGTAGTCCTGTAGTCCTGCAGTGACACAATATTCACCCAGAGAGCAAAGAATTCCACCCTTGCCAATTAGCTCTCACAATGAACACACACAGCTCAATCTGCATGTGTTAGGAGCCACTATGTAAATGGGAGAAATTCAAATTAACTTCCATGTAGAATATAACATTTAATAAAGATAATTGATAAAAATGTGTAATTTGAAGCATATATATAAATAACAAAGCATCAACAGAAACTGAAAAAACTTTTCTAAATTTAGAATTCAAACTAACCAGTTTTTGGGGATGAGAACTACAAGCAACTGAAGAGTGGTAATGGCACTGATCTTTAGTTGGCTTTAAAATTGTTTTTACATTCTGTTCAGAGATTATATTCCCTCATTACTGCCTGCACCCAGGGCAGAACACTCTTTCCACTCTTGGCACTTGCTCAGTTGGGTAAATAGGACAGTGTTTTGCTTTAATTGATGGCTGATTTTGTTTAATGAAACATTAATTAATGGGATAAAACACAAACAATTTTTAATACAAGATTTTTCAGATCTTTAATATGCAAAAATACATTATAACCTTTTAATAAGAAGTTTCAAACTTTTTTTTAACTGTAACATGGAATTCTTTGCTCACAGAGCATCTGGAGAGATTAATGTTCAAAGGATAACACTGTGGGAAACACAGCTGTACTGGAATTCCATACAGCTTTTAAATAATACAATAAAGTTTGTTAGTGCCATTACTATTTAATATTTTTCTGGAGGGTCTATTCAAAATCAAAAGAGAAGAAAAAGGAAGAAGAAAGGAGGAAGAATAAGTAATAGGAGTTAAACCTAGTAGCAGAATGAAACAAGATGATTGCAATGTTGTCACTACATCCTTTTTTTTAAAGAATGTAGAGGATTAATTCTATTATATTTTCATTAATAACAAGATCCAGTAAAACAGCTAAATAAAAAAAGCAATAGACTTCCCACATATCAGTAAATAAGTTAGAACATGTAATGTATTGAAGTTTCCTTCAATAAAGCAATGTAAATAAATAAAATGTATAGAAATGATCAATTTTAATGGGAAATGGCTAGAATTCACATATAAGCAAAGCTACAAAACTTTCTAAGAGCTATGAAGGTTTAAATAAATGAAGAAACATATTTTCCCTGAATGGAAATATTGAATACTGAAGAAGATGTTAGTCAAAAATACTTCTTACATTGACTGAAATCTCATTAAAAACCCCAATTGAAAATTATTTGGAATTTGATAAAAATCCTTTAAGGTGGGCGCCTGGGTGGCTCAGTTGGTTAAGCGACTGCCTTTGGCTCAGGTCATGATCCCAGGGTCCTGGGATTGAGTCCTGCATCGGGCTCCCTGCTCTGCGGGGAGCCTGCTTCTCCCTCTCCCACTCCCCCTGCTTGTGTTTCCTCTCTCGCTGTGTCTCTCTCTGTCAAATAAATAAATAAAATCTTTAAAAAAAAAAATCCTTTAAGGTTATTTGGAAATATTTTGAGAAACTATTTTGAAAATGGAAATAAGGAACTTCCCTCATCAGATATGTATAAATATATCTATTATAAAAGTATAACAAATGATTTATTGGTGTAACATGGGATAGATAGATCTGTGAGCAAACATAAGTAGTTTTGAAACAAACCAGAGAATATGTAAGAATGCAATATATGATATGATAGATGATACAATTAGCATTCCAAATCAACACAGTGAAGATGTAGAGATATTCCAGTACAAGCCAGAATCTTTGTTTGCCTGTAAATTCTGATTAGCAGATAAATATTTATATGTTTATATAGTTACATTTATATACTTAAGAATTAAAGAATTTATGAAAATAAATTTAAAAAACTAGAAGAAAATGAAGGTAATATTTTAAATGGTTACATCATGGGTAAAGATTTTTTTAAGAAAGAAATAAGTTCGGGGCGCCTGGGTGGCTCAGTCGTTAAGCGTCTGCCTTCGGCTCAGGTCATGGTCCCAGGGTCCTGGGATCGAGTCCCACATCGGGCTCTCTGCTCGGCAGGAAGCCTGCTTCTCCCTCTCCCACTCCCCCTGCTTGTGTTCCTGCTCTCGCTATCTCTCTCTCTGTCAAATAAATAAATAAAATCTTAAAAAAAAAAAAAAGAAAGAAGTTCAAAAACTTATATTTGTCTACAGAATAATGACAAAAATTTATATATGTTTACAGATATATGGACAAAAGCAAACATTAAATTGAAAAGAAAAGATCTTAGAATATGTACCTCTAAAAATATACTACTATAAGTCAGTATTCCGGAAAGAATGCTATGTAAAGGTTTAGAAAGTCAATTCGAAGAAGGAAGAATATAAATGGCTAATTAACAAATGAAAAAGTTTATTCTCTTTTATAGACAGAAAAATGAAAATAATCTGATGAGCACAATAAGATTCCATTTTTCATCTATGAAACTGACACAGGTTAGAAACAGTAAGGATAGGGCGTCTGGGTGGCTCAGTTGGTTAAGCGACTGCCTTCAGCTTGGGTCATGATTCTGGAGTCCCAGGATCAAGTCCCACATCAGGCTCCCTGCTCAGCGGGGGGTCTGCTTCTCCCTCTGACCCTCCCCGCCTCATGCTCTCTCTCTCATTCTCTCTCTCTCAAATAAATAAATAAAATCTTAAAAAAAAAAAAAGAAAGAAACAGTAAGGATAATCAAGGCTGACTAGATCAAAGTAACAATGACAATGACGGTGGTGTAAATTGCCACAGGTGACCTGAAGGGTAAAAGAGCAAAATGTATCCAGAGCCTTTGACACTACTTATGTACCTTGATGTAGAAATTTCATTTCTAGAAATCTTTGGTAAGAAAATAACATGTATAACATGTACAGATATAGATATATTGTCAGGGAACTTATCCAAGTGGGGATCTTCTTTGTGTGTGTGTGTGTGTGTGTGTGTGTGTGTGTGTGTTGTAGAATAGCAAAACTTTGGAAACATCCCATACGTTCAGAAAAAAAGAAAGAATCATTTAAAAAAATATATGATACATCTATGTGATAAATCATGTGCAAATATTGAAATCATGTTGTCAAAACATATTTTTGACATAGGACCAAATAATAAAACATTGCAAGAAAAAGTACACCATATTTATCTGTGTATAGAGAAAAAAAGAAACACATAACTGCATTTTAACATATTTTAGTGTCCTTATACTTTTCTATAATTTAAGTTTTATAGACTGAGCACATAATTTTATAATTGGAAAAAGAAATGTTCTTTTAGTATAAATGTAGGAGAAGGAAAGATGGCGGAGGAGTAGGGGACCCTATTTCAACTGGTCCACAGAATTGAGCTGGATATCTACCAGACCACTCTGAGCACCCATGAAACCAGCCTGAGATGTAAGAAGATCTGGATCTCTACAAACAATATCACAGGCGGTTGGTTTTGAGGTACGAAACAGGGAGCCGTGATTCCACGGGCAGATATCGGAGGATAAACGGCAGTGGGAGGGTGCCTGGCTGTGGGGATCCTACACCGCTGGTGAGTGACAGCCTTGTGCACTGCGGACGGGCACAGACTTGCAGACCAGTAGCAGCAGGGAAAGGACTTTAGGGCAGCCCCCGGGGTGGAAACCCGGAGTGGCAGGGTTGCGTGGGCGAACTGGGAGTGGCTGGCGGTTTTAGAAGCACAAAGGGCAGAGACGTGCACCGACCTGGAGGCAGGACTGGGAGTGCTGTGGCGGGGCACACAACCCAGGACACTGCAGTTTATAGCAACACGGACAGAAACAGAGATGGTGTGGCCTGGAGAGCTCACTGAAGAACAGACTGCGATCTCTCTGCTCTGAGGCAGAGGGTTGGAAACGGTCTCTTCTGCTCTGACTTGCAGAAGAGACATGGAAAGCCACCAGGGAAAGCTGCCAGAGAACAAAAGCCCCCAAAACTGATTCCTGCTGAGCCCATCCCCCACCACAGGGGCCCAGGGCAACTCCGCCCAAACAGGGTTGCCTGAGCAACAGCATGGCAGGCCCCTCCCGCAGAAGACAGGCTGGGAAAACAAGAGGCCAGCAACCCTAAGGTCCCAAGAAAACAGGTGCATCTTGCTTGGGTTCTGGTCAATAATTTGGACTCTATACATTCCCTCAAACACCCATCGACAGAATGACTAGGAGGAGGAGCCCCCAAAATAGAAAAGACTCAGAGATTATGATTTATGCTGCAGATTTACAAATGGATGCAGATATAACCAAGATGTCGGAGATGGAATTCAGGCTAGCAATTGTGAAGACAAGGGCTAGAATGGAGAAATCAATTAATGGCAACACAGAGTCTCTTAGGGCAGAAATGAAAGCTGAATTGGGCAGAACTTAAAAATGCTATCAATGAGATCCAATCCAATCTAGATAATCTAACAGCTAGGGTAACTGAGGCAGAAGAACAAATAAGTGACCTGGAAGACAATATAATAGATAAAAAGGGAAAAGAGGAGGCCAGGGAAAAACAACTCAGAATCCGTGAAAATAGAATCAGAGAAATAAGTGACACCATGAAGCATTCCAAAGTCAGAATAATTGGAATCCCGGAGGGAGTAGAGAGAAAGAGAGGACTAGAAGATGTATTTGAGCAAATCGTAGCTGAGAACTTTCCAAATCTGGGGAATGAAACAAACATTCGCATCCTAGAGGCAGAGCGGACCCCTCCCAAGATCAAGCAAAACAGGCCAACACCCCGCCATGTAATAGTAAAACTCGCAAATCTTAGAACCAAGGAAACCATCTTAAGGGCAGTTAGGGGGAAGAGATTCCTTATGTACAGAGGGAGGAACATCAGAATAATGTCAGACCTATCCACAGAGACCTGGCCAGCCAGAAAGGCCTGGCAAGACATATTCAGGGTACTAAATGAGAAGAACATGAAGCCAAGAATACTTTATCCGGCAAGGCTGTCATTTAGAATGGATGGAGAGATACAGAGCTTCCAGGACCGGCAGAAACTGAAAGAATATGTGACCACTAAGCTGGCCCTGCAAGAAATATTAAGGGGGGGTTCTATAAAAGGAGAAAGACCCTAAGAGTGATATACAACAGACATTTACCAGAACAATCTATAAAAACAACATTTTCACAGGCAACATGATGACAATTCATATCTTTCAATAATCACTCTCAACATGAATGGCCTAAATGTTCCCATAAAATGGCACAGGGTTGCAGATTGGATAAAAAGACAGGACCCATCCATATGCTGCCTACAAGAGACTCATTTTGAACCTACACATACATCCAGACTGAAAGTGAAGGGATGGAGATCCATCTTCCATGCCAGCGGACCTCAGAAGAAAGCTGGGGTAGCAATTCTTATATCAGACAAATTAGATTTTAAACTAAAGTCTGTAATTAGAGACACAGAAGGACACTATATCATTCCTAAAGGGTCTATCCAACAAGAAGATCTAACAATTGTAAATATCTATGCCCCCAACGTGAGAGCAGCCATCTACATAAGCCAACTGTTAACCAAAATAAAGAGTCATATTGATAACAATACGTTAATTGTAGGAGACCTCAATACTCCACTCTCAGCAATGGACAGATCATCTAAGCAGAAAATCCACAAGGAAACAAGAGCTTTGAATGATACATTGGACCAGATGGACCTCATAGATATTTACAGAACATTCCACCCTAAAACAACAGAATACTCATTCTTCTTGAGTGCACATGGAATTTCCTCCAGAATAGACCACATACTGGGTCACAAATCAGGTTTCAACTGATACCAAAAGATTGAGATTATTCCCTGCATATTCTCAGACCACAATGCTTTAAAACCAGAACTCAATCACAAGAAAAAATTTGGCAGAAATTCAAACACCCGGAAGCTAAAGACCACTCTGCTCAAGAATGTTTGGGTCAACCAGGAAATCAAAGAAGAACTTAAACAATTCATGGAAATCAATAAGAACAAAAACACATTGGTCCAAAACCTATGGGATACTGCAGAGACGGTCCTAAGGGGGAAATACATAGCCATCCAAGCCTCACTCAAAAAAATAGAAAAATCCCGAATTCACCAACTAACTCTACACCTTAAAGAACTAGAGAAAAAGCAACAAACGATGCCTAAGCCACGCATTAGAAGAGAAATAATTAAAATTAGAGCAGAAATCAATGAATTAGAAACCAGAAACACAGTAGATCAGATCAATGAAACTAGAAGTTGGTTCTCTGAAAGAATTAATAAGATTGATAAACCACTGGCCAGACTTACCCAAAAGAAGAGAGAAAGGACCCAAATTAATAAAATTATGAATGAAAGGGGAGAGATCACCACTAACACCAAGGAAATAGAAACAATTATTAGAAATTATTATCAACAACTATATGCCAATAAACTGAGCAATCTGGATGAAATGGAGGCCTTACTGGAAATATATAAGCTGCCAAGACTGAAACAGGAAGAAACTGACAACCTGAATAGGCCAATAACCAGTAATGACATTGAAGCAGTGATCAAAAACTTCCCAAAAAACAAGAATCCAGGGCCTGATGGATTCCCTGGGGAATTCTACCAAACATAGAAGAAATAATACCTATTCTACTGAAGCTGTTTCAAAAAATAGAAACAGAAGGAAAACTTCCAAACTCATTCTTTGAGGCCAGCATTACCTTAATCCCCAAACCACGCAAAGACCCCATCAAAAAGGAGAATTTCAGACCGATATCCCTGATGAATATGGATACCAAAATCCTCAACAAAATCCTAGCTAATAGGATCCAACAATACATTAAAAGGATCATCTACCATGACCAAGTGGGATTTATCCCCGGGATGCAAGGGTGGTTCAACATTTGCAAATCAGTCAATGTGATAGAACATATTAATAAGAAGAGGGAGAAGAACCATATGGCCCTCTCAATTGATGCAGAAAAAGCATTTGACAAAATACAACATCCTTTCCTGATTAAAACTCTTCAGAGTATAGGGATAGAGGGAACATTCCTCAAGTTCATAAAATCCATCTACGAAAAACCCACAGCGAATATGATCCTCAGTGGGGAAAAGCTGAGAGCCTTTCCCTTAAGATCAGGAACACAACAAGGATGCCCATTCTCACCACTGTTGTTCAACATAGTACTAGAAGTCCTAGCAACAGCAATCAGACAACAAAAAGAAATAAAATGTATTCAAATTGGCAAAGAAGTCAAACTCTCTCTTTTCACAGACGACATGATACTTTATGTGGAAAACCCAAAAGACCCCACCCCCAAATTACTAGAACTCATACAGCAATTCAGTAATGTGGCAGGATACAAAATCAATGCACAGAAATCAGTTGCTTTCTTATACACTAACAACACAACTGTAGAAAGAGAAATTAGAGAAACGATTCCATTTACAATAGCACCAAAAACCATAACATACCTTGGAATAAACCTAACCAAAGAGGTAAAGGATCGATACTCTAGGAACTACAGAACACTCATGAAACAAATTGAAGAAGACACAAAAAGATGTAAAAACATTCCATGCTCATGGATCAGAAGAATAAACATTGTTAAAATGTCTACGCTGCCCAGAGCAATCTATACCTTCAATGCCATCCCGATCAAAATTCCAATGACATTTTTCAAAGTGCTGGAACAAACAATCCTAAAATTTGTATGGAATCAGAAAAGACCCCGAATCGCCGAGGAAATGTTGAAAAAGAAAAACAAAGCTGGGGGTATCACGTTGCCCGATTTCAAGCTATATTACAAAGCTGTGATCACCAAGACAGCGTGGTACTGGCACAAAAACAGACATATAGACCAATGGAACAGAATAGAGAACCCAGATATGGACCCTCAACTCTATGGTCAAATAATCTTTGACAAAGCAGGAAAAAACATGCAATGGAAAAAAGACAGTCTCTTCAATAAATGGTGATGGGAAAATTGGACAGCCACATGCAGAAGAATGAATCTCGACCATTCTTTAAGACCATACACAAAGATAAACTCCAAGTGGATGAAAGACCTCAATGTGAGACAGGAATCCATCAAAATCCTAGAGGAGAACATAGGCAGTAACCTCTTTGACATCGGCCACAGCAACTTCTTTCAAGATACATCTCCAAAAGCTAGTGAAACAAAAGCAAAAATGAACTTTTGGGACTTCATCAAGATAAAAAGCTTCTGCACAGCAAAGGAAACGCTCAACAAAACTAAGAGGCAACCCACAGAATGGGAGAAGATATTTGCAAATGACACTACAGATAAAGTGCTGATTTCCAAGATCTATAAAGAACTTCTCAAACTCAACACCCAAAAAACAAATAATCAAGTCAAAAAATGGGCAGAAGA
Source organism: Mirounga angustirostris (assembly GCF_029215605.1). Lineage (NCBI taxonomy): Eukaryota > Metazoa > Chordata > Mammalia > Carnivora > Phocidae > Mirounga > Mirounga angustirostris. The sequence goes on along the minus strand of NW_026991709.1, from coordinate 134,507,807 downwards.
TATGCAAAGACACTTCTCTGAAGAAGACATATGAATGGCTAACAGACACATGAAAAATGTTCATCATCATTAGCCATCAGGGAAATTCAAATCAAAACCACATTGAGATACCACCTTACACCAGTTAGAATGGCAAAAATGGACAAGGCAAGAAACAACAAATGTTGGAGAAGTTGTGGAGAAAGGGGAACCCTCTTACACTGTTGGTGGGAATGCAAGTTGGTACAGCCACTTTGGAAAACAGTGTGGAGATGCCTCAAAAATTTAAAAATAGAGCTACCCTATGACCCAGCAATTGCGCTACTGGGTATTTACCCCAAAGACACAGATGTAGGGAAAAGAAGGGCCATATGCACCCCAATGTTCATCACAGCAATGTCTGCAATAGTCAAACTGTGGAAAGAGCCAAGATGCCCTTCAACAGATGAATGGATAAAGATGTTGTCCATATATACAATGGAATATTACTCAGCCATCTGAAAGGATGAATACCCAACTTTTACATCATGGATGGGACTGGAGGAGATTATGCTAAGTGAAATAAGTCAAGCAGAGAAAGTCAATTATCATATGGTTTCACTTATTTGTGGAACATAAGGAACAGCATGGAGGACATTAGGAGAAGGAAGGGAAAAATGAGGGTGGGGGGAATTGGAGGAAGAGATGAACCATGAGAGACTATGGACTCTGAGAAACAAACAGGGTTTTAGAGGGGAGGGGAGAGGGGGGATTGTTTAGCCTGGTAATGGGTATTAAGGAGGGCACATACTGCATGGAGCACTGGGTGTTATACGAAAACAATGGATCGTGGATCACCACATCAAAAACTAAGCATGTATTGTATGGTGACTAACATAACATAATAAAATTTAAAAAAATAAAATAAAATAGTATAAATGTAAATTTGTCTGTAATCATGTAAAAGAATTTGAAAACCTAAAATCTGAAACAATGCCCTGGATGCTACATTATATTTTCTGTCACCAGCTTCCTCACAGCGGAATAACAAAAGACAAAATTCCCTTTCCCCTCCAAAAGCAAGAACAAACAACTAACATGAAATGCAAAAAATAATCAAAGAACTTCATTAAAGTGTGGCTTGAAAAAATAGGTTATAGTCAATTTATATATGAAACCTTTAACAGAATGATATTCTAGTTTTGTGATTCAAACATCCCCTCGGAGATTCAGTGTCACATCTGGGGATTATTTTACAAATAGAAGTTTTGAGTTTTGCCAATCTGAATTTAAAATGTCATCTTCATTAGCATCACCTACAGACGTGTCATTTATTCCTGCCAAGGTTGGTAATGATATGCTAAATACTGATTGAGAAATATGATTGATGTCTTTTTTGTTGTTTTAATCCAAAACTGGTTCAAGGCAACTAGGTGTGTGTATAAGCCTCTTTTTATATTTTAGCAATTACCTTTTTTCTATATGTCTTACAAGAGTAAGACACTTCCTGATTGGAACATTAGGTTTTATGGAAACAAAAAAAGCAAGAACTTGAAAAATTCCAAGAGGCACACTGTTTCATTGCTTAAAACACACCCCTGATTTATTTGCATTGCAATCACTAAACCTTTCTTTACCCATAATCTTAATTACCACAATCATTCATTCTATAATAGCTCTTATTTCCTCGACTTCTCTCCTTCCAGACTCCAATTTGTAATGTCGCCTCCGTGAGGATTCATTATCTGGCATTCCATACCCTGGCAGAGGGGATTTCTCTCTTCAAGCTCTACTCTCCATGCATTTATAAGTCTCTAGACACTCTTGCCTGAAATATATCATGGCAGTCCTGTCTTTATGAGGTGGCTAGCATCCATATGAAAAAAGAACCATTTTCTATAAATAAGAGTTAAACCAAAGATATTCATTTTTACAATGTGAGGTTGATTTCCCATTAAAAATAGAATCTTTCATTTTAAATAATTTGAGGTAGTGGTCCAGAACATAGTCACGCTAATCTTTATATTTTGGGTGTTCCAAATTAAATATGCATGTTTACTGTACCATTAATTTCATTATTAACTGGATATTTTCATATATTTTTTTTTAATTTTCCATTCATATTTCAAACCCTAGAAGCTATCTAAACTATCCCTAACTAAGCTAGGAGAAATTTCTATAGGATGGACCATCCAAATGTTGCCCAGAGTTATCCTCTCTCTTTCTGCTGTAAAATTCCTGATAGTAATCCTAACCTTCCAGTAGCTTATTACATCTTCCTGATACCATGATCTTCCTGCTTACACCGATACATCTTTCTCTTTCAAAAGTATATATCTGATCATGTCATACTGGTATGAAAAATCCTCTAACGACCCCATGCATTTATTAGGGTAAAGCTAGCTGTAGGGACAAAGAAAATTGAAAATGGCTGCAGCATAACAGAATAAAAGTTAATTTCTCAACTGTGTATCTGTCTAATGTAGGTGTTCTTTGTTAGCAGGGTGGGGATATGATTCATCCAGTTATTCAAGAACCCCCTTGACCTGGGACAGACACATAACCCTGCTGCTTACATTGAATTAGTGAACATTAGTCACAATCTAGATTTGTCAGAGACTGTAACATGTAATCCTTGGCTGAGAAAGCTATATTTAGCTGTAATTCTGTATTATTAAAGGGGACCCCAAATCTTTGGTGGTCAGTTTGCTTTCTCTAACATCATTTCTATCACTAGCCTTCTCAGTAAGAAATGCAAGATGATGATCTAGCCCTTTGCTAATATGTCAGCCTTTGAGACATACATCTCAATAACCCCTAATTATGCTGTTGTAGGTTTTCACTGTTAAGCCCCATATATTTGCACAAGCAGTTTTCTTGCCTAGATTTCTCTTTGTCTTGTTGATAGTTTCCTGATCACAAAAGCAGAACCAGGAGGTTCTCAATCTCATTGTGTAGCAACTAATACATATAACACATTTGATGTATGACTGTTACATAGCCTGAGTCTCCTACTCCATAGTGAACTTTTTGCAATCAGGAGTGATTTTATGTTATTGAAGGGATTCAGAATGTGCCACACCAAAATATCCTGCTATGGAACATTGATTATTTTGAGCTGAAGGCCCATTATTATTTGAGCTGAAGGCACATCTGAGAAACAGCAGATGCAGGAAGGTCTCTCTGACCTTCCCCTTTCTACCTAAAAGCAGGCATAACATTTCCCATGACAAAAATGACCTCCTTGTACTCAGAAGAACATATCACCTGACTGGCAGTCAATCCTGAAATGGATCTATACAAACAAACCCAGTAAAAGGGCCCTTGTCTTCCATTAGTTTCCCCCAAGTATTTCCTCATCACTGTCCCGTGTGATTTACTGCTCCTAGCCCAAGTACAGTTGACCCTTGAATAACATGGGTTTGAACTGCACTGGGTCCACTAAAACACAATTTTTTTAAATATATAAATACAACATAGTACTGTAAATATATTTTCTTTATGATTTTCTTAATAACATTTTCTTTTCTCTAGCTTACTTTATTATAAGAGTATTGTATATAATACATGTACCACACAAAATATGTGTTAATTGACTTTTATGTTATCAGTAAGGCTTCCCGGCAACAGTAGTCTATTAGTAGTTAAGTTTTTGGGGAACCAAAAGCTATATGGGGATTTTTGACTGTGCAGGGGGTCAGCACTCCTAGCCCTTGTATTGTCAATTATATAAGCTCTGGGGCTTTACAGCTTCTTTGGATCTTCATTTTCTTTTTGAAGACTCTCATGTACATATAAAAAAATATTAAAGAAAATTTGTACACTTTCCTTCTGTTAATCTGTTTATGTCAGTTTAATTCTCAAGCTACGTCATAGATCCTAGAAGAGGCAAGGGAAGTTTTTTTCCCTCTACATTAAGTTTCTTTGGGGAAGGGAAATGCCTGCTTGTATAAAAAATGTTCCCAAATTTCTAACACATGTCTCAGCACATAACAGAGGTTCAATAAACATTTGCTGAATAAGTGAATGTGCAAACCCTTGCATTACTAGAATCTATCAGTGTTGACTTAAGGAATGTATAAGCAAAAGAAGAAAGTAAAAAGTAGAAAGGAAAGGAGAGGATGGAAGGAAGGGAAACTTGCTGGGTTCTATAGCATAGCATTTTTATTTCAAAGGTCATCTTTGATAATTTGGGGTTTGAAGTGTATACTACATACTATTATTTAAATAAAATATGTGATTAAACAAATAAGTTCATATCATAGACACAGACTTCTCCATCGACAGACAGGGTGATGATTTTCCCTAATGTAGGTTATTAAAGAGACTTCTCAGTTACATACAACCTAGCTAAATCTTCAATTTCTAATCTCAGTAAACATTATCTGGGGGAAAAAATCAGAGAATGCTATGATTTAATGGCACCGGGAAGATATGACAAAGAAAGTTTGAAACATAGAAATGTTCTGAATCTCAGACTGAAAATAGAGAAAATAGGAAACTTTTATAGCTATAGTTTGGAAAACATATATATTGTATTGAATGAAGCTATGGAAATTCACTGGGGAGAGAGTTAAGAGCTCACAGAAAGCTCATAGTCACAGAACTGTCTAGAAAGTACCTGGATGCTAAAATAAAACTCTTTATAACAATCTATTTAGAGTTGTTTTTTCAAATATTTGGAAAGATTCCATGAAGTATCTGCAAAGTGTTATTAATATAAAAGAATTTTGTTTTCCTCTTGGCTCCATGCTGGTTGTCCTGGGATGTGTTCAGCCAAAGGGCACTCAAGAAGTTCAGTGAGTGACTTCATTATGTATAAAGGGTAATGAGCTTAAGTATTCTACACTGGTAAAACCTACAAGAAAAATTTCCTCACTTGCTCAAACTCCTTTCCCTGTAGAAAACTTGAAGTCTTTGCTGCAATAGTCATCCAACGATTGAAGCTACAAAGGCAAAACATACTTTCCTCTGGGACCTTAACCTAATTATTGAATACTGAAGATTGCAAAGAAAAATGCTGGGGCTTTTTTTATACAATCACTTAAATTCATATTCCTGATTTCTAGTTAATATATTCAAGATCTGAACCCAGTTATCTCTCATTGTAAGATTCCCTCATTTTATCTAACACCCTCTGAGATTAAGGCCCTCTTAAATCCTATACACTCAACCTCTTTTATTCACACTATCATCTAGATTTGACTGTTGTTTTCATTTATTTAAGCCATTCAGGAATTGTGTATCCAAAATAGAAATATAAAATAGCATTAATGTAGAACTAACTCTGTGGTCTCCACAAATAATGACAAATTCCAGATCTAGAAGCAGTGCAGTGTTACTGCAATTGATTTACCTGGGCAGCAGTCCCTAAGCTGGAGTTTAACATGCAAGAAATTTATCAGGGAGCGCTCTGGGGATCTAACCTATGGAAGAGAAAGGAAAAAATAAAATAAATAAATAAAACAGGATTGGGCAAAATGAGATGTTGAACAGCAATGTGGCTTCAGTGGAGGTCACAGATGACCCTGCAGAGAGTTGTAAGGAAGGGTTACTCTTTAAACCTTTTCTACTTTGGGGCTAGATGGCTGGGCCCTTCAACTTTTTTTTTTTTTTTTAAAGATTTTATTTATTTATTTGACAGAGAGAGACACAGCGAGAGAGGGAATACAAGCAGGGGCAATGGGAGAGGGAGAAGCAGGCTTCCCGCGGAGCAGGGAACCTGATGTGGGGCTTGATCCCAGGACCCTGGGATCATGACCTGAGCCGAAGGCAGATGCTTAACACCTGAGCCACCCAGGCGCCCCTGGGCCCTTCAACTTTTGATTAGTTATTGGTTGCAGGAAGTGGACATGAGTTTGTGTGAGGCAGATCTCCACCCAACACAGTACCTGGAGAGGCCTGAAATCTGAGGCATCAGCAACTGGAAGTTTAAATCCTTCATTCCTGAGGATGATTTGGGCAGGAGCCACAGTGTCCACCACAAGGTTGCAGCTACACTTGAGTAAAGTAGTACAGAGAGCTTAAACACTACAGAAGGTAGTGTTGAAATAGGTAGGAATATGTGGTTGAGATCTGAGCTGAGAACAGTAGCGCAGAGTGGTTGACCTCAGTCACAAGGGAAATGCAACCAACAGCCCCCACTGGGAACATCTGGAAATTTTGGGCACTGCATCTTACATACCTGCACTTCTGTTTCCTTATCTAAAAAGCTGAAATATTGATACATTCCCCACATCCTTATTGGACACATATGTTTAAGACCCTCCCCTTGGGCCATATCTCTTCACTGATCTCAAGCACTGAAGGAAAAGAAGCGTCCTCTCAAACAGCATGGGAACTCCTCATAGATGATTCTCAGCAAGGTAGCTGCCATTTCAAATTGATCTGACTAACAACCCATTGATATGATTTCTCACTCGTTTCTCTACAACATTTTTCAGCTAGCACACCGGCGTTCTCAACTAGAGGGGCCCTGCTAAGATCCTGAGTTAACAGAGCAATGAAATTTCTGTTTTCTAAAAGGCAGATGGCCAAGAGGGTAGTTTACTTGCCAAAAAGAAGACCTAATCTGACTTTGCCCACTTTAATATTTATCTCATCATTCTTCTTATAATTATTCTTTCAAATAGAAGCAGAATCACCCCTTACATCCTTATCTTTATTCAAATATGGGAAATATTTGGCAAACTGATATGGTGGTCTGACCAAATACAATTCCAGTCCACAAAACTTGTGACATGTTACATACCTACTGAACTTGATACTCAAATCCAAAGACCAGGATAATTATTTTTGTTATATAAATAAAAGAAGATTAGGGAAATGGATGTAAAAACAATATTTATTTAAATATGTATATAGAAAGTCATTCGCTGCACAAAGTGGCTACAAAAGAATGCCTAATGGAATGTAAGTATTATATCATTAAAATTGTGCTGTGAATGACTTTAAGCATAATAAAAATTCACTTCATAATCTGGATTCTATTAACAATAAATGGCCCAGTTACATTATTGTACTTCTACTAATCCATTAAGCTGATGTTTTAGAATTACTTATAAGGAAATGTTAGTATGGGATATAATAAAATACCATACTATACTATAACATGTTGGATTTTAATTACTATTCTTATAAAATATGAATTAACGTGGTGGCAATTCACTTGAAATCTAATTAAAGTGCTTTAGTTATCTTGCTTAATGCCCACAATATGCAAATAATCTTTACAAAGTTAACATTAATAAGAATATGATTATGCATTTTCCTTAATTTAATTCCTATTTAATCATGTTACTAAACTTGGTTTGTCTTATAGGGAAGTACCAGTTTTGTAAATAGTATCTGTAACAGTCACTTGATCATAGCTTTTAAAAATAACCCAGTACCGGGGCGCCTGGGTGGCTCAGTTGGTTAAGCGACTGCCTTCGGCTCAGGTCATGATCCTAGAGTCCCGGGATCGAGTCCCGCATCGGGCTCCCTGCTTGGTGGGGAGCCTGCTTCTGCCTCTGACCCTCCCCCCTCTCATGTGCTCTCTCTCATTCTCTCTGTCTCAAATAAATAAATAAAATCTTAAAAAAAAAAAAAAAAAAAAAAACAACCCAGTACCTTACTAATTCTGTGTAAATAATTAAATGTATCTGTGCTTAATGTCCAATGCCCCAATTTTCTGCCACTCTGAACCAGTGCTGCTCTGGCTCTTTCACAGATTTCTCTCTATGTGAAATAAATAGTATGTGGAATTACAATCCCCATGCCCTAGGCATCTGCCCTGATACACAGACTAACATGGAAAAGATAGGAGACCAGCAAGAGAAAGAGATAGCAGGGCAAAAGCAAGGTACCAAGGTCAACTTACAGGTCATGGATAAAAAAGAAGTATATTATTTGTAAAACTCGACACTGTATATTTTAAAAATACCAATGTTATGCTGAGTTGCACTCATTTTTTTAAATATTCATGCAAATCAGCTCAAATTTTCCTGCTAATTCAGGGAGGAATATATTATATAGCAGAGAATTGGAAATCTACTATACTTTCATCAGCTAAACAGTATTTCATCCCAGCTCCCTCGTCCTTCATCCATTAAGATCCTAAAGGGACTGGTTGGCACAAGCCCAGGGGCTTGTCATTTTCCTTGTGGGACGCCACACCTCATGGGAGTGACCAATATTCCTCCTATACTCAATTCTGAGAGATTTTCCTAAGATCCCAAGTTAAAATAACTTCTTAGGCCTCTGTGACCAATCTCTTTCCGTTCACATGCATGTTGAGTTAAAGGGGGAGGTACAAGGAGGGCAGAAGGAAACTTTCCGGGTGAGCCAATCTGCACGTGCCACTTTTGCCCTTTATCCTGAGAGATTTCTGATTCTCTCTTGTGTGTGTGTGAACACCTGGCATTTTATAATCTTTAGCATCTGCCCAAAGGAGCATGTTAATGCTTTATGCCAAACATCAAAAGTCTCCAATTTATATTCCTTCCTATAACCTTATTTACAGAGACAACTAGAAACAAGCCAAGGTATGGGTATAAGTTCTTTTTAACAGGTTTTCATTCCATTAGCTCAGAAGTAAAGGAAAAGAGAATGCAGATGTGGATTTCTGGCCATTCAAATCTATCTATTCTTAAATGTATTTGGCAGATGTTATGGGAAAAAAATGGTAGATTTAGTGCTTTTGGGGGGGATATCAGAATTTTATAATTAATATCAGGACATTGACTGAGTATTCATATTACAATTCAGTAGCACTACCTTTTCTAATTAGATGGGGTCATGATATGGGATAGAAAAATAGATGAAAGATTTGTAATCAGAAAATCATCCCTGCTTTCCCACAGTAATTAGAAAAATTAGACCAAAGTATGGGTGAAAGTAGGTGGAGATAATAATCTTTCACATTTGCATACAGCCTTGGTCTCTACTGAGTATTCTCATTAATACATTAATACTAATGCATTTGAGCCCAACAAATCCATCAGTGAGGTAGACCCTATAATCCACATTTTACAGATGAGGAAACCAAGGCTCAATGGGATTAGACGAGTGGTCCAAGTATCCCTAGTGAGTCAATAATGCTTCTACAATTTGAACTCAGAACTTTGAACTCCAAGCCCAGTTAGTGTTCTTTCTACTCTCTCTCACAGATGGGTCTCATGCATAGATTTAGAGAAACCACAACTCTTTCCTCTCTCCGCTGTTACTTTTGCTGGGAGGTTGTTTCTTTAAAATCTGATTCACAGTCCTGACCTTGGTTTTAATACTTTTAGGGCAATTGGGTCAAAATATCAAAGAAAACATTTAATCTTCCACAAATCTCTGCCTTCCCCAAACCAAAGGGATTTCTGTGGTTCCTTATTCAGAACCTAATACTGACAGGCCTAGGTGACCTTGGGATCTGAAACCAGAAAGGCAGCACTGCCAGCCATAAAATACGGATTAAGGACTTTGCTGACACAGGACTAAGACACATGACAAAGAAGTTTTAGCTTCAGCTTCTTTTCTTTCCATGAAAAACTTCTAGGATTTGGGGGCAGTGAAATAGCCCCACATAAGCATGAGAACATCAACCGCAACAATGATAAAAACATTTACCACAAACTACATTTTAGGCAATATGAAAAAATATTGACCCCTATTATTCGAATAATGCTATAACAAAGGTTTTACTAGGATCCATTTATAGATTTAAAAAAGAAAACAAGGGGCGCCTGGGTGGCTCAGTTGGTTAAGTGACTGCCTTCGGCTCAGGTCATGATCCTGGAGTCCCTGGATCAAGTCCCACATTGGGCTCTCTGCTCAGCAGGGAGTCTGCTTCTCCCTCTGACCCTCCTCCCTCTCGTGCTCTCTCTCTTTCATTCTCTCTCAAATAAATAAATAAAAATCTTAAAAAATAATAAAAAGAAAACAAAGACAAAACCAAAAACAAACCTGAGGTTTAGAGGGTCTAAGTAACTTGTCAAAGACTGAAATCTTCCTAATGAGGGTGGTAGGATTTGAAAGTATGCTATTTAATTCCAGAACCTGTGGTCTGAATCACTAAGTTATGCCACTTTCATATAGTATTGGTGGAGAAATATGGAAAATGAGGGTGGGGGTGCATGACTCCTAATGGCCCATGGGAAACAAGTGTAGAAAATATGATAGAACCATGCAAAATACATGGAATCAGCTACATAAGTGCTAGAATATCGGTCATGTTTCAATTCTATTCTGCTAAATTTGGATCATGCATTCTCATGGGGGGTGATACCACCTTCAAGGGTGTGAAAATTGGTTCTTGGAGGACAAAAAACCCTTAGTGTTCTTATATGTAAAGCTCAGGTATACATATGGTACATAAACAGAGATCTAGTATATCTATAGTAGGATATTTCATGAGGGCATCATTTAGGTAAACAAATGTCTGAAAAGGCTCCTTGGTGGAGACACTGAAAAAAAAAAGATTAAGAAATACTGATCTATATAAACAACTTAAAAATTTTAAAACTAGAAGCACTTTGGTAGAATTCAATGGAGACTACATTTTTTTTTTTTAAGATTTATTTATTTGAGAGAGAGAGCATGAGCAGGAGTGGGGGCAGAGGCTGAGGGAGAGAGAAAGGGAGAAGGAGACTCCCCACTGAGCAGGGAGCCCCACTCAGTGCTCCATCCCAGGAGATCATGACCTGAGCCAAAGTCAGATGCTTAACCAACTGAGCCACCCAGGTGCCCCTCAATGGAGACTACATCTTAAATACCATATGAAAGTGGTCAGTGCACCACCTCTCTTCCGCCATAGTCATTTTTGTTACACCACTCTAGAAAAAAATGTCCACATTTTCTTATTCTTGTTCTGAAAAAAGCATTTTGGTGACCCTAAGCTTGACCAAAGTTGTTGTAGCAAAACAGGACATGAAGGCTTTGGTGAAATCTTTCACCTTGTGACTTGAAAATGAAACAGTAGTGTGTACTGCTGTGCCCCACCATATTTCTTAGCCCCTTTCCAGTTTGGTGGGGCCAGAGGACTAGTGCTGGCCAATGGGCTCAAAGCAGAAGTAAGAAATCTCATTTCTAGGGTGAAGCATTCAAGGGTCAGTGACATATGTTCCAGATTGTGCAGCTATAAATTGCCAGAGCCTCCAAAAACCTGGGTCCAGGTGGAAAGATGTGTTAGAATGGCTCCTACTCATCTGTGTAAGAAAGGTAGTCTTGTTAGGAGTTAGTTGGACAGTTAGGTAGTCAGTGCCAGGGTCCCAATGAGAAAATATGGAGTCAGGACAGCTTAAATAAAACAGCACTAACATCCTGCTTTGCAGCTTAGACAGGACCACACTAGCATTGTTTTGTAGCCTTTGCAGAAAATGACTTCTGCAAAACGCTGTAAAATAAGACAATTAACCACAAAGCACTTGTCACTATCACAGGCAAGGGGCAGTTAATACCTAAGCCCCTAGATGTCAGCAAAAAAGATCTTCAGCACATTGACATTAACCTAATAGGTAGACAGATACGTGGCCAAAGTCCTGATTGGCACAACTCACCCTGATTGCTTAAGATAGTTCCGCAAAAGAGCTCATAAAAACCCCTCAACTTAGAAACTCCAAGGGCAACCCTCTTGGGTCCCCTCCCTCTCCAGGGGCTTTGTACTATTGCTCAATAAACTTTGCTTTGCTGCCCACCACTCTTTGTCTGTCTACCTCTTCATTCTTCCAAGCAGCGTGACCAAAAACCTTGGGCACTAAAGGCAGAGACTTCCTGTAAGAGTCTGAGTGAGAAATCAACTCTGCTTGTGTTAAGTCATAGAAATTCCAGGATTAATCTGTTATAGTGTCATACTCTAGTTTATCCTGAAAAATACAAAGGGGATTGCTAGTTTTGAGATGTGGAGTTGATATTGGGGTTCCAAATTTATTAATCCCTGCTAAGACTTTATAGCCTTTGTAAAATATACTCCTGTATAAAGCCCAGGTGTTGTGGACCAGATATAAATGTTTCATAAACCGTCCTAATGGAAAACCCACAGGTCTTCTTCAGAGGCAACATGTACTCTTCTTTATTTCTTAAAGAATTCATTACAGTGACCTCAATGGTGAATCTTAATAATAGAGTCAACTCTCAAGGTGAGGTTCACAGGATTAAAAAGGAAAACATCATAAAGCAAATTATTACCAATGCTTTGGGAATTATTTTTTATTTTTATTAAAATATGCTTGCCCCCAGCATTCCTTTTAAGCCCAGCCAAGTTCCTTTTAAATCCTGGGCCTGTGGGCCAGTGCTTATTTGCATGCTAATTACCAGCTAAAGGCATTTTATGCTGATCTAAGTTCTTTAACCAATTAATGAACCAAGAAAAGATTATCTTTCCTTGGAGGAGAATTGCTTACTTTCATCATCATTACCACTGAATTGTATTCATTGTACCCATTGCCTCATACTTCAGGTTCTTTCCTGAATATATAAGTGGAAAATTAAGTAGCCATGGTTGGATGCCACTGAGTATCTCATTGTGTATATCCATACTTAGGAAACATGCCAGATACTGTAGATATGTAACTGACACTAAATGGGCAAGAGGAAAGTCTAAAACAGTCTCCTTGCCATGCCAGAATCTTCTTAGAGAAGCAGTGATATTCTGCCAAAGCTCTTAGATCTTTAGATGAGCCCCTATAGTGCCCCTTGATCACGAAATTGTTATTGGTGTATTTAGAGACACTGCAGACAAATAAAATGGAGAGTCTAGCAAGAGTAAAAACTAAGAAGACAATGTCAAGCACTAAATGGATGTCAAACGAAGGATGAAAACTGAGATGTTACTCATGATACTTAGGAAGGGGACCTAATTATTTGGTTTCCATATTTTATAAGAGGGTCCCACATAATTGTGAGGGTTTTTTGAAATCTATAGCAGTTCACAACAGCTGTTTCAATGACTTAGAATATGCCTAAATACACATAAATTCCTTCAAGCATGGGCATTATCTAATTTCAATGACCAAAACAGCTTACCTATCTTGTTCTTCTCCCTAGGAAGTTGATCTTTATCATTAGGGGCACAGTTCTAGTTCTCAGCCTAAAGGTTTAAAAAAAATGCATCAGCACAAATACACAACGGTAGTATATTATTTCTCTAGACCACCCATTTCTTGATCCCGACTCTCTGAGGCCTCCTAGGCTTACCAGTGTTGACAAGAACAACGACAATACTCTATCCTAGGCATATCCCTTTCCCAGGTATTCTGTTGTCTTACTACATCCCTTGTTCCCTAATAGAGCAGAGCTTCAAAATTAGTAATATGTTGAGAAACACAGCTTTGCTTGTTTGTTTTCTTAGAACTAATTGATATGGTATGCTCTGAAACACTGTCTGTCTCTGAGAGAAGGGAACCAAAATTTTTCTAGCAGTTCAGTAATCTAGACCAATATAATAGTTTAGATTCTCTGAATAAGTCAAACTCTGGGTAGTTCAGTAGATACAACCTTCTTTCAGATTTAAGTCAACCCTCTAACAAAACTCCTCTCTTCTATCATCAGTGCCACATGGGAACTGAGTGAGGCTACTCTATCTCTGTCACTCAGAACAGTTATCAGTACAGAGCAAGCACTCAGTAAATATTGTTGAATGAGTAGATGGAAATAAATACACATGGTTCTCCTTCCAAAGCCCCAACTAAGGCAGGAGCACTTGGTGTTCTCCTCACTCTATTACAATCTACTGAAGATCTGAAGCAGGGATACTAGAACATAATCTGAAGCCTTCCTACTGCTACCATTTTTATCTGCCTCCTTTCCATTCTTAGAAACCAGGAGGGTCTTCAAACTTTCTCTTTCTGACTGGATCACCTTTACGTAAAACTTTTTGCTATTCCGACTACCAAGTATAGTTGATTGTCAGCTAAAGAAGGGATTGTGGAGTTCAGTGAATTCCCTCCTTCCCCACACCTTGTTTTCTAATTCAGGGTCATGCTAAACAGGCTAATATCAGACCATTTCATCTTCTACTTTTGGAAGGCAGGCCTTTAGACTCAAACTCAAGAGAAAGAAGGCTGATTCAAAAGAGGCGTGATGCAGGGTAAATGCCTAGAGTTCATAGTCGCAAAATATTCTGTTTCACTAGGAATTGTTAGGCGTGTTTAAAATCACCAATGAAATATAGGTCAGAGCCATTTTGAATGGAAATGCACAATTCATTGGTAACTGACCTAAAGAGAAAAAGCAGTTGGTGTACATTTGGTCAGAGACTGCATTTCCACTAGTCATGTCCTCTCCTTCTTGAGTATATGCCAAAGACTAATGACAATGATTGGTTCAATGAGCAAAGGAAGTGGTGTGCATGGTAATAGGAATAATGAAACTGGAATGCTCAATAGAGTCCACTAGTTAGGACCTTCTCTTTGCTTGCTTTGTATGCTGTCCCTGCTATTCCAAACATTCTTTTAGTTATTAGTATTAAATATCCCCATGTTTTCATGGGGTTTGGGTAAAGGCATACCCAAAACACTTGCTGAGAAGCATGGGAGATAACAAAGGGCATGCCAGCTATTTTGCTTTTAGTAGGCCTGTCTATGCTGCAGGATGCTGAGTTGATTAGATAACCTATGCTCCAATATTAGCTATGATAAAGAAAGCCATTCAGATGAGTGCTATAGATCCCACCACTGACTGCACATCAGAATCTCCTAAGGAATTTCTAGAAACTACTGATCCTTGGATTCTACCCTCAGATATTCTGATTTAATCTTTCTGGGTTGGGGCCTGGGCACTGATTTTTTTCCCCCTGAAACTCCCCAGGTGCTTGCAACAGGAAGTTCTGGAGGCAGGATTTGGAACCACTGGATTCAGGGCCACTCTGTCACTAATTGCTTGATGCAGGCAAGTTGCCTCACTCTGTATACCTCAGATTCCCCATTTTAAAATGCAGTGCAATAATGCTAACTTACAGACCTATTTTGAAGAATATTATTTGGTAATGCACCAAAAAATATTTGGAAACTCCAAAGTTAACTATGCACCTGAAACTTAAATGATTACTCAGATTATATTAAATGATTTGAAGTAGAAACACTTAAAAACATAATAATAGTAATAATAATAATAAACCACTCTGTCAACCCCAGGAGATGGTCCTTGCAAATCTTATATAGAATATGGTTTCTGTGACCTCAGTGAAGCAACTGCAGTAATGGAGTTATTTTCTTTAGTAGTTGTTTAAGTTTCTCTCTGGAGACCATACCTAATAAAACTGAATTTTATTTTCAATTTATTTTCACCTAGGTAATTCTTATTTCTCTGTCTTCCCCATCATATGTATTTCCCCTATTCAGAATGGAGTTCTAAAGTACTATGGATCCTCTGAGAGGAGCTTGTAGATGGAATGCTAAATACATGTTTGTTATACCCATTGCTTGTTTATGAAGCTAATGGGCAGCAGGGAGCCATTTGAATGTGTTGTTGTTTGCAATGATAAAGTGGAGGAACAGGAAGAAGGAGAAAAGTTACCTTAAAGTAGGGGATGACCAGAGGATAGGATACATTTGCTGCATAGCCTTCTAATAAAAATATCCTAAGTAAACTGCTGGAACTATTCCTGGATGGAAGGAGACAACATGACTGGCAAAAAAGGAAAAAGATAGAACTAGCCAAGCAAATAAAGAGTGTGTTTGAATGTTACCAAGAAGAGGTGATTTGATTCCTTAGTGAGGACTTGGTCAGAGTCCTCACTCCATGTATAGTTTCAAAGACTATACACAGAGATGTATAGTCTTTTAAATACCAGCCCAGGAAACACCTGCATCCCATGGAATGATTTCTGGCTACTCTGAATTGGCTTGGCCTTCAAATCAAGGAGCTCTAAGTTGGCACAAATTCTCACCTTAAGGACGCAGAAATAAAACCGAACCCTCAGTATATCCCACATATACCACCACAGACAGAGCCCAGAGGATTCCTAGGCAGATATCTGCCAGAGAACCAAAATGGAAGACTTTCAGTGGTTGAGCCAAAGATGCTGTGCTTAACTCTCCCTGTAGCTGAAAGATATTCTTAACATATTCATCCTTTCCAATGAAGCTTTGGCCTGGGGAGTTGTGTTCCCCTGAATCTCTGATTCAAATCAACAATCAAGGACAAAATATCATTCTTGGTGACCTCATGTTAAAGACATCAATCATTACTACAATAATCTTACAGGATTGAAACTAGACATTCCATGTTCAGGAGATGAACTCTCCTCCCCCTGTCTTTTTATTTTATTTTTTGAGGGAATGTTAGGCTATTTTAGGGTCAGTAAAATGTATTTATGTAAGAACAATCATACAAGAAAATGGGCATGTAATCTTTAAACTATGTATGCAATAGTTTCCTTAAATGAATCATCCCAGGAAATAGAGTGTTATTTCTATCCCAGCGTTTGCTGATCTACACTTGCTTTAAGCTACATATTTCAACATTGCTGACATCTAGAAATGCAGTGCATAAGCTGTAGCTCCTACATCTGCCTCATCTCACTTTCCCCTTGTGCCTCAATTCTAAGGCACACCATACATTTCACTCCAAACATTTCCCAGGTTCTTTTGATTATCTTATGGTCAATGATGACCAAACTTGGTGTCAGAGAAGACATTTCAGAAACCTCAATAAATAGGCTTTCAAAAGGAATACCAAAGTTAGAAAATGATGAAGAAAAGACGTGACTTCCCGCCAAGCTCCAGAGAGTTGAAATCCTTTCTGGAAAGATGATGAAGAGCAGGTCCTTCTGTCTCTCTCAGGGTTGCTCTAGTGCCAGCCAGATGCTTGTGGAGCCAGGCTGTTAGCACGTGCCTTGCCAGGGAACGTTAGAGAGAAACATGAGAAACAGCACATCAAGACCTTGTTCCAAAATGAGGTTCTTTGGGGGGAAAAAATTAGCAAAATCCTTCTGATGTTCAAAGAGCGTGTATTTTATGCACAGCCCAAATTAATAAAATGATGGCAATAAAAACAGATTTCACCCTTTATTTATACCCCAAGCTTTCCAGAATGTTTTTCAAAGCAATTGGTCAAACAGACCTCCTCAGATGCCAGCCTTCCACTTATTTAGCAACATGAGAATGGAGAGAGTGTAGATAATTAAATCCACTTATGGGTCAGAGGCAGGAAAGGCTAAAAATAAGTTACAATTGTTTTCAAGAGTTTTTCTGTACCTGAGAGGACTTGGATTTTAGTTCCAGCTTTGTTAATACCTAAACAAACGGCCCTGGTCAAGCTGTTCTACTTCATAGGGGTTAGGTCGGCTTATTAGTATTTCTCCCCAACCTCTCTACTCTATAATATTCAGTGACTTTTGTTCTGCCAAGAACATCTGGGGCAGATGCTCACCCATCTCATGCTTCCCATTTTCTAGGCCAATGGTTCACAAAGTATAGTCCAGGAGCATCAGCATCACCTGGAAACTTGTAGAAACACAGATTCTCAGGCCTCACCCTAAACCTGCAGAATCAGAATCTTTGGAGATGGGGCCCAGCACTCTGTGCTTTATCAAACCCTGGAAGGTGGTTCTGATAGAAGCTAAAGTTTAAGAACCACTGTTATAAGCCATGCCCTACAATCTCCATTGTAGTTTTTATTCAGTAAAGCTCTTTGAGTCAAGGTGTAAATAGATGAAAATAAATTACTTACAAAGTAACAGAGGGTCAAGAGTGAAACCTGGAGTCAGGAGAACGTGGAATGGAACGTTGGCTTTGCCTTGTGCTTTGTCAAAAGTTGGGTGACTTGGCCTAAGCCATTACTTTCCCTCTCCTCATCTGTGAAATGGTAATAAAATCACTGTGTAATTCAAGGGACCATTATGAGAATTATGTGATAGTATTTGCATCTGAAAGATAATAAGCACTCAGTAAATGGGAGCTATTATTCTTGAGTTACTTAGGTATTTTGTTGGTGTTATTAATTGTTTTACCTAAAACATTTTAAAAAGAGCATTGCAAAAATTTCGGATTCGCTCAGTGTGATAGCCAAAATAAACACCCCTCAAAGATATCCATGCACTGATTCCCCGCAGTCTGTGAATATGTTACTTTACTTGGCAGAAGGGATATTGCAGATGTGTCTTAGGGTACAGACCTTGAGATGAAGAAATTATTCTAGATTATTTGGGTGGGCCAATTTAACATATGAGTCCTTAAAAGTGGAGAACCTCTCCCAACTGTGATTAGAGCAAGTTGTAATGATGGAAGAAAGGTCAGAGAGATGGTGCCCTGCTGATTTGAAGACTGAGGAAGGAGGTCAAAGAGCCAAGGGATATGGCTAGTATCTATCAACTGGAAAGGATAAGAAAATAAATTCTCCCCTACAAGCTCCAAAAAAGAATGCAGACCTGCTTATACCTTGATTTTAGCTCAATGAGACCTATGTCAGACTTCTGACTTACAGAACTATAAGATAATGAATTTGTAGTTAAGTCACTATGTTTGTGGTGATTTGTCAAGGAAGCAATAGAAAATGATTACTTAGGTCACTAGAAAAATATTTGGGCAGGTTTCCTTTAATTTATCCCTTAGAAACAGCTGCCTAAAATGCCTCAGTGTATGACTATGTAAGTCATACATGTATGACTGTGTAGGTATGTTATATAGTCTATATGTTATATAGTCTTTAAACCATCTACCACAACCGGGTGAGTATACAGCCGATATTGCTTCTCATCTTCATATTGTACTCAACTGTACTTACTGAACACATTTGGAATGCATATATTTCAAGTACACAGCAAATAAATTCATCAATAAATACTGGCATTGCCTTATCTTTGTTTCCAGGAAGTCACTCTGGTTACTCTGAATTACCATATTGAATTCTTTGAGTCATAATATCCAAATTCCCCATCTATTACTCTGGATTTTGAGTCCACACAGAATGTGAACAGGGCAAAAAGTAAAGATCTAAACATTCAAACTGAAACACTCATTATTTTACAATCTTTTTTTTTTTTTATTTTAGAACAAAGGTATTTTTTTAATTTTATTTTACTTACATCAATCAGATAAATTGTTTTACTCTATTCTTTGGGTCTAAATCCAATTTTTGCATGTAGGATTTCATTGTGGAGAAAATAAGAGATTTGTTGGGTAGTATATAGTTGATTTAAGGATATTATTTGGGGAGAATATTTCAAATGTGACATATTTAGTAACAAATTAAACATTGTACATATTTAATTTTGAGAGCATCCTGAAAATTTCAACAAACTTATATCCTCTTAATCTTCTGGCTAATTATTCAACATACAGTGGGTGGTTGTTGACTTCTAAAATAAAGTAGTTAAACATACATAGTCATATGCTCCCAGGCAGTTTATAATGAATAGGATAGAGTTTTCCAGCTTTAAATAGAAATAGTAAAAGTGAAAACAACTAGCTTGAAGCAGAAGTCCCAAAGGGGACCCCACACACTGGTTTCAGGTTTACTTATTCAGATCTGCTGCTATTACTCTAAAATAGCTCAAAGAGTCATAAGAAATAAATAGTGTTCTTTAAGTGTGTACAGGCTGGAGTAGCCTGTTTCTCCTCACTAGCCAGCCATGTTGAAACCTCACAACTTGCTGAAAAGCTTTGGCTTCAAATATATGTGAATTGTTGCTAGTTAGTTACCTAAATAACTGAATAATATGGTTGACGTTGATAAGTCACAAATCCAAGGAGGTTTTTTTAAAAAAAGACTGTGTATACATGATTACTTTCTCCTTTGCTAATCCTTTCCTTACCCTATTTGGAGGTCTTCTACTTTATAGACTATCTTAACAATTTAATGAAATGATTCTGGTTTCATGTTGCCTGGTGAATTGTGCCTGAATGAACATATCTTCAGTTCATTAATCAAAGATGCAAAATTGGGTTCTTTTTTATTGCTGTTCATTGCCAAGTTTGTATATTCAGAGTCATGATAAAGGGTCAAATACTACTCATTGACAAGAATATAATAAATAGAATAGAATAAACCATGAAGAAGTACTAATGTTCTGGATTTCTCACAGAAGTGAAAGCTCTCTTGATATTAATGCACAGTCCAACTGCACTAGAGAGCTTACTGAAGTGTAAAATTACTGACCTCCAGTTCATTCATATATTCAATGAGTACATATTGACTATCTACCATGGTACTTATGCATTCTGTTAGGTAAGAGGATGAAACAGTACACAAAACAGGCTAATTCCCTAGGTCAAGATATATATGTATGTATGTAGGTATGTATGTATGTATGTATATATATATATATATACACACACACACACACACACACACATACTAAAAAGGGTAGACTTCACTGAAAAAGTGAAAGTAAGCAAAAAGTTGATGGAGGTGAGAAAGAAACCATGTAGATATTTAGAAAGAGCATTCTAGGCAGAGGGATATATATATTACTGGGAGTGAGGAACATTAACTAAAATGCTTAACAAAAACATACAGACTGCTAAGAGAGGGTTATGATGATGAATAAACAATAAGTGACAAAGATAAAGCAGGGTAAAAGAAAATGAAATAGGAATAAAGGCTAAAATTTAATATTTCTACTATGTAGAACCATAAGTATCAAAACTCATTCATTAACTCAGAGGCAATACTCAGAGGAAACAAAGATCTGGTGGAGTTAACATAATATACTAGGCAGTATGTTAGAAGATGTGGAATGTTGAGAGAGAGAGAGATAGGGGGATGGGTATTAGGAATGCCAGGGGTAGAGATAGAGTTGGGTGCAAATTAAATATGGTGATCAGGGTAGACTTCACTGAAAAAGTAAAAGTAAGAAAAGAGTTGATGGAGGTGAGAAAGAAACCATGTAGTCATTTAGAAAGAGCATTCTAGGCAGAGGGGATAGCCCATGTAGAGAACTCATGAATGGATTTTGCAAGTTTGTTCAAAGAACATCAATGAAGCTAGGGTGTTTGGGCTGGAGTGAGAATTGGGAAGAACAGCAGGAGCTGAAGTCTGAGAGATAATGGGAACCAAGGTGTGTATGGTTCAGGGGACATTGTTGTTTTTACTCTAAGAAAAAAATGAATGAATTGCAAAGTTTGCTTAGAGAAATGATATAATCTGACATATCTCCTCTGCTTGGTCTGTTTAGAATAGACTATGGGGCAGCACAGGCAGAAGGAAGGAGAGGATTCCTGGGCTGTTAGGTAATCCAGAGAGGAAAAAATCGTGGCTCAGAAGAAGGTAATAGCCATGGAGGTGGGAGACAGTAGTTGTGTTGTGTGTTTGTCATTGCAGTAAGTCCAGAGATGACTAAAATGAAGGTAAAATGAAGGAAAAAAGTCCAAAGGGCAAGTTCAAAATGGTGTTTTATTTAGCCATTTGTTCTATTCATTAATTACATTTTCTGGGCATTTGACGAACTCCAACACATAATTCTATTGCCCTGGAATTCCCACCTAAAAGTTAGTTAAACAGTCTGTTTCCTAATTGAATGACAATTCATTCAAACTTATTTCAGTTACAGACTTTGCCTCCTTTCATATCTCTTTTAAGATAACTGAAATGAAAAAAAAAAAATTGCAGAGTTCCTTTCCAAGGTGGTGACATAGGAAGACCCTGAACTTACCTTCTCCACCGACACACCAAATCTGTATCTATCTATAAAGCAATTCCTCCTAAAGAAGAACTGAGGGCTAATTGAACAGCCTCTGCACAATAAAAAATAGAGAGACCACATAGGGAACGGCAAGAAGGATAGAGACATGGTAATAAAGGCACTCCCCCTCCCCCCCCAACTCCAATCCCTGAGTCAAACTGCAGTGGGAAAGGATAGTATTGAAGGACTGTGAGCAGATTTATCTGCCCTGGGGAGACAGAGGAAAGCCGTGGTTTTAAAGGACAACTAGAATATAAAGGAACCGACATTAGAACCCTCCCAAGTGGGGGATGGGAGAGCTGCATTCTCTCCAGGTTGGAGGGGCTGGCAAGAGCCACAGTTTATGTTACACCTCTACCTTGAATGTGCAGGTGGCAGGAGTGTCCAGATGCCATAGCTGGCCTGCCACCTCAGTGAGCTCTGGGCTCCAGATGCCCTAGAGCACAGAAAAAAAGCTCCAATTTTAAAAAGCAACTAAAATATAAAGGATCCAAACTTAGAACTTCACCAAATGTCAGGAGAACTGCTAAAACTCTATAGGTCAGAGGAGCTGACAAATACCATGGTTTACACTCCCCCTTCACCATGTCCTCCAGCATGGACAGAAGCAGGGTCCAGGTACCCTATTGGGCCTACGACCTCAGTGAACCTGGGGTCCCTAGCTCACACCAACCCTAGCTATCCCATCAAGGAGCCTCAGTGTGGCACACATTGGGACACCTCTGGTTAGCACTCAACATGGGTCCAGCCATCTCACCAAGGTGTCAGGTACGAAGCACACCAGGACACTCGGAGCCTACACTGCTTTGGCTCTAGCCACACTGCCAGGGTGCCCTCTGCACAGAGCACCCTAGGAACTACTGTCCCATGTGGGCCTTGGCTTTAGCCACATCACCATGGTGCTTCCTCTGAGAAGTACCCCAGAACACCTTGGCTTGTACCCATCTCAGATTTAGTTCTCCTTTCAGGAGATCTGTGTGGGGAGCCTGAGGACTCCCTGGCTTGCACCACATTCAGCTTTAACTGTCTGGCCAGAGACATAGAGGACTGCCCTGGCCTGCACCCACTTCAGCTCCAGCCATCCCACCAGAATGTTCCCAGCACAGAGTGCCCTGGGACCCCCAGCCCATGACAGCCACATCTCCAGCCTGCCAAAGTAACCAGGCACATACAGTCTACACAGGTGATGGCCATACACCATATAATCCCTTCAAGTTTAGGAGAAGTAGCTATTCTATCCAATTCATAATACAAATACAGAAAGTCAAGCAAAATGAGGAGACAGAGGAATATGTTCTAAAGGAAAGAACAAGACAAAACCCTACAAAAAGAACTAAATGAAACAAAAATAAACAATCTACATGATAAAGAATTCAAAGTAACAGCCATGAAGATGCTCACCAGACTGGAGAGAAGAGTGATGAATTCAGTAAGAACATCAAGAAAGAGAATATATTTAAAAATATCAGATTTGAAGAATTCAATAACTAAAGTATACTAAAAATATACTAGAGGGAATTAACAGTAGATTAAAGGCTGCAGAAGAACAGATCAGCCATCTGGGAGCCAGGATAATGGAAAGTATCCATCATGAATAGCAAAAGAAAAAATAATTGAAAAAAAAAATAGGACAAGTTCAGGGATCTCTTGGACAACATCAAGTGAATAAAATATTAGTATCATAGGGGTCCAAGAAGTGAAAGAGCAAAAAGAAGAGTAGAAAATTTATTTGAAGAGGGTTGCCTGGGTGGCTCAGTCGTTAAGCGTGTGCCTTCGGCTCAGGTCATGGTCCCAGGGTCCTGGGATCGAGTCCCACTTCAGGCTTCCTGCTCAGCGGGAAGCCTGCTTCTTCCTCTCCCACTCCCCCTGCTGTGTTCCCTCTCGCTGTCTCTCTGTTGAATAAATAAATAAAATCTTTAAAAAAAAAAAAAAAGAAAGAAAATTTATTTGAAGAAGTAATAGTGGAAGTCTTCCTTAACCTAGGGAAGGAAACAGACATCTAGATTCAAGTAGCATAGAGAGTTCCAAATAAGATGGACCCAAAGAAGTCCACACCAAAACACATAATAATTAAAATGTCAAAGATTAAAGATACAGAGAGAACTTTAAAAGCAGCAAGAGAGAAGCAACTAGTTATGTAAAAGGAAAAGCCCATCAGTTAATTTTTCAGCAAAAACTCTGCCAGCCAGAGGGGAGTGGCATGATATATTCAAACTGCTGAAGAAAAAAATTTACAATCAAGAATACTCCACCTGACAAGATTATTACTGAGAATTGAAAGAGAGCTAAAGAGTTTCCCAGACCAATGTTAAAGAAGTGTGTCACCACTAAACTTGATTTACAAGAAATCTTAAAGGGACTTTTTTAAATAGAAAAGAAAAAAACCAGAATTAGAAGAAAATTACAACAAGAAACAAAATCATGACTAAAAGCAAAAAGATAAAGATAGTAGAGCAATCACTTATAAAGCTAGTGTGAAGGTTAAAAGCCAAAAGTAGTAGAATCAATTATATCTAAAATAATATAGTTAAGGGGATTCACAAAAAGAAAAATATGTAAAAATATGACAACTATACATAAAACCTTGAGAGGGGTAACTAAAAATGAAGTTACTTTAGAATGTGTTCAAACTTAAGTAACCATCAACTTAATATAGACTGCTATATATTTAGAATGGCATATATGAACTTCATGGTTCCACATAGTACCCGCAAAACAAAAAACTATAATAGATACACAAAAAATAAAGAGAAGGAAAGCCAAGCATAAACAAGGAAAGACAGCAAGAGAAACACCCAATTTTAGTAGAAGTTCGTAGAAGGTAAGAATTAATAAACCAGAGTTGAAATAAGTGAGACAAAGACTTCAAAAAACAAAGGATTAATGAAACCAAAAGCTGGTTCTTCAAAAATATAAACAAATGTGATTCACATTTAAGCCAGGTTCACCAAGAAAAAAAGAGAGAGGATCCAAATAAATAAAATTAGAAATGAAAGAGAAGTAATATTTGACACCACAGAAATACAAAGGATTATAATAGAATACTACAAAAAATTATGTGCCAACAAACTGGGCAACCTAGAAGAAAAGGATAAATCCCTAGTAATTTACAATCTTCCATAATTGAATCAGGAAGAATTAAAAAATCTGAACAAACCTATTACTAGTAACAAAATTGAATTGGTAATCAAATAAACTCTAAACAAATAAAAGTTCAGTACCAGATGGATTCACAAGTGAATTGTACCAGATATTTAAACAGGAATTGACACCTATTCTCCTCAAACTATTCCAAAAAAGAGAGGAGGAAGAAAAGATTCCAATTACATTTTACAAGGTTAGCATGACTCTGATACAAAAAACAGACAAAGGCACTATGAAAGAAAGAAGGAAAGAAAGAAAGAAAGAAAGAAAGAAAGAAAGAAAGAAAGAAAGAAAGAAAGAAAGAAAGAAAGAAAGAAGAAAGAAAGAAAGAAAGAAGAAAGAAAGAAAGAAGAAAAAGAAAGAAAGAAGAAAAAGAAAGAAAGAAAGAAAGAAAGAAAGAAAGAAAGAAAGAAAGAAAGAAAGAAAGAAAGAAAGAAGAAAGAAAGAAAGAAAGAAGAAAGAAAGAAAGAAGAAAAAGAAAGAAAGAAAGAAAGAAGAAAGAAAGAAAGAAAGAAAGAAAGAAAGAAAGAAAGAAAGAAAGAGAAAGGAGAAAGGAGAGAAAGAAAGAAGAAAGAAAGAAAGAAAGAAAGAAAGAAAGAAAGAAAGAAAGAAAGAAAGAAAGAAAGAAAGAAAGAAAGAAAGAAAGAAAGAAAAAGAAAGAAAGGCTATCGGAACTACTACAAAAAACTTTTGCACAGCACAGGAAACCATCAACAAAATGAAAAGGCAACCAGTTGGATGGGAGAAGATATTTGCAAATGATATATCTGATATGGGGTTAATATTCAAAATATACAAAGAACTTACGCAACTTAACACCAAAAAAAAAAAAAAAAATCTGATTAAAAAATTGGAAGACAGACTGAATGTACATTTTCCCAAAGACTTACAGATGGCCACAGACACATGCAAAGATGCTTAACATCACTAACCATCAGGGAAATGCAAATCAAAACCACAATGACATATCACCTTACACCTGTCAGAATGACTAGTATCAAAAAGACAAGAAATAACAAGTGTTGGCAAAGATAAGGAGGAAAAAGAACACTTGTACACTGTTGATGGAAATGTAAATTGGTGATGCCAGTGTGGAACACATTACTGAAGTTTCTCAGAAAGTTATAAATAGAAATACCATATGATCCAGTAATTCCTCTACAGAATATATACCCCAAAGAACAAAAACACTGATTTGAAAAGATACATGCACCCTTACATTTATTGCAGCATTATTCACAATAGCCAAAATATGGAAGCAACTCAAGTGTTCATCAACAGAGAATGGATAAAGAATTGGTATATATATATATATTGCTCAGCCATAAAAAATAATGAGATCTTGCCATTTGCAACAACATGGATGGACCTGAGGGTACTATGCTATGCTATGTGAAATAAGTCAGACAGAGAAAGACAAATACTATATGATTTCACTTATATATGGAATCTAAAAAACAAAACACATGAATAAACAAAGAGTAGAAACAGACCCATCAATACAGAGAGCAAACGTGGTTACCAGAGAAGGTGTTGGAAAGATGGGCAAAGTGGGTGAAGGGGAGTGGGAGGTACAGGCTTCCAGTTATGTAATGAATAAGTCATGGGAATGAAAGGTACAACATAGGGAGCATAGTCAATGATATTGTAATAGTGTTGTATGGTGACAGATGGTAGAGACATTGTGGTTAAGCATAACATGACATATAAACTTGTCAAATCATTATATTGTACACCTGAAACTAATATAACATTGTGTGTCAACTATATTTCAATAAAAGAAAAAAAGCAAGTGCAAAAGATGTTTAGGAGCACATCTTTGTGATTAATGTGATCTATTATTATATCACTACTACAGAACTAGTGCATAATGTTGCAGTTTGTTCTTGATTTTCCACACAATTACAGACAATCTTTAGTTCACAAAAAAGAATAAAGGCCTAATGAAGAAATAAACCAACCTTGAATATCCAATTGTATATTACTATTAAAAAGTCCATTTTAATCTATAGATTAATCTAGCAGCATAAATATATGAAGATTTTAGGCATACCAAGGAAATAGGGTGGCCATAATCAGTGGGTGAAATCTTTTTGAATAAAGAAAACGTTTGCTGTTTCTTCTCTAAGCTGCACTGTCCAATATGAGAGCCACTAGGCAGTGGCTAGTGAGCAGCTGAAATGTGGCTAGTCTGAATTGACTGCATTGCAAGTATACAATACACAGCAGATTTCAAAGACTTAGTATAGGAAAAGAATGTAAAATACCTCATTAATATTTTTATGTTGAAACGATAAATCTGAATAGATTAGGCTAAATAAAAAGTATTGTTAATATTAATTTAATATATTTTAATTTTTTTCTAGTATGGCTACTAGAAAATTTAAAATTACATACCTTAGTTATATTTATGGCTCACATATTTCTACTGGACATTTCTTCTCTAGGATATAAAATAAGAAGGATAAGACTTTAAATATTTTCTTATCTCCTATGTCCCTTTTAAAAAGTTTGCATGACTTTATTTTTTTATTTTTTTTTAAGATTTTATTTATTTATTTGATAGAGAGAGAAACAGCGAGAGAGGGAACACAAGCAGGGGGAGTGGGAGAGGGAGAAGCAGGCTTCCCACTGAGCAGGGAGCCTGAGACGCAGGGCTCGATCCCAGGACCCTGGGATCATGACCTGAGCCGAAGGCAGACGCTTTAACTACTGAGCCACTCAGGCCCCCGTGCGTGACTTTAAAGTGAAGGAAAAGAACCTGTTTCTGCCAAGGGAGAGGAAAGTTTATATAATGCAATGGGAAAATGCATGGTGTATTTTTAAGGATGTATCTCCCTCACTTCCCACGCCCTCTTTTTTTTTTTTTTTTTTTTTAAGATTTTATTTATTCATTTGACAGAGAGAGATAGCAAGAGCAGGGGGAGTGGGAGAAGGAGAAGCAGGCTTCCCGCCAAGCAGGGAGCCCGATGTGGGGCTGGATCCCAGGACCCTGGGATCATGACCTGAGCCAAGGGCAGCCTCTTAACTGACTGAGCCACCCAGGTACCCCTCCCTCACTCCCTTTTTTAAAGCAGATTATTCCTATCGATAATGAAACATTTCCACATGTCAGAGATAATATGTTCGTGTGTGCATTTAAATTCTAACTAAAGCCTCCTGCCCAGACTTAGAAAAAAATAAAGTAATTTTTTTTTAAGATTTTATTTGGCAGAGAGAGACACAGCGAGAGAGGGAACACAAGCAGGGGGAGTGGGAGTGGGAAAAGCAGGACTCCCACGGAGCAGGGAGCCCAATGCAGGGTTCCATCCCAGGAGCCCAGGATCATGACCTGAGCCGAAGGCAGACGCTTAACGACTGAGCCACCCAGGTGCCCTGAAAGTAATTTTGTTTTATGTTTAATATATTGATCACTGATATTGAAAAAAATGAAAAAAAAGAACCAAAAATACCATTTACTCCTAGTTTCTGTACCTGGGCAGGGACCACACTTTATTTATTTTCATGTAGAATTCAAAAGAGAATTCTCAATTTTCCAAATCACTAATTTCCAAATTCTAAATAAATCTTAAATCAATGTTGTATAACATTGTGTAACTTACCTTAATTATTCTAAGTTTTTTATTTGTTGTATAATATTTACTACCTGAATTAAATATTCTTTATGTAGTTCCTACTTGAAGATAAGCATAGCAAATCCCTATAATCCAAGACTAAAGATACAATTATAAATATTATTATACCCTCCATTGTTCTATAGGTAGTTTTCTGTTCTATACTTTATGTACATGATTCATTTTGGTTATTATTATTATTATTATTTTGTACAAGGTGTGAGATTTAGATCAAGGCTTCTTTATTTATTTATGTTTGGCCTATGGGTATTTATGTTTTGGCAAGGGTTTCATTCCTTCACTGTACTGCTTTTGCAACTTTGTTAAGTATATTTTGGGCATATTCATGAGCCTATTTTGGAATTCCCTATTTTGTTTCACACCCATCTTGATTGCCATAGGTATAAATCTTGAAATCAGGAAAGAGGATTCCTCCACTTTATTTTTTTCAAAATTCTTTTAGCTGTTCCAGTTCCTTTACCTTCCTATACAATTTTTTTTTCTCGCTGAGATTTTTGATAGGAATTATTGTAAACTTGCATATCAATTTACAGAAATTCACACTTGCCTATGTAGAGTTTTCCTACCCATGAATTCAGTATGTCTCTCCATTTATTGAGATTTTCTTTGATTTCTTTCACCAGATATTTGCAGTTTCTGCTTACCTGATTTGTTAGATATACTCCTATTTCATATTCTCTTGAATGATTGTAAATGGTATTTAAAAATTTTGATGTATCTTGTAACCTGGCTGAATTCACTTAGTTCTGTTTTTTGTTGTTTTTTTGTTTTTTGTTTTGTTTTGTTTTTGATTCTCAAGTATGTTCTACACAGGACATCATGTCACAGCAAATAGGGAAAGTTTTATTTATTCCTTTCTAAGCTGTTTTTCCTTCCTCCCTTCCTTCTTCCCTCCTTCCCTCTTTTTGCCTTAATAAACTGGCTAGAATTTCCACCACTAAGAGTGGTGACATGGATACATTTGCCTTGCTCCCGATTTTAGGGAGAAAGCATTCAGTCTTTATTAAGAATAACATTAGCTATGGGCGCCTGGGTGGCTCAGTTGGTTAAGCAACTGCCTTCGGCTCAGGTCATGATCCTGGAGTCCCGGGATCGAGTCCCTCATCGGGCTCCCTGCTCGGCAGGGAGTCTGCTTCTCCCTCTGACCCTTCTCTCTCTCATGTGTTCTCTCTCATTCTCTCTGTCTCAAATAAATAAATAAAATGTTAAAAAAAAAAAAAAGAATAATGTTAGCTATAGGTTTTTTTTTTTTTTTAAGATTTTATTTATTTATTCATGAGAGAGAGAGAGAGGCAGAGGGAGAAGCAGGCTCCCAAGGAGCAGGGAGCCCGATGCGGGACTCGATCCCAGGACCCTGAGATCATGACCTGAGCCGAAGGCAGATGCTCAACCATCTGAGCCACCCAGGCGCCCCAGCTATAGAGTTTTTATATATGCTATTTTTCAAGTTGAGGACACTCCTCTCTTATTCCTATGTTTCTGGGAGTTTTTACCATAAAGACTGATGAATTTTGTCAAATTCTTTACTGCACAGATATGATCATGTGATTTATCTTTAGTCTGTTAATATGGAGGATTAGATTGAGTTTTGAATATTGAACCAATCTTGCAGCACTGGAATAAGCCCCACTTAGTCATAGTGTATAATTATTTCAATATATTTCTGAATTCTATAACCTAACATTTTTAAAGGATTTTGAATTTTTGTTTTTGAGGTCTTAGAGTTTTCCATTTTGTATTGTCTTTGTCTGGTTTTGGTATCACAGTAATATTAATTTAATAATATGCATAGAGAAATGCTCCCTTTATTTCTGTTTTCTAAAAGAGTTTCTTTAGAATTGATGCTAATTCTTTAAATATTTGGTAGAATTCTCTGGTGAAACTATATGGGTCTGGAGATTTTTCTTTTGGAGGTTTTAAATTATGAACTCAATTTCTTTAATAGTCACAGCCTATTCAGATTATCTATTTCATATTGGGTGTGTTTTCTAGTGGTACTTTTCAAGAATTGGCCCACTTTGTATAAGTTGTTAACTACACTGGTGTAGAGTTGTCTGTAGTCTTCCTCCTCCTCCTCATTATTATTATTATTATTTGATGTCCAAAGGTTCTTTAGTAATATCTTGTTTTATTTTTGGTATTGGTAGTTTATGTCTTCTTTTTTTCTTTGTCATTCTTGCTGGAAGTTTGCAATTTTATTTAACTTTTCAAAAACCATTTATTTCATTGACTTTATTGTTCTGCTGTTTTCAAAATCATTTACTTTATCATTTCCTTTCTGCTTGTTTTGAGTTTATTTTGCTCCTTTTTTGGCTAAGTTTTAAAAGATTTTTTTTTTGAGGGGGGGAGGGGCAGAAGGAGAGGGAGAGAATCTCCAGCTGACTGTGCTGAGTACAGGGTTGGACGTGGGGCTGGATCCCACAACCCTGAGATCACAGCCCCAGCCAAAACCAAGAGCCTTGTTAGGCGCCAAGGCCTAGCCACTCAGGCGCCTCTTGTTAGGTTTTTGAGGTGAGAGCCTAGATTATAGATTTGAGACTTTTCCCCTTTTATAATATATGTATTTAGTACTGTAAATTTTCTCTTAGCACTGCTTGCTGCAGTCCACAGATTTTGATGTTTTGTTTTCATTTTTATTCAGTTCAGTGTAACTTAACAGTTTTCTTTTTTCTTGGGCTTGCTCTTTGGCCGCATGTCATTTAGAAGGGTGTTTCTTAGTTTCTTAGTGTGGGAAAATTCTGTTATATTTCTGTTATCAATTTGTTTCTATCTTAATTCTATTTTGCTTCAAAAACATTCTAATTTCAATTTAAAAATTTTTAAGGATTATTTTATGAATAAGGATATGGTCTATTTTGCTATACATTCCATGGGAACTTAAAAAGAATGCATATTCTGCTCTTTCGGGGTAGAGTTTTCTGTAAGTGTCCATTCGATTCTATTGATTGATGATATTTTTGAATTATATATTCTTTCTGATTTTTTTCTCTAGTTGTTCTATCAATTGTTTAGATAGGGCATTGAAGTCTCTGTAATTGTGGATTTGTCTGTTTCTACTTTTAATTCTCAGTTCTTGTTTCACATACTTTGTAGCTCTCTTGCATATGTATAATCTTGATAGATTAATCCCTTTGCCATATATAATTCATTCTTTGTCTCTGGTTATGTTCTTTGCTCTGAAATCCACTTTATCTAATGTTAATATAGTTAATCTTTCTTTCTTTTTATTAATTTTTACATTACATATTTTTTATCTTTTTACATCTAACCTGCCTACATCATATGTGAGTTTCTGGTACCACATTTTTTAACCCACTCTGCCACTCTCTGTCTTCTAATTGATATGCTTAGACCTTTTATACCTAATGTAACTATTGATATGTTAGGTGTTGAGTCTGCCAGTTTGTTTGTTTTCTCTCTGTTGTTTTTCCATTTCCTTGTTTTCTCTAGATTATTTGTAATCATTTTTAGAATAACATTTTGACTTATTTATATATTTTTTGAAAGTGTCTCTTTGTAAAGTTTTTTAGTGGTTGCTCTAGGAATTACATTGTATATATATAACATACTACAGTCTATGGGTATTGTCATTCTACCAGTGTATATGAAGTATAGAAACCTTACCTCCCTTTATGTTCTTTTATCCTCCCTATTTATAATATAATCTCCTTAAATATTTTTTCTATATACATTTAGAATCACTATACACAGTGATACTATTATTATTATTATTTTTAAAATATTTTATTTATTTTTTATTTATTTATTTGAGACAGAGAGAATGAGAGACAGAGAGCATGAGAAGGAGGAGGGTCAGAGGGAGAAGCAGACTCCCTGCCAAGCAGGGAGCCCGATGCGGGACTCGATCCCGGGGCTCCAGGATCATGACCTGAGCCGAAGGCAGTCGCTTAACCAACTGAGCCACTCAGGCGCCCTATTATTATTTTTTACTTTAAAGGAAAACATCACTAGAAAATAGGAGAAAGAAAACCTATTGTATTTAACAACATTTTTGCTTAGTGTATACTTTATTCATTTTTTATGTTCCAAGCAAGGTTCATTTTTTCCCCTCTGTTTAGAGAAATTCTCCTAGCCATTCTTTTAGGATAGACTTATCGACAATAAATTATCTTAGTTTTCCTTCCTCTGAAATGTTTTGACTTCCCTTTCATTATTAAAGAGGAATTTCTCTGTATATAGGATTCTGGATTAATAGTTTGTTTCTTCCAGCGCTTGAAAAATGTTGTTCTACTTCCTTCTGGCCTTCATGGTTTCTGAAAAAAATCAAATAACTTTTGGCATTTAGGTAAGGTGTTTTTATGTTACTGCTTTCAAGATTCTTTTTTCTTTCTCTTTAATTTTCATAACTTTGACTATGATGTGTCTTTGTGTGGGAATTCTTTGGATCCTGTTTGGAGTTTACTAAGATTCCTGAATCTGTAGTTTCATATACTTTGCCAAATTTAGGAAGTCATCACTTCTGCAAGTACTTTTTTCTCTTTCTCCTTTACTTGCTAAACTCCAATGACATGAATGTTAGACTTTTGTTATAGTCCCAAAGTGCCCTGATTGTTCATTTATGGTTTTTAGCCTATTTTCCCTTTCAGGTTGGTTTCTTTCTATTGTTCTAAATCTTCTTTCTCTCTCTTCCTCCATTCTGCTATTTAGCCCATCCATTGATTTTTTATTTTGGTTATTGTATTTTTCAATTTCAAAACTTCCATTTGATTCTTCTTTATATTTTCTATTTCTTTGCTGAAACTTTCTATTTTTTATTTGTTACAACTGTTTGCAATTTATAATTGAAAAATATCTGTGATGACTACATTAAAATTTTGGCAGCTAGTTCTAACATTTCTGTCATCTTGAAATTGGCATCTATTGTCATTTTCTCAATCAGTTTGAGATCTTCTTAGTTCTTGGTATGAGTTTTTTGGTTTTTTTTAAATTAAAACCTGGACATTTTTAATGGTAAGCTTCTATTTTGCCCTATTTCCTCTGACACTATGTACAAGGGGGTGGAGGAAATGTGCCACCTTGTCACTGCCAGGTGAGGATAGATGCTCAGGTTCCTAACTCTATTTCCATTGACACTCAAGTAGGTGAGAGGTTTAGTCATTACTGAGTGGGTGTTCATGTATCCTATTATGTCTCCACTAACACTTCTCTGGTTAGGAAGAGTAGGAGTGTCTTGTTACTTTTCCCTATGAGGCCTCCACTGACATCATGAGAAACAAACCTGGTTATCACTGGGTGATGGTGAATATCCTGACTTTCCATTAGACCTCTCCTGACACCACCCAAGCTGGGCTATAAATTGTGCTTTATTACTGCCAGATGTATGTGGAAATCTAGGTTTTCTACATGGTGTTTATTGACTTCACAAGGGGAAGTTATCACCTGGTTGGTGGTGGAATTCCTGGCCCTCTATTCTGGCCTCTCTGAAATCATGCTGGCAAGGGTGGAAACCTAGACTACCCACTTGGTCTTATCTTGAAGATAAGGGTTGGTTGGGGGTGAGGGTCGCAATTTTTTTCTGTACTATTTGGCTTAAGGAGAGAGGTATTGTCCAAAGTTTTCTGTCTTCCCAGATTGTTCCTTTTCTGGTTCTTTGAATAGTGAATGCCAATGTTAGTTGGGGATATTCTATTCATTGACATTTCTGGGTTGTCAGCTTCTTTAGTTCCAAGTCTAGAATATATTAAGCAAAAAGAAAACTCAGAAAACTCAACACTTTATCACTCTTTGTACCTCAAGACCCCCAACGAATCCAATTTCTTCTCTCTGCCTTATGTTTTTCATATATATAATATCTAAGATTTTTCTTTAGTTATATCTAGTGGGATGACTGAGGAAAAGTGTATTTATTGCATCTTCTCAGATTTTGGTACTCTTCCCCACCCAGCCCAGCAAAGAGACTAGTGGTACCTTGAAAGTTGTATGTCTTTCCCTAGGCTCTGCTGATGGACAAGTGTGCATGCTTCCACATGCAGACTCAAGGGCAGATATGGAATTCAAAGCATCTCCATCTTCTTCCTAGCTTCCCTCTAATTTACCCACTTTGCCATTTTGAAACTACATTTCACCTTCCAAAATGAGCTGTTCAAGATACCTGATTAGAGGGGCACAGAGAAATACAGGTATATGAGGCATGTTTCCTGACAGCATCCATCAGTTGGAGGAAGTTATGTAGCTTTTTTCTCCTGCAGGACTTCTAATTATCATGAGGAACTACAAATTACCATGAATCATTTGAGATACAAGGTCAGCCAGCCCCATCCACCTGAACTGTGGGAGGCCTGATTTTATTAGCACTAACCAGGCTTGACAGATGGATGTCAAGGCTGTCTTGAATTCCTTTTACAAAAGAAGCTGTGTAACATTACTTAGGAGGTTACTCATTTATTCTGGCTGAGTTGTCACTGGATTTGATTTTCAGTGAAGTCAGCTAATAGAGACAACAGCAAAAAGGTAAAAAACAAAACAAAAACAAAACAAAAAAACCCCACAAAAAACAAGGAGGCAGCATGGAGTCTGTCATTCAAAGAGGACTTGAGCTAAAAAAATAGTTCCTGACCTTTAAAAAGGAAGAAATTGTTAGTAGGAATATGTAAAGTTGGGAAAGGAATGAATAGAACATACTAGGTAACACTCTCATTCTACACCTCAGTATCCTCATTCTTTAGCATTCTCTAATTTGGGATCATAGTGTTTACCCTCCTTACCTGTAAGGGTTTTTTTGAGACTAAAATGAGGTACAGTATCTACTCCTCCAATAATGAGTACAAATCCCTCAGATTGGCAAATTTG
The DNA here is from genome assembly GCF_029215605.1 of Mirounga angustirostris. Lineage (NCBI taxonomy): Eukaryota > Metazoa > Chordata > Mammalia > Carnivora > Phocidae > Mirounga > Mirounga angustirostris. The sequence continues at coordinate 134,472,671 of NW_026991709.1, read as the reverse complement.
CTTTAGCCAATGCCTCCTCTGTGTCCTTTGCTTTTTTCATATTCTTCTTTTTTACACTTCCATTCAGGGTTTAAGAAAGAAGTGGAGAAGGAAATTCCAGGATCCATGAGATATAGTGAACTGGCCTTATGATGTCAGTTGTATTTTTTCATTGGAAGCCTTGCTGGCATGAGGAGCAGAAGAGGATGGAAAGATGTAATAGGAAGAGGAATGGAGGTTATAACAAACAGGAACTTGCATCTACTCATGAAATATGTGTTAGTCCCTTAGTATACACCAGGCACTATGCTAGACATTGAAATTAAAAGTACATGTGGCCTAGCCTTTCACCAGATTCCCGTGCAGAGGGATAGACAATGAAACAAATAATAATCATATAACATAAATATTATCAAAGATAATGATTTATGCAAGTGTCTTTAAACATGCATTCTTAACTCTGCCTACATGTTCAAGGAAAGAAATTTTCACTGAGACGGTCATATTCAAGCTAAGTCTTATAAGGGGTAAGGAGGAGTTAAGGGAAAGGATAAAGGAACACTGGATCAAGAAAGGTGATAAGGGATACTGGATCAAGAAAGGTGAGGAGGAAAGTTTGCAGTGGCAACAATTTGAAGTGACAACTGAAGGGCTACAATTTACCAACAGCAAGGAAATCATTAAAAAAATAGAAAGGGTGAGAAACAGACACAGCAAATACAATTTGAAAGCAAGGTAAAGTTGAAGGCATTTCGAGAAAATTAAGTCTTCAACTATTTCTTTTTTAAGTTACAACATTTTATTTAAGAACAAGAATTACCACACTTGCCTTTGTTCTTAAAACATTAGAAGCTTCCTGTCTGAGAAAGGAGCATGAAACCCTCTTTGTCTCTTGATTCCTTCATATAAATAGACCATGTGAAGCAACTGATGCCATGTTGACTCACCTATTCTCTTACTGGACTTGATAGGTTACAAGCCCTGGAATTCTCTCAAGAGTATAAAAAAAAGAGAAGAGGACAGGATCAAGGAGTTATTGTTGAATCTAGATGGCATCCAAGAAGTGGCATTTATTCTTGCATTTGTACATGTTTAAATCCATTAGGATCTTTGTCCAGAAACTCTAATCACTGATCACGAACTCAAAGTCCACTTCTGTATGCACAAGGTGTATTTATTTTGTCTACATAGCTTTTCTTTCTTTCTTTCATTCTTTTTTTTTTTTTTTTAGAGACAGGGTGGGGGAGGAGAGAAAGAGAGAGGGAGAGAGAGAACCTTAAGCAGGCTCTGCTCTTAGAGCAGAGCCTGATGTGGGGCTTAATCTCATGACCCTGAGATCATGACCTGAGCCAAAATCAAGTCACACACAACCAACTGAGCCACGCAGGTACCCCTGTCCATATAGCTTTTTAAAAATCTTGAAGTTTTACCCATATATATTATTTGAATTCTTTGCTTCTCTGTGAAAATCAGAAGACCTGGCTTTCTAGGTCCACATTTCTATATAACCAATGAACAGAGAGTGAGGAACTACCATCTCCTGTAGATAAAGCCTATGCTCTGTGGTTTGCCAGGTCTCCATTCCTCTCTGTTTCCTTATACCTGGCTAGAGTCACCCATTTGCTCTACTTTATGACAGCAGTGGACTTAGAATTTATGAATACTTATATAAAGAATGCAATTTAAAATGTATCTCAGGTGCCTGGGTGGCTCAGTTGGTTAAACGTCTGCCTTCAGCTTAGGTCATGATCCCAGGGTCCTGGGATCGAGTCCCACATCGGGTTCCCTGCTCAGCAGGAAGCCTGCTTCTCCCTCTCCCTCTGTCCCTGTTTGTGTTCTCTCTCTTTCTCACTCACTCTCTCTCTCAAATAAATAAAATCTTTAAAGAATTTTTAAAAAATAAAAATAAAATGTATCTCACTGGATTTTAATGATGTGTCTTATTTTCAGTTTTCACAAATGTAAAACCAAAGTCATGGCTTTAGGGACAAGTAGTTTATTTGGAAGGTGAACCCAAGAAGCCATCATATTGGAGTGGGAACAGGGAAGGGAAGATTGCCAAGAAAGAGTGGGTTAATTGACAACTTACTGCATGGAGCGTATGTGACTTTCTGTGTGACCTTGTGAAACATAATTTAGAATGGCTCCATGGGGAGGCAAGAAAACTGGAACATTTACCCATCACAATAATGCCTTCATTGTTTGACAGTCACACCTGGGAGCCATTAACACTTCTACATGTCCAGCCTTCTCCCAAGTTGCTTGAGCATAGATGGAGTGCTTGCATTAGGAAGTTGTAGGTACTCAGGGTTCAGGAAAAGATGGCAGAAGAGTAGGGGACCCTATTCCAACCAGTCCCTGGAATTGAGTTGGATATCTACCAGACCACTCTGAACACTCACAAAATCAGCATGAGATGTAAGAAGATATATCTGGATCTCTACAAAGAGGATATCACAGGCGGTTGGTTTCGAGGTATGAAGCGAGGAGCCGTAATTCCGTGGGCACATATCAGAAGATAAATGGATGGGGGAGGGAGCCGAGCCACGGGGATCCTACACCGCTGGTGCGTGAAAGCCTCCCACGCTGGGGAGCGGGCACAGACTTGCAGACCCGTAGTGGTGGGGAAAGGACTTTAGGGCAGCCCGCGGACTGAAACCTGGAGCGGTGATGCGGCGTGTGTGAACTGGGGGCAGCTGGCAGTTTTAGAAGGACAAAGGGCAGAGACATGCCCTGACCTGGAGGTGAGGACTGGGAGTGCTGCTGAGGGGCGCACAACCCAGGACGCTGCAGTTTATAGCAGAACAGACAGAAACGGAGATAGTGTGGCCTGGAGACCTCACCGAAAAACAGACCGCTCTCTCTGCTCTGAGGCAGAGGGTTGGAAACAATCTCTTCTGCTCTGACTCTTGGAAGAGACGAGAAAAGCCACCAGGGAAAGCTGCCAGAGAACAAAAGCCCCCAAAACTGGTTTTCACTGAGTCCAAGCCCTACCCACAGAAGCAGGGCAACTCTGCCCAAACAGGGTTGCCTGAGTAAGAGCATGGCAGGCCAATCCCCCAGAAGACAGGCTGGGAGAACAAGAGGTCGGCAACCCTAAGGTTCCTATAAAACACGTGCATCTTGCTTGGGTTATGGTCAATAATTTGGACTCTGTACATTCCCTCTACCACCCCTCAACAGAATGACTAGGAGGAGGGACCCCCCAAATCAGAAAGATTCAGAGACTGTAACTTCTGCCACATATTTACAAATGGATACAGATATAACCAAGATGTCAGAAATCGAATTCAGGGTAACAATTGTGAAGACAATAGCTAGAATGGAGAAATCGATTAATGGCAACATAGAGTCTCTAAGTGCAGAAATGAAAGCTGAACTGGCAGAACTTAAAAATGCTATCAGTGAGATCCAGTCTAATCTAGGTAATCTAACAGCTAAGTTAAGTGAGGCGGAAGAACGAATTAGTGATCTAGAACCAATTGATAGAAAAGAAGTAAAAAGAGGAGCCCAGGGAAAAACAACTCAAAATCCATAAAAATAGAGAACTAAGTGACACCACAAAACATTCCAATGTCAGAATTATTGGGATCCCTGAGGGGGTGGAGAGAGAGAGAGGACTAGAAGATATATTTGAGCAAATCATAGCTGAGAACTTCCTTAACCTGGGGAATGAAACAAACATTTGTGTCCTAGAGGCAGAGAGGACCCCTCCCAAGATCAAGCAAAACAGGCCAACACCCCGCCATGTAATAGTAAAACTCACAAATCTTAGAACTAAGGAAACCATCTTAAGGGCAGTTAGGGGGAAGAGATTCCTTACGCACAGAGGGAGGAACATCAGAATAATGTCAGGCCTATCCACAGAGACCTGGCAAGCCAGAAAGGGCTGGCAAGACATATTCAGGGTACTAAATGAGAAGAACATGCAGCCAAGAATACTTTATCCAGCAAGGCTGTCATTTAGAATGGATGGAGAGATGCAGGTCTTCTTCCAAGACAGGCAGAAACTGAAAGAATATGTGACCACTAAGCTGGCCTTGCAAGAAATATGAAGGGGCTACTATAAAAGGAGAAAAACCCCAAGATTGATATAGAACAGAAATTTACAGAGACAATCTATAGAAACAAGGACTTCACAGGCAATATGATGATAATAAAATTGTATCTTTTGGTAATTATTCTCAACATGAAAGGCCTAAATGCTCCCATAAAATGGCACAGGGGTGCACACTGGATAAAAAGACAGGACCCATCCATATGCTGTCTACAAGAGACTCATCTTGAACCTAAAGATACATTCAGACTGAAAGTGAAGGGATAGAGATCCATCTCCCATGCCAATGGACCTCAAAAGAAAGCTGGGGTATCAATTCTTATATCAGACAAATTAGATTTTAAACTAAAGTCTGTAATTAGAGACACAGAAGGACACTATATCATTCTTAAAGGGTCTATCCAACAAGAAGATCTAACAATTGTAAATATCTGCGCCCCCAACATGGGAGCAGCGATCTACAAAAGCCAACTGTTAACCAAAATAAAGAATCATATTGATAATAATAAGTTAATTGTAGGAGAACTCAATACTTCACTCCCAGCAACAGACAGATCATCTAAGCAGAAAATCAACAAAGGAACAAGAGCTTTGAATGACACACTGGACCAGATGGACCTCATAGATATATACAGAACATTCCACCCTAAAACAACAAAATACTCATTCTTCTCGAGTGCACACAGAACTTTCTCCAGAATAGACCACATACTGGGTCACAAATCAGGTCTCAACTGATACCAAAAGATTGAGATTATTCCCTACATATTCTCAGACCATAATGCTTTAAAACTGGAACTCAATCACAAGAAAAAAATTGGCAGAAATTCAAACACCCAGAAGCTAAAGACCGCTCTGCTCAAGAATATTTGGGTCAATCAGGAAATCAAAGAAGAACTTAAACAATTCATGGAAATCAATGAGAACAAAAACACATTGGTCCAAAACCTATGGGATACTGCAAAGGCAGTCCTAAGGGGGAAATACATAGCCATCCAAGCCTCACTCAAAAAAAGAAAAATCCTGAATTCACCAACTAACTCTACACCTTAAAGAACTAGAGAGAAAGCAACATATGATGCTTAAGCCATGCATTAGAAGAGAAATAATTAAGATTAGAGCAGAGATCAATGAATTAGAAACCAGAAACATAGTAGATCAGATCAATGAAATTAGAAGCTGGTTCTTTGAAAGAATTAATAAGATCAATAAACCACTGGCCAGACTTACCCAAAAGAAAAGAGAAAGGACCCAAATTAATAAAATTATGAATGAAAGGGGAAGGATTACCACTAACACCAAGGAAATAGAAACAATTATTAGAAATTATTATCAACAACTATATGCCAATAAATTAAGCAACCTGGAAGAAATGGATGCCTTCCAGGAAAACTATAAACTGCCAAGACTAAAACAGGAAGAAATTGACAACCTGAATAGGCCAATAACCAGTAACGAGATTGAAGCAGTGATCAAAAACCTCCCAAAAAACAGGAGTCCAGGGCCTGATGGATTCCCTGGGGAATTCTACCAAACATTCAAAGAAGAAATAATACCTATTCTACTGAAGCTGTTTCAAAATAGAAATAGAAGGAAAGCTTCCAGACTCATTCTATGAGGCCAAAATTACCTTAATCCCCAAACCAGGCAAAGACCCCATCAAAAAGAAGAATTTCAGACCAATATCCTTGATGAACATGGATGCCAAAATCCTCAACAAAATCCTAGCTAATAGGATCCAACAATACTTTAAAAGGATCATCCATCACAACCAAGTGGGATTTATCCCCAGGGTGCAAGGGTGGTTCAACATTTGCAAATCAATCAATGTGATAGAACACATTAATAAGAGGAGGGAGAAGAACCATATGGTCCTCTCAATTGATACAGAAAAAGCATTTGACAAAATACAACATTCTTTCCTGATTAAAACTCTTCAGAGTATAGGGATAGAGGGAACATTCCTTAAGTTCATAAAATCCATCTATGAAAAACCCACAGCGAATATCATTCTCAGGGATAAGGGAAAAGCTGAGAGCCTTTCCCTTAAGATCAGGAACATGACAAGGATGCCCACTCTCACCACTGTTGTTCAACAGAGTACTAGAAGTCCTAGCAACAGCAATCAGACAACAACAAAAAAAATAAAAGTTATTCAAATTGGCAAAGAAGAAGTCAAACTCTCTCTTTTCACAGACGACATGATACTTCATGTGGAAAACCCAAAAGACTCCACCCCCAAATTACTAGAATTCATACAGCAATTCAGTAATGTGGCAGGATACAAAAATCAATGCACAGAAATCAGTTGCTTTCTTATACACTAATAATGCAACCGTAGAAAGAGAAATTAGACAAATGATTCCATTTGCAATAGCCCCCAAAACCATAAGATACCTCAGAATAAACCTAACCAAAGAGGTAAAGGATCTATACTCTAGGAACTACAGAACATTCATGAAAGAAATTGAAGAAGACACAAAAAGATGTAAAAACATTCCATGCTTATGGATCAGAAGAATAAACATTGTTAAAATGTCTATGCTGCCCAGAGCAATCTATACCTTCAACGCCATCCTGATCAAAATTCCAATGAGATTTTTCAAAGTGCTGGAACAAACAACCCTAAAATGTGTATGGAATCAGAAAGACCCTGAATTTCCAAGGAAATGTTGAACAAGAAAAACAAAGCTAGGGGTATCATGTTGCCTGATTTCAAGCTATATTACAAAGCAGTGATCACCACAAGCATGGTACTGGCACAAAAACAGACATATAGACCAATGGAACAGAATAGTGAGCCCAGATATGGACCCTCAACTCTGTGGTTAAATAATCTTCCACAAAGCAGGAAAAAATATGCAATGGAAAAAAGACAGTCAATTCAGTAAATGGTGCTGGGAAAAATTGGACAGCTATATACAGAAGAATGAAACTCAACCATTCTCTAAGACCATACACAAAGATAAACTCAAAATGGATGAAAGACCTCAATGTGAGACAGGAATCCATCAAAATTTTAGAGGAGAACATAGGCAGTAACCTCTTTGACATTGGCCACAGCAACTTCTTTCAAGACACGTCTCCAAAGGCAAGGAAAACAAAAGTGAAAATGAACTTTTGGGACTTCATCAAGATAAAAAACTTCTGCACAGCAAAGGAAACAGTCAACAAAACAAAGAGGCAACCCACAGAATGGGAGAAGATATTTGCAAATGACACTACAGACAAAGTGCTGATTTCCAAGATCTATAAAGAACTTCTCAAACTCAACACCCAAAAAACAATAATCAAGTCAAAAAATGGGCAGAAGACATGAACAGACACTTCTCCAAAGAAGACATACAAATGGCTAATAGACACATGAAAAAATGTTCCTCATCATTAGCCATCAGGGAAATCCAAATCAAAACCACATTGAGATACCACCTTACACCAGTTAGAATGGCAAAAATGGACAAGGCAAGAAACAACAAATGTTGGAGAGGTTGTGGAGAAAAGGGAACCCTCTTACACTGTTGGTGGGAATGCAAGTTGGTACAGCCACTTTGGAAAACAGTGTGGGGATGCCTCAAAAAATTAAAAATAGAGCTACCCTATGACCCAGCAATTGCACTACTGGGTATTTACCCCAAAGACACACATATAGTGAAAAGAAGGGCCATATGCACCCCAATGTTCATCACAGCAATGTCTGCAATAGTCAAATTGTGGAAAGAGCTGAGATGCCCTTCAACAGATGAATGGATAAAGAATATGTGGTCCATATATACAATGGAACATTACTCAGCCATCAGAAAGGATGAATATCCAACTTCTGCATCAACATGGATGGGACTGGAGGAGATTATGCTAAGTGAAATAAGTCAAGCAGAGAAAGTCAATTTTCATATGGTTTCACTTATTTGTGAAACATAAGGAATAGCATGGAGGACATTAGGAGAAGGAAGGGAAAAATGAAGGGGGTAAATCAGAGGGACAGACCATGAGAGACTAGACTCCCAGAAACAAACTGAGGGTTTTAGAAGGAAGGGGGGTTAGGGGGGTGGGTTAGCTCAGTGATGGTTATTAAGGAGGGCACGTACTGCATGGAGCACTGGGTGTTATACGAAAACAATGAATTGTGGATTACTACATCAAAATCTAATTATGTATTGTATGGTGATTAACATGACATAATAAAATTAAATTAAATTTTAAAAAAGGAAGTTGTAGGTACTCATGAGAAGTTTCCATTGCAGCTGCAGTTAGCCTCTAATTGGCTCAAGTGATATGGATGAGGTAACAATAGTTCCTGCTACATAGTGATACTCCTGAAATGCAATGTTAGTCCCAGTCCTTTAAGATACAGACAATAAGATAGACTTAAGCATGCAAGGATTTTATTAGGGGAAATACCTGTGAGAGAAAATGGGAAAGGCTGGGAGAGTGGTAGAACTCAATGCAGGTCTGTCCTTGAATGAGGGATAGAGGAAACAGGGATAAGGCAGAAGTGTCCCGCGACTGCCAAGGAGTCTTGGAAAGGTTTGGCAAAGCCATTGTGAAGTATTTGGGCCAAAGTTTGTGGTCACAGGCATTTCAAATCTAGGAATGGACCTGCCTTAGCATTCCTGCCATCCTGCCATCCTGCCATTGGATGGGAGCCATTGTAAGAGGTATGTCCTCTGCACAAATGTGATGGTTCTGGAGCATAGCTGTTTGACAACTGCCATCTCTGTAGCTGAAGGTCTTCTAAGTGCACTGTGGTGGCCATTACAAATAGTAACAGAAATATGGTATGGCATACAACATCCAATGATGTACAGATGTCCAATGATGCTGGCCTATGTATCTTTCAATTCTTGTCCAGTGACTCCTTGACAACATGAAATTCACCATGACGGGAATCTTTGCAACATAGAAATTGACAAATGTTACTAATCACTGCTTTTTCTCCCCTCAAGAGACTGTTGTTAAACAGATACCAGTGCCCCACTGATATCTATACTAAATATGTCACAATGTAGCAGAATAAAAACCTCTAAATATTCTTCCAGTTTCAATCGTCCTGAGATTCCACTTTTTTAGAATAATTCCACATGGTTTCCTCTGAAATAATGAATGTCACTCACTTATTTTTACCATCAAAAGAGGCTCCCTTCCTTTATTTGTCACACAAGTATGTCATACAAGTTTCTTTTTCAGAAAAGAAACACATGGTATTTTTACACCAGTGTTTTATTGTCTCTCTAGCCTGAAGACTTAAGAAAAAAAGTTACTTTGAAAAGCAAAATTGTGTTCTATAATTACAATATTATATGTGGCATTAAAATGATAACACCCTTTTTGGTCAATATACCATCTCTAGATGCAGTAATAGAGTTAAAGTTTAAGTGTCAGTGAATGAAATGAGGTACATTCAACCTAGCAAGAGGGTGAGAGTCAATTCAGATACCTGAATTCTAATATCGTGTATTATTCACCCTTGGATTTAAGGGCAACTGAACTGGTCTCCCTTCTATAGTCTAATTCAACAAATGAATAGGTAGTATTGCCCCCTACTTACTACAAATAGAGACATATATAGAGTAGAATAACACCATTAAAACTATTTGAGTTTTTGAGAAGAAAGGTGCCTTATAAATAGCAAGCATTATTATTCTTATTCAGGAATTTTGCCAACTCCTACAGCTTTCCTTGTGATTATCTGCCATTTCCAATAAGTAACATTTCAACATTGATGCTATCTTGCAATCATAATGGAAGAATATTAAACTAGAAAAAAAGAAAATCAAACACATAGAAATGTCTATACATTGTATTTTATCTTATCATGTAATTTAAAATTCATAAAGTCTACAAGACTGATATAATTTGAGCCTATTTAAGGATATGCTGTCATTTTGGAATAAACATTGTTTCTCATAAAAATTAGATTTTTTTATGAGGGTATGACATTTTAAGTAAATACCCTGCTCAAAAGAGAAAAGAAAGTTAATGTTTAGATTAGGTGGTGCTTACCTGTCAGAGATGCTGTGCTGAAACTGGATGTACTCACTCTCGAGAGTTCTGGGATTTGAACAATGGGTGAGGGTGTAAGAGCAAGGATGGTAAAAACTAACATATCTACTAGTAAAAAGTAAGTGTTGGGGACAAAGTGGGTTTCTGCTCTCACCTGCATTCTTGAACTGTGCTAGGGTAAGTAAGAATTGCACATTTGCAGAAGCCTATTTTATAATCCTAGCCAGTAGGTCTATGGGAAAGATAAAAAGAACTCTCAATCCCCAAAATGACTTCCTATCTTTTCTTCACTAGAGCTTCATTATGTTGGATCTTTAATATTCTTTGTATCTTCAAGCATTGTCTTTTAAATTAAATATATATTTGAGTTAGAGCCATTCTTTAAGAGTCTCAGTAAATATTTTATTGATAATGAGCACTTAAATTTCCAGTTAAGAATGAAAGACCAGGGCATTGTTGGAAGCTGTCTAGGGAGAGGAATAGGGTCACAGAGGACACATCTTGGGGTGAAGACAAGAGAACCAAGGGAGAGGAGAGGTTTGAAATAAAATAAATAAAATAGGGGAGGGAAACCTACAGCTTGGTCCTGTGCTTCTCAAATTATGTCATGCAAACAGTTTTGTTGATAACTGGGTTAAACCAGGTTTCTTTGCATATAATGGAGGTTCTATCTTCATTCTATGTGTTGGTTATCTGTTTATTTTTACACACACACAGATACACACACATACACACACAAATGTGTTTCATTTGCAACAAGGAATATACAAATATGTTATCTCATTTGATTTTGATAACCGTTCTATGTAGTATATATAATTAATTCTATTTTACAGACAAGATCATGATAGCTCAGAGATGTCAAGTCCCTTGCCCCATGTGAGATATTTGAATGTGGAACTGTCAGATGCCAAAACCCTTTCCTAACCAGTATGTGACATTATCTTCCTCCTAGCAACTTGTTCAGTAAGATGGTTCATGAAGAAAAGTTGTTCTGTGATTCAATATGTTTAGGAAAGGATACATATTATAAACCCTTGGATAATCAGGAATAACATTAACATATTAAAGGCTGTAAGAAACCTCATATTTATTTAAAATAGAACACCTTTGTTTAACCTGCCATTTTCTAAGCTTATCAATTTCTGATGGAGCTAGTACCTACAGACCCTAACGGATATCATGGCCTAGAGAAACATGAGCTAGTCCTACATTTCCATCCCTTCTCTTTATGATTTTATCAAAATCCCTTCTTGATTGTTCATGACACCTTTAAGTTCAGTATAGAATCCTGAATAGAATTCAGAGAGATGATTCCTTAATGCAAAGTCTTTTGTGGGAAACATGATTAACTGCTGAAAAACTGTAAATCACTAGTAATTTGCAGGTATCTTTCTCCTAGGAAATAAATTTGGATTTTGGCTCACCAACTGCATATTATTAGTTATTTTTAAATTATTCATTTATTTATTATTTATTATTTTTTGTTATTGTCTAGCTCTTACTAAATCATAAGCTCCAGTGAGGGCAGGACTAAGTTTTATTTCATTCACTATCATAAAGACAGTATAATTCTTGGGCTATTAAGAGCTACTGAACAGATATTTGTTGAATAAAGATTATCAATGATTAAACAATAGAAAAGTGACTTAAAAACTCAACATATTCTCAAAACTAATGTCTGACATCAAAAATCCAGGATAATGGTTTCCTTGGAATGAGGGTAAGAAATAGTGACTGGAAGAGAGCAAATGAGTCCTTCTGGGGTTCTCACAATGTTTGTTCCTGGTCTTTGTGATGGTTACATAAGTGTGCTCAGTGTTAGAAAATTCATCAACCTATGTTTCTCCCAAAGTTTATTGTACTCCAGTAATACTAGGGAAATATGTGTGATTTAGAAGTGATCTATATTTTCATGCATTTCATCAATCCCTTATGTCAGAGCTCACAGATACAAGGAGATCAATAATTTGCCACCAAATATTGATGGACAGCAGGGTAGGGCATGGTTAAAATCTCATGCTGGTGAAACTTCCTTAGATGGATCTTGCCTAGGCCTGGGCCTTTCTATGCTGTTTTGGAGCAATTTTAAGATTGTGGTTCTGTGAGTGCTGGGGCTACAGTAGAGAAGGGAAGTTACCTATTTTGTGACTAGAACTGAACTCTGTAGTTTACTTACATCACCTAGTTCAGTCCATCCAATAATTCTAATTTGGATATTATTATCACCATTTTACAGCTGGAGCTGCTGAGGCCCAAGAGGCTAACCTAACTGGTCCAAAGTTGTAGGGCAAGCACAAGATTCAGATTCTCTAGTCTTGAAGATCCAGGTTTTTCTAAATACTGGGCTGCCATGGAACCAGTTCTTCTGTTATTTGGTATAAGTTTAGAAGAAGAGTTGGTTGGATAAAATACAGCTTGTTCACATTTGGCTCAACCAGAAAGTGGAGTAACAACAATAAAAGAAACAATTAAATTGCTTTTTAAATGTATTTTGATAAGGCCTTACAAAGGCAAAAGTTTTCATCAGGTATATTCCAGAAACAGCTTTATTTCAATTGTGTATTTTCTACTTTAGGAGGGATCAGAAACCAGAATCTTGGAGACAGTTTTCTCTTTTACTTTAAAAAAAAAAAAAAAATTGCCTCTCAGATGCTGGATAAAATCGTGAAAAGTGGGAGAAATCAGTCAACTCCAAAAGGTTCATTTAGTTGCTGACAATATTTCTCATATTTGCAATGAACTATGTAGAAAGAGACACTTGATTAGCATTTGCCATTAATCATGTAGGTAAAAGAAAGGGGGAGCCTTTCATTTTTCAATGAGTAGAAACACTGGGCAAATGAAGGCAAAAATCAATGGATGACGAGTATTTTACTTATAGAATAAAGTCTGATTTAGAAAAAATACTGTGATTCCAGCAGCATTCATTTATGATTATTGAAGTCATTTATTCTTCATGGCACACGAATATATCATTTGTCGAAACGTATTGGCTTTTTAAAATTTATCTTTTACTATTTATTTTCACTCTTCAAAGAGAACATGAAGCTTTCTGATCTAAAAGCATATTCAATGAAAACTGTGGATTCTGCTTTCCTGAATGACTCTTCAAAGGTAATTTACCTGCCACCGAAGGTCAGGACAAATCGTCATAGTCTTTGTGTGAAAGGTGCAAAACTTGATTACTTAAAAGTAAAAGAAAATTAATACTACTCAAAATTCTAGGTTAGCTTTTGATTAGAGGGAATTAGAATATAAAATGAACAAGTGGAGATAGGTCAGGTAGTTCTTGAAAAAATGTTATCGGATACTCATCACAAAAGGAGGTTTGATCTTTGTCTCAGTCAGGATTCAGTCAGGAGATAGAGATAACACAGTAAATTGAATAGAGTTAATTTAATACAGAGAATTATTAAATAACAGTAGGAAATTACTAAGAAATAAAGAGAATGCTAAAGAATTCCAGAATGGGGGATTTTAGAAGCAGCCACTACTTCTAGGGATAAGATGGAGTACCTAAAGAAGTACCTAAAGAAGGGAGGGCTTGGTTAAGCATCTGCTTTCGACTCAGGTCATGATCCCAAAGTCTTGGGATCCAGTCCTGCATCAGGAACCCTGCTGAGCAGGGAGCCTGCTTCTCCCTCTGCCTGCCGTTCCCCCTGCTTGTGCTCTCTCTCTGTCAAATAAATGAATAAAATCTTAAAAAAAAAAAGAAGTACCTAAAGAAGAAACACATTTAGAAGATGTTCCCCACCACCTACCAAGGCTGAGATTCAGACTTTGTTGGAACGGTAGCTTTAATGCACCAAATTGCCGAGAAATTTTTTGAGATGCTGCCAGATAGGGCTGGGAGGGAGGAAACATCCATGTACAGTGTTGGTGTGAACCACAGAAAAGCTGCTTTTAAGGGCACCACTAAAACTCTCTGAGAAACTACCCTCTGGGGAACCACTGAAATTCATTTGCAGGTGAGTGTAAATGAGTGTCCTGCGTATCAGTCAAGTACTGCAAGAGCAGGAAGAGAAAAACACACTAGAACCAAGAAAAGAAGCCACTCCCTCCCGTAGTGTCCCTCCAGTGCCATAGACAACAAAGCTTAATCTTGTTCCGGCTGCAAAGAAGAAATGTTTCTAGGGTCCAACTCCAGTATCAGAATAGCAGGGCAACAAAGGGTGGATTTGTTGCTGAGAGGAAATAATATGTCAGTTAATATGTTGCAAATGCCTTCTCCCATTAAATGGATTTTCTTTATATTCTTTAAATACTGTACTTTAACAAGCAGAGATTCATAATTTTATTATAGTCGATTTTTTCAATATTTCCCTTTGTGTTCTTCATGCCTTTTTGTGTGTTGTTTAGTAAATCTTATAATAGTCAAACTTGAACAAAATTATTCTATATTGTATTCTAAAAGTTTAAAAAAATACTTTTTTATGTTTGTCTGATTAAGCTGAGATTGTTTTGCAAATAATATTAGGAATATGTTTTATTTTTTCTTCCATATAAATAAGTTATTAATTTATAAAATTTTATAACAAATTTGTTATTAATACCATATGATTTCACTTATATATGGAATTTTAAAAATGAAACAAAACAGAAACAGACTCATCGATAATAGGGAACAATCTGGTGGTTGCCAGAGGGTGGGAGGTAGGAAAAGAGGTGAAATATGGTAAGGAGATTAAAAGGTACAAAATTCCAGTTATAAAATAAATAAGACACAGGGATGCAATGTACAGCATAGAGAATATGGTTAATAATATTCAAACAATTTTGTATGGTGATAGATGGTAGCTAGATTTATTGTGGTGATTGCTTTGTTATGTGTATAAATGTTGAATTGCTATATTGTACACCTGAAACTAATACAGTATGTCAACTACACTTCAATTAAAAAAAAAAAATTGTTCCAACATTATTTTTTGAATCTTTTAAAATTTTCTCACTGATTTTCATTACTGGCCACCTCAGGTTTCCATGTTGGAATCTGTTTCTGTTTCTCTGTCCCTTTGATCGATTCTGTGCCAGTACTATTTTAATTAATATTAAAAATCTTACCCGATCATTCTTCATCACTGTCTTGAATTTCCTTAGCTCTTCTCTACTCCATAAATCTAGAATAACCTTGTCAAGTTCTTTGAAATATACTAGTGGAAGCTTGCGTTGCAATTTTATCAAATCTATAGATCAATTTGAGAAAAATTGACAATTTTACTATATTGGGTTTGCCTACTGCAAAACAGTATTTTTTAAATGTATCAGTAAAGGGGCGCCTGGGTGGCTCAGTCGTTAAGCGTCTGCCTTCGGCTCAGGTCATGATCCCAGGGTCCTGGGATCGAGCCCCGCATCGGGCTCCCCGCTCGGCGGGAAGTCTGCTTCTCCCTCTCCCACTCCGCCTGCTTGTGTTCCTCTCTCACTGTGTCTCTCTCTGTCAAATAAATAAGTAAAATCTTTTAAAAAAAAAAAAAAAAAACAAATAAATGTATCAGTAAAGTTATATAAATTTTTTTATTTTTTTAATTATGTTATGTTAATCACCATACATTACATCATTAGTTTTAGATGTAGTGTTCCATGATTCATTGTTTGTGCATAACACCCCAGTGCTCCATGCAGAACGTGCCCTCCTCAATACCCATCACCAGGCTAACCCATCCTCCCACCCCCTCCCCTCTAGAACCCTCAGTTTGTTTTTCAGAGTCCATCGTCTCTCATGGTTCATCTCCCCCTCCGAATCCCCCCCTTCATTCTTCCCCTCCTGCTATCTTCTTCTCTTTTTTTTTTTTAACATATAATGTATTATTTGCTATGGTGAGAGCTGTGAATTGTGTAAGACCGTTGAATCACAGACCTGTACCTCTGAAACAAATAATACATAATAATTTTTTTTAACTAAAGGTCTCACATATCTTTTATTATGTTTATTTTTACAATCTTTCATTTTTGTTATGCTATTGTAAATGGCATTTTGAGTTTCATTTTCTGGTTTTTGGTAATAGAAATGGCAATTCATTTTTGTATTGATTTTGTATTTAACAAACTTTCTAAACTTGTTATAATTCAAATATTTTATCTGTAGATTCATTTGGGTTTACTATAATGACAAGCACATTATTTGCAAATAACAGTTTTGCTTCTTCCTTTCCAAGCACTGTAGATTTGTATGTCTTTTTCTTTTCTTATTGTGCAGGCTAATACCTCCAGTAAAATGTTGAATATAGTTAAGTAGACATGGGCATCTTTTTTTTAATTATTTTTAAAAATTGATTTTAAGTTTTCAACATTGCATATATTAGTTTTACTAATCCTTTTTGTGGAGACTTTTTTAGTAGATTAAGCAAGTTTTATTTATTTGCTTGCATTGGAGGCCTTGCTTCTTCATTTCTTTTATGTTTCACTTTTTTAAACATATGAAGCATAGATATTTTATACTTTGCATCTGATATTTCCAAAATCTGCAGTACTTATTTTTCTGATTCTTCAGCTTATGGTTTTTGTTGACTCTCTCTCAGGTGCCTCATTTCTCCAGGTTTTATAACAATTTTTTTCATTATTATTTTAAGTTCCATGTAATGTTACCTGAAGTAACATTTTTCTGCCTCGGGTTTGAGTGTGATTTTCCAGAGAGGAGGAGTGAATGCTTCTAGTAAGCCCTGGGAGAATTACAACCTAAATTTCAATTTGAGTTTTTTAGGTAGTGAAAGGAATCTATTGAAACACCCCCCAGCTCCTAAGCCACACTTACAGACAAAACTCACAGGTGTCTGCATTTGGCCCTAACTTTTTGTTTTTCTAGATCACAGTGTCCTACATTCTTGGAAAGTAGATCCCAACTACACAACATATTCTTCTCTAGACTGACCACAGTCCACAGCCCACATCCTGGATAAGCCCTGGACAGAGCCCCTCGAAAAACCTGCCAGTATGAATGTCAGTCACATACTTGGGTATCTTAGTGACTCTCAGGGGGAGAATTTTCTTTCTGAACCTCCAGATCCAAAGCCAAGAGAGATGAGTATGCCTCAAATGTATCCCTGAGTAGCATTTTTTTTTTCTACTTCACCCTTAAAGTGTCCTAGCTTTATAAAGGGGATTCCGATAATTTCCTACCCTGCTTGGATAAACTGACCATAAACCTCCAAAAGTCAACTTCAGGACCCCTAGGGATTGGCCTATGTCTTTAAGGCCAAATGGGGTTTTGGGTTTGATTTTCTCTTACAGATTCGTATTTATTTGTATTTTTGCATTTATTATTTTCAGCATTGGAGAAAGCTTCTTGCTTTCTCATAAGTTCAGACACACCTTAAAATTAAATAAGTTATCAGGCAATTTACTCCCCTGAAGCTCCCCTGACAGTAATGAAGACAAAAAGGAATTGGGCCATAAATAGAATTTGGAATTTCACAGTGTGTAACTAGACACGATGAAGATAGAACTTGGCCAGTGGCTGTCTCTGGTGGCATAACTATGGCGGTGGGCACATATCATTTTTTATTTTTTTTTTTAAAGATTTCATTTCTATTTATTTGACAGAGAGAGAGAGACAGCGAGAGAGGGAATACAAGCAGGGGGCATGGGAGAGGGAGAAGCAGGCTTCCCACTGAACAGGGAGCTCGATGTGGGGCTCGATCCCAGGACCCTGGAGCTCCCTGGAGGGACTTTGTATTGATAGTTTGTCATGGAAGCAGACATGAAATTCCCCCTCTCAAAACAACTAGAGTAAGCAAAGGAAGATGAAAATCTGATATAACATGTAAGTCTCCTGCATAAAATCCTTCAGTTGCTTTGTGTTGTTTATGTCCTCCCTGCCTCACAATCTGCCTCAGACCCTCTCTCCTTCAACCATGATTTCTACATACTTTCCCTTTTCCCGTTATCCTGGCCTTCATTCAATTCCTTGATTGGAACTTGCTTTTTCCCACATCAGGGCCTTTGCACATACACAAGATGTTCCTTGCTGTGATTCTTCTATCCCTTATTAATCTAAAGATCCTCTATTTACCCTTCCAAGCTCAACTGAACATTGCTTCAAGGAGCTCTTCCTTGATTTCTCATCCCAAACCAAAAACAAGCCAGGTCACTGTTACATGACTTCCTTATTCTCTTTCTTCTTTACAACCATTATTAAAAATATTATAAGGAACTGAGTACTTAAATAATTAATGACTATGTACCTTTTCATAATGTAAGCACCAGAAGGGTAGAGTCTATGTTTGCTTTCTTAATGCATTTTTATGTATTTCTACTGCCTCAGATGGTAAGCAATGAATAAATATTTTTAAATGGATGAATGAATTAAATTATTGTGTAGGAAATGCTGAATTAAAGTTAAATCATTTTTGCCTTTGAAGATCTGTGCACTTTAATATGTTATCAAATATAGTATAAGTCACTGAAAATAAGATAGAAGATATACTAAATTTATAGGTAAAATTTACCAAAATTTACTGAGACAAAAAAGAGTACTGATGTTTAAAATATTTTGCACTAGGAACAATACATATATACTTTGAGCATGGCCCACGGATCACTAGTTTTCAAACTTACAATAAACTAATACCATATGTCATAAACAATGGCAGGGATCACATCATAAGTAAGACAAGACAGTAATGAAGACAAAAAGGAATTGGGCCATAAATAGAATTTGGAATTTCACAGTGTGTAACTAGACATGATGAAGATAGAACTTAGCCAGTGGCCATAACTATGGGGGTGGGCACATATCATTTTATTTTTTATTTATTTTTTTAAAAGATTTTATTTATTTATTTTGACAGAGAGAGATAGCAAGAGAGCGAATACAAGCAAGGGAGTGGGAGAGGGAGAAGCAGGCTTCCCGGCGAGCAGGGAGCCCGATGCGGGGCTCGATCCCAGGACCCTGGGATCATGACCTGAGCCATAGGCAGACGCTTAACGACTGAGCCACCCAGGTGCCCCAGGCACATATCATTTTAATTTAATTTTCCAAATTATTTCAGCATGTATAGTACTATTATTTAAAAAGAAATCATTCGTTTCATTTTTCTCCAGAAAATATTACACTGTGCCTAAACCATCTTTACATATGTGTACTTGTATATGTATATATGTGTTTCTATTTTTGTTTTAACTCTAAACCAAGGTTCTCTGATCCCTTTAGTGGATGTGTCCTATTGTCTCATATGTTTTGGTCAGGAGGTGCTTATTTAATTTTTTTTTAAAGATTTTATTCATTTTTTGACAGAGAGAGACACCATGAGAGAGGGAACACAAGCAAGGGGAGTGGGAAAGGGAGAAGCAGGCTTCCTGTGGAGCAAGGAGCCCGATGCGGGGCTCGATCCCAGGACCCTGGGATCATGACCCCAGCCGAAGGCAGACGCATAACGACCGAGCCACCCAGGTGCCCCGGTGCTTATTTAATTTATGAAAATCCTTCCATGTGTAATGGTAAACCATTTTATCCTGACTTAGTAGAACTGAAGAATAATCCTTCAATATTAATAGTTAAAATACATCTATATGGCATAAAGCTGTGATAGAGAGGAATCATATATTTTAATATCACATTTTTCTTTTTGGGGTCAGGAAATCTCAGTTCCTACAGCCTGTCCTCCTGTTTAGTTCAGTTCAACAAATACCTCTTGAGGACTCTTCTGTACCAGGCAGGGTGTTACTTACTGCAGAAAAATGTGTAAGTTATAGTCTCTGTCTTAACTGAAACAAATAGTTTCAACAACAGATGTATGAACAGAGCCCCAGATTGTAAGAAATATAACTTGGTTTCCTGCAAGAACAAGGGCAGGTGGTCATACAAATATCATAGCCATACTAGGAAATAATTAATTATTTACATGGTTCTTTATGCACTGATTCACATTCAAGTTCTTAATAGCATTCATACCCTAAAGATATGAGTACACTTCTGTCACTACCTTTTCCACTTATGACTTCTTGCAGCAGCAAGTTCACTAAAGAAGAGAGACTGACCCTGAGGTGCATTTCTGGAAATGGGAACACCGGCTGAGTTAGTGCTGTATAATATTATTATATCATAATAATATTGTTGTGTTCTCAGAATTATTCTCAAGTTATCTTTCATTCTCTTTAACACTCTAAAGTTATGACAGAATGGTAGAACGTTCTTTGATTGAAATGAGAAAAAAAAATGCACCCAGAACATGTGCAAGAAATGCATTATGATGAAAATAAATATATTTATACTTGAAGTAAATTATTAAAAGAGCAAATAGAATTATAACAAATCAGCATTGCATGGAAGGCAGGGAAATGGAGTGTGTATGTATATTCCATTTAGGTCCCAAAATGAGAGAATTAGCCACTAACGATGCACTAAGTCACTCGTGGGTGTTCTCTCTTTTACTTGTCACCAAATTCTGCAATGGAGACATTCTTTCCAAAGGAGCCATATTAGTGATTAGAGACATTACAAAGCATGCCAAGGTTATGTTCTTAGCTGGTAAAAAACAAAAACGAAGATTCAAACCCAGGCCTATCGAGTCCCCAAGTGTGCGCTCTCTCTTGTAGCTTGCAATGCTTCCCAGTTATTACAATGGTGAAACAAAAGTATCACAGGAACCCGGCGCCTGGGTGGCTCAGTTGGTTAAGCGACTGCCTTCGGCTCAGGTCATGATCCTGGAGTCCCGGGATCGAGTCCCGCATCAGGCTCCCTGCTCAGCGGGGGGTCTGCTTCTCCCTCTGACCCTCCCCACTCTCATGCTCTCTCTATCTCATTCTCTCTCTCTCAAGTAAATAAATAAAATCTTAAAAAAAAAAAAAACAAACAGAAAAAAAAAAAGTATCACAGGAACCATACAGTGCGCACTTCGCACACGGTGCGTGCTTAACAAATGCTAAATGTTGTTTGTTGTTGTTTTTATATTGTGCTACCATCCAATTAGAATCTTCTAGGGAAAAATAACCAACAAAGGGTCAGCAGGATCATCGTCACTAGTTGGTTTGTATAGCCAATGTTTCTCACAGTGCACTTGAAGCTTTTCACATAAGGCATCCAAATCATCTGGGAATTTCCTTAAAATGTAGATTCTGATTTTTGAGGTCTAGGGAGGGCCCCAAGATACTGTATTTCTAACAAGGCTCACAGATGAGGCTGATGCTGCTGGTCCAAGGACCACAGTTTCAGTAGCAAAAGCTTAAACATCTGCCTATGAGTCACCAGGTATGATTATTTATTTTTATTTTTATTCTTTTCATTTTATTATGTTATGTTAATCCCCATACATTACATCATTAGTTTTTGATGTAGTGTTCCATGATTCATGTTTGCATATAACACCCAGTGCTCCATGCAGTACATGCCCTCCTTAATACCCATCACCAGGCCAACCCATCTCCCCACCCCCCTCCCCTCTGAATCCCTCAGTTTGTTTCTCAGAGTCCATAGTCTCTCATGATTCGTCTCCCCCTCCGATTCCCCCCCTTCATTCTTCCCCTCCTGCTACCTTTTTTTTTTTTCTTAACATATATTGCATTATTTGTTTCAGAGGTACAGATCTGAGATTCAACAGTCTTGCACAATTCACAGCGCTTACCAGAGCACATACCCTCCCCAGTGTCTATCACCCAGTCACCCCATCCCTCCCACCCCACCCCCCACTCCAGCAACCCTCCGTTTGTTTCCTGAGATTAAGAATTCCTCATATCAGTGAGATCATATGATACATGTCTTTCTCTGATTGACTTATTTCGCTCAGCATAATCAGGTATGTTTATTTAAAATGCAATTACTGTGCCACAGTTACTTAATTAGAATTTGAACGTAAGTCTTGAGAATCTGAATTTCCCACACATCTCCAGTTCTTCTGCACACTAAAATTTAAGAACTGTTTGTGTGGTCTACGGTTTAATCATTTCTGTCGTACTGTGCCATTGTGAGAGAATAGAAACATTAACTTTTGTTCTCATAACTTGGTAAGTTTTATATTTCAATTTGTTGGAAGACTTTTCCAGGTTTATCTTGTGATTCTTTTAAAATATGGCTTTGAGAATCAAAGATGTATATATTAGTGGTTAGTTTGGGATACTGCGGTGTCTTCTGATCTATACTGCTTTTGCTCAGTGTTAAAGAGTGAGGGTTCCAAATTTTTTCCTTCTCCTTCATATTTTATCCTCTTCCTTCATGGAAATAAATCCACAAAAAGATGAATCTGAATGAAGAGTAATTCCAGACTTCTTCCCTGAGGTGAGTCTTCACCCTAGAGTTTCTGGGGTGTGTGTGTGTGTGTTTGTGCATTATATTTTGGGATTAGGCTGATGAAGCAGGCACCCATATTTAGGAGACAACAACCACATGATGGTCCCTGTGGATAGCCACAAAGGAGATACAAACTAGGATGTCTAAGGAGGTCAAGAGAAACATACAAACCCAGAGAACCTCAAACAGAAGTCACAGAAAGGACAGAATATAGAAGGATGTTCATGAGTGCTAAGAGGCTGGTTTTGTGTATCAAAAGAAGATCCTTGGAGAAGCTGCCTTAAACAGCTATTTGAAAAGGTTTAATTCATCTATTACTTACCGGCAGATCTTATACGTGTCATGTGTTGGACAGCAGAGGAAGGTCAATAAAAGGATACAATCCTTTTTCTCATGGTAATTGCAATCTAGCAAAAGAAGATAGCTTAAAAAAGAGAAATTAAACCTGAATTCCTAGTGGGAAGAAAGTCAATGAGTAAAGTAACTTTACCAGGTTGTTTTTTAATTCAATGAGGAAAACCTATGTCCACAAAGCTTTTAATAATATAAAATAACTTAAAAAATCCAAATATCCATCAACAGGTGAATGAATAAAGAAATTGTGGTATATTCACACAATGGACCTCTCCTCAACAATAAAGAGAATGAACCAATGATGTATGTAAAACATGGGTGAATCTCAAAAACATTAAGAGAAAGAAGTCAGATATAAAGCAGTGCGCATTGTATGACTCAACCTATATAAAATTCAAAGGAAGGTTAAATTAATCGATGATATTAGAAATTAGAACACCAATCACTTATGTGAATGGAGACTGGCTGGAAGGAGCACAGGGGAATTTTCTGAGGTGATGGAAATGTCTTTTATTGTGAACAGGGTGGTCGTTGAGTATATGCATTTCTAAATTTACTTAAGATTTTGCATTTGAATTTATTGGCAGATTTTCTTGAACTTAATTTTTTAAATAATGGCAAACATGGCAAACAACATGTCAGGGACCTACTCCTGTCCTTACTAATTATTTACAAGTCCCACCCTTGGTTCTTTCATTGTCATTTCTTTCTCCTGGAGTTACTTTAATAATTACATAGCATTATAATGTTCGTAAAGCACCTAATACAATATGAACTTAAGTATTAGCTAATGCTACCATTGAGGTTGATAGTAATAAGGATTTCAACACCATGAATACCTATATTAGAGTATTATGTCATAATGTAAAACATATACATGCATATATACGTGTATGTATATATATATACATATATATACACACATACATGGTACATGAGTATATGTGTGCATATAGATAAATATATACATATTGTTCATGAAGAGAAAAGGCAGGTAGAGTTTATCTTGCAGAAGACCAAACAACTCATATACGGAGATACTAAGGCGGCCAATATAGAGGGGTGAGGTTAATTTGTTAACTTGTGAAGAAACTGAAAGGCCATGACATGGAATTTTCATTTGATTTGAGAAGCAGTTGAAACTCTTATTTCAGAGAAGTAGATTAAGGCAATAGTGTATAAGGAGTATGGTTCTGATCATGTAAGGTATTTTTATTATTGTTCTTACTAGTGAGACCTTGTGTGCTATATATAGATAGCAGGATGATTGGTGTAAAGGAAGGACCTATGGGGAAAAGAAAGCACTTAGAAAACTATTTGAAATTAAGAGTATTTCCTTTTTAGTGTAGGTCTGAAAAAGCAGCTCTCTTTCTGTGAAATGTAGTGGGTTAGAAATGGCAGGAGTTGATAGTAAAAAAGACATGAAAAACCAAAAAGGAAGGAGAAGGCCAAGTTTCTTATCAGAAAGTGGTTTTTCAACAATGGAAATGTTTAAAAGGAATAGTACTTTGGCAGAGAGGAAAAGGAAGGCAACATGGAATATGTTTTGTTTTATGTTATAAAAAGACTCGGAAGTACAACATCCCGGTGCAGGAGGCCTTGAGGTTCAGACAGAAGAGAGCTGCAGGAAGTACAGATCTGCTGGGCTGCCTTTCAGCTAGATTTGTGTTTGAGTTCTTCAAATCTCACCTCAGGGAAGTAAGATGGAATAATCTACTCAGGGAAACCCCCGAGCTTCTAATGGGATTTAAAATAGTTTTAATTGTGCATTATCAAAATTCTCCCACAGTGTGACTTCTTCCTGGAATATTCCATGTCAGGGAATTTCAGTGGAAAGGACATAGGAGTCCAGGCATTCCTAGGAGTAAAGGCAAACTTGAGTAATTGCTTACCTTCTTTTAACTTCAATTTCCTCAGAGACAAAATGGGATAATAACAGCATCCTCATAAGATTAGTTTTGAGGATTAAATGAGATGATGTGTGTGTGAGGTGCCAGGCGAGGTATCTCCTAAAAAGCGTTTTCTCAAATAATGATAATTACAAAATCAATTATCGTTGAGAATGTGAATGATCCTTTTAGTTTCAACATGTCCATTATTCCCAGTATGTAAAATAGGACACTTACCTCCTCTCTTTCAATCGAATGCCGGAATTCCCTCCTTTCAGTTCCATATATTATCACTCTGGAAGTTATTATTTAAAAAAAAGTGCCAAGTTAATTGACTGCAGGGATGTATGGTAAGAGAGCATTCACTGCAATTTGTTAAAAGATCCATGAAATGTAATCAACGGACATCAAGTGATTCTTTTGTTTTTAATGGGAGAGCTAGATCTACAATGGACTGTTTTTCATTCAGACTCTGCCTGAAAATTTGCTCTGTTAACATATCTTGTTGTGACATTGCAATTTTTGTTTTAAAATCCCTTTCTGTTAAAATGAAAACCAACCAACCAAAGTAAAAAGTACCATTTCCATGAACAAAAAGAAAAAAAAAAGTATCTGGGATTTATTTGCTTTTAGCTTCCAAACAAAATCCCATTTCCTATTAAAATATCTTGATGTATTGTGAATGCAGTAGTCCTCAAATTTATATCTGAATCAAGTGTCTGTGTTTGCTAATCTCTTCACTGTTTTCTAATGGTTGTCTTCCTTTCTGCTGAAATAATAAGTGGGTAAAAAGTCGTACGTGGGATGCTTGCATCTTTAATATGCCAACACCTTCTGTCTTAGAGGCATATTGTGCCAGATGGAATGTTTCATAAACACTGTAACAGACAAATTACATTAGATACCCTGGCTAGCACAGTGACACACAGCACCTTGATATAACTCAATTTCGTCTTTGCCTACATCTCAACCATCGCATTTTAGATCAGCAGTGGTGTAGTATAAACGATCATCTCTGAATAGAATGATAAATCCATCCACTATGTTTATAAAGCATTCAGCCTCTATTAATTTTTTTCATGGCAATATTTATGCTAATAGTCAAAACTCAGAATGGCAAAGCAGGATTATTTTTCCCACAAAACTATTCTCAAAAAGCAGTACCTCTTTCTGTGAGTATTGTAAGGATTATGAGAGGAAGCAATTGAAATAAATTTGAATCCTTGTTTTGGTATTTGCAGTTGAGCAAATGAATCAATGTAAACATTCTTTAAAGACCTTTTTAAGAAATTAGTAGCTTGAAGGTTGAAGATAAATAATTCCTATTACACAAACTATTATGACTTTTTGGTACTAAAAGAAGGAATATGTTTGTTTTCAGTATATAAATGAGGAGAGTAACAGAACACTCAGAGGAAAATAGCAACTAGACAGACAGATAGACAGACTGACAGATGGGTGGATAAATAGAAGGAGCTCATCTAATCCTCGGAAGTCAAGAATAGAATTTATTTTTCCAGTTTAAGTAACAAAATTCTTTCTTGCACAGTCTAAGTGCTTAATTTAAGTGAGTATTTCTAGTTTAAAAGCTTTAGTGTAGATATTGTTTTAGACGGGAATTGATATCAAATTGCAAGCATTTAAAAGATAGAATAAAATATTCTTTAAAAAATTATTTATGACCAAGACAGAATTTTGACAGCCCCCTTTCCTCACAAAGACCCTTCTATTCCCTGTTGTCTGCCCTATTAACTTTCAGAGCACTTATCTGGAGGCCTAACTCTGAAGGCCAAGGATTCACAACAGACCCTCCCCACTTCCCATTATGGGGACCTTTTATAGGAATATGTTTCCATTCTCAAGACAAGGCGATAATTATTTTTCTTCATGATGTGGCTTGCCTTTACAATCTAGTTTATTATGCAATTTAGTAGAAACTAAGGAAAGCTTAAGAAATGCTTCATGAATTCATGGATTAAAATCATTGTCTTAATTGGACACTCCTTAATCTCATGAAGGAGACAATGAAATTTATAGCTGCATGACTAAGTGCAGAAATTGACAACTTTTTTCAATTAGTGGTCTAAAATATAATTTTAATGTGCTAGTGACAGTGAGTTAATTAAAATGTAAAGCACCGGTAAATTATGTAAATCAGAAATTGCATAAATCATAATCAAAATTCCTAAAATTCTCTCCCTTTAAAAAAATAATTTTGTAGTAAGCATACAGTTGGAAATGTGTGATCAAAGAAAATGTGTTATGAAAACAAACGCAGCCAATGATTTAAAAAACATACTCTGCAAATGGCAAAGTATGTTTTTTAAAAACACTTGATAAATCATGACTGTTCTTTTTGCTGACTTAATCAGCTATTTTACAAAGAAAATATATATGTGATTAGTTTAAACTTTAGTTATCATGATTTAATATGATCATCAGTTAGAACAAAGAATCTGATCTGATTTGATAGCAGATCTCTTTTTAAAAATGTTTTCTATCGGGGCGCCTGGGTGGCTCAGTCATTAAGCGTCTGCCTTCGGCTCAGGTCATGATCCCAGGGTCCTGGGATCGAGTCCCACATCAGGCTCCCTGCTCAGCGGGAAGCCTGCTTCTCCTTCTCCCACTCCCCCTGCTTGTGTTCCCTTTCTCACTGTGTCTCTCTCTGTCAAATAAATAAATAAAATCTTAAAAAAAAAATGTTTTCTATTATAAAATCAACATAACACATTTTTAGAAATTACTTTAAAAAAAGGGAGAAACACCCATAATCTTATAATCTTAACAGCTTAACACACATTTTGTTGTATGTTTTTAGTCTAATTTCCTATTCATTTTTTTATGCAGCCAGCCAGTTTATACAGAAATGTTCTTTTTCTTATTTTCTGTTGTATAGTCAGCATTTTGAGTCTACTAGTCTTTATAATACTCAATTTTAATGGTTGAAGAATATCCCATTTTGTAGTTTTAAACCATCCCCTTATTATTGGACATGGGCATTTTCTTATCTGTAGGTTTTATTGTAATTTGAATAGAATTGCCACTTTAAAAGTGGTCCTAAGATGTAGAATTGCTAGCTTAAAGCCCATGAACTTGAAATTTTTTCCTCTTGGCTATGCTTATTTCTTGTTAGACTTTGAACAAAGGATACTTAGTACACATTTAAAAAATATATAAGTGAATGGATATTACTGTTAAGGTGTTCTGTCCATTCTAAAAGTATTCCCAAAAAGCTTATGAAAGCTATGGAGTCATGGGGAACTGAATTGAACTCCTCTTACTTATTTGTGACCCAAGGCAAACTGCTTACATTTTCTTGGCCCCAGTTCTTCCAAGTGTACCAAAGTACAGTATTGGTATCTACCTTTGAGGGTCTTTGCTTGAATATTAAACAAGAAAATGCATGAAAAGTACAGTACCAAGCTAATTGTATCTCAGTAACATTCCTTAATTCCTTAAAAATCAATGTTGATATTGATGGTAATATCTAATCAGTTCCTCAGTAAATAAATTCATTAAACAGCACATCTAAAAATGTTTTTGGCTAAACATTTTTAGCTAAATGCCTGATTATTAAATTAACACAACTAACTAAAATGTGCTAAAACGTCTCAGATGGGCCAAGCTTTTATGTCCCCCTGGAACTGACCAGTATTTTGGGCATCATATAAATTCTCTGGATCAGATATCTGTACGATTCACTGAATTGGCCAGGCAGTCGATCTGAACTGGCTCGTGAGACGGTATTTATCAAATAGATGTGACTCTGAGTGACGTGCATGGCTATAGGCATTCACATCTCACACTCCCACAATGACATGAGGATGTAATGTGCTCCTCTCAAGCTTTAATTTGGCAAGGAATCTCTGCCTCTGAAAGCAAGGATGTGACAGCTGTCTGAGCAGGCACCCAATATAAGGGAGGAATTATACAGCTGCAAAGACAGGGCTCTGCTCTGTCATTACCATCATCATCATTTAATATTTATCTGGGTGTCCACAATGTGCCTCTGCCTTACAGGCTGCAGGCATCCTTACGCCTCAGGAGAGAGAAACAGATGAAAGTGAGCACATGCCAAAGATGAAACAAACACCCACACTCCATCAAATGTACAGGCACTATTTAGAAAGATGCTACTTATTTCTGAGTGCCGAGATTGTACATGCCGGTGGGAAACTTCCCAGCCAGCAATAGCAGGCCTTCAAAAGGAGAAGTAGCAAAGGTGAGACTTGGGGATCTTTTTGAGCAATGATCCTGATACAAAGATAAGGTTGAACACTATTTGGAAAGTATGCTCTCCCTCTCTCTTTTTTTTCCCTCAGACGTGAGGTGAAAAAAGTGGATGGGACATCTTATTTTTCAAGTGCCACACTTAAGATGTTAAATCACTTGGAGAATGCATTCATTTCTGGGAGGTTGCTGTAGAGTAATGGCAAACAGCCCGTACTGAAGCAAGGGTTTATAACACTATCCGCAATTTTTATTTTTTTATTTTTTATTTTTTAAAGATAAAGTGGGAGAGGGAGAAGCAGACTCCCTGCTCAGCAGGGAGCCCGATGCGGGGCTCAATCCCAGGACCCCGGGATCATGACCTGAGCCCAAGGCAGACACTTAACCGTCTGAGCCACCCAGGTGCCCCCACTATCCACAATTTTTAATTGCGTGCTTTTTTCTAACAATTTATTAATGTTTTAGACAGTAGGGGAAATTATGGAAAGTATAAAATAATTAAGGAAAATGATTCCTTAAATCCTTAAATCCACCATGTTTAACATTTTGTTTACTGCATTTCCATTCCATCATATATCCATTTGGGAAAGACTTTCCTTCTGAAACTTTTAATTTTCTTTTCATCATTAAAATGTAAGAACTTTCTCATTAAATATAAAGTTGTTTCTATTATTCTTTTTAATAGCTAATCAACAAGAAATTCTTTATGATAAATAACTAAAAATTCTATTTCCTGGAACAAAAAGTCATGCCCATTTTTAATTTTGATGGACACCAACCAGTCTTTAAAACACACACATATACAATAAAAATCTACTCCCACAAGTAATATATGAGAATTTCCATTTGTTTACGCCCTCGCCAAGCCTGGATACTGGCTAAAGTTTGACATTTTTTGTTGCTATGATTTGCAATTCTTTGATAAAAATTGGCTAAAGAATTATTTCGTATGTTCATCAGCCATTTTAGATTTTTATTATGTGAATATATTGTTTATTTCACCACTTAAAATCTGGCTATCTTTTTTTTTTTTTTACTGATCTGTGCTAGCTCTTTACATTTTCTGGTGTCAAAGCAAACATTGCACCACACAAAATTAAACACATAAGGCTAACTCAATAGCGTAGAGGACAGAACTCAGACAGAACTCGACTCTGCCTAATTGAAGGGCAGGGAAGTTTTAAGTACTGGGGTGAGAGGGAGAACACAGGTCATCTGTGTTTACTAAGTAGCTTTACCCAGGCCCCAAATTGGACCAAGGAACTTGAAGAGAAGGTCATGGAACAGCATAAGTTATACAGAGAGAGAGAGAGAGAGAGAGAGAGAGCACGTGAGCACAAGAAGGGGGAGTGACAGGCAGAGGGTGAAGCGGGCTCCCTGCCCAGCAGGGAGCCTGATGTGGGACTCAATCCCGGGACCCTGGGACCATGACCTGAGCCTAAGGGAAACTCTTAGCCAACTGAACCACCCAGGCGTCCCTGTGGAAAAACTTAATACACTGTCTGACACATTGGAAAAAAAAAAAAAAGTAAACTTTCTCATATAGTCCTGACAGGAGGGACACTCATACTTTCCCAAAGAAACTAGAGATACGTGAAGTTCTATCTCCCTTGAAGATTACATTTTGAAGAGGTAGCTCCCACGTCCTTGAGAAAGACATGCCTGAGTCATAAAACTGGCAGGAGATTTTAAAAATTTTTATAGAGAAGATTCTGGGAAGATGGCAGTGTAGGAAGCACCAGGAATCTATCTCCCCTCCTAGACAACAATTGTACTGGCAGAAGCTATCTGTTGTAACTGCTTTGGAAATCTAGAGTCTCCTGAATGCTTGCAACTTCCCAGGGAAGATGTGGTGGCAAATTGCGGTTTGTTTTGCTTAATTTCATCTCTTTTCACAGTAGCAGCTACCTATCCCCATCCCTACTCACGGCAGACAATTACGCACCTGCTGTACACACACACCTTGTGGGAACCAGAATGGACAAAAGCACCCTGTCCTCCAAATATTTGGATCTGGGCTTTAATTGCTGACTGCTGCTTCTGGTCACAGAGGTGCAGACAAAAAAGCTGTGGCCATTGTTGTTGCATCTTCCCCCATTATTGTGAGATGTCCCCAACACACACCAACTGAAGCAACTTCCAGGGGATTTAAAGGGCCAGTGCCCTTCCTCCCTTATCATTTTTCCCTTTGCCCCCCTTTGGGAGTCAGACATTAAGGACTAGAACATG
This sequence comes from Mirounga angustirostris, assembly GCF_029215605.1. Classification (NCBI taxonomy): domain Eukaryota; kingdom Metazoa; phylum Chordata; class Mammalia; order Carnivora; family Phocidae; genus Mirounga; species Mirounga angustirostris. Next base: position 134,441,713 of record NW_026991709.1, on the reverse strand, counting down.
CAAATGGGGGATACTGTTTAATGGGTACAGAGTTTCATTTTCACAAGATGAAAAGAGTTATGGAGATGATGATGATGGTTGTAAACATTATGAATATTACCATGTACACTTAGTAAACATGGTAAATTTTATGTTATGTGTATTTTACCACAATAAAAAATGGGAAAAAAAGATTTACATATATCCCAAAGGGGCAGGAAAAGAATTTACAAGCTTTCTAAAGAAAATGTTCTGGGGCGCCTGGGTGGCTCAGTCGTTAAGCGTCTGCCTTCGGCTCAGGTCATGATCCCAGGGTCCTGGGATCGAGCCCCGCATCGGTCTCCCTGCTCAGCGGGAAGCCTGCTTCTCCCTCTCCCACTCCTCTGCTTGTGTTCCTGCTCTCGCTAACTCTCTCTCGTGTCAAATAAATAAATAAAATGTTTAAAAAAAAAAAAAAGAAAATGTTCTAAGAAAAAGTAGGTCAGGGACTAGAATCAGGAAGAAACTGAGGGGAACATTAAGGAAGGTTGTTTTTGTCACAGGATATCATTCCCTTGAAATATATATTACAAATATTTTGTCCAGGTCTGTCATTTACATTTTAACTTCACTTATATGTTTTTTTCTGCAGAAGAATTTTAATTTTTATAGTAATTAAGGATTTTATGACTTATGTTGGTTTAAGAAGATTCCTTCTAAGTTAAGGAATATATTTTTTCTGTTTTCTAATTTTTTCTTTTTGTATATTGGTATTAATTCATCTGAACTTGTTTTTTTGAAACTAACATTTTTCTCCAAATTTTATGGCAAAATATCCTAATCCTACTTGTTTAAAAGTCCATCCTTTCTTTTCAAAGTGTTAATGCCAGCTTTATTTTTTACCACGGTGTGTTAGTCACAGGGCTACTACTGGTTTCACTCTAGTCTACCATCGTATCTGATTAGGATTCAGGCACGAGGAGAAGCCAACCATGTAAAGAACAGTAAAAGAGAGTGTTCTGGGCTGAGAAAACAGAAAATGTAAAAGTCCTGAGAAGGGAAAGATCTCATTATCTCATTTTTTTTTCAAAGATTTTATTTATTTATTTATTTGAGAGAGAGAGAATGAGAGAGAGAGCACATGAGAGGGGGGAGGGGCAGAGGGAGAAGCAGACTCCCCGCCGAGCAGGGAGCCCGATGTGGGACTCGATCCCGGGACTCCAGGCTCATGACCTGAGCCGAAGGCAGTCGTCCAACCAACTGAGCCACCCAGGCGCCCCTAGTTTCTTTTTTTTAAAGATTTTATTTGAGAGAGTGCGTGCACGTGCCTAAGAGTGCACGGGGAGGGGGAGGGTCAGAGGGAGAAGCCGACTCCCTGCCGAGCAGGGAGCCTGATGCGGGACTCGATCCCGGACTCCAGGATCATGACCTGAGCCGAAGGCAGTCGCTTAACCAACTGAGCCACCCAGGCGCCCTCATTATCTCATTTTTAAAGAATGAGCAGGATGGGGCGCCTGGGTGGTTCAGTCGTTAAGCGTCTGCCTTCGGCTCAGGTCATGATCCCGGAGTCCTGGGATCGAGCCCCGCATCGGGCTCCCTGCTCGGCGGGAAGCCTGCTTCTCCCTCCCCCACTCCCCCTGCTGTGTTCCCTCTCTGGCTGTGTCTCTGTCAAATGAATAAATAAAATCTTTAAAAAAAAAAAAAAAAGAATGAGCAGGATGTTGGTATGTCTAGAGTATAGTAAGTCAAGAGGAGAATGGGTCAAGATGAAATTTAAAAGATGAGTGGAGCCAGCTCATGTGGTTGGTGGTGCCTCTGGCTGGTGAAACTCACAAGAAGTGTGGGTGAAAAGTCTCTGGTCACTGCTTCTCTGGAGAAGATTAGAGATAGATAAGGTCTGCCTCTTCTCCAGGCCACCCTGGACCTCTGTCCTCCTCAGACTAGTTAGGCCTTCGATGGGATGCAAGAGAACGTCCACTGGATGGACGTTAGCTCTCTCCAGACCCCAGGGTCCATTCATTCCCATTTCCTCCCCACGGCACTTTTAAATTCCCCAGAACCACACCGTTAGACATTCCCTAACAAAACGCACTGCTCTTCCAGGGATAAGGAGCTTCATCCTCCTTAGAATCCCTTACAAAATTGTGAGCCATGGGATTTAATTATATTCCAGATGATCCTACCACAAAGATACCTGAGGAAGAGGCAGAGGTCATCAGGTTCCATCAAAGTATTACCTGTGATTCCCTAAAGTTTTTTTTTTTTTTTTAAAGATTTTATTTATTTATTTGAGAGAGAGAATGAGAGAGAGAGACCATGAGAGGGGGGAGGGTCAGAGGCAGAAGCAGACTCCCCGCCGAGCAGGGAGCCCGATGCGGGACTCGATCCCGGGACTCCAGGATCATGACCTGAGCCGAAGGCAGTCGCTTAACCGACCGAGCCACCCAGGCGCCCCAGGAAAATGTTTTTTTTTTTTTAAGATTTTATTTATTTATTTGAGAGAGAGAGAATGAGAGAGAGCAAGCACATGAGAGGGAGGAGGGTCAGAGGGAGAAGCAGACTCCCTGCAGAGCAGGGAGCCCGATGCGGGACTCGATCCCGAGACTCCAGGATCATGACCTGAGCCAAAGGCAGTCGCTTAACCAACTGAGCCACCCAGGCGCCCCAGGAAAATGTTTTTTTTTTTTTTTAAGATTTTATTTATTTATTTGAGAGAGAGAGAATGAGAGAGAGAGAGCATGAGAGGGGGGAGGGTCAGAGGGAGAAGCAGACTCCCTGCTGTGCAGGGAGCCCGATGCGGGACTCGATCCAGGGACTCCAGGATCATGACCTGAGCCGAAGGCAGTCGCTTAACCAACGGAGCCACCCAGGCGCCCCATCCTTTCCTTTCTTGTTTGGAAAGCCAGATTCTAAAATAGTTTATCCCGATAGCTTAAAGAATGAATCCTATGTATATCAATGCTACGTTGCAGTCAGGATTCCTTAGGTGGTTTCTTTAGAAGGTCTCAAGTAGTTTAGTCCTGAGTTCCACCTCTCTCTGTTTTTTTTTTTTTTTTTTTTTAAAGATTTTATTTATTTATTTGAGAGAGAGAATGAGATAGAGCATGAGAGGGGGGAGGGCCAGAGGGAGAAGCAGACTCCCTGCCGAGCAGGGAGCCCGATGTGGGACTCGATCCCGGGACTCCAGGATCATGACCTGAGCCGAAGGCAGTTGCTTAACCGACCGAGCCACCCAGGCGCCCCCCTAAAGTTTTAATATCCAATGATCTCTCTCTGTTATGGTATTTTCCTTCTTTCAAATGGCTTTCAAAATTAATCTAATATATGATTATTTAAAGATCTATGCTTGTATCATGGATTGCATGCAAATATCTAAAGAATAATTTAAAACTTCAGAGCCTTTGGTATATTTTGGTTGGGTGGGTAGGAACTGGTCATATATATACTCACAGGCAAAGGCTTAAAAATTTGAAGAGGATTATGGTGATAAAACCTTACACTTAAAAAATGTATACATGTATGATCACATGTACTATCACATTTGAGTTTCACAACATCATTAGAGGATGGGCTTAATTATTACTATCCCCACCTTACAGCTAAGAAACAAGTTCAGAAAGAAATTGCTTTCTTTTTTTTTTTAAGGATTTATTTATTTTATTTTAGAGAGAGAAAGAGAGAGATGAAGAGTCCAAGAGTAGAAGGAGGGCCAGAGGGAGAGAGAGACTCTCAAGCAGACTCCCTGCTGAGCACAGAGCCCACTGTGGGGATCAATCTCATGACCCATGTGATCATGACCTAAGCTGAAACCAAGAGTCGGATGCTCAACTGAGCCACCCAGGCACCCAAAGAAATTACTTTCTTAATGACATATATGGGCACAGGAGATGAATCTTGAACCCAGCTTCTCTAACTCTGTAACTATATGTAGCTCTTTCAAGTATACTCTTCTGTCCTTCTTCTATTTTACTAGGGAAGGAGCAATATTGTCACCATACTCTATATTTTTTAAAGGCTACTATTAGGCAAATGAACAATTAGCTGACTATTATAAAACCAAAAAACATCGTTACTTTTTATTCATGAAGGCAGAAAGATTATGCTAACAGAACCTTGAACTAATGAATAACCTTTTATCATGAATTATAATGTAATACCTGTAACATTTAGCTATAACAATATTTTAATTTAGTGAAGCTTTCTGTGGTAATGTTAGCACACTTACATGAAAATCAAGCAAAAAGAAATATTGAAAGAATCTTAATGGAAGCCATTACACAGACAACCTACACTCTCAGAATATTTATAAGTAAAAGAAAAAATATTCTATTTCCCCATTTAAGAAATGAAAGAAAGTCAGACAACTTTGGCCTGAGGTAAACTTGAGAAGCCACTGATAGCTTACTTGGACATATTTTGGAATCTCTGTGTTCTTCTCCTACCTCATCTGGAACATTTCCATGACAGTGTCCATCCAGATACATGAGTGTTCTCTGGCAACATGCCTTTTAGAGTGGTCTTTACTGTATTTTGGAGATGGCATTAGCTCTTTAAGGAAAAAAAAAAAAATAAGGGCAACTCCTTAATTATAAGCAGAGTTTCCAGGCAACAAGTGCTACCCCTACTGTGTCATTTGGTCATATACATTCTGTTATGTAGGCACTGGTTAGTATATGTGGAATAGTGAGTATTTCTTTTGAGTATTATAATTTAAGCACTGCTTGAGTACACTGGAGACGGTAACTTGCTCCCTTTGTTATAGTAAGAGATTAGAGTTTATATTCTTAATTCACAGTTGCTGCCTTGTAACCAAAACTCTTCAGAAACATGGGTCATTGGATTTTCTTACAGCTAAAATTTAAGAAGAATAATACTTGGCACATAGTTAATAATGCAAAGGGATACCAAACATGTATTTGGGAGAGAAAACACTCTTTTCTCAGTTGAACAGATAATTTTCAACACAAAACCTCTCTGACAAATTGAGCTGGGCAAATTGGCCATTTCAGGTCAGCCTGGCTGCTCTTGATGTATTCAATACAGAACAATGTCATAATAACACTGCATTTTATATCTACAATCCCCATGCACTATAGAGGAGGTCCCCTAGGTGCTAAAGAAGATTAATAGCAGTGAGAAAGTTGTACAATAAACTCACAAATAATTTAGCCATTCCAAGGCGATTTATAATACACCCTTTTGTGTGGAAATAACACAACAAACAAAGAAAACAAACCTCAAATTAGTGTGTGCGCATATATATAAAGTATATATAAAATATACATATATATATATACTTTAAATTATATATTTACATATACATAAACACATAGTTTAAGAGACCAGAAAAGGAGGTTGACTGGGATAGCAATTTGTCTCCTCATAGCCAGGAGGTCCCATTTCTCTTTAGCAACAGTACAGATAAAGTCCTCTTGATTGATTTTTTTTCTGTGGTTTGAACTATGGTTCTGAGGCTCTTGTTGAGCATTCATAGCCAGATTAGGATTCCAGATAAACTATGGTCCCTGTTTTAATTAAGACCAGTAGGCAGCCATAGGAGTTCTTTTAAAAGAGTTACAGTGTATTTTCTCCATGAAGAGAATCAGGAAGCTGGGGCACAATGAGAAAGAGAATGAAAAGTAAAGGAAATGGGAAAATGCATTGGATGGTACCATTGATTGTTACCAAAAATTAATTTGTTCTTTTTTGTGAACCTTTTCATCAGGAGAATCTCCATCAAGTGCAACATGATGTTTCCAATGAATGTCCTCAAGGCAACAGGAGTAAAAATTCATTCTGTGTTGCAGCAAATACTAACCCTGAAATTGAACAGAAGAGATCAATTCAAGTCCAAACAATAACATTTAAACAAATAATAAGAAAGACTCCAGATCAAGGGATGATATAATTAAGAGGCAGCCTTTTGAAAACTGAAAACGTTTGGGGTTAAAAAAATTAAGTTTCAATAAAAAGAAAACTGTTGAAAAAAATGTAATCATATTTCAAAATTCACTTTTAGAGAAAAAATATATTTTTTACACATTCAATTCAGAATGGGATATTGAACCTGAGTATACAGAGGATAGCAAGGACTGCTTTAGAGTGTTTTCATTATAATTGCTTTGATTTTCTTTGTTACAATTACTTGCAAGATCTCAGAGGGCAGATGATGGTTATCTCCATTTTTTTCAGAGAAAGAAATGGACACAGAGACATTCAATGATATATAACCAAGTGGCAGAGATAGAAACATTGGTTTTGTGAGTCCTTATCAAACATGAGTTCCTATAAAACAAGCATTTTTTAAAAAGCAAATGACACATAGTAACAATATTTTCATGAAACAGTTTTTGATTTAAAATCAAAGTTTAATTTAAATAATACATGATTTCTAAACTTTGGTCCCTAGTTTTGAGATTTAGGGTTGACATGTTTCCAATTAATATATGGATCACCTTGAGTGAATATGTGTAATATTTTAAAGGTTTTTTTCAGTTGTAATTTTGAAATAATTTTAGACTTAAAAGAATTATACAAATAGTACAAAGAATCCCTATGCCCTTTACCCAGATTCTTCAAAATATAACTAGAATTCACTGACCAAAATCAGGAAATTAACCTTGATACAATATTAATATTTAAATCTATAGACCAATTTTGCCAATTGACCCACCAATGTTCTTGTACTGACACAGGATCTAATATAGGATGAGGGTTCATTTTGTTGCCATGGATTCTTATTTTCCTTTAATCTGGAAAGGTTCTTTCATTGACCTTTGTCTGTCATAACCTTGATATTTCTCAAGAGTACTGGAGAGTTAATTTGTAAAATGTTTCTTGACTTATTGTGATATTTTCTCATGACTATGCGTTTTTGGTAAGAATACCTACCACAGAAATTATGCTGTGCCTTCTCATGGTGTCATGCTTTTCTCATGCTCATGATGTCCGTATATTTTATTATTGGTAAAGTTAAGGTCCTATCTGTCAGATTTCTCCACTGTAAATTACTATTTTTTTCTTTTTGTATTTAGTAAGTATCATGTGGGGAGATGCTTTGAAATTATGTAAATATCTTATTTCTCATCATACTTTGGTGTAGCATCCATAGATGATTCTTGACTGAAACAATTATTATATATCTTTTATTCTAAATGTATTGGTTGGAATTCTGCTTTAAAGCAGAACCATACCCTCCCCACCATTTATTCATTCTTTCAATTTTTCAATCAGTATGAACTCGTGGCTTCTTTTTTTTTTTTTTTTAAAGATTTTATTTATTTATTTGAGAGAGAGAATGAGAGAGAGCAAGCACATGAGAGGGGGGAGGGTCAGAGGGAGAAGCAGACTCCCTGCCGAGCAGAGAGCCCCATGCGGGACTCAATCCAGGGACTCCAGGATCATGACCTGAGCCGAAGGCAGTTGCTTAACCAACTGAGCCACCCAGGCGCCCTGAACTCATGGCTTCTTATTTTACTCTATGGGTAAAATATCTAGTACTATCATTATTTATTTTCTTTCTTTTTTTCTGGGACATTTTGAAAATCAATCTGTTACAAGTGTCAGAAAAACAGGTTATAAAGGTAAATCAATGTGAGCTGGTAAGATTCCTTTTAGGGCTAAAATATGCTATGGATGTTCCCACACATTGGAATGTGTCTGAAGTGCAATTTGCTACCACCCCTTCCTTTGCTTGAATTATATTTATGAACCTAGAGACCATTACTGGGTTTAAAAAAATAGTTTTTCTGAGCTGAAGTCTGATGATCTGCCCTTAGGCTAATCCTTGGGCTCAGCTAGATACTGCCGTGCTCTACTTCTAATCCTGCCTCAGGCTAACACCCAGAGCCCTTCACAGATCCCTTCCTTATATGCCCTGGGAAGCCCAAACACCAAAAGTCCTTTTAGCTTCATGTTTCTAATTTTTCAAAATAACAACATCATCAGTCCCTCCTCAGGTGGCGCTTCAAGATGTGTAGGCTGTTATTTGGGTTCTCCCCAGTAGAGATCCTGAGACCAGGATTCATTTGTAAGTAGTATATTTGAGAAGTTCCGATAACACAGAGACATGAGAAACAGAATGGAAAGCAGCTAGTGGAACGTGTGCTCTTCAGCCAGCTGACACGGTATACAAGTGGAGCTAAATTCTGCTTGGACTCTGGAAATTGATACAAAACACACACATCATAATTAGGCAACCTGAAGTGTGAGGCAACCAGAATATTTATATACTAATTCTGGAGAACCGATGGTTGAGAGCTGCTCCTGGAGGTGTTCCTTCCTCAGTATTCTATCTTTGTGTGTGTGCATACACATGAGCACATAGACAGTGTGGTTTTCCATGGTTTCGGGGAGGGGAGGTTGGGGAAGCCAGTATCTGCAGAGTTCCAAGTACTGGAATTTGGGGATTGGCTAGAGATACCGAAAGATTATGATAGAGTTATGGGTGGGGCAATGATAAGGTCTACTACTCAAGCCCTTTTGAATACTTTATTTAATGCTCAAAAAGAATCATGACAAATAGGGAGAATAGATATCATTTTCATTTTATAAATCAAGTAGCTGAGGTTTGGAGAACCCAAGTGACAACCTTAAGGTCACATACTATAATGTATGTACATGAAGGATAGGGCTAGACAATTGCAGAGCATAGGAGAAAAATACAATCTTCACTTCCCTATTCTAAAGCACAGAGTTGCTGGTATTAAGTTGACCCTTACAAGGAAGAGATTTACTCCTTAGCTTTCTAAAGTGGGCCCCGGGACCTCTCAGCCACAGGAAGTCCTCAGACTTACTCCCAAGTGCAAAATGGCATGAACCATCCCCATTTCTCAGTGATTTACATTTTGCTGCTCTGCTTAATGGATACCACTGAGTAATGACCTATATTTCATTTCTTGCTGGCTTTACCTGCTCATTAGCAGTTTCTATTACAGTCTTAATGTACCAAAGCAAATGGCTGATCAGGAGATGGGCACATACGGCCCCAAAGTTTCCTTAGAGTAATCCACCATGATACACAGTCAAGCTAATGCCTTGAATCTAAAAAATAGGAAATGCCTGAGCTAATTCAGCACTAAAAACAAAGGAAGTGTTCCATACTTTTAATAGACATAAATGCAATTATAGATCTAAGAAATAAGAACAGAATTATTGGATAGTCAAATGATATTAATTAGTTCATTTATTTACTCAGCTTATTAGTTATATAGTTCATCTGCTGATTCCTATTATGTGCCTAACTCTATGGTAAGTACCAACACTACAAAAATACATGTCGCTGTCCCTGTTTTTACAGAACACACTGTTAGGAAAGTATGAAATGCAAGGAACTTCCTGAAAATTGGAAACACTTGTGATGCAAAATGATGTAGTCTACAATAGAATACAGGATGGTATAAAATGAAACTGGAATGACAGATTGGGTCTAGATTGTCAAGAGCCTTTAATTTGATGACAGGGATTTTGGATTGTCTTAGGTAACAAGGAATCACTGGCTTTTACTTTAAAGCAGTGGGATGACTTAAAAACAATATCAAGAAATTGAAGAAAATTATTTCTCCCTCAAACAATTAGGCAATCTGGTTCTTGAGCACTATTCTCTCCTTCAAAGAAATGCCATGTTATTAAAAATGACCTCATAATTATATGGGTCATTTGGTCACAACTTTTGAGTAACTTTGCCTTGTTTGTCTTCTTGGAGGGCACGTCCTTTGCTTGCTGATATTTCACCCATGACTCTAACCCACCTGCAGAAAGCATTGAAAAATCTGTAGATAAATGTGTGGAATAATTTAGGCTATGCATCTTTGTATTGCTTTGTCTCTTGAAGAATTTTCTCAAAGGAAATTCTGAGTATGTCCCTGCAGAATAATTCTCTTATTGGCTCAGTGAAATAATGAAAAATGGAAGATGAGAATGCCTAAGAAGAATATCAACACCAGTAACATATAATTATTGAGGTTTTGTTATGTGCCAGGCACTATGCCAGGCACTGCAGGTGGAATTGTGAATAACATGGGTAGATTCATTCCCATCTTAATCTGACATTTGGGTAAATGGGGAAGCAGAGCTGAATCACGAAAAGAGCATGAGATTTGGAGACAGAGATGTGAATGCCACATTAACTCTAAGAAAAGCGCCTTACTTCTTGGTCTTAATTTATTGTTTATAAAATGGAGATAAGATAGTCTATTTTTTATAACTCTCAGTCCCCATCAATCTCTTTCCACTAACTCTGCTCTATTCAAGTATTTATCTATTCTTTTTTTTTTTTTTAAGATTTTATTTATTTATTTGACAGAGAGATACATAGCGAAAGAGGGAACACAAGCAGGGGGAGTGGGAGAGGGAGAAGCAGGCCTCCCGCGGAGCAGGGACCCCGATGCGGGACTCCATCCAGGGACTCCAGGATCATGACCTGAGCCGAAGGCAGTCACTTAACCAACTGAGCCACCCAGGCGCCCTAAGCTTTTATTTATTTGACAGAGCGAGAGCAGGAACAGATTCTCAGACTTTTTTTTTTTTTTTTTAAGATTTTTATTTATTTATTTGACAGAGAGAGTGAGGGTGTGAGAGAGGGCACACAAGCAGGGGAGTGGGAGAGGGAGAAGCAGGCCTCCTGCGGAGCAGGGAGCCCAATGCGGGGCTCATCCCAGGACCCCGGGACCATGACCTGAGCCGAAGGCAGACGCTTAACGACTGAGCCACCCAGGCGCCCCCAAGTATTTATCTATTCTTTAAAATTTATGACATGTTTCTATATTTGTTTACTTCTCCCCTCATTAAAATGTAATTTCCATCAGGGCAGAGATCTCACCAGTCTTGGCTACTGTGGTAGAGAGAATAATGTTCCCTCGAAGATGTCCATGTTCTAATCTCTAGAAACTGAATATGTTATATGACATGGTGACAGAGAATTAAGGTGGCAGATTGAATTAACCTTGCTAATCAGCTGATATTAAGAGAGGGAGATTACTGGGATTATCCAGGTGTTCAGATAAAAGACCAGAGTGGTAGCAGTGTAAAGACTCAGCTCAGCATTGCTGGCTTTGTAAATCAAAATATGAGTCCACAAACCAAGGAATGTGGGTGACTTCTAGAAGCTGTAAATGGTAAGAGAGTAGACTCTCCCCTAGAACCTCCAGCAGTAACACAGACCTGCTGACACTTGATTTTAGCCCAGTGAGACCCAGTGAGTTCCGGGGATGTATAATAATTTTGTATTGCTATAAGCACTAAGTTTGGGACAATTTGTTGCACCAGCAATAAGAAACTAATATTGCTATTCAGGACTTTTCTCCCTACTATTCTGTCACTTAGTGCCTAGAATAGTGATTGTAACATAGCAACGAATAAATGTGTATGCGTATGCATGTGTATTTTATAAAGTAATGAAGTGATACAAAATCAAGTGGAGTATGACACTACAATTTAAGAGGGCACAGAAAACTATAAGTAAAACACACACAGATATGAACATATAAAGGCCAAATATGTATCAAGAGATTTAATGTCAAATTATTTAATTAAAATTATAACCAATATTTTACACAGATATAGAAAGATACATATTATTCCACAGAAAGTATCTTAGTGCTTTGGTTTAAGAACACAAAATTTTAGTAACATTTTTTAAGGAAAAGGCACTGAAAGACCTTCTGATAAACTACTGTCACATGTTTTTATCAATTACTGCTTTGCCAAGCCTTTCTTGTTTTTAGTATTACATGAGAGCTGAGACGACATCACTGAGAATAGAAGTAAAAGAGGTACAGTAACACTGACTTGATACTGGTATTTTCTGGGTAGTGTTTCCTTCTCACCATCATGGTCATTCTCATCTCTCTCCAATTTTTTTAAAGATTTTATTTATTTATTTATCTGAGAGAGAGATAGAGCAAGCAGGGGAAGGGGCAGAGTGAGAGGCAGAGAGAGAATCCTGAGCAGACTCTGTGCTGTGCACGGATCTGGACATGGGGTTCGATCTTATGACCCTGAGATCATGACTGTGCCAAAATCGAGAATCAGACGCTTAACTGACTAAGACATCCAGGTACCCCTCATCTCTCTCCATCTTAAAGAGATTTCATTACATAATCACATTTCGGTATTCATATTCCTTTTCCCTAAATTAAACACCAAGCAACTCACTAATCTTATTTCACCATAATGGTAAGATAAGGTAGACAGAAAATAAACAAAGATAGGCACAAGATAAGTCTGGAACAGCTCTTTGTGCCTTAAAATAAGAGATCAGTCAATGAATTACGGAAATATGTTAAAAATTCTCTTGAGCCAGTTTAAAGGGACTCCAAGTGGTCAAATCTGGGACAGCTGGAACATAAAAATAAGTTATGTTAATGGACTATAGTTCATTGAATAAAACAAAAAATACATGAATTAAAAAAGATACACGTAAATAAATGGAAGGAGAAAGGAAATCTCCTTAAAAACAAACATCAACTAGTATGTGTAGAATAGACAATAAAAACAGTCATCCATAGATGCTAACATTAGTGAATACAAGTTTGAGGAGGAAAAAGATATGTATAATATCAAAGTATTACCCCACAGATTATTCTTAACTACAAAGGGAAAAAATAATAGCATCACAGTGGAGAAATCTAGAAGGAGTCATTGAAACAAGTAGCCACAGATATCACTAGTTTGGGGTAAATCAACACCATGCTGCTCCTAAGATGTGCTGGGAAAGATACATTTCTGGGGTATTCCTACCAAAAATGTACATAACCTGAATAAAACTGTGAAGAAATATCAGGCAAATGCAAACACCTTCCATACAACAGTTGGCCTGTGCTATGTCAAAGTATCAGACTGGGGGTAATTTTCCAGGAAAAAATGATCTAATAAAAGATGACAAATAAATATAATTCCCTTGGATCTTAAAGTGGATCCTGAACCAAGGGAAAATAGTCATAAAGGACATTATTGGGGCAACTGATGGAAATTAAATAGTGACTGGGAATTATGTGAAAGTATGAACCAATTTCAAATTTCCTGATTTACATAATGGTACTGTGGCTAAATAAGAGAATATCCTTATTCTTAGGAAATTCACATTGAAATGTTTAGAGATAAAAGAGATATACATGTCCAGCATAGTATCAAATGGGGTAAATATATAGAATAGGTGAATGTAAATAAGTGATATACACATTCCTTCAGTATTCGTGTGACTTTTCTGTATATTTGAAATTACAACAGAATTTAAAATTATAAACAATATTATTACAGAACCCAGGCTGGATCGCCCGACGGAAGAACCAAGCGGCACTCAGAGATCTTGGAGGATAGAAGGTTTATTTAACACCGGCGGGCTCAGAGGAGAGTGGTCTCCAAAAGTCTGAGCCTCGAGCACAAAGGGGGCAATTTATACACTTCTACTTCTGCATACTTGGCACTTTTGGCGCGTGGGCGAAGTGGGGCAGGGAGAAGAACCCAGATTGGTGCGCGAGGGAAGCAGAGCAGGGAGAAGAATCTGGAAGAGCCCAGGGGCAAGGACTGGGACTCTCTTGTTGGCTCGGTCGGCCATCTTAGGACATAGATTTTCCTTATCAATACCAATTAGTTTAGATTTGATAACTTGCAGAGAGGCTGACAGTCAGTGCCAGGCATTGATAAAGCTATGGAAGCACGGTGAGCCAGTGGAGGTAGTATTTATATTGTTACATCTGCCTTGAAGAGGGAATTGATAGTATCTAATAATTGATGATTTTTATACTTGTGGTAGGCTGAATAATGTCCCCGCAAAGATATACACATCCTCACCTCTGGAACATGTTACATGATAAAAGAAACTTTGCAAGGTGATTAAGTTAAAGATCTTAAAGTGGGAGGTAATCCTGGATTATCTGGGTGGGCCCAACATAATCACAAGAGTCCTTTTAAGGAGACAGAAGTAGAGGGTCAGAGTCAGAAGGAGATTTGAGTTGAGTGGAGAGAAAAAAGATTCGCACTATGAAATGTAGGTGCAATATGATATCAAATATGTAAATTCTTAAAACATTAAAAATAGCACTCTATATTAAGGAGACATATCTATGCAAAAATGTACGCCTGTAATATGAAATCATGTATGGAAAGGATGCACGTTCAATTAAATGTCACATCTGGAAGAAAGAAGGGGACTGAGTTGGGGAGAGGATACCCAGATGATTTGATCAAATAAACAGAAAAATTAATAAGACATGATTAATAGATATGAACATTGAGGAGAGAAAAGTAAGATCAATATTTGTAAACTCAAGTAAATATTTGTTGAAAACTGTAAGCAAGAGTCATAATAAAAATGGAAGAAGAGCATGTTTTTGGGAAAATGTAATAATTTCTGATTTTGATCTCCAGAGTTTGGTGACGTTCTCTAAATGTCTTCAGAGGGTGATGCAAATATATCTATGATACTACCATTGTCCTCGAGATGATTATATTATGGACCAGGGGTGGGTAACATTATTCTGTAAACGATCAGATAATAAATATGTTCACCTTTGAAAGCCATATGTTTTCTATTGCAACCATTCAATTCTGATGTTATTGCATGAAAGCAAATGTAAACAATACATCAATGAATGAGTGTAGCTGTATTCTAATAAATTTGTATTTACAAATACAGGCAGGAGGCTGAATTTGGTCCACAAACTGTACTTTGCTATCTCCTATTAGACTCAATCTTTCACATTTTTTCACATAATATTGGCTATAGTTTCACTAACCTATTGATTGAAAAAACATACATGCATGGATAAATTTATGAGCCCCCTTCAATAATTCCATTCCTCCCCAGGGGCTGAAGGTTTAGGCCTGGGGAACCACTGTTATGGTGGAAGTAAATCAAGTGTGCAAATAATTAAAACACAGAAGTGAACACACTAGAAAAGAGATTTGAACACAGGTCTTTGGGAATTTACCTAGGAAGGTAATCAGTAGGGTGTTGGGGAATGTTTGGTATGTGAGTGGGGTGTGGCTGGATGTGTACAAGCATGCTGAAAATTACATGAGCCAAGAAAGGCAGGCAGCCCAAAAAACATGTGTATATAAGCAAGGAAGGAGAGAATAGGAGTGATGCTGTTGTTTGGCGAATGTGCAGACTACATGAAGGGGTGAGAGGTTAAAATGCTCTCAGAATGTAATTTGGAAATTAGGTCTTCAAGAGCCTTAAGCGTTAAGTCTAAGACCTATGTTTTTGGAATTGGTAATTTCTCACTACCACATAAATCTTAGGATACTCTATTAATTTGCACCATTAGACAGTTCTCAATGTTCAACTTGCTGAGAAAATGGTTGTACTTGCTTTCAAGATATAGGGTCCTTTTTTTTAGATATTTTTTGGCTTACAACACTCTGGAAAAATGTGTTCATAAACTCCAAGACCTTTCAAGATATCAAATGCATTTTTAAAAACTGATGAATAATAATGAAAATGACCTAAGAGCTTTCTTACTCTTTCTGCCAGCTTATTGTTGTCCATATTAATATACGCTGCTGTATCTTATCTACTCTGGTTTAAAAATCCACTAGGGATGAAACTATTGAAGTAATTTGCAGTTTCTTCCCTTGACAAGCTATCACTGTGGTCAGATCAATTTCTCGCATTTTCAGAGTAAATTTTTTTCTCTTAACACCAGCCTATAATTCCTTGTTTCATTGCTAAGAAGGAGATTTCTTCCTTTCAAGCTTTGTTTATCTTTTTGTATGCTTTCCACATGCAGCTTCATAGTTCATCATATTATAGCTTCAGAGTTGAATCATATTATACTAGGCAAATCCAGCAATCTAAGTATTTCTTAATATATCAGCCTTCCCTGACACCTTCCCATGATGTATTATGTTGCCAGGAAAAGCCCAAGCACATCACCAAATATTTCCTTCTCTGTTTCCTCTCACTTGTTGGCTTTTGGCACAAGAAACAGTGTTTGATGTCTATCCACATGATAGAAAAATAACCATGATTTTAACAGGAATTTTAAAAAATGAAAACAAACAACCCCAAAACAAACAAACTATATGACTTTTTCAGTTTTTAGGCTAAAAGCATGTTTGGGATTATGTGCATGTTTCTGTCTTTGTGTGTATGTGTGCATGTGTGTGAACGTAGATGAATCATAATAACTCTAATTAACCTGAAGAAAACAATATTAGCAAGAAGCAATTATTATACACACTGTGTTTAAGTATTAGTACTTGTATTTACAAAGAATTACCTAACTTGGGGTATACTTAGTGTTTACTATTCCTTCGCAGAAATCAATGAAAAACAAAGTGGGAGTCTTGTAGGCAGAAAAGGAATCATGGGGGAGAAGATCAAACTAGACAACCAAAAGGAGAAAGAGTGGTATTTGTGATAATCTTTAGAGCACTCCTTCTCAGAGACTTGAATACTTGATTCCAACTAATTCCCCACTGTCTTAACAACATACCCTCTCTGACTTGAATGTCAATTTGCCTGTCCTTGGTCATGCTCCTGGTTTGTTTTTATCTCTACTAGATAGCATTTTTCAATGTATTATCATTCTGTGCATATCTCCTTTATTCTCCCTTCCAGGTCTTTGCCAATAGAACGCCACCCATGTTAAATACAACCCCATTTGTCTCATGAAAGAATTTTGGTGTTGATTTGTTTGCCCCAGTGAAACCGTGAAGTTTTTAGCCCATTTTGCATCAATTCTTTTTAAGTGAAAATGTCTTGAACCCTGTATTAAGAAATTTCATAAGATCCAAATTCAAAATATATAACATAGTCCTTCCCCTCATTATGTTCTAATTCCATCAACAGAAGCAATTAAATAATTTTGGTTTACTCATTGTTTATAATTCCAAGCACCTCTTCATTCATGCCTCTTTATGAGGTGGAATTTGGAGGATTTTTTCAGTATTTTCAGTGTTAGACTTTTTTTCTAATATTTAATTCATAATGAAAAATAAGTTAGCAAACATTGAATTTTTTATTTCAAACAATGTAGACATTATCAATTTTAAGAAATATATATTAATGGAGATTAACAGTCAACATCATTTATTTCATTTTGAAATATTCAAATAGGTAACTAGAACTATGCTTTTACACCTTGTCTCTGTCCCTTTATGTTCAGAGCATCCCTCTCTGAACCAGGTGGATGGATGAAACTGCTCTGGATTCCAAATTTAAGGAAACCGGTGTTAAAGTAACTTGGTTTTTCATTTATAGTCACATTTCTACAGATATACATAACAGATTACAGTAAATTTTGTAGTCTTTTCCTATCTCCCTTTGCATGAATTTTAATAAAATATAAGCTTTGTAAATCTGCTTACGTTTTAATTATATGTGCTTATTATGAGAGACCATTAGGAAAAAAAATCCCTACTAGTATCTGAAACTCTCTGATACTATGAAGTATCAATATATTTTTCTTATATAAAGCAGTACTGATAATAAACAGTTTATGCTTTTTATTTCATGGTTGTAAGTAAGAAAGACAAGCTTTGCAGGTTTGTATGTTGCACATTTCCAATAAAGAAGCTGAACATGAAAATCAGCACACACTTTGTTTAGAATTCACATATGCTTGCTTTTTCCATGCGTTTGTTTCTATTAAAAAAAGGAGGGACGCCTGAGTGGCTCAGTGGGTTAAGCATCTGCCTTTGGCTCAGGTTATGATCCCGGGGTCCTGGGATCAAGCCCCGCATCAGGCTTCTTGCTCGGCAGGGAGCCTGCTTCTCCCTCTCCCTCTGCCTGCCTCTCTGCCTGCTCGTGGCTTCTCCCTCTCCCTCTGCCTGCCTCTCTGCCTGCTCGTGCGTGCTCTCTCTCTATCTCCATCAAATAAATAAATAAAATCTTAAAAAAAAAAAAAAAGAGGAAACCACTTGTCCATCAGTGCCCAGACTCAAGTAAGAAATGTTTTCAACTAGAAATCATTATAGTCCTTAATTTCTTCTGCAGGAGAATTATTTAAAGAAATTGAAATTTTTTAGAATGATTTTCTTAGAGCAGTCATGTTCTAAGTTCCTAACAGGTCAGCTGTGTGTTCTGAAAGAAATCAGGATGAAAGAAATCACACACCTAAGCAAGCTTGTTCTGCATCACCTCCAGGACCCAAGATTGTTCAGACCATTGAAAATTCTACATTTGACAGAAGCTGGAGACAATGCCGAAAGAGCCTAAATAGTACTAGCCATTATCATTTATAAAGGTTAAAGGGAGGGAGACCCACAGAGCTAAAGGACCAAATAAGCTTTTGCCCAGGGAGGAGAGACATCGTTGTTATATTTTTAGATATTATTTCTATAATTCTGTTATAGGTAGGTAATAACATACCTTCAATCAATGGACAAATATATACTGAGTATCTACAGTGTAAAAGACTGTGATAGGTGCTGTGGGCTGGTCTATGCGGTGGGCAGAATTCTAAGACGGCCCTCGAGATTCCCGCCTTTTGACATACATGCCTCATGTAATTCTTCTTCCTGAACGTGGGCAGAATATGTAGATAGGAGGGTATATCAGTTCAGGGATTTCCATAGGTATGATGATGTTATTAATCAGTTGACTTTGAGTTAATCAAAGTTCATCAAAATTAACCCACTAGACCTATGGGAAAGCAGTAGAGGAACAGAAAGAAATGGAAAGGAAAGGACAGGAAAAAAAAAAAAAAAGTGTTTCTATTGTCAGAAATAGCACCAGGTGTTCCAAACCTAGGAAATTTCAAAAGGAGATAAAAGGGCAGCTCCTGGAGAAGAAAATAGATTGGTTTCACCACGTTCCCGCCGGGCTTCGGAAACATGAGCAGATGTTAGTTAGAATCAACATTCCTAACTAAACCTAGGAATTTTCTGAGTGACTCCAGAGAGAAGACAAAATTCTGCACATTTTAATGCTGATTAAAAAGCTCATTTGGTCCTGCCTGGCCCACCTTGCCCTCCTCACCTGACTCCTCCATAACCAACACTCCTCTCAACATACATATGTTACTACCTGTCCCTGTCCCTAACATACCGTGCTTGATTTTACCATGGTACCTCTGCAGTTTTCACTCATTTTTAGTCTCCCCCATTGGTCTGATCTGCGTCTCTGTATTTACAAGGAACATTCATTGGATATAGTGAATACCTCTGTCATAGCATCGATCACAGTTTCGAGGTTACCACTACCTTGTCTTTCCCTCTGCTATGGCTGCTTTGAGTTTATGTAACAAGTCTTTACTCTACCTTTAGCCTATCCAATGTCCGACACATATTAAGTGAACAAGATCTGCTTTTATGAATGAATTGGTGTGACCAAACATACATTTTTTAAAAAACTGTGACTCACTATATGGTTTCCCATTCTGTCAGTGTGTCCTTCTCTAGGATTAAGAAGTCATATGGGGCAATTTTATGAAGACCTCTAAAGCAGATGGGGCAATTTAACACAAGTTTTGGGAATAATGGAGCTGGAGCCACATGAAAATGTCACACTTGGAAGTAAGGTCAACTTGCTGTGACTAAAGAAATTCAGAATAGAGAAAAATGTTGTAAAGGCTACAGTAAAAGATTTACCAACAATGCTGCAGTGAAAATGTGTTTTTTCACATTTTTTTTGTAGTTTCTCTCGTATATGAAGTGTCAAGCATAAAGCACTATGAATAGTACATTGAAATTTCCACAGATCTTTCTATTTAAGTATAATCCTGCTGCTAGAACAGACTCTATTTTGAAATATGACAATACCTTCTGATCTCTTTTCCCTTGTTTTTCATTATGGAGTACATTTTCAGGATAATAGGATGTCTCCCTTTTAGTAGCACATCTGTTCCTGCTCCATTGTCTCCACTTGAAATGATAATTTCCTCTTTGGGAATGTACAATCGGTGGCAAGTAGAGATGATTATGATGTAATAAACAGACTTCAGGTGGGTAATAATAGTTAAGAAACCAGGGTTTTTGCTTCCAAGTAAATTCCTCTGCTGATTGAAATGAGGAGAAACGAAACCAAAGTATGTGTGATGCCTGAGCAGAATGCCTCAGAATCGAACGTCTTCTCTTAGACCATCTCTGATTTGAGGTTGTCTATCCCTTGTGGTTTGTGTCACAGCTGTTGTGGCTAAAAACGTTTGTGATTGTCACATATACATAGAATGCATGCGTGCGCACGTGAATCTTAAATTAGTTTCAGTTTATTATTAGATAATATAAAGAGTAGAAACTTTCTTGGGAACAGACTTGGATTGAATCTTGGCTGAAACACTTGGTTCTGTGACTTTGGGCATCTTACTTAGCCATTTTGAGCCCCAATGCCTGCTTCAGTAAAACTTCAGATGCAAATACCAGCTTCTTTGTTCTCAAAATTTTAGATAATATTTTTAACATGCGTTTTCAAATGTGTGGGTCAGAATGTCTGACCATGAAAGTGCTCAATACAGTGGTTCTTCTTGTTCTGTGAAAAATCATCTCCAAACTTCATGTGACAGCTCTGTGCTTTTAGTTGCCAGTTTCTAATATTTAGTATTGTCTTTGCCAGTGTTTGTCATAGGTCCCTGAGTGCTGATTCCACATTTTGTCTTTTAATCAAAGTAATCTAGCTTCTGTTTTCCTACCTGCTTATACCCATCTGCTAAACACTGGTTCCTGCCTAACTGAATTTCTACAAAAGAGGATTTTAAAAGCTTGAAAAACTGATGGACTCTTCTTAAATAAAAATTCTTATGGAGCCCTAATTTCGACTAACTTTATAAATGAATATTATAAATACATAAATATTTATATACTAAATATAATTTTATATTTATTATGTTCTTTAAATACACACACACACAATATTAGGTATAGAGTCTTTGTGCTTAAGGTGATTTATAATTATAAACAACAAAAATTAACAACTTAATGAAGAAAATTCTACCAAATTAAAAAAAAAGTAAAACATTCACTATAAATACTGTCTTGCCTTCTAACCCCCATACGTTAATTTTGTCAGTTGGCTTTTAAATCTCAGGAAAATTGAATTTTAAAATGTGTATTCTTTTGTGTCTGACTTCTTTTGCCAAACATTATGAGATCGATCTGGCCATTTTGTCACTAGGATGAATGAATTCTAACCATTCTGTCTTCTCTTGTGTTATTAGCTCAAGATCTAATTTCCCAGAAAGAGACCTGTTACCCAGCAGTGTAGTGGATGTGTAATGCATCATGGACATTTCCCTTCAGGAATGAAGGACTTCCTGTCCCGGCTGCTCAGAATGCTGTCAATGGAAAGCCATAGCCAACAGCCCTGATGGGGACTCTTAGCTTAAGGAAGCTACACTCTCCCTAATTGGAGTGGTCTGTAAATAACGATTGGCATGGGGCTTTCCCCTCATCCTAACTCAGCACAACACCGAAGGGTCATTGTTGTTCAGAACTTGCTGTGACATTAGCTGAGGTCTCCACTGAGACTGTGTTGTGGCTCAACTTCTCCCTCTGTCCAAACCTGCTTGCTTCCCTTTCCTTCCAAGATTATTCTTTATGCAACTTCCTGCAGGTCCACCACACTCTTGGAGTTAGCTTCCTTCAGTGTCTAAGCTGGCTAGCTATGATCAGGTAACCTGGGGTAGTGAGAAAAAGGCTTTGTTCTTTTGGTTGCTAAGCAATTAGATGCTTCTGTAACACCTACTTACCTAGATTATTTGGCCTACACTAAATGAAGGGAAGTCATCTCTCAAAAAGGTAAGTAGAATGTTGAGCTGAATGATTGCAAACACTGGCAGAAATTCACTCTAAGCAAAGATATGGGGGCAGAAAACAATTGACAATTTTCCTTCCTTATAGGAGAAAGGGTCTTGTATTACTTTTAGTAGACCTGGTATCACTTATTTGTAGCTTTTTTTTAAGATTTTATTTATTTATTTGAGAGAGAGAAATAGAGCATGGGGGAGGGCATGGGGACGGGCAGAGGGAGAGGGAGAAGCAGGATCCCCATTGAGCAGGGAGCCCACCCCAGGGCTTGATCCCAGGACCCAGAGATCACAACTTGATGCTTAACCAACTGAGCTGCCCAGGTACCCCTCACATATTTGTAGCTTTAATGTTACCCCCTTGTTATGGACTGAACTGTTTCCCCCACCCCTCAAAGTCATAATGTTGGAGCTGTCAAAGATAAACATGATGGACATTAGTTAAAGCAGTGAAAACACATCTTACTCAGTAAGTACTGACAGTAAAAGAAAGAACTGAGCTCCATTCCGCTTTGTGCAGATGTGATCGGTGCTTCAAAAGAAAGAGAGAGGGGGGCGCCTGGGTGGCTCAGTTGGTTGAGCGACTGCCTTCGGCTCAGGTCATGATCCTGGAGTCCCGGGATCGAGTCCCGCATCGGGCTCCCTGCTCAGCGGGGAGCCTGCTTCTCCCTCTGACCCTCCTCCCTCTCATGTGCTCTCTCTGTCTCAAATAAATAAATAAAATCTTTAAAAAAAAAAAAAGAGAGAGAGGAGGGAGAGCAGCGGCTCACTAGGGTCTGAGAAGTGAAAAATTACAAACAGTTGGCCAGTGGGAATGTGAATGTGATTAGGTCAGCTATTTTTGAGCTGATAGTGATGAAAGTCAGGATTCTATCCTCCCACAAACACGGGAAGACATTAGTCCTATCCTTCCTGATGACTAATTTCAAAGGAGTGGCTCTCAGGTCCTTGAGAAAGACACGTGTGGTAAGAGATGCCTATTCACAATTGTAAGCCCTTTTTAGTAAATGCTCTAAGGCGGTTAGTGTTGGCTAGAACAAACAGTGGATTCTCCAGGCAGCACTGAGTTTTCTCAGAGAGGCTTTTTAATGAGGGGGCTCTGGGGTTATCCTGGGGACATGGCTTATGCTGCTAGCAGCCATGGTAGAGTGTGATCAAGGCTCTTAGTGCAGAGGTGTTACCTACTGAGAGTTCTAGAGCTCTCAAAACATTAACATGTGACTGTCTTCCAAGATAGGGTTTTCAGGTGGTAAATAAAATGAGGTCATAGGGGTGGGGCCCTAATCTGATAGTGTTGGTGTCCTTATAAGAAGAGGAAGAGACTCCTGAGATCTCTTTCTCTCCACATGCACAAGGGGACAAAACCATATGAGGACACAGCCAAAAAGCAGCCTTTGCAAACAAGAAGGAGAGTCAGTTGGTACTTTGATCTAAGACTCCCAGTCTTCAGAACTGTGAGAAAATAAATTTCTGTTGTTTAAGTCACCCCGGCCATAATGTTTTGCAGTGGCAGCTCTTGCAGGCCAGTACACCTCTGTACACACGATATTTAAAATCACAGTAGGTGGGCGCCTGGGTGGCTCAGTCGTTAAGCGTCTGCCTTCGGCTCAGGTCATGATCCCAGGGTCCTGGGATCAAGCCTCACATCGGGCTCCCTGCTCGGCGGGAAGCCTGCTTCTCCCTCTCCCTCTCCCCCTGCTTGTGTTCCTGCTCTCGCTATCTCTCTCTCTCTCTGTCAAATAAATAAATAAAATAAATCTTTAAAAAAAATAAAATAAAATAAAAATAAATAAATAAAATCGCAGTAGGTACCAATTTTAACGTTCTGTGATAATACATTTGCAAGAGTATACACACAGACACATTTTTATTTAGAAACCACAAACAAAAAGTTTTTTTTAAACAAAGGATGTTTACTAGATATGCTAATTTCAGTCTCCCTTTGGGACTTAAAAGATTTGTTTATAGTTAAGCAGCATTTATACTCATTTATACTAACTTCAAAAAACGAAGGCATTGCCAAAAGATGAAATGTGAATTGCTTTTAATTCTACTAAGTGGACCAAATCAGAATGTTTTTTTGTGACATAATATTGATGTATTTGGATGGATTAACTCTTCAAGTATAATTAATGAAAAGTATCCAGAGAATAAAAGAATGAATGTAAAGTATCCAGAACAGTGCCGAGAACACAGTAGATATCCAATCAACAGTAATGTCCTTCTACCCACCCCCCACTGTTTATCATACTGTTACACAAATACAAATGTATACACACACATCTCCTTACCTTTTGAGGCTTTCATAACCCTTGCCTATAACTTCACAGAACTGTTTTATGTTTTATACAGTAACTTACAAAGAGAAGTGATATGTCTCATCATTTGAGAGATTTCAACAATTAACAAACTAAAATAATGATCTATCAGTATCATTATTATAAAAAGTGTAAAGTTACACCATGATAACACAGAATAGAAAATGATTGTTCAACTCTATAGTTTTTTATCAAGAGCCTGAATATATTTCCTAATCCAGGCTGGTGTACATAATTATATCCATAGAGAATTGGGATTTATTTTACTAGTTATTTGTGACCATGGTTCCCAACAGGTTCTTTGTTTTAGAAAATTCTGGTAAATTTTCATCATTTTTTATCAACATTTGGTCTCACCATTTTTTCAGTTTTGAAAGGAAAGGGACCAAAACCACAAATTGATCCTCACTATGTTGCCTGATTTGCGTTTTATACATATAATGACATGGATGTTAACATACAACAGTACAGAAAATTTAGCTTACGGTGTATGTTTAAATTGGCCCATACAGCAATGAGCAGTGGGCTGAAAATAAGATTAAAAACAATCTTCCAATTGTAGAATAAAATGATTATATTTAGTCTGAAAGACTCCTTCAGGAAAAAGTTTGCTTTATTTTGCTGCATTCAGAAACAATTTAGGAACCAAAAAAAGAAAATCAGTGATTTCCCTTGGGATGCCATCTGACACAAATACATAGATCACCCCAAACCCACACAATTTTATTGAATGATGTGTCATGATTCTCCTTTCTTTGAGTTTCCTATATGTCACAAAGCTTCAGCCAATCCAGTACTTATGGGACCTAAGCATCTGCCTCAATAGTTCCTGTCAATTTCTACTTAGTCTGTCTTAGTCAACTCAGGCTGCTATAACAGAGTACCATAGACTGGAAGGCTTATAAACAACAGAAATTGATTTCTCACAGTTCTTGAGGTTTAAGTCTGAGATCAGGGTGCCAGCATGGTCAAGCTCTGGTGGGAACCCCCTTCCAGGTTGTAAACTGCCCTCTTCACACTTTGTCCTCACATGGTAGAAGGGGTGAGGGAACTGTTTGGTTTTTTTTATAAGAGCACTAATCATTCATGGGGGCTCTGTGACCTCATGAACTAATCACCTCCAAAGTGTTCCAGCCCCAAATACCATCACATTGGAGATTCCATTTCAACGTATGACTTTTGGGAAGACACAAACATTCCATTTATAACAGAGTTCATATCAGATTGACATTTAAAAAAAAACTTTTTTCCTCTGGACAGTGAAAAACACTTCAAAAAGATGCTCCTAGATCAACATTGGTAAGCAAAGTTAGACACACCCTGTAACAAAATAATAAAATCTACCTAAGAGATCAAGGAACTGGTGGTTCCCTGATGGTCCCAAATGCAGCAGAGAAGATCTACTCTTCCATGCTGCCCCCACTTTCAGTTTCTCCCAAATAAAGAAGCAGCTCATTTTATTGAGTTACATCTTGGAACTCTTACAAGATCATTTCACCAGGAAAGACAACTGTGCATTGAAATGTCATGCACATAGACATGGAGGTTATCCTTCCCTCTGTATTCTCTCTCTTTCCTCTGGTCCCCTAGATGCCAAAGCAGAACGCTATTCAAGGGCCTGCTCTGAAAAGTTAGGGATCACTCTTAAGCTCACATTTTGACTCTTCTGTTTATGCTGCAAGATCAGTTAAGACAGCCTGGGTTGTATATCTTGAAATATTTCTGTGTCTTAGTGTACTGTGGCTTGGTAATCAATCAGCCTCTGAAAGCTGGCTTATGGCAAAATTTAGACAAGAGGAGGGAGATACCCTTGCAGGCTTTGGGCTAGATCACTATTTCCAGCTCACTTTTGCAGAATGCCGTGCACGGCAGTTATGAGCACAAGCCCCGTCAAAATAAAATCTGCCTGCAATTCCTATTTGTGATTATTTTTTTGTTTACAAATTTCCCTTGGGATTTTCAAGGGCAGGCATGGATATGTTTGGGGCACTATTTGGCATCCTGAGTCTCCTGATCATAACAGGGTATTAATATCGTGAATATATTGAGTATTACATTAGACTCAGGATTAAATATAAATGTAATATTTATATATATGTCTATGTATATATTATTTATGAGATATATATGTAAATATGTATTTTATATATATGTGTGTGGGTGTGTATATACACACACTGCTTCAGGCACTAACTTCAGGCACATTTGTCATAGACTAGAGATGGAAATTTCTACATTGATCTTTAGAAATAATACTGATTTCTCTATAATTCAGATTTGAAATATTTGCTAGTGAACTACAGGATAAAAACTAGGCTTGAACAACTACACAATACACCCCACCACAAAAATTTGTAATTTATTGGCAACTCACTGAATAACTCAACATTTCCATCTATAACAGGGAACAGATTTTTGCTCAGGTACTTTACTGGACTGTAGTATTATTCAGTCAATCTTTCATTCACTCATTAACTATATTTACTGAGTGCTATAATGTGACAACATTATTCTAGTGGTTCAGGAATTAAAGGTATAAAAACACTTGGCTTGCTGAGGGTCTAAATACTTGTGAAAACATTTTGACAGGTGTTCACTTCTACTTAAATATAAATGACATGGCATGATTTTAATTGTTATGAGCTTGGCCATAAGGACAGTTCAGAAGAAAGAAAAGGTAAATGCACAACTATTTATTGAGCTTTTACTATGTTCTAGCTAGTGCTGTCCAATAAAATATTCTGTAATGATGTAAATATCCTTTTCCTGCACTGTTGAATATGGTAACCACTGATCACATGTGACTATTGAGCACTTGAAATGTAGTGACAGTTGAGGAACTGAAATGTTATTTTAATTAATTTAAACTTAAATTTAAATAGTCGCATGTGTCTAGTGACTACCATATTGGATTGCACAGTAAGATCCATATTAAGCAATTTACCAGAAGTATCTTATTAACTTTATTTAATTAAATTAATAAAATGTACTTAATAATTAATAATAATTA
This sequence comes from Mirounga angustirostris, assembly GCF_029215605.1. Taxonomy (NCBI): domain Eukaryota; kingdom Metazoa; phylum Chordata; class Mammalia; order Carnivora; family Phocidae; genus Mirounga; species Mirounga angustirostris. The sequence continues at coordinate 134,414,741 of NW_026991709.1, read as the reverse complement.
GCTTTACAGTCTTACTATTAATTTTATTCTACAGATATTAAAAACTGTAGTGCAGGGCAGTTAAATAACTTGCCAAGGGCACCTACTTTGTAAGTGGTGCACCTGAAATTTCAGGCCAGGTAGGACTATGCTCTACTCATGATCTGCTAGGTAGCTTCCCTCTATGCTACACTGTATTCCAGTCATAGGAAAATTGTTACATATGTTTGGAGCCAATAACAGATGAAAAACTATGATGCTATAAGTGAAAATTATTAAAGTAATATAGAAAAAGGAAATATTTATGACAAATGAAAACAGCAGAATGCAAAAGAATACAAACTTTCCAAGAGTTAAGTGTGTAAAAATAATATGAACAAGGTAATAGTAACATGCAAATTGGAACCGATTCTTTTCTTAGTGCTAATATTATGGATGCATTTTAAGTAACTTTTTGTAAATTTTACTAGTTTTAATTTTGCTTCTGCTGGTCCTTTTATATTGAACAAGCAGCAACATGGGGATAGGTGGAGACAAGCAGAGAAATGCATTTGTCTGTCTTTCAAGTTAAGATTAGGCCTAGGACTGACTAGGAGTTTGCAAACATTATTGCAAGGCTATCCTATAGCTTCCTATTTTCCTTGCTAACAAATTCTCAAATTTCTTCAAGAGGAAAACGGCATCCAATCCCATGGAACTGAACAGTTGTATCCAAGCCAGTTATGACTCTCATTCTTCTTTGCCATCTCCTTACCTTTCCCAATTACACTCGGACCCAGAGATTATCTGATTGTAGCTAACAGGACATAAAGAGAGACTAGTGGGGTAATCTAAAAAAGGATTTTGCTTCTCAACGAAAGGAAAGCCCCTTTCTACCTGCCTTCCTCTCTTCCTGTTCGGAATATGATTTGCTTGGACCTGCAACCGCCATTTTGTGCCCACAAGAAAGGACTATAGACGAACAAAAATACTCTTATCCCTGATATAGTTGAGATGTTGTTCAAAAAAAAAAAAAAAGAGGAAAAAAGATATATTTCAATAATTTGTATGTAATTTAATTTTTTCTTTTTTTTAAAGCCACTTTTTGTAGAGTGTTCTGTTACCTGCAGCTTAAAACTGTTATAGATTCAAGTTCCCCTGCCTCACAAGCTGTGGTTTCCATTGTGTAGAAGATACATGAAGTTGGGAGGCTGGGTATTACCTTGCCTCTGCGGTACAGGCTTTCCATAAATCTCCGTAAAAGACAGTCTCCATGCAAACCATCAGACCACAGCAGAAAAGACTTGCTAACCAGCATAGTTAAATCTATAAAGCAGCAGGGACCTAAAAGATCCACAAATGCCTATTTTTAAATTCTGCTCTCTAACATGAATATATTAAAGTTGCTGAAGTCTCTCTACAGATGATATTTGGGCTGGCATTTCTGTAAGTGGAAGAGATTATCTTTTGCTTACAATTTGTCACTTCTAACTGACTGTAGATCACAGCAGTTTAGAAGCTTAACCCCTTTCAGTTAGGCTTTCTTCCAGCATTTACAAAAATCCTCTCAGCAGCCTGATGAGACAAGCAGCAGCAAAGCAATTAGGTGTAATCCCAAACATCAGCAGGCCAAGCCAGACCAATAAATGCTTTCTCCTATTTGAGTCACACACAGCTCAAAAGTCTCATTTAAGGTCCTGACAAAGTGAGAAGAATGGAAGATCCTTCAAATTATATACACTGAAATTCAACTCTAAATACTTCCTTCCAATTCTCATGGCAAATACTGGCAGTCAGTGTCAGCGAAACTTAGTGCAATAAAGTTATTTTGTGTCTGGATTCATTGGCACAAAATAACTGAAAATTGGATCTCAGTTCAATTTAGGAAACATTTCACAAATGCCTACTGGTCCTAAGTGCTCTCAAAAGTTGGACAGAAAGATATGCCCTCAAATATCTCATAGTCTAGGGGCAGGTTGTAATCTTTTTCTTCAATACTGCATACACTGTTTTATCACAGATTCATAGTATCACAGACCTTAGCGTTTGAAGAAACCTATGGCAAGACATATTTTCATTGATAACTAGTCTTTGTTAATTTCTGAGGTACTGTTAAATAAGTAAACAACCCATAAGAATTTGGTTATCTTCCAAAGCATGAAGTGGAGAATTTTCTGACCTGAGCCAGTGGAGTACAATCTAAATTAATAACCACAATAATGACGAGGCAGGCTTAGGTTTCGTGATATCACACAGTGTACTGGAATTTTACAAATCCCCCTCTCCTTTTCTTTGGCTATATAGCCACAGAATCCTACCCTTCTGCCCAATCAAATGAAACAGTTTTTGATCACCAGCTAACGTTTTGCAAGTAGCTTTTTGTAAGCAAGAAAACTATGTTTTACTAATTGTGTTTTGTACTGATTTCAAGGTGATTGAGCTTTTTGATGTTCTTCCTTACACTCGTTTATGAAGAAGCTCACATATGTGCATGCTCTCTTTCAACTCTCTCCAACAAAAGTGCAGAAACTACAAGTCCTCTATTTCATAAAGGTCAATAATGACACCCAAGTGACAACTCTGGGTCTCTGGGAAACAGGTGTCAAAAGGAAAATAAAAATGCAAGAGTTACTGGAAGTAATTCCTGTGAGGGAAAAAGAGAGAAAAGGCAAGAATAGTCAGGGGAAGACTCTTCACTGTGATGTTGGTCTCACACTTGTGAAAGGAAGGGAAGGAAGCAGGACTGGACAGGAAGACTCTCAGACTGCAGTGCAGCTCTGTGCAAGTCTCAGCTAGCCACCAGGAAGTTTCATGGAAAGATTGCCCATAAAAAGGAAAGAGCCAAAGTGACCACAAATGGTAAGCCCTTGGATCCCCAGGATGCTTAGTCATTGGCTAGAGACTGCCCAGGAAGTGTGTGGCCATGAACTGAAAGCCGAGAAAGTGCTGGGCCTCAGCTAACTGCCCTCCTTGCAGCAGATTCTCTTTCAAAAGATGTGAGTGGCTCACTTTCAGAGCTGCAGTCATGGACTGGTAATGATTGTTAACCTTTTTCCTTCAGATATTTGGCAGTTTTCTAATAGACCTGTATGTCCACACAATTTCACTTAATGCAATATATTTATTTAATGCAATTCTTCAAATGTTACCCTAATGAATTGGCACCATTGTTTTTTAGGACCAACCATCTTTTATCACAATGTGCACCACAGAGAAATCCATCATTAAACACCTGATGCTGCCATTTTATCCCAGGAATACATTTGAGAATTGAAAATCTTACATGCAAAATATAGAGCTAAATTCTGGTCGTGTAACTTAGGCCCTAAAAGGGAATCAGATGCTTGAACAATATCACCAGGACATGGTGACATGGCTTACTTTTCCCCCATCCTTCTCTTAGAGCTTTCATTCTCCACGTAGGTTTGACATTTTGCCAGTCACTTCATTTGGCCGGACACGATTCAAACCCTAATGCCTGAGATGAGAGGGAGGGTTTGTTGGATGTGGAACAGACATCCCCCAAATTATAACATTGCCTCTATACTATGTCACAGGACAGTTTTTAAAATAGCATCCAGCAAGTTATATCACCTTACTGTAAGAATTATTATGACTTTCTTGGGGCACCTGGGTGGCTCAGTCATTAAGCGTCTGCCTTCGGCTCAGGTCGTGGTCCCAGGGTCCTGGGATCGAGTCCCACATCGGGCTCCCTGCTCCGCGGGAAGCCTGCTTCTCCCTCTCCCACTCCCCCTGCTTGTGTTCCTGCTCTCACTATCTCTCTCTCTGTCAAATAAACAAATAAAATCTTTCAAAAAAAATTATTATGACTTTATCTATTTGATAGTATCATACTATAAAGTTGAGTAGTTACATCTCCTCTAATTTTTTCTTAAATTACCTTTAGTTTTATAGCAATAGACTAAAAAATTCAATTTTTTAATGTTCTCTTAATACAAAACCAAAACACAAATGAAAAAGACTTGAAATTACAAACTAAAAAATACTATGCCAGAACCATATTTAAATTTAGTATTTAATTCTACATGATAATAAAATAATAATTAAAGATCTATTTGAGGGGTGCCTGGGTGGCTCAGTTGGTTAAGCATCTGCTTTCAGCTCAGGTCGTGATCTCGGGATCCTGGGATCGAGCCCAATGTAGGGCCCCCTGCTCAGTGGGGAGCCTGCTTCTCCCTCTCCCTTGCCCTCTGCCCCTGACCCCCTCATGTGTGCTCTGTCTCTCTCTCAAACAAATAAAATCTTAAAAAACAATAAAATAAAATATCTATTTGAAAAGGCAGCTAGCCTTATGCCATTTAAAGTAGAAATAATGATTATCAGTTTTAATATCTCAAAAAGTGAACTGTCAATAACTGTAGCTAAAAAGAAAATGTCTTCTGTAGGTCTGATAATTTTATAAAAATCATGTAAGTGTGATATCAGAAATAATGTTACAATGATTTCTAAAACCAAAGTTGTGGCTACATACTGAAATAGATCACATAGTCCTATTTTTTTAATAAGAAAGTATAGTGGTTATTATTTAATAATAAATTGGAAATTGTTTCTGAGCCTTACAAAAATTATATCATACTCTATATACCATATATAAGATACATATGTGCTATATATGGATATGTGTGTATAGGTATAGTATATATTTATATTACAAACACACACACACATATATATGTATGAGATTATATATAAAGTTTTTTAATGCAATGAAAGAAATTTTATTGGCCTAGGGGATTTGGGGGAAACACAGGCCCTGATCCAAGGTGGCACAAGCCATGCTTAAGGTACCCTCTCAGGTTCAGTGCCCACCAAGGAAGCAGCTGGTATGGACAAAGATGCAGTCAGGAATCCCACTGGCATGATCCAGGGCCTCATCCCAAGGACTCTGCCATGGCTCTAACAGGGACAGCCTCCTCTGGAATGATTGGGGCTCCTTGGGCACACACTGTATACCCACCACTGTCCAGGCTGGTCAATGTAGATAACGAAGGTGATGGTCACAGAGTCAGGGGGATAGCCCAGATTCCAGGTGGTAGAGGTGCTCCTTCCAGGGGTACCCACATTTTGCCAGTTTAACTATCTCCACATTTGGGTTCACCTGGAATTGCTGGGCCAAGGCCTCTTCAACCAAGGGTATACATATGTATACAATACATGCTTTGTTTGAATTGACTTTTTCATTCAAATTTTCCCAGCATTTTCAATTCTAGCTCTATTCTATTCTAGATTGGGAGAAAATCTTGTTCGTGATCATCAAGAGTTGAATAAGAATGTTCATGGAAGAGTTGTCTTTAATAGCAAAAAACAAAACAAAACATAACACATATACGTGCATACAAACTCAACCAAAAACAAATGAGCAAACAAAACAAAACAAAACACTGGAAGCAACTCAAATGTCTGTTTTTCTCTCTCAATTTTTAGCTTTGCTATTTCCTATTTGGATTTCCAATTTTTTTCTTCCTTAAAACAGCATTATATCACGCTGTATTAATATGATTTTAGGTACAATAATATAGATCTCAAAACGTGTCAGATTGCATATAAATGTCTGATATATACACAAAATATAGGACCAGGAACAAATGAGAAAGTTGGTAAAAGGGAATAAAATATAGTGGAAAAATAAGACTTGGAATAAGAATTTATGGGTGGGCAGTCATAGCCAGGGGATTTACAGAAGCCCCCTGAGTCTCATTTTCCTCATCTGGAATATGGGGATAAGGTATAAATAATGCCATTCATGCCTGTTTCCACAGAGTTATTTTGAGAATCAAATACATTACCATATGTGAATGAGCCCTTAAACTCTTAAGTTCTGTATTACAAATGGGATGCTGCCTTCTTTTTTTTTAAAAAAAAAAAAAGAAGAAGATAGCAGGAAGGGAAGAATGAAGGGGGGAAAATCAGAGGTGGAGATGAACCATGAGAGACGATGGACTCTGAAAACAAACTGAGGGTTCTAGAGGGCAGGGGAGTGGGAGGATGGGTTAGCCTGGTGATGGGTATTAAAGAGGGCACGTTCTGCATGGAGCACTGGGTGTTATACGCAAACAATGAATCATGGAACACTACATCAAAAACTAATGATGTAATGTATGGTGATTAATAAAAAATATAAATAACATAATAAAAAAAAAGATAGACTTAGTAAAAAAAAAATGTACAGTAAGAAAGGAAATATTCTGATATTAAATTAGCAAGACCAGATAAACAATGGGAAACACTAGCCCTGGAAATTTAAGTTAGAGATGTAGCTCCAACAAGTTGGAGAGAACATTTCAAGTTATGAGACTCAACTGACAACCTAGTAGACTGGGACTGCCAAACAGGGAAGGAAAACTAATTTCTGGCTAGATGGTAGAGACATAAATCCACTCATGTTTGGAAATTAAGCCATGCCCAGAGGTATGTTACTTCACTTCAGAAAGCACACAGAGGGTAAGGCTAAATTAGCAAACGTTTTGTTAGACATATTGTAGAAATGGAGCAGAGATTGAATAAAGGATTGAAAGATATAAAAATGTATCTCTCACAGGGTGTGTGCAATATTGGAGAAGAAATATGAAAGCTTTTGCTAAGTGCTTCCTCCCAGGAATCCATCTGTTAAGGTCATTAATACTCATTGTTGTAATAAACAAACTTTCAGTTTTCAGTGATTTAATACAGTCCAGTGCAGGTTAGCATATGTTCCTCTTCTTTTTGTCTACATCATATAAACTAGACGCACTGGGAACTGTCATTGCAGTGGAAGAGAGGGATAGAAGCGTTATCCTCAGTCTTAACTGTATGATCATAGAAGTAACACACATTAGTTTTGCTCACAGTCTACTGGCCATGTCTAACCACACAGCCACAACCTAATTGCAAATATGTCAGGGAAATGAGTTGAGAGCATACAAATATTTGGTGAGCACAAGTCATATTTCTAGAACTAGTAAGTATATCCTTTTGCTCCTTTCTTCAAGTAACTCTCCCATAAGGAGTCAGCACAAAACCTCACACAGACATTGCACCCTGAGCGTCTAGTCTCTGAGTGTGAGCAGGAGGGTCTCCATCAGAATGGGTGTGGCACATCACCTTCTTGAAATTGCTGGGTAATGAGGCCAGTTATATTACCCTCCACATCAGTGTTGACACAGGATAACTGAAATACACAGTCTTCTTTTTTGGAAGGGGAAGAATGGTAAAAACAGTAGCTGCTGGAACATAACAAGTCTCACTGGGAAAATGTTAAAAGGAACCCCTCCTCTGGGGGTTGGGGAGGTACTTCTTTGACTGACCCTGATTCTTCTCTCTGAGAAGTTCTTATTTATTAATTTTCCCTTGGCTCTTCCTCTTCATCCATTTACTTTCTCAGCCATAATCTATGGGTTTTGTGGAGTATGACCATCTTGAAATTATACAATGCTTAGCTCACTTTCTGCTCTCAGATTAGAATTCCAAGGTCTTTTTAAAAAAATCTTACACAGGGGCATCTGGGTGGCTCAGTCAGTTAAGCAACTGACTCAATTTCAGCTCAAGTCATAATCTCAGAGTCATGAGATCAAGCCCTGTGTCAGGCTCTGCACTCAGCGTGGAGTCTGCTTGAGATCCTCTCTCCCTCCCCCTCTCACATAGTCTCTCTCTCCCCCCCAAATAAATAAACAAATAAACAAACAAACAAATAAATAAAATCTTTAAAAAAAAATTTACACAGCCAAAAGGGGCCTGGGAAAGCTAGGTTAGCACATTGACATTTATTGAACAAAAGCCTCAGGTATAAGGATTTATGATCTAGGATACAATGTAAAATATGTGGTCAAATATCCACAATATAAAGCCTAACTAAACAAAGCATCATGGGCATTCAAAGAAAAAGGAGAAATCAATCCAAATGTAAAGTTTAGTAAATTGGCCCATAACATTATAACCTGCCTTTCCCTCTTTAAGCCCTTCCACAAATTCTACACCAGAACAATTACAGTTTCCCAAAGTTATTACTCTTTGCTATTTTGTCTCTTTCTGTGACTCTGCGTAGGTTAATTCTTCTGCTTAGACTTTTCCTGTCACCGAACACCTGACAAATTCCTACTCATTCTGTAAAACTCATCTCAAGTGAATACTCTTCAGTGATGCCATCCCTGACCAGGGGAAATGACCCTCCTTTGTTCCTGAATAGTATTTTGCTTTCTTTTGTTTTTACTCCAAGAGTTAAGTATGAAAATGGTACATCCAAGGAAGTTAATGCATACTTTGAAGCATTGTTCTCAGTCTTTTCTCCTTAGACATATTTTGCCTTATTTATTTTATGTGGTTATAATTATACTTCATATACAGTGGTATATCTCAATATTTCTTCAGTTAGCCACAATAATATAAAGTTTTATTACATAATTCTAAATGGTTATATTATATCCCAAAGGGTAGCTTCTCCATACTGTTGTGGCTGAGCATAGTTGCTTCCTGTTTTTCTTTTACAAATAGCAGACTAATGCAGCTAATCATGAATGTCATCCATTTCTAAGAATACTGAACCATTTATTTTCTCACATGCCAACAGACAGGAATTTTCCGTTACTAAATGGCATCTAAAAGTTAAGAATGTACTTGTCCCCAACAATAAGCCATGTTATCTGTTTTAACCATCAACTGTTCCATAGCAAACCACATCAAAACTTAATAGCTAGAAACAATTTTATTATTTCTCATGATTCTATATGTTGACCAAGGTCAGCCAGGAAGCTGTCCCCTGTGTGATATGAGCGGGCTACATCATCAGAGGACTTATTTGGGCTGGAACAGCCAAAATGGTTTCATAGCTTCTTAAAATGCTGTCTTTTGGCTGGGAGCTCAACTGAAACTGTTGAACAGAACTCACACTCATGGCCTCCCCATGGGACTTCGGCTTCTGAGCAGCAGATGGATTTTGAGAGGGAGCATTCCAACAGTGATTGCTCCAAAGGGAGCAAATAGAAGCTGCTAGATGATTTAAAGTCTAACCTTGCAACTGGCACAGTGTGATTTCTACCACATTTTGTTGTTCAAGCGGTCACACAGCATAAACAAAGAAACAAACAAATAAACCCAAAGGAAAGGCAATTTCACATGCTGTGTGGGACTGTAACAAAGAACAGATCGTCATCTTTAATGTACTGCCTGCCCAGTCACCAGTTATTTTGAGTAACATGATGCAATGTTAAATTCCCTTAGTTTCATTTGACTTCAAAATTCTGAGATGTACTGTACAAGTCTCTTTGTACTGAGATTTCTTCTTTTTTGCCGGGTGTAACATAATGTCAGACATCAACTATGACTTCCCCAAATGAAATCAAACTTCAGTCAATCTTGGGAGGGAGAATTATATAATGTTTCCTCTCAGCAAGTATGCTCTATGCAATCTTCTGTGTATGCGTCTATATATGCTTCACTGTTTTCCCCGTTTCATCACCATCTACTTGTTCTCCTTCTGTCTCTGGGGTTTATACATCTTCAGTGGTTATTCTATGAATACATAGCTGGGCTCAACAAGTCAGACTGAGATAATGGCAGACTTGGCAATTTTGCCCTGCAGTTTCTCCATATCATGTCACATTTTAGAGCATGGTGGCTGGTTTAAAAAAAGATGAGAGTTCAGATATGCATTTTGACATGGAATGCTAGAGGGATAAACACTCTAACAGCCTTCAGGAAGGAGAGAGTGTTTGATGAGTGGTCTTTGTGAATCATTCTGTTCCAGAGTCCAGAGTCCACAAAACTGTGCTCATGCTGCTCCATCTAAAAATATCAACAGTTTAACTTTTTGGCCTCTTTAAAAATATAAGCTTCATTGGGGTATAGGATTTTGTAGCTTAGAGAGCTCACAAAGGCCACTCAAGTTGTTCTATCTCCAGATTCCTGCTTCAAGTTCAGCTGCAGTTAATAACGGAAACCCTTGCACTCAGGACTGAGGGATACCTAGGAGATCCTATGGCATTGCCCAAGGTTCACACAACACAGATATTGCTGGAAGTGAACACTCATTATCTACCACTAAGGAGTGAATCTACACTTTTCAAAGATGCCTTTTCAATGGAGAATGAGGATATAAGATGAACAGCTATGCTACAAATGTGCAGACTGCACCAACCCTGCATCCCCCCATCTTCGACATTTCACTGGAAACTACTGTCCACTTTAGTTACAAAGGATATTCTCCAAGCCCCTAATGTCCTCAATTACACAGAAAAGCAGCTCAAAGTCCATACTAAAGAATTTAATATAGACAGTTTCTTTTAATCACTACCTATGTATCTAGGAAAAATATTGTTGAACTTCAGATGTGTATTCAAATATTTATCAAAATTTTCCTATTTGGATGTCCCACAGGTAACTCAAAATTCAGAATGTCCAAAATGAATTATATTCCCCTAAAAGTTTCTGTCACAATTAATGGTACTACTATCTATCATACCACTCAAGATAGAAACTGAGACATTTTATCTCATGTTTAACTCCCAGGTTTGGGGGATCCTATCAAATAAATATAACCCAAATCTAGAATTTCCTACAATGTGTTCTGTGAAACACTAGTTCCATGAAATGCTTCAGTGAAAATTCTTTTACGTAGAGAAAAATCTGTTATTCAGTCCCCAGTTAAGAGTTTTCACTGCATTTTAGCAAATCACAGTTTGACTTAACTTAGTGTTTTTCCAAGTTATTATTTGATTACCCAAACTTTTCTCTTTACTACCTAATGAAATCCTTCAAAGCTAACATTTCATGGAATACCCTTAAGGAAATGATGCTCTAACACATCTTCTGCTGTTTATTTTCCCATCATAATTTACCCATCTTAATATAAAACTAATATAAAAGCAACCTTCTACCTAACCTTGTTTCCATTCTTCTCCTTTGCTACCTGTCTTTTTCACTACACTAAAAGTGATATTTGTAAAATACAAATCTCATTCTGTTACTTTTCTGAAACATCTTTATTTCTTCTTCATTTTCAAAAGACAGTTTTCCCAGGTATCAAATTTTTGGTTAGCTACTTTGTCACCTTGCTGAATAAGTCATCTCACTCCCTCTGGCCTACAATATATATTTTTTTTTTAAGATTTTATTTATTTGAGAGGGGGAGAGAGAGAGAGGAAGAAATGGAGCAAACAAGCTGGGGAGAGGGGCAGAGGAGAGGGAGAAGCAGACTCCCTGCTGAGCAGGGAGCCTGACATGGGGCTCAATCCCAGAACCCCAGAGATCATGACCTGAACTGAAGGCAGACTGAGCCACCCAGGCACCCATGGCCTGCAAGATTTCTACTGAGGAATCCACTGATGGTATTATGTGGGCTCCCTTGTACATGCTGAGTCACTTCACTTGCTGCTTTTAAAAGTCTCTTTGTCTTTGACTTAATTTGTTGTTGTTGTTGTTGTTATAATGTTTTTTCTGTAAATTTTTGAACCATCCTGTTTGGAGTCCTCTGTGCTTCATGACCGTGAATGTATTTTTCCCTCCACAGAGTCATGAAGTTTTGAGCCATTATTTCTCTAAATAAGCTTTCTGAACCTTTTTCTTCTTCTTTTGGGATTCCTGTAATTATGTATTGACTATCTTGATGATATTTCATAAATCCCTTAAACTTTATACACTCTTTTTTATTCACTTTTTTTTTTGTTCTTCTGACTGGTAATTTCAAATGACTTTTCTTTGGGTTTTATGCTTCTTTCTTCTGTTTGATTGACTGCTCTTGGAACTCTCTACTGAATTATCAGTTCAGTTATTACATTCTTCAGCTCCAGAATTTCTCTTGGTGTCTTTTTAATGGTTTCTAGCTCTTTGCTAATATTCTTATTTTGTATATGTATCATTTTCATGATTTCATTTAAGTTTCTATTTATGTTCTGCTGTAGCTTACTGAGCTTTAAGACAAATATTTTGAATTCTATGTCAGGCAATTCATAGATTTCTTTAGGGTTGGTTATTTTTTTGTTCCTTTAATAGTGTCATATTTCCCTAATTTGTTGTGTCTCTTGCAGCTTTGCATTAGTGCCTATCCCTTTGAAGAAGCAGCCACCTTTTCCAGTCTTTATGGACTGTCATTGGCAGGGAACGGCCTTCACCAATTAGACCAGCTGAAGATTCTGAGAGTATCTCAAACCTTTTTTTTTTATGGATATGCACATTCTACTCCTCCTGGGGTAGAAGTCACAGGATTGTGCACATTTTCCCAATCTCACAGAGCCGTGGCAGGTGCTGAGGCATCTGCCCTTTTCCCTAAAGAAGTCCAATAAAACGCTGGGACATTGGGTGCAAGATCCATTTCCCTCCCTCCCTCCTGAAGAAGAAAACTCAGGATTGTACACTCTCTCCCATCCTACTGAACTGTGTTAGGTCCTGAGAACTATTCTGCTATTTTCCCTTGGGTAGTACACTGAAATTTTGGGATACTAGGTATAAATTACACTTTTCTCCCTTCCTCCTGAAGGAGAAGTCTCAGGATTATGTGCCATCACTCAATCCTGCAGAACCAAGATGATTGTTGAGATCCTTGCCATATGCTGAGAGTCACCACCCACTCCTATTGCTTTAGCTGCTCTAAGACATTTCAACTATGCTGGATCCCTCAGCACTCTGGGTGAGGTGAGACAGAATAGTTCTCTCAGACAGTACCCTGAAAGGCTAGGGACACTGGATGTATGCTTTTACTCTGTTTTCCCCTCATGGAAGAAGTCACCAAAGGGATCTTTCACTGTGTTTATTTGGGGGAAGGGGATATGTGGATAAAGTAAAACTGTTCTTCTTATCCATTTCAATACAATTGTTCTTGGTCCTGTGGCTTTCTGGGGTGCTGAAACTTCTTAAGTAGAGCTTTGGGGTTCTCATAAAAGTATTATGATCTGTATATGATTATTAAATCAGTGTTTCTATAGAAGGATGAGGGCTGGGACTTCCTATTCTACCATCTTGTAGATGTCACTCCCTGAATTACTTATTTTGTATTTCTGTGTTTCATTCACATTTGCATTCTAAACCCTTAGCCCCACACCAAGCATATAATAAGTGGCTAACATATGCTTGTTGAATAAGTGATCTAAATTCAATTTTAATAAACATCTACCTCTCTTGTGTTCTGCATCCTGATAGTTGTGAAGGCAGTACACAGGAAAATATACAGTTCCCATTATATAATGTAATGGCTTATAATTTAATAATGTAGTACATATAAATACCTCTGACAGTCAGATGAAACACAGATATATAAATTATGCAATAAAAATTAAATAAGCGCTCTGAATGTGGTTCTGGAAAAAAAAAATATTCCAGCTTAGGTGGGCAAGGTGGGCTGCTCGTGGAATTGGTAGATCTATAAAAACATCTCAGTGTTTTGATAAGTGGGTATTTCAGAAAAGGACATTCTAGAATGATATTTATCTTCTTTCTGTTCAACAAGGACTCTCAAGTGGAGCAATATATGTTATTATTTGGGACAATAGGGTTCAAATGAGTATTATTGTGACGTTGAAGATGGATAGGTAAAAGGAAGAATGGAATATGGCAAGGAGTAAGGCTATAAAAACAGTTAGTGGCTCCATAGTAGAGAATTCACAACTGCTAACTAAATGATTTAGACTTGGTTTTCTGTCTGAGCCTTAGAAAGATTACTTCTAACCCCAAACCCACACAAGCCCTACAGGGAAATAGCATAATAAGAGGATAAGATCAATATCTTAAAGATGCTCTCTTGAAGCTGTATTTGGCTTTTATAAAAAAGACTAACGTGTTGAGGGCTGAGAACATAGCACAGGCGGCAGAAAGACCAGTGAGGTTTTGGAAATGTCTAGGTAATTTAGTTAGAATTTGCAGTAGCAAGGGACAATGGGAAAAGAATTGCAGTTAACTCTGGCTCTGCAAACATCAAAACCATGTGTTTATAAAACAGTTTCTTTTAATGCTTTCTTTCCCTATGTTCTTTGTATTTATATTTAGATATTTTTTGTTTCATTAATGAGTGTTAACGTACAGATGCTCTTAACACAACATTGGACAGTGCAATCAAAGGCCTTTTAAAATCACTTGTTTTGTAGAACAAGATTTATTCCTGGTTTCAGTGGGAGTTACATTCACTACTATAAAAAGGGCAGAGAGCAACAAGTCCTTGTGAAACCCTACATGAATTTCTATATAAATAAAAATGCAGTTTCAAAGAATTTACTTCCTTACATTTGCTAAAGCAGGTACCTGCAGTCCTAAGCATATCGCTCACAGCTATTTTACGGTGAGAGGTAAAACCAAAAGGGAAAAACAGTGTTATTTAAACTCTTCTGATTCATGGAGAAAATTATTTCTCTTTGAAGCTTAAGGAGGAAAATCTTTGGTTTAAAAAAAAGAAAAAACGCTGTGCAATGAACACACACACTCACACACACATACACACACATACAAAGAAATGGGGAGATGCATTTTAATTCATCCACAGGTTTCACTGCAAAACATTTCATAAAACCTTCTGGGTCAAATTTGCCAATGTGGATGCCTGAATTATTTCTACTAGATAAAATCAAGTCAACCTGTCATTTTGCATTATAAACAGATGATCAAGGATGCACAATTTAACATCTGTATGCATAGCAAGCAGTTGGGCCAGTACAAACAGTTGCTGTGATGTGGACAAATGAGTTTGAATCCATACACATTCTCCATGTATTATTCAGAAAGTTTAATTTGTAAATTAGGGTCTTTAAATAAGAAAAAAAAAGAAAGAAAATAGTTTGATCAAGTCCAAGTATTTTAAGTTAGAATGTTCCTCAAAATGAAGCAGATTTGTTAATAAAATGTAACATACTGGAAATTTGGATGTAGGGAACACCTGGCACACAATTTTGGCATATAATTAGATAATTGAATACCTATGACAGCTAGTTAATTGTCATAATCAGTGGATAATTTATTTGAGACATAATCTTATTCATGCCTTTCTTATGTACAAATGGACATGGTGCCAGATGTGCATGAAGCATAATTTCAGTTCTGCTTTTACAATGGGATTTGACTTCCATTAGTCTACCTTGGCAAAATATCACCCTTTAACTGGTGGCTTTCAGAAAATAGTGATTTGGAGACAGCTTTTGAAGAGAGGCCTTGGCAAGAGATTCATATTTAGCTAACTAAAGGAGAGTTGGTGGTAAAGTGGATGAATAATTTCACTCTATGTATTTTGAAATGAAAATTAGTTATAAATAATCATTTGAAGTTTCTCAAAGGAAATTTTTTAGACCCCATCACATACTAAGAAATTGGAAAAAGGTACACTAATCTGGAGGATACTAGAGATACATTCACACATGTAAACATTTTTTCACTGTCTTGTCAGTAAGATTTTAAGATTTGCATACTTTAGACACAAGGCCACCTTACTACAGGTCTCTGTGCTGCTCACTTGGGAATCTCTAAATTTTAGGGAAGAAAATATTTCTTCAGCTCCTTCTTCTGATTCACTGAATGGAGAATTGTTGTCATAGAGAATCAACTAGATTTGTGTGAGTCATACAGAATTTTTTATTGAGTTGAACCATTAAAATTTGGGATTGTTTGACACTATACTATTGTATAGCCTACTCTATCTTGTACACAACTTATTTAATCCCTCAGAAATTCTGCATACATTTAACTGCTTCCTATGACATACTGTTCCTAAGGAAGCACCTGAATCTCTGAAATTTTTATACTTTCATGTGGAAGCATCAGTAAACAATTGATCTCCAAACCAAAAATAATGAATGACCAATTTTGACAGTGGCCAAGAATGAATCGTATGTTCAACTCTAAGTGGGAAATGTAGTTTTTTGCTGGATGAATTTCCCACCCCAATAAAACTAAAGCTCACTTTATAAATAATAAGGAGATAATGATATTGGAAATAAAATTTTCATCTCTGCCGCAATTTCCAACCATGTTGACAGAAGTGCGAAAAACTTGATTCGAAGAAGTTGATTAATTGCCTCAAGTGTTAGAACCAGAATTTGAATCCAGGTCCCTACATCTCTAGTATATTACTGCTGCTATCTCAGTTTTGGATACTCCGCAAAATGATTTATAGTTAAAAGAGATGAACCTTTGTGGTATAGAAGGCTTGGTGTCCACCAGAGATTTATGTCCTATTTTCATCTATGAGAGGTGGTGCTAGGAAACACAGAGCAGCCAGGTAATACATTTTCCATCCTCTTTTGTGTTAAGTGTGAGTGTGTGACTAACTCTTGCCAGAAGAACCTAAATAACAATGATGTATGTTGCTTACAGACTGAGGTAGTTACAGAATGCATTTACCCTCCCTATCCTTGCTCTTTGTCAGTTGAATGTCAATGCTTGAAAGAAGTCTCTTAGAAACTATGTGTTCAAAGAGGTAGAGCCTCAGACTGCTTGGGATCTTCGACTTTGTGGAAAAGAAATATCCCCTCCTCTCCCCCAGGACCATTGCTGAAAAAGGAGCCTGTATTTAGTCTATTATCTGAGAGAGAAATAAATTCTGGGTTTAGCAACTGATATTTTGGAGTTTGTCTATTATAGAGGCTTGTAGACTAATAAAATAATAAATTAAAGGAGCTAACTGACTTCTGTGGAAATCAGGCATTAATAAGGGAAATGGGATTCTTTGGGAAGAAGGAACTTTCTTTGGTCTCAAGATATGTGATTTACTGCTCCTATCCTAAGGCTGGTCCATGAGGCGATGCAAAATTTCTTACTGAAAAGAGGAAGAAAAAGGTGATAATAAAGAGAGGAGCTAAGAAAGCAGAGTCCGTTAAAAGAAACTCACATTTCAATTAATTAATTATGCACAGATTATGAGAACAAAGGTTAACTAGCAGAACTTCAATGATAACTCTGCAAGCAGATATATTCCCCAGAGCCCATTTAAAGTCTGGAAATACTTCAAATTTTATTTAACTAAAAGTCAAAATAGACAATCAGAGGTCCCAATTGTTCTCAGGCTGTGCTGTCTAATCACTCAGCTATTGAGTACTTGAAACGTGACTAGTTCAAATTGAGATGTGCTATAAGTCTAAAATACACATGAAATATTGAAGATTTAGTATAAAAAGAATGTAAAATATCTCAATAATAATTTCTATATTGATTATAAGTTCAAATTATATTTTGGACATATTTGGTTAAATAAAATGAAAAAAATAATTTTACCTTTTTTCATTTTTTTAAAAATGTGGCTACTACAAAATTTAAATTATACAGAAGGCTCACATTACATTCCTATTGAACAATACTGTGCCAAGGGATATAAGGTGTGTTGCATTTGTTCTGGCAAATTTAGGGTTGGGGAAAGATAGTAATAACAAACACTTACCCAAAGAAGCAACTTTGTCAAGAAATTACAAAAGAAAATAAGGGATTGAGTTGGTTCAATAGATTTTTAAGCATGTTATTTACAAGTGAATTTACAAATAAATAAAGAGTACCTTCCCCAACCCATGCTTCAGTGACCCTTGAAGAAAAACAAACAAAACAATCAAACTTAAAAAATACACACACATACACATAACAGTTTGATATTCTGTCACCAACACTCTGTGACCCTTACATACAGCATTTGAAGTCACTATCCCTCAGTCTCCTATTATGTAAAATAGAAGCAATTCGGGCACCTGGGTGGCTCAGTCAATTAAGCGTTAGGCTCTTGGTTCAGCTCAGGTCATGATCTCACAGGCCATGAGATCAAACCCACATCAGGCTCCAGGCTTAGTGTAGAGTCTGCTTGAAGATTCTCTCCCTCTGCCCCCCACAAATAAATAAATAAATCTTAAAAAAATAAATAAAATAAATAAAATAGAAGCAATTATATTTGCTTTCCTTATATAATCACGGCAATCAAATGTGAAAACATGCATTAAAACACTTTAGTAGAGTATATAAGTGCTCTACAACTCTAAGAAAGAAAATACTTGCAAATTAGGGGATTTAGTAACTGAACAGAGAAAATATTATGGTTCTTTCTAAATAACATTAGAATCTACAGGTATTACATATAAATGATTTAATGGACATTTAAGAAGTTTCTTTTCATTCTAAATCATACCAAGGATTCAATTAGACTCTCATCTTACAATAATAATGCAATTACTACTTCTAGCATAAAACATTTTTTAAAAATGTGACAACATACACTTTTTTTGGCCTCAAATTTGTTCTACGCCTTCACACTCACTCTAACTAAACAGTGTAATATAGAGTCAGTCTTGGGAACCAAGTCACTTACATCTGAGGTAAGCCTGGTATTTTAAAATTTATAAAACACAGTGCCATATTCCATGAAAAATTTTTATATATGTGAAATTTTGAATGGAAAACATGAAGTCATTAAAAACATATCAAGGTCTTAAGAGAATATATTCCACAACCGTTTTTTGGGAAGAACAGTGGGCTTTATGGGTGTGTTTTTTTTTTAATCTGTGTATCTTCAAGGCTTACTTCACTTGATTTTAAACATATGTCAACTTTTATAACCTGTTTTAATTTGGCCCTTAGTCGCATTGGCATTATATATATTCATTTAATGTAAACAATTACATTTCTGCTTATCTTATATTTTTGTTTCCAGTGTCATTCTTTGCAAAAATTAAATAAAACTATTGTATATGTATGAATGTGTCATTTTCACCATGTGATCTTCAAAATTGCAGATCATTTTAAAAAAATAACCTTTGCTAATTATGTAAATTAAATTGGCAATTCATGAGACTTTGAGTTGTTTTTTAAGCCATCAGAGGAACTAAATTTATGGTCTTGAACTAATTGGCCACTTAAAACTTTTCTTTTGTTTCTCATTTTAGTCGATTTAATAGGTAAGGTGTCTATCATTTCATTATTGATTTTAAATAACTCTTATGTCAAAGATGTCAATTCTTTTCCATCATATATGTTTAATATACTTTTCCAAATATGTCCCATTTTGTAACTTATTTTAATTATGTCCTTAATTATATTGGAGTTATATTTGGCCAATGCTTAACACTCTATCATCTAATTGAATAATACATATTTCTCCCCTTTGGCTTTGTTATATGTCAGTCTATATAATGCAGCGGTACAAAGAGGACTCTGCTACTAAAATTCTTGAGTTTAAATCCCATCCCTAATCTGCTGTATAAGCTTATATATATTGTTTAACTCATTCTAGTTTCAATTTTCTAATTTTAAAAGCAAGGGTAATGCTGGTACCTCCATAGTAGGTGGTAATACAGGCAAAACTAGGATAATGTCTTATATACAGTGACTATTCATTGAATGATAGCTATGATTAGGATAACACATTGAATTCTTATGAACCCATGAATCAGTTTTTCATCTCTCCACTCTGTTGCACAGATATAATTGAGATTTAAAGTCATGGGCTGGCTTCAAAAAGAATGAAATCTTGCCATTTGCAACAACATGGATGGAGCTAGAGAGTATTATGCTAAATGAAATAAGTCAGTCAGAGAAAGACAGATACCATATGATTTCACTCATATGTGGAATTAAAGAAACAAAACAGATGAACATATGGGAATGGGAGAAAAAAAAAGAGAGAGAGAGAAGGAAAAAAAAACATAAAAGACTCTTAATGATAGAGAACAAACTGAGGGTTGATGGAGGGAAGTGGGTGGGGGGTAGGCTAGACGGGCAATGGGTATTAAGGAGGGCACTTGTTATGATGAGCACTGAGGGTTGTATGTAAGTGATGAATCACTGAATTCTACTCCGGAAACCAATAGTGCACTGTATGTTAACTAACTAGAATTTAAAAGAAAATTTAAAAAGAGAAAAAAAATAATAAAGTCATAGGCTGGAAATCATTGCAGAAATGCAAGGGAAGCCTCCCATCTTGTCCTTTTCTCTATGTCCAGTATATATGACTCTATTTTACCGAAATGATGTGATATTTTATAGATAAACAGATAAACATGCATATAGATAAGTATGAGAACTTCTTGAGATTGGAGATTGGGTTTGTCCTTTGTATTCCAAGAACCTAGCAGAATATTAGGGGGAAGATACTATAGTAGAACACATTATTGAAACCCATGTGAATTTTTGAGGACTGACATTGCATTGGTGAACCTGTGAAGGAAATGTTTTTGTTTTGTTTTGTTTCATTCTGCATTTCTTTAGATTCTGAAAGAGATTAATTGATTGGTACATTTTGGATAATATCCAAGTACTTTCTGGTGTCTAAGAGGTATTCTTAGTGGGATATAAATTTCTATTTGTGTTAAGTTTGAAATTCTCCATGTTAAGCTTCCAAAATAGAGAGCAATTATTCTCAAAAAATTAGATGACTATTCAATTAAGTCTTAACATTAGTACAGTACCTTGCCATTGTGTGCCATTGATTCTCATTTATCACCTTTGATATCTCTCAAGTACTTTGTCTACAAAGTACTAAGCAGCTGTACACAATGGGATAAGCTTGAGCTCTGCGATTAGATAGTCTATAATTGATTTCCAGCTCAGTCATTTACTTACTGTGTGACTAGGCAATACTTATGTTTTCTGGCCTTTCATTTTTATATAAAAAAGGGAATCAAGGTACTCACATTGCTGGATTGATATAAGCATTAGAGAAAATGCATGGCAAGAATGTAGCATGCTATTGCTAAATGAATGTTAGTGAATATTAATATAAGGTTAATATTTTCAAACATTCATTTTCCTTAATTGTTTGCAGAAAAATAATGGATGTGACAGAATAATCTTTTTTTTTTTTTTTTTTTTGCTTCCAAATAGATCACTAAGTCCAATGAGTTTAGAAGAAGAGAATGATATTTTTTAGTTAATAGTTCTGGATTAAATTTTATCTATGGCACTGATTTTAGACAAGTTATTTAAACTTTCTAAATATGACTTTTCCCATTAAAAAAAAAAAGAAGTATCTCATAAAGTTCTAAGATCTGATATGACACTATAGATAAAGTGTTTTGCATAGTAATTGCTCAACATCATCTGAACCTACTGTTCATATGAAACAAAAATTTTCTCAACAACCATAATAGGGAGTTATTAATCTTGTTGAGGACCTCAGTCATCACAAACTTGAATTTTTGAAAGATAACCTAATATTGTGCTTAACATAAGTAATGGATCTTGAGTTAGCCTGCTAGATTTGGCTCCTAGGCAAATTAATATTTTCTCTCTCACTCTCTAACTCACTCTCTCATCATCTGCCAAATAAGAGTAATAGTACCAACCATGTTCAGGTATTAAAAAGATTAAATCTGATAAAATATTGAATCCCCAAGCACATTGCCAATCATATAAGTGTTCACTAAAAATATAACTAAATTGGAAATTAAGCTCTACATCACTAATTTTTTTTTTTAATCATTCATGGTGACTTCAGTGAAAATGATGGATTAAGAATGTTTGAAAGTCTGTCCCTTCATAAATAAACAAAAATAAACCTGGGGGGGGAATTATCAGAATCAACTTTTTAAAAATCTGGAAATTAACCAAAGGCTTGCAGCAACATGGGAACATTTAATTAAGAAAAATAGCTCAGTAAGAACAGCAGGCTTTGCAGTATTTTAACTTACTCTAGCCCATCTCCCATTCCCCAGATAAATGGTAGATTTAAAAATAACAACTTGTGTTACCAGCACTATAGGAAAAAGAATGGATCTCATTTCCAATGAATTGCCCCCATTTTCTTTTGTCTGACAGATCTGAAAGACCCCACTCAAAAGGTTTGTCTTTATTTGACTTCATCCAAACTCATCTAGTGCTAAACATGTCTCCCTGGTGGGAACCACTAAGCAGACTGAGTGAAAACTTCAGTAGTCACATATGACAAAGATACAGACTTTATAGAATTTGTTTAGAAAAGTCACTAAACAAACAAGAACAACTACAACAAAAAACCACCAGAGCAACCCTGAGAAAGGGGGAGGATCTGTTTCCCAGAGTTGCCACATTATTTGAGATGTCCAATTTTCAACAAAAAATTATGATATATACAGAGAAATAAAAATGTATGGCCTATTCCCAGGGGAGAAAATCAATGGAAGCTATCCCTCAGAAAACACAGACATTGGACTTAGACAAAGTCTTTATATTAGCTATTTTAAATATGTTCAAAGAGCTAAAGGAAATTGCATCTAAAGAACTAAAGACAATATGAGAATATAAATAAAGAGATATAAATTATAAAAAGAACCAATTAGAAATTATAGAGATTAAGGAGTATTATTCAGAAATATGAAGCTGAAGTGAAAATTCATTAGAGCATTTCAACATTAGATGTGAGCAGACAACTGGTGAACTTGAGACAGGTCAATTAAAGATCAAAAGAAGAAGAAAAAGAGGAAGAGGAGGGAGAAGAAAGAAGAAGAAGAAAAGGAACTGAAGGAGGAGGAGAAGGAAGAAGAAGAAAAGTCAACCTAACCTTAAAAACTTGTTCAACACCATAAAGCATAGAAACGTACGCATATGGTCAAAAATTGGAAGAAATATGGTTTAAAATTTCCCCAATTTGATGAAAGATATGAATCTATACATCTAAGGAGTACAGTAACTCCAAGTAGGATAAACTCAAAATCCACTCTGAAACACATTATAATCGAATTATTAAAGTCAAAAAGGGAATCTTGAAAACAACAGGAAAGAAGTGACTCGAGGGAGGAGCAAGATGGCAGAGGATTAGGAGACCTGGATTTCATCTGGTCCCAGGAATTCAGCTGGATAGGGATCAAACCTTTCTGAACACCTATGAACTCAAGAGGAGATCAAAGAAAAGAATAGCAACAACTCTCTGAACAGAAAAGCGACCACTTTCTGGAAGATAGGACGTGCGGAGAAGTGAATCCAAGGCAATATTTGGGAAGATAAACAGTAGGGGAGGAGGCCTCCGTCAGCCGCTTCTGGCAAAAAAATAGAGCCCCGGAGCACAAAATCGGAACTTGTAGAAGTCGGCTCTGCTGAGGGACATTGCTCCAGTGGCTAAGCGGGTGGTGGAACCCTCACTGGGACAGTGTGGTCTCAGGACCCTTGGGGTCACAAGAAAGACCAGGGATGCCTGAGTGCGGCAGAGTGCCCATGTATCGGAGCAGGGAAGCTGGCTACAGAGATGGAGAGGAGGCGTGGGCTCTCAGCTTGGGGTTGACATAAACCATGATCTGCAGCACAGTCAGGCCACTGCTCCTCCAGCAGGGACCCAAAAGCAGCAGATCCGGGGAGACACCCCATCCTCCCCCGGGAGGAGTGGCATGGGAGTGCACCGTAGGGATCTGCTAGGTTTGGAGACTCCACACAGGGTCATGGGCCAGGGATAGAAATGCTCGGTCACTGGCCAGGTGAGCATGGAATGCGGCCGGAGACCGGGGAGACGGGAGTGATTGACTGCTTTCCTCTGGGGGCTCACTGAGGAGTGGGGACCCAGGTTCTCAGCTCCTCCAGGACAGAGATTGGGAGGCTGCCATTTTCACTCTCATCCTCCAAAGCTGTACCGAAAGCTTGCAGGGAACAAAAGCTCCCAAGAGCAAACCCAAGCAGATTACTTAGCCCTGACCTGGCAAGGGCAGGGCAATTCCACCTCCAGCAAAGACATTTGGGAACCACGGCAACAGGCCCCTCCCCCAGAAGATCAGCAACAACTGCCAGCCAAGACCAAGTTTACTGATCAATGAGAATGGCAGAACTCCAGCACTAGGGAAATAATGCACATAGAATTCATGGCTTTTTCCCCATGATTCTTTAGTCTTTCAAAGTTAATTTTTTTTAACTTTTTTTTTTTTTGAATTTTTCTTTCTCCCTTTTTCAGCCAACATCTTATCTACTCTTTTTTAAAAAAATCTTTTTTATTTTTCATTTTTAGAGTCATATCCTATCCCTTCATAGTAGTTACCCTTATTTTTGGTATATATATATATAAGTTGTTCTCTCTTCAAAATTTTGGGATACAGTTTCTTCTAAAGATCAAAATATACCCTAAATCTCTAGTGTATGGCTTTGTTCTACTCTCCTGCCTGATCACATTCTCTCCCTTTTTTTTTTAATCCTCTTCTTTCTTTTTTCAACCTTCTTATCAATTCCTATTATAAAATCCTTTATAATTTTCACCTTTAAAGTCATATTCCATCATCACATTAACCCTTATTTTGTACATATATAAGTTTTTCCTTCTTTAAAATTTTGGGAGGCACTTTCTTCTAACAGACCAAAATATGCCCAAAATCTAGTGTGTGGCACTGATCTATGCACCAGCCTGATCATATTTGATCATATTCTGTTTTGTTTTGTTTTGTTTTTGTTTGTTTTTCTTTTTCTTTTTCTTTATCTTTTTTCTTTCTTTCCCTTTCTTTCCCCCTGGTTTCAGGTCTTTTCTGATTTGTTTAGTGTATATTTTCTGGGGACATTGTTACCCTGTTAGCATTTTGTTCTCTCATTCATCTATTCTCCTCTGGACAAAATGACAAGACGGAAAGAATCACCTCAACAAAAACAACAAGAGGCAGTACTGACTGCCAGGGACTTAATCAATATGGACATTAGTAAGATGTCAGAACTAGAGTTCAGAATGATGACTTTAAAGATACAAGCTGGGCTTGAAAAAAGCATGGAAATTATTAGAGAAACCCTTTCTGGAGAAATAAAAGACCTAAAATCTAACCAAGTCGAAATCAAAAAGGCTATTAATGAGGTGCAATCAAAAATGGAGGCTCTAACTGCTAGGATAAAAGAGGCAGAAGAGAGAATTAGTGATATAGAAGATCAAATGATGGAAAATAAAGAAGCTGAGAAGAAGAGAGATTAACAACTACTGGATCATGAGGGCAGAATTCGAGAGACAAGTGATACCATTAGATGAAACAACATTAGAATAATTGGGATCCCAGAAGAAGAAGAAAGAGAGAGAGGGGCAGAAGGTGAATTGGAACAAATTATAGCAGAGAACATCCCTAATTTGGGGAAACAGGCATCAAAATCCAGGAGGCACAGAGAAGCCCCCTCAAAATCAATAAAAATAGGTCAACACCCCGACATCTAATAGTAAAACCTATGAGTCTCAGAGACAAAGAGAAAATCCTGAAAGCAGCTTGGGAGAAGAGATCTGTAACCTACAATGGTAGAAAAATTAGATTAGCAACAGAACTATCCACAGACACCTGGCAGGCCAGAAAGGACTGGCATGATATATTCAGAGCACTAAACGAGAAAAATATGCAACCAAGAATACTATATCCAGCTAGGCTGTCATTGAAAATAGAAGGAGAGATAAAAAACTTCCAGGATAAACAAAAAATTAAAGGAGTTTGCAAACACGAAACCAGCCCTATAGGAAATCTTGAAAGGGGTGCTCTAAGCAAAGAGAGAGCCTAAAAGCAACATAGACCAGAAAGAAACACAGACAATATACAGTAACAGTCACCTTACAGGCAATACAATGGCACTAAATTCCTATCTTTCAATAGTTACCCTGAACATAAATGGGCTAAATGCCCCAATCAAAAGACACAGGCTATCAGATTGGATTAAAAAACAAGACCCATCGATATGCTGTCTGCAAGAGACTCATTTTAGACCCAAAGACACCTCCAGATTAGAGTGAGGGGGTGGAAAATGATTTACCATGCTAATGGACACCAAAAGAAAGCTGGGGTGGCAATCCTTATGTCAGACAAATTAGATTTTAAACCAAATGCTGTAATAAGAGATGAGGAAGGACACTATATCCTACTTAAAGGGTCTATCCAACAAGAAGATCTAACAATTGTAAATATCTATGCCCCTAACATGGGAGCAGCCAATTAGATAAGCAAATTAATAACAAAAGCAAAGAAACACATTGACAACAATACAATAATAGTGGGGGACTTTAACACTCCCCTCACTGAAATGAACAGATAATCTAAGCAAAAGTTCAACAAGGAAATAAAGACTTTAAATGACACACTGGACCAAATGGACTTCACAGATCTATTCAGAACATTCCATCCCAAAGCAACAGAGTACACATTCTTCTCTAGTGCCCATGGAACATTCTCCAAAATAGATCACATCCTAGGACACAAATCAGGTCTCAACTGGTGCCAAAAGAATGGGATTATTTGCATATTTTCAGACCACATGCTTTGAAACTAGAACTCAATCATAAGAGGAAAATCAGAAAGAACTCAAAGACATGGAGGCTAAAGAGCATCCTACTAAAGAATGAATGGGTCAACCAGGAAATTAAAGAAGAATTTAAAAAATTCATGGAAACCAATGAAAATGAAAAGACAACTGTTCAAAATCTTTGGGATGCAGTAAAGGCAGTCCTAAGAGGAAAGTATATAGCAATACAAGCCTTTCTCAAGAAACAAGAAAGGGCTCAAATACATAACCTAACCCTACACCTAAAGGAACTGGAGAAAGAACAGCAAATAAAGCCTAAACCCAGCAGAAGAAGAGAAATAATAAAGATCAGAGCAGAAATCAATGAAATAGAAACCAAAAGAATGGTAGAACAGATCAACGAAACTAGGAGCTGGTTCTTGGAAAGAATTAACAAGATTGATAACCCCCTGGCCAGACTTATCAAAAAGAAAAGAGAAATGACCCAAATAAATAAAATCATGAATGAAAGAGGAGAGATCACAACCAACACCAAAGAAATACAATTATAAGAGCTTATTTTGAGCAACTCTATGCCAGCAAATTAGATAATCTGGAAGAAATGGATACATTCCTAGAGATGTATCTACTACCAAAACTGATCCAGGAAGAAATAGAAAACGTGAACAGACCTATAACCACTAAGGAAATTGAAGCACAATCAAAAATCTCCCAACAAACAATAGCCCAGGGCCAGATGGCTTCCCAGGGGAATTCTACCAAACATCTAAAGAAGAATTAATACCTATTCTTCTGAAACTGTTCCAAAAAATAGAACTCATTTTATGAGGCCAGCATTACCTTATTCCCCAAACCAGACAAGGACCCCATCAGAAAGGAGAATTACAGACTGATATCCTTGATGAACATGGATGCAAAAATTCTCACCAAAATACTAGCCAACACGATCCAACCAACAGTACATTAAAAGGATTATTCACCACGACCAAGTGGGATTTATTCCTGGGCTGCAAGGTTGGTTCAACATCTGCAAATCAATCAGTGTGATACAATACATTAATAAAAGAAAGAACAAGAATCATATGATCCTCTCAATAGATGCAGAAAAAGCATTTGACAAAGTACAGCTTCCTTTCTTGATCAAAACTCTTCAGAGTATAGGGATAGAGGGTACATACCTCAAGATCACCAAAGCCATCTATGAAAAACCCACAGCGAATATCATTCTCAATGGGTTAAAACTGAGAGCTTTCCCCCTAAGGTCAGGAACGTGGCAGGGATGTTCACTATCACCACTGCTAATCAACATAGTATTAGAAGTCCTAGCCACAGCAATCAGACAACAAAAAGAAATAAAAGGCATCTGAATCGGCAAAGAAGAAGTAAAACCCTCACTCTTGGCAGATGATATGACACTTTATGTGGAAAACCCAAAAGACTCCACCCCAAAACTGCTAGAACTCATACAGGAATTCAGTAAAGTGGCAGGATATAAAACCAATGCACAGAAATCAGTGGCATTCCTATACACCAACAACAAGACAGAAGAAAGAGAAATTAAGGAGTTGATCCCATTTACAATTGCACCCAAAACCATAAGATACCTAGGAATAAATCTAACCAAAGAGGCAAAGTATCTGTACTCAGAAAACTATAAAATACTCATAAAAGAAATTGAGGAAGACACAAAGAAATGGAAAAACATCCATGCTCATGGATTGGAAGAACAAATATTGTGAAGATGTCAATGCTACCTAGAGCAATCTACACATTCAATGCAATCCCCATCAAAATACCAACTGCTTTTTTCAAAGAAATGGAACAAATAATCCTAAAATTTGTATGGAACCAGAAAAGACCCCAAATAGCCAGAGGAATGTTGAAAAAGAAAAGCAAAGCTGGCGGCATCACAATTCCGGACTTCAAGCTCTGTTACAAAGCTGTCATCATCAAGACAGTGTGGTACTGGCACAAAAACAGACACATAGATCAATGGAACAGAATAGAGAGTTCAGAAATGGACCCTCAACTCTATAGTCAACTTATCTTCGACAAAGCAGGAAAGAACATCCATGGCAAAAATTCAGTCTCTTCAACAAATGGTGCTTGGAAAATTGGACAGCCACATGCAGAAGAATGAAACTGGACCATTTCCTTACACCACACACAAAGATAGACTCCAAATGGTTGAAAGGCCTAAATGGGAGACAGGAGTCCATCAAAATCCTAAAGGAGAACACAGGCAGCAACCTCTTCGACCTCAGCCACAGCAACTTCTTCCTAGAAACATCGCCAAAGGTAAGGGAAGCATGGGCAAAAATGAACTATTGGGACTTCATCAAGATAAAAAGCTTTTGCACAGCAAAAGAAACAGTCCACAAAACCAAAAGACAACCGACAGAATGGGAGAAGATATTTGCAAATGACATATCAGAGAAAGGGCTAGTATCCAAAATCTATAAAGAACTTCTTAAACTCAACACCCAAAGAACAAATGATCCAATCAAGAAATGGGCAGAAGACATGAACAGACATTTTTCCAAAGAAGACATCCAAAATCCCCCAGACACATGATAAAGTGCTCAGCATCGCTTGGCATCAGGGAAATCCAAATCAAAACCTCAATGAGATATCACCTCACACCAGTCAGAATGGCTAAAATTAACATGTCAGGAAACAACAGATGTTGGTGGGGATGCAGAGAAAGGGGAACCCTCCTACACTGTTGGTGGGAATGCAAGCTGGTGCAGCCACTCTGGAAAACAATATGGATGTTCCTCAAAAAGTTGAAAATAGAGCTACCATACAATCTAGCAATTATACTACTGTGTATTTACCCTAAAGATACAAATGTAGGGATCCGAAGGGGTACGTGCACCCTGATGTTTATAGCAGCAATGTCCACAATAGCCACACTGTGGAAAGAGCCAAGATGTCCATCAACAGATGAGTGGATAAAGGAGAAGTGGTATATATATATATATACAGTGGAATATTATACAGCCATCAAAAGGAATGAAATCTTGCCATTTGCAATGACGTGGATGGAACTGGAGGGTATTACGCTGAGCGAAATAAGTCAATCATTGAAAGACATGTATCATATGACCTCACTGATATGAGGAATTCTTAATCACAGGAAACAAACTGAGGGTTGCTGGAGCATGGGAGGGATGATGTGGCTGGGTGATAGACATTGGGGCAGGTATGTGCTATGGTCAGCGCTGTGAATTGTGTAAGACTGTTGAATCATAGACCTGTACCTCTGAAACAAATAATACATATATGTTAAAAAAAGAAAAAAGAAAAAAAAAGAAGATAGCAGGAGGCGAAGAATGAAGTGGGGGAAATCGGAAGGGGAGACGAACCATGAGGGACCATGCACTCTGAAAAACAAACTGAGGGTTCTAAAGGGGAGGGGGTGGGGGGATGGGTTAGCCTGGTGATGGGTCTTAAGGAGATCACGTTCTGCATGGAGCACTGTGTGTTATATGCAAACAATGAATCATGGAACACTACATCAAAAACTAATGATGTAATGTATGGTTATTAACATAATAAAAAAATGAAAAAATAAAAAGAAGTGACTCATTACATATAAGCAATCCTCAATAACAGTAACAGCTGATCTCACATAAGAAATCATGAAAGCAAGAAGATAGTGGGATGACACAAAGTTCTGAAAGGAACTGTCAACTGAGAATCCTATTTCTGGCAAAACTATTTTTCAAAAATAAAGGAAAATTTTAAAAATTGCAGATAAAAAATAACTAACATATTTTTTGGTTAGCAGCCTTGCATTAGAAGAAAATCTAAAGAAATCTTTCTGCCATAAATGAATGACAACAGGCAGTAACCTGAAACCACATGAAGAGGTAGAGTACTGGTAAAGATAACTACATCGGTAAATATAAAAGAAAGTGTAAATCTATTTTTTTTGTTTTTAACTCCTTTTTTTACTATTTAATTTAAAAGGCAACTGCATAATACAATATTTATCAAAGTTGGTGTGCACACAGTGTATAAAGATATAATTTGTGACAAATGTATAAAGGAGGGAGGAAAGTGAAACTATTATAGGAGCATGTTTTTATATATTATTGAAATTACGGAATGCAGTGAAAGCAGTGCTTAAATGGAAATCTATAACTTTAAACACCTACATTAGAAAAGAAACAAGACTTCAAATAAATAACCTAATTCCTTAAGAAACTGGAAAAAGGAGAGCAAATTAAATTCAAAGCAAAGAAGGAAGAAAAAAATAAGAATGAGAATAGAAAAAAATCAGCCAACTCGCTGAAGAAAAAACAATTAAAGGCATGTTTATTTTTGGCACAGTGTGGGCAAACAAGTGGTTGGTTGAACATGATTTAATCTTCCCCTTTTCACCTGTCTATTTTGGCACCATTCAGAGACATTCATAATGAATGTAAAGCAATAGGATTAAATGGGTCATGAATGACAACAAAAGTCTTGCCTTTTTTCTCCTAGTTAGAATATATTTTACCTCTAAATATGTGTTATTTGCATTTCAGACTTAAGCACATCTGCCTCAAAGCATTGGATAAATGGTTTATTATAGAGTTATACCCAAGACAGCTCCCTTGTACAAGATCAGAGAAATAATGTTGGTAAGTTTATTTCATTTACATGGTTTAGAATAATTTCACTGAGAGTAACTGCTATTATAATATTTTCACAAATATTCTTTTTTTTTAAACATCACAAATATGATTTTTTATTTGTCACCATTAAATGTCTGACTTTTAAACAGATTCTTGGACTGGTGGCTCATATCCATCAGCTCGTTCAACTTTAGCACCAATCTCACCCCCAGTAGCTTTTCCAGAACTACTACCTTCACCATGAAGCTCCATGAGCTTTCCCAGTTCAAACTTGGGCTTCTTCAGCATTTTACTTTTCTAACGAAGACATCATGGAGTGGATAAATAGACTGACAAGCCCTTTCTATATCTTTTCCGATGCTGTCTGGAATTAATTTATTGACCACTTCTTTCAAGTCATTTGTTTGCACCTCTTGGGTCATGATTTCCATCACCTTTTTCCAATTTTGACAGACCTGTTGGTGCTGAGCATAAGAGGTCTTCCGAATCTGATTATTGCATTTTTTAGTAAAACCAACACAAAATAGAGGAAGCAAATAACCATCAGTAGTCTTGACATCAACATGAGCTTCAATCGTGGTCTGCCATTTTTTGACCGTGGAGCACATTTTGTCACAGCTAAGATCCATGCCATGGAAATTAGTCAGGCAGTTTTTGCCCTGAACATCCTCAGTAATTAGCTTGAATTTTCTAAACACAACTTCATCATTCTGCAGATCAGCAAGGCTCACTTCAAAAACACAACCCTTGAGGCCGTCAGATGCGATTTTGGTTCCTTGAGTTCTGTGACTAAGTTTTTCCAATATTTCTTATGTTGAACATAGCTGGTTCTTTCACATCATACCAATCTTTCTTAGAAAATGGATCAACCACTTTCTTCTTGGCTCCCTTTTTGCTGCCTTTCGTAAGGTGCTTGATCTTGCCGACCGCCATGGCGCTGCTCAGGGAGCCAAAAGGTTCACAAATATTCTTATGTAAATTCTAATTATACTAATAATCTATTATAAAGCTTCTCTCATGTGTATAGTATTTTTCACTTATTGAGCACTCATAACTGTATGATTTTACTAAAAGATGTCACACCATTGGACTTCTACAAAGTATCAAAAGTAGTCCTACAAAGTACTCTATTTAACTAGTATGAGCCTCACCACAACAGCAGAGAGCAAATATACCATCTCTGTTCTTTAATTAATCATTCAAATTCTTCATGACTTATTAGCAGAGAGCTCACCAGGCCCCATCAAGACTCATTTTCCCTGCCCTTTAATTATCCAGGAATCCCAGAGTAAGCTTACCCAGTCCAAAGGTAAGTTGATTTTCTCCTGACAGCAAGAGTAGAAGGATCTGGAGTCTGGCTTAAGTACTACTGCTATTATTCTTGGAGCAGAATTCTACACAGTCCTTTGGAAATTTGTCTACAGGATAATACCAGGTCCATATGCCTAACATAGTTCCTAATGTGGTGCCACTTGTGGGCCCCAAATTATAACTATTATAGTTTGTACTCACATATACAACTAGTATTCCCCAAAGCAAATTTCTTGCCAAGTTTTTGGATTTAGAGCAAGTGCCAGAAGTAGCCACAGTTAAACTTACATTTGCCCTTAGTAACTCAGGTTACTCCAGTTTAGATTTCTTCCCTCCCTAAGATGATGTGTTTCTAGGACACTTAACAAACATGCCTGCCATCAGTCTTTGTTGGAGAGCTGTACTTCACTAAAGTAAATCTCCCTAACACTGAAATTAAGAAACAAAAACAAAAACTTATTCTTGATAGCTCTCAAGTTCTTGGATTTTATGTTTTTAAAGGGTAGAGACTAACACTTGGGCCAATATCATACCTTTTAATAAATGATCTGATGATTAAAATATTATTTTTACAGTACCTTCCATGGCAAGAATTTTAAATAAAAATACTCTCTTATATTAAATGAGAAAAGGGGAAAGCATTGTTTGTTCATTTACTTCCAAGTAGACCCTGAGATTCTTGGCAAAGTCCTCCTTCTCCTTCCCACTTAGCAATTTTATATACCAGGGATCACAGGAGTTGTGGCTTTGCTCATGCCACAAAAGGGTCCATGAAAAGCTAATCTCCATACATGAGGTTACTTAAAGGCTCCTGAACAAAAGTTCTGATCCATACAAACTGAAATCTCAACCTGTAAACATAAGAAATGCTGCTATTTTAGAGACTTCCTTTGAAAGGAACTCTTTATTAAAAATTTTTAGCTTGGCAGGTATAGTCTACCCTCTAGAAATATATAACCAAGAAACTAGAGAGCTATCAAGAACACTTTTTTTCATTCACAGGTCTTCAACATACCCCTCACTCCTTTGTCCTTTTAAATTTACTCATTCAAAAGAAATGAATTTAGAGTAAACTATATATCCAGGGATATAAAGATGAATTGGATTTGTCCATAAGAAAATCACATTTCAGTAGACATGTCAACCAATGACTAGAAAACTATTTAATATGTGCTTTAATGGGACTCTGAACCAAATTCAAAGGAAATACAGAAAGTCGCTGACTGCCTGGTAAGAAAGTATCAGAGCAGAAATAGAATTTGAGTTGCTCCTAAGCTAGGTGTGAGACTGGCCAGACTCCAACCTGCGATGCTACTAATTAGCAGGATTGATTTATTTGATTATGTCCCCTTATTTTCATACACTTCCCCTCTGGAAGGTAGAAGATTTGCAAGAGAATAACTTTCTCAAATAATGATAGATTTATACATGTGTTTTTATATTAGAACCTACAGATAAGCTGTAAATATCCATGTGCAAGGAGTATTGAATGATTCCTCAGGCAAAGATGAGGCAGAAAGCCATTCCGGGCAGAGGGAAATATATATATTTCTCTAAAAATATACAAAAAAGGCATTAAAGGAGATAGCAGTTTCAGAAATAGATAAAATAATTCCACTGGGTTTATTAATAGACAGCCTGCCACTGCTCATTATAGAAGTTAAAGGTGGAGGAGAGGAGTTGTGAGTTAAGTCTAGAAAAATAGGTTGTGAAGTCCTTCTGTGTGTAGATAATAGGAGACAAAAATAAAACGGTTTTGTTCAAGAGAGATATATAGCCAAGTTTGAATTTTAGGAAGATAATCATCTAGATAATAAGGGAATATGGAAGATGGACTAAAATGAGAAGGAATGATGACAGGAAGATCAGGTGGGACAGTCTTGCAATGAGGAAATGGGGAAAAAAAGGAATTATTGATCAGATAGAAGCATTTGACCTACAAAGGCAACTGGATTTTAAATTCTATGAATTGGACAACAGGATTTGGTCACTAATTCCCTGATAGGGGGAAATGGAGGGAGAGTGCATCATGAACAGTTCGGTGGGTAGTAATTCCATAATCCAGGATAGGGAGCAAAAGATGGAGACAAGATTGTGATGGATGGTGGAGAAGAAATTGTTGGATATGGTAAGTGTTAAATTTTAGGAGCCAGAGTGAGACTCTGATGGTGCATAGTAGGCAATTGAAAATGTGAGTCTGGAACTTTATATAAAATTTGGAACTAGAAATCCAAACATAAGTAATCACCAGTATAAATAGAATAGTTACAGTGATGGCTAAGAGAAAACAGGGAGAGTTTGGAGTGAAATGCATAGAAGGCCCAGGATGAACCAGGGGAACAACATTTAACTGGTGGCAGAGAAAGAAAATCCAATGGAGGTAATTGAAGATATCTAGTTAGAGATGTAAGAAAACAAAATTTAAAATGAGTTTTCATTCATTTAGTCATTCTACAACATTTATTATATGCTTACTACATGCTGGCACCTGCTAGGATTGGAAATGAAATTATGCAGAAGGGAAACATATTTCTTTCTTGTATAGAATTTACATAAGAGAAGAAATGTATTTCTGTGAGAAAATAATGAGTTTAAATTTGAATGGTCTTAAGTTCAGTGAAAAATTAAGGTCTATATAAAAATACAAAAAGAATAGGAATTCTTAATCACAGGAAACAAACTGAGGGTTGTTAGAGTGGTGGGGGGTGGGAGGGATGGGGTTGGGTGATAGACATTGGGGAGGGTATGTGCTATGGTGAGTGCTGTGAATTGTGTAAGACTGTTGAATCACAGACCTGTACCTCTGAAACAAATAATACATTATATGTTAAAAAAAAAGAAGAAGAAGAAGAAGATAGCAGGAAGGGAAGAATGAAGAGGGGGAAATCAGAGGGGGAGACGAACCATGAGAGACTATGGACTCTGAGAAACAAACTGAGGGTTCTAGAGGAGAGGGGGGTGAGGGGATGGGTTAGCCTGGTGATTGGTATTAAGGAGGGCACGTACTGCATGGAGCACTGGGTGATATATGCAAACAATGAATCATGGAACACTACATCAAAAACTAATGATGTAATGTACGGTGATTAACATAATAATAAAAAATGCAAAAAAAAAGAATAGATAAGAATATAGAGGTTTTTTAAGAGACCAACAGAAGGGGAAAGCATGAAGAAGAATAAAGAAGTATGAATACAGAAATAAGAGAAGAAATTGAAGAAATTTGTCTCTAGAAAATGAAGAGATAAAAGTCATGAAATATTGTAGAAATGAAAATAGTCAGTGAGATTTGCTAATATGCAGGTCATTGATAACTTTAGAGAGAATATCTATAATAAAGAGGAGGCCAAAATGCAGATTATATTGAGCTAAAAGAGAAAAGGTAAATGTGTTAATTGGATACAAGCATTTATTTCTATACCTTCCTGAAATGACATTACAAAAGCATTAACCCACTGGGCTTGGGAGAATTTTGGAGAATGATAGTAGCAACATTTTGGTGGCTGGAAAGCATTCAAATGAGTAATGATGATTGAGATGCCTGAAGAGAACTGAAACCAAAGCTGATGGCTGCAGAGAGGCCAAACAGTTGACCTAGTCTCTAGATTTGACCGGATTTATAGGTTGCCCTAAATATATTGGAAAAGTCTATCATTGGAAGGAATATAAAACAGTATAGTTTTGCTTATTTATTCATATAATATTTACCAAGAACTGGCAATATGCTAGGTAGGAAGAATACATAAAAGACACAATTTGTGACAAAGCAGACAATCCAGAGAAACATGCTCTTTTAAAAGTTATTGCAATTATAAAACATAAGAAATCACTAAGAGTTAAACATTAAGAGATGTCACTGTAGCACCTATAACTGTCCTATTCAATACAGTAGCCACTAGCCACATGTGGCCTTTGAATATTTGAATGTGGCTAGCGAGTCT
This sequence comes from Mirounga angustirostris, assembly GCF_029215605.1. Taxonomy (NCBI): domain Eukaryota; kingdom Metazoa; phylum Chordata; class Mammalia; order Carnivora; family Phocidae; genus Mirounga; species Mirounga angustirostris. The sequence continues at coordinate 134,378,827 of NW_026991709.1, read as the reverse complement.
AAGGAATATAACTTTTAATTTACTTTTAATTTATTTACATTTAAAAACTTAAGTGGCATAAAATATTTTTGTGTTATACAAGTTTATTATTTTGGTAGAGCTATATTTCATTTTAACTGTTGGATCATGTAAGATATTATTGTTATAATGTGTATGTTGGCAACATTAATTAATTCTTCTATTACACATCTATCAATTCAGGTGGTGTCTATGGATTGACTCAATTTGAGTATTTTTTTTTTACATAACATTGTGATGTGTTTATTTGAATCTGAATATTTTATGAAAACAGCAAGAGTTGCAATCGTACCTGTATAAATTGTAATTGACCATCAAGTTGAAATATTTATTATTTCAATTATAACATAATTAAATTATTTTTAATTAAAAAATACATATGGCCATTAAAATTAGCTGCATCAGAGCAAAATGAAAAAGTTGTTTGATTTTCAAAAACAATCTTTGGGATAATAAAGAGAACAATGTTAAGTGGACATAATAAATTTGATAAGAAATTTTATCTCAATAGCCAAAAAAGAATTGAAGAAATCAGTCATTTAAAATAAAAATTAGAGTGCCTGGTGACTCAGTCGGTTGAGCATCCAACTCTTGATTTCAGCTCAGGTCATGATCTCAGGGTTGGGAGATCAAACCCCTCACTGGGCTTCACGCTGGGCATGGAGCCTGCTTCAGATTCTCTCTTTCCCTCTCTTCCTACTCCCCCTCCTCTCTCCCTCTCTAAAATAAAAAATTAAATTAAATTAAAATTAAATGCCAAAAAATTATAAATTATTTTTAACAGATCTAAGATTAATATTGGTCAGCTATAAAATAACTTGGATTCTTGAACACATACACAAAAAGCCATTTTTAGATCAAGAGATGATAAAATAAATTATTATTTCAGTTATGAAAATTTAGTGAGTCATGAGGAAAAGATTTTGACTTTTAAAACTTGACAGATCTTCAATGAAGCTACCAAACAACTGCCCATAGTACACCTTTCCAAGAATATCAAAGACCAGTTGATTCAAAATTTGAAAGATTGCAAAACCTTTTTTTCTTTTCTTTAGATAAGTCATACAAAACAAAACACACTATTCAATTAAATATTTGGGCTCAGTGGACTTTCAAATTTATGAGGCAATGTTGTCAATCTGCAATCTAAAATATCAACCTCAGGGCATATATACATTTGAGTATTTTGCATCCTTCAAAGAAGGATTTCACCTAGATATGAAAAATAAAAACTTTTTTTATCACAATGAACAGTGCTCTATATTAGGTCAAAAATATGGATTTACTGAGATTTTTTTTAAAAAGATTTTACTTACTTATTTGAGAGAGAGAGAGCACAAGCCGGGGGAGGAGCAGAGGGAGAGGGAAAAGCAAACTCCCCACTGAGCAGGGAGTCTGATGTGGGGCTCAATCTCAGGACCCTGGGGTCATGACCTGAGCCAAAGGCAGACGCTTAAGCGAATGAGCCACCCAGGCACCCTGATTTATTGAGATTTTAAAACAGAGATTGATAGTTCTCTTACTGCTTTATCCCGCTGTATGAGAAATGTTAAAAATATTTATGCTTTGGCTTTTGAAGTAGATGATCAGAAGTGTCATAAATAGGGGCAACTGGGTGGCTCAGTCGTTAAGCATCTGCCTTCGGCTCGGGTCACGATCCCGGGGTCCTGGGATCGAGCCCCACATCGGGCTCCCTGCTCAGCCAGGGGCCTGCTTCTCCCTCTCCCACTCCCCCTGCTTGTGTTCCTTCTCTAGCTGTCTCTCTCTCTCTCTGTCAAATAAATAAAATAAAATCTTTAAAAAAAAAGTGTCATAAATACATGAATCATATCCAATTTTTGAAACTTTTGAAAGAAACACAAAACAACATATTTAATAATCTTTAGTGCTTTGTCAATACTCATTGGTTAAGGCATGGAAGAGTTTTAAAAAAGATTTCCTGAATTGTAAACTCAAATTCAGAATTTTCTGGAAACGAGAAATCCTTGCTAAATATTCAAGAATCAAAGACATATATGGCAATATGAATTAGGATTTTTTTTTCACTGCATATGAATAAACTAAATTTAAAGCTTCAAAGAAAGGCTTTATTGATGAACTGATGAGAGAGGTATTAGAATTAATTTTGAAATGAAGAGTTTTTAAAATATAAACCAATAATATTGATTTTACAAATATTTCTAACATGAATCAATATGCAAAATGGACTTTGCTATGGAAATTAATTGCAAAATTACAAGAAAAAATTTTAAAAGCCTTGTTTATATTGTCAGATGTAGAATTGCCCTTTAAGTTATGGAGTACTTCTTTGAATTCAATATTAATAACTACAAATTGATGCAAAAGTTGTCAATTTATATAAGTTAGACAGATACAATTTTAAAACTGAAGTGTTTTTGCTTCAAAGTGAACTCAACTCTCCTATATAAGATGTACAAGTTTTATCAATGTAGATGTGAATATAAAAGAAAAACTATTTTTCTCTTCAAGTATTGGAAAACTTTTATTTATATTGGCAAAGACTTGAGTATGTAAATCTGATCTTTCCCCTACAAATGTTATGAAATCTAAATAGAAATTATGCATATCCCTTGAAAATTTAGCAGATGAATTGAGATGTGCTGCTAGAGGTTTAAAATATACATATTTTAAAGACAGCACAAAAAGAAAAAGATTAAATTTCTCAATAATTTTTATACTGATATCTTGAAATTATATTTTAGATTTATTTAAATAAAATACACTATTAATATTAATTATACATGTTTATTTTTAGTTTGTTAATGTGATATTAGAAAATGTTAAAGTAAATAAGAGGCTCACATATTTCTATTGGATAGTTCAGATTCAGGAAATGAATATAATTGGAACATAAATAGCAAGATGATTATCATACCAATATTTGGTATCTGATATCAAAAATTAGTTAAGAATCCTCTATGCTTAAAAGAATATTTTCACATGAACAGAACTAAGAGAAAAATTTTTTAAAGTAGAAGAAAGCCAATTGTTTTAAATAGGAAATAAACAGGAATTTCGAGGAGGGATAGAGAGCAGAAAAGAGAAGAGAGAGGGGAGGCTCAAGATTAAGTTGACAGAAACTTTAAAGACACTCTAAGAAACAACCAAATTAATAATAAATATTTTGTTGTCTTCAATATGGACATAAAACATGAACACACACATGCCCAACATTACAAAAATCCCTCTGTAAATTCTGCTATATACGTTAATGCTTTGTGTGAGTGGTGTCTTTGGGAGAAATCAAATATTGACTGTTCCACATCCAGACTTCAGCAATGTGTACATGAGATGACATAAGTGGGAAAGAAGATAGTCTCTCCCTAATTCAGTAGATACTACAGATGAGAGCAAAAATTAACTAGGAAAAACACAAGCTACTCAGGATGCATAGAGAAAACAAAAAGGATATGGAGTCTCCATCACAGGTAGTCTATATTCACAAAATTTTGTTTGCATCAAGAAAAACTTAATAACTCAGTTGACTTCTGTTACTCGTTTCTAGCTTATAATACTTTTCCATGTAAGAATTTCCACTCATTCTCATGTTGACCTTAGTTATCTTTATTTTTATTTAGCATTGGCCTGTTTAACCAAAAGCAGAAGGTATTCCAAAAAATATTTTCCCTGGAAACCAACTCCAGAAAACAAGTTGAGTGAGAAATGTGTAAGAAATGAATGAGATTAGATTTACTATAATAGAGATTGTTAGTTCTCCTATAAAATATGCTTTTCTTTGTCTCTCATAGTAATAGTAGCCCCAATTTTAGCAGACACATGGCCTTCATGATAATGAGTGTATTTTTCAACCTCCTTTAAAGTCAGCTATGGTTAGCCGTAAGTTCTGACCAATGGGATCTGAGCAGACCCGATATGTACCCTTTCTAGGGCATGTTCTCTCCTACCTCTTGTGTCCTTCCCACAGGCTATAATATGGTTGGTAAGTAGTACTGGATTAGAGCAGGACCCTGGAGATTGAAGGGCAGAGGCTAGATCTGGGTCCCAACACTGTGGAAGATCTAATCTAGCTCTGAACTACTTATACATATATTGTTACCTTTCTGAAAAATTGTTTTATTAAGCCATTATTATATTGATTCTTTGTTAGAAGAGTTCATCTTAATCCTGCCATCCTACATTTCAGAAACAAGTGTAACAATTTGTTTTCTAATATATATTTCCACAATATTTCCAAAAATTTCATATAATCAGATTTGTGCATTTCTGTTAAGAATACAAATTGGGGGGTGGGAATACTCAGAGATAAGTCACTTATTTTAATATGGTTGGCAAAATAAGTACACAGGTGAGTGATGTTTTTATAGGATCATCTGCAAGGCTCTATCCAGGAGAATTTAATCAATTTGCCTAGTGTTTCCTCCCTGAGCAGAAATTTTCTATTGTATAATTTACCTTACTAATATTTGCTTTTATCTATACTTGTAATTCTGATAACTACTCCAATAAACATTTAGTGTCTTCCATGAAAACACTCTATAATCACCCTAATTTCACCCTATACACTTTCCCTCACCTAAAGCCTCTCAGGTAAAAGGCTCTCCCAAGACTTTTAGTTTCCTGATATCCTGGCTTCATATCATACTATACTAAGAGATGAAAGCATGTACAGGGTTATTATTTTACATAACATGAATTTTACAAAATTAATTACTGATTAACTTGCAGCTATACTTGCTAAGGGGAAGAAAATAATTATCACTATTGAAAAAAAGGCTGCCATAGATGTGATGCTCAAAATGTAACTATCATATAGTTCAGAAGACTTTCATCAATATGCCATAAGGAGAAAGAAGAGAGAGGAAAGACAAAACCAGAGAGTTGTCAACTAGAATTTAATCTTCACTCACCCATCCATCCATCCACCCATCCATCTAAAATGTGCAAAGAATTATGCTATGGCCTCAATATTTGTATTCCTTCAAAATTCGTATGTTGAAATCCTAATTCCCAATGTGATGGTGCTTGCAGATGGGATGTTTGGGAAGTACTTACATAGAGAGGATGGAGCCCTCATAAATGGGATTAGTGTTCTTCTAAAAGAGAACCCAGAGAACTCACTAACCACTCTATCATGTGAGGATGTAGCTAGAAGTTGGTAGTCTGCAACGTGGAAAGGGCCTTGGAAAGGGCCTGCACCAGAAAACAACCATTCTGGAATATGATCTTGGACTTCTGGCCTTAGAAACTGTGAGAAATAAATTTCTGTTGTTTATAAGTTACCCAGTCCATGCTATTCTGTTATAGCAGCCCAAATGGACCAAGACAAACTGTTTAAATGCTTGAGAAACAACAGTGAAAAAAAATAGTCTCTTCCCTCATGTAACTGATACTTTATCAGGGAGACAGACATTTAAAAAGCAATCACCTAATTATTTGTTACTCTTTTAAAGGACTATAGAAAGAAATGCATGATTTTATGAGAGCCTAATCATGACACTGACCAGATTTGGAGAGTCCCAAAACATTATCTAGAAAGATCAATGTTTGAGCAGAGCTCTGATGCAGGCAGTAAATTAGGAAAAGGTAGAAAGGGACTGCATTTCAGGCAGAAGGAAGGCATATATGCATGCCTCAAGATAGAAAGGGCATAAAGCTTTTAAGGAACTGCAGCTGACTTTTATGGATAGAATTAGGAGAGCGAGGGGGAAGTTAGCACTAGGTAAAGTTGGTGACGTAGGCAAAGACCAGACCATACCTGATCTTGGAGGCCATATTGATGATTTAGTACTTATTCTCTTCTAAAGGCAATAAAAAATATTTAAATGTTTGAGCACAGTGATGGTGGTATGGGTGTATTCCCAAGGTGACAGAATTATATTTTTGTGTTTCAGCTTGGCTGCAGTGGGAAGAATGGATAAAAGAGAAGAGAGAAAATTTTTAAGAATTAGTTAAAGACATCTGCCAGCTGAGAAATGAGAGGAGTGTGAGCATGGATGTTGACAGTGTAGATGGAGTAAAATGAAGAGATTCCACTTATTCGGAAGTAATAGAATTTTAGATATGGTAGATCATGGAGAAAAGGGTGTCATAGATAACTCTCAAGTTCTTTGTTTGCTTAATCAGATATAAAAATATAGTCATTCCCTAGAAAAGAACATATTGGAAGAGGTGTGGCTTTAGTAGGAAGATAATGAATTACACTTTGAATAAATTGAGTTTGAAATTCCAGCAGGACACTCTGATGATATAGTTAAGAAAAGAGAAATATGTAGAGGTCTGAACTAGTAAGATAGGTCTAAGTAGGAGGAGAGAAAGAGAGAGAACAATCCACATGTAGGTGGTAAATAGAGCCATTAATTTATTCATTTCACAAATATGTATTGAGGACTTATCATGTGCCAGGAACTATTCTAAGCACTGAGAATACAACAGTAAATAAAACTGATAAAAATTCCTATCCTCATTAGCTTATATTCCATTGTTAACAGACATTGCCATAATTGGTAAGTATATTACATAATATGTTGAAGGTGGTAAATACAATGGAGAAAAAAATGCCTGGAAGCTAAGCTTCAGAGTTCTGAGAGTGGACACTGCAACATTAAGCTAAATGGTCAGGGTGGAGATAATTGAGAAGGTAGCATTTGAGCAAAGACTTAAAATAAATGAGGTTATGAGCCACATATGTATCTAAAGGGTGAGTATTCCAGAGGGAGCAACCAATGCAAAGATCCTAAGAGAGGAAAGTTCAAGGAACATAAAAGTCACTGTGGCTGTTGCAAAATAATGAGAAGAGGAGTTGTAGCAAAGTTAGAAGAACACAGAAAGCAGTGGAATACAGGGTCTTATAGGCCATTGTAAGGATATCAGCATTTATTCTGAGTGAAGTAGGAAGTCACTGAAGGATTGGAATAGCAGATTGATATGATCTGATTTGTATTTTTAAAAGACAACTCTGGACATTGTCTGGAGAGTAAATGATAGGGTGACCACCTGTCCCAGCTTTGTGGGACTGAGGAGTGTCCTGAGACATATGAAGGTCAGTGCTAAACCCAGGTAAGTTCCAAGAAAACTAGGATAGTTGCTGAACTTAATAGTAGGTGAGAAGATCAAGAATACGAATAGGATGAGTTTAGAGGCTTTTGCAGTCATCTTCTCAAGCAATCATAGTGCTAAGGACGAAGATGGCAGCCATGGAGAATGCAAGATGTGATCACTTTACAGATTTATTCTGAAGTTACAGTCAACTGGATTTGTTGACAGATTGAATAGTGTGGTGTGAGAGGAGAAAAGTCAAGGATTACTCCAACTGAACAGATTGGTGCTAGAAGGAACAGTGAGATAGATATGAGTATGGTGGTGTACGATGTTTCTCCTTTTTGTCCCTATTTATTAACAATGAATTAGATATCCACCCATGAACAAAAGCACCTTTGTGGATGTTGTGGGATCTAGCACCAGATGCCAAGGGACCTGGAAGGAGTCTCACCCATGTGTGCATCCAGTAATAAGCAGACAGACCTCCCTAAAGGCTGTAGAATCAGCAGAGCCTGCAGACATGCCACAACCCCTCTAATAGTAGCCTGGAAAAAACCCAGAATGTGCCACCTGAGCAAATTACCATGGACAAGAGAAAATTTACAGAAATAACAGCTTTCCCCCCAAAAGATTTCAGCACACCATTGGGGCAGTAAAACAAACAAATAAGCAAACAAAAAAAAACCCCATCAAAATACAAGTTTAGTCACAGTGGTAGGAAAAACTTTCCCAGGGCCACTCTGCCCTCACAAGGCAACATAGCATAGGGCTGCATTGTCCTGTGACTGAATATTTTTTTATGTACCTATCGGCCCTTTGGATGTCTTCTTTGGAAATATATCTAGTTAGGTCCTCCATCTACTTTAAAATTAATTCGTGGCTTTTTTTTTTTTTTTGGTTATTGCACTGTATGAATTCTTTATAAATTTTAGATATTAACCTTTTATCTAATATGTGGTTTGCTTTTATTTTCTCCCATTCCATATTGCCTTTTTTTTTTAATTGTGTCTTTTTTCTGTGCAGAAGCTTTTTATTCTGATGTAGTTCTACTTACTGATTTTTGTTTTTGTTGCTTGAGGTTTTGATGTCATTGCCCAGACCAATGTCAAGCAACTTCTTCCCTGTTTTCTCCTACGAGTTTTATGTTATCAGGTCTTGAATTCTTTAATCCATTTTGTGTTAATTTTTATGAGTGGTATAAGAAAAAGATCCAATTTCATTTTTCTGTGTGTGGTTATCCAGTTTTCCCATAACATTTGTTGAAACTGTCTTTTCCTTATTGAGTGTTCAGAATATCTGAAGAACTCACACAATTCAATAAAAATAACAACAAAATCTGATTTAAAAATGGACAGAGAAACTAAAGATACATTTTTCCAAAGAAGACTTCCAAATGGTCAATAGGTGCATGAAAAGATGCTCAGTATGTTTAATCTTCAGGAAAATGAAAATCAAAACAGCAATGAGATATCATCTCACACCTATTTGAATGATTATCATCAAGAAAATAAGAGAAGTGTCATTGAGGTGTGGATATAATGGAACCCTTGTACATTGTTGGTGGGAATGTAAATTGATTCAGCCACTAGGAAAACAGTATGGAGGTTCCTCAAAAATTTAAAAGTAGAACTACCATATTTCTAATAATCACACTTCTTGGTATCTATCAATTGGAAATGAAACAAGATATTGAAGAGGTATCTGCACCCCAATGTTTATTGCACTATTATTCACAATAGCCAAGATATGGAATAACTTAAATGTCCATCAAACAATGACATACACACACACACACACACACACACCACAGTGGAATATTACACAGCCATGACAAGAAGGAAATCTTGCCATTAGAGACAACATGGTGGACCATAAGGGCATTCTTCTAAGTGAGATAAGTCAGACAGAGTAGGACAAATGCTGTATATGTTATATGTGAATCTAAAAAAGCTGAACTTGTTAAAAACTGAGAGTAGAATGGTATTTACCAGAGGGTGAGGAGTGGGGAAATTAGATGTTTAAGGGTACAAACTTGGAAATAGTAGATAAATAAGTCTTGGTAACCTAATGCACAGCATAATGATTATAAACAACAATAGCATATTATAGGCTTCAAAGTTGCTAAAAGACTAGACTTTAAGTGTCCCCACCATAAAAGAAATGATAATTAGGTAACATGATAGAGGTGTTAGTTAATGCCATGGTGGTAATCATACTGTAATATATAAATGTATCAAATCAACATGCTGTGCACCTTAAACTTACACAATTTTATATGTCAACTATATCTCAATAAAAATAAAATGTAAAAAATAATGATTTACTTGCCATTAGCTGAGATGAACAGGACTATCAATGGAAGTGAATTTTTAGTGGGAAAGATTCATTTGGGCCATGGTGAGCTTGAAATGTGCATTGGACAACTGCATGAAGATATTAATTAAGCAGTTAGATATATAAATATGAGGTAGAGAGGTAGAGCTCAGCAAGAAATCTACTCTGGGGAGGTAAAGGCAAGGAAATTGTGTTTAAAGCCATAGCTGAAATCATCAAGAGATTGATGAGGAGAGAAGAGGTCTTAGGACACATGAAATTGCATGCACATAAAGTATATGGACAGTAGGAATTCTAATACTTAAGTGTCTAGCATTTAAAAAGGGAAAATGGTGTGGCAAGTATGGGGGAATTAACGACATGAGAGGAAAGTTAGAAGAAGAACAGAAGCCAAGGGAGAAATTAAAAAGTTGATTTACTTCTAATAATTCAAGGAAAGGGCTGATTGTTCTTTGGCCACAGTCCAAGAAATGAAAAATAATCTCCAGAGCTGGTTTTAAATCCACCTCAATTGGTCAGTGAGGACTTGTATGGCAACAACTGTCTTTGGTAACCATACATTTAAGTCAGTTAATCAGCAACAGCCTCATTCCAATAACCAATCTTTCAATGTTGAAGTTTAACCTATCTCCAGATACTCCCACTTCTGAAAGTCTGTCAGTCTTTGCACTCTATAGCTCTCCAGACTCTACTGATTGTTTTTTTTTTTTTTTTTTAAGATTTTATTTATTTGAGAGAGAGTGAGAGAGATAGCCAGAGAGAAAGGATGAGAGGAGGGGAGGGGCAGAGGCAGAAACAGAAGCAGACTCCCCACTAAACAGGGAGCCTGATGGGGAGCTTGATCCCAGAACCCTAGGATCATGACCTGAACCAAAGGCAGATGCTTAACTGTCTGAGCCATCCAGGCACCCCTCTACTGATGGTTAAGAAGACTGTGCTTTTCAAATACAGTTCTCCCTTTCTTAACACACAACACATTCACATTCAGCTCTCTGTTTCAGTTAAAGAGCAATGGTCTCTTCCTTTGATAATGTTTCAAAAAGGAGAGAGTGATCAGAAGTGTTCAATATGACTGAGAAGTTAAAGGAAATAAGAACTACCATAGATCACTGGATTTATCAACATGGCGATTATTGGTAACTTTGCAAAGTCCTTTCAGTACAGTGCTGAGTGAATCAGACTGCAGTAGCTTGAGTAGGGAGTGGGATTTTTTTTTTTTTTTTAAGATTTTTTTTTTTTTTTTTTTTTTTTTATCTGAGAGAGAGAATGGGAGACAGAGAGCATGAGAGGGGAAGGGTCAGAGGGAGAAGCAGACTCCTCGCCGAGCAGGGAGCCCGATGCGGGACTCGATCCGGGGAGTCCAGAATCATGACCTGAGCCGAAGGCAGTTGCTCAACCAACTGAGCCACCCAGGCGCCCCAGAGAGTGGGATTTGATGAAAATGGAGACAGTGAAGAGACAACATTTTTTTAATAAACTTTTTATTTATTCAATCAATCATTCATTCATTCATTCATTCATTCATTTAAAGTAGGTTCCAGGGGCGCCTGGGTGGCTCAGTTGTTAAGCGTCTGCCTTTGGCTCAGGTCGTGATCCCAGGGTCCTGGGATCGAGCCCCGCATTGGGCTCCCTCCCTGTTCGGCAGGAAGCCTGCTTCTCCTTCCTCCACTCCCCCTGTTTGTGTTCCCTCTCTCGCTGTCTCTTTCTCTGTCAAATAAATAAAATCTTTAAAAAGTAAATAAATAAATAAATAAATAAATAAATAAATAAATAAATAAATAAATAAATAAATAAATAAAGTAGGTTCCACACCCAGCATGGAGCCCAACTGGGGGCTTGAACTCATGACCCTGAGATCAAGACCTGGATGCTTAACCAATAAAACCTTTCATTTTAGAATGGTTTTAGATTACAGCCAAATCACAAGATAGCACAGAGTTCCCGCATACTCCACACTTAATTTCTCCGACTGTTAACATTCTACATTGGAGAACACTGTTTTCAGCTATTTCACTTTAAACAAAGAGACAATGAGTAGCTATGCTTACATAGCTAAAGGGAAAACTGAGGTTAAAGGGTTTTGCTGTTTGAATCAATCACTGGTTCCTTTCACTGGTTTTGTTTATCTGTCTGTAATGGTTGTAGAGACTATTTAAAAATAAAATCTTAAAAACAAACAAACAAAAAACAAAAATAAGATGGGATAGACCTGATGTATAAATGATCAGAATAATCCTGAAGACAGAGAGAGGATGATGAATGTTTTGAGATGTGACTTCTTAGTTTATAACTGACATTATTGATGATTTTAGACAAAACGGCTAAGCTATTTGGTGTAATGCATGTCAGGATATTCTAGGGAAGCTCTAGTGTGTCTTTCCTATTCTATAAAATGGACATTGGCCTTATAGCTGGAGTTAATATTACCAGCTCATGTCCGCTAGGACTGTGATAGTAGTAGTCTATCAGTCTATAGTAGGCTATACATAGAAATCACTTCAAACCTTTCATCCCATATCTAAATGCTATATATTGACTGATAAGCTCCTGTGGCTCCCCACCAAAAAGTGACAGGACTTAAGGGGGGGCACTTCACCTCTTTCTCTAATGATTTCACTTCAGCTCATCTTACTGTATAACACATTAAGAAGGGACAAGAGTGAAACTCAATATTCACTGTGAACCTGATTGTGACTAGAACATTTTGGCTCCTTCCAATGATGGGGAATACATCATTTGGTAATATTTGTGATGGCAAATATATGAAATGAATTAATGTGTTAAAGAATGCAATTTAAATCAATATAATGTTTTAAGAAATTTCCTCAAAGAGATTTAGAGTCAAAAGTAAAGATTTTAGGAGAAGAAGTACCTGGGAGGAGAAATGAAAATGCGCCAAAGTACATCAGAAAAAGTTCAAACAAATCTAGAAGGGCAGTTCATGGTCCGAGCTTTTGAAAGCAGTACCCAAGGACAAAGGCATACTGCAAAGCAAAAGAACTTCTTGCTTCTTGCCTTACTCCATTTCTTTCACATCAGGGAGCTGAGAGCATTCTCTCCTTCAAACTGATGCATAATTTCATTTTCTTTCCCTAAAACCAAAGCTTACATACAACACAGCCAGGTTTCCCCAAATATAAGAACCATAGTGTTAGAAAAGGCACTCTTAGGTAGAACAGGAACCTCACATTGTTGTAATAAACAGCTTGTCAGGTACATGAAATCAGGGCCAAGCAACCTGGCAATGTCCTTATTTTCTGCTTCACTGCTCTTCTTTGATCGAACCCTTTTCCATGTGTCTTGCCTCTTCTTTCACTCACCTCCTACCTGTATTACTAAATGCTGATGAGGTCTAACTTGGGTCAGTTCCAGCCCCTCATTTTCAGGTAATTTGCTTGCGCACTAAATGCTGGTTGAAATTGCAAGAAAATTTGTAGGCTAAACATCACCCCCATAGATGGGGGAAAAGATGCTACCCACGGGTGTAGAGTAGTTCTGCAAACCCTCTCAGTTGGAAAGAGTGTACCTGGAATATCCAGAGGTTAGGAATGTAATGTGAGAATGACAAAGAGTCAAGTTAGATGTCACGGCTTTTGTATTTCACTAACAGAACAAGCTAAATTTAGAGAATAGCACGTATACCGCATAAAAAGGCTTGTGTCAACAAATGGCTTTGAAGAAAAGACAAAAATAGGCATGAGTGTTGCATAGAATCCTGCCAAGTCTGCTTCCTGTGATTCCACTTTAGGAGCACAAATCATTTTATCTGGAAGGGGAAAAAAATCTCAGGACACACATAACATGGAAATATTATTCATTGTTACTCATGTAATTCCAAACATTTTAAGGACACCTGTACACTGGGGACATCTTTTCAGATTGCATTTTAGTTCTTTTGCATGCTATCCTCTCTACTGTCTCAGAGCATAGTTCCATCACTAACCTGTCCCACTGGGGCAGTGTAGGGCTTAGTGAACACATACATCTGTGCAAGGTACACAACTATAGATCCTAAATCAGCAATGAAACATTAGGCACATAAGTTATTTTCTCCTCCTTTTTGTTGAAAAGGAAGTCCCACAGAAATTATAATTTGTTGAGGGCGACACAAGGAAGGAATGATTGGAAAGAGTCTCAAAATTTATTTCTTTTTCTTTAAAATGGGAATGATAGCTGCTTCACTAGCTTCAAAAAATGTCACAGAGGAGGGACATATGTGATAATCTCTGTAAAATATACAGCATTATGCAAAAATAAGGAGGTGTCACATGCAGAGATCTGAGTGGTTTTGGAAAGGGGAAATGTCTGCACTAAGAAGAAGCATAAAACCTATCATTTATCCAGCTTCTCTGCTCCAGACCCCACCCCAAGCTGCTCTGGCCTAGACAGTATTGCCTCTGTGAAGGTTAAAACCCCTTCTTAGAGCCTTCCCACAACCAGTGATTGGTCAATGTAGGATATAAAGGCCTGACCCTCACTCCCCAGGGTGTAGGAAAAGTGAATAGCTATCCCAGTCATTTTTATCCATGGGATTGGTTAAAAATTAAGTTGAGATTGCACCATAGCCTAAATTTTCATTTTGCCCCATCCTTCTTCCTTCCCTTCTGTTCCAGCAGTACTGTTCTCAAGAGCATATCCTAATAAATTTGCCATACACAAACCTCTATTCAAAGTGCACTGCCTGGGGAACCTGACCTGTGACACCATCTTTTTCCAAAGGAGTATGTTTTATAAACATCGCATTGGTCAAAGTACATTTTTGTTGTGTGAATGAAACTAGATTTTACTCTCCCACCATTGCAATTGGTTTCTATAAAGGAACTATGCACTCAAGGATGGTGAACAAATAGGTAAGTAGGCAAGCACCCTCTGATAAATGTAGTTTGCAGAATGTGGCTTGCTCCAGAAGGTGTCAGTGGGACCTCTCGTGTCCTTCTCCCTCCCAGGTCTAAGGTCACCAGGTCTGTGAAGTGCACTGAAGTCGGGATTACCAGGCTGGTCACAGGCTCAGAGTGCAACCCCAAATCCATTGTACTTTAATGCTGTAAAAGTAGCCAGATGAAAGAGAGCTTATTGTCCCCTCTCCCTATAATGGCCATTTTAAGAAAGAAGAAACTAAAGCTTAAAAGAATTAATCAAATAATACAAGGGCCTCCCCTTTTATTAAATTAGCAGAGGTGGAACATGACTAAAGCTCTGTCTATAATTCTTGGTGGGTATTTCAGTAGACAGTCATGTGAAGACCCTTGTGTTTGGGGGCAATAGCTTGATATAGATGCAAGAAAGTGACCCCTCATGGTACAATGTGAGTGACCTCATACACCTATTGAGCGAGGACAACTGGCTTTGAAAAAAAGATTCTGAAGGAAACAGGTATATCCTGGACTATTCCAAAAAAAGAAAAGAATTGATATCTTAAAAATAAATAAATAAAAAGTTCTACCACTATCCCACCCCAGTGACATCCTAAGCACCAGAGTCGAAAAAGAACTAAAGGAGAAACAGAAAAACTTATTTAGGAATAAAGAAAAGCAGCCCCTGTATCTTGCTGAAGTGAAGGTGAAAGACCTCAGAAATAGCAAAATGAATGGTGTCCCCAGAACTGCATTTCTTTTCAAGCTGAGCATGAGGTAGAAAGAGCTAGCTTTCTAGCTGTTACCAATTTCTCTCACAATGCCTTACCCACATTTATCCATGCATCTTCAGTGAGCTGGGCCACATCAATATGCAGTCAAAAGCCCAGGACAAGGTCGGCTATGATAACAAATTGTTCTGCATAATGATGTTCCATGTCCATGCCCCCACTGACAGGACATCATATCACTGCTTTGTAATCTGATTGCAAAGATTTTGTCAGGCTCTGCCAGGTGTGGAGAGCTGCTTCCTGAGCCCTGAGCCCTGATTAATCATATCCTGGGCTGTCAGGTCTAGATCCTGAGCAGAGGGGAGACATGAATCTCTCATTACAGGTTACAAACCCAAATTCCCAGCCTATTGTTGTTAACAGTAACACTGGCCCAGAGGCTCCAGATCTTTCAGTGTTTCAAGGAAATCCATATTGTCTGTAACCCATGGGTTGGATGCCACATTTTGGCCAAACAATCTGCATGTGGCATCTAACCCACAGGCTACCTTTACCTTATAATGAACATAGTGCTCAATCGTTTATCAAGTGCTTTATTATTGTCTATATTACTAGAGTCTTGGAAGGTAAGATAAATATCATTCCCATGTTACATGTGAGGAAAATGCAATTTACTGGAGTGAATGGGTTTGCTTATAATTATATACCCAGGAAGTAGAAAGACGAAATGCTGATCTGAGCACTAGATTCACGGTCTTTTCAGCAACCTTCCTTCTATATTAAATACTCTGTTTCTCTATTAATGACTTCTTTCCCCAGTAACTGCTGATGCTCTCTTGACCCCAGTCCCACTGACTCACTGCTCTGCTCAAATTAGGGGCTTTAACCAGTTACATGGTGCTAGACTTATTGTTTGACTTAAACTCCTGCTTCATTCTTGAAATCTTCTGGGTTTTGTTCTCTGGCCCTGTTCACTACTGCTCAAGCCTAGCCTAGTTGATGCCCAACTAAGAGTAATACAGTGTTGGGGCGCCTGAGTAGCTCAGTTGGTTAAGCACCAGACTCTTGGTTTCAGCTCAGGTCATGATCTTGGGGTCCTAGGATTGAGGCATCGTGGGGCTTGGCACTCAGCACAGAGTCTGCTTGTCCCTTTCCCTCTGCTCCTCCCACTGCATGCTCTCTCTCTCATAAAAAATAAAATCTTTTTTAAAAAAAGTAATATGGTGTGACACATTAAGTCAATGCCAGTGGAACAAAGAAAAGTGAAATTTGAATGTGGATTGGAGAACTTGCTATCAGACAATTAAGGTGGGAATAGAGGAGCAAAATTTATATATACTTTGACTCTTTACACGTTTGTTTGTTTTCCTTTCCAGTTCTGATAAGCAGCCAAATACTCATAAAAGTAAAAGCTGGTCAGCTGGTCTACCATCTCTGAGGTGAGAAACGCTGAGCACTGCTATCAGAGAACGAAAGAATTTAAATGCCTACTGTGCACCTCACGTCTATGGAAGAATCTTTATAGATGTTTTCATGGGGTGCCTAAAGCAATAGGAAGTACTCTCATTAGAAATTATATAGAGAAACCAGAAATGATATAGAAGTGATTAATAATAATTTGTCAGTCATCCATGCTTTGAAAACTGGAGCTAAAAACTTAAAACATAGGTGTCAAAGCTTAGCCATAATAAGAGGTAGATGTTTCCAATCAGCTGTGGTAATAACAAAAGTATCTGCCATTTTCCTGAGCTCCTACATTGTGCCAGCCTCTATTAAGAACCATGAAGACGATATCAACAACACTTAAAAACAGCCCTCCAACTCAGGTTTTAGAATTTCAGCCTATTATATTTGATGGAATTGTGATCTAGAAAGATCACACAATTAGAATATAGTGAATCCAGGATTTAAGCAAGGCCAACTAAGAAGGACCACATATAGCAAAGAGGCTCCAAGGAGGGTAACACTTACTATTTAAGCCACATCTTAAAAATAAAAAATAAAAAAAAATGGACTATGCAAACAGCTCATACACCGCCCAAAGCAAACACACAGGTTTGAGATAAGTACAGATGTTTAAAGTAAATGGAAATAAAGTAAGGGTTGTGTTCTTGCTGAGGCACGCCCATGAAGCCAATGTACGGCGGCATTGAGCACCATAGTCTCCCTTTGCTCCATGTTTTTAAATGTTCTCTATTCTTTCAGGCGAGGGATTAATTTACTTTAGTTTTATTTCTCATTTTTTTTCTTTTCCCTACAGCATTCCTTTTAAAAAACAACAAGCTTATTTTAGCCAAACATAGTAGGGATTTGTCCCCATTCTACCCAGAAGGAAGTAATGAACCCAATCAAGCAGAGTGGAGACAGGATCAGTCCCAGAAGGAAAGCTGGTGGCCTACAGGAAGATAGACACTGAAAAGACAGAATGAGAGACAGCAATGAGTAGCTGAGAACTTCCCTTCTACAATTTCATTCTCTCTCCTTCATTTATTCTTCTTACAAAATTCCAAAGTTTCACTCATACACATACTCAAGAAATATCCACCTAATCTCCCAAATTGCTTAGATTCAGGAGCTCAGAGGACAGGGCAGAACTGTGTCAACCTTCCCCTACCGTGTTTTGAAAAGGTCCCATTTTATGTTTTGTTTTTGTTTTATGTATCCAAAAAATGTGCAGAGAAAGAGCAAGCCTTAAATAAATTGTAATGTATTCCTAAAAGACAATTCTGGACTTACCCTATCTGAAATCAAGGCAGTCTACAACTTTGAAAATCAAATGGAGCACATATACCCACAGGAACCTCAGAGCAACAAAAACACAGAGCTTGAACTCCAGGCTCCCTACTCCTCAGAAATTAACAGTTTCAAGCAGGAGGGGAGTCAGCATTTTTGTCAGGCTGGCTGTGTGTTATACCAGTGGGTATAGAAAGAACATGTGGCTTTACTTCAGCAGTTTTCTTGGCTAGAGAATTATTGCTTCCTTCACTTTGTAAATTTGCTGAGTCCTCAGGAAAGGCAGCTAAAAAAAAAAAAAAATCAATGCAAGGTGGTTCTAGAAGAAATGCTTCCAAGGATTCTGATGTCATTTTAAGATGCAGGGGATGTAATATCATCACTGTTTACTGACAGAAATGAAACATCCTAATATCTGCTCTTCTCCTTGAGATGACCATGAGAGGTTCAAGACAGATATTGACACACCTCCCCATTAGTAATAACTTTTGTCATGAGAAGAACTTCCCTCAGTGGCTTTCCCAAATGACTCACACAGAACAGACAACTCTATTGTGAAGTCCAAGGTTAATAAAATGAGAAATATAATGTAGGGTCCTCTAGTCTTGAGAGGCTCCTTAATTCATCTATTCCTTATTGGACAAATATTTGAGGAGGACAATTAATTGTATTAATTATATTTCTCATCTTATTAATAAGCACTGTGCTACATTTTGGGATTCAAGTGATAATAATAATATGAATAATGGCAACTCACATTTATTAAATGCTTAATAGCATTCAGTATGCCAGGAACTGTGCCTGAAATTCACATACATTTTCTCATTAAGTTGTCTACAAAAAAATCCCTGAGATGCAAATATAATTATTATCTTATTGCACAGATTAAAAACCTAAAGCTTAGAATAGGCAAGTAAAGGTCCCAAAGGTAGAAACTGATGATATCAGGATTCAAATCCATGATCTCATCTGGAGGTTTTCAAGAGATGTGGCACACCAGTGAAGATTCTGAATATTGTATTTTGTTAAAGAGGGAGACTTGATTGGGCAGTCATTGTTAACCTGAATATACTAGTAAAGGTTATCACACACTAACTCAATTTTTCTTTAGTTTTATTATAAATAAAGGGAGTTGGGTTCACAAGAATTTTCAGTTGGATCACTGGTTATAGAAAAGATAAATTATAGGTTCAAAGAATATCTGATATGGAGCAGACTTAGAGATCTTCATGTCATTAGTATTGAAAGTATTATTTTTAGTACAGAACAAATATATTTATTTAAATTTAGTATAGCATGGAAATGTGTTTATTTCAAATAAAAATTTGACTGTAACCACATATTGGAAAAAAAACTTACAATGAAATAATTTTCAGACATTCAAACGGGAATGAAGTATGGATACATGTTACAACATGTGAAAACATTAGGCTAAGTGAAAGAAGCCAGTCACAAAAGACCAAATATTATATGATTCCATTCATATGAAATTTCCATAAAAGAAAAATCTATAGAGTCACAAAGTAGATTTGTGTTTGCCTAAAACTGGGGTGACAAGTGGGATGTTAGAGTAATAGGTACAGGACACAGGGTTTCTTTTTAGATGATGAAAATATTCTAAAATTGACTGTAGAAATAGTTGCACATATCTGTGAATATGCTAAAAACCATCGAATGGTATGCTTTAAATAAACGGGTTACTTGTATATGAACTATATCTCAATAAAGCTATTTAAAAAACAAGCAGGAGTAGAAGCATGGAGCCCCACCCCTGTCTTCTCCTTCTTCAATGAGACTCCTGAGTCAATTCTATAGAGCTTTAAGTTAAAAAAAAAAAAAAAGAAAAGAAAAACAAAAAGACTCACAATGCTGTTTTAAGCCATTTTATGAAGGACAAAACAGGAGCCACTTCTAAAAATTTGTGAAGTAGAGCAGGATGGAAACTTTATTTCTCTTCCTTATTCACTCTAGACCCAAGAAGATTATTGATGGGTTAGTCATGTCAAAGAAGCAATTTACATTAAACTATGTTGCTAACATTTGGAGCTTTCATACTGATGATGGAAGGAATTATAGTTCAGAGCCGATATGGAGTACCCTCTTTATCCACTATTTCCTCCAGTCATTTGAACGGGAAAACAGGCTTGGAATTGTTTCCACCTAAGAGATAACCCTTTTCTAGAAAGACCTAAAACAGGTCAATTTAACTCAAAGGCCTAAGGAAAAGTGTTTTCTCTCCTCTTTTTCTTGGGTTGGTGTTTCATGGAATTTTTTTCTTCGCCTTTAAAGTGGTATGATATCATGTTATCTCCCTTTCACGTCTCAAAGATTTTGAAGATGGGGCTATGTCAATCTTTTTCAGTAGCCTGTTTCAATGTTATGTGTAAGGCCAGTAAGACAGTCTTTATAATGGTTAGTCAAAAATCATCCCTAATGTGCTTAAGCCAAGTTACTCTCTTTTTGTCATCCCCAGAAATTAAGAGAAATGCATCTTGCCTGCTCTAAGAGATCTTTATTTTCTATACTTCATGTTAGAATGAAAGTGAAAAATAAAATCTTGCTAATGGGCCATGAAGCTTCTAAGCTCTAATTTTATTCTGATGAAGCATAAGTAGAAATAAAAACTCTTGGTACACTGAAAAATAAAACTACCACATAACCTAATGTCAGAATCTTGGCTGCATCACCATTAATTTAACACTAATTAACCACTGGGGTGTTGGAAAGGTTGCTTCATGTCAAATCAAGGTTTTATCTCTTGATACAATTACTGTTTTATAAAGGAGAGTGATAATGAGATACTTTTTGCTTTCACTACTGTCCATACCTGAGCCAAGTCTGCATCAATGAGAATATTAGGTAGTTGCTCCTCACCTCTGGGGGTGCTGATTTTGGAAAGAGAAAAACCCACTTTCAGGTTTAGGAAGCTATTGAACCTCCAGGGAGATGTGTATGTCCAGTCTTTCCAGCTGGAAGAAGGGGGTTACACTCTCTTAGGCAGCTGATTGCCACAAAACCAGATGAGCTCTTGGATCCTATTCAGAACATTCTGTCCATTGCCCACATTCTGCAAAGTGTATTCAAGCCTTCTGCCCATTTTTAAATTGGGCTTTTTGGGGACAGTGATGTCTGCAAATGGTGGTATAAGACTTTTAGTGGCCATTCCCTCTCAAACTCATCAATTTGAACAATTATCTGTGCATCAAAATACCATTACAAAGGCTAAGAATTCCAGATGAGAGAAAAGACATACAGAGGAGGGTAGGGAAAATGGATTTACATTACCCTTATCACACTTCCACAAAGCCTGAGCAGCCCTACATGTAGAGACACTCTCCCTATGGGAGAAAGAGTGAAGTGAGTACCTAACTTCATTATGGACCCCATCCCCCAAGAATGCTCCAGCATCAGGCACACTCCTGTGGTTCTAGGTAGCTCCCAGTGGACTTAGGCCTCTGACTTACCCAGCCAACTGCTGGCTCCATTGGTCCCAGATGGCTTCCATGGCTGCAGATGACTTCTGTGACACGAGGTTCTTAAGTGGGTCACCATGAATTCAGGCCCTCGGCCTACCTTGGCACCATCCTTGGGTGGTTCCTGGGGCAGCAAACTCAAAATCAGCCCCTGTGAACCCAGGCTCCCAGCCAGGCCCACTATCATGGATGTAGGCTTTTGACTTACTCCAGCAGGTTGTTATCAGTTTAAAATAGGCTGTTATATCTATAGGATGTTTTATGTAAGAGTCACGGTTACAACAAACAAAAACCTAAAATAGATACAGAAAAAATAAAGAGAAGGGGGGCGCCTGGGTGGCTCAGTTGGTTAAGCTGCTGCCTTCGGCTCAGGTCATGATCCTGGAGTCCCGGGATCGAGTCCCGCATCGGGCTCCCTGCTCAGCGGGGAGTCTGCTTCTCCCTCTGACCCTCCCCTCTCTCATTCTCGCTCTCAAATAAATAAATAAATAAATCTTAAAAATAAATAAATAAATAAATAAATAAATAAATAAAGAGAAGGGAATCAAACAATACCACCATAGAAAATGATCAATGCACAAAGAAAGACAGCAAAAGAGGAAGAAAGGAGCGATGGCACTACAAAACAACCAGAAAATAATTAATAAGATGGCATTAGTAAGTCCTTACCTATCAATAATTATTTTTTATTTTATTTTATTTTTTACTTTTTATTTTTTTTAATTTTATTGTGTTATGTTAGTCACTATACAATACATCATTGGTTTTTGATGTGGTGATCCACGATCCATTGTTTTTGTATAACACCCAGTGCTCCATGCAGTACGTGCCCTCCTTAATACCCATCACCGGGCTAACCAATCCCCCTCCCCCCTCCCCTCTAAAACCCTGTTTGTTTCTCAGAGTCCATAGTCTCTCATGGTTCATCTTTCCCTCCAATTCCCCCCCTCCATTTTTCCCTTCCTTCTCCTAATGTCCTCCATGCTATTCCTTATGTTCCACAAATAAGTGAAACCATATGATAATTGACTTTCTCTGCTTGACTTATTTCACTTAGCATGATTATGCTATCAATAATTATCTTAGATGTAAATGGAATAAATTCTCCTATCAAAAGGCATAGAGTGAGTGAATGGATTAAACAACAAGACCCAATCATATGCTGTCTACAAAAGACTCACTTCAACTGTAAGGACACACACAAACTGAAAGTGAAGGGATGACAAAAAATATTCTGCACAAATGGAAACTAAAAGAAAGCAGGGGTAGTTATGCTCAGACAGAAGACAAAAAGTGTAACAAGAGAAAAATGAGGTCATTATATAATGATAATTGGTTTAATTCATCAAGAAGATATAACATTTGTAAATAAACATGCACTGATTATTGGAACACCTAAAAAATATAAACAAATACTCAAAGATCTGAAGGGAAAGATAGATAACAACACGAGTAGGAGAGCTTTGAATATATCAATCTTAGAAATGCAGAGATTATCCAGCCAAAAAAATTAATAAACAAACACTGAACTTGAAGTATACTTTATGAGAAGTGGACCCAATAGACAAATATAGAACATTTCATCCCCAAAGCATCTGAAAACAATTTTTCTCAAGTGAACATGAAACATCTTCCAGGATAGATCATATATTAGGTAATAAAATTAACCTTAGCAAATGTAAAGAGACTGAAATCATACCAACTATTTTTTCTGACCACAGTGGTATGAACTGTGGACCACAGTGGTATGACCACAGTGGAATTAATAACAGGAGAAAAAAACAGAAAATTCACAAATATGTGGAGATTAAACAATATGTTACTGAATAACCAATGGGTTAAAAAAGAAATGAAATTAAAAAAAAAAATCTTGGGACAAATAAAAATGAAAACAAAACATACCAAAACTTACAGGATGCAGCAAAAGCAGGTCAAAGAGGGAATTTTATAGTGATAAACTCCCACATTAAGAAAAAAATGAAAATGCCAATAAACAACTGAACTTTACACCTGGAGTAACCAACTAATACCAAAGTTAGCAGAAGGAAGGAAATAACAAAGAACAAAAATAAATGAAACAGAGACCAGAAAAGCAATAGAAAAATTCAGTGAAACTAAGAGCTGGTTTTATGAAAAGATAAATGATAAATCTTTAGCTAGACTAAGAAAAAGAGAGAAGGCTCAAAATCAGAAATGAAAGAGGAGACACTACAATTGACATCACACAAAAACAGGTTCATAAGAGACAGCTATTAACAATTATGAACCAAGAAACTGGATAACATAAAGAAATGGATAAATTCCTAAAAACATACCACCTACTAAGACTGAATTATGAAAAAACAAAAAATTTGATCAGACTAGTTACTAATAAGGGGATTGAATCAGTAATCAAAAACTTCCCATAAAAAAAATCCCAGAATTCACTGGTGAATTTTGCCAAATATTTAAAGAAGCACTAATAGCAATCCTTCTGAAACTAAAGTTTGAAGAAGGGAAATTGAAAAAATTGAAGAAGGAATACTCCCAAACTCATTTTATGAGACCAACATTATCCTGATGCCAAAACCAGACTAGGACACTACCAGAAAACTGAAGACCAGTATCTGTGATGATTATAGATGCAAAAAATTCTCAACAAAATACTAGCAAACCAAATTCAATAGCACATTAAAAGAATCACAAACCATGATCAAGTGTGATTTATCCCTGCGATGCAAGGATGGTTCCACATATGCAAATCATTAAATGTGATTAAATTTAACACCACATTAATAGATTGAAAGAGAAAAATCATATGATCTTTCAACAGATGCAGAAAAAGGCATTTGACAAAATTCAACATAGTTTTATTATAAAAACTCTTAACAATTTGGATGTAGAAGAAACACATTTAAACATATAAAGTCCATGCATAACAAATTTATAGCTAACATCATACTCAATGGTGAAAGTTTGAAAGTTTTTCCTGTAATACCAGCAACAAGAGAAGGATGTCACTTTTGCTACTCTTACTCAACGTAGTACTGTAAGTTCTGGCTGGAATAGGCAAGATAAAGAAATAAAAGTCATCCAAATTGGAAAGGAAAAAGTAAAATGTTCTGTTTTCAGATGATATTTTCTTTTATATAGAAAATCCTCCACCAGAAAAAAAAGAAATGATAGTAGTAATAAATGAATTCAACAAAATTACAGGATTTAAAATCAATATATAAAAATCAGTTCTAGACACTAACAAATGATCTAAGAAAAATAAAGAAAAAAGACCATCTCACTTATGATAACATCACAAATAATAATATACTTAGGAATAAATTAACCAAAGAGGTAAAAGATACATATACTGAAAAGAACAAGACATTGATGAAAGAAATTGAAGAAGACACAAATAATTGGAAAGATATCTCATGTTTCTAGATCAGAATAATTGCATATTATTAAAATGTTCATACCATCCAAAGTGATCTACAGATTCAGTGCAATCCCTATTAAAATTCCAATGGCATTTTTCACAGAAAGAGAAAAAAAAACCTAAAATTTGTATGGAACCACAAAAAACCTGAATAACCAAAATAATCATAAGAAAGAAGAACAAAGTTAAAGGCATCACAATTCCTTATTTCAAACTTACTGCAAAGTTATAGTGATCAAAACAGTATGGCACTGGCATAAAAACTGCCATAGATCAATGGAATGAAATTCAGAGTCCAGAAGTAAACCCACAGATATAGGAATAGCAAATATTTGACAAGGGTGCCAAGAATATTCAATGGGGAGAGGATAGTCTCTTCAAATAAATGGTGGTGAGAAAACTGGATATTTACATGCAAAAAAAAAATGAAATGAAACCTCTATCTTATACCATTCAGACAACTCAAAATTAAACTTAAATGTAAGAACCCAAACTATAACAGTATTAGATGAAAACCTAGGTAAAAAAAGCTCCTTGATATTGGTATCAGCAATTATTTTTTTTTTTTTTTAAAGATTTTATTTATTTATTTGAGACAGAGAGAATGAGAGAGAGCACATGAGAGGGGGGAGGGTCAGAGGAAGAAGCAGACTCCCTGCTGAGCAGGGAGCCCGATGCGGGACTCGATCCAGGGACTCCAGGATCATGACCTGAGCCGAAGGCAGTCGCTTAACCAACTGAGCCACCCAGGCGCCCAGCAATTATTTTTTAAAAAGAGTTTATTTATTTATTTGAGATGGAAAGAGCCAGCATAAGCAGGGGGCAGGGAGCACAATGTGGGGCTCGGTCCCAGGACCCCAGGACCATGACCCAATCCGAAGGCAGACACTTAACCAACTGAGCCACCCAGGCACCCCAGTATTGGCAATTATTATTTGGATATGACCAAAAGCATAAGCAACAAAAGTAAAAATAAACAAGTAGGACTACATCAAATTAAAAAGCTTCAGCAAAGCATAATAAATAATCAGCAAAATGAAAAGGCAACCCATGGAATATAGGAAATACTGGCATAACATATATCTGATAAATAGTTGATATCCAACATATATAAGTAACTCACACAACTCAACAGCAAAAAAAAAAAAAAAATCTGATTAAAAAAAGGTCAGAAGACTTGAATAGACATTTTCCTGAAGACATCTAAATGGTCACTACGTACATGGAATATATCCAAAGTAAATGAAATCACTATCTTGAAAAGATATCTGAACTCCCATGTTCATTGCCACATTATTCACAATAGTGAAGACATGGAAACCACTTACACGTCCATTCAAGGATGAATGGACAAAGAAAACATGGCATGAAACACACAGAGGAATATTATTCAGCTATTTAAAAAAAGAAGGAAATCCTGCCTTTTGTAACTATATGAATGGACCTTAAGGGCATTATGCTAAGTGAAATAGTTCAGAGAGAGACAAACACACACACACACACACACACACACATGTAATTCCCACATATATGTGAAATCTAAAAAAGCTGAACTCATAGAAAAAGAGAGAATAGTGGTTGTCAAAGGACAGAGGATGGGGAAATAGGGAGATGTTGGTCAGAGGGTAGAAACTTCCTGGTATAAGATGAATAAGTCCTGGAGATCTAATGTACAGCATAGTGACTATAATTAACAATAAGTAATTATATACTGGAATGTTGTTAAGAAAGATCTTACATGCTATTACCACAAAAGCAATTGTAATTATGTGAATGGATGGAAGTGTTAACTAACTTTATTGTGGTAATTGTTCTGCAGTATGTACATGTGTCTAATTATCATATTTTACACCTTAAAGTTACATATCATATGTATCATATCAATAGTATCTCCTATCATACATATCAATAGTATCTCAAGAAAGCTGAAAAAATAAATATATGAATAAAATGGGTTTTTTTTCTTATTAATTTATAGAGGTTCTTAAATATCTAGGTGCTTGGCATTTGCATGATCTATACTTTTTCATTATTTTACTTTCAACCTTTCCATGTGTTTGTTTTATATGTCCCTTTTTTAAAGCATGAAGCTTGACTTTTCTTCCTACCTTAATGCCTAACCTACTAGCAATTCCTGTAAATTCCCCTTCATAAATATTCCTCAAGTCAGTCCTATTGTCTCCATACTCACTGCTAGAATACTTGCCCAATTTACTGCCTTGCATCACTTGGACCACTATGTATCAATAGATCTTTCTTATCCAAATATACTCTCCTTCAATCCAGTATCCATTTTCAAGCACATCTGAGATTTTCAAAATGTAAATCTGATCATGTCACTCTTGAATTTAAGAACTCTTTAATTATTGCCTTCTAATATAATCTCCAAATCCCAGCATGGATTACAAGGCCCTTCAGGATCTTAACTTGATAATCTCTCCCATCCTTACCCTATATTATTCTTTTCATGATCTCTATGCTTTAGCCATACGTTTGTTCTGTTCCTCAAATATGCTATGCTTCTTCTTACCTGTGAGCTTTCATATATGCTGTTTTCTGCATCTCTGATATTTTTGTCTAACATGTTAATCCATTGCACCCCAATTTAAAATTCATTTATTTAATGAAACCTCAAATGCTCCCATCCATAAACACACATATTTCAGATAAAGTTAGCTATAACAGGCTCCAAAAATTTGCTAATAAGTTCTGCTTTTAATACTCTTACTTTGGTGCTTTATAAAATGTATTATATATTATTTATAAAAATATATACATAAATAATAACAAATAAATAATGCATAGCCACATTTTCAATATTAAAATGTAAACTAATCACAAATATACAGAGTAAAAAGTGCAAAAATTTTTCACATAATTGCTCTATTGGTCCTTCCCCAAATCTCATTTCTTATCCTAGAGATAAGATATTGGTTTGGTGTATAGCTATGGACCTTTACTTATATGCATTTAAATATAGAAAGTTTTGTTGTTTTTTATTTCATTTTCATAAAAAAATGTATTGTACCTATTATTTGATGATTTTTCCCACTGCATAATATGTATTGGAAACCCTATTTTTAAATTAAATGTATCATCATTTATCCGTTCACCTATTGAAAAACATCTGAGTGATTTCTAAATGTGAATTATTAGAAACAATGCTTCAGTGAGATCCTCTACACAAATGTCATTTTACAAAAGTGCTCATATTTTTATAAAATATATATCTTAGAAACAGTATTGCCAGGCTATAAGACATGAACTTTTTGTTGCTGTTTTCCTCTCTTTTCAAAATATTCTTAGGTATTCTTATACTTTTCCTCTTCCATTGAACTTCAGAATCAATTTGTCAGTTCTATTAAGAAACTGTGCACATAAAAGAATTCTTTAAAAATGATATGCTAGAAGAATGACATTGAAAGGCATTTAGAATATATATTATTCCATTTTAAAAAGTAGATAATAAAACTTTTTAAAGTGTGGTCCCACTGGGAGAGAAATAAATCTATTTATCTAGACAGTCCAAAAAAGAAATATACTAAAACATTACTAGTGATTATCACTGGTTGACAGGAAGACTGATTTTTATTTCCTTGTGTTTTTAACTGACTCATACATTTTACATAATGAATATTGTGACTTATACAATATAAAAAGTTATTTCTTCTCAAAACATAACATGAAAGTCTGTTAACATGCGTATCTCTAGAAGAAGCAATGTATCTGAAAAACTCTTCAACTGAAGCAAAGAAATTAGTTTAAGTACAGTCTATTTGCTTCCAGAAAGAGTGGATGTGGGTTGCCTAATTTTATCATCCAATTTTCATGTAAATAAAATCCTTTCCTCATTGCCTCAAGATATTATGTTTGGGTGGCAGTAAACAAGAAAAAATGAAGTGGGAATTCAATAAAAAAATTTTATTTCAACCGAAAACCCTAATATTGTAGTACACATAAATGTGCTGGCTGGTCTCACTTTAAATTTATGACCACAAACCTCAAGTAGGCCCTCAGGGCTGGCTAGCAATCCTCCTCCATTTCCCCACCCAATTTGCTCTCCCTTCTTTGGAAGGGAGCTCAGAGGGCATTGCCTCTGAGCCTACACAGCTTCCTCTGCAACATGATCTTCTGACATAACCCTTTATTTAGCCTGCTCCATCCCCACTAGCCTACTTGCTATTCCATAAACCCACCAAGCATGTGGTACCTCAAGACTTTGGGACACTCTAAATCTTCCAGCTACTTTTTTCCAGCATGATCTCTTAACTTTATTTAG
Organism: Mirounga angustirostris; assembly: GCF_029215605.1. Lineage (NCBI taxonomy): Eukaryota > Metazoa > Chordata > Mammalia > Carnivora > Phocidae > Mirounga > Mirounga angustirostris. Next base: position 134,349,974 of record NW_026991709.1, on the reverse strand, counting down.
GTTTCTTCTCAAATGTTACCTCCCCAGAAAGGTCTTCCCTGACATTCATATATAAAAATAGCAAACTCCCCTCACAGGCCCCCCAAAATAAATAAAATAAAAATAAAAATAGCAAACTCCCTAAACATTGCCTAGTCTCATTTCCTAAGGTGATTTTATGATCTCCATTACATTTATTAATAGTAATTTTATATTATACATTTACTTACTTATTTTCTGTACCTCACCAGAGTGTGATGTCCATTAAGAGAGGAATTTTGGTTTGTGGCTATATTCCTAATGTCTAGATCAGTGCCTGGCAGGTAGTTGCCACTCAATAAACATTTGTTGGATAAGTGAATGAAATAGATCATGCTTTAATGTGCCACCTACTTTCTTAATTAGCAGCCTTAAACTCACTAACCTCATTGCTATGGCATGCCTTTAAGCTTAGACATTTTACCCAAGAATTAGAAAGCCATGTTAACAAGGTGTCTAGAATCATAATAACATTTTTAATATAAAGATCATCATAAGGATTGAGAAAATATATTAAATGTGTAAGAAATAAATGACTTCTCAGGAGCCTACCCTGCTTAGTGCTTTTGGCTAGCAATATAAAGCCACTGGTCTTTTCAGGGGAATGTCTTTCCCCAAGGCTCCTAATCCATTGGCAGGCTGTGGTTATAATTTTGTTTGAACAAAATCCCAGGACTTGGGATTCTGAATTCTATTCCCAGCTCTGCTAATTACTAACTGTGACTTTAGCCATGTGGCTCTGCCTTCTCTGGGTTTCAGAATTCTCACCTGTAAAACTAAGGCAATTATATTGACATTGCTTCCCAGGGATGTTATGAGGAACAGTTAATGATAATAATCATTAAAGAATTATTTCCATCTTCATTGGCTATTAATTAAGTTCCACTGTATGCAGAACTCTATTAACTCTTTAAGAAGCAGAGTGGGTGTGTAAACATAAAATATATCAGATATCATTTTCTGCCTAAAGAAATACCTGTTAGAAAATAGAAGAAGAAGGGCGCCTGGGTGGCTCAGTTGGTTAAGCGACTGCCTTCAGCTCAGGTCATGATCCTGGAGTCCCAGGATCGAGTCCCGCATCGGGCTCCCTGCTCGGCAGGGAGTCTGCTTCTCCCTCTGACCCTCCTCCCTCTCATGCTCTCTGTCTCTCATTCTCTCTCTCTCAAATAAATAAATAAAATCTTTAAAAAAAAAATTTAAAAAAAAAAGAAAATAATAGTATTATGCTGAAAAAAATAACTGCTCTCTTTGTGGGCATAGTTTCCTGTCATGTTTCCTCTTTAACCCAAACTTCACTCTCTCAGCTGTGAAATGATACAAGGAGATTTCACAGAATTTCAGAGCCTTGGAGGACCCCAGCAAGTCTCCGCCTTTATCTACACATCTTCACTTTAGAGATAAGGTAATTGACAACTAGAAAGATTTAAGAGTTTTCCAAACTCACCAGGCTGGGTCTCTAACCTCCTGATCCCCACCCAATTCATTGGGCTCATTGATACACTAGGCTGCTCTTTATTGTCCCAAAGAATAGCATGGAGGCCAGATACTACTGCAAGCATCATGAATGGCCAGCTCTCTTTTGATGAGAAGCCCGGTAATTTAAGGCTATTGGCATATAGGTAGTTTTGGCCCTAAGGATGAATTCTAATAGAAAATGATGAATAAAGATTAACATTTTTTCAACTCCTTACTGTTTTCTATTGAAAAATTCTACTCAGCTCTTTATATCTACTATTTTAGTTCACCTTCATGACAACCATACAAGAGAGGTATAATCATAATTATTTAACAAAGAATAATGTTTTCATACTTACTCAATAACTGAATTTCCAGAAATTTATGTAACTTGCTTAAAATAATACATTCATTAAATAATAGAGTTAAGATTTGAATCCAGATTTATCGAGTTCCCAAATTCTTTTAATACCATTACACAGTACAGAGGAAAATTTGTTTTTCAATGGAAAATTATGTACTATCTCTAGCAAGGGCTGGCATACTTTTCCTTAAGGGACCTAACAGTAGACATTTTAGTTAGGTTTTGGACCATTATGTTGCATCTATTCAACTGTGCCATTTAGCATGAGAAGCAATCCATAAACAAACAGACATGGTTGTATTCCAATAAAACTTTATTTACAGGGGCGCCTGGGTGGCTCAGTTGGTTAAGCAACTGCCTTTGGCTCAGGTCATGATCCTGGAGTCCCGGGATCGAGTCCCGCATCAGGCTCCCTGCTCGGCAGGGAGTCTGCTTCTCCCTCTGATCCTCCCCCTCTCATGCTCTCTGTCTCCCATTCTCTCTCTCAGATAAATAAATAAAAAATCTTTAAAAAAAAAAAAAAAAACTTTATTTACAAAAACAAGTGGCTGGTCCTCAGCTATAGTTTGCCAACTCTTAGTCTAGAGCTTACTTTTGAGTTACAGGATTCTGACTGTGGGAGCTATCTTAAAACTAGCACAGTTACTTACAGGTAACTGACAGCAATGCCAAACAATTCATGTCTACTGACATGCAAATTTTGTTTCTCAGAGGTTCAGTTGACTTCACCCACTATGGAAGAAGTCAGTTTTCCTTCCATTGTTACATTCATTTCAATAAGCCTCATTTATACATATGCCTGTTCTTTTGATTCTCCTTTGAACTGGTTTGACACATGCTGGTCCCCTTATTTTATTAATGAATTAAATAAAATCTTTAACACGTGTTCAATTATACCTGAGAGTCATTATATTACCTTTTTGAAAGTGATCCTTTAACAACAGTATAGTAGAAAGCATTAGCATACTCCTTCTACTACATCCTATCTTGTAAAAATGTATCCATCTTTAAACTGACTGCATCTTTTTTTTCCTTCTTCTTCTTAGCTTGAGGAGAAATGAGAACACAATGTTTCTGGGCTCCTGCAGAGACACAGAGAGACTCTCTGCGCCTGACACCCTCCACTGGCTGCAAGCTGCTATTATTTTCTTTTCTCCTACGCAACATGAAGGTTGCTTCATATCAATCATGTCAGTGCAAGTCATAACAGAGAACATCAACTCAATTTACTTGTCTGTTACAATCCAAAGTTGATAGGAAGAAAGAAAGTTGCCAATGTGATAAAGTGGTCTCCTCCACAGATATGACAGAGGTATTCTCCATTTTATGCTTAGCTGGTGCCCTGAAGACAAAGCACATTGATTCTGGAAATAAACATATTTCTTCACACTTACCATCCACCTCTCCCTCTCTCAGCTCCTTCCTGAAATGGACTGTTTGGTAATGGATTCACCATAGCAAGCAAATGACAGCTATTCATTAGCACATCTTAGAATCTCAGAGTTGGGAAGAAACCTTATGGATCATCTCTTCCATGACAACAACTCAAACAATAATAGTAATATCACAACAATAATAAGAGCTAAAACTTCTTCATCATTTGTGCCAGGTAATTTCTTAAATGTTTTCTCTGTAAAATTCCTAAGATAGAACACCTGTTATCTTGACATAATTATTAATAATCCCCTCTTTCATCTCAAAAGTAACTCAACTTGGAAGATAAATTATAAGATTACCCATTTATGATTACTATCTTATTTGATCTTTACACAACTTTATGAAGTAAGTATGATGATGATAAATACACAAAAGTAATATGCCTGAGGCACCTGAGTGGCTCAGTCAGTTAAGCGTCTGACTCGTGACTTCAGCTCAGATCATGATCTCATGGATCATGAGATCAAGCCCTGCATGGGGCTCCGCACTCAGTGGGCATCTGCTTGAGATTCTCACCCTCTGCCCTTCCCCTACTCGTGTTCTCTCTCTCTCTCTACGATAAATAAATAAATCTTAAAAAAAAGTAATTATGCCGAAGTGCATGAAACTAGTGAGTGAAACTGTGATTTGAACCTTGGAAATCTGAGCATTCATTAACTACTATGTTATTTTTCCACTTATATACCCATCACATCTGGAACAGTACAGCCAACTGGTTGTCCATGGAGAGTGAAACCACAATCTGTGATAGGAACCAATTCTATCTTTAGATAATGCTGTTGAAGTTCATTTGCTTATTAGGCTGAAATCTATTCTCTCATAATTTCAGAAATCTGGACAAAAAGAATAATAGAACCAAATAATAAAAGATCTTCTTATTCCATGTGAAAAACATTATATTGTATTTGAACCTGAAAGCAAGAAGAGAGGCAAGAAAGTTGCATTTTCTTTTTTTAAAAGAATGTTAAGGTCAGAGGCATTGATTGTGAATTATACAGGAGGAAAAGGTGAGTTTCACTAATCCTGAGAACAATCATTAGCATTTTTTTGCTCTTTCACAGCAATCTAGAGCTTTAAATTTGCTTTTACACTTAGAACCCAAGTTCATAGAAAAGGTGGGTGAGCAGCTATTTATAGAATGATGGATGTTAAGGGTGATTTTTATCTTCAACACACAGGCACAACTTAGTAGAGTACTAGATAGATAGCAATTGTCTCCTGAACTTGACCAGGAAGCAGAAGCTCTCGTATCATTAAGATAATGAAAACACACACACGAAATGTGTTTTCTCCCTCTTTTCAGAGGCTTATGTGGGACACCTGTCAAATTCATCATATTAGACATTATGTTTTGAAGATAGTTTTGTTTTAGAGAGGTTTAGCCAACTGCAGAAAACCATGAAGTTGAGATTCAACCAATAGAAGATATACAAACATATGAACATGTATGAGAAATGGGAAAATTCATTGGCCAATAGGGGAAATTTTTCAAGATATCTGGAATAGCTGTAGCTTTTTGTGATGAAGCTAAAGGAAATATGTGTGAGGACAGCCAAGTCCTCACTTTGAAAAACATTTCCCAGATGCATTTTCCTTTTTCTTCCTGGTGTTTGTGATCAGATTATCCAGCTCTAAAGTAGCCAAAACATCCACTTGAGTATATTTATTTTTAAGAGCATTACATTAAATTTACTGTTTTTCATTTAAGAATGGGAGAATTTTGATTGCCAACTTTAGAACCCTCTTAAAAATAACAGCTTTGGAGTTCAGTGTAGCACGGAAGCTTTTAAACTTCATGTTCCATTTGCCTGTGGCAACATCTGACCTCTCTCCTCAAGCCTGCCTTTTAAATTTCTCCTTTATTCCCCTCGTAGCCTTGGAAACAAATCAACAATTACTTTTAAACAGGAATCTTTATAGTTTAAATATCACAGGCTCTTATTTGGTTATGAAAACATTTTACCTTTAATTAAGCTTCTTTCAAAAATCCATGTTTTCAATCAAAGAGAAAATGTGCTGTGAAGTTATGATTCACTGTTGGAAAAGGTGTTTGTTTTAGAATGTTTCCTACGGATATTGTGGAACTTGGAACAATAACTTGCTCCATTTTAGGGGAGTTGCCTTTAGTCCGTTCAGCTTCTCTAATGTAATACCATAGACTGGGTGGCTTACAAACAACAGATATTTATGTTGCACAGTTTAGGAAGTCCAAGATCAAGTTGCTGGCAGATTTGGTGTCTGAGGAGGACCTGCTCCTGGTTCACAGATGGCCATATTCTCACTGTGTCCTCCCACAGTGAAAGGGAGAACTCTTGAGTACTGACCCCATTCATGAAGGCTCTACTATCACAAAAGGGTTAGGGCTTCAATGTATGAATTTGAGAAGGACACAAAGATCCAATTTATTGCAGGAGCTATTTGCTTCTATATATTCTAAATATCAGTGCCACCACTTCGCACAATCTAAGGAGCACCATTCTCATTTGATTTTATGTACTCCAGGGAACACAATGTAATGTGGCCTCCTGGACTTAGCAAGTCCATGTAAAAATTTTGATGACATTGGCTATGATCAAAATTGCCAAGGAGGAACATGTGATAAAATTATTAAAGGGATCAAATGCAAGGAAGTGTGCCTCTCAAGTTAGAAGACAATGATTAAGTTCATGTTTTATAAGTGGAAATCAAATTTTCTGGGGTTTTTTTGGATCCTGAAATTGAGTCATTTTGGCAAAAAATATTTTAAGAGTGTAAAACTGAATAAAAATCTTGCTGTTAAAGAACTAAAGTGCTTCTGATACCTAAGGAAAAACATACCTTTGTTTATAAACTTAATAAATTATGGCACTAGCCTCTCCATTATCTAGAATTTAATTATTTTCTTGCTCACCCATCTACTTGTCCTAGTGGAACCGAGTTCATATTCAATAAAGACTACTTTGTGATTTCAGTTTATTGCCAAATAAGTTAACTTTTCTTTTTAATTTCTCAGATTACAGAGGTCATAAAATGACCATCATTGATAGCCTAGTGACTAGTGTTGTCTATTAGAAACACTGGCAGACGTATCTGAAGTTTGGATGGGATGACTGCTCTAAAGCAGGTGTTTACTAGAACAGGGTAATAAGTGGTATTGCAATTAGGGATGTCAAGAGTATATTTAAAACCCAGTGCATGGCTAGTGCCAATTAAAAATACACCGACCCAACCAAAAGCCCATAACAAATTGATCTCACAATGTTCAAATAAATAAATGTGACAGAACTTGCCCATGAAATAGATGTCTGTTTTAGCCCAGGAGCATGCTCACAACCACCTCAGGGCTGGTAGGTATTGAGAGAAATGTTATTAAGGAACAAAACTCCAGATGGTCCCAGGGACAGAGTTTGTTCTGTTATAATAAACACAATGAAAGCCTGACAAGCTCCATGAATGACAGGTAAAAATAACAGGCAATAAATGAGATGCTAACACTGATGCCTCATGGAAAGAGGCTGAGGACCCTGGAGCAAATATGGCATAAAAGAAGGAAAGTAGTTTCCTGGAGAATGAGGAATAAAAATATCCCCAGTGAAGGCCAAGGGAGAAAGAGGAGACAGGCTATTTCCATGTATGTCACTTGTGCACTCTGCTGTCCCCAAGATCAGCATATACACTTATTATTATGTTAACTTAATTATGGAACACTTCAAGCACATACAAAACAGTCAGAATGATAAAATGGACTTTCCTGTACCACCAATGAGCTGTTCTCAATTCATGGTCAAACTTGTTTTATTCTGCTTCCGACCCACGTTCCACATCCCCTATTTTTTAAATCAAATATCAAACATTTTGTAATTTTATCTGAAAAATTGTTGTTTGTAAATTATGACGCTTTTTTTCTAACATAGCCGCATTATTATAATATCTAAAAATGTAACAATAGTTTTTTAGTTCATCAAATATGCAGACAATTCAAATTTTCAGTTGCACCATAAATGTCAAAAACTTATTTTATGTTCACACATATCGTGTGTTTGAACGAGGATTTAAATGATGTCCACACAATGCAACTTTTCGATATTTTTAAGTCTCTTTTTTCTCTTAGATTCTCTCTCTAGGTCCTCTCTCTCTCTCTCTCACTCTTTCTTTTCTTGGGATTTATCTACTCAGGAAATGTGGTCCTATAGAATAGCCATGGTTTAGATTTTGCTGACTGCATTCTCATGTTTTTTAACATGGTCTTCTGTGCTCTGTCTGCATGTCCTATAATTTGGTAGCTGGACTTAGAATCTTAATCAAATTTAGTATTACTTTGGTTTTGGTATTGTTACCTCAGAGATAATATTGAGTCCTTTCATTAGGAGCATAAATGGCTACTTGCTTCTCATTTTGTGATATTAGCAGCTATTGATTCTCCGGGCAGAGATCCATTAAGTCCTTAAAGGTTGCAAAATGACATATAAAGTGCATATACATTGAAATATACATATGGAATGGCATATCACCGCAAAATTACAACATCCTATTTCTATTATTTCTTTTTCATTTATTAGCTGGGATACTTCTTTAAAGAGATACTTACCCTCTATGTGTTTACCTCATGTTACAGTTCATATTAAAAGAGAAGAATAAATCCATGATCATTTTCCTTTAAGTCTTAAAAATAGTGAGATGATTATCATTTTCTGTTGGTGATCAATCTTTTTTGAATGATTTTCAAATCATGGATTAAATGTACTTGAGGTTCTAAATCTTACTTGTAAGTTAGATTGATTTATAAATTATCTTAATTTTGGCCATGAGAGACTTTTCAAATTTGTCTTTTGAATTCTTTTGACCCAGCTCTAGGACCCATAGATAACTTCCTTGATATCAGATCTGTAAAGTTGTTACAGACTTACTCATACACACTTATTGCCCCAGATCTGAAATCAGCAATTTCTCCAAAAGCCCTGGTTCCTTATGATGTGACTACAATATGGGAATTAAGTATACTCATTGCTTCTGACTTGTTGTTTTTAGTTCCCTTCACTGGATAAATCAAGACATACTTTTGTGATATAAGTAATGAAATCATGAAGATAATTTAAAGTCAAAGTCAGGATTATAAGATTTTTACCTAACTTCTTCTATCTTACATTTTCATCTACACTCTTTAAGGTTGAAAAATTCGAGTTGTCAAGAAAAGTGGAGATGCTAATATCAAAATATCATGTGATTACCCATTAATTTTATCCCACATTACACACAGTGAAACAAAATTATAATACTATTACCACTAAAAATATGATTACTACAAACTGTATAATTTTTTGCTTTGCACTTCTTGCAATTCAATTTAACATATTAGATTTATCAAATTAATGTGTTTCAAATGACTGGGACTACTCTTTTTCTATGTCGTCAAGGACATGCCTTGGGTTAGCTCATTTAATGAATCATTTTAAACTTTAGAAGTTTAAAAAATATTTAATGTTTCATTTTCACATTATTTACACAGTTCCATGAAATCAGTCACATTTTTAAAAGCAAAAACTCTATACCTGTTCTACTTTATTTCCTTCCTCTCTTACAGGTTAATTAATTAATTAGTTATTTGATAGATTAGCCTTCCATCATTTTTTAGGAAGAGCAAATATCTATACACTACTGCCCTAATCTATCAAATTATTTTTTAAATAATCAAACTGTATCTTTTGTCAAAGTATATACCTATGATATACAATAATTTCTCCCTTATAACCATAATTTATTCTTAGTTCCAAATACAATGTTTTTATATACTTAGTCTTTTTATCTCTATCTTCCCAATTATTTTGGCAATCTAAAATTCATTCTCCAGCAGATGCCTTAGGAAAGTCTCATGGGAATAAAATTCCATGGGATTTCGATAACTTTAGTTCTACTTTTATTTTGAAAATGAGTTTGTAAAGATATAATATACTTGATTCATATATTCTTTCCTTGAATATGTTTCCTTGGGTAAGCATTGTCATTTGAAATAAAAGATTGTTATTAAAAAGTTCTGATGATATGATCATTCCCTTATAAGTGATTTGAGCTTTTTATTTGGATGTCTAAAGAGTATTTTTAAGGTTTATTGTATTTTAATAGACTAAGTCTCAGTGTTGATCATTCTAGTAACTTTTCAATTTCTTCAATTTCTATTATTAGTATGTGGGTCCTTTGATTTTTCTTCTTTGGGAATTCCTATTATACATATATTGGATCTTCTTTGCATATCTTCTACATTTGCCATTTCTCCCTCTTAAACTTTTATTTATCTTGAGGAATTATCTGTTGTTTTAATTATCATTTATGCTATTCTTAGCTTAATATTAATTTCTGAAATATTTTTCCTTTATTTTAATCCTGTCTTGATTTCTATAATTTCACTTCTGATTTTTTCATAATTGTAATTTGTGTTATTCTTTCATAGTCTCTATTATTTTACTTAGTCTATTTTAGCTCATTTTGAAATAGTGGGTTATAGTTTCATCTGTTTGGCATGCTATTTTTATTTTTTGGTCTCTAGGTATATTATGTGGTTCTTCCCCACACCACCACCACCTTTTTCCTTATAATATCTTTGTAGGGGATTCAAACACAATATTTTCCTATTCCTAATTTTGATGTAATTTTAATTTTCCTAAACTTTAAGGAGGAAGGTTGGATCAAGAGATCTTTTTAGCTTCAAAGTGTACATTACCAGCTTCCCTTGCTTTTGTAAAGTGGTCAAAAATATGGTTCATACTTGCAAAGATCTCCAGGCACTATTTCTCTTGTCCATTTCTATCTGCTCCTTCCCTTTTCTTCATCCTGTCCTGTTTAATATAGATCCAAATCTCAGTATTCTCTCCTTAGTGTTCAGCTTTGTTGGAAAAGGTAGTCTTGGCTTGTTGGTTTTCAGATTTCATGGGGAAGGCACAGATTGCTTCTCCTCCTTCAGATCTTACCATGAACCACTTCTGGTGTGCAACAGTCTCTTACTTACAACTAGCTCCATTCAAATTACCCCCAGATCTTTGCAGTTTCTGTTATCTGTTTGGGTTCCATTACTCTTAGGTCTTCCAGATGTTCTATTCATTCTTTTTATTTCACAGTTTACAGTTACTGATAGTACTTGTTTAGTTGTTACTAGTTTGTCTCCAACCATTCATATTTGGAGGTTCATTAAGATGTATTTTACCCAAATTTTGTTTTACATGTTTTATGTTTGTTTCTCCACCATTTTTCTAGGGATTTTAAGTACACCACCATCATCTATCCAACAGTCCCAGAGACTATACTTTCAAAATAAACTAGAGAATACCTAAACCTGAAAAGTATTTTTTAGATAGTGTCACATGGATCTCATATTAGGTTTTTTAGATTATAAGCCACAAGTCATCAAAAAGTATTTGTATATATAAAGGCTTAAAAATAATCCTTTTGTTCTAAAACATGGTTTTCTAAATTAGAGCTATGCTTCCAGATAGGAAGTTAAATCTCACTGGTCCTATTATATAACTGAGACACAAACAATGTAGTTCTTTAGTGTGAGACTGGATTTTCTAATGAGTCTATTATTTCAATAAAATTGAATATTCCTATCCATCAACTTCATATCCCATGACAACATCTCATGGTTTCAAATACTGAGAAAATGTACCATTGCTTGATACATATAAATAAAAGAATGAACAGCTATAATGATTGATATTTACAATACAGTCAAACCTCATTGTCTAAAGAAGTTTATCATTTACCTTATGAAGTAATTCAGATAGAAAATATTTTTTCTTAAATTTTTCAGATCACTATCTGAGTAGGCAATGCTAGAAAGAATAACAATCCAGGGGCACCTGGGTGGCTCAGTAGTTAAGTGTCTGCCTTCGGCTCAGGTCATGATCCCAGGGTCCTGGGATCGAGCCCCACGTTGGGCTCCTTACTCAGCAGGAACCCTGCTTCTCCTTCTCTCACTCCCCCTGCTTGTGTTCCCTCTCTTGCTGTGTCTCCCTCTGTCAAATAAATAAAATCTTTAAAAAAAAATAGAATAACAATCCATGAAATTAGAGTAGGTAAACTATGTTGCCTTTATCCTAAATAAAGTTATGAGATAGTATAAACAACCATGAAATACAAGGATTCCATCTGATATTTTTCATATAGGTGTCTATTTTTATTTGGTTGTTCTTCTTTAATATTAATTCATTATCTTAATCTTAGTTGCAAAATAACTCTTTGTAATTACTCACAAACTATAACAGAAGCTGTTTCACTCTTCCTACTGACATGAGCAATATCCATTATTTTGTAATACATAATGATAAAATTATAGAGAGTTTAAACATCAGCTAGGATCTAAACATCACTAGACAAATCCACCCACAGTGTGAAGAGACAAATGAAACTTATCTTTAGCTACATGGTGGTGATTAGCATACCTGTTGTTAAAATCTCCTTTCACTAACTGCAAGTCTGTGTTCCTTTCCTGGATTTTATGATTTTAGTTAAGTTATGAAATGAAATAGTTCCCTGGACAATGATTTGTTGTCAAAAGAAAAACAAAACAAAAAATGCACAGTCATTTTGTTTCTTCTGAGATGATCACAGGAAATTGGTAAAATATAATTTTTCACATAATGACTATTTCGGGTCTTTTCACATAATAAAAGAGATATACTGAGGATCAGGAGTCATTGCTTTGCAGAACATTTAATCTTTTTAAGCATCAGGGTCTTTATTTGTAAAATAAAGAAATTATAGTGTAAGTATTTGACAGATTTCAATACCTAGTTATGACTCAAGTTATCACAAAACAAGAATGGAAAAATCTTTTTGTTCCATAAATACCTTATAACTAAAATTACTTCATGGAGGTACTTGCCCTAGCAAAAATCAAAATTATATTTTATAAAGTTTTAGGAATTAAGGGAATGTAAAGGGTGAGAAATATTGATACAAGTTAAAAAAAATAGTCTACTGAAATAAAACAGAAGGCCCAGAAAGAGAACCAAGTAGACACAAAGACTGAAGTATAATTGAAATGCATTTTCAGAGAAGTCAATGAAGAATGGACTAATCAATAAATGTAACAATTGGTTAACCATATGGAAAATAAATGAATAAAACTGGAGCCTTACCTGATATCATAAAGAAAAATCAATTTCAAGTAGACTCAAGGCTTATATGTGTAAAAAAAGCTTTAGTAAAATTTAAAAGCAAAACCAGTGTTCTTAAAAGATGATACAATCACAAAAAACATGGACTATTGGAGTAAAAACTGATAAGTTTTACTATATATCAAAATATATAATATTTTATAGATTAAAGAGTGTACAGACAAGGCACACCCTGGAAAAAGTACATAAAACACTTAAAATGATAAAGGGTAATTATCTAGAACAGGTAAAGAGCTACTTTGTAACAATACATAAAAGAAGGAAAGAAAAATTTACATAAGAACAAATTAATGAGTTTTCTGTCAGTATAGAAAAAAGTTCAACCTTAATCAGAAAAATCAAAATTAAAATAATGTGTTATCACTTCTCAACAATCAGATTGGCAAAATATGCAAGGCAATTTAAAAGATGCAGTAAAAAGGGCATATACACAAAACATCAAGACATATTATAAAGATATGATAATTAAGAGGGTATGGCATGGGTTCAAGGATACACGAACTAACCAATAAAACAGAACAGAGAGCATATAAATAGGCCCATGGATATAGGGTGACCTGATTTTTGACAACAGTAACACTGTAATTCTGTGAATAGTCACTTGAAAATATGTATTTTGACTCTTTTCTCACATCATCAACAAAAAAATCAGCTCTGGATGGATCAAATATTAATCATGACATGTAAAACAATAAACTCTTTGGAGAGAAATAGGAGAAAATCATTATCCCCTGATTATGGGTAAAGATTTCTTAACAAGGTCCCCAAAATGCTATGTGTATATATTAAAAAATAAAAAAGGTAAATGGCTACATTTTAATAATTTATATTTACCATGGTGCCTGGGTGCTCAGTCGGTTAAGCAGCTGACTCTTGATTTTGATTCAGGTCATAATCTCAGGGTCCCAGGATTGAGACCTGCATTGGGCTCCACGCTCTGCAGAGAGTCTGCTTCAAGATTCTCTCTCTTCTCTGCCCCTCCCCTTGCTCTCACTCTCTCTCTCTAAAATAAATAAATAAACATTTAAAAAAAAGAATTTATATTTATCTAGACACTATACTAGCTAAACCCAAGACCCGGCCTTAACTGCCTACCTGCTTATACTCACTAACCTGTGTCTTACATTTTTCCCTAAATTATTCTTTCTAGCTTTCCTCTTAACTCAGGCAAATGAAACCCAAAGCAATGCCCCAGGTGATGGCAACTGCCCTGATAAGACCTCCAGCCAGCCTAAAGCAACCCAGACCACTTGAACTAAACCTGCCTTGTGCCTCCACAGATCTCTGGAATGACCTACAATCATCCTTACCTCATTTTAGTACTAAAATCTTCACCCAAGGAGGAGTCTCAGCCTCATTTACATAACATACAATATGTGTCTAGACCTGTTTCCTTAAGGCATATGCACGACCTTAGGCCCGCCTCTACATACCATGACAGGGATTCCCTATCTAAATATTCATCCTAACCTTAAACTAAAGGAGCCCATTCACCCTCTCTGTAAAGGGTTGTCCGGGGCGGGCTGGGGTAGTCACAGCTTTGGAACCTTCCCCATGATCTCCTTATTTGCTGCAAAAAAAGTTTCCTTTGTGCGACAACTCAAACTGGTACAGTTTCTAACTCACCAAGGAGTGAACTGACCTTTTGGTTATAACATGGTTAGTAGAATGAAAAGGCAACACATGAAATGGAAGAAGATATTCAGTCTTCTTATACATATTTTTAAAGATTTTATTTATTTATTTGAGAGAGTGAGCATGAGCTGGAGGGAGAAAGAATCTGAAGGAGACTCTGAGATCCTGCCCTGAGCCAAAACCAAGAGCCCACCAGCTGCTGAATTGACTGAGCCACACAAGCATCCTTCACTCTTCCTATATTTAACAAAAGATACACACTCTGAATAAAAAACTCCTACAAATCAGTAAGAAAAATCTGACAACACAGTAGATAATGGGTCAAGGAGTGACCAGACACATCCCAAAAGAGAATCTAAACATTTGAATTGGTGTTAAACTTTCCTAGAAATGCACATTGAAGCCTCAAGGAGAACCGCTATATACCTGCCAGAATGGCTAATGTAAAAAAGTCAGAAAATAATATATATTTTGAGAACAGCAGAATAACCAAAACTCTCATGCTCTGCTGATGAGAATGTAAATTGGCAGAGCCACACTGTAACACTCTTCTGTGGTACCCACTGAAGCTGAAGATACACAAACCCTAAGACTCACCAGTTCTACTTCTAGGTGCATATCCACCCCCAATTTCTACACATGTTCACCAAAGGGCTAGTATTGAACTATTTACTGCAGTACTTCTAGAAATAGCTTCCACCTGGAAATAATCCAACTGCCCATCAACAGCAGAATGGACATATAAATATTAGTATATTCACAAAGTAGAATACTACACAACAATGATAACGAATATCTATAACAATTTATAATGTCATGGTTTAATCTCAAAGTATAATGTTCAACCAAAAAAGCCAGATGCAAAGGAATGCATAGCATGTTCCATTAAAAAAATAATTAAGACATGTAAAATGTTTGTATGCTGTTAGAAAGCATACTTGTGATTACCCTTTGAGAGATTAATAACTAGAAGGGAGAACAATGTTAACTCCCTGAGTGATGATATTTTGTTCTTGATCTGGGAGCTCACTACATGAGTAGGTGCAACTTATGAACATTTACTAAGATGGACACTTATGATATGTTTACTTCTTTGTATATGTATGTGCTCAGCAAACACATATTTAAGCAAAAATTGGCAGAACTAAAAAGAAATAGTCAAATTCAAAATCATAGTTGGAAATCTACCACACCTCTCTCAATAATTAATACACAAAACTATGTTCTAAAGAAACAAACGCTCTGTGTGAATGTAGAAGCTTTGAACAACTTGATTAGGAAATGTAACTTAACTGATGAATATAAAGCACAGCAAGAAAGAATTACAGAATACACCTGTTATTTTTCAAGTACATATCAAACATTAAACAAAAATGGTTATAGGCTGAGTCAAAAAGCCAAACTCAACAAAAATATTAATATTTAGATGGGAAAGTGGGATAAAAGTAAAGATCTTACAAATAATAAAATGATATTAGTAAGGGACTACCCACAACTTATGCCAACAAAGTTGAAAAAGGATATTAAATGTTCAAATTCCAAGTGGAACATAACTTTTAAAACCAGCATAAAAATAAGGAGAAAGTTTGTATCGACCTAGATCTCTTAAATAATATAAATCTGTAATGAGTACTACCATACATATTCAAAAAATCTCTAGAGGTTTAGAGAGTTTCAGGGCTGATTTCTTCTACATGTATAATAAAGAAATAACACAGATTTTATATAACATCTTCCAGAGAACAGAAAAACAATAAATAATTCCCAACTCATTTTATGATGATGGCAGATCTTTGATACCAAAAGCAAGTGACAGTATTGACCAGAATACATCATAAGTAGAGGTGCAGAACCACCTGATTTATGACTGAAGTGATACTATAATACATTGGGTTAAATAGGGTCTTTTCAGTAATTAGGGCTAGATCAATGGGAGCACTTGATCCCCAACCTTACAGTAAACAAAACAATCAATTCCAGATTGATAATAGCTATCAATAAGACATGTAAACTGGTAATACATTCAGAAGCACTTTTTTCTTTTTTTTAATTATGTAATGTTAATCACCATACATCATTAGTTTTTGATGTAGTGTTCCATGATTCATTGTTTGCATATAACACCCAGTGCTCCATTCAGTACATGCCCTCTTTAATACCCATCACCAGGCTAACCCATCCCCCTCCCCCCCCCCCCAGAACGTTTGTTTCTCAGAATCCATAGTATCTCATGGTTCGTCTCCCCCACCGATTCCCCCCCCCTTCATTTCTCCCTTCCTACCATCTTCTTTTTTTTTTTTAACATACAGTGTATTATTTGTTTCAGAGGTACAGGTCTGTGATTCAACAGTCTTACACAATTCACAGTGCTCACCATAGCACATACCCTCCCCAGTGTCCATCACCCAGCCACTCCATCCCTCCCACCCCCCACCACTCCAGCAACCCTCAGTTTGTTTCCTGAGATTCAGAAGCACTTTTTTTTTTTTAAGATTTTATTTATTTATTTGAGAGAGAGAGAGAGAGTGCATATACACAGGAGAAGCAGACTCTGCCATGAGTGGAGCCCAACTAGGGGCAATCTTAGGACTCCAAGATCATGACCTGAGCTGAAGTCAGACGCTTTACCGACTGAGCCACCCAGGTGCCCCAGAAGCAAACACTTTTTAAACTGGACCTTGAAGCCTTGTCTTTAGAGAAAAAACTGAGTCTGACTGCATTAAAGTAGTAATATTATCTATCAACTTATCATTACAGACTGAAAAATCAAGGCACAATGTTAGAGATAATATTTGTTACACATTCGTTCAAAAAATGATTCATATTTATAATATACAAATAACTACTACAAATCAGTAAGGAAGGACAAGCAATCCAATTTTAAAAAGGGCAGAATATTTGAATAGTCACTTCACAAAATATAGAGGTATCTGTAACATATAGAAAGTGTTCAACTTTATTAGTCATCATGGGAATGGCAATTAAAAGAACAATAAGATACCTTTATATATCTACCAGAATGGAAAAATGGAAAAGTCAGACAAAGCTGTTGACAAGAATGTGGAGCAACTGAGACTCTCATACACTAAGGGTGAGATTAGAAACCGATATAACCACTTTGATAATATCTGTAAAAGATGAACAAATTCACTCAATATGACTCATCAATTCTGACACCAGATTTGGATCCATTAAAAATGCATACATCCGTTCAGCAAAGGTCATCTACCACTATTTCTATCATAGCGCAATTCATAATATGCTAAAGCAACACAAATGTACATCTATCATAGAATAAATGAATTATGCAATAAACTTGTAGGAGTTTAACGCTGTAGACAAGTTATTTCAGGCAACAGGAAAAACAGTTCATTTGAGTTAACAGTAAATGCTGTCGAGGCTGACTTATGTGGAATGAATACAGAGGCTGGCAGGGTCTGAACTAACCTGCCAATGAATTTGAACTTTAAAATGAAAGCAGTTTGTCTGATAGCCCCATTTCAGCGGTGCTTATTTAGAGGCTGGGAGAGAAAGGGTTTGGGAAATATAGCAGCTCACAGAAACAACATCTACCACTTATTGGGTGTGGAGGCTTCTGTTTTGGGGGAGTTGGCTGCACAAGTATGTTCAATTTGTGGTAATTGACCTGTACACTTATGATCTCTACCCTGGTCTGTATGTGTGTTACATTGAAATAAAGAGTATTAAAACATATTAAAAACCAGATGGTGTCTATGAGAGTGGCAAAAAATTATAAAACCAAATAACAGTAAATGTTTGCAAGGATAAGGGTTTGTGGTTGTATCATTCTACCCAATAGATTTTTTCCTGAATATATACTCCAGAAATCTTCCATGCTGGCTACAAAGGGATATGCATGAGGTTGTTCATAATAGCTTTGTTTGCAGTAGGAAGTGTTGGCAACTTACTTGTCTGTAAACAGGGGAATGGATAAATTAAAATACAGTGGATGTACAAGAAGGATTACCAGATAGCACTCAGAAGTAATTAACACACAATAAAATACAGAGTTCTTAAAAGTATGTTAAGTGAAAGAGAAAGAAAGCAAAGGGCAGCTATTTAATAAAATTGTTCCTCAAAAATATCCATATCATAATCCCTTCAATCTGTAAATATGTTATGTTACATAGCAAAAGAAACTTTGCAAAGATGATTAAGTTAAGAACTTTGACATTGGGATATTATCCCAATTATCTGAGTAGGCAAAATACAATCTTCAAGTCCTTAAAAGTGGAACAAGAAAGTAGAAGCAGAAGTCACAGTGTTACTATATGAGAACTCCACTCACCATTGTTGACTTTGAAGATAGAGGAAGAGGGTCATGAGCCAAGGGATGTAGACAGTGGCTAGAACCTGGAAAAGGCAAGGAACAAAATCTGTTCTTGTTTCTAGTGCCTCCAGAACCAAATACAGCCCTGAAAACACCTTTATTTTAGCTCAGTGGGACCTGTATCAGACTTCTAATCTACAAAAATATAGGATAATAAATTTGTGCTATTTTAACACACTGTTTGTGAGGCTCTGCTACAACAATAGAAAATTAATATATATGTCAAAGATCAGGAGGATATAGACAGGATGGGAAAAAACAGAACACTAAACAAAAGATGAAACCTGCACAGATGTTTAGTAAATATGATTTTTTAAAGGATTACCTTACTAATCTAATTATTTAAAAGATTAGAATCTTTTAAAGACCCTCACCTAAAAATTCAGAAATTCATTTTTCTTAATGTTATATAGAAAAGGGTTCTTTTTCAAAGCATGAAACTAAAAGGAAATACATTAATCATATTTTCTACCTTTTGAATAGAAATCATATTTCATAAAACAAATGTCAAGAAATATTCATACTGCCATTGAAGGGAACACCAAAGCTCTTGCACAATGTGGGAATTCCTGGAAGTCAGGCAAGGTACAGCTGAGTGGCAATCATTTCTACTTTATATGCGACCAGAGGGGTTCTCATTCTCACTCCCGCTCCCCCATTATATGGGAAAACCTAAAATGCGGTTCTACATTATTATTCTCCCTTCCAGTGATCAGGGGTTACTCTCTCATCTACTTGCCCTGATATATGATTTTTTTTTTACCTGCCATCATTTCTTAGAAAACAACATGAAAAGTAAAAATAAATTTATTTTTATCAGCTATTGCTTTGAGCTAGAACTTTGCTTCTGTGTTTTTCATTTAAGCCTTTCAAAATTCTAATAGGCTTTAAAAAAAAAATCTTCACTTTATTGATGCCAAAAAAGTAACATACTCAAATCATACAGTTATTAAATAATGGAGCCTAGATTTGAAGTTATGTTTGTTCTGATTCTAGACATGGCTCTAAAGCTCTTTTCATTATATAAAATTATATTGACTTTAATTTGCATAGGGCAACATTTCTTTTTCTACCAAGGCAGTGAGTGAAATAGCTATTATCAAGAGTGCTTTGCAAACATATAACAATGATACACACATACTCTCAATTACTTTGAACCAAAATAGGGCTGAAATAAAAATGTTAAGATCAAATAAAAAAATCCCAACCTCTTGTTCATTATATCCCTCAAATTCTTAGAAAAAATATTAATCAATAAAGACTGTTACAGTGTTTTAGAGTAAAACTAAATAAAAAGTTGATTGCCCCATGATATAATTAAACTCTTTCTCATGCCCTCTAATGGAACAGAGAAGCTAGTTTAAATTGAGATTCCATTTTTGAACTTAAAACTCATAGAAACATAATTTAATAACTGAACCTAGCACCCTTTTTAATATGATTCTCCTCTATACTGAGGGACATTTCTATTGATTCACTCCGTTCAATAACATGGATTCCCCCATTTATAGAACCTTGGTCTCAATGAAGCAAAATCAGACACATAAAATCAATAAGACCCTCTATATGTTATGCAAATTAGTGTAAAACAAAGTTCCATATCATCTCATCATGGTCTCTTAGAAATCTATGCCCAGGGGTGCCTGGGTGGCTCAGATGGTTAAGCGTCTGCCTTTGGCTTGGGTCATGATCTCAGGGTCCTGGGATCGAGTCCCGCATGGGGCTCCCTGCTCCTTGGGAGCCTGCTTCTCCCTCTGCCCCCTCTCTCTCTCTCTCTGTCTGTCATGAATAAATAAATTTAAATAAATAAATAAATAAATAAATAAATAAATAAATAAATAAATAAATAAATAAATAAAAATAATAGAAATCTATGCCCAGGCTAAGCTATTTTTTCTACCTAGCTGTTATAGTCCATAAATGGTTTGAGTTTGCTCAGAGAGCTTCCAACCAATGTTAGAAGAATTATTTATTCCAGTAATAAATCTCTCTGTGTTCTGATAGTCATCTCAGGGGTAGTTTGGGTGACTAGTTGTGTATTAACACTTAGGTGGTCACTCACAGTAGCACTGGGAATGTTTCCTGATGTCATTAACATTTGGTCTTTCTATCAAACTCTTCTAAAAAATATCTGTTTTAAAACTAAACTGCCAAAACAGAGCCTCTTCTTTTTTTTTAATTTTGTATTTAAATTCAATTTAATTAACATATACTGTATTATTAGTTTCAGAGGTAGAATTTAGTGATTCATTAGTTGCATACAACACTCAGTGTTCATTACTTCAAGTGGTCTCCTTAATGCCCATCACACAGTTCATCCCCCCACCCATCTACTCTCCAGCAACCCTCAGTTTGTTTCCTATAGTTAAGAGTCTCTTATGGTTTTCCTCCCTCTCTATTTTCATCTTATTTTAATTTTCCTTCCCTTCCCCTATGTTCATCTGTTTTGTTTCATGAATTCCACATATGAGTGAAATAGTATGGTATTTTTCTTTCTGTGACTGACTTATTTTGTTTAGCATAATGCCCTCTAGTTCCAGCCACATTGTTGTAAATGGCAAGATTTCATTCTTTTTGATGGCTGAATAATATTCCATTGTAGGCATCAGGGAAATATAAATCAAAACCACAATGAAATAGCTAAATTTAACAACTCAGGAAATAACAGACATTGGTGAGGATGCAGAAAAAAGGGAACCCTCTTACATTGTTGGTGGGAATGCAAACTGGTGAAGCCACTCTGGAAAACAATATGGAAGTTCCTCAAAAAGCTCAAAATAGAGCTACCCTATGACCTAGCAATTGCACTACTAGGGATTTACTCCAAAGAAAACAAACATAGTGATTCGAAGGGGCACATGCACCCCAATGTTTACAGTAGCAATGTCCACAATAGCCAAAATATGGAAAGAACCCAAATGTCCATAGACAGATGAATGGATAGAGCATCTTCTCTTGAAAATTGCTCCTCTGGCAAGTCCCATTATGACTTATAGTAATCTCTTTCTGGAGATCACCATTCATTTATCTCCTAGTAAAAGCAGTTCACTTGTGTAGCATCTATTAACATCATACTTGTTTCTGCAAAGTTATCAAAGCATGAAAGTAGAATGTTAATAATGCCATTACTGCTTTTCTTTGTTCTCTTAATCTTTATTTTTAATTTTTCTAATTAACTGAAAACTGAACGTATACAAAAAATATATAATGATGACTAAGCTGTGGTAACTGTCTTCAAGGAACTCTTCATCACTAAGAGGTGAAAGAAAAACATCCAAGTATTTCATTGCAGTGTGGCAAGGGTTATGATGGAGATGATACAAAATGCTATGAGCATACAAGGCAAAGTACAGAAAAAAAAATTACTCTTTGGGAAGGAAGAAGTGGAAAGTCACTGGGGAATGCTTTCATAGAGAAGAAAGTCTTGTAATGAATATATATACCTGGGCTACACAGACTATACCTAACCGTGGGAAATACTCTAGTGCCAAAAGAGATTAAATCCAGAGAAACAGCCTTCTAATAAAAGTTTGTCCTAATTAGGTTTGTGCCTATGAGTGCTATATGTTATACCTTACATTCCTCTAAACATCATCTCATACTGCTCATAATTTAATTTCCACAACTGGGAGCTAGGTAGGGTAAAAATCACTTTACTTCATATATGAAGACTCTGAGGCCCAGAGAGACTAATGGCTTGCCCAGAACAAACAGCTACTTAGTGGTATCTCTAATTTGGGGTATTGTTTAAAAAAAAAAAATTAGCAACAAAGAGAAAGTATGAAAGAACAGGACGTAATCATGTTTTCAGTTTAAAGAGCCTGGGAAACAAATTAAGAAAATGTATCAGATTTTTTCGTCCTAAGTATTGAAAATAAATGGGCTAATTTAATCAGAGAGACAATTTCCAGAAAGGCTATTGGGTAGGAAGCTCACAAATTCCTAGGATGAATTTAACCATAAGACCTCAGCGAGAACAGAATTCAAAGAAGCCACAAAGACTAATTGGGAGATATAATGGGGAGTTTCCTCAGGGTGCCACAAGGACTGAGCTCCAACTATTTGCAACCTTGGGTTAGCCCTCTCAAGAGTTCCATTTTCAGGTGTCTTTATTCTCCCGGGCTGGCCTCACTTGGTTCATGTGCCAGAGGACTGCAAATCCTGCAGGGACCTCATGCAGTCCCGAAAAAAAATAAGTCATTACTAAAAGAAGGGGAAGTAATGCTGGGCAAACAAACAAACACTCGTCTCTATCCCTAAAGAAACCTCCAGCCAGAGGACTGTATAGTTCTGGCACATGGCTTCAACAACTGGTCCTGCAGTTGATGTCCATCTCTCTTCTAATTTCAACACTATTCCATCTTGTTATTTTGCAATCTACAGGTGACATGAAAAATGTAATTACCACCCAACATCTGGGATAGGATAGTAGTCAAAAGCCCCTCCACCAAAAAAAAGGAACGATACTGTAAGCAGGAATATACTAGTAAACACTTGACCTTTAATTTAGTCAACTGCTCACAAGGCTGTAGTGAATTTTTTTTTTTTTACTTTCTTTCTTTGCAACATATTTTATATTTAGCTATCCTTTAGCCAGTCTCTTAGTTGGTCAGGTGTTTTTGTACATAGGTCTGACCCAAATATTCATCAAGCCCCAGGGACAGTGCTTGTGATACTACCTACATGAGGTTGTAGTAGTCTCCCAATAATTATATCCATGGGGATTCAAAATACAAAGAGGAGCATAAATAATATCTGGGTTCCAGCTATATCCTCTTACCCTCTGTATCTGGAAGCAATTGTGTTTTCCCTTGACAGTAAAGTTCAGTCACCACTCTCAATGCCTTAACCTCCTTTTGTACACAATGACCAAATGGTAGCCTCAGGTTCCAATCCAGTGGTCACAAGAATGTACCTCCTGGTAGAACCATTCAACCTTCCCTACTAAGACCTCTGACCCAGCAGACACCAAATTCATGAGGACAGGATTAAATATTTAAATTGTGGGTCATTTTGTATAAGTTTGAAAGCATCATCCCATCTCTAATCAATGATTACTAGATCTATATATTTTGGCTGGGGGAAATATAGCAACAATTTTTTTTTTTTTTTTGGTGTTTCAGGCATATATGACCTTCCTTGCTTGACAGAATAACATCTCCCAGTTGGCACTGGAATTAAGTTTTCATAGAGCCATTTCATAAAGCCAGCTATTTGTGGGTGATGATGTACATGAGTACTGAAACTCATGGAAATCTTCTGTCTACTGTCCATCCTTCAATTTGGTAAGTATTTTCTGGAAGACACTGATTTCATCATTATAATGCATTAAGTGCAAAGTCCAGAAAGATGGGAGACAAAAAAAAAAACAAAAAACAAAAAAACAAAACCAAAACCCTAAACAGAAAAGTAGAAAAGCTATTATTCTAATAAGAAAAAAAAATCTATACTGCCCTTCCTATGACAAAAGAGGTTCAGTTTAATCAACCTGCCACAGGGAAGTTGGCTGGTCCCTTTCAGGTATTTGTACCATTCTACAACTTCAGGGTTGACCGCTGCTGCTGGCAATTTAGGAACTTAATATTTGCAATCACCAGGCCAGCCGTGATAAGCGGAAATTTGTTTTTGGATCATTGCACTTTTTTATTACTGCCACACTGAATAAAGAATTCATGAGGGCACTAAGCAAGTAGTGGGGTGACTGCAGAAACTGACTCTAATCAAGATAGAAGCCTTCCTGTCATTGGATTACTATTCTCTATTAGACATTGGAGATATTTGGTTAAGCATTCACATGGGGCACAGATACTTCTCAGGCCTTTAATTCATTCTGAAAGGTCCATTGGCATAACTTTTCCCAAAAATAGTCCTTGTCACCAGTTCATCAATTTCTCTCTTTCCAGACCCCTGACCTTCCAGCCAGTTTAATAGAAACGTTTATAAATCCTGACGTCAGCTATCCCACCTTCTAGAGCAAATGATTAGAATGTAATCATCTAGATAAAAGTCCAGAGGTTCTTTTTAGAAATTCTAAAAAGAATTTTTATAGTATTAAAGAACATGTGTTCTGAAATCTATCTTAAAATAGGTTCAAGTCCCAGTTGTGCCAGGCATCAGGTAGATGATATTGGGCAAGTTACTTTTCCTTATCTGGACCACGGGAAAAATAACAGTGCCAATGCTATGAGAGATATTTTGGTGATTATGTACATTAATACTTGGATAAGAGACCTGAGAAAAGGTTTGGGAAATGGTAAGCCCCCATTAAATCTTAGATATTATTAGATATTATTATAGTCCATATATTTATTCAAGAAACCTTTAATGAACAACTTCTATATGCCAGCACTTTACTGAACTGATGTACAAAGTAAATGTGAACAAAGCCAGTGAGAGACAAGCCTAAGATCAGAGCACTTCACCTCCTTACTATGTATTATAAAAACTATGTCTTCTTGATAACTATAACTGTTTTGACGTAGATTATTCCATTGTGCATTTCTCCTAGGCTGCCCAGCAGTGGAAAGCCCACTCAATAGCAGCATTTAAAGTCTATATAAGAGCAGGCCCTAAAACATGTTGAGAATATTCTTGTCCTCCTCCTCCCCAATCTATTCTTTAGACAAAGCTTTAGGTAAAGTTTTCTGGGCCCAGTTGCAGTCCATAGTGGATGGACAGAGATAAAATTAACATTTCTTTCTCTGGAATTAAAACAAAATGTCTTCCTATTGATTATGCCAAGACCTATTTATGGCTCTCAAAGATCATTTGGGATAGGCTAATGCTGGATCCAGGTTGGCATTACTCAAGTCAGCAAACAAGTATATAACAGTTTTTAGTTCCTATTGGAGCCTTGAATGCAGAATTTGGCCAATTTTTCCTATTGATAAATCCACTTGTGGGTAATTTGTTCTATTGGTATAACAACCTCAATATCTAATCCCATACATAACACCTAGATTTTTAAGTATTTCTCTTGAAATAACTATACTTTTTATGCATTAAAAATTATGTCCCCACAATTCATATGTTGAAGCCCTAACTAACAGGCCTTAAGAATGTGACTATATTTGGAGATTGGGCCTTTAAAGAAATGATTAAGTTAAAATGGGTCCATTTGAGTGGGCCTTATTTAATCTGAATGGTACCCTCATAAGAGGACAAAATTAATAACAACCATAATTAACAAATAACAAACATAGAGGCCTACCAAAAAGTTAAAAATAGAACTACCTTATAACCCAGGAATTACACTACTAGGTGTTTTCCCAGAGAACCAAAAATACTAATTCAAAGGGATGCATACATCCCGATGTTTATAGCAGCATTATCTACAATAGCCCAGTTATGGAAACAGCCCAAGTGTCCATCAATTGATGAATGGATAGAGAAAATGTGGTAAATATTTGCAATGGAATATTACTTAGCCATAAAAAAGAATGAAATCTTGCCATTTGCAATGATGTGGATGGATCTAGGAAGTATTATGCTAAGCAAAAAAGCAAGAGAAAGACAAATACCATATGATTTCATCCATAATTGAAATTTAAGAAACAAAAAAATGAGCAAAGAAAAAAAAAAAGAGAAAGAGGGGCAAACCAAGAAACAGACTCTTAACTATAGAGAACAATCTGATGGTTACCAGGAGGGAGGTGGGGGTTGAGTTAAATAGGTGATGGGGGATTAAGGAGTATACTTGTGATGAGCACCAGGTGATGTATGAAGTGTTGTGTCACTATATTATACACCTACAACTAATATTACACTGTATATTGACTAGCTGGAATTTAAATAAGAACTTTTAAAAAAAGAGAAGAAAATTTGGACATGGAAAGACACCAAGAATATACACAAAGGAAACAACATGTGAAGACACAGAGAAAGTAGCCATCTGTAAGCCAAGGAGAGAGGCCTCAAAAGGAGCCCAACCTACCAAAAAATCTAATCTTGGACTCGCAGCCTCCAGAATTTTGAGAAATACATTTCTGTTGTTTAAGCCACTCAGCCTGCCATATTTTGTTATGGAAGTCTGAGCAGACTGATATAGTTTTACAGAGACTTCCTATATACCCTCCACTCCGGCTTCACTTAATGCTAATATCTTACATAAACCTGTCCAATTCTCACAACCATAACTAGATTTTTGATGACGTATATAAGAAATTCCTAATTTTTTTACTTGAATTCCTTCCCTTTTTTCACTCTGATTTTAAATATTATCACAGGGCATGGTGAATTCAGGCTTTAGTTAAAGAATAGACAGGCAATGGAAGTAGAGAAAGGAGACAATTTTAGCTTTCTCCTAAAAGGAAGTACTTCTCAGAATTAGAAAATCAAGTTGAACTTTTTCAGATTATTCCAAGAATTTACTGAGTTATTCACAAATCTTTTCATTCCAATTATTAGGATTCAACATCTTTCTGATCAGTGTTGTGTCACATAAGAAGATTATGAGGCTATAAATTTTACTTTTATAATTCAGTGACTCTATGTTAATCACTGAATCTGTTTTCAGTAATTGCAAATCTATAAATCTGAACATATCCAGAGTATGTGATATTTTCCTTTCCATGAGACAAGAATTTTGGCATTGTTTCTTGTAACTCTCTTGCTTTATATTATCCAATACTACCAAAAACAACTATCCTACACTGTGATTTTTTTTTCTTAAATCATTCCCATTAAATTGTCTTACAGTAGCATGTACCTGGTGTCCTAAAACTACAGACAAGATCTCAGATGATGACAGACCATAACATAATTAGCTGATGGTGAACTGGGTACCTTAGAATGCTAATTTACTTCCCTAAGAATGGACAGAAGTCTTAATGTCTTTCATTTTCTCTCTATCCAATAAACATTGCACATGTCTCTGAGGATCTGTTTCTTGCAGCCAACTCTTATACAAGATCTTATCAGTTAGAATGTTTTTCTCTCCAAGAAACCACAATAAATTTTGACTTACACAGGCAGAAGAAAAAGGTGGAAATTTATTGGAAGGATTGTGGGTAGCTCATAGATTAAAGATAATTTGTATAAACAGAGCTTGGAAGGACAGGAACAAGGCCCTCTCCAAAATTCCTCAACTCCTTTCCATTCTTTCACCAGTTTGTTCAAGATTCAAATTTCCAGGAGAAAATCTCATTATCCTAGATTTGCTCTAAGACAGTGCTCAAGCCCTAGGTGAAATAGGGTGGGCTGGAATCAAGGGGAGATAACATCTATTAATTATGGTGTATAGAGAGTTTTCCACCAAAAGAAAGGGTAGAAGAAATGTGCTGGAGAAGTAAAAGACAGCAGCTGTCCAGAAAATGCTCAATAGAGAATCCAGAAGAAAGTGAATCGTAAGTCTGAGGTAAAGGTATTTTAAGAGTTCCAGATTTTTGTGGTTAAATGCTAGCATTGCTTGATTTACCCTTTTCCATATTCCTACCAAATTACTCATAAAAATCTCCAAATAAATTAAAATTTTAAACAGGGTGAGACATGAGAAATATTAGTCAATAACTCTCCAGATCACAGATGGAATTGCTTTTCATTAAGCAAAGTTAGAATAAGGCCCTTCAACAGGATAGAAGAACAATACACAGGATAACATTATGGAAAAATCCTACCAACCAATATCAACCACGTGCTCATAACAGATTTTCCATATAGGAGTGGCTTTTAATGAGACCAGGGCACTATCATTTCTAACTTGTTGCCTTAAACCACTCCATTAGTATCCGTTTTGCCTTCAAGACTTCAGAAGGTATCTTTTGACTCAGTATTTCTATTTTATGTTTATTCAAAGGAAATAATCATTGATGTAAATGTTTTTATAGAAAAATATTCAACTACAGAAGAAAATGGTTGGTGAAATGCCACACTAAAGAGATTTTTAAAGGCCATTCCTGGACACTGTAAAGTTTAAAAGAAAAATCAAACACAAAGACAAAATTCCATAAATATTAGTGAAATAATAATGTAATACCTACCATAGAATAAACAAACAAATTGGCAATAATGCAGGATAAAGAAGACCATGAAATAACATATTCAGGGTGATGCAATAAAACAAACTGAAGAACAATTTTAGATCCAGAAAAGTAGTCATTTAATAATGAAAGCCAAATAATGTTGTATTCAGTTATACAAAGTTTCAGAAATTTCATCATATAATCATGCTCTTTGAAAGTATCATTGGAAGTATCCCAGAAAAGAGAGAAACAAATATAAGAGGGTACCCTGAAATATGAGAACATGTGAGAAAATATATCAATAATGTTTACTATTGTCTAAACAAACAAGACCAAAAATGTATACCAACAATAATACAGATCTGACATTCTAAATGACAGTAATACAATGTTAGCCATGGCATAGAAGGTAAGTAGGTGTAAAGACCAGAAGGAAAAGTGACTTGCTACAGTAACTCTTTACTTTTAGGTAAAAATACAAATTTATCAAATTGATAGGTAATAATAAAAGAAAATATGAGCCACAATTACTTAGGGAAAGTATTTAAAAAGTAGATGAAATAGATTCAAACTTTCAAAAGAGTTACAAAATACTGTTCCAACTGAGAGGAAAGGAGGAAAAATATCAGTGGATATTATAAAATATTATGGCAGAAATGAATTCTGATAAAATGCTATACTGAGACTTCTGATTCTGGCCAACATGGAATAAACGGGATCAGATTTACTCTCATCACTTAAACATCAAAAAAGAAAAAAGACAAAATATAGGAAATAATAATTTTTAGATATCAGACAGCAAGCACTACAAGATTGTGATCCCTGAAAGAAGAGAAACAAACAAGGTGTACACATGATTATACCAGATTACTGCCTGAAGGGCAGTTTCCAGGCCACAGCAGAGTGAAGATGGCCAACACCAATACATATTGTGATTAAATTTGTAAATTATAGCAATAAAGAAAAAAATTCTAAAAGCATCAAGACAAAAGAAGTCATAACCTTACAAGGGAAATCCCAAAAGGCTAGGAAGAGATTTTTCAACAGAAACTGCAAGCCAGAAAAAAGTGGCGTGATACTTTCAAAGTGCTGAAATAGAAAAATCTGCAGGCAAGAATATTCTATCCAGCAAGACTATCATTCAGAATAGAAGGAGAGAAAATGAGCTTCCCAAACAAAAACTAAAGGAGTTCATGATCACTAAACCAACCCTGAAAGAAATATTAAAGGGAATCTTTTGAATGGAGAGACCAAAAGTGACAGTATAAAGGTAGGAAACACAAAAGCATTAAAATTAGTATTTCTGTGAAAAATCAGTCAAGTAACTCACACACAAAAAAAAGGATATAAAATACAATAACATATACCTAAATGTGCAGAGGAGAGAAGAAAAGAATAGGTTCAAACTTAAATGACCATCAAGTTAATATAGACTGCTATATGCAGAAGAGGTTATATATAAACCTAATGGTAACCATATATAAAAATCACTAATAAATATGCAAAGAATAAAGAGAAATAGATCCAAATATATCATTAAAGAAAACCAGCAAAATGTGAAAGATAGAAAGACAAGAAAGGATCAGAAAATCTCTAGAAACAACTACAAAACAAGTAATAAAATGGTAAAAAATACATATGTATAAATAACTACTTTGAATGTATTAAATAGACTAAACACTCCACCCAAAAGGCATAAGCTGTCAGGTTGGATAGAAAACAAGACCCATCTATATGCTGACTACAAAAGACTCATTTTAGACCTAAAGTCACCTATAGATTGAAAGTGAAATGATGGAGAAACATTTATCATGCAAATGGATGTCTGAAGAAAGCCAGAGTAGTGATACTTCTATAGAACAAACTAGACTTTAAAACAAAGATGGTAACAAGAGACAAACAAGGACACTGTACAGTCACAAAGAGGATTATCCAACAAGAAGATACAATAATTGTAAATATTTATGCACTCAACATGGGAGCACCCAAACACATAAAACAATAACAAACATAAAGGATCTAATCAATAATAATACAATAATACTAGGGGACTTTAACACCCTACTTACATTGATGGACAGATCATCTAAACAGAAAATCAACAAGGAAACAATGGCTTTGAATGAAACACTGGACCAGATGGACTTAACAGAAATATCCAGAATATTCCATCCTAAAATATTAGAGTACACATTCTTTTCAAATGCACATGGAACATTCTCCAGAATAGATCACATATTAGGCCACAAATAGACCTCAACACATTCAAGAATATCGAAGTCATACCACGGACCTTTTCTGACCACAATGCTATGAAACTAGAAGTCGACCACAAGAAAATTCTGGAAAGACCTCAAATACATGGAAGTTAAACAACATGCCATAGAACAATGAATGAGTCAACCAGGAAATCAAAGAAGAAATTTTAAAAAGTACACAGAAACAAATGAAAATGAAAACATGTTGTCCAAAACCTTTGGGATGCAGCAAAAGTGGCCCTAAGCAAGTAGTATATAGCAATACAGGCCTACCCCAAGTAGCAAGAAAAATCTCAAATACACAAGCTACCTGACACCTAAAGGAGCTAGAGAAAGAACAACAAATGAAGCCTAAAGCCATCAAAGGGAAGGGAATAATAAAGATTAGATCAGAAATAAATGATATAGAAACTAAAACAAAACAAAACAAACAAACAAAAAACCCCAAAGAACAGATCAATGAAGCCAAAAGCTCATTCTTTGAAAAAATTAATAAAATAGCCAGACTTATCAAAAAGAAAAGAGAAAGTACCCAAAAAAATAAAATCATAAATGAGAGAGGAGAAATAAAACCATTACCAAAGAAATACAAACAATTGTAAGAGAATATTATAAAAACTATATGCCAACAAATTGGACAAACCTAGAAGAAATGGATAAATTCCTAGAAACATATAAATTAACAAAACTTAAACAGGAAGAGATTAAAAAATGGAACAGATTTATAACCAGCAAAAAAATTGAATCAGTAATCTTAAAACTCCCAACAAACAAAAGTCAAAGACCAGGTGGCTTCACAGGTGAAATCTACCAAACATTTAAAGAAGAGTTAATATCTATTCTTCTCAATCTATTCCAAGAAATAGAAAAGGAAGGAAAACTTCCAAATTCATTGCTAGCATTACCCTGATACCAAAACCAGATAAAGACACCACAAAAAAAGAGAACTGCTTAGAACAGCTAATATCATCCTCAATGGGGAAAAACTGAGAGCTTTTCCATGATGGTTAGGAACAAGATAAGGATGTCTACTCTCACCACATTTATTAAACATAGTACTGAAAGTCCTAGCCACAGCAATCAGACAACAAAAAGAAAGAAAATCAGGGATGCCTGGGTGGTTCAGTCAGTCAAGCAGCTGCCTTTGGCTCAGGTCATGACTCCAGGGTCCTGGGGTCGAGTCCTGCATTGGGTTCCCTGCTCAGCGGGAACTTCTCTCCCTCTGCCTGCTTCTCCCTCTGCTTGTGCTCTCTCTCTGTCAAATAAATAAATGAAATCTTAAAAAAAAAGAAAAGAAATAAAGTCAGCAAGAAGGGCAAAACTTTCACTATTTGCAGATGGCATGATATTATATATAAAAAAACCTGGAAGAGTCCACTAAAAAACTGCTAGAATAAATGCATTTAATAAGTCACAGGATGCAAAATCATCTTACAGAAATGTGTTGCATTTCTATATACCAATAACGAAGCAGTAGAAAGAGAAATTAAGGAATCAATCCCATTTACAATTGCACCAAAAACACTAAGATACCTAGGAATAAACCTAACCAAAGGAGAAAAAAAAACTATACTCTGAATACTATAAAACACTGATGAAAGAAATTGAAGACAACACAGTGAAATGGAAAGACATTCCATGCTCATGGATTGGAAGAATAAATATCATTAAAACATCTATACCACCTAAAGCAATCTACAGATTTAATGCAATCCCTATCAAAATACCAACAGCATTTTTCACTGAGCTAGAACAATCATAAAATTTAGATGGAGCCACAACAGACCCTGAATAGTCGAAGCAATCTTGGATATGAAAAACAAAGCCAAAGGCATCACAGTTCCAGACTTCAAGTTATATTACAAAGGTATAGTAATCAAAACAGTATGGAACTGGCATAAAAACAGACACATAGATCAATGGAACAGTGTAGAAAACTCAGAAATTAACCTGCAATTATATGGTCAATTAATCTCTGACAAAGCAGGAAAGAATATCCAATGTGAAAAACACAGTCTCTTCAATAAATGGTGCTGGGAAAAGTAGACAGCAACATGCAAAAGAATGAAATGGAACCATTTTCTTACACCATGCACAAAAAAAACCTTCAAAATGGATTAAACACCTAAATGTGAGCCCTGAAACCATAAAGATCCTACAGAGAACACAAGCAGTAACTTCTTTGACATCGGCCACAGTAACTTCTTTCTAGCTATGTCTCCTGAGGCAAGGGAAACAAAAGCAAACATAAACTATTGGACTACATCAAAATGAAAAGCTTCTGCACAAAAAAAGGAAACCATTAACAAAATTAAAGGCAATCTACAGAATGGGAGAAGACATTTCCCAATGACATATCTGATGAAGGGTTAGTATCCAAAATATATAAAGAACTTATAACTCCCAAAAAACAACAGTCCAATTAAAAAATGGGAAGACATGAATAGACATTTTTCCTAAGAAGACATACAAATGGCCAACAGACACATGAAAAGATGCTCAATATCAATTATCACCAAGGAAATGTAAATCAAAACTACAATGAGTTATCAACTCACACCTATTTGGATGGCTAAAATCAACAACACAAGAAACAACAGGTGTCAGCATGGATGAGGAGAAAGGAGAACCCTCTTGCACTGTTGGTGGGAATTCAAACTGGTGCAGCCACTCTGGAAAACAGTTTTGGAGGTTCCTCAAAATGTAAAAAATAGAACTATGATCCAGGAATCACACTACTAGGTATTTACCTAAAGAATATGAAAATACTGATTCAAAGGATACATGCACTCCAACATAGTGTCACTATCTACAATAGCCAAATTATGAAAACAGCCCAAGTGTCCATCAAATGATGAATGGACAAGGAAAGTTTGGTTTATATATACAATGGAATATTACTCAGACATAAAGAAGAATGAAATCTTGCCATTTTGCAAAGACCTGTATGGAGCTAGAGAGAATTATGCTGAGTGAAATAAGTCAGTCAGAGAAAGACAAATACCATATGATTTCACTTGTGTGAAATTTAAGAAACAAAAAAACGAACAAAGGGAAAAAAGAATGGCAAACCAAGAAAAAGACTCATAACACTAGAGAACAAACTGCTGATCACCAGAAAAGAGGTGGGTTTAGGGATGGGTTAAATAGCTGATGGGGATTAAAGAGTACGCCTGCTGTACTGAGCACCGTGTGATATATGCAAGTATTGAATCACTATATTGTATACCTGAAACTAATATAATACTGTATGTTACCCAACTAGAATTTAAATAAAAACTAAAAAAATAAATAAAAAATAAAGTCTTTCAAGGAAAATGTATCAAATGGAAATCTGGATCTACACAAATAAAAATTGCAGGAAATCATTAAAGTTTGGAAAGATAGAACTTATATATCTTCTCAGTTTTTTTTAAAGTTTTATTTATTTGACAGAGAGAGACACAGTGAGAGAAGGAACACAAGCAGGGGGAGTGGGAGAGGGAGAAGCAGGCCTCCAGCCGAGCATGGAACCCAGTGCGGGGCTCGATCCCGGGGTCCTGGGATCATGACCTGAGCCAAAGGCAGATGCTTAAGGACTGAGCCACCCAGGTGCCTATTTCTTCTCACTTTTAATATCTTCCAAATATAACTGACTGTTTAAAGCAAAAATAGTAAATGATTGTTCGCTTTACAGAGTACCTAGAATTAAACTGTTTAACAACAATTACAAAAAAAGATAAGGAAATAGAAATATACTCTTCTATACATAAAGTGAAATAAAATTATTATGAAAGTAGACTGTTTAAAGATATATAGATGAACCCAAGGAAACTCATTAAAAACTAAACAAGGATGGGGTGCCTGGGTGGCTCAGTCAGTTAAGCATCTGCCTTCAGCTCAGGTCATGATCTCAGGGTCCTGGGATCTAGTCCTGTATCGGGCTCCCTGCTCAGCCAGGAGCCTGCTTCTCCCTCAGCCTGCCACTCCCCCTGCTTGTGCACACACACACTGTCTCTCTCTCAAATAAATAAATAAAATCTTTTTAAAAAATTAAAAAAGGATATGTAACTCCTAAAACAATAGTGTAAATAAGTAGAATAAAAGAATATCAAAAAAAGAATGGTGAAACAAACCTATATGAATACACAGATATAAAAAGAGCAACATATAATATTTAAACCCAGCAATGTCAATAATTGCATTTAATATAAGAGGTTTAAACATTCCAATTAGGGGCACCTGGGTGGCTCAGTTGGTTACGCATCTGCCTTCGGCTCAGGTCATGATCCGAGGGTCCTATGATTGAGTCCCACATCAGGCTCCCTGCTTGGTAGGAGTCTGCTTCTCCCTCTATCCTTCCCCCGCCCCCCGCTCGTGCTCTCTCTCTCTCTCCCTCTCTCTCTCTCTCATGCTCTCTCTCAAATAAGTAAATAAAATCTTTTTAAAAAATAAACTAAAATAAACATTCTAATTAAAAGGCAAAGATTATCAGGATTAAAAACAAAAAGATCTAACTATGCTGTCTATAAGAAGCCTGCTTTGGGGGTGCCTGGGTGTTAAGCCTCTGACTCTTGATTTTTGGCTCAGGTCATGATCTCAGGGTCAAGAAATCCAGCCCCATGTGAGGCTCCATGCTCATTGCAGAGTGTGCTAGAGATTCTCTCTCTCACTTTGTTCCTCCCCATTCTTATATGCACACGTACACACCTCTCTCTCAAAAAAAAAAAAAAAAAAAAAAAAAAAAACACTTAAAAAAAGACTGCTTTAAATATAGACATAAAAAGTTTAAAAGTAAAATAACAAAAAATACAGACCATGAAAACACAAATAAAAAAAGATGAAAAAAAAAAGATGAGCGCTGTCAATATTAATATTAACCAAAAGACTTCAGAACAGGCACATTACCAGGATTAAAATGAAAAATTTTATAAGATGAGTGATTAATCAAGAGGATATAACAACCCTTAAATTTGCATGCACCTAATAATAGAGTTTCAAGGTAAATAAAGAGAAAAAAACAAAAACAATAGAAGTGAAAGGAGAAATAGAGAAACTGGAAAACAGAGTTGAACATTTCAATACTCTTCTCAGTAATTCATAGGAAAAAAGTATATAGAAATTCAATAAGGATGTAGAAGAAGTAAACATTTCCATTAAATTTGACCTAATTTTCCTGTATGGAACATCCCCAGCAACAGCAGACTGCACATTCTTTTCATGCACATGGAACCATCACCCAGATAAACCATACATGTTGAGGGCTATAAAAGAAGTCTTAATCAACTCAAGAGGACTGAAACAATAAAAAACGTATTCTATAACCAAACTAGAATTAAGCTAGGAAAAAAATTGAAAAATTAACTGGAAAATTGCCAAGTATTTTGAAATTAACCTAGAAACTTTTAAATAACCTATGAAACAAAGACAAAATTACAAAGAAAATTAGGCAAAAATTGAACTAAATGAAAATAAAACAAAATGTGAGATTCAGCTAAGGCAGTTTTTAGAAAGAAAATGGTATCATTAAGCAATTTTGTTGAGAAGAAGATCTCAAATCAATATAAATTTTTAACTTAAGAATCTAGAAAAAGAAGAATGAAAGAAAAAGTTATCAACCCAGATCCTACAGATATTAAAAAGATTATAAAACACACAAGGAAAATTCCTGGCCTAGGGCTTCTAACACATATTTAAAAAATAAATAATGCCAACTCCGTACCAACTCTTATAGAAAACAGAGGATAAGAAGGCACGATCTAATTCATTTTAAGATCCTAGATATATTCTGCACAAAAACTTACAAAGATATAGTAAGAAAATTACACACAAATATCAATCCTGAACATAGACAAGAAATTCTTTGACAAAATGTTTGACATTGAATCTAGCAATACATAAAAGGGTTAATAGATCACATCCAAATATAGTTTAACCCTTAAATATGATGTAGATTTAACACATAAAAATTAATCCATATAATTCACCATATTAACATATTAGGGAGTAAAGAGAATAAGGAGAGTAATCATCTTAATAGGTGCAGAAAAAGTAGTACACAAAATTCACAAAATTCCTGATAAAAACTGTCAATAAACTAGGAATGAAATGAAACATCATCAACCTAAAAAAAAAAAAAAAAGGCATATACAAGGCCTACAGCTAATATCCTAAATAACGGTGAAAGAAATGTTCTCTAAGATTGAGAACAAAGATGTCTAATCTTATCATTCTGAGTCAAGATTTTATCAGCAGCCCCAACCTGTGCAATACAGCAAGAAAAGAAAAGAAAAGGAAAGAAAGAAAGAAAGAAAAAGAAAAGATAAGATAAGATGGTAGGTAGAGAAGAGTATCAGCAAGTCCATTTGGTCTTATACCAGGGCCAAAATCTCCATCTAGTTTTTTTTTTTTTCCACTAATCATAAAAACTACATTTCTATATCCATGTGATATTTTTTGGCTCTGATGTGAGGCAAAAAATTCCAACACAAATACATTGTATATTTTATAGATGTCCAAGGACAACAATATGTGTGTAGATAAACAGATTGGGGTAGGTCCCTCTGGTTGGAGGGAACTGGCCGTGAGGTTAAAGAGAGAAATCGTGAAATTGTTGATTGCCAGTCATGAATTGAGGAGCTATGAGTAGTTCAAATATGCACCCGAGAGCCATAGAAACAACATTCTCTACATCTAGGGGAAAAAAAAGTTAAGTGTCAATGTGAGTGAACATATTAAAGAGAAGAAAGATGAAAGAATAACTGTTATGATGTGATTCCTGAGAATATGTTCAATTGGAATGATTGTCAATGGAAAGGAAAAGCAATATATTCACCACTCTAAATGGCAAAGACAAGGATAGTTGAAGATGTCAAATTTGTAGGCCTGGTAGCAAGAAAGCTGAGAAAATTTCCAATTGATGGACTCTTATTCCTCACTAGAGGTGAGGTCATTCGCTGAGGGCAAAGAGGCAGAAATAGCATTAAAAACTTAAAGAGCTTGAAAAAGATTTGAATCAAGTTTTTTGAGGAATTTAAACAGTACATTAAACAGAAAAATGAAGAGTACATACAAAATCTCTCTCTCACACACACACATATGCTACACTTATAGATACAAACCCACTTACAAAAATGAGACAAAATATACACAATACAGTGTTAAAATAGGTTGTCCCTTGAGTAATGAGAAAACAGGTGATTTGATTTTTTAAATTTTATCTTTATTCTAAAGTGAAACTGTATGACTTTTACTATTAGATTTTTAAGGACTGAGGCAAAGTTTCTTAGAGTTATAGGATGGTACTAATTTATTGGTTAGAGACAATAATTTGGCTAAGCCCAGTTATAGGAATAAACAGGCTTATTATATATCAAGGTTGCATGGAAAATTTATCATCCAAAGATTTTGTTAAAAAAAATACCTGGAGCAGAATTTGAAGATTTACAGTATCTAGCAAAACAATGGCATTTCTAAAGATAAATTACGGGTTTTGACCTAAATTTAAAGTAATTTACATTGTTTTTGTAAGTTTCCCAACTCGTATTGCAGTGAACTAGTTAGTTCTATATTCAACCCATACAATTGATGTCAGTATGCTTCCCACTCTTAAGAAGAAACTATTGGAGCCCAAAGGGAATGAGAGATTTTTCCGTGAGTGATATGGCAAGGCAATTGTAGAGCTGGGATCAAAATTTGACTCCTCCAGATGTTGAATTTTGTGCTCAGCTGAATGAAGTCCATATGATTTTCTTTGTGCTTCTAACATCCTCCAAAGTTTGCATCTGTTTTATATACTGCTCCATTGAGAAAGGTTCCTAAACAGATGCCATATGTAAGGTTCGTGAGAATAAGAAAGATTTGAAAAGATTGTATTATAATCAATCAAGCTAAAATTAGTTTCCTTCTGTTTCCAATATTCTGCCTGGCCCAAAATGTTCCAAGCACATTGGTTAACTCAGACAGCAACCAGGTGGGGAACACCTATTTCTGTGTTCTAAATACACTTTAAACCACTTAGGTTCAAATAAAGTTTAAAGTTGTGTCAAGATAGTCAAGTTTTCCCAAATTCAGGTAGAGACTAGTATTTCATCCACGTATATTACAGATGTTATATTATAATGTTAAGAATAATATAAATTAAAGCCATTCTCAGCCCCATTGTTTCCAGTCCCTGTCTCTGTCTAGTTAAGTAAACCACCCCAACAGTGATCTATCATAGAGGATCTATTTCCAGTATTTTCTTCTTTTCCACCTCTCCTCAATTACATTTAAAGTATGGTGTTTCTGAGGGGAGGAGCAAGATGGCAGAGGAGCAGGAGACCAAAATTTCGTCTGGTCCCAGGAATTCAGGTAGATAGGGATCAAACCATTCTGAACACCTACGAACTCAACAGGAGATCAAAGAAAAGAATAGCAGCAACTCTGAACAGAAAAGCGACCACTTTCTGGAAATCCCTTTCTTAAAAATATCTTTTATTTTTCATTTTTAGAGTCATATTCTATCCCTTCATATGAGTTAAACTTATTTTTGGTATGTATATGTTGTTCTCTCTTTTTAAAATTTTGAGATACAGATTCTTCAAACAGACCAAAATATACCCTAAATCTCTAGTGTATGGCTTTGTTCTAGTCTCCTGCCTGATCACATTCTCTCCTTTTTTTTTTTTTATTTTCTCTTTCTTTTTTCAACCAATTTCTTATCTTATGAATTCCTTTTATAAAATCTTCTATAATTTTCATCTTTACAGTCATATTCCATCCTTTCATCATATTTACCCTTATTTTGTACATACATAAACTTTTCTTTCATAAAAATTTGGAGAGACAGTTTCTTCTAACAGACCAAAATATGCCAAAAATCTAGTGTGTGGCACTGATCTATTCACCAGCCTGATCATATTTGATCATATGCTTTTTTTTTTTAATCTTTTTCTTTTTCTTTCTTTTTTCTTTCTTTCCCTTTCTTTTCCCCGTTTCAGGTCTTTTGTGATTTGTTTAGTGTATATTTTTCTGAGGTTGTTGTTACCCTGTTAGCATTTTGTTCTCTCATTCATCTATTTGCCTCTGGACAAAATGACAAGACGGGAAAAAATCACCTCAATAAAAAGAACAAGAGGCAGTACCAACTGCCAGGGACCTAATCAATATGGACATTAGTAAGATGTCAGAACTAGAGTTCAGAATGACGATTATAGAGATAGTAGCTGGGCTTGAAAAAAACATGGAAGATATTAGACAAACCCTTCTGGAGAAATAAACGAATTAAAATCTAACCAAGTTGAAATCACAAAGGCTATTAATGAGGTGCAATCAAAAATGGAGGCTCTAACTGCTAGGATAAATGAGGAAGAGAGAATCAGTGATACAGAAGACCAAATGAGGGAAAATAAAGAAGCTGAGAAAAAGAGAGATAAACAACTACTGGATCACAAGGGCAGAATTCAAGAGATAAATGATACCATAAGATGCAACAATAAAGGAATAATTAGGACCCCAGAAGAAGAAGAAAGAGAGAGAGGGGCAGAAGGTATACTGGAGCAAATTATAGCAGAGAACTTCCCTAACTTGGGGAAGGAAACAGGCAGCAAAATCCAGGAAGCACAGAGAACCCCCCTCAAAATCAATAAAAATAGGTCAACACTCTGACATCTAATAGTAAAACTTACAAGTCTCAGCGACAAAGAGAAAATCCTGAAAGCAGCTTGGGACAAGAGATATGTAACCTACAATGGTAGAAGCATGAGATTGGCAACAGATCTATCGGCAGAGACCTGGCAGGCCAGAAAGGATTGGCATGATATATTCACAGCACTATGAGAAAAATATGCATCCAAGAATACTATATCCAGCTAGGCTGTCATTGAAAATAGAAGGAAGGATAAAAAGTTTCAAGGACAAACAAAAACTAAAGGAATTTGCAAACATGAAACCAGCCCTACAAGAAATCTTGAAAGGGGTCCTCTAAGCAAAGAGACAGCCTAAATGTAACACAGACCAGAAAGGAACACAGACAATATACAGTAACAGTCACCTTACAGGCAATACAATGGCACTAAATTCCTATCTTTCAATAGTTACCCTGAATGTAAATGGACTAAATGCCCCAATCAAAAGACACAGGGTATCAGATTGGATAAAAAAACAAGACCCATCGATATGCTGTCTGCAAGAGACTCATTTTACATCCAAAGACATCCCCAGATTGAAAGTGAGGGGGTGGAAAACGATTTACCATGCTAATGGACACCAAAAGAAAGCTGGGGTGGCAATCCTTATATCAGACAAATTAGATTTTAAACCAAAGACTGTAATAAGAGATGAGGAAGGACACTATATCCTACTTAAAGGGTCTATCCAACAAGAAGATCTAACAATTGTAAATATCTATGCCCCTGACATGGGAGTGGCCAATTATATAAGCTAGTTAATAACAAAATCAAAGAAACACATCAACAACAATACAATAATAGTAGGGGAATTTAACAGCCCCTTCCCTGAAATGGACAGATATTCTAAGCAAAAGATCAACAAGGAAATAAAGACTTTAAATGACACATTGGACCAAATGGACTTCACAGATATATTCAGACCATTCCATCCCAAGGCAACAGAATACACATTCTTCTCCAGTGCCCATGGAACATTCTCCAGAATAGATCACATCCTAGGTGACAAATCAGGTCTCAACTGGTACCAAAAGATTGGGATTATTCCCTGTGTATTTGTGGACCACAACGCTTTTAAACTAGAACTCAATCACAAGAGGGAAGTCAGGAAGAACTCAAATACATGGAAGCTAAAGAGCATCCTAATAAAGAATGAATGGGTCAACCAGGAAATTAAAGAAGAATTTTAAAAATTCATGGAAACCAATGAAAATGAAAAGACAACTGTTCAAAATCTTTGGGATGCAGCAAAGGCAGTCCTAAGAGGAAAGTATATAGCAATACAAGCCTTTCTCAAGAAACAAGAAAGGTCTCAAATGCACAACCTAACCCTACACCTAAAGGAGCTGGAGAAAGAACAGCAAATAAAGCCTAAACCCAGCAGGAGAAGAGCAATAATAAAGATCAGAGCAGAAATCAATGAAATAGAAACCAAAAGAACAGTAGAACACATCAACGAACTAGGAGCTGGTTCTTTGAAAGAATTAAAAAGATTGATAAACCCCTGGCCGGACTTATCTAAAAGAAAAGAGAAATGACCCAAATAAATAAAATCATGAATGAAAGAGGAGAGATCACAACCAACACCAAAGAAAGACAAACAATTATAAGAATATATTATGAGCAACTATATGCCAGCAAATTAGATAATCTGGAGAAATGGATGTATTCCTAGAGATGTATCAACTACTAAAACTGAACCAGGAAGAAATAGAAAACCTGAACAGAACTATAATCACTAAGGAAATTGAAGAAGTTATCAAAAATCTCCCAAAAAACAAGAGTCCAGGGCCAGATGGCTTCCCAGGGGAATTTTGCCAAACATTTAAAGAAGAATTAATACCTATTCTTCTGAAACTGTTCCAAAAAATAGAAATGGAAGGAAAACTTCCAAACTCGGTTTATGAGGCCACCATTACCTTGATCCCAAAACCAGACAAAGACCCCATCAGAAAGGAGAATTACAGACCAATATCCCTGATGAACATGGATGCAAAAATTCTCACCAATAATACTAGCTAATAGGATCCAACAGTTCATTAAAAGGATTATTCGCCACAACTAAGTGGGATTTATTCCTGGGCTGCAAGGTTGGTTCAACATCTGCAAATCAGTGTGATACCATACATTAATTAAAAAAAAAAAGAACAAGAACCATATGATCCTCTCAATAGATGCAGAAAAAGCATATGACAAAGTACAGCATATTTCTTGATCGAAACTCTTCAGAGTATAGGGATAGAAGGTACATACCTCAAGCTAATAAAAGCATTCTATGAAAAATCCACAGCGAATATCATTCTCAGTGGGGAAAAACTGAGAGCTTTCCCCCTAAGATCAGCAACACAGCAGGGATGTCCACTATCACCACTGCTAATCAACATAGTATTAGAAGTCCTAGCCACAGCAATCAGACAACAGAAAGAAGTAAACGGCATCCGAATCGGCAAAGAAGAAGTAAAACTCTCACTCTTAGCAAATGATATAATACTTTATGTGGAAAACCAAAAGACTCCACCCCAAAACTGCTAGAACTCATACAGGAATTCAGTAAAGTGGCAGGATATAAAATCAATGCACAGAAGTCAGTGGCATTCCTATACACCAGCAACAAGACAGAAGAAAGAGAAATGAAGGAGTCGATCCCATTTACAATTGCACCCAAAACCATAAGATACCTAGGAATAAATCTAACCAAAGACGCAAAGGATCTGTACTCGAAAACTATAAAATACTCATGAAAGAAATTGGGGAAGACACAAAGAAATGGAAAAACATTCCATGCTCATGGATTGGAAGAACAAATATTGTGAAGATGTCAATGCTACCTAGAGCAATCTACACATTCAAGGCAATCCCCATCAAAATACCAACCGCTTTTTTCAAAGAAATGGAACAAATAATCCTAAAATTTGTATGGAACCAGAAAAGACCCCGAATAGCCAGAGGAATGTTGAAAAAGAAAAGCAAAGCTGGTGGCATCACAATTCTGGATTTCTAGCTCTATTACAAAGCTGTCATCATCAAGACAGTATGGTACTGGCATAAAAACAGACACATAGATCAATGGAACAGAATAGAGAGTTCAGAAATGGACCTCAACTCTATGGTCAACTCATCTTTGACAAAGCAGGGAAGAATGTCCAATGGCAAAAAGACATTCTCTTCAACAAATGGTGCTTGGAAAATTGGACAGCCACATGCAGAAGAATGAAACTGGACCATTTCCTTACACCACACACAAAGATAGACTCCAAATGGTTGAAAGGCCTAAATGGGAGACAGGAGTCCATCAAAATCCTAAAGGAGAACACAGGCTGCAACCTCTTCGACCTCAGCCACAGCAACTTCTTCCTAGTACATCACCAAAGGCAAGGGAAGCAAGGGCAAAAATGAATTATTGGGACTTCATCAAGATAAAAAGCTTTTGCACAGCAAAGGAAACATTCAACAAAGCCAAAAGACAACTGACAGAATGGGAGAAGATATTTGCAAAGGACATATTGGATAAAGGGCTAGT
The DNA here is from genome assembly GCF_029215605.1 of Mirounga angustirostris. Lineage (NCBI taxonomy): Eukaryota > Metazoa > Chordata > Mammalia > Carnivora > Phocidae > Mirounga > Mirounga angustirostris. The sequence continues at coordinate 134,306,181 of NW_026991709.1, read as the reverse complement.
GTCCAAAATGTATAAAGAACTTTTCAAACTCAATACCCAAAGAACAAATGATCCAATCAAGAAATGGGCAGAACATATGAAGAGACATTTTTCCAAAGAAGACACCCAAATGGCCAACAGACACATGAAAAAGTGCTCAACATCACTCGGCATCAGGGAAATCCAAATCAAAACCTCAATGAGATATCACCTCACACCAGTCAGAATGGCTAAAATTAACAAGTCAGGAAACGACAGATGTTGGCAGGGCTGCAGAGAAAGGGGAACCCTCCTCCACTGTTGGTGGGAATGCAAGCTGGTGCAGCCACTCTGGAAGACAGTATGGAGGTTCCACAAAAAGTTGAAAATAGAGCTACCATACGATCCAGCAATTGCACTACTGAGTATTTACCCCAAAGATACAAATGTAGGGATCTGAAGGGGTACGTGCACCCCAATGTTTATAGCAGCAATGTCCACAATAGCCAAACTGTGGAAAGAGCCAAGATGTGCATCGACAGATGAATGGATAAAGAAGAAGTGGTATATATATATATATACAATGGAATATTATGCAGCCATCAAAAGGAATGAAATCTTGCCATTTGTAACGACGTGGATGGAACTGGAGGGTATTACGCTGAGCGAAATAAGTCAATCATTGAAAGACATGTATCATATGACCTCACTGATATGAGGAATTCTTAATCTAAGGAAACAAACTGAGGGTTGCTGGAGTGGTGGGGGGTGGGAGGCATGGGATGGCTGGGTGATAGACATTGGGGAAGGTATGTGCCATGGTGAGCGCTGTGAATTGTGTAAGACTTTTGAATCACAGACCTGTACCTCTGAAACAAATAATACATTATATGTTAAAAAAAAAGAAGATAGTAGGAGGGAAAAATGTAGGGGGGGAGATTGGAGGGGGAGATGAACCATGAGAGACTATGGACTCTGAGAAACAAACTGAGGGTTCTGGAGGGGAAGGGGGTGGGAGGATGAGTTAGCCTGGTGATGGGTATTAAGGAGGGCACGTATTGAATGGAGCACTGGGTGTTATACGTGAACAATGAATCATGGAACACTACATCAAAAACTAATGATGTAATGTATGGTGGTTAACATAACATAATAAAATTTTTAAAATGCCAAAAAAAACCCTACTATATCTGAAATGCTAACATGTTTACAAATGAATTTCTATGACATCCTGGATTTGCTTCAAAATAATTGGGGGGTAGATGTGGTTTGTTGGCCTCTTATTGATAATTATTGAAGCTATGTGATGTATACATAGTGATTTATTATATCATTCTTCTTTGTAAATTTGAGATTTTTCATAATAAATCTTCTTAAAAAAATAAAGTATGGTGTTTTCATGTCTCTGGAAAACAAAAACTAAGAACTTAGCTTCCAGGTTTTGCTTCACTGTGATCTTGAAGAGATGTTCCACACTCTGAGGTATAGTTTGCCTGCTGATAAGGTTGTGTCCTGCTGGTATTTATCAACATTCTCTAGCATTATTTCTCAAATTTAGCATCATTTGGAAATACCAAAGGATTATAGGATACCTTACTGTATTTCTGTTAGGGTGACTGCATAATTTTTTGTCCAAATAGGACACTTTTAGAAATGAAAGAGCAATGTTAAGAATAATGCCCAGACAACAGGCTTAAACTGGGACTTTCTGAGGCAAACCAGGATATAAGATCCAGAACCAAACTATATGAAGCCTGCAATCTGTATCCAACCCCCCCACACACCACCTCCATTGCTACAGGGCAACACCATTCAGAATCAAGCAACGTTTCTTTCCCCAAACCAGTTTATTTCCCCAATTCTCCCATCTGTGTTATGTTGTGCCATAATTCTCGTAGGCCCTATAGTTTAGAATAGCAAAATAATTTTTTTTTTTACTTCTCTTTCCTTTATTTGATATAGCCATTCATCCTACAAGTTCTTTTCATTATTTCTTTTTTCTTCACAGTATCTCTTGTTTTAACGTGCTCTCTTTATTCTCAGCACCACAGTCTAGGTCCAGTAATAACTGAACACAAAACCTAACCTCATTCTTATATAGTTTTAAAATTATTGTCCCAAATATTCATCTTGCTAATAAGAATGTTTATTTCTGCTGCTCTTTAGATAAATATATGTGTTCCTTGAATACTCAATACTTTATATTTGGTACCACCACACACACACTCCCTCTTCTCAATATTACCTTAGTATATTGTTTATATTGTTCCTGCTGAACCCCTTTCTTATGATGCCCTTAATGATGAGGTACAATGTGGTGAAGAGCACAGACTCTGGCATAATCCACCACTTACTTGTTGTGTAGTCCTGAGAGGGACAAAATTGCCTCTGATTGAGAATCACTGTATTAGATAGGTCTAGTAATAGTTCACATCTTATGGAATTTTTTGAGAAATAGTTAACATATTAAACATGCTTTGAAGAGTACTAGCACATGAGAAGAGCTCTGTAAATGATGTAAATTCAGAAATTCAAATCCCCCTCTCCTTTTAGAGTATGAAACCTTCAAAGTACTTGGCAAGGATTTGTCCCTTTGTCTCCCAGAATGCATTTTAAAGATCTTCATTCTTGTCAATATCCCTTATTCCCCAAAATAATGTATTCACTTTTTCTGTATTTTCCTTTCCTTTAACTTTTCAAAGCAACACATTTATCTCACCCCTGCCTTTTTTCCCCCTATATCCCATATAATGTATTCTGCCATAACAAAATCCTACCAGATTTTTTGGAGAAAGGCTGAAAAACCACCATAGACAAGAGGAGACATGACAATTAAACGTACTTGAATTGAATCCTAGAACAGAAAAAGGACATTAACAAAATACTAGTGAAACCCGAAGTCTGGAGTTTAGTTAACAGTACCAATTACATTTTCTTAGTTTTAACAAATGTACTATGAAAATATAAAATGGTAGTAATGGGAAAAATGGAGTGAAAACTATACTAGAATTCCCTATACTATCTTTGCAACTTTTCTGTAAATCTAAAATTATTTAAAAATAAAAACTTTATTTAAAATGTTAAAACCACTCTACCAGTTTTGTTAAGAATGAGAACCTGTTCAAATTTAAAGCAAAATAGACATGATTTTCCTCTATTACCAGAGTTCCTTTTTTTAAAGATCTTATTTATTTGAGAGAGAATGAGAGAAATCACAGAAGGAGAGGAAGACGGAGAAGCAGATTCCCTGCTGAACAGGGAGCTTGACACGGGACTCGATCCCAGAACCCTGAGATCATGACCTGAGCTGAAGGCAGATGCTTAACAAACTGAGTCACCCAGGTGTCCCTGTACCTGAGTTCCTTTACCTTAATTCTCCCTCAACTACCTCCAGAGTATTTATATTTCTTTATCGGTAGCATTTATTAAAAATTAAGCTATAGCCCACATGCCTCTAGACACATAAAAAGAGAACCTCTATGTATAAATGCCAGTGAAGCTCTTTGTAAGATATTCAATTTAGATTACAGATAATCAAACTCACCCTTTCACAACCCTTTCTTTCTTTCTTTTCTTTTTTCTTCCTTTTTTGTAGTCTTAGGCATGCCACAATTGATTTTTACTTCCATTCCCTTCCATTTCCAATAGAAATAACTACTATTTCCTACTCTAAAATAATTAAAATAACCAACAAGCAGACCTAGGAAATGTTCAATATTAAGAATAGATCATTATTTGATCATTTTATACCTCAGCACTGCTTATTGATTGAAAGTTTCTAAAAGCACTTTCATTGTGTTCGATTATACTTCCTTTAAAAAGATTAAATAGAATTATATGAGATGAAGTTTGGGAAATTGTCCATTTTATCTCTTCTTACAGGACGATAACCATAGAAATCGGTGCAACAGTATCTTCAATGCACTTCACTACACATCTTCTTTTCACAGGTCCCTGCAGGAGAATCAAATCACCCTTAGAATTCTCAAGGCCTCTGAGGGTAGGCACTTATATGAGGTATTCCTCTATCTCTTTTTCATACCACTAACTTTCCAGAGAAAGAAGTCAAGAATCTCCCTTTACAATTCACATCTCTTTAAGAGTGAGTATAAACCAAATACCCCTCTGAGACCCAGATTTCTCCCAAGATGTAAACCAAAGGGGAAAAAGATGGTAAGAATGGCCCTAAAGGCTTAGGACATGTTCTTTGTCACAGGGCTCCAAAAATCCATTGGAAGCTCAAAGTAGGTAACAGGACTTTCATAAAAATTTTGGAAACATTCCCAGGCAGGAGTTTTTTTGTTTTTTTGTTTTTGTTTTTGGGGGGATTTGGTTTTTGTCTGTTTGGTTTTATAAGACTGATGCACTTTTCATTTCCAAAGACCTCTGTTGCTCTCACCGTCCAAGTTCAGATTAAAATCTGTTTATTTCAGACATGTAATCCCATTAGATCTGAAAATGTTTTTGAATTTACCTTTTCTCACAGGCCATGTGATATTCCAGAGTCTCAATGTACCTTATTCTATACATCTTCTTATATGTCCTGACTAGCAGGTTCTCTTACATTCCTGGATTTGAATCCTAGCTCCACCACCTCCCAGCTGCATGTACTTTTACAAACTTGTTAACATCTATGAGTCTATTTTAATGTCTGCCAAATAAGGATAATGATGCCTGCTATATAAGCTTTTGATAACAATTACTTTACCTAAGTGATATCAATATCTGGGACAAAGGAGGTACCTACTAAATGAAGCCATTAATTTATTTGATCATGATGTAGCTGCTACAGCTTGACTTTGAATTATACAAGTACATCTTTTCCTAAGCAGACACACTTGAGGCAAAGGAAAACAATGCTGGCTTGGAGAAAATTTTTAATAGCAAGTTTAAGTATATAGTATACACAGACTACGTCAGATTGGGTCCTTATTTTATGGTTATGAACTGTCTTCAGGTCTAAGGGATGAACCTGGAAGGAAAAACTTGGAATATATGGGGTTTATCCATCTAAAATTCTACAGTCTCAACTTGGCTCTGGATTTGTTAATTATATTGATAACTAGTTTTGGATTTCCAAAGTCATAAATGTAACTTCACCTGTAGAAGACAAAAGAATGTCTTCACAAATAAATGATGAGATATGAGGAAACTTACGATATTGAGAGTATGTTACTTTCTTGGGTTAAGGTAAATAAACAATACAGTGAAATTATTATAATTCCAAAGGCAAAAGAGCAACTTAAAAGTCCTGAGATTGTGTCTCCAAGCATCATATTAGCTCAGGAAATCAAGCAGGAACTAAAGTAGTTAAAAAACAAAAATAAACTTGCTTCTGCCTTACCATTAAAAGAGGAGTAATGTTGTTAACTAACTATAATTTAAATAAAAATTTGGGAGAAAAAAAAATTAAAAATAAAAGAGAAGTAATGAGCAAAGGAAAATAAACAAAAAATAGAGGACTAGGGCTCCTGCGTGGCTCAGTCAGTTAAGCCTCCCACTCTTGATTTTGGCTCAGGTCATGATCTCAGGGTTGTGAGATGGAGGCCTGGTCAGTGGGGCTCCATGCTCAGTGGGGAGTCTGCTTGGGATTCTCTCTCTCCCTCTCCCTCTGCCCCTCCCCCTGCCCCGCTTACACAAGTGCTCTCTTTCTTTTTCACTCTCCCTCCTTCTAAAATAAATAAAATCTTAAAAAAAAAATAGAGGACTGATTCAGTCACAGGAAGAGAGATATTTCTTTGGAAGAATGACTACAATCTTAACAGCTAACCAGACATAAATGAAATGAAAAACAGTGCATTAGGAAAGGGATGAAAAAGGGAAAATTAAGTATTATTAGAACAGGGTCCAAAGTAATAAAATGGGAGGAAGATAGGTATATTCTCATATAGAAGCCTGATATGACCACCAAAAGCATCCAGCTCCAGAATTTCACAGAGAAATGATGCCTTAATACTATATGCAGTCTACAGTGAGAATAATTAGAGAAACATCTCTCAAAGATTTGGACAATAAGATCAAGGATTACAGAAATTCTGAATGGATTTAAAAGAAGATCATGAAAGATTATTATAGAATAATTGAAATTCTTTTGGAAGGTTTTCTCCATTATCTCTGTAGCTACAGCATTTCCTAGGTCTTAAGAAATTTATGGAATTATAACTAAGAGAAATCCCAACAAAATGGTACATTTTTACCTAGAAGTCAGACAGAGAAGTGGTAGCACTGGTCCAAGCCTGAAGTGGATTTTGATTTGATATAAGAGTATCTCCTCTGGGTAGAATTATCTAACTCAAGGAGGTGACATTTAAGTGGACAATAGATGCCTTTGGTATCATCAGAGCTTTCCATCTGGCCACAGGAGGACCCAGAGCGTGCTTCTGTGGCAAAATCTAGAAAAATGTGTTGGAAGATGAATATCTGGACCAAAAACCAAAGGGAAAGAAAAAATAGTACACTAAAATCCATCAAACAATTCTATGTGTGATAGAAAATAGCCCAATTTTTAAAACATTAAGCCATTAGAAGTTGTAGTGAGCCTTGTTGAAAGAACAGAACAACAGCAAAGAGAAATGAAATATTGGAGATATATCCTATTATTGATGGCAAAAATGTATTAGACAAAAATTGCTGTACAAACATTGGAACATTCTGTATTTCTGAGACCACAAGTTTCATTATCATCAATAGCAGCTATAATTTAGGCATCTGCAGAAAGTGATTCTCCAGTTAAAACAAATGTGGGATTCAGCAAGAAAACATTCACTAAGACAGATTTCACCCTTAGCAATTCCAAAGTAAAAAGTGAAGAAAGCTGCTGGTGGGGCCTTAAGTAAATATACTTGCTCACCAGAGTAGAGCAAGGGTTTTCCATCTTGGCTGTATGTTAGAATCACCTGGGGTGCTATTAAAACTCCCATTGCCCAAAAAGGGCTGCAGACACTCTGGGGAAGATATACTCATTAGCAGTTTAAAGCTCCGCAGGTAATTAAAATGCACTGCCAAAAGTGAGAACCACTATGGTAGAGGTTGTGCCATTAGTGACTAGATTAAGGTCACCTTCAATGCAGCACTGAGATGCCAGAAAAAGTGTGCCAAGGTGAATTGGTGATTAAGGGGTTTTGTATATAAAGGTGGAAAAGAAAGGAACTTCTTTTAAAACCAAGGGACTGGAACAAATTTCTAAGTTTTGCAAGAGGGGGATAGTGTCCCAAATATCACTCCCAGAGGGAGAGAAGGTAGTATGCATACTTCCTCCACCAATACAATGTGCCAATATTAATCTCTCACTGGGAGATTTCACACAGTTGAGATTAAATTCATTCATGCAACCATTCCAGACAATTGGCATAAGCTAGCCCCTAAAGATGAAACCAAGATTTTCCTCATTTAACCTTATTCACTGAGATACCATGCATTTTTTTTTTTTTTTTTTTCTGTAATCCTTGTCAGCACTAACTCCTGGATTCTGGACACATGATTGTGCCTGAGATAATTGCTCTTAATCTGATAATTAGCATTTTCTAAATTTTGTGGCAGTGGGGCCAATGATGATAATATTGTTTATCTTCTTAAAATACTGAATTATTTAAAAAGTGAGACAAATCAGAAATTTGGTATTAAAACAAAACTTTGAATTCTAAAAGAACCATATGCAACCCTCAGAGAACAGATGCAACTGCAAATAAAGTTCCTGAGTGTAATTTTGGATTTAAATTCTTTAAATTTCAACTTAACAAAAGATAATTTGTTTTGAACTTAAATTCTTTTGACGTCAGCTTATAAAAACATCAATTTGAGGACTTGAATTTCTCCTCATGAAATCTATAGTAGCAGGGATTTATATTAAAATTTGCTTCATTTCTCTGTTGACATTTTATTAGATATTTTTACAAATTTATCTTGTTGCAGAAATTTTGATGGGCTACTTAGACAATGTTAGATATAATTTGGGATGTTAAATAGAATGGTGAGCTTTGGGGTTTTAGCCTCAGTTGGAGCCTAGAGTTTGATTTAATAGAACAGATAGTTCTGACCCACTTTATAGCCCTCATAGGCAAAATTCTGTCGTCTAGTGGGATATCCAACAGAACCGGGCTTTTTCTTGTAGACTTAGTCTCATGAACATGGAACCTGGCTTCTTTTGATAGTTTGAGTTCTCCTGCCCTGAGACAGCCCGATTCTTAGTTGACCACAGATTTAATGGTTAAGCCACCAGGTTAAAAAAAAAAAAAGAAGCGGCAGCATGTTCTCCACCCCCAAAGTTTCCATTCATCCCTTGAGATTCACTGCAATGACAATTTTCTCCCACTCCATCACTCACTGCTCTCCTGGGGGTAGGGAGGAGTGACATAAAATTCTTGGTCTGAGCATGTGTGGCTCAGACTCTCTCTTGTTTCTTGGAAGAAAGCTTCCACAGAGCACATGTCCCCCCGCTCTTTCATGCCATATGTTGGTACATGTGAAGAAAAACCTTCTCCAGTCCATGATACACTGAGTGGGGAAAACTGGAAGTCTGGGTTTGGAATTACAAAGATTACTTGCTCATTTATTTAAATTATATTCTCCAATATCAGTTTAATAAAGTTGATATTTTTACTCTTGTATGCCTCACTCTTTTGTCTTATTTCTCAATTTTTTTTTCATAACAAGGATAGGATAGAAGTGTTCTTGTTAGTAAGTGGCCACCTCAAAGATTCCCAAAAGTTATAATGTATGGAACTCATTGCCTTAGTGTTTACTCCATTTTTTTTCTTTATTGAGGTCTATGGAGGATGCCTTATGAGATCATCGGCATATTTGTATGCCCAAGATATGGTAAGTACTATGTATAAAATATGTATAAGTTGATGCCAGGTGAATCATGGCAGCTGAGTCATGGTCTCATAGATTAAAAAATGATAAACTTTCCATCTACATGGTTATCTAAAAGATTCCACCAATTATGTTTTTCTTTATTCTCAAAGGAAAACTAAAAATAATACTTAGGACAATAAAAAAAAAACTATTCAATTTTATTAACTGCCAAGGAAATGCAAATTACAACCACTACACAATTGTCACTTTCAGCCAAGATAGAGTGACAAGAACCGGATTTACACCTACTCCCGGAAACAACCAAAAAACTGAAAATGGAGGGAGGGATGAAAAGAAAGCATTTATAAAGATTATAAAACTTCTGTGGGGCAATGGATATGTTCACAATCTTTATCATGCTTATGATTTCCTGCGTATATAAAGTTGTCAAAATTTAGTAAATGGTGTATTTTATGTGTAGATTATTGTATGTCAATTATACCTTAATAAAACTGTTATACAAACACATACACATATAGAATAGTTGTAATGATAAAGTCAGACCATACCTACTGTTGCTTTGAATGTGGAACAACCAGAACTCTCACTTACTACTGATGGGAGTATAATTTGATACAATTACTTTGGTTGTTTAACATATGCATATTTTATAACTCAGCAATTATATTCAGGTATATATCTAATAGAAAGTCACATAAATGTCTACCAAAAGACATTTTATGTTCTAGAGAGTCTATAGCAGCACTACTCATAATTTCCCCTAGGTAGACATAAATTGTGGTATATTCCTATAATGGAATATTATACAGCAATGAAACTGAGTAATCTACAACTACACACAAATACATGACTCTCACATTCCTATTAACAAAGGAAACTGGACACAAAATGACACATGGGTATAGACCCATAAATACAATGGTATTAAACTGGACAAAAGTAAACTACATTTTTACAAGTCAGGCTAGTAATTATCATTACGGGTAGGGTAGTAACTATTTTGAGCAAATTGGGGCTTCTAAATTTTTCTTTTTCTTCATCTGGATGATGGTTACATACGTGTATTCACTTCATGAAAATTCATCAGGCTATGTACTTTGTACACTTTTCCACATGCATGTTATACTTTAAAAATGATAACAATAAAGTTTTTAAGAAAAAAATTCTATTCAAATCAGAAGACATAAAAGTTTATGATTTCTAATTTCATCAAAGAATAACGAATTTTTAGGGTGTCTGGCTGGCTCAGTCAGTTAAGCATCCCACTCTTGTTTTTGGCTCAGGTCACGATCTCAGAGTCCTGAGATTGAGCCCTGCATTGGGCTCAGGCTAGGCTGCTGGGTGTGGAACCTGCTTAAGATTCTTTCCTTCTCCCTCTGCCCCTCCACGCACCCCTCCCCACCACCATTCATGGGAGCACGTGCTCCCTCTCACTCTTAAAAAAAAAAAAGAATAATAAATTTTCAAACGGTTCTGCCAAGTTTCAAATTCTGTTATTTTCTTAGAGTAAGTCTGGGAGTAATGGCGTAAGACCATTCTGCTTTTTCCCAGAGACGCAAGCTGAAAGGGATTCTATTCAGTTGTGTGCGTAAGTGTCAAGGAGAGCGGGAGTGTAGTCAGATGATAATTACAGAAGGCCTATACTTCTAACTATTCGTATCAGAGAGAGAAATCTTAGGAACAAAGTCTATCAGAAAATGTTTTGAAGGTACTTCACATCTTTGTTCTGTCATTGTAACGTGTATAGTATAGGCTTCTAACACTATTTTATTTTTAAATCACAGATAAGAGAAGGTTATACAAATATTATGTGCATACAATGCATTTTGACAAACATATGCATCCTGTAGCCAATATCCCATTCAAAATATAAAACCATAAAATTATCCTAGAAAATTCCCTCATGCTCATTTCCAGTCTATTTTCCTCCAGGACCAGTATTCTGATTGCTATCACTATAAATATATATTTATATAATATTATAAATTACTCTATTGTATATTATGCATTTTATAAATTGTTTTATTATAATTTGATATATAATTACTTTAAAACAATGTTAAAATTCAGATAAATGGAAAAATAAAATAGGCATTCTTCTATCTTCATAATTTTTTCAGGCCAAAACCTTCTTCTTCTGGTAATCCTAATACACATTTGTTTGATTATTTAATTAGTACCACAGTTCACATATGCTCTGCTTTCTATCTTTTTTCTATTCTTCATTTCAGATAATTTCTATTGATCTGCCTTTAAGCTGATCGATCATTTCACTTAGTGTTTATTCTGTTAATGTATTTTTAAATTTCACATATATTTTTCATATTTAGGCTTTCCCTTACTATTTTTGCAGTTTTAATTCTTTGATGAAATTCTCTGTTCTCACATTCTTTCCATCTTTTCCTGTAAATCCTTCAACATATTAATAATAATTAAAGTCCTTGTCAGCCACTTGTCGTATCTGGATCTAACATTTGTTAGCTAAAGTAAGAGATTTCACCATGAGTCTGTGAATGAGCCACAATGTCAAGAAAATTAAACCCAACCACTTGTGCTACTGCTGTTTTCACCACCATAACCACCCCTACTGTCATGTCGGGGCTAGGCTTTTTTTCTTAAACCAGAGTTTGAGCCTGAAGCCCAGAAGGTGTAAGCTGAGGTTGAATGATTTGATTCAGTGGTTCCAGACATAGGAAGATAGTACGAGACTACCGAGGTTCCTTCTGCTTGTCAATCCCACATTCACTTCATTTTTCTTATAAAAATTAGACAAAAGGGGAAGCAGGGAGTTTTGTTATGCCAACCTAATTATTATTGTGTTGGGGGATTTTTCAAACATCAATCCATCCCACTTGCTCCTACTATCACCGTTGACTCAGCTGCCTTCTTCTCAACCTCAAAGTTTAAGGTCTCTGGCAGGCTTTCTCCATTATCTAGACCCAATTTTTGCTACAGAACCTTCTGCAGCTTGCTTCTCAAGTATGCAGGGCTTCGTCCTCTGTAAATCAGTTCATCAAGGCTTTCTTGCATGTAAAATTCTTCAATAGTCACATAAATCACTTCATATAAGTCACTTCAAAATATCATCCATATTTGACTTGGTGTTACCATAAATGAAGGTCTTCCATATCTTCTCATATTCTATATTGGAAGTGGAAATCCACTGAAGATCTATTTTAGTGTTGGAGGGGGAAAGTAATGTTTCTGGACTCACTAGGAAATGGTATGAGGATCTGAAATGATTCTCATCTTCCAGAGGTTTCCCCAGCCTCAGCACTATTCTGCGGAAATTTTGGGCCAGACAGTGCTTTCTTGTGGTGGGGAAGGGGGAGGAGACTGCCTTATGCATTGTAGGATGTTTATTGGCAGTATCCCTGATTCTACCTACCACAGGTCAGGAGCACCACCACTCCCCTCATTATGACAAGCAAAAATGTCTCGACATTGCCATGAGCAGTCTCACTTCCTTTCTGAGAAAACCGTATTTTATTTTCTTTACATATGATTTGGCAAAAAGATACGTGACTTTTTAGTGAAAATGAAAAAAGTAGTTTTAGCCCATTTGTAAGCCTGGTTTTAATTTTAAGTGGGTATGCGTTTTTCATAAAGAAAATAAATTTCAAAATTTCCTCAAAGACAACTCGGCTTTAAAGCAGTCATTGAAAATGATTTTCTCATACCAGGCTATAATAGAAAGTTAGAAAACATTGCTGTTCTTTCCTCCAAACAAATACCCAGATGATGATAATGATGATGATGATGATGATGATGATGATGGTGATGATGATGGTGATGATGATGATGATAATGACTGAGAGCCCTCAGAGCAAGTCTGCATAACTTGGCAAAGGAGCAAGGCTGAGGCCATACTATGCAGGATATGTGTGGATGCCTGTAGTCACAACAATGGTCTCAATGATAGAAATTAGGACAAGATCCTTGGCCAAAGGTGTCCCAAATGTTCATCTTATCCTTGGCATAGAATCTGGTTTTTAAATGATAAAGTCATGGAGGATGGATTCCTTTAGTTTGGAATCCATCTGCCACCCTTCATCATTTCCAATTTTTTATTATAAGGACAGATTTATATTGTAGCATTATCTGTTTTCTTTCCAACATTGAGCTAAGCAATCTGGTGTGAAGCAAGGTCACCTCAGACTATTGCAAGTGGTTGTTTTCATCGATGGCAGAAGGGAGGGAAAAAAGGCAGAGATTCTATAACTAAATGGGGGCGCTCTGGACTACAAGTACTATAGGCTGGACACATTATGTCCTGCTTTCTGAAAACAAATTTCAAAATAAGGAGAACAAATAGCATTCTTTGGTAAATTCCACTTGGGCTCTAAGATATTATAGGATACTTTGTTCATCCTTAACTTTTATTTTCCTTCTAATTTAGGTTGTTTTTTGTTTTGTTTTGGTTTGGTTTTTTGACTGCTACAAGTGTACTTGGGTCTCCTTATCCATTGAGTCAATCAACCTCTAGTCTCAGGAAAAAGAAAACCCATAATACCCAATCACTACAAAGGGAGGGACTGATTCTTGTTGCTAAATGTTTCAGATATTTAACCTATAAGAGGCACTTCAAGACTAATTTCAACCATGCAGTTGGTTCAGTTGGGATAAAAAAAGACAAACTCTCGGGTCTAAAGTAGCACTGAGAAATGAATATGCTTTAATGTGATTTCTTGTCTTTGAAGTGGAGGGAGGAATGTTTTTCTGCTGATTTCCAGTATATACATATGCTAGTTGAAAGTCATAAAAAGTATAATTGAGAGTTGTCACAGAAAGGAAAAATGTTCAGCTGTAGATGATTATGCTGTGGGTTTCCTCACTTTCATACTAGAGAATTCCAGAGTTTGGAAGTATGTAGTCTCCTAGGGAGCCTCTGAAGGCTCCCATGACAATAGCTCTCCAATACTACCATATACTCTACCTTCTCTTCCATTACCATAGATAAATTCCCCAGGCTCCTACGTAAAGGCAACTCTTCCAACAATCATGAAAGCATTGTCATAATTATTCTCTCCAATCTCTCTCCTGTTCTCTCCTAAATCTTCATCAATCAGAATTTTGTCCTCAGCAATGTACAGAACTGCTCTTTTCAAAGTCCATAACAACCTCTAATGTTCAAATCTATAGTCCTCATCTTATTTTGCCTATCAGCAACATTTGACATAGAAGATCATATTCTCCTTGATGCATGTTCTTCGCTTGGCTTCCAAGAAACAGTTTTTTCCCAAAGTCATTGATCACTCAGCCTTGGTTTCTGAGAGAAACTGCATTAAAATAATCAGTCACTCACCTCTCCCATGTATATACATCCTTGTGAAAAGACTTTACAATGCCTTCCCATTGTGTATATGGCTCATTTCTCCTTCGTCTGAGTTCGGGTTAAACTGTGACTTGCTCTGGCCAATGGTTCATTAGAAAATGTTTGCAAAAACCATTGTCATGAGAAGAACATACCTGGACTTGCCCAATAGTCCCAGATGGAGGCCTGGCAGGTGAGCAGAGCTGCCACAGATAAACTGCCCTGGTCCAGCTCTGCCTAAAACAAAGCTTCCAATAAGCCTGTAGATACATGGGTGAGTGTAGCCAAGACCAGCTAAGCCAAGCTTAGAACCGCTAATTCTAAGATTTGTAAGATAAACAAATATTAGTATACACCACTCAGATTTTGTGATTGCATTATGTAACCCTGGTTAAGAGATGCAGTCTCCTCTCCTTGCTTCACCTGTTATACTTAACTCCTTAACACTGGAGTGGCCCAGGCCTCAATCTTTGAATCTCTTCCTATCAGTTATATTTCAGTATATCATTTTCTCCCTTTATTTATTGAGGCAATATTTATACCAAAGGGAGTAACACAAAAATGGCGTGATAAAACCTAATTCAGAAATTAAAGGTCTGGATTCCAAGAGTGGTATAAAGTAATGGATAAAAAGTAGGCTTTATAAGCCAAGAAGAGTCAATGGGGAGAGGATAATGGCTTCAATAAATGGTGTTGGGAAAATATGATAACCACATGCAGAAGAATAAAATCGGATGCCTATCTTACACCACATACAAAATTAACTCAAAATGGATCAAAAACTTAAACATAAGTTCTTACACTATAAAACTTCTCAAAGAAAACAGGGGAAAATCTCCTTGATACTGATCATGGCAATGATTTTTTTTTGGATATGACACTGAAAGCACAAGCAACGAAAGAAAAAAAAATTGATAAGTTGGACCACATCACACTTATAAACATCTGCATAGCGAACGAAACAATCAACAAAATGCAAAGGCAAACTATGGAGTGGAAGAAAAAATTTGCAAATCATATATCTGTTAATACCCAAAATACAGAAAAAACTCATACAATCAATACAATAACAACAAAAATCCAATTTAAAAATGGGCAGAGGAGTTAAACAAACATTTTCCCAAAGCCATGCAAAGGGCAAATAGTTATATGAAAAGTTACTCAGCAACACTGATTATCAGAGAAATGCAAATCAAAACCACAATGAGATATCATCTCATACCTGTTGAAAAGGTTTTCATCAAGAAGACAAAACATAACAAGTGTTGGCTGAAGTGTGGTAAAAAGGGAACCCTTATGTTCTGTTGGTGGGAATGTAAATTGGCTCAGCGGCTATGGAAAACAGCATGGAAGTTCCTCAAAAAATTAAAAATAAAACTATCATATGATTCTGTAATCCCACTTTCCTACTTCTGGGTATATATCCAAAGGAAATGAAAACAAAATCTCAAAGGCATATCTGCACTCCCATGTTTATTGCAGCATTATTCATAAGAGTCAAGATATGGAAAGAAGCATCTGTCAGTGGATGAATGGTTAAGAAATATGTCTCACACACACACACACACACACACACACACGAATATTATTCAGCTGTGAGAAAGAAGGAAATCTTGCCATTTGTGACAACGTGGGTGGATCTCAAGCACATTACGCTAAATAAGTCAGACAGAGAAAGACAAGTACTATATGGCACCATTTACATGTGGAAACTAAAAAGGCCAAATTTATAGAAAGAGAAAGTAGAATGGTGGTTACCAGGGGCTGGAAGTTGGGGTATATGGGGAGATGTTGGTCATAGAGTATAATCTTCCAGAATGAATGAATAAGTTCTAGGGATCTAATGTAAAGCATGGGGATTATAGTTAATGATACTGTATCATTACTTGAAAGTTGCTCAGAGAGTAAATCTTCAATATTGACACCCCAAAAAAGAAATGGTAATTAAGTGACATGATGGAGGTGTTAGCTAATGGTATGGTGATAATCATTATTCAATACATAGGTGTATCAAATCCACACATTTTACACCTTAAGTCTGTACAATGCCATATGTCATTTATATCTCAATAAATCAGGGGCGGAGGGAAATAGGCTCTTTAACTACACAGCTATGGCCCACATCCTAGTTCTATGATCCCAGCTATGGGAACTGGGAACAAATATCTTAAAAAATCTTTGTGTCTCAGTTGCCTTATTTGTAAAATGGATAAAATGAAGTACCAACTGAATATCAATGTGAGAATTAAAACAGTTCACATTAAATTCATTATATATTGAAAGAGTATCATGTCTTAGTCTGTTCAGGCTGCTATAACAAAATACCATAGACTGGGTGGTTTATAAACAGCAGAAATTTATCACTCGAAGTCCTGGAAACTGGAAGTCTGATATTAGGCTGCCAGCATGGTTGGGTGAGGGTCCTTTTCCAGATCGCAAACTCCTCCTTATGGCCTCACATGACAGAATGGGGTAAGGAGTTGTATGGGGTCTCCTTTATACGAGCAATGATCTCATTCATAAGGGCTCATGACCTAATCCCTCCTAAAAGGCCCTCATGACCTAATCACCTCCCAAAGGCCCTGCCTACTAACACTATCACCTTTATGTTAGGATTTCACTGTATAAATTTTATGGGTACCCAGGGTACACAAACATTCAGACCATAGCATATAATGAAGATTCAATAAATGAACTCTTGGTATTTTTATTTAAATAGTTTTGTGATATTTTAATCATCAATCTTTCTGAACCTTAGTTTCTTCCTCTGAGCTTTATCTTTCTATGATTCAAAAATCATAAAATCTCAATAAAAAAAATCTTGATATGGCACTAAAATGAACCTTTGTCTGGTTAGTGAATTCCAATTTAAGGTATACATGATTGAGCTTCCTTCAGTACCCTTTACTAAAATAGTTGCCTTTTGAAAGGGGCTCAACATTTTAAGCTAATGAGATTATTTTTAATGGAAGATTTTTAGGCCTCAAAATAGACAGGTGGGAGAGAGAAGTTCTTAGACTAAACTATTTGAAATTATAGCATTTTTGGTACGTAGTGGTGGGCTGGTAATGTTTAACAACAGATTCTCTGAAAAAATATGTGCATGCATGTACACACACACTCATATATGTTTATTATAAATTTGTGGGTACAAAGAACTTATAGCACCTTATTTGCAAAAAAAAAACCATATAGTATTCTTTGTTATAAACTTATATATCTAATTGATTCTTAGAGAATGCTTTCATTGATTTTGGCCCAACTTTTATATCTATAACCAGCCAATTGTTACAACCGATGAACAAGTGTAGTTCCTAGATGAAGGTCAGTTGATATTCTTGTTATGTTTATTGTAGGATACAGGTTAAACAATGAAGTTGTATGTTGTAACTTCACTTGTTTTTGGATGACTGTGTTGAGTTCCTTGCTGAACTATATAATAGTTTCAGATACTGGAAGAGTATTCCCCAAATTTGTAACAATTTCTAAATTGTTATAATTTGTAGCAATGTAATAGCTATAGGCACTATACATTTTAATTAACTATTTTTAGAGCAGTTTTAGGTTCACAGAAACATTTAGAGGACGCTACAGAGATGTCTCATATACTCCTTGCCCCTATACATGCCTAGACTCCCCCACTGTCAACATCCCTCACTAGAGAGGTACATTTGTCACAATTGATGAAACTACACAGACACGTCATAATCACCCAAAATCCATTGTTTACAAATCCATTGTTTACATGAGAGTTCACCCTTGGTATTGTACATTCTATAAATCTGGACAACTGTATAATGGCATATATCTATCATAATAATATCATACAGAACATTTTCACTGCCTCAAAGTCCTTTGTGTTCTGCCTATTTATTCTTTTTCCCCTCCAATCCCTGGCAACCACTGATATTTTTACTGTCTCCATAGTTTTACCTTTTCCAGAATGTTATATAGGTGTAATTGTAGAGTATATAGCCTTTTCAGGTTGACTTCTTTCACTTAGTAATATGCATTTAAGTTTTCTCACATGCCTTTTCATGGCTTGATAGCTCATTTCTTTTTACAATTAAATAATACTCCACTGTCTGGTTGTGCCACAGTTTATTCACTTACCTACTAAAGGACATCTTGTTTGCTTCAAGCATTGGTAATTATGAATAAAGCTGCTATAACATATCCATGTATAAGGTTTTGTGTGGACATAATTTTTCAACTCTTTTGACTAAATATCAAGAAGCATGACTGCTAGATATAGTAAGACTATGTTTAGTTTTGTAAGAAACCACCAACCTGTCTTCCGAAATGGCAGTATTATTTTGCATTCCCACCAGCAATGTATGAGAGTTCCTTTTGCTCCACAGCTTTGAGAACATTTGATGCTGTCCATTATATGGATTCTGGCCATTTTAATAGGTGGTTAGTAGCAGGCATCTCATTGTTGTTTTAATTTGCATTTCCCTGACGTGGTATCATGTGGAGCATCTTTTCATATGCTTATTTGCCATCTGTATATCTTTTTCGATGAGTTGTCCACTAAGGTCTTTGGCCTATTTTTAACCAGCACTACAGGCTTTTAAGTCTAACCTGAATTATTAATATTTCCACAATGTCTAGACCACCAACAAAATAATAAATCAACACAGTCATACAAAAGCCTTGACTTCTAGCAGTTACCAATATCTGGTATCTGTGGTGTAGATACTACCACCATGACCATTTGCAAATATTCCTACCATAGCCAATTTCAAGCTACCAAGACGTCATGAACACAGTGTTAAGAAGAAATTTATAGTAGCATATAAATTAACTCAAGAGCACAGATAACAGCAAAATGTAGCAAAATAATTTTGGAATTAAGTAAAGTAATTAGGATTGATTAGGTTTTTATATGTTTGGTTTTAGTTTTTGTTTCAAGACTGATGTTAATTGTTCTGGGTTTTCAAAGAGTAATCATTTAATAACCAAAATGGATCAGAAAGTCATTTTATCCCTTCTCTAGGATCCAA
This sequence comes from Mirounga angustirostris, assembly GCF_029215605.1. NCBI lineage: Eukaryota > Metazoa > Chordata > Mammalia > Carnivora > Phocidae > Mirounga > Mirounga angustirostris. The sequence continues at coordinate 134,287,086 of NW_026991709.1, read as the reverse complement.
GCAGGACTTCACTAATCTGCCTTTATAACTCAACATTTCACAGGGATTTTGCATGTATTTTTCAAAATCCATGTTTCTCTTTTTCTTATTTTTAATTTTCTAAAGAAAAACAGCCTTAAGATAGGTACAGATAGGAAAAAAAAAAAAAGGAAAAAAATAGTTCAGATAGAAGTTTCTGCTACTGGGTGCCTGGGTGGCTCAGTCCTTGAGCGTCTGCCTTCGGCTCAGGTCATGATCCCAGGGTCCTGGGATCGAGCCCCGCAGCGGGCTCCCTGCTCGGCGGGAAGCCTGCTTCTCCCTCTCCCACTCCCCCTGCTTGTGTTCCCTCTCTCTCTGTGTCTCTCTCTGTCAAATAAATAAATAAAATATTTAAAAAAAAAAGTTTCTGCTACCTGGCTTCCTGAAGGAGTACCTCTCAGATGTGATAATAGTAGCATAATAAAAGGCTCCTTTTCTTCTCCATTATTTCAGGGTTCAGGTTTCCATTTTCCCTCCCATAACATCATTGGAAATGACATAATAGAAGTATCTGTTATATCAGATGTTTTCATAGTCACTATATTGACCCTGATGGTCCTTCACAGAACACACACTAAATGGAACCATTACGGTTATTCTCAAAATGGACTGTCAATATAATTGCCACTGTACAAAAAGTGATATGAACATTTACTGCTTCACTGCTTAGACAGCAGATCCTTTTCAAAAATGAATGTCTCAGCAATTAAAATCACAAACATAATCATAGCAACAAAGGCCGTCTTCAACTCTCATTTTTAAAAAACCATGCTAGTTTTTCTCCCCATTTAAGTAAATAAAATGGTTCCACATTTTAGATTCAGTATTGATGTGAACTGAATAATGCAATTATACAGGATCTTTAGTCACATAATTATCTTTCATATAAGCAAATCACTTTATGCCTCAGTTTACATCTCTTGAATTAAATAATTCAAGATAAACAGTTATCATAAAGAACAACATGGCACTTTAAGAGCAAATCAATCAGATTTCTATAGACTAATTGGGAAAGGAACATATACACATGGAAACACAGATATATACCACACACCCCACCACTCAATGAGCTCAAGAAAAATCCCAGGTACTTTTATGTCCTTTCCTGCTTTGTTAATATATTGTGCCAAAAGAACAGCCTTACATATTTAGGCCAAATTTTAATCGAGTTAAAACTGTATAAGTGCCAGGAATTTTCAGCCTGATTTGAGTCAAAATAGCTGAATCATAAATCCTGCCCAGATTGACTCTGAAAAGAGCCCAAAAGCCCATTCCTTTGCACAGACTAGGGGCTGCAGAGCCATAATTTATTTCGTACACAAGATTAGATAGATTGCTGGACACTTAACATTTGGTGGGAAATGTACATTCTCACTAACTCAGAGACTATTGCAAGAGATAAGCCAAGGAAAGAGCATGACTAAAGGGGCAGGAGGAAGTGGAGAGTAGAAGGCAGTACATATACACCATAGGGACATTCTCAACAGTTAATTTACAGAAAAAGCCAACCAGAAAATCTTTCAGAGGACCAAGGTTATAGACACCTATCTGATCATGCCTATTGAAGTGAGAAAATCTTTAAAACTAACTCTATCCAAAGAAAGGAGAGAGAGATACTTTAAAACTGTTCTTCTCAAACCCAGAGCTAGAAATCAATAAAGTCACCAAAATTGGATGGGTGAGCTTTCCTAAGCATCAGATTGAAGGTCAGCCCCTTCCCTGATTTGAGACTTGATAGACACAATTGTGCCAGTTAGAATCAAAGTTTAGCTACAACCCTGATTTTTTTTTTTTCCTAAAAAGTTTTAAAGACATTTAACTTAATACATAGGCAAGTTATGGGGAATCCAGAGTAAGCACATTTTCAAGCTATGGAACGGCTCTCAAAGAACATTTAATTGTATAATTTCCAACTCAGGAGCCAAAAGTAAGATCAACAAAAGGAACCTAGATAATTGGCTTTCATATACCTCTAATTTTATTTCTATTTTATAAATAACTAATATTTTCTGCTTGGATTTGTAGGGGAAAGGTTTGTATAATGTAGCTTTGCAAATCTTCACACTATTGTCTAATTCCTAGTCCAGATGATTCTAGCAAATTATAAAATTAAAGTTTTTAAGTTCCTCATTTATTATAACAGTATGAATATTAAAAACTTCTCTAAATTCTATCCCTAAGGAAAATTCTAGATCAAAAGTTTATTTTTTCACTGCAAGAATGTTCTTCAGTCATCACAGATTTCTAAGCTTCTGTGGAAATGATAAGCAGGGAAGGTGCTGTAGGATGTCTCCTGTATCCTCTACTACTCCCAACCCAACTCTGTCTCTGCCCAACATACTTCTCTCCAAGAGTCTATGTAAAAGTCTTATATAACACATAGTCTTATGAATCAATTCCTACCAATCTTACTTCACCTCTTCTATTCCCATTTGGAAGAGATACTTTCCCAGATGATGGCAGCACCACCAGATCCAGTGCTTTCCAAATAACTTTGAAGAGGCAAAATACATTAGAGACAGCATATTGGAAATCAGAGTTTATGTTGAATCCTGGTGGTGACAATTATCAGCTATCCAACTTTCCGTTAATGACCCATATACTCTGTGCTTTCACTTCTTCATCTGTAAAATGGGCATGATAATTACCTCACGCTCAGGATTTTTATGATGGTAAAATAACAACTATAACATTGGTATGTAGTAAAGGTTGGCAGAATATGCTACTCAAAGTGTGCCACTTGGCATTAATTTAAGAACACTTGGAAAACAGCAAATACAAGAAAAAACTTTGATCTTTCTTTTTCTTAAAAGCAGGACATGAAATTCCCCTGTGAAAGATATTCTCCCTGTACCAGACAGAGAGTGGCATTCTTATCATCAAGGACAAGAAGTTTGAGACCTATAGAATTCTAGACAAACAGACCTTATTAAATAATTATTATCCTGTTTTTAAGCTCCCCACATAGTTTAGTTACTTTTCTACAATTGCCTCTGTTGTTCAACCTACTATAAAAGTATACAGATTACATCATTTCTTTGGGTTTTCCTTCTTTATGCAGGTTCCTATGTCACATAAAACTTATATAAATTTGTATGCTTTTCTCCTGTTTATCTGTCTTATGTCAGTTAAAATTTTAGATCACCCAAGAATCACATTTGCTAGTTACCTAGCTTACTAACAACACTCAGTATGTGTGAAAGGCAAAAACAAACAAAAACATATTTGCATGTACAGCCCATTATAAAGAAAAGAATTTTAAAAATTATATGCTAATACCTCTTTCCTCAAACTTCCCTGGGACCTATGTCACACCTACTAAATCAGTCTTTAGGTTTAATAGCTAATATATGTGAAACACTTAGAAATTGTTAGCTATTATATCAAGTTACAGGGTATGGCTCATCTGACTTCCTGAGTTCAGCCCTATACTTTGGGGCTTAATGGTTCCAATGTTGCCTGCACATGTGGACGAACTAGGCAGGGATTTGAAAAATGCAGCTGCCCAGCCCTTGCCCCAGAGATCTGAAAGGGGGCAGAATATGCCATCCCAAAATACGCCTCTTTGACATAAGAATATTTTGAACCAATTATTTTAACTGCAGACACAGGAAGAGCTCTGAAAACAGAGCAGAAGTTACTCTTTTATAAGAGAAATTTACATTAGAAAGGGACCCTGTTCTAGGAAGAGAGAGCTATTACCAGAGATAAATTTTTCATGTGGAGAAATCATGTGTGTGGCAGGACAACCTCTGATGACCAAACATTTGTTCTTCTCACCTTACCATGAATTAATTACCTTCCCTTCCTTTTAACTCCAGACCACTATCCCTTTCCCTAGCACAGGATGGTATATAAGCCTCAAATATCTGGCTGTCTTTTGAGTCTTATATTTGTGGGGCTCCTGTACATCTATCAGTAATTAAAATTTACAGGGGGTCTCAGCCAAAAACAATGAAAGATGGAAATGTTAAAAAATGATTAATGAAGAAAACTGTACTTAACACTTCAAAAAGTAGACAGTCTCCTTCCAGAGCACTGCAAAATGGGGCAAAAGGCAGGAAGATTTTATAGGATAAAGAATAAAGAACAAGGAAGAGAACAAACAGAAAATATCTGATTGGCTGGGTCCACACAGTCAGTCCTGTGTGGGGTGAAAAGGAACAAAGAAGTGCATATAAAGGCCAGCACTGGCTTGGTATTTGGGGACTGAGTGACCAGATATACTGCTTCTGGTCAAGAGGAACATTTACAGGGACCCAAAAGTTATCTAAGTTTTGATTTGCTAACATGGCACCCAGGCAGTTGCTGCTCTTTCTTGGGCCTAGAATTTTATTTCAACAGAGAGAAAATTATTTTTCCTTTTCTACAATTCTGATGTAGTAATTTGAAAGGAAAGGCGGAAACTCTATGTAAAACAAACAACCTCAAAAGCTGATTCTGCTATCTAAACAGACTTGAAAATCAGTGACTTTTTATAAGAACAAATGAGATTATAGCTTTCATTGACTCCTAGGATGTTGGAGAAAGAAAGAAAAACATAAAGATCACGGAGAGGTTTTGCTTTTACCATTTTTACTGGTAGAAACCTTCCTCAAAAATAATTCCTAAGTAGAAGCTAGATAGCTAGAAACAGCTAAAACACAGCTACTTCGGTGGATCTCACTGGAGATGGGCCACCAAACACCTCATTGGAGCTGTCAAGATACTTAGTAAAATAATTTAGAAATCCTCAGTTTAGACATAAGAAAACCAAAACCCAGAAAGTCAGAATCACTTTTTTAAGGTTAATGGCTGATTTGCTCTTAAAGCATGATTAGAACTTTTCTTTACACAATCCAGTTTAACTTTAAATTCAGGAGTGTCCTAAATAGATAAAAAATAAAAGTCAACTGAGTCAGTTATTTGTCATCATGAAGCAAAAAATAAAGATACATTGTATTTAACAAGTGTTTCTCATTTTCATTTTTTTTATTTCTCACTTTCTCTACCTTTGTCTTGTCTTAAAATTTTTTTTCCTTCAAATTACTTTATATAACATAATTAGTTTTTACACGTACTTAATTCAGAAAGTAAATATGAAAAAATGAGCATTTTCTGTGAGAAGTAAAGCTTAGAAGTCTTCATCCTCACCTATCACTCTGCAAACTTATAGTCACCATGAAATTTTGCTCCAAAATCCAACAAAGGACCTGCAGTAAATGCTGTCACATTAGAGTAATGATCAGATAAGTGTCCGTAAATGATCGTGGCAGTAAGATGCACAAAGGAGCACTGCAGGGGAAAGAAGAGTAGGGCAATATGAGAAGATGGAGAGGGTTTATGAAGCAAAAGCTTTGCTAGGGGAATGAATAGGTTTCCAAGGGCCACTTTTAAAACATCTCTTCCTCATTGTAAAAGTAAATAACTTTAAAAAAACAGGAAATATAAAATATCAAAATCAGCAGTCCCAGAAAATCAACTCTATACCCACAGATGAGAAAATATGCCTAAGCAGGACATAAATTTCAGGACAGCAATAAGTCTAGGAGCAGGGAACAGAAATGAGACCAGGTAGTATACTGAGTCAAATAAGATAATGACTAAAATGAAATTTAAGGGAGCTGTAGAAAAATCCTTAAATCTATGAGTCCAAAATATGGTTGCCATTAAAAATGGAAGAGGGAACAAAAGCAAATACTGGAATAGGATCTGTGAACTCAAATAGAAACAAAAACAAAAACCACCAAAACAAATCAAACCAGGCACTGTCAGAGTACTTCATTTTACCTCTCTTGCACTGGCCTTGCCCAAAGTACTTGCAGTGTTTAAAGACGGAAAGTGCTATAAAGACTCGGTAGACTATAAAAAGTGACTTGAGGGCTGAAGAAACAATTCTGAAGTTTCTGACTTCATTCACGTGTGTGTGTGTGTGTGTGTGTGCCTAATCTAACATCTAAGCTCAACGGAACATAAAGAGAATACTCATCTTTGGTGTCAGGCGTACTTGTTGGATGTGAAAATTTCTTTTCCAGTAATAAATCAAATCATAAAAAAAATCCCTATTTGAAATCATTTAGATATTCAATAGGTTGCCATTTTCCACAGGAATAATTCCAGAACCTGGTCCTTGAACTGAAGGATGCCTCTGACCTGGATTCCCAATTATATTCTATGCAGAAGAGTTTAAGTGTTTGTTATACAGATTTTGAACTTAATACACAAACAAAGTAGAACTCACCATTAAAAAAAATCACATTTTAAAAATTATAATGAGTAAGAAGTAGAAGTTCTACCTCAAGGTCACTAACCCCCTTCTTATAAGATCTCTTCCTTATAAAGATACAGATCTATATAAATAAGCTCATGAACTTCTTTCATGGCTTACAAAAATGGCATTATTATATATAATATATATTATCTTATAATATATAATATAAATACATTTAATTATGTGATATATTTATAATATATCAAGGCATCAAAATATAAAACATACAATGTATTTAATATATAAAATATCAATATACAATCTTATATTTTATATGATAATTTATTAGTTTTTATATATATATAAGTAAGCCATTTACTTTTCTCACTTGACAGTTTTTCCAATGTTATGCTCCTTTTCTCATCTGATTTAGCAAAGATACACTCAGTATCTAATGTCCCTCACTGCACAGCACCCACCACACTGACCCTTGTCAAGTCATAATCCAAAATTCAGCTCTGATATGCTTTGCAAGTACCTATACCATAAGCAATTTTAATATAATTTACTATGTTTTATTACATATAACTTAATAAAACTTTAGATCCTCCTAAGCAAATTAGGCATTTTTATTATTATGCCTTCATAATACCTCCTGAATAACTCTATTATAAACTTTCTATTATATTTTTGTTGTCATCTAGTCTGTTTTCCTCTTCTGATTTTAAAGTATATGAGGCTGAGACTCTGCTATTCTCATCTCTGTATCTTTCATCAACTACCATAGAACTAGGTAGTACTAAAACTCATTAATTTGTTATAAATTAATCAATAAAATAATAAAAGGAGTCACAACCATGAGCTCTAGGGCAAGAATAGTACCCAGAACTATTATACTTTTACTATTGTTCATGGTAACTTTTCTCTGTGTGTGTGTTAATTTTTTACAGTAGATTCATTGTTTTGGCTGAATTTAACCCATGAGAATTGTAGCAACCAGTTTTTCTCCAGATATTTGTTTCCTCTGAGCATAAGGGAGAGCCGCCAAACTAGAAGCACTTCAATTTAGTCTGCTCTAAATTTCCCAGAATGTTCAGATAGTATAAATTCAGAGCCAGGACCAGCATGAGAATAAATCATATTTAAACATTCTAAAGAAGAATATTTTTATTATTAGCTGTTTTTCCATTCAGAACTGTGGAAAGATTGAGATTTCTTTGTGGACTTTGCTGGCACATAATTTTTTTTCCAACCCATATTTCACAGAAGCTCTCAAACCTTCAACAGTTCCACCTAGATGTGCAGATCTCAGAGTCTAGTGGCCAGCTCAGCACATTCCCAAAGCCTACTCTTCCAATTCCCTCATGTTTAAGAATTTTGAAAACACTAGGTTCCTAATATCCCAGAGTAGACCCGGCATCCATATTTACTTCCTGGCTTTGATTCATTTCTCTTTTTTTTATGTATGACTTGAGGAAGCTTAAAAAAAATTCTGGGCATTTTTCATTTACTCTCCCAATTTCCTTACTATTGTGGGTTTATACTTCTAAAACTTTATATTTAATTTTAATTATAATTAACTACAATTATAAATTTGGTTAAATTTGGGACAAGTTTGCACTTAAGCATGATTGTTTAATCTGCCACACTTACTCTAGAAGTCATGTTATAAATATTTCATTCAATAAAACCCCCTTCTGATGATGACTACCATTCACTGAGCCTCTATTACTGTTGTGATTTATATACATGATTTAAACAACAACTCTATGGAGTAGATATTATTTTTCTGTGGTAACCATTGGTGGATTTCAAAAATATTCAAGTTTTCCTCTTTTAAAGGCCATGGTGGGACTTCACCATCCCACTTCCTTTGAATTTTTTCACGAGAAGGTAATTTGTTTGGCCAATGAAATGTGACTGACAGTGACCATGTGTCATTTCTGGGTATAAAGTGAGATCTAACAAATAATATGCATGAAATTTTCCTTTTTCCATGGTTCTATGGAAGTAGCTTTCATACTAGAAGTTCCAAGACCATGGGTCCTCAAGTGACTACAACATGCAGAGGCCCATCAACTCAGATTGAAAGATATAAACAAAAAATAAAAATTTTTGCATCAAGCCCCACTGAGGTTTGGGACTTGTCTGTTACAGCAACATAATCTGGACTATCAAGAAAAACAAAATGTCCATTAATATGACAGAAAAAAAATATTGCCTGTATAACATGGCTAGTGACTGATGGGACTATAATTCAAACCCAAGTTTATTTTATCAAGGGCTCCTGTCATTTTTACTTATGTTGCAAGCTGAAGAGTTTTTCACCTCCTGATGTCTGAAGTCAACAGATATATTTGGAGTAAAAAAGATACATAGCATCAGCACCCAGAATTCTGTAGATATTTATTTCCAATGAGCATTTATACTACAGTATATTTTATTTTTGAAGCAGTTAAATGAGAACATATGTTAATTGCTATCATTTATTTCTCCTCTGAATCATAATGACAGAGCAGAATTTCTCTGGTAGAAATTCTTCATCAGTACCATGATACCTAGCCAAAGAAAAGTGTTTCAGTAACTTAACACAAGCATCATACTGACTAATTCAGGAAAGGCTTTGGATCATTAAATAGACTTAAAAATTGGGGTCCCCATCCTCCAGAGTAACCTGATGAAGTAGAAGGATCCTGAGCTCACCCTGTCACAAGAACACACCCAAATAACATCTCTGTCTATGTGACTAACTCTGAAAACAACCTAAAGCCTGACAGGCCAGACATTCTACAGTTAATCATAGAGAGGCCACACTGAAAAGGGTAAGAGGAGCAGAGACATGATTAGGAACTAAACACCCTATATGACTAACCACAAATGGGAGGGACATCTCAACCATGGAGAAGTGAGGACCAGACCCCACACTAGGCACCTCCAGAACTGGGGACCCACAGTGGGGATGAGCCCCCATAACATCTGGCTTTGAAAACCAGTGGGGATTAGCTCTGAGAGCTACATAAATCAGTAGGCTTTAGTCCAGGATAGCCTGAGGGCAACAGGAAACTAAGTCTCTGCCCTTAAATACCCGGAATATTAAATAACTTGGCTTGAGAAACAGTTTGAAAAACTCATGGGATATACATGAAGATTTACTGACTAATCTTAGAATGTGTGCCAGAAAGGCAGAGATGTACAGAAGATTCTTTGGGAACAAAAGTGTTTTGGGCATTATTTCTCTTCCCGCCCACAATGTAGATAGTTGGATGCTTGTGGGAGCCACTTCTAGCATTCTCCACCTACCTTGCTAGCACCATGGCCAACCCTGCTGACCCCCTGTGAATCCACCCAAACCAACGTGCTTGACTCTGCAAGTGTCCCTCCAAAGTAGCTCCTGTTGGCAGGAAGCCCTGGCCAGGACCAGAACCATTGCAAAGTGATTGCTGCCCTAGGGAGGAGGGGAAGATAACCCCACACACCAGTGCACTCACAGTTCAGTAGCCCAGCCTCTTAGCTGGCTGTGCAGGGAGGAAGCCCTGCCTTTTGGTGTGCCTGCACTTGTGGCAAAGAGGTTAACTGCAGACAGCTAGACTGAGTGCTGTCCCACCAAATAATGGGGCTGTGGTGGCCACAGAGAGGTCTCTCAACAGCATGGACAGCAACCTTGCCCATGTGCCATAAGGGTCATTATAGCCAACTGGGCTAAAGGCAATCAGAGCTCAGCCACAATAAGCAGACATATACAGCCCACACAGGAGACATCTCTGGAGCACCCTTTTCTCAAGACCAGGGAGATTCCACTATAGAATACCATAGAACCTCTTCTACATAAGGCCACTACTTTTAAAACCAAGAGATGTAGCTGACTGACCTAATACATAGAAAAAAACCCAGAGAGTTACAACAACAACAACAAAAAATGAAGAGACAGAGGAATACACCACAAATGAAAGAATAAGACAAAAATCACAGTAAACAAGCTAAATGAAACAGAGATAAGCAATACACCTGATAAAGAATTCAATGTAATGGTCATAAAGATACTCACTGGACTTGCAAAAAGGAGTGGATAAACTCAGTGAGAACTTCAACAAAAGGACAGAAAATATTAAAAAGAACCAGAGTTGAAGAATTTAATAACTAACTTAAAAAATACACTAAGTGGAATCAACAGCAGATTAGGGGATGTAGAAGAATGGATCAGTGATCTGGAAGACAGGGTAATGAAAAGCAACCAAACAGAACACCATAAAGAAAAAAGAATAATAATAAATGAGAATTGTTAAGGGAAATCTATGATATCATCAAGTGTAATAACATTCTCAATATAGGGATTCCAGAAGGAGAAGACAGAGAAAGTGGACAGAAATCTTATTTGAAAAAAAAAAAAAAAAAAAAAAAAGCTGAAAACTTCCTTAATCTGGGGAAGAAAACAGACATTCAGGTTCAGGAAGCACAGAGAGCCCCTAACAAGATAAACTAAAGGAGGTCCACATGAAGACATATCATCATTAAAATGGGGGGGGAAAAAGGTAATGATAAAGAGAGTATTTTAAGAGCAGCAAGAGGAAAACAGTTGCATACAAGGGAAACACACCATAAGGCTATCAGCTGATTTTTCAGCATAAACTGCAGGCCAGAAGGGAGTTGTATGAAATATTCAAAATGTTGAAAGAAAACAAGCAAACAAACCAAAACTTCCAACCAAGAATACTCTACAAGGCAAGGTTATGATTCAGAGCAGAAGATATAAACATTTTCACAAACAAAAGTTAAAGAACTTCATAACCACTAAACCAGCTTTACAAGAAATGTTAAAAGGAATCCCTTAAGTGGAAAGAAAAAGCCATAATCAGGAGTAAGAAATCCTGAAAGGTAAAATTTTCACAGGAAAAAGCAAACATGTAGCAAAGGTAGTGGATTAATCACTTATAATGCCAGTATAGAGATTAAAACACAAAAGTGGTAAAATCAATTATATCTCCAAAAATTAGTCAAGGGGTACACAAAATAAAAAGATGTAAAGTATTCCATCATATACATAAAATGTTGAGGGGGGAGTAAAAATTTAGTGCTTTTGGAATGTGTTCAAAGTTAAGTGACCATCAATTTAATATAGACTGTTACATACACAAGATGTTGTCTATAAACCTAATAGTAACCACAAATAAAAACCTATACCATGTGCACAAAAAATGAAGAGAAAGAAATCCACATAACACTAAAGTAAACCATCAAACTACAAGAAAATAGACCAAGAGAAGAAGAAAGGAAAACAGAAGAATTAAAAAGCAAACAAACAAACAAAAAGCAGAAAACAACAAACTGGTAACAAATATATACCTATCAATAATTACATTAATTGTAAATGGACTAAATGCTTTAATTAAAAGACACAGGGTGATTGAATGGATTAAAAAAACAAGACCCATCTATATGCTGCCTATAAGAGATTCACTTCAGACCAAAAGATACATACACATTTCACAGACTGAAAGAGAAATGTTGAAAAACCATATGTCATGCAAATGGAGAAAAATACAAAAGCCAGGGTAGCAATACTTATATCAGACAAAATAGACTTAGAACAAACTGTAGCAAGAAACAAAGAAAGGCACTACATAATGGTAAAAGAATCAATTCAATGGGTCAATGAAGAAATCAAAGAGGAAATTAAAAAAATACCTTAAGGCAGATGAAAAAGGAAAAAAAAACTTTACAAAATCTTTGAGATGCAGCAAAAGCAATTCTAAGAGGGAAGTTTATAGTTATATAGCCCTACCACAAGAAATAAGAAAAATTTCAAATAACCTAACTTCACTCCTAAAGGAGCTAGACAGGAACAACCAAGTCCAAAGCTAGTAGAAGGAAAGAAATGATAAAGATTAGATTTGAAATAAATGAAATTGAGACTAAAAAAAAAAAAAAAAAAAGGAAAAGATCAATGAAACCAAGGGCTGGTTCCTTAAAAAAGATAAAATTTATAAATCTTTAGCCAGTCTCATTAAGAAAAAAAGAGAGAGGACTCAAATAAATAAAATCAGCAATGAAGGAGAAGAAGTAATAACTGACACCACAGAAATATAAAGATTATAAGAGAAAATTATGATAAATTATATGCCAAAAAAATGGACAACCTAGAAAAAAAAAATGGATAAATTCCTAGAAACATATAATCATCCAAAATTTAATCAAAAAGAAATAGAAAATTTGCACAGACCACTTACTAGTAACAAAATTGAACTGGTAACCAAAAACCTCCCAATAAACCAAAGTCAAGCCTTCACAGGTAAATTGTATTAAATATTATAAAAAGAGTAACTATTTTCCTCAAACTATTTTTCTCAAACTATTCCAAAAAGTAGAAGAGAAAGGAAAACTTCCAAAGTCATTCTACCAGGCTGGCATTATCCTAATAACAAAACCAGACACCACCACAAAAAAACAAGAAATCTACAAATCAATATATAAGATGAATATAAATGCAAAAATCCTCAACAAAAATATTAGCAAACCAAATCCAACAATACATTTAGAGAAATCATTCACGATGGGGCACCTGGCTGGCTCAGTGGGTAAAGCATGTGACTCTTGTTCTCAGGGTCATGAGTTCAAGCCCCACATTGGGTGTGGAGCTTACTTTTAAAAAATAAAATCATTCATCATGATCAAGTGGGATTTATTCCCAGGATACAAGGGTGGTTCAATATTCGCAAATCAATCAATATGATACATCACATTAATAAGAGGTTTGAGGGAACACAGCTCAGCGTAATAAAGTCCTTAAATGAAAAATTCACAGGAAACATCATACTCAATGGGGAAAAACTGATTATTTTTCCTCCAGGTGAGGAACAAGACAAGGATGTCCACTCTCACCACTTTTACTCAACATAGTACTAGAAGTCCTAGCCACAGCAATAAGACAACAAAAAGAAATAAAAGTCAACCAAATTGACAAGGAAGAAGTAAAACTATCACTATTTGCAGATGACATGATAATATATGGAAAATCCTAGGGGTGCCTGGGTGGCTCAGTCAGTTAGGTGTCTGCCTTCTGCTCAGGTCATGATCCCAGGGTCCTGGGATCGAGCCCGTGTCAGGCTCCCTGCTCAGTGAGGAGCCTGCTTCTCCATCTGCCTGCCACTCTCCATGCTTGTGCTTTCTCTCTCTCTCTCCCTCTCTTTCTCTGTCAAATAAGTAAATAAAAATCCTCAAAAAGAAAAGAAAAGAATCCCATTTAAAATTGCACCAAAAATAATAAAATACCTAGGAATAAACTTAACCAAAAAGGTCAAAGAACTGTACTCGAAAAACTATAAAACTGATGAAAGAAATTGAAGATGATGCAAAGAAATGGAAAGACATTCCATGTTCATGGATTGGAAGAATAAATATTGTTAAAATGTCTATGCTACCCAAAGCAATCTACAGATTTAATACAATCCTTACAAAAATACCAACAGAGCTTCACAGAAGTAGAACACACAATCCTAAAATTTGTATGGAACAACAAAAGACCCCAAAGAGCCAAAGCAATCTTGAAAAAGAAAAACAAAACTGGAAGTATCACAATTCCAGACCAAGTTAAATTACAAAGCCATGGTAATCGAAAGAATATGGTACTAGCATAGAAACAGACATATCGATCAATGAAACAGAATAGAAAGTTCAGAAATAAAGCCATAATTATATGGTCAATTAATCTTTGACAAAGGAAGCAAGTATGTACAGTGGGAAAAAGTCTCTTCAACAAATGCTCTTGGGAAAACTGGAAAGCAGTGTGCAAAAGAATGAAACTGGACCACTTTCTTATACTATACACAAAAATAAACTCAAAATGGATTAAGGACCTAAATGTGAGAGCTGAAACCAAGAAAATCCTTATTCAGAGCACAGTAAGTATTTCTCTGATATTGGCTGTAGCAACATCTTTCTACATACATCTCCTGAGGCAAGGGAAACAAAAGCAAAAGTAAACTATTGGGACTACATCAAAATAAAATGCATCTGCACAACAACAGAAAGAACCAACAAAACTAAAAGACAACCTACTGAATGGGAGAAGGTATTTGCAAATGACTTATCTGATAAATGGTTAGTATCCAAAATATATAAAGATTTTATAGAACACCAAAAAAATCCCAAATAATCCAATTAACAAATGGACAAAAGACATGAACAGACATTTCTCCAAGAAGATATATAGATGGCATACAGACACATGAAAATATGCTCAACATCACTTATCATCAGGGAAATTAAAATCAAAACCACAAGGAGATGTCACCTCACACCTGTCAGAATGGTTAAAATCAACAACACAAGAAACAACAGATGTTGGTGGGGATGTGGAGAAAAGGGAACTCTTTTGCACTGTTGGTAGGAATGCAAACTGAGGCAGCCACTCTGGAAAACAGTATGGAGGTTCCTCAAAAAGGTAAAAATAGAACTACACTTTGATCCAGGAATTGCACTACTAGGTATTTACCCCCCAAATACAAAAACACTAATTCAAAGGGATACATGCACCCATATGTTTGTTGCAGCATTATTTACAATAGACAGACTATGTAAGCAGTCCAAGTATCCATCAATAGATGAATGGATAAAGAAGATGTGGTATATATGTGTATATGTATATATGTGTGTGTCTGTGTGTATGTATATATGTAATGGAATATTATTCAGCCATAAAAAAGAATGAAATCTTGCCCTTTGCAAGAACATGGCTGGGTCTAGAAAATATAATGCTATGTGAAATAAGCCTACCAGAGAAAGACAAATGCATACAATTTCACTCATATGTGGAATTTAAAAAACAAAAGAACAAAGAGAAACAAAAGAGAGACTAACCAAAAAACAGACTCTTAACTATAGAGAACAGATAGGTATCAGAGGGGAGGTGTGGGTGGGGTAGTGAAATAGCTGAAGGGAATTAAGACTATATTATCTTGACAAGCACTGAGTACTATATGGAAATGTTGAATTACTATACTGTAAAACTTGAAACTAACACTGTATGTTAACTACACTGGAATTAAAATTTGAAAAAGTCATGGAGATGTATAGCATGGGGAATATAGTCAATAATATTATAATAACGGTGACAGATGGTGACTATACTTAAGTGGGGAGCACTGAATAATGGACAGAATTGTTTAAAAAGATGTTGTACACGTGAAACTAATACAACATTTTACATCAATTATACTCCAATAAAAAATGCATACTCTAAAAAAATAAATCAAAGTCCTGTTCTGTCACATAAGCAAAATAACTTCCATGACTGAATTAAATATTCCTCTATTTGTTCTTTGATGCTGTTGCTCATAAAAACAGCTCTGCTTATCACCATGAACTATGTGTATTCACTATCCATAGCATTATGATAGAGGCTGGCCCTGTCCTCAGATAGATTTAAATCTAAGTATAGCAATAAGACAGTCATTGGGCCCTCATCTGCCTTTTCCCAGATTTCAACCTTACAGTCAGACTGAGGTACAGTTCTCATTGGAGTTCTGGGCCATCTCATGGCAAGCCATATTTCTTTTTCACTCCAATCTCAACTGCCTACGAGACCATCTGTTTCTATGACAGAGTCCAAGCCAGCTTTATAGACATATTTTAAAAATCTGCCTATACCTGTGTGAAAGACCTATCCTATATTTTCATCTCTACTAGGCTTCACGAATTTCCAGTTTTACAGCCTTTTCTCATGAAGACATTTTAATGCAATCCTACATAAAGTCACAATACTCGTATTTTCACTAAGGAAAAAACTCAGAATAGTTATTTTCTTCCCGGTTTTCACAAAATGTAATAGAAATACAAAGTTGAGCTGCAGATATTTCTCGAAGGGCCTCTCCTTGACTTCCTTCAAGACCTAAGCAGCTCTATTTTTACAGAAGTTTTAAAATCACAGAAATTTTAACCAAGATACTTGTTTCTAAGATCATATCTGGCAGAAGAAAGTCTCCATCTGGATTTTATTCCCCGTTCTTCCAGATTCCAGCTTTACTCAGAATTTCTAATTTCTGCTTTCAACAGGTCTCCCCTTCTTCCTACCCTTGCAGTGCCTTCCGTTTGTATTAGAATGTGTACATCTGGGAGGACGATCATGACAGTCTTCTCTTTTCCACATGCCTCCTGAGTGGCTCCAGTTGATTCCATGTGAGTATCCAAAACAAGAGGATCTCTGGCCCAGAGACACTGCAGACCTCCGCTCCAGGGCTGTTTTCAAGCTTGTAGTCTTTCAGTGCCAGCCCAAAGGGACCTTGCTTCTCACTGTCAGCACCGCTGTCCACTCCAGGGTATTACCCTTCCCTTGCAAGGTTTTGTATGGTTTCTTGTGTTGTAGGAATTAACCACTTCTCATGGGGTCAAATTAGTAAATCTATTTACCGTAACACTGAAATGCTTCTCTCCCACACCCCTTTGTAGTCCTGGAATAAGACAAACTGCCATTGGATTTTTCTTAGCTTGAGAGGGCACATTGGGTACATAATCTGTGGAACCCAATGCAAAATAAAAATATGGGATCTCATGTTAAAAATAAATTCAAGACAGCGGACAGTAAGCCATTACATTAAGCATGGGTCTCTATTGACTGCAAAGGTTGTGTGTTCATGAAGCTGGCCCTGTTGAGAGCAATACTGCTTTGGCAAGGTCCCCTTATCAAAAATAGCATTTCAGGTATCAGTTACATTCTTGAGGATATTCTTGAGTCCTAATATGATAATTTTGACTCAGAACCTTCAAATGGGCAAACTCAATGGAGTTCTCTTTGCAAATAAGATACTTGGTAACCCACAATTACTCTCCCAGAATCCCCAAGGAAGTTTGAAAGTTTGGACCCAGCTTGAATACCAGCCATACAAATGTTTCCCATAGTAGAGTATGACTCAGGTTCAATTCCATACTGAACTCTAAAGCAAGTATTGTGTCTGCTGGACCTCACTGTGTGAACATAAAAAATAATGCCTAAAATCAAGGTCCCTCTGAACACTACCTCATGCCTACTGACATCCTGTGGGCTCACAAATCCTAAGAGAAAGTGGGACAATTACATTTGTTCAAAGTACTCTCAAGTTCTGTCAAATAACAGCAGTGATGCTTGAGAGAATATTTTCTCCTTTCTTGGCAGGTAACAGGTCTTCCAATGTGACCGAGAAAAGAGAAAACTGTTCAGGCACAATAAAACGGCTGATTGCCGATTAGCATTTTTCACGAAGTACAAAATTCTTGTCTACGTATACCATTTAGGTAAATAGAAAAAAAGGTGACAGAGAATAACCATGATCCCTTTTAGAAAAATTATCAGAACAAAAATGTCTGGTGTAGAGCTGGATGCCCACATGAGCTGTCCAATTCTCCACACCTTCTGTCTCATTATTCTACATAAAAGATGGCCCCTCTCCTTTCCTAAATGCCATAGAGCTTATTCTGTGTCTAAGTCATTCTGTGCTGATGGGTTGATGTATTTCTAAGCAACATTTTTTTCCAGATACATATCAACTCTTAGAGTTGTACAGGTGGGAGAGAGATGGTAAATCACCTTCTACAAGCAGTCACCTTCTACAACGTGTTTTTAGTAAATGTGAGATTGTGCATACAAGATATATCACATAGCAGCAGCCCTGACACTGATAAGAATAGAAGGGCTTCATTCTCCCACCTCTTCACATGTGAAAATTATCTGATGACAGAGTAACTTAC
This sequence comes from Mirounga angustirostris, assembly GCF_029215605.1. Lineage (NCBI taxonomy): Eukaryota > Metazoa > Chordata > Mammalia > Carnivora > Phocidae > Mirounga > Mirounga angustirostris. Next base: position 134,269,163 of record NW_026991709.1, on the reverse strand, counting down.
ACTCCTTTCGTTATGGTTTATTTTGCCCCTGGGTGTTAAAATTCTAAACACAAAGGAAAGAAATCTAATACTTCCTTGATCCTTAGGCTGTCTGTCATCTTAGTTATAGGTCTCCTCCCTGTTTCTCCACCAGCCGTGTTCTACATGGGAATAATAAACAAAGATTAACAGATAATAATAGGTAACAACTGACATGTGTTGGTTTAGCTCAGAAATAAGTTTTTAAGAGAAGGAGACATTAGGGAAAAAAATACCTGCCAAATTTCCAATATAAGAATTTTTAAACTGGTGCCAATTTTTTAAGAGTTCTTTTCATACCTTTTCATATTTTGAATTAAGACCATCACATAAAGGCTAGACTCGTGTGTTTCCATTGGTAAACATGGGTTTATTCTATATCTTTTTTTTTTCATTTTTATTTTTACTGTAAAATATTTTCAAATATTCATTCATTTTTCAGCATCTTTTAGATACAAAAATGAACTTGACAGCCCTTCTACCATCAAGGACTTAAAGCCTAGTGAGAAGAGAGACCAAAAAAAAATCAGTGGTTAATACACAAAATGTTAAGTATTATGATTAAGGTGGGAATTAAAAATATCTATTTATGGTCCTAATCCCAAACTGTAAATAAGTAACCACAACCAGTGTTAATCCCACCCATCAGTGGCAGCCTCTTTTCAAAAGCCATGCAGAGGGAAGTTTCCCAAATTATTACTTCTGAAAGCAAGCCAATTCCTAAGCAGCACACTTCTAGCCCTCCCTATCTATGTTGACTTCTTGCTTTGTTTATAAAGTCTGCGTCCTGATGGAGGAGTTCTTCCTTTTTAGCAAGTAGTAAATTCCTTTCCTTTGTTTCAGGTAAGGGGGGCGGTGAGGGGAGGTGCTTCTCAATAAGGATATGCCAAGTTATGAGAATACTCTGGAAATCGGAGCACTAAGATGTGACTTCCAACTCCACATAGAAGTTGGAGAGAGAGGGCGCCTGGGTGGCTCAGATGGTTGAGTGTCTGCCTTCGGCTCAGGTCATGATCTCAGGGTCCTGGGATCGAGTCCCGCATCGGGCTCCCTGCTCCTTGGGAGCCTGCTTCTCCCTCTGCCTCTCTCTCTCTCTGTCTCTCATGAATAAATAAATAAAATTAAAAAAAAAAAAAAAGAAGTTGGAGAGAGGTTAGTTAGGCAGAAGGGAAGCAAGTGGTCAAATCATTCTTCAAAGACAGGAAAATTTTAGGAGAAGGATGGACATAAAAATTAACTAATTCAATAAGCTGTCAATGGGTTTCTCAGGCAGAAGGAACAGATGAGAAGAATTAGGAAGATATTTGACTTTCTAGTACATTTAAGGAACACCTAATGCTCACTGGTTCAAAAGACTGCAGGTGGATATGTAATTGGAGATAACATAGGTAATCTGTGCAGGTGCAAATTTCTGCATGGTACATTGGTATGATGAGAAGTCAGTCAAAGATTTAACCTGTGGAGTAGTAAAAATTAGTTTGACATTTAGAAAAAGTAATCCTATAAAGAGACTAAAGTGCACAGACTTTAGTTGAGCAGGGACTTGTTATTGCTGTAATGAATTTTGGATATCCTTTAGGAAAACCTCTTTATTTTGAAGATAATGAAAATAAAGACCAATGGATTATTTTTAAGTGACCTGTCCAAAGTCACAGAACTAGGACTGGAACTCTAAACAGCTCTCTCCAATTCCTGTTTAAAAATCTAAACAAGCTATGTAGTCATATTCTTTTTCATATGACTAAATCCCACCCCCATCCACCACCCAGGAAAGAATCTCTAGGTACAAGATAGGAAGTGTTCATCTCTGTATCTGGGATGCATTGTTATTTATGTTTCTTGACTGGGACAGATACAGAGCTGGGCTAAAACAGCAAGTGTCTGGATGGTAAGTGATGTGCCAGTAATAAAATATTTGGAAACTTGGCTGAATACCATGTTGCTGGAGGAGACTGAACTTTCAACATATGCCTAAAATGTCTTTCCCTGCATTTGAAGGAAACTTAGCATTAAATCCAATGTATTCATTTTATAGGCTAAAACCAAGAAAGGTTAAGATATTGGCCCAAGGTCACCCAGCCAAAAAGTAGAGGAAGAGAAACTGAAATTGAGGCTTATCAACTTGCAATTCAGGCTTATTATTGCAAGCTGCCAGAAAGTTTGACCTGCAAACAAATTGAAAGATAATTTTCTTAGCTGAGGCTCTGTTGATTGTTTTCTCTTCCTAATTCTACTTTTAAAACATATCTCATTTCCTTTATGTTTGTTTTTAATTTAAGGATACTTTAGAAACAATGAAACACATATGTGTTGTAACAATTGCACATACTTATATAATCACATTTAAAACTAGACATGGAACATTTTTGTCACCCCAGGAAATTTCCTGTGCCTCTTTCAAGTCAGTCCTATTCTCTAGGCAACCACTTTCTAATTTCTGTGATTATAAGTTAATTTTGTTTACTATTGAACTTCTATAAATAGAATAGTGGTATGTGCTTTTTAGTGTCTGGCTTCTTCTGCTTAATATTTTTGAAATTCATCCATATTGTTGAATGTATCAGTAAATTTTTTTTATTGCTAAGTAGTATCCATTTGTATGACACTCCACAATTTATCCATTCAATTATTAATGGACATTGAATTATTTCCAATTTTGTTCTTTTTGTGAATAAAAAAGCTGCTGTGAACATTCTTATACAAGTCTTTTCGTGGATGTATGTCTTCAGTATTTTTGTAAATATCTGGAAGGGAAATTGTTGTATTATAAAATTGATGAATCCTTAATTATATGAGAAGTTCCTAAGAGTTTTCCAAAACAGACATACAATTTTAGACTCACGTTAGCAATGAACGAAAGTTTCAGCCTCACCACAGTCTTGCTAATATTGATATTGATCATTTTAATTCTAGCCATTTCAGTCTGTGTGCAGTTGTATCTTATTTTGGGTTTATTTTTGCATTTCACTAGTGACCAGTGATATTACATACTCATTGGCCACTCATATATCTTCTTTTGTTAAATGTCTCTAAAAGTCTTTTTTTTTTTTAGATTTTATTTATTTGAGAGAGAGAGAGAGCACAAGCAGGGGGTGGGGGGAGGGGCAGAGGAAGGGGGAGAAGCAGACTCCCCACTGAGCAGGGAGCCCAATTCTGGGCTTGATCCCAGGACCCAGAGATCATTACCTGAGCAGAAGGCAGATGCTTAACTGACTGAGCCACCCATAAAAGTCTTTTGCTCATTTTCATATGGAGTTGTTCTTTTTTTTTTTTCCCCCCCTTAATTTGTAGGTAGAAGTGTCTTAAATATTCTGGATATAAGTCCTTTGCTAGAACTATTTATTGTGAAAATTTTCTCCTAGGTTTCTCCTAGGTTGTTTATCTTTTTGTTTTTGTAGTATGGGCTTAAGGTGAATGGGTGTTTTTAAATTTGACTCCATCAAATTTCTTTCTTTTTTTAGTGTTTTCTGTGTCTTCTCAGAGAAATTTTTGTCTACCTTAAGAATGCAAATGTATTTTCTAATACTCTCTTTCAGGCTTTATAGCTTTAGTTTTCATTTAACTTTATGAGAAAACGCCAAATATTTTCCAAAGTACCTGCACCATTTTACTCTCCCACCAGCATTGTATATAATCAACATATATAATTAAGTGTTATGGGTAGGACAAGATAAGAATGAAGTTTTATTTTTTTCCCAAATGGATATACAGTTGGCCTAGCATGACTTTTTTTGAAAACACTTTTCTTTCTCTATTAAGCTGGCTTGTGCTTTTGTCAAATAACTATTTACCATATACATGTTGGCCTATTTGGGGGCTCCCTATGCTGTGGCATTAATATATTTGTCAGTCTTTATGCTAATATTATACTGTTGATTATTGTCATTTTATACAATGTCAGGTAATGTTATTTCTTCCATTTTTGTTTTTCTTCTTCAATAATGTTTTTATTTTTCTAGACCTTTTGCTTTTTCAAATAAATTTTAGAATCGGTTTGGCAATTTCTGTAGAAGTCTTGAAATTCTGATTGGGTTCATATGGAACATACTCACCAATCTGGAAAGAGTTGACATTTTAACAATACTGAGTTTTTCAATCCATACACAATTCATTCCTATTCACATAGGATTTTTAATTTCATTCAGCAATGTGTTTAGTTTTCAGTTTGTATGTTTGTATATCTTTCACTGAATTTATTATTTTATGCTTTTTAATGTAATTATAAATAGAATTGCTTTTTGAATTTTATTTCCCAATGTTTGCTGCTCCTAAAAAATACAGTTAATTATTATATATTGATCTTGTATCATGCTACCATGTTAATTTCACTTAATATTTGTGTTGAAGATGCCTGAGAATGTTCAAAATGAAAAGTTACCACCTATAAATTAAAGTTTTACTTTCTTTTGCCCGATTCTTATGGCTTTTATTTCTTTTTCTTGTCTTATTTCACTAGCTGAGACTTCCAGTACAATGTTGAATAAAAGTGGTGAGATTCAACTTTCTTGACTTGTTTCCCAGCTTAAGGGGAATGTGTTCATTATTTCACCATTAAGGAATATTTTCACCATAGTTTTTAGTAGACACCCTTTTCAAAACTGAGAAAATTCCTTTCTATTCATCGTTTTCTGAGAATTTTTATTCATCATTAATGAGTAATGAATAAAGTTAACTGCTTTTCCTTCACTTCAAAATTCTTTTGTAGGTGTTTTCCTTGTATAAAAATATAAATTACATTACTCAATCTTTTTATTGTTAAACGCATGACTTCCTGCAGTAAATGCTCCTTGTTCATTTCTTTATATTTCTACATTTCATATGCCAATATTTTTGTAAAGATCTTTTGTGTCTTTATTCAAAAGGGATTCTGTATAATTTTTTTTGTTATAATGTTCTTGTCATGTTTTCTTATCAGTTATTCTGAATTTTAAAAGAAGTTGGGGTGTGTTGCTTCTATTTTCTGAAAGGACTTTTATTTTTTATAAAAGACTTTGTTTATTTGAGAGAGAGGCAGAGGGAAAGGGAGAGACAGACTCCCTACTCAGTGGGGACCCTGAGATCATGATCTAAGTGGAAGTCAGATGCTTAAGTAACTGAGCCATCCAGGTGCCCCCTGAAAGGACTTTTATAAAATGTATACTATTTCTTCCTTATAGCTTTGAATACAGTTGATGGTTGAATAATGTAGGGATTAGGGGCACAGACCCTCCACCCCACCCCACACAGTTGAAAATACAGTTGAACTTGTTCAGTTCAAACCTGTGTTGTTCAAGGGTCAACTGCAGTTTGTAGCCATCTGGTCTGATATTTTGTGAGAATATAGATTATGAATTTATTTTTTTAAATTACAGCTATTCAGATTTTCTATTTTTTCAATTTTGGTAAGCTCTGCTTTTCTAGAAATTGTCTATTTCATTCATGTTGTTGAATTCATTTGCAAAAAGGTATTTATATTTCTCATTTTATCCCTTCAATGTTTGTAGGGTCTATGGTAATATCTATTCCCTCATACATTTCCAATATAGTTTATTTCCTTTCTGCTGAGTCTTATTAACAGTTTGTTCAATTTGTTAAACTTTTCAAAGTGTCACATTTTTCTGTTATTCCACATATTCTCTAACATTTGGCATGGTCAGTCTTTTTAATTTTAGCCATGCTAATGAATGATAACTAATTACATTGAGCATCTTTGTATATGTTCATTTGCAATCTATGTATCTTCTTTGGTGACAGTTCAATTTTTTTTTTTATTTGTGTTATTAGATAAGGGGGCTCTCATTCTTTCTGAGATCAAAATGTTTAAGAATCATGTAAACTATAGCTATTGGGGCCATGTTTCCTGACACAGAATAAGGCAAACATAGGGAAAAAAAAAAAAAACAGAACTGAAAGATGAAAAGTTCTTCATAACTATGTGTAAACACCCTGATCTAGCCATCCATGTGACTAGATAATTCTAGATTGCTTAATGAAACAATATGCGTCTTTAGCTTAAACTGTGTTGGATTTCTATTCTGCAACCAAAAGTCCGAATATAGCAGTTTTATTTACTTCTCTCTGCACATGGCAGAAAAAATTTACAGCAACCTAAATAGCATCCCAATCCAAGGGATCCACAGGAAGCAATTAGAGTCTCTGAATTCCAATTACAAAACCCTAGGAAAGAGAATCTGATTTATTGGATCAAGTGACTATGAGCAGGTAGGTGGTTCATATGGCCCATTCAAGCAGCATGGGCTGTGGAAGAAGAAATTGAGAATGTGGGAAATTTCTACAATATGAGTTGAGGAGATAAGGGGGAAAATGTCACCTTTTTACACTAGGCAATGACTAGTATAATTTCATAGTAAGGTAACCTCAATTGCATAAAAGAAACAGTGTAGAAAATATGAGGGGCATAAAGAAAAAGAACTTGAGTAAATAAATTGACTATAGATTGACCTTTGAAAGAAACCGCCTTAAGAAAAAAATCATGAAAATGGAGGCATGACTGAACAAATTTAGGTAAGCACCCGGTCTTTAAAGATGGATTTAACCAGAATAATTGAACTTAATCCTTGACTAAGCATTTTAGCACAGTGTGTCTTTGCTCTTAGGGGTCTTTCATTAGCTTTGGGCACTTAATATCAGTTGTTAGTTCCCTAGTGAGAAGAATCTTCCCTGCAGGCACTGGCATCTGAAAAAATCTCTCTCACCCCAGGAAGCAGCTTACACCTGCCATTCCTTATCTGCACACACCAGGGAGGCTGCTTAAAGCCAGGGTAGAAGGCCAGTGAGCACTGCCAAGCTTGAAGATTCAAACCACATTTCTGTATTTCAGCCTGCTGTTGTCCTATTCCTAGATTTTTAGCCCAAATTTCATCCCCTTATTCTTTATCTCAGTGCACAATCTGACCTCTTCAGCCTAGATAATCTAATGATGCTTTAATTCACACTTTCCTTTTGCTTTTTGGATGTCATCCTTTGCCCTATACTTGGTCCACATCCCAGATTCATGTGCCAGTGCAGTTGCTCATTTTAAACTTTGATGAAATCCTAGTATTCGACATTGTTCTCTAACTCTGATCCTAGCTCTATCGTCAAATTCATGGCAGCCACATGACCAAAAAGAGAAGCACACTGTTCTTATGTCTTACCAAATATGCATCAGTCAAGTGCCTATGCATATTAGGAGAAAATCAGTGTTGCTCAGCGACAAGCAAACATTATTGAGAACCTATCATGTAAAATTGTGGAAGTCCTCAGGGGGCGCCTGGGTGGCTTATTCGGTTAAACGCCTGCCTTCAGCTCAGGTCATGATCTCAGGGTCCTAGGATCAAGCCCTGCTCATGTTCCCCACTCAGAGGGAAGCCCGCTTCTCCCTCTCCCTGTGCTCCTCCCCCTGCTTGTGCTCTCTCTCTGTCAAATAAATAAATAAAATCTTTTTAAAAAAATCTGGAAGTCCTCAAAAAAAAAAAATAATAAAAATAGCAATAGCTGACATTCATTGTGTACTTACTACATATCAGGCATTTGGGGAATTTAATTGTATTAGTTTACATTTTTCTGCCAATAATCATATGTGGTATTTGTTATTATTATTATTATTTTTATTGTTCCCACATTATACTTGAAAATACTGAGGCACAAAAAGGTTTGTAAGTGATTTGTCTTACATTATCCAGCTAAGTGGCTAAATCAGGATTTTGACTCTAATCTCAATGCCAGAAATTATTTTTCAGTCTAGTGGGGAACAGAACCATGGATCATAAAATACAATATAAAGGCACTAATATTCAAGCATTAACAAATAATTAAGAGAATACCAGAAAATACAATTAATCGCTTGAGTGGAGAAAGGAGGAAAGATTGAAGTTAGCTTTTTAGGGAAAAAGAGATGATTAAGGTAGACACCGAAGATAAGGAGAATCTGAACAAAGGGAGGAAGGCAATGTCACCCCAGGCAGAGAGCAGATTGAACAAGATTAGGAATAGCCATGTGAAAGTATGATAAGGCAGCAGTAAGTCTTCTCATTCTCTAGAGAAATCTCCACTAAATCTATGGATCTCTGGATAGGGCTTTCCAATGACAGTCTCTCATATCAGCCAGGAAAGTAAAAGTTTTATGTAAATGAAACATCTTTCATCTTCTCTTTTCCTTAGGCTTATCAGAAGGTTATGAGGAAGGGCCCGGCATAAGGAAGAAGTCAGCAAACACATACCAGATCTCAGGACACAAGGGTGGGGTTATACGTTAAACCCAGGATCCTGGTACTAGAATAATTTGACCGCCTCAAATCTAAATAACTTCCTATAAAGCAAAATAATATCCGATAGCTAACTGCATGTCATTAAAATTTTTCAGAATCCTGCCAATAAGACAGGAGATTCCACATATTACACACTGCAAGCCTTAGAATTGTTCCGATGCTCCCCACTACCACTGTTAACCTAAGATTCTCAAATCTTTTTCCCATCACGTCTTTCCATTTCCATGACCTTTTGGCTTTTTCAGGCTCTCCCTTCATCATCCTCTAACTTTTCAGGCTATTCATGTGCAAAGCCACACAGAGAAAGGCCGTGATATCCATTTCTGGGAAATGCCTATTCTGGCTCCATTTCTCTAAATGGCCTATTTCAGTAAATTGCTTGCTGGGTTCTCTAAGATGATGACTGTGTCACCCATCCTGCTCCATTGTCCCAGTTCTGGGTGTTGGCCCTGTCAGGCCATAAGCCACCTACATCATAATGCTGGCCAGTCTGTGAAATTGGTGATCCTTTTGTTTCTCTCTGGAGCAGTCGCTCACAGTAGCGACTTCGGGTATCTTGGACTCATAAAAATCATCTCCTGTGCTTGCTCTGAAAATGTTCATTGCTGTAGAGTATTTTTTATAGAGTTCACTGCTGATCTTTTATTAAGGTCTGGTTTAGTATTTGCCACTTATGGGTATGAAAGAACAATTCCCGAGATTGTTATCATTTGTTAATACAGTAAGATCAAAGTGCTTATAAAGGTGGTAGCTTCTCACCTACAGCAGCTGGAAACTACTCAAAAGAAAATGATCAGTAGGAAGGGAAAAATGAAGGAGGAGAAAATCAGAGGGGTAGAAGATCCATGAGACACTATGGACTCTGAGAAACAAACTGAGGGTTCTAGAGGGGTGGGGGGTGGGGGGATGGGTTAGCCTGGTGATGGGTATTAAAGAGGGCACGTATTGAATGGAGCACTGGGTGTTATATGCAAACAATGAATCATGGAACACTACATCAAAAACTGATGTTTCCTGAGATTAAGAATTCCTCATATCAGTGAGATCATATGATACATGTCTTTCTCTGATTGACTCATTTCACTTAGCATAATACCCTCTAGTTCCATCTATGTCATTGCAAATGGCAAGATTTCATTTTTTTGATGGCTGCATAATATTCCACTGAGGGTTGCTGGAGTGGTGGAGGGTGGGAGGGATGGGGTGGCTGGGTGATAGACATTGGGGAGGGTATGTGCTATGGTGAGTGCTGTGCATTGTGTAAGACTGTTGAATCACAGACCAGTAGCTCTGAAACAAATAATACATTATATGTTAAAAAAAAAAAAAAAAGACAGTAGGAAGGGAAAAATGATGGGGGGGAATTTGGAGGGGGAGATGAACCATGAGAGACTATGGACTCTGAGAAACAAACTGAGGGTTCTAGAGGGGAGGGAGGTGGGAGGATGGGTTAGCCCAGTGATGTGTATTAAAGAGGGCACATATTGAATGGAGCACTGGGTGTTATATGCAAACAATGAATAGTGGAACACTACATCAAAAACTAATGATGTTTCCTGAGATTAAGAATTCCTCATATTAGTGAGATCATATATGTCTTTCTCTGGTTGACTTATTTCGCTTAGCATAATACCCTCTAGTTCCACCCACATTGTTGCAAATGGCAAGATTTCTTTTTTTTTTTTTGATGGCTGCATAATATTCCACTGAGAGTTGCTGGAGTGGTGGGGGGTGGGAGGGATGAGGTGGCTGGGTGATAGACACTGGGGAGGATATGTGCTGTGGTGAGCGCTGTGAATTGGGTAAGCCTGATGAATCACAGACCTGTACCTCTGAAACAAATAATACATTATATGTTAAAAAAAAAAAAAAAAAAGATAGTAGGAAGGGAAAAATGAAGGGGGGAAATCGGAGGGGGAGAGGAACCATGAGAGACTGTGGACTCTGAGAAACAAACTGAGGGTTCTAGAGGGGAGAGGAGTGGGGGGATGGGTTAGCCCGGTGATGGGTGTTAAGGAGAGCACGTATTAAATGGAGCACTTGGTGTTATTTGCAAACAATGAATCATGGAACACAATATCAAAAGAAAAGAAAAGAAAAGAAAAGAAAATTATCAGAGCACAAAATTCAAAATCAAGAAAAGCAATGAGCTACAATACTAAAGGTTACTGATGTCCAACTTACAGAAAATCTATACCTAAGGATCAATTTATATATAGTTTCAAAACATAATGCATTTATTTCATATTCTCCTATTCCTGATCATCTTGTTTCTTAACCACGTTTTTAAGACTATATTATCCATTTTATTGTATTTACATCTTTTCAGCGGTTCTCTACATATATTTTATCTTACCAGTACTCACAAAACTTTCATGAAGAGGTGATATTACAGGCTATGAGATATTTTTTTTTTTTTTTTGCCACATATTCCTTACATGGAAAACAAATAGAATTTTATTCCACAGACAGATTTATCTTTGGGCTCCCAGAGATCTCTACAGTGTTATTGGCTAAATCTGAACATTTCAGTTCTTCTTTCTTCTTTGTACTTTCCAAGTGGCCACTTTCTTAGAAGCTGAGAAGCTATTACTAATAGTGCCCTGATTTTTTTTAAAGCATTGCGAAATGCTTCTTGTGCCATCTTTCTCTCAAAATGAAATCGATGAAGAAACAGGCTAATGAATCAATGATCACATACCTAACATACGACAGAGCTGGAGTTGGGTGCTCCAGCCTTTTGACCTCTGGTCTAAGTCCTTCCCAATTGGGAAGGGAGGAAATAATGGATATTAAAATTCAAGAGGCAGATGTTGGAATAAGAAATAGAGAAAAGCTTATAGGAGTTTAATATAGGACTATTACTACCTCCTGTGTCTTTAAAACCTATTTCACCTAGATTCTTAAGTTTTTCTTAGATTTTTCACTTTCTGTACTAAGGGCCTTTGCTTTTATTATATATTTATACAGAATCCCAAGATTTTGGTATAAGCAACAAATAAATGCAATTAAAATTTATTTAAAAATAAAACTGCCACATGGACATATAAATTTTGGCTTCACAAAGATAAAAAGGAAGTAGTGCCCCAAATTGAAAGATTTTTGTCCTTTATTTCAAAAAAATTCATCCTAGTACTAATTTTTACTTGACTTCTGAATTTTCTTTTTCCTCCTTTCTATACCAATCCCCATTCCCTTCCCCTTTCCAGTTAATTAGACTTGATGATAAATGGAACGGCATAAGAGTTACCAATATATATGCCTGAACTAGAACTTAAAATAGTAATTATAAGGATACTAGTTAGGCTTGAAAAAAGCATAGAAGACACTAAAAAATCCCTTACCACAGAGATAAAAGAATTAAAACCTAGTCAGGCCAAAGTTAAAAATGCTATAGCTGAGATACAAACCCAAATGAATGCCATAAAAATGAGGATGGATGAATCAGAGGAACAAATCAGTAATTTTTCAGAAGATAAAATTTTCAAAAATAATGAAGCTGAAAAGAAGAGGGAAACAAAGGTAATGGGTCATGAAGGTAGACTTAGAGAACTCAGCAACTTATTAAAACAGAGTAACATTTGTATCATAAGAGTCTCAGAAGATGAAGACAGAGGAAAAGTGGCAGAGGGTTTATTTGAGCAAATTATAGCTGAAAACTTTCCCAATCTTGGGAAGGACACAGACATCAAAGTCCAAGAAGCACAGAGAAATACCATTAAATTAAACAAAAGTCGACCATCACCAAGGCATAGCACGGCCAAATTCACAAAATACACAGACAAGGAAAGAATCCTGAAAGTAGCAAGGGAAAAAAAAAAAGTCCTTAACATACAAGGGAAGACAGAACAGGTTTGCAATAGATCTGTCCACAGAAACTTGGCAGGCCAGAAGAGCATGGCAGGATATATTCAATGTACTGAATGGGAAAAATATGCACCCAAGAGTACTTTATCCACCAAGGCTGTCATTCAAAATAGAAGGAGAAATAAAGAGTTTCCCAGACAAATAAAAACTAAAGGAGATCATGACCACTAAACCAACCCTGCAAGAAATATTGAGTGGGGGAAATAAAAGACCAAAAGCAACAAAGACTAGAAAGGACAAGAGAACATCACCAGAAACGCCAACTCTACAGGTAACACAACGACACTAAATTCATATCTTTCAATAATCACTCTGAACGTAAATGGACTAAATGTCATTCAAAAGACACAGGGTATCAAAATGGATAAAAAACCAAGATCCATCTATTTGCGCCCTACAAGAGACTTATTTTAGACCTAAAGACACCTGCAGGTGGAAAGTAAGGGGATGGAGAACCTTCTATCATGCTAATGGATATCAAAAAAAAAAAAAAAAAAAAAAGCCAGAGTAGCCATACTTATATCAGACAAGCTAGATTTATAAAGCAAAGGCTATAACAAGAGATGAAGAAGGGCATTATATCATAACTAAGGGGTCTACCCAATAAGAAGATCTAACAATTGCAAATATTTATGTGCCCAACTTGGGAGCACCCAAATATATAAATCAATTAATAATGAACATAAAGAAACTCATAGATAATACTACAATGATGGTAGGGGACTTTAACACCCCACTTATAGCAAAGGACAGACCATCTAGGCAGAAAATCAAAAAGAAACAATGGATATGAATAACACACTGGACCCAGATGGACTTAACAGATACATTCAGAACATTTCATCCTAAAGCAGTAGAGTACACATTCTTTTTAAGTGCACATAGAACATTCTACAGAATAGATCACACACTGAGTCACAAATCAGCCCTCAATTAGTACAAAAAGATTGAGATCATATCATGCATATTTTCAGACCACAGTGCTATGAAACTGGAAGTCAACCACATGAAAAAATTTGGAAAGACCACAAATACATGGAGGCTAGAGAACATCCTACTAAAGAATGAATGGGTTAACCAGGAATTAAAGAAGAAATTAAAAGTACATGGAAGCAAATGAAAATGAAAACATAACAGTCCAAAACCTTTGGGATGCAGCAAAGGCAGTCCTAAGAGGAAAGTATACTGCAATACAGGGCTACCTCAAGAAGAAAGAAGTCTCAAATACACAACCTAACCTTATGCCTAAAGGAGCTAGAAAATGAAGAGCAAATAAAGCCTAAAGCCAGCAAAAGAAGGGAAATAATAAAGATCAGAGCAGAAATAAACAATATAGAAACAAACAAACAACAGAACAGATCAACAAAACTAAGAGCTGGTTCTCCAAAGAATTAATAAAATTGATAAACCCTTAGCCAGACTTACCAAAAAGAGAGAAAGAGAGAGAGAGAGAGAGAAAGGACCCAAAAAAATAAAATTATGAATGATAGAGCAATCATAACCAACACCAAAGAAATAAAAACAATTATAAGAGAATACTAGGGAAATTATATGTCAACAAACTGGGCAATCTGGAAGAAATGGACAAATTCCTAAAAACTCTTAAACTACCAAAACTGAAACAGGAAGAAATAGAAAATTTGAACAGACCCATAACCAGCAAAGAAATTGAAAGAAATTAAAAATCTCCCAACAAACTAATGTCCAGGCCCAGAAGACTTCCCGGGAAATTTCTACCAAACATTTGAAGAAGAGTTAATATCTATTTTTCTCAAACTGTTCCAAAAAAATAGAAATGGAAGGAAAAATTCCAAACTCATTCTATGAAGCCAGGATTACCTTGATTCTAAAACCAGACAAAGACCCCACAAGAAAAGGAGAATTACAGGCCAATATCCCTGATGAACATGGTTGCAAAAATTGTCAATAAAATACTAGCAAATCAAATCCAACAGTACATTAAAATAATTATTCACCACCATCAAGTGGGACTTAATCCTGGGCTGTGGGGGTGTTGGTTCAATATTCACAAATCAACATGATACATCACATTAATTAAAAAAAGGTTAAGAACCAGATGATCCTCTCAATAGATGTAGAAAAATTATTTGACAAAATACAGAATCCATTCTTGATAAAAACCCTCAACAAAGTAGGGATAGATAGAACATCATGAAGGCCATACACAAAAGACCCACATCTGATATCATCCTCAAGAGGGAAAAACTGAGAGACTTTCCCATACAGTCAGGAAAAAAACAAGGATGTCCACTCTTACCTACTGGAAGTCTGAGCCTCAGCAATCAGACAACAAAAAGAAATAAAAGGCATCCAAATCAGTAAAGAAGAAGTCAAATTTTCACTATTTGCAGATGACATGATATTCTATGTAGAGAACCCAAAAGACTTTATCAAAAAACTGCTAGGACCATACATAGATTCAGCAAAGTTGGAGGATACAAAATCAATGCACAGAAATCTGTTGCATTTTATACACCAAAAACAATGCAGCAGAAAAAGAAATCAAGGAATTGATCCCATTTGCAGTTGCATCAAAAATGATAAGATACCTAGGAATAAACCTAACTACAGAGGTAAAGGTCTGCACTCTGAAAACTTATGAAAGAAATTGAAGAGGACACAAAGAAATGGAAAAACATGTTCATGGATTGGAAGAAAAACATTGTTAAAATGTCTATACTACCCAAAGCAATCTATACATTTAATGCAATCCCTATCAAAATACCACCAGAATTTCTCACAGAGCTAGAACAAACAATCCTAAAATGTGTATGGAACCACAAAAGACCCCTAATAGCCAAAGAAATCTTGAAAAAGAAAAACAAACCTAGAAGCAGCACAATTCCAAATTTCAAGCTATATTACAAAGCTGTAGTCATCAAGACAGTATGGTACTGGCACAAAAACAGATGCAGAGATCAATGGAACAGAATAGAGAACCCAGAAATGGACCCGCAACTATATGGTCAACTAATCCTCAACAAAGCAGGAAAGAATATCCAATGGAAAGAGAGTCTCTTCAACAAATTGTTTTGGGGAAACTGGACAGCAACATGCAAAAGAATGAAACTAGACCACTTTCTTACACCATACACAAAAATAAATTCAAAATGGATGAAAGACCTAAATGTGAGAGAGGAAGCCATCAAAATCCTAAAGGAGAACACAGGCAGCAACCTCTTTGACCTTGCTGGCAGCAACTTCTTACTACACATGTCGCAGGAGGCAAGGGAAACAAAAGCAAAAATGAACTATTAGGACTTCATCAAGACAAAAAGCTTCAGCACAAAGGAAACAATCAACCAAACTAAAAGGCAACCTACCGGATGGGAGAAGATATTTGCAAACAACATATCTGATAAAGGGTTAGTATCCAAAAACCTATAAAGAACTTAACCAAACTCAACACCAAATAAACAAGTAATCCAGTTAAGAAATGGGCAGAAGACATGATGTCTTCAAAGAAGACATCTGAACATCTTCAAAGAATGTCCAAAGAAGACATCCAGATGGCTAACAGACACATGAAAAGATGCTCAACAGTACTCATCGTCAGGGAAACACAAATCAAAACCATGATGAGATATCACCTCAAACCTGTCAGAATGGCTAAAATTAACATGAGAAACAACAGGTGTTGGCAAGAATGCAGACAAAGGGAAACCCTCTTGCACTGTTGGTGAGAATGCAAACTGGTGAAACCACTCTAGAAAACAGTTTGGAAGTTCCTCAAAAAGTTAAAAATAGAACTACGCTACGATCCAGCAATTGCTAGGTATTTACACAAAGGATATAAAAATACAGATTCAAAAGGGTACATGCACCCTGATGTTTATAGCAGCATTATCAACAATAGCCAAACTATAGAGAGAGCCCAAATGTCCACTGATGAATGGATAAAGATGTGGCGCATACACACACACACACACACACACACACAATGGAATATTACTCAGCTGTCAAAAAGAATGAAATCTTGCCATTTGCAATGACATGGATAGAGCTAAAGTGTATTATGCTAAATGAAGTCAGTCAGTTAGAGAAAGACAAATGCCATACAATCTCACTCATACGTGGAATTCAGGAAAGAAAACAGATGAACATATGGGAAGGGAGGAAAAAAAGGGGAAAGGGAAACAAACCATAAGTGATTCTTAACAATACAGAACTGAGGGTTGATGGGGGGATGGGCTAGATGGGTGATGGATATTCAAGAGGGCACTTGTGATGAGCAGTGGGTGTTGTATATAAGTGATGAATCACTGAGTTATACTCCTGAAACTAATATTGCACTGTATGTTAACTAAAATTTAAATTTAAAAAAATTTGGTATGTCTCTCAAAGATTTAAGGTTCTTTTTGATTGCTTTCATCAGCATTTTATAACTTTCATTATATAAATCCTGTATATGCTTTGTTAGATTTATACCTAAGTATTTCATTCTTTGTGGAGAAATTCTTAGTGGGATTTTTAAATTTTGGTTTTCACATGTTCATTATCAGTATATATTCATACATATATTGATGTTATGTGTTGCTTTTGTGTCCTGTGTTTTTATGACAGCTGCCTTAGGTCTTATTAGATAAGGCCAACATTTGATTCAATTCAATATTAGCATCTATTGATTGCTCTTCTCATTCATGTTTTTCTTGTGTTTTTTTTTATGGTTTTCCTGGTCTTAGGTATAGCATATGATTTTCTATTTTATGCTGGATATTGTGATTATTAGGAGACCCAATCTTAAATCTTTCTTCAGCTGATATTTGCTTTTAGGTTTAGGTTTAGTAGGTGAATTCTGGTCTACTTTTGTGGGGTTTAGTTTCACTGACAGTTTAGTTTTCAGAGCGCTTGCAATGCTTTTTGGTCTGCTTCATTCTTCTGTTAGAGCTCCTCATCAATTCCTGCTGGTGTCATCTATGGGGACAAAGAGTACCTACCTTGGCTTCCTGGTATTACTGGGCTCCTTTTGTGGGGTATGGGAGAGAAGAATCTTTTGGACCTGTGTTTCTTTATTCACTGGGTGGAGGGCAGGTAAATACATGTCTCTGGGATGCTGCCCTTGCTGGATGATCAGTCTACCTGCTGGTGCCTTAGTTGTGAAGTGAGGGCTAAAATGGTCCATTGTGTTGCTAAGTTCAGTGGATCAAACTGCTGCCAGATCCAGCCTGTGAGGGGAGACTGATATGTCAATTCACAACCTTTTGTAAGCATAAAAAAGGCATGAGAACAGTAGAGACCTTTGGTTTTTAAAGTATGGTCCCTGGAGTGCCTGAATGGCTCAGTCCATTAAGCATCTGCCTTCAGGTCAGGTCATGATCCTAGGGTCTTGGGATCAAGCCCCGCACCGGGCTCCTTACTCAGCAGGGAGCCTGCTTCTCCCTCTCCTCCCTGCTTGTGCTTTCTCTCACTATCTCTCCCTCTCTCTCTCTAATAAATAAATAAAATATTTTAAAAATAAAATAAAATAAAGTATGGTTCCTGAACCAGCATCATCAGCATCAACCAGACACTGATAGGAAATGCAAATGGAAACTCTTGATTCAGACCTACTCAGTCAGAAACTTCGGGGTGGAGCCCAGAAAAATGTATTTTGAATAGGCCCTTCAGCTGCTTCTGATGACCTAGTTTGAGACAAGTTTGAGAACCGTGACCTAGACAATGACTATATTGAAAGTGAATGTGGCCTCCTAGTGCCCCCTTCTGTTCCTCAGAGAGATGTCCCCAGAACAGTCTTAAAATTGGAAAAGGAATCTACCCAGTGCCAGGATCCCCCAGCAAAATGGTTCATGAATATTTACTCCACAAATACGCTTTTCTACGCAAGCTGGAAGAACCACATTAGCAATTTGAAACAACCACATAAGATACACTACCACATAAGACAATGATTATCCCATTCAAAAAGCCACATAAAAAATTCTGTTATTTTTTTATTCTTCACCTACATTTCTTCATCCTAAATAATCTTTTATAATATATTGTCTTTTAAGACTTTAAAAAAAACAAACAACCAAAAAAAAAAAAAAAAAAAAGACTTTTGAGAGGCAAGATAGTATATAGGCTAAGAAAATATATTCCAGAGACAAACTGCCTGGGTTCAAACCCAGCCTTCATCATGTAGCAATTGTGAAATTATACACTTTACTTCATATAAGGGCTATATAAGAATTAAATGAGAAAGTTCATATAAGGGCTATATAAGAATTAAATGAGAAAGTGAAAGTACAGAGCTGTGCTCCATAAATGATGGCTATCAATGCACTAATATTATCCATTATACCCCAGCCACATGGAAATTGCTTTAAATTGCTTTTCTAGTAATTGAGACAGGTATATGTGATTTTAGCCACACTCCTATCACATATTTTATCTTCTCCACAGGTAAAGTAAGAATATTAGTTTGGAGTTTCTCTTACATAAACCATTTGAGAGTTGGGCTGTAAGAAGCAACAACATCTCCTTTTCCTCTCTGCCATCTGTTCAGCAGCTGCAAAGCAGCAACAGGCATGAATGCATCTCCATCCATGTTGGCCAGGCTGGTGTCCAGACTGGTAATGCCTGCTGGGAGCTCTACTGCCTAAAATATGGCATCTAGCCAGATGGTCAGATGTCAAATGACAAGACCATTGGGGGAGGAGATGACTCCTTCAACGCCTTCTTCAGTGAGATGGGTGCTGGCAAGCATGTGCTCAGAGCAGGGTTTATGGCCTGGAAACTTTCTTTGATTATAACAAGAAGTACAAGCTGGAGTTCTTCATTTACCCTGCCCCTCAGGTTTCCACAGCTGTAGCTGAGCCCCTGTAACTCCATCCTCCCTATCCAAGCCACCCTGGAACACTCAGATTGTGCCTTCATGGCAGACAACGAGGCCATGTTGTCTCCAATATGACACCTGTTGTATTAACCTTGGTACTAAATGCCCAACCTACACTAACCTTAACTGCCTTATTAGCCAGATTGTATCCTCCATCACTGCTTCCCTAAGTTTTATGGAGGACTGAATGTTGATCCGACAGAATTCCAGACCAACCTGGTGCCCTATCCCCATATCCACTTCCCTCTGGCCACATATGCTTCTGTCATCTCTGCTGAGAAAGCCTACCATGAACAGCTTTCTGTAGCACAGATCACCAATGCGTGCTTTGAGCCAGCCAACCAGATGGTGAAATGTGACCCTCGCCTTGGTAAATACATGGCTTACCGCCTGTTGTACCATGGCAACATGGTTCCCAAAGATGTCAATGCAGCCATTGCCACCATCAGGACCAAACATACCATCCAGTTTGTGGAATGATGTCCCATTGGCTTCAATGTTGGCATTAAGTACAGCTTCCCACTGTGGTACCTGTTGGAAACCTGGCCAAAGTATAGCGAGCCGTGTGCATGCTGAGCAGCACCACAGCCATAGCTGAGGCCTGGGCTTGCCTGGACCACAAGTCTGACCCAATGTAGACCAAGAGTGCCTTTGTTCACTGGTACGGATGAGGGCATGAAGGAAGGAGAGTCATCTGAGGCCCAGGAGGACATGGCTGCCCTAGAGAAGGATTAGAAGGCAGTTGATGTGGATTCTGTTGAAGGAGATGATGAAGTAGTAAAGGAATACTACAGTTAAAAATGTCACAATGGTGCTGCTTTTACAGGGCAGCTTATTCTGTTTTGAACGTTGGAAAGCTGTGCTCTGATCAGTTAATCTGTATGTAGCAGTGTATACTCTCATACACAATTACTGACCTAGGTTTTAAAATACAACACTTTGTTATAGACCCACACTGTCCATTTCTCTGTTGGGTTTGAATAAAGTACCCCCTGTCTTAAACCGAAAAAAAAAAAAAAAGAATATTAGTTTGGATGATAGGAGTATATTTTCATCATGGATCACAGTTAAACTAATTACACAAAAATGATGAAATCTATGGCTACAACCTGATTACTATATTGCATTAATCGGATTAATCAATTCCACACTGTTCTGGATGTATTTTGTTCTTCTATATATATCTTATCACTAAGAATATTTTATCAGTGTAACTGTTTATAGATCTGATAACCAAAATAGAATGTAAGTTTCATAAGAATAAGTACAGTACCTTACACATATTTACAACCCCAGCACCACAGTTTATAGTGTCTGACATATAATACATACCCAAAATACATCTTTGGAGCTGAACTTTTGAGGAAACTTGTATGGCAGTCATCCATTTAAAGCCAGTGAAAACTAACAAACTTCTGTTTGTTTTTTTTCCCTCTGATACTCTTTTTGGCCTCTCTGCTTTATAAAGAACCTAAGAATGTTAAGAATTGATGTTACAAGAGTCTTTTTAAATTCTTAAATCCCACTAAATCTGTCACTGCAGATTTTTTGTTACTTCCTTACATAGTTTCTATGTTCAAACTCTGAAGATTTTCTCAATCTTCCATTATTTGCTCTCTGGAACATCTTCTATCCAGAATCCCCCAGTGCTCCCTAGATTGTCCCAGTCACATAACACAGAATCATATTTCCCTATATCTTCGCTTTTCTTTATGTGGAACACTGTCATCTCTTGGAAGTTGCTCAAATTCTGCACTCATTCTTCATCTCCACTGTGTAGTATACGGCTATATCATATTGCTTTGTTTAGACGTTTTTGATGGGTGAGAATCACCTTGTTATATAAAACTTACGTTCTTTAGCTCATACAGCATGCTGGCCCCAGATGGCCTCCGTAACCATTTCCCTCCATACTGCCCAATGTATACACATCAGGGCCCTTCTTATAATACACAAAGGTCTTTGAGTTTGCCCTCTGTTAAACTTATTTGTCTCACATGCTGACACCCTGCTCGCTCTAACACTTCTCAAAAAGTGTCAAATACAATTACTCATTCAGAATGAATGTTTCCATTTTGGATGCCAGACTATTTTCTTTCTGGTCCTCAGCAACTAGATTTCCCACTTCAGAAATGTTTTCCCAAACTTCTGGATAAAATTAATCACTCTTACCCTTGCACTTCCAGGTAGCTTTTCTGTGTTTCTATTGCTTCATTTGTCACATTGTCACTTATTTGTTCAAATGTCTTTTTCCCCTGGTAGGAGATAGCCCTGTGTCTTATTCACTTTTAGATTCCCAGCACTCAACATAGCTCAATGCAATTTTTTAAACTGAATAATCTCTTCAGTATTGCCTTTATACATAATACATTTTAGCAGTTTCTTGAGAGCAGTTTTGAAATGTCATTCTTCCATATACCCTTACCCTAACCACCCTACTCTGCATGTAGATGTGATTTAAAAAAAAAAAAAATCAAAATTAAGGTTGTTGGAATACACTGAGGGAGGAAGTTGTGATTATATTTACAAATGCACAAATTTTCTTAGAATTAAGTGAAACATCAGGATACCTGATTCAGTGACACCATCAGTGGTGGTCCTATCATCACTCCCAGAGGCCTTTAGAGTCTCATTCATGTTAGAAAATTTCATTTGAGGTGATTTCATCAGCCATATTTCAGGAGTGGATTTATTCCCACTTTCAGATTAGCTCCATAATGACTAGATAAAAACTGTATGATTAACTTTTATTTATCTTACAAAAAAGTTTTCAATATTGTTTTTCTTATTACAAATGAATATGGACTTATTTCAGAAAAATTAAAAAAATAGAATCACAAAGGATATAAAAAGCAAGCAAGTGTATTCCTAATGATCGAGACAGCTGCTACCAACACCTTGGTAGACAGACTTTTTTGAGGGGGTATTTATCCTGCTGCAGTAAATGCTGCCATTTACTAAACACTTACTCCATGCCAAGCTCTCTACATATTTAGCCCAGATGTCAGTTCAGCCCTTTCTGGCTCTTAACGTCTTTGTTCAATTGAACTGAACTCCCACTCTAGGGCCTAGGACAATTCTACACCTTATTCATTTTTATGAATTTTAGAGAAATTGGTCCTGTGCCTTTGCAAACTATCCCACTTTTCATCTTCTGTCAGTCAATTCCACAGTTTTAAAGTGACCATTTACAATTCTCTCTTAGATGTTTGTGTTTGTCCTAAGTCTTTCTTCAACCAGAGCCACCCAGCCTTTCTCCTTCTGGCCTTTCTCCAGCCCATGATCTCATCCTCTACCCACTTATTTTCATTTTAGGCCTCATCACTCTCCTTCCAAAGTCCTTTCTAGAGATACTCATGGTTTTCTCCTCTTCTTAAGCCTACAACTTATAATCTTTTGTCAATTAAACTTGACCTGTGGGTTTTATTATTTACCACAAATGTATTGATATTTCTTCTAAATAAGAAGAGTAATTAACCAAATAATTCTAGAAGGGAATATTTTTTTTCATATCCTGGAGCATAAAGTGGATAAGTTATAATATGTTTTATAACATATAAGATTCCTAAAGGTAGAAATTACATCCTATTCTCATTTTTACCTGCAGTGTCTAATCAGGGACTGAAATATAGTAGATAGGCAATAAATATTTTTTAAACAAACAAAATAACCTGAGAGAGTAATTCATCTTATCCTTTATCACAGTTCTCATTTTGGTTGGCATAACAACAGCTTTTGACACTGGTGATGGTTGCCTGCTCAGTAAGGCAATTCCTCCACTTAATTCCCAGAACACTTGCTTCACTGGTTGCTCCTCAGTATCCTTTGCCAGTTTTATCTCTTACTCAAAACCTTGGAATGCCCCAGGGCTGTGTCCTTGGTTATCTTCTCTCTTCAATTTACACTAAATATATTGGTGATTTCATCCAGTCTCATAGCTGGTGACTCTGATTTTTAGGTACAGTCTTAATCTGTCCAACTGCTATCTCAAACCAATGTGTCAAAATTTAACTCTGTGTCTCCCCCAAACCTGTTAACACTATTAACAAGCTTAAGCCAAAAACCTTGTACTTACCCTTGATTTCTCCCTCTCTATATATCCAATACCTTTGGAAAACCTACTGGCTCTAATTCTAAAATATATTCAGCAATCAAAAATTTATCACCACCTCTGCAGCTACCATTCTAAGTTGAGCCACCATTACTTCTCTTCCAAATGACTACAACAGTTCTGACCACTCTGCCTTCTTCTTTTCTTGACACCCCGCATGCTATTCTTACTACATCAACCAGAGTGTTTCTGTTACCTCTTTGCTCAAAACACTTTATAATCTCTAATTCACACAAATAATAACAATTAAAAAATGAGTTTCTAAAATAATTGGGGGAAATATGAATGCTTATTGGATATTTGGTAACCCAAGATCTTTATTTTTAGGTATAATAATGGCTTTATGATTATGTTTAAGACAATGAGAACTTTTCTTTTAAAGACATTACTAAATAGTTATAAGTCAAATGATATGATGTCTTGAATCAGCTTTAAAATAATCAGGAATTGAAGATACAGATGAAATAAGAATGGTCTTATATCAATAATTATTTTAACTGGATGATGGGCTCAACTGTACTATTTTTATATGTGCTTGAAAATTTCTATAATGAAAAGGAAAGAAAAATAATTCTCTAATGAATCTCCTTTTTACTCCTGGTAAAAGCTAAAATCCCTATCTGATTGCACCCCACCCCCATTTTTCTCATTGACTTCATTTCCTCCTGTTCTTTGAATTGCTCTTTCTACTCCAGCCTCTCTGCTGTTCATCAAACATATCGGGTACACTTCTGTCTTAGGACCTGTGCTCTAGATATTTTATCTGTTTATATCTTCCTATGTCTTTTAACTCCTTGGAGTTTTTGCTCAAATATTACCATCTCAATGAGATCTATTTGACTACCCTATTTAATAATGCAATTTGTCCCCCACTCCCACCAAACTCCAAACCTCCTTATTAAATGCCTCTCCTTCTTTCTCCATACCATTCATAAATTTTTAATATTCTTTATAATTTGTTTATGTTTATTATTTGTTGAATACCTCCCTCCATTAAGATGTAAATTCCCAAGAGCAATGATCTTTGTTTTTGTTCTCAGACATACAAAATGGCAGGGATTCAACAAATATTTCTAAGTGAATGAATCAGTAGGCTGAAACTGGCAGAACATAATCCAAACCAGAGTGGGCTGTTTCTAAAGCCAATGTTCTCAAATGCTATGCTCTTATAACAAGTCTATAGGTCATGAATTATCACTTGTTAAAATTTCTCAAGCTATTGGCCAGTAAACCTCCATAAAATTCTTTATCATCAACTGACTACTAATCAGTATAGAACACTGCATTTCCATATTTCAATATAAAGCTAATTTTAAGGTTTTCTGCAATGCAGTATACGAGCATTGTACCTTTTCTATCATCCCCTTAGTTAGAATGCCCTCCAAAAGCAGCAGTCATGGCCAAACCAGGCTTTCTCTCTTAAAGAGACTGCTGATATTTCTGGCAATAGAATTTCAGTGAATACCAAATACTCTACCTAATGTTCTTGGCTTCAAGGAGGAATCCATTGATTTTGCTTCTTAAAACTCTTGAGTTTGGAATTTGTGTGAGCAATCCTTTCCATCTAGGCATAAGAACACTCTCCATTTAAAGGCATTTGACAATCAGGTAAGTAGAGTCTTGCTACTTCCTCAAATCTGTCTTTACTTCAAACATGCTAAATATGAAACTCATCCACTCTCCACAATTCAAATCACCTACTCATCCCCCTCAGACTTTTTCATTTCTGGGAATGACATCACTAGTCTTACAACCAACAACTGCTTCAAAGGCTCAAGTCACTTTTAATTTTGCTTATCCTCATCAATTCATGAGCTGTCACATCCAATGAAGTCAACTCCAGCAAAGCTTCTTGCATGCATTTTCTTCCTGTCATTTTTTTTTTCTTACTTCAACCCAAGTTAACCAATGCCTATCATTTAGACCTTGGCAATACTCTCCTGCCTGGACTCCCAACACTACATTTGTATCCTTACATACTCAGCCAAATAGTTCTCACTAAAGTCAAACTGTGGCTGTGCTATTCTCTTGTTCATAACACATCAGAGTAATGATCCTTATCATTTAGGGAGTGGCTCAGAAAAATGTGTGTATCTACATTTAAATCAACATTTTATTCCATTTCTGAGATCTGGAGCCCATCCATAGGTTTATCTGCCAGTGAACTACTTGTAAGGACTCTTGTTATAAAGACCCATTTATGTTCACTAAATTGAAAAGTAGCACATCCTTGAGTTCAAGATTTTATACAATTTACCCCCACTAGACACTACCAGCTAGGTTAATCAACTATGATTGCATAATAAATCACTCTAAAGTGCAATGACTTAGAAGAATTTATTTTTCTCACTTACAGATCTGTGAGTCAGGTGGGATAGCTTTGGGGTTTGGTCAGCTCTGGATTGAGGCTGAGCATTGGATCCAGATCCCTCTATGTGTTGCTCATACTCTTTAGAACAGAAACTGTCCTTGGGGCTTTATCTCTTATGTCAGTTTTATTGCATAAGGCAAGCCAAACTGTGTAAGCACATCTAAACCCTCAGCTTGAGTCACATCTGATCATGTTCCATTTGGCAAAGAAAATCCCATGGCTGAATCCCAAGTCCAAGATCTGGGCTGAGAAATATGCTCAGACACAAGATAGAAGGGGAGGTATTTAAACTTTACTTCAGTGTATCACAGCAAACATATATTTACTACTCTTTTCAATGTTGATGACTACTGGTAATAAATATGATTTAACCATGATGATGACTGAATCAATAATTATGGTAATTCCTTATAATATATATGTATATATATTTTATATTTTATATATTTTATATATATATATCATTTTAAGGTGATTTTAGCATGTATCTAGCTAGAACCATTACGTTATTTGTATAGATCACATTATTCAAAGTGATGTTATTTTTCCTCAGATATGTCCCATATTTCTCATTTTGTTTATTCTGTTTTATTTGCTTAGTATGTTTTCTTTCCATTTTTATTACTTTAAAAACATCAACATTTTATGATCTGTTGCAAATGTCACCTTTTCTTTGAAGTCTATTCTAACTAATGAGATCGACCCACATGTAACTTCACAGCACTTTCAAAAAACTAATTCATGACATTTTGATTCTGACTCAGCTGATTTATGTTCCTTTCCTCACTCTAAGAATGAAGCTCATTGAGGACAGTACACCTGTCATTCTCTTTGTTTCTTCTGCTAGACCTTAGCAACAATGCACACTACGCATTGTCTGCTTCAGTCAGTTACAGGCAGGATGCTGCTAGGAGTCTCAAGCCCCTTTCCACAGCACCTTCCTTGATTTCTGTGTGACTTTGAAAAAGTCACATAACCTCTCAGTGCCTCATTTGCTCCAGCTGTAAAAATCAGAAGAACAGTGCTTATCATCAGGCTGTCTAATGATTCAGAGGCATTGTTAAGGATTAATGAGATAGAATAAAGTTCTCTAAGTCCTCTAAAGAAAGGTGTGATAGAGGAACAAATGAGTTATTATTATCTATTAGTACCACCTTGCATAAAATTCTCCCCAACCCTGAAAATAAATTAGATGATTTTTGCAGAACAATTAACTCTTTCGGTCCATTAGGTAATGCACTAGCACATTAGATTTAGTAATAAGATCTTACATATTCCGTTTACAAAGTGCTTTCATAAATATATTATCTAATTTCACCTTCACAAAAATTTTATGGAATGAGCAGAGCAAGTATTATTATCTAAAATCTACATGGGAGGAAACTGAGGCTCAGGAATATTAAGTGGCTGTGCAAGCTGATCAATTAGTAAATGATAAAGTCAAAACTTGAAATCATTGTTTGACTTTAAGGTCAGATCCCCTCCCACTTTATCACACAAGAGAAAATATAACTATTAATACAATGTGTAAAAATGTTCTGCATTGTCAATAGTACCAGAAATAAAAATAGAAAGAACCTATAAACATTAACTTTTTTCAAAGTACAACTTTGACAAGGTAGATTGAATGGATTCAAATAATGTTAGTGGTAAGTTAAAATAGTATTATCAATTCAAAATCCATTAATTCATCTAGCAGATATTTATTGCCTTGCTATGATGTGCTAGGCATGCTGAGGATAATGTGGCTTCTGCCTCTGAGAGCTTACATTCTAGTGGAGGCAAAGAGAGAATAAACATGTAATGAATAAGTAAGTGATTTCATAGAGTGAAAAATTAAGTAATAAAAATCAAAGGGTGTTGGTATAGACAACTATGGAGGTATTTTAGACATGCTTGTCAGGGAGAATCCCTGAAAAGATCAGATTTGAGCTGCGCTTTGAACAGTGAGGCATTTGCCATGGGAAGATGCAGGATGATGTCAAGGGATAATAGAGTGCAATGGTCCAGGGACAGGAAAGAACAATGCCTTGTAAAGAGTGTGAGAGTTCAGGCTAAGAAAAACTAAAAATCAGTCATTTCTTAATGAAAAAAAAAGTGTGTGATTCTATTGATCTGAACCTACACTGAAAAAGAATAAATATCAAGGTCCCAAAACTCTTTTTTATCTTCCTTGCTCATACAGTGTACAATGAAGAAAAATATGAAAATTAGTAATTCCCAATATCAATAAAATTATTATTAAAGATTTCAAATGAACTATTAAAAATTATTTTTTAAGTTATGGATTTGTAAAAATAAACAATATGGCTCAGATTCTCCCAACAAAGAACATTAGTACCAGGAATTGTAATGTCTTTGACAAAAGAGATAAATCTCTATTTTCTATTCCAATAGGTAGGACATTACACACACACACACACAAAATTCTCACTAGGACAAAAAGGGACAATAAGATATGTATTTTTTCTTATTTAAAAAAACAAAAATACAGTTTTAACTATTTCATTTTTTTCTATGTCCTTATTTTAATTACATAATTAGACACATTTATACAGAGTAGACCTAAACAATATTTACTCAATATTCTCTCTAAATGGTTTAATAGATTTAACACAAACCTTATTAAAATTCCATCAGCTTTTTAAAGAGCTGAGTCTAATTTTATATGGAAATGCAAAGGCCCTAGAATAGCCTCAAGAATCTTTGAAAAAGAATAAGTTGGAGGACATACACTACCTGACTTTAAGACTGCAGTAATGAAAACCATGTACTATTGGTATAAAGATAAACTAATACAACAAGGAACAAAAGTAGGAGTTCAGACACAGACCTGTACATATAAAGTCAAATGGTTTTCAGCCAAGGTGTGAAGTTTATTCAATGGAGAAAGGTAAGTCTTCCCCCCTTTTTTCAAATATTGCTATATCAACTGAATATTTAATATGTAAAAAAAAAAAAGAACCTTGGGGCGCCTGGGTGGCTCAGTCGTTAAGCGTCTGCCTTCGGCTCAGGTCATGGTCCCAGGGTCCTGGGATCGAGCCCCGCATCGGGCTCCCTGCTCCGCGGGAAGCCTGCTTCTTCCTCTCCCACTCCCCCTGCTTGTGTTCCCTCTCTCGCTGTCTCTGTCAAATAAATAAATAAAATCTTTAAAAAAAAAAAAAAAAAGAACCTTGATTTCTATCTCATTTCATGTACAAAAATTAATTTGAGGGACGCCTGGGTAGCTCAGCCATTAAGCGTCTGCCTTTGGCTCAGGTCATGATCCCAGGGTCCTGGAATTGAACCCTGCATTGGGCTCCCTGCTCCACAGGAAGCCTGCTTCTCCCTCTCCCACTTCCCCTGCTTCTGTTCCCTCTCTCGCTGTGTCACTCTGTCAAATAAATAAATAAAATCTTCAAAAAATTAATTTGAGGTGGGTCATAGATCTAAGTATAAAACCAAAATTATAAGGAACAAAACACAGGAAACTATTCCTGAAAACTTGGGGTAGAAAAACATTACCTGACAGGGCATAAAATGAACTAACTATAAAAGATAAAAATGGATTTGCTGGTCTTTATCAAGATGAAATATTTATACTATCAGAAAACACTATTACAATAAATAAGTAAGCCACAGATTAAAGCACAAAAATTAGCAAAACATATTAACAAAAGCCAAAAAACAGACTCTTAACAATAGAGAACAAACTGATGGTTACCAGAGGGAAGGAGGATAAACAGGTGATGGGAATAAGGAGTGCACTTATAATAAGCACCAGGTATTGAATCACTATATTGTACATCTGAAACCAATATTACATTGTGCATTAACTGGAATTTAAGAAAAATTAAAAAATAAATAAATAAAAGCATATGGGAATGGGGTGCCTGGGTGGCTCAGGGTCCTGGGATTGAGCCCCACATCAGGCTCAATGTTCAGCGAGGAGTCTGCTTCTCTTTCTCCCTCTAACCCTCCCCCTGCTCCTGTGCCCTCTCTCTTTCTCTAGATCAGATAAATAAAATCTTAAAAAAAAAAAAAGCAGGGCGCCTGGGTGGTTCAGTTGGTTAAGCGACTGCCTTCAGCTCAGGTCGTGATCCTGGAGTCCCGGGATCGAGTCCTGCATCGGGCTCCCTGCTCAGCAGGGAGTCTGCTTCTCTCTCTGACCCTCCCCCATCTCATGTTCTCTGTCTCTCATTCTCTCTCTCGCAAATACATAAAATCTTAAAAAAATAATAAAATAAAAATTAAAAAATAAAAATAAATAAATAAATAAAGCATATGGTAATTAAAAAAAGAATGGTGTAAGGATATATAACAAATTCCTTCAAATCAGTAATAAGAAAACAACTCAACAGATAATAGGTAAAAGACTTGGACACTTCATGAAAAAAGATATACAATAAATATATGAAATGATGATCAAAGTCTGGAGACATTAGGGAAATAAAAATTAAAACCACAATTGAATAAACATTACATACATACTTGGGAGGCTTCAATTCAAAAAACCAACAATATCTCATATTGGTGAGCCAATGAAATTCTCATACCTTGCTGGGGTTGCAGCTTTGATGATATATTTAGAAGTCTCATGTAAAAAATTTATCGAAAAAAGCAAATATATATCTTCACACAGAAGTACACAACAATATTCATAGAAGGCTTTTAGGTAATAGAAGGTAATACATAGTATTATGTATTATGTATATACATGTAATACATAGAAGGTAATAACTCCAAATGAAAAACAATCCTGATACCAATCAAGAGAATAAAGAAATTGTGATATATTCATGCAAGAGACTAGTACTCTGCATGAAAAAAAGTGGCTTGGATAAATCTCAGGAATATTACACTAAGCAAAAGAAATGACACACAAATTACATGCCATTGGTTTCACTGTACGATATAAAGAATAAACAAAACTAATCTATGGGGATAGACATCAAATAGGTTAAAGAGGATAACTAGTGAGAGGTCCCATTTAATTTAATGAGACAGCAATGTTGTATTTTTATTTGGGGTAGGTGGTGGTAACATGACTATGTTGAATTGTGTAATCTCAAAGAATTATACCTCTGTGCATTTTGTTCTGTGCATCTCATAGTATGATAACTGCATCTCAGTAAATTAATTTTGATTAAAACATATGTTACTTTCTTTCAACATTCTTAAAAAAGAGACATTGCTTCTTTGGGTTCTTCCATGGGAACCACTGAGGATAGAGAGGAGAAAATTCAGGCGGATTAGTGAGGCTGACAGAGTCAAATTATATAGGTATTTGCTTATAAAAATTGTACCAGAAAGAGTTTGAGATTCAGTTAAGTGTTCAGTATTGAGTTTGATTCAAAAGTTAAAAGACTTCTATTTGTATTTTTTTCATACAAAAATGTTCCTAAATAAGGCAACCAGTTCATATATTACTCATCAGAAAAGAAAACAAGCTATTTTAATGCTGGAAAAGGAATTGGATTTATTGGACCAAATGGATTAAGTCTCAGCTGCTTTTGCTGACTCAATACACATTCAAAGGACCTCCAAGGATTATTATGACCATGCAAAATTTTCACATTATATACTGATTCTGAACATACCCTTAGAATATAGTTCCACTGTACTGAAAACTAAATAATTTCAACAACAAATTTGAGACTGTACATGGGGTAAAAAAGATGGGTTATTAGAGAGTAGCTGTCCATCCATTTTATGTGCCCTAATTCATCTTCTCCAGATGTACTGACACGGGCGCTTATTGACTTTCAATTAGTTAGTTAATCAATTAGGTGAAATGGCAACTTTAATATGTGTGAGTTCCTAGTCCAGGATCATCCCCAGACCAGATTTCTCTACCCTGTAGCTAGCTTGGAATAAAGTGTAGAGCAAGATGGCAGAGGAGTAGGAGACCTAAATTTCATCTGGTCTCAGGAATTCAGCTAGATAGTTATCAAACCATTCAGAACACCCACAAACTCAACAGGAGATAGAAGAAAAGAATAGCAGCAATTCTATCAACAGAAAAGTGACCACTTTCTGGAAGGTAGGACATGTGGAGAAATGAATCCAAGGCGATATTTGGGAAAATAGACCACGGGGGTAGGAAGCCTCCGTCAGCCGGCTACCAACAAGTGATAGAGCAGCAGAGCACAAAATCAGAGCTTTTAGAAATCTTCTCTACTGAGGGATGTCACTCCAGTGGCTAAGTGGGGAGTGGAACACTTGCTGGGACCATGTGGTCTCAGGACCCTTGGGGTCACAGAAAGACCGGGGGTGCCTGAGTGCAGAAGAGCTCCCAGGTATGGGAGTGGGGAAGCCGGCTGCAAAGATGGAACCGAGGAGTGGGCTCTCAGCTTGGGGTTGCCATAAACTGTGATCTGCCACACAGTTGGGGCACTGCTCTTCCAGCAGGAACCCAACAAGTGGCAGATCCAGGGAGACTCCTCTTCCTCCCCTGGGAGGAGTGGCATGGGAGCCTGCCGCAGGAATCTGCTGGGTTTGGAGACTCCAAATGAGGTCATGTCCCAGAGACAGAAATGCTCAGCCACAGGCCAGATGAGCAAAGAGTGTGGCCGGAAACCAGGGAGACAGGAGTGATTGGCTGCTTTTCTCTAAGGGCTCACTGAGAAGTGGGGCCCTGAGCTCTTGGCTCCTCTGGGACCAGAGATTGGGAGGCTGCCATTTCATTCTTGTCCTCCAGAGCTGTACAGAAAGCTTTCAGGGAAAAGCTACCAAGAGTAAACCCAAGCAGTTTACTTATCCTGGCCCCTGGCAAGGGTGGTGAAATTCCGCCTCAGGCAAAGACATTGGGGAATCATTGCAACAAATTCCACCTCAGGCAAAGACATTTGAGAATCACTGCAACACTTAGAGTCCTTCCCCCAGAAGATCAGCAAGAACATCCAGTCAAGACCAAGTTTACCGACCAATGAGAATGGCAAAACCCCAGCGCTAGAGGAATACAACACATAGAATTCATGGCTTTTTTCCCATGATTCTTTAGTCTTTTAAAGTTAATTTTTTATTTTTTTTCTTGTTCTCTTTTTTTTAGTTGAACTTTTCTTTCCTTTTTCAACTAATATCTTATCAATTCCTTTTTTAAAATCGTTTTTAACTTTCATTTTTACAGTCATATTCTAACCCCTCATCGTATTTAAACTTATTTTCTCTATATATAAGCTTTTCTTTAAAATTTTGGGATACAGGTTCTTCTAACAGACCAAAATATACCCTAAATCTAGTGTATGACTTTGTCCTAGTCTCCCACCTGATCACATTCTTTTTTTCTTTTTAATTTTTTCATTTTTTTCTACCAACTTATCAATTCCTTTATTAAAATCTTTTTTAATTTTCATCTTTACAGTCATATCCCATCGCTTCATCGTATTTACCCTTATTTTTGTGTATATATATGTTTTTCTCTCTTTAAAATTTTGGGAGGCAAATTTCTTCTAACAGACCAAAATACACCCAAAGTCTAGTATGTGGGTCTGTTCTATTCACCAGCCTGATTATATATTTTTTTTCTCTCCTTTCTTTCGCCCTGGTTTCAGGTCACTTCTATTTTGTTTAGTGTATATTTTTCCAGGATCATTGTTACCCTTTTAGCATTTTGTTCTCTCATTCATCTATTCTTATCTGGACAAAATGGAAAAATTCACCTCAAAAAAAAAGAACAAGAGGCAGTACCGACTGCCAAGGACCTAACCAATATGGACATTAGTAAGATGTTGGAACTAGAGTTCAGAATAACGATTATAAAGATACTAGCTGGGCTTGAAAAAAAAACATGGAAGATACTAGAGAATCCCTTTCTGGAGAAATGTACTAAAATCTAAACAAGTCAAAATCAAAAAGGCTATTAATGAGGTGCAATAAAAAATGGAGGCTCTAACTGCCAGGATAAATGAGGTAGAAGAGGAAATTAGTGATACAGAAGAACAAATGATGGAGAATAAAGAAGCTGAGAAAAAGAGAGGTACGCAACTACTGGATCAGGAGGGGAGAATTGGAGGGAAGTGATACCATAAGATGAAACAATAATAGAATAATTGGATCCCAAAAGAAGAAGAAACAGAGAGGGAGGCAGAAGGTATATTGGAGCAAATTATAGCAGAGAACTTCCCTAATTTGGGGAAGGAAACAGACATCAAAATCCAGGAGGTACAGAGAACCCCCCTCAAAATCACTAAAAATAGGTCAACACCCCAACATCCAATAGTAAAACTCACAAGTCTCAGAGACAAAGAGAAAATCCTAAAAGCAGCTCAGGACAAGAGGTCTGTAACCTACATTGGTAGAAACATTAAATGGGCAGCAGACCTATCCACAGAGAACTGGCAGGTCAGAAAGGACTGGAATGATATATTCAGAGTACTAAATGAGAAAAATATGCATCCAAGAATACTCTATCCAGCTAGGCTGTCATTGAAAATAGGAGATGAAAAGCTTCCAGGACAAACAAAAACTAAAAGAATTTGTGGATACAAAACCAGCCCTACAAGAAATATTGAAAGGGGTTCTCTAAGCAAAGAGAGAGCCTAAAAGTAACACAGACCAGAAAGGAACACAGACAATATACAGTAACAGTCACCTTACAGGCAATACAATGGCACTAAATTCCTATCTTTCAATAGTTACCCTGAATGTAAATGTGCTAAATGCCCCAATCAAAAGACACAGGCTATCAGATTGGATTTAAAAAACAAGACCCATCAATATGCTGTCTGCAAGAGACTCATTTTAGGTCCAAACAAGCCTCCACATTTAAAATGAGGGGGTGGAAAACCATTTACCATGCTAATGGACATCAAAAGAAAGCTGGGGTGGCAATCCTTATATCAGACAAATTAGATTTTAAACCAAAGACTACAATAAGAAATAAGGAAGGACACTACATCATACTCAAAGGGTCTATCCAGCAGGAAGATCTAACAATTGTAAATATCTATGCCCCTGACATGGGAGCAGCCAATTATATAAGCCAATTAATAACAAAATCAAAGAAACACATCGAAAACAATAAACAATAGGGGACTGTAACACCCCACTCACTGAAATGGACAGATCTAAGCAAAAGATCAAGACAGAAATAAAGGCTTTCAATGACACATTGGACCCGATGGACTTCACAGATACATTCAGAACATTCCATCCCAAAGCAACAGGATACACATTCTTCTCTAGTGCCCATGGAACATTCTCCAGAATAGATCACATCCTGGGTCACAAATCAGGTCTCAACTGGTACCAAAAGATTGGGATCATTCCCTGCATATTTTTGGACCACAATGCTTTGAAAGTCTAGCTCAATCAAAAGAGGAAAGTTGGAAAGAACTCAAATACATGGAGGCTAAAGAGCATCCTACTAAAGAATGAATGGGACAACCAGGAAATTAAAGAAGAATTTAAAAAAATTCATGGAAACCAGTGAAAATGACAACACAACTGTTCAAATACTTGGGATACAGCAAAGGCCATCCTAAGAGAAAGTTCATAGCAATACAAGCCTTTCTCAAGAAATAGGAAAAGTCTCAAATACACAACCTAACCCTACACCTAAAGGAGCTGGAGAAAGAACAGCAAATAAAGCCTAAAACCAGCAGGAGAAGAGAAATAATAAAGTTCAGAGCAGAAATCAATAAAATAGAAACCAAAAGAACAGTACAACAGATCAATGAAACTAGGTAGGAACTGGCTCTTTGAAAGAATTAATAAGATTGATAAACCCGGGGTGACTGGGTGGCTCAGTCGTTAGGCATCTGCCTTCAGCTCAGGTCATGATCCCAGGGTCCTGGGATCAAGCCCCACATCAGGCTCCCTACTCAGCGGGAAGCCTGCTTCTCTCTCTCCCACTCCCCTGCTTCTGTTCCCTCTCTCGCTGTTGTCTCTGTCAAATAAATAAACAAAATCTTTAAAAAATAAAAAAAAAAATAAGATTGATAAACCCCTGGTCAGACTTATCAAAAAGAAAACCCAAATAAATAAAATCATGAATGAAAGAGAAGAGATCACAACCAACACCAAAGAAATACAAACAATTATAAGAACATGTTATGAGCAACTATATGTCAGCAAATTAGACAATCTGGAAGAAATGGATGCATTCCTAGAGATGTATCAACTACCAAAACTGAACTAGGAAGAAATAGAAAATGTGAACAGACCCATAACCAGTAAGAAAATTGAAGCAATAATCAAAAATCTCCCAACAAACAAGAGCCCAAGGCCGGATGGCTTCCTAGGGGAATTTTGCCAAACATTTAAAGAATTAATATCTATTCTTCTGAAACTGTTCCAAAAAAATAGAAATGGAAGGAAAACTTCGAAACTCATTTTATGAGGACAGCATTACCTTGATCCTAAAACCAGACAAAGACCCCATCAAAAAGGAGAACAAAATATCCTTGATGATTATGGATGCAAAAATTCTCACCAAAATACTAGCCAATGGAGACAAACCAAGAGAGACTATGGAATCTGAGAAATAAACTGAGGGTTTTAGAGGAGAGGGAGGTGGGGGGATGGGTTAGCCCAGTGATGGGTATTAAGGAGGGCATGTATTGAATGGAGCACTGGGTGTTATTGGCAAACAATGAATCATGGAACACTACATCAAAAACTAATGATGTAATGTATGGTGACTAACATAACATACTAAAATAAAAAATATATATATACTAGCCAATGGGATCCAACAGTACATTAAAAGGATTATTCACCAGAACCAAGTGGGATTTATTCCTGGCCTGCAAGTTTGGTTCAACACCTACAAATCAATCAATCTGATACATTAATAAAAGAAAGAACAAGAACCATATGATCCTCTCAATAGATGCAGAAAAAACATTTCACAAAGTACAGCATCCTTTCTTGATTAAAACTCTTCACAGTGTAGGGATAGAGGGTACATACCTCAATATCATAAAAGCCATCTATGAAAAACCCACAGCAAATAACATTCGCAATGGGGAAAAATTGAGAGCTTTTCCACTAAGGTCAGGAACACGGCAGGGATGTCCACTATCACCACTGCTATTCAACATAGTACTAGAAGTCCTAGCCTCAGCAATCAGACAACAAAAAGAAATAAAAGGCATCCAAATTGGCAAAGAAGTGAAACTCTCACTCTTTGCAGATGATATGATACTTTATGTGGAAAACCCAAAAGACTCCACCCCAAAACTGCTAGAACTCATACAGGAATTCAGTAAAGTGGCGGGATATAAAATCAATGCACAGAAATCAGTGGCATTTCTATACACCACCACCAAGACAGAAGAAAGAGAAATTAAGGAGTCGATCCCATTTATAATTTCACCCAAAACCATAAGATACCTAGGAATAAATCTAACCAAAGAGGCAAAGAATCTGTACTCAGAAAACTATAGAATACTCATGAAAGAAATTTGGAAGACACAAAGAAATGGAAAAACATTCTATGCTCATGGACTGGAAGAACAAATGTGAAAATGTCTATGCTACATGAACAATCTACACATTTAATGCCATCCCTATCAAAATACTATCCACTTTTTTGGAAGAAATGGAACAAATAATCCTAAAATTTGTATGGAACCAGAAAAGACCCCAAAAAGCCAGAGGAATGTGGAAAAAGAAAAGCAAAGCTGGTGGAATCACAATTCCGGACTTCAAGCTCTATTACAAAGCTGTCATCATCAAGACAGTATGGTACTGGCACAAAAACAGACACACAGATCAATGGAACAGAATACAGAGCCCAGAAATGGACCCTCAACTCAATGGTCAACTAATCTTTGATAAAGCAGGAAAGAATGTCCAATGGCAAAAAGACAGTCTCTTCAAAAAATGGTGTTGGGAAAATTGGACAACCGCATGCAGAAGAATGAAACTGGACCATTTCCTTACACCACACACAAAATAGACTCAAAATGGATGAAAGACCTAAATGTGAGACAGGAATCCACCAAAATCCTTGAGAACACAGACGGCAACCTCTTCGACCTCAGTTGAAGCAACTTCTTCCTGGAAATATCACCAAAGGCAAGGGAAACAAGGGCAAAAATGAACTATTGGGACTTCATCAAAATAAAAAGCTTTTGCACAGCAAAGGGAACATTCAACAAAGCCAAAAGACAACTGACAGAATGGGAGAAGATATTTGCAAATGAGATATCAGATAAAGGGCTAGTACCCAAAATCTATTCAAACTCAACACCCAAAGAACAAATAATCCAATCAAGAATTGGCAGAAGACATGAACAGATATTTCTGCAAAGAAGACATCCAAATGGCCAACAGACACATCAAAAAGTGCTCAAAATCACTTGTATCAGGGAAATACAAATCAAAACCTCAATGAGATACCACCTTACACCAGTCAGAATGGCTAAAATTAATAAGTCAGAAAATGACAGATGTTGGCGAGAATGTGGAGAAAGGGGAACCCTCCTACACTGTTGGTGGGAATGCAAGCTGGTGCAGGCACTCTGTAAAACAGTATGGAGATTTCACAAAAAAGTTGAAAATAGAGCTACCCTAGGACCCTGCAATTACAGTACTACATATTTACCCCAAAGATACAAGTGTAGTGATCTGAAGGGGCACCTGTACCCCAATGTTTATAGCAGCAATGTCCACAATAGCCAAACTATGGAAAGAGCCTAGATGTCCATCAACAGACGAATGGATAAAGAAGATATGGCATATATATACAATGGAATATTTTGCAGCCATCAAAAAAATGAAATCTTGCCATTTGCAACAACGTGGATGGAACTAGAGGGTATTATGCTAAGCGAAATAAGTCAATCAGAGAAAGACAAGTATCATATGATCTCACTGATATGAGGAATTAGAGAAATGAGACAGAGGATCATAGGGGAAGGGAGGGAAAAATGAAACAAGATGAAACCAGAGAGGGAGACAAACCATAAGAGATTCTTAATCTCAGGGAACAAACTGAGGGATGATGGAGTGGAAGGGGTTGAGGGGGATGGGGTGGCTGGGTGATAGACATTGGGGAGGGTATGTACTATGTGAGTGCTGTGAATTGTGTAAGACTGATGAATCACAGACCTATACCCCTGAAACAAATAATACATTGTATGTTCATTAAAAAAAAAGAAAGAAAGTGTAGAAATGGTGTGAATTAGGGTATCTAATGGCATGGTTCCTGGTAATACCCAGTTTTGAAATCACCAGTTGGCCCTACCCCCATTCCCAAAGTATTAGATTCTTTAGCTTCTCTTTAGATTCTCTTCAGATTCCCACTAGACATGGGATTACCTCTCCACACTTGTCTTTATAGTCTAATCAAAATTCTCAATCTCTCTACAGATTTTTCTCTTACATAACAGATAAAATAACAA
Source organism: Mirounga angustirostris (assembly GCF_029215605.1). Lineage (NCBI taxonomy): Eukaryota > Metazoa > Chordata > Mammalia > Carnivora > Phocidae > Mirounga > Mirounga angustirostris. The sequence goes on along the minus strand of NW_026991709.1, from coordinate 134,230,381 downwards.
CCTGTATGTAGAATAGTGCTTCACAAACTTTAATGCATAATCATTAGCTGGGATCTTGTTAAAATGACAATTCAGATTCAGCAATTCAAGGGTAGAGTCTGAGATTCTGCATTTCTAATGAGCTCCCAGATGATGCCCAGGAAGCTGGTTCATTGACTACACTGAGAGGTTGTTGATTCCCATTGCTACAACCTCTCAAATGCACATAGACATTCATCTATTCTTACTCATAACCTGCTTCCCTGTAGTCCTAGAATAGTCATCTCAGTAACATTTCACATGCCACTCTCACCAAGCCACCTGTGTATTTTATATCTTGGTATCTTCAATGACCATAGATAATTGGAACTCAATAAATATTTAAGAAAATCCCAAAATTAAATGAAATATTGAATGGAAGAATTTTTGTGGGATTCTGCCAACATCTTAATGAAAAAAAAATGTTTAAAAGTTTCTAGGACAATTACAATCACACATATTCATATACAGGTACACACACATTGTTTTGGGGATAGACAGATTCAAAAATTGCAGAAAGTTAAATAGAAGTTGACAGTTCTCAGAAAAGACCTCCCCCTACGTTGTAAAATCATCTGTTTTGCCTGTATTTTATTTCTTAAACTTGATAATGAAGCTTTATCACAGAATAGAAGGGACAAGTACGATAGATTAATTGTGGTAAAAGGCTGAGGGGAAAATAAGTACCTTAGTCTCAAAATCAGCAAACTATCTTTTGCCTCCATTTTATTTATGCTGGCAGAGTATTTTATTCAGTTTTATTACAGAAAGACTTCCATGGTCTACAAAAATAGCTGAATCTGGGAATTTGTTATCTTTCTGTCTTTGATATGTTTCATGGAAAAAAAATGATTTCTTTCCCTCAGAGAAAAATAATAATAAAAGAAGCTTTTACACATCAACTTTTCACAATGCAAAGATGCTTCCATCTTTACAGAATGGCTAGATGAACAATTAAATCCTCTACTTCCCAAACCAAAACATCATCACTAGGCAGATATACATTTATTCCAAGAAAATTTTGTAAGCCCACATTTTGTACTTTTGAAGAGTTTTTGTGTTTGTATTAGAAGTGCTGGATAGTCCAGTATGAAATATATCACACATTCATATAAAAGAATCATTTTTTTTCCTCACATAAATTTGGGATTTTGGAATTGTCCTCATGAGTATTTGTGGAAGTTATAAGGGGTCTCATACGCAGCACTTTAGAAAATTATGGGAAGTTAGAGCTGGAAGGAGCCATGAATATACTCATAAATTAAAGCCACCATTGTACTTCCAGATGGGGAGCTGATGTCCAAAAAGGTTAAGCAGCCAATTAGAAGATACCAAAAAAGAGCTGGTATGAGATTTCTGGAATTTTATATCAACAAATGAACTAAGTGAATCCATTTCTGGTCACTCACCTGGTCTTCATTACATTACCCCTGTGGCACATTCCTTATATGATATGTGAATATAGGCATTCTTTCTCTGTGGCTTTTGTTTTTTAAGTTATAAATATTAGTAAGAATACAAGCAGGTCTATTCTTGCTTAAATGCCTTTTATTCTCTCTTTCAAATTATGACAGACCCATAAGAAAAGGACTGAATTCATGCTCTACTTGAAGCTTGATGCTGGGTCTTACTAACTGTGCATCTGGATTTGACATCATTTTCACACCATATTATCACCCATTTCTCTTATCCCAATCATTTAGAACTGCACGGGCACAAAATAAATCAAGTTCATACAGTGTCTTTGGGCTGTGAAGATTATTCTTCCCTGTATGTCCACTCTTGGTACCTTCCCAGAGAAAAATCCTTGAACCTTTATTAAGGTCCTGGGATAGGAGTCATTTGAGAGACTTTTCCTCTTTTAAAATTATGGGGAAAAAAATCAATTTGGTGCCTCAAGTTTGTTTCAAAAGAGTATAATTAACACACAATATTAGGTTTCAGGTGTACAACATATTGATTTGACAACTCCATACTTTACTCAATGCTCACCACAGTAAATGTAGTCAGCATAAAACATTATTACAATGTTATTGACTGTTTTCCTTTTGCTGTAGTTTTCATACCTGTAACTAACTTATTTTGTAACCGAAACTTTACACCAGTTAACCACCTTATTTTGCCCATCCCCCACTCACCTCTCCTCTGGCAACCACTGGTGTGTTCACTGTATTTAAGAGTCTCTTCATTTTTGGTTTTTAGATCCACATATAAATGAAATCATATGGTGTTTGTCTTTCTCCATCAGACTTATTTCACTTAGCATAATACATTCCAGGTTCATCCATGTTGTTGCAGATGGCAAGATCTCATTTTTTTTAAGATTTTACTTAAATTCAATTTAGTTAACATATATTGTATTATTAGTTTCAGGGATAGAATTTAGTGATTCATCCCTTGCCTATAACATGCAGTGCTCATTACAACAAGTGCCCTCCTTAAAGCCCATCACCCATTTACCCCATTCCCCGACCTACCTCCCCTCCAGCAACCCTCAGTTTGTTCCCTATAGTTAAGAGTCTCTTATGGTTTGTCTCCCTGTTTTTATCTTATTTTTCCTTCCCTTTCCCTATGTGACCTCAGCCACAGCAACACTTTACTAGACACATCTCCAGAGGCAAGGGAAACAAAAGCAAAAATGAACTATTGGAACTTCATCAAGATTAAAATCTTCTGCATAGCAAAGGAAACAATCAACCAAACTAAAAAGCAACCTATAGAATGGAAGAAGTTATTTGCAGATGACATATTGGATAAAGGGCTAGTATCCAAAATCAAAAAAGAACTTGTCAAACTCAACACCCCCCCCCAAAAAAAAAATCCAGTTAAGAAATGGGCAGAAGACATGAACAGACATTTCTCCAGAGAAGACATATAAATAGCTAACAGACACATGAAAAAGATCTCATTCTTTTTTATGGCTGAGTAATATTTCATTGTGTGCATATATAAGTTCTTCATTCATTTGTTAATGGACACTAAGGTTACTCCTATATCTTGGCTATTATAAATAATGCTACAATAGACATAGAAGTACATACATCTTTTCAAATTAGTGTTTTCAGGGCACCTGGGTGGCTCAGTCATTAAGCATCTGCCTTCGGCTCAGGTCATGATCTCAGGGTCCTGGGATCGAGTCCCACATCGGGCTCCCTGCTCAGCAGGAAGCCTGCTTCTCCCTCTCCCACTCCCCCTGCTTGTGTTCCCTCTTTTGCTGTGTATCTCTCTGTCAAAAAAAAAAAAAAATTCGTGTTTTCAATTTCTTTGGGTAAATACCCAATAGTGGAATTACTGGGTCATATGGTATTTCCATTTTTAATTTTTTGAAGGAACTTCCATACTGTTTCCCACAGTGGTTTCACCAATTTACATTTCTACCAGAAGTGCAGAAGAGTACCCTTTTCTCCACATTCTCAGCAACACTTATTTCTTATCTTTTGAAACTAGCCATCTGACAAGTATAGGTGATACTTCATTGTGGTTTTAATTTGCATTTCCCTGATGATGAGTGATGCTGAGCATCCTTTCATGTGTCTATTAGCCAAGCATAGGTCTTCTTTGGAAATTAATGTTGTTAAAATGTCCATATAACCCAAAGCAATCTACAGATTCAGTGAAAGTTCTACCAGAATTCCAATGGTATTTTTTACAAAACCAGAACAAATAATTCTAAAATTTGAACCAAAATAGCCAAATCAATCTTGAGAAAGAAGAATAAAGGTGGAAGTAACACAATCCCAGGCTTTTAGATATACCACAAAGCTATAGTAATCAGAACAGTATGGTACAAGCACAAAAACAGACACATAGATTAAGAGAATAGAATAGAGAGCCCATAAATAAACTCACATCTATACTGTCAATTAACCTACAACAGAGGAGGCTATATATAATGGGGGAAAAGACAGTCTTTTCAATAAATGGTGCTGGAAAAACTGGACAGCCGCATGCAAAAAAAAAAAAAAAAAAAAAAGAAACTGGACCACTTTCTGACACCATACATAAAAATATACTCAAACTGGGTTAAAGATCTAAATGTGAGACCTAAAACCTCAAAAAATCCTAGAAGAAAACACAGACAATGATCTCCTGGACACCAGTCTTAGCAACATATTTATGGATATGACTCCTCAGGCAAAGGAAACAAAACAAAATAAAGTATTGGGCCTACACCAAAATGAAAAGCTTTTTCACAGGACAGGAAACCAACAAAAAACTAAAAAAACAACCCAGCAAATGGAAGATACTTGCAAATGATATATCTGATAAGGGGTTAATAGCCAAAATACACAAAGAACTTATACTACTCAACACCAAAAAAAAAAAAAAAAAAAAAAAAATCTGATAAAAAATGGGCAGAGGACCTGAATAGACATTCTTCACAAAGAAGACATACAGACATCCATCAAAAAGTACATTTAATACACATTTACAGAGATTTCAAAGATCCCCTTTTCCAAAACATGTGGTACAATGGCTTCTTTTATTAGTCACATGATTTTTTTTTTAAACTAAGCTCTGCATGGTAGGACACCAAAGTTATAGCAGCATTGAATTATTTTAAACTTTTCAGGAAACACAATGACATATGTCAGACACTGTGAATTATTAGCTTGAAGTAGTTCACAGTTTCAACATTAGACCATGCTACATTACTTCTGATGATGCCATAACTTTGTGAAACTGAGTTTTCCACAGCTGCTGTGATGAAAAGCTAGTGCTGCATGAAACTCAGTGTGGAAGAGAAAATGAGGTGACAGTGACCAAACTGATCCCAAAGTCCAAGAAACTTCATGGCACATAACAGGTGTATTAGTAAATGCGGATTTTTAAAAATGAAATAAAAATATTCTTAAGGATTATTTTTACATGCTGCTAAATGTCAGATTATATTTATTAAAGTTGTTTTAACCTACTTGGTAAGTGGAAGTAATAGTATTTCTTTAGACTGAGTGTCATGAAAAGAAGAAAAATTACTGAGTCAGTAAACCATGAACCAAAAGAGAACTTCTGTATTAATTGCATTTAATAATTTGTCAAATTTGTCTTATAATAATTTCCATAATTTGTGAAATTTGCACATTTGTTGTCTCTATTTAATTTTTAAAAATCAACTTTACAAAAAATTTACCAATTACAAATGTACAATTTGATTAGTTTTGGCAAATGTATATAATTGTCAAACTACCATCATAATAATGATAGGTAATATTTTCATCATTCCGTAAGTTATTTTGTATCTCTTTTCAGTTAACACCTTCCATAGGTTCTGGCAAATAACTACTGATTGGCTTTCTGCCAGTAAAGTTTTAATTTTTCTAAAATTTCATACAAATAGAATCATACTATATATAGTCTTTCAATTCTGGTTTCTAACATTTAGCATAGTGCTTTTGAGATTAACTTAGGTTGTTCTATGTATCAGTGTTTTTTTATTGCTGTATTCCATTATATAGATATATTACCATTTCTTTATTCAATTACCTGTTGGTGGACAATTGGATTGTTCCCAGTTTCTGGCTACACTGAACATATTTGTGTGAATATATTCCTTATTTCTCTTATAGAAATCTCTAGAAGTGGGATTGAGTGAAATCTTATCAGTCTTATCTTTTTACTTCCATTTTATTTTTTTAAAGTGATTCCAGTATAGATAATATGGAGTGTTATATTAGTTTATGGTTTATAATACAGTCATTCGATAATTTTATACATTACTCAGTGCACATCATAGTAAGTATATTCTTAACCCCCTACACCTATTTCACACACCACTCATCCATCTCCCCTCTGGTAACCATAGTTTGTTCTCTATAGTTAAGAGTCTGTTTTTCAGTTTGTCTTTTTTCTTTTTTCATTTAATTTCTTAAGTTCCACATATAAGCAAAATCATATGATATTTGTCTTTTTTTCCAAGTGACATATTTCACTTAACATTATACTCTCTAGATCTATCCATGTTGTTGCAAAGGGCAAGATTTCATCCTTTTTTATGGCTCAGTAATATTCTAGTGGGGTGTGTGTGTGTGTGTGCATACATATGCCACATTTTCTTTATCCATTCATCAATTGATGGACACTTGGTTTGCTTCCATATCTTGACGATTGCAAATAATGCAATGAAATAGGTGTACACGTATCTTTTGAATTAGTGTTTTTGTATTCTTTGGGTAGATATCCAGTGGTGAAATTACGTGATCATACGATAGTTCTATTTTTAATTTTTTGAGGAACCTCCATACTATCTTCCAAGTAGCTGTACCAGTTTGCATTCCCACCAACAGTGCACAAAGTTTCCCTTTTCTCCACATCCTCACCAACACTTGGTATTTCTCGTGTTTTTTCATTGGCTAGTCTGAAAGGTATAAGGCAATATCTCATTGTGATTTTCCCTGATGATTACTGATGTTGAACATCTTTTCATGTATGTCTTGGCCACCTATATGTCTTCTTTGGAGAAATGTCTGTTCCTGTCTTCTGCACATTTTTTAATTGCATTGTTTTTTTGTGTTGAATTATATAAGTTCTTTATGTATTTCATATACTAAGCCTTTACCGGATATGTCATTTGCAAATATCTTCTCCTATTCTGTAGACTGTCTTTTAGTTTTGTCAGTAATTTCCTTTGCTGTGCAGAAGCTTTCTATTTTGATAGAGTGACAATATTTTTCCTTTTGTTTCCCTTGCCTCAGGAGACACATATAGAAAAATGCTGCTATGGTCAATGTCAGAAACATTTCTGCCTGTGCTCTCTTTTAGGATGTCTATGGTTTCATGTCTCAGAGTTAGGTCCTTAACCCACTGTTATTTGTAGTCTAGTTTCATGCTTTTGCATGTAGCTGTCCAGTTTTCCAAACACCATTTGTTGAAAAGACTTTTTTTTTATCCCATTGCATATTCTAGTTTCCTTTGTCAAATATTATTTGACCATATAATCATGAGCTTATTTCTGGGACCTCTATTCTGTTCTATTGATCTATGTATCTCTTTTTGTGCCAATACCATATTTTCTTGATTACGACAGCTTTAAAGTATATCTTGAAACTTGGGATTGTGATACCTCCAGCTTTGTGCTTCTTTTTTAAGATTGCTTTGGCTATTCAAGGTCTTTTGTGGCCCCATACAAGTTTTAGGATTATTTCTTATACTTCTGTGAAAAATGCTGTTGGTATTTTGATAGAGATTTCCATTAAATCTGTGGATTGCTTAGGTATATATGGACATTTTAAGAATATTTGTTCTTTCAATCCATAAGCATGAAATATCTTTCCATGTTTTGGTGTTATCTTCAATTTAGTTCATCCCTGTTTTATAGTTTTCAGAGTACAGGTCTTTCACCTTTTTGCTTAAGGTTATTCCTAGGTATTTTATTGTTTTTGGTACAGTTATAAATGGGATTGTTTCCTTAATTTCTCTTTCTGCTACTTCATTATTAGTGTATAGAAATGCAAAGGATTTATATATATTGATTTTGTATCCTGTGACCTTACTGAATTCATTTATCAGCTAGTAGTTTTTGGTGCAGTCTTTAGGGTTTCTATATATGGTATCATGCCATCTACAAATAGTGACAGTTGTACTTTTTCCTTAACAATTCGGATACCTTTTATTTGTTTTTCATCTCTGATTACTCTAAGACTTCCAGTACTATGTTGAGTAAAAGTGGTGAGAGTGGACATCCTCGTCTTGTTCCTGATCTTAAGGGAAAAGTGCTCAGGTTTTCACCATTGAGCATGATGTCAGCTGTGGGTTTTTCATATATGGCCTTTATTATGTAGAGGTGTGTTCCCTCTAAACTTAAATTGTTGAGGGTTTTTATCATAAATGTATGTTGTACTTGTCAAATGCTTTTTCTGCATTCTCTTTATTGTTTGCATATCTATTACTGGTTTTTGATATATGGTTACCATTAGGTTTGTATATAACATCTTCTACATATAGCAGTCTAAATTAAGTTGATGATCACTTAAGTTTGAACCCCTTCTTCACTCCTCTTCCCCCCTCTCCCATGTTTTAGGTCTAAGGTATCATACTTCACATTCTTTTGTGAATCCCTTCATTGAATTTTATAGATATACTTAATTTTACTACTCTTGTGTTTCCTACTTTTCTTACTCCTACTTATGGTCTTTCTTTTCTACTCAAAAAGTCTGCATTAACATTTCTTGTAGGGCTGGTTTAGTAGTCATGAATTCCTTTAACTTTTGTTTGTCTGGGTAATGCTTTATCTCTTCTTCTACTCTAAATAATAACTTTGCTGCATAGAGTATTCTTGGATACAGGGGGGTTTTTTGGCGGGGGCGGGGGACTTTCAGTGCTTTGAATACATCATGCCACTTTCTTCTGTTCTGCGAAGTTTTTGCTGAAAAATCAGCTGATAGCCTTGTGGGGTTTCCTTTGTAGGGAATGGTTTTCTTTTCTCTTGCTGCTTTTAAAATTCTCTCTTTATCACTACTTCTTGCCATTTTAATTACTGTCTTGATGTGGACCTCCTTGGGTTGATTTTGTTGACAGATCTTTGTGTCTCCTGGATATAGATTTATTTTTCCTTCCAGAGATTACAGAAGTTTTCAGCTATTATTTCTTCAAATAAATTTTCTGCCCCCTTTCTCTCTCTTCTTCTGGGATCTCTATAATGTGAATGTTATTATGCTTGTTGGTGTTGCTGAGCTCCCTAAGTGTTCTTTCATCTTTCTCTCTCCTATTCTGCTTCATTGTTTTCCATTACTCTGTCCTCCAGGTTGCTGATCTGTTCTTCTACTTTTTCTAGTCTAATATTTATTCCATCTAGTATATTTTTAATTTCAGTTATTGATTTCTTCATCTCTGATTGGTTCTTTGTTTTCTATCTCACTGAGGGTCTCACTGAAGTCCTCCACTCTTTCCTCAAGTCTAGTGAATATCTTTATGACCATTACTTTAAATTCTCTATCAAGCATATTACTCAATTCCATTTCATTTAGCTCTCTTGCTCTGATTTTGTTCTGTTCTTTCATTTGGGGCATATTCCTCTGTCTCTTCATTCTGTCTTACTCTTGTGTCTGTTTCAATGTGTTAGTAAAGTCATCTACATCTTCTGCTCTTGAAAATAGTGGTCTTGGGGTGCCTGGGCGGCTCAGTTGGTTAAGTCTCTGACTCTGGATTTCAGCTCAGGTCATGATCTTAGGGTTGTGAGATCGAGTCCCATGTTGGGCTCCCCACTGGGCATGGAAGCTGCTTAAGATTCTCTCTTCCTCTCCCTCTGTCCACCCCCTCAAAAAATAAAAATAAAAAGGGGGAAAAAAAGAAAATAGTGGCCTTACAAAGAAGAGGTCCTATAGCGCCCTCCAGTGCAATGTCCCCTCTTCAGCAGAACCTGGCACTTCAGAGGTGTGTGTTGTGTGCTCCCTACTATTGTGGCTGAGCTGCTTTTGCCTTCAGTCCAGTCATCAGCAATAACTTTTGCTTTTTGTGGGCAAGTTTTGGTCTCCGTGTTGTTAGTGAGCCAGTCTGCAGCTGCCTTGAGCTTCAGTTGAATCAGACCAGGTGTTTTTCAGAAAAGCAGTAGCATCAAACTGCAGGGTGCTTCCCCTGCGTTGTCCCCTAAGAAGCTTTTGTTGGTGAGCAGGGCCTGCTGTCAGACCAGATGTCTGCCCCCAGATCACTGCTGGGGCTGCAGCTGGGCTGGTATGTGTGGTTATCTTCCCTTCTCCTCAGGGCAGGAGTCATTTTGAAGTGGTGCTGGCCCTTATCAGGGTTGCCTGCACACTGCCAGGCTTGTGACATCACTTTGTATGTGTTCTGGCCAAAGGTCTATTCAAGGGGGCAAGTCCCCAGAAGATTGCTATTGCAGGATACACGGTTCCAGCAAGTCCCACACTCGTCCACTGTGGGAGGGGACCTGTAGCTGCCCAAAACTCCTGCCAAGGCCCACTTGGTTGGAGGGAGCAGATCTGCAGACAAGTGCAGGAGCAGGACACACAGTATTAACAAGGTTTGCATGGATCTGCTCTGGGAGGAGACCTGGAGATGAGGTCTGGCTGGAGGGCATGTTCACAGGAAAATGGAGGGATGGGGTGGGCTGTTAGCAAGTCAGGTGGAGAGTGTTAGCACTGAGCTGGTTTCAGCAGGTGTCTGTGTGTCTAGGCTGGAGAGCAGGGGAAACAAATGGCACCCACCAGTTTGTTCCTGGAGAAGTCTCCTAAAATTTCCTGCCCCTTTAACACATGCTCTGAGATTAGTAAACAAATCTACCTGTGGATCCCAGTTGTTTTTCAAACTGCTGTGTCTATGCTGTACCCCAGCAGGGCTGTTTAGTGTGGTGTCTCTTTAAGGGCAGAGATTCAGTTTCCTATTACCCTACTGGCTCTCCCAGACAGTTGGCTGTTTTTTAAAGTTCCAGGTGTTAAGTCCCACTGATTGTAAGAACTCTTTAGATTAGTCCCCTCTGGTTTGCAAAGCCCAATGTTATGGGGATTCATCCAATCCATATGTGGGTTCCCAGTCGCTAGGGTGCCTGGTGTGAGGGTCTGTTTTTCTCTCTGCACCTATGGTGTCCCTCCTTCCCATGGACATTCCTGTGGGTTCCTTTAGCTCCCAACCACATCTCTGCCCTTCCTATCCTCATCAACGTGGCCTCTTCTATACATGTAGCCCTGGAGTCTATTCTGCCCGTCTTCACGTTGTTTTCTGGGTTATTTACACTGATGTAGGTGTTATGTAGTTGTACCTGTGGGACAAGATGAGCTTAGGATCTACCTGTTTTATCATCTTCCCCAAAAGTCCTATTTACCTCTATTTAACTTTAAAAGCAACTGCTAAACTGTTTTCCAAAACGGTTATTAGTTTTTGCTGCATAAAAACCAACATCAAATCTCAATGATTTGCATATAAATAAATATTGATTTTTGTTGAAATACTAAATGTTGGCAGGGGTTTGGCTGATTTTCACATGCTTGGCTGGGCAAGTCTTCAGGATTCAGATCACAATTGTCTCAGTTCCACCATGTCTCATTCTTGGGGTTCAGGCTGAGGGGCAACCACTATCTGGGACATATTCTTCTAATGGATCAAGGAGCACATAGGGCAAACTAAACCCATGCAAGCACTTTTAAATCCTCTGCTCAAGGGGCGCCTGGGTGGCTCAGTCATTAAGCGTCTGCCTTCAGCTCAGGTCATGATCCCAGGTCCTGGGATCAAACCCCACATCAGGCTCCCTGCTCAGCAGGAAGCCTGCTTCTCCCTCTCCTACTCCCCCTGCTTGTGTTCCCTCTCTTGCTGTGTCTCTCTTTGTCAAATAAATAAATAAAATCTTTTTAAAAAATAAAAAATAAATAAATCCTCTGCTCAAATCATGTCTTGACCAAACCAAGTCACCTGGCCAAGGTCAGCATTGATAGGGTAAGGAATATACCTGGCACAGAGTGGGAGGCAATGCAAAGATACATGCCAAAGATGTGAATAACTGGGAGCAATGATCCAATCTACCACTGTTACAATATGGTATTTTTCATGGTTCCATATTTTGATGCCCATCAGACATAGCCCTACCCCATTCCAAGATGTTTTGTCCATTTCAGACTTTATGACACCAACTTGGCTATCTTGGTTTTGCAGAATCCAAGTTGCATGACTTTAAATGGAACTGGAGGGAGGAAAAGAATGGTTAAATTCTTATCAGAAACCAGAGAGGCCATTAAAAAAAAAAAAAGATATGGGTTGTGTTGGTCTCCCAAATATGCTAAATAATGCTGAAATAAATGCTACTCAAGCTGGAGGAAGTAAATAAAAGACTCTGCATGTGTTTGAACATTGTAGCTATTTTGTCTTCAAGCAGTATCTAATCATTGGTAGTAAATGGAGTATAGATTGTGTTTTTCTGCTTGTCTACATAATTTACTTCATTCTTTTATTGTTAAGCACTTATGTTAATAAAAGGTAATATGAATTAGGATTTGTATAATATTCATTTATCTTCCTACTAGGCATCCTCATTTTTTTCAACCTGAACTGCTCTCCACCTCCAGTCTGCAGGTGAACTTCATTTCTCGGAACATATTAAGATATATTTTAAATTTCTCCAATAAGAAACATTCTCTGATATAGTAACTATTCTCCACACATATACACACACTCATGTGTGTTCACACACTCTTTTCTCTTCCATAACTCTCTACCCCTGGCAGCAAGGAGAGTTAGCATTCCTCCTATGTGCAAACTCAGGTTTATATCTGTTCTTTTTATCCCACTGTATTCTTTATACCACTACAGTGCAATTCATTTACACCTATATCCTCACACTAGACTGTTTATTTCTTGAGGTCAGAGGTTTTGTTGAAATCACATCTATACCATAAATATCTAAAATGGAGTATATAACAACTCTTTATCAAGTTACAACTTCTTTGAGCTTTACTACTGACCTCACAGTATTATTATAAAGATTAAATAAGGTAATGGACTTAAAAATGCCATTCAAGGGGTGCCTGGGTGGGACAGTTGGTTAAGTGTCTGACTCTTAATTTCAGCTCAGGTCATGATCTCAGGGTCATGAGATTGAGCCCCACATCGGGCTCCACACTCAGCGCAGAGTCTGCTTGAGACACTCTCTCCCTCTGCCCCTTCCCCCACCTGCTCTCTCACTCTCTAAAATAAATGAAATAAATCTTTTCTAAAAATGCCTATCAAGCATATACAGGGTGGATATGAATATGCTGAATTTATGAAGAAAGGTATAGCACACACAAGTTTTCATTATCTAATTGATCCCTGAAACCACTTACTGGATAGATAGGGAAAATAGTGCTATTATGTCTCATTTTTGCAAATGAAGAAACTGAGGCTCAGAAAAGTTGGAGCAGGGGCTAGGCTTCCCTGAGACAACATGGCTTAACTACTGAGCAGTGAATACAGGACTGCAGCTCAAAATGTTGCCTGAGTGCCAAATGATCTTCCTGCCACACTGCATGAAAAAATCCTTTAGAACTACAAGATCACATTGACAAAGCTTTGTTTTTAATTACTTTTAAAAGAAGAATTGCATGTTGACCATCATTACATCTTTTTGAAAACCAGCTTTAGGAAAATTAATGCTATTTAATGCTATGTCATTTTCAGTGCTACACAAAACCAGAGAGAAAAGGACATTTAACTAAGGCTTTTTTTTTTTTTTTTTTTTTTCAGGCAATGGAGAAAGAAGAAAATAGCAGCTGTTCTCTGTACCTCCTGCTGGCCATTCTACTCTCCTACTTCCTCAACTCCCTAAATTCCTTTCAACGTCTTCCTGGTAGACTATCACCATGGAAATTTACTGAAACACTCTCATGAACAAAGTCCAATGCTGCTCTTCTTCATTGGAGCTCATCTATGTCAAGGTTCTTCCCAGCAATCTACACTTTTTGACTAAAGGGACAAAAGTGAATAATAGTAGGAAAATGATTGCATTTATCTATAATGCAGAAAGCAATTGCTCCTTTTTGCGTTGAAGTCCAAAGAATCTGCATAGATGGCTTTGTCACAAAAGTCAAGTCAATCCCTTATTGCCAAATGGCATAGCCCACTTCTGAGTTAATGATGCATTTTGGTTTTTAATACTCTAGCAACTGAAAGAACTGTAATGAATCTCCCTGACTTGAATTTCAGGGCATGGACCTACCAATCAATGGCTTGGAAAAGTCACCTTCAAGGTTGTCGAAGTGCCACATTATGCTTTATTTCTCCTGGTGTAGAAAAACCGTTCTCTTTTCTTTTTCAAGATTATACTGCCTGCATACTCAGGACTTTGTCAAAAGCTAAAGAACATCCTGGCAACATTTTCATGGAGATTATTAGCCAAATCCTATTAGAGTCCAGTTCAAAATACCCAAATTTGAAAATGCACATACAGAGAAAGGGTGGACTGTAAACATTGCAGGGTATTCTTTCTCAATTGCATTTTTTTCTGGTCAGTTGCTATCGTGGTTTGGCTTGAAAATTTCAAATACAGTAGAAAGCATTTGAGTCCAGAGAAATGTCCCGCATGCCAATTACACAAATTTGCCCTTCTCATTTACATTCCTCATGGGAGGAGTATGTGCTATGATATAGCAGCAATCCTTGATGTCTTTGGGAGCTCAGGGACTTCTTTTATCTCTTTTCTTAATTTGCATTAGTATTTAAATTGGACAATGTGCTTTCTGTTTAAGCTGACATACAAGTGTTTCATGAGTCTGTTTGAAGCCTAACATGCCAGGGAGTGATAGCAACCCAGTAGAGACATAAGAATCTGTTGTGTTCTGATCACCATCATTCTTCTATTTAAAATTCTCCAATGTTTTCTTAACTACGGGGCAGTCCTTGTTTCTTTTCTGTCTGCTCTTTTTCTTTCCCCCTTTCTTCTCTGCTCCGTGAGCTTCTACTCAACTGAAACTCAGCTCAAGTATCCACTTCTGGTAAAGTCCTTTCCCAATCTGTGTGGTCATTCTTTTCCTTCATGCTCTTATAGCTCCCTGAACATGCCTGGAATGTAGCACTTATCACTTCCTATTGCATTTATTTATAGGTATTTTCATTTCACCAAAGTTGAAATCTTCAAGGGAAAAAAGGGTCTTATTTGTGGTTGACTCCCTTTCTCAGTGCAGCACATGGAATGGGGCAGGCACACAAATGTTTACTATAGAAGTGTGTTCTGGTAGGGAAAAGTGATCAAGGTCATGATGGACAGGCTCTGGCTATGTTTGAACCACTCTTGAATCATTTTTCTCTTCTCTACTAAGAGAGAAGAATTATTTTTAGGATCTCTAACATGTCTTTAAAAAATCATAGGGAACTTCCAGTCTTAACTGATTTACTAGCCAAAGCAGATTGAACCTGTGCAGGTCACAGCTTCAGAGGGATTTTTTAATAGCTGGTTAAATGCAAAAGAAGCACACAGGCCCCAAGGCTCTTTGCAGGCAGATATATTTTTAGAACAGCAATCCTCTTCTGAGGGGATAGCAAACTTAAATTATAAAACTCAAAGTATTTGTCTGCTTTTTAGTGGTGCTATTATAGCAGATGGACCTCAGGGGCAGATGGATTTTTTCTAAAGGTTAGCTTAGTTGCTTACCAAGATTAACTGATTGTAAGTGCAGTATATTTTATTGTGACCACAGTCTAATAGTGAGGTCTCTGCAGCGCAGCAGCAGGGCCTCCTCACCACTTTACCTCTCTGCACACCCACTCAGCCAGGCTGAACAGGGACTTGCGGGAGTCTGATGAAAACGTAATGACACAGCCTGTAGGCCCAAGATATAAACAAGCAATTCAGAGAAAAATTTGGACCAAATATGACCAACAAGACCAAAGAGAAATATTCACCCTTATAAATATTCAAAACTTAAAACAATAACAATGATAATATGCCATTGCCATTTCCCCCATTAAAAACGTAATTATGTAAAGAATACAGGCTGTAAACTGAGCCCTACCATATAGCGCATACACTGTGAGAATAAATTTGAAGGCAACGACAAGAGACTTCTATATTCATGTAACCTTTGGTTCCATAGGTCCACTTTCCATAATCTAGCCTAAGGAAATAACCAAAGATGAGCCCTCATAGGGTGTTTAATGTTATTGTAATAATAAAAATTTACAAATATGCTACATGCTTATCACAAAGAATTTCCCTAAATAAATGGATAGCTTAAGTAAACAGTTTTATAAAAATAAGCACAAGAATCTGTAAAAAGAAAAACCAAAACAAAATCAATTTATGAGCAATATATACAATAGGTTTTTATATGTTTACATCTTGCGCATGTATTTTGGCCAAAAAACCTTGGAATAGGACTTCGCATTTCTCTGCCTTGCCAAAAAGAAATTTTAATTTGCCAGGAATTTATCGAAACATGGATATTTTACTAAAAATTCATTAAAATGTGTGCTTTTGGGGACAAGCATACAGTCACACAATAAACATGATTTTCCTCTGAAGTTCTCCACTACTCACCCTGAAGTCTACCTTCTGATTATGAATGTCCATCTCTACTTTGTTCCTTTGCGCCATTAAAGGCACTGAATATGACCTGGCTCTTGTCCTAGGGTCTGTGCAACATGCTAGCTCTCAGACATGTATGGCTATTATGCACCTGAAATCAAACTGGGAGCATACAACACACACCACATTTTAAATATTTAGTACAAATAAAATAGTGTAAAATGTCTTTTAATTATTTTTATATGGAAATTATGTTTTTGATATATTGGTTTAAATAAAATACATTAAAATTAATTTCATTTGTTTCTTTTATTTTGTAACACAGCTATTAGAAAATTTTAAATTTCATATGTGGTTTGTATTATACAGATGGAGAGGCAAAAACTGAATTTAGATTTTCAGACTCCATTCCTGTTATTTATCCTCAGGATTACTCTAAACCACTACCACCACCACCACCACCAAAACTTCATTTCCCTTCTTATGCGGAAGATGCTTTTGTCTTTTCCTGAAAAATTCTTAACACTTTACAGATTTACACAAACATACATGTACAAATTATGAAATACCAAAATTATGAAGTATCAAAGTATCAGTTGCTAAAGAACTCATCTTCCATTACCAATAATTTAGAGCACCGTGAATCATGATCTATTCAGAGAGAATTACATGTGGAAGCTGGAGGGACGTGATACGTATAATCCCCAACTGGTTAGCTACATTAGCAACTTTCAAGCCTCTGAAATCTTCCTGTGGCTGAGAATGTTGCAGTATAGGAAAAAAAGGAATGTCAGGGTTAGTTGGCATTTTAGAATCTTTGGAATCAAGCTTCCTTATTTGGAAAGCAAAGCAAAAGATAGGAGTAGACTCTGAGTCTCATTGTGAATGAGGCAATTAGCAATTTTTAAAATGTAGATTACACTACCTGGTGATAAGGCTCTGGAAAGGAGAACACACTGCCAAAGTCTTTTACTGCCCTGAAGGCAATAATGTGCAGGGACATTATAGTGCCAAGCCACTGACACTGGTCTGTGGGGCAGTGGCAGTATGTGAACTCTTTGTTAGTGGTCTGCAGTATGATTCAGGCAGAATTTGAGAGTAAGCATTTAGAAAATTTTATAGCAATTTGTTAATGTCTGTTGAATGTAATAGTAAAAAAAGAAAAATTGGTTCGTAGTTTTAGAACTTCATTCTTTTATTTAGGAAATCACTTTTACTATTTTATAAAAGTTTCAGATTGCACAAATGATATCAGAAGGGAGGGAGGGAGGGAGGGAAAGAAAGACAGAAAGAGAAAGAAAGGCAGAAAAGGAAGAAGGAAACTAGTTCACCACGGACAGCTTGAGAAGCACTGCTTTAGCAGACATGCGTCACCATTTTCCTTAGGCAAAACGAAGCCAGTTCACTCCTCAGTCCCAATCTATTTATTTTTTCTATTCTAAACTCACTAAAACACCATGAAACAAAATAAAATTTAAGTCCCATAGTTCCCCTTTGGCTAGTTCAACTGAACCAATGGAAGACAGATGGTAGGAACCCCTTTAAAGAGCAAAGATGACTATAGGGGAAAGAAAGCAAGCCAAAAGACAAAACAGTAATGACTCAATGAAAAAATATTGAGGAAAACAAAACAAAAAAATCCCAACTATGTCTTATTCATATGTATAACACCAGCAGCTAGCCCACTGTCCATTACATAGTTGGCACACAGGAACTGTTCGTTGAACTCTAGAAGTGTTAAGTGCCATTACTGTTTCATTACTCTGCAAGTTTCTCCCCTTTCCCCTGTCCAACAGTTTCCTCGATCACAATTCAGAACAAAAGAGGAGGAGCATAATAATTTGTATATATTTCATTAATTAGGCTATTAGATGAATTTAGGAGTTATGTGAAAAATACTACTGCTCTGTGAGGAGGGCCATCTCTGAACTATAGATCATTGATCCTACCATTTCTGGATTCTTTCCTTCCCATTTCAACATACATTAGATACTCCACATTATGATCTTCTTGATTTCCACCTGGGACCACTGACACTAGCTGTTGTGTGAGGCACTTTTTTACTGAAATTTAGGCTAAGGTTGAAGAATTTTATGGTTACATGATACAGAAAACCACCTACATTAAACATCACAACCTATAATGTCACTGGTCATTCCTCCCAAAGGGAATGTTCATGGTTTTTCCTCTACTTTGACTCCATCCTACTGCCATTCTCTAAGGACTTTTTTATTCCCTGAAAATCATTTTTTTCAACATTCTTGATGCTATTCAAATCCCCAAATTCTTATTTTATGGAATAATAAAGTTCTTTCTCAACCATTCAGTTATGCCCAGAAGACCCCACATTTCTCAAACAGAAGTGTCTTTTACAGGTCATCAGGACTTATCAAGAGCCTAACTACCTCTCTCCTTATGATGGGAATAACACCAGCCCTTTTGTTTTCTCTGTAGTTGTCTTTCTTTCACTATTTGGTATCTAAACATCCATCAGTGGAAAAGTATGTACTGGTAAGATAAGCACTGTCTAGCACTATACCAAGTGCTTTGAACTGTGGATAAGTATAACATTTGGTTTTTGACCTCAAGTAGAAAGGAACCCTATATGAAGTATCCCTGGAACATCGTAAGACTAAACTATGTGTACTTAGATTCATTACCACTCAGTATATTTTAACTTATTTTTTTAAAGACTTATTTATTTGAGAGAGAGCGTGCACAATGTAAGTGGGGGTGGGCAGACGGAAAGGGAGAGCGAGGCAGAGAAACAGACTTCCGCTGAGCACAAAGCCTGACTCAGAGCTCAATCCCAGAACCCTGAGATCATGACCTGAGCCGAAACCAAGAGTCAGAGGCTTAACCGACTCAGCCACCCAGGTGCCCCTAGTATATTTTAATTGAAACCATACTATGTTCCAAGCAAGGGCAATGAGTCATGGTGGTGAGCAGGGATGAGGGGAGGCATGGATTAACATTCAATTAAATCATAATGCAGCACAAGATTTATAATAAAGCAGATATACATAAGAAACTGAAGTAATACAAAGAAGAGGGATTAAATGTATATCTGGGTGTGGGGAGCAGTACAAGTTTTATAGAAAGTGTGATGATCTGATAGAGCTTTAAAAGCTGACTCTTTCTCTAAGTAATTAGATATAGGGAAAGGGTTGGCATTCCAAATAGAGAAAACAGTGTTGCCATGGCTGGAAGTTAAAAAATCTAGAGAAATACACAATTAGATGAGGATCAGAAGAGAAAAAATCATTAAGCTATGAGTGGCAGTCACTGTTGGCTACCTACCCAGCAGAAATTTACCTCTGACAGATGGCCAATATGTCCAACAGAGGGAATAAGTACAAGTGGAACTAATCCAGTCTGGGAAATTCCATTCCTTGTTGCCAGATATTGATCTTTGACTTTGCATATGACCCAATTTTTAGCCAACAGTCATAAGAGAGTGTTGCAGCCATTTTTACAACCCAGAGAAGGCCAAGAGAATGACAGAGATATTGACCCAGAGCCTTGATGGCATTGATCCTATATGAATCTAGCTACTTCCATAATCTACTTAAATGATATGCCTAAACACTGTATTGTTTAAGTCGCTTTAAAAAAGGTTATCTGTTGTTTGCAGCTGCAAGCACTTTCTCAGATGTATCCCCACTTTCTCAGATGTATCCCTTTAAGGTACTATTTAGGAGGGACAAACTATAGAATACTAGAGAAAAGCCATTTGGAATTACCAAGAATTGCTTTACAGAGGTGGTGTTGCTTCAGCTAGGGTAATCATAACTAATGCTTCTGCAGTACCTTACATTTTATAAAAGAACAAAATATTACATTATCTAGAAGGCAAAATTAGCATAAATGGGAGAAAGATGAGTCATTTCAAATAAATAGGTGAGCAGATTGGAAGATCTATGTAGACATATGTTGGGTAAGGGGAATTGAGCAAATAGAGGGCTTTTTCATACGATAGTTTAAGGAAATGAAGCTTATAGGTGGAGGAGGCAGAAGTAGAATATGTGCCTTTTAAACCGTGCCATGCTGCCTTTTGAGGTGGAGTAAAGGTAATTTAGAAAGATGTTAATACCCATCAGAAAGTCACAGTGATGATCCAGGATTGGTGTTGATGACTTAATGCCTTTCCCTAAATAAAAAATCACCACTCTTCTTTTAAGCCCTCTTGGGAAGTGATACTCTTCCCAATGTTCTACACACTGTAACCAAACACCTCTTGCTCATATTCTCTCTTTTCTTAACACTCTTCAAGTTCTTTTCATTATTCTCAGATTAAACACAAAACAACTTAAAACAGTCTACAAGGCCCTACAGGTGTCATCTTTTCCTCCAACTTTTCAATCACACTCCCTTTGACATCTGTTACCTAGTTCCCCTAGGCCTCTTACAACTGTTGCTTATAGGCTTTAGCCCCTGTTTTAGCTACTTTCTATGTTCTTTTCTCGTTTCTTTTGCATTGTTAATCTTTATTCCTTTTTTATATTCTTTACAGAAGAATGAAGAATAACTTCCCTAGAAAAGCCTGGCCTGAACTCACCAAATATAGCAGAGCCTCAATTATCTATTTGCATAGTAATAAGGCCTAACAAGCAACCTTGAAACTACAGTGGCATACAAGCATGAACATTTATTTCTTTGTTCATGAACCTCTGGGTGAGCAGGTCAAGTCTGCTGATCACAGATAAGCTTGGCTAGGTGCATTCATGTGTCTGTGGTCAGCTGTGAGTTGACTAGGCAGCTTTGCTGATCCTCCCTGGGCTCTCTCATGTGTCCAGGGCCTTGGCTGGGACAACTGGGCTGACTCTACTTCGTTCTATGTAGTTCATCCAGCAGACTAGGTCAAGCATGTTCTCCTGATGAAGGTAGAGGAACAAGAAGGGAAATCTCACAAAGCCTCTTAAAACCTAGGTGAGTAACTATCACAATGTCAGTTCTGCCACTTTCTACTGGCCAAAGGGAGTCACAAGGCCAGGACAGGATCAAAGAGTAGGGAAATAGATTTCACCTCTTAATGGGAAGAACTATCAAGACACATTGCAAAGTATACGGCTATAGTATAGATCATACTTCAAATCAACCCTTCATAGACTCATAGCATCATGCATCTTTCCTTCATAGCTCTTATTGAAATATTCATGTTTTCGCTTTACTCTTTGGTTAATATCTGTTTGTCTCCCCCACCCCATTAGATTTTAAGTTCCATGAAGGCAAATGCTTGGTACTCTCACAGAGAATTTGTTCCATAATTACTCTTTTTGAATAAATGAGTAAATAAATGAATAAGTTTATCTGCTAGGGGAAAGAAAACATCCTAGCTCTGCCAAGCCTGAGACACAGCTGTCTCAAACTATCTTTGACAACCATTCAAAGCAATGGCAGACCAAGGTAGGGTGAGCAAGGGGTATCTCACAGATTTTCCCCAACTTTGAGGAGACTGGAGGTAATCTAGGTTTCTCTGGTACTCTTATCAAGAAGCAAAACACATACTTCTATTTAAAAACAAACTGATAAGAACAATAGCTTTTTCCAGACCTCTGTTCAGAAAAGTCATTAATAAATATACTGATTATAATCATTTTACTGATAAAATGATCAGTAAAATATTTTTTTTTTGGTAAGCCACAAGTAATATAACTATTTGATTCACTGATATTTTCATTTTAGCCTTAAAGTGAATTTGGGAACTGGTAAAACTTCATTGCCAATTTGGTTCAATGATTAACAGAAAGAAGAAATAATCACGATGAAAAGAATGTCTTTGTTAAAAACTGAATTTTCCCTACATTCCTTTAAAACATTTGGCTTTGTGATTAATGGATAGGTTTTCTGTTTGAAGCTGTGGAATTATAGTAGTTTTCTCATAGAATATAAAGAACCAGGGTTGTTGTTGTTGTTTTATAGCAATAGGTTTCAGCTATTTTTTAAAACAGGGGCTTTCTACCCTTGTAAGAATCTTTCTTGATTTTTATCACTCATCAATTATAAGTTGTGCAAAATATGAAACATACTGCTGAACAACATTTATGACCTCTAGCTCTAGCCAAGTTTTCTTTGTCATAGCTTTTCATTTCCCAGAGCAGTCACATTTTTTAAGCTCAAAAATCAACTCAATGGAAATTGTTAAATAAAAATAATGTTGCAATTAAACTAGCTTTAACAAGTTGAAAGCACCCTGAAAGATATGCAAAATTCTTTTCAGTGCTGTGGTAGAAAGGTCTTTCTGACATGTATTTTTTATTTCCATTTTTTTAAACTATGGCTTTTGTGGTTTAGGAATTTATATTTTGTTTTAAAGCTTATCTTTTCAGTGTTCAACTCTTTGTTGTGCTATATTACAATGTGCAATCATGTTGTAGATGGAAATGAAAGTCATTTTTAGAAAACACAGCCAATTTACCTGCCCTTCAGCTGCTTAATAACATTAAGCAGTCACTTGCTTTGCATCAAAGGCTTGTGAAAGTGATTGTGTTTAAAGCCCTTTGTGGAATCCAAAATGGAATGTCTATAGCCAAAAGAACAGCCTGTTCTTACATTTTAGGAAGTGGAATTCACTTGTGGGATGAGCTTCAAAACTACAAAAAAAAAAAAAAAAAAAAGCCTGTCATTAACATAAGCAGAAGTTCAGATCTAAAGTATTCTTAGGTTGAAATAAGTACCATTAGAGGAGTCCGTTACAACTTTTGAAGACTTAAACTATCCATGGGACATTAGAAAACAACAGTGTTATAAGAGTTAGAAGACTCTTCAGTTCTGTCACTGGACCTGCCACAAATTTTGTCTTAGGATATGGTTTGAGCATTGGGAGTTTGGAATCAAAGGACATTGGTTCAAATCCTAACTCTATTACTTCCAGCTGTACAACTTAAATTTAAGCAAATTCCTTTACATCTAAAAATCTCAAATTCTTCATATGTAATTTAGTGATAATTATAGATTTTATTCATAAGATTATTAAGACAATGAAGATGTTTGATGTTTGGCATAGCAACTGACACCCAGGACTCAGTAAGTGTTAGATGGCTAATTAGTTGTGTAAACCTGGACAACACATTGTTGTCTTGTAAGTGTCAAGCACTATGCTAGGTACTCTACATAGAGTATCACATCTTAGGTGTTCCTCAATTCTATGAAGTAGATATTATCTTCAGTAAAGAAAGAAACAATGTGGCCACAGAGAGATATAAAGCAAATTTCCAAATGATACGGAAAGCCATGGTTCAAACCAATATATGTGCAATTCACAAATACATGCTTGTCTCATTTTACTTTGTTTCTACCAAAGTCATGTAATACTTCTTATGTCTCAGAATTGAGACACTTTACAATCATTATAGATATCACAAATACTACATTTGATTATTTTAAAATTATATTATTTATTAGATCAACTGCTAAATCTTGTTATTTAATGTGCTAATAAAGAAGCATAAATATTAGAATATGACAGACTTAAAAATATTTCTACAATTTTATTTGAATGATTGGCTTCTTTGATAATGCTATGCATTTTATTTTATGCAATCAAAAGTATTATTCTTAAAAAGAAACTTCAGACTGCCAAAAACAATGAGAGCCCTGGGCGGGGAACAAGAACCCCTAAATCAAAGGCCAGAGCACTACTATGAGGTAGCAATAAATCCTTACCACCTGATCCTGGTAACTCCAAACAATGAAAAGTTAGCCTTTCAAAAAAAGTCACTAATAATTTATTCATTGATTATATTCTACTGACTTGATATTTATTTATTTATTTACCAAGCATGCAGAATTGTTCTTGTCATTATTAACACTCATGAAGGGATAGAGCTGCCAGCTATGGACTTGATTTGAGGCAGCAAATAAGGTCTAGTATCCCCTTCAGCCATTAGGACATAAGGGCCATTTCATAATTTCAGAAACTAGAGGTGAGATTGTGTTGTGGAGGAAGAATTTCCTGTGCCCTTCAGGGTCGTTCTAAGCTGGACTAAGAATCACATTGACATGAGAGAAATTAACAGGAGAAAAACAAATTTAATAGCATACCCATGAGAAATCTAAACAGACATGGAAATTCCAAAGACAGTGAAGCAACAAGACACTTATATAGGCTAAGGAGAGCGGTAGGTCTAAAGCTACAATGGGGAAAAGGACCATTAGCAGAAAGGTGAAAGGAAATATTTGGAAAACACAGGTTGCCCTATTAAGCACGTAAGTTTCTTAGGTAAAGGGGAATCTCTGTTAAAAGCTCTCTTTCTGGTATAAGCAGGCAGTTTGGGGGTGGTGGTGGGGGTTGAGAAACTTTTTCTGACTCTGCTAAGTTGTAACTTCTTCTACCTCGAAATAATGTTCATGTCAAATTGGCCCATCTTGGTGCAGCCTGCCCTTGGCCCCTATAATTGTCAAGAAGTTCTAGGAGATAAAGCAGTCATATCACTTATCTTTTGCTAAAGCATATTATGCATGACTCTTCGGCCTCAAAACAAAGACATTTACTTGACTCAACTTTGAACTCTGAATGATGTGTTCTGCCACTGCATAGAGCAGGGTAAAAGTTCATTGGTAGGATTTTTAAACATGGCAGGAAAAAATACTTTAAATTGTAAATATTTTACCATCCTTTCACTTTTCCATTTCCACAAGGAGAAAGGATCCTTTGTTTGGGGCACTGAGATTTTTGCGCTACTCTTTGTAATTCTGAAGAACTGAAGAAATGTTTATAAGGACCATAGAGTTGGGGAGGAGGCAGTGGGGAGAGAGAGAAAAAAGAAAGATCCTGGAACTGGAAGAAGGAGCCTATGAAGAGCATTTTAAAAGGGAGAGAAAAGAAACTGGAACTGCTGTTGGGCTGTGTGCAACTTTGGGAAAAGATGGATGAAAAAAAGCTTTTGAGGAAGTTCTATTATGTAGAGACAAATGTAATCCTACTTGATCATCCCCTCCAGAAAATTTCAAATTGACATTGCTTTTCTTTTGAAGGTATTTTCACAGGGTTGAGGTAGGCCTAAGGCAGGAAAAAGAAGATCTAGTTTATTTGTTAAGAGGCTTTTGTAAACCTTTTAGGTGTGTGTGTGCATGCCATGTGTGCATGTGTATGCCTACCAAGCATTTGAAAACCACTAGCCTACATTTGTCACCTTACCAAATGTCCTTTATATCTCAAACCACAGGTTTCTCTCCCAAGCTTCTATTTTGAACTTTCAGCTACTTCCTTGATAGCTCTATCATGACATCTGACTGATACGTAAAATGCAACATGCTTAAAATTAAACTTTCCTTCCCTAAAAGCAAGTCTCTCAGAATTACTGACTTTGCACAGATTATCATTTGTATGAGCATTTTCTGCATCTCTCAAGATAATATCCCAGGACCTCCTTTTGCTCTCCTCACGAACTCATTTCCGTTTATTATTAAACACATAATCATTGAATATAGATGTGTTGGGTATTGATCTAGACACAGGGGAGAGAGTAATGAAAAAGACACCAAGGTTAAAGTTGACCAAAAACATGGGATGATTTTCTTCTGGAATCTTTTCCAATGACCTCTTTCCATTGTTACTATCACAATCATAATTCTAACCATCATTTATTTATGTGTGCAAAATTACTATTATCTACCATCTGGTCTCTCATTTACCTCCTAAACTCCCAAAATCTTTACTAAATTTTTATTTTTTTATTCTTTGCTTGTGAGGGGAAGCAAAATACATGACCCTAAAAATTCCACTTTGGCATGCAGATTATTTTGAGCTTAAGACAATCAAGATCCAGTAGGTTCAAGAAAACCTTTACCTCTCCCCTAACTACCTACAAGAATTTAGAAAGAGGGCCTGGCTGAAAAAGAGAGCTTTACCTGAGATAACTCTATCTAAAGACCTATCTGTAGAGGGCAAACATTTAGTTACCAAACATCTGCTCATCTTATCGTCCTGGGAATTGCCATTCTCCCCTTCAAGTCTCCAGGCCCCTATCCCATTCCTTAGCTCAAGATGGCATATAAGCTTCAACTGATCAACTTGTCCTTGTCTCATATTCTTATGGAGCTCCTGTATGTACATAATTAAATCTGTTTTCCTCCTGTTGGTCTATATGCTAATTTGGTCATTAGAGCAGCTGAAGAATCAAAACTAGAAGAGAAAATGTTTTTCCTCCCCAATACTTGAAAGCATCACATGATACCCATCATCTATAGCACAGAACCCAGGCTCTTTAGCTAGCATTCAGACACCTCCTAGTCCAATCCTGACATTACTAGTTAACTTCATCTTGTCCATGTGTACACTGATGTACACTCTTCCATTCATCCCACCTTGAACAAGCCTAGGATATTGTTTTTGCTATATATTTCTTACGCAGGGGAATTTTTCTTCTATTCTCCACATTTATCTGAATGTGAAACTTACGTAAGAAAAGAACTATGGGGGTGCCTGGGTGGCTCAGTTGGTTAAGCGACTGCCTTCGGCTCAGGTCATGATTCTGGAGTCCTGGGATCGAGTCCCGCATCGGGCTCCCTGCTCGGCAGGGAGTCTGCTTCTCCCTCTGACCCTCCCCCCTCTCATGTGCTCTCTCTCTCTCTCTCTCACTCTCTCAAATAAATGAATAAATAAAATCTTAAAACAAAAAAAAAAGAAAAGAACTATGACTCATATTTATGAATACCTTAAAATCCTTGAGATACATTCACACTAATTATCTCACTCATTATTGTTTCTGATCCTCATACAGCTATGGTAGGAAGGACTGGTTTTAGTTTGGCCAATTTATAGATAAGGAAAGTGAGTCAAAATTGGGTTATGAATGAATGAGATGGTTGAGTAAAAAGGAACTTAACCAGAAATTCTGAGTCTTACTCTTTTCTAGCATTTTCCACTGTGCCATGTATTTAACCATCTGAAACTTGAGTTTAGAGTTACACTGAGGAGGTTAGAATTCCAGCAATTTAACAAACAGCAAATGTATCCTCCTAATGGAAACTTGTCTCTCCCCCAAGGGTAAACAACTTGGTCATTTAGGATTCTATGTGACACAAATGCTCTGTTGTGGGACTGAACGTATCTCCTTGAAAAGCACACAGCCCTTCAGCTTTCATTCCATCTCCATCTCCCCGACTGGGTGAAAATTCTTGTTGATTTAACACTTTCAGCCTCCTTTTAATTCTTGGATTGATCTGGATGATGTTAAACTGGACTTGTCAAACTCAGGTTATGTATTGGGATACAAAGTGAACCCCTGGGACTCCTCAGAACAGTTGGTGTCAACTGGAATATGATGAAATCCTGTTAAAGCTAAATGGGCTATAAGAACATTGCAATGAGGCCACAGCAGCAGGACAAACTGGAAAAAAAACTTTTTAAGGCAAAGGAGAAAAAGAAAAGAAATTGCTATGGAGATACAACCAAAAATTGGTGTTTGCCTTATGTAACCCTTCTGACTGAAAGATAACTCTACATGGTCAGCAAAAAACTTGTTCTCGCTTAGCTTTTTTAAGGTCAATTTTGCTATTCTTGTGCTCACATGTATATTTTTACATTTTACGTATTTAATGTGAATGGTTAATTTCGTCACAATTGCAGAGAATATTCACCAATTACATTTCCATAGAAAAACTCATTGGTTTTGAAATATATCATTCTTATCTGACTGGAAAGAAGCGTGTATATTTGTAGAAAAGTTAGAAAAAAGGTTTATCTTTTGAAATGTGCAAAAGTTATATTCTTTCTGCTTTTATTAGAACACATTTGTCAATTAAAAAAACATATTGCAATGATTAAACCTCAAAAATTACATGTTTATTTCTTTGAGCAACAGAGACATAAAAATTGGAAGTGATGGGGAGCAGAATTGCCACCCCAAATTATGTATCTTTGGCATTAAGATTATTTTAAACTGGCTATCTTAAGAAACAGCAAACAGAGGAGAAAATCTGAAAACCTAGTAGAAGCTACCCTCTTAAAGGGTATTTATATTATAAATGTAATACATTTACATACATAAAGGAAGTCTCTACTGTAAGGGTATCTTCTTCCTCTCTATATCGGGAAGAGAAGGATGAATCTAAATCTCCAGAAACTCTTATCAAGGAGAAAGCAGTGACTTAAATCTGCATAACAATCATACCTTTGTTTACTCTGCTTTTCCTGGTAACCTGCTATAAATGCGTTCCCAGCATCTTCTTTTGTCTTTAGCTGGAGATGTAATTAAGGTGATGGTGTGGGCCATTTTGGGGAGTTACTCAGTTTTCCTGGGTCTCTCCTATGTACGTAGGAGATATATATGTTATTAAGCTTTTGTTTGTTTTTCTCCTGCTAACTTTTATTACAGGAGGTTTGCCTTAGCCAAGAATCTGGAAGGAAAATTATTTTTCTTCCCCTATAGAAGTATAAGACGTGAAAGTGAATAGAAGTTTTCCATCATCTATCAGAAGAAAAGAGGTTGCCCTCCACTGACTGGAGAATGACAACATTAATAAAAACCTAAGACATTCTTCGCTGTCTCTTTTAAGTGCTAGTATCTTAGCAGTCAATCTTTATGCCAACAGAACTAGCACAATGGACAAATTGCCTTATTCCTTTGAATGAAACCTGTGGCAGCTTAGCTAGTGGTAACTTTACAGCTTTGGTTTCTTACATGTGTTTCTAACCTTAATGATGTTACTGAAAGACGTATTTCTTTGTTTCTGTATAAAACAGCCCCTGGTTGTTATATTTCACCATTGAATGGTTTTTTGTTTTTGTTTTTGTTTTTTTTCCTGAATGACATTTGATTTCCAGGGATAAAGGTCTATAGCATTGTACATAGTCTAAATATTTGTTGGAGCTGGCTGGCATTAGGCAAATGCCATCTGTTGTAGCTTTATATAGTGATTAAAATGTCAGGCTTTGGGGCGCCTGGGTGGCTCAGTTGGTTAAGCGACTGCCTTCGGCTCAGGTCATGATCCTGGAGTCCCGGGATCGAGTCCCGCATCAGGCTCCCTGCTCAGTGGGGAGTCTGCTTCTCCCTTTGACCCTCTCATGCTCTCTCTCTCTCATTCTCTCTCTCAAATAAATAAATAAAATCTTTAAAAAAAAAAAATGTCAGGCTTTGCAGTTAGACTCAGGAGAGTCAAATTCTAGTTCTCTAGTATGCTGATTGTGAATTAGAGCAAATTACTTTAACTTTTTATGCCTCAGCTTCCTCATCTTTAAAGTGGGACTAGGAATAATAGTAACAAGATGGTTCACATATAGTATTATTTAATCCTTATAATAATATATAAATTATAAAGCATTTAATACAGTGCTTGTCAAATGATATTCATCAGTGAACAATAACTTATTATTAGTTTTCACCCAGTTATCCATTAAAACACTCAAGAGCTTAGGAAAAGAGATACATGAACCTACTTTAGAAATTGATTAGTGTCTCTGTGGGAAGACCAGACTCTTGTCCTTCCTATGTCCTACCTGAATAAGTCTAGTATGTGTGTGTTTCTCAACATAATTCATCCCCAATGAAATTAGTTCCCAAGAGTATGGAAGGATATTCACCAGTTTCATTTCAGATGAAATTAAATGGAGTAGCACAAGTCATGACACACACTGTAAATGGGCTAAGGATTCTGCATATTAATACAGCCTCCAACTTCTGCATCAGAAAGGAGCAATGAACTTACTCAAGGTCAATCAATCTCCATATAAGGCTTGGTTTCCTATATGTTTAAAAAATGAGAGGGAAAATCCTATAACATTATTGATACAGGACAAAAATTATAAGGTTAAAGGAGCATTATTCAGAGAATTCAGACAAAACACTGTACTAGTCAGGTCTAGAAGCCTGGGAAGTCCAATATCAAGGTGAGAGCTGATTCCTGGTGAGTTCTCTATTCCTGGCTATAACTCTGGTGTCTCTTCCTTTACTTTTAAGGGCCCCAGTCCTATGAAATTAGGGTCCCACCATTATGACCTCATTTAACTGTACCTCCCAAAAGCTCTATGCCCAAATACTAACTTCAATAAATTTTAAAGGGGACAAAATTTAGTCCATAGCAAGCACATAGCTCTAAAAATGTTTTGATTACTAAAATAAAAAAAAAGAACCATATTTTACAAGTCAGATGTGTATGATCCTGAAGGGAATAGAAAAAGACAAAGTATTTATGAAACTGGAGTGGGTTGCAAAAAGCAGCAGACCAGCAGAGACAAGCAAAGAGTAACAGGAAATGGAAAATGCAGTGGCAATACTAAAATTTTTAACCCAGAGACTTCTAATTACTTTACTAAATCACTCAGATAGAACAATTTATTCCTAAAGCCTTCACTCTGACAGAGGAGTTACTATGATTAACACGTTTTCCTTAACATCTAGTGGTTGGTTCAACGGCAGATTTTCATGAAGAAAATTTTAGGAATATTTTTTAAATAAATTGTAAATTATATTATTTAGTATTGAGGAGGGGTGTGGAAAGAAAGAGATAAGAAGAGAAAAGGAGAGGGGCGCCTGGGTGGCTCAGGTGTTAAGCGTCTGCCTTCAGCTCGGGTCTTGATCCCAGGGTCCTGGGATTGAGCCCCACATCGGGCTCCCTGCTCAGCGGAGGAGAGCCTGCTTCTCCCTCTCCCACTCCCCCTGCTTGTGTTCCCTCTCTCGCTGTGTCTCTCTGTCAAATAAATAAATAAAATCTTTAAAAAAAAAAAAAGAAGAAGAGAAAAGGAGATAAAAAAGAATTGGGGTACCTGGGTGGCTCAGTCAGTTAAGCATCCGACTCTTGATTTCGGCTCAGGTCTGATCTCAGGGTCGTGGAATTGAGCTCCATGTCAGGCTCCACGCTCAGCTTAGAGTTTGCTTGAGATTCTCTCTTTCCCTCTCCCTCGATCCCTCTCCCCACTCACACTCTCTAAATTAAGAATTAAAATTAAAAGAATTAAATAAAAATTATTATAAGAAATAATAAATAATTAATTAAAGGGAGTTAATAAGGTAAGGACATGTCAGGGAGAATTCAAGATGGAAAAAAAAAGTGGTAGAGGAAATTCCTTAAGACAAGAGTAAAAATAAAGTAAATGACAAGAAAATAAAGAAAAATGCTACTTTGGGAATAGCACTTACACTACTACCAAATATTAAGAGATGATCTAAATAATCAGAATCAGGAGAACAATAAAAATACTGAAACCAAAAGGGTTTCAAATACTTGTTCCATAGTCTTTTAATAAAATCTCGGTGATGTTTTTTTCTGTAAGTTACTTTGGGGAATGGTCCCTGTCTTGTACTGCCTTTTATCCCCACAGTAACTTGTGAGCAAATTGTATTCCAGAAGCATTTGTGGATTGAATTCAATAAATATTGATGTCCTTACTACCTACCTGACAGTGTGCTAGTTGCTGAGGATGTAAAGATAAATGTGCCTTGGTTTCTGACCTCAAAGAGTTATCAGCCTAGTTAAAGAGAAATATATTATAGATATCCAATATTTACTCCTGAAATAGAAGCAAAAATCATCTGTAAACAAGAAGTGTTGAAGAAGGACTAAAGTTCTGACTGTGGAAAAAAGGTGAATATTTAAAGTGAAAAGAGAAAATTTAGTGCCCATTTTAATTTGTTAACCTGAGACACCCTTCTCCATATTGGTATCAAATATAGTTGACCCTTGAACAACAAGGGATTAGGGGTGCCAATGCCCCCACATGCAGTCAAAAACCCACGTAGCACTTTTGATTCCCCATAAGCTATTAATAGCCTACTTATTGATCAGAAACCTTACCAATAACATAAAGAGTTAATTAACACATATTTTATATAGTATATGTGTTACATACTGTATTCTTAAAGTAAGCTAGAGAAAAGAAAATGTTATTAAGAAAAATGTAAAGAAGAGAAAATACATCTGCAGTAGTATAAAAACAAATCCATGTATAAATGGACCCATACAGATCAAACCCATGCTGTTCAAGGTTCAAGGACTATTCTTTAAATCTTCAGATTTCAGGCTAAACTAAACTTTTTCTTCTAATTATTCTATGCATTAGATTCTTTCTTCCTACCATAAACTTCATATATTGCATATATGAATTCCAAAATATTAACATATCTTTAAATCCAGCCCACCCTCCTTTCAATTTCATTCCTGAAAGGACTAATCAAAAATTTAAAAGTCAGTCTTAGGGCTATGATAAGAGCTAGAAACAAAAGCAAAAAGTATGGTCATCTAGTTTAAGCAATTATAAAGCCACTTCTTAAATCAATCCAATTTCTAGCAAGTCCTATCACATAATTCTGCCCCAAAGAGTCCAGCAAAATATGAACTGGCTGCCAGAGTCCTCTGACATGGCTCAGCTTTATAACTCTTCAGAATTTTTACTGAAGCTTTTCAGCAGCCTTGGCTAAATCACCAGATGGGTTTGAAAGAATGTCATTACAAAGAGCTTATGTGAGTTGGCAAATAGATGTCAACAAAAGCTTTGTGCTTTATCCAGACCAGCCCATGCTGAGAAGTCCAAGGTCTGATTCTCAGTGCTGAAATATTTTCATCTAAAAAATATTTTCCCACTGAGCTCTATAGCTTTGTGCTTGTGCACTCTTTCCTTCCTTCCTTCCCTTTTTTTGAGGAAAAAAACACAAGATATTTAAACTTAGACCTCATGAGAACAATATATTTTAAATGAGTACCAATTTCAAAAGGCACACTATAAAACAGAGGTTAAATCAAAGAGATTGGAGAATAATAGCACTTTGTGGGAGACTGAAACCTCGGGGTACCTAAAGCTATGCATGTGTGTGTACATATACGTATATATTTTTTTGTTTTTGTGTACTATCTTCTTGTCTTATATTTGTTACATGAAACAGATGATAGGTCATTCCTCTGAGAAAAGAGAAATCAATGTGACCAGTTACCAGCACTGTCAGAAGTTGTATCTTCTGGACTGTAGCAGTTCCCCACCCGAAACTGACTTTTGCAGAAAGCAGTGCATGAGCATTTCCAGGAGGAAACCTTTTAAGTTATATCTGTGTAGGACAGGCCACCTGGGTTGTAGAATGGCCCATCTGTTCACATTGGCAGTCTCCATGAGAGGCAGGAATGGCTACTGCTAAATTGAATGTTCTACACAGCCTCCACGATCATTGAGAGGGGAAGCATCAAATGGCTCACCCATGCTGTGGCCCATCCATGTGAAAACACTGATGCCATGGTGAAGTGCAAACATGGCAGATGTCCTCAACAGGGAAGAACAAGCTGCATATTCGCAAACTATGCCTCTGGTCATACTTGCCTTGTGAGGGGTTGGGGTAAACAAGTACACAGAGTGTTGACTGAGATGAGAAGGGGCAGAGAAGCATGTTATTCCTAAACAATATTAACATATCCATTATATTTCAATATGTATTTAGTTATATAACAATTTTTTAAAGACTTGAGAGAGAGAGAGCACACGTGTGTGAGCGGGAGGAAGGGAGAGGGAGAAAATCTCAAGCAGACTCCCAGCTGAACGTGGAGCCTGACACGGGGCTCGATCTCGGGACCCCGGGATCATGACCCAAGCAGAAATCAAGAGTCAGATGCTGAACCGACTGAGTGACCCATCCACCCCTAGTTATAACATTTATAAAGTGTCCCTCACTGCCTCAGTTCAAAGAGAAATTCTAAATTCCACCTTGATTAGGAGATAAGGCTTTTCCTTTCATGTCCCAATTTCTCAAGAAAATTTCTAGCCTGCCACCCTCAAGAAGGTTTAGGGGGATCTTCAGGTGTCCAGGACTACTGGATGACAAGAGTTGTCCACAGGGAATGGTGAGGGGAGGGGATCCCACACTGAAGATAGCTCTGGGGCTCTGATTTCCTTCCACAGTTTCCTTTATACTCCTGACAAGAGATCATACTCACCTCTCCCTCATCAAGGACTCAGATTCCTCAGCTCCATTCCTAGGACCCATCTGCCTTCCCCACCCTTTTCACGGGCTATTACCTAGATTTGTGAGAAAAAAACTTACTTTGTAACCTTACATGCATTTCGAATCTTTCTTTTTAGCCCTTGGGGGAAATGTTTCTTTGAATATCTGTTCCTACCTTTGGATGAGCTTAAAAAGAAAAATGGCTCACAAGCTACCACTGGCGTAGCACAAAGGGAGGAAAATACATAGAACCCATATATATTTGTACAAGGAATAACCCTAAGTTTTTAAAAAAATTATCATATATTTTCCACAGAATAGCATTCCCTGTAGACATCGTTTGCCATTCTGTGTATATGAGAAAACAGAGGCTTGGAGAGGTGCCAAGTCTGCTCAGCTGAGTAATGGGAGAGGTAACCCATGTCACATGTCAAGTCATAAGATGACAGAAGTGTGGACAGAATATATCACCCCAAAATATGCCTCTTTGGCATAAAGATAGTTTGAGCTGATTATTTTGAGAAACAGCAGACACAGAAGAAAATCTGGAAACCAAGCTGAAGTTATCCTTTCATAAAGGCAATTTACATTTATAAAGGAAATCTCCATTTATGTGTCTCCCTTTCTATACCCTGAAAGGGATGACTCTCAGAAGAAAGTTATCAATGGAGAAGGCACTGACTTCAACCTGCATAACAAAGTTTATCCTTGTTTACTGTGCTTTTCCTGGAAACCTCCCAAAACTGGCCCTCCTCCTACAGGAACATCTTTCCTCTTTAGCTGAAGGTGGTATTTAAGGTGGTGGATTGGACCATCTCAGGGAGTTTACTCATTTTTCCTGGGTATCTATTATATATATACATAAAGCGTATATGTAATTAAATTGTTTCGTTTTCTCCTTGTTATCTGTCTTACGACAGGGGTTCTTAACCAAGAACTCAGAAGGGTGGAGGACACATTACTTTTCCTCCCTTACAAGTGATATTATTGAAATTATAAAATATTTCCATTTTTTTCTTAGCCCGTTAGAGCTCTAATAGGGTTATAATCCCTTAAAGTGAGACGTTAACCATTGCTATAAGCTTCCTGACCAAATTTCTTCAGCTCACTACTGAAATCACCAACACTTAGCACACTGCCTGGCACATAAATGTTCAATAAATATTTATTGGTATGGCTAAGGCTTAGAAATAGAACTATAATTCATGTGTTTCATAATTTTTCTTTTCTGGTGTGGATGAAGGCCAATGTTATTCCTTAGCCTTAGGACACAGAGTTGTATAGATTAATATATTCACTCACACCTACATAGGTATTTCAGTGTTTTCTGAGTAATGTAGTATATTAGCTACTTGTGGCCTTACTTCTGTAAGTAACCCACTGATAAATAATGGGAGTATGTAAGGAATAAATATCTCATTATTTACCTGTTTGTATGCAGGCAGAACCTACTTTACTTCACACAGCATACAGAGATAAGAGTCTGTGGCTCTCTTTTACTCTTCTTATATCGTCAAAAGGTGTGTTTCTTACCTCTGTGTATTCTGTATACTTTTATAACAACACTTTTATGAAGAGTTTTACTGATGCCAGGCCAGTGGAAGGCGCTATAAAAATGCTGGCTCCTATTATTAGAGGAGGAGGCAGTTCTTGCCAGAACAAAATTTCAATGAGCCTGAGAAAAATTTGGTTTAGGAAAAAATACCAATCGGGGCTAGCCAGAAAACAACAACAACAACAACAACCACCTATGCCTCAATTCAAAGCATCTTCCAATACTCTCTTTTGGTGAGGAGAAAATGCAATGAGCTCAAAACCCAGTTATCTTCCAAGCACCTTCTCAATGATTTTATTGTTATTTTTATTTGATCTGCCAGGAATGTAGTACATTCCCCATGTACATTACTCATTGACTTTCAGAGCATGTTGTCATTTTAGTGGAGTTCCAGAAGCAGAAATGGAATGTTACTAAGAGAAAATGGCGATGTTTACTGATAGCATTCTAGATAGATGTTTTATATGTATTACAGAATATAGACATAATTTTATATCAGGTTCACATATACATTTCTGACATACATGTATTTTGAGTTAGGTAGAACATTCATGTATACAACAACTGCATAACTTAAGGGTTGACAATGTATATATGTGTATAACTAATTCCATAATGACTTAGTAATGTCCATCATATTTAGAACCTAGTGGAAGGGAGATTTGTCAAATTCATGAGGGATAAACAGCCATATATTATTAAGAGCAGGGTAAAAATCCCTGAGAGGCTGGGGCGTCTGGGTGGCTCAATCGTTAAGCGTCTGCCTTCGGTTCAGGTCATGATCCCAGGATCCGTGGATGGAGCCCCACATCAGGCTCCCTGCTCAGCAGGAAGCCTGCATCTCCCTCTCCCACCCCCCCGCTTGTGTTCCCTTTCTCGCTGTGTCTCTGTCAAATAAATAAATAAAACCTTTAAAAAAAAATCATTGAGGGGGTGAAGAAAGTTTAATCTTTGTCCATATATGTACAAACAGACTATATCTCTATTGTAAGTTCTTTTTTCTGAGTAATTTTGAAGACAACAGGCCTGATTCATTCACTCCTCAATTGACTAAAGTATTCAAATGTTTAGGGTGAGGATTTATGTTAAGAACAGACCCTTATAAATAGTCATCTCCTCTCATATATGAAAGATAAACATACAGAATCAAAACAATGACATTAATATACACTCATACCTAATCATAAACATATTCTAAATGATAAAAAATTGCAACTTGTCCCTTAGTAGACCATGGAGCTAAGATTTAATAATGTGTGTGGTGGATGCTGGGGTGTGTCACCAAGATTCCTCTCTTTAGGATCAAGCCTCTCATACTTGTCAGGAATACTTGTCAGCCTCTCATTACTTGTCAGGAATTTTGACTGTGGCCACTTAGATATATGTCCCTCTCTGCAGCAGAGAGTCGCCTCACCAAGGCCACACTCCTCCCTATGGATCAGGGCAGCCAAGACTGGCAGAAGTGGAGCACAAAGCCTTTCATTCCTGCTTCAGTTTTGGATCTTTCTGAAAGGCCATTCCAGCTCCAGAGCACTCCATGGGATTGGCTGTGACCCCTGTTGCTAATGTGTTATAGTTCAATTTCTCTCTCCGCACCTTTATGCTTTTCACATATTGTTTGTGAGAGTAGCCCTGATAAACCTCATGCATACGTACCTCTATCTCAGAGTCCATTTCTTTTGAGCCCAATTTATGGCAATGTGATTTTTAAAAAACAGAATTTCCTGGGGCTATCTCCTGTGCATATATCTAATATAATACACAAACTGATCCAGAACTACCACCACCAATTTCCACCCCCAGCAACTCTACACTCACGGGGGAGAATGTTCTGAATTTATTGTTCTTCATCCCATCTTGCTGGCTTGGCCCAATAAGGGAAAGATAAGGGTCATATTTATCTTCATAAACAAATAATGCAATATATGTTAAGGAAAAAAAAAAAAAGAAGATGGCAGGAGGGGAAGAATTAAGCGGGGGAAATCGGAGGGGTAGACGAACCATGAGAGACGATGGACTCTGAAAAACAAACTGAGGGTTCTAGAGGGGAGGGGGGGTGGGAGGATGGGTTAGCCTGGTGATGGGTATTAAGGAGGGCACGTTCTGCATGGAGCACTGGGTGTTATGCACAAACAATGAATCATGGAACACTACATCTAAAATTAATGACGTAATGTATGGGGATTAACATAACAATTTAAAAAAATTAAAAAAAAATATTTATCTTCATAAATGGTTCTTTCTACTTTCCAGATCTGGTCTGGGCCAGATGTAAAGAGGCCAGTACTTTGCAAAAATGGAAATCAACTTTCTCTCTTTATGGTAATGAGGGTGTAGAATATACATATCAATTGGTTTGAAAAAAATCTTGAATTCTTACTTATTTTCTGCTTCAATAATCTTTATTGAACAGCAATGCTGTTCCACATGAATAATATTTGCTTTATTTGGGGGGACCCTACAATTCTTTATCTAAAATTCATTGTGTCCCTGGTCTCTTCTATATTCCTCCTTAGTTGTTTATAAGAATAAGCTCAAGAGATTATGGGTTGTAGAGAAACATGGAACATAATACTAATATTTAGAGTTTTTCTGGGATGTAAAATAAATACTCAAGGATCCATTTCTCCAAAGGGTATCTTCCTAGATGACTTAATATAAGCCTGTGATAGGATTCCCTGAAATTCACTCCCCACTGCCTCCAATTCAGCAATATCATCCTAATAGGAAAAAGAAACTATCCTGAGAGTAAACTATTACGTGTTCTCATTGCCATATCATGAGCAGGATTTCAGATTAGGTGTCCTAAAACAGCAAGAACATGTGGCCATCTCATTTCTGCCTATAAGCTACTAACAGCTAGGCTAAATATTAATAAAAATGTCTAGTATTAGAAACCAAATATTGAAAAAGAGACACAAGCATACTTTTCCCTCCAATCCCACTGAATTTTCTGTATCTGTGTCTCTAATGATGCTAATAGAGGCAAAACTACAACTTACATAGAATCATTCAATTGTGATTGATACTTACTGCAAGCTACATTAGGTCAGTTCCAAAGCTCTGTAAAAATGACAGTAGTGAACCAAAGGAGAAAATCCAAATGCAAATAACAATGGCTTAACAAGAAATCTTTATTTGGCAAAGATTCCAGAAACAAAATAGAATCCAGTTTTCCTGAGAGAGAACTCTGGTATGGGAGAAAACAAATTCCCTTAAGGCAAAGATTCTGTCAGAGACATACTATGACTGCAAAGAGAGAGACAGTGAGAGAGAGAGATGTAAAAATCTTGCAGCATTGTACCTAAGAACCAAAGGTCTTACTATCATCCACTACACCTTACCATGGCCTTACCATAAAGCTCTCAAGAGAATTCATGACCCTAAGAATACACAGTTTTAAGTTACTTTTAAATTATTTTAATTTAAACATTTGGTAATTCCATGCTGCTATTTTTCTTTTTCCTAGGAAAAATATTTTAGAATATGAACAATAGTTATTATTCTGAAGAGTATCAGCAAATGCTAAGAAACTGCCAAAAGAGATATGGAATCATAGAATTCTGTATTCCCAGAAGCCTCTTTACCCACAAAACTAAATAGCGTTGCCTTATAAGCAGTTTTCCATATTTTTTTTTGTTGTTCTATAAGAAAGTAGGTGATTTCCCAAATGGTAGATTTCAGAAGCATCAGAAATCTCCTTTCCCCCTAATATCTTTTTTCTTTATTGCTGTAATTTCTTAAGTAGAAAAGGGGAAAAAGGCATTCATTTAAAAAGAACCAAAGAGTAAATAGGAAAGCAAACATCTTTTGAGCTCTTACTATGTGCTAGAATTAGAATTATAACTCTTTCTAAATTATCTAATTTAATCATTAAAAGTAACAAATATCAGATAAATTTGTCATGGTTTCTGCCACTCCCAACACCTCATTGTTTTATTCATTTATTTATTCAACAAATGTTTATGGAACACCTACTCTGGGCTAGGGGCAATGTGAAATCCTAAAAACACAAAACTGGGAAAAAATTGTGATGATCAGAGATCCCAGAGGCAATATGGTCATTAACTCAGTCAATTATGTTAGCTTTCTCTGGAATTCAGCCAGAACTCTATGCAGAGAATAATTAGCAGGTAGAGAGAAGAAAATTTAGAAAAAGAGAACGAAACAGTGATAATGATAATATGAAATGAAGTCTTTGAAGGATACAAGAAAGAGAAGTTATTTCTAGCTGAATGTCAGTCCCATTCACACAATAGCCTTAAAGTAATGCCCCCTTTTTATAAATAAATATCTCTATTAACAAAAACCTAAATCAGAATTAACAAAACTCATTGGAGACAGAATTTGCCATTCCTACTTCAAAAGAAAAATGAGATGTCAAAAGAAGAAAAGAGATTTGCTGAAGACCATATAACTGGGGATATAGCAAAACTGGAATTTTAACTGGGTTAAATCCTCTTTAAAGATAGTAAACTCTACATGGGGTGTTAAATAGCTCATAAGCTTTATTACCATAATATGTATCACTTCTAAATAGAATCGTGTAGAATTAAATAGAATTTACCAGACACAGGTGAATGGATGATTTGCTGGATCAATGTTTTCTAAGTTGCCTGAAAAAAAGGGGACTCATATGTTTAAATAAATATTCACCTGCAACCTTCAGAAAAAAAAAAAAAAGATAGTAAGAAGCAACACATTCTTTTTAAGGGCACATGGAACATTCTCTAGGATAAGTCACATCTTAGGCTACAAAACATGTCTTAAATAAAGTCAAGAAGACTGAAATCATATCAAGCAGCTTTTCTGACCACAGCAGTATAAAACCAGAAACAAATTACAAGAAAAATCTAGAAACAACACAAATACATGGAAGCTAAACAATGTGATACTAAATAATGAACAGGTCTACAAGAAATCAAAAAGGAAATTTAAAAAGTACATGGAGACAAATGAAAATGGAAAAAACTTTCCTAAATCTTTGGGTTGCAGCAAAAGCAGTTACAAGAGGAAAGTTTATAGCAATATAGGCCTACCTCAACAAACAAGAAAAATCGCAAATAAACAGCCTAAGCTTATACCTAAGGAGCTAAAAAAGGAGAAAATGGGGTGAAAAGCCCAAAGCTAGTAGAAGGAAATAATAATAATGATTACAACAGAAATAAATGAACTAGAGACTCAAAAAACAGAACAGATAATGAAACCAAGTACTAGTTTGTAGAAAAGATAATACTGATAAACTTTAAGCAAGACTCATCTGGAAAAAAAAAAAAGGACTCAAATGAATAAAATCAGAAACAAAGGAGAGAAATAACAACCAACAGCACAGAAATACAAAGGATTATAAAAGAATATTATGAAAAATTATACAGCAACAAATTGGACAACCTAGAAAAAAATGAATAAATTCCTAGAAACATATAATCATCCAGAACAGAATCAGAAAGAAAAAGAAAATTTGAACAGATTACCAACAATGAAATTGAATCAGTAATCAAAAACCTCCCAACAAACAGAAGTCCAGGACAAGATGGATTCACAGGTCAATTCTACTAAACATTTGAAGAGTTAATACCTATTCTACTCAAACTATTCCGAAAACTGGAGGAGGAAGCAAAGCCTCCAAAGTCATTCTATAAGGCCAGTATTACCCTGAAACCAAACCAGACAAAGACACCACAAAAATAAAAACTACAGACCAGTATCTCTGATGAACATAAATGCAAAAATCCTTGACAAAAAAATCAGCAAACTGAATTCAATAATACATCAAAAAGTTATTCACGTAATAAATCAATAAGATTTATTCCAAGGATGCAAGGGTAGTTCAGTGTTCAAAATCAATCAATGTGATCCATCACATTAACAA
Organism: Mirounga angustirostris; assembly: GCF_029215605.1. NCBI lineage: Eukaryota > Metazoa > Chordata > Mammalia > Carnivora > Phocidae > Mirounga > Mirounga angustirostris. The sequence goes on along the minus strand of NW_026991709.1, from coordinate 134,189,135 downwards.
GAGAAAGGATTAAAAACCATATGATCATCTCAATAGATGCAGAAAATACATTTGACAAAGTATAACATCCAATCATGATAATAACTCTCAACAAAATAGGTTTAGAGAGAATATACCTCAACATAGTAAAAGCCATATATGAAACCCACAGCTAATACCATACTCAATGGTGAAAAACTGAGAGCTTTTCCTCTAAGATCAGGAACAAGAGAAAGATGCCCACTCTTGCCACTTTTATTTACTATAGTACCTAGAAGTCCTAGCTGCAGCAGTCAGACAAGAAATAAAAGACATCCAAATTAGTAAGGAAGAAATTAATTTGTCATTATTTGCAGATGACATGATACTATATGTAGAAAACCCTAAAGACTTAAGCAAAAAATAATATTAGAACTTATAAATATAGTAAAGTCACAGGATGCAAAATTAATATACAGAAATCTGTCTAATTTTACACACTAATAACAAAGCAACAGAAAGAGAAGTTAAGAAAACAAACCCATTTATAAATGCACAAAAAAAGAATAAAATACCTAGGAATAAACTTAACCAAGGAGGTATAAGACCTGCATTCTAAAAACTATAAAATATTGATGAAAGGGGCACCTGGATGGCTCAGTTGGTTGAGTACCCAACTCTTTATTTTGGCTCAGGTCATGATCTCAGGGTATTGAGATCAAGCCCTGTGTTGGGCTCCTCACTCAGCGGGCAGTCTGCTGGAGATTCTCTTTCTCGCTCTCCCTCTGCCCTTCCCTCCCCCTCTCTAAAATAAATCTTTAAAAAAAAATTGATGAAAGAAATTAAAGACAACACAAATGGAAAGATATGCCATGCTCATAGATTGCAAGAATACTGTTAAAATATTCATGGTACCCAAAGCAATCTACAGATTTAATGCAATCCCTACCAAAATACCAACAGCATTTTTCATAAAACTAGAACAAATAATCCTAAAATTTGTATGGAACCACAAAAGATCCAATTTAGCCAAAGAAATCTCGAGAAGGAACAAAGCTGGAGTATCACAATCCCAGATTTCAAGATATACTACAAAGCTGTAGTAATCAAAACAAACAAAAAATAGACAACAGATCAATGGAACAGAATAGAGAACCCAGAAATAAACTCATGCTTGTATGGTCAAGTAATCTATGACAAAGAAAGCAAGAATATACAATGGGGAAAAGAGAGTCATTTTAATAAATGGTGCTGGGAAAACTGGACAGCTACATGCATGTAGCATGGACCACTTTCTTACACCATACACAAAAATAAACTCAAAACTGATTAAAGACCTAAATGTGATATCCTTAAACATAAAAATCCTAGAAGAAATGTGTATACATACACATACACACACTAGAATATTACTCAGCCATAAAAAGAATGAGTTCTTGTCATTTGCAACAATATAGATAAATCTAGAGTATTATGTTAAGTGAAATAAGTCAGAGAAAGACAAGTTCCATATGATTTCACTTATATGTGGAATCCAAAAAACAAAGAAACAAAGAAAAAATTAAAAAGGAAAAACAGACTAAAATACAGAGAACAAACTGGTGGTTGCCAGAGAAGAGGTGGGCGGAAGAATGGGTAAATTTAGATAAACATGATTAGGAGGTTCAAACTTCCAGTTATAAAATAAATAAGTCATGGAGATGAAAGGTGCAGCATAGGGAATGCAGTCAGTAACATGTAATAATGTTATATGGTGACAGACAGTGACCATACTTATTGAGGTAAGCACTGAATAATATGTAGAATTTTTGAATCATGACATTGGATACCTGAAACTAATATAACATTGTGTGTTAATTAACCTGAATAAAAAGTATAAAAATAGTAAGAAGCAAACATGCCTGGAATAAAGAAGATGAGTCAAAACCTACCAGGACTGAAAGACTGATACCCTGGCCTTCAGAGTACTAAGTTTGACAGTAGAAAGATAATAGAAGAATTATTGGCCACATACAATAAATCTTCTCAATTCCCAAATTTGCCTCTTACTATACTAAAAATCATGATGTCATATTTTTGCTTATAGATGAATAATCTTTGGGTTGTGATGTTCTGGGTCTACATAGAGTATTGGGATTATTGTGAGAAAATTTTTGTAAAACTTAAGAGAACAATTTCCATGACAATTTATTACATTTTTAGCCAACCGATATGGCAGTGATGAATCTAGTCCTCAAGACCAATGGCCATCTATTCTGATATTTCTACAGAAAATCATCTTTTCTTAGTGAATCTTAGAATTGGAAGTAACTTAAAAGATCATCTAATTTAGCTCTTTGGAGAGCAGTGTTCAATAATATGTTCTGTGAGATTTAGTAAGAAGGATTAGGTTTAATCTGAAGCTATTGATTAGACCCAGAATGGACACAGCTGGAACTGCATAACAACCTCAAAATGCAGTGGCTTAAAATAACAATTTACCATTATGTTCCATGGTTCTCTCGATCGATTTGGCTCATTTGGGCAGTTTTTGCTTGGGATCTTAAATGTGTTTTCTGTCAAATGACAGTTGATTCTGGAGTCATCTGAAAGCTCCACTGACTCACAGTTGATGCTGGCTGTTGGCTGGGAGGAGTTCAGCTGAGCTCTCCATTAGAGAAGCTGAACATGGCTTCCATGTGTGGCAAAGGTTTCTAAGAACATGGTGCTTAAGTTCTAGAGGGAGCACCCATGAGCAAGCCTTCCAAGAGATATAGGGCAGAAGTTTCAAGGCATCATAAGACTTAAACTGGTAAGTCCCCGAACATCATTTCACTACCATCAGCTGTTCAAACAAGTCAATGAATCCACCCTACAGCCAAGAGAAAGAAAATTAGACTCCACCTTTTAATGTGTAGGGCAACATGTGCACATAAGGAGGAAAGGGATTGATGGTGATCATCTTTGGAGAATATCTACCAAAATGTATTTCGTACGTAGTTAGATCAGGTGAAGCTGTACTTGGCAGTTTTATTGTCTTGTCTTGACTTCCCTTCTTTTTGCCTTCTCCTAGGCTAGTAATAAGAGTAACGTTTTTGGGTAGGAAATAATACATTAAGAGTCATTTTCTTCCAGAAACGTCAATTCTGGGCCTAATCAATAATGAGATTAAATAAAATGAGCCTAATCCCTCTCACTGAATCTTATAGAATCTACTGAACTCTGCCTCCTAAAAAACTCAGGTAAATGGCCTTTAAAATCTTTTCCAATTCTAACATTCTATAAGATCATTTTCTACAGAAATATTTATCTCTACATAGGCAATTATTAGATAATTACATAAATTTTCCTGATAGAAAAAACTTCATTATCAGAGCTGTCATCTCCTTTCTTAGCAAATAATTAGTTCATCTTTCAATGAACTTGTCTCACAGGAAATCATGTTTTGAAAGAAGTAAGGAAATTCCACTACTGTTCTAACAGAATTCCTATCCGGTACCTATTGCCCGAGTTTTTGCTGCCTTTAACAGTGCCTGAAATTTAGTTACTACTTAGTAAATGTTTGTTAAATCTTGAATGGTTGAGAGAATGTTTTTGTGTGTGTGATATTGTTACTAGTGCCTGAAATAGCACATTGATATAATACCCAAATCCCAGGAAAAGACAAATACAGTCTACTTGCATGGATGCAAAAATAGAACAATTTGAGTGACATTTCCATAGCATAGTGCAAGTAGATTCATAATTTCTGTTCTTTATTGCATAGAGCTGTATGTCATACCCATAACCTAAACCCCAGTAGTCATTTCTCATTTTGCTCCAGAGGTTAAACAAAACTCTAAGGGCACCTGGGTGGCTCAGTCGGTTAAGTGTCTGCCTTTGGCTCAAGTCATAATCTCAAGGTCCTGCGTCGGGCTCCCTGCTCCATGGGGAATCTGCTTCTCCCTCTTCTTCTGCCTCTGCTGATGCTTTCTCTCTCTCTCTATCTCAAATAAATAAAATCTTTAAGCAAAACAAAACAAAACAAAACAAATACCCTCTGGATACTTTGAGTTGGGTAGTGAAGTTACAAACTCAATAGATAATAGAAAATCAAGTTTCTAATAAAAATCTTTCAGGTTTCTAATACAAATCCTTCAAAGATCTAAGGTATAATTTCCATTTTAATCCTGTTTCTGGATAGAAGTCAGCCATGTTCCCTTGGGCCCACAGGCCAGTGCATGCACAGCCTGCCTCTGCATCTGTAAGAAAGACACAAAGGCAATGTAATTTTAATTGGTCAGGTGCCCCAGCATCTGTGCTTCCAAGGTGATTGTGAATGTTCCAGGTAATGGGTAGTTTGGTGGTTCTGGCTTATGTCCATGTGGCCTGGAGGGCCATGTGCTTCAACATTTTTTAAAATAGTGTTGCTAAAATCCTGACACTCCTTTTCCTCATCACTGATTAAAAAACTGCAATTGATTCAAATATGATATTATGATTTCACAAGTCCCTCTATTAGCCTGAGAACAGATGTACTGCTACATATTGCCAGAATTGGAGTAGTTTGACTTTGGTCCAAGCTATACTCTACACACATAGCAATTCTGTAAAGAAAAGCTTTGTATACAAGGAAGAATTAGGCAAATTCCTTAGGTTACAGATCTTTTCTAACTTCTCTATTATAAGGAAAACCTTGCAACAAATCATTTTCTCAAAAATATTAATGTGCTTTTTTTTAATCATTGTATTTCCTTATACATGACTTGTTTTTTTCCCTCATCATCTCAAAGTATGTATCTACTTCAAGTTCAAGGGTTAGGAAAGCAGCTAAGGTTTGGCTTCTGCCATCCAATTGAATTTTAAAGTCTACAGAAAGACAATACATAGTGAAAACTAGGATTTGTCTTTTAAAAAAAGGTTTATGCTAATTTTCTTGTCATCTTTCTCCCATTTATTTTTTTTAAGATTTATCTATCTATCTATCTATCTATCTATTTATTTATTTATTTATTTATTTATTTATTTATTTGGCGGGGAGCATAGGGGAGAGAAAGGGGCTGAGGGAGAGGGAGAGAAAGAATCCCAAGCAGACTCCCCAGTGGCTGTGGAGCTCAATGCAGGGCTTAATCCCATGATCCTGAGACTGTGACCTGAGCTGAAATCAAGAGTTGGATGCTTAACTGACTGAGCCAACCAGGCAGCCCTCTTTTTCCCATTAAAATATCAAGAAATAATCCTTGTTAATTTGGTCATAGAATTTTACAAAATGGAATTATTTCCCAAACAGGAAGAAAAAAAAGAAGGAAAGCTATGTCCAGCTTTAACAAATTGAAAAGAGAAAAAGAGGAGAGTTAAGGAAAAGAGGGAATAAGCAACATGCCCAAGCCTTGCCTATCCAGGCCAAAGTCATAAAGAAAACATAAAATATATAAGTTGGGTAGAAAGGAATCCTCAGAGTAGACAGACCACTATTTCACTGCTCATTTGAATGTAGTAAAGAGACCTCTAGGAAGGGTATCCCTAGAACTTCATAATTCCAAGAGTAAACAAGGAGGTGGTCATAGCATACTCAGATTGAGAGGGAAATTAGGTAGCCCTCAAGAGTTCCTACTGGCCCTGAGTTCCAAAACTCCAAACCAGAAATTTAGGCATGCCTCCTAAGAATCAGAAAGTGTGGCAGCTCCTAACATGGGCCCAATGAACACTACCTCCTGGTATTCACAGCCTTTGGAATCGCCTCCTTTGAGTAACTCGCTTTGAATTAACTGAATGGAGTAACCTGAGGGGATGTAAATTCTGTGATTAGCTTTCCAATATTGTGACCTCTGTCTTACTAGCAGATTCTCTCTATTGCCTTCCCAGACTGCACACTTTAAAGAAGCAAACTGTCATGTTGAAGAGGCCCCCATGGTAGAAAGTTAAGAGTGGCTATAATAGTCTGCCCAGGCTGCCATAAAAGAATGCTACAAACTGAGTGTCTTAAATAACAGAAAATTATTTTTTGTACAGTTGTGGAGACTGGAAGTCTGAGATCAAGGTGCCATCAGGGTTGGTTTCTGGTTAGACCTCTCTCCTTGGGTTGCAGATGGCTACCATCTCACTGTGTACTCAAATGGCTTTTTCCTCTGTGCACACATGGGAACAGAGAGAATTCTGGTGTCTCTTCCTCCTCTTATAAGGACCTCAGTCCTATTGGATTAGGGATGACCTCATTTAACCTTATTACCTCCTTAAAGGCTCCATCTCCAAACACATATTTGGGGTTTGGGCTTCAAATTCATATGAATTGGGAGGGCGAGGGAGGACACAATTCAGCCCATAACAGTGGTCTCCAAGCACCACCCAGTGAGGATCTGTGCCCTCAGGCCAACAGCTAATGAAAAACCAAAAAACTGAGTGAGTTTAGAAGCAGATCTTTCCCCAGTTGAGCCTCTGGGTGAGACTGCCAATGGTGATTGCAGGCTTGTGAGATACTGTGACACCAAGGATACAGCCAAGCCATGCCAACATTCTTAACCAACAAAAACTACAAGATAATACATGTATATTGTTTCAAATCACTCAGTTTTGTGGTAATTTGTTAGACACCAAGAGATAGCAAATACAGGGCAGTAGATGTTGTAAAAGCCAGTAGGTCATCTATGGAGGCCAGAAATCAAGCAAACATATTGTGCTGGAATCAAGAGAGTAGGTTTTTGACTGAAGCAAACCTGCTGTCCCTCCTCAGTACATTATGAAAGCAGAGAAGTTTAAGTGTGGTTAAGAATATGGGTTCCAAAGTCAGAAAAACCTGACTTCTAATCACTCTGACACTTACTAGCAGTACATTCTTAGACAAGTCACTATACAGTAAAAAGGAATGCAAAGTAGAGAATCAAAAGCAAAGTGTCTTAATATCTAAAAATGAATATAAGAGATGTGCTATGAAATAAGAATTATTTGACATGAAAGTGTTTGATGGACATTAGCTTTTATTGTTAGGATACAAGCAGAGAAAGAAAGTAGGGGTGGGGCTTACAACACGTACTGAGTTCCTGATAAGTGCCAAGAAATTTACTATGCTCCATGTATATGAAATCTTGCATCGTCAGCACAATTCTCCTCAATAGTTACCATTGTTCTCATTTTTGGAACAGGCATCTCAGGGAATCTAAGTAACATGGCTAGCTTCATCCAGGTTCCATGGGAATTTAATTCTAGGAACACGGGTCTTGAAAACCCAGACTCTTGGTTGTACCACGTTTCCAAAGTAATAATAAAACCCTGACAAAAATCTGTAGAAGTTACTCAGTATACTACGGAGTGCCAGCCTCTTGCAAAACGGAAAATTTAATGACAGTAAAATACTCACTGGTTCAGACTTTTTTCAATTTAGATTGAATCCCTTTTCCTATTATTTCTGCTAATGTCATGGCCACATCAGAAAGAGATTATCATTGGCTAATTTAAAATGACTTTATTCAATTTATTCGATTTACTCCACAAAAGAGAGAAGTAGGTTTGGGTCATCACCCTTTGCATTGCATTGATTTGATTTTTGTTCACATCTTTCTCACACACTCCATTAGTTGCAGCTGGATTATTACAGCTTCCTGAAATTGATCAAGTTTACATTGGGAAAGATGATTTTTGAAGGTGAAATCAGAAACATAAAAATCTGTTTCTCTCACATAATAAAACAGTAGTGACTATGTAAATTGGCATGTTAACTTTCTATTTCCATGCACTCTTATGGAAAAAACCACACTCCTGTGTGCATATGTGTTTTTGTGACTTTTCAATACGCTCTAAATGTTGCATCTGGAAAGTACAACAGTCAGGTTCTATAAGAACATCAATGAACTGTCAGGCCCATCCCACAAAGAGTGACACGAAGACAAGAAAATGAGACCAGGGAGAAAAACACTAGATAAATAATGTCAGAAGCTAGGAGCAAACAAGGGAAACGACAAACTATCCCACTAAAGACACTTTCAGATGCTGTGTTTCTATTAAACGCAGAAAATTGCCTGCTAAAATGACTATGAAAAGAAAAAGATGAAGGAAATATAAGGTATGTTTTATATCTCTGTCATTTGTTACATACTCCAAAATCCAGTAAATATATTCAAGGACGTATTGACCATGAATTTAGCCTTTAGATCCCTTGGGAGGAAAAGTGATATTTGATATATAAAATGATCAATTATGGTGAAGGCAAAGCAAAGTGGCTTCAGCAATTCTCTAGTGTTCTGCTGGTTTCCTTCAATCTTTTCAGGCTGTTTTGCTATTGTGGTGGTGTTTTGTTGTTGTTGTTACGGTTGTTTTTTCTACTCTGCATCTTTTCTCTTTTCTTGTTCTTTATTGAGTTTAATTACAGTTATTGTTCATGGGCTGTTGAGCTTTAAAATCGTTTGCTGTCTTGTATGTTTACCCTGTACTTGATTCATTCACAGCTGTTCGTCAGTGCCATGCTATTCAGACTGGGGAGTGAAATTCTTATCTTCACAGAGCAAAGAAAGCAGTTTCATTTACACAAGGTCTATAAAGGGAGAATAATAAAATGATTACAATGGTAATTCTTTAGTTCAATTTATTTACATTTTCTTTTCTGTACCAATATTATGGTATACTTTTTATGACATCCTTTTAACTATGGTCACTAATTTTTGGAGATAGCTGAAAAAATGAAGATGCACTTTTCCTAGAGTAAGTAGGTCACAACATCTATCGGCCCCAAATGAAGACATATTTGCATCTCTGCCTCAATACTGATAGCTATGGATTGGCTTTACTGTGTAGGCATAATTTGAATAATATCAAGTAACGTTTCTTTGCATAAAGTTTTGCTGAAGTGCCTGGCATTTTCAGATTTTTACTGCCTACTTTGTGTGAAAGTATTTTCCTGAAGTGAGTTCTTTTAATATGTAAGGTGTTACCTGGGAGAAACAACACATTAGCTATCACCAGCTCTGGAATTTGTTTATGAAATGACAGGGATGCAAGTCATCCCATGGGGTATACTCCCTCATTTCAGGATGAAGCAATTGTTCTCAAGCACTGAACACTAGCCAGTGAATACAGCCCCCTAACTGAAGACCCCCAGAGCACTCTTCACAAGGTTTGGCATGTCAACTTCCTCTTTTTACCATTAAGGCCACCTGTTAATTCATCCCTAAAATATACAGTTTGAAGGTTATTGAAAAACCTACTAAAGTTATTGAGAAGAGATCACCTACTATTATTGCTAACTGCTTCATTTAAAGGTGAAAAAGCATGAGCTTTAGAAGTTTTAAGTGAATTGATGGCCTGGTCAAAGTTTGAGAGGTTAATCATAAGTCTAAGAGAAAATCTACAGAAGCAAGTAACTACCTCTCTGGTATTTACCTTGGAGGCACGTGTCAATCCAAAGTGGCCTACACACTAAGATTTAAAGGGCTTTGTTGGGACAAACATCAAAATCTGGGGTCTTGAGTAACATGGAAGTTTGAATTAAATATACCCACACAAAGACATAAAACCAGGACCCCCCAAAAGTGATACCTTCAGCATCTTGGGTGTCTGGGGAACTGTTTGAAGAAGGAGAAGGAAATTGGACTACCTGCCTACTTTAGCTTTTAATCAAAGAGAAAAAAATCTTCCCTGAAAATTCTAGCCACATGCTGGTAAAAGGCCAGTATTCATCCTACTTGGATGCTTCCAAGTACCCAAAGAAGAATACTAATTTAGTTGAAGTGGTTCTCAGTACTAGTGCCTCTAGGAACCTGGCAGGAGTAAAGGATAACTCTCCCTAGAGGAAGATACTTTAACCAGGCCTCAAAATTATACTAATAGCATACGAAGAAAATAATTTTGCAATGAAAAATTATCAAGGAACACATTTTAACCAGGCCTCAAAAATTATCATACTGATAGATTGCAAAGAAAATAATTTTGCAATGAAAAATGACCAAATACCCAAAGAAACAAATCAGATCACAGAGTTTAAACATAAAATTATCAGATACAAAACAGTAAATATGTTTATATTATTCTTAAAAATAAATATAAAATAAAATTTCCTATAAAAAGGACCCTAAAGAAAGCAATCAAAAACAAATGGGCAATTTCAAAAAGAAACAAATAGAATTTTTTGGAATGAGAAAAGTGTGAAAAATTAATGAATTTGATAAAGAGCAAATAAGATGCAAATTAAGAGGTTATTAGTGAATTGGAATATAGAAAAAAGCATGTTGAAAGAATGTACCAGAAGGCAGAATGATGGAAAATGGGGAAGTTGAACAACATGGAGGATAGAATGGGTCTATCCCAAAACTAACTAAAATTACAGAGAGAAGGAAGAGAAAAAATGAGAGACAGGGAATGTCTGAAGAAATGAATGAAAAGAATTTTTCTAAGCTAATGCAAGACACAAATATTCAAATCAAGGAAGCCCAATGAATGTCTACCTATTATAAATACAAACAAAACATCTACATATATTTACACTATAATAAAACTGAGAAAGACCTTAAAAGCAGTCAAAGAGATAAAACAGTAAACTAAATAATATCTGGCAATTTGACCACTGACTTCATATTGGATACTAGAAAACAGTGGAATAAGAGCTTCAAGATGAAATCCAGAACTATATACTCATCAAAATTTTCTTACAAAAATAAGGGGAAAAGACAATTTTAAACATAAAAAATCACTGGATAAAGTTTTCACCAAAAAATCTTTACTAAATGATAAAGGATAGTTCAAGCAGAAGGAAAAGGACCCCAAATCTCTTTCTATAAGTTAAATATGCATGTTAAAATTTTCAGGGTGATTATCAAAAAAGTACATGTACAGACAAAACTTTAAATGATAACCACAACTACCTATTTTAACAACAACCTCAACCAATATTAAAATTCAAGACAAAACCATCAGAAAAAGCAGAAGAAACAGAAAACACAAAAACCATTTTAGAAATATTTTTTAAAAATCCATAATCAAAATAAAGACAAAATTATCTAATCTCTCATTGAAATATAAATATTTTGCCTGAAATTAAAAAAAAATAATCTACATGTTCTTTATAAAAGTACATGTAATCTTTAAGAACACAGAGGATTGAAGGTAAAATGATGGAAAAGATATGCTGGGTAAATGATAAGACTTATTTTTGCTCTACTAGCATGAGAGAAAATAGATATTAAAGCAAAAGGTACTAGAAATAAAGAGGACACATGTTAATTAAAGGTTTAATCCAATGAAGGATTAAAAGGAAGGGGGGCAGATATTCTAAATTTGTATGAGCATAACATAGTCAAAATAAATGAAGTAAAACCCAGCACAAACACAAGAAGAAAGAAATCCAACATCAAAATAAGAGACATCAAACAAGTAAAAATTTAGAACATTAAAACAACACAAAGAACAAGGTTGAACTAAACAACATATGTAATACCAGGTCTAACCACTAACTAGAGTAGATCATATTCCATCCATTTACCTTGCCACAAAGTGTCAGAAAAATTTTAAAACTTGATATCATTAAGACTATTTTTTAAGTACAATGTAATAGATTCTGAAAAGTTATTAAATTTAATTATTTTCATAATTCTAATGATTATTAATCATGATTATAATTAAATCTCATTTTTAAATTCTAAAGTAATTTTTTTAAGATTTATTTATTTTAGAAAGAGAGAGCACACACACAACAAAGTGGGGAGGGAGGGAGGGAGAGAGGGAAACTCAAGCATACTCCCCACTGAGCTCAGAGCCCAGATGAGGACTCAATTTCACAACCCTGAGATCACAACCTGAGCCAAAATAAAGTCTGTCACTTAACCAACTGAGCCACCCAGGCACCCCCTAAAGTAATTTTTTAAAACAACATCTAAATAATGAATTTGATATTAAGGAATAAATTTATAAGTAAGAAAATATTAGCACTGAACCATAAAAAAAATTATATAAACTTATGAGATATAGTCTTTAAAAGGAAATATACAGGCTTATTATATTTTAGAAAATAGTCTGAAAGTCAATGAGCCAAGCCTACAACTTAAAACAACAGACAAACAAAATTATTTACCCTGAAAAAAATAAAAGAAAATAGGGGCGCCTGGGTGGCTCAGTCATTAAGCATCTGCCTTCAGCTCAGGTCATGATCCCAGAGTCCTGGGATCGAGCCCTACACCAGGTTCCCTGCTTGGCGGGCTCCTGCTTGGCAGGAAGCCTGCTTCTCTCTCTCCCACTCCCCCTGCTTGTGCTCCTGCTCTCGCTATCTCGCTCTCTGTGTCAAATAAATAAATAGAATCTTTAAAATAAATAAATAAGTACATAAATACATACATAAATAAATACATAAATAAAGAAAATAAAGATAAATCCAAAAAAATTGCATTTTCTTAATAGAAAAGATAAACAAAGATAAATACTGGTTGTTTGAAAATGGCTAATAAAACAAATGAGCCTCTTGGCTAATTTTAAGTGTAGGAATAAAAATACACAGCAGAGATTAAATATTAAGAACATTATGAAACACTTATGCAAACAAATCTCAAAATGTTTATGAAATGAATTTCCAGAAAAATATAAATTACCAAAACTGACTCAAGATGTAATAGAGAACCTAAATAATCTTGTAACCATTAAAGTAATTGATAGTCAAAAACTATCCCAAATAACACCAGACCTCTATGATTTTAGAGGCGAACTTAATTGAACATTCAAGGAAGAGAAAATTCCTTTCTTTTAGAGGAAAAAAATTTTTCAACTCACTTTATGAGGTTAACACAGTAGATACCAAATCAGGAGAAGATATAAAAATAGAAGAATTTTTTAAGAAGGGAAGATCACAGAACAATTATATTCATGAGCCTGATACAAACATCCTAAAAGAGGGAAAAAAATATATAAACATATATATTATATAAATATAAATATAATAATAATTTATATGTTATAAATTATATAATATAAATTCATATTTATAACACAAATTCATATATATATGAAATACATATATATTTTTAAAGATTTTATTTATTTGAGAGAGAGAATGAGAGAGAGAGAGAGCACATGAGAGGGAGAAGAGTCAGAGGGAGAAGCAGACTCGATCCTGGGACTCCAGGATCATGACCTGAGCCTAAGGCAGTCGCCCAACCAACTGAGCCACCCAGGCACCCCTGAAATACATATTTTTAATGGAAGGAAATTTTCAAGGAAAATTACAGAACAATTTTGTTCATGGGTCTGAATATAAACATTCTGAAAGATGTAAAAATATAAAATGAAATATATATATTTTAATGGAATTATTTAACAATGAAAATGAATTAGCTATAGCTACTACATGGCTGAATTCCAGAAACATAACATTGAAAATAAAGAGTTAGGAGAGAACACAGTTAGCATTTTTATACAAATACCCCAAATATGAAAAACCTAAACAATACATTATTTAAAGAGTCATGCTTATATATTTAAAACTTAAAGCGTGGGACACCTGGGTGGCTCAGTCAGTTAAGTGTCTGCCTTCAGGTCAGGTCATGACCCCAGGGTCCTGGGATCAAGTTCTACATCAGGCTCCTTGCTCAGTGGGGAGCCCTGCTTCTCCCTGTCCCACTCCGCCTGCTTGTGTTCCCTCTCTCGCTCTCTCTCTGGCAAATAAATAAACAAAATCTTAAAAAAAAAAAAAAAAGATGAAAGAAAAGAAAAAAATGAATCCACACAGAAAATAGAACTTATTAGGTAAATAAATACATACATACATACATACATACATACATAAATAAGTGTAACATAGAATAATAAACATGAAACTCAGGTTCGTGGTTATATCTGAGGTAGGAGGAAGTGAATTACAATCTGAGTGAGGCCTGCAGGGTCCTGGACGATGTTGATGATGTTCTAATATTTGAGTAATATGATTGATATATGGGATTTTGCTTCATTATTTTTGTTTTAAAATGTGCCTATATGTTATGCATACTCTTACATATTCTATGTGTCATAATAAAATAAATTAAAATAATGAAGGATACTATGACCATGTCATCCTCAAAGAATAGTAAGTAATGTGACAGGTTGAGGGCCAGAGTTTATGTGGATGGTTATCATGTCAGATCAGCTACTTAAGTATTTTTTATGGCATGTCAGGTATTAGTGGAATATGAATAAGATTTTCAAAGTAGAATAATAAACAGATTAATTCTGAATTCCAATTTAAAATGTAGATGATTTGGATATGGTAGGTAAAATTCTAGTAGTATTCATTGAATTTGGAGGTATGATCAGTTAGGACCCTGCTAACATTTACTCATTTGACAAATATTTATTGGCTACTAAACTGGACATTGAAGAAAGGGCAGAAAGATACATTCCCTGGACTCATGGAGTTCAAAATCTAGTAGAGGAACAGATGAATAAGTATGACATTACAATATAGCATAAGACAAATAATAGAGAGTTTATGTAGAGGAACTGCTACATCAATCATAAAGATCAGAGAGACGACACATAGCTAGGCATTGAAGCATGACTAGGAATTAATAAGGCAAAGCGTGGAAAGAATAGAGGAGAAAGAATAGAATGATTCAAGAACAGGAAGGAGCATGTACAATGCACCAGAAATGAGAATGGTTAGAAATATTTAAGAAATTCAGAGTGACTGAATTTTCAGGGGAGGAATAAGCAAAAGACCAGACAGAAAATTAAACAGCAGACAGAAAATAAGGCTTGCAGTCAACGTCAGTAAACTTAAATCTGGGGGTGATCGGGATCTACAGAAGCGTTTGAAGCAGGACAATAATATATTCTAAATTTGTATGTAAGTAAGATCATCCAACATATTTTAAGTTTGGCCAAGACTGAAAGCAAAATATTTAAGAGACTGTTACAGAAATCTAGGTGAAAGATGATATTTTAGGGCAAAGGAGAAAAATGGAAAGATTCAAGACAGAGTTAGGAGGTACAGAATTAGCAGAATGTAAAATAATTGGATATTCAAGGTAAAGAGAAGAAGAGTTCATAGATGATATTTGGGTCTCTGGAAATTGAGTAGAGCATGGAACCAGTCATTTTGCTATGGAACTGAGAAAATAAGCAAAATGGGGAAAAGATGACAGGTCTGGTTTTGAACAAAATGAGTTTGAATTGCCTCAGCACAAGCCAAATGAATCTGATCACATGCCAGCCTGAAGGTCAGGAATGGATGTGACTTGGAGATAAATATTTAGGAGACCTCAGTCTCCTACGAATAACTGAAGACATGGGATTTTAGGAGCTTTCTCAGGGAAACTGTGTACCTTGAGAAGAGAGAGACTAAGATTCTTAAAGAACACCAATATTTTAGAAGTTTGCAAAAAAACAGATCTTCCTATATGGGAAGGCAAAGATTAGGAAAAAAATGGGAGGAAAATCAAGAGCATGTAGGTATGGAATCCAGGGATTCTGGTAAGAATGACAAACAAGTAAATGGTATAGGGAAGTTAGGTAAGATAAGCAAAGACAGATGGTTCTTTTTCTCTTCCTTCCTTCCTTCCTTCCTTTCCTTTCCTCTCCCTCTTCCTCCCCCTCCTCCTCCTTTGGAATAACAGCAGCTTCTGATCAATACTGACAAAAAAGGAGGTTGATGACTTTGATAAAGATAAAAACCACAAGGTTAAGGATAACAACAGAAGGAATAACCAGAGAACATTTAACAACAACCATAAAAGAACAGAATTTAGTCAACCAGGTAATTGTATAGGGTAAACAAACAAAAACCAAAAAACCCCCAAAAACAAACTAGGAAGGATGTCACCACACAGATTTGGAATCTGAGAGAATAAAAGATATTCTTTTATAAAAAGATACATATTCTTTTTAAAATTACTAATAAATGGGTTCCATAGTTTATGACCATTGAGAGATATTAGTATATTTACTTCAAAACACTTTAGAGTTTTAGGTCTGAGACATAATCTGTGAAAGGCTGTATCAGCCTCTCAACATAGGTTTCATTCAGCATTTTTTTTCTTTATTTTTAGTTCCTCTATCCTACCAAGACCTTCTTCTCCCCCTCTCTTCACTTTTTAGGTAAATCTAATAAAAATTGAATTTACAATAAAGAAAAGTTAGGTCCCACTTCCGAAATCATTGAAATAGATTTTTCTTGGCTTTTCTGGGAATTACATCAATGAATCAACCTAGTTTAAGTTCCATGTAACTGCAGTTAGCAATTAGACTACAGTCAAAGGTGACAACTCAAAACAGAGATAACCTGATGACTTCTGTAGCAAATACAGACACATTACTGATCTAATCTGATCATGGCATAATAATTTAGTGCAACATATTCTTTTCAAATGGTTCACAATCAATGTTCCATATAAATAATAATAATAAAAAAAGACATATGGGTTTGCCATCACTTTATCCTGCACAAATGATTTTCTCTCAATTAAAGATTCATGGCATACTTTAAGTCATATCTCCTAGAGTTTATACATAATGTAGAAAACTCTTTACCAGTAACCATTTGCCAGTGGCAATCTCTTTTGTACTATTTAGTATAGGCAATTCCTCCCTTGTGGTATGTTTCAGCATATCCTATTAATTTACTAGTAGATAATATTCTCATTTTAGTCATCTTCTGTGATAACATTAATTAGCATCGAGGCACAAGCCCTTGTATCCTATGCAATTTGACTCAGGTTTCTGCTGCTTTATTAGCGTTTTTGACCTTGCCTTCACAATAGAACTGCTCAATAAAAGGAAAGCAGCCTTATCTTCTCAGACCCACTGCCCTCATGGTATCTGTTCTGAGCACAGCCGTTTGTACCAAGGAGATCAACAGACTATCCCATTTTGCCTCCTTTCTATCTGGCTTTTGGGTATTCTTTAAAGTATATTGTTCTTTATTCCCAACTGACTGAATTATGCTGTTCACAAAAGCTCTTTGAATTTACCTGTGCCGGGGGCGCCTGGGTGGCTCAGATGGTTGAGCGTCTGCCTTCGGCTCAGGTCATGATCTCAGGGTCCTGGGATCGAGTCCCGCATCGGGCTCCCTGCTTGGTGGGGAGCCTGCTTCTCCCTCTCCCTCTACTGTTCCCCCTGCTTGTGCTCTCTCGCTCTGTCAAATAAATAAATAAAATCTTAAAAAAAAAAAAAAAAAAAAAAGAATTTACCTGTGCCAGAAACCATGTGCTTGCCAAGTGTTGTAGGTTATTTGTATCTTTCTAAAGGGGGAAAAAAAAAAAAGAAAAGAAATTCTTCTCCTGCTTATGTGCTTAGGAAATGATTTGTCTCAAAGTATTGGCAAAGTCCCCAGGACAAAGAGAAACTATAAAGGCAAATAAAAGGCATCCATAGAGCTAGGCTTACCTATATGTTGAATATAGAATCATGGAAAGAAGTTGAAAGGTGTCTTAATATCCATCTAGTCCAAATGCTCATAAATTCAACAATCATTTCTCTAAAATCAAGCTCTGTAGTTATAAAACTCCTGCTTGAATAAGTCCCAAAAGAACATCTTGCCACTTAATGCTTGATCAGGAATTTGAACAGTTCCTTTTCTCCTTTTTTCACTCAGATGGAGTCCTTGAGGCTAAATATACACAAACTCCACCCAACCCTAACCAAGAAAGCCAACATCTTAAGAGCACCATCCCTATTAGTAGGAAGTCTGAGATTAGTTGCACTACTATGAGCTTAGTATATGGTGGTCTTTGGCATGAGCCCTAACAGCTGAGTCCTATCAGAAGTTCTGATTTCCCCCAATCTCTGACATACTTTTCCAGAACCATGACTATTTTCATCCCTAATTATTCACAAAGAGTTCCAATGTCATACAAGGGCTGAAGCCTTTCCCTAAGTCCAGGCTCACTGACATGGAATCCTAAAATTTCAGCTTTTGATAGATACTTGACTCTAAGAAGGTAAATGTTGTCTTTATGCCACAAGATTAACATAACCCAGATTATTTAGCTAACCCTTGTCTGACTTCAATTTTTTTCTACTCTAATATGGAAGCAAACAATTTATCGTGTTCCTCTTAATATAGAATGCCTCCAAGTGACAGAATTCTATTTTCTTCTAAGAACAGAAAACTAAATTACACCTTTGTCCTTTATGCTATCTTAATCTGCCACCTAAAATCTAATAATTGTGTCTTCTATGTACTCATTTAAGTTATTGGTTAAATTTAGGACTGAATATAACCAAAGGCAAAGGCTATCTTTTGCCATAAAAATTCTCCTCTGAAGTTTTAAAAATCTAATAATTATTACTTCAAAATCATAATTCAAGAATTTGTAGATTACAAATCTATGTATCTCACAATTTTCCCATCTTATTTCAAGGACACATGAAATATTTTACTAAATATTTGGGGCAGTTTGAAGACTCATCTCTATTTTATAAGTAAAGGACTGAAACTCAATGAAATTAAGAGTTAATACTTGTTCATCTCCTTCCAGAGGTCCTATGTTCTTAAAAATTTCTTAATCAACAGTGATCCAATTCTTTATTCATTCAACATAAAACTAGTGTTCAGTTACTATGTTGAAAGGTCTGTTCGCTTTCACTTGGTATCCTAGGACATAATTTCTTTGAAAACAGCAACATGTTATTCTGTGAAGTTCCCATAGGACTGTGTGATTGTAAAATCAAGGGCTTGTTCTGCTCTATTCACTCTTTCATCCCCAGCTCCTAACAGAGTCCAGCAAATAGTAGGCATTAAGTAAATCTTTGCCGAAATTAAGTCATTATGTCTTCACAAGTATTAGGCTTCAAGTCTGTCTTAACTGTCCCTGCTTTGTCCTTTTGAACTTAAAGCTAACTCTCTTTGTCAGAAGAGAGATACTAAATAAGAATTGAGTAGCCAGACAGACTCCATTTTTTTTTTTTTTTTTTTTCCCATTTCCTGCTTCAAGCCAAAGGCCTGGCCCTCCTTGATACTAAAATAATTAAGAGGTCCTATTGACCAGTCCATGCAATTATTTTATGAAATTGGAGCTTTTATTTTAGTCATATTACTTTTACTTTACATAATAACAATTTCTGCTTTTCCTTTATTTATCAAGCTTACCAATAATGTTCCTGTTATAATTGGATTGATATTATACCCACCTTAAAATGATGAAGATTGGACTCTGAGAGGTGATATTTTCTCAAAGTATAGTGATGGCATGTTTCTGAATCAGGACCCAAATCCATGACTTGTCTCTTGAAGAACTGTGACCTTCCACGCCCTTCAACTGCTTTCACAACTCTTGTAGCCACCTCTCTGTTAAATATTCCCTTCTTCCATCCTCTGTAACTGTCCTTAAAAAAAGGAAAGTTTAATTGCAACTTTGTCTATGAAAACAAATTGATTTCTATGGATACCTTCTCATTTGCTTTGTCACTTAGATCATTTATATATTCAGCAGTTTATTTTTGCATACTCTGTCCATATCAATTAATTTTTCTTAGAGTCTTAGCCCATGAGTGCACTAATTTCTTCAAACAGGGCTTATGAAATTTGCCCATATTTAGTAGTCCTCCTTGATAGTCCCAAATTCCAAAGATCCAGAAAATCTCTCCCAAAATTTTTATCATATCTCATTCTCTAATACACTTTCCCTGCAGGGCCTGTCCTTACAATGATAGTATGTCTCTACTCCCTGTATTAAACTCTTATATTATTTTGAAAGACTTCTGATTTCCTGTTGGAACCCTGACTAAACAATAACCTAGAGAAAAATGAGCACATGAGTTATGGGAAGCATGTGCAAGAATGTTTACAGCAGTAATACAATAACGAGGGGCGCCTGGGTGGCTCAGTCGGTTAAGCGTCTGCCTTTGGCTCAGGTCAGGATCCCAGGATCCTGGGATCCAGCCCCACATAGGGCTCTCAGATCAGCGGGGAGACTGCTTCTCCCCCTCCCTCTGCCTGTCGCTCCCACTGCTTGTGCTCTCTGTCAAATAAATAAATAAAAACTTTTAAAAAAATACAATAGCAAAACACCCAGAAATAGGAGGGTGAAAAGGGTGTGTGGCTCACAGGAATGCTGTTCTCTTTATCATAAGAAGGAATGAAGTGAGCTGAACAAAAATTAAGACCTCCCAATGTATAACTATTGTAATTTGTTTTAACTATATTAAATAGAAATTTTAAATACTTCAGATATTTTAATCCTCACAAAAAATTTTATGATGTAGTATTATTTTTACTAATGTTGTTATTGTGATTATGAGTAGTGACATTTTCCCTTTGTAGATTCAGAGAGCTTAAGAGACTTGCCCAAGATCACAAAACCTGGAAGCAGTAAGGTAAGATTCAAAATCTAAATTTTCTGTCTCCAAATGTAAGCTCTTTTAGTTAAGATTTTAAGGCCTTAAGAAGTTTCCTTTCTCACTTCCTCTGTCCTCTAAAAGTTAAAAGTATGTGGCCTCCTGCATCCAAAGACTTTAGAAGTTTCAGGAAAAACAGCTCTGCTGCCAAATTCCTACCCCATGTAGGTTCCCCAAAACCTACATGATATTCTCTTTATTCCTTTGGTGAGGAAAGTACAGGTTCATATGCCCTCAAAAAATGAACGTTAAAGCTGTTCCACACACTAAGCTCTTAATAGAATTATTTCACATTCCCATTAAGGGAATATCCCCAAGTGCAAGTAATCAGGAAAGCATTTTTTTTTTTACTTTTTTATTGTTATGTTAATCACCATACATTACATCATTAGTTTTAGATGTAGTGTTCCATGATTCATTGTTTGTGCATAACACCCAGTGCTCCATGCAGAACGTGCCCTCTTTAATACCCATCATCAGGCTAACCCATCCATTGTAATAATAATAATATTACGATTGTAATAATTTACAATTATTAGATCTTCTTGTTGGATAGACCCTTTAAGTAGGATATAGTGTCCTTCCTCATCTCTTATTACAATCTTTGGTTTAAAATCTAATTTGTCTGATATAAGGATTACCACCCCACTTTCTTTTGGTGTCCATTAGTATGGTAAATGGTTTTC
The DNA here is from genome assembly GCF_029215605.1 of Mirounga angustirostris. Classification (NCBI taxonomy): domain Eukaryota; kingdom Metazoa; phylum Chordata; class Mammalia; order Carnivora; family Phocidae; genus Mirounga; species Mirounga angustirostris. The sequence continues at coordinate 134,168,253 of NW_026991709.1, read as the reverse complement.
CACCACCTCACTTTCAATCTGGGGGTGTCTTTGGGTCTAAAATGAGTCTCTTGCAGACAGCGTATCGATGGGTCTTGTTTTTTTTTTATCCAATCTGATACCCTGTGTCTTTTGATTGGGGCATTTAGCCCATTTACATTCAGGGTAACTATTGAAAGATAGGAATTTAGTGCCATTGTATTGCTTGTAAGGTGACTGTTACTGTATATTGTCTGTGTTCCTTTCTGGTCTATGTTGCTTTTAGCCTTTCTCTTTGCTTAGAGGACCCCTTTCAATATTTCTTGTAGGGCTGGTTTCATGTTTGCAAACTCCTTTAATTTTTGTTTGTCCTGGAAGCTTTTTATCTCTCCTTCTATTTTCAATGACAGCCTAGCTGGATATAGTATTCTTGGCTGCATATTTTTCTCATTTAGTGCTCTGAATATATCACGCCAATCCTTTCTGGCCTGCCAGGTCTCTGTGGATAGGTCTGTTGCCAATCTAATGTTTCTACCATTGTAGGTTACAGATCTCTTCTCCCGAGCTGCTTTCAGGATTTTCTCTTTGTCTCTGAGACTTGTAAGTTTTACTATTAGATGTCGGGGTGTTGACCTATTTTAATTGATTTTGAGAGGGGTTCTCTGTGCCTCCTGGATTTTGATACCTGTTTCCTTCCCCAAATTAGGGAAGTTCTCTGTTATAATTTGCTCCGTTATACCTTCTGCCCCTCTCTCTCTTTCTTCTTCTTCTGGGATCCCAATTATTCTAATGTTGTTTCATCTTATGGTATCGCTTGTCTCTCAAATTCTGCCCTCGTGATCCAGTAGTTGTTTACCTCTCTTTTTCTCAGCTTCTTTATTTTCCCTCATTTGGTCTTCTATATCACTGATTCTCTCTTCTGCCTATTTATCCTAGCAGTTAGTGCCCCCATTTTTGATTGCACCTCATTAATAGCCTTTTTGATTTCGACTTGGTTAGATTTTAGTTCTTTTATTTCTCCAGAAGGGTTTCTCTAATAACTTCCATGCTTTTTTCAAGCCCAGCTAGTATCTTTAAAGTCATGATTCTGAACTCTAGATCCGACATCATACTAATGTCCATACTGAGTAGGTCCCTGGCAGTCGGTACTACCTCTTGTTCTTTTTGTTGAGGTGATTTTTTCCATCTTGTCATTTTGTCCAGATGAGAATAGATGAATGAGAGAACAAAATGCTAACAGAGTAACAACGTCCCCAGAAAATATACTCTAAACAAATCAGAGAAGACCTGAAGCCAGGGGAAAAGAAAGGGAAAGAAAGAAAAAAGAAAAAGAAAAAAAAAAAAGAAAAGGAAAAAGATAAAAGCAAACAAAAACAGAACAAAACAAAACAGAATATGATCAAATATGATCAGGCTGGTGCACAGATCAGTGCCACACACTAGATTTTGGGTGTATTTTCGTCTGTTAGAAGAAAGTGCCTCCCAAAATTTTAAAGAAAGAAAAACTTATGTATGAACAAAAATAAGGGTTGATATGATAAAGGGATGGAATATGACTGTAAAGATGAAAATTATAAAAAATTTTATAAAAGGAATTGATAAGAAGGTGTTTGAAAAAAGAAAAAAAGAAAAAAAAAGGGAGAGAATATGATCAGGCAGGAGAGTAGAACAAAGCCATACACTAGAGATTTAGGATATACTTTGATCTGTTAGAAGAAACTGTATCTCAAAATCTTAAAGAGAGAATAACATATATATATATGCCAAAAATAAGGGTAACTATAATGAAGGGATAGAATATGACTACTCTAAAAATGAAAAATAAAAATGTTTTTTAAAAAAGGGATTGATAAGATGTTGGTTGAAAAAGGGAAAAAGAAAAATTTAAAAAAAAAAAACAGTTAAAAAAATTAACTTTGAAAGACTAAAGAATCATGGGGAAAAAAGCCATGGATTCTATGTGCAGTATTCCCCTAGCGCTGGAGTTCTGCCGTTCTCATTGATCGGTTAACTTGGTCTTGGCTGGCTGTTCTTGGTGATCTTCTGGGGGAGGGGCCTGTTGCCGTGGTTACCAAATGTCTTTGCTGGAGGCGGAATTGCCCCACCCTTGCTGGTCCAGGCTAAGTAATCTGCTCGGGTTTGCTCCTGGGAGCTTTTGTTCCCCGCAAGCTCTCCATACAGCTTTGGAGGACAAGAGCAAAAATAGTGACCTCCCAATCTCTGCCCCGGAGGAGCCAAGAACTCAGGGCCCCACTCCTCAGTGCGCCCCCAGAGAAAAGCAGTCACTCCCGTCTCCCCGGTCTCTGGCCACACTCCGTGCTCACCTGGCCTGTGACTGAGCGTTTCTGGCTCACGACCCTGTGTGGAGTCTCCAAACCCAGCAGATCCCTGTGGTGCGCTCCCACGCCGCTCCTCCCCAGGGGAGGAAGGGGAGTCTCCCCAGATCTGCCGCTTGTTGGGTCCCTGCTGGAGGAGCAGTGGCCCGACTGTGCCGCGGATCACAGTTTATGGCAACCCCGAGCTGAGAGCCCACTCCTTGGCTCCGTCTCTGCAGCCAGCTTCCCCGCTCCAATCCCTGGGAGCTCTGCCGCACTCAGGCACCCCCGGTCTTTCTGTGACCCCGAGCGTCCTGAGACCACACTGTCCCAGTGAGGGTTCCACCCCCCACTTAGCCACTGGAGCGACGTCCCTCAGTGGAGCCGAGGTCTAAAAGTTCTGATTTTGTGCTCTGCGGCTCTATCACTTGCCAGAAGCGGCCGACGGAGGCCCCTCCTCTCCGTCTATCCTCCCAAATATTGCCTCGGATTCACTTCTCAGCACGTCCTAGCTTCCAGAAACTGGTTGCTTTTCTTTTCAGAGAGTTGTTGCTATTCTTTTCTTCGATCTCCTGTTGAGTTCGTAGGTGTTCAGAATGGTTTGATCCCTATCCAGCTGAATTCCTCAGGAAAGCAACATATTAAGTATGAGAGCCCTCAGGGCTGCCTGTTGCGTTTATCACACCTCAAGGTGAAATACTTCTCATGAAGCTAAGCTAGAAAATTTTTCACAAAATTTTGTAGAAACATTCCATGAATGTGAATAATAGTATCTACCATGGGCTAATTGTTCAATATGCAATTTTACAAGTGGATTTTATTCCTCACTTTGATCAGATCAAACGAGGTTGAAGGAGATTAAGTAGCAAGTCTTAAGATCACACAGTAAGCTGGTACCTAGTAGAGACAATTTTCAAATCCAGGTCTGTCTGGTTCTAAGGCATATGGTCTTTCCATAACAAGAGGTGATCTCCCATAGTTGCATCTGCCTGTACCTTCATGTGAATTCTTGTTGACTATGTCACTACCTATCCAGATGTAGAGAACCTCACCTCCTCAGGCTGGGAGTTACAGAACTCACCCAATTGAGAATAGAAAGGGCAACATTCTGGGATCTTTCTGGTCTGATCAGGAATGAGCAGGTGCTTAAAGGGTGTAGCTCACAGGAACTACAGGATGGATCCTTGTTGCCAATTAGAAGAAGGTGAAGTATTAAATAGAAAATAAAACCTGTCAGTTTAGAATGGTCAATGATTTTTTCATGATTAAAAAGTAATTTTCTTTGGGAAAAAAAAAAGCAATTTTCTGTGATTCCTCACTATCTTTCAAGTTAGGTAGTTAGGTATTATTGTCATTGTTGTTAATATTTTCTCTTTATAAATGAGATTGAGAGAGTTCAAATGACTCATCCAAGATCACACAGAGACTATAAGCAATAATCCAGACCCAAGTTTCATAATTTCTAACCCCAAATCTGATCTCTTTCCATAATATTATACAATTTACACCTAACTAATTATCACTGAGATATACAACTCTATTTGTATACCAGTAGAACTATTAAAACCCAGTTTGGGGTTTTTCTGGGAGCAGAAAATAGGTGTTGTGAGCTCTGGTACTTGGAAGTAACGAATCAAGGAATCAGGGAGCTTGATTACAAAATTGCCACACACACTTGACCCATGATTCAATACAACCCACTTTGTCTCAGACTTTCTGATGAGCATTGTAAGGAAATATATTTGCATTTTTTTGTTGGCTGCTCTTCCCAGGAAATGACCCCAGCATGGGGAATTGGCCTTTATGTATAACTGAATAGAGATGATGAAGTCTAATACAATAACATCAGTTATCAGCTTTAAGAAGGAGAGTGGAAAGCTGTGGTCAGGAGATAATCCCAGGGATCAGGACTCAGGGAATCCAGAAACAAGTCAGGAAATAAAATGTACAGTGGGATAACACTCAAGAGGCAGACCCTGCTTGATGCCAGAGAAGAATTCTTATGGCTTAATAACCACATGGCTATTGGACTGCCCTGTTTAAGGATGTAAGGAGGAACAAAAAAGTAAGGTATAGATATCAGAGATTATTTCTATGGAAGAAAAACCTACCAAACCAAATATTTAACTATTTCATAAGTAAGGAAGTGGTGATACTGAAAAAACCATTTACCTGATGCTACTCAGCCCCATACCTGTCTGGTCTGCAGCAGTGACAAAAGACCTCGAAAGCTCCATGAAGAACTTTTTCTAGTCCTAATGCAAGGACAGGTACCTAGGACTTTCACATTCTCGATAAAATAGAACTAATAGTCAAAAAGCATCCCCATTTTTCCATTTTCACATTGAGAAGTACATCATATTTTTTTCCCTAGATCTTCTAAGATGAATTTTCTTTTTTGTATAAGGGAAAGTGTGAATGGACAGGTAATGAATCTCAGGAGGAAAATCATGGGATTAACATTCTCATAAAAGTGACTGAGAATGTCAAAAGAGATTTTTATTTTTTTAAACAGAGAATATATCTAATATCCATCTTTCATTTGGATATATGGCCCTAATGTACTGTATAAAATATAAACTACTACAAATGACTTCTATAGAGCACTGCACAATTAAAACATTATCTCATTATCAATATGATCCAAATGAATACCCATTCTTTTGTCCACCCCTGGTAATTTTCTAGAAAAGAAAATTGGCCAAGTTTTAGAAAAACTCAGTCCCTACCTAATGAATAATTATTCACACCATATATTTATCAGAAGTTAGACCCAAATGCAATGTACCTACACACCAGCTGCCAAGAGTGACTGACACATTTGGTAATTATAATACAATTTTGAAGGGAATATATTACCAGTTTGACATCTGGAAATCAGAAATATAAATTCTTATGCAAGTCTCTAGTGAGGATGTTTTTCAATCTGCATTGCGTCATGCCTTCTTTATGCCATTTTTAAAGTCACTTTCCATTTTTAAAAGCAACCCTACTAAATCTGCTGTCACTGCAGTTTGGCTCCTATGGGTTCACAAATGGTGTTTATCCAACTGGCTTATGGCACAGCAGATCCCATTGTTTAAGAATAAGATAATAAACTAGATTTACTCATGAGAAAAAAAAGAAAGAAAATATTTGATGTTACTATTCTAATGTCTATTAATTAAAGAAACTCTTATGTAACTTCTCATAAATATGTAAGTCTACATTTTCATACCAGAAATGCTGGTTGGGTGTAGCTGAGGAAGATTAGTAAGAAAATACCAATAGAATAGAAGATGTTTTAAATGAATAGGTGCTGTAGAGAAAAATATATAATTGTAGAACTCTCATTCACTAAGGCCATATATCTAAGAGGACATGATATTATTTCTGCTTCACATAAGCATCTTATTGTGGTTTTAACAACACCAATGCTAATGGTAAAAGGAATTAGGTATTAGCAATTAGCCTTTATGCTAATGAACATTTTGATGAAGCTCCTGATTTTTAAACGGATTATGTTTGAGCTTGCTTGGTCTTTGCATTTTGAGATGCCCAATGACCACTCTCTACCAGGAAAGATAAAAATAGGGCTGTCAAAATACAAATGTCTGTTATAGAGACCTGGCCCAGGAATACTTTGGAGATACTCTATTAGGAGTCCTATCCCAGTAAAATACCAAAGAGGTTCCCCTATTTATTAGGGATACTTTTATTTATCAAATTCTAGCAGAATATCTTGAAGACACCAAAGTTTTAGCTGAAGCACACTTTCAATTTTATTTTATTAAAAAGTAATGTAAAATCCGGGCACCTGGGTGGCTCAGATGGTTAAGCGTCTGCCTTCGGCTCAGGTCATGATCCCAGGGTCCTGGGATCGAGTCCCGCATCGGGCTCCCTGCTCCTTGGGAGCCTGCTTCTCCCTCTGCCTCTCTCTCTCTGTCTCTCATGAATAAATAAATAAACTCTTTAAAAAAAAAAAAAGTAATGTAAAATCCTTGGTTGTCAAGGAATTGAAGAGGGCAACAGTAGAAAACTTGTGGAACATGTTAGTCCCCAGTTTTTAAGATGAAATCGATAAGGACATTTCATTCACTAGAATGCTAAATGGGAACACTCCTATGTGTGTATCTGTGTTTGGGGGGGAAAAAAAACACTTGAACAAGCTGAATGGGGTTGAGACCCTAAAGAGCTTGCTCAAATAAACAAAGAAAACCATTAAATTGCTACCTGCATCATGGAACATCATAGTAACTAGAGGTGCTTCTACATTTGTCTATATACATAGGTGGACCAGAGGATACAAATCTGGAGTAGTAGCAGGAGAGAGTAGAACTTGCAACATAGTACAGGGAAGACACCTAGAGCTTTCTAGGAGGATCTGAGAGAGGAAGAAACAGAAAACTGGAAGAGAAGGGTAAAGAATCCCTCCCCCCTTTGAGGACACAAACTAAAAGCTCTGGAATAATAAAAATATTTGCTGGGGTGCATGATAAAAACCTGCCCCTCTCTCTAGCCTACAAATTCTTCAGTAAATAGTAGATTCCTTTCTAACACTATTATGCTATGCAAATGGGAGCCTTAGGGAGCAAGAACAGGACCAGCACAGGCAAGGCACCAGTGAGGGGAGCAGTGACGTCTGGTCAAATAAGCAGGACCAACACGGAGCTGCGGGAAAACAAGATGCCACTGCAAGAAAATTCTGCAGTGATTGTTTCTCACTTCTTCTGCTCTGTTTTTCATTAAACCATTTTCCTAATCATTTGCAGCCACCAAATTGTGTTTACATGCTTCATAGCTCAAACTTTAAACACACTGGGTTTTTTTTTTCTTTCTAAAGAAAACTCCCAATCCATTCTTTGCTCTGGAATATGGTTTCCTAAAATATATTCACAGAAAATGAGTCCTGTGGAATGTGAATGGTTTTTAGATGAATAAAATGTTCTGTAGTCAAAAAATTTGAGAAGTACTAGTTTAAGCAGTTTCTTCACTGCAGGACTTTCTAGAACCTCTTTTGTGTTCATGTGTATTATGAATATCCTAGAAGAGGTTATAGTATATGCAGCACTTTCCTAATTTATTTGACCACAGAATCCTTTTCTCTCTTACTATCTCTTGGAACTGATATTGAGAGTACTCCTTTCTGCAAAACAGCACTAAAAGAAAAAAAAAAAAGTGCCACTTTCCATATCTTGTAATGCTTGAACAAAAATGCATCAAATGTTTATATCTTTCAACAACAACAGCTAACACTTCTTCGTCCTTTTTATTTATGAGGACTCTGTAACACAGATATGTCAAGTAGCTTGACAAAGATAATAAAAGTATTCTTTGGCTTATAAGGAACTATAAGTTTTAAAGCCTGTTTGTGAGGTTTGGATTGTTTGCCCTCAGTACACAAGCCTACAGCAGGACGAAAGTGTAACAGAGCATACTGATTCTAGACACATTCAGGAGACTTCACTCCCAAACCTTGGTTCTTTCTGGAGTTTATGGCTACCACTAGCCCTTCTATTTTCACACCTCTTGGCCTGCAGGCTCTCAAATACCTGCAATTTCCTTAAGTCAGAAGACAGAGCTATAGCAAAGATTCAACGACAGTGGCTGCGAAATTTGAAATTGACAAGGTCAAGTGATCAAGTGGTCTGGTGGGAATGATCTTCTCGATGCAACCCAGTTACCATCCAGAAAAATAGGGACATCTTTGGGTTCACTAACAGTGTTTTCATGAGGAGCAAAAATGATTTATGATACACTCTGGCCCACCTACCCCTCCACCCCCCCCCCCAACCACCACCACCTCTGAGCAGCACGAAGGTCTGGAAGGGACTGCTAAAATAGGCTTCTCTCTGAGCATCTGTGGTTGGTTCTGTTTATTGCATTGTTATCCACAAACACACCCTGGATACTCTTCCTCAGTCTGTTGACATGGGAGCCACTGCAAAATATTAAAGATGTGGCTGATGAATTGATCTATCACCACGGGAGAAGAAGGCCTAGTCTTTCATAGAAGTTAAGAGACTGACCACCTGGGTTTGAATTTTGTCTGTGTCATTTTCTAATTTTGTGTCCTGAACAAATGACCAAACTTTTCATCTGTAAATGAAGACATTTTGAGGCTTATTGTAAGTAATAAAGGAGATGACACATGTTTTCTAGGATGTGTTCCACCATAAATTGACCCTGAGAAAAATATGCAAGTGCAAATAGTTTATCTGGGAAGTAATTCCAGGAAACATAGTCGGGGAGTGGGAGAGTAAACCAGGGAGGAGAAGGACACAAATCAAGGGCATGATATCAAGCAAGCTACTGGTGTGATCAACTAGAACTTCATTCCACTGGGAGACAGTACAGAACACAGCAGAGAGTTATTCTCACCAGGGCCAAGGATGATGGAGTATTATCTGCCTACTTCTTTTTTTTTTTTATCTGCCATTGGTTGAGGTCTGCTTCCAGGGTCATTAACTATCCAGCATTTCTGTCTTGTCCTATATGTGTGATTTGTGGGTTCCTGCACCCAGAAGGAAATAGTTCAAGTATAGACAGCCAGAGGTGTTCTCAGAAAGCAGCCTTTGGTGGAAAGGGGTGAATGCTTACTAAGAGCCTCTGCTACACATATCAAATATATAAAATAGTGCCTTGTACATATTAAGTTCTATTAAAATTTAGATAGTATCACTCCATTCAAAAATTTATATAAATCCCACTATTTAAAAATTATTGTCCTTGTCACTGGCTCTCTTCATGATCTCAGAAGCTCCTGACCCTTATTTCAAACTGATTCCCAGAGATAATTTAAGCTTCTTAAAACTGAATTATTCATGGGTCCCCAAAGATGCTACCTGGTTTCCCACTGCTGTGTTTTATTTACATTTTTTGCCTCACTTAAAAACTTAAGTTCTCTGTTACTGTATTTTCTAGCATTGCTTTTTCTACTAGACCCAAATCAAACATTTCCTTCCTCTCAGTGCCTTCTATAATTTTTCATGGAATATCTTCTCTCTGTCCTGTGAGGGCCCATAGTGTTTTACCTGCAATTCTCTTGTAACATTTATCATTTTTGCCCTCTGTGAGAAGGCATTCTCTTTCCCTAGTAAAAGATGAGTTTTATTTATTTTTTAATGTTTTATTTATTTATTTGAGAGAGGGAGGGAGGGAGCGAGCACATGAGCAGGGAGAAGAGGGAGAAGCAGGCTCCCCACTGAGCAGGGAGCCTGACATGGGTCTCGATTCCAGGACCCTGGGATCATGGCCTGAGCTGAAGGTGGGTGCCTAACTGAGTCACCCAGGCGCCCCAAGAGATGAGTTTTAAAGACAAGTTATATTTTGCATTTTATCATATGATCCCCCCCCCCACAATGCTATTAACTGAATCCTGCTATGTGTCAGAAGTTTTATCAAAAGTTTGGTTGGGAAGAACACTTAATGATGAACCAAAAAAAAAGTTTGGAGTATATGTATACAGTGTTGATTTCTAAGAAGTGGTGCTCAAACAGAAAAGACAAGGATGTATGCTCTTGCCACATCTATTAAACATTGTACTGGTGGTTCTATTCAGGGAAATTAGGCAAGAAAAAGAATACACATGCACTCCACATACAATTAAAGCTAATAAATGAATTCAGCAAAGTTGCAGCGTACAAGATCAATATACAAAAATCAATTGCATATCAACACATAAGCAATAAAGAATCTGAAAATGACATTATGAAAATGACTTCATTTATAACATCAAAAATATTTAGGAATAAATTTAACAGAAGTTAGTACAAGACTAGCATATTGAAGACTAAAAACTATCACTGAAAAAAGTTAAAGATGACCTAAGTAAATTTAAAGATATCCCATGTTCATAGGTTGGAGGACTTACTATTGTTAAAATGGGAGTACTCTATAAATTGATATACAGACTTAACATATTCTTAACATATTGCTTCTTTACAGAAATTGACCAGCTGACCCCAAGATTCATATGGAAATGTAAGAGTCCTATATTAGACAAAATAATCTTGAAAAGGAAGAACAAAGTTGGAGGACTCACACTTCCCGATTTCAAAACTACAAGCTATAGAAATAAAGACTGTTAATGGCATTAATGTAAACAAATAGATCAATGGAATAAAATTGAGATTCCAGAAATAAACTCATAGATTCATGGTCAATTTATTTTCAACAAGGGTGACAAGAGAATTCAATGAGGAAAGAATAGTCTTTTCAATAAGTGGTACATGTTGATAAGCCTTAGAAATTAAGTAAATCATACTTAAAAGGCCACATATTATATTATTCCATTAATATGAAATCCAAATCAATATAAATAGAAGATTAGTAATTGCCAGGGGGTAAGGGAGGAGAGGGAAATAAGGAGTGACTGCTAGTAGATACAGGGTGTCTTTCTGGGCTTATGAAGATGTTTTGGAATTAGGTAGTGGGGATGTTTGTATGACCTCATGAATATAATAAAACCCACCAAATTATACTTTTTAAAAGTGACTTTTATGTTACATAAATAATCTCATTTTTTTTTTTTTAAAAATCGGGTGATGATTGCTCTAAAAAGGAAAACTCTACTATATAGGGGAAGTTGATACAAAAAGTCAAGGAAACTTATTTTTCTGTCTCTTCAGTTACTGAATTCTAGCTTTTGCTTAATTGATTTCTTAGACACATTTCTAATTTATGCCAGATGGTATCTTATGTGATGGGCATACAGAAGTGTAGAACCAGATATAGTTCCTGCACTTAATGGAATTTATTTACAATCCAACTCTAAAGAGAAATCACTCGGTTCCATGCCAGAGTAGGGGAAAAAGAAAAAATAAAGTGATATGATTCACAGCAAGACTTGAGCAGCTGAGCCAGGGTTCAAGCTTATCCTATGACTTCTTCTCAAACTTCTCAACTGGTTTTCAAATGGTTTTCAACTGTTAGGGATTGCATCCACTGCTTCCTCTAGCCAACAGTGAGGACCAACCTTGTTGAGGTGACCAGCATGCAGACTGCCTACAAGACAAAGCTGCCAAGTTTATATCACCCCTATTTATTTCCTGACTCTAGAGATATACCAATATATAGCAGATTCCCATGAGAAATAATTAAATCTCTTAGCCCAGCTGAAAAACCCAGACACATAGCAGCAAATATTTACACTGAGTATCTTGGTCATTGTTTCTGGTTCCTTGAAGAAAGGTATCTGGCCTTCAAAGACACTTACTTTAAAAATTGTATACTCTGGTTACTGCATGTAACCTCCATTTATCTATTCCACATACAATTTTGAAATCCCATTCTTAGTATTTTTTTCCTTAAAAATTTGGCCATGTTATAGAAGGAAAGAAGCAATGTAATTCTCAGCATCAACCATACAAAGTACATAAGGCATGGTCAGCACAAGCCTTGCATATGCGTAGAAATTCATGCAGGTGCAATGAAAAAGGGAGAACAGTGGGGGATCCTAAAATTGGACTAAGGGTTGCAAAGAAGGCTGTAGGGTCTTTTCTTCCAGGTAACTTTAATTTAGTCTGCGAACTGACCTAGGTAATTTCTTGCCTAAAGATAGGAAGAGTCATTCCTGAGAGTTCTGTTCTCCCTAGAATTCAAGTACGGCTTTGCATGGGAATTATATCTCTTTGTAATTCTTAGTCACCTGGAAGAGATCAAAATCATTCTACATGAGAGCATTCCTTATATCCTATAGTCCTGCTGAATCATCTATTTTGCACATTACTTTAGAAAGGGATAACTGAATTTTGCCATAGTCCCTGCTTTCTTTTACTTTCCTGAACTTTTCATTGCTCAAAAAAAGAACTGGCATTTAACATTTCAGTAAAGAATGGTTGTATTAGGAGATATACTATTTTTTTAAATGTTCATCATCCATAATAACTTAAACTTGAAAATAAATAATTCCACATTAAGCCACAATATTTCCAGCATGACACATGTGTTGCAAAAATATTTCAATGCCTGTGCTCTCAAGCACAATCATAAAATATACTAGAAATTTGGCTCAGAGAAGACAGAACAGGAAACAAATGGATGTTAGTCCTAGGAAAGGAACACATGATTAAAGAGCTGAAATAACATCCTAATTTGTAAAGGAAATTGCATCTTGAGTTCCAGATGCAAAGTAGATTCATATCTTTTAAAGGTTTTTGACCAAATGACCAGGGAAGCTCAATCCATGCTTACAAACACTGAGCCATTCCAGAAAGAATAGGAGATTAGAGTCCTTCACTGTGAGAGAGATCAAGAAAATGAAAACTAAGGAGAGAGGAGAAGTTGTGTGTGTATATAAAGATTTACTGAAGTTATAAAATATGTCTGAGTGGCTTTCTGGATTGGGCAACGTGTGTTTATTCCTATGAGTGAAGTCTTGACTGTATAGGAGAGGGAATAACGAATGTGACAACCGTAGCATTTAAAATCACCATGTGGATTTTTACTACTAAATAAAGGTTGGCGAATTTGCTATTAGTGTATTTCAGGGAAACATTACACTGTCACTGAAAATCAACACTTGCCTACCCATGTGCCAAATCCTAAATTAAGAATTTAGGTCAGTGTAAAAAGAGTCATGTCATAGTGTCATAATATAATATATTATATATATAATAAATTATATATAATAAAATTATATATATATAATAAATAAATTATATATAATAAAATTATATATAATAAAATAATATATAATATAATAACCTGAAAAATAAAGATGCTATTTCTAACCACTTAAGATGCTCATGAAAAGACTTTGAAATAATGGTTGATTTCCATTTTTAAGTAAAAAATCTTACTGAAATGATGTTTTGGCCGAAGATATTTATCCATTAACTGAATAAATAAATGAACTTCTACCATATGCCAACACTTAAGTGTGTGTTGGTGGGAGGAGGAAGGCTGCTGTAGTGAGGGTGGGTGATAGTACATATATTGGATATATTATCAATAACACCCAGACCTCATTAGAATGCAGAGTCCAGGGCGCCTGGGTGGCTCAGTCGGTTAAGCGACTGCCTTCGGCTCAGGTCATGATCCTGGAGTCCCAGGATCGAGTCCCGCATCGGGCTCCCTGCTGTCAGCAGGGAGTCTGCTTCTCCCTCTGACGCTCCCCCATCTCATGCTCTCTCTATCTCATTCTCTCTCTCAAATAAATAAATAAAATCTTTAAAAAAAAAAAAAAAAAGAATGCAGAGTCCAAAGTCTCATCCAAGACTTCGTGAGTCAGAATTTCTGGGGTGGAGCCCAGGATTCTGTGCTGGCATTTACTGTTTTTCCTACTGCTGTCTCTTCGACCAGGGTAAATTACTTACATAGTCTTCCTCCTATAAACCCAGATTCTCCCCTCAGCTTTGGAGCCATCTCTGGTAATTCTTGGGTCCTTTCCATTCAGAATGTCCAGTTTTATGTCTGATCACTTCTATCCTGTTGCACCAAACAAACACTACGGTTCCAGCTATTATCGGTAACCGAGACCTTTGAAGTAGAATACCACTTACTCCTGTTGTCCCTGTAGTCTGTAAAGGGTGGTTGTTTTCCTACTAATGCTATGTAATCTCGGAATTACAGTACTATTCACTTTTTGGCTTGGCCCTACCATCACCTGCATAACTTATTTCCTGTATTAAAATCTGCCATTTTTAAATACTTAAGAGTGATATTTCTTTTCAAGGTCAAACACTAAGTCATAAATGTGCTTAGTGATTTTGTTCCTTATTCTAGTTCCTTTCCTCTTGTCCCTTCTTCTGGATCAGTATCTTTAAAAATCTGGACTTCTAGGTCAGTCTTTTTATATCCTCGCTTCCCATCTCTGTGACCTTGAGTCAATTACCTTCCTGATCGTTTTTTCAGCTGTGAAATAGGAATAAAGTTTCCTACATTTTAAGAAGTAATGGAAAAGACAGTGGTTAAGCACACTGAATTTAGAGACAGATTGTACAACTCAAATTCTGATTCCAAACCTTTCTGGGTGATTTAAGCAAGTAGCCTGATATATGTAAGCTTCAGTTTCCTCCATAAAATAGATTATTATAAAATTCTCACTAAATGAGATCACAGACATGTAACATTTAGTAGAGTGCTTGGTACCCTCCAAATGCTCAATAGTTATAACTGTCATGACCATAATGATCATTATCACAATTACCATAATAATTATAAATCAGGGAAAACATTGTCAACAGCACCCCCATTTTTTTCTTTTTCTCTTTCCACTTCTTTTATCACCTCCCTTTCTGTTCCTACTTCTGAAGTACTTGTTAGAAATGTAACAAAGTTCACTTACATTTTTTTAACTTACCTCATACAGCTCTTTCTATAAAACTTTAAAATTAGGTAAAACAAAAGCTAGTACTACAGTGTTCCTAATGTCATTATTCATAGTCCAACACAAATGCCCCTCACAGCAGGAAGAGAAATAACTTGTAATATATTCATGCAATGGTATATTAAGCAGCAATGAGAATGCATGAAGTACAGCTACACACAACAATGTGAATTAATCTTACACACAATGTTGAGCAAAATAAACCAGATACAAGAAGACACAGTGAATGATCCCATTTACTAAATTTCAAAAACAGGTAAACTATGAGAGGTCAGAAAAATGATTGTGACTTGGGGACAAGAAGGGGGCACTTCTGAGGTTGTCGGTCATGTTCTGTTTCTTGTTCGCACTGCTTATCACACAGGTGTCCTCACTTAGTGAAGATTCGTGTAATTGAAACATGTCTGTGGGTGTTTCCCTACATATTTTAACTCAATAAAGACACAAGAAAAGACAACAAAACTACCTATTCTCTAGTATTATGTCTAGAATCCATTGTTTTATGTTTATGGCCACCAAATTACGTTCCCTTCAATACTCTCAGGAGGAACAAAATATCCTTCTCCTGGACTTCAGGGCTACTTGCTACTTTTCCACTTCACTTTGTAGCATGTGAAGGAGATCAGTAGCAATTGCCATTAACTGTATCTCACAGTTCCTGGGGGGGGGGGGGAAACAAACTGAATACAGTGGTTGAAGTATGGAACAAAGCACCCAACTTCAAGATGGCAAACAGCATTGTTTCTAGGCCCAGTTCTTTTGCTTGTTTACTAAAGCCTGTGAGGAATCACAAACCCTCCCTGCACCTCAGTTTTTTCACCTATAAAATATATATATTTTATGATGATAAAATACCCATGGCCACCTGCCCACAGCTATACACAGAAACAAATGAGGTGGTCCATTTGAAAGCCTTTTGAAAGGTGAATGCTCTGTAAGGACCTAATGTTAATATAAGAAATAAAAGTAAGATCCTCCCATGACATGTTCAAATCAGGTTTTTGGTTTTTTTTTAAGGCACACAACTTTGTGCTAACATTCCTACTGTTTATCTTATACATCTTACTTGTCTAATTCAAATGTCACTTTCTCTGATTTTTTTATCCCTCCTCCAAGGAAGAATAATTTTCTCTATATATGTTTCAATGTGCCTTAGGCACACTCCAATCCCAGAATGAATAAGTTACTCCAGTTCATTTTTCACGACCTGTTTCTGTGATTTTCCTTGCATAAGGACTCTAGCTTTCTCATCCTAATAAATGCCTAACAAAGGGCAGAACAGGGGCTTAAGACATGCTATACTGAGATGATGTCTGGATTCTTTGAAGAGTTTTACACTTAACTGATTCACTACATTCTACTTGTTCTTGTACACTGTCTGTGGTACGCAGTTTTCAAATTTATGCAAACATCATGTTTACTTCCCTTATATGGAATTAGGAGCAGTGTGCACCACCTCAGTAAACTCTCACAGTGAGATTACGGTGCAACAAACCCAGTAGTTCCCATTGCACAAGCTTTCTACTGTAGGGTAGAAAATGCTTGACTGAGAACTGAGGGTTCTCAGTGGAAATGCCATCCAAGTTGTAATGACCTTTGTAACGAAAAGAGTGAATCCAGTGGCATTTTGGAGATTTCTCATATTGTAACTGAATACTTCATTTCCTTTTTAATTTTCTTTTATTTTGACCTTTGTCTCCCCCACTCTATGCCATATTTAGGCTTGAATGGTTCAGAGAAACTGTAGTTTCCTTAAGATTTGGCCTACAAAATCAGAGATTCAGGATTCTGGTCACTTTGCTGCGATGCGACCTGAGGTATAAACAGAGGCCAGATGTCAGCACAAAAAGCAAGCTAGAACAAAAGTATTCACCATGGATGACTTAGCTATGAAATGGGCTCTACTGTATAATGTAAGTAACATGGCAGGCTAGTGTTTGAGAACCCGGCTATATAATGAAGAAGGAAAGAAGACTTGGAAACCCATCCAACTGTGATGCAAAGCCAATATATATGTTCACTTTGGTCCACTGAAAATTTTGACCATTGCTTTCTGGAAGGAGAAGACATGTACTTTAATTGACTTTGTACAGATATGACAGTCCAATCAGAAAATATTCCTGGTTGGTTCCTCTACACAATATTGAGCTCTTCAGATCTCAGTCTCCCTGACTCATCCTTGACATGCTTCTTTGCTTAAAGTGCCCCAAAGTGACAAAGGTAGAAAATTTATAATAAACAAATGGACCAAATGAAACTAGGGTTTTATTTTCAAAGAAATGAACTCTGTAAGTCCTGATTTCCAATATTATGTTTTGTTGTCAGATGTGTTTTATTATGAATCTGAAAATATGGTAGCTACATATCTAAAGTGGAATGGGAATATATGAAGTCTTATGACTCCTAATCCCACTACATTTTGTTTCAGGTAAAATGCTCAGCATTCAAAGAAAAATTGAGGAATACATTTTCTTATAATCCAGTTAACTCTTTCTAAATGGTTTAAAGATATATTTACTAGAAAGGCTGTCTTACTCATTTTGCTCTATCTCGAAAGAGTATATATAGCCCCTGGGTCTTATACATAGTAAGCACTCAATCAAAATTTATTTGTTTACTTTGAAATCATTCCAGATTTTCTGTTTAGCAATTTAATATAGATTTCCTGATTGCAATACCAAAAAAAATAAATAAATTAAGATAAACCATTCAAACTGTTCAACAATTGAACTGTATCTTTACATTCCAGAGGCTATGTACTATCTATCAGCAATTACTTCTCTTACAACATAGCTGACAGACAAATATGCCTTGTGTTTGGAACTATTTGGAACTACTCCACCGGCATAATCATTCTATTTTCAATATATGACTGGAATATAGTCATGGATATTTCATCAAGTTCAAAAGTTAAGGAAAGAATTTCAGTAATGGGAGAGAAGTGGTGAAAAAAAGTGTGTCCTTTTATTTTTTATTATTTTCTTTAAGTTTATAGACATATTTTTTTTAGTAATCTCTATACCTAGTACGGGGTTCAAACTTACAGCCCCCAGATCAACAGTTGCATGCTCTGCCAACTGAGCCAGCCAGGCACCCCTGTCTTAACTTTCACATATTTGTGAAATATATATTCTTTTCTGCCTATATGATAAAGCATTCAAAATCTTTCTCCATTCATACTTTGAATCTTCTCATGTCTTGACTCTTTCCATGGTTTACATATGTGGGATAAGTGTAAATGCAGAAATAAATTTGAAGAAGAAAAGAAGAAGAAAAAGAAAAAGAAAAGATTCCCACACAGGATCTTTCCCTATGTTTTCTTTGCCAGGATTGACTTTCTTGTGTTGCTCACTTTCATGCAAGTTACAAGGAATGAGATCTTCCATAAGAGATTTCAAACCTAATTCAGTTAAATGCAGAGAAAATTTGTCTCCTTACACAGTAAACTATGACATCTACTTTCAAATATGTAAATGAAAAGGGATTAGGAAAGTTCTGGTCCATATTAATTTTAGCTCACGAACTAGAACGCTAATCAAATGAAGTTATTTTGGTTTTGGTTATGCACTTTATGATTTGCTATATATTTGGTTCAAAGGCAAATTCAGCATTACATGTATATCCTCCCTAGTTAATGTCATGCACCTGGAAAGAGTAAATTTAATCTCTGAGGGAAAGAATTCTGAGAGGTTTTGTTTCCATTTTACTTGAGTTTCTTTTTTCAAATGTGGAATATGATAGGATATAACAATTGTTACATATGACCAATAATAAAATTCCAATTAAGACAAATAAATACTACTACCTGCTTATATGACCAAGTAGAATTTTATTCCTTACTTTCTACTGAGCTCTAGTTAAGTGTGATATCATGGCCTACATGTATATTTTAAGATACTCCATACTGCGGGGCTCCTGGGTGGCTCAGTTGGTTAAGCGACTGCCTTCGGCTCAGGTCATGAACCTGGAGTCCCTGGATCGAGTCCCGCATCGGGCTCCCTGCTCGGCGGGGGGTCTGCTTCTCCCTCTGCCCTCTTCCCTCTCGTGCTCTCTGTCTCTCATTCTCTCTCTCTCAAATAAATAAAATCTTTAAAAAAAAAAAAAAGATACTCCATACTGCTATTAAGACCTATGGCATCAGAAGACAAGAGCTTTGACGGTTAGGGTTCTTTTAGCTACATGACCTTGGCCGAGTTAGTTAGCCTTTCTAAGACTGCATTCCTTCATCAGTTGAATAAAGAATTTGGGCAATAACTCCAAATTTTTCTCTCTCAGGATCTAGTCAAGGGTAGACTGATGATGAGTTTAAGTCTTTTTAAATCTGTAGATTTTCCTCCAACTTTTTTTGTTCTTCCTTGCAATTTATTTGTTGAATAACAAGTTCCAGATTTTGCTGATTGCATTCCTATAGTGTTAACATGTCCCTTTGTCCCTGCATTTCCTGGAAAATGCTAGTTAAACATAGGTTTGATCAAAATCAGATCTAATTTTTTTGGAAAAAAAATATTTTAGGTAGTATTGTGTTCTTCTACCTAGAGGCATATAATGTCTGGCTGCTTTTTGTAAGCTGCTGTTGGTAGTCATTGCCGAGTTCATAATTTCTATAGAGATTTCTAAGTTTGTTCTGGATGGACAGTTTCAAAATACATGGTGAGGTTGTAAGAAGCTATTTGTGTTCAATTTGTCCTTACTTCTTCTTCTATTAAATAAAAACTATAAATTTCTATTTGCTTCTCAAGATTCTTGGTCAATAGAAATGATCAACAGAAATGAAATGGATAAAAACACACAATTTTGTTTGAGTAATTTAAAATGAAAAATAATTTCCAAGGCCATGAAAGGGAGAGAGAAAGGCAAATAAGAAAATAAAACTGTAGCACATACTCAAAGTGCTTAATTTTGTTGTGGCCTTGGTAAAGCACCCTCATCTGATAGCTTTCCATTCTTGGAAACCAAATAAAAATAGATGAGTAGAAATAAGTCAACATTCCTGCATACTTTCCTGAGAAATTCCATCCATTAGCCTTTCCAAGAAAGCTTTGAAAATGTTTTACACTGTACTGCAAATTTGAGTGACAATTCCTACCTTCAAGCCTAACAGGAAGGAAAGAATTTATCAGATGTAGCAATGGCATTAATGAGAAGACACCCTCCTAGTTAGGCTGCACCAGGAAAATTCTCCAGAGGACAGAGCACATGGAAATAAAGTGATACCCCACCATAATGTTGGCACCAGGGGCAAAGGAGAAGCCTCATTATAAGCTGTTCTCATTACAGTGAGAGTGAACTGTGTGTCTGCATTGTGGAAAACAGTGACAGGGCTGGGGCCGTAGCATAAGTTGCTACGACTGTGGGGTGAAACAAAGCCTCTGCTGTCATCCTCCAAAGCCACCTGTGCAGCACCTAATTGCCTATGATTCTTCTCTTAGACCATGCCTAATTGATCCTTTGGCATGTAGGGTAGCACATTAGGCATCATCCCAGAAGGAGTAGTTTCAGCTGGAGAGTAAAATAAGCCTGTTTCTGAAGTGTAAGGTCCTGAGATGAGTAATTACAAATCAGGTAGGAAGAGAAAATATAAGTCAGGTCTCAACATGAGAATCCTAGAAAACTCTACCAGGAAGATTGTGATATGGAATAGGGCTGTACACCAGTTTTGTGTTCCAAACGCCTATGTGAAAGTTATTTGTAATTCCAAATACATTTCTTCATAGAAAGAACATTTCACACAATGATCAAGTTCCCAGGAAGCCTAGAAGTTGGCAATGTTAGAGATAGCTGTTTCTTTTTATCATTCAATCATCCATCCATCCATCTATCCATCCATCCAAAACATGAGTTCCTAGAATATTTAAACACTGGAGATGCAGAAGTAAATATCAATTCCTAATTATTTAGCACTAAGACAACTGGATACCACACAGTATCAGGTAAACAGATATTTTCTATCTATGCTTCAGTGAAAATGTAATATAATACAAATGGTGAGACAATGTTACAGGTAACTAATGGTTGAAAATCACTCTTAGTAAAGCACTTTTTAATGGTTACCTGTAAATGGAAGAGTTTCTCTAGTAAAGTTTGGTGGCAAGAAGAGGGGCTTGGAAGCGGTGGTCAGCTTGCTATTTGATGGGTATGGAGGTGAGTAAAAGTGAGTTGCTGCAGGACTCAGTAAAATAGTAAATTGCCAACTTTCTGAATCTAAGGAATAAGAGGGAATCTTCTCCCCCTTGGTTCCTGGGATTCTGGAAGTGAATGGCCATGAATCTTTGATTAAAGCCACTTAATAAAGCAACGGGCAAAAGACACCAACAATAGCTTCAAAGCAGACATGTTTGGGCTCCATTTGCTACTGATAATACACAATAATTGCAATTTTTTGATACATTTTTTTTTAAAGATTTTATTTATATATTTGACAGAGAGAGACACAGCGAGAGAGGGAACACAAACGGGGAGTGGGAGAGGGAGAAGCAGACTCCCTGCCGAGCAGGGAGCCCGATGCGGGACTCGATCCCGGGACTCCAGGATCATGACCTGAGCCGAAGGCAGTCGCTTAACCAACTGAGCCACCCAGGCGCCCGATACATCGTTTTTAATCAGGACATAATAACACTCACTTGCAACAAAAACTATTTTATATAAACTTCCTAAAATTTATTTTGAGACTTTACAGTTGAATCAGGATTGCTCTTCATCTTCCTCTGAGCAGTAGTTCCTTCACTATTTGATGTTAACAGTTCTTCAGCATTTTCAATGTTCCCTTACTAAATCCCAACTCCTTAACAAGACCAAAGATTTTTTATTTGTGTTCAACCGCTTTTAGATTCAAACTTCTCCCAATAGCTCTTATTTTCAATTTTTCCTTTTAATCTGTGGGCTATTCTAGGTCTTTAAGCTCACCTACTTTCTTCAAGAGCATTTCTACCTGCTCAGAAGATATAGTCACATGAATATTGGAGAAAAATAGTTACAACATATAGTACATTGAACAACAAGAGAAAGATATTAAGTCCTTTTGAAAAAACAGCTAAATTAAGACTTCAATACACTCTACATCCTCTCATCTGGAACTCAGGTGTAACTTAAATGATTTTAGTAGTATATATATCTATATTTGTTACAATAGATTATTTTGTGTAGGAAGTGAATTCCTGGTAAAAAAATTTTGCAAGTTATTATATCAAATATTCAGAGAGTCCAGATTGCAAGGGACTTCTGTCCTTAAAGTCAGTCACACAAAGAACTTTTAGCTTACCCTAAAAAGCTCAGAATCTGACTTTTTAATTGTTATTATTATTTCTTTAAAAGTTACAATAGTTGCTCATATGACGCTACCAAAATCCATCTTTCTCACAAAGCAACACGAACCAAAAAAATAGTCTTCCTTCATCATGAAAAACTTGTGTTCAAAGTAAGAGGCAACTACATGGAATGCACTAACCAGTGACTATCCTACACTTAACAGATAAGCTCCATGCCACATCCTTTGGACCTACATTTTATTAAGTCATGAATTTGAAACATTTGTTTTTCCCAGGCTATGCACGGAAAATGGAATTACTTCTCATCATGATTACTGAAAGCTTAAGGATGTTTTAGTCTAGTGATATGTTAAAATGCTTTAAAAACAGTATGTTTCCATCTAAATATAAAAGGTTGCTTTTATGGGCTGAATTGTGTACCCCTAAACTTATACATTGAAGCCCTAAACCCTAATACCTCAAAGTGTGGTTATTTTGGAGATAGAGCCTTTATGTGGGCAATTAAGTCACAAGACCATCAGGGTGGGTCCTAATCCAATCTGACTGGGGTCTTTATAAGAGCAGATTAGGACATGGAGAGGCACCAGAGGTGTGCATGCACAGACCACCACCCTGTGAATAGGCAGCAAGAGGGCGATTATCTGCAAGCCAAGGAGAGAGGCCAAAGATGAAACCAACCCTGCTGGCAAATTGATCTTGGATGCCCAGTCACCAAAACTGTGAGAAAATAAATTTCTGCTGTTTACACAGTCTGCAGACCCTTGCAAACAAACACAGTTGCGGGGGGGGGAGGAGCAAGATGGTGGAGGAGTAGGAGACCTGGATTTCGTCTGGTCCCAGGAATTCAGCTGGATAGGGATCAAACCGTTCTGAACACCTACAAATGCAACAGGAGATGGAAGAAAAGAATAGCAACAACTCTCTGAACAGAAAAGCGACCACTTTCTGGAAGGTAGGACGTGCAGAGAAGTGAATCTGAGGTGATATTCGGGAGGACAGACGGCGGGGGAGGGGGCCTCCCTCGGTCACTTCTGGCAAGTGATAGAGCAGCGGAGCACAAAATCGGAACTTTCAGAAGTTGGCTCCAGTGACGGATGTCACTCCAGTGGCTAAGCGAGGGGTGGAACCCTCGCAGGACAATGTGGTCTCAGGACCCTCAGGGTCACAGAAAGACCGGGGGTGCCTGAGTATGGCAGAACTCCCAGGGATCGGAGTGGGGAAGCCGGCTGCACAGACGGAGCTGAGGAGTGGGCTCTCAGCTCGGGTTTGCCATAAACCATGATCTGCCGCACAGTCGGGCCACTGCTCCTCCAGCAGGGACCCAACAAGCGGCAGATCCAGGGAGACTCCCCTTCCTCCCCTGGGGAGAAGCGGCGCGGGAGCGCACCACAGGGATCTGCCAGGTTTGGAGACTCCACACGGGGTTGTGAGCCAGAGATAGAAACGCTCAGTCAGGGCGCCCTGGTGGCTCAGTTGGTTAAGCGACTGCCTTCAGCTCAGGTCATGATCCCAGGGTCCTGGGATCGAGTCCCGCATCGGACTCCCTGCTCTGCGGGGAGCCTGCTTCTCCCTCTCCCACTCCCCCTGCTTGTGTTCCCTCTCTCGCTGTGTCTCTCTCTGTCAAATAAATAAATAAAATCTTTAAAAAAAAAAAGAAAGAAAGAAACGCTCAGTCACAGGCTGGGTGAGCACGGAGTGTGGCCCGAGACCGGGGAGACGGGAGTGACTACCTGCTTTTCTCTGGGGGCGCACTGAGGAGTGGGGCCCCGAGTTCTCAGCTCCTCTGGGGCAGAGATTAGGAGGCTGCCATTTTCGCTCTCATCCTCCAAAGCTGCACGGAGAGCTTGCAGGGAACAAAAGCTCCCGAGAGCAAACCCAAGCAGATTCCTTAGCCCAGACCCGGCAAGGGCACAGCATTTCCGCCTCCGGCAAAGACATTTGGGAACCACGGCAACAGGCCCCTCCCACAGAAGGTCAGCGAGAACAGCTGGCCAAGACCAAGTTAACCGATCAATGAGAACGGCAGAACAACAGTGCTAGGGGAATACTGCACACAGAATTCATGGCTTTTTTCCCAGGATTCCTTAGTCTTTCAAAGTTAAAAAATATTAACTGTCTTTTTTTATTTTTTGAATTTTTCTTTTTCCCTTTTTCAACCAACATCTTATCAATCCCTTTTTAAAAAATATTTTTTATTTTTCATTTTTAGAGTCACATTCTAACCCTTCATAGTAGTTACCGTTATTTCTGGTATATATATATATGTGAGCTGTTCTCTCTTTAAAATTTTGGGATAGAGTTTCTTCTAACAGATCAAAATATACCCTAAATCTCTAGTGTATGGCTTTGTTCTAGTATTCTGCCTGATCACATTCTCTTCCTTTTTTTTTTTTAAATCCTCTTCTTTTTTTCAACCAACTTATCAATTCCTTTTATAAAATCTTATAATTTTCATCTTTACAATCATATTCCATCCCTTCATTGTATTAACCCTTATATTTGTACATATATAAGTTTTTCTTTCTTTAAAATTTTGGGAGGCACTTTCGTCTAACATACCAAAATACGCCCAAAATCTAGTGTGTGGCAATGATCTATGCACCAGCCTGATCATATTTGATCATATTCTGGTTTGTTTTGTTTTGTTTTTATCTCTTTTTCTTTTTCTTTTTCTTTTTTTCTTTCTTTCCCTTTCTTTTCCCCCAGTTTCAGGTCTTTCCTGATTTGTTTAGTGTATATTTTCTGGGGACGTTGTTACCCTGTTAGCATTTTGTTTTCTCATTCATCTATTCTCCTCTAGCCAAAATGACAAGATGGAAAATATCACCTCAAAAAAAAGAGTAAGAGGCAGTACCGACTGCCAGGGACCTAATCAATACAGACATTAGTATGATGTCAGAACTAGAGTTCAGAATGACGATTTTAAAGATACTAGCTGGGCTTGCAAAAAGCATGGAAGTTATTAGAGAAACCCTTTCTGGTGAAATAAAAGAACTAAAATCTAACCAAGTCGAAATCAAAAAGGCTATTAATGAGCTGTAATCAAAAATGGAGGCTCTAACTGTGAGGATAAATGAGACAGAAGAGAGAAATAGTGATATAGAAGACCAAATTATGGGGAAAAAAGAGAGATAAGCAACTACTGGATCACAAGGGCAGAATTCGAAAGATAAGTGATACCATTAGATGAAACAACATTAGAATAATTGGGATCCCAGAAGAAGAAGAAAGAGAGAGAGGGGCAGAAGGTATATTGGAGCAAATTATAGCACAGAACTTCCCTAATTTAGGGAAGGAAACAGGCATCAAAATCCAGGAGGCACAGAGAACCCCTCTCAAAATCAATAAAAATAGGTCAACACCTCTACATCTAATAGTAAAACTTATGAGTCTCAGAGACAAAGAGAAAATCCTGAAAGCAGCTCGGGAGAAGAGATCTGTAACCTACAATGGTAGAAACATTAGATTGGCAACAGACCTATCCACAGAGACCTGGCAGGCCAGAAAGGACTGGCAGAATATATTCAGAGCACTAAATGAGAAAAATATGCAGCCAAGAATACTATATCCAGCTAGGCTGTCATTGAAAATAGAAGGAGGGATAAAAAGCCTCCAGGACAAACAAAAACTAAAGGAATTTGCAAACATGAAACCAGCCCTACAAGAAATATTGAAAGGGGTCCTCTAAGCAAAGAGAGAGCCTAAAAGTAACACAGACCAGAAAGGAACACAGACAATATACAGTAACAGTCACCTTACAAGCAATACAATGGCACTAAATTCCTATCTTTCAACAGTTACCCTGAATGCAAATGGGCTAAATGCCCCAGTCAAAAGACACAGGATATCAGATTGGATGAAAAACAAGACCCATCAATATGCTGTCTGCAAGAGACTCATTTTAGACCCAAAGACACCCCCAGATTGGAAGTGAGGGGGTGGAAAACCATTTACCATGCTAACGGACACCAAAAGAAAGTGGGGTGGTAATCTTTATTTCAGACAAATTAGATTTTAAACCAAAGACTGCAATAAGAGATGAGGAAGGACACTATATATATCCTAATTAAAGAGTCTATCCAACAAGAACACCTAGTAATTGTAAATATCTATGCCCCTAACATGGGAGCATCCAATGATATAAGCCAATTAATAACATAAGCAAAGAAACACATCGAGAACAATACAATAATAGTGGGGGATTTGAACACCCCCCCTCACTGATATGGACAAATCATCTAAGCAAAAGATCAACAAGGAAATAAAGACTTTAAATGACATATTGGACCACATGGACTTCACATATATATTCAGAACATTCCACCCCAAAGCAAAGGAATACACTTTCTTCTCTAGTGCCCATGGAACATTCTCTAAAATAGATCACATCCTAGGTCACAAATCACATCTCAACCAGTACCAAAAGACTGGGATCATTCACTGCATATTTTCAGAACACAATGCTTTGAAACTAGAACTCAATCACAAGAGGAAAGTCAGAAAGAACTCAAATACATGGAGGCTAAAGAGCATCCTACTAAAGAATGAATGGGTCAATAAGGAAATTAAAGAAGAATTAAAAAAAATTCATGAAAACCAATGAAAATGAAAACACAACTGTTCAAAATCTTTGGGATGCAGCAAAGGCAGTCCTAAGAGGAAAGTATATAGCAATATAAGTCTTTCTCAAGAAACAAGAAAGGTCTCAAATACACAACCTAACCCTACACCTAAAGGAGCTGGAGAAAGAACAGCAAATGAAGCCTAAACCAGCAGGGGGCACCTGGGTGGCTCAGGCGTTAAGCGACTGCCTTCGGCTCAGGTCGTGATCTCAGGGTCCTGGGATCGAGCCCCATATCGGGCTCCCTGCTCCATGGGAAGCCAGCTTCTCCCTCTCTCACTCCCCCTGCTTGTATTCCCTCTGTAGCTGTCTCTCTCTGTCAAATAAATAAATAAATAAAATCTTAAAAAAAAAAAAAAAAGTCTATTAAAAAAAAAAAAAAGCCTAAACCAGCAGGAGAAGAGAAATAATAAAGATCAGAGCAGAAATCAATGAAATAGAAACCAAAAGAACAGTAGAATAGATCAACGAAACTAGGAGCTGGTTCTTTGAAAGAATTAACAAGATTGATAAACCCCTGACCAGACTTATCAAAGAGAAAAGAGAAATGACCCAAATAAAGAATCATGAATGAAAGAGGAGAGATCACAACCAACACCAAAGAAATACAAACAATTCTAAGAACATATTATGAGCAACTCTATGCCAGCAAATTAGATAATCTAGAAGAAATGGATGCATTCCTAGAGATGTATCAACTACCAAAACTGATCCAGGAAGAAATAGAAAACCTGAACAGACCTATAACCACTAAGGAAACTGAAGCAGTCATCAAAAATCTCCCAAAAAACAAAAGTCCAGGGCCAGATGGCTTCCCAGGGGAATTCTACCAAACATTTAAAGAAGAATTAATACCTATTCTTCTGTAACTGTTCCAAAAAATAGAAATGGAAGGAAAATTTCCAAACTCGTTTTATGAGGCCAGCATTACCTTGATCCCAAAACCAGACAATGACCCCATCAAAAAGAGAATTAAAGACCAATATCCTTGATGAACATGGATGCAAAATTATCACCAAAATACTAGCCAATAGAATCCAACAGTACATTAAAAGGATTATTCACCACAACCAAGTGGGATTTATCCCTGGGCTGCAAGGTTGGTCCAACATTTGCAAATCAATCAATATGAAACAATACATTAATAAAAGAAAGAACAAGAACCATATGATCCTCTCAATAGATGCCGAAAAAGCATTTCACAAAGTACAGCATCCTTTCTTGATCAAAACTCTTCAGAGTATAGGAATAGAGGGTACATACCTCAAGATCATAAAAGCCATCGGGTCCTGGGATAGAGCCCCGCATCGGGCTCCCTGCTCAGCGGGAAGCCTGCTTCTCCCTCTGCCCCTCACCCTGCTTGTGTTCCCTCTCTCGCTGTGTCTGTCAAATAAATAAATAAAATCTTAAAAAAAAAAAAATTTAAAAAGCCATCTATGAAAAACCCACAGCGAATATCATTCTCAATGGGGAAAACTGAGAGCTTTTCCCCTAAGGTCAGGAACACGGCATGGATGTCCATTATCACCACTGCTATTCAGCATAGTATTAGAAGTCCTAGCCACAGCAATCAGACAACAAAAAGAATAAAAGGCATCCAAATTGGCAAAGAAGAAGTTAAACTCTCACTCTTTGCAGATGATATGATACTTTATGTGGAAAACCCAATAGACTCCACCCTGAAACTGCTAGAACTCATACAGGAATTCAGTAAAGTGGCAGGATATAAAACCAATGCACAGAAATCAGTGGCATTCCTATACACCACAACCAAGACATAAGAAAGAGAAATTAAGGAGTCTATCCCATTTACAATTGCACCCAAAACCATAAGATACCCAGGAATAAATCTAACCAAAGAGGCAAAGAATCTGTTCTCAAAAATGTATAAAATACTCATGAAAGAAATTGGGGAACACACAAAGAAATGGAAAAACGTTCCATGCTCATGGATTGGAAGAACAAATATTGTGAAGATGTCAATGCTACCTAGAGCAATCTATACATTCAATGCAATCCCCATCAAAATACCATCCACTTTTTTCAAAGAAATGGAACAAATAATCCTAAAATTTGTATGGAACCAGAAAAGACCCCGAATAGCCAGAGGAATGTTGAAAAAGAAAAGCGGGGTGCCTGGGTGGCTCAGTCGGTTAAGCGTCTGCCTTCGGCTCAGGTCATGATCCCAGGGTCCTGGGATCGAGCCCCGCATCGGGCTCCCTGCTCGGCGGGAAGCCTGCTTCTCCCTCTCCCACTCCCCCTGCCTGTGTTCCCTCTCTTGTTGTGTCTTCCTCTGTCAAATAAACAAATAAAATCTTTAAAAAAAAAAAAAAAAGAAAAGAAAAGCGAAGCTGGCGGCATCACATTTCTGGACTTCAAGCTCTATTACAAAGCTGTCATCATCAAGACAGTATGGTACTGGCACAAAAACAGGCACATAGATCAATGGAACAGAATAGAGAGCCCAGAAATGGACCCTCAACTATATGATCAACTCATCTTTGACAAAGCAGGGAAGAATGTCCAATGGAAAAAAGACAGTCTCTTCAACAAATGGTGTTGGGAAAATTGGACAGCCACATGCAGAAGAATAAAACTGGACCATTTCCTTACACCACACACAAAAATAGACTCCAAATGGTTGAAAGACCTAAATGGGAGACAGGAGTCCATCAAAATCCTAAAGGAGAACACAGGCAGCAACCTCTTTGACCTCAGCCACAGCAACTTCTTCCTAAACATCACCAAAGGCAATGGAAGCAAGGGCAAAAATGAACTATTGGGACTTCATCAAGATAAAAAGCTTTTGCACAGCAAAAGAAACAGTCCACAAAACCAAAAGACAACTGACAGAATGGGAGAAGATGTTTGCAAATGACATATCAGATAAAGGACTAGTATCCAAAATCTATAAAGAACTTCTTAAACTCAACACCCAAAGAACAAAGAATCCAATCAAGAAATGGGCAGAAGACACGAACAGACATTTTTCCAAAGAAGACATCCAAATGGCCAACAGACACATGAAAAAGTGCTCAGCATCACTCAGCATCGGGGAAATCCAAATCAAAACCTCAATGAGATACCACCTCACACCAGTCAGAATGGCTAAAATTAAGTCACAAAATGATAGATGTTGGCGGGGATGCGGAGAAAGGGGAATCCTCCTACACTGTTGGTGGGAATGCAAGCTGGTGCAGCCACTCTGGAAAACTGTATGGAGGTTCCTCAAAAAGTTGAAAATAGAGCTACCATACGATCCAGCAATTGCCCTACTGGGTATTTACCCCAAAGATACAAATATAGGGATCTGAAGGGGTACGTGCACCCCGATGTTTATAGCAACAATGTCCACAATAGCCAAACTGTGGAAAGAGCCAAGATGTCCATCAACAGATGAATGGATAAAGAAGAGGTGGTATATATACACAATGGAATATTATGCAGCCATCAAAAGGAATGAAATCTTGCCATTTGCAACAATGTGGATGGAACTGGAGGGTAATATGCTGAGCGAAATAAGTCAATCATTGAAAGACATGTATCATATGACCTCACTGATATGAGGAATTCTTTTTTTTTTTATTCTTATGTTAATCCCCATACATTACATCATTAGTTTTAGATGAAGTGTTCCATGATTCATTGTTTGTGCACAACACCCAGTGCTCCATGCAGAATGTGCCCTCCTCAATACCCACCACCAGGCTAACCCATCCTCCCACCCCCCTCCCCTCTAGAACCCTCAGTTTGTTTTTCAGAGTCTATCGTCTCTCATGGTTCGTCTACCCCTCCGATTTCCCCCGCTTCATTCTTCCCCTCCCGCTACCTTCTTCTTCTTCTTCTTTTTTTTTTTCTTAACATATATTGCATTATTTGTTTCAGAGGTACAGATCTGAGATTCAACAGTCTTGCACAATTCACAGCGCTTACCAGAGCACATACCCTCCCCAGTGTCTATCACCCAGTCACCCCATCCCTCCCCCCAACCCCCACTCCAACAACACTCAGTTTGTTTCCTGCGATTAAGAATTCCTCATATCAGTGAGATCATATGATACATGTCTTTCTCTGTTTGACTTATTTCACGATATGAGGAATTCTTAATCTCAGGAAACAAACTGAGGGTTGCTGGAGTGGTGGGGGGTGGGAGGGATGGGGTGGCTGGGTGATAGACATTGGGGAGGGTATGTGCTATGGTGAGAGCTGTGAATTGTGCAAGACTGTTGAATCACAGATCTGTACTCTGAAACAAATAATAATTTATATGTTAAAAAAAAAGAAGAAGAAGAAGAAGATAGTAGGGAAGAATGAAAGGGGGGGGAATCAGAGGGGGAGATGACCCATGGGAGACTATGGACTCTGAAAAACAAACTGAGGGTCTAGAGGGGAGGGGGTTGGGGGGATGGGTTAGCCTGCATGGAGCACTAGGTGTTATATGCAAACAATGAATCAGGGAACACTACATCAAAAACTAATGATGTACTGTATGGTGACTACATAACATAATAAAATAAAATTAAAAAGAAAAAGAGCAATTGATTCCAAACTGTGTTTCTGGAAGATGGACTAAATCAAGCTTACTTGCTTAAATAGCTCAAGCTTTTTCTACTAACATTTGTGGAAAAGTCATTTGAAATTTTTCACTAGTCCAGTTTCCAAATACCTTCCCCCCTCATCCCCACCACCCTGGGAGGAGAAATATACCCCCTAAAGTTTGCATTTCAAAGAATGGCTCTTAGTTCCTAGAGAAGATGGAATTAAGAAATATACATCACAAAGGCATAGAAAAGTACCCAAATTTCCTCCAAGGAGTTTTGAGGTATATTTACCTATTATCAGAGGTCTAGAATAATACAGGACAATTTGGTTTCCAGCATTCTGATCTTTTACAATGTCTACAAGCATTCTGAGATGAGTAGGGGAGGCTTAGAGATTGTTAAAGATAGCTGGTATTTGAATTGATGCTTCTAGAGCTATATTCATGCTTTTGTAAAGATTTAAAAGACAAAAACGCTGTTTCCAACTCCCCAAAGAACTGTATTACATGCAGCCTGAATATCAAGGGACTGACCCACCTTTCCAACTTGCTTCTCTTTATCAGGAAATTTCCAACTAAGATGGGAATCAAAAGATTTCTAGAGCTTCAGGGTTTAATGCAGTATGTCTTTTTAAAAAAAACAATCTGTATGAAGTGTTCAACAAAGGCCTTCTGAGTGCACAATTCAACCTTGGACCAATTCACCTTAAGGAGAAGAACCTCTACTGTTGCTTATATCAACCCCTGTACATTGGCCTTCACTGATTACTTGTAGAAGAGCCTAGGAAAAATTCCAAGATGTCCCTTAGCAACAGCCTTTACCACATATGCATATTAATTCATAGCAAAGTTAGTCTAAACAGCCACCAGTCTCATTAAGAACCATAAACTCATCATTCTTTGAGGCTAGCTCAAACAGCAGGTTCATAGGCCCTATGCCTGCATTCCACCGTATGGTTTTTCCCTTATGACAAATGACACAACAGAGACAAAACAGTGACCATCTCTGGAAGGAAAAGGATCAATAAAAATATAGAGTACTCATAACAAATCTTTACTGGAGTTGCTATACTCAAGGAACTAGTTCCACAAAGATTTCCTCCTGCTAATCTAAAATCTAAATTTAGTAAAGAGAAGATGTGGCTTATACACACACACACACACACACACACAAATGGAATATTACTCAGCCATCGAAAAGAATTATATCTTACCATTTGCAACACCATGGATGTAATTAGAGAGTATTATGATAAGCAAAGTAAATCAGTCAGAGAAAGACAAATACCACATGATTTCACTCATATGTGGAATTTAAGAAACAAAAAAGATGACCATAGCAGAAGGGAAGGAAAAAGTAAGATAAAAACAGCGAAGCAAACCGTAAAAGACTCTTAACTATAGGAAACAAACTGAGGGTTGCTGGAGGGGGAGACCGGTGGGGGGATGGGGTAACTGGGTGATAAGCATTAAGAAGGGCACTTGATGGAATGAACACTGGGTATTTTATGCAACTGATGAATTACTAAATTCTATCCCTGAAACTAATACACTGTCTGTTAACTAAATTGAATTTAAATTAAAAAAAAATTTTAAATAGAAAAGAAGGGACACCTGGCTGGCTCAGTTGGTTAAGCATCTGCCTTCGGTTCAGATCATGATCCCAGGGTCCTGGGATCAAGTCCTGCATCTGGTTCCCTGCTCAGCGGGGAGCCTGCTTCGCCCTCTGCCTGCCGCTCCCCCTGCTTGTGCACTCTCTCTCTCTGACAAATAAATAAAATCTTCAGGAAAAAAATAGAAAAGAAAACAAAAAGGGACCCTCATCACTCTAAATTCCACTGGACCCAGGTTTTCTCAGCTACAACAGCCCCAGGAACAAGTGTCCAGACAGTGAAGTTTGTCCCTTCGTGGTCACCAACTGTAGGAAAGGAAAAATTTTTCTTTCTTCCCTTCTAGATTCTTGGGCTGGTCCAATAGTTAAATTGACATAAGGCGGATTAATGGAGAAAAACAAATTTTGTACAAATGGCAGCCCCATAAAAATCTGAGACCCAAAGAGTAGCCAGATAATTGAGGCTTATAGAAACAGGCTGACCTAAGGAAAGGGGCAGAAATCTGAGGATACAAAGAGAAGGAAGACCATTCACAGGAAGGTGAGAGTGGAGACATTTGGAAAACATAGGTTCCCATAACAGTTGCCTTAACTGTTACACAGTTAAGTTTCTTAGGTAAAAAGCTGTCTTCCAGTAACAACTCTCTTCCTGGTACAGGCCCCCTTTCCAATATAAATTTAGGCAGTTGAGGGGCAAGTAAAGAGCTTTTCCTCAAACTGCTGGGTTTTGACTGGCTTTAGCTCAAAATAATCCTTATGCCAAAAAGACATATTTTGGAGTGAAACCTGCTCCCCTTCCCTCAATAGCCAGTAGCTGCCTAAACTTGAAACCATAAACTCTTAATAGATCTTTAGATACCAGTGCTAATTCAACAGATTTCAGAACTGGCAATTATTTCTTCAATGAATCCCATAAAGAGGTCATAGAGGAAGCTGTTTCTAAGGTGATAAGATCAGTGTTAAATTTTAGAGTGAGGCCCATAATGTTTACAAGCTGGTCCTTTCTTACTTAGTCACTGAACCATCAATCTCCCAATCAACAGGCTTTTAAGGTGGGCCTACACTCTCACTTGATAATTAAGTAGGGTGTTAAAGTAACAAAAGGTTCTTTTTCAAAGACAGATTGGATGACAGAAGTTTTATTCTCTTCTAGTATATAATAACTACTTGTAATAATGAAGATTGTCGTGGATGTTTATAGCACAGAGTATGGAGGAATAGAACAGAAGAGCATTTGACGTCAAAGTGAATTCAAGAGTGGATCCTCTAAGGGAGAACCCATGTGGGGCTTGGAATCAGTAACTTCTGTTCTAATTCCATTTCCATCTTTCAAGTGATGCATTCTGTATGTATATATGTATGTATGTATATATGTATGTATTTTGAAATAAACTCTACATCCAACAAGGAGCTTAAATTCGCAACTCTGAGATCAAGAGTTGCATGCTCTACTGACTGAGTCAGCCAGGGGCCCCTGATCCATTCTGTTTAGAGGCTTGCCTTCTGTGATGGTCATGGAGTTTCAGGGCTCTTCACTTGTGCATCTCTGGAAAGAGAGTTAGCAAAAGCAAAATATTTTGCTATATATATATTTTTGAAGATTTATCTATTTATTTGAGAGAGAGTGTGAGTGCAAGTGGGAGGAGGGGCACAAGGGGCAGGGGGGAGAGAGAGAGAGAATCCCCAAGCAGACTCCCCAAAGAGTGGGAAACCTGAAGCAGGGCTCAATCCCAGGACCCTGAGATCATGACTTGAATCTAAAT
This sequence comes from Mirounga angustirostris, assembly GCF_029215605.1. Taxonomy (NCBI): domain Eukaryota; kingdom Metazoa; phylum Chordata; class Mammalia; order Carnivora; family Phocidae; genus Mirounga; species Mirounga angustirostris. The sequence continues at coordinate 134,133,869 of NW_026991709.1, read as the reverse complement.
CAAGAGTTGGACGCTCAACCAACTGAGCCATCCAGGCGCCCCCAATATATTGTGTTGTTAATGATATTGTCAGCTTTTAAAATTTATGCTTTGTTATTAGTTGATTATTCTAAATATTCATATCCAATTGTATATTTCTAATTTTATATGTACTAAGTAAATATCAGCCAAGAAGGTAAATAGATCATAGCTATTTTACAAATAATCTAGTTATGACTCAAAGAAGGTAATGGAGTTCTCAATCAGAGGAAATTTTGCCTCCTGGGGGCCATTGGAAAACATCTGGAGACATCTCTGATTGTTATGAAAAAGGGGCAGGGCTACCAGTATCTTGTGGTTAGAAGGCAGGAAAGCTGCATAACATCCTAAAATGCATAGGGCACCCCCCACATCCAAAATTTATCCTGCCCAAAATGTCAGTAGCACCTAGATTGAGAGACTGAAAAAAGTTGTCCATTCCTTCGAAACTAAGAGGTGGTAAACCAAGATTTAGACAAGGTGTATCTAATTACAAAGCTCATGCTCTTTCCACTACATTACTCAGATAAGTTTTAATAATTGAATTCTTTTCTAGCACAGCACCATTATCAGTGGAACAAGTTAGTCTCAATTGTATGGTATATCAGTGGTCATTACATTTATGTTCGTAATACTCTATAATGAATACAAATGGATGTTTGTGCTGTTATGCAAGACATACTGTATGAACAAAGGGGAGGCAGACAAGCAAGACAGTACTAACCCCTTTCCAGTGTTCTCTGTCCTAGTTAATGGCACCATCAGGCATCCTTAACTCTATCCTCTTCCCACTTCACCATATTTAACCCATGATTATTTTAACCCACTCCAAGTTACCCAAGTTTTCATCCTCTACTACTGCTCTAGCATTCACATTGGTGCATCCAGTCTATGCTACAGTCTGAATAATTCTTTGGAACATAGATCTAAGCATGACACCTTCTTGATTGCTTATTCCCACACTAAACTTAATGTTCACCCCTCCACGACCCCTGGCTTAAATCACACAATGATCTCCAGTTCATCTTAGGATAAATAGCCCAAATCCCCAACATAACTTACACTGTCCTCTTAGTCACATCTCTGCCCTTCTTTCTGGAATCAGCTGCCATCTTTCTTATCCTTGATGTTCTAGCCATTGTCTCTCTTTGAGCGTTTAGCTTTGTTTGAAATGTCTAGACCCAGTGTCTCTTAGAGAAGTTGGCAATTAATGGGGTTCGATGAATACTTGTTAAATGAATTAGTGCATAAATAAGCAGAAGAATGCTTGGATTAAAGAACGAATTAAAGTAAAGGGCTAGGGATGCCTGGGTGGCTCAGTTGGTTAAGTGACTGCCTTCAGCTCAGGTCATGATCCTGGAGTCTCGGGATCGAGTGCCACATAGGACTCCCTGCTGAGCAGCGAGTCTGCTTCTCCTTCTGACCCTCCCCTCTCATGTGCGCGCTCTCTCTCACTCATTCTCTCTCTCTCAAATAAATAAAATCTTAAAAAAAAAAAAAAAAAGAAAGTAAAGGGCTAAATAGACTTAAAGTAAGTTTGAGCTTTAATGCTCAAGATAACATAAGTTCTGCATTAGGTCTGATACAGCGAAGTCAGAACCAGCAAGGTCTTAGGCAACTAGAGATATCTAAGCCAGGATGGTCATTCTGACCAAAAAAAAGAAGAAAAAAAAATTCAAGAACTATTGGGTGAACTGAGTTTTCCTGCAGAATGAAGCCTTTTAATTTGCATTCTCCTGTGAACCAGTCAATTATTTTCCAAATATTTCCAAAGCAGAACATTTTAAACCTTAGAGGATTACCACTAGTAGAAATAAGAGTATCCTACATTGGTGAAGATGGTTCCACTGATTCAACTGCACGTGGCAAAAAAAAAAAAAAAAGTACAGCATTCTCCAAAAGACCCAGAAGCCCAAATCCAAGATGATTTCTCATGACCCAGCGGAGACAACAGGACTCCTGGTATCAAGCCTATATCCTAAGTGACCCAGTCATGCTCAGTATACTTTGAGCAGCATGGGGTTTGGGGCCCAAAAAATACAGAGCCTTACCTTTCTTCAAGGTAAGAAAACACACACACAAAAATGATAAAAAGCAGAATAATGCCTTGCACGTCTTTGTGGAATTGAGGTTCAAATACAGGAACATGTTCTCTCTAAATGGCACGTAAAATTCAATGCTAGATTCTGAATTTGAGACATCAAGAGTTTGTACTTGACTTTAGGACCTTTGTGTTTGTGTATTTTTTTCTTATTCTAACAGTGCATTCTCCAAATTGCAGGTTATCTCAACTTAAAATAACCTTCCTCTAAATCTGCCAAATATAGTCTCTTAAAAATATTATGTTGAGAATAAAAAGTGGGCCTTTGACCTAGATAAACATGGTAATACAAACAAGAATAAATGTTTTAGCTACAGCATTCATCCTAAAACAACTATAATTCAACAACCTAAAATTCGGCTTTTACTCTTTTGTTTTTGCAGTGACATTTTTCCATCCATTTACCATCATGCTGCCAATGATTGCCTATAAAACAACAAAATTGGGTTGGCTTTTCCCTAACTCACTCCAAAATGGATGACTCTAGGATCTGCCAGCACCCAAACAAAGGATAGTTGTCCCCTTGATTCTTCTTGCTTTTAATGTGTCTACATATAAACAAAGCAAGTTGCCCAGCCCTTTCTAAAGCTGAAAGCCAGCCTTAAATGCCTAAATAACATGACCCTAGATAGGCACAGACACCTTAGGACAATGAAATGCAAATTAGGAATACTCATTGTTTTGCATCACGGAGAGTCTCATTGTGCATTTTTCAAACAAAATAACACAAAGTGGTGACCCACTTCTGGCACTTTTAGGGCAAACAAAAGGCAAATTGACTCCTCCTTCTAAAGTAATAACAGCAATGACAACATAATTGGTATCCAAGTGCCACCCTTCACAGGAACTGCTCCACATCAAAGACCAGCTCACCAAGAAAAACTCCAAGGTTAGCACTAGATTTGGTTTTGGGTGGTTGTGTCTAAAACATTTCTGAAGTGTGGAAACATTGAAATGCTCTCAGTACTTTTCCCATTCCAGTGTCTTCTGGATAAAGAACTGTCAGCTTAAAACAAAGACAATTAGACAAGGCAGAATGAAAAACTGACTGAACAAATGCTACTTTAACTTGGGGTACGTATAAAGCTGATGGGGTGGGCTATTGTGACATATGCCTGCTTGCATTTGGATCCATCATGGTCCTCCTCTTGCTTTGCATTGAAGAGGGTTAACCCTGCAAACTACATTTCCCAGGTCCCTCTTTTACTTAGGTTGGGCCAATAGGAAGTACTCACTAGTGGATGACAGGAGGGAAGATAAAATAAAGAGAGAAGCCAGGATATTTCTCCTCCTCCTATTCAGTGTTCTTGTTCTTTGAGCAGTAGTCCCTGTGACTTCACTATTTTTCTATTGTTTCATCTCTCATCAGACTTGTCCACAATAGTTGCAGCTTCTGCCAAGTGGCTCTAAGCCATGATTAAACCACTTGCCCCTCAGCCCTGAAGTTGAAGACAGCTTCTAGGAATTGCTGTTTTCTGGGTTTCTTTTAATTTCCCTGTGTGCCTTTTTCAGCTTTTCTAACACCTTGTTACTAATTCCCCATACTGCATTCCTTCCACTGAACAACTTGGCATGGTAGTTCTATTTTTCTAGTTACATCTTAATTGATGGAATTTCTACTGGACCTGGGAGGAGTGGGTGAAAGACAAGAAAAAAAAAGTATTCTTAGCAGCAGTTCTCAGCCTTGTCCTCCCTCTCTTACGCTCATGACAGTCATGTAAGTAGTGAGTTCTTACGATGAAAAGATACACCAAGTTAGACCCTTTTCAAAGAAGCTACTAAGGGGAACTCATCTGGCATAGGTCTTTCTCTCCCTACTCAGGGATTATCAGTGAAAACAGAAGAGGAGTTTTTTCCTCTCTGAAAAACAGGTGGTGAGTAATGCTAAAGACATATATGGCACTGAAGTGTGACCAGGCCTTCTGTAACTCCTACTTTTTGGCTCCTGGGCATAGTGTGTTGAAGGCAAATTGGACAACTGATACAAGGACACTCCATAGTCAGCCTCAATCAGTGTGAAAAAGATGCAGGTGGCCTGGCAAAGAGACCACATTGAAGAGACCCATAATCCATATTGGTAATGAACAACCCAAGAGAGAAATACTCTAAATCTAAAATATGCAGCCTCATGCAGACAAATCAGTGTCCAGCCTCAAGATTCAAAGCCATCTCACACATATGAACCAAAATATCTTTACGAGATGATGTATTTTACCAAATTTCATCAAGGAGGCTGGAAATACAATACATATCAAGTAAGACTGAAGAAAAATTACTAAAGAAAAACATAGCTAAACGTTATGGAGCTCAACCAGTTTCTGTGGTAGAATTGAGTCCTCATGTCCTATGGCTTTCAAAGTCGAGCCCCCAAAATAGTGGTACCATTACCACCGGGGTATGTGTAGAAATGCAAATTATTAACTCCCACCACACACCTATAGAATCAGAAACTAATCACCATATTTATAAAAGAAAATTAAACTATAATAGGTTAAGTGTCATGCTTCCAGGGTCAAAAGAGTATGAGAGTTAGAATTAAAATTGGTTTTATGACATCCTATACTGTACTGTTCTGTACACATATGCTACCTGAATGCAAGAATGGCAAAAGGATGATCTTCCACAATGTTGGCTATTAGGCAGAGTTTTCCGAAGAGTGGTATGTCACTGCTGCCTTCTCCTCATTAACAAAAGTAAGTATTCATGATCCCACAGACTATCAGAACTGCTTCTCTGGGGGCGCCTGGGTGGCTCAGTCGGTTGGGCACCTGCCTTAGACTCAGGTCATGATCCCAGGGTCCTGGGATCGAGCCCCACATCAGGCTCCCTGTTCAGCGGGGAGTCTGCTTCTCCCTTTCCCTCTGCCTGCCACTCCCCTCTGCTTGTGCTCTTTCTCTCTCTCTGAAATAAACAAAAATCTTTAAATAAAAAAAAAAAAAGAAAGAAATGCTTCTCTGCTTTGGGAATTGGAGAATCCCAATCATGAATCTTGCCAGACCCCAGGATTCTGTCATCCCTGATACTGTACAGCAGTGCCATGTAGTAGACAAAGGCATGATCTTCAAAAGCACGATTTACCAATTAGATACAACTTTCTTAATCTTAATGAGCCTCCCCTTCTTCATTTGGATAATGGGGGCATTAACATCCCCTGACTCAGAGAGCTGTAATGTGGTTCCTAAGAGATGGTTTGCCAATTCCTTAGCACACTTCTTAGTATTGTATTTTCTTTTGTGCTCTTTCCCATCTCTGCAAAAAGTAAAACTTATTCCAGGGCCATGTATTAGATGGAGTCCACTTCATTGTCAGAAGGCTTGTTTACAGACCAGCCATAGAAATTTTACATGTTTTGTTTCATTATCCACACCAGAGATTCTCAACTTTAGTACTACTGACACTCGGGCCAGGAAATTGTTATGTGGGGTGTCCTCTGCATTGTTGGATGCCAGCAGCCCCTGCTTCCCATCCCGATTGTGACAGACAAAACAGGTCTCCAGACACTACCATATGTCCTCTGAGTGCAAAATATACTCTCTTCTGCCCTCAGTATCAAATCAGAACTTTGAGGACTGAAAGAGAAGAGGATTATTCTACCCACTTCCACGAAGAAAGTAGTTATTAAACCCTCACAGGGGCTTTTTACTAAACGGATTTATAACTATTCATGTTTTGGCAGACCATTTGCTTTGACAAAGAATATGTTTACATAGAAGAAGCTAGTTGGTGAACTGAGGCAAGTAATTTAATAATTTGGGTAGAACAGAAGCCAACTACTAAACAAATTCTTGTGTTTTTGTTTGCCTTTCTAATTTATTTAGCCATATAATGTTATTAAATTCAACTAGCTCTACTCAGCACTACATAAGGCATCCAAGAAGTTCTTGTTATTAAAATATTACCATTGTATTAATTCATATTTCATTATAAACATAATCAATAATCTCATTCTTCCCAGACACAACACTTAATGTATTCAATGATCAAATCCTTAAAATGAAGTACAAAATGGTCCACATCTGTCCCTGAGACAGACCAAAAAGCTCATATAAGTCTTATAAATAAATGAATGCATTTTGTTCAGCAACCTCAGCTGAGTCTTAGGGCTTGTAAATAAAAGGGACAAGAGGGGCGCCTGGGTGGCTCAGTTGGTTAGGCGACTGCCTTCAGCTCAGGTCATGATCCCAGGGTCCTGGGATCGAGTCCCGCATCGGGCTCCCTGCTCTGCGGGGAGCCTGCTTCTCCCTCTCCCGCTCCCCCTGCTTGTGTTCCCTCTCTCGCTGTGTCTCTCTCTGTCAAATAAATAAAATCTTTAAAAAAAAAAAAAAATAAAAAATAAAAAATAAAAGGGACAAGACAGCCACAGGGAACTCCTAGTTGTCTTAATTCAATCCCTTCCCTTTTGGGGAACACCTTCAGCTAGACAAGCAGAGCTCTTCCTGGAATCTTGAGGTGAGACAGTGAGCAGGAAGGAGGGGGTGACTTGGGGGTCTGAGTGATGAATACCTATAAGTTTATCTTGGGTGGTAAGAATGAGATGAGCCCTACATCATTGGAATGTCTGGGATAGTGCGTGTCTCAGTTGTTCATGTGGCTGAAATAGAGCATCAGGACTGTTAATTGGGGTTTGCAGAGGTGGTTGTCTGGCCTGTCAGCCCCTCATTTCAAACATCAGGATAAGGCAAGCTGTGATGTTTCTGGTCCATTTAGTGCGACCTGAGTGGTTAGTTTGTCCTGATGGATATTCAATCCAGAATGGAGAATATAACTGGGCCAGCAGCACATCTGGGCCACAGTGTGCCTATATCTTTAAAACTCTCTGAAGTGACCAATCTGAATTGGACTGTCTGCTTGGACATTCTAGTCTGGCAGAACCATCATTATATGTAAGCTCTTTGTGTCCCAGCTAACTGGAATGTGTTATGGATTGCACGTTTGTATCCCCCCAAAGTATATATGTGGTGATATTTGCAGGTGGGGCTTTGGAATATAGGTAGGTCATAAAGGTGGAGTCCCCATGACGGGATTAGTGTCCTTAGAAGAGAGCTAGCCCTTTTTTTCTGCTCTCTCACATGTGGGGATACAAGAAGAAGACAGTCATCTGTCCATCAAGAAGAGGGCCTTCTTCAAGAATATAACCATGCTGGCACCCTGATCTTGGACTTCCAGCCTCCAGAACTGTGAAAGATAAATGCCTGTTGTTTAAACCCCCTGCCCCATCTTACCCCTGCCAGTCTATGGTGTTCTGTTATAGCACCCTGAACTGAGGCAGGATATTTCTCCAAAGTTCTGCAGGGCACGGTTCCCACCTGATTTCTCAACACTGTGGATGATTGTGATTTTCACACATCACCGGATACCTGCTTGTCCACTGGCTGGAGAAATCACACAAAAATGCGTATCAAGCTAAACTCTGGGGAAACAGAACAAAAGCCTCTCCTAGATGAAGATGCCGCTACAGATGAACTTACTCAATATTTACTTCACCCAGGGAGACTGAGTCAGGATGTGTTCTTAATTTTTTGTCTTGACATTCAAAGTAACTTTCTTTTCAATCATGGCTGATAGAATCATATATAAAAATGGACCAACATTTCCAAAGTGACTCAAAATACTGTTTTACTACTATCTGAAAGAAAAGTGAGCTCACCAAACAATATTATTCCCGAATGAGAAACAAGAGCCAGATGATATACAGCCTGTGTGCCCTTCACCTTACTGTTTACTTTTTCTCTGCTCTTGTTCAAATAGTTATTTAGCAGATCAAATGTTCAAATGCCAGTCTGGCAGGCACTCAAGAAAAATAAGTCTTTTTTTTTTTTTAATTGTTATTTTGTTTGGTTCTTGTTTTTGTTTTAAGACCAAGAGAAAATATTCCAATGACACTGAACTGACAGAGAAGAGCAGATGTCTGCAGTTTCTTTTCCTTGATTGGATTTTAATCGAATTTGCATAGGGCCTTATTTATTTCACTTTATCACATTAGGGAGTACAGACTCAAGAAGCCAACTGAGGGTCAGTGTTTGTTCTGCCTGATGGATGATGGAGCCATGAGACTGGGATCATCTGAGGAAAGTCTGTGATTCTGAGCAGAGACAGATATTCAACACCGGAGAACAGTTGCAGATCAACTTATGCAACTTTTTCTCTAGGATCTCTAGGAAATATTACTACTAATCATTGTTAGTAGCTTACATTCCTTGCACATTCTGCTAAGCACTCTACATGAAAAATCTAATTTAATATATTTATCACTGTGTGGGTGAAATGCAATTCTACAGCCAATTCATTATCAACAATTCTGATTGTTGATACAAACAAAACAAAGTAACTTTTCCCACAAGCTTCTGGCAAACCTATTTGTGGCAAAACAGGACCAGAACTGACCTGAGGCCATAAAAGACTTTAATTACTCTACTTTGTGTGAATATTCATCCATTTGCTACAGAAATAGACTGATGATTACAGGGTGCTAGATCTCCTGGGGAGGGAAGTATATAAATAACTTTCTAGAAAAAAATTATCTAAAATCTGAAAAATGCTAAATTTTGAAATCTGTCTTTCCCTGAGGTTTTGGATAAGAGAATGTAAGCCTACTAAATTATTATCATCTACACTTTAAAGATGAGGAAATTGACTCTCAGAGGTTAAACTGTTTGTTCTTCAGAAAGTGTTTATAAAAAGATCTGCTTCTTTGTCTAGGCAATAGAGGGCCTGTACACATAATTATATGAACATTAAATGTATTTTAGGCCTCATTGCCAAGGCCAACAATTTCTCCCACCAACTTCCTGAGTCACCACCTGAGAGGAAATCCTTACATCACAGAATCACCATTTGATTTACACCTAAATGGGGACTTGTGAGGGTGAAGGGAGCACTATTAATCATTTCACCAGGACAAGGAGCAAAAAGCAGGACGGTACAAACTGGGTCAAACTGTCTCCCTATATATGTAATACATTTACCCAAGTACTTAGTACAGAAAACAATGACTCTCCCCAGGGTGAATTACCACTTGCCTCTCATAATACTCCTCTACCACCCTGACCACTTTCCCCAGAAATCAGACATTTTTCCACTGCCAAACCTCTGCTTGTAATGTCTTTCCTGTCTCTGCATGATGACATCCTTCTCACCCTCCGAGACAGTTCCAGGGGGCCCACCGCCAGCAGTCTGCCTGAGCAGCCTCTTGTCCTCTGCACCCCCACAGCTCAATGCCAGCTGCCTCCAGGACAGGACATCTTGTATACAGTCTCATGTTAGAGTTGGTTTAGTGGGAGGTACATTTATAAATCGCCTGGCTGTGAAGAGCCAGTGTTGGTTGGCAGACATTCCAAAGTCCACGAATCTCATTGGTCTTTTGAGGTGGGGAGCTCCACACACCCCCCCCTTGCTATCTCTCATTGAGCGATGGTGCTGGAACTAATGCAAGTGTAAACATTTTCAGTAAATTTCAAAGATGAGAGATAATGCTTTCTTTTTTTTCTTTTCTTTTTTTTTTGTTTCTTTTTGTTTTATTTTTTTATTGTTATGTTAATCCCCATACATTACATCATTAGTTTTAGATGTAGTGTTCCATGATTCATTGTTTGTGCATAACATCCAGTGCTCCATGCAGAATGTGCCCTCCTCAATACCCATCACCAGGCTAACCCATCCTCCCACCCCCCTCCCCTCTAGAACCCTCAGTTTGTTTTTCAGAGTCCATCGTCTCTCATGGTTCGTCTACCCCTCCGATTTCCCCCGCTTCATTCTTCCCCTCCCGCTACCTTCTTCTTCTTTTTTTTTTCTTAACATATATTGCATTATTTGTTTCAGAGGTACAGATCTGAGATTCAACAGTCTTGCACAATTCACAGCGCTTACCAGAGCACATACCCTCCCCAGTGTCTATCACCCAGTCACCCCATCCCTCCCACCCCACCCCCCACTCCAGCAACCCTCAGTTTGTTTCCTGCAATTAAGAATTCCTCATATCGGTGAGATCATATGATACATGTCTTTCTCTGTTTGACTTATTTCACTCAACATAATACCCTCCAGTTCCATCCACGTCGTTGCAAATGGCAAGATCTCATTCCTTTTGATGGCTGCATAATATTCCATTGTATATATATACCACATCTTCTTTATCCATTCATCTGTTGATGGACATCTTGGCTCTCTCCACAGTTTGGCTATTGTGGACATTGCTGCTATAAACATCAGGGTGCACGTACCCTTTTGGATCCCTACATTTGTATCTTTGGGGTAAATACCCAGGAGTGCAATTGCTGGATTGTATGGTAGCTCTATTTTCAACTTTTTGAGGAACCTCCATACTCTTTTTCAGAGTGGCTGCCCCAGCTTGCATTCCCACCAACAGTGGAGGAGGGTTCCCCTTTCTCTGCATCCCCGCCAACATCTGTCGTTTCCTGACTTGTAAATTTTAGCCATTCTGACTGGTGTGAGGTGGTATCTCATTGAGGTTTTGATTTGGATTTCCCTGATGGCTCCTGGTTCTTCTGTCAGATCTTGGGATCAATGCTTTTGCTCTAAGAGGTCCACTTCCTCACCAAATATATGCCACTGAAAAGCTTTGCTTCCTGAGGGCATTTACAAGGCAGTAATAAGCATAATCTGGTTCTTCAAGATTTGTTTTGCCCAAGTAATACCATGTCCAACTGGTCTCCCTTCTAATTGTGGCTCTTTGGTCACTCTAAAATAATTGCCATTCAGTCCGCACCAAGGAATAACCCATTAAAAAAGGAAGATTTATGATTTCCTGTGGACCAGCGCTAGTGGGCCCTGTCTCTAAGCTAGTGTTCTGAAAATTGTGGCCTATACAATCTACATCAGAACTGCCAAGGGTATTTGTTAAAATGTCCATCCCAGTCTTGCCACATTTGTTTTCTGGGTTGGGATTCAGAATACTGAAGTTTAAGTGTGTTCCCCAGGTGATTATGCATCATGCTATAGTTGGTAATCCACTGCTCTAAGTTGGAGTCAATAATGTTCAAGTCTTCCTTCAGTTCTAGTGCAACTTCCTTCATTTTTTCTTCCTTTTCTTTCCCTCTTAATCCTTCTCCATTAAGGAAAAATTCAAAAAACAAACAACAAAAAAACGGTAACAAACAGAAGTGTTAAAAAATGAAAGTTTGGTTGCATTTTCTCCCTTGGTCACTGTCTCTTTTCCCTTCACATACATATAACACACACCCTAACCCTAACCATCAGAAATGAGGATATATAGAGGATAAAAAACAAAAACAGGACCTGAGAGGTTATTTTCAGTCATTTACTTATTCAGTAATCAACTTGTTTGATAATTTTCATTTGATTATATGGACCATTTATTAGATTGTTATCTATGCTATTCAATATAGTAGCCTCTAGCCACATGTGGCTATTGAGCACTTAAAATATAACCACCTTGCACTGAGCAATTCTGTAAATGTAAAATATTCCTCATATTTCAAATGCTCAGAAATAAAAGAATGTAAATGGTCTCATTAGTAATTGTTATATTACATAACAAAATGACAATATTTTGGGTATATTGGGTTATATAAATTATGTTAAAATTATTTGTATTTTTAATTTTATGTAATGTGGCTAGTAGAAAATTTAAAATTAAATATATGACTCACATTTGTAGCTCACATTATATTTCTACAGGGTAGTGTAACTGCAGATGCCTACAGCATCTTATTGACAAAGTGTCCAAATTGAGTGTCCCAAGCTCAAGAAGTAGGGGACCCAGGTTCAGAAAGATGACAGTTTGAGAAAATAGGGGCCCTAACGACATAGCTCCCATCACCTAGGATGGAGCCCAGACTCTGTAACTAAAATATGTTGCCCAGAGGATTCTAGTAGGACTTAACCGCATCACCACTTTCTATACTATGTCATTTTGAAATAATATCACAGGAGTTTACCTTCCAGTGTTCTATTTGTGTTTTTTAAATTCATCTCTCCCCATAAGCTAATTCTAAAAAGATTTTTTTTTGGTTTTTTTTGTTGTGTTTTGTTTTTTTAAATCCTACCCAGTTAGGGGCTGAGTAAGGGATTCACGATAAGCAAAGTGTGGTATCACCAAAAAGTTATTCTTCTTTGTTTTTGTATGGAAGCCCACTTGATGCATGGGCTGGAGCTGGATAGAGATGATGACAGGGAGGGGAGGCAGAGTTCAGCCTCATTTCTTGTAGCAAAAAGAACAGAGCCACAGATCATCCCTTTATCTAAAGCCCCATTCCTCCTCAACTGTAATAATCTGTCTGCTTTTTCAACCACAGATAATTTGACTTTTCAAGCAGCACTTCCTTTGTCTCTTATCAGTTTGTACATCATCTGTAAGGGTTATGATACTCAAGTAGCAAAATCCTCTAGTGGCCTATTAGAATCAGAGATCACAGTACATTTTTTGTCCTGAAGACAGATACTGGATGTAAGTTTTCCTCAAGCAATGAATCTCACTCATAAGATTCTAAAAAACTATCAATAGCATGTCTTCCTTATAGTGGTTATTATGGTGACTCAAAGTGTTTGGGTCTTTTGAGAGGCTTCAGATAAATGAAAAGAAAATTGGGCATCAAACGTATGTACTAAAACTGTTCATTTCAGTATTATTCATAATTGTCCCAGGATGTTCATCAACAGTCAAATGGATAAATGAAGTATGCTATATTCAAACAAGGAGTAATATATAACAATGAGCACAATCACACAAAACCATGGATGACCCTCGTAAGACTGAGCAGAAAAAGCGAGACACCAAAGTATGTGCTGTGTACCATATACAAAGTACAAAGCCAGGCAAAGCAAGCTGTGATATTAGTAGTAAGGATGATGGTTACCCTTGGGGATAGAGTAGTAGTGATGAGAAGGGAACGTGAGGAGGCTTTCTTCGATGTTGGTTTTACAAGTATGTTTTCTGCTCTACATTTACAATATGTACAACTTTTTGTATGCCTCTCATACCACAATGATTAGTTTAAAAAAAGCAGAGGCAAGAAGAGGAAGGGAGGAAGAGGAGGGGGGTGGATGGGATGGCAACAGGGCTTTTATCTAATAGAAACCAGAGATTTTTATTGGGCTATAGCCTGCCCACTGCCAAAGACTCAGGAAATGTCCCAGTCCATACCCAACTAAGAGAAGAAAGATCACACAAATATTGCATCCTTCAGAAACATTTCCAGTCTCTTCTCATCAACTATATTTTTTTAAAGGGAGGTAGAAGAAGTCTTCCCTGGTAATCTATCATCTCCTTTGTTATTCTAGGTTCTTTACCACAAGTACTTCTGCATTATGCCTTATAGAAGCAAATTGCACAGATAAGTGGATTGCTATCAGGAAGTTCAGGAGATAACAGTAACATCTAAGATTCATTCACAGCAACTACAAAACCAACAAAACGGGGGAGGGGGGTGGAAAACAGGAGCTACACTGAGCAACTATAGGCATTCCAAACTTAAGAAAATTCAGCAGAGGAAAACAAGGACTTTCAAAAGCTTTCTGCCACTTGCCTGAGTCACTACACTTTATTATGATGAATTATAGACCTATTATTGTTATTCCTCAAAAATATTTTTTTTATAGAATGAATAGTACATTTATACATTCACTCAACACATATTGATTGAACACCTACTAAAGGTCAGTTACTATGTTAGATGCTGACAATAGAAGAATGAATTGTGGTCTCTGGTTTTTTTTAGGGTGCCATAGATTAATGGGAGAAAAAACTAATAAATAATTATAGTAATAGAAAAAGCACAGATTATTAAGATAGTATGAGCACCTCTTCTACTAGGTTGTATATATAATAGGTGATGAGAGATTATTTGCTTTCATGACAAAAAAATCACTCAAGCTAACTTGAACAAAAGAGATTTTATTTGATGGATAGAAGCACATTTTATGAAATCCAGAGCAAAAGTGAGGCAATTGCAAAGGCATTGGATTATGCTCTGAAAGGTCACCAAGAATTGAAGAAATAATTTCTTCTTTCTTGTCCCTTACCTGCCACCCAGAATTTCAAACTTCTGTTTCTGTAACTCAGCTTCATTTTCTCTTTCTCTGGTGGTCTCTTTTCCTGGTGCATTTGCACTTGAGCAAGCACGGCCATCACTGCCCTGGTGTTATGCCATCTTGAAGTGCGGAACACCAACAGAGATTATGTCCCAGTTTCAAGTTTTCAGGAAACCTGCATCCTAGCATCTCGGGTTAGGTGCTCATTTTAGGGGTAGGCACCAGAACAATCCCTGAAAGTGAGCACGGGCTCGCCAAAAGCTTCACAGAAAAGGCAATGTTTTAGTTGAGTTTTGAAAGTTGGGCAGAGTCTTTCCAGCAAAAAATGAGGATCTGAAAGTTCTAGATAAACAATGCAACATGAAAGGCATGAATTGTTCTAGAAGTGGTTTTATAGAAACGTCATTCTCAAAGCCTTCTTAATATGCAGGGGTTAGGAGTTTTCCTGCAGAGTAAAAAGATCATTTTGGCAACACAAATATAAAGGAAGTCACTCTTAAGAAACATTCTCAAATTACCCATATCTCCCAGAGACGCTTGAAAATGACTAGCTATTGGGCGCCTGGGTGGCTCAGTTGGTTAAGCGACTGCCTTCGGCTCAGGTCATGATCCTGGAGTCCCGGGATCGAGTCCCACATTGGGCTCCCTGCTCAGCAGGGAGTCTGCTTCTCCCTCTGACCCTCCTGCCTCTCCTGCTCTCTGTCTCTCATTCTCTCTCTCTCAAATAAATAAATAAAATCTTAAAAAAATATAAAAAAAAAAATAAAATGACTAGCTACTAAGGAAGTGTTATCTGGAATGGGTTAAGAGATAAATCACTTAAAAGATGCAAGAGTCTTTTGAAGATCATAAACAGAAATTCTATTAAACTAATAGTCAATGGTGATACTAAAAGCAAACATGAAAAAATCTCTCATCCTGAAAATAGGTTAATATCTTTCAAAGAGTATGCATGTATTCAAAAGTCAGACTCGAGATAACAAACCCCTAAGGATTTGGTAAACTTTCACAGTGGTGAAAGTTTATGTACTGTTGTGTCCTGAGTGAAGCATAATTCTTTCCCCTTTAATTTATTAATTCCCCTTTATTAGTCTTTTTAATGGATTTATCAAAACTCTTTTAGCCAAGTCAGAGCATCAGTGTTTTCAATTTCAACCAATAAGCAACAATATTCGCTCCCTTCCATTTTTTTTTTTAATTTTACTCTGGGAGGTATGTTTTAATTTTTTCTGATTAAAAATTGGACCTTTGCTTCTTAGAATTTAACAGTTTTTTTGTTTTCATTTTTTCCCCTAGTTTTAAACTTAAGAGAAAGCTACTCATAACTTTAAATTATGTAGGAATGAATTATCCGTATATGTCTTGCTGCTAAAAGAATGTTCTTTTGATCATTGACAACTGGACTTTCCTGGTCTTTGTTTCTGCATTTTCCCCTAGGGTTTGGCTTCCTTTTTAGGCATCTCTGTGGGAAGATGATGCTACACTTTGCTTAAGAAGGAATTACAAGAGATGTTGACCTCCAGGTCTAATCAAACATCAAAACACCTGGGCATTGTTCAAAGCGCCCTTGATCTGGGCTTCAAAGTCTCCCTCGGCTTCCCACAGTCTCTCAAACAACAGCAAGTCCTCAGTCGCTGGGAGGATGAGGCGTTGTATCTGAAAACTGCAGAGGTTGTCTAGCACCATGAGTTTAGAAATAGGTCTGAGATGATTTGGGGTTCCACCTAGGTGCTTTACCAAAGCAAACACATATTTACCTGTTTTAAATATTGAAGTCTTGAGAAAAATTTTATCTGAATAAAGGGTGTTCTCTTAAAGTTTTGAAACCTTTTGACCTAACTGATGTCTCAGTTTCTTTCTACTACCCAATGCCTATAATCATGAGAAAGAGCACAGGAACAGTTTCTCTTTTTTCTATAAGTAAGCTTTGTCATTGCATTGTTTTGCCCAGAGGAAAGAATAAAATCCATTATGACATGAGTATTAGCAAAGTCAAGATTGAAAATCTCTTGGGGCTCCTCGATTGAAGTCTTCAAAAAAGAACATTCCGGGGTGCCTGGGTGGCTCAGTTGGTTAAAGCGACTGCCTTCGGCTCAGGTCATGATCCTGGAGTCCCGGGATCGAGTCCCACATCGGGCTCCCTGCTCAGCAGGGGGTCTGCTTCTCCCTCTGCCCTCTTCCCTCTCGTGCTCTCTGTCTCTCATTCTCTCTCTCTCAAATAAATAAATAAAATCTTTAAAAAAAAAAAAAAAGAACATTCCGGCACTGAGATAAAAATGCATAAAGACAAAGCAAACAGCCTCTTGAAGCATGAATTGAAGAGCTCTATTCACTGCTACAACCACCAATTGACCTCCCAATTCTACATTCAGACTCCAATTACCTAAAGGGTTACTGTTGACTCCTCCAAAGTGTCACTATATAAGTGAAATTATTACTGAGAAAAGCCATGATCAGACCACTTATATTGATATTGATCTTTCCGCAAAGAAAAAGCCTGTGGTTTGCCCAGTGGACTCTAAACCAGTGGTTCTTAGATTGGTAACAGGACCGAAAGCATCAGTATTACCTGGGAACTCATTTGAAATGCATATTTTGATGCCCTGTCAGCAACTCTGGGGGTGGGCTGAACCAACCCAGCCATCCTACTTTAGCAAGTCCTCCAGGTGATTCTGACATACACCCAGGTTAACTGCTCTCAATTACGTCTTTCTTCGGGACCAATGACAAGCTTGACTGAGGAGATGTTATAGATGCAAGATGTAAGGACTTGAAAGAAAGAGAAATGTCTGGACAAATTATTCATCAGAGATATTTACCTTTTCCCTTCCCTCACTTCCTGTTTTTTCCTCATGCAGAAAAAGAAAAATAAAGTTTTTCCTTGGGGATACTTTTATCTTGAAGAAATGACAAAGTCAGGACAGAATCTAAATGCAAAGGATTTCAGAAATAAGTCTGAGATAGGTGGGGGCTTTCGATTCTGATCATTTGTTCTAATACTATCAGTGCAACTGCGACCCTATTAACTAAGAGCTGTGACCTTAGGCACACATTGGCATTAGGCTCAATGGCTCCCAACTCCAGGTACACTGAAGTCATCTTGCTGCTATAGGTCCTAGCTGGTCTTCAGGCCCTCCTCTTGGCTGTTCTTCCCGCACCATCCCCATTCTTCTTACAATTCTAAAGTAAAGAGTTATCTAAACTTCTTCAGAAAGCTAAGTCATATGCTTCTGTAAGCCTTTATGCCACCTGGAACATAATTCTTGCTGAAAGAATTGGCTCTAGTGTTAAGTGGTTACTAGCTGCCTACTGCAATCATTTTCAAGGAGGTGAAAATATTCTTTATTTGCTCTTCTGATTGACAGCAGCCTGGGGTTTTAAACAACAGTTTCTCTAGAAAGGTGGCAATATTAGAGTGATGGGGATGGAATGATTTTTGGTATGTGTCATATATAATCTGTTTGCAAAATGCTGTGAGACATTTGGATAAAGGCAACATTTGGGTACACAAAAGACACTTTGGGGGGGCAAATCTACCTACCGAGACAAAGTTTTTGTGATTATTTACATTTATTATCATGTTCTGTATGCCAGCTTGCAGAATTCATGAAAGAGAGTCATGGCTTAATCCATAACCTAAAAGTCTTTGAAATACTGTGGGAGGAAGGAATTTTCTTGTAAGGAAAAACTTAATAGTAGCCCCTTACCTGTTCATCGTGCTTGGTGGTTTTAAAACGGGCTTTCATATACACACGTTCACAATAACTCTGTAGAGCAGATAAGATGAGCATAATTATGCCATTTATATAGATGAGAAACAGAAGCTCATGGAGGTTAAAGGTCTTGCCAAAGTTACACAGCTAGTAAATGGTAGAGTTCACACCCTGACACAGAAGGGTACCATTCATTTCTGCTTCTTGGAGGAAAGGAAAATTGAAAGGAGAGAGGGAAATGCTGTGAACGGAAGTCAAATAAACTAGTGCTTCTATTTTCCCAAGTTCCCAATCTTTCCCTACTGGCCAGTTTGAGCTACCTAGGACTCATCCCAGCTAGGGCTCCGTAGAATAGAGGCACGAAGCAAACCTGAGCAGTGATCCGTCTTCCATGTCAGAACACAGACTGTGGTGTGGAACACAGAAACAATAAGATCAGTTGCAAGAGAGAAATGAAGTCCAACAGCCATCGATTTAGGGTTGTTTTACTGTCTTTTGATCAGATGGCCATCCTGCAATGTCATTATGGACAATGTTTTATTTTGTTTAAATCTTTTAATAGGTAATTTTAAGGACCAGTAGTCAAAATATCCAGCAGGGTTTAGAAGAAATATGGATAGTAAGGATGGTTTCACTTATAAACCTTCCTTCATAAACTTTAAACAATGTGCCCTATGCAACTCATTGTAAATGGAAGGAAATAAAACACATACTGAATGCTTGCTATGTGATAAAGCTGAATCCAGTCACTCCAACATACCTCATTTAAGTTTCTGTGAGGTATTTGTCATAACTTCCACATTGTAGATTCACTGCCTCAACTGAGTCATTGAGCTTCTATTATACGCTAACCCCTAAAGAGAAAACTCTAAAAGAAAATTTGTACCTTCACTCATCCTCTACTGTGAGAGAAACAGGGACAGTGACGAAATAATAAGGCAATGCAGTGGTAGAAAACAGGACAACATTTGGAAATTGAGAAGGTACAGCGGAGTTGAGTCTCAGTAAGTAGGAGGAGTTAAACAAAGAAAAGTACAAGAATTCTAGGGAGAAGAAATGGAGACAAAAAAATGATACAGTATCTGGGAGAAATTTTATAAAGGGAAAATTTTAAAAAGAGTATGAAGTAGGAGAAAGGGCTGGGATGATAAGTGGGGGAACCCACGTTAAGAAATATGGCTTTGTGCGAGGATTAAGAGAACTTGTTGAAAGGAGAAATAGAACATAGTGAGATTAGAACCTTAAATGGACCACTCACTGCAGTATGGAAGAGGACTCTGAGAAAAGACCGGACAGAAGAAATCCAGTTAGTCCATTAGATCATTGTAGTGATCCAGGCAAGAGATGGTACACAGTTGCATTTCACAGTGGAACTAAAGATGGAAATAAAAGGAAAGATTTAAGAAATACTGGCAATTTTAAAAAAGTGTCAGTAGTTAATGATTAAAAATAGATGAAGAAATAACATCTGTTAAGTTAAATATTTTCCTCAAGGCAACATGACCAGGAGGTGGCAGAGCCTGGAATCTAACCCCATGATGGAGAAGGAGAATAAAAGATAAAGAATTTCTCTTGTATACACTGTACACTTCTACCTCAGGAAATATAACTGATATACTAGATTTAACTTCATCTGTGCACATTCACTAATACATAACTTGTTTCCCCCAATAAACATACCAAGCCATGGTAAGAGAGAAATCCTTTGCATTTTTTTTTCTCTATTGGGGGGGTGGGAAAAGGTGATTTTGGAACTAGATTTGAAGCAGAAATGGAATACTCATGGAATGACTTGAAAATAGTAATAGAACAAAAACAGTAGCAACAACAACAACAAAAAACTTATTTGTATAGGTGAAAGTTTCATGAAGCTTAACCAGAATTTTCTTTTACTGAAATAAGTTCAAACTATTTTCTTCATCTACAGAGAAATCTTGGTGTGCATCATCCTTGACTCATCCAAGAACAGTTGAATAGCAGTATCTGGTTAGGCAAACGTAAGGAGAGTAGACACCCACCTCTATGGGGGGGGTAAAGGGGAAGAGAGGAGCCTTCCGGGAGGGACAGGGATCATAAATCCATCCAGATGATCAAGGGATGTAGAGCCTCTTTGATGGTCCTCACCATGAAAGGGACTCACACACCCAAAGGGGCTGTCAGCATTAAGGAGATGCTGGCCTCAGGTAGAGCACTGAGTACCCGGAACAGTGTGCAGGCTGCAGACAGAAGTCCATTTGGAGAGAGTTCTCTTTTTCATGGTGTCCATGTAAACCGTGGCTTTGCCTGGGTACGCAGCTGAAATATTTGTCACTTTGGTAGCCCAACTATGGGTACCACTTGTAGCTCATGCAAGGATCTGCGCAAATAAGGCATTACTGCATTATTGCAGTGGTGGTCATTCACTGGGCTGCACAAGATGTATTTTCAACAGTGCCCCCATGTTGCTGCAGCAGCAGAAGCCACAGAAGGAGTAGATCAGGAGTAGATGCCAATTCGACAGGCTTGGCATCTGCCTCATTAGGCTGGGCTAGAAACTAGGGTTTGTACAACATTTGAGAATTGGAAGAGGTAGGAAGGTCTCAAGCATTGGATTACTGGTTAGTAGAATCTGTAGGAGCTCAACTATTTAATCAAAATAACAAAAGTGATCCAAACATATTTGTGCCTCAAGCTGGTGAAACTGAATATCCAATATTAACTAAATCTTTAAATTTTTTCTATTTCTATTTCTTTTATCTATTCGCTTTATTCTCATTTCATATGTGCTTTACAGAACATTCTGGCATTGGTTCGATAAAGTATCTTCACAGTAACATATAAGGTATTCCAAAGACACTATAATATACCCAGTTTACAGATGAGGAAAATAATGACAGAGCTAAGACTAGGTCTCTACCCTGGCATTTTAGCTCTGGTCCACAGGCCCCAGATATATTCTATTTACCACTCCTGCTCCTGCCTTCGAAAGCTCCACTCTGCATAGCTGTTTGTAAATTAAAACAGAAGGCTAAATTAAAAGGGAGAGAAAACAAGCCATGTCTGACAGTAATATTAATCCCTCTGAAATCGCTGGTCTTTTCAATTAACAGCCTCTTTCTGAGATGTTTATTGCTCTTGGCTTGAATTGAGGTCATTAAAATACTCATGAGCAGGGTTCTCAAACAGCCTGCTTAAACACTCTCTACAAGGGTTTGGGTACCACTTCTGCTTTGCATAGATTCAGAGAGAAGGCATAATAAAGCAGGCCCCAGGGCTGTCATTTTTGCCTCTTTGCCTTTACTTTATTGCTCGAGTTCATGAGCCTGTTCAGAATTCACCCCTGGATATACTCCATCATCCCGGGAAGAAACCTATATACTTCATTTCAAACGAAGGTCTGAGAGAAAGTAAATATATAAATTAGGTAAACCCCTACATACAGCATAAATTCCAGCTAACCTCAACGTGATTCTGTGCATCCACCGAAAAGGTTCAGCATAAAAAGCACGCTACATGGCAAGATGAATCACGGCAGCTTTATTAACCTACACTGAATTAGCCTCCTCACACTGGAATATTTTACAGCATTATTTTATTGGCAGTCACTGTCACCAAATAAACTACAAAGTAGTGACTGATGTAGTAGAACTAGACAGCTTGACGGATCTAGATTACTTGTATAAGAGGAGTATTTTGCCAAGCGCTGCAACAATAAAGCAATCCTGATGCTCATAAAATGAGATAACGGATGGGTGGCAAATCTCAGCTAAACCAGGGCTTGGGAAAATTACCTGATGAGGATAAAACTGACATCAGAAGCCTGGTATTTTCAAGTGCATGAGTTTGCTTTTGTTTTTATTTTTTTATAACAGAAGGCAATAATATTTCTGAACATACTGTATTTTACCACTGTTCCCAAACACATTATGCACTCGTTACACACTTACATTTGGGAGAAAAGTAAGTAGACTATAATATAAGAAGCTGCTCACACTGAGCATGAAGCATTTGTACACAAGGAATGGAGGATTCTTGTCTTTTTTCTCTAAGCTTTCTGATTAGTCCATCACTGATGTAAAAACAACTAACAATCATTTTTCCCAGAAAAAAAGGATGAACAGATTGTTTCATAGGTGACAGAAGTTTGAAATTTAATTGTGTAATGCCATTTTACCAATGTTTAATAGTGGACAAAATTTATTTCATCCCAGGAAGGAGAACCTTCAGTTTCTTGAGTATAATAAAATTGATTGACAATCTAAAGACTACGTCCTGCATTATATAAAAAAGAGGGGTTTTTCAAAGTGCAGGGAGGTAAAGAGGATCCTGCGTGCCTTCCTTTTGCTTCTCCCAGAGCTACCTTTCTAAAACCCGACCCAATTATTTCTTCCACCTGGTTCAAAACTTTCACCTTTAGGAGAAAATCCAAACCATTTGAACTAACCTGTATGACCTTTGCCATCAGGCCCCATCTATCTCTCCAATTTCAGCCTTCACCTTTTCCTGGGAACATCCATCTGCAAGGTTCCATGTCCTTTCTTTTTTTTTTTTTTTTTTTTAATTTGTGTGTGAGAGAGAGAGAGATTGAGAGATAGTGAGCAAGCTCAAGTGGGAGGGAGGAGGAGAGGGAGGAGAAGCAGACTCCCCACAGAGCAGGGAGCCTGATGCGGAGCTCAATACCAGGACCCTGGGATCATGACCTGAGCCGAAGGCAGATGCTTAACCAACTGAGCCACCCAGGCACCCCGTCCTTTCATTCTTCAATACCAACTCACATAACTTCTCTCTGCCAAGAATACCACTACTTTCTCTGCTTACTCATTTTCTACCACTCAGTCCCTCCTTTATGATCCTTTCATGCTTCACATCTACCTCTTTAAAAGATACCTCGAGTCTTATTGGCAGTTCTTGTTCAGAGCTTAGATTATAAAATATCCACCAATGCGGATGTGCTTAGATTGCTAGGAACCAGTTCAGTGTCTGGTACAGTTTCTGGAATAAAACAAGCACTCCATAAATGTTGAAATCAACCACATTTAATTTTTTAAATTGTGCTTATGTCTGTTCTCCTCACTACTTAGAGATTTTCTTGAGAACTAGGACTCTATTTATTGTACTATTCCTAACTCAAGCATCTAGCAGAATGAATAAAGAGAAAATGCGCAGGGATCCTTTTTAGATACAAATATCTAGATTTAAATCCAGGCTCCTACTTACTAACTTGAAGATTGGAGACAGTCCTTCCCTTTCTTCAGCTATAACATGATAATGCAAGTATCTACTCTTTAGGGTATTGTGAAAATCAAGAGTAGTGACATGTTTATGCAATAGCCTCGTGTTTGACACAGGGTATGTGTTCTATAAATGTTGGTTCATTCCCTCTTCCTGCTGTATATTTCAACTAGTAATATTCCCAGCTGCCAGTAACAGAACACCCAATGTACAGTGCCTTAAACAAACGCTAGTCTATTTTTCTTAAACAGCAAGGGGTACAGCAGTAAGCAAAAGCTGGTGATTTTCCCCTAACATCCATTGCGTTGAGTCAGGAGAAAACCTCTCAGCTCTTCATGTTTATGGTTCTGAATAAAACCACTGCTGCCCCAGACTCTACATCACTACCATCATTTAACAAGAGGGTCCCTAAAATTCTGCTTATCCTAGCAAGCCTCCTCACCCTAATATGCACCCATAACATCTGCCTTACAACCATCAAGGCTAATTTAATTTCACACTCTTAATTTATATTGCGTGACATCAAGTCCAGAATGCGTCCTCACTCACTTTTGAGATTCTAGTTCACCTATGGATCTTTCAGTAGTGAAACTTACCCACACCCTAGCACTTCTAGCCTTCTCTTTTCCCTGCTTTATACTTCTCCTGATAATTTTTTTTTGTCATTTTGACATATCACACACACACACACAAAAATTTGTTTTCTGTCTCTTCTCACACTAGAATATAAGATCCACAAGAACAGGGATGTTGTCTGTTTTCACTGCTACATCTCTAAAATCTAAAACTATGTCTGTAACCTGTAAATGCCCCATAAACATCTGCTGAAAACTGGAATAAACATCAGAAGCAAATGTTTGTCAGTGACATCAAGGATCAGGTCTTTTTCTGTATTTTTGTTCTGTTATTTGTAGGATGTTGAGCTGTAGGATGGCTACTCCACTTCTAAGCAGTCCCCACATGCTTTGAGCAGATTTCCCCTGGCATGTTATTCATCAGACCTCACACGGTACCCTTAACTGCAAGGGACACTGTCCGTCCAGTTTAAACTTCCCAGTAAGCAAAGGAAGAGAGAAGAGATTGGAAATGGGTGTCAAGTAGGCCACTATACAGTTTATACCACAAGTTTCTCTGTGATCTTACATATTATACTTAAACGAGTAAATCAGAATTTAAAGCACCATGTATTAGGTGGACATAACAGGTAAGGGATCTTTAATGTAGTATGATTTCATGGCTTAGAAGAGAAGGTAGGTACATACTTTTACATAAGTGAAGAGAGCCAGAGTAGGGATACTTCAAAATTATAGGCAATACAAACCCACCATTTCTATTTGGTTTTGGAAAGTATCTTGAATTTATATTTGCATAGGACGAATCTCACTTGCTTAGACAAAAACAAGGTTCACTTTCTACTGAACATTTCTAATAAAAAAGAGAGAAAGAAGTATCTCAATTACAAATGGCCTGAAAATGTAAAAACTACCCTTTGAGTGTCTACTGTATTCTACATGCTTTGCACACATGGAGTCATTTAACGCATGTGACAACAATCCCTCAAGGTAAGCACTATTATCTCCATTGTAGAGATGATATCATCACCTATTTTAGAGATGGGGAAATTGAGGTGCAGAGATTTGTTTTTTAAAGTTAGTTTTAGGGGCGCCTGGGTGGCTCAGTCGTTAAGCATCTGCCTTCGGCTCAGGTCATGATCCCAGGGTCCTGGGATCGAGCCCCGTGTCGGGATCCCTGCTCAGCAGGAAGCCAGCTTCTCCCTCTCCCACTCCCCCTGCTTGTGTTCCCTCTCTCGCTGTCTCTGTCAAATAAATAAAATCTTTAAAAAAATAAAAATAAAATAAAATGAAGTTAGTTTTAGTAAAGGAGAGGCAGGATTCAAACTAAATTTGGTTTCGTCCCTGAGTACAGTGATCCAACTATGTTCCAAACTCTTCCTCACATGGAAGGACCATATTGCAGTGTGTCATCCAAAGTTGTGCACTGCAAAGAGTTTGCCTATTTTCTCTTCCTAATCCGGATGCTGACCCATCCTAGATGAACCACATCCCTTCAGACTGATGCAAGTTCTCCCCCAGGGATTCTTGGATCAAAGAGAAAGCAGGAAGTGCTAGATTATAAAGGCTTTCTTCAAATAAAACAAAGTGCAGGGAGTTGAGATGTCAACTAGACTACCAGATCAGCTCTGATCAATACCAACTCCCTTGTCAACACAGCAAATCCGTAAGCAGAGAAGAACTTGTCACTAAAGGGAAAGGAATAGATTGTGCTGTGGACGGAGCGCTCTGGAGTCTGTTGTCATTTGTCATTTGCTTTTGAGCCTTTTGGAAAGAACTTCTATTAAAAGGACTTTGGATAACTGTGATGCCAACCCTCAAGAGGGGGACTCTACTGCCAGTTTGATATTCACCTTTTACACACACCTCCAAAAGTTTGATATTCATGAAATGAGAGAGGAGGAGAAACCGGTGAGTGGCCATTGCCTACTTCAGCTCATACCCTTCGTTCATCAGCCTCCAAACCACAGAACATTTCCAACTATTACTATACAAAAGAGAGAAATAACCTTTCTTCTCTATAAAACAATCTATGGTCTGACTATAATAAGAATGTACTCTAGGTATCACCACAGTAAGCAAAGCTGAAATCAGTAGAAAATTGGAAGAAAAAGGATTATTGAGAAATGTTTTTTTTGCCAGATACTTCACATATCACTGCTCTGAATCTCCAGAGCAATATTGTAAGGCATGTATTATTTTCATTATTTTATGGATGAGGGAACTGAGGTCAGTGAAGATCAAGATCAAAAAGGTACTATATAGGGAGTATGTCCATCTCAAGCCATAACATGTATTTTGCCACTTGACCACACTACCTTTTAAAATTTTTCTTTGACTTTCCCAAGATACATCAGCTTTTGATTTCAACTGTGACCATATTTTAAGATGATCAGACCAAAGCCAACTTGAATCAATAAAAGGTACTGTAGATTTAGGGCTGCAGAAAAAGACTAGGTAAAACTAAGCTTCTATACTGAGCAGCCCCAAACTACAGAATCTCTAACAAAGTATAAGTTGACTCTCTCTCAAAATAATAGTCCAGAGGTAGATGGGGAAGCAAAAGAGTTCTGCTATAGCTGGTGTCCAGACACTCAGGTTCCTTTAATCACCCCTACGACTTGGGGTGTTACCCTCCTCCTCTCAGTTATGGCTGGGGCTCATCAGCACCATAGAGGTTGGTCCACAGGAACTGTGAAAAAGGAATGTAGGGCTACATGCTTCCTTTTTAGAGAAGTGATGAGCAAGTTGTACAGATTATTTACACTCAAAATTCACTGTCCAAAATTTAATTGAATGACCAAAACAAGGTGCAAAGAGTCTCTAGCTGGGTCACTATGGGCATTGCTAAGATGTATTAAAGTCTGTATTGCAAAAAAAAAAAAAAAAAAAAAATCAAGTGAATGGACACAAGGGACAAAGTACTTTCAGAGATACATCTCTTTTCTTGATTAAAGTGGATTTGTATGGAAATCCTCACACAATGTCATCTTATTAGGGTGATTTATATATATATATTTTCACGTAACTAAAAATGTTGCTTTTCAAATCCAAATGACTTTGAGCCCTTTTTGAAACCAAAGTTGTGGTAAGGGCATAATTGGTGGTCAGCAAAGTTTCCAATGGAATATTAGTGTCTTTAATTAATATTAATACTGAGGTTCTACAGGGACCTGCTGTAATTACACAATATCCCTTCCCAGTCACAGCTAGCAAGTGACCTAGCTGAATAAAGGAAGTACAAAGCAGCTTGACTGGCTTGGCTTTTTACTGATCTCCATAGGGTTGCTCTCTTGCAGAGAGGGTTGCAGATTATAAAGGAATATTAAGCAGCCTTCTTTCCCCCAAAGGAGTGATTGAAGAGTTTCTGAAAGAGCCCCAGGCACAAAGCAGGTTAGCAAGTCATGCCATATCTAGGGCTGTGCCAAAGTCTCACAGAAATAAATCTTCAATTCTTAAAGATTCTTCTTTGTGAACTCATGATCTCAACAAAAGCAGCAGCTAAACATTCAGGAAGTACCAGGATGCGACTCAAAGGCTCATCAAGTATGGTAGTTTTCTTGCCTAGGTAACTCCAGTGTGGCAGCCAGAGTGCAGAGTCTGTAGAAAGTTGAATTTTACAAATAATACATCGAAAGTGTTGAGGAGTTTCTTGCTGGTGCTGCAGAGACATGCCCCTCGAGTCCATTATGTAGACTCTAGAAGTGGCTAATAATCTGGGAACAGCACAGTGTGCTGGCTGAATGCTTATATTCTGAGCCCCTCTAACTGTGGTTCAAATCCTGGTGCTGCCACTTCCAAACATTTTTCAGAAAGAAAGCTAAAACCAATTAAGAGACATTTGCTATCATTCACTCATTCCTTCTCTCAGTACACTTTTGTCTCCCGGTACCTACACAGTGTGTGAGATAAAAACGGAACAAAGTCTAAACTGAAGCAGTGGCAGAAGGAAAAGAAGAATAGAGGACAGAAAAGCTAGCTGTTATTTTGCAAATCGAACTGACATCTTTCAAAGTAAACACAGATCTCATTAGGTCATTCTCATCTCCCTGGGATCTAATGGATTTGCTGCAGCCTGCTTTCTGCCGCCGCCTGTCTTCTACTAGTAGTTTCACACCATGCCGTCCATATAGTAGTCATCATAATGGGAGGGCTTGAATAAATGTTCATTAGTAAAGCCTGGTAACTCTTTGCTTCCCTCACTCCAAGTCCAAGGATGTTTTAGATTACAAGATTCAAGCAAGAAAAATACAAACTTCTGACCCATGGCATGACTAGGCTGTGGAAGGAAGCACAAGACTCAAAGCCAAAACTTGAAAATGATTTCTGGTTTAGTTCTGTTGTGGCAGAATATCAAACTGTAGGGCGCCTGGGTGGCTCAGTTGGTTAAGCGACTGCCTTCGGCTCAGGTCATGATCCTGGAGTCCCGGGATCGAGTCCCGCATCGGACTCCCTGCTCAGCGGGGAGTCTGCTTCTCCCTCTGACCCTCCCCCCTCTCATGCTCTCTCTCTATCTCATTCTCTCTCAAATAAATAAATAAAATCTTTAAAAAAAAAAAAGAATATCAAACTGTACAACTCTATTGTCACTGAAAGTCTTCACTGGTCAAATGGGCATGGCAACAGCTGTGCTGCTTACGTCATGGAAAGGTTTAGAAGATGTCAACTCAAAATACTTTATGTATCAAAGTGTTCTGTGGGAACTTCTCCTAGGGAAGAGACTCGGGGTCTCTCAACTTTCTTAGCACGTATTTTAAGCCCAGAATGTAAGATAAAAATTAACACTGGAGCAGTTCAGGAATATGACTGGAAATACGAGGGGAAATCCAAATGGCTTTATGTGGTAATTATGTTGGTGAATATGTATGTGTGTGTGTTTATGTTGTGGGGTTCAGGACAGCCCCTTCCCCAGAATGTGCCACTTTATTTTTTTAAAAGATTTTATTTATTCATTTATTTAAGACAGAGAGAGAGAGAAGCAGACTCCCCTCTGAGCAGAGAGCCCGACGTGGGGCTCGATCCCAGGACCCTGAGATCATGACGTGAGCCGAAGGCAGATGCTTAACTGACTGAGCCACCCAGGTGCCCCAGAAGATGCCACTTTAGCATGTGATTTTCAGCTGAACTTCTGTCCCTCCCTTAACTACACAAAAGAATCTAAATTGAGGGTCTTTCTCAGCATAAGTGTTACTAGCAGAGATCAATTTTATCTGAGTGACCCATCTGTATGTAAAGCAAGCATCTAATTACCAAACATCTGCTCTTATTGCCCTGTGAAGTACATTCCTTTCCTCTAAAGTCCCAGATCCCTACCCCCTTCTCCTTAGTTCAGAATGACATACAGATCTCATTTTGCTTGTCCTTGGAATTTCCATGTCTATGTGGATTGCCCATCTGTAAGCCTATTAAATTTGATTTTCTCCTGTTAATCTGTCTCATGTCAATTTGATTCTCAGTCCAGGTGGAAGGATCTTTGAGGGCACAGGAATTCAATGTGTATACATATATGTGTATGTATGTATGCATTTGTATAGATGTGTGTATTATGTATATAATATATAATACACACACACACACTGGTTCAGTCACCGCTCTGCTTCGCATAATATCTGATAGGACAACAGAGAGAGGAACAAATACCAAAGTAGTGTGGATGTTGGCGGACTTACATTAATTGGCTATTTATTGTGAAGGTTTTGGTGTTGATTCAATTGTTTCAAGACCTTAAATGCTGTAACATCTGAACTTGATAAAAATCATGTGAGCAAGGTTTTGCCTCTAATGATTTCAAGTTCAGTATCTGAAGAAAAATCAGAACAAATGAGTCAAGTCTCTTCTCCTATTTTAAAAGTGTTGGTGTTTCCTCTATATAATAGTTCTCAAGCCTATATAAAAATTAAATGTCCTCCTATCTAACATATGGAATTCCTGATAGCATGAGAAGTTGTTCTTGGGCAAAGGCGTTCTTAAAAATTACCTGAAGAGGTTTTTGTTTTTGTTTTTTATAATACAAATGCTCTAATTCCAACCCTCCCCTCCACTTTCCACTTGCTTTAAGATCTGTGCAAGGTCCTAGGAATCTGCATGGTAACATCGGCCCCTATTACATGCGGATGTGCCAACAATCCATGGCTACTACAGGCCGAGGTGACCTTAGAGATCACTTCACACAAACACCCATGGTTTGGAGATAAATAAACCATATAGGAAAACTTGAGTGAACTGCTCAATCTCACAGCACAAAAGTCAGCAGTCAGAACTAGATTTCCTCCATCCTTTTGGAGATTTTAGGAGACCACATTTTAAAAGAAATCTACACCAGGGCAGCCAGGTGGCTCAGTCAGTTAAGCGTCTGACTCTTGATTTCGGCTCAGGTCATGCATGATCTCAGTGTCATGAGATGGAGCCCGTGGTCAGGCTTTGCGCTGGGCCTGGAGCCTGCTTAATAAGATTTTCTCACCCCCTCTCCTCTAACCCTTCCCCTCCATGCTCGCTCACTCTCTCTCTCTCTCAAAAAAAAAAAAAAATTGGGGCGCCTGGGTGGCTCAGTCGGTTAAGCGTCTGCCTTGGGCTCAGGTCATGATCCCAGGGTCCTGGGATCGAGCCCCGCATCGGGCTCCCTGCTCCTCGGGAAGCCTGCTTCTCCCTCTCCCACTCCCCCTGCTTGTGTTCCCTCTCTCGCTGTGTCTCTCTCTGTCAAATAAATAAATAAAATTTTAAAAAAATAATAATAATCTACACCTATTTACCATTTGGACTAAGGCAAAGCCTTTCTCGCCGTATTTTCTGTAGAATCATAAATGGCAGTGTCAAGAGGCCATAAACCCACCAATCTTGTCGAACAGTAGTAAGACTTTGCTGCTTTGGCAACTTGCTGGACACTTGAGGGCTATGAATTTTCACTTCTGTACCCATTTTTCTTTTTTTTTTTTTTTAAGATTTTATTTATTTATTTATTTGAGAGAGAGAGAGAGAGAGAGAGAGAGCGTGCACCAGTAGGCAGAGGGAGAAGCAGGCTTCCCGCTGAGCAGGGAGCCTGACATGGGGCTCGATCCCAGGACCCTGGGATCAGGATCTGAGCAGAAGGCAGACGCTTAACCAACTGAGCCATCCAGGCGCCCCCCCCCCCCCCGCCCATTTTTCTTATATAGAGCAGAATTTTAAGCTCAACCACTCTTTTCTACAATAGTGACATGCCATGTTTCAGGATTAAAATTAGGGAATACCCGAATATTCTAGTTCATATCCTAAATAATAACCCCTAAGATCTCAGTCGAAACAATTGTTCAGGGTGACAGTCATTTCTTTGGCAAAAAAAAAAAAACCCCAAACCTCTGCTCACTTTCTCTTCCAGATTAATATTCTCACCCCATTCATTTTTACCTTTAAGAGAATATTTTGTATTCACATCCATGGCCACTGTCTGCTCCCCACAAAAACACCTCTTTCCACTTTTCCCTATGTAACAATTAATAGAACAGAGCTGCCAATTCCTTTTGGATAAAAAAATTATCTAATAACAGCTATTTAATCATTGACTTTATAGAACTACACAATACATGGCACAATGAATTTGCCCAGGAATGAAAATCAATTTGAAGATAAAACAAAATAGTAATGACAAAAGTACACATTTATGCAGAAAATACTCATCAAACATTTATTCCTCCAACAAATACTTATACATACAAAGAACCTACTATGTTGCAGGCATTGTACTAGGTGCTGGGGATGCATCAGTCTGTGAATGAGATAGATATGATCCTTTCCCCGAGGAACTATCAGTTGCAGAAGAAAAATGTTGAAAAAAACTTGATGGTAATTGTGGTAAGAACTCTAAGAGAAAAGTTAGAGTTCTAAGAGAACCATGGGGAACCGTAACATTCTTTGGATTAGAAAAGACATTTTGGGGGTATCTGGCTGGCTCAGTCTACAGAGCATGTGACTCTTGATCTCGGGGTTGTAAGTTCAAGCCCTACCTTGGGCATAGAGCTTACTTTAAAAAAGAGAACTTTTTGAAAAAGTAATATTTAGACTCTAATCAGAATTATGAATGTGTATGGGGAGGGCAAGGGAGGGTTGAGGTAGAATAGGAAAGAAGAGAAAATTAAGAATATAGAACATCAAAATATGAAATCTGGTATCTTTAAGATCAAAGAGAAGTGACTTGATGTGGGGAAGCCTAATACACAAGGAGGAGAATAGTAGAGGAACAGTTTGAGGGGTAGGCAAGGGCTAGATTATAGTAAACAAAATTTTGAAGGCCACGCTTCAATTATCTATGACTATAAAACAAACCACCCCCAAATTAATGTCTTAAAGCAACAACTAGTTGATTTGCTCAGCATTTGGGGCTGGGTTCAGTTGGTGGTATTTCTCTTGGTGTTTCTTACCTGGTGTCACTCATTCTTGGGCAGTCTCAATTGGAGACCCAGTTGGAGCTGAACGGTTTAAGATGGCCCCTCTAGTGGTTGGTGACAGCTGTCAGGGATTTCACTCGGCTCCAGCAGGCAAGCCTGGGCTGCCTTCATGCTTACAGAAGCATTCCAAGAGACCAAGAGCAGAGACATCAAGGCATCTCGAGGCCCAGGCTGG
The DNA here is from genome assembly GCF_029215605.1 of Mirounga angustirostris. Lineage (NCBI taxonomy): Eukaryota > Metazoa > Chordata > Mammalia > Carnivora > Phocidae > Mirounga > Mirounga angustirostris. The sequence goes on along the minus strand of NW_026991709.1, from coordinate 134,101,650 downwards.
AAAGTGCATGATGTCAACTTAGCTATATTCTATTAGTCGATGTAAGTTACAAAGCCAGCCTAGATTTGAGAAGGGAGAAGTAGACTCCCACTCTTTTTGGATGGAGCAAAAAATTCATAACACAAAAGGTTGTGGGAACAGACTGGAGGAATTACTGTGGCCATCTTTGCAGGCAGTTTACTTTACCTATGCTAAGCACTTTGGTTGGCATCTTAATTGTAACAGAAAGCCACAAAGGGAACAAAAATAAATAAGAAATGAGCCTTCACTAAATATTTATAATAATAATAACCCTTTACATCTTCAGCACTTTTCAATTTACAAAACATTTTTTTGTGTATAATATCTCATTTGAGTTACTTTAAAAACATTAATTCAAATGTCAATCTTCAAATATGAGTAAAGTAAAATAGACTCCAGGATACTCAAGAAGAAGAAACAAAGAGATAAATCTAGACAAATCTCAGGAAAACTGTGAAACAGGCAAAATTTAACCTTAACACCTATGATTCCACCCTATGCTCTCTCCCCAGTCACTGGTCATCTCTACTTATCCACATTTGCTGGTACCCTCATTTTACAAAATCTAGTCTGCATAAAGGGTGCATGATTAGTTGCATCTACCTAGCCTGGGACTTTTATCTTAATAGCCTTTAAAGCTATAAAGCCCTAAGGAAATATTTTCATACTACAGTACTAGGAAACAACTGTGCTTCATAGAAAAGTATGCATTGATTATAGCATCTTTCACTGTATTATCTGATTTTGATGAAGTTATAAATAACTGATGGCAATACAAAATAATTCTTATCTGTAGATATGCAACTGAATTCTATGGGTGGAGGAATAACCCTCTCCTCACAGTCTTCCTCCTCCTAATAGTAAAACTAGCTTTACCTCCATTTGTTCATTTATTTAAATAATCCTGATTATAAATGGGTCTATTCTTTGGGTTCCCTTTGAACAACTTACATATTATCTGCCTGGTACCCTGTTTATAAGTTAAAATCTTTAACACATGTTTCTTTTAATATCTGTATAAAACTCATGATTTTACCCTTTTATGAAAATTATCTTTTAATAAGATGCTTAATTCTAAACGTGGCATCACAAGTAAAAATTGCATATTGTCAAAGTTACTTTTGAAAATCCCTTTCATCATCCTTGAAATATTTGTTTGAAAATTTCATTCCAGAATTCAAATATTACAACTCGTTGGATCTCCTGTTTAATGCCTTCAATTTTAGTCTTCTGTAGCACTACACATGATCTCATGTATATGGCGATAATATTAATTCTCTTCCAGCCTTTATTGGCTTACATTTCTCTATGAATCTTACTTTGTAAATTCCTTCCTCAAAGATCTATCCACTTTCCTGGCTACCTAAGAACTGTGGGGTTGCTTGCTTGTTTATCTTTAATGGCAGAGAATCCCTTTAAATCACTCATACAACTTTGTCAAAAGTTTGCCTGCAGGTATCATCTGATTCAACTTTGATTGTTTTCACACTGTGGGAAGTCAGGGAAAATGAAACTAAGAGCACTCATTCTCAGAAGTCCCTGTCTAGAATTATCACCTGTGTTATTTTTAATTTTTTATATTCACACTCACTTCAGTTCTTGCTCTCTCTTTCATAGCACACAGACTTGATTTTAAGACCAAAGCCCCTATGATTTAATTTCCTATGAACAAAAATGATTTTTTTTAGACACCTTGGGATGTTTCCCACATTGTTGGAGTAAGAAAGCAAAGAGGCCTGGAGTGGAGAGTGGAGGCAGAGACAGGGCTTTTCAAGCATTCATATAGAAATCAGAAGAAAAATTATTTTGGAAGCATCAACCCCAAGGACACTGTATTCAAAAGGCTATCTGAACCACACGTTACAGGGAAGAAACATTGTCAGTGATAACTTGACAGGAAAAAGAGTTGGCTTCTATTGAAGGGCATTGATTTCAGAAAGAATTTTGCCTGCAGAAGAATGTTGGAACAAGCTCTCAGTAGGGAATATCTTGGCTTACTGAACCTTTAGGAGACTTTAACCGTTCATCATAAAGTCAATGTGAATTTTTCTGTGGCTCAGCATTTTGTCAATTAATTTTCAAGTTAAGAGATTCTACATTAGCACCAAAATACCATAGGCTGACCCAACTCCAGCTCATTAGAATTCTCTTCCAAAATATACAACTATACTTTTGAATGGATACCAAGTATTCTATAGTTATTTATAAATTTGATGGTTATAACATGCAGAGAAGGTTGCCCAATATTTCAAGCTAATAAATGGAATTAGACAAATGTATAAAGAGAAGGAGTCTGAATAAGTATGTTTATTATTGAAATTCTCTGGCTGGTTTATTTTCCTTTTGTGCTATTTTGGGCATTTTTTCACTGCATTATTCAGATACCGAATTGTGGCAATAAACAGGTGACATCATCCAGGAGCTGAGCTTATTCAATTTCAGACACATCAAAGAGTCACTACCAGTTTTTTGAAAAGCAGATCTGAATTGCTAACCAGCCCCAGAGTCTCAAATGGAATTTGGACTAATTTTTTCATTAGCAAGATAAGCCCAGGTGAGTCACCCTTATATACACTTTACACAGTTCAAACCAAGGCAATGCTTTCTCTGCCTTAGTACAAAGTGATAAAGTTTAGAAGTTTCAGAAAATAAATATATGTTTGTGGGTATGTATATACTGTATATAGTCTACTCATAAATAGTGAAAGTAAATCTAGTATATATTTATTAAAATTATGGTGAACTCCTATGTACTTCATTAGACAAGATGGTCAAATTTTTTTTTTTGAAATAACTAAAAACTTCTGGTTAACCATAGCATATTAAACACAGCATTATCATCACTATCTTCTGAATTTCCACTAAGATTTTAGTAAAAGAGAATGAGAGGAAATAGTAGTTAAACTAGAGGTGATGACAAACTTTGGACAAAGTTTGGAAAAAGGAAATAGATGGGTGAGGGTGACTTAGTATGGAGTTTCTCAGACTTGCTGCCCATTAAAATCGCCTTCTGAATATCAAATTAAGCTATGATAGAAATGGATTATATCTCACTGAATAAAACAAGAATCCATGAGTACTCCATCCCTACAAGCTTTGTTAACAGCCCTGACCATGTGGATTGGCAGACACAGCTGTTGCCAAGGTGCTAGGCACTGTGATTTACTGGTTAGGAAGTGGCCTTTTGGATTAGATACACCAAGCTTTGAGTCTCTTTCTGGCTTTTCAAAGCTATGTCTTCTTAACAAGTTGCTTTGATTCTGCAAGCCTCAGTTTCTTCATGGGTTAAATTTAGAATATCATAGGATTGTTATGGAGATTAAATAATTGCATGTTTGCAAATACTTGGCATATTCCTGACTCAGAGTTAATATTTGGTAAAGGTTGCTATTTCATTATATTACAATTAACTGCATGTTTATTTTCTTTGATGGTGCATTCCTTGGTTATCACCAAAATAGGTATAAGAAATGAGATGGCTAAATTAGAAAATAATTTAAATTAGTATTATCTAATTTATTTCAACCTAAAATAAAAATAAAACCTAAAGGGTACAGGATAAAATGTATGTTACCAACTTCAATGAAAATCCTCATAAATGCTGAATTCCTAAACACTTGATTAATGAGTTTAGATGGTACTGAAATTATTTAAATAATATATCCACTGGAGTTTTGATATAAAGTATAACCATATATTGGGAGTCAATTAAAAACCAACCTTCATGAAAAGTTTATTTTAAATTTTTTTAAAAGATTTTATTTATTTATTTAAGAGAGAGAGAAAGAAAGAAAAAGAGAGAGAATGTGTGCACATGCATGAGCAGAGAGAGGGGTAGAGAGAGAGGGAGAAACATACTCCCTGCTGAGCAGGGAGGTTGACGTGGGACTTAATCCCAGGACCCTGAGATCATGACCTGAGCTGAAGGTAGATGCTTAACTGATTGAACCACCAAGGCACCCCACAAAAAGTTTTTTAAATTTACTAACATTTGCAAAAGTGCACATGCAACCTTTCCAGCTAACATAGCCATTAAAAGCATGATGGTCATTCAAAGACCTGGGTCCCCTTTTTTAGGAACACAACCAAAGAGTTGAGCATCTCACATATTTTTCTGTAGGTATATACCGACAATAAGGAAAAGTAATATTTTCTCTCTTTCAATTGTTAGAAATGAGTCTGCTCTCTTGACCTATATTAACATTCCCATTATTATGAGGTGCAATCACCAGTTGGCCCTATCCTTCATCTTAATCATTTTTATTAACCTGTAGGGAAAAGAGTGAACTAATGGGATAGTCCAAACACTGTATTCCAAAGGTTTATAACTACAACGCCAGTGTGCTTCATTCATGGAATTTATTAGCTGTGAAAACTCTGACACTAGGTTTCTCAAGGCCAAGATTATATCAGATACAGAAAATGGAAGGGAAATCAGCTCTTCCCTAACACTCTGGAGGCTGGCTCAGTTTCAGGGAACTCCTTGGACACACTACCACTGCTATGAATTTTGAATCAGTAACATGGTCTTCCTACCAGATACCAAGCAGAATTTTTCAAAATCTCCGAGGAAAGACAAAGGAGAAAACGGCCATATAAAAGTGAAGCTGAAATGATACATTTTAGTTGTGAAAGAACAAGCTTGCTGGTGTAGCACTTTTGTTCATATATCCGTTAATCATAGAACAGAACTTGGAGCATCAGTTCTATTAGGGGGCTTTAATTAGACCATACACATTCCTATTAAGGTTTACCCTTATGAATACTGAATTTTAAGCTAGTATGTGTCATGATTTAGCTTTTTAAGCAAGAAAAAAAGGTCTTAAAGGGACCCCCCCATTGGATATATTAGTAGCCAATTTCTTAGTCTTCAAATGTGACGTAAATTACATAACCTGGAAAAGACACTTCTCTTTCCCTCTTTCTCAACTGAAATATAACAGCCTACCTAAATATTATCTTTTTCAGCTATAAAACTAGGCCAGGTTTATAATATTATCTTTTAATGCCTCACAAAATTAATATTCTCATCAGTCCACCTTTTATTTCTCCAGGATAAATTTTACTTTAAAAAATGTGTTGTTTTCTTATCTTTACTTTTAAGATTCATTTTGTCAAATTCCTTTTCTTGTTCATTACACTCAATTAGATTATATCATAATCCCCCCAATTTTGGTTAAGCTGGGTGCTCTTAAACCAGAAATATATATGTAAAAAGGATCCGTCTAAACAACAGCAATACTTAGGATGAGTAACTCCTCATGTATTTGGCTTCGTTAACCAAAAATGTTATCATTAAAGCCATATATACCAGTTTATAAAAGTGGTTATACATCATTTGATTTTCATGTTTCTGTTTTTACCCTTAAAACTGAACTGGCAACAAGTTCTTAGGAGTAAGAATAAGTCCTTAAACAGGCTGAAAATAGATGGAGGGGATTGAAAGGTTAAAAATCTCAACCACTAACTTCTATCAAAACTATTATATTTAGAGATGAGAACACTTATGTCTGCTGAGGATTGTCTATGAAGCACATCTTCTCAACACATTAGCCAATCATACTGAAGAGGGGAAATGTGTAAGAGATTGGGCTTTTGCTCCCAACAGTTCATGCCAAAACTGGTTTCCTTAGGATCACCAAGACATCTGTTTCTCCTTTCAAAGTTAAATTCTCAATCCTTTTCTAACTAGACGGATCAGCAACACTTGGTACAGAGGATAACTTTTTTAAAATCGAAATATCATTTACAAATCCTCAAATGTAAATATCTTAAGTGTACAGCTTGATAAATTTTGACAGCTGTAGACACCACATAAGGACCACCACCACCCCCCCCCACAAAAAGACACAGACCGTTTCCATCACCCAGAAAGTTCCTCTGTGTCCCATTTTGGTCATTCCCCTCACCCTTTAGAGGCAGCCACTTTCCGGCCTCAGTTACCTTAGGTTACCGTGCCACAGATTATTTATATTTCATAAAAATGGTATGATTCAATATGAATTTGTGTGTGTATGGTTTCTTTTGCTAAACATGGGTTTTTGTGATTCTACATCATAATTTGTTCATTCTTTTGCTTTTGGAGTGTTTGCATTGTTTCTGCTCTTTAGTTATGATTAAGAATGCTATGAATGGGGCGCCTGGGTGGCTCAGCCGTTAAGCGTCTGCCTTCGGCTCAGGTCATGATCTCAGGGTCCTGGGATCGAGCCCCACATCGGGCTCCCTGCTCGGTGGGAAGCCTGCTTCTCCCTCTCCCACTCCCCCTGCTTGTGTTCCCTCTCTCGCTGTGTCTCTCTCTGTCAAATAAATAAATAAAATCTTTAAAAAAAAAAAAAAAGAATGCTATGAACATTCTTGCAAATGTTCTTTTGGGGACTTTTTTAAAACTACACTAAAAATTTTATCTTTGGGTTGTCGTAAGTTGCACTGTGCTGCACAAACATACTTTTTTCTTTTTCTACTGCTTGAGAGTTGTTGAAGTTCTTGGCTCTGTAGGTTGGTATCTTTCATCATTGTTGGAATATCTTGGCCATTATTTCCCTAAATATATTTTTCTACCCCATTCTCTTCTCAATTTTACTGGGACTTCAATTACATGTTAGACTATTTGATATTATCTCACAGAATTGTTCTTTTCTCTTGTCTTTTCCATTCTTTTTTTTTTTTTTCCTATGTGTGTTTCTGTTTGGGTATGTTCTATTTACCTTTCAAGTTCACTGACACTCTCTTCTAGTCCATTTGCTCTACACACTCATCTGATGAATTCTTTTTTTTTTTTTTTTCAATTGCAGCAATTTTGTCACTCTTGCATATTTTTCCTATCTCTGAAAAAACACTCCATCCCTTTATGCATGTGGCCTATCTTCTCTGGTAGATTCTTAAAGCATTTTTACCAGAGTTGTGTTGAAGTTCCTTTCTGATAATTATAACATCTGGACTATCTTTGTATCTACTATTTACTGTTTCCTCTCATGACCATGGGTCACATTTTTTTTTTTTATGTTCTTAGTTTATTTTATGCTTTTGGTATAAAAGAACGTTAGAGACTAAAGTGAGTAAAATTCAGCTCCAGAAAGTGGCATACCCTTTCTTCTAACAGATTGCTAGAGTGGGTGGTTGAGTCCATCTTAACTGTAGTTAGGCTGGATCTGGGTTTTGGTGCAGCCTTACTTTAATATTTTAATGGTTGATCAGGATATTTCCTTTCCGCAAATCATTGGTGAGATTTCAGACAGCTCTTATTCCTTTATAGAATTCCAAACAATGGGAAATCTCCTTCTGCCTTACAGTCAGGCTACCAACTTTTGGGGCCCCATGGAATTCTCTTTGCTCTCCACTCCTGTCCCCAATTTTTTGCATCTCAGAAGATCTGTCTCAGCCTTCCTCCCCTTTAACGAGCCTTCAGAGGGTGGTTTATCTTCTACGGTATCTCAGAGTACTTTGGTGGGAGCTTTCACTCTACCGTCTTTCTAGTCCCAAACTTTGGTGGATGAAAGCCCAGAGTGGCTCAGGTGTGTTTCTCTCTGCTATATTACCATGATCCCAGCCTTCAGAAGATGGCTGCCTTGAACTTGGGAGGGTCTTCGGCAGGGTTCTCTCTCAGCTACCCTTCCATGTCTCCAGTCATCAGCATACTACCCATTCACTTCACAAAGGTCCACTAGAAACTGTTGGCCAGTAGATATATACCTGCTTTTGGTGACAGTCCTCAGAATTCTAGTCTTACATGCCATGTGGCAAAAAAATGTCTATTAGTTCAGCTCATTTATTCTTACTGGAATCTATGGCATTTTCTTCCCCTTCTCATTGGTCTCCAAGTTTTAAGAAAAACTAGGCCTTTTCTCTCCAATGAAGAGCTCATCACTTTCTAAAATTGAATTAATTTTTGTTTATATGCCAAACATTCTGATGGGTTTTTAAAAATCTATGACTTTGGTAGCTTATCTAGTTCATTTGGTTAAGATGGAAGAGTCTTGGGGCGCTTGGGTGACTCAGTCGTTAAGCGTCTGCCTTCGGCTCAGGTCATGATCCAGGGTCCTGGGATCGAGCCCTGCATCAGGCTCCCTGCTCGGCGGGAAGCCTGCTTCTCCCTCTCCCACTCCCCCTGCTTGTATTCCTGCTCTCACTGTCTCTCTCTCTGTCAAATAAATAAATAAAATCTTTAAAAAAAAAAAAGATGGAAGAGTTTTTTGCAACTTTCTTCATTACAGCCAGAGGTAGAAGTCCTCTCTCCTCTTTGATATACTCTCCATCCTTGACTTCTAGGACACCACACGATCTCAATTTTCTTTTTCACTTAGTGATTGCTCCTTCTCAGGGTCTTCTGCAGGTTCCTTCCCTTTTCAATTTTTTAATGTTGGAGTGTTTGTGGGCTTGGGTCCTTTGTTCTTGATTTTCTCTTTATACTCACTCCCTAGGTGATCTCATCTAGTCTCATGGACGTAACATTCCCTCTATATGCCAACAAACCACAAATTTATAATTTTAGCCTTTTTTTTTTTTAATTTCAAATCCCAGGCTTGTACACCCAATTGACTACTAACACCCACACTTGAACATATATTAGATATTTCAAATTCAACATGTTCAAAAGTGCACTCTTCATCTTTCTCCCTTTCCTGTAATAATACCTCACACTAAGGTTTCCTTATCTCAACTGTTAACTCCATCCCTGAAAACATTCAGGCCAAAACCTTGGGAGTCAACCTTGATGCTCTCTCTCATGCCTCACATCCAATCCATCAAAAATTCTTGGCTCTATCTTCAAATATACCCATCATCTGAATACTTTTCCCCACCTCCACTGCTAGTTTTCTGATCCAAGTCACCATTACCTCATTCAAACTTATTTCAATAATTGCTTAACTGATTTTTTCTCTTGCCTTTCTATAGTTTATTTCCAATACATTATCCAGAGGGATCTTTCTAAATACAAGTCAGATTCTGTTGTTTTTCAGCTCAAAACCACCAACAATACTTCATTTCACTCAGAATGAAAGCCAAACTACTTCTAAGGGCCTTCAAGGGTCTACATGATTTAGCTACCTGTTCTAATCGGTCTCCTACTACTTCTTCCCTCTCTTCTTCTCCTCTTTGTGTAAACCACATTAACATCTTTGTTGTTTGTTGCTCCCATTTAGGCCTTTGTTGAAGTTATTGCCTTGACTTTGAATGCTCTCTCCCACATATTTGCCTGGTTATGTTCCTCTTCAATTCTTTAATCAACACTTCCCTTCTTGATGAAGTCTACCCGACCAGCCTACATAATCCTGTCTCTTATACCTACCAGAATTCCTTCTTCTTATTTCCTTGCTCCCTTTTTAATTTTTTTCTGTATTACTTATTGATTTTAACATATTAGATCCTTAGTTGTGTTTATTTATTTATTTTTTTATTTTCTATAGACTTTTACAACAAAATAGTTTCTATGAGCTCAGGGATTCTTGTGTATTTTGTTTACCTAATACCCCATGTGCCTAAAACAGTGCCAGGCACATAGCAGATATGAATATATATTTGTCAAATAAATGAGTACTTTAAAAGATCTTGAATTTTATTAAGAGATTAGGGATTCAATTAATGTAGCTCTATCCACGTCTTAAGCAATTGAATTTGGGTGTAATCATTTCTCTTTATTAAGGAAGATAAGAAGTATTACTGCAAAGTAAATAATTCTATTTGCTGTAAGACCCATAAAATTTTGTGGTACATACAGATCAATGCAGTAAATAAAAATAACTTGGAGTAGTTATATACATTTTATATGGTGTCTAAAAGTTGTTTAGAGTTTCCCTGATGAGAGAGAATTATTAGAGCACTAAAACTGTTCTGAAGATAGGATGAAATTCTTGATCAAGACATTATTAGAATGGCTAAATTATAGATTTTACCTTGCCAAACTTGCATTCTACTAGAGACTACTATCATTAGTGCTGTTTTACAACTATTAATACTGGAGAACATGTTGAAGGAAAAAAGAAGTATCTTTTGACCAATACTTCTCAAACTAACACATATATGAATTACCTGGTGATTTTATTGAAATGCACATTCTGATTCAGTGGTTCTAGGGTAGAACTGGGGATTCTGAATTTCTAACACACTCTTGGGTGATGTCAATGTCCACAGATCACTTTTTGAGTTACAAAGCTCTAGATGACATACCTACCATGCCTATATACTTAGTCTAAAAACTTCTGCAGCAAAAGCACTGAACATCTCTCATCTCCTATGCTGTTTCAATACACATCAAGAAAATGGCACTAAGGGTGGTGACTGCTTCGAATCCATGGCACCACCCGCCCATCAAAACAGATGGACATATGCATACCGAACTAACTGTCCTTCAAGTTCCCCACTAACAGTTGGAAAAGAACAGCTTTCCCACTATTCCCCCCATGAGAAAAACTGTACCCTGAAGTTCCCTAAAGCATTGCAGAAGGCATCAAAAAGCTTTAAGACCTCAAGAGATTAAAATTCCGTAGAAAAGGAAAACAGTGCTACAGGAAGAAAAAATGTTGGAAGGAATTAACACACACACACACACACACACACACACACACACCCCAGATGAAAAGAGCATGCAGAACTTCAGATTAAGCTTCCCTATACAGATGTGAACCACATGAGGAAGCATTAGCAATTTCACAGAGTCTGTATGGGACTGAACTCAAAAGAATTTGAGTTGTAGCATTGATAATACTAAACAATAAAACGTTATCCTTTTCACGTTTCTTCACAGATAAATTCTTCCCAGTCAGAGCCACTAAAACGTATTTTAATCAGAACCCTATTTGTATATAAATGACAGATAAAATACAGGTGAGCACTTTTTCTTTCTTTGCACAGCTCATCATTTCTTTGAGGGATGGAAGCACAATAAAAGAATACGGATTTCCATTAATTTTTTTTCCTTGCAAGTAAATTTAGGAACGAGTCAGTGAACAATTCTCTACCTTTCCTTTTTTTGTTGTTCCTAATTCTCCACCCAGCCTATTTCTAATAATAGCAAGAGAATTCAGCACTACAGAATATTAACATAAGCACATTTCTTTAGTGAATGAAATGACATTATGTTGCAAATATTCAACTTCTACCTCTTGTTAGAAGTCAGAAGAGGCAAATTCTAATTTCAATTACTCAAGGGCCATCCCAATTTACCAATGTTAGCAAATAAGGGTAAGTACTCACCACCACAAGTGGCTCTCACCAATTATTAAAGTGGATTCAAACTAAAAAAATTAAAAATTTGAAGGTAAAATTTATTTAAAATTACACAGAGCCACATAGGAACAAATTTAACCTTAAGGAATCTGCATAATACTGAAAGGAAAACATTACACTATTACTAAAATATCTCTATATGCAGAGAGATGAAATACTGCCCAGGCCAGCAAAACTCTAAAAACTTTTCCTCAGAATTTTCACTTTTTTTTTTTATCTTTTTCTGTTGTTGTTTTTTAAGAAGGTGAATGAAATGGATTGCCTGAGCAGGAAAATGCTGTTTTAAGTGAGTAAAGGAAACATTAGCCTACAGTAGAAGATATTATTATATTCCTCGAAAACTACCTTAACTCTCTTTCCGCTCACACATCTTGCAAAGATAAAATTTACTAGATTATTCATTCTGCTCTGGAGATTTGCAGTAACAGGTCCTATGGTTGTGAGAAATATTCTCCCAGTCTCTCCCAGAGAGTCATGGCCAACCCATCCATTCCTGCCATCACAACCAAGAACATTCTTTACAATTTTTCTACCATGAGCTGTTCCCTCAGGAGGGTTACCAAACTGATAAAGGATGCTTCATAGATGTATAAAAGCAAAAACTCAAACCACACTCCTTAAAATGAGGTTATAAGAGAGGTTTCTCAATCTAGTGATTTTTCAATCGTTTTAAGTAATTGGACAAATTGTATGTTATCTAGTATATATTATGAACTCATTGAGAAATAAAGCCCACTGCCAAATGACAGTAGGTAAGGTCAAGCCACTTGGAAGAAAACTGAATAGATAACAAAGTAAACTGTTTAATCAGGACTAGTATTATTTCAGGTTTTGGCCAAAACACTAAAATATGTCAGTGAGAATGGATTAACAGGGATCTTAAAAGCACTTATTACATTGGATTTGCAGAGAGAAATTCAGACCTAGTGACTTAATAATGTTGATAGCATCATCCATCTTAGCAGAAGAAAACGGCTAATCTACTTTAGCACCGAGTTCATTAAAGACTGATTTTTTTTCGCCCCCCTGTGGGAGAAGCAAGGTCTGAGCTAAGTCACCTTCAGCTAAATATTTGCACACCATTCCACTGACAGGTAGCATGACAGCCCACAAATAACAAGGCAAAAGAATAAAGAAGTCATATGTATTTTAAAAAACATTCCAAGATAGGGAATATTAAAAGATATTGACATACCAACTGGAGGTTATTAATGTAAGAGTTTAAGAGAGAATTAAATGGTCAGTCAAAAAGAAATAAAAGAGAAAATGAAGGAAGCTGAGGAAGGAAAGTGGTAAGATACTTGCTTGAGAGGAGATGCTTATACAAGAGCTTGCGATGACGATGCAGTCCAATGAAGTTTTACTAGTATGTTCCATGCATTAGGATGAGTGTCAAAGGACAAATCAGTGACTGGAAAGACTTCTGACATGCGTGGAATCTAAACAAAAAGTCATCAGAATTGACAAAAAGCTTGCTTCAAGGAATAACTTTTTCCCTTAGATGACTTAAAAAGCATCCTGGGGGCGCCTGGGTGGCTCAGTTGGTTAAGCGACTGCCTTCGGCTCAGGTCATGATCCTGGAATCGCTGGATCGAGTCCCGCATCGGGCTCCCTGCTCGGCAGGGAGCCTGCTTCTCTCTCTGACCGCCCCCCTCTCATGTGTTCTCTGTCTCTCATTCTGTCTCAGATAAATAAATAAAATCTTTAAAAAAAAAAAAAAAAAAAAGCATCCTGACTGTAGCAGGAGTGGGGAGGATGGTCCCAACACCTGAGAAGAAACAAGGTCTTTTGGCTTTTTACTAAGACGAGGCAGCCATAAAGAGATTTTTATGATAAGTCATAAAGTCGTGCATCATACATTTGTGTTCAAGACAGTTTTTCTAGGAAACCATTCCTGCCAGTGACACATAAACTATTAGAGCTATCTACCGACATCATCCTGGGGCAAAATTCAGAGCTGGTATAGAGTCTGGTTTTGCACAAGTGATTTTCATGAGAACCACTGGAATATAAAGACAAGGAGTGTGTTTAAATACTGGCCAAGCCCTAATACGCACAGTAGCTATCCCTCACCTAAACAAAAATTAAAAGGAACATATGTAATAACTGTGGTATAAGATCTAGAGCAAGAGGCCTGGGTTTGATGAGATTTATACCTGTGCAACCCTAAAAAATCTAATTCTCTGAGCCAAACCTATGACGACAGCACTTTACTAAACACCCTGCTCCATGCCAGGCACAGCTCTAAGTGATCTACATGTATGATCTTATTTAATTCTCAAAACAGGAGTGCCTGGGTGGCTCAGTTGGTTAAGCATCTGCTCAGGTCATGATCCCAGGGTCCTGGGATCGAGCCCCATGTTGGGCTCCCTGCTTAGTGGAGAGCCTGCTTTTCCCTCTCCCTCTTCCTGTCGCTCCCCCCTGCTTGTGTGCTCTCTCTCTCTCTGTCAAATAAATAAATAAAATCTTCAAAAAAAATTTAATTCTCAAAACAATCTTGCAAAAAATAGGTATAGTATTGTCATTTTAGAGATGATACAATTGAGAAAAAAAGAGCTTAACATTCAAGGTCACATGACTGCTGAGTTTGAATTCAGGAAATCTGGCTTCATGACAAAGTGCTGAACGTCTTAACCTACAGCTGCTGCTTATAAAAATCTACAAAATGGTATAAATCTGATCATCTTCCTCACAAGGTTGCCCAAACTCAAAGTCACATCTACAAAAGCACTGCAGAAACCTTAAAGCAGAATTTAAATTTAGGTATTGCTAATGTTATTATATACATAAATTGAGAGTTCCTGAGCAAAATCCTACAAAGGAAAGGGCCCTCATACCCTGCCCCGCCCCCCAGAACTATCTCCCTGCATTCTCCTCCAGTATCCATGCCAGGTCCATGTAAATGGTGCTAATCCCTATGGCGGGACCATTTCTGATTTTAAATGCTAGTAAGGACACCTATAACATATCGGGTACCTATTTTGTAACTGGCCTCCTACATACTCCAACTCACTTAATTTTGCTAATGACTCTGTAATATTGGTATGACCATCTCCATTTTAGAGATGAGGAAATAGAGATGAGGCCCTGAAACTGTTTAACTTGTCTAAGCACCCACAGCTAAGTAAGTGAAATTGATGGGATTCAAACCCAGGGTAGTCTAACTCCAAAATACGTGCCCTTTCCATCATTACACCAGAGATGGATGGGAAACCAAGGTAGTTTCAGGAGTTTAATGCTTCATTAAAAAAAATAATGGCATACATAAAACCACCATATTGTGCTTATGTATTATATGGGTCAGGAATTTGGATAGGACTAAGCAGGGATGGCTTATCTCTGTTCCACAATGTCTGAGGCTTCAGCTGGGGAGCCTATAAGGGATATAAGTGACTCAATACGGCTGGGGATTGGAGTAATCCTGAGGTTGCTTACTTATCAGTCTTGCACCTGGACCAGAAACACCTGAAGATCGGGCTCAGATGGGCTGTTGAGTGGATCACCAACATAAGACCTCTCTGTGTGGCTTGGGATTATCACAGCATGGCAGTCAGGTTCCAAGAAGGATCATCCCACCTGAAAGTATCAGAGAGTGAGCATTCCATGAGATGTATGCAGAAACTACCTGGCATCTTAGGACCTAGCCTTGGAAGTCACACAGCATCACCTCCACTCTATTCCATTGGCCAAAGCAATCATAAGCCTGTCCAGATGCAAGAGAAAGAGACATAGACCCTCCTTTCCAGAGGGAGTGCCAAGATCACATTACAGAAGAACATGGAAAATTATTGTGTATATTACTGCGGCCATCTTTGAAATACTCAGCCTGACATGAAAATCTTCCTTTCAAAACTAACATTGAATACTATCTGAGGAGAATAACCTACTTCTCCTACTTTTCAAACACTTCTAGTCTCTATATATAAACACTTTACATACTTTTCTTCCTCAGCTCAATACTAACTATCCTTAAAAGCCCAACTCAAGCCTCACCTATTCTACCCAATTCTTAGGAAACTCACCAATGCTGATTATCCCTGGTCACCCTAGAATCCTCATGGTTTTTATTTTGCATTTTGGCATTTAATTATGCTAAATTTGTAACTGCTATTATATTCTTCATTCTGTAGCTATTAACTGATTTTTGGGATAAGTGTCTCACTTCCCTAACAAAAATTTGAAACACTTTATAGACGTCATTTTAATTTCACTGCACATGCCACAGCTTTGGATATAAATCTTAACTATAATAAAGACACTTTGGATTGAATGATGCTATTTGGTAGTTTTCAAGGCTTTTGACTAAGCATAGTTAATGTGTTTGCACCTCTATTTTAACATATATGAAAATGCATTGGTGATTTACGTGTCTCAGCAGTTCATCCAAGCACAGTTGAGAACCTGCTATGTGCATGATAATATGCCCAGTGTATATTTTAGAGATAGGGCATGAGCTTGTTTTCCTCAAAGGCATTATTGGGAAGCAAATAACTCACAGACTTGCAAATATGCCCATAAAGTCAGAAATACGAAGGTGTCATCGAGAAGTACAGATATATGAGAGGTACAAAATGGGGACAGGCAAAGGAAGGGAGATTGGTTCTAGCTGAGGTATTGAGAAAGATTCTAAGGAGGACTCATTTAGGCTGGTTCCTAAAGTATAGATAATATTTGCACAAGTTGAGATTGACAAAGGACAGGTTCTAGGCAAAAAAAGAGAAAAGCTGATCATATTTGGTTAAAGGGACGCAAGTTATTACGCTACTGGGAGACATGCAAATTTCTCTCTGGTCTCATTTAGGGTAAGAAATCTGAGCTCATCAGTTTGTCAGTCTCTGTATTGTTCAAATTTTCTACAATTGGAATTTAGCTTCTCCCTCCAGTTAGTCATTTTATGTGAAGTTTCTTTTGAAACCCACAGCCCCTTCTCAATAAAGAAAAGCCTGCTTTCCTTATTCTCTTGAGGATTTGACCAAGATACCCCAGCTTGCAGACTATTTGCTTGACTCTATTTAGGGCTACAAATCCAACTTCCCAGTTTTTAATATGTGTACAAATCATCTGGGAATCTAGTTAGAATGCAAATTCTGATTTCATGGAGCTAGAGCAGTCAGAGATTCTGCACTTCTCCAAACACTCAGATGAGGCCGATGCTTCTGGGCCGCTAGACACACTTAGAGGAGCAAAGATCTAGGTTAATGTTATGAGAACCGCAACCAGGTCAGCCACATTGCCCACACTATTCCCAGTACCTGGTTCAGTCCCTTTTACCTAATAGGTACTCAGTTAATATATTTTAGGGACTACATGAGTGAAAGAATGAGTAAGTGAGCAAATGAACAATGAATCAATTACTCTCCTATCACACAGGCCCCTGCTAGCCTATAAATAAAGCAATTTCCCAATGTCTCATGCGTCAGCAAATTAATACTGGGAATACATAGTTTGGAACTCATAGGCCCTTTGTTCACCAATCTCTGTTGCTTCCATAAATTCAATGACCAAAACAAACACAAATAACATTCTGCCTCCAACAATGAACTTCTGAGTCTTCGGGGATATTTTCCTTGACTCAAAGAAATGACTGAATCCTAGCATTTTTTGCTTTGTCTCCTTTTCATAACCTCTTATTTAAAGACTCTCTCAATCTCCCAGCTGGCAACAATCTTTCTTGCATCTAAATTATCCTGGGGCTATTTCTGTACATGTCCTTGGAAAGGCATTTTGCTACAGACTGAAAGTTTGTATCCCCCCCAAATTCCTATGTTGAAATCCTCACCCCCAATAAGATGGTATTAGAAGATGGGGCCTGTGGGAGATGATTAGGTCATAAAGATGGAACCCTCATGAATGAGATTAGTGCCTTTATAAAAGAGACCCCAGAGATCACCTCATCCCTTCCACCATGTGAGGATGCAGCAAGAAGTCAACAATCTGCAACCAGGTAGAGGGCCCTCACCAGAACCCGACCACACGGGCACCTTGCTCTTGGATTTCTAGCCTCCAGAATTGTGAGAAATAAACTTCTATTGTTTTTAAGCCACATAGGTTATGGTATTTTGTTAGAACAGCCCCAATGAACTAAGAGTATTATCACATGACAGCTCTATTCACAGCTGCTTATCCCATGTACTAATCCATAGATTCCTCAAGGAGATGATTCTCATTGTAATAGGAACCCCACACTCCATTTTCCGTACCCATCAAAAGCCCTATGCAGACACAGTGCCAAATCATTATTCTGGGAAATAAGGAAAGAATGTTATGATTGACATTTTTCTAATAGTTTTATTCCAATAGCTCTACGGCTTGATAAACGCTATGGTCTGTTTAGAAAACAATATAGAGGTATCACATCATTTTTCCATTAAAGGCCAAACATGGCAGCATTTAACCATTCATAACATCTAATCCAAAACTGGGATCACGGCTGATAAGTGAGCAACAATTGTCCTTCTTTTACAAAAGCAAAAGGAATTCTATTTTGGTGAAATTTAATCCACCCAATAAAATCTCAGGCAAAATTTACAACCCAGAAAATACGACAGGGAAAATCACTCATTACTATTTGTATATCTAATTTGTTTATAACACCCTGGAGGTGCCAATCACCCATATTTTAGAAGATAAAAGACAAAATAATTAGTAAAAGGAAGAAATTCTAATTCTGTTGCAACAGGAAGTGAGGGAGGGCCATATATTGAGGTTACTGATTCTTTCAAATTCTTTGTTTAAATGAGTTCAGTGTTCAGTTCATGTTAAATAGTGCTACTAATGATGGTTTTCAAAATCCACTTTAGATTTTTGCTGTTTTAATTACTGCATCATTTATTTTTTCTGTGACCTAATTTTTTTAAAAAAGGAGTTACCCAACACCTCAAAGACCTTTTGTGTTCCTGTGTCAAAAGAAACAAAACAAATACAACCAAATAAAAAATTTTTAAAGCATTTAATTACTCATTCATTATTTGTAAAAAGAGCCTATGGGGCGCCTGGGTGGCTCAGTCATTAAGCATCTGCCTTCGGCTCAGTCGTGATCCCAGGGTCCTGGGATCGAGCCCCGCATCGGGCTCCCTGCTCCGCGGGAAGCCTGCTTCTCCCTCTCCCACTCCCCCTGCTTGTGTTCCCTCTCTTGCTGTGTCTCTCTCTGTCAGATAAATAAATAAAATCTTTAAAAAAAAAAAAAAAGAGCCTAGACTTTTAAAACTTTGGAATAAAATATAACAGGCTTAGAATCTCTGGTATTCCATTTAAAAGAGACTTCAGTCAATTTGCTTGACTTCTCTAAGGCTCCATTTCCTCATTGATTTTATGGGTATATTAACAGCTATTTCACAGGCTTAGTTAATATAAGGATCCAATTAATATATGAGAAATACCCAAGATGGTGTCTGGCATATAGAAAGATAGCAATAACATTAGTTCTTTTTGCCTCCTGCACAGGTCCCCAATTTCTCTGTAGCCGAAATAGAACAGAACTCTCAGGACTACAGCTGAGCTGAGAAAGTTATATCTTCTGGTCCTAAACCAAAAAGAACCCATGCCGTCCACTTTACTTTCTCTCTCCCCTTCACCTGTGCTATGGAACGCTGGGCTAAACCCTGGAGAAACATTACAAATTATTTTTTCACCCCAAAATATCTCCAACTGGTGATTAAAAAGTATCTTGAACATGGAAGATACTGAGTAAATGCTGGCTAATCGCTGGTACATTATTTCTGGTGTTCGACTGAAGCGGTAGATTATTGGGTAAACCTGATTAAATGGTTATGTCATTTATTCAATTATTTATTCATTCATTCCTATGGCCATTTACTGGACTATTTGCCCAATAGTCATCAAATGATAATTTAGTATTTATAAACTAATGAGTGATGTACCTTGGAGAATATATACTTGCAGGGCCCACATTATAGGCATGTGACCAGATGCAGTCGCACAGAGTCCTGCAGTTGGGATTTAATGCTCTGCAGTCACTGTCTTGAAATTTTTTTTTAAATTTTATTTATTTATTCATGAGAGACAGAGAGAGAAAGAGAGAGAGGCAGAGGGAGAAGCAGGCTCCCAAGGAGCAGGGAGCCCGATGCGGGACTCGATCCCAGGACCCTGGGATCATGACCTGAGCCAAAGGCAGACACTTAACCATCTGAGCCACCCAGGTGCCCCTAAATTTGTGTTTTATAAGTGAAGTCCAATAGGACAATGAAGCATCACTAGGAACTCAGAGATTTAGCTCATGTACAGTCCAACTTCCAGCCACATTACCGGGAGGGGTTCTTTACCACCTGCTCTATATCCTCCAGGATCCGGAGTGCCCCCTTCTTATTCCACTGCCACTCTCCACCCTTTGGGGGACCTGGGCCAACTTCCAGAGGCATTGGTCTAGCAACTGGCAGGAAAGGGAATCTAGCCTGTTGGTCCCACATGTGCCCATCTGTGCATACCAAGTCATTGCTGAGGTCCACAGTTGCCTGTGAGATTCTTTACTTGTTCCTTGAGCATCTGAGGACCAAAGGGACTGCAGTATTAAAGAGCAAATTAAAAACACCTTGACAGGTCAAGAGTGAGATTGTGGAGGACAGGAAAAAGCTTTTTTTCCTGCTTTTTGAAAAACAACCTCCACATTTTTATTTTGCATTGGATCCCAAAAACTATGGAGTCAGCCATGAATACATAAATAAGCCAGTCTTCATTCTCAAAGAGATTATAAATTTCCATTGAATGAGAAGGCAAGCTTTATATAAAAAGCTCTAGTTGTTTCTCTTTCTCTCTCCCCACATTCCCCCATCTCCCATAATATTCTAAGAGCAATTTCCATTGGCCAAACCTAACGGGAACCCTGGGGAATGCGACTTGCAGGACTCTCCTATAACACAGAAGAGAGCAAGAGAAGGACAGGCTGTAGAGCTGTAGAAAGCAGACCTAAGACTGACTATGGGAAAGAAGACATCTATGCAGAAAGATAACTTTACACGGGTAATAGGTAGCAAGTCTCCAAGTAATCTGTTCTGTAGAAGTACAGAGGCAGCGAAGACCACACAGAACAGAAAAAGCAACATCTGTGGGTCATTTCATCTCCCAGCAACTTCCCATACTTTGAGCAGGCAGGTTAGATTACATCTTTGAGAAAGAAAATGACCTTACTCCTCTTTATATCTCCCAGGATTTTGTACATTAAAGGCATTCAATACATGTTTAACCGAATTGCACTGAATTCAACCCCCTTTCATGCAGAAAACATTGGTGTCAAGAGAGATGGAATGTGGCAAAAACCAACTTATATCTCTCACCATTTCTGAAAAATTCAGTAGGGGTAATCTTCCTTGCCTCTAGACGGCAAAACTCCAGTAGGAACATGACCTGGGCATCACTATTTTGAGTAGTCCTTTGCCTAGAGGAAAATGCAGGAGAGAGATGCTCAACAATGGAACTCAAAAGAGATTTTCTAGATAAGGTCTTTTTTTTTTCTTTTCTTTTTTTTTTTTTTTAAAGATTTTATTTATTTATTTGACAGAGACAGACACAGCGAGAGAGGGAACACAAGCAGGGGGAGTGGGAGAGGGAGAAGTAGGCTTCCCACCGAGCAGGGAGCCTGATGTGGGACTTGATCCCAGGACCCTGGGACCATGACCCAAGCCGAAGGCAGACGCTTAACGACTGAGCCACCCAGGCGCCCCCCCCCCTTTTTTTTTCTTTTTCTTTATCTCTTTACTTCTCCTCTTCTCCCTTAGTGGGCATCCAGTGGTATATCTCCATCCTCTCTCTGCTGAGGTTTCCTTAGCCCTACAAAGCTACACTATTTGACAGAACTTAAAAATGTTCTTCGTAGTTCTCTCTCTCCCCCACACAGTCTCCATGGTCCCTAGAAACACGTAACCTCTCTAGCCCAAACACACTTTGGGAAGGACAGTTACAACACAACAAAGTCTTTTGGATCCTCCACCAAAGCCTACGTGTCCGCTGGAGATTCTGGTTACAGTCAGATCCCATCTCACCATCTGTCTTGTCAGAGGTAAATCTAGCAACTGCTGGACATGCAGCTGTGCATGCTCTCTCAGTCAGTCCTTGAGGGCCCTTCACTAGGCAGATGGTTCTAAGGTAACAGGACCGTGCTGTCCCCAAGGCTCAGGGTGAATTAGAGACTCAACAACAGCTCTCTTAAAGAAACCTCTTTCCCAACGTCCTCCTCTCAGATCTCTGAAAACTTTGTATTTAATCCTTGATCTGGTTGAGAGGTTCAAAAGTTCTTAAGCAGATTCAGAGTCATTTCCTCTCGCCTATGTGTAGAGATGAGGAAGGGGGGATTCTGGTCTCTAACTCATGCCACTCTCTCAATATGCATAGAATTGGGGCCACATCTGAAACAGAGAGGAAGGCGACACTCTAAGGCCATTGTTTATACCACTGGACTGAGCCAAGACCAATACAGTGGAGAAAAGTTTTCAAGGTTATCTGGGTATTAAATGGTGATGCTAGAAGGGGTAGTTGAGACTTCAGAAATGCCACCATAGTGCCTTCTGGCCTTATTGCTTATGCTAAACCACGGACCAAAACACATTGGAAAATTTGCCTCACTTGATTAAGAGAAAGAGACCCAAAATTCAGCAAATGAATTTGCTATAAAGTCTTCTGTTTCTCTCCCCAATCTCCACCCAAAAGCAAGTTCAGTCTTCCATCAAACACTGTCAGCCAAATAGATTTCTCAATCCAAGTGTGTCAGCCTGTCCTTGATTACAATGTAGTCTACAACTGGATTAGCTTGGGGTTCACAAACAGCATGTTCTGAGAAAGTAACAGAAATAGGAGTAAGAACTTTTCCCACCATTCCCTTCAAGCTCCTACCCCATTTCCTCTCTGCATGTTGCAGGCTTCTTCCAGGGAAGGGCCCATGGGTATGTGCTAATTTGCACGGTGGCCTTAGAAGGTACAGTTCTAATTGCTTCAGCTGAAATCCATTTATTTTATAGCCCAATAAAATTCTGTGTGCAAGGGTAAATAAAACCATGTGGATGTGGCCTCAGTGCACAGTTCTCTGGGCTCCATTTGCAGTCCATGATAAATTAAAGAGGAAAAAAAACCATTGTGCAAACGGATGCAATTAGCTGAAACGGTATATTTTTGGCCTCTGCTGATGTCTGCTTACATTCAATTCCCCACTTGAAAACCAATCCTCATTTGAAAGCAAACTAGAAAAATCTCTGTAATACAGATGGACCTCATTTGGCTGCATGTTGATGTGCAAAGACACCTTTATACATTAAATTGCAGTGTTGACTTCTGCACTTGAAATTTCATTTTGTCATTTTTAATCACAATGAGCAAATGTCATCCTTAATAATAACCCTCTGCTTCTCTATATGCCTTTCAACAAAGGACCTGAAAGCACTTTTGCAAATATTAATAAACTGAGATTCACAACAACTCCCAGATGCGTCTGTATTGCAGGCTGAAAATAAGCCCAAAGTCATGAAATGACTTTGCTAATCCACACAGGAAACTAAGCTCTGGGAGGAGAAACGAAGACTATCATCGGGGTTATGTCAGCCTCACCTCATTCATGTTCACCAGGCATTTTCAGCCACAACTGGAATTTCATAGCCCAAGGAATGAATGAAGGACAATTTGGACTCTTACTAAGATTTATGCCTAATTTCTTCCCTCCCTCCTCTGTTCCTTCTAAAGGATGTTGACTCCAAAATCACACATTCAGTCCAACTTGACCCTCACTTTTCATACTCGTGAACAGCCCAACATGTCTAATAAGCATCTCAATCTTAACATATCCAAGCCAAACTCATGATGCCCCCCCACCACAACCAGAAACCTGTTTCTGCCTCAGTCATTCCCATTTCAGTAATTGGTAATTCTTTTCTAGTTTATCAGTCCAAAACCTTAGTCATCTTTGACTCCTCCTCCTCCTCTCTCACCCCATGGCAAATCACCTGTGAATCGTGTTGGCTCTTCTTTGTGAATAAGCCCAGAGGCCAAACATTTTTTGTCACTTCTTTCCAGGCCTACCCCACCACTACATCTAGTCTGGACTACTGGAATAGCCTGCTAACTTATCTCCCTGTTTCCGGCTTTGCCTGCTAATCTATCTTTCAACAGCAGACACGTCGATCCCTTTAAGAACATAAGTCATGTCATGTACTCTTTTGCTTAAAGGTCTTCAAAGTCTTCTAATCTCAGAGTAAAATTCCAAGTCCTTACTCTGGCCTACAAGGCCTTACATGATCTGGCCCCAGTATCTCTCTGACCTCCTCCTCACTTCTTATGCTCCAGCCCTGCTGTCTTTCGTGCTCCTCGAACAAACCGAGAATGCTACTACTGCCTTAGAGTCTTTGCACTTGCTAATCTCTCTGCCTGGAATGCCTTTCTTCCAAATATCCAAATGCTTGCCCCTTCCCAATTTTAAATCTCTGTATAAGCATCACTTTATCAGAGAGGCCTTCCCCAGCTACCCTATATAGCATCGTACCATTCTCCACAACACTCTGGGACACGAACTTGGTTTTGTTTTCATATCACTTGTGAGTACCCGGCACCAATTTCCAAGTTATCCTTACACATGAATGGCCATTGTGGCATGCCAAGTCTTCCTCATAGGATTACAGAAATTCTTCCTTCTCCACTGGGGACGATGAAATGCTACTAACTTAGAAGTCCCTGAAAAAGAATTCATTTCTCAAGGGCTAGATTAAATTTTTCCCTAAAATTTTAAGGCAATATTGTCAAAATATTTCAAAGGATTTTCTGATATTAGGTCATAGACAAGCTCCCAAATTACTTCTAAGATTGAGCCTTCCTGAACTGTGACAATTATAACTGAGAACCAAACAAATTTAAAAAGCATCTTAATGCTGAGGATTAAACTCTATTTCTTTTTTCTTCTGGTACTACAACACTAGTTTGAAGATACTTATTTTGCCAAATTATGGATTATCTTGCAAAGACCTCTTCGTTCTTATCTTCTATTTCCCTTTTTGGCTTATAATTTAGATCATGACAGAAAGGTAGTAAAAATAATAGTCAACCAAATAAAATGAGGAAAGGAAACTCAAGCCATTGGGTGAATTCTATCTTAATTTTTCTAGTATTAAGTATAAAACACCTCCTAAACTCAATTTGTAAGGCTAACATTATTCCAACCCTAAAAATAAACCAAGATCTCACAAGGAAGGGTAACCACAAACCAATATCCTTCAAAGACAAAGATACATAAAATCCATAAAAGATTAATAAATCAAATAGCACAATTTATAAAAAGCATAATACATCATGACTGAGTAGGGCTCAACATTGGAAAATTAGTGTCATTCACCCCAACATAATATAAAAAAAAAAACAATCATTTGACCATCTCAATAGTTGGAGAAAATTAGTCAGCAAAATTCAATATCCATCATGACAGAAATGCTCAGTAAGGTAGGATCAGAAAGGAACTTACTCTTCCTAATAAAAGGCATTACACAAAATCTACAGCTAACTTTATACTTAATGGTGAAAGATTGGAGCATTTCCCTGATTAGATCAAGAATAAGTCAAAGATGTCCAATCTTACTTCTATTCAATCTCATACCAAGGTCCTAGTTAGTGTAATATGGCAAGAAAAAGACAAAGCATTTAGATGAAAAAGAAGAATGAAAACTGTCTTTATTTACAGACAGCATGATTGTTTAGGTAGAAAAATCTCAAAGACTCTACAAGAAAAGTTATTAAAACTCATAAGTAAGTTTAGCAGGATATATATAAACATTTAATGTATGGCTATATACTGTCAAAGAACAATCAGAAAGTGAAATTTAAAACCGATAACAATTTATAATGTGATCAAAAAAGAAATGCTTAAGGATAAATCAAACAAATACATACAAGATTTATACACTGAAAATTACAAAGCACTTATAAAGGCAATTAAAGGAAAATCTAAATAAATGAAGTGATATACAAATTTTATGAATCTGAACAGCAAACACTGTTAAAGTATCAATATTCCCCAATTGATCTATAGATTCAGTGCAATCCCAGTACTGGGAGCATCATCAAAATAAAGAACTTCTGCTCTTTGAAAGACACTGTGAAGGAAAAGAAAAAACAAATCCATAGATTGGAAGAAAATATTTTCAAGAGATGTCTCTGATAAAGAATGTATATCCAGAATATGTAAAGAACTCTCACAACTCAATAATAAATAAATAAATAAATGGCAAAAGATTTGACACACATTGCATCAAAGCAGCAAATAACCACATGAAAAGGTATTCCAAGTATGGGAACACAAACTTAAACCACAATGCATTATCACTATCTACTTATGAGAATGGCTAAAAACCAAAACAAAAACAAAAAACTGGCAATATCAGGTACTAATGAGAAGAACCAACTGGAGTTTTCAATTATTTCTTGTGGGAAAGCAAAAAGTTACCATCACTTTAGAAAACTGTTCAACATATTTTATAGAGTTAACCACACTCTATAATAAATTAATAATCCAGCTAGGCCTTCAACTAATGAACGAAAAGTTTTATATCGCTAGAATGGAATACGACTGCAATAAAAAGAAAAGGACTCCTGATATATTTCACTTAAATAAATTTCAAAAGGATTTTGCCAAATGAAAGAAATCAGACACAAAAGACTACATATCGTCTGATTTTGTTTATTTAACATTTTGCAAAAGACCAAATTCTTAGGGACAGAAATTGGATCAATAGTTTCCAAGAGGTAGGACTAGAGACAGAGACTGACTATAAAAGAACACAAGAAACTTTGGGTACTAATGGGAAAATTCTAAATCTTGATTGTGGTGATTGCTACATAACTGTGTAACTTGTACATGTTTGTGAAAACTCATTGATCTGTACACCAAAAGAGATGGATTTTACTCTGGTAATATGCCTCACTAAACCTAGTGTATAGGAAGTAGTAATTCAGAGTTTATAAGAGAAAGGTAAAATTGGTAGTAATTCAGAGTATATAGGAGAAAGCCTTAGTGTCTTTTTTTTGTTTTAAGGTGGCAGAGTTGGAGACACTAAAGACCAGAAGGCCATGGGCCTTGTTGGAAAGTGTTTCTTTCAGATTTTAGCACCTGGAGTGTGATCAACTTCTTTTTGATGGGATTTAAATGTACATAGTAGAAGATATGGGTGGCACAGCTCCCACCCTTCACTCTAATATGGACTAAAGAAATGTGCTTTCTCCTACAAAATCCTAAAACTCAGTCTGATCTTACATTGGAACGTCATGCTATTTTGGAAAGTGGGTGGAATTGGGGCCAATTTTCTGTTTTTTCAATTCTAAGAATTATGGAGGAGAGGGGAATGTAATGGAAGCTATTAAAGAATTTAATCAAAAGAAGGGCTGAGAATAGAGCAAATTACAGTCACCCACTTTAACTGAGAGACATAACTTATTATCTGAGTGACCTTTTTTTTTTTTTTTTTAAGATTTTAGTTATTTATTTGACAGAACGAGAGCACAAGCAAGGGGAAGAGTAGAGGGAAAGTAAGAATCGGGCTTGAAGGAGGCTCCCCGTGGAGCAGGGAGCCCAATGCCGGGCTCAATCCCAGGACCCTGGGATCATGACCTGAGCCAAAGGCAGACACTTAACCAACTGAGCCACCCAGGAGCCCCTTTAAGTTTTATTTTCTTAACATCTGTCCAGAAGCTCCATTTCTTTTGGCAAACCTGTAAAGAAAATACAACTATATCTATTCAGTGATGATTGTGAAGAGTCCCATAAACAAAATACAAGAAATGTACTTAGTATCTAGTATCTACTAAGAATTCAACACGCTTTAGCCTAAAGAGAAAAGGAACCATTTCTATAAGTATGCATAGTGGAAGCTATTGCCAATCATCTTCAGTTGACGTGTGCACCTGATACAAAACTCTAAAGTTTATAATCCAGCTGGGTCTGGCAAAAGTTAGTTAGCAGGTGCTCTTTACAAATTTAAACTTTAGTCATAATGTAATGTGAATTAAAGAACAAATGAAGATATTTTTATTTATTATTTATTTGGTAATTTGAAAATGCTGGATATGAGGTCTACTAAAAATTTGACATGTGTTTAAAAAAAAAAAAAAAACACAAAACTAATGACTTTATAAACAGGCATGGTGTAAGCTGACCAGAGAAAAATAATTTATTTCTTAGCATGATGAAGGGTTTGTATTGAATTGTTTAGTGTTTTCCTACAATCCATTATTCTGCATTCTCTTTAAAGAACTAATCAGAGAAAATCCTCCAAAGTAATCGGTGAATATACAATTCTGAACAAGAGGATTTTTTTTAAGGCCATGTCACTCAGAAACAAGTTTCTAGGGCTATAGCCAAAACCCATTATGACAGAATTCAGGCTTCAGAATTTTTTCTTCAAGTTTGAAAAAACTTGCAAGTGACAAGGATCGAAAAAGGGAGGCCAGGGAAAGAATTTAGTATTGAGAGTCCAATCTTTAAGCCCCCTGCAGGATAATCTCATATGCATTTTGTGCATTTAATTCTCAGAACATTATTGAGCGAATTCCTATTTTCTTCATTTTACAAATAGGAAGATAAAGAGAGGTTTAATTTGGAGCACCTGGGTGGCACAGTCGGTTAAGTGTCCAACTCTTGATATTGGCTCAAGTCATGCCCTCAGAATGGTGAGATGAGCCCTGGTTGGGCTCTCGGCTCAGCAGGGAGTCTGCTTGAGATTCTTTTCCTCTGCCCCTCCCTCAGCTCCTGCACATGCACGCACTTGCGCGCTCTTTCAAATTAATTTTAAAGAGAGAGAGGTTTAATTTGATCCATACTCAGCTAAAAAAAAAAA
Source organism: Mirounga angustirostris (assembly GCF_029215605.1). Taxonomy (NCBI): domain Eukaryota; kingdom Metazoa; phylum Chordata; class Mammalia; order Carnivora; family Phocidae; genus Mirounga; species Mirounga angustirostris. The sequence goes on along the minus strand of NW_026991709.1, from coordinate 134,073,595 downwards.
AAAAAACAACTTTAGATGTTTAAAATAAGGTTAGAACATATGACTTTAAGGAGAGGAGAGCCTCCTCAAAGAAAAAAGGTTTCTCTTGTGTGCAGAATACCAGTAAAATGGAGGATTCACCAGCTAATAGCATAAAAACTTACATCTTTAGACTGTTTCGTAAAACAAAAATTTCACAAATAAGAGATTTCACATAATCTTATTTATCCTCAAGCCATTTCTTAGATGTGTAGGATTCCTGTTTTATAGATACAGAAATGGAGAGTCAAAGAGATGAAGTATTTTATTCAGTATCTTAAAAAAAGCAGCCGGTAGAGCTGGAGCTCAAACTTCTCTTCAAACTACAAATCTCATATTCTTTCTCCTGGAGTTTCACATATCATTTCCACTGATGGAACCCCAAAAACAGAGAGGAATCTGCCCCTCAGTCAAAACAAGCCATTTTATTTCCTTGGAGTTTAAACATGATCTTTCTAGTTCCCATTCATATCACACGTTCTTCCAAGTGAAGACTATTTGTTTCCATGGGAAAGTGCTTTAAATTTCTCCTAAATTGTGTTTGCAAACTTTCTAATTAAAATATTGAGTAAAATGGATACACTGAGAATGTCCACCTCTGATGGAGGCTTCAGTTGCCCCCTGGCATACCATCGTGTACTCAGGAGATTCACAGCTCTGTACCTTTCATTCTAAAATAATATGAACACTGGGGAAGAAGTAAGCTTACTGAGGATCTAGTAACCACCATGCAGCCATTTATATTCATTATGCCATTAATATTTACAGTCACGTGATTAGTGTGCATTTTATTCCCACTAAACAGGAAGGAAACAGAAGACCAGAGAAGTTAGGTTTCTTGTGCGAGTTTACACAACTGGATGAGGATCTCAGCCAACCCAGAAGCAGGAGTCTGTATCAGAAGTTCCCATCTGTTTTGTGACGCTCCACTGTAGGTTCTATTTTTATACCAGAAGCTTTTGATTTTATGGAGGTAAAGGAAGCAAACTGTACTATATTTAGAGGAGAAAACAGATTAGAAATAGAAGCAAGGGACTTTTTTTTTTTTTTCTTAAGCCTGGTATAGCAAGAATATCCCACAATCCCACATTCAGAGTTTGGTGATGGATGATGCTCAGGATCAACATTCCTGCAAGGGCCCAAGGGCTTCATTTGCTTATAACACTTTCATTTTTCACTGATTTGAAACATGCATACAGGTGCTTTTCTAGCTTTCAGTCCTGGATGCTTCATTTTTAAAAGTGACTGTGAGGAATAGTTGGTTTAATGATATGGCAGAGATATTTCTGAACATTGAGAAACATCAAAGACATTGTAAAACTACATTAAGTTCTTGAGTATTTAAGAGTATGAAATGTATCTAAAACAGTGTATTTTTCAAAATTTAGTGTTAAATTAGAAGTTTGGGATATCAAAGTGATACAGATTTGTAAATATTGTTCTCCTTTTTAATATATATTCATACAAGCCAAACTAAACTCCTTAAATGAAACTGAACAAGTTTTTTAAAAATTTAAATCTTTTCTCTGTCCCTGTTTTCTGAGACAAACACCTCCCTGGTGTTTGGTAGAGGTGATATTTTCCTACATTTTAACTGTAAATTCCTGATAGCCTGTAAGCATGAGGTGTTAAATGAAAAGGCGCTAACAAACATTTAGAGAGGATCTCATACATGCTAGTTTCTAATCATACATTTTCCTATTTTATCCTTTTAACAATCATGTGAGACAAGCATTAATCCCTGTCTTCAGGCTGTGCAAACTGAGGTTCAGAAAGGTGAAGTATTGCTTCCCAGGTCACACAGTTGGTATATCTGACTCTAAAGCACCTTCTTTTTCCAATTTATCAAGGATTGGCCAAATCTGGCCTGCTTGTAAATAAAGTTTTATTGGAAAACTGCCATGCTCACTTGTTTACATGTAATCAAGGACAGAACTGACAAGATGTAAAGGTCCAGATAAATATTTTTGGCTTTGGAAGCCATATGTCTCTGTGGCAACTCAACTCTGCCAGTGTAATATGAAAGAACCACAGACAATTCCTAAATAAATATCACAGTACTCCAATTAAATCTTATTTACAAAACAAATTTAAAGGAGGGTGGTAGTGGTGCAACAGGTCAATTTTGGCTTGTAGGATGTAGTGTGTCAGCCCCTCCCTGCTATAGATAGCAATGTGTCCCGTAAAGCAGAATTTTGGTAAGTTCATTGGAAAATATAGAAAGTCTGAGAACTGCCTTTTTTTTTTTTATCTTTTTTTTTTTAATCAGTGGTTGAAAAGTTCAGGTGTTGAAAGTTCAATTTCCTTCTAATTATTTGAGCATAAATCCTGTTTGTTTGTTTTCAGTGCCCTCTATTAAAGGAATGCTAGAAACACAAGCATCAAATATTAGGATGCTCTTAGTCTACAAGGAATTCTCTCAAAATAGGTACGGTATAGAATTTATATATATATATTGATCATTTTGGTGCCCTCTCTATGACATATCTAGCTGAATATACAGACAAGGCTTTGGCCTTCAGAAAGGTCATAATTTAAAAGGCAAAAAAAAAAAAAACCCTCCATGCAACACATCACACAGGCACAGCACATAGCAAAGGAAAGCCTGAGATCTCTCTGCTAAATCTCCCAGCTCAGGTACAATCCCCAAAGCTCTGTGAAATGGCTTCTAAAATGTGTTCTCTGCCCCCTTATCTTACCCAATAATACAGTCTTGATTGACACCACATCTCCCAAGTGAAATGAAAACTGGTGCCAAATCCAGATGCCCAGCCAAAGGAAAAGAGGACATCTGGCAGCAGAACATGTGTTAGATGTCAGTCATATGGAGTAAGAATTCCAGCCACAGGGGGATGCTGACATTTTGCGGGAGAAATATGAAAGAGGCATGATCCCAGATTTACAATGGTCTACAAAAGGCTGTCACTGCTTGAGGACCAAAAAATAAAGTTACTATTGTTCACCTGTATCATTATAAAAGAGTGCATAAAAGTGGCTTTAACCAGGTTTGAGTTAAGGCAGAATGATGGAGGGATGCTTTGTTTCCAAAGCACTTAACATTTTCTTACCTAAAAATTGAAGAAAATATTGAAGCGAGAACCTAGACAATTTTACTCATTTTCAAGCCAGAGATAAAAACAAAACAGTATTTTTAATAACAGACCATATTAGCATTTAGTATGTTCTAGGCACTGTTCTAAGTGTTCATAAATGAGAAGTTAGTTTAACTTCTTAAAAATTTTATGAGGTAGCTACAGTTACGCTCTATTTTTACAGATGTGGAAATGGAGGCAGACAGAGGCCCTGTCGCTGCTCCCATCACAGAGCACCAGAATTCAGTCTGTGCTCTCAACTACTTAGCCTGCTTGATCATACTTTCAAGAATGTGGCAGTCTCGGACATTTGAGTTTCTCTTTTGGAAGCTCTGTTTTCTCATGCACATAAGGGGGATCAGAATCCTTTCCTCACCAAATGGTTGTAAAGATTAAAGAAATAAAATGCAAACTATCCAAAAGGATGTTTAAAAGATAATGCAAAACGTTTTACATTTTCTGAGCTCTTACTATATGCCAAGCACTGTGATAAAAAGTTTGCACACTTAATCTCATTAATCCTTAGCAAGCCTGATGACATAGATACTAATATTACCTGTATTTTACACGTGAAGAAATTGAAGAGCAACATACTTAAATGGTGTGCTTAAAATCATGCTGGATCTAGTTAGGAGCAAAGCCAGGCCTCAGATTCCAGAGGCTAGGATGCGTTTATTAAAAGTTTACTCCCGGGGCGCCTGGGTGGCTCAGTCGGTTGAGCGACTGCCTTCGGCTCAGGTCATGATCCCAGGGTCCTGGGATCGAGTCCCACATCGGGCTCCCTGCTCTGCGGGGAGCCTGCTTCTCCCTCTCCCACTCCCCCTGCTTGTGTTCCCTCTCTCGCTGTGTCTCTCTCTGTCAAATAAATAAATAAAATCTAAAAAGAAAAAAAAAAAAAGTTTACTCCCTTCTTATAAGAAAAAGGCTGTAGCTGGCAAAGAACCAGGAAGGTTCTAGATATTTGAAATGGATGGAATCGTTTTGATTCTCAAGTAAAACCCTTGATTGTGGGACTAGTCATGTAACCAGCACCTCTTAATCCTGGAATTGATCTTTGTAAATCCCCACTGAGGTGTTATTTGGAGTACAATAGAAAGCAGGACAGAAATTTGAATCTCTACATCAAAAACAAATGATGCATTGTATGGTGACTAACATAATAAAATAAAATTTAAAAAAGAAATTAATAAAAAAAAAAAAAGAAATTTGAATCTCCCAGTTTTGCTCCATAGAACCAGTTATAAACCCGCTCTAGGATAAAGTAAGTATGTGGAGCGCATCTGTAGTTTCACAGGTAGCCCCCCTCTAGGTGAGTTTTACCCCATCTATTTGTGTCAGATTTTTCAATTTCTAACAACAGAATGTTCACAGCAGGTAATACAGATGTGAAAATTCCTAATGAATTGTCAAGTCAAAGCTAAATATACAGAAAAAAAGTAACTAAGAGTTTTAGACCTTCTCTTGAGGGAGAATGAGTTTCCGATGCCAAAACATCAGAACATGCCCCTCAAATTACTTTTGACCTAGGACTACAACAGATATTGTCCTAGGCCACCAGTGAGGGGGCAGATTAAGTTCATACTAGTTATTTCTGGCTCAGCCTCTTGAAGTTTTTGCCTTCGTTAAAAAAAATAATAAGAGAGAAGGAATCCCCTGTGGTTTGTCACAACTGCTCACGTTGTACTTTGTTCACAAAATTTACAATTCCCAGATAATCCATTTACCTCACAGCTCAAAGCATGTACTCATTGCAGTTGCCACACTGTTCCATGCGTCTGACCCCCCTGACCGCCGCCCCCCCCCCCGCCCCGGTATAGCCCTCCTTCTCCCCAGTGGGATCTGGGCCTGCAGCATAGTCCTAGACTTTTCCTTCTCACCTGGCATTCCTGTTTAATCCCTGCCCCACCAGCTATTTTAAATAAACTTCCTGTCACTGAGACAAACTCTTGACTCTCCCATTCACTAGTAGCTACTTTGCGACTGCAGCCCAGCCCAAAACTTAGAGGTCAGTCCCTTCTGTGTTTCCAGAGCAACACTGTCCAATAGAAACATAATGCAAGTCCCACATGTCATCTTAAATTTTCTAGCAGTTGCATTAGAAGAGTAAAAAAAGGTAAAATTAATTTAATAATATATTTTACTTAACCCAATTTATCATAAAATATTACTATTTCAACATGTAATAAAAGTTTTTTGGAAAATATTAATGATATATTTTATACTTTCTTTTTAAATATTAAGTTTTTGAAACCTGACACATATTTTACACTTACAGCACATCCCAATTTGGATGCTAAATTTATCAGAAATACTTGATCTATACAGATTTCATAAAATGCAGAGCTGAAAAAATAGAAATTGACATACCCAAGTTGTTCCCAGACATAATTCAGATATTGGAAAACTTAAGTATCAGTTTTTAACGCTGCATTTAAATTAAAATTTAAAATACATTTCTTTAGTTACATTAGTCTTTCATAAGATAGGAGAGCCACATGAGGCTAGTGGCCACCATATTGAATACTGAAGTTCCAAGGATGTAAAGTCTGCCGTCATTAGCTGCTCAGCTTTGAGCTGCCTCATAGGACATCCTCTATTTCTGCTTCTTACACTCTTCTCCCTGTACTACATCAGACAAATTGAATCACAAATCGGTTTGTTAGGATTCAATTGAGTGATAACCAGATCATGGGACTTAATATGGATAAAGCCAGCGGTAAGGAGAGTCATCATTAGCGAACTCCTGTCTCAGAAATATGGCTAAAGGACAAAAAAGAGTGGAGAGAAAAGACATCAAGCTTAAATGAAGGAAACTGGGTTATTGTTGTTTTTTCAAAGAAGGGAAACTTTCACATGTTTGAAGATAGAAGAAATTCCAATTTGAAAGAGTACACTAAAGTTATGGGGGGAAAGGGAGATCTTAGGGAGAGCCATATATGGAGGTGATAATGGATGAACAGAAAATAAATTAATATTAATGATTAAGAGTGAGATTTAATATTAAAGAAAAGTCTAAGGACTCATAAATCCCTGAATCCTGTCCTAAAGTCAAAGTACAACCTTCCCAGAAGAGTGCTCCCAAAGGAATTATGAACATGATAGCAGAATGAGAACCAAAATACTACTTGGGTAATGATTGTACAACAGGACCCAATTAATCAATGCAGAACTCTGATAAAATGCTGAACTGGAGACCCATGAGAAGCTTCCTCTTCCTCATTTTCCCTCACATCCCATTCGTAAATCTTGGAACCAGCACACAAAGACATGCCCGCAAGGAACCAGAGTAAGATAAATGGCTGGGGCTACAACTGGGCCTTCACTTCATTTCCCAGCCCAGATCTTGGAAGATGAAATTGGTGTTTTCTTAATTTCTTCTTTTTAAAATAATACTTCAAAATTACATTTGTAGAATACTAAGTAGCTCTCTAAAACATTATTCTGTTTCACCCCCAACTTTTTTTTCAAAATTAGGGTACTCCTGAAATGTCTAGGGTATTGTTAAAAATACATTTTGAAAACAAATTATGGAATACATTTACAAGAAAACTTTCCTGAGCACTTAAAATTTAACTAAAGAGAATCCAAAGGTCTGGACCAAACCCTCACACCAAAGGCTGATGTTACAAGTTTGGAATTTTGGCCTGGTTTTACAGAAATTTGCTTCTGACTTTTAGAGAATCACATTTGTTTGTGAGTTTCTGAGCTTCAAACTGACCCCGAGCAAATACTTGTCAACTCTGTCAAGGCACCTTTGGTTAAGAAAGATCTGTGTGAATACTCAAGGCTAATCTCCATCTATTAGGAGAAAATTAGCACCCGCATCTCACCTCCAATACCAGCTCCAGACACAAACTAAATAAAAATTGTAATAACAACAGTAATTCTCCATTTATGCAGCCTTCTGCTTGGAATAAGCCTCTTAAATAGCCACATTCTTTTCTAGGAAAGCACAGGTCCAGAGAGACTGTAACAGTTCCTCCAGGCAATTCTCAAACTTGTCTGACAAGAGAATGAAATGATGTGACTAAGTGTGACCCACAACCATTCACTGTATTCCCTTTATGGGCCAAATACTTCGAAAAGGAATTGCTTTATGATCCAGATTGGCTACACAGATATGAAACTCTGCCATTAAAACAAATCTGGAAGCTTATCAAGTACAGCATGTTTTAAAGCTGCAGCTGGATAATGGGTAGATTCATGGATTTATTTTATGTTTGTATTTATATTTTTATGAATGTGGCCAAAATAAAAACATTACAAAAACCCAAATCCTCTAAAACATTACTAAATCCAGATAGTGTAACTATATTTATAGGAAAAAATATATAAACACATACATATATGTATGTATATAAACACACACACATATTATGTTTAGAATAAAGATTATACAGTTAGAATTTCAGTTTAGAAAAGGATCATACTGCTAGTTCATTGGCAAGTCTCCCACACAGAGATTAACTGGAGAAAAACCAAAGCCTGGAGACCAAAAAAAAAAAAAAAAAACTCCTTGAAATTATAAATATATCTAAGGAATACAATGAAATTTCAGATTTTATAGGCATATCACTTGGATACCCTAATACAGACGTCACATTGTTTTTATGTAATCATTCAAAAAATATTGATAAAAGGACTTCTATGTGCCCAGTTCAGCATCATTCACTTTTTCCCTACTTTCAGAAGAAGTGCCAGAATTCACCTTCATTTCCAGAGGAGGGTGTGTCTCTGGAATCGGTCCCTTCCCCAAAGATGAAATCATGCAGAGCCACTAGGAGATAATGGAGGAACTAGCAACTGAAGCATGAATGGAGAGCGCTGTTGTCTCACAAATATATTATAAACTCTCTTGTTTCTGGGACTAAAAGAGAAAATGTTGGACTTCTGCTGTGTGGATCCCAGAGAGGAAAAGGAAAAACCACAGCTATGTACTGGGAGGAGTTGGCATTGTGGAGAATGAACGTGTGAGGAAAACCGGCATCTGACCTGAAGAACTGACTTCTTTGGATCATAAACTAGCATTCCTTGGAACCTAACTCAGAACCAAGAGAATGGGAGAGCACTCTCTTAAAGACTCATGGTCTAAAATGATCCTCCCTGGGAGATTCTGGACCAGCAGACGATAAGCAGCACCTTTTATACCATATTACGTTCTACTGTCCACATAAGCGCTATTCGGCAGCAGGAAACAAGGACAAGTTTGACCGGTGAAACTGTAGGTTCTCTCCCATCTGCTCAGATATGGGAGTCAACAGAATCCCCTCTCTTTCATACTTCACAAGCTCCTGGGGCTCTTGGATAGATCAAGAGGGGTGGGAGGGAGCCCTAAGAGCAAATTATTAGACTTATGTTAATCTGGTGAATGAGTACTGGAACTAGGTTTCCTGTGGATGACATTATTTGCAACCTGAATTTGTGAAGCAGGTCAAACTCAGCATTCACACAATCCTGTGTTAACCTACTTCTCAAGTCATCTCAGACTTTATGAAGCAGTGTGTAATAACAAATGAACACTTGACTGGGAATCGGAAAGCCTGTGTAGTAATAATAGCTCTGCTTTTAAGTAGCTATGGGACTTTGAGAAAGCTTCAACTCAAATTCTTTAGTTATATGTAAGTATTTGGACCACATGTTCAACAAGCCCTTATCAGTCTATAATCTTATGAATTCAATTTTAAAATACTTTATAAAAAAACTCTTGCAATGAGTCCGTTAGCCTGGCTGAAATATACTACCTTCAGCTCAACAAAATATGAGTTTTCTCCTGAATATAAACTCTTTATAATGATTTAGCTGGGGTTAGAGAAAAATCAATAACAAGGTTGGGCAAGCTAGAGACTTAATAAAAATAATTACCCTCATTATTATTAAATATTTCTTAGGTGTTTGCACTATTTCAGGTGCCGTTTTATTTCATCTTTATAAAATATGTGTTGCTTTACAGACAAGGAAACTGAGGCTCAAAGGGTTAAATAACTTGCCAACATCATAGCTCATATGTGGAAAATATAGGTTTCAAACACACTTCTTCCTGTTGTTGAACCTAGAGCACTTTAGCACTGCCTTTCAGGGAATAAACTGGACTCTGTTTAAGTGACATCATCTTCTTTCAGTCTCCACCAATATGCTCAAAAATCAATGTTGGTAATTTCACATTAATGAAAAGCCAGAACTCCAAGGCCAGACAAAATACAAAATTCCACCATACGTTTTAGATGCAGAGACCTTACTTTTGACATTTTTTTTAAGATTTTATTATTTATTTGAGAGAGAGAAAGAGCGAGCAGCGGGAGAGGAAGAGGGAAAAGCAGACTCCCTGCTGAGCAGATACCCTAACACCAGGCTCTATCCCAGGATCCTGAGATCATTACCTGAGCCGAAGTCAGACACTTAACCACCTGAGTCACCCAGGCGCCCCACTTTTGGCATTTCTACCACAAGAAAGCTCCAGATTTTTACCTACTAGGATTCTGCATAGCAGTTGAATCATGTTCTCCCATTACAAGGTGTTATTAATAATATATATCAAAATGTTATTGACAAGTAAAAATAGTTAAGGAAAAACAGTAATTTCATGTCTTGAAATTGAAGTTGTAGTTTTCAAATTCTACAAAGCTAAGGGCACCTGGGTGGCTTAGTCAGTTAAGCAACCAACTCTTGATTTTGGCTCAGGTCATGATCTCAGGGTTGTGAGATCTCTGGTGTTGGGCTCTGTGCTCAGTGGGGAGTCTGCTTGAGTTTCTCTCCCTCTGCCCCTCCTCCTGTTCACACACACTCTCTCCCTCTCTCTCTCTAAAATAAATAAATCAATCAAATTCTACCAAACTGTTCCTATTCCTCTTGTTTCTATCTAATTGTGAAACCATTCTCATCCAAATAAATTATATTCAGTTAAAGAGGAGCCAGAACTTTAAATAGCATATATCAAAATAGTAGTGAGATTGTGTCACTTGTTGAAAACAAACAAAAACTGTTTGAAAAATGCAAATGCTTGGCTAATTGAGTTTTAAGATACTTTCCAATTGCTTGAAAGTCAAGCTCCTTTTGTTTCTCTAACCTGAACCATATGATTATGTGTTCTGACAATAGATGGATTGTTCTTTTTTTCCTTCGTATTTTATCAAAGAGAATAATATTGAAATTACTTTTACAGTAATAACCCTCCCAAACCTAAGGAACTCAAAACATACTAAAGAAAATATTGAGAGATGATATATTATGCAGAAGAAGATGCCGGATATCTTCCCTTCTGAATTCCTAAATTCTCATAAAAGTATATTATGCAAAATAAATCCTGCGGTGTAAATTATCTGTTAGCAAATGGTATTCTTCAGTTTCATTTCCAAATTATCCAAAATGAATTAGGATTTCATACTGAGCTGTCAACATGAAATTCTACCTCCTGAAATATAGATTGGATTTTGAGAAGAAAATATGAAGTGGTAAAAGTCAGGTTTCTTTTACATCCCTCCAGCTTAAGATTGCATTCACATATACTCACTAGACTGCGCAAAACTGACTGATTTTCAGACAATCTCTTAAAGTTGTTTTATTTTTGCACTGTGTGACAATTTGTGCATAAATTAAAGGCACTAATACTCTCTTTAAGAAAAGAGTAAATACCAATAGTTAATAAAAGGTACTAAGTATATCAAGCTTTTTCTAGTCATTCTACACAGCTGTGCAAGGTCATGGTATCTTTGAAAAGCAAAGTTATGATTCAGTGTTACCAGTAATGTGCAACTGATTAAAATGAAATTATTGGATTCTAAGCATGGGATGTATCACTATGACATTTCCCATTAATCTTTTTTTAGCTCTGAGATTAAACTATGAAGGAGTCTTCCGATCCGAGATAACCAGGTTGACACCCCATTTACCATGAAGACAAACATATTGCTATCATCAATGGAACATGAGCACCAATGCCAATCAGAGAAGGATTTCAGTTTTTAAGGCTGTTCATATGAGCAGAAAGGTAAAAGAAGGTTGAATTAAAGAGCGAACTTTCCCTCATTAAATGCCTGTAGTCACAAAACAACTAATAAAAAGTTATATGGGATTAAACATATCAACCCATCAAAATACAGTAATTCTCTCCCCTCAGCTCCAGACACATATCCAACTGCATACTTTATAAGCTTGTCAAAATTAATACTGTAAAACTCAAGTTTTCATTTTTTTTATATTTGTTCCTTCCCCAGGATTACTTATGTCAATAAATGGCACACGACCCATCCTGTTGCTCAAATCAAAAACCCAGGTGCCATCTTTGATTTCATGCTCTCTTATACACTACATCAAATCTATCATGTCCTAGTGGTTTTACCTAGAAAACACTTCTCAAATATTTTCATTTTTTTATTCCATTACTGTCATCCTTATCCACCATCATCTCTCACCTGGACAACTGAAATACTTTAACAGGTTTTCCAACACACATTCTGACTTTCTCATCTCCAGGGAGCAACCAGAGTAATCTTATTTATTAATAAAACGGTAAGCCACAGAATTGCTTTAAAAGCCTTAGGTGGCTTCCTGGTGCTCTTGGAATTACTCTGTTTCCACCCCAGCCCCACCTCCAGACAACCAGTAATCCATAATTGATTTTTTTTTCTTATGGTAAGAGGAAACTAAGGGCTCAAAGTCCTGACTAAAAGACTGAAAGTTTGAGAAAGTTAAGCTGTCCACTAAATACCCACTGTGTTCTATGTTGAGCTCCAGCTCTTGAAAAAGACAAGAAAGAAATTATGGATGATTTCCTGAAACAGAAACCACCTAGAAAAAGTATGGCAAAATCTTTCCACTAGCTGAGGTATACATTCATAGAAATAAGAGAGAGATAAGACTTCAGAGAAACTTAAGCATGGAAGATTTGTGGGTAAAAAGACCCTAATCCTTCAAAGATCATTCCAGGTCCACTCCCAGATTCAAATCTTGATCTTGACACTTTTTTTCTACCCTTATCCATCTGAACTACACCAACCTACGTAATATCTAGAAGGTTATTAGAAGGCAATCACCTGATTTCTACAAATCTAAGGAAAAAATAATAGATTCTAGAAACAAAAACACAAGTGACTTCTCTTTGTTTAAACTCAGACCAGGGCCACAGGCACAAGCTGGTGATAGGACAATCCCTTTTGGGGCGCCTGGGTGGCTCAGTCGTTAAGCGTCTGCCTTCGGCTCAGGTCATGATCCCAGGGTCCTGGGATCGAGCCCCGCATTGGGCTCCCTGCTCGGTGGGAAGCCTGCTTCTCCCTCTCCCACTCCCCCTGCTTGTGTTCCCTCTCTCGCTGTGTCTCTCTCTGTCAAATAAATAAATAAAATCTTTTAAAAAAAAAAAAAAGGACAATCCCTTTTTAGAGCAAGGTATGTAGAGATGGGACCGGAGCTAACAAATCAAGATACTTGTTTCCAGGGCACCTGGGTGGCTCAGTTGGTTAAGCATCTGCCTTCGGCTCAGGTCATGATCCACACCAGGCTCCCTGCTCAGCGGGAGTCTGCTTCCCCCTCTGACCCTCTCCCCACCCTTGTTTCTCTCTCTCAAATAAATAAAATCTTTAAAAAGTTTTAAAAATAAAATTAAAAAAAAAGATATTTGTACCCAAACATTCCCATTCACAGTCCCTCTGGCCATCTCATTCAAAATATTCCCTAATAAATATTTCATCAAGGCTTCTGAACACAAACGCTCCTTCTAGTGAGGCCACATAAACAAATGCAAAGTGAATTGTTTTGTAGTCACTTCTTTTGGCCATTTTGGCCTCCCTGATATCAAACAGACTTTTTCCCTCTTTGTATAAAGGTGCGGGAGAGAAGGTTTTCCAGTAACAACTCAAATGTCAGAGCTACAGAATCCTCAAAATTATCAAGTGAGTAGGCCTATTTACCATGTCAAACAATGAATTTATCATCTGTCTACAACAAGGGGATTTTAAGCCTCCGGGTACTAAAACTGCTTTGCTCTACAAGAATCAAGATAACTACTAAATTAATTTAGCTTAACTTTTTCTCTCATGAATATTTTATAGGTCCTTTTTTTAGAACATCTAGATTTTCAAGTACATTTTCTTATCAAACCCACACTAACTTTAATTTTCAAAAATTTTAAGATTGAATGTATATGTCATTTAAATGTCTTTCCTGTCATAATCTCATCTGCAGTACATATAGAAGTGGTCATGGTTTAATGTCATCTGTCACATCAGTGAATTCTACATAAGGAGGATTGCCTTTTTGCAATGTAAAAAAATTAGGTCTCTATATTGTGATTACCGAAGTACAGATTGCTTTAAAGAAAACTTTTGTCCACTTTATTTTTTTATGTTAATCACCATACATTACATCATTAGTTTTTGACGTAGTGTTCCATGAAAAAAAAAAAAAAAAGAAAACTTCTGACTTAAATGGATACAGCCTATCTGATTGGAAAATTTTGATTAGTTATTTTAAAACCCAATCATATTGTACTTCCAAAGCACAATGTGCATAATTTCACAAAATGTTGTGGATTATGAAATAATTTCAAAGTCTCATTTTTGAACCAAATACTGTTCAAACATACCACATATTTTACATTTTTGAAGTTGAATTAAACAAATACAAGTCTTCTTGTCTGGGAGAGGAAAATATAGACCATAAAATATAGACCATAAAATTAAATCCATGTTTTTCAGCTGGAGGCATTGTTACCTCAATCTCCTACTCTCTACCTCCCCAACTTAGCCCCCTCCCCAACCTTCCCTACCTCAGCCTCCTCCCAGGGGAAGTTTTGCTAATGTCTGGAGATTTTTTTTGATCATCACAACTATGATGAAGGAGGGGTAGTTTGATGCTAATATTTATAGGTAGAGGCTAAAGATATTGATAAACATCCTACAATGCACAGAACAGCTCCCCACAACTATTATCTGCTCCAAAATGTCAATAGTGCTGCTAAGGTTGAGAAAACCTGAATTATACAAATCAGGAGAACTGAACTAAGGAAGAGGGGATAAGTATTTCCTCAAAAATAGACCACTCTTGAAAGAGTTCCACAAAGGGCCTTATATGGACACCTAAATTTTGTGACTCTACATTCAGTGCTTTCCTCACTTATCATGTACATTTCTATCACACTCCTCCCCAAATAAAACATAACAAAACCTACAGTGTATGTGGTACTGTGTACCCAGGGATATGTGAAGCAGTGAGAGTCAAAGAAAGGATTTTAGAAATGGTAATGGCATGGTGTTTACACTTGCCTCTTTCAGGTTCTGTAACAAGACCCAAGAACTTCTCTAATCCCTTAAAATTCTACCACAAATGAGCACACAAGGTGTCTCTGATAAGCAGGGGCTCTAGAAGGTAAATGAGTCCCTCGTCAAAGCCAAAGCATCATCAAAATGACGTAACGATGTCTATTCATTACCCTCAAGATACTAAAATCATCACTGACTGTGAGGTGAAGAAATGTTTTTGCAGTTCCATATACATGTTCACTACCTTAAACCCACTGAAAGAAGGTTGTTGGATAAACAGAGCAAAGAATAGATCTGGCTTCTGAAGCCTTTAGGAAATCACAGAAGCAGCACTAGAAAAAGCAGATTTTTCTAGACCAGGCTCTTTCCCTAACTTACATGTAGCTTTATAAAGTATTTTAAATTTTCTGTATTTTGAGGGTGCCTGGGTGGCTCAGATGGTTAAGTGTCTGCCTTCGGCTCAGGTCATGATCCCAGGGTCCCGGGATCGAGTCCCGCATCGGGCTCCCTGCTCCTTGGGAGCCTGCTTCTCCCTCTGCCTCTCTCTCTCTCTGTCTCTCATGAATAAATAAATAAAATCTTTAAAAAAAAAAAATTTTCTGTATTTTGATTTTTTCATTGGTAAACTGAAAAATAGCTACTACTTAGATGTGGTTGTACAAATGAAATGAGACAAATTTATAAAACGCATCTTGATAAAAAAAAAAAGCCAATAAACAGATATACAATGTCATTACTCACCATTAACTCTATGCCTTATTATTGATGCTGTTTTCTACTAGTGTATCCCCTAAAATAGGTGCTCAAGTTACCAGTAAAAAGAATACTTTTCAAAATTTAAGCCAGATTCAAATGGGCTTTCCCAAGAATAATGGTTTTAAAACTGTCCTGTAAAATACTGTGAGAAGCAGTTCCCTGAGAAAAATAGGTTATATCCGACAGAGGGGATATATTTACATTGACACCTCATTGAGGGCAGCCCTTGTAACAGACCCTGTCAATCTTCATAGCAACTGTTCTTTAGCTATCAAACCCTTAATTTCATTTTGGCAATACACTCAGCTCCACCATGTGAATGGACTGGTCTAAGCCATCACAGCAATCCAATTTCCCTTAAACTCTTGACCAATGATCTATAAGGAAAAATCTACTGGATGGAGGTGTTTGTTAACCTCCATGATTTAAAAAAAAAAAAAAAGAGAGAGAGAGAGAGATCGGGATGCCTGGGTGGCTCAGTTGTTAAGCGTCTGCCTTCGGCTCAAGTCCCACATCAGGCTCCTTGCTCAGTGAGGAGCCTGCTTCTCCCTCTCCCTCTGCTGCTCCCCCTGCTTGTGCTCTCTCTCTCTTTCTCTGACAAATAAATAAAAATCTTTAATTAAAAAAAAAAAGAGAGAGATGCAAATGAAGACAGCTCTTTTGCTTCCTTCCATGTTCCCTATTTTGGTAATATGGGCATAATGAGATGTTTGGAACCATAGCAGCCATCTGTTAACCATGAGGCAAAACACTTGAGTTCCAAAGCTAACATGGTGAGAATGGCAGAGGGGGAGGATGAAAAGAGAATGAGTCCTAGATGACATTATTGGACATTATTTCCAGTCCTGAAACCACTGCATTCCAACGGGTTGTTAAGAGTACACTAAATGTTTTCTTGTTTTAAGCTAATATTTGTCAGATTTTCAGTTATTCATAGCTTAAGTATCTTAACTCACACACCCACATGCCAAACCTACTTGTGCCCTCTAAAGATCTACTTGCCTGGGGCACCTGGGTGGCTCAGTTAGTTAAGCATCTGCCTTTGGCTCGGGTCATGATCCCAGAGTCCTGGGATCGAGTGCCGCGTTCGGTTCACTGCTCAGCCTGCTTCTCCCTCTCCTCCCCGCTCCTGCTCTCTCTCGCTATCTCTGTTGCTATTTTGGTCTCTCTCTCAAATAAATAAATAAAATCTTTAAAAAAAAAAAAAAGATCTACTTGCTTGTTGTCATAAAATGTAGTGTATCTCCATTCTTTTATTAAAAAAAAAAAGTTTTGTTGGGGTGCCTGGGTGGCTCAGTCGTTAAGCGTCTGCCTTCGGCTCAGGTCATGATCCCAGGGTCCTGGGATCGAGCCCCGCATCGGGCTCCCTGCTCCGCGGGAAGCCTGCTTCTCCCTCTCCCACTCCCCCTGCTTGTGTTCCTGCTCTCGCTGTCTCTCTCTCTGTCAAATAAATAAATAAAATCTTTAAAAAAAAAAAAAAGTTTTGTTAATGGACGAAAGACCTCAGACATAAGGTACTGGAAAAGTAACAACCTCTTCTGCTTCACAGATCAGAAACAACACGGCATTATTTTTCTCACTTCTGTTCTCTGCTCATACAGATTCCTCTGCTGGGAAACCCCCTTCCTTTCTCTATCTAGCTGGCCTACTTCTATTCATCCTCTGACTGCTAGCTGAAGATCTCCTTCTGTGAAGGCTTCTCCCAAGCAGAATTAGACAAGTTCAACTTTGGGTTCCTATAGAAGTCAAGCAGGTCTCTTTTTTTGGTTTTGTTTTGTTTTGTTTTACTAGCAAGAAACAGAACACCTATACAACCTGGCTCAAGGAAAACGGTGAACTGGGAGACTCCTAGGACTATTAGGTACAAGAAGAGAACTAGCTTAAGTCAAGGGCTCAAATGAGGTGGTTGGGAGGCAAGCATGATATTTCCATCTCCCCTTTCTCCTGTCCACGGTGTTGGTCCATTCTTAGGAGCTTTTTCTATGTGCAAAGACAGATTTAGGAAACTTTAGGTCTGATTCCTCCTCCCAGATGCTTTAACAGAAAAGTAAGTATTTCTCTAAAATCTCAAAAAAAGTCTTAGGACTTACTCTCATTCGCCTGGCTGGAGTCATATGCTCATGGCATAGCCAGAGGTATGGAATACACTGCTAAGTTTAGTACTGAAGCTGCGGTAGGCACCACCCCACACAGACCCAATGGACTGAGAAAGGACAACCATTTCCCAGAGGAGTTCCAGAAAATGGGAAAATGATAAAGACAGGAAGGAACCATGTCTACCACATACACCATAACAGCTTGCATATAGCACCACGTTATTCCCCATTAATTAGGAAAAAAATTAAAAAAAAAAAAAAAGATGTTGATTGTTTATTATGTTCCAGGCACCATTGCTTCTCTCTCCACTAAGCTGCACTCCTCAAGGGCAAGGACAAGGTCTTATTCAAGGCATCTTGTGCTCTCTCTTTGGTTATTTGTCACCTCACACCAAACTGAAATCCTCAAAAACTGGGACTTTATCTTATTCCTCTTCCCATTTTCAAGACCTCCTACAGTGCGAGCTTGGCACAAACTATTTACTCAGTAAATTTTTATTGAATGACTGTATTAACACTCTGGGCAGAATTTGAGTTGTAAGTAATAGTAAGGGTACTCACCATGTTAATTGTAAATAATGTCCAATATGCATTTTGCAGCTTTTGTAGACGGTTAGCAAAAAGGGATATTCTGAACAGAAGGAAACCAAATGGCTAAGCACAGTTTCCAGTGGCCACCCACATAGAGAAGAGAGAGGAAGTAGAGCAGAGATATCACAGATGTACAGTTGTGTTGCTACTAACTTTAGCCAGAGTCACACACTGAACATGGGAAACACTTCAAATATCGAAGGTGATGGGGCAGGGAAGGAGTGCTTTCCAAAGGATGTTGTAACCATTCTTCAAAAACAAAGAGGATCTTAACTCTCTAGAGAATGTAGGTCACATATTGAACAAAAATAGAAATCTAAGCTCCTTGGACAAAGCTAGAGGCAAGCAGCCAAAACACGAACATAAAAACCACTCTAACTTGAGTGAGGAGGAGGAAATAGCATCCTTTGGACCTGGTTCCTGGCCAACCCACAGGTCCCAAGACCTCACTCCACCAGGAAATGGCCCCGACGTGTTCACAAACAGTTCAAGTCTGAAGCAGCAGCTAGGGAAAAATGTCTAACCAAACTCTACGTGGAGATGTAAGTCTGAGATCAAGATGAACATTCCAAACACAAAAGCCAGACTAAAGAATAGACATGTCAAGATTCCAAAAACACTGAGAGAGGACCAATGCAGAAAAATAACTTAAAAATAATTTCAAAAATAATTATTTAGGCTTGTTGTCTTATATTTGCATATTCACATGCTTTTTGCATATTTCAACAGCTATTTTTCTGGCAAAGGTTTTTGGTTTTAGAGGTGTAGACGATAGCATGTCTTTGGAACATTTGTATTCATTTAAATCCTTTAAAAATTAAAAAAAAAATCAAGCAACCAAACTAATCTCAAAGACTTATGGCTTAGAATCCATTACTTTTCCCATGTTTTCTCTAAGTTATTTAAAAAGAAGTCATAATGGGAGAGACTGGAGGGGGAGACAAACCATGAGAGACTACGGACTCTGAGAAACAAACTGAGGGTTCTAGAGGGGAGGTGGGTTAAGGGATGGGTTAGCCTGGTGATGGGTATTAAAGAGGGCACGTATTGAATGGAGCACTGGGTGTTATATGCAAACAATGAATCATGGAACACTACATCAAAAACTAATGATGTAATGTATGGTGATTAACATAATAAAAATAAATAAAATAAAATAAGAAGTCATAAGCCATAGAAGATATACGATACAAATGAGTCAAGAGTAGCTGACCCATACCACCAAAAAATAAAAATTAAAAAAAAAAAAATCACTATCCTTTTGCTTTTACCGATCTTTATATTCAACCCATGGAATAGTTTCCACATACACGTTTGCTTTTGAGACTATGACACTCATAATGGTCTACCATTTACTTAATTCATGACTTTGCTTTTTTATTTTGCCTGAAGTTTAGAATACATACGAATTTAAAAATCATTTTAATATTCCATTGGGAATAAACACAAAGATGCATATATCCTATAAGAGAAGGGTATACTAATCTGTATATTTACATTGGTCTTTTGGGAGAAATTTTCCTTCCTAGCCTCTGGAATACCGTGATTCCACCTTCAGTACAATTTCCTAAGGGCACGTCAAAATGACTGGAGGAGGCCCACACCATGAGCAGTCTCTCAATACGCCCAGCACAGGACTCACTCCTGAGGATGAAAGAGGAAAAAACAAAACACAGATGCTTTTGTGTTCCTTCAGTTATTTTCCATAAACTTTCTGTTTATGTCAATATTTTATACCTAGAAGCTCATAAAAGGCAGGGACCTTCAATATTTAGTTCACTTTGTCAGTCATAAAACACCATACTAGAAATTTATAAGGGTAACAGTATCCATTACATCAAAGTTTAGAATTGGAAAAAAACAAAAACCACCTAAATAGTCATTAATAGGAAACTAATTAATAGGTTCTGGTAGATCTGTATGATTTATACGTGTAGATATGAAAAGATTTCCAAGATTATTTAGTAAAAATAAATTATAAAACTATCATACACATGCACAGCTTTGCATAAAAAATATACATACATACTTGTATATACATGGAAATTATAAATGGATACGTAAGTAGCTGTATCTTTGAAAGGGGTATAGAAGTGAAGGGTAAATTTCTATGAGCATTTGTTGTTATAATTTAAAAAGTTTTTTTGAATTTTTCGACAATAGATGGCCTTTAGCTGGGGAATAGATGAATTAACTGTGATTTGTGTGGAATATTATTAAATATTCTTTTTAGAATAACTTAGAGCTTTAAGATGAGTGATAGCTACCCACAGATATCAGGTCCTAATAGCCAGAAACTATACATCTTACTTTATGTGGGGGAAAAAGTCTCTACAGGTATAGTTAAGGATCTTGAGATGGGGAGATTATCCGGGATTATCCAGATGGGCCCTAAATGCAATCACGTGTATCCTTATAAGAGAGAGGCAGAGGGAGATTTATAGACAAGGAGGCAGCCATGTGACCATGAAGGCAGAGACTGAGGTGATGCAGTCACAAGTCAATGAATGCAACCAGAGACCAGAAGCTGGAAGACGCAGGGAACAGATTCTCCCCGAGAGCCTTTAGAAGGAGTGCAGCCCGGCTAACACCTTAGTTTCAGCCCAGTGATACTGATTTCAAACTTCTGACCTCTGTATCTGTGAATAAATTTGTGTTGTTTGTGATATTTGTGATAATTTGTTACAGGAGCTTCAGGAAAGTAGAAGTGTTATCATTTGACCTGGAGATGATATATTAGAAACTTTTTATAAGTGTGATAAACAAGATACAAATAAGTGAGAAAAGGAGAAAGGTAAAACAAAGAGAACACTTTAAAACTAAAATGATGTATATGATATAAACCCATTCCTTCAAAATTATATATGTAGGTATGCATACAGAGATTTATAAATGGACTGTTGGGCACCTGGGTAGCTCAGTCATTTAAGCTTTTGACTCTTGACTACCGTTCAGGTCATGATCCCAGGGTCCTGGGATCAAGCCTGGCCTCAGGCTCTGTGTCCAGCACAGAGTCTGCTTAAGTTTCTCTCTCCCTCTGCTCTCCACCCCTGCACATGTGTGCACGCCTGCTCTCTCTAAAAAAATAAAAAGATTTAAGAAACTGATAAATGGACTGTTACCAAAACAACAATTCTGCTTATCCGAAGGTGGAAGGAATATCAGGTGATTTTTTACTTTTTTCTTATATAATTTATTACAATGAACATTAGTTTTATGATCATAAAAAGTTTTTTAAAAAAGAAAAATCTTGGGACACCTAGGTGGCTCAGGTGGTGAAACATCCAACTCTTGATTTCAGCTCAGGTCATGATTTCAATGTTGTGAAATCGAGCCCTGCATCGGACCCTAAGCTCCATGGGGAGCCTGCTTAAGATTCTCTTTCTCTGGGGCGCCTGGGTGGCTCAGTCGTTGGGCGTCTGCCTTCGGCTTGGATCATGATCCCAGGGTGCTGGGGTCGAGCCCCACATCGGGCTCCCTGCTCAGCGGGAAGCCTGCTTCTCCCTCTCCCACTCCCACTGCTTGTGTTCCCTCTCTAGCGGTCTCTCTCTCTGTCAAATAAATAAATAAAATCTTTAAAAAAAAAAAAAAGATTCTCTCCCTCTGCCCTTCCCCCCCACTCATGTACGTGGAAAGAAAGAGAGAGAGAGAGAAGAGAAAGAGGAAGAAAGAAAAGTCTTTGTGAGAGTTGTCTTTTCCAAGGATAACTACACAAAGGCCTCCCATCTACACACTGTTCTTACACTGTGCTATTAACACTCCTCCATCACGAGATGGGGTCTATGTTCCCTCTTCCTGAATCTGGGAGGTCCTGGCACTACAGTGGAATCAGCGCTGCAAGACTTCCAAGGCTGGGTCATAACAAGCTGCACCCTTGCGCCTGCCTCCCTCTCTCAGGACTTGCACCTTGGGAGCCCAGAGTTGATGGAAAAGAGGTCCAGCGACCCTGAAGCCACCACATCAAGAGAGAAAGAGATGCCAAGGAGCCCCCAGTGTTCACAGTGGTGAGCAGGTAAAACAGCATTCTGAAAAAGCCCCGTTGTATAGTATTTATTGATTTCCACGGTGTGAATGCTCCCACTATGATCTAGTTCAAGCGACCAAAAGTTTAAAAGCTGGCTCACCAAAGTCCTGAGCGTGTAACAATTGCTCCTAACAGGCCCCTGCCTCACGTCCCGTTGTTGTTCTTCCCAACCCCAACACCAGACCTGAGTGAAGAAGTGAAATGACCTCAATCCTGGCCATGGTCAGAATGCAACCTCATTAGAAACTCCATACTACAACGTCTGAGCTGCTCCAGAATTCCTAACCCAAAGACAATGTAAGAGATAATTCATGATTAGTTGTTTTAAGCCAATGAGTTTGGGGATGATTGATAGCAGCCATAGTAACTAGAAGTCTTGGAGGTAAATGAGGACAGTCAATAGCCAATGGAAAGGAACCTGGCAGCCCTGTTGATCATTCATGTGTGAGCCAGGTTAGAACAAGAATTACTTCTTGCAAGGACTCTTGATCCTGAGAACATTCCCTCAGCCTACTTCCATGGGGTCTAGAGTGGGTCTTTAATGCAAGTAGACATCCTTGCCTTGTTCTTTTTCATGAGGGTATCACCAGTTTGCCTGATAGCAAAACTCCTCTCAACTGCGTATCTGTAATAGCTGTATTGCACTCCAAAGACAGTTTTAGGTACATCCTAGCATTCTTGTCATACAGAACACAGAGGCACTGCCCCTAGGGAACTGCTCTTAGGAATTTTGAGCTCCTTTCTCCACTGAAGTATCCCTGAGCACTCCCCATTCTCACAGCCTAACTATATTTCTCACAGTGTCAAGAAAGATCCACAGCAATTTGTTGATCATCACGTCATTGCTCCCTCCAAGTCTCCAGGAAATTTCTATCTCAGCATTGTGTGAAAAACATACAGACTTTTCTGTGCTCCTATCCATTATCCTGTGGTGGTAACAACAAAGAATGTGGAGCCAAAACATCCAGAGTTCGATTCCTGGTTCTTCCATTTACTGCCTGTAACTTTATATAATTTCGTAATTTCTTGGGGCACCTGGCTGGCTCAGCTGGCAGAGCATGAGACTGTTAATCTCAGGGTCATGAGTTCAAGCCCCACATTGGGCATGAAGCCTACTTAAAAATAAATAATTTATTAATCTCTTTGTAGATTGGTTTCCCCATCCATAAAGGTGAAATTTAAAATAGTACCTAGAGGTAGAATCATTCATTAGGATTTAAGAAAATTATTAGTATATGCCAAAGCCTTTTACCAGTGTCTGCGAAAATTAGGGCTTAATCAATATGAGTTGTTCTGTTTCAGAGCACTCATAAAACTGAACCAAGGTGTTCCAAGCAACTTTTGGGGTGATGGTGGGGGGAGGGGGCAAAATTTTCCATCTCAACCAAAAAAGAGTATGCCTCCAGCCCTAACAAAACTGTGAGAACATCATATCAAGGTTACATGTCCAGAAACATCTGCCCACCTTCCCTGCCCTCAAGGCCTGCCCCAGGATTATAAAGCTCTCTCACCACCTGCCACTTCCACAGATTATGACTTTGTAAGGTGCCAGCCAGAAGGCAAATTTGAAGTCTGGGAGACACAATCCATGAAATCATTTACGCCAATTAACCCTTTAGCTCCAATTATCTGACCAGATTGGCTATCTCCTCATGGTCACGTCTATTCATTTAACAAGCTCAATATATGCCTGGCTCTGGGCTACAGATGTCAGTTAGAGATGGAGCATGGTTTCCACCACTGGGGAGAACACAGATCAAGTTATGGTGCAAGGAAGACGGAATATCATAAAAGGGAGGGGAGCTGATATAGAACGAGTATTAAGGAATCCACACTTGTCACAGGTGTATTTGAGAGAGGCAGACAGGGCTGGGAGGAAATTCAAAACAAGTTTCTCTTTCAAAATTTTGTCCCTACATGAGCCCACAGGCTGCCAAATTTAAATTACTTTCCTGTCAAGTTCTGAATTCCTAAAGCATGAAAATAACACAATGTAAAATAGTCACTCCATTACACCATTTCCGTACTACTGAGAAGAGCCAGGAATTGAGAAAGCGGAAGACTGGAAGTGTGAACTGACATTGGCAGGAGAGACCTTCAGATAGGTAATGTGCCGAGAAAGCCAAGAGAGGTCAAACACCCTTCTGTGTAGGGGGAGAAACTCCCTGATATATATTTGGGCACATTAATTGAACAAAAAGCCCTCTAAAAGTGTACCCTAGTAACACCCAGTATCTGTGCTATAGGCCATATACTACATTCATGTGCTTGCTCTCCCTTTTGCCCGAGACCATTCTGTGAGGAATTCAGTATCCCCAGTTTCACAGAGAAGGGAAATGAGTTCCAGAAAAGTGAAACGGATCGCTCAAGGTCACAGCTGAAATTCTGCCAAATAGAAACACTGAACCTAGTTATTCTAGTTCCAATCCAATGTTCTTTTCTCTGCACCAGCTTCTTTACTCCCTAAAGAGGGATGAAAAGTCATTGATTTTATGTATTTTCAAAGTTCACCTATAAATTGCACAACTGTGTAAAAATTCTGAATTCTGTTAAGGCAATATCCTTTAATCAAGATGGCAACACAAGTGTGTTTGTTTGTCGTGGATCATTTTTTTTTTTCTCCCAATGCCAAAGATTGTCTTATGAGAGAGACTCCACTGCTAGTATCCATTGAATTGGGGAATGAAAGATGCATGAACAGTTATTACACACACACACACACACACACACCACCCCCATCCATGCTTCTACTTCCTCCAACAGGCAAAACCAATTTGGTCTACATCTGATGCCTCATTCAGATGTCTTTGGAAGGCGTAAACGATGACGTTAGTACCAACTGTTTGAGCAGCTGCAGAAAATCATTAACCCAAATTGCTCATTACACCTTTATAGACATGAAGCAAGTCTGCCTGCTAAATGCAGATATAAATATAATGGGTAATAATGGTGATGGGACATGATAAAAATAAGCAAGGCTGAAGGGGTGGAAAGAGCTGCAGAAGGAAATTCTCCCTATTGCACGTTGCCTTGTCCATAAAGTGCACGGAAGCTTCAATTTAAAAAAGCAGCAGAAGCAGCAGCTGGTTATGAACAAACTTATCCCACCACACCTCTATCAGAAGGTTGGCTTCTTTTCACTGACTGCATTATTGAAAACAACAAAGGGAAGAACTATTATTTGGGGCAAAAGAACGGATTAAAAAGCAGCATTTTTAGACACATTCAGAAAAATTGAAAGTAGCAGTGGTTTTCTGGAGGGGAAGTTATCCCTAACACCCAGGACAGACATCACGAAGGGTCAGGGGCCTAGCTCACGCTGCCTTTCTGCAGAAGACCTTGACTGAAGGATTTGCTGCCAGTTAGGACGCAATACGGTCTGGGCTAGCCTTCCGTCTCTGGAGCTGCTGTGAGTGGCAGCTTGAATTGCCCTGCCAAATCCCTCTGCTTTGCTCTTTCTAAAAAAAGAATAAGGGGAAAGATGTGGCAAGTCAGAGCCACAATCCACGCCTCAGCACATTGCCCTGCCACGGCAAATGTTAATATTTTTTAATGTCAGTGTGGAGGCTCCTGTTTGAAATTCAATGGGGAACTAAAATTAATGTAAGCCTGCTTAGGAATGTCAAACGAAGATTCATCATATTCTAGAGAGCATTTGTGCAATATGAAAATGATGGCAATGGAAAGTGGAGGGCTTATGTTGATAATCATAGTTTAAAAAAAAGATTTCTGAGAAAGAATGCGAGCACTTGAAGTTATTTGTGAAAAATATAAATTGTGGAAGAAATTGTGAAGAGAATAGATATGCTTCTTGCTGGGAAAACCAACAGCCTATAAAAAAATAATAAGGCAGGCAGGCAAAGGTCTTACCTGATAATTGTGCAGTTTGATTTTAGAAGGAAAGCATTTTTGGAAAATTGGGGAGGGTGGAAGTTACCCCGATTCTCTACCCCTCCCTGTCTGCACATCCCTTAAAAGCTCTTCCCATCGAGAAAGACGTGGAGTCCTTTTGCCCTACGCCTTCAATCGGGCTGGCTCTGTGACTTGCTTTGGCCAACAGAAGCAGTAGAGATCGTATGCCAATTCAGGCCTCAAGAGACTTCATGCATTTTCACCGCCTCTCTTGGAATCCTTCTGCTGGCATCAGAAAAAGCTTAAGCTGCTGCAGGATGGCACCGAACAAAACCGAGTCAGCCCAGCCAAGGCTCCATCACAGGCTAGCCAGCTCCCAGCCAAGGAACTGCAGGCACAGGACAGAGGTCTGTTCATTCCAGCCAGGCCCAGGCTAGATCGCAGTGGCCCGGTTGTACCACAGACTTTGAGAAATAGTTGGGATTTTAAGGCACTGAGTTTTGGGGTTATTTCATTTCACGGCAACACTAACTGAAACATTAACTATTTATAAAACACTCAACCCCACCGTAGGCAGATTTTTGAGAAAAACTAGATCCCTGGGGTACAGGAACAAAACGCACCCTTCTTACCTAATAATTCTGCACTTATCTCTTGGTGTTGACCAGTGTTTACAATAGGGGATGGGGCCTGGACGCCTTCTGCCGTACAGCTAACATGAATCCATGTCCTTTGGCAGCATGGTCGATTTCCTTCCCTTCCCAGTTAAGAGTTCAAACCTAATACAAAAGAGTGGGTTTTCTACTAGAAATCCAGCTGAGGCCTGAACAGGACTTACACTGAAACGAGATCTCATCTGGCATTTTAAAAGCTATAATTTGACATAATTAGCCATTCTTGTCTGTGCTGCATGTCACCTTAACCACCATCTTGTGTTACTGGTAGAACTGAGTTTCTAAGGTTCTTCAACATTCTAAATAGCTTTTCTCTTAATCAAGAAATCCAGGAGGAAAAACACAAGGAGTGAATATTAACAATGGAAACCAGAGTGTATTTTGCTATTTTAGCTGTCACTCTCTTCCTCCTTAAGTTCTAAATCCACTATTTGAAAAAAAAAAAGTGTGTATATATATATATATATTTATATATATATATATACACACATACACACACACACACACACACACATAGTAGCGTAAGAAAATGCTAAGTCTGCTTTTGTCACTTGGTTAAATAAAAGGATATGGGTCATGTTTCAAGATGTGAATTTAAGGGGTACCTGGGTGGCTCAGTCGGTTAAGTGTCTGCCTTCAGCTCAGGTCATGATCTCAGGGTCCTGGGATCGAGCCCCGCATCAGGCTCCTTGCTCAGCAGGGAGCCTACTTCTCCCTCTCCCCCACTCCGCTTGTGCACTCTCTCAAATAAATAAAATCTTAAAAAAAGAAAAAATGTGAACTTAAAATCATGCATATTAAGTTATAATTCAGTTCACCTCCTCTATTTCACCTCTATCAAATATTGTTTTCACCCTAAGAGACTCAGAAAACCCTTCAAAACAAATTATGGGACAAGCAACTGCTCTTCTGGGAAATTTCATCTCATGGCAAGAGCAGTGGGTTTTACAGTTCCAGGTCTTACAGCTATATAAGACCTTCCAACTGCAGAGCATTTTAAAATTTACAAAATATACAGCATTTTTTGTTTGTCTGGTTAGCTGGTTTTTTTACTTTTGGTGGGTTACCACCCTCCCAGGTGCAAGGCCAGCAAATGCAGTCACATCTCTGAAGTCTATCTTGACAATCAGCTGCCAACTTGTCATGACCTGTAGGTTTTAAGATGTAGAACGACCTGTAACCAGCCTTATGGTATCATAGTTTCCCTGCTGTAAAATTACTCTGTGCTCTGCCTATTCATTCCCTCCTTCCCCAAACCTCTGGCAACCACAAACCTTTTTCCAGTCTCCGTAGTTTCACCTTTCCCACATTGCCATGTAGTTGAATCACGCAGTGTGAAGCCTTTCCAGATCGGCTTCTTTCATTTATTAATACGCATTTAAGTTTTCTTCATGTCTTTTCATGGCTTCATAGCTCATTTCTTTTGAGTGCTGAATAATATTCCATTGCCTGGATGTACCACAGTTCATTTATCCACTCACCTACTGAAGGACATCTCGGTTGCTTTCGAGTTTTGGCAACTATTTATAACTCGGCTGTAAACATCTATGTGCAGGTTTTTGTGTAGGTGTAAGTTTTCAACTCCTTTGGGAAAATACCAAGGAGCATGCTCACTGGATCATGAAAATGTTCAGTTTTGTAAGAAACTGCCAAACTGTCTTCCAAAGTAGCCATACCATTTTGCATTCCCACCACCAATGAGTGAGAGTCTCTGTGGCTCCACATATATTTGGTGTTGTCATTGTTCTTTTTTTTAGTGATGTGTCTCTTGGGGCTTTAGCCTATTTTTTAATTGGGTTGTTTGCTTTCTTGACTTTTAAGTGTTCTTTTCATATTTTGGATAACAGTCTTTTATCAGATGTCTTTTGCAAAAATTCTCTCTCAGTCGGTGGCCTGTCTTCTCATTCTCTTGATGGCCCATAGACTTTGCCTCCACACATCTGTCCTTTTGTTTAGTCTTTCTTTCTAGCCCCACTGCCCTTATTCAGCTCCTAATTTCTAACACCTTGAAGAGACACAGGCTTTCTATGAAAATGAACACTAAAAACAGAGCTATTGTCCCAAAACGGCAGGACAAAGATTGGTTTCGCCTTCAAACTAAGAATGTGGTCTTGCTTCTACTAAGTTTAGTTCAAGAACTCGTTACCCATGATGAGTGCAAACATTACTCTCAGGTAGTAGCCCCTGGATTTGTGTGGTCCTCAGAACCCATGAATTAGAATCAGATGAATATAGGACTTGGAACAACACACCACCCTGTCAGATTCTCTGAGGGGAAAGACTCAGGAATCTGAGGTTTTCCAAGTCCCTACCTGCCTCTCTCCATGATTCTCAAGCACACCACAATTTGAGACCCACTCACCTAAACTGTGAGTATAAATTCTTCAGGAAAAACAGTGTCAGCCCCATTGTATGAGGCCAGTGGGATGGCCCTAACTCAGCTTCTCAGTGGGGCAGGATCTTACCTGGATGACAGCTGACCTGTGTATTTCCCATCCCTGCAGCATGGCCTTTAGGAAACAGCTGCTAATCAGACATCCATCAACGTCCAGCCGCATCTCCTCCTCCTTTCTGTAGCCATCTTATTTCAATTATCTTTTGTATCTTAGCCTAAAGAATTACGAACTTTAAAGCACATCAGTGGTCTTTTTTCCAGGGTGAAAAACTGAATTATGGCTTTGTATATTTAGAGCCCAGATTTTAGTATTGTTTCTTAACAACTTTCTCCTCTTTCCCATCAAGTTAACACTTCTTTACAAAATAAAAATTAAAAGTCCTGTAAATGGGAAAGGAAGAGGTAAAATTCTCTTAATCCACAATGACAATGTAGAAGTAGTATAACAGCCTGTATGGAAATTTAAATCACCAGCTTTGTTATAGTGATTATTTATACAAAGAGCAGTGATAGCCAGGAGTCGGGAAAGAGATGCTGGAGGTTCCAGAATGGTAACATTTACTTCTAATAAAAGATCTTGAGAATATATAGCAAGATGTGAAGCTCTACTGCTGGGTCTGGGCACTAAGTTTTTAGAATTATCTGTATCTTGAAACAGTTCACAGAAGTGAAAAATAACTCTGGGCTTTGACATTATACATATTTTTCTAAATGAATTATTTTGTAAGCTTCTTGGGTGAAGCATAAACTAAAGTGTGTTGAGCACCCACTATATGACAGCCACCCGTATTAAGTGCTTTATATAAATTGTGCTAAGGAACCAATGGTTGACTCCAAAAGCGGGACATCCAGGCAGGGCAAAGACTGAGGCAGATACTGCCCCCTAAGGGAAGTGGAGTGTAACTCCTCCCCACACCCTAAGTGTGGGCCACATACTTCCATCCCAAGAGGTCAGTATAGAAAGGTGGACACTAGAGTACCTTTACAGAGGAGAAAACCAAAAAGCAATACCCCAGCCATGTGATCACGTTTAGTTTCATCAGTGATAAGTCACACTGACGGTGTGCTCCCTTGGTAAAAACAGCCCTTTACCTCTGTGGTCGGCTTCCCCCAGGAGCCCATTAAACCAGACTAGTCATGTGAAAAACATCAGATAAACCCAAAGTGAGGGCCATTCTACAAAACACCGGACCAGGACTCCTCAAAGTGTCAAGGTCATCAAATAGAAGGGAAGTCTGAGACACTGTCAGAGTTTAGAGATGCTTCAGAGGACATACCGATTAAATGTAATGTGATAGCTTTACAAAAAAAAATAATATGGACCTCAGGTAAAAACTAAGAACATTCTAATAAAATAGGGACTTTAGTTAATAATGCATAAATATTGTTCATTAGTGGTGACAAATGAATCTTAATAATGTAAAATGTTAATGAGGGAACTAGGTGGAGATATAGGAGTATTATATTAACTCTTCTAAATTTTTCCAACTATTCCGAATTTGAATTTTTTTGAAAAGTAGGGAGGAAAAGGTAACACAAAACAAATAAACATGCTATTAAGTGAATGAACAAATAAATGAAAAAAAAAAATCAGTGAATAATGGCCAGAGCAAAATTTTAGCTAATGTCACCACTTACCAGTAGTTTAAAACCACTTTGTGATCAGTATTATGGCAAATAAAAAGAGCTTGCTAATTTTAACTGAGCTTTGGAAACTTTAAACAATGGAAGGAAAAATAATTGCTGAGTTTTTAAAAATGTTGATAGAGTTATTATGTTGCAAATTTCTGCTTATCCTTTCAAGATGCGATATTAGCTGAATATTTATAGCTATGTCCATACAGATTCCATGATATAAATACATGTGTTGTGTATGTTTTATATATGCAAAAACAAAATTCAAAGTTGGAAAAGGAACTCAAAGTTGTTGAGGAAGTTAGAACAATACTCTCACTTAGAGCAGGATGATTGCCCTCCCTGTGCACATCTGTTCACATAGAAGGACCACACAGGCTAATCACAAGTATTGCTTTCATTTCTGACATTGCCAGAGCCTTAGTAAGAAGCCAAAGAAATATTTACCCTTTCTGCACCCTTTCTGTTCAATGGGTATGATAGTTGCTTCCACTCGCTATAGCAAAGGCTTATAGTTGTTTTTTATTATAGTTTGATTTTTTTAAAAAACTACCTGGAAGACATTTTAAGATGTTTGATTCAAAGTGGCTGAGTAGCTGAGTGTGTAGTTATGGTTTCCAAATGCAGACTCAAGTCAGCTGTCCCAATTTTGAGGAATATTAATAACCCTTACTATTCTCCACATCCTTTTTGTATCACAAACTAAATTTTAAGGTTTTTTTTTTTTTAAAGATTTTATTTATTTATTTGACAGAGAGACACAGCGAGAGAGGGAACACAAGCAGGGGGAGCGGGAGAGGGAGAAGCAGGCTTCCCGCTGAGCAGGGAGCCCGATGTGGGGCTCGATCCCAGGACCCTGGGATCATGACCTGAGCCAAAGGCAGACGCTTAACGACTGAGCCACCCAGGCGCCCCTTAAGGTTTCAATTGGAAAACTGATCTGTGCTCAAGTGGCACATCTTACTTTCTGTTCACTTGCAAGCCCCTTTAGTCTGCATCCTCCTCTCCCCTGAGACTGTTACTGAAGTTCCGACGATGGTCTTAAACTGTGCCCACAAATACGAAGAGTCCTTTGGTAGTGAGGTGAGGTCTATGTCCTCTCCTTTTGAATCCGAACAGGCTTGTGACTTACTTGTAACCAAGAGAATGTGATGACTTCCAAGACTATGTCAGAAAAGGTGCAGCTTCTGCCTTGCCCTCTGAAAACTTGGAACCATGAGCCACCATGTAAAATATTTATTAATTTTGAACACACCACAGTGAGGAAACCAAGCCAAACTACATGGAAAATCCATGTGCCATCCTGGGGTTAGCTGTTCAAGCAACAGATGTTAGCCTATGAACCTGCAGAGATTCAGGACTCCAGCCACAGAGTCACTCCTAGCCTTCCCAATGGAGCCTCAGACATGGTGGAGCAGAAGCAAGCATCTCCATTGTGCCCTCTGAATTCCTAGCCCAAAGAATCCAGGGGCATAAGAACATGGTGGGTTTATGCAATAATGACTGGAACAAACACCAGTGACCTCCATGTCTCTAAATTTCAAGGACATTTTTTCAGTCCCCATCTTCACTTGACCTCTCAGTAATATCCCACAGGGCTAACTCCTTCCCTTCCTTTTGGGAGATTTCCTTCTCTTTTTTTAATATTTTATTTATTTATTTGACAGAGAGAAAGAGATAGTTAAAGGAGGAACACAAGCAGGAGGAGTCGGGGAGGGAGAAGCAGGCTTCCCGCGGAGCAGGGAGCCCGATGTGGGGCTCTATCCCAGGACCCTGGGATCATGACCTGAGCCGAAGGCAGACGCTTAACCAATTGAGCCACCCAGGCGCCCCAAGATTTCCTTTGCTTGAGCTGTGGAAAACTAAATTCTCCAAGTTCTCTCGTTCTCTTGCCCTTCCTTCAAGGTTTCTATGCTGCCTCTTCCTTCTTTAACAAGTTTTTATAGATGTTTGAGTTCCCTATGGATAAATGCCTTCTGTTACTCTAATCCCTCCTTCTAAAGACTCTTTGTTTATGTTTCTTTGAATCCTATATATTCCAGTGACTTACAAAGTGAGGTTTCCAGCCAAGCCTAATTTCCAGAGCTCCAGTCTCCTACATTCTAGCTAACTGAAATTTCCATTTGGCAATGTTATTTCAAACTGAACACAAACTAAACTAAAACTTCAGTCTTATCCTTTCCCAAATTGTACTTAGTGCAGGGATTCTGATCTCACTCTAGTTGTTGTTCATGTTAGAATCCCAAAAATCATTCCCAACACTTCCCAGTCCTCATCACCCACATTCAACCTACTATCAGTATTTGTAAATCTATCTCTAAAATCCAGCTCAACCCATCAACCTGTGTCCAACTCCACTGCTCCTTCCCAATCCAAGCCACCAATCTTCTCACCTGGACATCTTAAATACCTCCTTAGCTAGATTTTTGCTTTCATTCTTGCACTCCCAGAATCTCTTGCAGCCAGAATGTTCTCCTTAAAATACAAAGCTGACTCTACCTCCAATTTTAAAGCCATGCCACAATTTTCTACTTTATTGAGGATCAAATTGCAAGTATTTACCATCTTTTACAGATGTCTGAATTGTCTTTGACGTAGCTTTCCCACCACAACTCAGCACCACTCTTACTTTCTGGGTTCCACTATCTCTGCTCCAGACATAATCAAACACTTTGTTTCTTGAAAAAACTTTCCCACCTCAGAGCCTTTGCCCATGCTGGCCCATCTGTGCAAAATGCTCTTCTCTACATTTCTTCACCTGGACAGACCCTACCCAGCCTTCCGAACTCAAGTACCAATTGCTCAGAAGTACTTTCTAGGACCACCTCCCGACCCACCACCACACACACACCACATTATTCAATGCCCTGTGCAGGAACGTGCACCACACACCTCATTTTCCTTCTAGTTCTATCACACCGTATAATTTTAGATTGTCTGTGATTGTTTTTCTCCTTCTTAAAACTGTAAACAGTACGAAGGCAGAGATAGTGATTATTTTACTGACAACTGTGATCTCTGTTTTTAACCTATTTCCTGACACATTTTAGATACTCAGCAGATGTTGTCTGAATTAATCCGTAAAGAAATGAATCAATAGAACTGTCCAGTGGCTGAGTAGCTGGGTTATTAGACTTTAGGATAGCATCGTGTGAGTGCCTACATGTGAGAGACAATGCCAATTAAAAGAATCAAAAAGAAATGTAATGGTAATATAAGAATCCAAAAGGTCTTTAAGTTGATCTGCTTCATGGAATGTTATTTTTAGAAAGTATTTCATAAAGAACACAAACTACCAGAAGGTTAACCTAAATGCATTTCAATAAAATATCTAAGCCTTTGAGGAATTGAGTATCATGAAGTGGATGGTGAGAAACATGAAAATCTTCTGCCCTGGGGCATGGATGGCCCTCACCTAGAATATCAAATTATAAACATCTCACCACCAAAAGGATTATTTCCCCAACCTCAACTAATAAATTATCATTAGTGTTATTTTCATTCCTTACTTCCCAGTAATCTTTTATTTTCAACTTTTCTATTATTTTTTAAATTAAATTTAGCTCATATTGACAACATAATCTGGGGTCATGGATTTTTTTTTTAATCCAATAAAAAACATTCCTAGCATGGAATCAAGGAATTCAATCCATTTATTGAATTGCTGCTTTATTAGGACATAAAAATAATTTTGCTATCTTACCTCACATTTACCATTTACTGTACTTTCTCTTGTATCTCCTTCTTATATTGGAGAGATCTGTTATGTCACTTACTAAAAAGTTACACATTATTTGTTCTTATGGGGGTTGCACTTAATGCTCACACTTAAGTTTAGGAATTCTGTAGGGGTACATAAACCTATCAATATAGATCTTTTCCCTAATAAAACATAGATGTTAATATCTAATGGACATTTGATCAATGTGTACATGCTGATCATGTCTAGATTTAATTGTGTGTCTACTTCTGTCCTTTTCTCCTTGCCCTTATAACATGTGTGCGTGTGTGTGTGTGTGTGTGTGTGATTTAACCATCTTTGCTGGCCATATCTCCTGCATTATCTCAGACTTTTTTCCTTTTTTATGGAAGTTTTTCTTCCTAGAGTGCTTTCAGTAAGATTTAAAGTAGCAAGCATCCTGAGGCATAGTACATTTAAGAATGTTTTTATTATATCCTCAGAATTAAGTGAAAATTTGACTTGTTATAAAATCTCCATCAACGTTCTTTCCTTCAATACTTTAGCAACATAATCATCTTCTTGCATCCAAGGCTATTGTTGAAATGTTGAATAGCCAGAGAATTCTTGATTTTTGTCGACAAATTCTTCCCTGGGAAAGTTTTAGAATTTCCTCTTTATCTTTAGTATGCCTGAATTTCAGTCTGAGCCTAAGTACATGTTTTTAATCATATCCCCACTGGGTATTCTGTAAGTCCTTCCATGGTCTTCATTTTTACTTTTAGAAAATTTTCCCACTTTCCATTTTTTAAGATTCCTTCTAGAATTCTATTATACAGATGTTGAATATCTATGTAAATCCTCCATATTTTTAGCATTTCTGTTATGTTTTCTAGGACTTTTTTTTTTTTCCTGTTTTCTGGGATATTTCTCAATGTTACCTTCTAATTCATTAACTTATTCTTTGGCTGTTCCCATTCTATATTTTAATTATAGCGTCATTTCTCCTTTTACATTTTAATACCTAAAGTGTCTATTTTTTTCTCCGACATTCTTATATTACTTCCTTACCTCTAATTATTTTAAATCCTCTGCCAGTCTGTTCAAACAATTGTGCTTCTGATTAAATATGTCATTCCATATGTTGTCTTTCTTTGTAGAGTTATTGTTCTCCCGAGAGGTGTAATTAGTTCAGCCTGTGAGCTCATCCTCATAGGGAGTTATCTGGTTCTTAGTTTGGTGATAGGCATTATAAGATGGAGAAAGGCTCCAGTCTACATCAGTCCCTGTGTGTTTAAGGGAAGAGAAAGGGATGGGAAGAGAGTGCAGATACCACAAAACCCTTGGTGATTCCTTACATTTGCTGTCCCCCAGCAATCTTACAAGTTTTACCTTTTAAATGCATAAGTAGCAGCATTGAAAGAAGGTGGAATCTCATTTGAAGCTAAAAAGGAAAAAATAATGGAGAAATAAATGCTTGAGGGTGGCTTGTCAATTCAAATCTGTTTTCTTCATGTCCTCACCACTGCAGGATGCTGTGGATCAATGTTACTCCCGATCTTGTCTGTTGCAGCCACTTTTATCAGTAAAGGGACAAGCAAAGTTGTTCAAGGAAATGCAAGGAAAATGTCAAGAGCAGAATATATAAAGCTTTCTTCCACTCTACGTTCTCCCAGCCAGCTCTGGCCATCCTGTATTCCAGGCTTCACCTATTCACAGCCCCCCAGTTCTCTCTCTCTCTCTCTCTCTCTCTCTCCAGTTCAAGGCAGCCTTCAGTCTCCTTATGGTTATTGCTGGTTCCATGTGCCCATTGCACACTCCTTCAGTGCTTCCCCTGGGCTAATTGTAAAGGAGAGAGAAAGCAGCCAGCTCTAATGTATCATCTTGACCCAACCCTGAAGTTGTTGCTTTATTTCTCTAATCCAGCATTCACTCCCTTCTGTATTGGTTTCTATTGTAAACTTTTTCACATTAAATTAATGTAAGAAAAAAAAAAAAAAGAAGAAGAACCTTTTCCTATGCTCCTAGAAGTAAGCAGAGAATTGTTCAATGTATCACATTTAATTCTAGGCCTAAGCAAAATGTTTTCTTTGTAAGTGAACACTGAGCTATAAATCTAACAAAATGCTTCTGATGAAGGAACAAGATGTTTTTGTAAACTTTTCTGGGTTGTGTACTGAACAGTATGAACCACTCTCCAATCTTCTCTACCTTGCTCTGTGCCCTAGAAAGTGGATCTCTGTTAATGGCATCTGTGATGCTTCCAGGTCTCCTAACCTCTGCTCGATATTCGGCCAATTGGAGACACGGGAAGTCAGAGCAGAAAGAAGTTTTAAGGTGGTTTTTATTCCCCTGAATCCTTCCTGCCAGCTCCACAAGTTGGCAGTGGCTATGTTCTACCAAAGGTCACGGCTCCTGACAGACAAATCTGCCCTACAGCTATAGCTTTCATTAGTCCTGGAAAGATTACTCTCCTTAGCCGCCACTCACTGGGGTGGTAATAGCCTCCTGCTATTGCCCACCCTGGATTATTTCATTGTATTGAGATGGTTTGCACTCACCTTGCCCACAACTTGTCAACGGTCCACTTATTAAAGAGGCTCTTCATTAATCACCCTTTGTGAATGTGCCATCTGTTTTTGGCTGGGCACACAGGTGTACATCATCTTTCTATTCCCTCTAAGAGTATCAATAATTAGAAAATCATGAAGAAAATCTGAAATGCCGAAAGGGATGAAGACAAAAGCAGCATGCTTAGAGAGATCAACCTCAGATAATAAAGCATCCTCCAAATCACTTAGCCCAAAATGGGAGGACAGTCCAAGAAATGCTTTTCATTGGGTTAGGATTCTAGCTCACATCTAAACTAAAAAACCTGATGATGTAAACCTGATCTAGCTCCTTTGCCTTCTTCCAAGATGACTTTTTTACTTTTGATGACAGTCTCGTTCAGTTCTACTTTTAGTTTTGTTTTCGTCCATGATCAAAGGCTCAGAAGCCTACTCCTCAGATTTTGGGAATTCTATTGAATACTCAGCTATTAGTTTCTTGTAAAATACGATATTCAGGCAATTCTGAAAATAGTTGCGCCTCTTTCATACCCACACCCCCAAACGGATCTGAAAAGAAATAAGCCAGCTACATTGAAAAACTGGAATAAGGGGTATGGGGTGGGGCAGGCCACACAAACCCTGCATCTGTGGTGAGCCAGGTTGGCACTCAGTTCTGGAGAGGGCCTTGAGGAAAGAATGCACAAAGCCTTCCTCTGTAGAATCAGAAATGCAGAAGACAGCACTAAGTATTTAGTTCAAAAGATATGGTCTATGGGACTCTTTCTATGAAAGAGATCCTTCAGTATTCTTCAAGGATGTTAGTAAGCCCACAAGAATGACAGCTTCTCAGGGAATTTTTCTTCTCTGTGGACCTTAGAATGAGAAAGAGAAACAGCATCAGAGAAACCAAGAGGAAGGGAAGACATGGAAGAAAATAGAAAGGAGAGACATGAAGGAAAGAAGTTCTAGAAGGAAAGGAGAGAGAGAGAGACAGAAGGGGAGAGAGGCTTGTCAGTGTATAATAAGCCCCAAGAAATACAGCAACAATGACCTTCCAGATTTCACTGCATAGCTGACTGTATTCAGCTCAGGACACATAACTCATGTCTTCACCCAATATAGCTGTTTCAGAAGCACCTTAGATTTTTAGTGGTCCCTAAGAATTCCAGAAATGAAAAGCTAATAAAAATTATGAAAGTAGTATTTAGTGCATAAATACTTTTGCCACAATTTCTATTTGCCTTTCCCCACCCTATGCATAGGGATTAATACCGAGATGGGACAAAAATGAAGGCTCAAATCAGGGAATGGGGGGAGGAGGTGGTTAGGCAAGCTATGTCCTCTCTACAGAACCTGGTGTGTAAACCGAAAGAGGTAGGGGTTCCCAGAAAAAGAAAGAGACAGTTTTCATGACACAAGAGAAGTCATCTTAGGCCCCCAGCTATTTTCAGAGATCTTTGCCTTAGTTGCTCAAGCACACTTTTTTTTTTTTTTAAAGATTTTATTTATTTATTTGAGACAGAGAGAATGAGAGACAGAGAGCATGAGAGGGAGGAGGGTCAGAGGGAGAAGCAGACTCCCTGCCGAGCAGGGAGCCCGATGCGGGACTCGATCCAGGGACTCCAGGATCATGACCTGAGCTGAAGGCAGTCGCTTAACCAACTGAGCCACCCAGGCGCCCCGTCAAGCACACTTTTTGCTGAGCTTCTTAGGAGGTGTCAGGATTAAAAAAAAGCAAAAGTCTCAGTAGTTAAGGATTTTAAAGGGGAAAAAAAAAACGAATGTAACAACAACTATCTCCACCAGGCCTGGAAAAAGCCTAATCAGAGACAATAAATCAGTGGTAAAACTCCCAGGGCTATTTCAAAGGTAAGCAAGGCCCTGGACTCCTTCCCCATGATAAAGAGCCCTAGTCGCCATCCATTTTATACCCGCTCTCAGAGCTTACCCCTCCCCTGGCAATTACCTCTGCTTAATGATAATGTTAGAGTCTCCACCCTAGGAGGAGCACAAGCTTCATTAACATAACACAAGATGCAGGTATGGGCAAGTTTCCTAAGTACTCTCGTAACCTTATGCCCACCTTTACATGTGATGACAAAGTTCATCTTCCTGACTAGTCATCCTAACCCTAAATATAAGAAACCCACTCACCTCTATTTGGCAACTCACAGTTTTGGGGAAATTATCCCCAGTGATTTCCTTATTTGCTACAAATAAAGTTTCTTTTGTGTGGCAACTCCACCTGATATAATCTCAATCTGTAACGCACCAAGGAGCAAACTCACATTAGTTAGGTTACAGTGGGACACCTGGGTAGGGTGAACAATGGGTCCAGGGAACCTCAGTCCCAGGCATATTAGGAGGGCTGGTCATCCTACTGGCAGAAAACAAATTTCTTTCTAGATGAGACATGAAAAGTGAAGAGATGGAAGATCTGAAAATCCTTCTTCAAGAACCACAATGACCATCTTGTCCCCAGTGAGAATAGAAGCCCGAGATACCTGAACTTTTGCCTAAGTTGAAGTTCAAAGACACCTTCCTCCCAAGTACAAATCTGAATGAGATCTAGTCACACTATGAGCAAAGGCTAATTTGGGGGGGGGGGGGGGGCGGGCACAGAATGGAATAGGGCAGAATTTTTACCTCCTAGGAAAGCCAGGTTAGGGCCCGTGGGAAAGAGAATGGGAAAAGGAGTGGGAGATTTCCAAATGAGAACCACATATAGCTGCAACTTACCTCTGAAAAAGGTCTCTGCCACGTGTACTAACCCAAGAGTTCCCAACTGCCCTGAATGAGGACCAGTCTGTGATGAAGCTATCAGGGACCCTCGGACAAGTGTCCTATATTCCAATATTGTATCCTTTGTGTATTTGGTGTTTAATTGCCCTTACTTGATAAAATAACTCTGATGCCAGACAATTTCTTATAATTGCTCATGATTCCTTAGATTTGTTTTGGAAATTTTACTGGTTTAGGACATCTAAAATCTCGGACATTTAATCCTTTTAAAAGTTTCACTTTTGGAAAATCAGTCAAACTGTAACATGCAGCCGTTTGGGAGAATAACAGAAGTGAAGAAAATGAAATAAAAATAGTCATATTCTATACAATGCATTTTTCTAATAAAAACAGACTTATGATGGTTTACATAAAATGTACTTAACAGCTTGTATTTAGTGATATTGTGGGTTTCCTAAGAGGTAGAAACCTCTTAAAAATAATCTTTAAATAACTGGCATATTACAGACAAACACACATTAAAATATTTAAAATATGTGGTAGGCTGAAGAGAGAATTTTTAGTTGCTCCATTCCCAATTCAAATGTCCAGAAATGGCAGAAAACATTTAAAGAAAAATTATTACATCTATAACTGCACTGAAAAATGAGAGTCCCCAGTAAACTAGAGAGAAGCAGCTCTGAAGGGAAAAAAAAAAAAAAAAAAAGAAAAAAATCCTCTTAGAAGAAAGTACTGTTCAGAAGATGAATGCTATAAAAGATGAATGCAGCATCCAGATGGTTTCAGGCCTAGAGGTGGCCCAGGAGCAAGTGGGAGGGATTAATTTAGGTATCTAAGCAGGAGTAGCCAGGTGCTCAACCCCTCACTGTCATTCCCCACCTTGGTCAGCCCAACCGCTAGCAGGAGATGCCTCCAGGCAGGTGCATCTGAATCTGAGGGTAGAAACTTGATTCGGAGGAGCTTGGCAGTGCCCCTGGCTAAAGAAATTCCAATGAAGTACAGACTCTAGTTTATACTTCCGTATCACTGTTTTTTCTTTAGTTGTGACAATGTATCACACTAATAAAAGATGTTAGTAATAGGGGAAACTGGATGGGAGTATATAGGTATATAGGAATCATCTATACTACCTTTGAAACTTACCTGTAAATAAAACTCTTCTAAGATAAAGAAAAAGCCCTCCACCTACCCCAACAAAATCTGAATACCTTTAAATGATATACCTCATTTCCAAATAACTTAGGTCAAAGAAGGAAAAAAAAAAACTATCTTACACTATTTAGAAATAATGAATATTGGAAAAACAAAATGCAAAAGGCTACATGATACAGCAATATACCTCTGTTCTCAGAGGAAAATTCAGTCTTAAATGTTTCTATTTTTAATCAAAATAAACTAAGGTTTCAAACCAAGAATTTAAAAGAAAAAAGATTAAAAGATACAAAATTTTAGAAAGAAATAAAATTGGAAATATAAAAAATTGAATAAAATCAAAAGTTTAATAAACTAAGAACGGTAACAATCTTTGTCAGATTTAAACAAGAAAACACAGAAAAAGCATGAACAACAGGTATCAAGATTTTTTAAGTTAACAAATACTATACACAATGCTATATAATTTTGATGACTTATGTAACCGAGAAATTGACTGCAAAAACAATTACCAAAATTGGCTCAAATCATGGTAATAAAGTTGGTTAGACAAATAATCTTGTAAAGATATTCAAATACCCACAACCAAATAAAAGCTATCATGCTCAGATGACTTTATGGGTAATATATAACAAATTTCAGTAAAAACATTTTAAAGTATATAAACTCCTCCATAAAATTAGAAGAGATGCTATTATGTCCAAGCAGAAGAGACACACACACTAGCTGGACAATTCTAACCCAATAAAGGAAATTAATAAGCTAATGTCACTTCTGAACATAAATGCAAAAACCCAAAGTAA
This sequence comes from Mirounga angustirostris, assembly GCF_029215605.1. NCBI lineage: Eukaryota > Metazoa > Chordata > Mammalia > Carnivora > Phocidae > Mirounga > Mirounga angustirostris. Next base: position 134,032,285 of record NW_026991709.1, on the reverse strand, counting down.
ATTATAAGCAAATGAATTAAGCAATGATTAGCATTAATGACATAATACTTAAGAAAATATATACATATAATGTAATAAAAATTTTAAGTGTTTAAATTAGAATATTAAGATCATTTTTAACTGCTAAAGTAGATAAAGCACATGATCATCCTAATAGATACTGTGAAAGCTCTACATAAAATAGCATGGCTTTGATAAATAAGCAAATAGATCAATAGCCAAGAGAAAACATTCATATAAAAAAACCTATGCATCTGTGGGAACCTGGTGTATAATAAGTGGCATTCTAAATCACTGGGGAAAAGACAGCCTATTCCATAAATGGTACTGGAACAATATTATGCATGTGAGGACTATTCAAATCTCTGCCTCATAGGACAAATTCCAGATAGATCAGAGATCACCTGGAGATGCATTAGAAAAAAAAAATTAGAGGTGAATACATTGTTACTTTATGTTGCCAGTATTTTCTTAAACAAGGTATTTGTTTTTTAATAAAATGTAAAAAGGGAAGGAAAGTCAAATTTCACGACATGAAATTTGAAATTCCTAAATACAATAAAATTGCAGGGTAAATGATGATTTGTACACTATGTTTCAGCCTACTGGGGAAAATTATGGTAGATGGACAGTGAAGCATTTATGTGATGCCATGTAGATGAACACACAGGAACATAAAGCGCTCTTAGAAATGTATTCTTGAATGAAAAAGATGAGCTGGAATGATACATGTAACCCAGCTCTATCAGCTCAACTGTGAAAACTGAAAATAGACCAATCTACTTTTCAGAATCCCCCAAATGCTCAGGAATTAGTGGTAACATGGACCTCTAGAAGTGGAGATGAAGGGTTGGTTGCTAGAATAAAGGCTGGTTGCAAGCTCTTTAAGAGATCTTTTGTCCCCCACATCTTCTCTGCTCCAGCAGCCAAGCCATAGCTGGCCCCATACCCTGACAGGAAGGTGCATCTCTGAAGATGATAAAATCAGAAGGTGTCTGGGCTAGAAAACACTGTGTACTGTTAAGGTGATGGTGTATACTGACAATAGGGGCATTAGATAAACATGTTTGTAAGTGACAGAAGATTCCTAGAGTCTTCCCTTACACAGCTACCAGAATGCTAGAAACCAGGCCTTACAATACTCTGCAAAACACAGGAACTATTCTCTACACAGTCTGAGAAGCCCAGGAAGAAAGAGCCAAGGATGCTGCTGGTGGGGAATGTACCACAAGAGCCAGAAAAGGCTGAGTTGGCAAGCCCCTGCCTCTCAGTGAACTCAGGCTTTACAGTAACCTTTTTCACTGACATTCTCAAATATATGCAGGAAACCAAAGAACACAAGATTTCTAAGAAAATGCTTTTATCATGAAAGATCCAAACAAGTGAGTGGTCAGACTATTCAGCCCAATGGAAACCTAACCGTGTGTGCATGCATGTGCATGAGAGAGGTATTTTAACCATGAGACAGGGACAAGATGAGAGATGTTAGGGAAAAAAAAAAATCTAGAGGACAAAGATCTGTTGGATATTGAAATGTGATCAAAGAAATGAAAACTCAGTAGAAATCTTGAAAATGAAGATGAGAAACAGTCACGAAAATAAAGCAAAAAGCAGAGAGATGGAATACTGAAGAGAAACAACAAGCAAACTGACAAATATCTAATCACTAAGAGCTCTAGAAATGGAGAACATTGAAAACCAAATGGGAAGAAATTAAAAATAAAACAAATTACAAACAAACCATCACGGATCAAAACAGCCTTGGAATTCTCAACAGAAATAAACAGAATGAAAGCTTGAAGACTATGAGGTAATGTCTTCCAATTACTGAAGGAAAATACTTTCCCACCAGGAATTCTAGAGTGAACCAAATTATCCTATGTCAATATCAAGATATTTTCTATCCTCAAGTACTCTACAATGTTTCCTTCCACTGGCCATTTCTTAGCAAACTATTGTGCTCAATGAAAAGTAAAGAATTAAGCAAGAAAGAGGAAGGAACAAGGAAAAGGAAATTTCCACAGAGTAACAAAGCAAAAGAAATCCCCCAGTAGGAGGGCTGATTTACTTGACCTAGGGGAAAGACATCTGATAACAGAGCAGGTCAAAAGACTTTCGGAAAGACTTCTCAGGAAATGAATTTGATAAACACCCTGATGCATCCAAAAGTCTTGCTATCTAGACAACTTTTGGAGTTTGAGCTGAATTAATGATGAATATGGAAATATAAAATCGGTGAACAAGCCAATATTTAACCTGCACAACAAAGGAATGTGTCCAGGGAAAAGAAAGTATTCATTAATATTACACTATTCAGCCTTACATAGTAAGAAAAAATATAATCACTGAATTATCTGTTCAAAATTATGATTTTGGAGAATGGAAAAATATGAAGAATGTTAAATATGACACGGGAGTGAAGGTGGGGAGGAGGATAGCTAAATCCTCATTATTTTAAGAGGCTAATGCAAACATGTTATTTAGACATATGAAGGTAAATTCTAAAGCAGACAAAAGAGCAGGGCGTGGTTACTGTCAGGGAAGGGAAAATGAGGGAAGGAAAGTGGCAGATTTCCTTAAGATTACACATGAGGATGGGGCATCTGGGTGGCTCAGCGTGTTAAGCATCAGGCTCTTGGTTTCCACTCAGGTCCTGATCTCAGGGTCGTGAAGTCAGGCTCCATGTTCAGTGTGGAGTCTGCTTGAGATTCTTTCCCTCTCCCTCTCCCTTTCCCTCCCACTCTGCTCTTCCCCCTGCTTGCACTAGGCTCATCCTCTCTAAAATAAATCATTAAAAAAAAAGATTACACATGAGGATATTGTAACACTTCTTATATAACTATTATCATGTATAGTTTAATAAAAATGCTTAAAGAATTAAAAAAAGTTGGTTTTTCCCTCAGTAGAAATGAAATAAATGTCAATTAAAACAAGATACTAGTCCAGCAATCAGATTCAGTAAGATTTTTTAAATTAAGAGCTTTGAAATTATCAAGTGCTGGTAGAAATATATGAAAACATTCTCATAAACTGCTGTTTTAAGTATAAATACAGACGCATTGGAGACTGTTTTGGTGATATTAAATCAAAACTGAAAACCACCTATTCTGACATTTAATATAAAAATTACTTTTTAAGTATTTACTCCAAAAAAAAAAAAATCTTTAGGACACGTATGCAAGGAGACATACTTGTTGCAGTATATTCTGTAAAAAAGAAAAAAAAAAAAAGGGAAAACAACATAAATAGTTGTCAGTAAGGAAACGGATAAGTAGAACATAGCATGTCTTTGGAATAACTTGTCAAGGCAGTCAATTAGATCAATATAGAGAGAAGGCTTTCAAATTATTTAAATATGATTTACAGTAGGAAACATTTTACATGACCTACAACACACATGCACTCCTGGACAAACACATCTTTGTATTTTTCATTCTATTGTTAAAAAGAAAACCACAGGCCCAAAATGGCATCAGTTGGGCCAGTCCAAGACACCAAACCAGAGCTTAACACCTAACCTGGCTGCAGTTTCGACCTCCTCTAGAAATGTCGTTGTAAGCAGTCAGGGATTTTCTGACAAGCACCCATGCGGTAATCTGTCAGTGGGCCTGCTCCATTTCCCAAAGGAAGATGAGCTAATCTGCATAAGGCCCCTCCCCTTCCCCATAAGGAAAGGTGATCTTGCCTGAAATTACCCTTTTTCTTTTGCTAATAACCTTCTTGCCCTACTCTCCTTCCTATAAAAACCTTCCATGTGGTACAACTCCTCAGAGCTCCCCTCTACTTTCTTCATGGGATGCTGCCTAACTCATGAACTGTTTAATAATGTCATTTAGAACTTCAAGTTTACTTAGTTGAATTTTGCTTAACCCTATTATTCTATTTTAATTTATTCTAATAAAAATAATGTTGTCATGCCTCCCCATGCCAGTATTTCTATTAGACAATGCTCATCTGGATAATACGGATACTATCCACCCCCTCCCCCAGTTTCCTTGGCATTAAAGGATTGCAAATTTACTGAAACTTTAGTAGCCTCAACAGTATAACATTTAGACCTAGAGTCCAGAAGCATGAAAGTAGGAAATGCTTTCCAAGCTTCATTTGATAATTTGGTTTCCCATAAAAGTGCCACAGGGAAAGAATGTGCTGGTAACAATGACATGAGTTTTTGATCTGCCTGACCATTTCTGGTTTAGATCGTAAGTCAATGAAATAACCTTTTTTGGTCAGTACTTTGAGATTTGTTAGCATGAGTCAGCATCTCTGAATTAACTCTGCCAACATGAGATAGACTTTATGAGCTTGTGGGGTTAAAGTCAAGATCATGGGCTACAATAAAATCACCAAGGACTGTGATTTTCAAACTTTAATGGGTATAAGAATGCCTGAAGGGCTTGTTGCCACAGATGGCTGGGCCCCATACTCTGGGTTTCTAATTCAGTAGGTCTGGGGTGGGGCCTGAGAGTTTGTATTTCTAACAAGTTCTCAGGTGATGTTCGTCCAGCTATTAGGAGTTAAGAACTATTTATCAAGATAAATGCCACCTTTTAGGAGGGACCTACATGGCCAATCTTCCGTAGACCCTGGAACCTAGCATATGGTATATTTCAATTTCCGTATCACTAATTGTCAAGTGATCCTCAGTAAATCACTTAATACCACCAGGACTCAATTACACAATGTGTGATTTCATCTGTATGCAGAGTTCTTGTTGCCCCACCACCACCACCACCACCACCACCACCACCAAAGATCCATTCTCCTCTTCCTCCTTAGAATAACCCATTTTTAGCTGGGTACATCACCAGCATATTAACAGACTGTCTTTCCCAGTTTCTCTTGCCTGAGCCCAAACCTACAGACTCATATGCAGACAGAAGTACTATACTAGACTCCCAGGTATGCTGGTTCAGCTGGTGAGGAGCTTTTTGTTTTTCTGCCTTTCTGCCTTCTTTCAGAAGCCTTTTTTATCATGAAGTGATTTGAAGGCCATGCATTATTATGATGCAAAAGATGGAAACCTGCCCCCAAAATTCTGTAGAGACAACCTCCCATCCCCTATAATGCCTCTCTCCAGGTTTACCTTATATAAGAAAGAAACACATCCTTAGTTTAAGATATTGGGTTTTATTTTTCTCCCATAGGCAGTTAAACCTAGGTGATCAATTCAAGAAAATATTAACACATTAACCAATATTTTAAAATACACAGTGTCCATTAAATCTTGGAACATTGATAATACTAATTTCTATTACAGATTGAAGGTATTCTTATTGACATACTTGTGTTTCCAGAATTTCTAGACATCCTGTATTTTATGAATCTTTCCCAAGATAATCCTGGCTTTATTATATTTTATACTTCTTAAAAATAGTTATCCTAATGTCTCTTCCAAATCTTTTCCAAATCTTCATCTTACATTTGTCCATTAGATACTTCCAAGGACCAACTGATATTAAAAACTTGAAACTGTATTTAAAAGGAAAATATTAAGTTGGGACTTTTGGAAAAAAATAAAAAGGGGGCAGAGTCAGAAGACTCCATTGTTAAGAGAAAGGGGAACGGTCACAGTTATTAGAAATAAAATGAGCTGTGTCAGTAACCTCAGGAGCAGCTATACAAAGAGGTGCAGTCTTTTAGAAGGAGATTAAAAAAAAAAAGACCAGAAAAGAAGATGCAGGAGAAAAGCAAGCCAAGAGCAGTGGGCGTTTAACACAGCTAAGATCCAGGGAAGGGCTGAAATTGTGCACAGACTCTTGTCAGCTGCTCTGTCTCTGGGTGCTGACCTTAAGTACTGACATCATAAAGATAAGAACATCATGTGATCACTAAGAAGTAATTAGAAATAGAACCACACTTTCCCTTTGGGAAAAGGTCTTTGGAGAAGTTAAGATAATGTTGTACCATAAGTGATGAGAAATATTTTGAATTATATATGAAAGGATTAACTTGAAACCATGCTCAAAAGTGTTTGAGTTCAGTGTTTATCCCTTGTTTCTTCTACAGATTTTCCTTTAAATTGGTAAATAATAAAAATCATGAACCTGTAAATCCAAGTGGCCACCCATTTTGCTCTGGGCCAACCCCCAGAGGACCACGAGAAAACAGGAAATCTACAGAAATGTGTGAGGTTTTTATGTTGAAATCCAAAAATATTAGAATAGTCATTTAAGATCATTTTTTTCTATCCCTTTCAATTTAAAGATGAGAAAACTCAGGCACAGCCTCTTGTGGTTTGTCTAGGGAGTACAGCTAAGGAGACTTGGAGCCGGTATACAGCCAGGGTTTTCCATCTTTCAGGGCAATTTCCCTTGTGCTGTACCAGTGACTTCACCCAAACTTCACTCATCTGCATTTAGGAAAGAGGAAATTCTGTCAAATTCATTCATGATTTTATCTGAAGGTAAGAGCATTCATTTCTCCAGCATACCCCTTGTAGATAATTTGGTACAGGGAAGATATTTCATGGATTAAAACAGCTTTTCAGGATAATCCACACAAGGATCACTTGATAATGGTTTTCCCTTGGAGATGGGAACTCAACACTTGCTCTGTCAAAGGTGTCGCTGAATCCTTTCCAATCTGGAATGTTCCCTAATTAAGTATTTAATACCGATTATTTGTTGCTTTTAGTGAAAATGACTGGGATTCAAGCTGCTCTACAAACTCATCTGCTATCCTTGACAAGGAGACATATGCTAATGAAGGTCTAATACGGTTTTGCTAAAACCTAAACTCCTCACATCTGGTAGAGCCTCAGAAGGGGCCCCAAGCCTCCCTCAGCAGCTTACCATGAAATCAAGGTAAGGATCGGTAAAATACATAAGCATCAACTTCAGAGAGAGAAAATCAAAATTGTGAGAAAACTCAATTGAGGGGAGAAAGACTGCAAAGCTACAACATTAAAAATTTGGCTATGGGGTACATGGCTAACTCAGTTGGAAGAACACGCGACTCTTCATCTTGGAGTCACAAGTTCGAGCCCCACATTGGGTATAGAGACTACTAAAAGAAATGAAATTAAAATTTGGCCAAGTTTCAACGTGATTTTTTTTTTTTTTAAAGGAGAGGAGTCCTTTCAAATTTCCTAAGGAACTTCTCTAATTGGTTTTAGTAACACACAGTAAGACTACAGAAATTGTTTGTGCTGTGGAAAAAATATAAGGCACCCTCTTTAACAGACCTTTAAAATTATCTGTTAAAAATAATTAAATGAGACTTTAAAAACAGTAGGCTAGCAAGCAGCTAGAAGATACTGTTACCTTCTTCATGTGTGAGGAGCCAAACAGGTGTGACTAGGGTGACTAGGAGGGCTGGGGGTGTTGCTGCACTTACCACTGGAAGAGAAACATGAACAGCCTCTACAACTGTTGGCTGCAGAATTCCTCAGAATGCTAGAACATCAAAATAGACAACAGAATATTGGAATAAACTTTTCTTCTGTAGGAAAAGTAGCATCATTTGTTAGATCTGTATCTGCATCCACCTGATACCATGCACTCCCTCTTCAAAGAACATTCCTGATATGAAGTGGGTTACGTGCCAAGCATTAAGGTATTTGCTATTCTTGCAAAAATGGGTTTGAGGGTACTGGTACCTAAATCAGTAGTTCCTGAAATGTGTTCCATAGTTTGACATTTTTTGCATAATGCTGTGAGGTGTCCCACAAAAAATTTAAGTACAATCTTTCTCAGGCCCAATACCCTTGGGACAGTGTGTTAAGCAAAATTAGATTTCTCTTAACATGCTCATCTGTACTGTTTCCAAGAGGGGAACAGAAGAGGCAGAACCTTCCAAAATTAGACTGCATGTTCTGTTTTCTGTCAGCTGCCCCTCAGGTTCAGTGTACTTCAGTCACTTTGTAAAAGTTGATTAAGTACAGGTATATCATTCTTCCCAAAGAGATGAAACTGACTTTGTCACTGGTTTCCAATGTGCCTATCCTAGCGGCTGTCCTAAAAATCTACACAGGAAAAAAATCTTAGCTTCTTCTCTGTATTACTGGACCCATGAAAACAAAGAAAGTCAACTTGCCTTTTCCTGAAGGAGTGTGAATGAGAGGAAGGTCAGGAACATAGCTGGAGAAAGGGTAAACCAAATATGTATTTTAACTTACAATAGCTGTAATGTTGGCAGAGTAATAACTCATTTGTTATATGGAATAAGCAGACCAGAAAACTAGGAGCTATTTGCTGTTGGCTGGAAGGAGCAGGCACTGGGATTTCACAGGAGCCCCATTACAAATAATGCATTACGAGATCAAAAAAAAATTTTTATTTATATATAAAGCTTCATCTGCATGTATTTTGCTTTTCTGATGCCACTACATTTCTTGAATCCACAACATAAGGCCAGAAAGAATGACTGGCTCAAATAAATTTAAACATCTTGAGAAGGAATTTCCCAAACATTTGCCTCCTACTTCACCATGTCAACAGTTCAGGTCCTGGCATTCTCACATCATATAAATGAGACCTTTCCGTCCACCACTGAAACCTTTAATGCCCATGGTAAAGAGAAGTCAATGTCCCTGGTTCTCCTGCTGCCACAGACATGCAAATGGTCAAAGAAAGGTTTACAGTTTAGTTCTCTTGAGCCCTTCTCATTTCCAGGAGCCATAGTCAGACTATAGGTTGTTGTAATGGGGTCCTCTATGACACACGGAGGCCACACCACTAGGCCAGTGGGCTCAAGGAAAGCCATGGAGGACAACTTCGAGATCTGAATCTAATGGAAAGCAAGGTGAATTTGGAGGGCCAAGAGCAGATGCCGGATAGTGCCTACTCAAAGTCCAGCAGTAGGTCAAGGAACAACCTTCCCACCAAAGACCTAGAACCCTCAATCCTACTGCTAAATGCCACCTTAAGAAGGAAAGTCTGCATGGATACCAGAGCAACTTTATTTAAGAAAGATTATACATCGTCAATTACATGATTGGACTAAAATATAAACTGAATAGGACTAAAAATTTTTCCCCAACCAATTGCCAAGAGGAGACTTAATGAAAGTGAAAAATGAGGTTATAGACTATAGACCTTCCCTATTTCCTTTACATCTGAGTTGTAAAAGTTGAATCTCCAACCCCATGGTTGTCCTTCAGAGAATCAGGGTTTATGGCACATGGCATCATTAAGGACATGACACTTGGTAAATTATGAAGGGTGGGGGAAAATAACCCTGTCATCTCACATTGAAGATCAGCATCCATTTTTTACCCCCCCAAGAACAAATTTGACATCTACAGAAATCATATATGTGATCTAGTCAAAGCTCATCTCCTGTATTATCACCACCTGCTAAGAAAACTTGTTGCAAGGAAGGGTTAGAGCTCAGAGCAACCAAAGAAGGGAAATTCGATTTTGTTCCGTTACATGAAATGACCACAAAATAGCCCCAAATCAGTCTAGTCATGTTATGAACCTGACAAAATCCAGATGCGTCTGAAATCTCCCTCAACTCCTTGACATTTAAATAAATGTGGCAAATAGCAAAAGGAATGCAGTCTAAGCATCTAGTTCTGTTAGAAATCTACCCTATGAGGTTTAGCAATCCATAATATCTTTTGATGTTTCTTTCCATGTAAAGTGAAGCTAATCATTTTAGTTTTTTTTTTAATCTGTCAAGTGTTATAAGAATTACTAAAATGAAGGAGAATGGATACAAAAGAGATTCCTGATGCCTCTTTTCAACCAAAAATATGTAATTTTTCCTTCAGCAGCCCTCAGCAAACTGGCAGAGTTCCTACTGGACAATGAACCAACAAACAGTCTGGAACACTTAGTAAAGAAAATAAGTGATCTATTCTCTTTGGATACTAGCCCTGAGAGGAGGGGTGAGGGTCAATCCATCATGGAAAGGAACTGTTTTCTTGGCAAAGATGCATGGAAATTCTAAAATGATGTTAGTTCCTGTAACAAGCACAAACAATTTTGATAATCCGGTGAACATCAGAAAGCACTTCCTTCAGCTAGAAAAACTACCAGAGAATGAATTGAGGTCTTCATCTCACACACTCCAAAATTGGAGGTGCTAGATTCTGTAATGAAAATATAACTTGTAGTACAATCACACTAAAGTATACGTTACACTTACACCATGCGGAAGAGGTTATGGCAGAAATTGCTAACTGGATTCGATTATCTAAGGCATATGGCTGCCCAACTGATGCTGACATTTCCTAGCCATGCTTCCAATTAGCTGCAGCCACATGACAAATTGTGACGAAAGGGACATGAGTGGGAATGATTCGTGTAACTTCCAAGATGTAGTCTTAAAGTGAACAAGCAAGCCCTTATTCTCCCTTTCCTTCTTCCTGCTGGCCGGATTTCAGATAAACTAGTAAATTAAACTGCTCCAAATAAACACAATAGCCTATGGATGGCAACAGAACAAAAGGAACCCTGAGTCCCTGATACCATGAAATGACCGAAATAGACCTAAACCATTTAGATCAGATTATTGGATGAAAGAAACATCAACTTCTATCTTGCTTGCGTCAATATTATTGGGGGTACTTACTACAATGTTCACAGTGACCTCTGACTAGGATGGGAGCTACTTACCTGGGCTGTCCAGGTTTATTTATTCAACAAATCTTTTCTGATTATGCATTAGGTTTGAGTTCCTAGAGACAAAAAATTTACAGCTTGGAGAACAACAAGAAGTGCTTGCCATCCTGGCGCATATTTGTGCTCACTGTAGACAAAGAGAAATAGAAAGCCATCGATTTTATATGTAGGGCTAAGCAATGGAATTTTGGATAAAGGATATTGATTGGTCTGGTAACTAAGTCCTTTTTAACGATACTTAGAGAGGTTCTTTTAACATAGTAATAAAACAGAAAAGTATTAGGGCGCCTGGGTGGCTCAGTCGTTAAGCGTCTGCCTTCGGCTCGGGTCATGATCCCGGGGTCCTGGGATCGAGCCCCGCATCGGGCTCCCTGCTCCACGGGAAGCCTGCTTCTCCCTCTCCCACTCCCCCTGCTTGTGTTCCCTCTCTCGCTGTGTCTCTCTCTGTCAAATAAATAAAATCTTTAAAAAAAAAAAAAAAAAAACAGAAAAGTATTATTTCTGAAGCACACACACACTATACACACACACATATTATACACACATATATGTATGTATTATATACACCTCACATATGTATATATGCATTATATATATTATATACACATTATATATGTATGTCTAAGACACACATAGGCAGCATCTACAAGTACACTGAAGTTAATATCTCATTCCTTGCATTCAACCCCCACATACTTCTTATTTAACACTTCCCAATATAATAGCTTGCATTGTAGTTACTTGCGTACAACTTAGTTTTGCTCAAAGACTACAAATTCTTGACAAAGGATTAGATCTCATTCATGTTTGTGTCCCAATAGTAACTTATAAAGTGTTTGGCACATAAAAGGAGTTTAAAATATACTTGTGAATAAGTGATTGACCAACCAAATTGAATGAATGAGTACATGACTGGAGGATCATGCTGGGAAAGGAAAGAAGGGAGTTGAATACAGATTTTCTTCCTGAGTGGGTGCTTGTAGAATAAACTGACTTATAACTAGAAAATAGGAACCATTGGACATAATGTGTAACAGCCTCTTAATCACAAAATAGTTACAAATCCATGTTATGCCTTTCCAAGGCAATAGGTTAAGTTATTCAAACAAAAATTTGTTTATTTATGGAAATTATCTCCATTATGGACAGAGTTCCTTCCACCAGAACAAGCTAACAAAATGGGTCAACGGCCAAAGTTATGTTTCCTTCAGACACAGTGATTGCAAGTAAGTAGTTGCATTGAAATCCAATCCCTCTGCTAGAATTTTATGTGTTCTGAGTACTGATTTACCAAAATTTTTTCTGTAAATATAATTGGGGATAAAGTCCTAATAGGACTCCAAAGCAAATCCTAGGCTATTCATAACCAAACCAAGTTACCTTAGCACTTAAAACTTAATCTTCAATATCTGCTGCAAACATAAATACCTAAAATCCATTTGGAACAAGGATCCAAGGAGCCAGGCAAACACCAGCAGTCCAGCAAAGAACAGCCTTTGCCATCCCCAAAAGCAACGGCCTTGAAGACATTTACCTTCAACATCACTGATCAGGGGATTTTGATTTTTTTCTCTGACATATCCTTTATAATGCAGGCCAAATGTTTCTAAAAATAGCAAACAGTAGGACTATCACTCTCATCTATAGGTAATGTTCATATAAGATATAGTGTGCTTTGATTTTTTAGTTTAATTGATATATAGTATAGTATGAACATGCTTTTATAAAATAAGGGACTTGTATTTGATGATCTCTGTAAATTCCTTTCTAGCTCTAAAGTGATTTCTCCACAATCATTCATAAATCCCAATAAAAATGCCATCCCAAGGAAAGTCAATACAACCTTACTTAAATTTTTGCCCTCTTCTTTTTTGTCTGCCTTTTTACAAAGTAAGTTATTAGGGGATTTTAGAAAGAAAATTTCAAAGTCAACAGTTACAAGGACATGTAATAACTACTAACTTATAAGGGAAAAATGCAATTCTATACAGCAATAACTGAGAACATGCGGACAATTCTATATAACCAAAGTCCTTAATATTTTCAAATTACGATTAGGATTCAAAAAATTACTCAATTCAATTTTCATTTTAACTGGTCTTAATTCTGACATTTTTATATGCAGTTGCACAGGATCCAAAATAATAACTATGCTAAACCCTGCAATTCTGCTTGTTACCTCTGATCACGTTCCATCCAGAGAAAATGCCTTTAAATAGTCCAAGATAGACAAGGGTCCAGGCACATCTATCATTTTCCTTGTTTCTTAAGCAATTGAAATTTCCCACCTATTCTGCTTGGGATCATTTGGGGCAGGGCACTTAATATTGCCAGAAGAGACTGGCTGGAGAAGTCAAAGCACTATTCTGGAGGAGGATTTTAAGCTCCCAGACTGAATTTGGCATATCTGCGGTTTTCTGTGTGTCTCAGCCTTATTTTTCTAGAAGCAGAGTGTCAAGTTGCTCTGTTAATCACTCTCCAAATGCATCTATTCCCACACAGTGCATTATTAAATGGAAATGAGCCTAATTATTCACCTGTTAGTGGGTGGGGATTAAAGAAAAGAGAAAATAAAGAGAAGAAGGTTTCCCTTTCAACAGTTTGGTGCAGAATCTCTATGCCACAGTGCTACGGACAGCAATTTAGCCTTGTCTGTGTGATGGGATAATAATTTTAGGTAGTAACCAAGGTTTCTTCTCACCCATGATTTCTTGTTCTCATGTCTACACTCCCTATTCCCTACCCATGACCCATCCAAGTGCACCTTCAGTCAGAGGAATCCATTTCCCCAGAGAGGACTGTTTCAGCAGAAAAGCAAAGCCGGAAAAGCCAGATGGTCCCTGCAATACTAAGATGGTATTTAGGTCTTCAAGAAATTGGACACGTTCAAGGAAAAAAGGTTACATTTTTCTTGCACGTGCAAACTTAAGGACATAAGAAATTTGTACCTATTAGACCAGTAACGATGAGATTGTTGGTCCGTTTTTCCCAATAATACACATGATTGTATATTATGCCTTGGTAGGACTCAGGCATACCAGAGTGGATTTACTCTTCGTTCTCTGAGACACACTGACCATTTTTCTGGAATGCTGACTCACTTGTGAGATTTTCTGTGCATGGAGGCTGCAGGGTGAGGCAGCAGCCTGAGAGTCAAATCTACTAAGGTTTTGTCATTCACCCTTCCATGCTAAGACATCCGCATCCTTTCATCAAGTTTAAAAGGGAAATTGTGTCATATATTAGAAATATGGAAATTCCTAAAGAGTTACCGAAATTCTACACTGCAAATAATGCTCACCTAAGATATAAAGTGCTTCAAACTTTATTTAGACCATTGAACCTAATAATGTAGGCTTTCATGCAAACTTTCTCTGGGTCTTTTTTTTTCTAGTATTTATTTAGCCAGGTCATAGGATTCTTAAGAGGGTGAAATGAAGTGATAGAACTTTCCAAAAACTTTCAAGCACATTCCATTATCTGAATCAGAAATAGTTACTTTAAAAAAAAAAAAAAAAAATCTCAAAGTGACAATGGGTAATCTCTTATTTACCAACCTCAAAATTTTTTTTCAGTATTATGGTCCCTTGCTTTTGAATTTCAGGGATCAAACAAGATGAAAGCAGTAAGCCTGCTGAATGAGGCAACAACAAAAGTGGACTTTTGAGAAAACTGTTCTTTATTGTGGAAATGGCCATGGCATCTTAGTGTTGGATTAGTCCTCAAGTCCTAATTTGAGCTAAAGGCTGCTACTGCTGAAATTTCTTCTACCAAAATGCTGCCTTCTGAATGATGCAGAGGAGCAGTAGCCCACAGTCTGATGTCCAGAAAAGATCCAGGTGAAATGGTTAACATGTTAAAAGTAGCATCGCCAATTTCTGGGATACTGGCAATGGTCTGTTTCTTACACTGGAAGGTGAATATGTAACTGTGCTCACTTTGTGATAATACATCAAGTTTTTAATTTATGATGTGTACACTTCTGTGTGTTTCACGTCAGTTAAACTTAAAAACCACAATGCTGAGCAACTAAGAAAATCAAAAGACTCCTTGAAAAGAAGCACTGACCCACTCCTACTCTTTGGACTTTGAAAACTGGTTAGGGTATAGCTAAATAAAATTACAGAGATCATCCTCATATCTAAACGTTATGGATTAAGAAGCACTTCCATATTCATAGTATTAGTTCTGGGAGAGATTTTGTGTTTCCATTTTAAAGAAGTTAAATTTCAACATAGATAAGTGACTTTTCCAGAGCACTTTAATAAGCTTTAGAACCTTGTATCATTCCTAGCATTTTTGTTGGAGTTCAGTCTTTGTTCCACAATTTCACAGCTAACCCTACTACATGAACTCTTATTAAAACTAATCTTGTTATTAAGCCAAAATGGAAGAGCTATATGATTATTCCAGTAGATACCCAAAAAAGGTATCCAATAAATTCCAACATCTATTCTAGACTTTTAAAAAGGTTCACCGTTAAACCTTTCTATCACGATAAATAATATTAACCTCAAACTCACATTTGACATTTTACGAGAAGCATGATCATTAAAGACCCAAACCGCCTGACAGTGTCTCCTGTCACTATGATTCAACATTGTCCTATACGTGTAAGCTAACAGAATAGAGGATAAAAGAATTAAAAAGACACAGTTATTATTTCATTTTAACAGGCCTAATTATCTGGAAAATCCTGGAAGGTCCGGAATAACACTTTTAGAACTATTAACTAATAGGAGTTCATTCAACTGAACAGTAAGGACTGTCCAAGTCCTATGCAAGTTCTGTAGCTTCACTGAGAAATGAAAAAGATGAATTGAATAAATGCAGAAATGTACCAAGTTCCCGGTAAATAACTTGCTGTAAAACTGTTCACCGCAGCACTATTTATCATAATAAAAATGGAAACCAACTAAATATTTGACAATAGGGAATAGGTAAAATAAAGTATGGTACAGTCCTATAACCATATGAACAGCCATAAAAATACATAAAAGTATTTCATAGCTTGAAAAAATGTGCAGGGTGAACAGTAAATTTTTTAAAAGCAAATCACAAAACAATTTTTTGTAAAAAAATGGTGTTTTGTATATCCATACAAACATGTACACAAAATAAAGCTGGGAGGCTATACCTCACAATGTGCTGTGAGATTATGAGGGATCTTAATTTTCTTCCTTTAGCTTCATTTTGTTGTGTATACCTGGATTTCCTTCATTTCCTACAACATTTATTATATTTGCAAGAATTAAAACATAATTATCCTAGAAAAAACTGTAAATTCTATTAGGGCTAGGATAGATTTCATGTAGTTGTCGCTCCATTAAGAAACAACATTCAAAATGAAACCTCAGTAACATAAGTGAGACTCTGCTGGAATTCTGTTGTATTTTTATGATTCCAGGCAGTTGTAGTCAAAATCTCCTTTATGATAAAGTTTTACCCAAAACTTCAAAGGATAATAAGAAACTATGTTGTTTCACCATATATGTTTTATTCTTTCAAAAATAATTTCATAGTTGATTTCATGGTCAGTCCAACCCTTTAAGAAATTATCCCCACTTGAGGTGACTAGGTGGCTGAGTCCATTGGGCATAGGACTCTTGATCTCAGCTCAGGTCGTGATCTTAGAGTCCTGAGATTGAGCCCCATGCCCATTGGCTCCACGCTCAGCGGGGAGTCTGCGTGAGATTCCCTCTCTCCACCTCCCTCCGTCCCTCTCCTCCCTCACCACGCTCTCTCTTTAAAATAAACAAACCTTAAAAAGGAAAGAAATTATTGCCACTTAGAGATTAAGAGTGTAAAGTATAGAAAGATCTAGATAGTTAAACACATGGGTAATGATATTATTACCTGTACCAGCGGGAGTAAAATCCAGAACTTTATGCTTTAAATCCAAATGACTTTTAAACTAGATTTAATTTCAAATAATTAAAGTTTCTCCCAAGTACCAGGTCCTGCATTTTGCAAACTGTGTATAGAAGTGATTAAAACACTATGCAAATATAAAACAAATTCTAAGAGTATTTTAAATTCTTGGGAGACAAGAGCTAGGGTTAGCTAGAGTTCTTATTTCAATAATACACAAAGGCTGAAGTGCTGGTATCAAATCATTCAAATACAGATTTAGTTCCTTTAAATGATTCACCAACAGTATCTAGCCCCTGAAACAGAGCATCAAATGCAATCTCTGAAGTTAAAAATTATCATCAGTCTGGGTCCTAGAAAATCCATGGGAAAACATTTTCTTTCCTTTCATACACCCATCATCCTGACTTAGAGAGTTAACCTTTCTTTTAAAAAAAACCATCTCTGGGGCGCCTGGGTGGCTCAGTCGTTAAGCGTCTGCCTTCGGCTCAAGTCATGGTCCCAGGGTCCTGGGATCGACCCCCGCATCGGGCTCCCCGCTCCGCGAGAAGCCTGCTTCTCCCTCTCCCACTCCCCCTGCTTGTGTTCCCTCTCTCGCTGTATCTCTCTCTGTCAAATAAATAAAATCTTTAAAAAAAAAAAAAAAAACATCTCATAAGTGATGCATTTCATGTATACATATGTACTGACATAATGAAAACATAATCAAAATGCTTTCAAGGAACATACTCCAGCGTAAGACATGATTCACTATTTCCTTTGTATGTAACATTTACTTTGGATTACAATGAGGAAGTAAGCAAAATACAATTTACAAAATTTATCTCATGATACACTTAACAACCTTGCAAAAGCTTTACATGCATTATGCCTCGCAATAAACATTGACATTTACAATCTAAAATTCTCATTTGTGCTAAAGGCAGGCTCATTCTTTCACTTAGGTAATGAAATTTTAATATAGTAGGTGTATGAGAAGGGGAGGGGAGTATAAAATATATTAAGTAATTCACTTGGCTATTACACTACCAAAAAGAGGACATCATTTTTATTCTCCCATTTCTCAAGCAATAGATTTTGCAGCGAAGTCGTCAACAGATGGGAGGGCTTTAGGACTATCTGACACATCAAATTTGCTGAGAAAAGACAGGTCTGTGAGCAATTCCAATTTTCTGTTTCTTCAATATTCAAAATACTCCAGTAGGACATCCCAAATAAACATCCATCCCCGCCCCCCATCTACAACATGTCTTCCCTCTGTGGGCTATCGTAACGGCCTCAATGACAACCTCCACTACTTACCTTTGTGAAAAATGGCGATCGCCATTACCCAAAAAAGCAGTTCCCATCATTTTTCTTTTTCCTATACATCCAACTATGAAATTGATAGCATATTATTTTCCAAGACAATTTGTCCAAATGAATCCTCGAACTATGAGGCATGAACACATATGAAGGAAGTTAGAGGAGTATTTGAGGTAAAATTGGGCAGTTTGACAGAAAGTGAATTTTCTGTCAAGAGTATGTATTACCTTGGTTCCAAAGAGCTCACAAATACGCAGAGGAGTAATGTCAAATGTCACCAATTTGTGCATATGCTGTTCATTTAAACGTCGGATTGCTGGCATTTTTCTCTGTGGATGTTGCAAGTTCCATCTAAGTTTATTGTTGTACATTGAAATAAATCTGCAGTGGAGCCTCACTAAAATATTCCCTATGGACACATGGCTTGAGGTTGCCTTACATCAAGATAGGAGGTTCTTCTTAAAACATGCTCCAAGAATAGACTTTAAGACAGACTCTGCCTACTAGTGAATTTTAGACCATCAATTTTAAAAATGAAACTCCGAATTGTCGTACATTAGGTGATCGTTCCTCAAATATTCTACGCGCCCCCTCCCCCCCGCCCCCGCGCCCCCGCCGTTTCCCCTTCACACTGTGGGCAGAGTGTACTTCCCCACCCCAGTGATGCTGGGCTTGGCCATATGACTTGCTTCAGTTAATGGGATATTAGATGATGTGATAAAAACAAAGGTGTGAAATAGCTTTTTACAGCGGGACTTGACTAATTATGCTTTTGATATTGCCATGTGCTATGGTCTGAATATTTGTGTCCTCCCACAATTTGTATGTTAAAATCCTAATCACCAAAGTTGATGGCATTAAGAAGTAGGGCCTTTGGGAGGTACTTAATCATGAGGGTAGAACTCCTATGAATGGGATTAATGCCTTATCAAAAAGGTTCCAGAGAGATCCCTAGCCTCTTCTGCCATGTGAAGATACAAGGAAAAGTCTACAACCTGAAAGAGGGCCCTCACTTAGCCTTGCTGTCATCCTAATCTCAGACTTCCAGCCTCCCAAACTGTGAGCAATAAATTTTTGCTCTTTACAAGTCAGTCTGTGGTATTTTGCCACAGCATCATGAACAAACTAAGACAACATGAAAAGAACCTTCTTGGGTAGTTCATTATTGCAAGGAGGAAAAGAGACATATCAAGCTCATTTGTACTCAGCCTGTGATTTGGAGCCAAGTCCAGCTGAGCCCAATCTAGATCAGCTGACCTACAGCCCATGTATGTATTTGTAAGCAAGCATAAATACTTTAAACTCAGTGCATTTGGTGGCTTATTACCCAGCATTACTGTAGCCATAGCTGACTGATACAATAACTACTTTAATAATGTATTGGTTAGGGGTGCCTGGGTGGCTCAGTTATTAAGTGTCTGCCTTCGGCTCAGGTCATGATCTCGGGGTCCTGGGATTGAGCCCCACGTCGGGCTTCCGGCTCAGCGGGAAGCCTGCTTCTCCCTCTCCCACTCCCCCTGCTTGTGTTCCCTCTCTCGCTGTGTCTCTGTCAAATAAATAAATAAAATCTTTAAAAACAAAAAACAAAAAAAACAATGTATTGGTTGTCAGATGTGTAACATAGATCTCTACACTGAATCTAAGGCAGTTACAATGTAGCAAAATTCAATTAACAACCACATTGTGTACATATAACTAAAATGTGATATATGCCAATTATCAAGATGATAGTGTGTTATTTAAAGGAGAAAATGACGGGACCTTTTGAGCTAGCTAGATATACCTGCCTAGCAGTCCTCTCTCTCTCTCTATATATAAATACTTTCCCAGTCTAACTCAAAATAGGAAACACCAACACCTTGATAACTAATAAAGCAGGCATTTTAATTTAGAATGGCTATTATAATGTATTCTCATCCTGCTGCTTAGGGAACTAGTGACTGGGATATTTTCTACATTAACAGAAAAAAAACAGCAATAAATGGATACAAATTAAAGCTGCTATAAATAATTTGGTCATTTTAGATAGCCTATTAAGAATTAGATTATAAAAAAAGAATTAGATTGTAAGTACTGGATATTAGATATTTCAATCTAGCATGATATGAACAGATCCACATGAAAATTCTCAACTGCTAATACAGAGGAAAATAACTATTCCTTTACATTAAATAAAGTTAAATCAATAAAAAAAAGAAACATTTTTGAAATTCTTTGTAATTACTATGGCACCTTTATTATAATCACAAGGGTAATTTCATTTAAACTTTAAAAAATACTAATAAATTATCTTATAGTATCTTTGAAATGTTCTTCAGTTTTAACATTCTTAAGGGGAACATTTTGAAGTTTTCATTATTTTTTTTAAATCTTATTTCTTTTATCATCTGCATAATATCCTTATCAAAGGTTTGTATTTTGAGATTAAGTTGTGAATCTGAAATGGAAGCCATCGACAAAACCACCAAAAACCTTCAGTGGCATTTTATTTTAAGAGCCCCAGAAGAGAATACAGTTCTTAACCAAGCAAAGTATTAACTTAAGGATGAATTAATACAAACTTTTGAGGAGGAACCACCAGGTGAGAATCAGTCCAAAATGCTGGCATAAAGCATAAGGAGTATTTTAACTAAATTTTTGCTATACAATCAGCATTACTGCACCCTGAAGATTATGCTTCAATGTGCTTCTGACCCTGTAGGGAATTTATGTAATTGGGAAATAATGTAGCAATGAGTTTAGTTTATCTTTCAAAATATCTTCATGCATCAGCTCATGGACAATGAAGTTTTATTATTAAGGATTACCTAAGAGTCCTCAATCTTGGACATGAATCAAAACTTCCTCTTAACATTTATAGTTTGATCCCGTTCCATTTTTTTAATTGGACACATACATACATATACATTTAGTATGACTAAAGAAAGAAGAAACTTTATTCTGAATCCTTCTATTTTTGATATGGAAGCATCGATTTTAGGTTTAAATTCCGGAAAAGAAAAAAATCTCCCATATTTGATTGTCTATAAAGTTTTTCCATGAAAATTAAGGGTAGCAAAATGTTTCTAAAGATTTCTACTAATAATTAAATACAGCAGCAATAAAAAGATACTACTTCCAAAGACAAGAAAGAATCTTTCTTGCTCTTTCAGAGGTAAACTAAAGGGAATCTTCCTAAAACTTAACAACCTCATAATTTAAATAAATTTGGATTTTGGATAAGGATTAAGTAATTAAGGATTTTGATATAAAATCATTTTGGATTTATGGTGGGCTCTAAATCCAATATTTGGTATCCTTATGGAGAGACACAGGGGGGCGCCTGGGTGGCTCAGTTGGTTAAGCGACTGCCTTCGGCTCAGGTCATGATCCTGGAGTCCTGGGATCGAGTCCCGCATCAGGCTCCCTGCTCGGCGGGGAGCCTGCTTCTCCCTCTGACCCTCCCCCCTCTCATGTGCTCTCTGTCTCTCTCATTCTCTCTGTCTCAAATAAATAAATAAAATCTTTAAAAAAAAAAAAAAAAAAGAGAGACACAGGGGGAAGCCATATGAAGATGGAGGTAGAGGTTGGAAAAATGCATCTACAAGCCAAG
This sequence comes from Mirounga angustirostris, assembly GCF_029215605.1. NCBI lineage: Eukaryota > Metazoa > Chordata > Mammalia > Carnivora > Phocidae > Mirounga > Mirounga angustirostris. The sequence goes on along the minus strand of NW_026991709.1, from coordinate 134,010,946 downwards.
GAATGCTAAGGATTAACAGAGCCACCAGAAGCTAGGAGATAGGCATGGACTAGATTCTTCCTCAGAGCCTCCAGAAAGGACCAGCCCTGCCAATTCCTTGATTTCAGACTTATGGCCTCCCTAAGTGTGTGAAAATCAATTTGTTGTTTTAAGTCATCAAATTTTCGGTAATTTATGACAGCCCTAAGAAACTAAAGCAGTCATGTGCCTCTAATCAAGTTTATATATATAAAATGTAAGAATTCAGTCAAGATTAGTATTGCAGAAAACTTGAAATTATTTTTATATTCATACTTGATAACCAGTTTGTGATAATGCCCTCAATGTAGTGATATATAATGAGTTTTATATTATCTTTTCTGAAAGAGAGTAGTTCCATTTTGACCAAGAAAATTAATCATCTAGTTATAATCTTGCATATCTGACAATTTGAAGTTTTTTTTTTCACCCATTCACTGGCTTCTGACGTACATTTCTTAATTTGATTTTTTCTCTACCACCCACAAGATAAAGGGCACCATAAGATAAAATCACGTATGGGGCACCTGGGTGGCTCAGTCAGTTAAGCATCTGCTTTTGGCTCAGGTCATGATCCCAGGGTCCTAGGATCGAGCCCCACATTGGGCTCTCTCTCCCTCTGCCTGCCACTCCCCCTGCTCGTTCTCTCTCTCCATCAAATAAATAAAATCTTTAAAAAAAAAGATAAATTCACGTAAACATAGGACACTTGTTCATATACTTTCTTTTGCAATGCCAGTCAAGTGGGCCCAGGGAGGGGGAGCATTAGGAGAATCTATGAAGTAACTATACACAGAAGTGAATGAATCACAAAAATATCCTACTAAACCCAAACTATATGTGCCTGCTAGTCAATTAGCCCCTAGTCAAATCCCAGAAGTGCACACTGCCACTTTAACACTAGAAATAAGATGAAATGTGACAGGGAGAGTAAAAAGTTATATCAGTTTTAACTAGTGAAGGTAAATATGCCCTACTTTAACAATTTTAACAAAGAAATATTATGTGAACACACTGACAGGGTCCTTTCTTGCAAGTGAGGAGTCCTGAAGCTTATTCTTCGCTAACTTCATGGTAAATCCACCCTCACATGTGATATGTATTTTCAAAGTTTGAAGGAATGTCTCCCTTTCTGATTTTTAAAACCTATTTTTAGGTTCTACTGAGGTGAATAGGTTTGGATGAACATAATTTCCCTACTCATAAAGTGCCCTTACCCTTTTATCTGTTTGGTAAGCTCTCATACTTCGAATCTTATTTAATATACTAACTTCTACAGAAAAATGCCCCTGAATCTCCTAGACAGGCTCATACTCCCAGAGCTATTATCACACATTTGGCAAGATATTTAATTATAATAAAATCCATATAGCCTGCTTCCAAGATTGTAAGCTCCTTGTAGATAGGGTCATAGTATTCATCTTTGTATTTCCTTATATATGTATGGGAAACCCTTAAAGATATATTTGTTTGCAGAAGGAAAGAGCTTACAGTGTAAGGAAGATAAGGCACATCAACAAATAATTCATACAATATTAAGTATTAAGTGAGTATCTACTATGTGCCAGGCATTGTTCTGAGAGCTGGGGAAAACTTAAAAAAACAATCAGTACACAATGTATTAGTGCTAAAGAAAAATAAATGCTTATCAGCGAGTAAGATGCATGAAACAGAATTACAGAGAATTTGTAGTTATTCATGATGCAAAGTCCAAGGCCTATCATGGTTGTGGTTGAGACTGGGGGAAAAAAAAATTAATACATTAAGAATTCAAGGTTTGGGAAGGGTCATCTATGTATATATTTAGAATCAACCGAATTAAACAGTAGTAATACAGATAGTGACAGTAAGCCAGAAGCTAAATAATGGAAAAATAAGGAGAAATGAGCCAGGCAGTTGAACAATGAGGAGCAGTGGATGATTTATAGTCCAAAAATATGATGTTCAAAGCTGCGTATTTTTAGGGATGGAGTGATAATGATAAAAAAAGAAAAGGTAGAAATGAGGGATGGGGAGGACACCTAGTAAGTCCAGGCCCAGTGAGAGCAACACAGGGGCGGAGGGACAGCCACCACTTAAGAGATCTATAGGGGAAGCTGTGTCCTCTGCCGGGAGCCAGGTTAAGTTTGAGCAGGAAGGTAAAAAGCAATGTATACATAGAAATACCGTATACAGGGAAACGTGCCTACATTGGACCTACGAATTTCAGGAAGCAGGATAGAAGAGTTTGAGAGGTTAGGGAGAGAAGGAAAGATGGGGCAGAATAAAACGATATGCAAAGTCATCTAATAATTAAACGCTGCTAATGAGGAGTGAGTTGGAAGTCTGGGGCTGGGAGTCTGGGGCTTTGATGGTGACTGACCAATGGGAATTAGGGCAAGATAATCTAAACCCTGGTGGATTCAGAGCAGATGATAGTGGTGGAAGCTGTGGAGTTAAATGTACATGGGTGTTAAGAGGTAGCAAATAGATTATTAAAAAGATAGTAACAATCATAAAAGATCAGTTTCCATGGAAATTCAGATGAGTACAGGACCTGGTTGGATTCTCTTCAAGTGGCCTTGGACACACAGGTCATCTGAAGTAACTGATTAGCCAATTTACCTAACCTGCCTGATAGCACCAACTTGTGGGACGTGTCGCTGGGTTTGGCATCAGGAATAATTTGATATTTAGCCCAAAGTAGCTACCTTATAACTGGCTGATATATGCCAGGCTAGTGGCAAAGTTAATATTCTACCATTATTCTTTAGCTTCATTTTAGTGAAGAGTTGGTAGAGAGGGATGTGGAATATATTCTAAAGAATAGTATGTTATCTATGGTTAGTGCTGTGAATAGTGGAAGACTGTTGAATCACAGACCTGTACCTCTGAAACAAATAATACATTATATGTTAAAAAAAAAGAAAAAAAAGATAGCAGGAAGGGAAGAATGAAGGGGGGAAAATCGGAGGGGGAGACGAACCATGAGAGACTGTGGACTCTGGGAAACAAACTGAGGGTTCTAGAGGGGAGGGGGGTGGGAGGATGGGTTAGCCTGGTGATGGGTATTAAAGAGGGCACATATTGAATGGAGCACTGGGCGTTATATGCAAACAATGAATCATGGAACACTACATCAAATACTAATGATATAATGTATGGTGATTAACATAACAAAAAATAGTATTATCTCAACAATGGGAAAAGATAACAAATCACTCTAAATGTACTTTGTGTTAAAAATATGCTATTTTGGGGCACCTGGGTGGCTCAGTCGGTTAAGCGACTGCCTTCGGCTCGGGTCATGATCCCGAAGTCCCAGGATCGAGTCCCGCATCGGGCTCCCTGCTCAGCGAGGAGCCTACTTCTTCCTCTGACCCTCCCCCACTCATGTACTCTATCTCTCTCTCTCATTCTCGCTCTCTCAAAATAAATAAATCTTTAAAAAAAAAAATATGCTATTTTGAATACATAAGACACAGTTCTGAGTTTGTCAGTGATTCTTGCCTAAAAGATCTCAATTTTCTTATGAAGCAGTAATAATTAGTTCCTCCATTTCTCTGACCATATTCTTAGAGTAAGCCAATGAAAAGCAAATTGCTGGATTGAGTCCCACATCGGGCTCCCTGCTCAGCGGGGTGTTTGCTTCTCCCTCTCACTCTCCCTCTGTGCTCTCTCTCTCTCTCAAATAAATAAAATCTTAAAAAAAAAAAAAAAAAGGGCAAAGCAAAGCAAATCGCCACCCTTGATATAATATTCTCAGGATAACTGGGCTGTTGAGGAACTTACATACCCTAAAACGAAGGGTAACAGAGGGAAAAGACTAAGGAAAGCCTGAATCACAATAAAGAGCAGAAAATAAAACTCAGGATTCCCCAATACCTAACCCAACACATTTAACTTCCTTCAAAGCATGGTCTAAGGTAAGTTTCTAAAACTGTCTATTGCCATTTTCATCCACCCTGAGGGGAAATTCTTAAATCATGAGAACATCCAGCATGCGAGAAGGGTCTACCTAACCCCAAAACTAGTCTCCTACATTCAAGTTTCTATTGTTAACATGCTTATGTGATCACTCCTTGTGGGTGACCAAAGCCATTCCCCTAACAAGAGAGTGACCTATTGCAGTGGGTAAAATGACCCACTTAACAGAAGACAGAGAATTACTGAACAAGGATCTTTAGCCAGAGGCATAAGCCTATGTGTTCATAGCAAGCAAAATCTCTCTTGATTTCTAGGATTTTCACACAATTATCCTTTCTTTTAAAGTCAATAATAGATACTCAAGTTTTATGGGAGAAAAAAGTGGGCTCCCTTATGCCCCAAAGGAAAATATATATACATAAGTTTTGATATATAATACAGATATTACTGAGAAACCAAAATTTATCCTAGCACCGGACTCCCTTTGACCTGTATCAGCATCCTTGATATGGCAGAAAACACATAATTAGAAGACCTAACAGTGAGAAGGCTAAGTTTTACTACTTATAACAGAGGTAGCTTAGGCACTCTAAACTTGACTTATTGCTTGCCTCCAAATGTCTGAAAAGATATCTGAAAGAGGATGCTGACTACCTGTGATCAAAAGGACAGAAGCAGCTACATTAATTTATAGCATGAGTGCAGTTTAACATAGGAACTTCTCAACTATATAGGCAAACCAAGATACTACCAAAGATTACAGAATTACTCTGAAGATCTTTAAAAAATAAAATGTAAAAGGATACTTCAGATGATCATTACAGTTTTGAGCAGACGTAAATGATTAAATATGGAAACACTTTAGGATCCACTGAGCTCTTGTTACAGATGTCTCAAGGGTAGAATTGCATCGGAACACATACTTCAGAACATACAAAACAACACTTAGATTACTGATCCTCAAATAGAAGTTTTGTAATGTGCCTATATTTCTTCATTTTCTCGGAACAGAAAAATAATTAACCAGCCTTTACAGGCACTCTCAAGCATGTCCATTTAGTCCAGTGTATGTTTTAGTCTAAATAGTTAGAATACCGGGAATCCCAAGCCAATGAATCAATGCTTAACCCTGGAAGACTGGTCTCAATTAGTGTTCCCTAATACTAAAGTTAAGAGATAATTGTGTTAGACTTCTGCACACAGCTCTCCAGATCCAGGTCATTGAAAATGTTTAAGTGAATTCATGATGATGTATTAAGAAGTTAGAGATGAGTGTGGTATACTCCCTGCCCTTGGTGATCTCACAGTCTCATGATAAAATAGACATATGCATGAATCACTGTTATAGGAAATATGTTAAGAGATGACCTGACTGCCCTTTTACGAAGATGGCGCCGAAGACTAAGAAAGAAGCCCCTGCCCCTCCCAAAGCCGAAGCCAAAGCAAAGGCTTTGAAGGCCAAGAAAGCGGTGCTGAAAGGCGTCCACAGTCACAAAAAAAAGAAGATCCGCACGTCACCTACATTCCAACGACGCAAGACACTGCGTCTGCGGAGGCAGCCCAAATATCCTCGAAAGAGCGCCCCCAGGAGAAACAAGCTTGATCACTATGCCATCATCAAGTTCCCCTTGACTACTGAGTCAGCCATGAAGAAAAGAGAAGACAACAACACGCTTGTGTTCATTGTGGATGTCAAGGCCAATAAGCACCAGATCAAACAGGCTGTGAAGAAGCTCTATGACATTGACGTGGCCAAGGTCAACACCTTGATCAGACCTGATGGAGAGAAGAAGGCATATGTTCGACTGGCTCCTATGATGCTTTGGCTGTTGCCAACAAAATTGGAATCATCTAAACTGAGTCCAGCTGGCTAAATCTAAATATAAATCTTTTCACCAAAAAAAAAGAGATGACCTGACTATGGAAGCCCTTGGGAAAGGCATTCTGATTCCCTGTCTTATGTGCTCTTATTTGGCTTTGCAGAAGGGAAAACAGTCACAATCCCACTTGGAATAGGGACCCTAACACTCATAAATTAGACTAGACAGGGCTAGTCGAATCCAACTTTATCACTTTAAAATGAAAGGCCTTATACTAGGGAATATGAAGATTGTCCAAACAAGTAGTGACAGAAATGGAATAAAACTAAAATATCGTATCAGTCAGAATAGGCTGCTATTGTACAACAACAAGCCACTTGAAAAACTCAGAGCCTTAAGATAACCAAGTGTCCCTCTTGGTCATGCTTCTCATAGCAAGGGGGGCCCTGTTTATAGTCAAGTTCCCTGGCTAATGGAGTCTTCATTTCGACATATGCATCTATTGAAACCCACATGCCAGACCTTAAAGTTTTGGCCAAAGAAAGCCTCATGGTCATACTTGTTATCAGCAGAAAGTCATACCTGTTATGGGCAGAAAGTAGAATCCTATCCTACGTCTGAAACAATAGCCTGGTCATATCTGACTAAAGCAGAGAACATCCCCAGCATACCTCTCTTCATGTAGAGCTCTGTAGGATGCAAAATAAAAACTGAAGCTTAATTTCTTGTCCAAACCTCCCAAATCTCACATTCTTGCTATTTCACTTAAAGGTAACTCTTTAGACCTTTTTTCCATTTTTCTGCCTAAGGTAGTTAGGGATTTGGGGAATGAAGCAATTTTACTACCATACAAGAATGTTAGATGAAATAATATGCATTGCTCAATCAGTTATTGCTAACATTCAGCTCTTCAACTTTGCCTTTGATCTGAATAGAGCCATATATTCTGAACTGGGTCATTCTACAGGAGTCCATGCATTTCCAGTATTTGAAAATATGCTTTACCACTCAGTGATCGTCTGATATAATATTGTACGATTCTGTAATGTGTTGTTCAGGAAATATTCAGAACAAAAGCACTTTAGGAACTTCTTGGTTCCTGAAGTTACCTAAAGGAATAGATTTATATCCTAAAAAAAGTTTAAAAAGAAAAAGGATGAGACTTACTAAGATCAATGGCATTATAACTAAGACTAACAACTTACATGGTTTATTACAGTGGTATACACATATAAATGTTAAGAAGCCAACTCTCAGGGTCGTGAGATTGAGCCCTGAGTCTGGCTCCGTGCTCAGTGCAGAGTCTGCTTGAGATTCTCCCTCTCCCCCTCCCTTTGCCCCTCCCCTGGCTTCTCACTCTAAATAAATTAATCAAAATTAAATAAATAAATAAATAAATAAATAAATAAATAATAAAGTAGCCCATGAAAAGAGAGTTTGGAATCAAATACCTTTGGAAAAAGGTGTAAACAAAGGTAAAAATGTTTTCTACTGAAGAGCAGTTCAGAGATGCTAATGGCTTATAAGTCTCAAAGACAGTGATACAATATGCAATTGTTTCCCAATTCATCGTGGAATGTCTTCTATATAGAATTTGTATTAATATCACATAGAATAAGGTTTTTGGGGACAAACTTTGGGAAAGAATTTTGCAGACAAGTGGTTCTATATATAAGCATGTCTTAATACACTTGAGGATGTGACTCAAGAGATCAACCATCTGTATAATTATTTGTTCTACATACATAAAATAAAAATTGTCCTATGATGTTATAAGGATCAAACATTCTCAACTGAGGTTTTAGCAAACTATTGCTAGAAAAACATTCTGCCTTCAAGACTATTTCTTTTGATACTAATATAGCTATTGTATGTTTCTGTTTGGTGCTAGCACAGTTTTTTTAATTTAAATTTTCTGTATCATGCTGTTTTAGACATGACTGTTCATTAACACCAATTTGAATATTTTTAAAATACAGAACACTAATTTCTCTTAACTGCCAAAATTAGTTCATTTAGTGTAATTACTGAATGTTTTGCTTTAAATCTAATTGTTTCTGCACTTTCCACTTGATCCACCTTTTCTGTTCTTTTTTTTTGAACTCTTGATATTGTTCTCATTCTATTTTTTCCTAATAGTTTCAAAATTATAAACTTTGTGGTTATCTCAGAAATGGAAGCATGTATCTATAATGTATTATAATCTAAGGTAAATTTATCGTCCTCCAAGACAACATATAGTCTGTAGAGCACTAACTCTCCCAAGTTATATGCTGTGTTTTGTATGTGTGATGTATATATACATGTAATTATATATGAAATTGGAGGGATTTTCTTTAACAGGCAATATTAACTTGAATATATACACATACCACTTTTGTGGTTTTTATTTCTTCTCCTATCTTAGGTCTTCAATATGAATAATTTTCCTTCTACTGGAAGTAGAATATAAAAATTTCCTTTGCAGGTCAACTATGACAAATCCTAGGACTACAATAAGCAACCACCTTAACTCAGGGTTAATTCATATGTTTCCAGAACCACAAACACTCTACGAACCTAGACTGCAGGACTTCATAAGGGATAGCTTGCCCTTACCCTGAGGATTCAACTTATGATTTACTATTTGATTCCTCTCACTATGTGAGCTTTGGGCTTTTTCTCATCCAACAAGGTCATCAAAAATAAAATTTTAATTTTCCCAAATCCACATATTACTTTTGAAGCAAAAGCAGTTTCCTTGTCTAGTTTCTTCACCTTTCTAGGTTTCCATATTCACTTTAATTTTGGCTTGGTAATTTCTATGATCTTGTTAGTTCTTCCATGCCTTTAAAGATTTTTATAATTTACCATTTTTAGCTGTTTTCAGAATGAGAGTCCAAATTATCTAGCCAGCCATTATCAGAAACCAAAACCCCAGACTGCAAACTGAGGGGGAATTCATTAATGTTTGTGTAATATGTATTGAATACCAATATGTATTGATCCCAACATTGTGGTGAAATGGAGAAATAATTGGATCCCCAGCAAGAAGTTTATAATAAAAGCTCATTGCGCAATTTAAACCACTCTGCCTTCTTGTTGGAGTACATATTATCATAGTAAGAAGGCACCATAGAAAAGGATCAGAGAGGGCGCCTGGGTGGCTCAGATGGTTAAGCGTCTGCCTTCGGCTCAGGTCATGATCCTGGAGTCCCTGGATCGAGTCCCGCATCGGGCTCCCTGTTCTGCAGGGAGCCTGCTTCTCCCTCTAACCCTCCCCCCTCTCATGTGCTCTCTGTCTCTCTCATTCTCTCTGTCTCAGATAAATAAATAAAATCTTTAAAAAAAAAAAAAAAAAAAAGGATCAGAGAAGCAGTTGAGTTGTGTTTAAGAGCACAACACTGAAATGTTGTTCCTAATCTTACTAGCTATTTGACTGTGGACAAATTGATTTTTCTCTCTCTGCCTCAATTCCTCACTTATAAAATGAGAATATAGTAAACACCTTATTGCATTGCTGTAGAGATTAATACATATAAAACTCTTAGAACAGGTCTATAAAGTTTAAGCCCTCAAATGTTAGCTATTAGTACATTCAACACAGTAGACTACAACTAATTTTATAATATTCTTGATTTAAGATTTTGAACACCAACAGCCAATTAAAAAAAAAATCAACAATTTTGTATAGCCTGAACTGGACATACACTCTGAGAATTAATCAACATGCATTTTGTTTACTACCCCCTACTTGACATCAGGTGGTGGAATTCACCTGGTCCAAAACTAAATATGCTAATTGTATTTTATTATTCTCTTGTTTGGACCTCAGGTGGAAAAGTTTGGGTAATCATATTAATTAGTTCATAGCACTGGTGTCGAGGGTTAATTATACTAATTAGTTCATACACATCATCCTCATTGGTCCAAGCAAGGTCCTTCCTATTTTATTTACATGTCCCCTTTTACCACCCTTTCTTGTTGAAATTCTCCCTTCCCCAAGCAACTTTTCCAGTGTTTTTATGTCTCCTTGAATTTGTATGAATACTTGTGAAATACTTACTGGTGTTTATGTGATGAGCTAAGTTTACAGCAATTCAACTCCAAAATATTTATCCAAAGCCCTCTACAATGCCATGCACAACAAATGCTTAACAACCTCACAAACACAAGTAACAATTTTGTGCCACCTACCCAGTCAACCAAGGCAGAGAATTCAGCACTTTGTTGTTGTTGTTTCTCCATCTCGCTCAGCTCCCTCAACCAAACCCTGCCAATTCTACCGGTCTGTAAAATCCATTTCCCTCTCATCCCCACTGCTACTAAATTTCAAGCTCTCAACTCATTTCCCCACAACAGCATCGGTCTCACATATCTCCCCTGCCAAACTTAATCCCCGCACTGCCAGAATAATTTTTCTAAGTTAATAAATAGTATATTGTTTATGATTTTAACTTAATATCCAATAACTCCCTGTGGCTCACAGGATAAACGCTAAACTCTAGGTGTATCTTTAAGAATCCTTTACAGTCTGGCCCCAGCTTGAGGCTCACTTTCTCCCATCCTTCTGCACAACCTCATCTGAAGTACTTGCAGAACCCAAGGGCACCAGGCACTTTCACACATCAGTGATTGTGTCCATGCTATATCCTCTACTTACAAGGCTTTCTTTCCTTGTACTCCAGGTAGAGTCTTTTCCTTAAATTCTGTTTTAAATGGCATCTTCACTAAAAGCTCTAAGCCTCCAACTGCCACCAACACTATGCCATCACTATCCAGGAAAAAGCGCTGTCCACCTCCGTTTCCTCAGAATTGTATGGGGACCACTGGTGCCACATCTGTCAATTACACAGTTGGGATGGTTTTACAGACTGAATTGTGTCTCCCAAGAAACTCACAGGTTGAAGTCCTAAACCCCTGGTACTAGAGTGTGGCCATATTTGGAAACAGGATCTTTAGAGTCAAACGAGATCATGAAATCACCTAATCCAACATAAGTGATATCCTCATAAGAGAAAATTTAGACATAGACATATACAGAGAGTTCTGCCTCCAGACTGTAAAATCAACTCTTCCCTCAGTCTCCAGCCTGTTAACCTGCTCTGCAGATTTTAGACTTGCCAGCTCCTATAAATCAGTGATCTAATGTCTTAAAATCAGTATCTCTCTCTACATATACAAATGTACAAATATTTTTTATATGAGGATGTATATATGCATATGTAATATATATACATCCCCATAGATGTATGTATATATGCTTATATGTATAGGATATGTATATATACCTGTTTGGACATGTGCATACATATTCAGTGTCAGATGAATAAGAAGTAAACCTTTCACAAAGTGAATTGTTTTATATTTATAATATGTATATGTATTATATGTATTTAAAATATATTGCATATACACATTTATTCAAGCTGAGATTAAACCGTTTGGGAAGTGTTGCTTCTGTTTCAAGAACCGAGGTATGGAATTCACAGCATTATTTACTCATCTGCTCAATATTATATGGTAATGGGTAGATAACAGGCATACAAACTACTTTACAAGACTTAAGAAATATCTAATGGTAACATCCTTTATGTAGTTTAAGAACAGGAGAGTCCCCGGGCGCCTGGGTGGCTCAGTTGGTTAAGCGACTGCCTTCGGCTCAGGTCATGATCCGGGAGTCCCGGGATTGAGTCCCACATCGGGCTCCCTGCTCAGCAGGGGTCTGCTTCTCCCTCTGCCCTCTTCCCTCTCGTGCTGTCTCTCATTCTCTCTCAAATAAATAAATAAAATCTTTAAAAAAAAAAAAAACAGGAGAGTCCCTCAGATTTTCTATATACTGACGCAATAACGTAAGTAGGTATATTACCGAAGATTCAACTTTTTATTTTAATCAAACAGAACTAAATTATACCAATATAGTATGGTCACTATTGGTTTTGTTTTGGAATGTTCTGCAACTTTGTTCTTATGAACTTCAACTGGCTTTGAGTTTTATGAATGCCTAGATGAATCCTTATTTTGTGCCAGGAGATTTGTTAGAAGGCAGAAAGTAAAATTTTATCCAATAGAGCCATTCTATCCAGATAGAGCCATATTTTAACTGTCTTAAGTCCTAGCATATTAAAGATTAATGTAAGATATCAAACATTATAAACTAACATCCAAACAATTTAGGTTATTTAATTTTTTTCTGGAAAGTCACTCACAATAAGAAACAATGCATTATTGATCCCTGTCACCCACTTTAAAGCTATCAGAAGGCCACACTGACTAGTACTGAACTGAAAAGAAAGAAAACAAAAGCCTAAGTGTTTTGACTCACTAGCTTCTCCACTCCGATTTTCTGTCTCCCTTACTGTTCGCTCACTGATTGTCCAGGCCAACTGACAAGTTGAACAAATTGCTTTTTACTGCTCCTTTGATTTATACAATAACATGTTAATTGCAACCTTGAGCTCTTCTTCTGCCCTATTGATTACATAATCACCTTTGCCCAACTGATGCTTCCCAGAATGTCAAAAGATGCCTGGTAAAATTAAATGCAAAATGGGATCTTTCTTTATCCACCTCTCTCCAAGTAAATATGGTCCAAAAGCATCTGTAATCTCAAGATTGCTGCCCATCCACAAGGTTCAGTTTTAAAACTATAGTGGAGAAAAAAAGAATATTAGAATAACCACCTTTTTCTCCCCACTCTGGGAAGCACTCCCTCCACCACCTCCAGTATTTCAGATGAGGTACTCCTTTCCTAACCCACTGATACCCAAGGGCTAGATTTGCCAGAAGAAATTAATAGTGGTCATTATAATGTGGAAAGCAACAGCTGTACCTGTTCAACCCTATGTTAGTTGTATGCAGTTATATGGAGCATAGAGAAGCCAGCTAACCTAGATAGCAGAGCTTAGTCATATTATCTTTCATCTTGAAACAAACACCTTGCTGTTGACTCCAGAGACAGGCACATCACATGTCTGGCATTTATCTTATTTGAGTAATACTGAAAATACCATGGTCCATATTCAATCTGTTATGTAGGAGACAGAATTTACATATATGTGACAATGTCACGGTGTTTACTAATGAGTTTGCTAAGTACTATAATAGCTTAGCTATCAGAACCTTCACCTGGTAACATTACTTATCCAGAATCTACCAAGATCCAGGAATCAAATACAGAAGGGCCTTTGAGGAAGCAAAACTTGCATCACACCTTCAATGTGTCTATTTGATACATTTATCAAATAGGGGTACCTTAGTTTTTCAATGAACACCTAACATTCAGTCATTAGATTTCCAACCTCAGATTCAATCAGAATCAAAAAGGAGCTGCTACAGGCAAAAATATGAAAGCCCTGAGGAATCACATAATAAAGAACTACTAAATTAATAAGTCCCTCTATTTTTATTATATAAAAATTAAGCCATTACCAACCTGATATGCATTATATAAATATACATATGCATTATATGTATATAAAAAATATAACACATTATATATATACACACAGACATAATACACACACACACCTTAGATATAGAAAAATGCTAAGAAAAATGCAGATCTTTAAAAAGGGACATGTTCTATTTACATCCTAATATCACTTATATACCACTGCTTATTTGTTTCCTTCCCCCCTCCCTCCCTCCTGCCCTTCCCCAGAAGATACCGTGGTAAGAAGTTCTTGTTGAAATAGCCTTGGAGTATCATGGAATTGTCTTCATCTCATTAATATTTACCTACTTCCCTTTGATGCTCACTATCTCACTACCTGATGATATATAACAAACCAAAATGAGCTGGCTTAAAAACAACATTTTATGATATTTCCCAATTCTATGGGTCGACTGGACTCAACTGGAAAGTTCTTATGTCTTGTGTGGTCAGCAGAGGTTGCTCATATGATTGCACTGGGCTAGACACTTGGCTAGAATGGATGGAACAGCTTGAGCTAGTTGGATCTCTTCCTCCAGGTTATTCCACTGTATTTAGCAGTCTAGCCTGAGTTTCATTGTGTGGTGGCTAGATTCCCAGAAGGTGAAAGCAAAATGATAAGGTCTCTTAAGGTCAGGCCCAGAAGTTGCACAAGGTCATTTCTGTCATGTCCTACTGATCAAAGCAAATCCTTGGGCCAGCCCAGATTCAAAGGGAAGGAGAAGGATTCCATCTCCTGATGGGAAGTACAGCATCCATGGACCAGGAGGGGAGGAACTGTAGCAATCAGCTTTGCATAACATCAATCTATTACACTTAAAATTCCAACAGATATCATGAAACCAAGAGTGAAGACAAAACCGCAAGCGAATGGGAAGGTGGGAGATCCAAGTAGACAAGGTCAGCCAACATGATATAGTGATCAAGGAAACAGGCATATGTCAGTATCCGGAGGGAAGTATAGCCAGTAAAGTACAACAGGATTGCAGACCAAATGTGAGGACAGGTCAGCAACCATGGAGCCAAAACAAAGGCACGGAGCACATCTAGGTTTAGCGGACAATGTAAATAGTGTACACCTGTGGATTATCACTGGCAGCTGTGTGCCCTCTGCACTGTTTTAAGTACTGTCTTTACTTAGTGCACTAAGGACTAAGAACTACATATTTGTGATTAACCTCACAGGGAAGACAGGCTTCGCAGAGTGAAGTGCAGAGCAGGAGAAGCTTGTTTCTCAGAAGTTGCAATCCAAAAAAGATTTTCTGTTACCCAGAAGATAAGCTAAGCACAGGCTTAAGGCTTTAGCAAATGAGGGAAAATAACAAAGAATTCTTTGGTAAGAACTGGATATTAAGAAATTGAGAATATATTTAATAAGAAAGGACCTAAAGGAAGCAGATTATAAAATGTTATTGTAGGGTATAAGAAACCTAAATTAATAGAAAACTATGCCACTTTGGAGCATGGAAAGGCTTAATATCATGAAAGCTAATTTTTTTGCAAGTTACTATATTAATTTAATACACCTCCATTAGAACGTCTATATAGCTGTTCTTATAAACTGTATTAAATTGTCTTTTAAAAATAAATAGGTAAAAAGAATGAAAATACATTAAGCCACCATAATCAAATCAATATGGTATTAACATAGACAAATACATAATTCAGAAGAACAAAATAAAGAATCCTGGAGATGGGAGAAATTCATAATAAAAAATTAATACAAGTGAAGGTATTTTAGTAGGGAAAAGGACAGATTATTTAAATGGTTCTGGCACAACAGATTCTCTGGAAGAAAATAAAATCAGACGCCTATCTTATATCAAACAAAAATAAATTCCAAGTGTATTAAAGACTTAAAATATTAAAGAACAAAAAAAAAAAATCACACAAAAAATCCAGTCTTAAGATTTGTATAAATGATAAGAGGAGAGGAAGAGAAAGAGGGCTCTTAAACCAAATGAGGAAAGCAGATTCTGTGAAAGACATATTGACAACATTAAAATTTTAGAAGTTCTATAATGCAAAAGATACCACAGCAAAGTCAAAAGACAAAGAGAAATAAGAATATTAATTAGGATTTTTAAGAGAATAGATTCCAGAAATCTTAAAACTACCAAAAATCACACCAAAAAAATCTAATAAACAAATGGGCTAAGAGTTGAAAAATCCACAATAGTGAAAACCAGCATGGACACTGGACATAGGAAAAGGTGAACACCCTCACTACTAACCAGGAAATGAAAACTGAAGCCACAAAATATCACTTTACAGCCATCAGATTGAGAAATACCTGAAGGACCTGTCTTTTCTTGGGTTTTCTCTAAAGCTGACTCTGGATAAGGATCTGTTTGCAGGTGGTTTATTTGGGGGGTAATCTTAGGGAAGAGTTCAGGGGGTGGGGAAAATGAGACAAAGAAAGAGGGAGAGCTGATAAGAGGGGTCATTTTTATTATAAGGGCCCCTCTCATCCCCATGGGTAGTAGAGGCTTAATTCCACCAGGACCTCCTAAGAAGTCAAGAGAATTTCTCCCAAAATTGTTCTTGCAGAAAGGAAAGGGGAAAGGGAAAGGAAGGGAACTGAAGTAAATGGAAGGAAAAGGAAGGGATGGAAGGGCACTAATCAATGGAGGGTACACCATCATTTCCAAGTTGCTCATACACACAAGTGTAAATCCAGGAAATTCACCATCATCCAAGGCACTGAGGAGCCCAGGGCAGAAAATGAGGACACAGAAAGCACTTATAAAAGAGATCAACTGGAAGTTATTTTAAGCCTACAGGTAATATCCATTCCAGGCATGTATAAAATCCAAGATAAAGCCCAGAAGATTTGAAATAAGGTACCAGAGATATTTTCTCCAAACTGTCCATAATAACTACTCCTGGCAGAGATGGGCTTTCATCCTTTGCAAGAGGATATATATACCATCATAGCCTTTTGTCAGATGGTTTGACAACATCAGTAAGACTCTGAATACATATTCCATTTTTGCCCAAAGAGCCCACCTCTGAAATCTATCCTATATAAAGGCATAAAAGTTCACAAAGATGTTTCTAGCATTTTACAAGATAGGAAAAAAAAGTGACTACAATATAGAAAGAGTTCAATTATTTTATGTCTATATCATGGAATGTTATGCAACCACCAGAGAATGAATCCAATGTCTAACAACTGAATTAGAGATTTCCAGTGTACTATTTTTTTTTTTTTTAGATTTTTTATTTATTTGACAGAGAGAGAGGGAACACAAGCAGGGGGAGTGGGAGAGGCAGAAGCAGGCTTCCCGCTGAGCAGGGAGCCCGATGCGGGGCTCGACCCCAGGACCCTGGGATCATGACCTGAGCTGAAGGCAGGCACTTAACGACTGAGCCACTCAGGCGCCCCTCCAGTGTACTATTTTATGAGAAAAAAGTGTGATAATAAACTTGTCTTTGTAAAAGAAAGCCTAATTTTCTAAGGATATGTTTGTGATTACATGCACAAGAAGAAAAAGTGGAACAATACAAAGTTGCTTAAATGAGTTAAGTTGGCTAAGAGGACAGACTGGTAGAAATGCAGTATATGTGGGGAAAAGGACGAATGAGGAAATGTGAATGGAGGAGAGCAAAAAGGGTTGCTAACCAAAAAAAAAAAAAAAGTACTACGCTAGGACTATGTTTGCACAAACAGTTAAATTGTGTGTTCAATAAATTTTAAGAAAACATGGTCATAATCCTATTGGAAATAATTTTAAAATTTAAATGAACTTCTCTGTAGTTTTATACTATGCATAAAGAATGCAAAATAGAAGAAGCTTTTGGCTTTAAGAACTTCAGTAGACCCTGTAGACAATGAAGTTGAGACAGGTTCTTTAGTTCATTGAAAACACAAAACACAGTTTCCTGTGTTCAGTGGGGCCCAGAGAAAGACTGGAAACTTTAACCTAATGTAGTCACTGAACTCCTTTTTTCATGAAGCACGTGTAACACTTTGAGAGACCTAGGCAGCCCCACTTTTGTTGTTGTTTTTGTTTTTACATCTGGGGGACAGATTGCAGAAAAATAGGATGAAAGTGAGACGAGAAGTTACAACTAATCTTTTAGAAAACGATAAACATTGTTTGTAGATTATATCTTTATTAATTCCAAAATAATTATACATTTATCATGTCTGTATTGTTAGTGAGGCAGAAAGGCATTCATTGTCTGGAATGAAACTGTACCCATGCTGTGGTTTACCCTTCATGTGTTCATATTTGGATCTATTTGTGCTGAACTCAGTACTTCAGCAAGAATTAAGTTTTACCAATACTTGCAAGCCAACAAAAACCTAAGTCTTTACTGAAGGAACTAGTTTGGGCTCTTTCCACATCTGAACTTGTAGAAGTAAGCGACAAACTAATTCATGCTCATGTAGGCAGAGGCTGAAAAACAAACAAACAAACAAAAAAAATCACTGTGCACAATGAGCTCTTCAGGGTTGAAAGAATTACACCATAATTTTGATGACCATGTTGATATCTAAGAACCACTGAATTTCAGAGACAAGGAAACAATCCACAACCTCCTTCCACCCTCAGTTTATGTACTGAGGAAAACGGACACCTGAAGAAGAAATAGTCACCGTTTACAGGGTTCTTCCTTATATTCCAGACACTGGTCCCAAAGCTTTCATACATTGTGCCACCACAACCTTATGAATAGGTCACTATTATTTTTACTTTTACAGATGAGGAAACAAAATTTGATGGGCAAATTCATTAATCTAAGATGATATAACAAGAAAGTATTATGACAAAGATTTAAACTCAGGGCAATCTAACACTCCAATCTCATTTAATTCTATTATATTCATTCTGCCATGTAGTTAAGAGTTGTGGAACTGTGTCAGGCCAAAGAAATCACAGGGAACGTCTCTCCCTGCACCTAGTATATAATCTAAGACTACAGAGACAGTAGGAAAAAGTCAGACACTGCCATTTGCTGCAAAATTTGATTATACTACGCACCATATCAAGTGTTTCAGGCATAATCATTTCATGCTTACAGTAAACACAGGCGATATGGACTCTGATAACAAAATTGAATCCCAAAATGTGAAGTTTAAGGTGACAAAATGAAGTAAACCAAGACTCACACTTTTGATCTGCTTCACTCTAAAGCTAGTCATTTGTTTCTAAGCTAACTTTTTCCTCTCAGTTAATAAAAAGTGTATTTAAAATGAAGAGCCACAGCATGTAAAAGTAATACCTCACAGTCCAGGGTCCTTTCATGTAAGAACTAATGCTACAGAACACCAGGATTTACTTCACGGTTGCTATTCTCAAGCCTTTATAGAGGGTCTTAGTAACTAGGAAGATATTTTAGTTTCCTAATCATAAATAAAATCAACGTTCAAAGTACAATGTCCTTCAGGGTTGTGAAAGTTTTAAGATAAATGCCTGCTTACAAAGGAGAAGGACTGATAGGGCCAAAAGGTGAGACACTGATGAGGCATGGTGCCTAGACCTAAAAAGGAAGACCTCAGAGAAGCTACCGTTTTTATGGAGACTTTTCAAATAAATACCTAGTGAGAATGTACAATGTGAACCCTTTCCCTCATCTCCACTAGGAAATCCTTGACTTAGTAGTTCCCTGGAACAAATGGATTATTTTGGTGAACCTGAAGAAGGGCAAAGAATGGCTTCCTTTTTTGGCAAGAGGTAAAAATTGATACTAAGCATCAATAGAGAGGACATATGGAAATTTCCTAAGGAAATGGGAGCCCTTTCTAAGCCTGTGTCCATTTTTATCTTTCCTCCAGTCCCCATAACTTCTTCCATGCACCATTAGCACCTCACTATGGTATTTGCTAATAACCTTTAGTCACTGTGAACACCATTGAGTATTCTTGCTTCATAAAGAACCAACAAAGGAACACAAGATGGGAAAGGACAGAGAAGTTGCAACAATGATTATCGTCAGATTTTCTATGCAGAGCCCAAGGGAGAGAAGCATGGGGCTGACAAGCAAGGTTGCATCTCTAACCACATGCAATTTCTTCCAGTGTTAACATGTACGTCTGAAGTGTTTTCTTTGGGGCAGGGAAAGACTTCTTTCACTGCTGAAATTGGAAGGATATTATTTGGGTTGGTTGTCCATTCATCCATCCACAAGCCAGAGGCACCAGGTAACTCAAAAGTCCTATGATGCATATACATCACTCACTCTCCTGCAACTGCATAGGCAAGAAGGGAAATCAGCATTAACTACTGTCAAGGAATTATCATTTTATCCAGAGCTATTTTCTTCTTACACTTATCTTGATGTGTAACTAGCTGTGTAACCTTAAGTAAGATACTTGTATTTTGGTTTTCTCATCTGTAAAATGAATCTAACGGAATGTTATGAAGAGTAGGTAAGATTAACAGTAAAACACTTAGCCTAGTATCTGATACATGATCATCACTGAAAAGCTGTATTTCAAAGTCAAAGAATACAGACCAGGGCTATGATGTTATATATCAGTGCTTCTCAAAGCATCTGTGATGAAGGATCAAATTGCCCCTCCTCATCTACCCACCCAAGCCATCATGGGCTCTTATTTCTGTATTGCTGTACTTGGAAGTCACGACGAGGTCAGACAGCTTTGTAAGTATCAAAATGTGTCCTCTTAATTTCTGTACATATTTCATTGCAGCCCAGTAAGTTTGTGGACCAACATCTATCTATGAACCATACTTCGAGGAGCATTTTAATAGAATATCCTCACTGTCTCGTAAGAGAAGTTTAAAATAATGGCTTCATTGTTGCCATTCTTTATTGGAATTCTGTGAAATTATCTACTTGGAGTAAGTGGGTCTGCAGTCCACATAAGCAAAATGAAATGGATAAATCCTGGTAATATGTACATATTCAAGCAAAAAAAATGCATTCATCTTATCTGTCTCTATAATTGAGGCAAAAAGAATATTAGGGAGTCAGAATTATCAAAAATTATCAATATATCAAGAATTATGTACCAAAGCCTCTTCAACTCTGATGTGTCCATTTCTCCCATCAGGAGAAAGAAAACAGATCAAGTATTCTATATGGCTGTGTGAGCCTATAAGAAAAAAAAAAAATCAGGAGTGCAGTAAATTGCATCATTTATCAAAAACAGTTGATAATAATGCCACACCAGACCTGTACTTGACACAAGCACATAACTTATTACTAGTCCCAAGCCATCAGAACATGCACAGAAGACTATTTTCAAAAGCACTTACCATTTATTCAAAGTGTTTTGAAGTGTAAGAAGAGGCCAATTCCTAGGCAGTCAGTACATGCTTCAAGCCAAGCACACTTAAAATCACCAAGCAATAGATTTGACTACCATAAGAAAAATAGTCAACTAATCCTACAATAACTTTTTATGTGCACTAATACAAAAGTAATATTGGAGTCCATAATATTGCATATAAATTACTCATAATGAAATGTGGGCACTAGATTTTTAGATTATTTTTTAGAAAACAAAATCACCATCCAAGTAAATACCTATTATGGTTTGAAAATTTAAATTACAAAACTGACTTCAAAGAAATTAAGAAAAGTAACACTGATCTCCATATGCAGTACATCTACCCATGAAGTACAAACTCAAGTTATTTTCTTGAAAATAACTGATATACATTACTTCATGTATAATGTGTTAGATGATCTTAGAAGAATCATATTGACAAGTTAATCACCTCATTCAATATTTCACTAGTTTTATTGACTAACAAAAATTCCTATTTCTGTGGCTAATAATTAAAATCACAATGAAATAACCGATAACCCTACATCACTACTAGAACAACAAAAAACAAGGAACAAAAAAGAAAAACAGCAATGCAAAGTGCTAGCAAGCATCTAGAACTTCTAGAAATCTCATTTATTTCTGGTGGGAATAAAAAAAATGGTATATCCATTCATCTGTTGAAGGGCATCTCGGCTCTTCCATATATACAATGGAATATTACTCAGACATCAGAAAGGATGAACACCCAACTTTTACATCAAATGGATGGACCTGGAGGGGATTATGCTAAGTGAAATAAGTCAAGCAGAGAAAGTCAATTATCATATGGTTTCACTTATTTGTGGAACATAAGGAATAGCATGGAGGACATTAGGAGAAGGAAGGGAAAAATGAAGGGAGGGAAATCGGAGGGAGAGATGAATCATGAGAGACTATGGACTCTGAGAAACAAACAGGGTTTTAGAGGGGAGGGGGGAGGGGGGATTGGTTAGCCCGGTGATGGGTATTAAGGAGGGCACGTACTGCATGGAGCACTGGGTGTTATACGAAAACAATGGATCGTGGATCACCACATCAAAAACCAATGATGTATTGTATGGTGACTAACATAATAAAATTAAAAAATAATAAAATAAAAATTAAAAAATGGTATAGATATTTTCAAAGACATTTAGGTAGTTTCTCATGAACAGTCACTTATCATGTCACCCAACAATCCCACACCTGGGTACTCTTCCCACAAGAAATAAGAACATACTTTAGATTGATACTATAATGTGCAGTTGTGATTGAGTGACAACTGTACCTTGTAGCAGACACCAAAAGAACCAAGAAGGTCTACAACACTTCGCTTTAAGATAGTCCTTGTAATTCTAAACTGCATTCAATCAAAAACTGTTACAACATGAAAATTAACAGGTGTGTGCAAATACAGACATGTCAAGAACATGAAAGCATATGGCCATGGTGCAGTGATGCAAGACAATCTTTGTAGGATTTTTTTTTAGTAACAAGGACCATAAATGGAAAAATCCATATGTCAAACATGATCTCCTAAGAAGTATATTTCTGGCTTAAGTATAAACAAAAGAAATAGGTTCATTTAAGAGAGATGTTTTTCATCATAATGTGAGCTGTACAAATTCAAATTTACTTCAAAAATACATAGCACAAAACTAGCTGAGGCCTTCTGAATAGACATACCTCAACATTAATCACTAACATGGATCTTCAGAGTACCAATTTAGGATTATTCAATGAATATTCCTGTGCTCAAAAACTATTTCCTCGGAATTACCCCCAGGGCTTCTGCACAACTCACATGAGAAAAGCGATCTTTAAGTTTTACCTTTACCAAAGTTATCCAGCTGCATCACTAACATTATTTCACCAGACTTTGTTTCAAATAGCATCTGTAAATTTCCAAAAATAAAATTCATCTCGGAGCACAATTTGCCATCTTGCTCTTATCTCAAAATAGACTGGCTGTGGCTCTAAGTTTACAATACCAAGCAAATGGTGGTAAAAGGGAAAAAAAGTTTTATTAAATACATTCTTGTTGGTAGGGTAAGGAGCACTTCACTAAGGCACAAAATTTAAGAGGAGGAGTGCCCCAAAAGCTATCAGGATAAATGTTATGATTATAATATTTTTAAAACTCCAAAATCAACATGAGAATACCCATAATGAAGTATCAAATTTTAAGTAAATAACATTAAATTCAAACTTGCATTTGTGTGACACACCTCACTCATTTGATTATTCACTAGTAAAGAAAAACACTCCAAAGGCTTACAGAAGAACAGCAGGAGATACACTCCAAGTGAAATGGCCATCTACAGATGTGAGAAAATATTTGCAAAGCACATACCTAATAAGAGGTTAACACCTAAAATATTTAAGGAACTCCTATAACTCAGTAGCAAAAACAAAACCAAATAGCCCAAAAAAAAGTAATAGCCCCCCAAAAAAGTGAACAAATGACCTGATTAGGTATTTTCCAAAGAAGATATTCAAATGATCAAAAGAGATATGAAAACGTGTTCATCATCACTAATCATCAGGGAAACGCAAATCAGAACCACAATGAGAGATCTCCTTACACCTGTTACAATGGTATCATCCAAAAGACAAGTGTTGGTGAGGATGTGGAATAAAAGAAATCCTTATACACTGTGGTTGTGAATGTAAATTGGTCCAGCCACTGTGTGGAGAACAGTATGGAGGTTCCTCAAAATTAACAGAGTCATGATATGACCTAGCAATTCCACTTCTGGGTATATATGCAAAGGAAATGAAATCACTGTTTCCAAGAGATATCTCTACACCCATGTTCATTGCAATATTTACAATAGCCACAGAAGCAACCTAAGTGTCCACCAATGGATGAAGGGGTAAACAAAATGTGAAACACACACACTGGATTATACAGCCATTAAAAAGGAAACCTTGCCATCTACAACAACATGGGTGAAACTTGAGGGCATTATGCTAAGTGAAATAAGTAAGAGAAATACTAATACTGTAGAGTCTCACTCTTGTGAAGTTTGAAAACCCAAACTCCTAGAAACATATTGGTAGTTGCCATAGGTGGTAGGTAGGGGGTGGGGAAAACAGGTAAAGGTGACCAAAAGTATAAACTCCCAGTTTTAAGATAAATAAGTTCTGGGGATGTAATGTAAAGTATGGAGACTATAGATAGCAATACTGTATTGTATATTTGAACATGGCTGACATTAGCTCTTTAAAGTTCTTATCACAAGAAAAACTATGTAAGGTGATAGATATTAAACATCTTGTAATTCATATATATACACATATCAAATTATGTTGTACACCTTAAGCTTGTACAATGTTAATTATCTCAATAAAACTGGGGGAAAAGGCTTACAGGGGAAAAATTCTGATTCCCTTGTCATTATATCTTACCCTGGGAAGCCAGGTACCATAAGTTGTACCCAAGCTGTCACCGGAAAGATTCCAGATTTTATACAAAGTGGGAGTGTCACCTGACTTCTCCAGCCCCACTGGGAAAACAAATGTGGTCACATGAATGATAAAATTCAAATTCCACCAGCCTGTTCCCCAAACTAGGTAGTACAGAATTTCAGCCTCTTGCAAGCACCCTCCAGTGTAGCTTTTGTGTAGTTAGGAGCTCCAACTGCCTCGGGGGCTGCCTTACACATATTCAAAGTTAGGGCTGGGGAGTTGACTATACTCACACTCGCATACAAAAATTCTATTTCGCAAGCAGTGATCACCTGTCTCTCACATTTCATAAACATGCTTAGAGTTTGCACAGGGGTGAGGCGGAGTCAATTTTCTTGATTTGTGTGGACAGAGGTTTCTGTGATTTGTCTGCATAACAGACCACCCCAACTTCCACGTATGCAGACAGGCTAAAGAACATTGTTTATGAGACTTATGCTGCAGGAGTGACCTAGGGAGCCTGGTTAGTTGACATTAGCTGGCCTCCGGGTCAGAACTAGCCCTTCTGGTCTGGACACCAAGAGGTATAAATTTTGCCTTGCATCCCCTCTAGCTCCAGGCTCGGCTGCCCCCCTCCCAGTGGAATCCGGAAAGGGAGGTGAACACCTAGCTCACGTTCCTTGAATATGTAAAGACATGATAACATAGGAATACAGCTCGCTCCAAACTGTACTAGGCAAACAAACATTTAACTTCAGACCCCATCATTTGCCCTATAAATATGGCCCTTATGGGGATGGTCAGTTGGAAGTCTTACCTGAGGGGAGGACACTCCGCCCAAGCCTCTCAATCACGACTCCAGCCTGGCTGTCTCCACAGGGCTTCCCCAGCTAGTAAGATTGGATCTTGTAAGTACCCGATTTGATGTAACTCTTACTCTCCTTTACTGCTTCATATTGCCCTCATCTATGCACAGATTTCCCTTTTCTTCTTTGTTTCTATTAGATTTTTATAATATCAATAAAGTGTTTTTTCCCCCTTTGAAACGGACAGTATGGCTGCCGTGAATCTTTTCTTTAGAACACGAGCTCACTAGGTGTTTCAAAACAACTCATTAAAAAAAAAAAAAAAAGTAGCTTGAAGTATGCATGTTCATTCTAGAGAATATGTTATAATCCCGTGATAGCTATACTCTAGCTGCCCAAACTTGGCCACAAATTCTATGCTGAGCCAATTTTGGTATTTCTTCATCTGCTGAGAAGAACGCTGAGGCCTTTGGAGAGGGACTTGGGTTGGGGACTATGAAGTGTGAATGGGATTCAGTTTCTCATTTAGGGTCCTTCCTGCTGAGGTGGACTGTTAGGGTTAACAGAAGAGCTAACTCACCCCAGAGGGGTATTAAAAAGAGCTGTCAGTAAGATTAACACTAGCAAAGCACTTTGTAAATGAAAACAAGCACTCATTAAGGAGGGCATGTATTGCAATGAGCACTGGGTATTATATGCAAACAATGAATCACAGAACACTACATCAAAAATTAATGACATACTGTATGGTGACTAACACAGAATTAAAAAAAAAAAAAGAAAACTAGCACTCAGATGCCAAGTACAGAATAATCAAGGTTATTCTTTCAAATAATTCAGTCCTTTCACCTCAATTACACATAATTAACTGGATTATTTTGGGTTTTTTTTTTTTTTTTTTAAGATTGATTTATTTTAGAGAGCGTGCACATGAGAGTCAGGGGAGGGGCAGAAGGAGAGAGGGTCTTAAGCAGACTCCCCACTGAGTGTTGAGCCCCACGCAGGGCTCGATCTCATGACCCTGAGATCATGACCCAAGCCAAAAATCAAGAGTCAGAGGCTGACCCAACTGGGACACCCAGGTGCCCCTGAATTATTTGTGCCATTTTTAAAGGGTCATTCTGGAATTAGGACATGCTGGTTTTGTAACCACAGAATCCTTGAAATTTGAAAAAGTCTCCACTTCCCAACTTCTGGTGGAATTGCCTTGAAATTCTCCAGCATTATTGAGTTGGTACAGGTCTAGTAAAGGAGAATCATCATTCCAAGGTGAAGTTTCATGTTTAGTCTTAGAGCTTCTCCTACCCAGTTCTCTTACAGTTCGCTCTCCCTTGGTGGAAGCTACCATCTACACTGAATTGTTTATTATTATTATTCATTGATGTATACACCTCAAGTATCTCCCATCTTGTTTATGCATTCAACCAATGAATGAATTCAACAAGTGCCTGCTACTTGCCATGCACTCTTGAAAAAGTTTACAGGCCTCAACCAAGCCAAAGATGTCTGCTCTCACGAACTGTGCATTTTTAGAAATAGCCACACTTCACTCCTCCACTTCCTGGATCTTTCCTTCAAAGATAAATGTCTCAGACCCCCCCAAAAAAAAAAAAATGCATGGGGCGCCTGAGTGGCTCAGTCCTTAAGCATCTGCCTTCAGCTCAGATCATGACCCCAGGGTCCTGGGATCGAGCCCCACATCGGACTCTCTGCTCTGCGGGAAGCCTGCTTCTCCCTCTCCCACTCCCCCTGCTTGTTTTCCTGCTCTTGCTATGTCTCTCTCGGTCAAGTAAATAAACTCTTAAAAAAAAAAAAAAAATGCATAGTACCACCCTCATTTTTCTTTTATTCCATAGCCTATTGTCTCCTGGCTTTAATCTCACACACTTCTTGTTTCAATCCAATAGGTATTTCAGTCTTTGTGTATTGTTTTTCCTTTTGCCCTCCCATGACTTCTCTATAGCACTTTTTAATATTGGCCATTCCAGCATTTTTTTTTAAAGATTTATTTATTTATTTATTCATGAGAGACAGAGAGAGAGAGAGGCAGAGGGAGAAGCAGGCTCCCAAGGAGCAGAGAGCCCGATGTGGGACTCGATCCCAGGACCCTGGGATCATGACCTGAGCCGAAGGCAGACGCTTAACCATCTGAGCCACCCAGGTGCCCTGGCCATTCCAGCATTTTGAAACCTCTTTTGTGATACTACCTTTTCCTGGTTTTCCTCTAGCCACACTGGCTACTTATTGCTGATATTCTTTCTGGTCTTCCTCGATGCCCCCCTCACTTCATCCCTTATGTATTCGGTCTCGTTGGGATCCATTTCTGGTCCAGTGTTATTTACTCTTTCCAGAGTGGCATCATCCAGTTATTCAATTATAACTATGTACTGAAAGGTCCCGAATATGTATCTTAGACTCCTGTTTCTTTTCAATGCTGAACTCAGATTTTCCACCTGCCCTATCTGGCATATTTACTTGAATCCTACAGGCATCTTAACTATGTGTAGGTGGGGGCATGTTACAGCTCTCCTGCCAAACTGCCGTACTGCTTCTCCTCCCCTGCCATCACATTCCACTTGGAACACCACCGCCAACCACAAGCCAGAAATATGGGTGCCATCCTGCACATCTCCTTCGGAGTCTTTCCCAGCTCACTAAGCCTTATTCTTTCTTATTATATCTTGACTCTTTTTTCCTTCATACTCACTGACCCTGCCTGGGTTTGGGCTACATTCATTTCCCATCCAGATTCCTCCAAGAAACTCTTTGGTCCTTTTGTCTCCTGTTTCATTTTGCTCTAATCCTTCTCCATATTGTTTTTGAGAGTGACACCTTACGAAGGCTAGTTTGGTGCTATTCTCATTTTAAACGTTTCAAAAATTCCCCCTACCATCTATATGGCAGACAATGCCCTTCCTATAGGACCCTCTACCTATTTGTACAACACTGAACCTTACCTCATCTCCCTCATTGCTTGCACTCAGGTCACACTTCCCTAATGTGCTACACTGTGTCTCAGGACTTGGGGCCTTTGCATATACCAGTATATGCAAAAGTTCTACCAGTTCTACCTAGAACATTCATTCCTTGTTCCTATTAGCTTTCCTGGTCTCTTCTCACATGTCTTTCCAGACTTGACTTCATCTTCCCCATCAGAAGCCTTCTCTGATCCTTCTCTCCCCAGTGCCTCTCAAATTCCTATAGGTTTTGATTCATATCTTCACTGCACCACTTTCTTAATGTATTATTATTGCTCATGTACTTATGTTTTCTCTAACAGACTACGAGCTTCTTGAGTCATGGCCCAGATAGTATTTGTGTTTTTATATGCATGTATCCAGAGTGCTTCATCTAGTGTTCAAATTTTAAGAACTCCATATATTCACTTTGAATTGATCTTCATGATTTCTAGCCTTTAACATTTGCTGTAGTTTATAGACTTCCATGCTCTACTCTGCGCTCAGTGCTAATCATTCTCTCCTATAGGCCAACTGCACACCTTGTACATACTTCCATTATTACACAGAGCACCCTATACTTTTAGTTCTTCTTCTATTAGACACTATGCTCAGTAGATAGAGAAATCTATCTTGCTTTTCCAAATACCTAGCACAGTGCTTGCCACATGAGAGGAAATCAGGATATAGTATGAAATGGAGCTAAATACCTAAAACATTTACGAGTCAGCTTGCCAAATACAAAACAAGGCATATAGGTTTTAACTTTACCAGCATTCTTCTATCTTAAACTGAAGTTTCAAGGGGGGGAAAAAATCATACTTTAAAAACAGATTCTGAGAGCATGCGAATCTGGATTTCCCTAAAAATCTTTTACATCTAGGGATGCATGCCATTACATTAGTGAAAAATTTTGTACAAAAAGGCTGTGAATTAAAACCTAATACAGCTTTAAGGTCAGGGGTGCTGAGTAGAATTTGAAAGTAATATATGAGATAATGCCAGGGCCCCACCACCTTTACAGAAAAAGAAAGGTCTGGACTTGGCAATCTCTTGGGTACTTTAGGATTTGAATTGATTCCTACCCAGCAAATAGAATTTCTTAGAGACTAAAACATTGTATCTAAAATATATAAATTTAGGAGTCTTCAAAAGCTGGGGGTTTTTTTAATATTTTATTTGAGAGAGAGAATGAGAAAGAGAGAGCACACAAGAGGGGCGAGGGTCAGAGGGAGAAGCAGACTCCCCATGAAGCAAGGAGCCCGACACGGGACTTGATCCTGGGACTCCAAGATCATGACCTGAGCTGAAGGCAGTCGCTCAACCAACTGAGCCACCCAGGTGCCCAAAACTCTGTTCAGCTTTTAGATGAGTATATTTTTAGATTAAAAGGAAACTTTTCTTCTACTTTAGCAATCTACAACAGAGCAAGAAGAAATTCTTAATCATTCTGTATTATTAACGTCATCAGAGTCTTGTCAAAATGAGAAAATTTTTTTTAAAAAAGACAATGGTGGGTATACTTGGAATTTTGGGGCTATCTTCATAGTTACAAGTTTGACTGAACTGGTCACCACACATTCAATTATGGGTAGAACCACAGCCTCAAATCAGCTTAGCCTTGGACTATTTAATATTTGTTTTATCACAGATGGAGAGAGATATGGGTAAAGGAAATAATTATCATGATCAGATCTTTTCAGTAGAAGGACTATTACATACAAAATGCCCAGACAAGTAGAATCCAATTTCACTGGGCTTGAATTATATAGACAATCATCAAATAATTTATTTGCAGGGCACCTGGGTGGCTTAGTCATTAAGCATCTGCCTTCGGCTCAGGTCATGACCCCAGGGTCCTGGGATGGAGCCCCACGTTGGGCTCCCTGCTCAGCGGGGAGCCTGCTTCTCCCTCTCCCTCTCCCACTCCCACTCCCACTCCCCCTGCTTGTGTTCTTGCTCTGTGTCTCTCTCTGTCAAATAAAAATATAAAAATCTTTAAAAAATAATAATTTGCTTATATGTATATTCTACAAGAGAAACACTGATATAAAACATACTCTAACTATATAGCTATATTTATGACACAAATATACATGTGTATTATAATGAAAAAGACTGTAGGATATTAAGATTGTTAAAAGATAATTTTCATAATCATGAGGTCATATAAATATGAATGATCACATGGCAAATATTTTGTTTAAGTCACTGAAGAAACCAGAAAGATGTTATAACTGGTCCAAAGGAGAATTCAAAGAATGAGCCTATATGGGCAATCAGGAATGTTTACATGAACAGACAAATAGATGCAAAATTAGTAAATATCTGTAAGTAACTAACAATTGCATTTGTCTGGACACAATTCATTTGCATTTTTATGAACAAGCAACATTTGCATCATTATCAATTTTCTATAATTTAGGGGTAATCTAATCATTTTGCCAATTCCAAAGACCAGATCTTTGCTCCATTTTGTTAAAGAAGCAATATCTCCCCACCCTTTGCATACAAATAAGATGGCTTTATCTGTTCACTCCCCTATTATTCCCAAGCTGATTAAATTGTCATTCTTACTCTAAACATAGTTTCAGAAACCATAAGAAAAATCCTCCTTACCTAACATCCAAAAGAACTTTCCTACCTGCTGACTTATATCTGAATTTCACATAGGGAACTGCCTAAGACTACAACAAAAACTACCAAAACGGGGGGAACCCTAAGTTTATTAACTTGACAGGCAGGAGGAACATACAACAATGTCAAAATTCACTGAGTAGTTCACCTTGGGAGTGGGGTAGGGGATTCAGGAGTATCAAGGAAAGTCGGTTTGAAAACTCATACTCTAGAGACAGCACAGAATGAGTCCTCAAGTCTGTACATAATTGGTTAAAGCAAATTCCATTGTTCATTGGTCAAAAATGAGTTTTCAAATGAGCCCCAATAAGGTCTGGTGTACTGAGGTCATTCAAACTTCATGATTCTTTAACATCTTTAGCTGTTTAGAAGAAGCTTAGTGAAACAGTATTCAGCTTTGCGGTCTCCCAGATAAGTGCTGCCGTAAGCAGAAAATTTTCATTCTCACAATGTCGCCTCTTAGACCAGGAGTCAAATATATGGCTGTGGACCAAATCTACAGCCCTTTTTAGTATGACCTGTGAGGAAAGAATGGTTTTTATATTTCTATAGGATCATTGAAAAAAAAAACTTTTTTTCTAACAAAACACAAGAGGCATGCCACAGAGACTATATGTGGCCCTCAAAGCCTAAAGTATTTGCCATCTGGCCTTTTACAGAAGAAGTTTGCCAACCCCAGTCTGAGACCACAACGTTTGATGAGGTTTACACTGCAGACAACCCTGGGAAATAGGAAATGGACTGCATGTTGCAATGAGGTACTCACATGATGGGGTCTTTCCTGAATTATAATGATGGAAGAGGGAAGTAACAGAAAGGCACTGATTTCACATAGGGGATATCAACAATGGAAAGCGGAGTTAGCTGGCAAACATGGCAACTGGCTAGGAAAGCAGCAGAAAAGGAAACTAATGAAAGTAAGATACCCCATTATGCAAGTAACACCTCAGGTCACACCTCTCAAAAAGCCAACCATGGCACGTCCTCATTTGTAGACCCAAGAAAGAAATCCGTGAGCATAAAAGCCAAACAACTCTAAGAAAAACTATATTAAATTTGCTTCTCAGTTTATATTTTTAAATTTAAGTGTAGAGAGGAAAAGTTTTGCTGCCCATACAGAATCTAGGATTGGGAGAGGGGCAACTGGTAGATCTTCTAAAGCCGAGTGCTATAAGTCACCTCTGCCCTGTATCAAGAAAGCAGTGTCTTTAATTTTTTTTTTTTTTTTTTGAGAGAGAGAGAGGGACAGAGAGAGAGAGGGAGAGAGAGAGAAAGTGCAAGCAGGGGTGAGAAGTAGAGGGAGAGAGAGAAAGAGAATCTCAAGCAGGCTCCATGCAGAGTCCAACGTGGGGCTCAATCTCAGGACTCTGAGATCATGACCTGAGCCGAAATCAAGTCAGATGCTTAATCAACTGAGCCACCCAGGCACCCCAAGAAAGCAGTGTCTTTCAGTGCTGCTGTTTGGGTGGCCACACATAAGCTCTGCAATGAGGCAAGCACTCCTCACACTGTAGCTGGACCACGGCCAGCCTAACTGGATGATCCTGGGATCACTGCCTCCAATCAAGTCTGCACAGCACTGGCATGCAAAGTGGCCAATGACAGGATTCTCTCACAGATCTATACATCCAGTCCCTCAATCCTTTTTCTACTTCTCTAATTCATCCTTCTACTTTTTCAGAAACCGCTCTCATCGTGGTTCTCACCCACTTGCCACTAAACCAGTGTAATACCCTCACAGCAGGCTCTTCCCTGTCTTACAGGTTTCTTCCCCACAGAATCATCATCATTACTATCAGCTTCGCCACTGTTACAGAACCTACAGTAGTCCCTCTTCAGGCAATACACATCTCTGGGAACAGAAAGGGATATAAGCACAAACGCCTTCCCTCTCTCCTGCTCCTCCTCCTTCTCCCTGCCCCTCCCCCCGCCCCAACCCTTGATGGTGATGGAATTTCTCATGGGCAATCTAGCAACAGGGATCAAAATTTAAAATAAGTGTATGTTTTAGTCTCTGGCTGCTAGAGGAAAAAAATCCCATAGACTGGATAGTTTACACAACATACTTGTTTCTCACAGTTCTGGATGCTGGGAAGTCCAAGATCAAAGCAACAGCAGATTCATGTCTGGTGAGAGCCCTCTTCCTGGTTCACAGACTCAACTATGTCCTCACCTGGCTAAAGGGGCAAGAGAGCTCTCTGGCGTCTTTTTATGAAGGCACTAGTCCCATTCACAAGGACTCTACCCTTATAACCTGATCATCTCCCAAAAGGCCCTACCTCCTAAAATCACATTGGGGGTTAGGATTTCAACATATGAATGGGGGAAAGGGGGTGCGTGGACATGTTCAGTCCATAACAGTATGCCCCTTGATCTAGCAATTTTAGGACTTCATCCATTAAGTTATAATCAGAGCAGTACCCAAAAATATGAATAAGATATATACTGTGATAATTTGTATACCAGTAAAATCAAGAAAATATATTTAATAGGGAATTTGGCTAAACAAATTACGGTACATCTATAAAAGATCACACAGAGAATTAAAATGGCAAGATGGATATTTGTGTGTGGAGTGTGGACATGGAGAGGTAGCAATAATGCACAGGTTATATGGAAAAGGACGTTATAAGCCTATTTAATGCAAACTCAATTTTATACAATTGAAATTTTCATTTTCTATTTTTATTCTTTCATAGGATTTGAATTTCTTACAATAAATATATTACTTTTGCAGTAAATAGATGAAAACGCTTTGTACCTTTATTCAGAGTCCCACATGAAACAACCTTTCCAGCTTTACCCCTATTGTCCTATTACTTTCACTCTAATCTGATTTAACAGTTGCCAAATTATGTTCTTTAATGCCCTAACTTTGGCATTTTGCTCCAGGTTTTCCCAGCCTGGAAAGCCACCCCCCACCTCAGCCTTGTCCCTCTCTTCTGCTCATCTTTCCAGACCCATCTCCAATTCCTCCTAGGAGTCTCCATTCAATCTACCTGGAATCATCCATGCCTCTCCACTGGTACTTCCAGTTTGAGCATTTCTTCACCTGAGGTCCATATCCCTCATGGGTAGGCTTCCCTAAGTCCCTGAATCCTGGAAAATGGTAGGAAATTTTAGTGAATGCCTAGGTTCCCTCCCTTACAGAGTTCATAGCTTTTGACAGACTAAAAGGAGCACAAACATGTTTGACTATGTACCTTCCATTCCCCAACGTATCATATTCAGCTTTATATTTCTTCTACTTCCTCAAACCATTAAATCTTGCATTACTTATTTTCACTCACCTAGGTTTCTTCTCCCCAAATAAGCTACAAAAATTTGAGAATAAGGGCCACGGTATGTATGTGTGTATGTATGTGTGTATGTATGTGTGTATGTATGTGTGTATGTATGTGTGTATGTATGTGTGTATGTATGTGTGTATGTATGTGTGTGTATGTGTGTGTGTATGTGTGTATGTATGTGTGTATATATATATTTTAATCCCTGATTAAAATTTGCATAATTCAGAGCATAAGGAATTCAGAAAATACGTGTTTGACAAGAATATGTGTAGTCAGTCCTGCAAATTAATAAAACCCAAAGCATGTGAGAGAAAAAAAAAAAAATCCACGGGGGAAAGAACCAAAATAGAAACTTTGTCCTCAGTTCTGAGACAGCAGTTCTTCAAGGTCTTGCTGCTCTTTGATAATCAGGTGACTCGCCATCAGGGCGAGGGAAAACAAATATACCAGCACAGAATCCAGCAAATAGATTAACCTTCCCACATAATGGTACGTATGTATTTATAACAACTCTGAAATTTTCTGGAGGTAATATTCCAAAAGCGATCACCAACCAGTCAATGCAGGTACAAATGGAAAGAGAACTATGTCATCGAAGCTTTTACATGGATTTTTGTTAGAATACATTTTCCTTCAAAAAATGAACACACTGTTAAGAAACCCCTATTGGAAAGTAAAGATATACTTGTGTAACATAATTTCACTAAAAATGAGGAACTTAGTCTATCCTGAATGAGGAGACAGAGAAATTTTGTATTCCCTGTTAAATGTTCTTATTTTGGGGACATGGAGGTGGTCATTCATGTCCCTGGATTTCACTACTCATTTGTAACAGGGGAGAGGCTGAAACAGACCCATT
This sequence comes from Mirounga angustirostris, assembly GCF_029215605.1. Taxonomy (NCBI): domain Eukaryota; kingdom Metazoa; phylum Chordata; class Mammalia; order Carnivora; family Phocidae; genus Mirounga; species Mirounga angustirostris. Next base: position 133,976,564 of record NW_026991709.1, on the reverse strand, counting down.
CTTCTCAAGCCGGATTGTTAGGATATTTAGTGGTAAACACAAAATTATCAAAGAATGGGGATATGTTGTTGAAGCAGAAAATATACTGAAGATTTAAGGGGAACAAACTGTTTTAATATCAATATAGTCTGGGAGAAAAAAAGGAGATCCTTTATAGCATTTCTCTATTGAATAAAATAAACTTGTTCAAGGAACCACCTTGATGGAAATGTTTAATTATAAAGAGGTGCCAGTGGAATAGCCTTAATTTGCCAGGGCTAGACAAAGAGATAGTCAAACCACTCTGGATAGGAAGTTAGCAAAAATTTATAGGTAAACTCAGAAAAGAATGGAGCACGGGGGGGGGAGGGGGAGAGTGATGAGGTAACAGAATGAGCCCCATGATGGCAGGAGACGAGCCCACTTACGTGAGCTAGTGAAAAGATGCTGGCAGCCCGGCCACAGAAGTGGCTGTAAGAAAAACGATGACCAGTGTTTACTTTTAACATGCACTTAGCTACGATGTAAGGCCTTTGCCACTCAAAGACTTTTACAGAGGTCTGGTATTCCTCCAGGACGAGTTGCATTGTGGGGAAAGGAAGGAAGGAAGGGGTTCTACTAGCAAGGATCAGTGAGAGTAGCAGAAGATGAAGACTTCAGCAAGACTGAAGGGAAACAGGAAATCACAGAGACAGTTGTTCCCGAGAACATAAGCCTTTAGGAATTTCCAGACATCTTGAGAAAAAGCATTAGAATTCCCACAGGATAGGGGAAGAGGCTCCCTAGCTAATTCATGCAAATAAGGTAACTCAGCTGAGCTGAAATCTTGGTTCAATGGACATGGGTATATTATAGATGAAGATTCAAAATCTTAAGACCTCAAATAATTTGTTTTATGCTCTACCCCCCAGACTCCAGGATGCATGGCATTCACCTTCCTCTGACAATGGAGAAGTTTTGAGAAACAGTAGGCTGGGTGTTATCAAATGTTCCATTTAAGTCTAACATTTTGCATCTCTACAAAACATGCCACAGCTATTAAGAAAAAGTGGTACCTCCCTTTATAAAGTAGTTGCAGGTAAAATTGTGACACGATAACTGTAAAGAAATCCATTTTATGTAAGAATGTCTACATGATGGGGCGCCTGGGTGGCTCAGCTGGTGAAGCGACTGCCTTCGGCTCAGGTCATGACCCTGGGGTCCTGGGATCGAGCCCCGCATTGGGCTCCCTGCTCGGCAGGGAGTCTGCTTCTCCCTCTCCCACTCCGCGTTTGTGCTCCCTCTCTCGCTGTGTCTTTCTCTGTCAAATAAATAAAATCTTTAAAAAAAAAAAAAAAAGAATGTCTACATGATGTCAAAGCAGAGTGGAATTTGTTCTACTAGAGAAAATTCACAGCATAATTAGTTGCATTTTTACTACACATGATAGGATACGAAGCTTAACTCAAAACTCTCCACAGGGCGCCTGGGTGGCTCAGTTGGTTGAGCGACTGCCTTCGGCTCAGGTCATGATCCTGGAGTCCCGGGATCGAGTCCCGCATCGGGCTCCCTGCTCAGCAGGGAGTCTGCTTCTCCCTCTGACCCTCCCCCCTCTCATGTGCGCGCTCTCTCTCTCCCTCAAATAAATAAATAAAATCTTTAAAAAAAAAAAAACTCCCCACAAAGAAATGTTGCTTTGACAATATCACCATGATATGGAGTTATAACTTGGAAACCAGCCCCTTAGATCCAATTCCAGGGGCACTTCTGAAATTATCAATAATTCAGTATCTTTAAATCATTCATCAGCATTAGTGTCAGGTTGCAAATATGTCCAGGCAGACATATCAATCACATATAGCAATGGTGACAGCAACTGCAAATCAGAGAAAGCCAAATTACCTGCCAAGGCCTCCCACACTTAGAAAAACATTTAACAAAGACAGCTGATTAACTCATTCTCACATAGTCATTTACCCAGCTTTCCAGAGTTCATTCAAAGTAATTTCGACTACTTTAATAAGCAACCTATATAACTTGCTAATGAGAATGTGTCAAAATATATCTTTACAGAGTCATTATGTGAAATGTCACAGATATGGGGTGATAGAATCTCCAAAATATACCTGGTTTCATCTCAAAATTTATACAAAACTGCCTAGTGAAGAATGTTCTGGAAATCTGTCATTGTTCCATCACAGTCTGGCTGAGATTATCTAGAGGTAAAACCCATGTTTCTTCCAGCAAATAACTCAGATCTATTTGCTAGCTATTTTATTAAACTTCTTCAATAAAGACTATTTTTAAAGTTGTTTTAATGAAACACTGAGTTAAGAAAATATACTTGCTTCATTGTATCCATCTTTGGGTATCCTTGTGGGATTGTGCATGCTTGTACTGACTTGTTTGCCATTTAATTACTTTCATCCTGTGTTTAGAATAAAGCCAAATAGAAAATTACCAGATCATTTGCAGAAAGTTGGCAGAGTGAAGAACTGGGGGCAGAAGTGGAGGAGAGAATGACTTCTAAAACAGTTTTTAAAAAAATGACAAGTAATCTGTTCCATTTTAGCATAGGAAACACAGAGCCCTTCCTGGACACTGTTAAAGTGGTAGATTCTAACTGGGACAAGGCCAATAGACATCATTGTTTGAAATATGAAAAAATTCACCTGTCAGTAATTGACTCCACTCAGGCTCCAATTCAAAGAAGGTGCTAAGGATTTTAGCCAACGGTTGACTATATGGAATAGTATGCACTCATTAGAGATTTATTGGTTGGCCATATTTATAAGCAAATGACCTCCAAACATATAACTTGCCCTATCCTTTTCACCTCTTGGATGTAGAAGATGTGACTTCAGTTTTTCTAGGAAATGCAACCTAGGAATTCTGTTTAAGTCAATCCTGCTGGTGACAAATGTTCCAACTCCCAGATATTTGCCCAGTATTGAAATTATTCCATGCTGATCCTTCTATTAAACACACAAAACTGTCATCTTGTCATCTTTGAAACACACTGTACTATTACTGTAGCCACATGTGATGGCAAATTTCCCTGGTTGGAATGAAACATTGGCTAAAGAATCGCAGGTGTCCTTAAAATAAACAGGTTAGTCCCAAATGCAAGAAGAAAGAAAACAAATAAGCCAGCAATCAGTACACCATCAGCATCGTTAACTCAAATCTCTAGAGCCTATTCTTTTTAGATGGGAGAGGAAAATAAGAAAATCTCAAAGCTATACTATTATGACAGTCAATTACTTTTTGATAGAACAGTTTCATGCTTCCATCTGTAATTAAAGTCAGCAGTCTTATAAATTAAATTCCTACAAAAGGGAAATTGAATGGGAGCAGAGGGAGCACTTTGTTGTTTCTAGGATAAAAGCTGAAAAATAGACAGTGTATAAGACAAACTATCTCTGCCCAGTCCAAGTTATTGACCTATTCACTGGGCATATGATTAGGACATACATATAACATCATAAGCATGTCAGAAACTATTTTATTGGTAGACTGCACAATGGTTACCTGTCATCAATTCAATGTTGGCTCCAGATAATATCTCAATACTAGAAAATTTTAAATGTTGTGTAGTTAATCTGTAAAGGAGCATTAAACTGCTGAAAATCATAAAGTAACGTTACCTGCTATGGTAGATTTGATTTAAATCTTAGCCTTTCTCTTGTGAGCTTAGCCATGTAATTTGCTTTGGCCAATGGAATGTTAGCAGCTATGAAGCACACAGAAGATTGAGAACTGTTGTGACAGGTGATCTTGCGCTTTTGGGTCTGTCATCAACCTGAGTTGAAAATTCCCAGACTAGGGGCGCCTGGGTGGCTCAGTCAGTTAAGTGACTGCCTTCGGCTCAGGTCATGATCCTGGAGTCCCAGGATCGAGTCCCGCATCGGGCTCCCTGCTCGGCGGGGAGTCTGCTTCTCCCTCTGACCCTCCTCCCTCTCGTGCTCTCTCTCATTCTCTCTCTCACAAATAAATAAATAAAATCTTTAAAAAAAAAAAAAAAATTCCCAGACTGGTCTGCTGGTCCCAGGAGGAAAATGAAGAGTGAAGCAGTGCTAACCCATGCTGAGTGCAGCCCAAGATCAGCTATAGACCCACCAGACTACCGGTGTGTGAAAGTGAGCATAATCATCCCCTGAGCACAGCCTACATCAGTTAAACATCAGCCATTGATCTGCAGATGCAAAATAGAAGCTTATAGTTCTATTATGACATTGTATTTTTGTGGCAGTAGCTACCTAATACAGCTCCCAAATAAAGCCTAAATTCCTGGGGCGCCTGGGCGGCTCAGTTGGTTAAGCAACTGCCTTCAGCTCAGGTCATGATCCCAGGGTCCTGGGATCGAGCCCCGCATCGGGCTCCTTGCTCGGCGGGAAGCCTGCTTCTCTTCCCACTCCCCCTGCTTGTGTTCCCTCTCTCGCGGTCTCTCTCTGTGTCAAATAAATAAATAAAATCTTTAATAAAAAAAAAAAAGCCTAAATTCCTTAACACAGAATCCAAAGTCCTCCATGGTCTCCCACAGGTTGCCTTTACATCAATTCATTCATTCATTCATTCATTCATGTACCTACTACATATCAGTTACTATTCTGGCACTGGAAATATAGTGATTAACAGAAGTTCACAGTATTATGGAGCTTACATTCTAGAAGACAGAAAGCAATAAACATAACATGATAGGCAGTGATAAAGAATAAAGATAAAAGTAGAGAGAATGGTGGTGGTAACAGGGTGACCAGGGATGACTACTTTAATAAGAGGACATTTGAGGAGCCATCAGAATTAAAAGAAGGAGCAAGACATGTGTTTATCTGAGGGAAAAGAATTCCAACAGTCAAAGGGAACAGAATATACAAAAACCCTGGGGAGAACATACTAAATGTATTTCAGCAAGAGCACGGAGGCTGGTATTTTCAAACACAGTAAGAATCAAAGTCTATCTACTACAACTACAAAAAAAAAAAACACACAAAAGGAAGACAGTAAGGAGAAACAAGACTACAAAACAGAAATTAACAAGATATCAATTACTAATCAATAACTATCAATAGTTACTTTAAATGTAACTAGATTAATCTTGCCAATCAAGAGACAGAATGGCTGAATGGATTAAAAAACCCCAAATTCCAACTATAGGATGTCCACAAGAGATCTAGTTTTGATTTAATGACCTACATTGGCTGAAAATGAAGGGAGAGGAAAAGATATTCCATGTAAATAGCAGCAAAGAGTAGGAATGGCTATACTTTTATCAGAAAAAAAAAAACAGACTAAGTTAAAACTATTACAAGAAGCAAAGAAGGTCATTACATCATGACAAAACAGTCATTTCAACAGATAGATATGAAAAATACAGATGCACCCAACATCAGAGCACCTTTAGATTTGAAGGGAGAAAGAGCAATACAATAGTATTGTTGTAGGCTTCAATACCCCAATTATAATTATGGACAGAGTGTCTGGACAGAAGATCAATAAGGTAAAAGCAGACTTAAACTATACTATAGACAAACAGACCTAATAGACACATAATGAACATCCCACTCAACAGCAGAATTCACATTCTTCACATACACATGGTACATTTTCCAGGTTAGATCACATGCTAGGTCACAAAACAAGTCTCAACATATTTAAAAGATTGATGTCATTTCAAGTATCTTTTCCAACCACAATGGAGTAAAACCTGAAATGAAAAAAGATAAAAGAAATTCACAAACATAGAAATTGAACATACTCTTAACCTTTGAGTCAAAGAAAATTGAGAAAAATCAGAATATATCTGAAGACAAATGAAAACATAACTTATCAAAATATATGGCATAAAGCAAAAGCAGTACTAAAAGGAAATTAAGGGGTGCCTGGCTGACACAGTCGGTTAAGCATCCAATCCTTGCTTTCTGCTCAGATCATGATCTTAGGGTCATGAAATCGAGCTCTACCACAGGCTCCACACTCTGCATGGAGTCTGCTTAAGTTTCTCTCTCCCTCTCCCTCTGCACCACCCTCCACCCCCCCAAACACACATGTGTGTATGCTCTAAGATAAATAAATAAATCTTTAAAATGGAAGTCAATAGTGATAAACACCTGCATTAGTTAACAACTAATCACAAACAACCTAGTATCAGACCTCAAGGAACTAGAAAAAGAACAAGCTAAGCCCAAAGTTAGCAGAAAGGAAATACAATTAAGGCAGAAATAAATCAGAAAATAGAAAAACTGACAAAAGTGAGCTGTTTTTTTGAAAGACAAGATTGATGACACTTTAGCTAGATTAAGAAAAGAAGACACTAAATCAGAAATGGAAGAAGAAACATTACAAAATGATGCCACAGGATAAAGATCATAAGAGACTATTAGGACTAATTATACACCAACAAAATGGAAAACCTACAAGAAATGGATAATTCCTAAAAACCTAGGAACCTGAATCAAGAAGAAATAGAAAACCTGATAAGACTAAACAAATGAAATTGAATCGGTAATCAAATCCTTCCAACAAAAAAAACCCAGAACCATATTGATTCACAAGTGGATTTTACCAAAAATTCAAAGAAAAATACTAATCCTCCTTAAGTTCTTCCAAAATATATTTAAATTTAAAAAAAAGACCCTCAAACTCTGAGGCCAGCATCATCTTGATACCAAAACCCAATGAAAACATGAGAAAAGAGACTCACAGACTAATCTCTTTAATGAATATGGATGCAGTACTCTTCAACAAGTATTAGCAAACCAAATTCAGAAGCACATAAAAGAATCACACACCATGAAAATGGCATTTATTCCTGGGATGCAGGGATGCTTCAACATACACAAAAATCAATAAATATATCACATTAACAGAATGAATAAAAATCTACATCATCTCAATGGATGCAGAAAAAACGTTTGACAAAATTCAACATCCATATATGACAAAAAAGTCTCAACAAATTAGGTAGAGGAGGAATTTACCTCAATACAATAAAGATGACATGAAATTCTACAATATCAAACTCAATGGTGAAAAACTTGAAAGCTTTTCCTCTAAGATCTGAAACAAGTTAAGGATATCCTTCTATATAATCTAGTACTAGAAGTCCTACATTTAAGCAAGAAATAATTTTTCTGATTTGCATTTTATCTGTTTACAGAGGACAGAATCTTAGACCCCTAAAGGCATCTCTCTCTCTCTCTCTCTCTCTCACACACACACACACACACACACACACACACGAACTGTTAGAATAAAACAAATTCAGCAAAGCTGCGATGCACAAAAAAAAAAAAAAAAATCAATGTACATAAATCAGCTGCTTTTCTATACACTAATAGTGAATTACCCAAAAAAGAAATAAAGAAAGCAATCCCATTCACGATGGCATCAAAAAGAATTGCTTAGGGATAAACTTAACCAATGACATGAAAGACATGTATACTGAAAACTGTAACACATTGATGAAAGAAGTTAAAGCAGACACAAATAAGTGGAAAAACATCCATGAATACAGAATGGCAAAATACTGTTAAAATGTCCCTACCACCCAACATGATCTCTGTAAAAATCCCAATGGCATGTTTTACAGAAATCAAAAAAACAATCCTAAAATTCATATGGAACCACAACTGACCCTGAATTGCCAAAGCAACCTTGAACAAAGCTGAAGGCATCACACTTCCTGATTTTAAAATACATTACAGAGCCACAGTAATCAAAACAGTATGGTATTAGCATAAAAACAGACCTACAGATTAATGGAACAGAGAGCCCAGAAATAAACCCCTACATATATAATAAAGTAATACTTGACAAGAGTATAAGGATCCACAGTGGGGGAAAGACAGTCTCTGCAATAAGCAGTATTAGGAAAACTGCACAGCCACATACAAAATAGTGACATTCAAACCTTCTCTCTCTCCACACACACAAAAAGAAACCCCAACAACTCCAAATGGGCTAAAGGCATAAGACTGTAATATAAACATAGTCTTAAACATAAAACTAAATACCCTCAAAGAAAATATAGGGAAAAGGCTTCTTGGACATTGGCTTTGGCAATAATTTCCTGGCTAGGACACCAAAATAAAAAATAGACAAGTGGGATTATGTCAAACTAAAAAGCACCTCCACACTCAAAACAAATCATGACCACAATCAACAAAATATAAAGGTAATCTGCAGAATGGGAGAAAATACCTGCAAATCATATATCTAATAAAGGGTTAATATCCAAAACATGTAAAGAATTCATACAATAGCAAAAAAAAAAATAATTAATGGGTAAAGGGATTGGGGAAACATTTCTCCAAAAGAAGTTACACAAATGGCCAATAGATACGTGAAAAGATGCTCAGTATCACTAATCAGAGAAATGCAAATCAAAACCACAATGAGCTATATACCCTCATACTTCTAAGGATGACTAGTATAAAAAAACAAAAAGCAAAGGTAATAAATTTTGGCAAGGATATGGAGAAAAGAACTGTTGTCCATTTTTGGTAGGAATGTAAATTGATGCAGCCATTTTGTAAAAACAGGATGGAGTTTCAAAACACTAGATACCATATCATCCAGCAGTCTCACTTCTGGGTATATTTACCCAAAGGAATTGCAATCAAAATCTCAAGTAGATAACTGTACTCCCCTGTTTGTCATAGCATTATTCACAATAGCCAAGACAAGGAAGCAATCTAAAGGTCTCCTGATGGGTGAATAAGGAAAGTGTGGTAAATATACACAATGAAATATTGTTCCATCCTTAAAAAGGAAATCTTAACATTCGTGACAACATGGATGAATATGTGGGACATTACACCAAGTGAAATAAGCCAAAAACAGAAAGGATACTATAGGATACTACTCATGAGGAATCTAAAATAGTCAAACTCATAGAAGCAGAGACTGGGATGGTGGTTGCCAGGGCTTGGGGGAAAGGGAAACAGAGGTATTAGTCGAAGAGTAGAAAGTTTCAGTTATAAAAGATGTGTAAGTCTCAAAGATCTATGTACAGCTTGATGACTATAGTCAATACTGTATCATAGATTTAATTTGCTAAGAGGGTAGTTTTTTGTGTTTTGGGGGGGTTTGTTTTGTTTTAGAGGGGAGAGAGAAAAGAGGATAGGGGAGGGGCAAAGGAAGAAGATAATTTTTTTATTTAAATTCAATTAACATATAGTGTATTATTAGTTTCAGAGGTAGCATTCAGTGATTTATCAGTTGCATATGATACCCGTGCTCATTCCATCATGTGCCCTCCTTAATGCCCATCACCAGTTACCCCTCCAGCAACCCTCAGTTTGTTTCCTATGATTAAGAGTATCTTATGGTTGGGGCGCCTGGGTGGCTCAGTCGTTAAGCGTCTGCCTTCAGCTCAGGTCATGATCCCAGGGTCCTGGGATCGAGCCCCGCATCAGGCTCCCTGCTCGGTGGGAAGCCTGCTTCTCCCTCTCCCATTCCCCCTGCTTGTGTTCCCTCTCTCGCTGTGTCTCTCTCTGTCAAATAAATAAATAAAATCTTAAAAAAAAAGAGTATCTTATGGTTTGTCTCCTTGAGAGAATCTTAAGCAAGCTCCACACCCAGCACAGGGCCTGAGGCGAGGCTTGATCTCACAACCCTGAGATCCTGACCTGAGCAGAAATCAAGAGTTGAATGCTTAACCAATTGAGCCACCCAGGCGCCCCGAAGAGGGTAGATCTTAAGTGTTCTTACTGCTAGAAAAACATAGATAAGGTAGGAAGAAACTTTCCAAAGGTAAAGATATAAACATATGACATAGATTGTGATAATTTCACAGATGTAATACTTATCTTCAAGCTCATCAATTGTATAGATTATGTACAGTTTTCTTTAGGTCAAAAAAAAAAAAAAGGAAACAAAGGGAAATAACAGGATAATATGGTGTCAGAGGGTAGCAGGAAGCTAGACCATGTAGGCCTTGAGGTCTGCTTTAACTCTAAGATTTAAAACATCTAATTCACTGATGTCTACTTACCTAATTATCCCACCTAGGCATCTATCCATCATCCATCTACCTCTCTACCCTATATATTGTCTATCATCCAATCTTTATCCATCTATTACGGTGCGACCTGTGCAATAATACTGGTGTCTGGCCATAGCTCTCCTACTGTATTTTGAGATTCTTGATAGTGAGGCTATGTCTTACTCAAGTCTTTAATTCCATGAAATGCCAGAGACATTATAAACTGTCAATAAAGGAATAGGTGAAGACACACATGGACATTAAGTAGCACAAAAATCTCACTCCTTCTATTTGTAATATAATCATTCCCTTGCTAACACAGTTCTTGGGATTAAAGGGTATATAGTGTGTGACCCTGGGTAGAAGCAAAGGGTTGGGAGAACATTTTAAGTGCTATCGCTAGCCTGAGGCCCTCCTAAGAAAATTCGTCACCTAGAATGTGTGTGGATAATTCAGACACTTCTATTTCTACCTCCTTCTACATTTCCCTTAACCTTGGAACCTGGAAGCTTTTGCCTTAATAGCAATAATGGCAAGGCTATGGATAACAGAGTTTTTCTTTGACTGTATACCTAAACATAAAAAATAAGCTCAAAGCTGGGGTTTATCTGCATGGTAGCTACCTGCATTTCCAGCCAGCCAGTCCAGTTCTCAGCCATGCTGAAAAACAGCTCACCTGAAAAGCCATGCAGGGATTTGAGCTGGATGAGAGAAAATTCCACACAATAGACTGTGTGGCCTAGGAGAAATCAATATGGCTTTATTTACTTTACAGGAGGCAACTCTCAAGCACAGCACAGTTACATGATGTGTAAAGAGGTTTTATTTGGAGTTTTATGAAATGCCTTCTAGAAAGCAGGCATACAAGTTATCCAGACAGACAAAAGTCACTGACACCCAAAGACCCAAAAATGCCCTGTTGCCTCAAATAAAATGGACATACAGTATGTTGCATAGTAGGAGGAGGAACAACAACAGAACAGAGATGAAATGATCTTCTAGGACCCCACACTACGATCTTGCAATACCGATAGCTACTCTTTTTTTTTTTTCCTAAATTAATGGTAGCTGCTTTTTTTTTTTTTAAAGATTTTATTTATTTATTTGAGAGAGAGAATGAGAGAGAGAGCACATGAGAGGGGGGAGGGTCAGAGGGAGAAGCAGACCCCCCGCCGAGCAGGGAGCCCGATGCGGGACTCGATCCGGGGACTCCGGGATCATGACCTGAGCCGAAGGCAGTGGCTTAACCGACTGAGCCACCCAGGCGCCCCCCGATAGCTACTCTTGAAGAACAACTCCTCCTTCCACAGGTGCCCTGACTATACCAGGACTCCATACATAGGGTACAAATGGATTTCCTGTGAGTTTGTTTTGTTTCCCTGCCAAAATTGCTCTAAAACTTGAATGCCCTTCAAGATTTATTTTGGATGGTAACATAGCACTGGGAAAAAATAGTATTTGCCATGAATTTTGAAAAGAATGATCAGGCTTTTGATAACAGATACTCGAGAGCACACGCAGACTCCTACTTTATCCCAAGCCTGATTCGAAATTCAGGCTGTGAGGGCACATAAGAGTGTGCGTGGGGTTTTTGTTGTTGTTGTTGTTGTTGTTGTTTTAAGACTCTCAACTTTGAAATGAGGTTATTTCATGCTTTTAAATCACAGAGAGAGAGCTTTGTAAGCAGTTCCCTCACAGCAGCCTCCGCCAGATCTTCAGAGATTGAATTCTTTCCTGGCTGGAAAATGTCTCTGGGACAATAGTGGGAGTTGATTTTTCTCCTCAGTCAATTCTTCCTTTTAACAATCAGGATGCAGTGAGCTGCATTTGATCAGGTTGAAATGGTGGGTCAAAATCCATATGGGTTGGATCTCAACGGGTTTCCCAAGATGGGGTTCTTGCTGTGCCCTTCAATTTGGCTTGTAGGGTCACAGGACTTTCTTGGTCACGTCGCTCTATTTCTCGTGTAAGTGGATTGTTTTCCCTGCTGAAGTGTACACGCCTCAGAAGATGAAAAGACGGTCGCTGAGTATTTTGATTATTTTTGTGTTCATTTTTTTTTCACCTCAGCTTCCCTGGAGCATAAATTATTACTGAAACAATCCACAGTATCACCATTCATGTGCCTCCAGACCTCTTTTCTTTTCACAGGTCTCACAAAACAGCATACAGATGGAAAGTGTCACCTAAGGTATTACAGTGCCAAACTCTGTCCCTTCACTGCAACTAAGTGAGGTTCTGTCTATTCATTTGTAATTGCTCTCTTCTGTATGTTTCTAAAACCCATCATCTGTGCCTCTTGAAAGTGCTTTCAGTGTTTGGCTTTGTTACTGCTTCCCACTTCACTTGTCCCTTCTCCCCCACGGCCACCACCCAAGAATATTAATTCTTTGAGAGTCTTAAACACCCTTGCACCCTTCTCAAAGTATAGCTCAATGCTTATTAATAGATTTGTAAAAAATAAAAATTAAGAAGAGATGGCATCAGACATCTTTCCTCACGTTGTGCAGCCAATGCTATTTTATCGACAGATTTTCTTTGCCGGCAGCAGCTGTCCTTGCTGACTGAAGAAAAACACCCTTCTCTTTTTTCTCTCTTTCCCTTCAGATTACCCACTGAACTTAACACTTCTGGGCTAATTAGAGCTTATTCCTCTTCTGATCCTAATGATGAAAGTCAGTTTTTCCCAACCTTGAGCGTGTATCAGAATCACCTGGAGGGCTTGTTAAAAAAAGAACCCAGGGCAGGCCCCACACCCCAGATTCTTATCCAGCAAGTCTGAGGTGTGGCCCGAGGATGTTTTTCTAATAAACTCACAGATAATGCTCGTGCGGCTGATCCAAGAACTACACTTTGAGAACCACCGGACTGGTCGATCACATAGGGAATTTCTGTGCCAAATTTTCTATTAGGAGCCACGTCAGAAAAGAAGAGTAGAGTCAAACATTTTTAGTCTTCTGGTTGGAAATTCTGAAGTCCTCATGGACTACAAATGGCAAGTGTAAGTGAAGATACGCACCAACTAGAGTCGGTCTTGCCAAGCTCCAAATGTAAGGGATCATCAAGAGACAGGGAAAAGCAGAGAGGACTGGGTCCTGGTATGCTAAGGTGGCCAACAATTTCTCAACAAGCAAGTGCACACAAAATAAGTGATTTGCTACTTGCTAATTCACCTGTTTTTACAGTATATAATTCAAGGAGTTTAATGTTAATTCTACAGAGGTCCAAGGTATCATGAGGTATCATGTTTGCCCCAAAGCTTTTTGCTTAGTTGAAATTTACCATGCTCAAGTTGTTAATACTGAAAAACAGTTCAAATCATCTTAAAGATAAGAGTTTGGAAGCCTAATACGCTGACATCCAATTATCTACAAAAGTTTAGAAATAAATGTAGAAGACAAAAAAAAAATCAATTAGGACATTCTGGGATTTTAAGTGGTATCCAGATAATACTTCCTAATACGAATTTTATAAATTCATGGTAAAATAGCAATTAAGGGACAATAAACAAGTCTTGCAAAAATTAAAAGATTTACTGTCAAGCAATATCCAAAAACAGTTATTTTTATTACTAAAAGGCTGACACCTGTGCATTGGAGGCTGCAATTAGTGATAACTAGATAGAGAGTTAATGAAATAGGGGCACCTGGGTAGCTCAGTCAGTTGAGTGCCAGACTCTTGGTTTCAGCTCAGATTATGATCTCAGGGTCCTGGGATGGAGGTCCACCTCAGGCTCCATGCTTGGCGGGTGGTCAGCTTGGGGATTCTCTCTGCGGGCCCCTCCCCCGGCTTGCTCCCGCATGTGTGCGTGCACGCCCTCTCCCCCTCTCTCTCTCAAGTAAATAAATAAATCTTAAAAAAAAAGGTTAATGAAACAAAAGAGGGTACTTTCATTAAACTCCAGATTTATCAAAACAAACAAACAAAAAAAACGCCCGGCCTATCAGTTAGTGATAGCATCTGGGTGTGAGCAACAAAATATTTGACAAAGCAGGCTTAAACGAACAGGGTTTATTTTCCCTCATATCACAGGAAGTCTAAAGATGGGAACTACCCGAATTACAGGTGTAATTAATAAAAGCATAAGGAAAATAGAAAATCATCTGAAAGCAGGTAACAGAATTGATGAATTCAAAATGCTGATTCCTTTAAAATGTTAATGTAAAAGACAAAAATCCTGCGGGTGTGATTGAGGAAAACAGAAATCCACAAAATAGGAAAGCGACAGCGGGTGCCTCGCGGCAGCACCCCTCCCTGCCACACACACTCCTTCTGGTAGCCGAGACCTCCTAGGAGTCATTGCAATAAATAATGGAAACAGGGATGAACATCAAAATATCTTTTAATTGTTTTGTGATGTATAGACAAGGGGCAAGGCAACAAGATACCTCAAATATAGCTCAAAAGAATCAACTTTCATTTTATAAGAAGTAAATCCTTCTCAAATTGCAACATTTCCCCCCAATTCCCTCCTGTTATGCCTCTCCCATCACCATAGCAACACTTGTCCTTTAATAAACACTAACTGCCACTGTAAGAAGACAGAGTAAACAAGTCTGAAAACGTGATTTTTCTCCCGAGTCAGAAGTATTTCCTCGGATGGTTCCCACCGTGGGTGGCCTTATAGACTTGGAATGTTCCAGGCAATCAAGATTAGGAAGACTACCACCTGGGTCTGAGCCTCCAGATTTCTGGCATTAGTGATATTTACTCAAAACCATGTATGTCCTCCCCATATCAAAGTTACTTAAATTTTTATAGCACATATGAGAAACGTCACTATCTAACTCAGGCATTTTCCAATGTAATAGCGGGAAGAAAACAGATCCCTAAGAAAGTTTTCAGGTTTCAAATACAACCACCGGGTATTTCCATGCAAAAGTTAGTTTCACCATCTCTTCTCCCCATCACCACATCCCAGATTTATGTAATGGGTGTCACAGTAAACTCCTGCTAGAGTTAGGGAAGGAAAAATATTGCATCAAAATAGAGGACGTAAAACCGAACATGCACGAGATTTGGGGAGGTCAGAAGGTTGCGAATAAGCTATGGATAGGGTACCAGCCGACTGGAAAAGTCACTATGCTGAAGAGAAAAAGGAAATACGAATACAGGCCAAATGAAGGAGATAAATTTGACCTGTCCTCTGGAAACCAATCCTATTCCAGCAAAATCCTGTATCATTATTCCTTTTTTTTAAACATTCCTAAAAGTGATAAGAATACAGAAGAGATTAAATATCAGTATGTTAGGAATGTGAGTGAAAGTATACAGGTTTTCCTTGTTCTGTTTAAGCAACTTTTACCTCAACCCTGAAGTTATTTAAAATAGAAAAGGAAAAGATTTAAAAGAAGAAATAAGGCTTCTGGTTCCACACATGAGAAGCTTAAAAGTTGCCACCCAGTTCTAACAGCAAGTAAAATGCTGAGCAAACTGGAAAAAAAAAAAAAAAATCAACAACTCTCCTTAGGTCCATAAGAGAGGAGAGTACACAAGGCAAACCGCTGCCTCCAAGTTGGAGAGATAACAAGCAAATAGAGTCAGGACTTACCTACAGAAGCAGAGACTCCAGAGCAGGAACCAAGTCAGGAGCCAGTGACTGGGGGGACCCTGAGCTGTAACTGACGAGTTCAGTTGCTGGACATGCGATGTGGACAATGCTCCGGGTTAAAACCTCCGGGGTGGGGGGCGGGCCGCAGTCACAGAGAGACCCTCTCAAGATTGAGAGATTTACCTCCAGGAACTCTACCAGACTCCCCAGCATTAAATCGGAGAACTTCCTCCGCTTCTGGCAGGGGGAGGGGTAAAGAGCCATTTTTATGTATGCTAGAGCCTGCTGTTCTTAACAAGGACTGCGGTTGCAGAAGCCTCACCTGCTGGGGTATCATCACAGTCTAACTGACCTGGAGGAAGGGAAATAGACGATTCCAGCCTGCTCTGGCCATTTGACCCATGTAAGGGAGAGGGAAAAAACAACTGTGAAACACTCGTGAAATTCACAGCCCAGAGGCACAGGCCCACCAAAAGACTGAAACCTAATCATCAGACTATAGAACTCTTCCCTTCCCCCCGCAACACCTCACCACATTATTAAAGGCCTATTTCCAGCAATTCCTTTTACCCAGTAGTCATGTCTGGCTATCAAGAAAAAATTACAAGACCTACCAAAAAGCAAAAAAACACAGTTTGAAGAGACAGTGCAAGCATCAGAACCAGACATGGTAGGGATGTTGGAATTATCATCCCAGGAATTTAAGACAACTATGATTAATATGCTAAGGGCTCTAATGGATAAAGTAGACAACATGCAACAACAAATGGGCCACGTAAGCATAGAGATGAAAATCGTTAAGGAGAAAACAAAACTAAATTCGAGATTAAAAAACACCAACAGAAATGAAGAATGCCTTTGATGGGCTTATTAGTAGATTGGACACAGCTGAAAACAGAGTCTCTTAGCTAGAGGCTAGATGGATAGAATCCTCAAAAACCAAAAGCAAAGAAAACAAAGACTGAAAAATACAGAACAGAATATCCAAGGACTGTGGGACAACTACAGAAGATATAACATATGAATAATGCGAATACCATAAGGAGAAGAAAGAGAGAACAGAAGAAATATTTGAAATAATGACTGTGAATTTCCCCAAAATTAATGTTAGAAGCCATATCATATATAATCAAGAAACAAAGGTAAGAATTACATCCAACTTCTCAGAAACAAGGCAAGAAGAGAGTGGAGGGAAATATTTAAAGTGTTGACAGGAAAAAATACCAGCTTAGCATTCAGTACCCTGTGAAATTATCCTTCTAAAGTGAGAGAGAGGGGCGCCTGGGTGGCTCAGTTGGTTAAGCGACTGCCTTCGGCTCAGGTCATGATCCTGGAGTCCAGGGATCGAGTCCCACATCAGGCTCCCTGCTGAGCAGGGGGTCTGCTTCTCCCTCTGCCCTCTTCCCTCTCGTGCTCTCTGTCTCTCATTCTCTCTCTCTCAAATAAATAAATAAAAAAAATCTTTAAAAAAAAAAATAAAGTGAGAGAGAAATAAAGACTTCGTCGAACAAAAATTGAGGGAATTTGTCTCCAATTGACCTGCCTTGCAAGAAATGTTAAAAGAAATTCTCTAGAGAGAAGAAAATAATGTAGGTCAGAAACTCATATCTACGTAAAGGAAGAAAGGAAGAATATCAAAGAAAGAATAAGTGACCATAAAATAAAACTTTTATTTTTCTTATTCTTAACTGATCTAACAGATAACAGATAACAGTTTGTTTAAAATAATAATAGCAACAAAGCAATTAATTATGTATGCTTATGAATATATTTTATGTATAGTTATATATGCTTATGTCTGCTTTATATATTAATGAAATGAATCACAGCAATGATGCAATCGACAGGAGGAAGGAATTAGGATTATTTTGCTATTATAAGGTACTTACTACCTGTAAAGTGGCATAGTGTTATTTGAATATGGACTGGGATTTGTTGTAAATGTAAAAGAAGTAAAAAAAAAGAAAGTACAACTGATATGCTAAGAGAGGAAAAACAAACCTAGTAAATCTATGAAAGGATTTCAACTTGACCAAAGAATACCAAAAGTAATATATCATTTAAAAAATAATAATAATCAATACTGGTGGCATTACAGTAAAATTATTAGGACCCTCTTAAATGTTCATATAATTTGACTCTGTATAATTCTACTTCTAGGAATTTATCTTGAGTAACTACAGAAATTCAATTAAAGATTAATTTGGGATGATGTTCATCACTGCATTATTTATAACAGAAAAAAATTGGAATTGATTTAAACATACAATAGGAAATACTTAAAAGAATTATGGTATTTCATAATATTAGCTATTCATTTATAATAATAATCACACCTAACATTTAAAACTTGGAATAGCATAGTTTAGAAAAAAATGACATTTTTATAATATTAATATGAAAGAGTGGGATACAAATCTATATACAAAATATGGACCTAATATACAATATAAGAAACTATCTCTGGATTATATTTTTTTTCTTTATATTTTTCTCCATTTCTAAAGGTTTTTATTTAAGGGAAACATACGCTTTTTATACTTAAAAAAAAAAAAAAGGTTAACATCTTTAAAAATCAAGTTACTTTTCCCCTCACTACAAAGAATGGTTGATTTCCTAAACCCATGTTCATTATGATTTCTGTGGAAACAAGAGTGAGTATCTAGACATTAGGTAAACCATCTAGAAAACCCAAGCTGATGTCATTAAAATTTGGGAAATCTGAAACTTACAATAAATTCTGCCCTCCATCACTTCTATAACAGGTTTGTCAATTAATTCAATATTATTCTGCATAAAGCTCAATAATTAAACAGAAAAGTATTATCTCTTTAATTTTGAAACTGAAATTGCAGATTATTGCAGCCCCAAACTCCAGCTGGTCCAAAGGTTCACTATGTTCAAATGAATAAATCATTATAAAAGCCAACCTATATATATATATATATATATATATATATATACATGAAAAGAGGAAACAGTTTTTCCTTTTTTCTTTTTTTTTTAATAACTGAATTGATAACTCTTTGATTTTGGTGGGATCACCAGTAGGATAGCCTTAGCCTCCTGAGTACTGACTTTAGATCAGGCTAATCCCAAAGTTGTGTCTAGAACCACAGTATCCAAATGGTTGTGGTAAATTTATACTCTTCTGAATGAGTGGGTGAAATACAGGATCCTGAGTTTCTAGACCAGTGCTCTCCAAAGGATTTTGATTTGGTACCTTTATCAGGGTTTTAAATTGAACATGCTTGCCCCCATATTTTATATATGTGCTGTCTGTTACTACCTAATACTCCAAGGTACAATATGGACAAAGTTTATTGTTATTAATGATGGGTATATATCTATGATTCAAATAGCCTTTCTGATTGGTTGAGTTTCTGATACCATGTTATCAAATTATTGCTTTTACCATCTTTGTGACTGCTGAAGTCTTCATTAGACTCATAGAGAAGTAGCATCTATGCCTCTTTGGGATTTCCATATCTGCCTGCATTATTAGAACACTCTTCACACCATATTTTCTCTGGAGGAATCGTTTTAAGCCATTTGTCCATCGTTGAGGATTAGAAACTAGATAATATCAGATATTATTCCATTTAACCAGTCACTAGTAAACAGCATGTGGCACAAAACACTGACAATAAATTGAGTGAAAAGACTCTTGGCAATGCCCCTGTAGTTTTCTACTCTGAATTACTCAGTTAACAGTGTGTGGAAGTTCAAATCCTTTTAACCGCTATTACAGAGAAACCCAAATCTTATGTAACTTAACACAGAAGTCCAAAAACGGTTATTCAGGAGCAGCTTTCCTCCAAGAAGTGATTTAGGGACCAGGTCCCTTCTGTTTCATGCCTTTGTTATCTCCAGCATGTGCTTCCCAAGGTCTCTTGTTCATCTCCAAGCTATGAAGACCATGCATAGGAGGTATAAAACAGGTCAGGAATGATGTACAGCACTCACTTCCATATTCTGTTGCCCAGAACTCAGTCAAATGGCCACACCCAACTACAAGAATCTCTGCAATGTAGTCAGCTTTGTGCCAGAGGAAGAAAGAGGTTTAGAGAAGAGCAAGCCTGCAAACAACTATTCCCATAATAGGCACACTGAATGATGGCATTGATGTCAATCTGCCTATTAAATATCATCCATGCTTAATCTGTGTCTCTTAAAATAATCATACTCATAAAGGTTTTGCTTGGGTTTTTTAATGTTTGCAATACACTAGTAAATAAAAAGATATCAATAAAAAAAATGGATGTCTACCTTTTTCTCTTCTGCTTCCCGCAGAAGCGCCCCTTCTGCTAACATTTTTGACTATAAACTTGATAATGAGTTCTAAAAACTAAGGAAAACTATAATTAGTATCCAGTCAGAAAAACCCACATGGGGATCAAGCTATCATATCAGTGATTCCCAATCTAGGGTTCATGGACTACCAAAGACCTCTGGGTTAGTATGTATCAGAGATCATACCATTGATATTGTAGGCAAAATTATGTGCATATGACTTGTGCGTACGTGCGTGTGTGTGTGTGTGTGTGTGTGTGTTCATGTTTGCAGAGAGGATCAATATACATCATCAGAATGTGGGAAGGAGGTGTGATAAAAAAAATAGTATGATATTTAAAACAGCAATTAAGGGGCACCTGGGTGGCTCAGTCATTAAGCATCTGCCTTCAGCTCAGGTCATGATCCCAGGGTCCTGGGATCGAGGCCAACATCGGGCTCCCTGCTCAGTTGGAAGCCTGCTTCTTCCTCTCTTACTCCCCCTGTTTGTGTTCCCTCTCTCACTGTCTCTCTCTCTCTGTCAAATAAATAAGTAAAATCTTAAAAAAGAAAATAAAAATAAATAAAACAGCAATTAAGAGGTAAACTTTTCTCAAACTGATTAACAAACATAAATCCATAAATCTATTCCCCAGACCCTATCAGAAGTCATTATACATACATGCTTTAATAATATGTTGCTACAGAACTCTTCTATTATTATCAATAAATAAAAAAACCAATTACCTCATATATGATAGGATGGAGATCACTATAAGAGAAAGTATGGCCATATGGTTAGATTCAATGCTTCTCACACTGACAAATATGAGGAACTGAAGGATTTATTGGTGTTATTCACATAGGCATATGGCAATTGGAAAGGTCAAAAGCCTAGAAAGGCAGATTGGCAAGTTACACTTTTATTTAACTCTCAAGTTATTTTTTCCCTTGGAGAGAACTTGGACTTATAATCTTTTCCATTGGATGAATTATTGTACAATACACATACAGTCTTGTAAATTCCAGTGGTAATCCATTTTTCCTAATACGAATGCTATAACACAGTTTAAAACATACTACAGTATTCCAACTAAAGTTTGTTATAGTATTTGCAGCCTGATTCCGTAGTTATTAGAGGGTTGATAATATATTATTTTTGCAAGATTTAAACTTCTGTAATATGGCTACGCAGCCCTTTGGCTAGATTTTGCAAATATAGGCCATAACATATTTTAAAATTGCCTGGTCCTCTTTCACCCTCCCTTTTCTAATCTTTGTAATTTTTTTTAAAGATTTTATTTATTTATTTGACAGAGAGAGCCATAGTGAGAGAGGGAACACAAGCAGAGGGACTAGTAGAGGGAGAAGCAGGCTTCCTGCTGAGCAGGGAGCCCGATGTGGGGCTTGATTCCAGGACCCTGGGATCATGACCTGAGCCGAAGGCAGACGCTTAACGACTGAGCCACCCAGGCGCCCCAATCTTTGTAATTTTAAAACCCACTCACTTAAAACAGCAGTGTTTTCCCAAGAGTTATTCAGCAATTAGTGGCAAAACTAACATCTCCCCTCCTGAAATAATTCTTTTCCTCTCTGATTAGTGGCATTATAAATAAATTGCTTGAAGTCTATGTTTGTGAATAAGATAGAAAGGAGATGATTCAGAAATGATTGAGAGGTAGGGTTTCCTGACATTGTAAATTCCATGGTCTGAGATTAAGCCCCTTTGGTGTTGAGAAAGGAAGAGCTTCACTCTCCTTAGGAGGTGTTGCGTGCCTGAAAAGTTCAACTCAGCGATAGGGGAGGCCTGAGTTTGCTGTCAGGCTAGCAGAATGAGAGCTAGAAGAATCAGAGGGGACTGTATCCACATCCCAAGGACCACAGGGCAGTTTCTGCCCCTTTGAAGTTTTCCACTGTCTGCCCTACAAAGGACAAAACATAGTCCACTTAGAGCAGAAAAATTCTTATACATATCATGAGACGGAAATATCATTCAGAAGAAACCTCCGTTTTCTTTGCAATAGACATGGCTCTATGTGTTGAAAGTGGACTAACAAGAAGGAGGTAAAAAGTAAGGCAAGGACTGTTTTGTTTTGTTTTAAAGATTTATTTATTTTAGAGAGAGAAAGCACATGGGTGGGGGGAGGGGCAGGGGAGAGAGAGGGAGAGAAGCAGACTACCACTGAGCAGGGAGCTCTATCTCAAACCCATGAGGTCATGACCTGAGCCGAAATCAAGAGTTAGACACTTAACCAACTGAGCCACCCAGGCACCCAGCAAGGACTGGTTTTTAAAGCCTATTAAACTTTCCCATTATCCTAATGCTACAATAAATTTCCACTTCAGAAAAAATAGATAATTTGACCATCCCCAGAATATGGTAGGCATGAAAACAGCCTGAAATTAAATATTCCTGGACTAGAATAATGTACTAGGTGGAAATCTAGATTGATACTTTATGTGTATTTGTATTTTACATTTATATGATTCTATTCTTTTGTAACAATAACTGGTGGGAAATCTGATTAAATTATGCTCACATGTATTATCTAACATTAAATTATTTGTGTTTATTTAGTGAACATACTTTTAGTAGCTGCTCTGTTCCAGTCATCAACTGGAAGGGCTTCTTCCCTCATCACCACGATCTAAGAAAGGAAGCAATGGGGATGTTGGGTTATACAGGCATTTAAGTGTGATCTGCCTCAGCACAGCTCTATTACCAACAACTAAAGGAGCTGGCTGATTTATCAACTTGGAAGAACACAAAATGGCAAAAGAACAAAATGGCAAAGACATTCTGCCATGCACTCTGTGGACAACCACCAAGGCCCCTGTTTGATGTCATCCAGAGGTGTTTCATTTCAACTATCCATGCACTCACTCCATTTCTTAAGAGGACCCTTATTTTCTCTGCTTCTGGATTCTAATATTGCCTCCATTATGTAATTATGTATCTTGTGATTCTAGGATGGATGCTACTGCTCTGATACTCACCTTGGCTCGATTCTTCACACACAGTTCAAATCACACTTGTTTAAACCACTCCAGGCCAGCCCACATGTTCTATCTCCTGGCGACCAGCCCACCAATGCTGAATTACTTCACCTCTAGCACACATAACCTCACAGGCCAGGGAACACTAGCCAAGAACTTTGGATGAGAAGAGAGAAAACTAAAAATGTTCTCCCAGAGAGGTAGAGGGATGGCACTCTACTCTAAATAATTTGAAAGGTGCTCAAAGACCCTAAATTCTAAGTAAAAATGTCAAGAACCCAATAGTTGCACTTTTTAAGTGCAAATTAACCATTTCATAATCCCACACTTCATTTTCTTTCCAGGTTTTTCCCAATTTATTCCAGGTATGAGGTACTAATTTGCTTGACTGTGTTTATAATACCTAGTGAATGACAAGTTTTAAGCATCACTTTCTAGATGAAAGGCATTAATTTCCTTTACAAATGATGTGAACCACTCAACTCCTGAAATAACACTCTTTAAGAAGATTCTGCTCTGACTTCTTGCAAATCTGAGTGAAATTTAAAAAAAATAGGTTTAGGGGCACCTGGGTGGCTCAGTCGGTTAAGTGACTGCCTTCGGCTCGGGTCATGATCTCAGGGTCCTGGGATCGAGCCCCACATTGGGCTCCCTGCTCCGCGGGAAGCCTGCTTCTCCCTCTCGCACTCCCCCTGCTTGTGTTCCCTCTCTCCCTGTGTCTGTCTCTGTCAAATAAATTAAATAAATAAATAAATAAATAAATAAATAAATAAATAAATAAATAAATAAATAAATAAAAATAAATAAAAAATAGGTTTAGTAAACCCTTAAATCAGGGGTCAACATAAAGGCCAGGTGGTAAATATTTTAGGCTTTGTAGACGATACAGCCTGTGTTGCAGTTTTCAGCTCTACTGTTACAGCACAAAGCAAGACAATGTGTAAACAAATGATCTGTGTTACAATAAACTTTTATTTATAAAAATGTACAAATGAGTGGGACACAGTTTTCAGACCCTTGTCTTACATCATGATTTTGCTAAGATGTACTCTATCCTTCTCATTTCATTTGTTTAAAAATATCTTCCCAATATGGGGCACCTGGTGGCTCGGTCAGTTAAGCATCTGACTCTTGACCTGGGCTAGGTCATGATCGCAGGGTCGTGAGATTGAGCCCCATGTGGGGCTCCATGCTGAGCATGGAGTCCACTTGAGATTCTCCCTCTCCCTCTGCCCCTCCCCCCACTCACTCTCTCTCTCCCTCTCTCTAAAATATATATGTCTTCCCAATGCAAGTGATTTCTGATAAAAGAGATTAGAAGTATCCAAGTGTGGGGAGGTTAAATAATATGAGAGAAGACATCCAATCTATCTGGCATACAGTAAACATGAAATAAAGGTTGGCTGAATTAAAAATCTAATTCACATCTCAAAAATATGTAGCACAAAGTTAGCTAAATTCTGAAATAAGTTATCCTCAAAAATAGTTTTCTGGTTTCACGACTTTTTGCTGTCTTTTCCTTCCTATTTTTTTTTTATTTCCTCAGTGTCTTCATTATTATACATATCATTTTTCATGGTTATTCAGCAACTGTAAGCTTTCAAAACAAAATGGGATTCTTCAATATTGCTGCATTAAGGGAAATTATAATAGCCTATTGACCAGTTCAGTCAATGATCCATTCGTTATTCTATCTTGAAGGCTAAGTTTGTAAAATAATGGATGTGATTATCACAAAAGTCAATATAAGTGTGAGGATAGAACTGATGATGAGCCCAAGCAGTTACCTTATATTTTTATACCATTTCACAAATATGTGCAACCAAATTTGAACATTCTTTTCCATCCACTGTCCACTTATCCATGTAACTAACATGCTCTTCTAAATCCCTAATGTAAACATTTAGAGAGACACTAAAGTTTTTAATGAATTTTTTTATACCTTGGATATATTAGGAATACATATTTTAATAAACATAGAGGGAAAGTAGATTTGAAGATGGCTTATATTGTGTAATTGGCAGCACTCTGCTATTTCAAATTAGAGTATGTGTTTAATTTGCTTGCTGGTCTGAGAATTTTAGAAGTACCTGCTATAATGAAAGAATGAGGAAGTACACAGCATGAGAAAAATTATAGTAAATTTTGATGCATCAAGAACTAACCCAAACTTAGTGGCATAAAACAGCAATCATTTTATTATGCTCATGAATTCTGTGGGACAAGAATTTAGGCTAGGGCACAGCAGGGATGACTTGTCTCTGCTCCACATCATCTGATGCCTCCCCTGGGAAGAGTTCACTGGCTGTGAATGACAAAAATGACTGGGAGCTAAAATAATAAGTAGGCTTCTTTACACACACATCTGGTGCCTGAGCAGGGATGTACTGAAGGCAGGATTCAGCCAACAACAGTGTTAGCCTGAGAGTAGTCTTTCCACGTGGCTTGGGCTCATTCAGTGCATGGAGACCTGGGCTAGTTGTCGTTCTTAACATGGCATCTCAGAGCTCTAAGTATTCCAGCAAACAAGGAGAAGCTGCAAGGCTTGTTATGATCTAGGCCTTGGAGATCACATGACTTTACTTCCAGGTTAGTCTGTTAGTTAAGGCTGTCCTGGCCTACCCAGCCACTACCTCTCAATGGGAGGAGTGTCAAAGAATTTGCAACTGTGTTTTAAAACTACCACAAACAAAAACTTCACACACACACATACATACATACACACACACACACACACAATTTTGATCATCAGAATAATTCACTTATGCCAACAACAAATAAATAAAATTACATTTTAAAAACTTGGAATATTTACATTGTAAAAATATTTGTGAGATCAGAAAAATTTTACAAACACAAATATAATGGGGTTTTTTAACTGCATTAGATTGGGGGGTTCCTGGATGGCTCGGTCAGTTAAGCGGCCAATTCTCAATTTCAGCTCAGGTCATAACCTCAGGGTTTTGAGGTGGAGCTCTGTGTTGAACTCCATGCTAGGCATGGAGCCTGCTTAATATTCTCTCTCCCTCTCCCTTTGCCCCTCCTTCTCTAAAAAAAAAATAAAGATAAAAAATAAAATTGCATTAGATGAAGATAGATCTCATACTTCATTTATATGAAACAATTTAACAGACCTCTGAGATTTCCTTCCTCCATTTTTTGAGGAGGCATAAACTGTTTAAATACATAAAATTTTACATTATAACAACTAAATTGAAACAATTTATAATCTAAAAATAATTATAAGGCATTGCAATATGGACACAATAAGCATATTTTTTTAAAAATATGTACACAAACCAAATTTATTTCTTTTTTTGTTGTTACATTGTTTTCTTGCTGAAAAAAACTAATAGGAAAACACCGCTCTAACTATATAAAATTTTGTTATAACATAAAAATAATTTGTACAATACTTTGCCTCAAACAAAAGAAAGCTTATGTTGAAGATTTTCTGAGCAATCTCAAAGTTATTCTAGTTAAATAATATTTCTTAGTTTTAAATTTTCCTATCAGCATTTCAAAATATGCTTTTTGAGATTTTGTTTTTTAACTCCAGTCTTTAAAATGCATGTCATTTTTATTCCAAGGTAAGAAAATTTTAATTCAGAGGTTTATCAGGAAAACATATCTTGCTGCAGGACTAGAAACTGGCTGGGTTAGAGAGACAGTGGCCATGTGAGTGGGAAGGGCAGAGCCATGTAATCTCCCCGTGGGGAAGTTGGTCAGGTCCATGGGGATCCAAATTACCTGACAGAGGACATTTCATTTCATCATTACCAAGTCATGGGCTCCAGGTTTAGACATAAAGATATGAATATTAAAGACCAAAAGAGAGTTTCGCTTTGCAAAACACTCTGATAACAATGAATTCTCTTCACTTGTTCCTACCGGGGAAAATGATCATCTTTCTTATATAACCACCAGGCATTTGTTGTTTCCACACTAATGCTTCTATTGACTTGCCTATTCTTCCATCTCTCTATTTGCCCTGCTCCTTATTTCATGCACATGAAGGAATACCTGACTGGTGCTGGGATTTTTAGTAAAAGTGTTTTACTTTCAAAACAGCAGCCCACTTATTATTCACCACTGTTTGCTGTGGAATGGTTCTCACTGGTGATTTCACTGTATTTTTTTTTCCCATGACCAAAATCATCTCTGTTGCTAAGGCTATTTCACATAACTGGGATAGTCCAATGTCTTTTTCACAAAACAGCTTTTTGGTTATTCTAAGCCACCAATGACTTTCTCACACCACCTCACTGAAAAGCTTGCAGGCTCAAAATCTACAGACAGTGAGAATAAGGCCAGCATCTGTTTTTCCTGCATAGAAAGATACCAGAAGGGTGACTACACTACACAAAGACTGATTCCATATGGGTCTTGCAGACTCCACATTGGTGCATCATTGTGTCATCTTCTACATATTTTAGAAAGAAAACACAAAACAATATTCTACTGGAACTACCTGTAGGTGCAGTATTTTAAAATACTGAAGTCAGAAAACTAAAAATTAATCATTTCATTGTTAAAATGTTCACAGACTTACATATTCATGGAGAAAAAAAAGGCCTTGAAGGCCTATAATCTTTTGGTAGAAGAGGAAATTGAGGCCCAAAAAGTGATTTGCCCCCAAGTCCCAGTCCAACAGGCTATCTTCAACACCATGGTTTTTCCTTTGAATCATTTTCCGGTAATGACAACAAGGAGCCAATTCTTTCCCCCTAGATTAAAAAAAATTACTGAGTTTCAGAAGAGATGGATGATAGATAAGTAGGTACAGAAGGGAGAAAGAGAAAGGATGGAGAAGGAAGAAAGACATGAAGATACACAGAGAGAAATAAGTGAAAACAACAGAGGAGCAAGATGGCAGAAGAGTAGGAGACCTAAATTTCGTCTGGTCCCAGGAATTCAGCTAGGTAGGTATCAAACCATTCTGAACACCTACAAACTCAACAGGAGATCGAAGAAAAGAATAGCAGCAATTCTATGAACAGAAAAGCGACCACTTTCTGGAAGGTAGGACGTGTGGAGAAGTGAATCTGAAGTGATATTTGGGAAGATAGGTGGCAGGGGGAGGGAGCCTCTGTCAACTGGATACCAACAAGTGATAGAGCAGCAGAGCACAAAATTGGAACTTGTAGAAGTCTGTTCCACTGAGGGACATCGCTCCAGTGGCTAAGTGGGAGGTGGAACCCTCGCAAGACAGTGTGGTCTCAGGACCCTCGGGGTCACAGAAAGACCAGGGGTGCCTGACTGTGGCAGAGCTCCAGGTATCAGAGCAGTGAAGCCGGCTGCAAAGACAGAGTCGAGGAGTGGGCTCTCAGCTCCGGGTTGCCATAAACCATGACACGCAGCATAGTTGGGCCACTAGTCTTCGAGCAGGGACCCAATAACTGGCAGATCTGGAGAGACTCTCCTTCCTCCCCCGGGGGGAGTGGCACAGGAATGCACTGCAGGAATCTGCTGGGTTTGGAGACTCCAAACGGGGTTGTGTGCCAGAGATAGAAATGTTCGGTCACAGGCTGGGTGAGCACAGAGTGCGGCCGGAGACCAGGGAGACAGAAGTGACTGACTGCTTTTCTCTGAGGGCTCACTGAGGAGTGGGGCCCCGAGTTCTCAACTCCTCCAGGGCCAGAGATTGGGAGGCCGCCATTTTCATTCTTGTCCTCTAAAGCTGTACAGAAGGACTTCAGGGAAAAAAAGCCACATAGAGCAAATCTGAGCAGATTACTTAGCCTGGCCCCTGGCAAGGGTGGTGCAATTCCACCTTGGGCAAAGACATTTGAGAATCACTGCTACAGGCTCCTCCCCTAGATCATTTAAGAACATCCAGATAAGACGAGGTTTACCAATCAATGAGAAAGGCAAAATTCCAGCACTAGAGGAATACAGTACATAGAATTCATGGCTTTTTTCCCCATGATTCTTTAGTCTTTCAAAGTTAATTTTTTAAATTTTCTTTATTTTTCTCTTTTTCTATTTCTTTTTTTTGTTGAATTTTCCTTCTTTCCTTTTTCAACCAACATCTTGTTTTACCAATTCCTTTTGTAAAATCTTTTTTAATTTTCATCTTTAAAGTCATATTTCATCCCTTCATCATATTTACCCTTATTTTTGTATATATATATATAAGTTTATATATATATATAAGTTTTTCTTTCTGTAAAATTTTGGGAGGCAGTTTCTTCTAACAGACCAAAATACACCCAAAATCTAGTGAGTGGCTCTGTTCTATTCACCAGCCTGATAATATTAGTTTTTGTTTTGTTTTGTTTTTTTCCCCTTTCTTTCCCCCCATTTTCAGGTGTCTTCTCTTTGCTTAGTGTATATTTTTCTGTCGTTGTTGTTATCCTTTTAGCATTTTGTTCTCTCATTCATCTATTCTTCTCTGGACAAAATGACAAAACAGAAAAACTCACCTCAAAAAAAAAAAAAAAAGCACAGAGGTAGTACCAACTGTCAGGGATCTAGTCAATACATACATTAGTAAGATGTTGGAACTAGAGTCCAGAATGACGATTATAAAGATACTAGCTGGGCTTGAAAAAAGCATGGAAGATACTAGAGAATCCCTTTCTGAAGAAATAAAATAACTAAAATCTAACCAAGTCGAAATCAAAAAGGCTATTAATGAGGTGCAATCAAAAATGGAGGCTCTAACGCAAGGATAAATGAGGCAGAAGAGAGAATTAGTGATATAGAAGACCAAATGATGGAGAATAAAGAAGCTGAGAAAAAGAGAGATTAACAACTACTGGATCACGAGGGCAGAATTCGAGAGATAAGTGATACCATAAGACGAAACAATATTAGAATAATTGGATCCCAGAAGAAGAAGAAAGAGAGAGAGGGGCAGAAGGTATATTGGAGCATATTATAGCAGAGAACTTCCCTAATTTGGGGAAGGAAACAGGCATCAAAATCCAGGACGCACAGAGAACCCCCCTCAAAATCAATAAAAACAGGTCAACACCCTGATATCTAATAGTAAAACCTACAAGTTTCAGAGACAAAGAGAAAATCCTGAAAGCAGCTCAGGACAAGAGGTCTGTAACCTACAACCATAGAAACATTAAATTGGCAGAGACCTATCCACAGAGACCTGGCAGGCCAGAAAGGACTGGTATGATATATTCAGGGCAATAAACAAGAAGAATATGCAGCCAAGAATACTATATCCAGCTAGGCTGTCACTGAAAATAGAAGGAGAGATAAAAATCTTCCAGGACAAATAAAAAGTAAAAGAATTTGCAAACACGAAACCAGCCCTACAAGAAATATTGAAAGGGGTCCTCTAAGCAAAGAGAGAGCCTAAAAGTAACATAGACCAGAAGGAACATAGACAATATACAGTAACACTCACCTTACAGACAATACAATGGAACTAAATTCATATCTTTCAATAGTTACCCTGAATGTAAATGTGCTAAATGTCCCAATCAAAAGACACAGGCTATCAGATTGGATAAAAAACAAGACCCATCGATATGCTATCTACAAGAGACCCATTTTAGACCCAAAGACATGTCCAGATTGAAAGTGAGGGGGTGAAAATCATTTACCATGCTAATGGACATCAAAAGAAAGCTGGGGTGGCAATCCTTAATCAGACAAATTAGATTTTAAACCAAAGACTATAATAAGAGATGAGGAAGGACACTATATCATAATTAAAGGGTCTATCTAACAAGAAGATCTAACAATTGCAAATATCTATGCCCCTAACATGGGAGCAGCCAATTATATAAGCTAATTAGTAACAAAATCAAAGAAACACATCGACAATAATACAATAATAGTAGGGGACTTTAACACCCCCCTCACTGAAAGACCAACAAGGAAATAAAGCTATAAATGACACACTGGACCAGATGGACTTCACAGATATATTCAGAACATTCCATCCCAAAGCAACAGAATACTCATTCTTCTCAAGGGCACATGGAACATTCTCCTAGAATAAATCACATCCTGGGTCACAAATCAGGTCTCAACTGGTACCAAAAGATTGGAATCATTCCCTGCATATTTTTGGACCACAATGCTTTGAAACTAGAACTCAATCACAGGAGGAAAGTTGGAAAGAACTCAAATACATGGAAGCTAAAGAGCATCCTACTAAAGATTGAATGGGTCAACCAGGAAATTAAAGGATAATTTTAAAACTTCATGGAAACAAATGAAAATGAAAACACAACTGTTCAAAATCTTTGGGATGCAGCAAAGGCAGTCCTAAGAGGAAAGTGTATACCAATAAAAGACTTTCTCAAGAAACAAGAAAGGTCTCAAATACATAAACTAACCGTACACCTAAAGGAGCTGGAGAAAGAACAGCAAATAAAGACTAAACCCAGCAGGAGAAGAGAAATAATAAAGATCAGAGCAGAAATCAATGAAATAGAAACCAAAAGAACAGCAGAAGAGATCAACAAAACTAGGAGCTGGTTCTTTGAAAGAATTAAAAAGATTGATAAACCCCTGGCCGGACTTATCAAAAAGAAAAGAGAAATGACCCAAATAAATAAAATCATGGATGAAAGAGGACAGATCACAACCAACACCAAAGAAATACAAACAATTATAAGAACATATTATGAGCAACTCTATGCCAGCAAATTAGATAATCTGGAAGAAATGGATACATTCCTAGAGACGTATCAACTACTAAAACTGAACCAGGAAGAAATAGAAAACCTGAACAGACCTATAACCACTAAGGAAATTGAAGCAGTCATCAAAAATCTCCCAACAAACAAGAGCCCAGGGCCAGATGGCTTCCCAGGGGAATTCTACCACACATTTAAAGAAGAATTAATACCTATTCTTCTGAAACTGTTCCAAAAAATAGAAATGGAAGGAAAACTTCCAAACTCATTTTATGAGGCCAGCATTACCTTGATCCCAACACCAGACAAAGACCCCATCAAAAAGGAGAATTACAGACCAATATCCCTGATGAACATGGATGCAAAAATTCTCACCAAAATACTAGCCAATAGGATCCAACAGTACATTAAAAGGATTATTCACCACGACCCAGTGGGATTTATTCCTGGGCTGCAAGGGTGGTTCAACATCCTCAAATCAATCAATATGATACAATACATTAATAAAAGAAAGAACAAGAACCATATGATCCTTTTAATAGATACAGATAAAGCATTTGACAAAGTACAGCATCCTTTCTTGATCAAAACTCTTCACAGTGTAGGGATAGAGGGTACGTACCTCAATATCCTAAAAGCCATCTATGAAAAACCCACAGCATATCATTCTCAATGGGAAAAAACTGAGAGCTTTTCCACTAAGGTCAGGAACACGGCAGGGATGTCCACTATCACCACTGCTATTCAACATAGTGCTAGAAGTCCTAGCCTCAACAATCAGACAACAAAAAGAAATAAAAGGCATCCAAATCGGCAAAGAAGTCAAACTCTCATTCTTTGCAGATATGATACTTTATGTGGAAAACCCCAAAGACTCCAGCCCAAAATTGCTATAACTCATACAGGAATTCAGTAAACTGGCAGGATATAAAATCAATGCACAGAAATCTAACCTGCTAAACTTGCTAGAAGAGTTTAAGTCTCCTTCCCAGACTTCCAGAGGAGGGAACTGTACTAGTCCTATTAACAAGTATGTATATATTGTAAATTGATAGTTGCTACAAGAAAAAAAAAAGTACATTATGTAAGCAGAGGTTCTCTCAGAGATGTAACTATCTTTGTTTGGAAAAATACTATGAGAGTAGAGTCAGGATCAAGTAAATCCATAAGGATCAAAGTTTACTAGACCCCGGGCACCAAAAGATTGTACCATATAAGTAGAAAAATTTGGTTTGCTCCTATGATCTAGGGATGATTGGAAACAGAGCCCCCAACGATCTGCAACAGATCTATAGCATGAGCAAGAAATAACTCTTCATTGTTTTGGGTCAATGAGATTTGGGAACTTGCTTGTTACCACAGCATAATCTATCCTATCCTAATTGATATAAAGAAATAAGAAAGGAGAAGATAAAGGAGAAAAAATAAAGAAGAAACCAAGATGGGGAGACGCAGAGATCAAGTGAGGTGAAAAGCTCCTGGTGCTTCTCTGGTGTCTTGGTTTCTGGGCATTTTCAGATTGATTTAGCATTCTATTTGAAGTTACTTGTGTTGCTGCAACATACAATCCCCTCCCTGCTCCCCCAGTTTCTCCCACCAAATCTTTTTATTTATTTATTTATTCATTTGAGACACAGAGATACAGAGAGAGAGAGAGAAAGCATGAGCAGGGAGAGAGGCAGAGGGAGAGGGAGAAGCAGGCTCCTTGCTGAGCCAGGAGCCCGATGTGGGGCTAGATCCCAGGACCCCGGGATCATGACCTGAGCTGAAGGCAGATGCTTAACCATCTGAGCCACCCAGGCGCCCCTCCCACCAAATCTTGCGTGAAGTCTATTATGCAAACAAGATTTGCTGTGAGTTGTTTCTTCTGTGGAAATCAAATGGGCTCCAGATCAAGTTTGGGAATGACATAATATGGAACACTGTGGAAAAGAGAAACCCACAGAAAGATGACTAGAAGAATACAGACCTCCAGGAAAATTGCAGCAATCGTGTAGTGGGGGTTGGCTTTCCACTAGACGTGGAATTGTGAGTTTGAGTCAAACTTACCTACTTCTCAAGGGGATGCCAGTTGATCTGCAGGTGACCTGTAGATGTGTGTGCAACATTGGTAGGGTGGTGGTGGTGAAGGGAATATAGTGGGCTAAGGTGCTTATTCTGTCTTCTCTGATGTATCCATCTTTTGATTGATAATAATGCCTGATTGAATGGAGATGCATATGAGTTCCACAGCACTTCATGCTTCCATACAATCTGGTTCTTACCTCTTTCATAGCACTTGACATATATGGGTTTGTAATTACTTAGCTTTATGTCTCTCTTCCCCACTAGGCTGATTGCTCCTTGAAGCTGAGACCCCCAAAATGTTCATTTGTGTGTCTCCCATACCTAGCACAGTATCTGACACCCAGCAGGTGATCACAAATGTCAATTCAGTTAAACTGATATGCATAGGCTTATTTAAATAGGGGCAACTTGCTCTCAGGAACCACCAAAAGTAAAATCCCCAAAATATTTCTTTTAGGAGAAGTATAGTAGTTATTGGTTTTGCTTCCTAATGACCCCCAGCTACTTATTTGCTGGGCTCTTCCTGGCATACTCCCTGGTGATTGGTTGGAGTCATAGGACTAGTTCTGCTCAATGAAGTCTGAGCAGAAGTGGGGAGTGAGTGTCACTTCAAGGTCAGAGCATTTAGTTGCTATGTGAGATACTCGAGGACTTTATTTTCCTCCTGCCAGAGCAAGCAACAGTACCCCAGATGGTAGCTGCTCCATCAACCTGAATCTGGGGTTAGAGATAGTGTAAGCAGAAGCCTTTGCTAACCTACAAGAGACATGAAACATAAACAAGAATAAAGCTTTGCCATTTTAAGCCACTGAGATTTGGCGGGTGTTTTTTACCACAGTATAACCTAATCTATCCTAACAGATGGAAAAATGGACAAAATTGAGATCTTATTCTCCCTTCCCTGACCACCAAATTGTTTTTACATAGCAATAACTAGTAAAAGAAGGGATAAACACAAATGATTTAAAAAGGAAAAACAGGAAATGAAAAGCCAGTACCTTGGAAGCAGGACTGGGTAGTCCGCTCTCAGAGAACAGAAAGAAAGAGGTGATGGTCTGAAACCTGTGTAGGTGTAGGGGCCATCTGCCATGTGCTTGCACATGTGAGCTGCACAGTTAAGAAGAATGGCAGGCCATAGGATAAAATCACGTATAAATGGGACATTCATTTTTGGCAGAAAAGAGGTAACAATAGTGGTTAAAACTATAAGCATAAAAGCAATGAAGCTTCAAAAAGAAAGGCAATGAGGCAGAAAAAAAGATTTAATAATAGCCTGAAAAGCATTTTTTCCCCCCAATACAGGGGCTATCTGGTACCTAACAAGACTGCAAGATAAAAGTCCCTGCAGATGCCAGAAGGACTTTATTTTTTGTTGTTGTTCATGGTCATCTATTTCCTCTGTAAAACTTACATAAAATTCAGAGTTCATTTGGAATACTTGAATTTAACTGCCATTTTTAAGGCCTGAATTACTAAGTTTTAATTGAAGGGCATCTCAAGGTCTGTTGTCTTCAAATTTCTATCTGCAAAAGTTCCATTGTTTGACAGTGGTACTCTTCACAATCTTTGTGATGAGGCAATTCGATAGGTTTATACTATCTTCTGGGGCTGTATGTTTATTTTTAGGAATGCTTATTTTTTTTCTGCTTGTTGTTCAAAACTATAGGAAATAGAGAAAAAATAAAGAAGAAAAATAAAAGTACTCAATCTCATATTCAGAAAAAAACTAAGATAGTCACTTTGCCAAAAATCCATGCAGACTTTTTTCCAGTCATACATATGCATTTTAATATTATTTTAGTACTTAGGACCCTACATTTTTCTTCATACCACATTTAATCATGAGCATTAGTTTAAAAGATTAAAAATACCTTTAAAAATGTATACATTTATTTATTTAATCATTTTCCTATTATTTTGTAGGTTGAAAAACTCTTTTATGATTATAAATAACACTAGAATGAGCAGAAATACTTTCCGCATCTCTGATTATTTCCTAAAAGAACTAATGGAGCAAAGGATAGATGTTTTAGGATTCTTAAAACAAACGAATTAGTTGCTATAAAGGGTACCCTAATTTTTATACTACTACATGTTTATAAGAGTACCATGTCCTTATTCCTTGTCAGCCTGAAGATTTATATCTTTTATAATGCTTAGCTATTTGTTTGACAAAAAATGGCATTGCAGTGTTGTACTAATTTGCTTTAATTTTTTTACTAAAAGTAAACATAAACATTTCTTTATGTATTTAAAAGTCATTTGCATTTCTTATTTTTTGGTTTAAATTTTTTTTTTTTTTTTTTTTTTGAGACAGAATGAGAGAGAGAGAGAGCACATGAGAGGGGGGAGGGTCAGAGGGAGAAGCAGGCTCCCGCCAAGCAGGGAGCCCGATGTGGGACTCCATCCCGGGACTCCAGGATCATGACCTGAGCCGAAGGCAGTCGCTTAACCAACTGAGCCACCCAGGCGCCCCTTGGTTTAAATTTTTATGCCCATTTTATTTTTCTATTTAGAGTATTAATGTATTTATGTAGTAACATAAATTATATAATAATATTAATGTATTGATGTAATAATGTTTCTATTGATTTTTAAGTTTCCTTTATGTAGTTTGGCTATTAGCTTTTGAACATAAAATATTTCCAAGATTAGCTTCAGATTCAAGATATTTGGGGTGAAGAAAATGAGATAATGAATGTGAAAGTTGCTTTTAAGCATAAAATGCTAGAGAATTGTATGCTTTATTAACTTTTGAGTTTCTCAGATTTAGGATTTGTGCAATTCCTGTTTCTCTCTTGATATGATTGAACAACTCTACCTAACACTGAATTGGCAATCACCTGAGTACTCTATTCTGCATATACAAATGTATACACAATTCCATTTACAGGTAATTTTCAGATTCCTTAGCATTAGTATCATAGTGCAGAGGTTATAAGCACAGGTTGGAGAAGCAGACTCCTGGTATCAATCCTAATTTGTGTCCTATTAGTTGTGTGAACTTGAGCAATTATTTAACCTCTAGGTTTTATTTACCTCATCTGCAAAATCCCAGAATAATAAACAAGGAAGTAATGAGCCTCACAGTATTGCTGTGAGAATTAAACAAGAGAACGAGGTAACTAGTTAACTAGATAGCTATTTTAATTAATCCTGAAAACTGAGGCCAGGCATTTAGTAAATCCATCTAAGTGCTAGCTCTTGACATGACATTTTACATGTTCATTGACTGGAGACAAGTCTTTTGATTTAGTTTACTTTCTAGGCATTTGGAGTGAAATTACATCTCTGCCTCTAATAATAGTCTGGAGCCCTTTGCAAAATGTACTGATATTCATTATTCATTCACCAATTATTTATTGAATACCTGAGCTGCCGGGCAATATTCTAAGCACCTCAGCTGCCAACAAAACTAGCAACATCCCCAGATAGAGAGTTTTCATTCCAGAGAGAAAAGATAAAAAGAAAAACTACAAATAATTAAACAAGCTAATTTCAGAGAGCCGTAAATGATATGAAGCAAATAGGCAGAAGAATGTACTAGAAAATAGGATTGTTGGGTCAATTCTGTCATGTGGTCAGGACAGGCCAGGGTGAGGAAGAGGTAATGTGCTAAAAACCTAATGACAACAATCCTTTGACATGGGCATCACTTTTACTCCCACTTTATAAACAGAATGATTAAATTACTGAAACCAAACTGTTGTTGCTTTAACAAAACACATACGCTTTTCTCTGACTGCAAAGGTAACACTTGTTCATGATAGAATATATAGCTAAGGACAAAAAGAAAAATCATCTGTGATCCTATGGGTAACACTATGTGTGTAGAATATCTGTCCTCTTTCTCTGCATATACCCCTACAATATATTTAAGGGAGGGAATTGCACTGTGCGTAATATTTGCAACTTGTTTTTAACAATGAGCAATATTTTCCCATGGCATTACTGAGTCTTCTGAACATCATCTTTAATAGCTGTATAGTTTCAGATTTTATTGAACCATAATGGTTTCTTTAATTAGTTCTTTACCAATGGATATTTATGTCATTCCGATTTTTCATTATTATAAACAATGCTGTGATAAACCACCTAATAATAATAATATAATAGCTAATATTTATTCAAGTGCCTATATATGGCATGCATTGTGCTAAGTAATTTATAACTCTTAACTAATTTAATGTTTACAACAGTTCTATAAAACAGGTACAATGACAATTCTCCCTTTAGAAACTGAGGAAACTCTGACAAAAATAAGTTAAATAATTTGCTCAAGGTTACACATCCAGTAAATTGCAGAGCTAGGATTTGAACTTGGACATTCTGGTCTGAGCCTGAGCAAACACTTCATCATTGCATTCTATTTCTGCCCCTGGCAGTATTTTTACAGATTTATTTCTACAGATAAGCCTTAACCTTCATCAGCATTATTTCTTCAGGATAAATTTTTAGTAATGAAATGGCTCGGATCCCGACTCCAGATCTAATGCTTTCTGTACAAGAAACACAGCTCCTGTAATCCAAAACCTAATGTCCACTCCAAGGCACCATAATGGAAGATACAAAATTTTGTTTCATATTATACCCAACTGCAGACTGCAATGAGAAACAGAACAAGCAATAATCTGAGTAGAAGGGATTTCTAGCCCCTCCCTCTTCAGAGACTTTGCCAAGAAAAGCTTAGCAAATACAAAGTGGCTCCTGAAGTTCAACCTGTATTCATTCATCCAGTCCACGACCCCCTAAAGAATATTCTCTGCACACATTCCCATAATCTAAACACAGAAAGAAATGGGAAGTCAGAGGGAAAACATGTGTGGCTTTGAGTTCAGGAGGTAGGAGCTTTCCATAATGCCCAGGGTGCTTCTCTTAAGCTGTCTGTACCTCCTGCATAACCTCCTGTACCTCCTTTCCTCTCTGTGTGGCCCCATGAGGCCACAGGACAGATTAGGTAACAGATAATTGGGCCACACCCAGGAACTAAAGGAATCCCATGAATAGGTACTGCTAATTGAGACACACAAAGTAGACCCTCCTGGGTGCTTTGGGCTTCCACTAACCTGAAATCATGACTCACTAGACACCATTTTATCTCATTTTTCAAAAAGTGTTTTCTTCTTGAGAGGCTGTTCGGTCAGAGAGATGAAACAATTCATCTCTGTTACTTTTCCCAGGCTTCAAAGATAACCTAGAATCATAGGTTTCTATTTTACCAAAGGAGGCTCTTGAGTATAGTAAACTTTCTGTTATCTCATCTGGCCAAATGATAGAGGTTTTATGGGGAGTGGAGAGATCAATTGAGTTATTATATCTACCCTGTATAGTAGATTACCACTCTTCAAAGAAATAGAATATGGAAAAATAAATCTAAAAATAGACTAAAGAAAAGATAATTCTTGTTTAGTTCAGAGGCCATTTCGGCATCTTAAAGAGCTTCAAGGTCATCATCACAATCTGGAATTATTGCACCAGAAACTTCCAATTGACAACCTTGGGTTCCAACAACCTGCTTATTAAATTTCTGATTGGAAACCAGACGTACCTTTGTAATAAATAGTGCTTAGGGCCCAAGGGAAGCCCACATAAAAATTTTTTTTAAAGATTTTATTTATGTATTTGACACAGAGAGAGCACAAGCAAGGAAAGCAGCAGGCAGAGGGAGAGGGAGAAGCAGACTCCCTGCTGAGCAGGGAGCCCAATGCGGGACTCGATCCCAGGACCCTGGAATCATGACCTGAGCCGAAGGCAGCGGCTTAACCAACTGAGCCACCCAGACGGCCCCCACATAAAAATTTTTAACCCATAATGTAGTTAAGGAAAGTACAAATAATACTAAAGACCCTCACTGTAATCTTTATATTATTATAATGTTTCTATCAAGAAAGTGTGTTTTAAATCAATAAAATGAGACACCAAGAATATGTCTCCTGCATTCTGGTGACAGATACAGGAACCTGCACTTAATTACTCTGTGGAAGAGCCAGCCTGGTGAAAGAGAGAGAATCTCACGAGATTGAAACACGGGGAGCAAGACAGAAAAGAGAAAACAGAAGCAGAGGTTACAATGAATGGGCTTTAAGAAGTCACAGATGCCACTGAAATGTGAGCTCCATGATGGCAGGTGGCTTCATCCGCTTTGCTTACTACTATAATCTCAGAACCTAGAACAGTGCCTGGGATAGAGTAGGTCCTCAAAAAATAGTCTTGAATGAATGAAAGCAGTAGTGATAGAGGTAGAGAGATAGTGGGTAAGAAAAAACAGATGTAAGAAATTTGATTTGAAAATCAGTTTCATACCACAGTGGAAGATAAATGCTAGTTAATAAAGAATCTTATTGATAAAATGTCAAATAACAGATATTGTAACAATGTAGGCATGTAAGGCAATTTAGTCATAATGGTATAATCTTCAAGTGAACCAATGAGATAATGCACATGATTTTCTAAACATCAGGGAATTAACTCAGGAATCAAGGATAATAAAATCTATCTATATAACCCAATAAAATATAGGTTATCTATATAGATAGTTATCTATATAGATAGATAGGTTATATATAGAGAGAGCCAACAATTATAAGCCTGACTTAGCTGTGCCATTCTGGATTGATGAAGATGGAGATCAATATCACGCCCCTCTATGTAGAGGCAGGTAGAAATATAAAATCAAAAGATCATATATATGAAGTTAAAATGCACTGGACAAAATAAGACAGTGTTACTGAAAGAGTAACAGAAACCACTCCCTCTGGGAGCATCGGAGCTGGAGAATTCTACTGAAGAACAGACAGCTTATTATACCCCTATAAGCCACAAAAGTTTGACCAAAGGGCCAAGTATCACACAGCTCAATGTGGTATTTTACAACCAATTTTAGACGCAACCCACCTCTTTTCTTTAAAACGCTACAGAGCATCTAACTTCATGAGCCTAAGACCATGTTATAAAAACTAACAACCCTGACAATATGTAATCACAAATACTTGAACTGCCACGAAAATTTCAACTACAGGAGGAAATGTGTATCATGCCCCAAGTCTTCCTTAAAATGGCACATGGTCATTAGGCCATGGAACAAACCCCGATAGCTCAGTCTGTCCTCTCATTTAAGCCTGAGAGAGGAGCAGTGGGCTGTGGCTCAGACAAAAGCATCTGGGTGCCAGGAATGGACAGGGTATCATTTTTCCTCAGGCTGCAAGGTGGGAGTCAAGGAGGGTGAAAACTGAAGAAGATCCTTAGGAGAAAGAAAGCTTGATGAGCAACCAGGCTGCACACGTGAAAATGTTGTCAGTCCGTGGAGACTCAGGAAGAGATGGTATAAATCTGTGAAGCAACAGAAAAGAAGCCAGGGACTCAGAGAGAATTAAAGATTTCTAATTAAAGGATGGAAGGCAGTGCTAGAGCAATTCTCTGGACCAAAGGGAAAGCTGCTTGTTTTCATAGAATGCTTTTAATTTGAACTTAGGCAAGGAGAGAAATGTTAAATCTGCGAAGTCATTCCAAGTCAGGAAAATAGTCACAATTTCCTTCTTAGGAGTAGTAAGTAGTGGGGAGGAGTATGAAGAAAATTATATAGGAACTCGGATTTTGCCCCAGTTGCACTGATACAGTTGAGTTAGCTATTGATTAAGTGATTCAATTTGGTATTTCTGAGGGGCAACCCACTATTTTTAATCATAATCTCTATATCTAATATAACACTTACTTTCCTATTCTTCATCTCCAAGAGTTTTTGAATTAGCAGAGAGAAGTTTAAAAATACTAATAATTAATAATAATAACAATAATCTTCTAATAAGAAAAAAAATGATCTGCCTACCATACGATTTCTTTGAAGAATATTATTCTGGAAAACTACAATGCAGAATATGAAAATGTACTAATTTGATTTGTCATAGAAATGTTCTTTTTTTTAAGATCCAAGATAAATCAGCAAATGCTTTCAAAGCTGACATTTAAACCATGAATTCAAATCATCTCCAAGATTTATGATCCATTAGAAAGACAGTTTCAATTTCCCTTGTCCTTGTGAAAGTCTAATGTATAGCTGGCAGAAAATGCATTTACACAGCACACATTCTATAACAACAATATCATTTATTGATAAGGTTTACCAAGTTTTAAAAAAATGATGTTGCTAGTGATGTTCATTTTGACTTGTTTATCTGTAACTAGTGGATGTGTGCTTCACTCTGGTGAAGTTTCCTAAAATGTAGCAAATTAACGGATATCCATGTAACAAAGATTACCTACTAAGGATTAGAAAAAAAATTTCCCACAATTATAATAATTCTATCATAAATAGATGGGGATATCTAAAAATAGACTAGATGTCCATATATAGACATAGACTCAGATACAGATATAGACATAAATGAGTTAAAAAATCAAACTCACAAAGGGTGTGATCAGCCCAGTTCCGATTTCCCTTTTTTTTCTCATCTTCTATTCTTTACCTTTTGTTCTAAGTAGGATAATTCTTCCTGTCAAAAATATCAGCAAAGTCAGGGGAAAAAAAAAAGACTAAGAGTCTGTGTCAGTGGATGCAATACACATTAAAGAAGGTGATCCTCTTTTCCAGCAATTCTGGTTTTCAGCATACAATTATTAAATTGCAAATATATCAATTACTACACTAGAAGAGGAGCTATAGGAGTACACAAGACATTCCTACCCTTGAGGAGCTTAATGTCTTAGACTAAAGTGAATAGATTCTATGTTTGTGGGACAGTTAATATAGCTGTGGTTAATTAGTAAAGAAGGAATATCCTCCTTAAGGAACAATTTGACTCTGGCACTATTGGGAGTTATAGAACTTGTTCAATTTCATGCAGGAAAACTATATAGTGCTAGAAGGTCAATTTCTTCACTAACATATGATAAAATGGAATTCCAAAGAAAAAGTTATTTCCTCAAGGTCATAACTTAGCTATAAGATCTGTGTCTGCCCCAACCTGGATATTAATCAGAAAGAAAAAAAAAAAAAAAAGCAAATGCTCTTAGTTAGCTAATGGCAGCTCATTAACTCTGTCTACCACCACCCAAAAGTGCCACCCAAAACTGTATTAGTTATCTATTAGTCCATAACAGACTACCCCAAACTTAGCAGCTTAGAAGAACAAACATTCATAATATCACAATTTCTGTAGGTCATAATATAGGAATGGCTTAGCTGGATGGTTCTGGCTCAGGGTTCTTCACAAGTTTGCAATCCAGGTATCAACTGGGGCTACATCAGATAAGGTTTGACTGGGTCTGAAGGATCCTACCTTATTCACATGGCTGTTAAGAGGACACTTCAGTTCCTCAAACATGTGTGTCTCTACCGAGCTGCTCATGGCATGGACTTCCCCAGAGCCAGCAGTGATCCAAGAGAGAGAAAGAGAAAGAGAGAGAGACCCCAAGAGAGAAGCTGCATTGTTTATAACTTAATCTTGTTAAAAATATTTATTTATTTATTATTTTAGAGAGAGAGAGTGCACATGTGCACGGGGCTGGGGGGCAGAGGGAGAGGGAGAGACAGAATCCCAAGCAGACTTCCGGCTGAATGCCGAGCTTGACACGGGGCTTGATTCCATGACCCTGAGATCATGACTGGAGTCAAAATTAGGAGTTGGATGCTCAGCCAACTAAATAACCCAGGCACCCCTGTTTTATAACTTAATCTTGGAAGGGACATACCACCATTTCTACTATATGCTATTGGTCACACAGCCCAACTCCAGTAGAATGAGACTACAAAAGGGCATGAATACCAGGCAGGGATCATTAGAGGCCATCTTGGAATCTGGCTACCAACACAAACACTTCAAAACCCAGGGACTTGCTCATATTGAGAAGATGGGTCACTTTTATTTTAGTTTAGTTTAGTTTAGTTTTTAAAGATTTTATTTATTTATTTGACAGAGAGAGACACAGCGAGAGATGGAACACAAGCAGGGGGGAGTGGGAGAGGGAGAAGCAGGCTCCCCACTGAGCAGGGAGCCCGATGCGGGGCTCAATCCCAGGACCCTGGGATCACGACCTGAGCCGAAGGCAGATGCTTAACGACTGAGCCACCCAGGCACCCCTAGATGGGTCACTTTTAGCAAATCTTACTTTTCTGAAGCACAAAGACCCAGAACTCTTCCCAAAGAGCACTTTCCACAATTCCCTAGATCCAACCTAACTAACTCACAATTGAAAGAATAAGAACAATATCAGTTCTGGATACTTCATTTATATGTTCATTAAGTGAATCTTCTTTTTAGTAACTACCATATGCCAGGAACTATTCTGGGGGCTGAGAATACAATGGTGAAGAAGGTATCATTTCCACCCTAAAACTATTTCATGATAGAGATAGAGAAGAAAACTGGAGAGGGAGGAAAGAGAGAAGGAAGTGGAGGAGGAGGAGAAAGAAGACAAAATAAACAGTGAAGGAGGGAAAGAAAGATGTGAGGAAGGCAGGGAAAGGGAAAGGAGTAGAGTTCGAACCAGCATAAATGGGAAATAAATGCAATCATGGAGTTATCTGCTTGTGATGTCCTGCATTAAAATTCAGATATTAAAGTTTCAGAAGAAAGAAGTGGGAAGTTGTTTGCTTAACATATACATCCATATGCTCAATGTACAGTACATTGGCTACATTTAGAAAATTTGCCTAAATATATGCTTTTCTAATATGCAAGAAATTCACACCTCAAATCAGAGGTTCTCAAGTCTTTGAGTGAAGAAACTGATCAAAGCATCGGACCCTCTTTTTCATAAAATAAATGATGCATGTGTATGCATGCACACACACACATTTCTAGAGCCTATGGGCATAAAGTTATGAACTCTTGATCTTAAAAATATTTAAGATAACATTTTAAACAGTTGTCCATGTTAGCTGTCTCTGTCAATATTCAGAATAGACTCTAGTGCAGGGCTTTCTGGATCCTCATGAAATGACAATGTTTAGCCAAGATTAGGCAGAATATTAGTGTAGTTTGCTCTTTAGGATATTTTGCTAAGCTAACGGGTTCCAGACTGAATGCAAGAATTTGTCTTGGCAAGGGAAAAGATACTGGACATTGTTTCCAAAGACAAGCTCAGGCCAAAGCTAATCAATCTAGATGTAAGAGCTATCTAGTCGAATTCCTTCATTTTATAGAAGGGAAAACTG
Organism: Mirounga angustirostris; assembly: GCF_029215605.1. Classification (NCBI taxonomy): domain Eukaryota; kingdom Metazoa; phylum Chordata; class Mammalia; order Carnivora; family Phocidae; genus Mirounga; species Mirounga angustirostris. The sequence goes on along the minus strand of NW_026991709.1, from coordinate 133,931,967 downwards.
AAGACCCAGTGGCTGACCAGGGCACAGTGGCTGCAAATACAATATTGGCCAAGCATTCAAGATCTATGGAACCTTGGTCCAGATGGCAAGAGGCTTATCCACAGGGATCAGGATCAGACTCAGTAAATTGAAGTTAAACTCTCTACTGCACAGGGAGAGCACTAAGTGAAGCCAGATTAGCTACAGACACCTCAGTCCAGCAGACTGCGGGGTGGATCTTGGATCAACTAGAGTAGTGGGAATGAGACTAGGCAGATAGTCTTTGGGGTATCTCCCAGTAGACAACTTCTATGAATCTTCATTTTATAGTCTGTGTTTCCTCCCCTTCAGAAGACACTATGACACACTTACTCTGCAGTGCAGTGATTTTATATGTGAAGGCAAAAGGAGGCTTGGGTTTGAAAGCCAAATTCTCCCTTGGAAATATAACTGAAAGTCTCCAATGTACCTATAATCCTGGTATGCTGCCATTTAAGTCTGGCACTTATGGCTGGAAAACTTAGCAAATGCTATCAAAAGCAGGTGAGCAAATGTCTGCTATTGCTATCCCACTGCTGATGGGTTAGAATTGATTTGAGGAGGCATGGTGTCAAGGCTTTGCCAGACCTGCAGTGCCTAGTTACATAAAATCATCCCGGAAAAGACATACTGCTGTTTGAGCAGTTACAGACTGATGTTAAAGTGAGCTGTGTTATAATATCATGTTACTCTACATAGGCTTTGAATGAAATCTCCTAAGTCTAAACCCGCTGTAGAATGCTTAGTGCTCCACCAGAACTTTGAGGGGCTCCGGATGGAGCCCTACCTTTGCCCCATTCTTCCTTAATCCTTCATGGGTTAAAACAAAACAAAACAAAATTCTAAAATTGCAAAATCCATTCACCAGCTTTTATGCCCAATCACGATTTTTTGAAAAAACATTTATTTTCAAATGTTCCCAGGTATAGACTCTCAAAATAAACACCAAATGATATTTTCCCTTTTAGTTGAATTCTTTCTGCTAGCTTGATTTCAGCTGCATTTTGTTTTCTGGAATTCCCAAATGACCTTTCTCAAAACTTAGGGGTCATAGTGCATGACAAGGATTACACGGGGCTGACCTGTTAAGAACACCACACTTTTCTACTTTGTTCTGTTCTTTGAGCTGGAAAAAAAAAATGCCACACACCATTTAGATTTTATTTGACTAAGAAGTAAGCATGAATATGGTGAACTGTCAGATCTGCGACATACAAAAATCAAACATTTCTATAGATTATGTTATCAAGGAAACCCCCAAAATGTGAGTAGACATAGTCAAAAACTGATGAAATGGATAAGAAAAAAACAAAGTTGACTCACTGAAATACAAAGTGAATGTCACTGTGCTCATTTTTGTTGCTGCATATAGTACTCCATTTTATGAATCAACTACCATTGATTTATTTGGTTACTTCCAGTTTGGAGAAATGTGAATCATCTTGCTATAAATATTCCTTACAAGAATTCCAATTCACACGTGCCACAGCGTTTCTATATTGCGTAAGTAAGAGAGGAATTGCTGGTATATTGCCTAGCATTGTGTCAGAAGTTTCTCCAAAATGGTTGTACTAAATTTTGCTCCTACCTGCAATGTATGAAAATTCTTACTGTTCTTCGTTCTCACCAACACATAGTGTTGTCAGACTTTTAATTATTTTCCAATCTGGTAAGGGTATGGTGGTATTATTTAGTGATTTTAATTTGCATGTGCCTGATTACTAATGAGGTTACACATTTTTAAATATAATTTTGGTCATCTGAATTTTCTCTTTTGAAGTCTCTGTTCAAGTCTTTCCAATTTTTTAGTGGATTTTATTTATTTTTCCTGTTGATTTATATCTACCCAAAACCATATGAATGAATTTCACAACTATAATGTTAAGCAAAAGTAGCAGGATACAAAAGAATATAAATATATGTTTCCATTTAAATAAAGTTCAGAAATCAAGGAAAAGGGGTCTATTTTGTTTAGGAAGATCTAAGTAGGTGGCATTAATATTTTTAAAAACAAAGAAATAATTGGCAAGTAGTAGTAAGAAATTCCAATTTTTTTTACAGCATATTATTTTTTGTGATTTAAAATGCACACTCAAGTATACAATTTACACTTTTACTTGAGGAGAAGATTTATGAGCATCACTGACTGGCTACTCTTTTCTCCCCAGAACCCAATGGGAGGTTAGGGAAATGTAAAACAGATATGGAGTATGCTGACTTGAACTTCAGATCTATAAATTAGTCTGTCTTTAAAGGGGAATATAAGGTAATCTCTAGAGCACCCACTGAGAAAACTATTTTCAAAAATTGTACAAAGATATATACAAAAACACTACAGATAAGGCAAATGTGACAGCAAAAATATTCAAGTAACCCACTAGTAGGTGGGGAAAGGGAAAAAGAGAAATAAAAACCAAAGAGAGTGAACAAAACAGAAAAGTGACAGACTTAGATCCTAACATATCAAAAATTACATTAAAGCAAATGGTTTAAATACACCAAGTAAAATAGAAGTCATCTAAATAGGCTGTTTAAATGGCCAAACTATATCATGTCTACAATAAACTCATTTAAAATATACTAATGTAGATTAAAAGCAAAGAGATGGAAAAAATATACCATGAAAACACCAGTAAAAAAAAAAAAAAAGCTGCATGGCTCTACTACTATCAGATAAAGTGAACTTCAGAGAAAAGAAGATTGCCAAATACAGAAAAGGACACAACATAATGATAAAAAAGTCAATCTACCAAGAGGACACAATAATCCTTAATGTATCAAAATAACAGAGCTTCAACAATATGATGAAAACAATGAGGGGGAAAAGATAACTTCCATTTTTTGAGCAGCTAACATATGCTCTGCTAATATGTCCAGGACCCTGTTTCAAACACTCTACATCCATTTTCTCATTTAATCTTTACCCAAAGAAAAGTAATTATAAAATGCACATTATTATCTCCGTTCTACATATAAGTAAATTAAAACTAAAGATATTAAGCATCTTGTCCAAGGTCATACAGTTAGCAATCCTCAGGCCAAGTTCTTTTCAACCTTCACACTGCCTCCTTTAAACACTTAGAAAATAAACTGTGATTATCACATCCAACACTGTAGTCCATTATCTCCTCTTCTGAAAGCTTCAGATCGACTTCTAATGGAGAACAAATGAGTCATAGGAATCAAGGGGCCCTAGAATGCATCAGTAAGTACAAAAGGGGAATAAGCAGAGCTTAGGATAAGAATCAGCTAATGAGGGGGAAGACAGAAGTCACATTATGGCCGCAATGACCACAGATAGTGTCAAGACTACCATATAAGTTTGAGAAAGCTGGGTACCGCACAACTCCAGGGATGTTATTTATGTAGACTATCATGTACCTGGCATCACCTGGAGTTGTAGTCCACAACATGCGCTATGATTCATGGTACCCTTGACAATAATTATGCTGTCTGAAAGTAATAGGCTCAAGTTTGCGAGGCTGGAGAATGGTCATTAGCATCTGTCTAGGGCAGAGACAACTGTCTAACTCAGTAAGTCCAAAACCTGGCAAGCTAGAGCAGTGGTGCCTAGACAGTTGTATTTAATGGGTCAGAAAAAGTGCCCCAAAAGTTGTAATAAATCTACAAAAATTTGAAAAACTTTATTTTGCCAAGCAATTTATTTTCCTTTCAAACTGTTGTTGATCACTACCATCATTTTCTAAAAGAAAATTTATAAACACATTTTCCTTATTTTGTAAAAGCTTGGAAAATGTGATCACAGATCAACATTGGTCTATAAAGCAGCACCTGGAAGCACCTTGAGCTAGCAAGTCAGGTCAGAAGGACCAAAGAGGAGAGACAGAGAGAGACCATTTTCATTTGTAGCCCTTCCCCACAATCTTGTCCTCCTTCTCCAAAGTCAAACGATGCTCATTAGACTTTGAAGGTAATTTCTAAGACTCTTACAGACATTTGGACCATAAACCATCTGAGAAGCCTTACTTTGATGGCAGCTGTCAGCACCAAACCTGCACCAACTCTTTCCAAGGGTATCATGAACACTGTTACATGGGAATGTGGGCTACAAAAGACGAAAGTTGTCCAGAAGAATCAAGCACCAAGAATGGCAGCCAAGATGAAAGTTTTCTGAATAGGGAGAGTCTACCATAAACCTATTCTTTTATATAATTCTCTATCTGGGACATTTTGCATAGTTTTTAACATACCATAGGTGCTCAAAAAATGATACTTGAATTAATCACAATTGTCATATTGACAAGGCAAGCCTACAGAGGTCATTTAAATAAAGAAACATGGGGATCCAGGAACTTGCAGGTATAGAGATAGAGCCTAGCACCCAGAAAGAGAGAGGGGGAAGAGAATTATGTGAGTTTGAATGTTGACCTTGGTTTAGAACTATGTGCTCTCTGCTGTGGACTGTGCTAGGCCTGCAAAACTTGACAGTAGCCAGAAAGGGGTAAAATCTCTACAGTGAGTTTTCTGCTTGAGTGAGCACAGGTGGTCCACATCATTTCATCTGAGAAGCCTCTTCTTCTCTTTGGTTCTGATGGCAAGGAGCCATTGCTTCTGACACTGTTGGTTACATCTATGTATTACTTCAGAAAAAAAAAAAAATCTGTCCAGGAGAATTTAAACAGCAGTCTCTAAAGTCAGCATTTTGATTCTTACTCTGCACTTACTTAATATAAGATCTTGAGGGAAATAGTTAACTTCACAAAACCTCCATTTTCAACTTCTGAGATGTAAGGATAGCATCTATCTCACAAGTTTTTGAAGGTAAATGAAATAATCCATGTTAAAGGCACTTTCTAGGCTGAAAGTTCTATGTAAATGCTAGTTATTGTTACCCTTTGGATAACCCAATTGATCAGGGATTTTGAAGAATATTTCTGAGCTCTGATGTATGATAGCAACACTTTTCTTTAAGACTTCAAAGAGGGATGAGAGGGATTTAAAGTTGAACTAAGACAAATACCACAGTAAGAAGTTTAAAAACATCATTTCTGATGGAAGGGAAATAAATTGACTGACTGTGTTAATCTCCATTAGTGTTATCTACTAATTAATAATATATTTTAATTAAACAGAGTCAGAATAGTTTTCACACAGCAAAGAGAAACCTATTCTTTTCATTCCGCTTGCTTAATTCCCACTGCCATGTGAGAGCAATTTATTTCAAGTATCAGAAAGCCCCAACAGACACTAAGAAAATGGGCAATGTATGTAAGCAGTCTCCCCACTTGACCCAATACTTCCAGTGAATAGCCTCCTTCTGTCTCATAATAATCGTGGAGAATTGTTAGGATTCTCTACAATGCACAGGTCCATACTGGGGTAAATGGAAGATGATCCTGTCCTCCTTGCAACAAAGAGTAAGATAGGCAATCTAACAACACTCTCGCCTCCCTCAAAAAACACCCCTCCAAAATAACAAGTTGAAATGAGATGATAGTGATTTCACCTGAACGGAAATTTTTCTTCTCCTGCTTTCTCCAAAAAGAGCTTCCCAAGCAAAGAAGAGGATAGGCAAGCTAGAGAAGAGAAAGGTGGGTATATAGAGAAGCACTATAAGTATCTACACAGCAAGATAAACCTGCTTCCAGTCTTCCTCCCCTTCCCTCTGTTCTCCACTACACAAGTTTATAAACTTCCAACAACTCCACCTAGTACAAGATTTTTCGCTGGTGACTGCCGTTTAGCACTTTTGGCTTCAGCAAAACTGAACTATTTGCTGTTTCCCAAAGAAGTCCTGTTCTCTTCTTAATCTGTGACTTTGTTCATATTTCTCCTTCTGCAAGGAACGTGGCCTAGAGTTCCCATCCTCCCCCTGGATAATCTTGTCAAAAATTCAAAGATGGCCTCTTCATAAAGCCCTCTTCTATACCACCACTTTCTGCCCTCCCAGAAGTTATGTGTTGCTTACTCTAAACTCATTAAGTATCTACTAAATTCACTTTTAGAGTATTTATTATGTCTTGTGGTTAAACTATTGCTGATGTGTCTGTCTCTCCCACGACTGTTAGCTCTTTAAGAGAAAGGATTACATCCTTTATACTTAGAGCTATAGCATCTAGCACATAATAAATATTACACACTCAATAAATGTGTTTTAAATGAATGCATAGTTCAACAGTTAGCAAATTTGCTCTGCAAAGGGCCAGAAAGTAAATATTTTACATTTCATGAGACATTTACTCTCTAGAAATTCTGCCATTGTAGTCTACTCAAGTCTACTCAACTCTGACATGTCAGAACAAAAGCAGCCACTGTCAATACATAAATAAATGTGACTGTGTTTCAATAAAACTTTATTTACAAAAAGGTGGTTGGTCAGATTTGGCCCACCAGCCATAGTTGGCTAATCCCTGGTAAACTAAAAGATCATATGAATGAGAAAGCCATGGAAAGTTCTCACAAAGAGGACTTCAAGCCCAAGAGAAAATCTGATGATGTAAGGGTAGGATATGGTAACAGAGCCATTTTAAGTAGAAATGGAAGGTAAGAAGTGGCACCATAACACTCCCTCTGCCCTCATTCTGGAGACTAGGAATAATCTGTGTTAACATGCATGCAATTGGGAAAGTGTGGGTCCATCAACAGCTTTATGAAGCCTGAAAATCTAGTATTTGCTAATTCTAGATTCTAGTAATTTAACTTTTTAGTTCATAGATTAAAAGTACCTACAAATGGAGGGCAATGGACCAGCCTAAAGGGTACATATTTCCCTGTGTTGCATGGGAACCAAATACCAAAGAAAGATGCTAGCTACCCAAGACATTATTATCTATACCAGACGATGAAAATTCCAATGGTATAAAGGATGAGTGACATTTGGCAGAGCTCTGAAAGAGTTTGGACAGATAGCCCTTAAATTAAAATGCAAAGGCAGGGGCATTTGGGTGGTGCAGTTGGTTAACCACTAGACTCTTGGTTTCAGCTCAGGTTGTGATCTCAGGGTCATGAGATCGAGAGACTCACATCCAGCTCCACGCTCAGCGAGTGGAGTCTGCTTGAGATTCTCTGCCTCTCCCTCTCCTTCTGCCCCTTGTTCTCACTATCTCTCCTCTATCTAAAATAAATAAATACATGTTTTAAAAAATGCACAGGCAATGTAGGTGACACTGAGAATATATTTTCAATTCCAAACCAATGTAGAATGCTAACATTATTGGATGGAAGGTATGTAAATAATCCAATAATCTTCTGTTTTGAGGCATAACTGTGATGCCTACGTTTTATTGTTTCTTCTCCAGGTTATGGTTTCTTGGGGGAATTTCTGGGGCGCAAAGAAGTCAATAAAATAAAAGAATGCAGCACGGCAAGTCGAATCAGTCAGAAGGAAACTGTAAAAGAAAAGTGTTCACTTAGGTTTCTGTCCCATATTCAAATGGAGATCCAAATTTTGAGATATATTTCCAAATGCAAAGACAGATAAAATGTTGGAGTGGTGCCTGATCCCATATAATCCCCTTCTCTGGAAGGCAAAACATCTGACAGTGCTACAAATGCAGCAGCCAAATCATGTTTGAAGCAGCAACATCATTCCCAGCAGCACTGCCTGGCTCCTGCAGGATGGATGGAATTAGGTGTGAAGGGGGATCTGGAGAATGGAGTCGCACAAACATAAAAAGACTCTGGCCATAAAATAAGGTGAGCATGTTTACTGTCCTTTCGGGAGAAAAGTGTCTAAACAAGTCAAATGGTTGTATGTTTCTAGCCTCCACGTTTCCCCTTTCCTTCTTTCTCTAAAAAAAGTATTTCCAGATTTCAAAAGAGTTGGACCAAACTGTGATAGATGAAACATTAATTGATCACAAATGATCAGTGCCCCATGGAAAACAAGTTGGTACTATGGCCTTTTCTGTTTATTGGCTTCAGAGGACATATCCTGATGTGCCCCTAAAGCATCACTGCTCTTTTTATCCAGAAGTGCCCTCTGTAATAGATCTAACTCATTCAGGGAGCACAGTGTAGACAGCCCATCGACCACACTTAAATGGATTGCTGTTAGTGGAAGCCACTATGATAAACTACATGAAACCCAACTATGAGCTTTTGGCCTGAATTTCCTGGACTAACTGTTAGTACATCCCAAAAGCACCTGCAAATTTTCCACTTTGGCTCTAAAGATACAGCAAAATAAAATAAAAGCTTTGTGAATCCTTTAATCCCATTCTCTTCTCAGTGAGAAATGATTCTAGTAATCAAAGCCATGAGAACCATCAGTCCATTTTACCATTGAAAACAGAATAGAGCTCAACTTTGGTTAAGAACTTCTTAACCTCTTTTCTAAATGCTGAGGCCATGCGTTAGTTAGTACTCCTTAATTTTTAATTTCTATACTGTTAATGTCAGGGATCATAAATTAAGATATTTTCATGGGAAAAAAGAGATAACAAAAATACATGAGGTAGGATGGATGGTAAAGTACTTGAGAATCCAGTAAACCAGAGATGGAGACACTCCTTAGTTCCAATCAAATATTGCCATACAAAAATGTGTGCAAGTATTTTCAGCTATTTTGACCTTTGGAGAATTTCAAAATCTAGATTGCTATGTATATGTGTAGATTTTAAACATTTATAATTAATTTTAACAAAACAGTGTGAGCCAAAAAACATATTTAAGGATCAGTTATAGCTCATGACTCAGAATCTGTTTACCACCTTTCCTTAATATCAACAAAGACATAAGTGACTCCACAAGTTCATCTATTATTAATTGTGTCAAAGGAAGAAAAGCATACCAGATAAAACACTGGATTCAAGTAAGGGGCCAGTGTTTGAATTTGCCCTTAAAACTATCTAATATTGGGGAAGTTATTTAAACTGAGAGCCTTAGGGCATTCATCTGTAATGTATCATTGATAAGATTTTTAAATATTGCCTATTGCTGCAACTAGCAGAAGGTCTTATATTTTTTATTTATTTATTTATTTATTTTATTTATTTATTTGAGACAGAGAGAATGAGAGAGACAGAGAGCACATGAGAGGGGGGAAGGTCAGAGGGAGAAGCAGGCTCCCCGCCGAGCAGGGAGCCCGATGCGGGACTCGATCCCAGGACTCCAGGACCATGACCTGAGCCGAAGGCAGTCGCTTAACCAACTGAGCCACCCAGGCGCCCAGAAGGTCTTATATTTTTTAAATAATTCTTTTTGAATCTTAAAGTTTTATGTCTCAATATAATAAAAGTAATGACTTTGAAATTATGGAAATACAAAGATATTAAACAAAATAAAGAAACTCACCAAATATAAAGTTCAATTGAGTTATATGCAACTGATGAATCATTGAGCACTACATCTGAAACTAATGATATACTGTATGTTGGCTAATTGAATTTAAATTTTAAAAAATTCAAAAACAAAAAATAATAAGATAAAGGTATAGATGAGGAAAAAAAGTTCAGCTGAAAATAAATGTGCCTCACAGTGATAGAATAGTATGTTCATTGGGTTCCTAGTGACTAGAAATATTTATTGCTTAAATTCAAGTATGCATGTGATGCAAATTATATGTATTTAAAAACAACATGCTTTAAGAACTTACACAAAGCAATTAACAAAGGTGGTTCATTGCCACAATGTCTAATAATATATTCCATAAAGAAGAGATACCTTTCAAAACATTCAACAAAATTATAAAAATTCATGAATTATCAATCATCTGTTTTCCTGATATCTCTTTCTATGACCGCTAAGCACTTGACCAGACATTCAGAATCCAGTTATTGGGAGGCCCAAGATTTGAATCTCCTGAATCAACACAGAAGTTAATTCCAAGGCTCTCTTTAGTAAATCTGTGTTTCCCTTTTCAATAAGGTTGGAACTAAGAAGAAATCATTTAACTACACTAGGAGGAATAATCTTAGCTCATTCAAAAGACAGGTAACCATTCACTTTACAAAGGAGAAATGACATACCAATAGGGCTTTAAAATGCATGCACTAAGATTCAGCATACACACAACATATACACAAAAATATATCTTAAAGTAAATATTCTAAAGGAAATCCTTGCATATACCTCTTCCTTGTCCTGACATGGCCTCTTTAATTCCTTCTTCCCATATTTGAACCTAGCGAAGAGTTCAAATGCATAATGAAGCTCCCTTCAAACTATTTCTCCTCTGTTTCCTAGACAGAAGTCTAAGGAAGAATATTAACATCTCACTTTAGAACAGGCATCCGGAACTAGCAACTCTTCACTGTGTGGGAGATAGTTGACTAGAAATGCATCTGCTTTAACAGGTTTCCATCATAACACAGCCATTATTCTAAGTCCACTATGACCCTTAAGAACTTCGCAAGAGGGCACCTGGGTGGCTCAGTCGTTAAGCGGCTGCCTTCGGCTCTGGTCATGATCCCAGAGTCCTGGGATCAAGTCCCACGTCGGGCTCCCTGCTCAGCGGGGAGCCTGCTTCCCCCTCTCCCACTCCCCCTGCTTGTGTTCCTGCTCTCGCTGTCTCTGTCAAATAAATAAAGAAAATCTTTAAAAAAAAAAAAAAAAAAGAACTTTGCAAGATCCTGAAAAATATTTCTACTTGGATATACTCCTTCTTAAAACTTAGTATGACTGAAAGGAGCCATATCCAGGCCCCAAAAGGTGGCTACTCCTCATGGTTTCTCCCTTCAGCCCATCAATCACCTAATCACTATGCCCAAACCACAAGAATCTTCTTCTTTTTTTAGAATTTTTTTTCTTATTGTGGTAAAATATACATAACACAAAATTCACCATTTGCCTATTTTTTAAAAAATTCACCATTTTTTTGCCTCTTCAGTGGCATTAAGTACATTTATGTTGTGGTATAACTACCACCATTATCCATCTCCAGAAATTTTCCATCATTCCAAACTGAAATCCTGTACCTCTTAAACACTAATTCCCCATTCCCTCCACCCCCAGCTTCTGGTAATCACTATTCTACTTTTTGTCTCTATGAATTTAACTATTCTAGGAACCTCATATAAATGGAATAAACATTTGTCCTTTTGTGTCTGACTTAACTTCACTTAGCTCACAAGCATCTTCTTGGACTTGTTTTAATCCACTTTGTACTCCACTCAAAAGTTCTGTGAAGTCATCCTTCACTGTTACTTTAAATCTGTTTCTTTCTCTCAACATTCCCTATCATATCATGTCTCAATTCCTGCAAGAACTTTAGAATAGATGCCGTAGCTCTATGTAGCTTCTTTATAGTCCACCCTACATAAGAAAAACCTTCTGGAAACATGTCACTTCAGAATTTGTTGGTGTCCCACAGACCCAGAGGGAAAAAAGTCCTAACTCCTTAGCCTGGTATGCAAAGTCCTTCACAGTGTGGATTTCACCTATGTCTCCAAACTCTCACTTACCTCCCACAGCAAACTCTGCTTACTCAAGATAGTAAACCCTCTCATCTTGCAAAGTTCACTTGGCCAGTCTCCCCACCTTCTATACTTTTGTTTGTATATATAAAACATGTTCTAAGGCTTCCCTGTTAAGTTTGTCCCAGAGGGGTCACTTCCTCACCTTACAACTAACTCCATGGCAAGTACTTTCTCTAACATGTGTTTTGGCACTTTCTCTTCACTGCTTTTGCATTGTGGATCCTTCCAATGTTTGCCTTGTCCTCCCACCCATGGTATGATATGACCCTTAACACTCACAGCTCCTGGCACAGAGAGGTTGCTCAGCAAATATTTTTTTAACTTATGACATGGGAATTCAACACTTAGAGACTGGTGGATTGGTTACTTTTACCTAAATATTTCCCAAAGCTTCCTTTTTGGTCAATATCGGAAACAATTCAATCTCTTGAATAAACCTCAAGCCTTTACTAACATGGGTTATGGTTTAAAATTAGAGCTGGTATATGTACCTCAATGTAAAAGTTAACCACACATGTACGCGTGTTATCCTCCTACAGTCCATAGCTGCTTCCAATGACAGAGCTTGCACTTAACTTCACTCAGCATCTTTTTCCTGGGCTGAATATTTGGCTTTTACTGTAAATCAGTTTCTCCTTTCTTTGTATTTCCCCTTGCTTACAGTTTACTATGCCTCACTGGATTCAACAAATATATTTTTAACAATGTAACAATGCACGGTAATACAGGATGGCACGGTAATACAGGATGGTTGGCATCTTAGAAGTTAATTTATGCCCTGTGACAATGATTATGAATTAGGCTAAGTCACATTCAGTGATAGATATTATCCCCCAAAGGATAAGTTTCCTTTCTCTTATTTCACAGCAGGTGGTCAGGTCTCTGCCAACTACATTTCTTTTTTGTATTCTTGCTCTTTTACTCTTTCCCATATTAGAATATATATATGGTCTTTTTTTCCTAGCCTGAGCTGTTCCATTTCTCCTACACAGTCTCTCTTGGTAAATCACACAGTGCTGCCATAAATGGTGGATACCCCACAAAAACACACACTCCATTCTATTCTTCCACTACTGCTCAGTGTGACCCAGGCAGTAAAATGGAATGCCATTGGTTTACTATTGCAAACTATATGGGATGCAAACCTCAAGAGAACTAGGAGTCACATGGCAAAAAGCTATCCTCTAAAAAGCAAATCTATGCAGAAAATACCTTTTGCTTCTCAGCAAAAGAGCTCCTCATGCTGTAGACCAGAGTTAGCACTTAGATTGTTCTCTTGTGCAGAATTTGAGCTGACTCCACTCTTTAGAAAGAGTCCCAGGTAAGGAGCCTGAAAAGGGACATAAAGGACATATTTCTCATATGCTTTCATTTTGGAAGCATGAGCAAGCTTTTATAGATTCCTCCTGCATTTTGTCTAAGAGAATTTTAAATCAGAGTAAAGGAATATTCTGTTCTCACTGATTTACTCACCAATCCATAGTAACGCATTTGCTTTTTACCTTTGTTTAAATCATCCCCTATTCTCCCCCTACCTAAAAGCCCAAACCTCGTATGGAAGCTTTCTTGACTTACAACCCCCTTCCAAATCTTCCAATCCTTCCTGGCTCCCCCATTAATTTGACTTTGTTATTTCCTACCATGATTTGTGATGGTTTCTGTGTCTGTGTCCTATAATAGAACCACCCTAAAAGAGGAAACCTATGTAGTGTTTCTTTAGGTTTAACACCAATGTCTTACCTAGAATAAAAGTCTAAAAAAATATTAGTTGATGGATTTTCTTCTTCTTCACAGTCTGAATTAGTCTCTCCTGCCCCAAGATTATACCTAGAATATCTTTTACTTCAATGTGCCTTTATTACAGTGATGGTGTGTGTGTGTATACTAGACAAAATTTTTATTTCAAAGAGGACAAGGACCAGCAGGAAAGGAGTTGCATAAGTATGTAGGGTCCAGTAAAGCTGCTAGACTTAAACTGACCCCTTGAAACAAAATATCTTAAACTAAAAGCATACTGGGTGAGGAATTTACTGAAGCAAGAGACAAGACAACAGCATGAGGAAATGGACAAAAATTCAGGTGAAAAACCACAAAGACAATTTTAGAGAATGTGAAAAAAAAACAAGAAAAAGAAATCAAAATAAAAGTTCCTATGTCAGGGGGCGCCTGGGTGGCTCAGTCGTTAAGCGCCTGCCGTCGGCTCAGGTCATGATCCCAGCGTCTGGGATCGAGCTCCACATCAGGCTCCCCGCTTGGCGGGAAGCCTGCCTCTCCCCCCTCCACTCCCCCTGCCTATGCTCCTCTCTCACTGTGTCTCTCTCTGTCAAATAAATAAATAAAATCTTTAAAAGTTCCTATGTCAGGGCGCCTGGGTGGCTCAGTTGGTTAAGCGACTGCCTTCGGCTCAGGTCGTGATCCTGGAGTCCCAGGATCGAGTCCCACATCGGGCTCCCTGCTCAGCAGGGGGCCTGCTTCTCCCTCTGCCCTCTTCCCTCTCGTGCTCTCTGTCTCTCATTCTCTGTCTCGCAAATAAATAAATAAAATCTTAAAAAAAAAAAAAAAGTTCCTATGTCAGGATGTGAATAGAGCAGAGAATCCAGGCTGATTTGAACCTCACCCAATGTCCTACCAGTTCCTTAGCCAAGAAGATCCAGAGACAAGTATAAGGACATATTGTAGCTCCTTCAAGGTCACTGTATTTTGAAACTACACGTTTCTCATTCCTGAGTATGGGTCCCAATTTCTCAACTAAACAGAAGGGAAGCAAATGCGCCCATTTTGCATTCCCCTTCCCTCCTCGTCCTAAGTGACTAAATGTCTGTCGTACCCGCTGGGGTTCCTGACAGGATTGTGGACACATAGAGGAAACCAGTGGAGCTTACCTGGAGGATCACTGGCTCAACTTTGGAGAAAATAAAAGTCCATAAGTGACCGATTGACCTATTAGTGAATTACATACAAGTATTGTAAAGTACCACATTCTCTAAACTCATGATTCTCAGTTCCAGTACACGAGAAGAAATAGGAAAGAAGGCAAAATTAAATAAAAAGCCAATCAGACAGAAACAGAAACAAACCAAAAAAGCCTAATCACCAAGAAAGTGTGTCAAGGGGCTCTGGCTTGGAAATTCCTGCAGTATAATATACAACCTTTAATATCTTACTCCTTTAAGTCTGGAAAAACTAGAGAGTAAGAAGATAGCTCCTAATCTTTTCTATTACTGCTTAACTAATTTTAGTCAGCAAAATTAAGCAACTTTTATTTGTTTGGCAAGTGAATAAAAAGAGAACTTTAAAGCAGCTGAAGCTTTAAGCTTTCATCAAAAGTTACAGGTAGCTGCCAAAGGAAAATCTTATCTATCGAAAAAGCAAGTTCAGTACTTAGCTGTAGAGCTATGGAAGTCTGAAGATAAGAAGATGTGGTATCATTTAATTAACAGCCACCCAATGATGGCTCAGAAGAGATTAATTCGGCTTCTTAAGAAGTTAAGACCAAACTTGGTCTCTACCAGAAAACACATTTTAACCTATGTTGTGCTTTCTCTTTCTTCCTCCCCCTCCCATTCCTTAGATATGTTCATATTCTCTCCCTATGCCTTGCTCCTTCTCTCTCTCCTTTTTCCTCAATAAAACCAGTCTTTTAACTTAAAAAGCAAGTACCCATTTTCAGTTGCTCAAGGTATAAACTATTCTTGTAGAAATAAGCAGTGCTCACTAACTTTGTTCTTTAAGATCATAAAAGGAAATCAATTAACTCAAATCTATACTTTTAATGAAAGAAAAGAGTGTTCTAATATCTGACAGGATAATAAACATAAAAAAATTTTTGCTACAGTGATGAAACCAAAGAGGGGATTTTCAACTAAAATATAAATGAAACTGCCACATCAAGATATAATATTTATACAGAAATACATAGTGTAGAAAGGTGAATAAAAGTCTTATAAGTCCATGAATGTAGAATATATAAAATATCATAATAAATATGGTACAGTATAATATAATGTAAAATATAATATAATGTATAATATTATATAATATATAATATAATTGATATGATTGATATGGTTGATATAATATAATATAACATAATATAGTCAGGAAAAAATATAGCATGTCACCACAAATTTTGTCTCTCTTCCTTCTTCCCTATTTGACTGCTTCCCTCCTTCATTCCCTTCAGGGTTTTTAACCTTGTTGAAGATGCTTCCAGGGTTTTTAACCTTGTTGAAGATCCAATACCATTTTTTCTTTTTTTTTTTTAAGATTTTATTTATTTATTTTTTAGAGAGCGAGCGAGAGAGAAACAGCATGAGAGGGGAGAGGGTCAGAGGGAGAAGCAGGCTCCCCGCCGAGCCGGGAGCCTCATGTGGGACTCGATCCCAGGACCCTGGGATCATGACCTGAGCCGAAGGCAGACGCTTAACCATCTGAGCCACCCAGGCGCCCAAAGATCCAATACCATTTATATGCACATGTAGCAGAGAATTCCACTGAAATGGAGTTTTTAAAAAAGATTAATAAAATGAGAAATGGAGCAATAAATATTTCAGTATTTGAGTGACAACAAAAGTGGATGTGTGTATAAATCAGAGAGAGATTCCTCTCCTGAGACATGATTCAATATACTATATTGGAAAGGTATTATAGTTAGGCTCAAGAAAGAGTGAATTACAGTGACAAAAAGAGAACCTTCATCTAGTAACCTACTTTTGTGGATGTGAATCAACATGATACTAATAAATACATAGAACAAAACCACAGTCTGAATAACTCTTAAGCACACAAAGACCATGGTATAGGAGAAATAAGTAATGAAATTCAATTTAGCCACTAGAGTATTTTCATGGGCCAAGCATAATTTTAAAAAAATACATGAATTTCCTTTTCTACTTAATGCTAAGTATTGGGTTTAGTAAAATTGGCTAGATATATTCCCCCAATTTATCCCTTCTCAAACCACAGGGCAACCCTACAGCTTCCAAATGGAAAGAGAATAAAATTGAGGGTCGGGCGCCTGGGTGGCTCAGTTGGTTAAGTGACTGCCTTTGGCTCAGGTCATGATCCTGGAGTCCCAGGATCGAGTCCCGCATCGGGCTCCCTGCTCGGCAGGGAGTCTGCTTCTCCCTCTGACCCTCCCCGCTCTCATGTGCTCTCTCTCATTCTCTCTCTCAAATAAATAAATAAAATCTTTAAAAAAAAAATGAGGGTCTAGCAAGTAACAGAAATTTTTACTTAACTCACAGAATATTTCCTTTTTATATTCATATAAATATATTTATATATTTATGTTATATATTTATATATTTCTATTAATAAAAGTAATAAGTGGTTGTTATTAAAATATTAAAGATAACTAGTAATACCACTAAGCCCAGTAATATAACTATAAACATCCTAGAGTAAGAATATAAACTTTTTTTTAGTATTCATGGTGTCCTAAATGTTTTTTAATTTAATTTTATTTTATTTACATTCAATTAATTAACATATAGTGTATTATTAGTTTCAGAGGTAGAGTTCAGTGATTCATCAGTTGTGTATAACACCCAGTGCTCATTACATCCATGCCCTCCTTAATGCCCATCACCCAGTTACCCCATCCCCTGATCCCCCTCCCCTCCAGCAACCCTCAGCTTATTTCCTATGATTAAGAGTCTCTTATGGTTTGTCTCCCTTTCTGATTTTGTCTTATTTTTCTCTCCATTCCCCTATGATCCTCTGTTTTGTTTCTTAAATTCCACATATGAGTGAGATCATATGATAACTGTCTTTCTCTGATTGCCTTATTTCACTTAGCATAATACCCTCTAGTTCCATCCACATCATTGCAAATGGCAAGATTTCATTTTTTGATGGCTTAGTAGTCTTCCATTGTATATATATATACCACATCTTCTTTATCCATTCATCTGTTGATGGACATCTGAATAGTCCTCAATTTTTTAATTTCAAGAATTTGACTGCATTTTGGGCCTTCCTACCTTTGATTTTTGGTTTTGTTCTTTTTTCCATTATCTCTTTTGCCATTCATCTGTCAATGAACATCTGGGCTCTTTCCATAGTTTGGCTATTGTAGACATTGCTGCTCTAAACATTTGGGTGCAGGTGCCCCTTCGGATCATTACATTTGTATCTTTGGGGTATATACCTGGTAGTGTAATTGCTGGGTCTTAGGGTAGCGCTATTTTTAACTTTTTAAGAAACTGTTTTCTGTTTTCCAGAGTGGCTGCACCAGCTTGCATTCCCACCAATAGTGTAAGAGGGTTTCCCTTTCTCCGCATCCTCACCAACATTTGTTGTTTCCTGACTTGTTAATTTTTGCCATTCTGACTGGTATGAGTTTGGTAGCCCATTGAGGTTTTGCTTTGTATTTCCCTGATGCCAAGTGATGTGGAGCATTTTTTCATGTGTCTGTTGGCCATTTGGATGTCCTCCTTAGAGAAATGTCTGTTCATGTCTTCTGCCCATTTCTTGATTGGATTATTTGTTTTTGGGTGTTGAGTTTGGTGATAAGTTCCTTATAGATCTTGGATACTAGCCCTTTATCTGATTAAGAATTTGCAAATATCTTCTCCTATTCTGTAGGCTGTCTTTTGGTTTGTCAACTGTTTCCTTTGCTGTGCAAAAGCTTTTTATCTTGATGAAGTACCAATAATTTATTTTTGCCTTTGGAGATGTATCTAGCAAGAAGTTGCTGGGGCCAAGGTCAAAGAGATTGCTGCCTGTGTTCTCCTCTAGGATTTTGAGGGATTCCTGTCTCCATTTAGGTCTTTCAACCATTTTGAATTTATTTTTGTGTATGGTATAAGAGAATGGTCCAGTTTCATTCTTCCCCATGTGGCTGTCCAATTTCCCTAACACCATTTGTTGAAAAGACTGTCTTTTTTTCCATTGGACATTCTTTCCTGCTTTGTCGTAGATTAGTTGACCATAGAGTTGAGGGTCCATTTCTGAGTTCTCTATTCTGTTCCATTTATCTATGCATCTGTTTTTGTGCCAGTACCATACTGTCTTGATGATTACAGCTTTGTAATAGAGCTGGAAGTCCAGAATTGTGATGCCACCAGCTTTGCTTTTCTTTTTCAACATTCCTCTGGCTATTCGGGGTCTTTTCTGTTCCATACAAATTTTAGGATTATTTGTTCCAGCTCTGTGAAAAATGATGATGGTATATTGATACAGATTGCATTGACTGTATAAATTGTTCTAGGTAGCATAGACATTTTCACAATATTTGTTCTTCCAATCCATGAGCATGGAACGTTTTTCCATTTCTTTGTGTCTTCCTCAATTTCTTTCATGGGTGTTGTATTGTTCTCAGAGTACAGATCCTTTGCCTCTTTGGTTAGGTTTATTCCTAAGTATCTTATGGTTTTTGATGTAATGGTAAGTGGGATTGATTCCTTAATTTCTCCTTCTTCTGTCTCATTCTTAGTGTGTAGAAATGCAACTGATTTCTGTGCATTGATTTTATATCCTACCACTTTGCTGAATTCTTGTATGAGTTCTAGCAATTTTGGGGTGGAGTCTTTTGGGTTTTCTACATACAGTATCATGTCATCTGCAGAGTGAGATTTTGACTTCTTCTATGCTGATTCAGATGTCTTTTATTTCTTTTTGTTGTCTGATTGCTGAGGCTAGAACTTCTAGTACTATGTTGAACAACAGTGGTGATAGTGGACATCCCTGTCGTGTTCCTGACCTTAGGGGAAAAGCTCTCAGTTTTTCCCCATTGAGAATGATCTTCATTGTGTTGGACTTCTCATAGATGACTTTTATGATGCTGAGGTATGGTCCCTCCATCCTTAGACTGTGGAGAGTTTTAATCAAGAAAAGATGCTGTACTTTGTCAAATGATTTTTATGCATCTATTGAGAAGATCATAGGGTTCTTGTCCTTTCTTTTATTAATGTGTTGTATCACACTGATTGATTTGTGGATATTGAACCACCCTTGCAACCCAGGAATAAATTCCACTTAGTCATGAATAATCCTTTTAATGTACAGTTGGATCCTATTGGCTAGTATTTTGGTGGGAATTTTGGCATCCATGTTCATCAGGGATATTTGTCTATAATTCTCCTTTAAGGTGGGGTCATTGTCTGGTTTTGAAATTAAGGTAATGCTGGCTTCATGGAAAGAGTTTGGAAGTTTTCCTTCTATTTCTATTTTTTGAAACAGCTTCAGAAGAATAGGTATTAATTCTTCTTCAAATGTCTGGTAGAATTCCCGTGGGAGCCATCCAGCCCTGAACTCTTGTTTTTTGGGAGATTTATTTACTACTGCTTCAATTTCCTTGCTGGTTATGGGTCTGTTCAGGTTTTCTATTTCTTCCTGGTTCGGTTTTTGTAGTTTTTATGCTTCTAGGAATGCAACCATTTCTTCCAGATTCCAATTTGTTGGCATATAGTTGCTCAGAATATGTTCTTATAATTGTTTGTATTTCTTTGGTATTGGTTGTGATCTCGTCTCTTTCATTCATGATTTTATTTATCTGGGTCTTTTCTCTTTTCTTTTTGATAAGTCTGGCTAGCAGTTTATCAATCTTATTAATCTTTCAAAGAACCAGCTCCTAGTTTTGTTGATCTGTTCTACTGTTCTTTTGGTTTCTATTTCATTGATTTCTCCTCTAATCCTTATTATTTCTTTTCTCCTGCCAGGTTTAGGCTTTATTTGCTCTTTTTTCTCCAGCTCATTTAGGTGTAAGTTTAGTTTGTGTATTTGAGAGTTTTCTTATTTCTTGATAAAGGCTTGTTTTGCTATATATTTCCCTTTTAGGACCGCCTTTGCTGCTCCCAAAGATTTTGAACAGTTGTGTTTTCATTTTCATTTGTTTCCATGATTTTTTTTTTTTTACTTCTTTAATTTCCTGGTTGACCCATTCATTCTTTAGTAGGATGCTCTTTAACTTCCATGTATTTGTGTTTCTTCCAAATTTCCTTTTGTAATTGAGTTCAAGTTTTAAAGCACTGCTGTCTGAAAATATGCAGGGAATGATCCCAGTCTTTTAGTACTGGTTGAGACCTGATTTGTGACCTAGGATGTGATCTATTCTGGAGAATGTTCCATGTGCACATGAGAAAAATGTGTATTCTGTTGTTTTAGGATGGTATGCTCTGAATATATCTGTGAAGTCCATCTGATCCAGTGTGTTATTCAAAGGCCTTGTTTTCTTGTTGATCTTCTGCTTAGATGATCTGTCCATTGCTGTGAGTGGGGTACTAAGCTCCCTTACTATTACTGTATTATTATCAATGTGTTTCTTTAACTTTGTTATTAATTGGTTTATATAATTGGCTGCTCCCATGTTGGGGGCATAAATATTTACAATTCTTAGATCTCCTTGTTGGATGGACACTTTAATTATGATGTAGTGTCCTTTTTCAACTCTTATTACTGTCTTTGGTTTAAAATCTAATTTGTCTGATATAAGGATTGCTACCTCAGCTTTCTTTTGATGTCCATTAGCATGATAAATGATTCTCCACCCCCCTCACTTTCAATCTGGAGGTATTTTTGTGTCTAGAATGAGTCTCTTGTATACAGCATATTGATGGGTCTTGCTTTTTTATCCAATCTGATATCCTGTGTCTTTTGATTGGAGCATTTAGCCCATTTACATTCAGAGTAACTATTGAAAGATATGAATTTAGTGCCATTGTATTACCTGGAAAGTCACTGTTTCTGTATATTGTCTCTGTTCCTTTCTGGTCTATGTTACTTTTGGGCTCTCTCTTCACTTAAAGGATCCCCTTTAATATTTCTTGAAGAGCTGGTTTAGTGATCACAAATTATTTTAGTTTCTGTTTGTCCTGGAAGTTCTTTATCTCTCCTTCTATTTTCAATGACAGCCTTTGCTGGATAAAGTATTCTTGGCTGTGTATTTTTCTCATTTAGCGCCCTGAATATATCATCACTCTTCTGGCCTGCCAGGTCTCTGTGGATATGTCTGCTGCCAACCTTACATTTCTACCCTTGGAGGTTAAGGACCACTTGTCCCGAACTGCTTTCAGGATTTTCTCTTTGTCTCTGAAATGTGCAAGCTTCACTATTATATGTTGAGGTGTTGACCTATTTTTATTGATTTTGAGAGGGATTCTTTGTGCCTCCTGGACTTGAATGCCTGTTACCTTCCCCAGATTATAGAAGTTCTCAGCTATAATTTACTCAAATATACCTTCTGCCCCCCCTTTCCTCTTCCTTTTATTTATTTATTTATTCTAATATTGTTTCACTTTATGGTATCACTTACCTCTCAAATTCTCCTCTCATGATCCAGTAATTGTTTATCCCTCTTTTTCTTGGTTTCTTTATTCTCCATCATTTTGTCTTCTCTATCACTGATTCTCTCTTCTGCCTCATTTATCCTAGCAGTCAGAGCCTCCATTTTTTATCTATGAATTTATTTATTCATTCATTTGAGACACAGAGATACAGAGAGAGAGAGCATGAGCAGGGGGAGAGGCAGAGGGAGATGGAGAAGCAGGCTCCCTGCTGAGCCAGGAGCCTGATGTGGGGCTCGATCCCAGGACCCTGGGATCATGACCTGAGCTGAAGGCAGACGGTTAACCATTTGAGCCATTCAGGTGCCCCTGGAGCCTCCATTTTTTAATGCATCTCATGAATAGCCCTTTTTATTTTAACCTGATTAGATTTTAGTTCTTTTATTTCTTCAGAAAGGGATTCTCTAGTATCTCCTATGGTTTTTCCAAGCCCAGCTAATATTTTTATAATTGTTATTCTGAATTCTAGTTCTGACATCTTACTTATATCCATATTAAGTCCCTGGCAGTGAGTACTGCCTCTTGTTGTCTTTTTTGGGGTGAGTTCTTCCATCTTGTCATTCTGTCCAGAGAAGAATAGATGAACAACAGAACAAAATACAAAAATAGCAACAACAACCCCAGAAAAATTTACACTAAACAAATCAGAAGAGATCAGAAACCAAAAAGAAAAAAAAAAAAAGAGAGAGAATATAATCAAACAGGTGAAATGAACCAATACACTAGATCCTGGGTGTATTTTGGTCTGTTAGAAGAAACTAGGTCCCAAAATTATAAAGAAAGAAAAACTTACATATATACAAAAAATTTTTTATATTGAATACAATGAAAGGAAGCCAAAAATGAAATATATATATGTATATATATAATGTAAATCTAAAAATGAAAATTAAAAAGACTTTTAAAAAAGAGTTTATAAAATAAGAAATTAATTGAAAGGGAAAAAATTTAAATTTAAAGACTAAAGAATCATGATTAAAAAAAAACACAAATTCTATATACTATTTTCCCCTAGCACTGGAGTTTTGCAGTTCTGTATGATTGGTAAATTTGGTATTAGCCAGATGTCTCTGCTGGTCTTTTGGGGGAGGGGCCTGTTGCACTGATTCTCAGGTGCCTTTGCCTGGGTGGAATTGCACCCCCCTTGTGGGGGGGGGGGGTGAGGGCAGGCCAAGTGTAAGCAGCTCCAGAGCTGGTTGGGGGATGAAAATGGTGGTACCCTGATCTCCAATCCCAGAGCTGAAACTTCATGCCCCCAACTCTTCAGTGGGCCCTCACAGAAAAGCAGTCACTCTTGTCTCCCTGGTTTCTGTCCGTACTCTATGTTCACTCAGCCTGTGACCAAGCATTTTTATCTCAGTCACGTGACCCCATTTCAAGTCTCCAAACCCTGCAGATTCCAGTGGTGCACACCCAGGCCACTCCTTCCAGGGAGGGAGGGGGGATCTTGCCACCATTCTAATGTTTGCTGGCCCCTGCTTGGAGAGTGGTTGCCTGGCCATGTAGTTGTTCGAGGTTTATGGTAACACTGAGCTGAAGGCCCACTCCGGGGCTCACTGATTGCCGCTGGCTTCCCCACTGCAGTGCCTGGGAGCTCTACTGCACTCAGGCACCCCTGTTCTTTTTGTGACCCCAGAGATCCTAGGACCACATTGTCCTACCTAGGATTTTGCCCTGTTTCACCACCTCAGGGCCTTTCAGGCAAGGACATCCTTGCCTGAAGGATGTAAAAAGACTTCTAGAAGTTCTGATTTTGCACTTCAGGGCTTTATCACTTTCTGGTAGCAGCTTATGGAGGCTCCCTACCCCTGCAATTTATCTTCCAACATATCCCTTCAGATTCACCTCTCTGTACCTCCTACCTTGGAAAAAGTGGTCACTTTTCTATTTGTAGACTTGCAGCAATTTTCTTCTTTGAGCTCCAGTTGAGTTCACAGATGTTCAGTATGATTTGATAGCTATCTAGCTGAATTCCTGGAACCAGATGAAACTAGGGTCCCCCTATTCCACCATCTTCCTCCTCCAAGAATATAATCTTTAAGACATTTTTCCCTTTATATGTATACATGCCTTTATGCTTATATAATTTTTTTTTTTTTACAAAAACAGGATCATAGTAGATGGACTATGTGTAATTTGTCTATTCCCTTAATAATATGTAGTGGATATTTTTCCACATTAATAATATACATCAGCATCATCATTTCACTGTATTAAATAAAATATTCACACCATAATTATATAATCAATCCCTTAGTAATAAACATTTGAGATCTTTTTAGAAATTTTTGCTATCATAATCAATGGTTCCATAAACATCCTTATGCATATGTCTCTGTGTGCTGTACATCTTCACTTTTGAATTAAACATGAAATATATGTCTCACAAATATTGGAGAGGGCAATATTTCTGTAATCTCCTTCACTGCTTTCCAAGTTTTTGTTTGACAACTCTATACCTGGATGAATTCTTAGAAACCCTAGCTAGAGCTTTATATTGAACATACAGACACACACATGCACACACACAAGATTCAGGAAAAACAGAAAAATATATTTAAAAACTGAAGGGCAGATGGATGGCAACCCAAAATATTAATAGTAACTATTAGGATATTATATAAAACATGATACAAATTTAGCCTTGAAGATATCACTTCAAGATTAATACTGCAAAACCAAAAACTGTACTATCCAAAATTTTAAGTTGTGGACTACCTCATTTTTTCTAAGGAGATGATACACTCTAGCAGCCATTGTTGAAAACCACAAATTCAGTAAAGTCACAGTAGAGAATCGAGATAAAGTCTATATTTTTATGTTTGTCACATTCTAGTGTAAGAAAAGACAACAAATCAGTAAATATATTATGATATCATTTCTGAGAGTGGTAAGTGTAGTAAAGTATATATGTCTATAACTCAGGACGATGTGGTAGAAAGTAATGGGGGTTGGGGTGGGGGAGTAAGCAAGATCAGAAAAGCTGTCTGGGAAAGTCTCTCTCATGAGGTGACATCTCACAGTTAACAAAGCAGTGAGAAAGAGGCATACATGGAAAAATCAGGGAAGGGCATCCTTGGCATAAACATCAGTAGGTGCAAAAGTCCTGAGGTGAGAGTGAGCTTGGAGTTTTTGAGAAAAAGACAAAAAAATCTAGCATATGTAATGGTGAGCAAGAGGGAAATATTAGGAGATCAAGTCTGGGGCTGCCTGGGTGGCTCAGTTGTTAAGGGTCTGCCTTCAGCTCAGGTCGTGATCCCAGGGTCCCAGGATTGAGCCCTGCATTGGGCTCCCTGCTCAGCAGGAAGCCTGCTTCTCCCTCTTCCACTCCCCCTGCTTGTGTTCCCTCTCTTGCTGTGTCTCTCCCTGTCAAATAAATAAATAAAATCTTAAAAAAAAAAAAAAAAGGAGATCAAGTCTGAGAGGTAAAAACCTTCTAACCAATTGCCAGAAAATTATTTCCCACAGGCCAAATCTGGAGTGGTACCTACTTTTGTAGACTCACTGGTTAAGGATGCCTTTTTTATATTTTTTTTTTTAGAGAGAGAGGGCAGAGAGGCAATGGAAGAGGGAAAGAGGGACTCTTAAGCAGGCTCCACACCCAGCACAGAATGGGGCTGGCTCCCATGAGCCAGAGATCATGACCTGAGCTAAAATCAAGAGTCAGACACTTAACTGACTGAGCCATCTAGATGCCCCAATTTTTTCATACATTTTTAAAGGATTACATTTTAAATAGTTACATACATTTCTATATAATATCTCATGACTCTCAAAGCCTAAAATATTTACTACCTTCTGTATCTTTACAAAAAGAGTTTGTTGCCTCCTATTCTAGAACATGGCAAGGAGTTTTCCATTTTAATCCAAGTATAAGAGGAAGGCATTAAAGGTTTCAGATGGTGAACAGGGGTGAGTTATCTGTTTCAAAGATCATTCTACCTTCTATGGGGGGACTGGGTGCAAATAATAGAGGCAGGGAGCACAATTTGAAGCTAGAACAGTAGTCTCAGTGAGAGATTTAAGAGTCTTAAAAGAGAAAACTTCTAGGTATGAGGGTTTGGAATAGCAGGAAAGAACACCACATATTAACTAAACTAATATGAATTAGTTAGAGATCTCTATAGTTTCAAAGGTGGCAGTCTAAGCTGAAGATAAAAGGGAACATTGTTTGTAGATGATTCAGTGACAGGTGATCTAACCCAAATATTCATTTATGCAAAAGTCTTTTCTACAGCATCCCCAATGAAAGGCCAAGTTTCTGCTCAAATATCTCCAGAAAGAAGAATTCTATTTGTAACATATAGCAACAAAAATAGTATATGCCTTGCATGGACAATTCTGAAAAGGGGACCACTTAGATGATATTACTCATGCTGGGCATCAAAATTTTTACCCTAAAAAATAAGGATCCAGGAGGAGAGGAGCAAGATGGTAGAGGAGTAGGAGACCTGGATTTTGTCTGGTCCCAGGAATTCAGCTGGATAGGGATCAAACCATTCTAAAGACCTACGAACTCAACAGGAGATCGAAGAAAAACAGCAGCAACTCACTGAACAGAAAAGCGACCACTTTCTGGAAGGTAGGATGTGTGGAGAAGTGAATCCGAGGTGATATTCGGCAAGATAGATGGCAGGGGAGGGGCCTACATCAGCCTATACCAGCAAGTGATAGAGCAGCGGAGCACAAAATCGGAACTTTTAGAAGTCGGCTCGGCTGAGGGACCTCGCTTCAGTGGCTAAGCAGGAGTTAGAACCCTTGCTGGGACAGTGTGGTCTCAGGACCCTCGGGGTCACAGGGAGACCGGGAGTGCCTGAGTGTGGCAGAGCTCCCAGGTATCAGAGCGGGGAAGCCGGCTGCAGAAATGGAGCCGAGGAGTGGGGTCTCAGCTCGGGGTTGCCATAAACCATGATCCACGGCACAGTCGGGCCACTGCTCCTCCAGCAGGGACCCAACAAGCGGCAGATCCGGGGAGACTCCCCTTCCTCACCCGGGAGGAGTGGCATGGGAGCACACCGCAGGGATCTGCTGGGTTTGGAGACACTACACCGAGTCAGGTTCCAGAGATAGAAAAGCTAGATCACAGGCCAGGTGAGCACAGAGTGCGGCCAGAGACCGGGGAGACGGGAGTGATTGACTGCTTTTCTCTGGGGACTCACTGAGGAGCTGGGGCTGAGTTCTTCACTCCTCTGGGGTGGAGATTGGGAGGCTGCCATTTTCACTCTCATTCTCCAAAGCTGTAGGGAAAGCTTGCAGGCAACAAAAGCTCCCGAGAGCAAAACCAAGCAGATTACTTAGCCCAGACCGGCAAGGGCAGGACAATTCCACCTCCAGCAAAGACATTTGGGAACCACGGCAACAGGCCCCTCCCACAGAAGATCAGCAAGAACAGCCAGCCAAGACCAAGTTACCAATCAATGAGAACGGCAGAACTCCAGCGATAGGGGAAAACTGCACATAGAATTCATGGATTTTTCCCATGATTCTTTCGTCTTTCAAAGTTAATTTTTTTGTTAACTTTCTTTTTTTTAAATTTTTCTTTTCCCTTTTTCAACCGACATCTTATCAATCCCTTTTTTTTAAAAAACCTTTTTTATTTTTCATTTTTAGAGTCATATTCTATCCCTTCATAGTAGTTAACATTATTTTTGGTATATATATATAAGTTGTTCTCTCTTTAAAATTTTGGGATACAGTTTCTTCTAACAGATCAAAATATACCCTAAATCTCTAGTGTATGGCTTTGTTCTAGTTTCCTGCCTAATCACATTCTCTCCTTTTTTTTTTTTTTAAATCCTCTTCTTTCTTTTTTCAACCAACTTCTTATCTAATCAATTTCTTTTATAAAATCTTTTATAATATTCATTGTTATGGTCATCCATCATCATTCCATCCCTTCATCGTATTAAACCTTATATTTGTACATATATAAGTTTTACTTTCTTTAAAATTTTGGGAGGCACTTTCTTCTAACAGACCAAAATACGCCCAAAATATAGTGTGTGCCACTGATCTATGCACCAGCTTGATCATATTTGATCATATTCTGTTTTTTTTTGTTTTCTTTTGTTTTTGTTTTTATCTTTTTCTTTCTTTTTTTCTTTTTTCTTCCTTTCCCTTTCTTGCCCCCTGGTTTCAGGTCTTTTCTGATTTGTTTAGTGTATATTTTCTGGGGTCACTGTTACCCTGTTAGCATTTTGTTCTCTCATTGATCTATTCGCCTCTGGACAAAATGACAAAACGGAAAAAATCACCTCAAAACAAAGAACAAGAGGCAGTACCGACTGTCAGGGACCTAGTCAATACGGACATTAGTAAGATGTCGGAACTAAAGTTCAGAATGATGATTTTAAAGATACTAGCTGGGCTTGCAAAAAGCATGGAAGTTATTAGAGAAACACTTTCTGGAAAAATAAAAGAACTAAAATCTAACCAAGTCGAGATCAAGGCTATTAATGAGGTGCAATAAAAAATGGAGGCTCCAACTGCTAGGATAAATTAGGCAGAAGAGAGAATTAGTGATATAGAAGACCAAGTGATGGAAAATAAAGAAGCTGAGAAAAAGAGATAGACAACTACTGGATCGTGAGGGCAGAATTCGAGAGATAAGTGATACCATGAGATGAAACAATATCAGAATAATTGGGATCCCAGAAGAAGAAGAGAGAGAGGGGCAGAAGGTGTATTGGAGCAAATTATAGCAGAGAACTTCCCTAACTTGGGGAAGGAAACAGGCAGCAAAATCCAGGAAGCACAGGAAACCCCCCTCAAAATCAATAAAAATAGGTCAGTACCCCAACATCTAATAGTAAAACTTACGAGTCTCAGACAAAAAGAAAATCCTGAAAGTAGCTCAGAACAAGAGATCTGTAACCTACAATGGTAGAAACATTAGATTGGCAACAGACCTATCCACAGAGACCTGGCAAGCCAGAAAGGACTGGCAGGATATATTCAGAGCACTAAATGAGAAAAATATGCAGCCAAGAATACTCTATCCAGCTCGGCTGTCACTGAAAATTGAAGGAGAGATAAAAATCTTCCAGGACAAAAAAAAACTAAAAGAATTTGCAAACACGAAACCAGCCCTACAAGAAATATTGAAGGGAGAGAGAGAGAGCCTAAATAATATTGAAAAGAAACAGCCTAAAAGTAACATAGGCCAGAAAGGAACACAGACAATATACAGTAACAGTCACCTTACAGTCAATACAATGGAACTAAATTCATACCTTTCAATAGTTACCCTGAACATAAATGGGCTAAATGCCCCAATCAAAAGACACAGGCTATCAGATTGGATAAAAAACAAGACCCATCAATATGCTGTCTGCAAGAGACTCATTTTAGACCCAAAGATACCCCCAGATTGAAAGTGAGGGGATGGAAAACCATTTACCATGCTAATGGACAGCAAAAGAAAGCTGGGGTGGCAATCCTTATATCAGACAAACTAGATTTTAAACCAAAGACTATAATAAGAGAGGAAGGACACTATATCCTACTTAAAGGGTCTATCCAACAAGAAGATCTAACAATTGTAAATATCTATGCCCCTAACATGGGAGCAGCCAATTATATAAGCCAATTAATAACAAAAGCAAAGAAACACATTGACAACAATACAATAATAGTAGGGGACTTTAACACCCCCCTCACTGAAATGGACAGATCATCTAAGCAAAAGATCAAAAGGTAATAAAGACTTTAAATGATACACTGGACCAAATGGACTTCACAGATATATTCAGAATATTCCATCCCAAAGCAACAGAATACACATTCTTCTCTAGTGCCCATGGAACATTCTCCAGAATAGATCACAGCCTAGGTCACAAATCAGGTCTCAACCAGTACCAAAAGACTGGGATCATTCCCTGCATATTTTCAGACCACAATTCTTTGAAACTAGAACTCAATCACAAGAGGAAAGTCAGAAAGAGCTCAAATACATGGAGACTAAAGAGCATCCTACTAAAGAATGAATGGGTCAACCAGATATTAAGAAGAATTAAAAAAATTCATGGAAACAAATGAAAATGAAAACACAACTGTTCAAAATCTTTGGGATGCAGCAAAGGCAGTCCTAAGAGGAAAGGATATAGCAATACAAGCCTTTTTCAAGAAACAAGAAAGGTCTCAAATACACAACCTAACCCTATACCTAAAGGAGCTGGAGAAAGAACAGCAAATAAAGCCTAAACCCAGCAGGAGAAGAGCAATAATAAAGATGAAGAGCAGAAATCAATGAAATAGAAACCAAAAGAACAGCAGAAGAGATCAATGAAACTAGGAGCTGGTTCTTTGAAAGAATTAACAAGATTAATAAACTCTTGGCCAGACTTATCAAAAAGAAAAGAGAAATGACCCAAATCAACAAAATCATGGATGAAAGAGGAGAGATCACAACCAACACCAAAGAAATACAAACAATTATAAGAACATATTATGAGCAACTCTATGCCAGCAAATTAGATAATCTGGAAGAAATGGATGCATTCCTAGAGATGTATCAACTACCAAAACTGAACCAGGAAGAAATAGAAAACCTGAACAGACCTATAACCACTAAGGAAATTGAAGCAGTCATCAAAAATCTCCCAACAAACAAGAGCCCAGGGCCAGATGGCTTCCCAGGGGAATTCTACCAAACATTTAAAGAAGAATTAATACCTATTCTTCTGAAACTGTTCCAAAAAATAGAAATGGAAGGAAAACTTCCAAACTCATTTTATGAGGCCACCATTACCTTGATCCCAAAACCAGACAAAGACCCCATCGAAAAGGAGAATTACAGACCAATATCCCTGATGAGCATGGATGCAAAAATTCTCACCAAAATACTAGCCAATAGGATCCAACAGTACATTAAAAGGATTATTCACCACGACCAGGATTAATCCCTGGGCTGCAAGGTTGGTTCAACATCCGCAAATCAATCAATATGATACAATACATTAATAAAAGAAAGGACAAGAACCATATGATCCTCTTAATAGATACAGATAAAGCATTTGACAAAGTACAGCATCCTTTCTTGATCAAAACTCTTCACAGTATAGGGATAGAGGGTACATACCTCAATATCATAAAAGCCATCTATGAAAAACCCACAGCAAATATCATTCTCAATGGGGAAAAACTGAGAGCTTTTCCACTAAGGTCAGGAACACGACAGGGATGTCCACTATCACCACTACTATTCAACATAGTACTAGAAGTCCTAGCCTCAGCAATCAGACAACAAAAAGAAATAAAAAGCATCTGAATTGGCAAAGAAGAAGTCAAACTCTCACTCTTTGCAGATGATATGATACTTTATGTGGAAAACCCAAAAGACTCCACCCCAAAACTGCTAGAACTCATACAGGAATTCAGTAAACTGGCAGGATATAAAATCAATGCACAGAAATCAGTGGCATTCCTATACACCAACAACAAGACAGAAGAAAGAGAAATTAAGGAGTTGATCCCATTTACAATTGCACCCAAAACCGTAAGATACCTAGGAATAAGCCTAACCAAAGAGGCAAAAAATCTATACTCAGGAAACTATAAAATACTCATGAAAGAAATTGAGGAAGACACAAAGAAATGGAAAAGCATTCCATGCTCATGGATTGGAAGAACAAATATTGTGAAGATGTCAATGCTACCTAGAGCAATCTACACATTCAATGCAATCCCTATGAAAATACCATCCATTTTTTTCAAAGAAATGGAACAAATAATCCTAAAAATTGTATGGAACCAGAAAAGACCCCGAATAGCCAGAGGAATGTTGAAAAACAAAAGCAAAGCTGGTGGCATCACAATTCCGGACTTCCAGCTCTATTACAAAGCTGTCATCATCAAGAAAGTATGGTATACTGGCACAAAAACAGACATATAGATCAATGGAACAGAATAGAGAGCCCAGAAATGGACCCTCAACTCTATGGTCAACTAATCTTCGAAGAAGCAGGAAAGAATGTCCAATGGAAAAAAGAGAGTCTCTTCAACAAATGGTGTTGGGAAAATTGGAGAGCCACATGCAGAAGAATGAAACTGGACCATTTCCTTACACCACACACAAAAATAGACTCCAAATGGTTGGAAGACCTAAATGAGACAGGAGTCCATCAAAATCCTAAAGGAGAACACAGGCAGCAACCTCTTCGACCTCAGCCACAGGAACTTCTTTCTAGAAACATCACCAAAGGCAAGGGAAGCAAGGGCAAAAATGAACTATTGGGACTTCATCAAGATAAAAAGCTTTTGCACAGCAAAAGAAACAGCCCACAAAACCAAAAGACAACTGACAGAATGGGAGAAGATATTTGCAAATGACATATTAGATAAAGGGCTAGTATCCAAAATCTATAAAGAACTCATCAAACTCAACACCCAAAGAACAAATGATCCAATCAAGAAATGGGCAGAAGACATGAACAGACATTTCTCCAAAGAAGACATCCAAATGGCCAACAGACACATGAAAAAGTGCTCAGCATAGCTTGGCATCAGGGAAATCCAAATCCAAATCTCAATGAGATACCACCTCACACCAGTCAGAATGGCTAAAATTTACAAGTCAGGAAATGACAGATGTTGGCGGGGATGCGGAGAAAGGGGAACCCTCCTCCACTGTTGGTGGGAATGCAAGCTGGGGCAGCCACTCTGGAAAACAGTATGGAGGTTCCTCAAAAAGTTGAATATAGAGCTACCATACGATCCAGCAACTGCACTACTGGGTATTTACCCCAAAGATACAAATGTAGGGATCCGAAGGGGTACGTGCACCCTGATGTTTATAGCAGCAATGTCCACAATAGCCAAACTGTGGAAAGAACCAAGATGTCCATCGACAGATGAATGGATAAAGAAGATGTGTTATATATATACAATAGAATATTATGCAGCCATCAAAAGGAATGAAATTTTGACAATTGCAATGACATGAATGGAACAGGAGGGTATTATGCAGAGCAAAATAAGTCAGTCAGAGAAAGACATGTATCATATGACCTCACTGATATGAGGAATTCTTAATCTCAGGAAACAAACTGAGGGTTGCTGGCGTGGTGGGGGGTAGGAGGGATGGGGTGGCTGGGTGATAGACATTGGGGAGGGTATATGCTATGGTGAGCGCTGTGAATTGTGTAAGACTGTTGAATCACAGACCTGTACCTCTGAAACAAATACATTATATGTTAAAAAAAAAAAAAAAAGAAGATAGCAGGAGGGAAAGAATGAAGCAGGGTAAATCGGAGGGGGAGACGAACCATGAGACTATGGACTCTGAGAAACAAATGAGGGTTCTAGAGGGGAGGGGGTAGGGGGTTGGGTTAGCCTGGTGATGGGTATTAAAGAGGGCATGTTCTGCATGGAGCACTGGGTGTCATATGCCAACAATGAATCATGGAACACTACATCAAAAATTAATGATGTAATGTATGGTGATTAACATAACATAATAATAATAATAAAAAAAATAAGGGTCCACCCAGGCCAGATAACTTACAAGACAATAATTGATGGAGTCATTACTTAGAATTCATTAAGACATCATATTTTTTTCTTCTTTCACAACGTGTCACTATGTATTGCCAATGTTGATTCAAAAGTCAAAGATGGACATAAAATGTGGGGACAAAGAAGTGAAGGCAAGAGTGTGCTGAATAGTAGGGATCCGAAGGGGTACGTGCACCCCGATGTTTATAGCAGCAATGTCCACAATAGCCAAACTGTGGAAAGAGCCAAGATGTCCATCGACAGACGAATGGATAAAGAAGATGTGGTATATATATACAATGGAATATTATGCAGCCATCAAAAGGAATGAGATCTTGCCATTTGCAACGACGTGGATGGAACTGGAGGGTATTATGTTGAGTGAAATAAGTCAAACAGAGAAAGACATGTATCATATGATCTCACTGATATGAGGAATTCTTAATCGCAGGAAACAGAATGTTGTTGGAGTGGGGGGTGGGGTGGGAGGGATGGGGTGACTGGGTGATAGACAATGGGGATGGTATGTGCTCTGGTAAGCGCTGTGAATTGTGCAAGACTGTTGAATCTCAGATCTGTACCTCTGAAACAATGCAATATATGTTAAGAAAAAAAAAAAGAAGAAGAAGAAGGTAGTGGGAGGGGAAGAATGAAGCGGGGGAAATCGGAGGGGTAGACGAACCATGAGAGACGATGGACTCTGAAAAACAAACAGGGTTCTAGAGGGGAGGGGGTTGGGAGGATGGGTTAGCCTGGTGGGTATTGAGGAGGGCACATTCTGCATGGAGCACTGGGTGTTATGCACAAACAATGAATCATGGAACACTTCATCTAAAACTAATGATGTAATGTATGGGGATTAACATAAGAATAAAAAAAAAAAAAGAGTGTGCTGAATACACCCCAGAAAGACTGAGTAAAGAATAACCTGAAGATCCAGCTAAGATGAGTACCAGAAAAATGTGAGTAGAAACAGAGATCTAAATAGCTAAACATAGGGAAGAACAGAGAACTAGGGAAATAGTCAAGTCAGTAGAGATGGATGCAAAAAATGCAAGTTACCAGTGTGAACCAACCAATGCACCAAAATAACATCTTTCTTATCAGTGATGATTTTATAAGCAATGTTCATGTTCCAATTCTTATCCCCATAATGTCTTGGGACCAACACTGAAGAAATCCAATCGCCAATATACATATATAACTGATCTTAAATATAGGGGACAGGGAAAGTAATGCTTTTTCTATGTGTTGTAAGATCATGGTAGGTCCTTCTCTCTTCTACCCATCCCCAGGCTCCTCATCCTTACTCCAGTTTAAAAGATTGCTTTTGCCTTAAACCAGTGACTTTGTCTTATGCAATTGGTATCATTCCAAGGCCAACCACAGTCCCTTCTCTATTATAGCAATTAATTAGGTATAAGATAATGAATTGAGAAAAAGTCTCAATCCAGGATTTGAGACAGCTAACTCAAACCTCTATCCAGGATTCTCCTTCTACTAAATCCTTTTCATCAAACACACACACAAAATACAGAAAATTAAGGTTACTTGAAAATGGTAATGTTTTCCTGGTCCTTTATATATTTCAGCTAGATCTAGTACATAACTTAAAAAAAAAAAAAATTAGAGAAGGACAAATCTCTCTCAAGGTCTCTGACCAGAAGTTAAACACATACCCTGGAGGAAGCACAGAACTATTTTTAGATGAGTCCATCAACAAATGTGTCCTTCCTGCCTCAGTCACCAACCCCAACAGTTCTCTGAGCTTTTGTAATTAACTATGGGGAAAAGTGGTCTTTGTTAGACATAATTTTCAGTTTTTGAGTTCTTAATAATAACAGGATTATTTCAATTTGAGAATTAGCAGCTCCTCTTTTGTTTTGCTTTGTTGGTTTAAAAGTCTTTCAAAAATGTTTGCCTGAAATCAAAGATTTTACCAGGGTAAAGCTTAAACTTCCAAGTCCCATTAGCCCCTAAGAACTCCCGACAGAAAAGGACATTAACTAAGGTGTCTTCTTAAATAAGCAAATGTGCAAAGATTATATGACCTAATTATTCATCTGACTAGCTTCTTATAGGTGTTGAAAGGAGAAATAAATGCTCTTAGGCAATACTTTGACAAATGTATCTTGCTCCTTGACTTGATTATTCAGATTCTTATGTGTGGAGTTTTATTAGCATTGGAGCCAATTTTTTAGGCACACATCTCTGAAGCTACAATAAAAATTAACGTCATGATTAAATATACAAATATTCATTTTACACCTCATTATACAGAGCACATGTAATTCATAAAGCAAGGTCAAACAGTGTTCTTATTACAATCCTTCACTGGGATTGCTATCAAATTTGCTGATGCTGAAATGGAAGTCAGTAGCTATTAGGATGAGTACATTTCTGTTATTATGTGTGGTGATAGATAACGATATCCCAAAAAGTGTGAATTGAAAGGTAAATTTCAATAGTTTCAGATGGTCCCCTGAATAAGATAGTGAAATGTTTCTTAATATTTAGTATTAGAATATAAATTGATATTCTTTCATTTCCTCTCCTTTGAAAGATGTTCCATTAATGTAGATGATTATTTTACAAAACATTTTTAAAAAGAGATAACAATAAAGTGATTAATTATGTGAGATCTTCAAGGTTTACCCTTGATTGCTTTCATTGTAACCAGAGTAGAAAATCCCATTAATATTGTGGTACTGATTATTCAAAATGGTCAAATCTAGTCTTACATACTAAAAGCAGCAGTAGGGGGAAACAAAGTCCAAATGAAAAAGAGAGAAAGAAAAACTCTCCCTGTCAGTAAGATAATCCACTTAAGAACTAACAAATCAGGCCATTCACATTTTCCTTTCAATGGGATGACCCCCAACTCACATCCAAGTTCTTTGAGGGGGAAACTAAGAAATGAATTTGGCCTCCTTTTTAATGTCTTAGATTTGCTACTTTGACTTTTTACTGTTCTCCAAGCACTACCAAGCAAACATGTTCAAATTAGATAGTGATGGATTCCGCTCAAAATGACAGAACATTCACATGTTGATGCAAACATTTTACTCCAAGAACATAGCATTAATAGATAATATATCTTAGAAAGACAATTTTTAAAGCCATCAACAAGTTCAAATACAAGTTAAAAGTCTTGATGACTGATCTGTAAAAATTCCAATATGACCACTCATAGAAATTCAAGTAGCCAAACCTATTAGATGTTACTAGATTGAGAACCTAGGGGGCTGGTCAAAGCAACAAGATGTTATATATAAACCTAATGGTAACCACAAATTAAAAACCAGCAAGGGGCACCTGGGTGGCTCAGTTGTTAAGTATCTGCCTTCGGCTCAGGTCATGATCCCAGGGTCCTGGGATTGAGCTCCACATCGGGCTCCTTGCTCAGCAGGAAGCCTGCTTCTCCTTCTCCCACTTTCCCTGCTTGTGTTCCCTCTCCCGCCGTGTCTCTCTCTGTCAAATAAATAAATAAAATCTTTTTTAAAAAAACAGCAATAGATATGCAAAAAAATAAAGAGAAAAGAATCTAAGTATATCACTAAAGAAAGCCAACAAGCCATGAATGAAGAGAGCAAGAGAAGAAAGGAACAGAGAAGAACCACAAAGCAACTATAAAACAAGTAACAAAATGGCAATAAGTACATACCTATCAATAATTTCTTTGAATGTAAATGAACAACCTGAGGGGTTTAGAGGGGAGGGGGGTGAGGGGATGGGTTAGCCCAGTGATGGGTATTAAGGAGGGTACGTATTGCATGGAGCACTAGGTGTTATACACAAACAATGAATCATGGAACACTACATCAAAAACTAGTGATGTACTGTATGGTGACTAACATAACTATTAATAATAATAGAGAAAAGGATTATTTCTACTTCCAGCCTTGTAGTTTCTAATAAAAGAGCCACTGGAACATAAAAAACATAAAAATAAAAAATAAAAAATAAATGAACTAAATACTCCAATCAAAAGACATAGGGTGACAGAATGGATAAAAAAGCAAGACCCATCTATATGCTGCCTACAAGAGTGTCATTTCAGATCTAAAGACACAACTAGAATGAAAGTGAAGAGATGGGAAAGCATTTATCATGCAAATGGAAGGGAAAAGAAAGCTGGGATAGCAATACTTATGTTGGACAAAACAGAATTTAAATAAAAGACTGCAACGAGAGACAAAGAAGGACACTATATAATCATAAAGGGAACAATCCAATTAAAAGCTATAACAATTACAGATATTTATGCACTCAACATGCACACACCCAAATATATAAAGCAACAAATAACAAACATAAAGGAAGTAACCAATAATAATACAATTGGGAATTTAACACCCAACTTGCATAAGTGGATAGATCATCCAAGCAGAAAATCAATAAGGAAACTATGGTTTTGAATGACACTTTGGACCAGAAGGATTTAACAGATATATTCAGAACATTCCATCCTAAAACAGCAGAATACACATTCTTTTCAAGTGCACATGGAACATTCTCTAGAATAGATCACATTTTAGGCCACAAAACAAGTCTCAACAAATTCAAAAAGACTTAAGTCATACCATGTATCTTTTCTGACCAAAACATTATGAAACTATAAATCAACTACAAGAAAAAATCTGGAAAGAACACAAGGAT
Organism: Mirounga angustirostris; assembly: GCF_029215605.1. Taxonomy (NCBI): domain Eukaryota; kingdom Metazoa; phylum Chordata; class Mammalia; order Carnivora; family Phocidae; genus Mirounga; species Mirounga angustirostris. The sequence continues at coordinate 133,894,133 of NW_026991709.1, read as the reverse complement.
ATGGAGGTTAAATAACATGCTACTAAGGAATGAATGAGTCAACCAAGAAATCAAAGAGGAAATAAAAAAAAATACATGGAATGTATTGAAATGAAATGAAATGTAATTTCATGAAATTAAAATGTAAACAAAACGGTCCAAAATCTATGGGGTACAGCAAAAGCTATTCTAAGGGGGAAATTTATAGCAATACAAGCCTACTTCAAGAAGCAAGAAAAATCTCAAATAAATAACCTAAACTTACACTTAAAGGAGATAGAAAAGGAGGAACAAATAACCTAAAATCAGTAGAAGGAAGGAAATAATAAAGATTAGAGCAGGAATAAATGAAATAGAAACTAAAAAAAGCAATAGAACAGATCAATGAAACCAGGAACTGGTCTTGAAAAGATCAACAAAATTGATAAAACTTTAGTCAGACTGATCAAAAAGAAAAAAGAGAGCAAAGACTCAAATAAACAAAATCAGATGTGAAAGAGGATAAATAACAACTGACACCACAGAAATACAAAGGCTTATAAGAGATTATTATGAAAACATAGCCAATAAACTGGACAACCTAGAAGAAATGGATAAATTCCTAGAAACATATAACCTACCAAAACCAAATCAGGAAGAAATAGAAAATTTGAACTTACTGATTAACAGCAATGAAATTGAATCAGTAATCAAACAACTAAAACAAACAAAAGTTCAGGACCAGATGGCTTCACAGGTGAATTCTACCAAACATTTAAAGAAGAGTTAATATCTATTCTTAAACTATTCCAAAAAAGAAGAGGAAGGAAAGCTTCCAAATTCATTCTATGAAGCCAGCATTACCCTGATACCAAAATCAGATAAAGACACTACAAAAGAGAGAGAGAGAACTACAGGCCAATAACTCTGATGAACACAGATGCAAAAATCCTCAACAAAATATTAGCAAACTGAATCCAATAATACATTTAAAAAATCATTCACCAGACTGCTGGGAAGATGGCAGAGTAGGAGGACCCTGGGCTCACCTCTTGCCACGTGGCCACCTAGAGAGCACCCACATCGGCATAAATAACCCAGAAAGCAGCCCGAAATCTGGCAGAACAGACTCCGCAGCCCAGCACAGACAAGAGGCCACAGAGAAGCAGATTCACCCCGTCCAATCGATCTTGGCAAGATCCCATCAAAGCGGTGCCACAAGCCTGGCAGTGTGCGTGCAGCCCAGACAAGGGCCAGCACCACTCCAAAGTGAGTCCTGCTCCAGGGAGAGGGGAAGATAACCACACACCAGTCTCACTGTGACCCCAGCAGTGGGCTGGAGGCAGGGAGCTGGTCTGACTGCAGGCCCTACCCACCAACAAAAGCTTCTCAGGAGACAACACAGGGAAAGTACATGAAGTTTGGTGCTACTTCATCTCTGGCAAACACCTGGTCTGACTCAACTCAAGCCCAAGGCAGCCCTGGACCGGCCCACTAACACCACGGGCACCAGACTCTGCCCACAACAGGCAGAGGGCCATCACAGGCTGGACTGAAGGCAAACACATCCCAGCCACAATGGTAGGACACCCCTGTAGCAACACACATAGGAGACACCCCCTGAAGCACCATTTTCTGGTGAAAAGGAGATATTGCGCTGCAGGACCTCTTCTTCATAAAGCCACTACTTTCAAGTGCGGGAGATGTAGCTGACTTTCCTAACACAGAGAAACAGACACAGCAATAGACAGAATGAGGAGACAGAGGAATATTTCCCAAATGAAAGAACAGAACAAAATCAGAGCAAGACACCTAAGCGAAACGGAGATAAGTAATATGTCTGATAGAGAATTTAAAGTAATGCTCATAAAGATACTCGCTAGAATTGAGAAAGGAGTGCAGGACCTCCATGAGACCTTCCACCAAGAGATAGGAGACATAAAAAAGAACCAATTAGAGCTACTGGGCTCACTAAATGGAAATAAAAATAGACCACCTGGAATAAATAGCAAATAAGAGGAAGTAGAAGAATGGATCAGCCACCTGGAGGACAGAGTAATGGAAAGTAATCAGGCTGAGCAGAAGAGAGGGGAAAAAAATACACAAAATGAGAATAGACCCAGGGAACTCAGCGACACTGTCAAGCATTAACAGTCGAATGATAGGGATCCCAGAAGGAAAAGGGTGAGAAAAGGGGGCAGAAGATTTTTCTGAAGAATTAATATCTAAAAACTTCCTGAATCTGGGTAAAGAAAGAGAAATCCAGATCCAGGAGGCATAGAAAGCCCCCAACAAAACAACCTAAAGAGGTCTGCTAGGCTGAGAACATCTCCAACAACCACATCAAAGAACAATACATACAGCATGATTTTGGTTAGTAAAAAAACAAACAAACAAACAAACAAAACAACCTGAGAAGAATAAACAAGATGAAATCAGAGAGGAAGGCAAACCATAAGAGACTCTTAAGCATAGGAAAGAAACCGAGGGTTGCTGGAGGGGAGGTAGGTGGTGGGGATGAGGTAACTGGGTGCTGGGCATGAAGAAGGGCACGTGATGGAATAAGCACTGGGTGTTGTATGCAAATGATGAATCACTGAACTCTACCTCTGAAAGTAATACACTATATGTTAATTAATTGAATTTAAATTTAAAAAAGGAACCCCCCCCAAAAATCATTCACCACCATCAAATGGGATTTATTCTTGAGATGCAAGTGTGTTTCAATATTCACGAATCAATCAACATGATACATCAACAAGAGAAAGGACAAAAACCAGATGATCATTTCAATAGATGCAGAAAAAGCATATGACAAAGTACAACACCTGTTCATGATTAAAACCCTCAACAAAGTAGGTTTTGAGGGAATATACCTCAACATAATAAAAGCCATATATGAAAAACTGACAGCTAACATCATATTCAATGGTGAAAAACAGAGCTTTTCCTCTAAGATCAGGAACAAGACAAGAATGTCCACTCTCATCACTTTTATTCAACATAGTACTGAAGTCCTAGCCACAGCAATCAGACAACAAAAAGAAATAAAAGGCATCCAAATTGGTAAGGAAGAAGTAAAACAGTCACTTTTTGCAGATGACATGATACTATATGTAGAGTATCCAAAAGACTCCACCAAAAAACTACTAGAACTGATAAATGAATTCAGTAAGGTTTCAGGATACAAAATCAATATACAGAAATCCACTGCATTTCTATACACTAATAATGACAGCAAAATGAGAAATTAAGGAAACAATCCCATTTAGAATTGCACCAAAATAATAAAATACCTAGGAATAAACTTAACCAAGGAGATGAAAGACCTATACTCTGAAAACTATAAAACACTGATGAAAAAAATGGGACAAACAACACAAACAAATGGGGAGATATTCCATACCCATAGAGTGGAAGAACAAATACTCTTAAAATGTCCATACTATCCAGAGCAATCTACAGATTTAATTCAATCCCTATTAAAGTATCAACAGCATTTTTCACAGAACTAGAATTATCCTAAAATTCGTATGGAAACACAAAAGACCCCAAATAGCCAAATCAGTCTTAAAAAAGAAAAACAAAAACTGGGGCGCCTGGATGGCTCAGTCGTTAAGCGTCTGCCTTCGGCTCAGGTCATGATCCCAGGATCCTGGGATCGAGTTCCACATCGGGCTCCCTGCTCAGCGGGAAGCCTGCTTCTCCCTCCCCCACTCCCCCTGCTTATGTTCCCTCTCTCACTGTGTCTCTCTCTGTCAAATAAATAAATAAAATCTTAAAAAAAAAAAAAGAAAACAAAAACAAAAACTGGAGCTATCACAATCCAATTTCAAGATGTACTACAAAGCTGAAGTAATCAAAAAGCATGGTACTGGCACAAAAATAGACACATTGATCAATGGAACAGAATAGAGAGCCCAGATATTATATATATGGTCAATGAATCTACAAAAAAGAAGCAAGAATATGCAATGGGAAAAAGTCTCTTCAATAAATGTTTCTGTTTCTGGGAAATTTTAAATGCACTACTAAAATAAGATAAACAAAATTTTAAAAGTAAAAAGAACTTAAGCAGAAAGCAAAAAAGTCCTAAAATATCAATTACCAAAATAAATATAAAGCTAATAATATGTCTATGAAAATGCAAATATTATTAGGTTGGATTATTTTTAACCCAGCCTTATGCTGCTTTTAAGAAGTACATTGAAAACAAAACACATAAATAATAAAGAAAAAAGAAAACAAAACACAGAAAATTTGGAAATAAAGAATGGAAAAATATATCTTCCAAATAACCATAAGGAAGCTGTAGTGACAACAGTTCTAGCAGACAAAATAGAACTTATGGAAAAATTATTGATCGGATATAGAGGAAGATTACATAACGACAAAAATAATCCAGCAAGAAGATATAACAACTAACCAGCATATACCTAATATCACAGTTTGAAATATACTTTTTTTCTAAATGTGATAATTGCAAGAATAACACATCCAAATCATTTGGGGGAGATTTTAACACAGGTCAATGGAAATGGATAGTTTAAGCTTTTTAAAAAATGGCACACATATTGAAGATTGAACAACAAAATCACCAAGGTCAAGCTTAGAGTTATGTGTATGTGTCTATTTGGGTTTTTTTTATACACACACATATACCAAGAAAATATACTCTTTTCAAGTACACATGGAGCAATTACAAGATTATCCATTTCCTAGGTCCTAAAGGAATTATTAAAATATTTTTAGAAAAATGGTATTACTTACAGTATATAATTCATCATGGTTAAATTAGTAATTAAAAATGAAAAGATAGTTAAAATTGAAACTTGGGAAATTTTAAATGCACTACTTAATAACTTGTGAACTAAAAAAAAAAAAGTGCCCTTTAGAAGTTAGGAAACCTTCGCAATAGAATAATAATGATAGCACTACATATCAATACCTATTGGATGAAGCTAAAGTGACAATTCAAGAGAAATTATTAGCATGTTGACATACTTTTCCTGCCTTCAGACCCAGAGAAAATTACCTTGGTGGATCAGATTGTTCCAAGCACATGGAATCTCAAAAGGAAGGAGATGGGACCTCACTCTTTCCTCCTTTAGCATCCTCACTGGAGTCTCATTCACTCTGGATCTACTCTTTCCACTTTAGTCTCATCCCTAGCAGCCATATGGATGTTCCTTATTCATGTAGAAAGGAAACTTCCCTTATACCAAGATTTGGGAAGTATAAAATATATGTTGGTTTAATATTTTCAAAAATAGCATCCTCCTAACATTAGGGACCTATAGTGTTATCATCTACTAATTGCTAGATAAGAAAGGAATTATACTGAAATAGAGAATGTCTCCCTTGTCCTGAGGAACCTGGAGCCTAGATGACATATTAAGACCTAGCCACAACAAAACAACTCTCCACATAAGGCAATACGTCAGGGTATCAAATGTGCGATGTTGGAATGCATTCAGAGTTGGAGTGGAAGAAGGTCATTTCAAGTCAGAGTATTCAGATAAAGAGGGGGAAGTGATGAGACCCTGAAGGCTAGGTAAAAGTGCTGTATATAGGGAGGGGGCATTGTGAGTCAGGGTACTATAGGGAGAATGATGTGAAAGTTAAAAAACATAAGCTTATTGATGAGACACAGAGCAGATCCATTTAACTAGGGCTGGGAATTCAGGTTTCTGTGTAAGTAGTGGGAGATTTGCCTGGAAAAGCAAATTGAGGCAAAGTTAGCAATAGAGTCAGCTGTGAGTGAGAGACTCTAAATGTTTCTTTAAATATCTGGACTCTGATCTCTAAGCAAAGAAACCTACTAAAGCTTTTTTTTTTATTTAAAGTCAATTAATTAACTTATAGTGTATTATTAGTTTCAGAGGTAGAGCTCAGTGATTCGTCAGTCTTATATAATACCCAGTGCTCATTACATCATGTGTCCTACTTAATGTCCATCACCCAGTTAACCCATCCCCCCCAGCAACTCTCAGCTTGTTTCCTATGATTAAGAGTCTCCTATGGTTTGCCTTCCTCTCTGATTTTGTCTTGTTTTATTTTTCCCTCCTTTACCCTATGATCCTCTGTTTTGTTTCTTAAATTCCACATATCAGTGAGATCATATAATTGTCATTCTTTGCCTTATTTCACTTAGCATAATACCCTCTAGTTCCATCCATGTTGTTGCAAATGGCAAGATTTCATTTTTTTGATGGCTGAGGGGCATTCCATTGTGTGTATGCATATATATACCACATCTTCTTTATCTATTCATCCGTCAATAGACATCTGGGCTCTTTCTATAGTTTTGCTATTGTGGACATTGCTGCTCTAAACACTGGGATGCGGTGCTCCTTCGGATCACTACATTTGTATCTTTTGGGTAGATACCTAGTAGTGCAATTGCTAGGTCATATGGTAGCTCTATTTTCAACTTTTTGAGGAACCTCCATACTGTTTTCCAGAGTGGCTGCACAAGTTTGCATTCCCACCAACAGTGTAGGAGTGTTCCCCTTTCTCCGCCTCCTTGCCAACATCTGTCATGTCCTGACTTGTTAATTTTAGCTATCCTTACTGGTGCGAGGTGATGTCTCATTGTGAAACCTACTAAAGGTTTTAGTGAGGAAAAATGCCATAGTTGAAGCAATTCTAGAACACTCCATACGGAAACAGAATGCAAGTAGAAAAGGAAGCACTTGAGGCAGGAAGAAGGGCTAGTCGTACAAATCACTCAATCTGTCAATTGAGTGAACTAAGACAGAGATTCAGTGACATGCCTCAAGCCTCATGGACAATAGAGCAAGGAGCAAACATCAAGACTGTTATCTAATCACCTTGCACATGTCTATTAATCTGTGCCATTCCCTCCAGGAATTATCTTAGTTAGAATTAAAGTCTGTGAAATTTGTGCCCAAGTCCTACCACTTTCTCTTTCCTCCCAATTCTCTCCACCATTAACACCCTCACTCCAGCTCCTTCCTCCTCACCCCAAATCACAGTGTCTTAAAGTCTCTTCTCAACCTTCCAAAGCACTGAAAACTGATTTTTGCTAAGGTACAATTATCTAATAACATTTTGATGAATAATTTCATTCTGAGTTACCTGACTTTAAGATTTAACACAGAGGAATGATACTCTAAATGAAAACATCAACAAGACTTGATTGGATAAAGAAATGTCTTCCTGAAGAGCCTGAAAACACAGGCACATGTGGGGCCTCCTATTCATGACCATCCTCATTTGTGGAATATTACTCCAGAAATATATTTACACTCTTTTGTCCTATCAATATAGGAGACAAAGTAATGCTAGAGAAAATGAGAGGAAAGAGAATATGGTTTGCAGCCCACAGGGAATGCTGGTGGGTCAAGCTGTGAAAAAGCTTGCAAACCTCACAAGTTACTACTGTAGAAATGAAGCATGGCATTGAATCATTGTACAACAAGCTTCCTGAGTTTTTGGATATTGTTTTCTCATAAAAAAAGAAGTAATTCTTGTTTTTTCAAGAGTAAATAAATGCAAACAATCTTTGGATTGAGGAGGAGGCCTCCCCTAGAAAGAATAGAGTTCAATCTACAGACAGAGCCATAATTTTGGTGGTCAGCAAAGGAAGTGTCCAAAAGTGTGGTTTAGCCATCAAAAAATTACATTTAAGTAACTACATTGACTATACATATATATATAGTCAATGTAGTTACATATATATATATATATATATATATGTGGTGCTCCTATATATAGTCTCTCTCTCTCTCTCTCTCTCTCTCTCTATATATATATATATAGTCAAATCTCATTACAGGAAAGATTATTCTGCTAAAAACTCTGTATAAATATTTACTATCATTTTGTGGACTTGCATTTACCAAAACCAGCACAATTTTCATCTGAGCACAATTTTCATGATCCATTATCATATTAATGTAGACTTTTCTTTCATCTCTGACACCTCCAGAAAAAATAAGCTTAGTGGAAAAGGAGAGATCATAATTCCCTCCTGTTGGGTGTTGAGCTCTATGGTCTACCTCAATACTTGTCATGAATATGAGAAAATGAGCCAAACTTCTGAATGAACAGAATCGACATAGGTCCTCTTCTTTAATTTCGGAGTTACCAACAGGCTTCCTGCTTCCCAAGCATTTCTCCCCTCCACGCCCCAATTATGTTGTCTAAAATACCATGTACCTTATAACTAACCCATCTCCCCAGTTTGTCATAAACCTAATAGTCAACTTTCTTGCCAGTGACCTTTGGACAATTTGAAGGGATACTAGTTTATAAAAATTCTCAACCTCCAGTTAAAAACCGTAACAGTGTCCTTTAACCTAATTCAATGGCTCAAGAAAGTAATAGAGTAACATTTCTTGGCTGAATCAATACTGCATTAAAGAAAGGTGCTATCACTGAAAAGTTATGAATACAAAACAGCTCAATAATGTATTAGTGTCATTGCTTGCTGTCTCTTTCAGTTTGCTTGCATTACTGAATATAAGCAGAAAAGAACCCTTCTCCTGTTTAGATTTGTCAGTGAGATCCTATTGGTATTCCATTCTGCCCTGTGAAAAGGTGTTTTACATCTTCCATTCAAAGCACTGCAGATACAAAGGAAGCAACCTAACTATTAGAACTCCCTTTGAAGTCTATTTAGTATTGGTTAGTTCATTCTCAAGGCGTTCATGTTTTAGAAACCATTTAGTAACTTATTTATCAAAGAAGGCAAATTAGCCCTGCCAAGACTCTCTTTGCTTTGTGATCCAGGAAGTCACAGAGCAATTTTTTTCAAGGTCACTTAGCACCAAGTTAGATATAATTTTCAAAAATTAGACTTTTTTAAAAGTCCACATCCTTGATAGATAAGAACTCTTACATATCAATAAGGAAGAGATAAACACCTAAACAGAACTCATAATACCCTGCAGTAATGCAGGTTTATTAAAACAGACATTCTCATCTATCACTGTTGGATAGTAAATTAGCAAAATTATTCTAAAAAATAATTTGGTAACTTCATATCAACATTCTTAAAAATGTTTTATCCTATGATAAAGCAATTTCATATCTAGAAGCTTACCCAAACAAAGGTGAAAAAACTTCAGGCATAGATAAAAATGCTGATGTGTGATCTCTGGAAGTATTGACTATATCATTGTTAGATCCCTGGGAAATGAGACATTACCAACAAGAGTTGATTGTCCAGAGTAGGCACTATAGTCGACTTCCCAGCACAATATCTGGCATATTATAATGACTCAAAAAAGAAATATTTGTTGACTGAGGAAATATATAATTGAATGTTCATTTTAAAAACCAGTGTTATTTAAATTGAGGTCCACAGATTGGCAACACCAGTGTCACCCAGGAGCTTGTTAGAAAGGCACATTTGGGGTCCCCAGCCCAGACCTATTAATTCATAAACTTGGGGACCAAGAAAACTAATTTTATAAGCCCTCTAGGTGATCTAATATAGAAAAAAGTGAAGCCCTAAGCTAGAATACTGTGCATTCTTCAAAAATCAAAATCTCTTGGCTTCATTTTACTTTTTTTTTTTGAAAGAGAGAGAGAGTGTGTGTGTCTTTGGGAGGGGCAGGGGACAGGGAGAAAGAAAATCTCAAGCAGGCTCCATGTCCAGCACCGATCCTCATACGGGGCTTGATCTCATGACCCTGAGATCATGACCTGAGTTGAAATCGGGAGTCCGACACTTAACCAACTGAGCCATCCAGGTGCTCCTCAGCTTCATTTTACTTTTAACAATGTTTTTTGTTTTTTGTTTTACTTTTATCTCTACCACCAGAGTGAACTATGGAAGATTCTCTCAACAGCAAAAACCTAGTTCCCTCTAAGCCAAGATTACTCTAGAAACCAAACACAGAAAGAAGTGGTAAGGCAGGGAAGACTTTACTGAATTTCTCTTGTCAAATTTTATTAGGATCCCTGCCAAGGATTGTGATTCAAAGTCTCTGGATTCTGGAGATAGAACTGTTGAAATTCTAGCTGTAGTACTTACTAATTTGGCATCTTGGACAAGTTACTTAACTTCTTTGAGTTTCAATTCCTTCAGCTACAGAATAGGGCTAGAGATACCTATGTGTCAATGTTTTAGAGGAATTAAATAATATAAAGTCTACGTTAAATAATATAAAGTCTAGTTCCTTGAATAGCAAATGGTAAATCCTTAACAAATATTACTCCCCTTTCCTTAGATCAGTGCTGGTTTCTTTAAGATAGTGTATCTATGCTTAATAGGCAGGAAGTCATGTAAAGACATATCTTAACATTTCTGGTATTTGTCACACTGTTGGACACATGCTAGGCTATTTATAAATACCCCATGATTGATCAGTTGATGGGTGTGCTAAGTTAGATTGAGGCAGGTTAAAGAACCTAGTCCTTTGAACCTCACCACACTGTATTAAACCATTTGAGTGAGAAGCACAATGCTTAGAAGCCTAATGCTTAGAAGCCTTTCTATTCCTTAGAAAGAAAATGCCTGTAAATACAGTCAAATTCACACCCCATACTTACACTGCTAACCTCCACTCTCGGATTTCCTTCTTCTAAACATGATTAGATCTCTTCAAGTATCTGGCAGGCTGCTTCTAAAGCAGAAAAACCCTGGATGATATTTACCAAGCCATAATAAGAGATAACACACAACTTCCAGATGTCCCTTGTGTTGGCAAATGGAAGTGTTGAAAACACTCAAAAGATAAAAACTAAAGGAATTTTAGTATTTTTCCCAAATTGGCAACACAAATTGAAAAGATGACATTATGAGACCAATTTGAACATGGAACAGAAAAATCTATCAAAATATGGCACTGAATCCTTCTTTGGGAATCCATTATAAGCCAGAGGTTTTTGTGAAAAGAGACTCTATTCTTCAACATAATGAACTCTCCACATTTCAGTCTAACTCCTCAGAGAAGAAACACATGCACACACAAGCCTAAAGACTGCCTGATGTGAAGTGAGAGCAGATGGACAAAGTTGTTTCGTATTAACTACGTTCCAACCCCTGTAGTACTGTTTGGAGGCAAAAAGGTAAGACATGGTCCTTGTCATGGAGGAGCTTACACACCAGTAGGCAGGCACATAAGCATCTAAATGAAATGAAGAATTACAGGCACCTTTATAGATGTTGGTCAGGATATAGCAGGTGCACAGAAAAAGAAAGGGTCAATTCTACTAGTGATAGGGGGAAGGAGAAGGCTTAACTGGTTTATCTTGAGATAAATCTCTAAAGATGAGCAGGTCCTCTCAAGTTTGCTATTCAATTTGGTCTATAGACCAGCAACATTATGCCGGAGCTTGCTGGAAATGCAAAATTCAGGCCTCACTGCAGATCTACTAAATCAGAATTCATTCTTACATTTTAACAAAATCTCCAGAAGATTCTTGGCCACATAAACCTTTGAGAAGTGCTAGTATAAAGCAATTTCCGAGGAGTGTTAGAGTAGGAAACAGATTGCAATAGGTTGATTAAGTGAGATATTAAGATAGCACAGGCCAAGAATTAAAAACTGGGGTACATAATCCAAATCCAGCCCACATTTGTACTTTGTTAGGACTGTACAGTGTTTTAAACACTGAGATATTTCAAATGTAAATCCAGATTTCCTGCTTTTCTTGGAAGATAAAATCAGATGCTTTAGCCAAACTGGACTACTGCTCCCATACAACAGCAAAGGGCAGAATAGTGTCAGTTTCTGACAAAGGTGAGCCCACGGTTACCTTACGTTCAGCCCTCTTCACTCATTGTCAATACTGCTTCTCTTGTCTCCAACAGACATTTGAGACCATGACCCTTGGAAGCAGCTCTGCTTCAAAGAAACTGAGCAAGAATGGAAGGGAAAAAAAATAAGCAGCTAAAGTGGAATATAGAGTTGTAAAGGAATTCTTTCTCTGAATATGTTTTAGGCTATGAAGGAAGTGTCTACAGAAAAAGAGAGGGTAGAAATGTGGGAGAGAGGGATAAGGAGCAAAATTCTGGAAGAAAATAAGGAGATCATATAAAGAGCACAGAAGGCTAGGCCTACTTCTTCCCCTGGGGCAGAATGGAAGGAGACAAGGTGGTTCAGATATAATTTTCCAGCTTACACAGAAGGCTAAAGAGTTGCTGCCTGAACTCCATACTATCTGTGCATTAAGAGGTAAGATCAACTACTGAAAGTGAAGCAGCACTAATGGGAAATTCAGATGAGTGGTGAACATTTAGGATAGCAACCCACTGTGGGTAATGTGAGCAGGAAATCACTGAAGCATGAAGAAGAATTTTTCAAGTGATCCTGGGAGCCCTGCTGAAGGCAGGGAGAAGGGAAGAGAAAACAGCGACCTCTGTAACAGTGTGGTGCCCTGGGGCTCTTCCTCCCAGCTGCAATGAGAGTCCCAGGAATGAGAAAGTGGATGTTCAGATGGGCCTACGTTTGCAGGGTAAACGCAGAAGGTCAAGTAGGTACAGATGCTAAGGGGCTTAAGAGTGGCTGAAGTGGGGCGCCTGGGTGGCTCAGTTGGTTAAGCGACTGCCTTCGGCTCAGGTCATGATCCTGGAGTCCCGGGATCAAGTCCCGCATCGGGCTCCCTGCTCGGCAGGGAGTCTGCTTCTCCCTCTGACCCTCCTCCCTCTCATGCTCTCTGTCTCTCATTCTCTCTGTCTCAAATAAATAAATAAAATCTTTAAAAAAAAAAAAAGAGTGGCTGAAGTGACCTACCAAGACGTCCTGAGTACACTGCAAATGAAAACAAAAACAAAAACAAAACTCTGAAAGTGATAATAAACTTGAAGAAGAAAGAGGGACTAGAAGAGCTAAAGTTTCCAGTGGCTCAAGAACAAGGGATTTAAAGAGCCAACCAGTAGTAGCTGGTGGAGTCAGGATTCAATGACTGAAAAATCTACATTCTCTTTGCTATAACTCTCCATCTCTGTGAGTTACATAGAAATACAAGGACAGGCCTCCACTTTTCTAACCTGGTACAAGTGGGGTCTGTTTCCCCAGAAGCCTTACTGGGAATCACGAAGTCATCCACATATGGTTCAAGAAGCTGGCTGCTTTCACTTCTGTTGCTTCCTCTGCTTCCCTTTGATTCCTCATTTCTTCATGTCAGCTGTTTCTGATATTCTATTAAAGTCTTCAAAGTAAGACAAGAGCAGGGATATTTATATATCATCATCTCTAAACCTGCCAGTTCAAACGAGGACAAATAAACAACTGTTATACAAGTTATGTGTGTTGTTAAAGAGACAGAGCTGTCAACACTGATATTTCTGGCTTCAAATTACCACCTTTGTAATTGTAAAAGACTCTGTTGTGCATCATGTGGATATTCATTAAACTATCAAGATGATAATAATAACCATTATTTTTACTCTTTCTATTAACAATGAAACATTTGAGACTTCGGAATGTAAATACCAAAAATACTACTTGGAGAGTGGGCCCACTGAAAATCAAAAGAGTGATTTTAAACATATACTAAATTCCATCTTATATCAGTGATTACTATTGCCATTAAAACTACTATTTGTATTTGCATAGTGATTTTTTTTTCAAGTGACTTTCTCATACTTTATTTTATTTCATTCAGTTCACATAAGTGAAAATATAGTATGTGCAGACTTGGAAGGAGTATAGTCCCCGACATGTAATGGGTTTGAAACAGTAAAAGAGCAAACTCTTAGTAAGTGGAAAGTTTCTAAACTCTGCTTTAGCAATTGAGGAAAAATTCTTAATTGGGGAAGGCAAGAAAGAACTAGAGAGAAAGAAACTGTTGAGCAATGGAGAAATGTATTCCAGGCCGCATTCATCCCAGAAAGCACATTTCTCTGCCTAATTTGGGAAATAGGGAGAGGAAAGGCATTCATGAGTCTATAAAATGATCCCTATTATTGCAGAAGGTATTTTGTAGAAGGTAATCACAGTTTGCAAATTATTTCCATTCAAGAAATCTCAACTCTACATTAGACAATTCTGTACCATAATCACAAGGGATAAATATAGGAAAAACAACAACAACAACAACAACAACTAAAGATATCCATTTGGTTAGCTCCATGTAGTAAAGTAAGGCCCATAACTGAAATTTATTTTTTTTAAAGATTTTATTTATTTGAGAGAGAGAGAGTGCAAGAGCAGGGGGGAGGGGGAGAGGGAGAGGGAGAAGCAGACTCCCCGCTGGGCAAGGAGCCAGATGTGGGACTCAGTCCCAGGACCCTGGGATCATGACCTGGGCTGAAGGCAGACACTTAACCAACTGAGCCACCCAGGTGCCCTCATTGCTGAACTTTAATTACAAACTTAATGTGGTTGCATAAAAACAGACCAGGATGCACTGTAATAGTCTATCAGTTTTGATACCAAAAAAAAAAAAAAAAGGTTTCATTCAATAAAGACCAATAAGTATCAGTATGAAACATAAAAGTAAGGGATGTTAAGTCATCAAGATGAAAAGGGGGTCCTGGTCTACCCAGATATTTCATGAGCCACCTGTCAGCTTTTCATCCATAACCTACCAAGCACACTCTATACTTTGGGCATTCTGGTCCATGAAAGCATTGCAATGCATTCATATGCCTTCTGAAATGAAAGTGGATTGTATGGATGACTGAATTGGCCATGTTTAAATTATTCTTAGTTTAGCTGCTTAAAAAATATGTAGTTTATTACAATGGATTCAGTTCTTCTTAGCTAATTCTTCCACTGTTATATTATGGCTGAATTTTAAAGAGAACTTCTTCAAGTGTTCATTAAAAATAATTATCTGGACAGTATTTGCAATATCAGTCTCATTTTTCTATATTTTAAAAATTGAACCAAATGACTCATATTGACATCCCTAGTCTCTTTTTTTGGTGTCCATCAGGTGAGTAGATTCCTTCATAATGCAGACTGACAAGTGACCTGATTTTGATTGATTTGGACAACCCACCCCCTGCCCAAGACCAGGTTAGGTAAAGTTAAAATAGGCATAAAATACAGTTCCTGTATTTAGAGACCTTACCATGCGGCACAAAAAATTAAATATTTCTATAAACAAGAGCATAGATGGGCAGGGCCTCTGCCCACCACTCCAGGTCTCTTTACCTAATGAATACTCTGCTTCTCATACTTCATTATATTCTATACTGGCTTCTCAGAATGCAAAGAAAGCAAATGTAAGAATGTGTTATTGAGTTACCACTATATGTAATTGGTGCTCAATTCTCTGGAATTTTCTGAGAACATTTATGAAATATATCTCAATCTGTCCAGTGAGGGTACAAAGAAGAATTTACCCATGGGTTTCTGCCCTCCACTGTTCATGTGTAACCCTACAGGCATGAATTCAGCCACACTCCATGTTCCACATATGTGAATGCTGAGCAGATGTTCTTCTCCTTAATATCAAAAGATCTTACAGGGGACAAAACAAGAGGTATGTAGCATGGGTGCGAAGCAAGACACTATTAGGGTTGCTTCTACATGGACCCAGTCAGATTCTACTTGGACCTGGTCACCTGGAATTTCCTGGAATAAGCAGTAGGACTGAGAATGTAGCACACAAAATCACAGTCATGATCATGAGCAATCTACCAAATGGTTCACCAGAGAATAGCTCTGATGTAGCACATAACAGAAAGTACTATAATCTAAAAGAAGAAAATGCTCATATCCAGCATACATATTTCCTATATCCACTAAGTTTTTTTAGCTAAAATGTACTGTTTTGATTCTGCCTAATTCCTTTCAGCATCGAACTTTTGACATTCATGACATATTTTTATGAATAATATTTGATAAGGACCCATGTTCCTACCTCCTTTATAAACACAACCAATGAATCCACTTTAATTAGCTTTCCTATATCCCTCATACAATAATGGGGCTTACAGGCTGATTTAACCAAGCATAAAGCATATTTCAAGCCCCAAATGAAAATGTCCGTCTTGCTTTCTTAGTCCCATATTCTTCTGTTTCCCTCCTAAGTCCCTCCTTTCTAGCCCCACAAAGAAGTTTATTTTCATCAACTGACCTATTAATCAAATTCCTGAGAAATTAGGTTTGAAAAAGAAATGATAGTTTCCCAACAAATAATATAGTGCTTTAGAGTTAGTTTTTCAACATAAAAATTATAATCTTACATGAGCAGGACACAAGTGAGGATTTGTAGGCTTGTTTATTCACCTTTTTGGCTTACTCTGAGTGCAAGAAATTCTTAAATTGAGCCTGGATTTAAGATAAAAGGCGATCTCATGAAGGAATAAAATATGGACCAAAGTGTTCACATCTGGCTCCATCCCCCTGGAGAATGTCTACTCCTAATGAAAAGATATAAGCAGTTCAAAACTAGGCTAGTAAGATTTCTTGGATAAAATTCTCAATCTTTGCTGGAAAATGACATTACCAGATGTCTTTCTTCTATTCCTGTATTCCCTAAATAGATCAAAGCTTCAATATAAATAAAAAGGAAAGGGATCGAGAGAGAGGAAATGTCTCCAAACCCTCCTGGGAAACAGGTCAATCAATGATCTTGATGCAGTAAACCATTGATTTCTCTTAATAAACTGATACCCAGCCCTTCTAGAAACCATTTAGAAGCAAGAGGCAGTCAGGTCCATTTTTCTATCAAAGGCTAAGAATTCTTACACATCCATAAAACATTTTTTAAGAGATTTGCAGTAGGCCCATGAGAAAGTATTTTTATTCCTCACTATTCAGGACAAAACAGTCTCAACTACCTAGAGAACATCTCATACCATGTAAGTCCAAACACATTACTCCTCCTTTCCCATATTCAGGAAGTGTTAGGAGACGAGTGGATAAAGTTCCTGACCTGGCTAAAGTGGAGAAAGAGCAAAGAAAATGAGTGGTCTAGGAAGTTTTTCAAAGCTTCTTAAAAACAAAATAAAAATATCTTACTAATATTGCTAAAACCAGTTGAAGTTTGCAGATAAGAAACTCCAATTTCCAGTAACCTGCAGGGAAATGAATAGCCTGATTGATTTAATACTTAACATCTAGTGCCTTCCTAACTAGCTGGAAGGAGGGAAGGAAGAAGGATGAAGGGACATTTTGTCATCACCTACTATGAACGAGATGATATATAACATATTTTCATATTCATTTTCTCATTTTTGTCTCCCTAACTGTTGTGAGATGGGCTGAGTCTCTATCAATGGAAGGCTATGAAATTGTAAAGGAAGTCCATTTTTGGAGAAACAGGCAATAAATCTATGTTAAAGACGAATTAATGAAATAACGTTGAGCTTATGCACAAAATCTCTCCATGCCTTATTGTTAAATTGAGGGGTTGACCTACAGGATATTTAAGGTCTAATATTCAATGGCTTAATGACATGTTTCAATAATCTATTATTTGATCCACTTTTCTATCCCCTCTCCCTTCCTCCTCACTGGTATTATCACACATATTTCATTGTATTATCTCCTTTTATTTATGTAATATCAAGCATTCCAACTAGAGAGATGAGAGAAGGAACCCCAGGCTCACAGAATGAGAAATTCATTCAAGCACTGGATGGCAGAGGCCACCTTCTCAGAAACTGCACTGACACATGGGACATTCAGGACATTTTTCTTCTAGCCAAATGTTCTGTATTCTTGTTTCAGAATAAACACTGCTATACACCAATAGTATAATCCCAAGATCCACTGTGGCCACCTGTTTTTAAGCAAGTTTAAGGTACTATGATATTGGGTTCCAGAACTTAAAAGTCTTGAACAGGAAACCAGGCTTATATGAAGAACTATTCATCACAGTAGTGGACCTGGCTCATCACTCTCCTCTCTTACTCTCCCACAAAGTCAAATTAATTACTCACATCCAAGCTTCTAAAGCAGCAGCAAATTTACTTGAGACACTTGGGACGAAGAAGGACACAGATTCTGCCCCTGGATCCAAAGAAGCTAAGGTGAATCCTTCAAGGTGAAGCATCCTTCAAGGTGACGGATGTGGATAGTAGCAGATGTAGTAATGATGGCTCCTCCTGGCCCACAGACTGGCCATGTAGGTGTCCCACCTCATGGCTGCTATTATAAGCAGACACTAGAGTTGTATCTGAGAAAAGAAAGATGTAAAAGTCAATAAGGGCAGCCCTGGGGTGTAATATCTAGGGTTCAGTCCTTTTATCCTATCCTTAGGGTAATAAAAATGGTATCAACTAGATTTAATGAATTCTTAGCAAGTGTAAAGCACAGTACTAATTGCTTTACAAGCTTTGTGCCTTATTTAAATCTGTCAATAACCCTATCAAGGAGGTACTATAATTTTATGTCTTATAGGGTCATTATTACCCTCATCTTGTAGATAAGAAAACTCAGTATAAAAGAGGCTAAAGCAATGGCCCAAAGTTATATTATTAATAGAGGCAATATTAATACTCAGAATCTGTCCTTTAACAAAAATAGTCTTCTTTGCAGACAGAGTCTGATGTCCTAGGTATTGTGAAGGCTTATTTTAAAAAGCTACTCTAACAATTAAAGTAAGATCTATTGGACATCTAGCTTGAGGGCTAAGGGTATCCACCAATTAATTCCCTTAATTACCCTAGATAGTGCTCTGATTATTCTTGGACCCTGTATCCCTTTTATTTTAGATTCTCTTTAACTTTAGGATATAGTGAACAAAGCTGGAATTCTTTATCTTGCCTATTATTCTGTAGACATGGGAGAACCTGAACAGAAACCCTGACTCCAAATGGGAGTTTAAAATGCTGATGGGCCAGTGCATGTCAAGGCCTCATGAGATGGCCCAGTGATATATCTGTTAATAATTCTTATGCAGTAGAGGGGATGGAGGGAGAGCCCCATTTGCTGGCTCATTTCTGGCAACTTGTTCAAGTTTTCTTCTTTGAGCTGTCACTCAGGCATCAAATTGCTTACTCTCATGTTGCCCTGTGGGAGACTGTAGCTACTTTAATAAGTGAAAATGTTGCTAGTGGTAGTATTACTTTTAAGTCTAACACTAACAATGAATGTAATTTTAAACTGATAGATAAAGCTATATGTGTGTATATATTATATTCTATAGAGAATACATACATTATATAGATATACATGGATGGATATAAATATAGATCTAGACATAGATATACATTGCCAGGCTTCAAATCCCAACTATCAGTTTCCGGGTCAGATTACATGCACTTCCTAAACTTCCAAATGATATTAAGAGGGCTTAAAATGAAGATATTTGGAGTTTAACCATAGCAAACTCCCTTGGCTCCCTTGGCTACCTGAAACCTGCCCCACAAATTTGGTCAGCATGCTGTGTGGTATCCTACATCCCATTCTATCTCAGGATTTTTTATAGACATCCATGCTTAGGATATGGTTCGTGGTCCAAGTATTTGTTCTGTAGGATCAGTGTGATTTTATTGATATATTGATGCTTTGACATATTGATGCTCGACAGTACTGCACTGAGTATTAGCCCTGGTGCAAGATTAAAGGAAAACCTTGATCCAAAGAGGAATTATTTAATGTGCTGATAAGCTAAGGTAAATATGCAATTCTCTCAAGGACCTGAAGATGAGATTCTGAATGAAACCCTAAAAACAATAACTAGATTATATACCTTTTCCCCCCTCTTACCAATGGTTCCCATTGTTATGAGATTGAGATAACATGACTATTGGAAGGAGCTGAATTAGGAGGGAATATATAAGGAGAGATTTGTTGTACATGAATAAGGAGCTCCAACACTAATGTTACGTGGAAGGCCTTCAGGCCATCTGATGGGGACAGCTGCTATTCAACTCTGCTTATTAGTGACCTAAGGGATCTAAGCCTGATGTCAGATTATCCTATTTTTTCAAGAGTCACAAATAAAAATTGATGTGCAAAATCTCCAAATTTTTAAAATACTGCCAGCCATCTAAAATGATTTTTTAAAATACTATGAAAACAAAATATTTATGTCAGCAAACCAGACTCAGGCTAGCATTGCTGGTTCCAACCACTGATATCAATTGTTGTGAAGGATTATTTCCCCGAGCTGGGTATGAGGGGATGTCTGTGTGCATTGTGAGGGAAATTAATCTCTCATATGCTGCGAGCATAATTGCCTCTTTCACTAAGTGAAACTGCAGAAATCATGACTGTTGAAACAGTTCCTGATACATATTTCAAACAATGCCTACATTCCTAGTTCTAATGAGAAGCAAGAGAAATCCCTCCACAAAATATCGAACAGTACCTGGCACATAGAGTAGATTCTATAAACATTTGTTTAGTTACTTCTTTGAACTATTATGATACCTTTCCAATAAACCTTTGAAAGAGTCACTCATAAATGTCTACCATAACTATTTAAGTCTCTCTCTGAAAAGAGAATTGTAGGTTCGACAGTAAATCATTCTATGATAGCAGCTTTGAGATTAGACTTCTCTATGTGACTAGAAAATTAGCAGGGTAGCTTTTCATTAGTCTAATAAATAGTAGAACTCAGCCTAAAACTGCCTTTTTTTTAATTATGTTATGTTAATCACCATACATTACATCATTAGTTTTTTTAAATTTTTTTATTGTTATGTTAATCCCCATACATTACATCATTGGTTTTAGATGTAGTGTTCCATGATTCATTGTTCATATATATCACCCAGTGCTCCATGCAGAACATGCCCTCTTTAATACCTATCACCAGGCTAACCCATCCCCCCACCCCCTCCCCTCTAGAACCCTCAGTTTGTTTCTCAGAGTCCATAGTCTCTCATGGTTTGTCTCCCCCTCCGATTTCCCCCCCCTTCATTCTTCCCCTCCTGCTATCTTTTTTTTTTTTTTAACATATAATGTATTATTTGTTTCAGAGGTACAGGTCTGTGATTCAACAGTCTTACACAATTCACAGCGCTCACCATAGCACATACCCTCCCCAATGTCTATCACCCAGCCACCCCATCCCTCTCACCCCCCACCACTCCAGCAACCCTCAGTTTGTTTCCTGAGATTAAGAATTCCTCATATCAGTGAGGTCATATAATACATGTCTTTCTCTGATTGACTTATTTTGCTTAGCATAATACCCTCTAGTTCTATCCACATCATTGCAAATGCAAGATTTTGTGGGGGGGGGGTTGATGGCTGCATAATATTCCATTGTATATATATAACACATCTTCTTTATCCATTCATCTGTTGATGGACATCTCGGCTCTTTCCACAGTTTGGCTATTGTGGACATTGCTGCTATAAACATCGGGGTGCATGTACCCCTTCAGATCCCTACATTTGTATCTTTGGGGTAAATACCCAGTAGTGCAATTGCTGGATCATATGGTAGCTCTATTTTCAACTTTTTGAGGAACCTCCATACTGTTTTCCAGAGTGGCTGCACCAGCTTGCATTCTCACCAACAGTGGAGGAGGGTTCCCCTTTCTCTGCATCCCCGCCAACGTCTGTCATTTCCTGACTTGTTAATTTTAGCCATTCTGACTGGTGTGAGGTGGTATCTCATTGAGGTTTTGATTTGGATTTCCCTGATGCCGAGCGATGCTGAGCACTTTTTCATGTGTCTGTTGGCCATTTGGATGTCTTCTTTGGAAAAATGTCTGTTCGTGTCTTCTGCCCATTTCTTGATTGGATCATTTGTTCTTTGGGTGTTGAGTTTCATAAGTTCTTTATAGATTTTGGATACTAGCCCCTTATCTGATGTGTCATTTGCAAATATCTTCTCCCATTCTGTCAGTTGTCTTTTGGTTTTGTAGACTGTTTCTTTTGCTGTGCAAAAGCTTTTTATCTTGATGAAGTCCCAATAGTTCATTTTTGCCCTTGCTTCCCTTGCCTTTGGCGATGTTTCCAGGAAGAAGTTGCTTCGGCTGAGGTCAAAGAGGTTGCTGCCTGTGTTCTCCTTTAGGATTTTGATGGACTCCTGTCTCACATTGAGGTCTTTCAACCATTTGGAGTCTATTTTTGTGTGTGGTGTAAGGAAATGGTCCAGTTTCATTCTTCTGCATGTGGCTGTCCAATTTTCCCATAAACATTTGTTAGAGAGACTGTCTTTTTTCCATTGGACATTCTTTCCTGCTTTGTCGAAGATTAGTTGACCATAGAGTTGAGGGTCCATTTCTGGGCTCTCTATTCTGTTCCATTGATCTATGTGTCTATTTTTGTGCCAGTACCATATTATCTTGATGATAACAGCTTTGTAATAGAGCTTGAAGTACAACTGCCTACCTTTTGTCAGCAACAGGGAGAGGGCTGTGCTCAAGACACTTCAATTCCCTTTCTTGTATTTAAAAGGAAACACAACTTCCATCCCAAATGCCAATCAACTGATGTAGAACATGTGGATAGCATCCTTTCCCAAGGACAGATGTCTAATTATATGTTCAATTAGTATCAAACCACTTCACTGAAGTTTCTGGGATGTCTCAAGTTATCAGCAGCAAAATGATGAACCAGCCTTAGGAGCAACCTAAGGGTAGGGACATATCAGATATTAGCACAAACAAGTGCTCAAAATCCGAAATATTTTGAACCCAGAATGAGGTTGCCATAATGAAGACAAAAGTGAGAGAGATAAAAATAGAGAGAGAGAAAGAGAAAGGGAGGAAGAGAAGAGAAAGAGAGAGAGATTGATATCCATTATTTTTCCAAAACTGAAATGACTCTGGTTGCTTTCTTATTTGTTTGTGTGAGATTAAATTCTCTGAAATTATAAAAGATGGTATGCGAGCAATAGTCCTGTGTCACTGGAAAAACCTGCAATTTACTTTCAGCTTTCATTTTCATTAGAGTTGAGTAAGTCCATTTTCCAGAATTTTCAGCAAAATGTTAGAAAGACATTCATCTTGGTGACTGCCAGAGAAGAAATGAAATGAAAGGCAAAAAGCTATTCCCAACAAATAACTTTTACAATAGTTCCACAGAATGGAGGGGTTGGGTGGGTCTAACTTAACATTCTGTCTTTTAATCGTGGGTGAATTGGCTTGAATAGAAGTGTATGTGGTAGGCACCTAAGAGCTAAATGCCATCAGTTTTTTGTAAATGTGCTGAACCCAAACATATACCTGCTGATTTCATCATATTTTCCCATAAGCAGCTGAAATGTGGCCAAAGGCAGAAAATGTATCTGCTGCTAAATCAGAAGTTGACATATAAGCAAGGCTGCAGGAAGGCTGCAACTGTAGCATATTTCATTTTCGTTTGACCATGGAAGTCACTCTCTTTGGATGTACCTAGGACAAGGGAGTATATGTAAAATATAGTCCATAGATAATCCAGTGACATTCACAGCTAATAGTTTCACCTATCTTTGGAAATACACCTTATCCATTCTGAGTTCAGGAGGTCCTAGGAAACATTCCATACTGCTGGCTAGTGTCCTACGATGTGCTTTCTGCCCAATTTTTCTACCAAAAGCATTCTCTTGGAAGTCATAGGAGACCTAGTGATCCCTAAATTCAAAAACCTTTCCTGATCTTGACTTTTGTTGGCTTCTGTCTCATATTTGAACCACTTGCTCATTTCTCCCTTCCTCAGATTCCCTCTTTTCCTGGCTTCCCAGATAATACTGGTTTTCTTTTTCTCTCTGACCACTTATTCTTTGTTTTCTACTGACTCCTTCTGTGACAGCCTACACATGTTCTGCCATCAGTCATAGCAATAACAATAACTAATATTCATTGACTTTTAAAAACTCTATTATCTTATTCAGCCCTCACATCCTCTCTATGAGGTAGGGGTCATCACCTCCATTATATAGATATGAAAACTGATCCCTGAAGGTTAAATAACATGCCTAAAGAAAGAAAGAGGCAGAATCGATTTTAAACTCTATCCTATAATGCCTTTTTCCCTCTCTTTTTAAGGATCATAACTCTTTTCCTACCACTTCTCTGAATTCCAAATCTCATTTTGCCCTACCACAGCTTTCCAGGGTATCAAGTTTGCCCAGGTTTTTACATGCTCAGCATCTCCATTAGATGTCCTTCTAGCCCTCAAATTGAATAACAAAATTGAGCTCATTTTCTCTCCCCAATCTCCCTACATCCTAATTTCTGTTAATAGTATTTACCCAATGAAGTAGTTTGGTAAAATATGCCTCCGAAACTATTGTGTTCTTTTATCATGAAAAAAAAGAGCCTCATCAAAACTACTCAACTATTATGAAGGAAATAATCAGAATGGTTGTTGGTTGTTTATTGAATCAGGATGGCCCTAGAAAACCCTGAACTAATTCCAACTCAAACAGGGGACTTCAAATTATGCCCAGAATGATGGAGGATGAATAAGTATATAAATTGAGCAGTTCTGCCCCCAACCTCTACAAATCAGAAAGCCCCAGGCAGTACAAGTCCAGGCCAAAACCTACCGAGGTCAGCTAAGAGCCAGCCAGATTTAGAATGGAGTCAGTTAAATGGCCATTCATCTTGTAGCTTTCTCTCCCAAGCAGGGCCAAAATGACAAAGTCACCTGATCAAGAAAGTTACAAGCAAACCATCTATGAGGCTGGCAGCCACAGCTCCCAAGGCAGAAGTGAGAGTTGGCTTAGATGAATTAAAAAAACTTTAAGCAAATCAGTGAACACTGCATTGCATCTAAAAATGCTTTGTACTGTGTATTGACATAATCTAGTTATCCAACCATTCTGGAAAGCATTTTGTAGCATGTATTAAAGCATAAAAATGTTCAGATTTTTTAAGGTGGTTAATCTCCTGAAGAGTTACAAATGATGTAACTAAAAGGGAAAATACATAGATATCATTTAGGCATCTTGGCCACATCATTTAATGATACTAAAGATTAGGAAATAACCTAGATGGCCAACAAAGGGGGAATACTTAATTAAATATGGCAAGATACTTGCTGGGAAGCTATTTTTAAAAATAATCATCATCATTTCACAGGCAGAGTTAGCAAAATGTTTTTAAAAAATATGATTTGAGAGGTAAAAAAGTAAAATACAAAATTATATCTATGACATGATTAAAACTACATAAAAAGTATACTTCATGCGAAAAGTATGAATAAAATCTTATAGTGGTAGAATTGTAGGTGTTTTTAAAATTTAATTTTTAACTAAAAGGCAACCTCCTGAATGGGAGAAGATATTTGCAAATGACAAAAATTAAAAATAGGCAGAAGACATGAACAGATATTTCTCCAAAGAAGACATACATATGGCCAGGAGACACATGAAAAGATGCTCAACATCAAACATCATCAGGAAATGCAAATCAAAACTACAATGAGATATCACACCTGTCTGAATGGCTAAAATAAAAAACACAAGGAACAACAATGTTGGTGAGTATGTGGAGAAAAAAGGAGCCCTCTTGCATTGATGGTGGGAATGAAAACTGGTGCAGCTACTGTGGAAAACAGTAGGGAGTTTCCTCAAAAAGTTAAAAATAGAACTACCCTACAATCCAGTAATCACACTACTGAGCATTTACCCAAAAAATACAAAAACACTAATTCAAAGGGATATATGCACCCTATGTTTATAGCAGCATTATTTACAATAACCAATTTATGGAAGTAGCCCAACTGTTCATCAATAGATGAATGGATAAAGAAAATGTGGTATACACACACACACACACACACACACACACAATGGAATATCATTCAGCCATAAAAAAGAATGAAATCTTGCCATTTGCAATAACATGGATGGAACTAGAGAGTATTATGTTAAGCAAAGTAAGTTAGAGAAAGACAAATACCATATGAATTCACTCATATGTGGAACTCAAGAAACAAAACAATGACATGGATGGAGCTAGAGAGTACTATGCTAAGCAAAATAAGTTAGTCAAAGAAAGACAAATGCCATATGATTTCACTCATATGTGGAATTCAAGAAACAAAACAAATGAGCGAAGGAAAAAAAGAGAGAGAGAGAAACCAAGAAACAAACTCTTAACTATAGAGAATAAACTAATGGTTACCAGAGGGGAGGTGGGTGGGAAGATGGGTGAAGTGGGAAATGGGCATTAAAGAGTGCACTTGTTGTGGCGAGCATGGGTGATGTGTGGAGTTGTTGAGTCACTGTTTTGTACACCTGAAACTAATGTGACACTGTATATTAACTATACGAGGATTAAAATAGAATAAAATAAAACAAGAATTTATAATAAGAACTTTTTTTACAAAAAGACCACCATTCAAATAAACATAATGCTAGTTGAGGGCGCCTGGGTGGCTCAGTTGGTTAAACATAATGCTAGTTGTATGACACAATTACTATATAAGCACCCAGGTCAGTGCCAACCATGAAATATCCCTTTAGAAAGTCCTGGGTAATCTAGATAATTGACCATGAATAGGGTCATTCATGGCTTTTCCCGTTCTAAGTCCAAATTCCATTACTATGCCTTCTGTGTGGTTTTTGTTGTTGCTATTTTTAAGTACTGTAGGAAAATACTTTATTATTTTCTTTTAATTTTTTGGGGTATAGTTGACACACAGTGTTGCACTGTTTTCAGTTGTACCACGTGGTGATTCAACTTCTCTATACATTATGTCCCCCTCACCACAAGTGTAGCTACCATCTGCCACAACACTATTACAATATCATTGACTATATTCCCTATGCTGTGTCTTTCATTCCCATGACTTATTCATTCCATAATTGGAAGCTTAGGTTTCCCACCTCCTTTGCCCATTTTGCCCCTCCCCCAACTCTACTCTATGTTTTAAATTCGCCAATAAAAAGTGAACCTGCAAACCCCTAGCCACTCTGCCCATGTACTCTAATAAAGGCAGAACCCTCTGCAGCACTCTCTCTCCCTCTCAATCTCTCTCTCTCTCTCCCTCTCTCTGAGACTTCCTAGAATAGCCACAGGGCATGTCATGTGCTCTCCAAGACTTGTTGAGTAATAAACTTTGCTTTTTTCACGTTAAAAAAATTGGGGGTGGGTACCTGGGTGGGTACCTGGGTGGCTCAGTTGGTTGAGCGTCCAACTCTTTGTTTCAGCTTAGGTCATGATATCAGGATCATGAGATTGAGTGCGAGTCCAGCTCCACATGCCGCCTGAAGTCTACTTGAGATTCTCTCCCTCTGCCCCTCCCATACCAGCTCTCACACTCTGTCTCTGTCTCTGTCTCTCTCTAAAATAAAATAAATTAAATATTAAAAATTTTTTTTTAATTTTTATTTTCTTTCATGCTGTCATTAGGTTTGTCTGTGCAACAAATCTTCATTTGTAAACAACTGGTGTTCACCCTGTCGATATGCAGCCCCAAAATAGTTGCAGGGAGCTTTGCATATGCGGCTGAGCTCTTTCCATCTCCCTCCTCCCAGGTTTCCCATCAGCATTTGAAATTGCTGCTTGGCACAAGATTGATTTCATTCTAAAAACATGGGTAGCTTCTGAGGTCATCCAAATAAAGCAACCAGAAAATGGAAGGATGACATTTGGTAATGAGACTGTAAAATGACTGAAAGATAATATTCCCACTCCCATGTAGGCATTTCCTACCTTATCTACTGCTTATCATTAACCAGTATCACTTGGATTCAACCGTTAATTTGCCTTGTGCCCTTGGACAAGGTATTCACCTTCTGTTTCCTTGTCTACAGTGCATGCGAACAAGTGCACACACAGATGCAGGCGCTGATCTGTAAGGTCTTGTCCTAATCTAGCCTCCTATAATTGTTCTGTCACCCTCATGAAAATGGAATATAGAGTTCTGAAGGAAGAATAAATTGACACAACCTCTCCTGAGGGCAACTTGGCAATATATATCAAGAGCCTTAAAAATGCCCATACTCTTTGAATAACAATTCCATCTATGTTTTTTTTTTTCCTAAGGAAATAATCAGATGCCCACAAAGATTTGTGAACCAGGAAATTTACCTTATGCATAATGAAAAGAAAGAAAGAAGAAAGAAAGAAAGAAAGAAAGAGGGGAAGGAGGGAGGGGGGAGGGAGGGAGGAAGCGAGGGAGGAAGGAAGGAAGGAAGTTTGGTTGGCTGGTGCCTAGCAGGTACAAATTGGTTAAGTAACTGTTCTGAACTCATCAGAAAATATGTTTTAAAAGAATGTTTAATGACATAAACATAGTGTTCAGCAAAAAAATATTAAGTGAAAGAGCCAGTGGCTACATCATGAATAGATTAGATGAATTTATACAAATATAAACATATGTATATGTGATATATATGTATATATAAAGAGAGAGGGCAAGTGAGGGAGAGAGGAAAAGGGAAAAAGAGACTAGCTTTAAATCTAACTTTGCTACTAATTACGGGCTATGTGAACTTTGACAATTTATTTCGCTTCTCTGTGCCTCCATTTTCCTGCTGTAAAATTGAGATAATGATAGGACTTAACTGATAGAACTATTTTGGGGACTGAGTTAATAATTTAAAGCTCTACCTCATCACCCAGCCTATACCACGCACACAGTAGGTACTGGCTGGGTACTCAGCTGCGACACGAGGAAACTACAACAAAAACCCTTTAGTGCCTATTCATGGAAACCACTGCACACAGCAGATTTGTTAAGGTCGCATGACAATCCTAAAGAATTGTTAGGCAAAGATCCCCACTCCTAGGTTTCAGGTGAAGAAACTGAGAAACATAAAGGTATCATTGACCTAGCGCTACCAAAGAAGTCAGTGGCAGAGCCGGAAGTAAAATCTCCCTTTTGTTCTTTTCTATTTAAGAAATACTGAAGAATAATTTATACTATTTGAATTTTTTACCATGTGCATATATTATCTGATCAAAAAATCTTAATTTTGATGTATTTTTAAATTAAAAAGAAAATGAAAGGATGTTAAGGGAACATGCAGTCTCATTAGAGAGAAGAAATGGACCCTGCTACCGGTTCTTTGCCAACATGTCGGCTACCCAGCCATGAAAGCACCAAAGGCACCCACTATCTGACAATCTTTTTGGGTGAGTGCAGACTCTATTAAATTCTAAGCACACAGTTACTGTATAACTGCTAAGGTACAAGGAAGAGAATGCTGGGACAGACTATGGAGATTCCCTCATATCCCATGAATCCCTGGTAGACTATTTCAGAGAAATAGAGATGGAACAGAATCCTTGGCTCTTGGAGACCATCTAAGAAAACGTGAAGATGTCTGAAGTCTCTACTTGCACCTGGTGTGGCAAGTTAACTAAAAACTCTACTGAGTTCACCACTCTTTAGCATAAAAACATTGTGTCCAGTATAATGAGAATTTATCCAATTTGCTTGGGGCAGTAATAAAAGCCTGAGAGTGGAGCAATAGGAAAAGAAAAATAGGCATGACCTCTGACAATGTCAGGTAGAGGCAGGGGTCCTAACTTTGGTAGATAACAAAAAAGCATTCTCTGCAGGAGACATCTGAGAAGCCCTTCTCCAGTAAATTCAGCATGTTAGGTGGGATTCTACAGTAGATTCAGCCTCTCCATAACTGAACAGTGTTAAATTAATGCCTTCACCTCTCTGAGTCACACTCACCATCCAAGAAACCAGGCTCTCTTCTATTCCAATAGTCCTATAAGCAAATCAACAGACAATATAGAAGGTTCCTATAAGTGAGAAGTTCTAATGGAGAGACCACCTAAAATCTCCACTGCAATAAAATACCACTTAGAATGAAAGAAAATGATAAAGAAGCAACCCTTTCTTCATTCATGCAAATTTGCTGTGGATGTCAAGACTGCTGAATAGAATAATAGTGTGTCTGACTCACTGTCGCAAAATGTAAAATGCAGAAGAAAAAAGCAGAGGCAGAAAAGGCAAAAATCATTATCTTCAAACTCAGAAAGAATTGGACTCATAAATTCCTCTTCTTCCGCTATCCATCCAAGATTAAAATACTCACAGTTCATTGCTTCAACCACATCCATGTGTTTAATGCTATACAGGGAAAGAGTCTGTAATCTAGCAGCTAATGCCAATGGTTCATCTTGGAGTACTAATGGGAAAAAGGGAAAAGGATGATGTATTTGGTTTAAGAAAAAAAAATCTATTGTCTTTAATCCAAATAATGTATTATAGAAATGTAGAGTAGGTGGACGAGTACAGGTATAAAATATATTGTAAAAAGCAAAACAGAATCATTACCCACTAGGCACATGACAGTAGCTCCTGTTACTGTCTCCTCAACTCTGTTAACAGCCTCACAACCTCTCAGGTGTCATCTATGATGGCATCACATCCTCACCCCCACACCCAGTGGTCACCAGGTGTTTCAAGGCTCTTGTCTCCATTCCTCCCTCTCCTCCCCACCCCGCCCAACTGCCTGAGGTCAAGCCTTTACCATCTGTCAGACTCCAGCAGTCCAACTGTCTCCTTGCCTCAAGCGCCATCTTCCATATGACGAGTCAGCTCTTTGAGTATAAATATTCATGGGTTTCCACTTGTCTCCAGCTCACAAGCCACTGGCATAGGACAGACACAAATCTTTAAGATTGGCTTCACTTTGCCCTCAAATGTTTCAAAAACAAAAATTATTAGCTCTCAGCATTTAAGTATCATGAGAGCTCACATTAAAAAATGTGATTTCAGGCTTCTCTTAGAAAATTGGGGATCGGCAATACAGGGTTCATACGCTAGAAAGACCACTATCGGTAAGAATGGAATCTCAGCTGCCTTCCTTAGAAGGAGCCTTATACCAGAGTCACTATTTGGTCAGTATCACTCATTTATATTACATTCCTGACCTCTGTAGACAATTAAGTCTGTGACCTATGACCTACAATATCAAATCTAGATTTTTTATCGTAGCTTTCCAAGCCCTTCACAATACTGTTCAGATTAAACATGCCAGGCCTAATTTCTAGCCATGCCCTTCCCATAAACACCTGCCACTACACGTCCTTCCCTACCACATGCCATGTTTCTGTGCCCATTATCAGGCTGGCGCTTATGCTCAGAGTATCCTCTCTATTCTTGACTTGCCTTGTAAAATCCATTAGTCAGTATGGATCAGCTCAAATGATACCACCTCTTGATCATCTTCCTTGATTATTTCTCCTAGAAGTCTCATCATCAGTGTTTTCATAACATTATTATAGCACTTATCAAGATGGATTAAAAATGTTAAGGGTCAGGATCCCTCAGTTTCAATGGGGATGACATCATCTTTATTTTCTCCATGGAATCTAGCATAAGTATGGCCAATAGTGGGTGTTCTATAAAAATTTGTTCAATAAAATTGGATCCCAAGGACCATGACTGGGATGCTAGTGCTATTCCATACTTCCCCATATGCCTCTTCCTTCTACTATAGATATTCAGTGAAGGGAAAACAGCTAGGTATCTTGCTCCAAAATCTCCCCAAAACATGCAGCTGGTTCACTAATATCCTTGACCCATGTTTCTCTTTGAATAGAATGGTCTAGAGAAAATTTCATCTTAAATTCCTAGTTATCTGAGAATGACTTGGTTGCAACTCACTTCCCCCCTGCCAAACAGAAAACTGAATAATTCATGGATGCAGCAGAATGCTGGCCAAAGGTTCCTACATAGTCTGTCTGTGGGGGACAACCGGAGAGGGCTTTGTGCAATTTTCTCTCCAACCCTATCACTAGGAAAACCATACTTCCATCCTCTGCAATCAGAACTGACTCAACTCTTGTAATATTGTTCTGCTGAGACAAGAATCAGGATCATCACAACCATAACGTTAAAAACGTTACAGTCTTCATAAAAACAATCACATCAGCTATAAAATGGTAGGTGATCAAGGTTGCCGCTCCACTTTCATCATAACTTAGTTTGATGTGCCTGGATGGAGAAACAAATTATAGGTAATTCCTAGCCCACCTTCCATTATTGTGGAAAATGATACATTGCACCTATTTCCAGGCAGACTGCCACAGTGGTAAAGAGAGAATAAATGTTTTTCAAACGATAGGAAATAAGGCTGGAAAAGATCTTGCTGGAGAGATTTAGATAATAGTTTCTGAGAATTGGAGCCATCCCAAAATTGTTCTGGTGGATAAGGGGGTTCAAAGAGACAGCTGAAAAATCTTGATACTCACACCCCTCATTCATTATGGATAGAGCAGATAGTCTAGAATCTGACATGTCTTAAGTTGCCCAAGTTCATATCACTGGTACACTGATTGCATGCATGACCTTGATCAAGGTCCAATCTCTTTGTCTGTAAAAAATGTTTATGTCTTCATCTGTTTTAAAAACCAATACAGATCCTGCTACTGAACCCCCTGCTGATTAATTCTATGGAGTTCTTTTAAGGGTTAAATAAGACAATGTGTATGTGAGCGTTAGACCAATGCCTAGAAGAAAGCAGATTCTAAGTGAATCAATATTAGTGACCTTCCTCTACCCACATCTGTGAAGTTTTCTGCCATTCAAGGTGAACTACCTCCCTAACCCTTCCCCCTTACATAGAGACACATACAATACTTCCATCTCCCCTCCCACATGCCTCTACCCTTTCTTTTGCTTTTTCTCACCACATAGACAACCCCCCTAAGGTGTAGGGAGGAATAGCAGAATGCTCCTATCTCCCTATCAGGCCAAGTTTAAGTCAGATATATGAACTTTTGCTTCAGGATATTTAAAAACAAAAAACAAAACACACACACACAAAACATGTCAAGAACTTTGGAGACCTCGCAAAAGCAACTCAAGGTGGAGTGACTCAAATGTTCCCAGGCTTCAACTTTTTCCTTCTCGGGCCTCCTCAAAAATTACTTGGGAATGCCCTGTCATGTCTCATTGCACTGCCTTGATCACTGCTGAGAGATCATGGAACCATTTGGAAGCTGATGAGGTATAAGTATTATGGTTCAAAACTCAGTGACACAGGTATTACAGTGACAGGTGGCAGAGCCAGGTAACAGAGATGAAATGCCCAGGGATGCCTGACTACAACAAGTTCTATTATTGCAGAGTGACTGTTCATTTGGAGACTGTCTGGGAAAGTTAAGCCAATTTCGTAAATCAGCATTAGTAGAAAAAATTCTTTCAATAATAGCTGTAGACGGGAAATGTAGACAGCAGGGTGGGGATGATCCCTGCCATGTCCCAGTGTTTAGATAGCCTGGCACTAAGCCCTTTTTCTCAAAGGAATGTTACTGAGTTTCTTTTATTTTGGAGGTGGGGGGATAGCCCCACCAAATAAACCTATTTGTCTCTTTTGCTGGGTGTTCTCCCTAAGTGGATACGTGGGGCAAAATTTCAAGTAGAGAAAGTTGGGGGAAGTGAAAAAACAGGTAGTGTGTGCCCTGGTGTTGCTCACCGGTACCTGTGCCCTGGAGAAAGACTTGATGTCTCACTGTACAGAATTGTTTGTCAAGCTGGACATTCCTTAGGCCACAGAAGCACTTCCACACAGATGCCTGCGGTTCTTTAATGGGTAGCTTCTATCTTCCTGCCCTCCCCTCTGAAATCCCTATGTCTCCCACCTTTCCCAACTGCTAACTCTTCCCCAAGAAGTTAACAAGGTCCAGTCTCCTCTGGATCATGGAAATTTTCAGGCTTGCAGTGAGGACTTTATGTCCCAGATTATTTTTCTAATATTAAGTTCTGCTCCTGGATAGAAAGCAGTGGGATGGATTTCACGCCAACATGCAGCGACAGAAGATAGATGTGATATTCAACTCCAGGGCGCAATTTGCTTTTTTTTTTTTTTTTTTTTTTAAGGAGGCTCCATGCCTAGCGTGGAGCCCAACGTGGGTCTCAAACTCACAACCTTGAGATCAAGACCTGAGCCAAGATCAAGAGTCAGACACATAACTGACTGGGCCACCCAGCTGCCCCATGGGTGCAGTTTGCTTTTTTGACTGATTTATCTTTAGCTTCTGTTATCTAAGAACATTAGACATCCTATTTTTTTTTAAAAGATTTTATTTATTTATTTGAGAGAGAGAATGAGAGACAGAGAGCATGAGAGGGAGGAGGGTCAGAGGGAGAAGCAGACTCCCCGCCGAGCAGGGAGCCCGATGCGGGACTCGATCCCGGGACTCCAGGATCATGACCTGAGCCAAAGGCAGTCGCTTAACTGACTGAGCCACCCAGGCACCCCTAGACATCCTATTTTTTGAAGGTTAATTGTCTACCAATAACTATCGATGTCTACATATAAGATTGCTATTTCCCCAGCTACCACTTCTTTGTGGACCTTATTTTGGTAAATACACATATACATGTGTATGTATGTGCTTCCCATGTTTTAAGCACACTGAAATAACTTCTTGACACTGGGTCTTCCCATTTGAGGGAAATCCAACCCTAAGGGGTATACCATCAAACCAGGATAGAGGCAGGCTGTTAAATGGGCAGGTGCAGAGCACCACTATTAGCCTGGCCTTTCATCTGAAGCAAAGAAGGCTGAATACAGGACCAGAAGGATGAATGGACCCACAGGGGAAGTAGACACAGTCAGCCTAGGTCAGCTGGCTTATGACAGGAGGTTGATATCCTCATCACAGCAAGTCTCAGCTCATCTCTCTGCCAAATCATTATTTTTAGCACCATGTAGCAGCTTCACTTGGGCACAGGGCAAGGGAAAAATAACTATTTCCAACCAACACTTCCAGCGAGATGTTCCTAAATTCTTTCTAGCTAAAATTTCCTTGGTTACAGGCCCAGGTGTGGCTAAGAGACTGGACTGATGCTTGACTCACTTGGGAAGAGAGTAAGAAAATGGAAGAAACCATTTTGGGTTTTCTCTAATGTAAATCCTTGTTATACCAATTAATATTAATAAATATAAGCTGGTAGAGTTGTCAAGGGAAGATAGGACAAAATAGATATGCTTCACAAATAAACTTTCATTTCTTTCTTTTCATTACTGAGATATAATTGACATCTAACATTTCTAAGTTTAAGGTGTACAACATGTTGGTTTCATACACTTATATATTGCAATATGATTACTACCACATATTAGCTAACAGCTCCATCACATCACATAATTATTATTTCTTTTTTGTGGTGAGAACATTTACGTTCTAGTCTCCTAGCAACTTTCAAGTACATAATACAGAATTGTTAACTAAAATCACAATACTGTGCATTAGATCCCCAGAACCTATTCATCTTCCAATTATAAATTTGTACACTTTGACCAACATCTCCCACTCCTAAGCCCCTGGTAACCACCACTCTGCAATTTGTTCCTGTGAGTTTAGCTTTTTTAGATTCCACATATAAGTGACCAATGTCAAGGAAATTTTTCTCTGTTTTCTTCTAGGAGTTTTATGGCTTCAGGTCTTGTGTTTAGTCTTTAATCCATTTCAAATTAATTTTTGTGAGTGATGTAAAAGAGGACTCCAATATCATTTTTCTGCATTTAACTTCATTTAAAAAGAATAGTAGCAGGACTGCCCATATATCATATATATGGAAACCACTGAAGAGTGAAATCAAGATATGCAGAACTAGTTAGCTGATTGATTAATTGGCTAATTACTCTGAATGTTTCTCAGTAGCAAGATTGAGGCTGATCAGAAAGACTTGCTGTAAATGTGAATATCACTGTGTCTGTCCCAGAGAAAGACACATTTTAAAATTTTGCCCTCAACAGATCCATCTGTAAAATAAACATAGCTTACCTGTTACTCTTGTTATAGCAAAGAAAATATAAATGTTTTCTTTAGTGGAAAAATTTTGAATATATATTAGTCAAGTCCCAATCTAAATATAATATTTTCCTATTATTATACTCAAGGCTTTTTTTTTTCTTTTTTCAAGTTTTTATTCCAGTTAGTTAACATACAGTATAATATGAGTTTCAGATGTATAATTTAGTGATTCAACACTTACATACAACACTTGGTGCCCATCACAGCAAGTGCACTCCTTAATCCCTATCATCTATTTAATCCATCCCCTCCACCCACCTCCCTTCTAGTAACCATTAGTTTGTTCTCTGTGGTTAAGAGTCTGTTTCTTGGCTTTCCTCTCCCCACCCCCATGTTCATTGTTTTGTTTCTTAAATTCCACATATG
Organism: Mirounga angustirostris; assembly: GCF_029215605.1. Lineage (NCBI taxonomy): Eukaryota > Metazoa > Chordata > Mammalia > Carnivora > Phocidae > Mirounga > Mirounga angustirostris. The sequence continues at coordinate 133,858,300 of NW_026991709.1, read as the reverse complement.
ACTGAAATCATATGGTATTTGTCTTTCTCTGATGGACTTATTTCACTTAGCATAATACTCTCTAGCTCCATCCACATCATTATAAATGGCAAGATTTCATTCTTCTTTATGGCTGAGTAATATTCCATTGTGTACATGTACCACTTCTTTTTTCTCCATTCATCAGTCGATGGACATTTGGGCTCTTTCCATAATTTGGCTGTTGTTGATAATGCTTCTATAAACACTGGGGTACATGTATCCTTCAAATTAGTATTTTTGTATCCTTTGGGTAAGTATCTAGTAGTAGGCATGACTTTTATAGACATTATGTCTGGTTTGTAATACCTGTTAGGAAGAAGGTCATGTTGTCAACTTCTCCAAAGCTAAAAAACAAGGTAATCATCTCCAATACTGAAAGCTAGTAATTCCATACAGCAAATCAACCCATTCTGTTACTAACTTTTGCAGACTGCTTTATCTTGGAAAATCCAACTGAGAAATTTGGATTAAAATTTAAAATATTAAATATTTAAATATTTAATTTAAATATTTTATCATAACTTTTGGAGACTCCTCTATGGCTGAAGTAGGCATTTGGAAATATTATCCAGATTAAAATTACAAGGGCTATGCTCTGTGCTGTCAAATTAAAAGGTCCCTGGTAACCACTTGTTCCATGATTTGGAACAAATTCCATTTTCCTTTCCAAGGAAAATCATGTCACTGCCCTTGGGTTTCTGCTCAACTCATCTTCCTAATAAGGTAAGGTTTTCTCAAGCTTCTTGAATTTTGTGAGAGGATGTCAACATTATCCAAAAAACAGCAAAACACTAAAGGCATAATAAGTGTGAGAGAACATTTCCAGTCCAAGTGATTGTCAGAAAGTATAACCTCAAATTCACTGACACTCAGGACTTATCAAAATTTTGGTCAAGGGAAATAATATTTCTGGAAAATTGCCTTAAAGAACAAGTAGTCCATCCACTCCTCTAACATTCAAGACCATTTATCCACAGATTGAACCATACCACTGCAGAGCTATATATAAATGCAGCACCTTCTCTGCACCCTCTTTCCCTAAGGAAAAATTTAAAACTACTTCTACTAAATCACACTGGTATTATACCATCCCCCCACACTGAGGAATGTTACTACAGGAATATTTTTCAGAAAGTTATTCATACCCTGTGTCATCATAAGAATGCACTACAGGTGAAAATTTCTCTCAACAATTAATAGATTGCTTCCTTTGTGAGGAACACATCTTACAGATGTGTGAACTGTGTGTCTTGGGATTGCTTTTCTCTTTTATTGATTGCCAGAAAGTTCAGAGGCAAATACTGAGACCATTCTCCCAGTATCTTACAGTACATATCCTGCATTTTAATTTTACCCCTACCTTTACCTTTTTTATACCTCTATTTTTACCTTTACCTTTTACTTATTTTTATTTTTATCTTTACCTTTGTTTATATTTTTATTTTTGGTGTTGTGTTTTCCTTGATTAGTTACTTTCAAGTATTGTATAGCATTATGTCGATCATTTTGGGGGGGGGAAGGATGATACTATTAAAAATAATTCAATTCAGTTAACTGAGCATCTACTATTTATATAGCATTTCCTTAGGCACCATGATACCTTTTCTATGACATCCTGCAACCCAAATACCTGACTGGGATCTGAACATTTAATTTAAGCCAGGCGAAACTCCATCAATAGCAAGAATGGATGGGAAATTCTCCAAGGATTTTCAAGATCATAAAAGAGATTGTTCTGGGAATGTTTAGAACATTATATTTGTTTATCCCTAAAAGAAACAAAAGTTGGGGGGCACCTGGATGGCTCAGTCGGTTAAGCATTTGCCTTCGGCTCAGGTCATGATCCTGGGGGCCTGGGATCTAGCCCTGTGTTGGGCTCCCTGCTCCATGGGGCATCTGCTTCTCCCTCTGTGCTTCCCCTGCTTATGCTCTCTCTCTTCTACCTCTCTCAAATAAATAAATAAAATCTTTAAAAAAAATAAAAGTTGGTAAGAGCCATTACTTTCCCAATAAATTAAGTAAATCTTGATTTAATGATATATTTATAAAAATAAATTATTTCAAACCTTATTCCACAGTGACTGGGGGTTTAAAGTCAAGCTTTGATAAACTGTTCTCAGATTAAATTTGGGAATAAGATAAGGAGAAATTCCTGAGTTATTTCCTTGATACTAACTGGGCTTTAAAGAGAACCATGCTCTTCTTCATCAATAACAAACATGTATTGAATATTTACAACACTTAAATCTGCCTTCCCATCCTCAAGAGGCTTGGAGTCTAATCCATTTCCTACATCCCCTCACAGAAGAGGTATAATTTTATTAGCTGTCTTTCAGCTTTCTTCATCCCTACTTCTTGTTGTATATATAAATATGAATGTTCTCTTGCATTTCTCTAGATCCAATATACTTTTGCTAACAATCCTAATATTTTGGGATTAGTGAACCAAATTTACAAGGTTAACTGAGATTCTTTGCACATTTACATGCTAAAAGGAAGCAGAATCAGTTTTATTTCAAGATTCTCATTAATTTATCACTTGTTCTTACTTAAAATGAGACAATAACTTGAAGAACTACCCTTTCTCATAGCATGGTCACAGCAGTGTGGCTCTATAGATTTTCATCTCCACAGTAGCAGTGCAGCTAGTAATAACACAAGGTGCCACAAGGACACCAATGCCATGTTTGTCACAGGGCCAAAGCTGGTCATGAAATCCATTACCTTGTGCTCATGGCTGTCTTTACTAGTAATGACTGATGGAGGTCATTCTCATCAACCATCTCATAATGCCAGAAATTCAAGAGCCTCCTTCAGCAAGACACTAGGAATAAGAGCAGCCTCAGAGTTGGTTTCGTTATTTGATGTTGTGTGAGAAACTCATGCCTGGAGCACTACTTGACAGCCACAGCCATTTGGGAGCAAATTCCCCCCCTTCAACTTCTCTGAACTGTTCAGCTTATAGAGCCTCATTAGTCCCTCTCCACCAAAACAGCTCCTTCTCTCTGCTGAAACTCAAAGAATAATGAGTGCCCACAGTTTGCTACACTGGAAGTTTCAACTCAGGCACCAAGATACCATAGGTATCAGATACCAAAATATGCTGTCAAACAGAAATGTTGATTTTCAAAGTAGACAACATAAATTAATCTAATGAGAGAGATTCAGTGAAAATTAAAAGGATCAAGAAGAGGGGCGCCTGGGTGGCTCAGCCGGTTAAGCGTCTGCCTTCGGCTCAGGTCATGATCCCAGGGTCCTGGGATCGAGCCCCGCATCGGGCTCCCTGCTCTGTGGGAAGCCTACTTCTCCTTCTCCCACTCCCCCTGCTTGTGTTCCCTCTCTCACTGTGTCTCTCTCTGTCAAATAAATAAATAAAATCTTAAAAAAAAAAAAAGGATCAAGAAGAGCATTAGAGGTTATATAGATAGAGGATTGGTAAAGAAATTTTTTTGGAGAGAACTGTTCCCTTACTGCAATGCTCATGCTCAATTTATCCTTCCAATAGCGACAATAGGCAAACTAGCTCCACTCTTCATCTCAAACCAAGAGAGAAGCTTCACTTTATTCATATTAGCCAAAAACTGGAAAAATCTAGGTACCCACAAATAGAAGAATGGATAAATAAACTGTGTCACAGTCATAAAAAAGAATAATACTCATCAATAAAAAGGAAGTACTGATACATATAACAACATAAATGAGTCTCAGGAACACGCTAAGTAAAAGAATCCATACACCGGTGAATACAAACTGGGTGATTTCATTTCTCACAGGTCTCAGAACACTAAATCTGATATGGTGGGAAAACAAAACAACGGTTGCTTCTGGTGGGTGAGGGGTGTGGAGATTAATGTTGAAAAGATACAAAGGACTTCCTGGGATAATGTCTATTTCTTGATAGGACTTTGGATTACACAGGTGTATACATTTCTCAAAACTCAATAAAAGTTTACTTGATGCTTACATTTCATTGTACGTAAATTTTACATGTAAAACAAACATATATTGAACTCTCGTTAATGATATGCATGGTGAGGCTCACACAGAAGTATACAGATGTGTGTATGCAGTTTATTTTGAAATGTATCAAAAATAGGATGAAGTAAGAGATGAGTAAGTGGATATATACATAATAAAATGAGCAAAGTAAAATGTAATCGTAGTTGGTAAGTATATCGATGTTCACTGGATATATTTTCAACTTCACTGAATATTGGAAGATTGTCATGATAAACTAGTGAGAAAAATAAAATAGCGGCTTCAACAGGACTCCTTGTCGGACTGGATGTCAGTCTCCTGGAATTAGACAAGCACGACAGATTAGTGTCTGTCTCTGGTCTGCAAAATCAAAGGGCAAGAGAGACAGGCTGGCCAGATGCTTTGGCGGTAGATAAAGGGTTGCTGTCCTGTTTAGTCTGCTCTCCTGTGCTCTCATCCAAGTTGCAAGGACAAAGGATGTACACGTGAGTGTTCCCTGTGGACCAGATGTGGGTTCTACAGGAAAGAAATCAGTTTGGAGTCACTGTGACTCCTGCCCAAGAGGCTCATATGGAGGGCAAAAGCTAGAGGAACAGAAGGCATCATTTACAATGGGAGGTTTAGAGTCACAGGGGCCCAACAAGAGAGCCCCTGAAAAACTAACACGAGTGTTCATGACAGAAAGTATGCACCTACTCAGCCCAGAGAACACAGTCATCTTATCCTAGTACTGATCAAGGTAGAACAACTGCCACTTTTTCACTGATTTCTGATCCACTGATTTCTAATCCAACAGTCAGTAACAGTATCTCACTCAGGGAAGGTGGTGAGCAAGCAATGAGCCATCCACTTCTCCTTGCACATACCCAGCCTTACCTTGACATACCCAGGGAAGCTGGCATGGATGGAAGGGAGGGAGTGGAGATAAGACCTATCTCAGAATAAAGTCAGAAGAATTATGTTATATGTTGGACTGGACCTTTTAACTTCTTAATCAAAATGCTGTCTTTCAACTTAAAGAGGCTGTAGAACTATCAGTTGTCCAGGAGGGACCAGGAAAACTATGGATCATGATGGTGGGAGGGAAAGAGTCCCACACTAAATAAATTTTAAATGTACAAGAAGTGTACTGGATACCTTTCATGTCCCACCCAGATCCCCTTCAGCAGGTCACTGCACACACTCTGCTGTGAGTGTCGGCTCTTCATGGTTCACAACAATCTCCTGCTCTGGAGAACCGCCTTCAGGAGAACAGAAGCCACCTCACCCAGATTACATCACGGTGCACCACCACCCTCAAATAGACAGTGGCCAATGACAGATTCGGGAGGACAAAAGGTGGGATGTCAAAAGGGGCTTAATTCCGTGGTACAATCAGTGCACCACAGATTCCCATGGACAAGGCTACAGGCAAACTTCAGTCAAAACCATATCCTTACTGAGTTTTATTCCCCTGCCCTACCTGGCTTCCTTCACTCCCCTTCTAGCAATACCATCTCAGTGTGTCACTTGCAGAGGAATCTATAATGCAGGCTCTGCTTTTAGAGACCCCTAACTAAGAGAGTGGGGGACAAAAATAATAAAATTGTACCCATTCTAAAATACCTTGATATGAATGCAAAGACAAACTCTTGTCTCTTGGCTGATCTTGTAGAGTCTCATTGCCCTGCCTGTTATTGCTTCCCCAGCTCTCCCCAATTCATCAGATGACTGCACACCAGCTTTTCCCAGGGTCCAGGAAAGAACCAGTCTTTCTGCATTGTCTCCACACACCCAAGTGCCCTCCGACTATTCTGCGTTTAAAAACAAAATCAATTTTTCATTTTTCTCTCCATCTTTCTCTTTGTTTTGTTTTTTTTTTTAGGGGAAAAATCTCTATATCCTTCATGTACAGGAATCTTAGGTAAATGCAAAGGGTTAAATGTGGGTTTCAGACCTCTTTGATGTAATAATATGATCTCCTGCTGGTGGACAGACTCTGGTCAAGGCAGGTAGTGTAGTGGAGCCAGGACAGACAGATGGGTCAGGTGCTGCTTCCAAAACATTTTTCAGATGAGCCTGGGGAAAAAAAGCATTCATTACATTAAATAAAAACAAGAAACCATATTGAGGGGAATAAAGCCACTTAGGAATCAAGCCATTTGAAACTGTGACAGTTGATGAGTACATTGACCATCAAAGCAGAAGGCCAGTTCCATGGAAGTTACAAAACAGAGCTAAAGTATTGTTAATTACAGTTGACTTGGATGAGGTTTTTTTTTTTTTAACTATACTTTGAACATTTGAGGTTAAAAGCCAAAAGTTATAAAAGCAGCTGTGGTAAATGTCACAGTCCTTTACCTCAGGAATCTATTTATGTCCCCTGGAATGGGGTTGAAATCCTGGAAACCACAGTCACATCTTTCTGGTGATAAATTTGCCTTGGAAATTGTCAGGTTGGACTTAATACATAAAGGGAACATAAGGTTGGGAGGAAACAGAAGGTGCAGCTGGCAGGGGTGGGAGGTCATGAGATAATATAGTTATGACACAGGGTTAGAAGAACGCCAAAGGAGAGCTGGGAGATCAATACTCAGCACTCAAGAGAGGAAATGTATTCAGGATCCATCTCTGTTCTCACTGCAAACCTTAATATGTTACACATCATCAAGACACAAAACTAAATCCTAAACCCAACCAAGAAATGTCACTTATTTATAGTAATTTCTAGGATAATCTTTGACATACTCCCAGTTAGAAATTCAAGGATCAAATTTCTGTATATGGTTTCCATAATTGGTGCCAGTACCTTCCAAAGTTTCTGAGCCCCAGTTTACACAAGTATCTGAAAGAAAATTTTATTCTTCAGTTTACCATGTTGTTTGGGGGGATTTTTTTTCAAAGTATGGTCCTCATACTTCAGTATCTGAATTCCACTGGGGAGTATATTAAAAATGCATCTTCCTGGCTCAACCAAGATCTAATGCCTCAGAGTTCTGCACCTGGAGCCTGGGAAATACATTCATAAAAAGATCTCCAGGGGCATCTGAGGGACACTGAGTTCATGAACTATTGAGATGAAGAAGTCAAGACTGGAGGCTTCCCCTATATTTGACCCCAGAGTCAAGAAAGCAAGAGAAGGGACTCTAATCTCCCTAGCCTATCTTCTGTCTTTAGCTCCCAGTGATGCTGTCTTATAAGATATCCAGTGTTTCTGGAACAGCCCACCAAGTGTTGAATAGATCACTTTCTCTCTAGATGCCAACTCATAATAATGACACTTATGTTCTCTGGAGGCATTGCACATTTTCTAAGAAGGAAAACTTCTCTTTGGGACATTATTAAAAATCTCCCATTTAGAATTTCACTTAGAAATATTATTTCATGGTAACCCATTTCTGGAAACTCTTTTACCTCTCTTCCATTGCTCTCTGAGTCAAGGCCTGGACAAACTAAGTCCTAATCGCATAATTCTATAGTGAGAATTTATTAAGCACCTACCATGTGCCAAAAATGGTATTAAGTGCTATCAAGACAAAAATGGGACAAAGAACCCTCACTGTCTGGGACTTAGGGTCTAACAGGAAGAAAAGGCAAGTAAACTGGTCATTACAGCACAGTGTGATCACCATTGACAGATTGTTAAGGGATCCCAGAAAAATGGCATCTAAATCAACCCAGAAGTTTTAAGGAAAGTTTCTTGGAAAAGGCCCTGTCTGAATAATGTAGAAGCATGAAGAAGAATTTACCTCTTAGGCATGTAGGAGGGCAGACAGCCAGAGGACTTATCAACATATTTATCCCATATGAACAGGGACATTTATGCAAATAAGATGTCAGGAGCAACCTACAGTTCTCCAGGTAGCATACCAAAAAAAAAAAAACCCAACTCAAAAAAGCTCCAGTGTTCCAATTACTGTACTGTATAACAGATCACCCCCAAAACATACTGGCTTAAACTAATGATAATGATTTTATTGTTTCATGATATCTGTGGGTCAAGAAAGGCTTGTCTTCGCTCCCCAATGTCTGTCTGAGGTCTCAGTCAGAAGACTGCAAGGCTGTGGCTGGAATCACGTGAAGGGTCATTCATTCACATGTAGCCGTTGCTGCTCAGTGTCAGCTGGGGACATTGCTTCCACTCCATGAAGACCTCACTATGTGATCACTCTGTATGGGATGGTTTGGGCTTCCTCACAGCATGGCAGCTGGGTTCCAAGGGCAAGCATCCCACCAGGAAAGAACCAAGCAGATGCTATATTCTTTGTATCACCTAGCTTTGACAGTCACAGAGCATCACTTCTGGCATACATGATTTGTCAGAGCAGTCATAAGCTCCCTGCCCAGATACAAGGGAAACACAGTTTCCCTTTTTGGCATGAGGAATGTTAGTCATATTATAATAATAATATGTGGCATGGGATATATATATATGTATATATATGTACATATATACCTTTATAGCCATCTTTGAAAAATATGTCATATCTAGATTACTAATATAAAGAGAATTTTGGAATATCCAGCTCAAATGTGCCATTCAACATATAAAAATAATGGAACGGAAAATATTAGCAAACATATCTAGGTGTCAAAGTATATTATGTATGAAACTCATGGCTAAGTCAACTGTCTTGTCTCCAGATCTTGAAACACATGCTATCTTTCATGACCCCATCAAATAATATCTTTCAGAGATTTGAGTTTTTAAAAACTCTAAAGAATAATGTGCCCAGCATGTTCTAAAATGTGTTGCAATAAAACAAAGCAACGATAACCCAGGGCCCAATTTTATAGGTCTATGACCAGGAAAATATTGTCCTCTCAAGGTCTAGATGCTCAGCCTTTCCATCTCTTCTCTGATGAACGTGTTGACAAATTGCCCCCTTCTGCAATCCACAGACTCATTAATTGAACTGATCTGAACTTTATCACAAAAGGTTCTTGGATAGTTTTACAATAGGAGACCAAAAGCCATAATCACACAAGTAGCCACAGTTCACATTGTGCTCTGCACCGGACAGGATGATTCATACGTAGCCCTCCTGTACTCTTTTACACCCAAACAGAAACTTGCAAGAAAAGAACATCACAGGTGGGCGCCTGGGTGGCTCAGTTGGTTGAGCGACTGCCTTCAGCTCAGGTCATGATCCTGGAGTCCCTGGATCGAGTCCCGCATCAGGCTCCCTGCTCGGCAGGGAGTCTGCTTCTCCCTCTGACCCTCCTCCCTCTCATGCTCTCTGTCTCTCATTCTCTCTGTCTCAAATAAATAAATAAAATATTTAAAAAAAAAAAAAAGAAAGAAAAGAACATCACAGGTTTGGCTGTCAGTGCACTGTTCCCCTCCATTCACCCTGAAAGTTTAAATTTAACGCCTGCCTGACAGCCTTTTGTCTGCCATGCCATTTTTACACTGACACACACTTTATACCTGATTTGGTGAGGGAGGGAAGACAGACACCACTGAAATAACGGGAGGTCCCATGGCTTACCCTTTAAGGTTGCCAGGTTCCTATTGCACCCGAGTAATCACTGATGTGACCTGTGAAGTGTGACCCAGCACTGAATGGTCATGGACTGCATGTTAACTTTAGCACTAATCCTAAAGTGTGGGTTAGGGGATTTAAAGCCAGAAGTTTCTAATCTAAAGGGCATGAAAGCATCATATTGATCTACCAGACAATGTTAAGAAACAATTATATGGCCCATAGACGTTTGTAACCAGTGAAGGATTAAGAAAGGAAAGAACTTCTCCAAAGTCCAACCTCTTTAAATCTTTGAAATTTCCCAGGGTAGCTGAGACAATAACCTTCACTCTCAATAGTTAAAATAGTTATAACAAAACACAAGTGTCGTTTAGACATAAAGCTAATATATTTTGGCAGTTCTATGGTTGGCGTTTTTTAAGAAGTATAACCACTTGGAGCATTAACACATTAGAAACTGGACCCCAAAGAGACAGATTTAGGCATAGAGAAAGATTTTAAGGTAAATTGTGCCTTTTACAGAGGCCAAATACCAAAAACATCTACTCCTTTTATCTCTAGTGAATATTTTAGGCACTTTTAAACATTAAAGAGATTATGAATAAACAGCTACAGATTGGCCAAGGAAAGACGCACAGTATTATCATTTATAAAACTCTTTGACCTTTACATGTACTAATTTGAAGCTAGCCCCAGAAGTCATCTCGCTGATGATTAAAATGATTGCTATGTGACAGAATGAACATTCTTCATGTGCAAGGAGTTTACCAGCCCGTGGCGTAGTGAATAGGTGTCTCCTACAGTTCCACTGCCAAAACCCAGCCTACTCAGTGAGATTTAGTAATGAAAACAGTGCTAGTCGATATCTAGTCCCAGCTTGAATGATCCAGCTAAATGCTCAAATATTTAAAGTTGTAGTCTCCCTTGTTGGTCTCCAAGATGGTACCTGGGTATATAAGAAGTATGGCTTATATGGCCTTGTGGCAGTATAAGGGGAGGAAAATGAAGTCCTCAAATTTCCAGTGTCTCTGAAGACTCTATGCTATAAAGAGACATCTAATATTTATACAATAGAATCTCCATTAATCTGCATATTAGCATAGAAAGATATCTGGAATTACATTCACCTAATATTAATTATTGCTCTTTAAGGATAGTGAAATTTGGAATGGATATTTTTGCTCTTGTCTTACTTTTCAACATTCCTTGTTCTTTTCCTAATTAATATTTATCATTTACAAAATAAAAAGACAAAATATGAAGAAGGGCACATTCATAAAGATAATCAAAACAGTGATTAAGGAAAGGTTGAGGCAATCAATAATGAGGGAATACATAGTTAAATCAATTATGGTAGATCCAATCAATGGAAATTATGCAGCCATTAAAAATTATCATTATTAATTTCTTTTTTTAAAGATTTTTTATTTATTTATTTGAGAGAGAGAGAGAGTGAGAGAAAGCATGAGCAGTATGGAACAGCAGAGGGAGAGGGAAAAGCAGACTCCCCACTGAGCAGGGAGCCTGATGCAGGACTCAATCCCAGGACCCTGGGATCATGACCTGAACCAAAGGCAGTGTCTTAACCAACTGAGCCACCCAGGGGCCCTAAAAATGATCATTATGAATTTCTATGTAACAGCATGGAAGATGTTTATATTACAATGTTAAGCAAAACAATGTGAGTAGAAATTATGGGTAAAGTTTATTTATAGAAGCATGAAAGAATAAATATTGTTTTTATGCCCCATTGTTTAATATCTTTTTTTTAAAGATTTTATTTATTTATTTGAGAGAGAGAGAGAGAGGCAGAGGGAGAAGCAGGCTCCCTGCTGAGCCTGATGTGGAGCTCCATCCCAGGACCCTGAGATCATGACCTGAGCGGAAGGCAGATGCTTAACTGACTGAGCCACCCAGGTGCCCCACCCATTGTTTAATATCTTAATTATTACTTTTCCTCCCCCAAAGTTTTAATTAAATAGGAACATCTTAAAGATTTCAAAGTCATGAATCCCAAAAGGTGTAAAACCGAGTGTCCTGTGAGGTAAGAATGAATTATTCGAAAACATATTATCTCTCACCAGAGCAGTTCAAATCACATGATGGCTACAGTCACCCCTTTAACAAATACAGATGTAGTTAAGTTGATTCATTTCTAGAAGCTACGAGGAATGTGGGAGCTACTTTGCAAATGAGGAAGAAACAAGAAAAATGGGAGAAAGTCAGGAGAACTGCAAACACTTTCTTTTGTACAGTGGGTAAAATCTTCCAGGATAGCAGTATAGATAAGTCTTGGTTCCTCTGTGGACTTGCATTCATCTGGAACTTGTATTCACTGAAATAAATGATTATAACAGTAATATGAAATTAAGTGCCAAGTGGGAGAAACTTATGCAAAATTCCCAGGTTCCTTAGGCGGAGGAAATAGAGAAGGGTTTTATCCTGCAGATTTAGTGTGTGCCAACTGAGTTTATACAGTTGGGGATAGAAAGAAGGCAAAATCCTAGGTGTGAGGACCCTCCTTTTCACAGGATGAATAGAAGAGTAAGGAATATGGCCTGGGGCAGAAAGAGAAAAAAAAAATTGGACAAATGAGTAAAAAGTAAAAGAAAAGACATGAGAGATGACATGAGTGATGACAGTGTGAGGCTAGAAAAGCTTAGGACAAGAGGAAGGCATCATCTAGGTTCAGTCAGGGTGGGAGGTAAACTGAAGACAAAATTAAAAGAAAAATAACTTCATTACCTACTTCTATAAATTTGGTTTAGAGCTATTAAATGTAACTTCTGTCATCCTCATTTAGAGTTATTACATCAATTTTCTATTTCTATCAAGGTTCATAGAGGGGGCCACTTACAGGTGTTGTAAACCCCAATACCTATAACAGTCCCAACCGACCCCTCTCCTCACAGGCATCTAGTAACTTGCCTGTACAAGTGATTTTGTTGTAACCATGACTAGGATCTGGTCATCTTCCTGGTACTCTTGCCTTGCAGGCAAACAGTCTGAAGAAGTGATGGCTTTTTCTTTATTCATTATAATTCATTCGACAAACATACGTTGAAGTCTTACCATGTCTAGGCACTATTCTAGTACAGTAGGTACCGTGAAGAACAAGACAAACAGGTTCCTATTCTCATGGTGCTCATATGCTAGCAGGAAAAAGAAACAATGAACAAGCAAACAAATAAATTTGACAAGGGCTATTTTCATAATGCTCAAAAAAAGGAACCTTGGAAGATTTCACCTTAAAGCTCATTTGTGAAGGATATACTCAACCATAGTGATCACACTATTTTGAATGGCTATATCTTGAGGGGGTTCATGTATGTGAGTCTGAGTACATGCATGTGTGTGTATTCAGTTATTATAATAGATTCATTACTTTGCTATGAGTTGTGACACCATCATACCATCTCATAAAAAACCTACTCCAGCTTTTCTGATTAGCAATATATCAGGCACTGGGAGAGACACAGTGTGAGATGCCAGGGAAGCAGGATATATCTCTGTCCTCCACACACTTAGGGTCTAACGGTGGAAACAGGCAAATATATATGTAATGAAAGTAGAAGAAAAAAATGTAAATCCTAAAAGAGAGATGAAGTTCAACTGTTATAAAAGCATCCAGGCCCACAGTGGTCAAATGACTTGACCAAAGTCACACAGCTTCTCAGAGAGAGAGCTAGATGCCCAGCTACTACTTTTCCCACAGAACCTCAGAAAGTGTCAAACTGACACAGAATCAGCATCTTTCAACAACCCTCAAATAGGATTATTCCCTCCTACAGGGTTTCCTCCCTGACTATAGATCCAACTTTAACAGAGTCAGTAGCTAGAACTGCAAATTGAAAGTTAATAGGACTGGATTCTGCTGGGAAATATGGTAAATCTTTCACTTCTGTCTCTATTTCTCCTCTGTACAATGAGGCCACCAAGATAGAAGTCAATCCTCCATCCTGTGGGGAGGAAAGAGGAAGAAAGCTAACAGTTTCTGACCTCTTCTTTTACACAAGGCCCTGCGTTAGACCCCATATTACATGTGTCATTGAATCCTCACGACATACTGGTGAGGCAGAAATTACCCCCATTTTGTAGATAACTACATGAGTTAAAAGAGGTTAAGAACCTTGCCCAAGGTCACACAGCTGTGCTAGAGCCAGGATTCAAAAGCAATCTGTCTGCTCCTAATCTCTGTGCCAAGCAGCCACCCACTAGAATAATTTGAGCTCCTTATTAAAAAGATACTATATGGGTCCAAAACATTATCAACCATGTGAAAACCCTGCTATAATTGTGAATAAAAAGCCTTCATTGGAATTTTAATTTTAGGACTTAAACACTAAGATAATATGTTTTATAAATATACAATTTAAAATAATTTCTCTTCAAGTAAATTGTATTTTTAAGAGGTTTCCTGTAATTATATTCACAAAAAGAATACAGACAGAATTATATACCCTCTAAGGTGAAGGAAGAGCATGAAGAGAAAATTGCTCTACATGAAGGAGAAGCCAGTGTGTTAAATAGTCATACACACCAATGATACTGTGCACAAGCCAAGATACTTTTCTCGCTCCTCTCCACCTCCTGCCACCCTCCTGCTGTCCTATATCAGTGCTAATCCACCCAGCTCTTCTCACTTCCTTTTACAACCTAGCTATCCCTATTTTTTTTTTCTTCTACACTCCTGCTTAAGGGCCTAGAGTATCAGAGGATAAAGAACCCTTGAAGGCTGATGTGACCTGAATAAACATGAGCAATTACAAGCTGTGTAACTATGAGTGGATGATTTCAACCCTCTGAGACTCAGTTTCCTCAGTTGTAGGCAGAGAAGGGGATCTCTACCTCTCTGTTGTCAGATGATGGAGACAGGGAGTGGGATAGTTCTGTGGCATCTATAGCTCAGGGAATGTTTTCCCCTTTCCAAACCAAAATTCTGAAGGAAGAACCAAGAATCCTGGGTATGTCATACCCACTTTCTGTTGCCCATCCTGCTCATTCTCAGCCTTCTGTAGAAGGGAAAGAAGGTGGCAAGTTTTTGTAGGAGGATCACTTGTTTGAGGCCCTTAAAATTGGCAAAGGCAAGTCTGGAAACCTGTCTACCTGAGCAAACTTCAGCTTGTTTAATATGGTTAGTGGGCTTTGGGCAACAGAAGCCAACTAGTCCGAGCTCCAACACTTGGTAGCTGTGTGACCTTGGACTGAGTGGCTTATTCTGCTTGGATGTCAATCTGTAACTTGGAAATAAAACCACTACTGGCCTAGCCTCCCTCCTAGGGAAGGTGTGATCTCTGGTGGCATCAGGGATATGAAGGCATAGCCAATGCATCAGCTATAATTTTAAAATGACTGGAACTGCTTGGAAAAAAAATCAGGAGAGTAGAACATGGATCTGTTTCCACTCCTGGAAAGCAAATTACTTGTGCCCCTGAAGGCAAAAAGTAAGTCAGAATTCAATTTCTTAATAAAACAGATGACTTCTAACCCTTTTGTCACATATCTGTTAGTATTGGTTCTCCAAAGACAGTCTGAAATTCACTTCATAATCCATGCTCTCTATTTTTCTTTTATATGACTCTGATCAATGCAGCTAATGTAATTTCAAAATCCATACAACAAATAAAAATTACACTCCAATCATACCTTACCATATACAAGACCCTTAAAGTCAGAGAGTATCTTATTCATCTTTTCATCCCCAGTATTTAGCACCGTACAAAAACAGAAGCTCAGTAAATAACTGCTAATGAGTCACTAAATGAAAATCCATATATATATATATATATATATGCATGCATGCATATGTGTGTGTGCGTGTGTGTGGTGTGTGTGTGTAGTGGATGTATGATATGCTGCCAAATGTATATCCTGAGCAATTTTTCAGAATAATTAGACATTTGAAGTCTATCCAAGACCGAACGTTCATTTCTCATAGAACTTGTGTGAGCATTTGTTACAAACATAAGAAATATTTTATCAGAATCAAGAATTTTATTAGGTACATTTGATACACTCACAGAGAAGGAAACAGTCATATTGCTTACTCCAGCATGCTTCAGCTTTTCATGCCTGAGTTTCCCTCCCTGCAAATAGTGTCAAAATATACAGATCTTGGCAGAGGAGCTAATACCACTACAGCCACTCTCTGTGGGGTATTATAATAATACCAACTATCCAGCAGGTCAGCTTAGAACTCAAGTCCCTAACAAGTACAAGCACTTCACGCTTGAAACTTTAATACTCTTATGAAGATGAAATGAATAATGTCAATGCCAGGCCAGAAAGGCCATAGTATACAACTTTTATAATGCTCAAACCCAGCCTCTGTTTCATGGAATGCTGCCTCATAGTCTGTATATGAATTGAGATGTAGCCCTCACTGTGCCCATCTGGAGTACAAAAGCCCTTTGTCTACGTAGTGGAGGATGCTAGTTATATAGATCTGGCTACCTCTGCATTGGAAAATCACCGTAGCAAGTTTCTTTTGTTGGTTTTTTTTTTCCAGTAGCACACCTGGCTACTACATCCCTGGATTTAAAGGAGGTGTCCAGCTTCATCAAGAGTTTTGCATACTTAAATGAGACCTACATTGCTCAGTAGGAGTGGGGGCTATTTGGTGACACCCACCAGTTCAGCCCACTTGCAGTCTGGCAACCTGCACGGCTCGAGTACTTTGGACCTTACAAGGTCAGGACCATGAGCTAGAAAACAAATCCCAGCTGCTTAAATTTTTAACTTCACATTTTTATTTTTATTTTTAACCTACCAATGCGTGGATAAAATTGTGTTATACTCAATTCCATCTCCTAGTTTCTGTTTCCTTCTCCTATTTCTCTACCAAAAAAAGTAAATTGAATAGCTCATTATGTCACAGAAGGAAGATACCAGTTCCCAGCTCTCACTTATGAACCATAATTTGTGAGTCGGACGCCCTATTTTTAAGGGAATGTGGGCAGGGAAGAATCAAGAGAATGCATATCCTATAGTCCCAGAGGAGGTAGCCTTCTGGTTATGTAAATATAACAGGATCCCAAATCCTTTTGTGCAACACTCATGTTTGCAAAGAGAATCTAGCTACTTTATGTGTTTTTATAATTAATTTAATCTTCCTAAGGTCATTGCTTAATGGTAATGATAGAGGTGTAAGGATGGGGTTTGGGAGGAAAGGTCCTTTATCCCAACAGAAACAATTAATTAGAAACACTTCATGTAAATTTGTAATTGAGTTGTTCTTCATAAGAACTTCTACCAGCAATTATTTTTCTATTAAGATATTAAGATTCTACCTCTGCAAATCTAACCTCCTTTTACTTACTCTTTTAAAGCCTTCATTTATTTCATTTCATGAAAATTGCTTCTTGCCGTTGGATATAGACCATGAAAGTATTATATTGATTGTAATTGCAATGCTTTCTCTTCTCCTTACTGCAGACAGGCTACTACTAAAACCAACAAAACATAGCTTATTCATCTTAGTAGATTTGAGGTAGGCAAATAAAAGACACACGAACATCTTAAAACAACCAATTTCGCTTACTACAATAATAATTTAATTTTTTCAAATGATTAAAGATTTAGAAGTAGATGGGGTGCCTGGGTGGCTCAGTTGGTTAAGCGTCTGCCTTCTGCTCAGGTGGTGATCCCAGGGTCCTGGGATTGAGCCCTGCATTGGGCTCCCTGCTCTGCGGAAAGCCTGCTTCTCCCTCTCCCACTCCCCCTGCTTGTGTTCCCTCTCTATATAAATTAAATAAATAAAATCTTTAAAAAAAAAAAAAGATTTAGAAGTAGATGCTCTTCTTCAGGCTGCCCTATCAGTGTAGAGATGGGTAATATTAGCCCTCTCCTAACTGCTGATGCTCCCACACTGACCTAAGCTAAATTCTCCCTCACTTTTAGCCTCAGTCTCTTCCTCAGAATTACTCTTTCCAACTCCTATTCCCTCACAGTCCTGCTTGCTCTCAGATAAGCTGATCAGCTAATCCATATCATGTTAATATACTATTCCAACAACAACAAAAATAGGTGACTTGTAACAGCCTTACTTGGGCTTCTACTCTGGCTGAGATGGAGTATCAGGAACTGGATTTATTCTCCTGCTTGAAATAATTAAAAAAAAAAAAAAACATAAAATACATGAAACTAATTTTTAAGACAGTGGCCGTCAGGCAACAAAATACAATTACCCCTAAAAGATGGAAAAGAAGTGAAGTGTGTCCTATAACAGCCCCAGCTTGCTGCCTACAGTAATTTTCTAGGCCATGGTACAGGGATGGAGACTCCAGGTAGAACACACCAGTTTCCCTGGGTCTAGGGAGACCGAGGTAGCTAGAGTTATAGGACAGACATCAGAGAAGAAAAAATGACACATAGAGAGAATTGTGGAGCTCTGCAAATGGTTCCTCCTCACCTTTAGCTGAGTACTAAATCAGCATACGCATGTGAGAAAACTATCCCAAGTTAGGGAAAGAATAACCCAAAGGGATCAAAAGTAAATGTGCCTAGTACTCAGTGCCAGGAACAATGCCTGATCCCTTCAACCAGCTCCTTTAGCCAGACTAGAAAACCTCATAACTGACTGGGCATTTTGTAGAGTATTCAGAAGGGTTTTGCCTTACTAATGGGGGAAATTAATCCCATGCTAAATACAGTCTGTTCCCACCTAACAAACCTTAAAAGCAAGACCCAATAAGATCAAACTGTTTAAAAGTAACTTAACCATGTTCCAGAACAAAACTCAAGAATATTTATAGGAATAGAAAAATATCTGGCACTCGACAAGGTAAAATTCAGTGTCTAGTATACGATCAAACCTTACCAGACGTGCAAAAATCAGATAAATGTGACACCTAGTGAAAAGGAATGTCAGTCAATCCAAAATGACTCAGAAATGACACAGATGATAGAATTAGTAGGCAAGGACACTAAAACAGTTATTATAACGGTATGCCACATATTCAGGGAGCTAGATTATGTGGTAGAAGAATTTGCAGAAGAGATTCCAAAGACAAAAAAAATTATTCAAATCAAAATTCTAGAGATGAAACTGTGAATGATGAAAGATAAGGTGGATGGGATCAATAGAAGATTGCACATTACAGAAGAAAAAATTAGTAAACTTGAAGACAGAGCAATAGAAACTATCCAAAATAATAATAATAAAAATGAATGAAAAAAGAGAAAGAACAGAGCATCATTGAGCTGTGGGAAACTTTCAAAAGGCCTAATATATGTAACTGGAGTTTCAGAAGGAGTGGAAGGGGTGGAGACAGAAAAAATATTTGGCCCAAAATTTTCCAAATTCAATGAAAATGATAAGCCCACAAATTCAAGCTCAAAGGGCGCCTGGGTGGCTCAGTTGGTTAAGCGACTGCCTTCGGCTCAGGTCATGATCCTGGAGTCCCTGGATCGAGTCCCGCATCCGGCTCCCTGCTCGGCAGGGTGCCTGCTTCTGCCTCTGACCCTCCCCCCTCTCATGTGCTCTCTCTCTCTCATACTCTCTGTCTCAAATAAATAAATAAAATCTTAAAAAAAAAAAAAAAACTTAAAAAAAAAAAATTCAAGCTCAAAAATCTCCAAGCGCAAGTAATATGAAGAAACCTACACCAAAGCACATTGTAATCAAATGGCTGGAAAATTGTTTTAGAAATTTGCCTCCCCGCTAAGGAAATTGCTTTCTTAAAGCCCATTTCACTGCACCTGGAGGTAGAAAGGTGTCCTTCTTATTCCTCATCATCACTCCTGGACCATTCTTTCTCATACTTCCCTTAAAATATTCTCACCTTTGAATTTTATGTTATCACAGTAAATTACCCTCTACCCTTCATTATTTGTCATCTACTGCAGTAGGTTACTCCCTGTCCTTTATATTTTTAGCTCTTGGTTCACTGTTCCTCTCCCCAAGATTGCTATTGTACCATTTCTTGGCAATGTCAATATATAAATAAATGATCTTTCTAACACTTTGCTCAGTTCCTTGACCACCTCTCTATTATAAATTATGTCCCTCACTGCTCCAGTGGTCTTGCCTAGAACTTATCATTACAATAAATCACTCCTTTCATATCTCTATTTTATGCATTCTATTCCTGGCCTTGCTTCATATTTCACCAAGAATAGATCTTCTACAGATTTCCCACAAATACATCTAACTACCTACCAGCATCAGAACCATCTACTCTTCATTCACTAAAATAAGTGAGCCATTCATACAGTCCTTTCCTTGTGTATCCAAGTCCATCTTGCTCTTCATGGACTAAATCGATTTGTTCTCCCCTCTCTTTTCTATACCATTGATGATTCCCTCTCTAGTGGATCATTCCCTTCAACTTGTAAACATGCTGTTATTGCACCTACTTGAATAAACAAACAATAACAACTCACCCCCCCCAAACACACACCTCATTTTTAAAAAAGCCATTTTCCATAATTGAAGTAACTTCTTATTCTGTTAATTGGTAATTAAAGGGAAAGAATTAAGCTTTTAGGAAAAAGTATAATTCATTCTCAGTTGATGAAAAAAAGCTCATCTTTAAAAAAATAATTCCAGCTAAAAATGTAGGGGAAAATGATAAATTTGAAAATCATCATCTAAAGTTCTCCAGTTAAATAATTGATTCAGGTACTAAATGAAATATAGAAACAGAATTTCCACACAGTACCAAAATATTACTGCACAGATTGTTTGCTAATTGCAAAAGGGAAACCATGCCTTTATAAGTATAAATATCTATTGGATACAACCCTAACCAAATAATACAGAAAAATAGAAATTTAGAATCACTAGACAACCCCATATTAGTGTCTCCTAATGAAATGCAAAATGAAGTGCACAACATCACCCATGAAATATTATTGACAAAAGTATTTAACCTAATCTAATCAAGCCTTTGAAATTGTATGCAGGAAATTTTATGTACTTCATGGATGTTATATACTCCATACTGCATTTCATTAAAAGGGATAGACAGATACACACATATACATATAGATTTTATTTATTTATTTGAGAGAGAGTGAGAATGATCATGAGCAAGGGGTCGGGGGTGGGGGGAATGAGAGGCAGAGGGAGAAGCAGATTCCCCACTGAGCAGGGAGCCCAATGCAGGGCTCAATCCCAGGAACCTGAGATCATGACCTGAGCTGAAGGCAGACGCTTAACTGACTGAGCCACTGAGGCACACTACATATATACATTCTTAGAAAAAAACCAAAAAACAAAAACCACTTTTTCTGAACCCCACCTTCCAGTTTGTTCACTGATCTTTTTTGTAGCAAAACTTGAAATATCATATGTAATTTCTGGTGTCAATTCCTCCCCTCTAATTCTCCCTTGAACTACTTATAGTCAGACTTTCACACCCCAACATGCCACCCAAACTATTCTTAACATAGTCACCAATGTCCTCCACCCAAACTGTTCTTAACATAGTCACCAATGTCCTCCACATTGCTAAAACCGATGATCAATTCTCAGTCCACAGCACACTTGATATAGTATTGATGTCTGACCACATCTTCTCCCTGCCACCAATGATCACAGGTCTTTATGTCTATGGCTTCCTTCTAGCCTATCCACAAACACCAGCTTTTCTTCACCATATTCTAACAGAACACTTATTCCTTGAAATGCACCATGGGTCGGTAGAGAATTTTAATGTTAAAAGACCCTCAATCACACATTCATTTTACAAACATTAGCTGGTCACTTTAGCTCAAATCCTTAGTGGGTACAGATAGATGAGACAAGGTCCTTCCCGTCAAGTTAAGTGGGGAGAAACAAACACAGAAGATAATTACCACACAAAGTGGTGCATATGGAGAGATTTCAAGGTATCATAAGAACACAGAGGAGTACTTCAATTTGGCTAAGGAGGATCAGGTATGACTTTCCAAAAGCGATTATGTCTGAGGAGTTTAAATTTTTTCACCATTAAAATGAGTGACCTTAGATGTGCTGCAGAAAATCCCTGACATCATTTTGCCCATCTGTAAATCTGGGATGTTAAAACTTACCTCACATGTTTGTTTTGAGTGTCAATAAAAATGAAAAATGCTTGTTAAAGTGTCGTGGGAGTGTTACCTATAGTTTTATTAGTTATATTATCCTTCTCTGGCCTCTTGCCCACCACCATCCACACAGAAGCAAGTACTTTGGAAAGTATAGTATCTGTTCAGACAGCTTCAAGCATCTGAAGAAATGAACTTATTAGCTCAGTACCTAAAATTCAATATCTTGAAAAACTTAAGTGCTTCTCATTTTTGTTCTAGCCTTATGCATCTTTCTGATATTTTGTTGAGGGCAATGTTATCACGTTCATCTACACAACCCTAGTCAATATGCATTGATTTGTGTTCTAATATTCATGAAACAATGCTCGGTTTAAAAGCAATCTTCTGTTTTGGGGGTCTATTGTATGCCACAAATGAACAGCTAATAGACCTATAGTTACTGACGGCTACATCAGAGAGACCGCTAATGCACCAGCCTGATAGACTGTAAGGGAACTTGGAAAAAAATATAATTCACATAAAATTCTCTTAGCAATTAATTTTCTCCCTGTTTCTGGAACCCAGTGTGTAGACTGATAAACTGGGTAATATTGGGAGAGGGAAAGGAACTCATTGATAAGATTCCTGTGCTTTATCATCAAACACAGCACTGACCTCTGGTTTCCCCCCATAAAGTGCCAGATATCTTCTATTGCTTTTTAAGATAATTAGTAGGGGAAAATCTCTTAGAAAAAAAAAAAAGCACTATGAATTGGGTATTGTGGTGGTTTTAAAAACAATCACAAATTTTTCGATACTGCTCCATCTCTATTAGCTCCTCTTAAATATGGGCAGACCTGTGACAGCTTTGATCAAAGAGAGTAGAAGTGATATTTTGTGATTTCCAAGGTTACCTCACAAAAGGCTATGCAGCTCTACCTGAGTCTCAGAACTCTCACTCTCCTGATGCTCCCTCTGGGATGCTTCCATTCAGAACCCAGCCACCTCACTATGAGAAGTGCAATCCACATGGAGAGGCCACGTGTACGTGCTCCTGTCAACAGCTCCAACTGAGCCCAGCCCTTACGTCATCCTGGCCCACATATCAGACATGTGAGTGAGAAGTTTCCAAATAATTCCAGCCCCCATTCATTTGAGCCATTGCTCAACCATGTGAGTCTTCCCAGCTGAGGCCCCAGACTTTATGCAGCACAGACAAACCATCTCCATTATGTATTCTGAGTTTCTGACTCACAATCGTTATTTTACACTACTACATTTTGGGAGACTTTGTTTTGCTACACTAAATAACTGGAAATGGTGGGTCATAAATGTCATCAATGGTAACAATTAAAATATCTAGCATTAAGATAACCAAAAGAGATGAATGTGCTTTTTTCACACTGGAAATATACAGCGTTCATCTGAACAGATAAAAAGGTTTCTCAGCATGGAAAGCTGGACTCAATACTTAGAAAAATTTTCAATGAGATGCTGGGACAACTCATAGTGGGTTTTTGTTTTGTTTTTGTTGTTGTTGTTGTTGTTTCTTGGTAAAATAGTTTTCCCTCTGTCAAAATGCAAACCAACACAGTGCAGGGGTGAGGGGAAGCCACACAGTATAGCCTGTCTTTTGTAGAAGAGAGGATGAGATTTTTAAAAGCCTCACCCCACTCTTGCCCAGCTAAGAAAAAAATCCTAATACCCATTATAAATATCTCTTGTAATATTAAAACAAAAATATTAAAAAAAATATTTCCAGGGCCCATCTGGCTCTGCTTCTGCACAGAAAGGGTTAACCTTCGATATTTGATCTCAAGGTCACAGGGTGGGCCGGTAAGGAGAGGCAGATTGGGAAAGGGAGGTGGGGGTGCTAAAAAACAGAGGGACAAACCAACATATCTAACGCCCTCCAGAACATCCAGAAGCAAGTTGGGGGAGGATACCTGTTAGAGACTAAGAAACCAGTGCTGTACCCCAAGATTGTCTCACTCCTATCCGCCAGTCCCTGACACTCCTAATCTGTCCTTTTAGGCACCACTATGAGGTCCCAATATCAGGATCCATCCTTTCAGCTCACTACCCAGCTTTTAAGGTCCTCTCTAACAGGGATCAGCCCCCTCCCCAAATAAGCATGAAAAAAGTTGGAGGTCCTTCCTGGGAGGAGGGTATTTCAGGGGTAAGCCACTTTTGGGATCCCCTTTAAATCCCTAATCAGAGAGTAAATGTGGTGCTGCCTCGTCCTTGGAAAGCCTTGTCCTTGGAAACCTGGTCTGCATTCAAGGCCTTGAGCTTGGACTGGATTTCCCTTGGGCCAGAACCTGGATGTGATTAGAGACCTGTTTGTGAATTTGGGTCTTCCCTGTTCTCAGCTTGATGTAGCGGACAATCAGTTCATTCCAACCATACATCTTGCTTTCATCAGACAGGATCATTTTCTTCCAGCCACATGGCGGGTAGATGGCCAGGGCCCTCGGGAAGCTCTGCTTGATGTCCAGACTCCACACAACTTCTGCATCTGAGGCCCCATCTCCCCCAGCCCCCTTGCTGTCAACAGTGCCTTCTTCACTTCCCGTCCAGCCACTGCCATTGACCAGAGGGCCCCAGCCCAGGGTTCCCCCATCTGGGCCTGCTGGCCTGGGCTGGGGAGTCACAGATGGGAGAGGCGCTGCACAACTCATGGTTTTTTGGGGTTTTTTTTAAAGATTTTATTTATTTATTTGACACAGAGAAAGAGACAGCGAGAGAGGGAACACAAGCAAAGGGAGAGGGAGAGGGAGAAACAGGCCTCCCACTGAGCAGGGAGCCCAATGTGGGGCTCCATCCCAGGACCCTGAATTCATGACCTGAGCTGAAGGCAGATGCTTAACGACTGAGCCACCCAGCTCATAGTGTTTTAACTGTATTTGCTAACTTACCAGTCAAGTCAAAAAGACAAAAAATATAGATATAGATAATATAGGTATAGATATCATTGTTTTTATTGTCCTGTCTCATCAGTCTCATTCTCTAGATATGCGAGAAATAAATTGGAAAGCAAAACTGCAGGTGAGTGGGCTTCTTTCTGTTAACTATATCAACCCTAATGTTACAAAATTATTTAATAGAAATAATATCATGGGCTTTTCTCAATGTTGTAGAGCAGATGCAAACTCTAAGTTTTGACATTTCAGATCTTAATCCATGTTAAAAGATAAAGACTTCAAAAATAAAAAAACTAAATAATATTTATAACTGCCAAAATCTGTCTTTTTTAATGTACAAAATATCTTTTAATTGTTAAGAGTTCTTCATAACCCCAATGTAACTCAATATTTTTTTCTAAAAGATGTTTCATTACTAATTAAAAAAGCAGAAGTTATCCCCTTTTGCACCAAAGGTTGTAATTTTCCATAGCTTTGACTTTTGTTTAATACACCGTTAAGAACATATTTTTGCTGAATTTTAAAATTCTACCATTCTGGGAGGTAAAGAACTAAGTGCTAAGTGAAATGTGAAACCATAATCTTCCTTGGAAATGTATTTCTCTGAGAAAAAAATTAAAATGTACCAAATATATCTCTACAAAGAAAGGAAGGACATTCTTACTGATGCCTACTCCAGGAATAACCTCCCTGGGGAGAATTTTGAAAGGATTTGAGCATTTTAAACGTCCTGAACTAAATTAGTTAATTAAAAATATGGGTGAGCAAAGTCCACTGAGGTTAAAGGCAGAAGAATAGTCAGCAATCACTTATCACGGTGCCCTGTTTCAAGGATTTCAAGATACCTGATTAACAGTGGCAATTCTCATTTAGATTCATTATCTGATGGAGCAGAGTTGTTATTGATCTAACAGTTGACCTCACTGCAGGCTTAAGGTGTGACAATAATAATCTCTCCATACAGTGGGCCTGCAGTCATTGACAGCTTGAGTAATGATTAGATAAAACACATGATTAAATAGCTAATTCCTAAAAACTCTCATTTCATTTCTATTGATGTCTCAGCTTTTCCACATGCTTCATATCTTACCTTTCTATCCTTCCTTCTTTATTTCATCCTCTCCTCTTCTAAAATGATTTATGAGTTTTGGAAAAGGAAGTTTTAGTAGAGTTAAAATTGTTAGGCAGGAAAACTTTTCCTGTACCGTCTTAGATTCAGTGACTGGGCACTTGCAAAGTTAACTGACAAAAGACCCATCAACAGGAGAAAAAGAATACAAATGTATTTAGCACGCTTAGGAGTTCACAGGAAAAAAGTGAAACTTAGGCAGTTAGACGATAGGATTTGTATACCATTTTAACAAAGGAAAGGGGGTTAGGTTTTGAGGAACAAAAAATTGTAGGAAAGTGACTAAGAAATGTCTGAGAAAAACTAATGGAATAGAAGGTTTATCTTAGTAAGGTTTGTTTGTGCAGACTCATCTCAATGGGACTGTTGTAAAGAGTTGTTCTCTTCTTCCTGGTACAGGGGAGGGAGACACCTTCACAGAGTAATTTATGCCCTGCTTTTAGGCAGATCAGCGGAAGGCAAAAAAAAACCTCTTCCTGATCTCTTGATTCTCAGTTGCCTTCAGTTCAAAATAATCCTTATGCTAAAGTGGCATCTTTGGGCGTAACATATTCTGGGCCCCTTCAAAATTCTTTTATTTCAATATATCTTAATGATAGTGACTAAGAATGTCTCCTATGTCCACTATATAAAGTGGTAATTTTACACAAGGGGACAAAACCTGACTAAATACTAGATTTAGTATACTATAATTTTCATAAAGAATGAAATACAGACATAAAATCAATGCTTTCAGAATTTTTTCTACTAAAAATTCATGAAATGTCTGAAAGCAACGGGCTTGAGCTGCATCAACACAATGCTCAAACATCTGGAGAAGAAGTGGAAAATGCAAGCAATTATCCAGATACCTCGTCTACACAAAATTCAGCTATCCAGATGTTTGTTTTCCCCCAACCAAACATAGATGATTGACAGAAATCCTTTCACTTCTATTTTTGTATATGAACATCCCTCATCTACTCTTATTTTAACAACGGACCACACCTCCTGTAGAGGGGCTCTAATCTGTTTCCTTGACCCAGCTTCTTTTCTTCTTTCAAATGTGTCCGGATTTTTTGAAAGCACAAATGAAAGAAAAAAACAGTAAATTGCCTGTACCTTCTTATTTTAGAGTAAAGTAACTGTAGAACAATGGCTGGGTGGTTCGAATTTTCTTTGCAGCATCTAGCACACCAGGTGCAGTCAATAAACATTAAGCCATCAAATAAATCAGAATTCCAAAATGCTGTCTGCATTGAAGAATACATTATAGTCAGCTGCTTTTGCAGCAGGGTGAATTTCAGAAAAAGACCCAATTGATTGGCTTTTCTCAAATGTTAATGTGCATACAAATCCCTGGGGATGTTGTTAAAATGCAGATTATGATTCAATAGGTCTGGGGTGGGGCCCAAGACAATGCATTTCTATGGAACACCCAAGTTATACTGAAGTTGCTGGTACACAGCTGAGTAGCAAGCAGACTGATTACTGGCCAGGGGAAAAGACCAAATCTGCCCCTTCATCCATTCTAAAGAATATCTATTTTACACAATATTCCAAATACATTTAATTATCAAAGGAATTTTTTTTTTTTGAGAGAGAGATAGAGCAGGGGGGCTGGGATGAGGCAGACGGAGAAGGAGAGAGAGAATCTTAAGCAGGCTCCAAGCCCATTGTGGAGCCAAAGTGGGGCTCCATCTCAAGACCCTGAGATCATGACCTCAAAATCAAGAGTGGGACGCTCAACTGACTGAGCCACCCAGGCACCGCTATCAAAGGAATTTTTTAAAAAAATAAAACCACTTTTTTTAGTCTAAATATTTTTAAACAATTATAAACCATCAAGATGTAAAAAAAAAAAAAAAAGAAACTTTTAAAACAGAATCTGTAATCTAAATTTAAAAGGGCTGGGATGCCTGGGTGGCTCAGTCGGTTAAGTGTCTGCCTTTGGCTAAGGTCATGATCCCAGGGTCCTGGAATCAAGTCCCCCATCAGACTCCTTGCTCAGTGGGGAGCCTGCTTCTCCCTCTGCCTGCAGCTCCCCCTGCTTCCTTGCTCTCTCTCTCTCTTTCTCTCATTCTCTGACAAATAAATAAATATGATATTTAAAAATAAATAAATACATTTAAAAGGGCTATTTACCTAGAGGAAAAATGGTTTGCAAACTACTAGTGAGATCAGAATCAACAGGAGGAAAGAGCAGAAAAAAAGAAAAAACCTGGTTTAAAGCTAGATGTACAAACACAAACCAGTAGTTACTTTAGTACAGGTCTTAAAACAAAAAAGTCGGTCTTTTAATCCTACTTGTAACAAAAAAAATTAAATTATAAATAAGTTACATCTTCGAGTATAAAATAATAAACATCATGAATGCATCCATGATTTCAATAGACTAATAGATTGGATTGTCTGTTGTGAGAAAATCTTTATGATTCAGTTATATAATGTGTTTTCTTAAATTGTTTCCTTTACCATTCTACCTAATCATCAAGTAGTGTTTGAAACAGAAAAAAAAGTCATTAATTCAGTCAACATTTAACTCACTTTGGAAAACACTACTAGGCACTCTCTGGGATTGTAGTGCTGATCCGACATGGATTCTAGAGTGAATCTTGTAGTCTAATAGGAAGAAAATACACATACACAAATAACTACAATATGAATTCAAAGTGTAACTGCCATGATAAATAATATGCAAATAATGGGTTTCAGAAATTCAGAAGAAGCATAAGCAGAACTGTGGTTGGACAATAACTCTTTCCCAGAGTTTCCTGAAATGAAATACCTGCAGAGAGCACTTGATTTTCTGAAAAGATTCCCAGATCCCATTATTTAATGATCATGAGAACTCTCATTTTGTATATCCTCTTCCAATTCAGACTAAAATGGATCCTCATTTGATGAAAACACCAAGACAACATTCAAACAGCACTAACAATTCCCCAAACGAATACCTGCAGTACTCAATCCCAGCTTTCCAAATGTGTCTGCAACCACTAGTGTGCTAGTAAATGTTTAACAATCAGCTCGGGGTTCGGGAGGTGGGGGAAGAGAAGCTACAATTTGTAGCATTTACTGATTTCTGTGGTGTAAATATTCTCACCATAACTGATTTTAGGCTACTACGGTGAGGTCACTGAAACCCACACACAGTCAGCCACACACATACCTGCTGCCATTTAGTGGTGAAGAAGGATGCAGGCTGGATGCAAATCCTAGTTCTGCTGTGCAAACTTTGTAAGTTACTCAACCTGTCTGGGCTTCACTTTTTCTTTTGTAAAGAGGGACTACTAATAAAATCTGATTGTTTTAAGGCATAAATAAATTAATATGTGAAAAAATTAACATGTGAATGTTTACCACTCAGTGCTGACTATTGTTGTGAATCTTAACAATTCTATTGAAAACTAATCTCTGGGCAAGTCTCTAATCACAGTCTTTACTCACAAGGTCCTTCCATAAAGTAGTATTTCCAACATCTTTTTACAAATAATCCTACCAGTCATCTCCTCCTGGACACTGTTAAGACTCCGAATCTTAAAATAAGAGGTCTGCGTAGTCATGAAAATACTCGTTCTCTGGACCACTATATGAATATTCTGAAAGATTTAGCAAATATATTCATTCAGTATTGAGTCTAAGAAACCTTCTCTTAAACAAGTTTTGACGAGGATATGGAGAAAAAGAAAGGAACCCTCTTGCACTCTCAGTGGGAATGCAAACTGGTGCAGCCACTGTGGAAAACAATATGGAGGTTCCTCAAAAAGTTAAAAATAGAACTACCCTATGATCCAATAATCCCACTACTGGGTATTTACCCCAAAAATACAAAAACACTAATCACAGGGATACATGCAGCTCTGTACTTATTGCAGCATTATTTACAATAGCCAAGTTATGGAAACAGCCAAGAGTCCTTCAGTAGATGAATGGATAAAGAAGAAGTGGAATATATATATATATATACATATATATATAAATACACACACACATACACACAGATATACGTATATATACACATTATATATACATATATATAATGGAATATTATTTGGCCATAAAAAAGAAGTCTTGCCATTTGCAACATGCTAAGCAAAACAAGTCAGTCAGAGAAAGACAAATACCATGTGATTTTACTCATATGTGGAATTTAAGAAACAAAACAAATGTGCAAAGGAAAAAGAGAAGAGACAAACCAAGAAACAGGTTCTTAACTATAGGGAACAAACTGATGGGGGGTGTGGATTAAATAGGTGACGGGGATAAAGGAGTGCACTTGTGAGGAGCACCAGGTGATGTTTGGAAGTGTTGAATCACTAAATTGTACACCTGAAACTAATATAACACTATTTGTTAACTAAGTGGAATTAAGAATAATAATTTATGGGCATGTGGGCAAAGCTTAGGGCAGCCATGGCACTGGCCTTGCTGCAGCAGGACTAGGAGCTGCAGGGGGCAGCCAAGTCCCCAGGAACCAGGTGAGGCCAAGCCCAGCAGGGCTCTGGTGAAGCGCACCAGGAAAGCAAATGCAACCCAAGCCCAGAAACCATGGAACTCAGCCAAGGGAAATGTGCCCGAGCTGGTACTTGCTGAGTTCCTGATGTGAGAGCGTCAAGTCTACCTCGGAGTAAACCTCAAGTTTATGACCAGTGTAAGAAGCATGGTGGCTGAGTTGGTCACTCAGCAGATTGTGTGCCAGAACTGGGGCCATAAGGCCTGTGACCAGCCTAGGGCCAAGATGAAGAAGAAGGTGGCGGATGAGGGCACCATGTTCACTGAGGAAGACTTCCAGAAGTTCCAGCAGGAATACTTCGGCAGCTAGGCTCCTGGGAGGCCACAGTGGGAAAGGCATTCAGACCCAGTCTCCCCCTCTGACCTCACAGCCTCTGCTTGCCTAGCACAAGGAAGCCCTTGGGCTTGGGGAGTGGGGAAGGGGGGCGGTAGGCGGTGCTGGAATGGAGCTGGTGAGCTGGAAGTCCTGGGGAGAATATGCAGTCAGACCAGAGCTGTATAGGCTTGGGAGGAGCCATCTACCTGCCTGAAAACTGACTGTTTTGTTTGCTTTGGCCCTAGTAGAACTGCAGGGCTGTTTGCTCTAGAGAGGTTACTAAGCCCTTGGGGCCACACCTCTAGGAGTAGGAGGAGGGGTGCTGGGTGGACTTCCGGGTTCTAATAAATGTGGACCCAAGAGCAAGAAGATAATATTAATAATAATAATTTTTAAAAAGAAAGAAAGAAAACTTCACTTGACATAATGCTAACAGATTATACCACTCATTTAGGATTTGGATTTTTTTCTGTTTTATCTTGGTCTCTAATTACATGGCATCATCGTAAAATATTAAAACTAGAATGTGACCTTGAATTGCAGTTCTTTGGGTGTTATCTTAATTCCCACTGCCATTCACCTCATTTATGGCTCAGACCATAAACTACTTTGGGGCCAACTTAGGTTTTCTATCCATCACTATTTCTCCATCGCCCTTCTAGGACTTGGCACATAATAGTTGATAAGTATTTATTGAATTAAGATGATTTAATACTCTTTCCCAAAATAAGTTCCATTAACTTATTCCCAGAAGAAGCAAAATAAGGATTACAAAGCCAAAATCCTGGAAACTATACCCCCTCTCTTCTCAAGAATCATAAGACATGTTAGCATATTAAAGAATCTGCAAAGCTTTGCAGTTAAGACACCTGTTTAAAATTATTTAACCTAGGGGCACCTGGGTGGCTCAGTCGTTAAGCATCTGCCTTCTGCTCAGGTCATGATGCAGGGTCCTGGGATCGAGCCCCACATCAGGCTCCCTGCTCCATGGGGAGTCTGCTTCTCCCTCTCCCACTCCCCCTGCTTGTATTCCCTCTCTCGCTGTGTCTCTCTCTGTCAAATAAATAAATAAAATCTTTAAAAAAATTATTTAACCTAAAATTTTCTATTCAAGGAACTCCTTTTGATAGGGTAATTATAGTGTTATTATCCATAACTGGACATCTTTGAGAGTGCAATGGGGCACTTTTAATTATTATACCAGACACAGGAATAAACAGGGCCTATATGAAATAAATCGGACATATAGTCATTGTACCTCTGGACAGAAACGTGGAAATTCCCACAACTACTGTTACGTGTATATATGGATCAAAGTTTAGAATACAACAATTGACCTAAATCCCTTACTTTACTGATGAGAAACATGAGGTCACAGAGAAGTTCAATTACTTCCATTGGCAAATCTCTTGGAATTCAGTTAAAAGGCAGAGCTGTGAATAAAATCCAACTGTTGGAATGACATTTCCAAATTAGTTTCTGATTTGTTCAATCCTGAATTTGAAAGTTAATTTGGCTGTATTTTCACAAAGAAGAAAAGAAACACTAGATTTATATGCTTCTCTCAGAATATCAGTTTGTCATGTAGGAAGCACCAATTTTATGTAGGTTCAAATGTAAATCAGATGTCAGCTGGAGACCCTTGTCTCTTTGGAGATCTAGGAATAATATTCTTGAGCTCTCAACAATTCCATGACCTAACAGAAGGCCAAAGTTCTGCTCCGGCTTCTGGAACTTTCCATGGGCCTATTGCTCATGGCCAGCTCTGCCTTCTGGGCTCATGGTTTCTCTATGATATACTACATTAACACAGTCATAAAACAAGGTTCACTTGCCCCAAAACAGATACACCCTTACAAATTCTTAAAAGATTTTGAAAAATTTTATAAGAGGAAAAAGGAAGGATTTACTTCACAGCAAAGCAAATAAGAGTCACAATTAAGCTATAGCATTTTGGTTTTTTTAAGCCCTAGATGCTTAAAATAATGCTACATAAGCTATAGCATTTAAAAAATATTTTGTATTAAAGAGGGCACATACCGAATGGAGCACTGGGTGTTATATGCAAACAATGAATCATGGAACACTACATCAGAAACTAATGATGTAGGACTGTCGCCCACTGTCGCCAAAATGTCTACAAGTGCACCTGCAGGTTCAAGTGCTGTCTCTGGCAGCAACCGAAGACTTCAGCAGACACAAAATCAAGTAGATGAGGTGGTGGACATCATGAAAGTCAATGTGGACAATGTGTTGGAAAGAGATCAGAAGCTTTCAGAGTTAGACGATCGTGCAGACGCGCTGAAGGCAGGAGCGTCCCAGTTTGAAACAATTGCTGCCAAGTTGAAGAGAAAATATTGGTGGAAGAATTGCAAGATGTGGGTGATAGGGATTGTCGTTGTGGTCATCATCATCATCATTGTGTGGAATGTTTCCCCGTGAAGAACCAGTGCAGCCCCAGCCTGCCATTCAAGAAAGCTCTTCAAGACATTTGACTTAGAACCTGCTATAGTCTCGAGCTCGCCTACTGTTCTGTCTAAACTGATTATTTTCTGTTTGTTACCACAAAGTTTAATTTCTAGGCAACGTGCCTTTGTAATGTCATAAGCACTCCAAACTTGAAGTGCAGCCACCCGGCCCACACCTGGCCTGGCGCCTTCACAAATTGCCACGAGGCTGACAAAGAGGATTTCTTAACTTCCTGAGTGTCATCACCTCGAAGTAATGTCTGATGCATTGGTGTTAATTCCAGTTAAGGGAATTTGTTCCAAGTTAGCTATCCTTGCCGTCTGACATCTTCAGAACCATATTCTAAACCTTTAGGTAATCAGATTTCCAGTTTGTGCCTTCCAGAAAGAACACTACTGCCTAACGCAGATCTGTAACCATAACAGGTTGTGTCTTATTTTGCTATTTTTCGGATTCCCTAGAACTCTCTACTGTTTATAAGCAACAAAACAAAACAAAAAACGAAACTAATGATGTAATGTATGGTGATTAACATAACATAATAAAAAAATAAAAAATAAAATAAAAAATAAAAAATATTTGTTGGCTCTCCATGCTATGAATTTTCACTGGCCCTCATCTTCATATCATCTTCTGGTTATTCACCCTTACTCCTCCTCCCTTCTCTTTCTTCTTTCTATCCTCTCTCTTCTTCTCTACTGGGTATTTGACCACAAATTTTTTCCCTTATGCTCATAAAAAAAAATTACTTTTCTTTTGCCCTACCATACCTTGGTATCACCTAATATCCTAATCTGTGATATGAATCGAGTGTGGGAGCGTACTGGGGGTCCTCTGTCCCAATCATTTCTTCCAATGAA
This sequence comes from Mirounga angustirostris, assembly GCF_029215605.1. NCBI lineage: Eukaryota > Metazoa > Chordata > Mammalia > Carnivora > Phocidae > Mirounga > Mirounga angustirostris. The sequence goes on along the minus strand of NW_026991709.1, from coordinate 133,824,653 downwards.
TATAGAGCATGCTTTACAAGGAAACCACGTAAAAATAATATTCTGTGTCTCATTAAGCAATTATATAGCTCAATCTGAAGATAATTACATTTACTCAGAAAGAAATGATGGTAACCTGGACTAGGGTGGTAGCAGTGAAAACAGAAAGAAATGGACAAATACAAGAAACCGTTCAGAGTAGGAAGCCACAGGTATTGGTGGTTGATTGAAGAGATGAGGATGAAGAGGAACAATCAAGTATAATTATCGTCTTTAGTTATCTGGCGTGCACAGCTGGAGAGTAGGGGGTCCCACTTACAAAGACAGTGGGTGGGCCTGAGGAGGGAGCAGGCTCAGAGGGGAATATAATGAGGTTGGTTTTGGAGATGTTGGATATGAAGTGCCCATGAGACAACCTCTGGGAGATGCCTCCTAGACAGGGAAATGTGTGTGTGTTTGGCACTCAGGACAGTGACAGTAAGGGCACAGGCTTTAGATTCAGAAATAACTGGCTCCAAGTTCCAGCTCTCTCGTTTAACAGGTGCGTGCCTTAAGCAAACTACTAGAATTCTCCATGCTTCTATCTCTTCATTTGTACAGTAAGACTTACTATTACACTTCTATATTGAGATGATATCTCAGGACACCACAGATAACATGTATGAAACTCTTAGCACAGCTCAATAAAAATAAGTAATTCAAAAGATACTTATTCAGCAAGTGGCGTGAGGGACTCACTGTGGTGTGTCATCGGCCCTGCCTGGCCCCTTGAATGCCTACCCTCCTGGCCGGCCATGGGGAGAGGGGGGAATTCAGGCACCAGCCGAGCTCCTGCTCGGTTCCCTGGCCAGTCCGGGGGATCCGGGCACCGCTTCAATGGTGGCTTCACCGGACCCACGGACCAGGTTGCAGCCCGAGCCCCAAGTGGATGGTATCATGAGGCACCTGCCGTACTTCTGCCGCGGTTGTGTGGGGCTTCAGCCACAGCTCCAAACAGCTGGGCATCCCCACAGCCAACTTTCCAGAACAAGTAGCTGATAATCTTCCAGCTGATGTATCCACTGGCATTTATTATGGTTGGGCCAGTGTTGGAAATGGAAATGTTCATAAGATGGTGGTGAGCATAGGATGAAACCCATATTACAAGAATACAAAAAAGTCTATGGAAACTCATAGAATGCATATCTTCAAAGAGGACCTCTTTTTTTTTTTTTTAAGATTTTATTTATTTATTTGACAGAAAGAGAGATAGCGAGAGCAGGAACACAAGCAGGGGGAGTGGGAAAGGGAGAAGCAGGCTTCCCACCGAGCAGGGAGCCCGATGTGGGGCTCAATCCCAGGACCCTGGGACCATGACCTGAGCCACCCACTTAACGACTGAGCAGCTCGGGCTGTGACCCCGGTCCGCGGGTCCGGTGAAGCCACCATTGAAGCGGTGCCCGGATCCCCGGACTGGCAGGGGAACACGAGCAGGAGATCGGCAGGTGCCTCAAAGAGGACTTCTATGGGGAGGTCCTCAATGTGGCCATTGTTAGCTACCTCAGACCAGAAAAGAACTTCGATTCTTCAAAAGAGAAGAAATAAGAATCCCTTATTTCAGCAATTCAAGCTGATATTGAGGAAGCTAAGAAACGACTAGATTTACCAGAACATTTGAAATTCAAAGAAGACAATTTCTTCCAGGTTCCTAAAAACAAAATAATGAATGGCTACTGATTAAAAAAAAAAATCATCTTATTCTTATTTATTCATTCACTGTTTTCTAATATTTTACTGCTCATAACTCCTCAGTCATTATATATTGAAAATCAGACATTTTTGTACAGCTATGAATTGGTTTAAACAGTACAGTGTCTTTACCACATTATGTTTCAACTGTTCAAATTAAACCCATCATGCTATACTACTAAAGTGATTCACTTTAAAAATCAAGATTCTTTTTTTATGTAATATGTTGATTATAATGTACCACTAGAAAAAAAAATATTTATTCAGCAATTCCTATGTACCAGACACTGCTCTAAGCATCTTATATATATTTACTAATTTAATCTTCACAACAATCCTGTATCATAGACAATATTATTTTCTCCACTTTAAAGATGAGGGAACAAATGCAGAAATGGTAAGTAGCTTGTAATACTTATAAAGCAGGATGTGATGGATCTGAACCTAAGCAGTCTGGCTTCAGAGCATGCACACTTAACCACTGCACTGGACTTAATATTAGCTAAAATTATTATAATTATAGCCTTGGAAGTCCCCAGAAAATGATGTGGGAGCATGTGAGTAACTAAATAATATTAATAATAGCTAATTTTTACTGAGTGCTTATTTTTTGTAAGGCAATCTGCTGAATATTTTACATGGATATCTCAACAGTTTAATTTTCTCAACAGTCCTATGATGTAGGTACTATTATTCCTCTCATTTTGAAGATGAAGAAACAGACATGGAGAATATTAGTGGTCCCGACCAATGTCACAGAGATAAGTAATGGGGTCAGATTCAAAACCAGACAATCTGACTGTCACATTCTAAAAAGAAACATTAGAGAGGCAAAAAAGAGAATGTAAAGATGAGAAGAAGGTATAAGACAGAGTTATGAGGAACAAATAGTTCCATCATCCTGTTAAGAAATCTTTTAAAATGTAAGCAATCACCTTTCACTGCCTTTGCCAAAGAGGGCTGGCAAACGCTCCCTCCTCCACCGATTTGCAGCACGTTGCCTGTACCTGACTTAAAGCACCTGCTCATGGTGCCACCGTGACACGTTCACTTGTCTTATAGGGATGGAACCCTACCATTGCAGGAACCCTCACTCATCCCCTTGAGCAGCCAGTGCCTTCAACAGCCCTCCTATAAACATCTGCTGAATTAGAAAGCAGGGGAGAGAGCCAGAGAGAAAGGGGAAGGAGAAGGAGCAAGGAGGCAGCAGCAAGAGAAAGCTTCTTGCCCTGTCTCCTAGCCTGAGCAGGAAAAAACTAGTTGTAGAATAGGATGAGAAGTAAAATTCCTTTCCAGATTTTTCTGCCACCTGGTAGGTTTTAGAAATCAGGACGGTCTTTGTAGAGGAGGCGACGAGGAAGCCAAGTCTGGAAGGGAGAAAAAGAGCTTCCCTTAGACATGAGAATGGTGAGGAAAGAAAGAGGACATTTCAAGGCACATTTGAGAGCCACTCTCTATTTCTTGATAAATGCAATGATAAAGTGAAAGAACTCAACAGGGCCCATGATAAAGAACCTTATGTGCCATTCAAAGGAATTTAGGCTTTAGCCTGGACAGTAAAGGATCTCACACTCATAAGCCCCTAAGAGCCAGGACAGATTGAGGGGACCTCCATGTCAGATTGGACAGCACTTGCCCTATCTATAGAAACAGCTTCCACTAAGCTTCAGCCTTCTGGTGCCATGCTGGAATACAGACCCACAGTGGCCAGATATCCAACCCCCCAAAAGGAACCAGAAATCTACACTTTTGTGCAAAATACCTGAGTTTTAAATACTGACAAAGGAAAATCACTGAATGGTTTTTTTTTAATTTTTTATTGTTATGTTAACCACCATACATTACATCATTAGTTTTAGATGTAGTGTTCCATGATTCATTGTTTGTGCATAACACCCAGTGCTCCATGCAGAACGTGCCCTCCTTAATACCCACCACCAGGCTAACCCATCCTCCCACCCCCCTCCCCTCTAGAACCCTCAGTTTGTTTTTCAGAGTCCATCATCTCTCATGGTTCGTCTCCCCCTCCGATTCCCCCCCTTCATTCTTCCCCTCCTGCTATCTTTTTTTTTTTTAACATATATTGCATTATTTGTTTCAGAGGTACAGATCTGAGATTCAACAGTCTTGCACAATTCACAGCACTTACCAGAGCACATACCCTCCCCAGTGTCTATCACCCAGTCACCCCATTCCTCCCACCCCACCCCCCACTCCAGCAACCCTCAGTTTGTTTCCTGAGATTAAGAATTCCTCATATCAGTGAGGTCATATGATACATGTCACTGAATGTTTTTAAGCAGAGAAGTAATAGTATCACATTTTTATTTTAGAAAGATTACTTGTGCATCCATAAGGATTGACTATAAAAACTTACTAGCTACATACTAGTAGTAACCAGTCCTAGCATACTGCAATTGGATTGGTAAGCCTCAAGAAGCTTAAGCCAGTGATGAAGTAGGAAAAAAGAGTTTATCACTATGAAATATTTACGCAGTAAAAAAAACCTAGACTTTTCAACTGAATGGAAGTAGTGGATAGTAATGAGAGGAAGAAGTTGACTTTTTCTGCCTAAAATTGCATGATGTTGAATGGAAAAGCTGAGTCCACTCAGACATGTTAATTGAAATATTCCTATGAAATATCCAAAAGCAATGAATAATGCTATTTAAAATAAAATTATGAAAATCATGTAGCAACTTGAAAAAGTGATCATGCATTGCTAAATGAGGAAATGATGACAAATATCTATCTATGCCATGATTACAAAAATATTCAATGTCATACAAATTATATATGCATATAAATGCTTAATATAATTTTGAAAAATGAAAATTGTTTAATTTGTTGAAATGACAAGATTTTAGGAATGTTTTTCCTTTTCATTTGTTTTATTATGATCTTGTAAAACTTGTTTTGCAGTAAAAATAACAAAAAGATGGCAAATAGTTTCTGAGCGAATTAAGGGAAGACAAGTTTGCCATAAACTAAAGAATTTAGGGAAGGCTTGCTGGAGGAGGTGAGGCTTGAACAAGGTCCTAAAGGAGTGGAAAGTATTTATTGCCTGAAGATGAATGTTTTCCTTGCTTCTCCATGGAAAATTGTACTACTTCCAAGAATAAAAAATACAGTTCTACTATATATTGTGGCAAAGGATAAACAAAGCTGATTGCAACCTTGAAACTAATCTAATTTGCATCTAAATATCCACTCTGAATTTTCAAAAGATGAGCCCATTTTTTTTTGTTTAAAAGATGATTTTAGGGGTGCCTGGTTGGCTCAGTCGGTTAAACATCTGCCTTCAGCTCAGGTCATGATCTCAGGGTCCTGGGATTGAGCCCCATGCTGGGAGCCTGCTTCTCCCTCTCCATTTGCCCTCACCACCCCACCCCCACCCCCAGCTCATGCACACGCTCTCTCCAATAAATAAAATCTTAAAAAAAAAAAAAGATGATTTTATAGAATGGAATTTTCAGGGACCTAGAAATCAGAAAACCTGAATGCAGAACAAATTCATCCATTAATTAGCTATTGTCCCTCTTAAGTCACTTTTTCCATCTGGGCCTCCATTTTTCTTTTGTAAAATGGGATGGGTGAATTAGTTGATCATTAAGTTTCCATCCAAAATTAAAATTATATTTTTCTCTGTTAAGAATATAGTATTCAGATGCTTCACATAAAGCTTAGGCTTAGTGAAATTATTGACACACCCTGTTTTGTGTTTTCATTTTGTTGTTGACTAAAGGAGTGTATTTTTAAGATCATCCATGCCTTTCTAACAAATGAGTTTATCACTCAGAAGCAGCCAAGCAAAAGAATAGTGGAATGGTCTGTTAAAAGCTCAGCTAAGGTGCCAGCTCAGGAACTATACACTGAAGATCTTTTTTTTTTCCTTTGGGTGGGCAGCAAAGCAAGATTTATTGAACGATAGTAAAGTGATAGTACTAAGCTCCTGAAGAGGGATGGGACCCAAGAGGGTAGCCCTACACTGAAGATTTGACACTGTGACCTCCAAGATGCAGTGTAGGTACTACTTGACCTATGTCTCCAATAACTTGAGTACAAAAGTCCAAGAACAAAGAGGAATGCAAGCGTCCCCTCGTAACATCACACACAATAGCCCACTTGGGGCATTTGTGCTTTCAGTGCTGCAACCCGAGGCTCTGTTGAGTTACAGGTTCCAATTCCCAGAAGAGGAACACTTACCATGGGATACAATGGGGGTTCTTCTGAGCTAGAAGCTGTACCTACCACTGGTATAGTTTGAACTCTCCGTGACATGGCAATCACAGAAAGGAGTTACTGTACTGGCTGAGGCGATGAACCTTGATTAACGTAAGAACTTAGGGTTGCTTCTACACAATGTCTAAGACCACAGATACTCACTAAGACTTCTCAGTATTTCCATAGCCAGTACTAACCATCATTGACCAGTTGTAACAACCATTATCCAGTAACACAGGGCAACAAAGGGCTTAAAATCCTCAGAATGAAGTTCTACCCCACTAGGCAAGCATACCAGTGGGAGTACTTGCAGAGGGTGAGGAAATCTACAATGGATGGTGGAAGAGAGAAATGAGAGATCTCAATTACAGCCTCAGGACCAACTGCAGAAGCAGGGACTGGAGTAGCTTTTCACTGACCTTCCCGACTTATCTCTTCTAGGAAAATGCACCTTGAAAGTGACTCTGACTGGCTGAACTTGTACCTCAACTTTCCAGGAAGATGTCCTCTTGTTCTAACAACAACAACAAAAAGTGTTGTTCCCATATTTTAGTTTGTGAACCAGATATAATTGGAGGGCATAAATGGATCTCAGTGGTGCAAGGGGCAGGCTGTAAGACGTCTTTTTTGCAATTTACAGGTAGTATTGGCTTCACTTATCCTCCAGACAGTTGCCACCACAACCAACATACTCAGAATTTTTGCTACTTGAGGCCAACCAGGCACACTCGCATCCCTGTTGTCTCCTGCCTCTTTCTAACTCAGATTCAGATTCCGATGAAATGCCACACCAAAGAGCCTTTGTTTTGGCTTCTGAGAAGCTGCTGAGATGTGGGATGGTGCAAACTGGTAGTGCTGAGGAGCAAAGTGTGGGGCAAATTTTGACCAGTAAGAGGCAAGAGATGGAAAAGAACCAGGCAGATAAATTCTCTTTCCTTTTCTCCTTCCAATGGAATGTTCTGAATCATGATTTCACCATGCAGCCTGGCCAAGTGGATTAACCTGCAAAGTGGCCTGCTATCTCCTTCAGCTTCTTACAAAGCAATAGTCTGCATGTTACCTTGCACTGTTTACCATCCTTCTCTGCTTTACTTCCCTTTTATCCCACTCCTGCAGCCCTGGACTTGTAGCTCTCAAATAAACTACTTAGCACTTAGTCCTTGCCTCAGATTCTATTTTCCAGAGATCCTAGGTTAAACAACTACATTATTTAGATTCCTTTGAAGTTAGATGTGACCATGTAACTGAATTCTAAACAGTGGACTACAAGGAGAAATTATGTATCCCACTTCCAAACTTGACACATACAAATCTGATCTTTGTCTATACAAACTAACTAGAAAAGAAAAACAAAAAGAAAAACTGGGAACATTTGGAAGCCTTTACATGGCAGAGCCTCTGTTAGCCTGAGTCTCTGAATGATAGGGATTTGTTCATATTCCCACTACTATTACATGAACCAAAAATAAATAAATAAATAATAATAATACACTTCTGTTATGTTTGAACCGCTATACATTTGAGGTCTATTGGTCATTGCAATCAGCATATGCTACTTAACAGACTTAAACTGGCAAACCAGTAACTATTAAAGTTACTAAACCAGTAACTACAATTAGTAAAGATCAAAATTCTAAAAAAGGTATGATGCAAAGGCTGGGAATCACACGTTCCTCTTTTTTTTTTTTTTTTTTTTTTTTTTTTTTGGTGCCTGCTTGCCTGAAACCATATCTTATTTGTAAATTTGTGTAAATGAAGTAAAGCAACAGTCATGATTCATTTCTCCAAAATTTACAGTTACTAGGTCTTTTTTTTTTAAGATTTATTTATTTATTTATTTGAGAGAGAGAGAGTACATGAGAGGGGGGAGGGGTCAGAGGGAGAAGCAGACTCCCCGCTGAGCAGGGAGCCCAATATGCGACGCAATCCCGGGACTCCAGGATCATGACCTGAGCCGAAGGCAGTCGCTTAACCAATTGAGCCACCCAGGCGCCCCAGTTACTAGGTCTTCTTTAAAAGCCATTCCCACCCAGTCACCCTTCAACCCCTCTTTTCACACCTCCAGAAAAAAAGCCAAATGAACTAAACTGGCAGGTGCTCATCTGTGTAAACATCTTTGTGCAGGTTTTACTAATAAAGGCTACAATCCCAGGAATGCAAGAGAAACTAAGCTAGATGCAATCACTGAAACTAACAGACTTCTTCATTTCTACCTTACATGTTACTCACAAATGAGAGTAATTTTTCTCTAAAAAGGAGAAAAGTGGAATCAGGCCGCAACCTCAGCCGCACCTGCCGCCTTTCACCGCCTCTGGACCATGGACCCCCGCAAAGTGAGCAAGCTTCGGGCCTTCGTGAAAATGTGTAAGCAGGATCCGAGCGTTCTGCACACCGAGGAAATGCGCTTCCTGCGGGAGTGGGTGGAGAGCATGGGGGGTAAAATACCACCTGCCACTCATAAAACTAAATCAGAAGACAATATCAAGGAAGAAAAAACATAGTAAGAAGGCGGAGGAAAACATAAAGACAGACGAACCATCAAGTGAGGAAAGTGATCTAGAAATTGACAATGAAGGTGTGATTGAACCAGATACTGATGCCCCTCAAGAAATGGGAGATGAAAATGTAGAGATAACCGAGGAAATGATGGATCAGGCAAATGATAAAAAAGTGGCTGCCATTGATGCCCTAAATGATGGTGAACTACAGAAAGCCATTGACTTGTTCACAGATGCCATCAGACTGAATCCTCGCTTGGCCATTCTGTATGCCAAGAGAGCCAGTGTCTTCATCAAATTACAGAAGCCAAATGCTGCCATTCGAGACTGTGACAGAGCTATTGAAATAAATCCTGATTCAGCTCAGCCTTATAAGTGGCGAGGGAAAGCACACAGACTTCTGGGCCATTGGGAAGAAGCAGCACATGATCTTGCCCTTGCTTGTAAACTGGATTACGATGAAGATGCTAGTGCAATGCTGAAAGAAGTTCAACTGAGGGCCCAGAAAATTGCTGAACATCGGAGAAAGTATGAGCAAAAACGTGAAGAGCGAGAGATCAAAGAAAGAATAGAAAGGGTTAAGAAGGCTCGGGAAGAACATGAGAGAGCCCAGAGGGAGGAAGAAGCCAGACGACAATCAGGAGCTCAGTATGGCTCTTTCCCAGGTGGCTTTCCTGGGGGAATGCCTGGTAATTTTCCTGGAGGAATGCCTGGAATGGCAGGGGGGATGCCTGGAATGGCAGGACTGCCTGGGCTCAATGAAATTCTTAGTGATCCAGAGGTTCTCGCAGCCATGCAGGATCCAGAAGTTATGGTGGCCTTCCAGGATGTGGCCCAGAACCCAGCGAATATGTCAAAATATCAGAGCAATACAAAGGTTATGAATCTCATCAGTAAATTGTCATCCAAATTTGGAGGTCAAGCATAATAATGCCCTCTGACAAATAAAGCCCTTGCTGAAGGAAAAGCAACGATCACCTAATGGATGTCGCAATAATACAAACCAGTGTACCTCTGACCTTCTCATGAAGAAAGCTGGGGTGCTGTGAAGAGAATCCCTACCCCTCTGCCCCACATGCAACTGAAACATTCTATAGTGGTTTGCCATTAGGGTAGTCATTCAGATAATGTTTTCCTACTAGGAATTACAAACTTTAAACACTTTTAAACCTTAAAAATATTTAAAAACATATTAAAAGGGTGTGTTAGTCCCTACATTTTTCTTTACTAATCATTTCAGTTTTTTTCCTTTGGATTAATTGGGCAAGAAAGATACTTCAGTGTGGAAGATTTATTGCTCAGTTTGAGTGAAATAAAGGTTTATTAGTGGGAGGCAAATATAACATTTAAATAGATGAAGTTTGAGTTGGAGATATGGTTTCTGAGGCATTTTGACTTGTCTTCTTAAATGCTTTATTTTTTAAACACAATTTATTTGGATAAAACCATTGGGACCACCAGTATTGCAGTAGGACCTGGGTAGGGACCGGAAGTGCTTGGCAGGGCAGCAGGAACCTTACTCCTTTTATATAGTGTGCACCCTTGTGCAGATGCATTTAAATCTTACACGGTGGTGAAGGGATGATTTTTACAATGCTGCAGTAGAATTGGATTACTTAGCTGTGTTCTTGTCTGATATAGAAAATAAATGTTTGCATTATTTCCACATAGGGGAAATAAGGGAAAAAAATAAAATAAAATAAAATAAAAAAATAAAAAGGAGAAAAGTCCCTGTGTGAGGAACACTTCATTTTCGATATTATAGTAAATGGTGCCCTCTAATCTTAAAACACAGGAGGACACTGTGGCACATAACCATTACTCCCATTTGCAATCGCTGCTTAATCTCAATCTTAATCTTAATACAAACAACTCAAAAATCTCCACCCACTTCATTCTCTTTCTCCCTCTTGGTCCCCACATCATCGCTCCCTAAAGGTAAGCCCATGGTAGAGTGGAAATAGTAAAGTTCCTGCCTTTCTCTCCCAGCCCTGTATTCAGTAAGAAAGAACAGATGCTGGGGCAGTCATGTGCTAATAACCGATGGCAGCAGCATCCCAGAGAAGCTGTGAAAGAGAGATACAATCCAAACCAAAGACCGGGAATGAGATGAGTCAGGAGTACAGGATGAAGTCAACATCTGTGGCTTCTGCTGGAGGGAAAGGAATGGTTCATAGATCTTGCTAGACATCAGCCCCACTAACAGGACATCTTAAATGGAGGAAAAACAGCACATTATCTTTATTTGTCCATTCAATGTATACTCACCGGGAAGTTACTATGCTTAGAACTCACTATACACCAGGCACAATCAACACTGCAGTGTACAAGATAATTAGGTATCTGCTCTGATTGAGCTTGTGGACTAGTCTAGAAACTCCATACTCCATTTTCAATAAGTTAAAAGTACCAAGGGATTCATTCCCACCAGCTTTCCTAAGAAAAAATAAATTGCAAAAGTGATGATTATTATTATCCTAAACATCACTTATAAAACTTCTAAAAGTGTCCTCGCATGGCTTAAGATATAAATCTCAAGACACTGACTTCTGAACTAAAAATCAAAACAGAAGTTCTGATAAATTAAAATTCCCTACCATCTATCCAGGTTCTTTCCTCTCCTAAAATCTTTAAATAGACTATCTGATTTTTTTAAATGAACCCTTTTGACATATCAGGGAGAGGTGAGACTTGAAATAGTGCTAGATTAGCTTACAGAGTGGATACATCTTTTGTTAATTAAAGTTTACAGAGTGGATACATCTTTGTCCAGGTATGAGCTGGACAAAGGCAAAGGCCAGGAAACTTCATTCATCACAGATGGTATTTTGCAAATGGGAAACTCTGCTGGCACAAGGAGGTGGCTACAGTGGTTGGTTCCTCTCTCAGAAAGATAGGGGGGAGGGTCTTATGCTCTGGCATAAGGGGGAACTGTATGCACAGCTGATAGAGGAGTGGGAGGGGCTGAAAGGAAGGGAGCCAGTCCCTTGCACATATTAAAAGCAACCCTGGATATGATAATGGCTTGGGGGCTATATTATTTTTAATATCCTTATCAGTTAGAGATGCATAATGATATACTGATGTCTAAAGCAATATGTGTCTAGAATTTGCTTTAAAATATGTCAGTAAAAGACCACAAAATGTTGATATTTGTTAAAACTAGGTCATAGGTACATGGGTAAAATCTCTCTATTTTGTGTGTTAGAAAATTTTCATTATAAAATATTTTTTAGAAAAGCTACCCCCTGGGTCAGAAAGTTGTATACAGCTGAGGTACCAAGCTTTGAGCTTCTAACTGTAGCAGCTGCTACAGCACCAATAAATAGAAAATTCATGAACCTTTATTGCTGATCGTCACTGAGGCATTGCTGCATAGAGTGGGAAGGTTCCTCAGATTTGGGGGAGGAGAGTCCTGATGCAGTAAAATATAGGATCACATTCGCTCTTTTTTGTGGCTTCTGGGAAGCGGTAGCCTGCTTCAGGATGGAGCTGAACATCTCTTTCCCAGCTACTGGTTGCCAGAAATTCATTGAAGTGGACGATGAATGCCAACTTTGTAGCTTTTATGAGAAGCGTAAGGCCACAGAAGCTGCTGCTGCTGCTGCCGTGGGTGAAGAATGGAAGGGTTACGTGGTCCGAATCAGTGGCGGCGATGACAAACAAGGCTTCTCCACGAAGCAGGCTATCCTGACCCATGGCCGTGTCCACCTGCTGCTGAGTGAGGGGCATTCCTGCTACAGACCAAGGAGGACTGGAGAGAGAAGGCGCAAATCTGGGGTTACATTGTGAATGCCAATCTCAGTTTGTCAATCTGGTCATTGTAAAAAAAAGGGGGGAGTTGGAAAGAACATTCCTGGACTTACTGATATTACTGTGCCTCATCGCCTGGGGTTCCAAAAGAGCTAGCAGAACCCACAAGCTTTTCAGTCTCTCTAAAGAAGATGATGTCTGCCCGTCTGTTGTGAGAATGCCCCCGAATGAAGAAGGTAAGTAACCTAGAACCAAAGCGCCCAAGACTCAGCATCTTGTGCCCTCCAACACAAACAATGGTGTATTGCTCTGAAGAAATGGTGTACTAAGAAAAATAAGGAAGAGGCTGCAGAATAGGCTAAACTTCTGGCCAAGACAATGAAGGAGACCAAAGAAAAACGCCAGGGGGGCACCTGGGTGGCTCAGTCATTAAGCGCCATGCTTTCGGCTCAGGTCATGAACCCAGGGTCCTGGGATCGAGCCCCACATCAGGCTCCCTGCTCCATGGGAAGCCTGCTTCTCCCTCTCCCACTCCCCCTGCTTGTCTTCCCTCTCTCGCTGTGTCTCTCTCTGTCAAATAAATAAATAAAATCTTAAAAAAAAAAAAAAAAAGAAAGAAACACCAGGAACAGATTGCTGAGAGACAGAGGCTATCTTCCCTGAGAGCTTGTACCTCTAAGTCTGAGGCCAGTCAAACATGAGATTTTCTAAAGATTAACAAATAAATAAGATCAGACTAAAAAAAAAAAAAAAGATAGGATCACAGTCTTTGTTCTCTGCACAAACTTATCCCAGATGCCACTCATCTCCCTCTCAATATAGCTGACAAAATATCAGAACCATAGAACCCCTTGCTCTTCACCATATCTGCAGCTTGCTGACCACAACAGGCACTTTCTTGTGGACCAATTCGTGTATATCTAATTCTATTTCCATGTTTTTCATACCTATCCAAACACTTGTCCATGGCCACCTCTACTATGGTATATTTCTCATTCATCTTACTTAACCAAACAATAATTACTTTTCTATAATACCGTGAATATCTCCCTATTCAGTAATAATGACACTCCCACCAGCTATTATTTATTTTCTCCTAAAAAATGAACCCACATCTGCATTGACCCAAACCCTTCTCTCCAACCAGTGTTCCCTCACTTCCCAACCTCCCAGTGGACATACCCCAGTGCTGGGCTGACTCTGGGCAAACAGAGTCTCACTTATTGAGCTACTAAATACTGGGATTTAAGCATGAACATGTTATTCATTGATTCAATAGACAATTGTTAAGCACCTATTATGAGCCATGTGTTACATCTACAAAAATAAATAAATTAGATAGCAACCTTGAAGATGGTAAAAATCTACCATGGAGATAAGTGCAAAAACAATTGCAATAGATTGTAAATAAAATGCAGTTAGATATGTATGCTAGGTAGAGTGGCAACATTAATGAATATACTCACTTGGAACTTCTTGGAGTTAAGAGGTGGGGCTATGAGGAGGGTGCTTCCAAAGATAAAAAAAAAAAAATCCTGATTTTTGCCTCTGAAAGGTAGAGTAGCAGTTTGTCAAGCATGTATAAGAAAGCTCAGATATAAATTATAAAAACTCTGTGAAGCTAGAATTAATAAAGGGACATCATAAGAGATAAGGTTGGAGGAATAGAATACAAAGGTTCTTAATGCTATAAACCTGGAGATATATTCCACAGAAAATATAAAGTCACCAAAAGCTTTTAAGCAGGGCTGTCAAACAATAATACTTGCATTTTAGAAAAATTCCCCTGTAGTAGAGCACGGGATGACTCTGAAGGATTGGGGTGAGGCAACAAGAGCAATTCCAGGCCAATCGTAACTGTCCAGAGGAGAGACGACATGCCCCTGAATAAAGGTGATGGCAGGGCAGGTAGACTAAACTGGCCTATAAATGTATTTACCAGCCTTATTTTTTTTACCAGCCATATTTAAACCTTTATTTCTCCCCCCAAAAGAGTATATTTCCTCTACTAAGTTATCCTGGGAGACTATTAGGGAAAATATGAGAGCAGATGACAAATAACTAGGAAATCTGCAAGAGTATGTGCTCTGCTGTGTCCTATTATTCATTCCCAACAGACGTTCTCCCTTTCTCTCCCTCCCCACAAAGCCCTCAGCAAGTTCAAGTTCCTCCCAGCCATTTCTTGCCTTCTTTCTTCCTAATTTATTTATTTATATATTTTTTTTAGATTTTATTTTTGAGTCATCTCTACACCCAATGTGGGGCTCAAACTCACAACCCCAAGATCTAGAGTCACATGCTCTACCAACTGAGCCAGCCAGGCGCCCTCTTCCTTTGAGCTTTGACCTTTACTACTCTTTAGCTGTTGATTTTATACTGCAAAGGGTCCTAGTTCTAGAACGTTGACTAAGTGGACCAAAGGCATCTGCCTGAGTGGACAAGAATGTGACAATGATACACAGTTACTGTGATACACTCAAGTTAAGACTGATTTTGACAAGAATGAAAGTTTTCTACCTGCTGCCCTATCTTATAGGATTTTTAGGGATCGGAGAAATAGCCATTGTCTTTCTTAAAAATCCTGAATGTCCATGTGAGATTGAATGCCATTTAGATAAATGAGCCATTTATAGTGATGGTTCATATAACAGAATTATTCAGTTGGTTGCTCTGGAATTTGTTCATTTTATTTTTAAAGTTCAGTGGAAGTTAGTTTTGTCCAAGTACTCTGCAAACGTTGTTGAGAAATTAAGTTCCAGGTGGTAAGATCCTAGATAAGTATCAACAGGCAAGGCAAAAGTGTCAGGAACATTACATGTTTAAGTGTTCATTGATTAGTAACATGGGTATACTTTATTCTAAGACCAACATTGATGTGAAGGACAGTTCATTCTTCAAGAGAAACAAGCCAGGTAAGTCTCCAAAGGAGACAATTACAGAACCATAACTTACATGTTATTTGGTGACATGCTAAGCAGTATTCCTGCCACCACTCCTGTGTGGTCAACATCTGTTTTGGCTACTTCATCCTTTTTTTTCAGGAGCCTTGGCCACTTCTGCTCCTCTTCCTGCCTCTGTTCCCCAAACTCCAAGAGCTAAGATACTGTTTGCAGCTCTCCTAAGCAACCCACTTCAGCACTTTCCCCTGGTCAGCACCTTTTCCAAAATATCTCCTCCTCTAAAGTTGCTCTTTACTCCTCCTCCAATTCCCTCCAATCGAGACCACTAACTATCTCATCTTCTCAGTTAGGTGTTGGAGGAAACACAATCATAATGCCCGAGTAAGCCAATTCACACTGAAGTATAAGGTGGTAGGCACCTTAACTTGCCTAGCAGTTTTTAGAAGAACCGGTTATTCCAAATGAATCTCTGATTGGTGGGATGCAGGAGGGAATTATTTTTGAGGTGTGGGGAGTTGGAGAGATTTTCCTCATTGATTCATACTCACCAGAGCCCCTACATCCAATTTTTCTTCCTCAGAGAGATTTCTAAAGATGATGCATGCTATAGCCCCAGTTCACCAGGTTATAAATAAAGAACCTCAGCAGGAAACCTGGCTTGGCTTTACATTTCTTACGATCTAGTTGAGTTTCTTTTCTAGAATCATGTGCACCCTTTTGAAGTTTTTCTAGATAGGCTTCTATGGCTTCTAGTATAGATAAAAACGCTGATTATCTATTGCACTGTTATCTTTGTCAAATAGCAAAATACCTACCTTGAAAGTTAATATTAGATATGAATAGTGGTAAAACAGTGACTGCAATGACACTGTGAAGAGAGTAAATTAATATGGAAATCAAATAAAGGAGTGAGGCGCATCTTTATGACATTACATTTTAACATCAGTTTATTATATGTAGACAAACCTGCCCTTTAAAAATCCCAAACATTGGGGCGCCTGGGTGGCTCAGTTGGTTAAGCGACTGCCTTCGGCTCAGGTCATGATCCCAGGGTCCTGGGATCGAGTCCCGCATCGGGCTCCCTGCTCTGCGGGGAGCCTGCTTCTCCCTCTCCCACTCCCCCTGCTTGTGTTCCTGCTCTCGCTGTCTCTGTCTCTGTCAAATAAATAAATAAAATCTTTAAAAAAAAAAAATCCCAAACATTGCCCATAAAAGGGGAACAAGTAGGAAACACACACACACACACACACATTCCTCACTAATGCCCTTACAGTCAGTTCTACACCCAGCTCAGATTCTGTTTCCTCATTGCACACCAAATGAAATCGTGGTTTGCATTTAGGGGCTACATTTTAAGAAAATGTGTTTTTTAATACTAAACACACTTAGGGCGCCTGGATGGCTCAGTCATTTATGCATTTGCCTTCAGCTCAGGTCAAGATCCCAGAGTCCTGGGATCGAGCCCAACAACAGGCTCCCTGCTCAGCGGGGAGTCTGCTTCTCCCTCTGCCTGCAGCTCCCCCTGCTGGTGCTCTCTCTGTCAAATAAATAAATAAGATCTTAAAAAAAAATACAAAACACACTTGTCTTTGACCATATACAGTGGCATTCCCTCAAATTAAATGCCTAGACAAAGAGAGTCCACTGATTATTTGGTTTTCTTTCAGAGAGTTCCAATTCTATCTTCACTGTATCTCCAAGCTAGGGAATCACAGCTAAGGTATAAATAAACTGAAGAGACTCTCCCTCATAAACACTATGACAGAGCTCGGCTTCCTGACTAGAAGTGCTACATCCCCACTACAAAACCTAAAAAGCAAGCCTAAAATTCACAGCAAGCCCCTAGAAAATCAAACCTTGGAAATAAGGCCAAGTTCCGCTATTTTATCACTCAGCAAGTCCATAATGAGTTTCCTCTCTGTGCCAGGTATTAGCTAGGCTCAGGTGATACAAAGGTGAATGATTAAACGGGGTCCCTGCCTTCCTGGGTTGGGCTCACAGTTGAATGACATAAACGGGCAGTTACAGTGTAATGGCTGTTGTGACAGGGAGAGACCACAGGTCAGGGACGCACAGGGCAGGAACATCTACCTCACCTAAGCACGTCAGGGCAGCGGAACATCAGAAAAGTTTCTTGGAGAAGTAAGCATCTAAGATGAGGGATTTCATTTTTATTTTTGGTTTTTATTTATTTTTTTTTAAAGATTTTTTTTATTTATTTATTTGAGAGAGAATGAGATAGAGAGAGAGCATGAGAGGGAGAAGGGTCAGAGGGAGAAGCAGACTCCCTGCCAAGCAGGGAGCCCGATGCGGGACTCGATCCCGGAATTCCAGGGTCATGACCTGAGCCGAAGGCAATCGCTCAACCAACTGAGCCACCCAGGCGTCCCTATTTTTTCTTATTTTTGTATTTTCAGGGGGTTTCCGGCTTCCAAAAATTTGCAGGAATGGCACAAAGGATTCTCATTTACCCTTCATCCGGATGTGCTAAATGTTATACCAGATACACTCTCTCTCATGTATATAATACATGTATAGATAAATACACATTTTTAAGCCATTTGAGAGTAACTTACAGAAATTATGCCCCCTTTACTCTTAAATACTCCAGTGCGTGTTTCCTAAAAGCAAGGACATTCTCCTCCATAGCCTACACTTAGCAAAATCAGGAAATTAATACTGATCTAATACAGACCTTATTCAAATTTCACCAATTGTCCTAACGTATACTTTATAGCAAAATAAATTCCTAGCTCACACACTGCATTCTGGTGTCGCGTCTGTTTTGTACTGTACAGTCTGGAACGGTTTCTTTGTCTTTCCTGACCTTGTCATTTTTGAAGCATGCAATCTAGTTACTGAGTAGAACGTCCCTCAGTTTGGTTTTGTTTGATATTTTCTCATTATTAGACTTAGCATAAGCATTTTTGGCAGTTTATTTTGTGTTTCTGAGATGAGTGCTGAAGAATAAAGAGAAATCAGCCTGCATAACCTACTGCTACATTTGTTCATTTTTACATCAGACCTGGGAGGAAGGAAGGTAGAGAGCAAAGGGAAAGGCTCTACTATTATTAGCTAATATTGATCTGGCACGTAATAAGTGCCAGGCACTGTTCCAAATGCATTATGTAAGTTAGCTCAATCATCCCTCACATCTCCACAACAATTGTTCTTTTCCCATTTTTCAGACAAGACTGAGGTACATAGAGATGACAAAGCTACGAAGTGGAGCAGCCGGGTTTCAAATCCAGACATCCAGAATCTACTGCCTATACTGTCAGCAGAAAAGACTTAGTGAAAGCAAAAATCTTACAAAAAGAAAGGCTTGCCCTGAGTTCAGAACAAGTTGGCCTCCAGAACAGTGTGCAATACTTGGTCCAAGCAACTTCCATAGAGATCGTGGTTTATGGCTGCGGTGCTCCCGCCCCCTGCTGGCTGCAGTCACATATCGCATGGTTTTCACTGCTTTCTCCTCAATTGGATGGAGCACCTCTATGCAGAACAATGATCACTGAAATTTCTGCAGAACTGAATTATGCCTGACCTATGAACATGCATCAGGAAGAATTTGGCATTCCTCCCTTTTTCTCTGTGCCTCTCAGCCCCTCGCCACATTCTAAAGGTTGCTCAGCAGAATAAATCCTAAGCCCTGTTCTCACCAACTTCCTTTATGAAACTTCCCCAGAGAATATTTTTTAAACCATGACAAATTTGGAATCCACTGAAGCAGTAAGGAAGCTAAAGTTAAATTAATCAGAATACAATTCCCAGACAAGACAATCATTGCAGCTGAGGAAACCTGTAGGGAGGGTGTTTGTCCTTGGAAAATATTTGAAAAAGATCCAGTGCAGCTGAAGCAAATCATCTCACAGTGGGCTCTGAAGAACCACATAGGATCAAATCACTAGGCAAATAAGATGATGGAGAGGAAAAATTCCTCTGAATGAATCATAAGTAGCCTCTATTTTCAATCAAATTCCCCTTCTCTTCAGAGGTAAAAGCCTGTCCCTCTGAGTTTCAAAAACCCCTGGGGCTTTCACAAAATTCCATTGTTTTCTCCAGTAAGAGGAAGAAGTAGAAGTAAAAGCCAGAAGACAATGGAATGGCAGTCTCTAAAGGATGGCACACTGATTGATTCCATATATACCAGGACCAAAAAAAAAAAAGAACATGTATTTAAATTCACAAACTATATTCTACTGGAAAATTTGCTCATTCTGCCTCGATGGCAAGTACAGATAAGTCAGTGGCCATTATTAAACCACTTCTAAGCTCCTTGATGGAATTTTGAGAATGCTGATGCAAGGAGGTCCTGTGTAAGCATTAACTTGATAACTTCTAGACACCTGTCTATCTGTCAGGTTTGAAGGGACACAAATACATCTGCATACGGATACTACCAGTCAAGGCTGAAACCTTGGACCCCAGGTCAAATCAACTCAGTTAGATAAATGCCTCCCAGGAAGTGATTAAGCTAAGCAAGCTTGTTACTTCAAGGTCTTCTTGTTTATTTTAATAAAGCATCCAGGGTTCCATGAAGGATTAATCAGAACTCCCTACTTTCAGTCTATCTGGAAATTTGTGCCTTATATTAGTTATCCTCTGTCACAATAATGCTGTATAACCACCACAAAACATCGAGGACATCCAGCTTCGAGCATTTATTGCTCTGGTGTCTTGAGATTGTCAACCAGAACAGCCTTGCTTTGGTATCACCTGGGCTCTCTCATAAGTCTGGGGCTGATGTGACTGTGTCTCTCATCACCCAGCCAGGTAGGCCAATATTTTTCTCATGGCAGAAACACAGTGCCTTTTTAAAAATTTTATTTATTTATTTTTTAAAATTTTATGTATTTATTTGACAGAGAGAGACAGTGAGAGAGGGAACACAAGCAGCGGGGAGCTGGAGAGTGAGGAGCAGGCTCCCCACTGAGCAGGCAGCCCAACATGGGGCTCGACCCCAGAAGGCAGACGCCTAATGACTGAGCCATCCAGGGGCCCCAACACAGTGCCTTTTTAGACCCAGGCTCAGATATAGGGCGCTGTCACTTCTCCTGCATTTCATTGGCCAAAGCAATTCACAGGACTGGTCCAGATTCAAGGAAAGTAGACTCTGCATTGGAAGAAATGCAGTCTCAGGGCAAAAGGTGTAGATACAGGAATGGGTTAAAGACTTGGAGCCATGACCAGAATCTACTACAGGCCCAGAAAATCAATAAATTCCACTGGGTAACTCCACATTCCCAGGGTACTCTTTCTTCACATATACTCTTCTCAGTGGATGAACTGCAAACAGTGCTCTCTAGATTGTCCTAGTAAGATTAAATAAAAAGTAAATTCCTAAACCTTGGGGATAACTTTTCTACCTGTGAGATCTGGAACACTCCAGCTAACTGAAGATAGTATATCAGAGCCTTTGGATCTGACATAAATTACCACTTAAGACCATCAATTTCTCATTGATACCTGGTCCCAACTTCATTCTAGAGCAATCTAGAACTTAAGAAAAAGCAGGAAAATGTCTCTGATTTTGTCTCCTACTATCTCACAATCTCTGGTCAAAAAAATATACATCTAATTTTTTTTAATTTTAGAAATGTGTGGTGAAATAAGATTTTAAAAATTAGGGTGTCATAGGTTAATTTCTTGATCAATTGCAATAGGAGTCTTTCTGGGTGAAAATCAAAATACACGTAATATCTGAAAATTTTTTTAGTTGTAAGAAGGAACTAAGAACTCTTTTTGTTTTGTTTTATCTCTTGCCTTCTGACTTTTGAATGGCCTTGATGGATTCTCTTATTTGAATATATTCATATAATGACTATTCAGTTCTCAAATGACTAGGTTTTTAACCAAGTCATTTTTCCTTCCTTCTCAGTTTCTTATTCATCTTTTTCCATTCCATAACTGTTCTGCTACCTGTCTAGAAAGAATATATAAATGGAAAATAGATGACCCCTTTCCCTCAGTTTACAGATTTATAAATGTAACTTAACAGGAGAATCTAATATTTTCACTAATTATCTTTCCTTTACTATGCTCCAAGTGATCTTGCAAATAACAAGGGCAAAAGCTTACTCTTGTTTTTTGTTTTTGTTTTTGTTTTTTTCTAGTTTAAGTCAAGATTAGAGTAACAACATGATGAACCATACTATGTTTCTCCTGGTATTTCCATCTTGCTGGATTGATGATATACCAGGCAGCCCAATTTTTCCCAAAGGATACGTGCACATTCAAAATATTAAACCCTTAACAGAGACAAATGAGGAAGCCATCTGGGATCCCTCCATTACTTCCCAATTTCACAGAATCTCTTAATTTATCCCTTTGACCAATGATCTGCTCATTTCACTGTCATACAAGTTATTTTTTACTCCACCTGACAGTTTGCCTACCTTTTTGTATACTGTAATCTAAAAAACAATTGCAAGGAGTAAAACCGTCTCCCATAGCCTATCTCTGCTAATGCCAACCATATTGATTGCCTGACCTCTGCTAAGTCTACTGACTAGATGGTGTATAATGTTTGGGGATTAAAGATGCTGACTTATTTCTTCCCTAAGTCAAACTTAAACTCTGACTGCCCAGAATCGAATCCTGCACACTGTGTCAACCTGTCCCTGCTTCTCACCACTCTCTCCGACATTTGGACACCATTTATTGATTGAAATTTTAGCAACTGTCATTCAAGGACAGCCAGCTTTAGCTGGACCAGCATCAGAATAGCAGACTCCCAAGGTCCTAAAAAGGACCCAGTCTGACACACATGTGTATAACCTTTCTGCAGAAATAAATGGATTCAATGAGGTTATCAGTTTAACTAATAATTCTCATCCAATTATGATTATCACAACTAACAAACAGTTTTAGTAACAGAGGCATTCAGACTTGAGGGATTTTCCTTTTCAGTAAAGAAAATAGGATAAGAATGATTTTGCTTTCTCATTTCCAAGTATTTGGGGTGTGAAATCCATGGACTAAAATCTACTTCTATTTAACAGATGAGTTGTTAGCTTAGTGATGCAAGAGCATCATTCAAGACCATAAACCTCCACTGTCACCACACACACACACAGATTAGATAATGCCCTGGTCAAAAAAAAAAAAGGTCTTTGCCAAATCTGACTATATACTTAAAAACTAGGCCTGGCTGCATATCAATTGGGGTTTATTTAACTTGAATTAAAAGAAAATTTTTCCATCTTTCAAAAAGCATTTCTAAGCACTTTAAAAATGGCAAATATTTTAAGAGGTTAGTACACTGCTCACCTTTAACAGCATATTTGCAAGTCATTCATGACATCAAAGACAATCCTTTCATTTTCTATCAAGAAACAAGTCATTACTATTTGGCTTACTATCCACAACCAGACAGGACTATAAACACTTCCACTTAATAGAATAATCAATGAAGCTCCACTGTTGACTCATTATAAAATTCAGACTAGGACATATGCACCTTAACATCTTGTATGGCTTAGGTTTATTTTTTATTTTTATTTTTTTTTTTAAGATTTTATTTATGTGATAGAGAGAGACACAGCGAGAGAGGGAACACAAGCAGGGGGAGCGGGAGAGGTAGAAGTAGGCTTCCCACCAAGCAGGGAGCCCGATGCGGGGCTCGATCCCAGGACCCTGGGATCATGACCTGAGCTGAAGGCAGACGCTTAACGACTGAGCCACCCAGGCGCCCCTGGCTTAGGTTTATTTATTTTTTTCTTTTTTTGTATGGTTTAGTGCCACTGTAAGACACTGGTCCCGATTCACTTTGAGCAGTTTTCCCTATTGACATGTAAAAGATGTTTAAAGTTAAATTGTATATTGTATATTTCCACCTTATACCTAAAATAGAGTTAAGGTCTCCGAGGTATTGGCCACTTTTAGTATATACTATTAATATTGTGTTCTTAGAAAGCCGGTCTCATTGTAAAATGAAATTAGAATGTAAAGAAGAGAATCAGCATTTTTTGCCATCAGGGAAGAATTTCTCCCATAAAACCAGTGACAAGGAACCAATTCACTTTGTCTCTCACCTTAATTGTGTGTATCTCTTTGCAACTAACTCCATGTTCAGTGACGTGCTGGTAGCTTGAAATTAGTCACAGTAGGCGTATTTACGCCACAGAAAGTGGCAAACTACTCATAGGTTTACAAGTTTAGTATTAGAGAAATGAAGGTGTTCAATATTTGTATTGTCCAATACAGTAGCCCCTAGCCACATGTGGAGGCTAAACGGTTGAAATATAGCTATTGTGACTGAGGAATTAAATTTTAAATTTTATTTCATTTTAATTTAAATTTAAATTAATTTAATTTCCATTTAAATTTAAATAATTTAAATTTAGTGGCTACCATTTGGGGCAGCTCAGTTCCACAGTGAAATAACAAGTGAGGGCATCTGCCAAGAGTCATAGAGACTGAGGCAGCTAAGCCTTGGGAAGAAATAGAGCACCTAAAAAGGGGTCACTTCAGGGCTTAGAAAAATGAAATGCAAAGCCCTTCCAAGTTCTATCGTCACTTTTTGGATCTGCTATCCACACATTTATTCATTCATAAGCCTGGAGTAATCAGTTGTGGGAATGAGCAGATGAAAATCACCTCCTCATTAAGGTAACTCAGCAAAGAAAAGTGACCCCAGTGCCCTAAAATAATGGTTCTCAAATTTTAACATACATCAGAATCACCTGGAAGACTCCTTGAACCATAGATTTCTGGGCCCCACCCCCAGTTTCTGATCCAGTAGGTTTAGGTTGGGGACCAAGAATTTGCATTTCTAACAAATTCCCAGGTAATGCTGATACTGATGGTCTGAAGACCACATTTTGAAAACCACTACTCTCAAGCTCATTTATGTCATCGCCAACCCCTGCTTCTTCAATCACAGTCCACACATGCTTTTCATTCAGGCCGAAATCCTATTAGCTGTGTTTTCTGGGACACTAAAGGAGATCTCATGACTCTTCATTGGTTAATTCTGTTCTTAAGGTCTGGAGTTAAAACTACAAGAAGCCTGACAAGCTCTCCTACTTCACCTCTTCCAGGGTCCCTGGAGCTCTGTTGTTCCCAGATGCTACTTTTGAATGTGCAGTTTAAAGAGTTTCTGCTCATAGCCCCAGCTGTTTATGAAAACTACAGACACCACCTAATCCCTATCTCTCTCTCTCTCCAGCCCTCATAATATCTCCCAACAGAATACACTGAACACAAGCACAAAAAGCAAAAACAACCTCCAGTATACACAATATACCTACATTTTGCAAACTCTTTGACAATATAGATTCAGCAGGAACAAAATGATTTTATTTCCCAGGAGGAAGATGGTAAGAGGGGACTCCCCCAAATGGAAACACACCTATTTGAGTAGATTGAAGACCCAGAAATTTGAATTATAACAGTAAATGCCTTCTCAGTTTTAACTCTAGTTTAACAAAGAAACTAATAAGAAGCTTTGTGCTTTCTTCTGTTTTTGTTCCATCCTCCCTCCCCCAGAGAAGTAAGATGATGGTATTCAGGAGGCTATTTTAGAAACTGGTCCTGAGACAGCCTGGATAAAGAAAGGTTGATAAAGACAAGGCTTGCCATCAAGACAGAAATGATAGCTTAAAGCACAATGTAGGTGAAATAAAAAGAAATTACAAAGTAGGAGAAATACAAAAGTGTCAAATTCTGAGGCCCCACCTCTTGCCTCGACTGCTCAGAATTTTATTTCTGATCAGGATGTTTCCTCACGTTCTACAACAGGATTCTGTTATGTCTAATCAGAACATTGTTAGAAATTATGAAACATTTTTAAAGTGAGAGCAGAGATACCAAACTGTTCTTTCAGTGACATGTGGCTATTTTTATCTCCAGGCGAAACCACTTCTGGACTAGGGAAAAATTCCTCAGCTTTCCACTGTAAACAAGAGATTAAATCTAAACTCAAAGCATAGTACTGAAGAAATAAAAACAGGTACTCCCTATTATTTCTCTTTGCATATAGACTATTTACACTACAAGTTACTTGCATACTTTTA
The DNA here is from genome assembly GCF_029215605.1 of Mirounga angustirostris. Classification (NCBI taxonomy): domain Eukaryota; kingdom Metazoa; phylum Chordata; class Mammalia; order Carnivora; family Phocidae; genus Mirounga; species Mirounga angustirostris. The sequence goes on along the minus strand of NW_026991709.1, from coordinate 133,799,555 downwards.
AATCCATCTAAATTGGCCTTAAATGGTCTTCCTAGAAGCAGAAACAATTGATGTGTGTTCAAAATGCAAATTAATTTTAAGGTTAGCCTGAACAAAATATTTTGAGACTGTAAACCAACTGTTCCCCTCACATACACACAACAAAAATTTCTAATATATACCTAAGTCAGCTTACAAACCCTGCTATCTCCCTGCACAGAAAATCAAGAGTTGACTTATTTGTCTAAGACTATTTTTCATATTCTACAGCCTCAAAAAAGGGTAAAAATTGTGATTATGACATGCCAACAAAATAACAATGATAAATGATTTCCCCCTTATATATACATATATATATGCTCTGTATCAAGAAGCTACTAATCTTTCTCTTTTTCATTCTCATACATTTTCTTACACCATCTACATGCACCAGGTCCTGCAGTCACTTTTCTCCATTTTACACTTTCTTCACCTTTAAATGATATATACCAAGAGGAAAGGTTGACATTCACATTAACTGATTTTAATTCTCCACTGGGACTAAGATGTTCCTATTCAAGAAATATTATACACTCTGACCCCTAAGATAAGATATCCTTTAAAAAAGAAATCCAAATGGATGGTACATGTAATACAGAAGCTGTTTGGTACCAGAACTTGAAAAGATGTCTGTTTCTAGTACTTTCTTGAAATAGAGCAAATGTCTATTACTTGTCTGGTAAATTTCCTAGCAACTGATAAGTTAATTATAAAAAGGAAACTAATCTTTGTTTTTCTAGCACCCCCTCTTCATCCAGTTAGCTTTTTTGTTTCAGAGCTTCTTATTAATGAGCACTACCTGTTAATATGTGCTTACCATATGCCAGACATTGTTAAGCATTTTGCACTTGTAAACTCTGTACTTTATATTAGCTCATTTAATTATCATCACAATCTATCATAAAAATCATTTCATAACTGTAAACACTGAGTTTCAAAAAAACTAAGAATTGTCCAGATTCGCACAGTTGGTAATGGCAAAGCTGGATCCAAAATTCTGAAGCTTCAGAGCTTATGCACTAAACTCCATGCACTGAAGCCTACCTTGAAAACTGTACTCCCAGCAAAAGAGCTCAAAAAGAACAAGATGGCAGAAGTTTTTCAAAGTCTAATGAGATCCAAATGTCAACTAAAGCTTCCCATTAGAACTATTCATTACAATTATCAGCTCTTGCTGGCTTACAAATAGGTTAAAGAGGAAATGAGCTGAAGTAGATTTTAATCACTTAAATGGCTTTTTTTCCTCCTTCAACAGGTGATTTGTTTCACCAAAAGCAAATCCTGCCACGAGAATTAGATAAATAAGCAACCTGTAATTGAACGGTTCTTATCTAATCTTCCTTGGAAGTTATAAGAATTGGATTCGTGGTCTCTGTCCTTTTAGGTAAGGAAAAAGTTAATATTTCAACTAATGTCTTCTAGCAAAGAAAAGGAACTAACAGTGGTGTTCTTTTTTTCAATCTTTACCATATTTAGCTATTTGTAACTGAAGTAGTAATACCAAAAGCTTGTAGGCAGTTCAAATACATGGACCTTGACTCAGCAAGTTGTTTCACGATTTTAAAAAATCAAGGTGGCATAGTTCTTCAGGTATATACATGTTATTCACTTATTTACACATGGCCTATAGATATTTCATCAACCTAACTCTTGTTCAAAGATTAAAAATGAAATAATGTTCTTCTTAGAGAAATTCAGATTATGGGTTTCTTTTGAATTTAGAAGAAAAGGCTAAAAAAAGAAGTGGGTGAGGGGATAAAATTTCCAGGAAGCTTATTTTAGATAAGCCCTGAAATCTATAATTATCTATATTCATGAGTTCTGAAATGAAAATCCCTTACTGGTAGAGTATGAAAAGAAACCTACCAAACCTATGCACAACTTGACTCCTGTTCATCTGCTTGTCCTTCTAAATTAACCAATAACTATTAAATGTTTCCTAGGGGCCAGACACCATGTTAGGCACTGGGGATAGTGTATAAAACAAACATGAAGGGACGCCTGGGTAGCTCAGTCGGTTAAGCATCTGCCTTCGGCTCAGGTCATGTTCCCAGGGTCCTGGAATCGAGCCCCATGTCAGTCTCCCTGCTTCTCCTTCTCCCTCTGCCTGCCACTCCCCCTTCCTGTTCTCTCTCTCTCTCTGTCAAATAAATAAGTAAATAAATAAATAAATGAATAAAATCTAAAACAAACACAGTTCCTGCTCTTTAGGAAGCTTACAGAACTGGTAGGGGAGTCAGGCATTAAGACTCCCCTAGTCTTAAATATACACAAATAAAAAATTGTGCTTTCCAGAGAAAATCCCTTGATTATCTGTCCAGAGTTCTCCAGCTTTTCCTAATTGGGGTCAATTCCATTCTCTCCTGAGAATTTTCACTTCCTTGGAAGGTCACAGAAAGCCAGTCAAGAATTGTACCTCTAACTGCTAGGGCTAGGGAAGAAGAAGAGCTTGCAAGGTGGAAGAGATTCTTAGAGCTCCCGGAGGATATTAGCGAGCATAATCCCAGCTCCTCCACCAAAGATGAGACTCGAGCCAAAGTCATGATCCAAAATCCCCTCTGCACCCTTAATACAGCTCTGTGGGAAGAGCAGGAAGCTTCAGGGACCACAAAAAATCCCATTTTGGCAGTAGGAATCCTTCATTGTGAGTGACAGAAAACCCAAATTAGAGTTATTCAAACAATTAGGGGAATTTCCAAGTTCAAGTCACTGAAAAGTTCAGAGATTGAGTGGTTTTATGTGGAATTTCATTAACGCTTTGGTTTTGTTTTTCTGTGATTCTTTAGGCATTCCTCTTTGTATCCACTTGATCTTCAGGGTGGCTTTTCTTATGAACATAAGAGTACTGTTAGCAGAAAGTGGAGCTACAGTTTCTTTCTCAAACACATCCAGGGTATGAGATGATAGTTTTCAACAACAATTGAACAAAACCCCTAAACTTTACTCTAATTGGACATTCCTGAACAATCACTTTAGCCAAGGCAATATCATCTATAGACTGCCTTCCGCCCAGGTCAGTAATTCCCACCTTGACCACTCTTTGTAGCAAGGAAACACAAATAACTGTGAATGGCATTACCTATCCCACAGCCCAATACAGGAGATGTAGATTGTGATGGCCACAAAGTGGGTTGAAATGGGAAATAGGAATGGATGCCAGAGAGACTAGAATAACTGTTTTGTATAGGTTTCTTTGTCTATCTTTAGTAATATGTTTCCTCCCAACAGGAGCCACTGTCCAGCAAGCAAAGGCTAGACTAGTTGACGCACAACCCATAAAAGGAGTACAACAGTGTCTCCAGATTCGTTTCCCAGCTAATCAACAATAATGTAGAAACTCACATGCTGCTCTCATAAAGTTTTATCAGCTACAGTGAAAGAACCTGGATAACATCCCAGCTAATCTCTCAGCAGCGGCTGGGGAAAGAATCAAAAAATTACTTTTTCAATTGTCTGTCCAAGTATTGTCTGCACTTAATCTGCAGATACCCAACTGTTAACACTAAGGGACTTCACTCAAACAAAGCAACTGCCACAGCACCCTGGGCACACTACCCCATGTGACCACTCTCTCAAAATGTTAATTAAAAATTCCATACTCAGAGTAGGCTTTGTTAGGAAATGTCCTTAAGCCCAGCAGAGCAGCCTGATTTCTCTGCTAATTGCTCTGATTCCCAAATGCTAGGAGATGCCTTTTGGCGGAACCTATTCTCGGCAAAATGTAGGTTTTCCAAGTCTTCCTAAATGAATTTATCTGTTCAATTTGAGTTCCCCATAGGAAACAATGGCTTTAACCATTAGCACATTGGTTTCAATAGGCAACATGCTTTTGCTTCTTCATTTTATCTTTTAGCTTCTAAGCATAACATGGGGAGTAAAGCATATGCTCTGTGGTTCAAGTCTTGTGCGACAAGTCTCCACTAGCTATGTCACCTACATTATACCAACATCTCTATCTGTTAAAGGATAACGTTGTTTTTTTTTAAAGGTACAATCATGACTCTCATACAAATGAATAAAAAATGAACATGTGTCAAAGATTTTATGTAATGCATTAATTAATGAGGAAACCAGTAAGATGTTACAACCAGTTCAAAGGATAATTCAGAGAACTACACCTACACAGACAGGAAGAAATGCTGAACTAAATTTATAGAAAGAGGCCAAGAGATCAGGGCAATAACCAGTTACATTTTGGTCACAATTCATTTGCATTTCTAGGAAGAAGAGTCATGATTATTATCAGTTTTCTGAATTTTACAAAGTTATAAATTAATGCAAAGCCAGTGAAAGACATAGACAACTCAGAAGAGTACACTAACAGAACATTTGGTAATTTTTTTAGGAGAGATGGGGGGTTAAACAATTTTAAAATCTTTCACAATTTTTTTTCTGAAAATGTCTGCCAAGTAAAAACTCCACCAAGAGAACGAAAAGACAAGTGACAGACTGGGAAAAAAATGTTTTCAAGAGACATATCTGATAAAGAGCTGCTGTCCAAAATACACAAAGAACCCTTAAAACTCAACAACAAAAAACAAACAACCCTATTTTTTAAAATGGGCCAAACACCTCAACAGACGCTTCACCAAAGAGGATATACAGATGGCAAACAAGTGTATGAAAAGATGTTCCACATCATACATTTGCAAAACAAAACAACAATGAGATAGATACCAGTACAAACATACTAAACTGACCAAATTCCAAAACACTGACAACACCAAATACTGATGAGGATGTGGAGCAGCAGGAATTCTCATTCACAGCTGGTGGGAGTTAAAATGGTACGGTCACTTTGGAAAACAATTTGGCACTTTCTTACAAAACTAAACATACTCTTAACATATGATCTAGCAATCTTACTCCTTGGTATTTCCCCAAAGGAACTGAAAACTTCTGTGTTATGACTGTCATATCTGCAAGCATCTCCAAAGTCTGGCAGAAAGGGCTTTCCTTTTAGAGGGAGGAGTAAATAATGCTTAAAAAAAAAAAAAAAAAAAAGGTTGTGAGAAAATAGGATGAGTGGTTAGCCTGACTGGGCAGTTAACCACAGAATAACCCTGAGGTCAGCTGATTTGGGGGAGGGTGTATTAAGGAAGGAGAGGTTTTTCTACATTCCAATGCTCAAGGAGGTACCAGAGTTCAGGAGCCTAGAAGAAGGAGAGAACTCTCACTAAAGTTTGGTCAAGTCAAGTGGTTGGGCATTTTCTTCAGTTTGGTCAATGGGGACAAATATTCTAGTTAATCATTCATGAGATAAAGAATGAGGATTTGAAGGATCTGCATATGGCCTGAATAAACAAAGGATTCATCCTTTAGTCTCATCTAAGTCATATGGGGAAGGCTGGTTCTTTGCAGTAAGCCATTTCCCAGAATACAAAATGGTAGAGAGATTTCTTAGCCTCACTATTTTCCAGGAGCACAGGGCTCAGGTAAAGTTCAACACTGCCTGTCTGCCCTTTTGTTCAAGGTGAATGAATATCATTCATAGCTGAACAACACAAATGCAATCATAAACCTCCTGAGTGGAGTGAAGCAGGGTCTAAGCAACCGCCTCCTAAAGGCTGTTATCTATTGTTCCTGCAAAAATGGTTGAGCCATTTATTGCAAGGTGGTGGCAAAGGCCATTTGTTTTAGGATCCTCTTACAGGCATGTTAAAAGAGGGGTGCCTAGAAAGGAAAAGAACAATATTAGTATAAAATATTCTATTGGAGTAAAGAGCTGACCCCTGAAGGTTCTTGCCCAGTGGATTCCAAGAGATTGATACATGGAATTATTTCAATTTTGTAGCACTGCTCATTGAGTTTCTTGAAGTTAATATTTCAATGCTCTTGACAGTGGTGCCCACAGTCTTGGCTACTCACATATAAGGGTGTTCATGACCTGAGTGTTTAGCCAGACTTCCTTAGTGGCCCTTCCTTAGTAGCCATCTTTAGTGGCTCATCCAGGGAGAAATCCAGCCTATGCATGGTCTGCTAGAGGGATGAGTCTTTCAAGGTGTATCAAATCGTCAGGCTTCTTCAGATCCTGGGGGAAAGGCCAGGCTACTCGGCTGATAAGAATCTGGGCAGTCAGGTTTTTAGGTCTTGGTGATGTTATGTCAGAAGGGAGAGGGGAAAATGAGAAACATCAGTTTACAGGGTTGTAGTCACATATTGAAGGAAACTAGAAGAACTAAAAATTTGGTAAGGGTTGACAATTTATGAAAAATGACAAGATATTAGTCTACTTTACAGGTAGGTAACAGTGAGAGAAGTTAATTAAATCTCTACTGAAGACAGAGTTTGTATCTATCTGCAACTTACAAAGAGCTACAAAATAGCTCAAAGATAAGGAACCATCAGAATCTGATAACCCAAAAAGGTATGCTATAGCTTTCTATTAAAACATAAAACGTCTCTGTATGTGTCCAAAAGGACTGATAACAACACAGGCATCATTGTGTGGTTTTTGGAGAACTAAGCAGCCCAAAATACAAAACACACTAGACTCTCAATCTTCACACAATGCCAGGTCCAATAACGCTGAACTGATGTGAACACTTACTGTTGCCATTATTATGATTGCTATGGCAGCCAAAACATCTTTCTTACACCTGGCTTGTTTTTTTTTTTTAAACATTTTTTATACAAAGATCTTTGCCGTTATCCTGCTATACAAGATAAACTCTATTAATAATTTAGTTTATTTCTTTTATCACTGCTTATTAGGGGAAAAAATGCACAAACCCAAATGTCTAATAATAGAATAAACAGCCAAATTGTGGACCATCCACCCAATGGTGCCATGGATGGTAGCCAATGACAGCCTAAAACGGGTGTCTATGGAGAGTTTTAGTGATGTAGAAATATATCGAATACATTACCTTTAAAAGACAAAGCTGCAGAGCCAAATAAATTGGATGGATAGACGGAGAGATGGATGGATGGATGGATGGATGGATGGTTGGATGGATGGATGGATGGATTGATAAGTTTATGTAGGAAAAAGAACAGAAATAACACTTGTTATATCTTTAAGACATTCCGCATCCTCTCTCTGTTTACTCAGTAATATGTTTGAGCATCTCGCCATTTCCACAAACAGTCCTTGAGAACATGTACCCTTAAAGTTATAGCCTAAGACATATTCCCTCTATGTTATTTTTCTATTAACCTCTGACTCTCTCATTAAGAATTATGTGGAAATAGATGGAACATTAAATTGGCAAGCTCATGCAGCAAGGCCTCAGATAAATCTTCATTTGAAACAAAGAAGAATCCAAACCATAAATGCCATGGTCAAAAGAGAACCAGATGAGAGAACTAAAAGAGAGAAAATTGGTTACTAGAAATATGAGGAAAACCTTCATATGAGAGTCTGGGGTTCAAAAATGAGCCAATTTAAAGGGTTTGAGGTCCTTCTCCCAACATAAAGGTGAACTAGAAAATCAGAGTGGTCCCTCTTCCTTTCCTACTCTTTAAGCATTAACACTACTATAGTTCATTAATACCTATATTTTCTCATACCTCTTTGGTTTTGCATAGACTATTCTTCTCTTGGGACACCCTCCCACTCATCCATCTGGCAAACTCTTTTTCATCAAGTGTCAGTTCAATGCACCTTATACACAAAACTTTCCCCAATTCCCCCAAGGAGCATTAGAGTTTCTTGCCATGATGTGCCTCTTCGGTTTTGTAAGGACCTTCAGTACAGACATTATTTTATCGTAACATAATCTTTTACATGCTGATCTTCCCTAGTATACAGTGAATTCCTTGAAGATAAGGTTTTCACTTCTTCATGCCCCATTCTTAGCATATTGTATACACTAAATAATTATTCCATGAATAAATAAATGGGCAAATGAACAAAACTTTGTGATGGAATAACATGGAATTTAATTGATTACTTAGGATCAAAAATAAAGTTTTTGGGGTCAGCAGTTTGGGCTGGGTAATCCCCAAGAATTACTAATATTCCCATTTTTATAGATAAAGAAACTGAGGTCTAGATGATTAGATAACTTACTCAAGAAAGTAAATTTCAGAAGAAGTACATATGGTCCTTATGTTTTGAAAAGATAAATGTAAATTAAAACTGTTTTTTGCCTATCAGACTGGCAAAAAACAAACAAGTTTTATAATGGACTTTTTTGGTATGGTGTAATAGGCACTTTCATATACTACTAGTACATAAATTGGAACCACCACAAATTTGGCACTACATACCAAAATTATAAATTTCTATAACCCTCAAACCAGAAAATTCACTTTTAGAAATTCATCTTACAGAAATACCTACACCTGTATGAAATGATATATGAACAGGAATATTCATTGCTGGATAGTTTGTAACAGTGAAAGGTTGGAAAAATCCTTTTCTGCCCAGACTACATATATTATGGTACATCTAGAACACTGATTTTCAAACTATGGTCCCCAGACAGCAACATCAGCATCTCCTGGGAATTTACCAGAAATGCAAATTATCAGATCCCACATCAGACTTCTTGAATAAGACTTGGGGATAGAACTCAGTATCTGTTGGTGGGAATGCAAGTTTGTACAGCCACTTTGGAAAACAGTGTGGAGGTGCCTCAGAAAATTAAAAATAGAGCTACCCTATGACCCAGCAATTGCACTACTGGGTATTTACCCCAAAGACACAGATGTAGTGAAAAGAAAGGCCATATGCACCCCAATGTTCATAGCAGCAATGTCCACAATAGCCAAACTGTGGAAAGAGCCGAGATGCCCTTCAATAGATGAATGGATAAAGAAGATGTGGTCCATATATACCATGGAATATTACTCAGACATCAGAAAGGATGAATACCCAACTTTCACATCAACATGGATGGGACTGGAGGAGATTATGCTAAGTGAAATAAGTCAAGCAGAGAAAGTCAATTATCATATGGTTTCACTTATTTGTGGAACATAAGGAATAGCATGGAGGACATTAGGAGAAGGAAGGGAAAAATGAAGGGGGGAAATCAGAGGGAGAGATGAACCATGAGAGACTATGGACTCTGAGAAACAAACTGAGGGTTTTAGAGGGGAGGGGGGTGGGGGGATGGCTTAGCCCGTGATGGGTATTAAGGAGGGCACATGCTGCATGGAGCACTGGGTGTTATACGAAAACAATGAATCATGGATCATTACATCAAAAACTAATGATGTATGGTGATTAACATAACATAATAAAATAAAATTTAAAAAAAAAGAAAAAGAACTCAGTAATCTGTATTTTAACAAGTCCTGCAGGCGATTCTGATGCATGTCAAAATTTGAAAAATACTAAACAATGAAGTACCATGCCGCTGGAAGGGAGCTCTCTATATCCTGCTAAAGGAAGATCACCAATAACCTTTGTTGTGTGATGAAAACAAGCTATGAAAGGCTGTCTGTAATATGTTACCTTTTGTGTAAATGGGAGGAGGAAAGAAATAAAATTTTATGGCTTTTATGTACATTTTTTGAAACTCTGAAAATCTGGATATGTCAGAAATTAAGAAGAGTGATTAACTAAGGATGAGGGGCTTTGGCAGATAGAGGACAAGGAACAGGAGGGAAACTTATAACTATGAACTTTTTTATATTTTGTGATTTTTTTAACAATGTGCATATATTAACTCTAAGATAGACAGAGACTTTTATTAAGCAAGCACATCTCTAAAGCAGTGGCTAGAAAGGATTACTACCTTGGCTAATTGATTCCTACTATGTCCTTCCCTCAAGACCCTGCAGAATTGTAAACAGTTCTTTTTTTCCTTAAGAGCTGCTGATGACGCATAATAAAATCTAGTAGCTAACACATAGACCCACATACACTCCGATGATGCGCACACACACAGAAACACTTACATAAAGGACTCGCTGCCTTAATTGTTTTCTTATCAATTAATTTTCCAACTGCTCTTCCAATTTTAAGGACATTTCCTGCTTAAAAAGGAGGAATCATTTAGACAAATCTAAACTTAAGAGTCATTTAACAATACAAATATCAGGTCACACTGATGGACGATAAATAAGTTAGATAAAACAGTGCACCTATTCTGTTTTGTGACCTTATAACCTGAGCAAAGTCCAACAGTTCAGATAGTTTCAAATGTGCACTAGTTGTTGAGAACAAGAAGTGTTTTGTGGTGTTATACTAGATGTCTGTGTGTGAATATTGCTATTGTTAATTTGGTATGTGACCCTCAATAATTACTAAGGGATTCAGTTGTCCTTTCTATAAAGAAAAAAAATTAACATATTCCTCCTCCATCTCATTGGAATGTGATAGGAATTAATTGAGGATAGTTTTAACTTAGTAATATTTTTAGTTCTTCAATTCCAGACATTATGCAAAAAGCAAATAGCCTTGTCATAAATGTCTTCCAGTTTTGTCCTATTTCAATGTAGTGACACTCGGACAAAGTTAAATCCCAAGATCCCTTCCTGCTGCCAAACTCCAAAATGGAATCAACAGCAGTGACCTCACCTAAATCTCCAGAAGGACTGGAAAATTACAACTCCAGGTGGCTCTTGCTGGCATATGTCCTCGGGAGACCTTTATAGGTCCCTGTGCTGTGGAACACGAGGCCCACACTTGGCAAATTTACTGTGCTGTTTGCTTTGATCTGAATTTGCCTCCAATAAGTACCTTTGAAGTCCACATATTTCCTGAGACTACTGCCCTGCAGATGCCCAAAATGAGCCATGAGAACTATTAAACTGTGTCTTGACCTGCTGTGGAAGCTCAAATGAACCATCAGTAATAGGATATAAGAGAACCAAGAGAGACCATAGCCAGTGATGGGTACAATTGCTATCAGGGTACTTCTTATCTATTTCAGAGACAGGCTGTAAAGATCTTGGAAAATGTTTGCCAAGTGCTTTAAGTCCTAGAGAAAAAATATTAGTAGAATCCTTTGAAACAAAAATGGGAAAAGAGGGGTTTTTTTAAGGCAGAAAGAGCAAAGGGGATAATAGAAATTCAATTCAACAAATATTTGTTGAGTGCCTACCAAGTAGTAGGCCCTGGGCTCAGTACCAAGATGAATGAGGCACTTACAGGACAGCACTCTGGAGAGGAATGGGAAGACAAGTTTAATAACAAAAAAGTAGATTAAAAGAAATTTCATGAGAGAGGTGTTCCTGCTCTATTATCTGTTTTTTCATTCATTTGTTTTAGTTCCCAGCAACTGGCACGGTGCTTCACACAAAGGAGGTACTCAGTAATACCAAAGAGGCACTCAGTAAGACCAAATATGAATGAACAAATAATTGGATATATAATACTGGGGGGGGGGGGGGGGAAGAAAAGTGTTTCTGTCCTCTTATCTCTCAATCTCCCTCCCTTTCTGTACATGCCCTGGCCTGTGACTCTCAAACTGTATTTATCATTTCAGTGGTGTCTTTTAGAAGCATCACTTGTAGGGTTTCAAGTTTGTTAGTGTCAACTATTGCAACAGGCACAGCTGAAGCCTATACTGAAATAATACTGTTGTAGAAATAATACTGCTGTAGAAATAATACTGTTGAAGCCTATACTGAAATAATACTGCTGTAGATGGAATGTTTGTGTCCCCCCATCCCCACCCCACCAAAAATTCATAATTAAAACCTATGCCCCAATGTGATGGTATTAGGAAGTGTGGTCTTCGGGAGATGATGAGGTCATGAGGGTGAAGCCCTCATATGAATGGGATTAGTATCCTTATAAAAGAGACCCCAGAGAGCTCCCTCACTCTTCCATCATGTGAAGACACAGCCAGAAGATGGCCATCTATTAATTAAGGAGCAGATGCTCACCAGACACTTCATCTGCAGGCGCCTTGACCTTGGACTTCCCAGCCTCTGGAACCATGAGAAATTAATGTTTGTTGTTTAAACCACTAGTCTATGGTATTTTTGTTACAGCAGCCTAGACAGACTAGGACAAGTAAAGATTGCATGTTAGGAGTAAGGAGACCAGCTCATTCCATGTTGCCCATTCTTTCCCCTATTTAACAATGAAATTCCTGCTTTCTGATAAACTCATTCCCAAGAAAACTGGGGTGGCTGCTCACCATTATGAGGGACTTCCTTTGGATGTTTCCTCAAGTATTTTCCCTACAATTTAGCGCCAGAAAATTTTAAATGTTAGATTGTAACTTTCTGGACTGCCTGTTCGTGATTTCCCATCTACAAAAAAATTGAAGCTCTTTTCATCTCTCCCTTCCCTCCAAAATATTCACTCTTTTAAAAGTTATCTGACTCCTACTGTCCCACCTCCCAAGGCTTCCTAATTACCTGTATCAAAAACATTTTAGAGCTGAAATATAAATATAATTAATCTGGTCCTCTCTCTCCAGTGGCAGAAACCTGAATCCCAGAGAGGTAACTGGCCAAAGTCTGAGCTTTTCCTTGGCAGAACAAGGCAAGTGCTCCAGGCTTCCAATGTCCAGATTAGCACTATTTCTTTCAAATGTAACTTTTAGAAATTTTATTTTATGTTTAAAAAGCACAAACTTACAAATGTTTTCTTTCCCCTTTTACTAGACTTGATGATTCCTCATAAAATCTTTCACAATGTTTTTAAGATCAATTTATAATTTGATCAACAGTAGTCTGGGTTTAAGCACAGCATTTGGCTAATGAAAAGCCAAAATAACATCAGCTCTTCTATTCATGATTACAAAAGTCCTTTAAGCCCCCCAACAAAGTAGGAATGTTAAAAAGTACTTTTCTATTTCACTGATTACTGAACTTCTTCTTCTTCAACTTGCCAGAGCCCATTACTGCCCACTGGGTTCCATGATTTAATAATGTGAAGAGTAACACACACAATGTTTATCAGTTTAACAATGTCATTTTTTTTTTTTTAACAATGTCATTTAAACTGTACAACAACCCTGTCAGGCAGTGTAGAGGACGAATTGCCCCCTGAAGGGTTTGGTTTGGAAAAAAAAGAAAGAAAAAAAAAAAAAAGTTGCCCTCTGACAGTTGCACTGCAAAATCAATAAAATGCATAGTGATGGCGATAGACAAAGCTGATTTATAAAAGCCAACTGAACGCCAGACATGCGTTAAGGCAAGTTTGAAGATAGTTGCCAATGACTGAGTCATTCATAATGACAAGTCAGAGAAGCTAGTATCCCTATTACAGAAAAGGATACATGAAGCAACCCTTTCCCTGTTAAATGCTGGGAGTTAGTACAATTGTGGGCTGGAACTCAGGCCTCTGACTCCAGTTCCAGTGTAGTTTCCATTTCTGATTTTGTGTTGGACACCTCTGGTGTTCCATAGCATATTGCCTTGCACACGCTGAATTTCAGCTGAAATCCATGTGAACTTAGACTACCCTCACGGTGACAGTGCCCCAAGTCAAGACGTGTCATTCATCTTTCTGCTTTCTGCCAAAAGGCCTTTTCTGATGCCACAGAAGCTTGTTCGGCCCACGTGCAAGTATAGTCCAGGCTATCTCAGGAACAGCCCTCAACCCAAGGGGAAATGAGAAAGGCTGGATAAATATCTCTGACTCCTATCCTATGGGACGATGTCTTTGAGTGGTATGTTTTTCAGGAGGTCCCAGAAAAATCAAGTCATTTCCTACAACAACCTTGATATCACCCCCTTATATTGAATTCTTCTCTTTCTAACTCTCACATTCCCTCACTCCTGCTTTCTGGGATCACTTCCCAAATAAAGCACCCAGTTCTTGTCTCAGTCTTTACTTTGAGGGGAATCCAAACTGTGACAGGTACCTTCATCCACAGACTAAATCAAGATAGACCTTCTTTCACTGCTGCTCTGGGAATACCTGTAGAAAGCACATCCTCTGGGCTTCACAAGAGCCACAGAAATAAGTCTGGGACCGGGTTTTGTGGCCCATGTTCTGACCCAGTAAGTCACTAAATCTGAACTCTAGATCAGAGAGATCCTTCTGGGTTCTATAAAGGGCCCAAGAAGCCAATGGCAGATATTACACTCTCCCTGAATCCAGAAGAACTCAACTGACTTTCCATATTGTGGGCTTTTGCAATTACCAATAGTCAAAATAGTCCAATTATCTACTGTTATATAATAAACTACCCAAAACTTAGTGGCTTAAAATAATATCAACATTTATTTTGTTCACAGTGATACAGTTTAATAAATTCTGTCTTGACCCAGTTTTGAGGCCCTAGCTAGAGGCTGGTCAGTTCCCCTTCTTGAACAGCTGATTAAATCCACACTCCAAGCACCTCCTCATCTAGCTCTCACACTCTGAGTCACTCTGAGCCTGCCACAATGACCCCAGGGCCAGGTATCAGACAAGCAGGGACAGCCCTATGCCCCACAACCTGCTGGTATTATTCCAATCCTCAGCCTGCTTGTCCTGCCTTGCCCTTTCCTTCCCACAGTTCTCCCCTCCCTCTGACTTGTGATGAACTCTGGTGCTTCCCTGAGTAACTCTGCATCGCATGGCATGTTCTCTCCCATGGAACCCTGAGTTTAACAAAAATGTAAAACTCTTTCTGGTTTCTCTCTCTTGATCTGCCTCTGGTTTCACCAACGCTTCTCAAAATAGCTAAAACATAAACAATCCTGCAATTTGGGCAGGGCTCAATGGGGACATCTCATCTCTGTTCCATGCAGCACCAGCTGGGGGGCTCAAAGGCTGGGCGATAGAACCATGTGAAGGCTTGCTTCCTCACTCACATGTCTGTTAGTTGATGCTGACTTTCAGCTAGGACCTTAGCTGGAGATGTGCCCGGAATGTTTACATGTGGTCTTGCCATATGACTACTAAATGTGGGAGAGTTAAATGCCTTAGGTAAGACACTCAGTAGGTTTAATTCTGGATTTGAGCACAGACTGGGTGCTCACTCACTCCAAGGGTGAGTCTCCCAAGGGAGTGTCAAGTGAAAGCTGTATCATCCTTTCTAACCTAGTCTCACAAATCATTCAGCATCATTTCTACTGCATTGTGCCCATTAAAGTGAGTCATGAAGGTTGGCCTCTATTTGGATGAGAGAAGTGTCAAAGAATTTGTGGCCAGAATGTCTATCTTTTGCTGAACCTGCTATCATTGACCCTGCCATATCATCTTGTCTTAAAGATCTTGTCCTTGGATTCTCTAAGCTCCTAGAAACTGGTCCTTAGATTTTCTAAATCATGAGAGCTCTGAGACCTGTGAAAGTCTTTAAAAAGTATGCAGTTCTGCTTCCCATCAATCTACCTGGCAGATGGGCACCTAGATCAGGTTTAAATGCTTTAAATGGCAACAAGGTAAGTCAACGCTTCTCAAGCTGCTGATTTTCACTGTAAACAGCTCTTCTAGAATATTTTTCCTTACCAAAATCCACCTTTGCTTGAAAGTTCCAAGTCCTGCTTTCATTTGTAGGTGTAGGATTATACAAAATAAATCCCTGTTGCACATGATAGTCTTCAGATACTAGAAGACAAATTATCACATCTCCTTAAATCTTCTCTTTTTTAAGGTTAACATCTTCAGTTTCCTTAGCTATTTCTTCTAGAATGGGGGCTTATAAGATCTTTCCTCAACCCTGTATTTTACACTGAGGGCAATGATTTAAATTTATCCTAATTCAATCTCATGTTTAAAAGTCTCTGTTCAATTTTCCTAACTGTTCAGATCTTTTCAAATTTTAATTGTCTGATTCTCAATTTGTCTTATCTGAAAATTCTATATATATAATATATAACTATATATACATAATTTTATATATATACACACAGAGATATACATATCTTGTCAGTTCATTAATTAAAATGCTAAAGAAAACTTTAATGTACACCACCAAGTGAAAACAGATTTATTCATCAACTCTCAACTAGCTATGCTTGGATGCAAGCCTATTGAAAGATGGTTTGTTAGTATCTTTCAATATAAAATATACTATGGCTTATAATAGTATTCTGACCCTCCAGCCTTCTTATTCTATTTTTTTAAAAGGAAATAAAGTTTATGACTCTATTTAACAAATATTTAATAAATGCCCAAATGCACTCATTGCTGTCCTAGGCACTTGCACACAGCAATGATAAAATAGACAAGGTTTTTGCTTTCTACAGAGGAAAAGAGATAAGCAAGTAGTCAAATAAATGAAAAAGATCATGGCAAAAAGTGATAAATGCCTGGGGCTGTGGGTAAATGAAGCTACTTTAGTGTGAGTAATCAGAGAAGGCCTCTTGGAAGGGATATCATGTTTAAGTAAGACCTTAATAAAACAATCAGCCCTGTGAGTATCTGGAATCATAATGATACAACAGAAAAAAATAGTCCATGCAAAGATGCTATGGCCGTATTTGAGAAACAAATAAAGGGACAACAATGTGGCTGTAGGTAATGTGTGAGGCAGAGAGTGGTACCAAGTAAGATTGGACAGGTAGGGAGAGGTTATCATTTAGGAACCCCAAGGCCATTATAAGGTGTTCAAGTTTTGTTCCACATGCGACTAGATGACCAGGTGCTGGAGTTAGAAAAGTCCCCAAGGCTGCCCTCACTTCTGACACCAATTAAAAGTTCAGGGGTCCCACCATCACTAGATGGACCCACTAACTCGTTGAAAGCTGTTATACTCAGATTACAGTTTATTACAGTTTATTACAAATGGGCTGCACTAAAATCTCTTGGCAATCATGAGTACCCAATATACAATGCGATATTGCCAATGAGAGAAACTCACCTGAGCCCTGATGTCCAGAATTTTTATTGGGGCTTTGTCACATAGACATGATTGGCTGCCCATATGGCTGACCTTTCATCTCATGCCACTCTGAAGGTCAAGTTGATAACACACAGTCCTAAATCCCCACCATAAATCAAATTGTTAGACTATGGGAAGAGGCAAGGATGGGGAAGACAAATATTAAAAAGTTGGGGTGAAAAAACAGGAAGCCTAGGACCAAGTTGGCCTGCCTACACCAAGGCTAGCTCCCAATGATCACTGTATTCCAAAAGCACCTAAAGCACTCCTTTGTCAAACTACTTTAAAGTTTTATCAGAAACTGAAGGCAAGGGGCGCCTGGGTGGCTCAGTCAGTTGAGTGTCTGCCTTCGGCTCAGGTCATGATCCCAGGGTCCTGGGATTGAGCCCCACATCAGGCTCCCTGCTCAGCGGGGAGCCTGCTTCTCTCTCTCCCTCTGCTGCTCCCCCTGCTTGTGTTCCCTCTCTTGCTGTGTCTCTCTCTGTCAAATAAATAATAAAATCTTTTAAAAAGTGTTTAAAAAAAAAGGAAATTGAAGGCAAAAATAGCTATCTTCAGAATCTCTGGTGTTTTTTGAAAAAATAAGATGTTCCCCTTTATAACTTTTTTTTTGGAAAGTGTACATGTTTTCCTGATCATGCAGTGATTTGGACAAAATTTCTATAATTGCAAAGTGAGTAATGAAACAATTTTTGAGTACCTAATATATGTCAGACACTACTACCCATGTTTATTAAGATTATTTCAACTAGTTAAAGCAGAGACTTTTTTTGTAAATGTTCTGGGATATAATTCATCCAGGTCTGAGATCTTGACTACATCTAAAGGGTCAACTCTGAGGATCAAAATGTATCTTTCAGGCAGTAATTTCAGTATATACAGGCATTAATTATTTTCACTTATTCAATAAATATTTATCAGTTACCTACTATCTGACTGCAAGGTGCCCTGTATTCACCAATGAACATAGCAAGCATTGGTACCCACCCAGCTGGAGTGGACTGCCCACTACTATATAATGCAATAAGAAATTCATAAATTTTATCACCAAACATGTTTGTTTGTTTGATATTTGAATAAGGATTCAACTACTTAGTAGCTCTATAGCTATGAGCAAATTATTGAATTTCCCTGGACCATAATTTTTGAGTAGATTTGAATAAGGATTCAACTACTTAGTAGCTCTATAGCTATGAGCAAATTATTGAATTTCCCTGGACCATAACTTTTGACTCTGCCAAATGAGACTAACACCATTCACCCCCAAGAGTTGTTGTGAAGCATAAATGAGAGGAAAAATTCACGTAGTGCCTGATCTGTAGCAGACTGTTAGTTCCCTTCTGATTGTTAAGTAATTCGACCTAAAGGTTGCATGCCTATCCCTAACACCCTTCTCTTTTTTAAAGCCAAGGTAGAGTGCAAAATTCTAAATTCGACATTTAAAGTAATGGGACCATGGGCTTCCTAAGATAAAGAATATCAATTGTTAAAGTCAATTAAAAGATTCCAAACCCACAGTCCTAGTCTCATTTCTCTTCATGACTTTTGGAAATGCACGCTGTGGTAGCCAGTCTCCATGATGGCCCCCAGTGACCTCCATCTCCTGGTGTTCATACCCTTCCATGTATAATAGGCCTGATCTGTGTAATCAGAAACTATTGTGAAAGTGACAGTGTGTGACTTACAAAGTTAGGTCATAAACATTGTGAATTCTACCCTGCTCTTTCTTGGATCACTCAGTCTGAGGGCAACCAGCTGCCATGTTGTGGGAGTACTTTATTAGCCCTATGCAGAAGTCCTTATGGCAAGAACTCCTACCAAGAGCCAGAAATAACTTGACATCCTGTGGGAGCAAATCCTATAGCCCCAGAGTAGCATTCAGTCCACCCAACATCTTGACTGCAACTTCCTGAGAGACCCTGAGTCAGAACGACCCAGTTAAGCCACTCTTTGTGTAATATAAGAAGTGTTTATAGAGGATGGTTTCAGGGTAATTTGTAATGCAGCAACAGATAACTAATACATGTGTAGTAGGCCACTTAAAAAGCCAAAAACAGATAACCAAGTGTTTCAGAGGCTCAAACATGATGGAAGACATGTCTCTTTTGTTTTCCAATACACGTCAAGAGTTTATTTTCAGATGGTTGTGCTGTTGTTGTTATTTTTTGCTTTTTGGCTTTGGTTTATGTGTCACTGGCACAAAAGTACTGGTATAATAAAAGGTGGATACTCTGATAATGGAAAAACTAGGGCTTTCTAAAAATGTTAGAAGTGTTTCAAAGGAACTAGCCCTAATCTTGTAAATGTAATTTATTATCTAGCCAGCAAACAGAGTAGAAATGCAGTTCTTAGTTTTAGAGAGTCCAGAAGAATGCAATGTGGACTCCTCTTGAAATATAGATATAGGGCTCCTGGGTGGCTCAGTTGGTTAAGCGACTGCCTTCGGCTCAGGTCATGATCCTAGAGTCCCTGGATCGAGTCCTGAATTGGGCTCCCTGCTCAGCAGGGAGTCTGCTTCTCCCTCTGACCCTGCCCCCTCTCATGTGCTCTCTGTCTCTCTCATTCTCTCTCTCTCAAATAAATAAAATCTTTAAAAAGAAATATAGATATAAAACAGCCCACCAACAAACCCTGCTTCCTTCCTACAAGCATAGCTCTATGCATTTGGCAGCAGAGTCATTCATACGCCATAATATTATCTGACTAATTTATGCATACAAAAATTAAACAAGGCACACAGAGTTTATCTTTATGAAAAATGAAGATTAAAAGTTGAAATTAAAAAACCTGAGGACTAGGCTGGAATATTGTGAAATAAATGAACACAACTTCCCATAAAAATGTATCTCCTTAGCTAAACTTAATTTATATTAAGTTCTAAGAGATTAAATAAATTAAAGTCATAATTCTCAAATTCCTTATTATTCTCTTCTTTTTCACGCTTTCCTTTCAAATCCTCTACACTGCATATTCCACATACCCACCCACATACCCATACTCACAGTCACACACTTCCCCACAAACACACCTCTTTCTTCTTTACAATAACTGTACATTTCCATAGCTCAACAAAGGACATGTGAAAAATCTAAATTATTTGGTCATAGCATGCTGAAGGAAAAGTAAGCCTAAAGTTAAATTTAAGCAAAAATCTGCATCCCCCAAAGCAGAGACTTTAAGTAGACCTTATTTTAGCTCCAATAAAAGAATCCATATCCCTTTGGTTCTTTTTAAACTGGTTTCTATGTTTACAGAAGTAGGCTGCTTAGTTCTGCACATCCCAGGAGAGTTAGCTAATCCTGTACCTGCTATTTACACAGTCACATTCCCATCACTGTGCCAGAGTCCTGAGCTGCCCAAGAGAATTTTCCTACAGGCCCTTCAAAACTTTCAGCTGGCACAGCAAATTTTAGAGCCTTGCTCATAGAGAAGGTATTCTGAAGTTGCTACAAAGTACTCATTTCAATAAAAATTACAGCCCCAAAACAGTTCAGAAAACATCCTTTTAATATAAGAAGTAAATAGAATAAAAACTTTCACCATGAAAGATTTTCATTCTGACTCACAGACACCATCCCTACATTCCATTCCACTAATCAAGGATTTTTTTAATATTCAAGTCCATTTCTTAATCTCAGCTGCCACCCAAAACCAAGAATTATTTTAACAAAGTACTCTAATTGCCACTTAGTTTCTCTTATTTACCTTAAGGTAAAATTTAGATTAAACTATTTGAAACATGGGGATTTAAATGTCATTCTCTAACATTTTAGAATCTTTTTTTTTAATTTTTCACTGTAATAATTCAAAATCTTAATCTCCTTTTAATCATCAGCTCATTCACTCAAATCTCTTATTCAAAGCCTTTATTCCCACATTATTGTTACTAATATACAAACAAGTGGATAGGATTGAGATGAAATGCAAAAAAATCGAAACAAGGGCTTCTGAGTAGAAGATGGTAGAGTAGGATGATCCTGAGTTTACCACCTCCCATGGACATGCCAAGGTAACAACTGCATGTATTTTAGCTCACTCTGAAAATGCAAAGACTAGCAAAACAGATCATAGATAGCTGAAATCATAAAGAGTAGGCCATATCAAAAGGGTAGAAGGGGTCAAGAGACAAGGTTGGGAACCAAACCCCCAGCAGGGTTACCCACATGCAGGAAGAATATCACAAACATGGAGCAGTGAAGGGATCAAGCCTCACACCAGGCATCCCTGGCCCTGGAAACCCCATAATGACTGGCTTTGAAAATCAGCAGGACTAAACTTCTGGAGGTTTAAAAATCAGCAGGGTTTAACTCAGGGAGAGCCAGAGATCTATAGGAAACTGAATCTGTGCTCTCCTAGAGCCTGCACTATATCACTCAGTCTGAGACCCAGCCCAGAAGGAGCAGTTTGAGAAGTACCTAGGTAATAGTTAAAAAGATTTATGGACTAATTTTAGGACATATGCCAGAGGGTCAGAGATCTGCAGGAACTTTCTCTGGGAACAGAAGTGCTGGTGGATACCATTTTTCTTTGTCCTCCTTCAACCTAGCTAGCTTGTGGGAGCCAATTCTGAAACTCTCCATCAACCTTGCTAGCACTACTTGCCCCACCCCAGCATTCTCCTGTGGATCCACCTGCCTGGCAGGCACCCCTCCCAAGTGGCCCCCACCCCACCATACCTAGTGGTCAGCCCCTGCCAGGACCAATGCCCCTGCAGAGCAACTCCTGCCTTGGGGAAGGAGGGAGCTAGCCCCACCCACCAATGCAGACTCAGTAGTTATAGTCCAACCTCTCAGCCAGCCACACTGGAGAAAAGCCTTGTCCACCAGTGTACCCACGGCAGTCATGGCAATTCATTGCAGTCAGCTGAGAGCCAGCCCCACCCACCAGCATGTCTGCAGCAGGTACAACTAGGCCTCTCAGGCAGCCACTGGTGGGCCCACCAGTGCACTCAGAGCAGTTGTGGCCAGTGATTGCTGAGAACCAGGCTGTGGGGCATCCCCAACAACCACAATACCAGCAGCAGTTGTAGCCCAGTCAGGACAGAAGGGCACATACAGTCCACACAGGGGCACACCTGCAGTGCCTGGTTCTGGTGACCAGGGGGGATAGTGCAATGGGGCACCCCAGGACACCTTCTACATAAGGCCACTACTTTTAAGAGTAGAAGATGTAGCTGACCAACCCAATACATAGAAACAAACACAGAGAGTGAGACAAAATGTAAAGACAGAGGGATGTGTTCCAAATGAAAGAACAAAACAAACCCCAGAAAAAGAGCTCAACAAAACAGAGATAACCTACCTGATAAAGAGTTCAAAGTAATGTTCATAAAGATACAAACCAGGCTTGAGAGAAGAGTGGATGAACTCGGTGAGAAATTCCACAAAGAGATAGAAAATATAAAAAAGAACCAGTCAGAGCTGAAGAATACACTAACTGAAATGAAAAGTTCACTAAGGGGAATCAACAGCAATTACAGGATGCAGAACAACAGATCAGTGATCCGGAAGACAGAAAACAGTGGAAGACCAAACTGAACAGCAAAGAAAAAAGAATACAAAAAAATGAGGATAAGTTAAGTGACTGCTAGAGCAACACCAAGCATACTAACAGTCCCATGATAGAAGTCCCAGAAGGAGAAGAGAGAGAAAAAGAGGCAGAAAACTTACATGAAGAAATAATAGCTAAAACCTCCCTAACTTGGAGAAGGAAACAGATGTCCAGATCCAGGAAGCACAAAAAGCCCAAGACAAGATGAACCCAAGGAGATGTACAGGATTTATAACAATTAATTGGCAAAGTTTAAAGATAAAGTGAGAATCTTAAAAGCAGCAAGAGCAAAGCAAACAGGGAAAGTCCTTAAGGCTATTAGCTGATTCTTCAACAGTAATTTTGCAGGCCAGAAAGCACTGCTATGATATATTAAAAGTTGTGAAAGGAAGAAACCTATAACCAAGAATACTCTACTTGGCAAGATTATCATTCAGAATTGAAAGAGAGATAAAGAGTTTCCCAGATATATGAAAGTTAAAGGAATTCAATGCCATTAAGGCAGCCTTACAAGCAATATTAAAAAGGACATCTTCAAGTGCAAAAAGACCATAACAAGAAGTAAAAAAAAATTATGAAAGGAAAAAATTTCATGAGTAAAAGCAAACATACAGTAAAAGTAGGAGATCAGTCACTTACAATGCTAGTTCAAAGGTTAAAAGATAAAAGTAAAAAAATCAACTGTATCTTCAAAAATTAGTTAAGGGATACACAAAATAAAAAGATGTAAAATATTACACCATACATGTAAAACATGGAGAAGGGAGTAAATATGTGGTCCTTTTAGAATGTGTTCAAATTTAAGTGACTATAAACTTAATACAAACTGCTATATACATAGGTAGAAACACAACAGTTCAAAATCTTTAGGAAGCAAAAAAAAAAAAAAAAATCTTTAGGAGGCAGCAAAAGCAGCTCTAACAGGGAAGTTTATAGCAATACAGGCCTACCTCAAGAAACAAGAAAAATCTCAAATAAACAATCTAACTGTACATCTAAAGGAAATAGAAGAAGAAAGTCCAAAGTTAATAGAAGGATGGGAAAAATAAGGAACAGAGTGGAAATAAATGGAAGAGAAACTAAGAAAAAGAAAAAAGACAAGAGATCAATGAAATTAGCTGGTTCTTTGAAAAGCTAAACAAAATTGATAAGCCTTTAGCTAAACTAAACAAGAAAAAGAGAGAGAGAGATAAGTAAAATAAAATCAGAAATGAAAGAGTAGAAGTTACAACTAACACCACAGAAATACAAGGAATTATGAGACTTCTACAAAAAATTATGTGCCAACAAATTGGACTACCTAGGCATCCAAATTGGTAGGAAAGAAGCAAAACTGTCACTATTTGCAAAGGAAATTATACAATATATAGAAAATCCTAAAGAATCCAACAAAAAAACTATTGGAATAATAAATGAATTTAGTAAAGTCGCATGATAAAAAATTAAGATACAGGAATCTGTTGCTTTCTATATACTAATAACAAGTAATGGATAGAGAAATTAAGAAAACAATCCCATTTGTAATTGCATCAAAAGACTAAACTACCTAAGAATTAATTTAACCAAGAAGTTGAAAGAGCTGTACTCTGAAAAACTATAAAAACTGATGAAAGAAATTGAAGACAACACAAACAAATGGAAAGATATACAATGCTCATAGATTGGAAGAATTAATATTGTTAAAATGTCCATGCCACCCAAAGCAATCTACATAATCAAGGCAATCCCTATCAAAATACCAATAGTATTTTTCATAGAACTAAAACAAATAATCCTAAAATTTATATGGACCCACAAAAGACCCCAAATAGCCAAAGCAATATTGAGAAAGAAAAACAAAATTGGAGTATTGCAATCCCATATATCAAGATACACTGCAAAGCTACAGTAATCAAAACAGCATGGTACTGGCATGAAAACAAACACATAGATCAATAGAACTAGATAAGAAGCCCAGAAATAAACCCATCTTTATATGGTCAATTAATCTATGACAAAGGAGGCAACAATATACAATGGGGGGGGGGATGTCCCTTCAATAAATGGTTTGGAAAAGCTGGACAGACAGCCACATGCAAAAGAATGAAATATCACATTCTTGCATCACACACAAAAATAAATTTGAAATGGAGTAAAGACCTAAATGTGACACCTGAAACAATAAAACTCCTAAAAGAAAACATAGGCAGTAACCTCGTGGACATCAGCCTTAGCAACATTTTTCTAGATAGGTCTCCTCAGTCAAGGGAAACAAAAGAAAAAATAAACTATTGCGATCACACCAAAATAAAAAGCATTTGAACAGCAAAAGAAACCATCAACAAAATGAAAAGGCAACCTACTGAATGAAAATTATATGTGTTAAGGGATTAATATCCAAAATATATAAAGAACTTATACAAATCAACACCAAAAAAAAAAAAAAAAAGGCAGAGGACCTGAATAGACAGTTTTCCAAAGAGGACATACAGATGGCCAGCAGACACATCAAAATATTTTCAGCATCATTAATCATCAAGGAAATGCAAATCAATGAGATATCACTTCATATCAGTTGGAATGGCTACTATCAAAAAACAAGAAATAACAAGTGTTGGTTAGGATGTGGAGAGAAAGGAACCCTCATGCACTTTTGGTGAGAATGTAACGAGTGCAGCCACTGTGGAAAACAGTATAAAGTTTCCTCAAAAAATTAAAGATAGAAACCCATATCATCCAGTAATTCCACTTCTGAGTATTTACCTGAAAAAAATGAAAACACTAATTCAAAAAAATATATGCACCCCTATGTTTATTGCAGCATTATTTACAATAGCCAAACCATGGAAGCAACCCAGTGTCCATTGATAGATGAATTGATAAAGAAGATGTGGTATACATATGCAATGGAATATTATTCAGCCATTAAAAAGGATGAGATCTTGCCATTTGCAGCAACATGGATGGACATAGAGGGTATTATGCTAACTGAGTAAGTCAGACAGAGAAAGACAAACACCATATGATTTTACTTACATGTGGAATCTAAAACACAAAACAAATGAACAAACAAAATTAAAAATATAAAGCAACAATGGAATACCACTACAAACGTATTACAATGGCCAAAATGTGGAACAATGACAACACCTAATGTTTGCGAAGATGTGGAGCAACAAAAACTCTTATTCATTGCTGGTAGGAATGCAAAACAATACTACTACTTTGGACAATAGCTTGGCAGTTTCTTACAAAACTAAACATCTGATCCACCAATCTCACTCCTTGGTACTTACCCAAAGGAGCTGAAAATTTATGTCAACACTAAAACCTGCACACAGATGTTTATAGCAGCTTATTCATAATTACTGAAATGTAAAAGCAATTAAGATGTCCTTCAGTAGACGTATGGATAAACTGTGGTCCACCCAGACAATGGAATATTATTCAGTGCTGAAAAGATCAAGCCAGAAAAGACATGAAGGAAATTTAAATGTATATTACTAAGTGAAAGAAACTAATATGAAAGGTTACATACTAGGGGCAAAGATGGTGGAGGAGTAGGGGGCCCTATTTCAAGCAGTCCCCTGAATTGAGCTGGATATCTACCAGACCACTCTGAACACCCATGGGGCAGCTGGCAGTTTTAGAAGAAGAAAGGGCAGAGACATGCCTGGACCTGGAAGTGAGGGCTGGGAGCCCTGCTGAGGGGCACACAACCCAGGATGCTGTGGTTTTAGCAGGACATACAGAAAAGAAGACAGTGTGGCATGGAGAGCTCACTGAAGAACAGACTGAGATCATTCTGTTCTGAGGCAGAGATTTGGAAACGTCACTTCTGCTCTGACTCTTGGAAAAGACAGGGAGAGCCACCAGAGTACAAAAGCCCCCCAAAACTGGTTTTCACTGAGCCCATCCCCCCCACAGGGGGCAGGGCAACTCTGCCTAAACAGGGTTGCCTGAGTAACAGCACGGCAGGCCCCTCCCCCAGAAGACAGGCTGGAAGAACAAGAGGTCAACAACCATAAGGTCCCTATAAAACAGGTGCATCTTGCTTGGGTTCTGGTCAATAATTTGGACTCTGTACATTGCCTCCACCACCCCTCAACAGAACAACTAAGAGGAGGAACTCTGAAATTGGAAAGACTCAGAGACTGACTTCTGCTACAGATTTACAAATGGATATAGATATAAGCAAGATGTAGGAAATAGACTTCAGGGTAACAGTTATGAAGACAATAGCTAGAATGGAGAAATCGATTAATGGCAACATAGAGTCTCTAAAGGCAGAAATGAGAGCTGATCTGGCAGAACTTAAAAATGGTATCAATGAGGGGTGGCTCAGTTGGTTAAGCGACTGCCCTCGACTCAGGTCATGATCCTGGAGTCCCGGGATCGAGTCCCGCATCGGGCTCCCTGCTCGGCAGGGAGTCTGCTTCTCCCTCTGACCCTCCTCCCTCTCATGCTCTCTGTCTCTCATTCTCTCTGTCTCAAAATACATAAATAAAAATCTTAAAAAAAAAATGGTATCAATGAGATCCAATCTAATCTAGATACTCTAACAGCTAGGGTAAACGAGGCAGAAGAAAGAATTAGTGATCTAGAAGACAAATTGATAGAAAAAAAGGAACACGAGGAGGCCTGGAAGAAACAGCTTAAAATCCATGAAAACAGAATTAGAGAAATAAGTGACACTATGAAACGTCCCAATGTCAGAATTATTGGGATCCCTGAGGGGGTGGAGAGAGAGAGAGAACTAGAAGATATATTTGAGTAAATTGTAGCTGAGAACTTCCCTAATCTGGGGAATGAAACAAGCATTCATGTCCTAGAGGCAGAGAGGACCCCTCCCAAGATTAAGAACAGACCAATGCCCCGGCATGTAATAGTAAAACTCACAAATCTTAGAACCAAGGAAACCATCTTAAGGGCAATTAGGGGGAAGAGATTCCTTACATACAGAGGGAGGAACATCAGAATAATGTCAGACCTACCCACAGAGACCTGGCCAGCCAGAAAGGCCTGGCAAGACATATTCAGGGTACTAAATGAGAAGAACATGAAGCCAAGAATACTTTATCCGGCAAGGCTGTCATTTAGAATGGATGGAGAGATACAGAGCTTCCAGGACTGGCAGAAACTGAAAGAATATGTGACCACTAAGCTGGCCCTGCAAGAAATATTAAGGGGGGTTCTATAAAAGGAGAAAGACCCCAAGAGTGATATAGAACAGAAATTTACAGAGACAATCCATAGAAACAAGGACTTCACAGGCAACATGATGACAATAAATTCTTATCTTTCAATAATCACTCTCAATGTAAATGGCCTAAAGGCTCCCATAAAATGGCACAGGGTTGAAGATTGGATAAAAAGACAGGACCTATCCATATGCTGTCTACAAGAGACTCATTTTGAACCTAAAGATACATCCAGACTGAAAGTGAAGGGATGGAGAACCACCTTTCATGCCAATGGACCTCAAAAGAAAGCTGGGGTAGCAATTCTCATATCAGACAAATTAGATTTTAAGCTAAAGGCTGTAGTTAGAAACACAGAAGGGCACTGTATCATTCTTAAAGCATCTATCCAACAAGAAGATCTAACAATTGTAAATATCTATGCCCCCAACATGGGAGCAGCCAACTACATAAGCCAACTTTTAACCAAAATAAAGAGACATATTGATAATAATACGTTAATTGGGGGCGCCTGGGTGGCTCAGTCGTTAAGCGTCTGCCTTCAGCTCAGGTCATGATCCCAGGGTCCTGGGATTGAGCCCAGCATCAGACTCCCTGCTCTGCGGGAAGCCTGCTTCTCCCTCTCCCACTCCCCCTGCTTGTGTTCACTCTCTCACTGTGTCTCTCTCTGTCAAATAAATAAATAAAATCTTAAAAATATATATATGTTAAATGTAGGGGACTTCAATACTCCACTCTCAGCAATAGATAGATCATCTAAGCAGAAAATCAACAAAGGAACAAGAGCTTTGAATGACACACTGGACCAGATGGACCTCATAGATATATACAGAACATTCCACCCTAAAACAACAGAATACTCATTCATCTCGAGTGCACGTGGAAATTTCTCCAGAATAGATCACATACTGGGTCACAAGTCAGGTCTCAACTGACACCAAAAGACTGAAATTATTCCCTGCATATTCTCAGACCATAATGCTTTAAAACTGGAACTCAATCACAAGAAAAATTTTGGTAGAAATTCAAACACTTGAAAGCTAAGGAACACTCTGCTTAAGAATGTCTGGGTCAACCAGGAAATCAAAGAAAAACTTAAACAATTCATGGAAACCAATGAGAATGAAAACACATTAGTCCAAAACCTATGGGATACTGCAAAGGCAGTCCTAAGGGGGAAATACATAGCCATCCAAGCCTCACTCAAAAAAATAGAAAAATCCCAAATTCACCAACTAACTTTACACATTAAAGAACTGGAGAAAAAACAACAAATGATGCCTAAGCCACACATTAGAAGAGAAATAATTAAGATTAGAGCAGAGATCAATGAATTAGAAACCAGAAATACAATAGAGCAGATCAATGAAATTAGAAGCTGGTTCTTTGAAAGAATTAATAAGATCGATAAACCACTGGCCAGACTTATCCAAAGGAAAAGAGAAAGGACCGAAATTAATAAAATTATGAATGAAAGGGGAGAGATCACGACTAACACCAAGGAAATAGAAACAATTATTAGAAATTATTATCAACAACTATATGCCAACAAATTAAGCAACCTGGAAGAAATGGATGCCTTCCTTGAAACCTATAAACTATCAAGACTGAAACAGGAAGAAATTGATAACCTGAATAGACCAATAACCAGTAATGAGATTGAAGCAGTGATCAAAACCCTCCCAAAAAAAGAGTCCAGGGCCTGATGGATTCCTTGGGGAATTCTACCAAACATTCAAAGAAGAAATAATACCTATTCTCCTGAAGCTGTTTCAAAAAATAGAAACAGGGGCGCCTGGGTGGCTCAGTCATTGAGTGTCTGCCTTCGGCTCAGGTCATGATCCCAGGGTCCTGGGACAGCTTCTCCCTCTCCCACTCCCCCTGCTTGTATTCCCTCTCTCACTGTGTCTCTATCAGAAAAATAAATAAAGTCTTAAAAACAACAACAACAACGAAAGTAGAAACAGAAGGAAAGCTTCTAGACTCATTCTATGAGGCCAGCATTATCTTGATCCCCAAGCCAGGCAAAGACCCCATCAAAAAGGAGAATTTCAGACCGATATCCCTGATGAATATGGATTCCAAAATTCTCAACAAAATGCTAGCTAATAGAATCCAAAATACCTTAAAAGGATCATCCACCACGACCAAGTGGGATTTATCCCTAGGGTTCAAGGGTGGTTCAACATTCACAAATCAATGTGATAGAACACATTAATAAGAGGAGAGAGAAGAACCATATGGTCCTCTCAGTTGATGCAGAAAAAGCATTGGACAAAATACAGCATCCTTTCCTGATTAAAACTCATCAGAGTATAGGGATAGAGGGAACATTTCCCAATTTCATAAAATCCATCTATGAAAAACCCACAGTGAATATCATTCTCAATGGGGAAAAGCTGAGAGCCTTTCCCTTAAGATCAGAAACATGACAAGGATGCCCACTCTTGCCACTATTTTTCAACATAGTACTAGAAGTCCTAGCAACAGCAATCAGACAACAAAAAGAAATAAAAGGTATTCAAATTGGCAAAGAAGTCAAACTCTCTCTCTTCACAGATGACATCATACTTTATGTGGAAAACCCAAAAAACTCCACCCCCAAATTACTAGAACTCATAGAGCAATTCAGTAATGTGGCAGGATACAAAATCAATGCACAGAAATCAGTTGCTTTCTTATACACTAACAATGTAACTGTTGTAAGAGAAATAAGAGAACTGATTCCATTTACAATAGCACCAAAAACCATAAGATACCTTGGAATAAACCTAACCAAAGAGGTAAAGGATCTATACTCTAGGAACTACAAAACACTCATGAAAGAAATTGAAGAAGACACAAAAAATTCTTCCATGCTCACGGATAGGAAGAATAAACATTGTTAAAATGTCTATGCTGCCCAGAGTAGTCTATACCTTCAATGCCATCCCTATCAAAATACCAATGGCATTTTTCAAAGTGCTGGAACAAACAATCCTAAAATTTGTATGGAATCAGAAAAGACCCCAAATTGCCATGAAAATGTTGAAAAAGAAAACCAAAGCTGGGGGCATCACGTTGCCTGATTTCAAGCTATATTACAAAGCTATGATCACTAAGACAGCATGGTACTGGCACAAAAACAAACACATAGACCAATGGAACAGAATAGAACCCAGAAATGGACCCTCAACTCTATGGTCAAATAATCTTCGACAAAGCAGAAAAAAATATGCAATGGAAAAAAGACAGTCTCTTCGATAAATGGTGCTGGGAAAATTGGACAGCCATATGTAGAAGAATGCAATGGGACCATTTTCTTACAGCATACACAAAGATAAACTCAAAATGGATGAAAGACCTCAATGTGAGACAGGAATCCATCAAAATCCTAGAGGAGAACATAGGCAGTAACCTCTTCGACATCGGCCACAGCAACTTCTTTCAAGACACATCTCCATAGGCAAGGAAAACAAAGGTAAAAATGAAATTTGGGGACTTCATCAAGATAAAAAGCTTCTGCACAGCAAAGGAAACAGTCAACAAAACAAAGAGGCAACCCACGGAATGGGAGAAGATATTTGCAAATGACACTACAGACAAAAGGCTGATATCTAAGATCTATAAAGAACTTCTCAAACTCAACACCCAAAAAACAAATAAGTCAAAAAATGGGCAGAAGATATGAACAGACACTTCTCCAAAGAAGACATACAAATGGCTAACAGACACATGAAAAAATGTTCATCATCATTAGCCATCAGGGAAATTCAAATCAAAACCACATTGAGATACCACCTTATACCAGTTAGAATGGCAAAAATTGACAAGACAAGAAACAACAAATGTTGGAGAGGTTGTGGAGAAAGGGGAACCCTCTTACACTGTTGGTGGGGATGCAAATTGGTACAGCCACTTTGGAAAACAGTGTGGAAGTTCCTCAAAAAATTAAAAATAGAGCTACCCTATGACCCAGCAATTGCACTACTGGGTATTTACCCCAAAGACACAGGTGTAGTGAAAAGAAGGGCCATATGCCCCCCAATGTTCATAGCAGCAATGTCCACAATAGCCAAACTGTGGGAAGAGCTGAGATGCCCTTTAACCGTCTGCCTTCAGCTCAGGTCATGAACTGAGTGTCCTGGGATCGATCCCTGCATCGGGCTCCCTGCTCCGTGGGAAGCCTGCTTCTCCCTCTCCCACTCCCCCTGCTTATGTTCCCTCTCTCGCTGTCTCTCTCTCTGTCAATAAATAAATAAAAGCTTTTAAAAAAGAAGATGTGGGGTCACCTGGGTGGCTCAGTCGTTAAGCATCTGCCTTCGGCTCAGGTCATGATCCCAGGGTCCTGGAATCTAGCCCTACATCGGGCTCCCTGCTCTGCGGGAAGCCTGCTTCTTCCTCTCCCACTCCCCCTGCTTGTGTTCCCTCTCTCCCCGTGTCTCTCTCTGTCAAATAAATAAATAAAATCTTTAAAAAAAAAAAAAGATGTGGTCCATATATACAATGGAATATTACTCAGACATCAGAAAGGATGAATACCCAACTTTTGCATCAACATGGATGGGACTGGAGGAGATTATGCTAAGTGAAATAAGTCAAGCAGAGAAAGTCAATTATCATATGGTTTCACTTATTTGTGGAACATAAGGAATAGCATGGAGGATATTAGGAGAAGGTAGGAAAAAATGAAGGTGGGGAATCAGAGAGGGAGACGAACCATGAGAGACAATAGACTCTGAGAAAAATAATGAGGGCTTTAGAGGGGAAGGGGGTAGGAGGATGGGTTAGCCCAGTGATGGGTATTAAGGAGGGCAGGTATTGCATGGAGCACTGGGTGTTATACACAAACAATGAATCATGGAACACTACATCAAAAACTAATGATGTACTGGGGCGCCTGGGTGGCTCAGATGGTTAAGCTTCTGCCTTTCGGCTCAGGTCATGATCCCAGGGTCCTGGGATCGAGTCCCGCATCGGGCTCTCTGCTCCTTGGGAGCCTGCTTCTCCCTCTGCCTCTCTCTCTCTCTGTCTCTCATGAATAAATAAATAAAAAATCTTTAAAAAAAAAAAAACAACAACTAATGATGTACTGTATGGTGACTAACATAACACAATAAAAAAAAAAAAGAAAGAAAGGTTACATACTATATGACCCCAACCATATGACATTCCGGAAAAGGCAAAACTATGGAGACAATAAAAAGATCAGTGGTTGCTGGTGGGTGGGAGTGCAGGGTGCCAAGGATGGCATGGGTGGGGGGGATGAATAGGCAAAGTACAGAGGATTTGTAGCAATGAAAATACTGGGTATGATACCGTAATGATGGGTACATGCCATTATACATTTGTCTAAACCCATAGAATGTACACCACCAAGAGTTAACCATAATGTAAAGAATGAACTTTAAGTGATCATAATGTGTAAATACAGACTCATCAGTTGTAACAAATGTACCACTCTGTGAGGGATGTTGATAATGGGGGAGACTGTGCATGTGTGGGGGCAGAGCGTACATGAGAAATCACTGTACCTTCTTCTTAATTTTGCTCTGAATCCAAAACTACTCAAAAATATAAGCTCTTACAGGGATGCCTGGGTGGCTCAGTCAGGTGTCTGCCTTCAGCTCTGGTCATAATCCCAGGGTCCTGGGATGGAGTCCCGCATTGCGCTCCTTGCTCAGCAAGGATTCAGCTTCTGCCTCTGCCACTCCCCCTGATTGTGCTCTCTCTCTCTCTGACAAATAAATAAATAAAATCTTCTAAAAATATAAGATCTTACAAAATTAAAAAGAAGAAGAAGAAATTGTGTTAGGGGTTTCAAACATCAAGTCTAAACCTATAGGTAGTATACATACTTAGCAAAGTGGCTGGGGCTACATTTAAGAAATGTTTTACTGCTCCATCCTGTTAATTATATATTTTAAATATTAAAATATTTGGGTGGGGAGAAAGAGGTAAAGTGTGAGTATGTTTTAGAACCTGCAAATCTTTCTTTGTTGGAGGAATAGGTGAAGTGTCATACAACATTGGAGATAATCAAATTTTTGATCTTCAATTAGAGTTTCATTTATGAAGAATATTGTCAGTTTTACTTTTATGCCTATCATTGACTAACCATAAGATAGGTCCACTTCAAGGTTACCGGTTTCCACCACCACTCCAAATCATAGATTTAAGATGATTGGAACCATGCCCCATCCCACCCATACACAGAACAAAACTCTTCCATATACTACTGGGTTTTTTTAAGGTATACGTGTTTAGATCTTTCTAAATCAGGATAAAATGCAGTTTGGGCAAATTGTCTTTTTAAAATTTCTAAGTCTTGTTACAATAAAATCAAAAATTGGAACTCTGTTAAAATAGAAGACATTGTGATGAGGAATCACTGAAGTCCCTGGACTTTCTATTATAAATGTAGTTCTCTTTCAAGATAAGCTTTGCCTCTTTTTTTTTTAAATCAAAGTAGAAGCAACAAAGGAAGACCTGCAAATTCTAAAACAGAATCACAGAAAACTAGGCCATGTTAATAGCAGTGCAGTGTAATTGGGTGCATCTAAAAGATGCTATTGTTCATATTTTCCATAGTTTGCTAAAATAACTCTGTCTGAATAGAGTGACCATTCTTAGAGCCCCACCCCATTCATAGTGCCACTTGGTCATAAGAGCAATCAAATTTATCAAAATAATGTCTCTCTGACCTGAGGTTCAGATGCTAGAATGGCCAAATCCACGAGGAGCTTCCTGCAGGTTTTAGCAGTAAGAGAGCCCATCTCCACAGCCAATAACTAAGGAATGGCCACCAAATTCCCTGGGCAATGCTTCACAAACTGTACTGTGTATCACAGTCACTGGGGGGACTTGAAACATACAGATTTCTGGGTCACATCCTCTGAGTTTCTTATTCAGTAAATCTGGGATGAGTTTTGAGAACACTTCCAGGTAATAATGATGCTGTTGGTCTGAGGAGCACACTTTGAGAACCGCAGTCTCAAAGAAGTGGCAGAGGAACAGCTAGCCCTACACAGCTTTTGAGGTCACACTCTATAAAATAGAGGTTCTCCACTTTGAATGCATAATAGAATCACCTGGGGAACTTTTAAAAATCCTAATGCTCAGGCCACAACCCAGACCACTTAAAACTAGGGGAGAGGCAGCCCAGACAGCACTCTCTTTCAAAGGTCCCCAAGTGATTCCATATGTACCCACGTTAAAAACCAGTGAAGACCCCACCCATATCGTTGGTTCTCAAAGTTGGCTGCCCATTGGAATTACCAGGGAGAAAATTTAAATACTGATGCCTGGCTCCCACTCTCAGACATTCCAGACATCAGAATTTTAAAAGCTCCCAGGTGATTCTAATGTGTAACAAAGCTTGGGAACTACTGAACCTTACCTAATTCAAATTTTCACATTATTTAAAAAAAAAGTGCACCTGGGTGGTTCAGTCAGTAAAGCACCTGCCTTCAGCTCAGGTCATGATCCCAGCACCACGGGATCAAGTCCCGCATCGGGCTCCCTGCTCAGCAGGGAGTCTGCTTCTCCCTCTGCCTCTCCACCCAGCTCGTGCTCTCTCTCTCTCAAATAAATAAAATCTTTTAAAAAATTGAACATAAATTCACCACAATGAAGTTAGAGTTATGGATGTAGTTTTTCCCAAATTCAAGCATTTTTAAAAGATTTTATTTATGTATTTATGTATTTATTTAAGAGAGAGAGCACATGTGAGAGAGAGAGCACGGTGGGGGGAGGTTTGGAGGGGCAGAGGGAGAGGGAGAAGCAGACTCCCCGCTGAGCAGGGAGCCCAATGCAGTGATCCCAGGCCCTGGGATCATGACCCGAGCCAAAGGCAGACGCTTAACTGACTGAGCCACCCAGGTGCCCCCCAAATTCAAGCATTTTAATAATTTTTTATTAAGCCACTACAAATAATTTAAAAATAGAGAAGAAAAATATATATTAGTATGAATATATTTATAAAAGCAAGTTAGAATTATGATTTTCTTTTAGGTATAATTCATATACAGAGTATTCACCTTTTTAAATGTACAGTTCTAGGACTTTTATAAATGCAGCCACAATCAAGATATAAAACAGTTCTATCCCACTGAAATGTTCTCTTGTGCTCCAAATCAGTTTTGATTTGCCAATAGATCAGGATATTCTGCCTCACTACCTCCTTCACCTCATCTCCAATTTGTTGCATGATTCTTTCTCTGTCTTAGCAAGGGAAGCTCAGCTACTCTGAGGACACAGAAATGGATGTGGAGTAATAATGTAAGTTAGTATACATGTAGCTAATATTAAAATGGAATTGTATCAAATGTGACTAAATTTTAATCCATAATGCTATTTTTAAAAAGATGTAAATAAAATATATGATCACCTTTGGAGGATGGTAGGGAATCGGCTCACTGTTTTGAAAACTGGTAAGTGAAGGGGAAAAAAGAAGCATTCATTCTTGCTTTCTTGTACCAACTGTACCACTGGGTCACTGAAACAGTAGATGAGGGGAGTTTCCCTTAATTGAAGTAGAAGCAGCTATGAAGCACCAGGATAGCATCATGTTGCAACTCCTAATGAACTGAGGAGATACGAATGAGGGTCAAGGTAGCTGGTATCCCCCAAAAGAGAGAAAACCATGCATTATGTACCTCCAGAAGGAAGAACAACACCCTCTCTGAAGTGTTTTTGCAAAAAAAAGATAAAAGAAATGAAACTTGACTCTGATCAAGCCTCTGGATCCAACTACCAATGAACAGGAAATACAGGGGCCATAAAAACAGGTTAAACTGCACCATGAGAATGCAGTCAGCAAAAGCCAGACTATAGGAAACCACA
The DNA here is from genome assembly GCF_029215605.1 of Mirounga angustirostris. Taxonomy (NCBI): domain Eukaryota; kingdom Metazoa; phylum Chordata; class Mammalia; order Carnivora; family Phocidae; genus Mirounga; species Mirounga angustirostris. The sequence continues at coordinate 133,763,314 of NW_026991709.1, read as the reverse complement.
GGAGAAACGACCCAGTTCCTTCAACAAATGAATGCTAAAAAAGAGAAAGAGCTAGAGATGAGGTTTAAAAGAGACATAGAATATTATCCTAATCAAGTACAATACGTGGACCATATTTGCTAATTCAAACTTTAAAATTGATGATACATGAAAATCATCAGTGTGAACACTGAGGCTATCCAATTTAGATTTAGATATAGGAACTGAAGGAGTCAATGTTATTTTCCAGTATGCTAATGGTATTTTAGTTATGTTTTTTAAAAGAGGGGCTTATCTTTTAGAGATATTTACTGAAATATTTATGGATGGATTGATATAACATCAGATATTTGCTTTAAAATAATACAATTGTGGGAAAAGTGAGTGGGGTAAGGAGAACCAAGATTGGCCATTAAGTTAACAATTCTCAAACCTGGATAATGGGCACATAAGGATTCATTATACTGTTTTGTCTACTTTTGTATATGGCTGAAATTTGCCACAATGAAAATAAAAGGCAAGAAAGATTTGATTTAAAATGTCCATAATAGCCTTATTCATAAGAGACTAAAACTGGAAAAAAGTGCATCAATTGGTAAATGGATAAACAAAATGTGGTTTAGCCTTTCTCTATGCCTATAATGGCTGATCTACATGGTTTGACGACCTAGAATATCACCATCCATGAGCTTCCATGCAAAGATTGAAATGTGAGTGTTCTAGGCAGAGTGGCCTGCTCAAAAAACACTCCCCAATCTATTCAACATAATATCCACCAGCATTTCACCCCACAAATGGTGGAAAAAGCTAGTGCTAGAACTCTGAAGTCTTAGGTCCTCCAACATCCTACATTTAAAAGTAAATCATATGATATTGATTTATCACCCCTTCTTTTCCACTGAAAGCTGGTGTTTCAAATCCTGTTTTCTTAAATACCTGGTTAATCCTGGATTAATCAGATAAACTGAAAAACTGTTGTGCATTACCTGGATATCTAAATGTCTCAATCAGTGATAAAATAAAAGACACCTAAAGAATAAGTAATATAGGGGGATTTCAGAGAACATTTAGGGAGACACGTTTTATTATGACGGGGTTTCTCAGGACCTCTCAAGAAACAGAAGGTAGCATCAGACATGTTAATGCACAAGGCTCACAAAAAATCATATAGTTAATAAACACATACTGCCATTTGGCATCTTCTTTTTTCCAAATACCATCAACAATGACAACAGAAAGATACAAAATCATTGGCAGGGCCATATCTGCTTAGATTCATGTCTAAATGAGGTCATAAATAAAGGTGGAGGGTAAGTGTTAAGTTTTTGAAATACACAGTAATAAATAAATTTTTAAAAATCAAAACCCTACATCAGAACTTATTTATAAAACTGGAAGTACATTTAATAATACACTCATTGGAGCATGCTTGCTTGTGAGTACAAAGGCAAGGAGTACAACGTGATTACCATCAAACCATTGCTTATTTTCCAGATAGGAAAGCTTAAGGACATTTCAGTGTCATTTCCATTGCTTTGTAGAATTTAATCAATCAACATTACACCTAATGACTATGCCAGCATTCAACAAAATTATTAAACAAAGTTTCTTGCTAAAATTTTAACAGTGGACAAACCGAACCACTCCTGGTTTTCTGGCCATGGCCAGGTCAGATTAGGTTAGCACTATCTAGAAAATGCAAAGGCAGGTCAGAAACCAACTCAACCAAGACCTGGGATCCAAATATGTCCTCTTCCTCTCAGGTCCTAATTCCCAAGTTTAGAAGATGGCCAGCTATTCTTTCTTAAATTTGTAAACAACCACTCTCTCTACATCTTCCTTCTCTGAAATTATTGATTCTGTGTGTTTTAATAAGATGAATTAAGACAGATTTTTGTTTTACTGACTAGATTGAAAATTTTGCCATCTACCTTCAGATAATTAGAGGCACCCTGAAGTGTTAAAAATTCCTGCTTGTGAAATGTCCTGGACAACAATAAATATATCATAAAGGGGCTGTTTCTTAGCAGGAAACATGCTCATAGGGACCTGTCATCAGGGCCCCACACAAGTGGTAAAACAATGGGTAATATCAATTGGCTACACTCCCCCAAGAACAAGAACAGGGTAACTTTTCTGCCCCCTTCTTGCAACAACCCTGAATATTAAATAAATGCAACTTCTCTCCAAAAGAGTATTTTGACTGTAAAGTTAATAGGAGGACATCAAAAACAAAACTGTACAAGTTCCATATAAAAGGTCAGCAGAGAGCTGGTTAAAATGCAAAATCAACAATTAACCAAAATAGAAGCTACTTGGGCATTCAGAGATGAACATCTAAATCCAAGTATGTTCATTTTAGTAACTTACAGGGATATATACTTCACATTATATGGCAACAATTGTTTTAATATGAAATGAAAAAAAGACAAGTCTGTAGATTTGGTAGATATTCTGGGAGTTTAGTGTGCAAAGATGGGTGAGTGCAGTTGAAAACCTCCAGTGCACTTTAAACTCAGCTTGATGTACATAAGCCTGTCATTTCCATAAAGGGGGTGGCCTGTTCTTGTGCATTGATATATACACACACAGTATAGAGATATCAGTACAGTAACACAAACTGAATCGCTATAGTACACAAATATAGGTACTGTAACTTTGTCAACCCATAGTGGTCATGAAGTGGAGAGCAATTTAAAATAGCAACCTGTATTCTTGCTCAAATAGGAATTAATCAGAAGGCAGATGAGCACAGTTTTGATACAACTACGTTAATATAAATAACTGGTAATGGATGAGTTAAGGCTAATTATACATGTGGTGGGTTTAAAATGTGTTAGTAATTTCACTGAAACTCCCCCCTTCAAAAATCAGAGCCTAATTCTCTACCACTTGCATGTAGGCTGAACTTAGTGATTTTCTTCTAATAAATAGCATGTGCTAGAAGTAATGCCATGTTAATTCTAAGCCTAAGTCATCACAAGGATGGCTTCTATCTGGTTCTTTTTCTATCTTGGATTACTCTCTTGGGGAGAAGTCAGAGGCACGACATGAGGACATGCAAGCAGCTCTGTGGAAAAGCCCATGTGAGGAGGAACTGAGGCCTCACAGCAACAATCAACTTGCCAGCCTTATGAGTAAGCCACTTTGGAAGTATATATGCCAGTTCCAGTCAAACATCATATAACTACAGAATCAGCAAACATCATGACAATCTCATGAGAAACCCCAAGCCAAAGAAGCCAAGCTAAATTACTCCTGAATTTCTGACCCACAGAAAGAGTAAGATAATAAATATTTATTGCTTTTTTAAGCCACTAAGTTTTGGGGTGATTTGTTACATGGTAACACATAACTCATATAAAGCATTTTGGTTTTTTTTTTTAAGATCAAAGATGGGTTAAACATTGGGCGTGTTGATGTGCTTCCTACACCAAGCACCAAAACTTTTTGGTTTTGTGGACTGTTTCCTTTGCTGTGCAAAAGTTTTTTATCTTGATGAAGTCCCAATAGTTCATTTTTGGCCTTGCTTTCCTTGCCTTTGGTGATGTTTCTAGGAAGAAGTTGCTGCGGCTGAGGTCGAAGAGGTTGCTGCCTGTGTTCTCCTTTAGGATTTTGATGGACTCCTGTCTCCCATTTAGGTCTTTCAACTATTTGGAGTCTATTTTTGTGTGTGGTGTAAGGAAATGGTCCAGTTTCATTGTTCTGCATGTGGCTATCCAATTTTCCCAACACCATTTGTTGAAGAGACTGTCTTTTTGCCATTGGACATTCTTTCCTGCTTTGTCGAAGATGAGTTGACCATAGAGTTGAGGGTCTATTTCTGGGCTCTCTATTCTGTTCCATTGATCTATGTGTCTGTTTTTGTGCCAGTACCATACTGTCTTGATGATTACTGCTTTGTAATAGAGTTGGAAGTCCGGAATTGTGATGCCGCCAGCTTTGCTTTTCTTTTTCAACATTCCTCTGGCTATTCGCAGTCTTTTCTGGTTCCATACAAATTTTAGGATTATTTGTTCCATTTCTTTGAAAAAAGTGGTTGGTATTTTGATGGGGATTGCATTGAATGTGTAGATTGCTCTAGGTAGCATTGACATCTTCACAATATTTGTTCTTCCAATCCATGAGCATGGAACATTTTTCCATTTCTTTGTGTCTTCCTCAATTTCTTTCATGAGTATTTTATAGTTTTCTGAGTACAGATCCTCTGCCTCTTTGGTTAGATTTATTCCTAGGTATCTTATGGTTTGGGGTGCAATTGTAAATGGGATCAACTCCTTATCTTCTGTCTGTACAGTGATTAACATAACAATAAAAAATTTAAAAAAAAGAAATTGAACTTGAAGAATATGATAACATCTTATTTCAAGGCCTACAAACTTGCAAAGGTGTCATTAGAAACAATATGAAGTCATAACTGTCAAAAAGTCTTATTCCTTTTTAAGAGGATCTAGACATAGGCAACATTTAAATTTGCCTATGGAGAGTCTGAGATCTCTATAATACTGTAGCAAGGGATAAAATTCCTTATGCTACTTATTTTGTAATTATATGTCATCCTGAATAACAACAGGATCATCCAATGGATTGAAATAATAAAGTACAATCAGGACAATGTTCAAAATATCACTGCTCTCATTAGGTGCCTTTAAATACTACAACATCTAGCAATAAAAATAATACTCTTTAGTAGTGATAGAAACAGTAAGTTTTTTTAAATGTATTACTCCATCCAGGTATTAGCTTCTGAATAATAAGCAATCAAATACACTCTGACCTCAAATGCTCTAGGTGAAATAAATTTTCCAGTCTTCAAAAGGTTTTCTCTTACAAAAATAAGGCCATATTAAAACAGTCGATGCTATATGTAGACCCACATGCCCTGGTGAAGTTGGAAATGATTGTTAAATTAGCCTTCATTTATTTGTTCTGGATTGCCATTCAAGGACTAAGTTGTTTTCAGGGTAAGAAAAAACCATAGAACTTTTTCATGGTTTCCTTATGTACTAATTCTTGACACTAGCTGTTTGTAGCCTTCTCAAGTGACTTCTGACTTTAGAACCTAAAGCTAGTCTTTTGAGAAAGCATATGGCAGATTGATGAGCATTCTTTTTTTCTAACAAAGTCATTTAATACTATAATTAACAATAAGCCAGATGGAGAGCTCTTTTCACTTTGATCTTTTCTCTAAGAATGAGAAATGCACAGTTTTAAACCTAGGTCCTTTGTATTAGCTGAATGCTTAGTAATAGTAATAATGATAGCTAACATTTGTTGAGTTCTTATTCCATAACCAAGAAATAGTGCTTTCATTAGACACTCCTTGTATTTTCACAAAACTATAAAGTCAATATTATTATCCTTCTTTTAGAGATGAAGGAACTGAGACAAAGGGTGTTTGAATAATTGACCCAATGTCACTCGTGCTGGGTAGAAAATAACAGTACTCAAACTCCATTCTATTTAGTTCCAAAGTCCACACTCTTATTAATCACTATATACTATACTGTTGTAGTTACCTTGGATTTCACAAAGAATCTGTAAGGCTGATCTTTCTGAGGCCGATCATTCATACAGGTCAGTCAATATTTTATAGATCTGCCAATGTTTCCCTTTATTTTTAGTTTTCAGTCACATTCAGATGTATATTTTCTCTGTTAAGGTTAGCACAACATTCTTGTATTTACACCTTTTGTGTTTCCAGGAAGAAAGATGATATCCTGTGATATAAACTGAAATTACAATCACTGTTACTCATATGTGTTCAACTTTATACTGTTATATAGGCTCCATTCTTCTATTTTGTTGTGACTTACTTTGTCACACTACTTCAGACAAAAAGCCTTTTCATAGTCCAATTATACAAGCTTATGCATCTTCAGAGGAGCCCCACCTAAAAACAATGGTGTCCAGTGACACTTAGCTTTCCTTTTCATAAAACATTCCCTATTCCAGTCTACTGAGCTGTCCTACGGCCAAAGTGGTTTTAAAATGACACGTTACCATTACCATATACTAAAATGTAAATTAGATTTTGGTTTTTCTACTTTCTGACATTTTAATACTAACTTCCCTTGCTCTGCTATCAGAAAACTTCACATAATCCCTGAATCTCTAACTCTCAGGATTCTTCTGCTGTTTACTTTGTACTTCCCATGCTCTGTCCCCTTGATTCCTCTACTATCTTTCCCTCTTCTGACTTATTTTTCTGTTCTCTTTTCACCACTTCTTTAGCTTTTACATAGAAAGAACAGAACAATCTTTTTTTATTTCCAAATATGACATGATTCCAGATGCTTGAGACTTCAGATTTCCTGCTCACTAAATTACAAAATGTTTCTATAAAAGTTTCCAATTCACTGCTATTTATGATCTATTCTCTACCTACTTCAAAACAAAATTTGTTCGAGCTCATCTGTCATAATGTACACTTGAGCTGGGTTAAAGGGGCTATGATACTTTAGGTACTGTGACTTTTATAGTTCAGTTACAAAGTCAAGAAAAAAGAGTCAACAGAAATAAAAGATTTTTGTTGAAACCTTTAAATTGAAAAATTAAATCAAATAATAATATCTGAGTTTCCCTCTGGTATAATCAAAAGAACATACATATATTTTTATTTATGAATCTACCTAAATATTCTAACTTTCCACAAAATAGTATAGAAATCGTTTTATTTTTTAACACCTACCATTGATTCATATATAGTTATGACACACTAGGAATTTAAATTATAATGGGTTGGTTGGACATCCCCACACTTGAATGATTTTGTGAAAAAAGCTAGACAGTCATAGCAACTTTTTCTCCTTTTATCTTCTTTATCCTCTTCATGGTTTGACTTAATGTGTTTAGCATTACCTTAATGAAATCGATGTTATGGTAAATCTCATCCCCAGCCCAGATTCTTCAGCCCTCCCTGTATCCATGCTCTTTGCCATATGATTCTGCAGTTTATCCCATTCAAATAGTAAAGCATATTGCCCCATCCCTTGACTTTGGGCTTGGCCATTTGACTTTGACCAATATTTTGGAAAAGATCATGGGCCATTTCTGAACTTAGACCTTAAAAGGCCTCAGATGTTCTCACTTGTTCTCTTGTGTTTCTACCATTGCTATAAGAGGAATATGCCCAGAAAACCTGCTGATTCCAAGAGGAGTATGAGAAGTCCCTGGAGCTGACTCCCCCAGCCAGCCACCCCAGTGAAGAATATCCAGCCCCATCAACCCACAGGCACATGAGCTAAATAAATGCTTATTTTTGTATGCCACTACTTTTTGTGGTGATTGGTTATGTGCATTTTTATAACAATAGTTAACAAATACAGATATTTACAGGAGTGAAATGTTCTAATATCAGCATTTAATGGATGTATGTACATTTACCATAAACCAATCAAAATCAAGAAGATGAATCCATTACTTCTTAAATGTCCCATTTTAAGCAAAATGAGGATTTAAAATATAGATATAATAAGAACTGCCAATTGCTGAATTCTCAAAAACAACAGTTATAGATAACAAGCAGTCATTATATATAGGATTTTACTTGCTTTACCAAAAGAAAGCTTAAAAATCACATGTTAGCACTATGACTGCATTAAAAAAAGTAGACCTGAAAGCTACTTTTGAAGAGGATGACAACTTATTTCAAACATAGTCATTACATGACTAGCATTATCACTTGTCAATTAATTTTGGGTGATTTCTTTGATTTTGTCACTAGAAGTTTTTTTTTTTTTAATTCACTTGGGTCAATCCCAAAATTTAACCAGTATAATAGCATGCTTAATTTTATTTTTGCATTCCACAGTCCTTGATAACAGCAAACTAATTTCTGTGGCTGCATTTGATGAAAATATGCTGATGAAACTCATATTTCACATCATTGACTATAATGAGCTATTTTATCAAAATGTCCTTATGACAGTATTATAGAGAAAATGATAAATTTACTAATTTATTCACTTGAGATTCCATTTGAAAATTTTAAAAGAAAGGAAAAGATCAATGAAGTCAGGTAAATTAGGCTTTCACCAAATAATGTGTCTCGGTCTATATAAAACAATAGCACTAACCATCCCTGCTCTTAATGAAATGCTAACACTAAATAAGGGTTGATTAATTACTACTTTTAATAAAATTCTTCAGAACAAATAAGTAGCTATGAAATGCCCTATTGTGAACACATATTCACAATGTTTACTCATAATCACTGCCATGGTTTTATATTAGAATTGGTTTTTTTTCACATTGTTGGAATTTTTTATTTTTACTAGATTTTTAATTTAGAAATTATCATTAAGTAGCTATATCAACTAATGAGACATTTTGTGGGACATATCTCAAACTTTGAAGTAACTAGTGTAGTATAGTATATATAGTATAGTATAGTATAGTATAGTATAGTATCTCTTTCTGAAATGTTGATGTGCCATTTGGCATAGATGGGGTTGATGTTAGTACAAACACAATCACATATACAATATGCTAAAATGTCTTTTGTCAATTACTGTGTTCTATCGAATGTTTGCTCTCTGAACTCTAGAAACAATATTAACCTAGAGCAGATCAGGGTCTTCATTGTCTGGATATATCCAGTCTTCAAGTGTTATATGATCACGACATTTTGTTTTGGAATCTTTTCTCAACATAAAATGATTTCATTCGTTTTTTATTCTTTCCATTTACAAGCCATCAACAATGAAAACAACTGCTCTAATAAATTATTTAACTTGATCTCTTCTTGAATGGCTTATTCTACCACAAATGACTCTAGTATATATAAGAAAACACATAAGTATATTAAGGTTATTTTAAATGACAACTATGTTCTTGATAAATGTCTACAGAAAAATGCATTGATGCCATAATAGACATTGTTTCCTTCCTTTCTAATTGTGCCCTCTATTTCTACTTCCCAGATACTACCCTAAAACTGCCACCATTCCTTCAATCCAATCAATACTTTCCCAAATCCTACAATAATGATGAATTCTAAAAGCAGCTGTTAAGATTAGAAGAACATGACATTCTTAATGGAAGTTCACACAGAAATAATGAAACTATAATTTCTGGGGGAAAAAAAAACACCAAATCTTCATTAAATAATGGAAACATAGTTTGAACTTTAAAATTTAGTGCTGAATGCCAGTAACCTCTGGGGCTGTCAGGTATAGGGAGACCTTTGAAAATAAACTGTTTTAGTATAGATCTATCTCTGTCATCAGCTGTCCTTTAAAATAACAGTTAAAAGAAGGGAAGAGTTGATCTTATCTTTCTTCATTTGGGTAAAAATGAATGGTCTGCTGTTTATACAATCTTGAAAACAGTAGTACGGTAGCCAATGAATCTAAGCTTCATCATAAAATATCCAATCATCATCATCATATCTGAAAATTCTTGAGTGATTTTTGTGTGCCAGGCCCCAAGAATTTGCTTGTATTGTCTTATGCTTTCCTCATCACATCCTTGTGAGGTATGTAACTAATATTTTTCCTGTTTAAGAGATAAAGACACTGAGGTTCTGAGAGATTCAGGCAATTGCCTAAGTCCATGCAACTATTTTGTGATGGTGCAGACCCATCATAATCTAATAGTTTTTAATGTTGAAAATTTAACTTCTGAGGTTTTCATTTGAGCTTCTGTGCTATAATTCATAAAGAATGATAGATGAGGAATTATTTATTTTCATGGCATAAAGAAATATAGCACATAATTATCCTTCCAAATATCATCAATAAACTACTGAACAAGTGATCAAGTTCTCTGTTGGGAAAAATTAGGGTTGGTCAACCCAGTACTTAGAAAGTTGACAGTTTTCATAAAGTGACTCCCTAAAGGCTATCTTTTCCACAAGAATGTGGTCTAACTCCCACATCCTAGACAAATGAAGAATTCCATCAACTCAGTGATTAGGTCAACAGTTTTATTTCATGGTTACTTTATAGATGGAACACATATAACATAAACCACATATGAAAAAAATAACCCACCCTCATTTTCAAAAATTAAAACGATGCCTTAAAAGACATATACAACATCCCCTTAAATAAGTAGAAGATGGATGGATGAATGGATGGATAATACTTGGTTTTGATTCACATGAGCTTATTTTCAAATGGAACCCTGGAGAGAGGTGCTGTGTGGTTATATGAAATTGTCCAGCGACTTCTCTGTATCTTTCTGACATTCAGACTCTGCCTCTTTCCTGTCTGGTGCTCTACACTTGAACTGACTTCACAAGAACTCACCTCTGATAACTGATGAACAGCCTGACTACTGGACCCCTGGTTCTGGTAAAACCTACCCAGCTTATTCTCCTGTCACCTACATAAATGTTGACATTAGGAAGGCTACAAAAAAAGACCCCAAAACCTCATGTGATCCCACTGAAACACATCTGTCATAATCCAGTGGCAGTGTGTCTGCCCCTAAGGAAATGTGTTCTTTCTTCTTCCCATACAATGAGAATTATGTAGTGAACCATGTTTCTCTTTTGCTTCACCTCCAGGAAGGTCAAAAACAAATTTACAGCTAAATCATGTGAGACTTTATTGTGGGTTTTTTTTTTTTTTCCTTCTGGTATAATTTACTCTATTTTGCTTTTCCTGCTGTTGATTTTATTTTTATTTAATTAAGCATCTCTCCAACTGGATTTCTTAGAACACTAGTTCTTATATATGTTAATAGATGTTTTATCAAGAAGAAAACAGATTCCTTTTAAAATGTATGTGTGAAATGTTGTATAATAACTATAGCCCCAAGCCATCCCCAAGAGTCACTTAGTACTGAATTTTTTAAAAAACTCATTCAAGTTCATTTAACCAAAATTCTAAACAAATTTGAACATGGAGTAGTTTTGTCATTATATCTATTAATATTCCAAAATATGTCTTGGGAAAGAAACACTATGTTTCTTAATTATATATATTTCCTGAAAGCCACTTAATATCTTTGGGGGAAGAAGGAGAGGTATGAATTAATTAGTTAATTAATTAGTTAATTAGTTAATTAAAATTTTTCTCCAAAATTGCACAAAATATAACTTTAATTTCCAAGTTGCATTCTATTTTTTTAAAGATTGATTGATTGATTGATTTGACATAGAGAGAGAGACAGCTAGAGAGGGAACACAAGCAGGGGGAGCAGGAGAAGAAAAAGCAGGCTCCTGGCTGAGCAGGGCGCCCAGCGCAGGGCTAGATCCCAGGACCCTAATATAACTTCAATTTCCAAGTTGTATTCTACCTTTTTTTAAAGATTTGTTTATTTATTTATTTATTTGACATATATAGAGAGACAGCTAGAGAGGAAACACACGCAGGGGGAGTGGGAAAGGAAGAAGCAGGCTCCTGGCTGAGCAGGGAGCCCAACACGGGGTTTGATCCCAGGACACTGGAATCATGACCTGAACAGAAGGCAGACGCTCAACGACTGAGCCACCCAGGTGCCCCTCCAAGTTGTATTCTAAAGCACAGTCTGATATGTAGAAACCTGTATCCCCATTAGGACCAGCCTATTTGAAGAAAGAATTCTGAAGCAGTTTAAAGAGACACAAATTTAAGAGGATCTCTGAAGAAAAGTAAAAGAATCAAGTAAAGTAAGAGAGAGAAAAGGTTAAATCAAGAAAAATAAAATCATTGAAAGAAAATAGTGCAATGGATCACAAAACTTAGCTCTGAAATGCTTATATCCAAGATATGAAAAAGAAAAAAGGAAGAAAATACACAAGTGGTTTTAAAATGAGTGCTCCCTAATAAAAGAAAATCAACTGTTATACAAGGTTATAAAGAAAAAAAAGTTGGTCATTCTGAATTATAAGAAGGGTTTATCATATTTATATTTAAGAGTCAATAATAGTCTTACAGACATCACTGAGCAATGTCATTTTAAATGTATGTAATTATAGATTTGTAAGTATGTTTTGGGAGATTCTTTTTTGATTTATAACATTATGTTAGCTTCAGGTGTACAACATAATGATTTCATATTTGTTTATATTGTGAAATGATCTCAATAAGTCCAGTTAACATCCATCACCACAGGTGATAGGGAGATTTTTAATAAATAGCTTATAAATTGTAAGTGTAATGCTTTCAGTAAATAAAGCTAGAATGGACTCTTTCTGTGTCAGTTTTGTCAGTAGGATACCAAGGTAAATGAGATAAACCCACCTTCATGTACAGACCTTATAAGAGAACAAAGAAAGCCTGTTTTGTATTATTACCCAATGTTACTATGCTTTATAATGTCCAAAGTCCTTCACTCCAGTATCTCTTCATGAGATCTCATTTCACCCACAGAGTTCCTGTTCCAAAATTCTACTGTGCTTTTTCTCCCTACTCTCCTAATCTCCCTTCAAACTTGTCATTTAATCAAAAGAATAATTTCAACTACTATAATTAAGAAAAAGTCAAGTGTTTAAATTTCCTTATTTCATTATTCTAAGGCATATTTTTTGCACTTAATATTTCCAAAATACAAATTTATCTAAAAATTGATCTATATAGGGGGAGGATCAAGATGGCGGAGGAGTAGGAGACCTAAATTTCGTCTGGTCCCAGGAATTCAGCTGGATAGGGATCAAACCATTCTGAACACCTATGAACTCAATGGGAGATCGAAGAGAAGAATAGCAGCAACTCTCTGAACAGAAAAGCAACCACTTTTTGGAAGGTAGGATGTGGGGAGAAGTGAATCCGAGGCGATATTCGGGAAGATAGACGTGGGGGAGGGGGCCTCTGTCAGCCACTACTGCCAAGTGATAGAGCAGCGGAGCACAAAATCAGAACTTTTAGAAGTTGGCTCGGCTGAGGGATGTCACTCCAGTGGCTAAGCGGGGGGTGGAACCCTCGCTGGGACAGTGTGGTCTCAGGACCCTCAGGGTCACAGAAAGACCGGGGGTGTCTGAGTGCGGCAGAGCTCCCAGGTATCGAGTGGGGAAGCTGGCTGCAGAGACAGAACCAAGGAACGGGCTCTCAGCTTGGGGTTGCCACAAACCATGATCCATGGCACAGTCGGGCCACTGCTCTTCCAGCAGGGACCGAACAAGTGGCAGATCTGGGGAGACTCCCCTTCCTCCCCCAGGAGGAGCAGGGCGGGAGTGCACTGCAGGACTCTGCTGGGTTTGGAGACTCCACACGGGGTCATGTGCCAGAGATAGAAATGCTCAGTCACAGGCCAGGTGAGCACGGAGTGCAGGTGGAGACCAGGGAGACAGGATTGATTAACTGCTTTTCTCTGGGGGCTCACTGAGGAGCGGGGCCCCGAGTTCTCGGCTCCTCCGGGGCGGAGATTGGGAGGCCGTCATTTTCACTCTCGTCCTCCAAAGCTGTAGGGAAAGCATGCAGGGAACAAAAGCTACAGAAAGCAAAACTGAGCAGATTACTTACAAGGGTGGGGCAATTCCGCCTCCAGCAAAGACATCTGAGAACCACAGCAACAGGCCCCTCCCCAAGAAGATCAGCAAGAACAGCCAGCCAAGACCAAGTTTACAAATCAGTGAGTACGGCAGAACTCCAGTGCTAGGGGAATACTGCACATAGAATTCATGGCTTTTTTTCCCATGATTCTTTAGTCTTTCAAAGTTACTTTTTTTTTAACTTTCTTTTTCTTTCTTTTTTTTTTAATTTTTCTTTTTCCCTTTTTCAACCAACATCTTATCAATCCCTTTTTTTTTAAAGATTTTATTTATTTACTTGAGAGAGAGAATGAGATAGAGAGAGCATGAGAGTGGGGAGGGTCAGGGGGAGAAGCAGACTCCCTGCTGAGCAGAGAGCCCGATGTGGGACTCGATCCCAGGACTCCAGGATCATGACCCGAGCTGAAGGCAGTCACTTAACCAACTGAGCCACCCAGGTGCCTTCTTTTTTTTTTTTTTAATCCTCTTCTTTCTTTTTTCAACCAACTTCTTATCTTATCAATTCCTTTTATAAAATCTTTTATAATTTTCATCGTTATGCTCATATTCCATCCCTTCATCATATTTACCCTTATTTCTGTACATATATAAGTTTTTCTTTCTTTAAAATTTTGGGAGGCACTTTCTTCTAACAGACCAAAATACACCAAAAATCTAGTGTGTGGCACTGATCTATGCACCAGCCTGATCATATCTGATCATATTCTATTTTTTTGTTTGTTTGTTTTTATCTTTTCTTTTTCTTTTTTTTCTTCTTTTTTCTTTCTTTCCCTTTCTTTTCCCCTGGTTTCAGGTCTGATTTGTTTAGTGTTTATTTTTCTGGGGTTGTTGTTACCCTGTTAGCATTTTGTTCTCTCATTCATCTATTCTGCTCTGGACAAAATGACAAGACAGAAAAAGTCACCTCAAAAAAAAGAACAAGAGGCAGTACCGACTGCCAGGGACCTAATCAGTATGGACATTACCAAGATGTCAGAACTAGAGTTCAGAATGATGATTTTAAAGATACTAGCTGGGCTTGAAGAAAGCATGGAAGATATTAGAGAAACCCTTTCTGGAGAAATAAAATAACTAAAATCCAACCAAGTCAAAATCAAAAAGGCTATTAATGAGGTGCAATCAAAAATGGAGGCTCTAACTGCTAGGATAAATAAGGCAGAAGAGAGAATTAGTAATATAGAATACCAAATGATGGAAAATAAAGAAGCTGAGAAAACGAGAGATAAACAACTACTGGATCACGAGGGCAGAATTTGAGAGATAAGTGATACCATAAGATGAAACAATATTAGAATAATTGGGATCCCAGAAGAAGAAGAAAGAAAGAGAGGGGCAGAAGGTATACTGGAGCAAATTATAGCAGAGAACTTCCCTAATTTGGGGAAGGAAACAGGCATCAAAATCCAGGACGCACAGAGAACCCCCCTCAAAATCAATAAAAATAAGTCAACATCCCGACATCTAATAGTAAAACCTACAAGTCTCAGAGGCAAAGAGAGAATCCTAAAAGCAGCTCAGGAGAAGAGATCTGTAACCTACAATGGTAGAAACATTAGAGTGACAACAGACCTATCCACAGAGACCTGGCAAGCCAGAAAGGACTGGCATGATATATTCAAAGCATTAAACAAGAAAAATATGCAGCCAAGAATACTCTATCCAGCTAGGCTGTCACTGAAAATAGAAGGAGAGATAAAAAGCTTCCAGGATAAACAAAAACTAAAGGAATTTGCAAACACGAAATCAGCCCTACAAGAAATATTGAAAGGGGTCCTCTAAGCAAAGAGAGAGCCTAAAAGTAACATAGACCAGAAAGGAACACAGACAATATACAGTAACAGTCACCATACAGGCAATACAATGGCACTAAATTCATATCTTTCAATAGTTACCCTGAATGTAAATGGGCTAAATCCCCCAATCAAAAGACACAGGCTATCATATTGGATAAAAAAACAAGACCCATCGATATGCTGTCTGCAAGAGACTCATTTTAGACCCAAAGACACCTCCAGATTAGAGTGAGGGGGTGGAAAACGATTTACCATGCTAATGGACACCAAAAGAAAGCTGGGGTGGCAATCCTTATGTCAGACAAATTAGATTTTAAACCAAATGCTGTAATAAGAGATGAGGAAGGACACTATATCATACTTAAAGGGTCTATCCAACAAGAAGATCTAACAATTGTAAATATCTATCTTGCTAACATGGGAGCAGCCAATTATATAAGCCAGTTAATAATAAAATCAAAGAAACACATCAACAACAATACAATAATAGTAGGGTAATTTAACACCCCCTTCACTGAAATGGACAGATCATTTAAGCAAAAGATCAACAAGGAAATAAAGACTTTAAATGACACACTGGACTGAATGGACTTCACAGATATATTTAGAACATTACATCCCAAAGCAACAGAATACACATTCTTCTCTAGTGCCCATGGAACATTCTCCAGAATAGATCACATCCTAGGTCACAAATCAGGTCTCAACTGGTACCAAAAGATTGGGATCATTCCCTGTGTATTTTCAGACCACAATGCCTTGAAAGTAGAACTCAATCACAAGAGGAAAGTCGGAAAGAACTAAATACATGGAGGCTAAAGAGTATCCTACTAAAGAATGAATGGGTCAACTAGGAAATTAAAGAAGAATTAAAAAAATTCATGGAAACAAATGAAAATGAAAACACAACTGTTCAAAATCTTTGGGATGCAGCAAAGGCAGTCCTAAGAGGAACGCATATAGCAATACAAGCCTTTCTCCAGAAACAAGAAAGGTCTCAAGTACACAAGCTAACCCTACACCTAAAGGAGCTGGAGAAAGAACAGCAAATAAATCCTAAACCCAGCAGGAGAAGAGAAAAAGTAAATATCAGAGCAGAAATCAGTGAAATAGAAACCAAAAGAACAGTAGAATAGATCAACAAACCTAGGAACTGGTTCTTTGAAAGGATTAACAAGATTGATAAACCTCTCGCCAGACTTATCAAAAGAAAAGAGAAATTACCCAAATCAACAAAATCATGAATGAAAGAGGAGAGATCACAACCAACACCAAAGAAATGCAAACAATTATAAGAACATATTATGAGCAACTCTATGCCAGCAAATTAGATAATATGGAAGAAATGGATGCATTCGTAGAGATGTATCAACTACCAAAACTGAACCAGGAAGAAATAGAAAACCTGAACAGACCTATAACCACTAAGGAAATTAAAGCAGTCATCAAAAATCTCCCAACAAACAAAAGCCCAGGGCCAGATGGCTTCCCAGAGGAATTCTACCAAACATTTCTAGAAGAATTAATAGCCATTGTTCAGAAACTGTTCCAAAAAATAGAAATGGATGGAAAATTTCCAAACTCGTTTTATGAGGCCACCATTACCTTGATCCCAAAACCAGACAAAGACCCTATCAAAACGGAGAATTACAGACCAATATCCCTGATGAACATGGATGCAAAAATTCTCACCAAAATACTACATTCCAACAGTACATTAAAAGGATTATTCACCACGACCAAGTGGGATTTATCCCTGGGCTGCAAGGTTGGTTCAACATCCGCAAATCAATCAATATGATACAATACATTAATAAAAGAAAGAACAAGAACCATATGATCCTCTTAATAGATACAGATAAAGCATTTGACAAAGTACAGCATCCTTTCCTGATCAAAACTCTTCACAGTATAGGGATAGAGGGTACATACCTTAATATCCTAAAAGCCATCTATGAAAAACCCACAGCGAATATCATTCTCAATGGGGAAAAACAGAGCTTTTCCACTAAGGTCAGGAACACGCAGGGATGTCCACTATCACCACTACTATTCAACACAGTACTAGAAGTCCTAGCCTCAGCAATCAGACAACAAAAAGAAATAAAAGGCATCCGAATTGGCAAAGAAGAAGTCAAACTCTCACTCTTTGCAGTTGATATGATACTTTATGTGGAAAACACAAAAGACTCCACCCCAAAACTGCTAGAACTCATACAGGAATCCAGTCAAGTGGCAGGATATAAAATCAATGCACAGAAATCAGTGGCATTCCTATACACCAACAACAAGACAGAAGAAAGAGAAATTAAGGAGTCGATCCCATTTACAATTGCACCCAAAACCATAAGATACCTAGGAATAAATCTAACCAAAGAGGCAAAGAATCTGTACTCAGAAAACTATAAAATACTCATGAAAGAAATTGAGGAAGACATAAAGAAATGGAAAAACGTTCCATGCTCATGGATTGGAAGAACAAATATTGTGAAGATGTCAATGCTACCTAGAGCAATCTACACATTCAATGCAATCCCCATCAAAATACCATCCATTTTTTTCAAAGAAATGGAACAAATAATCCTAAAATTTGTATGGAACAGAAAAGACCCCGAATGGCCAGAGGAATGTTGAAAAAGAAAAGCAAAGCTGGCAGCATCACAATTCCAGACTTCCAGCTCTATTATAAAGCTGTCATCATCAAGACAGTATGGTACTGGCACAAAAACAGACACATAGATCAATGGAACAGAATAGAGAGCCCAGGAATGGACCCTCAACTCTATGGTCAATTAATCTTCGACAAAGCAGGAAAGAATGTCCAATGGCAAAAAGACAGTCTCTTCAACAAATGGTGTTGGGAAAATTGGATAGCCACATGCAGAAGAATGAAACTGGACCATTTCCTTACACCACACACAAAAATAGACTCCAAATGGTTGAAAGACCTAAATGGGAGACAGGAGTCCATCAAAATCCTAAAGGAGAACACAGGCAGCAACCTCTTCGACCTCAGCCGCAGCAACTTCTTCCTAGAAATATCACCAAAGCCAAGGGAAGCAAGGGCAAAAATGAACTATTGGGACTTCATCAAGATAAAAAGCTTTTGCACAGCAAAAGAAACAGTCCACAAAACCAAAAGACAACTGACAGAATAGGAGAAGATATTTGCAAATGATAGATCAGATAAAGGGCTAGTATCCAAAATCTATAAAGAACTTATCAAACTCAACACCCAAAGAACAAATGATCCAATCAAGAAATGGGCAGAAGACATGAACAGACATTTCTGCAAAGAAGACATCCAAATGGCCAACAGACACATGAAAAAGTGCTCAACATCACTCAGCATCAGGGAAATCCAAATCAAAACCTCAATGAGATACCACCTCACACCAGTCAGAATGGCTAAAATTAACAAGTCAGGAAACTACAGATGTTGGCAGCGATGTCGAGAAAGGGGAACCCTCCTACACTGTTGGTGGGAATGCAAGCTGGTGTAGCCACTCTGGAAAACAGTATGGAGGTTCCTCAGAAAGTTGAAAATAGAGCTACCATATGACTCAGGAATTGCACTACTGGGTATTTACCCAAAGATACAAATGTAGGGATCCGAAGGGGTACGTGCACCCTGATGGTTTATAGCAGCAATGTCCACAATAGCCAAACTGTGGAAAGAGCCAAGATGTCCATCGACAGATGAATGGATGAAGAAGATGTGTTATATATATATATATATATATATATATATATATATATATATATATATATATACACAATGGAATATTATGCAGCCATCAAAAGGAATGAAATCTTGCCATTTGCAATGACGTGGATGGAACTGGAGGGTATTATGCTGAGCGAAATAAGTCAATGAGAGAAAGACATGTATCATATGACCTCACTGATATGCGGAATTCTTAATCTCAGGAAACAAACAGGGTTGCTGGAGTGGTGGGGTGGGTGGGAGGGATGGGGTAGCTGGGTGATAGACATTGGGGAGGGTATGTGCTATGGTGAGCACTGTGAATTGTGTAAGACTATTGAATCACAGATCTGTACCTCTGAAACAAATAATACATTATATGTTAAAAAAAAGAAGAAGAAGAAGAAGAAGAAGATAGCAGGAAGGGAAGAATGAAGGGGGGGAAATCAGAGGGGGAGACGAACTATGAGAGACTATGGACTCTGAGAAACAAACTGAGGGTTCTAGAGGGGAGGGGGCGGGGGGGATGGGTTAGCCTGGTGATGGGTATTAAAGAGGGGATGTATTGAATGGGGCACTGGGTGTTATACACAAACAATGAATCATGGAACACTACATAGAAAACTAATGATGTAATGTATGGTGATTAATATAACATAATAATAAAAAAAGTGATCCATATATTTAATATGGCAGCATTTTTCTCCTCTTTAAGTATCATTAAATAAATGATACACATTGCAATCATTGGCATCTTAGAGTAGAAGAAACATACTAATTAATATTGATAAATGGCTAGCATTTTATATTACTTTTTTTTCTAACAATTGCTCTTTTGGGAGCAAATGATAGAATACAATTCCATCTAGCTAATGCTGATAAAGGAATTTACTTGTTCCCATAACTGAAAATCCAGGAGTTCAGGTATGACTTGACCCAGGCAAGTGACTGATGTCTTAAACACTCTGCCTCTCTCACTATCTCTACTCTAGTTTGTTTTTTGTTGGATTTGGGTTTTTTTCAGGTTTTTTGTTTTCTTTGTCTTCATTTTTCTGGTAGGTTAGATCCAGGAAAAATGACCATCCAAAGATGACTTGGTCCTATGAGTTTTTAATCCCATGGGTGAGAGGGTTTCTTCCCTGATAGATCTGACAGAAGCTCAAAATTGTGATGAACTGTGGGGGAGGAGGGGAATAAGTAGAAAAGGACCAGGATTTCCACTGCACTTTCTTAGGTGACATAGCACAAAGAGAACCCCAGATGGTATGGATTTTTCCCACTATTTATATTTCCAACTCTTGTTAAATCAAAGTTGGGCCTCATTAAAACTGGCTTGTTCTAAAGAATCTTCAGAATAGAGTTAACATCCCACAGTAAAATCAGATGTTCCTAATTGATTATGAGTAACAAAAGAAAAGTTTTACCACCTTTAAACATCTTCAATCCATTCATCCAAAGACATTCTAATACACCTCTTAGTTTTGCTTTGTTTTTTATGGCCGTTTCAGTACCCTAGGTGTTAAAATTTTATCCTCTGTGATTTTGCTTATTCTACATTTCCTTTAAAAGAACAGAGATCATGAGGCTTAGAAGGGAGCATCCTTGCCATTCAATCTGCCATCCCCATTTAATCTGTCACCTCCCAAGTCAGAAGGACTGAGACTTAACCTAGGTCACAAAGCCCAGAAGCAGCATCCAGTGCTCTCTCCATCATACGTGTTTGTAAATTTAAAGTGTAAATTTGCCTGTAAAGTCATTTAAACACATTTATCTTATCTCAGAAGTCCTAGAGTTTCAAGGACATGTAACTTATCTCTCAGAGACTACAGTATTGCTCGAAACAAACTGGAAGTTGCACCTGAGCTGTAACTCAGGAAATATTTCAGGGTGGTCCACTGAGGGGTCTCACTTTAAC
Source organism: Mirounga angustirostris (assembly GCF_029215605.1). Classification (NCBI taxonomy): domain Eukaryota; kingdom Metazoa; phylum Chordata; class Mammalia; order Carnivora; family Phocidae; genus Mirounga; species Mirounga angustirostris. The sequence continues at coordinate 133,742,501 of NW_026991709.1, read as the reverse complement.
AGTGCTTTCTTTGGGTAAGGAGGGAAATGGAGTTGTTAAAAATTGAAGTTTCTTCCACTTCATTTAAAAAAATTTTTTTAAAGAACAACAAATTTTATTTTTTTTTGAATGGGGATTTCAGTCCAAGGTTTAAAGATTTTTTTTATTTTTATTTATTTGACAGAGAAAGAGAGCGAGAGAGGGAACACAAGCAGGGGGAGTGGGAGAGGGAGAAGCAGGCTTCCTGCTGAGCAGGGAGCCTGATGCGGGGCTCAATCCCAGGACCCTGGGATCATGACCTGAGCTGAAGGCAGACGCTTAACCGACTGAGCCACCCAGGCGCCCCAAGAACAACAAATTTTAAAGTGTGACTTTCACTAAACATGAAAATAACTCCTCCAAATATCCCTTTTAAAAAGTTTGCAAGCTGCAAAGATACTTTATGCCCTATAGACTTGACCTTAACACCTTAAGAAGTGTTACTGCTTTCAGTTGACTGGAGGGGATGAAAAGCAATTCCTCACAATTTATCAGCTTTTGACAATGGGCACTTATGGGCCTAAGTGATCTAAAACAGATTAATGAGGCACTAAAGTACTTTAATGAATAATGGAGCATTTTAAAATTTATTTTGTTTTTTAATTCATTTAACTGCAATCCATTTGGTAGCTGAAACACTCCCTCCTGAACATATTAAAAGGCATTTTACATTGAGGCTTTTATTAACTTATTATATTTCAATTCCTTTATCATTTATTCATTTTATTAATTTATTCACTGAATTGAGCTTCACCCTACAAACACTTCAGAAATCAATAATTTTATTGGGTTCTACATGCAACAAAATAACCTTTAACAGGTTAACCAGGGAATTTGGAATCTATGAACAGAACACCATTGGCATAATGCAAAAATACTATTATCATTTGAAAGGGCATAGGATGACAGGGGGTCCACTCAAGAATTTTGATTCTGACTCCTTGAAAGGTAGAGTTTTAAAATAGTCAAAGATGGGGCACCTGGGTGGCTCAGATGGTTAAGTGTCTGCCTTCAGCTCAGGTCATGATCTCAGGGTCCTGGGATCAAGTCCCGCATCGGGCTCCCTGCTCCTTGGGAGCCTGCTTCTCCCTCTGCCTTTCTCTCTCACTCTCTCATGAAAAAAAAAAAAAAAAATCTTTAAAATAAAAAAAAATAAAATAAAATAGTCAAAGATGGTTTGCAGGCATTTTATAGCCTTCCCCTTTCCTTATCTTAGTCATCCATTACTAACATTAGTAACATTTCCCCTCCCTCTCTTAGATTTACTCTTTTAAAGCACACCCGTATCCTTTCCTCACTGATTAAAATAATATAGATCTTAATGAAGCAATTCACGCTTGAGTCCCACATGTTTTCAGCTAGACTAATGAGGAGTCATGGTGGAATTTTATGCATCTACACAGCATAAGAAATTTCTAAATAATAGTTTGCAGGCTAGGCAGGGGAAGATCTTCCTTCTCCCATGAAATGACAAGGTTTTAGCAGTCATCTACATGGAAAACTGCTCTGGCCTCTTAGAGTTATTTAAGTCCTTTTAAAAATAATTTCCTTCTTGGGCACCTGGGTGGCTCAGTTGGTTAAGCCACTGCCTTCGGCTCAGGTCATGATCCTGGAGTCCCGGGATCGAGTCCCACCTCCGGCTCCCTGCTCGGCGGGGAGTCTGCTTCTCCCTCTGACCCTCCCCCCCTTCATGCTCTCTCTCTCATTCTCTCTCTCTCTCTCAAATAAATAAATAAAATCTTTAAATAATAATAATAATAATAATTTCCTTCTTAGCAGGTTAGAACTTTATCTGTGAGATTTAACCAGAAACAACTTTGTCCTTTGGTCCACAGAACCAAGGCTCTTTGAAAGAGCTTGTTTCCTTGGTCTACTCTTGACCACCTTAAACCACCATCCTCCAAAGCAACTGAAAATAAATGAGTCAGTTCTGCCTTGTTCAGCACTCTGCAACCTCAGGCACTGGACTGATGCATGTAAATTCTACCTGAGGTTTCAGCCCACCCTGCTGGTGCCTAAATTCTAGATCATTCTTGCTGCTAAACCATTTAACACTTAACACTACAGTTCTTCAATCACTGTGCTGTAGTCTTAGTCCCCAGTACCAACCATTTTCCCTTGCCTTACACAGTGCTTTGCACATTTTTCAATAAATATTTGTCACATAAATGAATGAATAAAAGAGTCCCAATCTCCTAGGTGCCCCATATTCACCCAGTGTCCATGCTTTATGCCCAATCTCTCAGAAACTAAATTATCGCCCATGTCTGAGTTTCTGATCCCTGGTGTTTGTCCTCAGGCACATCTGAACCACTCCTATTACCTGAAGCTCAGATTACTTCTGTCCTGTCTTGAATGAAACCACTCATCTTGGAATTCTATTTACATTTTAGAGAATACTTTTCATGTCTTTCAAGAGCATTCCTCCAAAGTTCAATCTCACTATCTGGAGCATAACTTTGGGTGCATTTTTCAGAGACCATTCCCTAGAATGACTGACCTTGAGCCATAGTTTAATGTTCAAACGTTTAGATTCTACTCTCTCTACCAGGTCTCTTAGTCTCTGCCTGCCCCCTCCCAATATACACTGTCATTATCAAATGTCTGATTCAAACAGGTGGTTCTTTTCTCTTTTTACAGAAGGATCAGAAATTTCAAATATGTTGGTTTCTACAACCACCTTTAGCAATACATTCTAGTGCATCTAGTAATATAAAACATTTGGATTTGGGGGAAGGGGGGAATCCTCTAGATCATGCCAATATTTGGCTGTTTCATCTCCTGCCTCAAGCTGTTGAGTATCTTCAGAGAATATAACAAAATATTTATAGAGGACCTATTATGTGCCAGGTTCTCTGATAGATTTGGAAGGTATAGATTTCAATTCAAATACTATCTATATACTGATAATACCACAAAAGTATATTTTTGATCTTCTCTGTTAAAAAGACCAAATTAGGTACATCATACACATCAACTAGGAGAAAAATAAAAGTGTTCCATAATGTCAAGGGAGCACAAGCAATGACTCTGTTTAATGGAAATAAATAATTTTTTAAAGGGAAAAAAATAATTAATAGCCAGAGCATCACCTAATCTTTAAGAAATGTTATTCTCTCAATTCTTGCCCCTATCAGATGGAATCATATAGCTTATCTGATGCAAATTAAATACTGCCCTTATTAAAACTCTAAAACAGTGTCTAGAATCTACATTTCATAGACTTCTGACCAATAATCTCACTTTTGGAATTCTATAAAAAAAAATCATTAACATGATCTATGTTGAGGGACTTACTGCCTATGTTTTCTTCTAGGAATTTTATGGTTTCAGGGCCTACATTCAAATCTTTAATCTATTTTGAATTAATTTTTGTATATGGTATAAGATACTGGTCCAATTTCATTCTTCAGGATGTGGCTGTCCAATTTTCCCAATACCAGTTATTGAAAAGACTGTCCTTCCCTCATTGTATAGTTTGGCTCCTTTGTCATAAATTAATTGACTATTATGCATGGGTTTATTTCTGTGTTCTCTATTCTGTTTCATTCATCTCTATGTCTCTTTTTTGCCAAATACCATACTATTTTAATTACTATAGTTTTGTAATATAGTTTGAAATCAGAGTGTGAAATATCTCCAGCTTTGTTCTTCTTTCTCATGACTGCTTTGGCTATATGGGGTCTTTTATGGTTCCATACAAATTTTAGGATTGTTTGTTATATTTCTGTGAAAAATGCCATTGGAATTTTGATAGGAATTGCTTTGAGTCTATAGATTGTTTTGGGTAGTAGTGTGCACATTTTAACAATGTAATTCTTCCAATCTATGAACATGAAATATCTTTCCATTTATTTGTATCTTCCTCAATTTCTTTCATTAATGTCTTACAGTTTTCAATACACAGGTCTTTCAACTCCTTGCTTAAATTTATTACTAGGTTTTTTATTCTTTTTCATGCAATTGTAAATGAGATTGATTTCTTAACTTCTCTTTCTAATAGTTCATTATTAGTGTGTAGAAATGCAACAGACTTTTGTGTATTGATTTTACATCCTGCTAATTTACTGATTTGTTTATTCATTCTAACAGTTTTTTCATGGAGTCTTTAGGATTTTCCATGTATATCATATCATTTGCATGTTTAACTTTTTCCTTTCTGATTTGGATGCCTTTTATTTCTTTTCTTGCCTGATTGCTCTGCCTAGGATGTCTAGGACTATATTGTCTTTTTCCTGATCTTAGAGGAAAGGCTTACATCTTTTCACCATTGAGTATGATGTTAACTGTGGGCTTTGTCATACACGGCCTTATGTTGAGGTATGTTCCCTCCACACCTGTTTTGTTAAGAGCTTTTATCATAAATGGATGTTGAACTTTGTCAAATTCTTTTTCTGCATCTTTGAGATGATCATAGTATTTTTTTTTTTCCATTTTGGTAATGTGGTGCATTACACTGATTGATTTCAGATGTTGAACCACCCTTGCATCCCTGGAATAAAATCATGGTGTATGATCCTTTTAATGTATTGTTAAGTTTGGCTTCCTAATATTTTGCTGAAGATTTCTGAATCTGTGCTCATCAGGGGTACTGGCCTGTAATTTTCTTGTCTTGTGGCATCCTTGTTTGATTTTGGTATCAGAGTAATGCGGTCTTAATGCTGGTCTCATAAAATGGGTTTGAAAGAGTTAGCTCCTTTATTATTTTCTGATGAGTTTATAAAGACTTGGTAATAATCCATCTTTGAATGTTTGGCAGAACTTGCCAATGATGCTGTCTGGTCTGGACTTTTGTTTGTTTGGAGGTTTTTCCATTTGATTAAATCTCTATACTAGCAATTGGTCTGTTCAGATTTTAGTCTTGATGGGCTTGTATGTCTCTAGGAATTTATCCATTTCTTTTAGATATCCAATGTTAGCATATAATTGTTCATAGTAGACTCTTATGATCCTTTGTGCTTCCTGTAGTATCAGCTGTAAATCTCTTTCATTTCCGATTTACTTATTTGAGTCAATTATTTTTTTCTTGGTGAGTCTAGCTAGAGGTTTTCAGTTTTGTTTACCTTTCAAAGAACCAGCTCGTAGCTTCATTGATCTTTTCTATGGTGTTTTTAGTCTCTATTTCATTCATTTCTGTTCTAATCTTTGTTATTTCCTTCCTCCTACTAACTTTGGGTCTCATTTATTTTTTTTCTAGTGTCTTGAGTATACCTCAAGTTAGGTTGTTTGAGAATTCTCTTGTTTCTTGTAGACATTTATAACTATGAACTTCCCTCTTAAAACTGCTTTTGGTGCATCCCATAAACTTTGATATATTGTATGTCCATTTTCATTTGTCTCAAGGTATATTTTTCTTCCTCTTTTGATCTCTTCTTTGACCCATCAGTTGTTCAATAGCATGTTGTTTAACCTCCGCATATTTGTGAATTTTCCAGTTTAATCTCTAGGTAAGTTTCATAACATTGTGGTTGGAAAAATGTTTGGTATGATTTCAACCCTCTTAAATTTATTATTATCCATTTTGGAAATGTTCCTTGTGCACTTAAGAAGAATGTGTATTTTGTTGCTTTTGGATGGAATGTTCTGTATATATCTAAGTCCATCTGGTCTAATGTGCCATTTAAGGCTGATGTTTCCTTATTGGTTTTCTGTTTGAATTGATGTAAGTAGGGTATTCAAGTTCCCTGCTATTGTTGTATTGTTGTCTATCTCTCTCTTTAGGTCTGTTCATATTTGCTTCATCTCTTCAGGTGCTCCTATGTTGGCTGTGTAAATATTTACAAATGCTATATCACCTTTTTGGACTGACGCCTTTATCATGATATAATTCCCTTCATTGTCTCTTACTACAGTCTTTGTTTTCAAGTCTTTTTTGTCTAAGGATAGCTATTCCAGCTTTCTTTTGGTTTCCATTTGCATGGAATATCTTTTGCCATCCCTTCACTTTCAGAGTGTGTGTCCTTACATCTAAAGTAAGTCTCTTGTAGATATGTAGACCCATATAGATGGGTCTTGTTTTTTTTTTTTTTTATCCATTCAGCCACGCTATGTCTTTTGATTGGAGTGTAGATGGATCTACACTTAAAATAATTATTGGTAGGTATGTATTTATTGGCATTGTTAATTGTATTCTGACGGTTTTGTTCCTTTCTTCTTTTGTTCTCTTCCTTTGTGGTTTGATGGCTTTCTTTAGTGGTATGCTTATATTCTTTTCTCTTTCTCTTTTGTGTATTCACTATAGTTTTTTGCTCTGTGGTTTCCATGAGGTTTCCATATAACAACTTATATCTATAACAGTCTATTTTAAGTTGATAACAAAACTAAGTATGATCCCATCATAAAGCTCATCATTATTACTTTCTCCCCCGGCCATGTTTTGTGTTTTTGATGTCACATTTTACATCTTTTTATTTTGTGTATCCCTTATTATTATAATCATAATTATTGTTACTACTTTTGTCTTTTAACCCTTACACTAGCTTTATAAGTGATTAATACAATACCTTTACTATATATGTACCTTTCCAGTGAGGTTTATTCTTTTATACATGTGCTTTTTACTAGTTAATACCCTTCCTTTTCAGCTTAACAAAGCCCCTTTAACATTTCTTGTAAGGCCAATTTAGTGGTGATGATCTCCTTTAGTTCAGGCTTGTCTGGAAAATTCTTTACCTCTTCTCATATCTGAATAATATAATCTTGCCAGACAGAGTATTCTGGGTTGGCAGGTTTTTTTCTTCAGTACTTTGAATATATCATGCCATCTTCTTCTAGCCTACAAAATTTCTGCTGAAAAATTTGCTGATAGTCTTATGGGTGTTCTCTCATACATAAAAGTTGCTTTCCTCTTACTGTTTTTAATATTCTCTCCTTGTTTTTAACTTTTGACATTTTAATTAGAATGTCTCTGGTGTGGGTCTCTTCTCATTTCAAAATATTTTTCAAGCAATATGAAAGATTATCACTTTCCATTATTTTTGTGATAAACTTTTACAATCAGAGGAAGGGAAAGTTATATTAAAAAAGGAAAAAACAGGGGCACCTGGGTGGTGTAGGTGGTTAAGCATCTGACTCTTGGTTTCAGCTCACGTTCCTGAGATTGAGCCCCCAAGACAGGCTTTGCACTCCACATGGAATCTGCTTGGGATTCTCTCTCCCTTTCCCTCTACCCCACCCCCACCTCTCTCTCAAAAATAAATAAGTAAATCTTAAAAAAAAAAAAGTTCCATCCTCAGAATAAATATTTGCCACAATGAATCTATTCAAAAAATAATTACACATATAAACACATGCACACAATTCTAAGAATTATTTGAGCAACACTAACATGAACATAGAATCTTCCAATGTGAATATTCTGAAAATGACTCTTTAGTATAGGACTTTGGGATCTCTCTGGAATGTATAGTAATGACTGATTTAATAAATATTTGGGGGGGTTAAGTAAATCAGCCTACATCAAAGATTTTAGAAAACTTTCATTGAAATGAGAGGCATAAACAGACACATGAAAAAGTGCTCAACATCACTTGGTATCAGGGAAATACAAATCAAAATCACAATGAGATACCACCTCACACCAGACAGAATGGCTAAAATTAACAAGTCAGGAAACAACAGATGTTGGCAAGGATGCAGAGAAAGGGGAACCCTCCTACACTGTTGGTGGGAATGCAAGCTAGTACAGCCACTCTGGAAAACAGTATGGAGGTTCCTCAAAAAGTTGAAAATAGAGCTACCCTATGACCCAGCAATTGCACTACTGGGTATTTACCCCAAAGATACAAATGTAGGGATCCAAAGGGGCACCTGCACCCCAGTGTTTATAGCAGCAATGTCCACAATTGCCAAACTATGGAAAGAGCCCAGATGTCCATTGACAGATGAATGGATAAAGAAGATGTAGTATATATATACAATGGAATATTATGTAGCCATCAAAAAAATGAAATCTTGATATTTGCAATGACATGGGTGGAATTAGAGGGTATTATACTGAGCAAAATAAGTCAATCAGAGAAAGACAATTATCATATGATCTCACTGATATGTGGAATTTAAGAAACAAGGCAGAGGATCATAGGGGAAGAGAGGAAAAAATGAAACAAGATGAAACCAGAGAGGGAGAAAAACCATAAGAGACTCTTAATCTCAGGAAACAAACTGAGGGTTGCTGGAGGGGAGAGAGGTGGGGGGATGGAGTGGCTGGATGATGGACACTGGTGAGGGTATGTGTTGTTGTGAGCACTGTGTGTTGTGTAAGACTGATGAATCACAGACCTGTGCCCCTGAAACAAATAATACATTATATATTAATAATAAAAATAAAGAACATTTGAGCAATCATAAGCCATCAATCAGATTCAAGACTAAGGCCAGCTTGAGGAAGCCCAAAATTCCCAGGTCTTGTCCTAGTCAAACTTGGTATCATTGAACACAGAAAAAGAATGAGGGAATTCAAATTCCATTCACTTTTAGACACTACTACAACAATATCTAGTTTAAAGGCATTCTTAACAGCATTTATACCTCATTCTAATGATTTCATAAATTGAAGAAAGGGTAATAAACAGAAAGTAAAAGCATACTAGGAAATGTATTTGACTCAGCAGTATTTGCAATGTGATTACCCAGAAAAATCCACTGCATTTTTTAAATTCTGCCCATAACTTGTTTGCCCACATATTTCTCCTGAAACTGTGTGACAACAGTTGTCTATTGTCACTTTTCTAGAATTGTATTTGTTGCTACTGAAATTTCGTATACTTGAATATAGCTTGATTTATATTTTTCTTCTTGTGTTTAAGACAGTTGAATAAGACTTCAAATAATCATATTATAAAACCCTTCAGGGAAGAGATTTTTTTCTGAGTAGCATTTGGCCTTTACCTAAAATTGCAATCAATCACACCTGGAAAAACGCATCTATATTTTAAGTGTAATTTTCCATTATTTTAGCTTAATGTACATTTCAAAATCTAAAACATAGAAGATGTACAACTTTCCTGGGAAAATATGCCATCTGTTTTGTTTTATACATAAATTTTTCCCCTTAAAATGTTTAAGCATGTATAGATAGATAATTGAGGGGCTTTCTAATGACTTTCTACTTAAAATTACCCCCAAAAAACTAGGCTAAGCAATAAAAATTCAATGTAAAATCCATAAAATAATATGTAGCTTGCTAGTTAGATTCCATATACAATATCAAAAAATGACCAGATCAAAGCTTAAAGACAGAAATAACTAGTAGCATATTATATATGTATTCTAGAAAGTTCACCAGAATAAAAGTACTAGGGAAGGTGGGGTGGGAAGGCTTCCTTGGAAGTAATTCCAGGAATTAAGATAATTTTCTTATTATTCAGTGGAGCCAATGACATTCAAAACTAAAGTATTTTACAATAATTATTGATCATGCCTTTGTTTTGCAGAACAAAAGCACTGAAAATAAACAGGTATTACTGTCAAAAGAAATGGGCTTGATTATACTGAGCTAAACATCTAGATTGATATTCTTAGCAGAAGCTGTCTGAAAATTATGGCTGGGATGCCTGGTATCTTAATTACAATTCCACAAAACCTAGAAAAGCTAGGAAGCTTTCTTTCTCTAGGAAGCTTTCTTTCTCTAGGAAGCTAAAGAAAAAATATATAATTCTATCTTTTGGCTAGCTCCCAAATGCTAACTCTCTTCTTCTGAGATTATGAGATATACACAAGATGTACTGAGTAAAACCTTGTTGAAACTTGTCCCTTTTTTCAGTTTGGTATCTCCATCCCTCCCAGGGGTAAATCTAATTGGGTAGGAAGGTAACCTGCCTGAGTTCTTAAAAGTTCCTCTGTAGGGTGGATTTCTGCCCACTCTGTTTGCCCTGGCTGATCCCTTCACCATCCCTACACATACCCTTGGTCATCCTCTTCTTACCCACTTAACACAAGGACATATAGGTCCAAATACAAATATATATAGCATACTTACCTATGTTTCTTATTTTCCACAATCTGATTTTTCTGTTCTTTCTAATTTTCTACATTTATTTCTATTTCTGACTTTCTGCATTCAAAGCCTCTCTTGTATCTAGGACAGCTGAAATGTATATGCCATTTGTTGATCATGTCTAAGACTTGTTTATTTTCTTTTTTTAAAGATTTTATTTATTTATTTGACAGAGAGAGAGAGAACAGCAGGCAGAGGGAGAGGGAGAAGCAGGCTCCCCACTGAGCAGGGACCCCGATGCGGGGCTCGATTCCAGGACCTTAGGATCATGACCCGAGCTGAAGGCAGCTACTTAACCGACTGAGCCACCCAGGCACCCCTAAGACTTGTTTCTTAACAAGTTATTCTGAAACCTTTTTATGTATGTATGTATGTATGTATGTATGTATGTATGTATGTATGTATGTATTTTATTTGAGAGATAGAGAGAGAAAGAGAAAGAGGGGAGAAGCAGACTCCCCACTGAGCGTGGAGCCCAACACGGGGCTCGATCCCACAACCCTCAGATCACGTCCTAAGCTGAAATCAAGAGTCAGCCGCTTAACCTACTGAGCCACCCAGGCACCCCTGAAACCTTTTTAAAATAGTTTATCATTCAGAGATGAATTTCCAGATTTATTTCCCTTGTGAATAAATAGTTCTACAAGGTAGAATGTTAAAATTGGGGACTACGTTGCCTGAGTCCAGTTCATAGACCCAAGTTCTCATGAAACAGAGAACTGGACAGAGGTCCTTTACTGTGTGACTGATAAGCTCTCAAAGCAGTGCCTGAGAACTCTGATTGCTCACATATTTCAACATATATTCCAAACAGAACAAAAGTCTAAGACATAATTGATCATTTGATTTGTTGATAAACTGAGAATCTACTAATCCTTTTCACTCTCAACCCCCTCATGTTCTCATTTCTCCCCTTACCTACCTTAAATTACATTGTCAATCTCTGTAATCACTCCTTTGTCCTTTTGTTTTATTTTATTGCCTGGAAAATCTCCAACCTTGAGTAAATGCACTGATGCTGCAACTGTGTTGTGCAACTGAAAGGTGATGGAGAAAATCACTCAACCAGACTGACCAAGCTCAATTTAAGTTCCTTCCCATTAATTCCAACAGCCCTCCATGGAATCCCCTAATAATGACTCTCCTACTTTCCTAGCCAACTACTCCATGTCTTCTGTTCTCTCTTCAAATTATACCACCTCCTGCCTGTCCTCATACTTAGCTGAATGAAAAAATAGAAAGAATTGGGAAAAGAACTTGCACAAACTGCTCCCACCCCATTTACCTACCCTACCAACATCTGTGTCCATAAACTCTGCCCTCTGTCCAACTCCTATCAGTAGCCAACCCCTACACTTGTAAATAATGTACATGCCCCCCAAGATGATATTTCCTCAGCAATTTGTCCCTCTCTTTCCTGCAACTATTTTGTCTCTCTACTTGATTATTTCTTTCACCATACAAACTTGCTATACCTCCCACCCTAAAAAAATATTTTTCTCCCACTCTAAAAAATATGTTTGTTCTCACATTACTCACTAGATACAACTCTATTTCTTTTGTCCCTTTAAGCAAAACTCCTGGAAATTCTTGTCTATACTTGGTGTCTCCAAATTCTCTCCTCTCCTTTTCTCTTATAGCACTCCAGTGAGGCCTGTATACTCCACAAAATTTATCTTTGACCTCCACATTGATAAGTCCAAAGAATAATTTTCTTTCATCTTCTATTTGAACTATAAACAGTGTTGCACCCTGTCTATCCTTCCTTTCTTCCCAAAACTCTTTCTTCATTTGACCTACAAAAACATTACATTCTCTCATTCTCCTCCTATATCCGAGGGCATTATAAAGTCACCATTTTCATCATTATAAGAGCATTACAAGATCACCATTTTCTATTATTTGTTACTTCTGTTATTTTCTATTATCTTGAAAATTCTAGGCAAGTCAATAAAACTTAACAAAGAATTAAGTACAGATATCTAACTGGAGAAAGCAAAATTATTATAACATACAGAGAAGTTATCTACCTAAAATTTTAGTTACCCCAAAATAACTTTAACACAAAATGTACAGTTTCTAAATGAAGAGAACTATAAAATGTTAGTGAGAGACATGAAAGATGTCTTGACAAAATACACATAATTGTAGAAACTTAAAATGGGAAGCAAATAGCTTATAGCAAGACTGGAGACTGCTTCTGAAGCCCTTAGTTACTGAAATAGATACCATGGTCCTGGATTAGAAACCTAGGTATCATAGAGATGTCAATCTTAACACATTAATCTATGTGTTTATTTTTTTAAAATATTTTATTTGACAGAGAGACACAGCGAGAGACGGAACACAAGCAGGGGCAGTGGGAGAGGGAGAAGCAGTCTTCCCACGGAGCAGGGAGCCTGATGTGGGGCTCGATCCCAGGACCCTGAGATCCTGACCTGAGCCTAAGGCAGATGCTTAATGACTGAGCCACCCAGGCGCCCCTAATCTACGTGTTTAATAATATTTGAATAAAAATCTCAAGAAGATGTTTTCTACAAAGTGTTAAAGTGGTTCTCAAGTTTACCAAGAAGCTATGACAATCAAAACAAGAGAAAAACTGTTGTAACAGTGGGAAAACTGGGGAAATCTGAATAGAGTCTAAAGTTTAATTGATAATGTTGTACTAATGTTAATCATAAAATGGACATGAACAGATAATCACAAGGGAAATAAAAGTGTTGTTTTTGTAGTCTTATTATTTTTTTTAAGTTTTTTTTTTTTAATTCCAGTTAGTTAACATAGAGTGTGATATTAGTTTCAGTGTACAATATAGTGATGCAACACTTCCATACATCACCCGGTGCTCATCACAAGAGCACTCCTTAATCCTCACCACCTATATAAACCATCCCCCCAATCACCTTCCCGCTGGTAATCATCAGTTTGTTCTCTATAGTTAAGAGTCTGTTTCGTGGTTTGCCTCCCTCTCTTTTTTTTCCCCTTTGTTCATTTGTTTTGTTTCTTAAATTCCACAAAGGAGTGAAACCATATGGTATTTGTCTCTGACTGACTTATTTCGCTTAGCATAACACACTAATGTTGCAAATGGCAAGAGTTCCTTCTTTTTAATGTCTGAGTAATATTCCTGCGTGTGTGTGTGTGTGTGTGTACCACCTCTTTTTTATCCATTCATCAGTGGATGGATACTTGCGCTGTTTCTATAATTTGGCTATTGTACATAATGCTGCTATTGACATCAGGGTGCATATATCCCTTTGAATTAGTATTTTTGTATTCTTTGTGTAAACGCCTAGTAATGCAATTCCTGGATCATAAGGCAGTTCTATTTTTAACTTTTTGAGGAAACTCCATACTGTTTTCCAGAGTGGTTTCACCAGTTTGCATTCCCACCAACAATGCAAGAGGGTTCCCCTTTCTCCACATCCTTACCAACACCTGTTGTTTCTTGTGTTGTTGATTTTAGCCATTCTGATGGGTGTGAGGTGGTATTTCATTGTAGTTTTGATCTGCATTTCCCTGATGATGAATGATGTTGAGCATCTTTTCATGTGTCTATTGGCCATCTGTATGTCTTCTTTGGGAAGAGACATATCTAGAAAGAAGTAGCTATGACTGATGTCAAAGAACTTACTGCCTGTGTTCTCTTCTAGGATTTTTATGGTTTCAGGTCTCACATTTAGGTCTTTAATCCATTTTGGTTTATTTTTATGTATGGTGAAAGAAAGTGGTCCAGTTTCATTCTTTTGCATGTTGCTGTCCAGTTTTCCCAACACCATTTGTTAAAGATGGAAAGTTTTTTCCCATTGGATATTCTTTCATGCTTTGTCAAAGATTGACAATTTAGCTGTGGGTTCACTTCTGGGTTTTCTATTCTGTTCTATGGATCTATGTGTCCCTTTTTGTGTCAGTACCATAGTGTTTTGATCACTACAACTATGTCATATAACTTGAAATCCAGAATTGTGATGCCTTCAGCTTTGTTTTTCTTTTTCAAGATTGCTTAGGCTCTTTGGGATCTTTTGTGGCTCCACACAAATTTTATTATTGCTTAACAAATACACTTTAAATTCAACCTTTCCAGTGGCCAAAAAGTAAAAGATAAATAAGTTTTTCGCCATCATATTAGCCAATATTCAAACAATTATAATATACAGTGTTGATGAGAATCTGTTCAAACAGACTATACTGTTGGCACCATTGATGAGCATGGAAAGTATACAAGCTTCCTGGAAAGAGTTCTGGCAATGTACAAAAAGAACCTTTAGAATGGTCATTTTCTTTTGCCCAATATACAGGTGAAGATTTATGTATTTGGCTACTAGTCAATTTGCTGTTATTACTAGCAAAAACATGGAAATGATCTACACACATGGACAAACACAGACATACATGCATTAAAAGGAAATACACACCAAAAAAAAAACAAAACAAAACAGTATTTATTGCTGAGTTGTGACATTATGAGTAAATTTTAATTTTCTTCCTTTTACTTCTCTAAATTCCTAATCTTTCTGGTAGCATCTATTATATAATTTTATCTTTTTATATTTTTCTCTGTTCTCTAAAGTTTCTCTATTTTTTCTTATAATTAGGATAGGAATGCAAATTTTTACACTGAGAAAACAGTGAATGTAATACACAGAGGAATATAAGAAATGTTTACATGCATCAAGATTTTTAAGTATTTAAAATTTAAGAAACAAAACAGTTGAACATAGGGGGAAAAAAGAGAGAGAGAGAGGCAAACCATAAAGTGGGCTCTTAACTATAGAGAACAAACAGAAAGTTGTTGGAGGGGAGGTTGGTGGTGGGGGAATTAGTTATAAAGGTGATGGGAATTAAGGAGGGCACTTGTGATAAGCACCAGGTGTTGTATCTAAGTGATGAATCACTAAATTTTACACCTGAAATTAATATTACACTGTATGTTAACTAATTGGAATTTAAATAAAATCTTAAAAATAAATCATGACAAGAAATTTTAATGTTGTTTGATATTTTGATATTCCACAGAAGATGATAAAATAGATTGCCATATTAATTCTGAGAACATGCGGAGCTATTTGGCATATTGTCATTTTAGGAATGAACCAATCAATTATATAGTTTCTGGGTCTTTGGTCTCCTATTTCAATTGACCCAAACCTCTGGTTGATAACTTCCAATCCTCCCTCCAGTCCCTCCATTATTTCCTGAGACTGCTGGGGTGCTCAGGCCGCTGAGACTGTTTAGGGCTAGGGATGGCTGTATCGGGTCCAGTATTACTGGAGATTCCAACTTGCTCCGGGGAGTTCCTAGTCCTCAAACACATAACCCTAGAAACTTGCACGATCGTCCCCGTGGACATGGGGAAATTGCCACTGGGTTTTCAGAAATAGGTCACAGTTTTCAGACTTTTTTGAGGGGGGGAAATTTTCTCAAAACACTACTTAGCTTTACTGTGAAGTAAATACTCTGATATTTTCTATTCTATATTTTTCTATTTTTTTTAACCCACTAAATTGATTTCATGAGCTTCCAGTGAGCCCTGATCATAAGGGTAAAAACACTAGAACAGAAAAGATGGAGCATGCTAGCTGAAAAAGAAAAAAAAAAGCAAATAACAAAAATGCTCACAGTCAGGTGTTTAGAAATGGAGCACAAAACAGATCTATGCAGAATGGATATTCATCATATTGGTTCCTTTATTCAGAGTTTTTAGAAGTGGGGATTTAAAAAAAAAAAAAGCAACGATGGTTTTAGGAGCTATGCAGACCTAACATTAAATATTAGAGTGAGGCAGTTATTCTTTTGTTCATTTAATTCCTTCTGATTATCATGTACAGACAGCCACAGTTGTCAATTCTTGCTAGAGAAACACTTTGTAAAAAGTATTTGGGTTTTTTAAATTTTTTTTTTCAAGATTTTATTATTTGAGAGACAGAGAGAGCGTGTGTGCAGGAGGCGGTGGGGGGGAGAGGGGGAGGGGCAGAAGGAGAAGCGACTTCCTGCTGAGCAAGGATCCTTACTCTGGGGGAACCCAGGACCCTGGGATCATGACCTGAACTGAAGGTAGATGCTTCAGCGACTGAGCCACCCAGGCTCCAAAAGTATTTGGGTTTTTTTTTAATTGATCAAATAGGCACATGGGACAAGAATAAAAATAACTGCAAATGTTTATATGGTCTTGCCACATGTCAGGCACTGCTCTAAACAGTTTTCACATATTTTATTTCATCTTCATTATAATTCTGTGAGGTAAATACAATTAATATGCCCATTCTCTAGATTAAAAAACTGAGACAGAGAGAAATTAAGTAGCTTATTCAAGGTCACACTGCTGGTAAGCGGCAGAACAAGGATTTGAACCCAGGCAAGTGAGCCTATGCTCTTTAACTGCCACTCTGTGATTTAGTGTCCAAAAGGATAAACACAAAGTAAAGATCCCTTCTGCTCCCCTCTGAGCCATCTACCCACACTTTTCTCCCCACAGGATACAACCACTGTTACTGGTTTCTTATCAAGACTTCCAGAGATATTCTGTACATATAATAAACAATAGTATGTAAACAATACATACAATAAACAATAATATATAAAATATATACAATGTGTAAAATAAAAAATATTTTTATAAGATATATAAAAATCTGTGTGTATAGGTATATATCACAAATGAATCTTTTTTTTTTTTCTTTTTAGAAGGAGAGAGAGAGCATGAGCTGGGTGGGTGAGAGGGGCAGAGGGAGATGGAAAGAGAGAATCCCAAGCAGGCTCTATGCTCAGCACTGAGCCTGACGCTGGGCTCAATCTCACAACCCTGAGATCATGACCTGAGCCAAAATCAAGAGTCAGATGCTTGACCGACTAATGAATCTTTTTTCACATAACAATCTACTTGACATAAAATCTTCCCCAGAGTTTTAACAGCTCCATTATATTCTATTGTATGGATGCACCATAACATTTTACTAATCACTATCAATGAGCATTTATTTTATACTAATCTTTTGCTACATCAAACAGTGCTTCAATAGATAACCTGGACATAGGTCATTTGGTGCCATCATAAACAAATCTCCAGTATACATACATTCATAGAAGTTACATTTGCTGGGTAAAAGGATAAGGGCATTTTTAATGTTTATTTTAACAAAGAGCAAGTATGCCTCAGAATGAGAGCCTTCTACAAGCCAAAGTAGTTAGTCAGACTTTAATGACACTTATTTTCATTGTTTTTACTTTTAAGTAAAGTTACCAAGTATTTATGACTAGTGATACTAGTTTTCCATTTATGAAAATTATATAAACTTTCTTTAGTGAAAAAGTCAGATTTAAAAATATTTTATCATACAAATATTAAGGTGGTACATGAAGGTGGTTCTTAGACCATTTATAACAGAGACCAAAAAAAGGCAAAGGGGGTGGAGTGGTAAATAATCATCTTAAAATGCATCCAGATTCACTTCTATAGTTTAACATTTTTAAATATTTTCATGGTGATAAGAACAAATACCTGTATTCTGGATAAGTGCCAACTGGCTGACAGTCATTCTTAAAACTGGTTTGGCAACTTCAGCCTTATTCACAATGACAGGTCCTCAGATGCTTCTGCATGGTGATCTCACTCCCACCCATAGATTATACTGACTTCTTGGTCTGCCTCATGCCAACTCTTTTGATTTCCTTCCCCTCAATACCTAGTAAAAGGTACTCAATAAATGTGGACTACCCAACATGTTTCAAGTTTTCTACAACCAATTGCATGATCGAATTCTATCCATAGATATGTTTCATAGATTTTTGCAGACATTGCTGGTCCTATAATTTGTCTACTACTTTCAGTTTGCCACAGTGCTCGAGTTCAGCTGTGTTGCCCTATCTATTACATCTTTTGTATGTTTAAGGCACCCTTAGGATCCAATACTTTCCCTTTCTCACATAGCTATTTTGAATAATAATACATGATTCCACAAAGCATTTTAAAATGTGGTCTTGTCCTGTGGACCCACTGAAGTTCTAGATAAGAAGTTTACCTCCAGGGACACCCGGGTGGCTCAGTCAGTTAAGAGTCTGCCTTCGGCTCAGGTCAAGATCCCAGGATCCTGGGATCGAGCCCTGCGTGGGGCTCCCTGCTCAGCGGGAAGCCTGCTTCTCCCTCTCCTGCTCCCCCTGCTTGTGCTCTCTATCTCTCTCTGTTAATTAATTAATTAATTAATTAATTAATTAATTAAAAAGAAGCTCACCTACAGAAAAATAAAAATACATGCCTAAGCCATTACTTTCCTTGATTCTTTAATAAAGTATGCTCTTTACTGATATAAAAAGTCCCATTGTGAACTTCAAATTGCTTTGGTCTTGGAATTTGTTTCCAAGTTATATTCCAGATTCTGTATTTTGTTACACATATTTCTACATTAAATTATTTGTCAAATCTACTTATGGAAATTTCTGATCTTTGTCCCAGAGACTACTTTTTCAAATCCCAGCTTGAAAACATTTAGTTATACAAACCATGCTCTGTGAACTTAAAACCATACTACTGCCAAGTGCCCTTTCTTTTTTTTATGTTCCCATAAAGACTAAAGTTTAAAATTTTGTAGGAGTCCAAGAATTGTTCAGGTTATTCTAAGTGCAAAGTGCCACTGCTAATTATTTGTTTTTTTTAATGGCACTGGGGAAATGCCATAGTAATTGTTAACTCTAATCCACAAGCTATTATTTTTCAGTAGCGTCTCTATTCTTATTCAGATTTTATATTGAATATATTATGTTTGCCATTAGACAAAAATAAAATATATTGGCAGAATTATTAACCTCAGGTTAACAATACCAACCCTCAAGGTCTATAATCCACCAAAGAAATAAAAACTACAAACTCTCCAGAGAAAGAGGTTCTTAAAATTATCACATAATTTCATTTCAGTGTGTCATATCAGGTTTCAATTTTATTCCAAATATTTCCTAATACAACCTACGTGTGTGTGAGTCTTTTCCTTTCAATCACTCTGCCAGTAAATAGAAGTGTCCTTTTAATAATTCTTCAAATCCTCTTTAATTTTATTTAAAATACAAGGACACATATCAGACTATCTTTACCTTGCTAAATAATGCATATCCTTCATGCCCTTTTGACAGTGTTTTCTAATACTTCGTCAGTTCTTTACCTTGTTCCTATTACTGCTTATTGAGGAAATTAATCAAGATAAAATTCTTCCCATTCTGGACTGGTGGGTCACTCATTGTGTAATAGTAATTGCAGCCATGACTTCCTGAGCACTTGCTATATGGCTGGTGCTGTTGTAAACACAGAAACATAGACTAGTTTCTATAAACACTGCAATGTCTCCTGATATGAATCATATTATTGTCTCCAGTTGTGGATAAGGAAACTGAGGATTGGAAAGTGGTATATTTTCCCAATGGTACATACCTCATTTGAAGCAGGACTGAATTCAAGCCCAGAGCTGTCATACCAAACCCTTAAATGCCACGGTTATTCACAGTGCCGCACTAATTAAAATGGATCCTGTATTTGACTTATAACTGGTCTCACAGTAGGTGAGGAAAAAATACTTTATTCCAAGGTCATATGTTACAAAGTTAATATGAATCAATCAGTAAAGTACAGGTAGACATTATTGATTTAAAAGGAGATAACTGCTTTTAATAAGCAATTTATCCCTTAATTTTGGAAAAAACTAAAATATATCCTACCAACAACTAGCCAGTATCTCCTACTTTTATCTAAGTTAATTTATTCTTCATTTCATTTTATTGCTTGCTGATTCATTTTCAGTTTTGAACTTCACTGTAACCTTTACATTCTTTCCTTTTTGCCCTCTTAAGTCTATGTCAGACATTCATGGTGCAGTAATGCAGAATTTTCACACATGTTATGACTATGTGTCTGCCTTTCTCTATGTACACTATCCATATAGACTGTACATAAAATTCTTTTTATGATACTAAAAATTGGTTTATCCTAAATTACATCCTCTATAATTTAAAAGCTTTTAGATACCATTTTATAATTTCAGAGTATCTTAATTGTTTTGAGTGGCTTTTCAAAACAAGACACTACAGCACAGAATAACTTTTTTGCCAAGGGGCACCTGGAGTTAGAGGCAGAATTGGCACTGTGCTTCTAAATCACAACTCCCCCATCTGTTCCTTAATCCACCCAGTAGCATGGACGCCCAAATGTTTAAATAAACAGGAGAACCAGATATTCATCAATGGGGTAAATTTCTCACTTATTTTTCCTCTTTGAATATGGCTCATTATCACTGCTGTATTATACTCTTAGTCATATAAACACAGCTAAATTACAACTGCATTAATTTTAGAAAATACCTGGAAGTGAAACATATAGAAGAATATGATGCTAGAATGATATGCTGGTTTGGATAGCCTCTCTTCAAATGCATTTCGGCTTTGGTCTACAGTGTGAAAAAGGAATATAACAGAGATTGACAGGGTGGTTTTTTTTTTTTTTCTTTTTTTTTTTTAATTTTTATATAGATGTCATAAAAGGATAGCAGGCATTGGTATAGTTGGGTTTACTGTTTTTCTTTTTTTTTTTTTTTAAAGCTTGTATTTATTTATTTGACAGAGAGAGAGATAGCGAGAGCAGGAACACAAGCAGGGGGAGTGGGAGAGGGAGAAGCAGGCTTCCCACCGAGCAGGGAGCCCGATGTGGGACTCGATCCCAGGACCCTGGGATCATGACCTGAGCCGAAGGCAGACGCTTAACGACTGAGCCACCCAGGCGCCCCCTAAGTTTTTCTTTTAATTAGTTGCTAACATTTAACTATCAAAGACTTACGTAAAAACAGATTTCCAGATCTTTTTACTCATAAGGTCCAGTTACAGTGGGCACCACAATCCACGTGGTTGAGTATCAGTTGTCCCTACCAGACAGAGGCGGGACCTCCAGTGTACCCCCGTCTTCCCTCACCTGTTTCACTGATTTATACTGCCTGACTAATTTGCATTGAACATGGAACTTGAGGCTTTGGAAGAACTTAATAAGCTGTGAAAGGTATCACAGGAAACGCGACTCAAAATAGTGAAATATGGTGAGTCCAGTGATAGACATAGACTCATCACAAAATCTCAATGAAATCTGTTAGGCAAAATGCCCAGGCCAAGACTACTAGATGGATCTAAAAACATGATCCATGAAAGTCCTGTAAGAACAAGATTTGCCCAACTCCAGATGCTTTTTCCCCTTCAAAAGTATCAAAAACAAGATAAATTAAGAAATCATTAAAAATTTAGGAATTTGGCACATCAGTAAATATTACCTGTTTTTGCAATAAGGCCTGAAAATCCTTGACTAAAATTTTTAGCCTGTGATTGAGTCATTTGAATACCTAAGGCAACTTAGGTACCTAAGGCAACTTCTTAACAGTCCCCTGGGCCAAGTGTGACTGATGGAGAAAATACAAACTCTAACACTGTGCCCAAGAAATAGAAGGAAATTCCTAAATCTATGCCCAAACCAGATTATGTCAAGACAGTTCCTCCAAATAAATGAGAAGAACAAAAAGAAAACACCCCCCCCAAAAAATCTCATATGTTTATTTTTATACCATTTGTGAAATAAGAAATATTCATAAGAAATAACTTCCTGGAGCCTTCCATAGATACACTCCTGTCTTAAATCCCAACATGATGCAAAACTGTCAAGATCAAATAGAATTTGACCTAATTAGAAGAGTGGCTTTTCATCATGTTGGCACTGATTAAGGGCTGAGTTTACATTTAGGGAATGCCCCGCCTTCAAATGGCATTGCCATTAATCTGTTCTATGGTGCTGACAGAAACGTTCAGTCATAATGCATTGTCAGGTATTTTTACCTCATGAAAGAACTTGCTCTCATGAGCAATTACAATCTAATTAAAGTCACTAATGTTTACTCCTTTGGGAAATACAGTTATTCATAGAGATCAGAATCTTTTATGTTTTTCCATCTACTCTACAATTTATATTTTGTTACTCACTTCTGAGAGTCTTCAGGAATTATTTTCCTGTCACCCTAAAATAGAAACGTACCCTGTGGCAATGTTTTCAGTATAGCTATTTGCAGTTAAATTGAATAAAAAATGAATAATGTGTTTATTAAGAGTATCAGGAGCGGAGATGCAACTTTTCTCATTATATTACTTTTTCTGCTGAGCTACAAGATATTAATAATTTTATAACATAAATAGTAGATTAAGCTTTGAAAAGTCATAACATCTACAGGAACATACCTGGACTGAAAATTCTTCCACATAGTGGCAATATCCTTTAAATCAAAGTAAAATATAAATATGGTACAAACTTTTTTTTCCTGGGAAGTGTTTTCATTTTTTAAAACAAAAATGCATTTTTATATTGGTATTATAATATTGATATGAACACATTCTCCAATACACCTAGGGGGTCCTTAACCAAATAAGATATGCATTAGAAAAGATAAGATAAATTGCTTTATACTGTTTACTTAGCATTGCACACGACACAGACTCTATTTCAAAAGACAAATAAGTTTAAATATTAATGGACAATAATGATTTACACTTTTTTGCAGGGTCTACTTTGTCAGGCACTGGTTTATTTTTATTTTATTATTATTTACATATAATGTATTATTTGTTTCAGGGGTACAGGTCTGTGATTCATCAGTCTTACACAATACACAGCACTCACCACAACATATACCCTCCCCAATGTCCATCACCCAGCCACCCAACCCCTCCCACCCCCCTCCACTCCAGCAACCCTCAATTTGTTTCCTGAGATTAAGAGTCTCTTATGGTTTGTCTCCCTCTCTGGTTTCATCTTATTTCATTTTTTCCTCTCTTCCCCTAAGATCTTCTGCCTTGTTTCTTAAATTCCACATATCAGTGAGATCATATGATAATTGTCTTTCTCTGATTGACTTAGTTCACTTAGCATAAACCCTTTAG
Organism: Mirounga angustirostris; assembly: GCF_029215605.1. Taxonomy (NCBI): domain Eukaryota; kingdom Metazoa; phylum Chordata; class Mammalia; order Carnivora; family Phocidae; genus Mirounga; species Mirounga angustirostris. The sequence goes on along the minus strand of NW_026991709.1, from coordinate 133,719,544 downwards.
TTCCATCCACGTTTTTGCAAATGTCAAGATTTCATTTTTGATGGCTGCATAATATTCCATTGTATATATATACCACATCTTCTTTATCTTTATCCATTCATCCTTTGATGGACATCTTGGTTCTTTCTATAGTTTGGCTATTGTGGACATTGCTGCTATAAATATTGGGGTACAGGTGCCCCTTCAGATCATTACATTTGTATCTTTGGGGTAAATACCCAGTAGTCAGGTAATGGTTTAAATGATTTGTATCACCTCATTAGATCTTCATACTTCATTCATTTTATCCTCTTTTAACAGAAGGGGAAACTGAGGTGCAGAAGGTTAAGCAACTTGCCAAAAGTCAACCAGCCAGTAAATGATGGAGCCAGGATACAAACCCACATGGTTTGACTCCATTGCAGAACTTCTACTGTCTTTTCCTGTGCTATACCGTCCCTTATATGTAGGGCTTCTTTTCAAAGTGGTAGTCATTCAAGTGCTATCTATGAGCTTCAAACCCTCCTGCTATCCCTTTAATGCTTCTGTGACAATACAGCAAAGTAGTTAAGCATCTGCCTTCGACTCGGGTCATGATCCCAGGGTCCTTAGATCAAGCCCCGCGTCGGGCTCCCTGCTCTGTGGGAAGCCTGGTTCTCCCTCTCCCACTCCCCCTGCTTGTATTCCCTCTCTCGCTGTGTCCCTCTCTGTCAAATAAATAAATAAAATCTTCAAAAAAAAAAAGAACTATTTTGAATTAAACAAGGCATGTATGTAAAAGCACTTAGCTGAGTGGTGCCTGGATCAGAGCAATCAATTGATAAATGTTGACTATTCCTATTACTATAGTTTTAATGTTCAACAAAGGGAGGACATGAATAGGATGCTCTATTAAGGAGTCAAGACATTTCGCTACATCATCAAACCAAACACAATTTCATATTTAATACAAAGTTATGTTGGTTTTGGTTGGGTTTTTTTATTTTTAATTATTATTTTTAATAATGTGAATATGCTCCATGAAACAATCAATGATCTTATTGGTGGACTTGCAGATGTTGCTTATAGATTAAGAATACAAATTAAATAATAGGAAAATGTCTAAGACTTTTAAGCTAAATTTCTTAAATGATATTTTTAATGGTATATAAAATGAATGACAGTAAATCAGAAAAATATGTAAGAATTAAGTCCTAGTGCTTTTATTTCCTTAGCACTCTTTGTTAAAGCCAACAAACAATTCTTAAATAACAATATCTTGAAATAATATCCTTATGTGTATCTTCCTTGTTTGTAGGAGAAATATTTTTAAGGATATTTGTCTTCAGACTTACCATCCCTTCACTTGTGAGTATTGTTAGTGTTAGTGGTGTCCAAATTTTTAATTATCCTAAAGACAATGACAATTTTAACCAAGTGAGGTGCATTATGATAGAATGATTTTTAAAGGATAGAATTCCTGTGGAGCTATTGAAGTTTACATTTCAGGGCTCCTCATTTGCATGGGACCCTTCTAGAACCCTGGGATGTTGAGTTGGGGATACATTTAGTTTGAACTTACTGGGAGTTATTTATGTGGTATGCAGTAACTTTTCTGTATAGTTATTACTGGCTTTCCTGATACACAAATGGATTTCAAAAGTCTCCTACTGCCCACTATAGTGAATTATACAGCATTGTTTGTTAAGGTAAGAGACAGAAATCGTATAATGATATAAATATGGTATCTATGCATTGTAGAGAAAAAACAAGATTGCAAATATTTGGAGCCAAACGCTAGTCTGGAAAATTATTATACAAATGTGTTGGCAGTTCATTAACAGAAATATCATTTCTATGGATCTGGGTGATGTTTTAGGGTTTTTCCCAACTTTTCTAAATTTTCAACTTGCTACTTTTTTCTACTTTTAAATAAATGTGGACTCTTATGTCTAATTCTGCAATTCTAATTTTATGTCCTTTTATATAAAGGAGCCCTAAACTACAATAGGGCTTCAAGGTCAAGTCCTACAAGCCTAGACCTACCTTCATAATGTGTAATAGAATGCTTATTAGCTTATTTCCATACTTCTCCCCAATAGAGTCACCTACAGTGTCAAATGAAATATTTCGCACTACAAACAAGCAAGCCTTCTATGAAAAAAGGAAAGTTACAGGTATGAAAGTATCAGAACCAAGCAAAATTAAGAAATCTTTAAAAATCCTCAATTACTGGCAAAGAAGAAGTCAAACTCGCACTCTTCATAGATGACATGATACTTCATGTGGAAAATCCAAAAGACTCCACCCCAAAATTGCTAGAACTCATATAGGAATTCAGCAACATGGCAGGATATAAAATAAATGCACAGAAATCAGTTGCATTTCTATACACTAACAATGAGACAGAAGAAAAAGAAATTAAGGAATCAATCCAATTTAAATTGTACCAAAAACCATAAGACACCTAGGAATAAACCTAAATATAGAGGTAAAGGATCTGTACTCTAAAATTTACAGAACACTTATGAAAGAAATTGAGGAAGACACAAAGAAATGGAAAAACATTCCATGCTCATGGATTGGAAGAATAAATATTGTGAAGATGTCTATGTTACCCAGAGCAATCTACACATTCAATGCAATCCCTATCAAAATACCATCAACATTTTTCACAGAGCTAGAACAAATAATCCTAAAATTTGTATGGAACCAGAAAAGACCCCAAACAGCCAGAGGAATGTTGAAAAAGAAAACCGAAGCTGGTGGCATCACAATGCCAGACTTCAAGCTCTATTACAAAGCTGTAATCATCAAGACAGTATGGTACTGGCACAATAACAGACACATAGATCAGTGGAACAGAACAGAGAGCCCAGAAATGGACCCTCAACTCTATGGTCAACTAATCTTCAACAAAGCAGGAAAGAATGTCCAATGGAAAAAAGACAGTCTCTTCAACAAATGGTGTTGGGAAAATTGGACAGCCACATGCAGAAGAATGAAACTGGACCATTTCCTTACACCACACACAAAAACAGACTCCAAATGGTTGAAAGACCTAAATGGGAGACAGGAGTCCATCAAAATCCTAGAGGAGAACACAGGCAGCAACCTCTATGACCTCAGTCACAGCAACTTCTTGCTAGACATGTCTCCAAAGGCAAGGGAAACAAAAGCAAAAATGAACTATTGGGATTTCATCAAGATAAAAATCTTCCCACAGCAAAGGAAACAGTCAACAAAACTAAAAGGCAACCTACAGAATAGGGGAAGATATTTGCAAATGACACATCAGATAAAGGGCTAGTATCCAAGATCTATAAAGAACTTATCATCAGACTCAACACCCAAAAAACAAATAATCCAGTCAAGAAATGGGCAGAAGACATGAACAGACATTTCTCCAAAGAAGACATCCTAATGGCAAACAGACGCATGAAAAAATGCTCCACATCACTCGGCATCAGGGAAATACAAATCAAAATCACAATGAGATACCACCTCACACCAGTCAGAATGGCTAAAATTAACAAGTCAGAAAACGACGGATGTTGGCGAGGATACAGAAAAAGGGGAACCCTCCTCCACTGTTGGTGGGAATGCAAGCTAGTATGGAAAACAGTATGGAAAACAGTATGGAGGTTCCTCAAAAAGTTGAAAATAGAGCTACCCTATGACCCAGCAATTACACTACTAGGTATTTACCCCAGAGATACAAATGTAGTGATCTGAAGGGGCACATGCACCCAATGTTCATAGCAGCAGTGTCCACAATTGCCAAACTGTGGAAAGAGCTGAGATGTCCATCGACAGATGAATGGATAAAGAAGATGTGGTGTGTACACACACACACATGCACACACAATGGAATATTACTCAGCCATCAGAAAGGATGAACATTTCCCATTTACATCGACGTGGATGGAACTGAAGGGTATTATGCTGAGCAAAATAAGCAATCAGAGAAAGACAATTATTATATGGTTTCACTTGTATGTGGAGTATAAGAAACAGGGCAGAGGACCGTAGGGGAAGGCAGGGAAAATAGAATGCGAAGTCATTGTAGAGGGAGAAAAACCATGAGAGACTCTTAACTATAGGAAACAAACTGAGAGCTGCTAGAGAGGATGTGTGTGGGAGGATGGGGTATTTTGGGTGGCGGGCATTAAGGAAGGCACATGATGTGATGAGCACTAGTTGTTATACACAACGATAAATTATTGAAAACTACATCTGAAAATAATGTTGTATTATAAGTTGGATAATTGAATTTAAATTTTTAAAAATCCTCAGTTATTATTTTTCACATATCATTGTAATGTTCCATATTTATGTCAATTTCATTTCATTCACATAGTCAAAGCATGCAGTGATCTTATCTCAATTAAGATCTCTTAAGTATGAAAATTATTAATCTTATTTTAGAGTTCAATCTTTTTGGAATATACCTACTACCTGAGAGGAAAAGTTAGTAAAATGTAATCTTGAAAAAGGCACAAAACTATACCTACCCACACATTAATATAAATATAAAAATTTGTCTTTGACTTTTCAATTCTGGAAAGATCAAAGTAAGAAAGGCTCTGATCCAGTATCTTTCAAGAGTTCAATTCATTCCTGGAAAGGATTTCCCAAGTCTACAGTAGTCTTTATTTAATGACCACTCTAAAATTTCATCTTAAGGGTTTGGTCAATATTTGGAGTGGCCTAAAATCTCCAACCTGCCCAGAGAATCCCAAAGGCTATCAACAGACACTTGTGTAACATCTATTGACCATTTTGTTCTAGGCATCATGAAGCTACCTAAAAGCCTCTCTTGATTTTGCAACAATTGACAGAGCAAGTGAAATGACTGTGGGCTTTTAGGTGCCACATGAAATGTGCTAAGATGTCACTGAATCAGTAGGTGATATACCTATGTCACTGACTCCTGGGGTTGGGAGGTTATACATAGTGTGGAATTCAGCTTGAAGAAAAGAATGCAATTTATTGACTGCAACAAGCAAAAGACTCTTATGCCCAATAAGTCTGGTGTTTACTTAAACTCTATCACAATAAAAAAAAAGTTTTCTTGAAAGGTTATGTATCCCAGTATTTGGCAATTTGGGGTATTAGTCTTAAATTTTGTCATAAAACCATTCTTCCCAAGAAATCTGCTGCCTGAGGATACTGGAATTGCATAGTATTCTAGCTCCACCAAGTGACAGTTTTGTACCATTGCTAAATTGCTACTGCTCATCTGCTAATCTCTGAGGGGGAACTAAGGAAAGAATACATTCTACATACAACCTGCTCATCCAGCTGGTCACACTTGAAGGGATTTTTCTCTATTCATTCGCCGTTCCAAAAGGAAGTTGCATTTGAACTTCCAAAATTCTACCCTCCTCTCTGCCCTCCTAAAATATACGTTTGAAATAGAAAATCATATAATAAGATTTTTTGAAAGTCATTATTTTACATTCCATCCTGAGTTTATGATTACAGTTGTTGAGGAAAAGTTGGACGTAACTTTTTTTTATTCTTATTCTCCCCAAATATTTGTTTTGCAAATTAAAATTTATATAACTCAGAGTAGTCATGTTGGGGGTGGAGATTACTTAAGATAATAAAATAAAATAAAATGGTTAAAATGGCAAAGGTAATGTGTACTTTACCCCAATAAAATTTTTTTTAAATAAAAATAAAAAATAAAAATTTACACAGCATATAAGAAAGCATTATGAACATTTTGAAAATATAATTTTTGAAGAGTAAGGGTTTCTCTAACTAAAATTTCTATTTACAAACTACAGAATAATGGGGGAGACCCTTTTTGTCAAATAATAGAATATATTGTATTTCTATTAATAAAAGTAATGCATATCATTATTCAAAACAAATAATTAACTCCTGATATGGAAATATATTTTTAAAAGAAAACAAAAAAAATTTATAAACCATTCATAATTCCTCCACCAAATATAACCAAAATTACATTCTAGTTGATATCAGGTTATTTGCTGTACATACATTCACATACATTTCTAGAAGGTACAAAAATAGTATCAATATAATACAAGGTATTTTTTCAAGTTTTCTTTTTTCTTAATGGAGGTTATAATGTATAACACCATTTGATATAGATGCATAGTGTTCCAAAATATGAATATATTATCTTTTGTATATCCAATGTCCAGTTAAACATTCTTGTTGCTCCCAATTTTTCCTCTATAACAGAAAGCTATAAATATACAATTTTGCAAGGTATAGCTATATTAATATCAGATAATCTTTAAAGCAAAAAGCATTAATAGAAAAAAGAATTACAACTTCATAATTAAAAGGGTCATTTCACCAAAATGATACATCTAAAGCACAGCTTTAAATTTAAAAGCAGAAGTCAAAAGGGGCACCTGGATGGCTCAGTCGGTTAAGCATCTGACTCTTGGTTTCAGTTTAGGGTTGTGAGATCCAGCCCCACATCAGGTTCTCTGCTCAGTGGGGAGTCAGCTTGAGTCAGCTTGAGTGGGGAGTCTCTCACTCCCTCTCCCTCTCCTTTTGCCACTACCCCTGCTTGCTCTCTCTCTCTCTCTCTCAAGTAAATAAATAAATCTTTAAAAAACTGACCACTTACTACCCATAAAGTAAATTCAACAATTTTTTAATAATTGTTTTCATATGGACCATAATTGACAAAGGTAATCTTTTAAATGTTTGTGGAAATTAAATCTTCTAGACAATTCAGACTAAAAGAAAACATCAAAATGGCAATTAGAGAAAACACAGAACTGAATTATAAGGAAAATAATACCTATGAAAATTGTCTTATTTAGTTTGTTAGAAAAGAAGTTTAAATAATGCAATATATGTTAAGAAAAAAAAAGAAGATAGCAGGAGGGGAAGAATGAAGGGGGGGAAATAGGAGGGGGAGACTAACCATGAGAGACGATGGACTCTGAAAAACAAACTGAGGGTTCTAGAGAGGAGAGGGGTGAGAGGATGGGTTAGCCTGGTGATGGGTATTAAAGAGGGCACGTTCTGCATGGAGCACTGGGTGTTATGCATGAACAATGAATCATGGAACACTACATCAAAAACTAATGATGTAATGTATGGTGATTAACATAACAATAAAAATTTTTTTAAAAATGAAAAAAGAAAAGAAGAAAAGTTTAAAATTAATTCATTGAGCTTTCAATTTAAGATGTCAGGAAAGGAATAAAACAGTAAAAGTAAAAAAGATAGAAGTAAAATAATAAAATAAGAATAAAAATTAATTTAATAGGGTAAAAAAAAATCAGGAAAAAGGATCAGTGAACTAAAAGTTGGCTCTTGGCTCTTGGAAAATACTAATAAAATTGACAAACTTCTAACAAGATTGATGAAGAATAAAAGAGAGAAGCCTTCCCCAAAAATGTTAAGAATGAAAAGGTAGACATCATTACAGATGCATCAGTACAGAGATTAAAAAGAGACTATTATGAATAACTTTATCCCAATAAATGCAAACATTCAAATGAAGTACACAAATTCCATATATACATATATATTTATGTATATATATACACATGTACATAGATGTACATACATCTATATATATACACCCATATATATACACCCACATGATCACATATATATATGTTTCTCTCAGGGAAAACTGAAGCCAACTTCCACCCCAAACACCATAGCGTTTACCAAACTAAATCAAAGAAAAACTTTTAAAAACTAATAAATTCGGGGTGCCTGGGTGGCTCAGTTGGTTAAGCAACTGCCTTCAGCTCAGGTCATGATCCTGGAGTCCCTGGATCGAGTCCCGCATCGGGCTCCCTGCTCAGCAGGGAGTCTGCTTCTCCCTCTGACCCTCCCCCATCTCATGTGCTCTCTCTCATTCTCTCTCTCTCAAATAAATAAATAAAATCTTAAAAAAAAACTAATAAATTCGTTAATTAAAAAAAGGGAGTCAACAATCCACAGTATTTCCACACACACACACACAAACAGGCCTGTATATTGTAACAGGTGAGTTACGACCAAAAATCTAAATATTTCTTGGTCCAGTTGCATACAAATTCTTACAGAGACTGGAAAAACAGGGTGTACTCCCTACTCGCTATATGAGGCTAGTACAAATTTTATACCAAAGGCAATGCAGAAGAAAGGGCAATATCACTAATGAACTTAGATTAAAATATCCTAAAGAAAACATTGGCAACCTGAAATCTAGCAATTAATTTAAAAAATAATACCACATGATCAGGTTGTGATTTCTCCCAAAAATGGAAGGTTGGTTTCAGATTAAAAAACCTATTAATATAAATCACTATATTAGCACTTAAGGAGGAAAGATCATATGATTATCTCAATAGAATCAGAAAAAGCACTTTAAGAACTCTTTCATTCACTCAACAAGGATATATTAGTGCTTACTATGTTCCAGGCACTATTCCAGGTACTGGGAGAAACCCCTGTTCTCCATGAAGTTTGTATTTCCCTGAACAAACAAATGAACAAACAAACAAATGAGATACATAGTACAGCAGATGGTGTTACATGTTATGGAGAAAAATTAAGCAAGGCAAGGGAGGGCATTGTGGGAAGCCCAGAATAGGTAGGAGGTTGAAATTTTATGTAAGGTTGTTGGGAAAGGTCCCACTGAGAAGGTGACATCTAAGAAGACCTGAAGGAGGTGAGAGACATATGGAGGCAGAAAAATTCTGACAGAAGGCACAGGCAGTACACCGGCTCTGGCCAAGAGGGTACCTGAAGTATTTGTAGAACTGTGTGTCTGGAGCAGAGTGAAGAAGGGACATTTGAAAGAGTAGGTATCAGGTGATATAGCATACATCAGAGAGTAGGAAATGAGATCAAATTGCATAGGGCATTGTCAGGACTCCGGCTCTCACTACCAGGGAGATGGGATGCTATTCAAAGAGGTAAAGCAAAACAAACAAACAAAAAACACCACCACAACAACAACAGAAAAAAAAATGGTGGACAATATGCGATTATACTTTAGCAGGATCACTCTGACAACTGTAGCAGAATAGATTATAGGAGGAAAGGCCGAATGCAGGGTGATTAGTTAAGATGCTAGAGCAAAAACTCCAGGCAAGTTATGACAGCGGCTTGGACCAGGATGGGAATATGAGGGAATGAGAAGTCACTGAGTTCTGAATATATTTTGAATGTAGAGACAACCTCCTTTGCTGACAGATTGGGTATGGGATCTGAGAAAAAGGAGATCCAAAGGTGGATTCCAAAAGTTTGACCTGCACATCTAAGAAAAGTCAGCATTCATTTATGATATAATACTTTAAATTTTAAAAAAAGAAAACCCTTCTACAAAAGTACAAAAATAAAATGTTATTGCATTAAAAAAAAAAAAAAAGCCTTAGGGCAATCACAGATGGGAGGAGGAATAGAAAAGAAAGTAAACCTCTTCACCTGACTAGAGAATTGAATACATTCAACCTCCTAAACCAAGTAGAGAAATGAGGAGGTATCAAGACACTTAAAGCCAGGAGACTAAAATCTGCAAGCGCTAGTGAATGCCAACAGGGACCACATTTTCTGAACTCTCCATTATGGCCACCCAACATCAGTCCCCCAGGCCCCCAGTGAGAAATGGTTTGCCTTCCAAACACTTTTAAGCCCCTTTTTTTTTTACTCAGGATACATTATTCTCATAGAAACAATGTTAGAGACAGCGTATTACAGCCCACAGAAGTCCACTTAACGTGTACTCTAGGTGAATGATATTGTTATTAATAGGCCCACAGAATCTAATCATCATTGACAGTATTGTCTCTCAGGGAAAACTGAAGCCAACTTCCACCCCAAACACCATAGCGCTTGCTTCCCCTTAATGTAGCTCTGGAAATGGGAAGGTAAATTTCCCCCTGCCTGCTATCCAAAGCCATAGGGGTGAGATTCCAGTTGCCCTATAAGCACCAGAAAGAAAATTTCGGAAATAAAAAATGTATTATACTCCCCACCCCAGCAAAACCTGCACACAGACAGTCTCAGACACAACCAGTGACAGCGAGGAAGAGCCCTGAGCGTACCCAGAAGCCACCGAGAGCAGACCTTTGCCTCCACTCCCAGCATGCTTTGGGCGGAGGACTTACGGCAGCCTGGCCTAGAAATGGATCCTTTGGTCAACGTTCTCATCTAAGGTAAGTTTTTGAGTTCCACATTCAATCAAGAGCTGCCTGAACCTGTAGCAAATAAATATTATCAACAGGAGATTAGGAGATGATAAGACACTCCCCTCTCCGAGGCAGAAGAAACCAGGAGCACGTTTCGGGCTAGAGAGGCCCATTGGCCCGTCATTCACAGCACAGGATTGTGGGTAAGTGGACTTCCGGTAGCTGTTCTACGACACCCTGGGGAGACGAGCGGGTGACGGGCACAGTTCCTCCCGTTTTTCATGAAGAGGAAATGAAGCCCAGAAAGTGTAAGTGGCAGATTTCCAGAATGCTTTTCAAAAACTAAGAAGCAGATCTTCCAGAGTTGGCCACTTCACTCTCTAGGTAAGAAGTCCTGCATCAAATGCAAGTATTTCCTGTCGAGACTCGCTGAAAAGTCTCCTGGGATTTGTTGATGAAGCATTTCTCAGGTCTCCTTGGCGGGGGCGGGGCGGGGGGGCGAGTAGCAATCTATAATTGGGACATTTTGCAAATGTTTCAACCGTCTGCATAGCTAATTATGCTTCCTAGGGCTTTTCCTAGGTTTTTCTTAACTATTTAAATTAGTGATGAATTACTTGGCATATTTCTTCTGACTACACTTGAAATTAAATCTTCTTATTTCTAGTGGGTTTTTCTCCCCTCTGCTTCTTTTCTAATTATCTGGACTACTCAGAAAGAATATTGATATCTACTCTCATAAATACATGTTATATAATTTTTATGCATACATGTCAGACTTACCAAATTCATCTTCCAACTCTAGAAAAGATATTCTTGTAGTCTACTTTATGTTCAAATTATCTTTATGAGTTACATTTTATTATGCAAATCCATCTTTCCATCACAAACAGGACTTCTCAGAAATCTCTTTGGGCTGAAAGAGGTAATGGGTTTTGAACTACAATTTAAAAAAAAGAAGAAGATGATAGGTGCACAACACAGAAAAGATAAAGAGAAAAAATGGACAGGTAGTAACAATAGATGCCTCTTACTCTGCAGTTATTTAAGCCGTAAGAAATTCTTGTTATACTTTTATCTGGCATCTCAGTTGAAGTTCTTCTTTAAGGCATTCAGCATGCCAGCCTTCTTGGAACTTTTCCTTCTTCTAATGAAAAGAGTAATGTACACTTCAGAGAAGTTCATTTTTAAAAAAATTCATTTCTGAAAACAGAAGATGCCATTTCTGACTTCATTGGAAGTCAAATGTTAAGGCCTTTAACACTCACTGTCTCCCCGGATAATTAGAGAGAAAGAAAAATGTAAAACAACACAAATGCCAAAGAAGAATAAAGAAGATTGGCCATTTTCTCTGTTTGAGATATAGTTTCTAATGTCTCTGCTGTCACTTGGAATGTGTGAACCATGCTGGTAAGTAGATGAAAAAGCCCTAGGTGGTCTCACAATCACAATGGTCAGCAATAGGACAATGGAGGAGGGAGAATGAGCCAGACCAAGAAACAAAGAAAGGGACTAAGGACAAAACAGACTTCTTTCTTTCATTAATCACAAGAGCCTTTGCTTCTTTCTTTCCCGTGACACACAATTTCCCCCCAAAATCTGAAAATGATATCTAAGAATAGAAAGTGCATTTTAGTCTGGAGTCATTTCATCATCAGCTGGAGGACCAGTCCCCCATGGAAACAGGGGCAGGGGCCAGGAGGAAGAGAAGCAGCTGGTTTGGCTCTCCTATAGGGAGGGGGTCAGCTGCTGTCACAGACACTTCCAAGACAAGGAGCAGCCACTGAACGAGAATGGGCGACCCCAAACAGAGCTGTAGAGAGGTTCTACTCTAAACCAATGACTGGGGAGAAAAAAGGTTTTAGTTATGTAAGGCTTCTGTCTGCAAGGTTATTATTTCAATATATAATTCAGATCTTTTATTCCCTCAGCTTCTCTACCACTGGTTTGTTTGTTTTCATATAACAGTGTTATATATGAATATATAACAATGAAAATATGTATATCCTAGTATGTGAAATGTATATAAATATGTAATGTTTATTTTTATATCATAAAATATATATTCGTTTACTCAACAAATCCTTATGAAGGAATGTAATGAATGGGGTGTAGTCAGCTCTTCCCTAGTCTCACTTGAAATCTTTACTGATGTTTGAGCTTAATAATGCTTACAGAAACTGTTTGAAATCAAAAACTTTCAGGGATATAACCATGTCAAAGAATATTTATTTATGTGACGAGATGGACACAGTGTATTGCCAAGTTAAAAACACTAACACTTTATCACTGTCTACAAAACAGTATGTTACTATTTCAGTTACAATTATATATTCATTCCTTCCTTCATCAAATATTTATTGACTATCTACCCATATACCAATTACTGTTATCCTCAAAAAGATCCTTTGGCCTGGAAGAGTTTACATTCTAGAAGGTGGGGGAAGCAAAGGAGATGAAGGAGAGGGGAAGTCAGCCTGGCAATAAAGAACAGATGTAATAAAATAATATGTTCTAAAAATAAATAAATAAATAATAAAATAAAATAATATGTTCAGCAATATGTTTTTAAAAAATCCTAAGTTCTTGAAATGCAGACTAGAGCAGGCTAAGGGGAACCGGAAAGTGATGGGTTTAAGGAAATGTGGGCATGGGCTGCAGTTTTAAATAGGGTTGTCAGGCAAGGCTATTTTGAGAACGTGAAATCTGAGCAAAGACTGGAAGGAGAAGGGTATTTAGGGAGATGGTCCCACTTGGAAAAGAGCTAGAACAAAGGCCCGAAGGCAGAGTATGCCAGGTGTACGTGAACAACAGGAATGAGGTGAGTGTGGCTCAAGTAGAGAGAACAGGTAGAAGAAAAGGAAGTCAGAGAGGTACTGTGGGGGGGGAGGGGGCAGATGATGTGACTCCTCATAAGACAGGTAGTACAGTTTAGTTGACCCTTGAGCAACATGGGTTTGAACTGTAAGGTCCACTTATACACTGATTTTTTTTTCAATAAATATAGTACTGTAAATGTATTTTCCTTATGTTTTCTTAATAACATTTTCCTTTCTCTAGCTTACTTTATTGTAAGAATACAGTATATAATACACAGAACCAAAAAATATGTGTGAATCGACTATTTATGTTATCGGTACGGCTTCCTTCCAGTCCAGAGTAGGTTATTAGTAAAGTTTTGGGGAATTCAAAAGTTATACATGAACTCTAGACTGTGTGGGGATGGGGGTGAGGGGTGTCAAGGCCCCAACCCCCGAGTTGTTCAAGGTCAACTGTATTATTTTTTCCATATAAATACTAGAAAAGTGTAAGCCAACAAGGTAAATTTTTTTGAGGGACAGGATTACAAATAATTTATATTTTCTTTGTGCTTGTCTTTTGTTTCCAGTTTTATTGAGCTATAATTGATATGCATTACTATTTAAATTTAAGGTATACAGCATAGTGACTTGTCTTACATATATTGTGAAATGATTATCACAATTAAGTTTAGTTAGCTTCCATCCTCTCATATAAAGAAAAAGAAAAAGGAAAAAAAGTTTCCTTGTGATGAGAACTCTTAGGATCGACTCTCTTCACTTTCCTAGATACGATACAGCAGTGTTAACTATAGCCATCATGTTGTACATGACACCCCTAGTATTTATTTATCATAAGACTGCAAGTTTGTACTTTTTGACCACCTTTCTACAATTGTGCTTTTCTGTGTACTGGTTTCACAGCTGGGGAAAAAAGTATCATAGAACCAATTTTAATAAGATCTTCGAAGAAATCCAAGCTCTTCTAACCCCTCATTCTCTGTCACAGCTGTGAGCAAGGAATACCTACAGAATTCAGAGCTCCCCCTGGCTCTGAGCACCCACCCTGCAAGCCACAGTCTCCCTCTGCACCGCAAGAAAGATAAAGGAGAATCAACAGCCTCAAGCAGCCCAATGATCAGAACTCACACATCAGGGCCTGCCGCTTGTGACAGATCCAGGGCCTTGCCATCTAGACCCGTGAGTCCCACCCAAACAATTTCTGCCTTAGCCACTCATATCTATAAACACTGACTGAGCACCAGCGACTCAATCTCTGCTACTGTGGGACAAAATCTAGGAGATTTGGGCAAAAATCTCTAAAATCTATTGGCTAAACCTACAATTACAGTAATCTATAATAAGGGATATGGTAAAGGTAAATAGGAAGGGTGAGGAAGTCCTCCAGGATGGGGATGCCTGAGGTCAACCTTAAAGGATAAATGGGATTGAGCCAGCAGGACGGGTCGAAGACAGTTTCTGCAAAAGCATAAGACATAATCACAGTGCTTCCCAGATATCAGTGTGAACATAAATCACTGTAAAAGCTTGTTAAAATGCAAGTTTTGATTTAGGAGGGTGGGGTAGGGCCTGAAATTCTGCATTTCTAACAAACTCAGGTATGCCAACACTGCTGGTAGAAAGACCACATTTGCTGGACAGAGAACCACATTTTGAGTATCCAGGGGCTATGGCAGTCCGTTTCCAAGCTTAACTGCATAGTGAAATCACCTGGAGACTTTTTACAAGTACTGATGCCTGGCTCCACCCCAGACATGCTGATACCATGGGTATAGGATGCCCAGATTCACAACCTGGGCATCAGGATTTTTTTAAATCTCCCCCTGGTGGTCCTGAGATGCAACAACATTTGGCATTCAAAGGGCCAAAAGAGGGCCCAATGCCAGTGGAGAATTGGAGGGAAATGTAACATGAAATCAGGAGATGCCAATCATGAAGAACCCCCCCCCACACACACACACCGGAATTTCCACACTAAGAAGTCTGGATACATATATAAATATGAAGAGAGATATAAGTGAATAGATACATAGATAGATCAAACTTGCTGCCTGCTAAGATCTCACTTCTTGAATAGCTAATAGACATCTCAAAACCACAATGTAAAAATCCAAACTCCTGAATCCCACCCCACCCAACCAAAAAAGCTCTGTTTCTCCATTAGTCTTTCCCACGTCAGCAAGTCTCAGCTCCACCACCACCCCCCAACAGGTGATCTCAGGGCCATCCTTGAATCCCACACCTCACATCCAAACTGGCAGCAAATCCTGTTGATTTTACTCTCAAAATAGATCAGAATTGTCTGGGATTTCTTCAAAATAATATGCTAGGCAGAGAATTGAGTGGTTTATAGATAACTGAAAACTGGTCCTAAGTTAATAATCTTTTTCAAGGTGGAGGGACTTATTAAGTTATTCTCTCAATATTAATATATCTAAAGCTCTCCACCGTGAAAAGTTTACATCTAAATTTGCACCACCTTCATCACCACCTCGATGGCCTAAGCTACCACCAATTCTCACATGGATTATTGAAAATGCTCCTTAATTGCCTCCAAACCCCTCTCTAATGGGCTCTGCCCCGTTTCCGTCTATTCCCAACAAAGCCACAGAGGTGTCCAGTTGGGTAAGTTCACATTGCTCCACTACTCAAAACTCTCCAGTGGCTTCCAGGCTCACTCATGGGAAAAACCGAAGACTTCACAATGAACCATAATTTGCTCCATCCCTGTTCCCATTTCTTCCTGCCTCTTTGATCTTATTTCCTATTTATTTCTCCCTTCTAAACACATTAGCCTTCTTACTTTTTCTTTAAACCATGAGGTACATCCCCTCCTTACTTCTGCACCTGGAACACTCTGCCATCGGATATCTGCAAGCCCTGTGCTTGCCTCCTTCAGGTCCTCACTCAAATACCATTTCCTCTGTGAGATGTCCCTGACTTCTCTATTTTCAATGTAAAATGCTCCCTCTAACACTTCTTTCCTTGCTTTATTTTTCATACATATCTATCATGAGCTATGTAATACTTGTTTTAAATATTAATTCAGCTATTTCTATTTCCTCTTAGGCCCTTCTATCCTGCCCAACCACCACCAACTAGAATGTAAGCTCCATGAAGACAGTAATCTTTGTTTTGTTCACCCTCTGAATTCCAAGCCCCTTAAACATGTTGCCTGGTAGATGACAGGTATAAATATCTATAAATATTCATTGACTGATTGAATGTTTCAACAAATCAACTAACATCTGTCCTGGCCATCTTGGATAAGAGACTTCTACTCTATATAAAGAACTTGCTACAGTGTACCACAATATCGATAAATATTGATAAATGGTAGTTCTTTTTATAACACATATTTCCCTATAGCAGGCAAACTTGTTTATCTAAAGCACCAGCCCTTCCATAGGAGTCATATAATCTCTGTTACAACTATTTAAATCTGCTATTGGAGCACAAAAGAGCCATACATTACAGATAAGCTAAAGGGCATGGTTGTGTTCCAGTAAAACCTTATTTACAGGTTTTGCCCATGGGCTATAATGTGCTAGTCCCTGCCTTATAGCAGAACTTCCCAGTTTTGTTACTGAGGTATATATAAAAGGACTGCCTATCTCACATCAAGCAATGCAACCAAAAGCAGAAGAAATAACCAAATCCCTCAAAATAGATGAAATAACTTCAAAACAATAAAGGACAGATGTAACTAATTCACTCAAGATTTATTAAGGCACGTGGATGGAGCTAGAGTCTATTATGCTAAGCAAAATAAGTCAGTCAGAGAAAGACAAATATCATATGATTTCACTCATAGGTGGAATTTAAGAAACAAAACAGATGAACATAGGGGAAGAGAAGGAAAAATAAAATAAGATAAAAACAGAGAGGGAGGCAAACCATAAGAGAACAAACTCAGAGTTGCTGGAGAGGAGGTGGGGGGCGATGGGCTAAATGGGTGATGGGCATTAAGGAGGACAATTGGTAGGATGAAGCACTGGGGGTTACATGTAAGTGATGAATCACTAAATTCTACTCCTAAAACTAATACTACACTATATGTTAACTAACTTGAATTTAAATTAAAAAAAAAAAGATTTATTAAGGCATTTTGGCATAATTTAATAGCACTTTGTATTTTTTTTTTTAAGATTTTTATTTATTTATTTATTTGACAGAGAGAGACACAGCAAGAGAGGGAACACAAGCAGGGGGAGTGGGAGAGGGAGACACAGGCTTCCCGCGAAGCAGGGAGCCCGATGCAGGGCTCGATCCCAGGACCCTGGGATCATGACCTGAGCTGAAGGCAGACGCTTAACGACTGAGCCACCCAGGCACCCCAGCACTTTGTATTTTTTATAAACAGTGGTGCAAGGGGCACCTGGGTGACTCAGCTGGTCAAATATCTGACTCTTGGTTTCAGCTTAGATGCTTAGATCATAATCTCAGGGGTGGTGGGATCAAGCCCGGCTCAGGAATCCATGCTCAGGAGGGAGTCAACTTGAAGATTCTCTCCCTCTGCCCCTCCCCTCACTCTCTCTCTCTCCCTGTCTCTCTCTCCAATAAGTAAATAAATCTTAAAAAAAAAAAAACAGTGGTGCATCTGACAGTTAAGTTTTGATGAAATATAGTAAGTTCTTTTCTGCTTGAAATACCTAGGATAGTGACTATTTCCTGTACCTTGATTAACATAATGCGCACATTTATCTAATCTGCTGAGATGAATTTTCTCATATTCTATCTCTAACATTCTCCTGATCTATCAGTAAATTAACTAGGATAGATAAGTTGCTTTTTTTGAAACAAGTTTAATTCCTAAGAGCTTCTTAATTGTTAATATAATTGTTTAAAATTATTTTAATTACCAGGTTTATAATCTTTTCAGGATAGTGAGCAAATTCAGATTATCTTTTTTTTTTTTAAAGATTTTATTTATTTATTTGACAGAGAGAGACACAGCGAGAGAGGGAACACAGCAGGGGGAGTTGGAGAGGGAGAAGCAGGCTTCCCGTGGAGCAGGGAGCCTGATGCGGGGCTCAATCCCAGGACCCTGGGATCATGACCTGAGCGGAAGCAGATGCTTAATGACTGAGCCACCCAGGCGCCCCCAGATTATCTCTTTTATGGAATAGCTTTATCTATTTATTTTTTTCCATCAGGACTATTTGCCCATATGTAGTTTTCTTATTTTCCTCCAGGCTGACCAATAGTGGCTCAGTGATCTAAAATGCAGCTTCTTTGAATATTAGGAAAACTTATCCTTTATCAATAAGGAAGCAGATTCATTTCAAATATCAAAGTATGGCACATGAAGGAATATCTCTGATAAAATGGTCCCCCCATAGAAACACAGACTGGGAGGGAAAGGAGCCAGAAATGCATAAGATTTGCACACGAAAGCAGAACAATGGATGGGAAACTAACTCAAAACAGGCTTTCTCTTCAGAGAGGCAGCCAGATGGGCAAGGCGCAATGTCTCAAGGCAAAATGGAAGTAACTGCATCACCCTTTCCAATGAGATCTATCTTTCAGTGTATTAACTCTGTCTTCAGCTGGGACCAATCTACTGTTCAATCTGTCCACTGAGTTTTTAATGTCAGTGACTGTACCTTTCATTTATGAAAGTTCTATTTGGTTGTGTTTGTTTCTTTTTTTCCAGTCTTCTTGGATTTTTCCATGGTTTCTGCTTTTTTCTCATGGTTTTGATTCTCGTTATGTCCTTAATTATTTAAGCACACTTCTTTTATCTTTACTGTTCAGTAGTTCTCCTATCTGAAGTTCTTAACTATATTACTGCTGCTTATTGTGTATGCTGACTCTCAGTGATGACATATTGTAGTCTTAGGTGCTTTGTAATTTGGTATTGTGATTTGTTCAGGATGCTTCAGGATGCTATTGGTGGAAATCTTGTATAGTCTGGATTGAGGGTGTTCCTCCAGAGAGATTTTATATTTACTTTGCCAAATGCTCAGTGTTTTCACATGCTCAGGCCATGTTTATGTTCATTTATTGAATCAGAGTTTCTAGAACCTGACAACTAGGAATATTTTAATCCCAACTGTGGGTGAGGACAGGGATACAGTTACAAATTTTCATTAAAGACTCTATCTAAAATCTAAATGAAAACATACAAATGCCCCTCAGACACTATTCTGCACCAGTGAGTAGACAGTTTGTACTTCATTTTCTGCCCATTGGGAATTCCCTTACATGCTTTCTCATCCAGCTACATGTTTAAAAATGATATTGTTTTATATTTTATCTAGCACGTGTATTTTATATCAGGAAGCTTTCTGGATAATCTAGTTTGTCATATTGCCAGAAATATAAGTAGCAAATGGTAGCATCATGCCATAAAGATTAGTGGGATATGTTAAAACTAAGCATCTCAAACCTGAAGAAAAACCATTATTTTTCAGAGATTGATAAAGTCATGCAACATTAAATATAGAATTTTACAAAGTGTCATGAAATGTGGTAATAAATATTTAGAAACTTCTTTTGAGGTTTCTCATTTTAAAGCAAAGGTAAAAGGCACAGCCACATCCATTGGGGAAATACTTATTTCTGTCACAGTTAAAATGGCTGAAACATAACAAAACAAAACAAAAAGCATGTGGTGAAACCTAAAACGTATATCTTTGTCAGCAAATATTGTTGAATGATATATGCGAAGCATTATAGAAGAGTGAAGAAACAAATGTTGGAACAAATTATGTAGTGTTGAAGGTTTGCTATATATTTGGATGAAACGCTGATGCTTCTAACACATTTCAGCTATGGTATTTTCTGGATTCTGTTTCCAATAATAAAACACATGAAGGGCTTTTTGTGTGTGTGTGAGCTACTAAAAAAGGGACCAAATAACATTTTCCCTCAGTAATAAATAGCTTCTTTTAGAAAAATTATGATGTTTAGAATATTTCAGGCAACTATTTGAATTGGAATTTTTTAAATTCCCAAAAAAAGGTATAAAGTACTGCACATGAAATGCATTCCCTCTATTATTCACAGACAAGTTATTACAGCAAAGATGGTGAAGCTATACAAAATCAAAGTGCTACAGGATAGGGGACCTGGGTTGCTCAGTTGGTTAAGCATCCAACTCTTGATTTCGGCTCAGGTCATGATCTCAGTGTTGTGAGATCAAAACCCCGTGTGGGGCTCCATGCTAAACATGGAGCCTACTTGAGATTCTCTCTCTCTCCCTCCACCTCTGCCCCTCACCACCTCACTCCCACCTGCTCATGCACATGTGCACTCACTCTCTCTCTCTCCCCTCTCCCCAAAAATACAGTGCCACAGAATATCAAGGTGAGGTTAGCTTTATAAAAATGACATTTAAAAATGTAAGGGCTTCTGCACACCTTTGTGGAAGGTAACTTTCTTAGATCAGATTCCCTGGGGAAAAGATTCTGAGAAGAATCACATACAGAAATTTTACTAGAGAGTGCCCTCAAGATTAACTATGGGGAAGTGCAGAAGACAAGATTGAGCAGAGGGAGAAATGAAATTTAATTGGTCCTCAACCAATCCCATGGGGAGTTCTGGGGTTGGGCTGGTGCTTCAGTTTTGTTCCACCTTGCAGCAGGCTGTCTGAGTCTTTATATCCAGCACTGGCCGGTCTTTAGATGAGAGCTGCCCCATGGGAGGGGGTGAGACAATGCCTAGAGAATGACCTAGAGTGCAATGCCTAGAGAATGACCTCTCAGCCACCAACATAGTGGAAACATAGCAGTGCACCACAGCATCCAATAATGCAATCACACAGAGAATTGCAGCTGAGACTGGCAAAATCCTACAAGAGTTGGCTGACGTAAAGATGAGTTCTTTTCTCCAGCAACAACAACAACAAAAAAATCAAGTGATTCAAATGTGCTGACTTTTGCAGTTAGTGGGCATGAGAATTCCACGTACCACAAAATATTCAATCTAACAATAAGTGAGAAAATAAACTACTACTTGAAAGATATTTATGCTATGGAAAGAGCTTTATGAGAGCAGAAGTTTGGAAGTGTTTCTATTATTACATACTATTGTTGCCAAAACTTACATAGCCCATAAAAACTCTAATACATGCACACTTAAGAAACTTGGAAAACTATTTTAACTTGTTAAAACTTTTTAATAGTTTCAGTGCATGTTAAACCTACATGTTAATTTTTTAAATTATAAACCTTCAATAGGTAAAAATTTCCTAGTTTTTTTAACAAAAATATTTTATTAGTTTTGAAAGATGAGTATTACAGTTTGGAAAGCATACGCAAAGATATACTCCTTGTATTTGGGTTACATATTGTTGGAAGAACTTTTCAACTATGACATCGTTAAAATCAAGTATCTAAATAAAGGGAAAACAGGTTTTTAAATTTCTGCATCACAAGTTTTGAATTAGAGTAAAGCATCTGATCATACAAAGATGTAAGGCTTAGAATTATGGTCTTAACCCAGAACCAGGATAATTCATTGGCTCAAGGCTTCTGGGCTCCCACAATGCCCAAGTTAAAAAATGTTCATTCTCTTCTTT
The DNA here is from genome assembly GCF_029215605.1 of Mirounga angustirostris. Classification (NCBI taxonomy): domain Eukaryota; kingdom Metazoa; phylum Chordata; class Mammalia; order Carnivora; family Phocidae; genus Mirounga; species Mirounga angustirostris. The sequence continues at coordinate 133,698,113 of NW_026991709.1, read as the reverse complement.
CTAGCAGCCAGCTCCTAGACTGTTACCCTCACTACCACTTTGCACAATGGCCTCCAACTCTTTATCTTCATGTATCACCATTAGTAGAAACATTTTTGTGCATGGACCTCCATTTACTTATAAATTATATGTATGTGCTACTCTTCTGACAAATTATCTATATTATGTAACACATACAAAAATAGAAATTAAAAAAGATCATTTTTGCCCAAAATGCATAAATTATGAGGAAATATCAGGTGACCTCAAATGAAGAGACACTCTGCAATGTAAGTGACATCTACTTTTCAAAAATGTCAAGTTTATTAAAGACAAAGATTTAGAAATTTTTCCAAGCGGGAGTAACAACTAAATGCAATACATGATCCTGGATTGGGTCTTGTACACATAAAGGCAATTCTGGAGGAAACAGGCAAACTTTGAGTGGGATTTATGGATTAGATGGTAATGTTAGATAAATGTCAATTTCATAATTTTGATTTTTGCATGGTAAAGACACTCTAAATATTAAGGAATTCCAAGGCATCATGTATGCAACATATTTTCAAGCAGTACAGGAAAAAACAAAATCCACAGCAATATGTATGTGTATATATCTGCGTGTTTGTGAGTGTGTGTGTGTGTGTGTGTGTGAGAGAGAGAGAGAGAGAGAGGGTGCCTGTGGAGAGAGACAGAGAGAGTAAGAGAATGCAAAAATGCTAACAATTAGAAAATCTCAATAAAAGCCATACAGAAGTCTATGGATCTTTCTACTACTTTTGCAACTTTTCTGTAAATTTAAAATTGTTTCAAAACAAGAGAAATTAAAAATTTAATATAAACAAAAGAAACAATCCTTTAAAATGATGAGACAGAAATAGAAACTAGTTTTAAAGTATTCCATCTACTAATAGTATAAAATGAAGTACTTATTTTATTAAAATAATAATAACTTTTTAACATGAGAATATTTAAAATTCTGGGTACTTGTCCTGTCCTCTTCTTTATGAAACTGCTCCAGAAGAAAACCTTCAGTGATCTTTTTATTAGCAAAAAAAATAAAATTTCCAGATTATAAAATCAATCCCTCTTAAAAGATTCGATTTAGTGATTTAAAAGTAACTTTTTACTGGTTAATATTTAATGTTTGAGAATTAATGAATCATAAGTAATTTAACAAATACATTTAATATCTATTCATACCTTATTCAAAAGGTTTAACTTATTTCATTTAAGATAATGTTACAAAATAAAATAGAAATTATGTCCTAGAAGACACTCAAAATCTTGACCACGTTCTAACCACTTTCCACATTCCTGGTTCTCTCTCTTCCCTGTTAGTATCAAATTGGGGTGACATCCTCAGAGTATCCAAGATTTGAAACATTACATAGGAGGAAGTGATAATAGTTTTAGCTGCAAAAAATTGTTCTTCCTTAGACCTTCTCTTCATTCTGATCCTCATCCTCATTCTAATTCCCAAAGAACAATAAAATGATTATTTAGCTGCCGGTGTCACATAATAATCCCCTGCTGCCTCCTTCATTGAGCCCACTGGCTGACTCACAAAGGGGAGCCTTCCATCCAGAAATAATAGAGGGGTGAGGGGATGGTGCACTGACTAACAAAAAGTATATGAAAAATGAATATATAATCACTTTAATTATACAAACACCCAAAATGCATGTAAAGAAAGATGATGTTTTCATTCGAGTATTTATATTTCACCAGCATGTAATACAAGTAGCAGTCAGGGGTGTGTAATTTTGAAATAAGTTTCTTGAATAACATGGTAGCATGTCTCCCCACAGCACAGCCCTCAAACCACAGAGAGTTATTTAATACAGGTACTTACAAACAGCCCAGCTCCCCCAAAAGTCTGTCACAAATCTACTGCGTACACGATGCTGCTGAGTAATGTGTTCTATGTACGGAATTAACTGCAAGGGAAAGTCAGTCTGCCCATGTATGAGTAATGAACCATCACCATCATCCGGGAATATTCAACCATGGACATATAAGATCAAAGTTCCTTTGGGAATTCTCCTACAGATGTGGACAAACTAAAAATCTTGAACACAAAAAAGCCACTTTTGCTGCAAATAGAAAAGCCTCATTATTATGAACAAGCAGTATGAAATGGCTGAGTTAAGACTGTTACACTTTTCATATCTTCAATTTGCATAATTTTCCATATGCAAAATGGTAGCAAAAAAGTCAAAGATTTTGTCAATGGTTACGCTTCCCCTGACAAAAGAACGTGGTGATATAAAAAGACAAAGAAGTGGGACGCCTGAGTGGCTCAGTTGGTTAAGCGACTGCCTTCGGCTCAGGTCATGATCCTGGAGTCCCGGGATCGAGTCCCTCATCGGGCTCTCTGCTCAGCAGGGAGTCTGCTTCTCACTCTGACCCTCCCCCCTCTCATGCTCTATCTCATTCTCTCTCTCAAATAAATAAATAAAAAGAAAAAAAAAATCTTAAAAAAAAAAAAAAAAAGACAAAGAAGTGGGCTACAATGTTTAACAAAGAACCTGGCCAGAACTGCTGTGATCTTGTAGGTGTCAAGACATCACATACAAAATTAGAAGACACCAGCCATGTGGATATAGCAAAACACAGAAAATTTGAATTTCTTTAAATATTTATTTATTAGAGAGAGAGGGAATGGGTATGCGAATGGGGGGAGGGCCAGAGAGAAAGGGGGAGAGAAAATCTCAAGCAGACTCCCTGCTGAGCGTGGAAACCGACGTGGGACTCGATCCCAGGACCCTGAGATCATGACCTGAGCCGAAACCAAGAGTTGGAGGTTTAACTGGGACTGAGTCACTCAGGTGCCCCGAAAATTTGAACTTTTTATTCCAACAGCAAAAGGGTGGGAAAAGGTACCAAACCCTCAGACTGTTCCTTACCCTTACTGATGTTCTTGAGCCAAAGACCAGTGGAAACACCTGTAGTTGAAAAAGCTGGGTTTCTTAACCTGTTGCAGTAATGGAGAACCATAGGTCATCTCACTGAATGGTATTATTAGAAAGGCTTTATTATAGGATTTGGGGATCTTCATAATTCTTATCTGGAAGCTAAGAAGAATGGAATGAGACTAAGGCTGTTGTTGGGAAAGCAGCAGCAACCATTCCCATCCACCAGGATATGGGAGATGTTTGGTCGTTTTCATGGTTTGGATGATGTTCATGTTTTCCTTTGTGGTCAAATATGGTTACTAAGTGGTCTTGTTTTTGTCTTGATTCGCCATGGTCACACAGTGGTCTTGTTGAGGGTTGTTGGTGTTCCCCAGAACGCCAGGGCCTCGCTCTGCATTCCAGGGCTGTTCCTGGCTATCCAGATCTGCTTCTCTCTTTCTCACGCTGATAAAATGTGTAAATGCTCCAGGAAAACTTCTGGGAATACTCAGTGCTCCAGTTTGGGATGATATATATAAAAATATATCCTAGTATTCACAAGAGATGTACTAGGCAAATGTGGAATAAGAAATTATGAAATAGGAAATAGTTCAAGAGGTCAATGGATTCATCTTCTTGCCTCCAGGATGGATCTCTCTATCTTACTTCAAAAGCTCCTCATTTAAAAATTACACAGTTTCTATTTGGCAGGTCTATTACTATACAAAGTAATCCCAAATTCTCCCTCATTAAATTGTAAGATGATTTGTTCTTTTCTTCTCTGTGAAGATAGAAGACAAGCAGCCAATATCCTCTTCACTCTAAAAATAAACCTTTGCCTTTCCTTCTCTGGCAAAAGTAGCCTCTATTCCCAAGGGAGCCATTATAACTATCTCAAATTGGTCTGCGACTCCTCTGCTGCCCCCCAGCTCAGTCTACACCCCGATCATGTCTTAACTGGAACACTACAGTAGCTTCCTAAAGCGTCTCTCTCCTTCATTCTGGCACTGCTCCCCACCTCTTTCCACATTGCTGCCAGAGTCGTCTCTGAGTTCATTTCACTAATGTACATTTAGCCTGCCCATTTTTTTAAAGGCAAAATCCAAACTCCTTAATATCACCCAGAAGACCCTGCCATACTGGCCTGCATCCACATCACAATCACATTCTGCCACACTGATTCTTCTCTGTACTCCAGCCACACTAAATATCTTTCAGTCCTGAATCCATGGTCTTCCAACCCCAAGGCCTTAACACGTGCTCTTCCTGAAATGCTCTTTTTTACCCCTGCTTTACCCAACTAACTTCTATTTATCTTCCAGATCTCATTTTAAACACCCTAATAACCACCCCTGGATGAGACCAGATCCCCCTATTAGCTGCATTCTTCTCATCCTGCACTTCATCTAGCATGTATCACAATCATAATTCACTAACCAGACATGAGTTGCTTATTTGGCTCCATAAGGGCAGAGACGATCCCTGTCTTATTCACTACCATTTCCTCAGGGCCTGTTGGCATACTGCCTTTATTAGATAGGCATTCAATAAATACTTGTTAAGCAAATTTAACAAAACACAATAACTTATGGGCTGGGTCCTCTTTAATTTCTATACATTATTTTTAAAACTAGAAAAAGAACTCAAAAGTGATCTAACATTCTGAATACAGCAATGGAATTGCATCCAGGACCCCATATGTCCAATTCACATTAGAAATAATACAGCCCCTTCATGCTACTGGATGATTGGCATATTGACCAGCTCACTCAACCAATGATTTAAGATAATAGTTTATCCTTTTACCGACCCTAAGTCAAGTTACTATGCCCAAGTTCTTAGTTTTGGTAAAGCCATTACCTAGTTACTCACTAATCTCTCTTTTAGGATTCTCTACTTTCTTTTAACTATATTAATAATTAAAGTATTACTATCATTATTGATTATTACATTAGGTTCTCTTCACATGCAATCAGTTTAGTTAATTATAATTATTAGGAATTATTATCCCTATAGAGGAGAAACTGAGGCCACATAGGTAGATGAAGCTAGGATTCAAATCCTGATATGTTTCATTAAAATATGCCTCTACAAACCAGGAGTCTTCTTCAGTAGTGATGGGAGATCCTGGTGCTCACCTGAGTCTGGCAGGCCTCCTTCCCGAGGCCATCCATAACCAAGCAGGTAAGCGTTGATCTAATTGAGTGTGTACAGAGTCCCTTGCTTTAACAATTGCCCTTTCCTGACTGCCCACGGACTGCTACCTGGAAGAACTTGCGGCCATGTTCTCATCACCAGGCCTGATCACCTTATCCTGCCAACGACTGAGCTGGGTCTATGATTGTTGTGACTTTTGGACATTGCACCTGGAACTTCCTGGCTCTCGTAGCCTGCATCAGCCATTAGAGCAGCTTAGGTCCCATCTTACTAGACACTAGCCTACATCTGGCTTTCCACTCTTCCCATAGACCCCAACATTACAAAGGTTCAGCAGGCCGCACAGCAAATGCACTTGCAAAGAGAATTGTGTGTGTCTGTGTGTTTATGTGTAGGTGTGTGTGTTTGAGTGGGGGAAGGTAGAAGCTGATTGAAATTCTCATTGAGAAAGTAAAACACACACGTGATACAATATATAAACAACAGTATAGTCCAGTGTCAAAATACAGGATTCAGAGAAGACATATGCAGTCAGGATGGAAATAGATAGTAATGAGAGAGATTCTCTAGGAGAACTGAGAAAGAAAGTGCGACTTCAGTCAGATAAGGAACTAGATTATAAAGGACCTTGAGTGCCCTAAGCATGTGTTTCCTAAGCTTAGAGTACTTGTGTAAACTTACCACATCTATAAACTACCTGTACTGCTTTTCTTTAAGTTTATTTATTTATTTTTAAGTAATCTCTACCCCCCAACATGGGGCTCGAACTCACAACCCCAAATCAAGAGTCGCATGCTCTTCTGACTGAGCCAGTCAGGTGCCCCTGTATTGCTTTTGATATTTTTCTTTAAACTGATTCACTTTTTCTATTGAAATAAATTTATTTCAAAAAGAACTTTATACCATTACTTTTATATCACTATAAATGCTAGTTGTATTTTTCAAAATACACAGTGGACTCAAAGTATGATGACTCAGATTGTAGAAGTATGCCCTGAAGTACTACTTAAAACCATCTCACATACCAACAATGGTATGCTAGACATGCTTGGGGAAGCACCAACTCAAATACTTGTAGTTGATCAACAAATGTATGACTCTCCCAGGCAACAATGTTACACATTCTCCTTTCCCCTCCTCCCCAACAACACCTCCTCCATCCTCCTTTTCACCCAACCTTCTTAAAATAACGGTATGTACCCATTCTCTCCAGTATCTCTTCCTTCACATTCTCTTAAACCCACTCCAATCAGGCTTTCACCCCTACCACTCCATACTTGGCTTCTAAAACACCACTCTTTGTCGGTGTCTTCCTGTCTTACTGGACACTGCCCAGCTTTCTTTGCTGATTTCCCCTTTCTCCTCAATGTCTTAATGTCAGTGAGTCCTCAGGTTCAGTCTTGCAAACTCTTTCCTTCTCCCTTGGTGATCTCATCTCAGCCACATGACTTTAAATATATTAAATACAGTCCATATACTGATGACTTCCAGATTTCATCTTCAGTTCAGCTTTCTCTCCTGAACTCCCAGTGGGTACAGTGCCTACCTGACATCTATACTTAGCTTTGTGGTAAATCTCTCACATTTAACACATTTAATGATCAATTTCCAACTCCCAGTCTTTGCCTCCAAACCTGCTCTACTCCCAAGTCTTTCCATCTCAGTTGATGGCAACTCCATCCAGAATCCATCATTTCCTACCCAAATCCCTGCTCCCATCCTGGTCTAATCCCTCCTCACCTCTCTCCTCAGAACTGCAATTCACTTCTGCCCTGCTTCCTCCTACAGTATAATTGCAATACAAAAGCCTTGTAAATGGGGGTATAGCTCAGTGGTAGAGCATTTGACTGCAAAAGCCTTGTAAAATACATTAGATCGTATCACTTGTCTGTTCAAAATCCTCAGCTGTTTCCCATCTCCCTCACGGAAAAAACCAAAATCTTCACAATGGCCTACAGGGCCTCAGATAACCTGCCTCCCTACTTCTCTGACCTCCTTTCCTCTGTGTTCTTTCTTGCTTACACTGCTCTACTGCATGTATTTCACACACTGTCATAGCCCTCAAAGGCTATGATCATGTCCATTTTGAAGATGAAAAAAAACTGGAACCCAGAGAAGTTCCTTGGCCAAGGTCCACATCAAGTGCTAGAGTCAGAATTTAGTCTATTTCGCTCCAAGACATGCCTCTCAAGTATACCATGCAGTTTCACATAAACCTTTGTTCTTCTAAAATAAGCCCAACTATACTGGAATTTTATTTATGACAAAGGTGAAATTTCATGTCAGTAGCTAAGTGCTATTGGGACAACTGAATATCTATCTGGAAATTATACCAAATTTAATTCCAGGTAGAAAAAAATTTTACTATTAAAATGAATCCCAAAACTTTCCAGAACAAATCACAAATAAAATTATTCATAATATTAGAGGGGAAAAGGAGAAGAAACTCAGAACCACAAAACCCAGAATTGTAAATAGAAGGACTGGTAAATCTAGAACATAAATTTTAAAAACTGCTACATGACAAAACACCATAAACAAAGTCAAAGCCAAATAAATAATGGAAAAAAATATTTGAAATGCATATGTCAAAGAGCTAATTTCCTGAATTTACTAAGAGCTGGTACAAATTTTAAAAAGGAAAAAAAAGATAATCTAATTTAAAACAATTGTTTTGTTTTGTTTTGTTTTAATTTTATTATGTTATGTTAGTCACCATACAATACATCATTGGTTTTTGATGTGGTGATCCACGATCCATTGTTTTCGTATAACACCCAGTGCTCCATGCAGTACGTGCCCTCCTTAATACCCATCACCGGGCTAACCAATCCCCCCTCCCCCCTCCCCTCTAAAACCCTGTTTGTTTCTCAGAGTCCATAGTCTCTCATGGTTCATCTCTCCCTCCAATTCCCCCCCACACTTTTCCCTTCCTTCTCCTAATGTGCTCCATGCTATTCCTTATGTTCCACAAATAAGTGAAACCATATAATTGACTTTCTCTGCTTGACTTACTTCACTTAGCATAATTGTTTTAAAAGTACATGAAAATATGCCCAACCTCACTTGAAATGAAAGAAATGCAATTTATTTTATTTTATTTTATTTTTTTTAAAGATTTTATTTATTTGACAGAGAGAGACACAGCAAGAGAGGGAACACAAGCAGGGGGAGTGTGAGAGGGAGAAGCAGGCTTCCCGCTGAGCAGAGAGCCCAATGCGGGGCTCGATCCCAGAACTCTGGGATCATGACCTGAGCCGAAGGCAGATGCTTACACGACTGAGCCACCCAGGCGCCCCAAGAAATGCAATTTAAATCAGCAAGGAGATACCGTTTTTTCACGCAGCAGGAAACAAAAGGATTCTGATTCTTTTGGCTGTTATCTGGCCTCAAAAAAAAAAAAAAAAGTCATTAGCTGCTACTCATTAGTTCCTACCCTTCCTCAAAAACATGTTTGAGAGTTAAATCCACTTTGGCTCTAGTCCTTGCTTCGAAATATCAACATCCAAAATGTAAACCATCACCTCAACAACTTTTCAGGGTACCATCCCTTAATACTTCTACTGCCTTGCCCATGACCTGGTCTCACACCCTTTGTCCACTTCCCTTCTACAAAACCTTCTACTACACCCGTGGAACTCCTGATCTATAATCAACAAACTACCTGTAACCTCATCCTGGCCCAGAACCCCTCCTCTATCACCTTGAATTAATTGAAATTGGGCTTCCCCAAGGGCACTGCTTGCCCTGTAGCCCTCTCTGGCGATAGCAGATCTCTGACACTCCAGACCATTGTTCCTCCCCACGTTTCTTTCTGTTTTTCCTCTTTTAGGTCATTCCCCCTCATTCACCTGTGATGGGGCATATGACTCACTTCCACGCTCTGCCATAAATAAATGCTGGGGGACCTCACTGTCCACATAGGCAATCAAACTAATAACTGACCTCAGACGTCCCTAACTTCTTCATCTCCAAGATCCTTATTTTACCCTAGCCACCCACTCCCATGGTGATACCTTGAACTTCTTCATTTCCTTCAACTGCTTCATTTCAAAAATCTCTATTTCAAACAACCCAGGCTCTTTTAACAGCCTCTCCTTCCAATTTGCATTATTAACTTCATCAGAACTTCAAGTTTAGGGGCGCCTGGGTGGCTCAGTTGGTTAAGCATCTACCTTCGGCTCAGGTCATGATCCCAGGGTCCTGGGATCGAGTCCTGCATTGGGACTCCCTTCTCAGCAGGGAGCCTGCTTCTCCCTCTGCCTGCTTCTCCCCCTGCTCATGCTTTCTCTCTCTCTCTCTCAAATAAAATCTTAAAAAAAGGAACTTCAAGTTTATAAATATCTCTATTTTCTCTCTATCTGTTCTAACAACCTGCCTTTTTTTTTTTTTTTTAACTTCCTTACTTATCCATCTTAGAGACCGTGAATCACCATTTCATTGGATCCCATTTTACAATCACAAACAATGATCTTCCTGACTCACTTCCGATCTCAGCCCATTTGCTGCTATGTCAGAAGAGCCTTTCCAGATTGTCCTGGCTAGGTGCGTTCACCCTATGACTGCTCTCACAGAAATGTGTTCCACTTTTTCAACACAGTTTTCAGAATTGTAATTTTACATTTATCTTACATCATCTGATAAAGATCTGTCTTCCCCATTAGACCATAAGGTCCATGAAAGTGAAATTGGGTAGGAGAGAGAACTTTTTTTTTAAGATTTTATTTATTTATTTGTCAGAGGGAACACAAGCAGGGGGAGCAGCAAAGAGAGAGGGAGAAGCAGGCTTCCCGCCGAGCAGGGAGCCCAATGCGGGGCTCAATCCAGGACACTCGGATCATGACCTGAGCCGAAGACAGACGCTTAACCAACTGAGCCACCCAGGAGCTCAGAGAGACTTTCACTTTTCATTTTATTCCATTTTGTACTGTTTGAATGTTGTAGCCATCTATTAAAAGATTTTTTTAAGGTAAAATCATGACTCTCATACAAACTAAAGTGAGTAAATATCAGAAATCTGATTTAACTCATTAATTACAAGGGAACCAGTAAGATGTTATAATTAGTTCAAAGGAGAATTCAAAGAACCACAGGCATGTGGGCAAAAAGAATTGCTAAAATGATTTATAAATAGCTGCAAAATAGACCTATCCTCAGGGTAGAAATCAATTGAATTCCACTGCACACAATTCATTTGCATGTCTATAAACAAGAATTATTTCATTATTATCAATTTTCTACAACATACAAAGTTGTAAAATAGCTCCAAAACAATGAAAGGCTGAGATAAGCTGGAATGGTACACCAAGTAGGACACTTAATATTTTTTACCTATTTCAAAGTTTTTCATAATTTTTCTTGCCACATCAATGTATGAATATTATACATTAATATATATATGAATTACTACTGAGTTTTTAATAATGTTAATAAATATTATCTATATGAAGAATTATGCCCCAGTTTTCTATGTTTTTGTATATGAAAAAAGCATATAAGTTTTACTTTAAATGTTTTAATTGAGATATAATTGACAAATAACATTATATTAGTTTCAGGTGCACAACATAACAATTTGACATTTGTTTATATTGCAAAATGATCACCTCAATATGTCTCCTTAACATCCATCACCACAAGTAGTTGCAATTATTTTCTTATGATAAGAACTTTTAAAATCTATTCTCTTACAACTTGCAAATATACAATAGAGTACGTTAACTATAGTCACCATGCTGTATGTTACACCTCCAGGACTTACTTGTTTTATAACTGGAAGTTTGTACCTTTTGACCACCTTCACTCATTTTGCCCACCCCCTACCTCCCACCTCTGGAAACCACCAATCTGTTCTCTGTATCTATGAGTTCTTTTTTTTTTTAATTTTTTTAAAAGATTTTATTCATTTATTTGAGAGAAAAAGCACAAGCAGGGAGAGCAGCAGAGGGAGAGGGAGAAGCAGGCTCCCTGCTGAGCAGGCAGCCTACCACAGGGCTCAATCCCAGGACTCTAGGATCACGACCTGAGCCGAAGGCAGACTCTTAACCGACTAAGCCACCCAGGCACCCCCAGTTCTGTTTTTTTGGATTCCGCTTATAAGGAAAAGATTATATGGTATTTATCTTTGTCTGACTTATTCCACTTAGCATAATGCCCTCAAGGTCCACACATGTTGTTGCAAATGACAGGATTTCCTTCTTTCTTATGGCTGAATAATATTCCATCATACACACACACACACACACACACACACACACACACACCCCACAACTTCTCTAACCACTCATCCATCAATGGACACTTAGGTTATTTCCATGTCTTAGCTACTATAAATAATGCTGCAATAAACGTGGAAGCTCATATGTCTTTTCAAGTTGGTGTTTCCATTTCCTTTGGATATATATATACCCAGAAGAGGAATTACTGGATCATATGGTAGTTCTATTTTTAAATTTTTGAGGATTCTCCATACTGTTTTCCATAGTGGCTGCACCAATTTACATTCCTACTAACAGTGCACAAGGGTTCCCTTTTCTCCACATCCTCACCAGCATTTGTTATCACTTGTCTTTTTGATGATGGCCATTCTTTTTTTTTTTTTAAGCTTTTATTTATTTATTCATGAGAGACAGAGAGAGAGAGGCAGAGGGAGAAGCAGGCTCCCTGCGGAGCAGGGAGCCCCATGTGGGACTCGATCCCAGGACCCTGGGATCATGACCTGAGCCGAAGGCAGAAGCTTAACCATCTGAGCCACCCAGGCGCCCTGATGATGGCCATTCTAACAGACATGTGGTGATATCTCATTGTGTTTTGTTGTTTTGTTTTTTATTTAAGTATAGTTGACATACAATGTTATATTAGTTTCAGGTATATAACATAGTGATTCAACAATTCCATACATTGTACTATGGTCAGCATAATAAGTATAGTTACCCTCTGTCACCACACAACATTATTACTATAATATTGACTATATTCCCTATGCTGTACTTTTCATCCCTGCAACTTATTTATCTTGTAACTGGAAGTTTGTACCTCTTAATACCCTTCACCTATTTCAACTATTTCCCTACCCACCTCCCCTCTGGCAGCTACCAGTTTGTTCTCTGTGTGTATGAATCTTCTTCTGGTTTGTTTGATTGTTTGGTTTGTCAGATTCTACATATGAGTCAATCATGTGGTTTTTGTCTTTCTCCAACTGACTATTTCACTTGGCATAATACTTTCTAGACACTTCCATATTATTGCAAATGGCAAGATGGCATTCATTTTTATAGCTGAGTATAACATCCCACTATATAGATATAGATATATAGATACAGATACCATAACTTCTTTATCTACTCATCTATCCATGGACACTTAGGTTGCTTTCATAATTTGGCTCTTGTAAATAATGTTGCAATTACCATAGGGGTGCGTGTATCTTTTCAAACTGGTGTTTTCATTTTCTTTGGGTAAATACCCAGTAGTAGAATTACTGGATCATATGATATTTCTATTTTTAATTTTTTGAGGAAACTCTATACTGTTTTCCCAGTGGCTGCACCAATTTACAGTCCTACCAACAGTGCACAAGAGTCCCCTTATCTCCATATCCTGGCCAAACTTATTTCTTGTCTTTGTGATAGTAGTGCCATTCTGCCAGGTACAAGACAGTATGTCATTGTGGGTTTGATTTGCATCTTCCCAATGATTAGTGATGTTGAGCACCTTTTCATGTGTCTGTGGGCCATCTGTATGTCTTCTTTGGAAAAACATCTATTCAGGAGCGCCTGAGCTGTTCAGTCAGTTAAGTGTCCAACTCTTGATCTTAGTTCAGGTCTTGATCTCATGGTTGTGAGTTCAAGCCCCATGTTGGACTCCACAATGGGCATGGAGCCTACTTAAAACAAAACAAAACAAAAACAGAAAAATATCTATTCAGGTCCTCTGCCCATTTTTAAATTGGATTATTTGGGTTTTTGGTGTTCAGTTGTATATGTTCTTTATATATTTTGTATTAGTCTCTTATCTGATATATCATTTGAAATATCTTCTCCCATTCAGTAGGTTGCTTTTTCATTTTGTTGGTGGTTTCCTTCACTGTGTAAAAAAGCTTTTTTATTTTGACGTAGTCCCTCTTGTTTATTTTTGTTTTAGTTGCTTATGCTCTTGGTGTCAAATCCAAAAAACCATCACCAAGACCAATGTCAAGGAGTCTCACTGCCTATGTTTTCTTCCAGGAGTTTCATGATTTCAGGTCTTACATTCAAGTCTTGTTGTTTTTTTAACAAACTTTTATAATACAGACTTGGCTGCACAATATCTAAAAAGAAAGCAATGTGGGGGAAACAGACTACCACCCAGCATGTGTATGAGAATCTGGGGGAAAGAAGAAAGTCGGCTGAGGTGTAACAACATCAAGGAGCAGGCTGACGGGAGCCAGATCCAGAGGGCTAGAAGCCATGAGCCTTTGTGGAGTCCCTGCAGCTGGAGGAGGGCTGTCCCCAGCTTCCTCTTTCCCCCACAGAGGGCACTGGCTTCAAGTTGGGAGGGGGCTGAGGACTGAGGAGGGCTGGAGAAGGATAGGTGGTAGGGCCTCCTTTGCCCCTCCTCTGTTGAGGGAAAGGAGACCATAATGTACTTCTGGACAATGCCAGGGACCAAAGGAAGGTGGGGGTGCTCTTGTGGCAGTGGAGATCAGTGTGACAATGGGCTGCACACTGGGAACAATGATGGTGACAGGAGAGGTAGTGCTAGAACCTGAGCCAGAAGATGAAGTGCTGAGGGACTACTGATTGGGTGGATGAGCCACTGGAGGACAATGACATTATAATAAACTTGGTTAGAGGAGGGGAAGGGTGAGATGGGGCAGCAGTTCACACACATACCAGTGTCTGGATGGGCAGTGTGGTGGCATCAGGGACCTTCAGCAAATCAGAGGTCCTAGGGTAAAACTGAGGGGTCTGCAAAAGGTCAGTATGAACCAGTGCTGAGTGGTGGTCAGAGTGGTCCTGTTGACCTGCTGAGCCTGCAGAGCAGCCTGGGCCACAGCCTTGACCACATGGGAGGAGAAGAGGAGTCCAAGGGACCCAAATTCTGCCCCACAGGAACCCTGATTATCAGATGGTGGGTGCAGCATTGCTGGTACCGGGGCATAGTGTTTCAGGAGGAGGCTCTGCATGTGGTCAGCTCAGATGTGGTTGATGTTGCTCACCACAGGGCCATCCAGAACACTGCAGATCCACTTCTCTTCCTGCTGTATAGCCCTGGCAGAATCAGAGTCTTAATCATATCATGTCCCATCTCTGCCAAGCCTGAGATGGAGCCACAGTGAGCTGTCCACGAGTCTTCTCAGTCCACCTAGCTCTTGGTGACGGTCATGGTGATCTGTGACTGGATGTTGTTAGTGATTGTGCTGAAATGCTTACAGATCTGGGCCATGAGGCAGGTGGCAAACCACCCAGTGATTGTCCACATCTGACTGCAGGCCCGGCTGTCTGCCCAAGAGGCAGATCATCATACCTGGAATCAATTCATGTGTGGGTTTTTCTAGATACCGTGCAGGGCTATCCTTCAGTGCCTTCACCCTGCACATGAGATAGATGATTGGGGCCAGGTTGTTCTGCATCACATTCACATTCCCTTTTTCCCTCTTCTGTGGCAGTTACAACTTTGATTTCAGTCCTCAGAAAAACTTCAGGTTTTGGAGACAAAATGTCTGCTCCTTTTCCAAATCCCACATTTTGAAAAGCATTTTTAAATCTCAGTCTCAAACTCTGCACTCCAGTACTGCTGTTGAGACATACAATTGTTTCCTAGTTCATATAATCTTGGGTTTTATACATACACATACACACACACACACATATATATGCATATATACAAATATATAAATACCTGATGCCAGATTTTTCATAAATACTCTAGCTATTATAAATATTGTCTCCTCAGAGAGTTGTTTTAGAAAATTAACGCAATGTATTAAAAACAATTAAAATCAAATAATTAAATCAATTAAAATCTCCTCTGAGTTGTTTTAGAAAATCAACGCAATGTATTAAAATCAATTAAAATCAACGCAATCAAGAAAATTTCATGGGCTCACAACAACTTTTATTTTGGAATTGAACAATTATTAAATTGTATCTAACTCTGGACTACAAATTAATTATACTCAGTATTTCCTAAGGCTTCATAATTTTTTTTCAACCTTTAAAGAAAAAAGCAAGCCGGTTGCAGAGGCACGGGGGTCATGAACTCTGACCTTGCAGACAAAAACAGTAACAATCCTCCTTCCTCAGAACCCCCTTCCTCAGAACCCCAGGGCGCCCCCAGCCGGTCCCCATGCCCCGCCCACCACGGTGTCTCCCCTCTGGCCCATAGCCTTGCAAGCCGCCCCCCTCACCCCGGCTCCCGCCACCAGCCACCAGCCACCAGCCACCAGCCAACGTACCTGGAAGCTCGGCCTCTCGCGCCCTGCCCTCCGTCCAGGGCCGCCCATCACAGATGCCATACCTGCTTCTAGGCCACTTTGGTGCCAAATTCCGAGTTTCTTTGATGATTTTGCTACAAATTTGGAAGGGCTGGTTCAGCAGAGTGTAGGTTGCGGCACAGCACACACAGATCACTTGCAGGAATCTCCCCAGGTAGGCCAGCCCCTCCCGGTGCATCCAGGCAACCTCCGCGCACCCTGCGGTAGCCCGGCCTCTGGGAGCGTTCAGGTTGCGACAGACCAGCAGACAGGACAGAAGATCCAGATTATCACCGCAGTGAGCACCTCTGGATCCCGCAAGCAGCAGTTCTTCCTCATCAGCTGGGACTGAGAAGGTGATCCTGGCTTCCCAAGAGACCTCCAATGCCAGGCAGCTCACTCTCACCACCTGGGATAACCTCATCCTTGGCAGGATCCAGATCATCAGGGACTCTGCTTCTGCGGAGGGTTTCCTGTGGAAGGCCCACATCCAGTGGCCTCAGGTGGTGTAGTACTATATGGTCTGGGGCCACAAAGCCCCTGGCTGTCACTATGGGGCGGTCAGTTCTGAAGGATGCAAAATGTATTCAAAAGGGACATTAGGAAAAATTTGACCTACAGCTGTCAGAGCAACTAAGACTGCATCATCAATAAACACCACCAGAACAGCTGTCAGTTTTGTTGAATGAAAAAATGCTCAGAGATGGGTATGGAAATGTAATCTACACGGTGTGAACAGAAGCCCTTTGGGGTCGGGAGAAGCCTTTTGATGTGCCATGGGAGAAACCAAGCAATTGTGCTGCTTCAACTAAGAAACAGATCTTCTTTTTTTTTTTTTTTTTAAAGATTTTATTTATTTATTCATGAGAGACAGAGAGAGAGAGGCAGAGGGAGAAGCAGGCTCCCAAGGAGCAGGGAGCCCGATGCGGGACTCCATCCCAGGACCCCGGGATCATGACCTGAGCCGAAGGCAGACGCTCAACCATCTGAGCCACCCAGGCACCCAAGAAACAGATCTTCTTGATTCAGGACACTTGTGAACATCCAGGAGCCTTTGATACATGGGGATGGTATGGTTCTCCTGACCATGTATTCTAAACCTGAGACAAGCCAAGTGTAGGAGCCTCCCCTGCCGACCTAAATGAATTCCTTAACAATGGTAATGCTTCGGAAGTACTGTGGGAGAACCAGTCTGCAAGTGAGATTCCTAGAGCATTTGATACCTTAGCAAAAGCACTTAATAACACAGACAGCTTCATGTCTCCAAGCCTCGCAGACAGGACAGACACTAGTGGAGGAGGCAGCATCCATGTCATCATTGGAGACCAGTCCCCACCCAACAATGAGGTCAAAGGCACCCTCCTTTTATTTATTTATTTATTTATTTATTTATTTATTTATTTATTTATTTATTTATTTATTTTATTTTATTTATTTGAGAGAGAGAGAGAGAGAGAGCACATGAGAGGGGGAGGGCCAGAGGGAGAAGCAGACTCCCCGCTGAGCAGGGAGCCTAATGCGGGACTCGATCCAGGGACTCCAGGATCATGACCTGAGCCGAAAGCAGCCGCTTAACCAACTGAGCCACCCAGGCACCCAAAGGCACCCTCCTTTTAGACACTTACATCACATCTAGGGTCACGATGCCCAACCCCATTCCAGAATACCTCAACATGAGCTACATCTGCAAGTCTACATCCCACTTGCCTCCCCACGCAAGAGCCCAGGTCAATCTCAGCAGTTCAGACACTTGGTCAGGAATGTAACACCGGCCTCATGCTGCCCTGCTAGAATGAGCCCTTCACCCTTGGCCTGACCCAGTGTGCCCAGTGGTGAGTCTCTCCAGTATCTTAGCAGCCACCATCAACCACCTACAGAACCTCAGCACCCAGGAAGATAAACTTGCTGGTTACTGGATAAAGCAAGTCATAGAGCACATCTGGAAGTGTCAAGACTTTCTGTTAACAGTACGGTGGAGCTGGATATAGACAGCTAGGAATATGCATATCTTAAAGCTATAGTTCTCTTTAGTCCTGATCATCCAGGTTTGACCAGCACAAACCAGACTGAAAAATTCCAAAAAAAAGCAGAGATGGACTTACAAGACTATGTTCAAAAACCCTACTCAGAAGACACCCACCTTCTGAGTGGCCCAGATTCTCATCTATCCGCTGGCACTGAGCTCCAACATAATAATAGAACTTATTTTTTTTTATTTTTTTCATTTTATTTATTTATTCATTTATTTACTGGTCTCACTGTCAATGTTTTGATAGCATAATTCCCTACATGCTCAAGATGGAGATGGCAGAGTACAACGGCCAGATCACCAGAGACAGTCTCTGGTGCATACCCCACACCTGCTGAGGAGCAAAAGAATCTTCCCAGGGCCATTCAGATACAAAGGCAACGAAGTAGTGGTATTTTGGTATGTACAAATATTCCCAGTATTTTAGCCATTTCCTACCTGGTTTCTTCTTATTTGTTAATCCCAGACAACAGTAACCAAAAGACTAACGAGATCCTTTCCTGCCATAAGAAATGTTTCAATGCCTTTTGATGACACAGATTTTGGAACAATCCTTTAACTTAATTTGTATTTAGAAATTCTCAAAGGGCAAAAAAACAATAACAGATTTTTATAATATTATGCTTGGACTGAGCCCCGAGGCAGGCTCCCTGCTCAGACGGGAGTCTGCTTCTCCCTCTGCTTCTCCCTCTGGCTCGTGTTTTCTTCTTTCTCTCTCTGTCAAATAAATGGATAAAATCTTAAAAAAAAAGAAAAAACTTTAAGATAGACATTTACAAATAATTTACCATTAACATTACATTTAATGCTCAGCTTGTCACCTAAGAAGTTTTATGAACAGCATTTTTAAGAACACAAAAGTAAGTAGACAGGATGATAGAATTCAAGCCAATATTCTCCCAACCTCTCCCAAAGAAGAATAAAACCACAAAGGATTACTATGTCCTTTTGCCTTGTACTTATAGTAATTTGCATTAATATGGCACATGATGGTTTTTCTCATATTCAATAAAGCAGGTAAGTGCCCATTAACAGTTGTTCCTTAAAAAAAAAAAGATTAAAGCTTAGCAAAAATAAAATTTTCAGAGATCTGATTTAAAAATTTTTTTTAAAGATTTTATTTATTTATTTGAGAGAGAGAATGAGATAGAGAGCATGAGAGGGGGGAGGGTCAGAGAGAGAGGCAGACTCCCTACTGAGCAGGGAGCCCGACGTGGGACTCGATCCCGGGACTCCAGGATCATGACCTGAGCCGAAGGCAGTCGCTTAACCAACTGAGCCACCCAGGCGCCCCTGATTTAAAATTTCAAGAGGTAATTAGATAACCTGTGCTTTCATTTACTCATGTGTTAAGTGTGATATAGTCCAACATGTAGTTACTTTTTAAAAATTATTGGCACTTAAAATTATTTCTATTCAGTAAATTTCACTTACCTATGCCATTATTATTAGGCTTTTGGTGGAAATCAAAATCAGTACTACATGTTGAAACAGAAATGTGTGTAAAATTAACACTAGAACTATTACATGCCGACTGCTTATTTTTAAAGACAAGAATTACCCATACCCACATAATGCTCTTATTTCACCTGTCAATCCTTGCTATTATGTTGCCCTTTTATTGAGGCAAAAAAAAAGGGAGGGGGTGAAATACCAATTTCTAAGGATTCTTATTTTTAATTGAAAGTTTTATTGAGATAATTTTTTTTTTTTAAGATTTTCCTTATTTATTTCACAGAGAGAGAGAACGCACACAAGCAGGGGGAGTGGCAGGCAGAGGGAGAAGCAGGTCCCTGCTGAGTGGGGAGCCTGATGCGGGACTGGATCCTAGGACCCTGAGATCATGACCTGAGCTGAAGGCAGATGCATAACTGACTGAGCCACCCAGGCACCTTATTGAGATCGATTCACATGTAGTTCTAAGAAAAAATACAAAGATCCCTTGTACACTTTGCTTACTTTACCCTAATGGTAACATTTTATAATACTATAGTATAATATCATACCCAAGATATAGACATTGATACAATCCACCAATCTTAGTAAGATTCCTGCAGTTTTACTTGTACTCATCTGCTGTGTGTGTAGGTGTATATATGTGTGTTAAATTCTGTATTATTACCTGAGTAGGTTTATGTATCAACCACAGTCAAGATAAACCACAGGGACCTAAACATAAGAACTAAAACTATAAACTCTTAGAAGAAAACATTGGTGTAAATCTTTGTGACCTTGAATGAGGCAATGATTTCGTAGATATGCCAACAAAAGCACAAACAATAGCATAAATAAATAAATAAATAAATTTGGACTTTATCAAAATTAAAAATGTTTATACTTCAATGTATACCATTAAGTGAAAAGACAACCTACATAATGAGAGGACATTTTTATAAACATATGCCTGATAAAAAGATTTTTATCTAAAATATATAGAGAACTTAAAAAACTCTTACAACTCAATAATAGAAACAAATAACCCAATTCTTTAAATGGACAAATTATCTCAATAGACATTTCTCTAAAGAAGACATATAAATGGCCAATAAACATATAGAAAAATGCTTGGTATATTGCACATCAGAGAAATCCAAATTTAAAAGTAAATGAGATATAATATCACACCGACTAGGATGGCTGGACTCAAAGAGAAAGATAATAACAAGGGTCATGAGGATGTAGATAAATCTGAACCCTCATATTCTGCCAGCAGGAATGTCAAATGATGTGGCTACTTCAAAAAACAGGCTGGCAGTTCCTCAAATGGGTAAATGTGAAGTTACCATTGACCTGGCAATTACACTCTTAGGTATATATCCAAGAGAATAGAAACATGCCCACACAAAAAATTTTACACAAATGTTCATAGCAGAATTATTCATAATAGGGGGGCGGAGCAAGATAGCGGAGGAGTAGGAGACCTGGATTTCGTCTCCTCTCAGGAATTCAGCTGGATAGGGATCAAACCATTCTGAACACCTACAAACTCAACAGGAGATCGAAGAAAAGAAGAGCAACAACTCTCTCATCAGAAAAGCGACCACTTTCTGGAAGGTAGGACGTGCGGAGAAGTGAATCCGCGGCGATATTCGGGAGGATAGACGGTGGGGGAGGGGCCTCTGCCGGCCGCTTCTGGCAACTGATAGAACCACGGAGCACAAAATCGGAACTTTTAAAAGTCTGCGCCGCTGAGGGACGTCACTCTGGTGGCTAAGCGGGGGGGGGAACCCTCTGGGACAGTGTGGTCTCAGGACCCTCGGGGTCACAGAAAGACCGGGGGTGCCTGAGTGTGGCAGAGCTCCCAGGTAACGGAGCAGGGAAGCCAGCTGCAGAGGCGAAGCCCAGGCGCGGGCTCTCAGCTCGGGGTGGCCCTAAACCGTGATCCGCCGCACAGTCGGGCCCCTGCTCCTCCAGCAGGGACCCAAAGAGCGGCAGATCCGGGGAGACTCACCTTCCTCCCCCGGGAGGAGCCGCGCGGGAGTGCACCGCAGGGATCTGCTGGGTTTGGAGACTCCACCCAGGGTCGGGTGCCAGAGATAGAAATGTGCGGTCACAGGCCGGGTGAGCACGGAGTGCGGCCGGAGACCGGGGAGACGGGAGTGACTGACGGCTTTTCTCTGGGGGCTCACTGAGGAGCGGGGCCCCAAGTTCTCGGCTCCTCCGGAGCGGAGATTGGGAGGCTGCCATTTTCACTCTCCGCCTCCAAAGCTGTACGGAAAGCTCGCAGGGAACAAAAGCCCCGGAGAGCAAACCCGAGCAGATTACTTCGCCGGGAGGGAGCAAGGGCGGGGCAATACTGCCTCCGGCAGAGACATTTGGAAACCACGGCAACAGGCCCCTCCCCAGAAGATCAGCGAGAACAGCCAGCCAAGACCAAGTCTACCGATCAATGAGAACGGCAGAACTCCAGCGCTAGGGGAATACTGCACATAGAATTCACGGCTTTTTTACCATGATTCTTTAGTCTTTTAAAGTTAATTTTTTTTAACTGTCTTTTTTGTCTTTTTATTTCTTTTTCAATTTTTCTTTTTCCCTTTTTCAACCAACATCTTATCAATCCCTTTTTTAAAAAAAACATTTTTATTTTTCATTTTTAGAGTCATATTCTATCCCTTCATAGTAGTTACCCATATTTTTAGCTTATATATATAAGTTGTTCTCTCTTTAAAATTTTGAGATAGTTTCTTCTAACAGATTAAAATATACCCTAAATCTCTAGTATATGGTGTTTTCTATTCCCCTGCCTGATCACATCCTCTCCCTTTTTTTTTCTTTTTCTTTTTTCTTTTTTTAAATCCTCTTCTTTCTCTTTTCAAACAACTTCTTATCAATCCCTTTTATAAAATTTTTTATAATTTCCATTTTTACAGTCATATTCCATCCCTTCATCATATCAACCCTTATTTTTGTACATATATAAGTCTTTCTTTAAAATTTTGGGAGGCACTTTCTTCTAAAAGACCAAAATACACCCCAAATCTAGTGTGTGGCACTGATCTATATACCATATAGATCATATTTGATCACATTCTGGTTTTTCTTTTGTTGTTGTTGTTTTGTTTTGTTTGTTTTTGTTTTTATCTTTATCTTTTTCTTTTTCTTTTTTTCTTTTTTTTTCTCTCTTTCCCTTTCTTATCCCACTGCTTCAGGTCTTTTCTGATTTGTTTAAAGTATATTTTCTGGGGACGTGGTTACTCTGCTAGCATTTTGTTCTCTCATTAATCTATTCTCCTCTGCACAAAATGACGAGACGGAAAAAATCACCTCAACAAAAAGAACAAGAGGTAGTACCGACTGCCAGGGACCTACTCAATACGGACATTAGTACGATGTCAGATCTAGAGTTCAGAATCATCACTTTAAAGATACTAGCTGGCCTTGAAAAAAATATGGAAGTTATTAGAGAAACCCTTTCTGGAGAAGTAAAAGAGCTAAAATCCAACCAAGTAGAAATCAAAAAGGCTATTAATGAGGTGCAATAAAAAATGGGGGCGCTAAGTGCTAGAATAAATGAGGCAGAAGAGAGAATCAGTAATATAGAAGATGAAATGATGGAAAATAAAGAAGCTGAGAAAAAGAGAGATAAACAACTACTGGATCACGAGGGCAGAATTCGAGAGATAAGCGATACCTTAAGACGAAACAACATTAGAATAATTGGGATCCCAGAAGAAGAAGAAAGAGAGAGAGGGCCAGAAGGTATAATGGAGCAAATTATAGCAGAGAACTTCCCTAATTTGGGGAAGGAAACAGGCATCAAAATCCAGGACGCACAGAGAACCCCCCTCAAAATCAATAAAAATAAGTCAACTCCCTGACATCTAATAGTAAAACTTACGAGTCTCATAGACAAAGAGAAAATCCTGAAAGCAGCTCGGGAGAAGAGATATGTAACCTACAAGGGTAGAAACATTAGATTGGCAACAGACCTATCCACAGAGACCTGGCAGGCCAGAAAGGACTGGCAGGATATATTCAGAGCACTAAATGAGAAAAATATGCAGCCAAGAATACTCTATCCAGCTAGGCTGTCATTGAAAATTGAAGGAGAGATAAAAACCTTCCAGGACAAACAAAAACTAAAGGAATTTGCAAACACAAAACCAGCCCTACAGGAAATCTTGAAAGGGGTCCTCTAAGCAAAGAGAGAGCCTAAAAGCAACATAGACCAGAAAGGAACACAGACAATATATGGTAACAGTCACCTTACAGGCAATACAATGGCACTAAATTCCTATCTTTCAATAGTTACCCTGAATATAAATGGGCTAAATGCCCCAATCAAAAGACACAGGCTAACAGACTGGATTAAAAAACAAGACCCATCGATATGCTGTCTGCAAGAGACTCATTTTAGAACCAAAGACACCCCCAGATTGAAAGTGAGGGGGTGAAAAACCATTTACCATGCTAATGGACACCAAAAGAAAGCTGGGGTGGCAATCCTTATATCAGACGAATTAGATTTTAAACCAAAGACTGTAATAAGAGATGAGGAAGGACACTATATCATACTTAAAGGATCTATCCAACAAGAAGATTTAACAATTGTAAATATCTATGCCCCTAACATGGGAGCAGCCAGTTATATAAGGCAATTAATAACAAAAGCAAAGAAACACATCGACAACAATACAATAATAGTGGGGGACTTTAACACCCCCCTCACTGAAATGGACAGATTGTCTAAGCAAAAGATCAACAAGGAAATAAAGACTTTAAATGACACACTGGACCAAATGGACTTCACAGACATATTCAGAACATTCCACCCGAAAGCAACGGAATACACATTCTTCTCTAGTGCCCATGGAACATTCTCCAGAATAGATCACATCCTAGGTCATAAATCAGGTCTCAACCGGTACCAAAAGATTGGGATCATTCCCTGCCTATTTTCAGATCACAATGCTTTGAAACTAGAACTCAATCACAAGAGGAAAGTCGGAAAGAACTCAAATACATGGAGGCTAAAGAGCATCCTACTGAAGAATGAATGGGTCAACCAGGAAATTAAAGAAGAATTTAAAAAATACATGGAAATCAATGAAAATGAAAACACAACTATTCAAAATCTTTGGGATGCAGCAAAGGCAGTCCTAAGAGGAAAGTATATAGCAATACAAGCCTTTCTCAAGAAACAAGAAAGGTCTCAAGTACACAACCTAACCATACACCTAAAGGAGCTGGAGAAAGAACAGCAAATAAAGCCTAAACCCATCAGGAGAAGAGAAATAATAAAGATCAGAGCAGAAATCAATAAAATAGAAACTAAAAGAACAATAAACAGATCAACGAAACTAGGAGCTGGTTCTTTGAAAGAATTAACAAGATTGATAAACCCCTGGCCAGACTTATCAAAAAGAAGAGAAATGACCCAAATCAACAAAATCATGAATGAAAGAGGAGAGATCACAACCAACACCAAAGAAATACAAACAATTATAAGAACATATTATGAGCAACTCTATGCCAGCAAATTAGATAACCTGGCAGAGATGGATGCATTCCTAGAGATGTATCAACTACCAAAACTGAACCAGGATGAAATAGAAAACATGAACAGACCTATAACCACTAAGGAAATTGAAGCAGTCATCAAAAATCTCCCAAAAAACAAAAGCCCAGGGCCAGATGGCTTCCCAGGGGAATTCTACCAAACATTTCAAGAAGAATTAATACCTATTCTTCTGAAACTGTTCCAAAAAATAGAAACGGAAGGAAAACTTCCAAACTCATTTTATGAGGCCAGCATTACCTTGATCCCAAAACCAGACAAAGACCCCATCAAAAAGGAGAATTACAGACCAATATCCCTGATGAACATGGATGCAAAAATTCTCACCAAAATACTAGCCAACAGGATCCAACAGTACATTAAAAGGATTATTCACCATGACCAAGTGGGATTTATCCCTGGGCTGCAAGGTTGGTTCAACATCCGCAAATCAATCAATGTGATACAATACATTAACAAAAGAAAGAACAAGAATCATATGATCCTCTCAATAGATGCAGAAAAAGCATTTGACAAAGTACAGCATCCTTTCTTGATCAAAACTCTTCAGAGTATAGGGACAGAGGGTACATACCTCAATATCATAAAAGCCATCTATGAAAAACCTACAGCAAATATTATTCTCAATGGGGAAAAACTGAGAGCTTTCCCCCTAAGGTCAGGAATGCAGCAGGGATGTCCACTATCACCACTGCTATTCAACATAGTATTGGAAGTCCTAGCCACAGCAATCAGACAACAAAAAGAAATCAAAGGCATCCAAATTGGCAAAGAAGAAGTCAAACTCTCACTCTTTGCAGATGATATGATACTTTATGTGGAAAACCCAAAAGACTCCACCCCAAAACTGCTAGAACTCATACAGGAATTCAGTCAAGTGGCAGCATATAAAATCAATGCACAGAAGTCAGTGGCATTCCTATACACCAACAATAAGACAGAAGAAAGAGTAATTAAGGAGTCGATCCCATTTACAATTGCACCCAAAACCATAAGATACCTAGGAATAAATCTAACCAAAGAGACAAAGGATCTGTACTCAGAAAACTATAAAATACTCATGAAAGAAATTGAGGAAGACACAAAGAAATGGAAAAACGTTCCATGCTCATGGATTGGAAGAACAAATATTGTGAAGATGTCAATGCTACCTAGAGCAATCTACACATTCACTGCAATCCCCATCAAAATACCATCCACTTTTTTCAAAGAAATGGAACAAATAATCCTAAAATTTGTATGGAACCAGAAAAGACCCCGCATAGCCAGAGGAATATTGAAAAAGAAAAGCAAAGCCGGCGGCATCACAATTCCGGACTTCCAGCTCTATTACAAAGCTGTCATCATCAAGACAGCATGGTACTGGCACAAAAACAGACACATAGATCAATGGAACAGAATAGAGAGCCCAGAAATGGACCCTCAACTCTATGGTCAACTAATCTTCGACAAAGCAGGAAAGAATGTGCAATGGAACAAAGACAGTCTCTTCAACAAATGGTGTTGGGAAAATTGGACAGCCACATGCAGAAGAATGAAATTGGACCATTTCCTTACACCACACACAAAAATAGACTCCAAATGGTTGAACGACCTCAATGTGAGACAGGAGTCCATCCAAATCCTAAAGGAGAACACAGGCAGTAACCTCTTTGACCTCAGCCGAAGCAACTTCTTCCTAGAAACATCGCCAAAGGCAAGGGAAGCAAGGACAAAAATGAACTATTGGGACTTCATCAAGATAAAAAGCTTTTGCAAAGCAAAGGAAACAGTCAACAAAACCAAAAGACAACCGACAGAATGGGAGAAGATATTTGCAAATGACATATCAGATAAAGGGCTAGTATCCAAAATCTATAAAGAACTCATCAAACTCAACACCCAAAGAACAAAGAATCCAATCAAGAAATGGGCAGAAGACATGAACAGACATTTTTCCAAAGAAGACATCCAAATGGCCAACAGACACATGAAAAAGTGCTCAGCATCGCTCAGCATCAGGGAAATCCAAATCAAAACCTCAATGAGATACCACCTCACACCAGTCAGAATGGCTAAAATTAACAAGTCAGGAAACGACAGATGTTGGCGGGGATGCGGAGAAAGGGGAAGCCTCCTACACTGTTGGTGGGAATGCAAGCTGGTGCAGCCACTCTGGAAAACTGTATGGAGGTTCCTCAAAAAGTTGAAAATAGAGCTACCATATGATCCAGCAATTGCACTACTGGGTATTTACCCCAAAGATACAAAAGTAGGGATCCGAAGGGCTATGTGCACCCCGATGTTTATAGCAGCAATGTCCACAATAGCCAAACTGTGGAAAGAGCCAAGATGTCCATCGACAGATGAATGGATAAAGAAGGTGTGGTATATATATATACAATGGAATATTATGCAGCCATCAAAAGGAATGAGATCTTGCCATTTGCAACCACGTGGATGGAACTGGAGGGTATTATGTTGAGTGAAATAAGTCAAACAGAGAAAGACATGTATCATATGATCTCACTGATATGAGGAATTCTTAATCGCAGGAAACAAACTGAGTGTTGTTGGAGTGGCGGGTGGGGTGGGAGGGATGGGGTGACTGGGTGATGGACACTGGGGAGGGTGTGTGCTCTGGTAAGCGCTGTGAATTGTGCAAGACTGTTGAATCTCAGATCTGTACCTCTGAAACAAATAATGCAATATATGTTAAGAAAATAAAAGAAGAAGAAGAAGGTAGCGGGAGGGGAAGAATGAAGCGGGGGAAATCGGAGGGGTAGACGAACCATGAGAGACGATAGACTCTGAAAAACAAACTGAGGGTTCTAGAGGGGAGGGGGGTGGGAGGATGGGTTAGCCTGGTGGTGGGTATTGAGGAGGGCACGTTCTGCATGGAGCACTGGGTGTTGTGCACAAACAATGAATCATGGAACACTTCATCTAAAACTAATGATGTAATGTATGGGGATTAACATAAGAATAAAATTTTTAAAAAAAAAGAATTATTCATAATAGCCAAAAAGCAGGAAAGACCTAAATCCAACATATGAATGGATAAATAAACGTGGAAAATCTATACAATAGCATATTATTCAGCAATAAAAAGGAATTAAGAGTGCATATGTGCTACATCATAGGTGAATCTTGAAATTGTGACGCTAAGTGAAAGAAGCTAGTCACAAAAGACCCTATATTATATGATTCCGTTGACATGAAATATGCAAAATAAGCAAACATATAGAAACAGAAAATAGATTAGGGATTGCCTGGGGCTGAGGGAGGGGACTGGGGAGAAATGGGGAATGACTTCTAGTAGTTATCGGGGTTTCTTTTTGGAGTGATGAAAATACTCTAAAATTGATTGTGACAATTGTTGCAAGTATCTGTGAATATACTAAAAACCATTGATTTGTACATTTTAAATGGGTGAACTGTATGGTGTATAAATCATAACACAGCTCTTATTTTTTAACGGTTAGAAAAAAAATAAATCTCAAGTGTCCTTCATGTTGCACTTTTATAAGCATACTCACCTTCTTCCCAACTGTCCCTATCCCTATTTCTACTCGGTGACAATCACTAACCTGGCTTCCATTTCTAAAACTTTGTTATTTCAAAATTGTTACATAAATGGAATCATACAGTATGTAACCTCTTAGGATTGACTTTTTCTACTCAACATCATTCTTTGGAGATTCATCAAAATTGTTGCATGTATCAACATTCCTTTTTATTCGTTACCCTTGGTATGAATGTACCACAATTTGTTTAACCATTCACCCGTTGAAGGACATCTGTAATGATTCCAGATTTGGGCTGCTACAAATAAAGCTTCTATGAATATTTATGTACAAGTTTTTGTGTAAACGTAAGTTTTCATTTCTCTGGGGGAAAATGCCCAAGAGCGCAATAGCTGGATTATATGATAATCACATATTTCATTTTTTAAGAACCTACCTTTTTTCCAGAGTGGCTATATGGTTTTACATTCCCACCAGCAATGTATAAATGATCCAGTTTCTCCACATCCTTACCAGAATTTGGTGTTGTCATTATTTTTTATGTTAGTCATTGTGATAGGTGTATAGCTGAAATCTCATTGTGGTCTTAATTTGCATTTCCTTGATGGCTAATCCTGTTAAACATCTTTTCATGTGCTTTTCTACCATTTGTTTATCCTCTTCAGTGAAATAAATGTCTATGCATGTCTTTTGCTTATTTTCTAGTTAGGTTGTTTTTTACTGCTGGGTTTCAACATTCTTTATATATTCAAGATGTAACCCTTTGTTGGATAGTGTTGTATTGTTTTCCTATGGCTGCTGTAACAGATCACCACAAAGGGGGTGCCTTAAAACAATAGAATTGTATTCTCCCCCAGTTCTAGAGGCTAGAAGTCTAAAATCAGGGTATCAGCAGGGTATTACCTCTTGAAGAAAAGCCTTTCTTTGCCTCTTCCAGCTTCTAGTGGCTGCCAGCATGCCTAAACTTATGGTCATCTCTCTCTCTCTCTCTGCTCAATCTTCACATCTCCTTCTCTGTGTGTTTACCTGGTGGCTTTGCATCACTCCACTCTCTACTTCCATCTTCACATCATCTTCCTTTGTGTATTTGTAAAATCACTGTCTGCCTTTCTCTTACAAGGATTCTTGTGATGGCATTTAGGGCCCACCTGGGTAATCAAAAATAATCTCATCTCAAAATCTTTAGCTTAATTACATCTAATTAATTAGATATGATTAGACAAGAAAATTATCCCTTTTATTGTCACATTCTATGTATTTTGAAAACATTAATTAATGAAAGTTTTTTAAAGGCTTTTTATTTATTCATTTGAGAGAGTGTGTGTGAGTGAGAGCACGAGCAGTGGGGGGAAGGTCAGTGGGAGAGGGAGAAGCAGACTCCCCGCTGGGCAGGGTGCCAGATGCAGGATTCAATCCCAGGACCCCGGGATCATGACCTGAGCCAAAGGTAGATGCTTAACCGACTGAGCCACCCAGGTGCCCCTAATAAAAGTTTTAAAGAAAAAAAAAAAAAAGACCCTGTTTCCAAATAACACAAGTTCCAGGGATTGGACTTGATATTTTTAAGTACCCATTATTCAGCCTACTACAGGTGGTTTGCAAACATTTTCTCCCAGTCAGTAACTTGTCTTTTTATCCTCTTAACAGGACCTTTCACAGAGCAAACTTTTTTTCATTTTCATGAGGTACAATTTATCAATTCTTCCTTTAATGGATCATGTTTTTGGTGTCCAGTGGATTACCTTTTTTAAGATGGCCTACCTGAGAAGCATATAGGTGAGACCCATCTATTTCACAGCGCTGGCTGAAGAGTCATGTCTGCAATCCAAGGCAGTTATTACAGGAGTAAATGTAGGCTGAAATGGAAGTTAAAGCAAATTTATTTGTGGCCTTTTTGTATGTGAAGGCCTTGATGGCAAGAAAGCATACTAACACAGATAAAGCTATATTTTAAAAGGCAAAAGACAATTAACTAAAGGGAACTGAGCCCAGCCAACCTGTCCTAGCATATAGTAGCAAAGGAGTTAGAATCAAACTGAATCTTGAGGAACAAACTAACAAAGTAATTCTAGCATAGATCATGAACC
Organism: Mirounga angustirostris; assembly: GCF_029215605.1. Taxonomy (NCBI): domain Eukaryota; kingdom Metazoa; phylum Chordata; class Mammalia; order Carnivora; family Phocidae; genus Mirounga; species Mirounga angustirostris. The sequence continues at coordinate 133,667,984 of NW_026991709.1, read as the reverse complement.
TGAGAAAAAATATAGTTATAAAAAAATTATTGCAACAATTGATGAAATTTGAATACAGACTGTAGGCTAGAAAATAGTGTATCAATGTAAAATTTTCTGATTTTGATCATTGTACTGAGATTATGGAAGAGAATATCCTTTATTCCTAGGAAAGATATGTAAGGTTTTTAGCAGTAGGAGCACTGTGTCTCCTACTTACTTTCAAATGGAATAGATCTGTTCCCAGGTAGAGATACAAAGGTAGATCACTCTCCAGAAAGGAGATTAGGACCTAAGTGGTTGAGAGGGTGGATAACCAAAAGAGACCAGTTGTTCTAGAATTGGTCATTTACAGCAGTGGTTTTCAGACTTGGCTGTATGTTAGAATCACGTAGAAGCTTTTAAAAATCCCTAGTGCCTAATTTCACTCCATCTATGTATTTACCAAATCAAGCTATCTGGGGATGGGTACTAGATAGTAATTTTAAAAGTCCCCACATGATTACAGTGTGCACCAAGTTTGAGAATCACTGTCTTAGAGTTTTGCTACTCAAAAGATGCTCCACTGACCAGCAGCATCGGCAACACCTGGGAGCTTGTTAGAAATACAGAATCTCAGGCCCAGCCTTACATCTAGTGAATCAGAATCTGCATTTTAACAACATGGCCAGGTGATTTATGTGCACATAAAAGTCTGATGAGCATCAGAATCACCTGGAGAACAAATATAGATGAGAAAGGCCCAGGCTTGTTGAGGTAGGATAAGGCCTGCACCTCTGTGTTTTTACCAAGTTCCTCAGTGAAAGAGTTTGACTATCGCAATCTGTCTCTTAGGTAAGGTAAAATTTATCTTCCCTCAGTGCACATATCCATTCTCCCAATCTGGCAAAGTTAGCCAACCACTGTCAGATGGAATAATTCACTATTTAATGTTCTGCAACTTAAGCAAATTACTAGTAAAATCTACAAGTGCCTAGAATTAACCATATTTTATTTTTATTATAACTCCATACTAAATCATGACCAAAATCTTATGCTATTAATAAACAATGCATTTCTATTTGAGCAAAATAATATTTAAAGGAAAGAATGCTGGAAAAATAGTAAATTAGAATGGTTTCCTATTGTTTCACATTGCACAGGAAGCTGATATATTTCATATGTAACTAGACATGCTAATATAATACCACTGCCATAGGTAATCTAAGAAATAATTAGTTTGGAGTTTTACAAGTATGTGGACATCTCTGGACTATTCCAGAAACCACCTTCTAATTGTTGTACCTCCTTCACCATTGGCCTCTTTCTCAGTTATCAGCCCCCTTTTGTTCTAATACCTAGTGCCATCTTAAAGCAAAATTACCTTCTCTCAGTGCATGTTGCCAGTCTAGTCTTTCCGACCTAAAAAAGACCTTGTTTATTTGAAGAAAATTGTTTTGAAAGAAATTATAAAATAACATCAAATGGAATTAAGATTTGCAAGGATAAACACAATGTGTCAAAATAGAGTGTCAAATGTAGACACTTGAGAATATTTATATAATAGAAATGAAGTTGAGTGTGTATGATTTAGAGAGTTTGGGTTTTTTTTTTTAATGAAAGGAAAAACTGTATCAGAGTTCCAATCTCTGTTTAATTTCACTTAAAAATTGGAGTTAGAGGGTGGTGGGAAAAGGTAGCAACTGAAATTTCAGAGTTTCAGGACTTTTAATGCAATTTTAAAATAATCTTTCTGATTCTGTTGTTTTTATCCCTCCTTTGCACTAGAATAATTAGCCATACAGCTCTGTAATGGTGGTTAATTTAGGTGAGGTGGTTAATGAGGTGAGGCAGGAATATATTATCAAGGGGAAATATAAGAAACCACTTCAAGAAACTGTGAAACTTTCAATAAATCACATAACCTCCAAAATCTATAACTAAAAGGAGATTGAACAAAACAAACTAATTTTAATTCAACTTCAACATTCTTATTATTCCTTTAATACTTATAACTTTTACTGATCTATAAGTGCTTCCTAGTTCATTACATCAACACATAACACAAAACCAAACTTATCCATAAAATAGCATAACATTAGTGATTTGTGTTTATAACATAAAGCTTTAATGAAAATGACACATCTTGAACAGACATTCTCCAAAGAAGACATACAAATAGCCAACAGACACATGAAAAAAATGCTCCACATCACTTGGCATCAGGGAAATACAAAAAAAAAAAAAGACAGAGATACCACCTCACACCAGTCAGAATGGCTAAAATTAATAAGTCAGGAAATGACAGATGTTGGCGGGGATGCGGAGAAAGGGGAACCCTCCTACACTGTTGGTGGGAATGCAAGCTAGTACAGCCACTCTGGAAAACAGTACGGAGGTTCCTCAAAAAGTTGAAAATAGAGCTACCCTATGACCCAGCAATTGCACTACTAGGTATTTACCCCAAAGATACAAATATAGTGATCTGAAGGGGCACCTGCACCCCTGTGTTTATAGCAGCAATGTCCACAACAGCCAAATTATGGAAAGAGCCCAGATACCCAGATGTCCATGGACAGATGAATGGATACACAGACAATGGAATACTACTCAGCCATCAAAAAAAAAAAAAAAATGAGGGCGCCTGGGTGGCTCAGTTGGTTAAGCAACTGCCTTCGGCTCAGGTCATGATCCTGGAGTCCCGGGATCGAGTCCCACATCGGGCTCCCTGCTCGGCGGGGAGTCTGCTTCTCCCTCTGACCCTCCTCCCTCTCATGCTGTCTCTCATTCTCTCTCTCGCAAATAAATAAAATCTTTAAAAAAAAAAAAAAATGAAATCTTGCCATTTGCAATGATGTGGATGGAACTAGAGGGTATTATGCTAAGCAAGATAAGTCAATCAGAGAAAGACAATTATCATATGATCTCACTCATATGTGGAATTTAAGAAACAAAACAGGATCATAGGGGAAGGGAAGGAAAAATAAAACAAGTCTCAATAAAAATAAACAAAAAATAAAAAATTTATTTTTTAATAAGCAAAATAAGCAAAAATAAATAAAACAAGTCTCAATAAAAATAAACTATTGGGACTACATCAAAATAAAATCTTCTGCACAGAAAAGAAAACAATCAACAAAACTAAAAAACAACTTACTGAATGGGAGAAGATATTTGCAAATGATATATCTGATAAAGGGTTAGTATCCAAAACATATAAAGAAAGTATACAACTCAATACCAAAAAAAAAAAAAAAACCAAACCCAAATAACCCAATTAAAAAATGGACAGAAGACATGAACAGACATTTCTCCAAAGAATACATACACATGTCCAACAAACACATGAAAAGATGCTCACCATCACTCATCTTCAGGGAAATGCAAATCAAAAACACAATGATACAACCTGTCAGAGAGCTAAAATAAAAAACTCAAGCAACAACAAGTCTTGGCAAGGACCTGGAGAAAAACAAACCCCTGTGCACTGTTGGTGGGAATGCAAACTGGTACACCCACTGTGGAAAACAGTATGGAGAGGCGGCGTGGATGGGTGGCTCAGTCGGTTAAGCCTGAACCTTCGGCTCAGGTCGAGGTCCAGGGATCCTGGGATCAAGCCCTGCATCGGGCTCCCTGCTCAGTGGGGAGCCTGCTTCTGCCTCTCCCTCTGCTGCTCCCCCTGCTTGTGCTTACTTCCTCTCTCTCACTTTCTGTCAAATAAATAAATAAAATCTCTAAAAAAAAAAAAAAGGAAACAGTATGGAGATTCCTCAAAAGATTAAAAATAGGGGCGCCTGAGTGGCTCAGCCGTTAAGCGTCTGCCTTCGGCTCAGGTCATGATCGCAGGGTCCTGGGATCAAGCCCCGCATCGGGCTCCCTGCTCCGCGGGAAGCCTGCTTCTCCCTCTCCCACTCCCCCTGCTTGTGTTCCCTCTCTCGCAGTGTCTCTCTCTGTCAAATAAATTTAAAAAATCTTAAAAAAAAAAAGATTAAAAATAGAACTACCATATGATCCAGTAATTCCCCCAAAATACAAAAACACTAATTTGAAAAGATATATACATCCCTATGTTAATTGCAGCATTATTTACAATAGCCAAATTATGGAAGCAATCCAAGTGTCCATCTATAGATGATTGGATAAAGAGATAAATACACACACACACACACACACTGGAATATGACTCCGCCATAAAAAAAGAATGAAATCTTGCCATTTGCATCAACATGGGTGGATCTACAGAGTATAATGCTAAGTGAAATAAGCTAGTCAGAGAAAGACAAATACCATATGATTTCAATCATATGTGGAATTTTTTTTTAAGATTTTATTTATTTATTTGAGAGAGAGAGAGCACATGAGAGGGAGGAGGGTCAGAGGGAGAAGCAGACTCCCTGCCGAGCAGGAAGCCCGATGCGGGACTCGATCCAGGGACTCCAGGATCATGACCTGAGCCGAAAGCAGTCGCTTAACCAACTGAGCCACCCAGGCGCCCCTCATATGTGGAATTTAAGAAACAAACGAAAAAAGACAAAAAGAAATAAACCAAGAAACAGACTCTTAACTATAGAGAACAAACTGACAGCAGAGGGGAGGCGGGTGGGGGGTATGGGTGAAAGAGGTGAAGAGGATTAAGAGCACACTTATCATGATGAACACTGAGTAATGCATAGAATTGTTGAATCACGGGGCGCCTGTGTGGCTCAGTCGGTTAAGCGGCTGCCTTCGGCTCAGGTCATGATCCCAGGGTCCTGGGATCAAGCCCCGCACTGGGCTCCCTGCTCAGCAGAGAGCCCGCTTCTCCCTTTCCCTCTGCCTGCCACTCTGCCTACTTGTGCTATCTCTCTGTCAAATAAATAAATTTAATAAATAAATAAATAAATAAAAATTAATTAATTAATTAAGAATTGTTGAATCACTGTATTGTCACCTGAAACTAATACAACACTGTATGTTAACTATACTGGAATTAAAATTTTTCAAAAATTGTTAAGAATTTCATGATGGCGGGGTGCCTGGGTGGCTCAGTTGTTAAGCATCTGCCTTCAGCTCGGGTCATGATCCCAGGGTCCTGGGATCAAGCCCCACGTCGGGCTCCCTGCTCTGCGGGAAGCCTGCTTCTCCCTCTCCCACTCCCCCTGCTTGTGTTCCCTCTCTCACTGTATCTCTCTCTGTCAAATAAATAAAATCTTTAAAAAAAAAAAAAAAGAATTTCATGATGGCAGGGGTGCCTGGGTGGCACAGTCTGTTAAGTGTCGACTTTTAGTTTTGGCTCAGGTCATGATCTTAGGGTCGTGAGATCAAGCCCCATGTCGGGCTCTGTGCTAAGCAGTGTCTGCTTGGGATTCTCTCTCCCTCTTCCTCTGCCCCTCCCCCATCTCTCTCTCTGTCTCTCAAATCTTTTTTAAAAAAAGGAATTTCAAGATAGCAACAGAGCACTAAACGAAGTATGAAGCCCTTCTGAGCACAGAGCCCCAAATATAAAGTATGTGTGTCATGGAAGCCATTTACTGAGCATCCTGAACACAATATGGCAATGAGGCAACAAGAGACACAGATGGACACACATATTGCACGTTATCTCATTTGCTCATGTGCATGTTCCATTGTCTTATCAGACTTCACCTACAAATCACAAGCTCAAATATAAATTATTAAGCGTTTCAAGCTTTTCTCTTTTTCACCACCATCCTGCTATGTGTGGCTGACTGTTTCTCGCCACGTCTTCTCACAAGACTTTCAGAATCAAGTAATTCCTGGCCAAGAAACAAAAGCAGAATCATCCCATTCTCCAGTGGATTCGGATAAAAACTGGTAATAAAATCAGGTACAACTCCAAGAGGAGGCACCGGAGAAGAACCAAGATGGGTCTATAAGGTGTCACACATCATGAGATGACACACCTAATTGGCACCACATATTTAATTAAGCTGCATGAAGATCATGTGTTCTATCACTCTGTAAACATCCTTCCTACCTGGCCAACAGACATGTTTTATCAGGGAAATGATTTTTCTCTGTTACTATGCCTCTGCACCCGTAGGTTGGTTCAGTAATAAATGTAAGACCTTTCAGGGGAAAAAAAAAAAAAGAAAAGGCATTTCAAAATGGTAAGAGCAGAACCTTAAACCAAGTACAAGGCCTTTCTGAGCACAGGTCACATGCTCATTAAGCCATCCCTATTCTCACTTTCTAATTCACACCTTCTGGCCTCAAGCAATAAAAAAAAAATTTTTTTAATTTAATTTGTGATCCTTTCTCCTATTATTTTTTAATCTTCTCAAATGACTGTCAAATTTAATCATAAATATCCCAAACTGCAATTAGTTTTATCATCTTTTCAAATCAAACAAGCAAACAACCGGATCCACAATTTATATGACCTATTAATTTTTCCTATATTAAACATCTATCATAGTTGAAACCCATTAGAGTACTTAATCATTCCAAATAAAGTTTATAAAATCGCCTCCATAATAGGTAGCTGCCCTTTTGATTTTCTTCCTTTAAGTAAACAAACTTAATGCTTAAGATTTTCCACTTTGGGTTCTAGCAGTACTTAGTGCTACACTCTATTCCAGACTTCTTTAGTTATAGAAAAGGAATGTACCCTTTTTGTATTCTTTCAGAACAGTGTTGAAAGGCAATATCACCTACTATATTAGGTACTTTCTTGTAAGGACTACTCTATTGCATGTATCTCAAGTTCATTTTATAAAAGTCACACATTAACTCATCATCCTTGTGTGTTCCATTAGAATAAGATTTCTTAACCAGGAATTACCAGAAAGTCTTGGGGAGGGGTAAGGGGGGGTCATCAATGAAGGCCCCCATGTTGTGAGTCCCAGGATTTTTCTGAAAAGAAAACCATAGCTTTAGCAGATGTGCAAATGGGTCTATGATCCTCCACACCTCCAAAATTTTAAGAATCACCTCACTGGATTCTCTTACTTTATAAAGCTTTAATGTATGAGACTGGTCAGTATAATTTGACATCATCCAGTATTTAATCCTGTTTTCCAAAGTTCTGGTGCCTCTAGTAATTTTATAAGCAGAATTAGACACTTCGATTCTACTTTTGTGTTTTTAGGATACAATTTTTTTTTTTTTTAAGATTTTATTTATTTGTCAGAGAGAGAGAGAAAGAGCACACCAGCAAGGGGAATGGCAAGCAGAGGGAGAAGCAGGCTCCCCACCGAGCAAGGAGCCCTTTGCAGGACTCGATTCTAGGACCCTGGGATCATGACCTGAGCCAAAGGCAGACGCTTAACTGACTGAGCCACCCAGTGTCCCTTTAGGATAGAATTAAGCATACATTTCTAGCACTTAAAAGATTTTAAGTGTTGTCAAATATATTTGGATTATATCTTAACCATAGTACTTCACACAATTCATGATTTTAAATAAAAACAAATTAAATCACATCTGAATTTCTAAGCCTAAATATATTGTGATAGTAACACTTGGCAATTGTTTTGAAATTATTGAAAAGTATGTCATTTTCTTTAAATGAACTTAGTGTAAAAGGCAGTGAAGAGGTCCTTATAAGGAATATCTGAATCTGGTGACTTGGTCACCAGCATTCAGCAAACTTGGCAAAACCTAGAACACAGCAGTAAGTTCTATGAAAGGCCGGTGAAGCTGGAGCATAACCAGTGGAAGACAATCATTGAAGGCACTGTCACAGCAGGTGGAATCATGAACAGTGATACCGCACAAAGTATGCAACATATGTCTGAAAATAAGACATTCCAATTTTTTGCAGAGCAAAAATCTCCACTTTAATAAACTGATGACACCAGCGGAGATAGGCAGAACCCAAGTGGTGCAGTGAGGTCAGGAAACTACAGGACCCCATCAGTAAGCTAAGTGGTTCCTGAATGGAAATCCCTGCTTCTGTATGTATTGCCCCTCTGCTAAAATTCTGGAGAGTAACAGACATGAAGATCCACAACAGAAACTGAATCCAGACCAACACAGTGGTTTTCAAAGGGTGGCAGTTATCCCGAACGTACAGCTCTGAAAAAAGCCTCCGCATATTCTTTTTTTTTTTTTTTAAGAGATGGAGAGTGCAATGAGGGTGGGGTGGGGGTGGGCAGAGATAGAGGGAGAGAGAGAATCCCAAGCAGGCTCAACCCGCTCAGCATGGAGCCCGAGGCTGGGGCTCTGTCTCACAACCCTGACATGGTCAAGATCAAGAGTCCTCGGCTTAACCAACTAAGCCACCCAGGTGCCCCAAGCCTCCACATATTCTTTAGATAAGTGAGCCTAGCAAATCTTTTGGACCACCTCAACTGATTTGTACGAACTGCAACTTCTTGGTTAAGATGCCTTGCAATGTTTGTTTTTTTTTTTTTTTCTGGCTGCAAATTTTCCACCTTGGCCAGGATGTCGTGTGGTAGGCACGTGACTACGCAGTGTTGGGCCACAGTGGTGAGGCCAATGCAGGTCCACCAGGGCAGACCTATGGCGGTATGCACACCGAGTAGCAACTCCAACGCGCCCTGCACATGTGCCAAGGTGGCCAGGGCCCCTAACCCCAACTGCAGAGACTGACGCCACCACCCACACCAGCAGAGCAGACTGATTAATGCCGCCTGTTGAGGTTGGCGCAAGCAGCAGGCCCAAGGCCCTGAGCTGCAGCGCAGGCAGTAGCCGTGGCCACCTACCGCCAAGCCGGCACAGCATGTCTGCCCTGATCCTTTCTTCTTGATGCTTCTGCACATATAAGCCACACTGCCCAGAGTAGTAAACTAATGGAAGTGACCTGGCTCGTAACACTGGGAGAACAAGTTGTTGGCTAAAAACAGATGTTCTAATCTCTTCCACTCAAGCCAAGAAGGCGTGAGGTGAGGCCTAGACAAGGATAAGGATGTGAATGTTAGTTATCTTAAAAAAAAAAAAAAAAAACCTTCATGATGAATTGATGCCTAAATTCAAAACAACTGCTTAGGTTTCATTTACTTATTCTTCTTTTGTCCCAGTGAATATCTACTAACAGCAAATTGCTAAATGGATGCTGAATACTTTTTTTTTTTTAAGATTTCATTTATTTGACAGAGAGAGCGAGAGAGCACAAGTAGGGGGAACAGTAGAGGGAGAGGGAGAAGCAGGCTCCCCGCCAAGCAGGGAGCCCATGCGGGGCTCGATCCCAGGACCCTAGGATCATGACCTGAGCCCAAGGCAGACGCTTAACCATCTGAGCCACCCAGGTGCCCCAAGAGATGCTGAATACTTAACTATAAACAGACATATATAGTTCCTAGCTTTATGCAAGTTGAATAAATAGGCAATGAATGAGAAGTCACTGCTACACGGGGTACCAAAGGAAAAGTGCATGCACGGCACCAGGATGTACAAAGCAAGCTATTAAGGTGGCTTTGGGGACAGATAATTCACCTCTACAATGAGACCTGCAGCATGAATAAGACTAAGTGGGCCCAGGGGGAGGAAAGACTGCTCTTAACAAAACAGCATGGGCAAGGGCGCCTGGGTGGCTCAGTGAGTTGAGCGCCTGCCTTGGGCTGGGGTCATGATCTGGAGGTCCTGGGATGGAGTCCCACATCCGGCTCCCTGCTGGGCGGGAGCCTGCTTCTCCCTCTCTTCCCTGCTTGTGCTCTCTTGCTATCTCTGTCACTGTCTGTCTCTCTCTCTCTCAAATAAATAAAATCTTAAAAAAACAAAAACAAAAAAAACCCAGCATGGGCAAAAGTAGCAAGATGAATTACGAGGAAATGAAAGAAAATTCAGAAGAGGTGAAACTAGAAACCACAGGGCTCTTTAAAGACCAAACATCTTTAGGAGTTTGAACTCCCATCTTAAATGCAGTGGGGAGTCATATAAGTGCTTCATACTCAATCATATTTGCTTTGTCAAAATATCACTCTATGAAGAACATAAGGGAGTGGAGTCTGCGGTCAGAGTAGGTACTGGTACACAGTCCATAGAAAGAGATTAGGTATTTGGCTGTATGGAAAATAGTGGGGTTTGGACGTGAAAAAAATACTTAAAAGGTAGAACTGACAGGACTGGGTGACTGACAGGGCATGGAAAGGGTGAGGGAGAATAAAAAAAACAATAAGGAAAATTTCCCGGACTTCTAGGTCAGTAGCTGTGTGGATGCCAGTGCCATTTCCCGAGGGTTAAAGAGCCAGAGGTAGCCAGACAAAGAAAGTGGAGCTGAATATTTCAGATATCTGGAACTTCCCTAATATCCCCTTAATCCAAAATGTGCTTCCTATTTTGGCTTTAATGGCCCTACCAGATGCCTCTGTGCAGCAGGTCGACTGCTTGAGTGGGCAAACAATCAAGGAGATTCTTCTCACAAGAGGGAGCTCACGAGTACAATCTCAAAGACGGGAAGCTGCTAGACTAAAGCAACAGGAAGCTTTTGAACGCCCTAAAATACGCACCCTTAAAGATCTCGCAGCGGCTCCACCCCTAAAAGCCAACGACTCTGAGCAAAAAAGTGGCGGCAGGTCACCGCGCAGACTAGTGACCCCGCCCTCCCGGGACCGGGGAGCAGTAGACGCCCGGATGTGAACGCTCGGAGTGAGTCACGTGAGGTACCCGGTGGGGCGGGACTCTGATGCGCCCTTCGCAGCGCCGTCGCCTCACGTGACCACCTGTCAGCCAGCCAATGGGTGAGCGCGGCGGAGAATTTCGAATGTGGCCGTGTTAGCCGGCGGGCGACAGTAGACAGAACCTAGCCCCGGAGGGTCCGAAGCGCGGGATACACCGGTCGGACCGCCTCGCGGAACCTTGGAATGTAAGGAGAAGGGCGACAGCTGCGGCAGAAGTGGTGGCCAAGGTACTGTTTGGGACGTGCCTGTGGGAGGAGGGTTTCCGGGCCCTCTTCCGGCAACCGCCGCCCCCCCCGACTTTAGCTGAGCCCTCCGAGAAAGAGGAGAACACAGGTTTTTCAGGTGTGGAACAGGGGTGTTGTGGTCCCTGTTCCTCTATTTTCAGGGGTGTCTCTGTCCTTCCAAGTTCGGTGTCCAGAAGCTCAGGCTGTGGCGTGGGATTGATCCGGTGCCTTTCTGTGTTCATCCATCCGACTTGCGCTTTCCGACGCTCCAGTTTCCTCTTCTGTTAACTACTGGGGTGCCCTAACCTCATGCCTTGCAGAATTTTGTGGATTAAGTGATGTGTAAAAGCATTTACAGTAGTTAAAAGCCAGGCTTAATGTCAGGGCACACAAACTGGCAGCTGTTCTTTGTGCAGCGCGATACCGTTGACCTTGTTTGCTTCTTCGGTTATCCTGGAGAAGCTAGCACTGATCAGTGTCCTACCTCGCTGCTTCAGCAGCAGGAATGATGAAAGAATTATGATGGAGATCAAATATTATTCCAGGTTCGTCTGAATCCAGACCCTTTACCTGAATACACACGGACTCTAATCCCACACTGACCTGTTTTCATTCGCTCCCCCCACCACACCCCCTGTTAATACCATCGGCCTAGACAGGGAACTTCTGATACGGCAAATTTCTTTTGTGATTTTAAGTTGGTTAAAGGTAATAACAGTTTTTTAGGTAAGGCTTTGCTAAACTAACTTGATCAGTTACTTAATCTGTATGGCTCTCAAACATCTCCAGTTCGAACTTCAAAAATTCCATTGTGATACATTGTCTTACACAACCCACTTAACATTAGTGCTTTAAAAAAAATAGTTGTGCCTGCTCTACTAGAAACATCTCAGTATATGTTGTATCTACACTGTCAGAGAGAAAATAATGAGATTTACAATATCTATATTTAACACCCCCAGTGTTTAGAGGAAAATAAGTAAGGCCTGGAGAAAATACTCAAGAAAATGTAAGATTGAGTAAAATATTTGACTCACTTAGAGGAGATGGAGGTATCTTTTGTAGTGTATATGTAGTTGTAGGAAACAAGAATTATTTTTGCAATTTTAAGATCTGCAAAGTGCAATCTAGGGTAAAAGATATTCATGAAAAGTAGTTTGATATGCTTAGTAGCAGAATATTGAAGCAAATCTGATTTGCTGCATTGAAAGATTTGAGTGTATTTATGTATTAATACACTCAGTAACATATGACACTATCAGCACTTGTTTTGCTACTTTTAACTATGTAGAACAATCATTATTTAATGTGTTGTTTGCTATATTCATGACTTACTAGGAGCTAGCAGACCTGAGTTTTAAAAATAACTTTGAGAAAACTGGCATGTTCCCCTGCCTCAGTACCTATTCTTTCTAGCTCTATAATTGTTATAGTAGCCTATTAAAATTGTATATAGTGCTACATAGTTTAATTAAACCTCTGAAGATCACCTTGACTTTCTTGAGAGTACATGCTATATCTTAAGTATTGGCTTAAAAGAGTGCGGAAGAAAGAGTTAATCAAGTGACCTAATCTGATAAATTAATAATATAGAGCAGAACTGGAAAACAAAGCCCACATATATGATTACCTCTGAACTAATGCTGTAAGTCTAGTAAACACTAAAACACTAAATGTTAGTCATAAACATTGTAGGAAACATAAAAATATCAAAATATAATATTAAGTATTTCCCATAATGCCTAGTATATAGTAAGCCCCCAGTGAGTATTTGTTAAAGAATAAATAGTGGCATATTACAGAGTCTTTGGGTTGAAATGCATACTTATTAACCTTGCTTATAAAGCACCTGAAGAGGCTAATATTATGCCAAAATATTAATGAGATTTAAAAGCTGCAAAATCTAAGTTATTACTAGGTTAGCCATCTTCTTTAAGCTAACTCTACAGTTACTACGTCTATTTAATCCATTCTCTGTGAACAACCTGTGTTTTCAATCTTGTTTTATATTTGATGATATTCTCTCTTAGAAAACTTACTTTTTATTGTTTTAAATTCCCAGGCAGAAGATGGCCAAGGAAAGGTGCCTTAAAAAGTCCTTTCAAGACAGTCTTGAAGACATAAAGAAACGGATGAAAGAGAAAAGGAATAAAAATTTGGCAGAGATTGGCAAACGAAAGTCTTTTATAACTGCACCATGCCAGATAATCTGTAAGAGATTTTCATGTGCTTTTGCATCACTTTTTAAGTTTAGATTTAATACATAATAAAAAAATTTTTATCCTCTTTTAGCCAACACTTCTACACTGCTAAAGAACTACCAAGACAACAACAGAATGTTAGTTTTAGCTTTGCAAAATGAAAAATCCAAAGTGAGAGAAGCCCAAGATATCATCCTCCAACTGAGAAAAGAATGTTACTACCTCACATGTCAGCTATATGCATTGAAAGAAAAACTAACTGCACAACAAACAGAAGAAACTGCTCAGGTATTTTTATTACAAATGGTGAATTTCTGAGGAAAAAATGTGACAGCCATGAATTGGCAATTTAGATCAATTATGTTATTTAAATTAATTACTCATAGCTCTGTTATCAGTGAATTGATTAAAACATCTCTCACCAGTTAAGAAAACTTCAAGCACATACGTGATTGAGGCTTGAGCTTGTATAACTTGGTTCTGAAAGCAGGTAGCAAGACAAGGTACAGAAGAACTAGTTTAGCCTGTTGCACTGCTGGTCCCTTTGACTGTTCAGCTAAGTGAATCAAAAATAGCTAAAGGTCTAAAAGTGGTACTTGATGCAGGCTAGTCCAGCAGTTTTAATCAGTGGTATAAATCTTACCTTTTCTATGTAGTTTTGTTACATTTAGTAAGGTTTTATAAGAAATACCTTAATTTGGGAGGGGGGTATTTAAGTGCTTTTTGAAGAGTCATTTTTACTATGAGTTGGTTAAATAAGGAAAACTACACATTAACTGGGTATTAACAGAAACAGTTTACTTTCTTCCTGGTTGGCCATCTGTTCGCTATGCTGGTGAAGACAGTTGTGTTGGCACTTGGGCCAGGAAACCAGAGAAGAAAGCCAGACCATAGTGATTAGGGGATATAGACTCAGGAAAGGAATAAAGTCACCTCTCTGCTGACAGGGGGAGTCAATGAAAGAGTTCTTGCTTCCCTGCACCTAAGATGATTACATATTTTTTTCTGTGTATGATACAGGGAATGTACATATGCATATATATGCAATACATGCATATACAGTGTAGCAGAGAATTGTCTATAAAGATTTGATATAATTTCCTTCATGTGAGGGTTAGATTATTTTTAAAAGGGTTTTTTTTTTCCTTCAGAATATAATCTTTCCTAATTTTTTTTCTTTTCCTTGTTTAGTCAACTAGTCAGGAAAAAAAAAAAATCCCTCCAAAGATATTTGAATCTTCCTTTTCCCTTTCCTAAGTTTTTGATGGAATCATATATAGAATAGTGAAAAATGAGTACCTGATAAGATAATCACAAAAACAGTGGGAAGAATTCTATTATTGCAGGGCTTTTGACATTTATCAATGATTTTTGAGTATTTATTAAAACATATTATTAGTTGCTGGGCAAAAGTGTTCTTAGCATTTAAAACATCAGTTTGTTTTCTGCCATATACTTGCTACATGTGTCACTCTCTCTCAACCATCATTCTATACTCGTGCTTCCATGCTCATCAAGTCAATTTATCAGTGATGGAAAAGCTTAAAATGTTTTAATAAGAAGAATGTTTTTCTTGCCTGACAGTAGTTAGCTTATAGGAATTAATCACAAAGTAATTTCTAATAGCCTTTTCTTCCCTAAATTTTATAATGAATCTTTTTAGTAACTTGTTATTAAATTATATTATTCTGGGGATGCCTGGTGGTTCAGTCGGTTAAGCGTCTGCCTTCGACTCAGGTCATGATCTCAGTGTTGTGGGATTGAGTCCTGCATTGGGCTCTCTGCTCAGCGGGGAGTCTGCTTCTCCCTCTGACCCTCCCCTCTCTTGTGCTCTCTCTCTCTCTCAAATAAGTAAATAAATCTTTAAAAAAAAAGTCTAAAAAAATAAAAACAAATAAAAATAAATTATATTATTCTGTAGTTAAATATTCTCCTTTATTTACCTTCAGTAATACTACTACTTAAATTTAGAACATTAGCTATACTGAAAATAAATTGAAGACTTTTAACAGGATTAAATTTCTAGTTGTTTTGTTTCTCTTGAACAGTTTTAACCTATCGTAATGTCAGCATCTTTTATGTGCATCAAATTCAAAAAAACAACGGAACTGAATTAGAGTGATCTCTAAGGAATCTGTCTGGAGCTTTCACCTTCCTGATACAAATCTACAAATCTGCCTGTGTCTTTGCTGTTCTTCATCTTTCCTCCTGTCACAGTGGCAGAAGTGCCTCTGCTCCTATGGAAGGCTGAGACCTCCCCTGTGCATCAGATTCCCTTTTTCTCATCTCTAGGACTTTGCTCCTAAAAGTTTGTGCTCTTTCAACACGTATTTCCCTCTTGGCTGAGTCATTCTAGCCATCATACAAATGTGCTTTAGTATCTCTTCCCTTAAGAGGAAAAGAAAATAAATGAAACCTCTCCTGGTTTCACATCCCTCTACTCATTTCTCTGCTTCCCTTCACAGCAGAACTTTAGCAGAGAGAACAGTGCACTTACTGTCTTCACTTCCTCAGCTTCCATATACATTTGAACTTACTCTTACCTGGCTTTTATCCCCATCGTTCTATGGTCACTGTGCCAGGTGCCCACAACCCCCATTTTTAGTGGCCACTTCTCTTTCTTCTTGACCTTGAAGTAATAAACAACGTACTTTGATCTCTCAGCTTTCTTACTATCATACTCTCCTGGTTGTCCTACCTTTCTGACTGTTCCAAGTCAGCCTCCTTTGCTCGCTTCTTCTTTACTTTCAAATGTCCATTGTCCTAGACCCATCTTATCTTATCCCCCTCCCACAGCTTTAAATACTATCTGTCTGCTGATGACTTCCAAATTTATAGCTCAACACACACACACAACTACTTTTTGATATATCTACTTAAATACTTATAAAGGATCTCAAACATATTTTGTACAAAGTACAACTCTTTATTTTCCCTCTCCCAAAGATACTGTCTCTGTGAGTCTTACTCAATCTCCTAAAACAACCATTTGCTCAAGTCAAAACCAAAGAGGCTTCCCTCTCCCTCACTGTCCCCACCTCCACCCCTATTCAATCTCAGCACACTTTGTTCTCTTAACACCTTCCACTGGGCTTTACCTCTGTAGCCATAGGACTCGAGTCCTAGCTAATATGAATGTCTTGCTAGATTTACTACAATGACTTCCTAACTCCTGCTCTTGGCCCCTTTCAATCCATGTTTCACACAGTGGCCAGATTGATCTTCTTAAAACTTAGATCATTTTACTTTCCTGCTTAACATTTACGTGACTTCCCATCACACTTAGACTAAAATCCAAACCCATGGACTCCCAAGGCCCCACATTATGTGGCCTCTGTGCGCACATGCCCTACTGTTCTCACTATGAGACAGGTCATAGATGACTCCAGCCACAATGGCCTTTCTTTTCTAAACACAGCAAGGTTTTTCCTACACCATGACTTTTATATTTGCTGTTTCTACCACTTTTTCTTTCCCTGCTCTTTCAATGGCTGGTTCCTCTGCATTCTTTAGATTTCAGATGAAAGTCACCCTATCTAAGAGAACCCTCCAACCTCAAGTACTCTGTCACTTCAACTCTGAGTATTTCCTTCATAACACTTTATCAATATCTGAAATAATTATTTATATATCTCTTTCCCTTCATTTTAAATTTTTCTCTCCCTACACTAGAATTAAGCTTTATGAGGGTTGGACTTAAATCTATTTTTAAGCTGCTATAGATCTAGTTTCTAGAACAGAGCCTGACACCATATAGAGCGCGCACATGTTTTTATTGTTAAATAAATGAATGCTTTGTTATGAATATTTCAATTGTACCACCGTTTTCTTTGTTTTAATATATTAACAGAACCAGGAAATATGTCCCTCTGGAATGGACTCCAATAGTGACAACAACTCTGGGGATTTATTTGTGAAGTTAGTATCAAATTTCATTATTGGGGGGTGGGAGGGAAGGGGTGCTGGGTGATGGACATTGGAGAGGGTATGTGCTATGGTGAGCACTGTGAATTGTGTAAGACTGATGAATCACAGACCTGTACCCCTGAAACAAATATTATATTTTAATAAAAATAATAAAAAATTTTCATTATTATGATTCCTAATATCAAGAAAGATTTAATTCTGTGATGCATTTACGAAAGAAAATTTGCATAATACAGATTCTTGTGTTTGGAGTCTGATGTTTTCTCTTCTAAAAATGTATTTAAAAAAATATGATACATTGATATTGTTACATTTAGCCAAGCCAAAACTTTCTTATGTTTACTTTTCTGATGTCTAGGAATAAGCTAGTTATTTAAATATAACTGAATTTCTTCAGTTATATTTTTCTTATATCATATTTTTATTCTAAGGATTGGTTATTCAAATGACGGTATTTTGCCAGTACTACAAATAGTCTGGTTTAGAAATGAAATATAATAAAACATCATGTTTAACACAACTTTCACCCTGTCTTGCTAATCCAATTCATTCCTAAATATAGTCAGACCCCCATATACCCTCCTCCCCTTCTGTTAGATCAAGTATAGTATGCTTATGAATTATTGAGATATAACTATATATAGTAAAATGCACAGATCTTAATTACACAGTTTAATGAGTTTGACTAATGTATACACCTGTGGAACCCAAATCTCAATTATGATATAGAGCACTGCTGTCACTCTAGCTGGGCTTTCTTAGTTTCAGCATTATTGACATTTTAGGCCAGATCATCCTTTGTTGTGGAGGGCTATCCTAAGCATTGTGGGACATTTAGCAGCATCCTTGGCCTCTACCACTAAATGTCAGTGGCACTTCCCTCCCCCAGTTATGAGAAGCAAAAATGTCTCCAGACAGTGCCACGTATCCATATAATTATCCCCAATTAGAACCATTGCCATAAGCCATCTCCTCCTATCCCTTTCAAGTCTATGCCCTTCTCTTCACAAAAGTAATCACTAAGCTGCTTTCTATCCCCATATTAATTTTAATCATGAATAGTTGAAAATAGTTGAACTGTAAGATCTGACAAAATATTTATGTAATGGTCAAAAAGTAAGATGGGGTAATTGACTTTCTATAAGATTCCTGAAATTGTTAATTAGTTACCATAACTTACTTAAACCTGTATTTAATTTTCAATGTCTAGAGGGAAAAATTCTCTACAGGGAATAAAGAATAAAATTAGGGTGAAACAGCCAGTCATAGTATTAAAGCATAAAGAAAATTGTTTCGTGAGCCAAAGGGGGGACAAGATTTTTAAAAATAAATAGGATTAACTTTAGAGGGGTCAGTAGTTAGGCATCATAAAAACATAAACTACCAAGAAAAGAAAAAAAAGATCATAGCTCAGCTAATGATGAAGCAGGCTGATAAAGAGTAATCAGATTCCATTTCTATAATAGATTTTGTAAGTCAATACGATTGGCTGTTTCTCCAGGTAAATGAAATTATGAGTTATGGCATGTCTTCATTGATAAGGTAGTTCTTCCAGTGGGAGTTGAATGTCAGTCATAACAAACCAGCCTCCATATAATCAGCATAAATGTTTTTTTTTCCTTGAAACTGAACAGATACACTGATTTAAAATAGAATTATGAAATGATACTAAAGAGAAAATTTTAATCTTAAGAAAATCTTAAATTTGTTTTTATTATAAAATTGTTAAATAAATTTCTATTTTTCATTGGCTAGACAAGTTCCTCTTCAGGAAGCTCACCTTCCAGGACAAGGAGAATCATTCCAAATAGAAGGTAATTCAAGCGAAAATCTAAAAATACTATTAAGGGGAAGATGAGATCTTTGTGAACAAGTAACAAATTTCTCTAGTATTTTTTTAACTTTTTAATTTGCTCATCTGGCATTCTTCTGCTCAAAGCAAATCTGTTTATTTTACACGGAATAATAACAGTTTTAAAATACTTCCATTTATTTTGCCAAATCTATAATCAGCTATAAACGGCTGCAATTTACTGAGCCCTACTATGTGCCAAGCTCTGTGTTAGCCATTTTACATACATTCTGTCACTTGACCCTCACAACAACCTTGGACTGTAGGTACAGTTGGTCCCATTTTATATAGACTCAAAGAAGTAAAGTATCTTACAAGAAGTGGCCCGAATGGTAAAACCTAGTGTTTAAACTCAAAGCTGACTTCCAAAGCCATGCCATTCTTTCCACTTCTAAATTGACATGTCCCTGTTCTCAAATATCAATCCTTTCTACTTGAACTAAGCTTTGAAGAAGGGATAGCATTTGAATAAGCAGAACCAAATATCCTCACTTTTCCTAAAAATACAGATTATATTTCTTACCTGAAGGGCTTTGCAATTATCCCAATCTTACTCATTTTCAAAGAACACCTTAGCTCCCACTTTCTCAAGTGTACTTGTACTACTTTAAAATATGAGGTTCTTTTCCACTGAATCCCATACACATAGATACATATAGCCTACTAGTTTTTCTTGAAACCTTTAAATCAGGGACACAGAAAACCCCCAGTTAGAATATTTTCGAAGGTTATATAAGAGTCTTTCACAAGTCAGATAGAAGCCATCAATTGATCATTGCCAAATAAATAGATGGCAGTATTAAGTTCCCCAGATTTGTATTTACTTAGAGCCAATGTGGAGAAACTACAGAATGACTTTTCATTTATTCCATTTTTAATTTTGAGTTCTAAGATTGCTGAAATTAAAGTTTTCATAAAGTAAAACTATTTTTCTCATTTACTTTTTAAATTCTCAGAGCAAATACCTATTTCTCAAGATAGACTGGGATTTGATTTGGATTCAGATGAAGATAAATCTGCTGATAATGTCTTACCTAGAACTGTATCTGTCCGTCGGAGTTTAAAGAAACATCTCAACAATCTATGTCAGTTCAATACCTTGGATGATTTTGAAATCAGTCATTTCTCAGTGCAGCCCTTTGAATCTGAAAGATGTGTAGACCCACTAGTAAACATGCACCTAACAGAAAACGTAGAACAAAATGTTTGTCAATGGAATAAGGATCAAATTAACTTATCACCAAAGCTGATTGACCCAGGAAGACCTGCTAAAACAAAAGAAAACATTTTAGAATATAAATTTGAACAAACTGAAAATAAGCACAGAGGTGCACAAGGAAGAAGAGGAGAAGAGAAAAGAAAAACTAACAGAAGGAGAAAATCAAAATCTGTATCAAAGTATAAAGGGAGCAAAAGTGAAAACAAAAAAACTGTTTCCAAAAAAAAGTTGGATGAATGTGTCATTTCCAGTGATGCTTACAATTTTAACTTGGAAGAGGGTATTCATCTCACTCCTTTCCGACAAAAAATGAGCAATGATTCTAACAGAGAAGAAAACAACAATGAATTTGAAGTGAGCGTCTATGAATCAAGTGGTTCAGGAGATGATTCTGATGACCTCTATTTGCCCACTTGCAAGTACAGTCAAGATCTCTCCAGTGAATCAGATAGGAGCCCAGTCGCCAGGTCTCGACCTAAGAGAGCACTAAAATACAGGGATGAAAAAGAGATGGAGGATTCTAAGCTTACAAAAACTCCTATAAGTAAGTGATCTACTTGTTTGCCTGCATTTTTAATGTTTATAATAAATGATCACTCCTGATGCTTATATGCTATACTTACCATCTGTTTCTCTGGGGGAGATTAGAGACTTGCCATCTGTCTCTAGGGGAAGTTCTGATTAAACAATGGGGGCCTGGGATGGAAATCACAATTGTATGGCTCTGACCTACTTTAAGCTAATTTAAATCTTCTTTAAAAATAAATACTACTTTTTACAGAGAAAGCATTTTTATTTTTAGTAAATGAAGCCTTCCAACATAAGGAAAAACTTTTTGGTGGAGTTAGGTTGAATTAAAATATCTTTTATACACTCACCTGAAACAGGCCCTTGAAAATGAAATCAAATTTGAATCCAGTGACCTGTCATTTCAATGGCTTTGCTTCATATTCAATTTGACAGGAACCATGATTATAAATTGATTCATTCTAGGTAATGAAAGGTGGCTAGACCAAACTTTTTCCTCAGTTGATAGGCTTAGTATTCTTCTCTAAGACATTTGTAAGACACCTAAAAACTGTGACTTAGAAAAATCTTGCTTTTATTAGATCAAAAGTAGGCATGGTTCAAAAGTTGATGATAGAGCCTGCATCTGCCCACAAAGATTCTCATCTGGAAAATTTAGTGTGGTTAAACTAATTTGTTTGGTCAGGTTGTAGCATTCCTAAAACATTGTCATGCTATTTCATTTGATACTCAGAAAAACTCTATGAAGGGGCACCTTGGTGGCTACGTCAGTTAAGCGTCTGCCTTTGGCTCAGGTCATGATCTCAGTGTCCTGGGATCGAGCCCCGCAGTGGACTCCCTGCTCAGCCCGGAGCCTGCTTCTCCCTCTCCCCCTGCTTGTGCTCTCTCTCTCTCTCTGTCAAATTAAAACCTTAAAAAAAAAAAAAAAGAAAAAGAAAAACTCTATGAAGTGTAGGTATTACCATGTTTGTATTATTTATAAGGAAACTTAAAACCTAAAAAATTTAAATGACTTTCCAAGGTCAACCAGTTAGGCAGTGGTAGTATACAAATGCGTGGTTTTTTAAATATGCTATAATAATGTTACAAAATCAAACAAGACCGGCAAAATGTTGATAATTATTGAAGCTAGGTAACTGGGGTTTCATTATTATTGTTGTCTCTGTATTTGTGTATCCTTGAAATTTTACACAGTAAGTTTAAAAAAAAAAATTACACTCTAATATAGTGTCAGAGTTTAATCCCCAGATTATCAGCATCACTATTACGTGAAACCTCTTAAAAATGCAGAATCTGAGGCCATACCCTTGAATCAGAATCTGCATCTTTTTAACAAGTTCCCTGGGGAATTTGTATATATATAAATTTTGAGAAGTACTGTTCCAGAATATAGCAACTGATCGGATGTTGCTTAGCCATATTTTCCAAACTAAAAGTTGGAATAATTAGTATAGTACAGTGTACTTCTGTGGGGACAAAAAAAGACAGTATTTGAAACCTAGATAACCCTGGTTGCTAAATATAGGCATTTTACAGTTATAGTTTGACTACGAAAAACAATTTGCCTTTTTAAAGCTGTGTGAAGAGATTGTCTTATAGTGTCCTTCTGTGTGCTAAGTACCTGTCACTCAATACAGATCTAGCTCCAAAGTAGAATAACTTGGATGCCTATGATAGGAAAAACATTGGGTAACTTTTTTAACATATTAGCTTTACCAGAGTGAACCCCTTTCCTGCTAGTCTCCACAGAGGCTATGGTGTAGAATTCTCATTTATTAAAGTGAGTTTAAGTGGCTTTTTTTTTTAAGATTTTATTTATTTATTTGACAGAGAGAGCGAGACAGCGAGAGAGGGAACACAAGCAGGGGGAGGGGGAGAGGGAGAAGCAGGCTTTCCGCCGAGCAGGGAGCCCGATGTGGGACTCGATCCCAGGACCCTGGGACCATGACCTAAGCCGAAGGCAGACGCTTAACACCTGAGCCACCCAGGCGCCCCTAAATGGCTTAAGACTGTAGGAAGCCACTTGATAAATTTTGGTATTGAAAAAGATGGAGGCCTTGATGATTCTACAGAGGAAGGTGGAACTAAAATGCAATTCCATAATTGAAAGTAATTCATTATGCCCACGTTATCGTTAAAGAATTGTAATTTTTTTTTTAAAGAATTTTAAGTTTTAGTAACTTGTATCAGTTCTTCACATCCACAGTAATATTTCAGTGTTATCTGGGATAAAAAATGAATGGTTTAAAAAAAATCTATTATAAAATGCTGGATTTGTACATGTTTAGGATGTGTAATTGCACACAATTTTAGTTCCTGTGGTTTTTTTTTTCCTTTCATTTGGAACCATATTCACTAAAAGTTGTTTTTATAGGTGCACTACCTAAAACTCACCGCTCACCTCATTGTAGCCTGAAGGATATCACCAATGTCCCCTTGTATCCTGAGGTGAAAATCAGAAAACTTTCTCTTTCTCCAAAAAAGAAAGAAAGCCCAGCAGTGTTGCTGCCTAAGCGCAGGTGCGCAGTCAGTATGAACTATAAGGAACCCACACTCGCTTCGTAAGTATTTGATTTGTGGGACCCCACCTCTAATGATACATGTGGGGGGAGTAAGGTTTGGAGCTTTGTTCAAGAATGAGTCTTGTTGAAATATAAAATTTTGATTAAAAACTGAAGTGGGAGGGCGCCTGGGTGGCTCAGTTGGTTAAGCGACTGCCTTCGGCTCAGGTCGTGATCCTGGAGTCCCGGGATCGAGTCCTGCATCGGGCTCCCTGCTCAGCGGGGAGTCTGCTTCTCCCTCTGACCCTCCTCCCTCTCATGCTGTCTCTCTCTCATTCTCTCTCTCAAATAAATAAAATCTTTAAAAAAAAAAAAAAAACTGAAGTGGGAATATTAGCACTGGCATATTTTACAATACGTTTATATTGAAGAGTGAATTAGTATTGGGATGTTTATAATTATGCTTAAGAGTTCTTTTTACCCTTATAGGAAACTGAGAAGAGGAGACCCTTTTACAGATTTGTGTTTCTTGAATTCTCCGATTTTCAAACAGAAAAAGGATTCCAGACGCAGTTCTAAAAAAAAAAGTATGAAGCAAATACAGTGAAGTGTTTGTTGGATGCTGTTTAAATTCATCCTATTACACTTCCTTCTATCTCTCCAAGGGAGAATCTCTAAGATAGTACACAATAGGGTTGAACTGTTGCCATGGAATATTCTTTGACCGAACTCTAGATCACGGAAATTTCTTCAAAACTGTACTTCAAATGTGATTCTTTTTTTTTATACCATTAATAAATTTGGTTTATTTTTTATTTTAAATACAAATAACTGGACTTAAGCCCTATTTCTTAAACTGCCTAAAACTCTTAGTTTTACTCAGAATGTATCTTCTGCAAAAATTTTAGAAATGAGTAATCAAATTAAGATGTTTTAATTATAAGCTTCTGGTGCCTTTATTTTTCCCTTAAGTGGAAAATACTAGAATGAATGATTTTTGGACAGGCCAAGGATCTTTTGAAACTCTTTATATAACATTTGAATAAAATAAATCCTTGGCATGCATAGTAGGGTATACCCTAAGTTGTTCGTGGATCCCTTATACCACTGTTGTATTTAAAATTTCAAATAAAATGTGAGATCATTATTAAAGAATTAATGGTTGCTTAGGCTCAGGGACTAGGTAAGTGACTAGCTCTGAATACCAGGCAGTGTGTACATTGTTCAGTGATACCTCAGCAAAATCACAAGTTGTTATGTCTTGGACTTTCAGGATAGTTCCCTAATTAGTGGTTACCATGTTGGGGTCAATGCAGATAAAGAATATTTCCATCACCACAGAAAGCTCTCTATTGGGTGATTGCATTTTTAGTATTTCTGTATTCTTGCTGTAGCATTTATCCATACACTGTTAAGAATTGTTTTATATTTTAACATTTTACGTGAATGTTATATTGTATATATTTTTTTGCAACCAAGTTTTAACTCACCATTATTTTTGAGATTTATCCATGTTGGCAGATGTAGATTATTTTCATCGTTGTACAGTATTTTATTATATAAATAAACTAGACTTATTCTTTTGAGAGATAATTTGCTTCCACTTTTTTCATTATTACAAGTTAGTGCTGCGGTGAATATTCTACATTCTTGCACACATGTGAATAAGTTTCCGTGGAGTTGATACCTAGAAGGGGAGTTACTCTCTAAAGTGGTTGTACCAATTTTCCTGACACAAGAAGTGTATAACTCTCCTGTCAGCAACATGTAAGTTCCAGTTTTCCCACACACTATCACTTGGTATTATTGGACATTGAAATTACCTATGGCAATGAATGTGAAATGGTTTCTCTTTGTTTTAATTATTTATTTTATCTCATTTGAGTTCATTACTTATGAGAATTCAAATGTTTATTGGTCACTCATTCCTTTTATGAATTGCTTATTGTGTACTTTGCCCACTTTTTAGATAGCGTGTCTTTTTCTTAATAGAATGGGCTCTTTATATATCCTAGATAGTATTCCTTGTCTTTATTTACATGTGCTATAACTATCTGTTTCTACTTTATTTTTACCTTATGTTTTTTTGATATTCAGGAATTTTAAATATTGATGTCCTCTATCACCTTTTCCCTTAAGGTTTTTCTCTAAAATTTGTAGTTTTTCTTTTTCACTTGGGTCTTTAAACCGTTTGGTATTTTGTCAAATGGGGATCTGATTTTATTTCATTTTCCAGAGAATAGCCCACTGTCCCAGCACTATTCATTGATTAATCTATCTGCTGTCTTTGACACTGAAGTTTCTTTCTATTGGTTTATTTGTCAAGCAATGGGCTGGGTACTGTATAGTCACATTTTTTTGTTTGTAGTTTAGTGGTAAAATACTTACCATTTTGATCATTTTTAAGTGTATAGTTCAGTAGCATTACATACATTCACATTGTCCATCACCATCACCATTATCCATCTGCAGAACTTTTTCATCATCCCAAACTGAAATCCTGTACCCATTAAATAGTAACTCCCCATTTACCCACCCCCCCATACCCTAGTAACTATTCTACTTTCTGTCTCTATGAATTTGACTATTCCAGGTACCTCATATAAATGGAATCGTACAGTACTTGTCCTTTTGTGTCTGGCTTATTTCACTTATCCATGTCTGCACCTAACAGAATTTCATTCCTTTTTCAAGTATTCAAGTGCTAGAATACTGAGTAGTATTCCATTGGGTATATGTAGCAGATTTTGTTTATCTCTCAGTGGACATCTGGGTTGTTTCCACTTTTTATCTATATGCTAATACAAAGATCTATTTGAGTTCCTGCTTTTAATTTTTAAATATATACCCAGAAGTAGAATGGTTGATTATATGGTAATTCTGTATTTTGATGAACCAACATACTGTGTTCTAGAGTGGCTACACCATTTTATATTCCCACCAGCAATGCATAGGGGTTCCAATTTTTCCATATCCTTGCTAGTACTTTTGTGCGTTTTTTCCACAATACCTATCCTATTGGTGTGAAGTGGCATCTCATTGTGGTATATTGACTTGCATTACATTAATGATTAATGATGTTAAGCGTCTTTTCATATGCTCATTGTCCGTTTGTATACCTTCAGAAAAATGTCTGTTCAAGTCCTATGCCTGTTTTTGAATTGGGTTGTTTTTGTTGTTGAATCTTAGGAGTTCCTTAAACGTTCTAGATATTAATCCCTTATCAGATATGTGATTTGCAAATGTTTTCCCCCATTATGTGGGTTGGCTTTTTATTGTTGGAGTATCCTTTGATGCACAAAAGTTATTAATTTTGATTAAGTCCAGTTTATCAATTTTTCGTCTTTGCTTTTGATTGTTATACCCAAGAAATCATTGCCAAATCCAATGTCATGAAGTTTTTCCCATACTTTTTGTCACATTTGTTTTTAAAGAAATAGATGGAATTGGTTTGCTAATATTTTGCTTAGGATTTTTTATACCTATGATCACAAGTAAAATTTGCCTATATCCTTTCCCATATATATTTTTGGTAGCAAGGCCATACTAGCCTCATAAAATTAGTTGAGAACCTTCTCTTTTTGCTCTGTGGAACAAATTGTTACCAATTCAGGTTTGGTAAAACTTGCCATTAAAACTATTTTACCCTGTTTTGTGGGCAAATTTTTGTCTTGGTTTTTTAAATGATTATAAATTCTCTAATTCTTCTTGATTCTATTTAGCTAAATTACCTTTTTCTTAGGAATTGCATATTTCTTCATCTGTTTTATTTAATGATGTTACAGTATTTCTTAAATTTTTCCAATCTCTGTACTATCTAGTTATGTCACTTTTTTATTGCCTATTTGTGCCTGCTTTCTTTTGTACTGAATCTATTTTGTTAGTTGTTAATCTTTTCCATTTTGTTAATCTTTTCAAAAGACCAGCTTTTGTTGATCCTCAGTTTTTTCATTTTCTACTTTATTAATTTCTATTATTTTCTTTGTTCACATTCTTTGGGTTTATGTTGTCATTTTCTAACTTCTATCTAGCTCCTTGATGTCTAGCCTTCCTTTTTTTAAAGATTGTAATTTTAAGTAATCTCTCCACCCAATATATGACTCAAACTCTTGAGTCCTGACCCTAAGATCAAGAATTGCATGCTCCACTGACTGAGCCAGCCAGGTGCCCCTAGTCTTCCTTATTAACGTAAGTTTTTAAAGGCATACACATTTTTGCCTCTTAGTTTTACTGCATGACCTCTTCAGTGTGTTTTATATATGTATCTCCTTAACTTTGATTTCAAAGGCGCTCTCAAGTATTTTTTAACTTTGTGATTTCTTTTTTGACCTATCAGTTATGTAAAATCATTTTTTTTCATACCAAAGTGGAGATTTCTATTGTTATTTTTTGTTATTGACTTCTATTCTTTTTGTAATACATCAAAAGATTATTTGTATGGTGTTGATTCTTTGGTATATGTTAAATCTTTTGTGACTAGTAAGTTGTCAAATTTTACAAATGTTTAACAGTGTGTACTAGAAAAAAATATAAATTCTCTTATTGTTGAATGTAATGTATAACGTTTTCAAATTTTTCATAGCTTTACCAATTTTTTCTGATTGTTTCATCATTTGCTTAAAAGTATAACATCTTCCACAAAATTTCTGGATTTATTGATTTCATTTTCCTAGTGAACTGTTCCTTTTATCACTGTTGTAGTCATTCTTTTTCCCTCAGAATGCTGTTTTAATATCTTATATAGCTAAGGCAACTTATATATGGTTAATATTTTCCTGTATATGGTTAATATTAGTATTTTTACTATATCATTTTTCTTTCCATTTCTTTTTTTTTTTTTTTTAAGACTTTATTTATTTGCGAGAGAGAGAATGAGAGACAGAGAGCATGAGAGGGAGGAGGGTCAGAGGGAGAAGCAGACTCCCTGCCGAGCAGGGAGCCCGATGCGGGACTCGATCCCGGGACTCCAGGATCATGACCTGAGCCGAAGGCAGTCGCTTAACCAACTGAGCCACCCAGGCGCCCTTTCTTTCCATTTCTTTAAGCCTTCCTATGTTAATGTTTTAGATGTATTTCATTAATGAGCATATTACTAGATTTTTGGTTTTGGTCAAAACTGAATTGTCATCTTTTACCTAGCAAATTAAGTCCATTTATTGTGGTAACTCCTATGATTTGATTTATTTCTATCAAATATTTTTATGCTATCTACTCTGCCTTTTTCTTCTTTACGGTTTACCACTGGATTAGTGGCGTTGTCTTTATTTCTACTTTTATTAAACGGCTATCCTGGGGTGCCTGGGTGGCTCAGTCATTAAGCATCTGCCTTCAGCTCAGGTCATGATCCCAGGGTCCTGGGATCCAGCTGCGCATAAGGCTCCCTGCTCTGCGGGAAGCCTGCTTCTCCCTCTCCCACTCCCCCTGCTTGTGTTCCTTCTCTGGCTGTCTCTCTGTCAAATAAATAAAATCTTTAAAAATAAAATAAAATAAATGGCTATCCTGAAATGGCTTAATTTGTACACTTGACTTACCAAAGTCCAAGTTTCTGAAGCATTTATAAGTCATTTTGATGAGGGCCAAATTCTTTTTTCTAGAAACAAATTTAATTTTTCCCCTCACTCTTGTTGATGTAGATTGACAGTTACTTCCCCCAACATTTCATTTTCTTATGGTCTTAATTTTGCTGTTGAGAAGCCTTGTCTAATCTTTGCTCATATTTTGTTAATTTATCCTAAGCATTTCATACTGTTGACTTAATGTAAATGTACTTTTTTAATTTTTTTTTTTAAAGATTTTATTTGAGGGGCGCCTGGGTGGCTCAGTCGTTAAGCGTCTGCCTTCGGCTCAGGTCATGATCCCAGGGTCCTGGGATCGAGCCCCGCATCGGGCTCCCTGCTCCGCGGGAAGCCTGCTTCTCCCTCTCCCACTCCCCCTGCTTGTGTTCCCCTCTCTCGCTGTGTCTCTCTCTGTCAAATAAATAAAATCTTTAAAAAAAAAAAAAAAAGATTTTATTTGAGAGAGAAAGAATGAGAGACAGAGAGCATGAGAGGGAGCAGGGTCAGGGAGAAGCAGACTTCTGCTGAGCAGGGAGCCTGATGCGGGACTCGATCCCGGGACTCCAGGATCATGACCTGAGCTGAAGGCAGTCGCTTAACCAACTGAGTCACCCAGGCGCCCCAATGTAAATGTTTTTTTTTTTTTTTTAAGATTTTATTTGAGACAGAGAGAATGAGAGAGAGTGAGCACGTGAGAGGGGGAGGGTCAGAGGCAGAAGCAGGCTCCCTGCCAAGCAGGAAGCCCGATGCAGGACTCGATCCCGGGACTCCAGGATCATGACCTGAGCCAAAAGCAGTCGCTTAACCAACTGAGCCACCCAGGCGCCCCAATGTAAATGTATTTTTAAAATTCATTTTCACTTATTGGCTGCTAGTTTATGTAAATGCAATTGATTTTCATATATAGACTTCGCTAAATTCACTCACTAGTTCTATTTTTATGTAGATTCCTTAGAATTTTTTAATGTACATTACCTTATTGTCTACAAATAAAGACAGTTCACCTCTAACTTGTGTGCCCTTTCTTGCCTAACTGCACTCACTAGACCCTCTGCTATAATGTTAAATCAAAGTAATGAGAGCAGACATCTTTGCCTTAATCTCAACCTTGGAAGCATTTGGTTTTTCAGCATTACTGTGATGTTGGCTGTAAGTTTTTATTAATAACCTTTATCATACTGAGGAAGTTTCCTCTTACTCTGTTTGCTAGTTTTTCTATCAAATTATGAATGGGTGTTGAGCTTTTGTCAAATGCTTTATCTGCATCTATTGAGATGAACGTGTTTTGT
Organism: Mirounga angustirostris; assembly: GCF_029215605.1. NCBI lineage: Eukaryota > Metazoa > Chordata > Mammalia > Carnivora > Phocidae > Mirounga > Mirounga angustirostris. Next base: position 133,638,147 of record NW_026991709.1, on the reverse strand, counting down.
TCTCCTTTATGCTATTCATATAATTAATGAATTTTCAGTGTTAACCTTGACTTAATCAGATGCACCCCACTTGGTCATGATCTCTTATAATTTTTATATATCACTGAATTCCATTTGCTAGTATTTTGTTAAAGATCTCTGCATCTGTGTTTGTGAGGGTTGTGTTGTATAGTTTCCTTAGAATTCTTTTCCTGGCTTCAGTATCAGGGTAACAATACTAGCCCTCATAAAATGATTTCAGAAGTCTTCCCACATCTGTTTTCTGAGTTTGTGTAGGATTGATACTTCTTGTTCCTTACACCTAAGACCTGTGTATCTTATTATATGTGCTTTATATGATATTGTGTTGTATTGCATGTTTATTGTTAATTATACTTTATTTTTTTTTTAATGTTAAAAAATACAGGAGGGGATGTTGAGCTTTCCACAAAACAAGCTACAACTACACAAGTGTGAGTGTGTTGAGGAGTAGAAGCAGTCCTGGCACACTGAATTAATAACAATTGTATGGGGGAAAAAAAGGTCTGAATTAGAACTTGGTCACAAGATTTGTATAAACCATGTGTGTATTCTATTCAACTCTTTAAAACAACCAACATTAACCAAACTTAGGCACTTTCTTATAACCCTTTGCCTATCCTGCTGCTGTACTGCCCTACTGGACAAAAAGGCAGATTTTCTGTTCTTAGATATTTTCAAGCATAAATAGGATACCCATCTCTTAACTGTAGAAAATGGGTAGTTAACAGCGAAGAATAGAGACCAGTGAATTTTAGAAAGGGCCCCAAAACCAAGTGAAGTGGTATGCAGAAAGTGCATATGCATGAATACGTGCATGATTTTGAGAAGGTTCCTACTTTCCAACAAATTCTCCAAGGGATTTTTCTTAAAGAACTTCAAACCTACATAAATTAAAACTGACAACCTTCAGTTCAGCTTAGAAAATTACATACACACACACACACACATTAGCCGTGTAGTTTTTCATCTTTTTAAACAAATTCTGCCAAGGTTGTGTTGGACTTCCCAATAACAAGAGGGAGTAGGAACACTGACTTTTGTATTCCTTGCTTTTCTCTGCCTTGTTGAAATATACTGCTTTTTAATAAACCCACAGAAAATCTCCAGCTTTGTCTTTGTTAACTTTTTTCCACAAAAAAATTAAAGATGCTCCCATAAAGAAACCAAGGCATAAATATACATAAATTACATTAGAAAACTTTTCATGATACTTACGGGTGTTCCCTCACCTCCTCTCAGCATCTTCCGTTTACTTTGTTGAAGCTCTCCCTTCAAAGTATCATTTCTACTTTGCTAAGAGGAGAATGCTAGTTAACGAGGCTGGCGCAGACCAGGGCAGAACATCATGGAAAAAGTCACGGGCTGCCTCCAACAAACTTGCCTTGTACAGCTCTTAGAATCCCTTAAAACAGGAAGAAGCCTGCTTCTCCCTCTCCCCACTCCCCCTGCTTGTGTTCCCTCTCTCGCTATGTCTCTGTCAAATAAATAAATAAAATCTTTAAAAAAAAAAAAAAACAGGGGGAGGTGACACATTATTAACCTGTCCATAGTGCCTCAGACTGATGTTTCCACTTCTTAGGTTTCATAATTTTAAATTTTACTTCCAGGTAATATGAAACCCTCAAAGTCTTCTTTTCACTATTCTAACGAATACAACCAGTTTTCACGTATGTTGAACAATACAACTTTATAGCGATTTCTGGTATGGATATATGGGATATGAGTGGGAAGGAGACCTATTCTCCAACTCAGATGTTTATATTTCAGTAGAAGGAGGGACATCACCCCCTGGCCTCCCTCTGCCCTTAGTCACTCCTCCCCCTGGTTGAGGAGTTGCCGTGAGGCCCTGGGACCGCACCGTGTGGCGGCTCCCTGCCTGTCCTCTCCGGGGCTGGCCTGCCTTCAGAGAGCACCACTGCTGTTGGCCGTGCACTGAGCTCGACGGTAAAGGCCCTGTCCTTGGACGGGAAGTGGCAGGTGCCACACTGCTGGCGAGCCAAGCACATCCTGGGGTTCAGCGTTAGCCCACTTTCCACAGACACATAAAGCCACATTCTCCAACATCCATTTTATTACTAATAAAGATATTCTGGTCATCATATGCCTTATTCTTTTGACTTCTCAGGTGGTTCAGGATTCAGAAAGAAAAGGTATTCTTTGGTGGGTTCTCTCATACCCCCAAGAGGATACTGTGTTCTCTCCTGCAGTCAGCCCTCTTGAGTAACATTAGAAGCTCATGAGGAGGGCGCCTGGGTGGCTCAGTCGATTAAGCGACTGCCTTCGGCTCAGGTCATGATCCTGGAGTCCCGGGATCGAGTCCCGCATCGGGCTCCCTGCTCGGCAGGGAGTCTGCTTCTCCCTCTGATCCTCCCCCTCTCATACTCTCTGTCTCCCATTCTCTCTCTCAGATAAATAAATAAAAGATCTTTAAAAAAAAAAAAAAAAAGAAATGATAAGTATTGGGGCGCCTGGGTGGCTCAGTTGGTTAAGCGACTGCCTTCGGCTCAGGTCATGATCCTGGAGTCCCGGGATCGAGTCCCGCATCGGGCTCCCTGCTCCGCGGGAGGCCTGCTACTCCCTCTCCCACTCCCCGTTTGTGTTCCCTCTCTCGCTGTGTCTTTCTCTGTCAAATAAATAAATAAAAAATCTTTAAAAAAAAAAAAAAAAGCTCATGAGGAGATGTGTAAGAATCAGCTGTATTTTTATCTGTCTCTTCATTCATCTATTTCACAGATGCACAAAGAAAAACTAGGGAAAAACCGTCTCATTTCTAAACCAGTAACACTCTTCTTTCAGTAGGATTTTTTTTTCTTCGTTTAATGAGTGACAGTGGGCAGGATGCAGTGAACCACGCAAGACCCAGACACACTCAAGTGTCTCCTCATGGAATTCTCCCACCGGTGGGCGTGAAGTTTTACGAAACTTCCAACAAATGCAACAATTCTAAACATCTTCATCAAAATGCCTAAAATCTAAGAATTATGGATATAGTCGATGGTCATCAACCAGATCATACACTTGCCCTGTTAAATTTAATAGGCTAGAAGAAGAAAACACAACACCAAATTGAGAGCCTTTTAAAATATAATTTAAAACTATGTTGTACCAGTACAATATATTAATTTTACAAATGTAAAATTTTATCCGCTGTTAAAGCATTTGCAAAAACCACACATCCTACTTCAGCTTTATTGCACAATATCTATAAGAAAATATTAATTTTTAAATTAGAAAACATAAAAATGCTTTCAATATAGAAGAGACAATCTGATTTTAAAGACAATACTCTATAAGAATGTCTACCCAGAAAATAAAAAACTTTCACAGGATACCAAGCTGGACAGATGCTTTGGCAGATTCTGGACAAAGCACTGTTTAAAACCAGTCCAAGATACTTAATCCAAACTGTATCATCATTCTTCATTAGAAATCTAGATGCCACTCAAGGTGGTTTCTTACACTTACAAAAGTTGAGGCATTTTTCAGTGTGAGCATTCTGAATATCTCTTACATATTAAAAACAATACTTCCCACTCAACAGCCATTTGCAGGGTTTTTTCCTTCATGCAGATTATCTCTGGCAACTGTTTTTGACAACTATTTCATGACCATTTTAATTCATTTAAGCTGATAAAAAACATCAAGTTAAATACACTTTTAAAACCTAGTCCTTTACAAAAAATCAGTTTATAAATTTGTATCATAAAAATTAGTGTCAAAGACCATCAAAATGGCCTTCATTTTTTTGATATTAGTTGGTTCTCCCAGAGTCGGGATGGCAGATGTCCCACTTATGTAGTGTTAATCAGGAAATAAATCCAAGCACTAAGCTGGAATCCCAAGACAGGTTAGTAAGGTTGTATGATGGATTTTAGTGGGATATTACCCTGGGTCTGTCTTCCAATACAGGTGTTAAAATACTGACAGCAAATCTTGGTGATTTAATTCACCTCAGACAATGAATACAGTCTGGAGATGCAAAAGGAAAAATGTTCATATAATACATTATCAGTGGGGTTATGCATATCATAGAAAAGGGAAAAAATCCTTATTTGTTAGAACAAGGATTCACCAAATTTGATACATATGTAGATTATGCATCTTTTCTTATTAAAGCATGTTGATTCAATCTCCAGTGTTTTTAAATGTATGCCTTTGTGCATCAGGAGATTGCCTTTTGGAACTTATGGCCTGCACAAGCAAAGTCAAATATAATATTACACATTTGTGTAGAGAAAATAATTATTAAAATAGTGGTTATGTGCTCACAAGTTTATTGTAGGTAGACAGAATTATCAAAAATCCAGATGCTTATAAAAAAGTGTGCATTATTTAGAATTTCTTCCTTAGGAATCAAAGCAGTTGCTTTTCTGGAACTGCATTTTTCAGAACTGCTCAAAGCACCTCATCTAGATGAGTGTTTTTAAAAATATATATATAAAAAGTCTACAATGAGACTTCAAACATCACATATTTCACCTTTTACAAGCTTTTTATCATGTATCCCTTCCTTAAAGTCCTTCAGAATAAAATAAAAATAAACTCTCACATTCCATTAGAAAAAAATGGAAACATTCATGGTTTGAAAAGTTTCTGCATTCCCCCAAATCTTGGTACTATGTGCAATCTCCTCATACACAGGTGTTGAGGAAACCCCTGATAATCTATTATTGAATAGTCAGCTAATGGACATGCCATAGAAAATGTACATTAATAGTAGTAAATAGATTAAAATCTATTCCATAAAATAAAAATGTTCTATGACTTCAATTTAAATACATATCTGAAAAGCTAAGAGGAGGTTTTCTGTTTGTTTTTCAAAAGTGCTAATTATTACATTTACAAGTATCTTCAATACATTATGTCCAATTCTTTATAAAACTAAACCACCTTGCTTTAGGCACACTGCTTGATGAGTTTCTAAGAAGCAAAGGGGGAAAAAATCACTTGTCAATTAATCCAGCTTCCTTAATTTTACTGAAGAAGAATTTCTCCAGGATATTGGCACATTTGTAGTATTCACTCTCAGGGGGGTTGTACTCTTTGCAATTGGTAAAGACTCGCTGTAAGTCTGCCATGAATAATTTCTTAGACACGTAGTACCTATTCTTGAGGCGTTCACTCATGGTTTTCAGATCTGCACAGGAAAAAAAAATATTAGCAATCTTTGACTCCTTTTAAACTCTAGCTGACAAAAGGGAGACAGGGAGAGAAATCTATGTCATCAGTCTGGCTACATTTTTACCATCCCAATGCCCTTGCTTAAGAGACACGATCAAGGAAAACATTTCTTAAATTTTATATTGTTTCTGTTGTGAGGGCTTCTTCTGTAAAATCACAGCATTTTCACACTGAAGGGACCATTATTAGTCATCTGGCCCAATCCCCTATTGAGCACAAGGAAGCTAAGTAGATTAGCAGTGATAAGTATGATAAACTAAGTACTGTTAGCTATTCATTCAGAATTATACAGAAGAGGCTCTATCTACATGGTGTAGAGCAGGTGGAACATTTGTCTGAATCATTTCATTACTTAAATCCAAACAATAAGACTGAGTTTGTTTCATTAAATTCACAGTTGTTTTGGTGCTACAGAGACAGAACTAAACTAGAAAAACTGATCATAAATAAATCTACAGATACACCAGTCTCCTTGCATATAAAATGGTTCAAATGAGTTTAGTTTCATGCTCCATCCATGAAATAAGAATCACAGGCAATAAAAAAAAAAAAAAATCACAAACAATAATTTCTTTTTAAAGCAAGTAAGCCTTGAGAGATTATTTTAAAAATAGTATTTTCCGAATATATCTACTTGCTTTAAATTATACTCAAATGAAAACAGTACTTTATTTAAACTTGTAAGAATACCATGGGGCTTGTTTACTCCTCACTCTTAAAACTGATTTAAAGAATCCCATGCAGATTAGAAGGTGTTAACATTTGCGTGCACCTGGGTGGTTCAGTCGGTTAAGTGTCTGACTCTTGATTTTGGCTCAGGTCACGACCTCAGGGTCCTGGGATTGAGCCCTGCGTCAGGCTCTGTGCTGAGCATGGAGCCTGCTTGAGATTCTTTCTCCCTCTTCCTCTACCCCTTCCCTCCACACGTGTGCACTCTCTCTCTCAACTAAATAGGGGTGTCTGGGTGGCTCAGTTGGTTAAGCAGCTGCCTGTTGGTTTTGGCTCAGGTCATGATATCAGGGTCCTGGGATCAAGACCCCAGCAGGCTTCCCACTCAGTGGGGAGCCTATTTCTCTCCTTCTCCCTCTCCCTCTGCTCCTCCACTGGCTTGCGCGTGCACGCTCTCTCTCTCTCTCTCAAATGAATCAATAAACCTTTTTTTAAGAACAATAAAATAGATAAATAAAATCTTTAAAAAAAAAAAGAAGATGCTAACATTTGTCTACTTATAGGTCCCTAGTTGTCTCTAAGTCTGGTTCTGTCATTAAAAATTATATTAACTGTGCATGGAAAAATAAGTCAAAATTGCTATAAAAAAATACCTCTACCAATAACCCAAACTCCCACTATATTATCAAATTTTCCAGAAGGAAAGAAACTTAAAACCAAATACACTGGGATCATTAGCTAGTGAGATATATAAATTTATGTGCAACATCCAAAAATGGGGAGAACTCATTTGCATCAAAATCTTAAATCTACCAAAAAACACCAAAGAAAAAATGGGAAATATGTACTTTTGCCTATTTCCTTTGACTAAAGCGTCTCTTGGTTAGTGGTATGTCATCATATCTGTGAGTTCAACTTTCAATTCTCTTTCTTCTCTAACTAAAACAGTTTGGAAGGAAAGGAAAATTGGCAAGTGTTAAGATACTTTATAAAAGCTCAGCAAATACCCCACTAGATGTCTCACCCGAGTGTGACTGAGCAGATGAAGATGTCCTCTCATTAAATGAAAAAAGAGCAATGAAATTAATTGTGCCTCTCCAGGTAGTTAGATGTTCACCTTACCACCTAAATGCCTACCACTTACGATATGCTGCCCAATATAGTGCTTATGTTTTAGAAGGAAGAGTTGTGTAACCAAAATGGGGGGGAAAAGAATGAAACATGGCACAAAGAAGTTTATCCAAAAGCTTTCAAACTATTATTTGGAAGAAAGGGGGTACGAAGAGATGGGGAGAGCCTAAAATACAGCAGAAACAAAATGAGAGTCATAGAAGTGTTTGGATCTTCAGAATAATTACAACCAATTCTCCATATTTCCTTTCTATATTTCTATTCCATTCTTAAGTTATAAACAACATCTTTCGGGTGCCTTGGTGGCTCAGTCAGTTAAGCATCTGCCTTCGGCTCAAGAGAGACCTGTATCAGGCTCTCTGCTCAGTGGGGAGTCTGCTTCTCCTCTCCCTCTGCCTGCCACTCCCCTTGCTTTGTGCACTCACTCTCCCACTCTCTCTGTCAAAAAAAATAAAATCTTTAAAGTAAATAAATAAATAACAACTTTCTTCCTCTAGCTTTATTAGAGGCTTACTTGACCAAATGGCATGGATTAAAAAAGAAGGTGACTAAATATCAGTGATACCACATATGGAGAAAACATTAAATTATTCCATTTTCATCCTTCCCACCAACTGGGGAGTTCTGAGTAAATAGGAAAACCCTGCCCAGCAATGCACGCATGGTAAGAAGACATGCTTGGGCCAGACTACTCAGATGATTTTCTGAGATTCCCTAAATGACACAGGTTGGACCTCATTCATATGGGAGAAAAAGAGTTTCTGAGAGCACAAGGGAAAGAAAAGAAACGTTTTTAGAAAAAACCAAGAAGGCAATAATGGGGGAAAGTAAAATTACTGATTTGTCAGTCTTGTCCTCAAAAACATGACCATCTTAGGGACAAGACTACACCTTTCACTCAGCACCTAAAGGCACCCTAAGAAAAATATTATTGCTCCCCTAAGGAGCACTATTCACTATTTTCATAACTTTGTCTAGAACACACTTCAGTCTACCACTGGTCTTGTTCAACAGGCCCAATATTCCCCTCATGAGTATTCAGCTATGCACACAGGCTCATACCCTTCTCAGCCTGGACCAAGCAAAACACTTTCAGAAAGCAGGCTGAGAGTAGGCTATGACAGATGGGACCTTCTAGACCTACTATTGCAGGTTTTCAGAGCATACATAAGTAGGGCTGAAAGATAATTATTCTCCCCAAACTCATACAACCTCCCATGAGGGTTTCATAAGGGAGTTGAGATGGTCCAGGCGATGAGGATGCAAAGGTCAGTTAACTGAAGTTTGGAAATGGGCATAAAGGATTTTAACATATTTTTTACAGGATGGAAAATACTGAGGGGCATGTGACTAGCTCAGTCAGCAGGGCATGCGACTCTTGATCTCAGGGCTGTAAGTTCAAGCCACATGTTGGGTATACAGATTACTTAAAAACAAGACCTTTAGGGCGCCTGGGTGGCTCAGATGGTTGAGCGTCTGCCTTCGGCTCAGGTCATGATCTCAGGGTCCTGGGATCGAGTCCCACATCGGGCTTCCTGCTCCTTGGGAGCCTGCTTCTCCCTCTGCCTCTCTCTTTCTCTCTCTGTCTCTCATGAATAAATAAATAAAATCTTTAAAAAAAAAAAAAAAAAACAAGACCTTTAAAAAAAATTTAAAAAAGAAAAGAAAATACTGATTCCCCAAACATGCTTCTATTCAGAATTCTAGACTCACTCAACCCTCACACTTTGGTTTTCATAACTAAGATACAGAGAAGCAAGGCAGAGAGAAAAGAGAAAGAAAAGCATATGGATGTAGGTCCACATTAAGGAGGACAGGCTACCAAAATCATTACAATGACTATATAGAACATTCATGTGAAAATCAATGCTATAGAAAACACCTACAAATAACTCTTTCGTCAGGGAACTAATGGATACCTTTCATTCTTCCTTTCATATTTTAATACCTTCTTAGAACCAGGAACAGATTGCAGGTAGGAAAGGGACAGAAGACACAGGCTGTCTCCAAAACAATGGCCACACAACCGACTGAAAACATTTCAGCTAGCTGTCTGTCATCTACACAATGCCAAATTAGTTTAATTGGATTCTCAATTGGTTCAATTAATCATTTTAGCATGGTGTACGCACAGCAACAAATTCCACAATTCGACATTTCCAAAGCATTTTTTGTTTGTCTGGTATTGGATGTGGAACAAAGCTTTTAAAGGGAGTATAAATAGTGACACTAATATTATCCATCGAGAGCATGGAAAAATCGAGAACTGCGTTACTAGAATTTCCCCTTCTGCTAGTATAGCAGGCAAGCAGCCTTAATCCAATGTCTTTTGCGTCGCTTTCAAAAATTCTCAAAAGGCTCAAAATACATCAAGAGGACAACCTGAAGTCGTCCATGTGCAACAGAACCAGAGTTTTCCATGTGTAGAATAGAAACAAGGTTATGTCCCAACAGCCAGTTTTCACATCTAGTGCTGGGTGCAGTTCCCCAGCTGGGCTCTCTGCATCCAGTGCTGGAGGCAGGCGGCTCTAAAAGCTGCAGGAGTGTCTAACATGACTCGGCCACCCACCTGTCCTTTATCACTCTGCTCTCTATCACTGGCCCTCCGTGGGTGCAGGGAATCCCACCACCCACCACACACACCCTACCCTACAACAGAAGAGTACAAATCAACCTCAGCAACCATGTGTCCCCCACACCGCCATCCAGAGAGTGTTAAATCTATACTTAGAAAATGTTAATGGCATTACCCATGGGGAACCTTATAACTTCATAATATCCCGGAGCTTCTGTTCTCTTCACAGGTTCCATGAAGGGCCAAGCGCTTTGATGGCTCTTGAGTAAAGAAAAAAGTAAGGTATCTAATATGGAAATTCCATGTGGGAAATCATTTCAAAATATCTGCATGAGGTGAATGAAAAGAAAACACCCACCTTCACCTGCTGAAGGATGCTCTTGAGCGTGCTGTAAAGCTGGTCAGGGTCTTTGGGCTCTTTACTTGAAAGGAAAAGAGGAAACAACAGGGAACGATGATTAGTTTTTTGCCCTCTTGCCAGGGGATTCCTATTCTGCTTATTTTTACAAAAACCTAAAATGGGAGCCAAACCAGAATTTTCTTATGAAAATTGAATAGGTGATTACAAGCAGTTTGCCCACTTCCTCCTAAGTTGCTGGGAGGAAAGAAAACTTACTTCCATTAATATCCTCTCCCCCGTCCTACTTACCTTTTCTCTCTTCCACTCGGCTTCCAGCCTGTCTCTCCTATATGTCAACGAAATTAAACACTGAATGAGAACTGCTTTTGGTCAAGAGAGTAACAAAATTAATACTTATCAGAGATGAAATAAATTACAAGCATGCCTCAATAAAAGTCTATTTCTGGGCAGAGACAGAAATCAACTGCAATTAGTTACTTCCTTCTACAGCTAACAGCATGAAACATTTCCAAGAAGGCCAACACCTCTTCATGTTAGCACTTTCTAAAGCAGGAACTCCGACTTTTCAGAGGAAAGCATAAAAAATAAATACGCCCAGTACTGGGGGCATATGTGTATTTTGAACTCTAAATCACATTTTGCTAATCACCATGTGAAAGAGTTAAGCTGTTATTTTAGGTTAGAACAAACTTTGTCCTGGTCTCTATTTTATTTGGCAAAGACCTGCTTGTAATACAAGACGGTTACTGCAGCAGAAAGAAAACACAGCCTCAAGTCCAACAGACCTGGATTTGATTTCTTGCTCTCTCCTTAAAAGCTAACTTATCCTAGATAAGTCAGAGAGGTTAAGTAACTTATCAATCTATAAAACAGAACTCTAAAAATTAGGTGATATTATCGCTTTTGAAATTAGCTGATGTATGTAAAAAAACAGAAGAATGCCTGGCACAAGGGAAGTGAAATTTCTAAGTCTAGAAGTAACAGTAAGATCTGCTACAGGGTAGCTATTGTATTGAAGGAATGTATCTTGCCCTAATAAGGTCTTATTTTTTTCTGGAGAACTGTGGTTTGTTTGATTTTGTGTTGTGTATTAAATCTTCAATATACTAGAAGATCCTGGATTTGAACTGAACAAAAGTGTAGCTATTCAACAGCTTTCGATCTACAAAAACAGATATTTTGTACGTTTTCCCCCAAGACGATTCATCTCTAACGCTCGCAGATAAGAACCCTTGGGAAAACTACTCTAAAATAAGAAACGTGGAACAAATTATGTTTCCCAGTCATATTTTTTAGAAATTTGGAGACACAAATTTGGCCAAGCACACACCTGCGCAGGTTGCAATCATGACAGCATGAGCAAGGGTGCAAAAGAGCGACACGTTTGCAGATCAGCATCTGCTGCTTCTAATTCTGACAGTTACTGGCCATGTGCTAGTTGAGGTCAAAGGACTTAACCACTCTGAGACTCAATTACCCCATACATAAAAGTAGAATTTCCCCGTGCTATAAATGGTAATCTCTCAATAAATGATGGATATGAACAGCTATAAGAAGGGGTCATCTAAGTTCTCCTTATTTGTTAGCACTGAGAAGTAGGGAAAAGACAAAGGGAAAGCATCTGCTCCCTTCTTAAGACTACAGACACCACGAATGGAGACAGGCAAGGCAAAAAGCTTTCCAAATCACTGCACTCTGACAACCGTTTCAAACACATCACATGGCAATACTAAAAGATTTCGCTCTTGAAAGATCTATACATACTAATTCCAGGAATGCTTTCTATTGGAATCTGCCGAACTCCATCTTTAAAACATGAAAGTCCAGGGTATACTTTCCGAATCTGGGCTTGCTTTCTTTCTATCAGCTTTTTAATGATCTGTAAAGCACAGAAAGAAAATGTGTTTAGTGCCAGAAGTCTGTGGCTACAGATTACGTCAGTCAACCTGAGAAGTCGGTCTCCTAAATAAAGTCTTCGGGACGAGCACAGGGAGAGAGGGTGAATGCTATTGAACAGGGAAGACCTGAAAACGTTCTATTACACCATACACCTCCAGGGGCATTCACACAACCGTCTTTGAATACTTGTCCCCTGCCATCCAAAAAGCCAACATTGAGAGAACACACTGCCCTTGGGGCCCGCTGTCCTCTTTCACAAAGGAGCCAATTATTCTGCCCTATTTCTCTGAGGAGCCTCTGCCGGAGCTGATCGGCTACGCAGCCCAGCCCCAGCATCTGGACCTCTTCACATCCCCTGACTAGGAACTAAATGTTCCCTTCCGACTGGAGGGCTCTTGAACAGGCCTCAGAAAGTGTCGCTACCCCCCCCCCCCACCGCCGCCTTGCCAGGAAGGATGACATTATTATTTTTTTTTAAAGATTTTATTTATTTATTTGAGAGAGAGAATGAGAGAGAGAGCACAAGAGGGGGGAGGGTCAGAGGGAGAAGCAGACTCCCCGCTGAGCAGGGAGCCCGATGCGGGACTCGATCCAGGGACTCTAGGATCATGACCTGAGCCGAAGGCGGTCGCTTAACCAACTGAGCCACCCAGGCGCCCAACCATTTTCTTTTCTTTTTTTTTTTTTAAAGATTTTATTTATTTGGGAAAGAGAGAATGAGAGAGAGAGCACATGAGAGGGGGGAGGGTCAGAGGGAGAAGCAGGCTCCCTGCCGAGCAGGGAGCCCGATGCGGGACTCGATCCCGGGACTCCAGGATCATGACCTGAGCCGAAGGCAGTCGCTCAACCAACTGAGCCACCCAGGCGCCCCTGGAAGGATGACATTATTACTCCAAATTTTCAAGGCTTGAGCCCTAACTTACACTGTTTGCATCAAAAAAACAGCTCCAAATTGTTGAGGCGACACACCCGCCTCGTGTCAGCACCCAGGATGGATTAGGGAATTCTGAGAGGTGTTTGTCTTGTAGAATAGTTCCTAATGTACTGAGGTCAACTATTTCCAAAGCAGTGCAGTTTCCCATTTAAAAAAAGAAAAAAATTAATTAAAAATAGCCATCCCGAAATTAACTATGTCATAACTGATTTGGGACAAGAAAAAACAAAACAGGGGGAGAAAAGAGGGGAGGGGGAAGCAAACCATAAGAGACTTTAAACAGTAGAGAACAAACTGAGAGTTGCTGGAGGGGGGTGGACAGGGGATGGGCTAAATGGGTGATGGGCATTAAGGAGGGCATGTGATGAGCGCTGGGTGTTATATGTAAATGATGAATCACTAAATTCTACGTTACACTATATGTTAGCTAACTAGAATTTCAATGAAAATTTGAAAAAGAGGGGTGCCTGGGTGGCTCAGTCGCTAAGCGTCTGCCTTCAGCTCGGGTCATGATCCCAGGGTCCTGGGATCGAGCCCCGCATCGGGCTCTCTGCTCGGCGGGAAGCCCGCTTCTCCCTCTCCCACTCCCCCTGCTTGTGTTCCCTTTCTCGCTCTCTCTCTGTCAAATAAATAAACAAAAAATCTTTAAAAAAAAAAAATTTTTTTGAAGAAGAAAAACACAGTAGCAGTCATTAATTGAATTCACAAAGGAAAACAAAAAATTCCAGGTCCTAACAGCTTGATCTCAAACATATCATTGGTAAATGCTCCAGCATGAATGCATTTTCACCCTGACAATTAAACAAAGAACTTCGTAAGGTGAATGGGACTAGTAAAAGTATATGCCTGGTAAATCCAGTTCACTGCTGTGCAACAGAAATATAATGCAATCAGCTCATGTAAATTTTTTTAAGATCTTATTTATTTATTTGAGAGAGAAGAAAGAGAGAAAGAGCACACAAGCAGGAGGGAGGGGCAGAGGGAGAAGCAGACTCCCCCCACTGAATAGGAAGCCCAGAATCGGGGGCTGGATCCCAGGACCCTGAGATCACACATGACCTGAGCCACCCCACCCCCATGTTCCAGTAGCCACATTTCTTAAAGTAAAAAGTAATAGGTAAAATTGATTTTAACAATATATTTTTACTTAATCCAATATATCCAAAATATTATCACTGCAGCATATAATCATAGAAAAAATATGTATGAGATATTTTACATTCTTTTATTCCTAACAGGTCTTCAAAATCGGAGTGTATTTTATACTTACAGTGCATCTCAATTTCAACTAGCCACATAGCAAGCACTCAGAAGCCATAATGTAGCTAGCAGATGCCACTTTGGACAGGATAGATCTAGATGGATGCTCTCCCTCTGTTTATTTATGAGTCTAAGTCTTTTTATTTTTATTAAGATTTTTGGGGGCGCCTGGGTGGCTCAGTCGATTAAGCGTCCCACTAGTGATTTCAGCTCAGGTAGTAAACTCAGGGTTGTGGGATCCAGCCCTGCAAGGCATCCGGCTCAGTGGGGAATGTGCTTGAGCTTCTCTAGCTCTGCCCCTCCATGCACTCATGCTCTCTCTTTCTCTCTCTCTCTAAAATAAATTAATTTAAAAAAAGGAAAGAAAAAAGATTTTATTTTTAAGTAATCTCTATCTATACCCAACGTGGGGCTTGAATTTATAACCCCAAGATCAAGGGTCACATGCTCTTCTGACTGAGCCAGCCAGGAGCCCTGAGTGTAACCCTTTTTTTTTTTTAAGTTTTTTAATTTATCTAATAATCTCTACACCCAATGTGGGGCTCAAACTCACAACCCCAAGATCAAGAGTCAGATGCTCTTCTGACTGAGCCAGCCAGGCACCCACCCCAGTCTAAGTCTTTTTAAAAGAGAATCGCAATGGTACTCTCTTAAACACCTTCAGAAAACATAATTTCAAATATAATTTTAAAACTTTTTCTCTTTATCAAGGATACTCTCAGATGTGATAACCCACCCAGGTGGCTTCCACACCCCTTGGGTAGCACCTTGAAGGTGGCAGGGTCCTGGTGAGTGACTCCGTAATGACAGTAGAGGGCTTCTTAACCCCTCTGTGCCTCCAAGGGTTGCTTTGAAGAAAGGAGACACTATACTTCTGTTTCAGTCTTTTATCTTCACCTCCCTTGAAAATGTCTCCACTTCTCCACCATGTCATCATCATTCTCTCCTCAAATCCTTCTCCCATTCCATCCCTTCCGTTTTAGTCTCCCCAAACATAAGATTTGGGGGAACTCCCCCATCTCTAATATGCCACCAAGTCTTAGCAAGTGTTCTTACAAAGATCTCATTGGTTGGCATCACCCTTACTTTCCCTTGTTGTCTCACACTCGGATGAAGATTTGAGACGTATCCCTACATCCCAACTCCACCTCCCCATACACACATGCACACATGCATATATACACTCAACTCTGCCGGCTCATGACCTATTCACACTTTCTCAAATAGTGGCTTTTATCACCAGCACACCTATGGTCCTCACTGTTCATGTGCCCATGAATCTACTTATGTTGGACTCTGAATCTTTGCTCATGCTGATGGGATTCAGCAGGCTCAAAAGAGTTCAAACATTATTTCCCACAAAGACACCTCCAATGACGCTAGGTCCCTACGGATCCCACCTTCCCCTTGAAGTCAACACTCACAAAGTAGCCCTCAACTCCTACTCTGCTCCCCTGTCCAACTGCACTAGCTTGCTCTCTCCATCTCCACTAGACACAACCACAACTTATTCTGCTCTTGCATGCTTTCAGGGGCCAGGAAAGCCCTCCATCTACTTACAATTTGTTTGCTACTACCATTAGTCCCTGTCTTCCACAAGGGGGTTTTCAAAAGTTGGAAGGAAGATACTTGCGAAAATCATTTGAATTCTGTGGAAGAAGATACTACACGAATCCAGTATTTTATTATGGTGACTTCAGGTCTCTTTGAAAGAATCTAGGTTAACAGCTCCCAGCCTGCATCATCCACTCAGTGGCATGTGTTAGAGAAGGCTGGAGGCAAACAGGGAAGGTGAGGCGAGAGGGAGATGAGATCCAAGAGGGGAGGAGAAAAAGAAAGGGGAGGGAGCACTGTCTTCTAACCAACTGACTGCTTTGGCTAGCTCTGTGCTTATGGCTTTCCCCTGTCCGCATTAAGAGCCAACAGATCCGGACGAGGCGAATCTGCAGGGGACTCCTGCTCTCTGCTTTCACCAGAGATGCATGGGTGCTCCTCAGAGGAGGAAGGAGGGACGGGCAGCTGACTGCCTGGTGATGGCTGTAGCTGGCCAGCAGCCCCTCATGCTGAACACGGAGCTGCTGAATACAGACCTGCTCATTAGAGCCCAAAGAGAACAATGAAGAAAGCTAGCTCTTTAGAAAGAGACAGAGAGAGGAGCCTGCTGTGCTTTTATTAACTCTCCAAGTACCCTATTTGGAATTCTCTCTAAGGCTGGCATCTCTGAGCGACAAACAACAAAGGTTGTTTTTATTTTCTAAAAAAAGAAAAAAAGCCTTTCACCCACATTCATAAGAACAAGCCTGACCCACTTTAAGTAAAGAAGAAAAATATTTATTGAGCACCTACTACGCACGACACTGTATAAGGAGTTTTATGTCTGTTATGTTGATGATGTCTGACAAACAACTGAGAAGTGGGATTAAGGAACATTAGTAGAAACCAGAAAACAAAGACGGGGTTTAAGACAAATGCCTTTTTTAGTTACTTGCTAGAAAAAAAGTGCACTAGAATGAGTAACAGAAGTATAAAGTGGAAATGATGAGGGATGACACAGCCACAAAGCCCATTTTTGAACTCCAAGGAACTAGGGGGAGTGAGGAGGTGATCCTGGGCTTAACATAAAATTTGTTCATTTAATAAATGCACACTTCCCAATTATGCTTTCTATGGTATTTTTTTTCCGTCTTGGACAAATGTAAAATTACTATGTAGTCAAATCTATCAACCTTTCCTCTCACTGTTTCTCTTTTAGTTCATATATATAAAAGACTTCACCCCAACCAAAATGAGGTAACAAATCACGGAATTCCTAGAAGTATAGGCCTTCGGAAGGTGCAATGTTAAAAGGAGAGATGGATACACGCCAAGATAAATGCCCACGTAAGATGATGAATAACAAAAATTCAAATAAGTGGATCAAACTAGTGCTAGTGAAGTTCAAAGAAGAAACTGAACACAGGCCAAAGTGGTCCTACTTGTATGTCTGTTGGGAGAGTGAGGTGGGAACTGGATAAAGACACCAAGCTAGAGGCTTAAAGCATCAGTAATGGCTTTTAGAGAAGAGTTTAGATAAGCAAAGAAGTAAGTTTGGGAAGCGTACATGAGGCTAGAAAGTAAAAGGCCTTGAAGGTGAAGGTGTCGTATTTTACAACTTTTGTATTTTACACCAGTTTAACCAGTGTTGACCCTCTTAGGAATGGTACCTAGAGAGGAAACAGATCAAGCATACCATCAAAGAAGAAATCTATACAAACCATAGCAAACTGAAATTACGATGATATCCAGTAGAGCCGTCCACATAGAGCCCAGAGATATGCAACTCACCCAAAGAAGACCAGCCTGTATGGAAGGAATAGAGTCAGTCATGTGCTTACCTCCTTTTGCTTCTTAATGATGACAGAAAATTCTGTGTATGGGATCCGTGGATTTAGCTCACATCCCATTAAAGTGGCCCCTTCATAATCTTTAATGTAGCCAACATATTTGGTTTTAGGTATTTTAATTTCTTTGGAGAAACCCTGCAAAGCAAATAAATTCATTCATATGGCCATTGTGCAACAAATATCCACTGAGTGCAAACTGTGTGGTAGGCAGCAAGATACACTTTTTTCAAGTTCTCATCATATTATTCTGGAAAGGATTAGCATGAAACCCCTCTGTGGAGTTCAAAAACATCAAAAATCAAACAGCAAACAGGAAGCAAGACAACATAAAAAAATAATCCGAGTAAAACACAAATTATACTAAACGGTTTTTAACAGAACTAATATAAGGTTGAATTTTATATTAAATTGAACAGTTTCTCCCAAATTGGGGAGGGGACCCCAAGATTCTCAACAAATCAAAAATCAGTCTAAGTTCTGAAAGAAAAGCTTATCAAAAAATATAGTAATTAGAGGTGCCTGTCTGGCTCAGTCAGTAGAGCATGTGACCATCTGTGACTCTTTTTTAAGATTTTATTTATTTGAGGGAGAGAGAGTGGGGGGAGGAGCAGAGTGAGAGGGAGAAACCTAAGCAGACTCCACGCTGAGTGCACAGCCCGATGCAGGGCTCGATCTCACAACCCTGAGATCACATCCTGAGCTGAAACCAAGAGTCGGATGCTTATCCAACTATGCCACCCAGACACCCTGGAGCATGAGGCTCTTGATCTTGGGGTTGTGAGTTCGAGTCCCACATTGGATATAGAGATTACTTAATTACTTATTACCTTTTTTTTTCTTTTTAGATTTTATTTATTTGAGAGAGAGAGAAAGAGAGCACAAGTGGGGGGTTAGGAGGGGCAGAGGGAGAGGGAGAAGCAGACTCCCCACTGAGCAGGGAGCCCGACATGGGGCTCGACCCCAGGACCCTAAGATCACGATCTGAGCAGACGCTTAACCGACTGAGCCACCCAGGTGCCCCAAAAACTTTGATGTTGAGGAAATGAAACCCCTACTGTATTGGCAAAAACTTCCAGACCATCATAATGTGTAGTATGTCAGTGGCATTTATTTACAATATATTCATTTACAGGGCGCCTGGGTGGCTCAGTTGGTTAAGCGTCTGCCTTCGGCTCAGGTCATGATCCTGGAGTCCCGGGATCGAGCCCCGCATCGGGCTCCCTGCTCGGCAGGGGGTCTGCTTCTCCCTCTCTGGCTCCCCCCTCTTGTGCTCTCTCTCTCTCTCACTCTCTCTCTCAAATAAATAAATAAAATCTTTAAAAAAAAAAACCAAAACAATATATTCATTTACATACTTTAATCTGCAATAACCTAGTGCTACAGGATATATATTCATGTATTTATATCATAAACATAATTTTCCTTACAATGCCTTCTTTGTGGTAAATTATTTGGAATTAAGAACTATCTCCAGCAGTGTCCTGCCGCCCTTTCAGCAAAAACTTATTTTCCAAGCAATCCTGGCCATCATCCTCAAAGAGGACTACAGACAAGTCATTTAAGAACCGTATTTCAAGATCTGCAATGCAGTTGCAGCCTAAGAAAGCTGACAGTCAAGCCTTCAGTTAACAATCCCACTGAGTTCTCCCAAATGAGTTTTATTATAAAAGTCACAGACACATCCCAAAGAATGAGAAGAAAACAAAATAGGAGATAGCTATCTGACATCAGAGGAGGAAAAACTCTCTAATCACATGAGCCTTATACAAAAAGAAGTTAATAGATTTTATGTAATGAAATCTTTAAGGATCTGTACATCAAAAGTCATAAGGAATGCTGAAACAACTGACAAGCGGAAGAAAAATCATAAAATAAAAGGTTAATATCCTTATATACAAAGAGTCCTCATAAATCAATGTGAAAATAAATATTTTAGTAGAAAAAGAGGCAAAATACAATGAATTGGCAATTCAAAAACAGAAGAAGAACTACAAAGGGTCAATGAACAAGAAAAAGTACATCAAACTTCACAATGATTAAATAAATGCAAACATACACAATTTATTATCTAGGGAAGGAGTAAAAAATATATTTCTCAATTATCAAACCTTTTCCTGAACCCCGTTATATATTGCTTACAATAGAAATTGCTACAGTATTTGGTAATGCGTAACAAAAGCCTTAGATACATCTGGAAACAACTCTACTTCTGGACATTTATTCTAAGCAAACTTATCATAGATGAGGGCAACATACATACGAACACATACTTATAAATGTATACTTACATACAAGAAAGACTGAATGTCCTAAAAATGTGGTATTGGTTTAATGAATTATTTTCTAATTATGCCATAAAATTTCAGAGAACCAACAAAAATTATGTAAATAATAATCAGAATATATTAAGTGAAAGGGGCAAGTAATTCAATTACATATAATATGAGCCAAATATTATATTTATATACATACGTACACATGAACACATACACAGAACATTATTAGAAGGGTACATATCAAAACATTACCAGTAAATCTCTTTGGATGGTAGAATTACAAATGAATTTTCTTCATTCTGCTTTACTATGTCTTCCAAAATTTCTACAATAACTTTACATTACTTGGAATTATAAAGCACTATTTAAAAAAATACGCAGCCAAAGAAGAAAAAGCTGAGCTGAAAACTGAGAATAAAAAGCTCCTTAAAAAGTTGAGCTGAAAACTTCTGATAAGGAAGGACCAAGATGGCAGCCAAGCTCCTAGCCTGCTGTGTGCTGCTGAAGAAGGATCGTCAGGAGCCCTTCATAAACTTCATCATTTTCTTTCTGCTGTCATAAATGGAGGCTGTCCAGAGACTGACTCTATTTCTCTTATTCATGGAGAACTCTACTCACCCAGCCCTGGGAATTTCTCCTTAGCCTGGGGATACCATATTTTAGAAATTCAGGATGCAATATTATACTTCATTTATAGATGGCATTCATTCATTCACTCAACAAATATTTCTTTAGTACTTACTATGTGCTGGTCATACCCTCTACTACAGTCTGAAGCTTAGTCCTGGCCTAAGGATTAAAAAATAAATGTATGTCCTTCTTTTAAGTAGAAAATGCCAGTGGAAAAACTTCCTTGGATTGGATGAAGGCTACCTGAGTATATTTAAAGAAAAGAAATGACAGAACAGAGTTGCACAGTGAAAAACTTACCTGTTTCTTGAAATAACCAATTGCATATTCATCTGCATATGTGAGGAAGTTCAGGATATCATGTTTTATATGATATTCTTTCAAGTGATTCATCAGGTGCGTTCCATAGCCCTATGTGGAAGTTAGTATACAGATAAATATATTAGGTTCTGGAGAAAACACATTCCTACAAATTCACTGGGAAATGTTGACAAATTTAGGAGTTGGTACTTTGATATATTTTACCAATATAATACTAACACCCTTTCATGCATTTCTGAACTTTGAAAATGACCTACAAAACCAAAAAATTCAAAATCCTTGAATCAAGATACAATCATCATTTTAAAATACAAGTTTCTGGTTCTTTGGAAGGCTACAAGCTGCTGGTTCAATCCTAAAGAGTATTTGCTGAATATTAACAAAGAAGTTTGGGGAGTTAACTTTATGATTTCTGCTTATCTTTAAAGTATTTGAGAACCTAATGCAAAGAGCAATGTAAATGAAAAGTGCTAATCTTTACTAGAATATTAACTCAAGTGTTTCCTGAATGTATACAAATCAGCAACCCCTCCAAAGAAATGTATCATATCACATACGCAGGATTTTCATCTTAGTCTTATCAGGCCATTCTAAGCAAGGTCTAAGAAATCCAGAATCTCTGAGTGAGCCAGAGGATATAAGGAAGTAAACTAAAGACAGCAAACAATGTTGAATAAATTAATGATTAAAATATGAAAAAAAATGCAAGTACCAGGTTTTTCAGTAGTGTATAAAGCTTAGAGAAAATCTATAAATTTAAAGTGATTGTTTTAGAACCTCATTAAAAGAGGTGAAAGTAAATCCAAGCATCCAGACACAAATACCTTCACATAAATATTTTAGAATTTGGTGACAAACTTTTCTAAAGAACTCAAATGTGCTTACAGGTATGGTCTCATGGAACTGCAGTAGCAGAGGGGGAGAAGGATCTTTGGAAACCATTTGGTCTAACTCTCCATCCCATGTGATGCTAGAAGTCTTCTGCCATCTACCCTAAAAAGGTGAGCTGTTAGAAACCTCTTCCAGTATAGAGTGATCCCTTGGTCCTGAGATAGACCAGTTCATTCTCAGGTATTGTTATGGTTGGGAAGTTCTTCCTAAAGTTTACCTGAGATCTGATCCCTTGTTATTTCTACTTCTTGACCTTAATTCTACTCTTAGAGTAACAATGACTCATTCCTGTTCTTAACTCTTCAAGCCTTTAAAGACCATACCCTCTCATGCCCATCCCTACCTCCCAAACCCCATGTGAAATATCATTGAGGTTTCCATCTGTTCCTTAAAAGGCACGATTTGGAAGACCCCTTATTAATCTAATCACTCTTTTCTGGGCTTTCTCTTGTATAACAATGCCCTAAAGCATGGAAAGACCAAGCATAATAATTAGAGGATGGTCTGCCCAGTAAATCGGAGAACAGTATTACAATCTCATTCTTCTGGAAGTTATTCTTCCCCTGATGTTACCCAGGGACATTTTAGCTTATCCCAACCATTTTACAATACTAATATTCTAAGTTTCAATAAAACTAGGATAAAAAGAGGAACGAAATGTCTCTCTCCTTGAAGAGATGTTAAAATGGGGAAGATAAAGACATAAATACATAAAAACAGTATAGAGCTGTGCTGTTCAACATGGTATCCAGTAGCCACATGTGGTTTTTGAGCAACTGAAATGTGACTAGTCTAAACTGAAATGTACGAGTGTGTAAAGTACACATCAGGAAAAAAAAAACTCAATAGTAACATTTTATCCTTATGACATGTTGAAATGACACTATTTTGGACATACTAGGTTAAATAAAAAATATCAAAATTAATTTCACCTGTTTCTTTTTACTTTTGAAAATACAGCTACTAGAAAATTTAAAATTATATACGTGGCTTGCATTTGAGACTCAAAGTGTATTTCTATTGTGTAATGTTAGCATAGAGTGATGTATTTGTATCTTTAATACAGAAAAAGACAGGGCACCTCGGTGGCTCAGTCAGCTAAGTGTCCGACTCTTGATTTCAGCTCAGGTCATGATCTGAGGGTTGTGCAATCCAGCCCTATGATGGGCTACACACTGGGCATGGACTCTGCTTAAGATTCCTCTCTCTTCCCCTCCCCTCATCCTCTCTTTCCCTCTTTCTCTTTAAGAAAAAAAAAGATTACACATAAAGTCTTTAAGATAATTAAGAGGGGGAAGGAGGAGGGTATAGAAGGAAAAGAACATGTTTAAGCTAGGCCTTAAGAAGAGTTTGTCAAGGGGCGCCTGGTGGCTCAGCTGGTTGAGCATCTGCCTTTGGCTCAGGTCATGATCCCAGAGTCCTGGGTTCAGGTCCCACATAGGGCTCCCTGCTTAGCAGGGAGTCAGCTTCTCCCTCCGCCCCTTACCCAGCTCATGCGCTCACGCTCATGCTCTCACACGCTCGCGACCTCTCTCTCTCTCTCTCGTGCGCGTGCGTGCATGCACACTTTCTCTTTCAAATAAATAAACAAAATTTAAAAAAAGAAGAATTTGTCAAATGGAAAACAAGGTTAAGAAGACGGATTGGAAATCTAAATGTAAAGAAAAATAAACCCATACAAAAGTATTATAAAAAGATACACGAAAGTGGGTTTATAACCTAAGGGTACAAAAAGGCTTCCTAAAAAAAATACAAAATGCAAAAACATAAAGAACTGATTATTAAGTAGATTATTTTAAATTTTAAAACTCCTTAAAGTTATTATAAGCAATTTAAGATACCATAAACAAAAGACGAATGACAAATTGAGAGGGCATAGTTGTAACACATATCACAAAGATTTAATAGCTTCTATGGGATTAGTACAAAAAAGAAAGACAGCCTAAAAGAAAAACTGTCAAAGGCCAGGAACAAGCAGTAAATATAACCAATAAAAAATACATAAGATGCTTGACCTCAACAGTAATTAGAGCACTCCATCAAGAAACGCAACATTGCAGTCAACGGTACGCAACCATCTTGAAGGTTGATGGCACCCAGCCAGTTTCAGTAAAGACAGGAGAAACAGTACCCTCCAAAACCATGGGTGAAAGTGTAAATCGGTAAACCCACTGAGAAGGGCAAACTGGAAATATTTTTTTTTAATTTAGACAGGGCATATTCAATCCTGCATCAATTTCACTTCTCACTGTCCAGAAAAACATTTCCAAAGAGAGCACTGTTTGTGACAGAAAAATAAGTGTAAATAAACATAAATGTCTTCAATAGGGAATGATTATATAAATTATGGTGCTTCCATATTATGAGATACTATGGAAAAAGGGTAAAATAGCTCTATATCAGCACTAACAGAAATTTCTGCAATGATGGAAATGTTTTTTATCTATGCTATCCAATATGGTAGCCATTAGTCACGTGTAGCTATTGAGTACTTGTGTAAATAAGGAACTGAATTTTAAATTTTATTTAACTTTAACTGATCTAAATATAAATTTAAATAACCACATATACGCACTGAAGCAGAGTCTGCTTCTCCCT
Organism: Mirounga angustirostris; assembly: GCF_029215605.1. Taxonomy (NCBI): domain Eukaryota; kingdom Metazoa; phylum Chordata; class Mammalia; order Carnivora; family Phocidae; genus Mirounga; species Mirounga angustirostris. The sequence goes on along the minus strand of NW_026991709.1, from coordinate 133,614,017 downwards.
CTCCCTCTGCCCCTCCTCCTCCCCCTTGCTCACGCTATCAGATAAATAAAATCTTTAAAAAAAAAATAAAAAATACACATTTATTATGATATATAAATATTAGTTATGCAACTTTAAATTTGCCCAATTTCAAATCCAAATAGTTCTTAAATGACAAGATAATTCTAAAACTGGGTGATGAGCTTTTCAAGTAAATTCTGAAATGTCATTCATCTTGTGTGTGCTTTGAGCAAGATAAATTCACATACAAACCTTATTTAAAGCATCACAGGAATTTATATGTAAGCCTGCTTCTCTGAAATGAGTGGATGCAAATTTGGAAGTATCATTTAGCCAAGATTTTTAACATATTAAATAAAAATCTAAGACCTCCACTTACGAACTTGAGGTTTTTTTCCCAAATAGGTGCCAGCACCGGCTTTCATCAAACTTACCCGTTCTATTCAGTTGTGAAAGACTAATCTTCATTTTCTAGAGCTACAGTTTCAAATCATTTACAAAAACGTGGCTTTTTTCTAGTTCTAGGATTCCTACTGAGTTTGTCATGTTTGGCCACCCTCCTGCAAGTCTTTAGAAAATTACATGGTTTGGGGAAAAAAAATCAATTGCCCGTCTGGGAAGTAGTAAGACAAAGCACCCAATTCATATTAAATACCGTTAGTTTTCCTCCGGTATCCCTAAAAGTGTCCAAGTCCACCTTGGTGTAGCTTTCTCTGAAAACAGAAATTTTGCCACCTTTTTCTGGAATTATAAACCAAAGACATATGGGCCAGCTCCCTCTCCCTAGGAAAAGCCAAACAAATTTTCCTTCCAAGGAAGCTTCTAAACTCTGGATACTTGAACTACTTCTCACTCAGGCTAGGGAAAAATAAAATAGTGATAAGCACAGCAACAGCACCATCTAAAGACACACTGTCAGAATGTCGTGCAAAAGCGCCAGATGTCCGTTTCAAGCAAACCTGGGCCCCCGCCTTCCCCGCTCAGAATGACAGAGGTATGACTGATGGGTTCCAAACGTCTATCCTTTGATGCTCAGTACTATGAGTCAAAGACAAAAAGCCCCATTTTGTGCTTTGTGAAAAGAAATCACAGCAGCGCTAACAGGCGCGGTGGGTCGAGTAAAGCTGTTACTGAACACAAAAGTACCCACAGCACTGGCCGTCGCCCTCAGGCAGAGAAGGATTCCTTCCAGTGACTCCCTGTCGGCTTTTGTAAACGGCACCGGTTCTCTGCAGCTGGAGAAGGCGACCCTGTCCCTAGGCCTACACTGCCCAATACGGGAGCGCTGGCCACGTGTGCCCAGTGAGCGCCGGAAACGTGGCTAGTTCAAGCTGAGATGTGCTGAAGTGTAAAACACACCCTACACTCCAGAGACTGAAGACAAAACAGTATAAAATGTCTCATTAGTAATCCTCTGTGCCCTGACGGAGTACCTGCTGAGGCAGTGACACCTCTCTGGATACGGTGGGTAAAATAAAATAGGTTTTCAAAATTAACTTTGCCCATTTCCTTTTTTTTTTTTTTAACATAGCTCCTAGAAAAGTTAAAATTACACGCATGGCTCCCATTCGTACGTCGCATTATATTTCATTAGGTAACACTACCTTAGGCTTTCCGGTCATTTTTCTCAGCAGCTACCTAATCCTGAGCTACTTATCTTTCCACCGTTTGCCCTGGTTCTGCATGACACTACTTAGGCTTCCCAAAATACCAAATGAGTAATGGTTTAAAGACATTTTTCCTGGTTCTGTTTTCCTAAAAGCGGCAGCAGAGCAGAAAACACAAGAGACACTAGACCAGAGGTCTTTCTGCCGACAGAGAGTCCACACTTTATTCCAGTCCTACTGCAACACCAGCTGCAGCTGCAGCTCCCGGGGACGAAGGGACCAGTGACAAGGACAACTGGGAAGGTCAAGTAGACACACAGACGCACACACATACGAAAAAAAACCCACATTCCAAACCCTGCATGAATACTTCTAAAACTAAATCATAAATTGATTCAAATTTTTCATGACGTCCTTTATAGGATTTCTTTAGCCTTTGACCGCCTTTTAAGGACACAGCCATAAGACATCTTTCTTAAATGTAAGCCACCTAAGTCATGTGACCCACATCTCACCGTATCCTTTCTGCTGGGTCAGTGTCACCGGCTGTGTGTGTGTATGCGTGTGCATGTTTAAATTCACAATGAACAGTGAAATTTATCTTCAAACCTCCCTTCACTTGTCATAGACTATCCTCCAGTTGCACTGGGGGCTGTGTGGTGTCCTTGTACCTTGCCCCAGGACCCAACAAAGCCGTGGTAGAATCTGACCTATTGGGATGTGGAACCGTTTGCTCTCTTCACACACATGCACGCACATTTTCAGCAAGAGGACTCTTCTCAGAAAGTCCTGAACCCCACTTCAAACTTTCTGTGGACGTGGCACAGAGAGACAGACCTGCCCAGGCTCCGCAGCTTTAGTGAGAAGCACCACATTCTGTTTTTCTTCTAACACCTTGGGTTACCCTTACCTTGACTTGCTCATTTGAGGTTACAGCACAGAAAACAATCTCTGTGAATCCTTGGGATGGGAACATACGGAAACAGATACCACCAATAACACGGCCATCTTTAATTAGGGCAAGGGTTTTGTGTTTCCTGAAACAATAAGATTATGGCAAAGTTTTACCTATTTTGGTTATATAAAAATACTTTTGGGGAGGGGGGGTTCCTCATTAACCGAACAGGAAAGGAGGGGAGTGTTTTTCTTGAGTTTCTATGGAAGCCTCCTTTATCTAGACACTATCTCGGTAGAACATTCTTAATGTGGACTTTTTAGAGCAAGCTCGCCTGCACAAGACTTCATTCATGGGGGCTTCCGTCACAACAAAATGCCGGCCGCCTTGGAAGGGTCTGAGGTTTATAGGTAAAGAACAGAGTATGTGTGCAGGTGCCGACTGGTACTTGAACAGTGGAACACTCAATGCCAAGGGACCCACGGCACAGGTTTGGAGGGAAAGCACTAAGTCATGGACAAATGTGGGACATGTTTCTGAAAGGTTTACTCTGACTCAAAAACATTACAGAAACATTATGGAAGAGAATACAAAATCCACACGTACAATTTGCCAAACCCTGCGTTACAGAATCCTGTCGGAACTTCTGTCTCAGGCGTCACTCTGAATTGTCACATGCAGGGATCACATTCCACATAGGCTGCTAGGCTATATACGTTCAAGTACATTCAATTAAGAGAACTTTAGGTTTTCTGGTGTTTGGGTTTTATTTAAAGCAACGGATTTTCGGGCGCCTGGGTGGCTCAGTTGGTTAAGCGACTGCCTTCGGCTCAGGTCATGATCCTGGAGTCCCGGGATCGAGTCCCGCATCGGGCTCCCTGCTCAGCGGGGAGTCTGCTTCTCCCTCTGACCCTCCTCCCTCTCATGCTCTCTTTCTCTCATTCTCTCTCTCTCAAATAAATAAAAAAAAAAAATCTTTAAAAAAAAAAAAATAAATAAAGCAACGGATTTTCAAATGTACCTGTCTGATATCCCAATAATTTTCCCCCAAGTTAAGACCCAGCAACAGTGGTACCTAGTTACGATGCCAAATTCAAGCATGTTTTGACTATGAAAAAGTAGGACATCTTCTTGGTGCTTATATTTCTTCACTGCTATAATGAATGAACCATAGGACAGTCACCAGCAACTTAAAATATAGAGCTTCATTATTATTAACAAAGAAATGTATGAATTGTTGAAAAATTCATCTTACTGCTTTTAGTCATGGCAAGTATCTTGATGTAGCTCTGTATTCCCCAGCGTGACAAAAGGCAGCAGGATTCAGTAGCTGACTCTGGCTTACTTCCACTATCTGAGTGGTTCCTCTTTCATTTTAAAAAGGAAATAAGAAAGAAGAGCCCAGTACCACTTACGGGTCAAAGACAAGCCGTGTGATGTATTCTTTTGGCATCCGGGGCAGCTGGTGTGAGAACACGTTCTGAAGACCGACTAGCCACATTAGAATCTTCTTGTTGGGTTTCTGGTTTAGGGAATTGCCGACCACGTGAAATTCAATCACACCCCTGCGCTCTTCCAGCCTTGCTGCTTCGTCCCTGGCTGAATGTGCTGACAGTAAATTGGTCTGCAGGAGACAGGAAAAAATTACACAGAACTCTTCTCTTAAGACAATGGGGATGTGACTTCTCCATGCTTCTCTTATTTGTTCTAATAAGATACACATTTGTGGATTTTCAGGGACCCAAACAACATAAACAAGTTACAAAAACAAAATGGAAAAGAGAGGTAAAGCATTTTGAGAGATTAGAGTATTGTTATGTGTACATGGATATTTGGCGTAGATTGGGAGCCATCAAACCTTCCTGTGAAGTGCCATATAGTAAATATAAGGTCTCTGTGGCAACTAGTCAACACTGTTGTAGTGTGAAAGCAGACACAGACATACATAAACGGATGGGGGGGCGGAGCCTGAGAGGCTCAGTTGGTTAGGTGTCTAACTCTTGATTTTGGCTCAAGTCATGCTCTCAGGGCTCCACATGGAACTCTGTGCTCAGTGGGGAGTAGGCTTGGGGATTCTCTCCCTCTGCCCCTCCCCCCCACTTATGCATCTTCTCTCTCATAAATAAATAGATCGAGAGATAGATAGATAGATAGATAGATAGATAGACAGATGTAGTAACGTTCCAATAAAACATTATTTAAAAGAGGGCGGTGGTAGAGCAGACCAGATTTGGCCTGTGTGCTAACCCCCGGTTTGGAGGAATCCCATCTGGCTAAGCTTTACAGGAGCCTCGGAATAACCGATCCCCAAAATTCCCATCACAGTCCCAACAGTGACAGTCACGTTTATGGCATCAGCACCTCTTTCTGGAGGACAGTGTGTTGGGTATCTGTTCTGAGGGTATCTGCTAACCCACTCTCAACCGCAGCTGGCAGCACAGCCCTGTGCCAGCCCTTTATGTTCTCCGCCCTATTTAATCCACCCAGAGGTGTGCAGGGAAATGTTCAAGCCAACAGTTCCCCAGGGAAGAAAAGCCCCAAATGGTAGCACCTGCTCATCCCACTGGTCTGCAGCTGGCTTCCCAGGTGACCAGGTGCAACTGCAGTCAATTTCAAGCTACCAACATATTTAACACCCAGCTTACAAAATTCTTGAAAATTTAACAACTGCCTTGTGCATGTTGTACAAGCCAACTCCAATACACTATCAAATCCACCCAACAAATTTTGAAATGTGTGATAACATCCACCCTTCACAGCTGGAAAAAACTGAGCTAAACTAATCTGTGAAGTTACTAAATCCTTGAAAGACAAGTACACAAAAGGTATAGTATTAGATACCAGGACTGGATAGCTAACAGGAAATGGGAAGAATAATCTTACAATGAGATTATTCCTCTTAAAACATCCCAGTTCTCTGAATTATCCCCAATACCATAAAATAAACATCTCAGGAAACATGACAAATTAAAAACTGATGTAGCAGAGCCACACCAAAAAAACTTTAAAAGATACTTTACAAAATAATCTCCAAGCCATTTCTTCATTTCCTGGAAGCCGTCAGAAATGTCTTTTTTTTTTTAAAGTAGGGTCCAAGCCCAGCGTGGAGCCCAACACAGGGCTTGAACCCACAACCCCGGAGCTTAACTGACTGAGCCACGCAGGTGCCCCAGAAACATCTTAAACTGCCTTGCCCCTGGATGTAATGCAATGAGATAACAGAACTTTTCCAAAACTGCTTTACTTAAATCCAATCACGAGTAAATAGACAAATCTAAAAGGGGGTTGTTATACAAAACTAGTGAGCAGGATTCTTCAACAACGGCACTGCCATAAAAAAAAAAAAAAAAAAGGACTGGGGAACTGTTCTAGATTGAAGGAGACTAAAGAGATGATGAGAAAGAACCTAAATGCAATTCATGATCCCTGACTGACCCTTCAACAACAGGAACAAATATTCTAAGGACATAATAGGTTATATGGGGAATTCAGATACGGGCTCTCTATACATTAGGCCAGGGGTCAGCAAACTTTCTTATAAAGGGGTCAGATACAAGTATTTTAGGCTTTGCAGGTCATAGATCACCTGTCTTAATTATTCAAATCTGCTCTTGTAGTGCAAGGCAGATAAAGACAATATGTTTCAATAATACTTTATTTACAAAAACAGCCAGTGGGCCAGATTTGGCTGTAGTTTGCCAATCCATATATTAGAAAATATAACCTAGCTAAATTTTCTGATAATGGTAACTACATAGTGGTAATGTAAAAGAGTAAATATAGAGGTGAAATGTTGTGACATCTATATTGTATTCTGAAATGGTTCCAAATGGTTCATAGGAGAGAGAGACAGAGGTAATGCAAGTGTGACATGTTAACAATTGGTGAATCTAAATAAAGAAGCTATGGATCTCAGGGGAACCTGGGTGGCTCAGTCAGTTAAGTGTCTGCCTTCGGCTCATATCATGATCCCCGGGTCCTGGGACCAAGCCCTGCATTGGGCTCCCAGCTCAGTGGGGAGCCTGCCTCTCCTTCTCCCTCTCCTCCCCAATTGTGATCTCTGTCGCTATCTCTGTCTCTCTAATAAATAAATAAAATCTTTAAAAAAAAAAAAAGAAACTATGGTTCTCTATCATGAAATGTTTCTAACATTTATGAGGATTTAAATATTTTAAGATAAAGAGCTGAGGGAGGTGGGAATGCTTTCAACTGTGTGAGATTATTAGTATGTTTCCCTGTAATGTGATATTCATCAAAGGGAATCACATCGCCAGCAGCTTGTCTTACCCTCCACACCCTGACCACCTGGTTAAATGCAAACCAGCATAGCATTAACACGCTATCTCTCAATGATACCACCCCCATTTCTAACAGCTGGAGTGGCCAGGAAAATGAAAGGGGTCTACCAGGTGGCTGGGCTGCTCTGGTTTACCCTGCTGACCTCTGGTCCAAGCATTGCTGCAGGGTCTGTGATGGTAGACATGACCTCGTCAATTAATTCCATTGGAATATCCCCCATAACTCGGGGTTTCTTGGCCTCCTCCAAGGCATGAGAGTCATTCATTTTCCTCTTTTCTCCTGTGATGATCAAAATAAAAGGGCAAACAATGGATGATCTTAAACACAAAGCAGGTAATACATGCCAACTAATCCAATTAATTTTCTGTGAACACTGATGGGCATGGAAGTCAACTCTCCATTTACCCATGGGAGGGGTGGCAATGGAAGACGGGAAAGAGAAGGGAGGAGGTCACAGTAACTGCCAACCACAGATCCATTCTGAATATTTTCTATGATAATTTTTTAACTTGCTATATGAATTATGAAGGCATGTATTTGTTCATTTGCAAATGCAAGGGGTGATTTTAGTTATCATGGTTATTAATCTCTAAATTTAGTCCCTTTGCGGTCAAAGAACATGGTCTGTATGATAAAACATCAAAAATTTCTGAATCTTACCTTCGAGTGTAAAATACTACCAATTATGTGTAAATGTGTTGTGTCTTCGTGAAAATAATGTGTATTTTCTGACTTCAGGAGTAATGATCTCTGTACATCCATTAGATTAAGCTTACTGATTGTGTTTTCAGGGCTTCTATATCCTTAACGATAGCTTTGTCCACTTGAACTATGAATTACTCAGAAATGTTGCTTTAAGCCTTCAACTATTGGTTGATTAGGTTATTTCTCTTTGTGGTTCTGTCGAATCTCTTTCACGTATGTGTACGTGTGTGTATGTATAGATATATTATATATATGTCTATATAGACTTGAAATACACAAATGAAATGTTTCATTTTGCCAGTGAATTTAATTTTTTCATTATAAAATAACCCTCTTTTCCTCTCACAATGCTTTTTTGCCATAAAATGATACCTCAGAAAGTGAGCTGGGCCATTCTCAACATGTCACATGCTGGGAAAGGCCATGCAAAGACAAAACTTTCTCCCATTTTTCTCCTTAGATTACATGGTGGCTTTTTGTCCTTTCTACTATCATGCTTGGCTTTTCCTTTCTTTTTTTTTTCCTTGTCATAATATGTATTTATTTTTATAATTAAAATTTATTAGGTGTTCAAATCTAATTATTCCTCCTGTCTGAATCCCACTAAGCACATGTCCATAGATCATTCTCACCATCTTTAGTTAAAGGAACAGAACAAGGTAAAGTATCTTGTCTGCATGAGATGCTTCCATAAACATTATGTGTCACTTACTAAATGGCTTTTGTTGAGTTCTTGTTTTTATAACTTTAGTTGTTATTAAAGGTGAGAATATTTTCAGTCATTTGACCAAGAAGCCTTCAAGTTCCACAATTCCCCAAGAGTAATGCTATGAACTACTTATTCTGTAGCTGAGGTTTATAACTAATATGCCCCAAACGTGATAAATTGCTAATAGTGTTATGATAAGAAAGTATCTGAGGCTACATCCAAGCTCACTGGCAAAGAGTTTTGGGACTGATCAGTGATGTCACCCTTGGAAGTAACAGAGAGTAAATGGTGGCACATATATTAAATATGTGGTCCTACACTTAAAATTTTCTTCTTTCCCTCTTTTATGCCACTTCTTTAATGTCAAACTTTGGTCATATCCCAGATTTGTTTGATGTCAAGCCCGTGGACAGAAATGCAACCTTCCAAACATTCTATAACTGTGAAATGCCTGTAGGATTAAGACATGTTTTTTTGCCTGCATGACTGATTACATTAGTGGCCAAATTCTTTACCCTCCTGGTATCCACACTCTGCCATGTGACTTTGTGGTTCTTACAAAAGAAGTGGAGTACATTTCTCCACCCCTCGACTCTGAGTTTGACCATGTAATTGGCCTTAGATGACAAAATAAGGCAGGAGTGATGGTATACCAGTTCTGAGTCTAGGCTTCAAGAAACTGTATGTATTTCTACTTGTTCTCTGGCACTTCTATCATCGTCAGAAGGACATATTCTGCCCCAAGAAAAAAGAAAAGAAGCCCAGTGATCCCAGGAGGAGGATGAGAAATATATGGAACAGCGATGCTCCAGCTTAAGTGTTCTGGCCAAGCCCAGGACAGAGCCCCAGGTCAACAGGTAGACTCATGAGCAAGCCTAGCAAAGACTGAATGAGGTTGGCTGAGATCAGCCACCTTCCAGGAAACACAGAATGAGTGAGCTATGATAATAAATGATTATGGTTTTAAGACTCTGCATTTTTGATTGCTTTGTTACACAGGAATAACTAACCAATACAGCTCAAAGTGATTTCCAGCCATTAAAATCCTGGATGTGCACAAGTTGTAGTAAATCTACCTCTGGCACTCCTCAGATAACAGAACTTCTACGGCAAATCATAGCCTTCTCTTATGCCCCCTTAAGAGCTTACCTGGGTTTGCCTCAAGCCCAGAAGAGCCTTTGCAGGAAGGACTGGTGCTCCCTCCATTAGGTTGCTCAAGGGAAGATGAGTTTGAATTATATGAAATGGTCCCAGCTACAGGAGGTGGACTGATAACTGGCCCCAAAAAGAAAAAAAAGGTATTAGGTGACTCCTTCCTTAGGCAATAAGGAACCACGTGCACATGCAACCATCCCATTCCTGCCCAATACCACAACAAAGTCATCTTCAAAATAAAAGCCATGCAGGGGCACCTGGCTCAGAGGATGGAGCATGGGATTCTTGATCTTGGGGTTTTAAGTTCAAGCCCCACACTGGGTGTAGAGATTACTTAAAAATAAAATCTTTTAAAAATTGATTAAAATAATAAAATAAAAGCCATAGGGCCAATGTGAGCATGATAATTAAGTAACAGATTATAGCCTATTGAATACAGTAAGGATATCTGAGTCCACATTGATAAAATAATAAATAAGTGGGCAGAAGGTGAAAGTCTTCCTTACAGGAGAATACCAATAAATAAAAAGGAAGGAATGATGGATGTTGGGGAGGGAAAAAACAAAACAAAACAACAACAACAAATTTTGGCAGCCAGCATGTAATAATTGATTCAGGGAAGAATTTTCTGTGCAGGCTAAACCTTGGGAGTATAATTTTGATGAAGACAGGATAATTTCAAAGTATCTCTCCACAAAAACACTTCTTTTATTGCAAAAGGAAAAATGGTAACACTACAGTGGAGAAATCATGTAAACACTCCCGTCACCAAGTGATCAAGCTTATCCCGACAACAAGGAGAGAGGCCAACATCATGTGCCTCCTGATGGGGCACAAAAATTCTATAAACCACATGTCTGAGATAAAAGGCACAATGGAAAATAGTCTACAGATTAGATAATAATATTGCATCAAGCTTAAATTCCCTATTTTGATAACTGTACTGTTGTGAATTAAGAGAATGTCCTTGTTCTTGGGAGATAACCACTGAGCTCAGTAAAGGGGCATGATGTTTGCAACTTTCCAATAGTTTAGGAAAAAAAAAAGAGAGAGAGAGAGGAGGAGATAAAGCAAATATGGCCAAATGTTAACAAGTAGCGAATCTGGGCAAAGGCTATGCAGTATGCAAGATTTCTTTGTCCTATTCTTGTAACTTTTCTGTAAGTTTGAGAGTATCTACAAATCAAAAACTTTTCTGTTTTGTTTTCTTTTATAAAGCCATTGTAAGAATAGGATGTCGCTTCGCTAGTATGCTGCTGATTTTAGCTAGTGGGGTGAGAGCAGATGAAGGACACAAGACGTCCTCAGTGGCACTGGTCATGTACAGGACAGAGTACGGCAGGGCAGCCAGATGCCCAGAGAGAATGTTCAACTAAGTTTCAATGCAGCCACAGTTCAGTCCCCAGAGGACGTTCCGAACGGCCAACAAAGTGATGGAGTAAGTTAATGGAGCAACAGAGAGACACCAATCCATAGCGCTCAGAATATACTCAAGTGCCAGGCTACATGGCTTTGCTTCCAGGAAACAGGCCTTCTGAACCTCAAAGTGCACTGGAGTGATTCCACACAAAGAGGAAGCTCCGGTGACTCTGAAGACATCTGAGTATCTTGCACAACTTGCGAGCCATCCTTATGAATGTCATGTATCACAGCTGCAGAGCTGTGTAGACATGCCAATTAAGTAGATGATTACACTCTTCTTTCCCCGCAGAGAAACACTGCAATTACAGGAGAACAGGAGAAGGCAGCCTGCTTCTGACAGCTTTGGGTAATACTACAGAGGACAATACAGCTCAACCGGGTTACAACCTTAGTCACAGAAACAAATGTGGAATCCCGAGAGTCAGAGACAACGCCCATCTTCTCCATCCTGCGCTAAGGCACAGAATGCACTGGAAGCTGAACAGACTGGGAGGCATTTTGAGCAGGCAAGGGTCAAGGGAAGTTTTCACAAAGAGAGGAATCCTCTCGGGAAGGCCCTCCAGAAAAGAACGAAGTTGACCCTGTTGCCAACTCTGGTTGTCAGCTTTGGTGTCTCCCTGCCCGTAGGAGGAAGCTGTGTTCTTCACTCATTCCTCCCACAAGCATCTGCCTGCACATCTGCAGCACATACCAAAGCAGTGGCACGTGCTACTGGCCAGAGTCTGGCTCTTCCTACAGGGAAGCAGTTAAGGAATTCCACAGCTCTGATGTGGGCCAACTTGGTGCTCCTCTCTCAGTCTCTATTTCTCATCTGCATAAAGGGGACAATAATACCAACTTCTCAGGGTTTGTGCTAAGGCTTTAATATGAAGCAGACTTCATAGGCAAGCACTTAATGGATGTATGTTATTATTATTATTATTATTATTATTATTATTATTATTATTATTGCGGCAAAACAGTCTCTCACCACCCTGGACTCACACTCAGAGGAGACAGAAGACTTAAAGAAAAACGGGGTTAGGATAGCACGAGTTAAGTGCTGTATGACACAGCACTTCTCAAATATTGCTGCACATCACAATCACCTGGGCAGCTTTTAAAAAGTCTCAATGTCCAGGCAAGACCAATTATATCACTCTCTCGAGAAAAGCCTCAGAAATCAGTATTATTTTAAATCACCCCGGGTGACGCCACTGGGCAACCAAGTTAGAGAACCAAAGATAGATATATTCAAGGTTCTGTGAAAGTCTGGAAGAAAAGAGATCCAGTCCTTGCTGGAAGGCATGGGAAGAATAAGGAAAGGGTTTGTGGGAGAGATGCCATTTGAAAATCAGATGAGATAAAGACAAAGATAAAGTGAACAGCACGGGGACAGAGAGAGCAATGCAGAGAATATGCCCAGCCACCACAGAGAATATGTCCTGTAAACACTAAAACTCAAGTCTGTAAAAACAAGAGTTCAAACAAAAAGGATCTGATCCAAACCAAACTACCTCATTCCCTAAGTACTCTGCTTTATAGGGATTTAATTATGTTTACATCCAAACTTGGGCTCTAGATGAAAAAAAAAAAAAAAATTATTTATTTATTTTTAATATTTTATTTATTTGACAGCGAGAGAGAGACAGCGAGAGGGGGAACACAAGCAGGGGGAGTGGGAGAGGGAGAAGCAAGCCTCCCGCCGAGCAGGGAGCTCAATGCGGGGCTCGATCCCAGGACCCTGGGACCATGACCTGAGCTGAAGGCAGACGCCTAACGACTGAGCCACCCAGGCACCCCGAAAAAAAAAAAATTCTAATCACCTTCTCAAATGCATCATGCTGAGTGAAAGAAGTCAGACTCAGAAAATGGTGTACCATATGATTCCATTCATATGACATTCTAGAAAAGGCAGACTCCAGGAACAAAAAACAAATCAGTGGCTGCCAAGGCTGGAAGTAGGGCAATGAATGGACTACAGAGGGTTACAAAGGAGTTTCCTGGGGTGAAGCCACTGTTCTGTATTTTGATGGTACCAGTGGTTATACAACTGCATGTGTTTGTCAAAACTCACGGAACCATATACTCAAGAAGGTGACTTCTACTGTGCGTAAAATTTTTTTTTGCTGGATGCAAAAATACTACACACTGAGCTAGATATACTAAAAACTCTGACATCAAAATTCTGCATTCTCTCTCCCCATGGCCACATATAAATGACTGCTTTGGCATCTCTTGCTAAACTTCTCCAGAGTCTTCCTAGTGTTAAAGGCAGCAATTCAGATCCTCTCTCTGGGATCAGTGTGACTCCAGAAGTCACAAGTCTCTTCCTTCATCATAAAATACCAGCTGATGCCACTCAAGGCAATGCCAAGGGTGCGCCTGGCCCCACTGGGAAGTACTTCATGACCGAAGAATCAAGCCTGCTCTTCTCCACTTACCACCCTACCTTCATCCATGAGCGTAACCTGATGCACCAACAGACATCACAGAGTCAGAAAGCAAACCAAGAATTGATTCCTGGGCATATCTGGCCATGGACCGAGACCTTAAGTGTCTTTAAAAAAGAGCCAGCATTTGACTACAGAGCTGAGCTGTGTGGTATTTTACATCTCATATAAAATCGTAATGTGCAAGCTAAGCAAACCCAACAGTACAAGGGGGAGTGGTTTTAACTGATTTGCACCTGCTCTCCTCATTAACAGAGATGCAGATGCAAGACTTGCCAAAGTGTTATTTTTTTGCTGGCTCTGTTCTTCAATTTTTTAATGAAAAACACAAATAAATGCAGAGTGAGCTGTGACTAACACTTCCTGATCTCGGATTTATGCAAAAAGAAATTTACCTGTTTGGATTCCTAGCTGGCTGGTTCTGGAAGAGGCTGAGAGAAAATCCTGATCCCAGATAGGAGAGTTTTGACTATAAACTTCTTCTTCTAACATGGACAGAAACCTAGGCATAAGAGTAAAAGCAACAGTAAGATAAAAAAAATAATAAAAAAAACTATTACCAGAGGGATGAAAGCCCTAACCATCTGTGGCAAGCACCCCACCATCAGCATCTCACTTTCAACTCAGAAATACGCTTGTGAATTATGATTCAATTGATGATTTGTGGATGCTCCCGGTATATTCAAATAAAGAAATTCATTTCTACAAATTTACTCTCTTTTGATTCTGCATGGACTGACACAACATAGACTGCACAGCGTGTTCTATCAGTAGGAATGCATTCCACTGAGCATTCCTCAGCCTCAGAGCAAGATTTCCACCATCTACGTAGCTGTCATTACCACTGTCATTATCCATCGCAATAGCTAATAGTTATCAAGTGCTTGCCATGTGTCTGCACTATTCTATAAACTTCTTATCGAATCCTCACATCAACCCAATGAGTGACATATTTTATTTTTATTGTCAGACATATATAACTCTTACAGACAAACCCTGTTCTAAGTGTTTGATGTATTATTCACTCAGGTGATCTTCCTAACAAACCTATGAAATGGAATCCATTATTATACCCATTTTACAGAAGAAAAAACTTAAAGCACAGATATTATATAACTAGCACAAAGTTCCACAATTAGTAAATTGCAGGGCTAGGATTAGAATGTGACTGATTACTATGTTATACTTCTTGTCATGTTATAAACCAAATGGATCTCAAAGTTTGGGGGCCCCCCACAGAAATGACCTGGAGATAGATCTTGTTAGAAATATAGATAGCTAAGCCCTACCTGGGCTTACTCAATCGGAGTCCATGAGAACAGGCCTGGGTAACTAAATTTTGATGAGGTACCTTAGACTTATGTACACCAAAATTGAAGAACTATGATTAAAATACCAACACAAATCTACACATCTGGTACTGGAATACCTTCCTACAAGCCTCTTTTTAAGGCACATTAATTCTAGTGGAGGAATATAAAAAAATGGCTAAGAGCTTGGGCTCTAGAATCCATTGGCCAAGCTCACCACTTAATTTCTGTGATCCTTGGAAGAAATTCTTAGCTTTCCTCTTTCTCAGATTCCCTATTCCATTAAACAGAAATATCAACAGTAATTCCTGCATAGGGTCATAATGAGAAATAAGCTAATGTTCATGCATAAAATGGTGCCTGACCCCACGTAAGTGGCTCCATTCATCCATTCAACAAATACTGGTTGGACATCTACCCTGTGCCAGGGACTGTGTTAGGTGCTGTGAAGACAGAGTGAACAAAACAACCATCTTGCCCTCACAAAGTTCACGCTGCAATGATGTAATAAAGGTTGAATATGATAAGTCCACTATCCTCACTTGAAATTCTGAACTCCAAAAGCTCTTAAAAAAAGATTTTCCATAACCCATTTGGCAACAATCTAACCTGAACATATATAAAACTATTTATAGTTTTTACAATTACAAGTGGATTTGATTTAGGGGGATTGCCCCTACCCCTAGAGCTCTGATATATAAGTGTTATATTACCTCTACAAAATATTTTAAATCTTGAATTTTAAAACATCAGTATCAAGATTTTGGATAATGGATCAAGGATCTGTATCATCATCATCACCATTATCCCTATCACTAAAAGTACCACAGTTTTTCTCGCTTATCAATGCCTGCAAGATTTTAAATGGTTTCAGGGGTGGGAGAGGTTTGTGTTGTGGAAGTGAAAATAGATGGGGAAAGGCCCTAGGGGTCGTCTTACTTGCTGTTCAAATTAAACCTCAGATTTAAGAACAAGGTACCATTTGAATGAGTACCTAGCCGCACACGATAGTTTAATTCATGGTTTATAGAAACTGCATGAGTCATTTCTACTTCCAAGCAAGCCACCATTACCTTACGTTTTAAAACATTTTAGTATGTTTCTTACCCATCACAGAAAGACTGACAGCAGTGGGAGGTAAGATCCTTACTGAGATCACATTCTGATCTTGCTGAGGAGAAAGAGCTTGAGGTCTCTTCTCCTTTTCCTACCTTACACGGCCCTCAAGACTTCCTCAACTGCCCTTCATCACAGAAGTAAATTTCCTTTCCTTTTCCAGGCTCCTTCTCTATCAGTAATTTTATGGTCAGAACACTCTTCACAAAGCCCTGCAGAGAGACTCACCAAGGAAGAATGCCATTACTAATTAAGGAAAAATAATTCTATATAAACGTATGTGTGTGTGTGTTGTATCTGTATATAGTTATTTCGTTACAATAAAGAATAGTCTCATGCAATGACATGAGAGAATGCTTGCTTTGTGTATAGATACAATTCAAAATTGTATGTAGAATAAAACAATCCATGGAGAAAAACAGAAATATCTAAAAACACTAAAAGTAGTTCAGAGTGGTAGGGCTTTGGGGGAGGGGGCGGGTCTTTTGCTTCTTTGTTCTCTCTTAACCAAATTTTCACCAGCATGTGCATTTATCACTTCTAGGAGAAAACATAGGTACCAAACCTTTCTAAAAACAACCTTGTAAGTTGGTGGATGGGAGGAAAGGCACAAGTTTTGTTTTTATTTTTTAATACATATATATATTTTTAAAGATTTAGTCATTTGAGAGAAAGAGCACGTGCAAGTGCAAGGTGGGGGAGGGGAAGAGGAAGAGGGAGAGAAGCAGACTCCCTGCTGAGAGGTGGGACTCCATCTCATGACCCTGAGATCATGACCTGAGCCAAAATCAAGAGGCAGATGCTTAACCAACTGAGCCACCCAAGTGCCCCAGGAAAGGCACAAGTTAAAGCCAAGTGGGAGAAAGGGCACATACCAGGAGGAAGAAGATGAGGATGTAAGCCCTGCAAATGCACACGAGAATCACAGCGACCTAGGGGATTGGTATGCGGCCTGGTACAGCTCTCACTCTGAGACAGTGCCCAAGACTCAAACAGCACCTCAAGCTTCCATATGCATGATTCTGCTGCCAAGGCTAGAGGTATAAATCCCTAACAGCTCCAATGTTGTCATATTCAATGACAAGGGATTTAAAAGGAGAAGTGGGTGGTAGTTTTACCCTACCATTAGTAATAGAGAAGAGCAAAACAACAGCATTGATTTTTTAACTCAACAGCATAAGCATGCCAGAACTATGGGATGAAGGAACATAATACACTATAATTAGCAAATATCTGCAAGAAGCGAAATGGATTTGCTATGGGAAAAAAAAATCTGTTACTCTGTAGGGTAATTAAAATTTCTCTTTACGTACCATAAAAGGTGGGGTAGGGGGAGCATCCTCTTTGTTCCTTGGCTTAGAGACAGAGAATGACAACCATAATCTAAAAATATAAAAGGCTGCTTATATGGCAAATGTAATAGAGAAATAAGAAAATTGCTCTCAATCTAGAAGTCAAGGAGCTCAGACCAACCAAAAGGCAGCTACTGAATACACAAGCATGCCGAGAGATCATAACCCATTTAGGGGCAACACCCAAACTGCAGCTCTAGTACTTCTGTATCTTCTTCCCTGGAGAATACCAGAATGTTCATGGTTGCCTCAGTCTCAGGAACCGGCTGCCTTAAGAATTAACACTGAAACTCAGGATGCTAGGATTTATGTGCAAACATTGGGCGTTCAGCTAAAGCTCATCAGAATTACCCATGACATCTTTTACCTCCAGCTTAGGATTTGTGTTACACTGCAAAGGAATTTTCAGTTAATTTCTATAAAAGAAAAACCATTTTTGTTGTTGTTTTGGACTGAACTTATTTTAAAAATTAAAGCTATCTTTCCTGAGAAACAAATTGGGTAATCCCATAACAGTAACGTAATAATAAAAATCTAGTTTCCCTACTAAAACAGGGTATCATCAGTCTTTGGTTAAAGAATGTAATACCTCTTCTCTTAAACTCTCTTCTCTACACCAGCAATTCTCAGTGGTGTGGGGAAGGAAGCCTCTATCGTACCTAGAAAGCCCTTTCAAATGATACCTTCGGCCCCCTCCACGACAAGTGCTGGTTTAGGCGAATGACACCCACAGAATAAACTGTCTCACCCATGTCTTGCTGTCGCTGGTCCATGACAAGTCGGCAACTGCACCCTCAGCCCCTCTCATGAGCAGCCAGCCTTTTAGTTTAAATTTTTGGTTCTTAGCACTGAAAATGCATTTCCAAGGCCAATGGTATACAACACTGCAACTTCCTATTCCTTTAACACATTTCCTTCGTTTGAAAAATATGTAAGTGATAATTTATACGTTGGAGCAGGTAAAAGAAGCAAGGTGCACAAGAGTTATGTACATTCTGCAAAAAAATGAGTAGAGAGGTACAAAGATCATTCTGAAGGAAGCCTCTCTATTCCTGTCCAGCCCCACTCTTGGGGTCTAGTTTACAAACAGTGAGGGGGCAGGTTGACTGTGGCTGAGGCAGGAGTGATTTCTCCAGGCTTAGAAAGGATTGGAGATATGGGACAGAAAAAACCAGCCACTTGAGTGTCCTGCCGAGTAGATGGAAACTGCTTCTACCACTCTCCCCCATCCTCCTCTAGCTTCCTGGCAGCTGGATACACCCAACAAAGCACTACCCCACCGCAGACCCAGAGACAAAGACCCAGGTGGGAGGAGGTGGGGCCGAGGGAGTCATGCCTGCAGGCAACGCAAATTCACGCTAACAACAGATGTGCTGTGCAATACCGAAGAAGACCCACAAAGGGAGCTGCGGAAGGAGAGGATCCCTTCTCCCTCTTCCCTGGGATGCCTTTCCTGGAATTCCTGGTCTCGTTACTGGTATAGGCTTTGGCGTGTGTTATCGACCCCAAGCTCCAGGAGCAAAGACCGGCAAGGCAAGGGCGCTCTCTTACTTTGGGAAATGGGTGAGGATTAGAGTTCGTTTCTCAAGGGGCAGTTTGTCTTTCTCCTGTCTCGCTTGTTCCAGGAGTTGTCGTCTCATGACTGTGAAGACTGAGCGCAGCAGTGTTCTCCCAAACACCTGGGTGGTTTCATACCGAGGTAGACTGTCACAGAACTGGGGCACGTTGCAGTAACACAGCCACCTGTGATAAGAGGGAACAAGCTCCATCACTATCCCTTAAACCCTCAGGGCATCCAAAATGTCCGATGATGCTCACTCTCCTGTCATTAACCAGAGCAGAAGAAACTAGGTCTGCAATGACAAGCTGTAGTATCCCTGCCAGCTAATGAAACCCGGAAGTCAGAGTGGCTCGCCCGCCCATATACAAGCATGGGGGGGGGGGGGGTCCAGTTCCATGAAACTCATTCCATTCTGCAGCATCGCGCAGTGAGCCCTGCGGTCAGGCAGTCCTGGGCTCAAATCCCTGCTTTGCCATGACTTAGGAAATGTAATTGTGTTCTTGAGTCTCCAGGTCCTTACCTGTAAAAGGTGGACAGCAAGAATACCTACTTCGTTGGGTTGGTACGCGCGTGGTAGGAGATACTGTATGGACAGTGCATACTGAATTCGAGTTTCTGGTACATAAACGGGAGTTTAAATAAAAGAAGAAATTAAAGGGGAAGCTGAGGATGCCCATTTGTGAAAGACTCAGGATTCCACCATCTCGTTTCTTGAGTAAAATATAAAATGCTTACACAGCACTCACATACCCTTGAAGCTTTGGTGGAAAGATAAAGATCTTCAAGACTATTCAAAACTCAGTCAAAACGCAGGAAGTAACAAGCTTCACCACCTGTCGCTTAGGTGCATTTTCAACAACTCTGTCTCCAACTTAAAAATGCACTTCGGCATTACAAAAAGCTGGACGAGTGCCCAGGCCCAGAGGGAAACCAGAGGCTTTCTTGAGATCTGACCACAGTTCTGGGGTACACTGGCTATGTAGGGCATACAATGTAGAAAGCTCACTCAGCCAAGAGAAGCTGGAGAATGAAAGTTTATTCAAAATCGACCCTCTTTCTTTATGGTCTCCCAGGATGCGAGGTCTCAAATTCCCAGGAGCCAGTCACATCATTGCAGAGTGGGGGTCAGAGGGTGGCACGAGACCAGGGCTCAGAAGCTCAGAAGATCCTTATTCCTTGGTAGCAGAGCCAAACACCCTTTGCTTTCCAAAAATTAACACCTCTGCTCTCTGTGTGCCTTCCTGATCTCCTTTAAAGTGGGACAGAGGGCTCTCATGTGTCCAAACGGCTAATGGGAAACTCCTGATGAACTCTCAGACCCTTAATAAGGAGTGGAATAACAGTAATTAACTCGTGCTTATTGCTTTCTTTATGTTATCCCGTATCGCTTCCTATCTTCCCTGTGCATGTGACGGCGTTAGTGGTTGTCGTGGTTCATCTTCCGGAAAGATAATTTGCATTAGTGTGAGTTCATCTGCCTAAGTTCAAAATTAACCTTAAGACCCTGCTACTATTTCCACACTTCTCCCAGCTTTTCTGTCTTAATAATTTACACCCAAAAGTGCATCTGAAAGTGTTGTCACTGTATCTTGTCAAATCAGAAACCGTGTTCTTGGTAGCAGAGAAGTTAAGCAAGTGCATTTATTTTGTACCTCATATACTGTATCATCTTCGAGGCCAGTCTTTGCTGGATGTTAGTCTGTGGCCACTTAATGAGGTTCTGAGATATTCAGGGCTGAAGGGAGGCCAGCTCCCAAGTGACCAATTATGAAATGACAAACGTTAAGAGTTAAAGGTACAAACCTTAATAATCACAAATTCAGTTTCACGAGACTTGGGCCATTGCACGACTATAATGTTAAAAATATGTCCAATTTTCTGCACTGGAAGATTAACGATTCTCAGGATTTAGACCAGTACTGCCCAAACAGCTGTCTCTGCTGCTGGGAATGTTCTGTTCTCTGTGCTGATACAATGGCCACCAGTCACATGTAACTCTGAGCACACGAAACGTGGCTAGTGCAACTGAGGAGCTTAATTTTTAGTGGCATTCAATCAGTTTAAAAGTTACTTTTTTTAAAGATTTTTTATTTTATTTTTTATTTTATTGAGAGAGACAGAGAGAGAGCAGGAGAGAGAGGAGGGTCAGAGAAAGAAGCAGACCCCCTGCCGAGCAGGGAGCCCGATGCGGGGCTCGATCCCGGGACTCTGGGATCATGACCTGAGCCGAAGGCAGTCGCTTAACCAACTGAGCCACCCAGGCGCCCTAAAAGTTACTTTTAAATGGAAACAGTATGAAATATTTTTCCATGAAAGATAACTTTACTGCTTTGGTAGGACTCCATTTAGCTTTAACCATTTAAAACTGAGGGAATGAATTGAGATGTGCCATAAGGATAAAATACACATTGGATTTTAAAGACAGCACAAAGGAAGGTAAAGATGCATCATTAATAATTTTTCACATTGATCACACAGTGAAATAATATTTATATATTGGGTAAAATAAAAGAGTATTGAAATCAATGTCCTGCGCCTATTTACTTTTTAAAATGTAACTACTAGAAAATTTTAAATTCCATTTGTGGCTCACATTATGAGGTGCTGATTTTGAGTCTAAAGAGCATTTCCATCTGTGGAGGGGTCACAGATGTCCGATACTCTATTTAAAACTGATGTTATTTCTGCTACAGCAATGGTAGGTACCGTAAGATCATCAAGTGTTATAAAGAAGTGCTTAACAGGCCATGCAATCTTCCCAGGGTAAGGGAAGGCAACCCAAACTGTTATTGTCTAGTAAAATGTTTCAAATAATAGGCTTCCATTCATTTCCTCTGAAAACCATTTTATAGACCACAGTTGATGCTTTTTAGCTTTGTTTTGTTTTTACTTCTAAGATTAATTCCATTTTATAAACCCGTAAGGTGCACGATATGGTAAGACAGAGACTGAGTCAACGTGTGGTGTCTGGGTGCTATTTTAATAAATGACATGGTCATTGAGCGTGGTGGGATGGAAAGACGAAATGCGAATCTGTGTGCCTCGTCTCTGCACACACACTCCTCCAAACACTTGACTGTAGGAAAAGATTTTACCTGAACGACTGGTTTCAGGTCCTCTCAAAAGCAGTGAAAGGACAGTTCATTCATTTTTGTATGCCTAATAAAAATGGCATATGTATGCAAATAACTCAGAGTTTTGACAGCATCAGGATGATTTGCAACCACCTTGCTTTCTTTAAAATGTGAACAGAACTGGAGAACTTGGGGCGCCTGGGTGGCTGAGTTGGTTAAGCGAGTGCCTTCGGCTCAGGTCACGATCCTGGAGTCCCGGGATCGAGTCCCGCATCGGGCTTCCTGCTCAGCGGGGAGCCTGCTTCTCCCTCTGACCCTTTTCCCTCTCGTGCTCTCTCTATCTCATTCTCTCTCTCAAATAAATAAATAAAATCTTTAAAATAAATAAATAAATAAATATAAATAAATAAATAGATAGATAAGTAAATAAATAAATAAATAAAAATTAATATAAAAAAAAGAACTGGAGACCTTGAGCACAGACCATGTCATCCTACTTGCTAGAATGAAAATCCTAAGGTCTGTAGGAATTAAGTGACCTGTCCTAGTTCACCTCAACTCAAGGCTTGGGTCTCTTACCCCCTAGCCCACTGTTCTTTCCATGCTTCCTGCTATGTACTGTCCTATACTTACACGCCCAATGATGAACGCTCAGTAACACAGAACAACGGTTACATACAACTGTTTCACCAAAATCAACTTAGTTATATCCAACTTGCACTGTATTCTTACAAAACATCTCCCCAGTATAGGGATGACCATTACACCTTTCAGAAGGTCTGCACAATTCAGAATCTAAGACTAATTATTTGACGCTTCTAGTAGCAGATTCTGTTGGTCAGATGTATTTTAAAAAGTCACAATCTTCAGACACTTTATTTTCAGGCTATTTCTTCATGGAATTATATTAGTGCACCATCATGAAATTCAGGGAACTTCAAAACATTTGAACCAGATCTTTTTCTAAATCCACAGTGATTTCCAGGGGATATATACTTCTATTAATTATTACTTCTAAGTACATGTTAACATTACAATGTCAGATGTTTTCAATATGCAAAATACTTATATTTTTCCTTTATTCAGAACAGAGAGGATTATGTCATTTAAGCAGTTCTACTGTTCAATCTGCACTTAATTTTTTAATTGGAAAATCTTCACAGGTAGCTCTGCAATAATCATTCTCTGAGTCTGGTCTCTTCCACAGAGAATCCTATTTCACCCCATTTTCATGCTGACATACAAGCTCCAGGAGTGTTCAGCCCCTTTGTTCTAATTGCTACAACTACTGTAAATTATATGCTGAACCAGCATTACAGGTCCTGAGGTTCACTTACACATCAAGATAAAACCTGGTGGTGCCTGCAGCCTATAATATTACCCATTTTTGAGAAAATGAGTATTGGTGAGACACCATGCTGTAGTGGAGTGTGGTTTATTAAAATCCTAAGTGGTCATGACAGTGAGGTTTTACTCTGAAACAATTACTGCTTCTCATAATTTTCACAGGTTGGCTTCTCTGTACTTCCCTTTCTTCATCTACGTGGCGTGATCATAGGCAAGTGGGGGAGGTGAGCGTCGTCTACCTTCATTTCCTTATTTATTATTAACAGAGGCTCTTGGTCTCCATTCCACCTAGAAATTAGCAGGTTTCAGAACTCATCAGGGTGTATTCATTCCAGTCTCTCAGAAGGTTTCTCTTCACCACGGTCAGACTCCACTCTTCTACTGCCCTTGGACAGTGGCTCAAGAGGCTGAGCTAGAAAGGAATCTGCTACCGTCTTTTATTCCCTGTTATTTTAGTTTCTAAAGTGATATTCAAATAATGACAACTCCCCTTCAGTTGTACACGCTCTAGCTTAAGAGACCCACACTGGCAGCGTCTGAGTTTTAGAGAACAACGTGTGTGGGAGGAAAACGATGACTATCATCTTCCTAGCACCCGTCCTGTATGCCAGACGCTACACACAACACTCCCGGTAGTCATGAGACTCGGAAAGACGAAGAAACCGAAGGTCAAGGAGGTGAAGTGACTGGTCTAAAGCATACAGAACTAGGGAGGGATGGAGCTATGATTCAAGCCCCCTGTTCATTTCAAAGTTCCATTTCTAATTTTACTACTCCTTAAGTATTTGTAAGTGCCACCCATTTCTTGGTAATTCCCAAAAGCTACAGAGTATATTTTTACTGTTTTCTAAAATACGGTAATATCTTCCATGCTGCTTTACATTTAATTCTCCTTCTCAATGAAACAATTTTTCCTCTGTTAAGAATAGTAAATACTTTCAGAGGTCTGGTTTTAGCAAATATTCAGCTTAGCCAATTGTTCACAAATGGGTTTAAAAGATAGAGATTTTTGGGGCGCCTGGGTGGCTCAGATGGTTAAGCATCTGCCTTCGGCTCAGGTCAAGATCCCAGCGTCCTGGGATCGAGTCCCGCATCGGGCTCCCTGCTCCTTGGGAGCCTGCTTCTCCCTCTGCCTCTCTCTCTTTCTCTGTCTCTCATGAATAAATAAATAAAAATAAAATCTTTAAAAAAATAAAATTAAATAAATAAATAAATAAATAAAAGATAGAGATTTTTTTAAGTACTCCCTACACCCAACGTGGGGCTTAAACTCATGAACCCAAGATCAAGAGTTGCATGTTCCACTGACTGAGCCAGCCAGGCGTCCCTATATTTTTGATAGATTTACTATCTTAACCCTTATTATAAACAACAGTTAAAATAATATAGGAACTACATTATTTCATGAAAAATTCTGAAAGTATAGAAATATGTAATTTAAAAACCTGATACTGAAGAAATCTGTAATTCCTTAAAAGTCCATTAGTACGGAAATACTTTATAACTCAAATTATATATACTGTAAAAAAAAAGAGAGGAGAGGAAAGGGGATATTACTCATGAATATCGGGTCAATAAGCAGAGAGGAAAACTTATCTTAAACTATACTTATTCCTACATGTTATCTCCTGTTACAGAAAATAACCTGGAGGGGTGCCTGAGTGGCTCAGTTGGTTAAATGTCTGACTCTTGGTTTCAGCTCAGGCCATGATTTCAAGGTCCTGAGACTGAGCCTCACCTCAGGCTCTGCACTTAGCAGGGAGTCCTCTTGAAGATTCTCTCCCTCTGTTCCTTCTCCTGCTCACACGTACTCTCTTTCTTAAATAAATAAATAAATAAATCTTAAAAAAAAAAAGTAAATAACCTGGGTACAAGTGCTCTTCAGGCTATAAAAAAAATTGCCTACTTTAAGTCAGGAATATCTCCTGAAGCAAGCCTGATGTGCCTATAAAATATAAAAGGGGGTGGGGCACCTGGCTGGCTTAGTCAGAAGAGAGAAAAGTATGCAACTCTTCATCCCTAAGTCATGAGTTCAAGTCCCACATTGGGTGTAGAGATTACTTAAATAAATAAAATATAAAAGGGGAAAAGTTATAAAAAGGGAAACAGAATGGGAAATTCAAGTCACTCTCTTACTTAAATGAAAATAAATGTAGGTTATCCTATTTTGTGTGGCCCATGTTTAAGATTTTTTTTTTTTAAAGATTTTATTTATTTATTTGAGAGAGAGACAGAGAGAGAGAGAGCATGAGATGGGGGGAGGGTCAGAGGGAGAAGCAGACTCCCTGCCGAGCAGGGAGCCCGATGCGGGACCCGATCCAGGGACTCCAGGATCATGACCTGAGCCGAAGGCAGTTGCTTAACCAACGGAGCCACCCAGGCGCCCCATGTTTAAGATTTTTAAAGTGAGTTCTATTATTCGGCAATTCATAAACAATGAAAACAAATTCCCATGTTAGGGGAAAAAACGTGCAATCCAAGAATATTTGCACAGCCTGATGTCCACCAACAGGGAAATGGTTGGGTAAATTACTGTACATCAATTCAACTGACCATAATGTAACCAGTAAAATGTCTGATAAGATGTTAAGTAGAGGGGCGCCTGGGTGGCTCAGTTGGTTAAGCGACTGCCTTCGGCTCAGGTCATGATCCTGGAGTCCCGGGATCGAGTCCCGCATCGGGCTCCCTGCTCGGCACGGAGTCTGCTTCTCCCTCTGACCCTCCTCCCTCTCATGCTCTCTGTCTCTCATTCTCTCTCTCTCAAATAAATAAATAAAATCTTTAAAAAAAAAAAAAAGATGTTAAGTAGAGGGACAAAAAGGATGCAAATTCTATATATATATGTTTTCATTCTAAATAATATAAAATAGACTGGAAGACAACATGTATAATGATATCAGTTCCATCATGGTGCTGGGCCAAGGGTGATCTTTATAAAAATTCTTTAACACTATTATATTTGTGGTCATTGTTTTTTTGGTTTTCTAATGGGAGTGAAGTTTCTATATAATAATTACAGAGTCATAGTATGGTTACCTAGATCGGCAACATTCAATAGAAATACAATGCAAGCCACATTAAATAATTTTAAATTTTCCAATAGTCATATTGACAAGGTAAAAAGAAACAGATGAAATTAACTTTAATATATCTTATTTAATTGAATATATCTAAAATATCATCATTTCAACATGTAATCAATATAAAAAAGTACTAATGAAATATTTTACATTCCTTTTTTTGTATAAGCTTTGAAATCTCAATTCATACTAGTCACATTCAAGTGCTCAGTAGCCACATGTAGCTATCAACTATCGAACTAGGTAGTACAGGGCTAGGTGGTTTGGATCCCTCACCCCCCAAAATATCATGATATTAATAAAAAATAAATTATAGAAACATTCTGAATTGATGGAGTTACCACGAAAACTGGGTAACCCTCCGCTTGCAGGGCCAAGTAGTAATTTTAGGTCTGCAACAGGCTCTAAGAGGCCAAAGGAAAAGAACTGGTGATCTGATTACCTTGTGTAGTTCTCTTTGTATCCAGAAATATCATCATTGGGAGATCGCAGTCTTCGTTGAGATGGTGCCTCCAGATGCCAATAGTTGATGCGGTTTAGGAACATTTTTGCCAACTCAACTATCGTTTGCCTTTCTTTGGATGGCAGGTGACTAAATTTGTACTGTACAAAGTTATTCACACCCTTAAAAGGAGGGAAGGCAATTTATTCATATGGCTATGCAATCATACTAATTATGAACACCCACAGTCAGCACCATTGGTGGTTATTAAAGAACAGACATTTCTCTATTCACAAAAATCTCTTCCTTTTCCCTATTAGAAAACAGGAATACCCAGAGGGAATCGTGCCACAGATCATAGTGGATGAAAAGTGACAAGACAGAGAAGCTGTGGGTTGCTATTCTATGCCTGCTGCAATCCTCAAGCGTTAAAGGGAAAATCAAAATCACAGACTGAAAAGGTCAAAACCTCTTAAACAATAAAATACGACTATTTTGCAGAATAATTCTTGCTGCACTATCAATATAGTAGATCACGTATAATGAGGTTCCTGGATAAGCATTACATTTTTACATTACCAAAAATTTTTTTTTTTTAAAGATTTTATTTATTTATTTGACAGAGAGCCGGCGAGAGCAGGAACACAAGCAGGGGGAGTGGGAGAGGGAGAAGCAGGCTCCCCGCTGAGCAGGGAGCCTGATGTGGGGCTTGATCCCAGGACCCTGGGATCATGACCTGAGCTGAAGGCAGACGCTTAACAACTGAGCCACCCAGGCACCCCTACACTACCAAAATTTTAATCAGAAGGCTGCTAGCTCGTCTTCCATTGAACTAAACCATGAGAATTTAAACTCTTTACTATCACTCTTTCGCTTTCAGCAAGCTTACCAAGAAAAAAAATCTTACTCAAAATTGTGAGTTTTTAAAAGAATCTGTGGATTAATTTAATGTCTCTACAGAACACTCCCAACTAATCTAATTTCAAATAAAAGAACAATGAATTCTTATTGAATAAGAGTTTGGAGACAAAATAAAATTTCTTCTACTGAAAACTGACTGATAAAAATACATTTATCTGTATTTGTAGAGACCCTGATTGATGTCCTATGTTCTGTAATCATTCTCATCAAGAAATTCAGTCAAGAGTCTCCGAGATTTCTTTAGCCGAACACCGGCAGGCTAAAAAATGACTGAGGAAGGATACAACACCTCACAGAAAAAGTCTATATATGTCAACAGTTTCCCCAAGCAAACCAGTTTCTTTCCAGGAATCATAATGTAACAGGAAGTCAATTTCTGGATGCAAAATCTCATTTCTTTTTTGTGTTTTTTGCTTGACTTACAATGTTTTTGACAATGCTCCTTAATTCCCTCACCTCAATAGGCTTTTTCAGACAGTGACAAACAAAAGAACAAAGACTTAATTGACTTAATTTTAAAACATCAACACCAAGAAAAAGCACATTCCATGCGTTCTTATGACCTACATGTTCTGCTTAATTTTTTTCTTCCCCAAACACAGTGAATTCTGAGTATACAGCAACTGTAAAAGACAACAGCTAGCTCATTTATTAAATTAAGTATTCACTTCTTTTTTTTTTTTTTTTTTTTTTTTTTTTTTTTTTTTTTTTTTAAGTATTCACTTCTGACGCAAAGGGTCCAGGACAATTTCTACAGATTCAGTGAGCATCTCAAAACTGGGTATAGAGGATGGAAGGAAGACACGTGTAGAGATGGAAGGAAGATTAGGTTTGTTCAGCCTTAGAGCAATTAAAAAAAAAGGGCTTCTCTTTTTCTTTTTCTAAATTTTTACCTGTTCAATACTAGGTTTTTCAAATGGGGGTTTCTTCTCCAAAGAGCCTTCAACCACAGGTTTTCCTCTTTGTAAAATAGACTTTCTCAAGAGCTGCAAAAAAAATCATTAAGGAAAAAAAAATCAATGTCTGTGTCTCTCTCTCACACACACACACACAACATAGCCTCTGAAGGGAAGTCACCATATTCTAATTATCTTATCTACATGTGAATAAATCCTTAAATCACTAAAATGGGTGACTACGAGGTAACCCAAATTTGCCTTCATACCCATGCCCAGAGCTATGAGAAACTAGACCCCTTTCATGTTCTGAGCAGCCTAGAGCACTGCAGTGCCATCAGACTCCTCTATCCTACTCCCTGTCTCTTCTCCCCACCATTGCCAGATGCCCACTGACCCAGAGGCCTGGTACACTAGAGCCACACTTTGCACATGCCCATCTAGGCCACCGCAGGTGTGTTGATGCTCTGGAGGGTTGTTTTTTGTTCGCTTAAGATTTATTTATTTCAGAGAGAGCACGCGGCGGGGAGGAGACAGAGAAAGAGGGAATCTTACACCCACGCAGGGCTCGATCTCATGACACTGAGATCAAGACCAGAGCTGAAACCAAGAGTCAGATACATCCGACTGCGCCACCCAGGCACCCCGAAGAAGGTTCATATTTAAACCCCTGGAAGGCAGAGACCCGTTCTGCACACGTGAGGCCAGAGGAGAGGGCTGTTTGTACCAGCTGGATGTCCTATGCATAAACTAGGGCCCAGGCCCTTTGGGAAGGAATTCTGCAGGGCTCTCAATCGGCAACTTTCACTGTTGCGGTCTCTTTTCATTTCCTCTCCATGCACAGAATACAAGCCAAGTGTTCTAGCATCTCAATGCCCACCAAACAAAACACTGCTCTTAATCCTTGCCACTGGAATTCAAAGCCCTCAAAGAGCACATATCCGAGAGAAAAAGGGAACAGAGTCACTAATCAAGACCTAATTTGAAAATAAACTTGATATTGAAATCCTTTACCTTCAACCTTTGCTTGAAAATTCTGTAACCTTTACATGTGGGCCAGGTATGATATGACCATGCATTTACTTAAGTTACATCTTTCTCTCCTTTCTCCACTTACTGCCTTTTCAACAGAAACAAGACGTGGTAACCATGCTCCCAGGAGTTAATGGAAATGGATTAACACCCAAGGTTGAAGATCACCCTGTGTCCCCCTGAGCCATGTCTTACAAGGGCCTCAATTCCTTCTAGGGGTGCCATATACATAATTAGCACGGGGCATCTGTTTATCCTTTCAATGTATTATGCCCATTTTTATAAAAATAAACATGCAATAATGATAAGTCACTCTATGTTTCTAAGGATATAGAAAGATGGATCATAAAATTTTATTTATTTATTTGACAGAGCGAGAGCAAACAAGCAGGGGGAGTGGCAGAGGGAGAGGGAGAAGCAGGCTCCCCACTAAGCAGGGAGCCCGATGTGGGGCTCGATCCCAGGACCCTGGGATCATGACCTGAGCCGAAGGCAGACGCTCAACCAACTGAGCCACCCAGGCGCCCAGGATTGTAAAATTTAAATACAGATAATTGTGGCTGCATACTTTGTTTGCCCAGTTAAATAAGACCATTTGAGAACTTGGTCCACTGGGGGTTTCAATTTGGAAAGAAACTGATGGGTTGGGGAGATGCTGAATGTCAGTTTCTTCATCTACACAAAAGGATGGAGCTGGGATAAGTGGCCATATAAAAGAAATTTAATACTTGCAGCAAGCATTTGCATCCTTACTTTCACCACTCTTGTAAGTTCTTTATGTCGTATCTCATTTAATACCCCCTAACAACCTTTAGACGTAGGGGCTATCACTGTCTGTATTTTACTGATAAGGAAACTGAGGGAGAATGACTCGCTCAAAGTCACATTTCATATGTGATGGAGCCAGGACTGAAGCCCAGAGAGTCGAGCTCGGGAGCCACAGTTACAGGTTCTGGGAGACACTGAGCTTTAGGAAGCAGCTTTTCATTGGGTTTTTGTTTTTTTTTTCAAAATCTAAGCCTCAAGTTTTTTAAATGTTACTTAAAGTTATAATACATTTAATTTTAATGTAATTATTGAGACATATGAGACACAGGAACTGCCTTTCAAAAGCTAAGGAATGGATGACTTATTACTTATTTGCCCAAAAAATGACTCTGGGAGGGAAGTGGGGGAGAATGCTGAATATTTTAGATTTTGTTCCCATGAGTAAATATATTTGTGCTGTTAAAGATGAGGGAGGTGAGAGAGAGAGAGAAAATGGACTTCAAAGCAGAGCAATGCTGTCTGGCCTACTTGGTTAGTTATAAACGGAATCAAGAGGAGGCCAGCAAGGATGGAAACCTTGGAAACCTTCACTTCCAGCAGGGCGGTGGGGCTGCCAGGGTGCTCAGTTCCAAGACAAATAATCGCTGCAGTCATGCAGACGTTGTTTTTCTTCAACTAAGATCTTTTTCCAAAGAAGCTCTAAACAGCATGAACCTGCCAGGGTTCAATCTGGATGACTCAGGCCTCACAGCCATGTCAACAAGTTGTCACCTGAAGTAGCCCAGCGCCTGCTAATGGCGGTGGGGAATTCAGAGGTGCATTATCTTTCTGCTCACCCCTCTCGTCTCTCTCTTTCTCCTCCCCCCACCTCCCATTTACCTTTTTAGAACCAGTATCCCCACACATGACCCCAAAGTTTAAAACTACAATTCTCACTCCCACACCTGTCTCCTATCTATCCCCAAACCCCCACTAGTAACCACCCCCGCCAAAAAAAAAAAAAAAAAAAGACAAAAGTTAATAAATGGGGAGAAGGGAAAATTATGTAGCAAGTAAATTCAGATTAAAAAAAAAAAGCTACAGAAATTGGGCACAAAATTTGCACTGAGATTCCAAGCAGCCAAAGCAAAGAAGGAACTCAGTGGAAAATTTTTTTATCCTTGTCATATAAAATGAAGCACGGTGCTCAGTAAAGAGGCAAACCTTTCCTGGGCTCTAAGCTCTGAGTGGAGTGTTTTGCCTTCTGTCTTTTTTTTTTTTTTTTTTAAAGAACCTTAGAAGTATTACATAATACAACATAACCAACAGTGCCCTCAACAGCAAGTTTCTGTTTTTTAATTATTTCTTCTGTCTGCCCCCTTTCAGAACATAGTTTTGGCCCCCTGTAGTTCGTCTGTTTGTTCCCACCACCCGTTTCTCTCCCACACCTGTCCATCCCGACAGCAGTCAGAAGATGGGGAAACGTATGTCTGCAGAAAGGGGATCGATGTGACCTAAGGGGAGCTGAGGCAGAGCCAAGAAGCCCCAGCTCTGGGGAGTGGGAGCAGTAATCGTGACTGGTGTCAACAAGACCAAGAGGACAGTGGGGAGATGCCCAAATCTGGAAACTCTTGATTCCTCCCTATGAAGCATGAGAGTCAAGGCCCTGGCGCCACCCTCCAACCACATCTCCTCCCACCCTCCCCTTGCTCACCAGGCTCCACCACACCGGCCTCCTTGCTCTTCCCACATCACACCACGCTCACTAAGTGCACGGCCTAGACGGTGTTCCTTTTGTTGCCTGGAAAGCTCTTCCCCCAGCCCTTTTCAGCAACGGCTCCTGTCCTCCAGTTCGGGGTCCAGCTCAACTGTGGTCTCCTCAGAGAGGCCTTTCTTAACTGCCCTTCCTTATGATTGTGTCCTCCCACCCACCACCATCCCTGCCATTCTGATTCCACTTACCCTACTTTGTTTCTCTTCACAGCACTTATCACCACCTGCAAATATATTATTTACTGGTTGATTGTCTGCCTCTTCTACTGAAATGTCAACTCCATGAGGGCAACGACTTTGCTTTGCCCACTGATCTATCCCTCATGCCTACATGAGTGCCATGCACAGAGCACAGAGCAGGTGTGCAATACATACTTGGATGGATGAATGATGGGTGGATGGAAAGATATCTATAAGCATAAGCAAATCAAGATATTCAAATTGGCATACAAATATGAAGGCTCTCAAGGAAAGTGATGTGTCCAACACATGGTGGGTCATTTTAGAGATTCCCTCATGAAGAAACGCATGCTTCCACAAACCCTGAGGGCAAACATATCATGAGCTGAGAGCCTTCCCACCCACGATCACGACCTGGTGTGCAGAAATTGAGCACATATGAACAATGAGAGAAAGAAGAAATGCCTTTTTAAAATGGTAAAAACCTCACCTTAAATAGATAGAAATACACTTGTTTGGTATCTGCGTCTTCTTCCTTGTGGACGCAGGTAAAGAGATATTCCACATCCAACACTATTCCCAGGAGTCTGTTCATTTCTTCCTCAGACACATTTTCCAGGTGGGAGACATGAGCAGCTGAAGACAAAGATCAAAGGAACGTATGTGACATGTTAGCTGGAAAGTGCAAATGTTCTCAACTTTAAAATAGAAAAGGGTCTCTCTCAAAACCTTCTGGGACACCAAGCCATTAGATTGCATTGTAAACAGGAAATTTCTGAACTCCTGTAAGATCTAAGTCTTCTCACCAAGTTGATTTATAATTAAAAGACTGTCACCTTGCTGGGCCTTAGCCTTCCCCTTTAAGACCAAAAATGGGCCAGCAGCTAATGTATTCTAATAATGTACAGTTTAAGATCCAGAACTTGTTGGCACCACTTGGTGGTCCTCATAGTGTTAAATTCTTTTTTTTTTTTTTTTTTAATTCATGAGAGACAGAGCGAGAGAGAAAGGCAGAGGGAGAAGCAGGCTCCCAAGGAGCAGGGAGCCCGATGCGGGACTCGATCCCAGCACCCTGAGATCATGACCCGAGCCAAAGGCAGACACTTAACCATCTGAGCCACCCAGGCGCCCCTAAATTCTTTTTTTCATTGAAGTATAGTCGACACACAACATTAATTTCCCTTGTACAATGCGGTGATTCGAGAAGTCTATACGTTCTGCTGTGCTCACCACCAACGTAGCTGCCATCACTATACAATGCTATCACAGTATCATCGGCTATAGTCCCTGTGCTATACTTTTTATCCCTGTGACTTATGCCTTCCGTTCCTAGAAGCCTTTACGTCCCCATGCCCCCTTCACCCATTTTGCCCATCCACCCACCCCCCCACCCCCGGCAACCATCAGTTTGCTCTCTGTATTTATGGGTCTGTTTCTGCTTTTTGACAGTGTTAAATTCCTATGTATCCACATAAGAATGTGGTTGGTCTCCACCATGCCTGTGAACAGCTCAGTGAGCCAAGGATATCATATTAGTGTGAAGAATGAATGATGGACGGAGGGGTAGACGAACCATGAGAGACGATGGACTCTGAAAAACAAACAAGGTTCTGGAGGGGAGGGGGGTGGGAGGATGGGTTAGCCTGGTGGTGGGTATTGAGGAGGGCACATTCTGCATGGAGCACTGGGTGTTATGCACAAACAATGAATCATGGAACACTTCATCTAAAACTAATGATGTAATGTATGGGGATTAACATAAGAATAAAAAAAAAAAAAGAATGAATGATGGCCCTTTCCCTCAGCCTTTCTGAGATGCGATGAAACCTCACTGTCCTTGCAGCAATGTCCCAAGGCCTGTTTGAGCTTGAGATTCAATGCCTTCCATGATCAAGCCCCCCAAACCCATTTTTCCTACTTTAGTTCTGTAAGAGCTATAGTAAGTAACCTAGCCATCAACCTTCTCTCCCATGCCCCTGTCCTCTCTTCTATCCAAATCCAGTCCATTTATCAAGGTTATTGCATTTAATCCTCAAACAATCCCATGAGTAGATATTAGCAATCCCATCTGACAACTGAGGGAACGGAGGCTCGGAGAGAATGGATATCGCTCAGCTAACAAGGCAGAGCCAGGGGCTGAAAGGAAGAACGCTTGAACCATATTTCAAAGCACCCACAAGCACACTTTTTGTTGATTAGCTGATTCACTTCAAGTCCTTTCTCATTTGAAGAGCGTTCTCTAGGTCAGTCACTCAATAATCAGCCCCGAGCCCGGGAACGCCTCTGAGTCAGGATCATGCCTCTCACGTCCGCATCCCCAGCATTTATCACTATGCTGGCCACATAGCGAGCACCAGCACCTCGAGAGGAAACCTCTTGGGTGTAGCACCTGGTGTGCTGGCTTAAAAATGCTTAAACGCAGAAGGGTTTGAGATTAAAGACTAAACTATGTAGAAGAGGAGAGGGCCTTCCCTTCCCTTGCTAAAAGGAGATGGAACTGAAGAATATTGAGGAATACTTATTAAGTGTCAGGCATGGGTCAGTCTACTCCAGAGACCATGGTGCTCTTGTCATTAAACCACAAAGCTTAGGGCCCCTGGGTGGCTCAGTTAGTTAAGTGTCAGACTCTTGATGTTGGCTCAGGGCATGATCTCACGATCCTGAGACTGAGCCCTGCATCAGGCTCCACACTCAGCAGGGAGTCTGCTTGTCCTCACTCTCTCCCTCTCCTTCTGCCCCTCCCCCCAGCTCATGCACACTCTTTCTCTCTCTCATAAATAAATAATCTCGGGGGGGGGAGGAACCACGAAGCTCAATCAGGAGATTGGGACAGAGAATGCTGCCTGTACCCTGCCCCTACCCCTTTCCACTACCACTTCAAGGCATACCTCCTGGCATCTAACTCCCAGTAGCTCCATTTCTCTACCTAAGGGCTTTTCCTATCACTGTAATCTGCTCTGCCACCTACCTGCCCCTCAAGAGCACCCTTCAACCCCAAACTAAGACATTAGCCTATAAATAAAAACCCCAGATCCCTCATCCCTCAGTCTGAATAACCATCTCCCAAATTTTCCCCCACAAAATTAAGTAGCAGCTGCCCAAGGTGGGAGCTGGCTCAGTAATTCACCCTTTATTGGCCACTTTTTCCACCTCATTTCACTTTTCTACTCCCCTAACTTCATGCCAAATAAACTACTTGCATTCAAATGCTTGTCTTGGAATCTGCTTCTGAGGGAGCTCAAACTAAAATATCCAATCAAAAGCATTTTCAGAGAGTCAAGAGAATTAAATACCAGGAGGTTGGGACTTGTAAATGTCCACCGGGAAGCCGGATTAAAGAACTCAGAATTAGAGAGGCAGAGGCTACCTACTTTTCATTCCTTTTTCATGCAGTAAAATGGAAAGGCAGAGAGATGGGCCCAAGGTCATGGGCCATCAGTGATGAGCATGATGTGCACATACCTATACGTGCATACACACACATGCACGCACCCCAAAGAGCATTTTTAAAGGTAAGAGGAGAGGAAGGAAATGTGGTAATCTGTCTGCCTTAGGTATTGTGG
This sequence comes from Mirounga angustirostris, assembly GCF_029215605.1. Lineage (NCBI taxonomy): Eukaryota > Metazoa > Chordata > Mammalia > Carnivora > Phocidae > Mirounga > Mirounga angustirostris. The sequence continues at coordinate 133,578,399 of NW_026991709.1, read as the reverse complement.
AATAAATCTAGTACATACATATAAACTTGAAAACACCAACACTGTATTATTACATTACCAGATAGAAAAAGAGTAACTAACTAAAATGTCTCTCAGAACCTAACAAAACAAAACAAAAAAAGAACCTAAGTAACATAGCACGGAAAAATTACAAATATATATATGTGTGTGTGAAAAAATTAATATGCAAATCTATTACTTTCTACTTGGTTATACAATAAGTGACTTCATCATTTTCTAAAAGATGCCCAAAATTAGACTTCCTTTTAGGTAGAATGTTTGCCAGGTCATCTTTTTTTTTTTTTTAAGTCTGCAAAATTTTCCTTGAGGTCAGTCTGAAGCCTATGGGACACAGGCCTCATTCTGGAGACAATTAGGTCAACATTTTTATGTCAGTTATTTACAGAAATAATTTTATTGAAGACTATTTTTGCCTTGTAATGTTTAATTGCTTTTCAGTGATAAGCTATGAAAGCCATCAGTTCACAATATAACATCAATTCAGGGCGCCTGGGTGGCTCAGTCGGTTAAGCGTCTGCCTTCGGCTCAGATCATGATCCCAGAGTCCTGCATTCTGCTCCCTGCTAAGCAGTCCCTCTCCTACTCCACCTGCTTGTGCTCTCTCTCTCTGCCAAATAAATAAGTAAAATCTTTATATATATAACATCAATTCCTTCAGATTCACCACAATATGAAACAGTCTAACTAAGGTGCTAACATAAGTGAGTTTAACTCATGGAAGTACAAGCCATGATTTAATTTTTAAACCAGTAGTTCATTTTAAGTCACAAAACACTTAACCCAAATGAATTCTTAATCAGAACTAGAAAGAGCTATTCTGATTGAAACAGAGGTGGAAGTGCCTATCTTTCAGAAGGCAAGGTTGCGGGGGGCATCCCTTCCTCTTGTTGGGGGCTCCACAGTTTGGAAACCACTGTTGGGAAACATCTTCCAGCATATTCTGAAGAGTAGACTAGATAAACATTAACATGCTTAAGAAGTGAGACCTGAGGAAGTTCATTTCCTTCTAATTCTGTGTATAATGAAATCCGTGATCTCTCCTCAAAGCTCTGTATGTAAGCCAAATCACAAAGGACTAAGGAGCTGGAGACTGGGGGGAGGGGAGTAAATGGAACAGCAAGTTTCCCAGGAGGGAGGGAGGGAAGGAGGGAGGAAGGGAGGGAAAGGCTGTACTGGACAAATGGGGCTAATCTTTGCAACACAAGAGCGTAGGTATCTCTTCCTCTGAGAATAAAGGAAAGGTGCGTCTGGAGTGAAAGGGGGTATACTAAGGCCTAAGGATACTACTACGTGAAAAAGGTTAAGCTTCCTAGAATAAATGATGGGATGGGGGAAGACAGATGGAAGTAGAGGGGTGGGCCATCTCCTTGAGAAGGGAAAATAGGAGGTCTGGAGAAGTCGTCAGGAAAGAGAAGCTTCCCTGGAATGAGAAAGCTAGACAAGGACAGTCATGTCTGCACTGTATAAATACTTAGTTGTCTGGACCTGCCATGTTCTCAGAGTCTCCAACTATGGTCCCCTTCTGACCAAGACTCCTTTTCCAGTCTCTACATCCAGCTGTCAGCCTCCACCCTCTCATCACATCCACACCACCAACTAACCCCACCTCACAGCTTCCCTATCCCAACAACATCAGTGTACCACCTTCAAGGCAAACTTGACCCTAAGGCAAACTTGACCCTAAGGCAAACTTGACCCTAGGGTCAAAATCCTCATGGCTCTCCTCAAGGTGGCAATTCCCTCCTGCTAGCCCCGCTTGTGACAAGAAGCCTGTCATTCATTCCTTCATTGTCCTTTACCTCCTGCATACTCCCAGTCATCAGATTCAGGTGAGCTTGCTCACTGTCTCCCAGAGTCACCACTTTTCTCTGTTCCTACCTTGGTGGTCATTGGGATCTCAAGCCTAGAGTACCAAAAGAGCCCCAGACTGTTTTCTCTGAGCCCAGGGTACTCTTCCTAAAACACCATTTTCTTCAAACAAGCCCATCTCCACCAAATCCAAACACTCTTTGGAGCTGCTGACCAGAACCGGATAGGACTTCCTCAGGAGCCCACAATCACCCCTACCCATGCCAACACCCAGGAACACTTCACTCTAACCACACAGCTAAACTAGTTACTGTACCAGTAACTCATTTTTAACTAAAAAGGGTCACTCATAATGGAAAGAAACCCTTCTTTTAATCTTTTCTAAAGAAGCCTTTTTGATGCAAATAGGTTACCTTCAATTATCTAAAACTTGTTTTCTTAAAGAGATAGGCCTCTATTGTATAGTTGGACAGCACGTTACTAAAAACTAAAAAATAAAACTCAAAATCTGTAAACTACAATGCGCAAATCCACAGCAGTTCATCTGCCACAGAACTCATAACATGAAATCACTGCTTCTTAAAGCTTTTGTAGGGGGGCCTGGCCGGCTTGGGCAGTGGAGCGCGCGACTCTTGATCTCAGGGTTGTGAGTTTGAGCCCCAGGTTGGCTGTGGAGAGTACTTACAAATAAAATATTTAAATAAATAAATAAAGCGTTTGTATATGCTGCCTCGTTTACCTTCCTCCACCAGTGAAGTTTGCATCAGTGTTCAGTCTATCAACTGTGCGAGAGAATGCGCCTTTCCCCACTCTTGCCTATAGTGAAGAATCATTCTCAGGAATTAAATCAATCTTGAAAATTAATGAGTCCACACTATTCTGATTTGCATTCACTGGAATGCCCTTGGAGGTGTTTGTTTTCCAGGTTACTGGCCATCTGTATTGATTCTTTTGTGCACTACTTATTCAGATCCTTTGCCTCTGTTTTAGGATGTTAATTTTTTCCTTATTGCCTTGAAAGAGCTTTAGGTCTGTCATATTCAATGTAAATGCTCCCGGATTTTGTTGGGGTTTTGGGCAGGTTGTGAAGGAATTTTAAATTTTTTATAAAGTTGAATCTATGTTTGGCATTTCTTTAAGGTCTTGCTTGCAAAGGTCTTCCCTTTGCAAAATGTATTTTCTCCTAGCTCTTTAACAGGTTTGCTTTTAAAATTTAAAACATTCCTCCACCAAAATGTCAATGTCATAAAACACCAAAAACAAAACAGAAAAAAAGCTGACGAACTGTTCCAGATTAAAGGAAACTAAAAGGACCTCCTGTGATATTGCAACTTACAAAGAAATATATATTTGGTCTTTGTCCCTGGCACAGTGCTCCCCCCCCCCCCCGCCTGCCCCCCGGCACTGGGCTTCTAAAACCCTTGGAATTTTATAAGTAATGAGAGCAATAATGTAAAATATGTGTCTTTTGTTATTCATAACAAGTCCCTGGCAACCACACCTGAGTTTATGTTAATGACCTTTTAAAGTCCCTTAAGGAAGGGGGCTGTTTGCCAGGGGAACCAAAGAAGTCACTAAGGGTTGGAATTTTCAGCCCCACCTCTCCTACCTATGGTGGGGATAGGAAGTGGTCTGGAGGCTGAATTAATCACTAACAGCCAAAGATGCAATCAATCATGCCTACATAATGTGGTCTCCATCAACCCTAACTGAAGGGGTCTGGAGAGCTTCCAAATTGGTGTTCGCAGAAAGGTGCTAGGAGAGTGTTGTGCTTAGAACTTCGTGCTCCTTTCCCCCTGCCTTGCTCTGTGCATCTCTTCCTGAATAGTATCCTTTTATGATAAACCAGTAATCAAATAAGTAAACTGTTTTCCTGAGTTTTGTGAGCTGCTCTAGAAAATTATCCAACCCCAGGAGGGGGCCATGGGAATCTCCCAATTTATAGCCAGTCGGTCAGAAGCATGGGTAAAAGTGGGTCTTGCAATTGGCATCGGAAGTGGAAAGGAGGGGGACTGAGCCCTTAACCTGTGGGGTCTGCACTAACTATAGGCAGTTAGTGTGAAAACTGAGCTAAAATTTGCAAAACACCCTCTAGTTGTCCACTGGAGAGTTGGAGAAGTGCTTGTGTGTAAAACCCCACTCATTTGGCGCCAGAAGTATGCTGGAAGTGTTTTGAGTATGAGTAAAGTAGACAAGCTGTTTTCCTTTCACATGACAACTACCTACCATGTGATTCTAGACTGGATGCTTAACTGGGAAGGAAAATATGCTATAAAGGACATTTTGGGGCCAACTGATAAAAGTAGAACACAAACAGTACATTAAAATATGACATAAATGCTAAAATTTACTTAAGTTGGTAACTGAACCAAGGTTATGTAAAAAAATATCCTTAATTTTAGGAAACAGACATTGTACGTAGGGGGGAAAGGCCATGATGTATATGTAACATAAGTTCATATGGTCCAGGAAAAAAAAAATATGGAACTACACAGACACATATTAAAAACAAAGCATATAGGGCATAATGCTACCAACAGGTAAATCTGAGCAAAATGCGATTGCTTTGGGATGTCCTTTGTTACTATTCTCATGACTTTTCTGTAAGTTTGAAATTATTTCCCAAAAAAGGGTTTTTAAAAAATCTTTCATCCACCTGGAACTGAAAAATCAAATATAAAGGACCCTGCTTTCATTTCAAATAGTCTTCCAAGAGTGTGGTACAAAGCATCGATGTAATTACCCAAAACTGGCCAACCCCTTTCTTGTGGGAAAAGCTCACTCTTTCCCGTCAGCCTTGGCTTCCCCCAGTGTCCACCGTGTGTAGAGGGCAGAAGGAAGCAGAGGGAAGGTGGGAGCCAGAAGACTGGAGGAGGTTTTGCTCTCCTTCTATCTCTCCAGGAGGATGTACCTTGGCACCTCTCAGTGCTGTGCCAGACTTGCAAACACCCAGGGTGCCACAGGGAGACCTGCCAAACGCCTGCTGCCAAGGATCATGGTGCAGCTGTTGCCTGGCTGGGAACAGGAAGCACACTGTCACCATCTGCTGTGACCCTCTCTCAGCTCTGGCTCCGTGTATCACTGGCCTGCACTTCTCTTGAGGACAGCCCGCCAGTCCTCACATGCCCTGCTGTGTGAACAGGCAGCAGCTGGGCAGGCGGCTAACATGTCTCTGCTCCTTTGGACTGGAAAGAAAGCAAACAGCACGGCCCCCACAGTATTTGTAAGCTGTTCAAATACATTTTTTGCTCATGGGAATCTGAGGTCAAAGCTAGAAGAGGTTAAGACAAATTCCTTCAATGAATGAAACCTTTTGAATTGACTAATGTGCAAAAGTTTATAATTTAAAAGTGGTTTCCTCTTTTGTAATCTCAGATCTAGATGGAGAAAAAGAGAAGTTCTGGGTTTTTTTTTTAAGATTTTATTTATTTGACAGAGAGAGACAGAGCAAGAGAGAGAGCACAAGCAGGGAGAGCGGTAGGGAGAGGGAGAAGCAGGCTCCCCGCCGAGCAGGGAGCCCGATGTGGGACTTGATCCCAGGATGCTGGGATCATGACCTGAGCTGAAGGCAGACGCTTAGCCAACTGAGCCACCCAGCCGTCCCGAAAAAGAGAAGTTTAAGATTAAGAGTCCTTTAGATGAGTTCAGTACAATAGAAACATAATATAAGCCACATATGTACATATAAATATTCTAGTAGCCACTTTTAGAAAGGTAAAATAGGTGACATTTTATTAATACATTTTATTTAACCTAATACATACCAGATTTTTCATTTCAACATGTACTCAATGTAAAAAATTACTAATATTGTACATTCTTTGGTCATACTAAGTCTTCAAACCAGCATGCATTTTGCACTTGCAGTGCATGTCAATTCAAGCTACATTTCAAGAGCTCAGCAGCCACACATGACTGATGAGTGGCTACGGTTGTGGACGATGCAGGTACATACTATGAACTATGAAAGCTCCCCTGCAAATAACTGCAACCAGTCATCTTTTTAGTACTCCTGAATTCAGTGTTTATCAATGAAGGAATAAGCCCAATTATGCCCAAGGAACAGAATATATTAGGAACTAGAGGAAAAGTCAGTCCTTAACCTTAGTCTACTATAGAAAATCTACAATAAATTATATATAATTATATATTATATAATCATTTATTATATACCTTATATATATAATTATAAATAATTACAGTTATGTAAGGAACATTGCAAGGCAGCCCCAAGAAAGCCTTTACTCCCTCTACCAAGCTCCAGACAAGTCAAACCTCGAGGGAAAAGCACTGCCGGTGGTGTGAGCCCCCACATCTACAGCAGAGGTAGGAGAAAGTGCAAAGAACACTCCAAGAACACGGAGCAGCCTGATGGCCAAAATGCAGCATAGATGGTTGGGGGAAAGGCCAGATGGTAGAGGCCAGAACAATCCTACACGCTCAGCAAAAGTTGGACTTCATTCGGAGAACAGCGGGAGGCTCAGAGAGGTTAAACAGGAGAATGTTTAGATCAGATCACTACTTTCTTGGGAAGCCAAGTGCACAAGGATGGAGCTGGGGGACTCCAGGTGCTGCTGCAGGTACAACCAAAGAATACAGAGAAGAAACCTGAATTCAGGGCAGAGCCGGAAGGAGGCACATGGAAAATCAACATGCCTTCATGACCCACGGAAGGTAAGGAAAAGTAATGACATCAGTGAGCAGGACAAATAGTACCGGAGTTAACCCCTTCAGTCCTTGTCGTACCAGACTTACAGCTCCTGACAACTCTGAACCCCATGTGTAAAAGATGGCATTAGTGAAAACAGGGATGGCCGGATGGCACGGTCGGCAGAGCATGCAACTTTTGATCTTGGGGTTGCAGGTATAAGCCCCATGTTCGGTGTAGAGATTACTTAAAAATAAAATCTTTAAAAAAAAAAAAAAAAAAAACAGAGGACACCCAGCCAAGAGAAATATGCTGACTTGACTCGGATGGCTGTGCCAGGCCCCCTATTTATATCACTTGGCACCTGCACAGTACAAATATAAATGGGAACTAGGGGTGATTAAGTGGTGGAGGTCTATGCAAATGTGGTAAGGCTAAAGAAAATGTGTTGGGTCAAATGATTTACCTATGATTTAAATGTTTGAAATAGTCCATGAGAAAACACTGGTAGTCCCTTCATACCTCCTACTATTCAAGAAAGTAAGCTCTAGTATAATTGGTTAATGTCTTTACTTTCCTTAGAAACTTTCTACTGTAAATAAGCAGGTAAGCAGAGGTAACCACGGTGGGGGGGGGGGGAAGGAGGCGGGGGGGCCACACCTGTCAATTTCTACTATTGTAATGTTTAAATATGAGTGTGTCTGCATGATGTATGCTTATGTGTATATGTTTATCAGAAAAAAGTGATGGCACTGAAAACCAAAAACCTCCCACATACAATTGCAAAAAACTATCACTAGTCAAGTTTAATAATCAGTACATCCTGGCACAGTTCAGAACAATGGACTTCAAAATGATAACAAAAATTCCAATTGTGTTTGATCACAATGGTGCGTTTCCTCCTTCCTGGTCATAGAGGCAGATTGCTACTTAAATAAGCAGTCCCCAAATAAGGAATTTTTATAAATACAAAAATAAGGAGAAATATTTGGGCTGCTGAAGTGCTTTGTTAGGACCCTCTGTTAAATTTCTGTAAACTGAACTTGACTGTATCAATCCCAAGTAACAAATAATTTCAGAGAATGGACCAGAAAGTTCTAGGCCGGTGCTATCCAAAGGAAATATAATCTGAGCCCTATGTGTAATTTTAAGTCTTCCATTAGCAGCACTGAAAAAAGAAACAGGTGAAATTAATTTTAATAATATATTTTATTAACCCAATATATCTAAAATATCATTTCAACATACAATCAATATTAATGAGATAGCTCCCTTTTTGTCATACTAAGCTTTCAGAATCTGGCAGGTATTTTATACTTACAACTCATCTTAATTTGGAGGAGCTATATTTCAAGCACTCATTAGCTCATGTTAGTTATAGCAAGTGGCTATAACATTGACAGCATGGGTCTAGACTAACCATTTCACTCTGTAGATGAAGATACCAAACTGCAAAGAGCTTAAGGGATTGGCAAACTGCTGTACCCGGCCTAGAATGTTTCCTAATTCCCAACTGAATGTTTTATACCCAGGAGACACAGAGGAGTATTCAATGATGGCAGGCCAAGGACACCTGGGATGGAAGTTAACTATCAGGAGACCACATGAAACCAGAGCTCACTGTCATGAGAAAACGTATGGCTGAACCAAAGGGTATGCAACAGCAAAGCAACAGAACAGATGTGGTCTCAATCGAGAAGCCTGGTTACGTGTTGGTAAGTACAGGAATGTTCCAGGTTGACACACGTGCATGATCACTGGGGACTAAATCCACTATACTCAGCATAGTGACTGTGGAAATCAGGACAGTGTACACAAATTTAAATGCATTTGAGAATTCAGGTCTGCGTGATGGCCTAACAGAATTCCCTATACCCTAATCTCTACTTTGTTGGTAATATTTAAGAAGTAATCTGCACAAACAGGAAAATATGTGTGGAACCTGATTTAAGTACTCTGGCCAAAAAAAAAAAAGTGAGGGGAGGGAAACTGGCAAATTTTTATTTAAAGATTTATTTATTTATTTGAGAGAGAGAGTGCAAGCAAGCAATCGAGGGGGAGAGGAGGTAGAAGGAGAGAGAGGAGAGAGAATCTCAAGTACACTCTCAGCTGAGCACAGAGCCTGACTCAGGGCTTGATCCCAGGAAGCTGAGATCATGACCTGAGCCGAAATCAAGAGTCGGATGGATACTTAACCAACTGAGCCACCCAGGTACTCAGGATATTGGCAAATTTTAACAATTATTAAAGCTGGGTGATGAGTACAAGGCACCTATTAAACTATTCTATCTTTACATACATGGGAGCTTTTCCATAATAAAGTTTTTTTTTTTTTTTAAGTGGAAGGATGTGGGGGAGAGGAAGCATAACCTCCCAAAAAGGTTTTCTAGTGCCCTGATAATAAGACCAATAAATAAACTATGGCATTCCGCCAATAATTCCAAGAGCCCTTGAAAATGTACAGACATTTCAATTTTAAGAAAGCAGACTGAAGAGAGATAGGGGACAACGGGGTGGGGGGGCAGGGAGACCGGGAAAAAAAAATTTTTTTTTTTAAGATTTTATTTATTTATTTGAGAGAGAGAATGAGAGAGAGAGCATGAGAGGGGGAGGGTCAGAGGGAGAAGCAGACCCCTGCCGAGCAGGGAGCCCGATGAGGGACTCGATCCTGGGACTCCAGGATCATGATCTGAGCTGAAGGCAGACGCTTAACCAACTGAGCCACCCAGGCACCCCAGGAAAAATATTTTTAAAACACTTACAAATCTCAATACCCTGAGAAAAGCACTGTCAGCAACTCAACATAATCCTTCCAGATCTGTTCCTATTAGTACATATTAAAATATATGTCATATTTTCTAAACTGATAAAATGAGATTTGTACTCATGATGCTCTTAAGTCAGCTTGCCTGCACGGGAATGACAATCTTCCATGCTGTTCTCTAAGGTGAAACTGAGGGTTGGGCATGTGACAGATGCCACACCAATCAGATCCCATCCTCTAGGGATGTAAATCCTCCTAAGCCAATACTCAGAGGACGGGGCAGATGGAGCTGAATCATCCTGTGGGGGTGCCCTGGACAGAAGGCCCACAAATTTCTGCAGCTGAGATTCCCCAGACCAGACTGAAACTGGGTTTCCCTTTGTTTCCAGCTTCTGGGAGCTACCAGTACCCTTTAATAAACACTGTTTTCTTATTTAAACTGGGCAGAATTCGTATCTGTTCTTGAAGTGAAAGAACTCTGGTAGTAATGGGAAAACTACTACTCACAAGAAGAGCTAATAGTAATGCATAATAATTTGCCATGTACTGTTCTAAAGTTTTTAGATGTTTTATCTCATTGAAGTCACACACAATTCTATGAGATAAATACTATTAACTTCGATTCAGAGCTGAGAAAATGGAGCTCCAGGTAGATGAAATAACATGCCCCAACTCACAGCAACTGGTTGTAGAGACAAGATTTGAACTTGGGCTGGTGGATCCTTAATTTAGTCCTAAATTACAAAACTTCCAATTAAGCAGCTTTTTTCATTAATATGTTAAAAATGCCTTTCCATATTGGAAAATATATCATTTTTAATAGCCATATTGAATTTTATAATATAGATTTCCATAATTCAAACAATTATCTCCTACATTGGGATATTTAGGTTATTTCTAGTTTTTTAATATCATTAATGCGGCTGTAATTAACTGTTCTTTGAGTTTAATTTGAGGGCACATCTTAATTTATAGGTACGTGAAATTTCTGGCAGGGATTTGCCAGGTCAAAGGATAAGTACTTTTTTCCCCATTCTTGATTAAATGTAGCAACCAGTAAGGGTATTTGTTTTCCAAAGCTTGTTAAGAAATATAAGAGAGAACAAAGTTGGCTTTTCTTTGTAAAAGGCCATTTCTGCCTTTGGGCATTCATGTCTGTTTACACGCTCAGAATGGAGACAATCTGCTCAGCTAAGAAAGAAGACTCTGTTTTTAAATGTTAATTGATGTAAGATAATCAGATTTCCCAATCAATACCAAATACAGTTCAAGCCCAGTGCTTAAGAAGTTTCTGAGCCAGCTTTATATTGCATCATATTTCCTGAGGCAAATTCTAAAGGGCACTCGCTCAGGGATCAACTGTGAAAAAGGTAAGTTATAAGCAAAGGTGTTCTGTGACTTTTGGATCCCTCCTTTGCACCGTTTCAAAAATCAGAACTTACTCATTTTAGACGCCAGTTATACAATGATGTAATTATTAGTGTGTTTATTTCTTCTGTGAGATCAATGGTCTCTATTTCCTTTCTCAGAAGGTTAGTCCGGTGCAGTAACTTCCTGGGAAGATCACATAATCTACTTTTTTGCTCTGTAAGTATTGAAATACTCTCCAGCTGAGTACAAAATAAAACTTCAGACTCGGCCTGACACCACGCTACCTTGAAGGCTGTTGCTGCACCATTTGATATCACCGGGAAACTTGAAAGAGAGATGACGTCCAAAAGAAGGCACCCACTAAGAAATGGTCAGGGGGAAAAGCCACTTCAGTGAGAATGTTCTACCCAGAGCAGCAGTGGACACTAAGCGACACAGAGATGTTCTTTGGGAGACTGGATAACTGAAGGTGGAAAAGTATAATATTCCAAGATGATCCTGTATGAGCTGGAATTTTAATATCTAGGGAAAACTACCGTTAACTTTTATCTACCCAAACCAAATACAATTTAAAAATTTTTAACTTCAAACTCGTATCAGGACAAGAACATATTAGCACAGTCCTATTGAGTAACTCTAGCAGAGTCTATCTTGCCAAACTGACAATGATTATCTTGTAGGGATAGAGAAGAAGGTTGAAAGGGAAAACACAAGTAAACATTCACCAAACACAACCCCAACGAAGAAAGAGCTACCAGAAGCAGGAAACTAAAGGATAAAATGAAGTACTTCCAGAAAGTTCAGGCAATCAGAAAATAAAGTAGTAGTAGTGGTAACAATTAGACAAAAAACCAGTTGGTTGAGTTTTCTACCCTGGAGATCAAAGACCCTCAGGCCCCCATCAGAATGAATCAGGACATGTCACACTTTATTCTAACTAGCTCAGTTGTGGTGTTTCATCTCATCTGGCAATCCCCCAGTTGAATCCAGCTCTTAGGGAAAAGGGGAAGAGATGGATACGGAGTCAGTGCAAACAGTGCAGGGCTTGTCTCACATAAAGCAAATTCATGAGACTAAACAGCCTCTTTTGTTACTGCCTCACTTAGAGGTAAATAGCATGCAAGTTTGGCTAACCCACAGAATTCAGTTAAGTTAGAACTTTCAGGCAACAATGACATCGTTAAAGTTCCCTTGAAGATTTAGGAACTCACCTAGGGCATGGCTACAACTCCGGCAGGATTCTGTTAGACTGACAATTATTTGCTGCAGATCAGCTCTGGGGGGAGTGGGAGAAGGGTTGGGATTTTTCCAGCCATTACATTTACAAGACTCCTCGGCCTAAAAAAGGAATAGAGAGAGAAAATTATGTAACAGGCAGCAATGGACTCAATGCTTTACATGAGATCAATACCCACTAATCATAGGACAGCTACCCTCCCCACTCCTGACTTTAAAACTTCCTACATATGCACAAGAAACAAAAACAGAGAAAAAGGCAAAGAGGCTGTTTGATCTAGATGTTTTGGGTTTTGATGTCTTTTTGTTGGTTTCCTTTCTGCTGGCTGGACTCTGAGAACTGCAGCTCAGACAGCGGACCCGTGCCCTTTGGTACCATGGCCCCAAGCAAATGTCCACGGAGTGGTCAGTTCCGACGGAGCGCATCCATAGAGTTGGCCAAGGCCACAAGCCGGACTGTCCTGAGGTCCTTGGAACGCAGCGGGGGCCTCGGCCATGACTGAGCCTTGCATGCTGGATGGACCCCATGGACCAGAAAAGAAACCCCGCGAACCTGAGGAAGTTAGCAACCTCAAGGACACGAAGAGGGACACACCCAGCTGAAGCCACATGGCTAGCTTCTCCAAGTCCTTCATAGGCTCTCAGTTTTAGAAATGGAGAGGGCCTCCCCGTGTAGTCTAGGGTTTCCATCTATGATACTTCTCAGGCTCCTTGTACCAGAACACTAGTATTTATTAGTTTAGCAACCCTTCCTAGAAGTCTTCCATGCCCTTCACATTTCCCTACCTTCTTTGAGAACAGTGAATATGATGTATTCTAGGCTTTTTGTGGTGACTTGGGTTACAAAGTGGAGGACAAGGATAGAATGATACCAACTATTTTCAATCATAAAAATAACATGTAACACAGCTGACTGATCGTGGGCGAGAGCCTTCTGTGTACACGGTCCAATATGGTAACCACTAGCCACATGTGGCTATTGAGCACTTGAAATACAGCCAGTCCAGACAGAAATGTGCTGCAGATATAAAATACATACCAGATTTAGAAGACTCGTGTAAAAACAAGGTATCTCATTAATAATTTTCACATTGGTTACATGTTGAAACATTAGTATTTCAGATGTATGGAGTTAAATAAAAGATATTAAAATTCATTTGACCTGTTTCTTTCTCATTTTTTTAAATGTGGCTTTGGAACATTTAAAATTATGTATGCAGTTCATAGTTTACTTCCCCTGAATATCACTGGTCTACAAAACAAATTGCATAGATTTTTGTGCTTGGGCTTTGTGTTAGGTCTTTGATCACAGGTCTTTTCTCCCTGATTCCCACCCTTGCAGCCCCCAAACCCCCAAACCCTGTAGCAGATGGCTGAAGTTAGGAGAAGTCTGATTTGTAGAAAGTGATAGAATGGCTGCTACCTGAACCACATACAGAAAATTCTCCAAGACAGGGACAGTTTCTGAAGTGTGTGTACATCTAAGGAGAGTAAGAAAAAAAGAAAGAATAAATAATTGGCAAGGCAAGAAGGCCAAGGTGAAGGGAAAATATGTTTCTGAAGATAAGTCCCTATGCTTCTGAAGATAAGCTAGACCCTGTGAATGCTTGGCAAGCCCAACCTGACTGCTTCTCACATTTTATGGCAATGGGGATAGAGAAGGCAAGACCAAAAACAGCAACTTAGTAGCACAACTCCCAGTGAGTAGCTCAGTGACCCTCTTCTGTTTGGCCAGCACCAGGCAGGACCTGACTGTTAACTGCACTGCTCAGTTATTAAACTGAACTGGGCCTTGAAATTCCCTACAATGAGCCATCCACTTCTTCAGCGATTGGGAAGTTCTCAAGGGCCATGTTTTTGAGAAGGACTCTCGTGCGAACTTGCAGCCAAGAGAGCGTCCCTATAATCTTTGTAGGGATGGAGGAAACCACCCGCATTGGGGTCCACTCCTCTCCCAGCAGTGGAATATCTACTTCAAGGGACTCCCACAGCCTCCGGCTTTACTGAGCAGTTTGGCTGATTCAACAGCCCCTTCCAAAAAAGTCTTTGGTTAGAGAAAGAAAAATGATGACAATTGTTCCAAAAATTAATTAAATACAGCAGACAGAACCTAGAAGGAGAAACAGCAATGGCTCACAACCTTTGAGTTTGTAGAACTAATTTCCAAGCCAAAGAACTACAATGCATATTGAGTCATTCAGTCAACAGTATGTCTTGAGGGCCTACTCTGTGCCAGGTACTTTTGCTAGGTATGGAAGGGAAGGTGGTGAGCAATGAGGCAAACAGGCAACACAAATTAACAAATTATATAGTATATTAGACAGTGACAGCCCTATGGAAAGAAAGATGAAGCGATGGGGAAAGGGGGGTTGGGGGAAGGGTAGGGCAGAATCTGCAATTTTAAGTAGACCTTTTTGAAAAAGTGGAAGTAAAGCAAAGAATTGAAGGAGCAGAGGGAGTTGAACATTAGATAAATGATAGAAGAACATCCCAGACAGAGGGAACAGCCAGTGCAAAGTCAAGAGTGGTTGGCTTGCTCAACAAAGGGCAAAGACCAGCATGGCTAGAGCACAGGAAGCAAAGGAAAGTGCTGAATTGGAAGGAGGAGGAATCCTACAAGGCCTCATAGTCAATTAGAAGAACTTCAGCTTGGTTACTTGACCTGTCGTCTCTCCTTCCCCAACAGGATCTTCCGGGCTTGAAATGAGCATAGGAAGAGAACACAAAAAGACATGAGGCCAGATGTTTCCAAATTCATTTCTTTCTTGGATTTTTTTCCTTTCCTCTTTGTATAAAGACTCCCACTTTCTCTTTTCCTTTAGCATTACTCACTGAGGCATCTGTTTTTCTGTCATTAACTTACAGGAGCAAATCTTCCTATTTGCTTTCATTTTTAACCTCCAATCCAGGATCAAATACACATTCTGTTACACAGGGAAGCACAATAATTACTCATACATTTCAGAATTTATAAATCTTTTTAATATCTAAATGGAAAGGAACTCTAATACCTTAACCAAGGCCCACCAAGAGAACACAGGATTCCCCTGGAATTACCAAAAAGATGCCAAGTTGTCTAGTTAAGAGTTTCATCACCTCCTAAGGCCCAAGATTAACTTTAGGGCTAGGGGTCAGGTGGGTAATAAGTTCAGTTCAAAACCCCGAGGAATTATGTAATCTGGGAATCTGTCCTCATTCACACAGGTAACCACATTAGCTTCTGACAAATGCGAGGGCTTTTGCATCTGGGCACATTAGCAACCACAGCCTAAGTCTCCTTCGGCAGGTTTTCTATGGGCAGGCAGGAAAACTGGTAGGAATTCTGTATGGACCAGAATAACACCACCCACAGCCAGCATTTATAACTCCAGATTCTCAAGAGAGACAGTGACCCAGTGAGACATGAAATTCTTCATTAAAAGGAAGCTTGAGAAGCCAACTTGCTCTGAATCAATCCAAAAGCATTGCTGGCCTATATACTCTCACAAGAGTGTATTCAAGAGCCATCAACCTCGACAAAACGCCACTTTTTGGTTCAAAGGTTTGAGTATACAGGTAAGAAAACTCTCCATATTGTGCTTGGGGTTGAAATCCATGGAATCATACCATAGCTTTTCACCTAAGACAGTGTTAGGAATGGCTTATCTCAGAAGACAATGCTAACAGGGAGTGTTTTCTCTGTATTTGGAAGGTGGGTGGGAAGAACACAGGGAAGAAAGTAGACAGAATGTGAACCTTTCCTACTCTCTCATGCACTATTTATCCATTCTGCAAACACTAACTGAGCACCTATTACATGTCCATCATAGGACCAGATACCTCAACACAACAAATTTCTGCAGAAATAAAAATCTAGGGGCACCTGGGTGGCTCTGTTGGTTAAGCATCCAACTCTTGATTTCGGCTCAGGTCATGATCTCAGGGTTGTGGGATTGAGCCCCATGTCAGGCCCTGTGCTGAGCGTGAAACCTGCTTAGGATTCTCTCTCTCCCTCTGTCCCTCTCACGAGCATGTTCTCTCTCTCAAAAAAAAGAATGAATGAAAAATAAGAGAAGAAATAAAAATCTACCCCAGTGGTTCTCAACCTGAGGCATATTGGAATTACTGGGGAGTTCCATTAAACCGGATACCCACACCTGACCCCAGACTAATTAAATCGGGATCTCTGTGGATAGATCCCAGGCATCAGTATTTTTCTTAAGCTAGTAATTCCAATGTGTAGACAAAATTGAGCATCTCTGATCTAAAAGGGTTACTAGTAATGGATCCACGAAAAAAAAAAAAACATATACACACACTTGGAGAGCATAGCTGGCTCAGCTGGTGAGGCGATCTCACAACAATCTCAGGGTTGTGAGTTCAAGCCCCACGTTGGATGTGGAGATTACTTTAAAATAAAATCTTAAACACACACACACGCACATACACACACACACTCACAGACTAATAGGAGCATGTCAGGTAGACCTATACAGACAAGGGGCCCTTCAAGTGGGATGAGAGGAGAGTAAGAACAGTTCATTTCCGAAAGAGAACAGCATGTGCATGCTTCGGAACATACTTCTTACCCCTCACCTCCCATATAGTTAAATATGTAGGTGCCTTCTTTCTCCAAAACATTTTTATGTAATTTGAGACCAGTGATACTCTCCTGAGGCTGGGTGGCAGAGGAGAAAAGAGGGAGGTTAACACCTTCTTTGTGTCAGAATTTTCTAGGATTTTTATGAAGGAGATAAAAGAACATGTATAGTTTAAAATTCTAAAATTATCACTATAAACAAATATATTATAAAATTACTCCTTTTTTTTAAGAGCCTGTCATTTATAGATTTTTGCTTGTCCCCTGCTTTTTAAGTCATGATATTGATCTTAAAAATTCAGCCTAAATTAAAAACCAAAGGTTGAACCACCGGCCTAGAATAGGTAAGACTTTGGGAGTGAATCAAATAGGTGATGTACACCTATTCCTCCTGAAGCTCTGCTCAGCAAAGAGGTTCCTGGAAATCTTCCCAGATAGTGTGGAAAGAGACAAGATCTTCCTGCAGCAAAACCTATGAACTAGAACATTCTTTCAGGCTATACTGCCTTCCTCAGACTCTGGAGGACCAAGGAGGCCAGGGATAGAGAAAAGGGGCCAGGGGAAAGACATGAAGTTTGAGGCTATCTGCCCTCACAAAAGAGACTGGCAGGAAACTCTGGGAAGCGTTCTTGCTGAGCACTCTTGCAAGGGCTCTTTCTCTTTCTCCACGGCCCCTCAACACCCTGCCCTCAACCAACTCACAGCAGCAACAGGAGAAGGAATGCAGGCAAAATCTGGGTCAGCAAAATGTTTCGGCTTGGGTTGAAGATGGTAGAAAAACCACAGGTGGCAGTATACAGCATCAATGCCACGGTCAAGAGGATTATAGAAACACAGTTTCAAATCTTAGCTCCAGCACTTACTATGTGAACCTAGGGTGAATCACTTACCCTCTCCAAGATTCCCAATCTATAAAGTGGATTTTAAAATACCTATCTCAGGGCGCCTGCGTGGCTCAGATGGTTAAGCGTCTGCCTTCGGCTCAGGTCATGATCCCAGCGTCCTGGGATCGAGTCCCGCATCGGGCTCCCTGCTCCTTGGGAGCCTGCTTCTCCCTCTGCCTCTCTCTCAACCTGTCTCTCATGAATAAATAAATAAAATCTTTAAAAAAATAAAATAAAATAAAATACCTATCTCACAAGATTGTTGGAGGCATTAGGCAATTAATGTGGGTAGATGCTGAATAAATGGAAGTAGTAATAAAGGTTATGGTGGCACTGATAATGATAATATGCTAGGAGTACTGTTAGGTCACGATGAACTATGACAGTTAATACTTTAAAAGTGAGGACTTGAAGAGGATGCAACCAATGGAAGTAGTTTGAGGATGCTGGCCCCAGTCATTATGAAAGAGGCTACAGCTCTTACTGAACAAAAGACTGGGCAGGTTACCAGTTATATAAAAAGTTATGCTCCTCAAAGAATAAATCAGCTCCATTTCCACTATAGGTAAGAGCAGTGGGAAGTCATTCAAAGGCTTACTCGGGGATCTTGGTGGACATTTTTATAACAAAACAGAAGGAAAGAGAAACATGGCCAAGCTACATATACACAATCACCTAGTAAGAACACAATATATCAAAATCTACAGGGTATGGTCAAGGTAACACTTAAAGGAAAACATACACCCTTAAATGCATTTATGGGGAAAACACAAAGGTTAAAAATAAACGAACTACTCATTCAACTCAATCTAGAAAAAGAGCAACAAAATAAACTCAAGAAAAACTGACAAAACTCAAGAAAAACTGATTTAATAGGTAGTAAAGTTTTCTGACAACCCTAGAAGATAATGAAAAGGTAGTCAAGATCCAAAAAAGGCCCAGGATCAGATGGTTTTTAAGGTAAGTTCCAGTTAACTCTCAAGAACTATCCAAAATAAATATAATGTGAACCACATATAAAATTTTTAATTTTCTAGTAGCCACATTTTTAAAAACTAAAAAAAAAAGTAAAAGTAAATAATATTTAATGTAATAACATCCAAAATATTACCATTTCAACATGTAATCAGAATAAAAATATTATTAAGACATTTTACATATTTTTTATGCTAAGTCTTCAAAATCCAAGGCATATAATAACAGCATATTTCAATTCAGACTAGCCATGTTTCAGGTGCTCAGTGGTCATCTGTGGCTAGTGGCTACCATATTGGACAGCAGGGGACCACACTATTCCTTTTACTGTAAATTGTTTCAGAGCATTAGAAAAAGATGAAAAACTCACATGTCATTCTATGAATCCAGTATAACCCTGACACAAAAACAGACAGTGAAAACACCAAAAAAGTCACTAGCCCAATCTCACACACACACACACACAAAACCAAAATCTGAAATAAAACATTTGTAAGTTAAATACAACCGTATACAATTAAAATCATGCATTAATGCAAAGATAATCCTTTCAAATTAATTACATTAACAAATTAAGAAAAAATAGTTACAATTGATGCAAAAAAAAGCTTCTCATAAAATTCAGTATCAATTTCTGATTTTTAAAAATAGCAAATCTGTCATAGAAGAAAATTATCTTAACTTGAAAATAAACATTATACTAAATAGAGAGACACACATCACTCCTATTAAAGTTACCAAAACAAGGAAGCCCTCAATACATCCACTGTTCAACATTGTCCTGGAAGTACACAAAAACTATAAAAATTGGCATACAATCCTTAGAGATTATCATAACTTATAAAGAAATCAATAAATTGGCTGTATAATAGGATCAACATATAAAACTCAGAAACTTTTCTCTATATCAGCAATAATCACTTGGACAATGTAATAGGAAAAAAAAAATCCTAATGGCAAAAGCCATCAAATACTTAGGAACAAATCTTCGAGATGAGTAACATCTATATACAGAAAACTACAACTTTCTACTAAAGATTAGATGAATTTCTTCACTGAAACAAGGAAATATGCAGTGTTCATGATAGGAAGACACCATATTGTAAACATATAAGTTCTCCTCAAATTAATCTGTAAGTTCCATAATCAGTACTTATAACATATGTAACAGAGCACTAATATTCAGAATATATGAAGATCATCTAGGGGCACCTGGGTGGCTCAGTTGGTTAAACATCTGCCTTTGGCTCAGGTCATGATCCCAGAGTCCTGGGATCGAGCCCCACATGGGGCTCCCTGCTTGGACGGGAGCCTACTTCTCCCTCTCCCTCTGCCGCCCCCCCCCCACCCCTGCCGGCCTGTGATCTCTCTCTCTCTCTCTGTGTCAAATAAATAAATAAAATCTTAAAAAATATATATATATCATCTATAAAACAATAAGAAAAAGGCACAGTCTAATAGAAAAAAATAGCAAATCCCAGTGATTCCAAGAAAAATGAATATTAAAGGCAAATAAACCTACAAAATGGTCAAAGTAACTAGTAATGGAGAAATGAAAAATTAAAAGCACTGTGACATATTTCCTCAGACTAATTAAATTGGCAAAAATAAATAAATAAAAGTTTGACACTGATATCTAAAGTTGACCAAGATGTGAGGAAACACACTCTCATATATCATGTGTGGGAGGAGACACTGGTAGAGCCTTTCACAGACCAAACTGCAATGTTCATGCCCTTTGGCCCAAGTGCACTACTTGGAAGTTTTCCTACAGAAATACTCACATGTGCTCAATGATATTTGTATACCATTTATTAGACCAAAAGAAAAATATATGTCAGGTAAAATCTGATCAATAAGAAAAGAATTTATTAAGTTCTGTAGATTGGGGGACCCCTGAAAGGTTCAGCCGGTTAAGCATCTGCCTTCAGCTCAGGTCATGATCCCTGGGTCCTGGGATCAAGTCCCTCATCAGGCTCCTTGTTCATCGGGGAGCCTGCTTCTCCCTCTGCCTGCCACTCCCCCTGCTTGTGCGTACCCTCTCTCTCTGATTTAAAAAAAAAAAAAGTTATGTAGATTGGTACCACAGACTATTATGCCACCTTTATCCATACAGCTAACTGTGTAGACTTGGAACCTCTCTAGGTCCTAGCAAAAGGCTGAAAAGGCAAACTACAGAAGAATACAAAGCATAATACAGTATCTCTTTTTTTAAAAAATAAGTGAATAGGCAATTTAAACATATATGTATTTGGATATGCAGAGAAACTAGACAGATACATACTTGGGGGGGGCAAAATGGGAGGAGGGAAAAGGACATTCACATTGTACTTTATATTCTTCTCTATGGTTCATATTCATGGGTTGCTTGCTAATTTTCTTTAATATTAATTCATCTGAGGGGAAATCATAATTCCAGAAAAATTCTAACGACAATAACAGAGCTCAGTATAAATCAGTTGTGGGGGAGGGAGGGTAGAAACCACATCCTTATCACAAACCACATTTAAGAATTCAAGGATCCAAAACTTTTCTCCCCGTGGGGTTGCTTATAAAAGCCTTTACTGAGGTTCAAGCCAAAAAGTAACAAGCCTGCAATTCTTAAAGAAGACAATATACATTTTTAGAGATATAAATCTTAACTTCACTATTGCAACAGACTTGAAGTAATCAGCCCAGAAAGAAAAGTTTATTCCCCTTCTTGTCTTAACATGACAGAGAAGAATGGCCGTGTTCATGGGGGGCTGAAAATGGGTCACAGATCTCATGGCAGAGAGATTTTGGAATAATAAAGCTTTACACTGCCCTTACTAATAAAAAATGTTACATCCCAAATATTAACCACACTTATTTAAGCTACTTGTGATAGAAGTGCTTATTGAATTCAACCAACAATAAACACTTACAAATGTAACTGAATAAAGGACTTTTCTTTCAAAACTGGCTCACTTTGCTTCCCCCACTGAGTCTTGGGATCCCAGTAGCTTTCACAAAGCAGAATTTTATGTCTTTTGTTCAGAACAAATGAGACTTTTTCCAAATAAATAGAAAATTCACTGAAAACTAGTAGGAAGATAAAAGGACAGAGAGAGCAAAGGAGAGGGGAAGAAAACACAGGCAGAACATTGAGAAATATAAACGTTTTGTCAGCCCCACAGCACTGCCACTATGCTGGCCAGGATGTGGCCGCCAGCCAAAAGTGGCTATCCAGTCTTCAAAACGGTAACAGGTCCACCAAGTTGGGATGCCTTGTAAGAGTAAAATAAATACTGGATTTCAAAAACTTAGTGTCAAAAACAGAAGAGGAATGTTAAAATATCTCATTAAGAATTATTTTCTAGGGGCACCTGGGTGGCTCAGTTATTAAGCGTCTGCCTCCGGCTCAGGTCATGATCCCCAGGTCCTGGGATCGAGCCCCACATCAGGTTCCCTGCTCAGCAGGGAGCCTGCTTCTCCCTCTGCCTGCCAATCCCCCTGCTTGTGCTTTCTCTCTCTGTGTCAAATAAATAAATAAAAAATCTTTTAAAAAGAATATAATACAATTAGTAAAATTTAACGGTTGATTTTTCTCTCTCCTTTTTTAATGTGTTGGAGTGAGTTGAACAGTGTCCCCCTAAATGCATGTCCACTTAGAACCCCAGATGAGATCTTATTTGAAAATAGATACGATTTTTGTAGATATGATTACTTAAGAATGTTGAGATGAAATTATCCTAGACTTAGACAGGGCCCTAAAACCAATAACTGGTGCTTTTATAAAAGAGGCAAAGACTCATTCCTTGGAGTGATGCATCTACACACCAAGGAATGCCAAGGACTGCCAGGAGGCACAAAAGGATTCTTCCCAGAGCCTTTGGAGGGAGTATGGCCCTGCTGACACTTTGATTTCAGACCACTGGCCTCCAAAACTGTGAATAAGGAAAGTTTCTGTTGCTTAACTCACCTTGTTGTTGATAATTTGTTACAGCAGTCCTAGTAAACTAATATATGTGGCTACTAGAAAATGTTAAGTTACATATGTAGCTCACACTGTATTTCTATTGGACTTCGCTGCACTAGAGTTGAAAAGGAATCTTACCCCGCCCCCCCAAAACCCAAGTCTTTGCTATGGACCCTAACAGCTTATGTCTAGAATACTCCCAACATTTCCTAAGTGGTTCTAAGTGGTTCAAGTTATAACCCTCTGAGATATCTGGGAATTCCTTGAGCTTGGCTCACTTGTTTCAGGACCTTTTTTTTTTTTTTAAAGATTTTATTTACTTATTTCACAGAGAGAGACAAAGCGAGAGAGGGAACACAAGCAGGGGGAGTGGGAGAGGGAGAAGCAGGCCTCTCACTGAGCAGGGAGCCCGATGTGGGGCTCGATCCCAGGACCCTGGGATCATGACCTGAGCCGAAGGCAGACGCTTAATGACTGAGCCACCCAGGCGCCCCCCCCCCTTTTTTTTGGTAGGATATACAAAGTACTTTCTATGCGTGTACACACACCATGGGACACTTGGAAACCTACATGCACAAAAACTTTAATACATGTGGGACTTCCTGCCCAGTTTCCTAAAGAGGACATACTAAGTCCTCCTTCAATGCCATTATCCTTGACTGCCAGCAAAGTACTTTCTGCCACGTGTTCCAAGCTGCGGCCACCATGCCCTCTGCCTTGGCCTTTCTATCTCCTTTCCAGATGTGCAGGCCCAGCCACTGTTCTTCCAGATAAGAGGTTTTCCTTCAAAACACCTTTCCCATGTCTCTCCTTAATTAGGCAAGACAGCTGCTATCTACGGGAACTCCCAAGGGGACTGGCCTTGTGGCTTTAACAAAGTACCAGCTGAAGGACAACCTTTTCAGGAATGTGCTGCCAAGCCAATTACTGCAGCAGCTAGCAACCCGGGCACAAGGAGGGGAAAGCTGCCCAGATGACTTCATCTCCCCCAAGAGCAAGTCTCTGTAGACATGGCAGAACCAAGAAGAAAAGGTCACTGGATTGCTTCAACAGGCCAGGATAAAAATTTTGCCCCAACAGAATCCAGGGTTATATGGCAAGAGAATGCAACAGCCTTCATTGTAGTCTACAGAAGCCAGGACAGAGGATGAGAAGGAAGCTAAACTGGATAAACAAGCGATCATGACTCAGATGACAGACAGACAAGGGAGTAGGGTGCTTACAATTCACTTGGTGTCGATGAGATGGGTGTGAAGACATTTGCGTGACATCCAGAGGAACAAGAGAAAGACAGTCAAGCTGACTAGCAGGATTCAGTCATGCTTAAAATCCTGGGAAGTCCTATTTGCTGGAAAACTGAAATCAGTGAGAGGGATGTCCCACAGCAAGAACACACTGAAGGGAGGGCACCAGGGTGGCTCAGTCGGTTAAACATCTGCCTTCGGCTCGGGCCCTGATCCCAGGGTCCTGCGATTGAGTCCTGCATTGGGCTCCCTGCTCGGCGGGGAGCCTGCTTCTCCCTCTTCCTCTGCCTCCCCCCCCCACCCCCCCAGAGTGCTTGTGCACTCTCTCTCTCTGTCAAATAAATAAATAAAATCTTAAAAACACACACACACACACTGAAGGGAAATTTATGAAGTAAAACTATGAATCCAACTTTTATTAAGCACCTAAAGTGAGAAAAGCACTTGTACACTTGTTCTTATCTCATCCTGTATGAGGAAGGTATTAATTATCCCATTATTCAGAAGAGAAAGCTGAGGCTCTAAGATGTTAAGAGATTTGCCTGAACTTTTTCAGTCTACCCTGCAGAAGCACTGGGTATGCTCAGGCAGATAACTGTGGTCCTGTATTTGTGTGTGGAGGTCCTCACTCTATTTTACTACCTCTCTGCTCTGGGTTAGACAAAAGTAGAATGTTTAAAAGTCAACACCAAAACCATTATGAGATACAACTTCATACCCTCAAGGATGGCTATAATCAAAAGAGTGGACAATAAAAAATGTTGACAAGGATATAGACAGGTGGGAATCTTCAAATACTGTTGGAGGGGATGTAAAATGGTAGCCATTGTAGAAAAGAGTTTGGTGGTTTCTTAAAAAGTTAAATATAGACCATTGAATAGACAGCCCAAAAATAAACCCCCACATAAAATGATTTTTGCCAAGACCATTCAACAGGGAAAGGACAGTTTTTTTCAACAAATGACACTAGAAAAACTGGATATTCACTTGCAAAAGAATGAAGTTGTTCTACCCTTGCCTCACACCACATACAAAAATTACCTCCAAATGTATCAGACTTAAACATAAAACCTAAACTATGAACTCTTAAAACAGAGGAAAAGCTTCATGACATTGAATCTGGCAATAATTTCTTGATAGGACACCAAAAACACACGCAACAAAAGAAAAAAATAAACTGGATTTAACCCAAATTAAAAACTTCCGTGCATCAAAGAACACAATCAATAGAGTGAAAATGCAACCCATAGGATAAAAAAAAAAAAAAAAAACTGCCGATCAAATACTTGATAAGGGGTTAATATCCAGATTATATAAAGAACTCCTACAACTCAGCAACAAAAGAATAAACAATCCAATAAAAAATGGACAAAAGACCTGAATAGACATTTCTCCAAAGACATACAAATGGTCAATAAATACATGAAAAAATACTCAATATCACTCATCCTTAGAGAAATGCAAATCAAAACCAAAATGAGATCCCCCCTCATACTCATTAGGACGGCTATTAACAAAAACACTGACAAGAACAAGTGTTGGTGAGGATGTGGAGAAACGGGAACTTTCGTGCATTATTGGTGGAAAGGAAAATTGGTCAGGCACTATGAAAAAGAGTATGACAGTTCCTCAAAATATTAAAATAGAATTACCATATGGTCTAGCAATTCCACTTCTGGCTATATACCCCAAAGAATTGAAAGCAGGAACTTAAATATTTAACTTCACACCCAAGTTCGCAAAAACATTATTTATAATAACCAAAAGGTAGAAGTAAGCCAAGTGTCCATTAGCAGAGAATGGATAAACAGATTGTAGTATATGAATAAAAGGGAATACTATTCAGCCTTAAAAAAGAAAAGAAATTCTGACACGTTTCAACATGGATGAACCTTGAGGACCGTATGTTAGGTAAAATAAGCAGTCACAAAAGGACAAATACTATATGGCTCCACTTGTATGAGGTACCTAGAGTAGACAGATCGCAGAAAGTCAGTAGTTGCCAGGAGTAGAGGGGAAGGAGGAAGGAGAACTACTGTTTAATGGATATAAAGTTTCAGTTTGGGAAGATGATTATGAGTTCATAGATAGTGGTAGTTAGTGATAGTTGCACAACAATATGAGTTTCTTTTCCTTTTTCTTTTTTTTAAAGATTTATTTATTTGAGAGAGAAAGAGAGCACAAGTGGGGAGAGGGGCAGGACAGGCAGACTCCCCACTGAGCACAGAGTCCGGGGTGAGATCATGCCCTGAGCCAAAGTCAGATGCTTAACTGACTGAGTCACCCAGGAGCCCCAACAATATGAGTTTCTTAATGCTAATGAATGATACACTTAAAAATGGTTAAGACAGTAAATTTTATGTGATGTGTATTTTACCACAACTTAAAAAAAATAAATGTTTTTAAAAGTTAAACATAAATTTACCACATGACCCTGCAAACCCATTCCAAAGTATCTGCCCAAGAGAAATGAAACATATATCCATACAAAGCTTTGAACACAGATGTCCACTCAACATTATTCTTATCAGTTAGCCAAAAGGTGGAAAGCATCCAAACATCCATCAACTGGTGAATACATAAACAAAATATGGCATATCCACACAGGGGAATATTATTTGGCATTAAAAAAGAATGAGATGCTGATACATATGCTATATGACTAGGCCTCAAAAACATTATGCTAAGTATAAGAAGCCAGTCCCATACTGTATAATTCCATTCATATCAGTTCCAGAAAAGGCAAATTTATAGACACAGAAAGTAGATTGATTAGTCTGAGGCTGGAGTGAAAACAGGTTTGACTGCAAATGGACAGAAGGATCTTTTGGGGGAGATGGGACATCTAAAACTCAATTTCCTAGAAGTCACTGAATTGTAAACTTAAAACCACAGACTTTTAGGGCATCCAATTATATCTAGCTGAAGTTTTTTAAAAAGGGAAGAACTAGGGCACCTGGGTGGCACAATTGATTGAGTGTCTGACTCCTGGTTTTCACTCAGGTCCGGCTTGGATCATGATCTCAGGGTCATGGGATCGAGCCCCGGGTCACGATCTCCCTCTCCCTCAGGCCCTCCCTCCTAAAATAAATAAAGAAGTCTTTAAAAATATAAAAATGTAAAAATTAAAAGGCAAGAACTGCTAATAACTAATTATCCCTTCAAATACAGGTCTTCTGCAAAGTGTCACCAAAATTGAGGTATATTTTCTCCTCACAAATTAAAGAAGCTTAAAAAGCTACATTTGGGGAAAAAAGGGGGGGCAGTAAATGGGGGTCTCCATCTCTGTCCTCCCCTGACGTAGAAAAGCAAAATAAGTTAGCATCTAGGTGGCCACACCTCCACTGTCAGAATTTGTCTTGGCAAAAGAGAGTAAGTCATTAAGTAGGTTGCCCTGTTCTTTAAAATGAATGGAGACTCTGGGGCGCCTGGGTGGCTCAGATGGTTAAGTGTCTGCCTTCGGCTCAGGTCATGATCCCAGGGTTCTGGGATCGAGCCCCGCATTGGGCTCAGTATTCACTGGTGCTTCTTCTGGGCTCCCTCATTCAACACTCTTGACTTGCTGACATCCAACTTTCTGGCACGTTCACAGCTTCATTCGAGCCTCACTGGACTCTAAAGGGATTTCTGTACAGTGAATCTAGTTCCCCTCCTTGGACTATAGTATAAACTGTAGGGTGCAGCCTCCGGAGAGCGGGGGAGGAGAGACAGACACATTCCGGAGATGCGAGAAAGGGAGTGAAAGCCAGGATGCAGGAGGACAGGGGAGAGGGCTAACGTTTTCATTTGCCACTGTAGTGAGCTGCCTGAATGTTCCTCTTAACGGTGTGCATGTGTTACTCTGGGAAAAAAAAAAATCTTTTAATCCTCTTTTAAAATAACAACACCTGAAGTCCCTGTAAGTTGTGATCCCAATAAATTTGGAAGTGAAGTGCTTTGGAAGCAATTTGGATAATGCTCTTGTGATTTGGAGCAGTGCTTCTCAAACTTTAATCTGAGCCCGAATCACCTAGGAAATCTTAAAATGCTGATTCAGATTCAGTAAGTCTAGAGTGGAGCCCAAGATGCTGTTTTTCTAAAAAGTTCCCAGGTGAGGGCCACACTTGGAGTAGCAAAGACCTGAAAGGAGAAAGTGGTCTGATGGATGTGTTAACACCTTCCTCTCTTCCCAGGATTAACTTCAGTTTTCCATATTCGGCTTAAATGTAAATGGCTAGCTAATCCTTTCTGGGACATAAATTCTTTCTTTCTCCACTGCGACAATCCTTCCAGTTCACACAGTTGTCCATGGAAAGCCAGCAGACACCATAAAGCTAGGATTTGAAACTGGGATTTTAAAAATCTGGGTACCTTTTTTTTTTTTTTAAAGATTTTATTTTTAAATAATCTCTACACCCAACGTGGGGCTCGAACTCACCACCCCAAGATCAAGAGCTGCATGCCCCACCAACTGAGCCAGCCAGGGGCCCCAAAAATCTGAGTACTTTTGGCACAGGTGAAAAGGAGAAGGTGGGAGTGGGGTTGGAGACTTCCCTCGGGAGACAAATTTGCCTGGAACTGAAAGTATAAACAGAAGTGGAAGGGAAGAAAAGATAACCAGCGTGCTAATCCAGGCAGAAACATCTCTGAAGACCTTAATGAACAGTGCCATTTCGGTCTGGAAAGTCACAAGAACACAGAGCAAATACTGCAGAGTGGTCAAGGATACAGAAGGAAAACGGAAAATATGCCATGAGGAAATGACCCAGGTATAAACACCCTATTCAAAGGCTCCTCTTCCAAGCTCTCCGAGAGGACTCTGACCTCAAATCAACAGAAAACCTTCCTGACTCCGCTGTCTGGAAGAAATCCTAGGCCCGGGCTGGAGCTCAATCAGGAACTGCCCTCTTTATGCTAAATAATCAGGTCTGACTGAATCAAAGGCCCAACCCTTGGGCATTATCTAAAAAGGTGCTAAATGACTCCGGTGCTACCCTACGGCCTAGGGATGGGCCAGACCCTGCATCACAGGGGAGTCACGTCTCCAGGACCAACCCAAACATGCATCACCCCTGGAAAGGCCTCAAGAGGTCGTGAATGACACCAAGGCCAAGAAACTGATGCCCCAGAACCCTAAATCCCAGACAATCCCTGAATCTCTTCTAATACACACAGAACTAATCTCAGACTTTATCGGTGAACTTGCCAACGCAGACACCTCAGTCTTCAACGGTGGAAAGACCTGTCAAACTGTTTGGCTGACATCGAGCAGGCCAGACAACCAGCTGACAGACAGAATTTTTCACTCTTCGGCCTGTTGTTCTGGCACCAAGTCAGCTGGGAAGAGCAAAATAAACAGTACCATATATGTCGCTTCCTCGGACAGCTCACATTCCCATGGTATCCATCATTATCCGGGCTGACAACTCGCACACCCACTTCACCAGCCCAACCTGCATTCCCAACTGCCCACACCTGGCATCTCTGCCCAGGAAGCTAGCTCTACATTAGGCTCGCCCTCAACCCCAACCCCCCTTTCCAACTAGCCTATTCCCTTCAGTGGCATCCGCCTTTCTCCCAGTTCCTGAGGCTCAGTACACCTGCATTCAATGCCCTCACCCAAGGCCATCTGATTCTTCTTTCCAAGTGTCTCCCAGATTTACATCTTCTCCATTCTCACTGGCAGGGCCCTGGGTCAGGCCTTTAACAGCTGGTTAGAAGAAACAGCTTTCTTCTCCTTTCTTTTTTTTTTTTTTTTTTTTTTTGACATTTTATTTATTTATTCATGAGAGTCAGAGAGAGAGAGAGAGGCAGAGGCAGAGGGAGAAGCAGGCTCCCCGCCCAGCAGGGAGCCCGATGCGGGACTCGATCCCAGGACCCTGGGATCATGACCTGAGCCGAAGGCAGACGCTTAACCATCTGAGCCACCCTGGCGCCCTCTTCTCCTTTCAATACATCCCCACTCCTGCTCCATCTAACACGCACCGGACCCATCCCCCTACTCTAAAATGCCATCTAACAATGTCCAGCATTCCTGCCTGATACTTTCCAAGGCAATTTTAGCCGACATCATCTTATTTTCCCCTCCCAATAACCCCACAGGACAAGCAATTCAATGCTTACAGAAGGGGTGTGGCTTGCCTGAGTTACCCCAGCTGGCAAAGGAGCAGGGAGCCAAAACTAAAACCTAGAACTTTTCACTGGCACTCTAAAATATCTCGGGTCTCCTCCTCCTTAAAGTGCAAAGACTCGCTATTATTAAATAAATACAGTCCAAAATTTTCTACCTGAAATTCATGACTTTCTAACAACTGGTTTCTTCTCTACCCAGAGAGATGTTCCTTTTTTAACCCACAATTTCTGTGTACTTGTTTTTCCTTTTTCTTCAATTTGGCTGGTCTCTTTATTAAGATCGGTAGTTATTTAGCTCTACTTTTAAATGTAATAGTAGCTACCATTTTTGAGCACTTAGAATATTCCAGATACTAAACCAAACTGCTAAGTGGATTATCTCATTTTATTATCAAAACAACACTGGACTACTAAAAGACACACCTAATTTAACACATCCAGAAAAAGGACTCTTGATTCTCATGCACTTCTAAAGCTGCCTCCCTCGTGGTCCTGCCCAACTTTATAGATGGAGCTACCATCCTTTCCATTGCTCAAGCCAAAATCCTAGACATCGGGTTCATTTCAAGTCCTGCTGCCTCCACACTCCTAATATTGCCCCAAACTGGCTAGTCTCCCCCACCCCACTGCCATCACCCTCATGCAAGCCACCGTCCACTTTCTACCCACACTGCAGTAACTTCAACTGGCTCTCTTTTCTTTCTCTTGCACAATTTACTCTTCTCAAAGGAGCCAAAGGGGATGCTTTAAACACAAATCTCATCTGAATCCATCTGAAACAGTCCAGATGCCCAACAGCAGGTGAACAGATGAACAAACCGGTACATCCATACAGTGGAATACCTCTCAGCAATAAAAAGAAATTAACCACTGACACATGCAACAAGGATGAATCTCAAACATATCATACTGAGTGAAAGAAGAACAGTATGTACTGTGTGGCATCATTTATATGAAATGCTAGAGTATCAAAACTAGTATATCGTAATACAAAGTAGATCAGTGGTTACCTCTGAGGGTGAGGCATTTGAATGGCAAGCAGCATTAAGGGAACTTTCTAGGGTGATTAAAATGTTCTGGGTCTTGATATGCATTTGTTGAAAATGATCAGAACTGGAAATCAAATCATTTCACTGTGTGAAAATTATACATACTCGGCCATCTGGCCCCATCTACCTCTCACTTCATCTCCTACACTTGTCCCCTTCCCCCCCATCTAGCCACAAGGGTAACCTGGCCACCCTCAAGCATGCCAAGCCATTTCTGCCCCAGAGTCTTTGCATTCCCCACCTGGCACTCTCTCTACACACACACACACACACACACACACACCCAATGGCTAACTTCTTGTTGTCATTCAGGTCCCAGACTGTGTCCCATCCACAGAGAGACCTTTTTGGGCACGTACTGGAAGGATTCCCTAGGCACTGTCATTTACTTCTCTGTTTTCATTCTCTGTGTGGCATGTGGCACTTACCACTTTCTGTTATTTTCTTGTTTACTGTCTGCTCCTGCTACCAGAAGCAAGCTCTGCAAGAGTAAAAACCCATCTGTCACTGTGTCCCCAGCATCTAAATCAATGCCTGGCACATGATATAACAGTTTGTTGAATGAATGGATAAAGTTGACAATATCACGCTCTCCATTTTACAGCTATGAAATCTGAGGCTTGTAAAGGGTAAGTAATCTCCCCATGGTCACAGAGCAAGAAAGCAGCACGTCAGGATTCAAACCCAGGCAGTCTGTTCCCTGGGTCCACGTTCCAAAGCACTCTGATGTCTTGTTCCCTTCACTTTTGCTTCTCTGTTGTTTTCTACTATTCGATCCACCTAGGCTGAGCCTCTCTCCTACACTTCTACCTGCCCCCAGCTCATAATGGTTTTTCTCTGTGCTGACTTCATGCTTGATTATTCCCTCGAATCTTTCTTTCCCTCTATACCCGTCTCCCCAGCAAGATGAGGGGCTCCTTGTGGCTTTCACTTCCTTTTGTCACTCACCACCCACCAGGGCAGAGCCTGGGCACAGGCACCTAACCAATACTCATGGATGTGTTCCATTAGAGGTGGGGTGAGTCAGGTAGTCCTTCCTATGGGTATATGCAAATCCTGGGTTACATGACTCACTTTGCTATTTCAAAGTAATGCTGACCTTGGCGTCCTTGGCATTCTGCCATCCAGTTTCAACACCAGCTTGTTAGAGCTAATGCAAATTAGAGCTGCCACCATCAGTCACTATGATACTACTCAAGTCTCATCCCTGTACTTCTGGAATCTCCTGCATACCACAGAAGCCTCACAGAAGGCTGCACAGGCCAAGAGCATGCAATGATGGGGGCAGGACATCCCCACTGAAGAGATTACTCAAAGCCTCCTCCTAAGGTTAGGGGGCGCATCATTCCAAAAGGATCATTAGAGACATTATTCACACTTTTTTGTGAAATACATGCATTCATCTCCTGATTAAAAAAATAATAAGCCCTGTGTCTGGGCTTCTGGGTACAAACAGAAGAACATATCAAAGAAAGCCCATGGTAACCTTTAGTTTTAAGTGGGCAGCAAAGCAACAAAAAATATAAATAGTAGTTAGAGAACATGTCTTTGTAGGTGATTTTTTTTCTAGTTCACTAACACCATAGAGACTTTTAGAATACATGGTAGGGCCTCTTTCTCACTTCATAGGTGTTTGGTTTTGTTTGGTTTTTTGTTTAAGATTTTTTTGTTTATTTGAGAGTGAGCGAGAGAGAGCAAGCATGAGCAGGGGAGGAGTAGAGGGAGAAGGAGAAGCAGACTCCCTGCTCAGCAGGGAGCCCGATGAGGGGCTCAATCCCGGGACAACAGGATCATGACCTGAGCCGAAGGCAGACGTTTAACCGAATGAGCCACCCAGGTGCCCCTCACTTCATAGGTTTTAACTCCACTGTCTCACAATACAATTCCCGTGTGAGAATTTACTTCCAATTTGCAGAAGAGGAAACGGTGGTCAGAGAAAGTCACATAATTCACTCAGAGGAGGATTAAAAGTGGGTGTGACTCTCCTTGTTCTATCTTGTGGAAATCCAGGCCACCCGGCAAATGCTGAAGGTCACCAGGTCTGCTGTGAGCACACAAGGAATGGCACTTAGTGACAGAGTCAGAAAATGCTGTTCCAGCTCCAGCTCAGGGCTGCCTTGCTCCTGGGACCACGAGACTTTGGGCATGTTTCTAAATCTCTCTGAGCCTGTTACCTTGTCTCTACAACACAATTTCCTTTCTTCCAATCTCACAAAGCCTGTGAATATGAAATTCACTGTGAATATGAAATTACCCATTTATGGGACGCCTGGGTGGCTCAGTCGGTTAAGCCTCTGCCTTCGGCTCAGGTCATGATCCCAGGGTCCTGGAATCGAGTCCCACATCGGGCTCCTTTCTCAGCAAGGAGCCTCAGCCCTCTGCCTGCCTCTGTCTCTCTCTCTCTCTCTCTCTCTCTCTCTGATAAATAAATAAAAATCTTAAAAAAAAAAAAGAAATTACCCATTTATTCAACAAATATGTGTTGAGCACGTACTATGTGCAAAGCACAGTCAGTGGACCTGGGATATGAAGTGAACCAAAGTCCCTGCTTCAAGGAACTTCTGTCCCAAAGGAAACAATATGATATATATATGATTTCCAAGTGTTGAAAAATGCAGTAAAGGAAAACAAAACAGGTAACCTTAAAGAGTGATGGGGTGCTGCTTTTTTGACAGGGCGTGGTCAGAAGCCTTCTCTGAAAAGTTGGCATTTGAGAACAGACCAGAATGAGGCTTGAGAATAAGCCACACCAATACCTGGAGAAGAAGAGTGTGCAATGCAAGGGGTTATCAGCATGTATAATTAAACGCCAGAGATGAAAGCAACTCAATATTATACAGATTCAAGGGGCACCCTAAGTGGCTCAGTCATTTAAGCGTCTGACTCTTGGTTTTGGCTCAGGTCATGATCTCAGGGTCCTGGGACTGAGCCCCCCCCACACTGGGCTCCACGCTCAGCAGGGAATCTGCTTGAGATTCTCTCACTCCTTCTCCCTCTGCCCCTCTCCTGTGTGTGTGCACTCTCTCTCTAAAAAAAATAAATAAATCTTTAAAAATATAGAAAGATTCAATTCTACTTCAATTGTGATGAAAGGTGATGAATTGTCATAAGGAATTTAGACAGGAGCTACCTAAGCAGAAATTTAAAGCAGCCCATGGAAATAAATGTAGAGTAAATAAATGGCAATAAGTATAATGTAACACCCCCAGGTACATGTGCACACGAGTAAAAAAGACAAAAATCCTGTGTTAAATACATCAATTACAGAACAGATTACTTCGTAAGTGTATAGTCCATATGATTCCATTAAATAATAAGCTTACATATTTCACAGGAGTTTTCAAGGATGAGCTGTTATGCCAAAACTGTGTTTTGAGTAATAGAGTAAATCTGTGCTCCTCACTGCCTCTCCTGGAAAGAGGTGGCCTCACACTTCTGGGGACTGGGGATGTGGGCGGAAGGAGGGTGAAGGAGAATGATCTCTTACCTGCATCTCCATCCCCTAGGCCAACAACACAACAGAGAGGTGTCAATGCCTACCGGAGCTTTAGGTGCTGGGTTGTAGCCAGCCTTCTAGAAACCCTGCCACAGCTCCCAACATGTATGGTTCTGCCTGGCTTGCAAGATACAACATATAATTCTAGGCATCTTCCAGAACCAAGGATGTGAGAACCGAGCTTCACACGGATATTCACCAGGAAGGACAGACCGAAAGAGACTCCAGAGGCGGAGGAACTATGCAAGCTGGGCATTCTATCAGCTGTGACGTCCGTCACAGGCCCCCAGCACCCACCTCCCTAGCGTTCTGCCCCTCCTCCATCCCAATGCTTATCTACAGCCCTCCTTGGTTTCTTGTCCCCCATTCCTGCCCTCATGGGTTCTTCCCTATATTCCAAGAACTTTCACATATGCTAAATTCTGAAATAGCAAATTCCCATCTTTTCTTTCAAAGATTTAATTAAAATTCATTTTATGAAGTTGTCCACACCCAACGACTTCCATCCTGAAAATGGCTGACAATTTTTAAGCTCGTTTTTACTTTAAGAACATGTGTCTTTACAAACTACTACCTGCAGCAACATGGATGCAGCTCACGCACATCATGTGAGTAATAAAAGCCAGGTGCAAAGAACGCAGGCCACGTGATTCCGTTTATGTCAAGTTTAAGAAAAGCAAAAGCAATCTCTACTAATAAAACAATAAGGGTTACCAGAGGTGGCGAGGAGGCACAAGGGGGCCTTCAGAGGTGCTGAAGATGCCAGACAGCTCTCTCTGAGTGGCAGCTGCACGGCCACGTGCCTGTGTAAAAATTCATCGAGCTATATATGCTTATGATATGAGCACTTGACTGTCTGCATAATAAAATTAAGAAAAAAATGACTTTCCTCTGAATTGTGCTGAAACACTGCTGTGTGAGGAGTCTTCCACGGAGCTGTTTTGGGACTTCTAAACATCCAAGACAGTCAATTCCTTACCTCTCTGGCACATTTGGCACCTTCCACAGCCTGAGTACCTATCACTTTCATCTTCCTTCAAGAAGGAATTCTAATGGGCCAGCACAGTGACCACTCTTGATTGTCCGCTTTAAAAGAATCAAGGGCATGCATCCGTCTGCCCTAGCCCGGTAATAAAAAACGCTTATTTTGTTTGCTTTATGGCCTGCACAGTTACAATGAACTAGAAAAGCCTTTGAACATACCTCACAATAGGAGTAACAATAAACATCAAATGAGAGCCATGGAACGCGTGGAACAAAATCATCTCTGTAAGCCACTGAGAAGACCATCGCCTCCACCCCACATGAGAGTTTGGAAAGGGGACGCACAATCGTGCACTGGAAAGAAAATCTACTACGTGGGCCAGCTTTTCCCTGAGCAGCCACTGCTGCTGAGGAAGTTGCTTAACCTCTTTGGGTCTCAGTTCCCGGCTAGTAAAACGACCTTCCTTACCTTCCTCTTGCCCCAGGTAGAAGCAGCAAATGACACCAGGCGTAACACTGTGGCAAAACACTATCAACAAAACTGCTGAGACCCGTGGAAAGTTTCCAAAAACAAACTAAAACAGACATACGTGGGCTACCTGTATTCCTAGAACTTTCACACATGCTCACCTACTCCATCTTCACAGTAAGTCGATGAGGTGGCGCCCTGACTCCCACTTCACCATGCAGGAAACCGAACCCCAAGGCTGTTACGTGGCTGCCCAAAGGCACCCAGCACGGAGGGAGAGGGAGGAGGACTCTCCAGGTTTGCTCCAGTAGCCGGCCAGTCCGCGCGCCTCCTGTTCTGCCACAGGTGCTTCGTGTTTGGATCACGTTAGGAGTAGGAAACCATTAAGAGTAAGAAACCGTTGACAACCATTCCCAAATACCTACCTTCCTCTCCTGGAGAGAGGGACAAACCAAATCAGAAGCCACTGAGCCTTGGAAATCCAAAAGTTTTACTGGCACTGCACACAGTATCCAAAGCTTTCACCTGAGAAGCAGATGTTCTGATGGTGCCAAGGTACCTCACATGAAACTCTGTTTTACCCTCAACATTCCCTATGATGGGTTAGACCTGTGGATTTACCTGACAGAAACGGAATTAAATCCTGCCTATGTGGACAGGTAACCAGGTTTAAATCTGTTCAGTGGTTTTAAAAAAACAAAACAGACAAAATAAACCAAAAAAAAAAAAATCAAAAAACAACACACCAGCACTGCATCACCAAATGCTATTTGCAAGCACATGCTTCCTAAAACAAAACACTCCTCAGCAGATTTTTGTTCTCTTTTGCCCTGTAAACTACTTTCTCAGTTACATAAAACTGCAAATTGCAATCTGAAGGTTTTGCAGGCTTGAATTTCCATCTTCCCCGAAAGTTTATGAAGAAACAATTAAATCTGGTCATCTTTCTCTCGGGCTTTTTGTATTGTGCCTGCCAAATGAAATATTTTTCCTATGTCTGCCTGGCTCCATGATATCGCCTCTTAGAGAAGTCACATGAAATAACTGTATGCTATAGATTTATGTGGCTCAAGACCACTCTTTTAAAAACACTGTATCTACACCGCTCCATGTTTGTGCTTTGCTG
Organism: Mirounga angustirostris; assembly: GCF_029215605.1. NCBI lineage: Eukaryota > Metazoa > Chordata > Mammalia > Carnivora > Phocidae > Mirounga > Mirounga angustirostris. The sequence goes on along the minus strand of NW_026991709.1, from coordinate 133,541,693 downwards.
TAACAATACTCCTTATCTGATGAAGTCTCCAAAAAGGTATTTTTAATTTGGTTTCTGTTTGCAAACTGTGAACACATACAAAGTATCACCTTAACAAGGCGCCCAGGGCAGGAGAAAAGTTTTTAGGGAGACAGAAGAGGTATAAGAACTGAACTGTAGTGATGGACGCATTCTGTACACCTTTACTCAAAAGCATCTGACTGCACACTTACAGCTGGTGACTTTTATGATCTATAAATTATACCGTAATAAAGCTGTTTAGAAATATGCCCCATGATTCACCAAGTGACATTTTTCAGGTTTCAAGTGTTATGCAAATTAACCTTAAAAGCATTAATTTTTCCTATGCTGCAAGTGTATTCACGGTCAATACAATTTTCCTCTAAAACAGGGTTTCTCAACTCTAGCACTACTGTCATTTGGGACCAGATAATTATTGTGCAGTCTATCCTGTGCAGAGTGGGCTACTTAGTAATATCCTGGGCCTCTACTCACCAGTTGCCTGTAGCACTGCCTCCCTCACATTGACAATGACCAAAAAATGCCTCCAGACATCGCCAAAAATCCCCCGGGCGGGGGGGGGGGGGGGGGGGGGGGGCGGCGGCGCGAGGCTCCTAGGTAAGAGCCACTGCTCTAGATTTTGACAGTTGAAAGAGAAATTAGCTCTCTGGAGGAGTGACTGACAAATACAAACAAAGGTGTTGGGGGCTCTCCCCAACTTTAAGACTTGCTCTAGGGCCCGATTCACCAGCTCCTGGCTGGTAGGTTGGATAATTTTTCTCTGCCTCTGTCCTCTACATATTCTACAATCAGTGTTACTTTTAGATTATCAACCATTATTTTTTAAGTGAAGCCTAATTTTATAGCCCGAGTCACTCTCCAAGTATGGCAGTCGGCCCAGAATCGAAGCAACTGGCTTATCCATAAATGCTCTGTGGCCACTGACTCTGACAGACAATGCAGCAATTACATTTACCCAGCATTAATCCAACACTTTTAGGTTCCAAGAACTTTGGAGGGCCCTTTCTCTTTTAACTTCAAGGGTGAAGTTATGGTCTCCATTTTATAGAGGAAGTAATCAAGGCTCAGAGAAAACCGAAATGACTTGTGCCCAGGGTCACACAAGTGGCAGAGCTGAGATTTGAGATTCTCTAAATCCCACGTTCTTTCCTGACTTCCACCTTAACAGTGTACTCCCTATCCTGGGCTGCTTTAGGGGCTTACCACGGGCCAGACACCCAGCTGGACGCCTCGTGCATATGAGCCCAGTTTAAATCCTCCCTGTTATGCAATGAGACAGTATTATTATTCCTACTTTACGGACAAGGAAATGGAGCCTGAGGTAAAGTCACTGTCCAAGGTCACAGTACTGGATCTCCTCAAGTCTGAACTCAGAAGCACATGCTCTTGGCCACTGTATTGTACTGCTTCCTTTCATGTATAAATGGCCTGTTTCATTAGGAAGAGTCAGTGGGCTTTTTTAGTAAATTATTGTATTAAATTCAAGGACATTGAGATTTGGCCTACTCATACATTTACTTAAGTTTCTTCTATAACACTAAAAACCCAGTCCTGTGGACACCTGTGAGAAACCTAGAAATGTACTGTGTGAAAGAATTCCCTCTACCCCACTGTCAAGAAGCAGTCAGGCTAAAATTTCACTACTACTATCCTTAAGAGCTAATCATTTCCTCAGCTTTCTCTTCTCTAGTTCATTCACCCAATCAATAACCACATCACTTAGAATCTATTCAGAGACAAACACATATCAAATAATCACAAAATTAAAAATTGTGATAAAAGCACTACGAAGGAAAAGTAAGCACAAGGGGGTTCCAAACAATTTATATTGGGAAGTCTGGCCAAGCAGGTAAAGGAAATGCAAGGAATGTGAGATGTGCAGGAAGAGTTGGGAGTTAATTTGAAAGGGAGTCAGGAAGAGCTTTCAGTCCCAGTAAACAGTACGTGCAAAGGCCCTGAGGTAGAAGGGAACCATGTATGCAAGGCCCTGAAAAGGGGCCGGACACAGCAGTGGTAAGGCCCTGCAGCAAAGAGAAATTAAGGGTCCCAAGTAGAGTACAACATGGTCAGATCTACATTTTTAATGATTACTCTGTGTCACACAGAAGCAAAGTGACTCTCTGAAGCAACCTTTGCCAGAACATAGTTCAAAGAACTCTACCCGGATCCGGCAAAACAAGTTTGTTTGTTTCTTCTTTTTTCTTCTCTCCAGGGTGTGGCATACCACCCGGGCTGTGAACTAGCTCCCTCCTCCTCCTGTTTCGTTTGTGAAGTTTAAAGGCCCGATCTTTTATCAGGTCTGGGACCTGTTTTTCTTTTAATAGCCCCCAGTAAACTACTCACCTCTTTCCAGGTCCCTCCTCATTCTCTCACCTCTCCACTCCCTCCAATTATGCCAAGGGGCCCATGAGTGACAACAGGTCCTTTTGGGGCTTTCTTAGGTGAAGGATGGAGACAAGCTGAGAAAGAACCACAGATCTGCTCTCTCACACTCCCCTCACACCCAACCAAGTACAGTTTAAAAAAAAAAAAAAAAGGCAAATCTGAGAGAACGTCACTCCCCAGGTTAAAATTCCCAGACTCCGCAATGCCTTCTTGGCCACACACATTGCCCCCCAACCTGGTGGCCTCAGCCAATGCAGCATTAGCTCCTGCTGGCCCAGCTCCAAGCTTTCACAAGTGCTTTCAGTTTCTCCACTGCAAGAAGCTTCATGTCACCCCACCCTGCACTGCCAAGAGTCCTTAGCACCCACTGACACTTCCTCCAGGAAGCCATTCCTACCGCACCCAAGAACTGCCCTCCTCTGAGTTCCAACACTACCCTAAGAAAGCAGGTTTTTTTCACGTCATTGTACATGGTTCACTGCCTACCTCCCCAGGCCCCAAACACACGCATGCACGTGCGTGCACACATACACATACACTCAGTAGCTCCAGGAGAGCACATTCTGGGTGTCATGGCCCCAGCATCTAGCACGATGCCTGGCACCTAGTTGGGACCCCTCTAAATATTTACTGAATGAATATTAACTGAAGTAATGAGCAAATGAAAATGGACACTTCCAGAGTCTCCCAGGAGCAGAAAGCGAGGCCTTTAATGAGAATTTTCCCTTCCTAAAAGTCTGATTGTGAATGTGACCATGAAACACGCAAAGTCACAAACATTAGAAAAGAGGCTACATCTCACTCTCAGAAATCTGAAAGGATAAAAAAAATATCAATGGAGGGCACATAACAGGCTCATGGTTTTGGGGACCAAAACTTCAGGGAAGTTCTCAGGTTTTAGGGCAACAGTAGGCATCTGGGAGAGAAGGTGTTCATGATGGGCACCCAATAAAAAGCCAGGACAGGGGGCGCCTGGGTGGCTCAGTTGGTTAGGCGACTGCCTTCGGCTCAGGTCATGATCCTGGAGTCCCGGGATTGAGCCCCATGTAGGGCTCTCTGCTCAGCAGGGAGTCTGCTTCTCCCTCTGACCCTCACCCCTCTTTTTCTCTCTCTCAAAAATAAATTAAAAAAAAAAAAAAAGCCAGGACAGAAACGCTGACAGTTCCTACACGAACCCATTCCGGCTCCTGAACGTCAAGTACACCACGTAACTGAGCTTGTTTTCAATTCAGGGCACAGTTCTCCCTTCTGCCTACTATACTCCAGGTCTTGTTGCCATTAGTCTTATGTCCTTTATAACCACCTCCTGGCCCTTCACCCTTCTCTTTTTTTTTGCAGTCCTTCAAAAATACCAACCATGTATTGCCCTCAAAGGAGGGCAGTTTGCTTTCTTGGCTGAATTCGAAAGGGATTAATAATAATATTGCTCAGGTCTGAATTAGGGACTTGCTACTTGAAGTGTGGTCACTGGACCAGCATCACATCAGTTGAGAGTTTGTTAGAAATGCAGAATCAGCCCCACCCGAGACCTACGGATTCAGAATTAGCACTGAAACAGCTCCCCAGGGGATTCCTATGCACCTTAAAGTTTGAAGAGCCCTAGAGCCAGATCCTACATTCGTTCAGCAAATATTTAGTAAACCCAAGTAGGGTACACAGTAGGCATTCAACATATACGTGAGGATGTGAATGGTGTGGGGAAAAGGGTAAGCACAGACATTCCACTGAGGTTGAGAAGCTCCAGTAAATACTAAAAACGGCATCACTGGGGAGAGAGGTTCCAGCAGGATTAATAATCTTTACTACATCAAAATTCAGAAGTGGCCCCCGCAGCTTGGTTGCGGGAATCTGGACTCTGGGAACTTGACCCTGTTTGCTGCAGGCCAGAGATATACATGGGAGGTGTGTGAGTGTCTCTTCCCCGCCTCAGCCACAGGCCGCAGGAGCTGACGAGGCCAAGTCCCCGCCCCCCTCAGCTGTCACCCTGTCAAAACAAAGCCGCTGCTGACAGCGCAGGGCCAGCCTGCCCCGCGGCCTCGGGCAATCCTCCCACCCCGGGAGCACGGCGCCCACATCTGGATCTGCAGCTGAAGGGCTACGGGGGGGGGGGGGGGGGGGCCGAGAGCTGGGATGGAAAGGGGATGGCAAGACACGCGCGTCCTCAAACTGAGCCGTAGTGCCCGCCGCGCTGGGCTGTCACCTTGCCAAATCCTGTTTACACCTCGAGCAGCTGGGACAGCGTTTTAACTAAACAAGTAATAATACAATAATGACGGGGCTGTCACCGCGCGCAGCAGCGCCTCCGCCCTCAGCCTAGGGCGCCGGGAGCTCCCGGACCCTCGCCTCGGGCTGTGCCCACGTTCCCACCCCGCGCGTTCCGCCCCCTCGATCTCCCAAAGCGCTGGGAGTCCTGAAGCCAATTTCACTCTCACTCCCTTCCACTCAGCTCCTCCCAATGGGACATGGAGAGAGAACGAAGAAGAGGGGTCGCTCAGATCCCCCCCAAAAGAGTTTCCTTGGCCCTGGGACGCTCGCCACTTAGTAAGCGCGGCTCCACTCTCTGAAAGGTGCCTCCGGCGAACTCCTACAGAGCAACAAAGCCCCAGGGCAGCCCAGGAGCGCAAACGCAGAGGCAACTCCTTCCAAAGGGGAAGAATGAAAGGCTCCCGATCTGAGCGATCCCCTCCGTCCAACCCAACAGGACTCTTGTCCGAGAAGCAGCTAATTGGGCGCGGGCGACAGCAGCACTTCCGCGGTGCAGCGGCCCCGGGCGGGAGGCGGGAGGCGGGGGCGGGGGGCTGGAGGGGGAGGGGGCGGGGGTCCCGCGGGCAGGGCCCTAGCCCCCCTGGGCGGCCGGGGAGCGGCGAGCGAGTACCTTGCAGGCGGAGTACACTCCGAGTTTCTCCAGTTTCTTGGCCCGCGGAGCCGAGCGCAGCTGCGCCTTCTTCACGGCGATCCGGGCCGAGCCGCCGCCTCCTGGTCCTTCGGCCGTGCCCGCCGCCGCCACTGCCGTCGCCGGTCCGCAGGCGCCCGAGCCCCCGGCGGCGGCGGCGCACGGGGAGCCCTGCGGCGGCGCGGGCGGCGGCGCGGGGGGCTGCGGGGGCAGCGCCCCGAGCCCGGCCCCTGCCCCGGCTCCTGCCCCGCCGCCGCCCGGCCCGGCCCCGCCAGCCTCGGACATGCCGCCCCGGAGCACGGCAGGAGGCGCCGAGTGTCAGGCGCCGCCGCCGCCGCCGCCGCCGCCAGGGTCTCCCTCTCGGGCTCTGGTCGCCGGGAGAGCGAGACCCTCCCCCCACGCCCTCCCGCCCCCTTCGCCCACCCCCCTCCCCGCCCCCGCCCTCCCCCGCGCGCGCCGCTCGCTGGGCTCGCTCCGGCCGCGGCCCGCGCGCTGATGGTGGCGGCGGCGGCGGCAGCTGCTCCCCCAGGAGGGAGGGGACTAGCGGCTCCGCGGCCGCTGCCGCCGCCGCCACGGCACACGCCCTCCCCCGGTTCTGCTCCCCGGGGTTCTACTCCGCGCCCCGGCCGCGGACATGTTCCCAGGGGCTGCGGACTGGGGGTGCGGGCCGGCGGGTCGCAACCTTTCGGTGTGTGTCGGGCCCGGGCGGCCCCCCTCCGCCGGCCTCCTTCCCGCTGCCCGCGGGGTTTGCGCCCCCCACCCCCGCGCCTCGGCACCTAGCGCTCGCCCGCCAGGGGGCGAGGCCAAGCTCTGGGTAAGGAGGAGGGAGGGGTGAGGGTGGGGGTAGGGGGCTGGAGCCCAAGCACCTGCTGGCCGCCCCCGTCTCCGCAGCCCCCCCAGCCGACCCCCGCCTTCCCGAACGAGGCAGAGCCTCCCAGTTATTTGTCCTTCCACTCTATTCCACCCTCTCCGCACAGAGACAACTTCCTCCACCCTAGCGGGAGCCAGAGGAAAAAAATATTTTTGAAAAGAACCCGTCCAAGCTAATCCTTTTCTTTGTTGCTAATTCACCAAAATAAAGGCGTAATGTTTTCTATTTCTCTTTTTAAATACTTTTCTGCGCAAGTTTTTTTAAATTAAGAACGCTTTCTTCCTACAGCAGTGTCTGGATCCCATCTGCTGGAGGATAAAAAGACTGTTAATATTTTCTGTAATTTTTGTTTAAAAGCACCGGTAGTTAAAAAGAACGGTTGTCTAAAAGCACTGTCAAAATGAAAGCTATTCGCAGTGTGAAAAGTTTGAATACAAAAAGTTTGTTAATAGGGCTCATCTCTGCGTGGTGGGATTATAACCTTGCTATTTTCTTTTATATAATGTTCCATAGTTTTCAAAATTGATATCGCTAGCATTCATATTAACCATGAAAAAAATTTAAGCAGCATCCAAAAGAATGAGTGTTGATTTTGGCTTCACACTTAAAAAATTAAAAAAAAAAAAAACACCTCGACTCAGCGTTTTCTGTTGAAAACTGTCGTTTTCATTGTTGATGACAATGAGGAGGGTGGTGTTTAGTAAGGTGGAGTGCACATTCCAGTTTTGCATTTGAAAGTTGTGCACTCTTGGCCTTTCTAAAACAGTTTTTAAAAGCCCAACTCTATTTCTCGGGGCTCTTCACAAGTGCGTGCTTTTGTAATATGAGTCATAATTTTTGTGTAATATGGGTCATAATGTGAGTATTATCAAATTCTTTGCATGCCATGTAGCTCTCTGCCAGAGATGCCTTAAGGAATGTGCTTTTCCCTGGAAACATTCCCCTTGCCATCCCGTTTTTCCAGTTAATTTTCTCTCTTTTTTTCCAGATTCTCTGTGTTCTTTTGACTTTTAATGCAGAGTGATGTTTTAAAATGAAAAATAGTTTGTTTTATCTAAACAGTGACATTAGACAGCACAAAAGGAAATAGCCTCTCCCAACTTGAGTCTAGCCTGAAGAGGGGCGGGGTGGGAAATGGCAGACTCTGGTCAGGTTCCATCAGGACAGTCTCTTGCGTGACTGGTATGCTTCACTTTAGCACTGCTCCTCTCTCCTGATTCTACTGAGGTTTTGCAGATTATTAGCCATTCTCACCACACCAGGATGGGAATCTTAAAGGCTATGATCCCCAGATCAAAGTCTAACATCATGATGGCAGCAGACATTGATAGGGGTTTGGGTTCCATATGCAGGAGTTTGTCAAACTGATGCGATGGTCCACTTGAGATCTGTGCATTTTACTGGATATAGATTTCCCTCAAATATTTTTTAAAAGTTATAATATTAAACTCCAGTTAATGGTACTCATGCTGAAAGTTTAGGGGTACAGTGTCATCTGCAGCTTGCTTATCAAAAAATAAGATAAATTGGGGCACCTGGGTGGTTCAATCAATTAAGCGTCCGACTCTTGATTTGGGCTCAGGTCATGATCTCAGGGTGGTGGGATCCAGCCCTGCAACCAGCTGTGCACTCAGCGGGGAGTCAGCTTGAGGATTCTCTCCCTCTCACCCTGCCCCTCCTCCTGCGTGCCCTCTCTCTCAAAAATAAATAAATAAGTCTTTAAAAAAGTAAAAAAAAATTCTCTCTATCCCTCTTCCTTTACCCCTCCCCCCTCTCCTTCCCTCTCTGAAAAATAAATTAGGGCACCTGGGTGACTCAGTCTGTTAAGCGTCTGCCTTCGGCTCAGGTCATGATCCTGGGGGGCTCCCTGCTCAGCGGGGAGTCTGCTTCTCCCTCTCCTTCTACCCCTCCCCCTCCCCCTGCTCTCACGCACGCGCTCTCTCGTTCTCTCTCTCTCAGATAAAAATCTTTTAAAAAATTAAAAAATTTTAAAAATTAAAAAAATGAATTAAAAAAATTTTTAAAAACTGAATGGTCAAATAGGCAGATGAACAGATTAGGTGATAAAGCAATCAGTAAAATGTTAATAATGGAATCTAGGTAGTGAGCATAGGAGTGTTCACTGGGCAGTTCTTTCAATTTTTCTGTATGTTTGAAATTTTCCATAATAAAATGTTGGGAGAAAACCCCAGCTTTAATATTAACTCACCCATCACCTCCCCTCTCCACAGCCAGCCTCAGAATTCGGGAGGCAGGCTATTTCCAGAATGTTTTGAAGCAGAAGAAAACAAACTCATTTCAGTCCATCCTGAAAACCATCACTGTCTGAATGGTGAATGGCTTGTGACATCAACTGAACATTATTTTTCATTATTTCCCTGCTCAGAGCACCCAGATGACATACTGCCTTAGGCTGCAGGCCCACAGTTTCAAGGCCTATTCAAAGTGTGTTATGAATACCAGGCAGGGACATTTCAAGGGCAAAGGATTCAGGAGGCTTGTTGCCTCTTCATAATCAGACTGTTGTGAGCATTCAGTAAGTTCCTGGGTGCAGAGCCCTTTTACGAAGTGAGTACCAAGACAATAACAGGCAATGTTTTGGTTTATATTTACAACTGTGAAAGGCTTTCAATCTAAAATGGAACCAGAGGAGGGCGCCTGGCTGGCTCAATTGGTAGAGTATGTGACTCTTGATCTCCAGGTTGTGAGTTTGAGGTCCACGTGAGGGGTAGAGTTTACTTAATAAAATAAATAAAATAAAATGGAACTGGACTATATGCAATGGAGAATCTCACACATGCATCCTCAAAAGAACAGAACTTAAGAACTGAAGATGATTTCCTGTAAATGCCTGATTTAAAGAAGACAAAGGCTTATCTCCTGACCAATGAACATGCACTAAGAATCTCTTCCCATCCTCAAGCCAATGAACTTAAATGCTTGGACTCTGGCTGGACTTTCTCCTTGCCCATAAATACAGCCCACCCCAAGCCCTCAATGGATTCACCTGTAGCTTGCTACAGCATCTGTTTCCTGAATGGCATTCCTTTGCTATTCCCAAAAAATTCAACTTCTGGTAATTTGAGCTTGCCTCAGTTTACCTCTTTATTGAGACTAACACAATTTACTTAGGTAAGGAAGCCACAATTAGAAAATGAAGAGCTTGGGGAGTAGGAATTGTAGGGAGCAGTTTGACCCCTGGAGTTTAATTCTGGCATATTAGTACTATAGAATATTATGTTCCTGTTAAAAGAATGACCTTTATACAAATATAATAGCATAGACAGATCTCCAAGAAGTACTGTTGAATGAACCCTGTACAGTTTAATACCATTTATATTAAAAACAGCCACACTGACCGGTAAGCCCAGTTTTGTATATGTTCAATGAGTGCAAAAGCAAGAGCAATGTTCAGAAAGATACATAGCAAACTCTTAAATGTATTTATCTTTCACTAGGCATCCTTGAGAATGAAACTGATTTTTCTTGGGATGTCTGGGTGGCTCAGCCGGTGAAGTGTCTGCCTTCGGCTCGGGTCATGATCCCAGGGTCCTGGGATCGAGCCCGCATCGGGCTCCTTGCTCTGCCGGGAGCCTGCTTCTCCCTCTCCCTTTGCCTGCCACTCCCCCTGCTTGTGCTCTCTCTTTCTCTTCCTCAATCTCTCACTCTCAAATAAATACAATCTTTAAAAAAGTAAAATAAATAAATAAAAATAAAACAGATTTTTCTCATTTTTATATCCCTAGTTCCTCACTCAAAGTTCTTAGTAAGTACCAGTAGTCATCTCTACCTATAAATTCTATGTTCCATCTGTTCATATTTCTCTCCACAGCTATCATCTCTTGCCCAGACTACTAATAACAACTTCCTAACTGGTCTCTTTGCTTTTACCCTGGCTCTATCACAATCCCCTCTTCAAAAGACAGAGTTTTAAAACTGTAAGTACAAACCTGATCCCACAGTTCCCTGCTTGAAACCCTTTAATGGCTTCTCACAACATTTAAAATACAGTCTCAGGGATGCCTGCGTGGCTCAGTTAGTTCTGTGTCTGCCTTCGGCTCAGGTCATGATCCCAGAGCCCTGGGATCAAGTCCCGAATCCGGGCTCCCTGCTTCTCCCTCTGCCTGCCACTCCCCCTGCTTGTGCTCTCTCTCTCTCTCCCTCTGAAAATAAATAAAATTTTTTAAGCAATAAAATAAAATACAGCCTCAACTCCATCATCTGCTTGGCAAAGTCCAGCCTCTCCTAGCCCTTTCCCCAGGGAGTGGCGAGCTCCAGCCAAGCTCAGGAAGCTCTTTCCTGCAGGGGCCTTCCCATTGGCTACACTGCTCGACGCCCTCCGACAGCATGGCTGCGCCCCCACCCCACCTCGGTGCATCTAGCACCCCTTGCTCAGACATGCCTTCTCATCTAAGAAAGGCAAGTTTTGTGACCATCTATGTTACTGCAACCCCCGGCACCTTTTTGCTGTATTCTTTCCTACCAAGCCAACACAGCTCCTGTAAAGCACCAACAAGCCTGAAGCCACAGGGAGATTGAAACTGTCCCCACGGAGGGCCCGACTCCAAGGGCTGAGTCTGGATCAGGTGGTGGCCGAGCAGGTTTGGGCCAGGGTGGCGTCCTTTCTGTCACAGGCACCTGTTTTTAGAGATAGCAGCTTGATGATGACTGTAAAATAAAGACATGCCTTAGTGTGACGCTCCTTGAGCCAACGTCCCCCTGGAAAAAGTGGCTGTAATGACCGGACATTTGTTTTCATAACCTCTAAAATAAATTTTTTCCTTCTAAGGAAAAATTACTGAAAAACAATTATAAAATGATTCCTAAGGTTCGGAGACATAAATTATTTTTCCCTAGTTTTCAAGCGTTTATGCAATTAAATCCTCATTTCTTTTTTTTTTTTTTTAAACTTTATTTATTTGACAGAGAGAGAAAGCGAGAGAGGGAACACAAGCAGGGGGAGTGGGAGAGGGAGAAGCAGGCTTCCCGCTGAGCCGGGAGCCCCATGCCATGCGGGGCTCTATTCCAGGACCCCGGGCTCATGACCCAAGCTGAAGGCAGACACTTACCGACTGAGCCACCAGGTGCCCCTTAAATCCTCATTTCTACAATGAGTCTTAGACTTGCCCCAAATACCATTAGTGCCATCTTATTCATTTTTATTTTTAATTTTCTTTTTAATTATTCTTAATAACAACTTTCCATATTTAATATGAATACGCCTAAATGTGTTTGGCCGAACACTGCCCTTGTAAAAAGAGGTTTTTTTCCCCATTGTCACTGTTTTTTGTCTTAAATTCTAACAGATATGTTTGTCAGCCTACCTACCATTTACAATAAAGGTACAAAGCAAGTAAAAGAAATGAAGACTTCTTTCTTCTGAATTCAGGCTAAGTGGCTGACTGCTTTTTTAGGGCAATATGTGAGTATTTATCTCTTTGAATAACTTGAAAATTATATTTAAAAAGTCAAATTTGGGGGATACCCAACTGGCTCAGTAAGTTGAGCATGCAACTCTTGATCTCAGGGTTGTAAGTTTGAGCCCTACAGTTGAGGCTACTTAAAAAAAAAAAATCAAATTTTCAAAGAACCAAACTTTGGTATGACCTAAATTTTCTGTAACAATTTTCTGTATCTGAATAGAGGTATCCCCCCACTTTCAGAAAGTTCACATTCCAACCCTTCCCTTTTATGAAAGACCTCAGTTAGTATGGTAAAGGGCTTTTTTTGTAAAAGCAAAAAGCCTCTTCAGATTTCTTTCAGTTGGTGAAAACAGTTGCTGGGATATTTATTCTATTTTTTTAGTAGACTTTTTTTTTTAAAGATATAACATCTATTAAGTGCCCTAATTGTAATGGTCTCACTCAATGAATTTTTATATATGCATATACTTGGCCACTCGTTATCCAGATTGAGATACAGAACATTCCCAACACCCAAGAAGCCTCCCTTTTGCCCCTTTCTAGTCAGTACCCTCAGGCAATCATTATTCTGGCTTTATCATCATAGATTAGTCTTGCCTGTTCTTGAATTTCATATGACTATAATCATATAGCATGGACTCTGGTTATGAGGCTCCTTTTTGAATACAGTTATATTTATGACCCCATCATGTTGTTCCATGTAGCCATATGTCACTTCTTTTTCCTGTTGCATAGTATTCCATTCTATGACTATACCATAGCTTATCCATTCTCTCCTATTGATGAGCATATCCAATTCTTTACTACTATGAATAAAGTTGCTATGAATATTCTTTTGTTTGGTTGGTTGGGTTTTTTTTTTTTAAGATTTTATTTATTCATTTTAGAGAGAGAGAGGAGAGGAGAGGGGCAGAGGGAGAGGGAGAAAAAATCTGAAGCAGAATCTGCATTGAGCACGGAGCCCAACATGGGGCTCAAATCCCACAACGGTGAGATCATGACCTGAGCTGAAACCAAGAGTCGGACGTTCAACCAACTGAGCCACCCAGGTGCCCCTGAATATTCTTATAATGCTTTTTTGTGCTCATATATGCTCATTTCTCCTATACCTAGGAGTATGGTTGCTGCATCATAGGGATAGTGTACATTGAGCTTTAATAGATGCTGCCAGTTTTCCAAAGTGGCTGTACCAATTTATGCTCCTGTGTGCAGTGTTGCACGTCCTCATCAAACTTTGGTATCATCAGTGTCTTTCATTTTCACCATTTTGGTGGTTGTAAAATGGTATCTCCTTGTGTGTGTGTGTGTGTGGTTTTTTATAATTAACATACAACGTATTATTTGTTTCATTCCTTGTGGTTTTAATTAGCATTTTCAACATGCATAATAATGTTGAGCACATTCTCATTTGCTTATTGGCATTTTGGATTTCCTCTTTTGTGAAATAAATGCCTGTTCAAGTGTTTTACCCACTTTAAAATTAGTTTGTCTTTTTTTATTTTTTAGTAGATTTTTAAGGTATATTTCTGATTTGAAGCCTTCGATGGATATATATGTTGCAAATCTCTTCTCTTAGTTTGAGGCTTGATCTTTCACTCTCTTAATAGTATCCTTGATGAAGAGATACTCTTATTATATTGGTCTGATTTATTAATATTTTCTTCTATGTTTAGTGTTTTTGTGTTCCATGTAAAAACTCTTTGCCTAACCCAGTTCTTCTAAGTGTTCTCTGAGTTTTATTGAGAGAGAGAAAGAGAGCACAAGCAGGGGGGAGCGGCAGGAAGAGGGAGAAGCAGACCCCCCGTGGAGCAAGGTGGGACCTGATCCCAGGACCCTGGGATCATGACCTGAGCAGAAGGCAGCTGCTTAACCAACTGAGCAACCCAGGCGTCCCAAGTTTTACTGTTCTTATCTTTCACATTCAAGTCCTGTTGCATCTCTATCAATTGCTGATTATAGTGTGAGGTAGTGGGCAGCGTCTTATTAAAATTTTCTCTTTGTGTATAATTTTTAAACTATCATTGTTAAATGTTTGTACCAGGAGTACCTTACAGCATGACCTTAGATGTCCATCTTTACAGCAGGTTCACTGTAGTGCTTTTGAAGAACAGTCTGGCACCCCATTAAAGTTTGCATGTTTTCTCATTAGTTTTTAAAACAGCATTGCCCTGGCCTCAGGCAAGAGGAGTTTCTACTCTGAGACCCGTGGTTTATAGCGTCTCTCATGTCATAAACACTCACAAGCAGACTGGGGGAGGGGAATCTCTGTCACTTGTCAGTTGGTATGAGCTCTAGACAGGACAACCCTGTAAGCCTAGACATTCATCTTTTTACCTAACGGTATTATGCCCTAAGGAGACACACTTCCTTGCCTTTCTTGTCCTAGATTCTCAAAACAGAAGGTGTCTGGATCAGAATATTGAGAAGTTCTGAGTGTGAGAGAGCACAGTTTGGAAGTGCAGGAAGGATCTGAGTGGCAGGAATGCTTAGGTAAGAGAAAAGATAAATTAACTTGTCAAATCCTCCTTCTTAGCATGAATGCAAAAGACTCTTGCATACAAAGTATTGCTTCCCAGAGTGCCAAGCAGCCGTTGTCTTGCTTTTCTTTGTGCTCCAATTCATGCTTCTGAAGATCTTCATAAATTAGCACAAGTATTCAGTAACTGTTGCAGTGTCTGAGGAACATTTTGTAATATTAGACAATTTTTTACCCTTAAATGTGTATGTATATAGATCTAAACATTACATATGGGAGGCATGACAGATTTTTTTCATTGGCAAATAGGTGAACATTAAATGCAAACACTGTGAACAGTTTTATAAAATTATTGAAGACTTAACTGAACTTTCTAAAAAGCTAATAAAACATGCAGCTTATTTTAATGCCTTTGACTAGAAATTTGATAGTGATTAACTGTAATTTCATTTTGCTTTTTAGTTTTGATAGGTCATTTTGAATATTTTAGAAGAAAGATAGCATTTCTTAAAATGTGAAAAATAATTTTAATTTCTTTTTTTACATTTACAGTCAATTTTGGAAAAAAATGCATTCAAAATTTGTACACTTTACCTACAATTACATTTTGACTATGTACATGTATTACTTTGAATTAAAAAATAGAAAAGAAGAGGGGTGCCTGAGTGGCTCAGTCGGCTAAGCAGCCGACACGCTTGATTTCAGGTCAAGTCATGATCTCAGGGTCCTGAGATCAAGCACCATGTCAGGCTCCATGCTCAGCGGGGAGTCTGCCTAAGGATTACTCTCCTTCTCCCTCTTCCCCTTCTCCTCCCCCCACACCCTCTTCTCTTAAATAAATAAATCTTTAAAAAATAAACTTAAATTAAAAAGAAGAAAAAAGGAAGTCCATAAAAAATAAAAATAATTTGTCTGGCAAATGGTGAGTATTCAATAAATATTAGGGACCCCCTTCTGCCACCCCATCTTCCTTCCTCTTGCGCTGAACTTGACGTCAGATTAAAATTCATTTCCCTCTCTCCTTTCTCCCCCTCTATCCTCCAAATACAAACATACACATCCTGTTAGGAATTTGGTTGCCTTATGGAAACAAGTCTAGAATTTGGGAGAAAATAGCAGAATTGAGAGGAGACTTTAGAGGAATCTAGCTGTGGCCAAATAGAAAAATTAGATAAAAGTTCAATCATTTAAGATGACCAGTATTTTTTAGTAGAATTCTGACATAGAGCCTATGTCAGGCACTTCTTGGCCCAGTGAGAAGTCAGGGGCATCTCAGAAACATGGGAGTCACAACAGGGAATTTAACTGACTCTTACTAGCAGTTTCGATTTACGGGTTGGGCTGTCAGCCCTTGGAAAAGCAAAATGAAAGTTTCAGGAAGTTAGACTACTGGCCACTTCAGCACAGCAGAAACACACTTGGAATTTTTTTTTTTTTTTAAGATTTATTTATTTATTTATTTATTTATTTGAGGGAGAGTGGGGTGAATTGCAGAGGGAGAGACTCTCAAGCAGACTCCCCGCTGAGCGAGGAGCCCGACTAGACTCAGGGCTAGATCCTAGGACCCTGAGATCATGACCTGAGCTGAAATCAAGAGTCAGCTGCTTAACCAACTGAGCCACCCAAGCGCCCCCACACTGGAATGTTTCAATAGCTGGAATCCAGTTTTTGACAATTCATGGGAAATTAAAATTTGTTCTAGCACTTAACAATAATAAAATAAGAATAGCTAACAGTTTGGGGGTACTTACTATATCCTCGGCACTATGCTAAACACTTTTTGCAAAACATCCTATCTAATCCTTTCCAGGATGTTCAAGTTATCATCCTCACTGTAAGGATGAGGAACTTGAACCTCAAAGAAGCTAAATAATTGGCACCAGAATCTCTCCTGCTCTTAACCACGTTAACTTTCAGTCGGTAACAAGCGCAGCTACCATTTACTGAGAACTAAAGGACTAAACGTGTTATAACTAACTTAATCTTCATAACAACCCTAATGGAGAGCACTTAGGAGTCGGGCTTATAGATGAAGACCCTTCAGCTGCAGCATCTAAAAATTACATGTGATAGAGACAATAATCCTAACGGCCGCAGGGCTTACTCCCCCACCTCCTGATCTGAAAGCAGGAAGGAAAGTAGGCTTTCTTCTTTCAACCTGCTGAGAATCCTGTGTTCTGTGCAGAAGAGGTGTTTTTCATTCTAGAATAGCACTCACTATTCAATAGAACTTTCTGTGATAATGGAAATGTTCTACATTGGCACAGTCCAATATGGTAGCTACTGACCATGTGTGACCATTGACATGTGAAATGTAGCTGGTGGGATTGATGAACTTTTAATCTGATCAACTGATGAAATTTTAATTTTATTTAATTTTAACTAGTTTAATTTATTTCTTTTATTTTAAGTAGGCTCCACACCCAATGTAGGACTTGAACCCTTGGCCCCAAGATTAAGAGTCCCATGCTCTACCAACTGAGCCAGCCAGGTGCCCCTTAACTAGTTTAAATTTAAACAGCACACATGGCTAGTGGCTATCATATTGGACAACACAGGCATAGAGGGTAGGACTGCTTGGTGGCCAAGTTCCCAGCAGCAGAGTCTAAGAGCTTCTGAGATTACATTCTCCTTTTTCTTAGTCCTACTATTGGCCAGCTTCTGGGGAATGTATTTTCAGACTAAGGCACGGGTAAGAATTGAGAAAGAGGGAAAATAATGAGGATCTTTTTTACTCCCTTTATTAAAACTGAATATTTAAGTCCTCAAACATTTATTTTACTTGTTCATTTATTTAACAAATGTTTGTGGAACTCTCCTTACATGGCAGACATATCTACTCTAAGTCTATGCATTGGCTCTGAGGTTAAAATGGCAAGCGAGACAGAAATGGAGAGACAGACATTAATTAAATAATCACACAGAGATATCATTAGAAACTCAAATAAAGGAATCGTATAAGGAGTTGGGAAGGTGTATGACAAGGATGGAGTATTGATTTTTTTAAAAAAGATTTTATTTATTTATTTGTCAGAGAGAACGAGAGAGCACAAGCAGGGAGAGCAGCAGAGGGAGAGGGAGAAGCTCGATCCCAGGACCCTGGGATCATGACCTGAGCCAAAAGCAGACATTTAACCGACTGAGCCACCCAGTCACCCCAGATGGAGAATTGATTTGAGGCCTCCGGAAACCCTTTCTGATGATGCTGAAGTTCAGCTTGCAGAACTAACGTTTTAGCTGAGAAATGAAGAATAAACTAGAATTAGGGACAGTGGTGGGAAAAGCATTCCAGGTGGAGGGAATAGCATGAATAGGCCTGAGGTGGGCAGAGTGTGGACATGTTTGAGGAACTTCAAAGAAAAGGAAAATGGGGAGAGATGAGGCTGAAGAGCAGGCTCTAGAGAGCCTCGCCTGCCATATCAGGGCTTTTGACCTTTATCCTAGAAGCAGGGATAAGCTCCTGAAAGGTTTTAAGCCGAGGAGTGACATGATTAGAAAACAAACTTAAAAAACAAAACCAAACAACAACAACAAAAATCTTGGCTTTTAACAAGGGCTTCATTGTTCCCTGTTCCTTCCTTCCTTCCTCCTCCAGCAGCCAGGCAGGTGACTTCCCCAGACACAGGGCTGCAGCTGGCTCCAGAGGTCCTGGGCCCAGAGGATGAATGGAGCTAAGCTGTGTTCTTTCCTCTAATGCTCTGTGTGTTCTCTCTGTGTGTTTCTACCATTAAATAAATACTGGGGTATTTATAAAAACTTCAGCAAACCACCCACTCCATTTTCTCTGCTGCAGGCCCACAGGCCCTCAAACAGTAACAAGCTGTACCAGAATCTCCGTGATATCCAAAGAGACAGCTCCTAAAAGACTACTAAATATAACTCTCTTCCACACAGGCTGGTGCCTGCTGCCTCAACTTTTACAAGCATAGTTGTGGAATATCTAGGAAACTTGAAGTTGACAGACAGGTTTAAGCCGAACGAGGGCAGCCCACTAGAGAGCTTGGCTTTCGGTATTTTCTAGTCTGTTCTTTCTGTTGAGCCACACGGAGCTGATGGACCTTCAGTTGGGAGGATGACAAACCAAAGAACTGACTCCAGTGGGAAAAAGGCAAGTAAGAATGAGTCTGAGACAAAAGACTTGTGAATGTATTTGAACGTCAAAAGTTTCAAACCAAAATCCAGCTTCCTTAAGCAACATGAATCACTGATGGTCTGCTTCTTCCAAAGTGAATTGACTTTACCTCTGTCTCTGGCATGATAGAAAAGTCACCCATTTTGCTGGCCAACACACTTAAGCTTAATTGTCAACTCTGCCACTTACCCCAAGCAAGCGAACTCACCTTCCAGAGCTTCGTGTCTTTTTGCCTGTAAAATGGGTTAAATACTGTTTGCAGCATCGTATGGATGTAAGACAATGTGGATGAAATTATTAGAAATAGTCCCTGCACTGACATTGTTGTTATCCAGTACTGCACCTGTATGTCTATCTTCCTCATGACACTGACCTCCTCAAGAAAAGACACCTGCCTTTGGCCTTTCTGTCTGGTGCCTACTCCTGTAGGTGTTCAGTACATAAAATGAATAATTGATATAGCCATCTTATAGGAAAAGAATTCTCCTGTGAGATCAACCTTCCCAAGAGAGTCTATCTTCTAATTTCCTACAACCTTTTTATTTGCTTTAGACATAAATTAGGAAAACAAAATTATTGGATACATTTCCAGAAAGATATTTTCCTAGAATGTTTCTACTTATACACACATATTATTTAATTAGTAAACTTATTTTTGAGCATTTTTAGGATTACAGAAAAATTGAGCAGAAAGTACAGATTTCCCATACGCACCCTAACGCCCTTCGTCCCTCCATATTAACATCTTTTTTTTTTTAAGATTTTATTTATTTATTTATTTGAGACAGAGGGAATGAGAGACAGAGAGCATGAGAGGGAGGAGGGTCAGAGGGAGAAGCAGACCCCTGCCAAGCAGGGAGCCCGATGCGGGACTCGATCCCGGGACTCGATCCAGGGACTCTAGGATCATGACCTGAGCCGAAGGCAGTCGCTTAACCAACTGAGCCACCCAGGCGCCCTCCATATTAACATCTTGCATTAACGTGATGCATTTGTTAGAATTGGTAAGCCAATATTGATACATTATTATGAACTAAACCCATAGTTTACATTTAAATTAATTCTTTGTATTATACATTCTGTAAGTTTTGACAAATGTATAATAACTTGTATCCACCATTACATTATCATTCAGAATAGTTTTACTGCTCTAAAAATCCCCTGTGCTCCACCCATTCCTCCCTCTCCCCTCCCAACTCCTGGCAACCATTGATCCTTTTATTATCTCCATAGTTTTGCCTTTTCTAGAGTGTCATGTTGCTAGAGTCATAGGATATGTAGCCTTTTTAGATTGGCTTCTTTCCATTCGTGATATGCATTAAAGATTCATCCATATCTTTTCCTGGCCTGATAGCTCATTTCTTTTCATCACTGAATTCTATTCCATTGTATGGATGTACCACAGTTTATTCACCCACTGAAGGACATCTTGGTGGCTTCCAAGTTTTGTCAATTATGGATAAAGTTGCTGTAAACATTCACGTGCAGGTTTTGTGTGGATGTAAGTTTTCAACTCATTTGGGTAAATACCTAGGAGTGTAATTGCTCTATTGTAGAGTAAACATATGTTTAGTTTTTTTTGTTTTGTTTTAATTTTGCAAGAAGCTGCTAAACTGTCTTCCAAAGTGACTGTATCATTTTAATAGGTGTGTAGTGATAGTTCATTGTTTTCATTTGCGATTCTCTAATGACATACAATATTAAACATCATTTCCTATGCTTATTTGCCATCTGTATATTTTCTTTGGTGAAGTGTCTGTTCAGATCTTATGCCCATTTTTAAATCCAGTTGTTTGTTTTTTTATTGTGGGGTTTTAAGGGTTCTTTCCATCTTTTGAATATCAGTCATTTGTCAAATATGTGTTTTACAGCGCCTGGGTGGCTCAGTTGGTTAAGCGACTGCCTTCGGCTCAGGTCATGATCCTGGAGTCCCGGGATCGAGTCCCGCATCAGACTCCCTGCTCGGTGGGGAATCTGCTTCTCCCTCTGGCCCTAGCCCTTCTCGTGCACTCTCTCTCAAATAAATAAATAAAATCTTAAAAAAAAAAATGTGTTTTACAAATATTTTCTCCCAGGGCGCCTGGGTGGCTCAGTTGTTAAGCGTCTGCCTTCGGCTCAGGTCATGATCCCAGGGTCCTCGATCCCACATTGGGCTCCCTGCTCGGCAGGAAGCCTGCTTCTCGCTCTCCCACTCCCCCTGCTTGTGTTCCTGCTCTCACTATCTCTCTCTCTGTCAAATAAATAAATAAAATCTTTAAAAATAATAATAATAAAAAATTTAAAAATAAATAAATAAATAAATAATAAAAACAAACAAACAAACAAAAAAACCCAAATATTTTCTCCCAAATTGTGGTTTGCTTTTCCATTCTATTGATATATTTTGCAGAGCAGTTTTTAATTTCAATGAAGTTCAACTTATCAATTTTTCTCCCATGGATCGAGCTTTTCATATCTAAAAAGTCATTGCTAAACCCAAGTTTACTAGATTTTCTCCTATGTTAATTTTAGGAGTTTTATAGTTCTCTGTTTTAAAAGATTTTATTTATTTGAGCGAGTAGTTTTCTGTTTTAAATTTAGGTGTTTGAACCATTTTGAGTTAATTTTGTGAGAAGTGGTAGATCTGTGTCTAGATTCTTTTATTTTTATTTTTATTTTTTTGCATGAGGATGTCCAGTTGTTCCAGAACCATTTGTTCAAAAGAGTATCCTTTTTCCATTGAATTGTCTTTGCTCCATTTTTAAAGATCAGTTGATTATATCTGTGTAGGTTCATGTCTGGGTTCTCTGTTCTGTTCCATTGATCTTGTTGTCTGTTCTTTCACCAATACCACATTGTCTTGATTTCTGTAGCTTTAGATTAAGTCTTTTTTTTTAGATTTTATTTATTTATTTGACAGACACACAGTGAGAGAGGGAACACAAGCAGGGGGAGTAGGAGAGGGAGAAGCAGGGAGCCCGATGGGGGGCTCGATCCCCAGACCTGAGCCGAAGGCAGACGCTTAATGACTGAGACACCCAGGCGCCCCTAGAGTAAGTCCTGATATTGGATAGTGTCAGCCCTCCAACTTTGTCCTTCTCTTTCTTTTTTTTCTTTTTTTTTTTAAAAGATTTTATTTATTTATTTGACAGAGACAGAGACAGCGAGAGCAGGAACACAAGCAGGGGGAGAGGGAGAAGCAGACTCCCCGCCGAGCAGGGAGCCCGATGCGGGACTCGATCCCAGGACCCTGGGACCATGACCTGAGCCGAAGGCAGTCGCTTAACCAACTGAGCCACCCAGGCGTCCCTGTCCTTCTCTTTCAATATTGGGTTGGCTACTTATATATTTAAAAGTAGGTTTATTATTTTCAGAAAAATTATGCATGCTTATTAAGAAAAAAATAAACAAAAGTAATTACATATGTGAAAAGTTTACTATTATAGAAGATAGGTGTCTAATCAATGAGAAAAAGGTTAACAACACAATTGGGGGAAAGAGTATCTGAATCATCAGTTTCGGAGTAAAAGAAAGTTTAGTACCCTATAAATATTTGTAAAAATGTCAACCTTTCTCTTAATGTAAAATGAAAAGAAATATCAGTAAACTCCTATTTTTCTCTTTTATGCCCATTATTAATCAGGATAGAGGAAATAAAACTCTAAAAACTGGTGTAAATTGGTATAAAATGTATAGGTGGCTATTTGGCAAAATTTGGAATATGTGTTCCTTGTAGGAACTAAAAACAGTGTCTGACACATAGTGTATCTTCAATAAAGAGTTGTTAAATAAACTTGTTAAATGCAAATGTACTTAGTCATTGATAGAGGAATTTTACTGCAAGGAATTTATCAAATGGGTACATGTACAGGATTTTTTTGTTGGAACATTGTTTTTTGTTTTGTTTTGTTTTTTAAAGATTTTATTTGCTTATTTGAGAGAGAGAACACAGGAGTAGGGAGGAGGAGTGGGGGGGTGAGGAACAAGTAGACTCCCTGTTGAGCAGGGAGCCCGATGTGGGGCTCGATCCCAGGACCCTGGGATCATGACCTGAGCCGAAGGCAGACACTTAACGACTGAGCCACCCAGGCGCCCCCCTGATTTATTTTTTTTAAATAAAAATGTATGGAAGTTTTTATGTAAAACTATAAAAAGGGCATAGATTTATTTATTTGGAAATACCATAATTATTCAGGGGAAATGATACACTTTTTATTTAAAAAAATCTAAATAAAAAAGTAAAAATCTCTTACAATAATAAAACTATTAGTTTGGTAAATATTTTTCTAGCTATTTCTTTATGCAGCTGTACAATTTTACAAAAATGAGTTTATCCTATTTATGCTGTTCTGTAGTCTGCTTTTTATCAAATGATATTCAGTGGATTTTATTCTAAATAAATCCATTTGTTTTTATAGGCCTTACAGTATGCCAATGTATTTACAACTGGTTTAGTAAACTAATTACTTATTTTTAAGCACTATAAACAATGCTGCCTCGTTCATTTTTAAAATGATGAATAGGCACAGAGTAACATTTTGAATCTATGTATAAAATATAATAGCAATACTAAGAAGAATAATGTATTCATTACCTAGCCAGACTTTCTGTGGTTTGGATATCCAACAAGCACCAGCTTGTGCACCAGGCCTGCACATATGTGTTCATATTTATTGTAACTTTGATTATTATAGCAAAAAAAAAAATCCAGCATTATAGGTAATCTATGTTAAAATGTTTTATATTTTTTAGAGAATATAATACAGCAGTTAAAAAGAATAGGGTAAGTTGATAGGTACCGACTTGAAAATCCCCACCCCATACTAGTAAATGACAGAAAGCATTTATAGAATAATATTGTGGTTATGTTACCAAGTTATTTTTAAAAATACAGAAAAGTGTTTTAATGGAGTCTACAAGTGTATTCCCATCTAAAAATTCATCATACTGTACATTTAGAATTTGTGCCATTGACAGTATGCAAATTAAACCTAAATTTAAAAATTTAAAAATACCCATGTTGGGGGTAGAGTTTACTTAAAAAAATAGGTTGTGTCGGGTGGGGGGGATGGGTTAGCCTGGCGATGGGTATTAAAGAGGGCACGTATTGAACAGAGCACTGGGTGTTATACGCAGACAATGAATCATGGAACACTACGTCAAAAACTAATGATGTAATGTATGGTGACTAACATAGCATAATAATAATAAAATTTAAAAAATAGGTTGTGTCTATATTTTCATGTATAATGTAAATGCATAGAAAGCAGTCTGGAGCAATATACACCTGGTTTTTTGGCAGTGATTATTACCTCTAGAAAGGGAGACCTCTGCTCTTCCTCTACATACTTCTGTATTGTTCGAATATTTTAAAAAGGAAAAGGTGTTAATTGGGTATCTAATCAATCAGTAAATATAAGCACAACATGTTTTTATTGAAGTCAATAAAATAAATAACATAAATAAAATAATCAACTGAGGACAAAATTAACGGACCACAAAGAGACTTTGGAAGAAAACAAGCTGCTGAGAACTTATGTAGAGATACCCCCATACCCATCTTCTCCCTTGGGAAGGATTTGAGGACCATGTTTTCTCCATTTTTGCCTCTCTGGAAAGATACCATTAAGTCACCAGAAGGGGGTGGTTTCCTTCTATTCTAATCCCTGCGCAGCCCAATGGCCACATGTGGAGGTGAGATATGAACACCACAGCTGTCCTGCAAGATGCCCGACCCCACTCCAGGGAGTGAGAGCCTAAAGGAGACTCAGTACTTGCTTAAAAAACATGCCTCACTCCTTCCCACATTTGTGGAGGTAGGGGGATGAGGCAGTGGATGGAAATGAATATGCAGTGTGGGCAAATGCGGTATGAATTACAAAGTAATTGAATAATAAGAAATTCAAAGGAAAACAATCAAATGCCATGTCCTACCAAACTGGTGAGGATTTGTTTGATGGCTCTGCACAATGTTGGCACGGGGTGGGGGGACAATGATAAGTGAAGCTAGACGAGTTAGCAGAGGCAAATGAGGCAGAGCTTTGTCAAACACATTAAGGAGCTTATCCCAGGAACCAGGAGCTTATCCCAAGCCAGTAACAAGCCTTAGGCAGTTGGATCACCTCTGGCTACTCCCAGAACAATGCATTGAGAAGCAACAGACCGGACATGGGGAGAGCAGCTAGGAGGCCGGTGCAGTAATCCAGGCAAAATATCGCCGTGCCCTGGAACAGTGTGAAAGCAGTGGAAAAGGAGACAAGTGCGTGAGTAGAGGGAAACTGAAGAAAGAGTTCTGACAGGTCTTGGTGATTGATTGTGTACATGCAGAAAAGGAGAGCAGGGTGGTGGTGGTTGTGTGGTGTCTGTGTCATCTAGGGTTCAGTCAGTAAAAGCTGAACCCTAGGACTCATGGAATAAGGAATTTGTTGTTGAAATTAGACCTTGCACAGTTTGTGGAAGCAATTGAACATCTGGGAAGGGGAGTTAAATCCCCAACCAGCCAGTCTGAGAAGCCAAGGATGTCCAGCCACTGAAGTTGGACCTCAGAGGGGAGACTGATGGAGAAGTCTAAAAGAAGCATTTGCCTTTGTGGGTCTAAGGGCAGGCATCTGCTGATGGATCTGGAGCTGCTGTTGGTCAACAGGGCCTTCAGGCCAGAGGAAGAGCTGGAGGCAAAATAGAGGGAACAAGGACAAGCTGGAACCTGCCAGGCACCTCTGCATCTACAGGTCATATCACTGAACCATGATGGCATTCAGATAGGGTGCCTCCAAATTCCTTTCTTGGCCAACTCTAACCTGGAACCACACAGGGAAAAGGATTCTGCGAAACAGTTTCCAGCTTAACTAAGGTAATGGTGAGAGATTCTGGAGGAAATGTAGTGAGTTCATTTTGGACACGTCAGCTTTGAGTTGACTGTAGTACATCCGCATGGAAATGTCCAGGAAGCAGTTGTCTTGTCTAAATTTCTTCAATATGCAAACAAATGGCTCTAGAACTCTAGTTTTAACCCATCCTGTGGTGTGAGGGTGGAATGCAGCTCTGGATTATGAGTCTAGGAACTAAAGGTATTGGCCAGGAGTGAAGACAGTCTCAAGAAACAAGAAGACCAGGGCGCCTGGGTGGCTCAGATGGTTAAGCGTCTGCCTTCGGCTCAGGTCATGATCCCAGGGTCCTGGGATCGAGTCCCACATCGGGCTCTCTGCTCCTTGGGAGCCTGCTTCTCCCTCTGCCTCTCTCTCTCTCTCTCTCTGTCTCTCATGAATAAATAAATAAAATCTTAAAAAAAAAAAAAAAGAAACAAAAAGACGGTTCAAACAAGGTCTGTAACTCTGGCAGTGACTTGGGGCAGCGAGATGGAGTGGGCAGACCCTACAGGGCAGGTAAGAGGAGGTGTCCTGGAGAGATGGCCTGAGATACCTTACCTCTGAATGAGAAGAGAACTGGTCTGTGCATTAAGGGTGGTCTTCTGGAATCAGTATGTTGAAAGTCCATGACTTACAAGAAAAAAACCTACTTGATAGTCCCTCCTATTTTTTTAATCCTATTACGCAGGCTCAAGACAGTATATTTAATGAATGATTCTTCTTTCCAAAATTTCAAGCACAAGTCTGTTACTTAATACAGTTGTGCCCTTCCTGCTTCATAGTCCTTCAGAATCATAAAGAGAGTTCTGAGCAAGGTTCCAGGTGATGTAGTGAACATTCCACACAGAGAGGTCTCCCATCACATCACTGGGAGACCCCCCGCCGCTGCGGCCACCACGATAACCATCAGCATCACTATCCAAGTTGGAGGAATGGAGGCTGGGGAAGGGCGGTAAGAGGAGGTAAAGGGAGGTAACAATTCCAAATGAGCAAGGAAATTGATAGTGCTTTCAGATAAATTGTCTGCATTCCTATTGGAGGACAAATGTAGTCAATGGACATTTTTTAAAAATTCCAGTGTAATTAACGTACAGCGTTAGATTCGTCTCAGGTGTACAATATAGTGATTCAACAATTTTTTTGGTAAAGATTTATTTATTTGAGAGACAGAGAGAGAAGGTGAGCGGATGGAGGGACAGAGGAAGAGGGAGAGAGAATCTCCAGCAGACTCCACAATGAGCACGGAGCCTGACATAGGGCTTGACCCCACGACCCTGAGATCATGACCTGAGCTGAAATCAAGAGTCGGACGCTTAACCGACTGCGCCACCCAGGCGCCCCAGTGATTCAACAATTCTATTCATTACTCAGAGCTCATCATGATAAATGTGCTCTTAATCCTCCCCCCTTTTTTTTGTTTGTATCCAAGCTTTATGAGAAAGCAAACACAATTGTGAGAAACCGGAACACTCAGGGGTGGCTCAGGCTGAATACACTTGATAAGCCTCACTAGGAGAGGGCTGAAAACTATTTGGTAGATTCCCTAAATCACTAAATCAGATTTCTATGTAAATGATCCAGGCCACAGACAGACAAGTAGGATCCCATAGTGAGTCTGGGAGATGGGACCCTGTGAAAGGTCCTACCTATTTCCCCCATCCTCCCATCAACTGCCCCTCTGGTAACTGTCAATTTATTCTCTATAGTGAAGAGTCTATATTTTGGTTTATCTCTCTCTCTTTTTTTTTTCCTTTGTTCATTTGTTTTGTTTCTTAAATTCCACATGAGTAAAATCATATGGTATTTGTCTTTCTCTGACTTCACTTAGCATTACACTCTCTAGATCCATCTATGTTGATACAAATGGCAAGATTTCATTCTTTTTTGTGGCTGAGTAACATCCCACTATATATATATAGATATATATGTATATGTATATCTATATCTATATATCTCATTTTTTTTTTTTTAAGATTTATTTATTTGACAGAGAGAGACCCAGCGAGAGAGGGAACACAAGCAGGGGGAGTGGGAGAGGGAGAAGCAGGTTTCCTGATGAGCAGGGAGCCCGATGCGGGGCTCGATCCCAGGACCCTGGGATCATGACCTGAGCCGAAGGCAGACGCTTAACGACTGAGCCACCCAGGTGCCCCTATATCTCACTTCTTCTTTATTCACTCCTCTATCAGTGGACATTTGGGCTGCTTTCATAATTTGGCTACTATAAATGATGCTGCAGGGGCACCTGGGTGGCTCAGTTATTAAGCATCTGCTTTCAGCTCAGGTCATGATCCTGGAGTCCTGAGATCGAAACCCACATCGGGCTCCCTGCTCCACGGGAAGCCTGCTTCTCCCTCTCCCATTCCCCCTGCTTGTGTTCCCTCTCTCGCTGGGTCTCTCTCTGTCAAATAAATAAATAAAATCTTTAGGGAAAAAAAATAAATGATGCTGCAATAAACATAGGTGTGCATGGATCCCTTTGAATTACTTTTTTAAAAAAAATATTGGGGATAAATACCGGTAGTTTGATTACTGGGTCATAGAATAGTTCTATTTTTAATTTTTGAGGAACCTCCATACTGTTTTCCACAGCGGCTGCACCAGTTTGCGTTCCCACCACAGTGCATGAGGGTTCCTGTTTCTCCACATCCTCGCCAACACCTGTCGTTTCTTTTGTTTTTGATTTTAGCCATTCTGACAGGTGTGAGGTGATATCTATCTCATTGTGGTTTTGATTTGCATTTCTCTGATGATGAGCATCTTTTCATGTGTCTGTTGCCATCTGTAAGTCAGTGAACAATTTTATCTACAGTGTTCTTTTTCCTCCACTTTCTTAGTTATCAAATGAAATCTTGGCTTCTTGTTAGACTATGTACACGGGGAAATGATATATTCTTCTGACTACCTTATACAAAGGAGGGCTTCCATCCCTCTCTATACTCTTATTCTGCTATATTTTTCATGTTAGTACTTACCCGCATCTGGTATTACATGTTTACATGTTTCCTTTATGTATTGCCTTCATATCAGAATATAAGCTTCTTCACAGACCATGCCTGTTTTGTTTACTGCTGTATCCCCAGCAAATGAAACAGTACCTAGGATACTGCAGACACTGAAGCATTTGTTGAATGAATGAATGACACATTACATTCTAAGAATAGCTCCATGTGAGAGAGAACTGTTTTATGGCTATTTCCCATATACAGAAAAATAAACTTTGGGCATAAAGGATTGGCCCTAAGTCAAATCACAGTAGTAGGGTGCCTTATGTACTGTCCCAACAGTTCATCAAGCCTCAGGAAAACTGCATCCTTTACATGAACATTACCAAATAATAGCAAATAAAAATATTTGTTATACATTTTGGCCAGAAGAGTTTAATAGCTTTGCCAGTTCTCATTTCTCCCCCTACTTCTCTGCTTGTCTGTCCATTTCCTTCAGTGGGTCCTCTTCCTCCTTCCTCCTGCTAACTGGTCATTCCCTCAGATTTACCTTGGACCCACTTGTTGATATCTCTCAACTGTGAGTTTTTCTAGGTCGGCTTCTCAGGTGTCATGATGCCACTCCTAGCTAGATAAGGGGTTAGGTCCCTGGGCGGGCGCTGTCCTGGACTTCATCTGACCTGTTTAATTCTTTGTGTGAGCACCTGAATGGCTCTGCAAACTCCTCCCCTCGAAGCTTCAAGCCTTATCTATCTGTACATCGTCAGCATATGTGTGCATAGAAGTTGGCCTGTTGTAGGTATTGAAGAAGTGAATGGGTGCTGATCACATTTGTTGATGAGACTGAAGTGTTTATCAGTGAAATTGATATAATTTTGGCATTTGCTTTTAAATATTCCAATAAAAATAATAGAATGAAATAAAAAAACAAAATGGCCGAAGACAAAGATGAAACAAGAATGGACAAATGTTGATAATGGTTGAAGCTGATGATGGGCATATGGGGGCTCTTTATACTCCTCTATTTTTGTGTACTTTTACATTTTTCTGTTAAAAAAAAACACACACAAAAATTTGTGGCTGAGGCAAAGCTGGGAAGGCCCTACTAATATGCTAATAGCTTCAGAAGCATTTATGAGGTGGAAATTTATAAATAAAATTTTACAATAGGAATGAGTAGCTATATTCAATACAGTTGTGCCCTTCAGGGAATTAAATACAAATAAGGAAAGCAGCAAAACATTTTAAACTTTTCAGAGCTTTGCTTGTTTAATTTCTAATCATATTGCCATATACAAACCATATATGAAGGTTGCTAAAGCCCTTTGCCAATTACATGGTACTCCATCTTATTTATCATTTATCATGGAAAGTTATCCTCCCTTGAAATAAGACTTTTGCATACCATATAGAATGAAAATTCTACTGGGAAGAATCTTAAAGATTTTTGCCTATTTTCTATAGCCATAAAGTATTACTTTACTTATGTATTCATTTTTTTAAAAGATTTTTTATTTTATTATTTATCTGACAGAGAGAGACACAGCAAGAGAGGGAACACAAGCAGGGGGAGTGGGAGAGGGAGACGCAGGCTCCCCGCCGAGCAGAGAGCCCGATGTGGGACTCGATCCCAGGACCTTGGGATCATGACCTGAACCGAAGGCAGATGTTTAACGAATGAGCCACCCAGGCGCCCCTATGCATTCATTTTTAATTTACATATGTTTCTCAAAATTGTGTTCCATTTTTTCAAGTCTTTATTTATTTAAGTAATCGCTACACCCAACGTGGGGCTTGAACTCACGACTCCAAGACCAA
Organism: Mirounga angustirostris; assembly: GCF_029215605.1. NCBI lineage: Eukaryota > Metazoa > Chordata > Mammalia > Carnivora > Phocidae > Mirounga > Mirounga angustirostris. The sequence goes on along the minus strand of NW_026991709.1, from coordinate 133,511,884 downwards.
GAGTCCCATGCTCCTTTGACTGAGCCAGCCAGTTGCCCCTAAACTGTGTTTTATTTTATATGTCCAGTTTATTATTATTTGTTAAACTGAGTAACAATTGTAGTGAAGCAATGATATATACAATTTACAACATATTAATAAATACATATAACACAATTCTGAAACACTCAGATTCAGGTACTGCTATTAAAAAAATCCTCACCCAGGGCACCTGGCTGGCTCAGTCAGTAGAGCATGCAACTCTTGATCTCAGGATTCTAAGTTCAACTCCCATATTGGGTATAAAGATTACTTAAAAAAAAAATCCTTTCCCATTGATTTACTGATTTTTTTTCTTAAATTAGTTTTATATAGAATACATTTTCCCCTAAACATTACAATTTCATGTCTTCATGTGATATGTTTTCATTTGGTACAGTTCTAAGTGTCCTTTTGCTTAGGGTAGAAGGAGCCGGCACTTTTTGAATGTCCCCTGTTGCCAATTGCTTCACCATTTATCTCATTTGATGCTATAAATAATCCTGTTCATTTACAGATAAGAAAGCAGATGTTCAGAGAAGCTTAATAACTTGGCTAAGGCCATATAATTTGTAAGTGGAGACAGATTTTTTTTTGAAGACAGTTTTTTTTTTAAAAATCCAAACTCTACATTGTTCATAGTATATTGTTTTGTCCCTCCATATTCAAACTTTCAATATGAGGCCATGACTTAGTATTGAGTAATAATGGCAGATTCTAGGATGGTATGTAAAATGTGACTTATTTACATTTCAGAAAAGATGACATATATATTTTATATGTAAATATATTTATGTAAGTAATGTTAATACTATTAATATATTATTATATATTTAATTGTTATATGTAACATAATAATAGATTACATTAATGATATAATTATAATATAATATTAATATATAATGTATATGATAATTATAATGTATTTATATATAATAACAAATACAATATATTATTAATATATTACAAAATATATATACACGTTCAGAAAGATAGATAACAGGCCATTAACCAAGACTGGGATTTGGGAGGTGGAGGTGAGACTGGGGAAACAAGGAGAACACTCTTTCATTTCTAGTTTGTGTCTTTCTGTCTTGAACTTAAAAATGATTATGCATTAGTTTTATGCTCAGAGACATTATTATTATTTTGTCATTAGTACTAAATGGACTCATTTCTTTCTTTTTTTTTTTTTAGATTTTATTTATTTATTTGGCAGAGAGAGACACAGCAAGAGAGGGAACACAAGCACGGGGAGTGGGGGAGAGGGAGAAGCAGGCTTCCCCTTGAGGAGGGAGCCCGATGCGGGGCTCTATCCCAGGACCGTGGGATCATGACCTGAGCCGAAGGCAGACGCTTAACGACTGAGCCACCCAGGCGCCCTGGACTCATTTCTTATTTTAACAACTATCAGCATTCTTGAATACCTTTGTTATGCTTGGAATGTTTTAAGTCCCTATGGGCCTCAGACATTCTTATTGTTGTAGGCCAATCTAACACATTAAATGTATTCAGATCAAATACAACTTCCATGAGTTGAGTTAAAGTTAAATATAACTTATATGGGGCGCCTGGGTAGCTCAGTTGGTTGGGCGACTGCCTTCGGCTCAGGTCATGATCCTGGAGTCACAGGATCGAGTCCCGCATCGGGCTCCCTGCTCGGCGGGGAGTCTGCTTCTCCCTCTGACCCTCCCCCCTCTCATGTGCTCGCTCTCTCTCATTCTCTCTCTCTCAAATAAATAAATAAAATCTTTAAAATATATATATATATATATAACTTATATGACGTTGAGTTGAGGTTAACAACATATCACATGTCATAAGCATTTAAAGCTACTAACTTTGATTTTTTAGGTTTTAAAATATTTTTTTAAAGATTTTATTTATTTTAGAGGGAGAGAGCACACGAGCAGGGGAAGGGGCAGAGAGGGAGCGAGAGGGAGAGAATCTCAAGCAGACACAGTGCTGAGTGCAGAGCCTCATGCAGGGCTCAATCCCACCATCCTAAGATTATGACCAAAGTCAGAACCAAGAATTAGATGTTTAACTGACTTAGCCACCCAGGTGCCCCTCCTATTCATATTCCTGTGAACCCTTTAAGTAGAAAAAACAAAAGTATTTTCAACAACATAAAATGGAGTACAAAAATAATTATGCTCAAATTTAAATCAAATACCTAGGTCTCAAGCATGTACCTTCACATGCCTGGGTTATAATCTTGTGCCGATTTCTCTGAGTATTTGCTCTTAGATCTCTAGTTGACTTTGTAGAGACTTTGCCTAATTTTATTCAGGCATCCACAGTTCAGTCACCAATTTTTTGAGTACTTCTACTGTGTATTTTTTTGGGAATGATAGAAAGATGCATCAAAATATTCAATGGTAGGCTCACATAGAATCATGAGGAACTAAAGCAAATTGCAAAGGCAAGGGTCTGCTTGAAACGACTTTCAGTGTATTGGGGCACATGGGTGGCTCAGTGGGTTAAGCGCCTGACTCTCTACTTCGGCTCACGGCTCAGGTCATGATCTCATGGGTTGAGAGATCAAGCCCGGAGTTGGGCTCTGTGCTCAGTGGGGAGTCTGCTTGAAGATCCTCTCCCTCTGCCCCTGCCAGGTGCTCACTCTCTCATTTTCTATGAATAAATAATAAATAAATCTTAAAAAAAAAAAAGACTTTCAGTGTGTCATTCCTGCCTGGCATGTCAATATCTTTTGTCCTGTTTGCAGAGTGTTTTGGAAATCAAGGGAATGGAATGTGAGAAAATCAACATTTGATTCAGAGAAAGAAATCCCACTTTCATTGAGAAGAAGGTATTTTAGAAGGAGGGAAAAGAACAGACCATCAAGAGACTCTGAAGACTATGAAGAGCAGCATGATCAAATGATCACATTTCCCTGTTCCATATGCAAGCATGAAATTGATCTACCTGAAATTTTCCTCCATAAAAAGCTGCACATGGCTCTGGCCACCCTGGGGTTTCAATGGATGGGTGGAAAGAAACCCGCGCTCCCACTGATTTCCATTCAGAGACAGTTTATAATCACTAAACTATTGTCATTTTCTATATTCACTGAAAAAATCCTACAGAGCATTAATAATGCTTTTGAGCTACTTTGGAAGAAACAAATCCCAGCATACTATAAGATTATTGATAACGTTCACAGGAGTTCCATATATTCTCAAACAATCTGTCATGTATTGATTAAAGGTGTAGCCGTTTGTGAGGATAGAAATTCTACATGGAAAGCTGACATGAATGATAAATTCACTGTGGTGAATAACTTTGGCAATAAACCCGATGTGTGTTTTTTGGGTTTGTTCGATGGACATCATGGTGCCTCAGCAGCAGACTTGACATCAATGGAACTTCCAATTTTACTTCTCCATCAACTTTCCAGATTTGATCCTTCCTACCAAATGACTCCTGAAGAGCAAAACATAATCAAATCCTTTCACACAGTATTTAGGGAGGAATACATAGCTATAGAAGAACTTTTTTCCTCCATAAAGAAAAAGAGAAAAACGGTGAAATGTGAGTATGAGAACATACACAAAGCCTTTGCAAAAGCATTTTGGAGAATGGATAGACTTTTACGTCTCGGAAGGAATGAAGTATCCAGGGTTCGATGGAGTGGCTGTTCTGCAGTTACTTGTATATTGGAAGGCAATATTAAAAAACCCTATGCTAAGAAGAATTGGAAAATCAATAAGGGTGATGACTTGGCAAAGAGTTTCCCTTCCCAGATGATGCCACAAATAATGTCTGGAGTACTCCATATTGCAAACACTGGTATGTACATGGAGTGGTGCACCACTTAATATATACACCTTACATTTATTTTTTATTCCTGGCAGCAAAACTTCTCTTGCTTCCAGAGCTATTTAGTGACCTATGATTTAGTGACTTATTAATGCCTTGAAATTCCATTGACTAATTTAAGAAATGATCAACAATCACAGCTTAGATGCAGATTGCAGGCACAAAAATAATTGTAATTTTTTTTCCCAAGAAGGAACATATATGTAATAATTTGACAGAAACATTAAATTTTCTAAATGGGGTAGCAATACAGCTGTAGATAAAGGCATAGCAAACATATTACATTTGCTTAGATCTGAATGAAACAAAAAACATTTCCCCTACTTCCCTTTTCCAGGAGAATGGAAAGTTCTTTGAGGATTGTTACAAGTCTGGTTGTTTAAACTGGTCAGTTATTCTGATAACACATTTGCAATAGGTCACTTGTGCTCACTGGCCAAGTAGCAACAATTTAATTTTAGAGAAAACAATAGTTTGTGCCTCAAGTTTATAAGCATATATTCTCTTCTCCAAACATTTGGCTGTATTTTTTTTTATAAAGATTTTATTTATTTATTTGACAGAGAGAGACAAAGTGAGAGAGGGAACACAAGCAGGGGGAGTGGGAGAGGGAGAAGCAGGCTCCCCGTGGAGCAGGGAGCCCGATGCGGGGCTCGATCCCAGGACCCCGGGATCATGACCTGAGCCGAAGGCAGTTGCTTAACCGACTGAGCCACCCAGGCACCCTTGGCTGTATTTTTAAAATTGTATTTCAAGAAGCAATCCTTTCAGTGCTAAAGGTCTACCTTAGGAGCTTGCTAAAAAGGAAAGCCTGTACATAAAACATTTTTAGCAAAGTTAAGCTGAGTTCCATGACATGCTTCATTAGGTTTCCACTACCCCTTTCATCAATAGAATTATTATTATTTTTAAATAAACCCTACCCCCAGTGTGGGGCTCAAACTCATGACCCTGAGATCAAGAATCTCATGGTTTACCGACTGAGCCAATAAGGTGCCCCTGTATAGAGTTGTTACTATTATTACTTTTTAAGATTTTATTTATTTATTTGAGTGAGAGAGCAAGAGAGAGCATGCGCAGGGTGAAGGACAGAGGGAGAAGCAGACTCCCTGCTGAGCAAGGAGCCCGACATGGAACTGGATCCCAGGACCCTGGGATCATGACCTGAGCCGAAGGCAGACACTTAACTGATTGAGCCACCCAGGCATCCCTAGAGTTATTATGAATAATAGTGTCTATTTATTGAATATTGAATATAGCCTAATTTTTCATTTAGTCTTATGAGAACCCTGATATCTAAAGATATCCTCTAAGTATTGTTTTTTTTTTTTAAAAGATTTTATTTATTTATTTGACAGAGAGAGACACAGCAAGAGAGGGAACACAAGCAGGGGGAGTGGGAGAGTGAGAAGCAGGCTTCCCGCAGAGCAGGGAGCCCGACGCGGGGCTTGATCCCAGGACCTTGGGATCATGACCTGAGCCGAAGGCAGATGCTTAACGACTGAGCCACCCAGGCGCCCCTAAGTATTGTTTCTTTAAAATGTATTTGGCATGTAACATTGTGCAAGTTTAAAGTATGTTAATATGATACATTCATATATAGTAATATGATTGCTGTTTGGGTGATAATTAGCATTTCTATCATGTTACATAATTATCATTTTTTTTGGTGGTTGAAACAAATTCTAGTCTCAACAAGTTTGATGACTATAATACAGTATTGTTCTCTATATTCCCTATACTGTGCATTAGATCTCTAGGACTTATTTTCTACTTGCTGCAAGTTTGGACCCTTAAACACCTGTTCTATCTCCCACCACCCCCCTCGTATCTAAGTGTTGTTACCCCATTTTTCCAGATAAGAAAAGGGAAGCTCAGGTGAGATAATTTGTTCAAGGTCTCGGAGGTAATAGGAATTGGAGCTGGGAATCAAGCCCACAATGTCATGCTGCATCTGAAGGGAATTGCTTCCACAACCTGAGGAGGCTGGCCCTCAGAGAGTGGGACAATGTGTCTGAGATGGCTCCGAACAAAAACCAGATAATCAAAGACTGCAATGTCAAGGCCCCTGGGTGTCAGCCTGTTTCTGATCTAGCTCTAGTTCTTTTTTTTTTTTTTTTTTAAGATTTTATTTATGTATTTGACAGAGAGAGACACAGTCAGAGAGGGAACACACGCAGGGGGAGTGGGAGAGGGAGAAGCAGATTCCCCGCTGAGCAGGGAGCCAGATGCGGGACTCAATTCCCAGGACCCTGGGATCATGACCTGAGCTGAAGGCAGATGCTTAACGACTGAGCCACCCAGGCGCCCCTCTAGCTCTGGTTCTGAGCCCAAGATGAGTACTCCAGATTAAGCAATATAAAGAAGCCAAGTCCAATGCCAGTTTCCTCAGAATTTTTGTCACTTCTCAGGCTTTATGCTGAGGTTCCAGATGGCTTCAGAGCAGGTGTATATTATGCATAGTTTTTCATTTATTTATTTGACAGAGACAGACAGAGCACAAGGTCGAGGAGCAACAGAGGGAGAGAGGGAAGCAGACTCCCCGCTGAGCAGGGAGCCTGATGTGGGGCTCAATCCCAGGACCCTGGGATCATGACCTGAGCCGAAGGCAGATGCTTAACGACTAGCCACCCAGGCGCCCCTAAATTACCTTCTTAAATCTTCACAATAACCTTGACAAAAAATAACATTGCAGGTGGAAAACTAACTCAGGGAAATAAAGTGACTAAATGAAGGTCACATAAAGTTGGAATTAAAGCTCAACCAAGTGTGTCAGACTCCCAAGTGTTTCCACTTCCCCATGCTGTTTCTTCCAAACCAAGCTAACTTTTTATTTCTGGTCACTCCTCATCCTAGATGTTACTTTTTCTTCCATCACATATAATTTTTCTTCCTTTTTCCTCCAGTTTTTAAAAAATTTTCCTGTTACCTTCAATAGTGAGTGGTTTTATCTGAAAAAAAATCTTGATCTTGCCCATTCAGATCTAGAATTCCCTTGTGATTCTAAGGTCACTCCAAAGTTTACAGGAGTACTCTTCATTTTCACAAGTTGAAGATAACCCAGCAATTAATTGCAGGAGGCAGTTGCATCATTGCCCTCTGTATAAGGAACACTTTGCCTGACTATACATGCCGTCTTGAAAAAGCTTGAGTATCATCTCAAAGCAGTTTTTCTAATCCCCATATACTTAATGTCCCTCTTGCAGTAACCCTGTTCCACTTTTGTTCTGATAACATTTTCTGAAGAACACAATCTCTCCAAACTGCTGAAGCTGGTAACTTTGTCTAGGAATTTGAAATATTTATGCCCAGATTCACAGAAACTTTTGGATAAGGGTCTTCACATCAGCTCACTACCTATTCTCCTTCCCTCTACAGAGATGTTACAGGAACCTTTCTTTAAAGCCAATCTTTAAATTGTCATGACCTGTTCCTCTCCCCTTTCAGTTCCCGAGACACTTGGACATAACAGTGTTATTTAAATCTTCCTCCAATTTCCCATCTTCCTTGGGACTTTTTGTTCATTATTCTATCCTAGCTTTCAGCTTAATGTAGTCAACTGCTTTCAACAACCCATTTATCCTCTACTTCCTAGGCTATGCATGAATAGTTGAGATACAGGAGGTACCTCTCCTTCACTTTTTTCTTCATGAACCATTCACATAGGAAAGGATATGGATTATTCAGAAGGTACTGTTTCCCTTTACATTAGGATAAACTAACTCAACTAAAAGTCAGACAGCAAGTAAATGGTAGAGTGAAAAGTGCAATGAGGATTTAATGTCCCTTCTTCTAGAAAGTTCTATTGTGCTGAGCCCAAGGGATGTTCACAATAGTAAAATAAGCCAAAATGGCATTTCCTACTGTCTAGTAGAGCAATTGTGGAGGGGGGGGGGGCGGGGAAGGCAAATAGTGCATAAGGCTATGCTTGGCAATTTCTGCAGAGGCAACTAAAATAAAAATACCAGTTTACCACCTTTCTATTTTAACAACATAATTGTACCGAATTATTTTCAAATCACACAACAGAGGAACAATACTTTTTGTTGAGTGGGCTTTGAAATGCCACATGCAAATAAAACATTTAGGAAGTCAGTGGATTTGACTATTCTGAGCTAAATAATGTCCCTTGTGTTTTCAGAGCTATGGTTGCACTATTTCTGTGTATGTACACACATAATAGAAATTTTCTAATTTAAAAGAGGTATTGAATCATATGTCCTCCTAAAAGAACATTCGATTTACCCAGGTGACATGTTCATTACCAATCCATGCTGCTTTGCTGGTACAGTAATAATTTACAACTCAGCAAAAGTCAAGAATTATTTTACCGATTTGCCTTCTGCAGAGTTTAAGTAAAATGATCAGAAGAAAAGACAAGTTAATACAGAATATTAATAACCAAACCACAGAGAAGTAAGAGGTCACGTAGTTTTTAGGACTATCACACAGTTCTCTGGTTTTAAAAACATTTTCCACATACATCTTTATAATTCTCATTATGTAAATGAGCCAATAGGCTCAGCCTATGCCTGACACTGATGTTTCACCAACTTAAGCTCTTTGGGTCCAACCATACTAGTTGTGTAAACTTTAGCCTTCTGAAATCTCAATTTCTTTACCTCAAACACAGAATTAGAATTGAACCCCTGTAGCAACAAAATTCGGATTCCAGGCATAGCACAATGCTGGAAACCAGATATTCTAATGTAAATTTTGCATGATCCCAGGAATTTTAATTCTCAAAGGTATTCGCTATTCAAACATCATTAACCCCATCTCAGAATAATTTATATACCGTTATAAATGATGACTCCATATCAAGAAGAACTTGCTTATGCTTGAATATACAATTATGTTCTCAAAAACCTGGGGAAAATTGTTTTCTTAATAAACTAAAACTGTGAATCTTTTTTTAATAAACCAAAGAAAAGTTGTGGTAGTACAACCATCCCTCAATCTGTTCAGATTATTGTGTTTAGATTTTCTTAAGATTTCAATGAAGCACACATCACAGGTTCATCCGAACCATGAATAAACTACAATCAACTTTTAAGACTTCAGTTTTCAAAGGATTTAATTTAATGTTGTCTAGCTATTATCCATGTAATACATTAATAATACATGTTTTTTCTTTACAGGGCTAATTGACTTAATTTCTTTTTAATCACACAATATGAAACTAGTAAGACTGACATTAACAGTGGCATTCTAATTTTCTTCATCGCCCACACCTATATAGATGTGTTCAAGGTTTTAAGTTTTACCAGATACAAAACTATCAACTCCACTTTTTAAAAACATCAATGCTTGTATTTTTAATTAAAAAGGCATTTATTTAAACATTTTAAAAATGTCTGCTCTATGGAATATATGTTGGTCATAAAAAAGTTCAACTCTTGGCTCTATAAAATAAATATTTGGAAGCTGATTCATAAAAAAATTGATGGTTATTTTGTATCTGTAGTTTTAGTTATTTTAATATTAAGTGCAGTATTTTAAACACTAAGTTACTTAAAAATGAGGGATAAACTGGCCTCCCAGTTTCAAATCTTAATTACCATAAGTCGCCCAGTAATATCAGTATTTCACAAATGTAAAAAATATTTTAAAATGGCCTATTTATGCACTGAAACACAGAATTAACAGCATACTTTATAATACAATTGGTGGTTAAATATCTAAGATCAATTTTTTCTAATAATCTTCTAGGTAATGTACAAGCAGTCTTATGCAGAAATGGAAAAGGCTTTTCCATAACCAAAGAACACACTACGCGAAACATAAACGAAAGACGACGACTACTTCAGAATGGAGCAGTAATTAGTTCAAATGAACCATATGGGCTCCTAGAAGGGCAAATAAAAACCACACGAGGACTTGGATTTCATGGAAATCTCAAACTGAAAAAATCTATTATCCCAGCACCTCAAACTATCTCTGTCCCTATAGATGACTTATGCCAATTCCTTATCTTAGCTACCAATGGACTCTGGGAAGTTTTGGATACAAAGGAAGTCACTGCACTGGCAATGACAATGTTTCAAGTGTATAAAGAAACCTATTATTCTAACACACAAAATGAATCTTTACCATCCAAAGAGCCTTTCCTAATCTATGAACCAAGCAATTCTATATCAGAAAGTAATATCCGTATATTGTTTCAGTATAAACCTGAATCTACAGAATGTGTGTCAACTATAAATTCAAAAGAAAACTTGTTTGATTCAACATGTTCTAACCCTAAAAATTCACGAACACTTCCACCAGAAATGACTAATCATGATCTTTACAGTGAGAAAGAAACTAATGGACCAACCAGTGTAGATGATGTGTCCAAAAATGCAAGGGAGAAAGAATCACGCACTAAAAATTTCTATGAAGGTGTAGCCAAGTATATTAGCCGTGAACTTGTAAGTGCTGCTTTAGTGGCTGGCTCCAGAGACAACATTACAGTCATGGTAATACTTCTCAAGGGAAGTGAGTATCAAGTTTCTGACTAAGATAAAGTTTCAATTATCCAGAGTACAAAAATGTAAAGACAATTCTTCAAAGAACCAGATATTAGGATAATACATCAATACCATGCAAATAATTTTTAAGAATGTATTAAAGAAACTATAAAAGCATATTTTAGGTTACATAATACCATTTATATATGTTCACTGTTCCATGCCAAAAAAGAGAAAAACCAGTACTTGCTTTTTATACCACTTTATTCCAACCTGAGCACCTCAATATAAAACTAAACACTGGTGAACTGTTTTCCTTACTAATTCTGAATTACTGTAAATGTACAAGTTCTGCTAGCAGTTCAACACTTAAATAGATTAAATCATCTGACACATGGTAGATTTCATATAATGAAAATACCTAAAACAATTAGTGCAATATACTGAACTGATCAAAATAAAATGAACTTTGGAAAACAAGGCTGCAAGATTGTTACTAACATACTGCAATACTTATGTTACAAATTACTGATACATTGTTTATTATGGTTCTAGCCATGTAGGAACAACTGAAGCCCCTTCCTTTCAAAGGGAGAGAAAAGGAAAATATTAGCTGTTTTAGTAACTGTACATTTTGTATACTTTTAAGCAACTCTTAAATATTACAGGAAAGTAATAAACATATATGGAGACTACAGTGCAGTACCCTATTTACAGTACAGCTGAAGATCGAATTTAAAATAATCAAGTTTGAATGTACATAATTGTTAGTGCATTGACTATATCATGTCCAAAGGGAACAAAAGCTCCCTCCCTTCCCCCAACAACAAAACCTATGTAATGGCCAGCAGTGATTAAACAGAAATCACAGACACCTGGTTTGTTTCATTTCTGTTGAAGAGCTCACATGTTTGAAGGGAACACTATCCATTAAGATGCATTTATCAGTTTTCATATTCCTAAAACAAGATGAGGTTACATTTGACTTTTTTTTACCCCACTAAAAATATCAGGACTGGCTATAATTTAGATGCCACTAAATGTTCGTGTTTTTCCCCCTGAAGATGTAGGACTGTTTTCTTGTGGTTAATTTGTTAAAATGTGGAATGTACATTTTAAATATGCAAACTAAGAGAAATTACCAGTTGCCCGAATACTGTAGCTAAGCATAAATATCTTTAGAACCTCTTTCTAAAAAAAGAATGTTTTTGAAAAGCCCAAATTATTAAGTTCCAAATCTTTTACATAGAAGTGGCTGGTTAACTGTGGGTTTACATCATCCTTTGTCTCTATCCCTGGTAATGAGAAATGATTCCCTAACCGTCCAAGGAAACAAGCGTACACACACAGCTCTCATTCCCCCCCTTCTACTTCTGAAACATTAGTCAGAGGGTCACATGCATGTTATTAAAAATTAAGTTCAAAACACTTAAAATAATTCTGTATTAGAAACTTGACTCTATCATAAGTCTCTTCTTTTTGGAAGTCATACTGGGCTGGTTAAATGCTCCAATTCCACGGTCATTAACATTTAGGAAGCAGAAGAATATTCCATCAAGTTCAAACTGGAGGTTTAGTTACTACAACACTGACTCCTGGTTGGCTGTGTGGGTTCAGTAAGATCTACTCCTCTTCCTCTGGCAGAATTTGCTCCTGGATTCTGTGGTTCATTCTTTGGCAACTTTTTAGCTGAGAGATAAATTATCAAAATAAACACAATTAGAATATCCATATTAGAATTATTATTTTTTTTTTTTTTAAGATTTTCTTTATTTATTTGACAGAGACAGCGAGAGAGGGAACACAAGCCAGGGGAGTAGGAGAGGGAGAAGCAGGCTTCTTGCCTAGCAGAAAGCCCGATGCGGGGCTTGATCCCAGGACCCTGGGATCATGACCTGAGCCGAAGGCAGACGCTTAACGACTGAGCCATCCAGGCGCCCCTAGAATTACTTTCATCTGCTTACTTACCTTTTTTTTCCCCCCCAGCTGGGTTAACCCAAAGTATCACATAGCTATATGCTCATTCTTTTGAAATGTTTATTGAGTATCTACTAGACAATACCAAATACTATTTATTGGTCAGTCCTTAGTGAGGTTAGGGGGTTGAGGGAAGGGTTAGATGAGGAACAGTTACAGACATACAATTAAAACTTAAGTTGACTAGAGCTATATTTAATTCTTTATACATATTCAGTTAGTAATACCAGAATAGTAGTACTTTATTTCATAATCATTAATACCTCTATTGTTGATAGAAAATCTAAGTTAATAAAGATGATGGCCAGCCAATGTTTATAAAGAATCTTAGCTTGTATCAATGATCTCTGAACTGCCACACAAATACTTTGTCACCAGTAGCTCTGCCTACTGTAAATAGACTTGATTCTAAAGTTGCTCTATCTCAAAAAACTATTTCCCAATTCTGAGTTGGATGATCTTGGCTTGCCACATTTGGACAAAGCCCTCAACCAGCAGTTACAGTTTTAGCTCTGCTAAGCTCTATATATAGCTAATGGCTGTTCTCTGGAGCCTGGATCCCACTAATTTAAAGACATACCTGTTAGATGTAGTCTGCTTGAATCCCAAAGATGCTTCATGTGCCGCATTCACGGAATACTATCTCTAAGAGTACCAACTGTAAAGGTGACTAAATACACTGGTCTCTATCAACCTTGGGGGAAGACTACTATGGCTGAATTCTGGCTTTACCTTTGCCATGGCTCAGGCTACCCAAAAGCTGAACATGCTCCACTTCAATACCTAAACGCCTAGTTGCATTTTGGATCTTTTATTATTTATTTGTTTTAATATTCCACATGAACATTAATCATCTTAAGAATCAATGGAAATTTGGGAAGAAAAGCCTTCACCTTGGGCTACTTCTCTAGAAATGGCACTAGGGACGGTAGGGTATATGGTAATAAAATGGCAAATTTCCAGTGGAATGTATTTTCAAACAAAGGCTTGTAGGGACAAAGAGTAAGCTAGCATTTATAAACTTTATTATAATATTAAGTTAGATTTTGAACTGAGAGATCTTTTCTCCCTTTACCATACTTTTCAATGAGCTTTCTGTAATTAGATCTGACTGAAATTGGGAGGTTGAATGAAATAAAGTAGAATGAGAAATTTTTAAGCTTCTATTGGTAAACTTTTACTGTGAGAAGATAAACTAAAACATAACTTAGAGGTCTCAGAAGCAGTCTTCTGTCTCATATCTTATTAAATACTACCAAAATAAAGCTGATAAATATGGATAATTGGAGCTTACCAATTTGCCCCTGAATTAGGATTTTAAGAGGCTAAAAATTCCAGATCAGGTTCATGAAGATGTACAATGAAAGCCACGCAAGCAAAATCTTATCAAATTGAAAGCAGATGATAAATTTATTGTAGACTTTCTCCCACTAAATAACTGTACTCCCTATAGGAAGTCATCAAGAGTGAAAATAATGAGCGCACTATGTGATCTAAGTTACTAATCTGGTAAACAAAATAGAAAGGCCACAATCCAATTTAATCCATGGTATTTCAAAGAAAGAAACATTGTAATTTCAGAAAAATAACTGTAAGTTCTAATATGTAGGCTACTTTCTGACTGGAAAAATATATTATTACCACATCTGAATAAAAGGTACAAATTAAATAAAGTCCAACTGGGGGTGCCTGGCTGGCTCAGTACAGCATGTGACTCTTGAACTCAGGGTAATGAGCTCAAGCCCCACATTGGGTGCAGATTACTTAAAAAAATAAAAAAATAATAAAACAAGCAAGCAAGCCCATCTGGTCGTGGTGTCTTAATTCCATCAGAAAAGTTCAAAGTTCAGCCTGATTTGATGGACTTATTATTTCTTTGATTTCTGTTATTAGCTTTTCAGATGTGATTCTGGGTGTAATCCTGTGTTCTATTTATTAAAAAACCATATTGTTGCACAATCCTTCACAAGTATTTCCCTAGTAAACTTCAAGCCTGAGCTTTTCAGTAAAATACTGTACAACAGGCAAGTTTTTTCCTAATGAGCCTAAATGAGCTACCATTAAGCTCTCTAACCTAGTGAAAGATATTCTGACAGTATTTGTAGCAATTTTCTTTAGCCTCTGAACCAGCTGTTAATTGGTTAATTTGTATGACTTCAATAAAAGGAATACTTCTTATTTGGGGATAAGTTTGTGGGCACCCCAGTTAATAATCACTGCCATATAATAAAAATGTTTTGGAATGAGAAGAGTGCTTGGTGCATGAATAGTGCATAGACAGTAAAACGCAAGAGCCACCAAAGTAGACAATTCTCACAGAATCTGCACCTTAAAATTACTGGAAGGAGGCTAGGGTCAATAGAAATACTTTTAGTTTTGTTACAGAAAATAGGAAGCTTCCTTATTAGTACTCCAACTTCACCAATTATTATCAACAAACGTGGAATCGCAATCATTATCAGTTAAAATTACCTTAAAGGTAAGAGCACTCACTATGTAGGTCAAATGACCAGAGGTAATATAAACCATGTTGTTTTGCTTTCCCTCTTTCTCTCTGTGCCTCAATGATTTGAAACTTTCTCCATTACAATATTTGCGTAAAAGAATTTGTATATTTATGTAACATGTACACGTTTGTGTTATATTTGTCAAAAATGAATTAGATTTAAAAAGAATGTGAGAAACAAAAATAGTGCTTGTTCAGGGCAAAGTAGAGATGAAAATAGTTACTGATCAGTGATAAAGAAATCTCTTTATGCCCATATGTTGTATTGATGAGCTTGTGTCCCCTCTCTCGCTGTCTGTCAAATAAATAAATAAAATCTCTTTTAAAAAAAAAAGGAAGGATCTAGAATAGTAGTAGAATCATTAAAAAAAATGGCTACTTTTTTTTTTTAGGAGATTTTATTTATTTATTTGACAGAGAGAGCACAAGCAGGGGGAGAGGCAGAGAGAGAAGCAGGCTCTCCAATGAGCAGGGAGCCCAATGTGGGGGCTTGATCCCAGGACCCTGGGATCATGACCTGAGCCAAAGGCAGACGCTTAACCGACTGAGCCACTCAGGTGCCCCCAAAATGGCTACTTTAAAAAATACTACCCAAAATTATTTACCAAAAAAAAAAAAAAGTTTTTAAAGATTTTATTTATTTGCGAGAGAGAAAGACGGAGAGCACAAGCAGGGAGAGTGGCAGGCAGAAGGAGAAGCAGGCTCCCTGCTAAGCAAGGAGCCTCATGCAGGGACCCTGGGATCATGACCTGAGCTGAAGGCAGATCTGATTGAGCCACCCAGGTGTCCCAATCAACAGTTTTTATTTATTTTTTTTAAAGATTTTATTTATTTATTTGAGAGAGCGAGAATGAGAGAGAGAGAGAGAGCACATGAGAGGGGGAAGGTCAGAGGGAGAAGCAGACTCCCTGCTGAGCAGGGAGCCTGACGTGGCACTCGATCCCGGGACTCCAGGATCATGACCTGAGCTGAAGGCAGTCGCTTAACCAACTGAGCCACCCAGGCACCCCCCCAATCAAGAGTTTTTAAAAAGACAGTCAAACCAAGTATGCTATTGTGTAACTTATTTTGCCTATATCCACTGCTTGAAAAAAAACTTACCTATTGCCATGAATATTTCATTTACATTCATCGATGTTTTAGCTGATGTCTCCATGAATAATAAACTGTTGTCATCTGCATAGGACTGTGCTTCCTGTTTATAGAACAACAACAAAAAAGACATATATCCTTTGCCCATACTATACTTGACTTTTTTTTTATTTTAAGATTTTATTTATTTATCTGACAGAGACAGCGAGAGAGTGAACACAAGCAGAGGGAATAGGAGAGGGAGAAGCAGGCTTCTTGCTGAGCAGGGAGCCCGATGCAGGGCTTGATCCCAGGACCCTGGGATCATGACCTGAGCTGAAGGCAGACGCTTAACGACTAAGCCACCCAGGTGCCCCTATACCTGACTTGTTTTTGTTACAGAATAAGAGGCTTCCTTATTACTACTCCAACTTGATTACCTATAATCAGCAACTATATAATAAACAATTGTTACTAATTAAGAGCGGTAAGAGAACTCCTGTAGGATACCTTCACAAATTTCTTTTTTGCCTTAACTTCTTGCACTATCCCATTCTGATTCTTCTGGTCTCACATTAAATTTGATTTCAAATGGTAAGTTCCAGAGGGTGGAAAATTATCCTATTCTAAATATAAAATTCTCTTTGATCTCTATGGCAAATTTTATTTATGCTTATCATTTGCAATGAAATCAAAGAGAATCCAAATATCTAATACTGGCTTCAACTACTAAATGGCTAGCTATATGTTAATTTTGAATATGTCATAAATCATTCCTTTAAAAATACTACTACTCTACATTTTTGTCATGCTTTACAGTTTACATGTATCATTGCCTTGATCCTCAAGTTGTTGTGAAGAGCAACCAATCATCTTACCCATTTAATGGAAAAAAAAAAGGAGTTTCCTTTGAACTGTTATGTGAGAAGGCCACTTGTGACTCTAACTTAAGGGCTCTATCTCCCCCTCTATGCGGGAGAGGTAACCATCTTAGAAAGAGAATAGGTATTATACCTCACATGATTGTAACCAGAATTAAATAAAATCACAGGTGCAACATACTCAGCTTACTACCTACTGATGCCAAGAAATATTAGTTCCCTTTCTCAGTCCATGTACCCCATCAATAGCCATCATCAAAGACAATTATCCCATCACTGATATTATATATATAAAATGACCACAACACGGGGCGCCTGGGTGGCTCAGTCGTTAAGCGTCTGCCTTTGGCTCAGGTCATGATCCCAGGGTCCTGGGATCAAGTCCCACATCGGGCTCCCTGCTCTGCGGGAAGCCTGCTTCTCCCTCTCCCACTCCCCCTGCTTGTGTTCCTGCTCTCACTATGTCTCTCTCTGTCAAAAAAATAAATAAAAATCTTTAAAATTAAAAAAAAAAATGACCACCACAAACTTCTCTCATAGAGAAGCTGAAGAGGAAAAGAAAAGGGAAAATTTAAAAATGTCTAACTAGAGACATTTGTTTTTCAGTAATTGTACTTTATCTTGTATCAGGGAACATTCTTAATTAGCTATACTAAGTAACATATAAAGTGGATTTTTTGAGCCTTTATTTTTGAAGGCCCTTTTTTTGTTGGTTTGTTTTAAGATTTTTTATTTATTCATTTTGAGAGAGACAGCGAGAGCACGAGTATGGGAGGGGGCAGAGGGGGAGAGAGAGAGAGAGAGAGGCAGGTTCCTTGCATAGCAGGGAGCCCAACATGGGCCTCAATCCCAGGACCCTGAGATCATGACCTGAGCCAAAGGCAGACGCTTAAGCAACTGAGCCACCCAGGCGCCCTTTTGAAGGCCCTTTCAAGAACCACGTAAGTGTAAGCTGTATGTGTATATGTGGGTATGTTTATGTGTGCTGATATAAATATTGGCAGATAAGTAAAAAAGGTTAGGAAAGATACTAAAGTATGTGTGGGGGTGGAGGGATTAGGGTAGGAGGCAATCACCTTTTGCTTTATATACTTATGCACTATTTGTCAACAATTACTTCTTTTGTAACTGTTTAGGTCAACAAAATTTTTTTATTTAAGAGAGGTAGAGAGGGGCAGAGGGAGAAGGAGAGAGAGAATCTCAAGCAGGCTCCACACCCAGCGCAGAGCCCGATGTAGGGCTTGTTCTCATGACCCTGAGATCATGACCTGAGCCAAAATCAAGAGCTGGATGTTTAACCGACTGAGCCACCCAGGAACCCCGGTCAGCAAAATCTTTGAATCAATTTATATATTACAACATGTAAGGACATTTAAAAATTCAGATTTATCATGAGAAACATTATATTACATATAGTAGATCTACATTTGCTTAAAAAATTGTTTTCTATTATTTGCATGGCTTTAACATTATAACTATAATTCACGTGTGGATACAGAAGAAAAATTTACAATACATGTGTGCCTTCAAACATACCTGGAAATCGACAGCTCTTTTATTTGCAAGGTCAGCCTTGTTTCCTGATAAAGCTATTACAATGTTAGGACTGGCTTGCCTCTGAAGTTCTTTAACCCAGTTTTTGGCTCTGGCAAAGGACTCCTGGGAAACAAAAAAACAGCTATTTGGCAAATGCTCAAAAAATGGTTAGGGCGCGTCTCTGTAAGACAAGGCTTTAAAGACTCTTGAATGTGACTCAGAAAGAAATTCTTAGGACTACTGTATTATTTGAGACACTTTAATCTTTTTTTTTTTTTTTTAAATCAGCTCTTCTAACTCATAAAAGCTTTGGCATAAATGTCATGATTGGCTATTAGAAAAAAATTCTGAATACCATAACTGTATGTTCAAATTATTTTCATTGTAGAATACATTTCTACTTACCTCATTTGTGATATCATATACAACTATGGCTGCTTGTGCTCCTCTGTAGTACATTGGTGCTAGGCTATGGTATCGTTCTTGACCAGCTGTATCCCATATTTCAAACTTTACTGTTGTGTCATCAAGACACACAGTTTGGGTTAGAAAAGCAGCTGAAAGAAGAAAATGTCTGCAATAAGTTTATCATTTTTACCCTAGTATTTTCATAATATAGAAAAACAGCAGGAAACATGATATACTGCATATGCACAGGTAATAGTGGCTTTAGAGACTTGCAAGATCTGGGCCTTGAAACCTGATAGACATATATGCTTATGTAAGACCTTCATAGTAAAATCACAAAGATTTTTTCTACATTCTTAAAAAGTTTATTGTAATAGTAAAATAGTTTAATAAACATTTCTTAAATTGTTTTACACATTGTAAACTAAAAAATTTTAAATTAAAAACAATTTAGGAAATATATATATATTGATATTCTTGAAAAACTGCATGGGGGGTGGGGGGGAACACACAGAGAAAGGATTGGCATAGCTATAACTATCGTCTACATTGTCAACGCAATGCCCCCTGTTCCATTCTCCTGGTATTTATTGGCATACTCTGGGGATTTAGTCCCAGGCCTATATCACTAGATATTTTTTGTTGTATTATTTTCCCTTCAAAAATAACACTTTAATTTTTAAACTGTTATGATCTCAATCTAGACTTAATGTGTTAAATATACATTCAATATTGACTCCTAGCTGTTTCAATCCTTGTTGTATAGATTTTTTGCATTTGTGCTTTTTCATCAGTTCTTTTCTCAGATTTTAACAAGAAAGTATCCTTTTTTTTTTTTTTAAGTAATCTCTATGCCAAACATGGGGCTTGAATTCACAAACCCAAGATCAAGAGTCACAAGCTCTACCAACTAAGCCAGCCAGGCATCCCAAGGAAGTATTATTTTATAGTGATGTTTTTGCTTTTAGGGTTAAGAAGTTGCTGTCCAATCTTGCAAATTATGGTATCACTTATTTTCTGAACTGCTTGTTGAGAATAGTACGAAGTAAAATGTCCATTATGATCTTCTCAGTTCTAAGAATAAACACCAAGAAAAACACTGCAATGGATATTTACAAAAAACGAAAAGCCATCAATTTATAAAAAATTGGTTATAATCAAGTGACTTGAACTTTAAAATATCAACTGTTAGAGTAAGTTTCTAAGTATTGCTAGCTGCACTAAAATAAAGATACTTGGGAAAGAGACCTACACATAGCCATTTTTAGCAGCATGCTGACATCTTAGTTCTTTTCCTTCATTAACTGGTAGTTAAGCCCCGGCTGCTCTATCATTCATCATGTTAGTATGCCCCTCCCTTTTACTTTTAGCTGAAGGTGTGATATTCAACTCTTTCTCCCAAATTGGCATGGAATTAAAGTTATAAAAATTTTCTAAAAAAAAAAAATTTTTTTTCTAAAACTCTGGGGGCACCTGGGTGGCTCAGTCGGTTAAACGGCTGCCTTTAGCTCAGGTCATGATCCCAGGGTCCTGGGATCGAGCCCCGCATCAGGCTCCTTGCTCAGCAGAGAGCCTGCTTCTCCCTCTCCCTCTGCCTGCCTCTCTGCCTACTTGTGCTCTCTATCTCTCCGTCAAATAAATAAATAAAATCTTTAAAAAAAAAAAATTTTTTTTTTTTTTTCTAAAACTCTTTCCTCTCATGCAAGAGAATTATGATCCATTTCTGGAAACTGTAGTTTATCTAGTGATGTCAATTTTTCGTAAGTGATTCACTAATTAATATCAAATCTGCTGAATAAGCCAAGTCTAATTAGATATTCTTTTACATTAAATATTACATTTATTTTTCAAAGTATTTTTATTTCCATGGTTGATGGCTTTATATTAGCAACTATAACCTTAGTTTTGCAAACATCTTAATTGGAAATGTCTTTATTTTAAGCAGATTCTAATTAATAGTCCTGTGAATTCTCAGAAGTGGCTAGTCATAATTAAAATATATTCTAATTCATCAAACTTTTTCACATACGAAGTTAGCAGAAATATCCATTTTCTTAAATCCTGTATTTATGGTAAAGGATACCAAAAAAGGACTATGTCACTTTTTCAGTCATGAAACATTCTCCTGCAGAATCAAAAAAATATTCTTAAACACTTTAAGCCTCTAAAACAGTACTTTTTCCATAAAATGAAAAGAAGGAAAAAAACTGGATCACAAAAATACAGGCCATTTCTCAAGTAGTTTGATACAACTTAAAAAAAACTGGATCACAATTTGCATTCAGACTTTGTTTTTTCTATGACCACAAAATACACTGGTAGTAAAAACATTCATTTACACTTACATAAATCAACCTGAGGTTCAGAAACATAACTATTAGTTATGCTGCCTTAAAGGAAATATAATCTGATTCTCAAACACAAAAGATATCACAAAAGGCTACCAGTCTTTTTTATAAATGTATGTACAAAAATGACAAATAAAATACAGGCAAAGAAATTTCAACAAATACATTAAAAGAACAAAAGCCATGACCAAGCAGATTCAGAAACACAAAGCTATCACACCAGCAGGCTAAAAAAGAAAAATCGTGTATTTAAATAAATTACAAAAGGGCATTTGAGGCAATATCCATTCCTAATACACATGTAGGATTCTTTCAAGTTTATCAAGTGTCCATTCTATCTGTAAGCCCGAAATAAGCATTTTGCTAAGCAGTCTCTCTAAATTTCTAGAAACCAAATAAATAAGACTGTCCACTATCACCATTATTTTTTATTATTTCAAATATCCATAGATAGATTTCTGAAAAGATATTATTTGTAAGAGGAAAGAATGACAAGAAAATCCAAAGGCATCAGCTAAAAAAGTGTAGGTAATGAGTTCTTTAAATTGACCAGAACAGATTAAAGTCAACAGCCTTACAACACACTGGCAATAACCAGGTTTTCAGTGTTATGCTGGGAGGAGAATGAATCCCAATCATATTAACAAAGAACAAGAACAATCAATTCACTCAACTCTTAGAAAGCATCCTTCATCACACCCTATTTTACAGCGCCCACTTCTGTGCAATGAACATTTTCACACTTTTTGTAATCACTGATTTGTATAATCCTTTTCTTCTAGACTGGGAGTTTCTTGAGAAATTACTGTTTGTAATTACTGCTATTGTTCTCCATACGCAACATCTAATAAAAATCCCAGGTCATATATTCAAAACGTTCACTAAATGAAGTTCATAA
Organism: Mirounga angustirostris; assembly: GCF_029215605.1. NCBI lineage: Eukaryota > Metazoa > Chordata > Mammalia > Carnivora > Phocidae > Mirounga > Mirounga angustirostris. The sequence continues at coordinate 133,489,967 of NW_026991709.1, read as the reverse complement.
AAGGTATGTGGCACTATTTTGGGGGTATCTTAGATAACATATGCATAGACAAACAGTTCCCAAATGGGAAAAAAATTGACATTTCAAAAGGCCTCTACTCAAGTCATTATATAACTAACAATCGCAAACAAAATACCATCAAGATCTTTATAACTTGGTAATACCATAGTTTTGTTCATGTGGTATGATAAACAGAGCATAATGCTGGAGGAGGAGAAAAGGACCAGTATTTAGTGGCCAGGGAATGGGTCTTAGGGTACATCAAAAACACATTAAAACAATTAAGTGTTGGAGGGCCACAAGAACAGAAATACTGTCTGTTCCAGGATAATCCTGTATTATTAGACATTACATACTGCAAGACCATCATGATTCCTTAACGTTCTCAAGTTTTCAAATACTTCTCCCATAAAACTCAGTGAAGTACAGCTGACATCTTCATGACATCCTTAATACTTCTAAAATTACACTGCTAGTCATTTATAAGGTTATAAAAATAAACTCTGACACTCAAAATATAAACTACTACATCAATACTGTAGCAACATTAACCACTACAAACTTACCTGAATCTGCACAACCACTTTAATTTATCCAAAACGTCTATTTTCTGGCTAAGAACCATCACTTTCTTAGACCTCTTCATTTTCTCTTCACTTCATCACCAGCACTAGCAGTTGGTTTTCTTTTCGGGCCCATATTTCACAAAGAAACAGCTTTTATCACTTCGAGAGAGTTAACTGTGTACGCGACGACAAGTAGAGAAAAACAAAGCTGCGTTGAGATGTGGGTGCTGGCCTGTCTAAATAGGCTCCCTCTTTGAGCTACATGATCAGTTCCTGTTGGTAAGGCTGGCAGCAAGCAAGTAACATTTCAGTCTCAGCAAAACTACAAATTAGTGAATCATAGACCTTGCAGTCAGCTGAGAATAGCTGAAAACTGTAAATGTTAAATCTGCAAATACCAAAGGCCTATATTAATGGGTAAGACCTTCATAAATAATAAGAAAGAGACACTGCAATATACTGGACCAGGGAAAAAATATCCAGATCAATAGCATTAACCAAAGGTTAACAACTAAGAAAAAAAAGCTTAATCTAACAACTAAAATGATTCTACAAGAATTAAACAGAAGGGCATAAAAGAGAAAAACCAAGGAACCAATACCACCTAACTTCTTTTTGAATTTGATAAACAAGAATTACCTTATTAGAACTGACCAAAAATCCTATGAGATTATCAGTTTGATTACATAAAAATTTGATTTTGTTTGCAAACATGTATCATCACCCCAAACACAGGGGTGAAGACATTTTAGGAAAATTTCTACAAAGAAAAATAAAATAAAATAAAATAAAAAAAAGGAAAATTCCTACAGTGGATACTAAGAGATTAAATTTTAGTATGTGGGATAGCTCATATAAATCTTAAGAAAAACTTCAAAAGCATAAGCATCAAGGATAAATGTGTAAAGAAAATTTGCAACATAAAAAGTCAACATCACTAGTAATAAAGAAAATCATCCTTATAGCAAAAAGTTGAAAAGAAAAAGGCTGTTTTACCTCTAACTTAGCAAAAAGGAAAAAAAAAAAACTTAAAAAGTGTGGCACAAACTCACATATTGCTGGTGACACTGTGTAACTGTTTTTGAAAATAATTCTGCCAACACGTAGCAAAACCATGAAAATGCTCAGAACTCATGGAATCTCCAAGAGGTGGTATGGGGAGCAGGAGAGTAGGGAGAACAAACCTTTATGTTCAAATAATTTTTGTATTTAACAATTAGGAACAACCTAAATGTATAAATGAAAAGGTACTGGTGGCTTAGTAGGTATTAAGTAGCAAATAAATAAAAAATGGTTATAAAATGACCGTTTAATTGCCAAAAAGTAAAAAAATATATATATATAAATATATATTAAGTATATATATGAATTCCTGGTAGAGATATGGTACATCTATGTAAAATCATGACTAGAAATGCACAGAAGAAACTAAAAACCAGTAGTGTCCTCATAGTAAGATCATGATTCAATGTTCTCCCTTAGGTAAACTTCGAGAAGTAGTGGATTTGTGGCCTTTTAAACTGAAAGGTAAGAATATAATTGCCAGAAAAGAGAAGGGCCTTGGTTCTGGTTCTCAGAAATAGATCAAAAAATCCAAGTTAGAGAGACTGTCTGGAAGTGATTTACCGGAGAAGCAAAGGTTTTTAGAGGGAAGGAATTTAATAACTGAGTTCAATGGATCAAACTTCAAGATGAATATCCAATCAGGGAGAAGGATGGCAGGAATTGACCAAGTAGCATCAAGAACCAGGTACCAAAATTATCAGGGTAGAAACTGGCTTTGGGAAATGAGTATCAACAGCAGTAACCTAATATAATGGATTTTCTCCGATGAGCACTGACTTTAGATAAAATTGTACACAAAGAAGAAAATATGGATAGTCTAGAGCTGACAGCAGACAAAATAAAAAACTGTGCCCATTTTTATTTCCTATTAAAATCATATATGCATAGTGAGGAATACCCAAGTTGACTATAGCAGCAAAAACCATGTATTCAAGGAAAGAGTTACATTTCAATTAATGTGAGAAAGAGAAGGGTGATAAAAAAGATTAGCAGAGAAGAAAGCATACACAGTGACTGAACTCCCCCCAAAAATACTCCAAAAAGCAAATTCATCTTATGAGATGATCTGTAAAATACTAAACGCGTAGGGTTCATTCTTAAAATTAATGAGCATCTGATAAGAGACTGATATCCAGAATATATAAAGAAATCCTACAACTCAGCAACATGAAAAATTTAATAGACATTTGTCCAAAGAAGACATACAAATGAGCAAGAAGCAAAGATGTTTAACATCACTAATCTGTGGGAAAATGAAAATACCACAATGATATACCACTTCACACCCATTAGGACAGCTATTAACAAAACAATAGAAATCAAGAGTTGGCAAGGATATGGAGAAATTGGAACCCTTGTGCACTGATGGGAATATAAAATGATGTACTGCTATGGAAAATGGTACAGAGATTCTTGAAAAATATTAAACAGAATCACCAGATGACACAGCAATTCCACTTCTGATATACACCCAAAAGAATGTTCAGAGCAGCATTACAAGAGCCAGGAGGTGGAAGAAACCTAAGAATCAACAAAGAAGTATCAATGAAAGATAAGCAAAATGTGCTATTATACATGTGATAAAACATTATTCTTCCTTAAAAAGGAAATTTTGACACATCAGAATATAGATGAACCTTGATGACATGCTAACTGAAATAAGCCAATCACAAAAAAGATACACAGTATAATTTCCCTTATAGGAGATTGCTAGAGCAGTGAAATTCACAGATGGAAAGTGGAATGGTATTTGCTATGGGCAGGGGTGGGGAAGAATGGCTATTTTTTAATAAGTAGAGCTTCAGGTGGGGGAAGATGAAAAAGTTCTGAAGACAAGGAGTGCTGATGGCTGCACAAGGTTCATGTACTTAACGCCACAGAACTGTACCCTTAAAAGATGCTTAAATTGTAAATTTTATATTTACATTTTATATTTACATTACATTTTATATTTACATTTAGCAACATCTAAAGGTAACTCTTGCCAAGTGACCTGCAATCTTGGAAAATATTAAAGGACACCTGACTATCCTAAGGGAATCCACTAACCAGGACATAAACTAGTCACACCTCAACTGTTGAACATTATACTACTATTTCTGATACTAAACTAATGCACATTCTTTTAAAATTAGCCTTGAAGAGTTTGAGTTTAGTTAGTATTAAGTTTGTGCCCCAAACCTAAACACCCTACAATGAACTGATAAAACCAGGATTTGAAATTTAAGGCTAAGAACCTGTGCTTGCCCCACCAAGGGCCCAAACCTTTTAAAATCTTTACTCAACAGACTGGATTTATATAACAAGGATGCATCAAATAATAAATTGGAAGCAGAATGAACACATTACAAAGAGGAAAGGCAAAGAAATGGGAGAAAGGGGAGAGGTTGTTAGAAGTTATTAAATAGTATCAGTTATGAGATGATCTCCAAAGAACAGAAACAGAGAAAAAGTTAATAAAATTAACTTAGACATTGTACCTGTGGACAATAGATATTTTATTAAATAGTTTAAATAGTACTTTACTAAATTCTCATAATATGCAAGGAAAAGATGACTTCTGGTTTCTGATTCTGCATGTATGGAGCTTAGAAGTCACCACCCTACCCTAACGTGTAGAAAGATGAACAAACTGAAAAATCGACAACTCTTTTTAGATCTGTAAGAAAAGTGAGGTCACAGGGCAATCTACTTGTTCTAAAATTGGACAGAAAGGTGGATACAGTAAGGACACAGATCAGAAGACTGAGGAAACCAGCTCAGGTACAAAAACCTGAGCTGTAATTGACAAACTGCTGGAAATTAGGTGCAGACAAGTTAAAAACTATAGAGGGGGCAAAAACAAACAATTCAGACTACATCAAATAAAGCTTTTGTACTGCAAAGGAAATCATCAACAAAATGAAAAGGCAACCTGCTGAATGGGAGAAAATATTTGCAAATGATATATCCAATGAGTGGTTAATATCCAAAATACATGAAGAACTCCTACAACTCAACACCCAAACAATCCAATTAAAAAATGGACAGAGGGCCTAAATATGTTTTTCCCAAGAAGACATACAGATGGCTAACGGATACATGAAAAGATGCTGGACATCACTAATCATCAAGGAAATGCAATTCAAAACCACAATGAGGTATCACCTCACACAGTCAGAATGGTTAGTTAAGAAACAAGAAATAACAAGTGTTGGCGAGGATGTGGGGAAAGGGCAGCCCTAGTGCACTGTTGGTGGGAATGTAAACTGGTACAGACACTACAGAAAACATTAAACATTAAAATTTAAAAATATTAAAAATAGTAATACACGATCCAGTAATTCCACCTCTGGATATTTACCTGAAGAAAATGAAAATGCTTATTCGAAAAGGGAAAGCTTGTCCCCTCGCCCCTTCTCTTTAGTGATACACCTTCTCAGCTGGGTTCAAGAACCCAGCACTCAATGCTTCCTAGACAGAACCTCCCAGATCTTTAAAGCATTACTGGCCTTGAAAATGACTCTTTAATGTTTAGCAATAAACCGATCCACTAAGTCAGCTTAAAAGTGTTAATATCTGAGAATTTTCAACATAGGAATGGAAAAGGACAAGTTAAAGAAGGGAGAAGAGGGGCACCTGGGTGGCTCAGTTGGTTAAGCGTCTGTCTTCAGCTCAGGTCATGATCTCACGGTCCTGGGATCAAGCCCCATGTCAGGCTTCCCGCTCAGCCGGAGGCCTGCTTTTCCCTCTCCCTCTGCCTGCTGCTCCCCTGCTGTTCTCTCTCTCAAATAAATAAATAGGTTCTTAAAAAAAAAGAGAGAGAGAAAGAAGGGAGAAGAGACAAGGAAGACTTTAACTCCCAGAGTAACACTTACAGGAAACCTATAATCCTAGAATATAATTATTTAAGCCAAGCAATGCCTGAAGAAACAAACTGGAAGTATCTCCAAGGGAGGAAAGAAGTGATGAAAAGACTGGAATCCTTTTGATCCTACCATCATTCGATAAAATTATTTTTGGCTTAATAACTACATCTAGAAATTGATCTTACAGAATTTAAGTCCAGAGTGGAAAAAAATTCCGAGAAAATATCCACTATCAGATGATTACCTAAAACAGCAAACAAAAATGCAAACATTAAGGGCGCCTGGGTGGCTCAGTCGTTAAGCGTCTGCCTTTGGCTCAGGTCATGATCCCAGGATCCTGGGATCGAGTCCCACATCGGGCTCCCTGCTCGGCAGGAAGCCTGCTTCTCCCTCCCCCACTCCCCCTGCTTGTGTTCCCTCTCTGGCTGTGTCTCTCTCTATCAAATAAATAAATAAAATCTTTAAAAAAAAAAATGCAAACATTAAATGTTCAACAGTAAGAGTACAGTTAAAGAATGTGAGATTACCAGTTACTAAAATAAATACGAACACAACAGAGATATTGAAAAATTACCATTAATAAATGAAATGGAATATAATAGCATGATTATTACAAATGAATTCACAGAATGAAGTTATAGTTAACAGAGAAAGGAAACACAATGGACTAAAAATGTAAGATTCCTGATCTCACTAATAGAAAAAGTACAATAAAAAATGCAGAACGGTAAAATCTAAAGTCCCTGAGATAGTAAAGTAGGTAACAGGCATTCTGTACACTGTTGTTGAAGGGCTGTCTGGAAAATTTTGCCAGATATACAAATGTATGTAACCTCTGACAAAGACAATCAACTTCTAGAAATTTATATAATAGAAATACTGGGATATATGAGAAGTGACTATGAATTATTCACTGCACTACTGTTAACAGCCAAAAATATGAAAGAGTGTGCAAATTCAAAACTAAAGAACCAGTTTAAATATACATCGATATGATCCGTGCAATGAAATACTGCTACAGCCAAGAAAAATGAAGATGCCCTTCCTAAAATGATATGGACAGATCTTTGACAGATTTTGTTTTCCAAGATGGCTTAACAAGATTCCTATGCCACATTCTTCTTTCATGACACCTACACTCCTTTGAATCTGTGTGAGCCTGTGACTAGAACATAATTGATGCTATCTACTTGACTGCTTGGGCTAGGTCATGAAAGGTCATCCAGCTTCACCTGGTACTTTTTGGGACACTCATTCTTGAACCCAGCCATCATGCTGTGAGGATACCCAAGCCAGGTGGCAAGGACCACATGTAGGTGTTCTGGCTGAGGCCCCAACCAATAGCCAGCAGCAGTTGAGATGATTCCAGCCCCAGCACTGACAGCAACCCATGGGAGATCAGAAAGCCACCTACAAAGCCCACTCAACTTCCAGAACCATCAGAGGATAAAATGGTATTGCTCTAAATCATGAAGTTCGTGGTCATTTGTTTCTGAGCAGTAAATAACTGGAACAGTATTAAAGTAAAAAAATGATACATTATAGTGGCCCTGATGTTTCAAATTCCACAGGGGAGAGAATATATAGATTTAAAGTAACAGTAACCTCCCAAGGATATATAACATTGTCTCTGGGGAAAAGAACTGAGTGGGGTAGGAGAATATAGCAGAGAGAATTTTCAGTGTAATATCATATAGCCATGGTAAGGTCCATATGAAACTTGTAAAAATGCTGAGAAATGCTAAATGTGCCCAATAATTATATAGTGACTTGAGTCCCATATCAACAGATTATCCTCTTCTGAGTCCAAAAGCATCTGCTATCTTCAACGATGGAAACCAAGGATAACTGGTTCCTTATCCTGCTTCTACTCTTCCACATCCATATATTACCTTGAAAAGAGGGTGAATGCTGTTCATCAACACTTACTTCAAATAGTATGTTCTATAAAAGTAGTAAAACACGAAGCATAATTCCTTATTTCCAAAATCCAATATGCAACTTCAGTAGCACTCACTCTCATCTCGAGGAATTTAATAATTTGTTTGCTAGAATTCATATTTTTATCAAGATAGCCAATGATCAAAATCCCAAAACCTCTGGAATTACTCCTATTGCTTTTCTCACTCTTCCACCTTCTTATTCTCCTCCACCAAGAGGCCTGTAATAAAAAGCTCTTTATGATGACTCCAAAATATGTTATCTAATAAATTCAGCATGCACCACAAAACTGCATATAAGTAACATCAGATTATTATGGTGTAAGACACAAAAGAGGAAAAGGAACATTTTTCAACAACAAAACTTCCTATATTTTTATCAAGTCAGAATTCTTATTCTATTAAAAGCAAATTTTAAAAAAGCTTCCCACCGCACCACACCCAATCACCATCCAAACAAGTATCGTTTATGGGTCCCTGGTGTCTACAAAAGATCAATTATCCACAAACCTTAAAATGTTCAGAACAGAGGCAACAACAGAAAGGTAGCAAAAACAGACTGAATGCAGCCAAAATAGAAGTCATAAAGTCCAAGCATCAAAGCTTATGAAAACTTACAGAATTTTTCAGTATGTAACTGAGAACACACTTCCTTTATATATACATATACGTCCTCTTTGGGGATATATATAATAAACAAAACAGGAAGATCAATTGGAAATTTAGGCTTAATTTAAATAATGGTACGTAATACCATTTTTCATACCTTATGTGTACTCAATCTGTCTCCCATCCTAAACCATAAGGTCATCTTTGACTTCTAGTACTTAGCACAGTGTTAGGAGCTTGGTAAATTTGTTGAGTAAATGGATTTAAAGACGTTTCACAATCTTACTTCCCAGTATGTGACAGAATAAAAGCAGCAAATTAGTCATTCAATAGAGACTGTTCACTACAGTTAGAGCTAACTGGCGAAAATCATCCTACCAAACAGCTTTGAACACTTCAGCAGCACCAGAGGACAATCAATGAATTAAGTAAGACAGGACAAACACTGATGTCCAAAATCCCAAATTATGACATAAATTTTAAGAGAAAAAGATTAAATTGTATTGACTGTATTGTTTAATGTGAAGGAGAGTACACAGTTTAAAAGAAAGTTAGCCCTAGGGGCACCTGGGTGGCTCAGTCATTAAGCATCTGCCTTCAGCTCAGGTCACGATCCCAGGGTGCTGGGATCAAGTCCCGCATCAGGCTCCCTGCAGGAGCCTGCTTCTCCCTCTCCCATTCCGCCTGCTTGTGTTCCCTCTCTCGCTGTGTCTCTGTCAAATAAATAAATAAAATCTTCAAAAAAATTTTTAAAAAAGTAAGTTAGCTCTAGAAGAACCCTTATCTAGTTCAATCCTCTCATTTTACAAACAGGGCTCACATAAGTGTTCAAAAAAGGGTGCCACGGGGCACCTGAGTGGCTCAGTCGTTAGGCGTCTGCCTTCGGCTTGGGTCATGACACCAGGCTCCTGGGATCGAGCCCCATGTCGGGCTCCCTGCTCGGAGGGAAGCCTATTTCTCCCTCTCCCACTCCCCCTGCTTATGTTCCTGCTCTAGCTATCTCTGTCAGATAAATAAATAAAACCTTAAAAAAAAAATTTAAAAAGAAAAAACAAAGGAAGAAAAAACAAAGAAGGGTGCCAGGATTAGAAACAAGACTCCTAATTACAAGCAATATTTAAGTAGTCATGGGTAACATTTTAAACTAGGGTACTGGAGAATAATTGATGTTTAGACTATTAAAAATTCACTTTTTAGGGCATAACTGGTACAAACTGATATAAAGTAGCAAATCTCTACCAATTTCTCAGAGTAATACAACCTATCTCAAACAGTAACTGAATACATACTTTCTAGAAGGAAAGAGTATTATGCATAACGATATTCTTCCACTTGAAACCAATGCTTAAGTTCCACAAATTTTAATTCTCACTGTATTAGAAAGAACAATGAACATTTCAAGCATCATTTTCCTCATCAATCAAAAACCATGTGCTAATGGTCTGTCTGTAGGTCTTCTGTTCTCTCTGAAAAGTATTTTTAATTGAGGGGCGCCTGGGTAGCTTAGTCAGTCAAACGTCCAACTCTTGATTTCTGGGTTGTGAGATGGAGTCCCACATGGGGGCTCCACGCTTAAGATTAAGATTCTCTCCCTCTCCCTCTGCACCACCCCCTTGCTTGCACGTGCTCTCCCTTAACAAAAAAAAAAAAAAAAAAAAAGCACTTTTAATTGAGAGCAATGTGTAGATGAAAAAAGATAAAGGCAATAAATGCATAGATTACAATTACAGATCTTCCTTGATTAATGATGGGGTTATTCCCAATAAACCCATTGTCAAGTTGAAAATATAGTAAAAGTCAAAAATACACCTAACCGGGACACCTGGGTGGCTTAGTCGGTTAAGCATCTGTCCTCGGCTTCTGGGATCGAGTCCCCCATCGAAGGAGCCTGCTTCTCCTTCTGCCTGCCTTTTGTCTCTCTCTCTCTGATAAATAAATAAAATCTTAAATAAAAAACTAAAAAAGAAATACACCTAACCTACCTTAGTTTAAATGTGCTCAGAACATTTATGTTAACCTACAGTTGGGCAAAATCATCTAACACAAAGACTATTTTATAATAAAGTGTTGAACAGAATATCTCATGTAATTTCTTGAATACTGTACTAAATATGAAAAATGAAATGGCTGTTACCGGTACAGAATGGTTGTGTTTCAGTTATTTACCCTGTGATCACGTGGCTGACTGGAAGCTAGGACTCACTGCTACTGCCAAGCATCCCAAGAGTATTGTATTGAATATTGCCAGCCTGGGAGAAAATCAAAATTCAAAGTATAGATTCTACTGTCTGTATTGCTTTCATACCATCATGAATTTGAAAAATCTTAAGTAGAACCACTGTAAACTGGGGATCATCTATATACAGACTGGTCTTTCTGAAGGCAAACAAGTGAAGGGCAACAGTAGAAAGCTTACTACTACAGGAAGAACATGACTTATTCAGACTCAAATTTTCTGACCGGCTTTTCTTTCTCAGTTTAGGAAGCAAGTTTAATATCCGAATACATTTAGTATTCTATTTAACAGTGTAATTTCTCCCTCTGAGAAAATTTCCACAAATAGTTTATGTGGGTGGCATGAATTTAATGTAATATACATGACTAACCACTTCTGTGAAAACCAATAAATGGAGGGAGAAAATTAGTAAGAATTTACCATGTAGAATTTTAAAAAACTTAGTTGTAAATGCTCATACTATCTACTTGAATGAATCTGCAAAAACTTCATTTTTGGAAGGCTCAAATTTAGTATAAGTATTTGCTTATAAGGTTTTTAAAATCTTTGGTTAAGCATCTGCCTTCAGCTCAGGTCATGATTCCAGAGTCCTGGGATGGAGTCCCACATCGGGCTCCTTGCTCAGCAGGGAGCCTGCTTCTCCCTCTGCCTGCTGCTCCCCCTGCTTGTGTTCGTGTGCTCTCTTTGACAAATAAATAAAACCTTTAAAAATTTTTTTATTTGTTCCTGTAATTTTCAATGAGGTTTATCTTCCAATAAAAGAAAATCTAAACATGAAGTTTTTTTTTAAATTGTCAAATCCTAAATCAAATGCCATGCACTAGATGGAATAGTCATGATTCCAAAATAAATGCCATGTTGTGACAATGGAACAGTGACAAAAATGACTCAGCAAAAAGTAATGGTGGTGATGGTAGTGGTAGCAGCTAACATTTAATAAGCATTTTACTCTATGCTAGGCACTGTAGCCAAGAAATTTATATGTACTTTCATTTAATCCTCACCAAAAACTTTTTCAAGTTAGGTACCATTATTTCCATTTCTGTAAGAGAAAAATAAAGCTGAGTATGAGTTGCTTAAGATCATGCAGCTGGTATGTGCTATGTGCTGGAACTAAAATTAAAAAAGGCACTTGTTTCTCTAACATAGAGTATAATCAGTCCTTGATTACTTGTGTCACTAAGGGGGAACAGCATTGGTACAGATAACTGAAAACTACAGATACTCTAAGTTCCTTAGCAGAGACAAGGCAGAGTAACCTTGATGGGACAGAGAAGGGGCCATATTCTCTTAAAGGGCCTAACAGGTTAACAGATTTGTGGGAAGGGGTTTCCATACAAACACATACAATTAATATATGATGTAACCAGGACAAAATACTTGTAATCTTCAAACTGGAGCAGTTGGATAAACCACTTATTTTTAGAAATCCTACCCAAACTACAGTTTAAAAAAAAAAAAAGCAATTATTCCAAGAACCTTAGTGTCAAAGTAATATTGACTACTCAGAACACAAAAAGCGGTGGTTCTCAAACTTCAGCATATTATCAGAATCACCTGGAAGACTTGTTAAAATTTAAGATTATTGGTTCCACTTCAGTGTTTTGATTGAATATTGGATATAGGAATTTGCACTTTTAACAAATTCCTAGGTAATGCAGATGCTCCTGAACAGGGAGCATTCTGAGAACCACTGCTCTAAACCAAAGCTCAAAAATTACAATACCTGCAAGAATGCTGTTAATGTTCTCATGTATAGTTCTATAACCTAAACCATATGTCTGACATTCCTTTGATGATCAGTGCATACAAAATTAAACTGAGGTATAAAACATTTATCTTTCAAAAGAAAAAAAGCTGAATGACTGCATCTTATTTCATTGCATACTCTAATGTTGCTCTGACTTACACTGAAGATGTACTTGTTTATAAATAGTACTTAAATGTGTTTAAAAACAAATATTGGGTTTTTTTTACAAGAGTAACTCACTTGAACTCTTTAAAATCTTTACTCAAGGTGTTAAGTGAAAGACGGCCAGCCCCATCCAACAAATATTTACTGAGGCGATACTAAGCCTCCAGATGAGAGAGCAGGAAGAAAGACAACCACCTGAGCCTTAATATTCCTTGCTAACCTTCTGGGCTTGTCTTAATAAGAACATAAAATGTCATGCAGACTTTAAACCCCTACAAATAAGCTAGAACTCCCCAAAGTGCTAAACCCACCATCTAACTACCTAACCTCATTGTGAGTGTTACAGGGTCAAGGGGCAATTGTATAGGATATTGTGAGACAACATGGATTCTTAAATCAAGCTATCATGTTTAGGAAGAAACACTTAAACTACCCTGATATTCCTGATGAATGTAAGGTTCTAGAATACACACAAATTCAAGAGTACAGCATATGATTCTCACATTAAAACACAATCAGATGAAAATTTTAGTTGAACTCTTCAGACCATAATGATTGTTAGATATAAACAATCAAAAACTAAAGCACAGATAAAATGCAAAACATTTGGCCAGGTTCATTTGTTAGGTAAGTCTTACCACACATCAGCCAAAACAAAAATACATATTTCTTACAAGTTATGGACCTGTGGTGTTCATTATTAAATAGCTCAAACCTTGAAATCCTTAAGTGCTTAAACAGAGTACTACTACAGTTCCTAAGGGTGAAGAGCTGTTAGCAAAGAGCATAAAACAACAGTACTCACTATAAAAACATTAAATCACTGTCTTACACCTTAACCTTACACAATGTTTTATGTCTCAAAACAAAAACAAAACCAAAAACCAGTGCTCACAGCTGTAATCACAATGGTACTATCATACCTCCTCAAGATATTACTATGTAGTCAAGGTAGTTAGAAAGTGTCCAACAACCACAGACACAGAAATTTGGATAGAAGTTCCTTTTAAAGTTGGTTTTATTTTATTTTATTTTATTTATTTTTTTAAAAGATTTTATTTATTTATTTGAGAGAGAGCACATGAGAGGGGGGAGGGTCAGAGGACGAAGCAGACTCCCTGCAGAGCAGGGAGCCTGATGCGGGACTCGATCCTGTGACTCTAGGATCATGACCTGAGCCGAAGGCAGTCGCTTAACCGACTGAGCCACCCAGGCGCCCTTAAAGTTGGTTTTAAAAGCAAGATCTGACCTGTACAAGTAGAAAATATTAAGGAAGCTTAACACGGAGGAACAAAAAACTTGAAAAATTCATTTATGAAATGTAAATAATCTAATTTGTATCGAATGGAAATGTAGATTTTATATATGCATACACACTATCAGAAAATATGTATATTTATGACTTATTGATGCAGGGTTATATTTTTCTTGTAAATGCCCTGCTTGAAATGTCATTAAGAAAAAATACATTTAGATGACAACATCCAAAAAATAAAAAAAATATACAATCACCCAGATAATAGCACCATATAAAGAAAGAAAGAAAGAAAGATTCTAGTCTTAAGCTTCTGAGGCTCCTGCAGTTTCCCAGGAATTAAGTTCTTTACTATAGTATGTCAGTGTTTTTGTTATTTTAGTATGTACTGTGAAAAGGGGGAGGGTGGCATATATCAAGTCTATCTGACCCAAGTATTTATAGCCTCAAATGCATATGTACTTTGGGAAATGCTGCCACTGACAACCACCTGAGAAGATTACCTTGAGGTAATATTTCATTACTAAACCAGACATGTGTATTAACAAAGAAACCACAAAGAACATACATTGTTCATTAGATTTCTAACTCAAAAGCTCCATACCATGGACTACATTTTTGATGATCATTATAAAAACACAAAACACTAGGGGTGCTCACTAGCACGGGTGGCTCAGTCAGTTGAGCAGCTGACTCGATTTCAGCTCAGGTCATGATCTCAGGGTCCTGGGATTGAGCCCCGTGATGGGCCCCGTGATGGGCTCCATACTCAGTGGGGAGTCTGCTTGAGGATTCTCTCCTCCTCCCTCTGCCCCTACCCACCCCCACCACCATGCGCGCACGCTCTCTCAATAAATAAATCTTCAAAAAAACTCCACTAAAACAGTATTAACACTGTGTACCTTGATAGATATCCAAGTAAAAGAGGCTGACAATCACCACTATACTCCTGAGTATATTAAAGTGGAAATACCACCTATGTAGTTTACTTCCTGTATGCAGGGAAAAGCCAGGAGGTAGTATGGTTTTACAAACTATTTTATTGGAAGGGTCTGAACTATGAATAAGATTCTTGTGTACTTGAGAACATACACTAAATGCACGACATAAAGTTACACTTCTAAAAGATCTGAAGTTGCTACCTGTCAGTGAGTATGTCTTACGTATTACAAAAGTTTGACTTTTTACATGTATGAGGTCAAACTATATTTATGTATACCTTTAAAAATATAGTACTGCTTAATTACACACCCCTTGCAAAATACTGTGATCTTAAAGCTGTTTCCTTTGGTATTACCCAATTCAAAAGCTTCATTTGACAGATGAAACTGAGGCCCCTGAAGAGCCTGTTTTGCCCCACTGCTATATAGTTGTGAATTTCTTTGATTAAATTCAATTATCAAATTTCCTGTCTTCTGTCTGTAATACTGCACTATTAGTTGTCACCTCTTTGTTCTGCCTCTTACCTTCCCCTCATTTCATCTCTACCACAACCACTGTATTCAGTGCTTACTCTACCTCTTAACCCCTCTTTCACCTTTCTCTCCAGGTCCCATTTCCCTTTTATGTCCCTCTTCATTGATCATTGACTTTCTCTTTTCCTTCACCCTAGGAGCATTCTTAAACAAGTTTAATAAAATTTAATTAATTTTACTAATCAGTGTAATTTACAAATAGTCCAGTTATTTAGAATTAGAATTTTAAAGTTAACTTTTATTATTTACTTTTACTATTTTCATTACTCATTCTAAAGGCCGTATAATTGAGCTAAAACATGTATTAATTTGAAGAAGCCTCTTGTTATCAAGGAGCAGATATCTGATCACATCTAAATACTTGGGACACTGACTCTGTTCATGCTTGCATCTGTATTCCAGCTTTTACACAACCGTCTTGGGGATAACCAGGAAATCAAAATGTAGGAAGATACTATCTAAACAAAAATCAAGGTAAGTTTTAAAGCTTGAAGTCTGCTGAACAGTTTTCTTCACTGTGCGACCTATTTAGGTATTCATCATCAAACAACTGGAACTGCAAAATTTTTGCCAATGTATAATTCAATTAAATGAAGGGAAAAAAGAAAATCTCACCCCCTATGGTACTCTCTTGAAATTCATGAAATTGGCCCTTCACAAAACGAAGCACTAGGCTTGATTTGCCAACAGCAGACTCTCCAAGAAGTACCAGTTTGAACTGGCATATTTTATTTCCAGTATTTGGCCCGTTGGGTCTTGTTGCTCCTCGATTAGCCATGTCCAAATTTGAAAGAAGTCCCTAAATTCAGTCTCTTAAATGAACTTCCAGGTTGCAAGGTGTCAATTTTTTTCTTTCTGGATGTAGAGAAACCTGTAAAGAAACAGATACTGTAATTTTCAGAGTTTTAAAAAAATTTTAAAGCTAATCTTTATTAAAGACTTGAACTTTGTGCCAGATAGTTAAGTACTTAACATAGTCACTCAACAATCCTATAGATACTACAATCCTTAAAAATGAGGAAACAGGCACAGAGAGGTTAAGTAACTTGATTGAGGTCACACTGTTACTGTGACAGAGCTGTGACAGAGCCACAACAGAGTTGCATTTCAAACCTAGTCAACCTGAGAAGTGACTCCAGAGTTTAGGTTCTGGAGCCAGACTAGCTGGATTAAAATAGTTTTGGGGAAAATGAAGTTCATAAATGGAAAGTTCTTACAAAAGATCCTAGAACACAGTAAGTACTCAATAAATGTTGGCTATTATTTTTTTTAAAGATTTTATTTATTTATTTGACAGAGAGAGACACAGCGAGAAAGGGAACACAAGCAGGGGGAGTGGGAAAGGGAGAAGCAGGCTTCAAGCGAAGCAGGGAGCCCGATGCAGTGCTTGATCCCAGGACCCTGGGATCATGATCCTGGAATCATGACCCAAGCTGAAGGCAGACACTTAACAACAGAGCCACCCAGGTGCCCTTAAATGTTGGCTATTATTATGTGAAGGCCCCTGTTAAATTGTACATTTTTTTGTTTAACTAATGGTAATTCTGGAGCAACAAGTAGTTTAAGGCTCTCAGGTTTGTGTGTCTAGTGGCTAAAAGACTTAAAATTGTTTCATCATGTGCTCAAGTACATTATACATGGAAGTGTTAACAGTGGTTCTCTATGTGGTAAGCTAATATTAGTGTCTTATTTACTTACACTTTTCTGTAGTTTTGGGCCTAATAATTAACTATGTCACTATTTTCCATTTAACACATCTAGAAAAACCTAGCCTAAATGGCAACTTCTCTTTATCATCTAATGCTAATTTTCAATCTCAAAGGAATGAGGGAACATTAAAGGACTCTTTTCCAATCTACTCACAAATCACAATGGTTTTCTCCCATCTTTAGCTAAAATCTGATCATGTGCTAATTAAACCTGACGATTCCCTCCTTAAAATCACTGTTATATTTCATTTAGGTACCTCACATAAGAAATTTGCCTTCCCCATGAAATGAGTTTACATAAGGATCCCTCTGGACAGTGAATTCATTAATAAATATCCAAGAGACCTTACATCTGAGACAATAAAAATCACCACTGACTTATCTAAACTGCAGCTTTGCAGAGTTCTTTTAGTAATGCATACTGAACTATTTACACATGAAATGAAATGTCTGAGTTGCTTCCAAACAGTAGGGATGTAAATAAAACATGACTGGCCATAAAATAATTTAAAGTAGGTGATGGGTTCATCTTACTATTCTCCCTACTTCTGTATATTTAAAATTTTTTCTGTAATAAAAAAATGCTCCAATCCTCACATTGACACCTCCCCCCCCCAAAAAAACCCCCACCAGATTTGGGATCTAATCCTGGCTGGCTATACCAAAGTCTCCATTTCCAAAATACCTAACTTACATAGCTGCTGGAGAATTAGATGAGAGAATATACGTAAAAAAAAAAATCTGTAATACAGGGGCCAACACATAAGAGGGATTGAAAATTGGGCCTTTATGACCAAATATCAACAGAACATCATGCAGACTGAACATGCACCAACACACCTTCAGATATTTCAATACCAACTGAAACACTTCCCAACTGTCTACCTCCAAAACAGCAAATTGAAATACTTGTCAAGGACAACAGGCTCCAAATTTCCATGGTCCAAATTTCAGGGAAAACATGAGATTCCCATTAAAAAAATTATGATTTTAGCTTTGCCTTTTAGGGGTTAAAATTGTTGGACTATAACTCCCTCCAACATTCTCTAGCAGAAAATAAATTTAATTATAAAGATATAGTCAGCATAACATTAAGGTTAAAAATCATGTGCATTCATTTGTATCCACTACCGAAACTTTTATTTTGCAGAACAAAAATTTTGCATAAAATGCTTTTAAAATCTTTTGAGAATAAGTGGTACTCTATAAAGGTCTCTAGGTGCTCTTTAATGAAAACAGTATTAATAACAGCAGTAACATTTACCACACACTTACTATGTGCCAACCACTATTCCATGAATTTTGCTTACAGCAACCCTATGAACTCATATTATCATCCCAATTTTACGTTAAAAATAAAGTTTCTGAGCTCTCCTGAATTATCATAGTGTTGTACGTGTTTTTTTTTCTAACTAGTTATGCGAAAGGCAACTGATTTCACACTGACAAAAAACCAAATTTGTGAATTATGACGTTCAGAGTTTACAGTCTGAAAGTCTCAGGAGGGTAACCAGCTTCTAAGAGAAGAGAACAGCAGGACACGGTTAATAAGGTCTCTCTCCACCCACTGTGCGTGTTCGGCGGCCTAGTTGTCTTGAGTTCTTTAAAGCTGCGATTCAGCCCCTTTCAGAGATGAGACAGTCCCTAAGCAGACTATGTCGACGAGCCTCCTCCTCCCTCCATTACCGGTCTTTGGAAGTCGAAGACTGGCGGAGCTCCCCCAATTCACACCTGCTGTAGGCCCCAGTTCCTGCTTGGAGAGCACCTGAATAACTGGTACCGAACTCTGGATGGCCTGAACAAGGAGGGCCCGCCAGGCCCCCTGGCCATCTTTCCCATCCTGCTTCCCTGAACCCAGCCTGCCTTCGGCTGGGACCACCCCCTCCAGGACTGCCCGGACAGGGGCCAGACGGAACCGCGGCCTCCAGCACTCTCTCACGGCGCCATCTTGAGAAGGGAAAAGGGTGACACCCGTCGCGCCCTCAGCCAGTCCGCGAATCCCGATCCCCAGAGCTCTTCGAGGAATGGATCACCAGGGCCGGCAGGGCGAAACGCCCAGCTCGATAGCTCTGGTCCTGGACACTGGCGCCGGGTGAAGCAGAATGGGCGGGGGACTCAGTGCCGGCAGGGCCGCGGACAGACTGAGGACCGTGTATAACCTGGGGTCCCGGCTGCTCTAGGCAGGGGAGGGACGGTTTGGTTACCTGAGACCGCAGCACGCGGACCCGCAGGGCTGAAGCCTCCCGGCAGCAGGTCCCAGGCGCAGCCCGAGAAGACGCTGAGGCTGTGGCTGCGGCTTAGACGGCGGCGGCGCGTCGCCTCCTCAGGCCGCTCCCCTCAGACTGGACCGTGCGGGGATCGTGCCGTGGTGCCGCCCCCGTCCGGCTCCGTCTCCGCCTCTCTCCGCTCCGCCTTCCTCTTTCCTTTCTCCTCCTTCGCCGCCGCCGGCGCTCGAGTTCCGACTAATTCTTCCTCCTCCTCCCTCCTCTGCCTCCTCCCCTCAGGCCGGCCGCCGGCTCCGTCGCGAACCAAAACACAAACACTCAAGTCCCAGCGCGGGAGCCACTTCCGCCGCCCGGCGCCGGCCTCGCCGCCACGTCGCTGCACGTAGCGAATTACGCCCCTTCGTCACTTCCGCGGCCTCCAGTCCCACCTTTTCATCCGCTCCCCAGCCCCTTCTCGAAGCCGTCTCCGCTGGGGCTGGTCTGCAGGGCCGGGTGGGGCGTGTCACGTGACCTCTGCGAGCGGCCGGGGGCGAGTCCTCCTCCTCCTCCCTCCCTCCCACATCCCAGGCAAACGCGGCCCCGCCCTTGCCGGCGCCATTGTCATCTGGGTGGCGGTCTTGGGCTCCCGGCGGCAGCGGGGGGGGTAACTCTTTTACTGCCTTGCTTTTGGGGAAGCGCGAGAGAGCTGGGGTTTGTTGCTCTCTGCCCATGTGGGGCGGCGAAGTTCCCTTTGTGAATATTAGCACCGTCCCAATTAACCCTACCCTGCAACACCCCAGGCGTGGCAACTCAGTTAAGGGGCTTTTTGGGGAGGACTTTTCTAGCAAGAGAGCCTCCCTCCCCCCTCCCCCCCCCCCCGCCCGAACATGTCCTGAGAGGAAGCATGGGTCATAAAGGTATTTACTGTGGTACTTACTTCAGGGAAGAGGATTAGAACCTCCTCATACCAAAAGTCTTCTAGGCGAGAAAATCTTAAAATAATAACTTGCTTTTACTCACAGTTTACCTATTTTTGGTGGTAGGGGGGAGCAAATCTTAATAGCTCGCTTTTATTCAGGGTTTTCCTTTGCGAGTTATTGGACTAAATGCTTTGCAGGAGTTATTCCGTTTTACTCTTACACTACAAGGTTTCACTCCAACGAATATCTGAAACTAAATGTCTTCCTACATTATAGAGTATTACCTCCCCAAAGTGGTCCTCAACGCCGTCTGTCTAGCACAGTGCCTGGCACCTGGGAGTCTTCAGTCATGGTTGTGGAATTAATGAATGAGGTGTGCCTGTTTCAAAGGTAAAGAATTTGAAGCAAAGAGATGTGTAACTTGTCCAAAATCACCACTGAGCTGGTAGTGAAACTGTATTCTAACCTGGCGGCTGGCTTCAGAACCTGAGTTCTTAAGCATGATTCTAGTAAAAGACAACTCAAAACATCCATTACCCTCCACTGCAGACCTACAGTACACACCCTTCTTTGGTTAAATTCCATACAATAGTTTCTGGTCAGGTATCTGAAACAAAACAAAATAATTCATTTTCTAATTTGGTAGAATGTTAAATTGACTTTCCTTCAGGATAAGGGCTACTTTTCAGTTTGCCGTTTAGCATGTTTAGCCCTGTTTTGAGAACATCAACATTGTCTAGAATGTGTACTTGGGTTAAGGTATCCTGGGGATTCTTGGTCAACATTATGCAATGAAGATGATTTGAACCCTTGAACAGCCAGTCTTCTAGATCAACTCCCCAGTTACTAACCAGAAGAGCATAATGCGTCATACCTAAATGGTATCTGTGGCACTTTATCCCCAAGAGCTTGTTCAGTACGTTAGTCGTGTTAGTACCTCTTGGACAATCCAAGGAAGAACCAGGAAATAGGATATGTCACATCAGTTTTGGTATGTCAACAGTATATCCCAAACCAAACTTATTCTAGCCCAAACCTCCTTCTGCTTAGTTGACTGGTATTAACAGGCTTCCAGTCACTTGGACTTGAAAGGGCAAAATCATCTTCCCTCTTCCCACTTTCCTTCATAAACCTATTGTCCATTCTAATACCCAAAATTCTCTAATACCCAAATCTGTGATCTAATCCCAACACCTGTGATCTAATCCCAACACCATGGCAGTATTCATATAAACAAATTAATGCACATCCTTTCTTTTCAACCATTTTTTACATTTCAGCCAGTAACTCTCCTCAAAAATGTTCAACGATATCTCACTTGCAAAATAGAGTCCAAAGTTCTTCTCTAGTCCCAACCCACGTTTCTTCTATTTTTATAGTCTCCCTCTCCCCAAACTCTTGCTTTGTACCCTAATCATACCAGTCTACCCTTTGTTCCCAGAATGTTGCCTGTGTGTTCTCATCTTGGCTTATTTAATCACTTTGTTCTCTCCCTCCCAGAACACCAATACTGTCCATCACTGCAGGTTTCACTTTGGCCAAGATGCCAAATGCTCTCGATCACATCTGAGGATATAGTTGACTCTTGAACAATGGCAGGCGTTAGGGGAACCAACTCCCCACACATTTGAACATATGCATGTAATGTTTGACTCCCCCCCCAAACTTAAGTACTAATAGCCTACTGTTGACCGGAAGCCTTACCAATAACATATTTTGTATGTTATATGTATTACATATTCTATTCTTACAATAATACCTAACTTTCTCTTAATTTTTTAGGTATTTCTAGGCTATATCATTTGCAGGTTTTTTCAAAATTTTGCAAATCTCCAAAAAATTTTCTGATATATTGAAAAAAACCCACATATAAATGAACTCGCACAGTTCAAAACTGTTGTTCAAGGGTCAACTGTATTTCTACTGGATTTAGTTATCTTTTTCCAGTAGCTTCACGATACTTTGCTTTACTCTCTATAATGGTTCTAATATCTTTCTGCCTTATTTTATAGTGCCTAGACTTTTCTCCTTACACTTTCATTCCCATTAGGGAATCTAAAATCTCACTTGGGGGGGGGCACCTGGGTGGCTCAGTTGGTTAAGCATCAGGTCATGATCTTAGGGTTTTAAGATGAAGCCCCAAGTCAGCCTCCTGATGCACTGGGCATGGAGCCTGCTTAAGATTCTCTCTCTCCTTCTTTCTCTGCTACCCCCCCCCCAATATAAAATAAAATAATAAAATAAAATAAATAAAATAAAAAATATAAAAATCTCATTCGGATTTTAAAGTTCTTAAGGACCAAGACAATAATTTATTCATCATTTCAATTCCTCACAAAGGATCTTTGACATAATAGGGACCTCAAAAATATTTGTGAACTTAATTACATTTAAAATGATGAACATTTGACTTAAGAAGACCTCAAATAACACATGGATGGTGAAATTTATAAATTGTTAGGAACTCCCCATTCATTGTTCTAGGATATTGCTTCCTCATTTATTTTTTTCAACCAATTTTGTCTTTTAACTTACCCCCTTCATAAATACGTTCCATAGTATTTTATAGTTTAGTCATAATGTTTGCCTTAAAGAGTGCTGCTCTGTGGCTAGCACTTCTAAGATCCACTGGCAATGTTGGAGAGACTGATACGCCACAGTAAAGCTTCGTTCTTGGTGCTGCCACTCACGGTATGCCTGTGTTTTTTTCCTCACCCCAGGTAACTGAGGAGGACTGATAATTGTATATATTTTAGTGTCAAATGTGGAATCCTATTTTTTTTTTAAGATTTTTATCTATTTATTTGACAGAGAGAGACAGCGAGAGAGGGAACACAAGCAGGGGGAGTGGGAGAGGGAGAAGCAGGCTTCCCGCGGAGCAGGGAGCCCCATGTGGGGCTCCATCCCAGGACTCTGGGATCATGACCTGAGCCGAAGGCAGACACTTAACGACTGAGCCACCCAGGCGCCCCTGGAATCCTATTAATTGATAAAATTTGTTAAGGAAGCTACAAAGTGGACAGGCCTTAAATGAAGTTAAAGACTTGAACACAGCCCTCAGTGCTTCCTTTGCTCTCAAATCTCTAAACACCCACTCACAAATTCCCAGCACTTTGCATCTGTCATCCCCAGCACTCTTACCATACATCTTCTACCTTCTCCAAGAAATCTTTCCACTATTGTGTAGTTGAAGAATGAATCAAAGATGGTAATGACTGGTAAATATTCTTGTAACTGGAACTCTCTGAGACAAACCTAAAGGTAATTCTAACTTAAGGAATTGTAGGCATGGTGCCAAGGCAATGGAGAAAAAGACTATGGGAACTTGAGCTAGTCATGTTTAAAAAGTTTATGTCTTTGCAGGGCTTAATGCAAGCTTCAGTTCAAGTAACTTCTAAGCCCACCAATTCTAAAGTAGCATTCCTTCATATCAAAGTATTGTTTTCTTCACTACACACGTCACTATGTGAAATGATCTTATTTATTGGTTTACTTGATGGTTATCTATCCCTACTGGAATATAAGTTCCAAGGGATAGTGATTAGCTTATATTTCAAATATTCCTAGCACTGACCCAAAGTAGGTACGCAATAGTTTTTTGTAAAATGAAAGAATTTAATGAATGCTTATACATAGACATGCCTTCATTTACATGCTATCAAGTCATTTAAAATGCTTAGGGGAAGAAGAATATATTATCTGAAAATTACAGTATACAATTTTTTTCAAATGTGAAATAATATCTCCTAAACATTTTTTAAAAAAGATTTTATTTATTTATTTGACAGAGAGAGACACAGCGAGAGAGGGAACACAAGCAGGGGGAGTGAGAGAGGGAGAAGCAGGCTTCCCGCCGAGCAGGGAGCCTGATGTGAGGCTCCATCCCAGGACCCTGGGACCATGACCTGAGCCAAAGGCAGACCCTTAATGACTGAGCCACCCAGGGACCCCTCTCCTAAGCATTTGAAAAAAATTTTTAATTTTACAAGTTTTTCATAGTTTCTAAAAGCCTGGAATCCTATAAATTCCATTCAGATTCTAAGCTAGGTGCTCTGTATCCCCTGTATGTGTAGAACATGACAAATATTCACCAAATACACTTTCATTAAAACCTGACAAAGGGGACTGCCTGGCTGGCTCAGTCTGAAGAGCATGCAACTCTTGACTTTTGGGTTGTGAGTTCAAGCCCCACCCTAGGTGAAGAGAATACATAAATAAATAAACTTAAAACTTGACAAAGGTGTAACACCAATTTAAAGAAAATCCCATCCTTGGAACCCCTGGGTGGCTCAGTCAGTTAAACCTCTGCCTTTGGCTCAGGTCAGGATCCCGAAGTCCTGGGGTAGATCCCTGCATAAGGCTCCCTGCTCAGTGGGGTGTCTGCTTCTCCCTCTCTTCCTCACCCTTATCTCACACACTCTCTTTCAAATAGATAAAATATTTAAAAAAAAAAATCCCATGCTTAAAAGGAGTTTGAGTTTGCCACAGTATTTTATTTTGTTTTTTTAAAGATTTTATTTATTTATTTGACAGAGAGAGAGCGAAAGAGGGAACACAGCAGGGGGAGTGGGAGAGGGAGAAGCAGGCCTCCTGTGGAGCAGGGAGCGGTATGTGGGACTCCATCCCAGGACCCTAGGATCATGACCTGAGCCGAAGGCAGACACTTAACGACTGAGCCACCCAGGCGCCCTGCCACAGTATTTTAAAAGTCAGTATGCATTACTGTGTAATACATCTCAAACTTTAATATATTTAAATGCTATTTGAAGCCTAGTTATTAAAGTGTAACTGTTCTCAAAGACTGTTTCTGTACCACAGGTACCAAATATAATTTCAGAGAATTCAAGGTAGTTCTTTAGGCTAAAAGAAATACATGCAGTACACATGTACTTGCACAAGGAAGGACCTAAAATTGATGGTCACCACCAGAAAAATGGCTACTTATTCCCTGATCGCCAGTAAAATTAATAGGCCAGTGACCAGGAGGAAGCACCATGGCTAAACCCATCCCAGGGGGACTGAGTTGCTTGGGAAACCAAAGAGAAGTTCGTGAGCATTTTCTCTAGTGCCCAAGACCACGTCCTTCAAGTTTTCTTGCCCTCCAGATCTAGTAAGGAAGGAGGAAGAAAAGAGAAGAGAGGGAGGAAAGGAGAGAAAGAAGGAGAAAGGGGAGAGAAAGGAGAGGGAGAGAAACGGACAGAGACAGAGTGGGAGAAATGGGCAGGGACCAGGCTGATGAAACAATTGCGCGCCAAGCCACGCCCCTGTTTCCTAGGTAACCCGGTAAACAGACCGTCATCTGCTTTTCGTCAGTGAACTCCGCTAGGTGTGAATTGGTAGGCAGGAAGCTGTGGGCAGGGAGTCCGAGCGGAGATGTGTTCTTGCGTGAGAGTAGGGTCCCCTAAAGGGTTGGGTGCACCACAAGGGATTAGGAACTTCCCTTGAGACAGGTACAGCTCTCCCCTTAGAGATGAGTGCCGCTGGAGGAATGAGGGTGTCTGAGAGGAAACCTCCCCAGAGCATGGAGGTTGGTCTCACCCACGAAGGAAAGGATGACTTAGGAGAGAGGGGGGTCCTCATGGGAACAAAATCTCCCACGGAGTTAAGGTTCAGAGTGGGATTAGGAAAAGAAGATTCTTCATGCAGGGAGAGCCTCCTGGGTAGTAATAAATTTGAGGAGAGGATAGCATCACCAGAAACAAAATCTCCATTGAGCAAGGAGCTTGAAATGAAATTAAAAAGACAGAATCTTTCTAGGACCCTCCTGGAGAGGAGTAATTTAGGAGTCTCTGGGGTCTCCGCCTCCCAGGAAACAAAATCTTCTCTAGGTATGTTGCCAGGAAGAATGGGCTTAGAAAATGAGTGTCTTCTGGAAAGGTGTTCTGGAAGGATAATACAGCCTCACTTGGGCATGGTATGCGAAAGTCCACAGGCTCTAGGGAGCAGGAGAGGTTCTGTGGCTGGTTCCTCTGAAGGGTTGGGGGCTTCACTGGGGAAGCAGCCTACTTCGGATATGGAACCTAGACAGGAACTGGGAAAAGAGACCTGTGTGGTGATGAAGCCCCGTGCAGAGATGAAGCCTCCTGTTGAGGTGGACACTGGTCTACCCAAACTAGAAGAGCCAGATAATACAGGGCCCCAAATAGGCTTGGTGATAGAACCTTCTGAGAGCCAGTTTGCCCAACAACCTGAAGAGAGAAAGGAGGCTGAAAACACTGAACCAGGAGTAGAACCTCCAGATCGCATCAGACCCATATACTCTGGGAAATTTTTTGATCGGATGCCTTGCTGGCCAAGTGTAAGTGTTTTTTTTCTAGTACTTTCCCTAAGAACTCTGTATATGTGTCTTTATCAAGATGATAAACTGATGGGACTTGTTTGGATTCATGGAGTCAAATTGCAGAGATTTCACTGAGCTTCTGATATTCCTTGTCCCATTGGATTCTTTCCAGCTTTCATTTTGTCTGATCTCTTCTCATTCTTTGCCTCCCTTCCTAGACGTCAGCTTTGTTTTTGTGCACACTGGTGGTTCCTCTTGATTTCTCCTGCCTTTCTCCTTTGACCTTCATTTTATTTATCAAACTGCATTTCTTCAACCCTTTCACCAAGATACATGTTGTATCCTAGTAGTCATGTAATGAAGGAAAGAAGAAAAAAAATTCCCCCATTGATTATTTATTCTGTGAGTTACTTTTTCAGCAAAGACTTGTGGTGGTGGTGGCCGTTTTGCTGGATACAGGGCAATATACAACAAAAAATACATTATCCATACACTCTAGGTTTAGGTACTCATTCTAATGTTAGAGATCGATAACTAAATAAATGTTATATAGGTTTCCAAATGAATAGAAAACAAATGTGATTCTTCCTTAATAGAAATATACTCTAAGAACAGAGCTCAGTGGAAAGATTGGGCAGCTCCATTTGAAGGAGATGGGAAAGGCTTTGCAGAGCAAGTAATATTTGAGCTAATTTAGAAATATTTGAGCTCATTTGAACTAATTTGTCAGATGGAAAAAAAGATTGGGGCACTTTTGGCAAAGAAAGGCAAGGAACATAACCAAAGTTTCTTGTATTTGAGAAATATAAGCAACTCTTTTTATCCAGCATGGTGTTAAGACATACAGATGAAAAAGAAATATGTGGAAGAAATCTAAACGTCCAGAATGCAGGGGTAAAACATATGGAAACAGAAGCAATGGTGGATAAAATTTGCCTTTTGGAAAGATAATTTTGATATCAGCAGTAATGGTGGACTGGAAGGGGGCAATATTGGATGACAGGAAAAATTAGACGGCTTTATCCAAATAACTATGGATGAAAATTAATGTAGAATTAGAAAGAAAAAAGAGGAGAGCGCAATTTTGAAAGCTTTGTAGGAGATGATATTGTTAAAAATTGCCATCTAGAGGCACTTGGGTGGCTCAGTTGGTTAAGCCTTTGACTTGTGATCTCAGTTCAAGTCTCTATCTCGGGGTTGTGAGTTTAAGCCCCATGTTGGGCTCCAGGAAATGTATCTCTGGGACTCAGGGGTTCTTTTGTCTTTGACCCACTTTGCTTTCTGGTTCCCTTATTGGATTTCCCCAGCCACACTCTTTCACTTGACCATGGCTGCTGCTTCTTTCTGGATTGGTTCTGCAGTCTATGGCTTCAGACCTGATCTCAAACATGGGCAGCTACCAGCTTCTGGTTTCTAAAAGAGGCAATTCTAAAACCTGTGCTTCCTCCTCCTCTCACATCCTCCTTTCTAAGTGTAATAGGACAGGGAAGACAGTTTCAAGGAGAAAATGACTAGCAGTGTTAAAACACCTGTGATAGGGTAAAGGGATGAAGATTAATTAGTTTTGGACATGAAGGAAATTAGCAAAGTTGTTAGAATGGCATAATGGAGAGAGAATTCAAATTCCAGCATACTGAAGAGTAATGGGAAATTAAAATTGGAGAAAGTTATTGTGAATTTTGTTTTTTCCTTAAGAAGTGTGACAGTGAAGAGAAGGGAGTAAAGATTCCACTTAGGAATCTATATAATTATTTAGTGAATTAGTATAGGAGTTTGAGATAACACAAAGGAAATAATGGGTGGAACCAGATCCTAGATAAACAGGAGGAAGTGAAATTAGGGTATAGTCAAGAGAAGAGATCAGTGTGGACTAGAAATAACATTTTTAATATTTAAATATCCATTTTTACTATAAAAAATAATAATATTTTAGAAAACTTAGGAAATAGGAATGAAAACACCCAGAATCTTATCACCCTAACACAATGCCTACCAGTACTCTGCTGCATTCACATGAATGTTTATTAGCAGTTTACCATATCAACATCACTACTCATGGAGCTTTGCAGGTATAAACTCATTTCCTGTCATAACGATCCTATGAGACAGCTGCTATTATTAAATTCCATTTTACTGGTGAGGAAACTGAGACAAATTAGATAACTAGGCCAAGGTCATATAGCTAGGAAGTGGTAGCCCCAGGATTTGAAGTCATAACTTCAGCCTCAAGAGTCTGAATTCTTGACTACACTTCATTTCTTGTGACACTTTTCTCTAAATGTGCTTTAATGTAGTTGTTATGCCAAATATACAAATTGTTTTTCTTGATTTTTCACTAAGTATCATTTAATACAATTTCAGTGTTATTACAGAGACTTTAAAAGATCATTTAATGATAAAAACAATATTTCTTTAAGCCAATATATGATTTTTTAGCTAATTCACTCCCTCTCTTGTTGGACATTAGATTTTTTTCCCCAGATTTTTCTATAAAAATAGCCTGTGAACATCTTTATGTATATATCTTTTTATATGTCTTGGAATATTTCCTTAGGATAAAGTTTCAGCAGAAGCCAAAGAATGGATCTTTTTCTAGTTACTGTTGCCAAATCCCTTCCTAAAAGATTGTACACTAAATTTTAAAAATTAATAATGATTTGTAAGGCATTGTTTAATTCACACTTATTGGATTTGTGATGAGATTGAAAGTTGTTCCATATGTTTGTTTTCATTGTTTTTCTTATTCTTTTTTTTTTTTAAAGATTTTATTTATTTATTTGACAGAGAGATAGACAGAAGAGCACAAGCAGAGGGAGTGGCAGAGGGAGAGGGAGAAGCAGGCTCTGCACTGAGCAGGGAACCCGATGCGGGACTCGATCCCAGGACCCTGAGATCATGACCTGAGCCGAAGGCAGACGCTTAACCATCTGAGCCACCCAGGCGCCCTGTTTTTCTTATTCTTATATATGGTCATCTTAGTCAACTCCTATTAGTCTTAATTGCTTCTCATTATGTAAGTGAACTCAAGGGGTTTGTTGCTTGGGGTGCAACAAATTGAGCACAACCCAAAGAAATGTTGAAAGCAAAGAATTTTTATTGTTACGAGTAAGAAGACAGGGAGATAGCTCTCAAAGCACTGTC
This sequence comes from Mirounga angustirostris, assembly GCF_029215605.1. Taxonomy (NCBI): domain Eukaryota; kingdom Metazoa; phylum Chordata; class Mammalia; order Carnivora; family Phocidae; genus Mirounga; species Mirounga angustirostris. The sequence goes on along the minus strand of NW_026991709.1, from coordinate 133,460,804 downwards.
TCCCTATGGGGTTAGTATAGGAAGCTTTTATCCAGTGTATGGGGGGTGGGGGCAGGGAGCTTGCATATGCATTTTTGGTTTAATTGTACATGCCTAGCATGTTAACATGCTAGTGCATACATTGTATGTTCAAAAAATGACAGAGACTCTGCTCATAGGAGGAGAACTTAGTATTATAATGAACTAAAGTTATCCTCAGGACAACTCAGGGGGGCTTCTGCTCAGGTCCTCAGCTCCAGTTCAGCTCAAAGTGGCTCAAATAGGAGGTTACCAGGAGAGACACACCTAGCAAGGGGCTATCAGGTTAAACACCTAGTTGGGCATCTCCTTGGCTGAAACTGTTGGTTCTGCAAAACAAAACACATCCCTTTCCTGCTTTTGTCCCTTCCCCTCCTCCTTTCTGCTGATAGTTTTCAAACCTCTTATTTGAGTAACTTCCCACTGCATCCTACCTAACAATTATTTCTTTTGAATTTTCTAGGTAGGCAATCATATTGATGCTTTGTCTTTCCTTCTTCAGGATATATACCTCCTACCCCTATTTCCCATCTCATTGAATTGCTTATGATCAATAATGCAATATTCAAAGTGAGGTCTCTTTTCAAATTTTAATGGGAATGATTTAATGTTTCACTATCAAGTATTATTTTTGCTGGAGATTTCTGATATATCAAATTAAGGATACCTATAGTCATTCCCAGGTTGCTAAAAATGTTTAAAAATTAGGAATAGAGTTTGAACCTTGAAGAGCTTTTCCCCACATTTGCTGAAATATGTATTTTTTCCAAATTAAAATTGTTAATTTTCTAATAGCAAACCATCTTCATATTTTGGAGCTAAGCCCTACCTGGTTTTGATACATTATTATTATAACATATTCCAGGATTTGGTTTGCTAGTATTTTACTAGTATTTTTGCAACTATGATCCCATGTAAGATTGAACAGTAGTTTTCCTTTTTGTACCATATTTCTTTGAATTTGGTATGAGACTAATGCTGGTATAAAAGGAATTGGGAAGCCTTCCCTACTTCCAATTGTCTTTATGCTTGTAACTGTTTATTCATTATGTATATTACCTATTTCTTGGTAGGCTTGGTAGAATTCACACAGCTGAAAGGGGAAAGGCAGGAGATCCCTCAACATCCTCACCAAGGGATGAGATAGTAACATATTTGATGCCCCTGAGTTCATACAATCTCAGAAAAGGAAGGAAGTGCATTTGGGTGAATTGAAAAACCCAGTTTCAAGTACATAACTATGAGGAGTGTTGAGATGGAAATTCCTATTGTGAAGAGACTGCTAAAATCAATCCTTGAGGACAATTGCTTTGCATCAGGGTGTATTCAGGGAATTGGGGAGTTCATCTCAGTCAGAGGCCTTTCTGGTGTTGAGGGAAGGAGAGCAGACACATCTCATGGGAAGGACACTCATCCTGTTGTTACTTGAAGTTGCTGCCCAAAGTTGGTGTTGGGCTGTATGTGAAGGATTTATGAGACCCCCATTAAGCCTTCTAGTCCTAGTAAAACAGTCATTGGTGTAGCACAGGATCTGTATTCAGGAAAAGTTTCCAAGAAATGGTGGCCTGCAGAGAGATTTTTTTAGAGTGTCCTTCAAGAATTAAAAAGGTTCTGGTAAAGAGATCCTCTCCGTGTAGCCCATAAAAGGACTCTTGGCTCTCAGAAAGCACTCTGGTAGAGATCAAAATCTCTATAATGGTTATTTCTCCAACATATCCTGAGACTGTCCCTTGATCTCCATTAATGCACTGACTATGGCAGAAACACTGATTTATTAGACAGAACAACCGAACCTTACAAAGTGCATTGGTAAACGGTATTGAGCCCTGAGGCACAAAGGCGGAAAAGGGGGGAGAGGTTCAAATAGAGGTTAAAAAAATGATAGTTTCTACAATGACTAGACAGTATGCTAGGCATTGTGCCTACAAAGATGCCTGCTTTCAAGGAACTTAAAGTCTATAGACCTGAGACCAATCGACACATGATTTTATAATATGATAAATGTCATGTAATGGGGGTACCTTATTTTTTCCCATTCACTAAGAGTACCTCATTGCTATTTGGGGAAATGTTTATTTTGTCAGAATTCACAAAGAACAAATGTCTGCAGAATTCTGAGAAGTGGGTGATTTCATTTGCATAATGGGTTCAGGGCCTTCTGAGCAGAAAGAAATTGATGTTATCACTCCTAACTTTTTCTCCAAGATATTCAGAATTAAGGATATCTATGGGTAAAACAGAGTGATCTTGACCAAGGCCCAGTGGGAGAGATGGGACCATTATGCTAGTCCACACTGAGTTTGGCGAGAGGAAGGTGACATGATGATTATGGGTCCGTGGGTCTTCAGTAGTTAAAAATGTCCTGTATCAACCTTCCTGAGTTGACTTGAATCTTGGGAACCAATCACATGAGATGGTCACTGAAAGCTGTAATAGTGGGGACTGACTGAGGAGGTGGCCAAATGAGGCTGGACTGGTGTGATTAGGAACTAAGAAAGGGGGTGGCTGAGTGAGGAGGTGGTCAGTGCAGTTGGGAATTTGGTTACATACAGAGGGCCTGAGAAGATAAGTGGATATATTGAGGACAATAGGAGCCAGGTTTCTCACTGATAGAGAAAAAAGGTACCAATATGAAAAGGAGAAGGATAGAAGGAGTCCTGTTGTATTGGATTGTAATTGGAGGTATTGGTGGAAACTCATGATATGTATATCTATGTCCATGTCCAAATCCATATCTATGTATCTATGTGTATTTAACAAAACAGTATATTATAAAATTGATACAGATGCTAGTATGTGGGTGTGTGTATACATACATACATTTCTTACCTCTGTCCTCTAAGAGGACCTAGAAGCAATGTTTATCTGGTAGCAATGAGCACACCAAAACCAGATCTTGATTTTTGAATACCATTCTGTATTAAAAGGAATGAGGACTCTGGAGGAATGGCTGACTCTAGGGTTGGTGCACTAAAATATGAATTTGGAACGCCTTTAAGAGCCAAAAACTAAGAAAATTCTCAAAGAATAATGCAGATGTGTCAAAGGGGCACAGAAGTAAGCTTGAAAAAACTATTAGTGGACCAAACTATTATATTTGGGGCATTGAATAAAATTGCCATTGAGTAAAATAGACATCCATGATCCCAGACTGATGTAAATACATGAATTATTGAATAAATAGCAAGAAAAGAAAGCTTCCTTGTAGTATAACGGCAATTAATAAATATGGATGGAATGATGGAATTAGGAAGTCACCACTTGGCTGTCATCATAGTTGTGATGATTTTGGCAAGAATCATCAACGAATATTAAACAGTAGGTGAGGGGCACCTGGGTGGCTCAGTCATTAAGTGTCTGCCTTCGGCTCAGGTCATGGTCCCAGGGTCCTGGGATCGAGCCCCACATCGGGCTCCCTGCTCCGCGGGAAGCCTGCTTCTCCCTCTCCCACTCCTGCTGCTTGTGTTCCCTCTCTCGCTGTGTCTCTCTCTGTCAAATAAATAAATAAAATCTTAAAAAAAAAATAAACAGTAGGTGAAAGTTTGGTGAGGAACTAGATATTTACATAGAATAATTAATTACAAAAGAAAAATAACTTTACAGAAGAGAAACCTAGCAGACATCGCCTTCATTTAGTGACTAAAGTTAACATTATCAGGAATAGGACAGATTAACAGTGTGTCCTCCCTGACAGAAGAACACAGCATTGTTTCTGTGATATCCCTGACAAAAATGTATAACTTTAATCATAAGAAAACACTAGTAACCTAAACTGAGAGACATTTTATAAAATAACTGGCCTGTCTTCAAAAAATGTCAGGGTCATGAAAGACAAGGAAATATTAGGAGCTGTTCCTAACTGACGGAGACAAAAGAGACGTGACAACTAAATGCTATGCAGGTGTGGTGGCTATGGAGGTGCGTGGCTCGTACGTTCCTTCAAGAGGACCTGCTGTGGGAGCACGACGACTGACAGCCTCCTCCTGCTGCCTCCACGAAGCTATTGCAGCGTTGATGCTCCCAGTGATTGAGCATGGCAGGGATCCTAGGACTGGACTCTTCTCACCCAACGGGATTTCTTTAATGGGAAACTTAGTCTCATTGGCCTGGCCAAAATTTTCTCAGAAGTGTGAGGTAGTCTGAAGCTCTTCCTCCTCCTCTCTTCTTCTTTTTCTTCTTCTTCAAGATTTTATTTATTTATTTATTTGAGAGAGAAAAAGAGAGTGAGTGTGTGTGTTCATGAGTGTGTGAGCTGGGAGAGGGACAGAGGGAGAGGGGGAGAGAGAATCCTGAGCAGACTCCAATGAGCCAGACTCTGAAATTTCTCCCTACTCACTCTTCCCCCACCGTTATCTTTCACAGGTGTTTTCCCTAATAAATCTCTTATATGTCTATGCATGGTACCTGCTGCTCAGAGGAACCAATCACACTGTGATCTTGGGTTTATTCCTTTTGTTATAAAAGACAATATTGGAGCAACTGGTGACATTTGAATAGTGTCCTTAAATTAGATACTAATATTATATCAATGCTAATTTTCTGATTTTTGATGCCTGTTAAAGTTTTTTTTTTAAAGATAATAAACCATAAGGAAAAGTGAAATAGAGAAGAGAGACAACAGTTAAGAAATTTCAATAAACTTTAGAAAAGAGGAAATGGAGACATGGCAACTGATTTTGCAGCACAGAAGAAAATGAAATTTTTTAAAAAAGATTTTATTTATTTATTTGAGAGAGAAAATGAGAGAGAGAGAGAGCACGAGATGGGGGAGGGTCAGAGGGAGAAGCAGACTCTCCGCTGAGCAGGGAGCCCAATGTGGGACTCGATCCTGGGACCCCAGGATCATGACCTGAGCCAAAGGCAGTCGCTTAACCAACTGAACCACCCAGGCACCCCAAGAAAACGAAATTTGAGGGAAATCAGGTGGTAATTTCCACCATATATGATCTAGTTTGCCTGGAATAATCCCCGAGAAGCTCAGCCCTTGAAAGAAAGCATAGCAAAGCTTGGATCTGAAAATCAAAAGATCAGTTGAAAGTTCATATTCAGCACAGTTGGGTTTCTAGTTCCACTTTTCCATCCTATGCTACCCTGACTCCCTACCTCTCTGCACCAGCAGATACTCCCTTTCACCAAATCTGTAGATTTATTTTCCCAAAGCAGTTTTTATAGTCAAAGATGCCAAGGCCAAGATAAGTAAGGGGTATAGTTCCATGCTGAAAATGGGACATTAATAAGTAAAAGTGTACTTTCTGTAAGTTTCCCTAGCTTCCTCTCCCAACCACTTTCTGTGGTTTCCCTAGCTTCCTCTCCCAATAGACCCCTGGAGGGCCAGCAGTAGGAAGAAATCCAGCCCTCTCACCAGTAGGCCATGAATAGAAGCACTGGAGGATCATAAGTAAGAGTAGAGATTTGAACGCCTGCCTACTTGGGTCTGCCAGTATATTAAGCAGTGTAATTCTGCCACTCAGCCTCTCTCTGCCTCATTCTGCTCACAACGGAGATGGTGGTAACACCTACTTTGTGGAAATCACTGAGTACTAAATGAATTAATACATATAAAACACTTAGAACAATGTCCAGCACATTGCTATGTGCTCTGTAATTGTCAACTATTATTACCATTATTACTATTCTCTGAAAATTCTGAATAGTCTAGAGGAAAAAAAATGATACTGGGGATTCCACCAAAATAAAGGCTGCCTCATCATCTGATCACCTTATAGGAAAACCCAAGATTCAACAAGTTCTGCAACACACACACTGAGCTACTAATCATCTTTGTAGTGCCCAACTTTTTAACATAATGATCAGACTCCAGCTTGAAAGCAAGGGGCCAAAACAAGCTAAAAGTAAACACACAAACACAGAGGGAACAGAGGAAAATGTAAACAGAAAAGATTACTTGAGAGATAAAAGATGTTGCATCCATAAAACAAGATGGCAACTTTTAAAAGGACAGAACTTTTCAGAACTAAATATAGTCTAAAAATTCAAAGAAATCAGGAAGACGAAATCAAAGACATTTCCCAGACATTAAAACAAAGATTAGAAATATTCAGATACATTTGATTAAAAGTAGGTCCAGAAAGAGAGACTAGATTAAATGAAGTAGAGAAAATTATCAAAGAAATACAGCAAAATTTCTCTGAATTTAGGATACAAATCAAGATTGCAAGGAGTTAATTCCAAATGAAGGAAAGAAGACCCATATCATGGATCATTGTGAAATTTCTGAAAACTAGGGATATAGAGATGATTCTAAATACTTCCAAAGGGGAAAAAAAGTCACATATAATGGAACAAAACTCAGAACTGCATTAGACTTCTAAATAGCAAGGCCACCTCGGGATGCCTGGGTGGCTCAGTCGGTTAAGCATCTGCCTTCAGCTCAGGTCATGATCCCAGGGTCCTGGGATCGAGCCCCACATCTGGCTCCCTGCTTTGCAGGGAGTCTGCTTCTTCCTCTGCCTGCCACACCCCCTGCTTGTGTGCTCCCTCCCTCCCCCCGTCAAATAAATAAATAAAATATTTTTAAAAAATAAAATAAAAAACTGAGAATCTACATAATAGCTGTGGGATATATTGGGGCTCTTTCACTTTTCTGTTTGCAGGAGACTTTAAGGGAATGGAGGATCAATTTTTTTTTTTTTTTTAAGATTTTATTTATTTACTTGACAGAGAGAGACACAGCGAGAGAGGAAACACAAGCAAGGGGAGTGGGAGAGGGAGAAGCAGGCTCCCCGCTGAGCAGGGAGCCTGACCCGGGGCTTGATCCCAGGACCCTAGGATCATGACCTGATCCTAAGCCGAAGGCAGACACAATTGACCGAGCCACCCAGGTGCCCCCCAGACCACCTCTTAAGGGACTTCGGCATAATGCCTTCAAAATTGAGGAAATGTTTTGCTACTTCATATTTTATACCTAACCAGACTACTAACCAAATACAAGGATAGGATAAAGACATTTTCAGGAATCTGTTAAAAAAAATTCAGCTGAGTAAATTTGAAGATCTAATGGGCTTTTTTCAATAATCCATGAATCAATCAGCATCCCCTTTACTAAGTGGAAGAGAGCTCCGAGGAGCTGTACAAAATGGAAGGTTTTTATAAGCAGAAGGGGGTGGGGACAAGGAAGTCATTAATAAAGAGACAGGATTATTACAGGCAAGGTCACCTTTCTTTGGGAAAGGGTGGGGTCTATCAAGCAGATGACCTCAGTAGTGTTGGTCAGGAAATTCCAGACTGATTGATTTAAAATTCCATTCCTGGGAATGGCTGAGACTGCAATTAGGTTAGGCATCAAGTCCTAGTTTGCTGACATGGGGCTAAGCAGAAGTGGCTCCATTTTGAGCCTGTTGTTTTTTTTTTTTTTAATAGATGCAAAGAATCAGAAGTTGGCTTTTTATGCATTCTTTCTTGGGAAATGACTAAAGAATTTACTTCAGTGAAATGGGGGTATAAGCCCAAAGGAGGAATAGTTAGGATTTAGGGAATGGGCAATCTAGCTCTGAAGAATGGCAAAGGAAAAATTCCCAGGACAAGAGCTCTGCACCAGACCTAAAAGCAACCAGCTAAGATTAAAGCAGGAGGAGGAAGGGTTATAGGAGAGAGTTTATTAAAAACAAACAAAAACACTCTAGAAATTTGACTTATCAGTTGGAGCATTTGGAAAAATTTAGAAGTAGACACATTAAAAAACAAAGCAAATGCCATCTAGGAAACCCCAGCTGGAGTTTCATTTTTCTCAGTGTTTCTACTACTGACCTCATTTATAAAAATTAAAGTCATATTTTCCAAGGTTGGCATTTTTTTTTAAGACATCCTTTTTTTTCTTTGTTTTAAAGATTTTATTTAGGGGTGCCTGGGTGGCTCAGATGGTTAAGCGACTGCCTTCGGCTCAGGTCATGATCCTGGAGTCCCGGGATCGAGTCCCGCGTCGGGCTCCCTGCTCGGCGGGGAGTCTGCTTCTCCCTCGGACCCTCCCCCCTCTCATGCTCTCTCTCTCATTCTCTCTCTCAAATAAATAAATAAAAAATCTTAAAAAAAAAAGAAGAATCTACTAGTAATTATTAAAGTGTTTATTCCAGACTGGCCTTAGTTATATTGTGGGGCATTAATGTAAGTTTGAACCCAAGAATTAAGGGTGTAGCACTTCTTCTAAAATCAATCTGTGGTTGAGAGAGAGTAGTTGGAAAGAAATCTTTAAGAGAAAGAGGACAAGATTTATGTTATCAAAAACTCATTGTCTTACCTATATGGAGATTTTTCTTTGCTTGCCAACCTTGGAAAATATGACTTTAATTTTTATAAATGAGGTCAGTAGTAGAAACACTGAGAAAAATGAAACTCCAGCTGGGGTTTCCTAGATGGCTTTTCATGCAAGGTTAGTTTAGTGTCACATATAAATAAAACATCACGGTCAAATAACGGGAAATCACTAAATGATCCTTCCTTTTGAGATTTAAAATGTACATCAGTAATCCAACATTTCCCAAGTTTTTGCCAGCAGAATTTTAAAAAATATATCCATTGACTGTAAGTGTTCATGGGACTAAAGTTTGGGAAACAGTGCTAAGGAGGTTTACCCATCCCTGGTGGTGCAAGAAGAGCTCCCTGCTAGGAGTTCACAGTACTAGAGAGTGTGTTTTATGGCTTGTTAGGGGATAGGGTTACACTTAATGTTTGTTTGCATTTCTTGGCTGGATCCTGATACCCCCTGTGGCAACAGAAAGTCTCCAGGAAGATCATTGTTCTCCTTCTCAGGTTAGGGAGGTCATTAGGATCGCCCTAGGCTACCTTTTAGAGTTCAGAAGTAGAACTCAAGGTGGCCATGAAAGCTGCTCCTTAAACTCTGTCTTGGGTCTGGGTGTACTTGGTTATCATTTTTAGTTTCTAGTGCTCTTGCTGTTGTTTTTCTTTTTCTTTTTTTTTTTTTTAAGATTTTATTTTTTTTATTTATTCATGAGAGACAGAGAGAGAGACAGAGGCAGAGGGAGAAGCAGGCTCCCCGCGGAGCAGGGAGCCCGATGCGGGACTCGATCCCAGGACCCTGGGATCATGACCTGAGCCGAAGGCAGACGCTTAACCGACTGAGCCACCCAGGCGTCCCCCTGTTGTTTTTCTTCTACTTGATGTTGATTATAGACTTTTTGGTAACATTTTATTGCTTTCTTTTGCTTTATAAAAGAGCAATACCTGGTAATAAAATATTGAGAACCGTACAAAGAAGAAAATAAGTCACTTGTAATCTCACCTCTCAAATAGAATCGCAACTAGCAACTTTTTGTCTATGTGTTCTGGGTGTACTGCTGCATATGGAGATGTGATTCTGTGTATTTGTATGATGCAAACTTACATCTTTTTTTTTTTTTTTAAAGATTTTATTTATTTATTTGAGACAGAGAGAGCACATGAGAGGGGGGAGGGTCAGAGGGAGAAGCAGGCTCCCCGCTGAGCAGGGAGCCCGATGCGGGACTCGATCCAGGGACTCCAGGATCATGACCTGAGCCGAAGGCAGTCGCTTAACCAACTGAGCCACCCAGGCGCCCCAGGAAAATGTTTTTTTTTTTTTAAGATTTTATTTATTTATTTGAGAGAGAGAGAATGAGAGAGAGAGAGCATGAGAGGGGGGAGGGTCAGAGGGAGAAGCAGGCTCCCTGCCGAGCAGGGAGCCCGATGCGGGACTCGATCCCGGGACTCCAGGATCATGACCTGAGCCGAAGGCAGTCGCCTAACCAACTGAGCCACCCAGGCGCCCCAAACTTACATCTTTAATTCCCATTCTGCCATGAACATTTTTATACTATTCAAAATTATTTATATACATCATTTTAAATGATTCTAGAATAGTATATCATTTGATGATACCATAATTTATTTAACTATCTGCCTATTTATAATAGTGTGCTTCATTTATGTCTATATAAATAAAACACAATTTCATTGTTTGCCTCTTAGTGGGCCACATGAAAAATGACACAACAAATTTTCACCAAACTTGGAGAGTATGTTTGGGATAGCCACATTCAAAATGTAGGCTATGAAGAAAAAAAAACATATTTGTGTGTGGGGCTCGGTGGAGAAACTATAGGGGAGGAAAAATAATTTTCTCTCTACCTTTCTGAGTTTGTGGCTGAGACCTTCTGTCATAAAAGACAGATGAGCTAGAGGGCGCCTGGGTGGCTCAGTTGGTTAAGCGACTGCCTTCCGCTCAGGTCACGATCCTGGAGTCCCGGGATCGAGTCCTGCATCGGGCTCCCTGCTCAGTGGGGAGTCTGCTTCTCCCTCTCCTGCTCCCCGCACTTGTGGGCTCTCTCTCTCTCATTCTCTCAAATAAATAAATAAAATCTTAAGAAAAAAAAAGACAGATGAGCTAGAGAAAAACAAACAGAACTTTTTAAATATATATACTTCATGCATATGGGATATAATTCCCAAGATGGCCCAAGCCACCTCCTTAAATACCATCTTAATTTAAAGACAAAAGAAAGATGTTGGGGCAAAGGGAAGTCAGTTATGGGAGGTTGCCAGGAAAAACATGGTAAACAAGGGTAAAATTTGTTACGCAGATTTAAGTCATTTCTTCTCCACTGATAAGATTGGAGACTTAGAGTCACCTTTTTCTTCCTGGTACAGAGAGTTAGACACCTTTCTTTCTTTCTTTTTTTTTTTTTTTTTATGTTAATCCCCTACATTACATTAGTTTTAGATGTAGTGTTCCATGATTCATTGTTTGTGCACAACACCCAGTGCTCCATGCAGAACGCGCCCTCCTCAATACCCACCACCAGGCTAACCCATCCTCCCACCCCCCTCCCCTCTAGAACCCTCAGTTTGTTTTTCAGAGTCCATCGTCTCTCATGGTTCGAGAGTTAGACACCTTTCTTTACAAATGATTTCCTTTCTAAAATGTAATTATGAAGGGTAACTTCTACTCTTATTTTCAGCACTTCTTTCTCATCTGCTGTTTCTTAGAATAATCAGCTCACAATAATCCTTATTTTGCTACCCTTCATACCTCAAATCAGTGAACAGGTATCCTTGAGAACAACTGAAGTAAAAAGACATGACTGAGGTGGGGTGGAGGAGACTTGTCAGACATATTATGACACTGTAGATAGAAATCAGACATAATGGCTTCCATTTCTGTGTCCCCAGTCAAATGGCATGAGGACATCAACCTACTCACAGCTACTGATTTGTAGTCAAATTGCTTTTCATGTGGGCAACTCTATGAGGATTACCAAGGGCATTTATGTCCAAAAAATGTTTACAATGATGAAAACCTAGAATATCTACTGTCAAACACTTGGAAGGGAAGCTGGTGAAGGCCAAATAGAATTATCTATCAGGCCATGGACTGATTGATCCATCAATTAATCTATTCTTCCTTCTATCTATCACCCACATAAGCAGCTGCCTGAGTATTCCCATGTTCTTCGGCCTAATGAGGCCATCTTTCCTTTGGATATTTAAAAGAATGCCTGGAGCTCCCATAACAGGCATAGCAGGAGAGACTTTATGTTCCTTGATATCTCTGAGATTTCTTACAATTTTTAGCTGATTTAAAAATCACTTGTATCTCTCCTCCCTTTTCTGTACTCTGCTTTAGCCCAATTTACAACACAGTCCCTTTCCTTTTTTACACAAAGTTTTTTTCCCATAATGTAGTTGTATTGCTAAGGAAAATCTGTGTCCTAAGATGGCCGACTGAGCCAGCGAGAGAGTCCCAGTCCTTGCCCCGGGGCTTCATCCAGGTTCTTCTCCCTGCCCTGCTTTGCGCACGCACCAAAAGTGCCAAGTATGTGGAAGTAGAAGTGTATAAATTGCCCCCTTTGTTTGTGCTCGGGGCTCAGACCTTTGGAGACCACTCTCCTTTGAGCCCGCCGGAGTAAATAAACACCCTATCCTCCAAGATCTCTGAGTGCCGCTTGGTTCTTCCATTGGGCGATCAGTCTAGGTTCTGTAACATTTGGTTCCCTGACCAGGAAACCCAACCGCACTGGCCCATTGTTGCCACCGGTTTAGGGCAATGGTGGGGCAGTGACAGAAGGTCGCGCTCTGCTGTTCCCACCAGACTCGAGGAGACTTGGCAGGTGAGGACCTGGTCCTGACGTCAGATTCCAGTAAGGCCTGGGGCTCCAGGACCCAGACAGGCCCACCGGGGTGGAAGGGGAGCCTGATCACCTCCCAGAGACCTCTTAGAGGTCTCACAGGTAGGGATTCCCAGGGAGGGAATGTAATAACTTCTGGAGTGTGAATGTGTGAGTGAATGTGCAGTCCGACCTGGCTTGCTCAAGCAGACTGATTCTGTGACTCCATGGGCGGGCACCCTTAAGGTCCCCAGGAACCTACGGAGTCTGAGTGGTCCCATCTGCAATTCCATGGTGAATGGCATACTGTGTATGGTGGCATTGGTATAGTTTCTGATCATAAGTCACAACGCTGAGACTGCTATGGCTAAGGCTCACCTAAGCTCCTTTGGGACATGGCCAGATGGGCATCTGATTGGTTTCCTCACCTCAGGAGGCAGCCCCCTTGTCTGTCTCTGCACCATCGCACGGGACATCACCATGGGGTCAGGGCAGAGTAAACCTAAGGTTTTAGAGACCATGATCAAAAATTTCAAGAAGGGGTTTTTGGGAGACTATGGAGTCAGGACGAACACTGGCAAGTTGAGAACCCTATTTGAATTGGAATGGCCCATCTTTGATGTCAGGTGGCCTTCAGAAGGGACATTGGATGTCTCAATGATTCGTTGAGTATGGCGAGTTGTAACAGGAGAACCAGGAAACCCTGACCAGTCTCCGTACATTGACTCCTGACTAGGAATTGCTCAGACCCTTCCCCCCTGGATGCGATTGGCTTGCAATAGGGGGGACAGGCCAGGGTCTTAATCACCTCATCCAAGTGACCTAAAGAAAATCAGCAAAAGCCCCAGTCTCCACAAATCCTAGCCGGAGATCCCAAGGATGAACTGATCCTGCCCCCACCATACATACCCCCAAGACCATCTACACCTGGCCCTTCAGCTCCAGACACTCCACCGGCATCAGTTTCACAGGCACCCCCAGGCCCAGAGGATCCACTGGCACCCCCAGGCCCAAAGGATCCACTTTCTCCAGGACCAGCAACCAGGCTGTGCCCCGGGCTGGGCACAAGTGCCCTCCAAATGCCAGTAGGAGAGACGTGGGAACACGAGAGGCATGATGAAGATGGGACGGTCCAACCCTGCTGTTCCATGATGTATTATCAGCCCTTTTCCACCACCAACCTCCTCAACTGGAAACATAACACCCCATCCTACTCTGAGAAACCACAGGCCATGGTAGACCTCATAGAATCCCTTTTCCAGACTCATCGGCCAACCTGGGAAGACTGCCAACAGTTACTCCGTACCCTGTTTAACACAAGAGGAAAGGAAGAAAATAATGAAAGTTGCACGGCATTACCTGAAAGAGCATGCACCAGCGGGAGTCACTGACCCTGCTGCCTGGGCTAATATGGCCGCACCTGAAGAGCACCCAGAATGGGACTTCAGCACAACTGAGGGACAGGCCCACATCCACCAGTACAGAGGCCCTCCTCCGGGGAATCCGGGCAGGAGCTAAGAAACCCGTGAACATGACTAAGGTATCCTCGGTAACTCAACAACCAGGGGAGTCCCCCGAGTCTATGCAAGACTATGTGAAGCCTACAGGATACACACTTCATTTGACCCCAAGGCACAGGAAAGCCAACAGATGGTAAACACCTCCTTCGTGGCTCAGCCGCCCCAGACATCAGAAAAAAAAAAAACTTCAGAAACTAGAGGGTTTCGCCGGGATGAACATCACCCAGCTAATAGAGATTGCCAGTAAGGTCTACATGAACAGGGAGGTCGCAGCCGAACAGGAAGCCAACAAAAAGATGAAAAAGAAAGTCAGCCTCCTCGCCACCACCCTGAAAGAAAAGGACAACACAAAGACGGGGAGACCCCAACCACCGAAAGGGGGAAGCCCAGAACCCCCTTGGCAAGGGATCAATGTGCCTACTGTAAAGAGAAAGGGCATTGGAAAAACGAGTGTCCCAACTGGGGAAATGCTTAAAAGCCCAGCCACTACAAGGAAGAACCCCAAGAGGAGGACCTCATAGGCCTTGTGGGAATGGACTCAGACTGAGGCGGACCAGGCTCTTTCCTCCTTGGCCCCCATGAGCCCACGGTCAGAATGAAGGTGGGGGGGGCAACCAGTGACTTTTATGGTTGATACTGGGGCTGAGCACTCTGTTGTCACCTCACCAGTGGCCCCTTTCAGCAAAAGGACTGTGACCATCCTTGGAACCACTGGGACGTGGGCAACATAACAGCCCTTTTGCCAGGCTTGCTAGTGCGAACTCAGGGGCCACAGGGTCCAACATGAATTCCTTTATCAGCCTGATTGCCACTCCTGCCAGTCAAGAGGCCAGGAGGGGGATACCAACCAGTTCAAGACCTGTGGGCCATCAACAAGGTGATCATCTCTCTGCACCCAGTGGTCCCAAATCCATACACCCTCTTCAGCCAAATCCCAGGGTCAGCCAGATGGTTCACTTGCCCAGATTTGAAGGACGCCTTCTTCTGCCTCTGCTCAGCTCCCCAGAGCCAGCCACTGTTTGCCTTTGAATAGTCTGAACCTGATACAGGGTGCCAGATGCAACTGACTTGGACGCACCTCCCGCAGGGGTTTAAAAACTCACCAACCCTCTTTGGGGAAGCACTGGCCGTGGACCTCGCCAGCTTCCCAAGAAAGGCCACACGATGCACCCTCCTCTAGTAGGTGGATGACCTCCTCCTCACCAGTGACACACAAGAAGACTGCACAAAAGGCACAAAGGCCCTCCTACAGCTCCTGTCAGACTCGAGATACTGAGTCTCATGGAAGAAGGCACAAATCTGCCAACAACAGGTTCAATACCTTGGTTTCTTCCTCACCCAAGGGAAAAGAGAACTAGGGCCGGAGAGGTAAAGGGTCATCATCTCCCTGCCACAGCCCCAGACAAAAAGGGGCCTAAAAGAATTCCTGGGGCCTGCAGGATTCTGCCGCATCTGGGTCCCTGGGTTCTCGGCAATAGCAAGACCCCTTTATGATCTCTTAGGGGGACCAGATTGAGAAACCCCTGCCTGGACTGAGGAAGCAGAAGCCGCTTTCACAGAGATACAGACCACCCTGGGGGCAGGCTCCAGGCCTGGGCCTACGAGATGTAGAAAAACCCTTCAATCTCTTTGTGCATGAAAAGGAAAAAATAACACTCAGGGTACTCACCCAGACTGTTGGATCCTGGCAACAGCCAGTTGCTTACCTGTCAAAGAAGCTGGACCCCTTGGCAGCGGGATGGCCACCGTGCCTCAGGGCGCTGGCAGCCACAGTCCTACTCATCAAGGAGGTGGACAAACTTACCCTGGGGCAAGAACTTAACGTCAAGGTCCCTCATGCAGTTGTGGCCCTCATGAACGCACAGGGAGACTGCTTCCTTTCCAACTCTCGTCTAGCACAATACCAAGGGCTCCTCTGCGAAAACCCGCGGGTCACCCTCGAAACAGTACCTACAAGAGGGTGCCCGGAAAGTGGGTTATGCTGTAACCACAACCACTGAAGTCCTAGAAGCTAAGGCATTACCAGCTGGGTGGTCAGCCCAATGGGCTGAATTATATGCCTTAGTCCGAGCCATCACCCTCAGTGAAGACAAGCGAGTCAACGTCTATATTGACTCTCTGTACGCCTTTGCTACTGTACATATATATATACATGGAGCCATCTACAAGGAAAGGGGCCTCCCAACTGCAGCAGGAAAAGGTATCAAGAACAAGGAGGAGATACTGAGAATTCTCGAAGCCATCTGGCTTCCAAAAGAAGTAGCAATCCTGCACTGTAAGGGACACCAGAAAGGAGACGACCCCATAGTGTGGGGAAATTATCTGGCAGATGAGGCAGCCAAGACTGCAGCCAGTGAGGACATAGACAGAGCCCCTTCCCTCACCATGGCCCTTACACCCCTGGAAGAAGTCCCTCCACCCAGTTACACTAAAAAGGAAAAGGAATAGGCCATGGCTGAGGGGGCCACCCTGACTGAAAAGGGATGGTGGATGATGCCAGGACTTTCCCCCAGAGGCTTACTATTGTCATTGCTTATTGTGTGTCCCTTGGGTGTATTACTGCATTTACTTGTCCACAGGTTTCATCTGCTGATGTGTTAGCCATCATGGCTCCCTCTACCTAAGGTCATAGATCCCACTTTTACTGGCCCTCTGCTGTCTACTCCTGAGTGCATTTCACCATGGTTTTCCTGGCCCCCGTCAGTCCTGGTCTTCTGCTACCTGGTGTGCTGTTCCTCCTCACTGCCTCTAGCTTGCTTGGCCAGGCAAGGGGGGCAAACTCTTGTATCACCATTACTGGCAAATGGACTTTCCAGCTTATCCCCCTCAATCCCACACCAGTGCCCCCACTGACTTCTTCCACCTGGGATGGGCACACACCAAAGTTTGACCTCCGTTTTGTTGAATGCCAGCTTCTTGATACCTCCTGGGAACCTCATAGATGGTGTTCCTACCATGGCCCTCACTCAGGTTACCGGCTGGTAGATATCTACATCTGTAGGGGCCCTACACCTCAACAGCCAAACACCTGCCTCCAGCTCTGCTCACAAGCCTGGGGATGTGAGTCCTGGGTGGCAACTTGGCCAGGAATGAAACAATGGTCCAATGGGTGGTGGAGCCTCAAACAGTGCAGTGACATCCGGATTTCCTTGTCACGCAGTGCCACCCTATCCTCTTGCCCTAACAATCACTGTATACCGCTCACACTCTCAGTCCTAGAACCCAATCGAAACAGTGGCTCATTGTGGGCCACAGGAATCACTCTCCTGTTGGGCCAGTATCACTCTATAGGGACCGACCCCATGGCCAAGTTTATGATTAAGTCCGTGTTTGCCCCAAGCCTTGCAGTCAACCCTCAGAGTCAAACAGAAAATAACTTGCCCTGGCGTATCCCTGGGTCCCCCATCCACACACAGCAAGCATCTATAGTGCAACTGTTAGGTATGATTGACACCTCCCACCAAGTGCTTAACCACTCAAATCCACCCCTAGTGTCTGACTGCTGGATCTGTAGGAAGCCCAGTCCCATCCAATACCTAGGTGTCATTCTCAACCAGTCTACCGTGTCACCTCCCACCTCAGCACCGGGGACCACAGATTATCCCTTTCTGGCTCCGGTGCCGCTGTATGGCAACTCTTCCTCTCCCGTCATGGGCCACAGTCAGCTCTGTGCACCTAACAACACTTTTCTGGCTTGTGATCAAGGTGTATACATCTGCATCACCTGGCGTGATCAATCATGCATGCTTGTCAGTCTCTTAGCTGATCTTTCAGTCCTCCCTGGGAGCGATGCCCCACTCATATGGAGAATGAGTACATCGCCGGTGGGAATCACTCCAGTGGACAACTTGGTGGGATACCCTCTCACAATGTTTCCCTTGGTTCACCCCCCTTGTTGGCCCCCTCCTATCACTTCTAAGATGAAAATGATGCCCTCTAAACTAGGTGTTTAAAGGGGCATCAAAGGGGGGAATGATAAGGAAAATCTGTGTCCTAAGATGGCCAACCGAGCCAGTGAGTCCCAGTCCTTGCCCTGGGGCTCATCCAGGTTCTTCTCCCTGCCCCGCTTCGAGCATGCACCAAAGGGCCAAGTATGCGGAAGTAGAAGTGTATAAATTGCCCCCTTTGTTTGTGCTCGGGGCTCAGACCTTTGGAGACCACTCTCCTTTGAGCCCACCAGAGTAAATAAACCTCCTATCCTCCAAGATCTTTGAGTGCCACTTGGTTCTTCCATTGGGCGATCAGTCTAGGTTCCGTAACAGTGTGAGTAAAATTTACTTAAGATGTGGCATTAAAGCTGGACTGCTTCTCATTGGCTGATTTCTTGTCTTGTGCCTCCTGGCATCTCACTTTCTGCAAGATCTTTTCCTCCTCCCACCTTCTCCTCAGTGTTATCTATTGTTTCCTCTAATCCTTCCTTCCTTAGTCTAGCCCATCAATAGTTGATATTTTTTCCTATTTTTTATCAAAGCAGTTAAATTCTGTCAAATCCTGTCTGTGGGTTTCCTCTTTTATACCCAGAGATGTTATCAAGATACTTTCTTAAACCTTGATGGTTCTCTCCCTAAGAGGAATTCTGCACTCAACACTTAACATAATATAAATCTTTCACAACCCCATCTATATCCATGTGTCTATTTATATATTTTTAAAAGATTTATTTATTTTAGAGAGGGAGTGCACACAGGGTGGGGGGAGGAGCAAAGGAAGAGGGAGAGGGAATATATATATATTTTTAAAGATTTTATTTATTTATTTGACAGAGAGAGACACAGAGAGAGTCTGTGAACACAAGCAGGGGAAGTGGGGGAGGGAGATGCAGGCTTCCCACTGAGCAGGGAGACTGGTGCAGGGCTTGATCCCAGGACCCTGGGATCATGACCTGAGCCAAAGGCAGAGGCTTAACAACTGAGCCACCCAGGTGCCCTGGGAGAGAGAATCTTAAGCTGACTCCGAGCTGAGTGCAGAGCCCAACATGGGGCTCAATTTCATGACCCTGAGATCATCACCTGAGCCCAAACCAAGAGTTGGACACTTAACTGACTGTGCCACCCAGCCACCTCATGTGTCTATATTTTTATCCAGGCCATCCATTTATTTAATCTATCCATACTCCTGCCAGCATCTACACATTCATCCCTCCACCCAACTGTCAGCCTCACTGCCTTTCTTCATCCTGATTCCTCCATGCTCCTCCAAAGACCCAGAACACTCATGATGGGAAGGTTGTTTTCCCCTCTCAGTTTTTAATTTTTTAATTATTTTATTTATTTCAAGATTTTATATTTTTTTATTTGAGAGAGAGATTGAGAGAATGAGTGGGAGGAGGGGCAGAGGGAGAAGCAGACTCCCTATGGAGCAGGGACCCTGACACGGGACTCAATCCCAGGACCCTGGGATCATGACCCAAGCCGAAGGCAGACACTTAACCAACTGAGTCACCCAGGCACCCTATTTTATTTTTTTGTTTGGCTCTCAGGGTTTAAAAAAATTCTTTATTTAAATTCAATTTAGTTAACATATACTGTTTTATTAGTTTCCGGGGTAGAATTTAGTGATTCATCAGTTGCATGTAATACCCAGTGCTCGCTCATTCCATCAAGTGCCCTCCTTAATGCCCATCACCCAATTATCCCTTCCCCCCACCCACCTCCCCTTCAGCAACCCTCAGTTTGTATCCTAGAGTTCAGCATCACTTATGGTTTGCCTCCCTCTCAATTTTCATCTTATTTTATCTTTCCTTCCCTTCCCCTATGTTTTTATTTGTTCTGTTTCTTAAATTCCACATGACTGAAATCACATGGTTTTGTCCTTCTCTGACTTATTTCACTTAGCATAATACCCTCTAGTTCTATCCACATTGTTGCAAATGGCAAGATTTCATTCTTTTTGGTGGCTGAGTAATATTCCATTATATATGGTTTGAGCCTGCTTCTCCCTCTAACTCTGCTCCCCTGCTCCTGCTCTCAAAGATTTTATTTATTTATTTGACAGAGACACAGCGAGAGAGGGATCACAAGCAGGGCGAGTGGGAGAGGGAGAAGCAGGCTTCCCAAGGAGCAGGGAGCCGGATGCGGGGCTCAATCCCAGGAGCCTGGAATCATGACCCAAGCTGAAGGCAGATGCTTAACAACTGAGCCACCCAGGTGCCTCAAAAAAAGAATTTTTTTTAAAAGAGAAATTTTGCTTTGCAGAAATAACTATCAGCTGCCTTGAAATGACAAAGGAGAAATAGATAAAAAGTGTATCGCTGGGAATAATTGTAATCTTTGCCTTGGGCAAAGGAAGGACAGATAAGACCCGAGTTAGAATTAAGTGAAGGAAAGCAAGTGCATTGGGGCCATTCACTGAAGGAGCTTGGCCAGAAGTGACATATTTTCATATATGAAAAGTTAGGGTGTTGGTGAAAATACACCCATATGCAAACATGCCACACACATACTCCGAAGTACTTAACACTTTTCTTGAGTTTAGCTTGAATGCAGCCATACTCCCATTGTATTGATGATATAGTACAACTGATATTAAATTATTTCTGAAAGTTGACTCCCTCAGCGTGTCACGGAGATCCCATAACTGGATGGAATCACTGACAATGCTAGCACTGTAAAAAAGATATACTTATATATATTTAGCATTTACTATTTATATTATAAATCAGGATTATTTTAGATTTACTGTATTGGGTTTTTTTCTTAACTGTGTTAAATTGTTGAAAGTAACTTTGTAGCATTAGAAGCATAGGCCAAATTCGAAATAAATGCCATTCTTCAAAATGCTCCCCTCTATCCTGACAATGACCAACTATTTGGTTTTTTTCCCCCTTAGGCAGGGAAAGTTATTCCTATTGGACACAGAGTTGCAACCTGTTTGACTGAAAAACTTCCTAGGGTGAGCATTTTCAATATGTATGTATGTATGTATTTATTTATTTCAGAAAACAGCTCCGTTTAATTGTGACATTTTAACATTGGACATGTGTTTTGACATCTGCCTTCCCCCCATCAATATGCATTTTTGTAAGCCTAAGATAGACAACTCTTGACATTCCTTAAGAGAGTTGTGTAAACTTAATGTGGTCAATTTTGATTCTTTAGTGTATTTTGAGGCCTTCTATTTATTTTGTTCAAGGAAGTGAAAACTCCAGGCTTAGAATTTCTAGCTCTACAAAAATGATTGGAGATACCTTTTATTTCTATAGAGAATAGTCATATATGGTATGCTTTCTAACCTGGGTACTTCCTGGTTGTTTTCTAAATATAACTTTTAAAATATGACATTTATTTCTATAAAACACATTTTAGGAAGTTCCATTATTTGGGTCTGTAGTTCCCCATGTACTTACTACACTCATGCAATGGTGTTCACTGATAGGGATAGATTAATCTGCTAATATTTTAAAAACTGTACTTAATAATTCTATTTTTTGTCTCACTGTAGCTAATTACTCCACCTGAGGCAAAAAAATTTTTCAACTATAGATATCCACCTGCTGGAGCTGAAAGAGTATTTTATGGCAGAGCAAATGATCCCCCAATCGCTCCTTATTTGACACATGGAATAAGATCTAAAATTTCGATACCGGTAACTTCTTTTCCTTTTTTCCCTGTGCATTATTAACTTACTAAGGTGAAAATGCATGAATGAGGTATTAATGAAATCATCAGTTCCAATTTCCTTCCCACTCTTAACTCTTGAGTAGTGAAAAAAATCCAAGCGGCAACAGCCAAGAGACTGTAGAGAAATTAATGGTCTGAGCCATAATCTACATATTTTCACCTCAGATAATAAAAGCCAAGTTGCACTTCATTTTCTCAGAGTAGAAAGAAATGCTGTCAGGCTTTGTTAGAGAACCGAGAGTATGAAGGCTGGGTGATATCACCTCAAGGCACAGCAGAGTGCTTGTATAGAATTTGGGGGAGTGGGCTGAATGTTACTTGTGTTGATTGGGCTATCTAGATTCTGAAGACCTGATCTATACCTCTGGAGAGAGCTGGTGGCAATCACATGGTTCTTATACTTGTCATTCCCACTTTTCTAGAATCTGCATCAAGTAACCAGGGCTCTCTTCTTATAAACCTTAGAGCCTCAGTGAAGGTTCATGTAGGAATGTTTCAGCTTCATAGCTCCAGTGCTGACAGTTCATTTGAAGAGATGAGCAAAGGCAAGGATAATGAAATGTTTTTCCACAATCATATTATCTTTTCTCCAACTATCGATTAGTTTCAGTTTTCAGATTTTTGCTTTTTTTTTGTTGTTGTTACATCTGTGCTTTATATGATTTCTTTAGGCAAAGGTATTGATCAACCCAGAGCCTATAACAACATTTCAACAGAAAATTAAAGATAAAAAGGAGTCAGTATATTTTAGCAATCAATGGGCACCACTAGGAAAATCTCATGATCAAATGCCAGGATTACCTAAAGGCCTGGATGTACTCAATACGACATTTGGGACAACAGTCATCAGAGGTAATAAAAAAGTGTTGGGGAGTTGGTTGGTGAAATGTCTTCTAAAAAAAAAAAAAAGGAAAAGAAATGTCTTCTTAGAAAATGGGATTAAATATAAATATTTTGTTGACATGGCATTTAGTGGTGGTGTAAATGATGATTCAGAATGAAAGATGGGATCATGGCAAGAAAATGACTCTCAGACCCAGAATCCTCAGAGTTTATGTGTACCAAGGCAGTAAAAATTCAGCTTTTGGAAGGAGATTTAGTGAGTATAGTAGAGAATGGTATAAAGACGGGAGAGAGGTTCAAGAAAGTTGATAGTGGAGCCTGCTATGAAGTCCTCAATCCCTTCTCCCTGGACATGCATTTGTGTGTTTTATTTCCACCAATGCTTCTGATGTGTTCATAACTCTTAACTCTTTATGAAGCAGACCATGGAACAAATAAGTTTGGCAAATGCTGTGTACTGCACTCCATCCGTGCAGATCCACAATGTCTACCTGCATATGCCAAAGGCAGGCAGCATGTAAAGCAGAACTTAAGGAGTAGAGTGCATCTTCCAACAAACAACAACTTATAATGGAATTGGTCACAGGCCACTATTTCTTCTGAAGTTCCAGGCTTCTTTTCCTTCCACCTGCTTCACATTTATCTCCTCCTCTCGTTTTCATGTCTCTTACCCTCTCTCTCCAGGGGTCTTACCACAGAAGACCTCAACTTCCATTTTTCTTTATCCTGCAAAGAAATTTGGTTCTCTTTGTTTTTCTGCGCCCAATAAGGCTCTACCTCAGGAACCTTATCTTTTTTTTTTTTTTTTCACCAAAAGGGCCATTAGATTATGTTCCTTAACATAGTAACACCCACTCTGGAAATAAATTATGCCTCTCTCTTGGGATGCAAAATCTGCCAAGTCTACAACTTGATCATATCCGATCTAAAGTTAAAATCAGTTAAAGTTTGAAACTTGAAAAAATGTAGTTTAGAGCAGATGATGTATCTTTTTACTTTATAATAGGATTTAAAAATTGTATTTATGTAGACATGGCATTACAGCATTGCAGTAATTATATCATAACTGCTATCTAGGATTAGACAATTTAATATGAAAGTTCTGTCAAGGTATACCTCATTTAAATATATAATAGAAAGAATGTTCCAAGACATGTATTTGTCTATTCATAGGTATAATAGTTCATATGTCAGACAAAAAGTACTGCTTTACAGGATTATTTTGAGTTGACCTACTTTCTGGTATTCTTAACTATTTGTTTACAGACTGCAATTCTTGGCAGAAGTCCAAAAGAAAACACTGAATCTATGTTGTTAGGAAGAGAAGAACGAAATTATGAATGGAATTATATTTAAAAATCATTACACAAACAATAAAAACAAAATAATTCACTGTATATAAAACTGGGGCCCACCAGTCATGGGAAAGCAGCTATTAAACAAACATCTTATTGCTCTAGGTTTGGGATCAGTAGGAAGAATTTCTTCCTGATTCCAGTGATTTTCCCTGGCAATTTTGGCTACTTTGAAGATGGATATTCAGATCAAAACAGACTTAGGGTGTACGCTTCAGTCTACAGCTGTCACCTAGTCTACCCCCACAGGGCATCAGGGTTTCTGAAACTGACTTGTGATTCAAATTTGCTTAGAACATCTTGGGAAGCCTGGAGCAAACTGAAATCAAAATTGTCCTGAGTGTCTCAGAATCAGAAATTTATACAGGCTTGGAATACAGCTCAGGACAACCTAAATAGTTAACCAATACAGAGTTCTGATATTCTTCAGAATTTTAGGGAGTGAGCCAGGTCAAGTGCGGGTCCCTAGGACAGTAACGCATAGGTGGTGTCCTCTTTCTTGCTAAATCTTCATTTGTGTTCTCTGAGGGCCCATGTAGTTTATGTCATTGGCATACCTCATTTGTCATCCGTTCTAGTCGATTTAAATATGTTATATAGATGAAAGTTACCTTAAAACTGATTTCTTTAATTCTTCCTTTAGAATCATCTGCTAGAGATGTAGTGAATCCACCAAAACCCTATGAAGAAGTATTTAAGGAAGGAAAGGAAGGACATGATCTGTATATTGTTTCTCACAACGATTATTATGTGGGTAAGTGTCTTCCTGTGTAAAATATATCTGAAGATTTGTGAAGAGGAATAAAGGAGATTATGTGCATAAAGTTAAATGCCTGGCATATAATAAGTGATCAGTAAATAATAACTTATTATTCATAAGATCATAAACCCTGATAGCTAGGAACACATATACTTAGGCATTTTGTATATAAGATGTAGAAATGTATGTATTATTAATAGGGAAAACATCTAAGAAAGGTTACATGTTTTAGGCTTAAAAAATACTGCTCTTATTCAGATGTTAGGATTATTCTAAGTACTAAGGTTGGGTAATGGTCAGTACACAATTTTTGAATCAAATAGAATAGGTTCAAATCCTTGCTTGTCCATTTACTGTCTTTAGGCTTCGGATATTTTATTTATCTTACCATCATCTAGTCTAATCTCTTAAATGGGGATAATAATATTATGAGGATTAGGTGAGTGCCTGCAAAATGCTTTCATAGTGCCTGGAACATAGTAGGGGCTCAATTACTATTATTATGATGTGATTTTGTCTAATGTAGCATATTACCAGAACTATTCTCTAGCACAACTAAAAGGCATTAGATGTTTACAGTGCTGCGAAATACAACTTAATTGTTGACATGGTGATGCTAAGTGGAATCTTGATGTAATAGAAGACCAGGAATTAGACACTGATATATGTTCTGAGAAAGCCAGTGGATTGTGTATGATTGATTCATGAACTCAATCCTCATTAGCTAGAAGCAAGACTTGCCCTTTACTGTAACACAAGGTCCCTCTCATCCTTGCTTTCTCTCATTTCTCCACTTTTTCTCCTCCCTCTCCATCCCCTCACACCATAGTTCCTCTTTGTGTTCTTCCTCCTAATTCTGCTCATAGCTGGGCCTGTTTCCTATGCCCATTGCTCTACTGTCTAGAATCTGTCATTCTCTTCTTTCATGGCCAGTCTCTGCTGCTTCCCCTACACTTGAACACATCCAGTCCTGAGATTATCTCTGCCCTCCTATTCATACTACTGCCACTTACCCTTACTGTGTCACTGGTTACGGGTACCTCGTCTACCTCCCTGGCTCTCTCCCTCCTTTTCTTTCTCTCCTCCCTCCAGTCCTCCCTTCCCTTATTCCTCCTTCCCTCTCTCCCTCTTTCGTGAAAATATTTTATTCATTTTTTGAAAAAGTTTAGCATGTATTGTGCAATAAAATCCAATGCCTTTTAATTTTTTTCAAACTATATATATATATATAAACAACCTGTAATTAGATATATGCATTTAGCAGTTGGAGGAAAATGAGTGTAGATTTTTTTTATTTTTAGTAGAGCCTAATGGACTATAAAATGATTGACATTACCTTCCTTTGCTGATTTTTATGGAAGCCTCAGTGGTCTCTTGAAAAGGCACAGAATTGGGCGCCTGGGTGGCTCAGTCGTTAAGCATCTGTCTTCCGCTCAGGTCATGATCTCAGGGTCCTGGGATCGAGTCCTGCATCGGGCTACCTGCTCAGCGGGGAGTCTGCTTCTCCCTTTGACCCTCCCCCTCTCGTGCTGTCTCTCTCAAATAAATAAATAAAATATTAAAAAAAAAAAAGAAAAGGCACAGAATCCAATCTTTTTAATATTGTCCTTATTTTTTCTCATAATGAAAGTAGCTTTATTTATTTGTTTTTAAAGATTTTATTTATTTATTTGTGTGAGAGAGAGAGCACAAGCAGGGAGAGCGGCAGGCAGAGGGAGAAGCAGGCTCTCTGCTGAGCAAGGAGCCTGATACAGGACTCCATCCCAGGACCCTGGGATCATGACCTGAGCTGAAGGCAGACGCTTAACCATCTGAGCCACCCAGGCACCCCAAGCTTTATTTTTTATTATAAAAATATATAATAATTGTAGAGAATTTAAATATCTCGATAAAATGGGGGGGAGCATCTGGCTGATCCAGTCGTTAGAGCATGCAACTCTTGATCTCACGGATGTAAGTTCAAGCCCCACGCTGGATGCAGCAATTACTTAAAAAAAAGATCTTTAGGGTGCCTGTCTGGTTCAGTTGGAAGAGCATGTGACTCTTGATCTAGGGGTCATAGTTCGAGCCCTACATTGGAGGTAGAGTTTACTTAAATAAATATTAAAACAAATACACACATACATATATATATATCTCAAAAAAAAAAAAAAAGAGAAAGTAAATGTAACATTGAAATCCCATTAACCAGAGATAACTATAGTTGATATATTGAACTTCTTTCTAACCTGCATGCACTAAGCTATCTATCTTTAGTTAAATGGGATAATATTCTCCATGCTTCTGGGAACCTGCTATATACATTAAATGTTTTTTATTTAAAATAATATGTCAAGGGCACCATTCAATAACAATAAATATATAACATCTTTTAAATACACTTAATTTTAGTCATTACAAGCAATACGTGTTTCTTTTATAAAATACAAAGAAAAGCTCCCATAATTCCGTCTTTCACAGATGCCTTTCTTTGTGTATTCATATGTGAGTATATACATGTGTTTTGTTCCCCATCATATATACTTTTTTCTATTTGCTTCCCCCCCATTTAATGAAATACCTTAGTTGCCTTTTCATGTCAATATCTATATTGTATTTTTCAGTATTACAAAATACAATGCCTATGTATCTTTGTGAATGTGATACATGTTTTTAGGATACATTCCTAAATTTATGAGCATTTGAAATATTTACTCTTAGAGCCAAACCATCCATCTGAATAGCTGCCCCAATTTGCCCTCACACCTATAGTATATTAGAATTTCCATTTCCCCACATCCTCCTTAATAGTGAGCCCTGCCAATCTCCTTTATTTTTACTTAACTGAAAGACAAATTAGGATTTTACATTATTGTTTTTATTTACATTGTTTGGGTTACTAGTGGGGCTGAATCTCCATCATTTCTTTCTTTCTAAAATTTTTTATTTATTTTTTGACACAGAGAGAGACAGCGAGAGAGGGAACACAAGTAGGGGGAGTGGGAGAGGGAGAAGCAGGCTTCCCGCGGAGCAGGGAGCCCGATGTGGGGCTCGATCCCAGGACCCTGGGATCAAGACCTGAGCTGAAGGCAGACACTTAACGACTGAGCCACCCAGGTGCCCCAGTCTCCATCATTTCTTAACCTTTTAGTTGATCTCTAGTTTTAGTCTTACTTTTCTTATCTAGAAATAGAAAACTAATACCACATCATGACTTCAAAAAGTACAGTATTAGATCCTAAGTATAAAGACCTCCCTTTGGGCTCTCAGGCTTCAGTTTCTAATATGAGATAAGTGATTATAATGAAATGGGAGGGTTGCAGTGTTCTGATGATCTCACCAAATCTTGGTGAGAGCAAGTACAAAACAACAGCCTCTCAGATCTTAGCAGAATGGAAAGGACAGCTGGTGTCCCAAAGCATTGCAGTACCTCCCCTGATCTTGAGGATTTCTGTAACATTAATGGGGCCTGCATTATTCATCATTTATATGTCTTTCTCCTCCATCATTTCCCTACTTACCTACCAAGTATTAACACAGGAACTCTTGTCCTACCAGTCTCCCAGCTCATGTGGGAGAATGCTTGTCCTCTGTAGCCAAATCTGTACAATCCTGGCACTGTTACAATTCCATTTAGTTCCCACTCTCATTTTCATTGTCAATGAGAGCATAATGTGCTTCTGCCAAGATAAGGTTATTTGTGTTGCTTCCTCTTTTTTTCACAGGAGAAGCAAAGAACCGAAAGTATAACCCATCAAGTTTCCATAGGTTTAACTTGTATGGGGTCCCAACACCACATTTTAATGATGGAAGAGCCATGGCAAAAACTTTATATTGGCTCCATGAGCTACAAATGTAAGTTTAATTATATTGGGTTCTGAAACAGGTATTAGATATATGACACATGGAAGAAGAGTTGTAGATTAAATTTATTTTTTGAAGAGGTGTAATACACTGATATGGTTAAAACATAAAATTAATAGGAAAAGACATACAGTGATATGTTTCCAAACCATCCAGTTCTCCCAGAGATAACCATGATACTGTGTATGTGTGTCATTCTAAATTACTTCATGCCTTTATAAATAGCAGATCTGAAGATACATGTGCATGTTTGCAATCTATAGAATTAACCCTATTCATGTTTTTTCTTTTCTTTTTTTTAAAGATTCATTTATTTACTTTAGAGGGGGTGGGCAGAGGGAGAGGGGGAGAGAAACCCAAGCAGACTCCGTGCTGAGCGCAGAGCCCAATGTGGGACTCGACACAGGGCTCGACATGGGGCTTGATCTCATGACCCCGAGATTGCGGACCCCAAGATCACAACCTGAGCTGAAACCAAGAGTCACATGCTTGGTCTCAAGCCAAGAAAGGCCAAAGAATGCCAATAGCCTCCAAATGTTGGAAGAAGCAATGAATAGATTCTCCCCTAGAGCCTTTGGAGAGAATACAGCTTTGCTGACACTTTGACTTGTGACTTCCAGCCTCCAGAATTGTGGGAGAATGCTTTTGTTGTTTAAAGTCACCAGTTTGGGGTGCCTGGGTAGCTCAGTCATTGGGCGTCTGCCTTCGGCTCAGGTCATGATCCCAGGGTCCTGGGATCGAGCCCCGCATCGGGCTCCCTGCTCGGCGGGAAGCCTGCTGCTCCCTTTCTCACTCCCCCTGCTTGTGTTCCTGCTCTCGCTATAATAAATAAATAAAATCTTTAAAAAAAAATAAATAAAGTCACCAGTTTGTGGGAATTTGTTGCAGCAACCACAGGAACCTAATACATCGCGCTTGCACTTCTATATATTAATGCTGGAAGTAGATTTGTTTTGCCTTCTGCTCTCTTTAAAGAGGATGCTGGCCATCCAAGTCTCCATGGGTCTCAGTGTGCACAGGAAGTTTGCCTTCCCACAGATACCCAACCTGCCTGGCTCATTTGTCTGTCTGGTCTATAGGAGCTCTCTGTTACAGAGGCAAAGTGCTAAGTGCTTTACATAGTATTAAATTAATCCTACCAATAACTCTGTGAGGTAGGTGCATTATAATTTTTATCCTTTCGATTTTACAGATGAAGAAACTGAGGTACACAGAAGTTAAGTCATTTACCCAATACTATGCAGCTAAGAAGTGCTAGGGGTAGGAATAAAACCCAGGCAGTGTGGCTCAACAGAGGCTATTGCTAACCACTCTACCAGGTTTATAGGCACTGGATTCTATGATCATGGGCCTGAAATATCGATTTCCATTCCTCTTCTATTTTTTTATTATTTGAGTTTCTAATACTTGAATTATTCAAAAACAATAATGGTAAAACACAAATACCAAATAAGTTCTTAAAGTATTCTACTAAACCTGTATGAGATAATTTTCTTTGGAGTACAGAAGAAGGGCCCATATAACAAATATTTGTTAGCTGATTAATATTAAAGCAGTTAAACCATATATAAAGGAAAACATGAAGAAGTGATTTAAGTATTTATTTAAATATTTAAGGATTGTAGACATATATAATTATAATATATAAATTAATGCTTAAAGGGTGATAACAAAATTTGGTTTATCCATTTTAGAAAGCTTAGAAATATAAACCTGCTATCAATTTATAAAAGATCTGAAATAAACACATTAACAACAATGCAGTCCTTTTTCTTTTTAATAGATTTTATTTATTTATTTGACAGAGAGAGATAGTGAGAGAGAATGCACAAACAGGGGGACCGGCAGGCAGAGGGAGAGGGAGAAGCAGGCTCCCTGCTGCCCAGGACCCTGGGATCATGACCTGAGCGAAAGGCAGACACCTAACCAACTGAGCCACCTAAGGTCCTGACAGTGTGGTCCTTAAAAACATCCTAAGAGCAGAACCTTTAGGTTAATAACAAGGACATATTTACCAATGATTTGGTGGGATAATCATAGAAAAATACACTGAGTACACCCAAAACTAATACAACGTTATATGCCAATTATATCTAAATTAAAAGAATACACTGAATTTGTAAAGGCAGGTAATATGCAGGGTTCATTTTCATCCAGCTTGTTTCTACCCCCAAGGAAACATTGCTTATGGAACAATGCTTTATTTGATCATACTTCTTATATTTTGAAACTTAATTATTGCTAAAGCAATAATTCTTTATTGCTTTGGTTTGCTGGATTTTAAAAAGAACTCACTGGGGCACCTGGGTGGCTCAGTGAATTGAGTGTCCGACTCGGTTTTGGCTCAGGTCATAATCTCAGGGTTGTGGAATCTGGTCATGACCTCAGGGTTGTGGTATTGAGCCCTGTGATGGGCTCTAGGCTCTGGGCTCCGGGCTCAGCGTGAAACCTGCTTGAGATTCTCTCTCTCTCTTTCCCTCTCCCTCTGCCCCTCTCCCTCCCACTCTCTGTCTCTCTCTCAAATAAATAAATAAAATCTTACTATTTCACTATTTCATTCTTCAGTGTGATTTCTATTACAATTTTGGAGTTAAGTATCTCAATTTTATATATATATATATATTTTTTAAGATTTTATTTATTTGACAGAGAAAGAGACAGTGAGAGAGGGAACACAAGCAAAGGGAGTGGGAGAGGGAGAAGCAGGCTCCCCAATGAGCAGAGAGCCCGATGCGGGGCTCGATCCCAGGACCCCGAGATCATGACCTGGGCCGAAAGCAGACACCCAATGACTGAGCCACCCAGGCGCCCCTCAATTTTATATTTTAATGTAAACTTGGTTTACACTCAACTTTTAAGGGATATATTTCCTCTATAAAGCTACCTCTATCTATATTCTGTTTATGACCTTTGGTTTGAAGAATCGGTTAGAATCTTCATGTGATAGGTGAGTGTGTGTGTCTGAATGAAAAAAATTCACACGAAGGCCTTTATTTCAAGCTGTTCAGTGAATGCTGTGAGGCTGTGCAATGATGTTGTGCAGTTATGGATATTTCGACATACGTGACTGCTTACAGATACTTCCTAGATCTTCCAGAAACATAATCCAGGCACTTTTAGGGCAAAAGGAGTAGGCTCTGTGACTTATAATCCTTACCCACTTCATCCCTGCATGTTCCTAATTATGCCCTTTGGAACTGGTTTTTAGAATGTCAACTTTATTTGTTCAAATTATGGCCCTTAAACTGCCATTGATTTATTCTGACTATACCAGTATTGTTCTTTTTTCCCCGTTTTTGAACTAATGGGAAGTAAAGGAAGACAGAAGAGATGAACTACTTTATATTTCATCTTTTGTTTCTCCACAGAGTGTCACTCTTCTCCAGAAATTTATTCAGCTCGGTATTTCAATAGTACAGGAAATAGTTTTAAAAGCAAATGGAGTTTAAGAATTACTTGTTCATTGTTTTTAGTCTTAACAAAACAATAGAGAATTTATTAATTTTAATGTTATTAAATAGTGTTGTAATTTTCCAGTTCTCAAAAGAAACCTTGTTCATTTAATCACAGTGATAGAAGTAATGAAATCATGTTACAGAAAATTGGCAAAATAAAATCACCCATAATCCTGTTTCCAAAATTCAACCACTGTTATCTTTTTAATGTATTTCTTTCTAGTGTAGCTTCCTGTGTAAATGTTTACATAGCTTTAATCAGAGTGCAATCCTATTTTATATCCTGCTTTTTCACTTAACATGAAATAATTTTATATTGTGTATTCTTAATAACCAATATTTAAAATGTATGCAAACTGTATTCTTGTCAGTGTGACATAATTTAATCACCCTCCATGATCAAACATTTATCTTCTTTTTTTCCTTTGTAGTCAATGAGGCTACAAACATTTTTATATCTATAACTTTCCCACATTTTATTTTTAAAGATTTTATTTATTTATTTGAGAGAGAGAATGAGAGAGAGAGAACACATGAGAGGGGATAGGGTCAGAGGACGAAGCAGACTCCCTGCCGAGCAGGGAGCCCGATGCAGGACTCGATCCAGGGACTCCAGGATCATGACCTGAGCCAAAGGCAGTCGCTTAACCAACTGAGCCACCCAGGTGCCCCACTTTCCCACATTTTAAATTATTGTGTGGATTATCTTCCTAGGATTGGTTATCAGACATAGATAAAAGGGAATTACCATTTTTATGCTTTTTGAATCATATTACCAAATTATTTCCAAAAGGATTATAGCAATTTGCACTAGCAATCTACCAAGTGTTTTACCATACATTGTGCTAATGTTAGGTATTCTCTCTTTCTGTCTCTCTATTTGCTTATGAACTGCATTCAAAGTACCACTTTGTTTTTCTTTTATTATAGATTTATTACTGGAGGGAATCATAATTTCTCCATATATTTGTTACTAGATGTGAATTATCTGTTTATATCCTTTGGTTATTTATTTATTTGGTCCTTAATTTTCTTCTAGAAATTTTAGTAGTTGCATTTATGATAATGTTAATGCCTTGGTTTTGTTTACTGAAAAAATTTTAAATCTGCTTGTCTTAATCTTTAGACAAAATGTTATTTTTTTTAAAAAAAGATTTTATTTATTTATTTGACAGAGACACAGCCAGGAGGGAACACAAGCAGGGGGAAAGGGAGAGGGAGAAGCAGGCCTCCTGGCGAGCAGGGAGCCCGATGCGGGGTTTGATCCCAGGACCCTGGGATCATGACCCAAGCTGAAGGCAGACGCTTAACTACTGAGCCACCCAGGTGCCCCCAAAATGTTATATTTAGATAAAATGTTATATTCCGTTATAAACTTATCTGTATAATACAGCTTTTTTTTAGCATATAACTTTTCTTGAAACTGTGTGTATTTTTTTTTTTTTTTAAGATATTTATTTGACAGAGAAAGACACAGCAAAGAGGGAACACAAGCAGGGAGAGTGGGAGAGGGAGAAGGAGGCTTCCCGCTGAGCAGGGAGCCTGACACAGGACTCTATCCCAGAACCCTGGAATCATGACCTGAGCCGAAGGCAGACACTTAATGACTGAGCAACCCAGGCGCCCCTGTGTGTATGTTTTGATGGCCCAAATGATACTATGGTATTCCAAGGGGCACCTGCGTGGCTCAGTTGGTTGTGTCTGAATCTTGATTTCAGCTCAGGTCATGATCTCAGGGTCTTGAGATGAAGCCCCGTGTGGGGCTCCACGCTGGATATGGAGCCTGCTTAAGATTCTCTCCCTCTTTCTGCCCCTCCCCTCCCCGCTGGGGCTCTCTCTCTCTAAAAAAAAAAAAAATAATAAAATAAATAATAATAATTAAGAAAAAAAAAGAACCAATGATACTATGGTATTTCTCATTGTATGTGTATTTGGCAGCCAAGAATACTTAGATAATAGAGATGCTTGACAGCTTTCCAATTTTACAGGAAAAGAGGAGCTAAGGTCGTATCCAAGAGAGTTGATGATTTCAAAGAAAAGTTTCAACATAAACTTGGAAGAGTTTTAGATCCGTAAGTTAATAATTAACTTTGAATTGATAGCGTCTTGGGATGGAATATAAAAAGTACTCTTTCGGTAAATGTTGGTTTGTTTTCTGTTAGTTTCTATCCATTAAGTAAGAAAGTCATCCTTTTGTGATAATCAGGGAACTCTCTTAGCTTCTGTAGGGCCTGGGGTTCTAGGAAAGTGTTGAGTCCTCTGAGATGAAGCGGGCATTCAGAGACCAGGGAGGGAGAATTTTATGTAAAGCTTTATTTCTGGGATACTAGAAATTTAATTTATCATGTTACATTTTTTTTTTCCTCTCTCTCTCTTCCCTGTCTCTGTCTGTCTGCCTGTCTGTTTCTACTTCCATATTCTGCTTTGAGTATGTTCTTAATTTTCTTTTTAAATTTGGGCTACTGAAAGCCAGGGAAAGCCTTTAACCACTGCCTGAGCAAGTGGAAGATTAGACAGAAGATCAGCTGGAGAACTTCTGTTTGATCTTCATAGTTTGGTTATAGGAGAAATACAGGCTATTAAAAACATATGGCAAGCATATTTTAAATTCCAGAGATGCCATGTGGTGAGTATTTTAACTAAAGGATTTGTTTTCTTTGATAGCATTGCAGAAACAATGACTGTTCCCCCAGACCACACATTTGGAGCTTGTCTCCGTGCTGAGGAGTATGGTAAATATACAAAGTTTCTCCTTAAAAACCAGCAACATCCTTACAAAGTTATGTGGTTAAATTCACCATCTCCTTCTTTCAAACTTGGAATTTTAAAGGCTTAAAATATTACATTGACATTAATGAACAATTTGTAGCACAAAAAAAGAAAAAAAAATGTTCATGTTATGTTTGAAATAGGTACAGTTTAAAGCCTTTGTGAATGAATAAGTGTCGTCAAGGCTCAGAACTTTATTTAGAAAATAAATATGGCCTGTATTAAATAAGCCAAGGTGATTTGAGGCAGCTTTTTAATGAATTCAAGCATTGTACTAGGTCCCTGTTACTCAGAAGGTGGTCTGCAGACTGGCAGTGTTGGTGTCCCCTGCAAGTTTCTTAGCAATGCAGAATCTCAGGCTCCACACCAGACCTACTGAAACTGAAACTGCATTTTACGATATTCCCAGATTAATTGTAAGCACATTCAAGTTTGAGAAACCGCTGTACTCTTCAATCACATAATTAAGAGCCACTCTCTTCCCACCAGCCAATCAATCAATTAATCCATAAAGTGGCAGAAGAAACTTGCCAGGATTTTGTCTCTATTTCTAAGCAATCTATACGGTAGACATTCAAAGGGAAGACTATGCTAAAGCTTATCAGGGTTGGGCTGTATATCGGTGGTTTTCAAAATATAGTCTGTAGTCTACTTGCATTGAAATCACCCAGGGAATTTATTAAATATGCAGGTTCCTGGGACCTATGCCCAGACATTCTGATCCAGTAGGCTCTTATGTACACGAAGGTTTAAGAACTGCTACTGAAAATGTTTTAGCTAAAGCCCACTCACTGACAAAATATATATTTATTGAGCTTATGAAACAGTGTTTTAGAATATCAGTAATTGCATTAATTAGGAGATTGTATTTCAGTTCTGTTTTTAGATGAACTGTTACATGTTTAATGTATGCCTACCCATCTTAGAGGCTCTTCCTACCTGTAAGAGTGGTTAGGAGATGATTTAGGAAATCCATCAATTGGCCTGAAAAATAAATAGGTAATCATGGTAAATTCTGCTTACTTGAGGGCAACTTCATCCTGGTGGGTGCTCCGTCTTGCTGTCTGTTGGATCCTCGGAGTCTAGCACACAGTACATTTTTCACAAATATTTATAGCATGAATTGGTGAATCCAACACATAGTTTATCATTTTGACAATTTGACAACATTGACAAATTTCCTAATAGTTGATCAGTTATCCCTACAAATTGAATGAGATAGTATTACAAAATGAAAAGGAAAACCACTGACGTTAATAATTTTAAAAATACATAAGTATCAGTACCAGGATTGGTCCTGCATAGTTTAACTGTGAAAGGGGACTCTAAATCCTCTTTGGACTTTTCCTAGAGTTTATGGATGGATGCAGATTAACTCTAGGTTCTCATCTTTTATGATGATTATTGGGGTCAACTAATGGCATTTATTCTGCAGAAAGCTCCTGCTTCTAGAAACATATTGATTTCTTTACTGGGCCTGGATTTCTCCTTTACACTTACTTATGGAAATAAAGGCAGCAGTACAAAGAATGTCTCATCCCTAAGGCCTGGAGTTATTGGTAATGTTAAGACACCTCCAGGAAGAGCACAAGGGCTGTGGCCAACTCCAAGAATGCACCAGAGCAGAGGTAAGGTAAAGGAAAATCCAAGACCAGTGGACAGTACTGCCTCATGGGAACTGGTTGCAGGCAGAGTACAATTAAAGAGCTTGCTTGGCTTTTCTGACAGCCATGGTGTGGTAGCTAGGTCATGGGTCTCCCAGGGCCAGAACTTGTGCTCCTGATTTCAGCTCTATAGAGACGACCCTTGAGTAATTGCAAATGATTTTACATGAGCTTCATACCTATTCTTTCAGGGCCAAGCCAGAAGAAAATATCAGCATACATCTCACTCAGCAGGAGTTACACATAGTGGGATTATGGTGGGAAAACCAGGTGGAATTGAAAAAACCATCATTCAAATGGTTATTTTTGCATGTTAATGGAGAGGGAAGGCCTCCGAAGATAAAAACTCAACCAAGAGCCATCTTGTGGAGGAAGGAAGATCTCCGTTATACACAATAGCCACCCCAGTGTTTATATCAGAGGCAGGAATGTGGATGAAGAGAGGAAGCCCTGCTTATTTGTCAAAAATCACTCTCACTGTCTTGATTTCCTCTCACAGAGCCTTACTTGTGCTTTGTCCACTTGATTTTGGTCTGAGGCACTTGTCTGGTTCCTGGAACCAGCATTAGTTGTGGGCTTCTCAACCCCATCTACCCCTAAAAACATGACTTTTATCAGAATATGTGGGATTAGCTCCTGATTTTATAATAAGTAAGAATCTTAGAGGTGCAGTGAGTACCTATTAAAAGAGACTCTTGACAGAGCCTAATATAGGGCCTTATATAAATATTAGTTGCTGTGAACTGCAGCGGATGTAGTGATTTAAATTATTCCATCTAGGATGTCACAGCCAACTGCCAACATGATCCTGACCTAAGCAAGCAGGAAGGGAGGTGTGTAGGCCAGGGGAAAATGAACTGAAGCAAAAGGTTCCTTCCTGTGACATCCACCAAGCCATCACATCTGGAGCAACATGGTCCACTCTAGTCTGAGCTCTGTCACCATTAACATCCAAGGAATGTTTCCCAAAAGGGAGTGGCAAGGAATGCTTAAAGGCAGTGTGTATGTTTGTACTTTCTTTGTGTCATAATCTGTGGAAGTTCCTTTAAGTCATGAATGATAAATGGAAGCAAGGGCCAGGTCTGAGGGGATATAGCAGGTGGAGAGTTTATGACTTCCAGATAACTGAGGGGGTTGTGGGTCAGGACTCAGTTAATAGAATTGTGGATGAGGGTTGGTGTGGTTGTACCTGGGAAGCAGGGCTGAGAAATGGGAACTTATAATGCATACTGAAGGCAGACTGGGAATTCATATTAGGTGGGAGTAGGGTATTTGAGTTCAATTTTTACAAGGGATCCCAGAAGTTTAGTCAACTTCACGGCATTTAGAGGGGCCTCCACATGGACTCCTCCCTATTTTTCAGATCCTCAGCATTGCAGACAAATGTCTGCAAAGAAGCAGAGAGGCAAGGGCTTAAAATCTTAGGAAAGACAGCCACGTAGGGCTGATGATTCCCCCCCCCATCTCCCCGGCCCAAAATCATTTTGTGAGAACTTTTTCATTGAGCAGAGAAGTAGAACATAAACATAAAACAGAAGTATGAAGTTTTATTAATTACTTTATGTACTTTTTTATACACAAGGATTTTCTGTCATGCTGCATAATAGTGTCAGATTTAAGCGTGAGGTTTTTTTCATTCACAGACTGCTAGATCTCTTTCTTAGGATGGGAATAATATTAACAGAGTTTAAATTCAGATAAAAGACTCCCCCCCCCCTTTTTTTAATAGGAGCTGGTGATCTCATCCATAACAGACTTCCGGGTGAATATCTTCAAGGCAAGGATAGACAGAGAGCCCTGATCGCAGCAGTGCGACATCACTTGAAGAAAGTTAACTACCAAAACTTTGACAGTTTGCTGGCAGCCTTCAGGCACTATGATAAGGCTAGTATTTGAATGGAGTTTTTTGGACAATGCATGGCTTATAGATCCTGGCAGGTTGGTGTAGATCAGGGGTCAGCAGACTATGGCCTGAGGGTCAAATCCAGCCCACCACCTGTCTTTGTAAATAGTTTTACATGACAATTTGTTTTAAGTATTTTCTATGTCTGCTTTTGCACTACAAATGCAGAGACTGAATGGCCTGCAAAACCTAAAATATTTGCTTTTTGGCCCTTGACAGTAAACGTTTGCTGACCCCTGGAGTAGATCAGTGGTTGCCAAAGTTTGGTCCTTTTATCACCACCAGGGTTACTTGGGAACCCGTTAGAAATGTGCAATCTAAGGTCCACCTACTGAATTGGGAACTCCAGGTTGGGGCCTAGCAATTGTGTTTTAACAAGCTCTGCAGGTCATTCTGATACAGTTTGAGAACCACTGTGGCAGATTAACACTGTAGTGTGCTGGGAGCAAGGCGGGAGGGTGGGCATCATAGATCCCCAGGGAAGACTCCTGGGTCTAGGCCATCTATACCTAAAGTTGAGTATGTATACATAGTGCTGTTAGTCTACGTACAAGTCAAGCTTGGAATGCTTCTCCCCTGGGGGAGCAGGGTGTGGTTTCAGTTTTGAGAGTGTAAGATTATTCCATTTTCAACCTAAATTGTGTCCTTTCATAAAGTCAGATCAATCTAGGCCTGCATAATTACCTCACACCATTTTAGGCCATCACAGGATCGCTTTCACCAAGCTGCACTGCCTTTAGCTTATACTAAGGTGCACTATTGTACAAACCTCTTGTGAAACATCGCACAATTTTGTTACTATGTCCATAAGGCTTTTATTTATTTTTGTCACATGTATCCTCTTTATAAAGAAACCCAGTCTTTCTGAAGGAAATAACTGTGCTTCATTTATGTATCTGGTTTGTTTTTACCTCATAAGCAGCATGAACTTTGTACTGATGGTGAATACCTTTTTGACTTGGCCACCAGGAAGCTCAGAGCCAATTCAACAAAACACATCTAGTTTGTGAATATGATCTTACAGCATGCATTTTGTGTGCTCTTTTTATTCCACATTTCTTTCTTTTTTTTTTTTTTTTAAAGATTTTATTTATTTATTTGACAGAGAGAGCTGGAATACAAGCAGGGGGAGTTGGAGAGGGAGAAGCAGGCTTCCTGCCTATCAGGGAGTCTGATGCAGGGCTCGATCCCCAGACCCCGGGATCATGACCCGAGCCGAAGGCAGACGCTTAATGACTGAGCCACGCAGGCACCCCTTATTCCACATTTCTTATTTTATTTCATCTTTATTTTCTCTTTGCCCTGATTTCCTCAATTTTGGGGCTCTGTTTAATTGTACTTATTTTTCTAGGCAGCCTGAAACTATTTTAGAACGAGCCTGATTTAAACAAATAAAAGCTCATAAACCTACGATGATGCAGTGCATCATAATCTTGATATGAGAAGGAAAAAAAAGAGTAATTTTATCTCAAAAAGAAAAGATGATATTTGTATCTCCCTTCCAATGTTGAGCACAATTTTAGAAAAGTTACACTTCACATTTTTTATCTTAAAAAAAATCTTGATTACTCATTGGCTTATTCAGTTTAATCCATTCATTTTATTTGTTTTTAGATTAGAGGCCTGTGTGTGTGTATTGTACTGATGAATAAAAAGTGGGTTAAATATCTCATTTAGGTTTGTACCAATTATGTAGGGACAAACACCAATCAGTCACTCACTACATGTCTCACAAAGTTGTGTTTAAAGAAAATGTAAGTATTCAACTGTTTCTCTGGTTTTTAATAGAGACCAATTGCTATTTACAGGTAATTTAAAAATGAATCTTCAAAATTAAAATATGTAAGCTAAAATAAGTACATTTTAAGCTTTACTCAAATACAAGGATCTTACAAAGATGATAGCAGGGTAAATTTAGATAGCAGTGATATGAATCAGAGAACCTACCACAATACATAGTGCTCTGCTTTTTAAAAATTCTTCATTTTAAATGTAATTATAGGCAAGATGATCATCTTAATAGCTGTTGATTATCTTAGTGAACCACCAGGCACATTCCTTATGATAAAATTAAATTAAGCAGGGAGGAAATTACCAAGAATTATTTAATGTTGATATACCTTTTAAATAGTTAACTTTTAATATGCACAATGCAGTGCTCAGTGTCCTCCAGGAGCTTTTTTTTTTCTGAGAGGGTAATAAGATGTGGGTCTTCTAGTACAGCTGTAGGATAATTTTTGATTATTTGAATCTTCTACTATTGAATGCCCAGATTTACTTTAATGAAAAACACAAAAACAAAAGAGAACAAATAAGCCATGATTTCCTAAATGAATCTTCTTGGCTTAGAGGATTAATTCTGTTATTTATTGAACACTAACTGTACATCAAACATTATTCCAGATAATGTGTAGACTTTCCACTTAGGAGATTTAAAATTTAGAGGGAAATAAAAAGACTCATAATGTCCAGAAGTGGTCATAGTAGAGTCCCAAATTTTTGAAATAGGTCTATATTGTTCCAATTCCTTTTATTCTTTTTTTTAATTTTTAATTTATTTTTATTTCTTTTTT
The DNA here is from genome assembly GCF_029215605.1 of Mirounga angustirostris. NCBI lineage: Eukaryota > Metazoa > Chordata > Mammalia > Carnivora > Phocidae > Mirounga > Mirounga angustirostris. The sequence goes on along the minus strand of NW_026991709.1, from coordinate 133,420,387 downwards.
TCCATCACCCAGTTATCCCCATCCCCCACCCTCTCCCCTCCAGCAACTCTGTTTGTTTCCTATGATTAAGAGTCTCTTATGGTTTGTCTCCCTCTCTGATTTCATCTTGTTTTATTTTTTCCTCTCTTCCCCTATGATCCTCTGCCTTGTTTCTTAAACTCCACATATGAGTGAGATCATATGATAATTGCCTTTCTCTGATTGACTTATTTCACATAGCATAATACCCTCTAGTTCCATCCACTTCGTTGCAAATGGCAAGATGTTATTTTTTTGATGGCTGAGTAGAATTCCATTGTGTATATATATATATATATATATATATATATATACACAACATCTTCTTTATCCATTCATCTGTCAATGGACATCTGGGCTCTTTCCATAGTTTGGCTATCGTGGACATTGCTGCTACAAACACTGGGGTGCAGGTGCCCCTTCGGATCACTACCTTTGTATCTTTGGGGTAAATACCCAGTAGGGCAATTGCTGGGTGGAAGGGTAGCTCTATTTTCAACTTTTTGAAGAACCTCCATACTGTCTTCCAGAGTGGCTGCACCAGCTTGCATTCCCACCAACAGTGTGTAAGAGGGTTCCCTTTTCTCTGCATCCTTGCCAACATCTGTTGTTTCCTGACTTGTTAATTTTAGCCATTCTGACTGGTGTGAGGTAGTATCTCATTGTGGTTTTGATTTGGATTTCCCTCATGCCGAGTGATGTGTCTGTTTTTTCATGTGTCTGTTGGCCATTTGTATGTCTTCTTTGGAAAAATGTCTGTTCATGTCTTCTGCCCATTTCTTGATTGTATGATTTGTCCTTAGGGTATTGAGTTTGATAAGTTCTTTATAGATTTTGGATACTAGCCCTTTATCTGATAAGACATTTGCAAATATCTTCTCCCATTCTGTCGGTTGTCTTTTAGTTTTGTCTTGTCTTTTAGTTTTGTCTGTTTCCTTTGCTGTGCAAAAGCTTTTATATTGATGATGGCCCAATAGTTCATTTTTGCCTTTGTTTCCCTTGCCTTTGGAGATGTGTCTAGTAAGAACTTGCTGTGGCCAAGGTCACAGAGGTAGCCACCTGTGTTTCTCTAGGATTTTGATGGGCTCCTGTCTCACGTTTAGGCCTTTCATCCATTTTGAGTCTATTTTTGCATATGGTGTAAGAAAATGGTCTAGTTTCATTCTTCTCCATGTGGCTGTCCAATTTTCCCAACACCATTTGTTAAAGAGACTGTCTTTTTTCTATTCGATATTCTTTCCTGCTTTGGCAGAGATTAGTGGACCATAGAGTTGAGGGTCAATTCCTTTTATTTTAATCATTACCAGGAAGTAGCTGAGATGAGATTATTCCTTTTTGGAGACAGCTGCATTCAATGATAAAACTGGTTTTGTGAGCCAGAAGCTGGTGAGGAGGGTAGACAATTTTTGAGAAGGTTATTCCAAAGCTCAGTCCTACCAGATGGCTGTGGATGGCTGGGTGTAGGAAAGGTTCATTGAATACCTTGACTAACAGCTCATTGTTGAGTAACTCTTTTGCTGTAAGACACAACATTGTCAGGCAGAAAATGGTCCAGAAAGCAAAACACATGACTCGGATTAATTTCATGGACCATACTCTTGTGCTTGGAGCTGGCTGATTGAACTGAAATAGCAATTCCATAGCTTGAAAATGTGTCAACAGTATGATGCATCACCAATAGCTTTGAGAGGTGACAAAGGTTCCACATAGTCAGTATGCTAGGAGCATGAAGGCCATGTCTTATGTGTGATGTGTCCTCCCTCACCGTGAGACAAATTGGCCGAATTTTGTCAGAAGTCACAAGTATGGTATGTGGTGCGGTAGCCTCTGCCTCATAAACATAGAGTGTTTTACTTTGTAATCATTTGTGTGTCACCATGTCTGGTACAAGAATGGATCCAGGTAGCAAAATTGGCAATATGGATGGTTTAGGCTTAGTCAGAAGCTTGATTATAGTCTGAGAATGAGCAGAGAATAGACCCTTAGCATAGGCATCTATATAACTTACCGACATGGCTCAATCAATAGCTATGATTTGTTACCATAGTTTTCAGACTTAAAAAGCAGTGTCTTTAATCTTCCAGTCTATAGTTTTCCTTTTCCAAGTGGCAAACCAAACAGACAGGCCATTGGTAACAGTCAAAGAGTCAGTAAAAATATAATGGGCTCATCAAGGGGAGTATTGGCCAGCGCCATGAGACTAGCCTTGAGTAGACTGACTATGTCCATTTTTGATCATTCATAGCTCTCATTAAAAGCCACAGCAGCCCAGGGAAGACCACTGAGTTTCAAGTTAGTAAACCAGACCTAGAGGTTCGAAGTGTCAAAACTGTTAGTCATAGAGACCTGAGGCTCAAAGGGGTCATTAGGGCTGTGGGGCTCCAAAGGTAATAGCATTCTCTACATGTGGCTCATTAGTAATACAAATATGCAAAACTTCAGTACCAGTTATAAATTCAGCAGTGGAAGCTACCGAAATAATATATTGCTAACTTTCCTTCTCCACTTTGAACAAACCCTGCCCAAACCCCACTAGCTGAATGCAGACATGTCCTCTCTCTAGAGACTGGGTAGGATGATGACTTTGGCACCCGTATCCAGAGGCCATAAAAGTTTGAGACTTTGCCCCTCTGAAGTTCAATAGTATACTTGAACAGATGCATGTAGCATTTGATCTCCCTTGGGAACAGGGAGACCTTGGTCCCACATCTAGTCATCTTTCTCCTTAGAGCAGCTGAGGTTGGGGTATGGAGGAGGGGAGAATCAAGGGTGCAGAGGGCATGACTCAGTACAGAGAGTAAGAAATATTTACCTTGAGTTTTGAGTGGTATGCAGCAAAATGAAACAAACCACCAGTGTTTTCAGTCCACACAAATCGCTATATTGGGTGATGAAGTCATCACTGTTGGCACCATCTATTTCAGTTTTGAGGACCCCTTGATTCAGCTGCCATATCCCACATAGCTTTTCAGCTAGGGCTATGGGGTTTGCATTTTTGGTTGACTTGGGCTTGCAGCAGAGGTTTTTTTTTTTTTTTTTTTTTATGTTCTGTTAATCACCATACATTGCATCATTAGTTTTTGATGTAGTGTTCCATGATTCATTGTTTGCGTATAACACCCAGTGCTCCATTTAGTACATGCCCTCTTTAATACCCATCACCAGGCTAACCCGTCCCCCTCCCACCTCCCCTCTAGAACCCTCAGCTTGTTTCTCAGAGTCCGTAGTCTCTCATGATTCATCTCCCCCTCCGATTTCCCCCCTTCATTTTTTCCTTCCTACTATCTTCTTCTTTTTCTTTTTAACATATATTGTATTATTTGTTTCAGAGGTACAGGATGGGAGTTCACAGCACTCACCATAGCACTCACCATAGCACATACCCTCCCCAATGTCTTAGCACCCAGCCACCCCATCCCTTCCACCCCCCACCACTCCAGCAACCCTCCGTTTGTTTCCTGAGAATCAGAATTCCTCATATCAGTGAAGTCATTTGATACACGTCTTTCTCTGATTGACTTATTTTGCTCAGCATAATACCCTCCAGTTCCATCCACATCGTTGCAAATGGCAAGATTTCATTCTTTTTGATGGCTGCATAATATTCCATTGTGTGTGTGTGTATACACACACATATATATACCACATCTTCTTTATCCATTCATCTGTTGATGGACGTCTTGGCTCTTTCCATAATTTGGCTATTGTGGACATTGCTGCTATAAACATCAGGGTGCATGTACCCCTTCAGATCACTACATTTGTACCTTTGGGGTAAATACCCAGTAGTGCAATTGCTGGGTCGTATGGTAGCTCTATTTTCAACTTTTTGAGGAACCTCCATACTCTTTTTCAGAGTGGCTGCAAAGGTTTTTATAAAGGAGTCTACTTAGTCCAGGGCATTTGCAGCCCCCTTGTCAAGATAATATGTTTTAAATTCTCATTCTGTTTCAACATAAGCATCGGGGATGTTTTCCAGGCCTACAGATCTGACTGCAGGAATTTATAGAGTTTGTTGGCTCAGTTCCTCATTCTCCAGGGATCACGTTCATCATCATTCTAAAACTAATCCTGAGCATAAGAGCTGAATACTAGTCAATGAGTCATTTATCTTTTCTCTTGGGAGTTTGTCTCAGAAATTCTCTGAGAGGGCCAAAGCTCCCTTAGTAACAGCCAGGACCCACTGCAAAAAAACTCAGATCTTTTACCATCCTCTCCAAATGGGCTTAAGGTTTGATGGACTCCAGGAGGGGCTGAGGGGTAAGACATCTCAGCTCTTGCCATTCTTCCTTAACAAGCGTTATGTGGGGCACCTGGGTGGTTCAGTTGGTTAGGCATCTGCCTTCAGCTCAGGTCATGATCCCAGGGTCCTGGGATCGAGCCCCTCATTGGGCTCTCTGCTCAGCAGGAGCCTGCTTCTCCCTCTCCCTCTGCCTGCTGCTCTGCCTACTTGTGCTCTCTCTCTGTCAAATAAATTAATAAATAAAATCTTTAAAAACAAACAAACAGGGGCGCCTGGGTGGCTCAGTCATTAAGCGTCTGCCTTGGGCTCAGGTCATGATCCCAGGGTCCTGGGATCGAGCCCTGCATCAGGCTCCCTGCTCAGCGGGAAGCCTGCTTCTCCCTCTCCCACTTCCCCTGCTTGTGTTCCCTCTCTCGTTGTGCCTCTCTCTGTCAAATAAATAAATAAAATCTTTAAAAAACAAACAAACAAACAAACAAGCATTATGTGTTCAGACCCTTTATCTCCCATCCAAGTACTAACCAGGCCCGACCCTGCTTAGCTTCCAAGATCAGATGAGATCAGGAGCACTCAAGGTGGAATGGACATAGACTACCTCTTTATCTCCCAAGTGAACCAACTAGTTCCTGCCCAAAGCCTTCATCAATTTCCCTCCTTTCTCACTCAATGTAGGTGCTCCTGTCTTTGTCTGGAAGAAGGTGGAACTTCCCCTGCTCCCCCTACCAGGATGAATTTTAGTGCTAATTATTACAGTGGGGCCAGATTGATAGCATGTCCCTCTTGCCCACAGGAGTGTTAACAACAAGCAGGCAACAGTCTTTGACTCTGCTTCCCCGTATTTGGCCTACAACTACTTCTCCAATTTCCCCTCACTACCAGACAACAGAGTGGAGGACCATTTAGTGCTCAGTTGGAAAACCAGAGGTGTTAAAAACTTAGAAAGCATGGGAAAATGTAGAAAGCTATCAAAAAGTACACAATGTTGGTTAAATGCAACGTCAAGCACAAATCACGGTTACACCTGCCCTGCCAGTGTAAACAGCATGCTTTAAAGGAAAAAAAAATGTTAAAGTAGAATGAACAAAGATTCTGAGTCATACCCTGCTCCAACCAGGGTTGAAATTACTGTGCACATATCAGGTTGACACAATGAGGAGCTCGCTTAATATTCGACTGCTCTTATGTAAAAAATAAGACAAATTCTTTGAATTTATGTGATAGGTCTCCTTTTTCTTAAATGAAATAATAGATGTTGCATACTCTGCTCTTAAAGGTGATTGCTTGCTTCATCTTTTTGTGCTTTGTGTCTAACAGAATGGAGATGGGGTGATAGATAAAGCCGAGCTTCGGGAGGCTTGTGAACAGGTCAGCTTGCACTTAGATGAGAAGCTCCTGGACCAGCTGTTTGACTACTGTGATGTGGATAATGATGGGCTGATTAACTACCTAGAATTTGCAAATTTCCTTAACTGGAAAGATAAAATGCCTCTTAAAGAGTATGAAGAGAGGGTCATTATTAAAGGTATTTAATTTTTGAAGGTTTTCTGAATTCTTAAATGGACTTTTATATTTTCAGTTTTCTAGGAGTTGACTCTTGTCAACTTTAATATTTAAAAATATGTACATATATACATATTCTTTGCTTATTTACGCATAGACTATGTGGAAGGACAGGAAAGAATTTGATGATGTTTAGGGGGAACCAGGTAGCTAAGGGACAGGGCAACAGCAAGACTCACATTTTAATCTATGCGTTTATGTCTTTGAATTTGGAACCATGTATTGCTCTTTCAAAAGAAAAAAAATTAAAAGCAAAAACAGTTTACACCGAAATCCAAAATATGAAAGACAGTTCCTCAGAAAGCTGTTTGAAAACCATTGTCTTAGAGTAATTAGCTCCCCTCCCCCAGGAAAACTCAATAGTAAAATAGGATTTGACATAAGAAAATTTATTTTTACATTTTATAAGAAAAATAAAAGCAATCTTTACCTTTATTCAAATATTTTCATGTTTCCACATTGACTTCCTGCATCACTAACTATATATATATACACATACACACACATAGATGTATACTATATACACACATATATATAAAATCACAGTGATTGTACCATTTTTATTTGGCTTTTTAAAATTTAGCTTTCAAATTTCTATGGAATTAAGAAATAGTTTTATGGTAAACTTTTTTATGAACTTCATTTTCAGTTCCCTCATGCTGATGTATGATGAATTACTAAGCCATTTCCTCACTCTTTGAAAATTAGGTTATTTCCAGATATTTTAAAAGTAATATCGGTAACGCTATAATGATTATCATCTCTCAAAAATCTTTGTTTCTAATTATATCTCATTTCTTATGAATGTTATTATTGTCCCAGAAGTAACTATATTTTCATTTTGCTTTTTTAAATGATTGTACCAGTTTGCAATTTTATCAGTCAAATCTGTGAGGTTTTACTCTAACTTTGCTACCACTGAGTATTATTTCAAACATTCTTGTAATTTAATTGTTATTATGATACTTTTTTCACTTTAATGTTCAAATCTTGATTATTAGAGAGGATTAACTTTTTATTTTATTTTATTTTTTAAAGATTTTATTTATTTGACAGAGAGAGAGACAGCCAGAGAGGGAACACAAGCAGGGGGAGTGGGAGAGGGAGAAGCAGGCCTTCGGCAGAGCAGGGAGCCCAATGCGAGGCTCAATTCCAGGACCCTGAGATCATGACCTGAGCTGAAGGCAGATGCTTAACGACTGAACCACCCAGGTGCCCTGAGGATTAACTTTTTAAAAAGATTGTTTACATTTCTATCTCCTCTGGAATATTTTTCTGTAAAAGGTGAAGCTATTACTATTTTTACTTTTATTCCTGGGTCATGCCTTTCTGCAAGGCCAAAACCAAATTTGGGGCCTCATTGATGATGTGAGCCCTTATGAGTTTCTGAGATGGCCTTTCTATTAGAGCCAATAGGACAGCAGGAGGATCTTCTTTACCTAATGAAGATTTTATAGAAAACAATTCTACCCTAGTGCTTTCAGAAATACAAAGGGGAGATAGAGTTTTTTTCTTCTTGACACAACTCATGAAGTAGTGGGGGAAAGCAGAAGCCTGTTTTCAAACCAGAACGTTTTTCAAATTGTTCCTGGTTTTTGGATTCTGACTTCATCTGTCACTTTCAGTGGAGTCCTTGAGGTTGTCCTTCTTCTAGGATAGTGGCCAGTGAGTGGTTCAGTCAGAAGGGGCTCAGGAATGTTTTGCCAGGAATTCTCTTTTATTCAATTCTACTTACTGTTGACTTCTAGAGGAAAGGGGTAAGTATTCTAAGGCAGTGGCTTTCAAACAGTTTTCTGAGACACTGTTTCTCATACTGGCCCAGATTTCTGCTTTTTGCGGGGCGCAGGGAGGGGATTAGAGGTTTTGGAACACAGGGCATGAGAGTGTTCACGGCAATGACTGGCAGAAGCTGAATGGCGGATGCAGACTTTGGATAGGCATGTCTTTTCTGGCTTACCACGGTTCCACCCCAACCTGATACTGGGGCACCATTTGCCTTTGCAACCCTTGCTTGGGCTTTCCCGGAACCCTGAGAGTTCTTCGAGAGCTTGAAAGACCACAGCGCCCTCTAGTGCTAGCTGTGGAGCAGATCTTCAAAAGGACAGAGGCTTACAACTTGAGTTTTACCTCAGGGTTTTCTTTTATACACCGATGTGAAGAGGGCTATTTATATAATCGGTTCCTGAGCTCACGCTGTGTTCTCATTGCCTCCCCAAATGTTGCAGTACATGGGGCTCCCCACCACCATGAGGTACGTGTGGAATTTACAACTCCTAATGTGTCTGCTCCTGTCTCTCCTTGGAGCACAACTCCGGAAAAAACTCTGGTAACCTGTAGTTCCAGTTAAATATAAAAATAAACTCTAATTTTTTTTTTAAAGGGAAAAATAGGTTCCATGTTTTCATTTGGTCTCTCAGATTTAAACGGTTTATTCTAGAGTAAAGTGGGTGGAGTGGCGAGAAGAAACAGGCCACATTCGGATTTCCTGGTATAGGACATTGGCCTGCCCTTGCTCTTCCACAGTGGGGCGCTGGCATCAGGGGAGGGCTCCCCTAGCCCAGTCTCAGTGTCTACCAGCAAGGAGAGGCTAACCAGGAAAACTGATTTTGTTGCAGAGCAGCAGGACCACGTAGTGATTTCTTCCTGTACTTTATCCAACCCCAACTCTGCTTCAAGGTAGAAAACCAGATTGTGCAAACCCTGCTGAGGCTAATGTTGAAGAATCTGAACCAACTCTCCTGATAAAGCCCGAAGATATTGTCTTAAAAGAACCAGGGAGCTCAGGAAAGACTCTCCGGACACTTCTGAGGCCAAGTGATACAGTTTCTAATCACTATAAGACAACTTCTTCTGAGATCAGTGCGGTTGTAGGAGCTGTTCCTTCTACTTGTGAGTATGTCACATTATTTGCTGAGTTTTAAAAGTAAGATCAGCAAACATAGAAGTGTCCTTTGTCTGTCCTTGTATTGTCCCCAGCCTCTATCTTCATTAGGCTGTTTCTCAAAGCCTAGGACACCTTTCATTCAGTTCTGTATTTGAACCATCCAGGAGGTCTCGATAAATGTAGGCTAAACTGAACTATTGTTAATGATGACCCAAGTAAAATGATTCTCTCAATATTAATGAAATTGATCTATGATGATCAGAACATTGAATGTTACACAGACTACACCAAGTGTTAGGAGATTCATAAGCCATCTTATTCTTAGCTACAAGCAGATTACCTTCAAATATTTGAAGAGCTTTTGCAGAACTATTCTCTGTATCTTCATTCTCCATTTGTTAGTTTGCTAGGGCTGCCATAACAAGTACCACAAAATGGATGGCTTAAACAACAGAAATTTATCATCTTATGGTTCTGGAGGCTGAAAGTCTGAGGCCAGGGTATTTGGCAGGGTTGGTTCCTTCCGGGACTGTGAGGGAGAATCTGTTCCAGGCCCCTCTCCTAGATTCTGGTGCGTTGCTGACAATCTTTGGTGTCCCTTTGCTTCTGCTGCATCACCCTGATCTCTGCCTTCACCTTCACATGGTGTCCTCCTGTGTGAGAGTCTGGGTCCAAATGGCCCCTTTTATAGGGACTCCCAGTCACACTGGATTAGCGGCCTACTCTTATCTACTCTAGTATGACTTCATCTTAACTTAATTAATTACAAATGCAATGACTCTTTTCCTTTTAAGATTTTTTATTTTTAAGTTATCTCTACACCCGATATGGGGCTCTAAACTTACAACCTCAAGATCTAACAACTGAGCCAGCCTGGCACCCTGCAATGGCTCTGTTTTTAAATAAAGTCACATCTGAGGTACTGGCGGTTAGGATTTTAACATACAATCTGGGGGAGACTATGGTTCAACTCATAACACCTCATATCTCATTATTGAGCATGATCACTCTTGGTTAGTTAGAGACTATTTTATGTGGGTTAAGATCACTTCCTTAGACTAAGGACATGATTAAGGATTTAGGTATTTTTCTTAACTGGATTTTATAGACATGCTGTTTATATTCTGGTATAATGAGCTCTTGCTACTCCCTTTAGAATAGTGCTGTCCAATAGAAATATAATTGGAGTTATATGTATTTAAAAGTTTTTAGTAGCTACATTAAGAAAAAGAAACAGGTGAAATTATTTTTTATAGTATATATACTTTATATATAATATATAGATCTTCCCAATGTTTTTTCAACAATTAATCAATATAAAATGATTAAACATTCCACTTTTTTGAGGGTACGAAATCTTTGAAGTTCAGTGTGTATTTTATACTCACATCGCATCTCAGTTTGGACTAGCCCCATTTCAAGTATGTACTCGATTGCCACATGTGGCTGGTGGCTACTGTATTTTACAGTTCAGTTTTAGAATGGCTGCTTTCCTTTCTCATTGGTGTCCTAGGTTATCCCATCTATGGTGTTCCAACCATTCGGTCTGATATTCCTGCCCCCCGAATTCGTCGCGTCAGTGATAGAACTAATTATGGTGAAGAGGGCAATGCCTATTCGCTACTACATCCTTCCATCTTCAGCCAGAAAGGAGTGTTTGAAAGAGACTTCTTTAAGACCAGATCGAAAAAAGAGGTACAGCGTATTATTTCAAAGGAGTTGAAAGAAATGTCAACTTCCCATAAACACACAAAGATGGAAATGTTTATTTATCAACAGCTATTTAATTTTAGACTGTCTAAAACATGAGCTTTGATATTACAAAAGTCATCAGGATCCTCAAATACAGGATTCTCGAGGATAACGTTCAGTTTGGTTGTGACGTTTTGGTACGATTCTTGGAGCAGTTTTTCTTCTATGATAGGACACATTAATTCACATCATATATCCACTACGACCCATGTATGAAAAGAAAAATGTTTCCCTAAGGAGCTCAACACTATTCTTAGTTGAGAAAAAGCAAAAGGGATCAATCCCTTCCTTGTGTAAGTATCTCATGGCTTTGTATCTCCAAAACCAAAGGGAAGTATGAGAAGGACCACTCTGCCCCCTCCTCATGTACTGCTGCTATCTTATGTCTTAGATTATCTGTGAATAATCTGTGAAAATGATCTAGAATCTTCTGTCCTGGTGCCACACCACTTGTTAGCCCATGTATCTTGTTTTTGTTTGTTAGAAAACATGGTCCTCATATTCTAGGTGATTTTCTTCCTAGATGGGTTATAAAACAGGAGCAACCAGCTAGATCAGAATAGCCACTGGGATTCTAAGGGCCAAGGATTAATAGCAATGCTTGGCCAGCCTGTCTTGATCTGGACTCGTAGAATGCAGGGTGTAATCTAGGGTGCAACTGCTTCTTCAGAATTTTCATATCCAGAACCAGGAATGATTGAGGAGACATAATTAGACATATGATGGCTTCTGTAACTTCAGATGAAGAGTTGATGGTTTGAAAACTTACTAACTACTACCTTAATTACAACAGGTTCATTCCAGCATTTCATCCCCACTGAGGTAGGGGACAGAAGGAAGAAGGGAGATGAAACTCAGAGGAGATGCCTGCTGGCTGCTCCCAAAGAAAGAACTCAGGGTCCACCCCAGGGACAGTGAAGGGACACCCCCAGATGGTTTCACTTCCCTTAATTACTCTGAAGGCCCTATGAAATAGAAGTACAGTGATGGGGTAGCCCGGTGATGGGTAATAAGGAGGGCACACGTGTTGTAATGAGCACTGGGTGTTACATGCAATTAATGAATCATGGAACACTACATCCAAAAAAAAAAAAAAAAAAAAAGAGAGAGAAAAGTACAGGGTTGCCAAAAGAAACAAAAACCTCCTGCTTGTTGCATGATGCCTAAAATTCTTTTAACTAGGAAATCATCCTTTAACTCTAGAAAAAAAGAAAGAGCCCAAATGAGTGGTTGGAGTAATAATGCTAATTTGAGAGTGGATGGGCTTCTGGAAAATATTAGCGAATCAGTGTATTGTGATGGAATAGGGAACTAGGGGAGGGATGCCTCCCGAGGAGTGGGAAAGGAAGTGGAGGCGGAGGGCTGGGATGCTCAAGACTGACCCTGGGCACTTCCAGAGTTCACTCTGTGGGAGCAGTCATTACCTGCCACTGGATGGGGGGAAATCACAGCTCTGCACAGGAGCCCTGAGGTATTTTTGCTGTACAATCGCAGCTGTTGGCAGCTCTGCTCTTCTGAATTTCAAATGTATTTGATTATACTGTTAATTTCCCATGAGGGCACATCATTTCTAGGGGATCTTTTAATTGTTAAGATTCTGTTTCATAGATGTATTCTGCAACTCTTCTGTTTCTTTGGATTTCCTATTCGCTGTCTAACCTTTCCATTTCCCTCTTGGCTTTTTTTCTGTATGTCTCACAGTAAATGTTTTTCCTCTTTTAAATTTAGTTTTGGGGCACCGGCATGGCTTAGTCGGTTAAGCATCTGTCTTGGGCTCAGGTCATGATGCCCGGGGTCCTGGAATAGAGCCCCCCCCACATCGGGCTCCCTGCTCATCGGGGAGTCTGCTTCTCCCTCCGCCCCTCCCTCCTGCTCATGCTCTCTCTCACTCTGTCTCACTCGAATAAATAAATTTTAAAAATCTTAAAAAAAATATAGTTTCATTTTTTTTTTCAAATCTTTTATGTCCTCTACTCATTCTCACTTTCCACTGCTAGATCTTATCTTTCCTTTCTTAAATTTTCCCTGCGACATAAGAAACATGTTTTCCCATAATAATTATCATTGCAGAGAGATTACTAATAACCAAAATTTGCTGGTTTTCAATATGCTTAGATTTTAGTTTGCTCATGCATGCTCAATCTTTCTGGCACTTGCACACCTACAACTATAAAGTTTATAACAGGCCAGCAAGAGACATTTATAAATAATCATATTTTAGAGAAGAGAAACTAATTTTCAAGGGGTTGACATGACATAGACAAGATCCTAGTGACAAGAAGTGAGATAGGATTCAAATCCAGCAAGTCTTCTTTCTTTAACTTTTTTACTCTTTCTGCTTGAATTTAGCTGCCTCCCTTTAAAATAACCAGAAACACTTAAAGAGTTGGAAGTCCTTTTATATATGGGCTAGTATAGGTGAATATCCTCATATTCATATTAACAAAATGATTCCTGAATTGAAAATACTGGAATTTTGACATCTTATTATTATAAGTAATAGGCACACACATAAACACACGTGTGGGTACACACTTTTTTTGGGGGATAAATAGCCATAGCCTTAGAAGTTATAAAGATATTTTTATTTTTATATATTTATTTTTTGAAGATTTTATTTATTCATTTGACAAAGAGAGACACAGCAAGAGAGGGAACACAAGCAGGGGGCGTGGGAGAGGGAGAAGCAGGCTTCCTGCTTCAGATCACGACCTGAGCCAAAGGCAGACGCTTAACGATTGAGCCACCCAGGCACCCTATAAAGATATTTTAAAAGTACAAATTTAAGTCTTAGTCTGACTTTAAATGTTTTTTTTCCCCTAGATTGCAGAGATATTATATAATATTGGTGTCAAGCTTTCTGATGAAGAATTTGAAAATATATGGAATCTTGCATCAAAAAAACATCACAAAGGAGAAGTTTGTGTTGAGACCATCAGAAACGTTCTGGATGAGCTACAACATGCAGACCGGGTCAAGTGTAAAACAGCCATGTGATGCTTTTGGAGTTCGTTTATTTAAACAAAAGAATTGCTAAATCTGCATTCATCAAAAATGATCAGTCCATTCTGGTTTTAAATATTACATTAGAATTCAGCAATCACTGTAGTAGGACTCCTATGCCTGTGTGTGTTGTTAATAAATTTGATTTGGGATTTTAAGATTTATTTTATTGTTTTCTGTAAAACACCAAAGAACTTGATAAGCGGTTAGAGTTAACTTTTTACCTTACCAAAGGCCTAGTTCAGAATGATAGGGGATGTTTGTAATGTTTAGAATGCTTAAGAAGTGTATGCATTTAATTTTTTTTAAAAGATATTATTTATCTATTTGTCAGAGAGCACAAGCAGGGGGAGCGGCAGGCAGAGGGAGAAGCAGGCTCCCCCCTGAGCAGGGAGCCTGATGCAGGGCTCGATCCCGGGACCCTGGGATCATGACCTGAGCTGGAGGCAGACGCTTAACTGACTGAGCCACCCAGGTGTCCCAGAAGTCTATGCATTTTAGTTGGTTGACTGAAATTCAAAGTCTAGTTTGTGATACCAGGTTGACAAAATTTTGCTTTCAACCTTTTGTTATTTTTCTTTTTAGGTGTCACTATAACAGAACATAATAAGCTTAGCAAGCTTTCAGTCTCTGTTAACATCTGAGGAAAACAAATACATACAGGGGGCAGGATTCAGAGAACAAAAGCTGGAGTTCCATCAATGACAGAAGAGCCATTAGTTTTGATATCTTCCTATGGCCATTTATAGCAGCATTATCAATAATAGCTTTAGCTATGGGAACAGCACAAGTGTCCATCAACTGATGAATGGATAAAGAAGATGTGGTGTATATACATATATGCAGTGGAATAAAAAAGAATGAAATCTGGGGCGCCTGGGTGGCTCAGTCAGTTAAGTGGCTGCCTTCGGCTCGGGTCATGGTCCCAGGGTCCTGGGATCGAGTCCCACGTCGGGCTCCCTGCTCCGCGGAAAGCCAGCCTGCTTCTCCCTCTCCCACTCCCCCTGCTTGTGTTCCCTCTCTCGCTGTGTGTGTCTCTCTCTCAAATAAATAAATAAAATCTTTAAAAAAAAAAAAAGAGTGAAATCTTCCCATTTGCAACGATGTGGATGGAGCTAGAATGTATTATGCTAAGTGAAATAAGTCAGAGAAAAACAAATACCATAGGATTTCACTCATATGTGGAATTTAAGAAACAAAACAAACAAGCACAGGGGGAAAAAGGGAGAAGCAAACCAAGAAACAGACTCAGCTATAGAGAACAAACTGATGGTTACTAGAGGGGAGGTGGGTGCGGAGATGGGTTAAATATGTGATGGGGATTAAGGCGTGCGCTTGTGGTGATGGGCACTGGGTGTAATATGTAAGTGTTGAATCACTAAATTGTACACCTGAAATCAAGATTGCATTGAATGTTAACTAACTGGAATTTAAATAAAAACTTAAAAAAAATCTATCTCCCTATGGCCAAAAAAGCATATTGTCCTTAAAGAGGACACAGCTGACCCACCATGACATGTAGCTTCAGAGATTATTAGGGGCAAATTGTGTTGAATCATTCCCTCCCTTGTGCCGTGGCCCTCTGATGCCCCGGCCTGGATGAGGTGTAGGGATGATGGGAGGGTGTGACCTCAACATAGTGTGTTCTTTCTATTACATCAGAAGCACCAGGTGTGGGTTGAAGCCAGCACTGAAGCTTGATCAGTAATATAACTTGATTAACATGTATTCTATCAATGTTTCTCTGTGATAGACCTTGAATTTTGTTTCTTGTTGTCTATTAGTATGAAAAATTACTGTTTAACTTAGATATTATGGTTATAATGTAGTCTACCATTACTTATAAGAGAGAGAGACCTAAGGTTTAAAAATGCTTTACCCAATCTCTAGAAAAAGTAATTTTATAATTCATTTATTATATAGGTAATTTATACTTGTCAAAAATTTTAACTTTTTATTTTGAAATAATTTCAGACTTACAGATTTACAAAAGTAGTACAAAGCATCATGAAGTGGTGTGCTAGAACCACTGTGAATGGTTCACTCTAGTCAATTGTGAGCATTTCTTCCCACTGCTGCATCCAGTGACTCCACATTGATGGTTTGAAACTACCTACAGTGGGAGTATTTACACTAAGGAAACAAACAAATGCTATGGATCATGGATTTTTCCCCTACTAAGAGCCAGTTATTAAACATTTATAAACACATTATCTTTCTCTCTATCTATCATCTATCTATCTATCTATCTATCTATCTATCTATCTATCTATCTATCTATCATCTATCCTTCTGTGTCTGTCCTTACTCAGCCTGAATTGCTCAGTTTTAGTAAGAATCCTGCTAAGTCTAGAGTGAATCCTCCTACCCTTGATATCTGACTACCCTCCCTACCTTGATATCTGATCAAATTCCTCATCCCGCATCTTTGATGTATAAAACCTTGGCCTGCCTTTAGCAAAAATTGTTAAGTCTGTTTAGCAAGAACGACTGCCCTCTGTGACCCCAGGGCGCTCCTGTGGGGTGGGGGTGTCCTGGGAACTCAGGAGGCTGCAGGGCAACCTCCCTACCCTTGATGTCTTCTTTTAATAATTTTCCATGCACCGACCTCCCCCAGCCTGCTCCTTGACTATAAATACCAACTTTTCCTTGTTATGTTCAGAATTGAGCCCAGTTCTTTACTGAGGTCTCTCTTCCCCTGTTGCAGTAGTTCCTGAAGAAAACCTGTCTTCTACTGCTTTGACTACTGTCCAGCTCTGTTTTCTTCAACTCTGTCCATCCATCCATCCACCTACCCACCAAACTGCACATGCACACTGTACTACCAAGTACTTCAGTGTGTCTTTCCTGAAAACAAAGGTATTCTACTAGCCAACTATAGTGCGATTTTCAAAATCAGGAAATTATTATTACTATGGCATTATTATCGAATCTATAGACCTTATTCAAATTTCTCCCCAAATTCTTTATAATGCTAATGTTTTTTACAGTGAAAAAATTGTTTCTTGGTCTAGCTTTGATCCAATCAATAATCACATGCTGCATTTAGTTGTTATGTCTCTTTAGTTTCCACTAATCTGAAATAATTCTGTCTTTAAGCTTCATGACCCTTGATGTAATCTAAGCCTCTAAGGACTAGAGGTGCTGTAGGTGCTACATCACAGCCTATTGTCAATATTCTCTTGTGAGTAGGCTCCTGCAGTCTTGTGCCCAAGACTGTTTCCATTGCTTCTTGCGTTGGAGTTGCTTTGGATTCAGAAACCTGCATTCTGTAAAGGTTTATTTTTCCCATGAATTAAATCATCAGAGTCAAAGTGGGGCATGTGGTTGGAGTGATCCTTGAGCCACATGAATCCAAGTTAAGCTGATAGATAATTTGCTCCCTGCCCTTGAATGCAAGATAGCTTCGATGGACCTGGTGATGTCTATCTGGGTAAGTGTTATTTAAAACCTTGAGCCTCAGAGGGTGCTTGGGTGGCTCAGTTGGTTAAGAATCTCTCTTGGTCTCAGTTCAGGTCTTGATCTCAGGGTCATGAGTTCAAGCCTGGGTTGGGCTTTGGGCTGGATGTGGAGCCTACTTAAAAAAAAAAAAAAGCTAGAGCCTTACGATAAAAGCATCTGAATTGACTTATGGATTAAAAGTTTCACTACCTAATGTCCCAAAGGGTTTATATACATGGAAAGACTCTCTTTTCTAGAATTGAATCCTTGCCTTACTTGTTTCTCACTGGGCCTTGGCAATCCGTTATTGGCCGAGGCCAGAGCCACTCACAAGTACAGTTAGTATTGTAACTGAAATGTACAGTCAGGTTGCAGCAGGCTGTACTCTGAGGCTGCCTCTGCTATTACAGGCCTGCTGGCTGGGGTTGACTTGCCAGATGTCTGGCTGAGAGCACCTCCATGGCTTGTGGTATCACCAAGATCCCCTTGTAGCTTTATAAAGATTGTCTTTCCTAACATCGGAGCAGTTAGAAACTTTCCAGTTTATCTTTTGTGAAAGCCAACATTTCCTGTTTACTGTATACACAGTACTGTCACTAAAGAAGCAGCCCTGTTTGTTTATTTATTTACAGCTCATGAGGAGGGGCAGAGACAGAGGGAGAGAGAGAATCTTAAGCAGGCTCCATGTCCAGCATGGAGCCCAACGTGGGGTTTGATCTCATGACCCTGAGATCATGACATGAGCCAAAATCAAGAGTCAGATGCTTAACCAACTAAGCCACCCAGGGGCCCCAAGAAGAAGCCTTTAAAGACCTCTGGGAAGATGGCAGAGTAGGAGGCTAGGGTCACCTCGTCTCAGTTCCACAGACACACCTAGAAATAACCACATGAGTTCCAGCAACTCAGAAAATGACCTGAAGAGTGGCAGAACAAACTTACCACAGTTAATCATAGGAGGCCATATCGACAGGGTAGGAGGGGTAGAGACTGTTGGGAACCAAACTCCCAGGGAGACTAACCACATGGGAGGGACACCACAAGCACAGAGAAGCAAGAGAAGACAACCCACACCTGGCAAAACAGGCACCCCCCGACATGAGAGACCTTCACTGGGAAGACTAATTCCCATAACATTTGACTTTGAAAACCAGTGGGGCTTAACTCCAGGTACTTTAAAAATCAGCAGGCTTGCCTCTGGGAGAGCCAAAGGGCAATAAGAAACAGTCATCACCCATAAGAGACAGCAAAACAAACACCCCCGCCCCCCATCTTCCCCACCTACACACACAGGGAGATAAGAATAGAAGCAGCAGTTTGAAAAGCACCTGGACTGTAGGTAGAGGTTTGTTTGCTTGTTTTTGTTTTTGTTGGTTTGTTTATTAAGAGGATTTATATACTAATCTTAGAATGTGTGCTGGAGAGGCAGAGATCTTTAGGAGACTTCTCCAAGAACAAAAGAGCTGGTGGATGCTATTTCCCTCCCTAGTCCCCAGCCTAGGTAGTTGGATACCTGTGGGAACCATGCAAACACTACCTACCTTGGTAACACTGTGTGCCCCTGTGTTCTCCTGTGGATCCACCCCATCCAACCTGCCCTACTTATCAGGAGTCTCTCCAAAGTGGCTCCTGCCACATCTCATCCTGCAAGCAGCCCCAGCAGGGACCATCACCACTGCAAAGTGACTCCTGCCCTGGGGAGAGGGGAAGATAACCACACACACCAGTTCAGCTGCAGCCACAGCAGCCGAACCTTTTAACTAGCAGTGCAGAGAGTGCCCTGCTGATCAGTATGTCTGCAGTCCCAGTAGATGGTCTGACTGCAGGCCTCACCAACCAATAAAAACATCTCAGGGGGCAGCACAGGGAGATGCTCTGCAGTTTGGGGTCACTGCAGCCCAGGCAGATGGACCGGGGGCAGACATATAGTCTGACTGCTGACACCGCCCACCAACAAAGGCTTCTCAGGGGACAGGCAGGAATAGCATCCTGCAGGTTGGTGCTACTGCAGCCCCAACAGATGGACTGGGGGCAGGTATCTGGTTTGTCTGCATGTCCTGCCCACCAATGAAAGCTGCTCCAGGAAAAACACAGGGAGAGTGCCCTGCAGTTCATTGTGACCATGGCCCCAGCAAAAGGGCTGAAGGCAGCCCATCTGGTTTGACTGCTGACACCATCCAACTATAAGCCCACGATTAGCCCCAGACTGGCCTCTTAACAGCACAAGGACAGAACCTTGTCCCCAACAGGCAAAGTGGGCCATTGCAGCTGACTGGACTGAAGGCAAATGTGGGTCAGACACAATAGTAGGGCACATACAACCCACATAGGACACACCCCTGAAGCACCTGGTTCTGATGAACAGGGAACATTGTTGTGTTATAGAATACCATGGGACATCTTCCTCATAAGGCCACTACTTTCAAGATCAGAAGACATAACTGACTTTACTAATACATAAAAACACAGGAAGCTAGACAAAATGAGGTACAGGAATATGTCCCAAATGAAAGAACAGAACAAAACCATAATAAAAGAGCTAAGTGAGATGAAGATAAACAATATGCCTCATAAAGGTTTTAAAACAATGGTCATAAAGATACTGGACTTAAGAAAAGAGTGGAGGACCTCAGTGAGACCTTCAACAAAGAGAAAATATAAAAAAGAACCAATCAGAGATGAAGAACTCAATAACTGAAATTAAAAATACACTAGAGGGAATCCATAGTAGATTAGAGAAGGCACGAGAATGGGCCAGTGATCTGGAAGACAGAATAATGGAAAGCAACCAAGCTGAATAGCAAAAAGAAAAAGAATAATAATAAAAAATGAGAATAGGTTAAGGGAACTCAGCAACACCATGAAGTGTAATAACATTCACATTGTAAGAATATTAGAGAAGAAAAAGAATAAGGGGTAGAAAATTTATTTAAAGAAACAACAGCTGAAAACTTCCTGAATCTGGGGAAGGAAATAGAAATCCAGATCCAGGAGGCAGAGAAAGCCCCCAACAAAATCAACCCAAGGAGGTCCACACTAAGACACATAATAATTAAAAGGGCAAAAAGTAGTGATAAAGAGAATTTTAAGAGCAGCAAGAGAAAAGAAAACAGTTATATACAGGGGAACCCCAATAAGTATATCAGCTGATTTTTCAGCAGAAACTTTGCAGGACAGAAGAGAGTGGCATGATATATTCAAAGCAATGAAAGGAAAAAACCAACCGAGAATACTTCACCCAGCAAGGTGATCATTCAGAACAGAAGAAGAGATAAAGAATTTTCCAGACAAAAGTTAAAGGAACTCATGACCAATAAATTAGCCTTACAAGAAATGTTAAAGGAAATTCTTTGAGTAGAAAGAAGAGGCTATAATCAGGAGCAAGAAATTATGAAAGTAAAAAATTTTACAGGTAAATACAGACATAATAAAAGTAGATTAATCACTTATAAAACCAGTACGGAGGTTAAAGCACAAAAATAGTAAAATCAATTATACAAAAATCAGTCAAGGGGTTCACAAAATAAAAGGTTGTAAAGTATGACATCATATACATAAAACATGGTGCTGGGGGGAGTAAAAATTTAGTGCTTTTAGAATGGGTTCAAACTTAAACGACAATCAACTTAATACAGACTGCTATATGTATAAAATGTTATATATGACCCTAATGATAACCACAAATCAAAAACATGTAACAGATATGCAAAAAATAAAGAGAAATAATCCAAGCATATCACTAAAGCCATTAAACCACAAGGGAAGAGAGTAGGAGAAGAAAGGAAGAAAGAACTACAAAACAACTGTAAAACAAATAACAAAATGGCAATAAGTATATACTTATGAATAATTACTCTGAATGTAAATTGACTAACTGCCCCAATCAAAAGACATAGGGTGACTGCATGGATAAGAAAGCAAGACACATCTGTATGATGACTCATTTTCGACCTAAAGACACATGCAGATTAAAAGTGAAGAGATGGAAAAACATTTGCCATGTAAATGGAAGTGAAAAGAAAGCTGGGGTGGCAATACTTCTCTCACACAAATCAGACTTAAAAACAAAGCTTATGTTGGGAAAACTGGACAGCAGCATGCAAAAGAATGAAACTGCACCATTTTCTTACACCATACGCAAAAATAAATTCAAAATAGATTAAAAACCTAAAAGTGAGACAGGAAACCATCAAAATTTTAGAGAACACAGGCAGTAAACTCTTTGACCTCAGCCATAGCAACTTCTTATGAGATACGCCACCAGAGGCAAGGGAAACAAAAGCAAAAATGAACTATTGGGACTTTATCAAGATAAAAGCTTCTGCACAGTGAAGGAAACAATCAACAAAACTAAAATGCAACCTATGGAATGGGAAAAGGTATTTACAAAGACATATTTGATAAAGGGTTAATATCCAAAATATATAAAGAGGGCGCCTGGGTGGCTCAGTCGTTAAGCATATGCCTTCGGCTCAGGTCATGATCCCAGGGTTCTGGGATCGAGTCCCACATCGGGCTCCCTGCTCAGGGGGAAGCCTGCTTCTCCCTCTCCCACTCCCCCTGCTTGTGTTCCTGCTCTCGCTATCTCTCTCTCTGTGTCAAATAAATAAATAAAATCTTTAAAAAAACAAAACAAAACAAAATATATAAAGAACTTATAAAACTCAACCCTCAGAAAATGAATAATCCAATTAAAAAATGGGCAGAAGACATGAATAGACATTTTTCTAAAGAAGACATACAGATGGCCTATAGACACATGAAAAGATGCTCAACATCACTCATCGTCAGGGAAATACACATCAATACTAAAATTAGATATTACCTCATACTTGTCAGAATGTCAGAAAATCAACAACACAGGAAACAATAGGTGATGAGGATGTGGAGAAAGGGGTTCCTCTTACACTGTTGGTGGGAATGCAAACTGGTGCAGGCCCTCTGGCAAACAGTATGGATGTTCCTCAAAAAGTTAAAAATAGAACTACCCTACAATCCAGCTATTGCACTACTAGGTATTTACCCAAAGAATACAAAAATACGAATTTGAAGTGATACATGCACCCCTATGTTTATAGCAGCATTATCAACAATAGTCAAATTATGGAAAGAGCCCATGTGTCCACTGATTCATGAATTGATAAAAAAGAAGGGTTGTGTATATATTACTCAGCCATAAAAAAGAGTGAAATCTTCTCATTTGCAACAACATGGATGGAGCTAGGGCATATTACGCTAAGTGAAATAAGTCAGTCAAAGAAAGACAATACCATATGATTTCACTCATACATGGATTTAAGAAACAAAACAAATGATCATATGGGAAAAAAAGAGAGAGGCAAACCAAGAAACAGACTCTTAACTATAGAGAACAAACTGATGGTTACCAGAGGGGAGGTAGGTTAGAGGATGTGTTAAATGGGTAATGGGGATTAAGGAGCGCATTTGTGATGAGCACCAGGTGCTGTATGTAAGTGTTGAATCACTAAATTGTACACCCAAAACTAATATTACACAGTATGTTAATTAACTGGAATTTAAATAAAAATTAAAAACAACAACAAAAACCCAAAGCCTGTAACAAGGCCTGTAACAAGAGACAAAGAAGGATAACGATAAAGGGAACAATCCAAGAAGAGGATATAACAGTTGTAAATATTTATATACCCAACATGATATTACCTAAATATGTAAGGCAACTATTAACAGACACAAAGGAAGAAGCTGACAGTAATACAGTAATAGTAGAGGTCTTTAGCACCCCACTTACATCAATGGACTGATCATCCAGACAGAAAGTCAACAAGGAAATAGACTTTGAATGACACATTGGGCTAGATGGACCTAATATTCCATCACAAAACAGCAGAATACACATCCTTTTCAAATGCACTTGCAACATTCTCTAGAATGGATCACATGTTAGGCCACAAAACAAATCTCAACAAATTTAAAAATATTGAAATTGTGTCATGGATCTTTTCTAAACACAATGGTATGAAACCAGAAATCCACCACAGTAAAAAATCTGGAAAGAACACAAATACATGGAGGCTAAATAACATACTTCTAAACAATGAATGGGTCAACCAAGAAATCAAAGAGGAAATAAAAAAATATATGGAGACAAATGAAAATGAAAACGCAATGGTCCAAAATCTTTGGGATGCAGCAAAAGCAGTTCTAAGAGGGAAGTTGATAGCAATACAGGCCTATCTCAATAAGTAAGAAAAATCTCAAATAAATGACCTAAACTTACACCTAAAGGAGCTAAAAAAGAACGACAAACAAAACCTAAAGCCAGTAGAGGGAAAGGAATAATAAAGATTAGAGCAGAAATAATGACATAGAGACTAGGAAAACAATAGAAAAATCAATGAAATCAGGAGCTGGTTCTTTGAAAAGATCAACAAAATTGATAAGTCGTTAGCCAGACTCATCAAAAAAAGAAGAGAGAGGACTCAAATAAAACAGAAATGAAAAAGGAGAGATATTAACTGACACCACAGAAATACAAAGGATTATAAGAGAATATTATGAAAAATTATATGCTGACAAATTGGACAACCTAGGAGAAATGGATAAATTCCTAGAAACATAGAACTCTCAAAAGTGAATCAGGAAGACATAGAAAATTTGAATAGACCAGTTACTAGCAATGAAATTGAATCAGTAATAAAAACATTCCCAACAAACAAAAGTCTAGGACCAGATGGCTTCATAGGCAAATTGTGCCAAACATTTAAAGAAGAGTTAATACCTATTTTTAAACTATTCCAAAAAATAGAAGAAGAAGGAAAGTTTTCAAATTCATTCTAGGAGGCCAGCATCACTCTGATACCAAAACCAGATAAAGACACTGCAAAGAAAGAGAATACAGGCCAATATCTCTGATGAACACAGATGTAAAAATCCTCAACAAAATGTTAGCAAACCAAACCTAACAATACATTAAAAAAATCATTCATCACAATCAAGTAGGATTTATTCCAGAAATGCAAGGGTGATTCAGTATTTGCAAATCAAGCAATGTGACACATCACATTAACAAGAGAAAGGATAAAAAGCATTGGACAAAGTACAATAAACATTCATGATAGAAACTCTCAATAGAATAGGTTAGGTTTACGTACCTCAATGTAATAAAGGTCATATAAGAAAAACCCAGAGCTAACATCATACTTAATGGTGAAAAACTGAGAGCTTTTCCTCTAAGATCAGGAACAAGACAAGAATGTTCACTCTCACCACTTTTATTCAACATAGTACTGGAAGTCCTAGCCACAGCAATCAGATAAGAAAAGGAAATAAAAGATAGCTAAATTGGTAAGGAAGATGTAAAACTTTGACTATTTGCAGATGACATGATATTATATATAGAAAACTCTAAAGACTCCACCAAAAAACTATTAGAACTGATAAATGAATTCAGGGAAGTCACAGGATATAAAATTCATGTACAGAAATCTGTTCCATTTGTATACACTAACAATAAGCAGAAAAAGAAATTAAGAAAATAATCCCACTTATAATTGCACCAAAAAATAATAAAATACCCCAGGATAAACTTAACCAAGGAGGTGAAAGATCTGTACTCTGTAAACTATAAAAGATTGCTGAAAGAAATTTAAGAAATCACAAATGGAAAGATATTCTGTGCTCATAGATTGGAAGAACAAATATTGTTAAAATGTCTGTACTACCCAAACCAATCTACATATTAAATGCAGTCCCTATCAAAATACCAACATTTTTCACAGAACTAGAACAAATAATCCTAAAATGCATATGGAACCACAAAAGACCCTGGATAGCCAAAGTAATCTGGGGAAAAAAAAAAAAGAACAAAGCTGGAGATAACACATCCCAGATTTCAACATATACTATCAAACTGTAGTAATCAAAACAGTATAGTACTGGCAAAAAATAGACACATAGATAATAGAACAGGATAAATAGTCCAGAAATAAACCCATGCTTTTATGGTCAATTAATCTATGACAAAGGAGGCAAAGATATACAGTGGGAAGAAGACAAATGGTATTGAAAAAAATGGAAAGCTACATGGAAAAAAATGAAACTGGACCACTTTCTTATATTATATACAAAAACAAAATAAAATGGGTCAAACCTAAATATGAAACCTGAAACCACAAACTTCCTAGAAGAAAACATAAGCAGTAATTTGTCATCAGCTATAGATAAATTTTTCTAGATATGTCTCCTCTGGCAAGGGAAACAAAAGGAAAATTAAATTATTGGGACTATACCAAAGTAAAAAGCTTTTGCATAGCAACAAAACCATCAATGAAACAAAAAAGGCAACCTACTGAATGAAAGAAGATATTTGCAAATGATATATCAGATGACAGGTTAACATCCAAAATATAAAAATATCTTACACAACACCAAAAAAATTAATAATAAAATTTAAAATATAATAAAAAGTAATCCAATTAAAAAATAGGCAGAGGACCTGAATAGACATTTTTCTAAAGAAGACATTAAGATGGGCCACAGACACATGAAAAGATGGTCAACAATACTAATCATCAGGGAAATGCAAATAAAACCACAATGAGATATCACTTTACACATGTGAGAATGACTAAAATAATAAAAAAAAACCCCCACAAAAACCCACACTAAAAAACAAGTGTTGGAGAGGATGTGGAGAAAAAGGAACCTTTGGGTGCACTGTTGGTGGGAATGCAAATTGGTGTACCACTGTAAAACACAGCAATTTTTCCTAAAAAATTAAAAAATAGAAAAAAATTAATAAAAAAGGAAAAATAAAATAGGATAAAAACAGAGAGGGACCATAAGAGACTCTTAACTAGAGAGAACAAACTGAGGGTAGCTGGAAGCAAGGTGGGCACGGGGATGGGGTAATTAGGTGATGGGTATCAAGGAGAGCACTTGGTATTATAAACAACTGATGAATCACTAAATTCTACTTTGAAATTAATAATACAGTGTATGTTAATTAAGTTGAATTTAAATAAAACAAAAAAAATTTAATTGACAAATACTGAAAAAAATATCCTCAGGTAGGTTTCCTATATATGTCCCTATTTTTCCTTCCTTCCTTCCTTCCTCCCTCCCTTCCTTCCTTCCTTCCTTCCTTCCTTCCTTCCTTCCTTCCTTCCTTCCTTCCTTCCTTCCTCCCTCCCTCCCTCCCTCCCTCCCTCCCTCCCTCCCACCGACCCCCACCATGTGACTAACCATGCCTTATCTGAACTTTGGTTAAATATCCTTTTCGGAAGAATCCTGTTCTCTGAATGGAGCTGCGAAGAAATGTGCTTTCCCATTTGCAACGGTAGGGGGCACCCTAGCATTTCCAAACTTAGGAGCTTTCGCCCACAATGCAGAAGGGCTGCAGAGGCTCAGTAATACTGAGTAAAAAGCAGAATGTTAAACTGGAGAGAGAAGACTGTTTACCACTGCACTTTCCAAAATCCAGGGTGATCATGCAGTTTCTTCTTTGTTATTTTGTGGCAGTAATTAGGCTGGAAAGAACATTTTAAATAGTAAGCTAGAGTGGAGGCTCCTTTGGATTATAAAGTATCATCTCTTAGTGACACAAGTAAAGCAATGTGAAATATTCAAGTGAGATAAAAATAAATATCCAAATATATCACCATGTTCTCACCTGAATCCATGTTTCTATAGTGTTCAGGATAGTCTTGTTAATAGTAAAATATATTAAACCCATAACTACTTTAAAAAGCCACTGTTTCCTAGTCTAGGCAAATAAACTTAACACATTTTCTTCACAACATAACTAATAGAGAAACTTGCTGGAAATATTATGTGGACCAATAAAAGGTAATTTTATTTTATATAGTAAAAATATGAAAACTCACTGTGGCTTGATGTGAAGAGCCGGGCTATTTAGAGGTTAACACCCCAATCATAAACCAACAATGAAGATAAGACTTGAAGGGCATTTCTTCTATTATGAAACATTTACAATAATAACCTTGTAAAAAATAATGGGATCTATTTAAAGCTCATTTATTTCCCAGCTAAGTGGCAATTTCCCATCACTCAAAATGCTAATACTTCCTCCTGAAACCCTAGAGATAATCCAATTCATGTGTGTTTGTTAAAAAAATCTGGTTAAAATAAGCAGGTGATTCTGTTTTAATAATATCTGTCCTGCCAGCAATAAGACAGTCTCAGGTGCAAATAAATATATCAACAAACAGATTTTCTTTAAAGTACACAGGGTCTCATATCATTTCCAAATTAGCCAATTAGCATGATGCTATTGGAAGAGCTAATTAAAAAGTGCATTTAGACTCAGAAATGTTTCCTGAGAGTAATCTGGAGTTTATAGTCCTTATTCCATGTGTAATTACTCTGCCTGATTTTCCACGCTGTAGATTGAGGTGAACACACCTTCACCTGGGTAGGGGAAAAAGTCTTCTCCTTTCTCATGTGGAATGAGCTCATGTATATCAATACCTTGAAATCATCAATACACACTTCACTTTTTAAAAAGGCATTCCCCATCCTAACTCTCTAAGTTGTTAGAGGGATGGTTAACTAGGACAGAATTTAAGACTAAGAATTTCTTTGTCTAGGGGTGCCTGGATGGCTCAGTCGGTTAAGTGTCTGCCTTCGGCTCGGGTCATGATCCCAGAAGTCCTGGGATCGAGCCCCACTTAGGGCTCTCTGCTCAGTGGGGAGCCTGCTTCTCCTTCTCCCTCTGCCGCTCCCCCTGCTTGCACTCTCTCTCTCTGTCAAATAAATAAATGCAATTAAAAAAAAATTTCTTTGTTCAGAGAGCTAGGCTATAGTTTGTCCTGTTAGAAATATTTTTACAGGGGTGCCTGGGTGGCTCAGTCGTTAAGCGTCTGCCCTCGGTTCAGGTAATGATCCCAGAGTCCTGGGACCGAGGCCACGACCGGCTCCTTGCTCCGCAGGAAGCCTGCTGCTCCCTCTCCCACTACCCCTGCTTGTGTTCCCTCTCTCGCTGTCTCTTTCTCTGTCAAAAAAAGATTTTTTTTTTTTTAATAATTACAGTCCTAGGCAAGTTCATCAACTTTTGTAGGCAAATGTGTCTATCAGAAAAACTGATTTCTTGAGATTTCTAAAAGAATTTTACTAGGGGGAGGTGAGGATAGGCAATTTATATTTGATAGCCACTAAGCTAGTGCCTTTTAAGTTTAATGTGCATATAAATCATCTGTAGATCTTGTTAAAATGCAGGTTCTTATTCGGTAGATCCCCCCATTGTGGCCTGGGATTCTGCATTTCTAAAGTTTCCCCTGGAGTGATAAAACTTTTAAGTCTTCTGACAATTCTGTGACTATGTTTTATGCAGATCAGCTCTCAATTATTCACCCTCCAGGTTTATACAGACCTTGGACCTTTCACTATTTATATTCCTTCTATTCTCTGCTCCTGTGTGCACATGTTCTCTCTTTTGGTAGCATTCATTTTAATTTTAAAAATAAACTTTTAATTGTTTTATTATTTTATTTTTTTAAAGAGATGTCCATCATTTTTTTTTTTGAGATGTCAATCATTTTTTTAAAAAGATTTTATTTATCGGGCACCTGGGTGGCTCAGTTGGTTAAGAGACTGCCTTCCACTCAGGTCATGATCCTGGAGTCCCGGGATGGAGTCCCACGTTGGGCTCCCTGCTCAGCAGGGAGTCTGCTTCTCCCTGTGACCCTCCCCCCCTCATGCTTTCTCTCTCATTCTCTCTCTCAAATAAATAAATAAATACATAAATAAATAAAATCTTTAAAAAAATGATTTTATTTATTTATGTGACAGCGCGCGCACAAGCAGGGGGAGGGGCAGAGGGAGTGGGAGAAGCAGGCTCCTAGCTCGATGGGAACTCCCAGCTTGTGTAGGGAGCTCGATACAGCTCCATCCCAGGGCCCTGGGATCAAGACCTGAGCTGAAGGCAGACAGACGCTTAAGGGACTGAGCCACCCAGGTGCCCCTAACTTTTAATTTTAAAACAGTTCTAGGGTTACAGAAAATTTATGAAGATAAATATTGCCCCCCCCCCACCCAGTTCCCCTACTGTTAACTTCTTACATCAGTAAGGTGCACTGGTTACAATTAATGAACCAATACTGATACATTATTATTAACTGAAGTCCATGTTCAGATTTCCTTAGCCTTTATCTGATGTCCCTTTTCTGTCCCAGGATCTCATCCAGGATACCACATTGCATTTAGTTGTCATGTCTCCTTAGGTTCCTCTTGGCTCTGAGAGATTCCTCAGACATTACTTGTTTCTGATGAGCTTGGTAGTTTTGAGGAGTGCTGGTCAGGTATTTTGTCGAATGCCCTTCAACTGAGATTGGTCTGATTTTTTCTGATTAGACTGTGGTTTTGTTGGTGCGGGGAGACCATAGAGGTAAAGTACCCTTCCCATCACATCGTATCTAAGGAACATACTATCACCATCACTTATCACTGTTGATGTTAAACTTAATTACCTGTATGAGGTAATGCTTGTCAAGTTTCTTTGCTATTGAGTTACTCTTTCCCCCCCCATTTTCTGTACTGTACTTTATGGAAGAAAGTCACTATGCACGGCCCACACTTAAAAGTGGGAAGTTATGTCCATCTCTTTGAGAGCAGAGTATCTATGTAAATTATTTTCAATACTTCTGCATAGGAGATTTGTCTACCCTGCCCCCATTTATGTTTATTTATATCATAGATATTTATTTTATATGTTGCTTTATTGTGTTGCTCAAAATTTTCCAGTGGTTTTGTTTGTGTTTTAGTACTTTTTAACTTTCTGGCACTACAGAAATGCTCTAGGCTCTTTTTGTGTATTTTCTACTCTAGTCAATAGAATTAGCCATTTCTCCAAAGAATCCTAACCAGTCCTTTTTTAGAGAATGGTACTGGAAATCAAGTTCTGAGCACTAAGTGTGCTAGTTGCTACTAGGCTATCTTGCTTCCATGCCCTCTTAGCTAATAGAGCAAGCAAATATACATGTGTATATTATCCTGTGTATATACACATATTTATAAGTATGTCTCTGTGTAAACATCTGTATCTATATTAAACTAAAAATGAGCTTATATTGATGTCCTTCCTCCCTCCCTTTCTCTTTATTTTCTTTCCTGGTATTCAAATTATGCACATATAAGGCTTTTGAAAATAAAATTGTCCCTCAGCTCTTGGATGTTTTGTTCTTTTTCTTTCCTCTTTGTCTTTTAGTTTGGGAAGTTTCTATTGACCTATCTTTAAGCTCATGATTTTTTTCTCAGCCATGTCAAGTCTACTGATGAGCCCATCCAAGGCATTCTTCATTTCTGTTCCAGTGTTTTTGACTTCTGTCATTTCCTTTTAATTCTTTTTTTAGGTTTTCATCTCTCTGCTTATATTATCCAGATGTTCTTGCATGTTGTCTACTTTTAATAGTCCTTAATATATTAAATCATAGATATTTTATTTTATTTTTAAAGATTTATTTATTTATTTGAGAGTGAGCAAGTGGGAGAGAGAGAGAGAATCTCAAGCAGACTCCCTACTGAGCATGGCAGTGTGTGGGGGGTGCTCAATCCCAGGACCCTGAGAGCATGACCTGAGCTGAAATCAAGAGTTGGACACTTAACCAACTGAGCTACCCGTGTGCCCCTAAATCACAGATATTTTAAATTACCTGTTTGAGAGTTTAGTTTGCATGTAACTATTTGTATGTCTTTATTGTCATAATTAATAGAGATGTCTAATGTACAGTTACAGTATCTCATGGTCACCTCTGCAAGGGTTGGCACTTGTATGAACCACCACCTAATAGATCAGATAAATGTTGAAAGGAATGTATCAAGAATGTGTCTGGGCCATACTTCCTTTTAATTTGTACCTTAATGACTTGAAATAACTTCTGAATGAACTGATTTATGCCCCATATGTTTACAATTTCTATGCTTATCGTTGCTTCTTACAACTCACTTCTTCCTTCTGGATTTAATTTCCTTCCTTTCCTTTTCAGTAGTTCTTTCTGCAATGATTTATGATTGTTAATTCAATCTGTCTGTTTCATTTTCATTTTCAATCACATAATGTTTTAGCTCAGTATAGAATTTTAATTGATAATTATTCTTGGTCAACATGTTGGCAATGTTCATTGTATTTTAGTTCACCTTGGTTACTTTTGAAATAACTGATTTCTGACTAATTGTTTCTTTGGACGTCATATATTTTTTCTCTCTTCTTGTTTTCAAGACTTTTTCTATTTTTTTATGTTCTGTAGTTCACTGCCATATAGGTATGACTGTATTTTGCTCAAGACTCATTGTACTTCTTATATCTGGGTTCACCTTTGGCAAGAGAACTAACGAGGTTCATGTGCTTTATTCTCTCAAGTTAAAACTTGAGAATAAACTTAATTTAAATTTGGTGGCAATCTTTGCCAAATGGGACTGAAGACAGTTCTTGTCCAGAGACAAGGAACAGAGTTGAAATCCAGTTTTGAGCATATGGACTGGGCTAACAGTTTCTCCTCCCACTACTAACACATGGGCCTGATGGATAAAATATGAGAACAGAAACACAACTAAATCGTATTTCTAAAAAAAGAAATGGAAATCCTTGGATGCTTGAAACAAAGAGATAATTGAAATTGGAGAAACCTGTTTGTAGCATGGCATCATGATAACCTGGGCCTATGTAAGGTATACATTAGGACTGAGGCTCTTGTATCAAGCCAGAGCCCTATAAAGGCTGCTGTGGCAAATTATATTTTCCAAAGATGGCCAAAGGATATTTTCAGTCCACATGTTCTTATAGATACTTGTCCCACCATCAGAAGATGGAGTCTAATTCCTCTTCTCTTGAATCTCTTATGTCTCACTTATAACCAACAGAATGCAGAAGTGATGTTGCATGACTTCTGGGTCTAGATTACAAAAGATGATACATCTTTCATTTTGCTTGTTGGAACACTCATGCTGGAGGCCTGCACTGCCATGTAAGCTGTCTACCTGCCCTCAGGCCATCATGCTATGAGGAAGCTCCATGTGGAAGACCACATGGAGAAGCCCTGAAACTATACATAGGGAGAGATGCCTGGCCAGCTCCCATCTGCTCCTGCTGAGCCCACACCCTTACCTCACTTCTAGCTCCAGTCACTGTATGACTATAACTACTTGAGAGATCTTGAGCCAGAACTGCCCAACAGAACCAGTATCAAATTTCTGACCCACAGAGACCATAAGATAATAAAATGACTTTATTTTATATTTATTTATATCATTTTAAGCCACTTAAGTTTTATAACAATTTGTTATACAGCAATAGCACCTGGTACCACTATTCTTTCAGTAAAAAATGGACTAAAAGCATCCTTTCCACTGACTCATTGGAAATAGTTTCTTTGGAGAAATCAAAAGTCATGAGGGCTCTCTCCTGAGATTGTGAGCTATGAAGACCATTTAAATATGGATTCTTGATTTTTTTTTCATCACATGGCAATTATCTTTCAGAAAATAAAGCTAACATGCACTCAAGTAGAGCCAAGACATGGAGGGAAAGAGTCCCAAACACAATAATTGAGTACGTGGATCCAACTATGCCTGAATTTGTAATTACATGAGTCCGTATATTTTGGTTTTTGCTTTAGTTTGTCTGAGTTGAATTTTTGTTACTTCTAACTAATAGGATCCTGACAATTATAACTCTACTATTCCAGACCAGTTCATACCAAAGAGATAAGAAGTGGAAACAAGTTGGCCTATGAGGTAGACCATTATATCAGTGGCTTAAATGAACCACCTTCTGGATTCATGCTCTCTATTGGCCCCTCCCACATTGAGTCTGGGTTCAACCATATGAGTACCTGATAAATGTTTGCATTTTGGGGCTGGTCTTCTTGGAAGACTTTCTTCTAGAACCCAGCTGCTGCATGGAAGTCAAGGATACTCTGGTGCACGGAGAGGCCATGTGTAGAATTCCTAGAAGATGAGATAGAGATATCCCATGTGGAAGAACACTGAGGTACCCCAGCCCAGCTCCTCACTGAATGTAGCCACATGAGTGATACAGCCAATACCATGTGGAGCAGAAAAACTGCCCAGCTGAACACATCAACCTGTAGAAACATGAGAAATGATAAATTGTTATTGTTTTAACCAACTAAGTTTTGGGGTAACTTGTTAGGCAGCAAAAGGTAACTGAATAGCCAAGGATCAGAACACCCAGTCAGTAGGTCTTAAATCGTTGCTCAAGACAGAGTGCCAGTGATATTCATTCATTCATTCATTCATTCAATGCAGCATTTAATGAATGTCTATTGTGTACTGATCAATAAAAAATGTAAAGAGCCCAGGAAAAAAACTACAAATGGCAAGAAAATGTGCACAATCACTAGTAAATAAAGGATTTTACTTTAGAATTTGATGTTTATCTTTTTCAGAAGATTTAAAATGGTTTTGGCCTGTGAGGGAAATAACTTTTGACTATTCAATACTGACAACCAAATTTTCCAGCATAGAAATGGAGCTAGGGGCTATGTTTTAAGGCCTCATCCTCCCAAGGTATATTCTAATTACCTATATTTATGGATAGATGAATTATTTTAAGGTTTAATGGAAACATACTTTCATTGCAGTGAGAAACTAGTCATTATTTTCTGCCTTGAAATTTATTCCTTCATTGAGGGCATCTCACTACCTGGATTCCACTTTTAGTTCCATCACTTGGTAGGTTTATGACCTTGGGGGCAGTATTAACCATTCCAAGCCATGATTTCTTCATTTATTAAAAAGGCATAATAGTATATACCTTATATTGTAAGCCCTAAACAAAATATTGTTATTATTATTATTTTTTAAAGATTTTATTTATTTATTTGACAGAGAGAGACACAGCAAAAGAGGGAACACAAGCAGGGGGAGTGGGAGAGGGAGAAGCAGTCCTCCCATGGAGCTGAGAGCCTGATGCGGGGCTTGATCCCAGAACCCTGGGATCATGACCCGAGCCGAAGGCAGACACTTAACGACTGAGCCACCCAGATGCCCCAGAAAATCTATTTGCTTTCCTTTATTTGAAAGAAAATAGTGGTCATCTTTGCTTCCTAAGAGGCAAAACCAGTATTTCTTCTTAGTATTAACTAAGAAGTTGTCCTTCCTTTTCACTCCATGCTTTGGGAAATTAAAGATTTTAGTAAAATCTTAACCTTGAGAAAATGTATTAATGTATATCTTTTAAAGATTTTATTTTTATTTATTTGACAGAGAGAGAGAGAGAGAGAGCACAAGCAGGGGGAGCGGCAGGCAGAGGGAGAAGCAGGCTCCCAACTGAGCAAGGAGCCCAATGTGGGGCTCGATCCCAGGACCCTGGGATCGTGACCTCAGCCGAAGGCAGTTGCTTAACCACCCCGGTGCCCCAGAAAATGTATTAATGTATTAAATGATTTTTATACCCATAAGCATTACCTTTTTATATGATATCTGAAGGAGTTGGTGAAATATCTGAATATGCTTAGTTTTATAAGGTGATGGGGAAGCAGGGAGAAAGAACTGAGCTCATTTTTTCCATTTTGGAATAACACATAAAGGTGTAACTGACAAAGGAGAGAGCTCTGCTTTCAAGGGATTCAGGTTTGAGGAGTGAACAGTAAATGCTAGCCAAGTTGGGAAACTTTGGGAAGTTCTAATTTGCCGAAAGTAGAAAGCCTCTATGTACCGAGAACATGGAAATCGTGGCCCCAGCTTGGGTTTGGATTTTGCCACAGCTCTCCTGATCTGGTCAAATCATATCCTCATGTTTGAGTACTTGAGGATATGGTATGTATTGTCCTGTGATACCCTGTGCATTTGAATTATACTCTTACTCTTTAGAATGACAATGATAATTCTAATCACAGAACTGCATAAAGTAGTTCAAAGTAGGTATAAGCTGGAAAAATATTTGAGAGACTCCAGCATCATATTCTTCCTCTTCTGCTGAAACACTGAAAACTTGGCACAGGTCAGATATTTGTGGGAGGCCTTAGAGCTTTGAATTTGGGACCTCATCCTAGGTTTTCTGCAGGGTCTCTACTTGAAGATAGGTAATTGATGAACACACACACACACAAACATATTATGGCTCTGATGACTTAATTCCTTCTTTACAACTCTTCAGTTCCATTTATAGGAGCACTGACAGAAAGTCTAGCTCTCAACAGAGCATAAAGCAGGGTGATTGACTGAGAGCGTTCTTCTGTGAACTATCCTAAAACATCCATGGATATACCTAAAGCAATTCATGAAGCTTTGCCCTCAGGAGCATTTGTGGGCTCCTGGATGAGATTTGCTGATTTTGTGGACATGCCTCACCCACAGTGCCTTCTTCCTCACTTCTCTGGAGACGTAGCATCAAAGACAATGAGACGTGGGTCCCTGCTGGTTGGTAAGTGGGTTGTGAGAAGAACAGTGATATAAATACCCTAACCCGACTGGGCAGACTGGATTTCAGAGTAAGATATTCCTTCCTTCCCCCCTCCCTCTCTCCTTCCTTCCACCCCCCCTCCCTCTCTCCTTCCTTCCACCCCCCCTCCCTCTCTCCTTCCTTCCACCCCCCCTCCCTCTCTCCTTCCTTCCACCCCCCCTCCCTCTCTCCTTCCTTCCACCCCCCTCCCTCTCTCCTTCCTTCCACCCCCCCTCCCTCTCTCCTTCCTTCCACCCCCCCTCCCTCTCTCCTTCCTTCCACCCCCCCTCCCTCTCTCCTTCCTTCCACCCCCCCTCCCTCTCTCCTTCCTTCCACCCCCCCTCCCTCTCTCCTTCCTTCCACCCCCCCTCCCTCTCTCCTTCCTTCCACCCCCCCTCCCTCTCTCCTTCCTTCCACCCCCCTCCCTCTCTCCTTCCTTCCACCCCCCCTCCCTCTCTCCTTCCTTCCACCCCCCCTCCCTCTCTCCTTCCTTCCACCCCCCCTCCCTCTCTCCTTCCTTCCACCCCCCCTCCCTCTCTCCTTCCTTCCACCCCCCCTCCCTCTCTCCTTCCTTCCACCCCCCTCCCTCTCTCCTTCCTTCCACCCCCCCTCCCTCTCTCCTTCCTTCCACCCCCCTCCCTCTCTCCTTCCTTCCACCCCCCCTCCCTCTCTCCTTCCTTCCACCCCCCCTCCCTCTCTCCTTCCTTCCACCCCCCTCCCTCTCTCCTTCCTTCCACCCCCCTCCCTCTCTCCTTCCTTCCACCCCCCCTCCCTCTCTCCTTCCTTCCACCCCCCCTCCCTCTCTCCTTCCTTCCACCCCCCCTCCCTCTCTCCTTCCTTCCACCCCCCTCCCTCTCTCCTTCCTTCCACCCCCCTCCCTCTCTCCTTCCTTCCACCCCCCCTCCCTCTCTCCTTCCTTCCACCCCCCCTCCCTCTCTCCTTCCTTCCACCCCCCCTCCCTCTCTCCTTCCTTCCACCCCCCCTCCCTCTCTCCTTCCTTCCACCCCCCCTCCCTCTCTCCTTCCTTCTTTTCCTTTCTCCCTCCCTCCCACTCTCCTTCCCTCCCTCCCTTCTGTATTTTCCACATATTTACTCAGCACCTCCTCTGTTCCTGACACTGTTGCGCAGGGCTTGGGTCGTAAAGTAGTTCTCCGTTATTACCCGTTTGGTTTTCCGCGGTTTCGGTTCGCCGCTAACCCCGTGGGAAAGCAGGTCAGCCTCCTTCTGACGTCACAACGCCTGCGACGTTCCCCTCACGTCACCGCGTCACGTAGGCATTTCTTAATCTCCCAGCCTTACAAGAAGGGTAAGTGCAGTGCAGTAAGATATTTTGAGAGAGCGAGAGACCATTCACTTAACTCTTGTTAGAGTATGTTTTTGTAAGTGTTCTATTTTATTACTAGTTTTTGTGGTTACCCTGTCACTGTGCCTCATTTATAAGTTAAACTTAATCATAGGTATGTAAGTAGGGAAAAATCATTATGTATGGGAACAGTATATATAGGGTTCGGGTACTATTTGCGGTTTCGGGTATCCACTGGGGGGTTTGGAAGGTATCCCTCGGTGGATAAACGGGGGACTGTTGTAGCGGGAAGATGCTCTAGTAGGTGAAGGTGAATATTAAAACAAGTAATTACAATAAAGTGGGATTATCATTATGGTAAGGGAGGGAGAAGTACTGTTTTTCATTTGGCCAGCACATTTGTGTTTTCCACTCTGATGGCATTCTTCACATTGTGTCTGAAGCTTCGGTCTCCCTTTCTTGGTTGTGCTCCCCTAGGAGGTCTCATTTAGCGTGGTATCTCCACACCCAGTCCAATGTCTGGCGTTTGGAACCTAATAAGAATTTTTTGAATGAATAAACGCTCTATGAATATTGTTGAACAAATGTTTTATTCAGCTTTTTATATCCATAGTCCTGAACATATGGTTGGCACATAATAAATATTAGTCAATGAAATGAGAGTCATCTATTTTTTTATAATGTGGTTTTTAACATCTCTACAACCCAGTGTGGGGCTTGAACTCATGACCCTGAGATCAAGAGTCACATGCTCTACTGACTCATCCAGCCAGGCGTCCCCTAGTCAATGAAATGAATGAATAGTCATGGTATTGTGAACAGCAGTTGTTGTGGAGAAAAAGTACTGACTCAGGATGGAAGGGAGCTGGGAATTAAGACCTACTTCTGCCATGTACTAAGCTGTAGTTACTGGAGCCAAATACAACCTCTCTCTTGGGTTCTGATACCTCATTTGTAAGGTGAATGTAGCAATGCCTGTCCTGCCTCCTTCACAGATTGGTCACCAGAGTCAAACGGCATAATGTAGTTGAAGTGCTGTGAAGAATTGTATACATCTCACCATTCAGCACCTGCTTGCTGCAAGAAAAGGAGGGACTTTCAGTATAAATAAGAGACCAGCATCACTTTTCTTTGAGAAGCTCTTGGACGGTAGAGTGCTTTCCATCTTAAATACCATTCTCCTTGCTATGTTTTTTACTGTTACAAATCCTTTCTCAACCTCCTTCTTCCCTAAATATCAAAAGAAACAACATCATTCTTTTATACTTTTTCCCTTGGCATTTTATATTGAAATGTGTCAAACTTACAGAAAAGATGAAAAAACATTGTAGTGAACACCTTATACCTTTTATCTAGATCACCAGTTAATTTTTTAAAAGATTTTTTAAAAAATTTATTTATTTTAGAGAGAGAACGAGTGGGGTGAGGGGCAGAGGGAGAAGCAGGCTCTCTGCTGAGCAGGGAGCCTGATGCCGGGCTCGATACCAGGACCCTGGGACCCTAGTTCTTGTGGCACTAAATCTAAAGGATCACAGGTCTTGTTGATTTGGAAAGGTGGTAAGTCGAATGGGCCGTGATCTTGACAGTATGTGTATTAATTATCTCCTTCATTCATCCATTCCTCTATCAACTCATTCATTCAGTTAATATCAAATGAGCACCTAATATTTAAATCAAGCTCTGTGTAAGCCTCTAGGGTTGGCAATGATGAAAAAAATGAGGTCTCATGTCCCAGTCCTCATGGAGCTTATAGTGTAGTAAGAGACGTAGAATTGTCACATAATAGGAACAAAGCTGAAACTACAACTGTGGCAAATAAGAAAGCTGGGGAACTTAAACCTCAGTATTTCTTCAAAATTTAGAGGCAATCATTATATAATGCATGATTTTTTATTATTTATTTATTTATTTATTTATTTATTTTAAAAGATTTTATTTATTTATTTGACAGAGAGAGACACAGTGAGAGAGGGAACACAAGCAGGGGGAGTGGGAGAGGGAGAAGCAGGCCTCCTGCTGAGCAGAGAGCCCGATGTGGGGCTTGATCCCAGGACCCTGGGATCATGACCTGAGCTGAAGGCAGATGCTTAATGACTGAGCCACCCAGGCGCCCCTAGAATGCATGATTATTCTGTATACCACTAAGAAAAAAATGATCCACATTGGAAACCCTAAAAGGGAATGTCACATTTAGCTGGGGTACCAAAGGGCTGTCCTGCTCAATAAAAGGGTAAATGAGGAAAATATGATCTCACAGTAAGGGGCAGCAGGGAAACTTGCTGGTCTCAACCTTGGCACTGGGTGGTAGGAGGAAAATAAGACTCCCCTAAGAATTCCAATCTCAAGTCAGTACTAAAGGGTTTTCAATCTGAATTCACATTGATACTGTATCCAAAAAACTCAAGCAGATAATTTAAAGGGATTTCAGGTTAGTAGTTTCCTGAGATGACTGGTAGAAACAAATGCAAATCTTGCTGGAAGAATTTGATTTTAATCTGGGCCAGCAGTGATTGGGAGACTCCATTTACTTATAGGACATACTCTCATGCTTAAGGGGAAAGAAACATGCATCACTGACTTGATGAAACATGGTAATCAGGGAGGTGTGGGTGGCTTTCCTGATACACTGATGCATGGACTGACATTGAGATCTGAAGGACACAAAAGCTTTACCTTGGGGAAAAGGGTGGGAAGAACATTCTAGTTGGAGGCATGAGCACATACAAAGGGCCTTCAGAGGGGGAAGGTACAGAGAATACAGGGAACTGGAGAGGCCTGGGATGCTGGAGCAGTAAAGCAGGGAGTGTGGTGGTGGGCAAGGCTAGAGGGCAGGGCTCAGGTGAGGCTGTGCAGGCCTATTTAAGCCACATGAAGGACTTTTGTCCAGATCT
Organism: Mirounga angustirostris; assembly: GCF_029215605.1. Taxonomy (NCBI): domain Eukaryota; kingdom Metazoa; phylum Chordata; class Mammalia; order Carnivora; family Phocidae; genus Mirounga; species Mirounga angustirostris. The sequence goes on along the minus strand of NW_026991709.1, from coordinate 133,380,895 downwards.
TAAGAGAAATGGGAGCTGAAAAGGTTTTTGGAAGGAGAGATTGAGAGGATCACATATGAGTTTAGAAATAATGGTTTTGTCTGCAGTAAGGAAAATATATTGAGGGTGGATAGAAGCCTAGTGAGTAGTGCTCATACTCTAACCTTGAGACATGACTCTTTCTTTGCAGAAAAGATAACTCAGAAAGACTGAGGCCCACTTTGGACTTTACTGTCTGAAAGAGAATAATCTCAGACATGGCAAGTTCAGAGGGTGTCACCATGCCAGGAGGTCTGCCGCTGATAGGGGGTATCCTGGGGAAGGACGTGGGTAGAGTCTAAAGGTGGTGGTTTGGCTTTCTTATAATATATTTTATAAAATATTACTTGCCTTTTTTTTTTTTTTTGGTCCATAAGTGAGCTGCCCAAAACCCACATGGTTAAAGAGATTTTCACAGTGCAGATGATAATGTTTCTCTTAAATCACATCTGTCTTATTTTTTAATAAAAATCTGCTATAGTTCAATAACTAGGGCTTGTTCTACACTAAGATGCAGGGTGTGGTCTCAGTGGTTGAATTTGCTGTAGTTTGTCTTTTTGCAGATGCCCTGTCTCTGGCTTTTTGTGAAGAGTATTTTATCTTTAAGCTCTAAATATAGTGTTAGAGGGACGCCTGGGTGACTCAACTAGTTAAGCATCTGCCTTTGGCTCAGGTCATGATCCCAGGGGCCTGGGATCAAGTCCCGTGTCAGGCTCCCTGCTCCGCAGGGAACCTGCTTCTCCTCTACCTCTGCCTCTCTCTCTGTCGCTCTGTCTCTCATGAATAAACAAAATCTTTCAAAAAAATATAGTGTTAGAAAAGAGTGACTTCAAACACCTAAAAGATTTAAATGTGCTCTTTTGTTTTTAAGATTTGCTTTATAAATAAACATACAATTATATAAACATGCATTAACGGGATCACGTAGTACATAGTGGGGTTTTACTTAGTGAAATTATTTTTTTCCCATTTTCTTTTTATCTTGCTTCCCTTCATCGTCTAGCCTTCTCAGACCATGACTCTGTGTCACTCCCCACCAGTAACCCATTAAATTTATTTATTTATTTATTTTAAAGATTTTATTTGTTTATTTGACAGAGAGAGACATAGCAAGAGAGGGAACACAAGCAGGGGGAGTGGGAGAGGGAGAAACAGGCTTCCCACGGAGCAGGGAGCCCGACTTGGGGCTCTATCCGAGGACCCTGGGATCATGACCTGAGCTGAAGGCAGATGCTTAATGACTGAGCCACCCAGGTGCCCCAAATTTATTTTTGTTTTTAAATAAAACTTATATTGTGCTAATATGAGCTGGGCATGTTCTAAGGGCTTGACACAAGTTAGGTATCTGGTGAACCCCATGGATTTTTCTCACAATAATTTTTAAAATGCATAACATAAAATATATAGGATTATAAAGTAAATCAATTGTATTAAAATAAAGTTGTCAAATCTTAAAAATATCACTGGGGCACCTGAGTGGCTCAGTCGGTTAAGTGTCTGCCTTCACCTCAGCTTCTCCCTCTCCCTCTGGCTCCCAGCTTGTGCTCTCACTCTCAAATAAATAAAAAAGAATAAAAAAAAATCTTAAAAATATCACAATACGTATAATACTTAACACATTACATAGGCATAGTGTTAGGTCAATTAACTGTCATAGTTCAAAGTAATGATGAGTATGAATGATATTTTGAGATATTTGTAACCTCTCTGATGTGACATGAAAATATCTGTAACACAGCCATAGGTACTGCAAATAATATTGAGGTTTGTTGCCTACATTTATAATTGAACGAAGTGCTAAACTTTAGTTTGATGTGAAAATAAAGGTGTAATTTTTTTGTATCAAGTTTGTGCACCAACCCCCAGGTTAAGATAACACCTTTTGGTTGAGGAATTCCATTTCTGCTAAATGAACAAAGTATCTTGTATTCTGTATGTTCAAATCTTATTAGAATATAGTTCAGTATTTAGGGAAATCAAGGTTGATATTTACCATACTGGTACAAATAGGAATTGCAAAGGATATAGGGAGCATGTATGCTCCTACAAAGAACATCCTATAATGGGACAGAGTGAGGCCTCCACATCATGCTAACTTGAGTCTGGGTAGCAAGATTGGTTTAAAATAATATGAAATACAGGGCAACTGGCTGGCTCAGTTGGTAGAACATGAGACTCTTGATCTTGGGGTCGTGAAGTTGAGCCCCATGTTGGAGGTAGAGTTTACTTAAAAAAAAGAATAGATTTGAAAAAAATAATATGAAATAAAGGAAGAAAAAATCCTGAAAAAATATTGGTAGAATTAATTTCAAGTAAAAAGATAAAAAGATAAATTGAATTCTCATAGATTGCAAATATTTTTCATATACTTTGAAAAATCTGAAGATGTCAAAAAGCCACCCTGGAGTTGAGAGTTCAACTGCAAGTTTCAAAGATGCCACCCAAGGGAAAAAGCACTTCCAGGAGTAACAGTTCTGACAAGAAGACTCAGGGCCCCAAAGGTGGTGGCAATGGAGTAAAGGTCAGATACATTCTTTTTTTTTAAGACTTTATTTATTTATTTGTCAGAGAGAGAGAGAGCACAGGCTGGGGGAGTGGCAGGCAGAGGGAGAAGCAGGCTCCCCACTGAGCAAGGATCCTGATGCAGGACTCGATCCCAGGACCCTGGGATCATGACCTGAGGTGAAGGCAGACACTTAACCGATAGAACCACCCAGGCATCCTGGTCAGACACATTCTGTGGGAAAAACATGGGAAAATCATAGAAGCCATGGAAAAGTTAAAGTCTGCAATGAGACTCAATGAAGTGGCTGTACAGTGTAGTGAAGATAAAGCCAGGCAAGGGGGACACTTGGGTTGGATGACCAGAGGTTCCATGGTGGGACAATTTCAAGAAACAACATTTGCCTTGCCTGTGAGTGGGCTGGGTAAGACTGTGTTTATAGAACCTCTGATTAAGATACAATTTGGATATCATATTATGGCTAAAGGGAGAAAATAAAATTGTATGAAAGACTGAAAAAAAAATGCCACTCTGGGAGGCTCAGATTCCAACCTTGATGAAGGAGGCAGTTTTGTTCTGTCAGACAAAAAGCTGATGATAGTGTGGAGGAGAGCAATGATACCTTCTGGGTAGCACAACTCAATATCATTTCCATATGAGGGAATGAGCCCTTCACTTCCTTTGATTGTATTGTAAAGAAGACTTGGCATCAAACCACCCACTTGATGTTTTAGACATAGGTCCTTTTGCTTAGTCCCTGGAGAAGCCCTACAACTCCGCTCTAAGCAATGGCTTTCAAACTTTCGTGATTATGGTGCCCAATAAACACATTTTATGTTGTGAGCTAGTACACATACACTCACATAAATGATGCAGACTTCATGAAACAACACTGAACTTTACCATGTGGAATGAGCTGATATTTTCTGTTTCAGTTCATTTTATTCCATTACTTTTTTCTGTTTATGCCAGGTACTTCATACAGTTAAAGTTCCTACTTGGTTCCAAAAGGCATTTAAGAACACAGCTCCTGTGAAACATACAGGCATTTAAGGGGCTATTTGCCAGATGAGTTTTTTCCCAGAGACCTTTTTGGAGGAGTGATTTTCATATCAAGGGTTGGGATATTAATAAAAATTAAAAGTAAAAAAATACATATACATGTATAAGTGTATTTCGTACATATTATGTATTACATATGTGTATATGTGCACACATACAAACACACTCATACATACACTTTTTTCTGTTGATTTTAGTCAAGAATTGAAGGCCACTATCTGCGACTGTAATTACTGATCTTCTTCAGTGAATTAGAAGTAAAAATAATAAAATGTGGCTCCAGTCTTTTCCTTGTATGTCTGGGGGCTGACATTTTGGCCTATACCCTCAAAACCTGTCAGGACCTCTACTCCTTCAGGCATCCCTTTTGTTTGCAACATCACCAACCTCTCCACCTTTCTTAGGAGGCCTCCTCACCTGTGCCATGCGATCCTATGTAACTGCTGCCCATGTGATTGTGGCCACATTGCTTGACAGCTCTTCCACGGAAGCCACAGCAGTACTGGTAGCCTTGGAGAGCTAACTTCTGGCAAGCCTGTGCTTGGTTGATAATAGCACAGCAAGGGCAACGTGAAGGGAAGCTGGTGGGGGGGGTGCCTGGACCTTAGTTCTCAAAAACCCCAGTTCTGAGAGCACGTTGGGGATCTCACTTGACCCTTCTTCTTCTTTTTCTTCTTCTTTTTTTTTTTTAAGATTTATTTACTTATTTATTTGACAGAGAAAAGACTCAGCGAGAGAGGGAACACAAGCAGGGGGAGTGGGAGAAGTATGCTTCCCGCAGAGCAGGGAGCCCAATGCCGGGCTCGATCCCAGGACCCTGGGACCATGACCTGAGCCGAAGGCAGACTCTTAACGACTGAGCCACCCAGGCGCCCCTCACTTGACCCTTCTTGCTGTTAACTTTTTTTGTGACTAATTCTCTCTCTTCCTTCTTGGATAGGAAATGTTCTGTTACAGAAACTGGCCTAAGTACCAAAAGATTGTCACAAAATTATTGTTTTACTATCTTCTTTTTTATTGTATCAGGTGACTCCCCAGAGAGACTATTCTGTAAATATGGCATTCCCCACATTAGGGAATGGAGAAAGGGGGAGCATCAGGGACTGGCAGGCAGATGGGACATTTTGGGTCTGAGAAGGATGGGTTTTCAAGTTTGGGGGTTAGGAACACTTTTCTGTAATGTGTTACTCTTGACAGTCTGGTCTCTAGCTGAATAGCATCATTTGGCTTCTATCTCTCTGTCTAAAAATATATTCATGCTTACTTAATATTTAGGCAGATTTTTAAAATGCCCACTTCATCTTTCCTTCATTCCTTTATTTTACCCAGTCTATCAGAATCTCCTTCTAGATGTTCATGGCAAACATTTTTTAAAAAGATTTTATTTATTTACTTAGAGAGAGAGAGAAAGAGTATGAGCAGGGGGAAGGGCAGAGGGAGAGGGGCAAGCAGACTCTGTGCTAAGCACAGGGCTCGAGTTGGGGCTCGAGTTGGGGCTTGACTTGGGGCTCAATCCTACGATTCTGAGATCATGACCTGAGCTAAAATCAAGAGTCAGAGGCTAACTGACTGAGTCACTCAGGTGCCCCCTTGGTAGACCTTCTTAAAAGAGACTCTACATTGCTCCTTTCTCATGGCCCTTACCCTTGTAAGCATGCTTCTTAGATAATTACTCTAATAAATGAAACTATTCTTTAAAAAGTTATCAAAATCTTAAATTAACTAAATTTAATGCCTCAAAACTTTTCATTATGGAAAATTTCAAAAATATACAAAAGTTATGAGATTAGTATAATGAACTTCCATATATTAATCAGCCGTCTGCAATAGTCATCAACATATTGCCATTCTTGGTTTCTTCATCCTTTCTACTCTCATGACTTTTTTCTTAATTCACATTCTCTTTGACTTCTTTGAAGTGTTTAATTTAACTCAGTGTCCCTTCTTTCTTTAAATTGCATCTTCCCTTAGCTTCTGAGAATCTATAGTCCTGGACTTTTTCTTATGTGTTGGTTTATTTCTCCTTGATTAGAAGATGGTGAAGTGTCATTCTGGAGAGGCTCCTTCTCTTATGAAAATGTGCAGAATTTAAAAGTACAGATCACTCATGCTTCCCAGACCAAACTCTGGGAATAAAGGTTGGATCATCCCAAGCAGATATAGAGGAGTCAGGAAAGCAGAGAAGGTAGGAGTTAGGAAGGTAGAGGCCAGTGTGGGCTATTGGCACCTGGGAAGGCTATTTGGAGGAAAAGGATTTTCTTCTTATTAGTGAATAGTTTTCCAAATTCTATGAACTTTCATAAAAGAGTTTACACCATTTGGTCACATCTGCTGAAGTTAAATGCCCAATCAATGACCCAGTAATTCCAATCCTATCTAGCAGAAAAATTAGTACACATGTCTATGAAAAGATATACAAGGATGATCACAGAAGTTTTATTCAACATTGTAAGTACTTGCATCAGCCTAAATGTCTATCAATAGGAAAATGGATAAACAAAATATAGTATATTCAAGCAGTGGAATTCTGTTCTGTATAAAAAGAAATACTGATGCGTGCAGCAATCTGGGTGAATCACCAATGCAAAGAATCCGTACTGTGGGATTCCACTTAGATGAATTTCAGTAATAGGCACAAGTAATCCATGGTGTTAGAATTGCAGTTCACTGTGGTAGAGATGGTATTGACTGAAAACAGGCAAGACGGAATCATTTCAGATGTTGAAATGCTCTCTATTTTCATCTGGGTGGTGGATATACAAGTATATTAATTTTGCCTGTTCTTCCACATCATTTAAATGGAATTATGCAGGGTGTATTCTCCCCCCCAACATTTCTTATTTTTGATATCAATTTTTTATTTACATTGTAGTAGTTAACATATAGTGTAATATTGGTTTCAGGGGTAGAATTTAGTGACTCATCACTTACATATAACACCCAGTGTTCATCACAATAAGTGCCCTCCTTTTTTTTTTTTTTTCATTTTTTTTTTATTCTTATGTTAATCCCCATACATTACATCATTAGTTTTAGATGAAGTGTTCCATGATTCATTGTTTGTGCACAACACCCAGTGCTCCATGCAGAATGTGCCCTCCTCAATACCCACCACCAGGCTAACCCATCCTCCCACCCCCCTCCCCTCTAGAACCCTGTTTGTTTTTCAGAGTCCATCGTCTCTCATGGTTCGTCTACCCCTCCGATTTCCCCTGCTTCATTCAATAAGTGCCCTCCTAATCCCCATCACCTACTTAGCCCATCCTCCACCCACCATCCCTCCAGCAACCCTTAGTTTGTTCTCTATTGTTAAGAGTCTCTTATGGTTTGCCTCCCTCTCTTTTTTCCCCCTTCCCTAAGTCCATTTGTTTTGTTTCTTAAATTCCACACATGAGTGAAATCGTATGGTATTTGTCTCTCTCTGACTGACTTATTTCGCTTAGCATTATTACTGTAGCTCCATCCATGTTGTTGCAAATGGTAAGATTTCATTCTGACTGTTGAATAATATTCCATTGTATATATACACCACATCTTCTTTACCCACTCATCAGTTGATGGACATTTGGGCCCTTTCCATAATTTGGCTATTTTTGATAATACTGCTATAAACATCAGGGTGTGTGTGCCCCTTCAAATCAGTATGTTTGTATCCTTTGGGTAAATACTTCTGAGTAAGGGACAGGCAGGGCTAGGTAGGGAGAGATAGATGGGGGCCACGGGATCAGGCTCACAAAAGTCCCAAAAATGTAGAGGTGTAAGGAAACTAGAGATAAGGAAACAAATCAGACCATCCTGTCCTAGGGATCAAAGGTGGGGTCTTGTTGTAACAGCTACTTGTGACCAACAAAGAATTACTGGATCCTAAAAAAGGAAGTAAGCCATTGAAGGTGTTATCAGTAGTCCTTACTCAATGGTGGTATAAATAGAGATGGTAAAAATATTTAAGTTCCCTGGTTAGCTTTCTATAAAAGACCAACCCTAAAAGCCCTCAGTGGCAACCCTGTCAGGACTCTTCCCTCACTCCTGAGAGCTTTTTCTGTATCCTCACTTAATAAAACTCTATCACTTTACTCACTCTCCTTTGTCCGCGAGATTCATTCTTTGGCTCTGTGAGAAAAGAACCTAGCTCTCCCGTTCCACTTCGTACTGCAATTGCTGGATCATAGGGTATTTCTATTTTTATCTTTTTGAGGAACTCCCATGCTGTTTCTTTTCTTTTTTTTTAAAGATTTTTTTTTCTTTTTTAAAATTCAAATTCAATTAATTAACATATACTGGATTATTGGTTTCAGAGGTAGAGTTCAGTGATTCATCAGTCTTATATAATACCCAGTGCTCATTACATCACATGCCCTCCTTAATGTCCATCCCCCCACTCTGCTCCCCTCCAGCAACTCTCAGTTTGTTTCCTGTGATTAAGAGTCTCTTATGGTTTTTCTCCCTTTCTGATTTTGTCTTGTTTTATTTTTTCTCTCTTTCCCTATGATCCTCTGTTTTGTTTCTTAAATTCCATATATTATTGAGATTATATGATAATTGTCTTTCTCTGATTGACTTATTTCGCTTAGCATAATACCCTCTGGTTCCATCCATGTTGTTGCAAATGGCAAGATTTCATTTTTTTGATGACTGAGTAGTATTCCATTGTATATATATACCACATCTTCTTTATTCATTCATTTGTTGATGGACATCTGGGCTCTTTCCATGGTTTGGCTATTGTGGACATTGCTGCTATAAACATTGGGGTGCATGTGCCCCTTCGGATCACTACATCTGTATCTTTGGGGTAAATACCCAGTAGTGCAATTGCTGGGTCATAGGGTAGCTCTATTTTCAACTTTTTGAGGAAAATCCATACTGTTTTCCAGAGTGACTGCACCAATTTGCATTCATGCAGGGTGTATTCTTTGATCACAGAAGTCAGAACTTTATCTGGGATGTGGTTATACCTGTGGATACATATGTAAAAAATCATCAGGTTGTAAACTTAAAACTGTATACTTTATGTATCTTAGAAGTTAAGTTTTGTTTTTTTTTTTAGTTTCTATTGTCAGGGTTGTGACTGACAATTAATGTTGTAGTCAGCTTCTGAGTATAAGGCCTTATGTTTCAAGTTCCCCAGAGCAACTAGTCAGTTTACATCCCGAATCTTCTTTATGAATGTATCTCCTCTGAAATATTCATTCATAGAAAATAGTGATCATTGGATTATAATGTCAAAATGGAAGAGTAGAGTTAATGCTTGAAATAGGACTACGAGCCATGCAAAGTGATTTGTAGTAAGTACTCAATGAGTATCAGAGAGTGAGGAGAATTCCTGGGACCTTTGCCACAGTTTCCCCTCAGTAAGTCAGGGAGGGTGGGACTTACAGGTTGTGGCTCAGGTGGGAAGGGGACATTGTGTAACAGAACTAGTTCTCCATTGGAAGTTCTGCCATTTATGTTCATTTGCAAAGTCTTTCATGATGCCCCTCTGTGACATCTCATCTAGACTTTAATAGCCACCTTCACAAGAGCCACGACTGCAGAGGCTGCAGGCAGAACAGCAGACAGTCATTGCCTGCTTAATGGCCTCCCAAAGGCAAACACTTTTTTACCACCCTGGAAGCCAATTTCAGTGCTCAGCCCTCTATTTTTATTCTGCTGTTCTCACCTCTAGTGACATTTTTGTGGGGTTTTTCACTTATTTCTACTTACAAATGGACATTTGGATGAAATGTACCTGTCTCTGCACAGCAGACCCTCCACAAAAGTTGGACCTGGCTGGTTTGTAAGGCAGCATCTCTCCCATGCACAAGACAGAAAGGGTGTTGAAGAAACATATCCTGGGTGTTGGTCCAGGTGTTTTGTTCACCACATCTGTTCTCTGGAGGAGACAAGACAGTAGATGCATTTATTTATGTAGGAACTGGAATTCTTCCCTTATGGGTCATGGGAATTTAGCAATGACCCCCTTCCTATTCTCCACCTGCCTAGCTGCTTAGTGGAGTCATTAGGGTTTATGGAAACATTTTTCTTACTTTCAAATTATATATTTAATAATGTGTTTAACAAGTAGTATGTGAATATGGTTTTAAAAATCACATAGTATAAGAGTGTGTCCATTGAAAAGTTACTCTCCTTCCTGCTCTTGACCTTTGTGCCTGTTTTTTTTCTTTGGGACAACCATCATGACTGGTTTCTTATGCAGCCTTCCACAAATATTCCCAGTATACACAAGCGTTTTTATATAGCTGCCCTTAGTCATGTCTATTTTGGTAATCTGAGTTTATCAGCTTAATTGACGTGTGTATGTAAAGGTACTTTATCAGTGAATATAAGCCAACACTTTTTAAAAAATTTTTTTATTCTTATGTTAATACCCATACATTACATCATTAGTTTTAGATGTAGTGTTGCATGATTCATTGTTTGTGCATAACACCCAGTGCTCCATGCAGAATGTGCCCTCCTCAATACCCACAACCAGGCTAACCCATCCTCCCACCTCCCTCCCCTCTAGAACCCTCAGTTTGTTTTCAGAGTCCATCGTCTCTCATGGTTCATCTACCCCTCCAATTTCCCCCCCTTCATTTTTCCCCTCCTGCTACCTTCTTCTTCTTCTTCTTCTTTTTTTTTTTAAACATATATTGCATTATTTGTTTCAGAGGTACAGATCTGAGATTCAACAGTCTTGCACAATTCACAGCGCTTACCAGAGCACATACTCTCCCCAGTGTCTATCACCCAGTCACCCCATCCCTCCCACCCCACCCTCCACTCCAGCAACCCTCAGTTTGTTTCCTGAGATTAAGAATTCCTCATATCAGTGAGGTCATATGATACATGTCTTTCTCTGTTTGACTTATTTCACTCAACATAACACCCTCCAGTTCCATCCACGTCGTTGCAAATGGCAAGATCTCATTCCTTTTGATGGCTGCATAATATTCCATTGTATATATATACCACATCTTCTTTATCCATTCATCTGTCGATGGACATCTTGGCTCTTTCCACAGTTTGGCTATTGTGGACATTGCTGCTATAAACATCGGGGTGCACGTACCCTTTCGGATCCCTACTTTTGTATCTTTGGGGTAAATACCCAGTAGTGCAATTGCTGGATCATATGGTAGCTCTATTTTCAACTTTTTGAGGAACCTCTATACTGTTTTCCAGAGTGGCTGCACCAGTTTGCATTACCACCAACAGTGTAGGAGGGTTCCCCTTTCTCCGCATCCCCACCAACATCTGTCGTTTCCTGACCTGTTAATTTTAGCCATCCTGACTGGTGTGAGGTGGTATCTCATTGAGGTTTTGATTTGGATTTCCCTGATGCCAAGCGATATTGAGCACTTTTTCATGTGTCTGTTGGCCATTTGGATGTGTTCTTTGGAAAAATGTCTCTTCATGTCTTCTGCCCATTTCTTGATTGGATTCTTTGTTCTTTGGGTGTTGAGTTTGATGAGTTCTTTATAGATTTTGGGTACTAGCCCTTTATCTGATATGTCATTTGCAAATATCTTCTCCCATTCTGTCGGTTGCCTTTTGGTTTTGTTGACTGTTTCCTTTGCTTTGCAAAAGCTTTTTATCTTGATGAAGTCCCAATAGTTCATTTTTGCCCTTGCTTCCCTTGCCTTTGGCGATGGTTCTAGGAAGAAGTTGCTGTGGCTGAGGTCGAACAGGTTGCTGCCTGTGTTCTCCTTTAGGATTTTGATGGACTCCTGTCTCACATTGAGGTCTTTCAACCATTTGGAGTCTGTTTTTGTGTGTGGTGTAAGGAAATGGTCCAGTTTCATTCTTCTGCATGTGGCTGTATAATTTTCTCAACACCATTTGTTGAAGAGACTGTCTTTTTTCCATTGGACATTCTTTCCTGCTTTGTCAAAGATGAGTTGACCATAGAGTTGAGGGTCCATTTCTGGGCTCTCTATTCTGTTCCATTGATCTATGTGCCTGTTTTTGTGCCAGTGCCATGCTGTCTTGATGATGACAGCTTTGTAATAGAGCTGGAAGTCCGGAATTGTAATGCCGCCAGCTTTGCTTTTCTTTTTCAACATTCCTCTGGCTATGCGGGGTCTTTTCTGGTTCCATACAAATTTTAGGATTATTTTTTCCATTTCTTTGAAAAAAGTGGATGGTATTTTGATGGGGAGTGCATTGAATGTGTAGATTGCTCTAGGTAGCATTGACATCTTCACAATATTTGTTCTTCCAATCCATGAGCATGGAACGTTTTTCCATTTCTTTGTGTCTTCCTCAATTTCTTTCATGAGTATTTTATAGTTTTCTGAGTACAGATCCTTTGTCTTTTTGGTTAGATTTATTCCTAGGTATCTTATGGTTTTGGGTGCAATTGTAAATGGGATCGACTCCTTAATTTCTCTTTCTTCTGTCTTGTTGTTGGTGTATAGGAATGCCACTGACTTCTGTGCATTGATTTTATATCCTGCCACTTGACTGAATTCCTGTATGAGTTCTAGCAGTTTTGGTGTGGAGTCTTTGGAGTTTTCCACATAAAGTATCATATCATCTGCAAAGAGTGAGAGTTTGACTTCTTCTTTGCCGATTTGGATGCCTTTGATTTCTTTTTGTTGTCTGATTGCTGTGGCTAGGACTTCTAATACTATGTTGAATAGCAGTGGTGATAGTGGACATCCCTGCCACGTTCATGACCTTAGGGGGAAAGCTCTCAGTTTTTCCCCATTGAGAATGATATTTGCTGTAGGTTTTTCATAGATGGCTTTTATGATATTGAGGTATGTACCCTCTATGCCTATACTCTGAAGAGTTTTGATCAAGAAAGGATGCTGTACTTTGTCAAATGCTTTTTCTGCATCTATTGAGAGGATCATATGATTCTTCTTCTTTCTTTTGTTAATGTATTGTATCACTTTGATTTGCGGATGTTCAACCAACCTTGCAGCCCAGGGATAAATCCCACTTGGTCGTGGTGAATAATTCTTTTAATGTACTGTTGGATCCTATTGGCTAGTATTTTGGTGAGAATTTTTGCATCCATGTTCATCAGGGATATTGGTCTGTAATTCTCCTTTTTGATGGGGTCTTTGTCTGGTTTTGGGATCAAGGTAATGCTGGCCTCATAAAATGAGTTTGGAAGTTTTCCTTCCGTTTCTATTTTTTGGAACAGTTTCAGAAGAATAGGTATTAATTCTTCTTGAAATGTTTGGTAGAATTCCCCTGGGAAGCCATCTGGCCCTGGGCTTTTTTTGGGGGGGAGATTTTTGATGACTGCTTCAATTTCCTTAGTGGTTATAGGTCTGTTCAGGTTTTCTATTTCTTCCTGGTTCAGTTTTGGTAGTTGATACATCTCTAGGAATGCATCCATCTCTTCCAGGTTATCTAATTTGCTGGCATAGAGTTGCTCATAATATGTTCTTATAATTGTTTGTATTTGTTTGGTGTTGGTTGTGATCTCTCCTCTTTCATTCATGATTTTGTTGATTTGGGTCATTTCTCTTCTCTTTTTGATAAGTCTGGCCAGGGATTTATCAATCTTGTTAATTCTTTCAAAGAACCACTTCCTAGTTTCGTTGATCTGTTCTACTGTTCTTTTAGTTTCTATTTCATTGATTTCTGCTCTGATCTTTATTATTTCTCTTCTCCTGCTGGGTTTAGGCTTGATTTGCTGTTCTTTCTCCAGCTCCTTTAGGTGTAGGGTTAGGTTGTGTACTTGAGACCTTTCTTGTTTCTTGAGAAAGGCTTGTATTGCTATATACTTTCCTTTTAGGACTGCCTTTGCTGCATCCCAAAGATTTTGAATAGTTGTGTTTTCATTTTCATTGGTTTCCATGTATTTTTTTAATTCTTTTTTAATTTCCTGGTTGACCCATTCATTCTTCAGTAGGATGCTCTTTAGCCTCCATGTATTTGAGTTCTTTCCAACTTTCCTCTTGTGGTTGAGTTCTAGTTTCAAAGCATTGTGGTCTGAAAATAGGCAGGGAATGATGCCAATCTTTTGGTACCGGTTGAGACCTGATTTATGACCTAGGATGTGATCTATTCTGGAGAATGTTCCATGGGCACTAGAGAAGAATGTGTATTCCATTGCTTTGGGATGGAATGTTCTGAATATGTCTATGAAGTCCATTTGGTCCAGTGTGTCTTTATTTCCTTGTTGATCTTTTGCTTAGACGATCTGTCCATTTCAGTGAGGGGGGTGTTAAAGTCCCTCACTATTATTGTATTGTTGTCGATGTCTTTCTTTGCTTTTGTTGTTAATTGCCTTATATAATTCGCTGCTTCATGTTAGGGGCATAGATATTTACAATTGTTAGATCTTCTTGTTGGATAGACCCTTTAAGTAGGATATAGTGTCCTTCCTCATCTCTTATTACAGTCTTTGGTTTAAAATCTAATTTGTCTGATATAAGGATTGCCACCCCAGCTTTCTTTTGGTGTCCATTAGCATGGTAAATGGTTTTCCACCCCCTCACTTTCAATCTGGGGGTGTCTTTGGTTCTAAAATGAGTTTCTTGCAGACAGCATATCGATGGGTCTTGTTTTTTATTTTTTTATTTTATTTTATTTTATTTTTTTAAAGATTTTATTTATTTATTTGAGAGAGAGAGAATGAGAGAGAGAGCATGAGAGGAGGGAGGGTCAGAGGGAGAAGCAGACTCCCTGCTGAGCAGGGAGCCCGATGCGGGACTCGATCCCGGGTCTCCAGGATCATGACCTGAGCCGAAGGCAGTCGCTTAACCAACTGAGCCACCCAGGCGCCCGGGTCTTGTTTTTTAATCCAGTCTGATAGCCTGTGTCTTTTGATTGGGGCATTTAGCCCATTTACATTCAGGGTAACTATTGAAAGATAGGAATTTAGTGCCATTGTATTGCCTGTAAGGTGACTGTTACCGTATATTGTCTGTGTTCCTTTCTGGTCTATGTTGCTTTTAGGGTCTCTCTTTGCTTAGAGGACCCCTTTCAAGATTTCTTGTAGGGCTGGTTTTGTGTTTGCAAATTCCTTTAGTTTTTGTTTGTTCTGGAAGCTTTTTACCTCTCCTTCAATTTTCAGTGACCGCCTATCTGGATAGAGTATTCTTGGCTGCATATTTTTCTCATTTAGTGCTCTGAATATATCCTGCCAGTCCTTTCTGGCCTGCCAGGTCTCTGTGGATAGGTCTGTTGCCAATCTAATGTTTCTACCATTGTAGGTTACATATCTCTTCTCCCGAGCTGCTTTCAGGATTTTCTCTTTGTCTATGAGACCGTAAGTTTTACTATTAGATGTCGGGGTGGTGACCTATTTTTATTGATTTTGAGAGGGGTTCTCTGTGCTTCCTGGATTTTGATGCCTGTTTCCTTCCCCAAATTAGGGAAGTTCTCTGCTATAATTTGCTCCAGTATACCTTCTGCCCCTTTCTCTCTTTCTTCTTCTTCTGGGATCCCAATTATTCTAATGTTGTTTCGTCTTATGGTATTGCTTATCTCTCGAATTCTGCCCTCGTGATCCAGTAGTTTATCTCTCTTTTTCTCAGCTTCTTTATTTTCCATCATTTGGTCTTCTATATCACTTATTCTCTCTTCTGCCTCCTATATCCTAGCAGTTAGTGCCCCCATATTTGATTGCACCTCATTAATAGCCTTTTTGATTTCAACTTGGTTAGATTTTAGTTCTTTTACTTCTCCAGAAAGCATTTCTCTAATAACTTCCATGCTTTTCTCAAGCCCAGCTAGTATCTTTAAAGTGATGATTCTGAAGTCGAGATCTGACATCGTACTAATGTCTGTATTGAGTAGGTCCCTGGCAGTCGGTACTACCTCTTGTTCTTTTTGTTGAGGTGATTTTTTCCATCTTGTCTTTTTGTGCAGAGGAGAATAGATTAATGAGAGAACAAAATGCTAGCAGAGTAACAACGACCCCCAGAAAATATACTCTAAACAAATCAGAAAAGACCTGAAGCAGTGGGAAAAGAAAGGGAAAGAGAAAAAAGAAAAAGAAAAAAAAAAAAAGAAAAAGATAAAGATAAAAACAAACCAAAACAGAACAAAACAAAACAACAACAACAAAAAAACCAGAATGTGATCAAATATGATCAGGCTGGTATATAGATCAGTGCCACACACTAGATTTTGGGTGTATTTTGGTCTGTTAGAAGAAAGTGCCTCCCAAAATTTTAAAGAAAGGAAAACTTATGTATGTACAAAAATAAGGGTTGATATGATGAAGGGATGGAATATGACTGTAAAGATGGAAATTATAACAAATTTTATAAAAGGAATTGATAAGTTGTTTGAAAAAAGAAAGAATAGGATTAAAAAAAAAAGAAAAAAAAGGGAGAGAATGTGATCAGGCAGGGGAGTAGAAAAAAACCATATACTAGAGATTTAGGGTATATTTTAATCTGTTAGAAGAAACTCTCTCAAAATTTTAAAGAGAGAACAACTTACATATATATATGCCAAAAATATGGGTAACTACTATGAAGGGATAGAATATGACTCTAAAAATGAAAAATAAAAATGTTTTTTAAAAAAGGGATTGATAAGATGTTGGTTGAAAAAGGGAAAAAGAAAAATTCAAAAAAAACCCAAAAAACTAACTTTGAAAGACTAAAGAATCATGGTAAAAAAGCCATGAATTCTATGTGCAGTATTCCTCTAGCGCTGGAGTTCTGCCATTCTCGTTGATCGGTAAACTTGGTCTTGGCTGGCTGTTCTCGCTGATCTTCTGGGGGAGGGGCCTGTTGCCGTGGTTTCCAAATGTCTTTGCCGGAGGCGGAATTGCCCCGCCCTTGCCCGGTCCCGGCTAAGTAATCTGGTTGGGGTGCTCTCCGGAGCTTTTGTTCCCTGTGAGCTTTCCGTACAGATTTGGAGGCGGAGAGTGAAAATGGCGGCCTCCCAATCTCTGCCCCGGAGGAGCCGAGAACTCGGGGCCCTGCTTCTCAGTGATCCCCCAGAGAAAAGCAGTCAGTCACTCCCGGCTCTCCGGTCTCTGGCTGTACTCCATGCTCACCCGGCCTGTGACCGCGCGTTTCTATCTCTGGCACCCAACCCCGGGTGGAGTCTCCAAACCCAGCAGACCCCTGCGGTGCACTCCTGTGCCGCTCCTCCCAGGGGAGGAAGGTGAGTCTTCCCGGATCTGCCGCTTGTTGGGTCCCTGCTGGAGGAGCAGTGGCCCGACTGTGCCGGGGATCACGGTTTATGTCAACCCCAAGCTGAGAGCCCGCGCCTGGGCTCTGCCTCTGCAGCCGGCTTCCCTGCTCCGATACCTGGGAGCTCTGCCGCATTGAGGCACCCCCAGTCTTTCTGTGACCCCAAGGGTCCTGAGACCACACTGTCCCGCGAGGGTTCCACCCCCGCTTAGCCACCGGAGTGACGTCCCTCAGCGGAGCAGACTTTTAAAAGTTCTGATTTTGTGCTCCTCGGCTGTATCACTTGCCAGAAGCAGCTGATGGAAGCCCCTCCCCTGCCATCTATCCTCCTGAATATCACCTCGGATTCACTTCTCCACATGTCCTACCTTCCAGAAAGTGGTCGCTTTTCTGATGAGAGAGTTGTTGCTCTTCTTTTCTTCGATCTCCTGTTGAGTTTGTAGGTGTTCAGAATGGTTTGATCCCTATCCAGCTGAATTCCTGAGAAGAGATGAAATCCAGGTCTCCTACTCCTCTGCCATCTTGCTCCGCCCCCCAAGCCAACATTTGAAAATCTGTTAAAGTCATTCTTAAACTTCAAATGTGTTGGCTTTTTCCATCTATACTAATTCTTCTATTTGTTCTAAAAAAGGTCATTGAGTAGACAGGCAATTATCTGGAAATTTTTTGCCAGACTTTGAGTGATCCAAACCTCCATTGTAGGCCCTACAGGGAAAATGTGCCCAGCATGGAACTCAGCATAGTCTAGATTTCCTGGAGGTTAAACATTACTACTTTAGGTAGAATTAAGTGGTAGCTGAAGATGGAAATGAATGGTAAAAAAATGGAAGAATAACCCTTTTCTAAACTCTAGAACACCAACTCTTCTTAAAAACTCTTTCCTGTAATGTGTTGTAGTGAGCGCTGGGTGTTATGTAAGACTGATGAATCATAGACCTGTACCGCTGAAAGAAGTAATACATTATATGTTAAAAAAAATAAACATATATCAACAAAAAAAAAAGCCTCTTTCATGTAACTGGGCAATCCTTTATTGAATGCTCTCTGTGAACTCATCAACTCTGTTGGCTTCTCATACACATCATATGCCGTGGTTTCTTTATCATTGCCAATATGCAGAAGAAGGATTTTAGAGGTTTTTTTTAATGATTTTATTTATTTATTTGACAGAGAGAGATAGCGAGAGCAGGAACACAAGCAGGGGGAGTGGGAGAGGGAGAAGCAGGCTTCCCACGGAGCAGGGAGCCCGATGTGGGGCTCGATCCCAGGACCCTGAGATCATGACCTGAGCTGAAGGCAGACGCTTAACGACTGAGCCACCCAGGCGCCCCTAGAAAGAGTTTTTCTTCGTTGTCACAGAACTAGAATATAATTTAAGCTGAGTCAGGGTCTGAATCCTAGTTGTCTTTATCCTAAAACTCATTTCCCCCTACTTGATGCTGACATTCATGCATAGCTTTACCAGTTTTCAAAGCAACTAACGTTTAGCTTGTTTCATGTTGGAAAATCAACATAGGGTCAAAAGTTAATGGATGAATTTTAAGTTTTGAAAAAGAATCTAGCAGTGGGAGAAACATGAAATTGCATAGGCTGAGTGAAGCATTTGATCATTTCTTGCCATTACACCCATCCCTGCCCATTCCCATCTGACATTTTCACCTTAAGGTTACAAGGTTCAAGACATATTTTGGACCCTTGTGTTCTGGTTGGAAATATTTAGGTAACAAAGGTCTAGGTAACAGGGATCAGTGTACTTTTCAGTCAGTTTCAGTTTGTGTAAGATTGTTAGATGAGGCAGTCTCCAACCTTGGGAAGTCTCATGAAAGACCTGACTCTCCTGCTCTTACTTTGTCATGGAGACTTAACATGCTTTTATTATTTGTAAACATTTATAAAGTCCAAATTTGAGGCTCTAATTTGCTTAAAGTATTTCTTTTTTAACTTCTTATTTTCAAATAATTTTAGACATCAGAAAAGTTACAATAATAGTTCAAAGAGCTCCCTCTACCTTTCACTGAGGTTTTCCTAATGATAACAGATTATGTACTACTACTACTACTACTACTACGCCATTATCTAAACCAGGAAATTAACATAGTTATAATTTATTTAGTACAGACCTCTTTATGGTCCAGGATGTCATCCAGGATCCCACGTTGCATTTAGTGGTTTTGTTTCCCTCGTCTCCAGTCTGTGACAACTTGTGTGTGTGTGTGTGTGTGTGTTTGACTTTTGTAACCTTGACACTTTTTAGGATCCTTGGTCAATTATGTCATAGAATATCCCTCACTTGGTGTTTGTCTGATATTTTCTCATGACTTGATTGAGATTATGCATTTCTGACAAGAAAACCATAGAAATGATGTGTCTTTCTTAGTGCATCATGCTGGGAGATATATGATATTGGTATGTTTTATTATTGGTGATATTAACTTTGATCACTTGGCTAAAGTAGTGTCTTGCAGGTTTCTATACAGAAAAGTTACTATTTTTCTCTTTTGTAATTAGTGTCTTGTGGGGAGACATTTGGAGACTATGGGCTTGTCCATCTTTCGTTTTAGGTTTATGGCTCCCTTACAGCCTAAGCCAAAAGAGTTCTGCACTGGGTATTGGGGCCAAAGCCTAATAATAACCATGGGTTTCCCTCTGTGGATGTATTTTCCTAAGATACTAAGATGGGGAGAAGTAGCTGGTCTGAGGCAGGATTTAAATGTTCCCAAGTTTCTTGGTTTAACACTATCTTCTTATCATTCTTTCCAATTCCCAAAGGACTTCTGAGGTTTAGTCAAAATAATGGGCCTTTAGGAAGTAACTTGAATTTTGTGGACCTTAGTTTATTCACCTATTTAGGTAGGTAGCACAAAAACTTCAAAGCCCTCTTATCTTACATTCCCTTTGCCAATGAAAAATTAAAAATAAACTTTCCCAACCCACCTGAACTCCTCCACTAGCTAGTCCTATTCATCTTTCATGTCCCAGTTCAAATATCAGTCTTAGGGAAGTCTTCCCTGACACCACTGCTTGGGGTAGCTGCCTGATCAGTCATACTCACAGCACCCTTTACTTGATCTTCTGCAACATTCATTATTATACATATAACAACTTGTTCAAAGTTAGCTTTCTTGCTACATTGTAAGCACTATGTCTGGTTTACTTTGATATCTGGCTTTTACCACCATGCCTATTACTTAATAGTCACTCAATATATAGGTGTTACGTGGATAGAAATGTGATACGGAATTGGGCAAGCTTGAAAAAGGGCAAGAAAGCAAAAATAAAAAGCAGTAGCTATTATGGGAGGCTGAATTATTCTCCTTCCCCTGCCCTTGATCTCTGGAACCCGTGAATGTTATTTTATATGGCAAAGGCGCTTTGCAGATATGATTAAGCACTTAATCATGGGGGAGATAGGGAGATGACTGGATGGGCCTTAAATGTAATAACAAGCATCCTTATAAAAGGGAGGCAGAGAGAAATTTGACCACAGGAGAGAAGAAGGTAATGTGATGATGGGACAGAAGACTGAGCTTGGGGACACAAGCCAAGGAATACAGGTGGCCACTAGAAGTTGGAAAAAAAAAAATCAATGAAATAGATCTTTCTCTCAGAGCCTACAGAAGGAGCCAGACCTTATGACATAGTGACTGTGGCCCTGATGTTGGACTTCTGGCCTCCAGAACTGTGAGAGATAACCTTGTGCTGTTGTAAGCCACTAAATTTCTGGTGATTTGCTACAGGGGCAATAGGAAACTAATACGGGTATTAAAAAAAAGAAGAATGTATTAAAACCTGAAAAAAGGAACAAAGTTACAATCAGAATGCCAAGAACATATGAAAACAAAATAATTCATAAAAGTAAGACATTAAATTAATTCTATTTTTTAAAAGATTTTATTTATTTGAGAGAGAGAGTGAGAGAGAGAGAGAGAGAGAGAGCACAAGCTTCAGGGAGAGGGAGAAACAGGCTTCTCGTGGAGCAGGGAGCCTGATGTGGGGCTCAATCCCAGGACCCTGAGATCATGACCTGAGCCGAAGGCAGACGCTTAACCGACTCAGCCACCCAGGCACCCCGACATTAAATTAACTCTAAATATATATTAACTAAGATAGCAAAGGCAGCATACCACAGTTGGCTCAGGACTACATTGTTGAGGCACCGAAACAGCATCTTTCTGAAAATCATGGGAGTGCTGACTGTCTGCATGCTCACATACCAGAGATGAGCTTCGCACATCTGCCAAATGGTGCATGGCAGACTTGTTTAAGGAATTCTCACTGAATTTGGAGACCTCAGTACATCCTAGTAGTGTCATAATTTTAATTTGTGAATGCCAAATTTTTATAAATTCATAATAACTAGTATGTTATTAAACCATATAAAAAGAAAGTATGTATAATTCCACATTACTTTCCTGGAAACATAGCATCAGTGTTTGGCTCTAGGAAGACCCTGTAGTGGGCCATAGACCATGATTAGAGATACACTGGACAGAATGATTCCTCTCTTTTTTTCTCCAGCTTTATTGAGATATAATTGACATATAACATTGTATAAGTTTAAGGTGTACAATGTGATGATCTGATACATGTATATATTAAGAAATGTTTGCCACAATAATGTTGTTAACACATCCTTCACTTTACATAATTACTATTTTATTGTTGTTGATATGGTGAGAATATTAAAGCCCCAATGTCACAGCAACTTTCGGGTATACAATACTGTATTGTTAACTATAGTTACCATGCTGTACCTTAGATCTCTAGAACATACTCCAGAACATCTCATAGCTGAAAGTTTGCACACTTGACCAACATCTCCCCATTTCTCCCTCCCCTCAGGCCTTGGCAACCATCATTCTACTCTCTGTTTCTATGAATTTGATGTTTTTAAATTCTACGTAGAAGTGAGATCATATGGTATTTTTCTCTGTCTGACTTATTGCACTTCACATTATGCCCTCAAAGGACCATCCATGTTGTTACAAATGGCAGGATTTTCCTCTTTCTCATAGCTGAATATTATATAAATATGTATAAAATATGCCACATATATTATATATGACACGTTTTCTTTTTCTGTTCATCCCTAGATGGACACTTTGGTTGTTTCCATGTC
Organism: Mirounga angustirostris; assembly: GCF_029215605.1. NCBI lineage: Eukaryota > Metazoa > Chordata > Mammalia > Carnivora > Phocidae > Mirounga > Mirounga angustirostris. The sequence goes on along the minus strand of NW_026991709.1, from coordinate 133,359,090 downwards.
TTGGCTGTTGTGAATAATACTGCAATGAATGAGGGATAGCAGATATCTGAAGATAGCAATTTCATTTCCTTTGGATATATATCTAGAAATGAGATCATATGGTAATTCTGTTTTTGATTTTTTGAGGAACCTTCGTAGTTTTCCAAAATGGCTGCACCAATTTATATTCCCAGCAGCAGTGCATCAGGATTCCTTTCTTTCTACATACTCATTTGTTATTTCTTCTGCTTTTGATAATGGCCATTCTAACAATTGTAGTTTTGGTTTGCATTTCCCTGATGATTGGTGATGTTGAGCATCTTTTCATGTACATGTTGGCTATTTGTATGTCTTTTTAAAGAGAAATGTCTATTCAACTCCTCTGCCCAATTTTAATTCGATTGTTTTCTTGCTGTTGAGTTGTAGAAGTTCTTTTATACTTTAGATCCCAATCCTTTATCATATATATGATTTGCAAATATTTCCTCCATTCTGTAGGCTGCCTTTTCATTTTGTTGGTGGTTTTCTTTGCTGTGCAGAAGCTTTATAGTTTAATGTAGTCTCGTTTGGTTTTGGGTTTTGTTGCCACATCCAAAAAATAATGGCCAAGACTGATGTCAAGGAACTGTATCCCAAAGTTTTTTTTCAAGGAATTTTATGACTTTAGGTCTTAAATTTAAGTCTTTAATCTATTTCAAATTCATTTTTGAGTGATGTAAAATAGAGGTCTAATTCCATTTTTCTACCTGTGGTTATCCATTCTTCCCAACACTATTTGTTGAAAAGACAATCCTTACCTCATTGGGTATTCTTAATTCCCTTGTCAGATATTAGTTGACTATATATTGAGGGTTTATTTCTGGGCTCTCAGTTCTGTTCCACTGGTCTATATATCTATCTGTATGCCAGTACCATACTGTTTTGGCTACTACAGCTTTATAAGACAGTTTGAAATCGGAAAGTGTGATACTTCCGACTTTGTTCTATCTCAGGATTGTTTTGGCTATTTAGGGTCTTTTGTGGTTCTATGTAAATTTTAGGATTTTTTTTTCTATTACTTTGAAAAATACCATTGGAAATTTGATAGGGATTGCATTGAATCCAGATAGCTTTGGATAGCTATCCGTGGACATTTTAACAGTATTAATTCTTCTGATCCATGAATGTGAGATTTCTTTCTATTTTTTTTTTTTGTGTCATCCTCAATTTCTTTCATTAAAGTCTTCTAGTTTTTGGTGTACAGATCTTTACCTCCTTGGTTACACTTATTCCTAAGTGTTTTACTGCTTGTGATGCTATTGTAAGTGGTATTGGATTTTAAATTTATTTTTCAGTGATTATTTGGTAGTGTATACAAACACAACTGATTTCTTTTCTTTTTTTTTTTTTAAGATTTAATTTTCTGACAGAGACAGACAGCTAGAGAGGGAACACAAGCAGGGGGTGTAGGAGAAGGAGAAGCAGGCCTTCCACCGAGCAGGGAGCCCGATGTGGGACTCGATCCCAGGACCCTGAGATCATGATCTGAGGCGAATGCAGATGCTTAACGACTGAGCCACCCAGGCACCCCCAACTGATTTCTATATGTTAATTTTGTGTCCTGAAATTTTACTGAAGTTGTTGAGTATTTCTAACAGTTTTTGGGTGGAGTCTTTAGGATTTTCTCTATATAAGATCATAACATTTGCAATAAAAGATAGTTTTATTCTTTCCTTTCTGATTTGGATATCTTTTATTTCTTTTTCTTGCCTAATTGTTCCAGTGCTTTGTTTAATAGGAGTGGTGAGTGTGGGCACCCTTGCCTTGTTACTGATTTTAGAGGAAAAGCTTTCAACCTTTCACCATTCATATGATGCTAGCTGTGGGCTTGTCATAAATGGCTTTGTTATTTTGCTGTATATTCCCTCTGCCTAATTTGTTGAACATTTTTTTATAATGAAAGGATGTTATATTTTGTAAAACGCTTTTTCTGCATTTTTTGAGATGATCATATGATTTTTGTCTTTCATTTTATTTGGAGAAGCAGTCACCTCTTCAAGATTTTATGAACTGGCTTCCATAAAGAAAGGCCTTCACTGCCAGGTGGGGGCATGCTGGGATATACTGTGACCCTGGGTCTAGTTATGCAGAATACTAAGTATAGGGATGTGTGGGGACTCTTGGTCCAGGAGGGTGTGACGTTAGGCTGCTTTGGTCTACAGCGTTGACAAGTTCATTGTGCTTGTCAAGTGTTGTGGGGCTCCACAGTGGCTGCAAGGGCTTTGGGGTCCTCAGCAATGCCTCCAGGTCCAGCAGCTAGGAACCAGCATGGGCAGTGGTGGTGGCCAGAGCTGGTTGTGTGCCTACATTCAACTATGGGGGCCAGCTGCAGCTGCTTGTATAATGAGAAGGGATGATTGGAGGCATACGTGTATTGGTGGGGGCTAGGGCCAGTAGCAAAGGCTTGGGTCAACTGTGGATGCACTGGTAGCTGGGGTGGCCTTGGCTGTTGGTGTGCATTCCTGCAGTGACAGGGTCTCCCTAGAGCATGCACAAAGCAGTGGAGTCTGGTGACAAGGGTTGGGCAGGAGGCATGCAGGTGCATTGCTGGGGGGCTTTCTATAAGTGCATGCAGTGGTACAGGCCACCAACTGGAGGTAGGGCTGAATCCAGATCCACAAGCAACTGTGGGGCCTTGGCTGTCTGTATATACTTCCACAGCTGCAATATCTCACCACAGGCATGCAAACAGTAGTAGAGACCAGTCATGAGAGTCAGACTTGTGGCATGCAAGTACACGGCTGAATGAGCTAGCCCCAAGTGTGCACATGGTGGTGTGGGTCAGCTGTGGGTATCTAGTTGTATCTTGCTTTCATGCAGCTGCAGAGGACTAGGCTGGCTGCTGACATGGATCCCAGGCTCCAGTGGGGGCCAGAAGGGACTTAGATGTCTGGCATCTGTGAATGCGAATACCTGTGGGGTAAAAATCAGTGAAATTTGCAGGGGTCCATAGCAATAGTGGTTACTGGTTTCTTCAGTGGTGAAAGTAGCTGGGTCCTCTGCAGAGCAGGGAACCAGGAACCATCTCACTTCTGCCCATGGCCAGTGCTGGTAGATCTTGCCCTTCATCCTTGTTCCTAACAAATTCTAACTACCTCTGCTTTGTCAGTCTATGGATGGAGTAAAACCAAAGCAGTCCTGAAAGGCAGCACTCTACTCTCTCTTCTCTGGGGAGAACTCTTTCTAGCTGGGGAGTTCCCTGTTGTGCTGACCAGTACCAGCCTGGGGAATGGGATGCTGCTGGCAAAATGAAGCTGTTTTCCTTATCTTTTTGTGTGGTTATTCTCAGGTTTTTGTTCTCTTGTGTTGCTGAAGTTCCTTGAGTGGACTCCTGACCTCTCTTGGGGCTTCTTTTGTTTGTGGATAGCTATCCAATTGTTGATCTTTTTTTTTTTTTAATTTTATTGTTATGTTAGTCACCATACAATACATCATTAGTTTTTGATGTGGTGATGAACGATCCATTGTTTTTGTATAACACCCAGTGCTCCATGCAGTACGTGCCCTCCTTAATACCCATCACCGGGCTAACCAATCCCCCCTCCCGCTCCCCCCAAAAACCCCGTTTGTTTCTTGGAGTCCATAATCTCTCATGGTTCATCTCTCCCTCCAATTCCCCCCCCATTTTCCCCTTCCTTCTCCTAGTGTCCTCTATGCTATTCCTTATGTTCCACAAATAAGTGAAACCATATGATAATTGATTTTCTCTGCTTGACTCATTTCACTTAGCATAATCTCCTCCAGTCCCATCCATGTTGATGTAAAAGTTGGGTATTCATCCTTTCTGATGTCTGAGTAATATTCCATTGTATATATGGACCACATCTTCTTTATCCATTCATCTGTTGAAGGGCATCTCGCTCTTTCCACCGTTTGGCTATTGCGGATATTGCTGCTATGAACATTGGGGTGCATATGGACCTTCTTTTCACTACATCTGTGTCTTTGGGGTAAATACTCAGTAGTGCAATTGCTGGGTCATAGGGTAGCTCTATTTTTAATTTTTTGAGGAACCTCCACACTGTTTTCCAAAGTGGCTGTACCAACTTGCATTCCCACCAACAGTGTAAGAGAGTTCCCCTTTCTCCACAACCTCTCCAACATTTGTTGTTTCTTTCCCCATCCATTTTTACCATTCTGACTAGTGTAAGGTGGTATCTCAGTGTGGTTTTGATTTGGATTTCCCTGATGGCTAATGATGATGAACATTTATTCATGTGTCTGTTAGCCATTTGTATGTCTTCTTCAGAGAAGTGTCTGTTCATCTCTTCTGCCCACTTTTTGACTTGATTATTTGTTTTTTGGGTGTTGAGTTTGAGAAGTTCTTTATAGATCTTGGATACCAGCCCTTTATCTGTAGTGTCATTTGCAAATATCTTCTCCCATTCTGTGGGTTGCCTCTTTGTTTTGTTGACTGTTTCCTTTGCTGTGCAGAAGCTTTTTATCTTGATGAAGTCCCAAAAGTTCATTTTTGCTTTTGTTTCACTAGGTTTTGGAGATGTATCTTGAAAGAAGTTGCTGTGGGTGATGTCAAAGAGGTTACTGCCTATGTTCTCCTCTAGGATTTTGATGGATTCCTGTCTCACATTGAGGTCTTTCATCCACTTTGAGTTTATCTTTGTGTATGGTGTTAGAGAATGGTCGAGTTTCATTCTTCTGCATGTGGCTGTCCAATTTTCCCAGCACCATTTATTGAAAAGACTGTCTTTTTTCCATTGCATGTTTTTTCCTGCTTTGTCAAAGATTATTTGACCATAGAGTTGAGGATCCATATCTGGGTTCTCTATTTGGTTCCATTGGTCTATATGTCTGTTTTTGTGCCAGTACCACGCTGTCTTGGTGATCACAGCTTTGTAATATAGCTTGAAATCGGGCAATGGGATGCCCCCAGCTTTGTTTCTCTTTTTCAACATTTCCTTGGTGATTCAGGGTCTTTTCTGATTCCATACAAATTTTAGGATTGTTTGTTCCAGCACTTTGAAGAATGTCATTGGAATTTTGATCGGGATGGCATTGAAGGTATAGATTGCTCTGGGTAGCATAGACATTTTAACAATGTTTATTCTTCCGATCCATGAGCATGGAATATTTTTCCATCTTTTTGTGTCTTCTTCAATTTCTTTCATGAGTGTTTTGTAGTTCCCAGAGTATAGATCCTTTACCTCTTTGGTTAGGTTTATTCCGAGGTATCTTATGGTTTTTGGTGCTATTGTAAATGGAATTGTTTCTCTAATTTCTCTTTCAACAGTTACATTGTTAGTGTATAAGAAAGCAACTGATTTCTGTGCATTGATTTTGTATCCTGCCACATTACTGAATTGCTGGATCAGTTCTAGTAATTTGGGAGTGGAGTCTTTTGGGTTTTCCACATAAAGTATCATGTCGTCTGCAAAAAGAGAGAGTTTGACTTTTTCTTTGCCAATTTGAATACCTTTTATTTCTTTTTGTTGTCTGATTGCTTTTGCTAGGACTTCTGGTATTATGTTGAACAATAGTGGCGAGAGTGGGCATCCTTGACGTGTTCCTGATCTTAAGGGAAAGGGTCTCAGCTTTTCCCTATTGAGGATGATATTCACTGTGGGTTTTTCGTAGATGGATTTTATGAAATTGAGGAATGTTCCCTCTATCCCTATACTCTGAAGAGTTTTAATCAGGAAAGGATGTTGTATTTTGTCAAATGTTTTTTCCGCATCAATTGAGAGGACCATATGGTTCTTCTCCCTCCTCTTATTAACGTGTTCTATCACACTGATTGATTTGTGAATGTTGAACCACCTTGCATCCCGGGGATAAATCCCACTTGGTAGTGGTGGATGATCCTTTTAATGTATTGCTGGATCCTATTAGCTAGGATTTTGTTGAGGATTTTGGAATCCATATTCATCAGGGATATCGGTCTGAAATTCTCCTTTTTGATGGGGTCTTTGCCTGGTTTGGGGATTAAGGTAATGCTGGCCTCATAGAATGAGTTTGGAAGTTTTCCTTCTGTTTCTATTTTTTGAAACAGCTTCAGTTGAATAGGTATTATTTCTTCTTTGAATGTTTGGTAGAATTCCCCAGGGAATCCATCAGGCCCTGGACTCTTGTTTTTTGGGAGGTTTTTGATCACTGCTTCAATCTCGTTACTGGTTATTGGCCTATTCAGGTTGTCAATTTCTTCCTGTTTCAGTCTTGGCAGCTTATAGGTTTCCAGGAAGGCCCCCATTTCATCCAGATTGCTCAGTTTATTGGCATATAGTTGTTGATAATACTTTCTAAGAATTATTTCTATTTCCTTGGTGTTAGTCGTGATCTCTCCCCTTTCATTCATAATTTTATTAATTTGGGTCCTTTCTCTCTTCTTTTGGATAAGTCTGGCCAGTGGTTTATCGATCTTATTAATTCTTGAACCAACTTCTAGTTTCATTGATCTGAGCTACTATGTTTCTGGTTTCTAATTCATTGATTTCTGCTCTAATTTTAATTATTTCTCTTCTAATGCGTGGCTTAGGCATCGTTTGTTGCTTTTTCTCTAGTTCTTTAAGGTGTAGAGTTAGTTGGTGAATTTGGGATTTTTCTATTTTTTGAGTGAGGCTTGGATGGCTATGTATTTCCCCCTTAGGACCGCCTTTGCAGTATCCCATAGGTTTTGGACCGATTTGTTTTTGTTCTCATTGATTTCCACGAATAGTTTAAGTTCTTCTTTGATTTCCTCGTTGACCCAAACATTCTTGAGCAGAGCAGTCTTTAGCTTCCAGGTGTTTGAATTTCTTCCAAATTTTTTCTTGTGATTGGGTTCCGGTTTTAAAGTATTGTGGTCTGAGAATATGCAGGGAATAATCTCAATCTTTTGGTATCGGTTGAGATCTGATTTGTGACCCAGTATGTGGTCTATTCTGGAGAAAGTTCCATGTGCACTCGAGAAGAATGAGTATTCTGTTGTTTTAGGGTGGAATGTCTGTAAATATCTATGAGGTCCATCTGGTCCAATGTATCATTCAAAGCTCTTGTTTCCTTGTTGATTTTCTGCTTAGCTGATCTTTCCATTGCTGAGAGTGGAGTATTGAGGTCTCCTACAATTAATGTGTATTGTTATCAATATGACTCTTTATTTTGGTTAACAGTTGGCTTATGTAGATGGCTGCTCCCATGTTGGGGGCATAGGTATTTACAATTGTTAGATCTTCTTGTTGGATAGACCCTTTAAGAATGATATAGTGTCCTTCTGTGTCTCTAATTACAGACTTTAGTTTAAAGTCTAATTTGTCTGATATAAGAATTGCTACCCCAGCTTTCTTTTGAGGTCTGCTGGCATGGGAGATGGATCTCCATCCCTTCACTTTCAGTCTGGATGTATCTTTAGGTTCAAAATGAGTCTCTTGTAGGCAGCATATGGATGGATCCTGTCTTTTTATCCAATCTGCAACCCTGTGCCATTTTATGGGAGCGTTTAGGCCATTCACGTTGAGAGTGATTATTGAAAGATATGAATTAATTGTCATCATGTTGCCTGTGAAGATGTTGTTTTTATAGATTGTCCCTCTAAATTTCTGTTGTAGATCACTCTTGGGGTCTTTCTCCTTTTATAGAACCCCGCTTAATATTTCTTGCAGGGCCGACTTAGTGGTCACATATTCTTTCACCTTCTGCCAGTCGTGGAAGCTCTGCATCTCTCCATCCATTCTAGATGAAAGCCTTGCTGGATGAAGTATTCTTGGCTGCATGTTCTTCTCATTTAGTACCCTGAATATGTCTTGCCAGGCCTTTCTGGCTTGCCAGGTCTCTGTGGATAGGTCTGATGTTATTATGATGTTCCTCCCTCCGTACATAAGGAATCTCTTCCCCCTAACCTCCCTTAAGATGGTTTCCTTGGTTCTAAGATTTGCGAGTTTTACTATTACATGCCTGGGTGTTGGCCTGTTTTCCTTGATCTTGGGAGGGGTCCTCTCTGCCTCTAGGACTCGAATGTTTGTTTCATTCCCCAGATTAGGGAAGTTCTCAGCTATGATTTGCTCAAATACATCTTCTAGTTCTCTCTCTCTCCACTCCCTCCGGGATTCCAATTATTCTGACATTGGAACGCTTCATGGTGTCACTTATTTCTCTGATTCTATTTTCATGGATTCTGAGTCGTTTTTCCCTGGTCTCCTCTTTTCCCTTTTTATCTATTATATTGTCTTCCAGGTCGCTTATTCATTTTTCTCCTCAGTTACCCTAGCTGTTAGATTATCTAGATTGGAGTGGATCTCATTGATAGCATTTTTAAGTTCTGCCAATTCACCTTTCATTTCTGCCCTAGGAGATTCTATGTTGCCATTAATTGATTTCTCCATTCTAGCCATTGTCTTCACAATTGCAAGCCTGAATTCCATCTCCGACATCTTGGTTATATCTGCATCCATTTGTAAATCTGCAGCGTAAGTCATAATCTCTGAGTCTTTTCGGTTTTGGGGGCTCCTCCTCCTAGTCATTCTGTTGATGGGTGTTTGAGGGAATGTATAGAGTCCAAATTATTGACCAGAACCCAAGCAAGATGCACCTGTTTTCTTGGGTCCTTAGGGTTGCTGGCCTCTTGTTTTCCCAGCCTGTCTTCTGCGGGAGGGGCCTGCCGCGCTGTTACTCAGGCAACCCTGTTTGGGCGGTGTTGCCCTGCCCCCCTGTGGTGGGGGATGGGCTCAGCGGGAATCAGTTTTTGGGGCTTTTTTTCTCTGACGGCTTTCCCTGGTGGCTTTCCGTGTCTCTTCCGCGAGTCAGAGCAGAAGAGACCATTTCCAACCCTCTGCCTCAGAGCAGAGAGACCTCAGTCTGTTCTTCAGTGAGCTCTCCAGGCCACAGCATCTCCATCTCTGTCCGTGCTGCTATAAACTGCAGCGTCCTGGGTTGTGCGCCCCTCTGCAGCGCTCCTAGTCCTGCCTCCAGGTTGGGGCACGTCTCTGCCCTTTGTGCTTCTAAAACTGCTAGCTGCTCCCAGTTCGCCTGCGTGACCCCGCTGCTCCAGGTTTTCATCCAGGAAGCTGCAGTTCACAGGCGCAATCCCGCCGCTCTGGGTTTCCGCCCCAGGGGCTGCCCTGAAGTCCTTTCCCCGCTGCTACCGGCCTGCGAGTCTGTGCCCGTCTGCAGCGCACGAAGCTGTTGCTCACTGGCAGTGTAGGATCCTGACAGCCAGGACCCCTCCCACTGCCATTTATCGTGCGATATCTGCCCGCAGAATCATGGCTCCCCGCTTCGTACCTCAAAACCAATCGCCTGCGATATTCTGCTTGTAGAGATCCAGATCTTCTTACATCTCAGGCTGGTTTCATGGGTGCTCAGAGTGGTCTGGTAGATATCCAGCTCAATTCCGAGGACCAGTTGAAATAGGGTTCCCTACTCCTCCGCCATCTTTCCCCCCTCCCCAGTTGTTGATCTTTGTCAGGCACCTAAGCTGGGGCTACTTTACCTTTTGGTGACATCATTCCAAAATAATTTCTATGATCTCTTTTAGTTTATGACTTAAGAGCCATAGAGAAGGTTCTGTACTTTCTTGGAAAGTTATGGTGGATTATTTCCTATCACACCTTCCTGGCAACATGCCTCATTTTCCCCTGAACTGTGTTGCTGTATGGAATACAATTCTTGAATTATAATCCATGTGGAGGGAAATGAGTGTTGAGAAGTACCGTCATGGTCAGCAGTCCTAACGTTTTATTTTATTTTATTAAAGATTTTTATTTATTTATTTGACAGAGAGAGACACAGTGAGAGAGGGAACACAAGCAGGGGGAGTGGGAAAGGGAGAAGCAGGCTTCCTGCTGAGCAGGGAGCCCGATGCGGGGCTCGATCCCAGGACCCTGGGATCATGACCTGAGCTGAAGGCAGACGCTTAACTGACTGAGCCACCCAGGTGCCCTGCAGTCCTAACATTTTATTTCCCTTCCCTACCATGCTGTGATGCTGGACCATGGACTAGGAAATCCTGCTAAGAGTTCTGATTTACACAATCAGTGGCTTTTAAATTTTGGTGTCCATCAGAATCATTGTACATAGGTACGAATGGTGGAATTGGATTCTTGGATTTACTTCACATTTGCTGAATCAAAGTTTGCTAGTGTGGTGCGTAGAATCTGTATTTTTTCCCTAAGGTCCCCCAGATGATTGTGATGTGTCTCTAAATTTGAGAATCATTGTAGCAGATGATAAAGCTCTGTGAAGCCATAGAGCATATTTTATTCCTCTTTCTATTCTTCAAAGCTCTGATGTCAGTCCCTGGTCCTATATTACCAGTATATATTTTAATGAATCTGCAGAGGGATTCTTAAATTACAATGAAGGTAAGATTTTTAGGTCTTCTCAAAGAGGAATTAAAAATGTTATTACATGGCTACTATCCATTGATGTTGCTTTGTGCCAAGTATTTATGTGTATTATTTCTAGAAATTTTAACAACCCTGGGAACATTCTCTAAGAGGTAGATTTTGGAAAAGGAGGATAGCAATCACTGGATCAAAGTTCCCACAGGGCAATTTTTAGTTGGGAGCCAGGGTTGTGGAAGGAACTGAGTCACATAACTAAAATCCCAGCACATATTAGGACTTTTTTCCTTTGGATGGAACATAATTCTTAAATATTAATTGGAGCTGATAGAAATACCTTACTTGTTAAATGATCATTTGATGTATAGAGGTTTACCTTCTTATTGTTATTCTTATTGTTCTAATGTGTTGAGTTAATTAGTATCTATATAGCCTTCCATTAAAACAATATGAAAAGTGTAGTATGCTTTTATGTCTTCTGCTTCTCCTGTTTCCTCGTTTCCTGTGTTGATTTCAACTGGAATTTAGTTTCAGATTATTTGAGTATTTTAACAAATAATTATTTAGATTGAAGAATAAGTTTTTGTAATTTATTCCTCTGAGCTTCATTTTCTTTTTCCTGAAGTTCAATTGCTCATTTTTCAGCATGGATTTGTGGGTAACAATAAATTGAGTTCTTCCATGAAAGATGGTTATATACATTTGCTGAAACTCATTGAACTTTATACTTAAAACCTGTACATATCTCAGTATGTAAATTACTTCAGTAGAAATATAGTATTGGGACAAAATTTAATGGATGAACCAATGATACAGCTGAGGACTCAAGCTAAAGAAATGTCTCTTGGAACACAGCACAAAGAGATAAAAGATAAATAAATGGAAAAATGGATAAATGTATGAATATGGAGTTAAGAGAAAACAGATACAGAAATTATAACATTTGATTAGTAGGAGTTTTAGGAGAAAATCTAATCTCTTGGAATGAGAAATGGAGTGAAGGATATACTCAGAGAAATAAATTTCCTAGAATGGAAGACCGATGGAAAGGGCCTACAAAACAATATAAATATGTACTTTATTTTTATTTTTTTAAAGATTTTATTTATTTATTTGACAGAGAAAGAGACAGTGAGAGAGGGAACACAAGCAGGGGGAGTGGGAAAGGGAGAAGCAGGCTTCCCGCTGAGCAGGGAGCCCGATGTGGGGCGACTGAGCCACCCAGGCGCCCCTATAAATATGTACTTTAAATCCATGTTTAGGCACACAGCAGTTAAAGTTAAGAATATTGGGTGCCAGGCTAGCTCAGTCAGCAGAGCATGCTATTCTTAATCTCAGAGTCATGAGTTCAAGCCCCATATTGGGCATGGAGCTTACTTAAAAAAAAAAAAAAAGATAAAGATAGAGAAAAGAATATCAAAGTTGATACGAAAATTCCTCTGTGTCAAACATGATTTTACCTCATGGACACTATGTTGTATGGGTCATATGTTCAGTCAACACTAACTTTTGGGTGTTTCCTGTGTGCCAGGCATTGTGCCAGGGATTTAGAGGCATATGAGAGATGATTCTTGCCTTAAAGAAATTCCTTGTCTGGAAGGGGCAATAGACAGGTTAGTGAACAACTGCTATCAAGGGATGATCAATGGAACAATGGAGTCTACACATATACAGATGGAGCAGCACAAGGGGGTAATCAGTCTGGTTAGGGCTGTAAGCATGTCCCATTCAACTGAAGTGAGAAACCTAGAAGGGAAAAATAACATGCAAAAAATTTTGTTTTTTCTTTTCAGAATACAGTTCTTTGAATTGCCTTAGTAATAATGTGTGGGCATGAAAGACTGGCAGCAAGAAAAACACACATGTGAGGTACGTTAGCTGCAGTCTAGTTACTTAGGTTAATATGTGGTCACTGGAGTGGTGCAGAGACCCAAATGGTTTTGGGAAAGCTTTCAATCACAAGCAAGCCGTGAAGGTAATTGCAGACTAAGGGAATAGATCTAAATATCTCTGGGATTCAGTTATACCTATGAGGAAAAAAAGAGAAAGACCAAAGAATTTATCTAGAATTTTTAGGAAAGAATACATTGTTTCTTTTTCCTTTTGTTTTTGAATATAAAACTGTCTATTGACTACTGTTTACAATAAAGTAAGCAATATATAGTTGGATAACACTCTGATTGCTACAGAGTTATTTTTTTTTCCTGGCTTCTGCTGAACCAGTAACCCAAATACTGAGAAGATTGAGCCTACATGTAAGAAATGAGTTGGAATAAAGAAAACACATGCAGGTCAAGAATTTGGACTGCGAAAGTCTGTTCGCCCATTTATTCCAGCAGGTCCTCAATTGCCAACATCTCCAGCCATTTGATTATGATTAGGTTTCCATGAATGAAGCTTGAGGCATTCCATGAATCATGACCTTTTAGTCCCATTTTGTCCCATTTAGTCAGTCTCTTTTAGGGATTTCAACTTGCAACGGAATGGTTCACTAGAAGAAATTCGTAAATGTCCATGTAAATAATTTTGCTTACCTAATTATAACACACCAGGACTTCTCTAGTTTTCTCATTTGGGTGGAGAAGTTGTTGGTATGATAAAATTTTCCTTTAGGGGTTTTGCAAATAAACTTGCATTTATATAGCTGTAGATATGGACATGGATTCTGATATGACTGCTTTTAAGTTGTCCAATTTAAATCATTTATATTATATTTAAATTGTCCAATTCATTACAAAATCATCTATTTGATTTGAAAGGTTAGAGCTTTAGGAAAAATTTCAACTTAACTTGAAGTGATTTATTTCTTAGGTTGCTCAAAATGATAGCATCCCAGAAACATGGGTTATCCATGGTCACGAAATGCTGTTTTGTTTTGGTGAATGTTAAAACGAACGAAAGAAAGAAAGAAAAGGAAAGGAAGCCACTTATGTGTGTGTTTTACACACACACACACACACATACACAAATAACAAAAAACCCAGAATGGTCCTTAGGCATATAGGAGTTAAATATAAATTCTGATTGAGTAATTACTATGGAGATTTTCCCTGATATTTAGAAAAATTGTTCTCTAGTGCAAAGGAAATAATATATGGTTTCACACGATAATATAATGGTCAAAATAATATATGGTCTCAAATATTCTTTTCTGATAAAGAAAGCAACTAAGAAAGTTTTTATTTATTCAAAGTAACCAGTGCTCGACAGAGAGCTAAGAGGATCCTAAGCTTGCCTCATCCCTGGAACACAGTTAGATAAATATCAAATCATTCTAAATACCCAAGAAATTAATCTGAGGACTGACAGAACAAACTGCGTAACTAGAGGAAGAGGAGAGTCCACATAGAGGAAGGTCGGAAGTGTGGGGACATGATTTGGGGGAGAAATGTACACAGGTGCTACAGAGGGGAGGGAGCCCTGGTTGCAGAGAAAAGAGCACACAGGATATGTACAAGGAGACTTCCCCAAAGCCTTTGGCTGGGAGAAGGAGAGGGGCTGATTTTCATGAGTTTTTGCAACTGGGGGGTGGGGGCTCAAAGACTGGAGTTTTAGAGATGGGTGGGGGCTTGGCTGGGATAGAGCCCTGAGGGCACTGTCCTACTCCTGGAGAGAAGGCAAGTAAGCAATATCCCCTCCCCCCCAGACGGTATGATCTGATGATCTCCTAAGGCACATGGGAGAGACTGTTCACTCTTCTTGGAAGACATCTGTGAGAGGTGGCACTTCTTCAGGGACAAAAGAGCTGGAGGGTTCCAATTCCCTCCCTAACCCCTCAGCATAAGCCCAGAGACACCTGCTGAGGGAGGCTAACCCAGACACTGACTGTTTATCCTGTTTTGCTCCAAATCCCATGCCCCTGCACTTTGGTGCGACAGTCCTTCTTGGTCAAACCTGTATCAGTCCCTGCAGAGCGAGACCCTCCCCCAGAAGACCAGCACAAACCCTCGCTATGGCACCTCTCTAAAGTTTGGAGTTTTAAAAGTCAGCAGGCTTGGCTGAGATAGAGCCCAAAATGCACCGTGCTGCTCTAGACAGGCAAACAGCCTGGAGGCAGACAGCGTGACAATAGCGATCTGAAAAATGCCTGGGATGCAAGAGGGGAAAGTATGCACTCTTCTGGGAGTGCTTCCCTGAGAGCAGCAAGCATGGAGGCCCCTCTCTGGGGACAAAGTAGCTGGTTGGCACCATTTCCCTCCCCTGCCCCTCAGCATACACCAACTTAGTAAACAGCACAATGTCAACACTGGCTGCCTAACCTGCTTACACCATGTCTCATACCCCTGTGCTTTGCTGGTACTGCTTTTCTTGGACAAGTGTGCTTGAGGACCAGCGCAGCAGGCACCCTCCCCAGAAGACCAGCAGGACATCTGCATGTACTATGTCTACTGACTATAAAGTTCAGCAAGGCTTCAGTTTTATTGGAAGTAGCATCAGGTCCCATTTAGCAAGCAGACCAGAGCATGCCTAGTTAAAACTCTCCACACTCTGGCAAAGTCCAAACACTGCCCATTGTAGGGAAGGAGAGACTCTGAAGATGACTGACTTGAGGGATAAAGCAGCCAAAACACAGCAGCAGAGTACACACAGCACACACCAGAGACACTCCCTGAAGTGCCAGGCCCTGGACAATGTATGACCTCTTCTTCATAAAGCCATTACTCTCAGGAGCAGGAAACATAACAGGCTTTTCTAACACACTGAGGAAGACAGAGACCTAGACAAAATGCCGAAGTGGAGGAATTCATCCCCAAAAAAGGAGAAGAGAAGGTCATGGCCAGAGATCTAATTGAAACAGATGCAAGTAATATGACTGATGGAGAATTTAAAGCAACGGCCATAAGGCTACTTGCTGGGCTTGAGAAAAGCATGGAAGACATCAGGGAGACCCTTACTACAGAGATAAAAGAGCTAAAAAACCAATCAGGCAGAAATGAAAAATGTGATAGCCGAGATTTGAAACTGACTGGATGTAATGACCACAAGGATAGAAGAAGTAGAGGAATATAAATAGAGAAATGAATAAGTGATACAGAGGATAGAATAATGGAAAATAATGAAGCTGAACAAAAGAGAGAAAGAAGAACTATGAATCACAAGAACTATAAATATTTATGCCTCCAACATGGGAGCACCTTACTATATAAAACAAATATTAATAAATATAAAGGAACTCATTGATAATAATACAATAATCAGAGGGGAAATTAACACCCCACTCACACCAATGGCAGATCATCTAAGCAGAAAATCAACAAGGAAACAATGGCTTTGAATGACACACTGGACCACGATGGACTAGACAGATATATTTAGATTACTTCATCCTAAAGCAGCAGAATACACGTTTTTTTTTTTCCACAGGCACATACTAGGTCACAAATCAGGCCACAACAAACACAAAAAGAATGAGGTCATACCATGCATATTTTCTGACCACAATGCTAGGAAACGTGAAGTCAACTACAACATAACTAGCAAAAAAATTGAATCAGCAACCAAAATTCTCCCAACAAACAAAAGTCCAGGGCCAGATGGCTTCCCAGGGGGAATTCTACCAAACATTTAAAGAAGAGTTAATACCTATTCTTCACCAACTATTCCAAAAAATAGAAATGGAAGGAAAACTTCCAAACTCATTCTATGAGGCCAGCATTACCCTGAATCCAAAACTAGACCAAGACTCCACTAAGAAAGAGAACTATAGTCCAATATCCCTGATGAACATGAATGCAAAAATTCTCAACAAAATACTAGCAAATCAAATCCAACAGCACAATATAAGAATCATTCACCACAATCAAGTGGGATTTATTCCTGGACTGTAAGGGTGGTTCAATATTCACAAATCAATCAACCTGATACACCACATTAACAAAAGAAAGGATAAGAACCATACGATCCTTTCAACAGATACAGAAAAAGCATTTGACAAAGTACAATATCCATTTATGATAAAAATCTTTAACAAAGTAGGGATAGAGGGAACATACCTCAACATAATAAAGGCCATATATGAAAAAGCCACAGCTAATGTCATCTTCAATGAAGAAAAACTGAGAGCTTTTCCTGTATGGTCAAGAACAAGGCATCACTCATCATCAGGGAAATACAAATCAAAACTACAAAGAGATATCACCTCGCAGCAGTCAGAATGGCTAATATTAACAACACAGGAAACAACAGATGTTGGGGAGGATGTGGAGAAAGGGGAACCCTCTTATACTGTTGGGAATGCAAACTGGTGCAGCCACTCTGGAAAGCAGGATGGAATTTCCTCAAAAAGTTAAAAATAGAACTTCCCTATGATCCAGCAATTGTACTGCTAGGTATTTACCCAAAGGATACAGAAATACAGATTCGAAGGGACACATGCACCCTGATGTCTATAACATCATTATCAACAATAGCTGAATCATGGAAAGAGGACAAACATCCATCAACTGATGAAAGGATAAAGAAGTACATATGTACAATGGAATATTACTCAGCTATCAAAAAGAATGAAGTCTTGCCATTTGCAGCAATGTGGATGGAACTAGAGGGTATTATGCTAAGTGAAGTAAGTCTGTCAGAGAAAGACAAATACCATATGATTTCACTCAAATGTGGAATTTAAGAAACAAAACAAAAGAGCAAATGGAAAAAGAAAAAAGAGAGAAAGAAGCAAACCAAGAAACAGACTCTTAACTATAGAGAACAAACTGCGGGTTACCAGAGGGGAGGTCGGTGGAGTGGGGGGGAATAGGGGATGGGGCTTAAAGGGGGCACTCATCAGAGCACTGGGTGTTGTATGTAAGTGATTAATCACTAAATTCTATACCTGACTAATATTACAGTGTATATTAACTAACTGGAACTTAAATAAAAACTTGAAAAAAAAAAAGCAGGTTACAGAAAACCCCCAAAGATCCACAATCATTGCTATAGATGCAAAAAAGCTCCCCTATGACTCCCCCAATAATACTTCACAACAAACATATCAAACTTGATTTTCATTAGACTGTTGTTATATCTTCACACTAATGAATATAAAAAGCCAAGACCCAGATTATATATAAGGCTATGAATATATATATAGCCATGGAAACAATTCTTGAGCTTTGTCTTCCACATAAGAGTGCCAAGTCTCTTCATAAAAAGCAATTACAATTTGAGAACACTTCATATTTGCCTCTTTTGCCAGCACCAGCTCTGCCTCATCTGAATCTTTCCACGTCATGACAAACATTAATTCACCACTGCTGTCTGTGGCACTAATTGTTTCAGGATCAAGACTGGTTTGTCAGCAGCATCTCTTTTCTTTGATTTGCTATTATTACATTCACTGTCAGATAAAGGTTTTCTTTCTCTATCAGCTTTTTGAGAATTAATAAATGCTTCAATTAACTCTGGACAATCTAAATTTTCTTCAGGTTCACAAGTATTGTTGGCATTGTCAGTAAGTCCCTTCCACTGCAGGAAATACTCCATCTTCCCATTCCTGTCGGTCCAGTACTTTTTCCACCAAGATTCTTCAGATTCTGCCTCTTCCATGTTTTACTCTTTCCATTCTGTTTCCCATTTTTTGCAATGTAGTTTAATTGGATGCCATTTAAGATTTTTTTTTTATTTTTAAAAGATTTTATTTATTTATTTGTAAGAGAGAGAGAAAGAGCGAAAAAGCAAGCGCGAGCACAAGCAGGGGGAGCTGCAGGCAGAGGGAGAAGCAGGCTCCCTGCTGAGCAAGGAGCCCAATGCAGGACTTTAGCCCAGGACTCTGAGACCATGATCTGAGCCAAAGGCAGATGCTTAACCAATGAGCCAACCAGGCGTCCCAATCAGATGACATTAAAAAAAATTATTTTAATTTCAGTATAGTTAATATACAGTGTTATATTTTTTCAGGTGTACAATATAGTCATTCAACAATTCCATATATTACTCAGTGCTCGTCAAGATAAGTGTACTCTTTAACCATCAGTTTGTTCTCTATAGTTAGGAGTCTGCTTTTTGGTTTGTTGGATGCCATTTCTTATTGCAGACTTGAAGAACTATTATTCACTGCCTCTGATCTGCTCCAAGTTCCTGGTTGGCAGTGTCTCTGGCCATGTGTGTTCTAAGTCCAAGCTCCCTTGTTTCTTTCTTTCTTTTTTTTTTTTTTTAAAGATTTTATTTATTTATTTGAGAGAGAGAATGAGAGCACGAGAGGGAAGAGGGTCAGAGGGAGAAGCAGACCCCCCGCTGAGCAGGGAGCCCGATGTGGGACTCGATCCTGGGACTCCAGGATCATGACCTGAGCCAAAGGCAGTCGCTTACCCAACTGAGCCACCCAGGCGCCCGCTCCCTTGTTTCTTAATACAATGCTTTGACTTGACCTTTTATGGCTTCTATCTAAAAGAAGGGATAGAGATGTGATGAGCACTGGGTGTTATATGCAACTGATGAATTGTTAAATACTATATCTGAAACTAAAGATGTATTGTGTGTTGGCTAATTGAATTTAAATAAAAAAAAATAAAAAAGGGATAGAGAATGGGTGGGTTGGGTTGGTAATAAATAAGTAAATAAATAAATAAACCTTTTTTTGTGGCTGAAATCTCTAAGTAAGACGATGTTTAGCTAAATTTTTTCTTTGTCATTAAGCTGTTGATTTCCCAAAGAAAGATATCACTAATACTGAAAATAATTTCAAATTTCATAAAAGAATTTAACTGGAAACAAATATCTTCAGTCTACTTATGCAAAGAGCCAGAGACAATGACTGAATAAATTGCAGAATTTGGATGAATCTGAAATAATGATATTGTTCTATTGGCTGCAAATCATTACAGAGGTTCTAGAAATACTAGTCCTGTCACTACTCATGCTTGTGAGAAAATGTTAAAGGGAACGGGATACATTAAATTCTACTTTGTTGGGGCGCCTGGGTGGTTCAGTTGTTAAGCGTCTGCCTTCGGCTCAGGTCACGATCCCAGGGTCCTGGGATTGAGCCCTGCATCGGGCTCCCTGCTTAGAGGGAAGCCTGCTTCTCCCTCTCCCACTCCCCCTGCTTGTGTTCCCTCTCTCGCTGTGTCTCTCTCTGTCAAATAAATAAAATCTTTAAAAAAAAATTCTACTTTGTTAAGATGAGTTCCCATATGGCTGTATAGTGACACATTGACATGGTAAAATGAAGAGGTAAAATTAGCTGGTGAAGGGCTGTACCTTCATAGTCCAATCTAATTTCAGAAAACAAATGCACAGATAAAAGTCTAGCATTTTATCTCATGCCACTGATGAATGAATTAGAGGACCAATTGTTTTCTATCTTTTCTTAGGTACTATGTTTTTAATCCATGGGCCCAACGTCTCCCTAGGAGGTTCCCATCTTCGTATGTATACTGTGTTAGCCATTTTTTTTTAAAGATTTTATTTATTTATTTGACAGAGAGAGAGATAGTGAGAGCAGGAACACAAGCAGTGGGAATGGGAGAGGTAGAAGCAGGCTTCCCGCCAAGCAGGGAGCCCGATGTGGGGCTCTATCCCAGGACCCTGGGATCATGACCTGAGCCGAAGTCAGACACTTAACGACTGAGCCACCCAGATGCCCCCGTGTGTTAGTCATTTTTACCTTACCAAGTATACGCTGGTCATTATTATCTAGCTCAGAAAACAGAAAGTGGACTATTATGTGACAATGCACAGGTAAGTCTTGGTAAGGAGCGAGAGTACAGGTTATAGACACAAGACAGTTTTGGGGAAGCATAGTAGAACTAAACTGAAATTTGCCTCTCAATATGACCTCCTCTTTCTGAACACATTCTCCTTTCCACAATCTCCACACTCTGGACTCTCATGCTGTTTAATTTATGATCAATTAATTTATACAAATGGGTAACAGTGTGTTTTCCTTCTTAAAAGTACATATGCCTTTAAAAGATGTTACTTTGTTTAACTCAAGAAATGTATTGCAAATATTCAAAGCCATTGAGAAAAGATCATTTGCAGGAGTTTTGGGAAAGACCTGCTTTAGAAACTTTGGCTGTAATCCTGGGCAGGTAGAAGGATGTTTATAGGGACAGGGAAGCTGTGTCTTTTTGGGGGGAGGGGTCCGTAGTAGGAACAGAAAGAATAAAAATGCTGGATGATGCCAATGGATACAAATGGGGAGAAGGTAAACCAAGATGATGATGTTGGGAAAATAATTAGCTTTAGCTCTGGAGATTGGTAATTTCTATCTTCAAACTTCCGAAGGACAGTGTCATCCCTTTCCAATATCATGCTGCACAGCTTGGGTTTAAGAGTGTACTCATTCCAGGCCTGGAGCAGATCCATGAGGCCTGAGAAGAGGCCAGGCTTCCACTGAATTCAGTCTTATCTTTTTCTTAGTGTTTAGTCCTGGCAATTTTCAGCCAACATATGTGTGTCCTTTAGGTACTAACCATGAACATTTTCCAAAACTTTTTATTGTGGAAGAATTTAAATATACACAAAAGTAGAGAGAATAGTATAATGAACTCACTGTACCAGTTTCACCTAATTTCAACAGTCATTAACATTTGTTGGTTTTGTTTTCTCTATTCTCACATAATACTCCCCTCACCTCCCTATTTAAGCTAAAGTATTTTGAAGCAAATCCCAGAGAGCATGTCATTTTACCTGTATATACTTCAATAAAATCATTGGCCATTTTAGCTTAATACTTATAGATATTGGGGTGAAAACAGATTATTGTAGTTTACATTTATTATGTTCTACTGTGTTCAGAACTCTATGCCAGGCAGTTTGCATCATGTTATTTTATGTCATCCTTTCACCATTTAATCAACTAGTCATAATGGTTCTCACTTCTCTGACAGAGAAACTCCAAGAGGTGTAGTATATTGCTAAAGGTCACACAGCTAGGAAGTGATGCTACTGGGATTCAAATTTTCTTTGCCTACTCTGTATCCTCTTCCCCTAATCACTGTATACAAATGTCTTACCACTGGAGCATACTTTTCCTCTGAAAATAGACCCATAAGGAACACCTTTACATGGGTGAAAGAATTGCTTTGCATAGAACTATTTATCTTATTGCTTAGTACCCTTGAATGAATTCCTTGTTGACTGAGAATGTTTGGGAAGAAGGAATATTGGTTTTGGAGTCATATGGCTTAGGTTGGACATATAGCTTGGATACTTTCTGGTTGTGAGACTTGGGGTAAGTCACTAGGGCTATGGGAATCACCTTTTTTTTTTTTTTTATCAATTCCTGTGAAGATTAAATGAGACACTTGGAAGTTTTAGAACAGTGCACTTTATGGAGACTGGGACCCAGTGTATTTTGGTACTCTGCCTCCACTTTCTTTTCCTCCTATCTCCCCAGGATATCTCACTGTGAGTGTATTTTTCCTTTCTCTTCCCACCACCTCTTCTCCATGCTATATAGTCAAGGCTATACTTATATCCATATAGCCTATATTTCTTTATTTAGCATTTTTTGGGGGGTTTAAGTTCTACTCCTTTACTTCCTCTCTTATGCATTTTAAAATGCCCAAGCCTGGCTATTGCTTTATATTAATTTTGTGCATTATTCTCATTGCACTTTTAACATAAGCTGCCTAAAACTTTCAGAAGTCTGCAGGGCATAAATGATCGATCTCATTATTTATTGTCACATTCTGTATGGGATTATGAAGTAGTATGTGCTGCATGAGCCATAGAACATTTTTGTCATCACTGTGTTGTCAATTTCAATTAAGGCTGAGAACATCTGATGAATAGATGGGGTGGCCAGGGAGGGGAGGGTCAGATAGGCTGATGGTCGTTTTGATAGCCTGGCATATTCTTCAAACCAATTTACAAGGCTGTTTTAATTACCTTGGCAATTCTCTTTGGAACCCTTTCCAAGTTCCTCACATTAAAAAGTCTTCTCATCAGCAACAACCCAAATTATCAATGATTAAAATGTCATAAACCTCCCAGTTCTCTGCTGGGCTCATCATATAGATGGACTGTAAGGTTTTTATAGTCTGAGATGTCAAGCTGATTCTCTGGTTGCCATTGGCAACAGTTGAGATCTCTTAAAATACTGAATAAGCTCTTCAGGTCAATGTACCATATTCATATTGTGACTACTGAATGAATCAAATTGGATTAAAGAATTTTTTATAGAGAAATAAAAGGGGCTTCTTATTGGAAATTGGCACATTATTAATTGACACTGGGAGACATATTAAGAGATTAGACATTTATGTTGTATGAATCAACCATATATAGAATTAAATGTAATTTTGACTTATTTGAGATCTAGGAAATATAAATGAAAACTGTACATGCACACAGATATATACACACACACATTTACAGATCTTCCTTAGGCTAAAAAATAGCCATATGAAAATTGTAGTTTTAGGGCCCTTGAGGGAAGAACAAAACTGGATATGATAGTGGCCTTGGAATTATGAGGTAGAGGTATAGCAAAATAAAGCAGAAATGGGGAAATCCTTAGAATTTTATCTGAGGCCATTGGCTGGCTTGGGAAATGTTGACAGGAGATAAGCCTACTGGTCCATTTTGGTTCCAGGCCAGCCTTTCCTAGGCATCATTTCCTGGCTTCCTAAAAGACTCAGAAAGATGAGATCTGGTGTGCAGTAGAGTAATAGAGATAAGGAGGTGGGGAAAGACATGGTTTATCAGGTATCTATCACAAACCTCTCCAAATCTCAGTATCTTAAAGCAATACGCATTCACTGCTTACAATTCTATGGGTCAAGAAATCCTGGCAGGATTTAGCAGAGATGGTCAAGTTCACTCATGCCGCTGTGTTCATCTGGGGCTGGGAGAGGTTATAAGTCCAACATGACTTCACTCACATGTTGGGAGCATTGGTGATGCCTGTCAGCTGGATTGTTTCAATTTTCCTCCACTGGCCTTTCTCTTCATGTGGTCTCTTTTTCCATAGGATAGCCTGGAGTTCTTTACATGTTGGCTCAAGGTAGCAAGAAAGCAAAAGGGAAGTTTCCAGTCTTCTTAAGACCTAGGCTTGGAACTGGCAGTATCAAGTTTGCTACATTCTACTGGTCAAAGCCAGTCCCAGGACCAGCCCAGATTTAAGGGAGGGGCAACAGACTCCACTGCTGGATAAGAGGTATTGGCATGGACCAGAGAAATTGTTTGTGGAAATCTTTGCACATTGTCTCCCACAGATGGCCACCCAAAATTGAATTCCAATGAATGCCTGGTGTCTTTGCCTTCTGGTAGTGAGCACTAACAGATTTTCCAAATTTCACAGGGGTAGATGTTGACATTCTGATCCATTTTCCTTCATTGGGAAGGTGGTGCAGGAGGAAGAGCACTGGTTTGACTTTGGACCTGGATTCTGATCCTTACTTAGCCATTCATAAGATATAATAGGTTTGTGGCCACTTCAGACTCTGTGAACATTACTTTCCTCATCTCTAAGTTGGTAATAAATATTACTTACCTTCTGTGGTAGTGCTGAGATGTAACTGAAATAACTTACACAGTGTCTAACCTAGTGACTAACTTACTTAATGAAAGCAAGCACTCAGTAATATTAATCTACTTCTCTCTACAATTGATCTGGGAGAGGCATAACTGTGTGCTCATAAGGAGGGTGACCATAAAATTTATTGTCTAAATGAGGACACTTCTGAGTGTGCACTGAGGCATTATTAATGCTTATGCCAAATAAGAGTCATATGCTGGGAATATCCCAGGCAAACTGGGTCACCCTGGTTGTAAGGAACTGCTGGATGGGGCAAGGACAGGGCAATAGCTGATGCTTTCAATGAGAACTTTGCAGAGTCTATTCTTATTAAATATTATTAAATATGCTTTAAATTAAAGGCATTATAATATAGATGAGAAAGCTCATAAGAGGAAATCAGAATTCAGAATAACTGCAGGACAATATTTTCTATTACCCTGCATTTCTTTGTTGGTGATGGTATATCCCATAGCAAATTTATCTTTTGTATGAAGGTTAAAAAAAACCCAAGTTACAGGGGAATTAATCAAATCCACTCAAAAGCACTTTCTGCCTCTGTATCCTACTCCCCAACTATTTTTTTCCCTCTAGATCCCTTTTTAATCTCAGCATTATTAAATGTATAATTCTAGGAAAGAATAATTGACTAGGAGAATTCATGTTATCAGAATCTGGTACAGAGACAATTATATTTCTGTACATCTTGAATGGAAATGGATCAGCAATGCCAAAAATTCTCATCCTGTATAGAACTACTTAAAGTATGGTTGGTAAAGAAAAAAATCAGATCCATGATGTTCTGAGAACTATTTTGTTTTGAGAGAATAGCAGGCTCTTATAGTCCATCTCAGAGATGTAGACATGGCAGAGGAATAGAACAAGTTGAAACTGAATACAATGACCAAGATTGCATGTTATCATAATTTCATGTCCAGATGGTTATGATGTTAAATGTTCATATCTCTTTTGGCTATAATCAACAGCAAGTCTTTTTTTTTTTTTTTTAAAGATTTTATTTATTTATTTGACAGAGACACAGGGAGAGAGGGAGCACAAGGAGGGGGAGTGGGAGAGGGAGAAGCAGGCTTCCTGCTGAGCAGGGAGCCAGATGCAGGGCTTGATCCTAGGACCCTGCGACCATGACCTGAGCCGAGGGCAGATGCTTAACAACTGAGCCACCCAGGCACCCCATGAACAGCACATCTTAATATCATTTTATACTTGTACAGAATATGGTGCGTTCAATCCTTCATTATTTTCTATAGTGCTGTTTCCTAAACTCAGGAAAAATAAGAAAGATTTCATTTCTTCGTTGGTAGATGCAGCAAATATGTATTAAGCATGTGCTATATGTTAGGCTATCTCCAACGTATTCTCAAACTTAGTAAGCTTTTTATAACAAAGTCTAAAAATTAATCAGTTGCTTTATCCTCTTCCTTAACAACAAAATTTTAGCCTATTAAACATCCCTCCAACATCCCCTTGATTACTGTTATTGTTTTCTTCCACGTTATTGCAAACGATTTTGATTCCACGTTGTTTTTAAATATAAATTTATTTATACTCTTTTATCATTAATACTTGTTTGCATTTAAGAATATAGTTTGCTGATTTCTTTATTCCTTACCTCTGGCTTTATTCTTTTCCTACCCAAGTATAGCTTTTAGTATTTCTTTTGGCATGGATCTGTGGATAAAAGAGTTTGTTAGTCTCAGTTAGGTTGGAAATGCTTTCTTTTCCCCCTCTGTCTCAAATGATGGTTTGAAGTAGTATAGGATATTAGGATCCATGTTCCATCAGTATTTTGGAGATTTTTATTATCTCTGATATTTATTCAGTAATGTTTTGGTAAATGATTTCTGGAGGTTGAGGAAAGAATCCTGATTTGTAGCATTTGTCAGTTTTTGTGGTATAAATATTCCCAACATGGTTATTTCAAGCTACTGACATTTTAATGAGTGGCTCACAAGATTCCCAGAATTTTGATGACCAGCTTTTTGAGCTGGTGCAGGCCTGCTCCAGCATGTCATAACATCTATTGTCGTTGAATAGAATTTATGTCAGTATGATTATCTTCCTATTCTAGGTAATTTTTCTCTCTGGGAGCTTTTAAGGCTTTCTTTTGCTATCGATGTTCTGCAGTTTTAGATTATATATTTTAAAGATTTATTTATTTATTTGAGAGAGAGAGTGTGGGGGGAGGGTAGAGAAAAAGGGACAGAGAATCTCAAGCAGACTCCATGCCCAGCTTGGAGCCCAACGGGAGCTTAATCTCACGACCCTGAGAGCATGACCTGAGCTGAGATCAAGAGTCGGACACTTAACCAACTGAGCCACTCCGGCACCTCCCCTTAAATGATATTTTGTCATGAATTTACCTTTATTTGTACTACTTGGGACCCAGTATGCCTTTTCATCTAAGGAATCAAATCTTTCTTCTGCTCTTCAAAAATCTCGGAATAATGGGAACAGCCATTACCTCTTCCCTATTCTCTCTAGTCTCTCCCTCTGGAATTTTAATTAGATGTAATATGGAGCATCTAAATGTAGTTTCCATGGTTTTTGTTCATTTTTTAAATTTATTATCCTTCTTGTTTCACTTAGGGTTTTTATTTAGTTTATTCTTCTAATTTATTAATTTCTTTTCACCTGTAATTTTTTTTCAATTTTATTATGTTAGTCACCATACAATACATCATTAGTTTTTGATGTAGTGATCCACGATCCATTGTTTTCGTATAACACCCAGTGCTCCATGCAGTACATTCCCTCCTTAATACCCATCACCGGGCTAACCAATCCCCCCTCCCCCCTCCCCTCTAAAACCCTGTTTGTTTCTTAGGTCCATAGTCTCTCATGGTTCATCTCTCCCTCCAATTCCCCCCGCCCATTTTCCCTTCCTTCTCTTAATGTCCTCCATGTTATTCCTTATGTTCCACAAATAAGTGAAACCATATGATAATTGACTTTCTCTGCTTGACTTATTTCACTTAGCATAATCTCCAGTCCCATCCATGTTGATGTAAAAGTTGGGTATTCATCTTTTCTGATGGCTGAGTAATATTCCATTGTATATATGGACCACATCTTCTTTATCCATTAATCTGTTGAAGGGCATGTGGGCTCTTTCCACAGTTTGGCTATTGCAGACATTGCTGCTATGAACATTGGGGTGCATATGGACCTTCTTTTCACTACATCTGTGTCTTTGGGGTAAATACCCAGTAGTGCAATTGGTGGGTCATAGGGTGGCTCTATTTTTATATTTTTGAGGAACCTCCACACTGTTTTCCAAAGTGGCTGTACCAACTTGCATTCCCACCAACAGTGTAAGAGAGTTCCCCTTTCTCCACAACCTCTCCAACATTTGTTGTTTCTTTCCCCGTCCATTTTTACCATTCTAACTGGTGTAAAGTGGTATCTCAGTGTGGTTTTGATTTGAATTTCCCTGATGGCTAATGATGATGAATATTTTTTCATGTGTCTGTTAGCCATTTGTATGTCTTCTTCAGAGAAGCATCCATTCATCTCTTCTGCCCACTTTTTGACTTATTTGTTTTTTGGGTGTTGAGTTTGAGAAGTTCTTTATAGATTTTGGATACCAGCCCTTTATCTGTAGTGTCATTTGCAAATATCTTCTCCCATTCTGTGGGTTGCCTCTTTGTTTTGTTGACTGTTTCCTTTGCTGTGCAGAAGCTTTTTATCTTGATGAAGTCCCAAAAGTTCATTTTTGCTTTTGTTTCACTAGGTTTTGGAGATGTATCTTGAAAGAAGTTGCTGTGGGTGATGTCAAAGAGGTTACTGCCTATGTTCTCCTCTAGGATTTTGATGGATTCCTGTCTCACATTGAGGTCTTTCATCCACTTTGAGTACATCTTTGTGAATGGTGTTAGAGAATGGTTGAGTTTCATTCTTCTGCATGTGGCTGTCCAATTTTCCCAGCACCATTTATTGAAAAGACTGTCTTTTTTCCATTGCATGTTTTTTCCTGCTTTGTCAAAGATTATTTGACCATAGAGTTGAGGGTCCATATCTGGGTTCTCTATTCTGTTCCATTGGTCTGTATGTCTGTTTTTATGTCAGTACCATGCTGTCTTGGTGATCACAGCTTTGTAATATAGCTTGAAATCGGGCAACGTGATGCCCCCAGCTTTGTTTTTCTTTTTTAACATCTCCTTGGTGATTCAGGGTCTTTTCTGATTCCATACAAATTTTACGATTGTTTGTTCCAGCACTTTGAAGAATGTCATTGGAATTTTGATCAGGATGGCATTGAAGGTATAGATTGCTCTGGGTAGCATAGACATTTTAACAATGTTTATTCTTCCGATCCATGAGCATGGAATATTTTTCCAACTTTTTGTGTCTTCTTCAATTTCTTTCATGAGTGTTTTGTAGTTCCTAGAGTATAGATCCTTTACCTCTTTGGTTAGGTTTATTCCGAGGTATCTTATGGTTTTTGGTGCTATTGTAAATGGAATCGTTTCTTTAATTTCTCTTTCAACAGTTGCGTTGTTAGTGTATAAGAAAGCAACTGATTTCTGTGCATTGATTTTGTATCCTGCCACATTACTGAATTGCTGGATCAGTTCTAGTAATTTGAGGGTGGAGTTTTTTGGGTTTTCCACATAAAGTATCATGTCATCTGTGAAAAGAGAGAGTTTGACTTCTTCTTTGCCAATTTGAATACCTTTTATTTCTTTTTGTTGTCTGTTTGCTGTTGCTAGGACTTCTAGTACCATGTTGAATAACAGTGGTGAGAGTGGGCACCCTTGTTGTGTTCCTGATCTTAAGAGAAAGACTCTCAGCTTTTCCCCATGGAGGATGATATTTGCTGTGGGTTTTTCATAGATGGGTTTTATGAGCTTGAGGAATGTTCCCTCTATCCCTATACTCTGGAGAGTTTTAATCAGGAAAGGATGTTGTATTTTCTCAAATGTTTTTTCCGCATCAATTGAGAGGACCATATGGTTCTTCTCCCTCCTCTTATTAATGTGTTCTATCACATTGATTGATTTGCGAATGTTGAACCACCCTTGCATCCTGGGGATAAATCCCACATGGTCATGGTGGATGATCCTTTTAATGTATTGCTGGATCCTATTAGCTAGGATTTTGTTGAGGATTTTGGAATCCATATTCATCAGGGATATCGGTCTGAAATTCTCCTTTTTGATGGGGTCTTTGCCTGGTTTGGGGATTAAGGTAATGCTGGCCTCATAGAATGAGTTTGGAAGTTTTCCTTCTGTTTCTATTTTTTGAAACAGCTTCAGTAGAATAGGTATTATTTCTTCTTTGAATGTTTGGTAGAATTCCCCAGGGAATCCATCAGGCCCTGGACTCTTGTTTTTTGGGAGGTTTTTGATCACTGCTTCAATCTCGTTACTGGTTATTGGCCTATTCAGGTTGTCAATTTCTTCCTGTTTCAGTCTTGGCAGCTTATACGTTTCCAGGAAGGCCTCCATTTCATCCAGATTGCTCAGTTTATTGGCATATAGTGTTGATAATAATTTCTAATAATTGTTTCTATTTCCTTGGTGTTAGTCATGATCTCTCCCCTTTCATTCATAATTTTATTAATTTGGGTCCTTTCTCTCTTCTTTTGGATAAGTCTGGCCAGTGGTTTATTGATCTATTAATTCTTTCAAAGAACCAACTTCTAGTTTCATTGATCTGATCTACTGTGTTTCTGGTTTCTAATTCATTGATTTCTGCTCTAATTTTAATTATTTCTCTTCTAATGCGTGGCTTAGGCATCGTTTGTTGTTTTTTCTCTAGTTCTTTAAGGTGTAGAGTTAGTTGGTGAATTTGGGATTTTTCTATATTTTGAGTGAGGCTTGGATGGCTATGTATTTCCCCCTTAGGACTGCCTTTGCAGTATCCCATAGGTTTTGGACTGATATGTTTTCGTTCTCATTGATTTCCATGAATTGTTTAAGTTCTTCTTTGATTTCTTGGTTGACCCAAACATTCTTGAGCAGAGTGGTCTTTAGCTTCCAAGTGTTTGAATTTCTGCCAAATTTTTTCTTGTGATTGAGTTCCAGTTTTAGAGCATTGTGGTCTGAGAATATGCAGGGAATAATCTCAATCTTTTGGTATCGGTTGAGACCTGATTTGTGACCCAGTATGTGGTCTATTCTGGAGAAAGTTCCATGTGCGCTTGAGAAGAATGAGTATTCTGTTGTTTTAGGGTGGAATGTTCTGTAAATATCTATGAGGTCCAATGGTCCAGTGTATCATTCAAAGCTCTTGTTTCCTTGTTGATTTTCTGCTTAGATGATCTGTCCATTGCTGAGAGTGGAGTATTGAGGTCTCCTACAATTAACGTATTGTTATCAATATGACTCTTTATTTTGGTTAACAGTTGGCTTATGTAGATGGCTGCTCCCATGTTGGGGGCATAGGTATTTACAATTGTTAGATCTTCTTGTTGGATAGACCCTTTAAGAATGATATAGTGTCCTTCTGTGTCTCTAATTACAGACTTTAGTTTAAAATCTAATTTGTCTGATATAAGAATTGTTACCCCAGCTTTCTTTTGAGGTCCGCTGTCATGGAAGATGGATCTCCATCCCTTCACTTTCAGTCTGGATGTATCTTTAGGTTCAAAATGAGTCTCTTATAGACAGCATATGGATGGGTCCTGTCTTTTTATCCAATCTGCAACCCTGTGCCATTTTATGGGAGCGTTTAGGCCATTCACGTTGAGAGTGATTATTGAAAGATATGAATTAATTGTCATCATGTTGCCTGTGAAGATGTTGTTTTTATAGATTGTCCCTGTAAATTTCTGTTGTAGATCACTCTTGGTGTCTTTCTCCTTTTATAGAACCCCACTTAATATTTCTTGCAGGGCCGGCTTAGTGGTCACATATTCTTTCACCTTCTGCCGCTCGTGGAAGCTCTGCATCTCTCCATCCATTCTAGATGAAAGCCTTGCTGGATAAAGTATTCTTGGCTGCATGTTCTTCTCATTTAGTACCCTGAATATGTTTTGCCAGGCTTTTCTGGCTTGCCAGGTCTCTGTGGATAGGTCTGACGTTATTCTGATGTTCCTCCCTCTGTACGTAAGGAATCTCTTCCCCCTAACCTCCCTTAAGATGGTTTCCTTGGTTCTAAGATTTGCAAGTTTTACTATTACATGCCGGGGTGTTGGCCTGTTTTCCTTGATCTTAGGAGGGGTCCTCTCTGCCTCTAGGACTCGAGTGTTTGTTTCATTCCCCAGATTAGGGAAGTTCTCAGCTACGATTTGCTCAAATACATCTTGTAGCCCTCTCTCTCTCTCCACTCCCTCCGGGATTCCAATGATTCTGACATTGGAATGCCTCATGGTGTAACTTATTTCTCTGATTCTATTTTCTTGGATTCTGAGTTGTTTTTCCCTGGCCTCCTCTTTTCCCTTTTTATCTATTATACTGTCTTCCAGATCGCTTATTCATTTTTCTGTCTCAGTTACCCTAGCTGTTAGATTATCTAGATTGGATTGGATCTCATTGATAGCATTTTTAAGTTCTGCCAATTCCCCTTTTATTTCTGCCCTTAGAGACTCTATGTTGCCATTATTGATTTCTCCATTCTAGCCATTGTCTTCACAATTGCTAGCCTGAATTCCATCTCCGACATCTTGGTTATATCTGCATCCATTTGTAAATCTGCAGCATAAATCATAATCTCTGAGTCTTTTCTGTTTTGGGGGCTCCTCCTCCTAGTCATTCTGTTGATGGGTGTTTGAGGGAATGGATAGAGTCGAAATTATTGACCAGAACCCAAGCAAGATGCACCTGTTTTCTTGGGTCCTTAGGGTTGCTGGCCTCTTGTTTTCCCAGCCTGTCTTCTGCGGGAGGGGCCTGCCGCGCTGTTACTCAGGCAACCCTGTTTGGGCGGAGTTGCCCTGCGCCCTTGTGGCGGGGGATGGGCTCAGTGGGAATCAGTCTTTGGGGCTTTTGTTCTCTGGCAGCTTTCCCTGGTGGCTTTCCGTGTCTCTTCCGTGAGTCAGAGCAGAAGAGACCATTTCCAACCCTCTGCCTCAGAGCAGAGACCTCAGTCTGTTCTTCAGTGAGCTCTCCAGGCCACACCGTCTCCCTCTCTGTCCGTGTTGCTATGAACTGCAGCAGCCTGGGTTGTGCGCCCCTCTGCAGCGCTCCCAGTCCTACCTCCAGGTCGGGGCACGTCT
Organism: Mirounga angustirostris; assembly: GCF_029215605.1. Classification (NCBI taxonomy): domain Eukaryota; kingdom Metazoa; phylum Chordata; class Mammalia; order Carnivora; family Phocidae; genus Mirounga; species Mirounga angustirostris. The sequence goes on along the minus strand of NW_026991709.1, from coordinate 133,327,172 downwards.
CTGCCCTTTGTGCTTCTAAAACCGCCAGCCTCTTCCAGTTCGCGCGCGCACGCGACTCCGCCTCTCGGGGTTTCCACCGCGGAGGTTGCAGTTCACTGGCACGACCCCGGCGCACTGGGTTTCCTTCTCAGAGGCTGCAGTTCGCGTCCGCATGACCTTCGCTCCGGGTTTCTGTCCGGGGGGGCTGCGGTTCACTTGCACGCGACCCTGCCGGTCTGGTTTTCCACCCGGGGGCTGCCCTAAAGGCCTTTCCCAACGCTACCAGTCTGCGAGTCTGTGCCCCTCTGCAGCGTGTGAGGCTGTCACTCACCGGCGGTGTAGGATCCCCATGGCCAGGCACCTTCCTGCTGCCGTTTATCCTCCGATATCTGCCCGCAGAATCATGGCTCTCCGCTTCATACCTCAAAACCAACCTCCTGTGATATTGTTTGTAGAGATCCAGATCTTCTTACATCTCAGGCTGGTTTGGTGGGTGCTCAGAGTGGTCTTGTAGATATCCAGCTCAATTCCGGGGACCAGTTGAAATAGGGTCCCCTACTCCTCCGCCATCTTTCCCAATCCCCTCACCTGTAATTAATTTACATGTAATTAATTTAATATGTCTACTAAAATTTTTATTTCAATGATTATGCTTTTCTGCTGGGGGGTGGGAGGGATGGGGTGGCTGGGTGATAGACATTGGGGAGGGTATGTGCTATGGTGAGCGCTGTGAATTGTGTAAGACTGTTGAGTCACAGATCTGTACCTCTGAAACAAATAATACATTATATGTTAAAAAAAAGAAAAGAGGGGCGCCTGGGTGGCTCAGTCGTTAAGCGTCTGCCTTCGGCTCAGGTCATGATCCCAGGGTCCTGGGATCGAGCCCCGCATCGGGCTCCCTGCTCCGCGGGAAGCCTGCTTCTCCCTCTCCCACTCCCCCTGCTTGTGTTCCTGCTTTCGCTATGTCTTTCTCTGTCAAATAAATAAATAAAATCTTTAAAAAAAAAAAAAAGAAGAAGAAGAAGCTAGCAGGAGGGGAAGAATGAAGGGGGGAAATCGGAGCAGGAGATGAACCATGAGAGATGATGGACTCTGAAAAACAAACTGAGGGTTCTAGAGGGGAGGGGGGTGGGAAGATGGGTTAGCCTGGTGATGGGTATTAAAGAGGGCACATTCTGCATGGAGCACTGGGTGTTATATGCAAACAATGACTCATGGAACACTACATCAAAAACTAATGATATAATGTATGATGATATACATAAGATAATAAAAAAAGAAAAAAGTAAAAAATTTTTTTTAGTCAATTGATTATTTTTTTACAAATGTCCTTCATAAATTTCTGTTTTTATGTTCTGAAATACTTTGAAACTTTTTTTTAAAGATTTTATTTATTTATTTGACAGAGAGATAGAGAGCACAAGTAGGCAGAGAGGCAGGGAGAGGGAAAGGGAGAAGCAGGCTCTCTGCTGAGCAGGGAGCCCAACATGGGACTTGATCCCAGGACTGTGGGATCATGACCTAAGCTGAAGGCAGCCACTTAACTGACTGAGCCACCCAGGCTTCCCTTTGAAGTTTTTAATTATACTTATTTTGAAGTCACTTCTGGATTGTTTGATTATTTCTGTTCCTCTACTGTGAATTCTTCTATTTTTTGTTTGTGGTTCATCTCTTGACTATGGGATATAATAGTTAATAATTACTGATTGTTCACTGGGGAGTCTTGAGCACTTTATTTGCGTTATCTCAATCCTCCAGTAAGCTATTAGGTAGATACTATCATCCCATACTATAGATATGGATACTGAAGGATTGAGAAATTAAGTAACTTGTATAAGGACACAGATAGGAAAGGCAGAGTCAGGAAGAAGTCTAGATTCAGAGTACACACTCATAATCATTATTCAATGCAGCCTTTTTTGTGTCTTCCCCCCCCAATAATCTTTCTACTGAAGTATGAACATACATATATAAAATTATTTAAAAAATCATAATGGAATGGCTTGGTGAATTTTCAGAAAATGAATGCAGTCACACCCAGATCAAAGAACAATACATGTCCAGCACCTTAGAATCTTCTTTGCATATTGTTAATGTGTTTTTATCTTGAATTATTAATTCCAATAGTTTGCCTCTAGGTTGTTTTGCTTTTTTTGTGAACATGATCATTTTTTGTGTGAATAATTGTAGTTTTATTTTTTCCTTTCCTTTCCTTTCCAGTTTGAATATTTTTCCTTACCTTGTCTTATGGATAGGGACTGCTGTACAATGTTGAATAAAAATAATGCTAGAAGGCATTCTTATCTCATTCCCAATCTAAGAAAGAAAGCTTTCAACATTTCATCATTAAATATGTGAATTGCCATAAAGTTTTGGTGGATACTCTTTCTCAGATTAAGGATTTCATTTCTATTCTCAGTTTGGTAAGAGTTTTATCATTAATTTGATTTGTCATTGCTATCACAGTATGTTTTTGGAATTTCCTTAATTTGTCTTTTATAACCCCAGGCTTGTTTTCTTTTTCTTTTTTAAATTTATTTTATTTTATTTTTTTTTATTTTTAAGTAGGCTCCACTCCCAATATGGGGCCTGAACTCATGACCCTGAGATCAAGACCTGAGCCGAGATCAAGAGCCGGTTGCTTAACCAACTGAGCCACCCAGGTACCCCAAACTTAGTGGCTTTAAATGCCATAAATTTATTATTTTATAATTAGTTAAGTCAGAATTCTGCCAGGTTTTGGTATTAAGGTTATGCTGACCTGAAAGAAATGGACCTCTCTTTTCTTAGGGTATAGGTGTGTTTTTGTAAAATTGTTACTCTTTCTTAAATATTCGACAAAATTCACCAGTGAATATATCTGGGCTGGGAGATTTCTTTGTGGGAGTGTATTTATTTATTTTTTATTTTATTTTTTATAGATATAGACTATATTTTTAATGCTTTTTAAAATTAGTTTCAGAGGTAGAATTTAATGATTCATCAGTTGCATATAACACCCAGTGCTCATTACATCAAGTGCCCTCCTTAATGTTTATCACCAAACTATCCCTTCTCTCACCCACCTCCCCTCCAGCAATCCTGTTTGTTTCCTAAAATTCAGTGTCAGTTATGGTTTGCCTCCCTCTCAATTTCCATCCTATTTTATTTTTACTTCCCTTACCCTGTGTTCATTTGTTTTGTTTCTTAAATTCCACATATGAGTGAAATCAAATCTTATGGTATTTGTCTTTCCTGACTGACTTATTTTGCTTAGCATGATACCCTTTAGTTCTACCCATGTCGTTGCAAATGGCAAGACTTCATTCTCTTTGATGGCTGAGTAATATTCCATTGTATATATATACCACTTCTTTATCCATTTATCGTCAATGGACATCTGGGTTCTTTCCATATTTTGGCTATTGTGGACATTGCTACTATAAACATTGGGGTGTAAGTGCCCCTTTGAATCACTATGCTTGTATCCTTTGGATAAATACCTAGTAGTGCAGTTGCTGGGTCTTAGGGTAGCTCTATTTTAAACTTTTTTGAGGAACCTCCATACTGTTTTACAGAGTGGCTTCACCAGCTTGCATTTCCACCAACAGTGTAAGAGGGTTCCCTTTTCTCTGCATCCTTGCCAACATCTGTTGTTTCCTGAGTTGTTAATTTTAGTCATTCTGACTAGTGTGAGGTGGTATCTCATTGTGGTTTTGATTTGTATTTCCCTGATGCTCTGTGATGTTGAATACTTTTTCATGTGTTGGTTGCCATTTGTATGTCTTCCTTGGAGAAATGTCTGTTCATGTCTTCTGCGCATTTCCTAACTGGTTTTTTTGTTTTTTGGGTGTTGAGTTTGATATGTTCTTTACAGATCTTGGATACTAGCCCTTTATCTGTATGTCATTTGGAAATATCTTCTCCCATTCCGGAGGTTGCCTTTTAGAGTTGTTAACTGTTTTCTTTGCTGCGCAAAGCTTTTTATTTTGATGACATCCCAATAGTTCATTTTTGCTTTTGTTTCTCTTGCCTTTGAAAATGTGTCCAGCAAGAAGTTGCTGCGGCCGAGGTCACAGTGGTTTCTGCCTGCATTCTCCTCTAAGATTTTGATGGATTCCTGTCTCACATTTAGGTCTTTCATCCATTTTGAATTTATTTTTGTGTATGGTGCAAAAAAGTGGCCCAGTTTCATTCTTCTGCATGTGGCTGTCCAATTTTCCCAACACCGTTTGTTGAAAAGACAGTCTTTTTTCCACTAGATATTCTTTCCTGCATTGTCGAAGATTAGTTGACCGTAGAATTGTGGGTCCATTTCTGGGTTCTCTATTCAGTTCCATTGATCTATGTCTGTTTTTATGCCAGTACTATACTGTCTTGATGATTACAGTTTTATAATACAGTTTGAAGTTTGGAATTGTGATACCTCCAGCTTTGGTTTTCTTTTTCAACATTCCTCTGGCTAGTCAGGATCTTTTGTGGTTCCATACAAATTTTAGGGTTATTAGTTCCAGCTCTGTGAAAAATGTTGATGGTATTTTAATAGGGATTACACTGAATGTGTAGGTTGCTTTGGGTAGCATAGACATTTTAGCAATATTTGTTCTTCTAATCCATGAGCATGGAATGTTATTCCTTTTCTTTGTGTCATCCTCAATTTCTTTCATGACTGTTCCATAGTTTTTAGAGTACAGATACTTTACCTCTTTGGTTAGGTTTATTCCTAGGTATCTTATGGTTTTTTGTACAATTGTAAATGGGACTGATTCCTTGATTTCTCTTTCTTCTGCTTCATTGTTAGTGTATAGAAATGCAACTGATTTCTGTGCATTGATTTTATATCAGCAACTTTGCTGAATTCCTGTATCAGCTATAGCAATTTTTGGGTGGAGGCTGTTGGGTTTTCTACATAGAGTATCATGTCATCTGTGAAGAGTGAGAGTATGACTTCTGCTAGGGTGGTTCAACATCTGCAAATCAATCAATGTGATATATCGCATTAATAAAAGAAAAGACAACAACCATATGATCCTCTCAATAGATGCAGAAAAAGCATTTGACAAAATACAACATCCTTTCTTGATAAAGACTCTCTGCACTGTAGGGATAGAAGGAACATACCTCAATATCATAAAAGCCATATGCCAAAAACCCACAGTGAATATCATCCTCAATGGGGAAAAAACTGAGAGCTTTTCTCCTAAGGTTAGGAACATGTAGGGATGTCCACTCTCACCACTGTTGTTCAACATAGTACTGGAAGTCCTAGCCTTAGCAATCAGACAACAGAAAGAAATAAAAGGCATCCAAATCAGTATAGATATAAACTATTAAGATATTCTCTTTCTTCTTATGTCAATTTTGGTAAGTTGAGTTTTCTAGAAATTTGATTATTTTTTTAAAATTTTAAAATTATTTGCTTAAATTTGTTCATAATAGTCTGTTCAATTTTTAAAGTCTGTGTCTTTCATTCCTGACAGTAGTAATATGTAACTTTTCCATTCTTTTGATTAATCTTCTTAGAGATTAATCAATTCTATTAATCTTTTCAAAGAACCAATGTTTGGCTTCGTTTATTTTCTCTATTATATGTATGTCTTATACGTCCTTGATTATGCTCTTATATTCATCATTCTTCTATTCTCAGCCTGATTTTCTGCCTTTTTAAAAAATTTAATGAAGATACTTAAGTAATTGATCTTTAGCCTTTCTTTTTTTCTAAGGGAATGCATTTGAAATTATAAATTTAACCAGCACAGCACTAGCTGGATTTCATATGTTTTAATATGTCATATTCTCATTATCATTCTGTTAAATATATTTTATAATTTTCATTATAGTTTTTCTCTGTGCATGTGTTATTTAGAAAAGTAATGCTACATTTACAAATATTTTGAGATTTTCTAATTATTTTTTGTTATTTACAGATTAATTTTATAGATATACTCTGAATTATGTTAATTCTTTGAAATTTGTTGACTTGCTTTATGAACTAGCTTTTTGTTCATTTGAATAAATATTTTATTTCACTCAAATATTTCTCTCGTGCTTGAGTACAGCATTTGTTCTGTTTTCCTGTTACTGTATCACAAGCCATCCCAAACATTAGTGACTTAAAACTATCATTTATTTTGCACTTAAATCTGCAATTTGGGCCGAACTCAGTGAGGACAGTTTGTCTTGGTTCTGTGGTATCAACTGGGATGGCTTAAAGGCTAGAGGCTAATTTATGTTATTCAAGGAATTTGTTCAATATATCTAAGAAGTTGAATTTATTGGCAAATAATATATCCATACATTTTCTTTTTTTAAATCTTTTTCTTTTAAAGATTTTATTTATTTATTTGACACAGAGAGAGATCACAAGTAGGCAGAGAGGCAGGCAGAGGGAGAGGGAGAAGCAGGCTCCCCGCTGAGCAGAGAGCCTGATGAGGGGCTTGATCCCAGGACCCTGGGATCATGACCTGAGCTGAAGGCAGATGCTTAACCGCTTAACCGACTGAGCCACCCAGGCACTCCCATACATTTTCTTTATTAAACTTTTGATATTAGTGTATCTGTTTTGATAGACTTCCATTTAATTCCCGGTATTGATTTTATGTCTCCTCTCTTTTTTTCTTGATCAAACTGGCTAGAGCTTTATCAATACTTTGGGGTTTTTCAAAGAACCACACTTTGGTTTCATTGATTTTCTCTATTTGCTTTGTGTTTTCAATTTTATTAATTTTTGGCTTTTATCTTTATCATTTCTTTCCTTTTAGGTTGATTTGATTTAGATGTAATTTTTTCTCTCTCTTTTTTTATTTCTCAAGTTGGATCATTTGGTTTGAAACCTTTCTTCCTTTTTAGTATAAGTATTTAATGCTTTAAATGTCTCCAAGTTTTGTTTTAGCTGCATCCCACAAAATTTTATATATTGTATTCTCATTTTTATTCAATTAAAAATATATTCTAATTTCCTTTATTTATTTGTTTTTATTTTTAAATTTTTATTGTAACTCTATTTAGTTAACATACAGTGTTGTATTAGTTTCAGGTACAAAATAGTCATTCAACACTTCCATACATCACCCTGTGCTCATCACAAGTGGACTACTTAATCCCCATCACCTATTTTACCGATTCCCTCACCCACCTCCCCTCTGGTAACCATCAGTTTGTTCTCTGTAGTTAAGAGTTGTTTCTTGGTTTGCTTCTTTCTCTCTTTTTTCTTTTTCCCTTTGCTCTTTTGTTTTGTTTCTTAAATTCCACATTTGAGTGAAATCATACGGTATTTGTCTTTCTCTGACTGACTTATTTTGTATTCTAATTTCCACTGAGACTTCTTTGACGCAGGAGTTTGTTAGGCATGTGTTCAATTTCCAAATATTTGGGGATTTTTCAAATATCTTTTAGTGACTGATTTCTAGTTCAATTCTGTTGTGGTCAGATATTTTCTATAATTTTGTTTTATGGCCCAGAATATGGTCTGTCTGGGAGAATGCTCTATGTGCACTTGAAAAGAAAATGAATTCTGTTTTGTTGGGTGGAATGTTCCATAAATGTCAATTATGTCAAGTTGGTTGGTAATGCTGTTCAGGATTTTTTATAAATTTGCTATTTTTTTGATCTATTTGTTGTGTAATTACTGAGAGAGTAGTGTCAAAGTCTCCAATATAGTTGTGGATTTATTTCTTCCTTCAGTTATATTAATTTTGCTTTTTGTATTTGAAATTTTGTTGTTTAGTGCATATACTTCTAACCTTTTTATGTCTTTTTGGTGTATTGATCCCTTTATCATTATATAATGCTCATCTTCATCTCTGATCATATTGCTTGTTCTGAAACCTACTTTTCTGTGTCTTTATATTTAAAATGATTCTCTTGAAACAGCATGTAGTAAGCTCTTTGATTTTTTCATTTTCCTTTTTTTTTTAAAGATTTATTTATTTATTTATTTATTTGAGACAGAGAGAACGAGAGAGAGAGAGCACATGAGAGGGGGGAGGGTCAGAGGGAGAAGCAGGTTCCCTGCTGAGCAAGGAGCCCAATGCGGGACTCGATCCCGGGACTCCAGGATCATGACCTGAGCTGAAGGCAGTCGCTTAACCAACTGAGCCACCCAGGCGCCCTGATTTTTCCATTTTCATAATCTTTTATAATTGGGTTATCTGGTCCATTTTTATTTAATGTAACTACTATCTATATATCTCTATATATTCTTATCTTCTTACAATTTATTTTTCATTTGTTCCTCCCGTTTTATGTCACTTTGCTCCTGTTTGTTTTCCCCTTTTGTCTTAACCTAACATTTATTTTCATATTTCATTTTTTCTATTGGCTTGTTAGTAAAACCTTATTTTACTATTTTATCAGATATCCTAGAAATGACAACATACATCCTTAACTTATTGACATTTAATATATATTGGTAATTTTATCACTAAAATGACAATGTTAGTACTTAAGAATACTGTAACTTCATTTGCCTTTTATGTTACTCTTGTTATAGATTTTAAATTTACATGTGTTTTAATTCCCACAAACAGGTTATCACTATTATTTTGTTCAGTCAGTATTCATTTTTACTCATATTTTATCCTTCAATTTATTCTTTATTCTTCTATTTTCATATTTCTATTTGAGGTCATTTTTTTTCTGTCTAAAAACATTTTAGTATTAATATGCTAACAACAGATATTTTTTTCTAACCACAGATTTTCTAATTTTGATGCCTGGAAATATCTTCACATTTGAAGAGTATTTCACTGGGCTTAGAATTCTGTGTTGGCAGTCATTTTTTAAAAAATTTATTTACCACATTAAAGATTTTGTGATTGTCCACACTACTAGGTATTTACCCAAAGAATAAAAAAAATACTAATTCAGGGCGCCTGGGTGGTTCAGTCGTTAAGCGTCTGCCTTCGGCTCAGGTCATGGTCCTGGGGTCCCGGGATTGAGTCCCACATCGGGCTCCCTGCTTGGCGGGGGCCTGCTTCTCCCTCTCCCACTCCCCCTGTTTGTGTTCCTGCTCTCGCTGTCTCTCTCTGTCAGATAAATAAAAATCTTTAAAAAAAAAAAAACAACTTAAAAAAAATACTAATTCAAAGGGACACATGCACCCCAATGTTTATAGCAACATTATTTACAATAGCCAAATTATGGAAGGAGCCCAAGTATCCATAGATTGATGAATGGATAAAGAAGTGGTATATATACACAATGGAATATTACTTAGTGATCAAAAAGAATGAAATCTTGCCATTTTCAATGACATGGATGGAGCTAGAGAGTATAATGCTAAGCAAAACAAGTCAGTCATAGAAAGACAAATACCATATGACTTCACTCATTAAGGAGTGCACTTGTTGTGATGAGCACCTGGTGATGTATGGAAGTGTTGAACCATTATATTGTACACCTAAAACTAATATTACACTGTATGTTAACCAACTGGGATTTAAATTAAAACTTTAAAAAAATCTTGTAATTGTATTCTAGCTTTCAGTCTTATTTGCTCCTTTGAAGATAATATCTTACCCCACCTTTTTCTGGTTGCTTTTAGCCAAAGCTTTTTTATTGTGGGAAATTTCAAGCAACTACAGAATTTTACAGAATTTTATAATGAACCCCATTTCTCCATCATTCAGGATTGATAATTATTAACTTGTGGCTAATCTTCTTTGATCTCTAGTTCCACCAATTTTTTCTTATTGAGTCAATGTCAAAATATCAACTTATTACCTTATCATTTAATTTGTATATATTTCAGTATGTATCTCTAAAGCTAAGGATTTATTTAAAAACACTTAACCACAATACCATTATCATGCCTGAAAATAATAGGTCCTTAGTATGACCAAATAAGTACTTCAAATTATTTGAAAATATAGGGAATATGTACATATATATATATACACACATACACATTCTTACATATCTATACATACATTCTTAACATATATTTAACATGTGAATATGTGTTATGTTTAACGTTCTTTTGATTTGAATCAGGAATCAGTTAAGATTTATTTTTGGGATTGGTTGAGATATTTTTAAAGTTTTTTAATAGATATTTTCCTGTCTCTTTCTCTCTGTCTCCTTCGTTATTTATTTCTTTCATCTTGTGCAATTTATTAAAGAAACTGGGTCGTTTGTGTGTGTGTGGAGTTTTATACAGTCTGTACTTTGCTAAGTGCATCCCTGTGGTTTCTTTTCTTTTCTTTTCTTTTTAAGATTTTATTTATTTATTTGTCAGAGAGAGAGAGCACAAGCAGGGGGAGGGGAAGGCAGAGGGAGAAGCAGGCTCCCCTCTGAGCAGGGAGCCTGATGCGGGACTCAATCCCAGGACCCTGGGATCATGACCTGAGCCAAAGGCAGGTGCTTAACTGACTGAGCCAACCAGGAATCCCTAGCCCTGTGGTTTCTTTAACAGTTCCACAGTTATCTGTGTTTCCTGTAATACGGTAGTTGGATGCAGATTCAGGCTTTATGTTTTTGGGCAAGAATACTCCATGGGTGGAATTAAGTTCTTTCATTATGAGTTACATAATGTGTGGTGGTCTCTGTGATGTTAGCAGCCATTGGTGCTCAATGTATAGAGAACATATAATTAATTAGAGGTTGCCAAAATGTGAAATTCTATCATTTTTCATTTTTTTAGTTGGAATTCTATCTACTGTATAGTAACCCAGTGATACAGTTTATATAAGAAATGCAGATAAATGCTTGATTCTTTCCCTTTACTTACCAGTTTTCAAAATAATTTAGTGCTTTACTCATTTCCTTGAATGATAGTCACTTTTTTAAGGTAAAATTTCACACAAATGTACTTATAATTTGCACTGACCCTCAAATTATGCCATATTTGCCCACTGGTAGATTTTTAAAGTTACTCCCTGAGCCATTTTCACACATTAATGTGTCATTACTGTGTAAAATAATTACATGGCCCTAAAATCAAAGCTATACAATATGTTATATTTGACAAAATCTAGCTTTTATCCCTCTTCCCTGTACCCATTTCCTTTCTTCCCATGTAGATGTTAATTTATATTTTTATGGTTTTCTTTTTCATTTAAAAATTAATTAAAAATATATATTCTTCACATCTCTCATTTCTTCAGTAACTCACTGAACAAATCCTTCTTTTTCCAGTTAATATATCCTTGTGATTACTCTATGAGACATATTCCCCATTTACTTTTATAGCTTCAGAGTACTCCATTTTATGGATATACCAGTTTTTTCAACCACTCCATTATTGATGCACATTTGTATCTATTTTTTTTTTTTGCTGTTTCAAATATTTTTGCAATGAATAACACAGGGTATATGTCTTTTCATATTTTGTCCACTATATCTTTGGGTTAGATTCTTAGGAGCACATTACTTTTCCTAGATATTGTCTGATTCCCCTCCATTGGCATTGTACCATTTGAATTCTTACTAGAAGTGTATGAGAGTGCTTGTTTTCCCACATCCTCACCAACAGAATATGTTGTAGAGAATTTGGATCTTTGACTGACTTAATATATTTATCTTTGGTTTTCAGCAGTTTTACTATGATGGGACTATATGTGGGTTTCTATATATTTAACTTTTTTGAGGTTTGTAGTATGTCTTCGGTCAATGGCTTGATGTCTTTCATCTGTTTTGTAAAATTCTGAGCCATTGCCTTTTCAAATATTTCTATTGTCGTGTTCTCATTCTTCTCCCTCCTTGGGACTCTAATGACATATAAATTAGATATTTTATTATGTTTCAGATATGTTTTGCATTCATTTCTGTATTATTATTTTTTTATCTTTTGTGCTTTACCCTGACCCATCTTATAATTCACAAATTCTTTTGCTTTTATTAACTTATATTTTAAAGATTTTTAAATTTATTTTAGAGAGAACGAGCGAGCATGTGTGCACGAGTGAAGAGGGGGCAGAGGGAGAGAATCTTCAAGCAGACTCCCTGCTGAGCACAGAGCCATGCAAGGGGCTCTACCCGGGGGTTCAATCTCACAACCCATGAGATCATGACCTGAGCTGAAACTAAGAGTTGGATACTCAACCAACTTAGCCACCTAGGCACTTCTCTTCTGCTTTTAAATATAGATGCCAAGTTCTTAATTTGAATTACTACATTTTTCAGTTTTAAAAGTTCCCTTTAATTATTTTTCATAAATTCCAGGTCTTCAATATTCTCCATTTTGTCATCTAAGTTCTTAAACATATTAATCACATTTACTTTAATCTTTGTGTTAGATAACTCCAATAAGTGGCTCCTCTGTGGGTCTATTTATTTCTTTTAAAGATTTTATTTATTTACTTATTTTAGAGAGGGCAAGTGTGTGTGGTGTGTGTGTGTGTGCAAGGAGGGGCAGAGTGGGAGGGAGAGGAAGAGGAAAAGAATCCCAAGCAGACCCCTTGAGCAGGAAGCCGGAAGTGGGGCTTGATCTCATGACCCCAAGAACATGATCTGAGCCCAAACCAAGAGTTGGATGTTTAACCAACTAAACCACCAGGTGCCCCTCTATTTTTATTTCTAGGCATTCCTGGTCATTTTCAATTTAATGATGAGTATTACATATGAAAAATTATAGAGGCTCTTGATGATGCTATCTTTATCCAAAGAGATTTCACACCATTGTCTGGTAGGCCGATAGGATGGGTGCAGATTTCATCAATTTAGGAACTGTGCTCACAAGTTCAGGATGTGCTCCTTCTATGGAGAACAAACATTGGTTTTTCCCTATCCCTGGGATATTGCCATTTTAAGATTACAGTTGAGAGTCCAGATGAGGTGTTTACTGGGGCCCTATACTTTTCAGTTCTTAAGTTCTTATTTTTGCTTCCTTATCACTTGAGACTGCCAAAAATTCTTATTTTCTTTTCAGCATCTTTATATTTAGCTTCTTGATTTTTGCCCTATGCAGGGTAAGCATCCAACAAATGCTCGGGTGGAATACCATCATGTGTTCAACTTCTCTCCCTTCTCTTTCTCTTTAGGAACTTGGGTGCTCAATTATTGGCTGCCTTAGAGGCCCAAGTTCTATTTTTTGTCTCTTTACACTGATGAGTTTGTCAGAAGTTCTACTTTTATAGTTCTTTTTCCAAAATCTGTTACCATACAAAGTATTTGCAAATGCTTTGAAGGTAAAAGTGGCTATCCTGGGTTACCTTTCTGACATCTTGGCTTCTCAAGTCCAAATTGCTTTGGTGGCTCTCTTAGCCTTTAAATAGGTTTTGTTTTGGTGTTGTATTCAAATTTTCTAGTTATTCTTGGAGGAAGAGTTGTTTTTCCACAAGCTATTCTATCAAATCATATCATATCAATTATATATCATGAATGCATAATCTATTATGTATTTTTTGGCACCAGAATTTTATAACACCATGAATATCTTCTATATTTTATAATTTCTATGAGTTCTTTAAAGGAAGTTATCTTCCATACATGTTTATATGTGTTGTGTGTTGTGTGTGTGTGTGTCCTGTGTATGTTTTTATTAGTGGAGGCCTCTCTGCAGGGCAATTTCATTTTTGCTTTGGTTGGAACTCCATTTTTGTATTAGTTTTCATATTAGTTTCTGTGATTACATGTTTACTGTTCCACATTTGAATTTCACCCATACATAGTACAAGATCTGATTTCTTTCAGGTTATTGTCTCCACTCATGGTTTGAGGTGGGTGACTAATTTATGCTGCAGTTTTGGGCTGGTGGGTTGAGATTTTCTGATGTCAATGAAGATAGACTGTTTTCCTTGTGTCTGGACTTAGTTGATGAAATTATAGTCTGGATCATGTGAACAGAATTGTGCAATAAATTAATAAATGTGTTAAAAAAACACTTGATGTTGCAAATTTAGACCCATTATATGGAAATACTATTACTTATTGAAGGTAATGAACTATTAGAACATATTATCCACAAGAGTTTTATAGACTGAAACTAGAAATACATGCCAGATTATTTACTGAAATCAGTGAAAGTGGGAAAATTGTTAATAATTCTAACATACATTAGATATAATAATTGTTATATCATATATTATATATACTATATATATTATAATACTATATATTAATAATAATTGTTAATAAATCTAATATACATTAATATTTCTTGCTTGACGGCTATAGTAGTGATGTCATTGTTGGAAGGGAGAGAGAAGATAAGGGAACCTTAATATATTAAGTCCTTATTATGTATGGGCACCTTATATATTTTATTTCATTTACTTCTCAAAACAATCTTATGAGGTAAATATTAGTTTCTTCATTTTACTGGCAAGGAAAGTGTGACTTCAAGAAGCATCTCATTTAAGGCTACAGAATTCCTGTAGATGTAGCTTATGTCTAAATTAAATTCAGTTTGATCAGAATATATTGAGGGGAAACTGGGGTACAATGGTGGAAGAAGATAGACTAGGTCCCTGACCTTTATAAATGGATGAGCTGCCCTTTTGGCTTCTCTTGAAGCACCTGCTTTCCTCTGCCATTGCATATCTCATTCTGTATGTAATAATCTTTTTAGATGTCTGTCTCCCACTTTGGGCTGTTAGTTCCTTGAGTGTAGTGACAGAACCATATCCATCTTTGAATCCCTAGTGTTAAGTGAATGAACAGATAAATCCAATGTTCAAATGGAGGTTGATTTTATAATGAAAATTGTTCCCCTTAATCCATGGGGCCATAGAAAGAGGAGAATATATCAGGAAACCCTGCCTAATGAAAAATGCCAACAATATGCTCTTCAGTGCATGAGCAATATATCAGAGGGATAGGATGGATCAGTTTTCATTTTGATTTTGGAAAGAGAGTTGGCGTTGATGATTTATACAAATAATTTCCCCCTTTTTGTACCACATGTCATCTTTTACTGAATAACAGGAAATAAAAATGACTGATAGTGATATAAATGGCTATCTTCAATTTCTTTTAAGATGTTTTGCCTTTAAATATATTTCTCTTATTATTTAAAGCACAGTGATTTAACAGTGACATAAATGGCTAACTTCTCCAATCTTTTAAAAATAGTTTTGCCCATAAATACATCCATTTTATTATTGAACACACAAACAATTATAATGGATGGTTGATACAGTTTCCCTAGGAAGGTTTGAAATTGTTTTATCAGATTAATTTAGTGAGACTCAGTTTTTGACAACTTCTTTAGAAGGCTGTGGCAGAGGATACATATAGGCAAAGCTGTTATAACATGGGGAAGTGTGGAACACCATGGTGGTTTACAAAGAATGTAGCTTATTCAAGTCTTGTGAAGGAGTTTTGAGGTGAATAGTCCAGGTGAGGACAGCTCAGCCTTACACAGTCACTTAATGATACAGGTTTCTTTCATCTTATGCATTCCTCTACATTCTGGGGCTTTGTCTTCATCTATATGGTCAAGCTAAATCTTAGGCACACCAGACAGGGAGGAGTGGACGCTTAGCGCAAATAATCTTTTCTCATAAGTAAGTGAAACATAAGTTGCACACCTTACTTCTGCTTATGTTAAATTGATGATAAGAGCTATATGGATCAGCTGAGCTTTAAGGGTGATCAACATTAACTGGGCAACTATTGCTTAAACTCTATTACTGTGGAAGAGCAGGAGAATGGATTTTGTGAGACCATGGGCAGTCTCTACTGGTAATGCAATACTGGAATTGACACGACAGAAAATAATTTTGGGGGGTGGGTTCCACAAAATCTTTGGTATCTATTGTTCATAAATGACTTAATGTGGCTAAGCTGCTTTCACAAATCTGAGATTTTACACATTTTAATACTGAGAAGAGTTTGTTTAGTTAGTCCTAAAAAATCTCTATTCCAGTTTGGGGTAGCTGACACAACATAATTCCCATCTCTTTTTTTATGAATCAGTCAGAAATATATTATTTGACTGTTGCCCATTTGTCTGGTCAGTTAGTTGTGGATTCCAAAGCACAGACACAAGGAGTTTTGCTTTGCTGAGTGTTAAAACAATAGCAGACATGAATGACTTTCTGAGCCATTTGGGTTTATTTAATAGGAATTTATCAGGGCCACCTGGGTGGCTCAGTTGGTTAAGCGTCTGACTCTTGGTTTTGGGTCACATCATGATCTCATGGGCCCTGGGATCAAGCCCCGAATTAGATTCCACGCTCAGCAGGGAGTCTGCTTGAAGATTCTCTCCCTTTGCCCCTCCCACCACTTGCTGTCTTTCTTGAGGGCTCTCTCTGTCTCTCTAAAATGAATAAATAAATCTTAAAAAAATATAAATAGGAATTTATCAAGTGTTGCTTATTGAAGATGAACCTTTTGATACTAGCTGTTGTCAAACATTCTTGCCCAGTCATTTCATGCTCTTCAACAGTTGTGTAAATTTTTTGTTTTTCTTGATGTGAGAAATTTCTTTAACAGAACATTACCTGAAACATGTGAAGTAACCAGTCCCTTTCAGGACTTAAAGTATTCGTTCACAAAAAAAAGCATCTCCAATCTTCATTTAAAATATTCTCAGAATCTTTGTGTCTAAGAAGTTGCTGAATAACTGCAAAAATAAAAACTAAAATATCTAAAGTAAATGACCCCGTTTTAAAAACATTTAAGGTGTTCAGTCTTCTTAAATGTGAGTTGATGGAGTAGAGCCTTTTTGGGCTCCCTGGTGCTTCTAAAGTGGTGTTTGTAATATGTCCTAAGTTGGCCAATTTATCGTCATTGAAAATATTAGTTTGTAGATAGAAAAATATGAAAAGTTGACTATTTAACCTGGCATTCAACTTGAATGGAACATTCTATGGGCCCTTCTCATTTCTTTCTGCTCTCCCCTGCCTTTCCTCCCATACCAACTTCAGAGGCTACTTTGTTCTCTAATGAATCCCAGTTTGTGGCATGATGTGGGTTGAGGTGTTTAGAATGCATGCTGATAATGATGCTGATAGGACAGACTCAACAGTTTTATGGTTGGTCCTGGAACATTTAGGTATAAATTGGGGAATGAATGCTTATTTTTTTTTCTTTTTGAAAAAACTGTTTTGTCTCTACTAGAGCCTTGTTACTTAAAGTGTGGCCTCTGGAGTTGAAACTCTATTTCAGACTTGTTGAATCAGAATCTGTATGCTGTGCACATCTCTAGATGATTCTATATACAGTTAAGCTTGGGAAGCACTGTACTAGAAAATCTGATGAAGCCTAGGTGCCTAGCTCTTAATAGGACTTTAATAAGACAACCTCAGATTTATTGTTTCTTACGTATAATATATCAGTTGACTCTAGTCTCCTTGAGACTTTAGAAACATGGAATCCATGGATCATCTGATAATTGCAGGAGCTTTTTTTAGTTTAATCTGATCTAGCAGTCTGAACTGACAAAATGGAGATGTAAACCACTAATAATACAGATATCTCACCCAGGACTTCTGTGCAGAATACACAATAAATTCTATAACTTGATAATAAGAAGCTAAAGAATCCAATAAAAATGGGTAAAATATTTGTATAGACACCTTACAAAGAAGATATTTGAATGGCAGTAAGTGGGGGCACCTGGGTGGCTCAGTCGTTAAGCATCTGCCTTCGGCTCAGGTCATGATCCCAGGGTCCTGGGATCGAGCCCCGCATCAGGCTCCCTGCTCAGCGGGAAGCCTGCTTCTCCCTCTCCCACTCCACCTGCTTGTGTTCCCTCTCTCGCTGTGTCTCTCTCTGTCAAATAAATAAAATCTTAAAAAAAAAAAAAAAGAAATGAATGCCAGTAAGTGCATGTAAGATGCTAAACAATATTTGTTAGCACGAAAACATACAATTTAAAGTCACAGTAAGATTGCTTTGCATGCCTACTAGAATGGCTAAAATTAAAAGGAAAGGACTACCAATGCTAAGTGTGGGAGAGGATGTGGAACACACATACACTGCTATTGGGAGTGTAAGATGGCACAATCTTCTTTGGAAGACAGTTTAGTAGTTTCTTATAATGTTAAACATATGACACAGCAATTCCATTTCTAGGTATTTACTGGGGTAAAAGAAAATATATGTCCAAATAAAGAATTGTACACAAATGTTCATAGTGGTTTTATGCATATTAGCCCCAAACTGGAGAAAACCCAAATGTCCGTCAACAGGTGAATGCATAAGGGAACTGTGGTATATCCATACAATGGAGTATTACTCCAAAGCAAAAAGGAATGGACTACTGATATATTCAACAACATGGAGGAGTCACAAAAGCTTTATGAGGAAAGAAGTTTTATCCCCAACAGTTGCATAGTGTACGATTCCATTTACAAGAAATTGTAAAGAAAAGGGAAATCTCATTTACAGTGGCAGAAAGCAGATAAATGTTTATCTGGGGCTGGGGGTTCAGAAAGCTTGACTGCAGGTGGGCACAAGGAAACTTTTGGAGTGATGGAAATATTCTATGTTTCAATCATTGTAGTTATAAGCATGTATATGTATATAGTTTTTCAAAACCCATTGAACTGTACACTTAAAATAGGTGCATTTTATTGTATATAAATTATTAATCAATAGTGTTGATTAAACCAAACCAAAACAAAACAGAGCAAACTTAAGGGTTTAATTACCAAGATCCACACCAATCCTCCAGGAAAATCTAATATCAGGGCAAACCCTTACTACCATAATATTTAGCTTCTTTTTCCTTTGTAGTACCTGGGGATTTCCCTTTACTTCCTGTGAACTTAAAAAAAAAATTCAACAAATCAGAGATGGTTATATTTTATGTAGCATTTCTAGGCTTTTGTTGGCTGGGAAACATTTTTTTTTTTTATTCTTATGTTAATCCCCATACATTACATCATTAGTTTTAGATGAAGTGTTCCATGATTCATTGTTTGTGCACAACACCCAGTGCTCCATGCAGAATGTGCCCTCCTCAATACCCACCACCAGGCTAACCCATCCTCCCACCCCCCTCCCCTCTAGAACCCTGTTTGTTTTTCAGAGTCCATCGTCTCTCATGGTTCGTCTACCCCTCCGATTTCCCCCGCTTCATTCTTCCCCTCCCACTACCTTCTTCTTCTTTTTTTTTTTTCTTAACATATATTGCATTATTTGTTTCAGAGGTACAGATCTGAGATTCAACAGTCTTGCACAATTCACAGCGCTTACCAGAGCACATACCCTCCCCAGTGTCTATCACCCAGTCACCCCATCCCTCCCACCCCACCCCCCACTCCAACAACCCTCAGTTTGATTCCTGCGATTAAGAATTCCTCATATCAGTGAGATCATATGATACATGTCTTTCTCTTTTTGACTTATTTCACTCAACATAATACCCTCCAGTTCCATCCACGTCGTTGCAAATGGCAAGATCTCATTCCTTTTGATGGCTGCATAATATTCCATTGTATATATATACCACATCTTCTTTATCCATTCATCTGTCGATGGACATCTTGGTTCTTTCCACAGTTTGGCTATTGTGGACATTGCTGCTATAAACATCGGGGTGCACGTACCCCTTCGGATCCCTACTTTTGTATCTTTGGGGTAAATACCCAGTAGTGCAATTGCTGGATCATATGGTAGCTCTATTTTCAACTTTTTGAGGAACCTCCATACAGTTTTCCAGAGTGGCTGCACCAGCTTGCATTCCCACCAACAGTGTAGGAGGGTTCCCCTTTCTCCGCATCCCCGCCAACATCTGTCATTTCCTGACTTGTTAATTTTTGGCTGGGAAACATTTAAAGATTATTTTAGTCCATTGTTTTTTTGAATTTCAAATTTCCATGAGAATTATGGAAGTATGTAAGTAATATAAATCTCTCCTCCTCTTTTTACAACTTTTCAGTATAATCTAATTTCTTATGATTTTTTTATAGAGTGCTGAGTCCCATTTTAATGGTGAGGGTGAAGCCAAAACTTTCTGTAAGAAGGATAGGTGCATATGGATCACAGTCATCTGTCTGGAGAGCTAAATGCTCAAATTATATATCATGTAGGATTCCTTATAGAAGTGCCCTTCTAAAACTTTCTAGATGATTTGAAAACAATATACTTTTATTGAAGACCTGAGGCATTTCTTAAAAATCTCCTATTGTGGACATAATTTATAAATCTATAAATTGACTCTTGTTCCTTGTTTGGCCTCACCACCCCCCACCCCTATACCCTGTTCTATAGAAGACTTGTATTTTTCTTGCATTTCTCTTTGCATTTCTTTGAAGAAGCCATTAATCCCTACATCTACATGTTTGCTCCTCCTTCTGTTTGAAATACTTGTTCCTTTTTATCCATTTGATGAACTTATGCTCATCTTTCAAATATCCCTTTCTCCAGGAAGTTTTGCTAGCCAACCACAAAGTTAGTTGCCTTTATCTTTGTATATTATAGTATCTTGTATATAGTTTCATTAGGAATCTTAATCAATATTAGTAGTTTATTTGGATATCTATTTCCCTCATTATACTATGAAGACCTGGAGGGCAAGAAATACTTTCTATTTACCTTTGTTTCCCTATTGCCTAACACAGAGGCACAGATGTAGATCTTGGTAAATAAATCCATGTGGTTACTAATAAAATTCATTTCAAAACTTAGGGTGAAACAAAGGGTTGAATCTTTGAAATAAATTGCTGTATTTTCTTTTTTTTTTTTTTTAAGATTTTATTTATTTATTTGAGAGAGAGAGACAGAGAGCAAGCTGGGTGAGCACCAGTGCTCAGGGGAGGGCAGAGGGAGAGGGAGGGTAGAGGGAGAGAGAGGTAGAGGGAGAAGGAGAAGCAGGCTCCCTAAGCCACCCAGGCACCCCTGTATTTTCTTCTAATAATAATGAAACATAAAAAAATAATGAAAGGTAGTATAACCTATTCCCCTATTTCTCTGTTAGAAACTCAGCAACATTTTTGATTAACAATTCTACAGTTTCTTGATATTCCCTGGTTTGCTTGTATCTGTCTTTGGTCCTATTTTAATCATCTTTGATCTTATTCTGCCTCTGTTTTTATTGTAAGCAATCCCAAATGTGTTTTAAGATGTAAAGACCTGAATAAAAACTGAAGAACACTATGAGGCTGGATTCAAGGGGATGCCCTTAGAGCATCTTGGGACTGGAAAGAAAAGGGGAGGGTCCCCTTGATGTTTCTGGAGGAGGGGAGAACATTCATTATTCGTTCATCAGAGACAGAGAAGACCTTCCCTGAGCATTTTGTTAAGTCCTTAACTGAGGCTGGTTTAAGGAAAGGTATAGAGATTCTCCGATCTGTTGGGTGTATACTAATACATTATATAGTCAAATTTGGATAATGTGATTTACATATTTTCCAGAAGGCTTTGAATTCCAAGAAATTTAAGAGCAATGTTTTTAAGCATTACAGTGTTTTAAAACTGTAAGGCAATTTTACATTGGATATACATTTGACTTCCTAAGTGCCAAGGGGAAGAAAAACACTAGTGAACTGAAATGAAGTCAACCCTATAATCTTTATTTCTTTTGTTATACTTATCTGCCTATCCTCATCTCCTTGTTTTCTCTCCCCACATGTTCCCTTTTCTATTAATCCAAATTCAACATGCAGATTTTGGCTTTCGAATGCTTTTCTTTGGAGTGAAATCAGGAACACATGGGATTTCATTCCCTACCTCAGATATTTCCACCCACTGCCTGTAAGCCTAGTGGGAACTTCAATTGTTTGATTCTTCACTTATCTCCTAGTTTAGGAAATGTGTGGCTCAAAGGAGTTAGAGAAAGAAGAACTTTCATTCTCAGGGTTCTAGGACACTAATTCAATTATATAACGAATTCAAGTCTTTGAAAGTCTATGCCTGGGATCTAACTGCATCCTCGGTTCTGAAAAACCAAATTTGTGTCACTTGATTATTCTTTCTTTCCACTTGTATAAAATTTTTCTCCATGTCCTACCTCGTCCTAAAAAATACTTGTTTTGCTTAAATAAGACAAGAGTGTTACATAAGTCTAGACTGGGTAGAAAGAGGTACAGAGAGTCCAAGAGGGAGGAGGGTCTGCTAAGGTAACTAAGAAGCTATTTAGAGTTCACTACGTCTTTATTATAGAACTGCCTGGAGCAGGGGGAGGTAAATTATAGCTCATGGGCCAAAGTGTATGTGTTTATATAAAAGAGGGGCTTTTATATTTTTAAATGGTTGACCAAAAAACTAAAAGAAGAATATTTTGTGGCACATGAAAAATTATGTGAAATCCTAATTTCAGTGTCCATAAATAAAATTTTATTGGAACATTCTTTTACATATGGTCCACAGTTGCTTTCATGTGACATTGGCAAGGTTGAATAGTTGTGACCGAGACTATGTGGTCCATGAAGCCCAAGGTATTTACTTTATGGCTCTTAACAGAAAATATTTGTTGAATCTGGGACTAGACTTGTGTTTCTCTTAGTTCCTGTACTCCCTTGTCCATGTGGCCTGTTTCTTAATTATTTCAGGACATCCTGGATGTATAAGCCCATCCCTTCATTGCTTCCACTGAGAAAAAAGTCATTACTATCAAGTCTTTATATATTTTTGAGGACTTTTACTGAATTACTTGCTATGGCCCTTCTCCTCTTTTTTCTTCCTTTCCCCCCTCTCCATCTGGCATAACTAAGAATTTCTTCCAGGTCACTCCTGCATACTGTGAGGTTCCCTGTGGGTCTCAGCCTCTACCTTAGGCAAGCTTGTTGAGGAACTGTTTCCAAACAAAGCTAGTGCTGTCTCTGGAAATGAATTCTGTCAAACACAGTTTTCACCACTTAATTACTATGGAAGAACAATAGTTCTCTAGTGATTTAGCTGAGGCTCGGAGCCTTCGCTAGGTGTAAATGATTTTGCTCTTTAATACTCTTTTTTTTTTTTACTCTTTAATACTCTTAGATAGGATCTCAGTTGGATCATAAAGTCACTTCACAGTGTACTTCATCCCTCCATTCTTTCAGACATCAGACCTCTGGATGGTCTTTTGACTTTAATCCTCTTGTCTATATCAATGAAAGAAGAGATCAGAGGCTGTTCTTTCAGATGCTTTCAGCTACTTAAACCCATAATTATAGTAGCCTGAGTTTTATTGTACAATGCTTAGCAATTTAGTTTTCAATCCAAAACATCACACTCAGAACTTTAGTCCGAGTGGTGGGTCAGTGATCTATTGTTACAGGGAAAGATTGCCTAGTGAGTCGTTGGGATTATTAAAATATACGGCGGTGTCAGAAATTTTGGCTGGAGTCCTGATAGAGAGGAGATTAAAGAATATTAATCAAATTCTTCTGAGGGGTACTCTTTGTTCGCTTGGTCATGGTTTTAAAAGCTTTAAAAGAGTCCTTCTTGGGACCATAACTAAACAGATAGTAAAATATGTATATGATATATATAACATTCTATTCCTTTCAGCATGTAGAAACATATAGAGGGAGAAATACAGTAAAATATTTGCATATCGTTATATATTTCTGGTCAAGATATAGTTTTGTTTCAAACATGTTGGAATTATAGATAAAGTATAAAAGACATAGATGGGCTCAAAATATAGAGGAACATTTCAATGGGCAGAAAAATCAAAGTTTGATTGAGGTTCACACTGTGGATTTGCTGGGCTTTGGGTGAACATGAAAATAGGGACTATATGGGGCTTCCTGTTTAATGTACCTTGCTCTGGAAAAGAGACTATTGTGGACTTATGACTAATAGGAATCTATGAGCCTGGAGAAGTTGGGATTCAGCCTTACTGAACAAGCCTCCCACTGGCTTGGAGACTGAACTGGATTTTTTTGTATTTCCCCAAATCACTCAGGGGTAAACCCTTTGAATTATCAATATAAGTTCACCTGGAATGGAGAGAAAAAAAAAGAGAGAGAGAAAGAGATAGACAGACACACATGAAGAACCAAAGCACCCACTCAAAAAGAGTCTGAGACTCAAAATTGTACAACAAATGAAGAAATTTTAAGCTAAGAAAGAAGTAAAATAAATCAACAATCAGATGAAAAAATTAGTCCAGATAAAAACAATAGACAACAAATCCCAAAGCTGTAAAGCAAATTGACAGTCTTGACTGTGTAAAGATAAAAGAAAATTTGCATTGTAAAAGCCACTGCATTGAAAGGGGTGGTTAGGATTTGTTTGCTAAAGAAGACTCACAAGACCCCAGATGACAGGGTTTTCAAACCCACAGTTCATTGTGGGAAAATGATATAATATAGCAACAGCATTAAAATAAGGATATGCACCATAGCTAATAGCAGCCTGGCAGCAAGGGGTCTGGAGAGGCCAGGTGCCAACTCCAACTATACTGTCTGGAGGGCTGTACCAGGATGCACTTTATCTCCCAGATCAGTAACCACTGACATGTGCAAACATATCTCAGAACCAGGGAGCCTCAACTGGAGTCTCAGATGGGGCTTCTTTTACCTTGCTGGTCATGTAGGCATGTCACTTCCATGTAACCAGCCTGTATGTCAGAGCATTTCTAGGGGTCTTAATGAGACTAGATATAAATTGTCAATCAACAATGCTAACAAGCTGGCATAAACTACTCCCCAACTCACCTGAAATTCATAGTTACAAAGCAACACTATGAATCAGTTCATTTCATGCTTTGACCTAGGGGTCAGTGTTGTGTAGGTACTTCAGCAAAAGAGTTCAGGCTAATTCCAGACCTGCAGGAATTAGTCCTCACAATACAGCCACCATGAACAAAGTCAAAAGACAAGTGACAAACTAGGAAAATGAATTGTAACTTACATTGTAGATAAAAGGTCAATTTCCCTAACATATAAAGAATGTTTATCAGTGGCTGCCTAGAGCTATGGGGGGATAGAGAATTGGGGTGTGATGTCTAAGAGATGTGGAGTTTGATGGGGCGGAGATGAAAATATCCTAAAATTGATTGTGGTGATAATTGCACAATGCTATTAATACACCATTGAATTATACACTTTAAATTTGAATGTGTGGTATGTGAATTATATCTCAATAAAGCTGTTTTTAAAAAAGGGAAAAAATAATTTTTACAAATCAGTATTATGAAGACAGTCCAATTGAAACACAGCCAAAGGATATGAAGAGACACCATACAGAAATGACATCATTCTTTTTTTTAAGATTTTATTATTTATTTGACAGAGAGACACAGCAAGAGCAGGAACACAAGCAGGGGGAGTGGGAGAGGAAGAAGCAGGCTTCCTGCTGAGCAGGGAGCCTGATGTGGGGCTCGATCCCAGGACCCTGGGATCATGACCTGATCCGAAGGCAGTCGCTTAACGACTGAGCCACCCAGGCGCCCAGAAACGACATCATTCTTAAACATATAAAAATAAGCATATGAAAAAATGTTTACTCTTATTCATGGTAAGGACAATGCATGTTGAAACAACTGAAATGCCATTTCTTCACCTATCATTTGGAAAAAGTCAGCAACTTTGAGTACCCATTGTTGTTGGCAAGGCTGTCAGCAAACCACTCTCTTCATAGCTGGGCAGTGAGTCCTTTCTTGACAAGTTATCTAGGCATCACATTTCCTTGTCTACATTGTAAGACACCTTTGATGTAGGATTTTTGTACCCATAAACCCCCCTTCCATCAAGAGTGATTTTATTAGTGCATAAATCAGTCATTGTCCTTCCATTGTACATAGCCACCATCTTAGTGTCTCTACTCCTTACTTCTTACATTCCAGGGATCATTGTACACACTAATCCCTTCACCAGGGATGCAAGAAATAACAAATAAAATTGGTATAATAAATCAGTCTACCTAATTATTATCTAATAAGAAAACTCCTTGGGCGCCTGGGTGGCTCAGTCGGTTGGGCGTCTGCCTTTGGCTCAGGTCATGGTCCCAGGGTCCTGGGATCGAGCCCGCATTGGGCTCCCTGGTCTGTGGGAAGCCTGCTTCTCCCTCTCCTCCCCACTTGTGCTCTCTCACTATCTCTGTCTCTCTCTCTCAAATAAATAAAATCTAAAAAAAAAAAGAAAACTCCTTAATTTTAGGAAGTTAAAAAGATGAAATTTACAAGATGAATAGTGTTGAATGGGTGTGTGTATTCAAAATATTTTAAGTTCCTAATACTAATTGGGATTGAAATCTGAATAACTGAAATATTTTATTTAAAAACATTCGCAGTGAAGATGCTTGAAAAAGTATATAGGATTCATTCATTCCCTCCTCAAACATTTATTGAATGCTTTTTTCAGTAAGTGGGCTAGACATTGTGGGGGATATCAATAAAAAAGAGACAATGATTCTTTCCTCAAGTAGCTCATGCTTTTGTCTATAAGAGAAGTTGAGTACAGAAATAACCTGGGACAGGGGTTGGAAACTTTTGGCTCTGTGAAGGACCAAATATTAAATATTTTAGGCTTTGCCAGCCACATGGCCTCTGTTGCAACTATTCAGCTTTGCTGTTGTAGTGCAAAAGCAGTCATAGGACGGTAGGTAAAGAAATGGGTGTGGCTGTGTTCCAATAAAACTTTATGAATAGGTGGCAGCCTGGATTTGACACATGGGCCATTGTTTGCTTATACCCAAAAGGTAAAAAATAATAATTTCATTTCAGAAATTCTAATAAATAGGGGTTTGGAGGAGGGAGAGCTTGCATCCAGACAGCCGTCATCTGCAAAGACTTCATGGGAGTGATGGTACTTAATCTGGAACCTTAGTGTTGGGTAGAATATAAATTTGGGGATATGATAGGGAGAAAGGTGAGGTTGAGGCAGGAAGGATGTTCTTGGTAGAGGAAAATATGTAAATAGAAGCACAGTGGAGTTGGTTAGCTAGTGGGTGTATAATGGCAACTCAGTTTGGTTTAAGAATAGTATACGTTAGGGTGCCTGGGTGGCTCAGTCGTTAAGCGTCTGCCTTCGGTTCAGGTCATGATCCCAGGGTCCTGGGATCGAGTCCCACATCGGGCTCCCTCCTCGAGGGGAAGCCTGCTTCTCCCTCTCCCACTCCCGCTGCTTGTGTTCCTGCTCTCGCTATCTCTGTCTCTGTCAAATAAATAAATAAAATCTTTAAAAAAAAAAAGTGCTTTAAAAAGAAAAAAAAAAGAATAGTATACGTTAAATGGAGTAATAGAAACATAGGTGGGAAGGAGGGTTTGGGCAAGACCAAGAAAGGCTTTTCAATTAGAAAAAGGAGAATGGATTTATTATGTTGTCAACTTGGGAGTGCTGGTGGAGAACCATTGAGTCACAGAGTGGCATGGTCAGTCATGCCTTAGGAAAGTTAAACCTGGTGTTCTAGGGGTCCTGAAGCTTAAACAGTTAGGGGTGCTCTTCAAGAAAAAGAATACAATACTACACATTTGACATAGGTATAAGATTTTAGAAGGGGCTCAAATACGTGTTGGGCCCGCATTGGGCTCCCTGCTCGGCGGGGAGTCTGCTTCTCCCTCTGACCCTCTTCCCTCTCGAGCTCTCTGTCTCTCATGCTCTCTCTCTCAAATAAATAAATAAAATCTTAAAAAAAAAAAAAAGAAAATGTGAGATTAGATATTGGGAAAGAAGTCTGAATTTGGGGATTACCCACATAAACATGAGTGTTGTGAGAGAATGAGATTATCTAGGAAGAGGATGCAGAGAGATCAGATGTCTTTGGATAGAGTAGCCTCCTCGCTTGGTGGAGGTTAAAATGAAAAATGGCTGCTCAGACAACTGATATGCTATCTTGATATGCTTATTTGCTGTCTGGCTACCAAACTTTTCTTTGGAGATCCCTTAACTTTAGCAGATTATTTGGAATGAAACTACTTTCTGTACTACTTTATTATCCATTAGAAGGTATGGGTATTGCCCTGCAAAATAACATTTAAATAAATTATTTATATTCATTCTGACTTTAAGCACCTATTTCTTAAGATGATATTCACTGTGTTTTTTAGTCTCCTTTCATGAAACTACAGGAATGTGTGAAGTATATGCCCCCCCGCCGTCTATGACAGATAACCTTTAAATCTGTCTTTCTTCCCTAGTATTTATAATTACCCTACCTCAGAAGGGGTCAAATCTCTAGAAATGGAAGGAAAGAGAAACTCTTGAGAAGCATGTAATTATAAGTAGTAGTTATGCTCTTTTACTGTAATTACAGTTCCATTTTAGAGCTTCCGATTGTCCCTTCATGATTCCTTCTGACATTAGCAGGATCTAAAAGTTTGGTACAAGTATCTGGAAAAAATACTTTGTGAGAGCATTTGCTTAATTATGTGGTCTCAAACGGCTGGTACAAGAAACCAGGATATTCAGAATGTTCATATCCATCCAATTAGTCATCTTTCCTTCTTTAAGAAACTTAGTCACAATACACGTCATACTTTTCCCCCTATTGTTGTTTCTCTGTTGCCTTAATGATTTCTTTTTCATGAATTCCCCCAGTAATTATTTTCACTGAGTATTTTGAGAAGCATAGTCCCCTTCCTAGATTTCTTGGGATTATTTGAAACATGGGAGAAGTACCTTTGCCAGAGAGTTTTTTAGAAAAAAATATAAAACTGTGGTTTCAAGCCTGGTTCATTATCCAAATCACCTGGAAGACTAAACCTACACAGATTTATATCAACATGTTGTGCCTTTTCTTGGGTTAGCACGCAATACTTTCCTTCTTTCTTTCCTTCTTTTTTTTTAAAATTAAGATTATTTATTTATTTATTTGACAGAGAGAGACATAGCAAGAGAGAGAGAGAACACAAGCAGGGGGAGTGGGAGAGGGAGAAGCAGGCTTCCCACCAAGCAGGGAGCCCGATGAGGGGCTCGATGAGTGGCTCGATCCCAGGACCCCAGGATCATGACTTGAGCTGAAGGCAGATGCTTAATGACTGAGCCACCCAGGTGCTCCCTTTCCTTATGTTTTACTGACATATTTCACCTATTCTTAAGGCTCAAAATATTACCTATATTCTGATGATCCCCAGTTTTATGTCTCCAGTCCAGTTTTTTTTTTTGCCTGAGTCTAACTACATGCTTAGCATTTCCACTTGGGTGATTCACTAATATCTCAAATTTAAAATGTCCTGAACTCATCCACCCCATTCAACTTGTTTTTCTCTGTATCTTTTCCTTTATCAGGGAATAGCCACCATACATGCACATATAGGAGCCATCCTTGATTTTACTTTCTCTGACATCCTATCCCTGCTCTACATCAATTCATGGGCAATTCCTGTAGATTCTTTCTAAAATATAGCCAAGAGCTATCCATGTCCATGCCATCAAATTCATCCAAGCTTTGATGTTCTCTCATGTGGACTAATGCAAGTCTCCTGTTTGGATTCCTGGCCTCATTCTTGCTTCCCCCATCCAGTGGTCAGTGGGGCTTAATATGGTTGTATATAGGATTCAGCTGAAAACACACAAAACACCCCCAGAGATTCTGATTTAATTGGTCTGGGGTGTGACCTGGGTATGAGGCATTTAAATAATTGCCCCAAGTTATTATAATGTGCAATCAAATTTGGGAATCACTGCACCATCCCACATACAGCATGGAGAGCCAAATCCTTAATACCTTAATCAGTCTGCTTAAAACCGCTCTATGTCCTCCCATTGACCTCAAACACTCATATTACCATCTCTACTCTATTGCATTTGTTGATCCTTCTGACTAATAATGCATCCTCATCCCTTTATCCACTTTATTCTGCTTTGCTTCTGGGTTCAGCTTCCTCCTTTTCCAAGTACAACATTCTATGCAATGGATCTTGGAAGTGGTTAGGTACATGTAACTTGTTGGCTATTCTTCTGCAAAGCAATCCCGTCTCATTTTTCAATCTTAATTTGGACTGAGAGAATTTCATTCTTCTACCCCATCCCTATTTCCACTTTGTGGTTAGGACTATGACCTAGGATTTGCTTTTTGGAATATTCTATCAAGACTAATCAGCATCCTTCCTGATAGTTTTTAGCTGGAGATATCAGGAGTTATGAATTGCTGAAGTTATAAACCTGCTGCCATGTCCCCTAGCTGCATGCAGAGAGTCATCTCCAGTAGGAGAAAAAGTGACCAGAGTGTCAAGAAGAGAGAGGCTTTGAGATGCAGGGTGCTGCATTTATATGATCTAATTTAATCCTCACAATAACCCATTAGATTATTGCTATTCCTATTTTGCTGATGAGAAGAGTGAACTCCAGAGAAATTAAGTAATATGCTTACATATTACTGTTTGAGTTAGAATTCCATTTTAGATATAATATTAGCTTATAAAAAATCAATTTCTGATTTTATAGTATCAATTTTCTCCACCCAAGAATAAGTTTATTGTGAATATTTCACATCAATATGCAAAAGTCAATCCTTAGGAATATGCATAATTATTGACTAACACTGTTGAAGAAACAGGACACACGTTTTGTATAAAAAGTTAGTGTAGTGGTTGTTGGCAGATTTATAACATGGCTCTGAATACTGTTGGCTTTGATGGATTATGTCAGTTAAAACAGTACTTCTCTGTTGTGAGCATGTGTGTGTGTGTGTGTGCATGTGTGTGTTTTAGATTCCATATATAAGTAAAATCATATACTATTTATCTTTCTCTGTTTGACTTATTTCATGTAGCACAATACCCTATAGGCCCATCCATGTTGTTACAAATGGCAAGATCTCATTCTTTTTTATGGTTGAGTAGTATTCCATGGTGTGTGTGTGTGTGTGTGTGTGTGTATGTCACATATGGAATAGATATACCACATCTTCTTTGCCCATTCATCTATTGATGGACCCTTAGGTTGCTTCCAAATCTTGGCTATTGTAATAATGCTGCAATACTAAACATAGAGGTACACATATCTTTTTGAATTGGTACCCATTGGTACTAATTCAATGAATTAGTGGATCCTATGGTATTTCTATTTTTAACTTTTTGAGGAACCTCCATACTGTTTTCCATAGCGGTTGCACCAATTTATTTTCCCACCACTATTTCGTGAGTGTTCCTTTTTTTCACATCCTCACCAACACTTGTTATTTCTTGTCTTTTGGATACTAGCCATTCTGACTGGTGTGAGTTGATTAAAAAAAACAAACATAAATACAGAGGACAAACTGATCATTGCTAGAAGTAGGGGTGGGGATAGGTGAAGGGCATTAAGAGGCACAAACTTCTAGTTATAAAATAAATAAGTAACAGGGATGAAAAATACAACTTAAGGAATATGTCAATATCATTGTAATATTGTGTGGTGACAGATAACGACTACACTTATTGTGGTGAGCAGTGCATAATGTACAGAATTGTCAAATCACCATGTTATACACCTGAAACTAATATAACATTGTATGTCAACTATACTTCAATTAAAAAATAAAAAAACAGTGCTTCTCCAAAATGTAATGTGAATAGAAATCACCTGGAATCTTGCTTAAATGAAGCTGCTGATTTGATAGGACTGGGATGTGATCCGAAATCCTGAATTCCTAATAGGCTCTCAAGTGATGCTTGTGCTGCTGGTTCCTGCACCACTCTTTGAGTAGCAAAGGATTAGAATTTCAGTGATGTAAGTTATATTCATTGCACCAATATCCCTGTAGCCTTCTCATAGATTATAGCCTAAATTGTAATCAGACTCAATTGAATATAACACAAAATTCATTGACACTTAAAAGAAAAAACCTACATCACAGTTGGTGCTCATGTGACTACTTTAAGAGTTAGATATCAACTGTACTGTCATTCTGGGGACAGTTTAGGGGAAACTTCTATAACTCCTCTGGAATTCTGGGTGAGGAATAAGTTTTTATAGAATAGTAAACTGAAACTTTGGTGATGGGGAGGCTCCTGAAAAAACACAAATGATGGAAGTGAAGAATCTGCAGAAAGGAGATATTGCTACTTAAGATGTAAGTTCTTCCCAAATGTTGAACACAATATACAAGTGCCAGAAATAAATGACTCTTGTTATTCAAGTTTAGAACCATCCTTGGTAAATAGAAGCCTTAACATTTATATTTTTAAACAGTGAAGGTTTTCTTTTTTCTTTTCTTTCTTTCTTTTTTTTTTAAGAGTGGGAATTTTCTCTATCTTTCAAGCTGGTTTTCTAGGAAAAACAATTTGTTTTATCTGTCTGTA
The DNA here is from genome assembly GCF_029215605.1 of Mirounga angustirostris. NCBI lineage: Eukaryota > Metazoa > Chordata > Mammalia > Carnivora > Phocidae > Mirounga > Mirounga angustirostris. Next base: position 133,295,230 of record NW_026991709.1, on the reverse strand, counting down.
TATAAAAAGAATTAAGATTTCTGAAAAATTGAATATCCTGGAGTTCCTTTGCCAAACATGAGAAAAAAAAACCTATCCAGTGCCAGTAGATATATAACAAAATTAATGAGGTATAATGTTTCATGAAAATTTACAAAATTAAAGTTTTGAAAAGTTTTACATTGGGAGAAGTCATATTTTTGTTTTTTTATTTCAAATTTTTATTTAAATTCTAGTTAGTTAACATATAGTGTAATATTGATTTCAGGAGTAGAATTTGATGATTCATTACTTACTTATAAACCCGGGGCTCATCATAAGAAGTGCCCTTCTTAATACCCATCACCCATCTAACACATCTCCCACCCACATCCTTTCATCAATCCTTAGTTTGTTCTCTATACATAAGAGCCTCTTATGGTTTGCTTCTCTCTCTTTTTCCTTCCCATATATTCATCTGTTTTGTTTCTTTTTTTTATTATTATGTTATGTTAATCACCATACATTACATCATTAGTTTTTGATGTAGTGTTCCGTGATTCATTGTTTGCGTATAACACCCAGTGCTCCATGCAGAACGTGCCCTCTTTAATACCCATCACCAGGCTAACCCATCCTCCCACCCCCCTCCCCTCTAGAACCCTCAGTTTGTTTTCAGAGTCCATCGTCTCTCATGGTTCATCTCCCCCTCTGATTTCCCCCCCTTCATTCTTTCCCTCCTACTAACTTCTTTTTCTTTTTTTTTAAACATATAATGTATTATTTGTTTCAGAGGTACAGATCTGTGATTCAACAGTCTTGCACAATTCACAGTGCTCACCATAGCACATACCTTTCCCAATGTCTATCACCCAGCCACCCCATCCCTTCCACCCCCCACCACTCCAGCAACCCTCAGTTTGTTTCCTGAGATTAAGAATTCCTCATATCAGTGAGGTCATGTGATACATGTCTTTTTTTTTTTTAAAGATTTTTTTTTATTAATTTATTTGAGAGAGAGAATGAGACAGAGAGAGAGAGAGCATGAGACGGGGGAGGGTCAGAGGGAGAAGCAGACTCCCCACTGAGCAGGGAGCCCGATGCAGGACCTGATCCTGGGACTCCAGGATCATGACCTGAGCCAAAGGCAGCCGCTTAACCAACTGAGCCACCCAGGCACCCCTACATGTCTTTCTCTGATTGACTTATTTTGCTCAGCATAACACTCTCCAGTTCTATCCACGTTGTTGCAAATGGCAAGATCTCATTCCTTTTGATGGCTGCATAATATTCCATTGTATATATATACCACATCTTCTTTATCTATTCATCTGTCGATGGACATCTTGGCTCTTTCCATAGTTTGGCAATTGTGGACATTGCTGCTATAAACATCGGGGTGCACGTACCCCTTCGGATCCCTACATTTGTATCTTTGGGGTAAATACCCAGTAGTGCAATTGCTGGGTCATATGGTAGCTCTATTTTCAACTTTTTGAGGAACCTCCATACTGTTTTCCAGAGTGGCTGCACCAGCTTGCATTCCCACCAACAGTGTAGGAGGGTTCCCCTTTCTCTGCATCCCCGCCAACATCTGTCGTTTCCTGACTTGTTAATTTTAGCCATTCTGACTGGTGTGAGGTGGTATCTCATTGAGGTTTTGATTTGGATTTCCCTGATGCCGACTGATGTTGAGCACTTTTTCATGTGTCTGTTGGCCATTTGGATGTCTTCTTTGGAAAAATATCTGTTCATGTCTTCTGCCCATTTCTTGATTGGATCATTTGTTCTTTGGGTGTTGAGTTTGATAAGTTCTTTATAGATTTTGGATACTAGCCCTTTATCTGATATGTCATTTGCAAATACCTTCTCCCATTCTGTCGGTTATCTTTTGGTTTTGTGGACTGTTTCTTTTGCTGTGCAAAAGCTTTTTATGTTGATGAGGTCCCAATAGTTCATTTTTGCCCTTGCTTCCCTTGCCTTTGGCAATGTTTCTAGGAAGAAGTTGCTGTGGCTGAGGTCGAACAGGTTGCTGCCTGTGTTCTCCTTTAGGATTTGGATGGACTCCTGTCTCACACTGAGGTCTTTCAACCATTTGGAGTCTATTTTTGTGTGTGGTGTAAGGAAATGGTCCAGTTTCATTCTTCTGCATGTGGCTGTATAATTTTCCCAACACCATTTGTTGAAGAGACTGTCTTTTTTCCATTGGCCATTCTTTCCTGCTTTGTCGAAGATGAGTTGACCATAGAGTTGAGGGTCCATTTCTGGGCTCTCTATTCTGTTCCATTGATCTATGTGTCTGTTTTTGTGCCAGTACCATACTGTCTTGATGATGACAGCTTTGTAATAGAGCTTGAAGTCTGGAATTGTGATGCCGCCAGTTTTGCTTTTCTTTTTCAACATTCCTCTGGCTATTTGGGGTCTTTTCTGGTTCCATACAAATTTTGGGATTATTTGTTCCATTTCTTTGAAAAAAGTGGATGGTATTTTGATGGGGAGTGCATTGAATGTGTAGATTGCTCTAGGTAGCATTGACATCTTCACAATATTTGTTCTTCCAATCCATGAGCATGGAACGTTTTTCCGTTTCTTTGTGTCTTCCTCAATTTCTTTCATGAGTATTTTATAGTTTTCTGAGTACAGATTCTTTGGGGAAAGACCATATTCTTAAAATTAGTAACATTCTCCCTATAACTGGGCCCATGAGAGTGTAATATTCCTTTTCTCTTAGGGCAGCATTGTGAGGGCAGTATGAGGCTTTGAGGGTGAGGAAGAAGAGGCAGTACAGAGTAATAATTTAATTGTCTTTTGTGAAATGTAAAGATAATTTTTTTGTATGAGCAGGATTGAGGGCAATTTTGAAGGTTGTAGCAGGCATGTAAGCAAAAGGGATTATTTTATTTTATTTTAAGATTTTATTTATTTATTTGACAGAGAGAGAGAGAGAGAGAGACAGTGAGAGAGGGAACACAAGCAGGGGGAGTGGGAGAGGGAGAAGCAGGCTTCCCGTCGAGCAGGGAGCCCAATTTGGGACTCGATCCCAGGACCCTGGGATCATGACCTGAGCTGAAGGCAGACGCTTAATGACTGAGCCACCCAGGTGCCCCCAAAAGGGATTATTTTAAATTGAGCTGAGAGAAGAATCTAGCTGGGCAGTCCTGAATTATTTTCAATATTTCCAAAAAGCCTAAATGAAATTCTTTGGTAATTAGGCAATACAGACTTTTTATAACATCATAGCTCCTTAATTTTGGTTGGTATTATAGAATTTAAGGAGATAATACTGGTTTTATGGAGGCAATTGGAAGTACTGATTGGGATTAAATGCCTTTGTTTAAAGATGAGATACATTATTGACTGTAATATGATAGAATACATTTCTCAAAATAGGGGATTGATGTGGATTTGGAATAAAGACTTTTGAATATTGAAAAATTTGAGGACTATTATTAAAAATCAGGTATATTGCCCCTTTGAAGATATATCTTGAACCAGTTAACTTATTTGTCATCAGTCAGCAAATATTTAATGGGCATATTCATATGCCAGACACTGAGCTGGGCATTTTGGGATATAGTAATGAAGAAATCAGGGTCATTTCTTATGAAACTTATGGAAGGAAAGGGGTACATTGAAAAAATAGCTGCACATAATGTTAATACAAGTTATTCTAGAGGCTCCTGATGCTAAATAAAATGTTGATGTATTTCATTTCCTTATTTATACATTTAAGATATAAAATTCTGAGGAGAAACCAACAAATAGTAACCTGTGAGTAATACAGACAGTGAGTGACCCTTGGTGCCCATTTAATGCATATCCCTTGGCTTGGTTGTCATCCTACACATACATCCCTTGTAATTTTTTCCTAGATGTATTTCTTGTAAGCAATTCCCATAAAAGAGCTGATATCAAACACTTTCATTCAAACAGCATTTGTTGTGTTCGTTTTAGATTTTGAATTCTTGTCCCAGATATTTCCCATTTTAACTTTTTATTTTTTTTTTTTAAGATTTTATTTATTTATTTGAGAGAGAGAGAATGAGAGAGAGCACATGAAGGGGGGAGGGTCAGAAGGAGAAGCAGACTCCCTGCCGAGCAGGGAGCCCAATGCGGGACTCGATCCAGGGACTCCAGGATCATGACCTGAGCCGAAGGCAGTCGCTTAACCAACTAAGCCACCCAGGCGCCCGATATTTCCCATTTTAAAGCTTAGAGTTCAGGGGCACCTAGGTGGCTCAGTTGGTTAAGCATCTGCCTTCAGCTCAGGTCATGATCCCAGGGTCCTGGGATCAAGTGCTGCATCAGGCTCCCTGCTCTTCAGGGAGTCTGCTTCTCCCTCTCCCTCTCTCCCCCTGCTTGTTCTCTCTTTCTCTCTCTCTCCATCTCTGTCAAATAAATAAATAAATAATAAATAAATAAATAAATAATCTTTATAAAAAAATAGAGCTTAGAGTTCAAATTCATGCCTTTCTGTAATGATCAGCTGTTGACTGTGTTTTGTTTCATGAATCGTATTTTGATTTACTCTTCTCATCACCTGTTTATCCTGGTTTTCACAGAGAGCCATAAGTGATCTGTCTATTTTTCTGTGGGTACCCTTTCTTCTAATTTTTCATATTACTCAGCCATTTTTACATTTCTTCAAATGCTTGAATGTTGGTTGTGTAATTAAACTTTCAGAAACACACAAGTTATTTGATTAAGTAAACTAATGTTCAGGAAAACAGAAACATCTAAATTCTTTTATATATAACATTTTATTTATTTATTTAGATTTATTTATTTATTTGACACACAGAGAGAGACAGCAAGAGAGGGAATACAAGCAGGGGTAGTGGGAGAGGGAGAAGCAGGCTCCCTGCCTAGCAGGGATCCCAATGTGGGACTCGATCCCAGGACCCTGAAATCATAACCCGAGCCAAAGACAGACGCTTAACGACTGAGCCACCCAGGTGCCCCTATATATAATATTTTAATTTCAGAACTAGTGACACATGTTTAATGTTACGCATTGTAGAACGTCAGAGGTTAATCGGAGGTGAAGTGTTCTATTTCTTAAATAACTTGATGAATGCATGAGCACAAATGGATTCCTCTATTGTTCTTCTTTATGCCTTACACATATTTTATAATTATTCCTTTGTATCTATTGAATATTAATAAAAATAATAAAAATTAAATTAAGATTAGAGGCTATTATTTTCAGTAATAGGAACCTGGAGAGAACAATGGACGTGAGAACGTTTGAAAACTTAAAGGCCGCAGTTAAGCATTATATTTTCTTTCCATTGACCACACATAAAAAAGTGAACACTTCCACAGTATTTACCCTGGTACTAAAGTTAAATCAAATTTATTTTGTTGAATTTATGTTTGTTTCCAGAGATTTCCTATAAAGTTGAAAATTTTATTGTAATAATTCAATAACAGGGTTGTAAGTCAGAGTTGAATGTTGTGGGAAAATTCATTTGTTACAGTGTTTGTGGCAGGAAAAAATTGTATTTGTTTATTTTAGTTTATAAGTTTGCAATACAGATTGGTTTATGCATCAACTTTGTAATAATTAATTCATTGAGCTTATTAATAAATTTGAATGAATTCAGCTCTTTAAAAAAGCTGTGAGGATTTTTCTCTACATTAAGAAAATATCAAAGGGCCTCTAGCTTTTAAAACTTATTTTCCAAGTAAATAAGTAATAGTGCAATTTAAAAACATACAGAATCTTGATTTTCTGAGACACTATCAACATTTAAATATTAAGGTGAAGTTTTCCTGTGATCATTGAATGCTTAGGTATTCTTTGGCTGAATGTAAATACATAAATATTACCCCTAGCTAGACTTTGGAAATATTGCTTAGAATTTTTTTTACATATAAGCCTACACACACACACCACAATTGTGATTGGTGTTACAGAGAAAAATTAAAATCTGCAAAAATATTGTATTACATGGGATTTAATCTAGTCTGAGTACATCAAAATGAATTGTTTTGTTAGAGAACATGATGCTAAGTCACGGAAACACAAGTTAAAATTTAATTGGGAAACAGGCTATTGAAAATAGCCTGAGACAGGAAGCCAGGATGGGAACACCTGGGTTGTGCAAATGAAAAAGAGAATGGGAAACATTTTGAGGTTAAATTGGCTTCTTCACAGCCAAGCCCATGCTGTGGTCTTTACTTGGATCATTCTTCTTCCTCCTGCCACTCCACACTCTCTGCTCTTGTTCTCTGTATGAGTGACTTATTTTATCATTCAGTTCTTAGGTCTAGTGTCTTCTCATCAGAAATGTTCTTACTTTAAGTATACACCTGCCTCCACCAAATGACTCCCAGGACCTGTGTCAGAGCACGTACCATAATTTTCGGTCATTTATTTGTTTGCTTACATTGTGGTTGTCTGTCTCCCTTGCCCACTGCCCACTTCCATTCTGTTTCCAATCTCTAAACTCCATGAAGAACTGTTGTCTCGGGGCGCCTGGGTGGCTCAGTTGGTTAAGCGACTGCCTTCGGCTCAGGTCATGATCCTGGAGTCTCGGGATCGAGTCCCGCATCGGGCTCCCTGCTCGGCGGGGAGCCTGCTTCTCCCTCTGACCCTCCCCACTCTCATGTGCTCTCTCATTCTCTCTCTCTCAAATAAATAAATTAAAAAATCTTAAAAAAAAAAAAAAAGAACTGTTGTCTCTCCCAGTGCCTACTAGTGTGCCTGGCACATAGTAGCTACTCAGTGGAGATCCGGTCCCTCTTACTGCTTTCGGGTAGCAATACTGGTAGATCATCTCTGACATGAGAATAAAGCTTTCTCAAAGCATTTCCAAATAGAATGATCTGTAGGTCCTTTTATCCCTCCTCTCACCCACACACTATGCCCTGTCCCATTTCAGGCTTTTCTATCAATTTAACATATGACATATGGTTTCTAGTAGGAAGAGCACATATACTATTAAACAGCTTTCATAAATCGCTGGAATTGTGCTTCACAGTTTCAAGCATAATTCTCTTTCCCCAGTGATATGACTAGATAGAAGCTTTCTATCTGCAGAATTTTCTCAAAGCATGGTGTGCCCCTATTCTACCATTGTCCTTGTTTAGCCTGGATCTACTTTCAATGTTACTTCAGTGTCCCTTGAGGACTTATATTTCTGTAATTAATTTTTAACTTATCCTTAGGCTGCATGTTTATCATTCAGAAAACACTCACTGAATATAGATGAGTAAGGAGCTTTGTATAGGGGATCACTCTTGGGACATAAAGATTGAAGGTGACATCATCCTTGTATTTGAGTTGATTAAAAACTAGGTAGAGTGGTGCCTGGGTGGCTCAGTCAGTTGGGCATCTGCCTTTGGCTCAGGTCATGATCCTGGAGTCCCAGGATGGAGTCCCATATCAGGCTCCCTGCTCAGCGGGGAGTCTGCTTCTCCCTCTGCTGCTCTCATGTTATCCCTCACTCTCTTTCTCTCTCAAATGAATAAATATTAAAAAAACCTAGGTAGGAAGACCACATATTGGTATACAGAATAATGAAAGGTAATTACAAATTGTTTAAAACAGTGGAAAATTAGAAACAATACCAATATTTAATGATGGGTGAATAGTTAACTGTGGGATATCTACATGTTGAAATTTGACTTTAAATTATGTTAACAACATAGACATGAATAGATTATAAGGTTAAGTATTGAAAAAGTCAAGATTTAAAAATTCAAAAATTTGAATTGTAGGCTTCATTTCATTGCTTTTTCTCTGTAGCAATGAACACCATTTAACATGCTATATAGTTTGCTTTTTTATTTATTATAGTTGTTTCTTTCCATTACAATATAAGCACCATGGAAGCAGAGTTTGTCAATTTTTTGGTGCTGTAATTTTTACTGTATAGAAAATGTTGCCTAATACATAGTAGATACTTAGTAAATATTAAATGAATAAGTATAAGATTAGAATATGGAAGAGAATAATGGAACATTAGAAATAACTATCTCAACTATCACTGATAGTTATTTGGGATAGTGATACTGATAGTGTGGGATTATAGGGAATGTTAACTTTCAAATTTATGTTTTCTTGTATGATAAATATGCATTAATTTTTTAAAAAGATTTTATTTATTTTTCAACAGAGAGAGAGAGACAGCGAGAGAGGGAACACAAGCAGGGGGAGTGGGAGAGGGAGAAGCAGGCTTCCCATTGAGCAGGGAGCCCGATGTGGGACTCGATCCCAGGACCCTGGGATCATGACCTGAGCTGAAGGCAGACGCTTAATGACTGAACCACCCAGGTGCCCAATATGCATTAATTTTGTAACAAGACTCTACACACACACACATATATACACACACAAATATATATTTAAAGACTGGATGGAAATACAGCAAAAACAGTAGCTTTCTTTGAATGACAGACTTTAAAATAAATTTTTTAAAAATTTGCTTTCCACATAAAATACAATAAAATTTATTAGTTCAAAAATTATTTAAAAAAGGAAAAAAATCTTTCATTTGTGGTGGTAGTGGTTTGAGTCAGAATATGGAGGAGAACCCATAAAAAACAAACGCTCCACCTTCATGTTACTTATATGCAGTAATATGAAACTTCCTTAAAAATCAGTTATGAGGTTTAAACTATATATTGTTTATTAACGATAATGTGTATACTGGAGCTTTTACACTGAAGGGGTTTCAATAATGCAGACAGAAGGGAAACTAGAAGACATTTGATTTCTTTGGGATTCAAGAATTTGTGCTTTGTACTTACCCTAACACTTTGGTACATAAATCCTTTCAAATACCAAATGTCTTAAAGCAGTTTGAAATAAATCCTTGGAAATTCAAGTTTTAAACCAGAATGCCCTCCCTAGCAAACAATGATAAAAAAAGAGTTCCCCTGATAATAAAACTGGAAACCACATGGGAAGGAGTCTCACAACATGAAGCAAGAAACCTTTTAATCAAGGTATCAAGGGTCTGTTTTGAAATGTGTAATTAATAGAGCCCCTGGTTAAAATTTAATGAAGAATGTGCTCTTTATTAGGATCATTTCAAATCTAATGGAATTTAGCTGTGTTTTGCATATCAACGTAGGTTAAAAGAATAAAGTTTGGGGGCACTTGGGTGGCTGGAGTTGGTTAAGTGATGCCTCTTGATTTCAGCTCAGGTCATGATTTCAGGGTTGTGAAATGGAACTGCACTTGGGGCTCTGCGCTTTGCACAGAGTCTGCTTGTCTCTCTCCCTCTCACCCTGCTCCCTTGAGCTCTCTCTCTCAAATAAATAAAGAAGTAAAATCTCAAAAAAAAAGAAAAAGAATTAAGGTTGAGCATTAATTGTAGTTAACTTCACAGTTGTTCTAAGTGCATTCACTGCAAAGTGGGAAAACTAAGCTGTTTTGGTTAGGTGACTGGCAAATAGCATTATATTTCTTGCCTCTTCAAGAAGTATCTTTTTAGATCTCTTAGGTGTACCAAAAATGTTTTGGTTAGGTTGCTTTAGTAATCCATGAGCTGAGAGGATCTTTAGGAGGCATATAGAGGCTGAGTTGTTAGTGTCCATCTGAAGAATAAAACACAAAACACATGTACTTCTATGTACTGTGATATAAGTTGGTGTGGATGTGCAAAGAAGGGGATTTCATTTAGAGATAGCCAGTGAGAAATTACAGGCATGGACCCTTCTATTTCTAAGGATAACTTTAAAGAGTTGACTGGGAAAATCCCAATATCCTGCAAAAATCAACATCCATGTATCTTTTCCCATTTAAAATTTAAATAGAAAACAGCTCCTTTCTTTTTATGATATTCAGTCCATAGAGAGGAAGAATTTCTTAATCTCTCAACCATAGTGCTTCTGCAACTTTAATACATACCACCTAGGAATCTTGCTAATGCTGATTCTGATCCAGTAGGTGTGGGTGGGGCCTGATTCTGCATTTCCAATGAGCTCCCAGATGGTTCCAATGTTGTTGGTCAGTTCTCCACTGTACTTGTTTTCCCTGGGTCTCCCACCTCTCCTGCCCCTTCCCAAGTGACCCAAGCCTATTAGAATATAAACTATTTAGGGAAATATAAACTAAAATAAGGAAATAAATATAAACTAAGGAAAAGGATGTTTAAAAATTTTCCTTAGTGTGACTTGCACAGAATTTAGCAATATTCAGATGCATATTTTTTTGTTTTTAATAATATTCTACTCTCTAAATTGGTAGGTTGGGAAAAGTGTGGGACTGGGCGACAAACACCCTTTGGGTATGAACCATGACTCTGCTATTTACTACTTGTGATACTTTACATATGTAATGTCAGCTCCCTGAGCCTCAGTTTCTTCATCAGTAAAATGGTGAAGTTAACACCTGCCTTGCAGGGCAATTATGAAAATTAAAGGAAAGATTATATGTTCAACATCTAGTCCAGGTTTTGGAATACAGCAGGCACAGAATAAACGCTAATTTCTTTTTTCACCTTTTCTACTCTGGAGCCCTGAATCAGAGAAATAAAATTTCTGCAAGTTTGGAAGTCAAAGCAAAGAGAGAATTAAACAATAAAGTCAGAGCAATGCATATGCTTTTCTTATTAGCATCCACTTCAGATCTTCATTTACCTTGCATGTTTTGAAATGGAAAGATATATTATGTAAAATGACTTGCATCATAAAATTACCAGAGTTCACATTTTGAATTATAAAAGTGAGGCTTATTTAGAGGGAAATCACAACTTTATTAACTGGACTAAAACATGTTCAACTCTTTTTGGGTTATAATTGGAGCTAAAAGTTACTCTATGAAATATGGCAGAATTAAGTTGTTCCCAATTATGAAAATCATGCTGTATTAATTTGATTTGCTGAATAACACAAATGCAGTGGTTTAAAAAGCACAAATGTATTTTCTCACAGCTTCTGTGAGTCAGGAGTCCAGGCATAGCTTAGTTTGTCCATTGCAAGGATGCAGTAAAGGCATCCGACAAGCCTGGGTTTTTATCTGAAGATTCAAGTGGGGGGTTATTTGCTTCTAAGCTCGCTTGGTTGATGGCAGAATTCAGTTCCCTATAGTTGTAGGGTGGAGGGATCCAGGTCCCTCCTGGTATTGGCTGGAGGTTACCTTCGGTGCCCTGAGACTGTCCTTAGATCCTTGCCACATGGATCTCACAACATGTCCACTTGCTTCTTCAGAGCAAATAAGGGAGAGAATCTTCTTGAAAGATGAAGGCCATGATCCTATGTAACATAATCACAATCAGAAAAAAATAAATTGTAAAAAAATAGAAAAACAGAAACAAAACAAAAAGAAAGCTAATTGGTTTTTTTTAGACATCTTATTGTCTTCAATATTAAGCATTATGCACAAAAAGCCTCTATAGTCACAAAACAAACTGATTGAATGTAAGAAGAAAATGCCCTGAAACTCACTGGATATCAATTTGTCACCTGGAACTTTGTTCAATTGGTCTAGTGTTATGAATAACTTTATCAGGAATTTCTACTTTGCTGCTTTAATCTCATGATGTTCAGAGTACTGAAAACAAAAATTTTACCTATTTAGGAAATACCGATTTCTCTATTAACAACTGATTTGGAATATGTTTAAAGGTGGAATAATTTGGAATTTTTTAAAGATGGTACCCTGTGCCAATTAATTTTGCAATTTGCAGAAAAGAATGAAGGAGGGGCCTTGCCATCATAGTTTAAGAGGTTTGGAAAAATTCTGGGCTACCTTGTTCAACCCCAAACAAGAAAGTCTTCTGCATCTGTAGCATATGATGGTATTTTCCCAAATGACACTCTTTGAGATAACAATTCCACATCCAAATTTATTCAGTAGGTAAACCTGCACATTTACAAAATGACATACATACAAAGATATTTATTGCATCTCTGCTTTTAATAGCAAAACATCAAATAGTGACTAATTAAATAGTTCGATCCTTTCAATGGAATACTAGCGTTTTTAAAAGAGTAAGAAAACTCTTTATATGGTGATATGGAATGATTTCTAGGATCATTTTTAGATGAAAAAAGCAAGGCTCAGAACTGTGTATATAGTACACTGTCATTTGTATAAAAAGCAAACAAAAAAAGGCAAGCACATTGCATAATTAGGCATAGAGTAGCTCAGGAAGAACAGTGGGGCATATGGACATGTGTGGGAGGGAGACTTCACCCTCCATACTCTGTTGTACTGTTTGAATTTTGAGTCATATTAATATATTTCTTATTCAAAAATCAAATTAAATAACAAAAGAATTGCATGAGTGTGTTGCCTTTGCTTTCTCTCTTCCCATTCGTTCCTTGATACACCAAAGTTGACTTCCCCAGCATACCTTTAAAAACTTAATTAAATACTTAAAAACTGATTTTGTTAAGGTCACCAATGATTTCCATGTTGCCATGTGTAGTGGTCACTTTTCAGGTCTCATTTTATCAAACTTCTGGGTAGCATTAGACCTAGTTTACTATTTTCCCTCTTGACATATTCTCCAGTCTTGGGTTTTGGGACAATACACCCTCTTGGTTTCCTTTTACCTCATTATTCCATCTCACTCTGTGTTGTAGATGTTAGTCTTGTGTTCTCCACCCTCCTCTGTCTTCTCTCCCTAGGGAAACCCATCTAGTCTTGCTTTCATGACACAAACTTGGGTTTCTCCTAGTTTTTCCTATGTCATTAAATTTCTTCATCTTTTTGTTAATTGACCCAGAACCTGAGGAATCATCACTTCCCTTCAGCTACTCACCCCCTATCAAGTTTTGTTGTTTCTACTTCCAAAAGTAGAATATATATATATTAAATATATATATATCGTAAATTAGGTCTAATGCTACCCAGAAGTTTGATATCTATCTATCATCTATCTATCATCATCTTTCTATATATCTATATCTATATCAAATATATCTCCAAATATAACTCACTTTCCCCATTTCCATAACCATTGGGGTCCAGTCAACTCTTCTTGGAGCTATTGCAGAGTTCTCTGAAGCCTTCCCACTGTTCTTCCCACCTTTATTCTTGCTACCCCACACTCCCAACATTGATTTCCCACACAGCAGCGAGTACTTTTTCTTTCAAAGACTTGGATCTGATAACATACCTCTGTGGAATGGCTCCTGTTGTGCTCAGCAGCAAACCTTAGCACAGCCTGCAGTGTGATGTATGAACCAGGCCTTCCTGACTCTCCAAGTTCATTTCATGTGCTTTTCTCTCCAGTTGATCACCCTGGACTTCTCTGAGTTCCTGGAATATGGCACTGTTCAGGATCTTAGTACATGCTGTTCCTTCCTTTTAGGGAGCTCTTTCCTTGCCTTGCTCATGCCTGATTCTTTATCCAACATATTTTAGCTTAAATCCCTCCTCTTCAGAGAGGACTTTTCTGGCCAGCCCAAATAGAAATGGCCTTCCCTAGGTATTTGCTATCATTGTATTTATGACATTACATCTAACCACTCTGTTTTTTAGTTCTTTTGAGGTTCTGTGGTGTTTTCCAGCAGGTTAAGGGTGATGACCACTTGACTATAGAAATGGTAAGAGGACAGATAATACTGTGTGCCTTGCTTTCTCAAATATATCTCAACATGGGATAAGAGAGTGTACATCATTTTCAAACTATATGTGTAATAAAAGAGACAAGAACAAATTCAGGAAAGGACTAATGATTATTATCTTGGCTCAAGGGAATTGGCAGATGGGGGAATAATATCCTTTGAGAGAAACAGGCATCCATTTACCATCTTGCAATCCCAAAGGATACCTAATTATCTCAAGCAGCAGCAGCATTCATTACAGTCTAAATATGGCACATTGCATTGAATTCTGAATACAGTTAGGACTGTAAGAGGTCTTTAGAGTGCATACAGTGTATCTTTTTCTAATAAGCAAATCAAGAACTGGAGAAGTTAATTGATATGCTCAAGGTCATCCCACTGCTGAATTGACTTGCTGCCTTCTGCTCCAGGGAGATGTCCACAACATTCTATTAATGCCCAAGCTTTGAATTCCCAAAGGCAAAGCCCTGAGAACTATAGGGACCCACCGAAGCCTTAAAATTATTTCCTAGCGATCTCTGAAGTTATAGGAACATATCAGTTTCTTCTTGTTTATTTCCTTACACGCAAGTTTTAACTCTCCTTTCTAAATGAAACAGCCTTTAACAATATAAGTAAGGCAATCATTTAGAAATAGGAAATAGAGATTAGTAAAAATGATAGATATAAAAATCATCCACAAACTTGTCACCATTCCCTGGATAGTCATATTTTAATATATTTCATCTTCTTAAGGATGGCTCAGAACAAGAGAACGGTCTTCTTTCATCCTGAGTCTACCACTCTGCTATGAAGAAATGTCAAAGAGAAAAGTGGGGCTTAAGTTTCTTGTCTTCAAACATCTCTGGAAGCTAAGACAGGGTAAACAAAGTAGATATATATTTGGGGAATACTTCCCCATTTGTTTGAAGACATCTTCCATGAGAGCTTAAGGGTTCTCATTACATGTATAAAGTAGGTGAAAATCTTTTTTTTTTTTTTTTAAACTCTAGGTCTGAATATATGAAGCTTGTTCGCAGTTATTCACCTCATTTGATTTTAGCTTCTTAAGGTGGATATGTGGGTGGGCTGTTATGGTTTTTCCTTTTGTTGTTGTTTCTGTTGTTATTTTTTCCCCAAGCAAAAACACATTTTCTTTGCCTAGGATCCAGCTGAGGAGCCTGTAGGGAAGGAGCCCAGCTGAGAAGTGATGCTGCAGCGGGTGTGGGCGCTGTCCCAGGTGGTTCCTGATGGATTAGACTTCCAAGGAAGGAAAGAATGACCAAAAAAAAAATTCAGTTCTGTTTTGGCAGGTTCAAGATGCCAGCATATTTTGTTATTTTGTCCCTGGGGAGTAAATTAAAGTGATATTGTTTCTCCAATACACCTTGGAACCAATAAAGAGAAAATAATGACTTGTGCTGTCTTCATGTGGATAAGTCACTGGAAGTAGTGGGACTTCCCCCCTCAGGCCATTATATCAAAATCTTCAAATATTGAATTTAAAGTAAATGCTTCTCTCTCCTTGTGGTCAAACAGAAGGCTTTTGAGTATAAATTTCACATTAGATCTGATTATGATCTCTCTATTCTTGGGCAAGTTATTTATCTGCCTGATCCCCAATTTTCCCTCAGTGTGTGATCATGAAAATTAAGTAAGACAATTAGGCAATGGTTTTGCACAGGGTCTCAGACTTAACAAATATCTCCTGGCAGACAAGAGAGAGGAATGAATTTTGAGGGTAAGTTATGAACAAGGACTGGAGAGTTGCTATGCTGTTGAGAGAAGGCTAGCTCAGGTTTTAACTGCAAAACCATGGTGAGTTTGTATAGCTTCTACTGTTAAAATTTTTAATTTCTTTTTTTTTAAAGATTTATTTATTTATTCCAGAGAGAGAGAGAGAGAGAGCATGCTTGAGCAGGGGTAGGGGCAGCGGGAGAGGAGGCAAGTAGACTCCCCACTGAGCAGGGAGCCTGACTTGGGGCTCAATCTTATGACCCTGAGATCATGACCTGAGCCAAAATCAAGAGTCACACATTTAACAGAGTGAGCCACCCAGGCACCCCTAAAATTTTTAATTACAGGAGTAATGGTTAAATATGTTGTCTGTGATAGCAAATGTGAACAATAGCTCTGGTATTGGAAAAACTGAAAATCCTTCTTTAAAACTTAGTAGACTTTGAACATCAGCCAGCATCATCCTGTGTAGCCAAATACTTGTTCATTCCAACGACTTTGGAGCCTTTAGCATTTCTCCGCCTCTCCTGGACCCCCTGATGTGTCTCTTTGCTTAATCAGGAATGAAGCTGAACTTTTCTGCCACCTACTACTTCTCCATGTATATGGAGGGTTTTCTTTGAGTTGTGCCCAAAATAACATCTGATCTGAAAGCAACACTAGGAAATTCAATCATTGATGAAAAGAAGAGTGAAAAATAAAAGCAAAGTCATGCCCCTTGAAAGTTCAGCTTCAGCTCTGGAAAATATAAAAAGGGGATTTGGGTGAGTCTATTTCTGGAAATCTGACTGCTCCAGCACAATGTGCTGAACAGTGAGGGGGATTCTTTTGTGGTTGATGTACACGTAAAGAGCCTCCCTCCACTGTGTCGGCCTTTTAACCTGCTGGAGGGCAAAGCCAGTCTCAGCTGCCTGTCCTATACTGGCTAATCCATTACTTGAGAGTTTTCTCTGGTATACTATACTACAGCACTTACTCTGGTTTTCTAGATCTGCTGGGTCTTGCCAGACAGGCATTTCAAATCCAAGACAATCACCCAAACTGATTCTGCAGTTGATTTCTTGTTGTCTGGCTTATTTCTCCTCCTCACTAACTAGTCTGAGTACACTTTTCCCTAGGGGCCATTTCCCTGCATCAGGGCATCCATATGCATGTTTTCCACACTCTAATGAGACTTTCTCTTAGGCCTATTGGAGAGAAATAGGACAAGTCGTGACAAAACGGCCTTCCAAGTGCCTACTAATGTGAACCAACGCAGTAATGCGGATGGCTGCTGCAGCGCTTCTGGAATGACATCTCCCTCCCTCCCAACTCAGGCCTTCTTAGACCTAGTGTTGACAGCTGGGCATGGAGCATCATCGAAAGTCTCTTGAAAACAAAACAAAACAGCTATCTCATCTTATATTCCTCAGGGCTTCTGGACTCGTATATATTCTCTTCTGGTTTTCCTATTTGGCCATGATTTAGTTCCTAAAGGGATGTGGGTCCCATCATATTCATCTAGTTCCTGATAGGCCCTTATGCGCTTTTCTTATCTATAGCTATGCCGAAGGATATTTTGAGAAAATAAGCCCTTATTATTTGAGCAATTATCAGCTCAACGCAACAGAAAACAACAACCAAAAAATCCTTTCACTTGAAATTTCCTGGTGGTTTCCAGGTGAAAGATTTCATTTTTGCTTTGGACCATCAGGATAATTCTCTCATTTTCTCACTCTGCTTTGCTAATGGCTTAAATGTTACCGTGAGCTTTGAGCCCTTTATCTGGTTTGGTCTCTTGGTCCAGCTATTCGTACTTCAAAAGTTTTTGCTCCTCCCTTTTTTCTTTATTACCTGTAACCAAGGAAACTGATACATACTAAAAGCTATTAGTTGTTTTCTTCATTGCTGGTTGTTTTTGGTTTGTTAGTTTGTTTTTTAAATGGGGTGGAAGACCACCCTGCCCCAGGCATGTGGGGTGGAGGACCACTCAGCCGTAAGTGTATGGGGTGCAAGATCACCCTGTCCTAGGCGTGTGGGGTGGGTGGTGTGGGGTGGGGTGGGTGTCTTTATGATAATCACCTGTGACCAACAAAGAATAACCAGCCGCTGAAAAGGAAGTAAGCCATTGAAGGTGTTATCAATAGAGATGTTAAAAGGATTTAAATTCCCTGGTTAGCTTTCTATAAAAGACCAACCCTAAAGGCCCTCGTTGGCAACCCTGTCGGGACACCTCTCACTCTTGAGAACTTTTTCTGTATCTTCACTTAATAAACTTCTATTGCTTTACACACACACACACACACACACAAATTCCATTCGTCTCTGGATTTTATAGGAAATACCACTCCTTTGAGGGGAGAAACTTTTCGTTCAGATAAACCCAAAGTGTGGATGTGAGAATAGAATAAAACTTCAGCAATTCATGAGGTTGCTCTGGATTTATGTTGCAGGGAAAGACTTATTCGCTTATTTATTTTTTTGTGAGAGAGAGAGAGTGAGTGGGGTGGGGAGGGGCAGAGGGAGAGGAAGAAAGAGAACTTAAGCAAGCTCCATGCTCAGCGTGGAGCCCCAGGCAGGGCTCAATCTCATGACCCTGACTGAGATCATGACTGGAGTGGAAATCAAGAGCCAGATGCTCTGGTGCCCTGGGTAAGACTTATTTGTTTATTTAAAAAAATTTTTTTTTTTTAAGATTTTTATTTATTTGAGAGAGAGAATGAGATAGAGCATGAGAAGGGGGAGGGTCAGAGGGAGAAGCAGACTCCCTGCTGAGCAGGGAGCCGGATGTGGGACTTGATCCCAGGACTCCAGGATCATGACCTGAGCCGAAGGCAGTTGCCCAACCAACTGAGCCACCCAGGCGCCTGAAAGACTTATTTTTGACAGTCTGTTTTATACTTTGGAGTGGAGAGCTGGGGTGAAGTAGTGGCAGGCAAATAATCTTACTATGTCAACTGAGCTTGGATGGCATCACTCAAAGTAATAGAAAAAGTCATGGCTGGTTTTCTCCAAGTACTTTGAGTATATGCCATACAATATGGTAACCACTACCCACGAGTGGTTATTTAAATTAAAATTAATTAAAATTAAATAAATTAAAAATTCAGTTTCTTGATCACACTGACCACATGTCAACTGTGCCATAGTCACATGTGGCTAGGGGCTAATATATTAGACAGCACATATATATAACACATATATGACACTGCAGCAGAAAGTTCTATTGACAACACTGCTCTAGTTATTACCTTGCTTAAGTTGTTTCCCATCTAGGAATATCACCTTCCCATATCACTACCTCTGCAAAACCTACAGTCCTAATGAAACTTGGCTTGCTCTCACCTCTATCATGCATTGAAAGACTACTACTCCACACTTCATTTTCCAGTTTTTAAATTTCTTGGGCAGCATTTGTAGAATTTAGAACATAATAATATGTAGTCAGTATTCTTATTGTTTTGTTAGTCTTAGATTTTTAACTAGATTAAAAGCTTCTTAAAGATAAGAGTTATGCCAGGCGCCTTGGTGGTTCAGTCGGTTAAATGTCCAACTCTTGTTTCAGGTCAGGTCATGATCTAGGGTCATGAGATTGAGCCCCACATTGGGCTCCATGCTGGGCATGGAGTCTGCTTGAGATTCTCTCTCCCTCTGCAGCCCCCTTCCCCCCCGCCCCGCTCATGCCTTATATGTTCTGTTTTTATAGTCCCTCAGTGCACTGTACAACTTGAGACCATATTATTATTATTATTATTATTAATTTTTTAAAAGTATAGTCTGAGACTAAGCTCAGGGATTTATATGTGTCTTCTAGAATGCAGTCTCTTGTAAAGCAATGTTCATAATTTATTTATTGTTGTATCCTCAGCGCCTCAGTAGGTACTCAATAAACCTAAAGAAGAGAGAATGATTTCATTTGATTTTCACAAGCATGTGAATTGGTATTGTTCTTATTTTTACAAATTCAGAAATTGGGGTTCAGGAAAGTTCAATAATTTGATGAAACACAGTGCTAACAAACAGTAGTTATTTTGCACATTGGTGCTTTTGCATGTGACCTTTCTCTCCACTTGGTGTCTCATCTTTCACTTCAGCAGAGTAACCTGGATTTCTTACATAGCAGCTCAAGGGTCCTTGAGGGAGAAAGAGATTACCAAAACTCTGCTTCTTCATCATTCAGTCGGTCAAAGCAATGGAAAATCTAGCGCAGATTCCCAGGACAGTGGTATTAGCATGCAGGCTTGGTTTATGCAAACAGAGGGTGAGAGACTGTTGGAGAATATCCTGGAGACTAGCTATCGCAGGAATCACCATCTCTATAGAGTCCCAGTGTCCTGGTACTATGATTCTTGGTTTTTTTTTTTTAATTTATTTTTATTTTTATTTTTTTTTTAAAGATTTTATTTATTTATTTGACAGAGAGAGACACAGCGAGAGAGGGAACACAAGCAGGGGGAGTGGGAGAGGGGAGAAGCAGGCTTCCCGCCAAGCAGAAAGCCCAATGTGGGGCTCGATCCCAGGACCCTGGGACCATGACCTGAGCCAAAGGCAGACGCTTAACGACTGAGCCACCCAGGCACCCCACTATGATTCTTTCTATAACAATTTCCCACCTCAGAAAATCCTTCTCTGAGATTTAAAAGCCATTAAAAGCAAAGCTGTAAGCTGCCAGAACATTCCTATTAACAGAAGTGACCTGGGTTTGATTTCTAGAAATAACCAGACTTCTGAAAAACCTAGGATGACCTCTTATTCTAGAAGGAGGCAAATATAGTTTTCAGCAGGATGCACAAGGAACTGGTACTCTTATCTTGCATGGGATGCTTATGTCTCCCAACAAGAGGCCTTTTGATTAGTGCTACTATCCTGGGATTCTGATAGCTAGAATTCTTGCCTCTAGGGTAAAGTTCCTCAAACTGTGAAGCTGAGACACTTGCATCTTCCTTCCAAAGTGAAAACAAGCAATTTCAGGAAAAGATGGAAAACACATTTCCCCTCAAAGGATTCTTTTGGCATCTTTCTGCAACCCACTCAGCAACTTCAGAGTTTTACAATCAAAGTCTTTTTAGCACATAATCATCTTTTATGGGGAGCTGGACTTTTATATTTATATGAATTACTCATGTTGGAAGTAAGGAATAACACTTTAAAGAAAACCTTCTGAATTTATTGGGGTGATATTCTAAGCAATTACTTTGAAAGAGGAAATTATAACAAAGAGGACTGTGAATGTTTTTCTCCCTGTTCCAGTCAAAGAAGAAAGTTAGAGAAATGTTGCTTTAGGGACCCAAAAGGAAGAATCGACATAAGACCATGGAAGACAATACAAGGTTTGACTTCATTTTAGGTTCTGTCAGCTAAACTGTATTTTGGGGAGCAATTAATTATTTGACACTTTAACAGCTGCTCCCCCATCCCCCTTTGTATGTTTCTTTTTCAGCTATCCTGTTAAAAAGAAAATTATAAAAGTAGCTGAGCAAAGCATACTTTCAGAAAACACAAAGTGAAGCTAAGTAAGTGAGCCAGGCTCAGTCTGAAGTTTGGCTGTGTCAGTTATTCAGAGATACAGTGGGCATGGCTGTCTTTTCTGTAGGTTCCCTTGATCCTGCACTCTAAAGTTCTTGGAAAGGTGTTATGGCCTTGACTGGAAACATAGAGGCTCAAAAAAGAACTAACCCCAAGATTCTGAGTATGCGTCATCCTGAGAGCAAATGAGTAGTTTCTCAACCTGGATCTAGTAGGCTGGGATTTAGATACTAGCATTCTCCATAGCCTTGCTCTGACATGATTCACTCTGCAGCAGAATTTAGAAATAAGGTTCTAGACCTCAGTCCCTGGAGGTTTCAAAAAAATTTGGTTAAACCCTGCTCCATTTACAATTGCTGTATAGTGATCCATTCCAAACTGTGTGGTTTACAATAACAACCATTTATTAAGCCCCAAATTCTTTAGGTTTGGCAATTCAATAGGAACATAGTAGGGATAGATTTCTTTGCTTTGTGATGGGACTTCAGCTGGGAAAACTCAAATGGCTGAGAGCTAGAGAATCCATTTCTAAAGATGGCTCTTCACTCACATGTCTGGATGTTGGTGCTGGTTGTTGGCTGGAACCTTGGCTGGGTATGTTAAGTGGAGCATCTATATGCAGTCTTTTCTTGGGGATTGACTTCCTCACATTACGGAGGTCTTTGAGTAGTTGGACTTCCTATAGGATGTTTCAGAGCCCTAAATGTGAATGTCTCAGTGAACAAGGTAGCAGCCACATCATCTTTTATGATCTAGTTTCAGAAGTCATAGAACGTCACTGTTGCCATATTCTATTTATCAAAGCCATCATGGGTCCACCCAAATTCAAGGAGAAGGGAAGTAAGTGCCACCTCTTGATAAGTTACTGGCAAGGTCACACTGTAGAAGAGCATGAAGAATAGGAGACATTATTGTGGTCTTTTTAGAAAATAGAATCTTCCATGTTCCTGTTTAACTTAGAACGAGGCTGGCTTAGGACTAAATGTTGTGACTTGCCTCAAGGGTCAAATCTACCTAGCAACTACTCAGATTTGTACTCTGTACAAGGTAATGGACCAAAAACCTCACACCTCATGGACATGGAAGATTGTAGATATCTTCTGTTCTCATAAAAGTGGCACAAGAACACAGCCATTGAGTTTTGAGGTTTGTAGCACATCTCTGGCTGGCCTATACAGGATGTAAATTCAGTGTACATTGTTCAATTTAATATTCATGTATATACAAAATAACTACTAGAATATATAATTCTTAAGTGTTACTTAAATGTTGACACACACTTGTGTGTATATGTGTATATGTTTATGTAGAGAAATCTAGAAATAAATATAACAGAAAACATGCAATATTTTTATGAAAAAAATAAAAAATTGTTGAAATACATTATAGAAAATTTCTTAATGAAGAGATAAATTTTTATAAAAGTTTCAACATAGTTGAAACATAGTTGACATAACGACTTTCCTCAAATTGGCCTATAAATTCAATGTATTCCAGTGAAAATCCCAGTAGGGATTTTTGGTTTTGTGGTTAGATTTTGTTTCATCTTGTTTTGCTTTGTTTTTGATTTGGTAACCTAATTCTCCTTTGCTTAAGTTAGCTATTGGGTTTCTGTCACTTGTCACCAAAGAACCCTAACTCATAAAATGGGTTTATCTACCATCCATTCTCTCTTTCTTCAACTCTAACATGCTGATGGGGATGATATTTTGATGGAGGCACAAAAATGTGTGTGTAGTAAACACATGTTGTTTTTTACCATTCCACTTGTTGAGAATTAAAAATCAGGGTTTCAATGGCTCCAAATCAGTTTCATCAGTGTCTCTAAGGTTGCTAGCAATATAATTAAAGTCCTCCAAACTGACTTTTTTTTTCAGTTCATAATTATTCATCATTCACTTATTCTTATCCCCCATTTTAAATTATTGAGTGTCAGTTGTGAGAGAGGTGCTAATCTAGGTGTTAGAGATAAAATCAGGAAAAGACAACAAATAAAACATAATTTCTGCTCTCAAGGAGTTAATATAAGGAGACAGTATATAAATAAATAAAGCACAAATAATCCTAGATTGTGGTAACTGCTATGATAGAGATCAAATGAATGCTCCTTATTTTACTGGATGCAAGCAGATGGACAAGATGTTGGAAATTTTCAGTGTAAGCCTCTGTGCTTGACATTTTTAGAAGGGTGTAGAATTGTTTAGCAAACATTTGTCTTCTAACAGAATTCACAATAGATTATTATATATTGATTTTTTAAAAAGATTTTATTTATTTATTTGTCAGAAAGAGAGAGAGAGAACACAAGCAGGGGAAGCAGGAGCCAGAGGGAGAAGCAGGCACCCCGCTGAGCAGGGAGCCCAATACCGGGCTCCATCCCAGGACCCTGGGATCATGACCTGAGCCAAAAGCAGACACTTAACCAACTGAGCCACCCAGGGTTCCCTACATATTGATTTTTATTGTTTAGATATCATGACAAAACTTTGCCTTTATCTATCATATTCCATATCTTCTGCTTATTAATATACTTAATTTATTGCATTAAATGACAAGTAAGATGGTATCTGAACCTAAAGTGCTTAGAAGATAACTTAATCTTTGGGAGTAGATTAGATTTATAGGGAGTGAATCCATTAAACATGGATTTAATGATTTTAATGGAAGAGTATTTTTTAAAAAATTTTATTTATTTAACAGAGATAGAGAGCACAAGTAGGCAGAGTGGCAAACAGAGGGAGAGGGAGAAGCAGGCTCCCTGTGGAGCAGGGCGCCTGATGCGGGGCTCGATCCCAGGACCCTGGGATCATGACCTGAGCCAAATGCAGCCGCTTAACCGACTGAGCCACCCAGGGGCCTCGATGGAAAAGTATTTTTGGAAAACAATCAACATTAAAAGGTAACTGATTTGTAGATAAATGTCATTACTAATTTGAATGAAAGTTTAGGATATTTTAATGCTAATTTTTTACAACTAACTTCATCTATCACTCAGCTCTGTGTATGACTCCCACCTCATTCTTTGTCACTTTCTGTTATAAATTCCAGACAGTGTGAACTTCTGATTCCTTCCTGAACATAAAGACTACTTTGCTTTTTTGGCTTTGTCTTTGGTTCTTCCTTCCCAACATTTTCTCTTTCTAGAATGTCTTTTCCTTCTATTGTCATTTAAGAAGGAATTCTCATAGTTTTTGGTTAGTTTTTCAGTAATAACACAAGTTATCTAGGATAGAATTTGGTTTCTTCAACCAGGCTATGTGTCCTTATATAATTAAATCATCCCCAATGGCTACTGGCTGGGGTTATAGCAACAGAAAGTTTGTAGGGGGTAGATCAGTCTGTGTAACTCTGCAACCATATGTTTTCAGACTTCCAGAGAGCACTTGAATAGTTGAGGCAGCTGAATAATAGCCTCTCAGCTTTATTCCCCTGTTCTTCCAGTGTTTCTGATGATTGGGGTCTTCACCATCTGTATCTTGTATTTAATTAACCAATATTTATTGAATAGCACCCCATTTTAGGCCCTGTAATAAGATTGGGTTCCCTGGTAAGCTGACTCTGAGACAGATATTAGTTTGCAAGAGGCATATTTGGGCGGGTTCTTAGGATCAAACCCTGTGGAAGGAAAGGGAAAGAGCTAGATGGGGTAGATGGAGAGATTGAACCATGATGTGGTCTCAAAGGAAGCTTCAGCCAACCATTTGGGGAGTTCTGAAGAATGACTCTTCAGAGCTGTTCTGTGCTGGGGCAAGAAGGCTGGGTCTTATACATCTGCATCAATGTTGGTTCCCTCTAGTAGGGGGTGCAACTTTGGGCAAGGTGGCTCTTTTCAGTTTTCAACTTCCTATAATCCCCCAAAGTGGCAGGCAGCAGAGGGCTCTCTGCCAGCAGCTCTCACAGAAACTGAAGTACAAAGTCAGTATTTTTGAAGGGACACCTGGGAAGCACATCACAGTATCCATCACAAATGGCAGCCAGAGTTAAGTGTCTACTAAGGGCAGCAGTTGAATAAATACCCAATTCCTATATTGTGTGATAAAGACAAGAGTAAGTGTCCCACAGGAGGAGAACTTAATGTAGTTTAAGGGAAGTTTGAAGAAGCAGTAGCATCTAAGTTCTGAGAGATCACTGGGAATTAGAGGAACAAAGATGAGGTGGTAGTAAGGAGAGAGAGACTGAAAAGTCAGGAGGTGAGAAAATAAGGAACGCTTAGGGAACTACTTCCAAACTAGGTTCTTGGAGCCAGTAACCTGGCTATCCTAAAAGGAGTAAGGTATAAACAGATTAGCTAGATCAAAGAGGGGTGTGTGTGTGTGTGTGTGTGTGTGTGTGTGTGTGTGTGTTGGAAGAGCATGTGTTATAGATGGAAGAGCTTATGAGAAGATTGGGAAATAGGGAGAGCTGGAGAGGGAAGGGTGGGGATGGGATGGAAGGGGAGAGAAGGGAGGAGAGGAGAAAGAGTTGGATAATTGAAGGCAGTTTCTGCTTGGCTGGAGAGGGGAATTTGTGACCACGAAGGTCCTTGTGTGCTATATTAACAGGTTTAGACGTTATCTTGAGTGCAATGGGAAAGCCCTAATGGATTATAAATAGAGGAATGACATCATCATTTTTTGCTGTCACCTGTCCTTTATCTCAGACACCTTACATTATTATTCTCTGAAGGCTTATGTACAGCACCACTTAGGTACCACTGAGTCTGAAATAGTTTCATTTTAACATCTTAT
The DNA here is from genome assembly GCF_029215605.1 of Mirounga angustirostris. Lineage (NCBI taxonomy): Eukaryota > Metazoa > Chordata > Mammalia > Carnivora > Phocidae > Mirounga > Mirounga angustirostris. Next base: position 133,269,794 of record NW_026991709.1, on the reverse strand, counting down.
CACATAATTACCATGTTGTATTAGTCAGATTGTGACATAGAATAAGGGATTTATTACTGGGTTAGGCTTTATATAATTGTGGGAGCTGCTGGGATAGGCTTTGCAGGCTGTTGCCTCCCCATTTAGTATAATATTTGGCTGGAAGTCTCTATAGATCAGTCAGATCTATAATCAGGAAGGAATCCTGGATGCAAATGATAGCAAGGAGAGATGGGAACCCATGAAGATGAACTGGAACCCATGACTGTCTCTCACTAACCCCAATCTTAACAATGTGAGTGACAAAAACTGGTGCCCTTCACTATGTAGATGCATGTGCATCTGGCCCCAGCCCCGGAGAAGCTAAAGGAGGAGAACCAGTGGGAGCTGGAAGATCTGCAGATCTGGGTGCTTCCCCATGCCAGCTAAGCAGGTCAGAGGCCAGTGAAAGTGTGTGTGAGCTGCCACAGTGCCTGGTGCTCTACACCGACCATCAGAGTGCAATGGCTACTGCTTCATCTCTGCCTTCCAAACCTTGTGTGAATTACTTTTGTGGCCGGTGCTAACCTAGAATTATACAGAGAAGGGAAGCATTATTCTAGCTCTAGTTGTTGAGAAGCTGACACTACAAAACTACCACACCTCATGTTTTGAGCACATTTAGGACTACTAAGCATTCTGCCAAACACAATACACATACACACACAGTATATATATATTCATATATATATTACAATATTCTCTGAAAGATTATTATCCTCATTTTATAGATAGAAAAACAGAGATAGAGAGATTGAATAAATTGCTTTAGTAAGAAGCAAAACTGGCATTCGTATTTGATTGGTCTAATTCCTATCTTATACTTTCATGTACTATGCAAAATAGCTTTCTCTGCCCAAGTACTGTAGGAAGGTAGACGGATGCTGATTTTTTAAAGAAAACACCATTTTTGTCAACATAGCATAATTTGACACAGCTAGCTCTAAAATGAAGGTTAATACACAGTGATGCTTGCCAGTGACCCTCACTGCCTGATACTGAAATTTCTCTGTGGTGCTCTGATAGTCCTCTGGCAGCTCGTCTATCACTGCTGCCATAGAGGCATTGAAGCTTTAAGTGGCTTCCTGGTTTTCAGAGGCTTATTTGGCCCATCCATGTTATCACTGGCCATATCCTAAAGTCCTTTAATAACTGTATCTTAAAATGGAGGCCTCCTCTGATTTGTTTTGTCAGTTGTTAACACATTATTGCCACTGATGGAGGTCATTTTTACAATGGGGGAAATAGAATCCGAGGAAAGAGGACAGGCGTTGTAGCTGTTTTTTAGTGCCCCATCCTAGGGCTTTATAACTTCAGTATGTTTCTGCCACTTCCAGTTGCCAGTTTCTGTATCTCTGCCTGTTTTCTCAAGCCAGGGAAGACCTCTGCCTGAGGGCAGGTCTGAGGTAGCAGGAAATGAACTTCCTTAGGACCAACCCTCAGCCAGTGACTGCTGAGAGTTGGTGTACAAATACTCCAGTTCCCAAGACTCAGCTGGGAAAAATCTAAGGCATTGTGATTTTACATGATTTTCCAGAATTTTCTTGAGGGATTCAACTCCAGTTACCCAGTGTTCACTTACCTAATATACACCCTTTATTGATTTTTTTTCCCCTTCCTTGACCTCTTTCCCCACCCCTCTGCAGGACTTCCTGCACTTTCCAAACAAATTACTTGTACTTGAATCTTTGTCTCAGAATTTGTTTCTGCAGGAATCCTAACTAGTATAAATGGGAAGGGCATGGAAGGGAGGTGAAGAAAGTGAAACATAGGGAAATAAGTAGAGGGAAAGAACTAGTGGGACAAATTGGATAGGAAAGGGGAACTGGGATGGATGGGGAATAAATAAGGTAGAGAAATTACAAGAGATAAGGGGAAGGTTGTTAACTTAGCCTAAAAATAAAATTGCTTGATGAGCTTACACAGACCTCATCTGTTTACTACACATAAATCATGTCTGTGATTCAATCACATCACCTCTGCATTGGCTCAGGGTCAGAAGATACACTCACTGGGTGGAATCTTTGAATTCCATTTGAAACCAAAACTTAAAGGGGTTCAAGAGACCTTTTATAAGAATAGTCTAATTTCACAAATGTATCACTACATACTCCTGTGGGGTCTGATTTTTCCTTCTTGCCCCTCTTCCCATTTGCATATTCAGAGAAAAGCAGGAGTTTTTCTCACTTTGCGGTCCATCTTTTCCATTTTGGATTTTGAAAAAGTTAAACTCAGAGCCACATTTGTTAACCTCAGCACTTGTAATATGACTTGGTATTTTCTAAAGTGGAATAAAAATTCAGGCTAAATGCACTGATAGATAATTTCTTATTCAATTTCTTTATCAAATGGCTCAGGAAATAATTACTGAAAACTTGAAGTATAATTTAGTTAGTGAATAAACCTTTAGTTTCATACAATAACTTCTCCTGCCAGAGGACTCCCCTGGGGATGTAGCTGAGTTTCCTTTAGCTTCTACTTCTCAGACAGTGAACCCCTAATGTTTTCCTCATCAGGCACTATTCTGATTTGTTTGTTCTTTCATTTCCTTACGGGGTTGGAGTTGCCTCCCTCTGGAAGGAATTGTGTTATTATAGTCACAATGGGTGACTGTATTAAAAGACCGCCTATCTGAAATATTTCAGAAGACATTTCCATGTCACCAATGCCAATAAACTTTTGCATCTTCCTGGGAAACAATTGTGCTGTCTATCCAATAATGACTGTTTAGTCGACCTTTTTAGATACCTTTTCCTCTGTATATTTTTGGGAAACTAAGACCTGAACAGATTGAAACATTGCTATTGTTTTGATAACAATAATAGGTAGAAGAATGGCAGGCTTTAGGAACAGTGCTTTATTATTGCTAGGAACCAAAGAACCACTACCCTCAGATTCCTTTTGTTTACAATCATGGATTAACAGAAGGAACACAAACCTAACTATTTGTAAAATAAATTAAGATTGATCATCAGTTCACTTCCTGGAATATAGCCAGCATTCTTTTAGCTAATGAAATCATTTAAGTAGGTAGGTACAGCCTAGACACATTTAAAAAAGTGCACTACACTTATGGAATCCAAAAGTGAAAGTAGATATCAGTACTCTGTGGGACCAAGGGAAAGTGGGTAATTCTCCTTGGGAAAGAGAGAGAGGGAAAAGTTTCATTGAAGTGTGACATTTGAATTTAGAATTAAAAGATGAGAAGTTATTTCCAGGAACGCTTGGAGTAGAGAATTTCAAACAGTCAAGGATAGCAAGTGTGAAAAAACCATGGAGTCTTTGGTGGGACTATTAATTCCTCTGTGAGCTGAACTGCTGGATCTGAAGTGTCAGGGGAGTGCAGTGAGACAGAAGGCTGGAGATACAGGAGGAGCTACCCCAAGAGGAGCCTTATAAATTATGTTGAGGAATATGGACATATTCTGTGGGCAAAATCCATTATAGAATTTTTTTTTTGCAGATGCATTTTTTTAATTATGTTATGTTAATCACCATACATTACATCATTAGTTTTTGATGTAGTGTTTCATGATTCATTGTTTGCGTATAACACCCAGTGCTCCATTCAGTATGTGCCCTCTTTAATACCCTCTCACCAGGCTAACCCATCCCCCCATCTGCTCCCCTCTGGAAGCCTCAGTTTGTTTCTCAGAGTCCATAGTCTCTCATTGTTCGTCTCCCCCTCTGATTTCCCCCCTTCATTTTTCCCTTCCTGCTATCTTCTTCTTCTTCTTCTTCTTTTTTTTAACATATAATGTATTATTTGTTTCAGAGGTACAGGTCTGTGATTCAACAGTCTTACACAATTCACAGCGCTCACCATAGCACATACCTTTCCCAATGTCTATCACCCAGCCACCCCATCCCTCCCACCCCCCACCACTCCAGCAACCCTCAGTTTGTTTCCTGACCATTATAGGATTTTAAGCAAGGAATGTTAGAATCAGATGTATATTTCAAAAAAAAAAATATTACTTCAGGTGCAATTTGAAAAATGTTTTAGAGGCAGGGGACCAAAAGGGTCATTTAAAATACTTTGTTCAAGGAATGATGAAGGCATTAACTAAGGCCAAATCAATAGGGATGGAGAGATGGACAGATTCCAGTGACTGGAGAACTGAAGGTGACAAGTTCTAGTTACCATGTACATGTTGGAGAGGAGAAGACAAAAATTAATCCAGATTTTTTGCCTGAGTGATCATAGATGGGGGAGGGTGAGAGAGGAGTTGGGAGGGTGACAGAGAGGTCTTGAGAGTCGGGGTCTCTTGTTAGGAGAACATCTCCTGCTCTGGGTGACTCTGAAAACAGAATCCCACTGATACATAGATTTTCTTCGGTAGGGGACCACACATGGTGTGTAGCTCCCAAATAGTTGGCCTCCAATACCGTACTGGAGGCAGAAGCTAGATTTTAATGATAAAGTAGCATTCTGACATAAGGACATTTAAAACTTGATTTGAAACTTATTCCTTTATTCTTTTGTCTATTTATTTAGAAAACATCTAGAAAGAGACCCTTATGTACCAGGCAGTGTGCTGGAGATAAAATGATGAATGTGACTGAGATTAAGAATGACAAATAAAAAGATAGTTTCATATGGCAAAACAAGGTCTATGTTAAAATGTTTTAGGCTGGATTTCTCTCTAAGAGAAGGATGTGAGAATTGAGAGTATTTCATATGGGAGATAATTCCAAAAACCACAAATAGGGAAGTAGGGAAGTTAGGGAAGGGAAGGAAGCCCATAGAGGTACATTAATAAGCAGGTTGTCATTGTGGGAGTCTCGTGAATTCATGGAACTAAGGTCATTTACACAGAGCAGAAGATACTGTATACTGTAGATGTCTGGGCTGAAAAAAATTTGAAAAAGAAGGGGGTACAAGAACAAGCTGATGATACTCATTAATCTTTTAATAAGTAGAGACTTAATCTCCTCCAGTTTCTGCAGATGCTGATACCACAAATGATTAATGATTTCCTGAACATTTATTTATTCTTGTTATTCCATCATATTTGTGGGGAAGGGTTTAAAGAAATGAGTGTGCATCACAAACTTGATTTTCAATGCAAAATTGACTGGTAAATGCATTTGCTCAATGACCATTTTATATAAAATATCATATTTTTTCCCTCTTTTCAGAGTTTTGATTGATGGAAAATTACACATATTTTGAATATTTTTTCACTCAATTTGTTTGATAGATTCATATTAAGTGAAAGATTTTGTAAACTAAATATACACATATTGAATTTGCATATTAAATTATTATTAAAGGATCAAATGATTTAACCCTTCTTTGTCTCATTTCTTCACATGTAAAATAGAGATAATTCCTACTTCATAAGAATGTTGTTAATATATTTTTTTAAGATTTTATTTATTTATTTGACAGAGAGAGACACAGTGAGAGAGGGAATACAAGCAGGGGAAGTGGGAGAGGGAGAAGCAGGCTTCCTGCAGAGCAGGGAGCCCGATGCAGGGCTCGATCCCAGGACCCTGGGATCATGACCTGAGCCGAAGGCAGACATTTAACGACTGAGCCACCCAGGTGCCCCAAGAATGTTGTTAATATTAAATGAGGTACTATAAGTAAGAATATCTAATAAAGTGCCTATTACATTTTAGGACTTAATAAAGGGCAAATATTATCCTTTATTATACCTTTTCAAAGTTTATTTTATGTATCATTGAGTTGTAGTAGAATTAAAATATCTAAACTCCAAAGATACTGTAATCCAGGTCCTAGACGTTTGTTGTCCTAGACCACTTTATACTTTGAGGTAGTATTGTGTAATGTTTAAAAGCATATACTCTGCATCTGTGGGTAGATCTGGAGGGCATTATGCAAGTGTAATAAATCAAACAGAGAAAGACAAATACTGTATGATCTCACTTATATGTGAGATCTAAAAAAGCCAAACTCACAAATCAGAGAGTAGAAAGGAGGTTGCCAGGGACTGAAGAGTGGGGGAAATGGGGAGATGTTGGGTATAAAAGTGTATAAATTTCTAGCCATAAGATTAATAAGTTCTGGGTATCTAATGTACAGCGTGGTGACTATAGTTAATAACACTATATTATATACTTGAAAGTTGCTAAGAAAGTAGATCTTAAATGTTCTTACTATGAAAAAAAGAAGTGGTAATTATGTGACGTGATGAAAGTGTCAACTAATCCTAATGTGGTAATAATCATTTCACAATATATAAATGTATCAAATCATCACATTGTACATTTAAAACTTACACAATGTTATATGTCAATTATATCTCAATAAAACAGGAAAAATAGGGACTCTGAAACCAGATTGCTATTATTAGGCGTGAGTTTGACAAGTTACTCAGTATCTCTCTGCCTTAGTCCTTTAGTGTGAAATAGGTATAATAATGGTATTTACTACATAGGGTTATAAGAATTAAAGGAGTTAGTACATTCTTAGAACTTAGGACAGTGCCCGACATAGAGTGAACACTAATAAGCATTTATTATTATTACTGTTACTCTACTAAACACAGTAGGCAGCCTTAAAGAGCTTGCAAAGCACCTAATAAAAGACAAATTTTGCATGATTATCATTATCTTACATTGCATAGATTCCTGGTGTGCTTTACAATAGTGAAACAGTGTACAGTGGAGTCAGTCCTGAGGACAGAACTTAATAAATTGACTATACTGATGGAATTTAGAAAATGTATATTCCAACTTTGACATTGTTACATCTTCTTAGAAAAGGCAAACTTATTTCTACTGTTGTGTAGAAGAGATCTGTTTAGATTCAGTGTGTAAACAGGTTGGATGCAATTTGCCATATTTATGATCTTCCTTTTGAGGTATGTTTCCAGCTATGCTGTATAGTCACATTTTGACAATGTCTCAATCTTTATTTGTTTAATGGGTCCCACTATAGAGTTAGTTATTTTTGGAGATCTAAATGATAGCGGGTGGGTTCTGAGTTCTACCTAGATGGTTGACGAATGGAAGGAATGATTTTCTGTGGACCACATTCATCTGGAGACAGGTGACAACCCAAAGGGAAAGCTCCTGTTAGTGTCAAATCATTACAAGGAGAATAAATTGGATAACTCTCTCAAGGTATACTGTGATGAAAATGATCACTTTTGACCTAGCCTTTCCCCATATTTCTATTCTGGGGCTCAGGGTTATAGGCTATAATAAAGTCATTCCCTGTTTAAACTATCCTTTTCTACACTCATGGCTTTTCTGGAGAAATGAGAGAATGCCAAGAATGATGTAAACTGATGTCCTGTGGAGGGGGGCAGATTTACTTATGAATTATTTTAGGAATTGTTTGCTTTCTGGTATTTTCTTGAAGTGATGCCTTGAATATCTGGAAGTAAAGGTCCTTTTCATCTTTTACCCACAGGTTGTATATGAAATGGCTAAATTTGGTTTTATTTTGTTTTCCCATAAACATTAGACTTACTATTCTAGTGCCTGGCTTGATAAATATCCCTGAGTAGCAAAAGCAAACACGCACAAAGCCAAGCCAAGCCAAGCCAGGGTAGGCCAGACAAAGCAAGGCTAAATAAAACAAAACACAACATGCAAAGAAATCAATCAAATAAAAAATGTCTGGGCTGATTGGTAAAGTCATATCATATCTCAAGCAGTATTTATAAGGGTGAACTACATTCTAAAAAGTTAAAATCTTCCTTTATGTTTTTCATTGCTTCCAAAAGCCAAACCATATCAAATAATTCAAACCAAAGCAAACACCTGCCAAACAAACAAAACTCAACTCCAATTTCCATACCTTTCCCTTACTTCACAATTCAGTCCTCCCGGGTAACCCATCCATGTAGGAGAAACAGTCATTAGGTTCAATTAAAAGAGCAGGTTTGGGGACGCATCATCTACATATGATTCGACCAAGGATGCTATGGACACCCTGATGCTGGTTAATACCTGAGAGGTGGAACAAAGAACACATGGCATCATTTTGGTATTTCTTGGATAGTTCTTAATTTAGGTGCATGACCAAAGTCTAAAAGATTTTGCAATCTGTGGTATCATAATGATTAGCTATTGCCTTCACTTTGATTCTGATCTATCCTTGTGATTTCAGTTCAGTAAACATTTTCCTGAGTCCCTACTATGTCTGTGGCATAATTCTTTTCTTGTTTTTTAAGACCTTATTTATTTATTTGAGAGAGAGTAAGAATGAGAGAGATCACAGAGGGAGAGAGAGAAGCAGGCTCCCCGCTGAGCAGAGAGCACCCTATGGGGCTCAATCCCAGGACCCTGGGATCATGACCTGAGCTGAAGGCAGATGCTTAACTGACTGAGCCACACAGGCACCCCTGTCTGTGGCATAATTCTTATCCTTGAAGAAGTTATGACTGGGAATGGGTACTGCCAGCACTTGTTAAGTAACAACTTTATTGAGAAATAATTCACATTTCATCCATTTTAAAGTGACAGCTCAGGGGTGCCTGGGTGGCTCAGTCATTAAGCGTCTGCCTTCGGCTCAGGTCATGATCCCAGAGTCCTGGGATCAAGCCCCGCATCAGGCTCCCTGCTCCGCAGGAAGCCTGCTTCTCCCTCTCCCACTCCCCCTGCTTGTGTTCCCTCTCTCACTGTGTCTCTCTCTCTTTTTTAAAATCTTTAAAAAAAATTAAAAAATAAATAAAGTGACAGCTCAATGGTTTTCAGTATATTCCTGGGTGGGGCAATAATCAACACAGTCAATTTTAGAATAGTTTTGCCTCCTCAAAGAGAATCTCTGTATCTGCTAGCAGTCACTCCCCATTTTGTCTCAGCCTCCTAGTGCTACGAAACCACCAATATACTTTCTGTCTCTATGGATTTGCCTATTCTAAACATGTCATATAAATGGAAGCATGCAATATGTAGTCCTTTGTCCTTACCTTCTCTCACTTAGCATAATGTTTCAAGATTTCTCCGTGCTGTAGCATGCAACGGTACTTCATCAATTTTGTTGCCGAATAATATTCTATTATGTGGGTGTTCCATATTCTATTTATCCATTCATGAGCTGATGGACATTTGGTCTATTTCCACCTTTTGGCTGTTATGAATAATACTGGTATGAATATTCTTGTACAAGATTTTGCTAGACATATGTTTTCATTTCTCTTGGGTCTATACCTAGGAGTAGAATGGCTGGATCATATGGTAACTACATTTAACCTTTTGAGAATCTGCCAGACTTTTTATAGTAGTTGCACCATTTTATACTACCACTAACAGTGTGTTATTACTCTTGTTGTCTTTTCTCCTCATGCAAATTAGCGTCAGCTTTACCCTGTCTTGTAACTCCAACATCTAATCACTTATTGAACCCTGACAATATAGGTTTGTGTATGTGTGTTAAAAATGCCTTTTCATTCTCACTGTCACTTGCCATTTTACAACTTCACAATAACAATCGCCTTAGTTGGTCTTCCTGCATCTGATCTCACCTACCTTCTTTGCATCCTCTGTTATTACTCCAGAGTGATTTTTCTAGAGTGAACAAATTTTCATATTTCTGCATTCCTTAAAATCCCTTAATGTACATCCTGCCCAGTTCCTATCCAAATCAACTCTTCTGGTTCCAGCCTAGCTTGCTAAGCTCACTTCCTGCAGCTTTATTGCTGGCAGGCTGTGCTCCCGTTAACATAATTCCCTTGCTGTTTCTTTCTTTCTTTCTTTTTTTTTTTTTTTAAATCCCTTGCTGTTTCATGGAAACACATGATGGTTCAGGCCTCCAGGACTTTGCTCAATTTTGTTTTGCCTGGCATACCTTTCTCCCACTTTGTCATTCTGTTCAACTCCTATTTGTCCTTCAAGACCTCAACTGAACAGCCTTTTTTCTCTTTTGAAAACTTTCTTTGCGAAGAACTCCATGGAGAAATAGGACCAGTTTCCCCTGAGTTTTGTTGTTACATGCATCACATTGTATGACAATTATTTGTTTTGTAAAGTCTAACTCTCTTTTTAAAATTTTTATATAAATTCAATTAACATATGTATTATTGGTTTCAGAGGTAGAGGTCAGTGATTCATCCGTCTTCTAGAATACCAAGTGATCATTGTATCATGTGCCCTCCTTAATGTTCATCACCCAGTTACCCTATCCCCCCACTCCTCTCCCCTCCAGCAACCTTCAGTTTGTTTCCTATAGTTAAGAATCTCTTATGGTTTGTCTTCCTCTCTGATTTTGTCTTGTTTTATTTTTTTCCTCTGTCCTATTAAGATCCTCTGTTTTGTTTCTTAAATTCCACATATGAGTGAATCATATGATAATTGTCTTTCTCTGATTGACTTATTTTGCTTAGCATAACACCCTCTAGTTCCATTCATGTCATTGCAAATGGCAAGTTTTCATTTTTTTGGTGGATGAGTAGTATTCCATTGTATATATATATATCTCTTCTTATTTATCCATTCATCTGTCGATGGACATATGGGCTCTTTCCATAGTTTGGCTATTGTGGACATTGTTGCTATAAACATTGGGGTGCAGGCCCCCCTTCAGATCACTACATTTGTATCTTTGGGGTAAATACCCAGTAGTGCAATTGCTGGGTCAGACAGTAGCTCTATTCTCAACCTTTTGAAGAACCTCCATTCTGTTCTCCAGAGTGGCTGCACCAGCTTACATTCCCACCAACAATGTAGGAGGGTTCCCCTTTCTCTGCATCCTCACCAACATCTGTTGTTTTCTGACTTGTTAATTTTAGCCATTCTGACTGGTGTGATGTGGTATCTCATTGTGGCTTTGATTTGTATTTCCCTGATGTCAAGTGATGTGGAGAATTTTTTAATGTGTCTGTTGGCCATTTGGATGTCTTCTTTGGAGAAATGTCTTTTCATGTCTTCTGCCCATTTCTTGATTGGATCATTTGTTCTTTGGGTGTTGAGTTTGATAAGTTCTTTATAGATTTTGGATACTAGCCCTGTATCTGATATGTCATTTGCAAATATCTTCTCCCATTCTGTTGGTTGTCTGACTGTTTCCTTTGCTTTGCAAAAGCTTTTTATCTTGATGAAGTCCCAATAGTTCATTTTTGCCTTTGTTTCCCTTGCCTTTGGAGATATGTTTAGCAAGAAGTTGCTGTGGGCTGAGGTCACAGAGGTTGCCGCCTGTGTCCTCCTCTAAGATTTTGATGGATTCCTGTCTCACATTTACGTCTTTCATCCATTTTGAGTCTTTTTTTTTTTTTAAAGATTTTATTTATTTGACAGAGAGAGACACAGTGAGAGAGGGAACACAAGCAGGGGGAGTGGGAGAGGGAGAAGCAGGATCCCCGCTGAGCAGGGACCCCGATGCGGGGCTCGATCCCAGGACCCTGGGATCATGACCTGAGCCGAAGGCAGACACTTAACAACTGAGCCACCCAGGCGCCCCGAGTCTTTTTTTTTTTTTTTTTTTTTATGGTGTAAGGAAATAGTCCAGTTTCATTCTTCTGCGTGTGGCTGTCCAGTTTTCCCAACACCAATTGTTGAAGAGACTGTCTTTTTTTTCCATTGGATATTCTTTCCTGCTTTGTCGGAATTAGTTGACCATAGAGTTGAGGGTCCATTTCTGGGTTCTCTATTCTGTTCCATTGATCTATGTGTCTGTTTTTGTGTCAGTACCATACTGTCTTGATGATTATAGTTTTGTAATAGAGCTTGGAATCCAGAATTGTGATGCCGCCAGCTTTGGTTTTCTTTTTCAACATTCCTTTGGCTATTTAGGGTCTTTTCTGGTTCCATACAAATTTTAGGATTATTTGTTTCAGCTCTGTGAAAAAAGTAGATGGTATTTTGATAGGGATTGCATTAAATGTGTAGATTGCTCTAGGTAGCATAGACATTTTAGCAATATTTGTTTTTCTAATCCATGAGCATGGAACATGCTACAATAAACATGGGGGTGCATATATCCTTTCAAATTAGTGTTTTTGTATTCTTTGGGTAAAAATCTAGTAGTGCAATAGCTGGATTGTAGGGCCATTCTATTTTTAATTTTTTGAGGAAACTCCATACTGTATTCCACAGTGGCTTCATCAGTTTGCATTCCCATCAACAATGCACAAGTGTTACTTTTTCTCCACATACTCACCAACACCTGTTTTTTCTTGTGTTCTTAATTTTAGCCATTCTGGCAGCTGTGAGATGATAGCTCATAGTGGTTTTGATTCCATTTTCCTGATGATAAGTGATGTTGAGCATCTTTTCATGTGTCAGTTGGCTATCTGTATCTTTTTTGGAGAAATGTCTGTTCATGTCTTCTGCCCATTTTTTAATTATTCATTTTTGGGGTGTTGAGTTTTATAAGTTCTTTATACATTTTGGATACTAACCTTTTATCAAATATGTCATTTGCAAATATCTTCTCCCATTTAGTAGGTTGTCTTATAGTTTTGTTGAGTGTTTCCTTTGCTGTGCAGAAACTTTTTATTTTGATGTAGTCCCAATAGTTTATTTTTGCTTTTGATTCCTTTGCCTCAGGAATAGAGAGAAATATTGCTACAGCCATATCAGAGACATTACTGCCTGTGCTCTCTTCTAGGATTTTTATGGTTTTAAGTCTCACATTTAGGTCTTTAATCAATTTTGAGTTTATTTTTGTGTATAGTGTAAGAAAGTGGTCTCGTTTCATTCTTTTGCATGTAGCCATTTAATTTTCCCAAAAACATTTGTTGAAGAGACTGTCTTTTTCCCATTGCTTATTCTTACCTCTTTTGTCAAGATTAATTAACCATATAATCATGGATTTGTTTCTGGACTTTCTATCCTGTTCCATTGATCTATGTGTCTATTTTTTGTGCCAGTACCATACTGTTTTGATTACTACAGCTTTGTAGTATAACTTAAAATCTAGAATTGTGATACATCCAGCTTTGTTTTTCTTTTTCAAGATTGTTTTGGTTATTTGGGGTCTTTTGTGGTTCCATACAAATTTTAGGACTATTTGTTCTAGTTCAGTGAAAAATTTTGTTGGTATTTTGATAGGGATTGCATTAAATCTGTAGATTGCTTTGGGCATTATAGACATTTTAACAATATTTGTTCTTCCAATCCATGAGCATGGAATATCTTTCCACTTGTATCATCTTCAATAAACTTTCAAAACTAGCTGGGAACAAGTAGCAATACTGAACAATACTGTTGGGTTTATTTTACATTACTAGATATTTCCCTCGAGTTTTACTCACATCAAGTGTAATACAAGAAATAGTGTAGATATTCTAGAAGGACAAGTAATCAGTTTCTCTCTTGAGGTAGATTAAAAAGCCTTTTGAAATCTTCTATGGGCCATTTTCTAAGGCAGTTAATGAGACTTATAAGCAATTTTTATAGATTGAATAGACTTGTAAAGTCCTGAAGTGTAGGCCCCTTTCTCAGAGAGAATGGTGAGGGTTATAGAATCATGAAGAGCTGTTAGAGACATCAGTGCCTTCTAAGCAGGTCCAGGTGTAGGGCAATACTTCTAAGTTCCATTTCATATATTTATACAAGGATAGAATGTGGTGGGTTTTCTTTTTTTTTTTTTTAATTTTTTAAATTTTTATGTTAATCCCCATACATTACATCATTAGTTTTAGATGTAGTGTTCCATGATTCATTGTTTGTGCATAACACCCAGTGCTCCATGCAGAATGTGCCCTCCTCAATACCCATTACCAGGCTAACCCATCCTCCCACCCCCCTCCCCTCTAGAACCCTCAGTTTGTTTTCAGAGTCCATCGTCTCTCATGGTTCGTCTACCCCTCTGATTTCCCCTGCTTTATTCTTCCCCACCTGCTACCTTCTTCTTTTTTTTTCTTAACATATATTGCATTATTTGTTTCAGAGGTAGAGATCTGAGATTCAACAGTCTTGCACAATTCACAGCACTTACCAGAGCACATACCCTCCCCAGTGTCTATCACCCGGTCACCCCATCCCTCCCACCCCAACCCCCACTCCAGCAACCCTCAGTTTGTTTCCTGCGATTAAGAATTCCTCATATCAGTGAGGTCATATGATACATGTCTTTCTCTTTTTGACTTATTTCGCTCAACATAATACCCTCCAGTTCTATCCACGTCGTTGCAAATGGCAAGATCTCATTCCTTTTGATGGCTGCATAATATTCCATTGTGTATATATACCACATCTTCTTTATCGATTCATCTGTTGATGGACATCTTGGCTCTTTCCACAGTTTGGCTATTGTGGACATTGCTGCTATAAACATCGGGGTGCACGTACCCTTTCGGATCCCTACTTTTGTATCTTTGGGGTAAATACCCAGTAGTGCAATTGCTGGATCATATGGTAGCTCTATTTTCAACTTTTTGAGGAACCTCCATACTGTTTTCCAGAGTGGCTGCACCAGCTTGCATTCCCACCAACAGTGTAGGAGGGTTCCCCTTTCTCCGCATCCCCGCCAACATCTGTCGTTTCCTGACTTGTTAATTTTAGCCATTCTGACTGGTGTGAGGTGGTATCTCATTGAGGTTTTGATTTGGATTTCCCTGATGCCGAGTGATATTGAGCACTTTTTCATGTGTCTGTTGGCCATTTGGATGTGTTCTTTGGAAAAATGTCTCTTCATGTCTTCTGCCCATTTCTTGATTGGATTCTTTGTTCTTTGGGTGTTGAGTTTGATGAGTTCTTTATAGATTTTGGATACTAGCCCTTTATCTGATATGTCATTTGCAAATATCTTCTCCCATTCTGTAGGTTGTCTTTTGGTTTTGTGGACTGTTTCCTTTGCTGTGCAAAAGCTTTTTATCTTGATGAAGTCCCAATAGTTCATTCTTGCCCTTGCTTCCCTTGCCTTTGGTGATGTTTCTAAGAAGAAGTTGCTGTGGCTGAGGTCAAAGAGGTTGCTGCCTGTGTTCTCCTTTAGGATTTTGATGGACTCCTGTCTCACATTGAGGTCTTTCAACCATTTGGAGTCTATTTTTGTGTGTGGTTTAAGGAAATGGTCCAGTTTCATTCTTCTGCATGTGGCTATCCAATTTTCCCAACACCATTTGTTGAAGAGACACTCTTTTTTCCATTGGATATTCTTTCCTGCTTTGTCAAAGATGAGTTGACCATAGAGTTGAGGGTCCATTTCTGGGCTCTCTATTCTGTTCCATTGATCTATGTGTCTGTTTTTGTGCCAGTGCCATGCTGTCTTGATGATGACAGCTTTGTAATAGAGCTGGAAGTCCGGAATTGTGATGCTGCCAGCTTTGCCCTTCTTTTTCAACATTCCTCTGGCTATTCGGGGTCTTTTCTGGTTCCATATAAATTTTAGGATTATTTTTTCCATTTCTTTGAAAAAAGTGGATGGTATTTTGATGGGGATTGCATTGAATGTGTAGATTGCTCTAGGTAGCACTGACATCTTCACAATATTTGTTCTTCCAATCCATGAGCATGGAACGTTTTCCCGTTTCTTTGTGTCTTCCTCAATTTCTTTCATGAGTATTTTATAGTTTTCTGAGTACAGATCCTTTGTCTCTTTGGTTAGATTTATTCCTAGGTATCTTATGGTTTTGGGTGCAATTGTAAATGGGAACAACTCCTTAATTTCTCTTTCTTCTATCTTGTTGTTGGTGTATAGGAATGCCACTGATTTCTGTGCATTGATTTTATATCCTGCCACTTTACTGAATTCCTGTATGAGTTCTAGCAGTTTTGGGGTGGAGTCTTTGGGGTTTTCCACATAAAGTATCATATCATCTGCAAAGAGTGAGAGTTTGACTTCTTCTTTGCCGATTTGGATGCCTTTTATTTCTTTTTGTTGTCTGATTGCTGTGGCTAGGACTTCCAATACTATGTTGAATAGCAATGGTGATAATGGACATCCCTGCCGCGTTCCTGACCTTAGGGGGAAAGCTCTCAGTTTTTCCCCATTGAGAATGATATTCGCTGTAGGTTTTTCATAGAGGGCTTTTATAATATTGAGGTATGTACCCTCTATGCCTATACTCTGAAGAGTTTTGATCAAGAAAGGATGCTGTACTTTGTCAAATGCTTTTTCTGCATCTATTGAGAGGATCATATGATTCTTGTTCTTTCTTTTGTTAATGTATTGTATCACATTGATTGATTTGCGGATGTTGAACCAACCTTGCAGCCCAGGGATAAATCCCACTTGGTCGTGGTGAATAATCCTTTTAATGTACTGTTGGATCCTATTGGCTAGTATTTTGGTGAGAATTTTTGCATCCATGTTCATCAGGGATATTGGTCTGTAATTCTCCTTTTTATGGGGTCTTTGTCTGGTTTTGGGATCAAGGTAATGCTGGCCTCATAAAATAAGTTTGGAAGTTTTCCTTCCGTTTCTATTTTTTGGAACAGTTTCAGAAGAATAGGTATTAATTCTTCTTGAAATGTTTGGTAGAATTCCCCTGGGAAGCCATCTGGCCCTGGGCTTTTGTTTTTTGGGAGATTTTTGATGACTGCTTCAATTTCCTTAGTGGTTATGGGTCTGTTCAGGTTTTCTATTTCTTCCTGGTTCAGTTTTGGTAGTTGATACATCTCTAGGAATGCATCCATTTCTTCCAGGTTATCTAATTTGCTGGCATAGAGTTGCTCATAATATATTCTTAGAATTGTTTGTATTTCTTTGGTGTTGGTTGTGATCTCTCCTCTTTCATTCATGATTTTGTTGATTTGGGTCCTTTCTCTTTTCTTTTTGGTAAGTCTGGCTAGGGGTTTATCAATCTTGTTATTTCTTTCAAAGAACCAGCTCCTAGTTTCGTTGATCTGTTCTTCTGTTCTTTTAGTTTCTCTTTCATTGATTTCTGCTCTGATCTTTATTATTTCTCTTCTCCTGCTGGGTTTAGGCTTTATTTGCTGTTCTTTCTCCAGCTCCTTTAGGTGGAGGGTTAGGCTGTGTACTTGAGACCTTTCTTGTTTCTTGAGAAAGGCTTGTATTGCTATATCCTTTCCTCTTAGTACTGCCTTTGCTGCATCCCAAAGATTTTGAATAGTTGTCTTTTCATTTTCATTGGTTTCCATGTATTTTTTTAATTCTTCTTTAATTTCCTGGTTGACCCATTCATTCTTCAATAGGATGCTCTTTAGCCTCCATGTATTTGAGTTCTTTCTGACTTTCTTCTTGTGATTGAATTCTAGTTTCAAAGCATTGTGGTCTGAAAATAGGGAATGATCCCAATCTTTTGGTACCAGTTGAGACGTGATTTATGACCTAGGATGTGATCTATTCTGGAGAATGTTCCATGGGGACTAGAGAAGGATGTGTATTCCATTGCTTTGGGATGGAATGTTCTGAATATGTCTGTGAAGTCCATTTGGTCCAGTGTGTCATTTAAAGTCTTTATTTCCTTGTTGATCTTTTGCTTAGACGATCTGTCCATTTCAGTGAGGGGGGTGTTAAAGTCCCCCACTATTATTGTATTGTTGTCAACGGGTTTCTTTGCTTTTGTTATTAATTGCCTTATATAATTGGCTGCTCCCATGTTAGGGGCATAGATATTTACAATTGTTAGATCTTCTTGTTGGATAGACCCTTTAAGCAGGATATAGTGTCCTTCCTCATCTCTTATTATAGTCTTTGGTTTAAAATCTAATTTGTCTGATAAAAGTATTGCCACCCCAGCTTTCTTTTGGTGTCCATTAGCATGGTAAATGGTTTTCCACCCCCTCACTTTCAATCTGGGGCTGTCTTTGGGTCTAAAATGAGTCTCTTGCAGACAGTATATCGATGGGTCTTGTTTTTTAATCCAGTCTGATAGCCTGTGTCTTTTGATTGGGGCATTTAGCCCATTTACATTCAGGGTAACTATTGAAAGATAGGAATTTAGTGCCATTGTATTGACTGTAAGGTGACTGTTACCGTATATTGTCTGTGTTCCTTTCTGGTCTATGTTGCTTTTAGGCTCCCTCTTTGCTTAGAGGACTCCTTTCAAGATTTCTTGTAGGGCTGGTTTTGTGTTTGCAAATTCCTTTAGTTTTTGTTTGTCCTGGAAGCTTTTTATCTCTCCTTCAATTTTCAATGACAGCCTAGCTGGATAGAGTATTCTTGGCTGCATATTTTTCTCATTTAGTGCTCTGAATATATCCTGCCAGTCCTTTCTGGCCTGCCAGGTCTCTGTGGATAGGTCTGTTGCCAATCTAATGTTTCTACCCTTGTAGGTTACATATCTCTTCTCCTGAGCTGCTTTCAGGATTTTCTCTTTGTTTCTGAGACTCGTAAGTTTTACTATTAGATGTCGGGGTGTTGACCTATTTTTATTGATTTTCAGAGGGGTTCTCTGTGCTTCCTGGATTTTGATGCCTCTTTCCTTCCCCAAATTAGGGAAGTTCTCTGCTATAATTTGCTCCATTATACCTTCTGCCCCTCTCTCTCTTTCTTCTTCTTCTGGGATCCCAATTATTCTAATGTTGTTTCGTCTTATGGTATCGCTTATCTCTCGAATTCTGCCCTCGTGATCCAGTAGTTGTTTATCTCTCTTTTTCTCAGCTTCTTTATTTTCCATCATTTGGTCTTCTATATCACTTATTCTCTCTTCTGCCTCCTATATCCTAGCAGTTAGTGCCCCCATATTTGATTGCACCTCATTAATAGCCTTTTTGATTTCAACTTGGTTAGATTTTAGTTCTTTTACTTCTCCAGAAAGCATTTCTCTAATAACTTCCATGCTTTTCTCAAGCCCAGCTAGTATCTTTAAAGTGATGATTCTAACTCGAGATCTGACATCGTACTAATGTCCGTATTGAGTAGGTCCCTGACAGTCGGTACTACCTCTTGTTCTTTTTGTTGAGGTGATTTTTTCCATTTTGTCATTTTGTGCAGAGGAGAATAGATTAATGAGAGAACAAAATGCTAGCAGAGTAACCATGTCCCCAGAAAATATACTCTAAACAAATCAGAAAAGACCTGAAGAAGTGGAAAAAGAAACAGAGAGAAAAAAGAAAAAGATAAAGAGAAAAACAAACAAAAACAAACAAAACAAAACAACAACAACAAAAAAACCCAGAATGTGATCAAATATGATCAGGCTGGTATATAGATCAATGCCACACACTAGATTTGGGGTGTATTTTGTTCTTTTAGAAGAAAGTGCCTCCCAAAATTTTAAAGAAAGAAAAACTTATATATGTACAAAAATAAGGGTTGATATGATGAAGGGATGTAATAGGACTGTAAAGATGTAAATTATAAAAAATTTTATAAAAGGAATTGATAAGAAGTTGTTTGAAAAAAGAAAAAAGAAGATTTAAAAAAAGAAAAAAAAAAGGGAGAGAATGTGATTAGGCAGGGGAATAGAAAAAACCATATACTAGAGATTTAGGGTATATTTTAATCTGTTAGAAGAAACTATCTCAAAATTTTAAAGAGAGAACAACTTACATATATATGCCAAAAATACAGGTAACTACTATGAAGGGATAGAATTCTAAAAATGAAAAATAAAAGTGTTTTTTTAAAAAAAGGGATTGATAAGATGTTGGTTGAAAAAGGAAAAAAGAAAAATTCAAAAAAAAATAAAACAGTTAAAAAAAAATTAACTTTGAAAGACTAAAGAATCATGGTAAAAAAGCCATGAATTCTATGTGCAGTAGTTCCCTAGCACTGGAGTTCTGCCGTTCTCATTGATCAGTAAACTTGGTCTTGGGTGGCTGTTCTCGCTGATCTTCTGGGGAGGGGCCTGTTGCCGTGGTTTACAAATGTCTTTGCCGGAGGCAGAATTGCCCCACCCTTGCCCCCTCCCAGCTAAGTAATCTGCTTGGGTTTGCTCTCCAGAGCTTTTGTTCCCTGCAAGCTTTCTGTACAGGTTTGGAGGCGGAGAGTGAAAATGGCAGCCTCCCACTCTCCGCCTCAGAGGAGCTGAGAACTCGGGGCCCCGCTCCTCAGTGAGCCCCCAGAGAAAAGCCGTCAATCACTTCCGTCTCCCCAGTCTCCGACCGCACTCCGTGCTCACCCGGCCTGTGACTGCACATTTCTATCTCTGGCACCCGACCCCGTGTGGAGTCTCCAAACCCAGCAGATCCCTGCGGTGCAATCCCGCGCAGCTCCTCTCAGGGAAGGAAGGGGAGTCTCCCCGGATCTGCCGCTTGTTGGGTCCCTGCTGGAGGAGCAGTGGCCTGACTGTGCCACGGATCACGGTTTAGGGCCACCCCGAGCTGAGAGCCCGCGCCTGGGCTCCGCCTCTGCAGCCGGCTTCCCTGCTCCATTACCTGGGAGCTCTGCCACACTCAGGCACCCCCGGTCTTTCTGTGACCCCGAGGGTCCTGAGACCACACTGTCCCGGAGGGTTCCACCCCCCGCTTAGCCACCAGAGTGACGTCCCTCAGCAGAGCACACTTTTAAAAGTTCCGATTTTGTGCTCCCTGGTTCTATCACTTGCCAGAAGTGGCCAACGGAGGCCCCTCCCCCGCCGTCTATCCTCCCAAATATCTCCTCGGATTCACTTCTCCGCACGTCCTACCTTCCAGAAAGTGGTCGCTTTTCTGATGAGAGAGTTGTTGCTCTTCTTTTCTTCGATCTCCTGTTGAGTTTGTAGGTGTTCCGAATGGTTTGATCCCTATCCAGCTGTATTCCTGAGAGGAGACGAAATCCAGGTCTCCTACTCCGCCGCCATCTTGCTCCGCCCCCTAAAGATAGAATGTGGTGGGTTTTCATTTTAGTTCCAGAATATTGATGTGAACATCACTAGTTTTTACCATATCTATTTCTTTTTCCTGGTTATCCAGTTTGGGCCTGGCACTCATCTAACTTGATAACCAGGACAACTTTTGTTCTGACATCAGAGGGATTCCACACAGCTCTGACAGTGCCACTCCTCTTTACTTATGTCTTTATTGAGCAGCTACTATTTCCCAGGCATTATCTAGGCACTGGCACAGATGGTTGAGATTGCTTTTGTGCAGTCTTCTCAGGAGGACAGACATTGCAGAAGACATTATACACTTGATGCACTACTACCAGGGGTAGTGTTGGCCATACTGGTGGGGCAAAAGAGAGGGGAACTTTCAAGAAGAGGAGATTGCCTATGTAAAGACCATGACTTTAGGAGTGTTGAACTGGGGTGTGGTAATCAAAGGGAAAAAAATAGCAAGAAATAAATATGAAGATGAGCATGGTCCAAACTATCCAGGGCCTTGCAATCCACTTTAAGGAATTATAATTTTACTCATCTGTGATAGGGAAGACATTGAAGGATTTCAAACAGGGGAGCAATGTGCACAGATTGCCATTTTTTAAAAAGTCACCTTTGTTTTTGTGTGGGGAATAAATTGGACAGGGGGCAAAAGCAGAAGTGGAGGACCAGTTAGGCTGTTATATTCATCCATGTGAAAGATAACATTGACTTGTGCTAAAGTTGATTCAGCTAGGATTAGAGAAACAGGAAGATTCAAGAAGTGTTTAGGAATTTGATTCTAGATTGAATATAGATGATTGGATATAGATGGTGAGGGAGAGGGAAAAGTCAAGGATGGACTACAAGTATTGGATTTAAAGAACTGCGTGGATGATAGTGGAATTAATCTTATATAGAAACAGTTGGGGCAGATACATGTTTGATTTTTGCACTGTCAGCTGAAAGTTTGTCTGTGATATTTCCACAGGGAGATGTCCTCAGGCAGTTGCATGGTATGAATTCATGGATGTGAACTCAGGGAAGGGGTCTAGGCTGAAGATGTAGATTTAGATCGTACAGGCTATCACAGTGACATAGGGGTAGATGACATCATCTAGAGAAAACTGTGGAGAGTGAGGTGAGAAAAAGTTTAGAAGACAGGCACAATTGATGCCAGAATTCTCCAGTGGTTTCTACCAGCATACAGCATGCAAACCCAAATATTCATTTTGACATTCAAACCTACCCATCTTCTTGTCCTCATCTATTGGTTTTTCAGTTTCAAATTCTATTACTATTTTTTAATTTAGGTGGTATTCTAAACACACTTAACTCTGCACTATTCTTCATGTTGTTTCTCAAGCTGAATTCCCTTTCTTTTTCTCTGTGTATTAAAATCTTCTTTGTCCTTCCAGGCTCAAAACAAGTGTCATTCCTCTTTGAAACCTTTCCTGATCCTAGAGTATATCTCCACTATATAGGGAATGAATAATTGAATGAACAGTGCATTAGATTTAATTCAATGAAGAAGAAGGAAACTAACATTTATTCAACACCTAATATATGTTATGAACTGTGTTGAGCCCTTTAACTATAGAGTCTTGTTTGATCCTCATACCATCCTATAAGTGATGTATTATCATTGCTCCCATTTTACACAGAAAGGAAAATGCCTATGGACGTTTTCACAGTATCACACTGTCTTTTAAGAAGTTGAGTTCGTCTCACTTGCATAAGTATCAAAACACATCAGAGTCAAAAAATAATCCTGAACTCACTGAGTTACAAAAAAATTAATGTCCCTTACTTTTCTCCTCCTTCAGGCAGGATTTTATCCTATTACATTTTAATGATAGTAATTACTGTGTTCTCACTGATGCTTTCTCCATCCTGCTTACAGGTTCAACTTCACTCTCAGATTAAATCTTCTAATTTAGTAAATGTTCTGTTGTTTTTCATACCCAATGACCAATTCAATCCAATTTAGTAAACATTTATGAAGCACCTACTAAACACAAGGTACTCTGCTAGATGATAGAAGAGTAAACAAAGATGGGTAAGACAAGAGATCTACTTCCCAGGGTTCTGAAATCTTACAAGAAAGTTAATTTAAAAAAATAAATATATGCAAGGAAAAATAGTCATTTATTTATTCAGAAAATATTATTTGTTACCTTCTGTGCGCCAGAGGTAGCTTCTAGGGCTACAAAGATCAATACAGCACACTCCTTGCCTTGAACAAAGGCATTGTCTGCAAGGAAAAGTAAGATGAGAACACAAAATAACAACATTCAGAGTAGCATCCTTGACTCAATAAACTTCTCAAGCTGGATGTAGGTAAAGATCTAGATAGAATAATGAAGATGATTTTGTTTTATGTTACTGAATTTTTTCCTCCAGCTATACAGGAGAATGTAGGGAATACATTGGAATGAACTAGAGGAATTATGTAGGAATAAAAACACAACTTTGTAAGAATAAGGATGTAGAAAATATAAGTTTGGTAAAGAGAGATTGTCATGTATTACAATGTTTTTCAAACTTTAATGTGCAAAAATTCACTTAGCAATTTTGCTAAAATGAAGATTCTGATACCACATTTTTGGGGTGGGCTCAAGAATCTGTATTTTATTTTTTATTTTTTAAAAAGATTTTACTTATTTGAGAGAGAGAGAGAATGAGCAGAGAGAGAGAGAGAGAAAATGATCCAGGGAGTGGCAGAGGGAGAAGCAGAGGAAGCAGACTCTTGCTGAGCAGCAAGCCTGACACAGGGCTTTATCCCAGGACCCCGGGATCATGACCTTAGCCAAAGGCAGATGCTCAACCAACTGAGTCCCCAGGCAACCATCAAGATCTGTATTTTAACGAACTCCCTGGTCTGGGGTTATACTTGGTGTAACGAAGACCTAGTATATGCAACTTTTATGGTTGACTTAGTCTTTAAGAATTATTACTGATTCTTTTAATAAAAAAAATAAGGACTGGGTGCCTGGGTGGCTCAGTTGGTTAAGCGACTGCCTTCGGCTCAGGTCATGATCCTGGAGTCCCTGGATCGAGTCCCGCATCGGGCTCCCTGCTTGGTGGAGAGTCTGCTTCTCCCTCTGACCCTAACCCCTCTCATATGCTCTCTCATTCTCTCTCTCTCAAATAAATAAATAAAATCTTTAAAAAAAATAAGGACTATTTTAGACAAAATTTCCTTACATGATAAATAATAAATCATACTAATATTTCTTGTCTTTAGAAGTATTTTCAATTCAAAGGGGAGGGAAAAGGTCATGGAGTAGATTCAAAACCATACACACAAAAAGAGGGTTAATGTACTGAATGAACATTATCTATGAAATAATAACAAATGTTATAAATGAAAAAGACTTCTCAATAATTGATCTTCATTTTCCATAGTTTCTATCAATTTTTGTCCATCTATACCAAGTACTATTTACAAAGTTTTAATTATAGCACAGGATAAAATTTTATCTTCTTTTTAAGTATACTTTGAGTGGACTCATATCATGTAGATCAAATTTACTTATTTGTCAAAGGCTTTGATTTTGTGAAAAGATCTAGCCAAGTCCATATAGAGTACAAATGAATTGAATTTGGTAGACAAGGTATGTTCAACTTGTTAGCTATTCTAGCAAGCACAGTCTCCCAAAAGAAACAGCAGCTTCCTGGTATTTACCAGATGTTGCTTTCTTTTTTTTTTTTTTTTAAAGATTTTATTTATTTATTTGAGAGAGAGAATGAGAGAGAGAGAGCACATGAGAGGGGGGAGGGTCAGAGGGAGAAGCAGACCCCCTGCTGAGCAAGGAGCCCGATATGGGACTCGATCCCAGGACTCCAGGATCATGACCTGAGCCGAAGGCAGTCGCTTAACCACAGATGTTGCTTTCTACTTGTCAAGTCTATGTTTGAAATTCACATCAATCAGAAAGGAAAATGGTAGATGATTCACATATTTTACTCTTTTGTTGTTTTCTTACTCTGTCATTTACTAAACTATAGAAGATAAGCAATCTTCCTAACTCAAGCCTTAGTTCAAAACTCATGCTCTTGTGGGAAGGCTTTGGGTGAACCAAATGTGTGAAGGAATCATTATTGCAGTGACTGCAGTGCAGTGTACAAGTACAGGAAGTTGGAGAGATCAGGGTAAAAATGAATATTTTTTAGTATTAATTTTTCAAAGACTGAAAAGTGGGCATTTGACACTCTAAAGACACACACAGTATGGTATCAATGTTTAGAGTATGGGTTCTGGAGTCTGTTATAAGTTGCTAAGTGAATTTGCACAAATTACTTTTATCCACCTCAATTTCTATATCAGCAAAATGGAGATAGTAATGTTACATACTTCATTTTGTCCTTATAAGTAGGTGAAATAGAAGAAGCAGGGAAAGAGTATTATAATGTTTTTCAAACTTTAATGTGCAAAAATTCACTTAGGGATTTTGCTAAAATGAAGATTCTGCTACCACATGTTTGGGGTGGGCCTCAAATCTGTATTTTAAAATAATACTTGGTTCTTAGTAAACAATAAATATTTTATTATTGCTACTAGATGTAATATAATTTTAACTACTGTGTCTTTCTTGAAAGTCTCCACGCATTTGGCTTCTTTTTTTTTTTTTTAAAGATATTTTTTATTTATTTATTTGACAGAGAGACAGCACAAGTAGGCAGAGTGGCAGGCAGAGGGAGAGGGAGAAGCAGGCTCTCCGCTGAGCAGGGAGCCCGATGCGGGGCTCGATCCCAGGACCCTGGGATCATGACCTGAGCTGAAGGCAGCTGCTTAACCAACTGAGCCACCCAGGTGCCCCCGCATTTGGCTTCTTTAACAACAAAGCTTCCTGTGTCTCCTTCAACCCTTGTGACCATTATTTTTCCAATTTCCTTCAGGGGATTTCTCATAAATGTTGGTTATTCCTAGGGTTCTGTCTTTGGCCTGTCTTTCTTATCACTATATGTACTACATATAATCACTTTAATTATTAGTTATACCCTAATGAAACCCAAATCTATAACTTTGAGCCCTAATTTTTCTTGCAAGCTTCTGTTTCATATGTATCCAACTACCTTCCTAAAATCTTTACTGGTGTGTTTCAGCCAACATATTATTGACTGAAAATTTCACCTTTGTCTGCATCTACATCCTTACCAGAGCTGATTTGTAGATGATGGATAACCCATTCTTTGACTCTGGGGTTGGCCATGTGGTATGCCTTGCAAGGACTATTGACATATGGGTGGAAGTAATAGAATGACAGTTCTGAGCTCAAGTCTTAAGAGCCTTTGTCTATTTCTACCTGCTCTCTCCCACCTCCACACACACACAGAACCCCATGGCTAGCCTGCTGGTCCAAGGAGAATGAATGAAGAATGGAGTAGAGAATCCCCATCAAATCCAAGGCCTGTAATGAGAAGCAGACCCATCCATCACAGTATTTTTTTTTAAAGATTTTATTTATTTATTTGACAGAGAGAGACCCAGTGAGAGAGGGAACACAAGCAGGGGGAGTGGGAGAGGGAGAAGCAGGCTTCTCGCAGAGCAGGGAGCCCGATGCGGGGCTTGATCCCAGGACTCTGGGATCATGACCTGAGCTGAAGGCAGACGTTTAACGACTGAGCCACCCAGGTGCCCCTCCATCACAGTATTTTAAAGCAAAGTTGCCCAGCTGAACCTGTTAGCTTATAGATACATGAGTGATAATAAGTTTTTTTAAACAAATAAGTTTTGGAGTTGTTCTGCATAAATAGCTAGCCAATATAATGTTCTACAGGCAACTCAAATTCAGTTTGCCTGAAATTAAACTCCTTTTCTACCACTCACCATAAACCTCATTTGTCCTTTATTTTCTTTGTTGGTTGGTGGCCTTACTACTCATTTTATCACTCATCCAGACATCAGGATATCATTCTTGACTTTAACTTCTCCCTTACCCTCTACATCCCTTGTCTCAGAATTCTGTCAGTTTCATTTCCCAACTAGTTCTAAAACCTATTTTTCATCCTCATACTCAATGTTGCTGCCTGGGTTTAGGGCCTAATCCTTTTTCACTTGGGCTATTGCAGTGGAGCCCTAATGGGTCTTCCTACCCTTGTTCTCACTGGTCTCTGATTCCCCTCCACACATCCCACCCCCGCCGGTGGTAACCAGAGTGATATAAAATTAGCCATGTCATGGTGCTGTTTCAAAACTTTCACCAGCTCTCACCATCCATAGGAGAAGTTCAAATTCCTTAGCATGACTCCAGACTTCATCATCTAGCCATCATCTACCTATTCAAATTAATTTCACACTTCTTTCTTTTTATTCTTTGCATCTATCAGTTTAAAACTATGTTAATTCCAAACATATCATGGGACTTCCTACCTATGTTACCTTATAAATTATGTGGCCTCTAGAACATCTTTCCATCTTTTCTCCGTATGATAAACTCACCTTCATGCTTTAAAATATGAGTTAGGCATTACCCTCTTTGAAGCCTTGCTGGCTGCCTCAATCATTTCTTCTGTTACTTGACAGTGTTTATGTTACTAAACTTATCACTTTGAATAATGATTATGTTTGTCTCTTCCACAAAACTCTGACTACCACGTGGGCATGGACGGTGCCCATAATTTCTGGTTCTTAGCACAGAACTTGATGCATAATAGAGTAGATAGTTAATATATGCTTTCTTGGCCGAATTAATGTTGTGGAAATCATGTAATTTTATTCAGCAATGTCCTGGTGGAGATGGGGAAGGCTTACAAACTCAATCAGGCAGCTCCCAATGACAGCCAGAGCCAGAAGGTTACCCTTCCTATTCTCAGAGCCATGTGTAGTCAGATGGTCATGTATCCTGAGCAGGTTTCTGGAAGAGGGTTAGGGTATGAGGGGATTCAGAGAGAAGCAGGAAGATGGGTGGTGATGGATGTGATCTCTTTCCATTATTCCTCATGCTTTGAAAACCCAAATTGTACTCCTGAAACCATGAATGTGATTGGATTTTTGGGGGCTCACAGCCAAAGGACTGATTTCTTTTTCTTTTTTTTTTTTTTAAGATTTTATTTATGTATTTGACAGAGAGAGAGACAGCTAGAGAGGGAACACAAGCAGGGGGAGTGGGAGAGGGAGAAGCAGGCCTCCTGCTGAGCAGGGAGCCCGATGCGGGGCTCGATCCCAAGACCCTGGAATCATGACCTGAGCCGAAGGCAGGCGCTTAACGACTGAGCCACCCAGGAGCCCCAAAGGACTGATTTCTGTGTGCTCTACAAGAATGAAACTTACTAAGGTGTTACTCCAGATGAAGGGGCTGAGACAGAGGAAACCCTGCAGAAGTAAAGTTGGAAGTTATAGGAATTTGAGGGAGTGAGTTTTTGCTGAGCATGCTGTGAAAGAGGTGCCAGGCCTAGGAAACTGAAATCTCTGAGGTGCAAAAAGTCTCATCTGGATTACAATGCTTTCTCATAGAGTTTATGGAAAGTTAAGATAGTCCAAAATGCTTAGCACAGGGAATAGCATTTAGTACAGTAAAAGTAAGTTTTCTTCTTCCCCAGATTCTTCTTTCAGAGGAAAGAGAAAGAAAAATACTTTCCCTGTTTAACTACCTTAATATAAACCTAATTAACACACTTATTTTTTTTATGGCTTAATTTCAGTCAAGATGCAAATACCCTATTTATAGAATTACATATTAAATATCCCAATAATAAAAATTGACAATTGACAATGAAAAATCTAACCAGTTCTTGAAAGTAAAAATAAGGAATAATCCTGTTGTTGAAATGCTTGTTGACAGGTGTGTACTCTTCCTCATAGCCTCCTGGCCCACATTTTACCCCAGTCCTTCCTATCACAACCAACTTTGTGCTGGTGTGACCTCCCCTCAGTCACACCACATATCTTCAACCTTCTGCCATGGGGTTTTCTGACCCTGTTGCCTGGGAAGCTTGTGGGAATCCACCCAGTATTTCTATAATGGGCAACCTGAAAGTACAAGGGAGTTAGCATCCAATGGGCAACACCTGACCAACAGAGAATGGAAGCCAGGGAATAGATGCTCCCTCTTTGTCCCTGAGGTGTTCAACTCTGAGGCATGGTCTACACGGCTTCTCAGAAGGTCCTAGCAGGACTGATCCAGCAGGTGCACACAGTGGTGACTGAACCAAGAGGAACACTTACACTGGCTTTCTCCTTTTCTGTTTCACTCCCTTTTCTGCCTCTCCATTCCTGTTGCCCAAATCACATCCCAAAATAACTCCCTGCATATGGGCCCTGTCTCAGCATCTGCTTTACAGAGAAATCCCAGGCTAAGATAACAAGCTGTATTGGACACATATTAAGCAGTATCTTAGATTTTCTCAGAATCACGTCTATGGGACTTCGGCCACTGGCTCGTGGGAAGCCAGTTGCCAACACCATCAGAACTTCTTCAGCTAGAATGACTCCACGGCACCCACCATGGTGTGAACCTGGACCAGTCTGATCCATGGACCCTGGTTCCTTTCTTTTTCACTAGACTTAGAACAGATTCCATACCACAGGGCATGGGACCTGGCTTCCCCAGCAATGTCAAAAGTGACCAAATAATGTAAACTGGAAGAGCAGAAGAGTTGATTTTCTATGGGGAAACTCTGACCAAATGGGAGATAGGAGGTGAGGATGGGGAGCCATCAGATATATTCTTCTTCCTCCTTCCTTTTCATGGGTGGTACCAAAACATAGTTTTCTATGCATCTTGTTTGGAGATGTTTATACAGCTGAATGACCAGCTATGTCTCTTTGTGACTTGTGAAGCAATGGCTGGCATGGTAATATATCACCTTATATTTACTTCCCATCTTTTTCTGTCTCTCTTACTGTTTGGGAATTATATCTCTCAACATTTAAAACTTGTCTCAAGCTTGTTTTCTAGGGTACTTGGACTAAGACACAGGACATTGAGGGCTTTTGCTAGGTTGCTGATAATACAGAATAACTGGGGGCAAGTAGAAATCAATTTTGAAAGAGGTTATACACAGGACGTAGGCCTTGGAAAGGTCTCAGGATTACACTTTCTATTTACAGCTCAACACAGAAGACATTAATTCCTTTGATATGAGGCCAGTAATAATAGAGTTAAGAACTATACCTACCTCAACTTTGGATGGAGAAGGAAGTTCAACCCATGCATTTCCATTCCCATGGTACCTCTTTCCTCCTTTAAACAAAGTAAGAAGGATATCTGCTTTGTCTGGTTTTTGTTTCAGCTTTACCTGTTATTACCAAAGGTGTGCAAAAGGCTTTGAAATAATTTCTGATTATGAAGAAAAGCACGTGTACTGTCAAGAACTTGGAAAATTCAGAATTTTGTCAAGAAGTAAAGAAAAGTCCCCTGTGGTTCTCCCACCCATAAATAACCAGTTAAATTTTATGCATTTCTTTCTTAATTTTTAAAAATGTATGCATGCTTATATGTATGCACACACAGGCTCACATGTGTAATTTTCTTTCTGGACATCTCTTCACTCATTGAAACTCTCCTTGGCCCTTAAGATAAGCTTATTTGGCACCTCTTTTATAAAAACTTCTCTGATTTTCCATATCATATATTCTTCTCAGATATATCATGTTTGGTTTGTATTATATTTATTTTTGTTCATAGGTTTATATTTTCCTAAACTAGATAAGTTTATAGACTAGGGGACAGAGGTTATATCTGATTCCTCTTTGAAATCTCACAATACCTGACAAGTAGTGAATTAATATTTGATAAATGAACAAATATACAATTCATCTTATAGTTATTTTCAACACCTTTATCACAGTATTATTTCTTTCACATGATTATCATTTTATGACATGCTTTTCTCATTTATGAATTACTTCATATGAATGTGTCTCATTTCACCAATTAGATTGTGAAATTTCCAAAGGCAAGGACCTTTGCTCATGTTTCTTTTATCATATTTATCACATTGTTGAATACAGAGCAGGTACCCTGCAAAACTTTTTTGAGTTTATCCACTAGCCATCAAATGCTGCATATTTATACCCCAAACAGACTGAAAGCAAATCAACTCTAGGTTTAGAAAATGATTGGAATGTATATCCTTAATGTTCCATGGGAATTAAAAGAGGGTTTGTGGTTCATGTGTAACCTTAAATAAGTCACTAAATCTCTTTAAGACTCAGTTTTCTGCTCTATAATGGGGATAACAATGCTTCCTATTTTATAAAATTATTGGAAGATAAAGAACTAAGATAAAGGTAGCTCATGGAGGGGGACACGAACCATGAGAGACTATGGACTCTGAGAAACAAACTGAGGGTTCTAGAGGGGAGGGGGATGGGGGGATGGGTTAGCCTGGTGGTGGGTATTAAAAAGGGCATGTACTGAATGGAGCAATGGGTGTTATATGCAAACAATGAATCATGGAACACTACATCAAAAATTAATGATGTAATGTATGGTGATTAACATAACATAATAAAATAAAATTAAAAAAGAAAGGTAGCTCAAGGAAAAGATTTAACAAGATGCCAGCCTCTCACCATTGTTTAATAAATATTAGCATTTATAAATAAATAAATAAATAAATAAATAAATAAATAAATAAATAATTGCATTTATTACTTTTGCTACTTTTTTATCAGACTGTTAAAAAAAGAAATTGGCATTCATTAGTATTAAATTGTTTCTTCTTATTAAAGTCAGTATACATTTCTTTTTCCTTCTTTTCCCTGTTTAGGTCCTATTTATACCTTTGCAGTAGCAGAGTAATGACAGCCACTCTCACCAGAGTTCTTAGGGATACAGAGGCTGCTGTCCCCTCCCCAACACAAATCCTTCTTGAGTGGGGCAAATATTAATTACTGAATTAGAAATAGAAGGCCTTTGAAGTAGACAGAAGTGCATGTGAGGTCAGTCAGCAAGACACAGCTCTTTCTTTTTTTGTTTTTTTTAAAGATTTTATTTATTTTTTTAGAGAGCGAGCGAGAGAGAAACAGCATGAGAGGGGAGAGGGTCAGAGGGAGAAGCAGCCTCCCCGCTGAGCCGGGAGCCCGATGTGGGACTCGATCCCAGGACCCTGGGATCATGACCTGAGCCGAAGGCAGACGCTTAACCATCTGAGCCACCCAGGCGCCCTCTTTTTTTTTTTTTTTTAAAGATTTTATTTATTTGACAGAGACAGCGAGAGCAGGAACACAAGCAGGGGGAGTGGGAGAGGGAGAAGCAGGCTTCCCGCCGAGCAGGGAGCCCGATGTGGGACTCGATCCCAGGACCCTGGGATCATGACCTGAGCTGAAGGCAGACGCTTAACGACTGAGCCACCCAGGCGCCCGACACAGCTCTTTCTTTTGAGGAAATGTGCGCAAGTGACAAGCGTCATAGAATCATGAATTGTTCTAGTGTGGGACAGGCTCACAGCTTCTGAGCATAAGACTATTTGTCTTAAAACTAGCAAAGCATAAAAAAAACTGGCAAAGCAGCTTGATTAAATGGTAGTATATAAAGACATGTGAAAGTTAAATTTCATTAATAATTATAAAAATAATAAGAGCAATGCAACACACCCTCAGTCATTTTCCATGAGAAAAAAAAAAAAAGAAATCAAGAACAAACTATATAAAAACAAAGTAACTTTTGGGTCTGCAAGCACTTTCATTTACTTAATAAGAGCAAAGTAGACAAGCTAATAAATGCAGTATTATAAAGACAAGAGAATGCATACTGACTTTGATAAGAGAAAACGCTCCATTTAATACTAATGAATGCCGACTTCTTTTTTTTTTGACAGTCTGAGAAACTCTTGTCTCTGTGCTGCAGTGAAGCTCATTGATTCTGTCTTCAAAGACTTTGAAAAAAATTATAAAAGTCTTTTTTGCCTTGTGGAGAAGACAATGCAGAGGACTATTAGGAAATTTTTACGTCCTTGATTCACGTTCTTTTGAAAAGAGTGTACTACATGATAGCTCTTGCTTCCCACTCCCTTAAATAATTGGTTGACCCTATTTTTCTTTTCTTTAATCTGCTTACCTCTGCAGAGCATTCCAGAATTTGTTTGATTGGAAAGATCCTTTCACTCAAGGGATTTAATTAAAGAAAGAACAAGGCTCACAGTCAGCAGTGCAGGAGCAGGTGATGCATAATATAGCCTCAATATGAGTAAGAGTGCCCAGAAGCCCTCATTGTAGGACTTGGGGGTTCTTACCACTGGCTGAGAGACATGTAGATAAGTCAAGACATGTAGATGATCAACTATTAGGTTTACACTTGAAGCCCAATAGGTGGTCTCATCTCTTGATGTATTTCCCAGGAAACAAGTCATGTGTCTGGAGAGATAAACACGCCACTTCTCTGAATGAAGAGATGCTTTTAATCATTTGTCTTATGGCAACTTCTATCTTCATTCTTGCGCAGTGTCTCTCTGGCAGTGATGGTTTCATGGCTCATGATGGAAGATAGAGTTCTTTTCTCATCTCTATTCTCGGCCTTTAGGTGCTCTTGAGTATTTGCCAAACTGACTATCCTTTCTCTAAAGGTGTGGTGCTCAAATTTTGGCATCTAGCAGAATCCTCTAGTGAGCTTTTTCAGAACACACATGTGAAGACCCTTCTCACTCTTGCTGAGTCAGGAGTTGAGAGTATGCATGTGGTTTATGGGGGCAAAAAGGTCCCTAGGTTATTCATATCTATGCCAAAGACAAAGAACCTCTGTTTTAAACCTTGGCTTATGTCAATGCACAGGCTCAGGAGTTTCAGCTGCGGCTGCATATTAAAATCACCTGTAGTCATGAAAACACTGCTGCTGGGTTCTACCTCCAGAGATTCTGATTTAATTGGGAACTGGGCTTTGAGAGTTTAAAAAACTCCCCAGTTGATTCCAGTATTCAGCCAAAGTTGTAGGCTTCTCTAGCTACATACCCAGGCTAGGCAAGAGAAGCATTCTGCACATTCAAAGTGTCATGTTTTATCTGAATACCTACTAGCACTAATTTTTTCTTACTTTTCATTAATAGCTCCCTTGATAGGACTGCTATACTGGGAGTGCTACATGTATGAGTGCTATACATAAAGGATAACATATATTCATTTGTCCATTCAATCATTCACACATTCATCAAGTATATTTTCTACTCTGTGCCATACTCTGTTCTAGGGTTTGCCCTGCTTGTGCTCTCTCTCTCTCTCTCTGTCAAATAAATAAATAAAATCTTAAAAAAAGAAAGAAAGAAAGAAAGAAAGAAAGAAAGAAAGAAAGAAAGAAAGAAAGAAAGAAGAAAGAAACAGCTGGACCCAGTATTTCAAGTTCTCTTCATCAGTTGGGTGCTGGGTTTGTTTATGCCCTTCTATGACCTTCTCTTTCATATCCCAGATGCTCCTTTTTTTTTTTTTTTAACCAAACTTGTGCTTCCCTGAAAGAATCACATTTTCCCACACTTCTGGGTCTTGTCCCTGTTGTGATCTCTCTTCTTGAATGTCCCTTCCTCTTCTTCTCTAACTAGCTAGCTTCAGTCCATGTTGGCTATCATCTTTCTCAGAGGTCTTCTTGGACTGGGGTAGATGTCTCTCCTTCATTCCCCACAGTTCCTTACATTGGGTAGGATTGGTCAATTAGGAAATCTATTACACAAAGGGAGGAAAATGTATTGTATTTGATGTCAAAATTGAATATGTTAAGTGAACTCTTGGTGGACATTTGTAAAAACAAAGATGATGAGGGTAAGATTATTGTGTGCTTACAGTTTTGTGGCCATGCACATCAGATGAGTTAAGGGCAGTACTGGAGTTCAACCTAAGGGAGCAGAGTCTAATGAGGACCAAAATGTATAGGCTTCTCTCTCAGTTTCTCTGGCCCCTCCTCATTTTAGGGATGTTACATGGAGATAAAACAAGTGCACACAGCTCTAATGAGAGGCTTAAAAAGCAATGATTTAACTGACCCTATCTAATTAAAGGAAGTAGTTTTGGAGGATTCTGTGAGGTGCACAAAGGATGTGTCAAAGAGAAATCTTCTTGGGTGTTAAGTAAATGGTTGAATGGAGCATGTGGACTGGGAAATTTTAGGAATATTGCAAATCTGTTGTCTTTTCTCCCAAAGCTGTTATAATGAGGGTAAATAAATTGGATGTTTATGAATATGCATTGCCTCTTGTTCCAACTGGCCATTGTTAGATGGAAGAAAGCCCAAGGATGGGAAAAGAATAGAGTCCACTGCTTTGATTATATTCTTTACCCCTGCTGATGCTGAGGGTTTAGCCTCTCCCAAGGGGTTAGCTATTTGCTTTTCAAAAGTGCTTTTCATCCTCTATTCTAATTGTTGGTTTATTTCTTCTGCCTTCTACCTTAGATGTAAAGTCCTGGAGAGCTAGGACCATGACCTTAACTTAATCTTGCTTACAGCTACAAGAACTGGCATATAGTTGGTACTCAGAAATATACATTGGTTGATATGTTCCTATTTTTACAGTGTTCATTAAAAGTTTTGCCATTTTGAAATATCTTGAGCAAAGTAAGGAGAGCACTAGGAGAATTCAAAAACCTAAGCTTAGTTTCTTTATCACTATTTCTTAAAACTTTATTTTTAACCTCTAGAGACCAACTTCTAGAGGTCTTTATGATTTATGCCTTGCTATTACTCAGGGACTTTCTGATTTTTTTTAGGGAGACTATTCTTAGACTGCTGTTCATTGCCTTGAGGGAGGTCCCTCAGATTTTTCAAAAGACGAGTGTAGGTGAATTTCTACCCTGGAGAGGAAGTGGATGGTGGTGTAATTGGCAAGCTGACATTTCCTTCTTTGAACATATTCATCTGGCTACGTGAGGGGGAAGGGGAGTCCTAACAGTGAGGTGCCTTAAAATAAGAGGAATAATATATAGACCCTGGAGAGTGAAATGATAACTTTGGATTGTACACAGTTGGTCCCTTCAGAAATAAGTGAAGACAATTTAATAGATCAAATCGCCCTTAGGCTACTAGCCTTGACTGAAGGTATTTGCATATACAGGAAAAGAAGATAACAAAAAGAAGTGGCTGTTCACTGGTTAATGTAGGAAAGGAAAGTCAGAGATAGAGGGACTCTATCCATGCCAACAATCTCTAGAGTAAAAGAAATCCCATATCTTGGTAACTAACATGAGCACTTGATACCAAATGCATGTATGTTTCTATTGTGGAAATGGATATTTGGGACTATCATTTGTCTGCTAACAACCAAAGCAAGAATTACATAATTAATTTCCCTACTTTAGTCCCATGTTCACCATGCACTCTTAGCTCTACAAGGAGTTCTCTCTTGGAAGAGAATGTGCTTATCACAACAGAATGGGCATTCTAGGCTGATTGAAAGTACTCTACCTTATTGTGAATATAATAATTGGTATCTTGTTTATCCA
Source organism: Mirounga angustirostris (assembly GCF_029215605.1). Lineage (NCBI taxonomy): Eukaryota > Metazoa > Chordata > Mammalia > Carnivora > Phocidae > Mirounga > Mirounga angustirostris. The sequence continues at coordinate 133,233,863 of NW_026991709.1, read as the reverse complement.
TCATTTTCTTTGTTTAATGTAAGCTTGATTCTCCTGGTGGTCTCTCTACTTTGATATTTACCTTCCTTCACGTTCTGGTTTCTATATTCTGTACCAAGAAAGTATTTAATGTGATTATTCATGAAAGTGAACTAAAACATTACTGCAGAAACTAGTACATGATTACCATATATTTACTTCAGATTTTAAGAGTAGATCATCCTGTGCCTTTCAAGAAGTTTGTGTACCTTCTTATGAGTCTCCATATTTTATTTTATTTTTTTTAAAGTACCTTAATTTATTTTTTATAAAAATGGAGAAAACTGCACCTACATATTGGTTGTGGCAGTAATGAATAATAATGTAGATTCTGTTGCTGAGCCTTAAATTCTGCAAATTTGTCAAAGTCAAAATTGATCCTCCTGTATCCATGCTCAATATATGGTACAGCATATCTGTCAATCTTTCTTCACTCATAGTTGAGGAACCTTTTTATTAATTTTAATTATAAAAATAATTAATTTAATTAATTTTAATTTACATGAAACAACAGATATACGAATAAGTTGAGGGAAGTCTTGAAAGGTAGATTTAGTGGAGATTCACAAAAAATTCACACTTCATGCACAAAGAAAGTGCAATCCTGCCTGTGTCACTGTTTCTTCAGAATCTATACTAGCAGTTTTCAATTGTCCCACAGTCAAAAAATTTTAAATACAAATGAAAACTTCAAGTGGTCATTTAGAATGACAGAATTGAAATAATTCAAGTTCTTTTTTATTCATCTTTATAATCACTGTGTTTTCATTCTTTATTTTACATCTATTGTTTTTTTAATTAAAAACATTTTTAATTTAAATTCAATAATGTGTGATGTATTATTAGTTTCAAAGGTAGAGGTTAGTGATTCATCACTCTTACATAATACCAAGTGCTCATTACATTATGTGCCCTCCTTAATGTCCATCACCCAGTTACCCATCACCCCAGCACCCTCCCCTTCAGTCACCCTCAGTTTGTTTCTTATGATTAGGAGTCTCTTATGGTTTGTCTCCCTCTATGATTTCATCTTGTTTTATTTTTTCCTCTCTTCCCCTATGATTCTCTGTTTTGTTTCTTAAACTCCACATATCATTGAGATGATATGATAATTGTCTTTCTCTGATTAACTTAACACCTCTGGTTCCATTCATGTCATTGCAAATGACAAGATTTCATTTTTTTTTTGATAGCCAAGTAATATTCCATTGTATATATATACACCATTTCTTCTTTATCCATTCGTCTGTCAATGGACATCTGGGCTCTTTCCATAGTTTGGCTATTGTGGACATTGCTGCTATAAACATTGGGGTGCAGGCCCCCCTTCAGATCACTACATTTGTATCTTTGGGGTAAATACCCAGTAGTGCAGTTGCTGGATCAGACGGTAGTTCTATTTCAACCATTTGAGGAACCTCCATACTGTTTTCCGGAGTGGCTGCACCAGCTTGCATTCCCACCAACAGTGTAGGAGGGTTCCCCTTTCTCTGCATCCTCACCAACATCTGTCGTTTTCTGACTTGTTAATTTTAGCCATTCTGACTGGTGTGAGGTGGTATCTCATTGTGGTTTTGATTTGTATTTCCCTCATGCTGAGTGATATGGAGCATTTTTTCATGTGTCTGTTGGCCATTTGGGTGTCTTCTTTGGAGAAATGTCTCTTCATGTCTTCTGCCCATTTCTTGATTGGATTATTTGTTCTTTGGGTGTTGAGTTTGATAAGTTCTTTATAGATTTTGGATATTAGCCCTTTGTCTGATATGTCATCTTCTCCCATTCTGTCTGTTGTCTTTTGGTTTTGTTGACTGTTTCCTTTGCTGTGCAAAAGCTTTTTATCTTGATTAAGTCCCAATAGTTCATTTTTGCCTTTGTCTCCCTTGTCTTTGGAGATGTGTCTAGCAAGAAGTTGCTATGGGCTGAGGTCACAGAGGTTGCCGCCTGTGTTCTCCTCTAGGATTTTGATGGATTCTTGTCTCATATTTAGGTCTTTCATCCATTTTAAGTCTATTTTTGTGTGTGGTGTAAGGAAATAGTCCAGTTTCATTCTTCCGCATGTGGCTGTTCAGTTTTCCCAACACCATTTTGAAGAGACTTTTTTTCCATTGGATATTCTTTTCCTGCTTTGTAGAATATTAGTTGACCATAGAGTTGAGGGTCCATTTCTGGGTTCTCTATTCTGTTCCATTGATCTATGTGTCTGTTTTTGTGTCAGTACCATACTGTCTTGATGATTATAGGTTTGTAACAGAGCTTGAAGTACAGAATTGTGATGCCACCAGCTTTGGTTTTCTTTTTCAACATTCCTTTGGCTATTTAGGGTCTTTTCTGGTTCCATACAAATTTTAGGATGATTTGTTCCAGCCCTGTGAAAAAAGTTGATGATATTTTGATAGAGATTGTATTGAATGTGTAGATTGCTCTAGGTAGCATAGACATTTTAGCAATATTTATTCTTCTAATCCATGAGCATGAACATTTTTCCATTTCTTTGTGTCTTCCTCAGTATTGTTCATGAGTGTCCTATAGTTTTCTGAGTACAGATCCTTTGCCTCTTTGGCTAGGTTTATTCCTAGGTATCTTATGGTTTGGGGTGCAATTGTAAATGGGATTGACTCCTTAATTTCTCTTTCTTCTGTCTCATTGCTAGTGTATAGAAATGCATCTGACTTCTGCCTTGATTTTATATCCTGCCACTTGACTGAAATCCTGTATGAGTTCTAGCAATTTTGGGGTAGAATTTTTTGGTTTTCCGCATAGAGTATTATGTTGTCTACAGAGAGTGAGAGTTTGACTTCTTTTTTGCTGATTCAGATGCCTTTTATTTCTTTTTGTTGTCTGATTGCTGAGGCTGGGACTTCAAGTACTATGTTGAAGAGCAGTGGTGATTGTGGACATCTCTGCCATGTTCCTGACCTCAGGGGAAAAGCCCTTAGTTTTTCCCTATTGAGAATGATATTTGCTTTGGGCTTTTCGTAGATGGCTTTTATGATATTGAGGTATGTACCCTCTATCCCTACACTCTGAAGAGTTTTAATCAAGAAAGGATGCTGTATTTTGTCAAATGTTTTTTCTGCATCTATTGAGAGGATCAAATGGTTCTTGTCCTTTCTTTTATTTATGTAGTGTATCACATTTATTTGTAGATGTTGAACCAACCTTGCATTCCAGGAATAAATCCCACTTAGTCATGGTAAATAATCTTTTTAATGTACAGTTGGATCCTATTGGCTAGTATCTTGGTGAGAATTTTTGCATCCATGTTCATCGGGGATATTGGTCTGTAATTCTCTTTTTTGGTGGGGTCTTTGTTTGGTTTTGGGATCAAGGTAATGCTGGCCTCATAAAAAGAGTTTGGAAATTTTCCTTCCATTTTAATTTTTTGAAACAGCTTCATAAGAATAGATATTAATTCTTTAAGTGTTTGGTAGAATTCCCCTGGGAAGCCATCTGGCCCTGGACTCATAGAGTTTGCTGGGAGATTTTTGATTACTGCTTCAATTTCCTTGCTGGTTATGGGTCTGTTCAGGTTTTCTATTTCTTCTTGGTTCAGTTTTGGCAGTTTATACATCTCTAAGAATGCATTCATTTCTTCCAGATTGTCTAATTTGTTGACATATAGTTGCTCATTATTTGTTCTTATAATTGTTTCTATTTCTTTGGTGTTGGTGATGATCTCTTTCATTCATGATTTTATTTATTTGGGTCCTTTCTCTTTTCTTTTTGATAAATCTGGCCAGGGTTTCTATTTCATTGATTTCTGCTTTAATCTTTATTAATTCTTTTCTCCTGCTGGGTTTAAGCTTTATTTGCTGTTCTTTCTACAGCTGCTTTAGGTGTAAGTTTAGGTTGTGTATTTGAGATCTTTCTTGTTTCTTTCTTTTTTAAAAAAAAAAGATTTTATTTATTTATTTGAGAGAAAGAGAATGAGAGAGAGCACATGAGAGGGGGAGGGTCAGAGGGAGAAGCAGACTCCCTGCCAAGCAAGGAGCCCAATGTGGGACTTGATCCAGGGACTCCAGGATCATGACCTGAGCCAAAGGCAGTCGCTTAACCAACTGAGCCACCCAGGCGCCCCTGAGATCTTTCTTGTTTCTTGAGAAAGGCTTGTATTGCTATATACTTCCCTCTTAGGACTGCCTTTGCTGAATCCCAAAGGTTTTGAACAGTTGTGTTTTCATTTTCATTTGTTTCCATGCATTTTTTAAATTCTTCTTTAATTTCCTGGTTGACCCATTCATTCTTTAATAGGATACTCTTTAGCCTCCATTTATCTGAGTTCTTTCCAAATTTCCTCTTTTGATTGAGTTCCAGTTTCAAAACATTGTGTTCTGAAAATATGCAGGGAATGAGCCCAATCTTTTCGTACCAGTTGAGACCTGATTTGTGACCCTGGATGTGATCTATTCTGGAGAATGTTCCATGTGCACTTAAGAAGAATGTGTATTCTGTTGCTTTAGGGTGGAATGTTCTGAATATATCTGTGAAGTCCATCTGGTCCAGTGTATCATTCAAAGCCCTTGTTTCCTTGATGATCTTCTGCTTAGATGATCTGTGCATTGCAGTGAGTGGGTTGTTAAAGTCCTCTGCTATTATTGTATTATTTTTGATGTGTTTCTTTAATTTTATTAATTGGCTTATATAATTCGCTGCTCCGATGTTAGGGGCATAAATACTTATAATTGTTAGATCTTCTTGTTGGATAGACCCTTTAATTATGATAGACTATCCTTCCTCATCTCTTATTATAGTTTAAATTTGGTTTAAAATCTAATTTGTCTTATATAAGGATTGCCACTCCAGCTTTCTTCTGATGTCCATTAGCATGATAAATAGTTTTCCATCCCCTCACTTTCAATCTGGAGGTGTCTTTGGGTCTAAAATGAATCTCTTGCAGATAGCATATCAATGGGTCTTGCTTTTTTATCCAATCTGATACTCTGTGTCTTTTGATTGGGGCATTTAGCCCATTTACATTCAGAGTAACTATTGAAAGATATGAATTTAGTGCCATTTTATTACCTTTAAAGTTACTGTTTCTGTATATTGTCTCTGTTCCTTTCTGGTCTGTGTTACTTTTGGGCTCTCTTTTCACTTAAAGGATTCCTTTTAATATTTCTTGTAGGGCTGGTTTGGTGATCACAAATTGTTTTAGTTTCTGTTTATCCTGGGAGCTTTTTATCAGTCCTATTTTCAATGACACACTAGTTGGATAAAGTATTCTTGGCTGCATATTTTTCTCATTTAGCACCCTGAATTTATCATGCCAGTCCTTTCTGGCCTGCCAGGTCTCTGTGAATAGGTTTGCTGCCAACCCCATGTTTTCTACCCTTGTAGGTTACAGACCTCTTTTCCTGAGCTGCTTTCAGGATTTTATCTTTGTCTCTGAGATTTGCAAGTTTCACTATTATATGTTGGGTGTTGACCTATTTTTATTGATTTTGAGGGGGGTTCTCTGTGCCTCTGGACTTGAATGCCCATTTCCTCCCCCAGATTAGGGAAGTTCTCCACTACAGTTTTCTCCAATATACCTTCTGCACCTCCCTTTCCTCTTCTTCTGGAATCCCAATTATTCTAATATTGTTTTTGCTTTATGGTATCATTTTTCTCTAGAATTTTCCCCTCATGATTCAGTAATTGTTTATTTCTCTTTTTCTCAGCTTTCTCCAACATTTTGTCTTCTATTTCGCTAATTCTCTCTTTAACCTCATTTATCTGAGCAGTTAGAGCCTCCATTTTTTATTGCACCTCATTAATAGTCTTTTTGATTTCTACTTGGTTAGATTTTAGTTCTTTTATTTCTTCAGAAAGGGACTCTCTAGGGTCTTCTATGCTTTATTCAAGCCCAGCTGGTATCTTTATAACTGTTATTCTGAAACTCTAGTTCCAATCTTACTCATGTCCATACTGATTAGGTCCCTGGCAGTTAGTACTCCCTCTTGCTTTCTTTTTTGAGGTGAGTTTTTCTGTCTTGTCATTCTGTCCAGAGAAGAATAGATGAACAAGAGAAAAAAAATACTAAAATGGCAACAACAATCTCAGAAAAATATACAGTAAACAAATCAGAAGAGACCCAAAACCGAAAAAAAAATTTTAAAAAGAAAAAATATATATATACACAAAATAAAATTAGATACATTGAAAAGATAGAATGTAACTGTAAACATGAAAATAAAAAAGATTCTAACAACAACAAAAAAGATGAAGAAGAAAAAAGAGAGAGAATATGATCAGACCAGAGGCATACACTAGATTCTGCATGTATTTTGGTCTGTTTGTTAGAAGAAATTGCATACCACGGGGCGCCTGGGTGACTCAGTCATTAAGCGTCTTCCTTTGGCTCAGGTCATGATCCCAGGGTCCTGGGATCGAGCCCTGCATCAGGCTCTCTGCTTGGAGGGAAGCCTGCTTCTCCATCCCCACTCCCCCTACTTGTGTTCCCTCTCTCACTGTCTCTCTCTCTGTCAAATAGATAAAAGAAATCTTAAAAAAAAAAAGAAACTGCATCCCAAAATTGTAAAGAAAGAAAACTATTTTGTGTGTGTGTGTGTGTGTGTGTGTATATATAATACAAAAATAAAATTAAATACAACAAAAGGATAGAATGTAACTGTAAAATGAAAACTAAAAATGTTTTTAAAAAGGAGGTGTAAAATAAGAAATTGGTTGAAAAAGGAAAGAAAAAAATTAAAATTGAAAGACTAAAGAACTGTGGGGGGGAAATACCTGAATTCTATATACTATTTCCCTGTAGCACTGGAGTTCTGCAGTTCTCTATGATTGGTAAACTTGGTCTTAGCCGGATGTTCTTGCTGATCTTCTGGGGGAGGGGCCTGCTGTGCTGATTCTCAAGTGTCTTTGCCCCGGGTGGAAATGCACCACCATTGCCAGGGGTCCTGGCTAAGTAAGTGGCTCCAGATTACTCTTTGTGGCTTTTGTTCCCTGAAGGCTTTTTTTTTTTTTTTAAGATTTTATTTAGGGCGCCTGGGTGGCTCAGACGGTTAAGCGTCTGCCTTCGGTTCAGGTCATGATCCCAGGGTCCTGGGATCGAGTCCCGCATCAGGCTCCCTGCTCCTTGGGAGCCTGCTTCTCCCTCTGCTTCTCTCTCTCTCTCTCTCTCTCTCTCTGTCTCTCATGAATAAGTAAATAAAATCTTTTAAAAAAAAAGATCTTAAAAAAAAAAGATTTTATTTATTTATTTATTTGAGAGACAGAGAGAGAGAGAAAGCATGAGAGGGGAGAGGGTCAAAGGGAGAAGCAGGCTCCCCGCCGAGCCGGGAGCCCGATGCGGGACTCGTTCCCAGGACTCCAGAATCATGACCCGAGACGAAGGCAGTTGCTTAACAAACTGAGCCACCCAGGCACCCTCCCTGAAGGCTTTTCACACAGCGTTAGAGCATGAGAATGAAAATGGCAGCCTCCCAAGTGGGGGCCCCACTCCTCAGTGCACCCTCAGGGAAAAGCAGTCATTCACTCCTGTCTCCCTGGTCTCCATCTGCACTCCGTGTTCACCCAGCCTGTGACTGAGTGTTTCTATCTCAGGCACACGACCCCATTTTGAGTCTCCAAATGCTGCAGACTCCTGTGGTATGGTTGCTTCTCCCAGGGAAGAAGCAGGGGTCTCACCTCAGTTCTTCTGCTCTCTGAGCCCCTGCTTGGAGAGCAGTTGCAGTCACCTAGTCGTGCCATGGTTTATGGTATTTGGCAACCCAGAGCAGAGAGCCCACTCCTGGGCTTACTGATTGCAGCTGGCCTCCCTGCTCTGATGCCTGGGAGTTCTGCAACACTTAGGCACTCCTGTCTTCCTGTGACCCCAGGGCTCCTGAGACCACACCGTCCACCTAGGACTCCACTCCGCTTCAACACCTGAACACCTTTCAGGCCTGGACGTCCCTCACTGGAGCAGACTTCTAAAAGTTCTGATTTTGTGCTCTGCTGCTATATCACTTTCCAGTGCCAACTTATGGCAGCTCCCTCCCCCCATGGTTTATCTTCTGATATATCACCTTGGATTCACTTCTCTGCACCTCCTACCTTGCAGAAAATGGTTGCTTTTTTTTTTTTAAGATTTTATTTATTTATTTGATAGAGAGAGACAGATAGTGACAGAGATAGTGAGAAAGAGCACAAGCAGGGGGAGAGGCAAAGGGAGAGGGAGATACAGGCTCCCTGTGGAGCAGGGAACTGGATGTGGGGCTCGATCCCAGGACACTAGGATCATGACCTGAGCTGAAGGCAGACGCTTAATGACTGAGCCACACAGGCACCCTAAGTGGTCGCTTTTCTATTGTAGAGTTGCAGCTATTCTTTTCTTAGATCTCTCGTTGAGTTCACAAGTGTTCAGAATGATTTGATAGCTATCTAGCTGAATTCCTGGGATCAGATGAAACTAAGGTCTCCTACTCCTCTGCCACCTTGGACTATTGGGGCAGGTTTCCATATTTTAAAATGTTAAAGACTCCAATTATGTCTCCTAGTAGCTCTTATGTATTTGTTATTTATTATGTGAATTAGTTATGTATGTATTATTTCATCTGATCCTCACACCAACCAAGTAATGTAGCTGGAACTAATTTCTATTTTTACATGAGGTTCTAAGAAGGTGTTCTTATTTATTTAAAATCATGGGTTGATGGGCGCCTGGGTGGCTCAGATGGTTAAGCGTCTGCCTTCGGCTCAGGTCATGATCCCAGGGTCTTGGGATCGAGTCCCGCATCAGGCTCCCTGCTCCTTGGGAGCCTGCTTCTCCCTCTGTTTCTCTCTCTCTCTCTCTGTCTATCATGAATAAATAAATAAAATAGTAAAAAAAAAATTCATAAAATCATGGGTTGATGTACTGGATAAGTAGAAATTGAAAGCAAATTTCTGTATCTAAGACCAATAAGATGTCCACATGTCAAATGATGTATCAGATTGGGGAAAGGCATAGAAATTTCTCCACATCAGTCTTGATGAAGGATCCCACTGAATATTCTCTGTGGTCACAGTTCTAACCTTTGAAGAATCATAACCCCATTACATTATACAAAACAGAGGTTGCTGGCTTAATTTTATTTGGCTCACTTCCCAGTTACTCTCTTAAATATTTACATAACAAGGAGAAATCACTATTTAAAATTAGTATTTTTGAGAGGGAAGACCCTGGTAAAGGAAATCTTAGGTTTCTGCTGGCCTTTTGTGTTGCCAAGAAAATAGATTGGCCATTTGATATATTTAACACATGATCAGTTTGGGATTCATCCAACATAAAGTAGATTTGGCAGTAAACTTAGAAATAATAGCCAGAGAGAACTGAATATACTAATAAATGGTAAGAAAAACTGGTAGATTTCAGGGACATTTCAACAGGGAGTAGGAAATGAGAAGTAGGAGAGAAGAGCGGTATTGAGAAATTGGCTGGGGAGCACCTGGGTGGCTCAGTCAGTTGAGTGTCCAACTCTTGATATCAGCTCAGGTCATGATCTCAGAGTCCTGAAATCAAGCTCCACATCTGGCTCCCCACTCAGTGGGAAGTCTGCTTGGGATTCTCTCTCCCCCTCTCCTTCTGCCTCTCCCCCTGCCCCCTACTCTCTCTCTCTCTAAAATAAATAAATCTTAAAAAAAAAAAAAAGAAATTGGCTGGCGTCTGGGACATAAACTGGAACACAGCAGAGGGTAAACAGTCTGTAGTGGCAGAGTCAACAAAAGAACTTCAGGGAAATTTGTCTCATAATTTTAACTTTTTTTTTTTTTTGGCATTACTGTGATGCTTAAATGCGTCCTTTTCTGCCTTCTCTGTAAACCTTCAGTAAAGTCAGCTCTGCATACGAATGCTCTTTTTGAGATGTTTGTCTATAGGAATCAAGAGAAGAGGCCAAGTTTCAAGTTTGGCTCAATGCAGTGTTGGAAGAAGGTGAGGATCAAGGTGAAATTATTAATAAATTGAATAATTTATCTGTAGCAGAATCAGATAATTGGAGACCAAGTGACCAGGTTCCCAGTCGATTTGCAGGAATCTTAAAGAGAGTATTAGATTTCCTAGTGTTATGGCACAGGGTTTAAGCTAATCTTCATTTTAAGGGGCGGGGTGACCCTAGCTGGCATATGATTACTTAAAAAAAAAAAATCCTCCTAATGATTGGCTTATTTTCCCCATAATCTTATTTGATTCACATTTTATTATATTCTGGCCAAAACCTGTACATTAAAAATTTTATTAAGTTAGGACATAAAGGATTGATTTGTTCAGGGTTATTGTCCATTATGCAGTAAAGCCAATAGGAGGAAATGATTGATTTAATAAATGAAGCCCAGAGACTTTCTCAGAAGTAGTTCATGTTAGTTTAGACACTTATTGTCAATATAGTAGGCAGTTTGGAATTGCTTTTAAAGATGGAAAATATTAGATAAATTACATATTCTTCCTTGAAAACTGAAGCTAGTACATATTTTAATATTGGTCATGATGACTCCTATTTAAAGAACAGAAGCAGAAGTAGACATGTATGAAAATAAACCAAGAATTGACTAAGTTTGCTTCTGAGAATTATCAAATCCATGTGATGGTACTAATAGCTACCATAATTAAACATTTACTAAATGCTAGGGGCAGGGCTAAAAATTTTATCATATATATCATTTAATTTTCAAAACTCCATAAAGACAAGTATTATTATTCTTATTATATAAATGAAGAAACAAAGGTTCAGAGAAGTTAATAAGTTGCCCAAGGCCACATAGGTAGAAAATATTACAATTTGAGCTTGCACTCAGGTCTATGTTATTTCCAAACCTGTATATACTACCTAGTGTGTCCTGGTTGGACCATAATTCAGGTGGACTGTTTTAACAAAACTATATCACTTGGCCTATATCAAAGGAGTTAGTGCAAGCTGCTGACTTTCACAATTTGGAATATACATCAATTTAGGAGATAAAATTGCCCCCAACAACTTAGCTTTAAGAGAGCTAAGTGATCTTTTTTTTTTTTTTTTGGTTGTTGTTTAATCTCCATATTTTATTTTATTTTACATATTTTATTATATTTTATTGTTTTAAATTCAATTAGCCAACATATAGTACATCATTTGTTTTAGATGTAGTGTTCAATGATTCATCAGTTGTGTGTAACACCCAGTGTTCATCACATCATGTCTTTTTTGGGAGAGCTGCTCATCTTTTAAATAAATTGATTTCCTCCTTCTACCTCTCATGTTCTGTAGAGCCTAAATTATATACCACTACTCCAAGTGGTATATAATGCATATTCCTAGAAATCTTGTCAGATTAGGTAATCATCTGGCCACCTCATATTCTAAACCCCTCCTAATCTTTCTTCTAGCTTGTTTACTCACCATGGTTTCCCATTTCTTGTTCTCTAAACTTTTCTTATTAATCATCAAATAAATATTGAAAGAGTATTACATGCACTTTGGGTGATAATAAAGAAGTATAGAACTTTTGAGGTGGATTCAAAAATTTGAGTAGAACAAGAAAAAATAAATGAAGAAGATAAGAAGGGACAGGATAGGATGGAGAATAGAGGGAATGATTCAACAGTGGTGCCTGACATAGAGCGGGGACTTAACAGATTTTTCTTGAATGAATGAATGAATGAACGAGTAGTTAAGTGAATCGATAGATGGATGAGTGGGTGAAAGAGTGAATGGATGAAATGTGAATAAATGAATTAATGGATGGATGGAATAAGTTGACTTGAAAAAGATAAGTTTGGACAGATGGGTACAACAAAATCCTATCTTGCCTCTATGGACTGAGTCCTTTTATGGAGTATCCGCTAAAAAAAAAAAACCAAAAAAAACCAAAAACTGGCAATGGTTCCAATTGCCTGAACATGGCATGAAATGACAGATTCTGGCTCAGGCCTTTCCCTGTTATTTAGCTTTGAACGAGTCAGAAGACACCTAAGGCCTAGATGGTGGAAAAACAGACTCTTCAGTGTTGGATACCAAGCAGGAAAGGTTATAGAGTTAAGCAAATGAAATTCATTTTCAGTTTGATATAGAAAACCTGGGTGTTTAATTAAATCCTAAATATCACATAAATTCTGATATTAAAGAAAAACAGTGCTGATTAGAAAAAAGGAAGATGTTTACACAAAAGCACTGATGACACCACATGAGAGAATGGGGCAAGGATAGATAAACAGCTTAGCAAGGAGAAAGCTATGTCTTTGGAGCCAAAAATATAGAACAATGCCAAACTGAGTCTTGCCTCTGCCATACCAGCTCTTTGCATCTCCATCAGTAACAGAAGATTATCCCCCAGGGTGCACTGCCAATCTCCTGGGCCCAGAGAAGTATGCAGAGTTTTTCTTTCTCTTTTTTCCTTTCCTTGCTTCTAAAAGACTGCTGCACCAGTTTTAGAATGCATACTGCTTTTAGCCAGACCTGTGCAGATTTTTGAAATATGGTTCTTTTTTATGTCATTGTCTGACTTTGGACAACCATTGTTAATTTAAATATTGATTAAATACCATATGTTGTAATGAAAAGAGATTTTTATGACCCTTGGCAAGTTACCGAGCCTTGGTTTTCCAACCTTTAGAATGAGGGTGGTGGGGCAAACTCATAATTTTCCTTGAAGGATTTTATCAGGTAATCTTTGTGAAAGTTTTTCTAGACTTACTGTGACCCTTTTTATGAAATTCTGTAGTCCCAGAATACTATACTTATGTTAAATCCTGTATATTGGAGGCTGAGCTTATCAAATAGAGTTGCCCACTATTTCACTATGTAGATGAAGACAGCAGATCATTTGCCAGAAAATGTTCTTTGTTTCAAGAAGAATGTTTCTTCTCAGATATGTAGTTATAAGGACAGTAGGTCTTTGTTGTAACAGTTAAAAGGCTGGAGCAGCAAAAAAAAAAAAAAAAAAAAAAGGCTGGAGCAGGTCACAAGTTCTAAAATCATGGAAACTCTATGAGCCAAGGCTCAAGGCCAAGACCATTTCTTTTATGATAACTTATGGAATGGATTGAGAGGAACTTTACTGAAGAATTTGGTAGAACAAAATACACAATGGGAAGAGGGAATCTGAAATGAAACCTAATTTTAGAGCTAAGACTTTGAGAGGTTGAGATTGGCATATGTGTGGCCAGCTGTTAACCTGGAGTTATTAGAGATGGCTCAGAGTTTAGGACATACAGTCCTTCCTCATAGCAGGAGTGAGGGGGTGGCAGCCAGAGTGTGTCTGTCCTTTTCATGGTCTCTTGGAAAATTTAGAGGTGGAACAGACATTAAAAATAAGCAAAAATTGTTCTCTGATAATGTGGCATTTGAAGCCCAGATACTTCCCTCAGATATTAAAAAGAGAAGATTGAAAAAAAAAAAGAATCAAGTCTGAATCTGATGAGGCCTCTAGATCTATGGGAACTTAGAAAGTAAAAAAGCGTACAGGAAAGATAAAGGCATAAGAACATGTTATATGACAACATGGGTAATGACCAGTAAAATGCAGATAGGGAGGAACTCTGCCAGATAAACAACCTGGTTTATATAATAAATAAATTGCAGGGAGAGTGAGAGCATGAAAAAGAGAGATTGAAAGAGACTGAATGAAGGACATAGCAACCTATGTCCTGTCATAAGACTAATGACACTCTTCCATCCTGGTTTGTACGCACACAGTGAAAATGAAGAGGAGAGAGACACAGAGAGAGACAGAAAAGAATCCAAGTAGTGATTAGATATTCAATAACATTAAAAAATTAATAATTTTTCTTAAGTTGACATAGTATTATAATTTTTAAAAGGAGTTTTATCATTTCATCCATAAATGAAACTTGCACACTTAAATATTTAAGAGTGAATTGAGAGGGTTTAAGTGAGAGTGTGCCTTATTGGCACCAGAAGCTAGTGTAGCAGGTCATGTGTATGATACTGAGCGTACTCTAGAGAACTGTGGTTCCTTCCTCCAGGTGGATTAAGGACATGCTCCTTGGTTCCTTTCCTCAATACCTCTTTCTTTGGCAATATCAAAGAGTTTATTCCAATGCATGTTTTTCTGTATTTCAGATATTGTAATTGATCTCATTTTACCTAAATACTTTCTCCAGAATTAAGGTAACTTGGAGTTAGTTAGGATTAGAAGGAACACATATCATTATTTATCATTATATAGGAGATTGGATGTGTTAGATTGGCATGCTTGTCATTATGGGTACTGACTTGTCCTGCACAAAGCTCCACAGTGGCTTTTTGCATTGTTTACAGTGTTTCTGCAACACAATGAGATGTGCTGGTGGAATACAGCTGGGACAACTTTGAATTTGGAAAAAGATCCATTCCTATCAGGAGTGATTCACAGGTTTTCATTTTCTGGTGAGATTGTTTCAGGCTCCCTATTTTAGCTCTGATGCATAAAGGAAATGTTAAACTTCCAATCTTTTTCCAGATACTCTTCTCTAATGCAGACTTTGACCATTTGCTCTAATGGAAAAGCAGTCCAACTCAGTTTCATAGAATCCATTCATCTCCATCCATCCATCCATCCATCCATCCATCCATCCATCCATCCATCCAACCAACCTCCATCTATCCATTCATCCATTTATTCATTGAATTCATCCATCCATCCATCCATCCATCCATCCATTAATTCATCTATCTATATGTATACATTCACTTCTTATCTATATGTCTTATTTGTAATTTCTTCAGGTATTTTATATGACAAGTTGATTTTTCTTTGATATTTGTCACAATTATTGATCACCAACATCAACATTTTTGGGGATACTTTCATATCTCAAAGGAAAAAGTTAGGTTAGAAGGAGAGAGTAATCTTAAATATTAACTTACTATATAACCTTAGACAATTATAATTTTCCTGTGCTTAAGTTTCTGCTACTATAAATTATCTATCAAATACCATGCTCTGAGAAAAAATAACTTTTCCAGGAAAAAAAAATCACTAATGATTTCATATCATGTTAAAAAACTACTTAAAGAGATGGGATATCCTTATGTTAAATGAAAAGAATGCAATAATCTTCCAGAAATAATCTCAAATTTGTAATATACAGAGTAAAACATAGTGAATACAAACATATTGAAATTAAGCTTCTCAAATATCTCTCAGCTTCCTATAATTAAAATACACTTATTTATGAGCAGAAAAAATGCTAGGAAAGGAATCCGTGACAATATAATGAGGTAACAAGTGTGAAAAGCCTAAAAAAACTGATGTCTGATGTATTTGTTTGCAAGTGTTATTTTGCTTACCAAGTTGCTGTAGATCAGAGGAGGGTAATCCAGTGGGTAGATGAAGTAGATAAATGATGGTATCCTATTATAATCTTTCTAGCTATATTAAACTCAGCAATCATCTATTAGGTGTTTTCTATGCACAAGACATTAGGCTAGATTCAATAAAGCTATATAAATGAGGGAAGATAAATCAAAAGAGTGAATCTAGCTTTCAGGTAGCTTATTTGACCTGGATTAAACAGATTAATTGGAACAGATATTTTGATGAGAAAAATCCCAAGTGGGGGGAGGGGCACCTGGGTGGCACAGTTTGTTGAGCATCCGACTCTTGGTTTCTGCTTGGATCATAATCTTGGGGTTGTGGGATTAAGCCCTGTGTGGGGCTCCATGCTCGGTGCTGAGTCTGCTTGTGACTCTCTCTCCATCTCTCCTCTGCCCATCCCCCCACTCTCTCTTTCTAAAAAAAAATAATAATAATAAATAAATCTTAAGAAAAGAAAAAAGTGATAATATTAAAGTGTGGAATGTTAGTTCCAGAATGAGATTTAGAGAGCATTTAGTCCAGCACTCACAATTAACATGAAGAAAAATGAAGGCAAATATATACATGCAGAAGGATGAAACACAAGGTAAAACATCCACCTGCATTTCATTGGTCAACACTGAACCAACATGTTTCCCTCTAACCACTGAAGTCTGAAAAGGTGAGCTTTTAGCCTTCCATTGACTGTAGTTGAGAATGGAATGGAAACAGGGTATGCAATGGAATGTTAAATGAGTCAGCCTAAAGTGCTAGCTTTCATGATTCCAGACACAGGGCTCTTCATTAACTGCTTACCCCTTCCATTGAGCTTTGTTCTAAAAGGCTGGTTAAAAACAAACAAAAAAAATCCGCTGTCTAAAAACTGTTTAGAAGAGGAGAGAAGAAGGGGCTAGTTACTTTCTTCAGATACTAAAAGTGTTGCCACATGAAAGAGGAATTGAGTTGTAAATCCCCAAAGAGAAATCTAGAACCAGCAGGTGGGACAATGGAAAACAGATTCCAATTCAAACTAACTAGGAACTTTCTTTTAGTCAGAGGTATGCACGGTGGCATGGGCCTGCTAGGCAAAGAAGTATGTTCCTCATTGCCTAGAGAATTCAGGGATAGGCAGGGAGACCCTTAGGGACTTTCAAAAATGCCTAAAAATTCACCATAAGTGACATCCTGCAGACTTCTTTCATCCTGCAGGAAAGGGTCTTCCATCATTTTAGTAATGAGAGATAACTTTAAAAAAGCAACTCAAGATGCTTTTCAAATGCAGATAACAATCATAATGTTTATGAGGGCTTTTTATGTGCCAGATATTTTACTAAGCCATTTAGATGCATTATATCATTTAAATCTGGAAACAACCCTATAAGCTAGGTACTATTATTACATCCAATTTGCAGATGAAGAAAATGAAGCACAGAGAGAGGTTGAGTGACTTGCCCTAGCCACAGCTAAGTGATAGACATAAATCCAGGGATTTTGATGCCTAAGCTTGCCTTTTTAAACCACTGTACTATTCATATGTGAATGAATTTCACTTCTCACGAGTTCCACTACTACCACACTTTTCTAAACCACCATGATCTCTTGCTTGGATTATTGCAGTAAATGCCTAACAAGCCTTTCTGCCTCCCACCCTACCACCTTTAGTCTATTCTCCATCCAGCAGCCAGAGTGATACTGATAAAGTTGAAATCAGATCATACCATTTCTCAACTTGAAAACCCTTTAATTGCTTCCTATTTTTCAGAATAAAGGCCAAGGTCTTCACAGTGACCAACAAGGCCTTACCTAATCACCTGTCCTTTACACTCTGCCCTTTGCTCCAACTACTTCCCCTTGCTTTGCTCTGCTCTGGTCGCACTGGCCTCCCGGATGTTTCTCAAATAGGCCAGGCAGTCCCCTAAGTGCTTTCTTCTCTCTCTGCCTTGAATGTTCTTCCCTAGATATCTATATGTTTAGCTCCTTCACCCCTTTTGTGCATTTATTCCAATACCACTTGTTTCAACAAGGTCTTTCTTGACTATCCTGTTTAAATTTCAGTTCTTCTACTTTACTACTAGCTTTCTCTGTGACTCTACCCAGCTTTATTTTTCTCCATGGCACTTAGGTTGGTTTCCTGTGTCTCCCTTGGCTAGCATGTCACATCCATGAAAGCAGCCATTTTTGTTCCTTTTGTTCACTGCTGGATTCCCAATTCCCCAGCAAGAGAGCAGTGGGAGGGAGAAAGAGAATATTTATTGCTGTGGCTGCTGGCTCCCACCCTATGAGGTGGCCTCAAGTTAGCAGTATTCCCTGAAGTCACTGCTTCTCTTAAGGTAGACCTCTATTACTGGATTCTCTCCTTATGACTTCTGGTAATGCTACCTTGCCTTTGTACCTGTGGATTTGGGATGTTTTGAGTCTAGCATTACCACACTGCTCCTTGTGGTTTCCCTTCACCCTGCCCACACTTTGGTAATGTGTCCCTACTGAAAACATTCTAATTTGAGTATGCCATTTGTTTCCTGCTGAGGCCCTGACTTATACAGTGCTCAGTATTTTCAAATGAATGATTAAAAAACAGATTTTTTAATTTTATTATGTTATGTTAATCACCATACATCACATCATTAGTTTTTGATGTAGTGTTCCATGATTTATTGTTTGCATATAACGCCCAGTACTCCATTCAATATGTGCCCTCTTTAATACCCATCACCAGGCTAACCCATCCCCCCACCCCCTCCCCTCTAGAACCCTTAGTTTGTTTCTCAGGGTCCATAGTCTCTCATGGTTCATCTCCCCCTCCGATTTCCCCCCCTTCATTTTTCCCTTCCTACTATCCTTTTTTTTTTTTTCTTAACATATAATGTATTATTTGTTTCAGAGGTACAGGTCTGTGATTCATCAGTCTTACACAATTCACAGCACTCACCACAGCATGTACCCTCCCCAATGACTATCACCCAGCCACCCCATGCCTCCCACCCCCCCACCACTCCAGCAACCCTCAGTTTGTTTCCTGCGATTAAGAATTTCTCATATCAGTGAGATCATATGATACATGTCTTTCTCTGATTGCCTTATTTTGCTTAGCATAATACCCTCTAGTTCCATCCACATCATTGCAAATGGCAAGATTTTGGTTTTTTTTGATGGCTGCATAATATTCCATTGTATATATACACCACATCTTCTTTATCCATTCATCTGTCGATGGACATCTTGACTCTTTCCATAGTTTGGCTATGGTGGACATTGCTGCAATAAACATTGGGGTGCACGTACCCCTTCAATCACTACATTTGTATCTTTGGGGTAATAACCCAATAGTGTAATTGCTGGATCATATGGTAGCTCTATTTTCAACTTTTTGAGGAACCTCCATACTGTTTACCAGAGTGGCTGCACCAGCTTGCATTCCCACCAACAGTGTAGGAGGGTTGCCCGTTCTCTGCATCCTCGCTAATATCTGCCATTTCCTGACTTGTTAATTTTAGCCATTCTGACTGGTGTGAGGTGGTATCTCATTGAGGTTTTGATTTGGATTTCCCTGTTGCTGAGCGATGTTGAGCACTTTTTCATGTGTCTGTTGGCCATTTGGATGGCTTCCTTAAAGAAATGTCTGTTCATATCTTCTTTTTTTTTTAAATTTTATTGTTATGTTAATCACCATACATTAAATCATTAGTTTTTGATGTAGTGTTCCATGAGTCATTGTTTGCATATAACACCCAGTGCTCCATTCAATATGTGCCCTCTTTAATACGAATCACCAGGCTAACCCATGCCCCTACCCCCTCCCCTACAGAACCCTCAGTTTGTTTCTCAGAGTCCATAGTCTCTCATGCTTCGTCTCCCCCTCCTATCTCCCCACCTTCATTTTTCCCCTTCCTATCTTTTTTTTTTTTAAACATATAATGTATTATTTATTTCAGAGGTACAGGTCTGTGATTCCACAGTCTTACACAATTCACAGCATTCACCATAGCACATACCCTTCCCAATGTCTATCACCCAGCCACCCCAACCCTCCCACCCTCCCACTCAGTTCCCCAAACTGAGGGAAACAAACCCTCAGTTTGTTTCCTGAGATTAAGAATTCCTCATATCAGTGAGGTCATATGATACATGTCTTTCTCTGATTGACTTATTTCACTGAGCATAATACCCTCTAGTTCCATCCACGTCATTGCAAATGGCAAGATCTCATTCCTTTTGATGGCTGCATAATGTTCCATTGTATATATGTATACCACATCTTCTTTATCCATTCATCTGTTGATGGACATCTTGGCTCTTTCCATAGTTTAGCTATTGTGGACATTGCCGCGATAAACATCGAGGTGCATGTACCCCTTTGGATCCCTACATTTGCGTCTTTGGGGTAAATACCCAGTAGTGCAATTGCTGGGTTGTATGGTAACTCTATTTTCAACTTTTTGAGTAATCTCTATACTGTTTTCCAGAGTGGCTGCACCAGCTTGCATTCCCACCAATAATGTAGGAGGGTTCCCTTTTCTCCGCATCCCTGCCAACATCTGTTATTTCCTGACTTGTTAATTTTAGCCATCCTGACTGGTGTGAGGTGGTATCTCATTGAGGTTTTGATTTGGATTTCCCTGATGCCGAGTGATGTTGAGCACTTTTTCATGTGTCTGTTGGCCATTTGGATGTCTTCTTTGGAAAAATGTCAGTTCATGTCTTCTGCCCATTTCTTGATTGGATTATTTGTTCTTTGGGTGTTGAGTTTGATAAGTTCTTTATAGATTTTGGATACTAACCCTTTATCTGATATGTCATTTGCAAATATCTTCTCCCATTCTGTAGGTTGTCTTTTGGTTTTGTTGACTGTTTCCTTTGCTGTGCAAAAGCTTTTATCTCAATGAAGTCCCAATAGTTCATTTTTGCTTTTGTTCCCCTTGCCTTTGAAGATGTATCTAGCAAGAAGTTGCTGTGGCTAAGGTTCAAAGAGGTTGCTGCCTGTGTTCTCCTCTGGTATTTTGATGGATTTCTGTCTCACATTTAGGTCTTTCATCCATTTTGAATCTTTTTTTTGTGTATGGTGTAAGGAAATGGTCCAGTTTCATTCTTCTGCATATGGCTGTCCAATTTTCCCAGCACCATTTGTTAAAGAGACTGTCTTTTATCCACTGGATATTCTTTCCTGCTTTGTCAAAGATTAGTTGACCATAGAGTTGAGGGTCCATTTCTGGGCTCTCTATTCTGTTCCATTGATCTATGTGTCTGTTTTTGTGCCAGTACCATACTGTCTTGATGATGACAGCATTGTAATAGAGCTTAAAGTCCGGAATTGTGATGCCACCGGCTTTGCTTTTCTTTTTCAACATTCCTCTGGCTATTCGGGGTCTTTTCTGGTTCCATACAAATTTTAGGATTATTTGTTCCATTTCTTTGAAAAAAGTGGATGGTATTTTGATAGGGATTGCATTAAATGTGTAGATTGCTCTAGGTAGCATTGACATCTTTGCAATATTTGTTCTTCCAATCCATGAGCATGGAACATTTTTCCATTTCTTTGTGTCTTCCTCAATTTCTTTCATGAGTATTTTATAGTTTTCTGAGTACACATTCTTTGTCTCTTTGGTTAGGTTTATTTTTAGGTATCTTATGGTTTTGGGTGCAATTGTAAATGGGATTGACTCCTTAATTTCTCTTTCTTCTCTCTTGTTGTTGGTGTATAGGAATGCCACTGATTTCTGTGCATTGATTTTATATCCTGCCACTTGACTGAATTCCTGTATGAGTTCTAGCAGTTTTGGGGTGGAGTCTTTGGGGTTTTCCACATTAAGTATCATATCATCTGCAAACAGTGAGAGTTTGACTTCTTCCTTGCCAATTCAGATGCCTTTTATTTCTTTTTGTTGTCTGATTGCTGTGGCTAGGACTTCTAGTACTATGTTGAAGAGCAGTAGTGATAGTGGACATCCCTGCCGTGTTCCTGACCTTAGGGGGAAAGCTCTCAGTTTTTCCCCATTGAGAATGATATTTGCTGTGGGTTTTTCATAGATGGCTTTTATGATATTGAGGTATCTACAATCTATCCCTACACTCTGAAGAGTTTTAATCAAGAAAGGATGCTGTACTTTGTCAAATGCTTTTTCTGCATCTATTGAGAGGATCATATGGTTCTTGTTCTTTCTTTTATTAACATGTTGTATCACATTGAATGATTTGCGGATGTTGAACCAACCTTGCAGCCCAGGGATAAATCCCACTTGGTTGTGGTGAATAATCCTTTTAATGTACTGTTGGATCCTATTGGCTAGAATTTTGGTGAGAATTTTCGCATCCATGTTCATCAGGGATATTGGTCTGTAATTCTCCTTTTGGTGGGGTCTTTGTCTGATTTTGGGATCAAGGTAATGCTGGCTTTATAAAATGAGTTTGGAAGTTTTCCTTCCATTTCTATTTTTTGAAACAGTTTCAGAAGAATAGGTATTAATTCTTCTTGAAATGTTTGGTAGAATTCCCCTGGGAATACATCTGGCCCTGGGCTTTTGTTTGTTGGAAGATTTTTGATGACTGCTTCAATTTCCTTAGTGGTTATAGGTCTGTTCAGGTTTTCTATTTCTTCCTGGTTCAGTTTTGGTAGTTGATACATCTCTAGGAATGCATTCATTTCTTCCAGATTATCTAATTTGCTGGCATACAGTTGCTCAATATATGTTCTTATAATTGTTTGTATTTCTTTGGTGTTGGTTGTGATCTTTCTTCTTTCAGGCATGATTTTATTTATTTGGGTCCTTTCTCTTTTCTTTTTGATAAGTCTGGCCAGGGGTTTATCAATCTTGTTAATTCTTTCAAAGAACCAGCTCCTAGTTTCGTTGGTCTGTTCTACTGTTCTTTTGGTTTCTATTTCATTGATTTCTGCTCTGATCTTTATTATTTCTCTTCTCCTGGTGGGTTTTGGCTTTATTTGCTCTTCTTTCTCCTGCTCCTTTAGTGTAGGGTTGGGCTGTGTATTTGAGACCTTTCTTGTTTCTTGAGAAAGGCTTGTATTGCTATATCCTTTCCTCTTAGGACTGCCTTTGCTGCATCCCAAAGATTTTGAACAGTTGTGCTTTCATTTTCATTTGTTTCCTTTAATTTTTTAAAATTCTTCTTTAATTTCCTGGTTGACCCATTCATTCTTTAGTCGGATGCACTTTAGCCTCCATGTATTTGAGTTCTTTCCAACTTTCCTCTTGTGATTGAGTTCCAGTTTCAAAGCATTGTGATCTGAAAATATGCAGGGAATGATCCCAATCTTTTGGTACCGGTTGAGACCTGATTTATGACCTAGAATGTGATCTATTCTGGAGAATGTTTCATGGGCACTAGAGAAGAATGTGTATTCTGTTGCTTTGGGATGGAATGTTCCAAATATATCTGTGAACCACACTGTGTCCAGTGTGTCATTTAAAGTCTTTATTTCCTTGTTGATCTTTTGCTTAGATGATCTGTCCATTTCAGTGAGGGGGGTGTTAAAGTCCCCACTATTTTTTTTTATTATTATGTTATGTTAATCACCATACATTACATCATTAGTTTTTGATGTAGTGTTCCATGTTTCATTGTTTGCCCATATAAAGTCCCCCACTATTATTGTATTGTTGTCAATGTGTTTCTTTGCTTTTGTTATTAATTGGTTTATATAATTTGCTGCTCCCATGTTAGGGGCATAGGTATTTACAATTGTTAGATCTTCTTGTTGGATAGACCCTTTAATGAGGATATAGTGTCCTCCTCATCTCTTATTATAGTCTTTGGTTTAAAATCTAATTTGTCTGATATAAGGATTGCCACCCCAGCTTCCTTTTGATGTCCATTAACATGGTAAATGGTTTTCCACCCCCTCACTTTCAATCTGGGGGTTTCCTTAGGTCTAAAATGAGTCTCTTGCAAAAAGCATATTGATCTTGTTTTTTTATCCAATCTGATACCCTGTGTCTTTTGATTGGGGCATTTAGCCTATTTACATTCAGTAACTATTGAAAGATATGAATTTAGTGCCATTGTAGTGCCTGTAAGGTGACTGTTACTGTATATTGTCTGTGTTCCTTTCTGGCTTATGTTACTTTTAGGCTCTCTCTTTGCTTAGAGGACCCCTTTCAATATTTCTTGTAGGGCTGGTTTCATGTTTGCAAATTCCTTTAGTTATTGTTTGGCCTGGAAGCTTTTTATCTCTCCTTCTGTTTTCAGCAACTGCCTAGCTGGATAAAGTATTTCCTGGCTGCATATTTTTCTCATTTAGTGCTCTGAATATGTCCTGCCAGTCCTTTCTGGCCTGCCGGGTCTCTGTAGCTAGGTCTGTTGCCAATCTAATGTTTCTACCATTGTAGGTTACATATCTCTTCTCCTGAGCTGCTTTCAGGATTTTCTCTTTGTCTCTGAGACTCGTAAGTTTTACTATTAGATGTCGGGGTGTTGACCTATTTTTGATTTTGAGGGGGGGTTCTCTGTACCTCCTGGATTTTGATGCCTGTTTCCTTCCCCAAATTAGGGAAGTTCTCTGCTATAATTTACTCCCATACTTTCTGCCCCTTTCTTTCTTTCTTCTTCTTCTGGGATCCCAATTATTTTAATGTTGTTTCGTCTTGGTGTCACTTATCTCTCGAATTCTGCCCTTGTGATTCAGTAGTTGTTTATCTGTCTTTTTCTGAGCTTCTTGATTTTCCATCATTTGGTCTTCTAATTCTCTCTTCTGCCTCATATATCCTAGCAGTTAGAGCCTCCATTTTTGATTGCACCTCATTAATAGCCTTTTTGATTTCTACTTGGTTAGATTTTAGTTCTTTTATTTCTCCAGAATTTCTCTAGTATCTTCCATGCTTTTTTCAAGCCCAGCCAGTATCTTTAAAATTGTCATTCTGAACTGTAGTTCCGACATCTTACTAATCAGCATTGATTAGGTCCCTGGCAGCCGGTACTGCCTCTTGTTCTTTTTTTTGAGGTGATTTTTTCTGTCTTGTCATTTTGTCCAGAGGAGAATAGATGAATGAAAGAACAAAATGCTAACAGGGTAAAAACAACCCTAGAAAAATATACACTAAACAAATCAGAAGATACCCAAAATCGGGGCAAAGAAAGGGAAAGAAAGAAAAAAGAAAAGAAAAAGATAAAAACAAACAAAAAACAGAATATGATCAAATATGATCAGGCTGGTTCATAGATCAGTGCCACACACTAGATTTTGGGCATATTTTTTTCTGTTAGGAGAAAGTGCTTCCAAAATTTTAAAGAATGAAAAACTTATATATGTACAAAAATAAGGGTAAATAGGATGAATGGATGGAATATGATTGTAAAGATGAAGATTATAAATGATTTTATAAAAGGAATAGATAAGAAGTTCATTGAAAAAACAAAGAAGAGGATTTAAGAAGAAAAAAAAAGGGAGAGAATATGTTCAGGCAGGAGACTAGAACAAAGCCATACACTAGAGATTTAGGGTATATTTTGGTCTGTTAGAAGAAACTGTATCCCAAAATTTAAAGAGAGAACAACTTATGTATATATACCAAAAATAAGGTTAACTACTATGAAGGGATAGAATATGACTCTAAAAATGAAAAATAAAAAAGATTTTTTAAAAAAAGTGGTTGATAAGATGTTGGTTGAAAAAGGGAAAAAGAAAAATTTAAAAAAAAAAAGAAAAAGAAAAGAAAAGAAAAAGGAAGTTAAAAAAAAAAAGCCATGAATTCTATGTGCAGTATTCTCCTAGTGCTGGAGTTCTGCCGTTCTCATTGATCGGTAAACTTGGTCTTGGCTGGCTGTTCTTGCTGATCTTCTGGGGGAGGGGCCTGTTGCCGTGGTTTCCAAATGTCTTTGCCGGAGGCGGAATTGCCCCCCCCTTGCCGGGTCTGGCCTAACTAATCTGCTCGGCTTTGCTCTCTGGAACTTTTGTTCCCTGCAAGCTCTCGGTACAGCTTTGGAGGCGGAGAGTGAAAATAGCAGCCTCCCAATCTCCATCCTGGCAGAGTCGAGAACTCGGGGCCCGCTCCACAGTGAGGCCCCAGAGAAAATCAGTCACTCACTCCCATCTCCCCGGTCTCCGGCCGCACTCTGTGCTCACCCAGTCTGTGACCGAGCGTTTCTTTCTTTCTTTTTTTTTTTTTACAGATTTTATTTATTCGAGAGAGAGAGCGCGAGAGTACAAGCAGGGAGGAGTAGTGGAGGGAGAGAGAGAAGCAGGCTTCCTGCTGAGTAGGGAGGCAGACGCTGGGCTCAGTCCCAAGACCCTGAGATCATGACCTGAGCTGAAGGCAGACACTTAACCATCTGAGCCACCCAGGTGCCTCTGACCGAGCATTTCTATCTCTGGCACCCGACCCGTGTGGCGTCTCCAAACCCAGCAGATCCCTGCCGTGCACTCCCGCGCCGCTCCTCCTGGGGGAGGAAGGTGAGTCTCCCCGGATCTGCCGCTTGTTGGGTCCTTGCTGGAGGAGCAGTGGCCTGACTGTGCCGCAGATCACGGGTTATAGCAACCCTGAGCTGAGAGCCCACTCCTCGGCTCTGTCTCTGCAGCCAGCTTCCCCGCTCTGATACCTGGGGGCTCTGCGGCACTCAGGCACCCCTGGTCTTTCTGTGACCGTGAGGGTCCTGCGACCACACTGTCCCAGTGAGGGTTCCACCTCCCGCTTAGCCACTGGAGCAATGTCCCTCAGTGGAGCAGACTTCTAAAAGTTCTGCTTTTGTGCTTTGGGGCTCTATCACTTGCCAGAAGCGGCTGATGGAGGCCCCCTCCCCCACCGTCTATCTTCCTGAATATCACCTTGGATTCACTTCTCCACAAGTCCTACCTTCCAGAAAGTCGTCGCTTTTCTGTTCAGAGAGTTGCTGCTGTTTTTTTCTTTGATCTCCTGTTGAGTTCGTAGGTGTTCAGAATGCTTTGATAACTATCTATCTGAATTCCTGGGACCAGATGAAATTTAGGTCTCCCACTCCACTGCCATCTTGCTCCTTCCAGCTAAAAAACAGATTTTTAAGGGCAATGGAGGCTTTCTCAGATTTTTATTAAATTTTATATATATCTTCATATCATGTCTAATAAGTGAGACTCTTGTAATTCTAACTTTTAAAGAAAGATTCAGTGAATGTTCACATCATACAGAATTTAGAACATTTCTGATTACTTTTAATGAATTTAAATATAAAATTCTAAGCTACTTGGCATGCAAACATAGATTTCTTGTCTTTTATTCTTCTAAATGTATTTTACATTCATAAAGATTTAATTTCTTAATAAGCCACAGAGAGCTGAGTCTACAGTAATTAATTAAAACAAAGCAAGGAAATACCACCTTTTTGGCACTCAATAATTGATTGAAGATACCTTGTTAGAAGCTAAAAGACCAATAATTTGATTTAATTTAAATCAACACTTTTACGTTATTTGTTAGCAAGAGACCTGTGGAATTTTATTTTCAACCTAGACAAGAACAAGAAAAGAAATAGAAATTAGCATTAATGAAGCTGTGTCCTCTCATGAGATTTTATGAGCCTGAGAAGTGCTTACTGATTAATGCTAATGACTGGCTTATAGAAATAGTTTGAAAGGGTAGAATATAGATGTTGACATATCTTTCTCATACTGAATCTTTAAGTAGTGACCACACTAAGATGGTACTTTTTTAGTTGCTATCACTATTTTTCCCTCCTAGAAAGTTCACTTGGATTACACAATATTGAGATGGGTGGTCTCTTCCTAAATTGGAGTGCTGGGGAATCATTGGTGAGGTGAGACAGTCTTCCTTTGAAAATCTGTGGAATGGGGCACCTGGGTGGCTCGGTTGTTAAGTGTCTGCCTTTGGCTCAGGCCCTGATCCCAGGGTCCTGGGATCGAGCCCTGCATTGGGTTCCCTGCTCAGTGGGAATCCAGCTTCTCTCTCTCCCACTGCCCCTGCTTATGTTCCTGCTCTCGCTATCTCTGTCTCTGTCAAATAAATAAATAAAATCTTAAAAAAAAAAAGAAAAGAAAATCTGTGGAATGATACCTGGCCATTGATAAGTTAAAAATCTGTTATATTGGTGAGGTGTAATTGCTTAGAGTTCCACCATTGGATCAATGGGTTGCCATCTTGATTTCTATTTCTCCTCATTTCTGTCTAGTCACTTAGATCGTGAGTGTGTGTATGTGTGTCTTCACATCTCATTTACCTTTAAAATATATGGTAAAAAATACATCTGATCACGGCATCATATCTTGGTTTGAAAGTCCAATGTTTTGCTTCTATCTGGCAACTTTAATTTCAAGAGGAGTTGGCTTTTCCAAAGGAACAAATTTCTATATGGAATTTAAATTATTTTTACAGCTTATACATTCCACTTATTAGACTGTATTGGTTAACTATTGTTAAATAACAAATGGTCACAAAATATCAGTGGCCTACAACAGTGAACATTATTTTTCTTCATATATCTACAGGTCAGCTGGGAGTTGATTGATCTAGACTGGGATTGGCTGGCCAGCTTTGTTGATGTTGGCTGGACTCACTCATGTGTCTGTGGGTTGGTTGGGGGATCAGTTGATCAAGGCTGGCTGATTGGAGCAGTTTGGCTGGGTGTCTCTGCACCACATGTTCACCTTGTCTTGGGGCTGGTGGGCAAGCTCAGGCATGAACTTCTCAGAAAGATGCCAGAAACACAAGAATTCAAGCAGAATCACTCAAGACACTTCAAGGCCTAGGCTAGAACTGGCATGATTTCACTTCCATTTCATTCTTCTATTGGCCAAAGCAAGGCATATTTTTTAGTGTGAGTAACTACAGAGTCAGACATCAAGAGGTATTGATACATAGGGGTGGATGTGAAGAATTGAGGCTAATGATGTAATATACCACAAAGACCATCTGATCCAACATCATTTAATGTAATTAATTTTCTCGGTTTTCTATTTAAACCCAATGGTACTTTGCAAAGTACTGGGCTGGTTCCTTCTACATGATGTTTCTTTAGAACTTCATTTTCCCACTGTATTCTAAAACTCAATCTACCTTATCTTGAGCAAATTAGGAAATAATTCTAGGGGTTTTTGTACTCCTTTGCAAAAAATGCTAATCAAAATGCTTGCTGTTTTTGATCTCACTTTGGTAAGTGTAATTAAGACCTTGTAATTTGAGAAATATAAAAGTATAATAATTGCAGAAACATTGAAGACAATATACAAATAATTCAGTCCAAAGGCAACATCCAAATCTTCACTAAGTTTTACTAATTACATCATAAAAGTGAAAACAACTGAAATATCTTTTATAGTAGCAGTCTAGAATTTAGGCCTAGACCCATAAGGGTATTTCCCTAGCTGATGGTTATGTAAACTCTGAAAATAACCAGAGTTAATTTCCTAGTGAAAGAGAACAAGGGGTTGCATATACTACAGCAGGTTTATATTTCCATGAAGTCTTTGACCAAAAAGCTTTGGTTATTTGTTTTGTGGCTAACAACTTTTTGGCAGTTATAGAGGCCATACATACACCTAGAACAATGTAAATATTTTGATAAACTGGACAAAAAGGTAAATATAGGTAACTACAAACATCTGCAAGAGCTATTTTAAGATGAATCTTGATTTTGCAGCAGAGCCAAGGTTGTGATTACCCTAGATTAAGGTGTGTTGGGGCCTTCCTGCAAGACTGGAGGGGAGGGCTTACCAGGAGTGTGTTTGTATGAAGTTAGGAGACCTTTTGGGAAAAAATCTTCCTGAAAATATAAAATGTGTATGTTGGTACAACAACAACAGCTCCCAAGCATTGGCAGGGAGACGGTGATTTTACTCTTTGTGTTTGATAAATTTCTGTAGTGTTATATTTGGCTTTCTTTCTCTTTATTTTTCGTCTATCTATTACAGGTTTGGAGTTTGTGGTTACCATGAGGTTCATATATAACATTTCAAGTACATAGCAGTCTATTTAAATTTGATGGTCACTTAAATTCAACTGCATTCTGAAAAAACACATGCAACAAACTTCTTTCTTTACTCCCTCCTCCACATTGTATATATGCTATCATATTTTACATTTTCTTATTCATAAATTTCCTTATGTCTTATGGCCATTTCTTTTCAACTTAAAGAAGTCCCTTTAACATGTAGGGCTGGCTTAGTGGTGATAAACTCCTTTAACTTTTGTTTGGGAAACTCTTTATCCCACCTTCAATTCTGAATGATAACTTTACCAAGTAGAGTATTCTTGGTTGTGGGTGTTTTCCTTTCAGCACTTTGTATATATCATACCACTTTCTACTGGCCTACAAAGTTTCTGCCAAAAAATCAGCTGAAAGCCTTATAGGGTTTCCCTTGCATGAGACTTTTTGTTTCTTTCTTGCTGCTTTTAAAATTCTGTATCTTTAACCTTTGACATTCTAATTATTGTGCGTTTTGGTGTAGACCTCCTTGGGTTCATCTTGTTTGGAACTCTCTGTTTCCTGAACCTGGATGTCTGTTTCCTTCCCCATTTTAGGGAAGTTTTCAGCTATTATTTCTTTAAATAAGTTCTCTGCCCCTTTTCTCTCTTCCTTTTCTGGGACCCCTTTAATGTGAATGTACAGTTTATATTGTCCAAGATATCCCTTAACCTATCCTCATTTTTAAAATTCTTCTCTTTTTGCTTTTTATTACCCTGTTTTCCAGATTGATGGTATGTTATTCTGCATCCACTAATCTGTTGATTCCCCCTAGTGTATTTTTTATTTCAGTTATTGTATTTTTAAATTCTGATTAGTTCTTTTTAATATTATCTATTTCTTTATTGAAGGTCTCACTGAGTCTTCCACTCTTCTCTCCAGCCCAATATCTTTACAATCTTTACTTTAAATTCTTTTTTAAATTAAATTAAATTTTTGACTTTATTTTATTTCAATTCCGGTATAGTTAAAATACGGGGTTATCATTACTATAAATTCTTTATCAGGCACATTGCTTATCTCTGTTTCACTTAGTTCTTTTTCTGAGGTTTTGTCTTGTTCTTTCTTTTTTTTTTTTAAGATTTTATTTGTTTATTTGATAGAGAATGAGAGAGAGAGAGCACAAGAGGGGGGAGGGTCAGAGGGAGAAGCAGACTCCCTGCTGAGCAGGGAACCCAATGTGGGACTCGATCCCGGGACTCCAGGATCATGACCTGAGCTGAAGGCAGTTGCTTAACCAACTGAGCCACCCAGGCACCCTTGTCTTGTTCTTTCTTTTGGAACATATTCCCCTGTCTCCCCATTTTGTTGACTATCTGTGTTAGTTTCTATGGTTTAGATGAAACAACTACTTCTCCTAAACTTGAAAAGAATGATCTTGTGTGTGGTCATCTACTATGCGGATGCTTGACTGTGTGTTCTTGGTGACTTTCACTGGCTGGCTAGAGCTGTGGGTGGTGTGGGCTGGGAGTCCCAGAACTTTCCACACAGTGGGCACCCTGGCAGGACAGCTAAGGCTAAAGTGGGTGCAAGCCACAGTGTCCCAAAGTTCTACACACAGAAGATGCCCTGGCAGGGCAGCTGGAGTTGTGGCTGGTGTGGGCCAGGAGGTCCCTGGCTCTCTGTGCAGAGGGTACCCTGGCAGGACAGCTGAAACTAAAGTGTGCAAGCCAGGAAGACCCAGGGCTCTATGCACAGAGGGCACCTTGACAGGATAGCTGAAGCTGACGTGGATGTAAACTGGGGTGTTCCAGGACTCTCTGTACAGAAGGTTCCCTGGAGGGGTGGCTGAAGCTGAGGCACAGTATAGGCTAGGAGGTCCTGGGGCACTCTGTGCATGGGGTGCCCTGGCAGGACAGCTAAAGCTAAAGTGGCTGCCGGCCAGTGTGGTCCTGGGCTGAAGCTGGATTGGGTGGAAGCCAGAGTGTCCCAGGGTGCTCAGTGCAGGGAGTGTCCGGGCCAGGTGAATGGAAATAAGGCCAGTGTAGGTGGGAGTGTTCTAGGGTGCTCTGCATAGGAGGCACCCTGGCAGCGTGGCTGGGTCTGAAGCAGAAATCAGCCAAGAAATCCAAGAGTGCTCTGCACCGAGAGTGCCCTAGCATGCTGACTGAAGCCAATGTGGTGTGGGCCTGGAGTGTTCCAGGCTGCTTTGTGCCTCTGTCATCTTGGCATGAAGGTTGGAACTGTAGTGAGCACTAACCAGTGTGCACCACCACCCTGTGGCTGCCTTGGTGGGACGGTTGGGGCTGGTGTGGGCTAGGGGCCTGGGCTCACTGAGGTGGCAGGCCAGTTAGGGCACCCAGACTGTGTACTAGTCTGTGCTTTCAAGGGGGAAGGGGAGTGTAGACCCTGTTTGTCAGCCCCTCCCACCCATAGAGCTTTCCATTTGATGAAGTTCTAGAGCTGGCTTTTTTATATCCTAGTTGCTCTTTTAATTTTGGCTTTTTTTCTGTGTACAAAGACAGAGGAATCTGTTCCCAGTTCTCAGTACTATCCCTCCCCACTGTAGTTAACAGCATCATTGGGGGCCTCTTCGTTACCATGTCCCCAGCTCTCTCGCTGTTCTCTTTTGCTGTTCTATCTTTTGTTGTGCAGAAGCTGTTCAGTCAGCCCTCAGTTCTTCAGGAGAAGTTGTTCTATAAATAGGGGTAATTTGGAATGTTCTAAGGAAGAGGTGAGTTCGGGGTGATTCTAAGCACCATAGGCTGATCATCCTTAGTTATTGCCTAGATGGATTGGCTTGACTTTTAGTGTGGAGGGAGAAGAAAAGACAGAGGGATACAAATGAAGGGGAAGGAGAGGATTACCAATGCAACTGAGTCTTTCTCCAAAATTCTAAGTGATACTGAAGGCCTAGATATTCACTCTTCTTAACCCTGTAGGAAGAAACATTTGTATCTCTTTCCTCAATTTTTGTCTCAGTATATAATGGGCTTGAGGGTTGAATGAACTTTTGCTCCTCACACCCCTTAGGGAGTGCAGAGTTAGGGGAGGTGGAGGAGTTAATCCTATGTGGAGAATTTGCTCACTGGGACATATCTACTAGTGAGCAGGATGTGTACATGTGATATACCTTCTCCAAGCTTTTCCTTCCTGGCCTTTTTGTCTCCATGCACTTACCATGGGAAGAGCCCACAGCCCATATTCTGAAGAAGGTACTATGAACTAGACCAGACACAAACAGTGGGTCTCGATTTAGGATTATCAGGATGATTTCCTTAAATAGTCCACAGTTACAATGACTTTGCTTTACAACGGTCTCATTTAGCAAGCAGTGGAAAATATACACATGAGATAAGGACACCTGGGGGTGCACATGAAGGCAGCTCCCTGCTGCCTCCTCAGTTCTCATGGAAGCACACCAGAAGCTATGTCTCTGTAGCCTGTGAGGAGTGAAGAATCCTCTAGGCCAGAAGAACACACAAGGTGGGAGGAAGATGGGCAAGTCAAATTACCTAAAAATGAATGCCTTGA
Organism: Mirounga angustirostris; assembly: GCF_029215605.1. Taxonomy (NCBI): domain Eukaryota; kingdom Metazoa; phylum Chordata; class Mammalia; order Carnivora; family Phocidae; genus Mirounga; species Mirounga angustirostris. Next base: position 133,201,241 of record NW_026991709.1, on the reverse strand, counting down.
TGTCCTATACACGCATACATTCTCAGTTTATTGCATGCTATATCTTTGGGGCAAGGCTTCCATGAAGCAGTATTTGTGGTTGGCTTCCCTTCCCTCTATCTGTTCTGTGTTTAACTGGGTGTATAAGGTAGGACTGTTTGTGTAAGTGATATGGAGTGAGGTTTGTGTGCATGTGTGAGCTTATAGGCTCTAAGATCTAGGGTTAGAATGAGAGGCAGGAGGCTCTGCTTTGCCTTCCTAACTATCCTTTCCGTTGGTGCAGAATTTCATCCAAAATTTGTATTCCCATACAAATAAACCAGTACCTTATTTCTTATTTGTCTTGTGTGTGTTGTGGCATTCTGAACTACTAACTAGGTGTATTTAGTGGTGAGTAACAAAGATGAGGCTGTTTTTTTATGCACTACAGCAGAGAATACAGAATGCAGCTGCCCCATTGAGGACACTGGGCAATCAGCAGGGGAGGGCACCAGCCATATTGGAAATTTGGCAGCTCCAGCAAAGCACAACATGAGCACAGCATGACTTCAGGCGACATTGATAAAAAATGTCATCAGAGGCAGCATCAGTGAAATTGCACATTCACTAGGCCTCACAGAGATTGGAGGCTTGCTGATAGTGCCGCACAGAGCCAGAGCTAAAGCCAGAGCAAAAGAGGAAATTGGTAGCTGAGAGGCCTTGCTTTTCAATACCAGTGGGGCATCTCTAGGGGACATGCAGGAATTCTTACGGGGAGGCTTTTAAGAGGATCTGGAAGATATTAAATAATAGACAAGGGAAGAATTAGAAACTACTGTGTTTCTATAAATGTGACTCTGTCATTCCCTAACTGGTAGGGCTTGGTGAAACACAGGTGCTAAGGAGTTTGAACAGGTGTTTGGCATACCTTCTTCCTAATTCTAGTCATACCTAATCTGATAGCCAACTCAGGTGCTTAAAATAAACTGATTGATTTCATGATCTTAAATCTTTTATTTTGTTTTCATTGTTGTTGACTGTGAATGGGGAGCTTTTACATCTATTTTTGGCATTTTCACAGCTTCTGCATTACTGATTCTTGAATCTATCAATTAAAATGATACTGGTCTATGTCCTGTGTACATGTGACAGGAGAGGATGATGGGCAATGAATATGTATACAGAGGAAAGTGATAAAGGGACAAATGGAGGAAGATGTAGCAATAATGCAGGAATATCAAGTTTTTGCCTTTTTTTTTTTTTTTGAGAGTATGTGTGGGAGCAGGGTGGGAGGGGCAGAGGGGGAGGAAGAGAATGACTCTTAGGCAGACTCAACACCCAGGGTGGGGCCTGCCATAGGGCTCTATCTCACAACTCTGATACCCTGATATCATGACCTGAGCCGAGATCAAGAGTCAGATGCTTAACTGACTGAGCCACCCAGGCACCCGAGGAATATCAAATTTTAATCCACATTACATTCTAAACCTCACAAAGATTACTTTTTGATTAATACTTCCAATTTGAATTCCTAGCACAGTATGTGAGCTATAATAGAAAATCAGTATATTTTGATGGATAAATATTTATTACATTTGTATATTATTATCTAAAAGAAACAGTCCACAAGAAGTTGTACTTTGGAGAAGGACTGAGAGATAGGAAGTAGAATGATGAAAAAGCAGAGGAAAATTAAAGACAAAGGATTTTGAAGAGGGAGAGTGACATGAATCTGTCCCATTAACCTCTAAAGCCACCATCAGTTTAGCTGTTTTTCTTGGGTTTCTTGGGTTTCAAAGAGTTTAGCTCTTTGTACAACATTGCCTCTTCAAACAGTAAGGAACTGTGCATGTATTTTCTGGTGATGTTTGTTGAAGAAAAGTAATTCAAGGCATAAGACAAAACAGACTCTTGGCTGCATATGAACAATTTGTTCCAAAGAATCAGATTTAAATGTTATTTTAGTGATAAAATGAAGGCATTTTCAAGATCTGTCTTACTGAGACCCTGGCCTCTTATGCTAACTCACATCCCTGCATCAAGAAAATATAGCCTTGTGTCCTTTGAAAAGGCCGTCTGAACTGGGGTGAGGGAGGAGGGGTGGGAAGTGCTGAAATGCCACCTACCCACTGTTGTCCCCATGTGGTCACATCAGAATAGCAGAGAACTGTCAACAGGTGCCCTCAGAGGCATGTAAGGGTTCTGAATATTAAAACCAAAAAGACATCCAGAGCTATAGGCAGCCTGATATATATTCTCAAAGTGAAAGCTGGGTAGTTCTTTTTCTTCCTTAAATATAGATCTTTGCTATAAAATAAAATGCCACAATCAGTCATTGGATTTCACTGCTACAACTTGTTCAGTTCTTTTAAATTAAATTGTGGTTAAATTTCCAAACAAAAAATGAAATGAAAATAAAATATTGATGAGAAGAAGTTGTGAATCTCCCTGTCCTTCTGACCCAATGTTGATAACAATGACAGTGCACTTTCAAGAAATAATAAGGGGTTTTTGTCAATCTCAATACACTCAAAAGACATCTTGTGGTTATTTGTGATGTGTTTCACAAATTTTACACAAATTCTTGCCATAGGAGTTTTTTCCTTTGAGAGTATTTTATGAAACTGCTGTAGTAGAGTTATGTTTATCTTCTTGAATATTTCGTTGATGGTTTCCTGCTCTCCATTCTTTCTAAACTTCTTTTTTTCTGGACCTGTTGGATGGATTGATCCTTTAATTTCTTCTCTTTTCTCCCTTATTTTCTATTTCTTCATTTTTTTTCTCTCTCTCTCTCACATATTATATATCCCTGACCTTCTCTCAACTTCTTTATTTCTGCTGTCATGTTTTACATCTCTATGCCTTCTTTCTTATTCCTGGAATGGTCCTTTTTTTTTTTTTATAGCATCCTTCTTATTACATGAGTGCAGTGTAGTCCATTATTTCTCTGAGTATATTGGTGTGTGTTTATGTGAGAAGTTTCTTCACCCAACAGTCTTGTTTTCCTCCAATTTGTTTCCTATTTGTTTTAGTCCTTATCTCTTGGATTAGAACCCTTCTTTCAGATGGCTGGAAGTCCTTGTTTGCCAGCTCTTATTTAAGACTCAAGGACGAAAAAGCTGATTTAGAAGCTCTGAGAGCTTTTGTAGAGGGTGTCAACTGTGAATTGCAATAGAGGAGAGCAGGTTGGAATTTTTTTTTTTAAGATTTTATTTATTTATTTGTCAGACAGAGAGCAAGTGAGCACAAACGGGGTAGTGGCACGCAGAAGGAGAAGCAGGCTCCCTGCTGAGCAGGGAAACCGATGCAGGACTCAATACCAGGACCCTGGGATCATGACCTGAGCCAAAGGCAGATGCTGAACCAACTGAGCCACCCAGGTATCCCAGGTTGGAATTTTATTGGGAAGTCCATCATATAAATATCCTTGGTCTCTCCTCTGGGCTGTTCAGATTCCATAGACAAAATTCTTCATTTTCCATCCTGAGAGCCTGGTGGGAAAGAGGCTTTTTTTTTTTTCCTTCACTCAGCATAATTCTCTTGAGTTCCACCAAAGTTGTTATGTATATCAATAGGTAATATAAATGGAATCATACAGCAGGTAACCTTTTGAAATTGGCTTTTTTCACTCAGCATAATTCCTTTGAGCTCCACCAAAATGGTTGCATGTATCAGTAGCCCATTCATGTTTATTACTGGCTGGTATTCTGTGGAGTGGATGTAATGCAGTTTGTTTATCCACTCACTCACTGAAACTCATTTGGGTTATTTCCATCTTTTAGCTACTATGAATAAAGCTGCTATGAAATCTAATGTATTGGTTTTTGTATGAACATAAGTTTTTTTTTTTTTTTTCCCCTGGGAATATCCAGGAACAGGATAGCTGGGTACTATGTTTAGTTTCAGAAGAACCTGCCAAGCCATTTTCCAGAGTGCGGTGCCATTTTGCATTCCCACCAGAAACGCATGAGTGATCCATTTCTCTGTATATCCTCCAGCATTAGATATTTATTCACTTTTTTTAGGTTGTCTGTTTTCTTATTATTGAGTTTTGAGTGTTTTTTTTTTTTTTTAATATTCTGGGTACAAGATCTTTATCAGATTTGTTTTGTAAATAGTTTCTCCCAGTCCATGGCTTGTCTTTTCACTCTCTTAGTAATATCTTTTATAGAGCAAAAGTTTTTGATTTTGATGAAGCCTGATTTATCAGTGTTTTCACTTATTGACTGTACTTTTGGTGTCTTCTCTATGAATGATTAGCTTAATTCATGGTCACAACGATTTTATCCTCTTTTCTTTTAGAAGTTTTAGGGCTTTGGGTATTACATCTATGTCTTTGACCCATTTTAAGTCACTTTTTATATAGTACAAAGTATGGATCAAAGTTTCTTCTACAAGTGTGAATATTGAACTGCTTCAGCACCATATGTTGAAAGGCTATTCTTTCTACATGGAATTGCCTTGCATTTGGTCAGGAATCAATTGGTCATAGTTGTGAGGGTCTAAAGACTGTTTATTGTGCTCTGTTGTCTATATATGCTTTTGTAAATGGCACAGCTTTATATTAGGACTTGAAATCAGGTGGTGTGAATCTCTCAACTTTATGCTTCTTTTTTTTAAAAAGGATTTTATTTATTTGACAGAGAGACACAGCGAGAGAGAGAACACAAGCAGGGGGAGTGGGAGAGAGAGAAGCAGGCTCCCCACAGAGCAGGGAGCCTGACACAGGGCTTGATCCCAGGACCCTGGGATCATGACCTGAGCCAAAGGCAGACGCTTAACAACTGAGCCACCCAGGTGCCCCATCAACTTTATGCTTCTTTTAAAAAAAATTTTGTGACTATTCTAGTATTTTACCTTCCCATAAACATTTTAGAATCAGCTTGTTAATATCTACCAAAAATCCTGCTGAGGTTTTGATTGGGATTATAATGAATTTATAAGCCAATAGGGGAGAACCAACATCTTAACAATATTGAGTCTTCTAATCTATTCCATATTTTTTGCTGCCACCATAAGTGGTTATGCCAATTATCAATTTGTTTTCCATACCCCAAGTAATATTTTTCAGCTCTTAATTCTCAGGGGCTAGGACATTGTCTAGCATAGACTAAGCACTCAGTAAATATTTGTTGACTATTGGCCTTAATGTTAGAAAATTTGGTTCTATTTCCAGCTCTACTCTACTCATTGTGATAATCTTGAGTAAGACACAATACTCCTGAGCCTCATTGTGCCCATATGAAAATAATGCAGTGAGTCTAGATAATATGTAAGCATATTTGAGCTGTACTTATTCTGTGAGTCTACAACTGAGCCAATTTGACATAAATTGCTAAAGCATATCATTTCCCCCTCTTATTCTGGATGGCTTATCTGCAGTAAGCAAGAGAATTAAGGGGAAAAATAAACTTACAAAAGTTTTTCTTACTCCATTGTTCAACTGAATTGAATACTCTTAGCATTAAATGTTTGAAACTTTATTTTTTTATTGAAGTGTAATTAACATACAGTGTTATAAACGTTTGAAACTTAAAAAATGTGAATTTATTGGGATTAGTGGGTCAAGATGGAACGAAAAAAAGTTATGGTGATACTTGCTCGTATCCCCCTCCATTTCACAGCCCTGTAGGAGAATAATTTAGCATGTAATACTCTCATAGTCTGGCCATTCTGCAAGTTGGATGTGACTGGCATTGAATGATCCGATAATGATCACCCCTATGTGGTTGACTTGATTATACATGATACTCTTTAAATTAAAAGCAATCAGGTTGGCCTTATGGAATCATGCAAACTAGACAGTTGGGGCAACCAGAGCAATTCCACTTATCTTCTCCCCCCTCCCCCCATCCATCAGCAGTAGTGCCTGTTTCATTACCTACTGGTCACTCATTGTCTCAGGTTGTTACAGCAGAAGAAGGGATTTCATTTTCATTGGCTATTTACTCCCAAGACTAGATCAGAGAAGTGGTGGCCTAATTATTAAGGGCTTAAATATTTTATCTTACTTAGGGAGACAACATTTGATAATACTTAATTTTAATCACTCTTGTGGTCAGGTCTTGCTGACCCATATGAAGAGTTATCCCCTTATATTTACTCAAATTATTACATTCTAAATTAAAACTTTTGAGCATAACTCTCACACTATTTCAAAGTGAAGATAATTGCAATCATATTTTTTTAGAAAAATATTTCAAAATTGTCACAGTCACCCCTAGTATTCCTTCTTTGCCTCCGCAATTAGCATTGTGTATCTACCACTCAACAGAAACTGTTCTTGCAAAATTTATCTATAGCTCCATTTTGTTTTTCCTTTACTCTTAGACTTGTCTGAGTTACTTAAAGCCTCTGACCACCATTTTTCCTTGGTGTTTTCTCCTGCTTTGGCTTCCATAACACATCTTTATGTTAGTTTTTTTACCTCTCTGGTTGCTTTTTTCTTTCCCCTTTGCAAGTTTTGCCAGACTTGGAGTGGCTTTGCGACTGCGAAGAGGAGGATGCAGTGGTGACCTGGAGGGACTGACAACCAGAAACCAATCGGGGTCAGACAAGGGGCAGTCATAGCAGATGTCAGCATGGACAAGTGACAATGAAGACTACCTCAACACCTTGGCACTATGCAGCCCTTGTGGGACAAGGGCACACATGCATTAGAAATGGGAAAGCACCTGGATTGACAGAGGTTAATTTTTCACATCCAGAAAAATGAAAGCTCAAAATAGAAATTAAATTCAGTTGTAGAAATAAAGTTATATCTTGGCAAAACTCAGTTTGTGGCCCAAGATTCAAGTTTACCAACATACAGCACTTTCAAATGGCTTTGTGTTATATGTCATTTGACCCTGATAATATTACAAAGAAGACAAATAAATTATAGTTGCTTTACATTCAAAGTTAAATAAGTTTCCCAATGTCCATGCAATCCAACAGCAATAAGGCAAGAATTGGATTTCAGGGCTTCTGCTCCATAATGCCATGTTCTTTTCACATAACTGGGGTTAACTGGCTATTTAATAGTTTCAGGAAAAAAAAATCTAATGATCCATCATCAGTGAGACTAATGCCAAGTCAGATCCAGAAGGAAAGAAGTGCTATTCAGTAGCAATAGAAACTATTTTATGTGAAATACTTGTAAGTCAAACTAGTTGATACAGCCATCAATAGAGCTGATTGTGATGCAATATAAACTGAGCCATTCTACTTTGTCATTTTAGTGTCTAATAATGATTGCTGCAGACTTCAAAGTAGAGGAATAGCATTTTAGAGTTGGATTTAACCTCTTATGAAGTCCTTTCATTTTACAGGTAGGAGAACAGAGATCTGGAAAGGTTATATATAGCTAGTTAGTAATGGAAACAGAGTGAGGCTCCAGGTTTTAAGATGGTGCATTTTCCCTTACACCATCTTACCTTTGGGAAAACTAAAATGGTAGAATTGTTACTATTTTGGCTGAGCTGTAGAAGCTGAAGAAGTGGTAGGCCATTCAAAGAAAGTCATATTTACTTTGTTCTATGCTTTCTAGGCTAGATGTTCCTCCCTGCTCATTATCAGAGTATTTCAGTAAGCCTGTTAGAGGGCATTTGTGTTATCAAGGTAATAAGCTTTCCTTGGAAAATATGAATATTTTTAGCTTTGAAGGTAGGGCTTGTTTCAGAGTCTATTTCCTAGGGTGTGGTGGGTGGTAAATATATCTTTAGTCCATTAACTTCTATCTTTCATCATCATTTTCAAATAGTTCTCTTTAAAAGACTTGAAAGTCAGACAATTTTTCCCAGCCCTTTAAGACATCCAGGTCTTAGACCAATGTATTATTCTACTGTGGGATGGTTATCTAAATTGCTATACTTCCTATTTGCTTATTACTCAATTTTTTTCCTTTTTCTTGTGCTTTTCATTACTTTTTATCTCAACTTCAATTACATATCTCCTGTTTCTCTAATCACCACAAATTGGATAGTAAGTATACTTTGTTCCAAAAATACTGTCTTAATTCATCAACCATGTGGTCAATTAATTAGCCTAAATTCTTGAACACCTGTCAAGTCTTGCTGAGTTGGCAGGTTCTTTTCCTTCCTTATTTTCATTTTATGCTTTCTCTTTTTGACTAGTCATATGGTTAAGCTCCAGTGTTGAATAATGTGGTTTTGCTCCAGGTTAGAATGTTTTAAAATTGAAATCTGACCCTATAGTCTCTTTCTGTGTCATATGAAAACATATTTAACCACATCTAGTCTGTCTTTACCTAACCTACATAATTTCCTGAGACTCAGCGTCAATTTTTGAAGTGTTGTTAGGGAGTTGGGTTCTGGCTGTTATTGCTGAAGTCCAGGCACTTACTTATCAGCCTTAAATGAGGCTACTGCATTAGCCTCCTAACTGGTCTCAAGTTTTTTTTTATGTGTAAGGATCATATATATCCTTAGCTCTTCAAGTTTCTTTTACTCTAGCCACACAGAGACACTTGATGGTCACCAAGTATGTCTCAGTGTCTTCCTTTACTCATTCTATCTAAATGAAATGCTCGTATCTTTTTCTACCCATTGAACATTAGATGCCCACCCACTTAACAAGGCTCAGATGAAAGGTCACCTCCTCTATGTAATTTTGCTAACTCCTGCTATCTTAGATTGGTTTCTAAGAAGCAGAGCCTGAGGCAAGGATTCAGGTGCATTTGATTTATGGTGGAATTGCTCTTAGGAGGCACCTGTAAGTGAATGAGGAAAACAGGACAGCAAAAGACAAAGAGCAAGATTGTTACCTTAGGAAAAGTTTGCCTTGGCCTAATCCACTGGTGGTGGGTTAGGTGCCCCTAAAACATTAACCATACCACAAAGTTTTCCCTTCATGAGATGGGGGGCCAGTCTTTTGTACCCCCATATTGATTAGTCATTAAATATAGGCTATTTGGGGAGTTAGTATATATTTCTAGCCATGTGGCTGCCATCAACAGAGGGTAATTTTCTTGAACAAGGGGCAGTTGTGAGCTCTTAATAGCCAGCACTCTCAACACCCAGGACCCAGTAAATATGATATGGAGGGGCCCCAACAGCATCTAAAACATGTACTAAATTAGAATTTTTCACCCCTCTGTGCTTTTACTTTATATAACTGTAGTTTATGTATCTCTGATTTCAACTATCTCATTTTTCTTTAATCTTTGGAAAATTAGAAATATTCAGTCACCTAGAATAGTTTATTCTTATGTTAATATAGCATCCAATGGTTTCAACAGTAAAATTATAGCTCACATTAAACAAATACCTTTGATTGAGTGTTCCAGTTTGTAATGTGACTATGAATAAAAGCCAGGGTTTTAAGGTTTATGACACTTGGGTTAAGGATATAAGCAAACAACTCATAAAAAATAATAGAAATAGCCTATAAGCATATAAAAAATCATTAGCTTCATGAATAATCATAATACAATAAAAATTAAGATACAAAAAACACTCAAAATTGGCAACTATTACAAAGTATTCTAGTACTTAGTGTTGGTATGGTCGGTATGATGTGGGTGAATAGATACTCTTATACATTGTTTATGGGAGTATACATTGGTATAGTTTTTTTTTTTTGGAGGAGGGGATGTCAACCTAGCAATGTGTATCCAAAGTACACGACCTTTGGGATGCCTGGGTGACTCCATTGGTTAAGTGGCTGCCTTCAGCTCAGGTCGTGATCCCAGGGTCCTGGGATTGAGTCCTGCATCAGGCTCCTTGCTCAGCAGGGAGTCTGCTTCTCCCTCTGCCTGCTGCTCCCCCCTGCTGTGCTCTCTCTCTCTCTGACAAATAAATAAATAAAAATCTTAAACAAAACAAAACAAAGTACATGGCCTTTGATAAGGAATTTTACATTTTGGAGTTCAACCTAGAGAAATGATTGAAAGGTACCCCCCCAAAAAGATTTAATGAATAGCATTTTTATTTCAGTCCACTCATAATAGTGAAAATTTGTAAACAGTATGTCTAAAAATCAGTGATTGGTTAAATAATTTTGAAGAATTTAGCCTTTGAAATGATATAACTATGTTTATTGACATAGAAAGATACTCATAATACATTGTTTAAAAAGCAGGTTATTAACAATAGATAATTGCCTTCTATCATTTAGGTATGATTCCCTGGCACTACAGCAGAACAAGAGATTGGATAAAGGAAGAATAAGAATATGTACCTTACAGCAGCTATGTTACATTTGCCAATTACTTAGCTTCTCTGAGAATTAATGTTATCAACTGCAAAACAATAGTAGAAATAATACTATTTACTTGGCAGAAATGTAAGAATTGGAGAAAATGTATTTAAAATGCCTAGCATAATACCTGATGCTTAGCAAACTTTTAGTAAATGCTAACAGCCATCATTACCATTACCACCACTATCACCAATTCTGCCAGTATCAACCAAGAAGGAGGCACACCTGCAGGTAGAGCAATTTCAAGGTGATTGTGGGATGAGGACTACTTGACACATACACATTTTTATACATTGGATATCAGGCTAAATCGAAGACTCCTATCTACCAGGAATATTCCTGGTAGAAGAGGTCTTTGAAATCATCTTGCTAACCCTCTCAAATTATGAATGAGACTCAGAAAGTTTAGAGGATTTCTGTAATATCCCTCATTGTCAGAGCTAGCAGATTCCCATCTGCAGTCTCTCTGCTATGAAAAGAAGTGCCTCAACAGAAAAAAAGAAGCTCTCAAAGATGCACACTGAGAGGTACTCAGGGCACTGGGACCCTTTCTCTATACAATTCCTGAACTCTTTTGTTCCGTGCACAATTGAATGTTTATTGTTTTCATTTGTCTGAGACTTCTCCCATCTCTTCTCCTTATTCTTTGGTGAATTCCTCCTTTCACTGTGATCCTGGAAGGACCAGCAGTAATACTATCCTGCACCTCCTGGCCACAAAGTGTTGGGGCTTTACTAAGTCTGGCCATCCATGGCACACCATCTCCCTTGTCATAGCTCTAAGGCACATGAACTAAGCCAGGCCATTAAGAATTCTTCTATGAATTTTTAATTTATTGATAGAAGAGAGAAGCTCCATCTTTTCTTTGTGAATGCTAAGTTCAGATGCTATATGCCTGCATTTGTCTGTGGTCATGTTCTCCTCTTACTCTACCAAAAGGAGAAGATCCAGATATGGTTGAATAGGATGAGTGAGACACACGGAGAAACAGATCCAAGAAATGGTGAAAGGAAGTCTAGATAGTACCATATGAATTGATGACACCTCTAAGTCTAGTTACAATGAATGTTTTTCCCAGTTGCATGGACCAAGTGCTGGCTCTCGCTCCCTTTCTCTTATCTTTTTCTCCTTCTCTCTCTGTTCTAAAATTACATTGAGTTGAAGTTTTACCATTTGAAAGCAACAAATCTGTTCAACACAGCACGTTGCTTATTCTGGTCTTCAGTAACTGCCTTCTGTATTTTTAGGATATCACACCCATTCCCTTCTCTATCCTCAGTTATTAGCCAGGACGCAGGAGGCATCCTGCATCCCTGGATTTCCTTCTGGCTTTGTCTTTCAGCTGCTCATGTTATGGTGAGATGAGCTATTTGGAGGTCAGACTAAAAATCTGTCAGAGGAGCTTTCTCTGATTTCCATCTTTTCCTCATGAGTAGAAGTAGAGATTTTAGAGGTGAGTGAATGTAGCCCTGTCATTTTACTAATGAGAAATCAGTGTTTTGGAAGCATTTCCTAAGGTGAAAGGTAGAGTTTGACTCAAGTATCAACAAATTTATGGTTCAGGGTTATTTCCTTCACTGTAGCCTGTCCCTCCAATCTCACTGGGGTCATCTTCCTCTCCTGGAAACTTGAGAAAGATCCTCTGCTGCCTTGGTTCTAGTGAATGAGAGGAGAGTTCACACCATGTTTGGAAAATGGACCAATCCCTCTGTGGTCATACATTTAACCTAGTTGCATGAACTCTATATTCTGTAAGATTAATGTGAATGAGTGTGGGGTCTTTCACAAAGTCTATTTTACTTTCCTATATCAGTTTATCCAAAAATACTTAAAGATAGAATATTCTATGTCTTTTTTGATTCCAAAACCAACCATCTTCATCAACTTCTGAATGGCTTTTACTTCCTGAATATTTCTGGTTTCATTTCTTTTTCTTTTTTTAAGATTTTATTTATTTATTTGTCAGAGAGAGAGAGAGAGCACAAGCAGAGGGAGTGGCAGGCAGAAGGAGAAGCAGACTCCTGCTGACAAGGAGTCCAACATGGGACTTGATCCCAGGACACTGAGATCATGACCTGAGCTGAAGATAGATGCTTAACTGACTGAGCCACCCAGGCATCCCTCTGGTTTCATTTCTAACATAAACATTAATATTGTGTTTAAGCTTTATTCCCCTGCAAGGGGCTGGCTTGTCATCAACAACCGATAAGACATATTACAAGCCTGAAAAATGCATTTTAAAAATAACTAAGTTAATTTGTTAACAGTATTAAAGGATTTCAAATTCACCACAAAATCTTTGTTAGGAACCAAATGGGGGTGGGCCTGACTCTTTTTTTTTCCCATTAATTTTTTTATTAAGGTATAATTGACATATGAAATTATATTAGTTTTGGGTATGCAACATGAGTCTATATTTCTATACACTGTGAAATGATCACCACAATGAGGTAAGTTTCTTCCTGCCACCTTATAAAGTTACATAATATGCAATACAGTGTTATTGACAACAGTCACCATGTTGTACATCACATCCCTATGACTTATTTTATGATTGAAAGTTTGTATCTCCTACCGCCTTCCATTTTCCAACTCCTCAAACCCCTCCCCTCTCCAATAACTGTCAAATTTGTTCTCTGCATTCATGAATTTGTTTTTTTTTTATTTTTTAGATTCCACATGTACATGAGATCATATAATATTTGTTTTTCCTCTAACTTATTTTACTCAGTATAATATTCTTTTTTTTTGAGAGAGAGAGAGAGCATGCAAGAATTGGGAGAGAGGGGCAGAGAGAGAGGGAGAAGAAGAGAATCTCCAGCAGACTCCCTGCTGAGCATGGAGCCCCACACGGGGCATGATCTGACAACCCTGAGATCGTGACCCAAGTGGAAATCAAGAGTCGGATGCTTAATCAACTGAGCCACCCAGGCACCCCTACTCAGCATAATATTCTCAAGGTCCATCCATGTTATCACAAGTGGCAAGGTTTCATTCTTTTTTATGGTTGAATAATACTCTAGTGTGTGTGTGTGTGTGTGTGTGTGTGTGTGTGTGTGTACCCCACATCTTTATCCATTCATCCATCAATAGACCCTTAGGTTGTTTCCATATCTTGGCTATTGTGAATAATGCTGCAGTGAAGATAAAGGTGCATATATCTTTTCAATTTAGTGTTTTCAATTTCTTCAGATAAATACCCAGAAGTGGATTTCCTAGATCATATGGTAGTTCTGCTTTTGTTTTTTTTTTGAGAAGCCACCATACCGTTTTCCATAGTAGCTGTACCAATTTACAATCCCATCAACAATGTATGAGGGTTACCTTTTCTCCATATCATTGCCAACCCTTGTTATTTCTTGTCTTTTTGATACTAGTCATTCAGACTGGTGTGGAGGCTAGAAATGGAAGAGTCAATTTTAGAGTCAGAGAAAGAACTGATTGGCCATTGCTGGCTCTGAAGATGGAAGGAGGTGACTTTTAGAAGCTGGAAAAGCCAAGAAAATGATTCCTCCCTAGATCCTCCAAAAGGAACATAGTCCTGTTGATACTTTGATTTTAACCCGGAGAAAACCTGTTTGCACCTCTTGCTGCCAGAATCGTAAAACACATAATAAATATGTGTTGTTTTAAGCCACCAAGTTTGTAGTAATTTGTTACAGCAGCCATAAGATACTAATACAGTGTTTTACAAAATCATATGACCATAGAATACCTAATATCTCCTAGATCTTGTATCCAAACTTGGGACAAAATTTGGGGAGAATGATAGTCTCAGCCCTTCTTCATTCTCTAAATTAGCCCTATCCAATAGAGCTTTCTGCACTGATGGACATGGTTTATATCTGTGCTATGGTAACCACTAGCTATAGGTAGTTACTGAGCACCTGCATTGTGGTTGGTGCAACTGAGAAAGTGAAATTTAAATTTTATTTTATCTTAAGTAATTTAAATTTAAATACCTACATGTAACTACTGGCTAATATATTAGACAATACAGCTTTAGATCAAAGTTTTCAGATTCAGTTGCCTATAAAGGCCAGTGTATATAAAAATGAGAAGCTTACCAAATATAAATAAGATAACAGTGAAAGACTTATGATGAATAGCACTGACTCTTGGTCTCAGTGTTCCAGAGATTGACAATGGAGTGGAAGAAGGGTGCTCTTCAGAGGGTGTGCCTTGGCTGTAAGGGAGAGAGCTACTCTGTTCCTGCCAGTTATAGCAATGAGGAAACAGATACTTATTATCAGAGGTAATTTTTCAAGAGAAGCTAGGAATTTGGGTTTTTATCTTAACTACTCAGATCCCTCAAGTTTCAGATAAAAGCAAACATACCTATGGGGTACATCAGCCTGTAGACTTTGCAAGAAGTTTTCCTTTATTTTAATTCTGAAGCCCTGGCCTAAGGAAGAGATGTGAATACCAGCTGTTGAGTATTGTTGTACGGACTGGAGCACTGTACAGGGGCATACATATTGTGAGTCATCATTGACATTGCACAAATGAAGGATACATGCAATTATTCAGATAATTTTTTGGCCAATAGTGGTATTTTGTTCTAAGAAAGTCAGCACATTATGACAATTTTCCAATAGATGGAAATAAATTGCCTTGAAGACAAGAATTTTTTGTTTGTTTTTATATTGCTATATGTGGGGTAGTGGCAACTCTGATAAGGAGAGGTTCAAAGGAGAATATCTAGGACAGCTGCCTATCAGATAAAATTCAGCTTTATGAACCCACTATTTGTAAACTCTGAACTTTTTTTCTTACACATTTATTAAAATAAAAGATCTGGGGGCATCTGGGTGGCTCAGTTGGTAAAGTGTCTGCCTTCGGCTCAGGTCATGATCCCAGGATCCTGGGATTGAGTCCCATGTCAGACTCCCTGCTCAGTGGGGAGTCTGCTTCTCCCTCTCCCTCTGCCCTTTCCCCTGCTTGTGCTCTTTCTTTCTCTTTCTCCCTCTCTCTCTCAAATAAATAAATAGAATCTTAAAAAAAAAAAGATCTGAAACTCTCCCAGAAGGTGCCAGACCAACTTATACCAGCTGAGTATTCCTGCTATGTTCTCTCAGAAAGCACTCTCTCAGAGAGCATATCACTGCTCTTCATTGCATTGTCTTATTTATTTGATTTATCTTTATGGTCCCAGTGCCTGCTAACACAGAAACCTCACATAGAATCTGCTCCATAGATTCTTGTTGGAAGAATATTTTTTCTCTTGTATACCCAGTACAGGTATCCCTTTTTCCTTCTAGCTCTACCTGTTTTTTTTTTTCTCAATCAAGTATATATATATATATATACTTCTTCCTTACCCATTCATCTGTAAATGGACACTTGGGCTGCTTCCATAATTTGGTTATTGTAGATAATGCTGCTATAAACACTGGGGTGTGTGTATCCCTTTGAATGAGTATTATTGTATTCTTCATGTAAATACCTAGTAGTGCAATTGCTGGATCATAGGGTAGTTGTATTTTTAACTTTTGAAGAAACTCCATACTGTTTTCCAGAGTGACGGCTCTGGTTTGCATTCCCACCAACAGTGCAAGAGGGTTCCCCTTTTTCCACATCCTTGTCAGCACCCTTCTTTCTTGTGTTTTTAATTTTTGTCATTCTGACTGGTGTGAGGTGATAACTCATTGTAGTTTTGATTTGCAAAACTGATGATTATAAGTGATGTTGAGCATCTTTTCATGTTGGCCATCTGTATGTCTTCTTTGGAAAAATGTCTATTCATGTGTTCTGCCCATTTTTAATTGGATTAGTTTTATAAGTTCTTTATAGATTCTGGATACAAACACTTTATCAGATATGTGATTTGCAAATACCTTCTCCCATTCTGTAGGTTGCCTTTTAGTTTTGTTGATTATTTCCTTCACTGTGCAGAAGCTTTATATTTTGATGTAGTCCCAATAGTTTATCTTTGCTTTTGTTTCCCTTGCCTCAGGAGACATATACAGAAAAATGTTTGTTATGGCTGATGTCAGAGACATTCTGCTTGTTCTCTCTTCTAGGATTTTTATGGTTTTAGGTCTCATATTTAAGTCCTTAATCCATTTTGAGTTTATTTTTGTGTATGGAGGACTTTTTTTTTTTTTAATTAAAACTTTTGCTTTGACTTACATTTGATTGAGCAAAGTTGGAGATTCAGTAGATAATTACATATGCTCTCCCTTGCTCTTTCTGCTTCAACCTCACTGGCCTTTTTTATTCTCTTGAATTCCTCACATTTCTTCCTGCTCTTTATTTTTCATAGAATGCTCCTTATTATCCTCTTCATCTACTTCACTTCTGCTTGTCCCTCAGTTCTCCTGAGGTGTCACTCCCTTTGGGAAACCATCACTGATTTTCTGACTATCATAACATTACAATGGCCTTCCAAATATGGGATTTCACCCATATGGGAAATACACCTCTCCTTCATATATTTGTCCTGGTTGATTTAATATTTCTTTCTGTGATTATTTGATAAATATCTGTCTCTTCTACTAGTCTATATTCTCCAGAGATACAGAGGCTGATTTGGGTTACTTTCATCTGGTGTTTGGCAGTGAGCTTAGTACATGGTATGCATTCAATAAATATTTGTTAAGTGAGTAAATGGATGAATGAAAAATAGGACCAGAGCTGCCATCTTGTGTCCCCACATGTGTGCACCTAACCTCAGCTGGTCCACCTGAGAACTCCTGAGCACCAACACTAGTCCCCCTCGTGGTCTCATTTCTGCTCCAGTACGATAAAAGAAACTATCAGGAACTAGGAGAAACTCACCAAACTGCAAGTACAAGTGCATATTGGTGGGAAAGGAACTGCTCATGGAAAGAAGAAGGTGGTTCATAGAACGGCTACAGCAGATGATAAAAAACTTCAGTTCTTAAAGAAGTTAGGGGTAAACAATATCTCTGGTATTGAAGAAGTGAATATGTTCACAAACCAAGGAATAGTGATCCACTTTACCTAAACCCACCTTTACCTAAATCCTGAAGTTCAGGCATCGCTGGCTGTGAACACTTTCACCATCACAGGCCATGCTGAGACAAAGCAGCTGACAGAAATGCTACGCAGTATCTTAAACCAACTTGGTGCAGACAGTCTGACTAGTTTAAGAAGACTGGCTAAAGCTCTGCCCAAACAGCCTGTGGATGGAAAAGCACCCCTTGCTACTGGAGAGGATGATGATGAAGTTCCTGATCTTGTGGAGAATTTTGATGAGGCTTCCAAGAATGAAGCAAACTGAATTGAGTCAGCTTCTGAAGAAGATAAAACTTGAAGAAGTTACTGGGAGCTGCTCTTTTATATTATGACTGCTTTTCAAGATTTTATTCATGGATCTGATAAAATCTAGATCTCTAATATTTTTAAGCCCAAGCCCCTTGGACACTGCAGCTCTGTTCAGTTTTTGCTTATACACAATTCATTCTTTGCAGCCTTAAGCTGAAGAAGCCTGGGAATAAAGTTTGAAACAAGGTTGATAACGTTCTTTGCCTAGAAAAAAAGAAAAAAGAAAAACAGGACCATAGCCCTGCAGTGTCATTATAGTGAATCAACTTAGCCAGGATCTTTGTTTGTTATTATTTAATAATCACAAGGGACAACATAGCAAGTAGGTGCAGACCAGTCAGGCCCAGAAATAGAGACATTCTTGCAGTGGACACTCCAGGGACCATTACAGGTAACTCTCAGGGAGACAAAGGAAAGGGAGAGGCTCACAAAAAAAAGGTCAATGGCTCTGGTGAAACCAATTGAATTCCTACTCAATCAATTCATATTGCTTGCAAATAAGAAATCTTGCCTTCTGAAGTGTGACAGAAGAAGCTAGGAAATGGCTCTGTCTAGTGGACTCCCTGAACAACACCAGTCAAACCAAATGCAGTGTCCTGCAATGGCCAGAGGTGGGGAAGTGGGGATGCTCTTGGCAGATCAGCAAAACCTCAACATGCAGAAATTCCATTCTTTTGGAGATAAGTCTTCATGAGACCCACTAGATTGCTGGTGTCACAAAACTCCTGCTTTCCAAAGTTTAAAGGGATAACCTAATTCAGTGGGGGCAATTTTACCCCCCAGGGGACATTTGGCAATGTCTAGAGACATTTTTGATGTCACAACCAAGGAAGAGGGTTGCTACTGGCATCTAATGAGTAGAGGACAAGGATGTTGCAGAACATCCTACACCACACAGGAAAGCCCCCATGACAGAGAATTATCTAACCAAAATTATCTAGTCAGTGTGTCACTATTGAGAAATTCTGGTCTAAATAATATGACTGAAACTCTCTTGCTTCTTAGGAAAGTTTTGTATTGGAAAAAAAATCTTGTCTTAGAAAATGTTAACTTCATATTTTGAGGTAGTATATAGAACTGCATAGTCCAGGAGAGTAGAAAGTAGCTACTGAGCACTTGAAATATGACTAGTCTGAATTGAGATATGCATATGTGAAATACACACTGGGTTTCTTAGTATGAAAAAATATATAATTTCTTACAATAATTTAAAAATATTCTTTACATGTTTAAATTATAATTTTGAAATATTGAATAAAATAAAATAAATCACTAAAATTAATTCCACCTGTTTCATTTTACATTTTTTTCATATGAATTACTAGAAAATTTAAGTTACATATGTGGCTCATCTCATATTTCCATTGGACAGCTCTGGCCTAGAAAAAGAGAAGCTAGTGAATTAGAGATTTTGGACAGAAGATATTCTCATTGGAAAAGAACAAAAACTAAAAGAAATAATATTTCATTTGTTCTTTAATTTCTGCACCCAGGAGACATTTTTTTAAAGTAGGTTCCATGCCCAGTGTGGAGCCCAAAATGGGGCTTGAAATAATGACCCTGAGATCAAGCCCTGAGCTGAGATCAACAGTCAGATGCTTAACTGATTGAGCCACCCAGGTGCCCCAAGTAGACATTTTTGAACACATGCTATGTGCTAATTATTTGGCATATTAAAGATCAACATCTCTTCCTTTGTGAAGAAATCATAGTCTATTAAAGAAGTCAGAGAGTTAATAAAAGGGATTGCAGAAAAAATTGTATATTACTGTGTATATATAGAGAAAAGTGTGATTAGCTACCTAGATGAGTCAGGGAACATAAAGAGGTGATGAAGTTTCAATAAGATCTGTCCTTTGACATCTTTGAATATTATCTGACTATTCCCTGTTCTGGGACTTACCACCTGGGATGGGATCTTTACCTCTCTCTGCTAACTAACACCCTGCCTAACTTGAGCTGAATGACAGAATCCTCATGGGACCACTGTAGCCCAAAGTGATGCCTTGTGATTTTGAACTTCTAAAGGTGTTGATTTGTTTGATCTCAATAGGTACTTCATAATATAGTTCTTCCCAAGGCTCTCTTGTCCTATCTCTTGTAAAGTACATGAAATACTGAAACAGAGGTACACAAATATGCTTATTAAATGCAAGAATGACCATTCCAAAGGTCTCATTTAAGTAAGTCCTGCTTATAATTATTTCTTGGATTGTAGGACAATGCAGTAACACACAGGCTCTATATTAATTTCTTCACTAAATGATCTAACTGTGCACTCTGTTCACTCTGGCCCTTTGCCCTTCATGTTCCCTTTGCACTTTTCCACACTGCTCTTTGCATGGATAACTTCTTTAGCCTTTAGGTTTCAGTTTCAATACAACTTCCTCTGGTAATTGCTCCTTCTCCTAAAGCACTGTCTCCTGAGAGAGTCCTTCTCACAGTGTACTTTTTTTTTTAATTCTTATGTTAATCCCCTACATTACATCATTAGTTTTAAATGTAGTGTTCCATGATTCATTGTTTGTGCATAACACCCAGTGCTCCATGCAGAATGTGCCCTCCACAATACCCACCACCAGGCTAACCCATCCTCCCACCCTCCTCCCCTCTAGAACCCTCAGTTTGTTTTTCAGAGTCCATCATCTCTCATGGTTCATCTACCCCTCCGATTTCCCCCCCTTCATTCTTCCCCTCCTGCTACCTTCTTCTTCTTCTTCTTTTTTTCCTTAACATATATTGCATTATTAGTTTCAGAGGTACAGAACTGAGATTTAACAGTCTTGCACAATTCACAGCGCTTACCAGAGCACATACCCTCCCCAGTGTCTATCACCCAGTCACCCCATCCCTCCCACCCCACCCCCAACTCCAGCAACCCTCAGTTTGTTTCCTGCGATTAAGAATTCCTCATATCAGTGAGATCCTATGATACATGTCTTTCTCTGTTTGACTTATTTCGCTCAACATAATACCCTCCAGTTCCATCCACGTCGTTGCAAATGGCAAGATCTCATTCCTTTTGATGGCTGCATAATATTCCATTGTATATATATACACCACATCTTCTTTATCCATTCATCTGTCGATGGACATCTTGGCTCTTTCGACAGTTTGGCTATTGTGGACATTGCTGCTATAAACATTGGGGTGCACATACCCTTTCGGATCCCTACTTTTGTATCTTTGGGGTAAATACCCAGTAGTGCAATTGCTGGATCATATGGTAGCTCTATTTTCAACTTTTTGAGGAACCTCCATACTGTTTACCAGAGTGGTTGCACCAGCTTGCATTCCCACCAACAGTGCAGGAGTGTTCCCCATTCTCCGCATCCCCGCCAACATCTGTCATTTCCTGGACTTGTTAATTTTAGCCATTCTGACTGGTGTGAGGTGGTATCTCATTGAGGTTTTGATTTGGATTTCCCTGATGCTGAGCAATGTTGAGCACTTTTTCATGTGTCTGTTGGCCATTTGGATGTCTTTGGAAAAATGTCTGTTCATGTCTTCTGCCCATTTCTTGGTTGGATTCTTTGTTCTTTGGGTGTTGAGTTTAATGAGTTCTTTATAGATTTTGGATACTAGCCCTTTATCTGACATGTCATTTGCAAATATCTTCTCCCATTCTGTAGGTTGTCTTTGGGATTTGTTGACTGTTTCCTTTGCTTTGCAAAAGTTTTTATCTTGATGAAGTCCCAATAGTTCATTTTTGCTCTTGCTTCCCTTGCCTTTGGCGATGTTTCTAGGAAGAAGTTCATTCAGCTGAGGTCGAAAAGGTTGCTGCCTGTGTTCTCCTTTAGGATTTTGATGGACTCCTGTCTCACATTGAGGTCTTTCAACCATTTGGAGTCTATTTTTGTGTGTGGTGTAAGGAAATGGTCCAGTTTCATTCTTCTGCATGTGGCTATCCAATTCTCCCAACACATTTGTTGAAGAGACTGTCTTTGTTCCACTGGACATTCTTTCCTGCTTGGTCAAAGATGAGTTGACCATAGAGTTGAGGGTCCATTTCTGGACCTTCTCTCTATTCTGTTCCATTGATCTATGTGTCTGTTTTTGTGCCATTACCATGCTGTCTTGATGATGACAGCTTTGTAATAGAGCTGGAAATCTGGAATTGTGATGCCGCCAGCTTTGCTTTTCTTTTTCAACATTTCTCTGGCTATGCGGGGTCTTTTCTGGTTCCATACAAATTTTAGGATTATTTGTTCCATTTCTTTGAAAAAAGTGGATGGTATTTTGATGGGGTTGCATTGAATGTGTAGATTGCTCTAGGTAGCGTTGACATCTTCACAATATTTGTTCTTCCAATCCATGAGCATGGAACGTTTCTCCGTTTCTTTGTGTCTTCCTCAATTTCTTTCATGAGTATTTTATAGTTTTCTGAGTACAGATCCTTTGTCTCTTTGGTTAGATTTATTCCTAGGTATCTTATGGTTTTGGGGGCAATTGTAAATGGGATTGACTCCTTAATTTCTCTTTCTTCTGTCTTGTTGTTGGTGTATAGGAATGCCACTGATTTCTGTGCATTGATTTTATATCCTGCCACTTGACTGAATTCCTGTATGAGTTCTAGCAGTTTTGGGGTGGAGTCTTTGGGGTTTTCCACATTAAGTATCATATCATCTGCAAACAGTGAGAGTTTGACTTCTTCTTTGCCAATTTGGATGCCTTTTATTTCTTTTTGTTGTCTGATTGCTGTGGCTAGGACTTCCAATACTATGTTGAATAGCAATGGTGATAGTGGACATCCCTGCCGCGTTCCTGACCTTAGGGGGAAAGCTCTCAGTTTTTCCCCATTGAGAATGATATTTGCTGTGGGTTTTTCATAGATGGCTTTTATGATATTGAGGTATGTACCCTCTATGCCTATACTCTGAAGAGTTTTGATCAAGAAAGGATGCTATACTTTGTCAAATGCTTTTTCTGCATCTATTGAGAGGATCATATGATTCTTGTTCTTTCTTTTGTTAATGTATTGTATCACATTGATTGATTTGCAGATGTTGAACCAATCTCGCAGCCCAGGGATAAATCCCACTTGGTTGTGGTGAATAATCCTTGTAATGTACTGTTGGATCCTATTGGCTAGTATTTTGGTGAGAATTTTTGCATCCATGTTCATCAGGGATATTGGTCTGTAATTCTCCTTTTTGATGGGGTCTTTGTCTGGTTTTGGGATCAAGGTAATGCTGGCCTCATAAAATGAGTTTGGAAGTTTTCCTTCCATTTCTATTTTTTGGAACAGTTTCAGAAGAATAGGTATTAATTCTTCTTGAAATGTTTGGTAGAATTCCCCTGGGAAGCCATCTGGCCCTGGGCTTTTGTTTGTTGGGAGATTTTTGATGACTGCTTCAATATCCTTAGTGGTTATGGGTCTGTTCAGGTTTTCTATTTCTTCCTGGTTCAGTTTTGGTAGTTGATACATCTCTAGGAATGCATCCATTTCTTCCAGGTTATCTAATTTGCTGGCATAGAGTTGCTCATAATATATTCTTAGAATTGTTTGTATTTCTTTGGTGTTGGTTGTGATCTCTCCTCTTTCATTCATGATTTTGTTGATTTGGGTCATTTCTCTTTTCTTTTTGATAAGTCTGGCCAAGGGATTTATCAATCTTGTTAATTCTTTCAAAGAACCAGATCCTAGTTTCGTTGATCTGTTCTACTGTTCTTTTAGTTTCTATTTCATTGATTTCTGCTCTGATCTTTATTATTTCTCTTCTCCTGCTGGGTTTAGGCTTGATTTGCTGTTCTTTCTCCAGCTCCTTTAGGTGTAGGGTTAGGTTGTGTACTTGAGACCTTTCTTGTTTCTTGAGAAGGCTTGTATTGCTATATACTTTCCTCTTAGGACTGCCTTTGCTGCATCCCAAAGATTTTGAATAGTTGTGTTTTCATTTTCATTGGTTTCCAGGTATTTTTTAAATTCTTCTTTAATTTCCTGGTTGACCCATTCATTCTTCAGTAGGATGCTCTTTAGCCTCCATGTATTTGAGTTCTTTCTGACTTTCCTCTTGTGGTTGAGTTCTAGTTTCAAAGCATTGTGGTCTGAAAATAGGCAGGGAATGATCCCAATCTTTTGGTACCGGTTGAGACCTGATTTATGACCTAGGATGTGATCGATTCTGGAGAATGTTCCATGGGGACTAGAGAAGGATGTGTATTCCATTGCTTTGGGATGGAATGTTCTGAATATGTCTGTGAAGTCCATTTGGTCCAGTGTGTCATTTAAAGTCTTTATTTCCTTGTTGATCTTTTGCTTAGACAATTTGTCCATTTCAGTGAGGGGGGTGTTAAAGTCCCCCACTATTATTGTATTGTTGTCGATGTGTTTCTTTGCTTTTGTTATTAATTGCCTTATATAATTGGCTGCTCCTATGTTAGGGGCATAGATATTTACAATTGTTAGATCTTCTTGTTGGATAGACCCTTTAAGTAGGATATAGTGTCCTTCCTCATCTCTTATTACAGTCTTTGATTTAAAATCTAATTTATCTGATATAAGGATTGCCACCCCAGCTTTCTTTTGGTGTCCATTAGCATGGTAAATAGTTTTCCACCCCCTCCCTTTCAAACTGGGGGTGTCTTTTTTTTTTTTTAAAGATTTTTTATTTATTTATCTGAGAGAGAGAATGGGAGACAGAGAGCATGAGAGGGGGAGGATCAGAGGGAGAAGCAGACTCCCTGCCGAGCAGGGAGCCCGATGCGGGATTCGATCCAGGGACTCCAGGATCATGACCTGAGCCGAAGGCAGTTGCTTAACCAACTGAGCCACCCAGGCGCCCCTGGGGGTGTCTTTGGTTCTAAAATGAGTCTCTTGCAGACAGCATATTGATGGGTCTTGTTTTTTAATCTAGTCTGATAGCCTGTGTCTTTTGATTGGGGCATTTAGCCTATTTACATTCTGGGTAACTATTGAAAGATAGGAATTTAGTGCCATTGTATTGCCTGTAAGGTGACTGTTACCGTATATTGTCTGTGTTCCTTTCTGGTCTATGTTGCTTTTAGGCTCCCTCTTTGCTTAGAGGACCCCTTTCAAGATTCCCTGTAGGGCTGGTTTTGTGTTTGCAAATTCCTTTAGTTTTTGTTTGTCCTGGAAGCTTTTTATCTCTCCTTCAATTTTCAATGACAGCCTAGCTGGATAGAGTATTCTTGGCTGCATATTTTTCTCATTTAGTGCTCTGAATATATCCTGCCAGTCCTTTCTGGCCTGCCAGGTCTCTGTGGATAGGTCTGTTGCCAATCTAATGTTTCTACCATTGTAGGTTACAGATCTCTTCTCCCGAGCTGCTTTCAGGATTTTCTCTTTGTCTACGAGATTCGTAAGTTTTACTATTAGAAGTCAGGGTGTTGACCTATTTTTATTGATTTGAGGGGGGTTCTCTGTGCTTCCTGGATTTTGATGCCTGTTTCCTTCCCCAAATTAGGGAAGTTCTCTGCTATAATTTGCTCCAGTATACCTTCTGCCCCTTTCTCTCTTTCTTCTTCTTCTGGGATCCCAATTATTCTAATGTTGTTATGTCTTATGGTATTGCTTATCTCTCGAATTCTGCCCTCATGATCCAGTAGTTGTTTATCTCTCTTTTTCTCAGCTTCTTTATTTTCCATCATTTGGTCTTCTATATTACTGATTCTCTCTTCTGCCTATTTATCCTAGCAGTTAGCACCCCCATTTTTGATTGCACCTCATTAATAGCCTTTTTGATTTCTACTTGGTTAGATTTTACTTCTTTTACTTCTCCAGAAAGGGTTTCTCTAATAACTTCCATATTTTTTTCAAGCCCAGCTAGTATCTTTAAAGTGATGATTCTGAACTCTAGATCTGACATCGTACCAATGTCCGCATTGAGTAGGTCCCTGGCAGTCGGTACTACCTCTTGTTCTTTTGTTGAGGTGATTTTTTCCATTTTGTCATTTTGTGCAGAGGAGAATAGATTAATGAGAGAACAAAATGCTAGCAGAGTAACAACGTCCCCAGAAAATATACTCTAAACAAATCAGAAAAGACCTGAAGCAGTGGAAAAAGAAACGGAAAGAGAGAAAAAAGAAAAAGAAAAAAAAGAAAAAGAAAAAGAAAAAGATAAAAACAAACAAAAACAAACAAAACAAAACAACAACAACAAAAAAAACCAGAATGTGATCAAATATGATCAGGCTGGTATATATATCAGTGCCACACACTAGATTTGGGGTGTATTTTGGTCTTTTAGAAGAAAGTGCCTCCCAAAAGTTTAAAGAAAGAAAAACTTATATATGTACAAAAATAAGGGTTGATATGATGAAGGGATTGAATATGACTGTAAAGATGGAAATTATAAAAAATTTTATAAAAGGAATTGATAAGAAGTTCTTTGAAAAAAGAAAAAAGAAGATTTAAAAAAAGAAAATAGAAAAAAAAGGGAGAGAATGTGATCAGGCAGGGGAGTAGAAAAAAACATATACTAGAGATTTAGGGTATATTTTAATCTGTTAGAAGAAACTATCTCAAAATTTTAAAGATAGAACAACTTATATATATATGCCAAAAATACGGGTAACTACTATTAAGGGATAGAATATGACTCTAAAAATGAAAAATAAAAAAGTTTTTTTTTAAAAAAAGGGATTGATAAGATGTTGGTGAAAAAGGGAAAGAGAAAAATTCAAAAAGAAATAAAAAGACAAAAAGACAGTTAAAAAAAAGTAACTTTAAAAGACTAAAGAATCATGGTAAAAAAGCCGTGAATTCTATGTGCAGTAGTCCCCTAGCGCTGGAGTTCTGCCATTCTCATTGATCGGTAGACTTGGTCTTGGCTGGCTGTTCTCGCTGATCTTCTGGGGAGGGGCCTGTTGCCGTGGTTTCCAAATGTCTTTGCCGGAGGCGGAATTGCCCCGCCCTTGCCCCTCCCTGCTAAGTAACCTGCTTGGGTTTGCTCTCCGGGGCTTTTGTTCCCTGCGAGCTTTCTGTACAGCTTTGGAGGCGGAGAGTGAAAATGGCGGCCTCCCAATCTCCGCCCCGGAGGAGCCGAGAACTCGGGGCCCCGCTCCTCAGTGAGCCCCCAGAGAAAAGCCGTCAGTCACTCCCGTCTCCCTGGTCTCCGGCCGCACTCCGTGCTCCCCCGGCCTGTGACCGCGCGTTTCTATCTCTGGCACCCGACCCCGGGTGGAGTCTCCAAACCCAGCAGATCCCTGCGGTGCACTCCCGTGAGGCTCCTCCCGGGGGAGGAAGGTGAGTCTCCCCGGATCTGCCGCTCTTTGGGTCCCTGCTGGAGGAGCAGGGGCCCGACTGTGCCGCGGATCACGGTTTAGGGCCACCCCGAGCTGAGAACCCGCGCCTGGGCTCCGCCTCTGCAGCTGGCTTCCCTGCTCCGTTACCTGGGAGCTCTGCCACACTCAGGCACCCCCGGTCTTTCTGTGACCCCGAGGGTCCTGAGACCACACTGTCCCGGAGGGTTCCACCCCCCGCTTAGCCACCAGAGTGACGTCCTCAGCGGAGCAGACTTCTAAAAGTTCCGATTTTGTGCTCCGTGGTTCTATCACTTGCCAGAAGCGGCCGGCAGAGGCCCCTCCCCCACCGTCTATCCTCCCGACTATCTCTCCGATTCACTTCTCCGCACATCCTACCTTCCAGAAAGTGGTCGCTTTTCTGATGAGAGAGTTGTTGCTCTTCTTTTCTTCGATCTCCTGTTGAGTTTGTAGGTGTTCCGAATGGTTTGATCCCTATCCAGCTGAATTCCTGAGAGGAGACGAAATCCAGGTCTCCTACTCCTCTGCCATCTTGCTCCACCCCCCCCCCCCACAGTGTACTTTAATGCTGGTTCAGTGTCCCATTTTCATTAGACTGTGAGCTCTAAATGTCTATTTCTATATTTCATTTGCTCACTGTTATGTCCTTACAATTCAGCCCCAAATGTGACACATAGTATGCCTTAGGTTGGGCTCCCCAGGGTGAGGATTTGTGTGCAGATGATTTTATTAGAAAAGGTTCCCAGGAGAAAGAGAGTTGGTGTCGGGGATGGGGGTGGGGGGGTGGGGGTGGGGGACAAGACAGGGAAAAAGCAGAAGCCCAGCAAGGGTGTAATTTCAGGTGATGTCCCACTTGATGAGGGGATGAAGTAAGCCTCATCCTGATCCCCATGAAAGCTCTGGAATCTTACATCTCCTATTTTTCTCAGCCAAAGCCAGGAGTTAGCTTTCCACTAGTCAATCATTGGAAATGACCACTCTTGGGGGACATAAACTCTTAGGCCCTTCTGGTTCTCTGTCCGAGGAGGGAAAGCAGGCAAAGTGATTCTTATAGCCCACGGAAGTTTTATGAAGAGGGTAGCAAGGGCAGGCCATTAAAAGCAAAGGCACAGATGTTGGAGTAGGGGTGCACAGAAAATGTAAAGGGAATCTGAGGGATCCAGATGGAGCAGAGACAAAGTCTTCTACATAGTAAAAAAAAAAAAAAAAAAAATCATTGGATGGATAATTTAAAAATCCTCTTTCAGATTGACTGGTAACAACACAATTAATCCAAATCCAAGCAGTTATGTGGATATTTATACTTACTATAATTGACAAAAGTAGCATATATGGGATTGTGCCTTGCTAATTTTGGAATTGAAGAAATTTGTATATCATTTTATATAGAATGAGTGATCAGCAATTGATTGATCTACCAGATTACAGTTTTAAGAAAAGCTTGGATGAACATATTAATTATGAATCTACAATATGTTTTTGAGGGAGAAGTTATGATCTTTTAAAAACATTTGTCTAGTAGTTTAGCTGATTTTAAAGAAAGAAGCTACAATGTTCATCTACAGAACTTCTCTTGATACTACAGTTATAGAACTATTTTGTTTGCCAAACCAGTAGCTGAACCCATTATGGTTTAACTTATAGATATGACCGGTGTAGAAAATAACCCAGTATGGCAATACTCATAATTAAGCCAATTGTAAAAAAAAATAAGTAAAGTGACATGGCATCTTACTCTGATCTCAGGGCTAAATAGAAAAACTTCCTGAATGAAATCTTTGATCAGTATTTTAAATTTTATATGGCAATTTTAATGCTTCCCTTGAATTTATGTTATGGTGCTGTACCTGGTAGAGGGATCATTATGCATCATGAAAACAGTTTGGTCTCACTAAGATGCTTCTGATGGAGGTTTACACTCCCAGAGTTTGTCTTTAAACCTGAATGCATAACAAAATATAAATCATATGGTGTTTACTACAGAAAAGAAAGTTGTAAGAGAGTGACCAATGTAGTGGAGATTGTATAATGAATGATTTCAGATCAAGTACATGATTCTTCCTGTAGCAGGAATCTTATTTTTTATTTATTTACTTACTTATTTATTTACTTACTTATTTATTTATTTATTTATTAGAGAGTGAGCAGGAGAGAAACAGCATGAGAGGGGAGAGGGTCAGAGGGAGAAGCAGGCTCCCCGCTGAGCCGGGAGCCCGATGTGGGACTCGATCCCAGGACCCTGGGATCATGACCTGAGCTGAAGGCAGTCGCTTAACCAACTGAGCCACCCAGGCGCCCAGGAATCTTATTTTTAATACTTTTCACAGATACCAGCACTGTGCATGATTATTTATAGCTGTCCTGACTAACTTCTTTTATTTATTTATTTATTTATTTATTTATTTATTTATTTATTTATTTATTTAATAAAACATTGTATTTATTTATCTGACAGAGAGAGAGACAGGAGAGAGGGAACACAAGTAGGGGGAAGTGGGAGAGGGAGAAGCAGGCTTCCCGCCAAGCAGGGAGCCCGATGCAGGGCTCGATCCCAGGACCCTGGGATCATGACCTGAGCCGAAGGCAGCCGCTTAACTGACTGAGCCACCGAGGCGCCCCCTGACTCTAACTTCTCATTTTATTGCTTTACCAAAGTAAACTATTTTTGGAAAATGGAATTTAAAATTGGGATAAATTAAGGAGAAAGTAATTCCATCTGGGAGGAATCACCAACATCACCTCCGATTTTGCCTTTGCCTTTCTACTTCCTTGTTAATGAGCAAACAAACTACTTTATCAGAAGAGTGTTGGGGAACACATATTAATATTTATTCCCTGTTTTCTGCAATGTTCCATTAATATGGTTCTGGAGAAACATAGCCTATAATAAAACAGGAACATTTAGTCACTCCAGGTAAAGCTAATGTTATAGTCTTGGGTGACAAAAATATTAAAATTTGTATATTTATAGCAATGAAGTTCTTTAAAAACAAGGAATTATGAAATCAGGTTATATTAAAGAGGAGCAAGTGTATAGAAAAGGAATCAATAGATTTTAAAAGTCAATGAAACAAACTTTAGACTGCATGCAAGTAAAGAATTAGAGAAATGGAAAGGAGTTCTGGGTTATCCACTTTGAAAACAGCAGAGAGAGATGGATATCAAATATTAAACAGCAGTTGAGAGCTATAGAAATTATTGATAACTTTCCATATATGTTACTGAGATTTCTGGAGGAAGAGAAGGGAAAGAATTTTGAAGAAACAAGATTTGAAACCCTAGTGGCAGTAACAAAGGCAGAGTACTCAGGATGGAAGGACCCTGTAAAAAGGGGCTGTAATAAAAACACCTACCCATACTTGGTATTGAAACAGCAGAACACCAAGAGAAAAAGAGATTCTTCTTCTCCTCCCCCTCCCCCTCCTCCTCCCCCCCCCTTCTTCTTTTTCTTCTAGTTTCAGGTATAGTGTTCAATGATTCATCAGTTGCATATAAGAAAAGGAGATTCTTAAAAGCTACCACAGAGAAAGGATAGACTACCTAGAATGTCAATTAATGAGACAGCTGACTTCCATTAACAAGAGATGCCAAAAACAATGATGGAATCTCTTCAAAATAGTGAGGGAAAATATCTGATGACTTACACTTTTATATCCAGCTAGATTATCATGAAAGAGGGAGGAGAACTTAAGATAGACATTTTATACATACAACCCTAGGTTTTCCAGCCATAGTCTCTTGCTGAAAGAAATATTAAATTGTTTTCTTTAACAAGAAGAATGTTAAAACCTGAGGAGAGTGAGATACAAGAAATTAAATATATGAGCACAGAAATTAAATATGAAATTTTGATAGTAGTAATTAACTATTGGATATAAAAACAATGCAGAACAAATATTATGTGTGAATAAAAAGGAAAAGAGTAATATTCTGGGAAGCAATGACAACAGGGGGCACATTGTTTTGTGGAAAATTAAAGGGTGTTAAGATCAGCATCATTTTCAAAAGGAAGAAAGGAATCTTGAACAGCTTCAAACTTAGGAAAACGAAGAACCAAATTAAGTATGTTAAACAATTTAAGAGTAACCTCCACTTTTCTCCAGCAGAGGGAGAAAAGAAGGAAATATCCAAACATTTATTAATATAACAATAAATTAAATTATTTATTATTTAATAATAAATTAAATGGCACAAAACAGAAAGTAGTTGAAAAATAAGATGGTGAAAAGAGAGTAGCTTACAACACAATACCCACTGATTCCTCTGGTGACAGCCTCAATCCTTCTCAGTTTTGTCTATGAAGGTATAGGAATAAGAACATGTGATTTCACATACCAGCATGTTTTTAATCATCTTGGTAGCTCTTTCTGACTCTGGTCTCTGGGCTAGAAAATGCTCTATGCTCTAGTATCTCTCTATGGTCCTACTCAAAAATGCACTGTCAATCTTTATTCCTCAGTAGAATCTGAAATTAAGACTAAAGGATGTGGTAGAGGTCTCATATTCTCTTTCATCCGCTTTTCTTTTCCATCTCCACCTCTCCCCCTGGGATCTGCAATCAGTTTCCCAGGAAAGCAATGCCAATTAAACATCCCAAGGGAGCATATTCTTTGAACTGCAAATCAGGTCACATGATCCATCTGATAAGTACTGGTTCCTTTGGGAATATGGAATCACGTATTCTTACTAGAGGTGAAAGCAGAGCAATATTGGGCTTATGGTCATCATAAACTGCAGGAAGAAAATAAAAGTATATTAACTTGTTAATATGAGAGAAAGATAAAACATACCTGATTTTCTAGATGATCAATAAATTTGTGAACCTTGAGCAGCCAGTTATCCAGCTCATTGCTCTAGCTACTCTAGAGACATATTTACCCATATATATGACTTTCATCTCATCATACTATTTGATATCATAAGACTTGATTGAAAAAATTAATATCCTCTTTTCAAACTAGCAAAATTTTAATTTATTACATTTTACTGATTATGAGATTAGTTATATTTTGGTAGACAATATGGATAGAAGGAAAAGATTAATAAACATACTACTTGAGACAACCGCTATTAAAATTTTGGAATATTTTTTCTTTCAGTCTTTTATTTAAGTTCTTGAAAAGATGATGGTTCTCACTTTTCTTAAAAAAATTAATCTTTAGTGGGTTTCTGCATTATACTTGGAATCCTCAATGACAAGCATATGGCAAGCACTCAGTGAATGGTTAGATGGATGGATGGATGGATGGATGGATGGATGGATGGATGGATGGATGGATGGATAGATGCATGGATGCATGCATAAATAAATAAATGGAGTCAGGAATAAGTGAGTAGAATGTGACTGCAGTTCACTGGGGAACAATCATGTATTCAAATTCAGGCATCAATCACAGAGACCCTGGTGCACAAAGGATGAAACAGAATAAATTATGAGGGTGGATTATGGGTGGAGTAATTTAAATGCCAAGAAATAACAGCCCATTTTACTCTGAAAATGACAGCCACCAATCCCAAATACAGAATTCATACTTTAGGAAAAAAATGGAGTGATTTTCAAATGAGTACTAATGTCATCTATGTCATCTTAATGTACCTCGGCCTATGGAATTAATTACACATGACATATAAGGGAAATGTACCTATAATTAGAGTTTCCCCATTCGGTGGTATTACTGTTCCTTTTACATTATAAAAGGACACCATTGTACATAATATAAAGGATACTTGAATTAAGCTGGGCTTCTCAGATTCTTCTCACTTCCCCCCAGCTTCATTGAGATATAATTAACATATAACATTGTGTAAATTTACTATATTCAACATAATGATTTGAAATATGTATATGTTACATAATTATTACCACAATAAGTTTAATTAATATATTAGTAACATAATTACTTTTTTTGGTACATGATGTGAGAACTTTTAAGTCTTACTCTCAGCACTTCCAAGTATACAATATAGTATTGTTAACTATAGTCACACTACAGTCACGATACTGTAGTAGTATACATTACATCCCCAGAATTTATTCATCTTATAACTGGAAGTTTGTACCCTTTGACCATCTTTACTCATTTCTACCCCACCCACACTTTCCCAACCCTGGCAACCAACAATCTGTTCTCTGTTTTTATGAGTGTGCTTTTTAGATTCCACATATAAGTGAGATTATGCAGTATTTGTCTTTCTGTTATTTATTTCACTTGGAAAGCCCTCAACTTTCATCCATGTTGTTGCAAATGACAGGATTTCCTTTTTTATGGCTGAATCTATTCCATTTTATACATATAGCATATATTCTTTATTTATGCATCTGTTGATGGACACTTAAGTTGTTTCTGTCTTGGCCATTGTAAATGGTGCAATGAACATGGGGGTGCAGATATTTCTTTGAGATAGTGATTTCATTTCCTCTGAATATATACTCAGAAGTGGGGCTGCTGGATCATATGGTAGTTCTATTTTTAATTTTCTGAGAAAGCTCCATACTGTTTTCCATCGTGGCTGCACCGTTCTCACCCACAGTGCACAAATGTTTCTTTTTCTACACTTCCTTGCCTATACTTGTTATTTTTTGTCTTTTTGATAATAACCATTCTAACCAGTGTAAGGTTATATCTCATTGTGATTTTGATTTGAGGATTTTCCTGATTATGATTAATAATGTTGAGCACCTTTTTATGTACCTGTTGGCCATTTGAATATCTTGTTTGAAAAAAATGTCTACTCAGTTCCTTTGCCCATTTTTAAAACAGATTGTTTTTTTGCTATTGAGTTGCCTAAATTTCTTCTATGAAATGGATATTAATCCCTGATCATATATGTGCTATTTTCTCCCATTACGTAAGTTGTCTTTTCATTTTGATGATATATATGTAAATATATATATATATGTTTTTGGTTTTTTTTTTTTTTTGGTATGCAGAACCTTTTTAGTTTGATGTAGTCCCATTTGTATATTTTTGCTTTAGTTATTTGATCTTTTGGTGTCACATCCAAAAAATCATTGTCATAACACATTAAAGTTGCTTTCCCTATATGTTTTCTACTAGGAGTTTTATTGTTTCAGGTCTTTCAGTAAGTATTTAATCTATTTAAGTTACTGAGAGCTGGACTTTTTTCTCTATTGATTTCTTCTTTGACTCATTGGTTGTTTAGGAATGTGTTATTTAATTTCTATAAATCCATGTATTTGTGAAATTTCCAGCTCTCCTCCTGTTATTGACATTTAGTTTCACACCACTGTAGCCAGAAAATAGATTTGATATAATTTCTATCCTTTTGAATATGTTGAAACTTGTTCTGTGGTCTTACATATGATCTATCCTAACAAATGTTCAATAAGCTTAAGAAAAAGGTGTATTCTGTTGCTATTGGATAGAATGTTCGGTATATGTCTCCTAGCTTCAATATGGTCTATAGTATTGTTCAAATCCACTGTTTCCTGATTGGTTCTCTGCCTGGATGATCTATCCATTGTTGAGAGTATGGAATTAAAGTCCTCAACTTTTATTGCATTGCTGTTTATTTCTTTTAGTTCTGTTAGTATTTGCTTTATTTATTTACATGTTTCAATTGTTGGGTATACAAATATTTACAACTGTTATTTTTTTCTTTTTTGGGGGGGGTTCTGTATTTTTATTTATCTTTTTAGAGAAGGCAGGGAGGAGCAGAGAGAGGGAGAGAGAGAACCTTAAGCAGGCTCTACCCCCAGGGCAGAGCCCATCTCAGGGCTTGATCTCACTACCCTGAGATCATGACCTGAGCCCGAAATCAAGAGTCAGATGCTCAACCGACCGAGCCACCCAGGCGCCCCAGTCTCTGTATCTTTAAAAATGCCTGTAACAATTCCTTACACCAGCAGGTCCTCAAGAAATGTTGGTACAATGAATGAATCTTGTAGTTAATTTTTAGTGAGGACCTACTATATGCCAGCATGGTTTTAAGTTCCCTCTACATGTAAAATGATTCCACCTTCATATAACCCTAAGAGGTAGATACTATTATCATCCCTGTTTTGAACAAGTGAAAACAAGGGCGGAGGGATTAAGAAATTTGCCAAGTAAGTAGTATAGCACTGGGACAGGTAGGGACAGGCAGCCTGGCTCCATGATATTGAATTGTCTCTTGAGCTAGATGACTCTTAAAACAGTGATCTCATCCTCAAACTGGTCAGCAAATTCAGAAGTTCCATCTTTTAATCCTTGAGTTGTAGTGCGAACAGGTCCTGAAGTTATTGCAGAAGTGACTCCCGAACCTTCCCTCCTACATCACAATTTCCTTGCACGTAGATGTGATCTTTGATAGGGTTGTAGGCAGATCATTGCACTATGTAATCTTTCAGAGCTTAAGAGACCTCAAGGATCACAATTATGTTCACGTGCCCTAGTTCACAAAGTAGGTCACCCAGCTGGGAGGGACAGTTAGTTCTGCTGAGTGTGAAACTACCAGTATTTCTGTTTTCTCCCAGGACACAGGCCTGGCCTGACCAGAACTAAGTGCGTGGAGGTCCAAGAGGGATGGGCACCGTCTGACTTGGCAGGCAGGCTTCTGCTCAAGTTGATACGATTCTCCCGTGGTATTAGTACTTCTCTTGATGAAGACTGTGCCAGTTTTCCAATGGCCCCTCGCCCCTGCCCCACACCTTATAGTTCTCAAGGATTTCCCCTCAAGGCCAGGTGGTGACAGTGCAAGCCTCCCCATTTTCACAAGGATGCTCAGGGAGTTGGTGTAAGACTGCCGTTAGAATTGCTGAGCGGCGGGTCACCTGGGTAGCTCACTCAGTTGAGCCTTGGACTGCTGACTTTGCCTCAGGTCATGATCACAGGGTCATGAGATTGATCCCAGGGCCAGGCCCCTGACTCCCCCTGGTCCAAGAGGCTGTTATTTTTTTTGATGGATTGATAATTATGTAATGACTTCCTTTGTTCCTCTTGTTCACTTTTAGCTTAAAGTCTGCTTTGTCTGATATAAGTACTCTACTTTCTTTTGATTAACATTTGCTTGAAATATCTTTTTCCATCTCTTTATTTGCAGTCTATGGGTGTCCTTAAAGCTGAAGTGAGTCTCTTGTAGGCAGCACATTGTTGAATCTGTTCTTGTTATCCATTCAGCCATTCTGTCCTTTGATCAAATAATTTAATCCACTTATATTTAAAATAATTATTAATAGGTAAAGACTGTCAATTTGTATATCCTTTGTTTTTTGCTTCTTCTCTTGCTGTCTTCCTTTGTGATTTAACAACTTCTTATAGCAATATGCTTTGACTCTTTTTTGAGTATCTACAGCAGGTTTGTCCTTTGTGGTTACCATGAGGCTTACATAAAATAGCTTATATTTATAATGTCCCATTTTTTTAGATTTTATTTATTTATTTGACAGAGAGAGAGAGAGATCACAAGCAGGCAGGCAGAGGGAGAGGGAGAAGCAGACTTCCACTGGCAGGGAGGCTGTTGTGGGGCTCTATCCCAGGACCCTGGGATCATGACCTGAGCTGAAGGCAGATGGTTAACCAACTGAGCCACCCCGGCACCCCCATAATGTCCCATTTTAAGCTGATAACAACTTATTCAATAGCATACAGAAAATTTATACTTTTACTTCTTCCCCCCTTTCATATTAGGTTATTGATATTATGGGTTTTTTATGTCAAATAACAAGTTAATTTAATAACAAATATTATTGTAATAACAAATAATAAATTATGGTAGTTATGGTTAATTTTAATATGTTTGATTTTAACTTTTCAACTGAAGTTGAGGTGACATATATCACTATTACAATATTAGAGAATCTGAGTTTGATATATTTACTATTCTTAATGAGTTTTACACATTCATGTTTTCTGAAGTTAATTAGCAATATTTTATTTCCAATTGAAAATGACCCTTTTGTGTTTCCCTTTAGACAGTCTAGTGGTGATGAACTCCCTCAGTTTTTGTTTGTTTGGGAAAGTTTCTCTCTTTCTATTCTAAAGGACAGCTTTGCTGGGTATAATATTTTTGATTGGCAGGGTTCCTGCACCCTGCCATATTTTG
This sequence comes from Mirounga angustirostris, assembly GCF_029215605.1. Lineage (NCBI taxonomy): Eukaryota > Metazoa > Chordata > Mammalia > Carnivora > Phocidae > Mirounga > Mirounga angustirostris. The sequence goes on along the minus strand of NW_026991709.1, from coordinate 133,164,527 downwards.
AATATATCATCCTACTCTTTCCTGGCCGAAAAAATTTCTGTTGAGAAAAATGCTAATTGTCATATGAGGGTTTCCTTGTATGTGACCTGTCCCTTTTCTTTTGCTGCTTTCATAATTCCTTGTCTTTGACTTTTGACAACTTAATTATAATGTATCATAGTGTAGCCCTTTTTGGACTCAAACTGTTTGGGGTCTTTTGGGCCTCCTGAATCTGTGTGTCTGTCTCTCTCCCCAGTGTTTGGGAAGTTTTCAGCCATTATTACTTTAATAAACTTTTTGTCTCTTTCTCTTTCTCTTCTCCTTTATACTAGATAGTTAGCTAAGGACCTAGAACACTACTGGGAAATCTTAACAAATGTGATTGAATAAACGAGTATCTCTAATATTATGCCATAGACCTCCTTCCTCCCTATTGTTATTTCCATTAGAAATAAAATTATAAGAAGACATGGTTGTCCTCTACATCAATATTTCTGATGACATATATTGCATGTAGGTGATATCACTGTTAAATAAATCAAAATTAAAATTGATCATAAGAAATTAGACTTTGGACCAAAGTGATCCGTATGAAATTTAATTTTGAAAACTTATTTTTGGAGTAAAATATCAACAATATAGTATAATACAAAGATGTTTGAGGGTAGTAAATGTAATATTAATAATTCATATAAAAATTCATGTAAAAAACATGAATTTTATAAGCCACCTGGTTAACACAAACTAATATTATGCTTAGATTGTTGAAAAAGCAAATATGGTCTTAGGAATTAGAAATATATTACTTTAGAAAGTTTACCTAAGACTCATTTGTTTCAACTTAAAGAGAAATATCTGAATTGCTGATGATGTCCAGTCTGAAATGCAAGAATGCCTCCTGAGGCAGTGAGCCATGTGTCACTGATAGTGTTCAAAGCAATCCTGGAAGTTCATCTAAGGATTAAATTCATTTAGTAGGGAGGTTGAATGATGTGGTCTAAATTTCAATTCTAAGGTTCTAAGATTTAAGTGGAAATTCCTTGAACTTCAGTTTATGCAGTTTATGTTATCTGTAGAATGAGAGGGTTTTCAGAGCAATTAAGGTATATCTACATAAACTTTTGTGCAAAAATATTGAACATGTTTAGGCAAGTTTAAAATGAACAAAATCCATGGTTTATCACAACTAAAGATTTTCTAGATTATGCTGTTATTTTAATTTTTATTCTCATTTAATTAATGTACTGTTTTTGGAACTTTATACAGAGTGACATGGAATTTGTCAGAATGACTCATACAGCTTTTTGTTTCAAAAGAGGGAACAAAATTTTTATTTTATTTTTTCTCGAATTTGAGAAATTGGGTTACCTTATACCATCAGACAACTAAGAACCCCAGTTTTCCAGTCCTCAGCTAGATCTTGAAAGGAAAACTAAAACTGAAGACATCAGGCCCTTCTAAAAAGGCTTTTTCAGACTGGCCCCACTAAATAGACCTGGAATTCTTTAGAACAGGAGTTCTCAAAATATGTTCCATGAGCTGCTGCGGTACTCTAGGCCCTTTCAGGAAGTCAGTGAGGTCAAAATTATTTTTGTAATAATATAAGACAATATTTGCCTTTTGGATTGTATTGATATTGTGCTGACAGTACAAAAGCTGTGGCTTATAAAACTAAGTATAAATCAAGGCAATTCCACCCAACTGTATTAGTAATCGTGTATTCTTAATTGCTATGCACACAAATGTCAGTTTTAGTTAAGAGTGTCCTTTATGAAGCAGTAAAATTGTTAATCTTATTAAATCACCCTAGAGTATACTTTTTAAATATTTGGAGTGATATAATGGGAAGTATGCATAAAGCACTTGTGTGCTTTGAGTTTAAAGCTGTCCACAGATGAATGGGTAAAAATGTGGTATATATATATATACAATGGAATATTACTCAGCCATAAAAAAATGAAATCTTGCCATTTGCAACAACGTGGATGGAACTAGAGAGGGTATTATGCTAAGTGAAATAAGTCAATCAGAGAAAGACAATTATATGATTTCACTCATATGTGGAATTTAAGAAACAAAACAGGATCATAGGGAAGGGAAGGGAAAAATAAAATAAGATGAAATCAGAGAGTGAGGCAAACTATAAGAAACTCTTAATTCTAGGAAACAAACTGAGGGTTGCTGGAGGGGAGATGGGTGAGGGAATGGGGTAACTGGGTGATGGGCATTAAGAAGGGCATGTGATGTAATGAGCACTGGTCGTTATATACAACTGATAAATCCCTGAATTCTACCTCTAAAATTAATAATACACTGTATATTAATTAATTGAATTAAAATAAAATAAATTTTTTTAAAAAGAAAGAAAAGGAAAAAAACAAAAAAAGAAGTTCCATTTTTACTTGAAAAATCTATTAACAGACAAAATATGGTTATTTAGACTTGAGTATTTGCAAACGTTTTCTCAAAAATAAATGAAGTAAGCTGTCACTTAAGTTTTCAAGTGAAAATTAGAATTTTAGAAAACTTGCCTCATGTATGTGATCTTGACATTTTCCAAAAGGCTTTTATGATGAGATCAGTGGTGATATTAACAAATATTATTTTTTGATATTATATAATAAAATGTGTCAACATCTTGAACATCTGCATAGCTCAGTGGACTGGTATCTTCCAAATGACCATAAGGTTACAAAATCACTCATGTTAAAAGATCCATTAAGAGTACAAGAAACACCAACAGAGTTTAATGTCATAGAGTATGCAAAGTTCACTGAGATTGTTTCTGATTCCTTACTGCAACTTCCCTTTCAGTAAGTACCTCTTGTTGAGTTTTGACATAGCATCAAATAAGAAAATCCACAAATATCTGAAAAGGCTATTAAAATATTCCTCTCTTTCCAACTGCATACTTTTGAAAGGGTTAATTTTCTTCATATACTTCAGTCCAAAAAACGCATAGCATTTGACTGAATTCAGAAGCTGATTAAGAATTCAGCTGCGTCCTATGAGGCTGGACATTAAAGGGATATGCAAAAGTGTACATGCTACTCTTCTTCATTTTTTGTTTGTTTTGGGAAATACAGTTATTTTTTCATGAAATATGCTATTTTTGCCAACTAATAAAATGCATTTTTAAATACATTTATAAATATTTCAAATATTTCTATTTTAATTTCTAATACTATAAATATTGATAGTTACAACCCACATAGACAAAAGTTTTGGATATCCCTGATAATTTTAAGTGTAAAAAGTTAAAAATACACTGGGGCTGCAAAAGGACAATTCTATCAGACCTCCTTTTTTAGAATTGACTCAATTTGCCATGACATGCCCTTTCCTTGACTTTGTTCATGGCCTTAAAAAAAGTTGCTAAATTTGAGGTCTTGATCACTGTAAAAGTTTCATTAAGTTTTCTCCAAATCCATGAACTTCACTGCCCTAAGTAAATCCCCTTTGGGAAATTACAGCTTGTGCGATTCAAAGTCCTCTCAGCCTTTCTTGGACGTGAAATAGTTCATTTCAGTGGTTGCATTTCCCTATGGTGGGAAATGATCCCTACATCAGACCTCTGCTGTGGGAGCCATTATCAACCTGGAAATGGAAAACAAAGCCAAAAATAGGGTACAAATGTGACCTACCAAGAAAAAAATTACATGAAAACTCAAACTTGAATTATTAAGGGATAGCTGTGTTTAGAAAGACCTAAATTTAAAATGAATACATACAGATCTCCTTTAGTACATATTTTTCTCTGGGTGGGTAAATGCTTGCGTTCTGCTCAATTATTAAGTAGAGAATCTTAAATCTAATGAATAGATGTCATAGTCAATTAATGAGCTATTAAAATAGCTTCATGTTTCTAAAATTATAATGTAAGTCAGGGGGATATTATTTGATTTACAATAATTAGATTGACAGGCAACTTTCTTTGGAAATCCCTTTACTGAGCAAAACGATCTACATGTAAGAATAGAATACAAACTTTACACAATGTCTTTAGCCATTGACAATGATTTTAAAATGAGGCTGCTCAGAATGGCTTTTCTGGCCATTGAAATGATTTCTCACATATTGGAAATTTCATTAAACTATAAATTATGGAGGAAATGTAATGCCTTTTTCTTGAGAAATTACTTGAATACTCAGAAATATTATTAATGCTAATGACTGGCTAAAAGTCAAAATAATGAACCAAGTTTTGGCAAAAGTCTATGCTTATGATTAACATTCTATCAAATTTATTTATTTTTTTTTTTTAAAGATTTTATTTATTTGACAGAGAGAGACACAGCGAGAGAGGGAACACAAGCAGGGGGAGTGGGAGAGGGAGAAGCAGGCTTCCCGCTGAGCGGGGAGCCCGATGCGGGGCTCGATCCCAGGACCCTGGGATCATGACCTGAGCCGAAGGCAGACGCTTAACGACTGAGCCACCCAGGCGCCCCTCAAATTTATTTTTAATTAATTCAGGTACCACATGCTTAGACTTCCTTTTAAGTTATAAGCCCTAACTTTCAATTAAGGAGCTATTATTGTACAGCTACAAAATTAATAACAATAGGTAGCATTGATTGAGTGCTTGCTATATATGCAAGGTTCTACTCTAAGCACTTTATATTGTTTTATTTCATCTTTCAACAAACACTATGAAGTTTATACTATTGTTATATTCTTTTTAGATATAAAGAAACAGGTTCTTAAAGGCCCAGAAACACAAAGCAAATGAATTATAGTTATGATTTCAACTCATGTAAAAAATTTAAAATATAACTACCATAAGATCCAGCAATCTCACTTCTCAGTTTATGTCTGTAAGAAATGAAATCACTATCTTGAAGTGATATCTGCATCCCCATGTTTTTTACAACACTATTCACAATAGCCAAGGCATGGAAACAATCCAAGTGTCCATTAATGGATGAATGGATAAAGAAAATGTGGTATATCTTTATATTCAACAGAATATTTAGCCATGAGGGGTGCCTGGGTGGCTCAGTCATTAAGCCTCTGCCTTCGGCTCAGGTCATGATCCCAGGGTCCTGGGATGGAGCCCTGCATCGGGCTCCCTGCTCAGTGGGAAGCCTGCTTCTCCCTCTCCCACTCCCCCTGCTTGTGTTCCCTCTCTCGCACTGTCTCTCTCTGTCAAATAAATAAATAAAATCTTTAAAAAAAAAAAAAAGAATATTTAGCCATGAAAAGGAAGGAAATCTTGCCTTTTGCAACAACACGGATGAATTTTGAGGGCATAATGCTAGGTATGATCTCATTTATATATGGAATCTAAAAAAGCTGAATTCATAGAAATAGCAGATTGGTGATTACCAGGGGCTGGGGGTGAGAAATGGGGAGATGTTGGTCAAAGGTTAACAAACTTTCAATCAAAAGATGAATAATTCTAGGGATGTAATGTACAGTATGGTGATTTTAGTTAACAATACTGTAATTATATGCTTGAAAGTTGCTAAGAAAGAAAATCTTAATGTTCTCATCACACACACACACAAATGTTGATTATGTGTGGTGATGGAGATGTTTACTAACTCTATTGTGGTAATTGTTTTGCAATATATATGTGTATGAAATCATCACATTGTGGACCTTACACTTACACAATCATATATGTCAATTATATTTCAGTAAATCTGCAAAAAATAATGCTATTACAATCATGGGTTTACAAATATCTCTTTGAGACCCTGCGACATTTTTTTTGACATATACCCAAAAGGGGAAATGCTGGATCACATGGCAATTCTTTGTTTAATTTTTTTGAGGAACTGCCATATTTTTTTCACAGTAACTGTACCATTTTACATTCCCACCAGCAATGCACAAGTGTTCCAGTTTCTCCATATCCTTGCCAACACTTGTTATTTTCTGTTTTATTTTGTTTTTAGAATAGCCATCTAACAGATGTGAAGCAGTTTCATATTGTGGTTTTGATATGTATTTCTCTAATGATTAGTGATACTGAGCATCATTTTCTATGCTTATTGGCCATTTGTGTGTCTTTTTTAGAGAGTGTCCCTTCAAGACCTTTCCCATTGTTGCACTGAGTTATTTGGTTTTTATTGTTGTTGAGTTGTAGTTCTTTATATATTCTCTGTTACTTCCCCAACTTTACATCTGTTTTCCCTTTCTGATTGCTTTCCCTATAGGTTTTGGTTTCCAGAACAAGACATTGAAACAATAGCCTTAAAAACACTGCATAACCAGCTCCATGATTGTGTAAGATCAAATCCTATAATATGCTCTTATTATGTATGTCTCTTAGGAGGTCTGCTTCTCTGATTATACTCTGGCTACTATTAATAGTCATTGTACAAAAGTCCTATTTTTTTTCTGTTTTCCTCATTTTATAGATAAAGAAACTGAGCCACAGAAAAGTTAAATCACTTGCCCGAAGAAAAGCCCTATTAACAGGAAAAGTGCAATCATCATGTTCCATATTACCCACAACACAGTGACTTTGTCGGGGTCAAACTCCGGGTAATTTATGGAGTCTGGATTCAGGTCCACTACCTCTGAATCCATGTTCTTTCAGCAGGACTACATTATCTTCTTTAAAGCAAGGAAAAATGTGAGTGTCTCAGCTCATTAAAGTGTTTCAGCTTTTCCTATAACATTTGCTTTCATGAAGTATTAATAGTAAAAACCACTTTATCAATGACATGGTTTCTGAGTCAGTCACAAGGTATTTTCATTATCCTCCAGGTTACCCAGATGACCCAACTGTTGTCTAGGGCCATCCTAGCCATGTCAATCACAGCCACTGTGGAAGAAAATGAACATCTTGCCCTGGTACCATTATGAATAAACATATACATGATGTTTCAGAATGTGATAAACCAAAAATAACAGGGTCACCCTGTCTAGTTCTGGTCCATAAAATAAAGGAAACTTTAAGCATTTCCTCTAAATTACTCACTCCCTAGCAAAATAACTATAACCCTGACTTTTGCACAATTGATTTCTAAGGATATGTGATATCCTTTGTGGATATAATAACTGTGTGAGAAAGTTGTTTTTCTACTGTGAATAGATTAATGTAAGCTATATAACCTTGGTAATTTTGCAGCTTTTTTCCTTTAAATTTATGTTGTAGGGTTTTTTTTACAAGCTAATCTTCCTGAAGTCTGACTTTTGCCAACTTTTTCATAAGCAAATCTCTTTTCTAAGTGCTTTGATGTCTGTCCTCCTCTCACATGAACCTGCTTTTGTTGTTTCCTAGGATGGAAATATCTCTGTTGGTAAGAGGAGTTAAAAATAGGCAGTGTTTTTCTCTTTGATTGAGTCTATATAACACAAACTTATTTTTTTAAAGATTTATTTATTTATTTTAGAGAGAGAGAGAGAGAGAGAACGTGAGCAAGAGGGACAGAGGGAGAGAGAGAGAACCTTAAGCAGGATCCATGCCCAGTGCAGAGCCCAATTTGGGGCTTGATCCAAGGACCCTGGGATCACAACCTGAGCTGAAACTGAATCAGACACTTAACCTACTGCACCACCCAGGTGTCCCAACACAAATTTATAAGCAAACTTTTATACCAGTGTTCCTGCTAGCTTACTCCTAAGAAGACCCAGCTTAGGGAATTCGTGTTCTAACTTGGATCTGGGTCGGGCATGGGGGGGAGGTTATAGGAAGGAAGGCTGGGACAAAGCTGAAATCTGGAATATTTATTTCATATTCTTTCATAGTATTAGAATGTAGTCTCTAATGTCATAACTGCATGAGTTTAAATTTGAATTCTACAGCTTATTGGCTACAAAGTCTTAAAAATTTTATATAAATATTCTGTTTCTCAGTTTCTTTTTCTCCTAACTAGGGAAAATAACAGTACCAATATAATGTCACAGAGAAAATTAAATGAAATAATGCAAACATTGAGCTTAGCATACAACCTGTCACAAAATAAGTACTCAGTAAATTTTAGCTATCATTGTGAGGTCTTGTAGTATTTTGGAGATCATTTGAGACTTTTGGAAAAGGGTGAAAGTTGGCTTAGTTCTTTAAACAGAAGTGTTGACCATATGGCTGGTGCTAGGAGTTAAAATTCAAGGGACCAAATTAAGTACATGCTTAACTCAGTTTGTTTTGTGGAGGGGGATGGGAGGGTGTGCCATATAAAAAACACCTTTTGTGATATTGGAAAGTAAAATGCTGTGGAGAACAAGCATGGAATTCCATATCAGGTCTGAGGCAGGATCAAATCTGGGATGGAGAACAATCTGGTAACTCAGAGGAGAATGGGTTTGGAATGAAAGTTGATGAGGGTGGGGAAGAAGGAGGGTCATAGGAAATATTTGAATCAGTCTACCCTTTGCCTTAATTGGATTATGGGAGAATGGTTTATGAATTATTCAGCTGCTGTTTAATCAGAGGTAATTTAGAGTGATCCTAGTTTGGAGTATCTTTGAATGGGTTGTGTAAATCCTCACATTGATTGGACATGGTAAGGAATTAATATTGAACAACTGTCTTTACTGATAGTGAAGTTTTTAACTTTTATTACAAACTTATGCATTATGTATTTGTCTTCTCAATTTGGCAGGTGAGAAAACCAAAGCTCAATGGAGGAAATGTATTAGTTATGGCTTTTTTGATTGCAGAATATCAAAACCCAGTTGGAGCTAGGTTAGGCAAAATGTGGAATTAATTGGCTTAAATACCCAAACCACAAAAAGGGCAGGGATAAGGCTAGGTCCCAGAGTTTTCTGGAATAAGGGAAGGTATTGGTGCCAGGCCCCACTCTCCTACTGACTCTTACTCTCCCTTCATTTTTCTGCATATGAACTTCATTCTTTCACATTGGCTCTTGCATTATCACTGGGAACATAGCCCTGGGCAGCTCTTTCTCTTACAGTTTTGCAACCCCACCCAATAGACATAGGTGATAACTCTGATTAGTTTGATATGGACCATGTGCCCATTCCTGGACCAATGAAAGTGGCAGGGGATTGGGTACTAAGTAAGATTGATTGCTTCCACTACAGCCTCAAGTTTGGAGTCAGGAGAGAAAGGGTCCACTTCACTTTCCCATAATAATTTTAATTTAAAAAGGGGAGAAAGACTAGAAAAACAAAACCAATAGTTGATTGCTATGGGTAACTTACCCATGATCTTACAAATCTGTAATGATGGAGCTGGGAATGGAACCAGTTCTGTCTCTGCCTTTGTCTCCAAAACCTTTGCTGTTTCCCTATGTGCCTCCATTGATCTAGCTAATGCCCAACAATATATAACTTGTTTCAGGATAGAGGGTTGGTGGGCATAGAACATTCCATATTATGTTTTTTACCACCAAAAGTGATTTTCCCTCCTTCCAGCTTCTATAAAATTGCATCTACATCAGTCTATAATACCTATCACTTATTACTCCATGTCGTTTATTCACACTGCAGTGAGCGTGGATTGGTGTTGTATCCTTTTTTCTCTCTTTTATTGATTAGAAAGCTCCCAGAAGAAAAGAAGTCCTGTCACACAGTACTTAGAACAGTCCCCTGCTCTCTTTTAGTGTTTCATAAATATTCTGATAGTCTTCCCAAAAGAGGTAGGATAGTGATTTCAAGTAGCCATCGTTTGTTTGCTTTTAGTGACATGTTTGTTGAAGTATGATGTGCACACAGAAAAGTGGACAAATCATAAGTGTACAGCTTGATGTAGTCTCACAAATTGGAAAACACCCATGTGAGCAGCCTATATAAAAAAAAACAAAAACAAAAACAGAGCTAGTACCCCCAAAAGATCCTTTGTGCTGATTGCAATCTCTACTTGCTCTAGGAATAATATAAGATGCTTGTTGTTTTTAACAGTGTCTAACAAAGGTATATCTTTTAAATATGCTATGTAATGATATAAAATCCCTATTCAGTACTCTCGGAATACCACCATCATGTAACCTTTTGATGTTTTGCCTCACAAGAATCTAAAGCTGTGCTACAGGGCAGAATCTAGCAAGGACTAAAAATCTAATAAGGTGTTCAACCAAGAATACTCTTGTTTTTTTGTTTTTTCAATATTCTTTTTATTTTATTATGTTATGTTAATCACCATACATTACATCATTAGTTTTTGATGTAGTGTTCCATGATTCATTGTTTGCGTATAACACCCAGTGCTCCATTCAATACGTGCCCTCTTTAATACCTGTCACCAGGCTAACCCATCCCCCCACACCCCTCCCCTCTAGAACCCTCAGTTTGTTTCTCAGAGTCCATAGTCTCTCATTGTTCGTCTCCCCCTCCGATTTCCCCCCTTCGTTTTTCCCTTCCTACTATCTTTTTTTTTTTTTTTTTTAACATATAATGTATTATTTGTTTAAGAGGTACAGGTCCGTGATTCCACAGTCTTACACATTTCACAGGGCTCACCATAGCACATACCCTTCCCAATGTCTATCACCCAGCCACTCCATCCCTCCCACCCCCCACCACTCCAGCAACCCTCAGTTTGTTTCCTGAGATTAAGAATTCCTCATATCAGTGAGGTCATATGATACATGTCTTTCTCTGATTAACTTATTTCGCTCAGCATAATACCCTCCAGTTCCATCCACATCATTGCAAATGCAAGATTTGTCTGGGTTTTTTTTGATGGCTGCATAATATTCCATTGTGTGTGTGTATATCTATATATCTATCTATATCTATATCTATCTATATCTATATATATATGCCACATCTTCTTTATCCATTCATCTGTCGATGGACATCTTGGCTCTTTCCATAGTTTAGCTATTGTAGACATTGCCACTATAAACACTGGGGTGCACGTAACCCTTCGGATCACTACATTTGTATCTTTGGGGTAAATACCTAGTGGTGCAATTGCTGGGTCATTGGGTAGCTCTATTTTCAGCTTTTTGAGGAACCTCCATACTGTTTTCCAGAGTGGCTACACCAGCTTGCATTCCCACCAACAGTGTAGAAGGGTTCCCCTTTCTCCGCATACTCACCAACATCTGTTATTTCCTGACTTGTTAATTTTAGCCATCCTGACTGGTGTGAGGTGGTATCTCATTGAGGTTTTAATTTGGATTTCCCTGATGCAGAGCGATGTTGAACACCTTTTCATGTGTCTGTTGGCCATTTGGATGTCTTTGGAAAAATGTTTGTTCATGTCTTCTGCCCATTTTTTGATTGGATTATTCTTTGGGTGTTGAGTTTGATAAGTTCTTTATAGATTTTGGGTACTAGCTCTTTATCTGATATGTCATTTGCAAATATCTTCTCCCATTCTGTCGGTTGCCTTCTGGTTTTGTTGACAGTTTCCTTTGCTGTGCAAAAGCTTTTTATCTTGATGAAGTCCCAATAGTTCATTTTTGCCCTTGCTTCCCTTGCCTTTGGCAATGTTTCTAGGAAGAAGTTGCTGTGGCTGAGGTCAAAGAGGTTGCTGCGTGTGTTCTCCTCTAGGATTTTGATGGACCCCTGTCTCACGTTTAGGTCTTTCATCCATTTTGAATCTGTTTTTGTGTGTGGTGTAAGGAAATGGTCCAGTTTCATTCTGCATGTGGCTGTCCAATTTTCCTAACACCATTTGTTGAAGAGACTGTCCTTTTTCCATTGGATATTCTTTCTTGCTTTGTCAAAGATTCATTGACCATAGAGTTGAGGGTCCATTTCTGGGCTCTCTATTCTGTTCCATTGATCTATGTGCCTGTTTTTGTGCCAGTACCATACTGTCTTGATGATGACAGCTTTGTAATAGAGCTAGCAGTCCGGAATTGTGATGCCGCCAGCTTTGCTTTTCTTTTTCAACATTCCTCTGGCTATTCGGGGTCTTTTCTGGTTCCATACAAATTTTAGGATTATTTGTTCCATTTCTTTGAAAAAGGTTGATGGCATTTTGATAGGGATTGCATTAAATGTGTAGATTACTCTAGGTAACATTGACATCTTCACAATATTTGTTCTTCAAATCCATGAGCATGGAACGTTTTTCCATTTCTTTATGTCTTCCTCGATTTCTTTCATGAGTATTTTATAGTTTTCTGAGTACAGATTCTTTAACTCTTTGGTTAGATTTATTCCTAGGTATCTTATGGTTTGGGGGGCAATTGTAAATGGAATCAACTCCTTAATTTCTCTTTCTTCTGTCTTGTTGTTAGTGTATAGGAATGCCACTGATTCCTGTGCATTGATTTTATATCCTGCCACTTGACTGAATTCCTGTATGAGTTCTAGCAGTTTTGGGGCGGAGTCTTTTGGGTTTTCCACATAAAGTATCATATCATCTGCAAACAGTGAGAGTTTGACTTCTTCTTTGCCAATTCAGATGCCTTTGATTTCTTTTTGTTGTCTGATTGCTGTGGCTAGGACTTCCAATACTATGTTGAATAGCAGTGGTGATAGTGGACATCCCTGCCGCGTTCCTGACCTTAGGGGAAAGCTCTCAGTTTTTCCCCATTGAGAATGACATTTGCTGTTGGTTTTTCATAGATGGCTTTTATGATATTGAGGTATCTACCATCTATCCCTACACTCTGAAGAGTTTTAATCAGGAAAGAATGCTGTACTTTGTCAAATGCTTTTTCTGCATCTATTGAGAGGATCATATGATTCTTGTTCTTTCTTTTATTAACATGTTGTATCACATTGAATGATTTGCAGATGTTGAACCAACCTTGCAGCCCAGGGATAAATCCCACTTGGTCGTGGTGAATAATCCTTGTAATGTACTGTGGGATCCTATTGGCTAGTATTTTGGTGAGAATTTTTGCATCCATGTTCATCAGGAATATTGGTCTGTAATTCTCCTTTTTGATGGGGTCTTTGTCTGGTTTTGGGATCAAGGTAATGCTGGCCTCATAAAATGAGTTTGGAAGTTTTCCTTCCATTTCTATTTTTTGGAACAGTTTCAGAAGAATAGGTATTAATTCTTCTTGAAATGTTTGGTAGAATTCCCCTGGGAAGCCATCTGGCCCTCGGCTTTTGTTTGTTGGCAGATTTTTGATGACTGCTTCAATTTCCTTAGTGGTTATAGGTCTGTTCAGGTTTTCTGTTTCTTCCTGGTTCAGTTTTGGTAGTTGATACATCTCTAGGAATGCATCCATTTCTTCCAGGTTATCTAATTTGCTGGCATAGAGTTGCTCATAATATGTTCTTATAATTGTTTGTATTTCTTTGGTGTTGGTTATGATCTCTCCTCTTTCATTCATGATTTTATTTATTTGAGTCATTTTTCCTTTTCTTTTTTTTATATTACACTTATGTTAAAAATGTACTTTATTTTAAAAGTTAAAAATCTGGAACTCACGATGTAATATATGTTCGCTAATTGAATTTAAAGAAACTAAAAAATAAATGTATATACATCAACATGTCATTAAAATGTCTAATCTTCAGTCTACAGCTTTTAAGAAATTGCAATTTGTAATTTAACAGAGATGTTAAATTCTGCAAAATTGTTATCAGAGTGAAGCATTTCTATTCTCTAATTTTAATTATTATATGTTTCTTTTCTCGATAAGTCTAGCCAGGGGTTTATCAATCTTATTAATTCTTTCAAAGAATCAGCTCCTAGTTTCGTTGATCTGTTCTACTGTTCTTTTGGTTTCTATTTCATTGATTTCTGCTCTGATCTTTACATTTCTCTTCTCCTGCTGAGTTTAGGCTTTATTTGCTCTTCTTTCTCTAGCTCCTTTAGGTGTAGGCTTAGGTTGTGTATTTGAGAGCTTTCTTGTTTCTTTTTTTTTTTTTTTTTTAAGATTTTATTCAGTCATTTGACAGAGAGAGACACAGCGAGAGAGGGAACTAAGCAGGGGGAGTGGGAGAGGGAGAAGCAGGCTTCTCGTGGAGAAGGGAGCCCAATGCAGGGCTCGATCCCAGGGCCCTGGGATCATGAACTGAGCCAAAGGCAGACACTTAAAGACGTGAGCCACCCAGGCACCCCCCTTTTGTTTCTTGAGAAAGGCTTGTATTGCTATATCCTTTCCTCTTAGGGCTGCCTTTGCTGTATCCCAAAGATTTTGAACAGTTGTGTTTTCACTTTCATTGGTTTCCATGAATTTTTTAGATTCTTCTTTAATTTTCTGGTTGACCCATTCATTCTTTAGTAGGGTGCTCTTTAGCCTCCCTGTATTTGAGTTCTTTCCAACTTTCCTTTTGTGATTGAGTTCTATTTTCAAAACATTGTGGTCCAAAAATATTCAGGAAATGATCCCAATCTTTTGGTACCGGTTGAGACCTGATTTATGACCTAGGATGTGATCTATTCTGGAGAATGTTCCATGGGCACTAGAGAAGAATGTGTATTCTGTTGCTTTGGGATGGAATGTTCTGAATATATCTGTGAAGTCCATTCAGTACAGTTGTCATTTAAAGTCTTTATTTCCTTATTGATCTTTTGCTTAGATGATCTGTCCATTTCAGTGACAGGGGTGTTAAAGTCCCCTACTATTATTGTATTGTTGTCGATGTGTTTCTTTGATTTTGTTATTAATTGGCTTATATAATTGGCTGCTCCCATGTTAGGGGCATAGATATTTACAACTGTTAGATCTTCTTGTTGGATAGACCCTTTAAGTAGGATGTAGTGCCCTTCCTCATCTCTTATTATAGTCTTTGGTTTAAAATCTAATTTGTCTGATATAAGGATTGCTACTCCAGCTTTCTTTTGATGTCCGTTAGCATGGTAAATGGTTTTCCACCCCCTCACTTTCAATCTGGAGGTGTCTTTGGGTCTAAAATGAGTCTCTTGTAGACAGCATATTGATCGGTCTTGTTTTTTTATCCAATCTGATACCCTGTGCCTTTTGATTGGAGCATTTAGCCCATTTACATGATAGTGCCATTGTATTGCCTGTAAGGTGACTGTTACTGTATGTTGTCTCTGTCCCTTTCTGGTCTATGTTACTTTTAGGCTCTCTCTTTGCTTAGAGGACCCCTTTCAATATTTCTTGTAGGGCTGTTTTGTGTTAGCAAATTCTTTTAAGTTTTTGTTTGTTCTGGATGGTTTTTATCTCTCCTATTTTCAATGACAGCCTAGCTGGATATAGTATTCTTGGCTGCATATTTTTCTCATTTAGTGCTCTGAATATATCCTGCCAGTCCTTTCTGGCCTGTCAGGTCTCTGTGGATAGGTCTGTTGCCAATCTAATGTTTCTACCATTGTAGGTTACAGATCTCTTCTCCTGAGCTGCTTTCAGGATTTTCTCTTTGTCTCTGAGACTCGTAAGTTTTACTATTAGATGTTTGGGTGTTGACCTATTTTTATTGATTTTGAGGGGGGTTCTCTGTGTGTCCTGGATTTTGATGCCTGTTTCTTTCCCCAAATTAGGGAAGTTCTCTGCTATAATTTGCTCCAATATACCTTCTGCCCCCCTCTCTCTTTCTTTTTCTTCTGGGATCCCAATTATTCTAATGTTGTTTCGTCTTATGGTATCACTTATCTCTTGAATTCTGCCCTTGTGATCCAGTAGTTATTTATCTTTCTTTTTCTCAGCTTCTTTATTCTTCATCATTTGGTCTTCTATATCACTAGTTCTCTCTTCTTCCTCATTTATCCTAGCAGTTAGAGCCTCCATTTTTGATTGCACCTCATTAATAGCCTTTTTGATTTAGACTTGGTTAGATTTTAGTTCTTTTATTTCTCCAGAAAGGCTTTCCCTAGTATCTTCCTTGCTTTTTTCAAGCCCAGCTAGTCTTTATAATCATCATTCTGAACTCTAGTTCTGACATCTTACTAATGTCCATATTGATTAGGTCCCTGGCAGTTGGTACTGCCTCTTATTCTTTTTTTTTTTTTTTTTTTTTTGAGGTGAGTTTTTCTGTCTTATCATTTTGTTCAGAGGAGAATAGATGAATGAAAGAACAAAATGCTAACAGGGTAAAAACTACCCCAGAAAAATATACACTAAGCAAATTAGAAGAGACCTCCTCACGTCTCTGCAAACAGGGCCAAAACAACTCTGCTGGGCGCCCATGTCCCACCCACCGCCCTGCCAAGAATACTCTTATGAAAGGATGCTAACGTGGTACAAATTATCTAGCTCCTGGAATGGGCTTGTACACTGAAAACCAAATAGGTTTTCTGACCTCTTACTGAGATATGTGGTGGCCCAACAGAAAGCAAGGTGTGGCTCTAATGTTTAATTGGATGAGGGTTTTATCATTTTTTGAGGGAGGAGTTTCATCCTGTGATATTTAATTTTCTTTCTTTTAGCAAATACTTTTTTCCCCCTATAATTTCCTTTTTAAATTTTGTAGTATAGGAAAAGACTGCTTATAGGATCTCTAGTGTTTTTTGTACAAATATAGCATTTGGATCTTCTATCTCCAGCTTTTATTTCTTCAGCAAGTTACCCTGGCAGCACACTTTCTCACACAAGTCCACTTAGAAATTTTTATTCATGTTTTTATGTTATACATGTTTCTCTTGTTATTAAGGTTGGAATTAGAGAATTCTGCTTAATCCATAATTCTAATGCAAATGAAAAGCCAAATATATTCTGATTTCTTTTCCACATTTTATTTTGCCTTTAGATTAGTCTGACTTTCTTTTTTTTTTTTTAAGATTTTATTTATTTATTTGACAGAGAGAGAGAGAGATAGCAGATAACGAGAGCAGGAACACAAGCAGGGGGAGTGGGAGAGGGAAAAGCAGGCTTCCTGCCAAGCAGGGAGCCCGATGCGGGGCTCAATCCCAGGACCCTGGGATCATGACCCCAGCTAAAGGCAGATGCTTAATGACTAAGCCACCCAGGTGCCCCAAGATTAGTCTGACTTTCAGGTTCTTACTTAATGTTTGCCTGTTACATGACTTTAAATTTTTTTCTGGACTGTTCAATTTTTAAAAAATTAGTTTTATATTTGTTTAGCTCATGCATTTCACCTTATGTAAATTCACTAGTGAGGCCTCCAAATAATGGGAACTATGAACCTTAGAAAATGTAATTCAGATTCTAAAGACTAAAAATTTAGTGCTATACATTGTGTCCTGTTCTTAGTTCAAGAACATGGAAACCTAAAGACATTAGACATGTTTTTTTTGGGTTATTGGTGCAAAGCTTCCTTCCTGTGCAGTGGGTTTTATGCTGTGTTTTTATAAAACATCTTGAATGGAATTCTTTAATTTTTGTATCATATAATCCCCAGGTATGTTCCTAGTTTTCTTGATGAAACTTTCACCTTAACCATTTCTTATTTTCCATTGATCCCACAGTTGTTACTGAGATTTAAAATGCCAAAGGGCTGAAGACAAAGCCGAATGGGAGTCAATAGCATAGTGTTAATATGTTGTGGTGCCACACAGACCTGGGGTCAAGTGTAGGCTCTGCCCTTACTAATTCTGTGGTCTTGGACAGTTTCTGTATCTGTTTAATGGTGATAATAGTAGTGCTTACAATGACCTTTTTTAAAAAAATAGTTTTATTTATTTATTTGAGACAGAGAGAGACACACATACACAAGTGGAGTGGGGAGGGGCAAAGGGAGAAGCAGACTCCCTGCTGAGCAGGGAGCCCTGCGTTGGGGCTCCATCCCAGAACCCTGAGATCAAGACCTGAGCCAAAGGCAGTGGCTTAACTGATTGAACCACCCAGGTCCCCCAGTATAGTGTCTTGCATCTGTGAATCTAAATTCAAGGGGCTGAGGCATACTTGTGTCAATTTAAGCTCCCCAAGTCTGTATTGATATTTCCAATCCCAATTCAACTATCCATTTTGTCTTCCTCCCTGAGGGCAGCCATGGTCATCTTTTTCTTAGCCCTAATTAACTTTGCCAGAAATGGAACTGAGGTGGCTCCTTGGGTCTGTGATAATTAGTAGGTCTTGGTTATAAACAGTGATGTGCTAGTAAATGTTTAATACTTGACTCTTTGGGGAAAAATATGACTTGTAGCATTTGCTAATTTTGTTGGGGTAAATATTCCCACCATTGTCAATTTTAAGCTATCAACTTCACTGTATTGATTGTGGAGATGGGAAGAAGTGTGCACCGTAGACTCTACTGAGCCACATGTAGCCAGCTATTGTACACCACTGATTATGTATAAATCACTTGGACCTGGACTCCCTCCATGCTTCTCTGGTTCTATAAGCCATGTTCCATGGTCCTGAGGAAGAGTTCATTATAGAGTTTAGATATAGCAACAAAAGACAAGACATTTCTCCTTGGCTGCTTGACCTGAATCTCTATTATTTGCTGTCTTGTGAGGTACATTTTCTAGAGTGGAGAGACAACTGGATAATGAACTGGAAGTCCTAGTCAATAGACTTAAGTCTGTAATTAACCTCTAAATTTAAACTCAGTATATTCTTATCTAGTCTGTTGCATTTTTCAGCCTTTGAGGTGTTACAGTCATGACAACAATATTGGTTAACGACTGCTGCATGACAACTTACCCCAAAATTTAGCAGCTTAAAACAGCGTTTACTATCTTACAGTTTCTGTGAGCTGAGAAGGAGGTGTAACTCAGCTGGGTGCCTCTGGTTCAGCACCTGTCTTTAAGCTGCAGTCTGGTGTCAGCCAAGGCTGCAGTCATCTCTGGCCGACCTGGGAGAGAATCTGCTTCCAAGGTTTCTCACATGGCTGTTTGCAGGCCTCTGGTCTCCCCTGGACGTTGACTGCAGATCTCAATTCCTTACCATGTGGGTCTCACCAGAGAGCAGTTCACAACATGATAGCAGGCTTCCTTCAGAACAAGTTAACAAAAGAGTGAGAGAAGCTTCCTAAGATGGAGGCTATAATATTTTTGTAATCCACATTGGACAATGACATCAGATTGCATTTGCCATAGTCTATTGACTACTGAGTCACTAGATTCAGCCAACACTCAGGAGAAAATTACATAAGAGTGCAAAGGAAGCAGGGATCATGGGGCTGTTCTTGGTCCTACAACATCTCTTAATTGTGCCTTAAATTAGTTTTTTTCAGTTTCTGATAGACAGCAGACAAGACCAATAATTCATAAATCTTTTTAATTGCAGGATCTAGAGTAAAAGTAAGGCCTAAAATATCAGCTCTTAGTGTACTAGGAAGGGCAAAATACTGGGGGATATCTGCACTTTCTCTCCATTCTTCCAGAGGAAAGAAGGCTAATTTCTTAAGAAACTGAGAGATCATTAAGACTAGGTTAAAAAACAATTTCCAGGAGGTAATTTCATGAGCAAGTTTTTAGATTTCCATAAATTTAGAACATTCATATAATGCTGGCTATATTCAGTTTTCTGCATAGAATATGCTATTTAAAATGGTATTCTTCTGGATTACCAACTGATTCATATTGCATTCACAGCATAACTCTCCATTGCTAGAGGCTTTAAAAAATAGTGGCAATCATTATTGTCAGTGTTCAAGGGGTAGCACAAGGATTTTCATCCAATACAGAAAGCTTTCTCTAAATATCCTCTTTAGATCTCTGTTCTTAAAGCAGGCAACTGCTAAAAACCTTTAGCATTCACAGAGTCCCATCACCACCTCCATGTCCCATTGACTTTCTCCTCCCCAATTGCATACCATATGCAATATACCATCCCAGAACAGCTGTGTGTGACCCTTGAGAAGGTGGTGTGGTCTCAAGAGGAAACCTTTTCAGGGGGCAGTCTTAGGTGTAAAGAAAATGCTCTGGGAATGCAATATTTATTCTAAGAATCAGCCTAAATTATTCAGTTTAGAAGGTCTGAGTTTTTCTCCAACTTCCTACTTCTGTACACTGTGTCACCACAGCTCAAAAAAAGCAACAATTTTCAAAGTTCAAATAATATAAAGTTATATTTAATATGAACATTTCTTCCCTACTACCTACTATTTTGTATCTGTATGGTTTTTGAGTAAAGAAGCTCAAAACCATTTTGGGCAAAAATGTTGATGTAAATTAAGTAACAGAGTTTACTGAAAAAAAGGAAAGGAGATAAGCATGTATCTTTTGAAATAATTTTTTCTTCATCCTATAGAAAACAGAGTGATAAGAAGAAATAAACAACATGGAAATTATCCAGATCATTTTTTCTTCCTATCTGGGTTTGTGCATTTACAGTAGCTTAGAGACTGGTTAGTAACCAGGCATTCTGGCCCTCAAATTTGAAAGCTATATTTGTATTCTATACTTAGGGAGTGTACACATTTGTTTTTAATTTAGTATGTTTTGCTTCCTCACTTGGTTTTGGCTTGTTTTCCTGCCTACACAGCAGCAGGTTTTTGGGTGATAATAACATCTAAAATAATTCTAGGAAAATGTGCAAATTGGCTGAAGAGCAGCAGGAGCTATGCCCACCCCTCCCATGACTTAGCTTAACTAATCAGGTTGCAGCATCAAAGCTGTTATGTACTTGGTACATAGTTGTTTTTTTGTTTTTGGGGTTTTTTTTTTTTGGTGTATAATTGTGTGGGTGTTTTAACCATGGTAACAGGCATATATAAAAGTTCTGTAGTTTGAGAGGGGTATTGCTACAATCTAGAAGTGCCCACTACCAAGGGTGACCCTATTACAAGAAGATTTAGGAAAAAAGAGTTTTTAAATCACAAAACTTGAGCTTTGAGATATGTGTTCATTACTATTTATATCAGTTAGCATTGTACTCTGTTGAAAGGAGAAGAAAATCCACAAAATGATGGCTTAAATAAGGGATTCTTTTCACCACACAAAGTCCAGAAATCATTCAGTAGGACTTGGATGTCATCAGGGATTCATGCTTCTTCCATCTTCCCAGTCTACCATCCTTTGTGTGTTGATTCTCTCCTCAAAGTCTGAATGGCTTCTGCACCTCCAAACATCAAGTCCATATCCTAACCTGAGCAAAAATGGGAGCAGAAAAAAGACGCAGCTCCTCTATCAGGAGAGAGAAAAACTTATCATGAACTTTGTACCACATTTCCAATTATGTCTCATTGGCTAGAAGTGGGTCACAGGATTACCCGTGGTTACAAGAATAGCTGGGAAACCAATTTTTAGTTGAACAGATTCATATTCTATGAAAATCAGAGTTTTGGTTGGTAAGGGAGAAGGGGAGAATGTATATTTAGTAGATAAGTAGAGAGATTAACAAAATTTTCAGAGAATAATTTTTCTCTCTCATTTGTATACATGCAAATGTATATGCATATACATAAAGTGTATGTGTGTGTGTGTGTGTGTATTTCCTGAGCATGTTTAAAAGTATGGGCTTTGGTGTCTTACAGAATTGAATTTCAATTCTTTTCTACTACATATTAGATATGTGATATCAGGGAAGTTATTATACTATCTACATTTCCTATTTCTGAGATTACAATAGTACCTGTTTCATAGAGTTTTGTGAGAATAAGAAAGAGAATGCAAAAGAGAATGTAAAATTTCAGTAACATTTATTATTGTTTTTATTATCTTACAGTATTATCCTACTGCTATTATTGTTAACCTCTGAGTTTTCTGAACTGACAAGTATTTGAGAAGCTAGGCAGGGGCTAGGCTAGTGACCTGCCTACATCTCCTAGGAAGGACAGGCAGAGGTGTATGGTTCAGTTGCAAGAACATGAAGATGTGACATGCTCCTGTCAGAGAGAGAGACCAATTAATATATAAATAAATACACAGCTCATGAATGTATCAGTTTGTTTCCCTTTTTTGTTGGCATCTGTAAAGTAGGTCATTGCAAGTGATGGCAAATATGGGGAGGGCACGCTTCTACAATGTGTGGTGAGGCAGGTTGCATGGTTTAAGAGACACTTCCTTCACTATAGGGAAATCCTGCCAATCTACTAGTGAAGAGGAACTAGTCTAGTCTAGTGTTCATCCTGCAATCCCAGTGCTCCCCAACCAAGAATCATTTCTGTAGGCTTGCAGGCTAGTGGTACCAACAAAGTATAGCCTGTGATGGAAGGAGGGGCATTAGTATATCTACCTGGCTACTCACCATATTCAAAGACTACACATGAGGGCTTATACTGCAGATCTCCTGCTGGAATTGCTTGATAAATTTATTCTCATGTGGACTACTGGTTTGGGTATTTCTGTAGCAACTGTGATAGAACAACAAAGAAGTCAGTCTTAAGAAATTAAATTTGAATGCCAAGAAATGTAATATGTAGGCCAAATTCGGTCCAGCCAAGAAGTTCACATGATACCAAGAAGATATTGGCCATGTTTGAGTGTTCTCTACAGCATATTTGATGAGCACCTGATATCATCAGGTAGGTGTCTTTTTGTCTAGGCTGTATTATCTGGAAACAAGTGAGATAGTCTCACCCCAGGAAGGCTTCTTCATGGATATTCAGCCCAGTGTCCATGAGCACCAGTGCCTAAGATTTAGGGACATATTGAGATGGCCTTAGAAGACCTGTGTATGGGGGTGCCTGGGTGGCTTAGTTAGTTGAGCATCCGACTTTTAATTTCGGCTCAGGTCATGATTGCAGGGTTGTGGGAATAAGTCCCATTTTAGGCTCTGCGCTGGGTGTGGAACCTGATTAAGATATTCTCTCCCTCTGCACCTCCCCCCAAAAAGAAAAAAAGAAGACCTGTGTATGGAAGGGCTTCTTCCTTCTATAGTTTTGTCACTGCCACCCCAAAGAGGTATGTCCACCCATCAACATTAATATAATCCACAGAAATCTTTGATATCTCTAGGACTTCAAATTTCATGACTTCTAGGCCTGTGTTACAGACAAAAGCAATAGACTAGAAGGAGCTCTGAACTCACTCTAGACTCCTTAATCCAATTGAAACAGTATCACAATACATTTTATTTCACAGCCATGACATCATCCTGAAGGCAGTGGACACTGACCAAGATTTTGCACACCATTCTCTGCTTCACATTCCCCATTCATATGAGCCACTTCCATCCTGTTTACATAAGGCATTTATCCCATTTCAGTAGTATAATTCTGACAGATAGGATTTTGATTCCCAGAAAGCACAGGAGGAAGTTTTGTCTCAAGTTGGGTTCCAGTATTTATCCTCCCTGCCACCTCCACACCCTCCTCTGTATTGGTTTGCATTATCAGAATTCTCTGAATCCCGAGTTTGTTTTCTACTTTCTTTTCTTTGTCTCTGAATCTTTACTCTTCTTTCATTCCTCATATTATCCCTGACAGGTTAAAGTATCCCTAAGTTATATGATGAATATGAAATATTGGGTCCTGACATGACAATCAATTTGGTATACACAGAAAATAATTCTGGAAGATAACTGCATTATAACCTTTCTGATATTATGTAGTCATGCTGCGATTGGTCAGCCCTCATTCTTGCTACCACATTGTCATTCTTTATCCTTCTTTTTGTTTTCCTAGTTCCTTTGAGCAATGACAGTCATATTGAAGGTAAAGAATAAAAAAAAAAGAAATGCTAAAAAGGTGACTATCTGTCTGAATGTCAATGACCATTTCCAACCACCAGAGACACAGCCACTCTGACTACATTTGAAATTCCAGACTAGTTTGGCCTCTGGGTGATGAAATTGGAGCTGCCAATTTTTCTGTGCAATAGAGGAGAAATTTTGGAACTAAGACTGCTTTTTCCAGTACACAATGATCTGCTGGGTTTACTGGTCCTATAGCTGGGTTTACTGGAAACTCAGTAAATGGAATAATCCATTTCACTTAACCATGTGGAAGTAAGAGCTTTTATGATTTCAGACTGAGAAGTATTTTAATACAGAGTTAAACTTGATGACAGAAGACAAATTTGATGGCAGAATATTCCATATAGTATGTGTAAACCTAGTAGATTTATAAAATTAGCCTGAAACATAACTAATATATATATTTTTAAATTTTATTATGTTATGTTAGTCACCATACAATACATCATTAGTTTTTTTTTTTAAAGATTTTATTTATTTATTTGAGAGAGAGAGAATGAGAGACAGAGAGCACGAGAGGGAAGAGGGCAGAGGGAGAAGCAGACCCCCTGCCGAGCAGGGAGCCCAATGCGGGACTCGATCCCGGGACTCCAGGATCATGACCTGAGCCGAAGGCAGTCGCTTAACCAACTGAGCCACCCAGGCGCCCACATCATTAGTTTTTGATGTGGTGATCCACGATTCATTGTTTTCATATAACACCCAGTGCTCCATGCAGTACATGCCCTCCTTAATACCCATCACCGGGCTAACCAATCTCTCCTCCCCCCTCCCCTCTAAAACCCTGTTTGTTTCTCAGAGTCCATAGTCTCTCATGGTTCATCTCTCCTTCCGATTCCCCCCCTTCATTTTTCCCTTTCTTCTCCTAATGTCCTCCATGCTATTCTTTATATTCTACAAAAAAGTGAAACCATATGATAATTGACTTTATCTGCTTGACTTATTTCACTTAGCATAATCTCCTCCAGTCCCATCCATGTTGATGTAAAAGTTGGGTATTCATCTTTTCTGATGGCTGAGTAATATTCCATTGTATATATGGACCACATCTTCTTTATCCATTCATCTGTTGAAGGACATCTCGGCTCTTTCCACAGTTTGGCTATTGCAGACGTTGCTACTATGAACATTGGGGTGCATATGGCCCTTCTTTTCACTACATCTGTGTCTTTGGGGTAAATACCTAGTAGTGCAATTACTGGGTCATAGGGTAGCTCTATTTTTAAATTTTGAGGAATCTCCACACTGTTTTCCAAAGTGGCTGTACCAACTTGCATTCCCACCAACAGTGTAAGAGGGTTCCCCTTTCTCCACAACCTCTCCAACATTTGTTGTTTCTTTCCCTGTCCATTTTTGCCATTCTAACTGGTGTAAGGTGGTATCTCAATGTGGTTTTGATTTGAATTTCCCTGATGGCTAATGATGATGAACATTTTTCATGTGTCTGATAGCCATTCGTATGTCTTCTTTGGAGAAGTGTCTGTTCATATCTTCTGCCCATTTTTTGACTTGATTATTTGTTTTTTGGGTGTTGAGTTTGAGAAGCTCTTTATAGATCTTGGATACCAGCCCTTTATCTGAGGTGTCATTTGCAAATATCTTCTCCCATTCTGTGGGTTGCCTCTTTGTTTTGTTGACTGTTTCCTTTGCTGTGCAGAAGCTTTTTATCTTGATGAAGTCCCAAAAGTTCATTTTTGTTTTTGTCTCACTAGCTTTTGGAGATGTATCTTGAAAGAAATTGCTGTGACTGATGTCAAAGAGGTTACTGCCTATGTTCTCCTCTAGGATTTTGATGGATTCCTGTCTCACATTGAGGTCTTTCATCCATTTTGAGTTTATCTTTGTGTATGGTGTTAGAGAATGGTCAAGTTTCATTCTTCTGCATGTGGCTGTCCAATTTTCCTAGCACCATTTATTGAAGAGGCTGTCTTTTTTCCATTGAATGTTTTTTCCTGCTGTGTTAAAGATTATTTGACCATAGAGTTGAGGGTCCATATCTGGGTTCTCCATTCCATTTGTCTATATGTCTGTTTTTGTGCCAGTACCATGCTGTCTTGGTGATCACAGCTTTGTAATATAGCTTGAAATTGGGCAACGTGATGCCCCCAGCTTTGTAACTCTACACCTTAAAGAACTAGAGAAAAAGCAACAAACGATGCCTCAGCCACACATTAGAAGAGAAATAATTAAAATTAGAGCAGAGATCAATGAATTAGAAACCAGAAACTCAGTAGATCAGATCAACGAAACTAGAAGTTGGTTCTTTGAAAGAATTAATAAGATTGATAAACCACTGGCCAAACTTATCCAAAAGAAAAGAGAAAGGACCCAAATTAATAAAATTATGAAGGAAAGGGGAGAGATCACGACTAACACCAAGGAAATAGAAACAATTCTTAGAAATTATTATCAACAACTATATGCCAATAAACTGAGCAATCTGGATGAAATGAGGCCTTCCTGGAAACCTATAAGCTGCCAAGTCTGAAACAGGAAGAAATTGACAACCTGAATAGGCCAATAACCAGTAATGAGATTGAAGCAGTGATCAAAAACCTCCCAAAAAACAAGAATCCAGGGCCTGATGGATTCCCTGGCGAATTCTACCAAACATTCAAAAAAAAAAAAAAAAACCTATTCTACTGAAGCTGTTTCAAAAAATAGTATGTGTAAATCTAGTAGAAAGATTTATAAATTTAGCCTGAAACATAACTAATATTTTTTAAGTACCAGTTCAATTTATTTCATCAGGAGTATTTTAATAATAAAGGGCCTTAGAAATTAGGGCTATCACAGGAAATAATGAGAATTGATGATGTTGGCTGAAAGCCACATTCTTCAGTAAAACTGATCTTATGTCCATTCATTTATTCAGTTATTACTGTATAACCATTTGTTTGCACAGTCATTAAAACCTAAATCCTATTAAACACTGGAGTCTAATGTGGTAAAACTTTGGATAAAAGAAAGTATCTGCATGGAAGTATCCATGCCAAAATAAAAGTATAAAGGAAAAACAGAAAGAATGAGTATCTTTGAGGGTTTCCATTGTTATTACCTTTAACTGGCATGAAAGCTACAGGTTAATAAGACCTTTTCCACTTAATTTGGGTTGGCTACCACTAATTGAATGAGTGTGTGTGTGCGTGTGTGTGTGTGTGTGCGTGTGCGTGCATGTGTTTGTGTGCATGAATGAATGCAGGGCATAATAAAATGATCAGCCATTGAAAATCATATAATCACCATTGATGTTGTCTTGAGCATTCCTATTGGATATTTAAAAGTAGAAACAATACCATTATATTTGCTATTACTTCCTTTTAATTTGATTGAGGTTGTCAGGGAATTGTTCTTCCTGATAATAATCTCCAATGGATGATGTCTAGGAAGATGGCTGAGTTAGGAAAAACCAACAGGCTTTCCCTTCTAATTTCTCAAGAAAAGGTATAGGAGATTATTTAATCTAGAAGAAAAGATTTCACTTGACAATTAAAATAAAAATATTAAAAAATATTGAAAATTAAAGAAGGGATTTCTATATACTCCATACTGAAGGTGCAGGATTAAAAACATTTGTAATACACTAAATTCTACTCCCAAAACCAATATTAAACTATATGTTAACTAACTAGAATTTAAATAAAAATTTAAAAAAGAAAAAAGTATTTACCACATTTGAAATTAAAATTGAGAAAAAAAATTCTGTAATAGCTAGGTTGATCTAATTCCTAACTTCGTATCATCTGACTGAAATGTAAGTATGAGAAGATTGCTCCTGATCCAAGCTGAAGACCTTACTTGACCTTTTGCTAATCTGATGTCCCCTTCTATTGTGGGTTGAACTGTATAAAAGGATGTTGTGACATTGACCACCACTCAGCACCTGTGAATGTGACCTTTGCAGATATGAATAGGCTCTTTGCAGATGATCAAGTTAATATAAGGTCAGTAGGGTGGACCCTAATCCAATATGAATGATGTCCTTATAAAAAGGGGAAGTTTGGACACAGAGACAGATACACACACAGGGATAATGCCAAAGGAACATGAAGGCAAAGATTAAAGTGATGCACCTACAAGCCAAGAAAAAACAAAGATTGGAAGGCCAAAGACCTCAGTGGCTCCATGGTGCTCACTGCTCTGGGCAAGAGTAGAGGGGAGGCCTTTCAAACCTCTAAGTCCCAAACTTGAGTGTATGAAACCAGTGTGGTATGATGGAATGGGATAAATCATTCCAATGTCTAGGCTACATATAAAATCCAGAAGTAGTGGGGCACCTGGGTGGCTCAGTTGGTTAAGCGACTGCCTTCGGCTCAGGTCATGATCCTGGAGTCCTGGGATCGAGTCCCACATCGGGCTCCCTGCTCAGCAGGGAGTCTGCTTCTCCCTCTGACCCTCCCCCTCTCATGCTCTCTGTCTCCCATTCTCTCTCTCAGATAAATAAATAAAACCTTTAAAAAAAATAAAAATAAAAAAAATAAAATA
Organism: Mirounga angustirostris; assembly: GCF_029215605.1. Taxonomy (NCBI): domain Eukaryota; kingdom Metazoa; phylum Chordata; class Mammalia; order Carnivora; family Phocidae; genus Mirounga; species Mirounga angustirostris. The sequence goes on along the minus strand of NW_026991709.1, from coordinate 133,136,781 downwards.
AAATCCAGAAGTAGTTAGGACTTAAGAGGTGACTTCCAATACTGAGAGTGCTTATCCTTCAGTGACACACCCATGGAATTAAATTTAATTGAATTAAATTAAGAATATGACCCTTATAATGGTGTATGAAAGATGTATAAAAAAGAAGGAAAAGAACTTTTTAAAAATTTTTCCCATTTCCTTTTCTAATTTGTAGTGTAGAACTTTTGACTTAGGCCAGATCATTGATTTTCCCCCAAATTTCCCAAGATTATTTTCTTAATACTCAGGTAACAATAGTTGAAATGGATTTTGCATAGAATTTTAGAAGGTAGTAGTTATCTATTTTTCAGTGATAAAAGAGAATGAGAGCTGTGGAAGGAAAATGTAGGATTGTGCTAACCAGTTCACATCATCTCTGAAAAAAACAGACAGCAGTGTAATGGTGCAGAAAGTCAGGCTGGTGGAATAGAATGTGGTAGAACCTAAGAGAGTAATTAAAAGATGAATATGAGAGAAAACAGAAGCTCCTGAATGAAAAGTCAGAATAAAAGAACATGTTGATAATCATGGCATACTTGAAAAAGAAATAAAAATGTTAAAAAATAACAAGTAGCAGTGTCTCACTCTATCCTAGGTAAATTTAAAACAGCAAAAACACTCTACAAGGCATACTCCAGCTATTTCATATTTCCATAGCATAACATTTTCCCTTCCCATCTAAAAACTAAAGATAATTATCAAAGGAATCAAAATTTGGATAGCTTCTACTTATGTATTATACTATCAAAATCAAGGTAATAGAGTAGTATATGAAATATTCTCAGAGGAAAGAATGTGATGCGGGAATGCTATGCCTGGCTGAGGCGCTATATGTGAAGTATATAGTCCAGCACACTTCAGAAAATTTGTCTTCCAAAAATCTTATCTTTAATCTTACCTATCAGCATTAAAGAATGATTTTCAGATTTTCAATGATTAACTAAACAGAAAAAGAAAATTACTGAATTTAGAACTTTGTAGGAAATACATATAAAGAATATTGAAATCAGTTACTCACTTTAGACACAGGTGAATAATCCCATGAATTACATTGTAAATAAGAGTGGAATAATTATTTCTAACTATACTAAAAGTATAAAAGGAAAAAGAACATGATCATACATAACTGAGGAAAAAGAAAACATCTATCATAGCTAGCTTGATCTGATTCCTAACTTGGTATCATCTGAAAATAGGAAAACAAACAAAAAAAAGAAAATGTACTTCTCTAGAAAAGCATAAAACAGATGTAACAAATAATATAAACACTTCCTATTTGTACATATAACACTCAGAATCTTAGATTTTTTTAAGAGGCCCAGTGATTTCTAGCTCTTGCGATATGTACTGAAACAAATAGACCAAAAAGTATAACAAGGTAGCAAAAATAGAGAGTAAAATGAAAAGATATTGGGGCACCTAGGTGGCTCAGTCAGTTGGGTGTCTGCCTTCGGCTCAGGTCATGATCCTGGGGTCCTGGATCGAGCCCTGCGTTGGGCTCTCTGCTCAGCTGGGAGCCTGCTTCTCTCTCTTGCTCTGTTCCTCCCCTCTGCTCACATGCTCTCTCTCTCTCTCTTCCAGTCTCTCTCTCATATAAATAAATAAATAAATAAATAAATAATATTAAAAAGCTATAAGTGAAATAGAATCATGACAATATGACAAAAGGTATAAATGTTTCAAATACTATTAATGCACTAATATATGCACTAATAATACACTAATATATTCACAAATAACAAAAATTGTGTGAAATACACAGAAAAGAAAGATTTTAACTTACCTTAATTAATCTACTAAAGATCTAATAGAAAAAATTAAATACATGGAAAGTATTACATTTAACAAAGTAAATGGTATGTTACACAGCTCATTTTGGAAACTAGAAGCTTCTGAAAGCTTCTATAGAGCAAATGATCTTAGGTCCCTACCCTGATAAAATATCAGTGGGAAAAAAAAACCCACACTAGAATTCATGGAAATACTTGAGAAAGTAACTAGAAAGGTTTTGTATAACTATATGTGTAAGTATACACACAGATATATATGTATACATATATATACACACATACAAATCGAGTTCCACTAACAATGCAAACTAGATACCTTTCAAATTCATGACAGAAAATGTGAATTTTATTATTTATAGATCACCTTGCTCTGATAAGCTTTTAAAGTTTTTTTTTTTTTTAACAAATATGTAAAGTGGTGCAAAAAACCATAAAATTCAGTTAGGTAAAAAATGGGTATTTAAAAAAGTTTACTGTATAGAATTTTCTAAAATTATTAAACCATATTGACATATTTTTTTAAAGATTTTATGTATTAGAGAGAGAGAGAGCAGCATGAGTGCAGGGAGAGATGGAGGGAGAGGGAGAAGCAGACTCCCTGCTAAGCAGGGAGCCTGATCCAGGGCTCAATCCCAGGACCCTGGGAACATAATCTGAGCTGAAGGCAGATGCTTAACTGACTGAGCCATCCAAGTGCCCCCCACACTGATGTATTTTAAACAAGATTTGAATAAAGAGAAAGAGATAGTTAATCCCTAGAAGAATCTCTCCTCTTTTTTTCTTTTAAGTGCAGTTTTTTTTTTACTTAAATTCAATTAGCCAACATATAATGCATCATTAGTTTCAGATGTAGTGTTCAATAATTCATCAGCTGCATTTAACACCCAGTACTCATCACATCACATGCCCTCCTTAAACTCCTCGTTTGATCTTTTACAACTTAAAAAAATTTAAACATATATATATTTAAAATATATTTAAATAAAAACTTTATATATTTTAAGCTTTTTTAAAAAAGATTTTATTTATTCATTTACTTATTTAGAGCGCACATGTGAGTGGGGGAGGGGCAGAGGGAGAGAGAGCGATTCCCAAGCAGATTCTCTGCTGGGGCTTGATCCCATGACTCTGAGATCATGACCTGAGCTGAAATCAAGAGTTGGATGCTCACTTGACTGAGCCACCTAGGCACCCCTATATTTAAGTTTTTATATAAATTCCAGTTAGTTAACATACAGTAGAATATATATATTTTTTTTCTTTTTCTTTTTAAATTTTATTTTATTATGTTTTGTTAGTCACCATACATCACTAGTTTTTGTTGTAGTGATCCACGCTTCATAGAATATAAATATATTTTAAACCATATGCAGTTTTAAGAATCCAGAAAAGTGGGGAGAATGATTAACATGTATAAGTACAAAGCCAACATTTGTATTTTGTGAAGTATAGACATTCATTTTAAATTGAAGTACAAAATAATAATGGTGCCCACTATCACCTTTCCTATTTACTAATGTAATTCGAATCACACTAAAGGACAGAAAAAATGAATGCGATCTTCTGAAAATCAGAAGCAACTAATTAATTGTCTTTTAATAGGTGATTAGATAAACAAACTCTGGTATATCCATGCAATGGAATATCATCAGCAATAAAATGGAATGAACTATCATGCCCTAAAAGGCATGGAGGAATCTTAAATACCTATCGCAAAATGAAAGAAACCAATCTGAAACAACTACATACTATATGATTTCAACTATATGATATTCTGGAAAAGGCAAAACTAGAGATAATAAAATGATCAGTGGTTGTCAGGAGTTGCAGGAGAGAGAGGGAGGGAGAAAGGAATAGCTGGAGCACAGAAGATTTTTCAGGTAGTGAAACTATTCTGTATAATATTGTAACGATGGATACATGACATTATGCATTTGTCAAAACCTATAGAACACAGAGTGAACCCTAATGTAAACTGTGGACTTTAGTTAGTAATATTATATCAGTACTGGTTCATTAATTTTACCAAATGTATCACACTAATAAAAAATAACAATAGGGGAAACTGGGTGGGGCGGATAGAGGGAGAAGGAGTATTTGGGAACTCCATGTGCTTTCTGCTCAACTTTTCTATAAACATAAAACTGCTCTAAAAAATTAAGTCCATTAATTAAAACAAAACATAAAAGGAATTACAAATTTAGGAAAAGTATAACTGATATGCAATTACTTACAAATAAGTATTTCTAAATTTTTCATTTATTTTTGGTATTATTTTATATGGTGCTATAATTTTCTGCATAATTTTAATATCTTCAATTAGATTTATTTTTGCAAATTTTGTTGCCTTATCTGTTCTCCTTTTTCTAGTTTGGAGCTGGTTAAACATTTAAATATTTAGGATTACTATTATATTTTATCCAGGTTTTCTAAATGTTTGAGGCACTATAGTCAATTTTCCACAGTAACTCAATGCATCATATTAATTTTAAGTGCCCCAAGTTTTTTAAAAGTACATTTTATGGTATTTCCATAAAAATCTCAAAAGGAGTTTTAAAAATTCAGTAAAAACTTCTAAATCACTTGAGAAATGAATATGTAAAAAAATCAAGACAAGTGTATTAAAGAGCAGCACCAGAGTGATAAATACCTACTAGATATTAAAATCCATAATGGAGCAATAATGCTTAAGGCATTTTGATATTGGTAGAAAAATAAAAATACAAAATAATGGGGTAGCACAAGTATGTATAAATATACCTCACAAAGGTGAGTAAATTTATTTAATAAAAGGGTAGGGATGTAAGCTGTGGACTTTGGGTGATTATGATATGTTATTGGAGGTTTATCAAGTGTAATAAATGTACCATGTAGTGGGGGAATGTTGATAATGTGGGAGGCTGTGCATGTGTGGGGGCAGGGGATATATTGGGAATCTCTGCACCTTCCTCCCAATTTTGCTGTGAATCTAAAACTATTCTAAAATAATAGCCTTTAAAATTAAAAAATGTTTTAAGTGGGTAGTGAAGAAAATTTATTAAATATGTCACATTGAAGTTATTGGTTAGCACTTTGAAATATAAAAATGTCACTTTATACTAATCACTAAAATATCCTCCATTTGAATGAGGGCAATGATTTTCATGGTGGTGGGGTTCGGGGAGTGGGTGGTGAGGTGTGGGGTGTTCTTTGCAGAATCATGCTGCCTTCTTTCCTGGGTGAAAGAAAAAGCAGTTGCTTACAGCTATAATGAGAGTGGGAATTGTAATTTATCTGTTTCTGCTTGTGTCCTGAAGAAGAATGAAATGTCTAGAAACACCAAATAAGAGGGTTAAATATAAAACATCAAATTAGAGAAGTGGCAGAAAATAGAATAATTTATCTCACTTATAGAGGAATGATAACATTTTCAACTTCTAAGTAACAATGAGAAAAATGAAAATAAGTTTATATAAAACAGTTTAAAATATATTTACGATGAAAAAATCATAAAGAAATAAAGTATATCATAAAATATTTACATCAGGCATGACACAATTTAATATCTATAAAATATTGAGGATGCACACAAAATTATGAGCAAGATATCAAGACCACAAAAAATAAGCAAGCACATGACATACGCTGACAATATAAAAAAGGAAATACAATTGGAAAACATTAATATGAGAAATAGTTCATACTATCTACTGATAAAAATGTAAAATAGAACATTAACTAAGCAAATTATTAAAAAAGTTATAACACCCTGTGTTGATAACACTGGGGTGGAATTGGTATGTGTATTTAAGTTGGTACACTTTGAACTAAAAGAAAAGTAACTGGGTTGACAATAGGTATTCTCTACATTTCAAAAATATGACTTTTATGAGAGTTTATTATTGAAAAATAAATTTGTAAGTGGATAATAAATAAATAAATAAATTATTTTGTATCCAGTTGAGAGAGTGGGTTATAGCCTCATGTGAAGTCTATGTTAACCTGTATAAAGCTTCTACATAGCAAATGGTATGATTAAACAGAGACTATATCAAAATAGGGTAGTCAAAATGGCATATAAAAGTATTGGTTTATATTTAGCATTTTTGCATCTTTATAGCTGTGTATGTTTGGGTGAATTAATTTCTCTGAAAATAAGGACAAGGGTTGGCTCTATTATTATAGTAACCAGGGTAATGATCACAGTTACTGGCAGCAAATCCTAAAATCTGATGCCTCTTAGTTTATGGTTGGAATTGTCTCTCCGATCACCTGAGATTAAATCTTAAGGTTGATCCTCCACCTGTGAGGATAGATAGTTGTGTTATAATCACCCACCACCCCTGCTTCCTGACTATTCTATTGGCCTAAATTAGAATTCCTAGGGGATAACTTTTCCCATTAACTGACAAGGGGTTCATGAGTTTGCTGCTGAATTTTAAAGACCTTGGTGGATATTTTAAGATTTTTAGTAGAGAGTGAGTAGAACAAAAGCTTTATCTCTAAGTTACCAAAGGTTTAAATCACAAGTAGAAGCTAATCAAAGATCTTTCTTTTTCTCATGTGGCTTTCCATAGGCGACTCTGTATATTTAGAAAAACTTGAGCAATCACTGAGGGTCTGAAGAAGTTTCTTGTCTGAAATGTATCATATATTTTTAATTCTGAAAATTTATAAAAGCTATTTCTTGGACAATTGGGAGTGACATCTCTTTTTAGCGAGTTATGAAATGCTTTCTGTATTCTTTGCTTTCACCTCAGGTTAGACTACTCTCATGATTTTCTTTGTTGTTAGTAACTTGGAAGATGAGTTGTCCATTATGACTGGCTAAAAATCATTTGGAAGAGAACCCTCATCTAAACAACTTCTGCTACACGACTTTTTCTGTTATTTGCTAATGGAGTAAGAGATACTTCTAAGGTGATTAACTGGAAGCCTTAGGAAATGAGGATGAGTGACTTTAACGGGTTTCAGCAGAGCTACAGTTCTAGAAGATGTCTATACTCCAAGCTTCATATATGTTTGCAAATTCTATTGCCCTTCTCTTTGAAATAAAATGATGGAAGATGGCTTTGTAACTATAGGTTGTTTGTTTGTTTTTTTAAGATTTTTTTTTTTTTTTTTTTTTTGACAGAGAGAGAGACACAGCGAGAGAAGGAACACAAGCAGGGGGAGTGGGAGAGGGAGAAACAGGCTTCCCGCGGAGCAGGGAGCCCGACGCGGGGCTCGATCCCAGGACCCTGGGATCATGACCTGAGGCGAAGGTAGACGCTTAACGACTGAGCCACCCAGGCGCCCCGTATAGGTTGCTTCTTCCTCTCCCTAAACATTGTTGGTGACTTTTCTCCAATAAAAATCGTTTCAACATATAACAATAATAAAAACCTTTTCAACAAATCTATACCTCTTTCCATAGAGTGATGGTGATACTCATCCATTACAAACAATTAAATCTCTGATCTTAATGAAAAAATTTAATGAAATGATTTTATATGCCAAGGGATATCACAGTGCCACATGGAAACATATTCCTGTACATAAATATCTATGGGCACTTGGTTGGGAATATTTGTAGAATAATTTTCTAGAAATGGAAACCCCCACCAAATTGTATATACACTTTAGAATTGGACAGATGTTGCAAAATTGCCTTTAAGGAGATGATATTAATGTAACATACCATCAATTAATGTTTTCTTGGCCACATATACCATTTATCCTTCCCTTTTCTCAATTTTTCCATAGGTAACTGATCCTTTATTTTTATTTATTTATTTATTTTTTAAAGATTTTATTTATTTATTTGAGACAGAGAGAATGAGAGACAGAGAGCACGAGAGGGAAGAGAGTCAGAGGGAGAAGCAGACCCCCCGCCGAGCAGGGAGCCCGATGCGGGACTCGATCCCGGGACTCCAGGATCATGACCCGAGCCGAAGGCAGTCGCTTAACCAACTGAGCCACCCAGGCGCCCATACTAATAGCTTCTTTTTTTATTTAAAGATTTTATTTATTTATTTGAGAGAGAGATTGAGAGACAGAGAGCACGAGAGGCTGATCCTTTATTTTAATTAATATTTCTAGTTTTTTTGTATACAAAGAAATTAGCACTTCGTCGTTGATTACATATATTTTCTCCAGACTGTTCACTTTGTTTATAGCCTTTTTTTCTGGTACAAAGTTTTCATTTTTGTGTTGTCAGATTTACCAACCTTTTTAATTTATCTTTCCAATCTTTTTAACTTTATAGTACTAGGTTTTGCATTCTATACTCCAAGCTTCGTATATGAATTGGAAAGGAATTCTGTACTCAGAGCTTTTTACAGAGTGTTTGTACATGTGCTTATTCTTCTGGTGTATCACACTTCAGGCATTATTGTGTTTCTTCATGTTTTTCTTACAACATTATGTGTGGATTATTCCTTTTGGACAAATGAGTCTGAGATATTGGGACAGCTAACAACTACAAAACTTAGACCTCTCCTCTTAGACACAAATTTAAAAGGATGGTGTCAAGAGAAGCTATATATATTTTTTTTTTTAAGATTTTTTTTTTTTTTTTTTGACAGAGAGAGACACAGCAAGAGAGGGAACACAAGCAGCGGGAGTGGGAGAGGGAGAAGCAGGCTTCCCGCGGAGCAGGGAGCCCAATGCGGGGCTCGATCCCAGGACCCTGGGATCATGACCTGAGCCGAAGGCAGACGCTTAACGACTGAGCCACCCGGCGCCCAAAGAGAAGCTATATTTTTAGCATTCATCTGAGCATTAGGACTTTTCCTATAGAACAAATACTTAGGAATACCTGTATAAGAATTATATTAAGGATCTCAGAATGACATCAATATTATATGTTTTCCATATTGAGTGAGGTGGCACTATGATTTCACAGGACATTTTGTGAACTATGAGTCAGCTGTATCCATGATATCAAGAGTCCCAAGGAAGCTTAATAATGAATGAACTTGTCCAAGTGACCCTCAGATACATTCAGGTTTCCTGTCCACATTTGCTGAAATCTTACCGATTTTCTTTTGTGTTTTTTTTTAATTTAAAATCATTTAATTAACATATAGTGTATTAATAGTTTCAGAGGTAGAGTTCAGCAATTAATCAGTTACATATAACACCCAGTGCTCATTACATCATGTGCTCCCCTTAATGCCCATCACCCAGTTATCCCATCCCCCCATTCACTTTCCCTCCGGCAACCCTCAGTTTGTTTCCTATAGTTAAGAGTCTCTTATGGTTTGTCTCCCTCTCTGATTTTGTCTTATTTTATTTTTCTTTCCCTTCCCCTATGTTCATTTGCTTTGTTTCTTAAATTCTGCATATGAATGAAATCATATGATATTTGTCTTTCTCTGACTGACTTATTTCACTTAAGGTAATACCCTCTAGTTCCATCCATGTTGTTGCAAATGGCAAGATTTCATTTTTTTTATGGCTGAGTAATATTCCATTATATATATATATAACACTTCTTCTTTATCCATTCATCTGTCAATGGGCATCTAGGCTTTTTCCATAGTTTGGCTATTGTGGACATTGCTGCTATGAACACTGGGGTGTAAGTGCCCCTTCAAATCACTGCATTTGTATCTTTGGGGTAAATACCTAGTAGTGCAATTGCTGGGTCATAGGGTAGCTCTATTTTTAACTTTTTGAGTAACCTCCATACTGTTTTCCAGAGTGGCTGTACCAGTTTGCATTCCCACCAACACCACATCCTCACCAACATCTGTCATTTCCTGACTTGTTAATTAAGGCTATTCTGACTGGTGTGAGGTGGTATCTCATTGTGGTTTTGATTTGTATTTCCCTGATGCTGAGTGATGTTGAGCATTTTTTCATGTGTCTATTGGCCATTTGTATGTCTTCTTTGGAGAAATGTTTGTTCATGTCTTCTGCCCATTTCTTGATTGGATTATTTTTTCCTTGGGTGTTGAGTTTGATAAGTTCTTTATAGATTTTGGATACTAACCCTTTATCTGATAAGATACTTGCAAATAGCTTCTCCCATTCTGTAGGTTGTCTTTCGGTTTTGTTGACTGTTTCCTTTGCTGTGCAAAAGCTTTTATCTCAATGAAGTCCCAATAGTTCATTTTTGCTTTTGTTCCCCTTGCCTTTGAAGATGTATCTAGCAACAAGTTGCTGCGGCTGAGGTTCAAAGAGGTTGCTGCCTGTGTTCTCCTCTGGTATTTTGATGGATTTCTGTCTCACATTTGGGTCTTTCATCCATTTTGAATCTTTTTTTGTGTGTATGGTGTAAGGAAATGGTCCAGTTTCATTCTTCTGCATGTGGCTGTCCACATGCAGCAGAAAAAAATGTGACCTTTTTTTTTTTTTAAAGATTTTATTTATTCATTTGACAGAGAGAGACACAGGAGAGAGGGAACACAAGCAAGGGGAGTGGGAGAGGGAGAAGCAGGCTTCCCGTCAAGCAGGGAGCCCAATGCAGGACTCGATCCCAGGACCCTGGGATCATGACCTGAGCTGAAGGCAGATGCTTAACGACTGAGCCACCCAGGCACCCTCCCAGCACCATTTGTTAAAGAGACTGTCTTTTATCCACTGGATATTCTTTCCTGCTTTGTCAAAGATTAGTTGACCATAGAGTTGAGGGTCCATTTCTGGGTTCTCTATTCTGTTCCATTGATCTATGTGTCTGTTTTTGTGCCAGTACCATATTGTCTTGATGATTACAGTTTTGTAATACAGCTTGAAGTCCCAAATTGTGATGCCACCAGCTTTGGTTTTCTTTTTTAACATTCCTTTGCCTGTGCGTTTTTTTTTTTTTTAATTTATTTGAGTATACGTGACACACAATGTTACATTAGTTTCAGGTGTACAACATAGTGATTCAACTTCTCCAAGTCCTAATGTGGCTTTTTCCCCCCAAGTTTGCTAATTAATGAATAAAATTTTAAATAAAAAAATGTGTAGCTACCATCTGTCACCATTCAATGCTATTACAATATCATTGATTATATTTCCTATACTGTGCCTTTTATTCCCATGACTTATTCGTTTCATAACTGGAAGCCTGTGTCTCCTTCTCCTTTTCACCCATTAGCCCATCTTTCTATCACCCCTTCCCTCTGGCAACCATTAGTTTGTTTCCTATATTTATGGATCTAATTCTGCTTTTTGTTTGTCTGTTTATTCATTTGTTTTGGTGTTTAGGTTTCACATATGAGTGAAATCATACGGTATTTGTCTTTCTCAGTCTTATTTCACTTAGCTTAATACCTTATCGGTCCATCCATGTTGTTACAAAGGGCAAAATCTCATCCTTTTTGTTGCTGTGTAATATTCCATTATATAGATGGATGATAGGTAGGTAGATAGATGATAGATAGATAGATAGATAGATGATAGATAGATAGATAGATAGATAGATAGATAGATAGATAGATAGATAGATAGATAGATAGATACACACATACACATTACATCTTCCTTATCCATTTATCTATCGATAGACAGTTGTGTTACTTCTCTGTCTTGGCTATTATAAATAATGTTGCTATAAACAGAGGGGTACATACATCTTTTCAATTCACTGTTTTTGTTTTCTTTGGGTAAATTACCCAGTAGTGGAATTATTGGATCATAGGGTATTTCTATTTTTAATTTTTTGAAGAATCTCCATACTATCTTCCACAGTGGCTGTACCAATTTGCATTCCCAACAGCATATGAGAGGTCCCTTTTCTCCACATTCTTGTCCACACTTGTTTTTTCTTGTCTTCTTGATTTTAGCCATTCTGACAGGTGTGAGGTGATATCTCATTGCATTTTTGGTTTGCATTTCCCTGATGATGAATGATGCTGAGCATCTTTTTATGCATCTGTTGGCCATCTGTATGTCTTCTTGGGAGAAATGTCTATTCAGTACTCTGCCCATTTTTTTAATCAGAGTGTTTCGTTTTTTTTGGTGTTGAGTTGTATATGTTTCTTATATTTTGGATACTAACCCCTTATTGTATATATCATTTGCACATAACTTTTCCCATTCAGTAGGTTGCCCTTTTGTTTTGTTGATGGTTTTCTTTGCTGTGCAGAAGCTTTTTATTTCAATATAGTCCCAATAGCTTATATTTGCTTTTGTTTCCCAAAAGTCTTGACAATTTCCAAAGCCAGATTTGAAGGTGGCTTTTTCCAGAAGCATTCTTTGATTCTTTGGTTTGATATGATCTTTTCCTCTTCTGTTTTTCCATCACGTAGCCTCTCATGTTATGTCTCTGTCTCTTCTGCCCTGTATTCTAGCATCTGTTTCCTTTCTTTGATTATAAGTGACTTGAGCTCAGATCTCCTTGAGGTCTTGTTTATAATTCTCACTCATTAAATCATTTTATGAGTGAATGGAATTTTAAAAGTTCTAGATGTTTGGGATTTTATAAAAGTATTTATTCTCTCCCAGTTCTGGAAGCCACTAGTCCAGTATCACTGGGCCCAAATCAAACTGGGCTCTTTCTGGAAGTTCTAGGGGAGAGTACATTACTTACCTCTTCCAGCTTATGTGGCTACCAGCATTCCTTGCCTTGTGATTCCATTAATTCAATCTTTGTCTTCACATTACTTTCTGTGTGTGTGCAGTCTCCCTTTGCCTCTCTTGTATAAGAACTCTGATGATAGTATTTTAGATCCTGCCTGAATAGTCCAGGACAAGATCCTTAACTTAATCATATCTGCAAAGACCCTTTTTCCAATTACAGGTTCTAGGGATTAGGACTTGACAGCTTTGGGATATCATCCATCTTACTACAGGTATATAGCATTTGATCCAAAGAAATATAACATTTTTTAATGTTGAGTCTGTTTCTCTATTTGAAAGTGAAGGGCAGGGTAAAAGGCAGTGTCAGAGTTGACAATGGTTTGGTAGTAAGGGATGAAGAATATATATTTATTGAATATATTTTACATTCAATACAATGTTACATTTTAAGCATTCTAATTAGTTTTGATAAATTTATACATTCGTATAATCACACCTACAATCAATGTACAGAACATTTTTTATTACCCCCACACAGGCCCCTTGTGTTCATTCCATTATGATCTACTTTTCATCCCCTGTTGATGAACATTTGAATTTGTTTCCAGTTTGAAACTATCATGAGTAAACCTGCTGTGAACTTTTATGTATGTCTTTGTGTAGATATACACTTGCTTGCTTCTGTTTTCTTTCTTATATGTTTTCTTATATGCTTGTTTTGTTTTGTTTTTCTTTTTCATAGTCCATCTGCCTATTTTATTTTCCACAGCTTCATAAAGCCATGCCTTAAAATAAACAGATATGGACAAACTTAGCAATAAATGTGATGACAAGTGTTTGTGGGACATCCTGTCTTTCCTGTTTCTTTTTTTTTTAATTTTTTTTATTTTTTTATTCTTATGTTAATCCCCATACATTACATCATTAGTTTTAGATGAAGTGTTCCATAATTCATTGTTTGTGCATAACACCCAGTGCTCCATGCAGAATGTGCCCTCCTCAATACCCACCACCAGGCTAACCCATCCTCCCACCCTCCTCCCCTCTAGAACCCTCAGTTTGTTTTTCAGAGTCCATCGTCTCTCATGGTTCGTCTACCCCTCTGATTTCCCCCACTTCATTCTTCCCCTCCTGCTACCTTCTTCTTCTTCTTCTTTTTCCTTAAAACTAACCAAGCAGACAGCAGTTCCACTGAGAGAACAAGATAAATTGGAAGGGATGTGAGAGCTTGGAAGTATAAGCAAGTAATTATCTTTTTTTTTTTTAATTCTTATGTTAATCCCCATACATTACATCATTAGTTTTAGATGAAGTGTTCCATGATTCATTGTTTGTTAAGCAAGTAATTATCTTAATCAGAGGGAGGGCCAACCTTAATGGGGTATTGCTTGCTAAAATAAACTGCAGGAAATAGGGGCGCCTGGGTGGCTCAGTTGGTTAAGCGACTGCCTTCGGCTCAGGTCATGATCCTGGAGTCCTGGGATCGAGTCCCACATCGGGCTCCCTGCTCAGCAGGGAGTCTGCTTCTCCCTCTGACCCTCCTCCCTCTCATGCTCTCTGTCTCTCATTCTCTCTCTCTCAAATAAATAAAATCTTAAAAAAAAAAAATTAAAAAAAAAATAAAATAAACTGCAGGAAATCAAACATGTAAATCTCACTTGAGATGTAACCAACTTTCCAAGCCACAGAAGTTCAGGCTGAGTTAGTGTTCCTTGTTGTCTCTTGCCATAGAACTCTTAGAAGAGCCTCTGGACAGATGGTATTAATACAGAACCAACAGTCAATCATCTCGTTGATTCTTTTTCATACCACAAGTGATTTGATGATGATTTAGAACATCAACAGTCAATGAATTCACACAGATGCTATACCTCAGTGGTTGAGAGAATATCTGAGCTAATCCTAGTCCACCTTCCAGCTTATGTTCTAACCTCAAGAAAGGTACTGAATATATTAAGCTCTCTTTGAGAGGAGGAAAGTAGAACTGAACATTTTAGCTGCTATGGCAACAGGTACCATTTACATCTTATGGTTTTGTTCTTGGAAAAAATCTACTCAGCAGCAGAAATGGGGACAGGAAAGGAAGGGGAAATGGAACATGTGGTTCCAAGACCTTCTGGCCCAACCTCTGTGTAGAGGATTTAATAGCAATAAAGCCAGAATTCCCAGTGCAGGGAATTTCCATTCCCACCACTAATTATATCTGCATACTGAGCTACAGCTGAGGAAATTTGAGGTATTCTAAACCACAGTGTCCTTATTCAATTTTCCCCTGATAGATAAAACATAGAAATTTATATTAAATATAAACACCAGGTATCTTACTATGTTCCCACTAGCAACATATTAAACTGTAAGAGATAATCCCATTGTTTTAACAATCTATTTATCAATTTTAAAAACCTAGGCTTTGAGAAATGTGCTGTAATTCTTTGGTAATTATGTAGCAATATAATTAGTTACATAAGAATTGTTATTTTTTCCCTTATTTCCAAAGATTGTGTTTAAAAAAAATCAACATTTTTTAATGTTTCCTTTCTCCTTTTACTTTTAATCTTTTTCCCTCCTTCACTTCTTTCCTCTGTACTCAAGTATGGTTGAATTTTAGGTCCAAAACTTCTTTCAGGTTTTGGGGTAACTCTTTGATCGAATTTCATGTTCTTTAGGTAAGAAACCTTGAAGTCTGGGATGTTGATAGTTGTCTAATCACCTGCTGATTTAGGACCTGGAGAGTTTGAGGAAGCTAGAGATTGGTAGGCATGTACCTAGCAGAGCAGCTACTGTTATGAATTTCAGGTTGGACCCACTATCCTATGAAATGGAAAGCATGACAAATATAGGGACTACAACTTAGAAATTGGGTTGGGGTCAATAAGAGTTCTTTTTTTTTTTTTTAAGATTTTATTATTTATCTGACAGAGAGAGACACAGTGAGAGAGGGAACACAAGCAGGGGGAGTGGGAGAGGGAGAAGCAGGCTCCCCGCAGAGCAAGGAGCCCGATGCGGGGCTCGATCCCAGGACCCTGGGATCATGACCTGAGCCAAAGGCAGACGCTTAACGACTGAGCCACCCAGGCGCCCCTCAATAAGAGTTCTTATGGACAGTTTCTGTGATACAAAAAAATCTGATCCCAACTTTTTATTCATTTATGCATTCATTCCTTCATTCATTCTCTCATTTAAACACACATTTATTAACTTCTATGTTGTTTGCAGATATAATGATGAGCTAAGTAGACAAGGTGCCTGCTCCCAAAGAGTTGATGGTTTGATTGGGAAACAGACATTAACCAAATAAGTAGCATATATTTTTAAATTTAAATCCTGTGAAAGATATCTCATAGTGCTCCAAGAGTATAAACATAAAAAGTGACATTGAGCTGGCACCTGAAGGGTGAATTGCCATATGTGTCTTATTGAAATTTCCACTTTCATATTAAAATTTTTGTAGAAACTAGTCCAATCTCTGCACACAGGTTGTAAAAAAAATGATTCAATGGGGAAGAGAATAAAGAAAGATGACAGTACCTGACTCTTCACATATAAACTTTATTAAGCAGGAATTCCATCAGTTCTTAGATCCCTTAAGAAAGTACTCAAAGCTTGAAACCTTGCACTGAATATAAGAAAGCAATTTGTATCATGTGGGTAAGAAATCATTAAATAGGGATCTGGAGATCTTGAAGATAAAGGATAAAAGTTTATCCTATGCTGGGCCGTAAGTCATCAACAGATTTCTTATTAGGCTCCTCTTTGGTTCTTAAGTGAGCCCAGCATGTGTTATGTGTCACAGTCTAAAGGTATGAGTGAAGTGGAGACATCCAAACATTAATGCTCAGAACAGAGTTTCATACAAAAAACTGGAGGCCTTTTTCTCTACTACAGACAAAAAGCAGGAACTAATCAGAAAAATGAATAAACTCTATCAAAGACAAATAGTTTTTTGGAAATCAACATAGGATGATTATCACATGGCTTGATGTGGAAGGACTGAGATCAGACCAGGTCTGTGAAGTGTCATTCTGATGTCATACAATGTGAAATCTCAGCAGAGAGAAATGGACTCAGAAGTGCACAGATGCCAAGAAACAATGTTTGTCATATTATCTGATTCATGATCTCACACTGACCATCTTTGGACTTACTTTGGGGATTTTGTCAGGGTTACAACACTTCCTAAAAGCAGATTAACTCATGGGATTGTTTGCTGATTTACCTAGGAGCCAACATTCACATTACTTGGGCTTTAATATCATCATCACCAAAGTCCCCTTACCCCAACACTTTGAAATGTTGTGTGGTATCCAACACACTATGTAGTAGTATTGTGTGGTGATGTTGAAAGAAACTTTAGCACTTACCCAGAAATACGCAACAGAAAGAATCAGCCCTTGAAGGATGCATATGTTTTAAACATTGCAATAGTGTATTCAATTGATACTGGGTTTTGCCAAAGTAGAGAAAGAACTGGTTAGCCAAGAAAAATAGTTTATTCCCTTTTATTTATATAGGAAAGGCTATGGAGGAGATAATAGAAAAGGGTGAGAGGTAGGACAGAATTAGGAGTTGCTGAGTACTTACAACATGGCAGACACTGTGTTGATGTTTTATATCTAGCATCTCGCTTAATTATTAAAACACACATGATTATTCCTCCCCCCCCCCATCTCCTGAAACTGTTAGGAAACTGAGGACCAGATATATTATGCAACTTTCTCAAAAGGCCCACATTTAGTAAATGATAGAACTAGAATTGGAACCCAGGAATGTCAAACTTCAAGATCCATGCCTTTTCTAAGCCATTCAAGGAGACGAGAGAGAATATTTGATAAGGATACTGAGATTCTGGATTCTAGGATTCTAAGACTCTGGGGAAGAGATCAGAATGAACTTTTGAAAGCACAAAGCTGGAGGAGGGACCATATGACCCAGGAAGACACGAAGTTGGTATTAAGTACAGGATGTTAGTGTAGAAATAGATAGAACTGGGAGCTATGAGCACTATTCATTTTGCAAATCTTGAAATTCATATTATATTTCCACAAACAATCCAGAAGGAATGGTATTGAGAAGATGAATGATCCAGGAGATGAGCCCTAGAGACTGGATTCTATTCTTGGCTCTTCCACTTATATGTCATGTGACCTCTCTCTCTTCCTTATACATAAATGGGAGCTAATAATACTGTAGTTATTGGGATAAGTTTGAGATAGAAGCTAGTAACAATCAGCATAAGATGGACAGTAGAACCATCTGCATGACACTTGAAAACCATGCAAGCCAATCAGTGTGGTCAAAGGGTTGTGAATTCAGAGAAATAACTACGGAAAGCAGAAACCTAATCAACTGTATTGTAACTGGATGGTCTGGAAAAAGGCTGTGTAGAAGAAAGGGCAAAAATTACAAGTGCTCTCCTGCCCTGTCCAAAGGAGAGAAAATTGTTTTTTAGTGTTTAGACTAAGAGCTGTTCAACTCTGGGAGAAAGAACTTTTTTTTTAAAAGATTTTATTTATTTATTTGACAGAGAGAGAGAGAGAGCAGGAACACAAGCAGGGGGAGTGGGAGAGGGAGAAGCAGGCTTCCCACTGAGCAGGGAGCCCGATGTGGGGCTCGATCCCAGGACCCTGGGATCATGACCTGAGCCGAAGGCAGATGCTTAATGACTGAGCCACCCAGGTGCCCTGGGAGAAAGAACTTTTAAGGCCAATGAATTCTTTTTTATCTTACATCATGCTAATCAACAACCAATGACCATGAATATTTGGGTTTTTTTGTAGCTACTTTTATACTGAGAAGGAGGGTTAGGGCATCTGCTCAATTTAAGGGCATACTCCCCAATTTTTACTTTATGAGTTATCTATTGCTGGATAGCAAATTATTCCCAAACTTATTGGCATAAAACAATGCATACTTATTATATCATAATTAGCATGAGTCAGGAATCTGAGCACAGATTTGCAGGGTCCTCCCTGCAGGGTCTCTTGTAAGGCTACAATCAAGATATAGGCAGAAACCTCAAGGCTCAGTGTGGGGTTCAACTGGGGCAGGATCAGCTTCATGCTCACCGTGTGGTTGTTGGTGAGATTCAGTTCTCTGTGGGCTGTTGGGCTGAAGGTCTCAGTTCCTTGCTGGGTGCTGGCCAGCAGTTACCCTCAGCTCCTTGCCTTGAGATGCTTTCCATCACAGTAATTAAGTGAGAAGAACCTGAGAGAGAAAATACCAGCAAGAGAGAAGTTACAGCCTTTTGTTACCTAAAAAATGGAAGGGATAGCATATCATTTTTACCATGTATTGTTTGTTAGAAGAAAGTCACTAGGTCCATCGCACACTCACAGGGAGGGGATCACCCAAAGGCATGAACACCAGGAGAGAGGGAGCACTGAGAGCCATGTCAGAAGCTGTGTATCACACTTAGCTATCTACAAACTGCTGTAGCAAAGATAGGATTCAATCGTGATTACTAAAAACTAATGCAGATGACTTAGGAAAAATCTGAAGTCCCCTTTACTCTGTCAAATATCCCTTCTGTAAATGAAAAATTTAGCCACTTGTTTTTCAGTAAAGGAGTCAAGATAACTGATATTAATTAGGGGCATAAAAAAGCAACCACACTGAGGCCTTGTTCTTACTGTGGCCTCAGGCAACAGCTCTTCTTTGAGCAGCCTACTTGTGAGCAAGCCCATGTGAATAATGTAAACTGAGGTCCCTTGACATGTGCTTTCCAAAGTATATTTACACTCCACATGGGTCAATAACCTTGATATTTGGCAGAGGTCTCTGAGCAGATGATGGAAATATTTTACCTCACATTGAGGCCAACTCTCTTGTGTTGATATTTCAACTTAGAATATAGAGATGAATTGAGTGAAGAGAGGCAATGGTGAAGGATGGGTGGAAGGGAAGGAAATAAGAGCAGAGACATTTTTTGTTAAGTATCAAGCTTTATAAATAATAAGGGCTTGATTCTAAAGGAAAGCTCCAGTAGCAAACATAAGGATGTGGGAGCCTCGATTAAAAAAAAAATTCATGCTTAACTCAGAATAGTTCAAGGGGGACAAGAGTCACATTAACTTGTACCTGCTTTAATGAGACACTAAGGAGAAAGGTGTCTGCCTGTCTGGAATGCTTGTGCGTGAATGCCTTGCTGTTTTGGTTTGGGTAGAGGAATAAAACCTTTTGTGTGTATTTCTGTTCTTTTTCTTCTTCTTCTTTTTTTTTTTTTTAAGATTTTATTTATTTGACAGAGCACAAGCAGAGGGAGAGAGAGGGAGAAGCAGGCTCCCTGCTGAGCAAGGAGCCCGATGTGGGACTCGATCCCAGGACCCTGGGATCACGACCCGGGCGGAAGGCAGCCGCTTAACCGACTGAGCCACCCAGGCGTCCCTATTTCTGTTCTTTTTAACACTAGCAGCATCTGAACTATTGACTGGGGCAATTCAAAGATCTTAAGCCTAAAAAAAGATGCCATTTCCTTTGACTTCCATTTCTTAGAAAATAAGCATGGTGATGCTAAGTACTTAGGTTATTGATATGCTGGATAATTGATACTCTGAGGTATACAAATTCTCACAAGGTCCCTCAAAGGAGCTACCTTAAGTTAACAATGATTAGGAAGACTGTATAGAATGTGCTGAGTGGAGATCCTGTCCCTCTCTGGGTTCCAGATTGGAACACAGATGCTGCACTTTGTCAAATCCTGTTTGTATCTCACCTTGGCTGCACAGTTGATTGGAAATCTGGAAGCACAAGAAGAGATCTTTTGGAGCAGCTGACTTAAATGTCATTTCAGTTATTTGCTTTGAGTTCTAAACATGACATGTGAAGCCAGTCTTTTATTAATTCTCCTGCAAATAATGGTCGTTGTTGAGATTATAGGGTCTTTCAGTCACAATTTTGCAGCAGCCATCCGGTGTCAGGCTCTGTCCTGGTTGCTGTGTGGGGAATATAAATCGACCAAAAGATTGGCTGTCTTGGACGCCTTATAACCCAAAGAGGCACACAGGTAATAGACAAGCATAAAACTGGAGTATGAAGTAGAGCTAAGAGCAAGGATTTTGGAACCAATGTAATTAGGTTTAAACCCTAGTTTAGCCACTTACTAAGAGTGTGGCTTTGCATGTATTATTTAACTACTTTTATCTTCAGTTTTCTCAGCTATAAAATGAAGATAACAGCAGTGATATCCTGATAGGATTATTGTTAGGAAAAAATGAATTGATATACTATAAAACTCTGAGTGTAGTGCCTGTTACCCTGTAAGTTTCCATTAAATATTAGCTATTTTCGTGTCTTTCTGGTTTAGACTCCTTGTTCGACCTTTCCTTAATAGCCTCATCAATAAAATAAGCCTGATATCATAAGCTCTGACAATGTAACAGATCTGTCAGGAGACTCAAATAAAAGCACTTACACTTTTAAGGGAAAGCACAATGTATGTGTTTATTAATGAGATTTGTTTTTCAAGTTCAAGTTCAGGACAGGGTTAAGTTTGTGTTTGTAAATGTCCAGGAAGCTGTGAGGGAGATCCAACAACACTGTGAAGCTGTGCCGAATGTGGTCTTTGGAATATGAGAGGAAGGACTGTGCTTCCTATTTGTAGTGGAAAATTGCATAGTTTCTCAGCCTCTGCTTTCTTATTTGTGATAAAAGGATAATAAAGGACATATTATGGATTTGTTGTGAATATTAAAAGACAGCACATATTTCATGTACCTGGCATATAGCAGATAGTCAATAAAAGTCACCTTATGTTGATATGAAAAGAAGAGGGAAAGGTGAAACATGGAAGGAAGACCATGGAAGAAGGGTATTGAAGCCCAACATGGACACTCATTTACACAAACCCCAGTAACCCAACTCAAGTCTCCCCAGAGAGCAGACACACCAGGTGTATGTAGTGGGGCATACTCTCCAGTTCTGCTACTTTTCACTTTGATTCACCTTATATCTGCTGTCTCTTGCTCCAGCCCCAGAATTATGTTGAACACCACAGTTAGGTTAAGTAACTGGCCAGAATCAGTCCTTGTGTCAGACAGAAGAGGGGATACAGTTCTCTCTGGTGGTTCTAGAAGCTGAGTTTTTTTAGCTTTGAGAGTTGGTGCATGAACTACTTTGATATTTACGATCCAAGTTGTTTCTCAGTCTTGATTAGACTGTCTCCTTCCATACTTTTATGAACTACCAATTTTAATTTTGGTCACATCTGAGTAGAATCCGAGTGACCTATGGAATTTTTTCCCTTAATCTTACTTCTCTCCCCTTTCCCCATGATTGGAGCATCTTAAACCAGAAAAGGTTTTAGAAGCCACCTGGTCCAATTCAACTCACCCTGTATACATTGCCTCCACAATGGGCTTGACCAGTGGTCATCTAGAAACTCTTTGATCACTGTTACAATTTCCTTCAAAATGCCAATTGTTCTCAAAAAAAGGAGGATGTATCCCCATTCATGGTTACTTCTTATCATTTAATTTTTGTGCCCGTGAGTTATATCTCTTTTTGTCTTTTGAAGCTTCATGAAGCAAGGAGGAGGAGGAAGAAAGAAGGATGCTCTGATCTAAGACAGATTGTTTTTCTATTTTTAAGAATTATGAGTGATTATGAACATCAATGGTAATTGAAAGGAAACAATAAATTAATAGCCAGAAGCATATTGATGGGTCAAGAGACTAATTTATTTAGTGGAAAGGTTAATTAATTGGATGTGTATGTGATAAAGATATCTCAAGGTGATATTTTAATTGACAGTCATATCATTGGTGAGGAGGATAAGAGAGAAAAGTGTTACATTAGAGAATTTCAACTCAGTGTTTCTGATTACACTCTCTCTGACTCTGCACTAATAAGGGTAGAGAATGAGATGTGGTTTCCTGAAGGTCCTTGAGAGGAGATGGCAAGGACATATCAGCTGCCCAGCAGATGCTCATTCACTGTGTACCCCAGCCATTTTCTTCTCTTTCCCTGCTGCTTATCAAAATTTGCAGAAAAAAAAAATAAAGATATGCCAGAGTCCTTCTATTACATGCATTAAAATGGACATATTGCACTTGTCATTAATTGTAGATGAAAGACTTGGTCCCCATTAAAGGAATTTTAGGCGACGAAAGGAGAGGTATATGGACACAGGAGTCAATTTATAACATTCTTACACAGAAGACAAACCCTGTTAAGATCATATGCTAAAGATTTTTTAGAAAAAAAATAATAAATCAGTAGCGTCAGTGAAAAACATGGCTTTACCATAAACAGTAATTCTGAGGATGTTTTTGAATAAAAACACTCATTTAAAAATATTATCAAAAAGAACTTTATATTTTAAAAAGTAATCTTAATATATGTTATTTCATTTACTTCATATGGAATGATACTATGTGAATAACATTATTTTGTGTCAGATTATTGCCTTTTACCTCAAAATCCATCTGTTATTGACCTACTTCATTGCCATTATAGATGCTGGGCTGTGTCTTATAAATATTTCCCTTGCCAGTGAGTGTGTTAGAAAGACCCTGCAGAAGAGAGGGGATTCTGGTTTCTGTGTTCTGCTTCTTGGTTGGCTTCTGTGAAACATGATGACCAGTATTGAGCTGGACATTTAGTGAAGCTCACTTTTGGCTTGGCAATTCTGGCACCAGCCTTGGTCCACCTGAACCCAGCAGGGGTTTCCTGTTTGCCCTGCTTGGATTTTTCTGCCCTCCAGCCTCAGTCCAGCGACCATGGACATTTCTCAACCAGGCAGCCAGGTAAACCCCGCTGCCATTCAGTGGGCTATGTCTACAACTCAAACAAAGTCTAGATTCTAGCTTTGGAGTCCCTTTTTCCAAATTTGTTCCTCTTGGGGACTCTCTTTCCACCTTAGGGTATTCTTTAGCATTCTCTTTCATCTCTTCTTTGGAGGTAATCCTCCATAAATAATAATTCTTTATATCAAGTGTTTTCTGTTCTAATTACTGTGTGGTTTCTGTCTTTGACTGGACCTGATACATACCTCAGGTAGCAGATGCTTCTGGTGCTCTGCCCATCTCTGCTGTGCACACACCATTCCACTCGTTGCCCAAGGCATTCTTCTGCAAGCGTCTGTGACTCTCTGCTAAGGCTTTGTCTTTGCCTTTGCATGGGGCAGGCCAGGCATACTGAGGAGTTTACATCTCTGGGAGCAGCCCTCAGCCATTAACAGATGGGGACCTGGGGATGAATACACCATCTTCTTCCTCCTCAAGTGCAGCAACTCATGGTCATGTTCTACAGTGTCTTCCAGAGCAACCTGGGGCTTTTGAGCCTCAGTCGCTCACAGTGATTATCTGCTCAATAACACATTTTTTATGGGCTTCCTTCCCCTCCTTGTCTCATTTCCCCATTCCCCCACCACTGTTCCCTGAAGTCATCCCCCAAATAAACTATTTCACTACAATTTTTATCTCAGGATATGTTTCTAGGTGAACTCAATTCATCCCATTTCAGAGCTGAAGGAATGAAGAGGAGGAGAATGTAATTGTTTTGTCTGAAGTCAAATAGTTGAGTAGTGGAGTTAAAAACTCAGTTCATCTCAGTCCAAGTCATTATTTACATTTACTTCAACAAATATCTCTATAAAGATCATTTTAACCGCATATTAAATTCAGACCTATTAGGCTAGTCTAAATACATAAATCCTAGATTATAGGTGCTTCACATCTACAAATGTGATCAAAACAGCATACAATTGCTCTTATGGTTTATATACACAGCTGTTTCTGTGTTGAAATATAATGCCCTGATTTCTAAGCACAAAAACTATCTGTAATTAAAACTAGCAAAAAACATTAGACTGGTTTTTCTTGGGATACATTGTCTGTACTCTTGGGGGAGAAGTTCCTCTCTCAGACCATGGTTCACTAATCTTATAATTTTGACTTGCTGTTATAACCAATACCATTCTTTTACCAAGGTAGGCCTTATAAAACTGAGATGCACCAATGCCATCTTAAGAATAAAAATTTTCACAAGGATATCATTAGGCTAAACTCTAGAAATAGAAAAGATAGCAATGTAAGGAGCCTATGCTAATTAGAAAGTGACATGTTCACCTATTAGAATGGTTTTAAAACATAGAGGGATATTTGAAATAGATAGAAAATGAGTCTCCTGGAAGGTCAATATTGATGTACTTTTTATTAAACATCAATATATAATAATATATATCATTATATATATTACATATATATTCAATATATATATATTGAATGATATATATTCAAACTCCTTTCCACTTATGACCTGCTTTATCCTATTGGGTTCCTTTGCTCTCTAGACTAGAGCAGTAGTCTCAAACTTTAGCAGGCTTCAGAATCATCACAGGGGGCTCACCCCCAGTTTCTGATTCTGTAGGTCTGGGGTGGGGCCTGAGAATTTGCATTTCTAACTAGTTCCTGGTAATGCTGATGCTGCTGGTCAGGGCACCACATTTTGAGAACCACTATTCTAGAGCAGTGTTTTTTCAACCCTGTGTACATCCTGGAGTTACTTGGGGAGTTTTAAACATTACTGGTACTTGGGTCCCACTCAAACTAAATCAGAATCTTTGAGGTCAGGGCCAGGAATCTGGTTTATGAAAGCTTCCCTGGTGATTCTAATGGGCAGTGAGTCAAGAATCAATGTCTATCCAAGTGTTTCTACAAAACCATAATGTGTACACCTGAGGCTCTTGATAAAATGCAAACTCTGATTCAGTAGCTCTGGGATGGGGTCTAAGCTTTTGCATTTTTAACAAGCTCCCAGATGAAACTGGGCTGCTGCGGGGACCATATTTTGAGGACCAAGAGTCAGAAATGCTGCTCTTTTCTGTAGATACGGTTTTTCTGTAAGTTAACCAGAGATATACTAAATAACTCAGGTCTAGGGCTCAAATATTTTTGAGTACTAGAAGCTGGAGACGACAATTTGATTATGTTCTACAGGTCCTTGGACTAGAGCAGGGACTCTCATGACTCATTTTGGGCAATGGGTTACCATGGCAACTTTCAGAAATCTGCTTTTCAACCTGGGGGCTCCGGAACATCACTGCCAATCACAGCAAGGGACCTCAAAGACATTAGAGAGTGTTAGCCATGTGGCTGCAGCCACTCAGATGGCTCTGTGTTCCCTGAGATATGACTGAGTTTGAGCCCCTTCCTCAGCAGCAGTTAACACTGACCTCCGTGCTGAGTTCAGAAATAATTCTCCCTCAGGACAGATAAACCATAGTGAAGAATGAACTGCCAGCTGGAATTCAGGAGCCTTAGTATTGGTAGAAAACTTACCATTGAAAGCAAGAGTACCAAAGGGTAGAGTACTCACTATTTACCCCAGAGGGAATTCTTAAATAAGAATGGTCCCTTCAGGTTAGTATACTGGTTTCTTACAAAAACAAACAGCATGGACACACTTTTAAGTTCACTTCCTCCCATTTTATTCTCTGTTGTACTCAAATATATCACATATATATGTTCTATTTTTACCAAGCCAACTGAAAAAACAAAGACAAAAAAAAAAAATAACCCAAAACAGCCTTAAATTCAGTATTAAATTCCACCCCATTCCCAGCTGCTTATCTCCATAGGGGAAAAATCTAAGGCAGAAGGAAATAGTCTGAGGAAGCATAGTTTTGCCCATAGGAAGCATCTTGCCCACCCAGCTGTGTTTTCTAGAATATATATTTTATTTAATTCCCTTGAACAACAGGTGCAGATGTGCTGGTCTCTGCCTCACTGGGCTGTCCTCATGTCTTTTGTGAGCTCTTTATTCAGGGCTCTGTTGAATTTCACCACCCAAGGAACAGATTCTTTCAGGACACAAGCTGCAGGGAGTGACATTTAGCTTATTCCCTCTGGCGGGACCTACTCTCTCTATGGGATAACGAGGGGAACCTTTGAAGGCATCCGTGTGAAGTGGCACACATTTCCTCATCTGCTTCCAGCTAGAGGAGCTATGGGCAACAGGGCAAGGCCCCTTGCCACAGGGAACATTCTGAGGCTTTTGGCTGACCATGCTCAGGTCTTCTGTGTCCCAGGTAGTGGGCATGACATATATATATGTCTGATTTATGAGGCAACAGCAAATTTCTGTAGAGAAATTTTATGGGCAAAAAAAAAGATACATGTTTATAAAACATGTTCATGTTAGTGAATAAATTTGCTGGATCTTTCTGTAATTGTAAAGAGTTTAAAATAAAGTTTTGATGACTAAAATTTGGATAGAGATCCAGAAGCCACACAGGTTGGGCCTAAGATGGTTAGGAACAAAGATGGCATATTTTTCCCCTGGTGCTTCCCCCATAACTTTTTAAAAAGATAAATGTTGACTTGATTGGTAATACAGGTAAGGAATAGATTGCAGGCGACACAGTGTAAAAGCTAGATTATGGCCTCTGTACAGAAAACGTCAAAGGGGGCTCTTTTTTCAGAAGTTAGCCTGGGACTCTTAGGGGAGGGGAAGAAGGAGGGAGAAGGAGAGAGAAGAGAGAGGGAAAGAGGAAGCTGGGGAAGAAGAGGTGGGGGAAAGAGGGGTGGAGGAATGAGGAAGGGAAGGGGGAGGGAGATGAGAGGAGGCAGAGGAAGTAGGAGAGCCAGGGGAGACCAAATGACATTTGCTTAGCATTCACTATATGTCAGGCAGTGTGCTTTCACATAAATTACTTCATTGACTCTTCACAAAGACTGCAAATTAGATATATTTTAATATTTGATTTTTAGATGAAGAAATGGGGGCTCAGAAGTGTAAAATAACTCGTCTGAGGTCACAGAGTAAGGAAAAATGGTTTGAGGCAAACACTCATTTTTGTCCCTCCAAAACTCCTGCCCCTTTCTCAACATTGTATTTATTTGGAGTGTGTGCCTTTTGATGAACTGAAAGAAGTAGGCAAAGGAAAAGCCATTTGGAACAGTCTTTCATTGAAACTGCACAGGTTCTGAGGCTCTGTTTTCAGTGGTGATGGTGGTCTAAGGGGATACTACATTTGGAGCGTTACAGAGTTCTATAGTAAAGGTGATGTCTTATAAGTGTGACGTTACACCTCATGAAAAGAAGCAGCCGGAGCAAGAACTATTCGGAGCAAGCTATGGTCACTGCTCTGGATAAAATCATAATCTTGACATGAGCAGTTCCATTTCACACAGGGGCCATCCATAGCAACTGTCATTCTCTAACCAAGTGGTTGGCTTGCTTCACATCCAAATATGATTCCTCCCTATCCAGGAAGAACTGACCAGTTTATAAGGCTTCAAAAGGCATTTTCACTTTTTTCTTCTTACTAGAAAATCCAAATAAAACAGGAGAACAAAGACCTAAAACAAATCAAGAGGAACCAGTACATGACACATAGTAGGCACTCAGCCATTACTAGTTGAAGTAATGAATGAATGTTCAAAGCGCTCTGAAGAAAGCGATCAATTATTTTCATGAAAAAAAAAATCATTGATGTGTTAGGAATGCTATGGAAATAGTATTGTACATAATTGTCAGTTTCAACTGGTTTGATTCTAGTTGTTCCGCCTCCCACAGAACCAACTCCTCATTATCTAAGAGATGATTACATGGCTTAGGGTAATGTTTCTGGAGTTTGCTTCCTGGAACATCTATATCAGAATCACTTGGGACCCAGCCCATATCTTAGGGATCAGGTCTCTAAAGTCTCTATTTTATTAAGATCCCCTGGAAATACGTCATTTGAGTGAAAGTTTGAAACTACTGATATAGGGGCTGAACAGGTGTCTCTTATATGATCATAGACTCAGGCCTATCTTTAACAGAATGCAGATGCTAGTCCACCTATGTATACATTAGCTAGGACTCAGTCTTGTACTACTATAGATTCCAGACCAATATTTCCCAATATTTAGTGTATATAAGTCACCGAGGGAGTTTACTAAGTGGGAGATTTCCAGGCCCCACCCAAAGGCACTTGGTTGAAGCCAGATCTAAAGTTTAAACAAGTACCCCATGTGATTCTGATGCATGAATGCTGCTAACCTCACACCCCATACAGAGCTCTTCTGGAAAACAGTATTCCTGTTGCATAGTTATGCAACCTCGAAAGGACCCTTTGTTAGTGATTTTACCACCTCTCCAGGCAATAAACTCCATTTATAAGTGGCTTTTATCACCAGAAATTTCTTATGTTGAATTAAAATAACGTCCTGTTAATCTGTCTGTCTGGTTCTCTTAATTAGAGCTACACAGAAGACTTTAGTCCCCAACATTGTTTTTAAGAAAATATACTTGACCAAGAAAATAAGTGCTTTTCTTTCCTCTGGATCCTTGTTTTGCTTCTTCAGCAGAGTGTGTAGGTGAGGAAAATGTAGAGATCTAAACATGCATCCCTGATGAGAAGAGAAGGGCTTCTTCTGCTACTTATATTGCAATAATGTTTAGAAAATCAAATATCTAGAAAAACTTGGGAATTCTCATTTCCTGGAATAATATCATAACACACATAAACAAAAAAAGCAAAACATGTCATTCTGAGCTGCCCAGGATATGGGGGAGTTCTGTTGAGCAGAATAATGATGATGAGGGAAAAGGTGAATAAGGAGCAGGTTAGGACTGATTCAGATGAGGCAGGTGCCCTCCTCCAAGAAATCAATGGGAGCCCTCCTTTGTTGCGGGTGCTCATTCATTTTTGTCCAGCTGCAGATCTCTGAGGGCAGGCATCTGATTCTTAAGCCAACTACAGTCAGCTGTTAGGAGTAGATACAGAGAAGGGGGCACTGGCTGGAAAAATATGGGCATGTTTCCAGGCATTTCACTGGAGCTTCCTCAAATCCTCACAGTTTAACTAATTTTTCCCATATGTATGCTTCCTTAAAAAAAAAACAAAACCCAAATATTTTATTTTATTCTATTCACATATTTCAAAAGGAAGTAATTACTAGTAAAGTTTTAAAAGACAACAAGAATGGATTTGGACATGAAGGGAAGGGTACTTAGAGTGGCCATGGGTATATTGGATTTATCATTTAAAACAATGTGACTGGGCAATTTAAAACAAAGTCCATGGCCCAATTATTCATTTACAAAATGGGGATAATAGTAAGTCACTTTTAGCATTGTTTGACAATTATATGAGGAAATATAACATATGTTAATTTCTAAACATCTGTTGGTACATAGTCACTACTCAAAAAACAGAATGTCAGTCAGTAATAGTAGTGCTAGCTTGCCAGAATATTCACACACTAACACCAATTAGTCCTCTTTGAATGATACTAAAAATGATTATATAGGTCAGGATGAGCAAAAGGGAGAATGAATACAAACATAAATATACTAAATCTGGAAAGTTGCCTTTGCCTCAGTTTTCCCATTCACTTAGGTAAGGAGAGAGTGAATTTTGGAGGTGGAGAAGTAGAATGCATTGCCTTGAGTAACTTGCCTGATAAACAGGTACTGTTTCCTTTTTTCTTACAGATTTCTTTCTGCTGCTTTAGCCACTTTTAGGGTACAAGATTCACACATCAGAGGTTTTGGTTTGTTTATATGTTTTTAATGGTACAATTCTCAGTTTATTCTTTCTGATGCAAACTAAGAACAGGGGGACACCAGAATGTAAATGCGATGTTTTCTAAGAATGTCTGGGATGATTGGGCCCTAAATGTTCTTAAACATCAAATAAAAGTTGAGTGAAGGTGTTTAAATCATTACCAAGCCAGCATCTGAATTTGCATGTTGGCTGAGATGCAGGGGACATTATAGGTTCTAGACCATCTCCAGCATCCAAGTTGTGTAATCTCTGGGACTTTTTATCTCTTTGCAAAATGAGAATGAAAACACCTGCACCGCATAACTTACAGCATTATTGGGAGATTTATGGAAAAAAATGAAAATGCTGATCCAGTGTAAGCTGGCCTGAATCTCACATGTCACTGCTCAGAAGTCTTGGCTCCATTTTGGAATTTGCACTGGTCTACAACCTCTTCTGCAAGAATAGCACAGGGGAAGGATACAGCCAAGGTTCTCTCCCTCATTTTGAGGTCAAAATGGCTTAAAGTAGTTGTGCTCTCATATCCCACAGACCAATTTTGGGCTCCTGAACAACAAAGTGTGATGCCTGGAGGAGAGACATTTATGGTAGACATTACGCTGCTAGTGGGGGCAGCCTTCATTCAGGTCGTTGGCGTGAATCAGCAGAGCCTAACTGGGTGGAGCCCTCCCTACCACCATGCCAGAGCCCACATATTTGATACTCCGTCCATATTTTTATTTCATTAATAAAATATGACCTCACTGTTCTTTTGTAATCCAGAAGCGTGAGGATACATTTGTTGCAAACTGCATGCAGATAAAAGGGGGATTCCTTTTGAAACTACATCCTCTTAATAATAAATAACTTTTGATCTACTAGACATAACAGTAGTGCATTTCTTGTTAAAACGGCAAGCTTTTTCTTTTTTACCAAAATGAAAAGAAAACATTCATTTCTTTATAAATATTTTAAATAGTTTAAATACATATTTCATACCAAGGATATAAAAATAGCCTCTCTTTTTTTTTTTTTGATAAATAAAGACATGTTCATTTACATGGCAAATAACATGCAAGAGCTAACCACTGGCCATCAGCTCTATTTGATTGTCTAGGAGATGACATGCAGTGATAATTGTCCCTTTGCCTTCACAAAAAGAAAAATAGATCAGCAGGAGCTGTGCACTCCCGAGGCCAACAGTGCTGTGGATATTGTTCAGCAATGACCAACAGGCACTCGGGAAAAACCTTTGCTGCACTTCACAAAAGTCACCTAGGACAAAACGAATCCACAAATTCTTTGTCTGGGACTTCTAGCTGCTCAGACCCTCAGGGTCTTTGGACTTCTAAAAAGTCTGTCAAACAGACCAGTAAGTGAATACCTGTATAGGGAACTGTTTCTGCTGTGTTTCTAAGGATCTAGCAAGTGTTTGCTACAGTACGGATGTGGTTCTGCCTTTGGCTGGCCCCTCACGCACTCGCCTGCTGGACTCCCAGCTCTGCCCCCTCTTTACACCTGCCCGAGGCAAAAAAGGCAAACGGAAGCTGTCATGCAGTGGTGGGTTTGAAACTGGCAGCCGCTGCACGTGCGTGAATATCATAAGTTTATGGCTTTATTATCTTTCATTTCCGCTGTGCTTGTGACAATTTCCAGTGGAAAGTTCTCCAAAGGTTCCATAGACATCGATGCCGCTCCTTCCCTGTCCCAAGATCCTGGCAGGTTTTCCAAACTGAAGGAACTCGTGGCTCCTTGGCTGAGGCTGCCCTCCTCTGATCTGCTTGGGAGAACCAGGTGCAATGACGTTTCCGAGGAGGAGCAGACAGAGGATGAGAGAGTCGCGGAAATGGACTGCAGAGGTGTCAGTGTAGAATCTGAATGTGGAGAGATGCACCTTAAAAATTGCAGATGACCTTCCTGGACAACCTGGTAGTGGGCAGGTGAATAATCAAGGTTTGGAGAATGATAAAGTTCACTGTCTGCTGGATTTTGCTTGTGAGCTCCAGTTCGCTGGGGGCTGCTCCCCACAGAGGAGGGATCCACATTCCAAATGTCTGAGGTGACATTACCATGACAGAGTTGTGCTTGAGTATAAGCAGCTCCACCTGCTTGCAAGTGTAGGCAAGGTTGGTGCGTACTCCAGGTCATCCTGGTCTGTAAGCTATCCCTGGAGGGACACACAGATGTGGTGTGCAGGGAGCAGAACTGCGGCGGCTGCTGGGGCGACAGAACGTTTTCTAGAAGTCGCATCACATTCCTCATGTCTTTACCTAACTGAGAGACCTCCTGAGTCAATGTCGTTACCTGTGGGGATAAAGCAAAGCAGAAGACAATAGTCAGAGGTGCATGGCACTGATTTCAGAGCAGTGAGGCAGAGAAACGAGATTTCTCAGCAAGGTCTGAAAGGCTGCTCCGTGTCCAACTCCAGCCAAATCCAAGGGGTGAATGGAGAAGTTGGCACCTGATATAAAGCCATCCTTATTCTGAGGGAACCTAGAGAGACATTCATAGTCTGGCATTCTTAATCAGTAACTCTGGCGGTCTTAAACAAAATCAAGAGACAGGGGTCAATTATCTCATGTATCTCTTAAATACAGGCAGTATCTTTTACTTCCCCTGAGTTAGTGGGTTACACAGTGGTGCACACAAATCATCCTGGACACCTCAAAAGCCAGTATGGAGTGGTGGGTGTTGTATGTAAAGCACTCAGCACACCATCTGTCCAGAGTAGATAGTAAATGATAGCTCTCACTTTTGTCATTTCTGGCCAAGATCCATGCTTATTGTAGGCTCAGGGGCAAACTGGCCTTCAGTGGTGATGAAGGTGGTAAGCGAGAACCCACACCAGGTTTGCGAGGAAGGGAGTTCGCAGAAGGAGGGAAAATAGCAAAATAAGAGAAACCTGCTAGGCAGGTAGGTGCAGATCAGCATAGTGGAGAGCCTGGGGGTGTTGCAGTTGATCAGTGAACCTGGAACCTTGTGGGATTATAACCCAGATTGTGTGGTATGTGCTTTATTCACTTTTCTATGTAAGTCATTTAGTTTTTGTGAGATTTTCCAAGTAGACACAACTCTCAAACACCTAAGAACCCCTGAAGAGTCTTCATTGTTCCTTTTACACTTAAAACCAATAATAAAATTTGCCAGAGGATTTGTTTTCTTACCAACCACATCACTTTTTTTTAACCATGGAAGACCACCAGAAGATTGAATCTAGCTTTTCTGGAGTGTTTACATTCTTCAGAGTGAGGAAACCCTGTATTTCAGAAAGCAGGATACAAACATGTATCTCCTAAACTTTGGTGAGATTTGTAACACTAACACAATGTTGTAATACTTTGCCTTCAACTGCTGCAAGACTGTATTTTATAAAGGACCTTCTATGACTTGAGTTTACTATCATGAATCGAAAAACTCCAATATAAGCAGCTGAACCTGTTGACTATCCTCAAAAAACTAAAACAAAAGGCAGTTCCACTTTAGTGATGCCAGATCCAAGATTGCTGTTTGGGGCAAACTTTTTTCAACATTGACGTATACATTCCTAATTCCTCCAGCAGCTTAATTCATTCCACTTCCTGCGAGTGCGTTCTGAAACTAATTCTCCCTGGCAGGCCCATCAGGAGGTAGTGCCACTTGAATCAGGCATTTAAAAAAGGCCAGAAGGAGGTTTTTCCATGGGTCAGGCAACCAACTGGTAACACCTGTCTTGAAATTGCCAGGCCAAAAGTATTTCTGCCTTTCTGCTAGCATGGAACTCGAGGGACTCAATCGAACGCTTGTCTGGGCTTTTCAGCAGATCTGAAACTTCTGGCGATAAAAAGATACCTCCGAGCCTCATATTGAAGAAGCAAAACAATGAATCTGAGAAAGATGCTATGTGTTTTGAAATTTTCACTGCAGGTTGTCTAATTTCGTGACCTGCCAAGCCTCAATTTTTTTTTTTTTAAGATTTTATTTATTTATTTGTCACAGAGAGTACAAGCAGGGGGAGTAGCAGGCAGAGTGAGAAGCAGGCTCCCTGCTGAGCAAGGATCCTGATGCAGGACTTGATCCCAGGACCCTGGGATCATGACCTGAGCGGAAGGCAGATACTTAACCAACTGAACCACCCAGGCGTCCCTGCCAAGCCTCAATTTTAAAGTGCATGGCTCACATTTAAATCAAGATCGGAATCTTGGCACTGCAGACATATACCCATGGGCTCCATCTTGAATTGATAAGCTCTTCTATCAAAATTTCAGAAGAGAAGGCTGACACTAAATGATATATTTGAAGGGATATATTGACCACCCATTTCTGTGGACTGTCTAAGCTTCATTCCTGTATCAAACTGACCAGGGGTACATTAACTCCCAGTAAAATGCTTTCAATAGGTCTTTTATTAGGATTGAATAAAAACCCAGTCTTTGAAGAACCATTTGCATTTTAGGCACACCAACAATTATGTTATTCAATAAATCTTTGAGTAAATTTATAATACAATATGCTTTCAAGTACCTTTTTCTCTGTTGGATCTATAAACAGTGCTAAGATAATGTATCCCTGGCTATTATTTCCCCACCTGTAAAATGCGGACACTAAGGCCCAGAGGTTAAATGACATTTTTAAGGTTCCTTATTTCATGAAGGACAGTCTTTGGCCTAGAATTCAGGCCTTCTAAGTTTGGTGCTCTTTCTGTTATAGTATATTATCACATGGGAAAGGAGCTATTGCTTGAGTTGAGAGATTTTTGCTAACGTGTTCAGAATTTGTGAAGGGTCCAGATGACACAAAAAGGTAGCTTCGTGTGTAAAATCTATCTGAAATGT
This sequence comes from Mirounga angustirostris, assembly GCF_029215605.1. NCBI lineage: Eukaryota > Metazoa > Chordata > Mammalia > Carnivora > Phocidae > Mirounga > Mirounga angustirostris. The sequence continues at coordinate 133,102,213 of NW_026991709.1, read as the reverse complement.
TAATTCAACATCAAGTAAGTAAATACCATCATCTCTAAGTCAGAAACCAATTAAGCACAGCAAAATCTCCTCATATCAAATTATACAAATAAAACAACAAAAACAGCAAGAGGAATTTGGAGCCAGACAATATGTCAACATACATATTTCTGATGAACTATTGTTTCTAGACTTCAAAGTAAACAGGTATTTTTCCACAGGTGAAATACCATTTGATGGCCACATCCTTGACATCAAACTTTTACCGTGCATTTGTCCAACTTGGAGTTTATGAACTTTGAATGGGAATCCAGAGTCTTGACCGGCTGCCGGAACGTAAACAAGCATTAATATTTCCAGAAAACAAAATCACTATATCAGCTTGAACTAAAAGCTGCAAAGAATCCAAGGAAATAGAGCTTTCTTTAGCTCTGAAGGGTAATGATCAATATATATCAGGGAAGAATTCTGTCACTGTATCGGGACACACCCCTGCACCTTATTAAAATTACATGAGAGAATTAATCCCTGTTGGGTAAGGGATCTCTCCCTTCACAAGGACAAAGGCAACTGTCACAAGGAAAGATGGCATCTACTGGTGACACCGAAGGTGACAACATACTGCCACAGAAAGTTCTGTGCTTTTGCTTACTGCTTTCTGCTGGGCTTGCTAACAGAATTCATTCTAAAACAGGGAAGACCTTATTTTTAATCAAATGTGGAAAGCAAAGAATGCAGTCTCTACTTTCCAAGGAGGGTGAGGCTTAATGCATTTTTTATAGCATGCTAAGAAGATGTGCATTTGCTAAAAAAGGTTGTTGGGGCTACTTTGTGAACAAAACTCCACCCATTTAAGGAGATATGCCTTCAAAATACAACTTAAAATCAGGGTACTACAGAAATAGGTCAGTAAAAACAAACAAAAAAATCATTCAGATCAAATGAACCAAAGTTTTCCCACTTACCTCAACACCTGATCATATTCTTTAAATGTCTTCTGCTACTCAGAAGATACAACCTCTTTTTGAGTGGGTATTACAAAACCCTTCACAAGCCCCATCTCATTTTTTTCTTTTCTTTTCTTTCTTTTTTTTTTTTGACCCTGAGATCAAGACCTGAGCTGAGATCAAGAGTAAGACACTTAACCAACTAAGCCACCCAGATGCTCCCCCATCACATTTTTTAGTGTCGTCTATTTACTGACTCCCATATTTCATGACTATGTTCTGAGTGCCAAGGGACAAACTTAACTAAGTTATTCAGAGTTGTTTTATCAGTTGAAATTTGGTAAACCTTTTTGCATCCCTGGTTGCTACCCTCACTGGCTATTTTAGATGTGGCCTTCTGATTATTTCTACTTATAAAGATAAAATAGATAAATAAACCATAACTTAATACACATTTTCTCTTCTGTGTGTATTAAGTTATATTTCCTTTATCCATTTTTTCCCTCTCCTTCCTCTTCCTTCTCCCAATTTTTCTGTGAATAAGAACCCATCAGTCTGGGATTTAAAACTGTTGGCCAAACCAGTTCACCATCACCATCTGCAGAGCCATTTCTTCACATCCAAGATTTCTCTATCCCTTCCAAAGTTCCAACTGCTAGAAAGAAGTGTTGAAAACACCATCTGTGCTTCCAAGTGGTTCAGTTTTCTATCCAAAACTTTGGAGCATCTAAAGATTCTTCCCTCCGCTGTTCTCCCAGTAACGTGTATTTTACCACACAAATCATTAGGTGTTTAGCAGGTTTGGGGGCAGTGCATTTGGTCTTGTTGAGCAGCACCTTCTGTCATGAATAGAAACACCCATGCAACAACAGACTGGTCAGTTATCCATGATAATCTACACAGTGGTCTTTCCATACCTCTAAGAAGGAACTCACTAATTGCCACAATTCTTCTATTTTGGCTATCTGCAGGTTTGCTCAGAACTTCTGTTGGCTTAGAATTAGTCATTGTTGCCTACATTTCCAGAGTATCCTGGTTTTCTTCTCTTATGTTTGATTTGCTCCACTGGTGTGATGTTACTTCTCACCCTCCTCTCAATCATATGTCCACAGATGCTTTGTTGTGAGGATTAAATAATATAATGGATGTTAAAATTTGGTCCCCATACTACTGATACTTTGTCAGGATCCCAGTATCTGCATTTGATAATGCAACAGCTTAGTTGGAAACTTCTTCATGGTAGGGAATACTGGCCCAGGAAACATTTAGCCCCCCCCCCAAATAAAAGCCAGTTATCTATATAACTCCTCTTCAGCCTCGGCATGGAGAGACAAACCATGCTGTTAACACTTTTACATAATTAATTTGGAAGAAACAGTCTCCAAGTTTTAGCGTCACCTTGTGTAGATCTTTGCAGTAACAAATAGTAATAGCAATAACCAGAGCCTTTGAAAAATGTTGATTAAGATTCCGTATTTCCATTCTAAGGTTTGAGTGATTGCAGTCAGATGGATTGAGAAATCTCTATAAAGGATGTGTGAGCCAAAATACAACAATGTGCAGCTTGGTGTTGATAACAATTGAATAAGGACCACTGTGGGGTTTGATGGGGGCAGGTATGACTGTCTTTATTGTTCTTTATAATAACGCTAGTCCCAGCATAAATCCTGCCATTTATAAATCTTTGTTGATACATGAGTAATTTAATGAATAATAAGTTGCATGGTTAATTTCTTAATATGAGTTTCTGGTATTTTCATTTCAACTTAAATAACTTTCACCAATCTCCCATAAATAGCACTGCAAGACACAGAAGTAAGTATCACTATACCTCTAGCAGGTAAGAATGTTTTATATGATCTCAGTGTCTCATGGACACCCCCATCACTTCAAATGGGAAATTTAAAAACCATTGTGTAATTACATAGTTGAAAAAATCCATCTGTGGTGCTGGTGCCCTATTGTCCAATAAGACTGTGCACTGTCAGTTTTTACAGTTAGATTGTGTGTCTTTTGGTGTAAACACAGATTTGCTGTTCTGGTGTGTCTTTGGATTGTGCCTTTTGGGAACAGGAGTGTGAGTTTCATAAGGAAGACCAGAACGTGTCTTTGACAATACCTTTTATTTCACATCGAAAGTAGCTAACTTTTGCCTTCTATTATTCATGTTTTACATTTTTCAATCTTGGCTATTGGCATGGTATGATTCATGGCCTCTGAGTATAACTGGAACTTCAACTGATAGAAAAAAATGCCATTTCCATTTTTGTGCATTCAGTGAGCAGATGGGGAATGCATCCGTTGATATAATCTTCTTAGCTTGAAGAGTTCTTGACCTGTCACTCAATTTTTGCCAAACATGTACACATTTTCCTGCTAGACACAATTTTCCTAAATTCCGGGTACTAATTACACCAATCCTCTCCCCCCTGCCATGAACACATATACATTTTTACGAGCTCTGATTCAGGTAATTAAATGGTCTTTCATTTAATCTTTTGTTATATTGCGTATTTATCATGGGATTCAGACAAGTTCAATCAAAGTCCATAAGCAGGCAAAACAAAAAGAACGATCGGCATAATTTCATCCTTGTGTCTTTTGCTTCACAACACATTCGAAAACAAATGACAATCTTTTTATCTGTCAGCTAAAATAATATTCATACCCGGCACTTGCATAAATTTCATCCAAATGAGAATCTCAATCCCATTACTAACGAAAGTTGTAAATCTTGTTCTACAGCTGGAGAGGCTAGAATGTTGGGAGGTGAAATGGCTTATCCGAGGTCACACAGGAATAGTACCAAGGGCTTTACTTTTGCAGGTGCATCTGATGCCTCTTAAATTATAATAAGAGAAGAATTACAAGTCTTGAAAATGATTACTCCAATGGTTTCATTGAATTTTTGCAAACTCAGGCCTTTGGACACAACTGTATTACTTTAGCTGTATTATTGTAATCCATTATTTATCAACCCTTTGATTGCTTTCCTCATCTATTTTCCTACTTCCTGTGACAAAGTTTGATTACTATCCAAATTGCTGTTTGGCTAAGTGATCCTCACTGCTATTAGTGAACACCAAACAAAAGTCTGTCTCATCTCAGAATACCAACTGTATAGACAGCGCTTATCAAGACAAAGTATAGAGGAATCACCTGGGGATCTTGACACCACGTATATTCAGATTCAGTAGGTGTGGGGTGGGGTTCTGCATTTCTAACAAGCTCCCAGTTGATGCCAATGCTGCTAGCTTGTACTCCAAGGGGTCAGATCATGAGTTCCTATTATGGATCTAGTCCCTTTGGTTAACTCCTCATGTACTGGTCTTTCAGTAAGAGCTGAGAATTTAGTCTAAACAGCTTTCCTCAATTCCTTTGGCAAGTCTGTAGTTGGAGTTTTTGATTTGTTTAGATCTTCTTTAATTTCTTTCAACAATATTTTGTCATTATTGGTGTACAAGTCTTGTACCTCCTTGCTTAAATTTTAATTTATTCCTAAGTATTTTCTTCTTTCTGATGCTACTGTAAATGGGATTGTTTTTCTTAATTTCTCTTTCTGATAGTTCATTATTAGTGTATAGAAATACAACTGACTTTTGTATATTGACTTTGTATCCTGCAAATTTACTGAATTCATTTATTAGTTCTAACAGATTTTGGTGGAATCTTGAGGGTTTAAGGTCTTCGTGATTGTTGAAGTTGTTGTCTTTGTTCTTGGTGGCTCCCAGAAGTTGAGGGTGTCCCAAGATCTGTCAGAGTCCCAAAGTGGAGGATCATAGAGAGCACCTAGGTGCAGGTGGATTAGGACCTGGACCCTCAGGTACCAGCTGGGAAAGTATGCAGTCATATCTCTTCCAGGGAGAATCTAGGAGATGGGCATTTTTGCAAGCTCCCTCTCTGCTGAACCTGGATATACAACCTTAGAGATGTTCTTACACCCATTTTTTTTTCTTTTTAAAATTTAAATTCAATTAATCGACATTTAGTGTATTATTAATTTCAGATGCAGAGTTCAGTGATTCATCAGTTTTATATAATACCCAGTGCTCATTATGTCATGTGCCCTCCTTAATGTCCATCCCCCGACTCTGCTCCCCTCCAGCAACTCTCAGGTGGTTTCCTATGATTAAGAGTCTCTTATGGTTTGTCTCTCTCTCTGATTCTGTCTTGTTTTATTTTTCCCTCCCTTCCCCTGTGATCCTGTTTTGTTTCTTAAATTCCATATATGAGTGAGATCATATGATAATTGTCTTTTTCTGGTTGACTTATTTTGCTTAGCATAATACCCTCTAGTTCCATCCATGGTGTTGCAAATGGCAAGATTTCATTTTTTTTTTGATGGCTGAGTAGTATTCCATTGTATATATATACCACTTCTTCCTTATCCATTCATCTGTCGATGGACATCTGGGCTCTTTCCATAGTTTGGCTGTTGTGGACATTGCTGCTATAAACATTGGGGTACAGGTGCCCCTTCAGATCACTACATTTGTATCTTTGGGGTAAATACCTAGTGGTGCAATTCCTGGGTCATTGGGTAGCTCTATTTTTAACTTTTTGAGGAACCTCCATACTGTTTTCCAGAGTGGCTATATCAGTTTGCATTCCCACCAGCAGTGTAAGAGGGTTCACTTTTCTCTGCATCCTCGTCAACATCTGTTGTTTTCTGACTTGTTAATTTTAACCATTCTGACTGGTGTGAGATAGTATCTCATTGAGGTTTTGATTTGTATTTCCCTGATGCTGAGTGATGTGGAGCATTTTTTCATGTGTCTGTTGGCCATTTATGTCTTCTTTGGTGAAGTGTCTGTTCATGTCTTCTGCTCATTTCTTAATTATATGATTTGTTCTTTGGGTGTTGAGTTTGATAAGTTCTTTATAGATTTTGGACTCTAGCCCTTTATCTGATATGTTTTTACACACATTTAAAAATTACTTTTGTTTGCTATAATCCTGTAGGACTTGTGAACATAAGCCCCTTTGGCTTTCAGAGCTAAGTGTTTTGAGGGCCCTAGTTGGGGGCACTAAGTCCAAACTCTACAATGCTGGGAGTTAGGGGTTCCCTCTTGATTGCATGGCACTTTATCTGGGGTGGTGTTTATGGTTTATGTGTCCCAGCCTTCCCTATCTGTCTCCATGTGGGGATTTTCTCATTCACCTGATATGTCAGAGTCATTCAGCTTTTTAAAATTATTTCTTGTTTTTATGTTTCTCTCAGAGGGAATTATTCGGTGTATAGATGTACATTCAGTGTGTCTGTAGGAAGAGGGAAATTCATAAGCTTATTATGCTGTCATTTTGGGACATTTGTTATCTATTTTATGTGTTTTAACCCATTGTATTTTTTTTTAAAGATTTTATTTATTCATTTGAGACACAGAGATACAGAGAGAGAGAGAGAGCAAGAGAGCATGAGCAGTGGGAGAGGCAGAGGGAGAGGGAGAAGCAGACTCCCGGCTGAGCCAGGAGCCCAATGTGGGGCTCGATCCCAGGACCCCGGGATCATGACCTGAGCCGAAGGCAGACGCTTAACCATCTGAGCCACCCAGGCGCCCCTAACCCATTGTATTTTTTAAAAAAATTTATTTATTTGCCAGAGAGAGAGAGAGAGAGAGAGAGAGAGAGAGAGAATACAAGCAGGGAGAGTGGCAGGCAAAGGGAGAAGTAGACTCCCTGCTGAGAAGGAGCCTGATGCAGGACTCACTCCCAGGACCCTGGGAACATGACCTGAGCCGAAGGCATACGCTTAACCGACTGAGCCATGCAGGTGTCCCAACCCACTGTATTTGTTATCCTTACCAAAATTATCCCATCTTTGGTGAGTGGGAGACTTTATATTGGCTCCTGAGCTCTTTTGACACCATCCTAGTAGTGTTTGATGGTTTTCTTGTTGTCTTGTACACTAAGGTGTCCTAGACTTATTTGTATTTCATGTCCTCAGAAGTGGAAACAGCTATTTAAAGAGACTCTGGTTTCTTTTATTGGGAAATTATATCTGAGACCATAACTGATACATAGAGATACTCACTGTTATTGGGCTGGTCATTGTTTATACTCCTTTCCTGTTGAAAGAGCTTGGAAATGTATGCATGTACATGATACTACATGATAGATTCATATTAGTATTGCTAAGTCTATCTCAGGATTACAGGGTTTTAACATTTTATATATTACATTTGTAACTCCTTTACACTGTGAATTCTGGTTATTGAGGTATAGAAGATGATAGAATTAGGATATCCCATAATGACTCATTTGCTTTATCCCCCATTATACATACAACAGTTGCAGTATATCAATACCAGTATTACCATTATAAATTATGATTACTGAAAACAATTTAAAAATTTGGGGTAAGGCATATTTTATTCTAATTCTCTCCCCACTCTCCTTTCAATGGTTCATCCATATTTACATTGTCAGATCATATGACCTTTGACAACTTAATACCTTCTCTTCTTTAACTTTCATTTAGACTTCATACTATAAATAAGTACATATTTAATGCTGATGAACCTGTCCTATGACAACGTCTTTCAAATTATCTTGGTTTTCTGAATCTTGTTCTCGAGAACATCCTCAGGAAATGTATATGGGAACAATATTCCTTGAGTTTTTTCATGTTAATAGTTTGGTACATGATGGTCATTTCTGCTGGATATAAAATCCTTAGTTTACATTTTCTTTACATTTTGTATATTTTGTATGTTATGCATTCTCTTGCATAAAAATGTTGCTGTCTAAAAGTCTAACAGTCTAGATTTTTCCCTTGCACGTCCCTTATAAGATCATGAAATTCCTTTAAAAATCCCCAAAATATTTTACTGAAAAATAAAACTGATTTTCATTAATTGTTTCACCTTTATCTCTGGTTGTTATAAACTTCAATGACTGATTTTTAACTACTGCAAATCAGTGTCCAAAACAAACAAACAAACAAAACCCAAAAGAGTAGATTCCTATTTGAATGAATGCAAAGGCTCTTCTTTTACTTTCACAGCAACTGAGCAATGAACACCCCAGTGAGAAAGTCTGGTTCAGCAAGGTCTAGTATAAAGCATCATGAAACCATGGTACCTAAAGCCTGTTCAGAGGTCTAGAAAAAGTTTTTTTTTAACCACTAGCAGACACCTTACCCAATTCAAGCTTTTTTGATAATACAGTTTTAAACAAAAACAAATTTCCCTATCAAACTCTTTAATAAATGCTATTTGAATAGAACTCCTTTATCTCCAAGGCTGAGGGGATTCAGTTTAGAGAGTGGGCTTTCAGACCATCAACTGAAGTCAGTATAAGGCTGTAATAACAGTGTTTTGTTACCAGTTACCATATTTGATTTAAAAATACATTTTAAAAAAATCAGCATATTACCAGTGGACTCCTCCCCACCTATCATTTAATTTGCTTTAAAATGTACTCCTTTTCTTTTCTTTCTTTCTTTTTCTGGATTTGAAAATGCTAACATGTGGAATAGTCATCAATGGGAAACATATACAGGAAAACATATGTGAAAAATGTATATCTCCCATTGAATAAACATATATTTTATCAGGCTTTTTTTGAAAAGTCCTTTCTAAAGTTATCATATCTTAAAGTTATCTGTCCATGATTAAATCAAATATTACATTTAAGTATATATGGGTAATTTAAGGAACCAAAGACTCACGTCTTAACAAGGGTATCTAATATTTCAGAAGGAAATCTTTTCAGTGCACACCAAGGATGGCCTTCTGTGAAAGCTGACCCAATAAAAAGAAAACCCACTGAACTGGGATTCAGGTCTTGTTTTTAGGCCTTTCTATACCTCTTGCTGCATATGTGATTATCTCTGGGCCTCAATTTACTCATCTGTGATAGAAGCATCTCACATGATGGGATTTCTAGTGTCTCTTCAAACTCAAAACTGGAATTTCATTTTTCTCTTCTATTCAATGTTCTAATGCCTGATGGTTAAAATAGATATAATGCATAATTCAGCATTTTTTATACATTCATCACCATAAATGTGTGTCTACTGTATGCCAATCATAGCGAAGAAAAAGGCAGATAAAGATTCTTGTCCTCATATAACTGACATTCTAATGGGGGGATAAAGACAATGAAAAAGTAGATAAATTAACTATGTACCATAAGAGAAGTTTGATAGGCTATGAGGGAAGACAAATTTGGAAGTAAATTTGGGGAGAGGGGACTTCTATTTTAAAAGATTGCAAGGAAGACCTCACTGAGAAGTTGACATTTGAACATAGGCTTGAAAGAGGGAAGAGAGCTGTCCATGCAGATATTGGGGAAGAGCTTTCTGAACAGAGAGAACAAATACAAGACCCTCAGGTGCTTTCATAAACTAAAACAAGATGAACAGGGGCACCTGGGTGGCTCAGTTGGTTAAGCAACTGCCTTCGGCTCAGGTCATGATCCTGGAGTCCCAGGATCAAGTCCTGCATCGGGCTCCTGCTCAGCAGGGAGTCTGCTTCTCCTTCTGACCCTACCCCCCTCATGCTCTCTCTATCTCACTCTCTCTCAAATAAATAAATAAAATCTTAAAAAAAAATAAAACAAGATAAACAATAATGTCTGTTCTGGAAATGTCATCTGTAGGACACTGAGATCATTTGTGGTTGTCTTTAAGAAATTGGGACAAGAGAAGGGGGCAGTGGCAAAGGAAGTTAATCGTGATGATTAAGGGTCTGTATTTCATGTCATATGAGTAAAGTTTCAAGGAAGAGAGAGCATTTAGAGAAGAGGAAAATAGACCACAGAGTGGGGAGGAAGAGAGATATTAGCTACCTTCAAAATTTAAAATATTTTCATTAAAAACAACCATTTATGTAGCTTTTTCTATGCAACTCAAGAGGTATAGAAGTAGAAAATATTAATAAAAGGCTTTACAGAGAGTTACATGAGCTAAATATAGAGAATAGGTTTCTAATAGCTAAACTAATTGAGGAATGAGGTTGGCTGTCATCAGAAGCATTTGGGGATTTTTTTTAGTATTTTTAAATTTATTTTAGAAAGAGAGAGGGAGGGATGGGGAGAGAGAGAGAGCATGACTCGGGGGAGGAGCGTGAGGGAGAGAGAGAATTCTCAAGCAGACTCCCTGCTGAGCACGAGCCCAGCACAGGGCTCCAAGGACCCAAAGATCACGACCTGAGCTGAAATCAAGAGTCAGAAGCTTAACCAATGAAGCCACCCAGGCACCCTACATATGGAGAATTTTTATTTTTATTTTTATTTTTATTTTTTTAAAGATTTTATTTATTTATTTGAGAGACACACAGAGAGAGAACATAAGCAGAGAGAGGGAGAAGCAGACTCCCTGCTGGGCGGGGAGCCCAATGATGTAGGGCTCGATCCCAGGACCCTGAGATCGTGACCTGAGCTGAAAGCAGACGCTTAAGTGACTGAGCCACCCAGGTGCCCCTGGACAATTTTTAAAAGTACAGATACTCAGTGCCAACTCTAGAGGTTCTGAGATTCATTTAGTCTATGCTTGGCCAAAGGAATAGTTATTTTAAAAATATTTATTAATATTAAATATATTTTATATATTAATTTATAAAAATATATATAATCATGCAAAAAATTCTAGAGAATCTGAAAGCACAACTAGGTTTGGGAACTCCTGGTGTAGCTTTTTCTGGGGGCATAGTGAGCTCCTTACTACAGAAAATGTTCAGGCAATATAACTTCTTACTAATCACCTCAGAAATAAAAATCCCATACTGGGAGATAAGCCAAAATAGGTGGCCTCTGTGATATCTCTCAAATTTCAGATTTTATGATTTTACCACATTATGAAAATACAATAATATCAAAGGAGGTTGCTTAAATATTTGTTTCAGAACAATTTTTTTACCCATTATTTATAAAAATTGATTATTTCAAATTCTATCTTATCATATAGTCATATAAGCATAAAAAGGAAGTTTGACTAATTTCGTATTGATCTATGACATTTATTTCTAACTGGGCACAAGTAAATGGGAAGTGTTAGTTCTCATTTATCTAGGTGTCTTATCGTTCTCTAAAAAAGACTGACCATGAGAGACTATGGACTCTGAGAAACAAACTGAGCGTTCTAGAGGGCAGGGAGGTGGGGGGATGGGTTAGCCTGGTGATGGGTATTAAAGAGGGCACGTACTGAATGGAGCACTGGGTGTTATACGCAAACAATGAATCATGGAACACTACATCAAAAACTAATGATGTATGGTGATTAACGTAACATAATAAAATAAAATAAAATAAAACAAAATAAAAAAGACTGAAAAAATCCCCAAACCTTTCCAAGTTCATATATGATTATTTTCTAGTACTGAACATTGACTTACTTGAGATACAGAACATTCTCTGTTATACTTCAGTAAAGTCTGAGTACTTTAACAACAACATTAATAATAACAATAACAATAATAATAATTTTGAGGCAATTCACAGAATTTTTTTGAGATATAATCAAAGTTTACAAGAGTCTTGGGGAAGGGAGAAATGTACAAATGAAAATAACATAAAAGTTTATAAAAGCAAATACTGAATGGCAAGGTTAGAAAGCGGGTGTTAAAGCTCAGAGAAGGGACTTAAGAATTGGCATTCATCATGGAAGAATCAAGAGAATTAATAGGAGATTGGAGGCAGAATCAGAGCCCTTTTGAAAGATGTATGATGTTCGCATTTTTAAAAGGGGGAAATTCATGTATTAGGGGAAGATAAGAAAGAAAAAGTTCCTTGTAATCCCTTCCAACCATAAGATTCTATAAAAAAATTCTAATACTATCTGTAGCTGCTGGATTGGATCAATTATTGAACTTAATTTTCCTACTGATGAATGGAAAGTGGCAGAGGAGTATGTTCTTTTAAAAATTTATCAACTTATGGGCCTCCTGGGTGGTGCAGTTGGTTGGGCGCTAGACTTTTGGTTTTGGCTCAGGTTGTAGTCTCGAAGTCATGGGTCTCATGGTCAAGCCCCTCGTCTGGCTCTGGGCTCAGCATGGAGTCTGCTTAAAACTCTGTCTTCCCCTCCCCCCTGCCTGCACTCTCTCACTTGCTCTCTCTCTCTCTAAAATAAATAAATCTTTAAAAAAATATTTCAACTTACAAATTATTTAGGAAATATGGAGGGGTGGGGAAACACCCATATCCATCTTTTTAAAAAATAACCAGTTATTCTGAAGCTATCAGTTAGTAGCCAATTAATAACTAGCTACCACTAACTGCCTAATTACTAGTAATAAGTAATTAATAACCAATTGTTTAAAATTCATTTTACATTTTCTGTACTTGCTTGAATATACAGTAACTCATTTTACTGAATATTTCCCATTTTTATTCCTAGAATAGATCCACTTTCCAACCAATTCTGCTCCTTGGAGGCTGACATGTATGAACTCCATCAACAGGCTCATTGGCTCTTTGGCTTCTGGTTGGGTTTGGCCATTGTAGAACATCAGCAGATCGAAGAGAGGTAGGAGAGGGAGGTCGGGGTATATGTTCCTCTGGCTGCTTCCCTGCAGGGTTGAGGTGGGCAGAAGGTCACAGAGGGTCCCAACAAAAGATCACAGCTCCTTTCAGGTGGCCTTCTCCACCCACCTTCCTCAGACTCAGTATTGTGTAACCACTCTCTACTCTGACACCTTTAGACCTAGGAGTTGTAGTGAACTTCTGTTGTTATTATCCCACAGTAGGAGGGACAGTAATATCCTTTATGGTTTCCCTACACTCACTAACTTCTTTGTAAATACTCCTTTTATTCAACCCTGCTCAAATTGTCCATTTGGAATGTGGCATTGGTCTTCCTTGAACTCTTACTGATATGTCCATTTAGTCCCTCTACTCAAAATAAGAAGAGGCCTATATATAAGTAATTACAGGCCAGGAGGACAAAAATAGCTAATATCTAAAACCTATATCCATGTTAAATTCACACTTCACAGGATAAATTTTGAGTGGCATATTTTTTTTCTTTTGGGAGATCCTCAGTATTCTTTAGGGTATGTATGTATGTATGTATGTATGTATTATCAGTAAATCTCTCATGAGAGGTACAAATCTACCTATGCATATAGGCTCAAGAACTGAAAATAAGCAAAAAGCATCCTGCAAATCATTAAATAGTTGGGTATATTCCAGTTTAGAAAGCTATGTCCACAAAATGTAGCATTATAATCAATAATACTTATGTTTTAAAATGAAAAATGCAGAATGGTTTGTCAGCAGTTAAATGGATTTTGTTTTTCTATGTCAAAAAGTGAATGTACAGCCTTTTTTTTTATTTTGCTTTTGAGAATTGATGGTCAAGAATGCATATGTGATCATGATGAGGAAGAAAAGAGATTGTACAGTCAGATCTTGGAATGGTCTGGCAATTCTGTCAGTGCATTTTGGTTGAACCAATTGTCAACAAGAAGATATAATAATAACACTAATTCAGAGGACAGAGGACTACCCTCTACCATAAGGTATTACTCATGTAGGTTTCCCTGTGTGAATTATTAATAGAACTCTAAATTTTCATAGCCATTTAGAAAAGTAGTAAAGCAACTCTTAGGTAAGGAGCAACTTCCGTTACTGTGATTCTATTTCTTTGACTTAAGGAGACTTCACTGATCTCATGATACAAATTCGTAGATGTGACCTCAAAATCACAAGAACAAAAGAAAAAATAGATAAGCTGGGTATCACCAAAATTAATACATCTGTGCTTCAAAGAAAAATGTTTAGAAAACAAAAAGGCAACTTCAATAACGGGAGAAGAAAAATGCACATCATACCTTGCATCTAGAATATATACAGAATTCTTACAACTAAGTAACAAAGAGACAACCCAATGTTAAAGTGGGTAAAGGATCCGAATAGACAATTTTCCAAAGAATGAACACATGAGAAGATGCTCAATATTATTAGCTATCAAGGAAATGCAAGTGAAAACCACAATGAAATACCACTTCATATGCTCTAGTATGCTTAAAATAAAAAAGTCTTATAACAAATAAAAAATCATTGGCAAGGAAGTCAAGAGCCTGGAACCTTCATCTACTGAATGTAAAGTGCGACTGCTGCCTTGGGAAGTGGTCTGGCAGTTTCTCAAATGTTTAAATATAGAGTTACCATACGACCCAGCAATTCCACTTAATTGCCCAAGAAAATTAGAACATGTCCACACAAATCTTGTGTGATTGTCTTATGAATGTTCACAGCAACATCATTTATATTAGCTAAAAAGTTGAAACAACATAAACGTCCATCAGCTGATGAATGAATAAGCAAGAAGTGGTATATCCACACAATGGGATATTACTTGGGGATAAAAACAAATACAGTACTCCCATGCCACAACATGGGTGAACCTTGAAAACATTATACTAAGTGGCAAAAGCCAGTCACAGAGGAACATATCGTGTGATTCCATTTATATGAAATGTTCAAAAGAGGCAAATCTATGGGCAGAGGATGTAGATTCATAGGGCTGAGGGTAGGGGAACTTCAGGCATTATGGGTGATTACTGTATGGTATGGAGTTTCTTTGTGGGGTAATAAGATGGTTTAAAATTGATGATGGTGATGAATGCACAACTCTATGAACATACTAAAAGCCTTCAAATTATACACTTTATTTTTTTAATGTTTTTTATAGAGATTTTATTTATTTATTTGCCAGAGAGAGAGAGCACGAGCAGGGGAAGAGGCAGGCAGAGGGAGAAGCAGACTCCTCGCTGAGCGGGGAGCCCGATGCGGGACTCCATCCCAGGACCCTGGGATCATGACCTGAGCTGGAGGCAGATGCTTAACCGACTGAGCCACCCAGGCATCCCCAAATTATACACTTAAATGGATGAATTATATGATATGTTAATTATATCTCAAAAAAGTTGTTTAAAAAAAGAGAGTTAATAAATAGTATGAAAAGACAGGCTTCTCCCTTTAAAAAGTCAATGTAAGTTGTTTCTACAAAGCCCATTTTTTGTTTAGAAATGTTATATACATTTCATTCTTCTGAATATAGTTAAGATTTGGGGTGGATTAAAATGGTCTAATATTAACTGGTTCCTTTGTGTACATACAAAATAAAATGCTAAAAAGTGGCGATCAGAGCATTCCAGCCAAAATGCCCTTTGGTGAACAAGGATGATTTAACAAGCCACCTGCATTCTTTCATTTTGAAATGAATATTTGGCTATGATTTTGTTTCCAGTAAGCTTGTCAGGTTCTTTTCTGCCTAGTTTCATAATCATTTTGCTATTTATATGTTTAGTATAATATCAGGTAATGATTAAGCATTGTTAAAGTGACATACTGGGTGTCTTTGCCCTTACATCTCTAAGTCTTACAGAGCAAGTGTTCTTTACATTAATACAGTGACCCTATCCCATCAAACTATTTAGCTAAAATGCACTAAAATATAAACATTTTGCCCTATCATTTTCTTTCTTTTTTTTTTTTTTAAAGATTTTATTTATTTATTTGACAGGGAGAGAGATAGCGAGAGAGGGAACACAAGCAGGGGGAGTGGGAGAGGGAGAAGCAGGCTTCCTGCTGGGCAAGGAGCCAACGTGACACAGGGCTCAATCCCAGGACCCTGGGATCAGGACCTGAGCCAAAGGCAGACACTTAACAACTGAGCCACCAGGCGCCCCTGCCCTATCATTTTCTATTCTAATTTTATATTGAGTATTTTCATAACAAAAGAGAAGTTTCAGGTAAAAAGTAGTCATTTTCATGATCAAATGTTTCCCGTAAATCCATTCATTTTCATTTTCTCCCCCATAAGCACCGAGACTAATTCTCTCCTACTACTCTGCACTGGGCAGGAGGGAGCAGGGGGTGCTAACTTGAGAGTCGCCTTCTGTTGAACGGAGGTATAACCTTGTATAAGGAGAAAATGAGTATTTGACCCCTTATTAACAGAAGACATCATGCTGGGTGCTTTATATATGGTGTTAAGTCTTTGCAACAATCCTGTATTGCAGATTTTATCATTACCATTTGAGAGAAGAAAAATCTGAACTTAGGGAAGGTGAACACTTTGCTGAAATCAGACAGTTAATTTTATGAATAGAGATCTGAATATTTTTCTTTCTCCAAAGCTTGTTCTCTTTCTCTACTAGTGTGTTTTATGTCTTATGCCCGCTGTGGTGGAGCATGCAGCTTCCCCTTGTCGGCTTCGCCACAGTACTTTCTGAGCCAGCCAGATTTCAGAAATGAGGAAATATTCTAACTCTTACCTACAGACCTTTTCAGAAATGGGGCATTTGACTTACACAGTCCATGGCCCCCACGGTGACAGTTTGTTGTTATTTTTAAACAATTTCCTTAGAATTGCACTCTTTCTTTGTTGCCGTAAAGCAATGGCAATGTTTTCAAAAGCGTTCTAATATTAGCTGCTGCCCTACATCTTTTAAACTCTCTTCACTGTTCTGTGAATGTAGGTTATTACCAACATTATTCCTTTTCTGATTTTTGTTCTGTATTTAGCCAGCTAATTATGAAATCTACACATCAATGAACAATTTCTTTGTATCTTAAATGTTTAAGCAAATATCAGAATGAGGTTGTTGCCATGTTCTCAAACTGGATACAATACTTGACACGGCCCACATATACTCGGGATTGACCTTTTTATTAAAGAGTTACTATTATGCAGTACATCCCATGTTCATTATCAATTCTTCTCTGTTTACTACTAACAAGGAATAGAATAAATGAAGAATAAAGCAATCAAATGATCACATGGGTGAGCAGTAGGACACAAGTGAAATGGAAAAATTAGGCTTGGATTTTAAAAGATAGATTTTTTTTTTTTTGCTACATTATAGGAGATATGAGGAAAAAACAAGTAGGAGGTTGGAAGGAAGATAATTTTACAGTTTGAAACCAATTTGTATTTTCATTCTGCCTGTCAGTGGGTTTTAATGCACCAAAGGGTCAAGACTGTATAAATTAAATTATGTGTAAAGGATAAGATTTTTTTACTTAAGCTTCAACCATGAAGAAATCAGATATTTCCTATAAGGAAAAACTAATTCTTTAGGGAAGAATAATTGGACCATTGGTATTTTAACTTGCCCTTTTTATTTCAATATATGGCAAGATAAAAAGATTTATGTCATCTCACTAGAAAAGCAATCATGAATACCAAATCACACTGGGGAAATATTTTGTTTTTCAAGTGGTTATCTGTTTTAATGTATCTACCACTAGCTCACATTGTCAAAGGAAAATCATACAGTGTGTGGATTTATAGCTGTGACTTGGGAAAATTATGTACATTCGAAAAGGTGAAGATATAAATATATTTCTTTCCCCAGAATAATTACTAACTCCAGTATTTTGAGCTAAAATATTGGTCAGTCAGTTCTTAAAACCATGAAATGATCTCAAATGTGAGGGAAAAGAATTCAAACAGTATTAATGGGTGCTTTTAGCCAAGAACAATATTTGAAAAGAAATTATTCAATAGAAGTTTCTCCAACAAGGTATTTAGTTTGTTTTGTTTGGTTTGGTTTGGTGGATTTTAAACAAGAGGTTATTTAGATAATCCAGTATACGGCCAAGTCCTTGTGATTTAAGGAGTTTCAATCTGGTTAGTTTTCCATCCCTATCTACCTTGTTAGTCTGCCCGCTGGAGCTCTTAAGTCTTGTTAGCAACAATCACACTTCCAGAGAGAGTGGGCGCAGAAGGAGAGATGGTAGTAACTCGTAAATCTTCACTAAACTGAAGACACACAGGTTTAAGAAAAACTAATTATGATTATATGATTTCATTTTTCACATATCTCATCAGTGTCAATAACTGGTTACATTTTGCTAAGATCTCATCAGATAATCTAAAACTTTAGTCCTAGAAAGGGACTGTCTGTGCCTGTCCACCTGTCCTCTCCTTAGGCCAACCCTGAAGGTCATCAAAGACAGGTCCAGGTCTTCCTGCATATTCCTGTCTGAAGAACATTTTGAGTCTCCTCTGCAGCTAGGCCTGCATGAAGAGCTAGGGAGTCAGCGTCTCAGGAACCACCCTCAGTTCCCTTTCCTTGTCTTATGGGGAACAGTTTTGAATGTCCCCAGCAGGATTGAGCCCCAACTGCTTACAGAGTTAATTATCTCATCAGCACACCCTTATTTATGTGCTTTCCTTTCTCATCTGTCTTAGTTCTCTACTCCTTGCTTTCTGGACCACCTCCCAAATAAACTATTTGCACCCAAATTGTTGTCTCAAATCTGTTTTTTTTTAATTAAATTTTTTTGGGAGGGCACCCAAATTAGGACAGTGATTCAGAAATTACCGTCTCTATGTATATGAAATGGCCAGAAGAGACAAAAAGTAGGTAAGTGGGTACCTAGGGCTGGATGTGGGAACAGGGATTAATCATAAATGGCAACGAGAAGTCTCGTCAGGGGGCTGCGGGGGTACGGGGGAGGGAGGTGATAAAAGTGTTCTAAAACTGATATGGTGACAGTTGAACCACTCAATAAAGTTACTAAAAATCATTGAACTGTACACTTGAAATGGGTGAATTTTATGATATGTAAAATATATTTTAATAAAGTTGTTTAAAAAATTACCTGATTTTACATGGATAGATATAAGATCCAGAGAGGTAAAATGCTTAAAATTACACAGCAAAAATATGTCAGGGAAAGGAAGAGCATTTCAGGCCATTTGATTACTCTGAGAAATAGCATTCATCTTTGGATTAATTATCTTGCTTTAACTCATTAAAAATTACATGAAAAAAGTGAAAAAGCACCAGTTACATCAAGTATCAATACATTTATGATGCTAATTAGTATAATTATCATTTATTTAGTGTTTATGCTAAATGATTTGCCTATACTATCTCAATTTCACCATGGGCCATAAGGCAGGCATAATTATTGTCCTCTTCTTATACATGGGGAAATAGAGCATGAGAGAGGGTAAGTAACTTGTGAAAGGTCACATAACTCATATGAGGCTTAGCGGGAATTCATCCATGGTGGTCTGACACCAGAGCACATGCCTGTAATTACTCTATTATACCGCTTTTGCTGGTAACTAGGATTTATAGCTCTTACCATTCCAGCATGACCAAAGAAAAAGAAAGCTCCATACCTCACTGTTGAGTTTATTTATTTGCTGCTTGGTCTCCTCTGCTTTGATAAAGAGAACAGCAGCTCCAGTCTCTGGGTCTGAAAAGTGGAACACACTCAGAATGAGTCTGTTAGCAATAAACCTCATATTTGAGGATTGGGGCAGTTGGAATGGAGAAGGAAGCCTAAGCTACTACCTTTACCTTTTCCTGACGCCTGTGCACTGTAGGTTCTGTCTCCCTGGGATTGGACATGCTTCTAGTAATCCTCTGGATTGTGCCTGATACACTCCTTGAAACTAGGCACACATCATGGTGGGGACTGTGACCACACTAATTGGATGTGTCCACGGCAAATCTTCCTTTCCCCTGAACTTCCCCTTTCCTCACCACCATGTTCCAAGATGGCAGAGTTTCTCTTTTTTGACCATTCTCTAAAAATATATCACAGTCAATGCCTAAACCCTAGAATAGGGGTGTTCTTTGCCTCCTCTTTTTTCCCCAAATATTAATTCCTGTGCCCATGAGAACATTTTCCCACTTCTATTTCAGGTGCTAAACTCCACTGCACGTTTCCTATCTCCTCCCTTGTTGCTCTGAAAGATACTATCTCCCATTTCCTCGTTCTCTTAACTCCACTTTTTCTTTACGTTACTCCTCCAAATACATTTATTTCTGTCAGTGACAAGAGTATAGATGAATCGCTGCTAGCTGGAGTGTAAAGGAATGAATTATATATATATATGAATTGTTGCTAGCTGGAGTGGAAAGGATGAATTGCTGTTAGCTGGAGTGGAAAGGAATATATATATAATTTATATTTATTATTTAAATGTATTTATATAAAATGATATGACCCTCCTAATACCCTAATTCTGGTAAATTATGGGTAAAGAAGTTGTTGTGGAAGAAAAAAGTCACTGAAATCAATCCAAAATGGCAGAGTAGTAGTAGAAGCTCATTTTGCAAAGAATTTTGCAAAGTTAATCTATTAATTCAATGAATGACTGGAGAACATATACAATAGGCTAAATCTCCTTTAGAGGAGAGAGCAATGAAAAAAATATATATAATTGACCCTCATGGAGCTTAGAGTCTAGCTGGGAAAAGAGAAAACAATTAGGCAATAGATTTGGATTTCACACTAAGGGCACCAGGAAGCCATCTCAGGGTTTTAAGCATAGGATCAGAGTTATAAGAATAAATTTGTATTTTTAAAAATTTACTCCGTATGGAGAGCAGAACCACAGAAGAGACTTTGGTAGCAATGCATGCAAGAGATGGATGTGGCAAAGAAAAGTATGGCGGCAGTAAGGATACAAAGTCTTAGAATTGAGGGTTTAGGAGATAGAGTCAAGAAAATTTGTTGCTTGAATGCATGAGTGTAGGATTGGATGTTGGGAAAAGGGGAAGAGGAGGCTAAGGAGGTGGTGGGACCAGAAATAGGTGGATGGACATGGTGAGGCTCTGTGTATCATCTCCAGGTCTAGGTTAGTCAATAAGGAAAACTTACAATTGGAACCTACCATCAGCTTTCATAGCAGATACATAAGTGTGACTATAACTATGATTTCTGTGCCTCTTTCCCCAGAGTAACATCAACACAGGGAAGTCAACTGAATGAATGAATCAGGATTGTCAACTGACATCTGCACCCCTTCTTTCCCTGTCTTCCTTTCCTCTGCTCACTCCCCCACCTTCCCCAGAGACTTACAAGGACCCTTCCACTTCTCTAGAAGATGATAAGTACCAGGAAGTGGGATTGTTGATTGAGATGGAATACTGGTATTCTACCAAAAGGAGACACACCCAGGACTGTACATTCAAAATTTTTTATTGGGTTTGGCTTTGTTCATGGACGTATTCACTAACCGGTAATAGATCCTGACAGAGCTGAGTGGGAAGGGGAGGACAGAGTTGGCAGGGGACGGCTAGCCTTTCATCTGGTAGTTTGCTGGTAAATTGTTTGGGATAGCCTATGCTTGCTCATTATTCTCTCTTTATTAACTACAGGTGTGTCTTCTTTAGAATTTACTTGTCATTTCTGGCCTTCATTATGTTGATATATTCCTTTTAATGGGCAATGAACTCAAGAAGGCAAGGGAGAGAGAGGAGGCTGGGTTAGGTTTGCGGGTACCCTTACATTAATTCACCATCACTAGAGGGTAGTGCTTCACATAGGTCTCCATCATTTCCAACCTTCTTACATCCTTCTGAAGTTGTTTATCCTCTGACAAAATGCATGTACATAATCTCTCATCAATAATTTGGTTAAAAATAACCAATATTCCTACAGTGTACAACCAACACAGCTTTTCCTCTGGGTAATGTTGTTTTTGTGGATTAGTCTGCATTTGTAATCAGAAAACAAGGTCACCTTCTAATGAATAGCAGAAATTTGAGTCTCCTGACAGACAATTTACCTTGGTTGGTAAATGGCAGAACATCTAGCTTGGAGGAACAATTACAAATTATATCTTAATAACTTGGAGATGGCACAAACTCAAGTTGAATTGTTCCATGGCATTGGTAAAATTCTATCATAGAAAATATTCAGAGAATGGGAAGGCAAAAAAGTGCCTATGCTAAACATTACAAGTTAAAAAGGTATATCACCCTTTGATAGAAGGCTAAATATAGAGCTTACCTCCTAGAGGAGGGGAAACTCTGGGCTCTGGCCTGATGCGTTCAGAGCCAAACTCAAAAGTCTGGCTTTCCTCACTGCTGTTTCCATCTTCAATTCCATCAACAATCCTGTTTAAAATAAAGGGCATTGGTTAGTTGTGCATTTATATTTATGGGTTCCAGTATTTCTTTTTTTAAAAAATATTTTTTTAATTTATTTTAGACAGAGTGAGTGCACATGGAGGCGTGTGGTGGAAGAGGGAGAGAGAGAATCCCAAGCTGACTCCCCACTGAGTAAGGAGCCTGACTCAGGGCTCGATCTCATGACCCTGAGATCATGCCCTGAGCCAAAACCACGAGTCAGACACTTAACCAAAACCACCAAGGCACCCTGGATTCTAGTATTTCTAGAAGACTTAAAAATACTGTCTTAATTTCTAAATTCTACATATTCTAAAGCTATGCTATCCATTATGGTAGCCATTAGGCTTATATGGCTACTGAGCACCTGAAATGTGGCTCAGGCAAATTTAGATATGCTGTAAGAATAAAATGCACATTGGATTTCGAAGATTTGAGTAAAAAAATGGAAATAGTTTTATTAGTAAATTTTTAATATTATTTACATTTGAAATTATATTATTTGGGGCATACTGAGTCAAATAAAATATATCATTAAAATTAAATTTCAGGTGGTGCCTGGGTGGCTCAGTCGTTAAGCGTCTGCCTTTGGCTCAGGTCATGATCCCAGGGTCCTCGGATCGAGTCCCTCATCGGGCTCCCTGCTCAGCAGGAAGCCTGCTTCTCCCTCTCCCACTCCCTTTGCTTGTGTTCCTTCTCTTGCTGTGTCTGTCTCTGTCAAATAAATAAATAAAATCTTTAAAAAAATTAAATTTCACTTTATTTATTTTTTGCTTTTTAAAAATGTGGCTACTAGAAAATTTAAAATTACATTTGCACTAGGTGTTATATGCAAACAATCATGGAACACTACATCAAAAACTAATGATGTAATGTATAGTGATTAACATAACATAATAAAATAAAAAGAAAGAAAAAAGAATAGAGAAATGGAGAGAACAAAGAGAGATCATGAGAGAGAAAATGAAGAAAGAATGAGAATGAGCAAGAGTGAGCAGATGAAAAGCAAATGGGAGAGAATGTTAACAAATTGTCTAGCTGAGCAATTGTTATTGGGATTTCTTTGTGCTGTTCTTATCATTTTTCTGTAAGTTTGAATTGCAAAATAAAATCATCCCTCAGTAAAAAAAAAATTACATTTTTGGCTCACAATTTTAGCTCATATTATATTTCCGTTGGATAGAAATACTATAGAATTTAGAATCTTATTTATTCTAGGATTCAAAGCCTTAAGCTACAGAAGTCCTCTTATCTGAATTCATATTAAATCACCACTCTATCTAGAATTAAAATGTTTTAATCTAATGATTATAGCATCACATTAAATAACTTTGATGACACCTTTACTCTGAACCTGGACAAAACCAAGAGTTAAAGAATTACATATAAATGACTATTAAGACTGGCTAGTCTTCTTTCCTTGCTAAATAATGTCTAATCCACTCATTATTTAAAAAATATTATGTCTATTATAGATAATTTAAACATAAAAGTAACAAAAATTAGAAAATAAAAATCACTTGTAATCCACCACTACTGTTAGCATTTTGATGTATGTTCTCAAAATCTTTTTATAAGCATAGGATCAATTGTATATAAACCTTTCTTTTCCATCTCTGATATATTTTCCCCTATTTAAAATTTATTGTCTTTCTTCTTATTAAAAATTTAGGAAGGAGACAAATAAGGCAACGTTTTCAAATTACCATCCTCAACTGAATTCCTGAACCTTTAATGTCCACCTACTTTTCACTAAGTCTGTTTTGCTTATTTTTAAAAATATTCTCTCTAAATGGATAAATTGTATCCTTCAAATGACTAGTTAAATATATTGACAAATATCACTTGCTTTACAAGTAGAAAAACAAAATTTGAATCCAGATTTCCAATCTTAATCTCTGAGATTTTGGACAAAATAGTTCACTTCTTATATCTTCGTAGCACAGATAATATGAACTACCTTCCAGGACTCCTGAATTCCTGAGGAGACTAAATGCAATAGTGAATGTGGAATTACCTAGCAGAGAACATGGCACATAGGAAGCGTTCCATTTTTTTTTCTTGCTTCTACTTATTACTCAGCTATGATGTGATTTTCTACTATTGTTTGTATTCACCATAGACTACTCCTTTCACATTATCTGCGTCAGGATTTTTCACTCTCTCAATCACCTCTAGTTAATCCTAAAGTGAATTTTTAAAATTAAGAGTAGAGCCACTCCATGTTACATAGAGAAGAGGCCAGAAATAAAACCAGGCTTCAGTTGTCCACAATGATGAAGAAAATAATATTGAAAATGAACATCAACACTTCATTTCCTTTATGATTTTAACTTATTGTTCCATAAAACATTTGGTAAGATCAGGCATTGAGGGAATCACATCGATGGGCCTTGTTCTATCTTTTATTTTCACTTAAATCTATAAATTATAAAACTACAATGTAGAAATACACACTTCTAATAATAGGTAGAGCTAAATGGATGAAAGGAGTAGAGAAGGACTTCTGAATATTTAATGGACCCTTTTGAGAATACAACTAACACTAATTATTCTCATACTGTACACACCTCCATGTAGAAGCAAAAATTGCACACAAAATTCAGGAAAGTTGAAGAAGCCTGGCTAGGAACCTGCGTGGTTGAGAGGCCCAGGAGGCTGGATAATTTACTAGCTAGGTACTAGTTTGGACAAAAGGCAGCCTTTTTCACTAGGAAAGAATTGCATGATGTGATTCTTACCTTGGACTGAGGTCTGGGGGTCCAGCACTATTCAAAGCTGACAGTTGCAATTTCAAGTTTCTCTCTTTCCTTTTAGCCTGGTTACGGGGGTCAGTTTCCTGTTTGTTTTGGGGGGAAGGTGAACTGGAGATTCTGCTAGGTGAGTGAAACGGCACAGTGCCCGAGGCCAACTGCTTCAAGCTTAGGCCTAGATAGCTTTTATTGCTTCCAACCTTCTTGCTGCGTGCAGAGGATGTTCCCCTTGTGTAGATGGGAGAGAGGGAGGCTGTCTCCTCCTCCTCTCCCTCCTCCTCCTCCTCTTCATCTTCCACAATGGATGGGAGTCTTTTGTTGATGCTGCCATTTCCCTTGGGCTCTGACTAAATCAGTGGATAACATAGATTAGTACAGATCACGAAGACTGCTTGAGAGGTTGATCATTCATGCTGGTGGGCCCATCTAAGCAAAATCAAATCCTTTAGAAACTTACTTCTCAGTAAAACTTAAGACTTTGCAGATTTTGCTATTATTTATTCAGGGGTTCAGTGTCTCCCCATTTGTGATATTCCCCAGGTTTACCCTCTTTGCTATCCTGGTGTCAGCCTGTTAATGCCTCTCTTGGTCTTTTTAAATTGTCTTGGTGGGGAGCTGTGTGAAACATGTGTTTTACCTGGTTTGCATCCAGATTTTACTCAGCCTGTCATCTGTAATAGTATATGGTGACATGCTCTTAGGACATTTTCAGTTTTACAGGAAGGTCTTAGGCCTTGTTATTGTAAAGTCATAGGGTCTTTAGTGGAACTTTATGTGCAGATCAACCAGAAAAATGTTATCTTTGAGAATAAAAATCTTTCCTATTTTGGATAACATAGATGGAGTAAGATCAGCAGCATCTGCAGCTACTCTGCTTCCTGTTATTTTTATTCTCAGATGTCAGTTGGCAGGAAATGGAGCAAACCATTTGGTCTGCTCCCCTTGAGAACCTTGGGAAGGGAAGGAGAAGTCTTGCTAAACCCATCTTAGACTCTTGGCTGGAGTCACTCAAACTTTTGGGCTAAAAAAAAGCAAGGGAGAGGATGGGTAAAGGCAATGGAGGTAATGATGGAGAGGCAGGGCAGAAAGGACAGTAAAGGCTAAGTGAGTGGCCTGCAATGGAGTCACTACCAGAATGGGTGTTACTTGCTCTGCCCCAAATGTGGGTTCCCCACTCCAAAGGTCATTCATTTTTTTGTGGCTCATTCTCTTTTGAGGATACAATTGCTTCTACCTGCTCATCAATAATTTCTAAGAGAAATAAGACAACAAATTGAACAGATCTAAGAGTGCTATTTAAATCTCATGAGCTGTCATGGTTATTCCTTCATCTTAATAAACAGTTGGTTTATTGGTATATATTTATTTTCCTGTAACAGTTATAATGATAGATACAACAACAAAAAATGAACTTGAACCTGTGGTGACTTTACAGGCAATAGTCTGAATCATTCAGTTTAGGCCAACCTAAGCAAAATAGTTAGTTTACTCATGAAGCTTTCTTGTATTTTAATCGTAATGGCTCAAAATTTCTTGAGGAAATGGCATTAGACTCATCTTTCCAACTAGATATGATTATTTTAATTAATGGTGAAGCCATTAGTTCTTTATTGGGATAGTCATGGTTTGGCTTTTATTTGTTTTTGCTTTTCACAGCATTTTAAAGTTCTGTGCTTATAACAAAAGTTGGACCCACGTGGAACTGCGGGGGAACATTTGTTTGGTAGCAACGTAGAACAGAAAAATTAGTTCACCCAGTTAAAGACACAACAGGGCAAACTTATCAAAGAAATGAAAAACAATGAGTGAATTCTTTTAATTGGACTTCTGTTTACATTTGTATTGGCAATTTAATCATTCCTTTGGTTCAAGGAGGCTCTGCTGGCCCTAAAAGAATTCTCCGACTAATAATCTATAGTGTTTGTACTTCTACAAGCTTGTTTAAATTTCATACTTCCATTTTATCATGGAGACTTGGAACCTTGGGCAAGTTGCTTAGATATTGACTCTTGTGATCAAGGCAGCCAACAGTACTTACACGAAGAATTAACTATTCCTCCTAACATTATTGCAGAGAGGAGCCAAATGTATTAGATTATTAAACACCTAGTCCCACATGCAGCCTCTATGCAAGAGTGCTGGTTACTTTCTTCAGGCCATCTACACAGAAACGCTTGCTTCCCTTGTGTAGCTGGATTCACCCATGTATACACTGCCATAAAATTCGACCACAGATTTCCCCCTTCTCTTCTGACCCACTCTTTCATTTTCCCCTGACAAATGCTTCTATGAGGGCAATGAGGTTTTTATCCCCATAGTCAAAAGAATCTTTAATTTAGCTCATGACATTCTACTGGGATATAGCCATTTCGAACTCACAGGTGACTAGATTCAATCAAACCTGTCATGACTACAGGGGAAGCAGAAAAAAGTCTAGTGGCTGAATGCATGGACTTTTGGTCACACAGTCCTAGAAGTCCTGAGACTTACTACCTATTACTTGGTCAAGTAATATAATTGCTTAAATCCTTTGTTTCCTCACCTGTAAACTGGGAACGGTGTGAGGAAATAGATATTAGATAATGGACGTTAAAACACTTAGCAATGTGCAGTGGAAGTACTTAATAGATGCTTGCCCTTGTGGTGATGATGATGATCATGAAGAAAATGGAAACATTTGCCTCAGGGCAGGTGCTACAGAGTGTTGGTTACCTCTTTTTACATAATCTCCCTTTCTTTGCTAGTTAACAGAACTTTTAGCAATGCACCTTGCCCAAAGATCTCCTTTCTCTGCTTCCTTTGCCAGTTGGTTTGACCATGAGGTTAAGTTCTGGGGTGATACCATGCAAGTGGACAGGTTAAAAGGAACTTTCAGGAAGACGTCTGGAAAGAGGGGAGCCTCTATGCTGCTCTTTCATTTTGTTTTGTTTTGGTTTTTTTTAGTTTCTAGTCTGGACTATTGATAAAGTGGAGAGATCTCCAGCAGCCATCTTAGACAATGAGAAGATCTTAAAAAAGGAAGCCATGCACTGAGGATAATGAAGCCAAAAGAAGAAAGCTCAGGACCCTACTGACACAGTTATATCACCCACCTCTGGCCTTGTCCACAAGAGAGAAATAAATATCTGTTGCCTTGAAGCCCCTATTATTCTAGTGGTTTTGTTATTGTAAATGAACCTAAACCTTAATTATACACAATAATGTTTTTGAAAGTTAAAGATGTTGCATTCTTGGAAGGGATCTTCATTTTCAGAGTGCTATGACGGGGTGAGGAATTCAAATTGGAAAATCCAAAAGAAAGCTAAATTTTTCTTCATAAGAAAGAGAATATAGGAATGGCCTGGGGGAAAAGGGGTATAGTTGTGACAAAAGGCAGCCTGTTGAGAAGAGTTGAAACATAGTAACATTTTGCCAGCTCCTGAGGAGGGATTTTGTAAGATGAGAAAGAAAAGACAGCTACTGCCAAGGAGAAACTTGGTTGAATGCACTGAGTTGTTTTAAGGGTTTTTAAGAAGTTTCTCAATAGTATTAAAAGTAAACCCTGTTTGTGCCCCCACAGCCCCAACTATCTTCAGTAAATTATCAATGTCTTTGACAGGTGTTATATAATTGGATATGTGTTTCTCTGCATGTATGTGTGTCTGTGTGTATACACGTGTGTGAAAGGTGTTGGGTTCTGCTTCAAGGAGAGTACTGAGTAAGGCAAGGAGCTTTTCATAGGGTTCCTGTCACAGGATTATTGGTAGTACAAGTCTAGGTAATAAATCTGATAAATCACTGTTTCTTGGGAAAATTTTCTGTGAAATTGGAGGATTCTTGGAAGTTGGAACTACCATAAGTGTTCAAGTGAAACCACTTCCAGAATATCTCTGAACCATTTCTTTTTATATATGTCATGAATACTCATGTTGCACCATCAGTTGGAAGCCTACAAGAAAACATTTGGCTACTAATTTTAAACATAATAAATGTACTTCCAAGATCAATACCTCAGGATCTTACTACTTTTGGCAGGTTCTGGTGACAACTACTTTTCAATGACAATATAACCCTTAAATAGAGAGATGAGTTTCAATACTTCTCTGTTCCAAACTCCAGAAAGTCAATCAATACATTTCACTGGGAAGTGAGTGTATCAGGGAAATTAGAAACTAAATACATAAGACCCTGAAGTGGGAGGCAGATTTATTGGAAATCCTACAGATTTTAGATAACGGTTCTGCTCTTTGGAAAAAGCCATACCTGTGAGACCGTAGATTTGTTTGATAATCTTGATATCACCTGAAAGAACAAACAAACAAACAGAAGTCGTGAGGATCATTTAAGCCTTTCCAGGTGGTTTGGGACTGGGTAAAATGTAGGAAACAGGGGAGAGAAAGTGTGGGGGATGATGGATCCACCTGGATGGGCCAGAAGGAAAAACACCTCCTAAAAGATGCAGAAAAAGCCTCCCTCAGCCCAGCTTCTGGGAGCTCTATTGACCAGTGTACAGACTAAGAAAAGGGAGCAGCAAATTGAATGTCACACCTAGGAAATAATGATCGAAAGAGTGGACGTATTGGCTATATTTTCCATCTTGATGCTTTATTTGCTTCCCTTTTGTTTTCCATCTCCCTATTTCCTCTTTCCTGCCCTTCTGCTAAATTCTCACGTCTTCTGTGATTTTTCTCTCTGGCTCTGTGAAAACAGAAACCCATGGAATCTTTTCTTATTTAATCTGATTTCTTTCCATCTGTTCACCTCCCCTTCTTATTTGAATACGGGTGGGGGTGATGTCTCCTTTCTGTCCCATTTGTTTTCCTCACCATGATGTTTCTTGTGGACTACAATTAAGTTCACTGGGGATCCTGATCTCCTGTTTGATCAAATTTAAGATTCCATTGATTACAAAAAGAAAGAAAATCCTGCCAATCAAATTGGGACATGCCATCAATGATAAGAGAGACCCCAATATTAGAGATGCTAAAAGGTGCAAAACAAGTAAGTGTTGTAGAATTACTTCAGCAGGGTTTCAGACTACATCTTATATAAAATCAAACTACAGTACTGTGGAGGAGTCCATTATAAAACATGCAGCTTTCCATGCTGGACAAAGAAGCTCTGGAACTTATGATATATCCTGGAAACATGCTTCAGGTCTCATCTACATTGTTTTTTGTGCAAAGACACTTCTTTCATTTTAAAGTGGTAAATAGATGCTATAAATTAGCATAACTTTATTCACATTAAAAAAAAACCTTTACACTCAAAAATGATCTGCCTAGGAAGTGAGACATATTTGGTAATTCTGTCAACTCTCACTGTTGTTGTTGTTGTTGTTGTTTTCTCCTAGATGATTAGGGAAATAGATGTGTTATTATTTATACAAATGCTGGCGTCATTATTGCTGTGCAAATACATGTTTCATCAATGTTTAATTTTATCAAAGAAGTCAACCCATTCTACATCTGCTTAGTTGCCTAAATATGCATTAATCAGAAGCATTGTAGACATAAGTTTTGTAATAATTCCCTAAATAGTTACAAATAAAACAGCTGAATAATTAAAAATGTGAAAACCAAAATTACAGTGTCATAGACACAAAAATGTGTTTTAAAAAGCCTTTCAGTTACAGCCTGGATGAGAGAACGAATAGCCCTGTGGGATTTAGGAAGCCTGAACAGCTTCAGGTCAGAGGTGCCCTCTGAGGTGTAGGAAAAAGAAACTGGTCTCAGCGTCTTTTGATTTGGGTGCGACTGTTCGCTCCCTGGTTTACTTACTGGTAGCATGACTTCTGTCAAGTTGCTGAATCCCAAGGTTGTTTTTCTGTATCAGTGCTTCTCAAACTTTTATGTGCACACAAATCACCTGGGGACTTCATTATAAAATGCAGGTTCTGGTTCAGGAGGTCTGGGGTAGAGCCTGAGACTCTGTATTTCTAATGACCTCCCAGGCAATACTGATGTTGCTGGCCCATGGGGCGTACTTTGATCTCATAACCAACATCACTGCTATTATCATCCTATCACCTATTAATTCATTAAGTGTTCACTATGTGACAAGCATCCTGGAAAATGCTCCCAGCCATTATGTCCACCAGTTTTCATCGCAATCCTAGAGGTAAGAAGTATCCATCATATAACCAGCACTACTGTGATAGGCTCTCTGATTAAGTCATTTCATTTGCATATGGCATTAAGCACATGTATTTTAAAAGAGTACTATGATATATTCATTCCATTGACCAACAGTTCATGCTGATCCAGATTCTGCCAATTGCAGAGAATATTAGTTTAATGGAAACCCAGTATTTTAAAGCTAGAAGTCACCCTAAAGAGTGTCTGCTACAATGATTTGTAACCTGGGAAACAGTAGAATGTTTGAGAAGCATTCCTAAGTAAAGCAGATTCCAGAGCACCAACTCCAAAGAGTCTCCTACAGTTGGTGGTGGGTAGGACCAGGTCCCCAGGTCAAGGCTGAAACCACTGAGTTAGTCGAACTCTGCCTCGACATGTGGAAATTGCCATCCAGGGAGATGAGGTGACTTGCCCGATCCATGCATCAGGTTAGAGTTCTGGCAGAACCCTACCAGACGCCAGGTGCCCTGACTGTGTGTGTTCCTTGCACAGAATCGGAAGTTGCCTCAGCTGCCTCCTCCAGCAGTTCATGCTGTTGCTTGAACTGAAAGACTAAATGCCTGACATATTGTGGAACTGAATCTAGCATGAGGTTTGATAACTGCCACAAAGCAGATACCCAAATCTCATGATACTAAGTTACCCAAGCACCTTGTTAGCCTTTTCTGAGTTACAGATCTCTACAGAAAAATGATGCATTCTTGACATTCTACCCCCATGGAAAAAAAAATGCACAATACAACCTTTGAATAGATAATGTTTATAGATCTCATTTCTTGTTCCAGTAACTGGAAGACTCAAAGGTTTTGGATGTTTTGAGGAAGACAGTCTTATCCAATTTGAGTCCCTCCCACATGAAATTTTTAAAACTTTTAGACAACAGAACTGCTGGTAATCTCTAATGGGGATGATTAAAAAAAAAAGACTGAAGTAATACAGGTTGGGATGATAAAATGTTCTAAATCAGACATAAAACAAGGAATGAAGGTCATTGCAATAAAATCTTGAGAGAAATAAAGAAGGCTGAGGGTCAACCCACTCAGATCTTAGAATTGTACCTTCAGTTTGCCAGGACAGAAGAAGCCAAGTGTGGGCAAGAAAGACCAGGGGCATGTCTTGGCACAAGGTTATCACAAATGAGGTAAGGCTTTATAACCTTGTGGACTAGGAAAGAAACACATTCTCAGCTATACAGAGTTGGTTTAAAACGTTTCTGCATAAATTCTCTTCCTCTTTTATTCCCCGGTCCTAACCACTTAACTTACTCTATCACTCTGTAAGTCCAGTGGGAGCTAAGAGGGAGGACCCTTACATTGAAAAAACACTGCTCACTGGCATGGAGAACCAGAAGAAGGAAAATGGTCTCTTATTACTCAGACAATCTGCTACAAAAAAGCAAAACAAATTCACAATGTCCTTTTGAAAAAAGAACTGTGTAAGGAAGGTCTCAAAATTCTACTATTGAGCTTGAACTGCAAAGAGAAATCAAATGTACTAAAATTAATGGTGATTATAGATGTAAAAAATGCCACTGTATTCTTTAATGTTGTCTATGTTACTGAATGAAGACATTCTAGAAGAGCTTTCAAAGGCTCATACCTAACCTTGGCCATTCAACTTATTTTTTTCTTAAGTTCCTAAACTCCCCAGTAGTAAATTTTCTTGCTTTTAGGATTTTCTTTGAGCTGGGCTACAAGCTCTTTGATTTGTTTCACCTATTTCTGCCCACGGATTAAAGTGTCTCTGAATTCTGACACACGGTACTATGACGATAAGGTTTGGGATTTCATGGGATGCTAACGCCTCACCTTTAGAAGCTGATTGGTTTTTCAGTAATAGTGAGGCATTGCCGATAAGCTTTTCTTACTCTCAAGATCTTTTCAAGAGACTGAACCACCAAGAAGTTAACTACTAGGAGGTAGGAAGGAAGCAAACGGGAATGGAACCCACCACAGAGACTTAGGAATCCTAAACTGTAACCCAGTGGACCAGTGGCCCAAGGAAGGTATTCTCATGGTTTACTTGGTTTGCAGGTCAGAATTACAAGCCCCTGTGTGAGTCTGCAAATGTCCTCTCAACTCTGGAATCTCCTAAGACACTAAAGTGCTCTGGTAGGAATGTTATCTACAGCTGATTGCTCAATTGGGAAATGAGATGCAAATTACAAGGCTCTTCTTTCTGAGTGATTCATGATATCCTCTGCTTTGTTAATAATGCCACACTGATTAAATCACAAAGCAGATTGAAGGAACATGTGTCCTCATTCAGAAAAAGGAATCATCACATATTTTATCTTGTTCTCTGGACAACAACATTACCAGTACTGGTGGCTGTTTGGGATAAATAGAGTATGAATGGAGGATACTCCCACATAACTCAGTAACTCACATCGTTAAAAGGCCCATTTTTACAAAACCATAAATAATTGTCATATGATATGGCAAGTAGCAAGTCAATGGGTCTCACTTTTATTTCTGATCTGCTTCTTTCTCTTGTAGACTTAAGTGGAGGTACCAAGAAATAGTAAATGACACCAAAGGCAGGTGGAAGACAGAGGAATTGGAAAGCTCTGGAGAAAGAATAGGCTTTGAATAAGGGGGCACTTGTTTTCAACTAAAAAAAAGTCTAGGAGTTCACTACCATCTAATCTAAAGAAGATATTTTTGAAGCTGGTCTGAAACCCTAAGTGGGTAATACAGTAGCTAGTATGTTTCCTTGCTTGTTGTATAACTTAGAAACAGAAATGAGATTTTAATAAAAAAACTGATGATTTTGAACTTTTCTAATTTCACCCTGAGCCTTGAGGTCAAGACAAACTATTAAGACTTAGAGGAGACTTCTTTTCCTCTACATAAATACTATCACTTCTGATGCAGAAAGCACATATCAAATAACCGAGATGTGAATTTAGAGTTTATTTTCTAGTTCTGGAGAGCTCAACTGCTGAGACTATGGTATAGGAAACACCACAAAAACTCTTCTTCGCTGTGTATTATGATAAAAGGTCTGTGTCTCAGGGGGTGGGGTGGAGAGGACCCATTCAGGAGATAGTATAGCATAGTGGCTAAGAGCTGGGATTTTCCTAGTCTTTTCACTTATTAGCTATGTGACCTTGGGAAGCATAGTAATTGGGATAAATAGGTAATGATGAGGTAACGAATAATTCGGTGAATTTTAATGGTTTAACCCTAAAGAATTTTTTTTTAAGATTTTATTTATTTATTTGAGAGAGAGAATGAGAGAGAGCACATGAGAGGGGGGAGGGTCAGAGGGAGAAGCAGACCCCCTGCCGAGCAGGGAGCCGGATGCGGGACTGGATCCAGGGACTCCAGGATCATGACCTGAGCAGAAGGCAGTCGCTTAACCAACTGAGCCACCCAGGTGCCCAACCCTAAAGAATTTTATTTCTCATTCTTCCTCTGAAAAATGATGATGGGGTGCCTGGGTGGCACAGTTCGTTGGACATCTGACTTTGTTTCGGCTCAGACCCTGATCTCAGGGTTATGAGATTGAGCCCCAAGTCAGGGCTCCGTCGGGCTCTGAGCTCAGCTCAGTCGGCTTAAGACTCTCTCTGCCCCTCCCCCACCTCTCTCTCTCTCTCTCTCTCTCTCTCACTCTCTCTCAGATAAATAAATAATTGTAAAAAATGATGATAATATTTAAAGTTGTTTTGAGGATTAAATGAGATATATAAATGTAAACTGAACAAATCTTGGAGACCCTGTTGGCCACATCGGACATTAAGAGAAATGTATAACACCCAAAGTACAGTTGACCCTTGAACAGCATTGGGTGTTAGGAGTGCCGACCACCCCTACCCCCAGTGGAAAATCATTTAAAACTTTTGACTCCCCAAAAACTTAACTACTAATAACCTACTACTGACCAGAAACCTTACAAATACATAAATTGTTGATTAATACACATTTTGTATGTTATAAAATATTATATACTGTATTCTTACAATAAAGTAAGCTAGAGAGAAGAAAATGTTATTAAGAAAATCATAAGAGAAAATATGTTTACAGTACTGTATTTATCAAAAAAATCCACATATAAGTAGATTCATGCAGTTGAAACCTGTGCTGTTCAAGAGTCAACTGTAATTTTTTAAAAATAATTATTCTTTTGTGTTTTCAAGAACCTTAAAGCTTATGTGTTGATAAACTACAGTAAGACTTTTTAAAATTACCCCTCCCTTTCTATTCCATTAGCAATAATGAAGGTGCTCTCTCAGAGCTCTCACTGAAACTCTGGATCCCTTCGGTTCACACTTCCCTTCCTGCTTCCCCTCTGGTCATAATGCCCAACGTTCCTGTCAGAGCTGACCGCTAGGTGGTGCCATGCCTTCCAGCCATCTCGTTTCTCTAGGGAGTGAAAGCATTAGGAGCCCGCCGAGCAATGTAAGTCTCTTATGGCTTCAACTTTATGATATACAAGGGACTTATCGTGAAAAAAGTCCTCACATTGTTGCATTTGTTAAGTACTTGGTCCAGTGTCTGGCATAAAAAGCAATTAATTCCTGTTAATAAATGTTAGTTATGTTATTATTGATATATTGATTATGAAGAAAAGTTTTCTTTGAATTGGGTTAATGGGAAAAAGGGCGTTTTTAGCAATGGATATCCAAACACTCACACAGATGGATTTGTCCAACTGAAACTAATATATATGTAGGACTCCTTAATAAAGAGACCATGAAATTGTTAAACATGAGTTTCCCTACATTGCTCTCCTAGCAGAGGGCTATCATCCCATGCCACGGAAATCTTCTTTGTGCAACACTAGGTGGAATACTTTGCATAAAGTAATGACTTGGTATTCTATTCTTTTCTCTCTCAACACTTTCACCTGCTTCACTTAAACAAAATAAAGCACTTTCAAATCGTCCATACAGTCAAGACACTGATAATGTATGCAAATTAACTCAAGCATGATTTTAACTTCCTATCTCTAAATTCAAATGTATGAATTACAAAGCTTTGGGATTAAAAGAAAACCCAAAGAGTCTCTTAATACTTATTCAAGAACTTGGAAAATGCAGGATGATTTTGAGGGAGAGAGAGTTACTTATAAATATGTGGTTCATATCATTCTAGAAAGGCAAAGGACAAAAATACATACCATTATGTGAGAAAACTAGAAATTTCTCCACACTGACATAGGGTTTTAAAGGTTTCAGGCTTCAGGAGCTATGTACCAACTCCATGATTTGGGAGTTCAGCAGTTAATCAGTGCTAAAAAGAATTTGCAGTTTAAACTCATTATATTGAGCTGAGATTCCATGCCCCCCAATGACCTGCTTCTGATTAGGGTACAATGGCTCCTTGGTTAGCTTGTAAAATCAGCTACTATGTAATTGTAAGGAAACACAATAGCTGGTTTCATAAGAGTTTCGGGATACACGCTGAGTACTTTGGTTCCAAACCAGGTGGGTGAAGGAAGATGCTCAATTTGGTATGAGAAGTTTTCGCATCATAACTCCCAATGGCACTTCTAAAGCTAATGTGAAATGCCCAATTTGCTGCCAAGGAAGCTCACTGTCAATTATACACTGTAACAAAAAAGGTGAACAGCCCTATATGTTGAAAATAGTGTTTGTACCAGCAAACTGAAATGTGCTACTCTCCTTATTTAAACCACAGTGCCTTAATTAAGCTCACTTAGCCAGAGAAAAGAAGAAGCCTATATGGGACCATAATAGAGGGGCCATAGGCAGCTTCCACATGACCAAATGCACATCCTTTTTTTTTTTTTTTTAAGATTTATTTATTTATTTTAGAGAGAGAGCATGAGCAGGAGGGGAAGAGGGAGAGGGAGAAAGAAAATCTCAAGCAGACTCTACACTGAGCATGGAGCCGGACGTGGGGCTCAGTCCCATGACCATGAGAACAGATCTAAGCCAAAACCAAAAAGGATGCTTAAATACTGCACCACCCAGGAGCCCCCAAATGCATATCTTTTTAAATTAAAGCACTGTGAAACTTAAGCATGAAGAATATTGTGTTTCACAGCATTTACACTTTTACCAAATATTCAATAATTTCTAGGTGAAGAAGAAACTCTCACAGTTAGTAGATGAAGGCCAAGCTTCTTAGGTTACCATTTTGTTGTACTCAAAGGTGATGCATGGAGCACTGTAAGGAAGATATTACTGACTAATTATATATCGACTGAAAACAGTCTTTGTGAGAATTCACAATAGGAGTACAAACCACTGAAATTTAGGAAGAAATGTGTCTGAGTTGGCATTTTTGCTCCCCCAGTGGTGATCCAAGAAGTCTCCAGAACAACAATTGTCATAGATCAAATGTGCCTGATATATCTTGTTTCCTTCTCTGGTCTCTCCTAATAACATCCTCACCCAAAGTCTGTGAAGGAATCATTCCCCAGTATTTATATAGTGGTGTGTCTTTTTTATTTCTTTTCTTATTAAATTTGTATTTTGAGCCTGAGTTTTCATCCCAGGATAGACTTTTCCTTAACCTTTAAAAATAAACAGTGAGGGGGACACCTAGGTGGCTCAGTCGATTAAGCATCTACCTTCGGCTCAGGTCATGACCCCAGGGTTTTGGAATCAGTCCTGCATCGGGCTCCCTGCTCAGCGGGGAGCCTGCTTCTCCCTCTGCCTGCCGCTCCCCCTGCTTGTGGTCTCTTTCTCTCTCTCTGGCAAATAAATAAAATCTTTTTAAAAAAGTGAGGGATTTAGGGGAGAGGCTTGTGGGGAGACGTGAGGTAATGACCTCTTTCCTGCAATTACACTATGTGGATGAGATTTTAGCGTTATCATGTGACAGCTTAGTTACAGAATGGCCATTTCCAAGTTTGGACAAAATCACAGCAGTATCGATTGTGGAATTCCTCTTCATAAAAATGTGAACAATGAATAAAGCAGATCCATTTAGAATCGGCATAACTTCTTAGAGTGAGGCATTCTAAACTTAAGAGCTAAGTCAGTTACTTATAGGTTCATACAAAGACGACATTCTTCTAGTTACACACATGAAATCTGTAGAGATAATTCTCTTCAGAACAAACTTTTCTCTCCACGTTTTATTAAATTTTTTTTAAGGTGATTATTTTCATGATTGCAAAATATGCATCAGTGACTTTACTGGAAGGACGATGCTTTCACAAGTATTTACACGAGTTTGTGCAAAGCAATTCTGGCCCTTCAAGTTTCCAATCTCTTGGATCAGGCCGTGGTTGTGAAGTTGTGTCTTCGGGGATTGCGGGAAGCTGGCATGTTGGATTCTTTGAAGGAATAATTTTGGCCTTAGTTGGACTGAAGGCATACTACTTTTAGGTAATATAGATGCTTCCAAAATAAGTCATTTGGAGTCCCACAGTGGGTGTCATATTTTTCCTACTAATTTCCATTAGATCTTCAGGAGGTGTAACTTCTACTTGCCACTGGCTCTAAACCACTGACTTTATGCATCTCCTCCTCTTCTTGCTTTTTTGTTAATTCATTCAGAATTTTAATTTTTGTTAATTTTTTAAAAAGATTTTATTTATTTATTTGACAGAGAGACACAGTGAAAGAGGGAACACAAGCAGGGGGAGTGGGAGAGGGAGAAGCAGGCCTCCCGCTGAGCATAGAGCCCGATGTGGGGCTCGATCCCAGCACCCTGGGATCATGACCTGAGCCAAAGGCAGACGCTTAACGACTGAGCCACGCAAGCGCCCCTCATTCAGATTTTTTAAATAAACACTTTTACTTGGAGAAGAACCATTAAAGTGATTCTGTGGTAAATTATTTAGAAAAACTGAAAAAAAGTATTTTAAGGTATGACTACCCTCCTATTTATTAATGAATTTGGCAGATATATATTCCTATAGGCTAGGCTTTCATAAAACGATGGAACACTCATCTGTCCAGCAAGCTGCATTCATCTGCCGCTCCTCCCGTTTTCCTCAAATTACTAAGTGATACCATGTGTGCCCATTCCGTGTTTCCCGAAGAAGACATTCTCATTTAAAGGCAAAACAAAAACACAGTAGTAAAATAAAACACATACAGAGAGCAAAAACAAATCATTTAATTTGGCTGCACACCTTTCTCAATGTTTAAAAGTTTTCTTGAGCTGGAATAAAAAAATAATGGACAGGTCCTACTAGAGGGGCCCATGGTTCAGCCTGGTTAATCGTTCACTAACCGGTCAGCTGTTCACCCGGGCAGGTGCATCCCATTGGACACACAGCTGGGTGAGATTTCCCAGCCTGAACCACATGACTCATTCTGGCCGATGGAATGTGAGCAGAAGAGCACCGTGCGGTTTCTGGGGCTGGCCCCCCCGGAATGCAAAGGCAGCCGCCACCCTCTCTCTCTTAACTGGTTGGCTGGCTGCATACAACGTGTCTGGCGAAGGCCTCAGGCCTGGAGGGTGATGGGGCCACCAAATAGAGGAGGCCTGGATTCCTGAGTCATCGGGTGAGAAGCTGCCGCCTGTACACTGTGATATGAATAACTGCATAAATCGTTTATTCTACTTATTGTATCAAGTTATTGAGACTTGGGGTTGTTTGTTGAAGCAGTTAGCTTGGCTCAACTGACGGTTTCTTAGCGACCACTTGGTCCAGAGGTGAGGACCTGGAGGCCCGCAGAAGGCAAGCAACTTGCTCCAAGTCATACAACTTCTATACGTATTGAGTCTAATGCCTTGTATTCATTGCTCTTTTTGACAGAATCCTGTTTTGGTTTTTCGGTCTTTTCCGCATATATCATGATAACATTTTGTCCCATCAAGACGGAAATGTGACTAATAAAAGGAAAAAATGTAAACTGTACAACCTGGAATATCAATATGCTTCGTTAGCCCTAGTCAGACCTGGGACTGTTTATGAATCCTGGCAAAACGCAGTGTCACAGATCGGTGAGACCATATGCTCTGCTTTTAAAGAACTTAATCTTCCGGGTGGAACGTATAAGTGGGATTACCACAGCACTAAAAGCTCAGCATCTTGCAGATGTTCATCTCAGAATTTTTCCTTAATCATTTTCCTCAATGACATGGAAACCAAATCCTTTAAATCCCAATTCATTTCACATCTCTCTATCTCCATGGATCCCTCCACCCTTACAGAGTTGTCATTAGTACCCCGTGCTGGCCTGCCAATTCATAATCATGAGATACTTCCATTCCCCCGCTCCAGCCTGGCATCTTGTTTGCTTCCGATTTCTGACTACTTGACTACTGTTTCCTTCAGTCAAAGCCACCACTCCTTTGGCATCCCAGGATGCTGGGTTTAAATGGCGAGCAAATAGATGCCTCCAATCTGATGAACCGGGGGCCTCCAGATCTGCCTGCTGAGCACAGTCTGTGCTGTGGTGTAAGCAGACTGTTTCTACCATATGTCATCGTCTCTGCTGTCTACACCCTTTTGGGGAACTTCACGGGAAAAGCACTATTAGAGATGTTTATCCTGGGATTTTGTAATTTGTTTTTAATTTTAATTTAATTTCTACCAACTTAGCTCATTTAGAACAGTTTTAATTATACCACCCACTGACTGTATGTTTTATCAGTTGAGCTTGGCTTTAGGATTAAAGGGCTAACTGAAGTGATGGTGTACATGCCCAAGGATGACCGGTGAAATATTATTAGACTAGCAGAGTGTAAACAGTGAAATATATACTTTAGTAAAACATTCAGGATTATTCTAACAAGACTCCAAGGATCCAATCCTTGAATGAAAAAAACAGAATAAAATTATGTTTTCAAAAAAATCCTAACATGCAGAGGTAAAGTATTGGCAGATTGATTGAGAAATGTTAAAAATATTGCTTCTTTCACCTGAATTCTTTTTGTTGTTGTAGCTAGGGGGGGGGGGAGAGAGAGAGAGAGAAAGGTGAGAGGAGGGGCAGAGGGAGAGAGAGAATCCCAAGCAGGCTCCATGCCCAGTACAGAGCCCAATGTGGGGCTTGGTCTCACAACCCTGAGATCATGACCTTAGCTGAAATCAAGAGTTGGATGCTCAACCGATGGAGCCACCCAGGCACTCCTTTCACCTATATTCTTAATCCTTCTCCATAACTTCTCCATCACTGTGTGTATATGCACATAAAGGAAGTGCTGAGAACATTTTATTTCAATTAATAAGAAGGCCTCCAACTTCTTACAAGGATGAAACTGAATCTGAAAAGAATGGAAATACTATTTTGTACATCTGAAATGATCGTGGAGTAGAGATTTCACAGATTTATTCTCAAACATGGAACAAAGGAAGGATGAAGAACAATTACATGTATAGAAGGCTGAAAAACATGTACTTGAATGGGAAGACATTTTCCCAGAGCTAGTCAGTGACCACAGGGTTATTAATAGGTGGATGGATTTATGAGCAAATGAAAGCACAAATACTTAAGTGAAAGGACAAGTTGGATGGCCAAGCTACAATAGCTCTGTCATCTTACTCATCCTTCTTGTTAAGGACATGTCTTTCCTGAAACATTTAGGCACAGTGGGTTTTTGATGAGACATGACGAGTAATAGCATTAAGGTTAAGAAGATTAAAGTGAATGTTATTCTGGAAATTCAGTATAGCTACTGCTGTAAGTCAGGATGCCTGAAGGAAACCAACTCTTTTAGGGGAATTATGTTCTGATTTGTAGCAGAGTGCTTTAGTGGACAAATGTACTAGGCTGGGATTCAGAATACCAGCATTTGACTCAATTTTATACTATTTGATTCTTTCACTAATTCTGTAATCTCAGGCAGGAACTGCTGGGACAGCCAGTTCCTTCATCTGTTAAGCAAGGATTCAGGGGTGACACCAGGATTAAACATTAAATGAAAGGAGGTAATGTAAACAAACTTGCTTGCTCCTAATACATACTTAATAAACATTAACACCCTTTCCTTGTCAGCAGATGTGCTACTAAATATGCAATCGACAAGAGAAAATAAAACCTGTTGAGAAGCATTTTGATTTTTTGACTGAATCTTATTTGAAACACGTACTTGGAATGGTTGATGGAAGACTTCATCCCAAAGTAAAGGTCTACTTTGTGCAAAGGGAATATTCTAACTCATTTAGGTATATAATTCACTTAAGTTATATACCTAACCAATGACCGGATTTTTAGTTCTCTGAATGAATAAATTTTCTTTGCTCTTCCCTTTAAGTCACTTGTAATCAAAGGAAAAACTGAGTTTTAATAGATGGCACTTAAGGTCACTTCCAGCCCTAACATTTTATTATTCTGTGATATGGAAACATATGTGTGTGTGTGTTGTGTGTGTGTGTGTGTGAATGAATTAAATTCCAATCAGCATTCATCAAGCACATACTTTGTACCAGCAGTTTTACGAGGAAAATGATAGAAACACGAATAAAATATAGTTATGGCTCTCAAACAACTAATATGTATACAACTGAGTTCTCCACTGATAATTTGAGTTCTTCAACGATTTATTTTTTAAAATACATCTTTTTAAAACTTTCTCATGAAAGTATAACATATACAAAAACATGCACAAATAAAAAGTGTACAGTTTGAAGAATTATCAAAAAATGGTTCATTTTCTCTTTCATGTGAAGCTTGTTTTCCCATGGAAACATGTTTCCTATGAATGCTCCATTAACCTAAAACATAGCTGGCATTCACTGCTCATAGGACTAAGGGACAGAGGAAAAATGTATAACTTTGTTTTGATGGATAAACTTACACTACGTTTCCATTGGGTTTAGGATTCAGGTGGTGTGGGACTGAAGTTGCAGTTCCTGACCTCCCTTGCTTACTTGCTGAAGAATTGGACCAGTTTTTCCCTCTCTCGTCTTTAATTAGTCTTCTTATCTAGTACATGAACTTAGCAACTTAACTCCAAGAATACTGTGAGAGTTAACAGGAGGCAGTGTTTGTAAAGTGCTGAGCATACAGCTTGGTTCACAGGAGCTATTATACCATCAGCAGCATCAACATCATCTTCACTTCACGGAGCCTTGTCAAGAGAGTGGGCTCTGTTACCGGAGCCTACAGCAGAACTTGGGGGCAGGCTCTGGGCTTCTACGGTGGTTAAAACACCCATCAAAAGTGCAGTGGGGAATGGAGGACCTGGGGTAACAGTGGGGCAGGGTGGAGGATTCCTGGTGGATACAGGTAGTTTTTCATTCTCAAGGAATGTGCATAAGTCGAGTCCCGCCTTTGTGTGTGTGTGTGTGTGCACGCGTGCACACGCGCATATGCAAATGTGACGCTTTCACTACAGGCTGAACATCTGCGGCTCCCTGCAGGATGACAGTAACTAGGAAAGTAGGGAAAGAAAGACTTTTTTGTCTTGTTTATGGGATGGCAGGTGGCCTTTTATCCTCTGACTTTCTCAACTCGGCTAACCCCTGCTTTCCCCAAGGAGCATAAAAATCTAAATGTTCACTGTTCAACTTGCAAACACAAGCTGAAATACCCAGATGTCCTCAAAATTTGGCTGATCTCTTTGCAGGATAGGCCTCATGCTGTTTGACTGACAAATGGCTACACGGGACAGAATCCAGAGGAGGTGAAACAAGAGCCCATTCAGGGTGGTTTAAAGTTTTTTATGTGTTCTCTACTTTGTCTTTATTTTTTAATATATGTTTAAATAAGATTTGTTTTCTGATAAAATGTTGCTGCGATATGATTGCACAACCTGCAATGATGTGATTCCCCACAGTTCATACAGTCACTGGTTTAGCTTCATTTGTCCAACAACTACCTCTGACCACCCACCACTTTTCTGGATCTTCCTTATCTCAACTCTTCAGTCCATGGGTTGCCATGGAAACCACCATATTACTACAGTGTGATCTCCCTCCACCCTTGATCCCCTCACACAAACACTCCCACACACAATAATTGATGAAACCTGGGTAGGCACTTGACTTGAGCTGAACCACTCAGTCCTTCTACAGGAATCTAGAATCAACTAAGAGAGTCCAGCTTAATCTGCTCCCCATTTGAATTGAGGACCTGCTATCTGTGACCATTTCTTGCGATTTAGACAAGGAAAGACAGACGGCGTGATGACTGAAGGAGAAAGAAATGGAGAAGAAAGAAAAAATAAGAAATGTAGAGAGAATCCTGACCTGATTATAAGAATTCCTGAGATCCACGTGTGTGCATGTGCACATGTGTGTATTTTTTTTAATCCCATAAGATACTTCGAATCCTTACAATAAATCTCCTCTGCTTCTGATGCTCTATTTGAGTTGGATTTTTATTGGCTACAGTTAATGTCCTTATTCTCAATTGCCCCCAAACTTACTAGGGTCCTCAGGCTGGGCCCCTTTGCCAAAGTCCCACACTAGCTCTGTCCTAAGATAAGAATTTAAAAAAGAATCAGTCTGTAGTTTGAGAAGAGGTTAAGAATAACCTTTTTTCTTCTTAGGAGTATGGAGACTTCATCTCTCTGAGGCAGGAGAAAGAGAATTTTAAGGTTAGAGAGGAATGGGTCCAGTGGAGTCCATTCCACCCTGAGATCTTTCAGGGGGAAACAGACGGGGACAAGACTGATAGTAATGGAGGGAATGAAGCAGTAAGCCTGGGTAATTGCTAGAAGAAAAGAGGACACTGAGGGTCTTTTTGCTGCAGTCAGAGCAAGTAAGATGTTCATTAAGTGCCAGAAATTCAACAGCAATCTTCATTTACTGAAAGCCATGAACATAAACACGATGCTGCGCTCCGGGGACACTACCTGACACGCAATCTTTTCCTTCAAGGTAATATGTTTGCCACAACTTCTGAATCCACTGAAAGACCAGTATGAGAAAAGTTTCAGAACCTAGAAAATATACTGTATACAAGTCGAATTTCTAGGCCCTTATTTACTGAGCTTTTCCTATCACATCTGAAACCATCTGAAGCATCATAAAAGTGTACGGTAGGTAAAACAATTGACTACAAGATATATCTTGTAGGGAGAGTATTCTAAAATATACAACTGACAAACAAAACACCTGTTGCTCCCACGATAGCAAGGAAAGCTGACATGATCAAATAACACGGGA
Source organism: Mirounga angustirostris (assembly GCF_029215605.1). Lineage (NCBI taxonomy): Eukaryota > Metazoa > Chordata > Mammalia > Carnivora > Phocidae > Mirounga > Mirounga angustirostris. Next base: position 133,057,604 of record NW_026991709.1, on the reverse strand, counting down.
ATCCTTCAATATGCAATTTTCAAGGAACAATTATCTCAAAAAGGTGCAGAATTAATTATGTTCTCTTATTACCCAAGACTGGGCTAGCAGATGCACACCTACACACAGGCTACTCTTGAAGAGCTAAGTATCTGGGCTGTCAGATACAACTTTTTAAGTTATTACCATTTGGTAAATCATTTTCAAGAAAATTGCTTCCAAGTAGCCCAATCTTATTCCAGTCTGAAATGGGGACTAAATTTAAACCAACTCCTTCTTTTGGAAATAGCTCTCTTTTCAGTACAATCTTGAATTAAATTATAATATAGTCACATAGGCGGCAAGGGATGTTGGCAAATCACAGACTTCACTTGAAAGATCTACTCAGGCTTGTTTTTATCTATGGGAGGAAGCACAGAGTCAAACCTCATGGATATAGTACAGCTTAATTATTTAAGAAATTGTCCAGTGCCAAGTGGTCCAATGGACACATCTCAATAGTACTTGGGAATTAGATGCTTTTTCCAGTGCTATTTGTGTTTGAGATAGGGGCTGCCTACTGAAAACTTTAAACAAAATAAAGATTCACCTTGGCATATAAAAGACATGGGGTCTAGACACCCACATTCAGATACCACTGAAGCTAATGCTAACTAAGGAACATGAAATATACTTGACCGGATTCCACCACACACATTAGAGACCTTATACCTCACAGCTAACCATTAAGTGCAACAGGCCCATGTGTTCCGTTTTGATGAAGTATTTTATAAGCATAGATCAGTTGCTTTGCTAGACCCTGGAATTTTCCACATGTAAATTCATTTCACCCAGAAAGTTTGTAGTCTCATACCCTAGGCAATAAATGTGAGGTGAATAACAGTCTAGAATGATTTAATTGTTAAAAGTATTGATTCTCTACTTTCTGGGGGGTATTAGTGTTATAACTGTTCATCTATTTTTATAGAAAATATGTGTGTGAGCTTAGATTTGAAGGCAGATCCTTTTTCATCTTAACACAGCTTACCATACCAAACTACCTGGAGGAATTATTTTACCTATATTGCAAGGTTTTTTTTTTCCCTTATTGTTCAGCTGAAACACCTCCTATGGCTCTTGAAAACCTCTTGTCTTGAATTTAAGGGAAGTGAAAAATAGCATTTCCAATTTAGCTATTCTTTCAATTTGTTCTTTTTAGTATTACCACTGATACTTTCTTTGGCTTTGTTACTTCTTAGGAATGTAATTCTGAATTCTCTTAATTTTTCATTTTATTTTATTTTATTTATTTTATTTTTTAAGTACACCATATGCCCAACATGAGGCTTGAACTCATGACCCCAATATCAAGAATCGTATGCTCTACCGACTGAGCCAGCCAGGTGCCTCAACTTTTCATTTTAAACTCCATTTACTGGCTATGTGGCTGCTGTCTTCAGGACTTTATTCATTTTCTTAAAATTTCACAGAAGTTCCAGGTCCCAAAGTAAACTTTTTGACATTCATTCATTCACTCATTGAATATATATTAAATGTTAATTCTACATTAGGCTCTGACTTAGGCACTGAGGCTGTAGTCTAGAATAAAACAAAGCCCACATAAAGTAGACATTCTGGTAGGAAAAACTGACCATGAACAAGCAAATATACACATTAAAAGAACTTCAGGTCTTGCTAAACGCTCTGAAGAAAGATAAACAAGGTGATGTGCCAGAGGATAACCTGGAAAGGCAAACTCCTGAGCAGGTGGTCAGGTAAGGCAGGAGGAGCACCATTGCAGGAAGGGAAAGCAGACCAGTTTCCTGGAATGTGAGCTGGAAACAAGATGTCATTGGATGGATCTGAAAGGCAGGCAGTTGTTGGAATGCATAGGATCTTCAAAGTTATGGTTAGAAGTCTGGATTTTATTAACAGTCCATGGGGATCCGTTGAAATATTTTAAGCAACTGAATGAGATGATCCAATTTGTCATTTTGAAAAGGTTGCTTCTGGAGCCTTGAGGAGAGAGGGTGGTAAGGGAATAAGAACAGGGGCAGGAGGACCACTTAGGATACCCCTTCTCATGTGTCATGGTCAGATTCTTTCAGCACCTTCCACACATACAGATGCGTGTGCGCGTGCGCACACACACACACACACATGCACACAACCCCCACAGGCTGGTGATGGCAAGTTGACTCTTCCATTACTATGAAACTTTGTTTATTCCACTACGTTTATTTATATATGTTTTAACTATTGCATATGACCACTCTGGAACTTTTGCAATAAATTATGATTATATATGCATTTGTTTCATTTGAGGGTCATTTGAGACTTGGATGTATTGAATTTTATAACTATACTGTTTAAGCATGGTGCTGGGTCTATATAGAGAGTAGATGTAGGTTGTGGGGAACTAGGTTGTTAAGATAATGTGGAGGTTTTAAGCAGCTATGATAGGTCAGCACCTTAAACCACCCAAGTATGATCAAATACGTCCAAGTGGGAAGAAGCAGCTGACCGTGCACATCCTAGAGGGCTCCCTTGTCTCTGCCTCAGGAGCCTTCTCTGAACTTTGCTGTAGCCTCTTGTGTTATGCTGGAGATGGGCATTCAGAGTCCTTCACCTAGAGGTCACTGACCCTCAAGAAACTGGGGAAACACCCCTCCTTTACTAAAGAGGTGGTAAGACCAAAGGAGGAGACTTTATTTTTTTAAGCTGATAGGATTACATGACAATGAGAAATTGAGGAAAAATGAGATAAGACACTTAAAATTTAATAGGTTTCATCACTGATAAACCCCTCAGTAAGAATTTATTTTCCTTTTTCAACAACCATTGCTGTTTGTTGCTCTCTAACCATGATACCACCACTCAGTCAGTGTCTACCACGTGAGAAGCACATAGGTATTTATATGTAGCCATATCAATATTCAATTTTCAGTGTATTAGCATTATTAATTTTTGAAAACATATTTTAGATACTCTTCAATCATTTTATTTTTTTATCACAGATTCAAAATTCTTATATTAAGGCATTAAATTTCACAACCAACAACACATGAGATTGTGCGAAAGCCAATTTTATAGAGTCTACCATGAGAAGCAGTGAAGCAAATTTCTCATAATCTGCATGGACAGAAATAGCTAAATTAATCCACATCATTATTTGAGCCATGCAGGAGATATAAATAAATAAGACAAATATAGAAAACACGGGGTGCATAAGATGCATAATTAGCATGAGGTCCAAATCATGCTAGCTAGCCTCTCCATAAACTTAGAATATTATATATTTTAGTTAATTTTCCTGTGAGAATTGGATGAGCTGTCAGTCTCAAGTTACATAATTTATCATAGCTCTAGGAGTTATATGTTACTAAAGCTACATGCATATCCCTTCTAAATTTTGACTATTTCTTGAAATGCTTTTATGATCTTTATTTCAAAAAGGATTGACCATCAGTCTTCACTTTACCCAGATGTTCTGTGTCACCTAATAGTGTATAAGTTCCTAGGGGCACAAGGTGAATCCAGAAGGCAAAATCAGAAAGACGAAAGGCAGCCAAAGAGTGGGAGTTAAACTAATATGTATCAGAAATAATGGGGAATTTGGAGATGAAGAGAGAGCAAGAAGAGGAGAGTGATGAGAGCAATAAGAAAGAGCTGAACAACATGGCCCAGTGGCCACATGATTTTTAAGAATAAGGATATATAGATACTGTACATTTATATTGTTTGTGTTTCCATTATGCAAATGTCCTTCTTCTAAACCCATTGATCATCAAAGGCTTCAACCCACTAAACGTCCTGTGTGATTAGATATTTTGTTTGTGTGTTCACAGAAATTAAGGAAAGAGGTTGGGTTTCCCATTGGTCTGACAGCAGAGCAGAGTTGCAAAGCAAAGCAAGAATTCATAACCATTGGTTACCATCAGAATACAAATGCGCCAAGAAGTTGGAGTATGCTTAGAAAGAGCAGAAGACTTTCTCCCCAGGGTATGGAATTATGGGGAAGGGTGGTCCAAATTTATCGAGCCTTAGAAGGCATAGCATCCCAAGATCTTGGAGATATATGTGTGTGTATATATATGTATATACACACACACAGAGATTAAGAGAGGGAAGTTTTGAGTGATAAGTGATCAGGAAAAACAAAACAATAAAAATTTTAGGGGTAAGCTCCAGTTCCCATTTGCCCTTAAAAATGCAGCTGATAAGCCTTCTGAAAAGAAGCGATACTTATGGTTCCAGCTGTAATGAAATAGCTTATATTGAACTAACTCTCAAGTAAAAAATGAAGCTGGACAAAATACATAAAATAACTGTTTGAAAGCACCAGAGCACAATCAGCTCAGGGAAGACTTGAAGGGTCGTGGTCCCTGAGAAAAGAGGGGCACACCAACGTGTGCTCTGCATTTACCCAAGTATCTTCTGGGGGGAATATTCTATTTCCCTGTGAGGTGGAATAGCGTAGAACAGAAAGGAGCCATCTTCCTGGCTAAGGAGGCTAAGTTCAGGTGATACTAAAGCACCTGGGATTTGAGGAGTAAAAGCCCAGAGAGCTGTCAACTGCGTCAGTGTGGCCCTAGATGCATGAGTCAACTGCTCACGTGAGCATGCACAGGGCAGTGTTCCAAGAGACTCGGAAGAAAACAGCACCTGGGACGAGCAGAGAGTTCAGCCACCGTGTGGTGCTGAGGAGATGGAGGGTGGAGTTTAAGCCCCACCAAATAGGAGAGGCCTTGGTAAACATCTCAGGCTTTCAGCTGGAGATTCTAGAAAAACCACATCTTAAGGGTGAAGGCTATAGCCCCAGAGGATGGGCAAAGCTGAAACAGAGCAGCTGAACAAAACCTAAGAGGAACTCTGGGCAGGATGAAATTGGTTGGTTGGAACTTGATCTGCCTGTCAAGAGAAAATCTTACCTGCATGGAGGAAAATAATAGAATAATATTCATAAGCAACATCTACATTTAAACAAAAGTATAACATCTGCTAAAAAGAAGGAACCAAATGACCACAACAAAACAAAACAATGCAAGAGAAAGAACAGATAATGAAAGTAATCCCACAGGCAATTCAGGTATTGGAGTCTAAAAATCACTCTGATTTATGTTCCAGCAAACAGAAAAAAAGGGATAAAAAATTTGATCAGAGATACAGATCCTTAAAAAGGAATCAAATAAAAAGAAGGTGGGGGTTGAGATCCAATATTTTCCACTTCACTAGGCTGAGGCATGTTTGGCTCTTTCTCTCTTCCCGCATTTCTTCTCTCCTTTCCGGTTGCTTCCACCCTCTAGCACACTTCCACACTTCAAAAATAGGTTGTCTTAGAGAGTACAAAAGACAACTGTAGTTTTAAAAGTCCATCTGTCGAGGGGGACCTGGGTGGCTCAGTCAGCTAAATGACCGACTCTTGATTTCAGCTCAAGTCATGATCTCAGGGTGGTGGGATTGAGCCCCAATCTGTACTCAGCGGGGAGTCTGCTTGAGATGCTCTCAATCCCTCTCCCTGTAACCTCCCACCTCCCATGCTCTCTCTGTCTAAAATAAATAAATAAATCTTAAAAAATAAGTCCATCTGTTGAATCAGAAGATATGAAAAGTGCTTTCAACAGGGACAACATAACTAATAGTGTATACAATGTGACTACATACAAGTTACTTAGCCATTCTGAATCTGTTTTCTGTTCCATACAAATTGATACTTACCTTACAAAGTCATTTTAAGCACTAAATGAGATGCTTTATCTAGGCAGAGAGCTTAGCACAAATAGATTCCCAATAAATATTGATACCTCTTTTGCTGTTTGCTATCGTCAATAGAGAGAAGCACACATTCAAAACGGTTAATCTTGAACTTCAGAATGGGATACCATCTACGTATTGACTGTCATTTACGTATTGACTGTCATTTGATATCCTCAACCAAGATGAAGTAATACACAATTTGTATTCTTTCTCTACCTTTCAAAGTGAGGAATATTAATGACTAACAAAATGCCTGCACAATATGGGTTAGTCAAAACAATAAATTCCTTAAAATCTCAGGGAAAAAAAATCGAGTATTGCAAATATCTTAGACAAACTCAAGGCAGCGAGCAAGGCTTTTGTTGTTACAGAATGCTATTCATGCTCTGGCTTGCCTTTCAACAATCATTCCTATTAAATCATTTGTGTCTCTGACACATCTAATGAAGTTATGTTTGCGATCAGCTTAACCCCAGGATGCAATGTAGTACCTATTTTGTTAGGAAAGCTGTTTGTATAAACTGAAACATGCAGCAAATATATAATTTCATAAAATGCTCATTATGCTTTCAGCGTGACAATCTTTGGCTTTGAATCCTTTATGCATATTCAGTCATTTTAAGATAGACTGTTTTGGGTACTGGTTAAAAAAAAGATTATTCTTAAGTAAACTCCCTAACAAGCAAGCAGAATAGTAAACAGAAACACAGCAAACTCTGAGCCATATATTCTATCTGGAAATCTTTAAATTGTGGAGAAATCACACAACTGTAGCTAAATATTCTATGTCACTGAAACTGATTCTAGTTATAAGCACATGAAAATAAACAAGAAAGAAACTGAATTAAGGGAGGTCATCTATAAACAATACTTTCCTAGAATGTTGATAAACTCCAGGCTTGACTCCTAACTAATTATTTAATTGTTCAACTAGTGGCTGAATAATCATACCTTATTCATTCAGAGATTTTTACAAGTGAAGTCATGACATGTGCTTTTATTATTATAAATGGTCTCCAGTCCCCATGTTTTAGGTCTCAGCACTAATTAGAAGTGAGACTTACATCACTCTCATGACCTTCTCGAAGGTTGTATGTGAGGTCATGCTGAATGTCTTCCATGAATTTGTGAGCATATTCTGGGTAAAGGTCTAGCACTTCAAAGAGTCCTTTGAGGATGATGCACTGAAGATCACAGTAGGTTAAAGCCTTCACATCTGCATTGGTCTTGATCACTTGGTCCTTAATTGATAGGTTTGCTCCAATTAAGTCCCCTTTCCCTTGAAACAGTGAAAAAAAGAGACACGTCACTTTTAAAGAAAAGCAAGCCGGGACTGGAAACTTCATTTGACTTACAGGCTTCCCTTCTCTGAGATGACACTGCAAAAGAAAAAGAACCTTCATCTTGGCAGTGTTGAGATTTGGGGCCTGGTATTTCTTTGTTGAGGGGGTGCTTTCTGTACATAGTAGAATGTTTAGCGCCATCTCATATTCCTGACCCCCAGAAGTGACAACCGAAAATATCTTCTGACATTGTCAAATGTCCCGTGGTGGGCACAACTGTTCCTGGTTGAGAACGGTGGTCTGGGGGATAAGGACTAACAGAGCCAGAGTTAGGAACTGTCGGTCATAGACGGGCTCCAGAAAGTTCCTCATGGCATTCAATAAATGACTTTAGTTAAAGCAGTTGACATTTTTGTCACAGTTGCCTCAACTGTTCAGGAGAAATAATAATGGCTCCAATTTTTTTTTTTTTTTTTTTGAGTACAAAAAGGCTCTGTAGAAGACCATTAAAATGTGTGTTAATAATTTTGATTCTAACACAATAATTGGCTTCATCGTCAGCTTGCTAATGTACTCGGGCTGTTTTATTTACCTCTGAACATGTCTACAAGACAGGAGGGCGAGGAGGGGGTGGTATGGGGCTGGGGCGCCTGGGTGGCTCAGTCGTTAAGCGCCTGCCTTCGGCTCAGGTCATGATCCCAGGGTCCTGGGATCGAGCCCCGCATCGGGCTCCCTGCGCGGCGGGGAGCCTGCTTCTCCCTCCCCCACTCCCCCTGCTCGTGTTCCCTCTCTCGCTGTCTCTTTGTCTCTCTGTCAAAATAAACAAATAAAATCTTAAAAAAAAAAAAAGAACGGGGTGGGACAGAGAGAGGTATTGGACATCATGGATGGTGAAATCTACCAAATGAAAATGTAAAACACGCACCCTACTTCTAATACTCTGTGACAGTGTAGAAGGCCAATTTTCCCATCAAAAAAGAAAGCGAATAAATAAAAACTGAGTTCTCGGCTTGCGCCACTGCAGGGAGAGAGACCCACCACCACCTCGTCACTTGCGCCCGCGCCACACCCAGCACCCCTGCTATTTTGCCTGCAATGCTGCCGCCAACCAGTCCTAGGCTGGATTCCCCTGCCTGGGAACCGGCTTGCTTCCTTGAGTTTGCTGATTAGATCATATTGGACAATGTATTTGAATCTTTAAAATCTTTCAGTTGATTTGAATCAGTTTCGCCTAGCAGGAAAGTGAGCATAAATGTAAGTGCTAACGAAGAGCTGATTGCAGCTTCAGATCTATTTTAGACACAGCCATTAATTCACTCGGCATCCGTGTGAGAACCATGAAAGAAAATCCATTGCATCCTCAGACAAACTTAGGATCAACGCTGAAGTATTATGACCTACGTTCACAGAGGACACTGGCATTAGATTCATGGCTACAACTTAGGAGTTTCTTTGCTTTGTCCTCCTGCCTGGGCTTGAAATTTTATTATTTTTTTAACGGCCACTTTGCTCTGTCTCACCGGGAATCAACAACCAACCACTGATCCACAGAGAAACCACCAGGCAAAGAATATCTTTGGAATGGTATAGAACAAATTGCCTTGTCCCCCATTCAGTTAATTTTTTAACTTCTAAATTTTTATTTTTTATGGTGCCCAGCATTTCTGGAAGGAAAGTCTCTGACTTGTAACAGGCTTCGGTAAAATTCCGTTTTATTGAGTTCCATAGGAAAAGGAAACATGCCAAATTAACTATGAATACTTGAAATATTCATAAATACATAAAAATGGATCATTTTAAAATTATTGAATTACATGCGAGTATTATCTCTGAAATAACATTAGATTCAAACCTTGAAGTTGAGCCTTTTGGTTCAAAGAAAAAAAGGACTGAAATCTGCATTTCTAGATGTTAAGGGAATATACAACCACATGGTGCTAGAGAATTCAAGTTGGATTTATTGTTGTCACCCATACAGCTAAACTTGGCAATTTGGTTTCTTACATATTTTGTTAGAAATCTAAATTGGTGCTCAAAAACTCAAAGTTGGGTACCGATGCAAGACGTAAATATAGCCAGGATGCTTTGAATATAAGAAATTTTGAAATTTGTAAAACTCAGGAAAGTTTATCATGATTCAGTGTCTTGCTACAAAGAGCATGTATATTTTCTGTTAAGCAATTGGTGTTTGGAATGACTTTAGGGTCATCATACTTCCATACCTTGGGTGACCACAGCATGGCTATTTAAGCCATAGTGACCCCAGCTATAAAAACACCACCAACATCTTGCCAACTTTGGCACTCTAGAAAGAATTCCAGTTTATTTATTCATTTAAGGAGTATTTATGAAGCACTGACATGCGAGCCAGACCTCATGTTGAGCCCCAGCGCATGTGCACTGGTAAATAATAACATGGTCCCTACCCTCACCGATTTTATGGTCTTGGCGGATTTCTCACTATCTAGATTTAGGACTTTGATCTAAGTTTCTTATTTACTCCAGGTCTCAGTATCCTTATTTCTAAAAGAAGAGAGAGATTTCTGTGGTCTCTTACTATCTCCATTTTTCAGAATTCTATTACTGATATTTGCTAACCAGTTACTCTTCCACAGGGGGTGGAGGGTGGGGAGGGGGAAGCTGATGGGATGCATCTGCAAACCATCCGGGTTAGAGCAATAACATGTTTAATTATAATTAGGCAGACTAATACCATCTGTGAAGAGCACATTTATCAGTGATTTGTCATTTTCTTTTAAACAACAATGAAGAAATTGGTAGAAAAACACAATTACCAGGACATGAAATGAAAGTGTACAAGGCAAACAAATTCTATCCCCGTAACAAATCCTTGACTCTATGTCAACTACTTCCCCAGACATCAGATTAAGAAATGCATTCGTGTATTGATTGGACAACTGAGTTGCTTGAATAAGTTATGGCTTGACAGTTGTTTGGCGATACATCTTCCCTACAACATTATATATTAATTCATTTTGTTGGCAGAGTGAACATGTATTAAATATCTACAGATCAAATGTGATTAAGTTTATCAAAGTCAGTATTGATTTTAATTGGCCCTATAAGACAATATTACCATAGGGAAAGTAAAATACCCAATCTCCATTGAAATAATGTTACTCACAGAGATGAAATATTAATAATTTATCCTTGTTTGGGTTTAGTCCCAATACCACATACGAGTATTTAGAATGGTCATGTGGCAATTTGCATTTAGATCACTTTTGATGTTCGACACAGTAGAAACGAAGATGTGAAAATGTTAATCATGAAAATCATAATTTATGGAGGAAATTGGGGCCAAGAGCAAAAGGCAATGGATTAAGTCTTTCAGCTGTGAGTAGAATTTTTTCAAATAAAAGATCCAGTTGAATTATGTATTACAAACAATGTTAATTACCTAGAAGCCATTGAATTTGTACCTATTATGTTCTAATGTTATGGACAATACCTTCATATTCCATTCCTAGAATTGCTGCTATTGTAAAAATACACCAAGATTATGGAAAAAGACAGATTATATATATTTAAACATGCTACATTATTTTTGCTTACAAGCATATGAATCCATATAGTTTTGGAAAAATAACTATATGCCCTCTTAAAAGCAGCCTATGTCAATATAAAACTTACATGGTCCTAAGGAAACCCATGGAAAAGTATTTCATGATTAAAGATAAGTTTTCGAAGCAAATTTAGAAATAATTGTCAATTTTAATTTGGAATTGCAAAATAACAGAATGGCCGTTAACTTTGCAAAGTTGATAAATGAGCAGGAATGTTAAATTCTCCTTTTAAAAACAGACATAGAGAGCCTCACTCTGACACTGATAATGACCTGGCCAAGCTGAAAATAAACTCTTGTCAGTTGCTATTCTGTACCTTTTTTTAAAAAAAATTTATTTAGATTCAATTTAGTTAACATATAGTGTATTATTAGTTTCAGGGGTAGAATTTAGTGATTCATCAGTTGCATGTAACACCCAGTGTTCATTTAATCAAGTGCCCATCACCCAATTGCCCTATCCCCTCATCCCCCACCTCCCCATCCAATCTTTCTGTTAAGGAGAAAAAACGTAAGAGGGTGAGTCAAGAAATGAGCCAAAGCTTTAAAAGACAGCCCAGGGCTCCTGCGTGGCTCAGTCGGTTAAGTGTTTGCCTTCAGCTCTGGTCATGATCCCGGGGTTCTGGGATCGAGCCCCACATCGGGCTCCCTGCTCAGCCAGGAGCCTGCTTCTCCCTCTCCCACTCCCCCTGCTTGTGCTCTCCTTCTCTCTCAAATAAATGAATAAAATCTTTAAAAAGAAATAAATAAAAATAAAAGACAAGCCCTACCTTTCCCCCCGTAAGTGGCAAACTGAGTGAATACGAAGCAATGAGAAGCCTGCAGGTATTTCACTATTCACTAGCCTCCACCTCTTCACCTTTAATCAGGGATCATCACACCAACCTCACATGGTGGTATGATTTAAATTGGATAATGGACGTAAAACACCTGGTTCATATTAGGGATTCAATAAATTTTAGTTCTCTTCCCTTTTCCCAAAGTATCATCTGCCTTGAAGCTTATGAACTAAAATCAGTGACAGCAGGCTTACGATGATTATATAGATACAGAATGACGGGCATCACTTAGAGGTGGAAAGAGTATTGGAGGTAGAGTCAAAAGACCTAGGTTAGCTTTAACTTTGGAAAAACAGAGGAAATACCACTCCCATCTGTCCCTTTGTGTTAGGAAGGCTTAAATAAGACTCCATATGTAAAAAAAATTTTATAAATAGTTAAGTTATTTATAAATCTTAGTTCTTAAATAATATTAAAAATAAATTAGCCCCAGGGTGCCTGGGTGGCTCAGATGGTTAAGCATCTGCCTTCGGCTCAGGTCATGATCTCCAGGTCCTGGGATGAAGCCCTATGTCGGGCTCCCAGCTCAGCAGGGGAGCCTGCTTTTCTCTCTCCCTCTGCCTCTCCCCCTGCTTGTGCACTCTCTGTCTCTCTGTCTCTGTCTCTCAAATGAATAAATAAAATCTTTAAAAAAATAAAAATAAAAAAACTTGCCCCTTTTTATTAACACAAATCCTAAACATTGATGTACTACATTGGTTTTCAAAATGTATTTATTGTTTAGACCACAACTTGACACATTCTTAGGCCTTCAATAAATATTAGTTGAATAAACAAACAAACAAGAGATAGTGATTTTAAAAGAAGTACACATAAAAATGTGAGTCAGAATTTTTCTACATTAACTCTACATGTCATTTCTGTCAGCTGACCTTATATTTCAATGAAAACCAATTATGTCTTAATAGATGGGAGTCAACTTTGTGGTACAAAATCTTCACAAACCATCCTGTGGAATTTCTTTGAGGAAGTAAAAAAAAAAAAAGCTTATGGCCACCTGGATAATATGGGATTAGTGACTGCAGTGAGAGCTTATTCTCAATGCATAATCATTTTTGCACTATTTCTAGCCCAGATGCAATAATTTTCATGTTCTTCTCTGAATTTGTTCTCCACAAAAATACGGAAATGCCCTCTTAAAATTGACCAGCTATTTCACCAAAAGGCAGCAGGCATCACGACTAAAAATTTGGCTTTAGGAATCAGAAAGAACTGTGTTTGTTTTCTTATCATGTTATTTGGGACAAATTAAGTTAACTAAGATACTATTTATTCATTTGTAAAATGGGGTTAAGATTCATACTGCTGGATTTTTAACAAGAATGAATGATATGTTGGATGTAACAGCATAGCGTAAACTCACTATGTGGCATAACAATTAATAATAAACAGTTGGCAAATTAAATCCACTTAAAGAATAATCCTGATTCCACATATTCATCCAGAATTTTCTTACTCGCAATAGCAGTATTTTCCCCCCATTTTCTCTTCTTAACTTATGCTCTAGGGTAAAATTGCATGAAGCGTTTCAGCTCCGACCTACCAAGAATAGCCAGCACCATGCTGTCTTTAAGAACTTCCATGGAGCCTGAGCATACAAAGTAGATGGCCTGCAAAGCATCTCCTTGACGCAGCAGATACTCCCCCGGAGCACAGAAAGAGGTTTTGATGTGCAGAGACAGAGACCTGAGGCAGCCCCGGCTGGCACACTCAAAGAGGGACAACTGCAAGATTTCCTTGTTCAAGTGCATAGTGATGTCAGAACGCAGCTCGTCAGGAAAGTCTTTCAAAAGCTGTCAAGATGAAAGAAGAAATCAAGCTGGGGTAAGTCTGGTCTGATTGATTTACTCTGCAAGAGAAGAGGGGTGTTCTTCCCACTGTTTGACCAACCAGAGTACAGAAGAGGAAATCATGTCTATACAACCGTGGGGCGATTTTTCAGTGACTACTGAAAAATCAGCTGATAAGTCTGGAGAAATAGGATAAATTAATAAAAGACTCTAGAATGAAAATGTATGGCTTCTTGTGACTTGCTTCTCATAAAGACTCTCACTCAGGACCGAAGATATGGAATTTGGACCCCCTGATGTTTCCTCTGGCATCATGATCATGTCAAGAGAAGAGAAACCAAATAGTCACTTAGAAGTGTGGATTACAGTGTGATTGGGGGGTTGTAGCACGGTTGCTTTATTTATAGGATACTTTTCTTACAGTGGTGGTCTGGGGTCTTCCTGGAAGTCTACAGATAACACATGTGCCGGAAGATGTTTACTTTCTTACTTTGTTTGTTTTAAAGGCACACATTAATTTGGTTAATCTAATAATCTAACATTACACAATTCAATGGTTCCAAGAATTGATTGGTTCCTCTAAAGAGGGTCAATGAGAATGAAAATTAGTCCGCCCAATCGACCAAAGTAGCAAACTAATGTAAAACATTGGTCCATCCAAATGGCATCATGAAAACATAAGCTAAAGCAGATGAAAGAAGATGGACCGAATTTCATGAGGGATTAAAAAATAGAGATAAAGAAGTTGGTAGGTGTGTACTTTGCCTCTGAGACCTGCATTAGAGCACCTTGCTTTTCCTAAGAATATGTGCTTTCTGCCTGAAAACGTCAACATGAGAAATGAACATTACCTCATTTGAATCTATTCCATTGTTGACTGACCAGGTTGTTTGGAAATATTCGAGCATCCTCTGCTTGAGCTGCTGGGGCAGGTGATGGACCCGTATGAAGTCCTTCAGATCCTTAGTTCTAGTGTGATAGAGGGACCATCTGGAATACATCCTCTGTATGATCGCTGTCACGTTTCCAAACACCAAAGCATGCATCAAAGCTAGAGAAGACAACACAGCATACATGGGAGAGAAAGTTGGTGGGGGGGCTCACCCCTTAAGTCTAAATTTATGGTTTATATATCCTGAATTCAGCAGAGTATGCTTATGTGGCCATGTTGGTACAGCTACTTTGTCACAGAGTGATCTTGATGCAGTCATTTGTTTTTTGTTTTGTTTTGTTTTGTTTATTATGTTATGTTAATCACCATACATTACATCATTAGTTTTTGATGTAGTGTTCCATGATTCATTGTTTGCGTATAACACCCAGTGTTCCATGCAGTATGTGCCCTCTTTAATACCCATCACCAGGCTAACCCATCCTCCCACCCCCTCCCCTCTAGAACCCTCAGTTTGTTTTTCAGAGTCCGTAGTCTCTCATGGTTCGTCTCCCCCTCCGATTTCCCCCCCTTCATCCTTCCCCTCCTGCTATCTTCTTCTTCTTTTTTTTTTTTTAACATATAATGTATTATTTGTTTCAGAGGTACAGGTCTGTGATTCATCAGTCTTACACAATTCACAGTGCTCACCACAGCACATACCCTCCCCAATGTCTATCACCCAGCCACCCCATCCCTCCCACCCCTCACCACTCCAGCAACCCTCAGTTTGTTTCCTGAGATTAAGAATTCCTCATATCAGTGAGGTCATATGATACATGTGTTTTACTGATTGACTTGTTTTGCTCAGCATAATACCCTCCAGTTCCATCCACGTTGTTGCAAATGGCAAGATTTCATTCCTTTTGATGGCTGCATAATATTCCATTTCTTCTTTATCCATTCATATGTTGATGGACATCTTGGCTCTTTCCACAGTTTGGCTATTGTGGACATTGCTGCTATAAACATCAGGGTGCACGTACCCCTTCGATCCCTACATTTGTATCTTTGGGGTAAATACCCAGTAGTTGATGCAGTCATTTGAATCCAAATGGCTTGATCAGAGTAAAAATATCTTTTAAAAATATTCAGTAATAGGCAAAATAGGCCCCTCTGACTTACACTTAATCTGTTAGCTGCTATTCTGACTATGACAAACTTTTGTACTTTTTGCATCTATATTATTTTAATAGTTAGGTAAAGTTTAATAGCGTGAGAAAATATTTTAATATAATCTCATAAAATAAACTATAAAGTTATAGTTCAATGGTTATCATAATAACAAATACATTTTAAAAATAAGTCTATTATAGGGGTGCCTGGGTAGCTCAGTCAGTTAAGTGTCCAACTCTTGATTTCGGCTCCGGTCATGACCTCACGGTCAGGAGAGCCCTCAGCATGGAGTCTGCTTGTCCCTTTCCCTCCGTCCTTCTACCTCCCATCCCACTTGCGAGTGAATGCACACAGTCTCTCTCAAAAATAAATGAATAAAATCCTAAAAATATAAGTCTGTTATAACCAGTTAACCTTTACTAGTCTTTTCCCCTAAGCCATCACTTAAAATTAGTTTTTGGATATTAAATATAACACATTTTTATTAATAAAGGTACGGAGAAAGTTGCTAGAAATGTAATTGAGGATTTTCTGAGCAATCTGAAGCTGAGATTAATATGGCTCCAATCACCAACCTCGCTCTAGCTCTGCGGTTACTTAAATTTTAAGGGAAATATCAGAAAATCTGAGACCATTAAAGAAACAAATGCATTCATAGAGAAAAACAGGTATTCTGCTTAGAATCATTTTTGCCATTCTGAGAGGAGCTAGATGGTTCATATATATGCGATTCCTGTTTCGATGAGATTTCTCAGTCAGATAGTATTCAATCCCCACTTTCTCGCTGAGCCTCCCCCCTTCTCAGACCACCACCAGATTATAATGAGAAGACTTTGTTCACAAGAATTCAAGAGTTGATGGGGATTGGAGATGGGTCTTCTACTGGAAAAAAAGTGATTTCTAGGAGTTGCCCACACTATAAGGAGTGGTCAAGAAACTTAAAAGTCAGAAAAGGCAGGACAGGAATTTGCACTAAATAGTCATTAGCCAAACAGAATGGAATGGCCTCTGCAGACTCCAGCAGATAGTCCAAGAAGGCCTTGAACCCACTTGGGGCTGTGGCATTGCGAGAGTTGAGAGCCAGGTGTAGTTATATTTATGGGCAGATCAACTCTCAGTGATACTCGGATTTCAGCCCTGATCCCCATCCTGGACAGGACTGACAATGACGTAAGCTCAGGGGTTTGGTGAAATCATCTGTTTCAACAGCTTTTGGTTAAAAAAAAACAAAGACTAAAAATTTAGTAGTTTGTCTATTAGGATCTATCAAAGTGTCCTTGTACCAAAATCTCAATGTCCAAGGAGTTCTGTTAAAGTTTCTTAGCATCAAAATAGATACATTTGTGCAAATATGTCGACATATTACTGCATCTATCTTCCTGAATCTCCATCCTATTTCACGATAGCCCCAAATAAAATTCTTTCTTTCCTCTACATTTGCCAGAAATTAATGACCACTGGCATGCTAATTTCAATCTAATCTAACACTGGAATTAAAATTCTTTCAGGTTATATATCATCATTTCTTTACGGAAGATATGGTCACCATGCCTATAAAGATAGTTGTAATAATAAGGAAGCCCCCAACATATTGGAAAAGTTACTAGAATAAGGTTAAACTTAGGGTCTATATTACTCCTGTATACAGAGAGAATATGGGCTTCAGAATGAGACACATCAGGATCTGAAACCTGACTTTGGCACTTCCTAACTGTGAACTTGTGAAGATGCATAATTCCCATGGATGCAGTTCCCTAATGTATAAATATGCATAGTATTTACTCATAGGGCTTTTTTGAGATCTAAGGAGTTTATATATATATATATTTAAAAGTGCCTAATATTTTGTGTGAAAAACAGTGGGTGCTCAATTTATGTTAGTTTTTCCCATGAGAGTGGAAAGCGTAATCACGAATTTTTAACACACTCAGTGATGTAAAATATGGGGGAAAAGGACTCAGTTAAGGTTTTCCAGCAACCTCTTAAATATTTAAGAGTGGTTGTTAGAGGAAATAACTTCTTAATGAAAGAAATTCAAGAAATATTTAATAAGTGCCTGCTCCATACCAACGTAAGTATATATTCTCCTTAAATTTTCCAAAATGAAATGTCTTCCAACAGGTGAAAACTATTAGAAGAAAACTGTATATTGCCTAATAACTTACTGTTGAATGGCTCTTGGTAAATTCTAAATAGAGGTCCACTCTTCTGTATGTTTGTTAAAGCATGGTAGTTCTGATGTCAAGTACTTTGTTTGGAAGAAGAGACCTTCATTTAAAGTAAACACTCAGCAAAGCAAGGAAACAATTCTGCTCCAAGTCAAAGAAATTAAGCCCCAATTTCAGGCTCAGTTAATATACGTATGGGCTCAGTGTTTGGAAGCCCTACCATCTGTAAAAGTATGTAATAGTCTTTCGTGGAGATTAAACTGAGTACTGAGAACAATTTTATTTCATTTATTTTAACACTGCCTTCCTTAATTATCTGTATGATTTTAACTTTGCTTTACTTAATTATAATGTGTGTAAAGCACTTAAAGTAAGAGAAGTAATATGTTCAGATCATTTAGCATCCTAATTGTACATTATCAATAAAATGAATTACTGGATTAATTGTAGCATTCTAAGTGTTGTTGGAAAGTCCTCATCTATTTCTGAGTCACCATAATTTCACTGTCTCATTTCAGCAGAGGCAAATACTTCTCATTTAAGTGGTTAAAAAATAAAACCCCCAACTCCCATAATTTTTCAGCTTCCAAAGTTATTTTGCCTCTCTGTTACTGCTTATCACTTTCCCACTGGCAAAGAGTGAATATAACTGTCAGGCCAAATCATCTCATCTGCTTTGGCAGTTTGACTTAAGAACTGCAATATCCAGGTCAGTTTGGAAGTCATCATTCACTTTTCCTATTACTCCTAGCAAATCTGATGTATATAATTCTTAAAGTAGCATGCTAGGGCTGCTGCTGAGTGTGTGGGAGGTTCTTTTGCTTTGTGCACGAATTTTGTATAAAATGCATTTTGTAAAATCTCGTCTTAACATCAGCTCTTGGGAGGAGGCCCCACAATTAGGGTCTCGGAAGAAAGTCAACAGACCTTCAATGAAAATGCATTCTTAGAGCGCTGCCTGGCTTTCTTTTTCGTTGTCTCCTTTTTCTTCCTCTTTGCCTTCTCCTTTCCCTTCCCATTTCTCTTCCCTTCCCATCTCTTCCCTCCCCACTTCTCTCTCTGCATTGTGGGCAACACTGTTCTCCTGAGGTATAACATCCTTGCTGAGTTCTTCCGCCAACCACTTTGCAGGGCCTTCAGATTGTGTACCCCTGATATAAAAGGAGACCAGAGCTCAGGCTTCGGGTAATCTTAGCTGCCCTCCTCCTCTCTCCCACCTACTCACTGACCTGGAATTTTCCACGCCTGTTAGAGTACACTGGGTTGTGGATAGCAGATGGCAGAGAAAAGAGAGTGAGAACAATTTCCTAAATGACGAATTCAGATGGCAGTGTAGACATCTTTAAAAAGCCTGAATTTGTGAACACCATAGCCCATATGAGTCCGATAAAATTATGTCAGGAGAATATATATAGGATGAGAGGACCCAAGGAAAGCCTTAACTGTTACTAATTTCACTTTACTTTTTTCAGGACAACAATGCCTGATTTAAACGGGACATGTCCTCAGGGATGAGTCACCTTCACTAGGAAATTTTGTCTAACCTTCGAGCCTGACCCGACGGACCCATCAATTGGGGCTGACTTGTTAGGTGACGATGAGGCAGCCGTTACTAAATATGATAGAAGAGTTTTTAAAGAAATGGGGAAAAGTTCTAATATATTTTGTTTCGTGGCAAAAATGATATGCAGAGTTAATATAAATATTGTCGAAAAGAGGGTTTTATATATATATATATAGAGAGAGAGAGAGAGAGTTATATATATATAAGGCTGAAAAAACTATATTTTGGTAATGGGATTTTATGTAATTCTAATTTTTGTGTGGATTTTTCAGTCTTTTCTAAATGTGCATTATAATGGGAAAAATTAAAATGGAAAAAGAAAGAACATCATCTGCCCAAGTTTCTATTTTCATTACTAAACTGTGAACTCCTCGAAGGAAAGTATCATGTCTTAGTCATTTTTGTTTCCCCAGCCTCTAGCACAGTGCCTGGCATAATTTAAGTGTGCCATAAATATTTATGGAACTGAAGTGAACCTCTGGTCATTTGATACTTTCTTTAAAAAGTTTTGTAATCACAAGCAATTAGCTTAGAAAATGTATTATGAATAGTTCAGCCCCAAACCCATCCCTCCATCCCTATCCCATGCCCCAAAGGCGATCTTTTACAATTGTTTATTTTAGGTGTTCTTGTGATTATCACCCATATTTTAGACAACATAATTTTACTTCTATTGCTTGACTCATCATGTTAAGACAAGACCTAAAAACAATCTGACATAAAAGGTGAGAACTCAGCTCACTGTTTATCTACATTCTCATCCCACACTTCGTAGTTATTCTTTTTTAGCTCATCTATTATAATTTGACAAAGCGAAATTAATATCAATGACACATCAAGAAAATTACACAAATTCTAAATGTACAGCTCATTGAGATTTCTTAAAGTGAATCACTCTCCCGATGAATAAACAGGATATTACCCCAGGCCTCCCTTGTGTCCCCTTCACAGACACTAACCAGCCCCATTACCAAAGGTAACCGCAGTTGTGAATTATATTGCAATCCATAAGCTTTGCCTACTTTTAAACTTTCTCTAAACAAAGTCATACAATATGTACTTCTTGATGTCTGGCTTCTCTGCTTAGCATTGTTTGTAAAATTCATCCACGTGGTTGCATGATGTAATAGTTCATTCATTCTCATGACTGTATATTACTCTATTGAATAATGATTTCACGGGCGCCTGGGTGGCTCAGTTGGTTAATCGGCTGCCTTCGGCTCAGGTCATGATCCCGGGGTCCTGGGATCCAGTCCCACATCGGGCTCCCTGCTCCGTGGGGAGCCTGCTTCTCCCTCTCCCTCTGCCTGCCTCTCTGTCTACTTGTGCTCTCTATCTCTCTGTCAAATAAATAAATTAATAAAAAATCTTTAAAAAAAATAAAATAAAATGAATAATGATTTCACAATTTACTTATTTATTCTCCCATTAACGGGCATTTCCAGTTTGAGATTCTTACAATAATGCTCCCACAGGCATTTATTTGTCTTTTGATAAATATATATAAGTATTGGACGTGTTGAGTGGCAGAGTACAAGTATGTTCAGCTTTGGTAGATATCGACAAAATTATTGTACCACTTGCACTCCCATCAACAGCATAGGAGAAGTCAAGATGTTCCATATCCTCTCAGACTTTTGGGTTGTCATTGTTTTTAAGAATAGCATTCCGGTGAATATAAATGCTATATAATTTTGATCTTAATTTACATGTCCTTGATGAATGATGTTGAGTACCTTTTTATATTTGTATTGTTTATTTATTTGGCATGGAAATCTGTGAAGTAATTTTTAAAGTTTTTATGCATTTTTGGATTGTCTGTTCTTATTGATTTGTAGACAGTATATATAACAGATAAGAGCCTTTTGTCAGAGAAATGTTTGCAAATACTTGCTCCTATCCTATGGCTCTCTTTACACTCTTAAATAATGTCTTTTGATAAATACAAATTCTGTAGTTCAACTTACCCATTTTTTCTTTTTGGTTAGGGCTCCAGCTGGAATTAATTTTAACGTACAGTTTTAGGAGGAGCCAAGATTGTTTTTCAACATGCAGATATACATTTGACCCAGCAACATTTATGGAAAGAATCATTATCCTCCCTTCATACCTCACGTCACCTATGTCATAAATAAAGTGGCCATATGTGCATGGGCCTATTTCTACACTCTTCTATTCCACTGGTTTATTTGTCTGTTCCTGAGCTAACACGTGCTTTCTTTTTTTTAAGATTTATTTATTTATTATTTTAGAGAGAAAGAGAAAGAGCTCTGGGGATGGGCAGAGGAAGAGAGAGAATCTCAAGCAGACTCCCCGCTGAGCATGGAGCCAAACACGGGGCTCAAGCCCAGGACCCTGAGATCATGACTTCAACCAAAATCAAGAGGCGGACGCTTAACCGACTGAGTCACTCAGGTGCCCCTAACATGTGCTTTCTTAATTGCTGTAATGTTACAATGCATCTTGATATCTGTAATGCAAATCTTAGTGCTAATTTTGTTTTTTGTTACAATTGCTTTGACGAGTTTTAGCTCTGCATTTGCACTAATCCTTAGAAATGGCTTGTCATTTTTCAAACACACACACATACCCACCAACACACATAAACAGATATCTACTAGAATTTTCATTGGCATTGAATTGAATCTTTAGGTTAATTTGGGTAAATCTGATATATTTATAATATTGAGTCTTAAAACCATCGCCATTGTATATCCTTCCATTATTTTAAACCATTTGTAAATTTTCTCACTAATGTTTTGTAGTTTTCTGTATAGTAGAATCGCACATTTGATATGTGAAATTTTTATAATTACTTCTTATATTTCATTTTCTAGCTGTTTGTTACCAGCATATAGAAATACTATTAATTTTTGCATATTGAACATGTATCCGTCAGCTTTGCAATATTCGCTTAATTGTCATAGTTGTTTGAAACTTTTAAGGTTATTTTTCGTGTTGGGTATTCTCAAAGTTCACATAGATTTGTCCAGGTATGGGTTTTTTTCTCATTATTTTTGCTGAATCTCTTTGATAAGTTTTAAATATTCTTCCCATAAATCAATGGTTTGCACACATTGTCATTACAGATGCTCACATGAAATCTTCCCCTTTTTCCCACGTCCTCACTCAGCCAGTGAGTGCCTCTTTTTTTTTTTTTAAGATTTTATTTATTTATTTGAGAGAGAGAATGAGATAGAGCATGAGAGGGGGAAGGGTCAGAGGGAGAAGCAGACTCCCTGCTCAGCAGGGAGCGCGATGCGGGACTCGATCCCGGGACTCCAGGATCATGACCTGAGCCGAAGGCAGTCGCTTAAACAACTGAGCCACCCAGGCGCCCCAACCAGTGAGTGCCTCTGCCCGAGATAATTATCTGGGGTTTTGGCAGTTACCTGCAACATTTAATATTGCTACTGCTTGTTTTTGTAGTAAATATTGCATCCCTGTCATTAGTAATTTCATTAGCTTTGGGTGGAGATTCCTAATAAGATACCTCAGACTTGATTCCATAGTAATATACACCTGAATTAAAAAAAATAAATTATTTGTATATATTTGTAGAAATTAAGGGAATAAAATTAATTCATGGTATACAATAAAATGGATATTTTGTAAGAAGTTTGCTAGGTCTCAGTGAATCCTGGCATTTGAACTTACCAAACCTCTGCTGCCTTATATCTAAATTAAGTTGTTAATAACTTCTATCTCATAGTGTTATGAGAATTAAGTGAACAAAATGTTCCATATTGTGAGCGCTTCTGATTAGCTCTCAAAGTTATGCTAGTTAATTAATTAGGAAATATGAAGATGCAGGTATTTCTTCTAGCCTAGGGTAATTGTCACAGTAATACAGAGTTATTTCCCACAAACACAAATTTGAGAAGCTTTAACTAATAAATTCAAGTTGCTTAGATGCCATTTGCCATTCAAAAATGATGGTTTCCTCAGTTCTATTCAAGTCACTTAAATGCTTTAATGCTCCTGACAAATGAACACTGGTTTCGCACCGAGATAACTTGATCAACGAACAATAAACAAGTGACAAAGTAACATTATCTGATTATTTCCCCTGTCTTTTGGCCCAGTGACCAGCATTGCTTTCTACTTACAGTGAATAGCAGGGGATAATTTTTGCCTTACCCATTTCTGATGCAGGACCATTCACAATACAGTAAATGGATCAATAGAGAATAAAAGCTCAATTATCTAGCAGATTCTTGAAATGTCAAATCAGTAGGTTAAGCCTTGAGCCTTTGAACATTTCCTCGAATTTCCACCAGGAAGAGAAGAAACACGGGCAAATATTAAATAAGTATAAACTGTGTATATTGGCAAAATGCTTGTCATTTTGCTAAGCTGAAAGATAGGCAATCAAGGAGACTGGCAATTAGAGAAGTCATAATAGTGGGTATAAAACAGCCACCACGCTGTCTGGCACACTGTAGCTCTTCAGAAAATGAGAGTTGCTGTTCTCGGCTCCCTGGGCTGTTGCTGCTATATATCAGCCAAGAGCCTGCGACAATTGCTGCAGTCCCAGCACGCCATTTCAGCAACAAGCACTGCCTTTCCAAGAAATTCTCCCCATCCCTGGCCCTTGCTCTGTCACTGCCTCTGAACTTCCTAATGTAAATGCGGCACGTAGTGTTTACCGCCTGCTATAATTAAAACTCTTTCCACGTCGTTCAGGCCATCTCTTCCAACCTGGATTGTAAGTTCCTTAAGGGAAGGGTTGGCTGGATACTCCTTTGATTTCGCCAGAGGCTGGAGGAGTCATTGCTTAAAGCCCCGCACACTCAGTTTATATCTCCCACGCAAGGAAGCTGGTAGGAACCATCCCCTATTATAAGGTTCGAAACTCTGATAGCTGGGATTAAGGCCATTGAAAGAATACGATAAAACAGGCTTTTGGAGAGAAGCACATGGGGTAAAAAGCACTGATAGAACCCTAGTTGAAGAATTCTGGTCTAAGAAGAATGTTTACTTGATCCAGGTAAATATCCACATCTCCTACGACCCCACGAGAGCCATCTTGTAATTCAGTAAGTTTCCGATTATGAATTTGTAGGTGGAAGTAAGCATTTATCTGGGTTCAAACCTTGCCTCTTTTACTAACTGATGGTATGACATTGGGAAAGTTACTGTATTTCGCCAAGCTTTAGATTTATCATCTGAAAAGTGTGGATAAGAATGGTGTCAATCCTGTATAAGTTAGGAGGTTCAGAAAAGGGAAATTGAACTAACGGTTTCTACAGAGGAAATTCACTACAGAGAATTGGTTTTCCTGGGGCTAGAGAGCTAAATGAGCAAAAAGAGAGTATAGAGGTCATGTGGATATAATAACCACGAGAAGGAGCTTCTGTCCTTTGAGATGGATAGACAAAGTTCTTGGAAGAAGTGCGCTTATCAGAACACAGAAGCCCAAAAGAGGTGCTGTGAGGAGCCGTTAGAAACCAGGGCTCTGACTTTGGATGCTGAGGCGCTCCCAACTAATGCAGGGATCTCCAAGATCCAGTGAGGCTGGTTCTGGGAGCGCCTGAAGATGCTCAACGCTGGGACCGCTTGATGCTGACTGAGGCAGTCTGCCCCTGAAGGTGCATCATACACATCAGAAGCAGGCGGTCTCTCCCCACTTCCTGCTTTCCAGTCTCCCTCTGGCGCCCCTATGGGCAGAAGTCACGGAAGTCAGCTGGCAAAGAAAAATGAGGTTTGTAGAGTCCAAACTCTGGCATTACAAAGCACAGCCCAGAAGGTGGGTTTGGAGCTTGGAGACAATAGTATATTAGTTTGTCTATTTCTTAAATGGGATAGTAATAGTGCCCAACCCATAGATTTGCCTTTAGGATTACTCAGGGTATTGTACTGAAGCATTTAGCACAGAGAATGGAACATAAAAACAATTTTAAAATGTTAAATATTTATTATTGTATTGGGTGTTTTTCTTTGCTTTATTTGTTATTTTTAACTAAGTGATATAGCAAACATCCTTAATGTACTATATTAGTATTAATAAAATTTGATAACACTGACCTGTTTGAGACTATAGAATGGAGTTTCAAACATATACCTGCAATTCAGACTCATGTAATTCATAAACACTAGGGGTAAACAGTACGCGGAGAAAACGATGTTCCTGTCCTTTCAAAATCAGCCATCAAGTAAATGGTTACTTCTTCATCTGTCCAGAAAATGGAATTCTTTGACATCATAGACTTTCACTGCTAATCTATATGTATATTAAAGTGTTTGTCACTGATTTTCTAACTAGTGCTTTTAGACTCTTCCAATTTAAATAATATATCGCTATTGTGTTTTAGGACCAAGTAAACAGAACAGCAATGGTATGGCATTTTCTCTTGGTGTGAAAGAAGAATTTCCCTTACCACCAATCAGCATGGTGCAGATGGAGAAGATCTTTTCTGCATCTGTATTAGCAGAGACATTCCCAAACCCAACGCTGGTGAGGCTGCTGAGGGTGAAGTACAGAGCGGCAATATAAGCACTTCGGATGGACGGGCCCCCTAAGGTATTGTTGCCGTAGTATGGAGATTCTAGTCTCTTTCCCAACTCATGGAGCCAGCCTGCAATGGAAGAAAGAATGAGAACTTAAACCCAAAGAGTAAAGTCCCAGTATGAGCACCTGGCGGTAATGAGAAATGAACATTTAGGGACATACGAATTTGCTCAGAAGAAAGAAGAGAGAAAAGCTAAAAGGAAGTTGAAGGCAAGGAATGAGATTCCACTGCTACAAAAGCAAAAATACCACTTTTATGCAAGCTGTTCTGTTTAAGACACAGCAGAGAGGTGGGCATCCAAGAGCAGATGGGTGGTCAAAGCTAAACAGGTTACACTAATGCTGATTACCTGCAGAGATAGAAACCAGCATTGCTAGTGTCAGCAACAGTGTTGTGTATTTCCTTCGTGGTTAAGCTCCTTTCTCAATTGGAATTTTAAGAGACAAAGGGGTCTAGTAGGTACTTTTCAACCCTACATGATGATAAATAGCAACAACCACAAGAATCTAGACTTCACACAGATGAGAAGCGCTTAATTTCCATCCTGCACAACCTTGCCCCATTTTATTCACTTGCGCTGACATCTAGTTGGCTTACAAATCTTAGCTCATGCTACCGTCCTCAGGAAGCCTTCTCTGCAACCCCATTCTGCCATTTGGGGCTGGAGGGGAAGATCTGCACAACTAAGAGGTACCTGTAATAGAACTCGATGCCCCTTGCAGCTGTTCTATAGTCCTGGTGTATATATGTGTCCCAACTGATCAAATTAAGTGCTTTAAATATATGCAGTTTATTGTATGTCAATTATGCTGTCATAAAGCTGTAAAAAAAGCTACACTAATAAAGATTGGAAATAGCAAGTGTGATATTGACAATAATAGAATGGAAACACAACACAAAAACCACTTTAAAATCCTTTCTTGGAAATAGTTATCCTCTAAAGTTTTGCATTCCAAATTCTGTCTCTCTCACTGTATGTGTGTATGTTAACAAAACACTGTGACATCATAGACTTTCTTTTTATTTATTTATTTATTTATTTGAGAGAGAGAGAATGAGAGACAGAGAGCATGAGAGGGAGGAGGGTCAGAGGGAGAAGCAGACTCCCTGCTGAGCAGAGAGCCCGATGTGGGACTCGATCCTGGGACTCCAGGACCATGACCTGAGCCGAAGGCAGTCGCTTAACCAACCGAGCCACCCAGGCGCCCCAACATCATAGACTTTCAGCTGTGAAAGTCACACAGCTGAACCCATAAAGTTCATAAGACGTGTTAAGAGATATTATCCACTGACCACTACTTTCTTATAAACACTTCATTTAATGGCTGCCCCAGAAGAGATGAAAGTCATTACACTTTTTAAGTAGTAATAATGCTGTCATTATCAACTAAAGTTATAGATCATGGAACTGTGCTAGGTAATTAAAATGCATATTTTAAACAACTGGGAACTCCTTGAGACCAAGGAGAATTGCTTAGTGGCAAGTATTGTGCCTTATTCACCCTGTGTGTCTAGAGAAGTATTTCTCAACCTTTATCTTGCCTCAGAAACATCTAAAGGGCTTGTTAAACAGAGATAGTCAAGTCCTATCCCTGGAATTTCTGGTACAGTTCAGGAGGTTGGGTGGGGGCTGAGAATCTGTCTTTGTAATAGGCTCCCACAGATGGAGGGGACCATTCTTTGAAAAGCCACCGCTCTAGAACGGTGGTTCTCAACACCAGCCTCGGCTGGGAATGCTTTTTACAAATACACTGCCCAAGTGCCACCTCCACTAACTGCATCAAATTTCTGTTGCCAAGACCAGGTACTGGCATTTTTTAAAAGTCCCCCAGTAGAATCTAATGTGAAGTTAGAACTTAGAATCCCTATTCCAGAACTTAGCAAAGCACTGACAAGAGTAAGGTTTAATAAATGTTATTTTAAAAAGTGAATGAATTAATGAATATATAAATGATTCTTGCACTCTGTCACAGTATGAGACAATATGATAACACTGATGCAATAAAACAGCATATGTGCATTTGTAAATTTGTACTAGAATAACAAATGTATGTTTTGATGATAGAGAATAATAATAAAATGCAAGTTAGAAGTTATAAAAGGTGATGCTGTTAGTAAGCTATGACCATCTACTCTGTCTGGAAAGGCTTTGTGAAGGAATAAACTTTAGTGATGGGGTTCAGGGCAGGATGCCCCAGAATGTGCCACTTTGGCATGTGAATTACTTGAGTTGAAGGCAATCAAGGCTTAACAGACTCAAGAAGAGCCTTTTACTTCTTCCTCAACTACCTAAAAGAATTTAGTTATGGGGCCTGTACCAAGAAGAGAGCTATTACCAGGGTAACTTTTTACATCAGAACAGCAAACATTTGTTTACCAAACATTTGCTCTTCTCATCCTCCAATGAATTGTCTTCCTTCTCTTTGAAGCCCCCTTTGCCTTAGCTCAGGATGGTATATAAGCCCTCAATTGCCTGTCTTTGACCCTCTCAAGTCTATGTGAGACTCCTATATATACTAAATTAAATTGTTTTTCTTCTGTTTGCTTGTCTTATGTCAATGTAATTATTAGGCCAGCCAAAGAACCCAAAAGGGAAGAAGGAAAAAATTTCCTCCCTGACAGATTCAACACAGATTTAAATATGGATTCTTCCATGTATAGGCTGTAGGAAGGACTAACTTCTCTGAGCTTCACTTTTCTCATCTCTAAAAACAAGGATACTGTCTAACTCGTAGGGCTGCAGTGGGTTAAATGAGGTGCCACACATGAAAATGCCAACCACTGTCACTGACAGAGGGTTAGTGCATCATATCTCTTTTCTCTCTCTTGCTTCTCTTACTTACATTGGAACAAGAAAGTACAAAATCCAGAAAGGTAAGAGAAAATAAGGGACCACCAGTGAACTGTAATGGAAAAGGAAGGTGGTGATCCCATGTATTCAGTAGAACCTAAGGTAGGGATTAGCATTTCCTACCTAATAGCAACAAGAGGGAGAAAATCCAGATGGCAGTAGTTCTTAAAATTGGGGAAGTTATGCACCCATTTGTGAATCTGAAAAAAGACATGATCCTTTTGTCAGAACAAAGTACATGTGAAGACACTTGTACCACTGTGTATTCATTTTCAGTTGGCTCATGGCTTCCTGAAGCCCTTTCATACATATCAGATTAAAAAGCTCTATTTTAGAAGTTTAAGTGAGGGGGAGGAGGAAGTGATAAAGGGCGATTTGATAAAACTTAGTTTAATCTTGTATAGAAAAAGATTTAGAAATAAAGACAACTTATCCAAGATTAATTGAAGAGATATTACAAAAACAAATCAAATGTGCATTTAAAAAATATTACTGGTATATTTATGTACACTGTAGGAAGACAGTCCAGACACAAAGGTAAAATCAGGAAGCAGAGATAACATCTGAATTTATCATCATATTTGGGATGTTGATTTCTCAGAATAGTGCCCTTGTAAGCATTGGATCCAAACATTGTCAAATATGAGAACCATAGGATGCTGAATGGCTAGTGGGTTGGCTATTTCTCATGTGTCTTCCAACTTGTGCTCTGAAAGGGATGTCATGTTTTTCTACTGGACAAGGAAGTGATTAGAGGGGCTTGTCCCTTTGTTCCATATTGGTCATTTCTGCTAATTACTGGGAAGCTGAAAAATGTCATTTCGCCCAATGAGTAAATATTGCATGACCCAATTTTTGTTTTAACTGATGCACAGAGGAAGAAAAAATCAGAAACAATAAAGCTACTACTTCCTCATGGCTGAATCAGCTATACAATCAGACCGTGAAGAAACAACTGGATCCATCTATTGATCTTGAATTAAGGTATTCATTTACTTACAGAAGCCAGTTTTCTCACTTACAAAAAAAAAAAAAAAAAAAAAAGCAAACAAACCAACCCAGTCAATGTATTTGGTTAAATTCCTTAATTTATGTTGAGCGAAATAAGTCAAACAGAGAAAGACATGTATCATATGATCTCACTGATATGAGGAATTCTTAATTGCAGGAAACAAACTGAGGGTTGCTGGAGTGGGGGGTGGGTGGGAGGGATGGGGTGACTGGGTGATAGACACTGGGGAGGGTATGTGCTCTGGTAAGCACTGTGAATTGTGCAAGACTGTTGAATCTCAGATCTGTACCTCTGAAACAAATAATGCAATATATGTTAAGAAAAAAAAAAAAGAAGAAGAAGAAGGTAGCAGGAGGGGAAGAATGAAGCGGGGGAAATCGGAGGGGTGGACGAACCATGAGAGATGATGGACTCTGAAAAACAAACTGAGGGTTCTAGAGGGGAGGGGGGGTGGGAGGATGGGTTAGCCTGGTGGTGGGTATTGAGGAGGGCACATTCTGCATGGAGCACTGGGTGTTATGCACAAACAATGAGTCATGGAACACTACATCTAAAACTAATGATGTATGGGGATTAACATAAGAATAAAAAAATTTCCTTAGTTTGAACAGAAGTAAAACACTTAAGAATTCTCTGAAACAAATCGGTGTCCATATAAATTGATTTCTGTAATGAAGTAGGATAAAGGTTTGTATTAAGACATACAGATTATATTAGATTATATCCTCATCCAGTTCATGTTCATTTACAATGTGTGAAGCTATCTCAGAAGTGATTCAGGGAGCAAAACACAGAGGAACAACAAACCTACTTTTGTTGATATCTCTTTTCTGTCTAGCCAACTGTTCTGTCTATTTTCAGAAACATCTTGTTTTTTAAGAAAGGTTGCTACTAAACGGTGTTACAGCTGGCAGAATGAAAGCAATAATGATGATGACAAAACTTGGTAACACGGAAAGGAGGTAACACCCACAAATCCAGGGATTGTCTCTGTGGGCTAAATAAAACTTTTTCACAGAACAGCTTGTCCAAAATGAGAGCACATGTTCACTGTAACAAGACAACATGTCATTGTACTGTACAGAAGAAACAGTTTAACCAATTTGGAAGCCAATCTTTTTTTATGCTGGAGAAACTCGTCTCTAAAGGAAGGGATGTCCTAGAACAATCTGTCTGCTTCTGCTCAATTTTTTTTTTTCTAAAGAACATTTGAAGGAAAAAACATACACAACATAAAGTAGAATCTAAATATACTGAATACATTGCCCTCTGATAAAAATAAAAGATATCATAAAATAATCCTGTCATTAGTGAAATTGACTAGATATATAAAAGTAGATTTGTGGAATAAAGATCAAAGATAGAATGACTCTTAATGATCATGCCTAGAAGAGCCGGTAATTTAGTATAATTCAATCCATATATTTTTCATTGCATGCTTACCATAGGCCCAATATTTTGCTTAATTACATACTTTTAACTCTAGATGGGAGTTTCTAATTATTTTACTCTTTAGGTTTCCTACATTAATTTACTTACTTTTATGATGCATATGTGTGCGCAGTTTGTACAGGTGTGACCTGCTATATACAACACACGTATTCTTGAAAAGTTCAGTTTAGGTTAGCATTTGGTAAATTAACAGGTATTTTAGGTTTAATGAAAGAAATAGCAGCATGTTATTTAAGGAAATCCTACGGTGAATTTCTTTATCATATAAAATACCCTAGTAATATGAAAAACTACCCAGTAAAATATAAGCTTATTAAATCAGATTTATATGTGTGTTAAGGTGTGCTTGTATGGATAGGGAAAAGAGAGAAGGGACTAGCACATATATTATCACACCTATAATTCAAAATGGTACTTTACTTAATTCGGTATGAATGAACCATGTTGTATCAGGATTTAGCTAGAAGCAAGAACAGAGCCCATGGTAGGGTTTTCTTGTTCCTAAGCTGGCACATGGTTTACATTTTACTGAGAACTTTCTGTGCTCCAGACACTCTACTAGGGCAATACATCTTCCATCTTATTTACAGGCAGTAACTCTATGGAATAGGTACAATTATCATCCATATTTTGGTTCATTATTTCATTAGTCATTATAACAATTTAGAAATTATTATCCCCATTTAAAGATGAGAAAGCTAAGGCTCAGAGAGATTAAATAACTTGCTCAATATGGCGGTATCAGGATTTTAATCCAGATATGTGTGCTGTTGGAGCCCAAGTTCTTGACCACTATGCACAGTACTTGAACGTGCTGTAGACCCAAGAGTATTAATGTTGCAGTGTACCTGAATGCCTTTACAAGCGAGGTGCCATTCTTTATTATGGTATACATACACAATAAGAAAGAAAGAGTCTTAGTTAAGGCTCCTCAGAAGCAGACCCTGAGACATGACTTTAACTCTAAGTAATTTAAGTATTGAGCCCAGTAAATATTTTTAGAAGAGAATAGGGAAGGGACACAGAGAGTGGAGGATCCAATGAGGTATGCCTAATCAAGCAAGTTATTGCTATAGGCAATTGGAGCTTAATCTCACTGGAGAACCTCTGGGACCAGTGTGGAACATACCCCATGTTGGGACAGGGGAATATATACACCAACTATCAGCCATCATTGATTGAGGGCAGCTCCGAAGGAGTGTGAATTCCCCATCATTGCCATGACTGCTAGCAAAGGAGCCTTCTACCTTCCTCATCAGAAGACAGTGCCTCAGGCATAGATACAGATCCTAAGGGTGGGAATCATACAGATTGAGTGGACATCGTGGAGTATCAACAATATTTTTGACAGCAGTCAACACTTACTAAATGTTAAGTATTTTACTAGGCTTTCACATAACATTATTTTCATATGACTATCATAATTACTCTGCCTTTTTTTTTTTTTAAAGGATGGGGTCCCAACAGAGAAGTTCAGCAATTTTCTCCCTTCTTTTAGGGAGTTTTAGAACTGAGAGGCAAATCCATACCTTTCAAACTAAACATCCATGCTCTTTCTGCTATATTAACTCTTATAAAGAAGTAATCATTTTAAATGATCTTTATAACTGTGCTTGTTCAAACCATTATTAAATAAGTTTGCATTTCCAGTGGCCATTTTGCTTAGAGCAGTGGATTGTGTCCCAAAGGCACATATCATATCAGAGAAAATAGAAGAATAATCCAAACATAATCCACATTGTAGACATGGGATAACATGGCATTTAAAACCTGAATATTACTTCAACAGGGATCAAGAGGCTTCTAATGTAAATTCCAAGCATAGAAAATACTATAGTTAATATTTGCTTCCCCTCCCTCCATACTTAATCCTTCTGGACTTCATTCAGATGAGAGGTAGAAAAGTACTATGAGTCTTATGAGTCCTAAGGCAGGAGGTGTATGACTGGGACAGGCAAAGCAGTGAGAGACAATGGCTGTGGCACACAACATGAGAACTTCTCTGGTCTCTTCAGCCTCCCACAAGGGGCTAAGGTGTGGGCCTGCCCAGCTGCAGGGGTGATTGAGAGATATGAAGATAGGTGTCAGAAGTCTGAGTGTGTGCATGTGTTTATGTGGGTTTGTGGGGGTGGTGATGATGTGGCAATGGAAAGCCAAAGCATTTGTGAGGTGTTGTATCTACTGTTATACACATTCAAAAAAGAGTTGTTAACCCCAAACAAAATATTACAAAAAAGCTTAAGATTTCATCTCCATTGTCTCTTAAAATATCTATATATTTATCTCCATTCCTTAAGGTTCAACTAGCACCTGTCACTATAAGTTTTTGTTTTGTTTGTTTTTTGATTTCAACAAACTTTTTATTTTGGGATAATTTTGACTAATACAAAAGTTGCAAGGAGTACAAAGAATCCCTGTATATCCTTCACCCAGTTTCCCCTAATATTAATATCTTAATGTTTATCAAACTATGAAATTAACATTGATACATTACTAATAACTAAACTATGGAATTTCTATATTTTAATGTAAGAAATAGAGTTAAGAAGTTCAGAGACTTAGATTCCAGAACTCATTCTTCACCTTCCACTCCAACCGCATGTTACAGGATGTGACCGTGGATGAGACTAGAAGGACACCAGGCTACAGTGGTATTTGATACTGATTTGTTGATTCCATTAAGGAAAGGCATCAGTAAATCTGAAGTCCCAATTTGAACAGGAACTCCATCACTTGGAGTTTCCACTAATCACGCATTTTGGTTCTCATAAACCAAGAGGTGTCTTACATTTCTGAAATGGTTTAACTTACTCTCGAGGTAAACGTCTGAAACAAAAAGGATTAACCATACAATGATATAGACTGGACTCTGAGTCAGGAAATGAGGGTCCTAATCTTGGTCCTGCCATTAATTAATTAAGTTGATTATGATCCTTTATGCACCAGTTAGCCTTTTTGGTCTTCCATTTTTCCATCTTGAATATGAGGTGATTGGATTGAGTAATCTCTTTTTCTGTAATCTTTTAGTAATCTTTCTCAGATCTAAGATTTTATGAAATAAGATCCTGTAACGTTTCATCACAAATGGCTGACTTTCTTAAAGCAAAATGCTTGTGTAATAATCCATGATCTTATGGATTCATCTCTTATTTGTTTTTAATTACTTGAGTGATGACCCATCAGCAAATATTGATGGGATAAGGATGGAAGGTTTTCACATTTTGATGCATGTATCATTTCTGCTCTATTGCCACTGCTGAACAATTTTTCAGAAGCAATTTTATGAGATATTGGTACTGTCAAGAAAAAAATGTACCACTTGTGCTAAAACCAGTCCAGAGTTTGCCAGTCCTCTAAAGTCTACTTGAATATTAAATTTGTATAAAAGAAATTTCCTGAATATTGATTACTAAGGTATAGCATTTCACTTAAGCAATGATGAATTTAAAGGTTATACACTATGGTAAACTATCAAAACAGACCATCATCACATGCAGCAAAAAACCAAAACCAAGCCAAACCAAACCAAACAAACACACTCTAGAAAGAACGAGAAATGTGCAACAACCTGAAACCACAGTTGAGCAGCTACTGTAGAGTTTTCTGACTGATCCTAGTGAAGAGGCAGTACAGACCATCTGTTTCCAACCAACTGAGGTACTTCCAGATGCCTCTCAAATCTTGGCTAAAAAAAGAGGAAATTCTAACAAAGATTAGGCTCATGGCTAAGTTAACAGAACATAAACTATGAACTAACTGTCCTATATAAAATGCTCATACAGTTCACAATGCTTTCGGATCTGCCTCAACATGAGCATTTTTTCCTGAGTAATTGCTCATATGTTTTTCATGGCTTAATGAGTTTGTGAGACATACGTTGGTGTCTGAGCTCAGAGTATCATTTATAAAGACAACAACTTGTCACTCAGTAAGAAAATTTTAATCCAAAGCACTCATCCTTTGCACAAAGGGACAAAAACATGTTTCAGGAAAATAATTTCAGATGAAAATAATTGAATCCAGCCAAGTAATTTTATTTTTCTGGTATGCTAAAATTTATTCTCATTATCTGCCCCCAATTGCCTTTTTGTTCTCTCTTTTCTCTCAAAGATTCAGAGTTGCTACAAACCGAGGGAAGAAAAATGAATCGACACGTCCCACGTTTGCAAACCATTTCTCAGCTGTAGTAGTTGCCTGGCAGTGATTTAAATTAGAAGAATAGGCTCTGACATCCATTAAAAAGGAATCTCAAGTTTCTCTGGTTTGTAGAACTTCAGAATAAAGTTCTAATTACATTTCTTCCAAATGCATTAAAGGAGATACATTTTCTAACATCTCAATTATAAAAGTAACTCAAGTAAGTTAAACCATAAAATATGCTGGAATGTTGCATTCAAATACCCCATTAAAGAGTCCTCTGGATTTTATTTACCTTTACTTGGTATTGGGACTGTTCTAAAGGCATTCTCTTCAAGTTTCTAGGAAATGCCCACGTGTCAAAACACCAACTTTGAGGTGTCAGCCTTTGTTCTCCTCTAGAAGAGTTGATTCTGACTCATATGTCCAGTAATGCCTTTAAAAACATATAACTAACTTTGTTTGATGGCTTGATGGGGAATGAAATACAATAAGTGGTGGGAGTTTGCATGAACATTTCAAAATAAGTTTTTAGCCAGCATGTGGCTGAGTGATCGGATATGAAGTTAACACAGGGCACGGGGTGTGCCCGAGACACCTACAGGTGGCATGGAAATTTTTACAAATGAGACATAGACAGAGTGGCCAGAGACAACCAATCAAGGAACAAGAGATGCAGGGAGAATGCAGAAGAGAAACACGACAACAGAGAAATGTGTGCGACCAGGGAGTCCAGTAAACCTGGATAATCCAGAAGCCAAGCAATGCAGCATAGGAAAGTGCTACTTAGTTGTGTGATGTTGGCTAAGTCACTCATCCTCTTGGGCCCTAGTCTCCTCCCGGCTAAAATGAAGAACATGACAGTAACTCACCTCATGGGCTGTGGTGACACCAAGTGACACAGGTCACATAGAGGGCTTAGTGGAATGCAAGATTAAACATAGCAAGCACTAGATAAAAACTATTCTTATTGTTGCTGCGGTTGTTTGAAAGGAATGAAGGTTTTCTGTCTTACTGAAAGTAATGCAAACTTCTAAAATTACTGAAGACTGGTATAAAATATTAACCCAGCATATCATTTTCATCCATAGAAAATAATGAACACAGTAGCAGAAATGATGTACACAATCACATCATTCTTGCAAATCAGGGATTTTGCACCATTCATATTACAAATGCCACTTTCCATCACGAGGTACTGAAGACATGAAAGACATAGGCTCTGAATATTTTGTCATCAATTTGCTTTACCGTTACTTGACTTGTTATGGTAAAAACAGTTTGTCATAATATTCCTGCTTGTGCCTTTGTGTCTGGAAACCACACACTGATCACACGATGTGCTGAATATTTTATATAGTATTTAATTTAATCCTCTATTGTGTAACAGTTTCTTACAACTATAAGAGCCAAGCATTATAATCTAAAATGCTGATATTAAAATATTAGTACTTGGAAAGGCCAAATCAAACATGACCAAGAGTAGACATCTGTTAAGAAGGACCAGCTTTTGATTCTGGGTTTGTCTGAGTTGAGAGTTTTTACACTTGTTAATATGACATGCTACCTCCTGATCCTCCTTGTCAGTCAAGGTTTTGGTATTAGCACACTCCTGATCGTCTTCATCTCTCTCATAGAAAGGGCTGCCCCAGTTGATTTTTCTGTGTAATTGCTATTCCCTTCCACCTGCAAATAGAAATTTCCCATACTGTCTTCCGCTGCTTATACTCACCATCATCTAGCACGTGTGGTCTGGAGAGGTGGCGTTATTTTTATTTTCAGCCTGCAAACTTTTGTGATGCTCTTCGCTGCCCCACCACCCCCACCAGAAGCCTTAGCTATTATTCCAAAGGTGGTTGGCAGGGATTGATGTGTTAACGGTCAGTGTAAGCAAAAGCTTGGGGAATGTGAAAGCTTTTTGGAACTGTAGACTGAACTCTCAGCAAGTCCCCAAGGTTTCATTTTCCAGGAATAGAACTCTTTGGTTACCCTCACGTGGACTTTGCAAGAGACTTTATATAGGTCAGGCCCATGCTGTGGAGAAATTAGAGACCACACAGCTTTTGTTTTTCTTATGAAAACCCGCTTTCCTCCATAGTTTCTTAGACCTTATTAAAAATATTAGATAAACTAAGCACTTGGAATCATGTTTTAACCATCCCATTCATTGGCATCTGACTTTTCATTTCACCCACAGACACCAACTCTGTTTACAAATTCATTATTTGGCAACCATAATGCCTTTGTAATGGATTTGAAACAATGGAAGCAAGGGCAAGAGATGGTTTGGTCTCCAGCCCGGCAAGCAAAAGTTGGTTTAACTCACATTGTAATCAAACTACAGTATGTAGTTTATTTACATATTTGCCTAAGTCCTACCCTAGCAGTTTGGGGGAAAAAATGTGTTTATACTTTCATTGGATGATATCTTCTGAAATACTTTGTCCCATTTTTTTTTAAGATTTTATTTATTTATTTGACAGAAGACACAGGGAGAGAGGGAACACAAGCAGGGGAAATGGGAGGGGGAGAAGCAGGCTTCCTGCTGAGCGGGGAGCCAGATGCGGGGCTCGATTCTAGGACTCCGGGACCATGACCTGAGCTGAAGGCAGACGCTTAACGACTGAGCCACCCAGGCGCCCCTCCTTCAGTCCTTTTTCTGGATAACATGTTTCAAATGCCATGGGGCAGGTTTTATAGGTGTCATTCAGGGAGAAAGCTGTCCCACTCTGGGCATATAGCAAAGGTGGCAAGAAGCATGCAGTGATGGAAACAGGGAAGTCCAAGGATACCAGAACATCTGGAGAGAAAGTGGCAGGAAGCAGCAGTAGCATGCGCAGGCAGGGATGAGGGAGCAGTGCGGGGCCCTGGTGAGCACAGGCTGTGGCAGAGGCAGGATTTGGCTCCCAGTTTCAATTGCTGAAGAGTTATCCTGTAGTCACAGTCCTGGCTCTCTCTAAGACTAGGGTTGAGCCCAATCTGGCTCCCCTGGTTCCCCACCCTTTCTTAGTAGCCCCTAATCCATTCATTAACTAATTCACTCACTTAGCAAATATTTAGTAACCATGCATAATGCTTGAGATGGAGATGCTGTGTGAGATGTAAAGATAAACGAGCTGGATCATCACTGCCTTGCAGTATACTCAGGAAACTAATCATAGCATATGTTTGCCTGAACTCAGTGCCCTTTGCTGGAGCAATCAGAAATGGTTTAAAGAAGGAGAGTATTCAAATTGTACTGCAAAGAATAATAGAGATGGAGGGAAAGTGCATTTTGGGAAGCTGAATAAAGGCACTTGGCCAGGAGCACTTAATGCACAATGGAGTAAAGGAGTTTATGCAATTTGGCTGAAGTGAAGGGTATGGGACAGGAAGTCATGAAAAGTATGTTTAACCTGCAAGTTTGCAAACTTAAAAATATCCTCCTTTTCTTCCAAGATATAAAAAATCAACAAAAGCAATCAACCAAAAGAAAAGTTGGGTTGAGACTGCTACATCAAGAACTAATGTTTGATATAATGGATAACTTTGTGGCAAGAATGTTAAGCCTTTGAATAAATTAACAGGAAAAGTTGTCAAATCATTCTCCTCTACGTATATGCATGTGTGTGTGTGTGTGTGTGTGTGTGAGAGAGAGAGAGAGAGAGAGAGAAATCACAAATAATATGGGGATGAATTTAGTATAATTCTTGCTAGAGTCAGGGGTGTTCCTTCCACTTTATTTTGAGAATACTCATAATGCAAAAAAATAATGCACATTCTTAAAATCTAGAACTAACTTTTGAAGAAACAATAAGGCAAAGCTACTGAGGCCTTGAGAAACTGCTGGAGAAAGTTCTGGGGGTTCATCTTAGGGTCATTTGGTCTGACAAAGCTCAAGAAATGTAGAAGAAGGAGAAAGACTTTTCAGTCTTCAGACAGGCTCATATTGAAGAATTCGGGTTGTTGGCATTCAAGTCTTCTGCTGGTATCTAGATTATAACTTCTAATGATTATGAATCATCATCACTACGAGGCAACACTTACAAACATTTTTAAGGATTTTGCAAAACTCTTGCACCTCCAGTGATTTCATTTAGGACTTATTTTTATCCCCTCTCACTTTGCTGTAATCTATGTAATCAATCTTTCATTTCCATCGCTTAGCCCTCTGTTCCTCTCCTTCCCCTCCCGCCACTGGAGGTCTTACTGCCCTTTAATCTCATCTGATTATCTGCCTGCAGCTCCCATTAGACGCTGCTTCTTGAGAGTGGGTATTATCGTGGTCTTATACACTTGATTCCCAAGCCTAGCTTAGGGTGTGGCACCTAATATGCACTCAGTACATATTTATTAAGCGATAAAGCATATCCTTCTCAATCATAAAGACCACAGAATAGAGACACTTGCCATGAATACAAAACAGGCTTTGGGTTTGCAGAATGGCTTCGACTGCAGCCCCACTGACTACTTAACAATCTGACTTCAGGGCAGCTAGCCCTCTAAGTTCCGGTTCCTGCAACTAAAAAAGGAACTAAAAATGCCTTCTTGTTTGTTGAGAGGCTTGAAGAAGATAATTTTGTCAAACATCTGTCATGGTGCCTGGGGTATGATTACTGTGTGAAATGTTGGATCTTTTTCACCTTTTCTGCAGTCTTCCATCACTTTGTCACAAATAACTAGATGATTCCAAAACAAATTAGCTTTCTAAATTAGAAGATGTGTTGACAATTAATTTTCATCATATATCATGTATATAACTAAAAATGGACATATGCCAGTGGGGAAATTTGGGTGTTAGAAGAACGTGATCCATTAATATAGACAGTCAATAAAGTATATTGAGGCATCACCATCACTTAGCAAAACCATATGTTTCCTGATTGATTCCACTGAGGTGTCTAAAAATTTAAAGGACATATTGACTCACTATTTGGATTGCAAAAACATTTGACGCCTCTCTCCATCTAGATGCCATCATGGTTCTATCTCATGCTCTTTGTTCCTTGTTCAAAGAAATAAACATATTTTAATTATGCTATCCAATTAATAAGCATGGTGAGTAGAAATGAAACAAATATAGTTGATGATGTTTACAACAGAGCATGTTCAAATTGGCTAGTTCCCAAAACAAAATGACCTGATTGAAGATAAACATTCTTTAGGAACACTTCAGACAGCAAACATTGATTGGGGACAAATTAGACACAGTAGAAATAATCAATAAAAAATAAAATTCACAATAGCTAAAACTGTGCAAAGTAAAATTGTTATTGATATATTGACATTCCAAAATTGAAGGAAGAATAAAATCTTCTTAACAAAAATTTGTTCTTTAAAACTTACATTGAGAAAATTGGACTTGGTAGAAATGTCACAAAAGAAAACTCATTCTACCTGTTGTGGGATTTGAAAAAATTGATTGATGAATTAAGTCTTTGGTATAGTTTACATATAAAAAAACTTACCTTGATAAAAGTAATTTCAATAGAAATTTTAAAAAGGAAATGGAAAGGAATTATTTAATACTGCTGTATAGGTATTTGATACAAAAATTTTAAAAAGTATAATGAAGTTGTAGCAAGTGCTTTCTAGATGAGAAGTCAGAACTGTTGCTGTTCTAGTGAAAATATCTGTAGTACTAAGTATACAATGGAAATGTCCTGAGAGGTCAAAAGAGTAAGGATAAACATCCACAGAGTTAGTTAAAATGCAAGGTTCAAAATGGTAAATCAATTCAATATTTGGTCAAATAAAGATTTTTTAATTTTTTAATTATTTGATTGATGTTTTATTGACTCATAGAAAATAGAGACTTTTACTAAAAATAATTCCATTGTGCTTGCCCTCCAAAGATGGAATCTTTCCCTTGCAGAGAATGAAAAAATGTGATTCACCACTTTTAAAGAATGTAAAATCCTCTAAGTTGGCAGTGGCAATGAATTGCTGTCTGTCCCCCTCTCCCCCCAGTACACACTCAATATGGCCATGGCATTTGTAAAGCATGACTACCATAACATGACTTGCTTACACCATTCACCGAGCATGTTGTCGACAGAAAAATTGCAGAGTCACACATGCTTAGTTGTCAACAAAATAATACTGGATTATTCATTTAAGAAGATCCAACTCTTCAGAATTCTATTATACTATGATATTATTTTTGTATTTTTGCGAATATATTTGCATCGCTATGAATAAGCATTTTTTGTATAAAACATACAAAACACTGTATTGGAGACAGGAATCATGTCTCCTCAGTTATGACATGCTTTTAAACCAAGTGCTAATTGACTCTTCGAAATCATTCATTGGTTATTTCTTAGAGGGTCGGAGTCATCACATATTCCAAGATACAGCGTTTCGGCCACAGAATAGCTTTGCAACCTGTAAGCCTAAACCAGTATATTTTAAAAATTAATGAGATTAGCTAGCACTTAAAACATGATTTTATGGGCAAATGGTAAAATTAGAAATACCACCCTCCTGTGTATCACACTCAAAAAAAAAAAAAAAAAGCCAACCTTAACAGAATTCCATTTCAGGCTAGAAAGACTGCTAAAAATAAGCCTATAATCTGACCATCAGCAGCACATTTTTCAGTAAGGACTGCAGGCAGTTTGGGTTCCAGCTTCAACACTGTAAAGCAAGTACACAAAGTTTCTTGAAAACAAAACCAGCTGCCAGAGTCGATGATTTTAATAAAATATCACATGTCAATGGCAGGAATAACGATAGCTACAACAGCTGCGGTGGCAGAGGCATCATGAGCTGAGCATCTGAGAATCACTTTCTATCACTTCGTCTCCATTATAGGTGAGGAAGCTAATCCTGTTTCTATTTTACAGATGAGCAGCCAGTGCCTTAGACAGGTGAGTGACACACAAATCCACACAGATGGTAAGGAAAGGATCCAGGTTTTGATATCCGAATCTAGAACTCACATTCTTACAAACCGTCATGTGACATCTGATCCTTTG
Source organism: Mirounga angustirostris (assembly GCF_029215605.1). Lineage (NCBI taxonomy): Eukaryota > Metazoa > Chordata > Mammalia > Carnivora > Phocidae > Mirounga > Mirounga angustirostris. The sequence continues at coordinate 133,015,689 of NW_026991709.1, read as the reverse complement.
AGACCAAATGTAGGTTCACAGGAAGCTGTCCAGCCAAAGATTAATTTTCGATGTCTTCATAAGAGAAAATGGATATTGAGCTGCATAAAGCTAGATGTACATTAACTTTTATTTCCGCCCTTGATATTTCCATGGAGGGAATCTTCTAGCATCCAATTTCTGCCACTCTATTTAATTTTGGGGTAGAGGACAGGGACATGGACAAATATACAAGGAAACAAATCTACCGTTTTTGCAAAGAGAGACTTCATAAATTATTTCTATCTTAACAGGGCTCTGGTCTCTGAGTTCCTGAGGAATTAAATTTGGGATTTGTCTCTGTCTTTCCTGATTAATCTCAGTAGAAATAAACAAAAACCAAAAGACTCATGTCCAAATAAATGACATGTCAGCAAGGAGATTTTAGCAGTAACCTCCATTGGGTCTTAGACTATGACACACATTTTAATGAATTCTTCGGTCTGTGGCTAGTTGGAGAAATTCTAAATACAAAGCAAACACCCACACATATACACATGACAAGAACAGAGAAAAGAGGCATGGACATTTAGATAAAATGTTTAATTCTCTTTTATCATGTATCTATAATTTACAGTCATGTTTGTTAAAACCTCAGATGGAGAAAGTACTCCAGTGGAAATTCTTTATAAATTCAATACCACTTTATAAAAATAATCACACAATTAGGATAACAAACAGAAGAAAACTTTTCATTAGTGCGAGTATATGAAGTGTGAGACCAATTTCCTAAAAATAGCATGTGCATTCCCTTTCACGCAAATGTCCAGCTGGGCTAAGCAGTTTGGCAAATACCAGGAAGAGAACTATTGTCTGTGTTTCTCCCTTTTGAGTTTGGAATAAGATTCCTAAAATACTCTATTCATCAGGTCACACCTTCTCTGGTCTTTCTTGTCTTAGGGATTGTATCTGCACATCTCAGCCAAGACTCCAACCCATTATTTTGGTCTTATCTCTCTTTTTACTCATTGTGTGTCTGAAAAGGCAAATTGGTAACTTATGGACTTGATCAGGTCCACAGTTATTTACACTGTGCTTCCACTCTGCTTTTCAAGTTTTAAATTGTTTGCCAATCTTTAAATATCAGACACTTAACAAAAAATCCTGACTTTCAAATTCTCCAGAAAAATCAGATACTGGAGCTGGAACCACAGTTGGTTCCCTCATGTAGGGTTTGCATTCTCCACTTCTTTCAGAACTTAATTTCAGTAACCTTTAGTTTAGTACCTGGCCTGCTTCATCCATATATGCTATAACCCTTTCTCATGTTAGCTTTGTATTTTATTCAAGAATGTTCTACTCCACACAAACTCATCTACTAACTGTTCCTCAAATGCACTGTGAAATTTCCTACTTCCATGAATTTATTCACACTATGCACCTCACCTAAATGTTTTCTAAATATTCTCCTCCAAAATAGTATTCACATTTTGAAGTCCACCTCCAATGTCATCTTCATGGAGATTCAGTTAAAATTACTCCTATTTATTTCTAAACTTTTTAAGTTTTTGCCTGTTCAAATTTGCACCAAACCAACATTTAAAAAATAATTTTTTGTGTAGTTTTGTGTCTACCTCTTGACTCTCTAAGAAGAGAGTACACTTCTATAAGGCAGGGCCTCTAATTTACAACTCTTTGTATTGCTTGCAGCTCATAGCACTGTCCTTCTTCGGTCCTCAGCAAATGTTTATTTTATAGTAAATACTGAAAACCTCATAGAGTTTAAATGCAACAATCTCAAAGTCTCAGTTCTTTTTCTATCCTACTTTTCTCTATATCTATAGTGTCTTAGGAAAATAATCTGCAGTACATTAAACTGTCACCTATTCCAAAAGAATATGATTAATATAGTAGCTGGAAGAAATAATTCTATATTAAGCATATTTGATGATGTCTTCTCTAGACAGCAGAATAATTTATTTTCCTAGTAACTGAACAACTGTTTGAAGGACTGGAGATTTGATGTCTTATGTTTAAATGATTTTCCCCTATAAAGGCATCATAAGTGAGAATAAGGTCTTTAATAATTAACCCTTATTCAATTGGCCTTTTAGGGTTAGATGACAACCATTCTTATATTTTAAACAAAACATACAATGAAATCACATTGTATGGAATGGAATTTAAGTTACATTATTTGGGGCAGAAATTGATACTGTAGTTCTGGCAAGATTATGAACTTGGGTAGTGTGTAAGCGTTTCTGATAGAAATACCTGGAAATACTGGTAATATATACATTCTTCCATAAGAGAAGGTGAAACCTCCATATGCAAAAATAAGGAGAGGCGATTTTGAACTCTGACATGAAGGTGGTGCTGACAGGGAGAGAGGGATAGGCAGCTAACCAGAAGTAATGATGTCTATGGTCTTGGGTTTCACACTCATGCAGGCAAAGGAGAGAACACTTAAATCCTACAAACACTGGAACTGACATCTGGTATAAAACCATGACACATGCACAGGGAAGGGGAGAAATAATTTACCCACCATCTTATGGGAATGACAAGGAAACTAAAGTTTGAAAAAAGTAGTCTCTTGAAAGAAATTTTTAAAATTCAGACTAGTGCCTTGCATTCATTGGAGTCTGAATATACATTATCCATGAGGCACCTTGAAGCTAAGAAGTTTTTAAGAATTTAATCCTAATTTCTCCAGAATATATCACATCCTAGGTCACAAATCAGGTCTCACTGGTACCAAAAGATTGGGATCATTTCCTGCATATTTTCGGACCACAATACTTTGAAACTGGAACTCAATCACAAGAGGAAAGTCAGAAAAATTCAAATACATGGAGGCTAAAGAGCATCCTACTAAAGAATGAATGAGTCAACCAGGAAATTAAAGGAAAATTAAAAAAATTCATGGAAACAAATGAAAATGAAAACACAACTGTTCAAAATCTTTGGGATGCAGCAAAGGTGGTCCTAAGAGGAAAGGATATAGCAATACAAGCCTTTCTCAAGAAACAAGAAAGGTCTCAAATACACAGTCTAACCCTACACCTAAAGGAGAAAGAATAGCAAATAAAGCCTAAACCCAGCAGAAGAGAAATAATAAAGATCAGAGCAAAAATCAATGAAATAGAAACCAAAAGAACAGCAGAACAGATCAACGAAACTAGGAGCTAGTTCTCTGAAAGAATTAATAAGATTGATAAATCCCTGGCCAGACTTATCAAAAAGAAAAGAGAAATGACCCAAATAAATAAAATCATGAATGAAAGAGGAGAGATCAACCAATACCAAAGAAATACAAACAATTATAAAAACATATTATGAGCAACCATATGCCAGCAAATTAGACAATCTGGAAGAAATGGATGTATTCCTAGAGAAGTATAAACTACCAAAACTGAACCAGGAAGAAATAGAAAACCTGACCGGACCCATTACCAGTAAGGAAATTGAAGCAGTTATCAAAAATCTCCCAACAAACAAAAGCCCAGGGCCAGATGGCTTCCCAGGGGAATTCTACCAAATATTTAAAGAAGAATTAATACCTATTCTTCTGAAACTGTTTCAAAAAATAGAAATGGAAGGAAAACTTCCAAACTCATTTTATGAGGCCAGCATTACCTTGATCCCAAAACCAAAGATTCCATCAAAAAGGAGAATTACGGACCAATATCCCTGATGAACATGGATGCAAAAAATCTCACCAAAATACTAACCAATAGGATCCAACAGTACATTAAAAGGATTATTCACCATGACCAAGTGGGATTTATTCCTGGGCCGCAAGGTTTGTTCAACATCCACAAATCAATCAATGTGATACAATACATTAACAAAAGAAAGAACAAGAACCATATGATCCTCTCAATAGATGCAGAGAAAGCATTTGACAAAGTACAGCATCCTTTCTTGATCGAAACTCTTCAGAGTGTAGGGATAGAGGGTAGATACCTTAATATCATAAAAGCCATCTATGAAACACCCACAGCAAATATCATTCTCAATGGGGAAAAACTGAGAGCTTTCCCCCTAAGGTCAGGAACACGGAAGGGATGTCCACTATCACCACTGCTATTCAACATAGTACTAGAAGTCCTAGCCACCGCAATCAGACAACAAAAAGAAATAAAAGCATCCAAATCGATAAAGAAGAAGTCAAACTCTCATTCTTTGCAGATGATATGATACTTTATGTGGAAAACCCAAAAGATTCCACCCCAAAACTGCTAAAACTCATACAGGAATTCAGTCAAGTGGCAGGATATAAAATCAATGCACAGAAATCAGTGGCATTTCTACACACCAACAACAAAACAGAAGAAAGAGAAATTAAGGAGTCGATCCCATTTACAATTGCACCCAAAACCATAAGATACCTAGGAATAAATCTAACCAAAGAGGCAAAGAATCTGTACTCAGAAAACTATAGAATTCTCATGAAAGAAATTGAGGAAGGCACAAAGAAATGGAAAAATGTTCTGTGCTCATGGATTAGAAGAACAAATATTGTTAAAATGGCTATGCTACCTAGAGCAATCTACACATTTAATGCAATCCCCATCAAAATACCATACACTTTTTTCAAAGAAATGGGACAAATAATCCTAAAATTTGTATGGAACCAGAAAAGACCCCGAGTAGCCAGAAGAATGTTGAAAAAGAAAAGCAAAGCTGGTGGCATCACAATTCCGGACTTCAAGCTCTATTACAAAGCTGTAATCATCAAGATAGTATGGTACTGGCACAAAAACAGACACATAGATCAATGGAACAGAATAGAGAGAAGGTCCAGAAATGGACCCTCAACTCTATAATCAACTAATCTTTGACAAAGCAAGAAAGAATGTCCAATGGAAAAAAGACAGTCTCTTCAACAAATGGTGTTGGAAAATTGGGCAGCCACATGCAGAAGAATGAAACTGGACCATTTCCTTACACCACACACAAAAACAGATTCAAATGGATGAAAGACGTAAATGTGAGACAGAAATCTATCAAAATCCTAGAGGAGAACACACGCAACAACCTCTTCAACCTCAGCTGCAGCAACTTCTTAAAAACATCACCAAAGGCAAGGGAAGCAAGGGCAAAAATGAACTATTGGGACTTCATCAAGATAAAAAGCTTTTGCACAGCAAAGGAACCAGTCAACAAAACCAAAAGGCAGGCAACAGAATGGGAGAAGATATTTGCAAATGACATATCAGATAAAGGGCTAGTATCCAAAATCTATAAAGAACTTATCAGACTCAACACCCAAAGGACAAATAATCCAATCAAGAAATGGCAGAAGACATGAACAGACATTTTTCCAAAGAAGACATCCAAATGGCCAACAGACACATGAAAAAGTGTTCAACATCACTTGGCATCAGGGAAATCCAAATCAAAACCTCAATGAGATACCACCTCATACCAGTCAGAATGGCTAAAATTAACAAGTCAGGAAAAGACAGAAGTTGGCAGGGATGTGGAGAAAGGGGAACCCTCCTACACTGTTGGTGGGAATGCAAGCTGGTGCAGCCACTCTGGAAAACAGTATGGAGGTTCCTCAAAAAGTTGAAAATAGAGCTACCATACGATCCAGCAATTGCACTACTGGGTATTTACCCCAAAGGTACAAATGTAAGGATCCGAAGGGGTATGTGCACCCCAACGTTTATAGCAGCAATGTCCACAATAGCCAAACTATGGAAAGAGCCAAGATGTCCATCGACAGATGAATGGATAAAGAAGATGTGGTGTATATATATATATAATGGAATATTATGCAGCCATCAGAAAAACCCACAAAATTTTGCCATTTGTAACAACGTGGATGGAACTGGAGGGTATTATGATAAGAGAAATAAGTCAGTCAAAGAAAACAAGTATCATGTGATCTCACTGATACGAGGAATTTGAGAAATAAGACAGAGGACCATAAGGGAAGGGAGGGAAAAATGAAATAAGATGAAACCAGAGAGGGAGACAAACCATAAAAGACTCTTAATCTCAGGAAACAAACTGAGGGTTGTTGGAGCGGTGGGGGTGGGAGGGATGGGGTGGCTGGGTGATGGTCATTGGGGAGGGTATATGCTATGATGAGCGCTGTGAATTGTGTAAGACTGACGAATCATAGACCTATACCTCTGAAACAAATAATACATTATTTGGTTTTGTTTTTTTTAAAAGAAGATAGTAGCAAGGGAAAAATGAAGGGGGGTAAATTGGAGGGGGAGACAAACCATGAGAGACTATGGACTCTAACAAACAATCTGAGGGTTTTAGAGGGGAAGGGGGTGGGGGGATGGGTTAGCCCGGTGATGGGTATTAAGGAGGGCAGGTATTGCATGGAGCAGTGGGTGTTGTACGCAAACAATGAATCATGGAACACTACATCAAAAACTAATGATGTAAGGCATGGTGACTAACATAACATAATATAATACAATTAAAAAAAAAGAATTTGATCCTAGGGCAAGAGATAATCTTACTGTCCTTGGCAAAAGCAAACAAAAACAACCAAAATTCTGAATGTTCTCACACCTCAATCTGCACAGGATTTCTAAAAGAAGCCCTATTGCAGGTGAGCTGACCATAAAAATGAAAAAAATGACAAAATACATGAGGAAATAGTCTACCTTTTGCAAGAATTAGGTGAAAAGAAAATTAACACACAGTGAACTTGAATTAATAAAATAAAAATGGGGAAATATAATTAAGAAAATCTATTTAAAATACTTAATTTCAATTCAGAAGTTTGATCTGATGGACATAAAATAAGGAACTAGGACTATTAAAGAGAAACCAGACATCATGGTAAATGAACAGAGATCTGAAAGAACACCAAATAAAATTTCGGTGTATATTTGATAGAAAATAGTTAGTAAGGATCTATAATATATGTATAACTAAATTCAGAAGTTGGTCTAATGAACATATGTAAAACCTTGCAGAATTATATGCAAAAAAAGTTTATGTATGTTTTATCCAAACACCCGAAGAATATATTCAAATTGAGCCTCAACAAACACTGAAGAACCAGTGTCATAGGGACCAAATTCTGTGACAACTAATGCATGCAATTGGAAATCAATAATAGACACTTAAATTCACAAGTCACATACAGATTGAATAATAATTCTTTTTTTTAAAGATTTTATTTATTTATTTGAGAGAGAGAATGAGAGAGAGAGCACATGAGAAGGGGGAGGGTCAGAGGGAGAAGCAGACTCCCTGCTGAGCAGGGAGCCCGATGTGGGACTCGATCCTGGGACTCCAGGATCATGACCTAAGCTGAAGGCAGTCGCTTAACCAAGAGCCACCTAGGCGCCCTGAATAATAATTCTTAAAGATTCAACACTTAAAAATATAGAACACCAAATAGATTATTTAGGAAAGAAAAGAACTTGCAAATTAATGAGTTAAGTGTCTCATTCACCAAAGAGGAAACTGTAGTAGCCAAAAAAGAAAAGGAAAAAAAAAAAAAGGAAAGTATGTTCTACTTTACTTACTCAGAGAAATGGAAATTAAAAACAAGACACTATTTCATACCCGCCACTTCTCCCTGCCCCCAGATTTTTGCAAGTTTAAAATTGGTAATAATTGGTGGTGAAGATCTGGGGAAAGAACACATATAACACTACCAAATAAGACACTGGAACAATGTGTTATTATTATCATCTGCTAGTATCTGCTATTTAATTATCTGCTGTTATTATTACTACTATGACTTCTATTTGTGATAATTGATATGGAAGCTAATGAGACAAAATAACACATTGTTTTATTAATACACTTGCACAGTGAAAAATAGCATCTAAGTAAAAGCTCATGCACCAAGGAGGGAGCAAGTGGGAATTAGCAGGTAATGGGGTTTTGGCTTTATCTGTAATATTGTATTATTTTAAAAATACAAATGAAGCAAATACTGCAAAATGTTAAATGTATAATTTCAAATAGTGTCTATGACATTTGTTCTAAATTTTTTGTATGTTAAAATGTTATTTAAAAAAGAAATTTCTAGGAAACCTCAAACTTTTCAAGCTTTAGTTTCTTTTTTGTAAATGGGGTTGAAAATATCTGCCTCATGAAAATGCAATAAAAATCAGATGAGATAGTGTACACAAATATGTTAAGCACTGAACCATATATGTAGTTTGTACTAAATAAATGTAAGCTAAATATTAATTTGATCTAAGTCAATTGTTTTTAAACTTGTAAAAAAATTACAAATAACTCCACTACTTATTGAATTTATTTCTAGTCCGTGTGTGTGTATGTGTGTACTTTCTTTTTATCCCAAATAGAAATCCTACTACACAGAGAAATCTGTATCCTGAGTTCATCATTTGAAATAACCTGAGAATTCCCCATGTCATTAAATTTTCATTAAAATCATGATGTATTATTTCTTACATTTGTGTTTTCTTGATACTTCCCTTTTTTCCTGTCTTTTTCTATATGTTCCATGGTTTGTGTGATTTATAAGGTATATGTATTTTAAGTTCTCTTTGGTGGTGACATTTAATTTTTCACAAGTCTATCTAATCTATACTTTTCCACTTACTAATTAATATTGACAATTTACCACTGTAGTAACCTCCTTTCCCTGCCCACATCTCTAAGATGGGAAATTTTGTACACTTGAGACTTTCTCCTAATCTTGGATGGAATAGAAAAGCTATTGAGCCTGACAGAGACATCACTCTGCTTTAAAGTGATACCTGTGCAGTAAAGATAATTGTCCCATCTCCTTGCAGACCTGCACCCTCTGAATCAGAGGGCAGAGTATGAGTATGGAATGAAAGGCTTCCCTTAGTGTGGGTCTCTCAAAAGTTGAAGTTCAAGCTGTCTGTTGGTTATATTTTAAAATCCAAACCTATTTATGTGTCATTTAGTGGAAATTCTTTTTGTTTCTTGTAATAAGAGATCAATGGTTGATCTTAATTTTCAGTGATGGTTAAGATGGTTAAGATGTTTTTATCCTGGTCATTTATATAAATGTTAGTGGGAAGATGGGAGAGGATGCATCAAGGGTTGCTAGTCAGAAAAACTGTTATCTGGATCCAATCTTCTTAAATTTAGTGATAGAGGAAACAGATAAAGAAAGGTAACAAAGATACTAATTTAAGAAATATCCTGACACCCTGATTCTTCTCCATTGAAATCACAAGTTATTTTCTATTACTTCTTAAAAGTATTCTCTTTACCCTTCAGCACTGGAAATTTAATTATATTTGGATTTGAGGAAAGGAACACATAGGCTAAAATGTAATTTTAAAAAGACCTCCATCAGGTCAGTCCTACTCCCTCTTTGGAATTAGGCCAGAAATCACAAAAACCAGTTCACATATTTTTGGAAGTAGAAATATGTATTTCCAGCTTCAGAAAGGCCTTAGAGTAGAAAATATCCATTGAAAGTCTTTTGTTTCTGTCTTCTTCACATAAAAAATAAGTTGATGTCCTGAAGATTTTGAAGATCATCTATTCTGACCACCTCATTTTACCCAGAACAAATATCAAGCCTGGAACCTGGATTGGACTCTAAATTTCACAACTCCCAGTCCACTATTCTTCCTAGCGCATTATGAGAAGCAAGCAAGTAAAATTAGAGGTTTAGAATATTTCTCTCTAAGGCTTCTCCTTACACTAACATCCTGTGATCTATGAACCAAAGTTCGCTGGAATAAAATAGTAATTCAACTGGAGCCAACCCAATTGCCTAAGGTTGTTGAGTACAGGGGTTGAAAAAAAATGCTGGAGTTAAAGGCTGCAATGCAGAGGGACTCCCCAGCGGGGCTAATCACAATGCTGTCCAAATGACTGGAGTTGTAAGATACTAGGAAATTAGCTTTGCATCTGACTATCATTTAGAGATTAAATCAGAAATGAAAATTTGAACATTTCAATCACAAGTTATTTCTATATCCAATCTAGAGAGCAGTATTGCTTTCTTTCAGTTTAAGAAATCATTGCATTTCTTTAAAGTTGCATGTAAAGTGAAATTGTGTATTGAGTTTGTTTGCATCATAAAATTGACAGGGCATGGCTGTAGCTAAATTCCTCCAATGGCTAAGAACTTTAGGAAGAAGTGGATTAAAGGAGGGGATTTTCACTGCTTGTATATTATTGCACAGAATACAATTACACTCCAATGGTACAAAACCTGGAAAGAACAGAAAGTTGAAAAAATGTTCTACTAATGAGTTAGGGCAGCTCTGATTGAGTCTCCCTCATGGTGAAAGATAATGTCAACAGGCTAAGGTATTATTTCCTCAACACACCCAAGTTTCAGGGGCAAGGCAGTTTTCTTAAAGGAATTGTAACTAAATCTTCTTCAAGTTGAAAACAATCTTAGAGATCATCTAGCTCTAGGACGTTTTTGTTTGTTTTGTTTACTAGCTCATGAAAAAGCATCATGGAATACACAAACTATAATTTTATGCAAAGTATTTATATACAGGTATGGATTTATCATCAGAGAACTACAGCTTCCATTCATTTTCCAAAAGGGCTTATGACTCAAGAATTGAGACTCAGTAAGAATCAGTTTCGTATCTCATTTCCACAGAGATAACTGGGACAGATGTGGTTTGATAAAATTTCATAGGTCATATAGCTAATTAGCAGCAGGGCTGCAGTTAGAATAGAGGATCCCAACTTCCAAGTTAAGAGTTGTTCTATTATACCATGTTCTGTTACAAAATATATTTTTTGAGGGCCATAGTTTAAAGTTTGGTGTAACTCTGTGGAGTATCAAGTATCAATAATAATGTCTGTTAGTGATCTATAAAACATCTCAGTAACATCTAGTGAAGTTAGAGTAAATAATAAAACAGATAATTTTCTCAAGCCCTTGTGAAAAAGAGTATAGACATTAGATAAGTCAAGGAGAAATTTATTAGTATTTTAGATTATAAGACTGTTTTCCTAAACATTAATGTAATTAAATAAATTTATTAGTTAATTAAAACTTAATTTTAACTTAATCAAAACTTAGATACATATTATTTGAAATATATATACAATATTATTTTCAAGTCACTAGATTTTCTTATACCAATAATAACTGGAACAAAATTAATGGAAAATGGATCCCACCCACATAAGAACAAAAATGTAAAATATTTAGAAATAAACTCAATAAGAAATACGTGTAACTTGTATGAAGAAAACTACACACTTTCTCTTAATTATATAAAAACTTTTAAATAATTAGAGATTAAGTACCATACCTTAGATGACAAAAATATTTCAGTTTTAAAAGCATTAATTTCCCTAAATTAATTCTTGAAATTAACTCCAATTAAAATGCCATTTGGATTTTTTGGAGAGGGGATTTTTTCTAATATTGATTTAAATGAGTAAATGAGTCAGAATGGCCTCATTCTACTTGCTGTACCAAAATTTAAACAGTACAGTAATTAAACTCTGCAATACTGATATAAAATTAGATTGTCAATGAAAGAAAAATGAAATCTAGTAATAGCCATAAGTATGCATAATAATTGAGTATGATTAAAATGCCATATTTAATTAGTGTGAGTAAATAGATTATTCAATAAATAATACTGAGAAATTATTTAGGCTTTAAAATATGCATGCAAAAGAGAAAGAAAGAAAGAAAGAAGGAAAGAAAGGAAGAAAGAAGGGAAGAAAGAAAGAAAGAGAGAAAGAGAGAGAGAAAAGAAAAGAAAGAAAGAGGAAGTTAGATCCAAGCCTCAATCAGCTATATTAAACTCCCCCTGACCACTCTTTCTCTTCTTTAGATGCTCACATTACCTTTTGGACCACCCTAAAACTAGTGTCTTCAACTTTGAACTTATTTAAGAACAAGAGCATTTGGCACTCTGGGAGCCAGAAACATATTACTGTCCCTGAGCTTGACAACCACATAACTCAGGAAAATCCTATAAGGTAGAAAGGAAGAGGTCAGAGGTACGCAAAATTTCTAGTAAGTAAATCATAGGATCCTTTGGGAGAAACATAGGAAGTCAATGAATGGTCAGCAAAGCATCACCTCAAAACAAAGGCTTCTTGCAGAAAATACTCAAAGGAGACTCTCCCTTCCAAAGTCGAGGACCAGGGCAGGGCTCAAGATATTTGAGAACTAAGCATATTCCTCCAGGGATGTGAGGCACAAATGAGACTAGGAAACAGCTCATTGGAGAGTTTTGGATCTAATGAGAGCTATCAGCAGTACCAACCCAAATTTATCTCCAGTTAGAAAATGGAAGCATGTTTGAACCATTTACTAATTCAGAAAACACACACACAAAAAAGGATCAGGATAGGGAATGAAAGAGTTGAAATGATGAGCCATCTCTGGTATCCTGTAAGGGTGAAACATTTCTTATCATATTCTACACAGTAAGAAATTGAAAACGTACTAAGAACTGACTTATTCACTGCCACATCACACAAATCCCAAGACCCTAAGTGAAGAATATGGCCTTTAAAAGTCTATGTATTTTAATAGTATATGTGATATTGTAATTTATAATAAGAAATATGTATTTGGTCTTCATCTTGTTTCTGGCACACAGCTCCTAAAACACCTTTTTTTATGAGGTGACTTTTAGCACAGAACCTAAAGATGGGGGCTGATTGCTGGAGAACCAACCATGTGGTCAGAATGTTGGAACTTTCAGTCCCACCCCAGACCTTCAGGGAGGGGAGAGGGGCTGGAAGTTGCATCAATCACCAATTGCCACCTGTGTACTAAATTGTTGATTTCAAATCCATGTTTTGAAACCTTGTTTTGAATAAAGTCGTTTGTGATTAGAACTTGTTTTGAATAACTTGCTTTAACGATATGGTTTTGAAGTTGGATATTGCTATTAATATGATATTGATACTCATATCAATTGTTAAAAAGAAACTACAGGCCCAAAATTGAGTCACTATTGTTAAGCCCCACCAAAACCTAATACCTAAACTAACTGCAGTTTCAGCCTCTCCCAGGAGTGGAATTTTAAACCAATCAGTCGGGAATTTCCTCATCATCACTGGTGAGGTCATTTGCATGTTGAGTGAGACTCTGTCCTTCCTGCTAAGGGAAGATGACCTTGCCTGCAACAATCTTTTTTTGTTCTTGTGCTAATAACTTCCTTGTCCTGCACCATTTCTGCCTGTAAAAATCTTCTGCTTAGTACACCTCCTCGGGGCTGCTTTCTACTTGCTAGATGGGATGCTTCCCTGAATCACTGAAAAAGTTAATTTGATGTTCAAATTTACTCAGTTGAATTTTTGTCCTTTAACCCAACTATATCCTTGTTTACTGTGCTTTCTTGATAACTCCCATATCTGGCTCCCCACTCCCAATATCCTTTGTCTTTAGCTGAGGGTAGTATTTAAGATGAAGGTATGGACTATTTTTGCAAGTTACTCAATTTTCCTGGGTTTCTCTCATGTATACAACATGTATACATGTTATTATACTTCTGTTTTCTCCTGTTAATCTGTCTTTTTATTACAGGGGTGTCTCTACCAAGAATCTGGAAGAGTAGAGGGAAAATGATTTTTCTCCTTCCATAGAAACAAAACAGTTCCTGTTCAAATGTGATTTGAATACTGAAGAAATTAAATATTTGGATAGTCAAAATATCCTAAAGAAATATGCTATTCAATAGAAATAGAATCCTGACATTTGGCTATTTATTTATTTTTAATTCAGTTTTTAAGTTTAATTCCAGTAGAGTTAACATACAGTGTTATAGTAGTTTCAGGTGTGCAATATAATGATTTGACAATTCTATACATTACGCAGGGCTCATCATAAGTGTATTCTTTAATACCCTTCACCTATTTCACCCATCCCCCCACTAACCTCTCCTCTAGTAACCCTCAGTTTGTTCTCTATAAAGAGTGTGTTTCTTAGTTTGTCTCTCTCTCTTTCTCTCTCTCCCTCTGGCTTCCTATTATTGTATGATCTATACTTCATGGCAATACAGTTTAGCCAAATGAGCAATGAGAATTTTGTTCTTTAATTGTATAAATGATGAGATAATATAAGGAAAGACAAACCCTGTGTGACTTGCTTCGAAACACTGAAGGAAAACTGATTTCAGAACCTCTTCCTCTTTGAATCTGAGTGGGGTGACCCATTGATATGGGACAGAGCCTTTATTTGTGGTCCACTCATTCATTCCTGCATTCGCCCAAATACATGTATTATGCATGGGTTCTTTATATAGGCACACCAAGATCAATATCATGGGAAGAACATAAAGACAGGAGTTTGTGGTATAGAGTATGTACATAATGTCTCTCTGGAAAGAGAGATACACTTATACATATAAACATATGCATATATGCATGTATGTGTGTTTGTGTGTATGTTACTAACACAACAATGATTGTGTCATAATTCTACAGCAATTTTCAGTTTGCAAACTGTTTCTATATATATTAGCTTACTTAAGCTCACCCATCTGATGAGGTATAGAAGCAGAAAAAATGCTCACCTTTAGCCCAGAAGGCTGACCTATAGCCTGCAGTTTCTATAAGGATCAAGTAAGTTCTGGTTGCTACGTTCTTAAAGGGTCTCATGACCCTCACCGATAGTTAATATAGAGCTGAATGATAAGCACCAGAGAGATCTCAGTGAAAGTAGAAATTCAAAGAAACACTCATGATTTAATACTCCCTGCACATCCCCTCTTCCCTGAGCACTAAGCATATAACCACCAGCTTCATACAGCAAACGTGCAGCTCTTTCTGCACATGAGTCCTGTCCCTGTGCTGCTTAAATAAACTTACTAGGTTACACCATAAAAGGCCTCAAGAATTCTTTCTTGACCATCACACTCAATGATCCTGCAGCACAACTACTCTGTAAAGTAGGTATTTGTTATTATTTCCGTCTTATAGATGAGGATAATCTCTCTCCCTGTTCTTATAGATTTACTGTGAAATGATATATGTGGTATCCTATATTTTTAAATCATAATTATTCCTCCTACTATGATACTAAGTCTAGTAACTTTTGCTTAGGTGTGAGTTTTTAACTACAAATTCATAGGATGTTAACAGAATATTAATAATGCATATACAAAAAGGAAAGGTTATGAGGTAAAATAAATATATGCAACATTTGGGTTAAATAAAGTTTAATCAGTTTCTTTGGGATTTCTCTGATCTCACACTGTGCTAATTTACCTTGTCAGTCCTTCAGAATGGGATGGAGTGGCTTCATTTCTCAAACTTATATGACAACAGAACCATTTATTGCCTGGAGTGTATCGTCTGAAGCTTGAACGTATTTGGAAACTCTGGTACGAAGATATCCTGAGTATATTTCAGCTTCAGTATTTTCTAATTGTTAAGTATGAAGTATGCCCTTTTATTGAGCAACCCTGGCAATGTGAAATCATATTAACTCCCAGTCTGCTGCCTGAAACCCAGAATTTCCCTATCAAAGGATTGAGAACATTATGCAATTAAAAGCTAATTTTGTGCTGCTTGATTTATAAATGCCCAAATAATTTTGAAACATCCAAGGTCAGACTACAGAGATAATTCAACCTCAGAACTGGACATTCATATATACTTTATTTCCTCAATTTTTACAAAGTTTATCATTATATTCAGAAAGTACAATGGAAATCTGAATTTTAAGAATCAATCATTTGCCACCTGAAACTAATGTGACATTGTGCGTCAACTATATGAAAGAAAGAAAGAAAGGAAGAAAGAAAGAAAAAAAGAAAGAGAAAGAAAGAAAGAAGAAAGAAAGAAAGAAGAAAGAAAGAAAGAAAGAAAGAAAGAAAGAAAGAAAGAAAGAAAGAAAGAAAGAAAGAAGAATAAACCATTTGCTCTTTATGGCAAAAGAGTAAAATCTTGCTCTGAAAACATGAAAACGTTTCTATTTTCTAGAAACCTTTATCAAAATAGAATAGAAAACATTGGCAACTCTTTTAAAACTGATGGTATTCAATTTTAGTTTCTCAGAACTACAAATAATATAAATTGTTTCTGATGATATTTAAACCACCGTGTTGTATTGCCTCAGCATTGAGGTTAATTCTTTCTCAATGGACCTCCCCAGTCCATTACTGTGTCCAAATAAATTCACAGATGTGATGAGGATTGAAAAGGGATAGGAATATGGAAAAGGATAGGAAGGACTGAGTTGTTGCTGGTTTTAGGACTGTTTATAAACCGGGAATATTAAAGTCACAGAAATCTCCAAGACTTTTTAAAACCCTGCTACTCAAAGTATGGTGGGGGGACCAGCAGCTCGGACTTCACCTGGGAACATGTTAAATGTACTGGGTCTCAGGCTCCACCTCAGACTCACTGAATTAGAATCTGTATTTTAATACAATCCTCAGGTAATTTCAGTACACATTAAAGTTTAAGATCTTGTGTTTAAAAAAAAAAAAAAAGTCCAGGTGTCCCTCACTAGGGTACATTTTAATGGCTGGAAACCTCCATTTTAGGCTTTTCCTCCCCTTTCTTTATTTCAGATATTCCCAAAAATGAGAATCTATAGATAAAGGTTATCTAAAAAAAATTTTTTTTATAATCCTTTATATAAAACCTAAAAATGTAGAGTACTAGTCAATTTTACCTTCTTAAGGAAAAAATGGTATAGTTATTGAAATAACCAGCTCACGATATTATAAGACTGGTCATTTTTTTCCCCATTGCATGAGGCTTGTAAATGCTAAGCAGTAAATAACTAGAGAGCCCTTCGAATCAATCAGCTTTTATGATATTTTATCCAATGAGGATCAGATTTAGGATTAAAATGGTCAATGAAAATTTGAAAATTATATCTCACTTAATCCTTTTCTTCCCATTCTAGATTTTTGGGTTTGTTTTTTTCCTTTTTTTTTTTTTGGTCACTGGTACAGATACACTTTTAGGCATCTACAATGGATAAGCTTACTCCAGCCAAAGGATTAAAAGATAAAAAAGCTTCTCTCTATTACGGTACACTCTCATCTCTAACCTCTGTAGCAGATTATCTATTTTAAAGTTCAGCATGTCATAGCTTTAGAAATAGAGATAGCTTTGAGAAAGAATATAAGGAAGCATTTTGGCTACAACTGGGAGCTACTGACCAAGATGCAGTCTAGCGGAAGGAGCACAGTTTGGTAAGTAGAAGGCCGCTGTGACGTTCACATAAGGAGCACGGACTGTACTGCAGTAAGCAAGAAGCATTGATAATTACCACATCTCCATTTTTCAGCTAATTCCATTTGACATGATGATGTCCGAGAAGGGTATGATTCAGAGAAGCATTTTAATAAATGTTTTTGTAAGTTGTACTGTTTGTTTTTAAATGTAAGGGTAAAGATGTTATTGTAGAAGACATTCATCTTTTTTTGGGGGGGGGGCTGTCTAAAATCTTATGCGAAGCAGGGAGAGATACAGGGCCCCACTTCCCACCATGGAAATGGAAAGTGGAAGTAGAAGGTGGGAAGTGGAAGGTGGGACCCCATAAGTCAGTGTCTGAGCATGTGACTAAGCTTGGCCGATTGGATTCTCCCTTCAGGGACTGTGACTCAGAGACAAACAGGTGCTTAGGACTCTCTCATAGCATCTACAAAGACAGAACCATGTCCAGGCCATGTTTGCAAAATGTCAGCAACCGTGCTTTCTGCATTGGGATATTTGCAGCTGCCTTGGATCATGTTCTTTCAGTAGTATGTTCTCTATTTCTGAGTCTGCCTGTCCTGTTGATGGATTCCTTTTCTGTTTTTGTTTGCAACCAAGAATCTTGACTGTTACAGAAATATCACCTCTTCACTAGACTTGAATAGTACTGCTATTTCAATTCTACATAGCTCACTGACGTAAGTTTGAGCAAGGAGCTGCAGTTGGAGAATAGCCCTAATTATTATAAAGAATGGAGGAGGTGTTGTAATGGTGGTGGTTATCAGCTGCAAGAACGTACTATGTACCAGACTATGTTAGGTATGTCAACTTGAGTACCTCCAATACTCAAAACCACCGAGGGTCAGTACTACCATACCCACTTTACATACAAGAAAACCAAAGATCTTTGTATAAAAAGTCACACACTGAAGTCATCTTGGCCAAAATCACATGCCTAGTAAATCCCTGAAGCAAGATTCAAATCCAAATCTTTCTCACTTAAATCAGAACCATTACATTCTATTCAGTATCCTAAGGAGCTCCTTAAGGACTAATTCAATGTCATTAATTGAACTTTATAAGTCATTAATTGAACTTCATAAGTGATCATTAAAATAATATATCCCTACATTAATTGGGATGTACAGAAATATACATGTCTTCTCACACATTTCTAGCTGGATATTTATTGAAGACTTCTTATAGAAAACAAGTGAAGACCCCCCCAAAGAGATCATTCTGACACATGTCTGCAGCCAGAATAAAAACTTTAATTTAAAAAGCACAGTTAGGGGTGCCTGGATGGCTCAATTGGTTCAGCGTCTGACTCTTGATTTCAGCTCAGGTCAGGATCTCAGGGTACTGAGATGGAGCCCTGTGTGGGGCTCTGCACTCAGTGGGGAGCCGGCCTGAGATTCTCTCTTGCCTGCTCCCCGTGCCCCTCCCTCCCATATTCTCTTTCTCTCTCTCTCAAATAAGTAAATCTTTAAAAAATTAAAAAAATAAAATAAAAAGCACACTTAGACCCAGTTGTATTATGCCTCTTTAATGTAGTGTTAAATCTTGCCCGTGAAGCACTGTCTAAGTTCCATGAAAATTTTCTATATCCCAACAGGCTTATAGGATAGATGTTGGACTTGTCGCCTATATTATCCTGGAAGGGGAAATCTGTATGTGTGCAACTGTCAGGCTATGTGAAATTTACTAATTTTTCAGAGACTGACTCAAATATAAAGCATGGGCTTTTTTAACTTGAAGATAGGCAAAAGCATAAAATTTGTTGCCCAGCACTACAACTAAACTTAAAGGGAAATATTTTTTAAAGCAGTTCTTAATACTCTTCCCATATAAAATCATGCGTATCACTAGTCACAGTTCATGGTACTTTCCTTATTAGAAGTAGCTGTCATAATAAAATGGTAATGATGGCTATAATGGCTACTATCTATTGAGAATTTACTAGGTCCAGGCACAGTATTAAATGCTTCACATAGATTTCCTAATTTAATACTGGCAACCCTAATGAGGCAGGCACTATTATTATTGCCATTTTATAGATATTGAAAATGAAGCAGAGCAAAACATCTCCCCCTATTCCCTGGTGTTCTATATTCAAAGGATCACTGCTTGATCCTTTATGCTTCGCTGTAGCCTTAGGATGAAGTCCAAACTCTAAAGCTTAGCATGAATGGTCTTTAAAGATCCCATTCCTGACTACCTGCCTCTTTAGCTTCATCACCTTACTACCCCATTCACCCTTTATGCTGGTTCTTAGTGACCTGCTTCATGTAGCCATGTTCCTGCTCTCACTCATTCCCCTTCCTCGGCATCTGTAGAGACCAGACCTATTCATCCCTTAAAACCAGCTCATCTTGGAAAAGCCTTTGCTGATATTCTAGCTAGATCCAGCTACCTCCCCTCTATGCATGTTCCAGTTATAGAATTATCACACTGTGATACATCCATTGAGCTATTTGTCTCTGTTCTATTACTGGACTTTAAGTTCCATGACATTAAGTATGATATTAGTTTTGATAACTCGAGTGCCTTACACAGGATCAAGCAAACATGCAGTGGGCACTCAAAAAATATTTTTTGAATGAGTAACCAAATCTTAAGTGATCACCCTATGTGTTCTTCTCTCAATCTTCCTGCTTGGAAATATTTGCTAAACAGCCATTTCCTCTAGTTTCATAATATTCAAAATTATTAGGAGTCCTACACAAGGAGTTAAGGAATTTAGGTTCTTGTCCCATGACTGTCGTTTAGTAATTGAATGACCTTGAAGACGGACTCATTCAACATTTTTTTTTCACACGTTTGCCATGTACCAGGAACTATACACCACAGTGAGGATACAGCAGTGGGTACAACAGATAATAACCCCTACATCACAGAGCATGTATAGCCTAGAGGTCTATTTCTCAGCATAAAATCAAAAAAGTTAGACTAAGGTCCTCCCAAGTCTAAAATTCCATGAAACGATAAACCACACCTTAAATTTCTTAAAATATAGTATAAAAGTGCATAAGGATATGACGTAAAAATAACACCAGGCAAATCAGTTCATAACCAGCCTCTGGTATAATTAGTCCACGAGTACTAATTCTTCCTTCCAGAAATAGATATCTTATAGAGAGACAATATTACAATCTTTTTTAAAGATTAACTTTGATTTGATCTGATGCAAAATATTGGCACTCTCTTTAGCTGTAAGTAGTAGACCTGACAAGGACAAAAAGGGGGAAAAATCATTTCAAGACAATTAACAGTGATTAGAAAGAAAATTCCATTTTATTCCTTAGGAATACGAATCTGTTTTATACATTTAATGTTAGTCACAACATAAAGAACATGTTCTCTAATAAAACTTTATTTGTGTGAAGAATTTTTTAATTCATGGTAGTTGGACTAAAAAAGGTAAAACAATACTAGTGTACAAATTCCATAGTAAAAACTAAATTAGCCTGGATTCTCAGCTGCTTCATTAAAAAATTAGGTAGAAGAGGTCATAATTATTTAATTTATGTCCAAATCTCAGCTGGAGAATATTTTATTTTATTTTATTTTATTTTATTTTATTTTATTTTATTTATTTGACAGAGAGAGACACAGCAAGAGAGAGAACACAAGCAGGGGGAGTGGGAGAGGGAGAAGCAGGCCTCCCATGGAGCAGGAAGCCTGATGCGGGGCTCGATCCCAGGACCCCGGGATCATGACCTGAGCCGAAGGCAGATGCTTAATGACTGAGCCACCCGGGAGCCCCTGGAGGACATTTTATTTTATTTTATTTTATTTATTTATTTTTTAAAGCTCTGTTTTGTTTTTTTTTGTTTGTTTGTTTTAGATTTTATTTATTTATTTGAGACAGAGAGAATGAGAGACAGAGAGCATGAGAGGGAGGAGGGTCAGAGGGAGAAGCAGACTCCCCGCCGAGCAGGGAGCCCGATGCGGGACTCGATCCCGGGACTCCAGGATCATGACCTGAGCTGAAGGCAGTCGCTTAACCAACTGAGCCACCCAGGCGCCCCCCTGGAGGACATTTTAAATGAACAATAATGCAAGTAATTTTAAGGGAAGGGAAAGTCCTTGTAGCCAAGCCTATAAACCCAATATTGACAGACATTATTAGCATATTACCTTCCTGATCATATTCTGAGAGGTGTTTGGACAGGAAATCTAATTCTCTAAAGATAAAGGTTGAATTATTCTTATCATAACTGGGTAAAACATATCAATTCTTTAACATGCGGTGATCACAAGATGTACTCCCTGACACACCCCTTTCCCTCAAACTTGTTGACATTGGGTTGTTGCTATTGACAGTTTATGTGGACCCTGAACTATGATAAAAAAAAAATAAGCACAGAATACTGGGTTTGTTCTTCCATTAAAGACATAAATCATGGCAACTAAAATAGACTTTTGAGTTATATGGTGAGTTTTCTCACGTTCTAGATGAGGAAACCGAGGCCTGTAGAGGTGAACAAAATTACTGCAAATCTCACAATTGGTTAGTGGTGGAGCCATGATGAGGAGAGTTCAGTTGCCCCAACCCAATTTTCTTCCCATTATTGTATAATGCCAGTGCTTTCTTGGTGGGTTGACTTTCACCTCACAAGTTCCTGTTCATTACATTGAACCATAGCATCAGGTTTAAGAGTAGGAGTGGTATGGGCAATACTGAAGCAGTTTAGATGGTTGGCTTCTTTTTTTCCTGGAAAATCAATACCTCTGTGTGTTTGTGGGAAGAAAAACAAGAGCTAGTTTGTACATCTGCAGCATAACTGGTGTGTTGAAAATGAAACAAAAAGCTTTCCTCATCTAACTAAATTTGAGAGCGTGAATAAGCTGAATTTCCCCATCTGGAGACTCTCAGACTAGACAAGACTTACAAATTAATAAGAGTGTATAGGTCTGGGGCCTGAAGGAAATTAGGTCAGGCCCAGAAAGGAATCAGGTGGCTGACCACAAGTCAGAATTTTAATATGGATTCAAAACAAAGGGCAGAGATCTAATGCTATAATTCACTGAACACCATTAGGACTACACCAGAGTGTGATGAGGGAGCCTTCAGGACAAGAAAATAGAAAGGGAAACAATACTAAGGAACAGGAAATATTTTAATCCAAGTATAATCTAGACTTTGGTCCTCCTTTTGATCAACTCTTCTCTGTCCTCTCTCACTGTCTTTTCTCTCCCTGTCTTCCCTCTCTCACTCTCACATCTCATCTCACCCCATATTCTCTTTATGTAGAATATTCCTGCTTTCATGCTGCAGTTTTATTTTTCTCCCTTGACTTCATTTCTTTTTTTTTTTTAAGATTTTATTTATTTATTTGAGAGAGAGAGAATAAGAGAGAGCACATGAGAGAGGGGAGGGTCAGAGGGAGAAGCAGACTCCCTGCTGAGCAGGAAGCCCGATGCGGGACTCGATGCAGGGACTCCAGGATCATGACCTGAGCCGAAGGCAGTCGCTTAACCAACTGAGCCACCCAGGTGCCCATCCCTTGACTTCATTTCTGAGAATTGAGATCCATGGCAAGACACAGAAGAAGTACTTTGATAAGGAAGATAAAACCAGTCTGAGATGAAAATTATCAGAACACATTTATTGCTTTGGTGTAGCTTAGGGTCAAAATTGAGATGTGTAGGAGCATTTTTTTTTTTTTTTTTTTTTTTAGATTTTATTTATTTATTTGAGAGAGAGAGAACACCTGAGAGGGGATAGGGTCTGAGGACGAAGCAGACTCCCTGCCGAGCAGGGAGCCCGATGCGGGACTCGATCCCGGGACTCCAGGATCATGACCTGAGCCGAAGGCCGTCGCTTAACCAACTGAGCCACCCAGGCGCCCTGTAGGAGCATTTTTAAGAATGTAGACAGGCGATTCATTCCCTGGAATCTGTTTTCTTAGGGTCTTCAGCTCGCTCTCCAAAGACATACTTTGAAGTCTTTGTATATGCCCTCTGGTGAGAGGGTGGCATTATGAGAGCCAAGCCAGGGATGTTCCAAATGCATTCTGCCATTAAGTGTTGGTATGAAAAGTTAGAGCATGTTTCTCTCTTGAGAATCTCTTGTGGCTTCATCCCTGTGCAAAGGTCTGAGCTTCCAAAAGTTCCAGATTGATTTTTGGAGAAAAGAAGTGAAGAATTTTCTATCAAACCAAGAAACAGATTCTTTTGATGAAATGCCAGAATAAGAGAAAAAAAAATTCTACGTGGGGTACTATGACAATTCTCTAAAGGCAATGACTGGGAGAAGAAGGCAGGAATTTTTGGATAGAGGGTTATAGCCTTCAGAATTTCATTTTCTGTAAAGTTCTTGTGGTTAACATAAGTTTAAAAATGTGTTCCTGTGCAGAACATTTCAGATTCATTTATGCAGAATTATGTAACACTTGGAAAAATCTCCCTTAAATTCCCATGTATTATAGGGACACAAAATTCTACAAATTATATTTGTGAATATCCAGTTCCCTCTATCATCACAAATTCTCAAAGTATACGAAATGTGGAAAGTGTGTCATTATAATACACTCACTCTCTCTCTCACTGCAATGATTTGCCATAGGCCAGTTACCCAGTAATTCATTGGTACTAGCCCTGCATTGGATATGTCAGATAAGATCACACATTACTTATCTAAACACTTCTACAGCCTGGCCGGTCACTTTAAAGAACCCATTGAAATCTTAACCCATTACTCTTTAAAAAATATATAAGGATTTTCTGGAAAACTTTCTCAAAAGAAATCACGTGTATCACAGACCCCCCAACTCAGCCCCTAAAAAACATTAGACAAATCGACAGTCAGAGGACATATTTATGGACTCATCTTTCACCTCCTCCAAATTCTAGACAATCTTCCTTTTCACTTAAAAATGGAAAATGTGACAAATGTAAGCCCTTACCAACTTCCCACTTCAGAAGGCTGTTGTCTTCCCTCTCCATTTTTCCAATGACATACCAGATACACGCCATCCAGTGTGCAAGGAGCGCAAACATGGACATGAGCAGAGTCAGGACGATTGTGCTATGCTGGGAATAACGGTCCAACTTCTGCAGGAGACGCAAAAGACGCAGCAGCCGGACGGTCTTCAGGAGATGCACAAGAGACACCTGTGGGAGGAGACAGAGCAGCACAACTTGGCACACGGCTCATTCCATGCTACGACAGTTACTTTAACTTACAGCCATTCTGGAAAGTTCTTGAAATTAAATATAATCATGAGTCCAACACTATGGTCATTTTTATGACCATACCAATGCCCCTTCTCAACATATTATATCAAGAGGTGATAGAATAAAAGATGATAAGACAATTTAATTTTGAATTAATACTTATTTTCCTTAAGATTTATCTTTTTTCCTCTACTGATTTGATTGAATATAATTTTGTATATTCTGATACACAACTGAAGCACATTAAGGTTTCAGGATTGAACATCAGGGTGTCTCCACCTCTTACATACGTTTTCTTTCAATTCCACATCCCTTCCTCCATGTAAGAGTGGCCTTATAACAATAATTTGTACCCACTGAAGTAAAACTGTGTGGAGTGGTAACAAAGGTAACAGTTTTTGAAACAAACAGTGATTAGATCTATCAAACTTGTGTAAGATCTACTCACAAATACCAGTAGCACCTCCTGTCTCACGTGCTGTGCTTTCTTCTCTCTAACATCATCGATAGAGAAAACACATGTCTGAAGCTTATACATCCTGAGCCCTCTCTCAAACAGACATGCTTAGGGAACCAAAATTAAAATGGAACAAAATTTTTGAAAACTCTCCTAGGTCCTGTCTTCATATGCACTAAAACAATACACTTATAGCTAAGGGATTATTTTCCTGACTTCAGGACCCATCTGAAAAATGTGCACCTTTGGTGACCACCAGAATGGTTGATGTCGTTGTTAACAACATATGTGGTGTACTAATGCATACTCTTTCACACCTCAAAGAGCCTCAATGAGCTTTCTAAAATAGAAAAGGCAAATAAAGTATTAGCTCATATGCAAATAGAGTTTGACAAATTACTTGACCTTTTTTTAATTTGGGGTGTGTGTTTATGGAAGGAACCATAAATAAAGGGGAAGAAAGTGGTTTGTATGACTACACCTCAACAGACAGAATCATAAACAAGGTCAGCATCTTCTGGAAATTTGCCTTTATAATTAGTCCTGGAGTCAGCTGTTGACTTCTAGGTCCTTCCTCCACTATTGATCTCCCCTTATGTCTAAGAAAATCATACCTAGAGTAGTGCCTGACACATAGTAAGTGCTCAATAAATATATGTTAAATGAATGAATGGGTAATAGAGATACAAAACACTCTACAGTCAATATAATAATAGAAATTCAGTAAGAGTGCTTTCAGTTGTAATCTTGTGAATTATTCTGTACTGAAATATAATAAAATCGTAAGGTCATTTGAAGCACTTGCCAGCTAGCTGTGCTTTTATTTCTTTTTCTCATTCTTCTGTGTCAAGTTTTATTTCTTCTCCTTCACAACCAAGTGCTCATCTGTCATTTTCCAGCTCATTGTAAACCAGACGATTACATGCCAGTACTTTGCAATATCTACTTTGTAGCTTAGAGGAATTACCAGGGGTGGAGTTTATTTTATACGTAGAGGAATCCAATAGATAGATGACAGTTTTGTAGTTGAAATGAAACCTCAAACAGAAATCCCAGATGGAGAAAGCCATCTGCTGTGGACTGAATTTTGTTCCTCCAAATCTCACGTGTTGAAGCCCTATCCCTTAGTGTGATGGTAACTGGGGATGGAGCCTTTGGGAAGTGATTTGGTTTAAAAGAGGTCATGAGGGTGGGGTCCTCAAGATGGGATTAGTACCCTTATAAGAAGAGCCCAGAGAACGCTCTCTCTCCCCATCTTTTCTTCCTCTCTCCCTGGCCCCCTCTCTCCTTAATCCAATGTTTCTCTCTCCCCTTACCATGTGAGAACACAGCAAGAGGACAGCTATCTACAAGCCAGGAAGAGAGCCCTCATTAAGAACCAAATTGGCTGGAACCTTGATCTTAGACTTTCCAGCCTTCAGAACTGAAAAATAAATTTCTATTGTTTAAGCCACCCAGGGAATGATATTTTGTTATAGCAGCCTGAGCAGACTAAGACACCATTGAACATAGAATATTGATATGGGCAATCTCTCCATTTTCTCTCACCAGAAAGCAGAAGTTTGAGGAAAGAATGGGGGGCTGTCCTTACATTCTGCATGGAGCACTGGGTGTTATGCACAAACAATGAATCATGGAACACTTCATCTAAAACCAATGATGTAATGTATGGGGATTAACATAAGAATAAAAAAAATAAAAAAAAAAATAAATAAATAAAAATAAACTTAAAAAAAAAGAATAATAGTCATTTGGAAAGATAAGGGACACAAAACTTGGTGTCCAGGATGAGGCAGCCTTAGTGATTTTGCTGACACTTTTGAAATAAATTATACTTATTCCCATCTGAGTCAACAGCTTCTTGCTAAAAATGTGAGTTTGGGCTCTTAATGAATGAAAGAAAAAAGAAGCATATTTGATTTAGATGGAAATATATAATCTGGAAAAGGGAAAGTATTCTTTCTACTCTTGGGATGCTGTTCTGAATTTTTCACTGATAAAAATTAGAAGCAGCTTATAGGTAGGTGCAAGACAGTGATGTACTTATCAGAACCCCTTATCAAATGGCAGTTTCCCCTATTACCAGCTGGACATGATCACTCCCTGGCTATCCACTAGGGGGGAGAAAGAGAGAAAAAGAGAAAGAGAGAGAAGTTGATTAACATATACTGAGGTCTTTCTGGGTGTTTGATACTTAGCAAGGTATTTTATAGAAATGTTGCCTTTTTAGGCTGCTGAGAGACCCTGTAGCGATTTTCAGGCTCATTTTGCCAATTTTGATGTTAACTTCCCCAAGGAAGTCACTCAGACAGTAAGTGATAAGACTGGGATTTATACTTTTGCCTTTTTCACTCTATCATATTTTCTGTCTCATTCACAACTTTGTCTCTCAGAGTGCCTTTCATAGTGACTTACACATAGTAAATTTTATTAAAGAAATGTGTGAGCTGTGTATAAAACATTTATCATCAGCAATTATGGGCAACGTCAAAATTAGAGCATCCAATACGTTTTTGATGGTTGTAATGCATTTTTGAATGTCATCTACAGAGATGCACTAACTGGATGTATTTTATTTATTTATTTATTTTTAAAAAAGATTTTATTTATTTATTTGACAGAGAGGGACATAGCGAGAGAGGGAACACAAGCAGGGGGAGCGAGAGAGGGAGAAGCAGGCTTCCCGCTGAGCAGGAAGCCCAATGTGGGGCTCGATACCAGGATCCTGGGTTCATGACCTGAGCCGAAGGCAGATGCTTAATGACTGAGCCACCCACGCGCCCCTAACTGAATGTATTTCAAATCTGGAAAGCCAACATCTGTGTTTGCTTATTTATCTGTTTCTTCCACCCGCCCTTTTTTTGGTAAGTCTGTGCAGTATAAAAACTTTTCCTCATAACCTATGTTTTCCTGGGGAGTAAATATAATACATTAAACAAGATTTTCTGTTCAAATAGAATATTTCATCTTGACTAATTTATTTGCAGGCATAGAAAATTTATGCACCAATTTGTTAATGATCATATGCTCACTCCTGTGAGAAGCAGAAAAATTATTACTGAGAAGAGAAATTCCTTTATTCCTTCCTCTTTTTCTTTCTAACACAGATGTTGATCTATAACTTGCATTCTTTATAAAATTTTCATGACAGATTTCACAAGACAGAAGGAGGAAAGGGAGCAAGAACGCAGTAAAAGTGTGCAAGTATTTAAAATTCATCAAAATATGAGAATTGGACTTTTTCAAAAATCCTTTGTGTTAATTTTAGACAATGAGGATGTTAATGATATATACACATGTTATGTATCTTAAAATTGTATATATTTTATAAATAATTATATAACAGATATTTTAAATAATTCTATTTGTTCAGTGCCCAAAGAGAAATGGAACATAAAAAAATATTATTAGTATTTAGTAGCAAAGCAGTAAGTTAATTTAGAGCACAGTCTATTGAACACCGTTTATTTAACAATTCTCCAGGAGAATGTGGAAAATTTTTCTTAGCATTTTGTGAATTATATATTTCTTTTGAAATTTTTTTTGTTGCAGTCTTGCAAAAGCCTTGTTTTAAGTCATTATGCTTTCATTATAGTACACTTATCTAGTCAAATTCAATTTTAAAAAGCACTTTAAGAAGCTTGGATAACAATTCAATGTGGCACTGATTGAGATTATATACTAAATTTTTCCCCAGAGGTTTCCTTTCAGTTGACTTATAAACCTCTTAAAGATGTTGACACTCTCAACTTTCCACCTTAAAAAAAAAAATAGAAAGAAAAAGAAAAGAAAAATACTATTATATAGGTAATTAACAAATGCACAAATCTGTACTAAATAGGCAGAATTACAGTTCAATCTTCATTCTGAAGTCAATAAGGACTGTATTTGAAAAACACTGATCACTTTAATATTGAAAACTGTACTTTTAAATTCTTGATAGAGAATCTCAAGGGGTTGTTGACTGAGTAAGAAATATGTTTAATTTCAACTAATGTTTAATCAATTTTTGCCTATAATTGGTTCCTCTAGCAGCAAATTGCATTACTGACCCCAAAATGCTATTATACCTCCCTAAAAGTCTCTCTATGTATAAGGGAGCACTTAATGCTTTTAAGAACAATTGTTTAATAGTAAAAATAGCTACTACCACAAGTGGACATATTTGCTTTGCATGAGGAGGCATAAGGTTTTATAAAGGTTTTCCATGAAGAAAGTGGAGAAGTTACAATTCTAGAGAAAATTTAAAAATCCAACAGAGCTCTCAAGCTCATGGTCACTGTGTCATTTAGGTTTCTGCCCCACCCAACATTTTTACAAGAATTTCTAAGAAGTGGTTGAATTCTTTTATTTTAATTTCAGTATTTTTCTGTGTCTTGATTGGTCTTTTGTTTGTTTTGCCGGTGAATAATGAAATACTCAAGGGATAGAGAGTAAAAGTCATAAAACTGGAAGAAATCTTAAACTCTCAACTGAACTTCGGAGGCAAATATCTGCTTAAGTAACACAAAGTAATGCTTGCATTCCCGCAGATGGTTTCCTAACCAAAGGATTTGTTCTGAGTCAGTATTGATGATAAACTCAGGCTTTTGGTATATCCCAGTCTAGGTACTTAAATAACTCAAACAGGTAATGCAAATTTCAAAAGGAACTAACTTCCTCAAGTGGACAATCTGTGGCCTCCGTACCATTGGCCACTTTGGTGTCTTTATTCAGGAGGGCACAAAGTCCTGGATGCATAAATTGTCACAAACACTTAAAACCTGAACATGTGGAAAATAAACACAGGGTTAAAAATAACCTTCAAGGTCATGTGGAAGAGTCCTCTTTACTCACCACTGTGACGTTGAAAGCATACAGGAGATCAAAAGGCAGGGCAGCGATTAAATCAATGATGAACCAGGTTGTGACGTAGTGGATGCAAATTGATCTTGCTTCAAAGATAACTTGGCCAGACTTGCTAACATAGGTTGTTCGGAAATTTAAAATAATATCTGCTTGAGAAAAAAAGATAAGAGAAAGAGAAGAAAGAAACAGAGAGAAGAAAAGGAGGAAAGACAAGGAAAAAAGGAAGGATGGAGGTAAGCAGGCATGCAGGCAGGGAGGAAGGGGGAGGAAGAAAATTGCATAAAATTAAAAAAATCAGACAAACGGTAACCTCTTAATGTATTTCAGACTGATAATACCTGAAATACTCTTCTTGACAGATCCAGCTCAATTCAACAAACAGGTATTGAAGAAGGGTGAAGAAAATAATATTCTCTGAGCACTTAATACATTCCAGACATTGGGACACACGTTAGCATAATTAAAACGAGTAAAAATAGCAATAACAACAATAGTCATCAGTTACTAAATGCTCACTGCGTACTAGGCATTGTCCTAAGAACTTAGCATAGGTTATCTCACTTAATCCTCAGAACATGGTCTTAAGTAGACAGTATTACCTCCATGTTAAAGAGGCAAAAACTAAGTCTTAATGAGGAAAAGTAACACATCCACGATCATAATGTTAACAGTGGCAAAGATGATTTTGAGCACAGATATAATTTCTACTCTGTATTCTTTTTTTAATAAAATTCTACTTTATTTCATGAGCTAAGTTTTATTAATCTCTGCGGGCACAGAACTCATCTCTGCCCTAAAGGCACTTATATTAACAAAATACCAGAAGATTCTTGTTTGGATTTCTAGGTTAAGTTTCCCCATTCCATTTTCACGGATGATGTAATCATTTCCCTACATCATTCTTTTGTTATATTTTTATTTTATATTTTATTATTTATTGAGCTTTTTACAAAATATGAGGCCCTCCTGAGCGCTGGTCAAATGACAGCCAGAACCACAAAGATCATCTTAGGCTCACTCCTGCTATCTATGAATAAACATCTCAGAGTCTGTTATACTAGTCCCTGGGTTAAATATTATTAAAGCACTGGAAAAGATTACCTTTTCCTTAGTTTGTTTTAGAGTTGAGCACAACCAGGCCATAGGGAATTTCGGGATTGCTTCATACATGTAAGGGGGATAATGGATGAGTATTTTATGGGCTGGTGAATTCAATAGAACATACTTCTCCGTGGAACTTTGGTCTTGGAAGTGAATGTGGGAAGGAAATATGCCGGTCAAAGAGAATAGGAATTGAGGGAGTTATGAAGCAAATGCAAAGCTCTGAGTTACATGGTTATTGAATGAATTGGAATACTCTTTACAGTTAATTTAAACCTTTGAAAATTAGCAGAATAGGGTTGTGTGAGGATAAATTTTGGTATCATCATCACGGTGATGATGGCAGTGATAGGACATACAATAATGTGCACTTGGCATGTCATTTTTACTTTTCACTTCATGTTCACACTTGTGGTACACAGAATTCACTCTCATATGATCTCCTCCCCTTAAGTGGGGGTGGAACCTGTGAGCATGATAAGATATCATGCCATGATCATGTTGTAGTATATGGCTAACGGGAGAGTCACCTAGGTGGCCTGACTTGATCAGGTAAGCCCTGTCCAAGCAAGTTTTCTTCAGCTGGTGGTAAGGGATTGGAAGCCAGTGAGACACATTCTTCCTTGCCCGGAAGAAAGCAACGGCCACAATGTGGAAAGGATCACGTGGCAGGGAAGGGCGGGCAGTCTCCAGTTGCTGAGAGTGGCCCCTTGCTGACATCTATCATGAAATGGGGACTTCCATCCTGAGGAAATGCATTCTTCCAATAGCCACATGAGTTTGCAAGTGGATCTTAGGCTCCAGAAAGAAACACACTTTAGTTGGCACCTGGATTTCAGCCTTATGAGGCTCTGAGCAGAGCATCCAGCTAGGCCAGACCTATCCGACCTATAGAAACTGAGATAATAGTTGTTTTAAGTTGCCAAGTTTGTGGCAATTGGCTCTGCAGCACTAGAAAAATGAATACAACATAGGAACTATGACAAGACAGATTACTATTACATTATTATAGATAACACACATGCAGTTAGCATGAGCCCGGTACTCTTCTGGGCCCTGTATAATCATAATCTCATGGACTCCTTACAACAATGCTAAGAGGTAGACAGTTTTATTATGCTCTTTTACAGATGAGGAAACTGAGGCACAAAGGAACTGAAGTGACTTGTCCAGGGTCACACAAATGATGAAACTGAAGCATAGGATTAAACTCCTCAGCTAGTCAGTCAAAGAGCAAGACCCAAATCCAAGTCTCCTAATTTCCAATTCAGCACTTTGGCTTTTGGTACCTTCACAGAGGCCAGTCACCTCCCAAGTCTGGAAGCAAGTTCTACATGACTTAAAAAGCAAACAAACTTTTCTAGTCTACTGTGAATGATCCAACTTTTTAAAATGGCATTATTAAAAGTCACATTTTTGTCAAAAAAATAAAAAATATTGAAATAGTTCTATTGCTAATATTGAGAATCTGAAACGAAGAAGCAGTGGCTAAACCATTCACAAAAGATGAAAACAATCCCAAGGTGATTTTTGCTGCAAAGTAAAAGTGTTATCATGGCCAAGTTGCAAAGCATCATGGCCACCAAGAAGGAACAGAACACAGTGGAATGCCATCAGGCTGTTATGGTAGCATGTGAACTTCCCATTCTTTCTCTTAACTTTCTGGGTTCATGTATTTCCTTATCAGGAAGCCAATTTAATGGGTCAGGCCACCAGCTGTTGAAATAAAGCAGGGATTTCAACTTCCTGCTTTCCAAAAGAAAACTCAGATTAGGCATTTAGGTTTTCTTTCTTTCTTTTTTTTTTTTTAAGATTTTATTCATTTATTTGACTGAGACAGAGACAGCGAGAGCAGGAACACAAGCAGCGGGGAGTGGGAGAGGGAGAAGTAGGCCTCCCGCAGAGCAGGGAGCCTGACTCAGGACTCGATCCCAGGACCCTGGGATCACGACCTAAGCCGAAGGCAGACGCTTAACAACTGAGCCATCCAGGCGTCCCTAGGCATTTAGGTTTTCATCTTATGAGTGAGAAATCCAGAGTTGTTTACCAAACCCTTCCGGTGATCTGTGGTTTCCATAACACAGGCAAATTCATTATAAGATTGGAGGGACAGAATCCAATTCCATAAGTCTGCAAGTTCATTATAAGATTGGAGGGACAGAATCACTAAATTCTCCTCCCGAAACCAACATTACACAATATGTTAACTAAACAGAATTTAAATAAAGATTTGAAAAAAAAAGGAAAAGAAAAAGATTGGAGGGACAAATTCCTTGCATATTTACTAACTGATCACCCGTTCTAGAAATTTCACAGAAAATCCCCTGCCACCATCCACATTCCTGGGGCACTCCCATGAATGGAGGAATGAATAAAATGACTGGCCTTTGGTTGATTGATGCAGCAAACATTTTTAAAGCTGTGTAGTAAATTATGTGTTTGACTAAAAAATAAAAGAGGTGCAGACTTCTGAATAGAAAAGACATTTTCTTGGATGAGTCATTACAGAATATCAGTTTAGAAAGCTTTTAAAAAATAATTTGTTACTCATTTGAGTTAATTGGGTGAACAGAAGATATGCTAATTTCAGGTTTTAAAAAGAAGTAATTATAAGACTTTTATACACAAATAGTAATAATAGTTAAAGAATATAAAAGTGATTATTTTTAAATCTATGGATACAAATCTATTTTTGAAATACATGAATACATTAGGCTTATTTTCAGGGAGAAAAAAACTACATATATATCATATTCTAAGATTTCCAGGATAATGGTCTTATTGTTGTGCAAAACTGTAGGTTTATTCCATGGTTAGTATTATTTTTGGAAAGCTCATTTCTAAGAAACCTACTTTTGTCATATGCATAAAAATAGACATAATCCTGGTGTATTGTGATTTACAAAAACTTTCTCACATTCATGAGTTTGTGTAACAATACCAACTCTCTCAGGTGTACTATTTTATGACTCAGGAGATTTAAGAACCTTGTTTAAAGCCATGGAGAGAGTAAGCAACAGAGGACAGGGCATCTATTGACACTTGATCCCATTTTCTTTCCATTATCTTCAAGATTACCACACTTCCCAATATATTTTAGAGGGAGTAACAATAGGTCGGTGCAGTGAAATGCATTTCTGATCATAGCCCTTGGGTCAGACACGGCATCAGCACCACCCAGGTAAAAGAATGTCACAGAAGTGACATAGGAGTCACAGAATTGAATGTAAGGTAATGAACTGTCTTTGATTCTGTCTAGGCACAACAGGGAACACTCTGTTTTCTCTCCACTGATCAGAATGTGGTATCTGTGTTCGAGAACCAAGGGAACACGATGCTTATAAACATCCGCTTAAATGGGAGGGCAGAGATGGTTATGCAAGTTCTCTAAGAATGAGGGAAGCACAGAATAAAATAAGATTCTCATGAGGAAGAAAAGAGCCTTCCTTCCAGAGCTGGTGTCCCTTCTAAGAGAATCACAGCAGCAAAGCGGAGCTTGGCAAACGTTGGCTACAGCTGCTCCTCCCCCCTGTGCCTGTCTCACTTCCTCTAAAGGCTGTGTATCTTTGGCAATTAAATCAGTGACTCATTCAAAAGTTACAGGAAGAATGTGGTCTCCTCCAGGCAGTCCACAATCTACCTGAAAGGCAACAGTATGGTTTCTATTTTGAGAAATCCGGAAAGCATAAGTATAATGTTTCTTGACATATGTTGGAAAATACATGAAAGCATACTACCATGAAAGACTATGGACTCTGAGAAACAAACTGAAGGTTCTAGAGGGGAGGGGGTGGGGGGATCGGTTAGCCTGGTGATGGGTATTTTTTTTTTTTTAAGATTTTATTTATTTATTTGCGAGAGAGAGAATGAGAGACAGAGAGCATGAGAGGGAGGAGGGTCAGAGGGAGAAGCAGACTCCCCGCTGAGCAGGGAGCCCGATGCGGGACTTGATCCCGCGACTCCAGGATCATGACCTGAGCCGAAGGCAGTCGCTTAACCGACTGAGCCACCCAGGCGCCCTGGTGATGGGTATTAAAGAGGGCACATACTGCATGGAACACTGGGTGTTATACGCAAACAATGAATCATGGAACACTACATCAAAAACTAATGATGTAATGTATGGTGATTAACATATAATAAAATTTAAAATATAAGAAAAAAAGAAAGCATACTTATTATTATCCAAATTTCTTTGTGTAATCTTTCTCATTAATTCTGTTTATCATCAACATGCACAATTGTCCATAAATACACACACACACACACAGTTCGAACCAGGAAAAGTATTCTAAAAACCATAACAAATTAATTTATAAGAATTTACTGCCTCAAAACCTTGCTGTCTCATGTGCTTGTATGTACATACATAATCCCTTGTAACACATGGTGCTGGTATCATGTGTAATGAGTAAATAAGCAGGGCAATAGAGAATCATCATATCTACTCTATGTGGTTTATAGAATTTCCAAAAAATTGGTTATAACATATACTACCAAAATGAGGCAAAATATAATTAAATTCTCTGACGATTCAGATAGCACTTAATTATTTTCAGGATAATCAATTTGCCTTGTTGTATTTCAGTTTTACATAAGCATGATTCAAATAAAGACAAATAATAGAGAGCTAACTGTGTACATGTTCTGTTTTCATATTGTTAAGACCTCCAAAAATAAGTATTTCATTTCACTCCCACACTAAACAGCTATGTATGTGGACTAAAAAGCAGGAAGGTTAAACCCATTTTTTTTTTCTAGTTTGATTTCTTTGAGAACTATATAATTAGAAAGTAAAAGAAAAAAAGGGTGAATTTGATATGGCACAAATTAATAGATTTTTTTTCTTTATTAGTATGTAAGCCAGTTGGGAAATAATTTAAAAATCATATTGGCTTACTTGTTAAGAAGTAAATTAAAATATAATGATGTTCATGAGAGCATATGCATCACATACAAATAATTAATATCTTCATTTAGCCATTTCTTTAAAAATTAATCAATGTAGTACAGCGTGGGTGGAAGGCTATTTAACTAAACCAGCTGCCGACTCATATTCTAAAGATACCAAGTCTTTTTTCATTGCTGATGAGGCACTCTGAACACAGTATGATGTCACAGCAAATTGAGCTAAAGGTGTGGGAAATTGAATAACCGAGAGCTAATTAATGAAGAAGTTTGAGGGACTAACAATCCTAAGAATGTAATTGATTGTCTATGTTAGTGGATGAGATTTTCATACCACTCCATCCTTGCTCATCTTGTCAGCATTTGTTCCTCTTGCTTACTTTATTTTTTAAAATTTTTTTATTATTATTTTTTTATTCTTATGTTAATCCCCATACATTACATCATTAGTTTTTGATGTAGTGTTCCATGACTCATTGTTTGCGTATAACACCCAGTGCTCCATGCAGAACGTGCCCTCCTCAATACCCACCACCAGGCTAACCCATCCTCCCACCCCCTCCCCTCTAGAACCCTCAGTTTGTTTTTCAGAGTCCATCGTCTCTCATGGTTCGTCTACCCCTCCGATTTCCCCTGCTTCATTCTTCCCCTCCCGCTACCTCCTCCTCCTCCTCCTCCTCCTCCTCCTCCTCCTCCTCCTCCTCCTCCTCCTCCTTCTTCTTTTTCTTAACATATATTGCATTATTTGTTTCAGAGGCTTGCTTACTTTAAATGAGAGCTCTATGATAAAGAAAAGGCAGCAGACTCTGAGAAATAGCATTTAAGAGCAATCGCCTGAAGAAGGCGGCAAGCAGGTGCATCAAGGGGTGATTGATGCTGGTATTGACTTCTGGTTTGTACCAGTGTGGCCTGTGTTATCATGGTGGACCCGTACATTGGTTTTGACCTTCGATATCAACATCACATGGACCTACGTAGTAGGGAAGGGACCTAAAAGTCACTATAACTTGAAGTAAACTTTTGCCAACTTAAATCTCCACCCGTTTTTTATACAGACTGCTCCCATTCTTTATTGAAAGGGCTAAAGTATAGCTATCTCTTTCAGCTTTGCAACATCCTTAAGCACTATAAAAATAACCCTACTGATGACCTGTTGTGCTCTTTGCCCCATGCAGGGCCCTTGGCACTTAAAGATGGACAAAACGTGCAAAAAATGATGCCTTGTCTCATAGCCACAGACTCTGATTTTATTATCTGGTATCATTCCACCTTTTGGTGCATAAGGAAGCCCCATCTGTGAATATGCTGCCAGGTCAAGAGAGATAGCACATGCTCCCAATGTATCTCTATTAAACCCCCCACTTACTGTCTATAAACTATTTTATTATATTGATTTTGTACATTGTTTTCATTTTATTGTATAAGTTAACATGTAAAAAGACTTCTGCATAACATGCACATTGATATGTGTAAAAACTACCAATTTGGGGTCCCTATAAATTATTCAACTTTGTTTCAGTGATACATAGCTCTAAATTAGATATTTAACTTTAGAATTACCAGATCATTTTTAATAATAATTTGATGATTAAACATAAACCTACTTTAAGACGATGATTCATGCATATGCCACTTAATTATAGAAATCCCTTTGGCATGCTTATTCTGTCTATAGTTATACTGAACAGGTGGTAAACTTTCCAAATTTAAGTACAATAGAAAATATAAGGACTGTCATATCTATAAATATCCAGTCATGAAATTTTTTAAAAACCCTAAACGCTGAAGTCTACTAATTTCATATGAAGTACATATTGCTTATTCAAGTAATAAAACTTAGAATTGATGAAAACTGAGATAGATTAAAAAATGTATTGATACAATTAATGTTTGCCCCAAAGTGAAATCCAACATATATATCCTCATTAGAAAGAAAAACTTTAGATTAAATAAGGTCTTTTATGGTTATTACACTTTAATTAGGACTTTCATGATCATTTTCATATTTGAGGAAAATAGTGCCCTTAGTATTTATGGCAGTCTTTAGTGCTGCTTACCAAGAATTCCTGGCTCTCTACCTCCTGGTAGGATTATATTTTATGATTATATTTCCCCACCACCTGAAGAGATTGTGTGTCTCACTTAGGCTAAAATTACAAGAGCAGAAGTAGCCTGAAACACTCTGGGCAAAATTTTGCGAGCTAATGTGCAATTCCTCACATTTTCTTCTCCCTGCCTTGATGATCATGGGAACATGTGGCAAGATGGAGTCTCTGTCAGCCTAGGTTTCTGACTGACTCCAGTGGACAGAACTCACAGCTGACCCACAATGGACACATAGCGTGAGGGAGACATAAACCATTTTGTGTTATATCCCACTGAGATTTTGAGGCTACCACAGCCCATCCTGACAAATACGTATTCCTAAGAGGCTGTAGAGCAGAGTGGCTAACAGTGAGTATCTGGAATCACACTTCTTGGGTTATAACCCATTGAGCAGCATTAGCTGCTACTGTCGTTATCAGTATTAGTAATATTACTAGTAGTAATACTACTACCATTCTGTAGGATTCAAAACTGAGAAACAGGGACAATGAATGACTTACCTAAAGTTGCCTAAGAAATTCATACTGTTACTTTTATTGTTACTTTATAGATCTGATACACATAATATATGGTGCTAACATGACAATAAAATTATAAAAACAATGAGTATAATAATAGATAGCATTTTTAAGGTCTTCCTACCTGACAGGGTTTGTTTTAAATGCTTTTTTTTTAAGACTTTATTTATTTGACAGAGAGAGACACAGCGAGAGAGGGAACACAAGCAGGGGGAGTAGGAGAGGGAGAAGCAGGCTTCCTGCGGAGGAGGGAGCCCTATGCCGAACTTGATCCCAGGACCCTGGGAATCATGACCTGAGCCGAAGGCAGATGCTTAACAACTGAGCCACCCAGGTGCCCCTTAAGTGCTTTATATATATATTACCTATTTTGATCCTTACATGGTCACTATGAATTAGGTCTTATGTCCATTTAGTGATAGAGTACAGGCTCAGAATTAATTAGCTCATGGTTACCCAATTAAAAAATGGGAGAGCTGGAATTTATACTTAGAGTCTGCCTGTATACAACCACAAAGCATTTTTTATTATAATTCTTCACCTTCTTGCAGTTTAGGAAGAGAATTCTTCTGGTGAGATCTATGAACTACCTTTTGAAATTTAGGTACTTTTTAGAGTCATAAGAAGATAATATGTAGTATTTGACTATAGATTGCTATATATAACATTATTCAGCATCTTTAAAACTTCTGTTTTTTTATTTCTTCAAATTTTTATTTAAATTCTACTTAGTCAACACACAGTGAAATATTGGTTTCAGGATTAGAATTCAGTGGTTCATCACTTATATATAACATCCAGTGCTCATCACAACAACTGCCCTCTTTAATACCCATCATCCATCTACCCATCCCCCACCCACCTCCCTTCATCAACCCTTGGTTTGTTCTCTGTCTTTAAGAGTCTCTTAGGGTTTTTTTCCCTCTCTCCTCCAGCTTGCCCCATATGTTCATCTGTTTTGTTTCTTAAATTCCACATATGAGTAAGATGATATGATATTTGTCCTTCTCTGACTTATTTCGCATAGCATAATACATTCTAGCTCCATCCACATCATTGCAAATGGCAAGATTTCATTCTTTTGGATGGCTGTATATAAACTACATCTTCTTTATCCATTCATCAGTCGATGGACATTTGGGTTTCTTTCCATAGTTTGGTTATTGTTGATAATGCTGCTATAAACATCAGGGAGCATGTACCCCTTTGAATCTGTATTTTTGTATCCTTTGGGTAAATACCTAGTAGGGCCATTGCTGAATTGTAGGGTAGTCCTATTTCTAATTTTTTGAGGAAGCTCCATACTGTTCTCTAGATTGGCTGCACTAAATTGCATTCCCACCAACATTTCAAAAGGGTTCCCCTTTCTCTGCATCCTTGCCAAC
This sequence comes from Mirounga angustirostris, assembly GCF_029215605.1. Lineage (NCBI taxonomy): Eukaryota > Metazoa > Chordata > Mammalia > Carnivora > Phocidae > Mirounga > Mirounga angustirostris. The sequence continues at coordinate 132,976,117 of NW_026991709.1, read as the reverse complement.
ACCTGTTGTTTATTGTGCTGTTAATTTTAACCATTCTGACTGGTGTGAGGTGGTACCTCATCATGGTTTTGATTTGCATTTCCCTGATAATGAGTGATGTTGAACATGTGTCTGTTAGCCATCTGGATGTCTTCTTTGGAAGTGTCTATTCATGTCTTCTGCCCATTTCTTAACTGGATTATTTGTTTTGGGGGTGTTGCATTTGGTAAGTTCTTTATACATTTTGGATACTAACCCTTTATCAGATATGTCATTCCCAATATGTCATCTCCCATTCCTTAGGCTGCTTTTTAGCTTTGTTGATTGTTTCCTTTGCTGTGCAGAAGCTTTATATCTTGATGAAGTCCCAATAGTTCATTTTTGCTTTGGTTTCCCTTGCCTCTGGAGATGTATCTAAGAAGAAGGTGCTATGGCTGATGTCAAAGAGGTTGCTGCCTGTGTTTTCCTCTAGGATTTTGATGGTTTCCTGTCTCACATTGAGGTCTTTCAACCATTTGGAGTCTATTTTTGTGTGTGGTGTAAGGAAACGGTCCAGTTTCATTCTTCTGCAAGTGGCTGTCCAATTTTCCCAACACCATTTGTTGAAGAGACTGTCTTTTTTCTATTGGATATTCTTTCCTGCTTTGTTGAAGATTAGTTGATCATATAGCTGTGGGTTCATTTCTGGGTTTTCTGCTCTGTTCCATTGATCTCTGCGTCTGCTTTTGTGCCAGTACCATACTGTCTTGATAACTACAGCTTTGTAATATAGCTTGAAATCCAGATTCGTGATGCCTCTCTCTTTGCTTTTTCAGGGTTGCTTTGGCTGCTCAGGGTCTTTTGTGGTGCCATACAAATTTTAGGATAGTTTGTTCTAGCTCTGTGAAAAATGCTGGTGGTATTTTAATAGGGATTTCATGAAATGTGTAAATTGCTTTGGTCAGTACAGACATTTAAACAACGTTTCTTCTTCCAATGCATGAACATGGAAATGTTTTTCCATTTCTTTGTGTCCTCTTAAATTTCTTTCATAAGCGTTCTATAGTTTTCAGAGTACAGATCTTTTACCTCTTTGGTTAGGTTTTTTCCCTAGGTATCTTATGGTTTTTGTTGCAATTGTAAATGGGATTGATTCCTTGATTTGTTTTTCTGCTACTTCATTATTGGTGTATAGAAATGCAACAGATTTCTGTACATTGATTTTATATCCTGTGACTTTGCTGAATTCACGTATTAGTTTGAGCAATTTTTTCGTGGAGTCTTTTGGGTTTTCTGCATAGAGTATCATGTTATCTGCAAATAGTGAAAGTTTGACTTCTTCCTTTGATGACTTAGATACCTTTTATTTCTTTTTTGTTGTCTGATTGCTGAGGCATAGACTTCTGGTATTATGTTAAATAGTAATGGTGAGAGTGGACATCCCTATCTTGTACCTGACCACAGAGGAAAAGCTCTCAGTTTTTCCCCATTGAGAATGATATTAGCTGTGGGTCTTTCATATATGGCCTTTATGATGTTGAGGTATACTTTTTATCAAAAATTGATGATGTATTTTTTCAAGTGTTTTTTTCTGTATCTATTGAGAGGATCATATGGTTCTTATCCTTTCTTTTGTTAATATGGTGTATCACGTTGATTGATTTGCAAATATTGAACCACCCCTGCAGCCCAGAAATAAATCCCACTTAATCATAGTGAGTAATTCTTTTAATGTACTGTTGGATTTGATTTGTTAGAACCTTGCTGAGAATATTTGCACCCATGTTCTCAGGGATATTGGCCTGTGATTCTTTTTAGTGGGTTCTTTGTCTGGTTTTGGAATCAAGGTAATGCTGGCCTCATAGAAGGAGTTTGGAAGTTTTTTTTCCATTTCTATTTTTGGAAAAATTTGAGAAGGATATGTTAATACATATCCTTCCTTTAATATCTGGTAGAATTCCCCTTGTTTGTTGGGAGATTTTTGATTACTGATTTAATTTCTTTGCTGGTTATGGGTCTCTTCAAATTTTCTGTTTCTTTTTATTTCAGTTTTGGTAGGTAGTATGTTTCTAAGAATTTGTCCATTTCTTCCAGATTGCCCAGTTTGTTGGCATATAATTTTTCATAATATTCCCTTATGAGTATTTGTATTTCTGGGGTGTTGGTGTGTTCTCTCCTCTTTCATTTGTGATTTTATTTATTTGGACCTTTCTTTTTCTTTTTGAGAAGTTTGCCTAGGAGTTTATCAATTTTATAAATTATTTCAAAGAACCAGCTCCTGGGTTCATTAATCTGTTCTACTGACTTTTGTTTGTTTGTTTGTTTCTATATCATTTATTTTCCTCTAGTCTATATTATTTCCCTTTTTCTACTGGCTATAGGCTTTATTTGCTATTCCTTTTCTAGCTCCTTTAGGCATAAGGTTAGGTTGTATATTTGAGACTTTTCTTGCCTCTTGAGGTAGGTCTGTTTTACAATATACTTCCTTCTTAGGACTGCCTTTGCTGCATCCCAAAAGTTTTGGACTGTCATGTTTTCATTTTCATTTGCTTCAATGTACTTTTTTATTTCTTCTTTAATTTCCTGGTTAACCCATTTATTCTTTAGTAGGATGTTCTTTAATCTTAATGTATTTGTGGTCTTTCTGATTTTTTTCTTGTAGTTGACTTCAAGTTTCATAGTGTTGTGGTTGGAAAATATACATGGTATGATCTCAATCTTTTTGTACTTGGGGAGGGCTGATTTGTGACCCAGTATGTGATCTATTCTAGAGAATGTTCCATGTGCACTTGAAAAGAATGTGTATTCTGCTGCTTTAGGATGAAATGTTCTGAATGTATCTGTTAATTAATCTGGCCAGTGTGTCATTCAAAGCCATTGTTTCCTTGTTGATTTTCTGCTTCAATGATCTGTCCATTGCCATAAGTGGGGTGTTAAAGTCCCCTACTATTATTGTAGTATTATTATTAATGAGTTTCTTTATGTTTGTTATTAACTGATTTATATATTTGTGTACTCCCAAGTTGGGGGCATAAATATTTACAATTGTTAGATCTTCTGGATGGATAGACCCCTTAATTATAATACAATGTCCTTCATCTCTTCTTTCAGTCTCTGTTTTAAAATCTAGTTTGTCTGATATAAGGATTGCCACCTCAGCTTTCTTTCGATGTTGATTAGCATAATAGATGGTTCTCCATCCCCTCACTTTCAATTTGCAGGTGTCTTTAGGTCTAAAATGAGTCTCTTGTAGGCAGCATATAGATGGGTCTTGTTTTTTAATCCATTCTGATACCCTATGTCTTTTGTTTGGAGCATTTAGTCCATTTACATTCAGAGTGATTACTGAAAGGCATGAATTCAGTGCCATTGCGTTACCTATAAAGTTGGAGTTTCTGGTGGTGTTCTCTGTTCCTTTCTAGTGTTTGCTGCATTTGGTCTTTCCCCCTGCCACTGAAAGAGTCCCCCTTAATATTTCTTGCAGGGCTGGTTTAGTGGTCAGGAACTCCTTCAGTGTTTGTTTACCTGGGAAACTCTTCTCTCTCCTATTCTGAATGACAGCCTTGCCAGATAGAGTATTCTTGGCTGCATATTTTTCCCATTCAGTACAATGAATATATCCTGCCATCTCTTCTTGCCTGCCAAGTTTCTGTGGACAGATCTGCTGCAGACCTGATCTGTCTTCCCTTGTAGGTTAAAGACTTTTTTTCCATTGCTGCTTTTAGGAGTCTTTCCTTGTCTGTGTATTTTGTGAATTTGACTATGATGTGCCTTGGCAATGGTTGGCTTTTGTAGAATTTAATGGGAGTTCTCTATGCTTCTTGGATTTTGATATCTGTGTTCTTCCCCAGATTAGGGAAAATTTCAGCTATAATTTGCTCAAATAAGCCTTCTGCCCCATTTTCTCTCTCTTCGTCTTCTGGGATTCCTATGATATTAATGTTATTATGTTTTAATACGTTGCTGAGTTCCCTAAGTCTACGTTCATAATCCATTACCTTTCATTCCCTCTTCTTTTCAGCTTCATTATTTTCCATAATTTTATTTCCATTGATTCATTCCTCTGCTTCATCCATCCTCATTGGCATCCTTTTGGGTTTGTATCTTGGTTATAGCATTCTTACTTTTGGCCTGACTAGATTTTAGTTCTCTTTTCTCTGGAGGAAGGGATTCTCTAGTGTCTTCTATGCTTTTTTCAAGCCCAGCTTGTATCCTTATAATTGTCTTAAATTCTAGTTTAGACATGTTACTTATATCCATATTGATTAAATCCTTGGCTGTTATTTCTGCTTCCTGTTCTTTCTTTAGGGGTAAATTCCTCCATCTTGTCATTTTTTCCAGAGGGAAAAAAAAAAGAAAATCTAGTTCCTAGGTGTTTTTTGGTCTGTTTGTTAAAAGAAGCTAGATCCAAAAAAATAAAAATAAAAACATACGTATTAAAATATATATAGATAATATATATATGTAAATAAAAATTAAAAAGGAATTAAAAAATAAAAATAAGAGTGCCTGGGTGGCTCAGATGGTTAATTGTTGGCCTTTGGCTCAGGTCATGATCCCAGGGTCCTGGGATCAAGTCCCGTATCGGGCTCCCTACTCAGCGGGGAGCCTGCTTCTCCCTCTCCCTCTGTGGCTCCCCCTGCTTATGCTCTCTCTCTGTCAAATAAATAAATAAAATCTTAAAAATATATATATATATAAGTAAAAAGGAAGCTAGATCTTGTTTCCCATAGAGCTGAAGCTTTGCAGCTCTCTATGACAGCAGACTTGGTGTGAGTGAGGAGTTTGTGCTGGTCTTCTGGGGGAGGGTCCTATTGTGCTGATTCTCAGACAGACTTGCCCTAGTGGAGATATACTTACAGGGCACAGGGGGATAGGGCTTGGTGTAAGCAGTTCCAGTCTTCACTTGGCAGTGCTGTTTAGCTCACTGAAGTTGGTCCTTACTGACAGGCAGGGGGCAAAATAGTGTGGCCCCACTCTCTTGTTCCTGGAGCTGAGGGTTTGTGCCCACCACTCTTCAGAAAGCCCTTACAGAAGAGCAAACAATCACTCCTCTAGTAACCCCAGCTTCCATCAGATCCCTGCCTTCACCCTGTCTGTATCCAAGCCTGAGCCTGCTAGGCAGCACCATACTCCTGTGTTTTATCTCAGGTGCACAGCTGGGTTTCAAAACTCCAAATTTTAGGGACTCCCATGATGTGCTAATCCTCTGGTGAGGGTGTTGTCTTGCTTTCGATGTTTGCCAGCCCATCCCAGGAGAAGTGGATGCCCGACCAAACTGCGGTTCATAGTTTATGGCAAAGTGGAGCCAAATATCCAGCACCCAGGCTCACTGCCCTCAGCTGGTGTTCTTGCTCATTTGCCTGGGAACAGTGCAGAATGTTGGCACCACCCGTTCTTCTTGTGACCTAGGGGGTCCTCAGACCATGTTGTCCACTCCTGGAACTCTGCCCTTCTTCCCCCACCTAGATCACCTTTAAACCAGGCATGACCCAGGTGGTGGTGGACTTTTAAACTTCAGATTTTGTGCTCCCTTGCTTACAATACCTTGTGGTAGTCCCTGTAAGCAAGGATCCCTCCCCTCCACAGCACCTGCAGTTCTTATCTCCCCCAAATCAACTCTCTGCACATTCTAACCTTCTAGAAGGTGGTCGCTTTTCTACTTAAAGACTTGCAGTTTTGTTCTCTCAGTCCTCAGATTGATTTCTTGGGTATTCAGAATGATTTGATAATTATCAATCTGTGTTCCAGGGATAGGACAAGTTTAGGGTCCCCCCACCCCCCATCTTAACTCCTCTCCTAAAAAAAATGTTTTAATTCAAGAATTGCATATATACTGCAAAATGTACCAGTCTTAAGCGGACAGCGTGATGAATTTTCCCAAAGCTGACCATTTTTGTTATCACCAATGGATAGAGATATAACTAGGACCAGAATATCAGAAACTTCTTTTATGATCTTGTCCAGTCATTAACTCCCAAAAGATCCCTGTTGTCCTGATTACCATAGATTAATTTTGCTTAATTAATTAGGAACTTTATATAAATGGTTCATATAGTGTGTACTCTTGTGTATGGATTCTTTCATTAGACATTGCATGTGATTTCATCAATTTGGTATCACATTCACTTTTTTATTGTTGTATAATATTTCATTGTATGATTATACAGAAATTCACTTCTTAATTTTATTGTTGGTGAAAATTTGGGTTGTTTCCAATTTGGGCTATTACAGTTAGTGTTCTTAGAAATACACACATACACACACACACTATACCTTCCCTTGTATAGTTCTAGGTAGGCCTGTTGACTCTACAAGTAGAATTGCTGGGTCATAATTATATATGTTACTTAAGTAGATTCTGGCAAAGCATCTAACAGAGACTGTACTAATTTACATTCCTACACACAGTGTATGAAATTTCATGTTGTTCCATATCTTCCCACAATCCTTGGTTCTTAATTTATTTTAATTTTTTTCTACTCATTCTAGTGGTGGTGAAATTATTTTCATTTTCCTAATGATATCAAGCACATACTAATTGCATACTTGGATATCTGCTTTCATGAAATGTCAGTTCAGGACTTTTGTTTAATATGTTTTCCTCCTTTTTCTTTTACTGATTTGTAAAAATTGTTATTATATATTCTGATTGTGAGTTGTGTTCTGTTTAAGTAATTTATGCCTATTGCCAAGATCATTAAAATATTCTACTATGATGTCTTCTGGGAGTTTTATTTTTTGACTAACATTTTATCTACAATCGTTTGCTGAGAGTGATTCTGTGTATGGTTTGATGCAAGAGTCAAGATTTGTATTTTCCCAGATGGATATCCAATTGATCTAGCACCATTTTAGAAAACACTACCATTCTCCTCAAAGTATTTTAGTGGCACTTTTGCCATAAATCAGGTGATCGTATATGTGTAGATTTTTTCTGGTCTCTACATTTTGTTTCAATGGCCTATGTGTCAGATACCAGCTTTTCCAGTATAGTCAGAAATGGATAAGCTTAAACTCTATCAAAGGATTCTCAAATGCACTTAAAATATGACTAACATATTTGACTTTTAATGCAAAAGTTGATTAGTCACAAATCTGAAGTGTTATATTTAAAAAAAAAAAACCTAAATGGAAAAAATATTCAGTATGTGAAATACTGGAACCATGTTTAAGAGAAAAATAGATTCTCACTTTAGCACATTATGATTTCATAGCTATTTTTACGATTGTGATCAGTAGAAATTGCTCATGTATTTGTGTTATGCCATAATTGCATTTCTACTTGTGGTTTCTATAATTTAGTCTACTTTTAGTCTTTGTGAACAGTAAAATCATAAAAAGATCAATAATGTCAAGCCGCACCTATCTGATTTCAGTAAGATACAAGTAAGATCAAGCAATAATGACAAAGTTGGGGTACAGAGTGGTTCTTTGCTCTAGTTGCACGATAATCCAGGTCACTGAAATCAAAAGGAAGGTTGGGGAAGTAAGACAGTATCTGGGTTTCATTAATTCTCTCTTAGGGTTGTCTGAGTAGAGAGAGAAGCCCAATGACAAGTCAGTATCACCAGGAATTTAAGAGCCAAGAACTCATCATGGTAGCTGGATCACCAAAACCAAGAAGGGAAATCACAAAGCAAGCAGAAATAGAATCCAAATAATCACATATAGAACTCAACAAGACAAGGCAGTACTAGAGTGGGACAGGAGGAATTCCAGAGCCAGTTAATACCAAGATGCACTTATAGTCAGAGTGAGAGTAGAAGATGAGCTTTAGGATAAATCTATCCTTTGGAAATGTAGAATATCAAAGGGTTACCAATTAGAGCTATAGCCTTAAAAGAAACAGTTTCTAGTTATTTTTATTTGTTTATATTTCACATTACAAGTTGTTGTTTTTTTTTAAGTTCTTACAAACTTTATCCTTTAAACTTATTTAGGATGTATCTGGAGGCTAGAGAAGGAACTGTTCCTGTATCTGTTTATACAAATAAAATATAATGTCTGGTGCTTCTGTATCTGTTTATATAAATAAAATATAGTGTTCTCAGTGATACTCTACAGAGAGCAAAACATAACTCTCAAAACCTACCAACTCTCTGTCTTTCTACTTATCATATTTTCTACATATTTTAATTACTTATTTCTACTTATCTTCTATTTATAGGGCAGTGGTTATTGATGTAAAGATAAATAACCAAAAGTTTACCAAGACACATCTATTTGTTAAAAATCATCTATTCATGTATTCAGGAAAGGTCTTGTCCTTAAATTAACTTTTTATTAAATTAAGATAGTTTTACTGCTGTTTTTCTAGCAATATGGATAAAACCACATTGTCTTTGTCAGGCTAGAGTCAGAAAGTGCTACAAAATTCAGTTTACTCAGGATTGAACATTGCCACAAACTGGAAGTCTAGGGTTTTATTCCAAGAAGTTGTTTTCTGAGGCATTACTCAAACAAATGAGTACTCCAAAGTGGTATTTGGCCATCACTAGTATGTTACTTGCCTTGGAGTGGTTTTGATATATTCTATAGTTGAGCTAATGCTCTCTGCTTATTTAGCATTTGAATGTCCATCAGTACTGATGCTAATCGGAATACGTATTTAAGTACAAGCAGTAATGTCTCCTTTGCTATTTGAGAGATTCAAACATAACTTTTTCAATGTGCCTCAAGATTGCTATTGACCATGCATTCTGTATATTTCAATTGTTATCAGACTTTTCATGTGTATGGTCAGTTCGGATTTTCAATCTGTTACAAAGATACATCTCTTAGTGATAAGGATTCATTTGTCTTATCTTAATAAACATGTCCAAGACAGGGGCTGATCTGATCAAATATCACCTTCTGTAACTGTTCACTACTCTTCCTCTTTTCCTTTAGGTAGTACTTTTAATGAGCATGTAGATTATTTCCATTTGCTTCACCACTTGGGAAGAACTGGCGTGGTGCCTTGTAATACACAAGATTTGAAATTCATTCAAAACATGTAACAGCAAAGCTCTTAATAAATGAATGTGGAGAAAGAGCATATCTATTTATTTTGCAAGCAGAAGATTTGCATATTATGTTGATATTAGGTTGGGAAGTCAGTGAGTAAAAAGTAATTCACATAGAGTCAAAATTATACCCAAAAGAATCTTAGCAACTCATAAAGTATGTCATTCTAAAATGTCATCTCTCATCAAGTCCACTATATCACCTCTCTCTTCACCATCAAAAGAGATTGTGGCATCTTAAGTAGCAGATGAAGCAGCTGACCCACATCCAGTGGGTATGTTGTAACTTCTTCAAAATACTAATCACCTTCAAATCAATAAAATCCCCACTGTATGGGAGAAGCAAAGGAAATAAGACCTATCTCACACCTTACCTCATCTTGTCTTTAAGCTGAATGATGGGGGAAATTGCCTTGAATATTTAAAATAGTACCTTGTTTTCCTTCTCTCTCTCTCTCTCAGTCTAAAAGCCCTGTAATGCAACTGTAGTCTATCATGCAAAATATAGCAGCAAAAGATAGCTGTTCACCAAAGTTCATATTCCTTTTTATCCAGAGTAACAGAATTGCAGCTGGAAGACAATTCTTGCCCCCTTTGCCACTGCTGTGGTCACATGTAAGGCTCTTGCAATCCAAGTATTGTATGTAAATTTTATATTTTGCACATAAAATCATGCATATTTGCCTTTCCACACTCTTTGATTTTCTGTTTCTGCTGCTTGGAATGGAGAACAGAGTGACCTTAGAAGCAACCCACTAAAGATGACAGAGCCACTGTCGATCTCAGTTCTTAAACGACTCCATAAGGGAACCACCTTCCCCCTTTTCTTTCTACCAGCCTTCAATACAATCCCCAGAACATTAAGTGAGAGAGAAATAGCTTTCTACATCTCATAAGCCACTGAATTATTGTTGCATCTCTTGTTACAATAGCTTATTGAACCTAACTAATACACAAAGCAAAGTCCACTGCTCTCACCCTTCCATTAACTTAGTAATTTAACATTTCCCATGAAATAGTGTTTTGGTAGCTGTTCTTGACAGTCCAATCAAAATGTGACCTTTTATCATTATGAGCAAGGGACTCACCTAGTTCTCTAGCCTCTTCTAAGGATGGCCGCACTCCTAAGTAGTAGTTTTCTTTTACAATCTTCAGCTAAAAATTGGTCAGCATCATTTCATCATAAACCTTTCCTGCAACAGCTCCTGGGCATTCAATCTCCTGGTGTTGCTTGTTTAAAGCCAAGGCATTAGTATGATCCGCTGAGGTTATCCCAGTATAAACTTGCCAGATTTAGCACAGGACAACCATTTAACTTTGAATTTCAGGTAAAAAATGAATAATGTTTTAGCATAAATAAGTCGCGTAAGAAGAAAAAGTCCTTTTATTGCTACAACCATCCTTGGATTAATAAATCTTTTAAGAGATATCCAGATGACCTGAAATTGACCATCCCTCTTCATCTTCCCAAAACATGTGCACAAATCCACCCAATGTCCTGATCAGGAACCTTAAATATGTGTGTGTGTGTGTGTGTGTGCATGCATGTACATGCACACCACCAGATGGGTACTGATGCTGAAGTGCACTATGCAGAAGTAACATCTTTCAGCACACAAATATGAAATATCACCTCCTCATCTGCCTCTCTTCCACTGGTGTCTGTTGTTTCCATTCTTTGAAAAATAATATCTTTGTTGTCGGCTAAGCTATTAACGTCCCTGTGGTTTCTTCCTGTAGATCTTACTTCTATCCTCAACTCATGCACAGCAAGAAACATTCCATCTACCTTTTCCCATCCGCTTTTATGGTTGTACATTCTCATGCTTTGTCTTGCTGTATACCCCTGGAATGACCTTATTAGGTCTTCACATTTTTAAAAAAGAGTTGCGAATATTAGACATTCCCTCTTGGTTTGCTATTGGTCTCCTAAAAAGATGAATGAGAAGAATACTTCTTGTTCAGTATTCTAGAATTTTGCTCCATTCCAGATTATTTCAAGTTTTTCTACACTTTCTTATTATACATATAAATAAAATTGTTTTGAAGGCTTCCAAATGAATACCACCAAAATTACTGATTCCCACAAAAACTGCAATAATAACCATGCTATGGGCACAGCATTAGTAAATTTAAGATATAACTACTTTTTTGTATTTTATTCTTTTAAATTATAATCTTAATTTGGTTAAATGTGATGATATGATAATATGTCATGACTCTTTGGGATGAACACTGGCTTTTATTTATTTTTTTAAAAGATTTATTTATTTGTTTTTCGAGAGAGAGAAAAAGTAGGGGGAGGGGCAGAGTGGGAGAGAGAACCTCAAGAATACTCCCTGCAGAGCACAGAACCCCATGTGAGACTCGATCTCATGACCCTGAGATCATGACCCAAGCTGAAACCAAGAGTCCAATGCTCAGCTGGCTGAGCCACCCAGGCGCCCCATGAACAATGGCTTTTAAAAAATGTAACTGGGTTCTTGGAGCGCCTGGGTTGGCTCAGTCGTTAAGTGTCATGGTCCCAGGGTCCTGGGATCGAGCCCCTCATTGGGCCCCCTGCTCGGTGGGAAGCCTGCTTCTCCCTCCCCCACTCCCCTGCTTGTGTTCCCTCTCTCTCTCGCTGTGTCTCTGTCAAATAAATAAATAAAATCTTTAAAAAATATATATAACTGGATTCTAATTTCAGCCCTTGCACTTAGTAGCCGTGTCTACTTTGAAAAGTTGTTTTTGTTTTGTCTTTTTACCTTTTCTAAGTTCTAATTTCTATTTAAGTAATGAAACTAACAATTATTGCCCCTCATTTATTTACTCAGCCAATATTTATGGATTGCCTAATATGTACATGTATTGGCTGGATTCTGGGAGTAAGAAGAATACTAATAATCTGTTCATGTATTCAAAGAAATTGTAATTTAGTAGGGGATATAGGTAAATAAACAGGAAATTATAAAGTTATGTGATGAGTGTTCCGGAGGAAGAGCTATACTCAAAAAGGAATAGTTGATTTGGAAGGTGAAGACTTAGAAGGTGAAGCTTGGCACAGACAGGTAGGAGATCACAAGTGAACTCTGTCCTGAGGGATGAATAAGAGTTATCAAGGCAAAGGAGGAAGAGGATGGAGACTGCAAGTATGCATTTATTTAAATTTCAAAAATAAGGGGGGCACCTGGGTGGCTCAGTCAGTTAATGGACCAACTCTTGATTTTGGTTCAGCTCATGATCTTAGGGTAATGAAATTGAGCCATGCATTGGGCTCCATGCTGGGCATGGAGCCTGCTTAAGAGTCTCTCTCTCCCTCTCCCTCTGCTTCTCCCTGCCCCTCATGCATGTGCATTCTCTCTCTCTCTCTCTCTCTCTCAAAAAAAAAAAAAAGAATAGGAAGTGATTGAAGGGTTTTTCAAGCAATGAGATGACATGATCAGATATACATTATATTAATACAACAACAACAAAAACCTGACTCTAGCATAATGAATAGATCCTAAGAGTGTAGGCAAGGAAGAAAGTTAGTCAGAGGATATGGTAATCCAGTCAGAACTGATGGTGACTGGAACTGAAGTAGTGGCAGTGAAGAGTAAGAAGAGACAGTGTACCAATAAATGGTTAGGAGTGGACCACACAGGATTTTGAGCTTGATTTTACTAGGGGATTAAGGGAGAGGGAGGAATCTGTGAAAAGCCCTATGTTCATGGCTCATGGGGTCATATTCACAGATATGGGAAAATCCAGGAAGGGAAGAGGTGAGTAGTTTAGGAAAAGAAGATGATGACTGTCTTATTTGCGATCACAGTGAATTCCCAGTCATGCTCACTTTCAAACATTCAACATTGATTTACTGCACAGTTACTGTACACCAACACCTGGAATCCAATGTCTTTATGCTCTGCTCTGCTTCTGCTCTGGTCTTTATCCAACAGCCCACTTTGTATTAGGGTTTTGAAACATTCCACTCCAGAGGCGAATTTCATTTTGCCTGTAAAGCCAGGCTTAGGTAGAATTGCAAATGGATGAATAACCACAAGCACAGCTTCTTTCTTATTGCCGCCTTAGTAAGTTCATCCTCATTCCAGATGCTCAGCCCTCATGGTATCTCACCCCACTTTCCTATCAACTTCTCTGATCACATCTTCACATTCTATGACTAATACTGACCAGCTTTACATCTATTTCAAAATACACCAGAGATGTCTTCCCTACAATCATGGAATCATCTACACAGCCTGGAGCAAGGCTACCACTGCTCTTTCACTGTCTGCTAAACGTTTTTCACACTTAGGCAAATTTTCCCAATCATTGTATAAGCTTCTCAAATATAGGGAGAACGCCTTCAATTTCTTCAATACACTTTTCATCGCCCAAAGTATGGTATCAGGTTTCTGTCAGGGTTGCCTTTAAATAATTCTTAGTAGCTAATTGCTAAAAAAGATTTCTAGTTTTCTGGTGGGCAGGATATCCACCCAAGTTGAGACTAGCATCTCCTTGCTTCTCTGCACATCCATAGGTCTCTCTTCTGCCAGACATGGATGGCATCCTAATACCTAGCTTTTTGAATTGCTGAGTACATCTCACACTCACCCTAGTGAACCATTTGGGGGACTTTGAGAAGCTCTTGGAATGTATGCAAAAGGCAGTCAGGGCACCACAACCTGTGGGATTTCTCAAGTTACCTGCTATTTGCTTATTGGCATTGACTTGTTAAGGATTAGTTACTCTAAAGTAACTAAGTATACTGGAACACCTGGGTGGCTCAGTCGGTTAAGTGTCTGCCTTTGGCTCAGGTCATTATCCTGGGGTCCTGGGATCAAACCCCGCATCAGGCTCCCTGCTCAGTGGGGAGCCTGCTTCTGCCACTGTCCCTCTCCCCCACTGCTCGTGCTTTCTCTCTCTGCCTCTCTGCCTCCCTAAAATAAATAAATAAAATCTTTAAAAAAATAAAGTGAGCTATACTGTTTAAAAATAAACAATAGCCACCTGTGGGACCACATGAAAAAACCATGGAGGCCTGCCTTTGGAAAAGAAGGCTATTGTTCAGCTCAATGAGCCACACTTCTTATTTTGTTTATCTGCACCATGGTAGTAAGTAAACATTAGTCTACTGCTTACTATGGGTCAGATATGTATTAGCTGAAGGAACTAGGGAAATAAATATATTATCCAGTCCATGTCCTCTGGGAGCTCATAGTTTATTTATGGTATGTGTGTGGAGGGGGGTATAAATAGGCAATTATGATATAGGGCTGAAAAGTGGGGGAGGGAAAGCATTTAAATAATGCATGAGGGAAACCTAACCCAGACTCCTGGTGATAGGGGTAAGAAGTGTTAAAAAGACGATCTGGTAGAAGAGGCCAAAGATGCTACTTCAAGGATAAGGAGAATTTTATTGGATAAAGAAGAGCTAAGGAGATTTCTTGCTACCTTTTTTTTTTTTTTTAGAGTAGCAACTATTAAAGATATGAAAATACAAAGTATGTAAGGAATGGCACAGTTGAAGAACTGTTGGTGGTCCAGTATGGCTAAAGCCACAGGAAAAAGGAGAAAGTGATGATAGATAAAAAAAAGAAGAGTCTAGACCATGGAGGGTCTTCTAAACTATGCTGAGGAACTGCCATGTGCAATCATTTGAGTGACATCATATTGGTCCTCAACAAAAATTTAATGAATTGAATAATACATAATGAATTACACCTAGGCCCAGGTGACCATAATGTTTTCTGTTATCTAAAATATTTAAAGGGGTGCCTGGGTGGCTCAATAGGTTAAGCATCGATTCTTGATTTTGGCTCAGGTCATGATCTCAGGGTCATGGGATCAAGTCCCTCATAAGGCTCCACGATCAGTATGGAGTCTGCTTGAGATTCTCTCTCTCCCGCTTCCTCTGCCCCTCCCCCATCTCTATAAATAAATCTTTTAAAAAATCAAATAAAATATTTAAACAACTTTTCAATATATTCAATATATATTTGCTTTAAAAATTATGTATTTATTTTATCTTAAAACTGTTGGCATAATTGGAGAGGAGATTATTTCAATGGCAAATGCGAAATGCATGGGATGAAATGGGAAATATAAACCATATAATGTCATTTTTACTTAGGGAGTATGATTTTTTTATACTGGAAGGAAACATACTTGAAAAAGTGGGAAAAGGAGAGAATGACCTAGCAGAGTTCATGTTTGGTAAGAGGCAAATGGAAAAAAATCCCTTGTTAGTCTGCAATAAGTTTCTAAATCAAGAACTCACAATTTTCCTCTGGGTTTCTAAATTTAGTAATATTCCATTTTTAATTTCCTTGCCTTGTTCAAAACAAGCACTATTGTTTCATATTTTATGAGCACGTGCTCCTTCTCATAGTCTATTGACAGTAATATGTAAGTCACAGGGCAGCATCATTCTCAGATGCGCTAAGACAATTTTCCTCCAAATATACCACCTCACAAACATTTCAGATATAAACATAATGGATTCAGGTACATCATGTAATAAGTTTTGTATTTGTCAGGCAAATACAACTCTATTTTCCATATATATCTAATCTCCTAAAGAAAAAAAAATAGAAAGAAAGAAATAATCATGATGCAATATTAATAACACTTTTATCTGAATTACTCCATTAAATGAAATGACTGTTTAGTAGTAAAACAAATTCAGAAAGTGACATGTGCCTATAACTTTGCACAATAGCTATTGCTATAAAAAATATTAGCATGAACAAATTGTATTTCAACTAGAGCTTTACTGACCAATAAATGCTCTAAGGATAATGTGATTAAGAAATGAAACTCTGAAAATATGTTATAAGCTGTATATGTTCATATTTTTTGGTCCAATAATTCCACCCCTTAAAATAATTCTAAATGCATTTGATGATCTCTTTCCTTGGAATATTCTTCATCAAGACATACAGTTGATCATTTCCTTGCTTCCCTTCTGTCTTTATTTAAATGTCATGTTCTTAATTCACATCCCTGACCACTTCATTTAGGATTGCAACCCATTTCTTTTCCCTTCTCTGCTTTACTATTCTCTGTGCAACTCACCACTATCTCACATGTTATACATTTTATTTATTTGTTTTGGTTCCTGTTTATCTCTATTGGAATATAAATCCTATAAAAGCAAAGATCTGATTTGTTTTGCTATTCTATCTCTACCAACTAAAACACGGCATGGCAAACCATAGGCATTCAATATGTATTTGTTTAGTTAGTGAATAAATATATTTTTCACATAGATGCTCATTATAATTTTTTAAGTAGCAAAAAAAATCATCTTAAATGTGTAACAATTAAGACATGGTTAAGTAAACAGAATAATTCATTTATATAATGGAATATTATGCAACTATTAAATGTTTATAAATACTTATAAAACACAGAGAAATATGTACATTAAAATCTTATGTGGAAAAAAAAAGTCACCAAAATTTGTGTAGACTATGATCACAATCACATGAAAGTAAGTAGGGAAAACAACAACCAGAAAGATTAATATGGAAGCAGCAGTTGTGCTGGGATGGGGGTGACTGGTTTGTTTTCTTTACTCCTTCTATTTTAAAATTTATGTAATTAACATGGTCTAAATGTCAATAGTGCCAGGGTTGAAAAACTACCTACCTACATGCCCATTTTACATGAACTTTAAAACCTTTCCATATAATTCAATCATAAAATGATGCAAACCATCCATACCCAAAAGACGAACTACCCCTAAAGAAATTTTTAGGTTTATTTATTCTGAAAAGCCTAAAGAAGCAACAATGAAACTGACAGTTTATTTGCAAAAATAAATGCAATTTTAGACTTTGCTTAAGTGTTTGAGTAGGTACTTTCAAGTCAACCTATTTGGGAGCCCCTAATAACAATAATGAAAATAGTACCTTACTGTTCAATGCACTCTTTTTTTCCCCGAGGCATTCTGACAATCAAAGTCTTTTCACTTTTGAGATAAGACAGTGGGTGTGTTACACTTCTGTGGGAATCTGAAGTGGCAGAGTAGTTTTCTGGGTTTTTTTGGTTGTTGTTAATGTTTAATTATTGCTGTATCCTCAGGTTTAAATTTATTCACCAGAAAATAGCTGGTCAGTAGCCAAGTGGGTACTGATTCATGTCCAGTCAATGGTTAATGCTCAATACAACACATTCCATTCATTCAGTACTCCAAATGTATTATCTGGGAATGTAGAAATTGGGATATTCTTGTAGTCGGGTTAAAAATGCCCACATGAGACAAAAATACCTAAAAATGTCCACATGGCTCAAATCTGAGCCATGGCTATGAATGCCATCTTGAGTTCCACTTATTAAGAGACCCTATTACTCAATCCAAGATCAATGTGAAGGGTAGGGATATGGGGGTACAGATATAGGGGTATACAGGTGTGCAGGTTTCCATTTGAAAGGAAGAGGGAGAACAAGAGAAATAATGTACATGAGGGTAGGAGAGGAAGAATGGGGCAGATGGAGGGAGAGAGGAAAAAGAAGGAGGGACTCAAATACTAAGAGACGAATGAATGCTAACTTAAGCCTTCCAAATATGTAGTCTGGGAATACCAGGATGCCCAAAGCATTTGGTGGTAAGATTTATTTGAATTCCCTCATGACCACAAAATTTCAACTTTATTTATTGTTAAAAACATTTCCCTTCAGTATCCACGTCTGTATCTTTAATATTAGTCATCTGACTAAATGGGAAAATGACATATCTTTGCTTGCAATTTTCAGGAAAATGACTAAGTTGGGCTTTGCTTATGCAATGAAGTAGCAATAAAATGTCTATAGTCTTTCAGTTTCCACTGTAGTTTATATATTTTATCCTAACAGAAAAAGACACCCAAGAATGCTGAAAGAATTAAAGTATTTCTTTTGTTTTAAAGATTTTATTTATTTATTTGAGAAAGAGAGAGAGCACACAAGTCGGGGAGAGAGGCAGAGGGAGAGAGAGAAGCTGACTCCCTGCTCAGCAGGGATCCTGACCCTCGGCTCCATCCCAGGACCCTGGGATCATGCCCTGAGCGGAAGGCAGACACTTAACTGATTGAGCCACCCAGGTGCCCCAAGAATTAAAGTATTTCTTTTGAAGCTTGAATTTCTATCGAAGAGTAACAAACTGCAGTTGAATGGTATAAGAACATTACTCTTCACTTACACATTTAATGGGAAAAGGCATATTCATAAAGATTATGCACAACAAAGACAGGATTTGGAAAAAAGTTTTATAAAACAAACATGTATCTATAAATATCAGTAGAAATTGAACACAGGAGCGCCTGCGTGGCAGTCAGTTGGGCATCCAACTCTTGGTTTCAGCTCAGGTTGTGATCTCTGGGTCATGAGATCGAGCCCTGCCTTTGGGCTCTGCACTCAGGCATGGAGTCTGCTCAAAAGACCCTCTCTCCCTTGGCTTCCCCCTGCACGCGAGCTCTCTCTCTCTCTCCTCACATAAATAAATAAATCTTTTAAAAAAGAAGAAATTGAATACAGACCCAGTAAAATTATGAATTTGTTGAACAGAGAGAAGTCTCGTCAGGTAGGATAATCCATTACTCTAAAGCTAGTGATTAAGCCTTTAGCTAATGACTTCCTTCTCGACTGTTACTGGAAGCCTAGCTAGCGCCTTTCAGGCCTCATCAGAGCAGGGCAGGAAAAAGGACGAGGAGCTGAAATGAAGGTCAGCTTTTTTCCGTGTTCCTACAAGTGCTGATGGAAGATTGGATGGGAGATGCACCTGGAATGATGGCCTCTAATATTATTTGTGGTCATTGTAATGCATGCCAGATAAAGGATGCCTGACTTAGGTAGATGTGAGAGATCTTCTCGTAGCTTTTCTAAAAGGATGCTAAGGCAAATCTGTAGAAATAGCTATAAAAGCCTTAGATCCTTTAAGTGGTAAATAAGTCCCCAGACACTCGTGTTCTTGAAAGCTAAGCGATGTGGAATGTTCTGGTCTACCTTACTGCCACGATTAGCTGAACTTTCAGTTTGTATTAAAGAGTGCTTGTTTTCTGAAAAATAGTGGATATTAAAACAAACTGAAGAGACAGTCTTGGTGACATTATTGACAATACTTATCAGTATTGATTAAACAGTGAGTAAACTTATTTCTTGATACAATAACCTCACTAACTCCTCACAATAATGCTACTACCTATCGTACAAGTGAGTTTAGGGTTTTAGTCCTAGCTTGGTCAGTAATCAGCCAGATCTTGGATAAACTGCTTACTGTTTTCTCTCTTTTCCTTCCTATGTATAAACAGATACACCTGCTTTAATTATGTCACAAGGTTGTAATAATAATTAAATGATAGGAGGAAATAAAGATTCTGAGATAGCAAAATTTGGTGACATGTGAATGAATAGAAGCATGAATTAATAAGGCATTATGAAGGGAAAAAAATAAAACAACCAGAAATGAAAATATAAATATATGCTCACAAGATAAACTACCTGCAGAGGAGTTCTATTCATTAGTTGGGGTAAAGTCATTCGTAGGTAAGTAAATTGTGATCTAAAAGCATTAAACACCAGATGATGGTAGTGCTGATTAATGAATTAAAGTCAAACCTACATATTTCTAAAATGGTTCCCACCAAGAACCAGTGAAATAGAACTACCTAAATTAGCACGAAGCATAACCTTAAAACCATGACATTGAGGAAAAAATACCTTTTGAATATGTATGGGGTGTTTAGGTTGTCATATGAGCTGGGGAGCACTGGTGGTGTGTAGCTGGTAGTAAGGATGCTAGATGTTCATGGTCTACACAATGTATGATCTACACAATGTATGGTCTACACAGTGTATGACTGCCATTTATCCCACATGACTCTCCACTGTCCTTTTCTGACTAAGGGGAATATAGAGTAAACAGAAAGTACAATTTCATACCATGTTTCCTTTGACCTTTCTGAGGATTCTTAGAGAAACCAAGTCAGAGTTAGAGCTTTATGGCATGGTCTATGATTCTAGGGCTTTGTAATTATAACAGCTAATAAGAAGTATGTGCAAACCACATCCTAGATAGGCTCACAGTGGAATGGCAATAGAAAGAGCATTCTGTTCCTCTGGAAAGGATTTATCATTGAACCTCTGAAATGGCTCAGTGCAAGGGTTCACAGATGACAGAGCAGTGGTTTTTAAAAAAATTTAGAATAATATAGCTATCAATAACAAAATATCCAATTAACAGTGGCCCCAATAATAAGAACATCGTTATATCACTCAACCAGGAGTCCACATCATCTCCCCTATGTCTCTCCTCGTGTTTAAAGATGGCTGCAGTAACTAGTACCTCATACCCTTCCATCCACACATCCTAGGGGAAAGAAAGGAATAGGGACACAAATATTTTCCCCCATATGTCTCTCTTTTTTTTTCAGGGGAAAAATAATTTCCAAAAGATCTCATTGAAACAATCTCTATATATTCTATTGGATATAACTGGTCACATACTTACCCCTACACCTGAAACTGGCTAAGGGGACAGGAATTACCACTGGCTTGGAATTCTCCAAATTCATTCCCTGGGTCTGGGATCCTGCTGCCTGCACAAAATTAGGTTCTTTGGGTTTTTGATAAGGAAATGGGGTGATTATTGGACCTATGGGCATACCACAATTTTTGCCACCAAGATTTCAGAGATTAAAACTATTGATTTTTGCATTCATGGAAGAAAGAGAAGGAAGTTGGCACTTCTTTCTCTCATTTTCTGTCTCATTGCTATAAATAAAAGAAAGCAAGTTGAGTAGAATTTTTCAGAAAATGGAATCATATTGGTTATCAACCTTTAAGAAACCTGATCCGATTACCAGGAGATCTGAGTGTGCCATGAATTAGTTCTAGGGCCTGGGCATATCACTAGGGCTCAGTTTCCCACCCATAAAGTAAGAAAGATTAGATTAGATAAATTATTAGTAGGTCACTTCTCATTGTAAGTTTCTGTAAGGCTTTGAGTCAGCAGCTAAATTATACATGATGATTTTCAAACTTAAAGTAATTTTATAACCACTTTGTAACTTACAGTCAAACCTTGCGCCCTATTGATCCTAAAGAATTAATGTGGTTTACAAAGCAATTTATTTTAAGATTAAGAGAGTAGTTAGGAGAGATTCAAGCTTACCATTCATATTTATAGTTTGACTAGCATAATAACACTCAGATACTTTACTGTGAATTTATCAGGGAAGAATATTTTTAAGTCAGTCTTCTCAAAAGAGTACTACTAAGTGGCCTGGAGAAGAATGAGTTCAGAGGTAAAAATAACTTTAGGAGGTGCTGGATTAATCACAGTTAAACATTTCTTTATCATTGAATTTCTCAGAGAATTTATAAAGCTAATGAGCATTTTGAATCACCAAAAGAGATATATTATCTTCCAAGTTTCATTTTGACTATATGTTCTTGTTTCACGGAACACTTCATTTTCCCCATTTAGAAAATAATCACATCCCCTTACATTTATATAGAGTGGTTCAAATAAGAAAATGTTTGGAAAGCATCATGTTTTGCTGTACGAAAGCCTTTCCTTCCCAAGCCTCTTTTTAAACTACTCTTTAACAGTTCTGACCCAGTTGATTATAAGATGCCAGTTTAATAACACTATTTTACAAATAGAAAAGAAACATGTTAAATATACATACAGATTTTGCCACACACAAGTCAAGAAGGGATCCCAGGCTGGGATCACTCTAAAACTGTTGGCAGCCAAAATCTCAAATTCTGAAGTAATCTTTATAGAAGGTAAGCTGCATAAAAACAGGAGTGAATTTCCATTTCTTTGTCATGCTGCTCGTAAGGAGTGGGTATTGCCTACCTAGAGGAACCTCTTGCTGCCCCAACATAGCAGAAATGTCAGTCACAAAGAACACAGAAGATTTAGGGGCAACTGGCGGGGGGCAAGCCAGACTCCCTTGGTTTAGTAGAAGAAAGCAGCCTTAAAAAAAAAAAGTCAACCAACCAACTCAACCCCCCAAATTGTATGAAACTTCTTTCTCATAAGTGTCAGTTCTGAGTGTCAAGTGTCATCATCTGCCAGTGAGCATGTAGTACAGAAGTGGCTTCTAAGCCCTTAGATTTTCAAATATCTAAGAACAAGAAAGAGTGGAAAGTTCAAGATATAACCGTGTCCCAATGACAGAGTTGTAAATAATATTATTATTAATAATGATATGAAATATTTGTTAAGTAGATACTCAGGCATAATAGACATGTTGAGTGACTGTTCATGTTCTTGAGAACTTTGAACGGGTCACAGGGAGTCTTTTTAGAGAGCTAATTTATGCGTGTGTCATGGGTGGGTAGGAGAAGACGTGGAAGGTTAGCAAAGAAAAAGATATAAAACCACAGTGGATTGGCCTATGGATACACCCAATTTGTTCCCAAGCTGGAATGTTGTTATTTGCCATTTACCAGTGATTTTATATCCCTTTACTACGGTTACACCTTTCCGATGAAGAATGGTTTAAGTTAAAAAAAAAAAAAAAAAAAGTAAAGATCTATTTCCTTGACTTTGTAGCCTTGCCGAGCTACCCAAGTAGACAACATTGCCATCTAGTGGTCTACACATACTACAGCCACCGTTTTTGGGGTGGGAGCCGGGGTCCTAACAGCTTGGAGGGAGGTTCCCAGTCAATGCAATGGTAATAGTGGTGCCAAAGCCACACCAAGAGCCTACAAACTCATCCAGAGAAAATGTGCTGACATTCAGTTAGAGCTTTACCAGCTCCACAGAGAAAAAAAGTACCATCACCACTGAAATAAGGGTTGGATTTGCCTCATTTATTTTCTTTCTTTGAACTTTTAAGATCCATTTCTCATTCCTTTGTTCACCTACATGCTTGAAAACATTTTCCGAACATTTTTTCATCTTTACAATAAGGATGTTGCCCTGTATCACCATGACTAGGTAAAGAAGCAGGCATCAAGGTTACCAATGATGGTCAAGAACTCCACAGGGGTAGATGAAAGGGACAAGGGACATTTCTGTACTACCTTTGCAATTTCCTGCGAATCTAAAACACACACACACACACACACACACACACACCCCTCTATAGGGAGTCAATCAAAGCCTTAATGGAGATATAGGATTTGTCTTAGAAGGAACAAGAAAGAGCTAGGCTTTGGTCTAAACAGATGAAGATTTAAGGGACAGGGAAATAGGAAGAGGCTTATGAGAGTGGAGCACAGACAGCTTCAGCTGAGGTTCCCAATATTCTAGAGATAAATATTTTTAGCAAGCATCCCTTGGGGCCGCTTTTTAAGTTAAAATCGGATACTCCCTGCTTCTCTTGATTGACTGGAAGGCTTATGTAATCCTTTGCTTCTGCAACCAGGCCACCTGTGGTAACAGCCACCAACATGCCAGAAAGGCATGGAAGGGGATGGAGAATCAAGCCCAAGACTGGACCATTATCAGACCACTGATAGGTTCTTGCCAAGCCCCCTCTTTGACCCTGTGCAATTAAGATCATGATGGATGCGAGAGTACCAACAAAATAGCCATTAAGTCTTTTTTAGCCTATTTTTGACAAAACAAGGATAGAAACACAAAACATGGGTTTAGATCTGTTTGACTAAAGGAACAGTGAGAAAGCTGGAAGAGGCAATTTTCAGAAATCCAAATATGTGCTTCTCCAAAATTTGCATCAGAGGCTTAGTCATGCCCATGCAGATGGATCTTAGTTCAAATTCATGTCAGAAAAATCTGGAACACACTTACTTCCTCTATGCAAATCCTCTAGGAAAGCAGCCGGTGGTTCTTACCTATAATAAAAAGAATCTCCACTGCAATGTCACTGACTGTTGTGCTCCGAGTCGTGGACAGGTCATCGTTGCCAATAAAGCAAACGTTGTAAGGTACAGTCACGGCAACATAAAACGTCGCCAACAGAATAAGCCAGTCCCAGCCGGCTTTAAAAGTGCTAAAATGCAAAAGTATGAATTTGGACTTTTTTGCATCCGAAACTTTATACTCCGGAAATGCTGGTTTATCTACAAAAACATTCTGTGGATAAAGACAAAAAGGAGAGAAGGGAGACACAACATTAGAAGCAAGGATCACACAGCCTTAAACACCCTTCTGTGAGGAGGATCATTCAGACACACAATGCCAACGTATTTTACAAGTGACTTTGAGAAGTTGGTGATGCAAAAGGTAGAGATGTACATACTAAAATTGGGCAAAGACCTTTGTTATAAGTAACAGGAATATGCAGAATTTAGTCATGAATGTTAAGTGAATAATCCAGACTTTGTTCGTCAAGAGCAAAAAGATCATTACCTAAAATGTCACCTATAAACATCCACAGTGGCAAGTATAGTCCTATACACACTGGAAACACAAAGATGCATTCATATTCCTATTGTCATGGGGACATTCCATATACTTGTAGTTTTGAGATGACCGTCCTTATCTAAAGGGTATATTTGACCTGAAATTCTTCTAATAGTAGCAAAGTTACCATTTTTCTTCCCAGAAAGGATATAGAGATGTATGGTCAACATTCTATGGTTAACAGCTATTAAGAGTTATTCAAGTCATAGGAGGAGAAAGGCAGTGTTCACTGTGCAGCCGATTAAACGCAGAAGAATAGCTGGAGTTTTATAACTGCAAAAGCACTTCACTTTGAAGGCAGTCCCAAATTGATGAACAATTCTTTATTGCTATGAGACAAAGGGAGGCCCAACAATAGCATGTGTAGAAATTTGACAAACCTATGACCAGATACTTGCAGACCTTGCTTTGACCTCAATTAATGAGAAATACAAGGTCGGTAATGGAAATTTAAATTTGAAAGTTAAACTGAATGAAGTGAACAGTTAAAAGTTTTGGAATACATGTGACTTGCAGGTCACAGTGTGTTTTCTTGTTTCAGCAATTGAAGAAAGGGCAAATTCATGTGGAATGTTCAGGGATTCCTGAAGTACTTGAGGATTCAAGAAAGGTCAGAGCCATCAGGAATACTTAGCTCTTTAGTGGTAACTATCAGTGACCAAATATTTTTGCTACCTTCATAGTAATGCACCCCCTGTCTTACCTTTTCCCCTTGGTAGGCATTCCCAACATGTTTCTACTTCCTGTTAATATTCTCACTCAACCCACACAGGCGCCTCTTAATGCCAGGATTTCATGGCGAGGGACTACTTCACTACTTCCAGAAGGTTCTTTGGATGCCCATCTGCCACTGCATCTCTGTTCCATTTAATTCCCTGAAACTTGACCTGCCTCTTTTGCCTCATTCTCTGGTTTCTGGAAACAAATGTAAAGGGTGGGCTTTGGCACAAAACTGGGAAGAGGAAGATGACATATCTGTTGGGCTTCTCATAAAGGTTTAGGTAGGTGCATAGGAGAAGAGAGAGTTAGGGTCAGTAAGTATTAATCACCTGAAGGTTGATAAGTACTTCTGCTTACGGAAGGACATGATGGATTCTTATATAAATTTTTTTTTCAAATATAAGACATTAGTAGAAAAGCCATGGAGGAATACCTCAATTTCTATCGGAGTAAGTCTTTTGCTATCATATTATAGAGATTAAAACTTTACCTTGTTTGAGGGAGATGCCAGCTCTGGGAGAGAGGATTAGGAAAACTCAGGAAGTATTTTCTTTGGATTATGCTGATTACATAAAGCATTAGTGAGGCTGGCACAAAAAGTCAGCAATATATCAGTTTTCTCCACAAGTCAGAAAATAATTCACACCATTTCATTTTTATAGGGTACTTAAAACATATTCCTTAAAATTATTTTAAAAGATACTAAGAATTCATTATACCTCAGATTAGGCTTAAATTGTGAAGGGTTTTTTAACTCAAATCCTGCACATTGTGACATGTTGACCTGAGTAAAAAAATAATTGCTCCTCTCCTCTTACACCAGATTCGTAGTTTTATAAAAAACCTTTTGAATGGAAGAAAATTTCTTATAATTGGAAAGTATGCTTTTAGCAAGTTGGGGGAAAACAGGTCTATTATTTATAACCCTGAAACACAGGGTTTGCCTAAGGAAAAATGCAAGCAACAATTCTCAATTTTAGTTATATATTATTTATTAATTTTGAAGCATATTCTTTAGTACCAATGGTGTTTTAGCTCTTTAACCTCTACGAATTATTGAAACACAATGATTAAAGCCAAAGCCTAACTAAGATAACTGTTTCCTAAACCATTTTTATAACTTTTCTTTGAAACTAACTTTTGAATGAGTAAAGAGATGGGAAAATATTTCTATAATCACTGCACCAAGTCCCAGGAAAGCGTTTGCCTTGCCTTTTGAGGACCACTGGTATCCAGCTGGTAATAATCGGGCATTTAAAGCACTCTCCTTTCAAGTTCCCAAGGAGCTCATGTGATCTTTACATTTCCTTGCGTTAGAGACACTTGCATGCTCACATGGTCGTATAATACAGTAACAAATCAAAGAAAGCAGAAATTAAGTGCCTTTTCTAAGATGTACCAGGCAGTCAGAGCCAGGACTCAAAGGTGTTATATACTGATTCTCAAACCTGGCTAATGGCCTGATGGGTTCATTGGCCTATGGTTGAATCATATATTCCTATTCCACAGAACTGTATCAAAGCACCATGGCTTTGAGTCAGAAGATTCACAGCGGGGTCCCACATCCTGCTTCTACTTTTGAGATCTTGAATAAGTTCTTTTCCATCATTAAAATGGAATTAATAAAAAATCATATCTAGTACTGGCTTACTATAAAAATCAAATAATATGATGTAAATACAAGGAATTTGTAAATAGGAAAGAGTTGTAAAAATATTGAGAATTTGTGTGTAAATGTTATTTTAACCAGAATTCCCCCAAAATAGATTGTTCAGCTGATAAACGATCCAGATCATTTTTTCCTCTTCTTCCTTCTCTCTTCCTGCTGTCTTTTGCCATTCTACTCTGTTCTCCTTGAAAAGAGAAAGAGAACAGGGCCAGTCCTGAGTTTACACATTACTTTTAGAAGTAAGATATTACATGTATGTTGGAGTCATTTCGTTGATTAGACATCCTTATTTCTAGGTATTATTTTAATGTTCCCCCCTCCCATATTTGTATTTTTTAAATGGTTGGCAATTTAGCAAATTAGCTAAGCAGTGGGAATTATGATTTTTTAAATTAGATTTTTAAGTACTGTTCTGTACTTTGTTGGATCTAAAGGGAAAAACAGCATGTTCAGCGAACACATTTTGAAGCTTAGTAATACTTGCTATGTTTAAATGATTTTCAGCTAAAGGGCAGAAGACAGTGTCAGCTTTCAGCATTATAGAATCTCTGGCTAATATTTGTTTAGGTGCTTTGTTGGTTGACCTGCATAGAGTCAAGCCCAGATGCGGTTACCTTTGTTTCTTCCTGGAACTTGTTTAATGTCGCTAAGGCTAGCTTAGTAACTGAAGGGAGTTGTAAATAGGAACCAGTGGAAGGAGGCCTAGATCAAGAGGTGTGCACTCTTTCAAGTCTATCCCTGGACTCTCAGCAAATCAGTGGACACCAAGGCACAGGTATCCCCAGAAAATCTTTATACTAAGTCAGGCCAAAATAAGCGGTGTGTGGCTCTTAATGGTGGTGCCTGGCAGATCGGCACCTGCATGGGTGATGGTCCTAGAGCACAAAAGGATCAAAGCAGCCTGTTCTGGTTTCCAGAAAGAAATCACACTGCAGCAGAGCTAGCTTTGCAGAACTTTCTTGTCAGATCTCCCCCTCGGCCTTGGCTCAGGCATCTTTCTTTGTTCACTACAGAGAAGCGGATACTTTGTATGTCTGATACATGGCTGTTTTACCGGCACATGCGTATTAGCTAGTCTCCAGCTTTCTATGTAGAAAGTAAGATGCCAAAGAAACCCCTTGTGTCCCTAACTCCCAGAACTTCTGGATCTTGGATTGATTCCAAAATAGCTCTGTCTGTTTGATGTGACTTTTTCTAATGTCGCTGGTAAATTAGGCCCTGAGTATTTGTATCTACCACCCATAGTCACACAGCCCACAAAGATGTTACGTTCTGAAGACTCCACAATGCACGTTAATTATATCACCATCATTTGAAAAAGTATCTCTAAATATCTATAACTAAACAGACAAAGAGTTCTGGGTTTCTCAGTGACATCTCTCAGTGCTGAGAACTAATTATAAAATTCATGTGAAATCCTGTAAGATGTGTGTAATGTAAAACTCTGCAAAGGATCACCTTTTTGAAGCCCAGTTATTTGCTGTGGCTTTTGACAGACAAGTACTAGATTTCAGAAAGTAGCCCTACTGTCATTTAGTAGGAGTGCAACTTTTGACAAAACCGTATGATATAAGGCATAGAATTTCAAATCCAATGTTCCGTTGTGTGACATTTCCAACTCTATTTTGTACAAGATGTGAATTTTTAAATGGAGTAATGACTTTGATTTGTTCATGGTCCTCCTGGATAAAAGCATTAAGTGAAATTAGATAAAATGCAAAATAGATGGAACTAAAATTAAATTTGAGAAATTTTAATCAACAAACTATGAATGTGTAATAGGACTTGGTGCATCATCTTGTTCATAAAATGTACCCAGTATGTCACCATTCACAGTGTCCCCTGTACCATATTGTACTGACTACAGTAATATTCTAATCTCTGTGCTGTGATAACACTATGATTAAGCACTTTTATTGCAGAAATGCTTCATGATTGCTGACCTTTTCTAGTTTACTCTTTATAGGAAAGCACAAACCAAAGTGCAAAAAAATCTAGGAAAACCAATAAATGAGTAATTGGAGCCTTTCTTTAGTGAATCAAATATTGGCACCAGGGGAAGCTCTAACATTCATAGTGTACTCACATACCACCTACATTATTTATTTTCAATTTGTTCTTTTCTCTTCTTTGCAGGTGCCCAGAGATGTGATAAAGGACCGCTCGGCTCCGTCTCCGGGCTGAGTCAAGGTGGGTCCCTGCTCTTGATCTTCCTTTGGCTTTATCTGGGGGAAAATAAAACTCATTAAGCACCAATGAATGCATCATTTCATCCTAAGAAAGTCAAGTTTTGACAGTTCCTTTTCAAGACACATAGTACACGTTTTTCAGCACTTAAAATTATCTGTGAGCTCCTAATGACATTTATTTAATTGTAGTCCTTTACAGTTTATATATTTTTGTCATCATATTAGCTGCATAATTTTTTAAATTACAGTAAAGCATACAGGAGCATAGAAGAAATTTCAAACAGTTCAGAAAAACATTAAATCAAAAGTCAAAAAATATTACTCCTATCTTCCTGCTATTCCACATTCATATCCCTAATTCAGCTCCCAATATTTTTTCTTGATACTTTTCCAGAAAAATATCTAATATATACGCTATATCAACATTTATATTTATTCTTCTTTGTATAAATGGAAGTTTTCAAGAAAGCCTCTTTTTTTTCAAAGATTTTATTTATTTATTTATTTATTTATTTATTTATTTATTTATTTGAGAGAGCATGAGAGAGAGAGAACATGAGCGGGGGGAGAGGAAGAGAGAGCGGGAGAAGCAGACTCCCCGTGGAGCAGGGAACCTGACATGGCTAAATTCCGGGACCCCAGGATCACGAACTGAGCAGAAGGCAGGCACTTAACCACTTAACCAACTGAGCCACCCAGGCGCCCCATAAAAACTCTTTATTTAATCTTTTTTTCACATCAACGTAACTTGTAAATCATTCTAAATATGCACACTATTTGCACTTATTTTTATGAAGTCTATTCATATTATTTTTGTCAATATTAAAGTTACATTAGTATTTTTTTATTTATTTGTAAGAGCTCTTTGTGTACTAATTGCCATTTTCTTATATGTGCTGCCAACAGTGCTCCCATTTTGTTACTTGTCTTTGAATTTTACTTATTCAGTATAGAAATTTTTAATTTTTATGTTGTCAGATTTAATGATGTACCCATTGTGGTGTCTAAACCTTATGTCCTGCATATAGCCAAACTGCCATCACTAAAAAATTGTTTTAAAAAAATCTATGCATGCTTTCTTCCGACATCTTTATGTCTTTTTTATTTTTGGCATTTAAATCTTTAATCCAATTGGACTCTATTTCAGTAAAATGAGGTATATATCCAGCTATTTTATTTTCTTCCCAAAGGGCTACTGTCCAGGAGGAAAAAAACATGTTATATGACATTAAGAAACACTTTGTCTTTATTTGGTCAGTCGATCAACATACAATTTCATCCTAAATAAATTGTATCTATGTTACAGTGGCTGCAAAATATAAAAATTAAAAACTATTATTTACTTAAGCTTCATCATCCAATCTCTATAGCATTACAAAGGCTCTTTGATTTTTCTCTGTCATAAAAATGATGTGGTTTGGTTGCTACCATGGGGAAACCATATAACTATTATTGATAGCTATTGTGTGCCTGGCTTTGTTCTATTGATTATTTCAATTAATCCTTATGAATATCCAGTGAGATTAGTTTTAATATCCTCCATTTACAGATGAGAAAACGGAAAGGCTTACTAGGATCACGCAGCTAGTAAGGAACAGAGGCAAGATGTGAAGCCTGACTGGTTGAAAGTCCCTACTCCTCCCACACGGAGCATGGAGCAGGAAAACTGCCTGGTGTTGAGTGTCACTTAGACTAATGTGGATGGTTGTCCCGACCCATCTGAGCTTGGACTCCAAATCTTTCAAGGGCTTTAACCACAACCAATTTCCACTCTATCCTGGCATGCTTTTAACGACCAGAAAGTCGGGTGTTTTATTCCCTGCAAAAGTCTAATCTGATGTTACCTGGTTTTGTTTTGTTTTTTAAATTGTTCATGTTTTGCCTCTTATTTTGAAAGAATGTTTAAAATAAAATATGATACATTACTATAGGCTTGAATCACTAAACACATATTAAGAAACACAAAACACAACATCAAAAGGGGCACTTTTTTTTTGAAACTCATGGCTTGACAAGCACATGTTGTTATACTGTTAAAGGTTAAGATCATGTGTTTGTGTGTTCATGTTTTCGGTCTACACAGAACTCTTGAACACTGTATTTGAAAATGTAATTATTAATCCAGCAGGGAGTAAATTTGAATATATTTAAATATAAAAACTGCAAGAGTTTTAAAACAATGTCTACAGGAATATAGTGGGAAGGCCAGGGGGCTGCTTCTGCTGTATCAGCTGGTATCAAAATGCCAGGTGGAATTACAATGTGACTCCCAAGTGGACCAGATTAGAGACATTAATGACAGATAATAAGCCAATTCCCTTCAGTGGAGAAATCTAATTAATAGTTGAGATTTTCCAAAGGAAACAACAGCAATTTTATAGTCTTAAAAAAGGGTCCCTCAAAGGGAAATATCCAAAAAAACCCCAAAACTTATCTGTCTTGATCTTGGCTCTAAATGGAAGAAAAGAAGAAGTCTTCCTTGAAAACTTTTCATTACAGTCTAATCCTTGTGCAGGATTGAAGTTGAAAATCATTCTACCTATGCGATCTAAAAATCTCCCAAGCAGCGGAAGTTCTTTCTGCCCACAGGTCCTGTTCCTGTGCGTTAATAAAACCCCCTTTTTACACTGAAGAAGAAAATAAATAAAGCAAAATAAAATAAAATAAAATCTCCCAAGCAGAGAAATGAATTTAAAATGCTCCTGGGTTGATGGCTCCTGACTGAAAAAAAAAAAAAAAAAAAAGAAATCACAACTAGAATAGGGAACAACTTATTTTTAAAAATATATATAAAGTACTCATGACAGCAATATTTGTAAGTTGCACATATACACAAACACATAAACATATATATATGTAACACAGACATGTGTGTTTGTGCATATAACTAGAATAAGCCAAATGTTCATAGACAAAAAGATGTATAAACAAACTGTGGTAGAGTTATGACATAGAATATTAAAATTCTATTAATGGACATATGTGGAAATAAATGGAAAATGAATGAAATAGTGTCCACCTGTTAGCATAGAAATATCTCGAAAACATAATAATGAGTACAAAAGCAGGGAATAGAACACAGACAACAAGGCAACATATTTATAGTGTTCACACACATGCAAAACTAAGTAACATAGGTTTAGGGGAATGTATGTGCTGTAAAACTACACATAATCAACACACATACATGTGTGTTATAATTGGATCCAGGGGCACCTGAGCAGTGCAGTCAGTTAAACATCTGACTCCTGGTTTCAACTGGTCACGATCTCAGGGTCATGAGATCGAGTCCCAAGTCGGGCTCCGGGCTCAGTGTAGAGTATGCTTCAGGTTTTCTCTCCCTCTCCCTCGTCCCTCCTGCTTGTGTTCTCTCTCTCTCTCAAATATATAAAATGTTAAAAAAAAAAAAAGAAAAAAAGAGTGGATCCAGGAAACTAACTTATACATATATTATATATATTGTATTTTTTAATAAAAAATATTTCACAACAAATAAAAGATAAGACTAAAGTGGTATCAGATCACTTAACTGTGGGAACTGTGTCAATTCTTTGGTGTGGTGGCCAGGTTGGGGGGTGGTAATCAATTGCTTAAGAAAAATGACTTAGGGTTAAAATCTGAAAAAGGATTATTTGTTAATAAAACAAGGTGAGGGGTAGCAGAGGGAGGAACATTTCTGACAGAGCAAATAAAATGTATGAGGGCTTTGGGCATAAAAGAGCTCAGCATCCCTGAAAAACTGAAAGAAGTCCAGGAGAGTTGGCATAGGGAGAACAGGAGAAAACGAAGTAAAGGGGGAAATGAGGAGGTAGACAGATCACCCATCACCCAGGGCCTCTGAGGCCACATTAAGAATTTTGTTTTTTACCCTAAGTGCAATGGTAAAAGTATTAATCAGGGAACAGCTTAGGCTTGAATGACTCTCTTGAATAAGAAAATGACTCTCTCTCTTTCTATGTGTGGGTCTGTGTGTCTGTCTCACTCTCTTCTTTCCTGTAATACAGCAGAGGAGAGCACACTAAAGTGGTGGAGCAGCTCTGCCATCCTTCACTAGCGGCCTCCATCTCTGAGTCCAAGGCAGCTCCCGTGGGGGAACAGGAAGAGGAAGTAAGTAGAAGGCATGAAGCTTTCCCATCCTTTACTCACCCCGTATTAGCCACACCTGGCTACAAAGAGGTGAGGAAAGAGAGCCACTAGCTGGGCAACCTTGTTCCCTGTTGAATCTCTGTTGTAAGCTGGAGAGGGTTCTATTATTAATGGATGAGTTCTGGGGGATAGTTAACAGTTCTGGCACTGAAACCATAGCAAGGTTTTAAGCGTTCAAATGCCACAAGAAAATTTGAGCTTTCAAAATAACACATTAACCTGCAGTGAGGAAAGTGATTAGAAAGAGTCAATAGAGGTCATTAGGAATCACCCAGGCAGCGATTTTAGGAGGTCTGTGGAAACAGGCCCTAGCAGTGAAGGTGGGACATGGCTGACACGTTCGAAATATATTTAGAGAAAAGCTGCATGTCTTTGTCACTTAATAGATTATGAAATTATCTTGCAAGACAGCGAAAGGAGAAAATCTAGGCCCTCCAAAACATGATGGGCCGACTGTGAGCCTAAAAAGAGCTTGAAAAAGAGAAATACAAAAAGGAGGGAAAGGATAGTTGTGGTGTCAGAGAATCTGAGGGAGAAGAAGGGTCCAGGAAAGAGAGAGGCCATGGTGTCTGCACACCTCACTTTGAGTGATTCTCCTCAGCTGGAAGAGACACCCCATCCCTCTCTTTTAATAGGAAGGAAGGAGGACACTGATTGCATATATATGGAGGTGAACATATAGGTTTCATGGCAGGAAGATGAAATAGCTCCTGTCTGAGAGATTCTTTCTTTCTTTCTTCCTTTTTCTTCCCTCCCTCCCCTCCTCTTCCCCCGGTGCCCCCTCCTCTCTCCCCTCCCCTAGCCTTTCCTTCTTTTCTTCTCCCTTTCTTTATTTCTCTGTTCCTTTTTGTTCTCACTGACTTTGGTGGTGAAGTCAAATGCTGAGGATGAGGGGTAATTAGTAGGAGCTGGTAGTTTGAAGACAAGAAGGAATGCTTGAAATATTTGTTGTAGAGGATGGGCTGTCAAGCCCAGTAAGGAAAGTGATAAATTTGTTGGGGAATTTGCCCCATTTGAGTCTGCTAAAAATAAATTTAGAGTGATTTCCATCCTCCCTAACACAAGTATTATACCAGCAGTTCACAGCCACTTGTGTTTAGGCCAAAGAAAACGTATTGTTGGTCCTTTTGAGTTTGCAGCTTTGTCAGATGGATATAGAGAAAATATGGAGATGCAAGAGAGTTTAGGGTCTATGCACAAGAGACTTTAAAATGATGATATATGAGGGTGCCTGGGTGGCTCAGTTGGTTAAGCGACTGCCTTCGGCTCAGGTCATGATCCTGGAGTCCCCGGATCGAGTCCTGCATTGGGCTCCCTGCTCAGCGGGGAGTCTGCTTCGTCCTCTGACCCTCCTCCCTCTCATGTGCTTGCTCTCTCTCATTCTCTCTCTCTCAAATAAATAAATAAAATCTTTAAAATAAAATAAAATAAAATAAAATGATGATATATGAGTGCTAAGGCAGAAGGAAAATGAAAACAGTAGTGAACTAACAAAAGGAAGAAGATGAAGATTCCAGTGACCTGTACATCATCATCAGCTCAAAAAAGGTAAATGAGTAACATATAAGGGGAGGAGGTACTATGTCTGTAAGCAGTACGATCACGAAGCAATTTCAGTTACTGAGCAATACCGGTAACTTCAAGGAAAAAAATTAAAAGTTACGTTTACACTCCAGGGAGTTAGACCTTCTCAAAAAAACATTATGTATTAGCAATATTCCCTTAACCCCTCTCATGTTCTAGGCATCAGGCTAGGAATGTTGTCTTGGTTCTCATTTCATCCTCACTTTGTAAGGCATCAATTTTTCGATTTATTGCAAAGCAAATGAAAGGTCAGAGAAATCCTGTGACTTGCCCAAATTCAAAATGGGTGGACTGATTAATATTTGAATCCTGAATAATCTTCCTTGAAATCTTGTGTTCTTTCCACCTCACCATAGATTATGGACAACTAGGCAGTAGCCTCTAATGAGATGTTCTCACCTCCCTGTGTCATCCAGTTGGGTCAGAATGGGTCTATCTCCTAGATAGGCATTATTTCCTCTGCTGTCTTTTCTCCCATTTTGCTCTTTCCTTTGCATCACAAAAGACACACACTGGAACACACACCGCCTTAGTTGTCACTTTTAGGCTCCATGTCCTTCCCACTTCCCCTCACATCTCCTTTTACGTTGTAAAATACTTTTATAATATATTGGTTTATATTCGAGCATATATGTATTCCCATTTAGATAGTAAGGCAGAGACTTCTGATTTAAGATGGCTAAAAAACAAAAACAAAAAAAACAAAACAAAACTCCCCCTTATTTAAAAAATTATAAGAAGAACATAAAAAAATCATGAATTTTTATGCTTTAAATTCTATAATGTTGAAAGTGAAAAATGGTTAAAAACCACAAAGAAATCTTAAAAACTAAAATCAGAGTGAAATCATTTCACTGTCTCAAAAATTGATAGGTCATGGTGGCAATAAATTAAAATTATAGAGAAATTTAATTATTTAGTATTTATTTTCTGTATTTATTTATAATTTATTTATTTATATTTTACTTATTTATATTAATTAATCTATAGTTAATGAACATATATCTATGGTTCCATCCAACATGGAATGCCCATTATTTTCACATGCTTGTGGAAATTTCACAACAATTGATTTTGTTCTGCAAAGACAATTTCTAAAGTATCCTAAAATGTAGAAGTCATGTGCATAAAAAAACCTTCTACCTATTTCTAACTCTCATCATTTGGATTTTTTAAAATCCCATATAACTCTTGATTTTAAAAGAAATTAGTAACTGAAATTACAGACTTTTGGAAGTGAACAAATATTGTTTTAGAAAATAATCTTGGTGGGGCGCCTAAGTGGCTCAGTCGTTAAGTGTCTGCCTTCAGCTCAAGTCAGGATCCCAGGGTCCTAGGATAGAGCCCTGCATCGGGCTCCCTGCTCGGCAGGAAGCCTGCTTCTCCCTCTCCCACTCCCCCTGCTTGTGTTCCCTCTCTCGCTGTCTCTGTCAAATAAATAAATAAAACCTTTAAAAAAATAAATAAAAAATAAACAATGTTGGGGCACCTGGGTGGCTCAGTTAAGCATCTAACTCTTGGTTTCAGCTAAGGTCATGATCTCAGGGTTGTGGGACTGAGCCCTACGTTGGGCTCTGTGCTCAGAGTGCACTCTGCTTCAAATTCTTTCTCCCTTTCCCACTGCCCCTCTCCCCTCAAATAAATAAATAAATCTTTTTTTTTTTTTAAGATTTTTTTTATTTATTTGCGAGAGAGAATGAGAGACAGAGAGCACGAGAGGGAGGAGGGTCAGAGGGAGAAGCAGACTCCCCGCTGAGCAGGGAGCCCGATGCGGGACTCGATCCAGGGACTCCAGGATCATGACCTGAGCCGAAGGCAGTCGCTTAACTGACTGAGCCACCCAGGCGCCCAATAAATAAATCTTTAAAAAAAATAATAAATAAACAATGTTACCAAGAGTATTTGATATCCAAACCTAATGAATGTGAGTGAAGATGGATCAGAGGAAAATTAATACTTAAAGTACATGTGTTCTAAAAGTTATCATATAAAAATATCCAGTACATAGAGCAAAATAAATATTTAAAATGTAAAATATGTAGAACTTTTCTTCAGGACACAAAATATAATTATTTACAAAGAGAAAGCCAAATGGGGGGGCGGAGCAAGATGGCGGAGGTGTAGGAGACCTGGATTTCGTCTCCTCTCAGGAATTCAGCTGGCTAGGGATCAAACCATTCTGAACACCTACAAACTCAACAGGAGATCGAAGAAAAGAAGAGCAACAACTCTCTCATCAGAAAAGTGACCACTTTCTGGAAGGTAGGACGTGCGGAGAAGTGAATCCGCAGCGATATTCAGGAGGATAGACGGCGGGGGAGGGGCCTCCGTCGGCCGCTTCTGGCAACTGATAGAGCCGCGCGCGGAGCACAAAATCGGAACTTTTAAAAGTCTGCGCCGCCGAGGGACGTCACTCTGGTGGCTAAGCGGGGGGGGGAACCCTCCGGGACAGTGTGGTCTCAGGACCCTCAGGGTCACAGAAAGACCGGGGGTGCCTGAGTGCGGCAGAGCTCCCAGGTATCGGAGCGGGGAAGCCGGCTGCAGAGGCAGAGCCCAGGCGCAGGCTCTCAGCTCGGGGTGGCCCTAAACCGTGATCCGCCGCACAGTCGGGCCCCTGCTCCTCCAGCAGGGACCCAACAAGCGGCAGATCCGGGGAGACTCACCTTCCTCCCCCGGGAGGAGCCGCGCGGGAGTGCACAGCAGGGATCTGCTGGGTTTGGAGACTCCACCCGGGGTCGGGTGCCAGAGACAGAGGCGCGCGGTCGCAGGCCGGGTGAGCACGGGGTGCGGCCGGAGACCGGGGAGACGGGAGTGACTGACGGCTTTTCTCTGGGGGCTCACTGAGGAGCGGGGCCCCGAGTTCTCGGCTCCTCCGGGGCGGAGATTGGGAGGCCGCCATTTTCACTCTCCGCCTCCAAAGCTGTACGGAAAGCTCGCAGGGAACAAAAGCCCCGGAGAGCAAACCCGAGCAGATTACTTCGCCGGGAGGGAGCAAGGGCGGGGCAATTCCGCCTCCGGCAGAGACATTTGGAAACCACGGCAACAGGCCCCTCCCCAGAAGATCAGCGAGAACAGCCAGCCAAGACCAAGTTCACCAATCAATGAGAACGGCAGAACTCCAGCACTACGGGAATACTGCAAATAGAATTCATGGCTTTTTTACCATGATTCTTTAGTCTTTCAAAGTTAAATTTTTTTTAACTGTCTTTTTTTCTTTTTTTTTTTTGAATTTTTCTTTATCCCTTTTTCAACCAACATCTTATCAATCCCTTTTTTTAAAAAACATTTTTATTTTTCATTTTTTAGAGTCATATTCTATCCCTTCATAGTAGTTACCCATATTTTTGGCTTATATATATATAAGTTGTTCTCTCTTTAAAATTTTGAGATAGTTTCTTCTAACAGATTAAAATATACCCTAAATCTCTAGTATATGGTGTTTTCTATTCCCCTGCCTGATCACATTCTCTCCCTTTTTTTTTCTCTTTTTCTTTTTTTAAATCCTCTTCTTTCTTTTTTCAAACAACTTCTTATCAATTCCTTTTATAAAATTTTTTATAATTTCCATCTTTACAGTCATATTCCATCCCTTCATCATATCAACCCTTATTTTTGTACATATATAAGTTTTTCTTTCTTTAAACTTTTGGGAGGCACTTTCTTCTAAAAGACCAAAATACACCCCAAATCTAGTGTGTGGCACTGATCTATATACCAGCCTGATCATATTTGATCACATTCTGGTTTTATTTTGTTGTTGTTGTTTTGTTTTGTTTGTTTTTGTTTTTATCTTTATGTTTTTCTTTTTCTGTTCTTTTTCTTTTTTCTCTCTTTCCGTTTCTTGTTCCACTGCTTCAGGTCTTTTCTGATTTGTTTAGAGTATATTTTCTGGGGATGTTGTTACTCTGCTAGCATTTTGTTCTCTCATTAATCTATTCTCCTCTACACAAAATGACAAGACGGAAAAAATCACCTCAACAAAAAGAACAAGAGGTAGTACCAACTGCCAGGGACTTACTGAATACGGACATTAGTATGATGTCAGATCTAGAGTTCAGAATCATCACTTTAAAGATACTAGCTGGGCTTGAAAAAAATATGGAAGTTATTAGAGAAACCCTTTCTGGAGAAGTAAAAGAGCTAAAATCCAACCAAGTAGAAATCAAAAAGGCTATTAATGAGGTGCAGTCAAAAATGGGGGCGCTAACTGCTAGAATAAATGAGGCAGAAGAGAGAATCAGTAATATAGAAGATGAAATGATGGAAAATAAAGAAGCTGAGAAAAAGAGAGATAAACAACTACTGGATCACGAGGGCAGAATTCGAGAGATAAGCGATACCTTAAGATGAAACAACATTAGAATAATTGGGATCCCAGAAGAAGAAGAAAGAGAGAGAGGGGCAGAAGGTATAATGGAGCAAATTATAGCAGAGAACTTCCCTAATTTGGGGAAGGAAACAGGCATGAAAATCCAGGAAGCACAGAGAACCCCTCTCAAAATCAATAAAAATAGGTCAACACCCCAACATCTAATAGTAAAACTTACGAGTCTCATAGACAAAGAGAAAATCCTGAAAGCAGCTCGGGAGAAGAGATATGTAACCTACAAGGGTAGAAACATTAGATTGGCAACAGACCTATACACAGAGACCTGGCAGGCCAGAAAGGACTGGCAGGATATATTCAGAGCACTAAATGAGAAAAATATGCAGCCAAGAATACTCTATCCAGCTAGGCTGTCATTGAAAATTGAAGGAGAGATAAAAAGCTTCCAGGACAAACAAAAACTAAAGGAATTTGCAAACACAAAACCAGCCCTACAGGAAATCTTGAAAGGGGTCCTCTAAGCAAAGAGAGAGCCTAAAAGCAACATAGACCAGAAAGGAACACAGACAATATACAGTAACAGTCACCTTACAGGCAATATAATGGCACTAAATTCCTATCTTTCAATAGTTACCCTGAATGTAAATGGGCTAAATGCCCCAATCAAAAGACACAGGCTATCAGACTGGATTAAAAAACAAGACCCATTGATATGCTGTCTGCAAGAGACTCATTTTAGAACCAAAGACACCCCCAGATTGAAAGTGAGGGGGTGGAAAACCATTTACCATGCTAATGGACACCAAAAGAAAGCTGGGGTGGCAATCCTTATATCAGACAGATTAGATTTTAAACCAAAGACTGTAATAAGAGATGAGGAAGGACATTATATCCTACTTAAAGGATCTATCCAACAAGAAGATCTAACAATTGTAAATATCTATGCCCCTAACATGGGAGCAGCCAATTATATAAGGCAATTAATAACAAAAGCAAAGAAACACATCGACAACAATACAATAATAGTGGGGGACTTTAACACCCCCCTCACTGAAATGGACAGATCGTCTAAGCAAAAGATCAACAAGGAAATAAAGACTTTAAATGACACACTGGACCAAATGGACTTCACAGACATATTCAGAACATTCCATCCCAAAGCAACGGAATACACATTCTTCTCTAGTGCCCATGGAACATTCTCCAGAATAGATCACATCCTAGGTCATAAATCAGGTCTCAACCGGTACCAAAAGTTTGGGATCATTCCCTGCCTATTTTCAGACCACAATGCTTTGAAACTAGAACTCAATCACAAGAGGAAAGTTGGAAAGAACTCAAATACATGGAGGCTAAAGAGCATCCTACTGAAGAATGAATGGGTCAACCAGGAAATTAAAGAAGAATTTAAAAAATACATGGAAACCAATGAAAATGAAAACACAACTATTCAAAATCTTTGGGATGCAGCAAAGGCAGTCCTAAGAGGAAAGTATATAGCAATAAAAGCCTTTCTCAAGAAAGAAGAAAGGTCTCAAGTACACAACCTAACCCTACACCTAAAGGAGCTGAGAAAGAACAGCAAATAAAGCCTAAACCCAGCAGAAGAAGAGAAATAATAAAGATCAGAGCAGAAATCAATGAAATAGAAACTAAAAGAACAGTAGAACAGATCAACGAAACCAGGAGCTGGTTCTTTGAAAGAATTAACAAGATTGATAAACCCCTGGCCAGACTTATCAAAAAGAGAAGAGAAATGACCCAAATCAACAAAATCATGAATGAAAGAGGAGAGATCACAACCAACACCAAAGAAATACAAACAATTCTAAGAACATATTATGAGCAACTCTATGTGAGCAAATTAGATAACCTGGAAGAAATGGATGCATTCCTAGAGATGTATCAACTACCAAAACTGAACCAGGATGAAATAGAAAACCTGAACAGACCTATAACCACTAAGGAAATTGAAGCAGTCATCAAAAATCTCCCAAAAAACAAAAGCCCAGGGCCAGATGGCTTCCCAGGGGAATTCTACCAAACATTTCAAGAAGAATTAATACCTATTCTTCTGAAACTGTTCCAAAAAATAGAAATGGAAGGAAAACTTCCAAACTCATTTTATGAGGCCAGCATTACCTTGATCCCCAAACCAAAGACCCCATCAAAAAGGAGAATTACAGACCAATATCCCTGATGAACATGGATGCAAAAATTCTCACCAAAATACTAGCCAATAGGATCCAACAGTACATTAAAAGGATTATTCACCACGACCAAGTGGGATTTATCCCTGGGCTGCAAGGTTGGTTCAACATCCGCAAATCAATCAATGTGATACAATACATTAACAAAAGAAAGAACAAGAATCATATGATCCTCTCAATAGATGCAGAAAAAGCTTTTGACAAAGTACAGCATCCTTTCTTGATCAAAACTCTTCAGAGTATAGGGATCGAGGGTACATACCTCAATATCATAAAAGCCATCTATGAAAAACCTACAGCGAATATCATTCTCAATGGGGAAAAACTGAGAGCTTTCCCCCTAAGGTCAGGAACGCGGCAGGGATGTCCACTATCACCACTGCTATTCAACATAGTATTGGAAGTCCTAGCCACAGCAATCAGACAACAAAAAGAAATCAAAGGCATCCAAATTGGCAAAGAAGAAGTCAAACTCTCACTCTTTGCAGATGATATGATACTTTATGTGGAAAACCCAAAAGACTCCACCCCAAAACTGCTAGAACTCATACAGGAATTCAGTCAAGTGGCAGGATATAAAATCAATGCACAGAAGTCAGTGGCATTCCTATACACCAACAACAAGACAGAAGAAAGAGAAATTAAGGAGTCGATCCCATTTACAATTGCACCCAAAACCATAAGATACCTAGGAATAAATCTAACCAAAGAGACAAAGGATCTGTACTCAGAAAACTATAAAATACTCATGAAAGAAATTGAGGAAGACACAAAGAAATGGAAAAACGTTCCATGCTCATGGATTGGAAGAACAAATATTGTGAAGATGTCAATGCTACCTAGAGCAATCTACACATTCAATGCAATCCCCATCAAAATACCATCCACTTTTTTCAAAGAAATGGAACAAATAATCCTAAAATTTGTATGGAACCAGAAAAGACCCCGCATAGCCAGAGGAATGTTGAAAAAGAAAAGCAAAGCCGGCGGCATCACAATTCCGGACTTCCAGCTCTATTACAAAGCTGTCATCATCAAGACAGCATGGTATTGGCACAAAAACAGACACATAGATCAATGGAACAGAATAGAGAGAAGGTCCAGAAATGGACCCTCAACTCTATGGTCAACTCATCTTTGACAAAGCAGGAAAGAATGTCCAATGGAACAAAGACAGTCTCTTCAACAAATGGTGTTGGGAAAATTGGATAGCCACGTGCAGAAGAATGAAACTGGACCATTTCCTTACACCACACACAAAAACAGACTCCAAATGGTTGAAAGACCTCAATGTGAGACAGGAGTCCATCAAAATCCTAAAGGAGAACACAGGCAGCAACCTCTTCGACCTCAGCCGAAGCAACTTCTTCCTAGAAACATCGCCAAAGGCAAGGGAAGCAAGGGCAAGAATGAACTATTGGGACTTCATCAAGATAAAAAGCTTTTGCAAAGCAAAGGAAACAGTCAACAAAACCAAAAGACAACCGACAGAATGGGAGAAGATATTTGCAAATGACATATCAGATAAAGGGCTAGTATCCAAAATCTATAAAGAACTCATCAAACTCAACACCCAAAGAACAAATAATACAATCAAGAAATGGGCAGAAGACATGAACAGACATTTTTCCAAAGAAGACATCCAAATGGCCAACAGACACATGACAAAGTGCTCAATATCGCTCGGCATCAGGTAAATCCAAATCAAAACCTCAATGAGATACCACCTCACACCAGTCAGAATGGCTAAAATTAACAAGTCAGGAAACAACAGATGTTGGCGGGGATGCGGAGAAAGGGGAACCCTCCTACACTGTTGGTGGGAATGCAAGCTGGTGCAGCCACTCTGGAAAACAGTATGGAGGTTCCTCAAAAAGTTGAATATAGAGCTACCATATGATCCAGCAATTGCACTACT
Organism: Mirounga angustirostris; assembly: GCF_029215605.1. Lineage (NCBI taxonomy): Eukaryota > Metazoa > Chordata > Mammalia > Carnivora > Phocidae > Mirounga > Mirounga angustirostris. Next base: position 132,933,054 of record NW_026991709.1, on the reverse strand, counting down.
GGGTATTTACCCCAAAGATACAAAAGTAGGGACCCGAAGGGGTACATGCACCCCGATGTTTATAGCAGCAATGTCCACAATAGCCAAACTGTGGAAAGAGCCAAGATGTCCATTGACAGATGAATGGATAAAGAAGATGTGGTATATATATACAATGGAATATTATGCAGCCATCAAAAGGAATGAGATCTTGCCATTTGCAACGACGTGGATGGAACTGGAGGGTATTATGTTGAGTGAAATAAGTCAAACAGAGAAAGACATGTATCATAGGATCTCACTGATATGAGGAATTCTTAATCTCAGGAAACAAACTGAGGGTTGCTGGAGTGGGGGGTGGGGTGGGAGGGATGGGGTGACTGGGTGATAGACACTGGGGAGGGTAGGTGCTCTGGTAAGCACTGTGAATTGTGCAAGACTGTTGAATCTCAGATCTGTACCTCTGAAACAAATAATGCAATATATGTTAAGAAAAAAAAAAGAAGAAGGTAGCGGGAGGGGAAGAATGAAGCGGGGGAAATCGGAGGGTTAGACGGACCATGAGAGACGATGGACTCTGAAAAACAAACTGAGGGTTCTAGAGGGGAGGGGGGTGGGAGGATGGGTTAGCCTGGTGGTGGGTATTGAGGAGGGCACATTCTGCATGGAGCACTGGGTGTTATGCACAAACAATGAATCATGGAACACTTCATCTAAAACTAATGATGTAATGTATGGGGATTAACATAAGAATAAAAAAAAAGAGAGAGAGAGAGAAAGCCAAATAAGAGTAAACTAGAAGGATATAGAAATAAAAGTAGAAATAAGTGAAATAGAAAACAAAGTTAAAAATATATGATCTATAAAAACAAAGGAAGACAAAAAAATTAAGTTTTGGCAATTGTATTCAGGGGAAAAAAATTCAGACAATTCAACAATATTAGGAATTTTTAAAGTACAAGAGTTTAGAAGACCTTAAAAATTGTGAGATTTGTGAAAAATTATATCAACACAGTCTTCTAGATTAAAAAAAGTACTTTGGGGTAGGTGTAGACAATCACCACAATAGGTCCCCAAAACAATAATCACCCTGAACCAACCAATAACTTTGGAAGGAAGTTGAGAAGGAGACCCTCTCACCCAGACTGCTTGTCACTCTCCACTAAAGCTATTTCAGAGAGTTTTAAAAGTCCATGTTATTGGGGTGCCTGGGTAGCTCAGTCGTTAAGCATCTGCCTTTGGCTCAGGTCATGGTCCCAGGGTCCTGGGATCGAGCCCCATATCGGTCTCCTTGTTCAGTGGGAAGCCTGCTTCTCCCTCTCCCACTCCCTCTGCTTGTGTTCCCTCTCTCGCTGTGTTGCTCTCTGTCAAATAAATAAATCTTAAAAAAAAAAAAGTCTGTGTTATTAATCTTTGAAGGAACAAATAATTCTTTTAAAGCTTTGGAAAACAAAAAGACCCTGAAAATTTCTGAATTTAATCTACAAGTCTGGAAAACTCTGATTCCAATCCTGGATGAGTATAATACAAAAAGATAAGTATAGACTACTCTGAATAAAAATCCAAGAATCCTAAATAGAACATTAGTAAACTGCCTATAGAAGTGTATTAAAAGAAAATATACCATGCTCATGTGGCATTTATGCCAACATGGTTCCAACTTAGGGATCTTTATTCAGCTGATTTATAAAGAAGAAAAGGCATAGTATCATCTCAATAAATACTATTTTTTTTTTTAAGTAAGCGCCACACCCAGCATGGAGCCCACCATGGGCCTTGAACTCACAACCATGAGATCAAGACCTGAGCTGAGATCAGGAGTCAGATGCTTAACTAGTTGAGCCACCCAAGTGCCCCTCAATAAATATAATTTTTAAAAATATAACAACAAATATTCTTATTTTTTAAAGAAAACTTTATAATAAGCTGCAATAGGAGGAATCTTCTTTAACTTGATAGAGAATCTAGCAGTAACCAAGGGAAAACTCCTATTTAATGGGTGACATTAGAAGTTTCACTTGGAACATACAGAAAAATTTTAAAAATGAAGAATGCCTAGTTGTTTTCCTCATCAAGGGTTTTCTGTATTTTCTTCCAAATTTGTATTGCATTTATTTTTTTATAAACTCAATTGCAATTGTATAGTAATACACATTTGTTCCTTGAATATCAGAAACTAACATATGTACATTTTATAAAATTTAGAAATATAGAACAGCATAATGCAGGAAATGAATGTCTTTCCTAACACCATCTTCCAGAAATAAGTTAAATTCTGGTGGTTTTATTCTTTGATTTTGTTCTAGGCTTTTAAAAAAAATATTACTGACCTCAAACTGTAAACTAACCTTAAAAATAATTAATACAGTAATAATCACAGATCCTAGAAATGAAGAGGGCTGAAGGGGAAAATATCTGTCAATGGACGTGGGACCGGATTCTTAGCTTTACCCAATTAAGAAAAAAAAAGTCTTTAACTCAGTGCATTAAATAGGAATGTTACCATTTGATGATTATCAGAGGGGAGGTGGAGGGTGGGATGGGTGAAATAGGTGATGCGGATTAAGGAGGGCACTTATTGTGATGAACTCTGGGTGATGTATGGAACTGTTCAAAGACATATTGTACATCTGAAACAAATATAACACTGAATGTTAACTAACTGAAATTAAAATAAAAACGTAAGATAAAAAAATAAAATGGAAAAATATGAATTTTAAATATATATATAGAACCATTTTTTTTTTTAATTTTTTTTTTTTCTTAAGATTTTATTTATTTGCGAGAGAGACAATGAGAGACAGAGAACATGAGAGGGAGGAGGGTCAGAGGGAGAAGCAGACTCTCTGCTAAGCAGGGAGCCCGATGCGGGACTCGATCCCGGGACTCCAGGATCATGACCTGAGCCGAAGGCAGTCGCTTAACCAACTGAGCCACCCAGGCGCCCCATATAGAACCATTTTTAAAAGATTTGTAATGCACATGGTCATTGGCCATTAATTAAGCTTTGCTTCTGTGATGAGAAATGAAAAAAGTCAGTGATTCTGGTAGCAGAGATGTAGCACATGTTGCACCATACTGCCCAGATGCCCCCTCTAAATTAAAAGGTGTTAAGTCTGCAGTTGCTGGGAGTGTGCCTGCCCAGAGCCCCCACCTCAGTCGTCAGACCACTCTGGAACTGCTCTCAGCTATAGAAAGTGACCTTGATCAAAGTGACACCCATTCCCAGAGCAGCTTGCATTCAATAACCAGTCAATATGGGAGTGTAATGGGTGGTCCCCCTCCTGCCCAACTCCAAGGGCACAGGTTTTAGCTAGTGGTGAACTTGAGAGTCTGCAGAACACCTTGTGGCAGCTGCACTGCTCCCCATCTTCCCCCTCAGCTCTGCCCTCTCTTCTCTTCCTTTATTCAAGCATTGTTCCTGAGAGAATTTCCTAATAAATGTCCTGCAGTCTCCATCCCGACCTACATCAGCAGTGTTGGAGCTTAACCACTCGTCACCAGGTCAGAATAAACACAACTCGTTGGTGTTTAAATGGTGATCTGACATGGTGAGAGTTAACATTTGAACTGCGGGGTAATGACGTGCACCAGAACAAAATAGTTACCAGAAATGATTAGAAGCGAAAGAAGAAAAATGTAGTGAATTGTTATGGGGTCTGACTTACTCCCTGGACTGAAGAATTCTTCTGGACTAACATATCACTGGTCCCAACTGGTTAAGGAAAGACACAAATTTGTAACTTCTGCATTTTTAAATTTATAATCTGGATCATTTCTATTGGCTGGGATGCATCTTCAAGTAATTTTTTTCAAGAGACATCTAAGGGTTATATACTTTATGATTTTCCATATGATGAACCGTATAATCCTCTACGTGAATTTTCATACTCTGAGAGTGTCACAAAGCCTGCTTATCTCTCAGGCTATTGGAGCCGTGGAATACCAGGACAGGGTAGGAGGAGCAGAGCCAACCAAGTGTAGACAAGGAGTGTTGTCTACAGACAATTTGAAAACAATAATAAATCCAACTACCTTTGGTCAGCTTTTCATCCCCATGTGAAGGCATGTTAAGTAATTTTAGTGACAAAAACACTCTCCTCTTGGGGCACCTGGGTGGCTGAGTAGGTTACATGTCTGCCTTCGGCTCAGGTCATGATCTCAGGGTCCTGGGATCAAGCCCCACATCCGGCTCCCTGCTCAGTAGGGAGCCTGCTTCTCCCTCTCCCTCTGCTTGCTGCTCCTCCTGCTTGTTCTCTCTCTTTCTGTCAAATAAATAAATAAAATCTTAAAAAAAAAAAACACTCTTCTCCCCCCAAAAATCTTTTGTTGGTCTTGGTTCAAAACAATTGCTGTGGTTATTATTGAATTTTAATAATATATGTAAGCTTCAAAACTAGCACATTTATAGTAGAAATTATGGGCTGGGAGAAAATATTTCCAAATCACTGACAAAGAACTGACTACATACCTAGAATATGTAAAGAACTCTCAAAACTCAACATCATGAAATCCAAACAATCTAATTAGAGAATGAGCAAAACACATAAAAAGACATTTCACTAAAGAGGACATAAAAATGTCAAATAATCATGTGAAAAGATGTTCAACATCATTAGCCATTAGGGAAAAGGAAATTGAGATAAAATGAGATATCATTATACACCTACTAGAACAGCTAAAATGAAAGACAGTGACAATATCAATTGCTGGTGAGGATGTGGAGAAATGGATGTTTCACCCATTGCTGATGGAAATGTAACATGAAACAGTCACTCTGAAAAATAGTTTGGCAGTTTCTTGAAAAACAAAAATACGAACTAAATATATACTTAAACATACAAACCAGCCATTGCATTCCTGGGCAATTATCCCAGAGAAGTGAAAACGTATGTCCACACAAAAACATGTGCACAATTGTTCATAGCAGCTTTATTTGTATTAGCCAAGAACTGGAAACAAAATATCCCTCAATCAGTGAATATTTAAATATATCCTGGTATACCACTCAGGAATAAAAAGAAGCAAACTATTGATGTATGCAGCAACTTGGATGGACCTCCAGGGCATTATATTCAGTGAAAAAAGCTAATCTCGAAAGGTCACAAATAGATATTTCTATGATTCTATTTATGTAACATTCTCTAAATGTTGGAGATGAAGGACAGACTAGCAGTAGTCAGGAGTTAGGGATGGTGGAGGGTAGGAGGTGAGTATGACTATATAAGGGTAGCAAGGGAGAGATATTTGTAGTGATAAAGTGGTCATATATCTTGATTATGGTGGTAGTCACACCAATCTATCCATGTGATAAAATGGCATAAATCTATACCTACATATTGTACCAGTGCCAGTTCCCTGGTTTTGTATTATACTATACTTATATAAGATGTAACTGCTGTGAACAATTGGGACCTCTTTTTCTCTTTCTACGATCCTTGCTAATTCCTGTGAATCTATAACTATTTCAAAATAAGAGTCAAAAAATATTTTTCACATTGTGTCTAGGTATTGGTCTGTTTTTAGTGATTTTGAGTGCAGTACATTGAGGCCTTTTAATTGCTTTCAGTATTTGAGAATCTAAGTTACATGAAAGCCTGGAGCTGGTTTTTCATACTCAGTGAGGCTTGCTCATCCCAAGAGTTTGTCAATTTGGAAAAGGGGTCCTTCCTCAACACATGTTACTTCCATCTATTATAAAATTGTTAAACTGAACCCATCTTGTTAGAATATGACACTTTACTGTCATATGCCAGAAAATTTATCATTAATGGCATACAAATGTACACATCTACAAAGCAAGTGTGTGTATTTTTATATCTGTCACTCTTACACATGCTGTGTCTTATTGTTGTATTATTAATATTTAACATAGAGCCTGGCATATAGTAAGTATTTAACTTTTTTTTAAGGAACAAAATAAGAAATATATTTCTCCATTATATAATTGTATGGCATTATGTATTTGAGTATCTATTGATTAGTGGGAATGTGGCTGGATGCTATGCTTATCAGATGATCATATTCACCATCATTGTTTTCATCTCTTGTTTTTTCATTTTCCATAGAAATCCTCAAGAGACTGCTGTGCATAAAACTTGATTCTGTGTTGTATAAAGTCATATATGTTTTATCCCACTTCTGTTGTAATTATCTTCAGTTTATTTATTTTATTTACATCTTGAAGTAAACATTTTATTAGGTACAACATATATACAAAAAAGAAGAGACAAATCAAAAGTGTGCAGCTGGATTTCTGGTTAGTACTGATCTTAAATATTTAAATCAGAAAAAAAATATATGTGTGTGTGATTTATACATATATCCTATGAATTCTGTTTTTCTATAGAACCCCATCTCTGGTTCACTCATCATCGAGCTTCAACAATATGAACACACATATGGTCTTATGTAGTTCTACCCAGTCCACTCCTCCAGTTTCTTTTGAGGCAAATTCAAGACATCATATCTATCTATCTATCTACCTATCTATCTATCTATCATCTATCACATCTACCTACACTCTACATACATATGTACACATAGATATATAATAAAAAGTTTTTAAAGCAAATCACAATATATATCACATAAATACATACCCACATTCTTTAAAATAATCAAATACCCAGTCATTGAGGAACTGTGGCTTTTAATTGGGATACTTAGATTCCCAGGATTTAGAGGAAGTGCCGCAGGGATGGAAATATGTGAGTGTGGGACAGAAGAAAGTCACCAGGCAATGTACTAGGTCAGGAAGCCCCATTTCTTTGTGTCTGTTTTAGAAAAATGAGCTTTGGAATGAGGTTTTATTCAATGAAAGAACTCTGTCATTTAGAGAAAATGGAAATTACTAAATAGGTAATCTTGGGTCAAAACAAAAGATTACTATTCTTTCTGCTTTTCTCAAACTGGAAAAAAATGTACACTTAGTAGAGAAGTGTATTGGGTATTTTTAGTAGGTGCTTTGGCTTTCCACAAGCTCTGGTCTGGAAGATGTATTATGTTGTTTATCTTGCTCCTCATTACTCAGCACAGGGACAGAGGGAAGTAAGTTACTAACGTTGCTAGAGTTACTTAATCAGATTCTTTATTCATGTAGTGGATATATTCATTTCAATTGTTCTGTGTGAGGAATTTAAGTCACTGATTGTGGGAAGTTTGGGAGGAGCCTTTATACAAGAATTGGCTAAAAAGACAAAGGAGAATTGTTTTAGAATTCAATGGCAGAACTTGATTTCCTTTGAAAAGACCTCTGATTGAGTTAGAAGAAATCAGAATGATGCCAGAGGATTATTACAAGAACAAGTAGTTTTCCCTTGAGAGTGAAAAGCTGAAATAACTAAAATAATTTTTTTTAAAAGTCTGAGAAGTCCAAGCAGCGAAACAGCAGGAAATAAAGTGAGAGATTAAGATAAACTAATATTAAGAATTCAGAAAAAACATTTCTAAGTAATGTCTATGCCTAAAATGGGGCTTGAACTCATGACCCTGAGAACAAGAGTCACATATTCTACTGACTCAGCCAGCCAGGCATCCCAAGAATTCAGAAATTTTAAAGTGCTAACAATTATGATAGATACTAGGTGTGAAGATCATGGTTAGTTTAAATAGCCATAAAAAGCAATAAAATTCATTTATATAACATATCAAATTTCAAAATGACTCAAAAATTACTCTTTGATATTTGATAGAGCAAATTTATATTTATCCACTTCTAAATGTTAATATTTTCCAACTAAATAATTGCTGTATGAGGTTTATTGTAATTTCCTTTCTACCTTTTTGTTTTGATTAAAACTTTTCATAATAATTTTTTTTTAAAAAATATCCAAGTTTGTGGTTATTGATCTATGTAGGTACCTAACCACTAGCCATTTTGAACCTTAAAAAGGGACCACTCCTTACATTTGAAAATTAAAATATGTAAATTTAAAAATCAGAAAAAAATAACCACCGAACAGTTGACAAAGGCAGAGTGACAAATGGAAGAGTAAATATTGCTATTTTTTAAAAATTCATGCTTCTTATCAATACTGGTGGAAACAAATTTTCAGAAAATATAGAAATTGAAAATGCCGGGCGCCTGGGTGGCTCAGTTGGTTAAGCTTCCTTAAGCCTCGATTCTTGATTTCAGCTTAGGTCACGATCCCGAGATCCATGCTCAGTGAGGAGTCTGTTTGAGAGTCTCTCCCTCTCCCTGACCCCACTCACACACGCACGGCACACTCTCCACACCGCCCCCCACCTCTCTCTCTAAAATAAATAAATAAATCTTTTTTTAAAAAAAAGGAAATTGAAAATGCCTTGATGAGTGATTCTTTGAATTCATGAAAGTGTCTTTCAGTGATAAATTCAAATAACTGGACCAAGGCTGAGGTAATCATATTTTAGTGAGCACTAATAATTTCACTGAAAGAGCTGTATGTTACACAAATCAGAAATAACAAACATACCAACCTGCAATAGGACTATGCATTTCTTTTTCTTTTTTTTTAAGATTTTATTTATTTATTTGACAGAGAGAGACACAGTGAGAGAGGGAACACAAGCAGGGGGAGTGGGAGAGGGAGAAGCAGGCTTCCCACTGAGCAGGGAGCCCAGGGCGGGGCTAGATCCCAAGACCCTGGGATCATGACCTGAGCCCAAGGCAGACGCTTAACGAACCCAGGTGCCACAGGACCACGCACTTCTGCTTTCTACGCCATTTCTTTCAGTTTTGAGAGTTGCCAGTTTAGTAGAAAACAGACACAGAACATTTTTGGCTTGGCTTATTGGGGATCATGCTAAAGAATTTAATTTTAACTCTTAAATGAAATATTGGAGTAATCTAGAAGGGGAAGATGTGACTTGAGTTTCACTTTTGGATTTAGAGTGAAGTAAGCACTGAAGGAATATTTTAGAGGCAGAAAGAGCAAACAAATATTGTCTAGCCATAAAAACTCTAATGGATTGGTAGGAACATCGTCTAATTATTTACTCTTTTAGGATATTGTTCTGACAATATTTACCAAGGAAATAAATAAAGAAATTAGCAATACACACTAAAGAAAGAAAGTCCTTGCATATTCTAAATATAACAAGTACTATAATGTGGTGTAAGCAGAATTCTTCCATTCATGATTTTTTTTTTAATGCTTAGTCACATGTTGATTAGGAGTTTTTTTAATGGAAATTTTAATCAAGCAAGATATGTATTTTCTTCAACTTTGTCCTCTCAAAAATTGCAATTACTCAATTGTCCCTATTCACTGCTATTATATATACATATTATATCATGGATTTATCAAGACATTGAGTAATGCAGTTTCTGGAATATTTCATGGGTGGGGTATCCCTAGAAACAAGTTTTTTTGTTTGTTTTTTTCCTAAGATTTTATTTATTTATTTGACAGAGAGAGACACAGCGAGAGAAAGGGAACACAAGCAGGGGGAGTGGGAGAGGGAGAAGCAGGCTTCCCACGGAGCAGGGAGCCCGACGCAGGGCTCGATACCAGGACCCTGGGTTCGTGACCTGAGCCAAAGGCAGACGCTTAACGACTGAGCCACCCAGGCACCCCTAGAAACAAGTTTTTAATGCTTCTTTGGATGTTCTGTAAAAGAATTCAAGTCAATATTTTGTTAATTAAAAGTTGTCAATGGTTGAGTTCTAGTTATAGTGTGTGGAATTTGGAGTGGGTAGTTGGGGGATATGTGCTTTAAAAGACCCCTAAAAGCATTATGGAACATAAAACTGAGGGGAAAAAGGTTTAGGAACATAAAATATATTAAAACACAAAGTTGTAAATATTAGACACCAGAAACATTAGATAATGCTTCCAGAAAAGAAAGGATTTCATGTGGATTTAGGAGCAGGCAATGAAGGTGGATTATTAGGCAAGAGGAATATGTAAACCAAGGCTTAGTGGTAGCAATAACATGGCAAATTCAGGAAAGAATAGAGCAATCAGGCTAAGAGGATAGTAATTGTTATAAATCTCTATAAATCATGAAGCATTTTTCAGAAACATCAGGAGGCTTAGGACAAATGTGTTTGATTATTACAAGCAATGTTAGAAATTTTCAAAAAAAATTTCTCTTCTAGAAAAAGATAACAGATAGAAAAACTGGGAGGAAGAGGTAAAAACAGAGAGGGAGAGAAGAATTAACATTTACTGAACATCTATTGAGTTTCAGTTAGTCATTGTGGATAAACTATGTTAGTATAAATCTCCTCTGCTTAGTTAGCAGATGAGAAGACTGAGGTAAAAGAGCTGATGTACCCCACTCAGCATCATACAATAGAAATGGCTGGATCTGGTATCCATTTGGAGGCCTGTATGTCTCTAAAACCCATGTACCTTTCACTAAACCTACTGCATTAAAGAAAATGATAAGAACCACTCACTGCTTATAAACTCAGAAAACATTAATTCCCCTGATCCTGACAGAAGAAATATGGAAAGGGACTCAGGAGGAGCAGAAGGTAGAAACTGGGGTGAAATGGAATAGTTTCCCAGAGAGTGGTAGACTGTCTATAAATATAGCCACCTAACAAATGCTCACATTCTTATTCATACATGCCTCTCTTCCTATCAAAACACAGAGTTTGTTTCCTCCCCCCTTGAATTTAGGTTGGTCCTGTGACCAACAGAATATGGCAGAAGAGATGGTGCATGACTTCTGGATTTATGCAGCTTCCATATTTGTCATCTTTGGATCTAGCCTCTATGCAATGTAGCAAGGGCTCAACTACTGAATAATGAGAGATAGAGATAGAGAGAAGGATAAGGATAGAGGGGTAGAAGGAGAGGGATAGAGGAAGAGGGAGAGGGAAAGAAAGAGAAATAAAAACTTGGACAACGCTGTCATTCTCTCTTCCTCAGTTAAGTCACCAGAAATGTTAAGTTCTTTAGGATATTCCAGTCCCAGCTGAGTTTCAAAATGATAGTAGCTACATGAGTGACTTCAGCAAACACCATTTGGAACAGAAGAACCACAGAGTCTATCCAAAAAATCATGAGAAACAATAAACTATTATAGTTTTCACTTTGGGGCCAAATCTGTTATGCAGCAAAGCCTAACTGATGCACTTAGTTTTGGGATCCTGGAGTAGAGAAAACAAATCATCAGGAAAAGATAGAGCAATAGGGTAATGTCACCTTAGTCTCTATCTTCATTCAGATCCTTGAGCCTATATATGACATTTTTTTTAAGATTTTTTATTTATTTATTTGACAGAGAGAGAGAGTGTGTATAAGCAGGGGGAGCAGCAGAGGGAGAGGGAGAAGCAGACTCCCCACCGAGCAGGGAGCCCAATACAGGGCTCAATCCCAGGACCCTAGGATCATGACCTGAGCCGAAAGCAGACACTTAAATGACTGAGCCGTCCAGGCGCCCCCTATATATGACATTTAAAAATACCTCTATTAAAATATAAATATTCCCTGGAAAAGATATTTAGCTGCTTAGCAAGGATTCATTGACAGCCAAAGAGCACAACATATGGCACAGGATAGAGGGAAAGATTCTATTTAAGGCTGACCTAGAAAAAAGGGAATAAGAAAGGTAGCAGAGAGACTTCATGATTTTGCAATGGCTTGGCCCTGTCCATGTCTAGTTAATACCACTACCATCATCTTCACAATCACCATCCATCATGATCATCTATTGTGACTATGATTGACTGACAACTACCTACTTTATGCAAATATCATCCTAGATCAAACTTAATTTATATTTCTCTAATTCTCACAGTGACACTCTGAGGTAGACATCGGCCCATTTTAAAGCTAATGACACTAAAGTGCAATAGGCTTAAATAACTTGTTCAAATCCATATAACTCACAAAAGGCAGCATGACAATTAGTACATAGTTTTGCCCAATTCCAAAGACTTTGCCATTTGCCTTTATCAGTTTCTCATAGTTTTCAGGTACTGTTTTCTTGAGGACTGCCAATCCTCCAGTTTTTTTTTAAATGTTGGTAATTGACTTTGAAAAATAATCAAGTTCTATAGGAAATTGGCCCATATTTTAGAGTTATAGAATACTTTAAAAATTACTTATGATGAGAAACAAGTTTATAGGAATTCTAGTGTAGAAGTCAATTAAAAGTAAAAATAATAATAATTTTAAAAGGTTTGCCTTATAATTTGTAGCAGAAACATTATCACAATGACAGTGGGTGGTGAAATGATCCAATATTTTTCTCACTGGTATTCCCCAGTGTCCTACATTAAAATTCCTTAGTGCTTTTTTTGTTCTGGTTCTTCTCAGTTTATAGGAGGCAAAGCAACAAAATCTTGGCCATCCTTTGAGTCAGTGAAGGAATAAAATAGAATATCCATGAAGAATTCAGGTCAGCAAGAAATAGCCAGGAATGAAAGTGTAAGGATAAAGGAGGAGAAAAGAAGGACAGAAGATGTTGAAAAAGTATGCCAATTCTTTGTCTACATGATCAACAAATAGATCTAACCTATTCATTCCATTTTAAAGCATCTATTTTTGTGCCAGCCACTAAGCTGGGGAGACAAAGATAAATAATTCACATTGCTTGACCTTAAGGAAAAGTAAGCAATCTGATTTATGCAGACAAAAGGATGCTGGGAAGTTTGAAGGCGATCCAGCTAATTCACAGAGGTCCCAAGATAAGGCTCAATTCACTTTCCATTCTGAGATGTAACTCCATCATTGCTACTGTGCATGCAATCTCTGGGTGAAGAACAGAGTCAATACTACAATCCTCTTCTTACAACCACAGCATAAAATTGATAACATGATATGCAAGAGCTGGAGGAATAGGGAGAGAGCCCTTTATGGAAGATTCCCTTATTTCTAAATGAATGGCTTCCTTGGAAGTCTTGCATAATAATGCACCACTCAAAAATACTGAACAACAAATTAATTTACATTAACACCAAAATTCAACTATTAAAGAAATTTATGGTATTAATTTGATCCCTCATCTTTTCCTTAATGCTAGATGTTACAGGGTGATGACTTGGTTGCTCTGTACCAATGCTTCTCAACGAGGGGAGATTTTGACAATGTCTGGAGACAGTTCGGGTTGCCAACACTGGGGTGTGGTTTGCTACTGGCATCTAATACGTAGAAACCAGGGCTGCCATTAAACATTCTGCGGTACACTGGACAACCTTCCACAGCAAACAATTATCTGACCCCAAAATGTCAATAGTGACAGGATTGAAAAAACTACTTACCTATATGCCCATTTTACATGAACTTTAAAACCTTTTCATAATATTCAATCATAAAATGATGCAACCATCCATACACAAAAGAAATTTTTAGGTTTATTTATTCTTACAAAATAAGGAAATAAAATTACATAGAAGTCAAATGACTTGAAATCAATAAATGACTTAATTCTTTTTAAAGCTTTGGGCCATGCTTTAACAATCAGTGTGACATTAAGTATTCAATTCAGAGATAGTCAATTCTCAATTGGTCCATATTTCTTCAGTTATGCCCATCAATTCACCAAATAATGATCTAAGACTCTGATAATTTCAGAGATTTTCTTTTGAAGCACTGCTCAAACACAGTGGCATACTATGATATTCTCTGATTTTTTCCTTAAAAGAAAAATGATAGGGGTGCCTGAGTGGCTCAGTCGTTAAGCGGCTGCCTTCGGCTCAGGTCATGATCCCAGAGTCCTGGGATCGAGCCCCGCATCTGGGAGCCCGCTTCTCCCTCTCCCTCAGCCTGCTGCTCCCCCTGCTTGTGTTCCCTCTCTCTGTCAAATAAATAAATAAAACCTTTTAAAAAAAAGAAAAGAAAAATAATAGTGTCTCACTCACTTGAATCCAGATTTTGAATCTGTTACAATCTCAGTAAAATCTAAGATAAAAGGCCCTATCTCTAGCCTTGACTCTATGATTCATTAATTAGTTTAAGATCATAAACTTAATTCATAAGAACAATTTTTGAGGCATGCTAAAACATTCCAGATGAGTCAACATAGTAGCAAACTAGCAATCGACTACTAACACGTATTCCTTTTTAGTCATCAAATAGACCCCCAAATGATCTCTCTATGTCAATATTTTATGGTTATGCCTCTATTAACCATGTGTTAGATGCCAGGAAATGCACCTATAAGATTTATGAGATAAGAGTTGGCAAAAATAAAAGTCCAATAAAAGAAACTCTTGGATAAGAAAGAAGCTGACAAGGGTTTGTAGAGCTCACAGATTTCCATTTCTCATTATCTTGGTTGAATCCACCACTCTCCTGTGCTTCTAATACTCAGCCAGTTTGACTGTAGGGTCTCCTTAAGCCTCCTCACATAGACCTGCCTCTCCCTCCTACCTCTTGAATCAGAAACTGAAATATGATTTTCTTTACCATTTTTGGTACTAACACCTCACTACCCAGTTTTAACACTGTACAATTCTGTGGCATGTTTTTAATGATTCTGGAACATGACCACTTCCAAGACCATATGGAGGAGTTCTTTTCCTTTCTCCCTCTTCTCTAGATGAGAAACATGGTCCTATTGATCTGAGTCCTAATGTGACCTATGCATTTTTTTTAAGATTTATTTATTTATTTGAGGGAAAGAGAGAGAGCACAAGCATGAAGGGCAGAGGGAGAAGGAGAAATAATCCCAAGCAGACTCCACACTGAGCGCAGAGCCTAATGTGGGGCTTAATCCCACGATCCCTTGATCACAACCTGAAACCAAGAGTTGGTTGCTTAACCAACTGGGCCACCCAGGCACCCCGACCTAAACTTCTTTAAACTACAGAGGTTCCTGTGATTTGATAGTTAAAGCATTACACAGGATATAAGGCACAAAAATCTTATTAGCACTTAACTAACACATATTAAGTGCTGAATGTAATGACTGAAATAAGACCCACATCAATGAGACTTTCCAGAGTATCATACCTAGTATTAGAAGTGTCATAATTAGAAGGTATTCAGATCCCCTATTCCAATGCTATTTCTAGTACAAAATCTAGTTTGGGGAGAGGGTGAGGGAGGAATCACTTGTTAATTAATTATCTAGATCAGGAATCTGCAAACTCTGGCCCATAAACCAGTCATCTATTTTTGTAAATAAAGTTTTATTGGAACACAGCCACACTCATTTGTTTACATATTGTCTACGACTGCTTTTCTACCATAATGGAAGAATTAAGTAGTTTTGATAGAGGCTACATATGGCTCACAATGCCTAAAATATTTATTATCAAGCTTTTTACAGAAAAAACTTGCTGATCCTTGATCTAGATCAAATGAGAAAGAGCAAATGAGGATGAAAATGTGAACTAACCATTTTTCCAAATATATTCCTACTTGAGAACTAACTCACTAGAGGAGAAAGTATAATGGCCCAGCTTTATCAAAACTTTTAAAAATTAAACTTTGCATAATTGATCCTGGGTTTATGTATGTAGGTGGTTTAAAGAAAAAAAAAAAGCACACCAGCAAGTACATTTGAAGTTCAAATATTTCCCAATTCTATTCATTTCACCATTATGTAATATCAAACACTCCATAAAATGTAGGTTTATGAGACTCAAACCATTTAAAGACTGGCACTGAAATGCTAATTTCCATTAAATTCAGTATAGATCTTAAAGTCTATTTTTATCTTCCTTCTCCCTGAATAAGACCATAAAGTAACCAGGGACCTTTGGAAACTTTGTATGACCATCTAGTGTCTTATACATCACACTCCTTAGTGAGTGCTTCTTCACTTAGCCACAAAGCTACTTACTGGGTTTTTCTAATTGAATCTGTGGGAGCATCAGAAAAAGAAAGTGTACACGTACACTTCAATTTCAAGAACTTAGGTCAGAATAAGAGTTTTCTGGCTGGTAATTCTGAACGTGGCGAACATACAGAGTGTCCTCTTCCTCTGGTGAACTCAGATGGAAGATTTGAAATATACATTCTTCAGTTCACAGTCTGTAAATAGGCTCTGTGACCCAGCATGCTACAAGATTTCCTGTCATGTAGTAGGACTATGGAATTATAGATCTTTGCGATAAAAGATGCCTAAGAAATTATTTAGTCTAATTACTTTATACGGTAGCTGGAGAAACTGCAATTAAGAGAAGCAAAATACCTGGCCCAAGGGCACACTGCTAGCTAGCGGCAGAGATACGACTTGAACTTATAACTCCTGGGATCTTTTTACTATATCTTAGAGTTAGCAAGCTGACCTGAACCAGATAAAATTATGAAATAGAGGAAAGCTGTCCTCAGACAACCATAAACTTCAAATTCCCTTCTGACTGCATGCCTTGACAGGACTCAACCACCAATGAATGAAGAATAAAGACCAAACTCTTTAGCATGACCTATAGTTGGAGGCCTGAACTACTTATTGGTTCTCCATTCAAGGCCACCACTCATATTCCTGAGGTTCTAGAACAGCTCACAAGCCAGCATGTCTTCATGAAGCCCAAGTAGCCAAGGGCAGTTCAGGAAGACAAGTGTCTTCAGAAAAACCTGGACACTAGAATTTATCCAATACCAAAAGAATAGGTATGTAGAACAAGAATAGGTATCTGGAACAATAGGTATCTAGAACAAGAATAGGTATCTACTACACAAGGTACTCCACGTGGCTTATTCCAGATAGTGGCCTTGTGTATTTTCACAGGAAGCAGGGGCTGAAAGGGACCCTGTGGAACATCTCACCCAGTTATTCCACAGTTTCAATTTTATGGCCCATAAAAGCTGAGAAGTTAGAGCAAGCTCCTTGAGCTAATTTTAATATTGCATAAAACTTAGGAAAAATAATTTTTAGCATCATAATACCCATAAGAGCCATAATTAAATCATACTTTCCTAATCTACACGTTAGCTAGAATAATATTTACTAATATCACATGACCAGAAGCTCTGATTGGCTACTGATAACATCAGAAGGATTTCCTTGAAAGGACCAAAGTGCAGAAACATGTCATGTAGTGATAGTTCACATTCATTTAACAAGGTAAATGCCAAGAAGAGATATACTTTAGTACATT
This sequence comes from Mirounga angustirostris, assembly GCF_029215605.1. NCBI lineage: Eukaryota > Metazoa > Chordata > Mammalia > Carnivora > Phocidae > Mirounga > Mirounga angustirostris. The sequence continues at coordinate 132,916,085 of NW_026991709.1, read as the reverse complement.
CAAAGTATGGATGAGGAAACTCAAGCCCAAACCTGACAGAGTATTAAAGACCTACTCAAGCTTACAGTTTGCCAAGTTTCCCATTTCTGAGTTAGTGTTCCTTCCACCAGAGTATGCTATGGAATCTTCTATAGCAAATTAGTCACATAGCCCTGTTATCCTTATGTTCTGAAAAGAGGAAAGAAATAAGAAGGGAAAATAGAAGAATAAAAATAGAGGTAATTCAACTTTTTTCAATGCCATTGATTTATCTATACACATTTGCAATTTTTGAATGTATGATTTTAAGTAAATAGATAAAAGTTTAATTCACAGCAAAGTTAAACCTAAGTCTGTATGTAATTTGCAGTACACTTAGCATGAATTTTGGTTTAGCATATTGATTCAGCTGATTTCCAAAATGGGTTCAATTAATATTATGCAAGATATCTAAGTGCAAACAAAGCACTGTGCAGAAGGGAGTTTGAGAAAGTCAGTCTTTACATCGAAAAAAAAAATCACCGTTTAATTTGGAAGAAGCAGTCAATCTTATACCAGTTAGGATATTTTTTTCATCAATTGACAAAAAAAAAAAAAAAAACCAAACAGAAAATCCCAGTCAACTCCAATAAAGAGCAGAAAAAAGGAATTTTGGTCCAGGCTGTGGGTTGACTCAATTCTCAGAAAGGCTCTAAGACTGCATTTCTCAGTTTCAAATCTAACAGAAAGTACATATGCCTGTATCTCATGATTCCTTGGCTCTGGTGGGGCTGTGTGTCTCACCAATTTCTGTGTCAGAGGAAGATACACCTCAAGTTGGGCAAGTCTGAGTCAGACCTACCCCTGAAATCTATGAGGAATGGGGCAAGCTCCACCAGAGTTATGGTCTGAGAGTGGAGAAATAGTGGATCTCCTCCTTCCAAATAGAGTACGGGGAATAGGGCAAATGAATACAAGATGGCCAAGAGACCAAAAAATGTCCAGGACATGCACACAATAAAAATGATTAAAAATATAAATGATATGCAAGAAGTTCAGATGACAGGCAAAATTGTGGAGAGGCTAATAATTTGGCTCTGGAACCAGACTGTATAGGTTCAAATCCTCACTCCACCACTTTCTAGCCATGTGAGCTTAGGCAAGCTACTTAACCTCATTGGGCTTTCATGTATTCATCTCTAAAAACAGAGAGAAATAGTACCTACTCACTGGCATTTTGTGATAATTAAATGAGATGAAACCCGTATAAGTGCTTAGAATAGTCTCTGACACATGGTAACCACTCAGTCAACATTAATTCTCATGATGATGATGATTATTATTGGATATGAGAGGCAAACATCATAAGTAAGAGATCAGAGGAAGGAGAGAACACTTACAAAGGAATTAAGAGTGGGATAAATTGTGGACCCGTGCTCAACACTGCAGGATGGGTCCTTGTGATAGGGAAAGGGGGGAAATATGGCATTCTGGGTGATGCAAAGTGTAATGGCAGGAAAGAACAAAAGGCACAGTAGACTAAACAGTCTGTCTAGAGTGAAGAGGAAAATTGTAACAAGGTCTTAACTGCCAGGAGTTTTTCAAAAATGCTGGGCATAGGTAAATCCGTCAGGTTGTGTTCCTTCTAAAATGTAATTTTAAAAAATCTTTTTTACATTTTGGATTTATAGGTCCTTTATTGTGAAACAATTATAAATCCCCTGTTTTATTTAAGCCATTCACTAAAAACAATTTTATATGAAGGCATCACCATGTGATGTTTACGACATATTTGTAAAATTACTCCATTAAGAAACAGATTGTAAAAACTGACCCTTTGAACTCAAGAACAGCAATCTATCTTGCCAATATGGATGTGTTGATCTGCGGGTTATTATTCTCACTTGCAAAGACTCTAACCCTCCTGATGGCTTTCATCTCCTCCAGACCTGCTAACCCCTTTCTCATACATAGCCTCTCTTCAGAGACTTCATAAAAGCAATGCTGTTATGATTCCTAAGTTACAAGAATCCATAAATAACACAAAAATGATATTCTTTATATTGACATTTCATGGTATTTTCCGTCCATCCCTGGGTAGGATTTGGCAACATTTTCTTGAAGGTAAGAATTCTGCACCTCCCTTGGTGGATAATTATTTTTGTGAGTTGCTTTATGTTAAAGAAGGCATTATTTTTTAACAAGTAGTCAAAATCTAACCAAAGTGGTACAATTAACTAGCTTTATAACAGTTATTTATGTAGAGTAACACCAGAATTTTACTTGGGTAAAGAATAAACACAAGGAAAATTCTCTCATCCCATTACGCCTTAAAAGTCAGTATGTTGATGGTTCGTGCATCCATGCATTCCAAAATATGTTGTGGTGGTGGTGGTTGTTGCTTTTCAAATCCATGCCTGCGGTGTGGCAGGCAGTCTACTAGAAGCTAGAAAACAAAGTCATAGCCCTGTCTCACACATATTTTAACATTTCTGAGATACAAAGTCCACATACTTTCCTCCCAGGAGGTTCTTGCACATAAAAAATCCAAAAAGCTACTTAAAGCAATAAACAAGCCCAAGAGAACACAGAGTTTATGGGTGAGAGCAGACACTTAACCCACCAAAAAATTGAACCCCATGCCAAAGCAAATTGCCGTATTCCATCTCTATTGTGACGCCATATTTCCATGCAGTTTCTAGCTCAACTATTACACTTGCTTCCAATAAGGCTGTGGCTGCTTGTTACAAGAATCTGGGTTTTGGTTTATGTTCCACCATCTTATGCAAATATTTTTCTTCTGAAACGGTTATCTCCTTTGAGAAGCCTTTGCCTCATGCCTCCCTTCCTCTTCCATTCCTACTCAGAAATAATCATATCACTTTCTCAAGGAACTTTTTCTACAACTGCTTTACTATATAGAACAGTGTATTTTAGTTATTGGTGTCACTCCCCAATAGACAGTGGTTTCTGCAAAGGCAAGAATTTTCCTTTTCACCCTTGTGTCTCTAGATGTCTGATGATTCTTGCTGAATAGGTATGTAAGACAATGAATCTAGGGGTAGCATTTTGGCTAAATCTTAAGCTTCGAAACAGTACACATAAGAAGTTGTGCTTTCTGACTTTATGAAACACCATTAAACCTCCAAATAATTTTTCCACAAACATCAAGTTTGATAAAGCCTTTCTTCAGGCAGCTTTTCCCTCTCCTTCAGTAATTTATATAAAGTTTCCCTCTCATTTTGAGTGAGCATCCCTCTCATAGCTACAGGGAAGCCCTAGTGTCTCATACAATAGGGGCCCTTGCAGCTGGACCCCCTGAGGAAGAAAACAGAACAACACTAATGGATTGAAAAAGTTTGGAAACCACTGAGCTCATGTTATGGAGAATCAAAAGACAACCAAGGTTGCCAAAGCTAAAAGAGAGATTAGAAAATAAGCATTTGGCCAGCATGAAGTTTTAATCTTGTCACACTCTGATTCCGCTTGAACCCTGAAAGAGTTCCGATTTGGTGTTATTTCCAGGTTTGACACTGTTGCTCATATTACTAATGTTTGCTTGTTAACATCACTGGAGTTTACATTAAGGCAGTCTGCCTTGCTCCCTTGAAAACAGATTTAATTTAATCCTTGGTTTCATGGTAATGGAAGGCAAATTTGCTATGTGTGCTTGTGTGTGTGTGTATGAGAGAGAGAGAAGAAGGAGAAGAAGAAGGAGGGAGAGAGATTGGTTAAGTTCCCCAGGAAGCTGACTGAAGCAGAGAATTGCATTTAGGCAGATCAATCATTAGGGAGTGCCCTCAGGGTCAACATCTGTTGGGGAAGGGAACAAAGCAGGACTGGACAGAGGAAAAAGTAGGGTTGTGCTACTGTCTCAACAAAGCCATTGTTGGGGAGTTCTGGAGCTGGGAGTATCCTCCACAATTACCCCAAGGGGAGAGAACTAGGCCTTCAAATTCACTCTTCCCATACCATTGACCAGTCATTGGATGAAGGTTGCCTGGGAAGAGCTACCTCCCTGGATAGGTCCTCCTTTCAGCTCAGGTAACCCTGGGAGGGAGCTAACAGCTCAGGGCTGTCAGCCAGCAGCACTTCTAGAGGCTATAGACGCTTCAGTCCTGCAGTGGGGTATCTGGTGTCATAGCACAGTGTCTGTGACAATTCAATAGCATAAAAAAACACATGTATCATTTTAAATAAGTATTTTCCATCCAAATCTTGTGTTTGGGAGATACCAGTGGGAAAGATCACCGAGAACCAGCAAATCAATAACTGAATCTTCCATTTTTTCTCATCTATAAAACAGACTTGATAGTTCTGTTACTCCATATGGAGAGAAAGTTGTTTTGTTTCTTTTTATTGTTTGATTTGGTTTTGTTTTCATCAGCTAGAACTGGTCCTTTGAAGACAAAAATGTCTTTCACTGCCTGTTTATGAAATTAAAGAGTCATATTTTTCATATGAAGAGATGGGACAAATCTGTTAGTCATTTCTTCTGAAATCACTTTTCTGTTTCATTTATCAAAGAATTAAAACTAAAAGTGATTATTTATACCTTTCTTAACAAAATACTTAGATGTAAACCCCCTTCTTTGCGATAGTGTGGCTAATTTCTGCCTAAAGGTGATAGAGATTTGAGAAGAAGGGAAGATGAGTGATTTCAGCAGTTAGCATAGTGCTTTGAGGTTTGCTGATAATTTGCCCCCACAGGATCCCCTTGAGATGAGATACTTGATCACCCAAAGGCCAATGCAGGACCACAACTCCCTGTTGAAATGTAAACAGAAAGCTTCCATGACTTGCCTGTCACGTATCACAAGTGAGGCTGAAAACCCAACACAATCAAAATCTTGAGTTTCTTTTAGAAACAAAGGCAACACTCACAGGGTCTCATTATGTATGGGCTTGTTATTGACTGAATGTTTGTGTCCCCCCCAAATTCATATGTTGAAGCCCGAACCCCCAATATGATGGTACAAAATGAGGCCTTTGGTAGGTGATTAGGTTTAGATGAGGTCATGAGGGGGTAGCTCCCATGATGGGCTTTGTGCCTTATGAGAAGAGGAGGAGACCAGAGCTCTCCCCATCTTTGTACCTTCCATTTGAAGTCATGGCAAGAGGCAGCGTGTACAAGCCCCCAAGAGGGCTGTCACCAAAACCTGATCATGCTGGCACCTTGATCTCAAATTTTCCAGGCTCTAGAATTGTAAGAATTAAATGTCTATTGTTTAAACCACCCAGTCTACGGTATTTTGTTAGAGCAGCCCAAGCAGACTGAAAAAGGGCTCACTGGAATTTCTGAAAATATTTGGATTCTTTGATCATTTGAATACTTCTGCCATAGGGGAATTGAATTTAATGTGACATTCTAGATTTCACCCAAATACAAACATTATGATGGAATCAGCAAAAGTTTTATTTTGTTGAGCTGACAGACCTTGAAATTCCTTCTCCCGAAAGGTGATTGATCAGACTCTAATCAGACAATGGGATCACTCAGGCCGTAGGTCAGATAGGAATAATGTTCATTTAAAGCTGTTACGTGAACATCAGTCAGAGACCTGCTAGTATGAGGCCGTACAAATTCTAATTATCATTTGAGAAACATGAGGGGAAATCCCCTGTTTTTATGTCTTAGAAAATCTATAGGCTTTACAGGATAGGTCTTCTAATACTACAGAGCACTTTTTTCCCTGGTAGATCCAAGAAACCCTTGAAAAAATGGACCTTTTGCTGAAAATTGAAGGACGTAAATGATCTATAACATTTAATCCTGAAAATATGACACCTCCTGATAGGCAAAATGAAATCAAAGGAGCCACCTTTCACATCCTGCATATTGCTTCACTTTATTGGTAAAGAAGATGGGGCGACGATTCTGGCTCTGGGGCTTGGGGCTCTCCTCCTCTCGTGCTCTCCACTCTGCCTCCATGCAGCCCTGATTTTGCTTGATTTTTAGAATGAAGTGTCCCCTTCTGGCTCTGGAGTCAGACCTAGGTTGGATACCTTAGCAAAGGCTGAAATCACCCATCAGTATGCCTGCTGGCACCCAGGAGAGAAGCACCCATGGACTCTTCATATAAGGATGACTTTTGAATGTCATTCTTCCCTTTTGAGTAATATGGGGTTTTTTTCTCCCTATTATTAAGTGTCATATCATCAACTTAAATAGTTGATGGGGAGAAAAGGCAAGTGCTCTTTGTTTTACTTTGTTTTGTTCAGGTTTTCCCAAAGATTTCAGGAAATTTCTCATCACTTACCAATAAATTAGGGCAGGTTTGGATGAGTACTGACAGAGCAGAAGGTTAACAATTTCTGAGTGCACCAGGTGCAGTTAATTAAACATTAATTTTTTTCTTAAAATCAGTTACACATGCATTTGGCTGTCAATAGTCCAAAAGTTCTTAGAAAACCAGAGTTTTCCAGATCCCCTCATCCCATTTTTCATGTATCAGAAACAAAACTTTTCATGTCTTTTGGCTTTTTTTTTTTTTTTTTTGAGTAATCACTTCCAATATCTACATTGCCACTTTCTTGATTTTCCAGTTCTAGGCACTACCGACTTATTTCTCACTATAAAAGATGAAAATTTAATTCTCCCATATCTCATCCCCCAAGCACACACAACATCTTTACATCTCTCCGCCCTCCCAGTATGGTTACATAGTTACTTTGGTTAAATCAGTCTTCAATGTTCACAATATTGTGACAGTTGAGCCATTTGGTGTATGATAAGTACTTTTTCTTCTCTACACAAGTTTTTCTTTCTTTGGAGTTAATAATTATCTGGATTTTTTTGCTTTGTTTTCTATATATTTACCACTAATAAAAATCCAAACTCTTCACCAATTATGTGAATTTTCTCTCAATAAAATTTGATGCAGCAGGTGGAATATCAACTAATCTTGAAGACTTCCAGAGCCTTCTGCCTGCTCTGATCTGGGCAGGATGGCTTGCTCAACCCAGGACACAGCTCTCATCCTGAACTGTCATCCTGAAGATAATATATACTCTCTCAAATTACATCTTCATTTGCTAAATCTCATGTCTTCATTTTTTTTTTTTTTTTGGTTTACGGCTTCATTTGGTGTATCACAGCCTCTAGTAAATTCCTCAGAAAACGTGCACGGAAGGGAAGTAGATTTTTAGAGACCTTTCATGTCTAAGAAAAAAATATTTATTTTCTTTACCCTTGACTTTATTGACAATTGGCTGGGTATAGATTCCAGGTTGGTTGATTAGCAGCAAACCTAGCCCTTGGCAACCATCATTCTATTCTTTGTTTTCCTGAGTTTACCTACTTAGATATCTCATGTAAGTGGGATCCTGCAGTATTTGTCCTTTTATGACTGCCTTGTTCCACTCAGCAGAATGTTCTCAAGGTTCATCCATGTTGTCACGTATGGCTGAAATTCCTTCTTTTTAAAGGCTAAATAATATTCCATTGTATGTATATACCACATTTTTTAATCCATTCATCCATCAATGAACATTTAATTTGTTTCTACATCTTGGCTATTATGATATGAATAGTGCAGCAGTCAGAACAGGAGTGCTAATATCTTTGAGATTCTGATTTCTTTTTTTTTTTAAGATTTTATTTATTTATTTGAGGGAGAGAGAGCAGGAGTGAGGGGAGTGGCAGAGGAAGAGGGAGAAGCAGACTCCCCGCTGAGCAGGGAGCCTGACATGGGGCTCAATCCCAGGACTCCAGGATCATGACCAGCTGAAGGCAGATGCTCAGCTGAATGAGCCAACCCAGGGGCAACCCTGATTTCAATTCTTTTGGATAAATATTCGGAAGTAGAAATGCTGGATCAGGGGCACCTGGGTGGCTCAGTCATCGAGCATCCGCCTTCGGCTCAGGTCATGATCCCAGGGTCCTAAGGTCGAGCCCCGTGTCGGGCTCCCTGCTCCACAGGAGACCTGCTTCTCCCTCTCCCATGCCCCTCTGCTTGTGTTCCCTCTCTCACTGTCTCTCTCTCTGTCAAATAAATAAATAAAATCTTAAAAAAAAAAAGAAATGTTGGATCATATGGTAGTTTTATTTTTAAGTTTGTAAGGAACCTCCATACTTGGTTTCCAGGCTACGCTATTTTGCATTCCCACCAACAGTGCAGAAGGGTTCCGATTTTTAAGGCAATACTCTACTGTTTTCCAGCTTCCGGGATAACTTTTGAGAAGTCCGAAGTCATTCTGGCTTCTGATCCCTTGTATGTTACCTTTTTTTTTTTTTTCAGGAAACCAAAAGAATCATCTTTTTGTTTGCAATGTTATGAAATTTCAGTGTGGAAACTCACATCCTTCGGTTCTAGAAACTTGTACTAGTTGATTAACAGATTCCTCCCCTCTAATTTCATTTTCTCCCTATCTCTTTCTCTCTCTTTCTTTGATACTGTTTTTAATCTAGTTGCTTAACCTCCTAGATCTGTTCTGTTCAATATCACAGCTGCTAGACACCTGTGGCTTCTCACATTTACATTTAAATTAATTGAAATTAAATAGATTTTTAAAATTCACCTCAGTCCCACTAGCCCCACTTCAAGTATTCAATAGCCACATGTAGCTTGTATATACCGTATTAGCACAAATATAGAACATTTCCAACATCACAGAAAATTCTAGGACAAGGCAGTCCTAGATGGTCCTCAAATCTTATCTTTTTTTTCTATTTTCCACATCATTGTCAGTCTTCTCTAATTTCTGAAAGATTCCTCAACTTAATCTTCCAATATTTCTATTGAAATTAAAAAAAAATCATTATCTTTTTAATTTCCAAGCTTTTTTTAAAATTTGGAATTTAATTTTTTTTTATTTCTTTTTTTTCCTACATCACCCTATATTTGTCTCATGGATTTAATATCTATTCTTATGTGTCTAGAGCTATTGAATATTAAGCTTAAGTTTTGTTATTCCCAAAGAGTTTCTTCTTACTCCAGGTAGAATTTTCATGTGTTTATATTGGTTCATATCCTTTATATTAAAAGATTTTAGTAGAAGTCCAGGCAGTTTTTGATATTTGCTCATATTTAAGAGTGGAACATGATAAATCTGAATGGAAGGTCTAAGCACAGGAGTAAGATGTGCTCTTTGCTCTTTGTTATAGGGTGATTTGGCTGAGCCATCTCCATGAGCAAACCCTGCTACCAACATATTTAGAACTTTCCTCGTGCGCTGTCCATATCATTTTGAAAGATTCTTCCAAACTCTCATCGACAGAGTATAGACTTGGCTGCTAGTGTTCTAGGAGCCAAATTGAGAAAGCAGACTGGGGTCTCAGCACTTGGGATGTACACATTTATCTCCTCCTTTTTTTAGTACTGCACCTGTATCCCCAAATGTGCCTGATTTTCTTCAGCCCAGAGACCTTCAATCTCACCCTCACGAAAGGATAAGTCTCACATTTTCAGCAAGGGTGGGGAAGTGTATTAGACACCTATTAGAGTGTGTCTAATAGACCAAAGATCTATTTTCCAGTTGTTGGGAGTGCCCATGGTTGAAGAGGGTCACTCGCCGATGATCATGCACTATTTGTGGGGACAGTCTGTCTATGGTGATTGGTTAGTGTGAGTGTCCAGGCCTTTCACCCAACTCAGGACAGTTATGAGAGGTCGTCCTGTTACAATACCAGAACCCAAAGTCTTCTGCTCCATTCTGCTTTCTTTCCTTCTCACACAGATAGTGATCCCACTAATACTTGCTTCCCAGGGCACTGGATAGTTTGGGAAGGGCAGTTGTCTGGTTGCACAAAGGAAGGGAAGAAATCTGTGAATTTAGATGCTTCTTAAAAATACCTTCAAATAACATTCGTGTTTTAACTTTGCCATCATTGTCACTTTCAAAGGAAACTATTCTTGAGCTTTTGGAAGGCGCTGCAGTGGAAATCACATTGCTTCTGAGCTTTTTACACTACTGGTTAGGATTTAGGTTTCCCAGATCCATTCAGTCAGTTCGCACTCATCAATTTGCTTTTCAGTTTCTAAAATTTTGTTGCTATTATTTTTGACCTGTAGGTTTATGTCTTTTGTTAAAAAATCTTTCACTGTCATTTTAGTGACATTTTGGAAATATGTACATTTAGTTGGCCAGTTTCTTGAGGTAGACTTTACTCTGCCTCTGGAACTTCTGACATTTTTATTTGCAGATCATAGTGTATAGTAAAGAGAAATATTCATCATTAAAGCTTTCTGGTTGCACTAATCCCAGAAAGGAGAGGAGGTAGGTAAGAGATTGTATATCTTGAAAGTTGATATATTGTTAAGTGATGGGAAACTAACTATCATATTGAAGTTCAGTACAGAAGAAGTTATTACAGATTTTGCAATTATAAAATGATATAAATGAGTCTAGATTGAAAAATAGACATTATCTCAAGGATCATGGTGGCTCACAAATTGAATGATAGTCGTAACTGTCTTTAACAGCCATCCTGATGGGGTAAAATACATAAAATGCAGGCACTTAAAAGCTATCCTTTTATTAAACTCCTTATTGATGAGATATAATATGCTTTAGTATGTACTGTTCTAGACTCAAAAGGAGTAGAATGAACTTCAAGAGGGCTTAAAGGAAAATGGCAAATATGATTATAAGGTTGGGGATAGGGAGAACCTAAGTAGTAAGCAGAAAAACATGCAGTTTATTCAGAAGAGAATTACATGATTTTCTAATGGCCCTAAAGCATATAAAGCAATACTCATTCGTTTTCACATTTTTAAGTGCTTTATCTGAGAAAATTTAATGGGATAATTGGTGGGTAAAAGTACCTTATTGATAGCAGGCCTTTCAATGTTAGTTTTCTTCCTTCTTAAAGGATCTAAGAAGGATAAAATGGTCTTTAACTTCAACAAAAAGGAATGAAATTTTATGTAAGAATTCCCTAGAAGTATTATTGTAAAATGGGTTTATTGCTTTAAAAACATGTACTGAAATTTACATAGAAGAAGGAATGGATGCATTATATCAGTGAATGTATGCAAGAGGATTTTCTTAGTATAATGAAGCTAAGAATCATGTAATTCTTCAGGTTTTTTCTGTATTTTCCTCATTTTTTTCATGCATGACTATGTGACATTTTTGTAATGGATACAGTGATTATATATTCTTTTATACCATGATATAGAAACCCTCTAATGTAGAGATTATAGGAGATCAAACTCTGAAGCTAACCAAGGCTTAGGTTTGAGTCCCGGCCTCACTACTCACCAGCTTTGTGACGGTGGGCACCCTACTTAACTCTTAAACACATTGATGATAATATCGCCTACACTACAGGGTTGTTGACAGGATTAAGTTTATAAATATACGAAAGCATTTAGAAGAACAACTGGCTTATGGTAAGCATTCAATGATGTTAGATATTATTTTTATTCCAAAAAACACTTAAGGCAACTTACAAAATTATAGATTAGGAAGGTTTTTAAAAGTAAAAAGAATTTAGGCAAAGGGTAGAAAAGAACAAAATGAAGCCTAAAAGAGCTAAAAATTTGATATTAATTTATTAATATTATTAAATATTATTATTAAATGTCTAGCACAATTTAAAAAAGGAAAATATGGCTGAATATAATAATTATAGTAGCTACAAATAAATTTTCAAAACTCATATCTGACCTAAAGGAAATCTTTCCCCAGGATTCTCATAAAGGGGTCACTGGATTATTTAACTTTTTTTAAACATAAAATGTAAAAAAGTTATACAATCTCCACTCTTAAATGCTCTTAAAACTAAATTTGTAAATATTAATGAGTACCCAAGGGTCCAGACTTCCTTAGGGTAAGCAAGTATGCTTTTTGTTTTCTAAACTACAAAAATCAAACACAGCTGCATGACAAAAATGCTTCAATGCAGGGACATACATTCCCTCCTCCCCCCCCCCCCCCCGTGAGTTATAGGTAAACAAATCAATAGCTGGAGAAATGTTTTCGAAGTTAACTCTGCATTTCTATTTTCTGTATTCATCCCCTTACCTACCCCATGGTGAGTCTTCCTATAATTGATGAATGTGTCCCAAATTACATTCATTTAAATATTATTTTCCTTACTTGTCATACTTATATAACATTTGTACATATTTTTAAAACATTTACTTCCAAACAACTCTCTTATTTGTATTTAGACCATTGTAATAATACCTGCACATTGATTACATTTTGTTTGTTTGTTTGTTTTTCTAATCTATATGTTAGTATAATATTTTTCTTTAAGAAGTGTTTGGGTGTCCTTTAAAATCACTGCGCACTACCAGCAATACTCGTGACTTTTACTACTCTTTGGGAAACATTAGATTAAAAGAATAATCATTGACATACATATTCACATTAAAGTTTATTTTAAAATGTGAAGTTAATAATATCCAACATCGAAGTGAAAACTATATTCCCTTGTTAAATGAAAAAACAAGAAGGGAAGTTTTGAGGATACATTTACTACTAAAATAAAGCCATGCCTACTTAGCTGGAATGGTGAATGCCTTTCCTGATTCCTTACTAGGATAATGTTGTATTTTACCCACAAATTTCAGCCACTGTTAACATACCAAAATTATCTAAAGTAATAAATTGAGGGGCGCCTGGGTGGCTCAGTCCTTAAGCGTCTGCCTTCGGCTCCGGTCATGATCCCAGGGTCCTGGGATCGAGCCCTGCATGAGGCTCCCTGCTCGGCGGGAAGCCTGCTTCTCCCTCCCCCACTCCCCCTGCTTGTGTTCCCTCTCTCGCTGGGTATCTCTCTGTCAAATAAATAAATAAAATCTTAAAAAAAGTAATAAATTGAGTGAATCCTCCCTATTTTTTAAATTGTTTATTTAGCATCATTATAGCTGTCTTTCAATTAGTCTTTTTTTTTTAATTTAAATTCCAGTTAGTTACCATACATGTAATATTTTAGTTTCAGTCGTACAATATGATTCAACAATTCCATCAAAACCCGGTACTCAACACAAGGGCACTCGTTAATCCCCATCACCTATTTCACCCATCCCCCACCCCCCTCCTCTCTGGTAACCATCAGTTTGTTCTCTCTAGTTAAGAGTCCAGTCTGTGTCTTGGTTTTCCTCTCTCCTTTTTTTTTCCCCTTTGCTTATTTGTTTTGTTTATTAAATTCTACATATGAATGAAATCATATGATATTTGTCTTTCCCTGACTGATTTATTTCAGTTAGCACAATATACTCTAGCTCCATCCACGTCCTTGCAAATGGCAAGATTTCATCCTTTTTTTTTAAGGCTTAATGAGAATCTAATAAGTAAAATAGCCACTTGTGTCCTGTGCTCATTTTTGCCAATAAGGTAGGTTTGAAAGTCTATCTCTTTGTTTTTAATTTGAACTTTCCTAATTAGTAATTAGGTTGAGTCTTTTGATATGTTTATGACCAATTCATGTTTCATCTCCTTTGACTTGTTTATGTCTATTGACATTTTTTTATGTCGAGTTGTCTGTATTTTTGTGATTTGTAGGAATTCCTTACATATTCTTTTTTTAAGGATTTTATTTATTTGAGAGAGAGAGAGAAAGAGCACATGAGTGGGGGGAGGGGCAAAGGGAAAGGGACAAGCAGACTCCCCATTGAGTGGGGAGCCTGACCTGGAGGCTCGATCCCAGGACCCCGAGATCATGACCTGAGCCAAAGTCAGATGCTTAACTGATTGAGCCACCCAGGCACCCCTCCTTACATATTCCTGATACTAATTATTAGCCTGTTTTTAGGGGATTACAAGTATCTTCTCCAGACTTTTGAAGGATGGACCTACCAATTTTACATCTCTGCCACCCATAAATGTCTGAGTAACAGGCTCTTGTTATTGTCTGGCAATTCCAAGTACAGGAAAGTCCTTTGACTAAGGCTGTGTTAGCCCAGGGGAGCCAAGAGTGATAAGAGAGGACTGCGTTCAGTCTGAGGGTGCTATACTCCACAGTTGTCTGAGTCATACTGTATAATGGATGACATGAAGAACAAGACTTCTACTTCCCTAAATGAGGTGGACCTCTGCACACATTCAGATCACATGTAGAAGTGCTCTTGCCTCATGTATGGAGGACTGGCTCGAGAGACACAATTGAACTTCTCGAATATCTGATGTATTGATCACTCATAGTCTTTTTGTCTGCAATTGTGCCCACTGGTGAGACCCTTTTGCAGCATTCATGGAAGCTTTCATCATATTCTGTCATTAGAAAATAATTCAAGTCCTTCTGCTAAGTACCTTGAGTGATCTAACTTCTTCTTCTGTCTTTTAGATAAATGACCCTTGTATCACTTACCCCGGTGGTTACTATGTCTCAATATTCCACTGTATGTTGCTTCCACTGGCATTTGTCAACCTAGTGATCATTCACCTTTTTGTTCTTACTGCATTGTCTTTTAATAAATAAGAGTTCCAAGTTGAATGTAGTCAAACATAAGTTATATTTTTAGTATCAAGTTTAAGAAAATCTTTCCTACACCAGAGTCAGTAGAGATTATTTACCTATATTTCTTTCTTTTTAAAAATGTGCTTAATTCTCTTTGAATTGATTTCTGTCTATCATGTGACGTAGGAACCCAAATACATTTTTATTTATAAATGGATGCTTAATATTTCCAAGTTCATTTTAGTAAATAGCCCACCTTTTCGACATTAGCGTATACAATGCAAGCTCTGTCATGTATCAGGTTTTCACATACATACATGTATGGTTCTGGACCCCCTATTCTGTTCCACTGGTTCATTTTTTCATTGATATGTTTATCTACAACAATATATTATACTATAAGTTTACTATAAATACTCATACGGGTTTCCCTATTTGGTTCATCATTGTCAGAACTGTCAGCTATTTTTGCAATTCTGTTATTTCATACAAATTTTAAAGTCCGCTTGCTGGGTTCCATAAAAAAATACAAACAAGAAAAATCAAAAGAAAAAAAAATCTTGTTGAGATTCAGGATTTTCATTGGAATTTCACTGGATCTATTCATCCATTATGGGTTAGCTGATGTTTTTGCAATATTAAAATTTTATTCATGTGTAAATATTTTATTGAACTTATTTAGATATTTATTTAGATAGTCTTTAATGTCTTTCAATAAGGACAAAATTTTCTTCCTAAAGTTCAGGCACATTTTTTGCTAGGAATCTTTTTTGTTTGCTATTACATATAGAATTTTTTTAATTGCATTCACTTACAGTTTGTTGTTCATGTACAGAAATGTAATTGACTTAGAATTTTTTTTTGGAATTGTCAATTTTGCTAAAGTCATTAATAAATATCAGTAATTTCTCTGTAGATTGTTTCGGGCTTTGTGTAAGCAATTATATCATTTGAAAATATGAAAATTTTGTTACTTTCATAACAATCTTTACTTTTATTTTTCCCTTCTTATGCCACTAGTCAGAGTTGCTAGTGTACTGCTAAACAGAAATGGGCAGCAATGTGTTTATTTATCTTGATTCTGATTTTTAGAGGAAATAATTTTGGCATTTCAGTTGATTATTATATTGGCTATTTTTCTAAAATTTTTTGGTAGACATAACCTTAGTCAAAAAGCAGAAGATTTCCTTATTTGTACTTTTGCCATGAGCTCTACAAAAATATTTTTTAATGTGTATTCTGGTGGAACTCCTGAACTTAGGGATGAGCATATTTTCTCTTTTTATCAGTTAATATGGCAATTTATTAATAGACTTTCTAATGTTGAAACTTCCTTTGCTGTGATAAATTCAATTTGCTCAGAATGCATTGTTGCTTTTTTTCATTGTTGGATTCAGTTTGTTTTTATTTAGAATCTTTGCATCTACATTTATCGTGAGATTAGCTTGTCATTTTCTTTCCCTTGCTTTATAAGCTATCCTTACCTGGTTTTAGTGCCAAGATTATATAATTTTTCTATCCCCTGAAAGAACCTGTTGAAGATTGAGTTTATAGGTTTATTAAATGTTTGGGAATACTCATCCATAAAATCATTTGAGTTTAATATTTGTGGGGAAAATATTTAAGCAAGTGATTTGCTATGTTTAACTCAAGATAATTCAAGATAATTCAAATTTCCTTTCTCTTCTTGAGTCAATTTTTAAAAATTTTTCTACAAACTTTCCATTTCATCTAATTTAAAAAAATTATTGGCATAAAGGTTGTTTTTTATTATATTACCTCCTTAATCTCTGCTGTACCAGCTGTCATTTCCTCTTGTTCATTTCTTTCTTTCTTTTTTTTTTTTTAAGATTTTATGTATTTATTTGACAGAGAGACACAGCGAGAGAGGGAACACAAGCAGGGGGAGTGGGAGAGGGAGAAGCAGGCTTCCTGCTGAGCAGGGAGCCCAGTGCGGGGCTCGATGCCAGGACCCTGGGATCCTGACCTGAGCCGAAGGCAGATGCTTAATGACTGAGCCACCCAGGCGCCCCTCCTCTTGTTCATTTCTAACACTACAGTTTCTAACAGGAAAGTTTTGCTGTTAGTGAATGATCTATGTTTTTGGCTGAAGTTTCTGTATCTTATCTCCATTTTTTCAAGAGTTCAATGGATAAAACATTCTAGGTTGGCACTGATTCTTATCAACAGTTTGAAGATAGTGTTGAATTCTCTTTAGGCTTTTACTGTGTTGAGAGGAGAGCTGCCAGTCAAATTGGCTTCCATTTGCAGATAAAGTCATTTCTCTAAGACTGCTTTTAAGACTTTCTCTGCATCTAGTATTTAATTTCACAATGACATTTCTAGGTTTGGTTTCTTTCCATTTATTCTGTTCAGATTTTGGGGGGCTTCCTAAATCTGAATATTGAGTTGCATTAATTTTGAAAATTCCTTAATATTTTATTACCCACCATTCTCTTCTCTCTTTCTAAAAGCCCACATATTTTAGATCTTTTTATTCTAACCACTATTTCTCTTGACTTTTTTTCATGTGTAATACATTGTAATACACTGGTTTTCTTCATTAACCATTAGAGGTTGCTATTTTCCTTTTCAATACTTTTATTCTCTCTGCCTGTTTTGCTACTTTATTTTACCTTGTTACCTATGACCTCCCATATGCTTAAAAATCCCCATTTGCCTACTAAATCTTGGATTATTGCTGGAGTTTCCCTAGCTCAAAAACTCTCTCTCAGTAAATAAATTTTTAAAAAATCACTCTAAACTAATTCCAAATAGCCACAAGTTCATCTCTTAATGCCACTCAGTTCAGTCTTTCATGTGCCCACCTTAATCTCTATTCTGGTTAAATTCACTCAAAAGTGAATCAGACATGGCCTCTGCCTTCATACATCTCAGAGTCTAGAAGGAGAAAAGGAACACAATAAAGAAACAACTGCATAGACCAATGAGCTCATAAGCACCATTTATAGCTTCCAAAGTTTCTCCTCAATATAATCAGTCATTTTAGCAGCTTTCTAGCTAATAAATATTCATCTCACCTCCCATCTTGCATCAACATTAATATGAATGTTTGCTATGAAATGCTAATACTTAGGCAAAAAATTTGATTTTCCACATTGAGTCTGTACATATTTTTCTCAAGAACTGAAAGATGTATTTTTAAAGTAGATTAAATAAAATTGAGTTACCACATAATTTCAAGAAATTGAAGCAATTAGATGAACATTTCAGTAGACATTTATCTAGTGAAACTTCTATGTTCTTTCTGAGCCAAAATCATTCCCCCACGAAATGTGTCAAATAGATACATTCAAAGCCTCATGGAATTTGGGGGAAGCCCATTGTGGAGACAAGCAGGATTGCTCAGTGTAGCTCCCAGACATTCTCCTTGTCGGCAAACAAGCTAGCTGGGATGGACAGCTGATTTTTACTGGTGTGAGAGGCGGAAACTAAACTCAAACCCCCTGAAACTGGGGACCCAGGCCCTCTCTTCAGGGCACCCGATGTTTCCCACCACTTCTCTGAAAGGCTGCCACCTAAGCTCTTGGCACTCAACAGTCTGTTTTTCTCACACTGGCAAAGCCATCACCACACTAACCCATATAAAAAGAAATGCAAAAAGGGAAACCACTCCCACACCACCACCCTCTGCAGCACAAACCCACAATGTCCTGCCTGTCCTAAGTATGCCTCTCCATAAAATGCTGATGCCAGAGACACAGGAACCTGCAGATCTTTCTGTCCTATGGTTTCCAGCTTGTCCAGTGATTGTACCATATTATTCATGACAGTAGCATGACAGCTATAATCCCTGAATTGGGAACATTCCCTAATACCAACATCCAGGTGAATTCTGTTGGATATAGAGAATATCACTAAGACCACATATATCCAGCCAGAGAGGGTCCAGTTATATGGCTTTTTAAAATTCTCAGCCTGAATTTATTAATCTTCTTAATACCCATTTGTCTGGTGTCTCTATTAGTTGGCCATTCAATTGCAAAAAGGTTTTAATGTTAAATTCACCCCCAAAATGGTTAAAATCATGTCTCCATTCTTGAGGTAATAAAACTATAATACTTTTTATAAGAATCAGACTAATAAGGTATTAGTTTCATAAAGATTTGTCCAAGGATGACAAGTTACAAGAAAAAATTCAGTGCACAGGTATGTTTTAATTGGTTACAAAATATTTAAAGTTTTAAAATGGAATGACTCTGTGTGAAGCATGCCATGTGTATTAGGCCTCAGTATCCACCATAGTCTATCACAAATTTCACTCATCTTATTATCCCATGGTCTCTAAAGGCAACTTAGTTTGTAATTCCTGGCTTTCACTATTTGCCTTTAGAAGATTATAAAAAAAAAAAAATGAAATGATGATAGTGAAAATGTATAGAAAACCCAAAGGACTTTTTCTCTTTAATATAGATAATATAGATGAGATAAAGATTCTTTAATCACCTTAAGCATCTGCCTGGACTCTTCATTTCTTATTTCATCATATATTTGACAAAGAGTTGCTATAGATCTCCTGGAGGCAGAAATCGATATCCTCAGAAAAAGTATCAATTTTTACAATAGTTCTCCCATTTGACAACTACTCTCTATTAGGATTTTTGCATCTGTTTCTTCCATTACACAAACAAAAACAAAGCAGGCAAAATATTTCGGAAAGTGAAGGGAACATTATTACAATGTTCCACATTGAAAATGAAAATACTCAAAGTATACAAAAATCATCTCAGATGTAATTAATCTGGGGCTTAATGTTTTGGAGAATATTTATATATATATTTTTAAATGCCTTTTTTTAAACGCTTTCTGTTATCTTAAAAATACTGACCAAATTGAGATTCCCAGAAACTGAAAGATAAACAGAAAAATCAAAAGAACAAGAAATTGACCAATAGCAGAGATTCTGTTTGAAGTGAAAGGGCCACTTAAGGGCCAGCAGTAAGAACACATTCTGAGAGGGAGCTGACTTTGGGTAAATACATGTCAAATTGTCTTTGACTTGAATCAAGCACAACAGAGCCAAACAATATATTCATCAGAATGTACACCTGAGACATGCAGCTTTGATAGTTATGATCTGATGATTTTGAAAAAGCAAGAAGGCTATGTTGTTTTCTCTCTGAATAATAAAACTTGCTAAATTGGACATCATTTCTACATTCATTTATTCATCCATCCATCCCTCAAACATTTCTTGAGAACTTCCTGAGTGTTAGACACTCAACACTACATGTGTTGGGGATACGACCGGGAAGGAGATTGGCAGAGCCTATTCCCTGATGAAAACTAAATTTTAGTGGAGGACAGAACTATTACAACAGAAACTAGCTATTGCAAGAGGTTGTTTCCGATCATAGCCAATGCTAGGAAGACAATGAACAAGCTGATGTACCAGAGTGGCTGGAGGTGGGCTCCTTCAGACAGGGTGGTCACAGAGGCCTTTCTAGGAAATGTGTCTGGCACAAGTCTTCTCAAATTCGGATGCACAGGTGACTCACCCGAGAATCTTATTAAAATGCAGATTCTTCTTATTCAGAGGGTGCTGTAGGGCCTGAGATTCTGCATTTCTCATGAACTCCTGGGTGATGTTGATGTGTCAGGTCCTCAGACCTCACATTGAATAATAAGGACTTGAAGTAAGAAATGAGAACGGTAAAAAGAATTGGGTCAGGAGCTTTCTATTTTGATGACAATCACATGTAGAGGCTTGGGGAAGGAACTGCAAGAAGCCCAGCCTTCTGTCCACTTCATTTCCAAATTTCTATCATTTGTTTCATAGGAGGTCCCAGGGCATGGTGGAAAGATACCTGCTCTGAGACCAGGCAGTTCTGGGCTTCAATCCTGTCTCCACCTCCTCACGGCACTGAGGTTTTGGACAGTTCGCTTGCTTGCACTTTTTTTTTTAAGTTTTACTCTTCTCCATTCTAGTAGAATCCTTGGATAATCTGTCTGGCTTATAGAAAATCATCAGTAAATGATAGACACTCTAGCTTGGCTGATCCAACCTCACTTCCAAGCCCTCTTTCTTTTGGCTATTTCTACTCTAAAGGTGTGAAAACTTTAAAAATAGACTGGAAAACTTTGATTTCCCAGCCTTTCTTCTAGCTAGAGATGGCCATGTGAAAGAGTTATAGTCAATGACATCTTGATGGAAATCCCCAGACACTCCTTCCTGTCCACAAAGACAAAGCCTCAAAAGGAGAAGCCTTTGCTCTCTGTCTTTCACTATCCTTTCTGTCTCAACAGAAATGAGTTCTAAAGGTGCAACAGGCATCTTACAACCACGAGGTGACAAGAATGAGAATGAGGTGCAGGCTGGCTCAGTCGGAAGAGCATGCAACTCTTGATCTCGGGGTTGTGAGTTCAAGCCCCATGCGGGGTGTAGAGGTTACTTAAATAAATAAAACTTAAAAATGAAAAGAATGAGAATGACAAGCAGCACGTGAAGACAGCAGAACAGAAAGGCAGAAAAGAGCCTGTGAGTGCCGATCAGTATGTCGTCACCATTCCAAACATGGGCTGCTCAGCTCCAGACCCCTCGCAATATGAGAAAATAAAGCCCTTACTGGGTTAAGCTTATGTTGTTAGGTTTTCAGGTTCTTGCAGCTAACTGTAATTGATATCTAATTGTGGAGTGCAGTTATTCATTATTATTATTTCTTCTGAAGCCACTTAGTAAGAGGAAAAGGTAGGTGCAATGTAAAACTTTTGTCATGTACTTAATACTGCCAACCTGCTGCTATCTGCCAAAGGGGAGGCTACCAACAAAGCCAATGCATTGGAATACTGGTTTGTATTACCGCCAAAGATAATGTGAGGAGCTTCACACATCAACCTCTAAATTCTCAAGACAAATCTGAAGGGTCCACTTTTTAGAAATTATAATTAAAAGTCTCCAGGTCTGGGATAACTGATGATGTTGCTTGATAATGCATAGCTCAGTGTCAACCATCATTTCAAACCAAATCTGGGATATCCTGCAAGAAATAGACAAAAATAATTGCCTTGGACCCTGTGCTGGGAACAATAAGGCACACGTTATACACTCAACCGGTTTGAATGGACAACCAGATGTATAATGAATGCACTGCTGTGAAATGAAGTTTGGAAAACTGAGGCACATGCAACTGAGTACAGAGGAAAGGAACTTTTAAAAGAAGCTGAACGCTATAAGTGAAGTTCCTTTAATAAAAGTAATTAATTAATCAGCAAGTGTGTCCTCTGTGTCTATTATATGTAAGGTACTTAGGAAATTCAAAGACTATGAAGCAGTATGCCAGGTTTAAGGCCCTTCACAGTTTGAGAAAGACAAGCTAGATGAATGAAACCAGCAGCAAAAACAGAGCTGTCTAAGGGAAGGACCCCCACTGTGAGCTCAGGTGGTTCAGGTAAACTGATGACAAAGAAAAGAGGTAGGATTCTGGGGCACCTGGGTGGCTCAGATGGTTAAGCATCTGCCTTCGGCTCAGGTCATGATCCCAGGGTCCTGGGATCGAGTCCCGCATCGGGCTTCCTGCTGGGCGGGGAGCCTGCTTCTCCCTCTGCCTCTGCCTCTCTCTCTCTCTCTCTCTCTGACTCTCATGAATAAATAAATAAAACATTAAAAAAAAAAAGAGGTAGGATTCTCCTAGTGACTAGGAGTGACAAAGACAATTCAAGTGAGGAAAAATCTGAGAACTGGGTGTGGAGAAAAAAGAGGATGAATTATATTAGTTGAGCGTGAACAAATCAGCTTGGTTTGTCCAGATACTTCAAGAAGGTTAACATGAATGGTTGTTAGAAAATGGGTTGCAGGGGTAATTTGAACGTAGACCTGTTTTCATAAAAGCACATCTGTTTAGAGTAAAAAGAGGAGGTGCTGCCCCCTTCCTTCCTCATCACACAGCCTTTCCTCTGTGCATGCACGCCCCCATGTCTCCCTATGTCCAAATCCCCTCTTCTTATGAGGACACCAGTCAGACAGGATGAGGGCCCACCATCAGAGCTTCTTTTCACCTTAATTACCTATTTAAAGGCCCTATCTCCAAATGCAGTCCCATGCTGAAGTGGTGAGTTTAAGACTTCAACATATGATTTGGGGAGCAGACAATTCAGCCCATAACTGTCCCCAAGCCAGAAACTTGGAATCAGTCTTCCTTCATCTCTTTCTGTCAAGTCCTACTTATTCTAATGGTGAGTTCTAGCTCCACCTAAACTCCTTAGAAAGACATAATAAAATGTTAACTAACTGGAATTTAAATGAAAACTTGAAAAAAAACACATAATAAAATATTTAAGACTTAAGCTCTGCCTTCCTATGTAGAGATAAACTTCAACTCCCTGACTTTTATAATCTGCTTCCAAAAGAGGGTCAACTATTTGCTAGTCCAGCTCCTGTAATTAACATCCCTCCATTCAGTGTATCAAACTCCACTCATCTTTCAGATTTGCTTCAATAGTACTTTTCCTACGAAGTTCTTGACTCTGCTCCAATTCTCACTGACCCCACCCTAACTCTTTCCCTTTTCTAGAAAGAATTTACCATTTCTGCCACTCTACTATCACTGAATATACTATATCACAAATACTGGATTTGTGTCCTTTTGGGAGAGAAAAAAAAAAATCCCAATAAAAGAATGTACATTCTGGAGTTTGATTACATGAATGTAAATCTTAGTTCTATTAAGATTTTTTTTTTACTCTATCAACTTTATCAAGTTACTTAAGTTCACTGGTAAATGGGAATAAGAATAATGCCTCATTCATATGGTTATAATGAGAAATAAGTGAAGTTTCTGTTGGTATGAAGCAGAGACTGAATAAGAGCTAGGTATTAAAATAAAACAGAGAGAATATAACAATTACCACAACTATCTTTTACTGAGACTATTACATTTCATCCTGTGTCTAATGTGATTTGCATATATTATTTCTTATAAACCTTGATAAAATTGATATATACATTGGGACTCACGAAAGGGGACCCAGTGGCCTGACATCGAAACCTATGCAGCCTTCACTTACGGGAAATACCCGTCAAGGAATCTAGACATACTCCAAGCACAATCCTCCCAATCAGCTTTAGCTAGCTTACCTTACCCTAAAACATAGGACCTTGCGAGCCTCAGAGGGAAATCCCCTACACTTCCTTGCTAATCATGCCCTGTTTCCATGTTGTGCCTTCTCCCTAGAAAACTCATTCTTATCCAATATCCCTCAGGGACAGCAACCCACTGCTTGTGAGGCCCTGACACTCCCAACCCATGGAGTGCTTTCCCTTGCATAGAGGGCATCAAGCCCGTCATTCAACTGTATAATTTTTGTCATTTGACAATCTGAAACAAATGCAGACGTGTATGATTACCCCATTTTATAGATGAGAAAACTCAGTCTCTGAGAGGATAAGCAGCTAGTCTAAGATCTAATACTCAACATGTGGTGGAACCAGGCTTTGAGCTAAAGTATAGATGATCCAAAGCACACTGTCTCCATTTTGACATCCCCAAACAATAGTTCAAATCTGAAGGCAGAGTGGGTGCTCAATAAGAATTTGTCGAATTACTTAATCCACTATTAATCCGCTTTTAAGTTATATTAAAATATTTCTTACTGCTAGTAAAAGAGGTGAACAGGGTTTCACCTTACGCCGTCAGTAATGCTAGACATAGATACAGAAGTTAGTGTTTTATACACTGTTTTTAGAATGGAAGTAAAATATGTATCCCAAAAAAGGGAGGGTAATTAGGTGGTAAAAATCACCAGATCTCTGCTGAAATCCCCCACACCCTCTGTCCCTCCCTTTCCCTCTCCTCCAACTCTCCCCACCCAACACACACCCCAGATCACCTAGCTGAGAGCTACTGAGTGCACAAACAATACTTTGCATTTTATGCTGATCTCCTATCAGTGCTGTCCCTTGTATCCCATACCTTGCTAGCCCGCTCTATAAAATGTTTTTCCTCCTTTCAAATAAAACCCCAAACAATATAAGATATTAATGATTAAAGTATTTTTTAAAAATAGAAGTGCATGATTTATACCTCTTAAGGACCATCGTCTGAGCCTCGGTAGGAAATTAATCTAGTTAACACAAATCTTATTTCCACAACTCAGGGAACTTCAGTGATACATTTGTATGAGATGCAATATCGGGTGGAGTCAGGCTACATGCTCACTTAGAGTTTTCTAGTGCTATGATACAATATTGCTCCAGTTACACAGTGACATTTTAATGATTTGCAAACACTTATCCTGAAGTTCTAAAAATACCATACGCTAAGATGTGCCTTTCCTGCAAGACATGGCATCAACT
This sequence comes from Mirounga angustirostris, assembly GCF_029215605.1. NCBI lineage: Eukaryota > Metazoa > Chordata > Mammalia > Carnivora > Phocidae > Mirounga > Mirounga angustirostris. The sequence goes on along the minus strand of NW_026991709.1, from coordinate 132,891,465 downwards.
GGTGGATTTTAATGTATTTTCCTCTATTAAGTACAGGTAAAAAAAAAAAGTAAAGAAATATATATCTATTTTTTTATGATCATTTTTTAACCATGTTGGCTTACAATAGTTTGCTTCTATAAAAATACTATATATACTTGTGGGACATTTATAATAAGGCAGTAACAAAAAATGTTCTTAAGTGTTCAGTACATATTAGAAATAATACATAGTCTCATATAAAGTAACAATCTTTTGAGGAAAAAGTTATAAAGCTATAAAAAATTTAGGGGCTGCTATCAAGTATTTCAAAATTCTTAAATCACATTTTGCATTATATAATTAATGTTAAAAACGTTTTGTTGATATTTTTTGCTTTAAACTTTTCAAGAGATAGAACATGACTGTATATGTTCCCTAAATAAATTGGACTATTACGGAGCATAACTGAACATATTTATTTAAATATAAATGTAAAACTCATTTTTAAAATAGAACTCTGAATTAGTAAAATTGTTATTGGCTCCAGAGTATTCAAATTCATGCCCTCCACCCCCAAATGACATGTATAGTCATTCATGTGCAAGCAGTTCTGTTAGTGTAACCCACTTGGCCTCTCTTTGCTCCTGTACTCACTTCTTCCCCGGGGCGGGGCGGGGAAGAGGAGGAACTTAATTGGATTGAGTTTGGAAGGACATATTGGTATGTATAGGGTGGCCCCTTTCTCTTTAAGGCTCAGCTGCCTTTGGGGAACACCTGATCTGCTCTGGTCTTCAAGCTTGAAATTATAACTTGGGGAGCTCTGCCTTGCCTCATTATAGCTCTGTTTGTGACTGAGGGGTAACTTTACCTAAATCTGGAGCTCACAAAGGGGAAGCTCACTTGCTGTAGATATATGTCAGACCCTCTGTTATCAGTTTTATCAGAAAGAAAGGTGATATGGAGGTCTCCTATCTGCTTTATTTTTTATTTTATTTTTTTTTTTTAAATATGGAACGCTTCACGAATTTGCGTGTCATCCTTGCGCAGGGGCCATGCTAATCTTCTCTGTATCGTTCCAATTTTAGTATATGTGCTGCTGAAGCGAGCACCTATCTGCTTTATTCTTATTTCCTTATGAGTTGGTCCAGCACTTGGGTGGAGTAAAGGAGTGTTTTAATTGAGCTCTTTTCAAACCGCAAATGAGTAAGTGTATTTTGCTCCTTTTACCAATTTTCAGTCTTCGAAGACAGGGATTTCTCCCTATCTGCAGACATAACAGACCTAAGACAAAGGTGATGAGTTAAATTTTATAAAACCATTACACATGATTCTCATTTTCAAAGCAAATCAGGTTGATTAAATTGCTACCTTTGAAGCAAAAAAAAAAAAGTAGTCATGTATTTCTTTTTAGTTTTATATTTCTATCTACACATAAATGTGAGTGCACATAATATACATATATACATTTAATATATGAATAGTGATTTTATTCAAAAATAATCCTTACTGTGGTATAATAAAAATATATATATTTGGTCTTTATCTCCTGTTCCTGGCAAACAACACTATAAAAGTCTTGGAATTTCTGAGATGATGAGTGTCTTTTATACACTAATGAATGATTGCTGGCTGGTGGTCCCTAGATAGCTTCAGTGGTGAAATACCCAGGCAAGATCAGAGAGTTGGAACTTTCACCCCATCCCTAACCTTCTGGGAGAGGAGAGGGGCTGGAGACTGAGTTAATCACCAATGGCCAATGATGGGATCAATCATGCCTACATAATGAAACCTCCATAAAAACTCCTGGACAGCAAGCTTTGGAGAGCTTCTGAGTTGGTAAACACACCGAGGTCCTGGGAGTTTGGCACACCCAGAGAGAGCGTGGCAGCTCCACATCGCTCCTCCCCATGCCTTGCCCTACTCATCTTTTCCATTGCGCTGTTGCTGAGTTGTATCCTTTGTAACAACAGAAGTAAAGTGTTTCCCTGAGTGCTGTGAGCTGTTCTAGCAAATTATCAAATCTGAAAAGGGGGATTGGAGGAGCCCCCAACTTTATCGCCAAGTTGGACAGAAGTGTACGGGTCCCCTGGGCACCCAGTGTTTGTGACTGGCATCTGGAGTGAGGGCAGTCTTGTGGGAATGAGCCCTAAACCTGTGGAGTCGGACACTAACTCTGAGCAGTGTCAGAGCTGAATTAAATGACAGGACCCCCAGCTGGTGTCCAGAAAGTTGTAGAACTGGTTCTTGGTATGGAGAAAACCCACACATGTGGTGTCATAAGTGCTGTGAGCAAATACAGTTCATACTTATCTTCTGTATTCCTATAATACTAAAGACAAAAGAAAGAAATACTAAAGACAAAAACTGTGCACACCGACTCCCACATTTTCTTTCCTCTTGCTGGACAGGTATTACACTTACTCTAATATCCAAGTAACTTTCATTGTAAGACTGTTCTTTCCTTATGTATGTAAAATATGCTTCACTATACAGTCGTGCAAACACACAGGAAAATAGTCGTGTATTGGCAAACATTTTAAATGATGGAATTGTGGGTGGGGGCACCACACCATGATAGTTCTCCCTTTGAGTTGTCATTTCAAGAGATATTGTGTATTAAAACCCTCCCATACATGTTTTAAAAGAGCTGGAGTAAAAGAGTTCATTCTTAAAAAGACCTAATCATTGATATGCCAAATAGCTTGTTCTCATAAAGAACTTACTACGTAGGACATCCCTGCAATGACGATTGCTTTTTCTCTGGTCACCAAAGTATCTAATCCTACTCCTGTTTAAATGAAACAATATCAACATTTTTTCAGTGTCAATTTTTGTCACTTTGCATGAATTGCAAGAAATTTCTTCATAAGTATAAACAGAAGGTAAAAGGAAAGCAACATAGTCTTAGAATGCTTTAAAGATCATCGAAAAGCTTATCTGTGCCTTAAAACAAATTATTACACTGTTGTATACTATAAGATACAGATACATATTTGTTTGCGACAGTCCACTCTAGCAACCACTAAACTTGATTCTTAATTTTGCACATGAAATTTTCACTTCTAAGTTTTGAGCTACTGCACTTTAAATGAAACCAAGAGATACACTTTTAATCACATCATTTTAAGTTCACTATATTGCTACTGACTCATTTTTTTCCCCTAATAAAGCAAGGTGGTGTGACTCTTCATATTCTAGTAAACCATTTTCCTTCCTCATCCTATTTGCATAGGAATATGAACTTCTGGTTCCTGTCAAATGAGTCTTTATTACCAAGACGAGAATGTAAATTCATGTAATGTCTTTGTGATCTTGGAATAGGCACCAAATACCGACTGCTAACAGTTATGAATATTTATCAGTTGCTGTTTTAAGACAGCTTTTTTTTTCCCTCCCAGAGTTTTTGAGTAAACAATTTCAAAATGTTACTCCATCTGTCAATGTTTTCTGAAAACAGTACCAACCTTCTTTTTTATCTTCTGGAGTAATCTTCACTTTTGTAACTGTTATATCTTTGAATGAGGCCAGAAAAAGTACCACATCTCCTTTCTCATTCTTTATAGGAACAATATCCAATAGGCACCAAAATGGAGACCCTGCAACAGTAATAAAAATACAAATCAACCACTGCCTCATGTTTTTTCTATGAAAATCTCAATCATTAGTGGTGCAGTTAATAAAGTCCTTACTGTTTTCTTCTATCCCACACCTCCCCTCCAAAATCTTAAAAATGTCAGTTTTCAGATTCCATAAATACCTAGCCCATATGCATATCTCTTCATTCACAAATGAAATGCTTTCTTTGAAAATAAGGCTGTATTTTAAACAAAAACACTTGTCTGTGCTGAGATATTTCTGCTTATGTAATTCAAACTGTATTTCTTTTTTGAACTTGTTGCTGTTGAAGCATTCCACTTTATGAAACATTGCCCCTTCCCACCCCCAGCACACATGAGTTGCTAAATAAAGACCTTTGTTTGGTAAGACTTTGCTGGAGGTTTATTTAGTCAATTTAAAAATCAATGATTGCCCACCAGCATGGCTAAAGTAAAAAAAAAGATAGAAAATACCAAGTTTTGGGGAAAATGGATCATCATTTGAACTCTCCTACATTGGTGGCTGGTTGCAAATTAGTACATATATACTTTAAAAACTGTACAGCAGTATTAAGATACATTCCCACAATAGAACACCAAGCAGCACTGTGAATGAGCATTCTGCAATAATTGACAGGATGAATATCACTAATATAATATTGAGCAAGAGTAGCCAGTAACAAATGAGCAGAATGCATTTACATTAGGTACAAAACAGGCAAAACTCACCTACAGTGTTAAAAGTCAGGTTGGTGGTTTGGGAGATTGTGATTCGAAGGGGACACAGGTTGGGGAATTCTGGGATCCTGGTCAAGTTTGCTTTATGACCTTTATATTAATTACATAGGAGTGTTCAATTTTTGAAAACTCATCAAACTCTACACTTATGCATGTCTATTTTTCTGTATATATGTTTTACTTTAAGAACATATATTCTTTTAAGATTTTATTTATTTGTCAGACAGACAGAGACAGAGACAGAGAGCACAAGCAGGGGGAGTGGCAGGCAGAGGGAGAAGCAGGTTCCCTGCTGAGCAAAGAGCCCGATGCAGAGCTTGATGCAGGGCTCAATCCCAGGATCCCGGGATCATGACCTGAGCCCAAGGCAGACGCTTAGCCGACTGAGCCACCCAGGCATTCCTCAAGAACATATTTTAAGAAGCGATAATCAAGTTCAATTCTATTTTTTGAGCAAAAGAACCTTGAGAAATACCATTAGTAGCTTCTGGTTCAAACCTAAGGCTCATATTTTGAAATGTTTTTATATATATTAAAATATATATTTTAAGAATATATTAAAATTCTTATATTAGATTTCCTACTAAAAAGCATTCCTGGGCAAAAAAAAAAAATTGAAAACGGCAAAAAAGTTATTGCTTAAAAACAAAACTATTAATCTATTCACATATATTTTTCCTACATTTTTTTTGATGGGGGAAAACCCTAATACTGTGAATTTCCACCTTATTTGGGAGTTGATTTCAAAGTTGGGTATAAAACAAAAATAACAGTCAGAAATACCCTTGCTATTTTAAGTTGTTTTGTGTATACTGTATTAGATCTCACAATTTCCAAAACAGCTGACGTATCCATCCAACCTTGGAATCTACCAGGTTTTTTTCCTTACTTAAGCACCAGATGAAGGCATTGATATAGACATAAAAATCACATTTTACTTTAGCTGCTGTTGTACTTTTTGAAAAGTGTGGTTGGATACACATACAATAAACATGTGTATAATGAGCTTCTACTATATAAAGAATGCATGGAATATGTACCTGATCTGTACATCCTCCTAATAGCTTCAGCATCATGAATTCCTCCGTGTTCTCTTGACACAGATCTATGGTTTCCTTTCATTCATCTTCCTAAATGTCCATGCCACAGCAATGCCATTTCAATATCCCATCACCAGGCTCCAGGAGACCTGGGATCTAACCAGAGCTCCAACATTAACTAGCCCGAGACCATGGGGGAGTCAATTAACTTCTCCTCTCCAATTAACTTGGTTCCCTTAATTGTAATATTCTCATATCCATCAGTCCAGTAGTAGATAGAGCAACTCAAAAACCATGAGGCAATAAATCAACTCTATTGTCTATGACTAATGGGGAATCCTTCTAAATGAGCTATATCCCTGGCCAAACACTACTATCCCCATCATCCCAGAATGGCTCTTAATTCTAATTTTTTCTATGGCCACCATTTCAAGGTGGGAGATGTTTTCACTAATTCTGTAGCTATGGTAGGAACAAAAAGACCCACCAGGGCAAGCTATCAATCAGACCCTAGACATAGTAATAGTGGGGACATGGAAAACAGTATGAATCTGACATTGTGGATCACATTTTAAAGCATCTCTCTGTCAATTATCTTGCAAAAACATCACCCAAATCAGAACAGAAGCTATTAATTTTCCTGAAAATCCATTTTATCTAGGCACTCAGACAAGCATCATTATTGTCTCCACAGAGCCTTTGAACAGGTGGACCAGAAAATTTTAGAGAGACGCAAAAGCGTATCAGGTGAGATACAGCCAAGGAAAGCGCTGCCCACCTGACAGTACCTCTAATCACACAGCAGTCATTTCACGTCGTGTTCTGGGAAGTCGAAAGATCACTTTGAGGTTTGTCTTTTAAGTTACAATGAGATGGGGGTGCCTGGGTGGCTGAGGTGTTAAGCGTCTGCCTCCAGCTCAGGTCATGATCCCAGGGTCCTAGGATTGAGCCCCGCATCGGGCTCCTGCTCCACGGGAAGCCTGCTTCTCCCTCTCCCACTCCCCCTGCTTCTCCCTCTCCCACTCCCCCTGCTTCTCCCCCTCCCACTCCCTCTGCTTCTCCCTCTCCCACTCCCCCTGCTTGTGTTCCCTCTCTCGCTGTGTCTCTCTCTGTCAAATAAATAAATAAATAAAATCTTTAAAAAAAAAGTTACAATGAGATGTAACCTTTGACATTTTATGAATTCTGTAAAAGTTCATTAACATAGATCTCTCTAAATTCAAATTTTGTAATGATTTGGCCGGCACTAGGCTGATGTCTGCCTTCCCACTGCACATATGACAAAAAAATGTGTAGAGGCATACCTTGGAGATAATGTGGGTTTGGTTCCAGACAACCCCAATGAAGTAAATATTGCAATAAAGTGGGTTAAAGTAATTTAAAAATTTATTTATTTATTTTAGAGAGAAAGAGAAAGAGTGAGGGGAGCAGAGAGAGAGACAGAATCCTGAAGCAGACTCCCCCCACTGAGAGCGGAGCCTGATGCGGGGCTCGTTCCCAGGACCCTGAGACCATGACCTGAGCAGAAACCGAGAGTTGGCTGCCCAACCGACTGACCCACCCAGGTGCCTTGGGTTAAATGACGATTTTTGGTTTCCAGTGCATATGAAAGTTATGTTTACACTATACAGTAGTCTGTTAAGTGTGTCATAGCATTGTGTCTAAAAATACAATGTACATGCCTTAATTAAAAATAATTTCTTTAAAAAATATGCTAACCATCATCTGAGGTCTCAATGAGTTGCAATCTTTCTTGCTAGTGGAAGGTCTTGCCTCAATGCAGATGGCTGCTGAGTGATCAAAGGTGGGTGGTCGTTGAAGGCTGTGGTGGCAGTGACAATTTCTTAAAATAAGACAACAATGAGATTTGCCACGTCAATTGACTCTTCCTCTCACGAGTGATTTCTCTGTAGCATGCGGTGCTGTTTGATAGCATTTTACCCATAGAACTTCTTTCAAAATTGGTGTCAATCCTCTCAAACCCTCCTGCTGTTTTAGCAACTAAGTCTATGTGATACTCTAAATCCTTTGTTGTTATTTCAACAGTCTTCAAAGCATCTTCACCAGGAGAAGATTCCATCTCAAAAACCACTTTTCTTTGCTTGTCCACAAGAATCCACTCTTTATCCATTAAATTTTGATCATGAGATCACAGCAACTCCGTCCCATCTTCAGGCTCCGCTTCTAATTCTAGTTCTCTTGCTATTTCCACCCATCTTCAGTGACTTCCTCCACTGAAGTCTTGAACCCTTCACAGTCGTCCATGAGGGTTGGAATCAACTTCTTCCAAACTCCTGTTAATGTTGATATTTTGATCTCTTCCCATAACCCCTTCCCTCTTAATGGCATCTAGAATGGTGAATTCTTTCTGGAAGGTTTTCAGTTCACTTTTCCCAGCTGCATCAGAGGAATCACTATCTATGGCAGCTACAGCCTTACAAAAGGTGTTTCTTTCTTTCTTTCTTTCCTTTTTTTTTTTTTAAGATTTCTTTATATATGAGAGAGAGAGAGAGAGAGAGTGTGTGTGTGTGTGTGTGTGTGTGTGTGTGTGAGCAGGGAGAGGGAGAGAATCTCCAGGAGACTTCCTGCCGAGTGCAGAGCCTGACACAGGGCTCTATCTCAGGATCCTGCAATCATGATTTGAGCAGAAATCAAGCTTTGGACACTTAACCGACTGAGGCACCCAGACACCCCCAAAATGTGCTTCTTAAATAATAAGACTTGAAAGTCAAAATTACTCCTTGATCCATGGGCTGCAGAATGGATGTTGTGATAGCAGGCATGAAAACAACATTAATCTCATTGTACATCTCTATCAGAGCTCTGGGATGGCCAGCTGCATTATTAATGAGCAGTAATATTTTGAAAGGAATCCTTTTTCTGTAAGTCTCAACAGTGGGTTTAAAATTAAAATATTCAATAAACCATGTTGTAAACAGATGTGCTATCATCCAGACTTTGTTGTTCCATGTATAGAGCACAAGCAGAGTAGATCTACATGATTCTTAAGGGTCCTGGGATTTTGTCTGGAATGGTCAATGAGTATTAGCTTCTACTTAAAGTCACCACCTGCATTAACCCTAACGAGAGAGTCAGCCTGTTCTTAGAAGCTCTGAAGCCAGCCATTAACTTCTCCTCTCCAGCTATGAAAATCCTAGATGGCAACTTCTTCCAATAGAAGGGTGTGCTTAAGGGAATGTTTGGTTGGTTTAATCTTCTATCCAGACCACTTAGACTTTCTCCTTAACAGCAATGAGGCTGTTTCAATTTCTTAGTACTCGTGTGTTCACTGGAGTAGCACTTTTAATTTTCTTCCAGAACTTCCTTGCATTCACCACTTGGCTGTTTGGCCCAAGAGGGCTAGTTTTTGGCCTATTTTGACTTTCAACATCCTTCTTCACCAAGCTTAACCATTTCTAGCTTTTGACTTAAAGTGAGAGACATGCAACTCTTCCTTTCATGTGAATACTTAGAGGCCACTGTAGGGTTGTTAATTGACCTAATTACAATATTGTTTTGTGTCAGGGAATAGAGGGGCCCAAGGAATGAGAGAGAGAGACAGGGAATGGCCAGTAGGTGCAGGAGTCAGAACACACACATTGATTTAAATTTGCCATCTTATATGGGCAGTGTTGGTGGTGCCCCAAAACAATTACAGTAGTAATATCAAAAGTCACTGATCATCGATCACCATAATGAATATGATAATAATGAAAAAGTCTGAAATATTGGGAGACCCGCCAAAATGTGACACACAGACACAAAGTGAGCAAATGTCAGAAAAATGGCACAATAGAGTTGCTCTAGGCAGGATTGCTACAAACCTTTGATTTGTAAAAAACACAATTATCTGCGAAGCACAATAAAGTAAAGCACAATAAAAGGAGGTAGGCCTGTATGAGGGAAACAGTTCAAGGGAGATACAGGCTTATTTCTTTCCTCCCTCCCTTCCCTTCTTCCTTTCTTCTTTCAACTGCTCCTTCAGATTTATCCACAAAACTGCCTTACAAATATGGCTTTGGCCACCTCTAAAATTAGAAAGCAAACCATATCACACTTGCTTCTTCCAGAAAAAGAGGATAGCAGGTAGGCAAGACCCTTCACAATTAATGTGCTCACTTATTACCCATCCCTTCCCTGCTTTCCTGAATCTCTCTACCAGGCCCTCTGCCCTGGCTCTCTGACAAAATCTCCATCCTTGCATGACTATAATCATTCAAAGCTATTCCCCAAGGCTGGCTTCTTCCTCTCTTACCCACGGGCACAATGATGATCATGCAACATCTTCCAGTCAACAGTATTTCAAGCCTGGTGCGATGAATCTCTCATAAGGTTAAAATGGGAGGCAGCATATCCCTCACTCTCAAATCCAGAGATGAAGGATTCTTAAAACAGGTTAGAGGGCAGAAATCCTGTGTCAATTTTAAGTCCTTCTGTGTATAGCAGTAGTAATTACCATGTGGGTTAGTAAGTGCTAAAACAGATGAGACTCTGCCAGGATTTAAGTTAATAACACCTTTGACTTCCGTGGATAAATACAATTCATGGGGAGAAAACAGGGTTTATACCCTATATGGTAAAATGTATTTTTGGAATTGCATAAATAATTACACAGAGCTTAAATCTGGTGGAATGTCCCATGTGTCCACTTTGGTACTTCCTTTTTCTTCATTGGGAAACAAGGGTATTTGAGAATTTGACTTGCTATTATTTATAATTGTGAGAAGACTTATATGCTTTCTACCCATCCCCAAAAGGTTAAATTTGGCAATAAGCAAAAACTAGTAAGGTTTCCAATATGAGTTCAAGGTTTAATAACTTAATCTAAGGAGGTCAGATATAAAAGTAAATTGAATTTTGAGCTCTTCCTTTCTCTTTAATGACTGCTGTTGTGATGAGATTCAAGTTGCATTTCCCAGTGTAATTCAGTAGCAGAAAGGGGGATACGGACACTTTGCATATCCTCATGTTTCTTCTATCAAGCAGGATTTTGATTAGATTTTTTATGATAAATATGTGTAACATTTAGTCTTTGAAATTATTACTACAGTAATATAATATCTTAAGTGTTAAGAGGATCAATATCATGCGACCTAAACATTTTCAGATGCTCTTCATATTTCACACTAAGTCTGATGAGTCTTGTTCCCAACAACCATTGCCTCAGTGCTACTTATCAATGATGTAGTGACGAGTTTGGCAGTTTTTAGAAATTAGTCCAGGGGTTATATACTGAGGCAGGGGTGGGAAAGGGACTGCAGATGAGTACGCAAGGCTACCCCTGATGGTAATGGATGATGGGACACTCGTAACTGTAGCAGAAGGAGGGGAGCAGTAATGGGAGTACCAACTGAGTCTATCATGGAACCCTTAGCTACCCTTCCTCTTTACTACATTTGCTACTACTGACTTCTTCTGGCCTTAATCATCTCTCACCCACTCTTCAAAAGTGTTCTTCCTGCTTTTAGGTTTCTTCCCATGTTGCTTCCAATAAGCTGTGAAAATATAGGGTATTGAATAAAAACACTCAATGGCTTTTCATTGCTTGCTTAAAGTATTAGCATAACATTCCAGAGTCTTTACCAATATGGAAGGTCTATTTTCAAGGGACTAGAAAAAAAAAAAAACCAGGAATGAGATTGGTAGTGTGAAGAGGTGACCTAAAGGAAGGGTCATATTAAAAAGGAGGGGGAAGTCCCTTGAAGTACCCAGAACTGTGGGGGACAAGCCCTACAGCAGTCTCACCAGCTCTTCTTGGCGTTTGTATACTAAGGGATGAAAGCAAAGATTCTTTGGTGAAATATCAGGTGAAATCTGTACCTTATGTGCAGAGAACCCTTCCAAGGGCCATCCATCTACAGTGCAGTGGAGTTTCAGGTCTTTGTTCTGTCCCCATTGGATTTACCTTGAGTGAACACTTTTCCTCCACATGCCCCAGGATCTTAGTGACCCAAAGTAAAGGGCACTAGGACCCTGACACCTGTGAAACAGCAGAGGGTAGAGTGGAGTTGGGAAGAGATGAACAGAACCAGCTGGAGACCCCCCTGAGGTGGGCAGTGGCTAAAGATACCTTTTGTTTCAATATTTAATGAAAAAGGAGGATCTCATAAAAACAATGTGTTTTAAATTTGTTTCTATGTAGGAAAAAAAAGACTGGCAGAACACACACAAAATATTAATAGTGGTGGCTTGTGGAATTATAGTTTCTTCTTTTTTCCTTTCTTCTCAGGATCCTTATTTTCAGGGTTTCTAGAATAAGCATGAAGAAATATATAGTGGGATGCTGGCAACTCTAGAGATTTGAGGTAAGAAATGACAAGAAGTTCAAGACAGGGCAGTAAGAATGATGAGATCATATTTCTAGGGAGATCACTTTTTATATATTCCAATGATTTAAGTTTTAACAGATATCCCAAAGATGAGAGAGAGAGAGAGAGAAGAAGGAAGGAAGAATAGATATCAAATCAAGAGATGCTTAACTGATTGATTTGAATGTGCCAACTTTTTTTTTTTTCTCTTTCCATTTTGTTCTAAGTTCCTTTTCTCCTTAAATAAAAATCGTATTCCTCTCCCAGGAGTATGTATAGCCCATTTTAAGAAATCTCTAATCATTAGGAAAAAGAAGAGCTTGGGAACATGAGATCCAAAAAAGTTTCCCCAAGATGTGCTTTTGTCAATAGTTGCACCATCCTTGTCCAACAAATCATGGATATATTATTGACCAGTAGAGCTATTACTTGCTTTAAGAAAACCAAACTGCTTCTGATGGTAAACAGAGATAATTATTACCTAAAATTGAAAGGATTTTCCACATATGGTTAGACACAAATCCAGCTGGGATAGGTTTAGAGGAGGAGCCAGGACAATTGGGTACTGTCCAATGAGAAAATAGAGGTAAAGGGGTCCTGATGATGAACAATATAATGCACACAGCAAGAACCTAGTGATAGCTGTCACTTAAGTTTCCATTATGTGCTAGACATTATGCCACATGCTTTACATGTCTTATATCTAAACGTCTCATTGATCAACCTGACCAATATTTTACCAAACTGAACCACATTTTACAAATGGAGACATTGAGATATGCAGTATTTTCTTCAGGGTCACACAGCTATTAAGTGCCACAGAGCAGAATTTAAACACAAGTCTGAGTTTGATTTTCTAATCTTGCTTTACTACAATATTCTGGGAATAATCTTGTTCTATAAACAGTGTTTCAGGAATTGAATTTCACTGTCATTTAATTTTTCTCCCCATGCTATAAGACATAATGACACATATGCTTTCTTAAATGCCATAGTGAGAGAAAAAAATGAAATAGAGCCTTAAGATAATCAACAAATTTCTCTCAACCAGGAATAAGAGTAGAACCTCTCTCTCTCTTTTTTCTTAAGATTTTTTTTTTTCAGTAATTTCTACACCCATCATGGGGCTCGAACTTACAACCTGGAGATCTCAAGAATCACACACTCCACCAACTAAGTCAGGCAGGCCCTACTCTTTGAAACAAGATTCAGCTACTTTAGTGTCAGACTGGAATACATCCTTCATTAAGATACATATGGCTCTTAAAGTTGCTTCAGTATTCAATGAGACACTGGGATCTGAAAACCACCACTGGTACTGCTTTCAGCCCCCATGTTGAGATAAAGGGAATGTACTCATAAAAGCCTCCTGATTACAGTTTTTAAGGGTAGTAACCTAAGTTGTTAATGTATTAGCACCATATTCTGACCTCATTCACAAAGCATTTGTCTGACACATCTTCCCAATGTTTTTGTTTCTTGCTTTCTTAGGAACCTTCAGAAATGATAATCTCTGTACTGTGGCAACTCAAGGTAGGTAGGACACACAGTGACATTTCCTGGATTCATCTCTTCTAAGACACAGTGACATTTCCTGGATTCATCTCTTCTAAGACTGGAAAAAACAAAGAGCACTGAGTCCCAATCAACTCTGGGCCATGGCTCTCTATTTTAACGGTCCTCTGGGGGAAAGAAGGCCAAATGTGATGGACAACTGTTAGTGAGCAGAAAAATGTCTGATCCAACGGGCTTGGCTTCATGATTGCTACTTGTAAGCCACTTCCTTCTGAGAACGAGACACTGAAGCAAACTTGCCCCCTTGGTACTTGACTTTAAGAAAAGCAATTTAAGATTTCTTCAAACTTGCTGTTGCTCAGTGAAAAAGAACTTGCCTTAAATGAGAATTAAAGGATCAGGTTAACTCTGATTGCACAAGGCTTTCGTTGGAGGAATCTATGGTCTTTGCAGGGCAATGGGAATAATAGTTGGTCCCAATAATAATCATAATGCCCACAAGAATCCAGCATGGGCAAGGGGGTCTGGGACTCTAGGATTACTTAGTTTAGAACCCAAAAGAAAATATTTGGAGATTACATTGCAAGCGATTGGAAATAAAGTTAGTCCTTCACTCAACAAATATTTATTGAGTGCCCTCTACGGCTGGGAACTGTTTTATGTGTTTGGACAGAATAGATCTCTGTCCTACGCCCCAAGAGAACTTATATTCTACTTTTAGGAGAGAAAAACAATAAACTATAAAGAACTGTATAGTTTATTAGAAGGTTTTAAATGCTATAAGAACAACAACAAAAGGGGGATTAAAGAATGTGGGAAAGGGGGAATAACATCCTAAGGGAATTATTCATGGAAATGCTACTTAATATTGCTTTTGAATATTAATGACTGTATGTGTGCCATTGCAGGTCCTCTTAGAAGCAATGATGAGACAGCCATAATGATGGTCTCAGGTCAAGCAAAGGAGAGAGGGAAGGAAGAAAAATTGGACAACAGTGTCTTAGACTGCAGTGCAGTTGTAAAGAAAGTTCACCAAGGTCATCAGGGCACCCAGCCAAGACGACCATCAGGGCTGGTCCGTATCTCCCAGGAACAGAACTGTTTAGCACCTCTGCTTCACTCAGTCATTGGCTGGAAGCTGCCCGTAGGAAGCTTGGCCTCTTGGCCAACACAATGAAATGGTTTCAGAGCACAGCAGCTGGGGCCGTTAGCCAATTACTATCCTGTAGTCAGAGATACAAGATGCACGTTCTCATGGTTCCCACAATTAGCAGAGAAGATTATCTCACATTTTTGACAGAATAGCATCCATGCCCTTCCTCCTGTTACTGAACCTCCATATTCCACCAGAAACTGAAACACCCCTCTCCAGGTAGCCCTGGTAGAACCATCAAACCCAGTGCTCTGACTAGCCCTCACTGGAAGGATGAGCAAATAGCCCACGCGGGGCCGATCAGTCTTTCTTTTCCAGTAATTTTGATCTTGAACAGAGGGACCCAAAATCCAAAATGGAGGAAGCAGATTCATTTAACAGTGAAGGCCGGAAAAATCCTTTCAATTATTCCTGCTACCTAGACTTTACAGAAAACTTCTTCCTGTCTTTTTCAAGAGCTGGCTGCTCATTACTTTCTTTGGTTCTATAAGTTACAACATATGTTTTTAATAAACTAGTATTTTTCTTAAGATAACCAGAATCAATTTGTGTTGCCTATGAGGAACCCTAATTACAAAAATGATATATTTAGAAAAGGAGAGTCAAGATGGAAAGAATATAAGGCTTAGATGACCTTGCATGTGGTCGAGTCCTGGATTCTACATTTACTCACTGAGCATGCTTTACACCTGTCTGCACCATATCTGCATACTGGATATCCAGCTACTTCTCACGGTTAAGAGCTTTGAAGAGGCCAATATGTGCCAAAGTATTTTACACTTTTTGACTAGTTATATAAAATAAGGACTTTACCTATACATGTAATGCTTTCATTCTTTACCTATTAAAAAACAATCAGGGAAGTGCCTGGGTGGTTCAGTTGGTTAAGCACACAGCTTCAGCAAAAGTCATGATCCCAGGGTCCTGGGATGGAGCCCCATCGGGCTCCCTGATCAGCAGGAAGTCTGCTTCTTCCTCTCCCCTTTACCCCTCCCCCCACTTGTGCGCGTTCACCCTCTCTCAAATAAATAAATAAAATCTTTAAAAAAAAATCAGGCACAACTATGGTTCAGTATTAATATTTGTTAAAGCTAGCTGATGGTATAGGGTGGATTTTGGTTATAAAAATCTCTGTGAATGTATGAAACATCTCATGATTTTATTTTTAATTAAGGAAACATTACTTTGGAAAATGGAGAATTATTCAGCATTTACTTGAACATCTAAGCTAGTATTAAATTGTAACATAAAGTCAGTTCAGATTGCGGGGTTAGAAAGATCTTTGAGATGATGAGATGAAACTCTTTACTGGAAAGATGAAAATGCTGAATTCAGAGTGGTTAAGTAAACCATTCCGAATGATTAATGTTAATTGTCGGTAGAGGTGGGACTAGACCTCAAGTCACAGGACTTTCAGTTTCATGGGCTCTGTGCTAAAACACAGTGCACTTCTCCAAAGATTAAAAGCAATCTCCAAAGGAATAATCACGAGTGAATAATCTGATTTTGATATTTGAAAAGGAAAAATTATACTTGCCTATATTATTTATATTATTGATATTATTGATAAAATAATCCAGGACACATAACAAATTCGTCATTGATCAAGTTTAGGTTTTTCTTTTTTTAAGATTTTATTTATTTATTTGACAGAGAGAGAGCACAAGAAGGGGGAGTGGGCGAGGGAGAAGCAGGCTTCCCCCTGAGCAGGGAGCCCAATGGATCAAGGGATCATGACTTGAGCCAAAGGCAGATGCTTAACTGACTAAGCCACCCAGGCACCCAAGTTTTGTGTGTTTTTGTTTTGTTTTTAAGATTTATTTGAGAGAGAAAGCTTGGGCACGCTTGTGCACACACACACACACATGCACACACACAAGCAGAGGTAGGGGCCACGGGAGAGGGAGAGAGAGAGAGAGCACGAAGCAGGCTCCTAGCTGAGCTGAACGTGGAGCCCAATGAGGGGCTAGATCTCATGACCCCTGAGATCATGACCTGAGCTGAAATCAAGAGTCAGAGGCTTAACTGGCTGAGCCACCCAGGCACCCCAGTCCAGTATTTTTTTTTTAAGTAGATTTGGGATTAGAATATGTGTTTAAAAGGTTGAGCAAGTGAGAATGATGGGAAATATGTTTTATGGGAGAAAGCAGAAATTTTGAAATGAGAATTTGGAAACAAGGAAACAAATTGAAAAGCAGTAGTTAAGGATCTCATGACAATTCTCCAGTGTATAAATACATGGTTGCAGTTTTAGGTGTCATTTTAGCACTTTCCAAGAACATGCAGACAACAAACATACTGAACATTTCTTCCATTGTGCAAACTCGACTCTTAGCAAAGACTCATGAACACAGTGCCAGATTGCCCTGAGTCACAACTTGGCAGGCATATTAAAGCAAAACAGTTAGACGCTTCCCCAATTTACTGCTCCTCCCCTAAAATGGAGCTGATCCCTCACCAGAACTTGAGGCCAAACCCCACTGCCCAGGAGAGTACTGCTGTGCCTTTCATGCGCTGGCAAGTCTGTCCCAAGACATTATTTTGTGAAATCTGAATTCATGTATAATATTTTCTCACTAGCTTCCACATGATTATAGGCATTTTTCCTCCAACAACAACAAAAGTACATTTTGATCCTGTACATGTAATTAAAACATGACAATTTAGAATGCTTCTAAACCATGTGGGCCCCAACTGGATATTCCCTAATGGATTTGGTACATTCATCTTCAGAGGTTAGCAAACTTCTGTAGAGGGCCAGATAGTAAATATTTTTGGCTTTGCAGTTCATAGAATCTGTCTCAACTATTCAGCTCTGCTATTGTAGTAACAAAACAGTAATAAACAACACATAAGCAAATGAGCATGGCCATTTTCCAATAAAATGTCCTTTATAAAACAGGCATCCTGCCAGAGAAGATCTACAATCCATACTTTGCCAACTCTTTAGGAAGAAGCCTACAAATTACTGTGTTCTAGGAGTTAATTCTTCATTCCTTGGGAGTTTTGACCAGACTCTATACTACCAGACTGTTTAAGAAGCACCATTTGTTAGTGCAAGAACCAAGTAGACTGTGAATGTCATAGTGGTGCATTCTCAAGGAAGATAATCCGAATGATCCTATTTTCCTAAATAGAGGGTAATCATTTCCTTTCTCTTTTGATAATGAAAATAAACTTAATTATCCTTCACCTAAAAACGAGCTTAATGACCTTAGAGGGATCTCTGACAAGGCATGTCTAGCAATTCCATTAACAGAAGCTATGTGGGGATTATGACACTGAGTATGAACTTTGTGAGCTGCATCCCAAAAGCGAAATACATGCAAATCAGAAGAGAAAGGAGTCAAATGGAGACTGGTCAAAAGTCTGTACAGACTCAGGCCAAAGCAACTAGAAGCTCAAATACGTGAGAAACTTCTACTCTGGCGATCTCTTTTATGCTGGGAGAAAAACAGGTAGTTTTCTAAATCATTATAGATAATTACACACAATGAAACAACTTTAAGCAAAAGTGGATTTTATTTAAACCTCAAGATACATTCCGAGTTTGATGTTTTCCCTTTTAATAGTATCTTTTCTTAGTAGCATTGTTAACAAGATTTCTTTTGCTGTTTGACTCCTACTGTAATTTCTGAAACATGGTGCTTTTATTTTTTATTTTTTAAATAATGGAACATACTGTTTCAAAAGATAATTTAGTGGACTCAGCATTGAAGAATTCTGGGGAAGTAAAGGCTTTAAGAAAAATAGCTGTCCTTATCATAGATGAAATCAGTTCTCCAGTTATAGCTTGGTTTTACTGCCCATCGCTAGAGATGCTCCAAGCCATAAGTTTTTTTTCACTTGATGTCATTTTTATTTATTTATTTTTTTTAAGATTTTATTTATTTGGGAGAGAGACAATGAGAGACAGAGAACATGAGAGGGAGGAGGGTCAGAGGGAGAAGCAAACTCCCCGCCGAGCAGGGAGCCCGATGCGGGACTCGATCCCGGGACTCCAGGATCATGACCTGAGCCGAAGGCAGTCGCTTAACCAACTGAGCCACCCAGGTGCCCGATGTCATTTTTAATAATGATGGTTTTGGGATCTGATCATCAGTGCTCTGTGGATTAGTAAATATTAAAAAAAAACAAACACACTAAAACTACAAGCCATGCCCCAGCCTTCCCTCCCCTCTCATCTCAAAACATACACACCCAACAAAATATAAAAGGCCAGGTTAGGTGGATTCCATTGCCGATACACATTTTAGGTCATTCTTGACACTTCCTTCTTTCTCATCCCCCCACCCCCACCCCCAAACCAAAGAGATCACCAAATCCTGTCAATTCCAGTGGCTAAACCTTTGAAATGGGTTTTAAATCCACTCCGGTATCTTTACTGGTCACATCCCAGTCTAAACCAGGGCTTCGAAAACTTTAATATGCAACAGGATCCCCTGGAGGGCTTGTAAAAGCATTGGTTGCAGAGCCCCACCTCCTGATTTGATTCAGTAGGTCTTGGGTGGGGCCTGATAATCCGCATTTCTCACAAGTCCCAGGTGATGTCCCTGTTACCGGGTCTTCAGATCACACTCCGAGTAACACCTAAGCATTGCTTATGTGGATCACCTGCCTCCCAAGGCAGAAAAAATGATCTTTGTAAGATTAAATAGTCATCATGTGACTTCCCTGCTCAGAACCCTGCCTGCCTTCAGTTAACTGGCCACAGCTGGAGCATTGTCTACAAACCCTGTGCTGCAAGCCCTGTCCTGCTCCCATGTGATGTGATACCTTGCTGCCTGTTCTCCAGTGCCACTGGCCTTCTCTCTTTCTCAGATGAGGCAGTCTTTCCCAGAACCTTTGCACATGTAGCTCTTTGCCTAGAATAAGCTTTTATTCCTTCCTCCATATAGTCAACCTATACTCATCCTTCAAAATTCAACTCAAACATCAGTTTCTTGATAAATTCTTCCTCATTCCCAGATTTGATCAGATCCTCCTATTATTCCATCCCACGGCAGCCTGCAACTTGCCTGCAAGCTACTTAACAGGTCCATGATGATTTGATGAGTCTTTCTTTCTCAGCCGACTAGAAGGTACAAGAGAGCAAGGATTATGACTTCCTTTCTTTTGCACTCCCCCATGGGACAAAGCTGATTGCCTGGCCCAAACATCGCAGGGGGCTCTACCATTTGTGTCCAGAGAACATAGTTAATTTTTATAAGATGGATTCCAACTTTACAATAATAATACTGCTGGTTGCGAGACTGACAGCTAACATTTACTGAGCACCCATGTGCAGGCTCCACGCAAAGCACTTTAAAAGCAATATTTCACTTAAACCTAAGAAGTAAATGCTCTCTTATTGCCGTCTTACAGGTGAGAAAATTGAGGCTCAGGAAGTTGAAGTAAACTGCCCCAAATCACAGTTCATAAGTTATGGGAGCTTTTTTGCCTGGTAGATACAAATCTAGACTCTGAAAAACATTATTGTTAGCATTTACACGTCCTTTATATTCTCTATCACTTACTTCCTTTATCTGATCCCCTTCACAGCTTTAAGATATAAAATATTATCTTCCTGTTTGCTTCTTATAGGCAAACCTAGAGATTGGAGGGCAGAATGACTTGGCTAAGGTCACGTATAGCATGTCAGCAACCGAGTGAGCACTTGAACTCAAATCTTCACATACACAGCTCATGATTCCTTCCATTCGGATGTGCTGGAAATGGAAAAAAGTGCTCTCTATAATAAGATGATTTTTACTACATTTCTGTTCTCAAATGTGCGTCTGAAAATATGAATTCATTTGACAATCTTGCCAAGTTGCTAACGGCCGACAATTGGACTACTCAGAGAGCTCTTTCAGCTTTGAGAGATATTCACATGCCAGAACCTATAGGGAGAGTGAAATAGTTCCTTTTACATTCAGAAGGGTTCCAGTGTCTCCAACACCATGCACAAGGATCCCTGAGTTGTGTGCAAGTTGCTGGCCTTGTCTGCAATCTCTGGTGGCTGTCTCTCCAGCTGTTTACCCCTTGCCTTTTCTTGCTAGCTGCTCCAGGGAGACATTCACCTCTTGGCTGCCTTATTTATTTACCTCCTTTGTGCCTGCATTGGCCCAAGCTCTCAGATAGAAAGGCCTAAAAGCAGAGGGATTCAGTGAATAATCAAGTCCCCAGTCCGCATTCCTGGAGCAAGATGCCTCAGGACAACCAGTTCACTTCCCATGCAAATAGATGTTGCTTTATGAATCCAGCAGAAAACTCCAGAATGCCACTCCTTCTATCGCTGCAAGATAGAGAACAAGAAGAGGTTCTCCAAATAGAAAAAAAAGAAAAATATCCTAGCAACAGAACCAATGTCTAGAAACAGAAAGAAAAGGGAAGGTTGAGGTCGAAGATCTGGAGAAACTTGGAAGGAGAGGTACCATGAAGCTGAACCAGGAGAGCAAAATGAGTTTACAGGAGCTTGTACGGATAGACTCAGACAGTGTCTCAAGGCTATTTTAATAGGGGGCAATACAGGGCTTCATTTGAAACAGTAAAGCAAACATTTTTACTCAGTCAGCAAGTATTTAAGCATTTCTTATTCGCCAACGACTGTTCTAGGCACAGCAGATACCATGATTAATTAATATAGCACCAGAAAAAAAAGCCACCTTCAACCAGGCACAATCTCCTGGGAGAGAGAGATGTATAAAGGGAAAGTTGTAACAAAGGGTGCATCAGGCAGTTTGGTCTGCTGTAACAAAGTACTGTAGACCAGGCTTCAGACAACAGCAGTTCATTTCTCACAGTTTTGGAGGCTGGAAGTCTGAGATCAGGGTGCCAGCACAGTCAGGTTATGGTGAGAGTCCTCTCCTGGGTTGCAGACTGCTGACTTCTCGTTGCGTCCACACACCGTGGAAAGACAGTAGGCTAGCTCTCTGACCTCTTCTTATAAAGGCACCAACCCCATTCACAAGGGCTCTGCCCTCATGACCTAATCACCCCCAAAACCTCACCACCTAATATGGTCATGTTGGGATTTGAGTTCCAACATCTACATTTTGAGGGAGCAAACACATCCAGCTCCTTGCAGGATGGTACCTACAATGAAGAACAGAAGCATGATGTGAAACAGAAGGTCCCAGTTGGTGAAGGCCTCACAGATGAGACAGGCTTGAACCGAACTGTGATGATTTCATTGGTCCGATGGGAGGGTGTGGGCAGGGCGAGGGCCGAGTAAAAAGGCACAAGCAAGTTAGAACATGGGGCATTTTTCAAAAGCTATAAAATGACGAATCAATGTGAAGCGAGGCTGTGCTAGAGTAGGGATGATGAGGAACGAGGGGAGGAGGGAAGGCAGAATTGAGAAAAGATGAGTCTCAAGAGGTAGACTGTGGAACAGAGCTAGCCCCTGAGTGGCTTTCCATACCAGGCTAAGGAGTTTGCATTTACCGTGAAGGACAAGGAAGAATCACTGAAGGCTTTGTCATAGGAACATAGCGGGGTCAGATGTGTGTGGTAGGAAGATGATTTGGAGGGAGGGAGGAGACCGGATTGTAGATCAGGCAACCGGTTAAATGAGTCTATGCAACTCAGGCCCTGAATCATGACAGTCTGAACTAAGGCAGTGGCAGTATGAATGACTTTCTTTATCAGGGCAAAAGGGTCCATGCAGGTGCTCTAGAGATCTGAAGTTCTGGTACCAGTTAGTGTGTAAATTTGGTGAGAGTCACCGAGTAAGGGTTATCACTGAGAAATAAAGCACAGGTCTGTTTTTTTGTTTTGTTTTGTTTTGTTTTAAAGATTTTATTTATTTATTTGAGAGAGCGAATGAGAGACAGAGAGCATGAGAGGGAGGAGGGTCAGAGGGAGAAGCAGACTCCCTGCCGAGCAGGGAGCCCGATGCGGGACTCGATCCCGGGACTCCAGGATCATGACCTGAGCCGAAGGCAGTTGCTTAACCAACTGAGCCACCCAGGCGCCCGCACAGGTCTGTTTTTATGCGATTGTAACCGATCAATATTATATAATTATTCACAGTGAGAGTACAGCATGTCTAGAATGGTGTTAAGTTTTTGTGTGAGTATTGTAATTCTCCTACAACTCAGGGGATGTAGAGCCTCTCAGCTAAGACATCACAGAATCTGTATGGGATCCCTCTGAAGATGGTTAGAGGGCCATGGCTTTTCTAGTGAGGTGAGGAGGGACCAGAAACCAGGCCACAGGCCAGGGCTCAGACACTGGATTCAGACATCTAAGTGGGAGGTTCTGAGGGTCTGGTGCTCTGAAAAATGGGAGCAGACAGGTTCTTCTTGTGAGGGAAACATGCCAGGGGAAGAAGGGCTGTTTGGTGAAGGGTTATAATGTTCAGGACCAGCCTCATGGGCATGCAACCAGTGTGACTGCACTCAGGAGGGCCCCAGGCTTTGATTAAATGATCCACTATTGCTATCTTGAAATTTTTAGTAGATCTTTTTAAAGTGAGTGGTTGGGGGGGAGGGGATCTGTATTTTCACTTTGCAATGGACCCTACAAATTATGTAGCTTTTCCTAATAATGGGTGCAGCACAATGGTTATCTCATTTGGTCCTCCATCAGACTTCTGTAAGGGTAGCATGGCCATCTCTGTCTCAGGGAAGGTCAAGCGGAGGCTCAGACAAGCCAAGTCACTTAGCTAGTGTACAGACTTAGTATAGGGCAAAGATTCCACCTCAAGCCCTTCCGATTCTAACTATTGCTTTGATTATACTAGCTCTTCAGAGCAGGTCCTTGGCCTGGGCACAGTAAATATAGTGGGAAGATCCTTCCTTGCCAGGGCTTGATCCTCCAAGTTCAAAACCTCTTCTTGGCACCACAGAGAGAGAACCTTTAAAACAACGGGCTTTTCTTATTTCAAAGGGAACTCGTTTCACTCCAAAGATTCTCAAACATTGTTTGTGGTTATACTTCATTTCCGGCTCAGAAAGATGAAATCATGAATAGCCACAGGTACAAAAACGAGTCACTTAATAGGTTCTTTCCTTGGCAGTTTGCCAGTTCTTCCCAGAGAGTGACGTATAGCACCTAGGAAGCCGCTCTCTCTCCTAACGCAGAGGTCGGTGAGGCGGAGTCATGGGGTCCCTAGCCCGAAGCTGCGGTCGGCCGTGCCCATGAGCTTGACCTAGGGTCCGAGAGTGCACGCGTCAGGAGTCCACTTCGCTCCTCTGTGAATGAGTTTCTTTAACTGTGAAACAGGGTATTCATGGGATTGGCCTGAAAGGCCTGATGCCAGGAGTAAATGGAATAACAACACAGGCGAAGAGCCGAGCACAGAGCTCGGGCCGCAGCGAACACGCAGGAAGTGCGAGCTGTGACTGCTGTGTGAAGTCGTCTGCGTGGAGGCTGGAAGGCTGAGTGTGAAGAAGTGAAGGCACGCAGGGACTCGTTAGGTGGCAACAGCGACCACTCAGGCTGCACGGGACAGGCCGGGCTACGCCGTTCCCGCCCGAGGCCCGGGGGCCTGATCCACAGGTCCGCTGCACTGTGTTCTGATCACCCTGGCCGCAGAGCCGGCGTGGGCACGTCAATAAAAGGACTGACGGACAACTCCCGCTGGTTGACGCAACAATGCAACCTTCACCGTGGGCACCGGAAAAGAGCACGCTCGCTCTCAGAGTAGCTCGTTCAGGTGGACGAGAAAGAGCCCAGGAAGCTGCCTCCTTTACAAGGACGAAGCCTGCGCACACGTGAGCAGAAAGGTGAACTGCCGGGCAGCGTCCCACGCAGGCTGCACGTGCCCGCCGCCCCTCCCAGCCCTTCACCTGCCCGCTACCATCGCCGTAAGGTGGTTTGCTGGAGCTGCGTGTCTGAGCCTCACTTCTTGAATGCAAACGACACCGGAGGGAAATACAAAATACTAATCTTCTACCAAGACTGAACAGACATACCGGAGAATCATCATGAAATCGTAAAAGCATCATAAAACGCCTTCTATTTCGGTTCTATTGGGGGCATGCAAAATCTGAAGGGAAGCCTCACAGGAATCAGACTAGAAAGTAGCTGAGAGCAAGCTGCAGCAATCGGACTCGCAGTTCTCTAATACACTTAGTTGTGGGAAGCATGGTCCCTCTTTGTGGCCCTTCAGATATTTAGGAAAACTGTAAATTTTATAAGCATCAGAATTAAATGTCCTCTTGCCTCTTGCTACTCTCTCTCTCTCAGCAAATGTGTTTCACCAAATCTAGACTAGTTTGTAAAACATGGCTGCACATTTGTGGCCACTCCTTCTATTAAAAGTTGGGAGCTAGGTCCCCTTTTCATGAATGTGGGTAGCCTTGCAGCTGCTCCAACCACAATCCCAATACAGTATGGAAAAAGTGATGAAAGTGACCTCCTAAACTGGGTCACCAAAGGTCTCCAGCCTCTGCCTGGTTCATGGAACACTAGACTACCTGGAGGCCTCCACGAGAGGCTCTGTGTAGGCACTTCAGGCCACTGTCCCAATGGATCCCAGACTTCTAAGGTGCCAGACAGGAGAGTGAAGTCATCCAAGGTTTTCTGGTCAGAACATGCAAGCATCCCCCATCTGCACACCGCCTAACAACCCACCTCCGCCAGCTCCAAAAGGAAGAAGAATGATTCTGCCAAGTCCAGTCTGGGTTCCTGACCCACAATACTGTAAGCTGTAACAGCCACTGTTTTAAGCCACTAAATTCTGTGGTAGCTGTGGCAAAGCGATAGTTAACTGGGACGCTAGACAAACTGTACTCTGCCTCCCTGACTCCACACGCCTGCGAGTAAGAATATGCTTGCATCCATTTTGCAGGAACAAAGCCTCCAAGCTCCTGTCTTCATTAGCTTTTCAGGACGCATGAGTCCCCACCGGGCTCTTCACAGATACTTCTAAAATCTCGGAGTGTCTCCACAATCTAGTCCTCTTGGCTTCCAAGAATACAAGACTCTAAGCTCTGCAGACTCTAAGCTCTGTCCTCCAGAATCCCTGTGAAACCTTCAGTTGCTGCCAAAGGACCATCCCAAGCCAGGCTAATGTCCATGGCTTTGAAAGTCTCAACAGCTTGAGGAGGTCCCATGAAGGGATGGTACTTGCCTTTGTGCTGCCTTTCTCAGGGACTCTGGTCTGAGTTCGGGGTCGGGCTAGGAGCAAAAATGATCTTGCTTCACTTAGAATTACCTTTCCTGCCACCCCAGGGCTCCCTCAACCTCAAGATAAAGTTTCTTTTATTTTCTGTAATCTCAAGCCTGGTTCTCTAACTCTTGTTGACATTGGTTCCTGGGCGGCTGACTTGCCTCATTGTTCCCTCCACGTGGTGGAAAGCTAAAGCGAAGGTGAGTGACGCCCATGCCGGGAACCCCCACAGCCACAGAAGGCACTCGTTCAGACACTACAGTTTCCATTAAAGCGCACTTTCTTGTTGTTCATTTATTACGTGGATCGGCATGACACCCCTTGCTCTGAAATTTGGATCTTACACGAAACCATTCTATTTGCAATGCTACAAGCCCATCTCTTAACAGTAATGGGAAGGAACTATGTGGCACATTTAAAATGTTAATTTTGAGAATCATTTGACATTCTCCAACCCCAAGGCTTTGTCTCTTTTCCTATATAGAGCTCCATTTCTAAAATACCTAGAAGGCATAATCAAATATTCTAAAAATCATCTGCAGAATCTTTTGAAAAACTGAGTGTAACAGAACACACTAAGAATATCTTACATATAAACTTAGTGTTAGAAGGAAAGTGATGCTCCTTACTATAATTATCTGCTATGAGCAGCTCATTGTAAAAAAAAGAGGAAGTTCATGAGGAAGTCTGCCTCCTTTTGTCTTTGATCATGAACTGACCTCATGAGACTTGAGTATGCATATGCTTGATTCAGACAGTCTACGTGTGTAAAGGCAGTTTGTTGCCCAACTAGGGGTATGCATACTCTTGGTAGAACACAGATTATTTTAGGTAGTTCTATAAATATCTTACATTTTAATATCTATTAGATATCTATTACATTAATATCTATTAGTTTTAATGTCCATTGAACTAGAAATATGCAGCTAGTACATCCAGTCTACCTTTAGACATTTTGAGGGAAATGAGCAAAACACCACCCAATGTCTCCCCATTTCTCTCGCTCTCCTTCTCTCATCTTCTCTCCCCATCTTCCCCTACCTGTCCTCTCTTCTTCCACCCTTGGCCACCCAAGAGAAGCCTCCTCACTTCAGGGTTCCAGCTTTCTCCCTAACACCTCCCCCACACTACTTTTTATTTACTGAACAATTTAGTTTTTCAGCTTCTGATTTGCATCTGAATGTACATCTAGCAGCTGGGTGAAAAAAGGATTCCCACCCCCCACCTCCCTTACTCCCCCCATTCTCCCTAAACAAACAAATAGTAAATTGTGAATAAATTATTTTTGTTGTCACAAATATATATATTTAAAGTCCATTATCACAGAAAGTTGAAAATCTAACTATATTTAAAAAGAAAAAAAACACATTGATATTTCTAGGCATTTTTCCATGTCTTAACAAGCTGAGGACTATCACATAACACACACTTCTGTGTTCAAATTTTTTTCTGCATCACAGTTTCCTTATCTGTAAATGTGAGACAATTCATTTTTACTTGAATTCTTATTGGGAAAATTAAATAAAATAATGTATGTGCTGGTTGGCACACTATAATCCATTAAATTTATTATTACTTAGATTTTGTGGTATACTTTTTTTTTAATTTCAAGAAGTGAAATTACAATGTTTTCATTTCATATTTTTTTTTAAAAGATCTATTTATTTGAGAGAGAGCGCACGCACATGTGCACACAAGAGAATTGGGTGAGGGGGCAGAGGAAGAGGGAGAGAGAAAGTCAAGCAGATTCCCCACTCAGTGCAGAACCTAACACCAGGCTCAATCTCACAACCCTGAAATCAACACCTGAAACAGAACCAAGAGTCTGACACTTAACTGACTAAGCCACCCGGCCCCCCGTCATTGCATATTTATTTATGGTTACCTTCTTTTTGAGGCTAGTGATCCCAGTTTTCCATTTAGAGTAGTGATTTAGTTTTCATTTGCTTGCAATTTGAATTTTAAAAAAGTGAGTCAACTGAAAAACATTAAGCAATAGTTCAGGAGGTACACAGAAATAAATGGCAAATCTTGTAGGTGATCTAGGAATGAGTGAATCTGTGAGTGAAAAGAGTTACCTAAAATTCTATCAGACTCAAGATTCCCTTTTGTAACAAATACTTGTATTTCCCTCTTCTCTATTTAAAACTGAAAAATCATAATTAATATGATTATACAGATTGTTTTCAGAAAAGCAGCACTATGTATTATTAACAGTAATCTAACAGAAAATAAAAGTGAGGTCATCTCTGATAAATTGATACACATCACAACATGAAATGCTCAGGTGTGACTGCCTGCAATAGAAGATAGAATTCGGCAGCTGGATGATTGGACCAATATGCAGGATATCTGGAATGCAAGAGCTCTGGGTGCAGAGCCCATGCAGACGTGCTGCATCCAGGACAAGTACTGTGAGTCAGTGACAAGAGGTTTCTGAAATGGGTGAAATTCGGAACCAGATAAAGTTTAATCATTCCTCACTACACTATGGTTTTCTGCTTGGAAATTCAGTGGGAAATGAAAGCCTTCCCCAAAACACTGTGTGTTAAGTTCTAAATTCAGATAATTAGAAACCAGTGTTTTACTTCCTGGAAAACCTGATGGGGCATTAGAAAGTCATAGGGTGCACAGTACTGTATTACTAACTTTGGGTTCTATGTCGTACAGTGGTTCTCTCCAACTTAATCATCTTGCAAAACTGAATCTTTTTCCCCAGCTAACAGCCATTCCCTTTTTCCTCCTCCCCTAACCATTTTTATTTTCTGCTTCTATGTTAAGTGTTCTTACCACAAATAAACTAGCCACAAAAGAACACAAGGTCAGGGGCGCCTGGGTGGCTCAGTCGTTAAGCGGCTGCCTTCAGCTCAGGTCATGATCCCAGGGTCCTGGGATCGAGCCCTGCATCAGGCTCCCTGCTCCGCGGGAAGCCTGCTCTCCTTCTCTGACTCCCCCTGCTTGTGTTCCCTCTCTCGTTGTCTCTCTCTCTCTGTCAAATAAATAAAATAAAAAATCTTTAAAAAAAAAAAAAGAACACAAGGTAATTTTTGGAGGCGATGGATACGTTTAGTATCTGATTTGCTCTGTTATCATGGGTATATGTCCAAACTCATCAAGTCATATACATTAAATATGTGTAATTTTTGGCATACCAATTATACTTCAATAAAATTTAAAAAATTAAAAAGAAAGAAAGCCATGTTAGACACTGGGCAGTTCTTCAACTGTAAGACCAACCCATACATTATAGTACATTTAGCATCCCTGATTCCTGTCCATTAAATGACAAAAGCACCCCCCCACCCCAATTATTGAGTCAAACATCACCAGAGATTTGCAAAATGCTCCTGGAAAGTGGTACCATCCCTACTTCCACAGAGGGTCAGTGGCTTAAGGGCAAGGATCTTGAAGTCAGAGGATGTTTATGTAACTTGGTTTCTTTGTTTACTAGTTTACAATTTTGGGCAAGTCACTTAAGTTATAAAATATTTAATGTGAATGTAACCAGGTGTTTTAGGTTTACTTTTGTTTCCCCAAGAGATAGGAAAGAATCCTAACCCCTAGTACCTTGGAATGTGACCTTATTTGGGGATAGAGTCCTTACAGAAGTAATCAAGTTAAAGTGAGGTCATTAAGGTGAGCACTAATCAAATATGACAGGAGTCCTTATAAAAATGGGGAAATCTCAACACAGCCATTCACACAGGGAAAATACTATGTGAGGATGAAAGTAGAGATCAGGATGATGTTTCTGTAAGCTAAGGAAACTGAAGATTGCCAGCAAACCACCAGAAGCTAGGGCAGAGGCATGGAACATGGAACATGACCCCTTAATGGTGGATTCCCAGCCTCCAGAATGGTGAGACAATAAATTGTTGTCTAAGCCACTGGTTTGTGGTACTCTGTTGTGACAGCCCTAGCAAACTGATACATCAGGATACTATATTTGCAAAATCAACTATGTCATTTTAATATTCTTTTTATGTTTTTGTTCTTCTCCAGCATTTTTCTTCCTGGGATCTATTTAATATGAAAATGGGCTTGATACAATGGAATATTATTCCACCATTAAAAAGAATGAAATCTTCCCATTTGCAACAACACGGATGAATCTAGAAAGTATATGCTAAGCGAAATAAGCCAGTCAGAGAAAGACAAATACCATATAATTGCACTCATATGTGAAATTTAAGAAAAAAAACAAAGGAAAAAAAAAAGAGAAAGAGAAAGAGACAAGCCAAGAAAGGGACTCTTAACTATAGAGAACAAACTAATGGTTACCAGAGGGGAGGTGGATGGGGAGATGGATGAAATTGGTAATGGGGATTAAGGAGTGTACTTGTCCTGATGAACACTGGATGATGTATGGAATTGTTGAATCATTATATTGTACACCTGAAACTAATATAACAGTATGTTAACTATACTGGAATTAAATTTTTTTAAAGTAAAAAATAAATTAAAAGAAAAAGAAAATGGGCTTTGAAAGATAAGATTTCCGTAGAGAGGATATGCTAAGACTAACATATAAAGGTTGGGGCTCACACAGCCAATCATGATGGTCTTCCAGGGTGGAGGATATAACATTCTACTATTAAAAAACTTAGCCAAGAAGCTAGAGTCTGGAAGACGGCAATATGAAATGATATCTTAGCCTGTCCCTTCTTAGGTTGTGGGCTTGTGAAAAAGAGTAGGGGAGGCAGGAGATAATCTCTCCACTCCGGTTTCATAACTTGAAGCAGGAAGAAGCTGTGTTGGATAGTTTTTTGGAAACAGTGAAGGCATTAGGGAGCTTTTTCCTTCTGTATTTGGAACTCTTGAGAGAAACTGCTTGTCAGGCTACCTCTTTATGAAAGTGGAGGTAGCTGCCTACTTTTGAGCAAATGTGAGAGCATAAAGGATGCTCCAGTTTATTTTCTCAGACAGTCCCTTTGCTTCCATGTGTGAAGGATAGGTGTGCTCACCTTTTAAGAGCTAAAGGGAGATGAAGTGCTTTAGAGAGTACCACCAGCACAAAACTCAGGTGTAAATACTATAAGGGAAGCATCAGACAGATAGGCCATGCATGAATCAGTGGTCAGCAAGAGGTCAGGGGGCCCTTTCTATACTATGCCTTGAGTTCAGATATGCCCCTCACACCCCAACCATGCAAATGGCAATTTAGGAAGAAAAAAAGAAGGAAACTCTCAGGGATTGGGCTTATATCCCCAAAGTCACTGTACATTGTCTAAAGAGATTGCTTAAACTACTACATGAAAGAGCAGTGGTGGTGAATACCTGGTTTTTGAAACATCCCCAATCCTTTCACAAAATTAAAGTAACTAATGTAGAAAAATCAGAAATCCATGAAAAACTTCATAAGCAAAACTGTATGGCAATGTGCCCCCTGGAACCTCAGAATACAGGATGATGTGGCAACCCCTAGTATTTAAGTTTTTACTCCATTTTGAGTTGACTTTTGTGTATAGTATAAGATTATGGTTCAATTTAATTGTTTTGCATGTGGATACCCAGTTTTTCCAACACCATTTATTAAAGAGACTATCTTCCCTCATTGTTTATTTTTGGCTCCCTTGTGAAAGATTGGTTGACTAAGAAGCTAGGTCCTCATAGGAACTACAGCTGTATAGGAAAAGGAGAATTCTCATAGGGCCTAGGAGCTTGGGGTCTCATAAATCGTCAAAAGGTATCTAATCCTAAAAGAAGAAATGTTCTGAGAGTGGAGGACTCCAAAGGCAGATCTGAAAACAATTAAAACTAGAGAGGAGGGGTACCTGGCTGGCTCAGTGGGTGGAACATGTGACTCTTGATCTTGGGGTTGTGAGTTCGAGCCCCATCTTGGATGCAGAGATTGCTTAAAAATAAAATCTTAAAAAAACAAAATAGAAAGGTGCTTTACAGTCTCCAGTTTAAGGTGAGTACAAGTAAGCTACACAAAGATATGCCTGAACCTTCAACATTCTGAGAAAATCTTTCTTGGAAATTGCTGGAACCAGGACTCTACTTGGTCAGATCATGAAGATCAGAGTAATTGTTTCAAATACTAGTGTGGGAGAGGCCATGCTAGGAAAGGAAACCTATCTCAGGAAGTAGCAAAAATATAACTATACTAAGAAGCAATTAATATAAAAAACTTTTTGGTGATGGCAGAAGGGACTTAAAGCCATAGATTTAAGAAAGTTTTCCTAGCGTACCTCTATTTCCAATATTCTTCTAAAAGTCAAAGAAAACACATCTTTTTCAAGCATGACAACAGAAAAGGATGAAAGAGAAGCTAAAGACAAAAATTATCTGAATAACATACCTACATAAAGTAAAAACACACCTAACATATTCCGTAGGGCACACAAAACCAAAACATTTCAAAACAAGGCAAAAGTAATTAAGAAAAGCTTACAAACTCTGAAACAACAGCACACATTAATTTATAAAGGCTCAGAAATAGGTGAATAGGTGTTACAGAATGAATTGGATTTCCTCAAAATTCATATATTGAAGTTCTATTCCCCATTACCTCACAATGTGACTGTATTTGCAGACAGGATCTTGAAAGAATTAATTAATTAAAATGAAGTCATATAGATGTACCTTAATCCATATGACTGGTTTTGTTATAAGAGTAAATTAGGACAAAGACACAGAGAGGCAAGACCATATGAATTCACAGAGAGGAAATGGCAGCCATCTACAAGCCAGGGCCTCGAAAGAAAGCAACTCCACCAACCTCTTGATTTTGGACTTCCAGCCTCCAGGATTGTGAGAAAATAAATTTCTGTTGTTTAAGCTACACAGTCTGTGGTGCTCTGTTATGGCAGCCCCAGCAACTAATATACTAGGGAAGAATGATATAAATAATATGAGCAAGCTGAGCTCAGGAGGGCACATAAACAAAAGATATAGACTTGAAGACCTTAAAGAGAAGAAATACAGTGTGAATGAATACCACAAAAATAAGGGAAAGGAAATAAACTACATATGGTGAAAAAAAGGAAAAAAAAGACAGTGATAGTTATAGAGAACAGGCAAAGAAGACCCAATATACATAGAATTGGATGTTCTTAAAGAGGAAAACCAAAGCAATAGGAAGAATAATAATGATAATTACAATTCAAGAAAAATTTCCTGCAATAAAAGAGACATTAACAAATACTAAAGAACATTTCTTGTATCAGGGGAAAAATCTGATCCCAAATATTCTATATCAAGTGTCTGTAAACTGCTCTGAAGGCCAAATCTAACCCACTTCCTGTTTTTGTGAATAAAGATGTACTGGGAGATGGCCCACCTACTCATTTACATACTTTCTAGGGTTGCTTCACACTACAATGACAGAGAGGAGTACTTGAGACATAGACTGTATGGCCTGCAATACGTATAGTATTTACTATCTGGCTCTTTACAAAAAGGTGTGCTGACCCATGGCCCATGCCAAAATATACTCCATTGAAAATATTGGGTTAAAATAAAAAATCAATAAAAACAAAACAAAATAAAATACCACAAATTCACTGAACATCCAGGATAAAACACCCAAGATACTTAAATAGCAAACTTTTAAGCTAAATAGCACTTTTAAGCTAAAATAATGCTCTTTGCCAGTACACAAGGGAATAACATAATTGAGATATTTAAATGAAGAAAATATGAACCAAAAGTTTCATTTTCAGCCAAATTGATCTACAAGTCTAAAAGCCACAGTCACACTGTGATTAACATGCAAGAACTCAAGGAAAACAGTTCCCAGGAGCTTTTTCTGAGATGGCTCAGAGAACAAGCTTCAGGAAACCAAGAAAAGATTGGAGAAGCTTTGGGCTAACAATATATAGTTGTTAATAAACATTAAGCATATTTAATCATAACAATAAGATTAAATAATGGAAGATAAAAATGACAAAATACATGTAATTGTTATTTGCTCTGACAATGTAACTATAACTATGAAAGCAGTCAGGGAGGAACAAAGTAAGAATACAAGGAAAGCAGAACAAGCATGCTGTCTTACAGATACTAACTGGTACAAAAAGAACATTACTTTAAATTATCAAGGCTCCTGGCTAGTCACAACATTGCTTATTGTAGGAAATGAAGGCAAAATCTTTAAAAAGTGGGACTGTAAGTACAATAAAGGTAAATGACTCCTGTAAAGGAAAACTTTTAGAAAAGTATACAAACTTTCTAAATAACAAAAGTATTTAAAAGAGAGAGGGGTGGAAAAAGCAAAGAAAACAGACCACATTCTAGAAGGAACCCAAATGTCCATCAGTAGGGGAATGGTTGAATCGATGATGATAGACCCATATGATACCATACTATGCAGCGGAAAGAATGACTGACCTCCAGCATATACTGTTCTGCAAGGGATACATAGTCCTACAAGATACATAGTGTTCTGCTGAAGTGCAGAACGGTGTACAAAGTATGCTATACAGAAGAAAAGGAGAGAACCACAAAGATATTAGTATTGCTCATATTATAAAAGAAACAATGAAAGAATGAACACAAAACAATGAAAGAATGAACACAAAACTAATAAAATGGTTACCCTCAGTTAGGGTAGCCATACATCTGCTTGCCCAGAACAGCTCTGGTTAATGCCTTTTGATATCAACAGAAATGGAGGAGACTGCTTTTTGAAAAGGCATCTTACTGGTACTCATTTCTGATATATAGGTAGACCCTTGACTATCTAAAGGGAAGACAAGTAATAAGAAATGTTAACTCCTAAACATGAAAGTGTAAAATATTACTGTCTCCATTTTAGACAAAGAAAGGTTTGCATATTATGTTCTTTTATGTCTGAATTATATCTAGGTATTTTACTCAAAATAAGTGGAATTCCTAATGCAATCATACACAATGTGACAATGCAATACTGAACAATTTCTATAACTCAATGATTACTTTTTTCTGGTAATTATGCAATCACTTTATTTTTGAAAATAGATGATCTTATTGAAGTATAATTGACATATAATGTTATAATAGTTTCAGATATGTACTGATTTGACAGTTCTACACATTTTGCTATGCTCATCCTAAGTGTAGATTTATATTATGTTTATCTGTGAAACCATTTATTACTTAATTTTTAAAAACCTTATTCTTTCTCTGTATTGGCCTTCTCATTGTAATATGACAATATAAGAGTATCTCTTTTTTAAAATTATTCTAGGATAGGAAGAAAACTGAATACACACTTTTCCAAAGAAGACATCCAGATGGCTAACAGATACATGAAAAGATGCTCAACATCACTCATCATGAGGAAAATACAAATCAAAACCATGATAAGATACCACCTCACACCTGTCAGAATGGCTAAAATTAACAACACAAGAAACAACAGGTGTTGGTGAGGATGAAGAGAAAGGGGAACCCTCTTGCACTGTTGGTGCAATGCAAATTGGTGCAACCACTTTGGAGAACAGTATGGAGGTTCCTCAAAAAGTTAAAAGTTAAAAATAGAACTACCCTATGATCCAGCAATTGCACTACTAGGTATTTACCCAAAGGATACACAAATACAGATTAAAGGGGTACATGCACCCCGATATTTAGAGCAGCATTATCAACAATAGCCAAACTATGGAGTAAGCCCTAATGTCCATCGACTAATGAGTGGATAAAGAGGAGGTGGTATATATATACGATGGAATATTACTCAGCCATCATAAAAATGAAATCTTGTCATTCACAATGATGTGAATAGAGCTAGAATGTATTATGCTACGTGAAATAAGTCGAACAAATACCATATGAATCACTCATATGTGGAATTTAAGAAAGAAAACAGATGAACATATGGGAAGGGGGGAAAAAGGAGAGAGGGAAACAAACCATAAGAGACTTTTAACAATAGAGAACAAACTGAGGGCTGATAGAGGGAGGTAGGTGTGGGATAGGCTAGATGGGTACTGGGTATTAAAGAAGGCACTTGTCAGGGCACCTGGGTGGCTCGGTTGGTTAAGCATTTGACTCTTGATTTCAGCTCAGATCATGATCTCCCATGATCTCCCATCGAGCCACATCAGGCTCCATCCTCTGCAAAGTCTGCTTGTCCCTCTCCCTCTGCTCCTCCCCCTGCTTGCTCTCTCTCAAATAAATAAATTAATTAAATCATTAAAGAAAAAAAATAAATAAAGAGGGCACTTGTGATGAGCACTGGGTGTTGTATGTAAGTGATGAATCACTGAATTCTACTCCAGAAACCAGTATAGCAGGGGCACCTAGGTGGCTCAGATGGTTGTCTGCCTTCGGCTCAGATCATGATCTCCAGGTCCTATGATCCAGCCCCACTTCGGGCTCCTTGCTCAGCAGGGAGTCTGCTTCTCCCTCTGCCTCTTCCCCCTGCTCCTGCTCTCTCTCTCTCTAAAAAATAAATAAAAATTTTTTTTTAAAGATTTTTATTTATTTATTTGAGAGAGAGAGAATGAGAGACAGAGAGCACGAGAGGGAAGAGGGCAGAGGGAGAAGCAGACCCCCTGCCGAGCAGGGAGCCCGATGCGGGACTCGATCCGGGGACTCCAGGATCATGACCTGAGCCAAAGGCAGTCGCTTAACCAACTGAGCCACCCAGGCACCCAATAAATATTTTTTTAAAAGAAAGAAACCAATACTGCATTGTATGTTTACATTAAAATTAAAATTTGAATTAAAAAATTTAAGTAAAATTGTTCCAGGATTAAAGAGACTAATATAAGTAAAAGTTAAATATGTGAGAAAGTTTTTAGCACATATTGTTTAAGTGTTAGCCATTATTATTCTTGTAGTTGTCATTATTGACTGTTTAAAAGATTATACTCTCTTTGATAACTATATTTTAGGAGGGCTCTGTGTGTGTACATGTGTGTGTCTACATATAGTTCTATATATGTCTGTTTTCTATTAGTTACCTAGAAGAAACCACAATAACCCAGAGAGAGGGAAGCATAATGTTGGAGCAGAGATAAGAAAAGGGATCACGGGGTACCTGGGTGGCTCAGTCGTTAAGCATCTGCCTTCAGCTCAGGTCATGATCCCAGGGTCCTGGGATCGAGCCCCACATCGGGCTCCCTGCTCGGTGGGAAGCCTGCTTCTCCCTCTCCTACTCCCCCTGCTGTGTTCCCTCTCTTGCTGTGTCTCTCTCTGTCAAATAAATAAATAAGTCTTTAAAAAAAAAAAAAGAAAAGGGACCAGATGTGACCTATTCTTCCAAATTTCTTTATGGTTTTATTTTATTTTTATTTGGGCTGAATTACTCTGCATTTGGGGATGAATTCTTCCAGAGAATGCTGTGTCCCACACTTTTCTCTAGTCAGGAGAGGACAATAGACCCTTCAGGGAGGACAACTCTAGTAGGTAGACAAGGTTTTCCTAAAGAGGAGAGGCATTCAGCCTGTGAAGTATGAAGGAAGGGGCTGTCTTTAAGGTGGGGTGGAGAGGGAAAGGAGGCAGACTTACAGACTTAAGACATGACTAGGAGTTGGGGTTCTGCCAGGTGTGTAATGCCAGTGAGAATTTGGCATATTTGCCATCCTGATTACAGTGTGTCAAGTCCCATTAGATGCCCTAAGCCTTTAGAGTATTCTGCTGCACATCACCAGCCTCGGGTCAGGTTATCAGAATTACAGGCCTGGGCAGGAAGAGAAAAGGCAGCCTTTTCCCATGAGGTCAGGAGAACAAGCACAAAATTGAGGAGGGGTCGATGAGCAAAGAAGCTCAATCACAGATGGTTGAAATGTATCTGGGGAGAATGAGAAACAAGCACCTCCTTTCTAAAGTAAATTAAAAGAAAATGAGCCTTGAAGGAGAGAAGGAGGACCCTTGAGGGCATAAGCTTATTTTCAATAATCAGAAATCCAGACATCCTCTGAAGTGTCCATAGGTCCCTCTAATGATCAATTTCAATTCCAATCAGCAAGCATTTACTGAGAAACTAACGTTTGATGGACACTGCTCTGAACTGAAGCTCTAAACACTGGACATGTGGAAGCAAGTAATGCATAGGTTGTGCCTTCAAAGGTTCACCATTGTGTGTGGAAAGAGGTATTTATAAAAATAGCTAAAATACAGCATGATTATCATAGGAGAGGCAGCAATTTTCAATTACTTGTAACTGGATCAATTTGTTTGCTCAAAATGTCAGACAAATCTCCATATTGATTGGCTTAGAGGGGACTGGTGCCTTTAGTGATTTCACCTAGAGGTCCAAGGCTGCAGACATAAAACCCTGGGCTCAGGAAATTTTTTTGGGTGTTGACTCTCACACTGTGCTCCATATTTTCTACTTTTCTGGCCTCTAAAGTCTCTGCCCTCTGGGCTTCCCATCTAGATTCTCCTGGTCGGCCTAAACCTTTCTCAGTGTTGCCACATTTGGATATTTTGAGGTGGCTTAAAAAGGAAGACACTCAGATGGATTTGGAGTCACCGATACAATGTGCCTATCTTGAAAAGGACAAGTCTGCAGTCAGCAGATAATTTAGACAAAGGATATCCTTTTTCTCTTTGTTCCATCTGAGGGTGGTTTTTTGTTTTTTGTTTTTTTTTTTTTTTGTTTTTTTTTTTAATTTTTTTTTTTTTTAAAGATTTTATTTATTTATTTGAGACAGAGAGAATGAGAGACAGAGAGCATGAGAGGGAGGAGAGTCAGAAGGAGAAGCAGACTCCCCGCCGAGCAGGGAGCCCGATGTGGGATTCGATCCCGGGACTCCAGGATCATGACCTGAGCCGAAGGCAGTCGCTTAACCAACTGAGCCACCCAGGCGCCCCATCTGAGGGTGGTTTTATCATTCCCGTCCAGTCTGCATTTTCTGTGGCATCTCCTATTTTCTTCTATCTCAGGCTCTCTTCAGTGACTGTGGTATAATTACACAGAGCTGGAGTCCTTTTATTTTATCATATTTGCTACAAAGGTCTTATCTATTGACACCAGGAAGGACACAATGGTCTGAACTATGTTTCTAATGCCAAAGCACTGGATATTCTGTCTGTCCCAGAATGGTACTCTCCAATATTTCATGACTACCGTGTATCCAAAATTTACATGATCCAAGAATGTCCTCCAAAGACAAATAAGTTATAAAAGAAGATGAAGTTCCCATGTTTGGGCCCCTATTCCTCTTCCTGACAGTGACCCCAATACTAAGTACTGAGAACAAAATATAGAGGCCTGAAACGCCGCTGATCATCTGCAATGCACAGGATAGTCTCCCACAACAAACAATTACCAACCCGAAATGTCAACAGTGCCAAAGCTGAGAAACCCTGTGTTAGAATGCAACTTAGATGTTGTAACAAAAAGACCCCAAAATGAAATGATTCCAACAAGACAGGAATGTACTTGCTTTTGTCTGGGGTGGGGAGGACGGATCTGTAACAAGATCCAGGATCCTTCCATATTGTTGCTCTGCACTCCTCTATGGTTTGTCCTTGCCAAATGGTTGAAGCTGCCTTTGTGGCTTCGCCTGAACATTCTGACCCACATGTACTTCTTTGCTAGGGCTGCTCTAACAAAACACCACAGATGGGATGGCCATACAGAAATTTATTTTCTCACAGTGGAGATCAGGGTGCTGACAGGTTATTTTTTCCTTGAGACCACTCTCATTGGCTTGCAGATGGCTGCCTTCTCACTCTGTTTGATATAGCCTTTCCTCTGTGTGCCCATATCATTGGTATCTCTTCTTCTTTTGAAGACACTAGTCATATTGGACGGAGGCCCCACATTTATGATCTCATTTAACCCTAATCACCTCTTTAAAGGCCCTCTTTCCAAATACAGTCACAGTGGGGTTAGAGCTTCAACCTATGAATTTTGAAGACACACAATTCAGTCCATAACATAATGGATAGGAAGAGAAATTAGAGGGCAAACAATTACATTTTTTAGAGATTTTTTCCTAAAAGTTACATAAATCGTTCTCTTGCATATCATTGGCCCAAAACTTTGTCACCTGCCTAGCCCAACTGCAAAATAGGCTGGGAAATCTATTCTCTAGCTTGGTAGCCATGAGCACAGAAAAATCTCAGACGGCAATGTTATTTTAGGAAAAACTATTAGAGAAAGAGATAGAATTTTAGAAACTGGAAAATGACAATCTGTTCTAATTTTGATTTAGTGTTTTCCCAATATAATGCCTCTTGGATTCATCCCAACTACCAGGGCCCATGAGATAATGAAACCAATTCCTACATAGAACCCCAGTACAGCAGATACCATACCCAACCCTACATCTTCTTTTATTTAGAAAAGAGTCACAAAACGGCAGCCACAAGAAAACACTTTGTATTTCCTCAGTGGCAGTTTTGGGTCCAGGCAAATTTACTACCACCTTGAGTTATACCATGTGTCTCTTATTTTGTCTTTAAAAAAGTAGTGAGAAAGACTCTGTGGCCAGGGAACTGGAAGAGAAAATGTCTATGCTGTTGTCCTTTAAATTAACTTCCTTTTCTGCCCATGAACACCTGGACCTCTGCCTTAATGACTGAGGTTGAGATGTGGTTCTTAAAGGCATACAATTTGGAGAATATCCTGGATAAGATCATCTATTAATAATACATTAACAACTATCCTATCTAATATGTATTTTAAGAACGACCTAGTAAAATTGTAATACACTTTATTTTAATATATATTCACTCAGTTAATATATCAACATTGAACAGGTTTAATTCTAATGCTAAATTTTCAAGCAGTTTATGCTGCTAAAGGCTAAAACGAGGCTATTGCCTGAGTCATTTGTGGAATTTCAGTAACAGTCTATATATTTATGTGAAATGCCATTAAGCCTGAATGGCAGTTATGGATTAACTACTGAGTTGAAAGAAGGTGACCCTTCACAACTGCTCAATAAGCACCAGTCTAAGAAAGCCACTCACCGTTCTTCTTGTAGAACATAATTTCTCCTTTGAATTCCGCTTTGTCCTCCAGTGACTTTTCTATCTGAAGCATCAGCTGCTCATTGGTTTCAACTCCAAATAAGAATTTGCAGCTGCAACTCTTCTGCATGACTTCAGTCCGGGCGAATCCAGCGAGCTCACAGAAGCCATCCGAACAGTAGACTATGGGGAACCCCTTTGCCACCTGGGCATTCGCAAGGATGAAGTTGCTATCTGTAAAATGACAGGAAGACACTCAGCCACTACACAAGCATGAGGAACTCTTGCTTTTAAATCACAGTTTCAGTAACAAATTATAAGCTTGAGTATCTAGCTAACAGTGCATGTCCTGATGTGCTAGGGTGGGAAGACACTCCAAAACACTGACCAGCAGAAATATGTATTAAGCTCTGACTTTGGCTTGCATTTTCAAACATACTACAGAAGAAATACGGTATTCACTGGTCTGTTTCGAGGCCCTTACTATCTAGTTGGCAGTCAGGTAGGGTGCTTTCAGGCATGGCTTTGGGCTCAAACCCTGAATCTGCCACTTGATGTATACATAAACTTGAACAAATTATTCACACACTAACCTCCAGTTTCCTTAGGTTTGATTTCTCTAAAAGCAGACGCTGAACGAGGATTCGAGTGTAAGTCATTTACTTGGCAGGTGATTTCAGGGAGTGAGCAAGTGGGGAATTGAGAAAGGGAAGGAAGGAAAGGTAATAAAGAGTAGGAGAAAAGGGTTTTACTGCCATGGCAGCTGAGGTCGTATAGGGACCCCAGAAGTGACCAAGGACCACAAGTTGGAATTTTCCCACTAAGGGGAGAGCAAGGTATGTTGTAGGGATTAGTGAAAAATGTACATAACGTGCTTAGGGAAGTCTCTGGCACAAATAAGTATTCAATAAAAATTGTTGAGTATTATTCACACCTTTATGGTTATTATTTTTTTTAAGATTTTAGGGACGCCTGGGTGGCTCGGTCGTTAAGCGTCTGCCTTCGGCTCGGGTCATGATCCCGGGGTCCTGGGATCGAGCCCCACATCGGGTTCCCTGTGCTGCGGGAGGCCTGCTTCTCCCTCTCCCACTCCCCTTGCTTGTGTTCCTTCTCTCGCTGTCTCTCTCTGTCAAATGAATAAATCTTTAAAAAAAAAAAGATTTTATTTATTTATTTATTTATTTATTTATTTATTTATTTATTTGAGAGACAGAGATAGCAAGAGTGATCAAGAGCAGGGAGGAGAGGGAGAAGCAGGGAGCCTGATGAGCAGGGAGCCCAATGCAGGGCTAGATCCCAGGACCCTGGCTGGGATGACCTGAGCCAAAGGCAGATGCTTAACTGAATGAGCCACCCAGGGGCTCCTATGGTTATTATGTTAACAAGTAAGAATCAGAGGACAATCAGAAATAGCAGAGTATTAAGTGCTTGAAGAGAACTCCTGGGGAACAGTCTGAGAGACAATATTCAGGGAAGGTTCCTGCCGGGTGAATTTCTTTTGAGATTAATTTTGCGGTTTGGATATGATATTTATAAGCAAAAAGATGCATATGGGAGATGGGCTGTAGAAGGCATTTATAAAATCTGTTGGTAGGTGACTTTAGGTTCAGAATGAATTAGAAACTATTAAATCATTCATTCATTCTCTCACGAAACAAATGTTGGACTGTGTATCAGATAATATTAGAGGCTGGGATTTTTAAAATAACACAGGCAAAAATGGAACGAACCACAGTACAAGTTGTTAAATGAAAAAAATCAAGATTCAATGTAATATGTTATTAGATGAGTATTTGTCTGAAAATATATAAACACATATAAACATGTATATGTATATCCAAATATGAAATACTTGTGTGTACCTAAAAATAAGTGGAATAACTTGGCAACTGTAGATATCTTTAGAGAGAGGAACTTTGGGCAAAGGTGGTAGGCACACTTATTTTTACCATACACCTATTGTATCCTTTGAATGTTATACTATATGCTTTATATATTGCCCATTCAAAAAACAGTATGTTTAAAAAAGGTTTGCAGCAGACATCCTATCTTATATGCCATGAGAAAGGAGGAATTCTAGCTACTTCTCAATGGCCGGTAGGACAAGCACTGAAGATCTCTTCTGTGGGCTTCCTCACTTTTTAAATGTCTGTTTTGTGTTTCCATAGTTCACTATCAGCTGGCAGAACCAAATCCACTCCATCCAGCTTTGCTCCAATCAGCCCTTGTGCCTAGAATGCTAGTTCTAGTGCACACATTTACACCCTGCCTGAGCTGGGCTGGCTCATGTACCCTCCCAGTCACCCTCTCCCTGTGGAGAAAAGCCAGAGCTGAAGCCCTACACTGGGAAGTCTTTGAGGGCGTGTTATTTTGAAGTGGGAGTGAATTAGATTAACCGAGACTAATATTTAATTCTACCACTTTGCAGAAGCATTTATTGACTGTGGACTACATGTTGGACTTTGTTCCAGGTGTAGAGACAAGAAGTTTTTTGGATGCAGTCTCTGCCCTTGAAGATCAGTAATGAACCTGCATGAGTTCCCAGCGAGGTCCAGAGGTGGGCACCCTCCTACTAGGTTACTTCACCCTGCAACTCTGCACAGCTATGGATCCCTCTCTAACCATAGTATCTCTTCCTCTGCCCATTCTAAAACTTTGGCTGAGAGATTGCTTAGAAAATGTAAATACATAGCATTGGTAAAGTACTCAAACATCCTGAAAGAACTTTTAATGCAAAAAGAAGCCATTTTTCAGTCGACTGCTGACATGTTTATTGACTTTCTACTATATGCCAGGTGACTTGATTCTACCATATGGCAGGTCCTAGGGTGAGGTGACAGTGGGTGTTAAAAGATGAAGAAGATATAGTCTCTAGCTCTAGATTACTACAATTTATTGAAGAAATGCATGAATATCATCAATAACACTAAAACACAGCTTACGATAAGTAACAAATCGATGGTACACAGATATTACGTACTACCAGAGTTGAGAGATTCAAGATTCTAAGATTTGAAAATGGTGAGCTTGACGTAAGACAGAAATAGGTGGAGCTGATTTATCAAAAGTCCTGGAAGGTCAGAAGCAGATGCATGGATGGAATGGGCTCAGGATGGAGAAACTGTCATTGAAGACAGAGAATAAACGACACTACATTTTGTCCTAAGGTCCAGTTTTCCCATTATTTAAAGGCCTACAAAAGTTTTCTTTTGTTGCTATTTATCTGCTATACCCTTTCTCATCTTGTTACTTTCAACCCTTCTAGGGACCTATTTTAGTTGTGTCTTGCACATGGCATGTATTTAAATTTTTAAGAAGTACAATATGAAGAAGGGATACCTGGGTGGCTCAGTCAGTTAAGTGTCGGACTCTTGATCTCTGGTCAGGTCATGATCTCAGGGTCGTGAGAGCCTGGGGCTCTGCCCTGGGCATGGAGCCTGCTTGGAATTCTCTCTTTTTCTCTCCCACTGCCTCCCCCATCAAAAAAAAAAAAAAAGTACAATATGAAGATACTTCGATCAACCTGAGATCAATAAATTTACTTTTTATCATTATTACTACCTTACATTGTTTTTTTTTACCAACTTAATTTGTGCTTTTCTTCACTGTGTTATTTTGCCTTTTCCATTCTTAACAAATTAAGAAATACAGCTTACCTAAAAAATTGTACAGCAATATTTAACGTCATCAGTAAGCATTTGCCATAGATCGTACATCCAACAAAACCCCCTGCGTGCACCACCAGGTGGTATTTCCCTCCTTCCCCAAAGAAGAAACCCAAAACTTGAATTTTTGTAATAACCATTCCCATTCATATAGTTTCACCACTTATATATGTATCCTCACACAACATATTGCCTATTTTTTCCCTGATTTTATGGCATATATTATAGTATTTCCTTCTACATATTTCTTAGTGCCTTGGTTCTTTTATTAATTTCCTTAGCATCCTTACAATTGTTTACATAAGAAGAGACGAGCTCTTCCTGAGCTGCAATAAGCTTTTGAAAAAAGCTGCTAACGGATTCACCAAATTGCCTGAACTGTGTGTTTCAATTAAGGATTATAGTGTGTTTGGGGTGTTTAATTCTTCCTGCAAATATACTG
Source organism: Mirounga angustirostris (assembly GCF_029215605.1). Taxonomy (NCBI): domain Eukaryota; kingdom Metazoa; phylum Chordata; class Mammalia; order Carnivora; family Phocidae; genus Mirounga; species Mirounga angustirostris. The sequence continues at coordinate 132,847,090 of NW_026991709.1, read as the reverse complement.
CAAAAACAAAGCAAAAAAAAAAAAAGTCATCTTTTGGTTTTTCTGTTTATATTTAGCACTTGTCCTCGATATGTAATTGCATTTCAATTCCAAAGAGAATTTAGCGGCAGTCGGTGCCTCATAAAGCTAGTGTACAGCTACATGAATAGTCCTTCTGTTTGGGAAAGAGTAGCTCCTCTTACCCAGCTATCTATTTGGAGACATATGCTTTTCTGAATACCAGTCCTGGAATCTCCAAAGAAACATGACATTTACTTTAGAATTATGTAAAACAAAGCCATTGCCGTAATGATTATGAACCTATCATGGGTATATCACTATCCTTACATATGCTAAGAGTATTTAACATTTTAAGGAATCAATTATGCATATGTGATATGCATCTAAATGGCACACAGCTTTTCCCTGCTTGTTTCTAGGTCATCCTTTTGTGCAAATTCAGTTTTGAAGTGCCAGTAAACAGTAGGATCTAAATGTGTTTACACTTTAGGCAGTTGATCCTTTCTCTAATTGATTCCTTAGCAAAAAGCTTGTGTAGATCATCAGAGGGAATCTCAGGGTTGGGAGAGACCCAGGTCATTTGGTCCAACTTCTCAAAACACAGCACCATTTTCCCATTCAAATGGAGATGTACTATTCATTGTCAACTTCCCAGGCTCTATGGGAATGGTGGAAGAAATGGAAAGGTATAGAAGAAAAAAGGAAGAGAGGGTAAACGTGAAACCACTACTAATTCCTTTCATCCTTGTAAGTGTCCCCTTTTCTCCTGAGAACACTGAGGCCTGGAGAGCTTTAGTTTCTGGCCCAAGGTGTGAAGCTAGGGATTAAAACTGGTTCTCAGTTTACTATACCCTGCATTCTTTCTGTAAAGAAGTGATTTGTTCTCTACTTCCAGCAGGAATGGGTTAATTCTAGAAAAATAATTCTAGAAAATAGAAAAATAGAAAAGCTAATTCTAGAAAATGGGTTATTCTAAAAATTTTTTTACCTCTTCTGCTCTGTGGACAGCCCAATCAATAGTTTTTTTGTCTACAGAGATCATTTATTAAAAGATCATTGACATGTATCAACTCATAAATAAATAAATAAATAAATAAATAAATAAATAAATAAATAAATAAATAAAATAGCAAGTTCAGCTTTAAAAAAAAGTTCATTGATGACATCTCCCAAACCAGCCTGCATCTTTCAGCAACCTCTCTGTCACCTCATTTTCTCCAGACAATCAATATTTCAAAAACATGACAGCAACTTTCTTGGTTCCAAAATATTTTGCACAGGCTCACTCCAGATGCAAAGAACTGTAGCTGCTTTCAACAGATCAGACTTCTGATCTTCTCATGCCCTTTCAGTGTAGATCAGAGTACTTCTAAAACTCTTCCATTAAAATATCCCTTAAAAAAAAAAAAGTCCCTCCACTGGCTGAAGCCATAAATTTGTATTCCAAGGGACCTGGGGGCATAGATCTAAGTTCAATATTGTTTTTGAAATCTCATGTTTAATAACAATATATCAAAATTTTGTATTCTATTGTGTTGCATATTCACGTTTGAGTGTTCTTGATTTGTTTTAATATGGGCCTACCAAATTTTTAACTCAGTTGAAACTTCGGGAAAGTGTGCTGTTTGTTTTCTATGACTCTGTGCATACCATTTAGCACACCTCAACAGAACCTATGCTTCAGAATCATGACTCAAGGTAGACTGATCTGGGAAACAAAAGCAAAAGAAAAATTAAATTTCCTTACTGCCTACAGCCTATTGACAAGTCCTTGAAACAGGTAGAGTTACCTTCCTCTTGTCTCATGGAATCGAAGAATAAATCTTGCGGACAAAGGAGAGTGAAAAAAGCGATAGAGTTTTATTAAATGAAGATACAGAAAAAGCTCTCAAGAGTGAGAGGGGTCCCAACAGGGTTGCCAAAGTGGGCCTCCACTGACAGTCTTTTATTTAGAACTGACCAGGGACCTTGTAGCCTTATCATTCTTGTGATGTCTTGGCATGAGTAAGGACTGGTGATAACATCTTTAATGGCTTACTTCTATTTAGGGTCTGGTTATTCTTCGTTAGTCACAGGTGACTGTCCTAAAAAAGACACCCCTCCACACATGCCTAGGGCAGGGTGGCCTGGTTTGTTCCTTTATCTCTGGTTTCCTTACACCTCAACATTTTGGGGATTTCTGTGAGCCTGATCTGTAGCCCGGTCCCTATCTCTCCCTACATAGACCCGCCTGTCTCTTACTCACCTCAGGGAGCTCAGCTGCCTCAATGTTAATACTTTGCTAAGGGCAAAAGGCAATCTTAACATTATCCCAACCTCTAGGATCCTCTAGGTCTTCTGTAACATAGAATTTCCTTTGGAAACGTCCTTTATCCCTACCCCCCCACCCAAGATATGTTAGCAAACATTTTCCAAGCTTATGGCCCACTGATATACATCTGAAGGATCTCATGACTGAAATTCTACTAAACAACATTTTCCTAACAATAGCTAGCCCCCTCAGGGACCTGGAAACCTTGTTTCCAAAATACCTTGGAAGTTTGTGCTATCCCTAACCCCCTCCCAACTTGAAAGTATATAACCAGTCACCCATCACAACCCCAGTGCAGCTCTTTCTGCCCATGGGTACTGTCCCAATGCTTTAATAAAACCATCTTTTTGCACCGAAGACATCTCAAGAATTCTTTTTTGACCATTTGTTCCAAACCCCAACATTTCTACATCATAGACTAGTGCATGCTCAAAAGGATTAGGCAGATCCAAATTAATTTGTCCCAGAAGCCTCAAATACTTCAAGACAATCATCTCAGTATCCAGTCTAAAAATTCTCCATCATGGCAGACCCCTGGAATCGTTCAAACCAAAGAAGTCAGTGATACTTGGCATCAAGGAGGAACCTGTATTCCTTTAGCTCTTTCTGCCAATGACACAGAAATAGAGACTTTGATGGTCCAAATCTATTTCTGAAACGTGTTTCTGGTATTGGTTCTCTTTTAAAACCAAATCTTGTGTCATGCTAGCAAATACTCTGCGGACAAAGTAGATGGGCAAATTTGAGTCCTCTAGTGCTCACATTCTTGCAGAGAATAAGAAAACATGAACTTTTAATCTTCTTTTAGGAGTTGCCCCCATGCTTTCTGAATAACATTTACATACAGGTCCAAGAAAGACATCTGGACCCCTCGTGATATTGATCACGGTCATCTCGAGAGAATACTTTATTCAGGCAGATAGAATATGAATGTCTCTGACTTTAAAATATTTAAGCCATCTTTGCACTTTATATTGATTTCAGGGAGCTTAATTGTATCATTTCCAAGTATGATAGCATCTTTATTAGATTGATGGTACCGGCTGCAAGCTAAAATCCTCAGTGTGCCTTGTATCCAAATTTAGGAGGTTGCTTAGATTGAGGACTTTTCTAACCTTATTAAAAAAAAAAAAAGATGAAAAATTTGCAAAGAGAGATTCTTATGGTCCTTGTGATTTATGTATCACCTAGTAGCATGCTTCAAATGGTCATATTGGTAGCTTTCATCATTTATTTATGTTTTGATTTTTTAAAAACTGTATGAATGATCACTCCAGACAGACAAAAACGAGAAGAACACTGTCACAAAGCAAAGCTCAGAGCTGGAATTCTAGTGCTGAAGCTGTAGTAGAAGGCAGTAAGCTGTATCTATCTATGAGAACAAACACACAGACAAATATAAACAAATGTGTTTTTCCATCTTGCCACCGGGAGTGCAGTCCTAGGCCAGCAACATCAGCCTCAGCTGGGAACTTCTTGGAAATGCCAACTCTCAAGCCTCCCCCAGAGCCCCTAAATCACAATCTGTATTTCATCAAGATTCATATGCACATTAATGGTTGAGAAACTCCTTTAGTGAGAGAGGAAACACAAGCAGGGGAGCGGGAGAGGGAGAAGCAGGCTTCCCGCTGAGCAGGGAGCCAGATGCGGGGACCCTGGAACCCAGGGGGATCATGACCCAAGCCAAAGGCAGACGCCTAACTACTGAGCCACCCAGGTGCCCCAAATTTAGTACACCCTTTATCATTAGTTGGTAATAGCAAAATCACTAAGTTTTGCAAATTCCACTTTTTCAATGGTGTGAGCTTCAGTGTTGAGCTATACTAATTCTCAGGTATATGGTCTCTTAAGAGTTCAGGAAATGAGTTTAATTTTGAAAAAGAATGATTTTGACTTATGACAGGGTGACAGTACTTATCAAAAGTAAAATGAATGAGGGAGAAACTTCAGAAAATCTCAAAGACAGTAATAAAAATGTATTTAGTGTTTTATCTGCAATTGATTCCCTAACACATTTGAAATAATGTTAAAAATAATGTTAAAATGTTATAAAAGTTAAAAACTTTTCTCTAGGTCTTGTCTTACAGAGTTAATCTTTTAGATGAAATGATCTTTTTGCATCATCTGTTTACTTTTTAAAAGTTAGTATTACTATCTATACTCTGCCATTGGGATAGGGGTTTGGTTTATGTGTTCATTACTGTAGTCACAACTGATGTAGGAAAGACATTATTAGGGTTCGAAGCCGATGGTCAAAAAAGAATTCTTGAGACGTCTTTGGTGCAAAAAGGTGATTTTATTCAAGCACAGGGACAGGACCCGTACGTAGGAAGAGCTGCACTGGGGTCATGAGGAGCCGCCCATTATATAGTTTCAAGTTGGGAGGGGGTTAGGGATAGCATAAGTCTCTCTGGAATTTTGGAAGTAAGGTTTCCAGGACCTTGAGCGGCCTAGCTATTATTGGGAAAAGGTCATTTATTACCATCTAATAAAACCTTAGTCATGAGACCCTTCAGATATATATTTGTGGGCCATATGCTTGGGGGATGATTACCAACACTATCTTGGGGGGGGGGGGTTAGAGATAAAGGAAGTTTCCAAAGGAATTTTTATACGTTAAAGTAGACTTACAGGATGCTGGTGTGGGACTGTTGGGGGGCGGGGGTGATCAGGCTAGGATTACCTTTTGCCCTTAGCAAAGTATTAACATTGAGGCAGTTGAGTCCCTAGAGGAATGTCACTCTGCCTGTTTCAAGGACTTGTCAGTGGTCTCTAGGTAGTAAAGAAATTTAATAATTTTTCTTCTGCCTTTGTTTCCCACATCAACAACCTCTAGAACAGTGCCTGGCATATAGTAGATGCTCAACAATTATTAAACACGTGACTGAAATAAATGTGTAACCTATAAGCTCTTATGAAAGTATACCAAATGAAGGCATTGTTGTTTAGCTCAATCTATTGTTTTATCATATAGCAGGGATCATTTACAACTACTATCTTTGTTTTAAAGATAAAACCAGATTGGTCCCTAACAGCTCACCGTGTGCCCCCATTTTTCATCCTGACATGCTACTTTTTGTAAAGTCTTTGGTAAGCAAAAATAGACAACTTCATTTTCTATTAGAAAATCCCATTAAGCAAAAACAGTAGGTTAAATAATGCTAAACAAAGCCCTTTCTCCAAAATATAAAATGAAGACATTATAAGGCACTTCTACTTAGTAAAGAAAACTACCATGTGAACAACATGAATTAAGCATTTTGGAATTGTTAGGGACTCTTTAGGATCATTAAGAAGCCCCTTTCTGATTTTCTAACCCAGGATGCTACATTTTGGCCACTATCCTAGTGAAGGGAGGCTAACCAGTTCCAAACAGAGCCTAGGGAAAAGAAGGAGGTATGTTGTAAATATCTCTGCCTTTGCATATCTATTATCTCTGTATTTGCATGTTTATAACTCCTGTCCCACTCTACCTTCCTCCCCCAAATCAAATATGAACCTTGGGTGAGACTCCTGGGAAGGACAAGTTTTTTTCCCTGCTTTTGCAAAAAGCAGGGGAAGAGAAAGCTCAGTGTTCTCTATCCTCTTTCCCCCTTTTCAGTATACACGACTGGATGATTCAACACTGCCAACTCCCCCAGAAGAAGGGTAAGGCAGTTAGATGACCGGGAAGATTTTGTGCCTTGGTAGTCGTGGGGCCTGGATTTTCTGGCCCAATTCTCATTTAGTATAATTTTATTCTCTTAAATAAATGTAAATTACCAAATATGTAGCTAATCGTGGTTTAAATTTTACACCTTTGTAAGAGTTTTCTTAGTAGTTTATTTAAAGACAAAGTAAGACCACATGACAATATTTTTGTTCTAACAAACTTATTTATTTTGGCATCTTATTTGTCCTATTGAAAGGCAGTCTACATGGAACCTGGCAAATGTAACCAGCCACGTTCTATGAATACCCAGATCCCCAAAATATTTAATTTAACTTGTCCCCTGGTTATCCCCCAGAGCAACCTACAGTTTGCTCGCAATTATGTTTAATTCAAAGAATATTTCCTTTTAATTTCAAACAGATTGGAACAGGATCTTTACTTCAAACATACATAAAGGTTTAAAAAAAGTGATTAATTCAGCCATATTCTATTATATTTTTACACTTAAAGGCCTTTTAAATTTGAATTTTTGAAAACACACTATATAAATTAGTATGTCCAATGCCCCAGGATGGACTGGCTTCTCTCTCCCCATTCAAGCGTTGTTTATATTCTGTGGGAGCTAATGCAATTCAAATGTTTTTCATAATTTGGTAGCATTTTCCAGAACCTCATCTGTCCACTGCATAATCTTCTCTGCTTCACAGTATTCATGTTAGATTAAACAAGAAAGACGAGTGGTTTTGCAAGAGGTAATTGTTAGTTAAATAGCAGGAATCACAAGAGTAAACTAATTTGATTGTTACAGATAGCCCATGGCTGTAATATTAGTGCATTTATTCTAGTGTCTTTGTAATAAGACCGAGAGAGTGCGAAACTTTAATTAAGGTGATACCTGCTAGAGACAGATCTCTGAGAATTTGTAGGGGAGGTGGCAGCCAGAGGAAGACAGTAAAAATTGAGAAACAAACCAACACAGGTGAATGTTGTCTCTGCATTAGGAGACTGATTAACAGAAAGGAGGCAGGAGAATAAACCAGACAGGCAGAAATAAAGCAGGTAAGAGATGCTGTTTATTAAACAGCTGTGATATGGCAGGCGCTCAGGTCAGCGTTTTATATTTTAAATTTCTGACCCTCACAAAAGCATCTTACTGTAAGTGTCATTATAGATGGAGGGACTTTGGCTCAGAAAGGCTGAATAGCCTAACAATGCTCCACGGCAAGTTGAAATATTCTTAGGGCTACAATATTTCTGATCTCAGTGGAAGACAGGCAGAGGGGAGTAAAGCTAGGATCTGAGTAAGGGTTCCTTGTCACCAAGTCCAGTGCTTCTCCAAGTGCAGCCCTGGTCCCCCTTGTCCATTGGAATCTCCTAGTTCACTTATTAAGGTGGCAGTTTTGCAGACCTGGGGGTCTATTATTAGAATCTCCAAGGTATGGGAGCCTAGGATCTCCATTTTAAACAGAATCACTAGGTTTGATTTATTACACAAAAAATTGAGATCTTCTGCCTAATGGAAGGAGATCTGATTATATACCCTAACCCCAATTTGAGAAGGTGGCATCATCTTTGTACAAGAGTACATACTCAATCTTTAAAGTGTAGGAGGATTCCACTCTATATAATAACCTCTTTGATTTTATGGCTTTCTATAATTCCTAGAGAGACTTTCAATAATTAGCTCAGTGCATAAAACTATAGGAGCTCAAACTTCGGGGAGGATTTAGAAGATCAATATATGACCTAATATCCAATCCACAATCCTTTAATCCTCCTCTACAATATCCTATCTTGTGGTTGCACGAGTGCCCTAGCGATGGGACCCCACTGTTTCACGAACTGGTGATGTGAATGCTGTGATTATGAAAGGTACTGACCTACCCCACATATAGCTTTAACACCTGCTCTTGGTCTTACTACCTAGAATACTCTTTGTAAAGCAAATTATGCTTACCACTCTCCCATTTTATTTTATTTATTTTTAAGGGGCAGAGGAAGAGAGAGAATCTTAAGCAGGCTCCATGCTCAATGGGGACCCTGACAGGGGGCTCGATCTCACAACCCTGAGATCATGACCTGAGCCAAGAGAGGCTTAACTGACTGAGCCACCCAGGCACCCTGCCACTCTACCATTTTAAATTCCTTAAAGAATTTCCATTGCAATTGGAATGAAACCCAAATGCCCTCTATCATGGTCTGTAATAAACTACTAAGATTTCGCTTACTCTTTTCCTGGTATCTGACATTTAAGAATGTCAGAGCTGTTCTTCCCAGCTTTTTCCAGGGGCGTCTGGGTGGTTCAGTCGGTTGAGCATCTGACTCTTGGTTTCTGCTCAGGTCATGGTCTCATGGGTCCTGGGATCAAGCCCCCCATGGGGCCCCAAGCTCAGCGGGGAGTCTGCCTGAGATTCTCTCCCTCTGCCCCTCCCCCTGCTCACATGCACTCTCTGTCTCTCTAAAATAAATAAATAAATCTTAAAAAAAAGAATGTTCTTCACAGCTCATTCCAGCTTTCAGGCATTTTGCTCACTCATTTCCTCTCCCTGTGATTCATCTTTAGGTCTCAATTAAATGTCCACTTTTCATAAGATTCTTTCCTGACCATCTTATCTAAATAGGTCACCCCCCATTATTCTCTATCATTGTAGCCTTTTTTTCTCTTAAGACTGAGTATTACCATTTTTAATGATATCTCAACATGTTAGTTTATTTATTTATGATTTATTAACCACTCACACCCAAACCCACTATACACAAAACTACAAACACACACTAAACTGTAAACTCCATAAGGAAATTATCTGTCTTGTTGTATATCCTATCATCAAACATGTGATGTGGGTGTGTATTTTTTTTCTGAGTGAGTATTATCTAAGGCCCACATGTGCGTGCATGCACACACACACATACACACTCACTTTCACATTCTTTTCCTCAGTGAATGATATCAGTGTATCTGGGTTCTGCTGTCCTGACACTGGGGCAGCCACCTAAACCACAACACAGAAAACTGTCTTTTCATAGGAAACCTCATTTCTGTTGATGTTTAGATTTTAGGTGAAGCACCTTCTAGACCTCAGTCATGAGGAGGTATGAATATAACATATCTAGTGGACATTTTACACTTTGGATGAACACTGGTCTACATACCAAATATCTTAAAATTGGATTCTAGCTCTCTCATTAATAAGCTGTGTGATTGTGCCCAAGTCACTTCCTCTTTCTGGGCCTTAATTACGTCATATGGAAAATGAGGGAGTTCATATCTAAGATCCCTTCCAGCTCAGACACAGGGTGGTTCAATGACTTATGGGCACAGAAGTATGTGTCAACAGTGACTGGAACTTAGTGACTGTAATGAATGACTTAAAATACTATACACTTTTAATCTTATGAATCGAAGGAAGGAAGGAAGGAAGGAGGGAGGGAGGGAAGGGAAAGAGGGAGGGAGGCAGGGAGAAAAAAAAAGAGTAAAGACAGACAAAAGGAAAAAGAACTTGAATATTAGAATCTAGCAAAAGAAGCATCCTAAAACAACATGGAATGTCTCACACTAAAATTCTTCTGCAGTTGCAGGAAAGGGTTTGCATGAGATACTGGTACACACTTAGAGTCAGAGCCAGATTCTGACATTTTTTTTTTAAGGTTTTATTTATTTATTTGACAGAGAGACACAGTGAGAGAGGGAACACAAGCAGGGGGAGTGAGAGAGGGAGAAGCAGGCTTCTCGCGGAGCGGAGAGCCTGACGCAGGGCTCGATCTCAGGATCCTGGGATCATGACCTGAGCTGAAGGCAGACGCCCAACGACTGAGCCACCCAGGTGCCCCAGATTCTGCCACTTTTTATCTTTGATAAGAAGATAAGCTGTCTAAGTTTTCTGAACTTCATTGTCTTCCTCTTGTAAAAGAAGAGGTGATTATTCCTTCACATAAAATACCTAACCTAATGCCTGGCATGTAAAGACATTGCTCAATAAATCATAACTTTATTATTTCCTTAATTATTTTCAAATAGTTCCCTCTCTGGGACTTGGCACTCAGATCAGTTAAAAATTGTACAAAGGTTTTTGATTCAGGAAACTAATTTGTATTGTATTCTAATTCTAGGGACATATTCATCATTCATTCAACAAATATTTATTGATCACATATTATGTGCCAGGCATTGTGCTAAGTATTGAAGGAAGAAGGGGGGGTAGGGAGGGAAGAAGGAAGGAAAGAAGGAAGGAAGGAAGGAAGGAGGAAGGAAGGAAGGAAGGAAGGAAGGAAGGAAGGAAGGAAGGAAGGAAGGAAGGAAGGAAGGAAAAGTGAGTCAGTTGGTGACAAATGCTGTGAAAGCAAAATACAGCAAGGTGGGAGAAAGTACTGATAAGAATTTTTTTCATTAGTGTAATTTAAATTAGCATTATCAGGAAAAACTCCAATAAAGTAACATTTGAAGAGAGATCTAAGGGAAATGAGGAGTGATCCATGAGGATACATAAAGGAAGTACTTCCAGGCAGAAGAAAACAAGTTCAAAGACACTGAGATGGGAGCATGCTTGGTAGGTTTGTGGAATAGCAAATACAGCCCAGGGGATGGAACATAGTGATCAAAGGGAACCTGGGTGGAGATGAGGTCACAGAGGTAGTGTGGAGCCTTCCAGATCATTCAAGGAGAGTAAGCCTTGGTAAGAGCTCTAGATTTTGCTGAGTGTAATGGGATGGCCTGGGTTCATGTCCAGGGGTAACTATTCTGACTTCTATAGTGAAAGGCCCACTCTGGCTATTTTGTATAGAATAGACTGTAAGAAAACATGCGCCAGACTGAGAAGAACAGTAAGAGGCTATCCCAAGAGTCTATTTAAAAAGAGATGATTTGGGGCACCTGGGTGGCTCAGTCGTTCAGGTCATGATCCCAGGGTCCTGGGATCGAGCCCCACATTGGGCTTCATGCTCGGCGGGAAGCCTGCTTCTCCCTCTCCCACTCCGCCTTCTTGTATTCCCTCTCTTGCTGTCTCTCTGTCAAATAAATAAAATCTTTAGAAAGAAAGAAAGAAAGAAAGAAAGAAAGAAAGAAAGAAAGAAAGAAAGAAAGAAAGAAAGAAAGAAAGAAAGAAAGAAAGAAAGAAAGAAAGAAAAAGAAAGAAAGAAAGGGAAAGAAAGAAAGAAAAATGATTTGGACTAGGGTGGTAGCAATGGCTTTGGTGAGGAGTGGCCAGATCTAAGGCATCTTTAGAATTAGCTGAAAGTATTTGCCAATGGATTCTATTGCAATGGGAGAAAAAAAAAGAATCAAGAAATGATGCCAGTGATTTTGTGTTTGTTGGAAATCAGAAGGGTAGAGGTGCATTTTATGAGATGGGGAAAAAAAGGAACCCTGCAGATTTGAGAGATTTCAAGAGTTTGGTCTTACATATGCTAAAATTAAGAAGCCCATTAAGCATCCCAGAGAAGATGTGAAGTAGGCAGCCAGATAAAGGAGGAGTCTGAAGTTTAAAGATGATATCTATGCTGAAGATATAAATGTGGACTTGGCAGGAATTAGATCATTCAGGAAATGAGTATAAACAAATCAAAGATGAGGTCTGAGTACTAAGTAGAGGAGATGTCAACATTTAAAGGTTGGAAAATTCAGGAGAAGCCATCGAACAAGAGTGAGAAAGAGTGGCCAGTAAGATAGGAGAACCAAGGAGGTCAGGAAAGCAGGCAAACTAATCACATGTTTCCAGGTCAATGCTAAGTACATTGTATGTTTTAAATATGATTTGCAGTATAGATTTTTAAATGAATCAATATAATCATGTTTTGAGTCAGGAGACTCTGGAGAAGATGTTCGCTGTGACGTTGTACACACTCTGCTGAAAAGAATGACCTTCAAGATACCAGAAGGACTTCCACCCCATTTCCCTGCCTTGGTTAAGTGCAGATATGGGAGATGATGGGAAGTGAGATGAAGCACTAGATAGATCAATGAGACTTTCAGCAAAAGCCTAATTATTTTTAGTTCAAATGAATTTATTTTTACTATACAGGTATCCTTTCATCATCACACTAATTTAGCCATATTACAAAGCATTAGGAAACCAGAGAAGAAATAAAAATATTACCCACCATTCAACCCTTCTCAGTTACTGGTAATCATTTTAAACTAGTTTCTAAAATTTTTTTGCCAGTCACACATTAAACAATCATGAACAATCATATAATGGTGAAACCGGTTTTATTCACTTGTCATTGCATGGCCAGGTTAATATGTTCTGTCCAATGAGACATTTGGATAAGTCAGTTTGAAGATATCCAGTAAGATATTTTCATTTCCATTAAAAATTGGTATGAAAAGAGAAATGCAGGCCACTGTGCCTTTTTACCTTCTCTTACTCCTCATTCCTGCCTTGGAACTTAGTTGTGGTATCTAGAGCTCTGTCAGTCATTTTGAGACCTTGAGACACCTTTTCTGCATATGGCAGAACTAAAGGATGGAAAAAGTCTGGATTTTTTACATCTCTGAAGAGCAGAACTAATGCCAACATTTATATTTAAAGTAATTATGGATAAAGTACATAAGCATATATGTACTTATTGTCATTTTGTTACATTTTCTGGCTATTTTTGTAGTTCCTCTGTTTCTTCTTTCCCATTCTTTTTTTGTGGTTTGATGACTTTCTTTAGTGGCATGCTTATATTCCTTTCTCTTTCTATTTTGTGTATTTACTAAGGTTTTTACTTTGTGGTTACCATGAGGCTCACCAATTAATTGTTTGTGGTAACCTTTTTTTTTTTAAGATTTAAATATTTATTTACTTGAGAGAGAGAGAACACATACATGCATGAAAGCACTCAAGCGGGATGGGGGGGCAGAGGCAGAGGGAGAGAGACAGAAGGAGAGAAGCAGACCCCCCACTGAGTGCGGAGCCCAATGCGGGGCTCAATCTCTCGACCATGAAATCATGACCTGAGCCAAAACCAAGAGTGGGACACTCAATCAACTGAGCCACCCAGGCACCCCACATTCCTTTTTTTTTAAATTGCTGTTGTTGTTGTTCACCCCCTTCATCCATCCCCCCAACCTCACTCCCACTCTAGCAACCACTAATTTTTTCTCTCTGTATCCATGAACTTGATTTTTTTGTTGTTATTGCGGGGGGGGGGACTTTAGATTCCATATTCAAGAGAGATCATATGGTATTCACCTTTCTCTGTCTGACTTGTTTCATTTAGCATAGTACCCTTGAAGTCCATCCATGTTGCTGCAAATGACAAGATTTCATTCTTTTTTATGGCTAAAAAATATATCACAACTTCTTTACCTATTCATCCATCAGTGGGCACCTAGGTTACTTTCCTATCTTGGCTATTGTAAATAATGCTAAAATGAACATAAAGATGCACATATATTTTTGAATTAGCATTTTTGTTTTCCTCATATAAATACCCAGAAGTGGAATTGCTGGATCATACTGCAGTTCTAATTTTAATTTTTTGAGGAACCCCCATACAGTTTTCCATAGTGGCTGCACCAATTTACATTCCCACCAACAGTGCATGAGGGCTCCCTTTTCTCCATATCTTTGCCAACACTCTTTATTTCTTGTCTTTTTGATACTAGCCATCTGACAGATGTGAGGTGATAGCTCATTGTGGTTTTGATTTGCATTTCCCTGATAATTAATGATGTTGAACATATAACTGTTGGCCATCTGTATGTCTTCTTTGGAAAAATGTCTCTTCAGATTTTCTGCCTGCAGTTTAATCAGATTATTTGTTTTTTATTTGTTTCTGTGTTTCTTTGTTTCGCTGTTGAGTTGTAGGAAGACTTTATATATTTGGATATTAGCCCCTTATCAGATAAATGACTTGTAAATATTTTCTCCCATTCAGTATGTTGCTTTTTCATTTTGTTGATGGTTTCCTTTGCTGTGCTGCAGCTTTTTAGTTTGATATAGTCCTACTTGTTCATTTTTGCTTTTGGTGCTTTGCTTTTGATGTCAGATTCAAAATCATCGCCAAGACCTATGTCAAGAAGCTTACCGCCTATATTTTCTTCTTGGAAGTTTTATGGTTTCAGGTCTTATGTTCAAGTCTTTAACCCATTTTGAGTTAGTTTTTGTGTATGGTGTAAGACAGTGGTCGAGTTTCATTTTTTTGCATGTGGTTGTCCAGTTTTCCCAACACCATTTATTGGAGACTGTCCTGTTCTTTCCTCTTTGTATTTTTGTAACTCTTTGTCATAAATGTGTACGTGTGGGTTTATTTCTGTGCTCTCTATTCTGTTCCATTGATCTATGTGTCTGTTTTTTTATGCCAATACCATAGTTTTAATCACTCCAGTTTTGTAATACAGTTTGAAATCAAGGATCATGATGCCTCCAACTTTGTTGTTCTTTCTCAAGATTGCTTAGGTTATTCAGGATCTTTTGTGGTTCCATACAAATTTTAGGATTATTTTCTCTATTTCTGTTGCCATTGGAAATTTGAAAGAGATTGCATTGAATCTGTAAATTGCTCTGAATCTTATGGACATGTTAACAATATTCTTCCAATCCATGAGTATCTTTCCATTTGTGTCTTCTTCAATTTCTTTCATTAATATCTTTCATTAATATCTTGTAGTTTTCAATATACAGGTCTTTCTGGGGCACCTGGGTGGCTCAGTCGGTTAACCCAGGGTCCTGGGATCAAGCCCCACATCAGGGGGAGGGTCTCAGCAAGGGCTCTGCTTCTCCCTCTTCTTCTACTCCTCACCCTGCTTGTGCTCTCTCTCTCTCTCTCACTTGCACTCTCTCTAATAAATAAATAAAATCTTTAACAAATATATATACAGATCTTTCACCTCCTTGTTTAGCTTTATATCTAGGCATTTTATTCTTTTTGATGCAATTATAAGTGGAATTGTTTTCTTAATTTCTTTCTGATAGGTCACCATCAGTGTATAGAAACACAACTGAGTTTTTGTATTGATTTTGTATCCTGCAACTTTACTGAATTTATTTATTAGTCCTAACAGTTTTTTGGTGGAGTCTTTAGGATTTTCTATATATAATGTCATCTGCGAATAGTGACAGTTTTACTTATTCCTTCCCAATTTGGATCCCTCTTATTTCTGTTTCTTGCCTAACTGCTATGAATAAAAGTGGTGAGGGTAGGCATCCTTGTCTTGTTCCTGAAAGCTTTCAGCTTCTCACTGCAGTGTATGTTTACTGAGGGCTGTCATATATGGCCTTTATCACATTGAGGTCCATTCCCTCAATACTTGCTTTGTTGAGAGTTTTTATCATTAGTGGATGTTGAATTTGTGAAATGTTTTTTCATCCCTATTGAGGTATAATATGATTTTTTATCATTTATTTTGTTAATGAAGTGTCATCACATCGACTGACATGCAGATGTTAAGCCATCCTGACATCCCTGAATAAATCCCACCTGATCATAGTCTATGATCCTTTTAATGTATTCTTGAATTCAGTTTGATATTTTTATTGGGGATTTTTACATCTATGCTCATTAGGGATATTGGCCTGAAATTTTATTTGTGACATCCTTGTCTGGTTTTGGTAATCAGGGTAATGCTGGCCCCAAAAGGCGTTCCCTCCTCTTCTATTTTTGGAAGAATCTGAAAAGGATTGGTACTAATTCTTCTTTGAATGTTTGATAGAATTCACCAGTAAAACCATCTGGTCCTGAACTTTGTCTGATGGAAGGTTTTTGATTAGTGATTTAATCTCCTTCCCAGTAATTGGTCTATTTAAATTTTCTATTTCATCATGATTCAGTCTTGGTAGGTTATATGTTTCTAGGAATTTATCCATTTTTTCTACGTTCTCTAATTTGTTGGTATGTAATTATTCATAATAGTCTCTTAAGATCCTTTGAATTTTTGTGGTATCAGTTGTAACATCTCATTTTTCATTATTGATTTTATTTGGGCCCTTTTTCTTTGTGAGTCTAGCTAAATGCCTGTCAATTCAGTTAATCTTTCCAAAGAACCAGCTCTTAGTTTCACTGATCATCTTTATTGTCTTTTTGGTCTAAATTTCATTTAATTTCTGCTCTACTATCTGTTATTTCCTCCCTTCTACTAACTTTGGGCTTCTTTTGTTCTTTTTCTAGTTCCTTTGGGGTAAAGTTAAATTATTTGAGACTTTTCTTGTTTTTCAAGGTAGGCATTTATCACTATGAACTTCCCTCTCAGAACTGCTTTTGCTGCATCCCATGTTGTATTTCCATTTGTCTCAAGGAATTTTTTATTTCTTCTTTGGTTTCTTCATTGACCCATTGGTTGTTCAGTAGCATGTTGCTTAATCTCCACATATTTGTGACTTTTACAGCTTTCTTAGAAATTAATTTCTAGTTTCACATTATTGTAGTCAGAAAAGATGATTGATATGTTTCCAGTCCTCTTAAGTTTATTAAGTTTTGTTTTTTGGCCTAACATATGATCTAACCTGTAAAATGTTCCATGTGCACTTGAGAAAAATGTGTATTCTGTTGCTTTTGGAAGGAACGTTCTGTATATGTCTGTTATATCCATCTGATCTCATGTGTCTTTAAGGTCAATGATTCCTTATTGATTTTCTCTCTGGATGATCTATCCATTGATTTAAATAGGGTGTTAAAGTCCCCTACTATTATTATATTGCTGTATTTTTCTCCCTTTAGGTCTGTTAATATTTGCTTTAATTACTTAGGTGCTCCCAAGTTAGGTGCATAAATATTTACAAATGTTATATCCTCTCATTCAATTGACCCTTTTGTTATTATATAACATTTATCTTTGTCTTTTTGATTACAGTTTTTGTTTCAAAGTCATTTTGTCTGATATAAATATAGCTATTCCAGTTCTTTTGGTTTCCATTTGTATAAAATATCTTTTTCCATCCCTTCACTTTCAGTGTGTGTTCTTATATCTGAAACAAGTCTCCTTTAGGCATCATATAGATGGGTCCTGCTTTTTTTGTTTGTTCTTTATCCATTTAGCCACTCTATATCTTTTGATTAGAGAATTTCCAGCAAAAACTTATATCCACACTTTATTAGGTAAGAAAAATGAAGTTCTATGTATTTAAACCACTAATATTTGAGTTTCCTGGTATTTGAAAATGGCAGCATTCTTAACTGAAATATACAATATCATGAATATTTCCCCATTTATTCCTGTTTTTATAAACATAATTTGAATGGTGATATAATAATCAATATACCAAAGTTTCTAAGCTAATCTTCTCTTCTGGAATTATATGTTTTCTAGGAACCTTCTAGGTCTGTTCCTTAGAAGATTTTGATGTTAACAGAAATTAAAGTTAGTATTTTGGATACATCTTCTAGAATTAAAAAAGACTTTAAAATTACTCTCCCCTCTCATCTACTCCTAGACACTTACTGATACCAAATGATCTTGAAGACTTGTACCAAATTCTGTAATTTCCAACAAAAAGTCCAACGAGGGAAAAAATTAAGATGTGTATCTCATGATATAAACATATGGTATGAAGTATCATCTCCCTAAATCCTTTCTCCCCTCTGTTTTATCTTAGAATACAATTTAAGAGACAGGAGTGTTGGGTAATTGGTTCTTTGCCTTGTAAAGGCTCTCCTGGCATTGCTATTCATCCATAATAAGAAAGCAAGGTGTATTTGCTCAGCAGGTGGTGATTAAATCACAAAACAAAGTTATTATTCTATACAAATAAGAATTCTCAGAAAGGGGTGCAAGTGTCTGCAAAAAAACAAAGACTGGGAATAATCTTTACTTCCTGAATTTTTTTTTCCTTTCCCAGTTTGTTTTATGATTGTCTAGTCTACTATTTTCTCAGTCCAGTGACAGGAAAATTGTACCATTTGATATATTTAGAGAATTCCCACATAGAAGAGTGGTCTTGTTCTAGATTTGCCCGGGAAGTAGAAGCAATGTCCATGGATTGACATCATAAGGGAAAAGATTTCATCTTAACATGAATATAATTGTATCTAATAGCTAACACTACCCAAAAGGTCACAAGCTATCTCAAGCACAGTGAGCTTCCTGTTTCCAAGAGCACTCACTGAAGCGGATGACTGACACAGATTCAACAGAAAGGGGACTACAATGAGAGGCAGAAACTTGGCCTAGATGACTTCGAAGGACATTTGAAAAACTCTAAGAGATAATCTTGTCATTTTGTTGAAGGTTTCCCTCCAACCAAGCCTTGAATTCTGGTGTTTACTTCTAAATATAAAGTATTCCAAGCCTAAGTGCTAAATTTCTCATTATAAAATGTATAGGGTATTTATAAATTGTAAGTTATTATAAATATATGTATATATTTACCCCACAGCCAATAGTTTCAAAATGGACCCTTTAATCACATTTTTCCTAAGCAATAGAGATATGATTTGGATTTAAATTGTTTTGAAATGAAAGATACACACACACACACACATACACACATACACACAGGTCCTGGATCTATTCTGTGGGACTCAAAACAGGATCAAGGGATATACTAATTGCACAGATTTCTCAGTGTTACTGTTTGCATTTGTTCCAAGCTCAGTATATGAAGTACAAGATCTTCATTGCCTGCATTTGTACGACCCTTATTATTTGCTTCTGTACAGAGTCATGTTAATCACTGAAATCAATGAATGCACTGCTCTCCAATGCGTGTGCCGACTATGGCTGCCCTCTAATACTCAGGTGTGTGGTCCTTGTGCTGATGTCAAGAGTAGGGTTTTATAAACCATCATTGCTTTTGGAGAGAACCAGGTTGCCACATACAATTGACTAGGTCATGTCCTGAGCACGTATGCCAAACTGATGGTTATGTGGGGACTGAAATCCAGCTTGCACCCACTCACCAAGCCATGAGCCCTAGTATTGGGTCATGTCCACTGGCCATATACCTCCCATCAAATGGCCAGTCCCCGGAGATTTACAAATAACAATTATAGAAACAAAACAAATGAAAAAAGCCTATACTGCTCTTTGCTGCATTAGCATGTATTGTTTAACTTGACCATGAAAAATACATTTATGTTTTATAATCTCATACCCTTCTTATAATACAGATAAAAATATTGAAATATAAATAAGTTAAGTGACTTCCAGAGGAATTATAATTGGTCGAAGGAGAATAATAACACCAAGTTCAACTGGATTTTAGAACCAATTGATTTTTTTTTAACAATTGTATTAAAATACTTTTTAGCATATTATATGTATGGCACACAGGATATTGAGACCTATTGTATTACAAAAAAAGTATGGATAATTTCTGTATTTAAAATTACATTTTTATTTTCCTTTTTCTTGTCTTAGTTATCTCCATTTAGTCATGTTCTGTATAGACACCTATTAATGAAGACCATGTCATGCTAAGGCTGCAATTTGGATGAATAAATTTTAGGCATTGCTCAAACTTACACCATACCCTCCTTTCCCGGTTCTGTGAAACTGGCATATAATGTGGTTACATTACATTAGGTTAATGGTTTTACCTAATTCTATATGTGATATTGTGATTTATAATAAGAAATATATATGGTCTTCCTGGCACCGGCTCCTAAAACTCTTGTAATTTTCCTAAGTAATAAGAGCAATGGGAAACTTTTGTTATAATATTTGATCTTTTGTCCTCAAATACCTGTAGAGTGAAATAGCTCCAGGATGATAAAGATGAAAGAATCGAGCGGTAAAAAGTGTCTTGTTATTCAGAACTAACCCCTTTCAACCATACCTAAGTTTATGCTAATGAGGTGACTTTTGGAAAGCCCCAAAGGATGGGGATTGGCTGCCAGTGGAGCTAATCATGTTATTGGAGGGCTGGAACTTTCAGCCCCACCCTCACTTGCAGAGAGGAGAGAGGAGCTAGAGGTTAAACCAATCATTAATGGCCAATGATTTAATGATCATGCCTACATAAGGAAATTTCTATAAAGACGGGGTTCAAAGAGCTTTTGGGTTGGTGAATACACAGAGATGCTGGGAGAATGGGGCACTGGAACAGCACAGAAGCCCCGCATCTTTTCCTCACACCTTCCCTTATGCATCTGTTCCACCTGGCTGTTCCTGAGTTATGTCTTTTATAGTAAACCAATAATGTAATAAGTTAAATGTTTTCCTAAGTTAGTGTGAACAGCTCTAGCAAATTAATTGAACCCAAGGAGGGGGTCATGGGAACCTCTGATTCACAGCCAGTGAGTAAGAACAGGTGACAACTGAGACTTGAGACTGGCATCCTTGGACTGAGCCCTTAACCTGTGGGATCTGAATTTAAATTGTAGGACACGCAGCTGGTGGCGCGGAATTGCTTCATGTGTGGAAAAACCCACACATGTGGTGTCAGAGTGAAGTGTAGTATGAGAGTAGTTGGGAAACTCAGGACTACTTTTCCAAAACACCAAGATTCACAAATTATATTCTTTTCTTCAGTCTTCATGTTCCTGTCTCTTTTTCATACTAGACTTTAACCAGTGCCTTCCTCCTCCACCTTGACACACGCAAACACTCACACGGGGCACATAGCAGTGTTTTCCTCTTCACCTCCCTCCCCAGCAAAAGGCAGTAGAGTAATTCATCTCAAATACATTAACAGGTGGAGAGGGCAGTGAGGACAGGATGAGAGGAGAAGAGAATAGATAATATGTGATTTATCAAGGTATGACTCTCCACACCTTTGTTATTGTTGTGGTTGTGGTTCTTAGCCAAAAAGTTGCACAGACCAAACCCCATACAAAGGAAGACTTCAAATGATTCAAAGACAGACCAACAATTTAACTCCCTCAGAGGAATCTGTGGAGCCCTTTATATACTAGTATAAGATGCTCCTGTTAGTTATACTAAGAGGTCCAGGACTGTGCCACCAGGCTTTTCCCTGCTTTCCACCACCACTGTGCCCCATCTGGACACAAATACCATTTATTCAATGACTTTGTTTTTTAATCTCTACGTACAAGCCCCCATGTTGTAATCTAACCACTCTATCAAACAAATATGCAATGTCTATTTCCCAAAGTGTGTACAACTGAATCTTAGCCAAAAGTCATTGTTGCTAGTTTTAATGTAGCCATTTTCCCTAAAACAATTTTTTTTAAAAATGAGGTCACTCCAACTAGCATACTTATCATTCAGCATCTTGGGTTACTGTAACTCTGTGGGAATTCAAAGTAGCTAAGACAATTTAAGGCCATTCAAAAGATTTGCAGTCAGCTCCTACACTTTTAGGGAAAATCTACTTATTTGATAATATGTATCTTTTTCAGTTATAACAGACTTACACAGATGCTCATTGTTATATGGCTTTTATTATAAAATATTCAAATACAAAAGCTAAAGAGATTAATGTGACCAACACTTAGGTCCTTATCATCCAGAATTAATGAATATTAAAATATTTATATATTAATTTCTTTTTTTTAAGATTTATTAGAGAGAGAGAAAGAGAGAGAGAGAGCATGAGAGGGGAGAGGTCAGAGGGAGAAGCAGACTCCCCACTAAGCAGGGAGCCCGATGTGGGACTCAATCCTGGGACTCCAGGATCGTGACCTGAGCTGAAGGTAGTCGCTTAACCAACTGAGCCACCCAGGCGTCCCTCCATATTAATTTCTAATTTTGCAATATTACAGATGCAGTTGACATGCCTTTGTCAATGGTATTTCCTGTCATCCTCTCCTAGAAGCGCACAAAATCCTGGAGTGAGCATATGCCCAGTTCGCCTTTGTTTTTACATTGTCATCATTTTTTTGCATATATAAAGAGCATATAGAAATGTTTTATGTGTTTGTAAAATTTACAAAAATTTTATTATTCTTTATGGATCATCCTGGAGTCTGTTCCCCCCCTCCCCAGTAAATTTTGTTTTTCAGATCAATCCACATTGATCTATATGTAGGACATATAGATATGCATACATCATATGCTATGCATCTAATTGTCTCATTTTAACTACTCTACTGTAGGCATATATCACAATTTCTTTACCCATTCCTCTATGGGTGGATATTTAACTTCCTTCCTTCCTTCCTTCTATTCTTCCATCCTTCCTTCCTTATTGCTCCCTCTCTTTTCCTATAATAAACAAAGTAGCAAAGCACATGAGTATGCGTGTGAGAGTTTCTGGAAGTTCATTTTTACCTTACATTTTGAATAGCAAATTGAATAAGCCTTCTTATTAGGAGGCAAGAAGTCATTTATCCCATACAAACAGCTAAAGCATACCTAAGCATTATAACCTACAAAAGCACTGTATGTATTCTGTAAAATAATTATCCAGCAATTAATCCACTTATTTTCTTTTTTCTAAGTATAATTAACAAATGATGCTGGTGACCCTTCTGATATAAACTTCCCACTTACAAAAGTTCTTCACTTACTACGGTATCCTGAAACTGGAACCCACTCAGTGTGCTGACAGTAACAATAATATCAAATCAAAGCTCTTTTCAACAGTATCAAGAGTTAACATTAACAGGGCCAGGCAGAGATGGGAGCCACTTAAGAGACCAGCTTGGTTTACATATGGAGAAAGACTATCAAGGCATGAGGTGTAAGGATACGAAGCAAGTAGCATTTATAATCAGAACATCATGGCCAGGTGATGGGGGAGCTATTTAGGTTAAACAACAGAAAATTGCCATTTTGTAGGTCAAATGTTGGCAATATGTCAAAATAGGCTGTTACTCAGACTTTCTGGATTGGGCATTAACAGGATTGGTATTTTCTGAAATAGTCAAGAACTATTTCTAAGAGACCTGTACAGACCAAAACATGTGTGATCCATGCCAGTTGAGATTTGGAAGTGTTCCTTTCCTATGGTACCTCTCAGATTGCTTCAGACAATTCTCACACAATAGGTGGAGATCCACCCTTTATCCAGGCTGCCATCCAGAGTTGTGCATTGGTGACCTCACAAAGGATCTCAACCAAAGTGGAGGTAGAGGGTTGGTGATCAACCTCATGCCGCAGGGTGTTACTAGACCACCCAAGGAAGTCTTTTTTTCTAACGGATCTGCCCACCAGGTGTGCCTTTTTCTAATTTCACAAAAGCATCCTGTAGGCTACTATTGATCATCTCTTAAATTCTATACAAGCCTGGAAAACTGAAGTATCAAATGAACTGGGTATGGGAGGGAATGGTGGGCTGGGCCTTCATAGCTCATACAAATGGTGACTCTCCTCTATTAGAAGGGACCCTTGGTTTTCTTGTAGTTCAAATCTTTCTACATCAAAAATCCCTCTGCTGAAGTTGAGAGATTTTCAGTTCTAGACTCTGAGTGAAGGGTTTGGTTGGGGAAATAAAAGCAAGAGTAAGATTATCTTCTTGGCAACCAAGCAGAGATGACATATTCCAGTGACATTAGGATATTTGCAATCTATTGACTGAAGTTAATAAACCTGTAAGGTGTGTTTTGTTTGCCAATCATGCGGCAGGCTTCCATTTGACCATGTATTTTTCTTTAAACCAAACCAAAACAAAAATCTGTGGCACTGATTCCTCTCAATTATTCTCTTGCTAAAAATAAATTCCAACTGAGATACGGGAGCAAACATCTCAAATGTATGATTCAAAAAATTTTAA
Organism: Mirounga angustirostris; assembly: GCF_029215605.1. Taxonomy (NCBI): domain Eukaryota; kingdom Metazoa; phylum Chordata; class Mammalia; order Carnivora; family Phocidae; genus Mirounga; species Mirounga angustirostris. The sequence continues at coordinate 132,823,590 of NW_026991709.1, read as the reverse complement.
AGCATTTCAGCAAAGTGACCTCTGACTTTAGGTATCGTGTATTCACTTGTGGGGTCAAGTCTCAACTCATTACAATTAATCTGACATATTGATTCAATATCTCAGGCAGAGATGTATTTACCTGGCTAGAACACCGTGGAAGATGATTCTAGGAGAAAAGGAGTGTTTGCACACAAAGGTGAGATCCTCTGATGAAAGCTGACAGTGAGTAGCGCTCAGAGAATCAGACCCCAAACACGCATTACCTCAAGGCTCAGTCCCTCAAATTAGAGTTAAAAATGATTCAGCATTGCATCGTTGGGTACTTTCATTCTGTAAAAGAATACCTTGGGGTAGAAAGGAAGCCAAGCAACAGATTTGCTCTTGTAGGCTGGCCCATTAAGAGAGGGTTATTTAAACTAGAGCCAAATTACAATGAACCATTTCCACTATAGATATCAACAATTCTACAGAAAAGATGCCCCTCTCTTCTCTAATATATAAATTTACTGTTATTTTTAAAATTGTTCTGATCATATAATAAGGTACTAAATAAAATGTAAAATACAGAAAAATCATGATTCTGTTAAAGATAACCAGATCATTTTCTTTCACCTTTATTATTCATTCAAAAGAAGTTATAGATTGTCTACAACATGCCAAGTATTATGTGTAATAAAAGGAATACACTGAATAAGACAATTTCTGCCTTCAAATTAGTGTCATCTAATGAGGAATATGTATAAACACAAAGGAAAATCAAAAGATCAGTGTTATCATAGAGATACAGATGTATATTTTATATTGAGATATGATCAAATTTTTAAAACTTTGCATCCTTCATTTTCAGTTAATGTAAACTTTCTCTATGACAGTAGATATATATATATATATATATATATATATGTTTTTAAAGATTTATTTATTTTAGAGAGAGAGAGCACGCATATGTGTACACACAATTCAGGGGTGGGGCAGAGGGAGAGAATCTCAAGCAGACTCCCCACTGAGCACGGAGCCTGACTGGGGCTTGATCTCAAGACCCATTAAGTCAGTGACCTGAGCTGAAACCAAGAGTCAGACACTTAACTGAGTCACCAAGTTGCCTCGACCATAGATATACATTTTTAACATCATGTTACTAGTTGCAAAGTAGTTCATACTTTGGATATACTATAGTTTGTTGATCCTTTTCTTATGCTTGTATGTTCTGAGTTTTTAAAACTTTTCACTCTTTAACTAACATAATGGTGGATCTTTCCTAACGCGTATTCTTAGAAGTTCAAAGGGTAAGAACATTTTTAAAACTTCTGGCACATATTGCAAAATTGTTTTCCAAAGAAAAGTATTGTGCCAAATTACATGCCCACCAGGAGTTGAGCTTTTTAAAAGACACACACACAAGTACACACTTTTTTTTTTAAAGACTTTATTTACTTATTTGACAGAAAGAGACACAACGAAGAGAGAGGGAACACAAGCAGGGGGAGTGGGAGAGGGAGAAGCAGGCTTCCCGCAGAGCGGGTAGCCTGATGCAGGGCTCGATCCCAGGACCCTGGGACCATGACCTGAACCGAAAGCAGACGCTTAACGACTGACCAGCCAGGCGCCCCAAAAGTACACACTCTTAAATATTCACACTCTCCTTGATTTCTTCAAGGTTTGAAAATTATCTAAGTGTAAACAATCTGTTCGTTCACAGGCACAAGTAAATACCTGTTTGTATTACATAAAGATTCAGAGATGATTGGTTTTGTCTGATTGTAAAAGATACCTACTTCAAAATTAAAACTTTTCTTAAAGCAAAGAAAACACAAATTTTAGTATCACGTAATCAGTGACACATTATACATTTTGCTGTAACCTTTTATCACAACCACCTAAAACCATGACGTATCAAGACGGCATGGCAGCTGACCTGTTCACCTCTCATCAGTAGGCATCTGTACCTAGTAGGTATCTGTGTCATCTGGTTCCAAGTAACATGAAATGGTCCACTGACTATTTAGACTCTATTAAACTTCTATGTTTACCCTTTGCAACTACAAAATTGAGTTAACCACCAATAACAAGCAAAAAGTAGTCACATAGATGGAAATCAAGAAAGTTATCTCTACAACTTCTATAAAAACTGGGAGTAAAATTCATTGAAACTCAAATTATTAAAACATATTATTTTTGGTCAATGTCTTCGACTATTCTGTGTGTGTGAGATACAAATTGATGGCAATATTATTTACTTCCTCAACTACTTTCCTACCTTTGAATAACTAATAAACTACAAACAGAAGTAACAGAACTGGGGCACCTGGGTGGCTCAGTCGGTTAAGTGTCAGCTTTCGGCTCAGGTCATAATCTCAGGATCCTGGGATCGAGCCCCACATTGGGCTCCCTGCTCAGCGGGGAATCTGTTTCTCCTTCTCACTCTCTCTCTGTGCTCTCTCTCTCTCTCTCTCAAATAAATAAATGAAATCTTAAAAAAAAAAAAAAAGAAGTAACAGAACCAAATAATGGGCAACATTTAGAACGAGAATCAATTGTCCCACTGGAAGAGTAATTCTAGATTAGTTCACAACTTGAAATGATAAATGTCTTAGAATTTGTTCTATAAAGATGCCAAATTTGGAGTTCAGGGATCTGGTTTGGCTTTGTCACTTACTAGTTGACTGATCTACAGCAATTATTTTACTTCAAGGCATTGGTACCCTTATCCATGAAATGGTATTGTAGGAATGAAATCAGTTACCACCCATAAAAGTGCATGGTACACAGTAGGTGTCTTGGATAACAATCTTTTTCATAGCTAGGACAGTACCTATAGCCTCTCTCATAGGCCTTTTTAACCAAACCATTAAGTGTGTGGCTTTATTCATGACTTTCCAGCTAGTGTTCTGCCTTTTATCTACTCTGGAAAACAGCCTGATGAATATAAATGAATACCAATTAGCTAAATATACTGGTGATGTAGCACATGAATAAACCACCATTTTATTTGTCAATAGGGATAATTTTTTTCTAATGAGTCATAGAGCTAGCAGTACTGTGAGTAGAACATTTATTATATTTCCTATAATACAATATAGAATCTATTTTATGGTTTGATTGAGCTGCTTCTAAAAATCTCACATCTGTGCCACTCTCATCCAACGGGTCCCATACGATTGTCATTTTCATTTTGAAACTCTCACATGATGCAAAATAATCTAGAAATTCTAATAGTACTCCATACAAGCCTAACATGGTCTAATGAAAACAGTATAGCTTAAAGGTTAAGAAGGTTGCTCTCAGAGTAGGAATCAGCAAATTTTCTGTAAAAGGCAAGGAACTAAACATTTTAGGCTTGGAGGGCCATCTCATCTCAGTAACAAAGGCTCAACCTTGTCATAGCACAAAAGAAGCCATAGAAAATACGTAAACAAAGAGTATTATGAAATATTCTTTTCAACTATTTAAAAATACAACCACTATTTTTAGCTCACATGTTGTTCAAAAACAGGAGGTGGGCCAGATACTGACTGCAGACAGCAATTTCCAGACCCCTGCTCTAGAGACATACTGGCTGGACTCAAATTCTGGCTTATCCCTTGTGGGTTGTGCCACCTGAGCCAAGTAGTCTCCTCTCTCCACTTAGGTGTAAACTGGAACAATAACCTATACCTCATTCATGTGAGTTTCATGTGACCTGAATGAGGAACACACAAAAGTGCTCTGCGTTATGCATGGAGGGCAGCTACAAATGGTAGGTCCTGTCCCATATAAGCGTTTTTATTTTTATAAGCATCCTCTATAGTGGAAACAGATCCTAGAATCCAGACGGACTTGCACCTAAACCCTGACCACTAATTTTTACCCACTTTACTGAGATGTAACACTGAGCCTACAAGCAGGATTGCTTGTGAAAGCTTGGTGTATAGCACCTACTGAATGTTTCACTGAGTTGCTGGCATGAACAAGATGTTCTTAAAGTTTTGGTTATTGTTGTTTTACGCTAAACTCTTTTTCCTAATTTTCACAGGACATAGTTGATATGCTTTCTATCTCTGTACCGCTTATAACCCGTGTGTGCGTCTGTGTGTATCTCTGGTCAAGCTCTGTACTGGGAACAAAGCACTCACATTCAAGTATAACCCATGGTGATTGTTGGGAGTTCTTGAGTTCTCATGTGTATGCTGGTTTTCAATATAGACACTGGGTCACCTCTAGGAGCAAAAGTTCTCAATAAGGGAAAAGTGTCAAGTAACCATCGTACTCCCTCCCCGTCCTCCTCACTTCTCTGTGGTATCAGAAAAGAATAAACTACTGGCTCACCAGAAGTACAGAACACTAATACTATGGAGATTGGCAACTTTGCCTGGGTTGGGAAGACATGGATAAAAGGAGGGGGTCAAGGACAAGACAGGCTAAAGAATAAGGCAAGGATGGAGGGAGTTGTTTTGTCTAGTCCTCAAGGTTAGTGGGAAAACCAGATTGAGGCATCCAAAGAGTGATGCTGGCTCTGAGAGGAGAACCATGACACTTACTATATTATAGCTGAGTGAGTATAAGCAATAAATTCCAGATAGTGATTTGAAGGAGTCACTGGGTGAATCTAGGTAAAAGGAGCCCAGTGAGGAATCCAGATGAAGACTTGTGAGTATGGCTCTGAAAACAGATCCTAAATCATATGGTCTTGTGGAAAAGTCAGGGATAGGAAAATGGGACACTGTGGATCTTCAGAACTGTGCATAAGCTGCAGATCTCATGTGTGCTGGTGCTGTTTCCCATTATTGGAAATCTTTTGGGAACATTTTAAGATGAGTACTCCTCTTGCAGAATACTGTAGAGCTCCAGGAGGCACTATTCAGTCTGTAGTCTCGTAGTCTCACTCAAATGGCACCTGCTGGAGTTCTGCAGAGCACAGCCTGCAGAGCCTGAGCATTAGTGAGTAGACAGCTGCCTCCCCTGCAGAGTGAATTTTCCCTTGTGTGTGTGCATGTGCATGTGTGCTTATGTGTGGTGGTAGAGCAGAAATCATAATGCTGAACCACGCATGATGCCTCCAAGGGTAACTTGGTCTCTTAGTGCCAAGACAAGGATTTTAGAACCTATACTTTCTTTTGAGGGTCTTGTTTTCCACAAAATACGAAGCACCAAATACCAATAGCAAAGTCTGAAGCAAAAAGTCTCTGGGTATTCCAACCATGACTGATGAAAACTACCTTTCGTAGGACCCAGGATGGAAATTTCACACACACACACACACACACACACACACAAATATTATATACAATTATACCAAACATACACAGACATTTTATAAAAATAAACATTGTAGGTACTGCTTTTCCTAAAGCTATCCTACCAACACTGCTGATAGTTCAAGCGTTGCTCAATAAAATCAGTATTCCCAGTATGAAGGCTGGAAGCATTTTTCAAGTTATGCCTTACAAGATAGGCATTTGATATTTACACTATTGGAATATCTAAGACTAGAGGAAGTTCCATATGGTCAAGAGGAATTTCAAATCAAAAAGATTATTTCAAAATTTATATTTATAGTTCCTGACAATGTGATTTACACATGGTATCACTTTTCATAGGCATCAAATTCATAATAGACACCTGTGAATATACAAACAGCATATTCACTTAAAATCACTGGATTGTATGTACACCTGACCTACCACAACAGTCAAAATACTTTATGGGAAAAAATAACAAGTATTTTTTTAACATTTTATTTATTTATTAGAGAGAGAGCAAGCACAAGTGGGGTGAGCGGCAGAAGGAGAAGCAGACTCCCCACTGAGCAGGGAGCCTGATGCGGGACTCAATCCCAGGCCCCTGGGATCATGACCTGAGCCGAAGGCAGAAGCTTACCTGACTGAGCCACCCAGGCACCCCAATAACATAAGTATTTTAAACATATAAATTTTGTCCTAACTTTAGTCACATATCATGGACATAAATATTATCTACATCAATTATCTATAAATGTGGAAGCACAAGAAACAAAAGGACTCCCAGAACAGATAAGAAAGCATACTCTAGAGTAGAAGGCTTCCAAGGAACTCTCAAGTCCACATCAATAAAATATACCACCTTTCACAAGCCATGTAGTAAGCCAATCATTTTGTAAGAAGGAGAATTATGAGTTTTACACATGAAGGATGTTATTACAGTGAATATACATGCCACATTCAGGAATCAGGGAAAAGGCGCTAATTCTTAGAAGTCCTTGGGAAAAAAACAGATATTAAAAACAATGACAATTAGGTTAATCCATTACATATTCAAGAAGCAGTAACTGCTGAAGTCTTTGACCTTGAATAGCCTAATATGGCAGATGTGATGGAAAGATTTCCAGGATGGGAGTCAGCAGAAAGATTTTTGACATTGCTATGTTACTAATACTCTATGTGACCTCTCTGTCCTCAGGTTCCTTACCTATGAAACAATGGATTGGATTTTTATGGACCTTTCCTGTTCTAACATTCTGAACTCTATTATGTCTCTTCAAATCTTCCTTCACATTAGCATTTAGTTTCAGGGACTGGGAATAAAGTCCAAACCTCTCAGGTTAGCATTCAATTCTCCATATACTGACAACAGCTTTTGTCTCCACCTTTATCTTATTTTATTCCTGAAACCACACCAGTGTTTGATTCAGACACTCTTTTTCTCTTGCTCTTCATCAGGGTTACCTCTGTTTCTCTTCCCTTTTCTTCAACTGAACTTTTATTCCATTCTATCATTTTCCAAAACGATCTCTTTGTTAGAGTCCTTTATAACCGTCATCACTAGAAGCTATATATTCCTCAGTGTCACAGGGTGGGCCTTATGCATGGCTGCATCCATTAGTTCAGTAGCCAGCAACACCCTGTCCAAAATATATCCTTGAGAACGACTGGTGATTTTAATCTTGGTAAAAGAATGAAAAGCCTATTTATACTTTTGTTAAAAATCAAAACAAGTGAGCCCTAAAATAAAAAGAACAAGAAATAACAAGAGTTGGCAAAGATGTAGAGAAAAGGGAACCCTCATGCATTGTTGGTGGGAAGGCAAATTGGTGCAGTCACTGTAGAAAACAGTTTGGGAAGTTCCTCAAAAACTTAAAATTAGAAATACCTTATGATCCAATAATTCCACTACTGGGCATTTACCCAGAGAAAACAAAAACACTAATTCAAAAAGATATATGCACCCCTATGACTGATAATTGTAGCATTATTTACAATAGCCAAGATATGAAAGTAACCTAAGTGTCCATCAATAGATAAATAAAGAAGATGTGATACACACACACACACATACAATATTACATAGCCATTAAAAAATATGAGATCTTGTCATCTGCAACAACATGGAGGGATCTAGAGGGTATTATAATACATGAAATAAATCAGACTAAGACAAATACCATATGATTGCACTCATATATGGAATCTAAAAAATAAAACAAATGAATAAACAAACAAACAAAAAGCAGAATCAGACCTATAAATACAGAGATCAAACTGGTGGTTGCCAGGGGGAGATAGAAGCTTCCAGTTATGGACTGAATTAGTCACGGGAATAAAAGGAACAGCACAGGGAATGTAGTCAATGATACTATTATAGTGTTGTATGGTGACAGGTGTAGCTCAACTTGTGATGAGCACAGGATCACATACAGAGAAGCTGAGTCACTACATTCTACAACTGAAGCTCATGTAACATTGTGAGCCAACTATACTCAAAAAATTTTTATATTAAATATTAAGAAAATTTATAAAATTAAAAAAAAATCAAGGTGGGCCTTAACAGAAGTCAATTCTTCTCATCCTTGTGGAAACGAAAGCCTTTGAAAAGGAGAGAGAATTAAACAACATTTCAGATCATTACAAAAGGTTTATTTATCTTTAAACATAGAATACCCAGGACTCATAATTTTCAAAGCAAGCATAGTTCGGGAAACAAGAAAAACATTACTAGTCTAATTTCTCATAGACTTCACAGCAACTCTTAATGAATTATGTTGTCAAGTGCTTCAAAATCCTATGGCTGGATAAGGTTAAATATTTTCTACATTGGAACATATAATGTACTCACCACTGAAACATGTCAGAATTTGCCTTTATTCAAAGAAAAAAAAAGTTCTCCTATTTGAGTTAGGCTACTCTATGTCCCATGTTAAAAAAAAAAACTTTACTAAGAGAATAACCAGTCAATGCCAATTAATCTTAACAGAAATCTTGGCTCTCTCTTTTAAGATATGCACATATTGTCCTACAGGGAAGCACAAATCAATAAAAGATGTGTCACTATAGGTCTTAATCTGCCTTTATTTATTCTTCTTCGCATTACCAAATATGATTTCAAATCACTTTTTTTAAATCTTCCCCATCCTTGACTTTGCATATCTTTTTATCTAAGACATTAAAGATCAAAATATTTCAGATGAAATTAGAAAGTGATGTGGCAGTGTAACATTCAGAAAGGCAGAAATTAGGGGTGCCTGGGTGGCTCACTCCGTTAAGTGTCTGCCTTGGGCTCAGGTCATGATCCCAGAGTCCTGGGATCAAGCCTTGCTTCAGGCTCCCTGCTCAATGAAGAGCCTGCTTCCCCCTTTCCTCCTGGCTCATGCTCTCTCTCGATATCTCTGTCCCTCTCTCTTAAATAAACAAATAAAATCTTAAAAAAAAAGGCAGAAATTATTTTTAAAAATTTTTCCAAACAAATAGAAGAAAATGGCAAGTAAATGGTGAGCCCTTGAATAACTGGGCCAGAGGTTTGTGGTTTCATGGTCCCAAATGATCATGCTAAGACTAGGAGGCAAAGATGGTGAGCTATAAACAGGGTCCACTCTGGTAATGGGTGTTGGTAATGAATGGCTGAGGCAGACCCCTGCTATACACAATAAGCTTTGAGACCTCAAATGAAAAGTAGTACAGTGGACTCCAATCCCAAATAAACACATTTAACTTACACAAACTTAATATGTTGATATACAGGTAAGTAAATAAATAAGCAAATAATTTAAAAGAGAGGAAAAAGAAGCAAGCATTTAAATAGTACAGGTAACTATCCTGTTCAATTGGAATGGTTTAAGTTAAGATTTTTTTTTTTAATAATGTGGCCCCAAAACACAAGGCAACTATTTTATTAGAGGCTCAACTCAAGAGTCGGTTACCTGTTCAATGCTAGGGAAAATCTGTGTTAGTAAAAGATAAAATGTCAGTCTGCAATAGACTTACTTCAGAGGGGATAGTGGTGGGTAATTTTAACCACATGCAAACTTAATCTTATGTAGAAGAGATCTTAGCAGAGGACGTGCCACTCTTCTAATGCCCTATGTTTGGAATTGCAGATCTCAAGCCAAAATTATCCTCTCCAGTAACTCTTGCTCAAGTGTCTGCAATAATAATGCAGTGGAATCTTAAGGGCTCCAATGGTATCTTCTTCTCCCACAGCATCTATTACATGTAGAGTGCTAATTGCTCTTCTCCCTTAGGAATCCGACCCATTTAATACATAGGTAGAGATAAAGAACACAGAATATCTGTGCCAGAGCTGGAAAGAGAGTTGGAGATGGAGCCCTAAACCTTTGTTTTATAAAATGAGGAACTAACACCCAAAAGTTCAGGGATTTGACCAAGGTCTCTCTGTGCATGGGGCAGTGCACACTGGAGCACCTGAGAAATTTCTGGGGACAGGAAATACAGGTCTTTGTCATAAGAAAAGCATCATATGGAGGCTTTCTTTTATTCCCCAAATGGGCTTCATCCTAAAGAGTATCTTGAACAAAATGGATGCTACTGATATTGTAGCAGATTTGCCTGTGGTCAAAGCAGAAGCTTCAAAGGTTTTAAAGTCTCTACAGCTGGCTTACCCTTGAGCTGGAAAGTTCTTCTGAACCACTTACTGTTATCAGAGCTCACTATCACTATTTTTCTTGGAGTGCAATTTATTTAAAGGGTGAGCTGGGACTATTCGTCACACCCCAGCCAGTTTTCCAAGGCACTACTGATGTTTTCTGAAACCTTTACTGCAGTTATCCTGATGACCAGAAAGGCCAAACAAAATTATCCTGTGTACACAAGTACACATGCTTTGACCTAGTCTAATGAATCAATCCTAGTTCAAGTAGAAACAATGAAACCTTTCACTACCATCTTTTCTCCCTGAAAATTTGAGGATATTTTGGCTATATAAAACATTTATTTTAACTGAAGTATCTACTGTATAGAGAGAGCAAAGACATTCAGCAAAAATGGCACCTAGCAATTTTCTCATTATCAGCAAATAATTGGAAAAAAAAATTCTAATGTAGAAATGTAATTTTCTATGTAGATGAACATGGTCCCTTTTGGAAGGCAGATAGATAAGAACTCTTGAGTAATTTATAGAAGCTTTAAGGCTAGGAAAGTCTACCCAAGTTGCCTGACTCCACTTGTCCTATAAAACTGGGATGCTCATGTTCTTTCTTTCTCTTGCCTAGAGACTTGATAAAGACTAATTATTTAACATCTACATATTTTTTAGAAGATGCAGAGGCCAGTGAAATTACTAAATTTTCTTTCAGTGAAATTACTAATGTTAACTTAAAATGACATTATATTTTATTTGAAATTTGTGTACGTTTGATCCCGGAAGACTTATAAAAATGTAACAAATTAAAAAGAATTGATAAGGCAGAGGCTGGGAAGATCCAGGTTTTGCAAGTCCTAAAGCTTTTTTGAAATAGGGGGAATTTTGTAAGAAAAAATGAAAATATATTAGAAGTGGAGAGGAAGATTCATTTAGGATGACAATAATCACTAAAAGGGCAAATTGTAAAAAGGCAACAAACACAAGCATCATCAAATCCTGAAAAATGACATAATGTCTTCATTAATGGACTGCCTGACATACTCTTTGTGGTACTTTTTATAGACAAGTTGTTGGTTCTGTCTGCTTCACTCCTCTTCTCCCTCCCTGTTCAGGTAAGTGTGGTGTGGGGCATCACAGGAGCTGCTCTTCCTGCAGCAAGATCTCTAGCCCTGCTCTTATGTGTCCTGACACCTGATGAGTCATGCAGTGGGTGGCCTGAGTATTCCCGCAAACCATTCATTCCTACGCCAGGATAACTAGCAATGCTATACTTGGAAATTACTGCAACCTACAGAAATGTATTCTCAACCTAAACCAAATAAATATTCCCAATTCAACTTCCACTTTACCTGGATCCCAAAACTGCCTACAGCAAACACAAAGGAAAGTGTGGTGGAGGGAAAATTAGAATGGAAAGAAACAGTACAATGAAACCGTCGTGGTTAAAATATGTACTGTTTCTTTCCATTCTAATTTTCCCAACAGGATAGGGAAAAGAGACATTGTTCAGGAAGCATATGACAGGTGGCTGAACGAGGAATAAGACAGGTTTATTACCTGTGGATTCAGGGATCAAATGTGTTGCCTCAGTCAACTTCTACCTCCTGATACCCCAGCTGTTTTATGGTCAGTCACGGATAATGTTGCCATCCATGAATAAGTGTGGCTGGAAGAAAAATCAATGGCATGTTTCTCACATCTGTGTGGCCAGGCCTTCCCCTGCGAAGTCTCCTCCGTTTTTGAAGCCTTGTTAAGAAGGTTCACCTCCTGGGCCTCGTGATGTCCCCTTCCATGCTCTCCTACAAACTGCCAAATTTTCCCCCCTGACAGGTAAATATCTTAAAGTGGTATTTTAGCATTTATTCTCAAAGCCATTCCTGAGTTCAAGGAGAAACCAAACCAAAATGGCCACTGCAAGGCTGGCTGGAGATGCAGCTTACGTGAGACATGGGCTGTGCTCTGCAGCTGTGCTGCAGATGGAGGTTAAGAAGCATTTCTCAGGCATCTGCTCGGGGCCAGCATCTGTGCTGGCACCAGAGTGAAAGCCAGCATTGGCTGAGACACGTTCCGCTCGCCATCATTAAGCTCCACATTCTATGAGGCCAGGGACTCATACAGAATAGACAATATTTATGAGGATGAAGGATGATCACAGATAATCTTCATAGAAAATGATGGAGTTCAAGACCAAGAAATGCACAGTGAGTTGCCTAACTACATGGTTCTGCTGGGAATCACTCCTGACATTTGGCTACCAGGGGCCTAGGAGAGGCCTTGATGAGATTATTAAGAAAATTGGATGTGACATCTATGGGCCGTTTAAACCCCTTCCACTCCAGTGAAGCCAAAGAAATGTCTCCCAGAGCACTTTGTGGTCACTCTAGGAGCTTTTTGCTTTCTGACGCTAGTAGGAAAATCACAGCAAGTCATGATGCCTGACTTCTCAACCTAGCAGTTTCTTCCAAGAGCTTCACTGATTGCTTCTCTATGTACTAAATGACAGTGGAAATGGGTCAAGAGAGGCCTCTCATTGTCTCATCAGAAGGGTTTTGCTTTCATCCTGTATGTGTAAAATGACTTGAACTCTCAGAAGGGAGGGATGGCAAGCCCCTGCCACGATCTGCAGTCATCATGAGTGTGACATTTGGCTAAAAGTCCCAAGTGTAGGGTCCTACAGGAAAGCCATGCCACAGTGCTCAATAAAACAGTTTATGTTTCACCCTCCTCCCACCTGCTTTCCCTCGATGTATTAAAATATGTGTCTCTGCAACTAAACCCATAAGGTGAAATAAGAAAGCTGCACACATTTTTTTGAGCTGCTATTATGCCCCAGGTACTATTGGTCTAGGTGTTTGGAATACACCAGAGAATGAAACAAAGAGCCCCTCACAGAGCCCCACTCCAGAATCAGGGTGGGGAGAAAACAAACAATAAACAGTAAAACTAGCAATAAGCAAATTACCAAGTATGTTGGTAATTTGTTGGACATGTTGGTATGTTGGACATCTTCTAAGATGGTAAGTAGTACAGGGGAAAAAAAATAGACAAGGGGAACTGGGGGGGGGCATGGAGAGGAGCTGAGATATGATTTTAAGTAGGATGATCAGGAGAGGGAAGCATTACTAAGGAGGGCCTATTTGAAGACAGACTTGAGCAGGGGACACCTTGTGAGTCATGTGGACAGTTGGGGTGTGGGGATGTTCCAGGCAAGGGAACAGACAATGCAAAGGCCTTCAGGCAGGAGCACATTCAAGCATTCAAGGAGCAGCAAAGAAAGTAGCAAGGTATCCCCACCGCCCGCCCCAGCCCCCAATGAACAAGAAGCAGCATAGTAGTGCTAGCAGTTGAGCTGTGTCCCTTCAGAATTCATATGCTGAGGTCCTAACTCCCAGTACCTCACAATGTGACCTTATTTGGAACTAGAGCCAATGCAGATGTAATTAATTAAAATGACTCATACTGGAGTAGGGCAGGCCCCGAGTCCAGTAGGACTAATGCTCTCATAAAAAGGGGAAATTTGGACACAGACATGCACACAGGGAGAACACAGTGTGAAAACTGGAGTGACACAGCCACAGACCAAGAAGCCACCAGAAGCCAGGAGATAGGACTAGAACAGCCTCTCTTACTGCCTTCTGAGGGAAGGAGCACAGCCCTGCCGACAGCTTGATCTCAGACTATCAGTCTCCAAATCTGTGAGATAATACATTTCTGTTGTTCAAGACACTCAGTTTGTGTCACTGTGTTAGGGCGGCCCTAGAAAACCAACAATAGGCAATTAGGCCAGAGAGACAGTAAGGACCAGATGATGAAGGGTTTTAATACAAGGACTCTGGATGAAGAGTCATGACAGCATTTTCAGCAGAGGAATTATATGATCTGCTCAAAGGCTTAGTTCTGGAGCACTCCAACTTTATGAAGTCTCAGAAAAGGGAAGAACATGGCAAAGAGGCTGGTGAAGAGTCACCAGTGATGCAGGAGAAAAACTAGGAGAATGTACAGGAGGGAAAGCTCATGGTGCTTTTCAAAGATGGCCAGATGGTATTGTAAGAGCGGCCCACTGTCAGTGGATCAGGGATCATCGCTGAAGAGGGAAGACAGAGAAGTCCATCAACTTCTTCAAAAGCATACACAAGCCAGTTGAAGCATAAAAAATAAAAAAATTAAAAAAAACCTTCCTAATTCCATGGGGTTCATTATGGTTAGTGGAGTTTTTAAATTTCTTAAAATTCACACATTATTTATCAGAAGAAAAAAAGAAGGTAAGTGGTAATATCTGGTCTCATTGTATAGGGCTTCTTCTATTTGTGCTGAATAGAATTACTTTGAATCACTAAGCAGAGATTTACAAGGTGATTCAGAATACCAAAGGTCTTAGAATCTACTTCAGATTCATTTAGGGCAATGAGAACAGCTTAATTCACTCAACTCCAGCGGCTCCTAATAACTGTCACACAGGTTCTTAAGAGGGAATCTGTAACCCCACTTCATGGCATCCCCTGCTTCCCTAACTCCTCAAATACATGGCCTCATGCAAAGGGGAAATTCCTAGTTAATGCCACAGCCCTAAAATGACTAAATAAGGTGACTGTATGTCAACCCTGAAATCTCATATTGACAGACACACAGAACAATTTAAATAATCCCAGCTCCTGTCATTTAAAAGCCTCAGGATAAAAGGGCACCTGGGTGGCTCAGTTAAGTGTATGCCTTCAACCGAGGTCATGGAATCACGCCCCGAATCGGGCTCCCTGCTCATAAGGGAGCCTGTTTCTCCCTCTCCTCCCGGCTCATGATCTCTGTCGCTATCTCTGTCTCTCTCTCTCTCTCTAATAAATAAATAAAATCTTAAAAAAAAAAAAATCAAAGCCTCACTATACAAACAGACTAGACTAGTCTAGCCTGACACCTACAAGCACAGACTCTGAGGCCAGCCTGCCTGGATTAGAATCCTGCCTGGAAAGCTCACTACCTACAGGATCTTGAGCAACTTGCTTAATTGGCTTATGCTTCAATGTATGTACTTGTAAAAAGGGGATAATAATAGAAGCTACTTGATACTGTTACAATAAGGATTAAGTGAGTTAATATTTGTACAGACATAGAACTTGCTCAGCACTCAGTAAAAATTATAGAAGTATTTGTTAAATATATAAACCAGTATGTATTTTTCCTGGACAAGGGTTTTGATGAACAAATAAAAAAATAAAATTGCTTATAGAGGAAAAACATGTCATATATTAAAGACAATCTCTTCAAGCTCTTAAAATGTTTTGCCTCCAGAAAGCAATGTATGTGTTAATTACAACTACTCTTACCTATGTATGAGTGCTCACCTGCTCACGAAATGGTCACCTGCTTCAAAAGTTGGAACATGACAGATTTTTATAAATTACAGAAATGCAAGGTGAAAGTTCTTAAGCCCTATTGGCTAGATAAACTAAAACAGAATGCTTTTCAACAAAGGCAGATCATTTCCCCTCAGCTCTATTAGCGGTGATGATAATGGAACACAAGCAAAAATATTAGGCGTCTACAAGGGGCTGGGCTAAGACTTTACATGATTCCCTCATTTCATCCTCACAATAACCTCATGAGGTGCATCCTGTCATCACTTTCTATTTCAAGATGAAGAAACAGTCTCAGAGATATTATATACCTGCCCTCTGCTCACACAGCTACAATGTAGTGGGAAACCTACAGTGTGAGCTCTTCACCCCTCTGCTTGACGTGCACAGAGCCATGCTTTCAGCCTGCTCAGCCTGCCCTCCTTCCTTGCCTTTCTCAGGGAGTCTGAGCACCCGGGACCTGGCCCGCCGCCATGCTGCTGCAATCTCAGGGGCCTAATGGAAAAATCAATCCTGTTGAAAGCTGTTTCCTGGAGAACACCACTCTAACCCCTGGGGAAACTGCAGAGAACACAAAAGGGGTTCCCGATGTATTTGGAGGGTGGGCAGCATTTTCCATTTCCTTAAGGGGCAGACATTTCTCTTCATTGGGGAAAACAGAAATTCTACGAAAGGGGCTCGGGGCATGTAAATCAAGGTGGCAGGCAGACTCTAACTCACTTTCCTGGTATGAGGAATCACTATAATTGTTAAAAATGTTGAAGCTGCCAGTGACATCTGCTCATTTTCCTGAAGGTAAAATCCACTGTAGTGAGAAGAGTGGGGATCATGACATGAGCAGATCTACTAAGAAAAAGGGTCAAGAACTACCAGTAGATATATTGGCTATTTCAATTGAGAACATGTGCCCTTTCAAATAAACATGGCACCAGAGCGCCTGGGTGGCTCAGTCAGTTAAGCAACCGACTCTTGATTTCTGCTCAGGTCGTGATTTCAGGGTAGTGAGATAAGCCCTGCCCTGGGCTCAGTAGGGAGTCTGCTTAAGATTTTCTCTCTCCCTCTCCCTCTGCCCCTACCCCCGCTCGCACCCTCACTCTCTCTCTCAAATAATAAATAAATCTTCAAATAAACGTGGCACCATTTGAATTTCATCCATTACCTGCATAAAATAAACACACTTCACCCTGATGTAAAGGGAGGCCAGCTTGCCCCAGCTAGTGCTCAAACCTCTTCCTATTTTTTTCTCTCTCCATTCCTCACCTGCATGAAGAAAATCAGCTCCAAGAGCCCATCAAGCTAAGGGAAAGGGCAAAATTTGATGGGAGAGTGATAATTCAAGTTGTTTGTGAATGACAGGTAGAGCCCCCAGGTTCACTAAACGTAGACAAACTTTATTAGCAAAACTGCTCATTCAAATTACCAGAGGAACTAGGTTTCTGAACTCATAAATGGTTCATTGCAAGCATGCCCATTATTCTAAATTCCTATTAATTTCTCAATTCCCAGTTGGATTCAGCTGCCTTCAAAGGCACATTCTATTTGCAGTTGCTGACACTCTGTAGGGATGGCTAATAATTTCATCTAACTGTGGGACAACTAAAAATGCGACCGAATTAGCTACAGCTGTACTTCATCTAGCCATAAAGAAAATGTGGCAGTGCTGAAGACTGGAACCACCTTCTGCAGTGGAATAGATTGCCTCCCTGCAGAAAGGAGAGCCTACTAAGAAGAACACCAGTTCTTTCTTTATTAGTTTGTTTTTTGGTGGGGGGAAGGGAGAGAAGTTGTGTCACTGTCAAGTAATTAATACCAAATAAGAAAATAGGAGTCACTTAGGGTCAACTGGGGAGCATTGGCTAGGCAGAGAAATCCCCAAAAGAATCTCTAGATGGTGATCAAAAGAACAAACCACAGAACCAGAATACATGTTGGGATCATGGAAAAGAGACAATTAAAATCCAAGACTGGTTGACTTGTCTGCTGAATCTTTCACTCTCCGTCAGAGCATCTGAAAATGGAATGGGCTGAAACAAGCTGTTCTCATGCAGTGTTGGCCCAATTATCTTCAAGATTGACACAAAATCTCTGGCAAATCTAGGCCCTCCTAGTTCTCGTAGGTCCCCGAACAGCCTTTCAACTGTCTCCCCCTACCCACAAACCCCATTACGTGCCAGTGTGTGGTAGCAGGAGTTATAAATAAACCTGCTTCTATGGCCCCCAATAAAAACCATTATTTACCTAAAAGGCATTCAAGTGTCAAGCTGTCACCTTAGTTTCTGAATCTTAGTGAATGCCCGTGCACAAATCCTAAGACAGAGAATTAGTTTACCTCAAATAAACATGATTGAAGAAGCGCAGCATGATTTCGCTAAACAAGCCGACTGACTTCAGGGAACTGGAAAGGTAGAGTTCCAACTAGGATGTTGATCCACACTCTTCGGTGGAGAAAAGGAGATACAGAACCAAGGCAATAACAGCAAGGGGTATGTAAACCTTCACAGAGCAGATAAGGGGCTTGTGGACCTTCCATAACAGTGGGCACAGGTCTTAGATACTCTTGAAGAGTAATCACAAACTTCTCTCTGAACCAGTGACAGTCCATCCTCAAAGCCAAGATGGCTCAGCATAGAAGACATAATGGGTTAGGGAGAACATGCTAGAAGAGGGAGAATATCTCGGTCATGAGAACATAAAGGTTAAGAATACAGGTTTTGGAGTCAAATAAGCCTAGTACAATCACCAACTTATCTTCTAGTTCTGTGGCCTTGGTACATGTCTGAGGTCAAGTTCTCCAAATGCAGAGCCTGAAACAAAGATTAAGATATACCTGATTTATTGAGGGAGGACTCTCAGGAGAAGCTTATGAGAGAATAAGGGGAGCAGAATTGAGAAGGGGTGAAATGCCATGGTTTCTGGTAAAGTTTAACCTTGACCTGATCAATAGGGGAACTCTGGAAGGTAAATGTACCCCTGAATTGTACCTGCTTATAATCCAAGGAGCTGGCTTTTGTGGGTTAGTTATTGGCCCTGGCCAACAGGTGGAGAGGAAGGATTGGGGAGTGTGTTAACCTCCTGGGCAAGGCAGCTCCCATTGGCTGAGGGCAATTATCTGAGGAAGGGGGCATCTGGAAGTTTACCAGCCAATACTTTTAGCAGCTACAGGATGGGCCTATAGCAGTCTGGATCCAATCAGATATAGAAATCATTCAGTAAGTTAAACAGAAAAATTTTAGCATAAGTAATCACTATGATAAAACTGTATAGCATGCTAGGACTGAGGGAGAAAATCCCAGGAAGGGCAAACTGGAAGAAAAATGTGGTTCAGGCCACCAGAGAGCAGAGAAGTACACTGGTTCAGCCTGGCTGGATGTGGTCTGGTTTGCTGAGCCAGCCATTGGTCACCACCCGCTGGAGCTCAGAGAGCAAGTGGGAGCGGATGATCAGCAACTGATAATGTGGGTGTGTGTGGTGGAAATCTAGATGCTGATGGGAGTAGGGGGGTCAGGTGGGAGCCACACTGAGGCTCTGGTTTTTGTCAAGAGGGCTGTGGAAAGATTAAGGCTAGGCTGTCTTCACTCACTCTGCCAACCTCCAACACCCCTCTGAAATGGGCGGAAGAACGCGTCCCCCACCACGCCCCCCGCCACACACACCTGCAGTGTCCCTGTAGCACCCTCTACTGGAATTCAGTTAACACTGAGCATATATTGAAAAGTGCTTTGGGAGCTGAGACAACAAATTGGTAACCCACATAGTACTTCCAGCCCCGGAAAGGAGACCTAGATGGGGTTTCAACTGGACCCTTACTAGTGGTCACTCTGTACAGTTTCTTCTTTTAGAAAACAGGGGTAACATCCATTATGTAAAATTATTGCACAGATTAAATAACATTTTGTACAGTGCCAAGCACAGCGCCTGGCATACGGTAAGTACTCAATAGATAGTAGCAGTTGCTATTGGTCTTTTCATCATTGCCATGTGATACGAAGCTATGGAAAGCATTCACAGAAATGGTAGGTTGCTCCTACCTACTTCTTTTTAGAAACACCAAGCATCCAGTTTACCTCCAGCACTGCCATAAAGAGGGTAAGTAGAGACTGCTCTGCCCAAAGCTGTTGACTCAGAGTCACTGTAAGGATCAAGTAAAATAATATCGTAAAATACTTGGCAGAATGCTAGTCATATAAGTGTTCTATACATGGTAACTGTGGCTAATATTAATAATCATCATAAATTAACATAAAAGAAACATAAATTAACATAGAAAATTAACTTTTTCTAGCAAAAAATCCAGGTTTGAAAAGATTTTTACCAACTTTGCCTAATGACCCCAAACTAAAATTATAGTGTTTATTGGAATAAGGGCAAATTCCTGCATGCGAGTTGCAGAAACAACACAGTACAAATAAAAGACCTGGCTAAATAGCAAAGTTGAAGGAGAAATTCATTTAACGAATATTTACTTATTGCCTTTGAAGACACTATTCTAGATACTGAGGAAAACTGCAGGAAACAACAAAAATAAAATAAAATCCCAGCTCTCATCGAGCTCACACTTTTTGTGTGATATGCAGAGGCTAAAAAACAACAAACATGTCAATGCATAGTGTGTCAGATGGTGATGAAGGCTATGAACATAGATTTTTCAGAGTATTGGGATAATGTATTGGAGACAATTGGCAGCAAAACCTTCTCTGATTAGGTGGGCACAAAAGTGAAGGCAGCTGATGGAGTGGGTGTGAGTGGGCCTATCAGAGGGAAGAGTGTGTTAATTGGAGAGTCTGCACATTCAGGTGCAAATGGCTGGAGGTGAAAATTCGTGTGGCCCATTCAAGGCACAGTGAAGAGGCATGGTACCTAGCCATGTGAGTGAGAGGGAGAGGAGTGGGAGACAAAGGCAGGAGGAAAGCTGGAGCTTTCAGATCATGCGAAGGAGATTCCAGACCACAGTGAGGACATTGATTTATGTTTCAGCTGCTGTGAAGAGAACAGGTTGTGCAGGCAAGGTGGTGGGGGAGTTGTCGGTGTAAGACAAATTGATAGCCTGGACTACAATGAGAACACTGGAGTTGGTTAGAATTTGTGGGATTCTGGAAGTAATTTTAAAGTTGAGCTAATAAGGTAGATGATGGTTTTGATGCACAGTGAAAGAGAGTAAGACACATCAGGATGACTTCAGGTTCCTGGCCCCGGGAACTGAAAAAATAAAGTCTCATGAGATAAAGAAGACTAAGGGATAGGGGAGAGCTTTTTCATGGGAAGGTATAATTAAGACTTCGTGTTTTGATATTAAATCTGAGATGCCTACTGGACATTCAAAGGCATGTATCCAGCAGGCAATTATACATGGATCTGGAGTTCATAGGAAAAGAATGGTCTAGAGATACAAATTTGAAAGTCCTCAATGTATAGAGGTATTTAAAGTCTTAAGGAGGACAGGATCACAAGAGTGGATGTGGATGTAAAGAGGACAGCTTCCATAAAGGGAGCCCTGGAACACTCCGGTGTTTATAGCAACAGACATGATTGTGAAGTTATACTGGATTTAAAAGAAAGGAAACTTTAATTTAAAATGGAGTAGACTGCTTCCAAAGATAATGTGTTCCTGTTTCCTGCTCTGCATCTGTTGCCCATCAGTCAGAGATACTATAGGGATTCCAACACTGGATGAAAAGAAGGAGCACATGACCTCCAAGCTCAAAGCCATCAATATAGAAGACAATTTACTAGGAATCGAGAAATCTTTAGTTAAAGGTCTACCCTTAACTTGTTCTATGCCCTTAAGGAACTCATGAAACCTGCATAGTCTTCAATTTCCTCAGTGATAAAATAAAGGAGTTGGATAAGATACTCTTTAACATTCTATTCTGAGATCTAAAAGTCTATAATTACCAGATATCCACTTCTGTTCTACTTAACCCAGACATTATAAAACTCAGATATAAAAAAAAAAAATCTAAAACAATTTAACAAATCCAAAGAGTTGCTGATTTATTCAAAATTAATTAATCAGATTCTTGGAATCTGACAAAGGCAAAGCCTTTCCAGTTAGTTCCTGAGTTATCTTCCCCAGAGCTCCTGTTCCCACTTCCACGCTGAGGTGGTACAGCTGTACTTCTGTGATAAGCCATAGCAAAAGAAGAAAATTTAGCACAATTCAAACAATAAGGGCCTTGATCCAGAAGGAAGTACATTGCTGGATGCCTTAAGACATGTGAACAGGCCATCTGGGCTCTCACAACCTTGTCAGTAGAGGCTGGATAAGCAATTCTAGTGAAGGGGTGAAGAAAATTACTACCCAGAAATGCATAGTGCTAGCTGCAGAAAGACCAAAGAGGAGATTGGCCATCTGTTGGAAAGCTGGGCTTAGATGGAAAAAGCTAGTATTCAGGTCAGGGCCTGACGATGAGTAGGGTGTCTAGGCATAATGAAGAATAGGAACTTTGTAATCAAACTGGCTTGGGCTCCAAACTCAACTGTATTAGCAATTAGCCGTTTACCCTTTGGTAAGACTCATCACTCCAAACTCAAGCTAATACCTTCCTCTTACCATAGTTGTGATAAAAAATGTGATAATTATATGTAAAATACTTAATACAATACCTAGTATCTAAGAAGGAATCAGTAAACCAGAGTTATTAATATTTGAATAAAGGAGGTAGTAATGGAATCCCAAAAGAAGATACAACATGAATAATGTTCATGAATCTAGTATTCCCTGATTTCCTTGATCTATTCACAGCCTATCTTTTTTAATTTTATTCTGGTTAAAATTTCCAGCATGACTCTCCTTGTTACCACATGGAACTACTTACTATCCCAAGTATAAATTATATTATAATTCAGTGTTTTCCCAAATTCATTCATATACCACCCAAACAAATTTTGCACTATATACATAACACTTTATTAGTATTTGCCTCCATTTTTCCTTGAATTATTGAAGTTTTCACTTAAATACATTTATTTGATTAAAACACTTTATACCACAACTTTAAATAGAAATCTAGCATTACTTTCCATAAGGTGAAGAGAATTAAAAAATAAATGCAATCTGAAGCCATTTTTGTTGAATTCTAGTTACTGTAGTCCGCTATCATATTTGGGCCTATATGTTAAAGAACAAAGGGAGGAGAGAGGGACAAGTTAACTAACAGTATGGAAAAAGGTTACAGATGCATCAGCATGAAATTAAGACCTTTTTTTCCTGAATAGAAGTGTTGAAAGATGACTGGAAAGAGAAAACTCTGTCACTGCGTAGTTGAATATTATTTAATGTTACTTCTGTATATTGTGCATATCAGCAGTGGTACAGAGCCTTTGAGAAACCCCGCCTTGGTTCATACCATCCTGCCTTCTCTGTTTATTCCAGTCCATGTCTCTCAATGCTCCCTCAAGCCCCACCTCCTCCATGGAGCCTCCCCTGATTATTCCATTCAGCAGTAAACTCCCTGCCTTTAAACCGAAGTTCTTGGTGTTAACCCATTTGGAAATAAATCATGCATTTCCTCATGACATTTGTTCTATCACTGTCACATGGGCATTTTGTTCTTGCATTTTTATCATTGTCTAGGTTTTTCTTACTCCTTCCCCAATATAAGTTATTGTGGGTGGGGACGGACTTTTCTGCCCATATTACCCTATGCATGCTTTGAAAATGGCAGGCATGTTGTAAATATATGTAGAATAAGTGACTAAAACATGTGGTCCATGAGAGCATCAAGTACTATAGTTACACTGAAGAACTGAGGTAATCTAAATGAGGGTTGAGAATAGTGATGTTAACTAGGCATTACTGAAATAAAACTATTTGAATATTAGGTAGCAAGGAAAAGTTTTTCTGAGAAAACTTTGATTTCATATTACTGTGAAAAAGGTAGCTATTAGCAAGATTATCAGCAATTCACCATGTTTCCAGAGTGTGGTACTAACAGAGCTCTATCTAGGTGGTGCTATCAAAGAAACCAACCATCATATTCTTGCCAAGGTCCTTTATCTCTCATTTGACTTGCAGGAAACGTGAATAACTCCTACTAGGACATATGTGATTGCCCAGGTTTATTACCTTTTTTTTTACAGATAGGTGTATGAAACTTAACATGCTATAACACTAACACAGCCATTTCAAAATGGCTCGGAACCCACCACAGTGAAATTTCAGAAATATAAAGACAATTTTGAAGGAAGCAATGTCGAAAAAAAAATAGTATCATACAAAAGAAGGTGAAATAGTAAAATTAATTCTCTCACATCTTACACTTTAAATGAGATTGGAACACCAAATAGAAGGCTTTATTCAAGCTAGCGGTAGGGCTCTTGCATTATTTTCTACCAAGCCCTGTGTAATAATCAGGATGTTAATCATCACATAGCTAGATGTAAAATCTGAAAGGATATAATTTCATTTTATGCATTTGGGTAATGTCACTTTAGAGAAAATCAGACAATGGGCAGAAGAGAAAGCAAGGAGACAGAAAAGGAATCATAATTAAGAGCTTAGGGCTGCTGTCCATTCTTTGTCTTTCCCTCTTCACTCTTAAAATATTAAAGGTTTTCTTAGAAATAAGTGAGAAATTCTAAAAGGGCCTTTTGTTAGAATTGGGAGCGATCTTGGAAATCATCTAGCTCAAACTCCACATTCTGCAAAGAAAGAAAGAGAGCACCAGAGAAGAGTGTTAACTGTCCAAGATCACCTGGTTACTTTGGCAAAGGGAGGTCTGGAATGCTGGTCTCTTGAACCGAATCTCCAGTCTCAGGGCTGTCCACTGCCTCCCCCAAGAATTCTCTTCTTGGAGCTCGAAGCCTGAGGCCTTCCTGTCTCATTCCAGCCCAGGCTGTAGTAATAGTGGAAAAACAGGAGTACACATTACACAGATGATGGATAACTCATCAGATACCTGCAACTCTTCCACTAATATTTCTGCCGGCCTCCTCAGCAAGCATACGGCTCGTGGATGTGACTTCCATCATTGGCAACTGGAGTGAACATGCAACACTTCTCTCCATTTTCACACTACCATTGACAGTACATCTCCCTATAAGCAAAGCTGCTTTTTGCTTGGAATCCAGTAGACGGAGCTGTGTTTTGAGAACAGATGTGAAAACAGGATCATTTGCTTACCTCTGCAAGGGAATTTAAATCTCTTGGATAATTTGAGGCAGTCCACATGACTAGTTTGAATGCTTGACCATGTAATAGCCAATCTCTGGGTAAGTGTTAAATAACCCTCCAAACTCTTAAAGATTAATTCAGCTTTGCTTGCAAGAACATAATCTATTTTAGGGCGCCTGGGTGGCTCAGTTGGTTAAGCAACTGCCTTCGGCTCAGGTCATGATCCTGGAGTCCCGGGATCGAGTCCCGCATCGGGCTCCTTGCTCAGCGAGGAGTCTGCTTCTCCCTCTGACCCTCCTCCCTCTCATGTGCTCTCTCTCTCATTCTGTCTCAAATAAATAAATAAAATCTTTAAAAAAAAAAAAGAACATACTCTATTTTAAAATGACTCAAATCTTTTCTTAAATTTATCAGCATTATTTTCTAGATGAGTATACTTCCTTGGCCATAGGAAGTGCAATGACATTGTGTTCAAGAAATACAAACTATTCTACCAAATGAAAAAAGTATGTTTTAGTGATTTATTTTCATTAATCAATAAACTTCTAAGCATAAAAGAGATTATTAGTTTGCTTGCAATGGTGATCACAATGAATCTTTTACAATAAAAAGTCGTAATGCTTTAAACAAAAGCTCTTACTAAAACAGCCAAGGAAGGAGTTGGGAAAGCATAAAAGACTTTCAAATCCTTTAAGGACCCACTTCCCTACTACTGCAAGTCTCAAAGGATTGAGTAAAATTTAGCTATGTTCATAGCAGACCTGTTCTGTTTTCTGAACAAGGAGATGATGGAAAAACACACCTCGGGTCCCAAAATGTTGAAGATTTGATATCTCTTGATCCCTTGCTTTAACCCTCAGCTCTTTTGAACAGCAAATTCAGTTCCCTCTTTCCCATCTCCCACTCATAAAGGGGATTCTAGTACAAATTGGGTAAAACAAATTTCTCTTTGGGACTGCTGTCAACATCAACAAAAATAGGAGAAAGAGTATCTCCCCCATGAAGCCTCCTTCGATGTCCTGAGCCTATGGTTCTCCCCCATCCTTAGGCTCATTCTACACATGCAGGAGGCTCTAATGTGCTCAGCACTCAAGGTACCTGGCTGGCTCAGTTGGTAGAGCGTGCAACTCTTGATCTCAGGGGCATGAGTTCAAGTCCTACTTTGGGTACAGAGAGTGCTTAAAGATAAATAAAGAAAACAAATTTGCTCACATGTATTTATTAAAAGAATTTTTTTAAAAACATGCTCGGCACTTAATTGTTCTTTTAGTTACTTATATATGGTTCCTTCTCTCTAACAGCCTTGCAAACTTCTGAGAATAAGGATTAAAACTTATACTTATTTGTGCCTTGTGGTACTCAGCAGTATTGCAATACAGACAAGTGTTCTGTCATACAAGCTTGAAGGAGAATCAAACGTCACTGTTTTCAATCTTTCAAATCCTTGAAAACATGTCCAAATAGAATCAGGATGTTAATATAACACTAAGAGGTATTATTTGGTAGCACTCGGACAGTTTCTGAACAGGTCATTCACAATATTTTATTATATACTGAAGATGCACAATAGAAATAAAAATAATTTTGTGCTCCACTGCCAGCCTCCCCATCCCCTCCACCCCCCACCATTCCAGCAACCCTCAGTTTGTTTCCTGAGATTACGAGTTCCTTATATCAGTGAGATCATATGATACATGACTTTCTCTGATTGACTTATTTCGCTCAGCATAATACCCTCCAGTTCCATCCACATCGTTGCAAATGGCAAGATTTCATTCCTTTTGATGGCTGCATAATATTCCATTGTGTATATATACCACATCTTCTTTATCCATTCATCTGTTGATGGACATCTTGGCTCTTTCCATAGTTTGGCTATTGTGGACATTGCTGCTATAAAACATCAGGGTGTACGTACCCCTTCAGATCCCTACATTTGTATCTTTGTATATTTGCACTACCCAGTAGTGCAATTGCTGGGTCATACAGTAGCTCTATTTTCAAGTTTTTGAGGAACCTCCATACTGTTTTCCAGAGTGGCTGCACCTGCTCGCATTCCCACCAACAGTGTAGGAGGGTTCCCCTTTCTCTGCATTCCTGCCAACACCTGTCATTTCCTGACTTGTTAATTTTAGCCATTCTGACTGGTGTGAGGTGGTATCTCAACTCTGAGAAACAAACTGAGGGTTCTAGAGGGGAAGGGAGTAGGGGAATGGGTTAGCCTGGTGATGGGTATTAAAGAGGGCACATATGCATGGAGCACTGGGTGTTATATGCAAGCAATGAATCATGGAACACTACATCAAAAACTAATGATGTAATGTATGGTGATTAACATAACATAATAATTTTTTTTTTAAAGTAAAAAAAAAGAAATAAAAATAATGACATTTGAAATGTTAGATGTATACTCTTTGAAAGTAAGTACAAAGACTGAAATATCCACTTATGAGTAAAAACATAATATAGAAATTTTCAAACTGGCAAACTTTTGCGGAGCTTCTCTCTTGCAGCGTTGACAAGGAGAGTAAATGACTCATTTCCTTAAACTGCAATTGAGTCTTGAGAAATTAATTTCTGTAGCATTTAGCATTTGACTCTCTCAACTTGCACAGTAAGAAGATGAACAGGCAAAGGCTATATTGTTAGAGTTTTATTAAGTTCAGCTGTAATTAGGTTCTTATTTTTAAAAATCTTAGTAGAATTGCCAATTGATAGTAGGTACACTGAATACCTTGAACCATATGTAGAAAAAAGTAATCCTTAAATCCATACCAATTAAATGAAAATTTCATGCAAGAAAATCTCCCTCTACTCCACCTTCAATATCCAGAATGCATCATGCTGGTGATGACTATTATATATACTTTTAAATTTTTGGTGAGAAAAGCCATTAGCTACATAAGACAGCTGTTCACAGCCTTCTAGACACAACTTGGCATATTTCAGGACATAAAGATGATCACTTCTAAATTAAATGAGTCCAATTACACATTGGACTTATTTTGTCACTGGCATAATTCAGTCGTCTAACTGTGCGTACTGGTATGGAAAATGACATAATAAAAATATATCGCTGCAATGTCCACTTCTGGGAGTCTCAAAACACTTCATAGATATTAACAGATTATTTTGTATTACCATAACATGAACATAGCGTGAAGTATTATCACCATTTTCTTAGATATGTTAGACCATTATAGTAATCTAGGCACAGAGACCTGCTTCTGTATTCTCAAAAGAGGTCCTTTATTCAGTATAATTCAATATGCAATGACCCTTGAGCAGCATAGGTTTGAACAGAGCAGGTCCACTTACGTGCGGATTTTTACATACAGTACTGTAAATGCTATTTCCCTGCGAGTTCTCTTAAGAACATTTTCTTTTCTCTAGCTTACTTTACTGTAAGAATACAGTACAATAAAACATATAACATACAAAATATCTGTTAATCTGTTTATGTTACTGGTAAGGCATCCAATCAACAGTAAGCTATCAGTGGTTAAGTTTGGAAGAGTCAAATTTATCCACATATTTTCAACTACATGGGAATTGGCACCCCAACTACTACCTTGCTCAAGGACCAACTGTAACTTATTTATTCTTTCGTTCTCTCACAAACATTTTTGAGCACCCATATGTGCCAGCCACCAAGTCTACAGAGAAGAATAATACTGTCTACATTTAGCCTTAATATTTTCCTTGCAAACTAACTGCCCTGTCCAAAAACCATTTTTCATTTCTTACTTGCATGTGCATTTCTGTAGATTTTTACAAAGGCAGCTTCCTACTTGAAAGGCTTCCTTGGCTGGCGTGATGTCACATTTTCCTAGCTTTTCTCTTACCCCTGCCCATTCCTTGTCTTTGATAGCTTTCTCTTCTTTTTTTTTTTTTTTAAAGATTTTATTTATTTGAGAGAGAGCACATGAGGGGGGGAGGGTCAGAGGGAGAAGCAGACTCCCTGCTGAGCAGAGAGCCCGATGCGGGACTCGATCCCGGGGCTCCACGATCATGACCTGAGCCGAAGGCAGTCACTTAACCAACTGAGCCACCCAGGCGCCCCAGCTTTCTCTTCTTCTTAAAACTGGTTCAGTGATCTCAAGCCTCAATCTTCTTGAAAGCCCACTAAGTCCCTGCATGACAGATTCCAGACTTCCCCTCCAGCCCATCCCCTGCCCACGATATCAGCCGTTCTCTTTACGCTTTTACAGCACCAGTTTGCTTGTAATTCTCCACCATGCCTTTTATTGCCTTTGTGCCTCTGCTCATACATTTCCCACTTCTGGAATGCCCTTCCCTCTCTTTTTTATCTGGCTAATTTTCATCCATCCTTTAAGACTTCCTAGAGGTGCAGCGAAGGTCCCGCTAGGGGAGAGGTCATGGCTTCTGTCTCAATGTAAGTGAATCCTATCAAGGTCAAAAAAAGGTCCGGAAACCAAATTCCAACCTGCACAGGAAGTTTAAGGGTAGCAGGTAATTTCTCAGGTATTATTTCTCTTGCCTTGTATAATCCTAACCTATACCTTGGAGGGCTGGTACAATGGAACAAAGATAATTCACTGCTTAACCTTTCTTGGGCTAAAGTGTTACTTAGTTATGTTACCTTCTGTTACTACTTAATAATTACTAGAAAAAAATGACTGATACTTATAAATAAATCATTTGCACTTCCCCCCCGCCCCCCCAGAAAAGATTTTTCCTAGAGGTCTTCTCTGATACCATTTCCCTTCTCCACCACTCTGAGTTCTGATTAGGTGCACATTCTCTGTGCTCCCACAGCCTTGGTTAGAGCACCAGTGGGGTAGTTTTCAGATTTTTCATGTGTGCCTGTGCTCTTTGTTTGTGTGCAGGGATGGTGTTTCGTCAGTTTTTTCTGTACCGCCATGCCTGGCTTCTAAGTAATCGATAAACCTTTGTCAAAATGAACTAGAAAAGTTAAGTGGAGATGAACTGTATTTACCTAAGGATGGGGATTTTACAACATAAAGGGTAATTCTAAGATAATATTTTTCTAAGTTCTCAGAAAAGAACTCATCTTGCCCCCAACTAGTGGCATATAAGCAGAAATCCTCTAGCCATACTGAAATATACTCATTGACATTTAATCCCCACATTAGATTGTACACAACTTAAGATCAAGGTCAGGTGCTGGTATTTTTAATAATAAATTATGTAAAAATATGCACTTATTAACTATTAGTTGAACATATGAATGATTGAGTGGGTGGATAAGTGGGTGGAGAGGTGAGTGGATGCATAGGTGGGTGAATGGATAGGTGGATAGGTAGATGGATGAATGGATGGACAGGTAAGTGGATGGGTAGGTGGGTAGTTTAAACACTGTATTCATTTGATCTCTCTTTTGGTTTCTTTTTATAACCATCTACTCATAAAATAAGGCTAGGAAAACACTTCTTATACCTCAGTACTTGGTCTCCTTGTATATATACTTGTCCTCTATCTTGACAGGACTCAGGAAGACCAAGTACAAAGATTTCTTGGGGCATTTGAATGAATAGACCCATGTTTCTGAAGTTCATTAGAAGCACCTTGATTCCCTTTATAAGAATGAAGATAAGATCTCTTCCAATACCTCATTTACAATGGAGTGTGATTCCCCTCCCCAATACCAATTTTTTTCTCCCAATGAGTTTAAAATGTTTTGGTTAAATACTATAAAAAATATTTTGGACAAAATATCAATTTAAAAGAAAACAAAACCTGACGACCATCTGTGTGATGTGTGTTTTTTTGTTTTTCTAATCCCTCATTTTTTTTTTAATCCCCTTGAGAACTCTAGCTCTCTCTATTTGTGGAAGAGGGTATCATAATTTAAAACTATCATCTGCGGGGTGCCTAGGTGGCTCAGTCGGTTGGGTGTCTGCCTTTGGCTTGGGTCGTGATCTCGGGGTCCTAGAATCAAGCCTGCATCGGGCTCCCTGCTCCATGGGAGTCTGCTTCTCCCTCTTCCTCTGCCTGCCGCTCCCCCTGCTTGTGCTCTTTCTCTCTGCGTCAAATAAATAAATAAAATCTTAAAAAAAAATAAAACTATCATTTGCAATTTCAGCTTTGGTCAACTCTGAAACTGGTCCATTAGAGAGAGGGATGGGCTCCACAGTCATGTTTAACCAATGTAACTGCATTTCCAAGATCACAAATAATTATGACAAAGAGGAGAGACAGAGAGTGGTAACCTCAGTTCACAGTAGAATCAGATTCCTGAAATGGCCTTCTCTCTTTCTTTATATGGTTAATTTTAATATATATATACATATATATATTTTTAAGATTTTATTTATTTATTTGTCAGAGAGAGAGAAAGAGAGAGAGAACAAGCAGGAAGAGTGGCAGGCAGAGGGAGAAGCAAGCTCCCCCTTAAACAGGTTCTTATTCATTATATCTCTATTACCATGTCACTAGCATTTTTTTGAAAATGCATTTTTTTCTATATGGTCTTATTATTTTCAATTTTGTGTAAAATTACCTGCAAACTTCTTCAAAGATGCATTTTATGGATAATACATGGGAAATTGGGGACATTTCAATCTTTTTTTAAACACCATAAAAATTTTAAATGGAAAAAATACTCTCTCTATAAATGCTAAGGTACCTGGTAAATAAAAAGCAAATTATGCTACATGGAGTATAATCTCAATTTTAATATTTTTAAATTGAAATATGTAAATATCCTTATAAATATTGGGGTTTTTCCTTTTATTTATAACAGTCTTTGTAAAACATTTCTATATGATACACCAACAAGTCATCTCTTTTGAATATTAAGCCAAATTTAGATACTTCAAAATATATAAATATATTCAATCAAAGAGGAGTGACAACAAAACATTCTTCCCATAACCCAAGATATTCCAAAGTGCAGTTATAAAATTCCAAAATTAAGTCTTTTATGCTGGTTGAGCTCTCATTATTTAATTTGTTTAGTCGCTCCTTTTGTCAGGAACCATTTCAATGTGTTCTTGTTTGCAAGCATTGTTTCAATAATTACAGTTTGTTACATGTCCAAAATAGGAGTATTTTTGCCAGTCCACTCTTTGAATACTTTGTTTCTAAATTTCCAACTAATTTTTTTAAAAAGGCAAATAGAATTTGAAATGAACACTGGTGCTTCCTCAGCAAATTTTCATCTTCTCACCAGAAGTTGTGGTTAGAGACACACCTATAGATCCCATAATGGGTAGTAAATATCAACAAACGTTTTGTGCAAGTTACATGTTTAGCATCAACTTTTTTTTTTAGCCCTGTAAATTCAGTACCTAGCATTTCATTAAACATTCGTTTCTTTTTTTCTGTTATTGCTGCCAAAGGAGTTTATTGCAATATAAATTTTTTCAAACCACAAAATACAGCTGTAGATTTAGGCCATACAATAAACGACAAGAAACTCTGTATGAAACAGACTGCTCATCCTCTATTTTCCATACATTTCCCACACCACGAGCAACTACTAGTCCCAATCACTGGTGTCCTGGCTGTTTTGTGCACCTGGCATAGAAGGAGTTAGCTGTTCTTAGTTCCTGAGGTCTGAGAGCTCTTTTTTTTATCAGCAAGCACAAAGCGTGCTGAAGGGAAGCTGGAAAAGCTTGGGAGTAGAGAGACAGGCTGGTCATTGTCTTTCAGATTTAACCACATGTAAGAGTGAGAAATCTTTCCATTGCACATGGGTCTCACAAACTACTAGACCAGACTAGGGCAGAAGCTGCACGCAAAGCAGAAATCTATGAAACACAGCCCAACTCATCTTAAAATGAATAACAACAATATTTCCATAAAAAACTGAAAAAATTGGACAGACATTAAACCAGAATGAATGATAGGACAACAGGCATAAGCCAAGACTGGACCAGGAAAACGTATGATCACCGGCCTCACGAGGCCTGTTTGTACTTCCAGCTCGAATTCAAGAACTCGAGTTCTCCTAACTCACTAATATGGTACAGGAGATCTGTTAATGAAATTGAGATTGCCAGTTTTTATCTTTAAAATTAGTGATGCATCTGTCAAACCCAATGAATTGACCTCTCGTTTTATTTTATTCTGTTGGTGTTATTTTGTTTCTAGAACAGAATGGAATTAAACTAATTGTTTTCGAAGAATATAAACTAACATCCAATAGCTTTGATCTAAAATGTGAAAGCAATCAGCTTGTTGTCCCTTGAGTAACAATACAGTGAAGCATTTAAAGAGAAAAATGAATAGAACTTACTGAAGAGAAAACTCATGTTCTAAGGTGAGAGAGTTATGATGTTGTGTACATATTCTGTCTTGAACTGAGGACTCAGTGAATGTTAGTGTGGATAGCCCTCAAGCCTCCAAGAGAATGCTGAATTGAGGTGTGTGACCCAGGGTTAGGGACATAAAAATTCAGACTTGACTATGGCATCCACTAAGGACATAACTAAGGGGATTGTGTTATATGGCAGCTGGTAGGGTATTATACTAAAAAATGTTTACAAGTTTATTTTTAATTACCTCTCCACTGTCACTTACTATAATCCTTTGACAGTTTTCTTACCTGGATAACAGCCATGGGGGAGAGAAGGTGAGATTAAATGACACAATGGCTCAAAGTAGGCCCTGAAAAAATGTTTGTTGAAATTTGAATGTTGAAAAATAATCAGATGGAAACAAAGAATTGGAGAATAAAACAAACACATGAAGATGTTAGCATCTACGAGTATCTAATGGAATTTTTTAAGAAAATAATTGTTAATTATATTTCACTTACTTACTTGAAAATATCCCAGTTATGTATTATGCATAAATTAGACAACACAACTTTGAGGGTATAATCTCACCAATGAAGTCTCACTGTAAAAGTAATCATTTGGGAACTTCATGTCTCCAAGTTTGTCTTTTTATAACTCATAGGCTGGGGTGCCTGGATGCCTCAGTCAGGTAAGCGTCTAACTCTTGATTTCGGCTCAGGTCATGATCTCAGGGTTGTGGGGATCAGGTCATGATTTCAGAGTCCTGGGATGGAGCCCTGTGTCGGGCTCTGGGCTCACTGGGAGTCGGCTTGGTATTCTCTCTCACTCTTCCTCTGCCCCTCCCCTGTTCTCTCCCTTGCTCTCTCTCAAATAATTAAGTCTTTAAAACACATAGGCCAAAACTACTGTTCCTATAAAGTGACATTAGTACATACTACAGAGTTAAACTAAACCTATAACAAAAATTAGTTGACAAAGATGAAGTTGAACTAACATTAATTTAAAATTTTAAAGGACATAGGTAAAATTGAAAACCATAGTTAGCTAAGGATAACACTAATTATACCCTGATTATAAAGCATTGTTCCAAAAAGAAAGAAAGAAAAAAAAAGTGGGAATCCCAACTGTGTATGTAGTAAAAGCTTTGCAACTTTCCTTGGGTACCATATTGTTTAGGTTTCCAGTAAATTCTAAAAACATGCATTTTTTTTCCTCTTCAGAATATAAAATTTTTGTAAGCTTTATTCACTTAATAATTATTCATCATTCCCTAATTATCTTTAAAAATTAATATCTAACAATAAAAATCTACAAGTTATTTATGCTTACTATTTATTTGATCTGGATATATTTTTGAACCACATTTAGCAACTTCTCAAAATCATCTTTTACATCCAGCTGATCCTTAGGGCTTTATCTTATTTTCTACCTTTATTTTTTTCTTCATTCATTCCTTTATCAATTTTTTGTCTTGTTTTTATTTTTTCTATGGAAAACAATTTTATTTTTAATTAGTTATTTATATCCCTGAAAGTTGCCTCATATTAGTTTCTGCAATGATGTAGGAAATAAATTGATTTTTTTTTTAAACCAGGCCTTGTTAGTAATTCACAGAATAAGACATTATAGTCCTCAGTTTCACAATAAAAATATTTATCAAGTTATTCATATCACATCAGAGTTTATAGCAAAATAGTTTAAAAAGAGATCCTCCTCTAAGCTCCTTCATTATTAATTGTGGCACTAGATAATGCAATTAGCTGAATAAAGCCCAGTTCATCAAGACAGACAGGACTACTCACTTTTTATTTATTTTTATTTATTTATTTTTAAAGATTTTATTTATTTATTTGTTTGTTTGTTTATCTCTCAGAGAGGGAGAAAGCACAAGCAAGGGGAGTGGCAGGCAGAGGGAGAGGGAGAAGCAGGCTCTCCGCTGAGCAGGGGGAGCAGGAGGTGGGACTTGATCCCAGGACCCCGGGATCATGACCTGAGCCGAATGCAGTCACTTAACCAACTAAGCCACCCAGGCGCCCAGGATTAGTCACTGTTTAAATTAAAACAGCAATATTATATCACACACTACTTTCTTCTGTCACTTGTCATAAGACTTAGTGATTTACGTATTTTACTAAATATATCCTTGTTTATGAGGATAAAAGACAGTTCCTTATAATTAGAAACTTTAGGTATCCATTGCTAAGGGATTTTAAAAATAGATATCTTTATGTACATATCTTCTTAGTTTTATGTAAGTATATAAATATATAATATATACATGAATTGTTCCCAGGAACTAATGACTTAAGCACATTTCCGCTGCATGAATTATCTGAGTAACAATTTTTATCCAGCAGCTACAAGAACTTTAATATTGCAAGCGAAGAATTAACATTTACAAATTTGATGGAGTATTCTTTTCTTAGATGATTGACAACTTCACCTCTTAGGATGTGATGTCCTTTGTTTATCATCATAGTTTATGTAATAGTAGAGAACCGCTTCTAATGAAGGTTTGTTTGTGCTCTGACATTTGTGGAACCTATTGTTCTAAGAGCACCCTGTCAGATGCAAAAGAGAGGATAAATTAAGCTCAGTTTAACATGTAACATGATTTATTTCAACCTGATTAGCAATGAATAACTATCAGACTTTATATATTAATAGGATGACACAATAAAATGAATACAAGAACATGCAGTGTGGTGGAAGTTAATATTTGAGGCGAGAGAAAAACAGCTTTCAAAATGGCAAGCCATCCCTTCCTACGGCATTTTCTATTTCATAGTTTCCTGCCATAAACCTGAGGATGATGACAGGCAGATGTTGGTCAGCCAGCCAGTCTTCATCATCTGCTCACCTGCCATCAAACACTACTTTGAGGTTCTAATTATTCTATGGCTCTTCGGTGGTGGCCTTGCTTGAGACCTCTCTCTTCTCATCTCTCTTCCCTCCATATTTTCTGAGATGTCCTTCTTTTTGCAAACCCCTATTCTCAGTGGGCCAGCTAATTCATCTCATAAGCTATGGCATACTTATTAAGATTCTATATTCTCAGAGATACCCTAAAAACCAAATATAGTATATTTCCCTGTGTTAAGAAAACACTGAAAACATCTTTGAGGAGTGGAGATTGGTTGGTTGTTACTTGTTGGGAAAGTCTGCTGTTCTTGGTGTCTGGAATCACTATCACATCAATTTTTCTCACAGAAGATACATCCTTATCTCTGTAATATTATAATGAAGCATCACTTGGAATCACAATAGTCTATAAATTTTATTAATCATTTTATAGAAAATCAAATCTCCACCCATTCTTTTTTGGCCACAGGAAACAGTCTGAAT
This sequence comes from Mirounga angustirostris, assembly GCF_029215605.1. NCBI lineage: Eukaryota > Metazoa > Chordata > Mammalia > Carnivora > Phocidae > Mirounga > Mirounga angustirostris. The sequence goes on along the minus strand of NW_026991709.1, from coordinate 132,787,747 downwards.
CTTTTCTATGGTAGGATGGAGCCCGACTACTTCTCCAGCTTTGTTTTGTGTTGTAGCTGAGCCTTATCCCACTGGAGTTCTCTTACCTGCCATGTTGGTTCCGGCCGCCACAAATGTGCTCTGCTTTCTCAGAACACTCCCATACTTTACTTCCCAATGCCTTCTATTTTGGGCTCACTTAAGAATCACCTCCTTGGGGGCACGTGGGTGGCTCTGTTGGTTAAGTATCTGACTCTTGGTTTCGGGTCAGGTCATGATCTCAGGATTGCGAGATCAAGCCCCACGTTGGGCTCCGTATTCAGCAGGGAGTCTGCTTAGAGATTCTCTCCCTTTCCCTCTGCTCCCCTCCCTCTTCCATGCTCGCTCTCTCTCTCTCAAATAAATAAATCTTAAAAAAAAAAAACAAACACCTCCTTGGAGAAACCATTTTCGTCATTACTTTGTTTTCCATTGTATCCTGTGCTTATGCATACTTCTAGTATAAAGTTCAGCAATGAACTGCCCCTATTCATTTGCTTATTAATTATCCTGTACTGAATGTTAAGTGCTTTAAAGATTAGAATGGTTACTTGTTCGTTCTGAATCCCTATGATTGATCTCTATGTCTGGCACACAGTGGATACTCAATAAATGTCTGTTGATTAGAGATGAATAAGAAATTATTGCATGTTTGGGGGCGCCTGGGTGGCTCAGTTGGTTAAGCGACTGCCTTCGGCTCAGGTCATGATCCCAGAGTCCCTGGATCGAGTCCCGCATCGGGCTCCCTGCTCAGTGGGAAGCCTGCTTCTCCCTCTGACCCTCCCCCTCCCCGTGCACTCTTAGGCACGTGCGCGCACTCTCTCAAATAAAATCTTAAAAAAAAAGAAACTAGGGGCGCCTGGGTGGCTCAGTTGGTTGAGCGACTGCCTTCGGCTCGGGTCATGATCCCGGAGTCCCTGGATCCAGTCCCGCATCGGGCTCCCTGCTCGGCAGGGAGCCTGCTTCTCCCTCTGACCCTCCCCCCTCTCATGTGCTCTCTCTCTCATTCTCTCTCTCTCAAATAAATAAATAAAAAATCTTAAAAAATAAAAAAAAATAAAAAAGAAATTATTGCATGTTTGGAATTACTGAAGTAGTCCTTGATCCAACCTTTCCAATACCTTGCTGCACAGTGCTTGAACATTGCCTTCAACACATAACACCCTATACAAAAGCCTTTTTTTTAGATTTTATTTTATTATGTTATGTTAATCACCATACATTACATCATTAGTTTTTGAGGTAGTGTTCCATGATTCATTGTTTGTGCATAACACCCAGTGCTCCATTCAATACATCCCCTCTTTAATACCCATCACCAGGCTAACCCACCCCCCCACCCCCCTCCCCTCTAGAACCCTCAGTTTGTTTTTCAGAGTCCATAGTCTCTCATGGTTCGTCTCCCCCTTCGATTTACCCCCCTTCATTTTTCCCTGCCTACTATCTTTTCTTTTTTTAACATATAGCACTGTGAATTGCGTAAGACTGTTGAAGCACAGACCTGTGCCTCTGAAACAAATAATACAGAAGTCTTTGATAAGTCCCTTTTACCAAGTGGTCAAGCATCAAATTTGTGACATACACAGTACAAAAGGTTTTTTTGTCTGTTTTTTAATCATTTCTTTCCAGGTGCTGTTCAAGATGAAAACATAGGAAATCTTGAACTCATCTCCTCCCACAGACACAACAAATCTACAGCTACATGTGGAAAAAGAAAACACTAATTTGAGAATGTATCTGCACCCCTACATTCATTCCAGCATTATTTACAATAACCAAGATATGGAAACAAGCTAAGCATCCACTGATGGATGAATGAATAGAGAAGATGTGGCATACACACACACACACACACACGCATACACACTGGAATACTAAGCTATAAAAAAAAAATAAAGTCTTGCCATTTGCAACAACATGCATAGGCCTCAAGAATATTATGTTAAATGAAATAAGTCAAATAGAGAAAGACAAATACCATATGATTTCACTTATATGTGGAATCTAAAACAAAACAAAACAAATGAATAAACAAAACAATACAAAGCCAAATTCAAAGACATAGTGAAATAGTGGTTGTCAGAGGACAAGGTAGGTTGGGGGTAGGCAAAATGGGGGGAGGAGATCAAGAGATACAAACTCTCAGTTATCAAATAAGAAAGTCATGGGCATATTATGTACAGCATGGGGACTAGCGTCAATAATATTTTATTGAAAATCTGAAAGTTGCTAAGAAAGTAAATCCTCGGAAGTTCTCATCACAAGGAAAAAAATGTTAACTTTTTTTGGTGACAGACGGTAAATAGACAGTGTGGTGACCTTTTTGAAATGTATACAAATGTTGAATCATTACGTTGTACACCTGAAACTAATACAATGTTGTATCTCAATTGTACTTCAATAAAAAATTATTTCTCTCCTCAAATAATTTAAAATTCAGTTGGGAAAATAAGCCAAGAATGAGTAAAATAGAAATAAGGTTAACATAATGGTAAAGTTTACATGACACTTAATTTTGAACCAAATATATTTATAAACACTTGACATATATTAATTCATGTAATTATACAGGAGTTCTTTTTTTTTTTTTTTTTTTTTAAGGTTTTATTTATTTATTTGACAGAGAGAGACACAGCGAGAGAGGGAACACAAGCAGGGGGAGTGGGAGAGGGAGAAGCAGGCTTCCCGTGGAGCAGGGAGCCCGACGCGGGGCTCGATCCCATGACCCCGGGATCATGACCTGACCCGAAGGCAGGCGCTTAACGACTGAGCCACCCAGGCGTCCCTATACAGGAGTTCTCATTATCTTGTTAAAGGTAAAGAAACCAAACCACTGAGAAGTTATATGACTTTCCCAAGGTTGTGGAGGGAAGAAGAGGCAGAGCTGAGATTTGTGGTCAGGCAGCCTGGCTCTAAAACCTATATATTTAACTACTGTACCATATTGCCTCTAAGAACATGACACATAAATGCCTCCATGGCCCCGAAACAATTGCGAGGTTGACTGCAGAATGGCTGAATAGACACTTGCTATGACTTTACAGTGGGGACAATGGCTCTACCTCAGATTTGGGAGGATTTTATGGGAGAGGTGAAAATGGAATGGAATTGACTTTTCAGGATTTATTGGACTTGGTAAATCAGAGTGGAAGAAGGCCTCCCAATAGAGAAAACAAAGATGAGTAATACAAGGTATGTTGTTTGTGAGATAATACTGGAGTATGGAGGGCAAGATGTGTGTGGTGGGGGGGGAGTTAAATTCTAAAGTCAGTAGTTCAAAATATTTCTAATTGATACTAGAAGTCATTGGGAGAAATGGCCAAAATGAAATGAGTAAAGCATTGTTTGAGAATAATAATCTGTTAGTGGCTTGTAAAGCAAAATCAAGGAGAGGAGCGCCTGGGTGGCTCTGTCATTAAGCGTCTGCCTCTGCCTTCGGCTCAGGTTCCTGGGATGGAGCCCCGCATCGGGCTCCCTGCTCAGCGGGAAGCCTGCTTCTCCTTCTCCCACTCCCCCTGCTTGTGTTCCCTCTCTCGCTGTGTCTCTCTCTGTCAAATAAATAAAATCTTAAAAAAAAAAAAAAAGCAAAATCAAGGAGAAGGATACTGAAAACAAGAAACTCCTTACAATACTATTTTACAGATTTGGACAAAAGTAATGGGATCCCTGTTTGCCCTGTGTTCCTATTTAACTTATTAATTAATGAGATAACCAGTCAGATGTTACAAGTATATCAAAGGAGAATCCAAAGAACCATATACATAGGCAGTAAGAAATGTTGAAATGAACTTAAAAATAGATTTAAAACTGGCTTTTTCCATAGAAGAGGAAGGGAAGTCAATTTAACCTTACCAAACAAAATTTATTTGTATATAAGGAGTTATCAAAGGCTTTTACATAGGGTTTTATGTGTCCAAGGCAGTGTTTAAGCACTTGTATCTCTAGGAATAAGAATCATTTGCATTTTTAATTGTCTAAAATTTACAGTCAAAGACAAGGAAAGGTACCAAGACCTCCATATAATCAGATAGTTAGGAAGAGCATGTTGCTAAAGAATACCTAGTTTCCTACTGAAAACATCATTTTTTTTCCCCTTTCAGAGTCTATCACTGGGTAAAAGTGCCCATTTCGACACTGGTGTGAGCATTAAATGAGAATATCAGTAATAGGGATCAGAACAGAAATGTAAAGTTCCTAACACATGGAATTAGGTGGTACTTTCCTTCTCCTCACTCCTTGAATTGTACTTAATCTTTTTCTCAATATACATGTGAACTAGCAGTTTCAGAAAAGGAGTTGAGTTGTCTTTCATGCGATCAGGCATATGCACTTACACCTGGTCACTTCTGCGGTGATAGAGGAAAATGACAGCTCAACAAAGGGCACGCCAGAGTTCTCTTAGGGAGAATCTGGCACTAGCAAAGTCAGCATGGCCCAATAAGCCAGACTTGGCAACTTGGCAGTCTTTTGTTTAGAGTCAGAGTACTTTGTCATAAGAAAAATAAATTAATTTGAGCTATATTTTTTTAAAGCAAATGAACAAACATTTTCTAACATTCTATCTTCCGAACGTTTGATCGAAATAGATCAGATTTGGCAGAATCTGCAAGAAGGCTAGAGGAAGGTGCAAACTGAAAAAAGAGCAGGACCCAGTATAGATCTGGGCCGGAGGACCAAGAAGCAAGCAAGTCCAATGACAAGACTCTGATGCTTCTACAAAATATGACCACTGCTAGAAGCCATCGCCATCAGTGCTGAACTTTGTTATATTCGTCATGGCTCCTAACTGATCCTTCTTTTCCTGGGTCACTTACTCCAGAATCAGCCTCAGGCTGCAACATCGGATTGGCTGAACTTGGGTCACACACTCTACCCTGGCTCCTGGGGAATTATCCGGTAGATGGAGTGTCTTTCTCTTTCACTTTTGTACTGAGAGGCAACACACTGCAGCCAACCAAATCAATACACAGTGGTAACTTCTGCCAAAACACAAACAGGGTAATAGATACTCCACTGTCAAGTGACCAAGCAAATGTCCAAGCCTATCTGGGTGTTGAGATCAGAGAGAGCTTCTCTGTTGGGGATGGAGACAGGATGGGATATGAGTCGTTATGATTCATCTACTCTGTCAGTATGAATGTACCTTGAGGAAGAACAGGGCTATGGGAATCAAAGGGAGGAAAGCCCATAATGCCAGAGCCAAGCAGCTCTGCTCTAGGATTCCTTCTAAAAAGGCAGAAAAGGGGGCGCCTGGGTGGCTCAGTCGTTAGGCGTCTGCCTTCAGCTCAGGTCATGATCCCAGGGTCCTGGGGATCGAGCCCCGCATTGGGCTCCCTGCTCGGCGGGGAGTCTGCTTCTCCCTCTCCCACTCCCTCTGCTTGTGTTCCTGCTCTCACTATCTCTCTCTCTGTCAAATAAATAAATAAAATCTTTAAAAAAATAAAATAAAAAATAAAAGGGCAGGGAAAGGAATCATTTCACAACCAGCAAGAAGAATGAACATAATGGAGTCTTGGAACTGTCAGCGGCCAGGCAGCAGCCCGTGAGTCAGTACAGGTGTAGGTGAGGACGGCAGGAAAAAGGCATGGTGGTTCCCCGGGGCCTCGAGCTGGCCAAAGAGGAGTGTTCCTATGATCATAGCTTGTGAGGCTCAGGGAAACATTTGATTACACAAGTTATGTTTTTATTAACCAGTTTTACTGCCACTTTCAGTTATGATGGCCTTCCTCTTAATGCACTTAACTTACCCTGAAAGGGTCTCTACTTCTTAACTAACTTTTTTAAAATAGACAATCCCACCTCTTCACAAAGCATTCCCCAACCTAAACTAATCCACATTGTTTCCTCCATCAACTAAATTGTTAAATTGTGTTTAACAATTTAGTACTTAAAATCAAACACTGTCTATGACATTCTCTGATTCTGACCCATAAGATCTGTCTCTTCAATCAATTTTGGGTGCCCTCCAAAGAAACTATCATCGGACTTTGACATTCCCTAACTCTATAATAGATGCTTCACAAACACTTTCATCGGGGGTTTAATCATGATGGAGCAGAAAGAACACAGAAGAGAGACAGTCTGGATTAAGCCTGTCACATGTTGGTTATGGGATGACTAGTTCATTCAACTTTGATCCTTACTTCTTCATCAGTAAAAAGGAACAATAAAGATGGTGAAGATAAACATACCATCACCAACACCTAGCTCAAAACGTTACCATGAGCTAATAAAAATAGAGCAAAACACTTGCAAATGTTAAACCACTGCATTATAAAAATACTACTTTTGGGGCGCCTGGGTGGCTCAGTCGTTAAGTGTCTGCCTTCGGCTCAGGTCATGATCCCAGGGTCCTGGGATCGAGCCCCGCATCGGGCTCCCTGCTCTGCGGGGAGCCTGCTTCTCCCTCTCCCACTGCCCCCGCTTTGTTCCCTCTCTCGCTGTCTCTCTCTCTGTCAAATAAGTAAATAAAAATCTTTAAAAAAATAAATAAATAAATAAAATAAAATAAAAATAAAAATAAAAATACTACTTTTGAACACATGCTATTATCAATGATTAGCATCAAACAAAAGTAATTTCCTTAGCAGAATTTCAAATGCCATAGCAGGTTGTAGAGAGAACATGTTTTTGGAAATGGAGTCCATTCTAGAATGCTTCAAAATATATAGGTAGTTATAATTTTGCCTAAAAGTTACTCTGCTGTCCTTTCCTGTCCCAATATGCCCATGTTCTGCACCTTATCCAATTTGGTCCATAGTCTCTTAACACCACCTCTCTTTGCAGTAATGGCACCTTATATTTATACATCACTTTACAGTTTACAGAACACTTTCACACTTACAATCTCATTTGATCTTTGCACCCACACAAACAAAAACTACAAGAGCAAAGTGTTAATACCTTATAAGCTCACCACAATGTATGAAGCCTTAAAGTTAAAGCAAAATTCTTCAGTGAAACAGCTCTTTCTTTTTTTTTTTATTATGTTCAGTTAGCCACTGTATAGTACATCATTAGTTTTTGATGTAGTGTTCAATGATTCATTAGTTACGTATAACACCCAGTGCACATCACAACACATGCCTTCCTTAATACCCATCACCCTGTGACCCCCTCCCCCCCACCCCCCTCCCTCCTGAGACCCTCAGTTCGTTTCCTGGTGTCCATAGTCTCTTATGGTTCATCTCCGTCTCTGATTTCTCCCCCTTCAGAGTTCCCTCTCTTCCCCTGTAGTCCTCGGTGTTATTGCTTATGTTCCACGTATGAGTGAAACCATATGACAACTGTCTTTCTCTGCTTAACAGCTCTTTCCTTAAGGAGTCTCCTCTTGCAGTTGCTGGAAGGGAAGTGGGTGGGGGGATGGGTTAAATGGGTGATGGGCTTTAAGGAGGGTACTTGCTGTGATGAGCCCTGGGTATTATATGTAAGTGATAAATCACTAAATTCTACTCCTGAAACCGATACTATACTATATGTTAACTAACTTTAATTTAAATAAAATCTTAGAAGGAAAAAAAAAGGAGTCTCTTCCTGCAATAGCATAACATGATTATCTTCAATTTAATACTCAGTACTTAAGACAACAATTTGAAAGCTTTTTGGGCTAATTTTACAATTTGTTTTTATCTCTACCTAAAATTTAAATTGATTAAGTTCTGTACCTACTTGAACCTTCCATGACACCACTATATTTATAGAGCACTTTACAGTTTGCAAAAGCATTTTCACACCTATCATCTCTTCATCTCTTTTGAATTTGCACACACTCAAAGTTTAAGACATGAGGTCAAGGGGCACCTGGCTGGCTCGTCAGAAGAGCCAAAAAAAAAAAAAGAAGAACATTGACTCTTGATCTTGGGTCATGAGTTCAGGCCTCACATTGGGTGTAGAGTACTTAAAAATAAATAAATAAACTTAAGGAAAGAAGACACGAGGTCAAAATCATGGCTTATTTACTCACCTTTGTATCTCTTGGGACTAACACAGTGCCTGGTATCTATGAGAGATTGAATAAATGTTAAATGTGAAGGAAGAAGGTGAAGAAAAACATGGAGGAAAGGCAGAGAATGATATGACTCAAAAGCAAGGAAAGATTAGTGTCCATGGAGATACAGAAGATTGTTCTTATTTCTCTCTGTGCAGAAACTTCACTAAATTACATTAATACTCAATTCTTACACATATACTTTGTGTTGAGCACTAAATTACAGGTTTTGCAAAGAGGGGACTTATTAAATATTGGAATTAGAAGATGTTCTCTTCACTATTTTTAAAAATGGAATATGTTTAAGAATCTAAAACTTTCAGTTAAATAGGGACTGAAAATAATCCTTGCATGGGAGCAGCCTCAGCTTTCAAAGTAAAACTTTTTCTCATTACTGATGCCTTAAAATGAGGAAGTTTCAGAGTCTCTATAAATGAATCTTTCTAAAAAGTGATGTGGAGGGCGCCTGGGTGGCTCAGTTGGTTAAGTGACTGCCTTCGGCTCAGGTCATGATCCTGGAGTCCCAGGATCGAGTCCCGCATCGGGCTCCCTGCTCGGCAGGGAGTCTGCTTCTTCCTCTGACCCTCTTCCCTCTCATGCTCTCTGTCTCTCATTCTCTCTGTCTCAAATAAATAAATAAAAAAAAATCTTAAAAAGTGATGTGGAAATCTTAAATCTTTTATGACAATCAGAGGCAATCCTGCACTTAAAACAGTAAAAAAAAAAAAAAAAGGAAGAATAATGCTTCTAATAATATTTGATTGGCTTAAATTTCCAGCAAGTTTGAAGACCATTTCTAAATATACCTGCTACAAGTATTTCAAAATCAAAGCAAGGAATCAAACTGAGTAAAAATAAATACAGTGGGATCAAATTCAACCACAAATTCAAGCCAAATCCATAGAAAGCTGAAAAGGAGTAACTTGGAAAAATATAATCAATTACTCAAGATGAATGCATCATTTGTTTAACTAGAGGCATTTTATGGCAATGATAAAAGAAATGTGGTTTTCTTAAGTCAAAATGGAAGAGAGCTGACAGAACAAATCTCTTCACTCCCCATATCCCTTTGAAAAATAAAAGTAAATACAAAAGAGCACCGGAAATTTGAATCAATTACGGATTTCCTGGAAGATATAAAGCAGATGGGAACAGACTGATGTCAAAATCCAACTGAGTTATGATTATCTGAACCAGAGAAGACCTTAAACAACCTTAAAATGAAGGCACTCTTCGGAGAAGAATTGTCTGATAGTCAAGAGAAAAATACAGCATGTTGAATGACAATGACTCTTAAGGTTAGTAACTACTATTTCTGCTACCCGGAAAAAAAAAATACCAAAAACAAACATGAGTATATTCTATCAAAGTAGGAATTCTGACAAGGGAGACAGATACTAGAAATTTGAGACAAAATCCTAGGTACCGCATTTCCTAGGACATTCAAGGAAAGCTTAAACTGGTTGGAGGTCACCACCTTGCCCATTTGCTCTCCTGCACCATAGCCACAGGCAAAATTCCTGTCTTTAAAACGGGGATTTATTGCACAACAAAGAACAGTTATCACCCAGTCTGTAGAAATACCCTGACATTACAGGGACTGTACAATTTGAGACCTGTGGAGGGAAACCAAACACTTGAGAAAGTATTACTATCCCAAAGGGAAATCCGAATAAACAGAGTTAAGAACAAAACAGAAGAAAGACTAAAAATGAGTAGAACTAATGCCCTCAGAACTAATACTCCAGAGAATAGAAGGAATAAACAAACAAACATTCTAAAATTAGGCTGTTATAAAGTAGTTATAGAAAAGCATAAATACCAGGGCCCCTGGGTGGCTCAGTTGTTAAGCGTCTGCCTTTGGCTCAGGTCATGATCTCAGGGTCCAGGAATCGAGCCCCGCATCAGGCTCCCTGCTCAGCGGGAAGCCTGCTTCTCCCTCTCCCACTCTCCCTGCTGTGTTCCCTCTCTTGCTGTGTCTCTCTCTGTCAAATAAATAAATAAAATCTTAAAAAAAAAAAAAAAAGAAAAGCATAAATACCAAAATTAAACCTAAAAATCTGTAGACAGAACAGCAGAGTGGACCCTGATAAAAAGTGGTGACCCAGAAGACGGACCATGGGGACCTCTCTGCTGAGTGCTGTGAATAGGAGTTGAATAGTAGGAGAAAAAAGTTACAAGACATAGTGAGTAGCTAATAGAAAGGCTAACATCCATTCACCTAATAGGAGTTTTAGAGAAGGGTAACAGAAGAACAAATAAGCAAAGGAAAAAAAAAAAACCACAAAAGAAAATTTCCTTATGCCTGAAAAAATCTTCATAAAATAAAATTAATATTTAAAAATAAAGAGACTAAATCCTCCAACAGTTAAAGATATAAAAGGATAAGAAAAACTATGCTAATGAACAATTAACATGTGAAAGAGCTTCAACTCCATACTAATTGTTGGGTCCCAGCCTGGCCCCTCACCATATGTTGAGGGCAGGCAGAGACAGAAGAGGCAGGCCACTCCAGATGGGTCAGTAGCTTTTTCTTAAGAAGCAAGGGAATTTGGGGCGCCTGGGTGGCTCAGTCGGTTAAGTGTCAGACTCTTGGTTTTGGCTCAGGACATGATCTCAGGGTAGAGAGATTAAGGCTCCCCAACCCCATGCTCAGCAGGGAGTCTGCTGGAGATTCTCTCCCTCATCCTTTTGCTCTACTCCTCCCACCGCGTGCCTCCCCCAAAATAAATAAATGAATCTTAAGAAAAAAGAAGCAAGGGAATTTACGTGCGAGGCTTATCTTGAGAAAAGGCATCCACCTACCAGAATCCTAAATGTTTATGCAGAGGCCTTAACATGGATTCTGTCATGTATACTATCCAGACAGTCTCAATACCTACTCTCTCAAAGCTGCATGGGGAGCCTGGGTGGCTCAGTCATTAAGCGCCATGCCTTCGGCTCAGGTCATGATCCCAGAGTCCTGGGATAGAGCCCCGCATCGGGCTCCCTGCTCTGCAGGAAGCTTGCTTCTCCCTCTCCCACTCCCCCTGCTTGTGTTCCTTCTCTCACTGTGTCTCTCTCTGTCAAATAAATAAATAAAATCTTTAAAAAAAAAAGCTACATCTTTGAGGGGCACCTGGCTGGCTCAGTCAGCGGAGCATGCTACTCTTGATCTCGGGTTATGAGTTCAAGGCCCACGCTTCTCCCCACCCCCCAACTTAAAAAAAAAAAAAGAAAAAAAAATGAAGAGATATATATTATTAGCATAGAAAGATTTCCAAGATATATGAAGTGGGAAAAAATTTGCAAAATATCAAAGTATGAACCCATTTATATTATATACATGAATGCAAATGCCCAACAAAGATATGTAAGGATGCATACCAAAACCTTTTGCACAGGAGAAGGGGATTACCAGGCAAGTGTGGGGTGTATGTGCGTGCAGGTAAAGACGTCATGGAGTCAGGAGGAGGACTCTTCTTTTTAATCTATACATGTATATATGCACTATTTGAATTGTACATTCATGTTTTAATTTTGTAATTTAAAAATATTCCTCCATAGGCAGTTTATTACTATTTTACGAAGATAAAAGTTTCTTTGAAAGTTTTAAGATAAGATCATAGCAATTCCTCAGAATAATTTTGTCCACAGGGCTGATGAGAGTAATTCTATAAAATTAAGGAACAACTGTAGTACTGAAAACTACTAATTAATAAATATCAAAAACATTATTTTATATAAAATACATAAATCCTTAAAAATAAAACTCACACAATATACTTAAAATAGGCTGGCCATACAAACTTGTCCTCCTACTTTCACAGGGCTTCCATTTGAGAGATTTTAAAGGAAATTTGAAAGAGGTTGCCAATGAATGTTTCTTTGTGTGTCCTGTCTTAAACCAGGCCATCCATTATATAATGTGAAAGCCAAGCGATTGCTACATTGTCATTTCCACTTGTTGCTTTCAGAAATTAGCTAACCTCCAACAGCATCCTATTTACTTTCACATTAAAGTCATTAGGCTTCTTACCCATGCAGCTAACATGTCTTTGGCTATAAATAAATTGGACACATCTTATTCCTCACAGAGCTATTCCAGGGGACAAGAAAAAAAAAATCTCTTCAAAACAACCAGGGAGGTAAATTTTATTCCTTTTGCCTCATCAAAGGTCAAATTAATTTCACCTGGGTTGTTTAAACTTATAAATACTTTCAACTTACGCTCTTGACAAGATGAGGGGAAGATGAAACAGAGAGAGAGGAATTTCATAACTGCTCTAAAGGAACCATGGAGCTTCCAGCTAGGCTATAGTGCCAGAACGGAAGAGAAATTAGAACGGAATGACGGGGACCCACAATCAGCACCTACGGACCACTTGTGAGAAGGGCTGTTCCATCAGAGTATATGTGATAAGGGACTTAGAGTTTTCTGAGAACTACAAGGAAGTAGATTTGTTCCCAGCACAAACAGCTGCTGATACAATAAAGAGAACAGTGAATAAAATTTTTTCTTAGAACCTCTGTAGGTGAAAAATGGGAGGGAAAAAAAGCATTTATTACGTTCTTGAATCGATAGAAAACCTGTGAGTACAAGTTTTAAAATGTTCACCTGACTACAAGACTTCACAGAAATATGGATTCTGATGCCCCAACTTAGGTTTTCTCCTCAAGACAAGCAAAGGTATTTTCTCTCCCAAAACTGGGCCATCTCTGCTGGTTCTGGATCAGTTTTGCCAAAAGTCAATTAATTAAATAATCATCAACCTTTACCAAATGTATCAACTCTTGTAAGGGATATCTTAATGAATTTTAAATTACAGTCAATGACTATATATTATTTTTATGATTCTGTTATGAATACATCAGCCTTAATTTTGTAACTATAACAAAATTGAAATATAAAATTTCAGCACTTCATATGCTATGGAATTATTTTGGGCCTTTTTTTCTTTAGTTCTTTCACATTCTTTGCAATTCCACTTTTTATACCTCAGGCTTTATGGTAAGTCTGCCATCATTAAACCAAATGGCGTATGAGCCATAATTTTGTAATTACTAGCAAAATCACTCAATTTTTTTGTTTTGTTTATAGGTAAACCATTATAAATCAGATTTGGGGTGGTAATCTTACTCTAAATTTTGGTTGCTGAGTATGAATTACAAATTTCTGAATATTAAATGTATTTATAAGAAAACTAATTCATCGTGTGACCTTTTAAAATATGACTTTTCAACCAAATAATTTTTTTTTAAGATTTTATTTACTTATTTGACAGAGAGAGAGACAGAGAGAGAGGGAACACAAGCAGGGGGAGTGGGAGAGGGAGAAGCAGGCTTCCCGCAGAGCAGGGAGCCCGATGGGGGGCTCGATCCCAGAACCCTGGGATCATGACCCGAGGCGAGGGCAGACACTTAAGGACTGAGCCACCCAGGCGCCCCTCAACCAAATAATTTTTTAAGCATTCATTTATTGATCTTATTGAAGTATAGTTGATACATAATGTTATATTAGTTTCAAGGTTACAACTCAGTGAATTAATAATTCTATACATTAGGCTGTGTAGTTACCATTTGTCACCATACAAAGTTATTACAGTATTATTTACTATATTCCCTATGCTATACTTTTCATCCCTGTGGCTTATTTATTTTATAACTATGAAGACAAACTAAAATTTACAGAAATATTTAAAAACTATTAATGTAGTCCTGCAAAATGAACTGCTATAAAACTTACATCTTTATAAATAACTAAATAATAAGCTAAATCAATGTTACTTGAGGATTAAAGAGATCCTTTAAAGATAAAAAGATCCTTTAACAGACATATAATCAAAGTGACTTTAAAAGGAATTTAAAAGAGATTACTATAAGCTAAATAATTCCCATATGAAACATTTGTTAGAGTCATCAAAAATGGTAAATAAAACAATATGTTTGTAAATGCATTCATAAAAATTAATCAACTCAGCAATTGAATATTCATTTAATATATTCAAGAAGAGGTGGCATATTTGAGAAGAATAAATTCTGCAAATCAGTCATCCAGCAAATAGATTTTTTGGAGAACTGATGGGCTTTTAAACTTTATTTTTGGTCTGTCAAAGAATGCCCTACCATTATTTTAACTATTAAAAAAGTTCTTCATCCAAACCCTCTTGATTTGGCTGACATCTAAAAAGTCTGCACTTGCAAGATGAGCATGAAAAGATGTGTCCTATATCTAGGGATTTGGTTAGCAATTTATTTAGTTACTCAAATATGTAAGTATGTAAATGGCTGATGGCTGAATCAAAAGGAAAAGATACTCATAGTCTGTGTAAAAAAACTTGTAGAATGCAAACCAATTTTCTTTTTTTTTTTTTTTAAGATTTTTATTTATTTATTTGACAGAGAGAGATACAGCGAGAGAGGGAACACAAGCAGGGGGAATGGGAGACAGAGAAGCAGGCTCCCGCTGAGCAGGGAACCCATGGGGAGCCCGACGTGGAACTTGATCCCAGGACCCTGGATCATGACCTGAGCCAAAGGCAGAGGCTTAACCACTGAGCCACCCAGGTGCCCCAGCGCCTGACTCTTGATCTCAGTTCAGGTCTTGCTCTCAGTGTTGTGAGTTCAAGCCCCACATTGGGCTCCATGCTGGGCATGGAACCTACTTAAAAAAAAAAAAATTAAATCTGGAATTCTTTATTTTATAAAGCAGTAATAATGACCTAACTTTATATAATTCTATAAAGAATCATGTTGTCAAGCAAATAATGGCTTCCTAAATTTGTATTTCTAACTTACAGAATAATCTTGTTAAAGTAGTATATAATTTTGATCAATTTTTCCAAATGTATTTGGAATTCCATGTGAGTTTGGTAAAGGCAACTTTGAAAGAGAATCACTTTAGGATCTTTACTTTCAAAGCAGTTTTAACTTGATAATATGCAGTTGAGTCTTATGAGCAGAATGGGTGATAAACTGGGTGATATAACTCAATTCATCAACAAGGTACAGTAATCTTTACTGAACCAATCATGGTTTTTCCAGTTGTCTTAGCATAATGCTTTACTGTTGTTCTTTTATTGCTATTATTTATTTGTATTTATACATAGATAGATATTAAATATATTTGCTATTATATATGGTAATTTATTACCATAAATCACATACTTGGAAAATCTGTGCTAATTTTAGTTATGAGTTTTTTAGGTTACTCCCTGTAGATTAGAGGTTAACCAAATTTGGCCTGTAATTCCAATTTGGTTGGGGAAAAATTAAAAAAAACAAAAAATAGTATTTCATGACACGTGAAAATAATATGGGATTCAAATATTAGTGTCTATAAATAAGGTTTTATTTAATAATCATTCCCATTTGCTCATGTATTATCTACGGCTGCTTTCATGCTATAATAGCAGAATTGAGTGGGAGATCATAAAGCCCATAAAACCTAAAATATTTACTATCTGGCACATTACAGAAAAAAATCAACAAGCTCTGCTTAAAACTATACAGAAATTTGGAATAAGCAGAAAAGATTACTAGATGTCTCCAATGTGATACCATGCGTTGGCCCCCACCCCTTCACCACCCCCCATGGAAAAAGGTAGTTTCACCTCTTCCTGTGAATTCATTTCAATATTTCTTTACTCCATATACATTTGAGATTCGTTGAGGTTTCTTTTGAACCCTGTCATGTCTGCATAGTTCCCTTTTTAATAGTAGGTTAAATAAAATCTTTAACACATGTTTATTTTATATCTGTATAAATATGTCTGTTTTTGTATCTGTATGACAGTTACGATTTTTCCTTTTTTTAAAATTTATCCTTCAGCAGAACAAAAAGAACACATCAAAGAATATGTAATATTCTCCCTGCCCCTCCTTTAATGTCACGTGAGGGTAGAGCATACAAAAGTGATCTGTTTATGCTCTGCCCTTTCAATATAGGAATAAAAGACAAGGCCCAGGAAAAGTGCCCTTAAGCAACACAATAATTTGTGAAATGCCAGGTGTTTATACAAGGTTTTCTTTCTTTTTTTTTTTTTTAAAGATTTATTTATTTGACAGAGAGAGACACAGTGAGAGAGGGAACACAAGCAGGGGGAGTGGGAGAGGGAGAAGCAGGCTTCCCACAGAGCAGGGAGCCCGATGTGGGGCTCGATCCCAGGACTCTGGGATCATGACCTGAGCCAAAGGCAGACGCTTAACCAACTGAGCCACCCAGGCGCCCCTATACAAGGTTTTCTTTTGGAGAGACTTTTGAAAATGAAACAAAAGGCATATTCAAGTGTAAAGGACATTCATTTCAAGCCAGTAAGGGCAAGTTGCAGAACTTTTTTTTTTTTTTTTAAGAGGAACACTCTGCATAAAATAAAACTGTGGGAGAATGCACCCCAGTGGATCCTGTCAATGCAGCAATGTCTCCTAAACATTCTGAGAAGGTGATTCAGGAGGTGAGTTACCTACCCCAGCAAGTTTTAATGCTGATTTATCTAGTTCATTTAAAAGGATTTGACTTCAAGAATTGTTACTTACTATTGTTTTTTAAAGAATATGTAGGAATAGTTTTTATTGTTTTCTCACTAAATCCGTATTTTCCATGAGACAAAAATCTCGCCAACTGGAGTCTGCCCAACTACTATGAGGGTAATATCTGCAATTGGCAAAACATTAATTTATATTTTGAAACAGAAAAAAATGAACATGTATGAATGAGTGTGTGTATGTACACCATGCAAGGGGTTTAACCCTGGCTTGGAATGCAAATCCTGAGAAAACTTCAAACAATGTTTTGAACAATAGTGACATTTTTGGAATAAATGTGGAGAGTAAATATAATTACATTTGACCCTTCAGCAGAACTACGTGGGTCCACTTGTATGTAGATTCTTTTCGATAAATATACTGTACAGTACTATAAATGTGTTTTCCTTATGACCTTTTTAATAACATTTTCTTCTCTCTAGCTTACTTTATTGTAAGAATACAAATATAATACATATACAAAATATGTATTAATTGACTTTATGTTATCGGTAAGGCTTCTGATCAACAGTAGGTTATTAGTAGTTAAGTTTTGGGGGAGTCAAAAGGTATACATGGATTTTCAACAGCGAGGGGGGTCAGCATCCTTAACCCCTGCAATGTTTAAGAATCAATGTCCTTGGACAAAATCACTAATAATTGTAATGCATGATTTATGATAAGTTTGTATCTCTATTTTTCATAGGACTCAATACTCCTTTGAAGAGAAAAAGGGCAAATAAATCATAGGAGCACAAATATGCTAACCAGCTAAAGTAATAGCTACAGTGATAATGATCCTTTTTTAAATTGTCTTCTCAGCAGTACTTTCTGCCCAAATTAAGACCATGTGAGAGATATGATACACATGAAAATAAACACCCACTTAAAATCCTTTTCTTTCTCATAGGATGAAAATACTTGCAAATCTTGTACCTGATAAAAGACTTGTATCCAGACTACGATTCTTACAGCTCAATAAACAGCAATAACAGTAATCTAATTTAAAATATAGCAAAAGGCTTGAATAGACATTTCACCAAAGAAGACATCAAATAGCTGATAAGTACATGAAAAGTTGTTCAACATCATTCATCATTAGAAAAATATACATTAAAACCACACTGAGATACCACTATATACCCACTTGAATGGCGATAATCAAAACCCAGATAACAGCAAGTCTGACAAGGATGTGAAGAAACTAGAACGCTCATAAACTACTGGTAGAAATGTAAAGTGGTGCAACATTCTAAATATAGTTTGGCACTATTTTAAGTTAAACATAAACTTTCAATGACCCAACAATTCCACTCCTATGAATCTACCCAAGAGAAATGAGAACATGTGTCTGCAAAAGACTGGTACATGAATATTCATAGCAGCATTACTCATAGCCAAAAACTGGAAACAATTCAAATGACCATCAAGTGGTAAGTGGATAAACCAAAAGTATCATATCCATGCATGGATTACTATTCAGCAATGTAAAGGAATAAAATATTGACACACAGTGAAACATGGATGAACCTCAAAAACGTTATGTTAAACGTAAAAAGCCAGATACATAGGACTATACATCATATGATTCTATTTTTATGAACTACCCCCAAAAGGCCAATTATAGGGACAGAATACAAATCAGTTTTTGCCTGGGGGTGGTAATAGGGATTGACTACAAAGAGGCTGGTGGGAATTTTGTGGATGATGGAAATACTCTAAAACTACAGTGCCAGTGATGGTGGCACAACTCTATCCATGAACTAAAAATCATTGCACTGTACACTCACCATGGGATATAAATTAGACCTCAATGAAAGAGTTAAAAAAACAAACAAACAAAAACTGTGAAAACATGTAAAATTCCGCAGATAATTTATGGCACAAGTTTGAATAACTTTTAGATTAAATTGCCCATAAGGAAACCACACATGTCGAATGGAAAAAAGACAGTCTCTTCAACAAATGGTTTTGGGAAAATTGGACAGCCACATGCAGAAGAATGAAACCGGACCATTTCCTTACACCACACACAAAAATAGACTCAAAATGGATGAAAGACCTAAATGTGAGACAGGAGTCCATCAAAATCCTAGAAGAGAACACAAGCAGCAACCTCTTCGACCTCAGCCCACAGGAACCTCTTCCTAGAAACATCGCCAAAGGCAAGGGAAGCAAGCGCAAAAATGAACTATTGGGACTTCATCAAGATAAAAAGCTTTTGCACAGCAAAGGAAACAGTCAACAAAACCAGAAGGCAACCAACAAAATGGGAGAAGATATTTGCAAATGACGTGTCAGATAAAGGGCTGGTATTCAAAATCTATAAAGAACTTATCAAACTCAAACCCAAAGAACAAAGAATCCAGTCAAGAAATGGGCAGA
The DNA here is from genome assembly GCF_029215605.1 of Mirounga angustirostris. Taxonomy (NCBI): domain Eukaryota; kingdom Metazoa; phylum Chordata; class Mammalia; order Carnivora; family Phocidae; genus Mirounga; species Mirounga angustirostris. The sequence continues at coordinate 132,768,855 of NW_026991709.1, read as the reverse complement.
AGACATGAACAGACATTTTTCCAAAGAAGACATCCAAATGGCCAACAGACACATGAAAAAGTGTTCAACATCACTCAGCATCAGGGAAATCCAAATCAAAACCTCAATGAGATACCACCTCACACCAGTCAGAATGGCTAAAATTAACAAGTCAGGAAACGACAGATGTTGGCGGGGATGCGGAGAAAGGGGAACCCTCCTACACTGTTGGTGGGAATGCAAGCTGGTGCAGCCACTCTGGAAAACAGTATGGAGGTTCCTCAAAAAGTTGAAAATAGAGCTACCCTACGATCCAGCAATTGCACTACTGGATATTTACCCCAAAGATACAAATGTAGTGATCCAAAGGGGTATGTGTGCACCAATGTTTATAGCAGCAATGTCCACAACAGCCAAACTATGGAAAGAGCCAAGATGTCCATCAACATATGAATGGATAAAGAAGATGTGGTATATATATACAATGGAATATTATGCAGCCATCAAAGAAAACGAAATCTTGCCATTTGCAACACTGTGGATGGAACTAGAGGGTATTATGCTAAGCGAAATAAGTCAATCAGAGAAAGACATGTATCATATGATCTCACTGATATGAGGAATTCTTAATCTCAGGAAACAAACTGAGGGTTGCTGGAGTGGTGGGGGGGGTGGGAGGGATGGGGTGGCTGGGTGACAGGCACTGGGGAGTGTATGTGCTATGGTGAGTGCTGTGAATGGTGTAAGACTGCTAAATCACAGACCTATACCTCTGAAACAAATAACACATTATATGGTAAAAAAAAAAAAAAAAGAAGAAGAAGAAGATAGTAGGAAGGGAAAAATGAAGGGGAGGAAAATCGGAAGGGGAGATGAACCATGAGAGACTGTGGACCTGAGAAACAAACTGAGGGTTCTAGAGGGGAGGGGGTGGGGGGATGGGTTAGCCTGGTGATGGGTATTAAAGAGGGCAGGTATTGAATGGTGCAGAGGGTGTTATAGGCAAACAATGAATCATGGAACACTACATCAAAAATAAATAAATAAATAAATAAATAAATAAATAAATAAATAAATAAATAAATAAATAATAAACCACTGGTTAAAAAAAAAAAGGAACCATACATAACAAAGCCTCACCCATTTGGTTAATAAGTCAGATGCTCATCCAGACCCCAGAAACCTACTTAGGAAAGTATTCCTCAGCATTGTCCATCTCTAGATTTGCATTTCTCCCACCTGGCCTGCAATAATCTAGTGTCTCCATATACATGTTCAAAATTCATTCCCTTGTCAAATATGTTTGAGGACGACTGCATTCTACATTTACCTCTTAAATTAGAGTCACAGAGCATTACAGAATAACAAAGATTCTGAGAAGTCCTGCATCAGCAACAACACATTTTGGCTTTATTTAACACCGCTTTTTTATTAAGCATCATTACCATTCAAAAAGTTATAGAAAATGACATGTCCTTGTATTCTTCAACCAGTTTTAAGTATTAAAAATTTCCATTTTTACTTCAGATTTTATTGAATAAAATATATTACATATATAGTTGAAATGCATATGTATCCAAATTCTATCCCTTCTTCTTCAGCGATATTCGTTATCCTAAACTGTGTTTCTCATTCCCATGCCTATTATTATACTTTTACTACACAGATATATATCTAAAATTAACATATGGTATTGTCTACATAATTCTAAGCTTTATATAAGCAATAATATATTTGTCTTTTCTCCCTCAAAATTGTGTTTTCGAGATTCTTCCATGTTATGGATGGTTCACTTTCATAAGTAATATTTCATTATATGATTATATCCAAAATTTACTTATTGAATGTAGAGTAAATGTTGCTATTACAAATCATGATGCAACAGGCTTTCTGGACATATCTCCTTATGCACTGGTAGTGAATTATTTTCTGGAACATATTTCTAGAAGTGGAATAGCTCTGTCCAACAGCATGCCATGTTTAAGTGTACTAAAACTTGCCAAATTGCTCTTCCAAAGTGGCTGTTCCAAGTCACACTACAATAAGCATGTTTAAAACCTGTTTCTCCAAATTCTTACCAACATATGTTATATTCAGATTTTCAAAACAATACATTAGCCATATAGATGTGAAATGTTTTAATCTGCATTTCTTTGGTTACTAGTGAGGTTGAGCATCTTTCCCTTACTCTGTCTCCTGTTGACTTACTGTGAGTTTCCTTCTCTGTGATTTGTCTTTGTCCATTTCTTTTTTAGACTAATGGAAGGAGTTCTTTTAAAATTGGGTATGCACTCTTTTGTCAGCTGTTAAGGGTGGCAAATATTTACTTTCAGGTTCACATTTCAACTACATTCATTGTAGGTTTTGTTGTAGTGGTTGTTAAGTAATTTTTAAATTGTAATTAATTGCATTTGTCAATCTTGTTGTAATAGTTTGTGCTTTTTGGGGTATTTTTAAATGCTTCCCTCCTTTTGGCCATAAAGATATTCTTCTATATTTCATTTTTAAAGTTATTTATGTATTTACCTAAGTTTTTAGTTCAGTTAGAATTTAATAGGTAGTTCACCTTTTCCCAACTCATCTGTAATGTCAATCCTGCCCTATAATAGGTTTTTATAAATATCTAGGTCTGTTTCTTGGTTCTGTATTCTGTTCATTGGTCATTTTTCTATGCCTGCACATGACCTTGTAATATACTTGCTGCAACTTACCAAACAATAAATGTTCCCATCTGGTAGAGCAAATCTCCACACTTCGTTGTTATTCTTCAACATGTCTTCATGTGTGCTTTCCGTTTTATTGGTATTAAATTCTCAATGTAATGTAAGGACACTATTTTCTCTTCTTTTCTAATCTGTATATCTCATTTCTCTTTTTATTATTAGATTACATTGGTCAGAACTTCTGGTAAATATTAAATAGAAGAGGTAATAGGATTTTTGATGGATTCCAAATTTTAGTGGGGTTGCTTCTAAATTTTCACTACTACATACATTAACAGTAAGCTCTAAATAAATACCTTTAATCAAGCTAAGAAAGCTCTACTGCTATTTTGCTATGGCATTTCCTAATGAAGAAGCATCGAAAACAATTAAATTTTCCCAACATAAGATAATGCAGTAATGTATTATTTAGCCTTTGCTGAGTAACAAAATGCCCCAAAACTTAGTGGCTTAAAGCAACAATGATTTATTTTTTCTCATGATTCTGTGTGCTGGCTGAATGGTTCTGCTGCTCTCACTTGGGCTCACTCAGAAGGCTATCCTTACCAATCATGCCTACTAGGTCTCAGCTTGGATGTTTGGAATGTTTCTCCTTTTGTCCTTTCATTCTGCAGGAGGCTGGCCCACACTTCTTCACAAGATGGTATCACGGTTCCCAGCAACAAGGAAGGAGACCTAAAGCAGGAGCACTTTCTAAGCCTCTTTCATCATATTTGCTAATGTCCCATTGGCCAAAGCAAGTCACATGGCCAAGTCCAGATTCAAGGGTCAAGAAACGAGCCCACCTCTTGATGGGATGAGCAACAAAGAATGTTTGTCATTCTCTACAGTCTAGAATCTCCTTTATTAGTGTAGCATGTTACATTAAGAGTTTTTTTCTGATGTGGAAACAGATATCTAGGTATTTGGTCATAGAGATTTAAAAAATATCTATGAGCCCCTTTTTATTCCAAATTTATTTCTTAGTGTCTTTTCTCTTTTTCTAGATCAATCTTGACATATATTTATGTATCATTAATTTCTTCAAAAACCTAAACTTTTGGTTTTGCTGAACATCTCTTTCTTTGCCTTATTTTGAAAATTTCTGATCTATCTTTGTTCTTCATCCTTTCTTAAGTTTTATTCTAGCTTTCTTTTTCTAACTTCTGGAGTTGAATGAAAAACAGAACAAAGCAAGAGAATGGCAAGAAATAGATCTGAATGTGAACAGAACAAAGACTAACACACAACCCTTCTATGTTCAATTATCTCTTGATAAAGTCTATCTTTTAAAAATTATTTTCTGAATGGTTATTTAGGGTGAATTTTCTCAGTCTTAGTATGACTAAAAATGTCTTTCACAAAAATAGACTTCAACAAATAAAGATATGCATGTTTGGAAATAAATACAACCAGATAAAGATGTTAATCCTCCTTTAGTTAGTTTATATTTGTTAAGATAATATTGGGACCATCCCAAAAACTGCATATTTTTTATACTACTGTATTATATTCTCTATTCAACTAAAATAATTTAGTTCCTATTTTATTCCATTTCCTCTACCCAATATCCTTTTCCTGTACTCTATGAAATTATACATGGCAATCACTTATCAGTATAAGTATTAAATGGAATAAATATTTTAGACTTGGAGCAACAATCTAAAAATAAGCTCTCACAGAAAATTTTACAAGAGTACATCCTCATAGTCTATCAGACAGTCTTTTGGGGTGATTTAAAAAACAAAATTTCGACAATAAAGAAACATTTTGGTACTGACTTGCTTTATATGTATAGTGGATGTGTAGAATTGTCTATTCACTATGTTGTAAACTTGAAACTGATATAACATTGTATAGCAACTATACTTCAACTTAAAAAATAAGTTAAATAAATAAAGCCACAATAGCAATTTTGAATGTTTGAAATCAAGCTGAGAAGACATAGGAAACTGCCCAAAATGAAACCACTTTTACAAGAGTCAAACTTAATAAAACTGGTAATGGTTTATTTTTGTAATAACCCTGGAAGCCACTAGTATCAAAAAGTGCAATATTTCTAAGGCTAAAGCTAATCTTCCATTTTGACAACCTCCTCCTTATCCAGTGATATCAGGCAGTTCAACAGTGGCTTTCCTAATTGTTTCAATAAGAAACTCTGTGAATATTTTGAAATATATACTTCAAAATACCTTTACCTTTTTTTTTTTTTTTTAAGATTTTATTTATTCATTCATGAGAGACAGAGAGAGAGAGAGGCAGAGGGAGAAGCAGGCTCCCAAGGAGCAGGGAGCCGGATGCAGGACTCGATCCCAGGACCCTGGGATCATGACCTGAGCCGAAGGCAGGCGCCCAAAATACCTTTACCTTTATAGGAAAAACCTGCCTTGGCCCTGTGGTAAATGTAGGTCATATCAGGTCACCTTTACAAAGTTCCAAAAGTAGGTAAAGGGTAAAAATAATTGATTTTACAGTGCTACATTCTAGTTCGTCCTAACATATGTTCTTCAAATTTTTCAGAAGAAAAGAATGATTCTGATGCATAGTGATAATTTTGACTTTTAAAATGTTTTGGGGTTCGTATTAAGTAGTTGGTACAACTTGATGAAAATTTCTTGGTGCAAAGCACCTCTGTTTTACCTATGAACTCTCATTCTGGTCATGTTTAAAAGCATCAGTCTTATATCAGAAACCCAGCTCTCTTTCCATGCTTCATTAAATACTTCTTTTTTTTAAGATTTTATTTACTTATTTGACAGAGAGAGAGATAGCAAGAGCAGGAACACAAGTAGGGGGAGTGGAAGAGGGAGAAGAAGGCTTCCCGCCGAGCAGGGAGCCCGATGCGGGGCTCGATCCCAGGACCCTGGGATCATGACCTGAGTCGAAGGCAAACGCTTAACAACTGAGCCACCCAGGCGCCCCTAAATACTTCTAATAGGATGCTCATCTTAAGAAGTTTCTCCTCTTCCTATGCCTCAATTCTATTGCAAAACTACCATGACTATTTACTATTTACTATGTACTATTTACATTATATTCATTATTCTGGTCTTCTCTACAATGATTAAATTTGAGATAAAGAGTCCAATGTGTTTGGATGCAGACTTCTCCTCTTTCTAACTTTTAGCATCTTTCAACAAATACCTGTTTCCCTCATGCCTTTGCTTAAATAACAATATTCTAGGGGCACCTGGCTGGCTTAGTTGGTGGAGCATGTAACTCTTGATCTCAGGTTTATGAGTTTGAGCCCCATGTTGGATGTAAAGATTACTTAAAAAAAATAAAATCTTAAAAAAACCCAATATCCTATTATTGTATTTCTATGGGATTAATTTATTGTTACTGCTACTATTATTTAGCTCTGTTAAATTCACTGCAATGCTGAACTTAGTCAAAGACATTTATTTGAATCTTTCTTATGAAATTTATCCATGAGACACCCATTAAATCTCCTAAAGTCTCTGAGATATAGCAGAATATTTCTACTTTTAAATATAACATATGCCAGAAAGCATTTTGATTGTCTCTGTTAACTTTCGTCTTGGAGAACAATCACTGTAGCACAAATAGGCAACACAGCTGAGTTTAAAAGTTATTTCTATGGTAGATAATTGAAGTAGATTATTGTGGATTACTGATTAAGTGGAGTATATTACTTTAGGTTCTTCCTCTGAATTCTGTTAATCAGCAATGCTATAGAAAAAAAAGTATCATGATAACTGATACATTTTCTTGATAACTGATATTTTTAATGTTGACACTATGGTCCATGATATGAAAGTATCTCCTGAATAACTAATAAAGATTAAATTATTAATCAGCATAGTTTTAGGGTTAAGTGAAATATTTTGTCCCTGTTACTCAAGAAGAGATAATTCATATATAATATCTGACTAACACCACTGATAAGTACATTTGGCAAAACTTCAGAGAAACAAATAACAAACATTTCCCCACTCTAAATAAAACCAGAACAACAATTTCCAGGAGTGAATTCTCTTCAAAATCTCGATATTTGGGGCAAAGAATCTCTCAGCCAAGTGAAAAGTATTTATGACATTAAAAACACATTCTTTCTCATGGGGCACCTGTGCGGCTCAACTGGTTAAGTGTCTGCCTTCAGCTCAGGTCATTATCCCAGGGTCCTGGCATAGAGCCCCGCATTGGGCTCCCGGCTCAGTGGGGATTCTGCTTCTCTCTCTTCCTCTACCCCTCCCCCCTCTTGTGCTCTCTCTCTCTCTCACATAAATAAAATCTTAAAAAAGCAAAAAACCAACACATTCTTTCTCAATAATGTCTCTCTCATTCATCCCCATCTTCCTAGTTCAAATTTCCTTCTCTGGTTCAAGTCCTTTGAAACCATTAACACAATTCCTAACCAGTTTGTCTCTAGTATTTCACGTCTTCTAATCCATTGAAACTTCATTGCTAGAGAGTGCTTCTCAAAGTAGGGCTCTAACTTTACCAGCTGACTACTTTGCAGTAGCTCCCTAATGTCTTATTAAAGTCCAACTATAATACCTAGCTTCCAAGACATGAATTATTATGTTCAAATTACCATTCCAGCATTCCTATAGTTAGCCACCCTGCTATTTACCTTCAAGAATTCCCTGGTCTGGCAAAATCTGTTGGAGAACCACCTCCCCTTCCTACCTAACAGATAGATTCTACTCAGGATACAAGTCCCAGTCTAAATTGTCCCTTCTCTATTCTCCTTAAGAAGCAGCCTTCCCTTTGTTTATCAATTCATAGTCCTTGTTACTAGTTCTCCTATAACCTTTCCATTCTACCCTGTGTTCTAGTCGTACCAATCTTTCCTCTGCCACTAGAGTGTAAGTGTCCTGAGAGACAGAAGACTTATTCTTCTGTTTTAGCCACTCCCTCAACAATATGTGACATAATGGCACACTTAAGTAGTTGTTGAACTGATGTTTGAGGCACTGAATTAGAGCCTTAAGATTAGGGGATGGACAGGGCACCCACTTTCTATCCCCTATTCTCAATTATTTTTTTAAATAAACCAAAAAATTAAAATGACCAAGTATTTCAGTTCTCCAAAGATATGGCAATGAAAAATCTCGAAGTATAAAACATAATACAAACAAGTGAATTTATTTATTTCCAGGAGGCCTCAATGCTAAATCTTATTAATAATCAAATACAGAATTTCCTGGAAAAAGCCACCCAATTACTGTATTTACTTTCCTGTGCTATTCAGCGTTACTAGAAGGCATAAATTAATTTTGACGAATGAACAAAGAATTGAGTTGGTAATATACTAAGCAAACGTTCTTCTGACTTTCATAATAAGAAGGAGGGAAAAAAAAGTAAAGCAAAGCACCACCTTCTAATATATAATGACATGTTCAAATTCAGTAGCTGTAAGTGTGGCAAAAACTGAATTAACTATGTCAGAAGATGGATGACTTCCCATTAACTGCATTTTAAAATAATGTTAAGATTATATTAATTATGAAGGCTTTTCACTTTGTCTATAAACAGAAGAGGTTAAGTCAATTATATGTACTTCAAAGAATTTTTAAGCAGACTGCTGCACTAACACATGAATAATTAGGACATTCATTACTTTTAAAAATGATTTTCTTCTGTACATCAACACGTCATTACTCTCTCTCCTCATTCACTCTTGCTCTATCTTTGTATGTATATATGAATAATACACATGTATTTAAATATGCATGCCCTTAAATACTCAAGTATTTAATACACATATATTTAAAGATAATAAATATTACACTTAGAGATATTTGCCTATAACTAACAATAAATGGAAATACAGAATGGGCCTCCCTATCCACCAAGTATTATGAATTAGAAGATAAAATGTAACAGAAAATAATTCCTACTTTATACTAACCAAAACATGCTAGAGATGCATCCCTGTACAATTGATCCTCGTTACTGGTGGATTTCTTATTTGAGAATTTGTCCACTCACTAAAATTACCTGTAACCACCAAATCAATACTTGCAGAGTTTTCACAGTCATTCACAGACATGAAAAGAGCACTGAAAAATGTGAGTCACCTGACAGGGCCCCACCTGAGGTTGAAAAATGTGTTTCTCTGTCTTCTTGTTTTGGCTCTTATACTATAAACAAATGTCTTTTTTCTGTCTATTTAGTGCCAAGTTTTTCACATTTTTTGCCTTCTGTTGGTGATTTTGCTGTTTAAAATGGTCTCCAAGCCTAGTGCTCCCTGGTATTCCTAAGTCCAAAAAGGCTGTGATGTGCCTTATGGAGAAAATGCATGTGTTGGATAAGCTTCATTCAGGCATGAGTTATAGTGCTGCTGGCTGTGAGTTCAATGTTAATGAATCAATTACATATTAAATAAGGTGTCTTTAAACAAAGACACATATAAAATAAAATTATATATTGATTATTGATAAAAGCGTTCTGACCAGAGGCTCCCTGGAACCTAACCCTCTATTTTCCCTAGGAGCACTGGTTCAGTATTTGCTAATTCAGTGTTCATGGCAACTTTATAGATCATAACTACTTCAAAAAATGAGAATCAATTATATATCAGGCATACACATACACAAACATGCAAACACAATCACACTCAAACACACACACACACAGAATAGTCTAAAATGAAGTTATAAAATTAAATAATGAAAACATAGGTAATGTTAAAGAAAAATTACTTTTCCTTAACTATATAAAATTTCCTGCTTAAAATCAGTATGCTTTAGTCAAACTAAATATATATTAAATTTCAGTAAAAGGAAGCATATTTTTCTGTTAACTTCCTTGATAACTTAAATAGAAAACAGTCCTAAAAGAATCTTAGGAAAGAAAGAAATCATTTGGTTGCCACATTAAAAGCATACTAAATGCTTTAATAACCATACTCTCAGCATTTTCAGGTCTTTCCAGCACTTTCCATCTCTGGGATGTTCTTACTTATAAAGAGATGTATTTGTATGAGAATATTCTTATTCAGTGTTTCCAGGGCCCCATACTGTTTAGTTAGATATATCCAGCAGAATATGTATTCAGATAGGCAGCGGCCTCCAACCTTAACAACTCCTTGAATTTATATTCTAAAGTTTTGTTAAAATAAAATAAATAAGATTGCTTTCATCTACAACTTATGCAAAACTCTCTCTGCTAATCAACGGGATAATGGAGAAAATGGGGTCCTTAAAATTATCATAATTTAAATCATTTATCAAAATTAAGTTATTTAATTAAGTCATTAATTACATTTATCATAATTCAATCTGCAAAGTATTACAAGATAATTTTTCATTATTAATATTATAATTGGCACCATGATAGAAACAGTATAAAACAATTTACAGAGACATAGTCTTCATCCCCCCAAAATGGTTAGATTTTAACCTTGGTAGTAGTCATTGTTTACTGTAGTTCCTTTTTGCAATCTGTCTCTCAATATACAGGTATGTATTTTTACGTATAGGACAGATATCTGTAAGCAGGAGTCGCCATTTCTGAAGAGATCTTATAATGTGATGGTTAAGAACAGAGAGTTTGGGGTCAGCCAGGGCACTCTTTAAATTCTGGCCCAACTATTTACCAAGTCACTTAACCTCTCTAAACCTTAATTTCCTCCTCAGTAAAAATCTCTTGATCCCAATTAAAAAAACAGCAACACTAGAAATGAGAAGCTTTTTGAAAGATTAATACAAACTCTTATCTACACTTCTGAACTGATGTGAGACCATTTGCATTCTTAATGTTCCCCGTATTGTGCAAATAACAGTATGTTTTGCTGCAAAAAATGTTAATATGTTTGATTACAGGGTGCCACCTCAGACTTCAGTAGGGTGTTAGGTAATATCTAGCATATATACCATAATATCTTAACTAACATCTGAAAAATTCTTAATTCCAAACACATCCAGTCCCCAGGGTTTTGGATAAGGGGTTGTAGAGTAGCAGTACCCAACTTTGATTTGCTGAGACAAATAAATGACAAGGCAGGTAAAATGCATATGTGTATTTTATGCACATATGTGACTATGTAGGACCTCACCATATCACTCTAGCCCATATTGCCTTTGGCCCAACAAAAGGAGGAAAAAGGAAGAAAACATGAAAATTTATAATGCTCATTAAATTATCCCAAGTTGGCCTTCATCCCACCCCTACCTTAGTGAGTTCCCTGCCTCCCCTGGCTGAGGTCAGCAACTCCCTTTGCCTGGCCTCCTGCCTGCTCTATCATGCCTGTTTGAATTCTTTTCTCAAATACAATCCATCTTTTCCTTCAAGTCTTAGTGTTCTCCAAGCATCAAGATCATTTTCGACCCCAGATCTGTAACTACCCATGCATGAAGGAGAGTAACCCAAGCCCAATCCCCCTCAAGACACACTCACACACACACATGCACACACACGATCGAGGGAGACCCACCAACTAGATGCCTTTCTAACCAGATCTGTAGAAGATAATAAAATATATGAATAGATGGCTTCGGTTCATGTCCTTCTACAGTGCTTTCTCCCAAGACAGCACAAGTGATAGTACAGTATCACTCCATTTCTTAAAACTTTATACTGGCTTCCTGTTTCAGTTTGAACATAATCCAAGCTCCTTTCCATGATGACTTTTATGGCCCTACGTGATCCAGCTTCTTACCACTCAGAACTTGTTTCATATTACCCTCCACCACACCCCCAACATATAGCCTTGTCATGCCTGTCTTGCATGTGCCCTTCTCAACCCCAGTATTTCCATTGCTGGTTCGTTCCCATGATTTAAGTATTAGTTTAAAGGTCACTTACAGGGCCTTTTTATGATCATCTTATCAAAAGAAAGAACCTCTTTCCCTTAAGTTACTTTTCTTCTCCCTTTTCTCTTATATTTTCTTATTATTGTGTGTCTCTCGCTAAACTCATTTTATTTGTGTGCTTAGGATTTCCTCCCACCTCTGCCATTAGAATATAAGCTTCATGAAGGAAGGGGTTTTCCTGAATTATTCACAGCTATATACGCAGTACCTAAAACAGTGCTGGGGATATAGTATGTGTTCAATAAACGTGTATTGGATGAATCATTGCTCTGACTTGGCAACAAGTTAGCAAATGCCCAAACTTAAAAAAATAAAAGCACCACTCTAAAAAAGCTTATAGAGTTTCACCATAGAAGATAAATTATACATATTACAAAATAGTACAGAATGAAGTGCTATGGGAATTGGGGGGAAGAGGAGAGTCTTGTGAACTAAAGTGGTCAAGAATAGTGTTATGTCCACATTCATATGCCTGCCCCCAAAGGAAAGCACTGGAATGGTGCTGAATGAACTTTTATAAGCTTATAGGAAGAAAAGTCACTGTATGGCTAGGATGTGACTATCCACAAAGAGAACAACAGATTCATGCCTCATTGAACACAAATATTTAACTTAATTTTTTATTAGTTTTGGATTTTGGAGCCTTAATCCAAATCCCAAAACACTGATTCAATGAGGCACATTTGGGGCACCTGGGTGGCTCAGTCTTTAAGCGTCTGCCTTTGGCTCAGGTCATGATCCCAGGGTCCTGGGATCGAGCCCCGCATCGGGCTCCCTGCTCAGTGGGAAGCCTGCTTCTCCCTCTCCCACTCCCCCTGCTTGTGTTACCTCTCTCGCTGGGTCTCTCTCTGTCAAATAAATAAATAAAATCTTCAATGAGGTACATTTAATTTGTCTTTTAAACAGTGATTTTAAAAAGTGATTTTTCTTTCCCTGCCTCATGTGCACCTTCAGGGATGGATACTAAAAGTCACTTTTGCTTCAGAGAGCAAAAAGAAGATTCTAACCTAAGAGAACAGTGGTGCCCAATGGAACATGCATAACACTCCATATGAGGCTTTACATTCAACCAATAATCAAGGATGTTAGTATCTAACTGAAAAAAAATTCGTAGAATGTTCCTGTAGGACAATTTCTACCAAGGTAGGCACTGTCTATATGGGAAATCTGGAAAACTCCGAATCATACTGCATAACCTCAATAAGTCTTCCATTTTTTACAGAGTCCTCAATATGTTTTCACTTTTCTACCTTTGCGTAACCTCAACTTTACAATGTCTACACCAAGGTCATTTCAAAGAAAATACTAAAAAGGTAACATTGTAGTCATTGTTGTCCAAGCAAATCTCATAACTTCTAAGACCTTTATTATCTTAAAGGTCAATTCCCATGGAATAAAAGTCTACGTAGAAAAGACATTTTAGAGTCTCAAAGTCAAATATTCTTTCCAATTTCACTTATTTGCTTACAGATTGGTCATGACATTGGAGAAGAAGCATGGGTTCTAACCAGCTATGTGACCCTGGACAAGTCACATTGCCTTTCTAAGCCCCATTTCCTTATCTTCAAATTAGAAGTTGAAACAAGATAATTTTTCAGGTCTCTTTCAGAACTTTACCAAAAAAGGGCCTTCTGAGTCCAAATGAGAGGGAAACCAGAGTGAAATATTAAAGGACAAGAGGTGAACAAATATCTCACCCCAATTCAGCAACATATATATTCTGAGAAAATTCCAATAATAGAAAACAAGTCCACAGGAAAGCACTAATACCAAATTTGAATTTTTATTATTTCAGGTAGCATTATTTCTAAACAAGCTAATGTAGCTAAATTGATCCTATACTCCCACACAGCTGCTGGAAATTTATTAGTTGAAGAAAATGTGCAATGTGAAGTCTGAGTACCGTACGGGAACTTAAACTTGAATTCAAATGTAAATATAAATAGCTCACAGATTTCTTTTTCCCCCTCTGAAATGTCATAGAGTATTGGGAGAACTAGTTTACATTCAGCCTTTACATTTAATTGGATAAATATATGATCAACAGAAGAATCAAGATGATGAACCAAATTTTATTTTAGAAGTGATGAAAAGGTGGTATTATAGTATTTCCAGAAGAAACATACTAGGAGGTGTACAAAAATTAGTCTTTATGTTCTCACGGAGTTTATAAAGATATTTCCATAAAATTACATCTCAACTATTTAGAGTCACATAAAGAGTAACATATTCATTGTCATTTTATGGACCGATATAAAATAAAAGATTCAGTACAGAAAAAGTGTGAGTGATAAAATAACAAAAGTTATTATACATGTTTCAAATCACTTCTTTGAGTTCATATATTTTGTATAAATGTAAACAGGGTATTTCTGGATTACTATATTTAGACCAAGCTAATCCATTATCAAATGTTTGGACTCAAAAAGTATTTATCCCAGTGTGACAGTGTCCATTAGAACTCGTGGCACTACATCTAGGGTGAGGAAGCCAAATTCATCATTAAAAAAAAAAAAGGAAGAAGATTATATTATATTCTCACTAGTTGGTCAAATACTCTATGTGATAAAACATAAAATGACTAGTGTTTAATTCAAAGGGGTAGATTAGCACATTTCTTTCTTTCTTTTACAATATTTTCCACTAATAGAAACAAAACAAAATTCCTTTTCTTAAAAAAAAGGCACAAAGTTTTTACTATACAGAAATCAAAATCAAATTTTATAATCTCTCCATTATAACATTCTCTAGACTTTATGGTTAGAAATAACATTCATATCTGTCTCTTATGCTAGATGTCACCTACTTGAGATAATGAATATAGTTTTTTTGTTTGTTTTGTTTTGTTTTGTTTTTTAAAGATTTTATTTATTTATTTGTCAGAGAGACAGAACACAAGCAGGGGGAGAGGCAGGCAGAGGGAGAAGCAGGCTCCCCGCCGAGCAAGGAGCCCGATGTGGGACTCGATCCCAGGACCCTGGGATCATGACCTGAGCCGAAGGCAGCCGCTTAACCGACTGAGCCACCCAGGCGTCCTGTGAATATAGTTTTATTAATTACATTCTAAAGCAAGGAGGAGATGCCACGCAAGTTGAATAAGGAACATGCTTTACCAATGGGAAAGTCAACTCACTAAAATATGAAGATTCAGCTTTAATTTATTTCTTAAGAACGAGAACATAAAAAAAAAATCACTATTCCTTAAAAATTTAAAGGATGTCCAAATTAAAGCTTTTAAAGTAAATCCTTGATTGTTGACTAGCTTGCTTGACCTCACCCAGGATGGTTTTCCATTTCTCTAAAGGTAGAGGAAATACTAAGATTTATGAACTTGCCAAGAGATCTGTATAAACTTAACTCTCAATATTTACAGAATTATTCAGAGGTTTTTTTTAATACTATTTTGAGAAAACCACCATATTTGTGTTTAAATATTACTCTGTTCAAATGTATTTGAAAATACACAGAAAATAAAATCCTTAAAAATGCAGCTGCTTTCTAAGGGCCTAGAACTAAGGTTAGATGGAAAGATGTCAAAACACTACTGGGCTAAGGGAAGAAACCCATTTTATGTCGGTATGGAGCCTAGAGGAAGCCGCAGAGAGTAAGGAGGGAACACCACCTGCCACAGGGTATCCGCCCCCAATCTTTCTTCCTTTCTTTCAGCCACAGAGGAGAGAAGAAAGAGAACGAGATGGTGGGGTGGAAGCAGGGGTGTTGAGGGGAAGGGGTCACTATGTTGATGAGAGGGAAACAGAATGGCAACATTACACATAGGTGCTGCTTACTAGAACATACCAAAAAGCAATTAAAGTCACCTGTGGGAACTTTCAGGTGCCAAACCTGATAAACACAATTGCCCAGAATCTGTGCTCATGCAAGTCCTAGGGGTAAGGAGAATTATTTTCTTGAGGATGAATATATATGTATGCATATATGTATATATATACATATATGCGCAGTGATCAAGAGAATTATCGTCATATATATGTACGTATACATATGTATACGTACATATACGTATGTATATATAGTATCTATATATAAATAGAGAGAGTCATATATATATAATTCTTTGTTCTTAGGTGAATTCATTTAAATATTGGTCAAAATGTTCTATCATTTTCTCATAAATCATACACTGTGAAGAGCTTATGTTAATGGGTGTGTTCTTCTGCCATGATATATTTGTCCACATACAGTTTGTGTCTTTCTCCACTTTCTCTTTTCTAACTCCTTGATCTCTGCAACATTCACAGCTGAGCAAAGATTTAAAAAATGGGAAGCTGAGTGAGCTATAGACAGAGTATATCTACTTCATAATCTGAATTAAAAAGAAAAATAGAACAGTTCAATTGATTGAAGTATTTCCTGCTTTCTACACTTGGAGAAGTGCCAAGTTCTCACATGTTGTTGGGCACGTAGTATATACTCAATAAATATTTTTAGAATAAAAGAACCAGGAAAAACCTGGGAGCTGTCCAGGCATCTATTTCTCAAGGCAACACCACTCATATTGATGGTCCATTGCTCAGACTGCAAGAGTTTCAAAGCCCCCATCTCATAGAGCCAAACCATGATTTTCCACCCCAGCTGCACATAAGAAACACACCATGGCATCTGTTTCTTTTTAATCAGACGCCTGGGTCCCTCCTGAATCAGAGATACTGATTCAGCAGCTCTGGGACAGAGCCTGGTGATCTGCAGCTTTCAGCTGCTCACGAGGCAATTCAGTTTTGCAGCCAGAGTTGAGAACTACTTAGAAGGAAATGAATCTTCTAGGTTTGTTAACCTATAAAGATAGATCTGTTATCTTTACTCCGTCAGTTAACCTGACTCAGACAACTTTCTTTTCCTTTATATATTGAAAGGAGGAAGTAACAAAGCAAATAGTGGGGGATAGAATGAGAGGATTTAAGAAACAAACAAACAAAAAAACATATTATGCAATCAGAAATTTGAGGGGAGGGTGGTGCCTTCTACCGAACCATACAGTGGCTCAGACCTGAGTTTGCATCTTGATTCTGCTACTTTTGCAGAGCAACACTTGGACAAATTGCTCAACTTCTCCATACTTCAATTTCTTCATTTGTGAAATGGAAATGTGGTTAATACCACGTAAGATCATTCTGTGAATTAAATGAGCTTATGTATAAAAAATGCTGAGTAGAGAGACTCATACTTAATAACATATCAATAAATGGCAGGTATAATGACACAATGATGATGACAACAATAATGATCCCTGAATATAAGTGATCAAGGAATTTTGAAAAGCCTAGATAGTTGAAAGAAAAACACTTCCTTTAAGTCTTGTTTCACACTTATCAGGTTGAAACTTTCAGTAAAAATTTTTTGTATATCTACTGTGTTTTTGGCACTCTGCAAGACCAAAGAGAGATAATAATAATAAAGAGATAACTCGGGGCCTGGGTGGCTCAGTCGGTTAAGCGTCTGCCTTCGGTTCAGGTCATGATCTCAGGGTCCTGGGATGGGTCCTGGGATTGAACCTGGCATTGGACTACCTGCTGAGCAGGGAACCTGCTTCTCCTTCTCCTTCTGCCCCTCCTCCTGCTTGAGCTCTCTCATTCTCTGTCAAATAAATAAATTTTAAAAATCTTTTTTTTTTTTAAAGATTTTATTTATTTATTTGAGAGAGAGAGAATGAGAGAGAGCACATGAGAGGGGGGAGGGTCAGAGGGAGAAGCAGACTCCCCGCCGAGCAGGGAGCCCGATGCGAGACTCGATCCCGGGACTCCAGGATCATGACCTGAGCCGAAGGCAGTCGCTTAACCAACTGAGCCACCCAGGCGCCCCAAATTTTAAAAATCTTAAAAATTTTTTTTAAATTAAAAAAAGAGGTACCTCTAAGGAGTATGCACACTTGCGTTGGAAACAAGTATATAAGTAACAATATAATAATAAAGTAATACCATAATAAGTATGAACAAGGCTGTATCATTCTCTAAGTGATCGTGTCAAATAAAAATGTTGTTACGATAATCTAGGTTAGTACATAGATTAGCAACATGATTTACAATAATATTACTCTTTTGTAACTTTGCCCAACCCAAGAAGATAGTCAAAGTACTCCCATTACTGTAAAGTAAAAAATATCAGAAAAAAAAGAGACATATGTTTACCTGGAAAACTCATTGACAGACAGCAACTACAAGGATCAGAAGCCTTTCCCGCTTCCTCTTACCTGACTCTATTCAGATGAGATTACTCTACTGCTACACTTTGAGTGCAAACATTGTCAAGTTCTCATACACATCCAGCATGAAGATCCTTCACAACTGAATGAGCAGAGAAAACTCAATCAGCTAACCAACACCAACACACCAGCACGGCACACTTACCTGTAAGTTATTCTAGATTTCAAAACCACCTCAGCTTCTCACTTTACATAGGCAACTCAGAGTCAAGTCTCACGCTGAGTTAATGGGATATTTCTCATTTTATCTGTAAACTCAGCAATGGAAGCAATTAACACGTTTCCTTACTGACTTAAAAAAAACACCACAGACAATAATGTAAAAGTATACATGAAATCACTGAAGTGAGTTTAGGAATCAGAGGAGGAGATATGTCACTACTGAGTATCTACTTGAATACTGAAAAAGCACTGAAGAAAAGCCATGTATCTCTATCATTTGCATCAACTCTTAAAAAATGACAAGTTGAAAAATATATTGCCAGCAGGAATCATTCATTTTTTCCTGTTATTTCCCCTCTAGTCACTGAAAAATAAGAAGATATATAGAAATGAATGAATAGGAACAAAAAATATGAGCTGTATCCTCCAAGGGATCTAATTTAACCTAGAAAACTCTAAACCAGTGAGGAAGTTTCTCAGAAAGTCAAAAACCAAGTTTTCTTAAAACTTAGGTTTATTTATATGATGAAATGTTCCAAAAAAGAAATTATTTATGTGGCTCACAAAAATATATATAATTTATTGAAATAAATAAATAAGTGAAGAAATTAGAACAAGTAAGAATAAGAAAGAGACTATGTAGCCAAGAACGTTATTTTTACTTAAAATATATGTCACAAGAATCTGTACAAATGCTACAGGAAGGCTGAATATTCAACTTTGAGCACCCTGAAGCCTATGCATGGAGGAAACGTGATCAGTTTCACAATATTCCCCAAATATTTTCCCTAACTTTCAGATATTGAAAAATGTTAATTCTTTAAGCCTGAGACACTATGACATGTAAGATATGATACTTTGGGGACAATTATCATTTAAATGAAGTAATACTAAATTATAAATAGTTGTGTGTGTGTGCATGTGCGTGTGTGAGTGTGTGTGTTGGGGAACTAATTAAGAAGGGAAACAAAGAAACAGGAAGGTAAGGGTACTACACATGAACTTTACCTAAGAGACGATGCTTTTTCTTCAATACCCATATCTGTAAAATAAAAATGATGCCATTTCTTTCAACACGTCACAAAAAATTGATAGACTAAAATATTAACATAAGGTGATATAAGGAAAGGATGTGAGACATAAGGTTGGAACACATGGATATGAATCTCCTCCATGGATCTCAAGTAGAAATATATCTACATCCTTCCCAAACTAGTCTGGTATTTGTAAAAAATAAATGAGATAATATGTGTGGCTTTGTAATCAAGTATTTATGAATACTTTCCACCAACATAACATAAAACGTAAACATTTGTGTTGAAATTCTTTGACAAGAAAACAAGGGATGTGTATAAACAATCTTTCAGTCATCAGGAGAGTATTTTCTGACTCCTGAAAGCATCCATCAATTCACTTTAGCTGAAGCTATCCATTTATTGAAGGCCAAGTATATGCTAGGTATCTTTGTTATACAACAGGATAATAAAATGTACCCATATCACTTCCCATTTCTGTGGAGGTCCTAAAACATTAGGTGTTAATGTCTCCACATTCTAAAAGGAGGTAAGAAACTACACACAGGATTTTAAAATGAGGTTAACAAAAACCAGCTGTGCACACTCTTAACCCTTCATCCACACTGAGGTTATCAAACAGTGGGGTTTGGGAGACTACGAAGAGGTTTCAAGAGATAGAAGGGCTTGGCTTTTACCTCAAGCCCAGGAAATGGCCCTTCAGTAACAGAGTATTCTCTAGAAATTTGGGAAAAACAATTTAAAAAGTGAGAGATAGTGGCTGGCCAGCTGTGTTGCTGGAACAGTGAAAGATTTCTATATGGAACATGACCTGCAAAGAACATGAAGGTGTTCCCTGTGGGTTCCATGGATTCAATCCAGGACCACAAGGGAGCCAGCATGGGGTTACCAAAGATTCTGTACAAGAGGGACCCTTGTAGGTCTGAAGTGAGCCCCTAAGAAGAAGATGGAGGTGTACCCTGAGTGTCTTGAGGTTGACGGAAGAGTCTTAAACTAGAGACAAATGTAATCATTCAAGTCAAGGAAACAGCAGATGACAAACCCCTTGGGATGTACTGTGTGTGTGTGTGTGTGTGTGTGTGTGTAAAGAGGTTTTAAGAACCGAAGTGCCCAGTAAGAGAACTATGCCCCCCAAACACATGTCATATTCCAAAGACTTAATAATCAGATGGCACATCTACCAAACAATCAAAACAAGGCTTCTAATAAAATCAATCAACATGGCTCCTACCAATTTGGCTAGAGTAGTACATATCAAATGAACACCAGGTTTGTTCCAAAATGCCAATGGCAGCTTTCAATAATATTTGTCAACAAAGAACTTTTCTGTCCCACATCCCTCCTCTCTCTTACAGGTTCAACCCTGGAAGAACCCAAGGCAGCCTAATGAATGGGGGAGGAGGTGGAGAATCTCAAAAGTCGGGAACTTTCCTACCATAGGTAACCAGGCCAAGATGGACATATGTTGGGGGAGGGAAGAACTGTCCTTTCAAAGAAGATGAAAATTGTGACTATATATTGCACTGGATCTTTATTAACTGAAACTATAGTAACTGAAAGATCTTTTCATTACCTAATATGAACCCAAAGTATCGCAGACCTTGACCTAGATTTCTTCCATGTAGAAGGAAACAACGGGCCCCATAAAGATGGGGTTAAACAGGCAGTGAGGTGGCAATGGGGAGCACATGCAGTGACAGCTACAATTACATAATGTTTAAGTGCCAATTCTGATGTTTTCAAAATTTGTTTTCAGCCACAGAACTCATTCTTCAAAGGAAAGCTGATGCAAAGCTCAATGTGTAAAATAGGTGATCTCAGAGTTACTCTAGATGGGGGAGGGATGGTGTGGGGAACAAGGAAGGACAGGTGGTACATGCCAGGTCCCTAAGGGAGCTGAAGGATAGGTTAACAGCCAGCCCTGAGATAGTCCCTTCAGTAGATAAGTCCCCATCATCCCCCAATAGTTTCCTCATATGCCTTGGTAATTCCACCTCTCTCTACCCCACTCCCACTCCTAAGCAACCACTAATTGGCCAGAAGTATTTTTAAATTCAAATTAGTGTGGCATTGTTCTACAGAAAACTCAGAATCTGTTATAATATCATCAGACTTCTGGGCTTGTGGTATAGCTCTCAAGTGATCTCTAACACCAGTGGATCATGATCCCTCAGGTAAGAAGAATGATTTTTGGTACTTTTTCTAACAAGGGAGGTAAATTCCTGGGTAATCCAGGATAATAGTCCTGTACAATAATGTGTGTTCTTAAAAAGCATGAAAATGGTTTGTGTCTCAATGTGAAGTCAATCATGACTGTTAAGATCTTAATCATGTAAATGTAATGCTTTACATTTTAGCTCCAATTTTTTTCTTTTTATTAGACATAGACTACTATAGTCAAAACTGTATCTATAAACTCCTGCTTCACTATTTATAAAGTGTGTGACTTTTGACAATTTAGTCAACTTTTCTGGGCTTCAATTTCCTTATCCATAGAATAGGAATAAAAACATCTAACTTGCAGTGTTGCAGACATAAAATAAACCAATGTAGGTGAAAATACCAAACACAACATTGGGCGTATGGTTGCTCATTAGATGTCAATTCTCTTCCCTCTTCCCTTTTCAGAGTAAAATCAGAGTAAATCTAAAGGGAAAACATGGGTTTTGAAATTAAAGGGCAAGTGTAAAAATCCAGCCCTCCCATATACTAGCTTTGGGAAAAAATAAATAGCCCCTCTAGGGTCCTCTGCCTCCTTGTCTCTAAAGTGAGGACAATACAAATATCTAAAGTGATCACAGGCCAATAAAGACTCGAGTCACTTCCATTGCAAGGTTTCTGTCATATTAAAATTAACAGGATACCAAAGAGATTATATAAACCATTAAATATTTATCTTAATATTTATATTAACATTCAAAATTGTGGGATAAATTTTTCCCCCAATTCTATTAGTCTACCTTAGAAGATAATATCAAAAGTAAATGAAAGGGGGGTGGGGGTGGCTGGCTGGCACGCTCAGTACAGCATGCAACTCTAGATCTCGGGGTTGTGAGTTCAAGCCCCACGTTGGGAGTAGAGATTACTTACAAAAAAAAGAAAGAAAAATTTTTTTAAAAAAGTAAATTACATAAAAAGTCTAATTTAAGGAAATTTATATTTGGCAGCTTGGGGTAGGCCAAGAAGCCCTACATCAAAGAGCTGTGCAAATCTTGATATAAGGTGAGCATAACAAAAGATGATGCAGGGACTCCTTTGAGAGTGAAAACAGGTACAAAAGAATAAAATCATATAATTTTAAAAATACTTGTTTTTTATATTTGACTGGTTTAACTACATTAATGAACATATAAATTTTTTTCCAAAGATATTTTGAAACACACTATTTCTGTAAAACAGTATCTGTATTTTTATATTACCAGAAAATAAAATAATTATCTCAGCACAATGATCTTTTCATTATATTTTCACATACTTAAGTCATGCACTTAGCCATATCTCTCTCCTTCACCAAGTTGTTGGTATTATTTTAAAGAATATATCTTTTTCTCTATATATAGTATTATTACTTTTAATTTTTTTTTCATAAAATTGCCTGTAATTTTCCTCAATGGTACATTTTCTGGTTAATAAAGTTGAAATTGTGGACATCTTCAATTAACTGTTCACTGTAGACCATAAAAAAAATTTTTTTTTAAAGATTTTATTTATTTATTTGAGAGAGAGAGAGAATGAGAGACAGAGAGCACATGAGAGGGGGGAGGGTCAGAGGGAGAAGCAGACCCCCTGCCGAGCAGGGAGCCGGATGCGGGACTGGATCCAGGGACTCCAGGATCATGACCTGAGCAGAAGGCAGTCGCTTAACCAACTGAGCCACCCAGGCGCCCCACTTCTAATATTTTTTTTTAAAGATATTATTTATTTATTTGAGACAGAGAGAATGAGAGACAGAGAGCATGAGAGGGAGGAGGGTCAGAGGGAGAAGCAGACTCCCTGCCGAGCAGGGAGCCTGATGTGGGACTCGATCCAGGGACTCCAGGATCATGACCTGAGCCGAAGGCAGTCGCTTAACCAACTGAGCCACCCAGGCGCCCCGACCATAAAAATTTTTAATTGAAAAAATACTCTGTAGTTGCTAAAATACCTTGTAGGCACATGCAAATTTTGCTAAATGCATGATATTCTCAATTCTATTTTTTCCCCCAAATTTTGCCTCATTGAGAATATTTCAATTCTACCTTTTATATTTAAAAGTATAAATATTTCATTATAAAAGCTTCATAGGTTCTCATTTTCCCTATTCAGAGTAAATATTTTTAAAAAATATTTCTGTAATACAAAAATTTTTATAAAAACTGTCTTATGGGGCACCTGGCTGGCTCAGTCCATAAAGCATGTGACTCTTGGTCTCAGAGAAGTGAATTCAAGACCCATTTGGGCATGGAGCCTACTTAAAAAATAAATAAATAAAAGGTGTCTTTATGATTCTTTTTAGTGTTTTGCCAAATACTGGTGCTACAAAATCACAGTTCTTTTCAATTGCATTCAGTTTCAGTCTGAACATACCCAGTTAAAAATACAACCTGCATCAAGAGTCTTTCAAGTTGAAATATTCCAAAGGAAAATTAAAGAATTTCAAATATTATCTTGTATATAGTTTGAGTTCTTATTGTTTAATTTTTTCCCTTGATTATCTAGAGATACATTTCAATGTATTTCTATTTTTAATTTTGTTTACAATAGTTGTTATCCACTAAAATGAAGTTTTTGGTACTCTGTTTATTAAATATTTGATTAAATATTTTCTTTTTTTTAAGATTTTATTTATTCATTTGAGAGACGAGAAAAGAGAGCGCGCATGCACGAGGTTGGGGGGGTGAAGAGGGAGCAGGAGAAGCAGACTCCCCACCGAGCAGGGAGCCCCTTGCAGGTTGGATGCCAGGACCCTAAGATCAGGACCTGAGCCAAAGACAGATGCTTAACCTACTGAGCAACCCAGGCGCCCCTGATTAAATAATTTCAAATGTTTCAAACAAAATGAAAAGAAAAAATAAAGGCTCATTTAGAAAAGACTAATAACTTTTTTGGGCACTTAGATTATTTACAAAGCACGTATTCATACACTCATATTTTATTTTTCTTTTTGTCTTTCTCATAATTTTTATTTAAATTTTAGTTAGTTAACATACAGTGCAATATTGGTTTCAGGAGTAGAATTCAGTGATTCACCACTTACAACACCCAGTGCTCATCACAAGTGCCCTCCTTAATGCCCGTCACCCAATTATCCCTTCCCCCCACCCACCTCCCTTCCAGCAACACTCAGTTTGTTCTCTATCATTAAAAGTCTCTTTTAGTTTGTTTCCCACTCTCCTTTATTTTCTTTCCCCCCTTCCCATATGCTCATCTGTTTTCTTTCTTAAATTATACATATGACTGAAGTCATACAGTATTTGTCTTTCTCTGACTGACTTACCACACTTAGCATAGTACACTCTAGCTCCACCCATGTCATTGCAAATGGCAAGATTTCATTCTTTTTAATGGCTGATTAATATTCCATTGTATCTATATACCACTTTGTCATCCATTTATCAGTCAACGGACATTTGTCTCTCTCCATTTGTCTCTGGCTATTGTTGATAATCCTGCTATAAACACTGGGGTGCATGAACCCCTTCAGATCTATATTTTTGTATCCTCTGGGTAAATAAATACCTAGTAGTGCAATTGCTGAATCTTGGGTAGTTCTTTTTTTAACTTTTTGAGAAAACTTCATACTGTTTTCCAGAGTGGCTGCACCAGTTTGCATTCCCCCCAACAGTGCAAGAGTGTTCCCTTTTCTCCACATCTTTATTTTTTTAAATTTTATTTATTTAATTTTATTTATTTATTTGAGACAGAGTGAAAGCAAGAGAGATCACAGAGGGAGAGAGAAGCAGACTCACCACTGAGCAAAGAGCCCAACAGGCTTAACTGACTGAGCCACCCAGGCGCCCCCTTTTCTCCACATACTTACCAACACTTGTTTCTTGTGTTGTTAATTTTATCCAGTATCTCATTGTGGTTTTGATTTGTATTTCCCTGACGATGAGTGATGTTGAGCATCTTTTCATGTGTCTGTTAGCCATTTGGATGTCTTCTTTGGAAAAGAAGTCTATTCATGTCTTCTGCCCATTTCTTAACTGAATTATTTGTTTTTTGGGTGTTAAGGTTGGTAAATTCTGTATACATTCTGGATACTAAAGCCTTTATCAGATACATCCTTTGCAAATACCTTTCCAGTTCTGTGGGCTGCCTTTTAATTTTGTTGATTGTTTCCTTCACTGTGCAGAAGCTTTTTATCTTGATGAAGCTCCAACAGTTCATTTTTGCTTTTGTTTCCCTTGCCTCTGGCGACATGTCTAATAAATTGTTAAGGCTAAGGTCAAAGAAGTTTCTGCCCATGTTATCCTCTAGGATTTTGATGGTTTTCTATCTCACCTTTAGGTCTTTCATCCATTTTGAATTTACTTTGTGTATGGCGTAAGAAAGTGGTCTGGTTTCATTCTTTTGCACATTGCTGTCCAGTTTTTCCAACACCATTTTTTGAAGAGACTATCTTTTCTCCATTGTATATCATTTCCTGCTTTGTCAAAGATTAGTTGACCTTTTAGTTGTGGGTCCATTTCTGGGTTTTCTATTCTGTTCCATTGATCTGTGTGTCTGTTTTTGTGCCAGTACCATACTGTCTTGATGACTACAGCTTTGTAATATAGCTTGAAATTTGGAACTGTGATGCCTCCAATTCTGTTTTTCTTTTTCAGGAATGCTTGGGTGTTCGGGGTCTTTTGTGATTCCATACAATTTTAGGATTGTTTGTTCTATCTCTGTGAAAAATGCTGGTAGTATTTTGATGGGATTGCATTAAATGTGTAGATTGCTTTGGGTAGGATAGACATTTTAACAATATTTGTTCTTCCATTCCATAAGCATGGAATGTTTTTCCATTTCTTTGTGTCCTCTTCAATTTCTTTCATAAGTGTTCTATAATTTTCAGAGTACAGACCTTTTACCTCTTTAGTTGTGTTTATTCCTAGGTATTTTATTGTTTTTGGTGCAGTTGCAAATGGGATCAATTCCTTGATTTCTTTTTCTGCTGCTTCGTTATTGGTGTATAGAAATGCAAAAGATTTCTGCACATTGATTTTATATCCTGTGACTTTGCTCAATTCATGTATCAGTGCTAGCAATTTTTTGATGGAGTCTCAAATACACAATCTAACCTTCACCCAAAGGAGCTAAAAAAGGAACAGCAGATAAAGCCTAAAGCCAGTAGATGAAGGGAAATAATAAAGATTGGAGCAGAAATAAAATGATATGGAAACAAATAAATTTAAAAAAAGTAGAACAGATCAACAAAACTAAGAGCTGGTTCTTCGAAAGAACTAATAAAAGTGATAAACCCCTAGTCAGACTTACCAAAAAGAGAAAAGAAAGGACCCAAATAGATAAAATCATGAATGAAAGAGGAGAGATCACACCACCACCATAGAAATACAATTATAAAAGAATACTATGAAAAATTATATGCCAAAAAACTGGGCAATCTGGAAGAAATGGACAAATTCCTAGAAACTTACAAACGACCAAACTGAAACAGGAAGAAATAGAAAATTGGAACAGACCCATAACGAGCAAAGAAATTGAAGCAGTAATCAAAAATCTCCCAACAAACAAAAGCCCTGGGCCAGATGGCTTCCCAGGGAAATTCTACCAGACATTTAAATAAGCGTTAACACCGATTCTTCTCAACTATTCCAAAAAATAAAAATGGAAGGGAAACTTCCATTCATTCTACGAAACCAGCATTACCTTGATTCCAAAACCAGACAAAGACCTCACTAAAAAGAAGACTGAGAGGCAAATATCCCTGGTGAACATGGATGCAAAAATTCTCAACCAGATACTAGCAAATCAAATCCAACACTACGTTAAAAGAATTATTCACCACAATCAAGTGGGATTTATTCCTGGGCTTCTGGGGTAGTTCAATATTCACAAATCAATCAACGTGATACACCGCATTAATAAAAGAAAGGATAAGAACCATGTGATCCTCTCAATAGATGCAGAAAAAGCATTTGACAAAACATAGCATCCATCCTTGATTTAAAAAAAACCCTCAACAAAGTAGAGATAGATGGAACATACATCAACATATACAAAAGACACACAGCTAATATCTTCCTTAATGGGGAAAAACTAAAAGCCTTTCTCCTAGGGTCAGGAACAAGACAGGGATGTCTACTCTCACCATTACTATTTAACACAGTACTGGAAGTCTTAGCTTCAGCAATCAGACAACAAAAAGAAATAAAAGGCATCCAAACTGGCAAGGAAGAAGTCAAACTTCCACTATTTGCAGATAACAAGATACCATATGTAGAAATGCTCTCAGGGTTGTGAGTTCAAGCCCATTGTTGGGCTCCACACTGGGCGTGGAGCCTACTTAAAATTAGTAGCTGATTTAACAAGACTATGTTTACAAATAATGATTCATTCTGCAGACAGTATCTTGGACATACTGCTCTGTGAATCATGATATTTCACTTAGATCAAAGGATTGTTCTTCTAAATGACTCATTCATTTTTCTTCTTTTTTTGGTAGGGTTTATAATGGTGACTGAAAGACTCCACCAAAGACTCAAATATTTTAAAATTCTGACTGATGGATGCAGTAAAAAGAGACACCATGCACTGCCATGCCAAATATCTTTCTGCATTTAACATCATATATCGTGTAGTGTAACTACTATAACTAATTCCTCATATATAAAAATATTTGGCAATTTTGACCACTACAGCTTCTTAGTAATTGATAGAATATCATTGTTTTTTTGACAGAAAGATGAATTATACATACACCGCCACCAAGTCCAAGCACATTTCTGCTTCATACATTTTTTTAAGTTCATAAACATTGTTTTTACTGTGACACTATGCTTTGCCAAAATTTACATTTCTCATCACCACTAAGTAACTTTATCATTAATGATCCATTTACTTGAATTTACAATGACATTTTTAATAATGTATGGTTCACCTTCTATAGAATAAACTTTGAAAAGCTTTACTTATACCATGAATTAGATACAGAACTCAAGCATTATTAAAATTAACTGATTTTCATCAAAAACTCTGATGGTATTAATACTTGCTAAGTTCTTCTACTATTCAAACAATACACTAAATATTGTTGTTTCACTTTTTTTATATGTCTAAGAAAACAAAATCAAAACTGAATGAAATTTTCAACAATAAAATAGATCAAACTACTGATACATGCAAAAAATATAAATTGCAAAAGCATTATGCTAAGTGAAAGAAGCCAGACCAAAAAAAAATACAATTTATCATATAATATCATTAATATTACATTCTAGGAAAACCAAAACCATAAGGATAGAAAACAGATTAATTGTTACTAGAAAGTGGAAGTGGTGGGAGGGTATTTGAACTTTGAGAGTGAAAATACTGCTCTAAATCTTCATTGTGTTGGTGGTTACATGACTGTATACATTTTCCAAATTCAAAGAACTATAGATTTATTATTATTTTTTTAAAGATTTTATTTATTTGATGGAGAAAGACACAATGAGAGAGGGAACACAAGCAGGGGGAGTGGGAGAGGGAGAAGCAGGCTTCCTGCCGAGCAGGGAGCCCAATGCGGGGCTCGATCCCAGGACACTGGGATCATGACCTGAGCTGAAGGCAGATGCTTAATGACTGAGCCACCCAGGTGCCCCTGGACTATACATTTAAATGGAGTGATTTTACTATATGTAAATTATACCATTATAAACCCTACCAAAAAAAGAAGAAAAATGAATGAGTCATTTAGAAGAACAATCCTTTGATCTAAGTGAAATATCATGATTCACAGAGCAGTATGTCCAAGATACTGTCTGCAGAATGAATCATTATTTGTAAACATAGTCTTGTTAAATCAGCTACTAATTTTAAGTAGGCTCCACGCCCAGTGTGGAGCCCAACAATGGGCTTGAACTCACAACCCTGAGAGCAAGAACTGAGCTGAGATCAAGAGTCAGACACTTAATCGACTGAGCTAGCCAAGTGCCCCTCAGCCACTCATTTTTAAATAAATGGTGATGCTTATTCAGCAGATGTGTTGCTTCTGATTTGAAAGTGGGCAGTGATACTGCCCCAATGTGGGCACCCATGACAAATATAAATGTCAACATTTTCTTCCAGTTATACACTCATCATCAACTTTCTTAATAATTGGGAATTCAGTATTTCATTAAACACGTTTTTCATTTTTATGAGATCACTGATGCCAGGAAAGTTTCACTGCAAAAATTTTTAAAACTATCAAAAACGGATATATTCTACTTAAATTTTATTGTATACCCAAATGATAATTTCCTATGTTTCCTACTGACTCTGCTATAGTGTGGCCTAGTACTTCATACATTTCACAGGCCTTGGTGCTACTGTTTCCTACACAATGCACATGTTGTCCTAGGAAAAGATATATATGTGTGTGTATGTGTGTGTGTGTGTTTATATAAATCTGTATATACACAGAGTATTATTAAATATTTTGTACCTGGAAAAGGTTGGCATAAGAGATATGTATCATTGTTGGCATTTTTCAGACTTAAATACACATTAAAGTAACACCTATCTTCACTACACAGATGCCTGAGACATTAGTAGACAAGACTATAGTCAAAACCTATAAAAATTAACTGGAGATCTACCAACCCATTTTGACTTATTTTAATGCACTGTTTAATATTGATACTTTATTAAAAATGAAAAATTTGGTACAAATACTAAACTAAATGGGATTACATTAATAAGCACAAATATGGATGTATGGGTATCCCACCAAAATTCAGTAATACACATATATTAAAAGAGAAAATTAATGTCAATATTATACACACGCACATACACATATATGTATGTGTGTGGGTTTGTGTGTGTGTATGTTTCCAGTGTAAAAATGCTAAATAAACATTAACAAGTAGAATCCAGTAACACAGTCAAGTAACTTTTATTGAAAGAATGCAAGGATAGTTCGGGGCGCCTGGGTGGCTCAGTCGGTTAAGCCTCTGCCTTCGGCTCAGGTCATGATCCCAGGGTCCTGGGATCGAGTCCCACATCAGGTTCCTTGCTCAGCAAGGAGCCTGCTTCTCCCTCTGCCTGCCTCTGTCTCTCTCTCTCTCTGATAAATAAATAAAATCTTAAAAAAATATATTAAAAAAAAAAAGAACGCAAGGATAGTTCAATTGAATTTATCATATTAATTGATTCAATAAGAAACACTGAATTGCTTAGATAGATGATGAAAAGCCAATTTATAAAATTGAGTAATAAAATAGGGATATATAACAAAGTCTCTTAATAAAGTAGAAATATATAATAAAATATCTATCTCTCAAACTAAAAGCCAGGAAAATACTTATTAGAAAAACACTAAAATAATTTCCACTGAAAGTCAGGAACAGGAAGGACTTTTTTAACCACTACCATTTTTAATAGTATTTATAATGTCTATAAAATGAACCAAAGCAATTAGATGATAGAAAAAATTAAGGAACAAAATATAAGAGTTGTAAAAATTGGAAACAAACAAGAAAAATTTTTATTATTTGAAGATAGTATTATTTCTTAGCTGAAAACCCCAAGAAACCAACTGAAAAATTACTGCAAAGGATAGTAGAAACTCAGTAAGCTGGCTGGTTAAAAAAAATAATAACACATAGGAGTCAATAACCTTCAAATAAACAAACATAACTGAATTAGAAAAACAAAATGGTGGAACGAAAGACTCCATTTTACATAGACACTACAAAGATGAAATAACTAGGAATAAAATAAATAGGAAATGTGCAAGAACTTTATTGAGAAACCCTAAAAAGATATAAATGATAGAAACACATAGCCAGTTCTTAGATACGAATTTTTGACATCATAAAAATGTCATGTTTCCTACAGATTACATTAAAAATATCAACAAACTTTTTTTAGCTAGATAATCTGGTTCTTAAATTCATAGGGACTTCCAAATAAGTATGATTAGTCAAGTAAAAAGTTTCTGGGAAAAATAGTGAAATAGAGTTTTAACACATACCATAAATTCCTATAATTAAAACTGTGATACTAATATAAAGAAAAAGACAGATGAATGTAATAGGATTGAAAGTCATAAAATAGAAAAGTACATATAGAATTATAGAATATTATCTATACACACATAGGAATACAGAATATAGAATGATAAACTAGACATCTCAAATAAGCATAGAAAAGATGAATTATTGAATAATGTCAGGAACATGGATAGGCATCTAAAAGAATAAATTTTGATCCCTACATCATATTTAGTAGATCAAATTGCAGAACTTAATAATGGAGGAGAACAAATTTGAATATACAAAATGAAATGGTAAAGCACATAGGATGAATTTTAAAAACAAGTTTAGTATAGAAAATACCTCTCTAAATATGACACAAAACACACAATAAGGAAAACTGATTAATTCATCTATATAAAAATAAAAAGACCAACCAAAGTTGGAAACAAAAACATATACAATTCACTTTACTAATAAATATTATATTCATTTTGGGGGCACCTGGGTGGCTCAGTCAGTTGAGTGTCTGCCTTCAGTTCAGGTCATGATCCCGGGGTCCTGGGATCGAGCCCTGCATCGGGCTCCCCATTCAGCAGGATGTCTGCTTCTCCCTCTGCCCCTCCTTCCCTCCCTCTCATGCTCTCTCTCACTCTCTTTCTCTCTTGCAAAAATAAATAAAATTTTTAAAAATGTATTAATTTTGTTGCTATGTAAAAACACTCCCAGAGAATACCAATAGTCCAATTAATAAAGGACAATGAATATGGACAAATAATGCCCAGAAAAGGAAACTCAGTAGACCTTAAATATATTAAACAATGCTGAACTTCACTTACAGAAAAAAAAAAATGTATTTAAAATTAAAATAGGAAGCCACTTTTTATCTTAAATTCAAAAGTAATTCAAGTGATGGGATTAAAAAATGAATATACTGAAATGTTATGCAAATATTAGCTACTAATACTATCTTTCAAATAATCTTATAACTTTTGATTTCTTTGAACCGAAAATATACTACACGATATGGAGCACTGTACAGATGGACAAGAGCCCTCAGTGATTATTAATTCTATATATCCTAAAACCTGAATCCACATATTGTTTGAGAGAGAGTAGCAAGCTCATTTTCAGATGACTGAAATGTAACCTAACCAAAGATGTAGCAAATTAATACAATACAAAAGTTGCAGTCCCAAAACATGCATTCTTTCCCACCATTTATAGAATCATAGTAGAAACATTTATTTAGGTGTGAAGGTCAAAAATATGCCCACTTTTATCTTCTACATTATTCTCTCCATTGAAGAAATAACCAGAACACCACAGTTAAGGACAAGTCTACTTCTCAAACTGGGTGTTTGGTATTTCGATAACATGTGAACTTCTTTTGTGGATCCTTCTTTCTAGGAAATCAAACAAAACATGGAAAGACTGATAAGTGCTCTGGTCTCAGTTCCTTCTAGTTCAATAACTAGAATGAGAAACTCATTTGGACTGACAAGTACAATAAGGAAGCCTATCCAAAAGACTTAACAAAGCAAAAGAAAACATGAAAAAAAAGAGCTTTAGATTATATTTGCAATTTGGAGAGCTAGGTACCCTTATTTCTTCCTGTGAAGTCATTGTGGAAGAAAGGTAAATAATCTCTGTTGAAAGATGTCAACAAAACCTGACAGTGGAGAATATATTTCTCCCAATAAAAGCAGACTCAAAATAGGTCGAAGAATTTCTTGGGTAAGATGCTAACAAGGTAAAAACACAAAATGATGTCACTATAATAGCTATGAGAATTAGAATACTTCTATAGAGAGATTAGCCTGACAATAAAAGAATCACAAGTTCTAAAATCAGCAAATTCTAAGCACCAAAGGACAGTAGATATTCTTTGATGAGCAAAACTGCTTTGCACAGTGAATGCATTAAGTAGTTCCAGATATGAGTCTTAAATACCAATCTAAAAACATTCTTTAAGTGACAAGTACTTAAAGCATAATATATCAAAAGAAAAAAAAACAGCATATATACTAGAAGTGGCTAAAAACTTTAAAGCAGAAATTCCTTTTTGCAAGAGTTAGAAACTAGAAATGATACCACAGATTGCCCTAGTTTGTTTATACTTGCTATAAAAAAACACATTTTAAAGGCAGTGTGATATAGTAGAAAAATCACAGGCTATAGTAGAAAAATCACAGGCTAGTGTGATAACATACAAAAATGCTGAGCTTAAGTTTTGTGATCTGTAACAAAAAGGGGAGCTGCCTTCCCCCTTGCTGGGCTGTTGGGTTGTGGTAGGAACAAAGAAAGCACCAGCATGGTATACAGAGTATATGTAGACATGCCCAAAATGGTAGTCACTATTATCATTAAACTTTAATAAAATAAATTAGTACTTGAACCATGTGAAAATGAGGTACTGGAAGCCAGTCTAGAATTACATTTCAAAACTAAAGTTAAACAACATTATACTGAATAAAAGGAAAACCGGTTAGCACCAAAGGGAAATAAAGACAATTACTACACAACCCTAGCCTTCAAGGAGTTTGCAATTCTTTTTTTTTTTTGATTTTTTTTTATTCTTATGTTAATCCCCATACATTACATCATTAGTTTTAGATGAAGTGTTCCATGATTCATTGTTTGTGCACAACACCCAGTGCTCCATGCAGAATGTGCCCTCCTCAATATCCACCACCAGGCTAACCCATCCTCCCACCCCCCTCCCCTCTAGAACCCTGTTTGTTTTTCAGAGTCCATCGTCTCTCATGGTTCGTCTACCCCTCCGATTTCCCCCCCTTCATTCTTCCCCTCCTGCTACCTTCTTCTTCTTCTTTTTTTTTTTCTTAACATATATTGCATTGTTTCAGAGGTACAGATCTGAGATTCAACAGTCTTGTACAATTCACAGCGCTTACCAGAGCACATACCCTCCCCAGTGTCTATCACCCAGTCACCCCATCCCTCCCCCACCCCAGCCCCCACTCCAGCAACCCTCAGTTTGTTTCCTGCAATTAAGAATTCCTCATATCAGTGAGATCATATGATACATGTCTTTCTCTGTTTGACTTATTTCACTCAACATAATACCCTCCAGTTCCATCCACGTCGTTGCAAATGGCAAGATCTCATTCCTTTTGATGGCTGCATAATATTCCATTGTATATATATACACCACATCTTCTTTATCCATTCATCTGTCGATGGACATCTTGGCTCTTTCCACAGTTTGGTTATTGTGGACATTGCTGCTATAAACATCAGGGTGCACGTACCCCTTCGGATCCCTACTTTTGTATCTTTGGGGTAAATACCCAGTAGTGCAATTGCTGGATCATATGGTAGCTCTATTTTCAACTTTTTGAGGAACCTCCATACTGTTTTCCAGGGTGGCTACATCAGCTTGCATTCCCACCAACAGTGTAGGAGGGTTCCCCTTTCTCCGCATCCCTGCCAACATCTGTCGTTTCCTGACTTGTTAATTTTAGCCATTCTGACTGGTGTGAGGTGGTATCTCACTGAGATTTTGATTTGGATTTCCCTGATGCCGAGCAATATTGAGCACTTTTTCATGTGTCTGTTGGCCATTTGGATGTCTTCTTTGGAAAAATGTCTGTTCATGTCTTCTGCCCATTTCTTGATTGGATTCTTTGTTCTTTGGGTGTTGAGTTTGATGAGTTCTTTATAGATTTTGGATACTAGCCCTTTATCTGATATGTCATTTACGCAAAGAATCACTTATTGAGCAATGACTTTGTTCCAAGCATAAGTCTGAGCAAGGGGGATACAAAAGAATAAAGACACAGTCAGGGCTTGAAAGGAATTGAGTGCTGAAATCTGAAAGCATGTAATCAGAACACAGGTGAGGAGGGGCAAGGTAATGTGGAGGCAGAGAACAAATGGCACCCAACTCAACTTGAAGCATCATTGAAAAAGTTTAGATACAAGGCAACCCTCAGGATGGGTCTTGAAGAAAATAAAGGATCTTGCTCTTCAAGTGACCGGCAGAGGCCCAGAGACAAGAATGAGCAGGGGATTCAGGGTGAGTATGTCTGCAGCCTGGGACACAATGGTTTGAAAAGATTCTGCAGAATCATCTTGGGGTCATATGACACTAAGGACTTTGGACATTCTCCAAGAGGTAGCAGGGAGCTGATGGGTGGCTTTAAATAGGAGAGTTAAATGATTAAATCATACTGCTTTTATCGGCAATCACTCTAGGGACAACGTAGGCTGAACGGTGGGGAGTAAGCAGGATAAAGGCCGATGGCCTCAGGAATCCAGTGAGAGTAAGTTTACAACTGTGTAGATAAGAAACAGAAGATCCAAACTAAAGAAGAAATAATGAACAGGAGGTGAGGAGCCAGATTAGGGCATTTCTAAAGGAAAATCTCAAAGATTTGATAACCAATTAGATGTGTGGGCAGTCGAGGGCGACTCAGATTTCTGGCTTGGAGAAATGGGTGGGTGGTGATGCCAATAATGGAGCCAGAAAACCTAAGAAGACAAATAGGTTTCATAGGCTAGGAAAGATTATTAATTCATCTGGGGACATGTGAATTTTGAAGGGTTTAAGAGAGATTGATAGTTGTATTAACGGCTATGAAGGAAAACCAAAATATAACTTCCAGGCAATTTATAAGCCAAGAACTGTATTTGACTGTTTAAATTACTGAGAAAGCTCTTCAACTGCTCCAGTTGCTAAATATGAACTATGTCATAGGTAAAGTTGAAGTCTCATCTTTTTTGTTTGTTGGCTCTGCTAAACCAAAATGGATTTAAAACAGTATTTAGACTATCTCAGCAAATGTACATTGCCAGGGTGAACCCTACTATCTCTGCAGCAGTTGCTGCAGAGAGGTTGTACCTTTTCCTGTTGGCATTTCTCCAATCGACTTCACTAGGACTGAATGCTAGCACACCCTCAATTCTTTTTCTTCTCCACAGGCACAATTTTATAGTATAACACAGCCCTGGAGGAGAAGAGTACTCAGCTATGCAGTCAGAAATCAATCTCTCCCTTTCCTAAGAGATGAAAGTTAGCTCCCTGGGGCACCTGGGTGGCTCAGTCGTTAAGCTTCTGCCTTCGGTTCAGGTCATGATCCCGGAGTCCTGGGATCAAGCCCCGCGTCGAGCCCCGCGTCGGGCTCCCTGCTCAGGAGGAAGCCTGCTTCTCCCTCTCCCACTCCCCCTGCTTGTGTTCCCCCTCTTGCTGGGTCTCTCTCCGTCAAATAAATAAATAAATAAATAATCTTAAAAAAAAATTAGCTTCCTAGGCAAAGCGGACATTTGTAAAAAATGAAGAACACATCAATCCACTGCATTCTCTGAGACCCTTGTCGAAGTGTAAAAGCATTTTTAGAAGAGATAGTAAGAAGAAATTTCTCAGGTGTCAAGGTGGACATTTCTCCTGCATTACACATCAGCCTGTGGAATATGGAAATGTTGGGAACTTTTACACCAGGCACAGATGGCACTGTACTCTCTTACCAAGATGTGAACCTACCACCTTCAATGGCTTACTAAGACAAAGTACTGTGACTTTAAAGACATTCCATGTCTGGCCTAATTGACTTTCCATTCTCCTCTTGCCTCTACCTTTTGCCATTCACATCCTCTAAAATACTTAAAGACGCCCCCCTTTTAGCTTTAATGACAATGCTACACAAATTAGCCGAGTAAACAGCATATCGTCTTTGCCCTTATCATATATGAGCCAATCATTCCCACCCAGAAGCCATTCATGACATAAAACCCTCCCAGATCATTCACCCACAGAAATTATTCCTCCCTCATCCAGATGTGTACAGCCCTTTGCCTATATCTCCTGAATATTCTTATCTCTTTCCAATCTATACTACAGTAGTTTTTGCATGTATTAATCATGTTCTTTGAGAGAAGGGCAAGCCTGATTTATTCCAAAGAGCCTAGCATAATGGCTTTGTATATAGTCAGTGTTGATTAAATATTGTTAAAGAAATGATTGATTGGTTATTGATGAATAAAGTAAAGATTTCATCAGAGGGACTGTACCATTCTAGAAGTACGTTGGGTCTAGGATATCCCAGAAACTGGTAACTCAGGACCTTCAATGGGTTTCTCATGCCAGAAGAGGGTTCATGCCATGGCCTTTGGTCTGCAGGTGATACTAAAAGCCAGAGCCTAGGAAAAATATATTATGAGCATAACTTCCTTTTTTAACATATTAGCTATCAATTTTCCTATATATAATGACATCAAAACAAAATTATCTAATATTTTAAAGACTATATAATAAAACTTTTCTTATTATTTGTGTATTTCACTCATCAAAAGAAATATATGTCTAATAAATCCAATTTTATAAATCAAACACTTTGTTCATTGCATGGAAGTTATGAGAACTGCTGTGATAAATCTTTTGCAGGCTAAAGAATTCATCAACACAGTTAAAGAATGAGAATAAATAATTCCCTCTTCCCATCCTCCCTCTTCTTTCTTCTCTCTTCTTTCTCCCTTTCCCTTTCTCTCTCTTCCTTTCGAATTTTCAGTAAACCTAGAATGAAGTTTAAATAAAGAACATTATTTACTTGAACACAGCCAATCTCAATGCAAGAGTGCATAGTGGGGAGTTACTTAAATCTGAAACATGGCTAGAGGCATGAGAAAGAGATGGAAATCCCTTTCTCTTGAGTGTGGGCAGAACAGATGATTTTAAGAGATCTGATTAAGATCCATAATCAGTTGACTGTGAGTTAATAAAAATGGAGATTATCCTGGGTGGGCCTGACTTAGGCAAACTCTTAAAAGAGAGGCCCTCCTGCTCAGGAAGAAGCAAACTGTTGGGTTCTGAGAGGGCCTATAGGAGAGGACATGTGGCAACAACCTGAGGACAGCTGCTAGTTGCTGAGAAAAAGTGCCTGACTGACTGCAAGACAACAGAGACCTCATTCATAAAACCACAAGGAATTAAATTCTGCTAACAACTACATGACCTTGGAAGAGGGCCTCAAGCCTCAGCAAAGACCATAGCCCCAGCTAAGGACTTGTTTGCAGCCTTGTGAGACCCTGAGCAGAAGACCCACCTAAAGTCCTTGCCTCAATGTCTGGCCTATAGAAAATGCGAGATAATAAGCCACGAAGTTTGTGGTAATTTACTACACAGGAAAAGAAAACTAATAAAGAATTATCTCCTTAAACATAAAGAATAAGGATAAAAGACTATAACTAGGATAAATTTTTTTTTTTAAAGAGTCTTTATAAACTTCTATTTGGGGAGAGATATTTCTAAAATGCTAGCTATTTCCTTGAATGTTTTCATGTAATAGCCTTTTATAGACAGACCCATACATAATGGAGCTCATTCTTTTTTACTGGCTAAATGCCTTTGCTGGTATTCTCCAAACTATAACCCAGCATAGACTTAGGAAGATCTCCACTGTCCCACCATATTCTTCCCCATTCCTACAGCACTAGGTTCATTACCCTTCTCTCTATGATTGTGATGTTAAGAGCTCTATGTTCCTTGATGAAAGCATGAAAGGAAAGATGGGAAAAAAGGAAAGATGAAAAGAAAAACCACTGCAGTTACCTCAGTAAAGGAAGTATTTCAATTTTAACAAATTTCCTTGGACCATTTTAAACAGGCTATACAAGAGTACATAAAATATACGCAAATATGAATGAATTTCTAAACTACTGTTATTCTGAGTACTTTGACTGGAATCTCCTTGATAGAGTCCACTAGGCTACAAACTTCCTTTAAAGCTTACATCTTGTCTCACTAACCCCAAAGGAGAAGTACTCTGGCCAAATTTTGATATGACTGGAAAATGTAGGCAAATATACAGCTATGAAAATGCAGGCTATTTTACCATTATGTTTGAAATTGGACACTTCCCTCTGAAAGTTTTATATCCTCAAAAAAATATGAAAGAAATGTGTTTTTCTCAAATGGTACCCCATGACAAATATTTGCCCTAAAAACTATTTTTTAAAATATGTACTTATGTGTTCTCTACTACATTTTCTCTTTGTCCAGATTAATATTCATGTGCTTAACACAAAAGTCTGCTCAGAAAAGTTTTTTTTAATACATTAAAGATATTTAAAAAAAACATGTAGGTAGGAAAAGTGAACTAGATACAGATCATGATGTTAACACTTTGTGTGTGTGTGTGTGTGTGTGTGTGTGTGGTCTGTCTTAGAGTGTTTCCAGTGAGAACTGTGGCTACATGTAATGAGTTAAAAAAAATTCATTGGCATTACTTTTTTGTCCTAAATAGGGCATACATATTCAATGTTTGCAAGGTTCTTAGTTTTTCTCAGTCTCACTGCACTTCAATTAAACATAAACCAGGAGAACATATTTCAGAAGTAAATGTATTTTAGGGTAGTTTTATATAAAAAGATTTATATTTTCCAATAGTTTTTAAAAATTATATTGGATATGAGAAAAAATTCTAATTAATTGTCCACGATTGTCTTTCAATACTGACAACAAGCTCCCTTCTTAAATATTAAAAGGAATAACTATTATATAAAACAATAAAGTGTCACCAGGTGATAAAATATATTAACTTCTTTTATGTTGTCCTGTGATAATATTTTAACTGATAAATTAGTAAGATTATGTTATTAGCCTTTATTGTTATATATTTATTTTTTCCCCTGGAAGAAATTTTGAGTGATGTTTTAAGTTTTATTATTTTCCATTACAGTATTAAGTCAGTAAGGCTAATAATATTGCATGGTGGTTAAGTTAGCAAGGTGGTTTGCCAGGGCTACTGTTTGTTCTCTTATTTTTTCATCAGGATTACCCAATATAAAATAAAATAAGAAACTAAGATGACTATAAAGTATACCTAACAAATAAGGCAATGTACCAAGTAAACATATTACATTTTGAGTATAATAACATCATTTACTGTCTATAGAGTTTTTATTTGGGCAGGTAGCAATTTGGCAAATTTAAAACTTGCAAATAGTTCTGTCATGCACAAGAAATTAATACTGTAAAAAAAGCAAAAGAAAGCAGGATGATCATAGGAAGAGTTTCAGGGAACTAATTATACTTAAAATTTTGTCAACACAGAAAAGATAGCACAATAAGATAAAATACTTAGCCAGGGAAATGGTATGCCCATGATTCTAGATACAGCAAAATTTGAGGTTAAAAATTTCTTTAAAGTATTTTTTAAGTTTCAGATTATTCAAGTCATCCTGCAATTCAAAAAAGAAGTAAATGAGAAAATACAATCTTCTTTCCTGGAGGGGGTGTGTTGGGGCAAGGGATATTCATTAGATGTTGTAAACAACAACAACAACAACAAAAGTCTTGCCAAAGTAAACCTTTATGTTACTCCTCATTTTGCAATTTGTTTCACTGATTTTCAGACTGATTTCATACAAAGTGGTTCCCTACAGAAATCCCCCAAACCCTGTGGAGCACAGACCAAGCATATTCTCCAACACTTTTAGGTTTTAGTTTTTACTTTTTGTTTTTGTTTTCTAAATGCTGGTAGGTAATGATGGTCTTCCCAAATAAGAATTTAAAATGTCTAATCTTCCATTTTATTAGCATTAATGCTTAATTTGTTTTTTTTTAAGGAGTTACTAGTACACCCATCTACATGCCCTCTGCTCATCAAATGTTACAGTGACATAAGGAGACAAAGGTATCTCATTCTGATGATCCAAAGCCCCTCTCATTAGTAACTGATATCTGAATATATTGCTGCAGTAATTCTCAGAGCTATCCTTGGATGATTCACTACACTTTGCATTCCATTCAACTTTAAATGACAATGAGATGAGCAACTACCATTTACCAATAACCTCATTTTCAGTAGAGGCTTTTTGGGATCCATGTTGAGAGCTTTTGGGGTTTAAATTTGCAACTTCAAGAAGAAACATACACATGAAACTTATCAGTTTCTAAGGTAATAGTTAGTAGTACCCACATTCACACGTGGCTAAAGAAAGCAGTGGTGATTTTATGTGCTGTTCGGGTGGTGGAGGTAATGACAATGGCAGGGACTATAAGTTTTATTACAAGATTTTCTCTTACCATCCAAAGAAGACACATTACACGGCACTTCACCAATACTGTCTGATACATGTAGAATACAAAAGGGGAGAGAATGGCTAAAGCAAAAGTTAAAAACACTGTAAGAATATCCACACCTTTTACCCTAAGTAGGGCGGACATCAAAAATAAAAATTGAACAAAATCAAGTAAATTCTTCATTTCCCTCCCATGTAAACTTTTCCAACTATTCCTAAAGCACAAAGCCCAGGACTTTCTTCCCACTGTAATAGGAATGTGTATATAGACTACTGGAGTGGAAATAGAATTAGATGTGTTCTCTCATGTCAGCTCCATGAAATATACCATCATAGTAAAAAATAATTATACTTGAACCACAGAAAAGCCTTTAGAATGAGCTCCTGAGTTTTGTGTAAGAGGCAGAAAAAGGAAAGATAGCACACAGAAGCAACATAAGCTAGGAGGAAGGTGGGGATGTTCATAGTGAAACCAACTGAGAGCATTTGTTAGTGGTGAAAGTACAGGCTCCTAAGCCTGTTGAAAAGACCAACGGGCTCTAAAGCAAGCCTGAGAAGCCTGGGACGGAACGGGGACCTGACCGGGGACCTGACCGTGGTCC
Source organism: Mirounga angustirostris (assembly GCF_029215605.1). Lineage (NCBI taxonomy): Eukaryota > Metazoa > Chordata > Mammalia > Carnivora > Phocidae > Mirounga > Mirounga angustirostris. The sequence continues at coordinate 132,727,189 of NW_026991709.1, read as the reverse complement.
TGAAAGAGAACAACTTGCAGGTGATTACGAACAATCTCCCAGCATCCACACAACACCATATCCTTGTTTTCAACTACAGCTGAAACAAGCTAAAAGTCCAATAATACTCGCCCTCAAAAAAATATGTCCAAACTTTCTCATATGATCAGATCAGCCTTTATATTGCCCAGTTCCTCCCAGGTACGCTCTTCTAGCTTAAAAGCAGGAATCAAGATTCTGACAAACTCGGAACGCTTAGAATTATACAGGAAGCTCACACTTGGCAATCCTGATTCTAGTCTGCATTTCTTAAACTCTGATAGGGAATCATGCCTATCCGAAAGACCTCAAGGAATGATGCTCCATGGAAGCATGATATTCCAAACTCACCCTATAATCTAGACAGCCTTGAAACTCTAGAAAGATAAGGTGGCAATTCACTAACATGGACATTCCTACTTTCACCTCATAAAATTAATCTAAAAAAACACAATTTCATAAAGAGGTACCAAAATACAGGTCCCACATTGAACACGGGCGTCAGTCTTCCTTCAGGCTCTTTTCTAGCTCTCACAAACCCAGGAAGTCAAGGGGGCCAACTACACCAATCCAAAGTGTTAATACTACACCGAACCTTGGATGGAAGGAAATTTCTCCGCACAAAAGACACCTTTGCAAAAACGGAAAGAATTTCACTCCGCTGGTGGAAAAAAAGGTGGGAGAGAAAGTAATTTATACGTGAAAAATCTTTCTCGGAAAATACCATACAACTCGTCGAAGTGCAAGACTTACGTGTTCCGTCAAAACGGGTGGCGATGGTGTCGAGGAAGGTGTTCTGGGGCGCCAGTAATCCTTTCATAACCGGCATTTTTCCAGCGTGGTGTGAAATTCTCCATCAAAGTTTGTCCGGAAGGATGGCTCAAGAGGAAAGCGCCAAGAAGGGAGAAGGGGAGCGTGCTGACGGCAGCAGACGGGGACCTGGCGTGGTGCTGGGGCCGATCAGGGGGAGGAGGATGGAAGGAGCGAGGGAGCGCGTTCCAGCTGCCGCTGCTCTGGCTGGAGCCTCCCGGTGAGCGCTCGGCGAGCCCGCCCCGCACCTCCGGGCTCAGCCCGGCGCAGGCTCCCTCTCCCGCCCCCTCCACCTCCGCCAGCTGCCGAAACCCCCCCACCGTCCCTCCGCGGGCGGCAGAGCCCGCCGAGCGCCGCCTCGCCCCCTACCCCGCCCGCCCGGGAGGAGCCCGCCGTGGCCCGGGGCGCCGCGCCCTGACCTCAGGCGCTGGGGTCGTGGAGGACGGCGTTCGCTGCAGGGCGAGGCCGGGTGGCGCTGAGCCTCCCGGTTTCCAAGGGGCGCAGGGAAACGCGCGCGAGCGCGACTCCCACCCCCAGGAGCCAGTGAACAAAGACCCCTTTGTTCCCGCTCCGTCCCTCTCCCGGGGAGACCGGAGTCCCGTGGGTGTGGTACTGGAGAAGGGGAGGAGACAGGTTGGGGCAGGTACCCGGCCTCAGCCAGGAGCTTGGGAGGGGGCAGTCCCGCCAGTGGTGTCCGAGAGAGCTGAGGCAGCTGGGCGCCCCAGGGGAAGGTGGCCCCCTTCCGGCACACCTGACACTGCGAGTGCCCGAGACTGGAGCAGGGCAGCTTCGAGTTAGTTGCGCGGCCCCCTCCCTAGTCACTCGGGTCTTTCAGCTTGAAAACTAGTCCAAAGCTCCCGGGTTTTTCTACCTCTCCTTCCTGGGCTCAAAAAGGGGTGTTTCGGCCCCTCACTCCAAATTGTCATTGGTCTTCCCAAGCCATTCTAATGTAATAGAAAATAGTAAGAGGGGTTTTGGGGGGGTTGTTTTGTTTTTAATGGACAATGGATGGCTCCTCATTCTCTGGCGAAATGTAAATAAAACATTCCTAGAAAAGTTTCTGGTTTTATTGATTTGCAAAATACAATGTGAGTAAAACCAGTAAGGTTGCCTTGTAAAAAAAAAAAAAAACAGCTTCAACACCACTTAGCCTAGCCCGCCTCCTCTCCACCACCCAACAACCCCACACCCCCGCCCAACAGCGAGGCTTCCTCCGAGACTGGAACCTCCGGGTGGTAAGCCTGGCCGAGTCCCTGGAACGGCAGGTGTCATGGAAAACGAAAGTGGTCTCTCCCTGCCCTTCTCCCCTTTGCTCACGCGGGGACTCCCCGTCTGCCAACATTCTGCCAAGGAAAGCCTGGCGCGAGCCTGGGGCGCAGCCCTGGAGACGTGGAGGAGGACACGCGCGCTGGGATTCTACAGAAAAGCCTGGAAGGGAAGGGATGTGGAAGGAAAAGTTGAGAGCCTAGGGGTAGAAAAACAAACGTAAGCCCAGGTGCTGGCGCACCCGGAAGGAAAGGCGGGGGGAAGCGAACAGGTGTGTGAGCCTGGGAGAGGGGCAGCTCCTGTCCCCGCCGCCTGGGAGCTCGGGCGTGGCGGGAGCCGAGAGCGCTTGCCTCCCTCTGCTGTTGGTAGAGGGGCGGGGGGGGGCTCCTTGTTTGAATTCCCCCGTAGAAGGGGGGACCCTAAGGGTTTCGTCACGGCTGCCCAGGGCTCCGGGAGGGCGGGGGTGTAGAGCGGGAGGGAAGCATCCCCCTCTCCCCGCCCCCAGTCCCTCTTTCTCCGTGATGCACTTCCTGCGGCCGAGGATTCCCTTTGTGTTGAAATTCGAGAAGATCCGGCCGCCGCGTGCAGCTGTCTGGGCGCGGGGCGCTGGGCTCCGGGCAGGGGAGGGGATTCCTGAGTGGGCGGCGCGGGGGCAGCAGACGCAGAGGTCAGGGCTTTGGCTGGGGGGTCTCCCGCCCCGCTGGACTCCTCGCCAGCCCCCTCGGTCGCTCCCGCCCTCCCCGAGTCCTTCCGTCCCGAGCCGGCCGTGCTGTGCGGAAACCGAGCTCACGTGGGCGGTGTCCCCCACGCGGCGCGCCAAGACAACTGCGGGTGGCTCTGTTGGCGCTCTCTCAGGCAAAGTGGGGAGAGAAAGAAGAGGGAGCCCCTGTTTCTGTTTGGGCGGTGCGCTGCGTCCTAGAAAACCCACTCTGCTGCTGTGACTGTAAAAGCCTGAAAAACGCCTCGCATCTAGTGGCTTGAAGTTCAGCATGAAATACATTAGGCGTAAAGCAGGATTCGGGTTCCTAAAATTTGCACTGTAGGGCTGTGTGTGTCTGTGTGTAAAAACTGTTGCCTCGTGGGCTTGATGTACGTTGCCAGATGTATGAGATCACTTGGCAAGAAACAAGCAACGAAAGGGGCTTAAGAATGGCATGGCCACCCCAAAGAAAGCCTAGGTTTTATGGCAAAAGAAGTCCAGCATTTATCACTCACGGTCTTAGTCCCTTCTCCAGTACCTACAATGTGTGAGGAACTGCTAGACATGACAAGATTCCTGCCCTAAAATATCCAAGCCTGAGATCCTATTGAATCCTATTTGGTCTGTAGATGGCTTTCACCACCTCTTACATGCTTATCTCCCCCAAAAAGGAGTCTTTTTTGTTTTTTAAGATTTTATTTATTCATGAGAGAGAGAGAGAGAGAGGATTTATTCATTTGAGAGAAAGAGCATGAGCACAGAGGGCAGGGAGGGATAGAGGGAGAAGGTGAAGCCAACTCCCCACTAAGCAGGGAGCCTGATATGGGGCTCCTCTCAATCCCAGGAGCCTGGGATCATGACCTGAGCCGAAGGCAGAAGCTTAACCAACTGAGCCAACCAGGTGCCCCAAGAAAGAGTCTTTCTTAAGGGTCTTTTTGGGATCCAGGCCTTCTCTGAGTCTTGGGATCTAGGCCTTCTCTGAGTGAGTATCCCAGGAGACAGGCATTAGGAGATACCAGTTTCTTAAGGCCTGGTCCAGAAACTGCCAGAACTAAAGCAGGCACAGAATCCAGATTCGATGGGAGGGAACAGAAGTCCATGTGTTAAAATCTCCACATCAGTTGTGAGTATTTCAAGTTTCAAAGGAGGTTGCCTTACAATGCTATTCCAAAATTTGATTTAAAAATCTGATTTTGCCTATTTTAAATATTTCCATAAGAGTTTAGGATTTCGGGGTATAAGATCTGGGCTCAAGTCAATAATTCTTTACAGGCAAAATGTTAAGACAGAAGTGTAAAAATATACATTGAAATTACTTGAGAACTAAAGCCACGTATAAATGGCAATTGTTACTGTCTTCTTTCATGTTTATTCTCTCCTGTTGGTAGAGGTCGTGGAGAGGACGTGACCACTGGTTGACCCCGGAGCTGGTCTCTCATCAGAGCCTCCTCACCTTTTCCCCTATCCTTGTTAAGTACTTTCTGCCTACCTTTCCCACAGCCTAGAGCCGTTTTCAAAGATGCAGGCTTCAGAAAGCAAGCTTCTAAGCCACAGCTAAGGCCTCCATGTAAACTTTTAAGATACTGGTGGTTATATGCCGACATCTACTCATTGTGTAGCTACTCAAGACAAGCCTAGTATGTAAGTTCCCTTGCTTGTTAAACCTACCACCTACTAATCTGGAGTGGCCTGCTTTTTTCTTTGGTCTCTCCTTGCCTTCTGGAGACACATTTAAGATTTTATTTGAGGTTTCATACCAACATCTCAACATTTCATGCTGTCTTTCAGGCTGGATAAGATTGAAAAGGGGCTTCAGAAGCCACCCACCCACCCCCATATTTGTTTGATGGTTTTAGGTTTTCTTCCTGTCCATTTTATAATTATAGCATTCATTTAATACCTTGGCACAAACAAATGCTTCATCTTCTTTGATGTTCATGTATTTGACTGTAGGCTTTGAAAACATTGTTAAACTTTTTCTGGCAACAAGAATTTTAGTCCTCAGGAGAAGTAGCTATTTTAATGTATAGGCTGGTAAAAAAAAAAAAAAAAGAGTGTCTACTCAGAAGTGTTGTGTCTTAGTTTTGTCTCTAGCACTTACCCCTTTTTGACTTTGTCACTACTTTGGGCAATTCATTTAGTCTTTGTGACTTAACACATCCTCATCCATAAAACTGGGATAATATGGGGCGCCTGGGTGGCTCAGTCGGTTAAACGTCTGCCTTTGGCTCAGGTCATGATCCCAGGGTCCTGGGATCTAGTCCCACATCGGGCTCCCTGCTCCGCGGGAATCCTGCTTTTCCCTCTGCCACTCACCCCCATTTGTGTTCCCTCTCTCACTGTGTCTTTCTCTGTCAAAAAGTAAATAAAATCTTAAAAAAAAAAAACTGGGATAATACTTTCCCTACCTTCTTCACTGAATAGAAGAACATATTTGTGAAAAATCTTTGAAACCTGTAATGTGTGGCATATGATATAAGGGATTATTACAATCATCTATTTCTCTTTTTTTGTTGTTGTTTTCTAACACCTAATTCAAAGTTCTTTATACACAATAATATAGTTGACTTTACACACATAAATATCACTGACTGTTACAATATATGGTCTTATTAGCTCAGAACATATTCATGTATTAACAACCTGTCACAACCTATGGCTTCTGAGTTTTTCCTTCTAAATATAAGTGACTCTAGAAGCTCAGAAAGAAAATCAAATTCATTCATTTCTTTTACTGATGCTCCTGAGTTGTCCTGCTGTGATGTCCAACTAAACTGGATTCTGGTTACTGACTCCTATTCCCAAAATACACTGAATGTGTATATATTCTGGCAAAAACCTCCAAAGTTATGATTACAGTCAGGATAATCTAGATTATGCTTCAATAAAAATATAAAATCGCAGTGGCTTATTACAGCAATGCTATTTCTTGCTCACTCTACGTTTCCTACATGATTTGGCAAGTACCTCTGCTCATTACTGGGGTCCAGATTGATGGAAGCTCTGCTCAAAATGTGTTTTCCTTGATAAGAAAAAGATAATCTGACAGAACATGCACTGTGTTTTAAAACCTCTGCCCACAACTTAATGGTTAAAATGAGTCACATGACTATCTGAATTTGAAAAGGGTGGTAAAATACAATTTGTTTTGTGCCCAGTCTTAATTTATAAAGGTGACAAGAGAGAGGTCAATGCCATTGAAAGAGAGGTTCAATGTTACTTACAATTGCCCCAGAAATGAGAGACATGACTCACTATGCAGAGCCACAGGGGAAACACCAGATGTTAGTCAGGAAACAGAAGCAGGAGTGAGGGGAGCTCTTAAATCTGGGGTTTCTGTGGGAAAGGCAGAGCAGGGCAGAATTTAAGATTGGCTAGTTTGAATAGTTGTGGCAGCCTTTAGGCTACAGGGGTGGTCTGTAGCTGCCTGGCACCTGGCCCTGTGGTGATTTAGGACAGGGGAAATATTAGCTTGGTGTGAGAGATTTAGATAAGCTCATTGACCAATTATGCACATGGTCTTCCGCACCTATAAGAGGGAGAACTTTGGAAGCACTATGAGAACCCTCATCTACAAAAGAGAAATAATACTAATACTAATCCTACCCTACCTTGGACTTTGTGATAATTAAATGAGTTAATAATAATAAAACACATAGAATGGCACCTAAATTATAGTAAGAGCTCTATAAACATAGGATATTAGTATTATTTTAGGCTGCCTTATACAGACTCTCACCTTAGGAACTTAGGTCACTACAAAGGTCCTTGGGCAGTAATTGGATAGCTGATTCCTAGAGGTACAGGGATTCATCTAATAGCATCCTCAACTCTTGGTAAATTTTCACAGTAGTCAAGTCACGCAGCCAGACCACTTTGCCATTCAGTGAATGTGAGCCTCTTCGGGAGGGTGGACAGTGAAAACTCGAGCTAATATTTGCTTTATTAATTTATTAAGTCTAACTATCTTTCCTTTACCTTGCAGATATTTTGTCACAGGAAACTTAACATTATGTCCTTTAGTGCCTATCCAAAGTTTTCAACATTGTGCTCAGGCCTCTTGCAAAACACTGCTGCCCCAATTTCATCAGACCTTAATGGTGAACACCCTCAATTTCATGCTCTCTCATCTGCCAGTGATTTTATTTTATTTTTTTATTTTTTTAAGCTTTTATTTATTTATCTGACTGAGAGAGAGAGCACACAAGTAAGGGGAGCGGCAGGTAGAGGCAGAGGGAGAAGCAGACTTCCTGCTGAGCAGGGAAGCCCCGAGGGAGCTTGATCCCAGGACCCTGGAATCATGAAATGAGGGAAGGCAGGCACTTAACCAGCTGAGCCACCCAGGCGCCCCCTGCCTGTAATTTTGTAACTTCATTCATCCTACCATTTTTCCTTTTCTCCCAGAAGATGAAGTGTTCTCTGTAGAAGTATCACATAACCCCCATAAGTTTTCATACCTGACTTCCAGAACTGTGTTCAATTTGTCAAGCCCTTCTTTTGTATATATTTATTTCTCTACTGGTTTATTCTCTTAACCTATAAATATTCCAGATTCCCTGATCCTAATAAATATCCTTCCTTGATCTATATAATCTTTCACATTTCCTTCACATACAAATTTCCTGAAAATTAGTCTAAAATTACCATGACTACTTTCTTACCTCCTCATTTCCTCATCAACCCTTTATAATCTGGATTTTTCTTCAGCCATTCTACCAAGATGTCTCTTATTGAAATCACTGATGACCTAGCTGTCTAAACTAATGGATATTTTCAGCCCATATATGCCTGATTTTTTTTCCCCCGTATTTGACTCTGCCAATTAATTCTTTCTTAAAACTCTCTACTCCATAAATTTCTAAGACAGCAAACTTTCTTGTCTTGGGTAAAAAGACCCTTACCTGTTGAATGTTTAATTTTCATTAAAAAATCTTTTCCTTCAACTTGTCTTCATATTCCAGTGTTCTTCAAGATTCCATAAACTAGATTACTAAACATTTTCATCTCAATTACTGTCATATCTCAAATATCTCCTCTATGAGAATACCTTTCAAATATTTATATGAAGCCAAGACCTCTCCTTTAAGCTTCTGACAATATCCAACTATAGGCTTTATATTACACTTTGAATATTTCTCCCACACAAATTTTGTATCCATCATTATAAGGCCCCAGGGAGACATCCTCCTCCTTTTTTTTTTTTTTAAGATTTTATTTATTTATTTGAGAGCAAGAGAGTGAGAGTGGGGGTAGGGGAGAGGAGCAGAGGGAGAGGGATAAGCAGACTCTGTGCTGAGTGCAGAGCCTGACACGGGGCTCGATCCCAAGACTCCAAGGTCATGATCTGAACCAAAATCGAAAGTCAGACACTCAACAACCTGAGCCACCCAGGCATCCCCCTTCTTATATCTTAGTCCCAATATCCATCAAATATTTAGGCCCTTATTTTATCTCCTAACTGTATCCTAAAGACTCTCTTATTTTTCCATCTAATCAATGTCGTAGTTGGGTCTTTTCCATGTCTTGTGTGAACTCTTGCAATGCCTCCTAAGTGGTTTTCTTACCTCAAGTGTTATCTACCTCAAAGTCATTCTTGACATTCCAGCTAGCATGATCTCATTAAAAGGTAAATCTATCATGTCACTCCTCATGCTGCCTAGAGGGTAAAGTCAAAGGTCTATGTTCTGAGTTCAGCTTATCTCTTCATGATGCATTTCTCATCATACTCAATTTTTTTGTTTGAGGAAAACAAAATTCCTAGAAGTTTCCAAAACATGCAGTGCTCTTCAAGAGACTGTGACTTTGATCATACTATCCTCACTTCCTGGAAAGCGCTTTTTAAACCTCCTTAGCATGACTAACACACACATACCCACGTTCTACTCCCACCTAATTTGGATGTCCCTTAAAATGGAGTCATTTTGCTTTCACAACAGCTGTTGCATATCAGTTGTATATAATCTGACCTAGTTTTACTTCTGTGCTTTTAAGTAAGTTACTTACCTCTTCTGAATCTCATGGGAATTCTAATAACATACATTTCATGGAACAATTATGAGGGATAAATGAGAAGAGACAAAGAAATTGACTAGGGCAGTGACCACCATTTACTCATCATTGTATTCCCAGTGACTAACATGGTCTCTGGCACATTGCAGACATGGAGATAGTTGTTCAAAGAATAAATGTTAGTTATCACAATTATTATCTCAATCATTGCACCCATATATTACTTTCTATTATTAGTTTATCTGTTTCTTGCACCACCACTTTTAAAGGTTTATTATCTTAAGAAAGCTATCTTATTCAATCTCTTATTTAAAGTATCTGGCATAAGATATATTTAAAAATGTCTGATGAATGAAGTTATTCTATAGCAGGTCTTCCTCTACAGCAAGTGTCAACACAGACTTCACCGCTCCTTCATTACAATTCCCTTTGCTATCTAATCTCTTTTGGATTGATCATCTACAGGCAGAAAATGAAGGGAGAAGTTCATATATGATCTAAACTCCTCTGATCAAATTATTGAACAGGTACTTTCTAATGTATGTAAGAATAACGTACCTTCTTTAAATCACGAAAATTTCAAGCTATAGAATCTTTCTTCTATAACCTTTCCCAATGAGTCCAAGGCAAGCTCCCATGACTCTGTCTTGTGCTGGATCCTCTGTCTCTCCATGACATCCATATTTTTAAAAAGAGGGCTCCAGTTGTTGGATGTTTGTTAAGCTGAATGGACTACACATATTAACAGGTAGGTGAATATTTGTGAAAAGTGAGGTGATGTAATTTCTGCTTAATAAAACAAACATTCATAAAGTACTCTCTTCCTACTTCTTAAACTATTTCAAGGCAGTTCACTATTAAGACGTACACAGAAAGTTGGTTTAAATGAAGTACATAATATAAGTGGTGGGATTATAAGAACTTTTATCACTTCTTTATAGTTTGACATATTTTCCAGATGTTCCCTAATGAATATGTATTACTCTATAATGAAATCTAAAATACACTCGGAAAAACCAGAAATTAATTTTTTTTTGAAGATTTTTTATTTTTATTTATTTGACAGAAAGAGACACAGCGAGAGAGGGAACACAAGCAGGAGGAGTGGGAGAGGGAGAAGCAGGCTTCCTGCCAAGCAGGAAACCCGACGTGGGGCTCAATCCCAGGACACTGAGATCATGACCTGAGCCAAAGGTAGACGCTTAACCGACTGAGCCACCCACAGGCCCCAAGAATCAGAAATTATATAGAAGAGGGGCACCTAGATGGTTCAGTCAGTTAAGCGTCTGACTCTTGATCTCGGCTCAGGTCTTGATCTCGGGGTCGTGAGTTCAAGCCCTGAAAAGAAAAAAGAAATTATGTAAAGGATAGAGCAATTTATCGTACAAGAAATGTGATTTATTCATCTGAGCATTAAATTAAGCTCTGAGTTAAGTAGAGGCCAAAACAGGGCTTGGTGAATACATAAGCATCTCAGTCATTTGGGTGAGATCAAAATCTTTCCTGGTGCTAAATTCCAAGAAGAAACTGTCACTTAGTTTTATTGAAATAGCAAAATATTGGGCATTAAAAACTCAAGTTCCACTACAGGCTCATTCTCAACTAATTTTGAGGCTTTGAAAGAATCAATTAGTATCTCTGGGATTCATACAGAGAGAGAAAGAAGAGTAGTTTTGGATCTCCAAGGTCTCTTCCAGCTTTAATATAATGTGATCCATGTTTAGGGAGAATATTTCAAAATAAGATTGGAGGTCATGTCTTTACACTGGAAAATTGAACCCCTGCAACAATCCTTGCTACCCCTGAGAACTTAGAAGAAAAACTGTATCTGTTTGCTCACATACAGATAAAGACAATGCAGAGTCTTGCCTAATGCATTAAAGATGAAAAGAGTGACTCTTACACCCCCTTCCCTTTCCTAGATTCTATCCTGGTTTCTGTTTTTAGACTTTCACACAAGAAAAAAATATATATATAAAGTCAGTCTTTTTCAAGTCTCCTGCTGCTCTTTTGTATGTATTTTAACCCAATGTTTTAGCAAAAGATGAGAATAGATGCTCAGTGCTGATGTAAATGACAATGCTGTCATCACTCAACTAATGGAAAACAGAAATAAAAGGGTAGAGAGGGGAAGGGAAGCATCGAACAGTTCTAAGTGTTGATAAAGTAGAGTTTAAAAGTTATAAGTTCTTGCTAGTCAGACATCATGCTGTTTATTTCTTGTTTAATCTCATAGTGCTGGCTCAGTGATCTCTTTCTTTTCTGAATTGTAGTAGCAAATTCTGTATTTGGTAATATCTCATGAAATATCAAGACATGTCTTCTTTTGATATCTTCTTTCTAGAAAATTTAGTTTCATTACCTTTCATTGTCTGCATGTCTTGGGTCTTCTGCTAGATCAGAGACATCTTAGGTACCAGGGTTGTATTTTGGATCCTCTGTGTCTTTCATGGTGCCTAGCTTGAACTTTGCTCTTTGTAGGTTTTCAATATAGACTTACGTGTCCTCCAAACATAGTGGGTTATTTACACAATGTGGATTGGTTTAAAGGACTTAACTATGATCTCCATGTTGTCAACTTCTTCATTCCACTACTTCATTCAAAATCCTTGAACTGCAGATTCACTTCAACTGCATTTTTTTATTACTTTTAATTACTTTTATTACTTGTACTTTTCCGTCCTTCTTTCTATCGTCTTCTCCCAGATTCAGCTCAAAATTCACTTTCTCTGAAAGACTTTCCCACTTTGGCCGTCACTTTAACTTTCAAGATTCAGTTTTTCCTTTGCTGCCTCCCAGTTTTGAAATGTTTATGTAATTCCATTCTATAAACTTTGCTCCTAAATAGTCTGTAAGGAACAGTGTTGAGTCACTTTTTTTTGTATTGTGGAATATGCAATAACTGGCACATTATAGTAGCTCAATAAATGCTAGTTTCTTCCCCTTGTAGCTGCCTTAAAATTGCAGGCAGTCAAAGCATGTTTTAAAATTACACTGCTGAAGCCATTTCTGGTGGTGAGCTTGGCACTTAGGGATCATTGCCACTCTACTGCGTTCGTTAATTGAAAGTGGAGTGCAGTAAAGTGACAAGAAATTCAGTACAATTTTGAATCATCGGCTGGCAAAATTAGAGACCACAAAAGCCATGCATTGACTCTAGCAGAGGGAGAGTTGTGCACTAAAAAAGGCTATGACATTTCCAAGGTGAAACAGTCAATTCAAGAGGGAACACTTAAGTCTAAAATGTCTCAGCAGCATACCCCTGTGACTTTTCTTTATATCTCTGCTTTTCCTGGATTAATATTTTTTCAAACTATGAAGGATTATGAAGATATGTGCTTTTTGATGCTCACTCCCCAAATGTGGCCACAGAAGATTAATTTCCTCCTTTTCTTTTGAGTTGCAACTCTTCTGATAAAATATTCATGGCAGTTCATCTTTTGTAAATCACCTTTAAAACTTCTTGACCTGAAGTATTTGTGCCCCTGATGGATCATGGTATGTGGTAAAGTTACTTCTAAAGCCACAAGATAAACAAGGCCCATCTTCCAGAAACTTTATTTTCATATTAAAGTGCAGCTATATATTTCCTTTTTAATAAAGGGATTTTTTTTTTTTAATTTCAATGTTGTGGCTACTACTTCAGGCTATTCTTCCTGGAATATGCATTCAGGCTGCCTTGAGGTAAGCAGATGTCAAGATGAAAAGTTGACATAGAGAATGTAAGACTACTTAGTGAGTTGCAAAACATCTGCAATGTCAGTTCATGGAACTGTCTCTTATGCAACTTGTGCTTCAGCCTTGACTATCTGTCAATCTCATTCTTTGGGTTTCCTACCATTTATCAAAGTACTGAACACAATACATATTATCCCCCAATAAATGTAGAATATATACTGAGGATGACAAATAGTTATTGAGACCATTTGTAGAGGTAAAAGAAATATCAGATCGCCCCAAGAGATATGAAGACCCAACTATGCCATAGCAGGGATCACAGGAATTGAGAAGGTACAGCACTGTGCGGATATTTTAAATTCTAAGAAATATTAGAAAGAGACAATTCCAGACTACCTTGAGGAATAATTTCATTTTAAATTGCTGACATGAGGGGTGCCTGGGTGGTTCAGTCATTAAGTGTCTTCCTTCAGCTCAGGTCATGATCCCAGGGTCCTGGGATCGAGCCCCTCGTCGGGCTCCCTGCTCTGTGGGAAGCCTGCTTCTCCCTCTCCCACTCCCCCTGCTTGTGTTCCCTCTCTCGCTGTGTCTCTCTCTGTCAAATAAATAAATAGAATCTTTAAAAAAAATTGCTGACATGAGAGAAAATAGATGGAAATTTCAATAAAGCCTGTTCTGCACATGGGTTGTAATAAGAACAACCATTCATAGTTCAGTAACTTTTACCAGCACATTAATTGATCATTTTATTACACAGTTACATGATGCTCTATGCTGCCTTATTTTATTTTTTCTGAAACACACATAAAAATGCCTCTTTATAACATTAAAGAAAAAATAATATTTAAATTTTAATTAAAAGGAAAAAATACAGTTTCTGAAATAATGAAATCATTAGAATTTTAAATCTTTACATTTGTGGTTTTTATTTTCTTTCACAAAAAAAAAAAATGTCAACACTTTCAACGTTGTAAGGTAAAGATTATGGAGAAATTGTTTCCCAAGAATGAAAATTATCAATGCCTTAAAGAGTACAATTTGTAGTTAACTTTTCATTTCTTTCTTTTTAGGTAATAATTTCACATGGCAGTCACGGTCTTTTTTGGGAGATGGGAGATTAGATCTGGAGAAGCAAAGCATAAAAATTGTTGGACATGCTAAGATACATTTGTGTGGGGTAAGCCCCCAATGGCTTATTCTTCTCATTAAAAATACATAAAGATCAATATCACTGCTGTGCTTAACGCACAAAATGATACAAAATAAAAGCCATTCACAAAGTGATTCAGGTACCGTAGAGACTGTGATTGCCCCAATGAAGAAGGAGTGAGTGAATGAATGTATGGAGTCAAGTACTTCTGGATCAAGTGGCAGGTGCCTTGGCTGAATGTGCTATTTCTGCACAGTGGGGTGCACAAGTGTGGACTTCTTTGAATTTTGGAAATAAAGAGTATTTTTATCGATCAACAAGCCCACACTACAGCTCCTTTATATTAAGTTCAAATTTCAACAGTTAAACACTCCCCTGGATAGCATTTTGTAAGCTTACTCATTCTTCACTGCCAAAGGCAACAAAACGGGAACATCTACCAATTTTAATTGCTATTAAATGCTTATTTAAGCACATGTGGAAGAATTTCAGGGAAGTAGCTAAAATCACTTCTTATCCCACACTGAGTGTGGAGATTACTTAAAAATAAAATCTTTTAGAAAAATCACCTCTTATTCTCTCTTTTATTTTAAGGATTAGCTCCTTTGAAAGTTCTACTTTCTTTTGAAAAATGTGTAGCATATTATTATAATCAGAGAATCAATAATCCTTAATCATATTGATTGTATTCAGGAAAAAATTAGAAATTATAAACTGGATAGTCAAAAGTTAATAATTAAATTGAAAATGTATCTCTCCCATTTACAAAATTTCAAGTTTTATTTTATTGCTTCCTGAGATATAATTTAAACAAACCAAAAAAATTGGGGGTTTTCTGTGGATTATAAATTCGCAAAACTCAAAAGCATAACTTGACTTAGCAGTTGGACTCTTTCCACATTCTCATAAAAACTGAGCTAATGGGAGCGCCTGGGTGGCTCAGTCCTTAAGCGTCTGCCTTTGGCTCCGGTCATGATCCCAGGGTCCTGGGATCCAGCCTCGCATCAGGCTCCCTGCTCAGCAGAAGCCTGCTTCTCCCTCTCCCACTCCCCCTGCTTGTGTTCCCTCTCTCGCTGTGTCTCTCTCTGTCAAATAAATAAAATCTAAAAAGGAAAGAAAGAAAGAAACAAACAAACAAAGTTAAAAAAAACTGGACTAACAACAATTTGAATACACATGTTTCAAAAAGTAAATGGAGGGGAAAAGGGCATTCTACACATGGTGGTATAATTGACAAAGTAGAGGACTTAGAATAAGGAGACTCAACTTCTACTATTGAAAATTTATGACACATAAATCATATTATAAATACTCGAATCTTTGTAACCTAATAATGAAACTTACTGAGTATAGACAACATCGCTCATGTTTCTGTGGAAATCTCCCGAAAAGATCGCAGCAGTTTGATAGGACTCAAGCAGTTCTCAGACTATGATACTTGGAATTCTTTGTGGGATGATTTTAGATTGTACCAAGATGACATTATGTTATTTCAGTAATTATCTATTGTGAAAATACATAATAAAAAAGTTTTCCCATATCCGTAGTGATTAAAATATTGTTTAATATTTATGCTCTTAAAATACTTAGGTTTTAAAAGAGATTATATAAAATATTAAATATATAATACTACAGGTGAAAATAAAGTAAACAGATTTTTTTTAAAGATTTTATTTATTTATTTGACAGAGAGAGACACAGTGAGAGAGGGAACACAAGCAGGGGGAGTGGGAGAGGAAGAAGCAGGCTTCCCGCTGAATGGAGAGCCCAACACGGGGCTCGATCCCAGGACCCCAGGATCATGACCTGAGCCGAGGGCAGACGCTTAACGACTGAGCCACCCAGGCACCCCTAAAGTAAACAGGTTTTTTTTTTATTCTTATGTTAATCCCCATACATTACATCATTAGTTTTAGATGTAGTGTTCCATGATTCATTGTTTGTGCATAACATCCAGTGCTCCATGCAGAATGTGCCCTCCTCAATACCCACCACCAGGCTAACCCATCCTCCCACCCCCCTCCCCTCTAGAACCCTCAGTTTGTTTTTCAGAGTCCATCGTCTCTCATGGTTCATCTACCCCTCCGATTTCCCCTGCTTCATTCTTCCCCTCCTGCTACCTTCTTCTTCTTTTTTTTTTCTTAACATATATTGCATTATTTGTTTCAGAGGTACAGATCTGAGATTCAACAGTCTTGCACAATTCACAGTGCTCACCAGAGCACATACCCTCCCCAGTGTCTATCACCCAGTCACCCCATCCCTCCCACCCCACCCCCCACTCCAACAACCCTCAGTTTGTTTCCTGAGATTAAGAATTCCTCATATCAGTGAGGTCATATGATACATGTCTTTCTCTGAGTAAACAGGTTTTTAAATGATGGGAGAAGCCTGGTTATGGGGAAACAAATGCTGCCTAGGCTATGCAAACATCAGTTTGAGAAACACGGAATGACATTTATTTGAGATTCCTTCTAGTTTTTAAATAATATAGGCCTTTAATAAAAGTGAACCACATTAGCTTCTTGCTAGGTGGTAAAAACAAACAAAAAACAACCCAAAAAAGGCCACCACACAGCAAGTATCCTGAATATACATTTCTTTATATCTTGGGAAATTCTTTCTCAGTAGTTATTCAGGGGGCTTTTATTTATTTATTTATTTTTTTTTTTTAAGATTTTATTTATTTATTTGACAGAGAGAGACACAGCGAGAGAGGGAACACGAGCAGGGGGAGTGGGAGAGGGAGAAGCAGGCCTCCTGCGGAGCAGGGAGCCCGATGCGGGGCTCGATCCCGGGACCCTGGGATCATGACCTGAGCCGAAGGCAGACGCTTAACCGGCTGAGCCACCCAGGCGTCAGGGGGCTTTTAAATGGACCATCACCCAGATCACCTCCAAAGAGATTACTGAATCAATTCCATATGGTATTGATGCAAGGACAGACATATAAACCAAAGAAACAAAGTAAAGACTACAGAAATAAACCTCTTTATATAGGGTTAACTGAATTCCAATAAAAGTACCAAAGCATTTCCATCGGGAAAATAAAGTCTTTCTAACTAATAATGCTGAAACAACTGGATGCTCATTTTTTTTTTTAAGATTTTATTTATTTATTTGAGACAGACAGAATGAGAGAGAGAGAGCGCGCACATGAGAGGGGGGAGGGTCAGAGGGAGAAGCAGGCTCCCTGCCGAGCATCCAGGGACTCCAGGATCATGACCTGAGCCGAAGGCAGTCGCTTAACCAACTGAGCCACCCAGGCGCCCCTGGATGCTCATTTAAGGGAAAAAAAAAAAAATCAGCCTTGACCCTTAACTCACACTTTACACAAAGATTAATACAAAGCACACCATGGCCCTAGCCATAAAAGCTAAATCTACAACATTTCTAGAAGACAACAAAGAAGAAAATATCTGTTCACTTAGAGTAAAAAAAGACTTCTTAAGTTACAAAAAGCATCAAAAAATGATAAAATACCACTTCAGCCCCGGCAGAATGACTAAATTAAAGAAGGAAAAAAAAGATGGACAATATCACATGTCAGCAAAAAAGTGGGGCAAATGAAAATCTCATACATGGTAGTCAGAATGTGTAAGCACTTTGGAAGTTGATTTTGCAGTGAAGTTCAAGTTAAGCATATACTTACTATATGATACCTTAATTCCATCCCAGGGTATTTATCCAATAGAAATAAAAGATATGCCCATGTAAATTCTTGTACAGGAATGCTCATGGCAGCAGTAATCCAAATAGTGCCAAATTGGAAGCAACCCAAAGTTCACCAGCAGGTGAAAAAAAAGTATATCCATACAATATAACACTACTCAGCAATAAAGAAGAATAACCTACTGCTACCCGTGACAACATAGATAAATATAAAAAATATGGCACAGAGTAATGTGGCCAGAAACAAGAGTATATAGTGTATTACTAGTCCATTTATGAAAAATTCTAAAATAGGCAAAATTAATCTGTAGCAATAGAAAGCAGATCAATGGTTGTCTAAGGCCAGGGATAGAGGGGACTGACTACAAAAGAAAGGTAATGGAATGGAAATGTTCCTTATCTCCCCTGGGATGTTAGTTACACATGTGTATACATTCATTAAAGCTCATTGATGTGCACGCTTAACATAGGTGCATTTTGACATCAACTTTGATAAAGATTTTTAAAAACTGTAAAACCAGAATAATGTCTGCTTATGAGGGAGGATTGACAAAATGTGCACAAGGGAACTTTCTGGAATAATCAAATATTTCTATATTTCTGTTGGGGTGGTGGTCAATCTGCTGTACACATTTGTCAAAACTTATCAAGCTATAACCTTAAAATCTATTCATTTTATTTTATGCAAATTATTCTCCTATTAAATGAAATCAATTACTTCAAGAAATAACATGCTATTGCAAAAAGAATATTTTTAGTTCTCCCAAATTGGCAAGATATATAATTTATGTATGTATCATGTATGTATGTATGTATATCAGTGCTAATAAAAGTTGGGCAAGATAGAAATATTAGTATACTGATGGTAGGAATGCAAATAAGTACATTTCTAGAAACAAACTTGCCAATATTCATAGCTTCTGAATAGGTATACCCTTTGGTCAAATAATTGTACTCCTTGGAATCTATACTAATAAAACACTCAGAAGTCCAAAGATTTATGTTCAAATATACTCATTTCCTATAACTGTAATTTAGCCTGTAAAATTGGAAAGAAACCTGAATGTCCAAGAAGCAGGATATAATTATATAAATTATAGCACATCCATGTGGTTGATTGAATAGCTATTAAATGATGTTTACAGATGAATTTGAATAGTATGGGAAAATACCAAATTAAATATTTAGCAAATGAAAAGATATCAAATAATATTAAAATATTATGGTTATAATGTAAACTATGAATGTGAAAATTTAAGGAAAAAATGTAAATGCTAACAGTGATTGTTACTGGGAAGCAGGATTTTGATTGTTATTTTCTTTGCAGTTTTCAGCTTTATTTTCACAAGTTACAAGTATTTTGTGAGAAAATTAGGATTAAAACTATAACATAATTTTAAGCATTATTCTTGTTACTATTTGCAAATAAAAACATTTATGATACCAATGTCACTAAAATTTTATCAGTTGAAGGTGGGTAAACAGTTGTAAATTATGCTTAATGTTTTAGACATATAAATAAAACATGAATATATTTCTCTGAATATAAGGTATTATTTTTCAGTTTGGAATATATCTTTTAACTTCTTCTCCTTCCTTTTGAAAAATAACTTCTTTTGTTTTTTTCTTTCTTTTGGCAGGGGCAGAAATAATCTGTATAAAATGGATTTTTGTTTTTCAATATAGTATTTAATACTTAGAATACATAGTGACAGAGACATTTAATACTCACCAAATACCCATATGCTTCCTCACGATTTCCAGTTCCCTTTCACCTCATGATTTCCAGTTCCCTTTCACTTGACATGACCATGTGATGAATCTTGGCTATGTTACTCTGCAGATTTTTCTTCCCCCTCTGGGGAGAAGAGTGGAAGGAGTTCTTAAGAGACACCTGCTAACCAAAGGAGTTACCAATGAGCAACAGAATATACACTTGTGAAAAATGCGTCTTTGTTGTTAAGCCTCTGGGGCTTCAGGATTTGTTTATTACTTCAGTTTCAACTGTTATACTTACCAATGCAAATATTGGTACTAGAAGTGAGGGCTGCTATAGAAACAAAAAAAGAAAAACCAAACATCAAAATGTCTGGCATTAGCTTAATAGTTTGGGTAGTAGGAAGTGGGGGGAAAAAGTATACCAGGGTGCCTGGGTGACTCAGTCAGTTAAGAGTTGGACTCTTGATTTCAGCTCAGGTTATGATCTCAGGATTGTGAGATCAAACCCCGCATTGGGCTCTGCACTGGGTGTGGGTCCTGCTTAGCATTCTCTCCCTCTCCCTCTCCCTCTGCCCCTCCACACCACCCTCCTTCTCTTTCTGTCTCAAAAATAAGAAAAAAGTATACAGAGTCTGGAAAGGTGGTCCCATATTATCTTATGGCAGAACACTTGGTAAAATTTGGTAGTATGAGGTGGTGTTGTTTTTACATTTGGCAAGTTATTTTAAGGAAAAAATGAGATTTTGAAAAATTGTCTTGGATGTAAGTGGGGAAAAAAAGGAATAATGAAAATCCAGAAATTCAGTGCCTTGTAGGATTGGCAAAGTCACCGATTCTAGACATCAACCCATAAGATACAGCATTTAAGGAGGCTTTTGTCAACAGATTTAAAATGGGCAGCTGATTAAAATGACTCGGCAAAGATTAGAGTAAGGGTTTGACCTTCATATCTACTGCTATGATAGCCTTAAGGTATTCACCATTAAGTCAAGCAAGAGAAAGAGCGAAAAAAGCAGAGAAATGCACATTGATGTGACTTCAAGCAAATATAGGGAAGTATATTGATTTTTTGTGTGTGTGTATATTGAATTTTTAATAGAGTTTTACTTGGGGTGCCTGGCTGGTTTAGTCAGTAGAGCATGTGACTCTTGATCTTGGGGTCATGAATTCGAGCCCCATGTTGGGTGTAGAGATTACTTTAAATAAATAAATTATTAAAGAAGAGTTTTACTCTTATGAAAATCAAGAGTTTGGACCAAAAAATTTGTGATTGTTCAAAACCTAACGATCAGGATCCCAAACTTCCATAGACAGGAAGCAACTAAAAAAGGAAAGCCATGAGTAACAATGGTCAATGGATTTTCTCCTTGACAGTTGAATGAGGGTCTAGTAAAAGTACATCCAGGATAGGGAGGCTAGCGGGAGGTTTCAAAATTGCTATCCACCAGGGCAGGCTTGTGTCCATTCTTCCCTTTCTGGTCAGAGATATTACTGAGGTTATCCTGTTTCTGTTCCACCAGTTATATTGGGTGAGGGGGAAACAGATAACTTTCAATTTAGTTAATGGGGTGCCTGGGTGGCTCAGTCGGTTGTGCTTTCTACTCTTGATTTTTGCTCAAGTCATGATCTGAGGGTTGTGGATCGAGAGCCCCTCCCCTCCCCATCCAGGCTCCACACTCAGCAGGGAGTCTGCTTGGGATGCTCGCTCTCTCTCAAACAAATAAATTAATCTTAAGGGAAAAAAACCCTTCTTTTTAGTTGATAGATGTCTGGCCCAAGAGAAGGGAGAAACTGGAGTATGGCTTTCACTTTGAGCTGGGTGAAGTGACTGTTAACACCGAGTTGTCTTGTTTGGGAAAGGTTGAGTGTGTTCTATGAGTGGAAAGATATTAACAAAGGCATGTTTATTGACCAGAAGGACAGATGATGGTGGAGACACTGACCAGTTATGGAATAAATATGATCTCATCCCTTTTCCCATTTCCCTTACATGTAGTGCCA
Organism: Mirounga angustirostris; assembly: GCF_029215605.1. Lineage (NCBI taxonomy): Eukaryota > Metazoa > Chordata > Mammalia > Carnivora > Phocidae > Mirounga > Mirounga angustirostris. The sequence continues at coordinate 132,706,167 of NW_026991709.1, read as the reverse complement.
TGTGACTAGCGGATGACCAAGAAGCTAAAAATAGAAATCAGGTATGCATTTAATGTGTTAAATTGCTGAAAATTTTGGGTTTACTTTTTATTGCAGGATAATCTAGCTTATCCTGAGAAATAAATATGTTCATAAAGTAAATTTGGAAAACAGGTAAAAGGTGGAAGAAGAAAAAAACAACATCCATAGTACATTTACAAAACTTTTATTTTTGGTGGGAATTGATATGTTTGTTGTTGGAAATTCAGAAAATAGTTCCCAAAAGAAAATAAAAAAATGAAATCGTTTATATTCCTACTTCCCAGATATAACCACTGCTACCATGACATATATCATAAAAATACGTGAAATTTTCAATAGTAGAGTTACAATTTGCATATTTTATAGCCTGAATTAAAACATATATATTATGATAATCTCAATACAAATGTATCTTTTATTCTTAGTATGACAATATTATAATTTGTTTTATTTTTTATCAATTTTTAATTGCAAAATCTCATTATATAAAACTGAGTTGCTTATTGTATTGCCTACTTTCTTTATATATTTTATACATATTTGGGAAATTAGTTATTCTATTTTTATGTAAGTTGTCTATATCTTCTCCCAATGTATGATTTAACCCCAAACTTTGTATATAAAGTCTTTTATGTCTTATATTTTTAAAATACTAGTAGAGTCTTTTGATTTTTTCTTAAATTCTTGCAGATTTCATGTCTTTTTAAAATAAAATTGCTCCAGCCAATTACAACAAAAACTAAGTTTCATTTTCTCCAAATATTAATATGGGATTATTTCTGTGTTGTTTTGTTTCTATTTCTTAAATTTTGGATCATGTAAGACCCCACATTGTTTTGATTTGTTTCAATGTTGTTTACAGAATTTACCATTCTCCCTCACTAGTTTGCAATGCCACTTTTAATCTATATTTCTACATAAATGTGTGGGTTTGCCCCCTCTTTTCTGTTCTATTAATTTTACTTGTCCCTGCCAGTGCCGACCATTAGTTATCATTAATGTATTCTTACAGGATATTTTATATCTTTTAGAAAAATTTTTCCTTTTTTGCTCAAAAAAAAGGCTACTTTTATACATTGTCTCTTCCAGGAGAATCACATAATTAGCTTGTTGAGATCTACAGAAAATTATGTTTGGATTTCACTGAACTCCTAAGTTAATTTACTGGAAATTGACTTAGTTACAGTATTAATTCTTCACAGTCAGAAATTCAGTATTAATCTCCACTTATTCAAATCTTATTTTATTCAAATTTCTAAAAATGCTTAGATATTAGAATATATTTTAAGGACCACCACATTCTCATGTTTCAAAGAATTAAAAAAATAAAAAATATATAAACAACAAAAACTTAAAAGAATTCTAACTATAGTAATGAAATGGAAGGAAACAAACATCTTCATTGAAATCAGGCATAACTGAAAAAAAAAGAGAAGGCATAACTGTATTGAAAGGAGACTAGAAAAATAGAGAGGACTTGATTCTGCATTACTAGATATGTGATAACATATTTCTTCTGAGACACAAATCTTTCCATTTGTTTACTCTGAATATCTCTGAAATTGTTATGTGCTATGCAATTTATGGCATCTTAAAATGGCTTTCAACAATCATGACATAGTTATCATTACCTGTGTGCATGGCCAAAATTTGGTCATAGCTGGTTATTTGTTATGACATCAATTGAGCTATAAACATTATTAAAATATACTGTGTATACTGAGTTTCATCCCTATTTTTTAAAATTTCACTATGATTTAAAGATGAAAAGTTATTGTGTACCTAGAAAGGCAACAGAAGAGAGCAATGGGGACGTAAATTTTGTTGTTTGCAAAGCAAATATTTCCATTGGACGAATAAGCCCATTCTGCATTTTCTTGCAAAGCTGCAACTGAATGCTTTCTGAGAACCAAAAAGGGAAGAAATCCATGGTAGATGATGTGTGAGGTTTTGTTACTAATATAAATGCTCAAGTATTGTCTATCATAGACAAGAAATAGTAAGCATCAAAATTTGTAGAACGGACTTAGAGAAAAATTGCAGACACAGCTGTTGGGCATATTAAAAAGCTGTGTCCCCAAGGAGGATATTTGGTATGAACATAAGAGTAATGATGATGATTGAGATGATGTGAGAAGAGTTGAATGCTGAATGGGAACACATTTTAACTAGCTTATGTCAGTCATATGCCCTAATGAATGCCTCCCGAATTTACATGATTGAAAAAAAAGTCTAACAGAGATCTTTCAAAAAGTTAACAAAAATGTAAAAACTTAAGAAAGCAACAGTTCTTAGTTTAATTGTACACATTTTTTTCTCAGCAATATATAAAATAATAATGATTCTTACAATGGATAGTGATTTAGATGAGATATTATTTCATATCAGTTAGAATCCTTTCGGTGTAAGTAAAAAAGACTGAAAAATTTAAAGGTAATTACTTTATTTAACTATGAAGTCCAGTTTTTCAGCTTGATTCAGGTAAGCTCTGAACCAGATGTTCATAATATCACCAAGGAATTGACTTCTGTGTCCTCACCCTGCCTTCCACATTGTGGACTTTATCTCCAGGTTAGCTCTTTTTATAATGTCAAGACAACTCTCAGCAGCTGTTGAGCGAACAGGCTTTTTCCTCATCCATCAGGATAAAGTGGGAAATTTCCCCTAGAAATTCAGAAAAAGTTAGCAGATAACTCTGGACAGCATAGTCATATGCACCGTCCCTGGGCCCACAAAGGTCATAGGTAACTCTTGGACTGACCAGAAGAAAGGGATATGGAAGGCACACAGGGAAGGGGACTAGCAATGATGAGAAAATACACTTATTTACTAAATATAACAGGCCCATTAATTTCCTGTGCCTATCACCACGCACATCAGTGCTCTCATGCCTGATTTCCAACTGCCAGTACCGACATCTCCTTGCCTAAGGACATTTTTGGTCTCCAAAATCCTTTTTATACAGGCTCAGCAGGCCAGTAGTTATAGAAATTAATGTCCCCAGTGTTGGTGGATAAATACTCCAGCTCTTAGCTATTTTGTAATTTGGGTGGGATAATTCTAAAGTGCACATATAACCCTGGTTCTCAGAGCAAGATTAAATCCCAATAGCTGAGTGGTAAATAAACTGATAACACATAGTTTATTGATCGCTTTTCCTTCCCCCTCCCTTCTCCGTCCCCCATCCAGTGTTTCCTTATCCTCCCAAATGAAATCTTTACATTTATATCTATGGCTCAGGATCTGCGTCTGGGGAAACCCAAACTCAGACAGTGATGTTAAATCTTCACTTTTCTCTCGTCATTTAAAATAAAGTGTTTATTTTGTAAGACATATCTGAACCTTGATTTCTCCTTGAATAAAAAGGAGATAGTCAACGCTTGCCCCACGTTCTTGACATGATTATTAGGAAGATCAGATGAGAGAACGTATATAAAAATGTTTTGTAAGATGCTGCACAAATGAGCATAGCTATAGTTATAATTATCATACACTTTAGAAAAATTAATCCCCTCAATTATTGGCAAGTAAGCTACAAGTCGTATTTATCAGTGGTGGGATCCTAGGCAGTGCCCTCTGCCTTCTCTTGAAATCAAAAGGACAAGAATTAATAAAAAATTAGATGATTCATCACAAAGGGATTACCTAAGGCATCCCTTTGTGTAGGCTACAGCTGCCCATTTATTTGTTGTTAATACCAGAGACCTCTCAGCGGGAAAGGAGCAGAAAGTAAACAGGGAAAAACTGCTAGAAAAGGGCAAAGGGAAGCCCCCTGCTGGGCACTGCTCACTCAAAGGCTAATGTAACCTGAACTGACTCACACTTCAGGCTCCGCAGGGCTGCTGATCAAGAACACAGCCCATGCCACAGTCATTTGCTGGATGCAAAATACTGGTTTCCAGAAAAAATTCGTATCGAATTGACAATAAATAGTTGCCAATTTTATGGTCATGAATTTTACTCAAGTTTGGAACTCAATCCACTTTACTTTGCTCTATTTTATTTTTATTATTTTAAGATGTTATTAAGTTCCAACATCTGTGCAGGAAAGGTCACAAACCATAAGTATACAGTGGGACAAATTATCACAACATGAACAAGCTGGTAATCACCACACAAATCAAGACATTATCAGCACCCTTTCTGCCCCTCCTAGTCACTACTCTACTCTCCTCCATAGAGGTAACCTCTATCTGGATTTTACAGCAGAGATTAATTTTGCCTGATGTTGAACTTTATATAAATGGAACCATATGGTAGATATTCTTTCCTGTCTGGCTTTTTCACTAAAATTTTGATGAGACTCCACCTATGCTGTTGTCTTTAGCCGTATTTCATTCATTACATCGCTATATATTATTCTATGATTTACAATGAGTCGTTCACCCTTTCTACTGTGATAAACATTTAGGTTGTTTCCTGTCTTGGGCTATTATTACTAAATCTATAATGTATATTCTCATATAAGTTTTTTTATGGACATATGTTCTCATTTCTCTTGGGCATATTCTTTAGAATTATTGGGTCGTGGAGTGGATATATGTTTAATCTCATTAAAAATATTTTTCCAAAGTAGGTATGCCTCTTGCAATCCCACCAACAATTTATGAGAATTCCATTGCTACACATTCTTGTAAACACTGGGTATCATCATTTTTTTTTTTAAGATTTTATTTATTTATTTATTTATTTGACAGAGAGAGATACAGCGAGAGAGGGAACACAAGCAGGGGGAGTGGGAGAGGGAGAAGCAGACTCCCCATGGAGCAGGGAGCCCAACGCGGGGCTCGATCCCAGGACTCCGGGATCATGACCTGAGGTGAAGGCAGACGCTTAACGACTGAGCCACCCAGGCGCCCCATCAGTCATTTTTTATTTCACACATTGTGATGGTATCTCATTTCCTTAAAAGTTGCATTTCACTGATTACTAATGACTTGAACAGCTTTTTAAGTATTTTTGGTCATTTGGATATTTTTTGTGTAAAGTATTTGCTTAAATCTATTGTCCATTTTCTACTGCTTTGTCATCTTTCCCTTATTGATCAGAAGTTTCTACTTACACGGGTGCTTGGGTGGCTCAGTCGGTTAAGCATCCAACTCTTGGTTTCAGCTCAGGTCATGATCTCAGGGTCATGAGATTGAGCTCTGTGTCAGCTCCATCCTGAGCAAGGAGTCGGCTTGAGTTTCCCTCTCCCTCTCCTTCTGCCCCTCTGCTCCTCCCCAGTGTACTCTTTCTCTCTCTAAAATAAATAAATAAATCTGAAAAAAATATTCTACATATATCATGGATACAAATAATTTCTTAGTTCCAGCTCCACTTTGAGCTCCATGCTTAGCACAGAGTCTGCTTGAGATTCTTTCTCCCTCTCCCTCTGCCCCTCCTGCTCATGCTTGCTTTCTCTCTAAATATATATATATATATACACACACACACACACACACACAAATAAATTCTCAGTTAAGTATATAGTGGCTTGCTTCTCCCATTCTGTGGCTTCCCTTTTCATTCACTTAATGTATTTCAAGGAATAAAAGTTTTTTAATTTTAATGTAGTCTAATACATACCGTAAAGTCAGAACATATTCTTGTGTATTATCTTCTAGACACTTTACTGCTTAGATTTTACATTATTTTAAAAACCTACCTAGAATTTATTTTGTTTATGCCTAGAATCAGGATTCATTTTATCCCCCTCATGGATATCCAATAATTTGTCCTGTGCCTGAAGAACTTCCTGTAGCATTTCTTATAGTGCAGGGGTGCCAGTAATAAATTCTTTCAGTTTGTGTTTGTCTGAAACTTCTTTAGTCTCCTTTTTTTTTTTAAACCAACCAAATGTCAGACCATTGTCTTCTGGTTTGCATCGATTTTAGTAAAAGTCAGTGGTAATACTCCATATACTATGTTTTTCCCTCTCTGACTCATCTCAAGATGTTCTTGTGGCATTTAGAATAGACTTCTCTAAAGCTTTCCAGTTGTAATTGATTGTTCTGGGGAAAGAGGTTCAATGCCATCAGTGGAGGGTAAAGCTTCTGCAATGATGTCAAGGCAAGAAGAAAGTGGGTTCTTATGAGAAAATGAAGGAAACTTCAGTAAGGTGACTAATTTGTCCTTGTTTGCCTAGGATTTTCTCAGTTTCAGCACTACAAGCCCCACATTCTGGGAAACCCCTCAAGCTCCTAAAAAGTGAACAGTTTGCCCAGAAATATCCTGGTTTTAAAACTGACAGTCTTACATCTCAGAAAACCTCTCAGTCCCGCACAAACCAGGATGGTTGGTTTCCTGACATCAGCTCATCTCTTTCTCCATCCCTTTCCTCTCTGTCCTATTTGTTACTAGCTTAGTTCATCTCCATTTTTCATTTGGTCTGTTAGAATGGCCTGCTAACTTGTTTTCATCATTGGCTCCGTTATTGTCCATTTTAGCAATCATTTCCAAGTTTGTGAACCCAGGGTACGCATGGCCTCTAAACTCTATTCCTTGAGCCTGAAGTTTCTCTCTGCTATAACCTTGGTATCTGTTTGTTCTGCTACTTCAAGAGACCATTTCTGGCCTGTGGGAAGTGATTTATTTTGCTGATATAAACTGCTCTGTATTTTCTAGATCCAAAGTGCATGAACTTCCAGTGCCAAATCAGATCTAGAGCAACTTACTTTTTAGTGATTTGATAGTGCCTGATGATTTCTAGCACTTACTCTGTGGGATGAATATCTGTTGTGCTCTTTGCCAATCCAAGAGGAATTTGAGTGACCACTGGCTTCTCAGGTTGCTTCTAGGAACAAAAGTAAATTGTCCCAAGAAAAGAGTGCTTATTAAAAGCACAAATTGAAAATAATGTTTTGATCAAACAAAGTTAAATCTAGTAAAGAAAGTCAAATGGAATTTGAATTAAATGTGAGCTGTAGCTATTGAAAAGTCAGGATAGTTTCTTTAGTGGACCTTGGTTGAACATAATCCGGTTATTCTTGTCCTCCACTAATTTCTTGGATGGAAAGTCTATGCATTTCTTATCTAGAGCAATTTTCTGGAAAGTTAAGAACTTGTCTAGAGAAAATTGGGGGCATCTTAACTACCTTCAACAGGTTTTGAATTAGATAATTATACCAGGGCAAATTTTTTTTTTAATTTAATTTTATTATATTAGTCACATCATTAGTTTTTGATGTAGTGTTCCATCATTCATTGTTTGCATATAACACCCTGTGATCCATGCAATACGTGCCCTCGTTAATACCCATCACCGGGCTAATCCATCCCGTCACGCCCCTCCCTTCTAAAACCCTGTTTGTTTCTCAGAGTCCATAGTCTCTCATGGTTCGTCTCTCCCTCCAATTTCCGCCCCCCCTTCATTTTTCCTTTCCTACTATCTTCTTCTTCTTCTTTTTTTTTTTTTAACATATAATGTATTATTTATTTCAGAGGTACAGGTCTGTGTTTCATCAGTCTTACACAATTAACAGTGCTCACCATAGCACATACCCTCCCCAATGTCCATCACCCAGCCACCCATCCCTCCCAGCCCCCTCCACTCCAGCAACCCTCTGTTTGTTTCCTCAGATTAAGAGTCTCTTGTGATTTGTCTCCCTCTCTGGTTTCATCTTGTTTCATTTTTTCCTCCCTTCCCCTATGCTCCTCTGTCTTGTTTCTCAAATTCCTCATATCAGTGAGATCATATGATAGTCGTCTTTCTCTGATGGACTTATTTCGCTTAGCATAATACCCTCTAGTTCCATCCACATTGTTGAAAATGGCAAGATTTTGGGGGTTTTTGATGGCTGCATAATAGTCCATTGTATATATATACTACATCTTCTTTATCCATTCATATGTTGACGGACATCTTGGCTCTTTTCACAGTTTGGCTATTGTGGACATTGCTGCTATAAACACTGGGGTGCACATGCCCCTTCGGATCCCTGCATTTGTATCTTTGGGGTAAATACCAAGTACTGCAATTGCTGGGTCGTGGAGTAGATCTATTTTCAACTTTCTGAGGAACCTCCATACTGTTTTCCAGAGTGGCTACATCAGCTTGCATTCCCACCAACAGTGTAGAAGGGTTTCCCTTTCTCTGCATCCTCACCAACATCTGTCATTTCCTGACTTGTTAATTTTAGCCATTCTGACTTGTGTGAGGTGGTATCTCATTGAGGTTTTGATTTGGATTTCCCTGTTGCTGAGTGATGTTGAACACTTTTTCATGTGTCTGGTGGCCATTTGGATGTCTTCTTTGGAGAAAAGTCTGTTCATGTCTTCTGCCCATTTCTTGATTAGATTATTTGTTCTTTGGGTGTTGAGTTTGATAAGTTCTTTATAGATTTTGGATATTAGTAGGGCAAAATATTTATACCAGGTCATCATCAGCATATGGAGGGAAGTTATTCATTCTTTCTTATGTTGTTTGTTTCCAATTAATGACATCATTGCCAAAATCTTTCATAAAATTTTCAAATCCCTTAACCACTCCAGGAATATATTTAGTATAGATTTTCCAAATAAATTACTTGGTGACTAGAAAACCTAGACTTTGTGGCTGAACCTCATTGCTTAGAGGTCATTTAGTAAGATAGCTTTGAAGTTGTATTTTTCTGTCACAGTTGATAAACTTTCTTCAAATAAAATCTTGTGCAGAAATGCAATATATAAAAGTAAAAAAGAAACATTTCTCTGGATGAGGCATGGAAGCATGACTGCTCACCATTTTCTCCTCTCCCAGTATTTACAGTATTATGAAGAATCAGAATTATTAGAATTTACAATAATATTGTGCCAAGTTTGTACAAAATTGTAATGTAACATGCCCACCAACTGTATGGAAAATTGTTCCCCAAATTATATTCTTGCAAAGCACAAAGCAGAAATGTACAGTTTCCCTATCAGCTTGAAATTGGATACATCATATATTATAAAATTTCAAAAGAGCTCGAAAGGAACCTTCCAAAAAATAGTATTTTCCCCCCAAAATTGTACTTTAAGATCACTGTATAAAAATCACCCTCAATTAGGATGCCTGGGTGGCTCAGTCAGTTAAGCATCTGCCTTCAGTTCAGGTCATGATCCCAGGGTCCTGGAATTGAGCCCCACATCAGGCTCCCTGCTCAGTGGGGAACCTGCTTCTCCCTCTCTCTCTCTGCCTGCCACTCCCCTTGCTTGTGCTCTCTGTCAAATAAATAAATAAAATCTTTAAATAAAATAAAATAAAATAAAAATCACCCTCAACTTATGCATAAAATACCTATTTGAAATGGTGAAGTTATCTCTTTAAGTTTATCTTTATATACAAAATAAGAATAACAACAAGCATAAAAACGAACTTACATTTTTTTTGACTATGTTACAGATTTTAACTTGCAAAGCTATAAACTCATTTTTGAATCAGTTATTTGTTTCATATGCTTTGTGTTCTAAATCTGTGGAATCCCTTCTTCAAATCGAATTTTGTGGAAGCCCAATGGGTACAAAAATCTGAGGTTGAACTCTACTGATGAAAGTAGGGATAGGATCCTGAAGCCCAGACTGCTTACCTCCCCAGCAGCATGCCTGCTTTCCAGCCCTCCAAGAATCTGTCTTGGACAGGCCCAGACCCCCTCTTGTCAGGGTGGAGGTCACGCTCATAGAGGCTGTTAAGTAGAGTGCTTAAGGATGCAGGCTTTGGGTTCTAGAGGGGAGGGGGGTGCGGGGATGGGTCAGCCTGGTGATGGGTATTAAAGAGGGCACATACTGAATGGAGCACTGGGTGTTATACACAAACAATGAATCATGGAACACTACATCAAAAACTAATGATGTAATGTATGGTGATTAACATAACATAATAATAAAAAAAAGATAAAAAAATAAAAAAATTTAAAAAAAAGGAAAAAAAGGATGCAGGCTTTGGAAGTGACAGCTGGAATTGAGTCACATCTCTGCCATTTATTAATTTGTCAACCTGATCTCACTGTGTTCCAATTTCCTCATCTGAAAAATAAGAGCCATTGCAGTAGCTAGTCTCCAAAGCAGGATGCCATAATTTTTTGTCTCTTTCCATGCCCATGTTGCTCCATTAAGTGGTAGATTCTATTTCCCATTCCCTTGAATATAGACCAGCATTGTGAATTCCTCTTACAAGAGATTATAGAGGAAATGACTCTATGCCACTTCCTGTGATAATCCTGAAGAAGTCTGGAGGCTCTGGTCACGAAAGCCAGCTGACAAGCTATAAGGAAACTCAGATGAGACTATTGAGGTGAGAAAAAAATCAGGTAGTGGCAGAGAGGTCACAGGGAGCAGCACCGAGACCCCCGGAAATCTGAGGAGAGTCTTCATGGATCCTCCAGCCCAGCCAGCTGCCAGCAAAGCCAGATGAGTGAGTGATCCTGTGTGGAAAGAGAATCATCTAGCTGAGACATGCCTGAATTTCTGGCCAGCTAAACAGTGAGAAATGGTAATTGTTGTGTATCAATCCACTTAGTTTGAGAGTAACTTATTATGTAGCAATAGATAACTGAAACGAAAATAGAATGTATCTCATGTGGTTGTTGTTAGGATTAAATGAGATAGCAATAATAAAACAATTAGTACTATATGGGGGAACATTGCAATTAAATTCAATTGTGGTTAGTGATTGGACTGTGAGTCAGAATTCCAGAGACCTTTCCCTTTTTGGGGCTTACATTCTAGAAGGAGCAGACGGAAATAATAAATAAGTAAATAATATAGTTTGTTAGAATGTGTTAAGTCCTATGGGGAAAAGTAGAGCAAAATAGATTGGTAATGTGGGGTTGGAGGAGAGAGGAGACAGTTTACAATGTTGTATAGAAGGGTCAGGGTAGGCTTTATTGAGAAGATTAAATGTGTAGCCCGCGACGTTGGAGAGGGTGTATCACCTACCGTGAGGTCCTTGGCTGCCCTGGAACAATCGGAAAGAGATGTTCCATGTAAAGAAGCCAATGCTTTTTTCTTTCAAAAACTCTGAAATGGAAGTTCAGCAATTGTCAACACTTATCTCTACCTGCAATCATCTTGTTTTGTTCATTTATTTGTGTATTCTGCCAGTCCTACGAAAATATAAGATTTACAAAAATACAAACCTAAAAGAGTTCCTGTCACAGAGTAGATGATCAAAATACATTTTTTGTTGAAGGGAATTCATGGATGGAAAAACTTATTGTTAACAAACATCTCCTTAATACTCCATAGTTTACAAAATACTTTTAGATTAGTTATCTCAATTTAACCTTACAATACTATCAGGAAAATAATATTATAATTCCATGTTACAGACGTGGAGAGATGCAGAAAGTTTAAAGGTCTGGTCAGTGGCATCTCCCTACGGACCACATGCAGGGAGCTGGGGGAATTCTAAGGAGTCAAAGTGTTTGTGTACTATCTAATTTTTTAAAAGAAGCTGTGTCACATTGCATACTTTAACTTAATATTTAAAGAAATTTCAACATATTTTGACGTAAGTACAAAGGATGTAATTTCTAGCGGAATGAAATTTTGACACCGCTCTTTTAAATGTAACAAATCCCAGGGTTCCTGGGTGGCTCAGTCAGTTAAGGGACCGATTCTTGATTTTGGCTCAGGTAGTGAGATGGAGCCCAGTGTTAGGATCTGCACTGCATGTGGAGCCTACATAAGATTCTTTCTCTCTCTCTTTCCTCCTCCCTGCTCTCTCTCTCTCTCAAAAAAAAAAAAAAAAAAAAAAAGGTAACAAATCCAGGGGTGCCTGGATGGCTCAGCTGGTAGACCATATGCCTCTTGATCTTGAGGTTATGAGTTCCAGCCCCAGGTTGGGTGTAGAGATTATTTAAAAATAAATCTTTAAAAAATATATATATAAACAAAATTTTCTTTAACAGTAGGAAACTCTTACATATTTCTTTTTGCCACCTTGAACTCGTATTTCCATTCCACTTCCTTCATAGGATTTTATCTTAAAAACATATTTTTATATTTGAAAGGCTTGAATTGATCACACTACCAAAATTCTTGTAACGACATGGTGCATATAAATTGAAATTTAAATATTTCATTTCTTATGACAATAAGGCTCCAAGTTGAGTTATCTTTATAGTTATTATTAATAGATAGCTAATAAAAGTGACATAGATGTATTACAAATGTTAATAAATAATAAGCATAAAAGGAAAATTTTATTGCATTTCTTAAGGAGATGGATAAGGACTTTATGCATGCAGGGTAGATTCTACTTTTTTAAAAAAACCCATGGTTTAGCATCAGCTTTACTCCTATTTAATGTCTTTTTCTGGTGTAAGTACTGAGAAAACGTGTTTGCATATGTAAATAGATGGGAATGAAAAGAGTTATGTTACTAGCAATGACTCTTGAATTCTTTGACAGCTCTTCCAAGTTATACAATAAAAAATACTTAGTGATCTACCACCAAGAATTATTTTTAATCATCTAGAGGCTCATAATTCATTTAGATGAACTGTGAAAAGTAGAGAATTAGAAAGGGCCTGACATGAAGAAGGTTTGTGACCTTTTCCTTATACTTATTCACTTGCTTGGCACCCGCACCGACATTTAGAAATGGTTCTTTGTTGTTTATGCACCAGAGGATTTTATAACTTGGGCACAATAGAGTGATAGAAGGCATTAGTGAAAAGATGAGCTGAGGGTAGTTGGAAAAAAGAAGGCCAGAAAGGAGAACTTGTGAAGAATTCCCAATCTAGATGAGCATACATAGGGAAGTTGAAAATTTGGAAATTGAATATCTATGTGCCCATGTGTCTCTTGGGAACTCAGTGATTGCCAGAGCCCAGTTGGAAGAGTGTTTCCAAAGAGGACAGGCTGCACAGTGGCCCAGTGTAGGAAGCTGCAAGTGTATGTAGTAATCAGAACATACCGCTAGAAGGATGGACTCAAAGAAATGAGTCAGGAGAACAAGGCCAGAGACAGAGAACTTTCTTCAGAACAAGCGCATGAAATGGCGAAAGCAGACAGTTCAGGACCAAAGTTCTAGAGCCCTAGACTGCTGGGGATGGAAATGAGGGCGGGAGCAGCAGGGGTAGGGGTGGGTGTGGGTGACGCTTCAAGGAGCTGGCACCTCCAGATTATTGGGAATTTTTATGTGAAACTTTTTTTTTTTAAGATTTTATTTATTTATTTGAGACAGAGAGAATGAGAGAGACAGAGAGCACATGAGGGGGATAGGGTCAGAGGACGAAGCAAACTCCCCGCCGAGCAGGGAGCCCGATGCGGGACTCGATCCCAGGACTCCAGGATCATGACCTGAGCCGAAGGCAGTCGCTTAACCGACTGAGCCACCCAGGCGCCCAACCATTTTCTTTTCTTTTCTTTTTTTTTAAAGATTTTATTTATTTATTTGAGACAGAGAGAATGAGAGAGAGAGAGCATATGAGAGGCGGGAGGGTCAGAGGGAGAAGCAGACTCCCTGCAGAGCAGGGAGCCCAATGCGGGACTCGATCCCGGGACTCCAGGATCATGACCTGAGCCGAAGGCAGTCGCTTAACTGACTGAGCCACCCAGGCGCCCTTATGTGAAACTTCTTAGAATCCCTGGGACAATGTGATAGCTAGGAGAAAGGAATAAGATTGTACAAGAGGGGACTTGTAGTGGAAATCATATGCCTTTGGATACTAGCTTAACCGTTGTGCTTGTCCCGTTATCTATTGCAGCCAAGTAAAAGATGAGAGACAATACAGAGCTACACGATCCCATGTGGCAAGTAAGCTACCTGAGGCTATCAAGCACTTGACATGTGGCTGGTCAGAATGAAGATGTGCTGTATGTAAATCACAAACCAGATTTCAAAGTTTTAAAAATGAAGAAAAAAACGTGAACTAACTCGTTAATGATATTTTGTATTGATGGCATCTTAAAATGGCAGTTGGGGGATATACTGGGTTAAATAAAATATATTATCAGAATTAATTTCAACTTTCTTTTAACTTTTAAAATGTCAGTATTAGAAATTTTAAATTATACATGTGGCCCACTTTCTCTTGGATTGCATTGGGCTGGAGCTTCTTCCCTAGCTGAGGAAATTCTTTTGAATCAAAATCATTTCTGGATAATTTTAAAGTCATTTAAAATTTTATTATGAAAGAAAATAAAAAGATGGGAAAACAATAAGGTCATTTCATAATTTTTTTAAAGTGAAGACATAAATGCACAAGATATATTAACTGGGTAAAGCATTATTAAAACTGTATAGTGATTTATGATTCCAAATCTGAAAAAAATTAAACACACACATAAATAAATGACTGGAAAAGTTTCTAATAGTATTAATAATAGATTTTTCCAGAATAGTGGGACTATGTGAGATTGTGTCTTTTTATTATATGTTTATATGTTTTTGTTTTCTAGTTATCCATAATAGACACACATTATTTTTATTTATTATATTTATTATTATTAACATTTAAAAGAGCATAATGGGAAGATAACCTTTATCCACTTAAAAAATATTTAATAAAAATTGTATGGGGAGCCTGAATGGCTCAGTCAGTTAAGCATCTGACTCTTGATTTTGGCTCAGGTCATTATCTCAGGGTTGTGAGATAGAGCCCGTGTCAAGCTCCATGCTCAGCAGGGAATCTTGAGATTCTCTGTCCCTCTGCCCCTCCCTCTGCTCACATGTGCGGTCTCTCTCTTTCTCTCTCTAAAATAAAACAAAATTCATATTTAGAAAAACGAACAGAAGCATTGAAAAATGTTTATTTCTAATATTGGAGCAATATACAGTAGCATAACTAAATTATATGATAGATGATAAATATTTTAGGAATAACTTACAGTTTCATTCCCTTATTGTCCATTATCAATTAGGACTTGTTGCTCATTTCTATTATCAATAAGCTTCAAAGTAATGGGAGTCAATGATAAGAAAACATTAAATTTTATTGAAAAGACTAGGAGAGAAGAACCATGAAAAGAATTTATTCAATTTTTCAAAAATATTACCTGCAAGGAAAATCTAGCTACTTGGCTGCCACACAAAAGCCCAAGGGTGGGAAAAGCATTTCATGGAGCTGATCCTAATACAAAACTAAAACAGGAATTAATTGATTTGCAGAGATCTCTTATACAGCTCCAAATACCCAGCTATGATTTACCAACACAGAATGGAAAGTGAGCTGAATTCTCCCAGAATTACACGCTTAATATTTAAATTTAAAAATTGTTTTTAGTTTGCTAGAGCAGTAATTTTCTGATTATATTCAGTTAACTTAAAGGGAATTCTGCAGTCTCCCAAGGCACCTAATTTATGATCAAGGAGCCATTCTAATGAGTCATTGCGAACCTGTTTGCAAGTATACCTCAAACATCCACCTCTGGTTCATAAGCTTCTTTTGTTTAAGGTTTATTTATTTTATTATTTTAGAGAGAGAGAGCATGAGCAGGGGGAAGGGCAGAGGGAGAGAGGGAGAGAGAGAATTCCAAGCAGACTCCCTGCTGAGCCTGGAGCCCAACTCAGGGCTTGATCTCATGACCCTGAGACCATGACCTGAGCCAAAATCAAGAGTGGGTTGCTCAACTGAATGAGCCACCCAGGCACTCCTGGTTCAAAATCTTCTCACCACATGATTCGTTTACAAGGTGAAGACGTGTAACCCAATATATGAGGAACTGATGTCTGAAGCCTTCTGAGTGGCAATGGCAAAAAGGCTGCTTAATTAAGAAATGGCAAAGTAGTCTCAACCTAGCAAGAGGGTAATGATTCAGCCTTCATCCTGATCATGGACCTGCTCTTTAATCTTCCACAACTCATCAACTTCTTTCTTTTTGTAATAACAACTTTATTAGTAATTAATTCTTGCTTCTCTTGAGGCTTGAGAATGGAAGAAGATATGTCTATGAAAATTTCAGGACTGTGTCACGGATGCGGTCTTTCTCCAGTGACTCACTTCAACATGCACAACCACTGGGCCAACATTGTCAGCGAAAGAAGGCTGCTCTCTTCCACCTTTGACTGCAGCTGGCATCATAAGATACAAGTAAGTTGAAATAGATGTGGGTGGAAGTGGGTGGAAAGCTGCTATTTTAGAAAATGTGATATGTGCTATAATGGAGAGTTGTACATATGTCCAAACTGCCCTGAAAGCACAGAGGACGAACAATTCAGGGCACTGCTGTTCCACTCAGCAAGCTCGGTTTTGGGTTTGGGAAGGTGCCACAAAGAGCTGTGATATTTGGGGCCATTCTTGCCAGGCAGAGATCTAAAAGGAAGTTGGGTGGAGGTTCTAGATTGCTGGGCTACACCCCCAGGGCTTCCGATCGAGTAGTTTGGCAGTGGGGCCTGGGAATTTGAACTTCTCAAGTTTCCAGGTCAGGCTGATTCTGATTCACTTTTCTAGGCCAAGGGAACAAGAAAAATATAATCAGTTCTATGACAATGTCCCCCTTTCTTGCCATCACCAATTTATAACACACACACACACACACACACACACACAAATACTGGCCAAGGGAAAAGAGAGCTTGGTGTCATGTCTGAAGCGAATCCAGCCCTTACAAAGCACTCTTTTGAGACTTTAGCTTTGTCCTTACAGGTCTTCAGTCACTGGCAGCTTCATCTCCAGCAGGCTCTGTGGACTGCAGTTTGAAACCTGGACTAAGGAGGAATTGAAATGCAAGAACTAACCGTGCTCTCCAACACTGCAAAAGTGCAGATTCTCTTGTTCTCTGGAACACCACTGAAGGCAACTGAGCTGTTAGAACATCATCTTCTTCTTTCTAAGTTTAGACCTTATTGATTATGAATATTTGAGAATTAATTTTTGCTTTCATTGTGTGTGTGAATGTGTTTCTGTGATCAGTTGTCCACTGAAGACTTGAAAAAAATAAACAGCTGTAATTCACAGGAGCTGGGAGATCTTGAAAATGGTTGAATTTGGTGGGGCTATGCCCAGCCTGAGTTGTGCCAGGGAAGCTTAAAGATATTTATTTATTTATTTATTTATTTATTTATTTATTTATTTATTTATTTAGAGAGTATGAGCAGAGGGAGAGAGAGAAAGAGAAGCTCAAGCAGACTCTGTGCTGAGTGTGGAGCCTGACGCGGGACTAGATCTCACAACCCCTGAGGTCATGACCTGAGCCAAAATCAAGAGTTAGGCACTTAACCGACTGAGCCACCCAGGCACCCCAATGCTGGGAAGCTTAGAACACCAAAGTCAAACTGAACTGTTCTTTAAGAGTCTCCAGGGAAGTATTCCAGATTGAATAACTCAGAACTGAGGAAATGAAACCTAGGGGGAGGGGATGAAGGCTGGGATAGCTCTAACCACTAATAGGTAAGGGCCGAGGTTTCTCAAAGATGGATCAAGATTTTCATACCTGAGGGTTGGTTAGCATTACTCTGAAAAGAAAGCAAGCCCAAAATAAAGGGAACAAGAATTGCAACATGGGGAACACCTACGAAGATATTCTCTGTGAAGGATTTTAATTAAGTACTTTTCCCTTTGAGCACGGGAAATACAACAGTCAGCTCATAGTTTTAAATTCTTTTGCTCTCATTCAATTTGCTTTAGTTTTCCCTAAGCCTTCGACGTTGTCTGACATGTTCATATAACTGTGTGGAAGTCTTCTCAAAGGAAATAAGGAATCCATCCATAAGAGGAAACAAGTCTTATTTCCTCCAAACAATTTCCTCCGCAGGGGCTTTTCAGAGGTACCTGCATCACCTGCACCTCAAGAAAGCCTAAAACACATGGTTCTATGCCACAACCAAGTGCAGGGTTGGCGTGACTTGAAGTCGTGTGGTCCAGGGCTGGGAGGAGCCCTGAAGTTTAAATGTGTCCTTTGCTTCACAGTAAATCCACCTGTTACATTGCTCCACTTCCATCAAAATCCCAGAACTGCTACTCCTCTCTCCTGAGTTTTATTTTTGTCTCAGGCAAGCAAGTCCCCACCTGGATGGACTGTAATGTCATCATGAACTGGGACTTTATTTTATCAAACTATAATATGCATATATAAAGGTTCACATTTCAAAATTGTACACTTCGGTGAATTTTCACAAACTTGGCACATCCATAACCAACACTCTGCAAGGCCCTCCCTCCTTCCAGTCACTACGCCATCCCTCCACCAAGGAATCACTATCCTGATTTCTATCTAGTAGAGAAGTCCTGCTTATAGATGTGCATTATATGTAAGAACTCATACAGTATATGTACTCTGTGTCTGGTTTCTCCCTTTCAATGTTATGTTTCTGAGATTTGTAGATGGTTTATTCTCAATGGTGTATAGTATTACTTTGTGTGTGATTACTACAACTTATTCTTCATTTAACTTTTGAGCATTTGGTAGTTTTGTGTTTTAGGCTATTAAAAATATTACTACCATGAACATTTTAGTACATGTCTTTTGTTAAGCTTCTGTATGAACCCATTTATATACATAGGAATGGAAATGCTTTGTCATAAGGTACCCATATATTAAACTTAATAAATACTGCCGGTTCTAAAGTGCTTATACTAATTTATATTTTCATGCACTGGGCATGGGAGTTATAGTCAGTCCACACCCAGATCAAAATTTGATAGTGTCTGCCTTTTACATTTTAGCAATTCTAGTAGGTGTATATAACACCTCATTGTGGTTTTATTTGCATTTTACTTATGGATAACAAAATAGATTCCTTCTTTCTTTCTTTTTTTTTTTTTTTTAAGATTTTATTTACTTCAGGCCGACAGAGAATGAGAAAGAGAGAGAGAGATAGCACAAGCAGGGCGAAGGGGCAGAGGGAGAAGCAGGCTCCCCTCTGAGCAGGGAGCCTGACGTGGGGCTCTAACCCAGGACTCTGGGATCATGACCCAAGCCAAAGGCAAATGCTTAACCGACTGAGCCACCCAGCCACCCCAGATTATTTCTTTCAAGTGTTTGTTGGGCATTTGGATATCTTCTTTTAATAACAAGCCTTTTACACATTTTTCTATAGGATTATCTGTGATTTTATTATTAATTTATAGGAAATATTTGTATTCAAGATAAAAATTATTTGTTGAATGAGTATATTCCAAACATATTCTTTTAGTCAAGATCTTACTTTTTGATTTCTGCGTGGTGACTTTTGATAAATGGAATTTCTTAATTTTAATATAATTTATTATTTTTTAATTTTATGGTTAGAGCTTTTTGCACCCTGTTAAAAAAATTTCTGGATACTCCGAAGCCACAAATACATTATTCTATGTTTCCTCTTAAAGTTTTATGTTTTACTTTCCATATGTTGATTTGCAATCCATCTAGAATTAATTTTTGTGTACAATGTGAGGTAGGAATCAATATATTATTTTTTCTCCATATGGATAAACAATTGACCCAGCACTATTTGTTGAAATTAGCATTCTTTCCCTACCACTCTGAGCCATGTCCTTTGTTATATATCTGGGGATCTGTTTTATAATTTATTTGTAGTCTGAAATACAGAAATAAAGGGGGTGCCCTGGAATGAAGGACAAGAGAACAGAATTAGAAGGGATTGCATTCTGATGCATGAGTCTGTCACACTGATTAAGGTGAGGCCTGGAGAGATACAGGAGGCAGGCAACAGACAATGGAACGTCCTCCAATCAACTATTTAAGATTCTCGGAGAGCTATGTTTATAGACTGAGCTCCCTGGGCATCAGTCGTGGCAGTGTTCTTTCTCATTTTAGGAGAAAATTTGGGATGAAAATAATGTGGATACTTTTCAGAAAATACAGTCTCCTCATAACTGTGTAAACTCTAATAGTAATTCCTACCTCATAGGGTTACAATAAAGACAAATGAGTAAATATATTTACTCAGAAACTCAGAAATTTCCCCCGCTTAAATATAGTAATATATACTTTTAACAATATTATTATTATATTTACTATTAAGGTCCTGAATTTCCTATCCCTACATGTAATTTGTATTTGTCCCACCAAAAAAAAAAAAAAAAGAAGAAGCACAGCATGCTTTGAAAATTCCTATGAGAAATCAACTGTCCAGAGATTATGCTTACTTATTGTTTAAATGTTCTATCAGAAATCTGATGAGAAAGGGGGTAGAAATACAACCTTGCCCCCAATATATCCACTGAGAAAAGGATGGTTGTAATCAAATGGCGTCGGAAGCCATCATTTTTACCCAGAGGAGATCATAAAAGTTGTTATCAACATTAGCTGCTTAAAAGGAATTATGCCCATAGATCTTCGTAGTGAGCTGTGAGCAGTTTTCACTTTCTGTTGTTTGCCTTTGTTTTTTTAAAATACGAAATATTTCACACATACAGAAGACTATATATTAAAATGTAAAGAACAATAATAAATAAAACCTGCATATCCAGGTTAAGAAATGGTCCCTTGCCTTCATGTTTGAAGACCCTGTTTGCCCTTAGCCATTCCTTACCCATAGCCACAGGTGAACACCACCTGGAGCACTGTTCATATCATTCCCATGAATTTCTTTATCCTTTTACCATGTAAGTATTTACAATTAAAATGTATTGTTTTGTTTCACATGGTTTTGAACTTTAATAGAATGATATTGTATGTCCTGTTCTGGAACTTGTTCTTTTGGTTAAAGTTTTTATTACAGATTTTTCCGTGTTAATGGCATAGTTGTAGTTCAGTCATTTCATTATTTAGCATTCCTTTGTTGATTTAGTATATCTATTGTTCTGTGGATTTAGCATATCTATTGTTCTGTGGATGAGCATTTGAGTTGTTTGTAGTATTTACTAAAAAAAAATAATGCTGCTATAATCATTTGTGTATTTGTCTTCTAAAATACACATGTAAACATCTTGGGTTTTCACTGGGGAAGAACTTTCTGTCTAATCTATCATGCATATCTGCAAGTCTTGTCATTGTTTTCTAAAATGGGAGTAGAAATATACATGCCCAATAGCAGTAAAAGTGAGGAGCCATTACACCACAGCCTCATCAACAGTTGGTATTGTCACATTTTAAATTTTCTGCCAATTGTGTCAAGTAAAACTGTATTTCATTGTGGTTTTAATTTGCATTTCCTTGATTATTATTAATAAGATTACCAAGATTTCATATGTTTGTTGTCATTCACATTTTCTCTTTTGTAAAAGCCAGTTCAGTAATTTTTGCCTATTTTTCTACTGGGTCTTTTTTCCTGTTGTATTACAGGAATTATTTATATAGTCTGCATACTAAATCCCTTCTCAATTTCAAGTGTTGTAAATATTTTCTCTCTGTTTGCACGGGGCAGGTCTCCACCAGGCTTCCCCAGCTCATGAGGTTGGTTTTTGTAAGTACCTAATTTGACGTAACTTTGCCTATTCTCACTTATTGCCTTACTATTACCTTCATCTATGTGTAGATTCATTTCCTCTTCTGTTTCTATTAGGTTTCTAAAATAAATAAATAAATAAATAAATAAATAAATAAATAAATAAATAAATCTTTTCATTTCCTCAGAAAATCATTTCATGAAAAAAATATTTGTTTCCTGTTGTAAAAATTCTGTAATGTTTATGATGTTTTCATCATTTCTATTTTTTTTTTTAAAGATTTTGTTCATTTGAGAGAGAGAGAATGAGCAGGGGGTTGTGAAGGGACGGGGCAGAGGGAGAAACGGACTCCCCACTGAACAGGGAGACCTGCACGGGGCAGGGCTTGATCCCAGCATTCTGGGATTATTCGCTGAGCCATAGGCAGATGCTTAACCAAGTGAGCCACCCAGGCACCCTTCATTTGTATGTTTTTAAAAATAATTATTTCTTTTTTTTTTTATTCTTATGTTAATCCCCATACATTACATCATTAGTTTTAGATGAAGTGTTCCATGATTCATTGTTTGTGCATAACATCCAGTGCTCCATGCAGAATGTGCCCTCCTCAATACCCACCACCAGGCTAACCCATCCTCCCACGGCCCTCCCCTCTAGAACCCTCAGTTTGTTTTTCAGAGCCCATCGTCTCTCATGGTTCGTCTACCCCTCCGATTTCCCCCGCTTCATTCTTCCCCTCCCACTACCTTCTTCTTCTTCTTTTTTTTTTCTTAACATATATTGCATTATTTGTTTCAGAGGTACAGATCTGAGATTCAACAGTCTTGCACAATTCACAGCGCTTACCAGAGCACATACCCTCCCCAGTGTCTATCACCCAGTCACCCCATCCCTCCCACCCCACCCCCCACTCCAGCAACCCTCAGTTTGTTTCCTGCGATTAGGAATTCCTCATACCAGTGAGATCATATGATACATATCTTTCTCTGTTTGACTTATTTCACTTAACATAATACCATCCAGTTCCATCCACGTCGTTGCAAATGGCAAAATCTCATTCCTTTTGATGGCTGCATAATATTCCATTGTATATATACCACCTCTTCTTTATCCATTCTTCTGTCGATGGACATCTTGGCTCTTTCCACAGTTTGGCTATTGTGGACATTGCTGCTATAAACATCGGGGTGCACGTACCCCTTCGGATCCCTACTTTTGTATCTTTGGGGTAAATACCAAGTACTGCAATTGCTGGATCATACGGTAGCTCTATTTTCAACTTTTTGAGGAACCTCCATACTGTTTTCCAGAGTGGCTGCACCAGCTTGCATTCCCACCAACAGTGTAGGAGGGTTCCCCTTTCTCCGCATCCCCGCCAACATCTGTCGTTTCCTGACTTGTTAATTTTAGCCATCCTGACTGGTGTGAGGTGGTATCTCATTGAGGTTTTGATTTGGATTTCCCTGATGCTGAGCGATATTGAGCACTTTTTCATGTGTCTGTTGGCCATTTGGATGTCTTCTTTGGAAAAATGTCTGTTCATGTCTTCTGCCCATTTCTTGATTGGATTCTTTGTTCTTTGGGTGTTGAGTTTGATGAGTTCTTTATAGATTTTGGATACTAGCCCTTTATCTGATATGTCATTTGCCAATATCTTCTCCCATTCTGTCGGTTGTCTTTTGGTTTTGTTGACTGTTTCCTTTGCTTTGCAAAAGCTTTTTATCTTGATGAAGTCCCAATAGTTCATTTTTGCCCTTGCTTCCCTTGCCTTTGGCGATGTTTCTAGGAAGAAGTTGCTTCGGCTGAGGTCAAAGAGGTTGCTGCCTGTGTTCTCCTTTAGGATTTTGATGGACTCCTGTCTCACATTGAGGTCTTTCAACCATTTGGAGTCTATTTTTGTGTGTGGTGTAAGGAAATGGTCCAGTTTCATTCTTCTGCATGTGGCTATCCAATTTTCCCAACACCATTTGTTGAAGAGACTGCCTTTGTTCCATTGGACATTCTTTCCTGCTTTGTCAAAGATGAGTTGACCATAGAGTTGAGGGTCCATTTCTGGGCTCTCTATTCTGTTCCATTGATCTATGTGTCTGTTTTTGTGCCAGTACCATGCTGTCTTGATGATGACAGCTTTGTAATAGAGCTTGAAGTCCGGAATTGTGATGCCACCGGCTTTGCTTTTCTTTTTCAACATTCCTCTGGCTATGCGGGGTCTTTTCTGGTTCCATACAAATTTTAGGATTATTTGTTCCATTTCTTTGAAAAAAGTGGATGGTATTTTGATGGGGATTGCATTGAATGTGTAGATTGCTCTAGGTAGCATTGACATCTTCACAATATTTGTTCTTCCAATCCATGAGCATGGAACGTTTTTCCATTTCTTTGTGTCTTCCTCAATTTCTTTCATGAGTATTTTATAGTTTTCTGAGTACAGATCCTTTGTCTCTTTGGTTAGATTTATTCCTAGGTATCTTATGGTTTTCGGTGCAATTGTAAATGGGATCGACTCCTTGATTTCTCTTTCTTCTGTCTTGTTGTTGGTGTATAGGAATGCCACTGACTTCTGTGCATTGATTTTATATCCTGCCACTTTACTGAATTCCTGTATCAGTTCTAGCAGTTTTGGGGTGAAGTCTTTTGGGTTTTCCACATAAAGTATCATATCATCTGCAAAGAGTGAGAGTTTGACTTCTTCTTTGCCAATTTGGATGCCTTTGATTTCTTTTTGTTGTCTGATTGCTGTGGCTAGGACTTCCAATACTATGTTGAATAGCAGTGGTGATAGTGGATATCCCTGCCGCGTTCCTGACTTTAGGGGGAAAGCTCTCAGTTTTTCCCCATTGAGAATGATATTCACTGTAGGTTTTTCATAGATGGCTTTTATGATATTGAGGTATGTACCCTCTATCCCTATACTCTGAAGAGTTTTGATCAAGAAAGGATGCTGTACTTTGTCAAAAGCTTTTTCTGCATCTATTGAGAGGATCATATGATTCTTGTTCTTTCTTTTGTTAATGTATTGTATCACATTGATTGATTTGCGGATGTTGAACCAACCTCACAGCCCAGGGATAAATCCCACTTGGTCGTGGTGAATAATCCTTTTAATGTACTGTTGGATCCTACTGGCTAGTATTTTGGTGAGAATTTTTGCATCCATGTTCACCAGGGATATTGGTCTGTAATTCTCCTTTTTGATGGGGTCTTTGTCTGGTTTTGGGATCAAGGTAATGCTGGCCTCATAAAATGAGTTTGGAAGTTTTCCTTCCATTTCTATTTTTTGGAACAGTTGCAGAAGAATAGGTATTAATTCTTCTTGAAATGTTTGGTAGAATTCCCCTGGGAAGCCATCTGGCCCTGGGCTTTTGTTTTTTGGGAGATTTTTGATGACTGCTTCAATTTCCTTAGTGGTTATGGGTCTGTTCAGGTTTTCTATTTCATCCTGGTTCAGTTTTGGTAGCTGATACATCTCTAGGAATGCATCCATTTCTTCCAGGTTATCTAATTTGCTGGCATAGAGTTGCTCATACTATGTTCTTATAATTGTTTGTATTTGTTTGGTGTTGGTTGTGATCTCTCCTCTTTCATTCATGATTTTGTTGATTTGGGTCATTTCTCTTCTCTTTTTGATAAGTCTGGCCAGGGGTTTATCAATCTTGTTAATTCTTTCAAAGAACCAGCTCCTGGTTTCGTTGATCTGTTCTACTGTTCTTTTAGTTTCTATTTCATTGATTTCTGCTCTGATCTTTATGATTTCTCTTCTCCTGCTGGGTTTAGGCTTGATTTGCTGTTCTTTCTCCAGCTCCTTTAGGTGTAGGGTTAGGTTGTGTACTTGAGACCTTTCTTGTTTCTTGAGAAAGGCTTGTATTGCTATATACTTTCCTCTTAGGACTGCCTTTGCTGCATCCCAAAGATTTTGAATAGTTGTGTTTTCATTTTCATTGGTTTCCATGTATTTTTTTAATTCTTCTTTAATTTCCTGGTTGACCCATTCATTCTTCAGTAGGATGCTCTTTAGCCTCCATGTATTTGATTTCTTTCCGACTTTCCTCTTGTGATTGAGTTCTAGTTTCAAAGCATTGTGGTCTGAAAATAGGCAGGGAATAATCCCAATCTTTTGGTACCAGTTGAGACCCGATTTATGACCTAGGATGTGATCTATTCTGGAGAATGTACCATGGGCACTAGAGAAGAATGTGTATTCTGTTGCTTTGGGATGGAATGTTCTGAATATGTCTGTGAAGTCCTTTTGGTCCAGTGTGTCATTTAAAGTCTTTATTTCCTTGTTGATCTTTTGCTTAGACGATCTGTCCATTTCTGTGAGGGGGGTGTTAAAGTCCCCCACTATTATTGTATTGTTGTCAATGTGTTTCTTTGCTTTTGTTATTAATTGCCTTATATAATTGGCTGCTCCCATGTTAGGGGCATAGATATTTACAATTGTTAGATCTTCTTGTTGGATAGATCCTTTAAGTAGGATATAATGTCCTTCCTCATCTCTTATTACAGTCTTTGGTTTAAAATCTAATTTGTCTGATATAAGGATTGCCACCCCAGCTTTCTTTTGGTGTCCATTAGCATGGTAAATGGTTTTCCACCCCCTCACTTTCAATCTGGGGGTGTCTTTGGGTCTAAAATGAGTCTCTTGCAGACAGCATATCGATGGGTCTTATTTTTTAATCCAGTCTGATAGCCTGTGTCTTTTGATTGGGGCATTTAGCCCATTTACATTCAGGGTAACTATTGAAAGATAGGAATTTAGTGCCATTGTATTGCCTGTAAGGTGACTGTTACTGTATATTGTCTGTGTTCCTTTCTGGTCTATGTTGCTTTTAGGCTCTCTCTTTGCTTAGAGGACCCCTTTCAAGATTTCCTGTAGGGCTGGTTTTGTGTTTGCAAATTCCTTTAGTTTTTGTTTGTCCTGGAAGCTTTTTATCTCTCCTTCAATTTTCAATGACAGCCTAGCTGGATATAGTATTCTTGGCTGCATATTTTTCTCATTTAGTGCTCTGAATACATCCTGCCAGTCCTTTCTGGCCTGCCAGGTCTCTGTGGATAGGTCTGTTGCCAATCTAATGTTTCTACCCTTGTAGGTTACATATCTCTTCTCCCGAGCTGCTTTCAGGATTTTCTCTTTGTCTATGAGACTCGTAAGTTTTACTATTAGATGTCGGGGTGTTGACCTATTTTTATTGATTTTGAGAGGGGTTCTCTGTGCTTCCTGGATTTTCATGTCTGTTTCTTTCCCCAAATTAGGGAAGTTCTCTGCTATAATTTGCTCCATTATACCTTCTGCCCCTCTCTCTCTTTCTTCTTCTTCTGGGATCCCAATTATTCTAATGTTGTTTCGTCTTATGGTATCGCTTATCTCTCAAATTCTGCCCTCGTGATCCAGTAGTTGTTTATCTCTCTTTTTCTCAGCTTCTTTATTTTCCATCATTTCATCTTCTATATTACTGATTCTCTCTTCTGCCTCATTTATTCTAGCAGTTAGCGCCACCATTTTTGATTGCACCTCATTAATAGCCTTTTTGATTTCTACTTGGTTGGATTTTAGCTCTTTTACTTCTCCAGAAAGGGTTTCTCTAATAACTTCCATATTTTTTTCAAGCCCAGCTAGTATCTTTAAAGTGATGATTCTGAACTCTAGATCTGACATCGTACTAATGTCCGTATTGAGTAGGTCCCTGGCAGTCGGTACTACCTCTTGTTCTTTTTGTTGAGGTGATTTTTTCCATCTTGTCATTTTGTGCAGAGGAGAATAGATTAATGAGAGAACAAAGTGCTAGCAGAGTAACAACGTCCCCAGAAAATATAATCTAAAGAAATCAGAAAAGACCTGAAGCAGTGGAAAAAGAAATGGAAAGAGAGAAAAAAGAAAAAGAAAAAAAAGAAAAAGATAAAGATAAAAACAAAAACAAATAAAACAACAACAACAACAAAAAAAACCAGAATGTGATCAAATATGATCAGGCTGGTATATAGATCAGTGCCACACACTAGATTTGGGGTGTGTTTTGGTCTTTTAGAAGAAAGTGCTTCCCGAAATTTTAAAGAAAGAAAAACTTATATATGTACAAAAATAAGGGTTGATATGATGAAGGGATGGAATATGACTGTAAAGATGGAAATTATAAAAAATTTTATAAAAGGAATTGATAAGAAGTTGTTTGAAAAACAAAAGAAGAGGATTTAAAAAAAGAAAAAAGAAAAAAAGGGAGAGAATGTGATCAGGCAGGGGAGTAGAAAACACCATATACTAGAGATTTAGGGTATATTTTAATCTGTTAGAAGAAACTATCTCAAAATTTTAAAGAGAGAACAACTTATATATATATGCCAAAAATATGGGTAACTACTATAAAGGGATAGGATATGACTCTAAAAATGAAAAATAAAAACGTTTTTTAAAAAAAGGGATTGATAAGATGTTGGTTGAAAAAGGGAAAAAGAAAAATTCAAAAGAAAAAAAAGACAGTTAAAAAAAACTTAACTTTGAAAGACTAAAGAATCATGGTAAAAAAGCCATGAATTCTATGTGCAGTATTCCCCTAGCGCTGGAGTTCTGCCGTTCTCATTGATCGGTAAACTTGGTCTTGGCTGGCTGTTCTCGCTGATCTTCTGGGGAGGGGCCTGTTGCCGTGGTTTCCAAATGTCTCTGCTGGAGGCGGAATTGCCCTGCCCTTCCCCAGTCCGGGCTAAGTCATCTGCTCGGGTTTGCTCTCTGGAGCTTCCGTTCCCTGTGAGCTTTCCGTACAGCTTTGGAGGCGGAGAGTGAAAATGGCGGCCTCCCACTCTCCGCCCCGGAGGAGCCGAGAACTCGGGGCTCCGCTCCTCAGTGAGCCCACAGAGAAAAGCCGTCAGTCACTCCCGTCTCCCCGGTCTCCGGCCGCACTCCGTGCTCACCCGGCCTGTGACCACGCATTTCTGTCTCTGGCACCCGACCCCGGGTGGAGTCTCCAAACCCAGCAGATCCCTGCGGTGCCCTCCCGCGCGGCTCCTCCCGGGGGAGGAAGGGGAGTCTCCCCGGATCTGCCGCTTGTTGGGTCCCTGCTGGAGGAGCAGGGGCCCGACTGTGCGGCGGATCCCGGTTTAGGGCCACCCCGAGCTGAGAGCCCGCGCCTGGGCTCCGCCTCTGCAGCCGGCTTCCCCGCTCCGATCCCTGGGAGCTCTGCCACACTCAGGCACCCCCGGTCTTTCTGTGACCCTGAGGGTCCTGAGACCACACTGTCCCGGAGGGTTCCACCCCCCGCTTAGCCACCAGAGTGACGTCCCTCAGCGGAGCAGACTTTTAAAAGTTCCGATTTTGTGCTCCGTGGTTCTATCAGTTGCCAGAAGTGGCCAACGGAGGCCCCTCCCCCGCCGTCTATCCTCCTGAATATCGCCTCGGATTCACTTCTCCGCACGTCCTACCTTCCAGAAAGTGGTCGCTTTTCTGATGAGAGAGTTGTTGCTCTTCTTTTCTTCGATCTCCTGTTGAGTTTGTGGGTGTTCAGAATGGTTTGATCCCTATCCAGCTGAATTCCTGAGAGGAGACGAAATCTAGGTCTCCTACGCCTCCGCCATCTTGCTCCGCCCCAATAATTATTTCTTTATACCGAGATTATAAAGACTTTTTACTCTATTACAAAGCACTAAAAGTTTTAAATTTGAAATTTAAGCACTTAATATACTTTGATTTTATTTTCTTCCATATAGATAACCAATTGTTCTAGTGCAATTTTTAAAAAGGTTTTATTTATGTACTTATTAGAGAGAGAGAGAGAGGAGCAGAGGCAAAGGGACAAGCAGACTCTGCACTGAGCACAGAGCCTGACACAGGTTCTGTATGGATAGATGTTTTTGTGATTTGTCCCACATAACTGACCACCTGGGCCTGCATGTACACAAGTAGGGTTAAGGAACCCTGTTTGTGAGACTCATGCTGTTGAATAACCTTGGGAGCTTGGTTGTTTGAAATATATTATCTGGCCTCCAGGTCAGAACTAGCCCCTCTGGTCTGGATGCCAAGAGCTACAAATCTTTTCTCACGACCCTCCTTCTGTAGGTTGGACTATGGGAGGGGAGGCAGACACACAGAGCCCAGGCTCCTTGAAAATATAGAAACATGATAACATGGAAATGCCGCTTGCTCCAAACTGCACATAGGCGAACAGATGCTTAATTTCAAACCCTATTATTTGTCCTATAAATATGGTCCTTATGCGAATGATCAGTTGGAAGTCTCACCTGGGGAAGGACGCTCTGCCCAGGCCTCTCAGTCGGACTCCAGCCTGGCTGTCTCCACCAGGCTTCCCCAGCTCATGAAGTTGGTTGTTGTAAGTACCTAATTTGGTGTAACTTTGCCTATTCTCACTTATTGCCTTACTACTACCTTCATCTATTGTGTAGATTCATTTTCTCTTCTGTTTCTATTAGGTTTCTATAATAATAATAAAGCTTTCTTTTCTTTCCTTTTTGAAACGGAAACAGGGCTATTGTGAATCTTATGTGTAGAACACCCCAAAATCATGACCTGAGCCGAAA
This sequence comes from Mirounga angustirostris, assembly GCF_029215605.1. Classification (NCBI taxonomy): domain Eukaryota; kingdom Metazoa; phylum Chordata; class Mammalia; order Carnivora; family Phocidae; genus Mirounga; species Mirounga angustirostris. The sequence continues at coordinate 132,676,405 of NW_026991709.1, read as the reverse complement.
TCAGGAGTCAGGCGTTCAATCAACTGAGCCATCTAGGAGACCCTACTGCAATTTTTGATTAGTCTAACCATTGATATGAAATGCAAGCTCTATCATAAAACAAGTTTGTATTATGATATTATTTTGTTTCTTGGATTCTTTTCCATTGCCCTGTTTATTTATTGCTCCAAAAATACCCACAGTATCTTAACCTTCATGATTTTATAATAAATGATATCTGATAAGGTAAATCTAACGTGCTGTCCACCATCTTTATTATATCTTATCTATTCTTGATCTTTTGTTATTCCAACGATATTTAAAATTTGTTTGTTAAGACCAATAAAAAATACTGTTGGAAATTTTGTTAGAGTTGCTTTGAACGATAGATCAATTTGAGAAAAAGGGCCACCATCTTAATATTGTACTTTCTTAAACTATGAACATGGTATGACTCTCCATTATTTAGAATTCCTGTATTGTCTTTTAGTAAGACTTTCTAATTTATCCCAGAAAGTTTCTGTACATCTCTTGTTGGATTTATTCCTAGGTTCCTTATATTTTTATGGCATTTAATTAATTTATTACTTCAAAGATTTTTAAAAAGTTTTTATTTATTCATTTATTTAAGTAATCTCTACACCCAACATAGGGCTCAAGCTCACGGCCCTGAGATCCAGAGTCACATACTCTACTGACTGAGCCAGCCAGGCACCCCCATTTTTATGACATTTTAAATTAAATTTTCTACTTTTGCCCTGGTATTCAGAATCAATCCAGTAATGTTGTTAAATACTCTTCTTAATTCTAACAATTTATTTGTAGTTTATTTTGCTTTTTTTCTTTAGAAAATAGTCTCATCAGCAAATAACAAAGTTTTTTTGTTTCTTTTGGAAACTCTGTATTTTTATACCTGTCTATGTTCTTATTAACTGGCTAGAATTTCCAGTACAATGCTAATCAGAAGTCCTAAGTCTTGTTTGACTCTGATTTTAAAATAAATACTTTTAGTATTTTACTGTGAAGTATGATGCTTTTTCATGAGTTTTCTTTTTGGCAAATTCTATGTTAGAGTTGTAACCAGATTAGATTCATCACAATTTGTTTTCAGAAAGTCCAAAACAAGAGTAGTTTATCAACATGGGGATTTATTTTGTTATTTAAAATAGTACAGAAATAAGCAGTCCAAGGATGGATACAGCAGCTACATAAAATCATGAGAAATGCAGCTCTTTAATCTTTTCCTCCACTATTCCTCACACGAATTGTCCTTTCAAGGTCATTTCATGGCCCCAAATAGCTGCTGGGTCTCCACTCCAGTCATCACAGCAACCATTCTAGGAACAAGAAGGAGGAAGTTGGTAAAAAAAAAAAAAGGAAAGAGAAACAGAATCCGTTCCCGTTAGGAGGACTTCTAAGAGGTCTCACATAAAGCTTGCCCTTATGTTTCATGGACAACCAACCAGCTACAAGTGAAGTTAATAATGTCATTTTACTGTAGCCCATATTGCTATTCTCTTCCAAATTGTGAGACTATTTACCAAAGAAAGAAGAAAATGGGTAGAAAGAGGCAAATCACAGACTCTGTCTTTATGAGGTTAAAGAAGATCCAAGCTATTCTTTGTTTGATAATTTTTTTTAAAATCATAAATATACATTGACTTATACTGAGTGCTTTTATTCATCTATTCAGGTGACCACATTTTTTTCCCCTTTCACCTGTTAATGTTGTGAATTACATTAATTGATCTTCTAATTTAAATGTACTTTGCACACCCAGGATGAACTCAACTTGGTTGTGATATATCTTCCCTATACACTGTTGGAATTGACTTACTAATATTTTGTTTAGGATTTTTTCATACATATTAATGACTGAGAACAATTTGCAAGTTTCCTTTTTCATTGTGTCCTTACTGATTTGGGTATCAAGGTTATACTATCTCATAAAATTAATTAGAGGGAGTTATCTATTGTTTAAGGTTAAAGCTATCTGTACCTTGAAGTTTGGGTAGAATTTTCTAGTAAAACTAGTTTTTGTCTTGGGATTTCTCTTGTAAGATTTTTAACAATGAAGAGTATTAATTTTTTGAAATTATTAATTTTTCTATTTGTTTCTGAATCCTTTAAATTTAAAGTAAGGACTCTTCTCAACTCATTTTGGTTTTTTAATATGTTATAAGCCATTTGCTTACAAGGATCATGAAATACAGTTTACATCTCAAAACCTATATGTTAGGTCTATGGTAATTGGTCTTTTATTCCTAGAGGAAAAATGTTAAAACTTTTCAGTAGAATCAGCTCCTACTCAGCCCCAAGATCAAAGAGGATAGGGCTTGAAAGTATACAATAAGCTCTACCCTAACCAGCAGATGGAACTTGACATGAGCTCCTGCCTATGCCCCATCTCTAGAGTGTCTGGATTCATTGGCTCAATGGCTGCAGACCACTCCTCTCTTGTGGAACCTCACTCTCTGACTCACTTCTGTCCTGGTCCCTAAATACACTATTTGGAATTGAGCATTGAGTGCTCATCCACTTTGTAGATGATGTTTTCTCTTCCTTGAATATGTTCTATCCACTTAACTTTCTATCCCAACCACTTGGACAGCCTCTGTTCTTTTCTACTTTTTCTTTTCAAACTCATGCTTCTTTTCCACTGGGAGGCCTTCCAGGACATAAACAGAGGTGGACTCTCTGTCTTTTGTGTTATCACCGTACCTACTACTTATCCCTATCATTTCACCTGTTACACTTAGTATTTCCAAAACTTTTTATTGAGATATATCAGAAATGTACATATTATTAGTACACAGATTTATAAATTTTCACAAAACTGTACATACACTGTGTTTTGTATTTTTGTATCTTGGTCTCCCCTATCAGACTCTGAGCTAATCAGTAGCTGTTTATAATAGTAGCGCTCTATGAGTAGCTCTCGCTAGGAACTATCACAGTGGCTGGAATAAATAGTTAGTAATAAGCAAATGACAATTTTCTTTTTTTGTGTGTGTCTATCAGTTACGATTATCCAGAAATTTATTAAACTTTTTTAACACTGTGAATTTGCTACTGTTCCTGGCATTTGCTGATGAGAAAACAGTTTATGTTTCTTGCTTAAGGTAAGTTGGAGGTTGAATTATTGGCCCCAATACTTCATCCCTTTCGGTAATCAGGCCTGCTGACACATACTTTTGCAATTTTCCTATCACCATGGGAAGAATCTTCTTCCTTACTCCTTGACTGTGGGCTCAACCACATAACTTGCTTTGGCCAGTTGGAGATTGGCAGATGGGATGGTAAACAGAGGCTTGAAATGTGCTTCTGTACTTGGTCAAACACTTTTGGCCTGTCATTGCCATGAAAAGAGCTTTGCCTGTGTAGCTGCTGCCCCCTCAGCCTGAGTTCTAGAATGAGACAGCTGGGCCAACCAAACTCAGCCCGGATCAGCTGACCTGCTGACATAGATGATTTAATTGAACTTTGCAACCCAAAGTTTGAAATAGTCGTGTGCCACTGAGAATGTACTTTACTAGCTCTAATTTAGCCAATGCTAAAAACAGATTTTACTGACCCTCAGATCATGTTTTCAAGCATGGTGAGATTCTCCTTCATCTATGATGCATTTCCTAATCGTCAATCCCGAGTTTAGGACTCCTGCCCTTGGGTCTTCTATGTTTCTGCTCCAATACAAAATTTAAAAAAAAATATATTTAAAAATGTATTTACTCTTTATTGGATACTAAATGTGGTCACTCATCCTCTCCATGGGGGTGACTTCTTGTGATATCAATCCATTAAATGAAGGTCTAGCTTCTTGGCTAGTGATTACTAGATTTAAATATGTCTGCTGTGTCTAATGCTGTAATTTGCATTGACAGCCACCCTCCTTGGAAGCCAGTCCTCTAGCTACATTAAATATCACTGTTGAAGCTCTTTCCTTGTCTAATTTACTCCTCTCTCCTCTTGAGTCCATCGCTGAGGACCCACTGTGCCTTAAGAGGTATTTATCCTGGACAAGTTATGACAACCATGGCAGCTCTTAATAGAAATTAATCAGTGGGACTCCCGTGTAGTTCACTGTAGGTTCAAGAAGTAGGATTTAGGGGTGTCTGGCTGGCTCGGTCAATATAGCATGTGACTCATGATCTCAGGGTCGAGAGTTCAAGCCCCACATTGGGTATGGAGATTACTTAAAAAAATAATATGTATGTTTTTTTTAAATTAAAAAAAAGGATTTGTTCATTCTAGCCCTTTTTCGGTTCATTCATAAGCTAGGCTTGCGGCTAGGAGGCTAATGATCAAGAGTGGTCACAGGGCTCTGAAGGCTGGTTTTACTCTATTTCAAGCCACTTGACTGGTCTTGTGGAAAGGAAATTACTATCTCCACAGCTTGATATCCACATCTGCACACTTTTATCATGCTTCAGTAACTGATTCCACAATAAATACATAGTCTTTATAGTAGCCCAGAAATAGAAGAATGAAGACTTAATGCTCACCTTTATAATTCTTACTCTATAATCATTTCTGCCATCAATGACACACATGTCCTCTTGTTTTTAATGTTAGGTATTGAGTGTTGAATTCATCATACTCCCTATGCCAGTGGTTTTCAAATGTGAGTGACATCAGAATCACCTGGAAGTGTTGTTAAATTACAGATGCCTTAACCACCCCTCCCAAGAGTTACTGACTTAACAGTTTTGGGGTGGGCCCTAAGAATTTGCATTTCTAACAAGTTTCAAGTGATGCTGGCACTGTTGGTCCAAGCACCACACTTTGAGAATCATTGCCCAAATTTATGATGCACTAAAATAAAAATCTATGTAATATCTCTCTACTGTCTTATTTATTTCCCCTTTACTTACCCCCATCTCCCTCACATAGGCAGTTGTCTTAGGTCAGGTTGAAACTGACTCTGAGAGAGGGAATTGCATGAAGAAGGTTTTTGGTTAGAGCTCTTAGGAGATTACCCTGGTTAGGAGGTAGGAGAAGGCAAGACTGGGCAGAAAGACAAGCTGACCCATAAAAGTTTCCACTGAGGCCTCAGCCAGTGCTATGAGGGTGTTCTAGAGTGAAACAGCTGTTTAGAATCATCCTCAGTTCAGACAAGAGGTTGGCCTTTGTATTCCCACATCAGTCAATCACTAGCTGCGGGCAGTCACTGGGAGGAGGCATTATCTTGGGTAACGCAGTTCTCTGACCAAGGTAGCGCTCAGGGGAGATTGCTGTCACCAGCAGAAATTCTCAGTATCTAGAGAATGGGAAGCTTTTGCTCCAAAGAGAGTTCTGTATGTGCTGACTTCCATGGTTACTTATGATGTATACTGTTCAGTGAGAAAAACAGGTTTCAGAACCATGTATACAGTATCATCCCATTTTTCAGAGAATAAACATCTCTGTTATTTTTATAAATCCTTGTGTTTGAGTTCGGAAAAGAACGTAGGAAGACAAATACTGGACTCTTTATACACATTACTTCAACAGGATGGCAGTGTGAAAGGGATGGGATTTAATGAGATTATTAATATTTTCTTTATATTTGTGCTCTCTTAATGATTATGTCAACACGTCAATTATATACTGTTATATTTAATTAGAAAACAGATACAACATGGCATATTCATATTATAAAAGAAATATGCGTCCACCTCAGAATTCTTTTACAATGTAAATCTCTTCAGTATATATGAAATACAAATCAATAAAAACAACAACAAAAATAAGTTTACAGGTTTTCAAAAGAGCATATGTAACAAGATTCTCAGTGGTGAACACTGAATTTGTCTTTAGGGAGGTTTTCCATCTCCCTGCAAACCATACAGACGTGTCCTAGTTGCTTAACATGCTCTCCAATACTAGGTAACATCAGCCCTAAATATTTAAATGTTTTCTGGGGATATAGGGTGATCTTCACCGAGGTTTTATTTTGCATTTCTCTGATGGCTGGTGATGTTGAGCATCTTTACATATACTTACTGGTCATGTGACTTTCTTTTCTTTTTTCCTTTTTTATTTATTTTTTTTTTTGTCGCAAAAAGCTTTATTGTTTCCATTTGGTCCACAGTGTGGGCTAGGGCTCCAAGGTGATTAAAAAGCTGCCTAGGGGCTGCAGGGAGAGGCTCAGGCGGAAGCCCTGGCACCAGGGGACTCCTAGAGGGGCCCCTCAAAGGCAGCTGGGCTCAGGCCGCTCCTAGTCACGCTAGAGGCTGAGCATTTCACAGTGATGCCAGCCCGAAGAGGCAAGTCAGGGGCTCGCCATCTTGATGAATTTCGCGCCCTCACCCAGGCAGTGGTTCTCCCTAAATCACAGGAAAGGGGGCCGGGGTTCTGCGGGCAGAATCCAGCGCATGCGGCTCCCAAAGGGCCCAGTTCACGGTCTTCTCCAGCCCCGGGGGGCTTCCGTGGAGTCCTGGGTTTTACCCTCCCTCATGCTGGGAAGGCTTCAGCCCTCCCGAAAAGCGCGCCGAGGCGGCAGACGGAGCCGCTCAGCCCCTCGCGCTTCTCCGCGCCCCCTGGCGGCGGCCCGCGCCCCAGAGCCGCTGGGTCGCGGTGGAAACAGAAGCCCAGACAAAGGTAGGCGCGGAGGCCCGCAGATGCCGGTTGACCAGGCGGCTGATGGGGCCTCCGCTCTGTGGCCTGATTCTGAGGAACCTGGGAGCGCACGGTTGGTGGGCAGTCGGGAGCCGGGCTCAGAATACGGCGTCGGCTGGTTCTGGAAGCGGAGGGTGCAAGCACTGTTGGGGCAGAGACAGTGGGGACGCCCGCGCACCGCCAGACTATCTTCTTCTTCTTCGTTTTTTTAAAGATTTTATTTATTCATTTGAGAGAGAAAGAATGAGACAGAGAGAGCATGAGGGGAGGGGAGGGTCAGAGGGAGAAGCAGACTCCCCGCCGAGCAGGGAGCCCGATGCGATGGGGGACTCGATCCCAGGACTCGATCCCAGGATCATGACCTGAGCCGAAGGCAGTCGCTTAACCAAATGAGCCACCCAGGCGCCCCAATACTTATCATTTCTTTTTTTTTTTTTAAAGATCTTTTATTTATCTGAGAGAGATAATGGGAGACAGAGAGAATGAGAGAGACAGAGAGCACATGAGGGGGATAGGGTCAGAGGACGAAGCAGACCCCCCGCCGAGCAGGGAGCCCGATGCGGGACTCGATCCCGGGACTCCAGGATCATGACCTGAGCCGAAGGCAGTCGCTTAACCGACTGAGCCACCCAGGCGCCCAACCATTTTCTTTTCTTTTCTTTTAAAGATTTTATTTATTTATTTGAGAGAGAGAGAATGAGAGAGAGAGAGAGCACATGAGAGGGGGGAGGGGCAGAGGGAGAAGCAGACTCCCCGCTGAGCAGGGAGCCCGATGCGGGACTCGATCCCGGGACTCCAGGATCATGACCTGAGCCGAAGGCAGGCGCTTAACCAACTGAGCCACCCAGGCGCCCCAGACTATCTTCTTTTATTGTCTATTCTTTAGCTATTTTTCAAAACAGGTTTCCCTGTCCTATCGATTTCTATTATTTCTTTGTATATTTTTCACACAAGCCCTTTATCAGATGTGTGTTGTGAATGTCTTCTCCCACTTTGTGCCTTGCTTTTTCACTCTCTATATGATGAACAGAAATTGTTTGTTTGTTTTTGTTTTAAGTAAACTATGCCCAACATGGGACTCGATCTCACAACCCCAAGATCAGTCGCATGCTCCACCAACTGAGTCAGCTAGGCGCCCCAGTGAACAGAAATTCTTAACTTTCACAAGTCTAATTTGTCCGTTTTTTCTGTTTAAGTTTTTTTGCTGTGGAAATCATTGTCAACTTCAAAGTTAAGAAGATAGTCTGCTATATTTTTCTCTGGAAGCTTCCTTGAGTTTTCTTTCACATGTGAGTCTCTGCTCTGCGTCAAATTAACTTTTGTTTATAGTGTCAAGTTAGATGTAACATAGTGTGTCATTTTCAGGATTCAGTGTGTGTGTGTGTGTGTGTGTATAAGTGTGGGCGTGTTTAGAACACTTCCTGACAGTCACTGCTATCTAAATATTAACTATTATTACCATTATTATTTGCTATTTCTAACTTTATTCTCTAATGACCTTTTAACCTTTATTTTCTCAGCTATAATACTTAAATTTTATATTGTCTCATTATTTAATATCCAAGTGCTTGTTTTACTTCACTTTTAACTTCTGCTATAATGTGAAGCACTTCCAGGTACTGTTTTTCTGCCTTTTAATTTGCTTCTTTTGTTTGCTTCCAAACCAGATTTTTTTATCTGCCTTTTAAAAGCTTTTCTCCTTCCCTTTTTTCCCCCTCTCTCCTTTTATTCTTCCTTCCTCTCTCTGGCTTTCCTTCTCCACCTCCTTCTTTTCCCCCCTTCTTTCTTGTTTGCCACACCACGCCTCTCACCTTTCTCATGATTCTTTGGTAATATTTCCCTAGACATTTTTTTTTCATTTACTGTAATATGAATAGCTTATATTTCCCCACAGAAATAGGTAACATTGCTTTTGTGTGTGTGTGTACTGTGTTAAATGTCTTATATTTGGGCTTACTCCTCGTAGACAGCAATGTTGCCTATTTCCTTGGGGAGATTTTTTTATATATTTTGAGAGGTCTCACTTTTCAATGTATTCCAAGAAATTAGCCACATCTGCATCTGTGTCATCAGCACTGAGTCTTTGGCCTTTCTTTAATGTTCATTGATAAAGTGCGTCAGCCATTTGCAAGGTTTTCTTATTTTTTTTTAAACTATCATTTGACATTTACATTTTACTTTTGATTATGTCTTAAAATGGAGGGGTGCCTGCGTGGCTCAGTCAGTTAAACGTCTGCTTTCTGCTCAGGTCATGATCTCAGGGTCCTGGGATCCAAGCCTTGGGTCAGGCTCCCTGCTCAGCAGGGAGCCTCCTTCTCCCTCTCCCTCTGCCCCTCCCCACACTTGCATGCGAGTGTACTGGTGCTCTCTCTCTCTCTCTCAAATACATAAATAAAATCTTTAAAATGGAAAATTAAGCCCATCAAGAAATTAATGTTTGATAATAAAATTTTCAAAATATTTTATAATTTTTAAAGCCCTTGCTTTCCAAATTTCAAAAATAGAACTTTTATTGTTACAAATATTGTTAATAGCTTGCTTAGGGTAAAAAACACATTATTTATTCCTTTAAAAAATACATATGGGGGCGCCTGGGTGGCTCAGATGGTTAAGCCACCACCTTCCGCTCAGGTCATGATCCCAGGGTCCTGGGATCGAGTCCCGCATCGGGCTCCCTGCTCCTTGGGAGCCTGCTTCTCCCTCTGCCTCTCTCTCTCTCTCTCTGTCTCTCATGAATAAATAAATAAAATCTTAAAAAAAAATACATATGGGATGTCTTCAATTGCCAATTAAAAGAACAAATACAATAAGGTTTTATGCATTCAGGTAGAATGTGATAGTGAAAAAAATAAAAGGAACTAAAATTTTATACTTTATAGGCTCAGGTTCAAGCTTACACTTACTTTGTCACTTATTAAATATAAGCTTTTCAGCATGAGTTTCTCTGAGTGTCAGGTTCTGTACTTGGAAAATGAGGATAAAAATAACTGCCTGAATAAGCTCATGAATTGTTATAAGAATCAAACTGGATAATATGTAAAATTCCTTGTAAACGGAAATTGGTATGCCAATTAAAGTTGTTTTCTCAACATTAAAGTGAGAAATGAACAACTTCTAGAAAAATTTGACACTTGGGTCTTTAAAAACAGTTTGAAATGAACAGAGAGGCCGCAGCTTGGGCTAATGTCACTTCATCTCAGGCTCAGGTGTTTGGTCATCTAGAACAGGAGGTGGAGGTGAAGGTAACACTCAGTGACACCTTGTGCTTACCCTCTTCTCTTTCCCTACTTTAGTTTTTTAGACAATTAAAAAAGAAAAGTAAGTAAAGGAATTAACCACTTTGATAGATGAGGAAAAAACTATGAGGGTGCATTGTGTTCTATCAGAAATCCATTATTGTCACAAAATGACTCATTATGTAACAAACACCAGCCATCTTACTTGTCTTTTCTTTCATAGAAGAAGTGATTGAAACCAGACAGACACACTAAACTAGGACCCAGCACGTGACACAGAACTGTTTTCTTCTTAATTATCTCTGAATCCGAGTCCAGTTATTTCATTTGGTGTTATTTCTCTGTTACTAGTCGCTCTTCGTTATTGTTGCTGCTGCCAAGGCAGTTTACATAGACAAACTAAGAGTATGTGGGGACATCCAAAGTCCGAGATTACCTGTCTTGGACCCAGACTATTGGTTCCTAAGTGTAAGTCAGTGCAGTCAAGATGGAAAGTTATTATGTTTTTTTTTTTTATTTTAAGATTTATTTATTTATTTGAGGGGAGGAGAGGGAGAGGGAGAGGGAGAGAGAATCCAGGCAGACTCTGCACTGAGCGCAGAGCCTGACATGGGCTTCTATCCCAGGACCCTGAGATCACAACCTGAGCTGAAACCAAGAGTCAGACACTTAACCGACTGCCACACCCAGGTGCCCTGAAAGTTATTTTGTTTTGCCAGCGCATTCCTGGCATAACATCAAACTTTGGCTCAATCTCATCATTCCTATTTTTCTTCTCCTTGTGAATTCATGCCAGAAAACTTGGGTCACTGAGTGAAGAGATAGTGGTTCAGAGCCCAAGCACAGAATCCAGAGTGTCTGTGGGTTCAAATCTCACCTCTTAATCATCTTTGTGATCTTAGGTAGGTCACTTAATCTCTTTTGACCTCCATTTCCTCATCTCCAAAATGGAGATATTTACAGTACCTGGTTCTTAGAATTGCTGAGCATGTTACAGAAATTAATTTGTGTAGTTAAATATTAAATTGTGTCTGGCACATAGTAAGCGCTCATTATTATTAGGCTTTTCTAGAATTTAAATTCAAGTGACTCCCTAATCATACTATTTTTGCAATGAAAAATGTTTGGGATTTCAGCTGGCCAACTTCCCTGGCTTTTAATAAGACAGTACTCCCTCACAACAAACAGGACTATTTATTCTTCCTTTGGCTTTGGTACATTTTTAAACTAATCTGTGTTTAAATCTAAAGCAAAACCAAACACATTTAGTAATGGTGGATATTTCTTGCTAAAAATAAAGACTTACCTCAGTCTTTGAGTCAAGCTGGAGTTTCCTATGGAGGCCAGATGCCAAAAGCCTGCTGAGAGAATAGCATGTGATGAAATCAGCAGAAAAGACCAAAATGATCATATCTTGGAAATGCATTTTGTCAAAGCCCATCCACTGTCCTCTCCCCACAGCCTTGGGCTGTGACCACTTAACTCTCAGGACATTATCGTACAACATTATTGATGACAAACTCTAGACTCTATAGTGAGGGGTTAGAAGAAGGGAGGTAGCAAGCCGAAAGATTCTCTTCCCTTTTTCTTTTTATTACACATTTTTTTTTTTATTTTATGGAATTTCTCTGGGTCTGGAGTGAGGGGCATGCATATAAGGCAGGTGTGCAGTTGTAGAATGTTCTAGAACAGTGGTTCTCAAAGTGCCGTACCTAGACCTGCAGCATCATCATCACTTGGGAATTTGTTTGAAATGCAAATGCTTGGGGCACCTGGGTGGCTCAGTCATTAAGCGTCTGCCTTCAGCTCAGGTCATGATCCCAGGGTCCTGGAATCGAGCCCAGCATCAGGCTCCCTGCTCAGTGGGGAATCTGCTTCTCCCTCTCCCACTCCCCCTGCTTGTGTTCCTGCTCTTGCTATCTCTCTCTCTGTCAAATAAATAAATAAAATCTTTTTTTAAAAAAAGAAAGAAATGCAAATGCTTGGCTCCATCCCAGACCTGCTGATTCCGGAACTCTGGTTGTAGCCCTTAGAGATCTCTGTTATGTTTTTTGTTTTGTTTTGTTTTGTTTTTTTGTTTGTTTATTTTTGTTTTTGTTTTTTAAAGTAAACTCTATGCCCAACCTGGGACTTGAACTCACAACCTCAAGATCAAGGGTCACATACTCTACAGACTGAGCCAGCCACATACCCCAGATCCATGTTCTATTTATTTTTTTTTAAGATTTTTAAATTTATTCACCTGAGAGAGAGAGAGTGAGAGCAGGGGGCAGAGGAAGAAGCAGGTTCCCCACCCAGCCAAGAGCCTGATGCAGGACTCAGTCCCAGGACCCTAGGATCATGACTGGAGCTGAAGGTAGACGCTTAACCATCTGAGCCACCCAGGAGCGCCCCAGATCTGTGTTCTAACGAGTCCTCTGGTGATACTGATGCATGCTCAGTTTGAGAGCCAGAAACAAGAAGTTGGAGGGCCTAGTCTCCTGGGCTGGCTCTGCAATTTGTTTCTTGTGTGGCTTTGAAATGAACTTTATAACCTCTCAGACCCTGAACCTTCCCTTTGCAAAAGATAAATGGAGATATTGGGCCCCTGGCCAGAAGATAATATGTAAGAGTACCTCATAAACTATAATGTGATATAGACATGTGTCTTTTATTGGAACCTATTGAGAGGGGCACAGGAGAAGTATGTCAGAAGGGGACTAATCAGAAGCTTTGATGAGGCTGAATGATTTTTTTAAGTTAAAAAAAATAAAGATAAAATAACAGTAGAGTTCTCAGAGTTTGGGGCTGCTTTTCATGGGCAGACCAGACTAGAGCAGTCAGAACAACTGATGGGGTAGTGCCCGGATAGGTGGGAGGCAATCTAGAATTGTGCCAAAGTGGGGGTTCCACTTGGGGAGAGGAGAACAATGGTAATTCCACCCACTCTTTGCATTTAATTGCATACCTTTAACCCACATTCGATTGGCTCTTTCTTTGTGGTGGAATGAGGGTAAGAAGTGGCTTGAGTTATTCCTAAGAATGTGGAGTCACAGTCAAGAAAAGTTAGCTTGAGGAAAATACCTTCATAAAATTATAGCTGGCAAAAGGGAAGCCTGATTATTTGGACCCCAGGAAAATATATTTTTTCTGAGTTTAAGAGAATACATTAGCATCTTCCTGAATCCAGATTGAAAAGACTCAAGCTCATTCTCTAGTTATTCAAAAAGGAAGCAATTTTCCAGTGACAAAAGGGCTATTAAATGTACCAGTTGAAAAGGAGAATAATGTGTGGCTCACTGAGCCAAATTCCAAATCAGGACTCTTTCTTAGTATCAATCATTTTGGTTGTGCTGTCTGTTGCTATACATTTCTTATAAGTTACTTATGTGTGTCCTTGGATTTTATAGAAATATTTGAAATATAATATCTGCGTATGAAATGTCTTTGCTCTAAAATGATCTTTTCAAAGTCCTAAGTGACAACACATGAATCCAAAGCTATTTTTTTCAGACACTAAAAATACTGTTTGTAAGAATTGCTAGTTATGTTTTTTTTCTTTCAAGGGTCTTTCTTCCTGTAGGGTACCACCTACATACCGAAGACACTTTTTTAAGGCAACAGAAAATTGAGTTTCAAATGCCCAATATTAGTCCGTATTTTCTTTATTTACCGATTAAATTATGCAGGTCCCTCATGGGCTCAAGGGGGAATAAACTACAACTATGAAAGTGTTGTTTTGTTGTGTGTTTTCCATTTTGTGGCAGAGCTCCTTTCAAATGATACCCCCATCATTCAAGCACTAACACAGGAAGAACCCAATGAATGGGGTCTCTCTGGCATACTTGGAAAATGTCACTTGGAAAATAAAGCTTCAGAGGAGTTAGCTTTGCCCAAGCTATGTATCAGCCTTTCCTCCAACTCTAAGTCAGAAATCATTACAGAAAGCTCCATGGATTTAGACACTAGGTTTAGGATACCTCAGTCTACCAAAACCTGAGGTCAGATGCCTTCCATTCAATTTCTAGGATTGTGACGGTGGTGTACCCATTCAGTAGGCTACCACAATTTCCCTTTGACAGAGAATAGGATAAATATTCTACAAGATCATATTACTATCTGTATTGCCCTATGAGTTTCTTGATTTGTAAAATAAAATTTATTTTTATTTATTTATTTTTTATTTTATTTTATTTTTTTTAAAAAGATTTTATTTATTCATTCATGAGAGACAGAGAGAGAGAGAGAGGGGCAGAGGGAGAAGCAGGCTCCCAAGGAGCAGGGAGCCCGATGCGGGACTCGATCCCAGGACCCTGAGATCATGACCTGAGCCGAAGGCAGACGCTTAACCATCTGAGCCACCCAGGCACCCAATAAAATTTATTTTTAGAGCAGTTTTAGATTTAGAGCAAAATTGAGCAGAAAGTAGATTTCCATACACTCCCTTTCCCCACTCATATATAGCCTCCCCCCATTACCAACATTCCCCCACCGGAGTGGTACATTTGTTACAATTGATGAACCTACACTTCTATAGCATTATTACCCAAAGTCTATAGTCTATATAGGGTTCACTCTTGTTGTTGGAGATTCTGTGCATTTTGATAAACATGTAATAACATGTATCCCCATGTAATATCATATAGAATAGTTTCCCTGCCCTAAAAAACCCACTATGCTCCACCTATTTATCCCTCTGTTCTTCCTAACTCCTATTAATCACTGATCTTTTTACTATTTCTGTGGTTATGCCTTTTCAAGAATGTTATGTAGCTGGAATCATACAGGATATAACCTTTTTAAATTTCCTTCTTTCAATTAGTAATATGTATTTAATGTTCTTCCATGTCTTTTCATGGCTTGATAAGTTATTTATTTTGGCACTGAATAATATTCCATTGCCTGAATGTACCACAGTTTATTCATTCACCTACTGAAGGATATTCTAGTTGTTTCTGAGTTTTGGCAATTATGAATAAAGCTACCATAGACATTCTTGTGCAGATTTTTGTATAGACCTAAGTATTCAGCTCATTAGGGTAAATGCCAAGGAGGGCAATTGCTGGGTCCTAAGAGTATGGTTTTTTTTGTAAGAAACTGCCAAATTCTCTTCCAAAGTGACTGTACCATTTTACATTCCCATCAGCAATGAATAAAAGTTCCTGTTGCTCCAATTCCTTGCCAGCATTTGGTGTTATGAGTGTTTTGGATTTTGGCCTTCTAATAGATGTATAGTGGTATCTCATTGTTTTAATTGCAATATTCTAATGACATTTGATGCTGAGCATCTTTTCATATTTTTATATGTGATGTGTATATCTTATTTGGTCAGGTGTCTGTTCAGGTATTTGCTAATTTTTTAATTGGTTGTTGTTTTTCTTACTGTTGAGTTTTAATAGTTCTTTACATATTTTGGATAAAATTACTTATCAGATATGTTTTTTGCAAATATTTTCTCCGAGTCAGTGGCTTGTCTTCTCATTCTCTTGATAGTGCCTTTTGCAAAGCAGAAGTTTTAAATTTTAATGAAGCCTAGCTTATCAATTATTTCTTTTATGGATTGTGCCTTTGGTGTTGTATCTAAAAAGTCTGTACCATATCCAAGATCACCTAGATTTTCTCTTATGTCATCTTCTAGGAGTTTTATAATTTTGTGTCTTACTTTTGGGTCTGTCTGTGACCCATATTGACTTAAACTTTGTGAAGGGTGGAAGGTTTGTGTGTATAGATGCATTTTTCTTTCTTCTTTCTTTTTTTTTTGTATGTGGATGTCCAGTTGTTCCAGCACCATTTGTTGAAAGGACTATTTTTCCCAATTGTACTGACATTGTTCCTTTGTCAAAGATCACTTGATGATATTTATGTGGGTCTGTTTCTGGATTGATCTATTTGTCCTTTTGTCACTACTACACTGTCTTCATTACTGTGACTTTATAGTAAATCTTGTAGTTGGATAGTGTCAGTCTTCTGGCTCTATTCTTCTCTTAATATTGTATTGGCATTAATCATTTTGTTGATGTCCACAAAATAACTTGCCACAATCTTGATTGGGATTGCATTAAATCTATAGACTTTATTGGGAAGAATGGGCATCTTGAAAATATTGAGCCTTCCCACGCATGAACATGGAATATCTCATTATTTAATTCTTCTTTAATTTGCTTCATCGGAGTTTCGTAGTTTTCCTCATAGAGATCTTGTACATATTTTGTTAGATTTACATGTAAGTATTTCCTTTTAGGGAAACTAATGGAAATGCTATTGAATTTTTAATTTCAAATTCCACTTGTTCATTCCTGGTATAAAAGAAACTAATTGACTTTTGTCCATTTACTTTGTATAATGCAACCTTGCTGTAATTGTGTATTAGCTCCAGGAGTTCTTTTCTTGATTCTTTTGGATTTTCTACATTGATAATCATGTCACCTGCAAGCAAAGACAGTTTTATTTCTTCTTTCCCAATCTGTGTACCTTTTATTTCCTTTTGCCATCCTATTGCATTTGCTAGGACTCCCAGTACTATGTTGTAAAGCAGTGATGGGAGGGATCATTCTTGCCTTGTTCCTAGTCTTAACAGGAAAGCTTTGAGTTTCTCATTTTTTTTTTAAAGATTTTATTTATTTATTTGAGAGAGAGAGAATGAGAGAGAGCACATGAGAGGGGGGAGGGTCAGAGGGAGAAGCAGACTCCCTGCCGAGCAGGGAGCCCGATGCGGGACTCAATCCAGGGACTCCAGGATCATGACCTGAGCCGAAGGCAGTCGCTTAACCAACTGAGCCACCCAGGCGCCCGAGTTTCTCATCTTTAACTGTGATTTTACCTCTAGGTTTTTAAAAAGATTTTATTTATTTATTTGACAGAGAGAGACACAGTGAGAGAATGAACACAAGCAGGGGAGAGTGGGAGAGGGAGAAGCAGGCTTCCTGCGGAGCAGGGAGCCTGATGTGGGGCTCAATCCCAGGACTCTGGGATCATGACCTGAGCCGAAGGCAGACGCTTAATGACTGAGCCACCCAGGCGCCCCTACCTCTAGGTTTTTTGTAGGTATTCTTTATCAAGTTGAGGATGTTTTTCTCTATTCCTCCTTTGCTGAGAGTTTTTTTTATCATGAATGGGGATCAGATTTTGTCACATGCTTTTTTGCATCTATTAATATGATCATGTGATTGTTCTTTAGCATGTTGATGTGATAGATTACATTAACTAATTTTTGAATGTTAAACCAGCCTTGCATGCCTGAGATAAATCCCACTTGGTCATGGTATATAATTCTTTTTGTATATTGCTGGATTTGATTTGCTACTATTTTGTTGAGGATTTTTACATCTATGTTTATGAGAAATATTGGTCTGTAGTTTTCTTTTCTTGTAATGTCTTTATCTAGTTTTGATATTAGGGTAATGCTGGCCTCATAGAATGAATCAGGGAACATTTCCTCTGCTTTTGTCTTCTAGAAAAAATTGTAGAGAATTGGTATAATTTCTTCCTTAAGAATTCACAAGTGAACCCATCTTGGCCTGGTGCTTTTTATTTTGGAAGAATATTAATTCAATTTGGAAGATTATTATTGATTTAATTCATAACAGATATAGTCCTATCCAGGTTGTCTATTTTTTCTTGATTTTTATGATAATATTTAATAATTCCTTAATTGCAGAGTTCCAACAAATGCAAAGCAAGAACGTCTTTTCATGAAAGCATTTATATTTCCCTGATCATATAACCAAATCCTCTGTCAAATTTGTTTATGTCTCTTGCTTTACCAGCTTATTTTTGTTCTACACTACTGCCTTACATGTCTTTGTTTGAATGTTTTCTTCAGGCTTTTCTTATCTTTCAGCCCTGGTCATGGGTGGTTTGCCTTGAGAACTGTCCTTTACTGGTGTCCAATAAGACAATGTAGAGTGTTCACTTTGACTATATTTTGATATTTTAAGTCAGCCTTTGAACAAGACTTAATCCAAACCCCAAGACAGAATTCTTTTCCTTCAAAATACAACAGTGTATGGAACAAGTAATGGGTTACTTTGAGAGATAGAGAATACATCCAGTTTATGATGCAAATTCCCTATATTTGAATTAGATTTTACCACCACATAATTATGTGTTTCATCTTGGACTTTATGCATAAATACAAAATTTTATTCGCTCACCACAACCATTTAGAAAAAAACATCCAATTTAACATAAAATTTCTCAAATATACATTCCTATTGTATATAAACTAATGATTGCCTATAATCATATTTTCAATGTCTGAACAGACATATGACATTATTCTTGAGTGCTCAATACATCATGATTATGGAAGGAGAGTCAAGATTTATAATTAAATTATACTAATTGTTTAATATGGAATTATATAATATTGTAAATATAAACATTATATATATATATATATAATTATAAGGAATCACATCCATCCTCAAAAAGGGGCTTTCCTCCTTATTGCTTGTTTGCATGGGGTACAACCAAATAAATAATGTCTAAAGAATACAATAAATCGGGCGCCTGGGTGGCTCAGTCGGTTAAGCGTCTACCTTCGGCTCAGGTCATGATCCTGGAGTCCCGGGATCGAGTCACGCATCGGGCTCCCTGCTCGGCAGGGAGTCTGCTTCTCCCTCTGACCCTCCTCCCTCTCATGCTCTCTGTCTCTCATTCTCTCTCTCTCTCAAATAAATAAATAAAATCTTAAAAAAAAAGAATACAATAAATCAAATTATATTAATATTAATTCAGTGTTTATTTTAAGAAGTATATAAAAAGTATATAAATGATGATATTAAAAGTAAGATAGGGAGTTTTATTGACCTAGCATAGCAGATTTCATTTTCCAAAGATGACCACGTTCTCTCCCATCTTACCCCTTCCGTGGAGAGGTGAGATTTGTGTTCTCTCCCCTTGAATTTGGGCAAACTTGTGACTATAGTATAAGTGATGCTATGTGAAATCTGAGGCTAATTTATGAAAGTTGACACGGCTTCCACTGGATTCTCTTTTGGGACATTTGCTCTTGGAATCCAGCCACCATGCTCTGCAGGAGCCCAGACTGCATGGAGATGCTATTGTAGAGGTGTTCTGATTGACAGGCCCAGCTAGGGTCTCAGCCAATGGCCAAATTAAACTGCTAGACCTGTGGATAAGTGAGCAGATGATTCTAGCCCCCAGACATCAAGTCATCCTTCAGAGTCTTCCCGACTGATGATCCAGATATCATGGAGCAGAGACGTGCTGTGCCCCCATGACCTTTTTGAATTTCCAACTACATCTCCTGTGGGATGCCAGGAATGTGTTTGTATTTCAGATTCTGAGATATTGTATTACTCAAGTAAAGTTTGGGATGGTTTGTTAGGCAACAGTAGTAATTGGGACCACTCTTTAATGCTGGTAGGGCAGATATCTTCTATTTGCCTCTTTATCCCCAAATCTGCTTTCTACCTGTCTACGCTATGCTCTCTTCCCTGTGGATGCTGACCAGCATGGACTATATCAACAGGCTCCTCTGCCCTCCAGTGCCCTGTTATGTCAGCCAAGGGAGACTCCAGAAGGAGTTCAGAGGGAGAGAGAATAGAGAGGTCAGAAGAATTATCCCTCTGGCTTTCTCTCGGAGAAGATGGCTCAGCTCCTTCAGCTCCAGACACTGCTATTCTCAAGATGGCCCACTTTACATGTCTCTCTCCTGCGTTCCAAATCCATATGCATTTAACATTCAATGCTGCTTTCTCCTCTCATTCCCTGCAGTATAGTAGTGGGGTCATAACCTTCTGTTAGTTATTCTTTGTGCTGCTCTGACATCCATTTTGTAGGCCTTTAACCAGTTCAGTTAAATAAAACCAAACTTCCCACTTCACTGCCCTACTTAGATAAGGCCCACATCCTGACTTCATTTGACCACTCCCAAGTTCTGTTCTTACCATACTCTTACCAAGAGTATGAGACAGCTGGTAACAAAACACTTAAATTTCCACCAGGCATATAGTCCCCCAGGGACCACCTTCTACCCTTCAACTAACCAATTTCCCATGAGCCTGGGAATCCCACTTAGCTAACATCCTGGATCCCAATAAAGACTGGCCTACAGTTCCCTCCCTTTCAATCCCTATTTGCTGTGTGAGCCCTTGCATCACCCAAATTCCTGTTGGCCCTACGAGGCCTGCGAGGGTTTCATCTGTGGAACCTGTGAGTAATAAATTCTACTTTCCTTTGGCCTTCTCGTCTCTTGAGTGCCCATTCACTGTGCTGGCACCAGAAACCATCATCTTAGTACACCCTGTCCTGGGTAACATACAACAGTGACAATTGTTTCTGCCACCAGGTTCCTGCATGCATATCCCTGCACATCGGCTTTTTGTATTCTAAAATTATTCTAAACATGAGTGAGCTGTGTATTTCCTGTTGGGAATGAAGGATACAGCTAATGGTTGGTTTACCTGAATCTTGAATTTTAACCCCTGTATAAAGGCAGATGCTTCTCACCTGAATTTTTTTAATGATACTTATAACTCTGTAATTGTTATTTAAGTTCCTTCTCGTCTTATTGGTTTATCTTTATATCACCCCCTTTTAAATGTCTTGCTCACACATTCATATTAAAATTGCCACAGACCTGGAATCCATTCTTGGTAAGCTAGGTTATTAGGGATTTGGGTTTATATCCTGGAGTGTAGGCTTTTCTTCCAAAAGTCCCCACATAATAGGGCTGAGGCAGCTGACACTGTCTTGTCTCTGCCCTGGGAATTATAACTGACCTTGGTCACAGTTTTGTCCATTGGTACATCCAGCTTTGGGGATCAAGGATTTCGAAGATAAATGGGAGTAGGTAGAACCTAATAGGGCTAACTTTGGTTAACATTTTTGTTCTGATGAGTTTTTTTGTATAATCAAGAGCAGATATAAATAATTCTATGGACCTGTTTATTCTTTTATAGGTAATCACATAGGTAAAAAAGTAATTATTTTGGTTATGATTTCTTCTTTTCAAACGTTATGGAAACTTTGTATAAATTAAACACACAGCGAATGAGGTCATAGTTCTAGGCAGCCATTTACCCTGAACACTCAGTACACTCAGTAAATGTCTGATATATAGATACTTGCCAATCACAAGGCACCCACAAAAATAAAGGCAAAGGTAATTAAATACATTTTTCTGGGGACAGTCTCTCAGTATGTATTGAAACAGGCATGGTCTTAAGTTGAAGATGTGTTAAAAATGGGATGACATAGAAAGTATGTCCCACAAACTGAGGAAAACTAACCTACAGGAATAGCCCCTAATGAGAGTGACCAGGTTGTTCCTACCATGTGTGCAAAGGGCACAACGTGCATCAAAGTGAGTCAGTTGGCCACTCTTACTAGACATACAGCAGGAAATATATATATGTTAACCATGGATTCCAGGCCATAGTCTCATTCCCAAGCCAGGTTGGTGATAGATAGAGGGTCAGATATCCTGGTGGACCCAGAACTATCTTGGTTTTACTCCTGTTTCCCACATACTTATTAATAGTGTTCCTTTTCAGTCCTAAATGTGTATTGATTTAGATGATAAACATAGGGTCACTTTAGCTATACAATTTCAGCTGTGGGCTGGAGAGTGTGGAGAGTGTATACAGCCTTTGGGAAAAGAAGACAGACTGACTGCAGTCCTAGAAGGGGAGACTGTGAAGCCAGAAAGACCCGAGTAGAGGCCCCAAAGAGAATTTCAGTTCTTTTGGTTGGGCCATCTTTTGGTTGGGTAGAGGTTTGGGCAGCAAGGAGTGTTGGGACATTTTATTTCTACCTTAGGATCAAAGACTGTTGACAAAGGAGGCTGGGAGAGGCACTAACATGGTGCTAAGTGTCGGGCATTTTTATGAAGTCTCCCTGCACTGATTGACAGAAGTCCATCTAAGCTTCCTCTGGGGTGGTGGCCCCCAGCAGGCATAGCTGTCACTTAAACACTGTGACGGTAGAAAGCATCTATTTGGTGAAATTTATCAGAATGACCTACACTTGGGCCGCTGCTCGGGACTGTGGTGCCCGGAGACCCCCATCTGTCGTCCTCTCTAGAACATAAATTCTTATTCTATCACATTCTTCCTCTTTCATGACTCTAGGCAAAGCTTGACTTTCAAACACATTCATATTAAAATTGCCACAGACCTGGAATCCATTCTTGGTAAGCTAGGTTATTAGGGGTTTGGGTTTATATCCTGGAGTATAGGCTTTTCTTCCAAAAGTCCCCACATAAAAGGGCTGAGGCAGCTGACACTGTCTTGTCTCTGCCCTGGGAATTATAACTGACCTTGGTCACAGTTTCGTCCATTGGTACATCCAGCTTTGGGGATCAAGGATTTCGAAGATAAATGGGAGTAGGTAGAACCTAATAGGGCTAACTTTGGTTAACATTTTTGTTCTGATGAGTTTTTTTGTATAATCAAGAGCAGATATAAATAATTCTATGGACCTGTTTATTCTTTTATAGGTAATCACATAGGTAAAAAAGTAATTATTTTGGTTATGATTTCTTCTTTTCAAACGTTATGGAAACTTTGTATAAATTAAACACACAGCGAATGAGGTCATAGTTCTAGGCAGCCATTTACCCTGAACAGAACAGGTTTTGTCACAATTTGCCAAGACTTTTGGTTTAGGCGGGAGTAGTTAGGTGAGGCTTAGTTTTAAAACTGAGAAAATGTTAATGCATTCATTTGTGATGGCCGTTAGTAAAAGTACACTGGACGTCAGTGCAAGAGAGCTGAATTCAAGTCCTGACTCTAGAATTCTCCACATGCTTTTGAACAAGGCCTTCAACTTCTCTGTATCTGTTTCCTCAATTCAGAGGTTGTCCTGAGAGTTGAATGCTGTCATGTAAATGATAGCAAACAGCAAAGAGCTGGCAAACGTGTTGTAGATCTTTAAACGTTACTTCAACCTAGACATAGTGCTTATTTGTGGTTCCAAGTTATATACTAGATAATAGAGGAGGAGTTCCTTGCTTTATAACAGGTTGCATGTATTCTCACACAGAGGTGTGCAGTGACTGACTTATCGTATGTTTTGGTAAACGGAAGAAAGGAGGGAAGGAAGGAAGGAGGGAGGGAGGGAGGGAGGGAGGAAGGAAGGGAGGGAGGGAGAGAGGAAGGAAGATATAACCATGATATGATTAAAGAGTCTAAAATTATTGAGATGAGTGGCAACCACGTTGTATCTGGATTAAGGGTTTGTTATACCCCTCTAGAGTTTGATGACGATTTTTCGGAATCATTTGTCTTTAGTCCACATTGTACAAAACCCTCACCTAGATTGTGCCCCCAAGTGCGGGACTTTACAGAAAGTTTTTTGTTTTTATCTCCAAGAAGATAATCATAAAACAGTATTGTCCCACTGAACCTCTGTCATGCCATAATTTTTGCTTTGTTAATAAATAGTTGTAGCAAGATAAATTGGAGCATCTGCAGCCATCTGACTTGGGAGATCTGATTAAAACTGTAGGAGGTCAACAGAAAATGAAGGAGATAAATATTATTTTTAGGCCCTAATCTGGGAGCTGCTTGTCACCTGCTCATTTGAACAATTCACACTGCTCGGTGAATCTGTTTCTCACAAACACATATGTGGATGTGGTAGTTGGCTCCTAAGCCAACCCATAAAAGCCTTTTTAATGGCTGATACACCTGAAGCAGTCTTTGTGTCTGCAGGGCAATGTAGTCAAGGTTTCCCTGTGCAGTGGCAGGAATATGTCTGTCTTTCCAGCTCCGTGAGATAGGGAGTTCCTTTCTCCCTTCCAATCCCTTCAGCTGTCATCCAACAGGGAGGAGGACATGCTACCTGGAGGATTTGAGCCTGGACTGTTTGCCTTGGACTGAGTTCAACAGGAGTGAAGATCAGAGGAGGCATTTCTGGGACGAAAAAAAGGGAAATGTTAAGTTAAATGACTCTAAAGGACCATGTATAATAATATCAAGACTATTAACTTTTTATTCACCCATCAAATCTTTTTTTTTTAAAAAAGATTTTATTTTTAAGTAATCTCTACACCCAACGTGGGGCTCGAACTTATAACCCTGAGAATCAAGAGTCGCGTGCCCTACCGACTGAGCCAGCCAGGTGCCCCCATCCATCAAATCTTTCATGTTTTTGGAAAAAAAGTATGTTTTGAAGAAAAAAAAGTTGCACACAATGTCTAGCATAAATTTTATCTATAATCATGTAATTAGGCAGTGATAAATTAATCATATGATTTAAGAGCTATAAGAATTCAGCCATTTCAGTGCATGATTATGAATGCACAGTTGCGTTTTTATGAAGGGTCTCCAAAGAAGCTTTCTGTAATGATTCCTATCGCACAAGGAGCAATGAGTGACCTTTCCTGGGTTCACAGGGAAGAAGTCTCTCCAGGACAACTTCCGTTACTCCTGTCCAACTGAGCAGAGGACAGTTCTCTCACCTCCATGTTAGTCCTTTCTTCCACAGGGTTTGGCTTCGAAACCTGGAATCAGAGAAGTAGATTCATTATTAGCCCTGCATTCATGTCTTCTTAAACATCCTACTTAGAAATGAGAACAATTTTCACTTCAGTTCTCAGAGACTGTGCTTTCAGCCTGGGGGCTCACGTGGCAAGGCTGCCATCTAGTGTGCAATAGGCTTCATTACATCCTGAAACCAGAAAAGAGAATTGCAGGACCGCACATGCCAGTATGCTATCAGCGTTAGCTATATTGGGGGATTTGCTGGTGATTTTAAGACAAAAACAGGTCAGAGATCACTAACAAAATTACTATTCTTTTTTTTTTAAAGATTTTATTTATTTATTTGACAGAGAGAGACACAGAGAGAGAGGGAACACAAGCAGGGGGAGTGGGAGAGGGAGAAGCAGGCTCCCTGTGGAACAGGGAGCCCGATGCGGGGATCGATCCCAGGACCCTGAGATCATGACCTGAGCCGAAGGCAGACGCTTAACGACTGAGCCACCCAGGCGCCCCAAAATTACTCTTCTTAATCACATTTCTATGACTACAAATATCTCCAAGCTGCAGCCCTTACGTTTGGGGGTACTTTGCAGTACCTTACATGGACACATCCTTGGGCTCTGATTTGTGGGAGAAATCACAACTGCTAAAATTAGATCGTATGTACAGAGATTAGATTCAGCAGAAAATTTCTTGCTTTGCTGCTGATTTTCAAACAAATTTAAATAGTTTATATAAATAATGTTGGTGTCCTTAAGTCCCTTATAGCTTGACAAGGTATCACTGAATTCATGCCAAAGACTTTCATAGAGAGAATTTTAGCTAAGAGGCAGCATAAGATGGTGATTAACATCAAGAGCAGAAGTCACTATGAAGACCTGCTCAAACAATTATGATGTAAATGGCCTCTCTTGTTAAAACATATAACCCAAAGAAAGGAAATCCTGGCTGAGGAAGAAAAGAGCTCAGCATGGACTCATGCCATTGATATGATGAAATCAGTAAACACTCTGGAGACTTTTGTGACTTATTCCTTGCAGGAGACCCCATTTCCCAACAGATAGATGGCCTTGTCTATTTAAAGTCCACAAGGTAACCAGATCTTGCCTACAGTAACCAGTTTTTGTGTTATAATTTGTAACACCTCACCTTACTGAAAAAGTATGAATGGTCCAGTTTCCTGAAGTTAGGAGAAGCTAACTTGTGTTGAATAGCTATTTTGTGCCATTATATTAATCAATTGAATCCTTTCCATAATTCTGTGAGAAACACACAATTATCTACATTCTGTGGCTGTAGTCAAGGCTCATAAAATTTAAGTGACTTTCTCAGAACCATACATATAAGCTCAGAATAGACTAAGGGGCAGGATACATGGACAAGTTCATATGGAATCAATCTGTATCCAGTACTAAAACATTATCTAAGTACTTGGAAAATTTCTTGACCATTAATCCAAGGATTCACATTAGATTCCTTACCATCACTTGGGAAATGTAATTAGTCATCTAGGACTGAAGGAGGAAAAAGCAAAAACAAGAGTATAAAACACTCCTCATTGGAATTGATCTCATCCCTGAGGAGCAAATGCTGATTAAACATTAGAAGAACATTTTTTTAATGTATGGCTGCATTATTAAGTTTTCCAAGGACCTTATCTGTCTCAATCAAGGGCTGCATTATTAGTTTTCCAAAAACCTTACCTGTCTCAACCAAGCCCTGTCATGTAGTTCACAAAGCAGGTGTCCCGGGATGCACACTCTGAGATGGAGTTATCATGCAGACAACTTATTAGAGCATATTTTCAGGACCAACACCTATAAAAGAAAAGAAGGATGGAGGATTGTGCTAAGGGAGGAGGTGAGCTGTGACAAAGATTCAGCTATGACCTTGGCCAATCCCAAGGGGAGCCCTGCAGTTGAGCCCTTCATAGTTGTTCTGACTTGGGCTGAGATGGCCAGGCCTTTACATATTTCTGTCGGTCAGCCATTGGATGACATGGGTCAGCTGCCCCAGGAAGGAGTGCGACCTTAGGCAAAGAATTACCAAAGGATTTTCAGGGGTAATTTCTGGAGATGGCTCACAGCTGAAAACTCTCAGCTGGCAGACTCCCAGTCACTGAAATGTCCCTCATTTCTGAAGAGAGTTCTGGTGGATCATCACAGTACCAACTACATATAACTCGTTGATGGTTAAGCCAATCTTCATATTCAGACCTGGCTCTAAGCACATGTTTTGTCCCTTACATTAGTTTGCCTGTCTGAATGCACAAGGAACACTGTTCATGATCGCCAAAGTTCTAACCTCTCTACCCAGGCTTCAGAGTACCTTAAAGAGCAAATCATATGTTCCTAGTTGCTCAAATCCATGTTCAATTTAATTACAATAATTCTGAACTAGACGTGGGAAGGGGCATCCTATCACATGGTATTTTCCCCCCACTCTCCAAATATAGTGAAGTAGTTCAGAGAAACCACTCTAGGATGCAGGCACATGGAGATGTACTGCAAGACTCTGTTAAAGGCAGGCAGCCCTGGACCCTTCCTTGATCCCTGAAAAGTGCTCTGCAGGGATGACAGCTGGTGTCCCTAGTAAACTTCCCCTAGCCTGAAAGAGGTGTTTGCAGCTTTGCAAAGGAATATGGTCAATGCTGCCAGACAGAAGCTTTTGTTTTCGCCTAAAAAGTGCTAGGTGTCTGAAGATCCACTGCAGGGAAACCAAGGTAAATTAACAGTGATGCTTGAATGCTTCTCCTGGGTAGTGAGGAGTGAGCTGAAAGGAAGGAGTCAGACATTATCAGAATCATAAATGGAGTCTTAGTTTGGGTTCCTTTATAAGCAGAACCTGAGACAAAGACTCAAGTACAGACAGAGTTTTGGGGGAATGAGGAGGGTGGAGAAAGTGAGAAAGTAAGGAGAATGAGACAAGGAAAGAGTTTTAAATGATTTTTATTTTATTTTATTTTATTTTATTTTATTTTATTTTATTTTATTTTATTTTATTTATTTCAGAGAGAGAGCATGAGTGGGGGGAGGAGCAGAAGGAGAGGGACAAGAAGTCTCTGAGCTGAGTGGAGAGCCCAACTCAGGGCTCAATCCCAGGACTCTGGGATCATGACCAGAGCTTCTTTAACCAATCTTGAGGACTAAGCTATGCTGACCCAGGGATGACCCATAGGAAGCCAGGCTTAACAATAAAACAACAATATTTTTTTAAAAACTTAGCAGAGACAGCCATCATCACACTGTAGGGAAGATAGACCCTATATAAATAGTTCCCCATATAAACAAAGGAGAGTGAAGGAATAAGAAGAGTGATGGTAGGAGATAAGAGGACACAGAAATAGAAAAAGTAGTTTTCTTGAATTATTAATTCCATGGAGATACTGCTTGCTATTTTTATTAATCCTAGCATTATCTAATCTCCAGGCTCCATAACAACTGCTTATTTCCCTGAATCTTTCTAATCTAAAAAAAAATTGCTTAGCATAATTCACACAAATCCAACTATGTGTGCAGTGAAGAATTGCAAACCAGAAGAAGAGTCAGGACTTCCATGTTCCAGTAGCTTAGCAAACATAGATCTCTGGGTGCCAGAGGTCCAGACATCCAATAAAAATTTCCAGGGCCATTTTAATGGGGTATGGAACACAGGAGAAAATTTATCATTTATATTTTTGATATAATAAAAATGTGCTCTGAATTTTTAAAACGTTCTTGTAAATTCAGGAATCTATTCAAATAATTGTTAATACTGAGAAGGAAAAATGAGGTTATCACTCAACCTGTAGAGAATGACAGAATAGAGCAAAGTCAAAGGTGAAGGTTAGATGGATATCCAGTTGGATGCCTGATTCTTCTCAAATGGCAGCTGAATTGCATTTCTTCATCTTTTTCCCTCATTTCCTCCCTGTTTCTTTTCCAAATCTGAAATCTTAGTTTTCTTTTTATTCATCATCAAACTGTCACACTATTAGGTCTTTTAAAAAAATTAATTAAAACTGAGTTGAAATGGATTCATTCTCATTAATAGTACCAGTGCCAGACAATAATTCAAAATACAAAGAACTTTCATTTAATGCCACTCCAGCTTGGCATCTTTTGTGTTCCTCCTTTCCTTTCTGAGAGTCATCACCCTCATGACTTACTCAAATGTGGTTTCCCATTGTAGTGACTAAGATGGGATGGCATGGAGAGTTCGGGCTTACCAAACCTGACCTGCCTTGTTTTCTGTTCCTCACAGACCTGACTTTTAGTGAATTCTCAGGCTGGAAAACTAAATAATCTACAATAAAGTATCACTATTCCAGTTATGTTAATGGATATTCCTTCTTCCCTTTCAACTTTATTTAAATTTTCTTTAACCTATACTTCCTGCCATTTGCCTGTGTCTTTGTTCTGATCCTTTGCCAGATTTGGTAATTCTATCTCTTTATCCCGCTCAAATAGTTTCCAGTTGACTGCCACTGCCCTACTGTTGTCCCTGAGTGACCATTTCCCAGCTATTGGAATAACTTCCTAAAGCATCTCTGTTTCCAGTCCCCATCCCATGCCTTGATTCCAGTAAGCTACAGAAACTTTATCCAACACAGATTTATTCCTCTCCCATTCCTTTATGATGCTATTGTCATATATCTACATCTTTATATAAGCCCAACAATAGTTTTATAATAATTGTTTTCTGCAATCCCCTTTTAAATCAGTAGTGAAAAGAGAAAATATATGTATTTATACTTATATGTTTACTTATACATAAGTATATTTTTATTTTTGTATTTTTGTATTTTCTTATATCATTGTATTTACTGGTGCTCTTTCTTTGTGTGGATTCAGGTTACCATATGCTATCATGTCTTTTCAGTCTGAAGGACTTCCTTTAGTATTTCTTGTCATGAAAATCTGTTAGCAATGAATTCTTTCAGTCTTTGTATCTGGAGATACCTTAATTTTTGAATTCTAGTTATGCTTGTTATAGTTATTGGTTGACAGCTTTATTTTTTCAAGCACTTGGGATGTGTCATCCCACTGCCTTCTGGCCTCATTCCCCCACCGCCCCCCAGCATCTGGTAATTTTAATGTCATTTCCTTGTTCGTGATGAGTTGAGGGGTGTGTGTGTGTGTGTATGTATATGTCTTAGCCACTTTTAAGATTTCCCCTTTGACTTTGTCTATGACGTGTTTAGGTGTGGATCTCATTGTATTTGTCCCACTTGATGTTCATTAAGCTTTCTGGATGTGTAGATTAATGTTTTTTTCTTTTTGGTAACAATGTTTTGAAAATGTTTAGCCATTATTTCTTCATTTATTTTTCTGCCCCTTTCCCTCTCTCTCTGAGACTGTTTACATGTATATTAATATATTTTATGTTGTCCCATGTGTCTGAGGCTCCATTCGTTATGTTCTCCATTCTTTTTTTTTTTTCTGTTCCTCAGATTGGATCATTTTTATTCACCCACTTCAGGTTTGCTGATTCTTTCTTCTGCCAGCTCAAATCTTCTGTTGAGCTATTTTAGTGATTTTTCATTTCACTTATTATATTTTTAGTATCTGACATTCCATTAGTTTTTATAATTCCCCTCTTTTTAATTGATGTTCTATACTTGGTGACCCACTGTTACCATACTGTCCTCTGATTATCAGAACATGGTTTCCTTTTGCTTTTGAACATATATAATACCTACTTTTCTTTGTCTGCTAAGTCCAACATCCGGGCCCCTTCAGAGAGTTTCTATTGAAACAGAGATAGTATCTCTCTGTATATTGGCTACATATTTTTATTTCTTTGCATGCCTTGTATTTTTTTGTTGTTGAAAACTGAGTATTTTAGGTATTTACTTGTATGCTCTAGATTCTGATTTCCACCTCTCAGAGGGGTTGTGAACGTTGTTAGGTTGTTGTTGTTTTTTTGTTTTTTTTTTTTTTGGTTGTTGTTCACTTGTTTGTTTAGTGATTTTTTCCTGAACTATTTATATAGGGTCTATCTTCCCTACAGTGTGATGATGGCTGTCTCTGCTAAGTTTTTTAAAAAAAATATTGTTGTTTTTATTGTTAAGCCTGGCTTCCTATGGGTCATCCCTGGGTCAGCATAGCTTAGTCCTCAAAGATTGGTTAAAGAAGTGGTGGGAAATTTTAATCTTAACATGGCTTATCTAATCCATTTTCTGATTTTAGAGAGAAACACAAATTTCTAAATGCTTAGAGATATTCATGTATTGCATACATATTTGTAAGGGCTGTACTCTGTGTCCAATACTCTCTAAACTGTGGGAATGTAATGGTGAATAGGAAAGTCAACATTTCAACTTCCATGGAGCCTACAATCTCATAGGCATGGCAAAAGAAGGAGAAAAAAAATTCATAACAGTTCATATTCAGAGTGGGGAAAATATGAAGAAATAATAAGGTAAGTTTACTTTTTCTATTTTTAAAAAAACTTTATTTTTTCTATTTTTGGCTGTGTTGGCCATTTCAAATTTATTTTTCCCTAAATACAGCTGAAGACATCTAGTGAGACACCTAAGGCAATGATCAGAATTGCAAAAGGGAATCATGGCACTTCCTCATTTCTTGTTCTGTGATAGTAGAAAAAGAAAGCAAAGAAGGGAAAAGAATCATCTGTTTCATTTATGTCCACAACAAGCCTTGCCATCTTCAATAAATAACCCATTTCAGTTCTTACGTACCCATGCAAGGATTCTGATCAAATGACTGATTTCATTTCCTTGTAATGAGACAAGGTTATTTTCTTGTAATAATTAGAAACAAAATAGTTCTTCTTTGATTATTGGTATTCAGTTTGCCCTAGAAAATAATTAGAAACTTACAAATCTCTAATCCATGAGAATGGGAAACTACTGGTAAATGCAAAGTAGTAGTTCTGACCTATGCATGGTGGAATTTTCAAAATTATAATGAATGGGCTTGATTGAGGCATCAAATGTGGTTTTTTATAATGCAATTTATTTCTGTATGGTTGCTTTCAGGGACACACATCACAAATCACTATACAAATCATTGCAGTCTATCCAGCAAATACAATTCACAGCTATAAATATGGCATTGCATATATCAAGAAACTACAGTGTCAAGGAGCCAAAAAATGACTTTGAACAAGAATGTCACAGAGTATGGCATATTTGAGACACACTGAGTTGATTTGATTGTTTTATTATAGAGGCTATGAGATATTACAGATCAGAGAGAAAGATTTAGATTTTGAAGTGATGAATTATATAGTTATTCACAAAAAATACAGATAGTTATATTGTTTCCCATTTTACAAGCAAAGCAAGAAAAAGATACTCAGAGAAATGGACTGAAAGGGAGGTTGCCCTTGCTTTCAAAGATTTATTTCTCCATTTACTTGTGATTTGTCCATTTCCCCCCTGAAATATCCAAGAAGAGTTTAGCTTCGGGAGAGGCAGTCTTGCTCAAGGAATAATTCTCTGGCTTCATTGTGGAGGAGCCCTTCAGCTGGTAGAAAATCACATTTTTGCTCCTAAGTAAAACGATTTGGCGACAAAACATAATGAATGGTAATTTTCAAAAGGAGTATGATTTTCAAAACAAACTTCACAATACTACATTCAAGAGGTTTCTTTGTGCCGTGATTAATGGAAGCAACTTCACCAGCTGAGCCTATGAGTCCCCAAGGACAACATTGTTTTATCTCAGGACTCAGAGAAAAGTTTTGATAGGTGGTCTGCTGGTATCAGTCCAGTGCAGGAACGGGAGGAGCCTTAGCTTGAAATTAGATCCAGCTCCTCCCAAAGCAGAAGGGATACTGGCAGTTTAAAAATGGAGGAATATTTTGTGTGTGTGTGTGTTGCTGGGGAAGAAGGTGCTAAGAGAATGTCTGGCTGACCCTGCAATTGAATGTGCTATCTTCAGTACTGTAGTTTCCAGTCATGCTTGTAGTAAAAACCTGGGAGTGTATATTACTTTCCTATTGCTGTGTCACAAAATATCACAAATTTAGCAGCTTAAAACAACATGTATTCATTATCTCACAGTTTCTGTGGGTCAGGAGTCCAAGCACAGCTAAAATGGTTTTTGCTCAGAGTCTCATGAGGCTGCAATCAAGATGTGGAAGGGGGTACATGCCTTTCTAGAGCTTTGATCTCTCTTCAAAGGTCATGTGATTGTTAGCAGAGTTTAATTCCTTATGTTTGAAGGTCTAAGGTCCCTATTTCCTAGAGGCCGCTCAGCATTCTCTGCCACATATCCTCTCTCCAAAGTGATAGTTTGCTTCTTCAAGGCCAACAGGGAGCATGTCTGCTGCTGCTTTTCTCTTAATTCTAGACCTACTCTTTTTAAGGGTCTAGATTAGGTCAGGCTCACTGGGGATAATCTCATTTTTGATGTTCTCAAAATCAATGGATTCGATATCTGATTTATACCTAAAAATCTCAGACTTTTTGGCATATAGTACAAACTAATCATGCAATGACATCCATCATATTCACTGGCCCCACCTGTGCTCAAGGGGAAGGGATTACATAGGGCATATACACTAAGGACCAGAAGTCTTGGGGCTATCTTATAATTCTGCCTCCCATAGGACCCAAGATGAGGAAGCAGGTTAAGTCATCAAAACTGAGGAGGCATGAAGGAGGTAAACACTAAAGTATAGCAAGGAGAGACTCTCTCTTGGATACCAGGGCTTGATTTGCTGAGCAGCCTGAAAGAGTAACTCAGAAAAGTCAAGACTATGAACAGAGAAGCTTCACCTTGGAAATTTAGAATAGAACAAAGGCATTAAGGTTATTTGGAAAAGCTGTAATTCATAGAGGAAGGGTCTGTTGTTCTATCCAGTCTTGAAATGGTGGTGATATGAGATCAACACCAGAATATCATGGACATATAAGATTAAATCAAGATAGGGAAAGGATCCAGTTTTAAGCCTTGTTAGGTTTTTTGGTTTTTTGTTTTGTTTTGTTTTGTTTAAAGATTTTATTTATTTATCTGAGAAAGAAAGAGTGAGAGAGAACACAGGAGTGGGGTGAGGGGCAGAGGGAGAAGCAGACTCCCCACTGAGCAGGGAGCCTGATGAGGGCTCTGTCCTGGGACTCCTGGGATCATGACCTGAGCTGAAGGCAGATGCTTAACGACTGAGCCACGCAGGTGCCCAAGTCTTGTTAAGGTTTAAGGGTAAATATTCAATACCAAATTGTAGGCTATCTCATAAAAGCTAAACCAGAGAATGGGGCTAGATCTTGGGGTCTAAGTGGAAACTTCTAACCTCTGATTATCTATTCCTTACTCTCAACTTCAAATCTAAAAATTTGGGACAGATGTGATTAGACAAATCTGGAGAGAGAGAGAGAGTGGGTGGGTATGTACTAAACCCAAGAAGGACTCTGAGTTTTCTCAGCCTGCCACATGGAATATAAAAGGAAGTTTAAGAGACACCTGACTTGTCCCATGGATCAGTTTTACTCTAAGGGTGAAGTTGAAGGTCAAGATAAAGGGTGGAAGCTGGGCTTATACAATTAAAGTGATAGCAGGCTTGTCCATTACTATATATGACTTGATCCAGGGAATATCCTGGGTTATGATCAGTCATAGCCTCTCCTGATGTTAGCAGAAGTTAGGAAATTTGTAGAAGAATTTTGCTCCTTTTGGGTTAGTGGGGAGGGTCTGAAGATGCTACAATTAGCCTATTTTTTCTGGAATTTGGCATAAGGAGAACCATAGATATGCCTTTGGGTGGCAAAGAATGGATCAGACCACTTTGAAGAGCAGTGGCATTGGGGAATATGCTGTTTATGCTGAGATTATCTATCTATCTATCTATCTATCTATCTATCTATCTATCTATCTATCTATCTATTTTTTTGCTTTTGACCTGGTGGGCACAAGGTAAAGGAACAATAGACTCTATGCAAGCTCCGCTAATTACAGAAGGTTGCTTTCATTGTACTGTCTGCTCTGGTAATAGTTACTGCTCATCCTACAGTGGAACTCAGGGGTCTGAGCTCAATTCTCTAATATTCAGTTTTGATTCCCTAATATTAGACACTGTGTGGTGTGTTAAGCATTAAAATCATAACATTGTGATGCATACAAATTATGTTGTCATATTCAGAGTGCTGTACTTAGTTTAATTACAATGTTGCTTTTGCTTTTATTGGTGCTTTAAAATGTCTCTTGCAGTTATTTTAAAAATATATAAAATGTTTATTTTTCAGAGTGTAAAATGTACATGCATACTCTAGGATCTTTGAGAAATGTTATGGTGTGAAGAGATAAATAACCACAGTATGCAGTCTTAACACCTTTTAACCCTTTTCCACTTTTCATTAAAAATGCAAGTTATTAGTCAATGATTAAATAATAACCTTGACTTGAACTTGCCAAATTAGCATACTTGCTGGGGTCAGGCGTATGTGTCTTTGGTTGATGGGACAGAGCTTTGGATCAAGATAGTAATTGGAGTGGGCCACTAATACATATAAAAAGTTGTGCACATCTCTGCTTATTTCCTTTAGGACAGATTTCAGGAACTGGAATCCTGGGTCAAGTGGTAGGAAGCTATTTACACCTCTTGATAATGTTGCTGTGATGGTCAGTTTCATGTGTCAACTTAGCTGGGCTGTAGTGTCCACTTATTCAATCAGACACTAATATAGGTGTTGCTGTGAAAGTACTTTGTAGATATGATTAACATCTACAATTAGTTGATATTAAGTAAAGGAGATTATCCTCAGTCATCTGGGTGGGCCTGATTCAATTAGTTGAAAGGCCTACGGAAGAATTGAGACTTCCCTGAAGAAGAAATTCCTGCTGTGGACTGCAGCTTTGGCTCTTGCCCAGAGTTTCTAGACTGACCTTCCCCTGTGGATTTCAGATTTGTCTACCCAGTCCCCACAATTATGCATGTCAATTCTTTGTGTATTTATAGGTATTTGCATTATGCATATGTATGTCATATGTGCATGCATGTCTTATATACATGTATATATATCTTTACATGCACCCATACATCTATTCGTGTATGTTATGTACACTTACATATATGTCAGATAGATAGAGATAATACTGATTCTGTTTCTCTGGTAGAACCCTGATTACTCAGTTGCCAAATTCCTTTTCAGAATGATCATACACATAGTTGATAAGAATAGCCTACTCAGCACATGTTAACCAATGTAGATTATTATAATTCTGTAGAGACGAGGACCCATTGACTAGTTGTGACTGGGGGTCTGATCAGAATGGTGTTTCAATCCATGACATCAATATAGTGACGGGGGCAGGATGTACTAAAAGGGAAGATGAAGAAATCAGGGGACCTGTCACAGCTCGTAACAGTGAAATCCCAAATACTCAAGGCATATCCAGTTGATAACATATATCCATTAGGATTCTCATGTATTCATCATTTTTTGCTCTGCAATTGTCTATTTAAGTTAAAACTGAGTCCCCAAGTTTACTCGATTGCTGATCCAAGTATTAGGGTTATTAAAAGACTTTAAACTCCTGTCAAATACATCAAATAATACATATTCTTTGGGCTATTCATCTGTTGTGGAATGTAACATGATGTTTCTGGATTCAAACAGCCATTTATCAGACTTTCGTTGGCTTACAACTATCCATGCTTTATAAAATAATCTTGATCTCTTCTATCAAAGGAAGAAACTGAGGACAAATGTGGAGCAGTGGGTCAGACATGGATTTGTGTAGCAGGAAACTTACTCAGAGACCTTAGGAAGGTATGATAAATACTGTGTGTATGCCATTACTGAAGAACATCGTTCATGGCAGCATGACCAAACAATAACAATAGCTTTAATAGCTAAAATTAAATTTAGCTTTCCATTCTCCTTTTAAATCCCCACTGGGAGGCAAATTCTTTCCCTATCTTTGGATCAAATCTCGGGCAGAACCGTGACTTTTCTGGTCCTTCTCCAGTAAAGCTAACAATTCTCTAGTCAGTTAAAATCACAAACATAATCTCAGTTTAGTAACTTAAAAGTTGAATCTCCCATGTAGTTAAAAATATCTCCTCCTCCAGTTGCTCAGGCCTTCTGTGGACAGAGAGGCGGGAGTCAAGGATAAGGGTATAGATGGCATCTTTTCTATGTTCTATATATTCTCTATCATCTGACAAACCATGCTCTGACCCTTCCAGAGTTGGAGGGAGAGAGGGAGATGCCCTACGGGGAAAAGTTCCCACCTAACAGGTAGGTTTCTACTTACCTCATTTCAATGCTTGCGAGATTTGGCAGGCATTTGAAATGAACTTTTTGGACGCACTTAACTGGGTTGTTGGAGGTATCTCACCCCCTTCATCCCTGGGAAATTTTCTGCCTGTCATCACCTTGACGAAGGAAAATGCATCTGTATTATGGCTGACCTCTTACTTCCTCCCAACCTCTATAAATCCAGCCGTACCTGCAGCCTTTTCTCCTTACCCTGGCAGGTTGCCCTCTTGGTCAGAAATTACAAAGACCCATGTAAGGTCCCTTGCACATAACGCATATGTGAGGGACTCTCATCTGACTTTTTCCCTGGCAGACTCCAGCAGAGCAGACTAATTCCATCACAATAGCCACTTCCCATCTGCCCTGCCATCACATCAGCTAGCTGGCCAGTTAGGCTCTATTACTCTGGCTATTTAGATTTATCAGGAGAGGGAGAGAGAGAAAGAGAGATGAGTGTGAGTTATCCTCTGTTTGCAAACTGTTAAGAAGGTGTTTTTGTAAGTGGTTGGATTGAAGCTTTTTCCCTCAGTCATGATGGGCATTGCCTACGCTCTTCAGCCTGTTTCTACCACCTATGAGGGGATGGGACTTACAGTACACATTTTAGAGTCCTCTATAAAACCCTCTACTTCCCTCATCTCAAATCCCTAGATCCTTGTTGTGGGGAGGAGCTTTTAGTCGCCTCCTCTAAATAATTTGCATCATAGTTGTCTTGCACTTTGTTTTAGGTTGCACTGTCCATTGAACAAGGGCAGTGGCTCTCAGAGTGGTCCCAGACCAGCATTATCCCTGGGGCTGGGGAGCTGATTAAAAGTGCCAATTCTCAGAGCTCACAGATCTACTGGATCTACTGGATCAGAAATTCTAGGGGTGGAGCCCAGTAGTCTGTGTTTTAGCAAACCTTCCAGGTGATTCTGATGTATGCTAATACTTGGGAGCCACTGTTTTAAGGCACCTCTTAAATATCCTCTCACGCGTATACTTGGCTGAACTTGTCAACCCACTTAATCTGTTTCTTATAATAACTCATATGTTTACAGATTTAAGAAATAACTATGAAAATGACAAATCATAATTACATTTTACTAACACCAAAGCCTGCTGATTATCTGACACTCATCAGTCCTAAATTACCGTGAGTTGAAGGTTGGCCGGTAAGGGCAGCTGAAGTAATGTGTTATTATACTCCCTCTCCCATTTCCCTAGCTCCAGCTTGCTCACTAAACTGTAAGATAAATTATTGTTTTGTAAACTATTGCATTAATTTTTTTAGCTTTGGTCAGACTTCCTGGTCTTTTTGTAGTAAGAGACATCATGCCTTTATTTTACTAGCTACGTTTTAGAGTAACCCCGTAGGTCCTTTTGTTGCTATAAATCAGGATTCCTCAACTTCAGTACTATTGATATTTTTGGCCAGATGATTCTTTGTTGTTTGGAGCTGTCCTAGATACCTACTAGCATGCTCTAAATTGTGACAACTCCAAATTTCTCCAGACATTGACACATGTTTCCTGGGTGTGAAAATCAACTCTAGCAGAGAAAAACTGGTTTAAATGGATACCCATTAAGTCCCCAAATACATTTATCATTTCTAATCGATTCCACATATTTTCGAGACCAAGCGGAACACTGCGTTTTGGTCAGGACTTCTAATTACCGTAGAGATAATTTTGAAATGTTTTAAATAGTATTATTTTGCAACTTGTGATAAAAATGCATCTTTAGATTGCTGAGCAAATATTCTTCTGATTCACATCATCAATTAAGCCCTTAGAATCATTCTGAGAATTTACTGTCTGAGCGTCCTCATTTATAAACACAACAAGCTCCAAGAAACACAATTACTATACATTTTCTCAAGGAAGGGAGTGGTGGTAGTATCTTAGACTGTTGATTTAAATTGTCTTCTTTTTTTTCTTCTTTCATTAAGTGGTAATTCAACTCTTCATCTTTCGTGATTTTCTTTACTCACTTCAGGCAATTATTGCTGGCGATTATGATGTTAATGAGTTATGCAGAGCAGACTGAAAAAATGAAATATATTTTTAGGAAGTTAAGTTAATGGAAGCAACAACTTGAATGCATGCAAAAAGCAGGCATCTTTCTTATTGTGCCCTGATTGATTTCATAAGTCAGGTGTTCATATGAATAGATAACCTTTACTTAGCGCAGGGAGTATTTTGACAAGAAATTTACTCTGATGAGCCATAAAGGAAGTCTTTTGTGAGGTTGCCTGTTCTGCATTGTGTCTGATATATATATATATATATATATATATATTGCTTGAGTTAATTTTAAGGCCTCCAAATCTAAGCAGATGATGCTGATCGACATGAAAACCAGAACTCTTTTCTTGCCTCCTTTGTAGTTGAATTCTAATGGTCTTGACATATTGCGGTATTGTTCACCAGGGTGACATAAAATACAATCAAACGCACACACAGATGACTATGGAAAAGCAAACAAACCCAGATGACAACACATATCAATAGAATATTTTCTTTCACCTTTTTCTTTTTATTCTTGATTGACACAGCAACTGAAATAACCCTCCCTTTTGAATGCCTTTGATTCAATCAATTGCACGTTTCCCCTCAGATGAAGTTGAAGTATTAGCACTTCACTGTCAAAACCACCTTTGTTTCTAAATTAATACCCAATATTTACATACCAGTAAGATGGATCTTAATATGCCAAGACTCTCATCTTTCTCAACCTTTTGTCGTACAAACTACTTTTATTCTGGATAAACTTTCAAACCAAACTGCTATTGAAAATATACATCAATGATCCTGGGTTTTTTGGTGAGAAGATTGGAGATGGAAGCAGTGGGCTAATATGGGTTAGATTTTTCAAGGTAAAAACATTAAAAAAAAATAACACCTATTATTAGTACAAATCATTTAAACCAGAGAGGACAAAATTTCTAAATAAGGAATTTTCCTTAGGTCGCTAATGTATTTGACAAATGTAAAAATAAATTTATGATATATAGATTACAGATATCAATGTTCTTCAGTAGAATTTTCTGAAATGATGGGTATGTGTTAGATATATACAGTTAAATATGGAGTTGCTAGCCCCTTGTGGATATGGAAGACTTGAAATGTTATAACTGTAATTAAAAGACTGAAATGTTAATTGTATTAATTGTAATGAACTAAAATGTAAATGTAGATAAGCACATGTGGCTAGTAGCTCCTGTATGAGTGGAGGAAATACATGTGATTTATATATTTGTATATTTGTTCCTACAGTTCTCATTTTACAGAAAACCTGACATTTAGCTATTACTCTATTTTAAACTGCTTTATTGGTACCATGCCATACAATTCACTCATTTAAAGTATACAATTTAGTGACACTTAGCATAATCACAGCTGTGCATTCATCACCATAGTCAACTTTAAAATATGGTCATCCCCTCCAAAATTCTACACAGCTCTTAGCCATCATCCATCACCCCCAGTCCTCCCTCACCCCAGCTTCCATTAGGCAACCACCAATCTCCTTTCTGTCTCTCTAGATTTGCCTATTCTGGACACTTCATATAAATGGAATCACACAACATGTGGTCCTTTGTGACTGGCTTCTTTCACTTGGCACAATGTTCGCCAGGTTCATTCATACTGTGGGATATAGCAGTATTTCTTTCTTTTTATGCCAAATAATATTCCACTGTATGAGTATACCATATTTTGTTGATCCATCCATCACATGACGGACTTTGGGGTTGTTTCTGTCTTTTGACTATTGTGAATAGTGCTGCTATAAATATTCACGTACAAGGTTTGTTTTTGTTTGTTTTTCATGGATCTTGTTTTTCTTTCTCTTTGGTATATATCTAGAAGTGGAATTGCTGGATCATATGGTAATTCTATATTTAACCATTTGAGGTACTGCTAGACTGATTTCCAAAATTCTGCACCGTTTTACATTCATTACACTATAGCGTATGAGCGTTCCAATTTCTCCACATCTTTCCCAACACTTGTTATTATCTGTCTTTTTTATTATAACCATTGTAGTGGGTGTGAAGTGGTATCTCCTTGTTATTTTCAGATATAAGATTTGTAAAAGTTTTCTCCCATTTTGTTCTCTTTTTACTTTCTTGATGGTGTACTTTGAAGCACAGACGTTTTTCATTTTGATGTTGTACAATTAATAAAATGTACAACGCTTGCGCTTTTTGTGTTCTAGTCTAAGAAACCATTGCCTAATTCAAGGTCATGATGATTTATGCCTATATTTTTCTTCTAAGATTTTTATAGTTTTAGCTCTTGAGTGTAGGTCTTTGATCCATTTTGAGTTAGGGTTTGGGTGGGGTAAAGTGGGGTCTAAGTACAGTTTTTGCATGTGTATATCCAGTTATATCAGCATTATTTGTTAAAAGAATACTTTTGCTCCATTGAATTTCCTGGCCACCTTGGTTGAAGATAAATGTTAGGGTTTCTATTTTATTGATTTGTATGTATGTTTTTATAACACTACCACACAGATTACTGTAGCTGTGTGATAAATTTTTAGAATTGAGAAGTGTGAGTTCTCCAAATTTGTTCTTTTGCAAGATTGTTTTGTCTATTGCAGGTCCTTTGAATGTCCATATGAATTTGGGAACACCTTGTCAATTTCTGCAAAGAAGTCAGCTGGCATTTTGATGTAATTATGTCGAATCTATAGGTCAATTTGGGGAGCACTGTCATCATAACAACATTAAATCTTCTGATCCTTGATTGTGGGGTGTCTTGCCATTTATTTAGATCATCTTTAATTACCTTCAGTAATGTCTTATAGTTTTCAGAGTACAAGTCTTAAACTTGTCCTGCTAAATTTATTCCTAATTACTTTTTTCTTTTTGGTGCTCTTATACACTGTTTTCATTTATTTAAATTTTGCTTTCTCATTGCTACTATATAGAAATACAATTAATTTTTGTATGTTTATCTTGTATGCTGCAATCTGTGGGACTCATGTAAAATATTTTTTAGTGAATTGTTCAGGATTTTCTATAAACAAGATCATGTCATCAGCAAATCAAAATAGTATTATTTCTTCCTTTCTAATCATGGGATGTATTTTATCTCATTTTCTTCCCTAACTACCCTGGTTAGAACTCCTAGTACCATGTTGAATACAAGTGGCTAGATAAGACAACCATGTCTGGTTCCCAATCTTAGGGGGAAAGTATTCAGTATTTCAGCATTCATCATTCATTATGAAGTATGATGTTAAATGTGGATGTTTCATAAATACTCTTTATCAAGTTGAGAAAGTTCCCTTCTATTCCTAGTTTGTTGGAGGGTTTTTATGGTAAAGGAGTGATGAATTTTATCAAATGCTTTTCCTGCATCTATTGAGATGATTGTATGGTTTTGTTCTTTATTCAGTTGATGATGTATATTACATTAATTTATTTTTGATATTAAAACAACCTTGCATTCCTGGGACAAATCCTATTTTGTCACACTATATAATCTGTTTTATATATTTCTGGATTTGATGTTAGTATTTTGTTGAGAATTTTTGTGCCTATATTTACAAGAGACACTGCTCTTTAGTTTTCTTTTCTTGGACTATCTTTGTCTGGTTTCAGTATCAGGGCAATACTGGTCTCGTAGGATGAGTTTTTTCCTTTTACTTTTTGGAAGAGTGTGAAGAATTGGTATTAATTCTTCTTTAAGTATTTGGTAGAATTCACCAGTGAAGCCAATTGGTTTTGGGTTTTTTTTGTGTGTGTGTGTGCTAAGTTTTTTTTACTACTAATCTTTTTTACTTGTTATAGTTCAAATCAGATTTTCTAGTTCTTAATTTAGTTTTTGTTGTTTGTGTCTTTCTAAGAAATTTTCCATTTCAGTTAAGCTATCTAATTTGTTGGCATATACTTTTCAAAGTATTTCTTCATAATCCTTTTTATTTCTGTAAAAGGATGGCTCCTTAGGGTTGAAAACAAGGGCAATAAATGAGGCAGAGATGTCAGAATACTTTGGCTCAGGCTTGAGT
The DNA here is from genome assembly GCF_029215605.1 of Mirounga angustirostris. Lineage (NCBI taxonomy): Eukaryota > Metazoa > Chordata > Mammalia > Carnivora > Phocidae > Mirounga > Mirounga angustirostris. Next base: position 132,633,953 of record NW_026991709.1, on the reverse strand, counting down.
AATAATTTAAAAGTCTATAAAGTTGTGTTAAATGGATGTGTTAAGTAAGCTATTTAAGACTAGAGAACTAACCAGCCAACTATGCTCCCAGGGAAGGCCTAGAGTACACTGCCATCATGAAGATGATAAGGAATACACTGGGGAGAGAGGCACTGGTACCACTGAGAAGTTCAGTAGTGGTTGTTCTCTGTCACTATGGAAGTGGGCTTGCTGGTATCAATGGGAATAATAAGGAGACAGGACAGATGGAACTAAACACCAGCGACAAGATGGATGTGATTTCATGGTGGGTAGCAAGGCCAATATGGCCCAGAGGGCCTTGAGCTGCTACAATTTGTGGCAGTGGTATATAGAGCATGGTGTGCCTGGGGGTGAGAAGATGGGTAGCAAAGAAGAGTATTGTTTGTCTAATACAACCACAAAAGATCAGAAGTGGGTGAATAGGAAGACTGATGAGAACCATTAAAATGGAAAATCACATCTTTTCACCTACCTTCCAGACATGAGCCAATTCTCAAAGGCATGAGACATTACTTCCCTTTAATGGAAGGACGTTCCAAGTCCCTTTGAGGAAGAACCCTGCAATGACACAGCAAGGAAATATAGTAGTAATTTCTCCAGTCCTTCCCCAAAGGACCTTATGGTATTTGCCAGAGTAACTGGAAAGGAGAACAGTCAATGATTGTTACATACACAGTCTCGAATGACAGTGAAACCATATGGCTCGAAAATGGCATCATACTCCTTTTGATACAGTAGGAGCATGCAGATAGAGTCCTGGTATATTAATTAAGATCTTGGATGAACTGCAGCAACAAGGACAGTAACTTCTTCCACTAAACCTACTGTGTAAGGCTTTCTCGTTCTTTTTAAAATTGCAACTGGATATCACCTTGAGGAGGCACTAACTTAACAAAGTGAAAGTCAATTGGAGCACAAAAAGTGTATCTGAATGGTGCAAGGAATTGAATGTAGAGGATACTGATGATGTCTTAGCCATATCCCCTCAGCCCTTACCATTCATAAGCATATCAACCCAATAGCTTCCAGTTACAAGCCCTTGCAACTCTTCACCGGGAGCTGCCTGTGCTTGGTCCACAGGCTAGAGGTGTCGGGGAATACTCACTTCTCCCCAAAAGCCCTCAAACAATGAGTTATAGGAGCTGGTAGATAAATACTCCAGTTACCTTGCTGGGGTTAGTATCTGGGCATGTTGGAATAACTGAGGCATGTTACACCATGTCTCTAAGCCTCAGTGGCTCCCTGTCGGTTGTCTGTACAATGACACACCCTTTGTTTGCTGTCTTCTTTTCCCTGTCTCACTTCCCTGCTTCTCTGCAAGTGTTTTCTAGAATCACCTCCCAAATAAACTACTCATACCACATCCTTATCTCAAGGTCTGCTTTGGAGAAACTCCAGCTAAGATACTTCTATCTCTAATTCAGTCTCTGACTTTTCTCCTTGCTCTTTTGAAGCAAAATAACATTGAAAGAGGGCTGAAAAAATTCAAGAAGGAAAAACTGAAAGACTGGAAGAACAAGCAGGGGAAATAAAGAGTTTTCTCCAGTGGTATTGTGGGTTCACCTGTTCAGAAGGGAGGAATCAGGAAGAACTGGCTCTTGACTATAATGCTCCATCATGCATTTGCCCAACCTCTAAAGCAATCCACAAAGAAGATATGGTTACCTGAAATTGTTAGCAGAGTGTAAGGTATGTGTGATGGCTCATTTTCTGTGTCAACTTGACTGGGTCACAGGATACCCAGATATTTGGTTAGCCATCATTCTCGGTTTGTCTGCGAGGGTGTTTCTGGATGAGATTAGGGTTTGAATCAGTAGAATAAGTAAAGCAGATGGCACTCCCAAATGTAAGTATCATCTAATCCACTGAAGAACTGATGAGAACAAAAAGGCAGAGAAGGGGAGAATTTGCCCTCTCTGTCTGACTGTTGGAGCTAGACCGTTGATCTTTTCCTGCCTTTGGACTAGGATTTACACCATCAGCTCTCCTGGGTCTCCAGCTTGTAGATGGCAGACTGTGGGACTTCTCAGCCTCCATAATCAAGTGAACCAATTTCTTACAATAAATCTTTACTGGTTCTGTTTCTCTGGAGAACCCTGTCTAATACAGTATGTCATTTGAGATAGGGGGTCAGCTGCAAATAACAGAAAACATGACCACAGTCACTTAAGCGTATAAGGTTTACTTTGATCAAATGATAAAAAATACAGAGGTAGTGAGTCCAAGTCTCTCCCAGCTGCTTAGCAACAATGTCAAGAACCCAGACATTTTCTGTTTTTGTGTTCCAACATCCTTTTGTGCTCGTGTTTGCCACCTCCTGGTTGCAATATAGCTGCCCCACCTTCATCTTACTTTTGTTGCAGGAAGAAAGAAAGTCAAACATGAAGGAATGGCACTTCTACTGAGAAATCTCAGCTTTTCCGGAAAGCCTCAACATTTCTATTGGGCAGAATTATGTCCCATGGCTGTCTCTAGCTGGCAATAGACTATTTTTAGCTGGGTACATTGCCACCCTGAACAAGGAAGAAGAGATTGAGGAATTAATATTAGGTCACAATTATCACCAGCTTCCACATAGGTGAGCGCAAGTAAAACTCAAATTCTCTCACAGCAGGGTTGGTACATCCTCTAAGGTCATTCTGTAAAATCAATTTCTGAAGAATGGACCCTAGAGATAGGGATGTGACTATTCTAGTGGATTCATGCAATTAAAGGCCCACCTACATTGTGTGCATATAGAGGGGGTAGAGGGGAAGTGCCATCTAAATCTAAAAATACGATGGATTAGAAAGCTAGGATAACATGGTAAAGAAGAAGGGGCGCCAGAAACAGAGAGACCAGCAACATTTATAGAGCTCACTCAACAGTCCACAGAATGGAACAGTAACTGCTTCTCATCCAGTCGCACAGCTGGCTAGAGTATACTTGATCTTGGCCAAAAGGTCGAGAAGAGGTAGCTGGCTACACTTAACCACAGCGAAGAGCTTTCAGGTGGGCCTCCTGAACATTAGTTCCCATCTGTAGTCTAAGCCTGAGGCTGAATGACTTCATACACTGAAAAATGAAGTTCTTGGTGTAAGAACTTCTATCTCAGCGGCAGGAAGACTCTAGTAGTCACTGCATTCGATTTGTCCGTGTTTTGTGTCTGTGTCTGTGCTGCAAGGGTGAACATGCACCCTGGAAAATGCCACTGATGAGAATGTATGTAGGGAAACGTGAATACATGGCATTTTCCAGGCCAGTTACTCCAGAGTCAACCTCACGCTAATGTTTGCTTTCTCAGGGATTTCTTGGAGGAGCACTGAGAGACCACTCCCTTGCACTCACCTGCACAATTCACTTGTTCTAAGTAATGAAATACCCAGGAAGATATAACATCATCATGCTTCTGTTCTTTTCTTTCTGAAATATGTGCAGTGACACTTTTGATCTCTACCGAGACACCAGAAAATGCTTATGGACAGAAAGATGATTCTTCCAAGATTCATAATTTGTATTTTCTCTTGATGTGTCTGTATCTCTTACTACATGTACAGCGCACACATGACAGCATGGAAAATATAAACACGCCTTGTTTTTCATTTAGAATTAAGAGTCTTCTGGAAATTCACTGGTATGGCAATAAGAAATGCATGCTCATGCATTATTAATCCATGCTATAAAAATTGGAATTTACGGTAACATGATGTTCATTGCTTTTGCTCCTGAGATGCAGAGACATGTGCCTTTTTTTGCCAGGCACTTTAAAGCAGAGCTGTTCCCCTTCATGCTGATGGCACTGCCATCATCAAACAAGCACCAGTGACATTGCTCAGGGTCTTCCAAACAAATTTCTGGATTTCACTATCAAAAACATGGTCTGCCCATTTGTACTGCCTGTCTTAGTCCAACCTGACAGCATGAGTTGGAGTGACTCCAAATCTGTTTTTGTAGGGATATCTCACAAAGTACAATGGGAGTCATAGAAATGTATTACAGAGTTCCATTACATTACCTCACTGTCGTTCCAAAAAAAAAAAAAAAAAATCCTAGGAAGAGGCTTTGTTATTCTTGTTTCATTTTGTTTGTTTTGCAAGAGTCTAGCAGATTTGCGTTTAAAGCTTCCCACTGGAAAGGATGAACCTGGTTGCACCAAGTTTTTTGGAACACTGGGCATGGGGACAAAAACCCTGGGTTTCCAGGTGTATCACCTGTGCTAATGGTGATCTCATGACTGACTCACATTTCCACAGTTATGAATACAGTTTGCAGAGCCACGTCCCTATCATGTATTCAAGGTTGCTGTAAGTTTGGTGTAGGTTAGTGGGTTTGGGCTAGCTGTTTCAGCCTAGACTTGTTACGGACTTACTTTCTAATCAAGCATACTTTTTCCTAGGAGCGCCATAAAGCAGGGCTTTATATCAGTTGGACCATATGAAATTGTCATTTTTCTGTGTCAAAAATGGCTGGATATGAACAATTTCATTTGGCTCAACCTAGTACTTGGCCCCAACTAGAAAAATAACTCTGACTGAAATACGGCTACTTCCCTTTCTTCAGTTTACTCCAGAATCCTGTCCTTTGAATGGTCCCAGAGAGAGCACTATAGCTCATTTCCTGACTAGTAGCAGGAGACGCAGTACTGCTCAGAGAGTTGGGCACTCATGCCTCAAACTGTGGTAGCTTTAAGGTACTTATTAATTGTGGCTCCCTTGCTATTCATAGTGGTTGTCATAGATTTCCATGATATTTTAAAATATATTTTCAAATACTCCAGGGAAAGATGAGCCTATGCTCATCTTACAGATAGGGACACTGGAGCCAAATGTGACTTTGCTATGGCTCTCATGTAGGCGTGATGATGTCACAGTCTCCTGTCCACCTCAAGGGGACCTCCTGCCTCCTCACAGCAGTAGGGCTCTTGATCCTGTAACAGCTCAACAATGCTTCAGTCTCCAACCTCACTTCTCATCTTTATTTTATTTATTTATTTTTAAAATTATTTATTTATTTATTTATTTGAGAGAGAGAATGAGATAGAGAGAGCATGAGAGGGGGGAGGGGCAGAGGGAGAAGCAGACTCCCCGCTGAGCAGGGAGCCCGATGTGGGACTCGATCCCGGGACTCCAGGATCATGACCTGAGCCGAAGGCAGTCGCTCAACCGACCAAGCCACCCAGGCGCCCCACTTCTCATCTTTAAAATGGGAATAATAATAGTATCTACTTCACAGGATTGTTTTGAGGATCAAACTAGTTAATATATGTGATGTATTTCGAATAGTGCTTGTATCGGAAAAGTGCTATGTTTGTTAACTCTTACCATTAGACATTTTATTCAAAAGCCTTCTGCTCTAGGAAGCTGAAACTTGATGGAAAACCTACACTTGGATCTTATTACAGTGAGCTTTCATATTCATGAAGTCAACAATGTGAAAGCACAACCAAAGATTGATGATGAGTAGATGTATTGCATTCTGCTCTAATAGAGGTCCTATGTTTCACTATTCGGGGAGCTCGTCCATATTCCTCGAGGTTTATAGTTTTATGTCAGGCTGAGGAATAATTTCAGAGAGTCATAAAAAAGCCAAGGTGTTTGTCATAGCACCTGGAAGCAAGCATACTGTGGGCAGGTGCTGGGAAACCATTCTCCATCCCTCATGCCAAAACACCTCAGCCCTTTCCCAGCCACGGCCCTGGTCTTGGACATTACTGAGGCAGCCCCTGCCAACCCAGCAGGCTGTTTGATGGCTTGGTGTTCTAGGAACTGAGATTGTGAGATGAATGCTTTGGTGTGTCTCACAACTGGCACTTTCCACGAGGCCGTGGGATCAGAGCTGTTGATCTCAAGGCTCCCTGCATGATGGCCAGGTATGAAATAAAAAGCTCAGAATGCTTGATGGGAGCAAATTGGCTGCTTCTGGATTATTACCAATAGACTACCCCTTCCAAAAACCAAAACCAATACACGAGTAAGACTGTATTTTCAGCTCACTAATAGATTAAGTCACTGTTTTATATAGCAAGTAATCCACATAGCCATCACCACTGCTGCTCTGTATATGTATTACCAAAACCTCATTACCAACAGTTTGCTTCTGAGTGATTAAAAATATCTGGATCTAACTTTTGGAGTTGGGATAGATCAGCTCCTCACTTGTTGGGGCCTTAGAAAACAGAGTAGTTAAACAGATGCTGAATGGATTGTGGAATGTGGAACCCAGACAGGGAAATGGCCCGGTTCATCCATGTTCTGTACAGCTGTTTATAGATATGCTGTTTATAGACAGGTCCTCATAGCAATGGGGAGCCTCGCTGGGGAAGAGAGAAAGTTTGAGGACAAAACAAATGAAAGAGTGTATTATATTTATGCTGGGATGGCCTACGTGGAGAAAGAAAGGGCAGAAGCTGATGGGATTTGAGAGGATGATGATAAGGAGAGAGGCTCAAAGAGTGTAAGGACAGACAATCCAGGGTGTGTATCCACTATAGCTAGGAAAGTAGCTTGCTCTGTTCATAAGGCAATGGATCAGTGCATTTTCTTGATTGCAAATACAATAGTTCAGGATCAGGTCAGACAACAAAATTTTGAACTTAAGAGTTGCATAAGAAAAATCTTTCAGAAAGAATAGTAATTGGTGCATTTTTAATAAATGACATTTCATCCAAGTTTTTTTCATTAATTAAAAGTGGAGATTAAAAAATTAGTGAAAAAAAGAAAGAATATACAATGGGGAAAAGGACAGTCTCTTCAATAAATGGTGTTGGGGGCACCTGGGTGGCTCAGTCTGTTAAGCATCTGTCTTCGGCTCAGGTCATGATCCCGGGGGCCCTGGGATAGAGCCCAGCATCAGGTTCCCTGCTCAGCGGGTTGTCTGCTTCTCTCTCTCCCTCTGCCCCTCTCCATGCTCGTGCTCTCTCTCTTGCTTGCTCTCTCTTGCTTGCTCTCTCTCTAAAATAAAAAATTTTGAAAAACAAAAACAAATGGTGTTGGGAAAACTACATGCAAAAGAATGAAACTGGAGTGCTTCCTTATATCATGCACAAAAACAAATTCAAAATGGATTAGAGACCTAAATGTGAGAGTTGAAACCATTAAAATACTAGAAGAGAGCATAGGCAGTAATTTCTGACATTGACCGTAGCAACATTTTTCTAGATATGTCTCCTGAGGCAAGGGAAATGAAAGCAAAAATAAACTATTGGGACTACATCAAAATAAAAAGCTTCTGCACAGTGAAGGAAATAATCAATAAAACTAAGAGGCAGTCTACTGAATGGGAGAAGATATTTGCAAATGACACATCTGATAAAGGGTTAGTATCCAAAATATATGAAGAATTTATATAACTCAATGCCCCCCCAAAAAATAATCCAATGAAAAAATGGGCAGAAGACGTGAATAGACATTTCTCCAAAGAATACGTATAGATGACCAACAGACATGTGAAAAGATGCTCAACATTACTTATCATCAGGAAAATGCACATCAAAAGTACAGTGAGATACCACCTCACACTTGTCAGAATGGCTAAAATCAAAAACACAAGGAGTCACAAGTGTTGACGAGGATGTGGAGAAAAGGAAACTTTGGCACTGTTTTTTTTTTTTTAAGATTTTTTTATTTGAGAGCGAGAGTGAGTGAGAGCGAGAGAGAGAGAGAGCACACAAGCAGGGGCAGAGGGAGAGGGAGAAGCAGACTACCCTGCTGAGCAGGGAGCCTGATGTGGGGCTCAGTCCCAGGACCCTGGGATCATGACCTGAGCTGAAAGCAGACACTTAACTGATTGAGCCACCCAGGCACTCCCCCTCTTGCACTGTTGGTAAGAATGAAAAACTGGTACAGCCACTGTGGAAAATAGTATGGCACTTCCTCAAAAAATTAAAAATAGAACTCTCCTATAACCCAGTAATTGCACAACTGGGTATTTACCCCCCAAAATACAAAAACACTAATTCAAAAGGATACATGCACCCCTATGTTTATAGCAACATTGTTTACAATAACCAAATTGTGGAAGCAGCCTAGGTATCCATCAATAGAGGAATAAAGAAGATGTGGTATATATACAATGGAATATTATTCAACCATAAAAAAGAGTAATAGCTTGCCATTTGCAATGACATGGATAGAGCTAGAGAGTATAATGCTAAGTGAAGTAAGTCAGAGAAAAGACAAATACCATATGATTTCCCTCATATGTGGAGTTTAAGGAACAAAACAAAGAAGCAAAGGAAAAAAAAGAGAGAGAGAGACAAACCAAGAAACAGACACTTAACTGTAAAGAATAAACTGATAGTTAGCAGAGGGGAGGTGGGTGGGGAGATGGGTGAAACAGGTGATGGGGATAAGGCGTGCACTTATCATGATGAGCACTGGGTGTTGTATGGAATTGCTGAATCACTATATTGTACACCTGGAACTAACATAATACTGTATGTTAAAAAAATTAGTGACAAAGAAACCTAATAATGTTGAAGTCAACATAAGTGGGAAATATATCCTCTGCTGAACAAATATCAATAAATTTGCTTTTTTTAAATATAAGAAGCAAGATTTGCCCAAGACTGGAATTCCTCTTTTTTTTTTTTTTAAAGATTTTATTTATTTGACAGAAAGAGACATAGTGAGAGAGGGAACACAAGCAGGGGGAGTAGGAGAGGGAGAAGCAGGCCTCCCGCGGTGCAGGGAGCCCGATGCGGGGCTCGATCCCAGGACCCCGGGATCACGACCTGAGCCAAAGGCAGACGCTTAATGACTGAGCCACCCAGGCGCCCCTGGAATTCCTCTTGATGCCTAATAAAAGGTTACTAGATTCTTTAGCTTAGAAAACTCAGTGTTGAACAAACAGATTTCTTTTGTGGAATTTCTCAGAGTCTAAACAAAGATTTCTAGTAGTGCCTATAGAATCCATTCCCCAAACTTATTTGATAATAGAATAGACCCATCTGTAGGGATTAATGTTCTCCCAACATGTTTTGAGTAATGTTGCCCAAGAGGTCTCTGCAATTCTCTTTTCATGAGCCTCAGAATATCTTAATAGACTCTTATTAAAATGGTAGGTATTATTATTTGTGAAGCACTTTCCACATATTGTTTTGAATTCTTAAACTGTCATGTATGTAAGACATTATTATTCATACTACAATTAAAGAAGGAGACTCAGAGAGGTTAATGGATCTTCCCAAAGCTACAAAGCTAGTAAATAATGGAGCTGGGTTTTAAACCCGGATCTGCTCAATCTATAGCCTTTTTGTTTTCTGTGTAAATATGGTTGAATGTCAGAGTTCCCCACTCTGCATTTGCTAAAGAAGGTGGTATTCTTCTATCCCCTAGAATTAATTATAATAAGGAATACCATTTTAATAAACTTGATGTTTGATTTAAATGGCTGTTGTAGAAGGTGGACTGATTAGGAAAACAAAAGAATGAAATCATCCCATATGAAGCAGGACATAACCAAATTTGTTGCTGAGTAAGACTTGAAAATTACTTTCAAGGCTGCATTAATGCATCATCTACTGGCTTTCCCCTGGCTCATGCTGTTACCTTGCCAGATTCAGATTTGATTTAATAAGCAACAGCTTAAGAAAAATCATTTATGGGGGCGCCTGGGTGGCTCAGTTGGTTAAGCGACTGCCTTCGGCTCAGGTCATGATCCTGGAGTCCCGGGATCGAGTCCCGCATCGGGCTCCCTGCTCGGCAGGGAGCCTGCTTCTCCCTCTGACCCTCCCCCCTCTCATGTGCTCTCTGTCTCTCTCATTCTCTCTGTCTCAAATAAATAAATAAAATCTTAAAAAAAAAAAAGAAAAAAAGAAAAATCATTTATGGAATATCCTTGCAATGCTTAAAAACATGTTCAACTTGAAAGCATCTTGGAGACTTTATTGAACCAGAAGGACGGTATCCTGCACAGCTCTTATCTTGCCTTGAAACAAAAGCCTCTACTTGTCTTGTCCTTGTACTTATATTTATAAAACCCAGCTTAGAAATTTAAATGTTTTCCTATAGGAACAATCCTTGCTACTTTACCTTTGCTTCCTGTACATTAAATGCTTGACAGAGTACAACTGACAAATTCAATGGCCTTGGTCTCCCAGCCACACCTTTCTTTGTAACAAGGGTCTTCATATTCCAAATGGATGATTTCTAAAGAGAACCGTTCAAGGAATAAGCCTACTTTCCTAACTTTAGCACTATCAAGTTAAAAAAAAAATCCAACTTCTCCTTTCATTTCATTTGCACTGTGAAATTGTTTTCAGTTTATTTCATGAATTCAGGATGCCTGATTATTATAAATGGTTCAAATTTTCTTTCTTAAATGACACAAACTATCTTCTGACCTAAACTTTAATTCCTTTCCTTGACTATTTTTATTATAAATATGGAATTCTGAAGCTGTCAGATTGTGTCTCTGGAAGCCAGTTTCTGGTTTCTCCAGCAGCTTAGGGCCTGGGAGCACCATTTGAGAAATTCATCAGAGATACTGAGGTATTCAACCAAAGTGCCTTTCTTTGAAGATTCTTTCACATACACTGCAGTGGCTTTTTAAATGGAGCAATCTTCTGATGGAGGAGGCAGAATAGGTTGGGGAAAAAAAGGCACTAATGCCCTGGGGATATGAGTAGGGTTGTCAGATAAAATGCAGAACACTGTTAACTTTGAAATTCAGATCAATGAAATAGTATAAATATGTCACAAATATTGCACGGGACATACGCTAAAGAATTCTGCATTCTATTTTTTTTTTCTTAAAGATTTTATTTATTTATTTGACACAGAGAGAGAGAGAGAGAGAGCACAAGCAGAAGGAGAAACAGGCAGAGGGAAAGGGAGAAGCAGACTCCCTGCATAGCAGGGAGCCCAACGTGGGGCTCGATTCCAGGACCCCAGGATCATGACCTGAGCCAAAGGCAGATGCTTAACCAACTGAGCCACCTAGGTGCCCCAGAATTCTGCATTCTTATCAGACATTTGAAGTTAATGTGGCTGTCTGTAGTTTTATTTGCCAAGTAGACAGCCCTAGAAATGGGAGAAGTGTAAATACAAAGGGCAAGAGGTGGTCATGAGTGAGAGATGACACATGGAGCTGAGTCCACCTTGACAACATTGGAACAGAGGGACTCAGGAGGGAGGATGACGGTGTGCAGGCATAGAAAGGGAAAAAATTAAATATGCTTCTTAATTTCAGGAGTTACGCTTCCTGGGAATATTTAAGAAATAAAATGAAAAGAACCTAATCATTTTTGTAAACAAATACAATTAGATAAAACTTCAAATGTTAATGTTTTATCACATTGTCATGTAGAACATCAAATTTGAGCCTTTGCAAATTCTGAATTCAACCTTGTTAATTTAATTTTTATAAGCTATTTCTTTTTTTTTTCATGGAATGACAGCAGAACTGTGTTTTCTACAGTTTAATTTTTCAAAAATAAAATTGCATTTCCTTGGAAAATCAGTTGTGTTCCAGGATATGTTATCAGGATGGTAACATTTGCCCTTTGTTTTCCTCTCATCTGTTTTCTGAGCACATAACTAATTCTTCTGCAAATGGACCTCTGATCTGTTTTGGCCCAGCGGAAACCTTCAGTTCCCCAAAACTAGTCTCCCTGACTAAGAAAAGCCTTAAAAAAATAATGCCAAGATTGTTTTTGAGGGCAACTGGAGAGAGAGTGAGTAAATATGGCTCTTAAAGCAATAGGTGTAAAGGCGGGAAATAGCTCCTAGAAAGGGAAAAGAAAAAAAGAGGTGGAGGCAGAGAATGGGAACGTGGGGATGGGCATATTTCCCGGTGGGGGTGGGGGGGCTCTACCTGTGGACTGACTAGGGGATGCATTCTTGGAGGTATGGCTGGGGTATGGGGGGCCAGGTGGTGCATCTCTGGAGTGGACACAGAGATCCCCGGCCTTCTAAACTCCCTAAGATTGCTGGAGCCTGGACAGAGCACAGTCAGCCCTGAAGGAACCCCAGGAGCTAGGCCCATAATGCCTCAGTGGTAACCATGATGAACTGATGACCGAGAGACTTCCCTATTTCTAGAAGTTACCAAAGACCCAGAACCTTTGTATCACCCTGGGCAGGGGTGGAGGCAGAGGTGTGTCACATAACCGTGATTAAATTTCCCAGCAGCACAGCAGGATGAGGGAGAATTAAATTGATTCAAGGAAAATAAAGTGGAATTTGCTGTATACCCATGGCCTAGAGTTATCCCTAGTCCACACATTTGCTTCACCTGAATTCCACACTTATCAATAACTAGGAGGGATCCTTTCAGTTTTTTCTCATAATTATGCCTAAGGTATCATGATGGGGAATACCATCATGATTTCATAAATTTGTTCCTAAGGTATTGTGGGTTCCAGAGAAATTCCCAAATTGCTTGATTTTGATTCAACTAAGATAGACTCTAATTGTGTCGCCTCTAAGATTTGGAAATAATTGAATCTCTGTTTCTGTCTTTTGATCCAAGTCCTAGTGAGTAGTTCTCAATATAATAATATTTTCCTAGTATTACTTCAGCAGTCAAACAAGAATATAATCCAAAAAGCCCCCTGTATTCACAGAGACAATGCTCTTATGATGAAACCACAGAAAGAAGTTGTAATTAATGCAAGAAATAATGCGAACAATCTATTAACATAATCTGAATGAAATCCTTGCACTGTTAAATGCAGACACTAAGTGCTCATATAATACTTTATTAATTAACAAAGTATTTATCCACAGGGAAATGAGGATAAGAGACCAGACACTTTGTCAGACTACAGGAAAATGTATTAGTGCTTCATAAGAAATGCATACAATTCAAACAATGGCATGATTATCTTTTTAAAGCAATTACATTTAATCTCAGAAGAAAGAATAAATACATTAATTCTTCTATGTTCCCTGATAAGCCACCAAGATACATAAGTGATCGTTTTCTTTTCCTACAGCTCTGGAGGCTGGTGGCAATCCAGTGTGTACTGCTCAGACAGCTTATGCAGTGAAATATCACTTAGCACATGAGAACACATTATGAGATTAACTGACTTTTGGCTGAATAGAATTCTCTTCCCTGGGAAGCCACGGTTTGTACTTGACTTTGCACATTCCTTTCAGCTTTGGAGACTTGGATGATGAGAAGGTCTATCTCCCATACATAATAAGAGTGTTTGGTATTGAATTCCAAGTCTTTTTTCTTATCCTGGTATCCAGGCTGAACCAACTATGATCACTGGGAACATCTTTTACCTTTAAAACTCCACATGCAATGAAATCAAAGGATTGCCATGATTTTTTCCCCTTGGCGCCATCCAGGCAGGATCTTCTTGGCCCTCCAGACCTGGAAGTTGGTAAGCAGAAATCATAACCCTCATCTGCATTAGCTGATTGTGACAACCATGCATGATTCACCCACAGGCCCTGCAGCCACCAACTCATGTGAGAGACTGTTGGCCAACACAACTCTTGTTCATCATCTCCAAAGCAACACCCAGCCTTTCTAACATACCATTCCTTGTCTAGCAGTCTGAAAAGCTGGCTCCATCTTCTCTTATGGTTGCTTTATAGATGCTGTCTCTCTTGGCTGCTGGTTCTTCAGAAATGGCCCTTCCTGGTTTATCCCTGGACCCAGGACCCAGGGTACTATGTGTCCTAGACGCTGTCACCCCTCACTGAAGTTGCAGCAAGGGGATGGGAGCTGGTGCAAAGCTACAGAGAGATTGCATGGCTAACCAGTCCGTGTATTTCTTGAATAAGAGGGTGTTTGAGAGAATAAGACTTAGAATCAGGGGGCCTAAATGCCAAATGCCCTACATGCCTCATGGTGTGACAATGAGAAAATAATCGAGCCCTCCAGGGCTTCTGTTTCATAATCTGTAAAATGGTGATACTAATTACTTTCCTGTTGTTTCCCAGAGACTGCGGTGATGGACAATTATTACAAAATATTTTGTAAAAGTACAGAATGTCAAATGCATTGCATTATTGTTTGTATTCATGGGAATAAAACTCTGTTTAAGTCAGCCCTTTCACTGTTTTTTTCTAAAACATACCTGTCACAATGCCCCATGGGGGAGAATGCTGTAAGTGTTATGTGGTCAAATATGTTTGGCAAAAATTGCCTAGAGTATCTCCTTCCAGGAGATGAACAATGCTTGTTTGGTATATTAAGGGCTCTGAAAAGTCCCATCAAAAAGATCCCCGTTTAAGTTTTGGTTAACTAATGTTTACTTTCTTTGACCATTGAATTTTTTTTTAAAGGATTAACAAAAGTTTTTTTTTTTTTTTTTAAAGGTATTGTTATTAAACCTCTATGGAGGGAGAAAGATGTAAAGATACATCCAAAACAACAACAAATATTCCATGGAATAAGTTTTCTATAGAACATAATTTAAGAAGCCAGGTCTAGATTATTTTACATGTGACCCTGAAACAAAACATAAAATCATCAGAGCTTTCAAAAGAGAAGTTGTGTATTTTTGTATATGTATTTTTAGGATAACATTGAGGTTATTTTAATATGAAACAGAAATGTACCTGGTGTCTTTCACTTAGTTTTTGTAGGGTTTCCATCAACTCTTTTAATGTGGTGACCTTAATATTTGTACTGAGGTTTCTAGAGGAAACACACTGAGATGGTTTCTCTCACATTCCTTGTTGGTGTTGTGGCCTTCCTCCTAGGCCACTTCTGACAAAAAGAACTAACACCAGAAAGAAGAGCTGAGGAGAATAGTAAATAAATCCTTTGAACCAATCTTGTGTCTTTAGAGGCTAAATAATTTTTCTTTGTCCATTTGGGCTGTTACAACAGAATGCCATAGACTTGGTGGCTTATAGACAACAGACTTTTGTTGCCCACACTTCTGGAGTCTGGAAGTCCAAGATCAAGGTGCTGGTCGGTCCTCGTCTGGTAAGAACGCCCTTCCTCGTTCACAGAGGGCCATTTTCTCGCTGTGTTCCCCATAGAGGGAGCTTTCTGGGGGCAGAGGGAAAAGCAGACTCCCTGCTGAGCAGGGAGCCCGATGTGGGACTCGATCCCAGGACCCTGAGGTCATGACCTGAGCCGAGGGCAGGCGCTCAACCTACTGAGCCCCCCGGTGCCCCTTTGATAAGGACACTAACCCCAGTTCATGAGGGCTCCACCCTGCCCACCTCCCAGAGGCCCCACCTTGTAACACCATCACATCAGGGGGTAAGGGTTACAACATGAATTTTAGGGACACACAAATATTCAGTCTATAGCGTAACTGTATTTGATGTTATTCTCAGCTACTTCATCCTCTTATTGAGGTACATAAGGCAAGATCACTAACATTCTCAAGATGAAGAAGCAACCAACTGGAGTAATGGGCAGGATTTGAATTTGCCTCCATGTACCTTTCCACTTCCACTCTCTTCCCTTTTTCTCCATTTTCTTTAGCCATTTTTCTCATTGTGTTGCCTCTCTTGCTTTCCTTTAATGACTGTTTCTTTGATTTTTAGATATCATTAACTGTAAGATGTACATAGATTTAATGTAGGCTAGGGGGAAGGGAAGAAGATACAGTGATTTGATACATCAATTCTAGGATGCATACTGATTTTACACATTTATTTGTAATCATAATATGTTCATAACATGCTAATCATGCACCAAACACAAGTCTAAGCACTTTTCGTTTATTAACTCATTTAATCCTCTTCGTAACTCTGTCATGTAGATACTGTCACTGTTCTTATTTTACAGATGAGGAAATAAGCACAGAGAAATAAGGAACTTGCTTAAAACCACACAGCAAGTGACAGATAGGGGCTACATTCAAACACAGCAGTTCTTACTGCCCCCCTCTTCTGCCTCAAGAAATTCTGAGCCTCAAGAAATAGATTTTAGTTGAGAAATTTTCATCTTTGTTTTTCATGTCATAAATCACAATGAAGATCAGAAACACATAATAATTAAACCACTCCCGGGCGCCTGGGTGGCTCAGTCGTTAGGCGTCTGCCTTCGGCTCAGGTCATGATCCCGGGGTCCTGGGATCGAGTCCCACATCGGGCTCCCTGCTCAGCGGGAAGCCTGCTTCTCCTTCTCCCACTCCCCCTGCTCTCGCTGTCTCTCTCTGTCAAATAAATAAATAAAATCTTTAAAAAATAATAATTAAACTACTCCCAATTATTTAGTCTTTTATCTTACAGATATTTGTCGAACTCCTACTATGTGCATTCTGTTGTAGAAGGCTCTTAGAGGGAAGAGAGGTTCTACCTCAAGGTTGTCACGGTTGTGCTGAGAAAAAAAGATGTATACATGTAAACCACAGCACAAGGGAGAAGACTGCCCTTTGGATTGTGGCCACAGATGCTGTAGAGATGCTACTCTTAGGGTTCCAGCCTCTTGTCTAAGATCATACAGTGGGAGGCAGTGAGGGTCCAAACTCTGACCATTTGACCTCACAGTGCATGCTTCCAAACACTACCATGTCTTCTCTGCTGCTATTTAGGAACCTCCGAGAAGTGTGCAAAAGGATTGCTGGGTTCCTGTGGCATGAGTTCTGTGTAGCTGCTTTGGTGGTGGTAGAGGAAACTTTATTTTTAGGTATTTTGTTTGGAAACAGTGTTCAGAATGTCACTGCTTGATGGGAAGTAACACTGAACTGAAAGTCCAAGAAGCCAAGGATGGCTTCTAAGAATCATCCAAATCTCAGAACCAGGAAATTGAGAACAGGTAAAGTTTTTGGGCAATTGGCCATGGGTCCACTCCTGTTGTTTCATTGCCATTGTATAAGCCATTCGATGCCTGAAACATACCCAGCTCTTCATTCTGTTTATTCAATTTCTTCCTCATTTCAGACTTGACAGTTTATTATTTTTTAAAACAATATAATGATTATAATCTAAGTTAGGTTTATTCAGTTCAGAATGCATACGAATTTTTTTTTTGCCAAAGAACAAGTGTCTGCCTTATAGAAACTTCATTGCAACCTGCCTTTTTTTAACTGCCAGATTCTTAAACTGAATTTCAAAAACGCATTTGGGGCACTCTATTCAGGTGGAGAACTTCTATTAGTGGTCTTTTGACCTGGTAAGCAGCAATGATATTATTTCTAAGCAGAAATAGCAAGTACATGATCACAGTCCATTAGCAGGAATATGAAGCCAGTAACGCTGAACTTTATTGACAAGCTGGAGGAAGTTCTATTCTCTATCTTTGAGAAGGCTGCATGGTATGTTTTCCTGCATGGACAACCAGCTCTCCGGGTAATGGAATTCAGTGGGGCTTTGAGGAATGTGCCACATGTGGTTATAGATACATTTCTCCTTGTTTATTTTGTAAACTGGCTTTACTCAGGAGAGACCTTGAGATTTGTGTAGTCAGAATTGTATGTGCCAACACCTTACCCGGATGTCTGAATTTATCCAGTATTATCACCACTCCTTTATCTTGGATGCCTTTAACTGGGAGAATCAGCTCTCTAATAGATAACATGCAGAACTGATTTATGGGAAAATTTTACCCTTAGGACACAAATGAAGCAGAGAGATTTAAGTCGGGCATATTTTGAGGATACAGCAGTTGCGTCAGAGGAGAAGCCTGTACAAGATTGCTTGAAGTAGCTGCACTTTCCACAACTGTAGAAGTGGCTTAAATTGACAACGCCAGCATATCTGTTTCTCGGTGTTCTGGAGTTACTCTTTTTTTTTTTTTTTTTACCATTCAAATAGTCCATTTGACTTCCCTGCCCCAGGGGAGATATCTAATGACCTGTCCAGCATTTCTCAGGATCTCAGGAAAGTACTTTCATTCTGTCAGTAGCTGTCACTTCCTGGTTGGAAAACTGCTCTCAGCTCAATTTCAATCAGCTTTCACCGTCGAGTTCTCACTGTCACCCACAGAGCCAGCCCTCTTGCCCCCATTCTCTAAGTAGGGTGATCAGCTCTCATGGTTTGCCTGGGATGTGGGAATTCTGGGCTAAAACTAAGGAAGTCCTGAGCCAATCTGAAGGAGTTGTTCACCTAGGACACCAGTATACAGCTCTGCTATGTATAACAAACTTTCTGAGGGACTGGGGATAACGACAATGAAATAAAAGCACGAAAAAGAAAACACAAACTTAGAGACAGGACATCAGTGTAGCTAAGGGCCTGGTCCTCTGTCCCCTTATCCTTGGCTAGCAACAGCACAACAAACTGTAGTAGTTCTAAAACTACCATCTATCTTCCAGGGACTGAAAGCAGGATGGATGGAATGTTTGCATCCTCCAAAACCCATCTGTTGAAATCCTAATCTCCACTGTGATGGTAATAGGTGGGGCCTTGGGGAAGTAATTAGATCCTGAGGACGGAGCCCTCATGAATGGGATGGGTAACCTTATAAGGGATCGCAGAGCACCCTCCTCCTCTTTCCACCACGCGAGGATACAATGAGAAATCAGCTGTCCGCAACCCAGAAGATAGTCTTCAAAGCTGGACCGTGGTGGCACCCGATCTCAGACTTCCATTCGTCAGATCTGTGAAAATACATTTCTGTTTTTCATAAGCCACCCGGCTATGGTATTCTGTTAAAGCAGCCTGAACTGACTGACAGAAAGTTTGAAGGTAAAATATTTGGATAGGTTTCAACATAAGAGAGCATATGTTTGGCTTTATGCAGCATTCTGTAAAATAATGGAGCAGATCTTGAAGTGCATGGAAATGGTCTTTCTGTGGCAGATACTACACCTTGTGCCAATTAGTCACTCAATAAATGCCTGTTGAATCAAACCATAAGTACCCTAAAAAGATTTTACTGTGAAAACTCTTTATTATCTCAAGTATTAAGAGACCCAGTGTAGTGCATTCCAGGGTTAATCCAGTGGCTCCTCACTATTATCAAGAACCATGGCACTTCCATCTTTAGGCTCTACCATCTTCAGTACCTTTGCTGTGTCTTCCCTTATTGACACAAGATGCTGCTACTAATTCCAGAGTTCAGATCGCATCAGTAGGGACAAAAGGGGAAGTTTATTCCTGTTTTCTTTCAATTAGGGAGGAAAGTTTTCCATCAGATTTCTTATTAAGACTCACAAGGTGGGGCACCTGGGTGGCTCAGTTGTTAAGCGTCTGCCTTCAGCTCAGGTCATGATCCCAGGGTCCTGGGATAGAGCCCGTGTCGGGCTCCCTGCTCAGCGGGAAGCCTGCTTCTCCCTCTCCCTCTCCCTCTCCCCCTGCTTGTATTCCCTCTCTCTCTGTGTCTCTCTCTGTCAAATAAATAAATAAAGTCTTAAAAAAAAAAAGACTCACAAGGTTAATGAAGGGAGGTTAGGAAAACTAACCTCTAGCAGAGGGATACAGTCTTCCCCAACCAGAGTGGGTCTGTTGGTTTGGACAACAAAGCAAAACTTCCACTCATAGCAAAAGTAGGCTGTTGTCAGTAATTTGGGGGTGGTGAGATTTCCTACAAAATGAATTTATTTATTTTTTAAAAGATTTTATTTATTTGTCAGAGAGAGAGAGCAAGAGAGCACAAGCAGGGGGAGTGGCAGGCAGAGGGCGAGAAGCAGGCCCCCACTGAGCAGGGAGCCCGATGCGGGACTCGATCCCACAACTCTGGGATCATGACCTGAGCCGAAGGCAGACGCTTAACCGACTGAGCCACCCAGGTATCCCTAATCTGAATTTATGTGTAGAATCTCTGATAACTTTTTAGCCACATTGTGGTAGACACTGACTAGAAGCTCACCTGAATAATTTCTTTTTCCAAGATTCATACAAACTACCTCTCCCAACTTTTGCAATTAGAATGGAGCCATGTGCCTGAGTTCTGGCCAATGGCAAGTGGATACAAGTGCCTTAGAGGACCCCTACCCAGGAGAGCCATATCTCCCCCATTAGACTGATATTCCTGAGATTCAAACAGAAAACTAACTTTATTGATTTCTATCACTGCAATCTCTAGATTTATTTGCTTTTGGAGCTATTAAATATTATCTCTTGCCTTGCTTCATAGACTCTTCTAAGTAGAAAAATCTTACTCAGACTTCTAGTAGCTCTTCTTTTACTAATGGCAATGCAAGGTTAAAACTGGAAACTTCATTCATTCTTTATGATATATCCCTGTGGCTCCAGAAGTCAACTTACATTTAAAAGTTGACTAGCATTCATATCTTGAGAATCCCTACCCTTAGCAGAATTTATTTGTGCAAAGAAAAATGAAATGAACCCATTGAGTTATTTTCATTATCTCTATAGAAGTGACTGCAAATTTAAGATGAGGTTGAATCCAACCTCATTCTGTAAGACACTACAAAAGGAAGCATTAAGGAGTCAGTTATGTATGTTCTTACTTTTTGTGTCCATCTTTATACTGCTGGCTTTTATCATTATGTCATTCCAACTTCCAACAAAACTTCTGTGTGGACATATTTTGTTAATCCCTGGAACTATAAAGATGAACACTGTCTTGCCCTCACAGAGCTAACAGTTTGTATATTGACAATGAAAATTTAATGTCTTATGAATAGTGGAAATGTATGCATGCTGCAGAGCACCGAAGAGAATGTTACTAAATCTGCTTGGGGATGATTCTACAATATTTATCACATTATCTTTGTCTACCTGGAGTGCTATAACAAATTGTCATAGATTGGGGGACTTATTAACAACAGAAATTTATTTCTCATACTTACAGAGACTGCAAAATCCAAGATCAAGATGCTAGGAGATCTAGAGTCCTAATGAGGGCCCACTTTCTGGTTCATAGACAACCATCTTTTTTTATTCAGTTGGTGGAAAGACCAAGGGAGCTAGCTCTCTGGGGTCTCTTTCATAAGAGCACTGATCCCATTCATGATGGCTCTACCCTCATGACCCAATAACCTCCCAAAGGCCCCACCTCCTAATACCATCACATTCGGGCATTAGATTTTAACACATGAATTTGGGGGTCGGGGCACAAATTATCCAGTCTAAAGCACATATATAAAGCACAACTCAGTGACCAGGATGCTGTTAGTGTTTGGTAATGTTATCTTGTATTCTTTCTTTAAAGCTATGTTCTAGCCAGTCTGAATCTTAGCTGTCATCAGTGGTGTGCTGGTAAACTGGGTCTCCAAAAAACCAAAAGTCTTGATTTATAGCATTTGCCAACTTCCATGGTGTAAATACTTCCATCATAGCCAATTTTGAGCTATAATACTTTAATATAGGTTGACAAAATGGCTGAATATTTAATAATTGGCTCTTAAGAGTCTGTATTAGCCAGCACACCATACCACTGTCATAGTCTGATAAGGTCCCTCTCATCAGTATGTCTCAATATAAGAATACTTTAAAAAGACTTTTTAAATTTGGAATTTAGTGAAGATTCATTCATTCATTCAACAAATATTATTTTTGCATTTTCTATGTGGTCGCCCCTGTTATAAATGCTGGGGATATACCAAGAACAAAACAGACATGGCTCCTTCCATTATGGAGTTTCTGTTCTAGTAGAGAGTGAAGACTATGATGGAGAAAAATAAGATTGGGGCAAGGGGGTTACTGAGATATTATGGGAAGTACTACTTTACATATGAAGGTCAGGTAACTCTTTTCTTGATTAGCTCACATTGGAGTACGGTCTGAAGTGTTAGAGAAAACCATGCAGATATCTGCAAAAGGACACTGGGGGTGCAGAGACTCTGGAGCAAGAATGTGCTTGGCATGTTTAAGGGAGAGCAACAAGACCACTGTTCCCTGATTGGAATGAATAGAGGATAAAGTGGTAGGAAATCCAATGAAAGAGGAATGGGGGCAGGGTGGGGGGTTACTATGGATAACTATAACTTATTGAATGCCTGCTCTGTGGTAGTGACAATGTTGCATGAATTATATAGATATTGTTTTGCTTAATCTTTGCAAGGCAATGACGGAGTTAACATTTCTTCCCTTTTACTAACGACAGGCTTATAGGAATAATTTCATCTGGTTTACTCCAGAAGCAAATCCTGAAACAAGGATCTGAGTGCAAATAGTTTATTTGGGAGGTGATTCCAGAAGATGCCAGTAGGAAATTTGGGGAATGAGCCAGGCAAGGGAAGAAAACAGAAAAATGATGTGTTAAGATGTGAAGTCACTTACAACTATGGGCTACTGGAGCTTCATCCTACAGGGGGACTCTGGAAGGCCATGTTGAACGTATGCCCCTCAGAGTTATCCCACCTGGAGGGTGCTGGGGCTGGAGTGTTTTACCTCAGAGTCCCATCAGTCATAGTTTGGAGCTGTTCCCAAAAGGGCATTCATTCTCTGTGCTTTCAGCCCATCATACTTCTGGACATGTATCTGGCTATTAAAGAAAACCTTTAGACAAAGATTTTCAGGGGCTAGCAGTTGAAAGTTTACCCTAGGTATACAAATCACATATGGGTGCAGGTATGGGTGGGACATGATGGCATCTATTACAAGGAGTTAAGTGGTATTTTGCAGAATCGGAGTTTGCACATAGACCCTTACTGTGGTGCCAAAGGAAGAACTTAAGATATCTGTGGGATCTCAACTAACCTTATGTTTTGTAGAAGGTAAATGTGTCATGTAGAAGGTAAATATGCTTTATTTAAAAATGGTCAATATAGTCCCCTGTTTTGGACACTAGGAAAGGTTCATAATGAGTATTCCAATTTGTTTTCCTCAACAACCCTAAAATAGGACCTAGGACCCATTTCACAAATTTTATTTCAACATGATTGCAGATTTAAAGACCATTTAAGACGGGTCAGCAAGGGTATTTTCATGAAGTCTAAAGCCACACTAGTCTAAATGGGTTAGAAATTTGCCACCAAGGATGGTGCCAAAGAAGACACAAGGAATTACTTGACGTCAGCGAAGATTAAATTTGGTTCTTCCTTCTCTGGACCAGTGAAGGCACAGTTCGGGGAGCCAAGAAACTGAGGGATGGTACAGTGTGAGGTAGTACTCACTATGGTAAGAAAAAGGGATGCTTGGGATATTGTGTTAAAAGCAAAGGCTCTGGCAATCTCAGTGAAGCCCCACTATACCTGTCTGGGGGATCCCACCATGTCCACATATAAATAGATACAAAGCAGCTCTGGTTTTCAGGGAGCAGCCTGTGTGTATCTGTGGTCTCTGCTCATCCGTATACAACACTTAGAAAAAAGAGATGAGAAGTGGAAGTGATTGGAAAGAGCCCTTTGGGTTATGCTGATCCTTACCCTGTGCTTCAGGAAACTCCTCTATCTTGAAAGGTAGTGGTCAGGCTTCCAAAGGAAACTCTATAGGGAGTGTGGTACAGAAGGCTTTGCATAAATTAAATGAAACACAACCATTCCTAGACCTGAGAGATCACATTGTTTTCCTCTCCAATCTCCAGTTAGATTATTTATTTGAAATGGTATTAAACATGCCTGTCCCTAGGCTAGGAGTAAAATAGCAATTTTGAGGCTGAACATAAGGAGAAGAGAACAAAAAAATTAAAGCAATCAAAATAAAATGGGGCATGTTGTGGAAAAAAGGCCAAAACATGGCAAAGATAATCCCATTCTTTGCTGATACATAAAGCACCAAAAATTAAATAAATAAATGTTAAGGCCGTGTTCAAGAGAAGCGCTTGTCTTGGGTGCAGAAAAACGGGTATGATAGCAGAGGAAGACCTGATCAAAACCAATGCTTCCCAACATTGGTTTTTTTTTAAGCAGCAGAATGCTTTTATTCAAATGTAATCGTACATGGAGTTCAATTGATAAAGCAGATAAAATCACAGCTGCTCCAGTAGAGTAAGGGGAGGCCAAGGGCACCGCACCTCCCTCTCTGTTTTCTCTGGCACCTGCTGCCGGACCCCTGCCAGGGAATCCCTGCACTCTGTGGAGCGGAATTTGAAAAGGAAACATGGGAATGTCGTGGCTTCTACCCGTTCCACGGTTTTACAGATGTTAAATGTTATCAGCTCCTTTTATTTTTTTAAGAGTTTTTTTTTAAAAATATTTTATTTATTTGACAGAGAGTAAGAGAGGGACCACAAGCAGGAGTGGGAGAGAGAGAAACAGGCTTCCCGCTGAGCAGGGAGCCCGATGAGGGGCTCGATGAGGGGCTCGATCCCAGGACCCTGGGATTATGACCTGAGCTGAAGACAGACGCTTAATGACTGAGCCACCCAGGCGCCCCTATCAGCTCCTTTTAAATCAGTAGGCATATGCTAATAAAGTTGCAAGTCTCTTTTCTGGTGTCCATGATTTTTTCAACCTGTAAATAGGGGTGAAAGCTGTAGCAGCCCACAAAAGTCCAGGATTTGAACCAGCCCGTTCACAATTCCTGGTGTCCTGGCTGGTATCGGCAAGAGACTGCCGTATGTAGATAATGTGCAATATTCACATTAGTAATAAAATTCTTGCCTGACCTCCTGATCTGATTTATTTGAACTTCTTATCACTTCTCAGATCTTTGACCCAGGGACTGTTGGTAATTTGCATTACTTCTACTGAGTAAGTCTGATATGTTTAATATTTATCTTGAGGAGGTCGGAAACCTTAGGTGAACTCTGTATCTGGTTAGCTGGAATGATTAATTCATATATCCAAAAGCTAAAGGGTGCTTTCTGTGAATTGTCTGCCTCATTCGTGGAAATGCAGCAGGATGGTTTAATGGCTTAAATGCATTGGTGATGAAGGGAAGAGGAGGGCTCAGTGCTTCTTGGTCCCATGAGGAACTATAGGCATGGAATCCAAAAGGGCTATTTAGCCCCTGCTTAAGCCATAACCAGGGTGGAGAGGTCCATGGCCCTGTAATTTAAATCATCATCAGTCTCCAGTGAAGAGGAGAAGGTGGATCTATATCACTTCTGAGTGGATGATATGAGGGAGGAGAAAGCAGCCTATGATATACTTGGTGCTTGAAGGGAGACAGCGGTGGGAACAGAGGGTGGGAGAAGTACAGAAATGCAAACCCCTAAGCTTTCTCTGGCTGCAGCCTACTTTTTTGTCTGTGAAATGGGAACAAGAATAACTGCAAGGGTAGGTTAGATGATTATTCAAAAACATTCACACTTCTCCACCACCTTTATGGGAAGAATAAGCTTTACTGCCCCGCTGATACTGGGTTTAGCTATGCAACTCCACTGGCCTCATGCAGGGCAGAAGGAATGTCACTGTCATTTGGCTTTGAGCCTGACCATGTAACTTGCATGCACTGATGGGTTATCAGTTGGTGTGATGCAATAACAGTTTAAAGTATGCTTGTCATCAGAAAACAGTGCTCTAGCTATCCGTCTCTGAAGGGGAGGAGAGGCTCGTGGAGCAGACCTGGACCCCACCTGCAGCTTAAAGCCAACCCTGACCTGTATCACCAACCCCCAGCTGACCTACAGTTCCGTGAGCAAGAATAAATGTATTTTGAAGTCACTGAGTTGTAGGGTGCTTTGTTACACGGCTGTGGCTAGCTAAGCCACTTAGGTTAAATCAGGTAACATCCAAACAACTAATATAAGGCCCATAAGCTAACAAGCACTCAAGAAAGAATTTCTGCTATGATAAACAATGTTCACATTAGTATTTGGGTTGATACTTTTTTTTCCTTCAGATGTTGCTGATGAATGAATGAGTATCACATTGTCTTCTGGCGGGAGTCTCATACTGGTGGGGAAATTCATTGACCAAGTACCAGTTCTCTTCACATTTCAAGGCAAGTTCCCCTCTGTCCTGCCCTAGTTTCTGGTTGTTTCACAGCCAGTGGGGAACACTGAAAAGGTGACAAAATTAGACATCTCTTTGGGTCTTCGTTTCTTTTGAAAAGAGTGCTTTTTGTTGCAACCAACACAAATGGCCAACTTTCCACAAGCCTTTCTGGGTGTGCGGTGCTAAACACATGAAAGCTTGTGGTCTGAAGCTGGCTCTGCCACTGGTTTCCGCATTGCCTGAGGAACTTAACCTTTCTGTATGGCACTTCTCTCATTTACATAATGGGGCTGATTATAATTGCCAACCTCACAGGATTGTTGTGCGAATTAACTAATGTTTGTAAAGTACTTAGAGGTCCATAGATGAAAGGTGCTATATAAGCCTATTATTATGTCATCAAAAATGAAATTCCAATAAGATTACACTTTCATTTAAATTTCCATTAATTTTGTCATCATTCTAGATTAATTCTCAGTGGCTTTCTGGAGCAAAAATAAATAAATAAATAAATAGGAGAAAAGGGTTATATATTAAAATATGAAGCATTCATATGGAAAGGAAATTAGTTAGAGAAAGCTAACATCTTAAAAGTGATTTTTAAATTATTATCCTTTAATGAGCCCAGATCATGTAATCAATATTATGTAAAAGCTAGATATGGTCTCTGAGTTTACAAACTAAATCATGAACCTGACTAATTAAATAGTGAACATTTCCCATTTCAAGTGCAGAGAAATGAAAGCTATATAAAGACCTATATAACTCAACTTATTTTAAAATTGGACTTCTTGTTATCGGAAATAGCCTTAAAAGATTACAAAAGATGATAAATGTATAAAGAATATACATGTATGAGGTTATCATGTGGTCTGCCTAATTCTACATTGGGTCTGTGTGAACTGGCCTTGACTTTCAGACTTGCTGAAGGGACCCTTAGGTAATTAGTGCCATAAAGTTTGAGTGTAATCTCTCTCATCAAACCAGGCCATGTTAGATCTTGAACATCTGGCTTAATGTCCTCATTTTACAGATAAGAAAACAGAGACTCGAGTGTTTAAAGAATTTACACAAAGTCTCATAGCTAGAGATTAGCAAATCGGGGCCCCGCAAGGCCCCATCCAATGCCCTTTCCAATACAGCCATTGACATCTATGCATAAGGGGATTGGTTACTTATTCATGTTATAATATGGGTTATTTCTGTTATGCTTTTGACATTAAGGGTGCATTAGATGGACACTTCCAAGCCTCATTGTTCACTGAAGTAAGTTTCTTGTGTTAATACCAATAAAATGTCAGCACTCAACGGACCATAATGCTGATTTAGGAAAACAAGACGTTATTCTGGGTGTCCTGAACACACAGAAATGATTCCCTTTTCCAGGACTGTTGACAAGAAATGGCAGATGGGGCATTGGAATCTGTTTTCTTCTTTGGAAATCGAGGGGGTAGATTAAATATTCTCCAGTTCTCTGACTCTAAATGTCTATGCATCTGAGATGCCAGATTCATTAGAAGTAGAGAATGATACCAGGTCCTCTGCTTGTAACAAGGAGAGTTCATTGGATTCCATTGAATTTTAATGACTGTAGAAAGAGATGGATGCCATTGCTTCATTTTGCATTAGATAGATGCTATATCCAGATCACCAAGGAAATGACTATTTAGAAGCTTAATGCACACTTATTTCTTAGGTTGTCTCATGCTGCTGATGTCTGAAGATGTAAATTTTCTTTGTAAAATTGGGAGTGAGAGTAGTGGTACCAAGTCCAACTAAACTTCACTGGGTTATGGATGGGGGAAATTATGTTTCATTTGATGACTGCAGTGATGCCAAAAGAAACCTGAAAGACAAATGCCTGCCTTAAATATTGAGACAGAGATAGATGGACTAAAAGAAGCACTATTGGAAAACCACAGCAACCCTTTAGTGGCTGGGAATTTTATTCTTTCTCTAGATTTGATTCATCTTTCCACTCCAGTGCCAATTTTGCCCACAGATTCATTTTCTGTTTCTAAGGAATTGAAAGTGTTGGTTGCTTAACATGAAGGTGCATAATCATGGGAACTCATTCACGCATTCATTCATTCAGGACTTTTGGGGGCAACTTCTGCTTTGTGGGAGGGGTTATCATGACAAACATTATGGTTGATTTTTATATCATACCCTATATGTCACACACTTCATTTAATTTTTGCTATAACTCTATGTTGTATTATTATCCCCATTTTACAGATGAGGAAGGGAGACAGAGTGAGCAGCTTGTCAAAGTCTCATTGTATTATTCATGCCCCCCCCCCCCCCCCATCTTACCATGTTTTGACATCTTAAAAATCTTGCTGGCTAGATGGGCTCCACACTGGGCATGGAGCCTACTTAAAAAAAAAAAGAAAGAAAAAAAGTCTTGCTGGCTAGGGAGACACTGGCCCTTCAGGGAAAGCCAGCTCTTCTTATAGATAGCCAAAGCTCAGCCAGGAGCATGCCTTTCATGTGCGAACCAACCAGTCCCAAGTCTATCCTCCCAACCACCTCCCTGTCTAAATCTCACACACCAAACCAGTATTTCTACTGCCCTAAATCATCCCAGGGCAGGGACCAGGCAACCAGAGAACCCCTTAAAGCCCCAAACCTACTGGAATTATTTAAATTAGCCAATCCTAAACTAGTTATTCTGCTCTGCCTTGCCTTTCCCACAGAAACCCAAATCAAAGCTCTGATCTAGGCTTTTCCCCTCCTTCCTGCTTCTGCCTCCTGACTGGATATGGTGCTTCCTCAGTGGTCCTCTGAGGTGTGCCATGACTCTTGTTTCTTTCAATGGCATCGACCTCTCCATGTGGTCACTCAGTTACTCTTGTAAATTAAGACCCAGGTACAATTTATCATAAAGCTGGTAAGGAGGATGTGGGGTGGGGCACTTGGGACTCAATAAGCTGAGTGGCTCCAGAGTCTGTGCTTTTAACATATGAGTTATGCTGACAGAGATAAGATACTCCCTTTAAAGGGCTCTCAGTCCTGTGGGGAAACCGAGTCAGAAGCAAATAATTATAAAGTAATATGTAAATGCAATCATGAAGATATCATTGTTATGGCTAGCTCACTCAATAGCATCATCAATGAGAAAAAAAAATATGTATCTTGGATTGTGTTTGTGTGGACTTGCCGTTGGTTCCATTCAACACATATTTAAGCATCTCCTGTGTGCAGGCACTTTCTCAGTTACCGAAGATACATAAAGGGGCTGCCATAGAACACACTTTGCGTAGCAGCGTGGAGGATGTGGACACCTAAACAAAGAATCATGCTACTGTTTGTGTCTTAGATGCAACAGATAGAAGAATGGCAATGGGAGCCCATGGGTGGGGTAATCTGTGCTCCCAAGAGGAAGCTGGGGCAGGTGAGCAGTAAAATTACTGTGAAAAATTAGAAATTTGGAAAGTTTGTGCAAGAGGTCACAAGGCAGGGGGTGGGGACAAAGAGTCTGGAGTCTCATTTACTTAGAGGGAACAGAATTAATCAGGATTTTGAGGCATGTCATCATGCCAGTCTGATGGATTTGGTTTGTGTCTTTGAAACTCTGGTTGTATTGAACATCAGAAATGAGACTGCATTGTATTTAGAATTTCAAGCCAGGATCACAGACCTTACTGTATAGTGGTGAGGAGCAGGTCAGAGTAGTAAAAAGAGTGCCAATTTTTGGAATTTAATAGGTCTGAGTTCAAATTTGGAACTTCTAACTCACTAGCTATGTGATTTGTGGTAAGTTACTTAACCTCTCTGAAGTTCAATGGGAGTAATTTTACCTACCTAAGCTGTGCAAAATGCCTAGTACAGTTAAGAAATGAAAATTTTCTTCTGTGTTCTGGACCCCTCTTGTCCAAAGGGGTCTACTTATTTAGTCAAAAGAAATGAAGGTGTGTATAACCCCAAGAAGGTTACACGAATAGCACAAAGGCTATGGTAACCAGACTCCACATAGGCTTTTGTTATCAGCCACTGCAATATGAGAGTGATAAAATAAGGGGAACCAATTTTCTGTTTTCCTTATTCCCTGGAATAACACCTGAGCATTATTCCTTTCTTGGTTGAGTCTTAAGCATGAGGAGGTGTGTGAATTCTTGAACTATGAGAGGCTGGGGCATACTGGTGTAGTATTACTCATGTAAATCAAGGATGATACATGAAAACCAGAATGAGGATTACTGTCAGTAACTTACCTCCATTTCCCAGTTAGCGTTTTTCATTTGCTCTTTGTCAGCAAATGAGGAGCCCCCTCCCCCCCACCTTGTCTTCTGTGTCTTCCTTCTCAGTTGCTGGATCAGATCTACCATTTTATGAGTGTTTACTATGGGATATGCTGTTTGGGGGCACTCGGTATATCACACATATCTCAACGGCTTTGGTTCTAAGCTTGCTAATGCTAACTCATGTTTGATCTCAGCTCCTCTGGGCTTCCATCCTGTCAGTATTATGAACTGGATTGATCACTGGTTAATCTTTCCCTCCAATGCGACCCATTCCTACAGCATCCATTCATCATTTGAACTCATGTTATAGACCCACAGAAGTTGATTCACTGTGAATAAGTAGAGTGAATTCAACGACATGTCTCTTGATACCACCTTAAGCGTTCAACAAGGAAAAATCTGGAGTCAGACTGTCTAAATTCTATTCTGACTCCTTCACATGCTAGTCTGGTCACTTTGAGATAAGTAATTTAATTTCTACAGACTTGAGTCTCCTCAACCGTGATAGTACCAACTTTAGAGACTTGTGGTAATTAAATGAGGTAAGATTTAGCCTAGTTCCTGGTATGTAATAAGTACTCTAAAGATCTTAGCTATTATTTTTATTGACAAAGACAACCCAACGAAATTAAGTTATCCTGTGCTATCCAATTTAGCAGTCACTAACCACATGTAGTTATTTAAATTTAAGTTTATTGAATTTTTAAAAATCAGTTCCTTAGTTGCACCGGCCACCTTTGAAGTGTTCAGTGGTCAAAGATGGCTACCAGTACCGGATTGTGCAGATGCAGAACATTTCTCCATTTCACAGAAAGTTCTGCTGGACTGTGCCGATAATGACATTGCTATTGAACTTGAGACATACCATAAAAGAAACATGTGAAATGCACCACGGACTTAAAACCAAACCTCATCTGTGCATTCTATGGGGGCTCTAAACGCAGAGAAATATCCCCAATGCCCACCTACAGCGTGTGTAAACCTTTTGAAACAATTAGAGCATACTCTGTTCCTTTTCACATTGTTTTGTGGTTGTTTCTCCCTGCCCCCTCCTCCATTTTCAAAATCTTTCTGATGGAGTTACGTTCCATATGTAATATTGTTACAGGTGCAAAATTGTTCCTTTCAGTCCTGAATGCAGTTGCACATGTGCAACAATAGCTCTGAAGGCCAGCTCTCTATTACTGGGGATCCAGGCCTCTCTCACAGTCTGTGGGTCAACAGCGTTCTTCTTTGCTTGCTAATGCTTTATTGTCTCTTAGTATACATTGGAATAATAATGGTAATTTATGCAGATATTTTGTATGCATAGCAAATAATGAGAAACACCTGCAGAAATTTCCCTCCTTCTCTGAGTTCAGCAACTAATTATATTTTTAAATAATGGCTACCATTGAACACAATTATCCAAATCACTTTAAGTAATGGAATCTTTTTAAGGTGTTTTTGAAAATTTTAGCACAGTTTTTAAACACTCATTTTTATCTAGAAGATGGGAGAAAAAAAAGGCTAGTGGGCGGCTTACCCAAAAAACGTTTTCTGCCAAGAATGGATCAGCCCAGGATTTTCCTCTGGGCCCTGGTCTGGCTTCCAAGGCTATGACCAGCTGATGAAAACCAGGTTTTCAGTTCACCTTGCTGATTTTGGCGGCTTGCTCTTCCTTCCCTTCTCCCTTTCTTAATGCAATGTAAAAAATAATCAGATTACCTCTAAAAATTCTCTTTTAAAAAGCACAAATTGCCACATGATTTTCCCTTTTGTCAATCTAATAGTTTGAGTGGGAAAAAACACTGGTTGGGAAGTCAGAAGACCAGTTTGTTTTGCCCTTCTGAGTCTCAATTTCCTCTTCCATACGTTGGGAAGGTTGAGACAGATGATTTCCTAAAGGCTTTCCACAAGCCCATGAAAGCCAACGGCCTCTGAACCCTAGCTGTCAGGGATGGAGCTCACAAAAGAGAATCTGAAAAATAGAAGTGTTTGACCAAGAGCAAGACCAGTAAGAAGTATAGATTTCCACCCTATATCTGTATTTCAGTTAGAGCAGGGTTCCAGAAACTTTGTGATATATATACCTATGTGATTTGGGGTTGAACATAGAACAATTTGGGAAATTTACATCTTCTTGGACACTTGTCCTCATTGCTATCATGTGTGGATGTGATCAGTAACACCTAACATTTCTTTTGGTTTTGGTTTTGTGTCCCCCCCCCCGCCAACATTTCTAACCCGTTTTCTACATGCCTATAAGGAGTTACTGGTCTTTAGGAGGGAAAATCAACTCCTGCCAAAATCATACCTTTTCTTTTAGATTTTGGGTTCATTTGGCCAACTGAAATTTATAGAGTGCTTCTTAGAAAATGCCTCAGTTACAGGAATTTCTGACCTCAAGGTGTTTACAATCAGAAGATGGAAACAAGTTAAGTACCAAACAGATTTAAAGTAAAATGGTGAAAATAAAACAGTGCATCATGAGAGCATAGATGGTAGAGTTATTCCTTATGATATGGCAAATTAAGGGGAAATCTCTCGGCAGAGGTGGTATTGACCAGGAACGAAGTCGGGAAGCTAGTGAGTCCCAGATGCTGGTCTGGGCACTAGCATTACTCTATACTGAAGTTTAACCGATCTAATTGATGAAAGCATAAAGGAGAAAAATAAGGAAAGTGGAGTAATTGTTTTTTAAAGCTAAACATAGCCAATGAAAAGGATGTCCTTTTTATATTTTGAGATTATGTTCTACCTATTCCTTTGTTGTTAAGGTAGCTTTTCTTTTATAAATGAAAGCATCTATGGTTATTTTTAGATTTTTTTAAAAAAAACTTCTTTGGCAAAATAAAAAAATCTACGTCATCCCCAAATCTTGAATACTGTGTTTACTGGATCTTTAAATCTAAAATCTGGAAGCCTCTGTGTTACACTTCCCTCCATGTCCTTTTTTGTTTTGCGAACTTCCAAGGGCTTCTGTGTTCTTCTAAGAGAAGGAAGATGAAAAGCCAAATGGAGTTTTATTCTGTATTTTTCCTTTGCTGATGAATTACACTGCTAATCTCAGAGACAGAGATAGACAGCAAGCAAGAACAGGGAGAGATTGAGAGTTTGAAGGTACATATCCTATAAAAACCAGTTGATAATGATTTAAAAATATATGTCCACAAGAGCTAATAATTGCACATTTGTAGGGCAAGCTTTTCATGGTCATTATTTCACTTAATTTTATATTATTATAGTGAACAAAAAGGCAACGAGGAAAGTCTAGGGAAGGAAATCCTAGGCAGTAACTCCCCCTCCCCCGCCCCCCCACCCTCACACCGGCCCCAAGAGAGCATAACAAAGGAGGTGTGAATGGGGCACTTCCATCCCCAGTGAGGACAGAAAGGGGTAGCAAGAGTCACTGTGGGAAACACAATTTACCAAAAAAAAAAAAAAAAAAAAAAGTCACTATGTGAAGAAAGTCATTCTTTTCAATGTTGGAATTCCAGCTAAAAATTCAATTGATGCTAATCCTATTTCCTGAATATATAATCTTCCTGTGTTATGGGAGCTGCTTATATGACTCACATTGCAGGTGGATAGTTAAAAATGAGCGGCCTGTGTGCTTCTGCACAGAATGGAGGATGGTCAGTGAAAAACGTGGAGGTGGCCTGTGGTGTCCTTGCTGCCTCAGCAACCGAGGGAAGACACTTGTTACTTGGTGGCAGAGCCTGGGGCGGCGGGCAGGGGAGGGGAAGGAAGGAGGCATTCACTTGGAATCAGAAGAATAAGTGACATGGTATTACTCATTATATGATCTCTGGGCTCTCCCTTCTTGGCAACTAGCTCTCTTTTGACCAGCCTCCCCAGGACACCCAGAACTAGTGAACATTTCCATCCTGAACCTCAGTTCCCATGTTAAACTTCTACATAAATAAACTCTGTGGTGAGCGAGAGGGATCGCGGCTTGAAAATGGCTTGACAAATACGAATGCTTTCATTCTTTAAAAAGGATCCTTAGAGTCGAATTGAAAGATGGCATTTTTATTACTCAAGATTTTGAAGTGTACTAGAAAAACATCGCATCCATCTTGACTGGATGGCTGCAATCCTTCGTAGATGCTTATGGTCATATGACCGCAAGAGTAGCTTCTTGTCTCTGTTACTAACAACATTTTACTTTTACATTAAACATGATCTTAAGGGAAAAAATCTACTTAAGGGACATCTCTTGGCTGTTGCTGTTCTGAACATAGTTTAACACCAAAAGAAAGCATTTGTGGGCTGTTTATAGTTGCTGTGTCAGAAGAATGCTCTTTATCACAGTAATTTGGAGAGTGTAAGATGGTGGCCCCTGGGAAAATTTGACTCAAAATAAATCTTTGAGAGCATATATCAAAGGTGCTTGGAAAGACTATCTCTGAACAACTGGTTAAGTGTCAGATTTTTTTCCCCCCTCAGATGAACTTTGAGGGTAAAATGCCTGAAAAACAAGGATAGTCTAGATTTAATTCTACACTAGTGATGTTCCCTCGGGAGATAATGAATAGTGAATAGTGAAGTTCTAACTCCATTTCCAGAGCTTTCAGTGAAAGGCTAAACTGTCTTTTTTTCCAATATCCACATTAGCATCTTCAAAAGTACCCTAAAATATGGACACTATGCCCCAAAAGAAATTTTTTCCCCCTAATACTGCCTATAATAAGCATCAGACTGCTTGGCTGTCCTTTCTCAATAAATTCCAAAGCTTGCACCTGGCTGAAAATAGGTAACAAAGGCCTGGGGGACCTGGGAAGGACTCCAAATATTATCTGCAAAGCAAATTAATACTGTATGTTTCATAGTAATCCGTTTTAATGTGGCAAGAGATTTCCCCTCCCAAATCGCAGTACTTAAGCATTGCCACAAGAGGGAACCATTGTTTAAATGTTGGAAGGATTGGGTCTTAAGGGATTCATCCAGCTCAAATCTCTCCTTAATATAAGAACCTGGTCCAAAGGGTTGAACAAAAAAGTAAAGGGACAGATACAATCATCGATGCAATTCTGTTTTTGAGACCTGAAGTATCTCAGCTTTTAAACATTCAAACAATCAAAGGGACTCCCAGGGCGGTAACCTGGTTAACAGAAACCCAAGTCCAGAGTCAAGCGCCTGATAGAAATTCATGTAATCCAGAAAGCACTGACGAGTCTTTATTTTTACTACGAACAAGGCAAACTTTTTTGGATGCAAACAGAGAATATCGGAATATAAGGACACAAAGACAAATCCAAACCTTTAGCTCCAAGTGTTGTGTATTAAATAGCAAATAATAACCGTGATGCATAACTAGAAAAGGGGAACATATGTTGTAAAGAATTCTTGCTTACAGTCTTTTGAACCAGCACAGTTGTGAAATCCAGATTAATGTGATAAAAGACATATAGAATGGCCTCTTGGAGTTCGCATGGCCCCAGGCTGGCACTGGTCCAGTTTCTGCACCAACAGAACTGCAAAACAAACTGGAAAATATTTGATGCCAGTAGGGCTCTTATAGGAAAACAGATGACAGCTGAGATTATTAATCTTGACAGTTTCCTGATTTATTAGGACGTTGTCATCCTCTTCTTTTGTATAATTTGGCAAATGATCACAGTGTTAGACTTGGTGGAAGCAGAGCTAAGGGTTTCCCCCTCTAACAGTGGCAGCAGGTATAAAACATTAGGGCTTGGGTTGAGGCAAGACGTGGATGAAATGAATTTTCCATTACATACCGTCATTCGAGAAGCACTCAATCGGTGTTTCCTAATGACCGTCAACCTAGATATAGCTATGTAACTAAAATGCATGAATTATCTCAGAGAAATAAACCTGTTTATTCGGTAAATCTGAAGCAAGGGTGACTAAATTTAAAACCAAGGTCTCTGGCAGTCAGGAATTATTATTGTTTACCAGGCAGGCAAGGAAAAACAAAGACAACAATTAGAAAATAGTAGTCATCTTTAAAAGCCATTCTTCTAAATTGTGATACTCTGCAAAACAAAACTGTATGGAATTTCTCACTCTGAATCATTCATGCGAAATCACTAAAACAATCTTGGGTGACTTCATAATAGACTCAAAATTAGAAAGCGTTGGCATATTTTATTAGTGATCTCCTTCGCCAAGATATCTTTACATTCTGTTTTTCATAATACCTTGCATTTAAAATAACTGCAACAGAAATTAAGCCTCAATAAAATACATCACAATTATAGATATTTCCAACTAAACGATGTTATCCTCACGACAGTTTTATCAAAATATAAAATCCCAAAGTTGAAATGCTATAATTGAACACTTTTTTTTATTAAGAAAAGCCATGTCTGCACCTATGTTTCAAGACTGACATATTGTGCAATAAACAGCAATCAGCCTAAAGATGCTATATTAAACAAACCAAGTTTTGTTTTGCTAAACTAAGCAAAATTAGTTGAATGCCCTAAGTAATAGTTGCTGGTATTTTTTTTTTCTAAATTATTTCTCCACTTGTTTTTGTGTCTATGCATAAATTAAAAATCTGCTGAAATTTATTATTCATCTGAGATGTAATTAATATGCAAAATTATGCAAATTAAGATGCAATTAGGCTTCAATTCTCTAGTGGAATTTTCCATTATAATTTAATACAAAGTAATAGAGTAATTGGTGTCACGTGTAATTACGGTTACTCACGTGTACTTGCAGACGTGCAAATGATGTGGTATATGTTAGTTATCCTATGCAAATGGTTCATGCAATCTCTTCATACTTGGGAATGAAGTAAACAAAGATGGATCTTCAAAAAAAAAGGGGGAGAGGGACCCCTCTTTCTTCTCATGTGCTACCATTTTGAAGAACTATGTGAATAATTGTAACTAATATCCCTGCATTTATTTCTAAGAATTTTTAAGTTGGTGTTATGCAGTGTATTGTTTATTACTTTAGAGAAATTATTTCCAATAAAAATGAATCTTTAAACAGAGACCTAATAGCGATTCAGATGCCACATGGGTGAATAATCCAGGACGAGAGCCGGCAAACCAAAGCACTGTTGAACCCGGCAGAGACTGTTTTTGCATCAGGCTCAAAAGGTCTTGTCTTTAAAAGAAATAACATAGCCCGCTTTGCCAAAGAAATCATTGTAACAATGTTGTCTTATTTCCTGATTACAAAGTTGATCAAATTTGCTTCCCGGTCTCTTCAGAAGCCAGGCAGTTTGATTTTTCCAAACCAAAATTTCTTCCCTCTTACTTTTCAGAATTCTAGGAGAATTCTATGTCATTTCTTTCTGAATGAATAAAGCACTGAGCAAATTAAACGATATAATTCCCTCCGTCACTAACTCTGCCATTTGGTTCAAGGGACTCAGCCGCTAACTACGGAGTGTCTCCTTGTGTCTCCCTGGAGAAATGAAAAGAACGAGTCTCCCATGTGCTTGTCCTGAGCCTGGAGCTGCAGCTTATAATTTCTCCATGAGAAATGATTACCGCTTGTTTTAAAACACCCATGCTGTGTTGAATCCTGCACAGAAAACATTATGATCTCGACACTTTCCTTCTCGTAACTGAAGCACACACTTTAAGACGAGTATTTTATATTCTCAGCTCCAATTAACCTGAAGTGTTTCTTTTCCCTATGTCTCCCCCTCACCCTTACCCCCCTCACCTGAACCTGTGCCTCTATCCTTTTGTAACAGATTTTTCTGAGGGGGGAGGGGATATGTGATATACTTGGCTGCAATTAATAAGAGTGGGCACCGAAAGAGGCAAACAGGCTTGCTATGGAACAGCAGATAAAGAGCTTCTCTCTTTCCCCACCGCCTTCCCACTTCTTATCCCTTTTCCTCCACCTCCTCTGGCTGGTTATTTGAGAAAACAGACATGGATAAGAGAAAATAAGCACCACCGTTAGTCTCTCATGCTGCACCCTTTCAAAGGCCCACCCATCCATCCATATGTGGCTTTCCCATTCATTCCGATAATAATACCAATTACTATGCAGGCAGGGCCATTCTTATTCACATTTGCAGCTCACTGTGGACATTTATGCTGCACTCTGAGCAACACTCCTATCTTCAACAACA
Source organism: Mirounga angustirostris (assembly GCF_029215605.1). Classification (NCBI taxonomy): domain Eukaryota; kingdom Metazoa; phylum Chordata; class Mammalia; order Carnivora; family Phocidae; genus Mirounga; species Mirounga angustirostris. The sequence goes on along the minus strand of NW_026991709.1, from coordinate 132,596,056 downwards.
TCGATTATACAGCTGTTGTACAATCATTGTAAACGAAATATACAATGCCCCTGTTCAGCTTGTGGAAACATTTGTAACCATGGAAGGTGGGATAGGAGAGGGGTGGCCCTTCCTCTGCCTGATTTCTCTCCAGCACTGTCTCATTCTCCAAGACCTGATACGTCCCCGGGGCTTGGCAGGGGAAAGGGGCCAAACTGATATAATTTAAGAACCAAACAGCCGAAGCAATGTTGTTTTTCTCTCAGAAGAGGGACTTTGGGATTCAGGTGCAATGGACAAATGGGGCCCCAGGACCTCGGCATCACAAACAATGACTCTTCTGGGACTTGCTGTGGCCAGACGTCCTAGGTCAGATGGAACAACTGGGACTCAAGCCATCTAAGACCTCCCAGTCAGAATGTCTGACTTAGGCAAATGTTGTCTCTACTATTTCCTCTCTTCCCAGATAAAGTTTTTCTTTCTGTTCTTGCCTTCAACAAGTTACGTTTGTGGTCAAAACCAATGTTATGGGTAAGGGCACCTGGCAGGCTAAGTTGGTAGAGCATGCGATTCTTGATCTTGGGGTCATGTGTTTGAACCCCACGTTGGGCATAGAGATTTTTTTTTTTTAAAGATTTTTAATTTATTTGACACACAGAGAGAAGCACAAGCAGGGGGAGTGGCAGGCAGAGGGAGAGGGAGAAGCAGGCTCCCTGAAGAACAGGGGAAACCCGATGTGGGACTCGATCCCCGGACCCCAGGATCATGACCTGAGCCAAAGGCAGTCTCTCGACCAACTGAGCCACCCAGGCATCCCCTGGAGATTACTTTAAACAATCCCAATATTATGGGTCTTTTATTTTTACTTTTCTAAGGAACTTTATTGATTCAGTCTGCTCTTCACAAAGAGACCTAATCAGTGAACCCTTTTTTGCTCCTTCGTTTCTCCAAGTTTGTCTCTTCCAACCCTCAGAGACTCTGACCCACTGAATTGACATAATCATGACATTCTACACATGACCATCCATTCACCTAGGTACTGTCACATGCGATCAATACAACTCAGATTACAACTACTTTCTAGATCAAAAGATTAATGTTTTAAGGAAGGCCATACAAGTAATTCAAGATAGAACTCAGACTCAAGTAGTAATGCTAGCTTTTCCCCTGTGTTTAGATTTTATTTACCTTTATTTATCAAACACTCTCCTATAAGCTTTGCCAAAGACTCTATTGGATGAAATTTAGTACACTTTTTTTTTTTTTACATTTTAATATGTGGGGAAATATCTTACATCAATGCCACTTTGACAGTCACTCTCAGCCAAACAACAGTTATTGTGTGGCTGCCAATGTCTGTAGATGCACAAAATTTTTTTGTTATTCCTGGTGAATGACTAAAAACTGAAATCCTTTGAATGTTTAGCCAACAATCTTTAACTTAAGGACCATTTAAAAAAAATAACACACACCTTTCCATTGTCTGAAAATTCTGCATTTGACATCTTCTGGCTAGATCAAATTCTCTGGTGTCAGCAACTTGGAAGAAATTTCTGGAGACAATGATGGAGTGCTCTTTTAAGAAATGCTACATCACTAACCTTCTTAATAGCAGCAAGGATGACACTTTGTGGAAAAAAAGCACAAAGTTGAAAGCTAATTCTTAGTTGTCAGCCTCATAATGTGGAGGGTTTAAGAAGACTAAACCTGATTATTTCACTTATATTTCCTTTATATATGTGCCCTTTATATATGGATAAGTGATAAAAATTGATGTCAAAATAACTCTGGAAGAGCTCCTTCAATAATTATAAAACAACAATTCTAAGTGATAAGAAGACATTGTGTCATAGGTTAATTAACCATCTTTTCTTTCTTGGAGACACGTAAAATAATGTTCATCCTACATTCTGTAGTGTCTTAGAAACAAAGAAATATATTAGTAACTCATTTGATCCTTGTAGACATCCTATGCGATTAGTGCTATTGGTCTTATTTTCTAGTTTTTTGGGTTTTTTTTTTAGCTTTTTATTTATTTATTTGACAGAGAGAGAGACAGCGAGAGACGGAAAATAAGACGGGGGACTGGGTGAGGGAGAAGCAGCCTTCCCGATGAGTGGGGAGCCTGACGAGGGGCTCAATCCATCCCAGGACCCTGGGATCAGGACCCAAGCCAAAGGCAGACGCTTGATGACTGAGCCACCCAGGCACCCCTATAGTTTAAAGATACAAGGTACAGAAGTAACTTGGCCAAGGTTCCATATGTCATAAGTGATTAAACATGGATTTGCAACCAGGAAATTTGGCTGTGGAATTCATGCTTAATCTGGGCTAAATCTGATTTATAGATAGGGTTTGTTATGTTTAAATGTTGATTTTTTAAAAAAGTCATTAGCTTTTGGTTTTGTTGCAAACATTTAAAACTGGGAAACTTTAAAGAATTTGAATTTCCAGCTTTTTAGGAAAATCAAATCTAGCAATACTGGGTGTCTATTCTCACCTGATAAGAATCAGCTTGAGGGATTTGCTACTTCCCCTATGGAACTGCATGCTCTCTTATCTCTACCTTGCCTGCTCCATTCATTCTCTTCCCTGCTTCTTCCCTGTGCAGATTTGATGTTGTGACTTCAGCTCTGCTGTTGTGTTAAAACTGGGGACATCCTCAGGACAACTCTCTTGCGAACCACTGTCCCCACCCCGATCTCCCTGTTTCCCACCCATATTGTACATAGCACAAGTGAAATCAGGCCAAAACAGGTTGAAACACCTCTGGCCCAATGTCGTAAAACAGAAATCTTTGTGTTTGGCCGTAGTTTTAGGCAGTGTTTGATCAGAAGCAAATTGACTCAGAGTGATATCCAATAAGGAGCTTATCGTAGGGATTTTACCGTGTAAAATCCTGGTGACTGGTAAGACAGTTTATGTAGGGCTATTGCTTTTTGCCAGGCTATTGCCTGGCATAAGCCGAGCTGACACGGGAAAAGGAAAGATGGCTGCGAAACGGGCGAGGGCAAGTGCAAGTTGGAATCCACGTGGACAAGGCAGAACCCACACAGGTGTCACATCATCTCGAAGCCTCTGACTTTGTTAATGTGAGTCACCTGCAGAAGAAGCTGCCAGCCCATTATTGAGGAAGTAGACACGTTCTTGGCCAGGAGTCAGAGAAGCCAAAGGAGGAGACCTGGTGGGAGGTGGTAGAGAATGGGCTGGGTTACTGCTGCCCACCAACCAGGTGAGAACCCATACCAGCCTTCTGGCATGACCACGGCTGCATCTTCACTGCCACCTTCCCAGCTTCATGGAAATTTCTGATGGCCAACGGTGGTCTGGAGCCATAAAGGGAGGGGGGTTCTGGGGAATGTAGTTCCAGCTTAGCTAAGCTAACACAGCACAAAACCACAATAGCCCAGAGTCAAGAAATCTAAACCCTCACAAAGCTGCCGCCTAAACAGATTCAGGCTCCCATCTTTGAGGGACCAGAAGGATGAGAAACCTGCCAGGAATCCATAGCACTTGGGTCATGAGATATCTTCAACCATGGTGCTGCCTTGTCTGCCGTTCCTACTGAAGGCCTAAAAGACTCATTTTGCAAATCCCACTTCCATCTTGGCTATCACAAACAAGTCTCTCTTCTTCCTGGATCAGTTCTACCTTAATCTAAAATTCCAGTGCTCTGTCACCCTGGCTCATGTGAATTCCCCCCTTTGGGGTAAGGATGCTTCCATCCACACGGCAGCAATTCTAATATTGCTGTTGACACAGTTTGTTCTGTTCTCAGGCCCAGGTCTAGTTTCAAGAATCTCTGACAGAAAGAACTGCAGGATCTGGGGTTATACACAGCACAGGCCTTAGGAAATCTGCCCGTTGTCTGATGACTAACATTCACTGACTCTGATACTGCTGCTCAGTGGTGGCTTACAGGGCAGGCAGGAAACAGAAGTGCCTTTCCTTGGGGGTAACACTCATCTATCATGGCCCACACTGCCTTATGACTGGAATCCCATTTTTACAGCTGCCTAGTTGCCCTCATATGCACAGCTAGCCCATCTCAAGCAAGTTCACAAAGTCCACGTCAGATGACATTTCCAACTTCACCTTTACACTGTGCTCAATCCTGGCCCAAGTCAACAGCCAGGACCCACCTCTACACTTATGAAAAAATTCACTTTAGGGATCCTGAGTGTCTTCTGCTGCTGACCAACTTCGTTTGGGCCATCTTGATGCATCAGCCATTCTAATAACCTTGAACCCTAAGAGGAAGGACATTTCAATCTTTTCTTTTCAGAGTCTCATTGACCCCTTATACAACTGCTCACTGAATGGTTCTGGTGTCAGTTCCAACATGGGGGGATGGTTTCCCTCACGCCACCCAAGCATTTCCCTGACACCAGCTTGGTGTCCTACAGTTTGACCGAATTCACCTCAATTCTGACACTACCTGGAGATAGCATAAAATCCCCCACGTTAAAGGGTCCTATAGGATTCCCTGCCCCCCCTTCAGATGCCAGTTGCAAGCCCAGGTTGTCACCTATGCTTCTGACCAACTGGCTACAAATTAGAGATGCCAAAGATTCTCTCATCACTTAGGAAATGCCAAGGATTTTAGGAACTCTGTGCCAGAAATGGGGATGCAGACCAAATATATATTTCTTATTACAAATCAAAATACCGGACCCACCCCTTACCAGTCTACTATATTAAGTATTATGGAGTACAGAGCAGTTTCAAGCTTTAAAAATTGTCCTATTATACTCAGTCTTAGCCCAGGTTCCCCCTAATGTAATATGAGGAAACAAGAATGGGCGGTAGGCAGAGTGAAACAGGAAAGGTGGAAAAGCTAAGACAAGGGTGCATGAACAAGCTGGTGTCTATTGTGTGACTGTTGCTCATCCCATGGGACTTTCTGAGGAGCCTAATGAAATGCATTTCAGACCTATCTTCCTGGGAAATGAAAGAGGAAATAATTTGTCTATTAATCCCTTACTTCATTTTCATTTCTGGGTTACGAGTGGGATCCTGTAGGTGTCATAGGCTACAGCATCAGAGAATCCAAGGCACAGTGAACAGTCTATGACAAAGCCCCAAAGTGAGGTTGCATCTGAGTGAAGCTGATCAAAGCCCACGTGGGGCTTGTTATTGCAGCAGTGGCTGGAGAAAGAAATCTGGCTGAACAGAATTAAGTGGGCCACGAGACGGACCCGGTAATGTCCATCCTTGCAATACTTAGATTCACTCATGCCGTCCATTCAGGCCATGTCCCCTGGCCTGGTTATGGAAGACAATGGTCTTCCTAAAATTTAAGGAGACTTATTCATTTTTACTGGAAAGTGTATACCAAGACATCAGATTTTTACAGAGAATGCATCAGGTTTTCCTCTGTGATATTCCCACTGAATTATATAGTAATAAAGCACCAATATCTGGTCATTTTTTTCTTTCTGGGCATATGAGAGTCAAAGTTTCCCAGTCTTTTTGCAGTAAGACAGGACTATGTGACTACTAATGGCCAATGAAACATAAGCAGAACTAACATGTGTCCCTCTGAAATGGAGGCAGGAAACAAGTCCCTACATAATTTTCAGTCTCTTCCCTCTCTCCTTGAGTAGAAAGCATCGAGGCTATTTGTTGAGATGACAGAAAAACAGTCTGGATCTTTGAATCATCACATGTAAGACAGCTGCCTGGAAGCATCACCAGCATATAACAGACTTTGCAGGAGCAAGTAATAAACCTTATCTGTTTAGCTGCTGAGATTTTGGGACTGTGTATTCTAATATCATCACATATTCTGTCTAAAACACCCTTGAACATTTGCACATTTCTTGTGCATTGTGATCAAAAGTCAGGAGAATGGGTTATGTATTAATGTTGTAAATTATTTGTAATATGCTGTAAGTTGAATTGATGCTTAGGAGTAATTAAAATCCTAAGTGAGGCAATGTATTAACATTCAGAGCTGATAGAAAACTTTCTAACATCTGTCAAGTCAGAACTCCTCATTGGAATTGCAAAGTCTTGGTTAAGATCCTAATACCTGCCACAGTGATATGTGTCTTAGTGAGTTTTCTGAACACCTAATGTGTTCATAGGCATGGAATCTCCAAATATCCCTTCACTTTTTGTTCCATACTAAATGCATCTGTATCATGGTCCATTACAACCTCATTCCTTAATCAAATTACACATATTTTCCTAGGGATAAAGTTTTGAATTGCAGAGCCTTTTCAGAAGCCCACATTTGCAATGATGCTATCATAATTCATTGTTATGTCTCAGCATTGTAGTAGATAAATAGTTGATGTTTGTTGAATTAAGTCAAATTGAACTGACATGAATTGAAGGAGGAGGAAGATGATATGATCATTGTGCTGGGGACTTTATATCTGTTATGAGGTGGCTAATATTATCCCCTTTTTGCAGATGAGGAAATTAAGGTTTACAGAGATTGGGTAAATTGCCAAATGTCATACTAACTGTGGTCTACATTGAAGTCTGTGAATTCTGAGGTCTGAGATAAAGCCAACCTTCCTTCTACAATATCATCATGCTACCTTGAATTGAAACAAATGTAAATTGAATCAAAGTGAATTGCATTGAACTGTATTGAACTGAACTGGAAAATCCATCACAATGTAGAGATGTGGGGCTTAAGAACCCGTAGTACTCATATTATTTATGGTGTATCCTTACACCAACACCATTCACTACATGCCTATTTCTGAGAAGTGATTCTTTAAAATATTGAACTCTTAATATGTTTTAAATCTACTTTTATTAATAGAAGTTTTAGCTAACAAAAAAAGTCTTGAATGAAACTCTTGGGTAACTTATGTTGCCATAATCACCCCTACCTCCTTCTTTGCCAGAATGGCTCCTTTGGTCTCAGAGTGCAGGGGACAGGCCTGATAGGCACTGGTCCCTAAGACTTCTGGTCCCATTCAACATGTCCATATGGTGCAAAGCTATCCAGAATGATAATCACACCAGGGATACTCACTAGTGTATCAGCCACCAAGAGAAGCTTTTGGAGAAGCAGGTTCTATCACTGGGTTTTAAGTCACTTCACACTTTGAGCCATCATCCTTCAGGAAAAAGCAACAACTTGCAAGCATGTCATTGTGGAATGCTACTTTGTACAGGCCATTTAAAAAACAACAACAACAACAAAAAACCCAAACAAACAGATCAGGTTCAACTGCCTCATTTCTCAGAAGAGGAAACAATGCTAATACCTCAAACTGATCTTACAGTTTATACTTTGTATAAAGAGTTTTCACACATGCATTATCTCATCTGTTATGTCGTTCGAGGCCTCAGCCCTAGGAGGTTAAGTAAATTGCTTAAGGTCACATGGTTACTTAGTGACAGAATAAATATGAAGGGTTAGAAACCCGAGATTTGTTATCTGTGTGTTTTTCATTGAGTTACCTTCTTAACAAATGTATAGTGTCATACCCAACAGACATTGTACTTAGAACTTTGGGTTGGCATTGCAAAAGAGGGTGTGAAATAGTCAATAAAAGCTGAATTGCCCTCAACTGAAGACAATCTAAAGCAATGAGAAAAAGTTGCCAGGACAGGGTAGAAAGTGACAAGTACCTGTGAGTGGTTCTATCATTTTCTAGGGGAGTTCATGTGGGAGTGATTACATCGGACTCAGTAAAGAGAAGGGTTTTCAAGGAATTCTAAGAGAGAGGATATTTGAATAGATCTTTAGATTGCTAGAATTTGACTATGCAGACCTAGGGTACATAAAGCAGAGGGACAAGAAGCAGGAAACATGAGACACATGGAAAACAATGAGGTTTCTTACCTTAAATCTCAGCTATATTTTTATATTTTAATGTCTAGCATATCATGAATTATCTTAGAATCAATTTCAAAAAAAACTTCCCATCCAGTAGGCTATGAAGTAAGATGTGTATTAAATGAATGATGGACTATTCAATCAGTGGTGTCTCATCAATGAGTTAGGATACCACCACTCATCTTGACAAAATTGAGGGTGAATGGAGAAAAATAGCAGAAACTTAGATTCAAATTTTAAGTTGTGGAGAAATCACAAAAGGCCTCGAATACCAGATTAAAGTTGTTGAGACTTTTTTTACACAGGCAATCAGGATCCAATGAACATTTTTTGAGTAAGAAGTAATAGAATAAGAATAGCGTTTAGGAAATTAAGTTGACAGTAACGTGTGGGTAGACTGAGAGTAGAAAGACAGTAGAAAGGTAGAATACAGAGAAGTGATTAAATGGTTAAGGAGAGAAACAATCTGAACCATTAAAATAGTTATTGAGTAACAAACCACCACAAAATTTAGTGCTTAAAACAACAACCATTTATTTATTCTAAAATTCTACAGAGTAGCAGTTTGGGCTGGGCCTATCCAGGCAGTTCTGGTCTTAGCTGGTCTCTAATTGTCACTGTCTTTATTTAAATGAAGCATAGCAAAGTGGTTTTGTTTTCAGTTAAGAAATCACCATTTCTATTCTAATGATTCAGTTCTATTCTATTAAGCCTGAAATATTTGCAGTGTTTTATACCATATTTAATAATATCAATTAATGTGGTTTATGACTAAATTTGTCTTTTCCTTCCTTTGTTCAAATTACATTACAATAAACACATTGTACTAGGCTTATAAAGTGGAAAGTATGTATCAGTGGAGGCCCATGAAGGATATTCCAACATGTTGTTAAAAAAAATATGTGGTGCCTAAAATATTGAAATTGCTTTGGATACAGAATTTTACAGAACTGCTCATTTGGTAATTTTTTTTTTTTTTTTTTTTTTTTTAGTCTTTCATATTCCATTGGTATGTCTGGTTTCAGAAGTCTTAAGTCAAAGGGAAACTTTCTAGGATATTTCATGCACTAAGAGGGGCAGAATAAAACAAATTGGGCATCTTAGGAAAATTTCCATTCAAGGTCAACCCAAAGGAAATATGTTTTCTTTCCACATCTACTTCGTAAACATCTATTTCATATAGATATGCCTCTGGTTTTCATCGAGGTGCTTTCGTGAAATTTGAAAATTTACAAAACATATTGTTAGATAGAAATCGCTAGGATTCTATCTATTAGAGTAAATATTCTCACCAGATCATGTAATTTCATTTTCTAAATACTTATGGAACCTGTCCAGGCTCACAGTTACTGCCATTTCTCCAGTTCAGATCTTCATCACTTCTCTTCTGGACAAATGAAGTAGCCTCTTAACTAGCATCCCTGGTTCCAGTTTTTCCTTTGCAATGTATCTTTTTGGACCTCAGAGTATTTCTTTTTTTTTTTTTTTTTTAAAGATTTTATTTATTTATTCTGACAGAGAGAGACACAGCGAGAGAGGGAACACAAGCAAGGGGAGTGGGAGAGGGAGAAGCAGGCTTCCCACTGAGCAGGGAGCCCAGTGCAGGGCTCAACCTTCCAGGACCCTGGGATCATGACCTGAACCTAAGGCAGACACTTAACCGACCGAACCACCTAGGTGGCCCCAGACCTCAGAGTATTTCTGATGGAGTATTAGTCTGGCCAGATGTTCTCTAAAGAAAAATGATCTGTGTTCAAATAAGTTGCAAATGCTATAGGCCATACCCTTCATGTTTGTAGAGCCCAAAACTCAGCACATTGAAAGCTTTGAGTAGTCCTGAGTAACAGGAAGATAGTAACGTGCTTTTCTCTTCTGCATTACCCATGATCACCATGCTGTTTAATTTATAGTACCTAGTGCTTTAGGCAAAATTAGAATAATTACAGGATAGGAGGAATTTGAAGAGAAAGAGTTAATATTTAACACTGAACTTCCAAAAGGGGACTGTGAACACCAAGACTAGAAAAATTCTTGAAATCCCAGCTTTATTGAGACAGTATGGATTTATAAATTCCAAAAGATCTTTTACATTTCAAAATCCAGACTGCATGGAATCATAGATCACTAAATTTTACAAAAAAAAAAAAAATGTTGAGAAGTTAATCAGAAAACAGTAGTGTATGAAGAATGCCTACCAGGCCGAGAAAGGAACATGAGAGTTTTCATGAGGGGGAGAGGAGATATTTGGGAGGGATAGGTAGAGGATTAAGAAGCAGCCTGGATCCTTCAGAGACCCAGTGCCTCCACCTCCATGGGTCTACATCCAAGGGATTCCAGAGAAGTGAGATAAAAACCCCAGGCAAGTTAAAAGGGACGTTGAAACCCTAGGATGTGTGCATTCCCTTTACCAACTGTAACTCTGAAAGGACGCAAGATCCTCATGTGCCAATATGGGACGGTCACAATGGAATAGAAAAGATGGTACACAGATTTAGGCACAAAACAGCAGGGAATTTTGCCAAGTAAATTTCCCTTGACAGATACTTGGTGTGGAAGGAATTAAAAATTTCTTCCATGCCCCGACTGAGGCAAATGAAAATAGTTGAGAAATAAGACTGGATCTGCTATGGGTGACCATAGTAAGTGGCAAGGCGATCTCATATGAAAAACAGTAAAGCAGAAAGATGTGGCTGAAAAGCAGAGGATTTAGAGAACAGGTGTTGAATCAGAATTCAACAACAGAAAGCCCAGAAGTCATTTTACCCCAATTCCGGACATTGTTTTGGAAAGAAAATTGTGCAAGATCATCTGGAGGTGAAAATTTGCCTGAAGGAGAGTTTAAACTTTAAATTGAGTGAACATGTACCTAAGTGAGAAGATCTTAAACTGGAAAAGATTGAGTTACCTGTAACTGGAAAGTTCACATTATTACTTTCTACCCATTGTTAGAAATGGGGATTATAAGAGAACTTAGTTACACAGAAATATCATAAAATTTTATACAAATGAGATGTAGGTATAAATTGTCTACTCTATTTCATAGACAAAAATCCCCCAAATGTATTTGTCATTTTTTTTTTTTTTAATTAACAAGTGGTGTCTTCTCTCAGAACTAGTATTGAATGGAACATGCTCTGGGAAATAAGGTCCTATGTTCTTATTAGAGTTACCTCTTAAAAACAATCTTCTTTCTTTTTAATTAATCCTTTTTGAATGCTTTTTGGAATTCTTACATGTTTGAGGCATTATGCTAGGTACCTGAATTAAAAGGATCTCTCTATCATAAGTTCTGACCTCAAGGAAGCCACAGACTTAGAGAGGAAATATGTGCTTGTTTTGGCAACATATATACTAATTTTTTTTAAATTTAAATTTTGTTAGTTAACATGCAGTGCCATATTGGTTTCTGGAGTAGCATTCAGTAATTCATCACTTACATACAACACCCAGTGCTCATCACAACAAATGCCCTCTTTTTTTTTTTTTTTAAGATTATTTATTTATTTATTTGACAGAGAGAGACATAGCGAGAGCAGGAACACAAGCAGGGGGAGTGGGAGAGGGAGAAGCAGGCTTCCTGCCAAGCAGGGAGCCCGATGTGGGACTCGATCCCAGGACCCTGGGATCATGACCTGAGCTGAAGGCAGACGCTTAACGACTGAGCCACCCAGGTGCCCATAACAAATGCCCTCTTGAATACCCATCACCCATCTGCCCATCCCCCACCTTGTTAAGAGTCACTTATGGCTTGTTTTCCTCCTTTTTTTCTTTTCCCCCCTTCCCATATGTTCATCTGTTTTCTTTCTTAAATTCCACATATGAGTGAGGTCATGTGGTATTTATCTTTCTCTGACTGACTTATTTCACTTAGCATAATACCTTCTAGTTCCATCCACATCATTGCAAATGGCAAGATTTCATTCTTTTTGATGGCTAATATGTCACTGTATATATATACCACTTCTTTATCCATTCATCAGTCATTGGACATTTGGACCCTCTCCATAGTTTGGCTATCATAGATAATCCTGCTATAAACATCGGGGTGCATGTACCCCTTCAAATCTACATTTTTATATCCTTTGGGTAAATACCTAGTAGTGCAATTGCTGGATTGTAGGGTAGGTTTAACTTTCTGAGGAACCTCCAAACCGTTCTCCAGAGTGGCTACACCAGTTTGCATTCCCACCAACAGTGCAACAGGGTTCCCCTTTCTCTTCATCCTCACCAACACCTGTTGTTTCTTGTGTTGTTAATTTTAGCTATTCTGCTGACAAGTGTGAGGTGGTATCTCATCGTGGTTTTGATTTGTATTTCCCTGATGATGAGTGATGTTGAGCACCTTTTCATGTGTCTGTTAGCCATCTGGATGTCTTCTTCGGAAAAGTGTCTATTCATGTCTTCTGCCCATTTCTTAACTGGATTATTTGTTTTTTGGGTGTTGAGTTTGATAAGTTCTTCATACACTTTGGATACTAACCCTTTATCAGATATGTCATTTGCAAATATCTTTCCCATTCTGTGGGCTGCCTTTTAGCTTTGTTGATTGTTTCCTTTGCTGTGCAGAAACTTTTTATCTTGATAACTCCCAATAGTTCATTTTTGCTTTTGTTTCCCTTGCCTCTAGCAACATGTCTAATAAGAAGTTGCTATGGCCAAGGTCAAAGAGGTTTCTGCCTGTTTTCTCCTCTAGGGTTTTAATGGTTTCCTGTCTCACATTTAGGTCTTTCATCCACTTTGAATTTATTTTTGTGTGTGGTGTAAGGAAATGGTCCAGTTTCATTTTTCTGCATGTGGCTGTCCAGTTTTCCCAATACCATTTGTTGAAGAGACTTTTTTCCATCGGATATTCTTTCCTCCTTTGTCAGAGATCAGTTGACCATAGTTGTGGGTCCATTTCTGGGCTCTCTATTCTCTGTTCCTTTGATCTATGAGTCTGTTTTTGTGCCAGTACCATACTGTTTTGATGACTACAGCTTTGTAATAGAGCTTGAAATCCGGAATCGTGACATTTTCAGTTCTGTTTTTCTTTTTCAGAATTGCTTTGGCCATTCGTGTCTTTTGGATTGTTTGTTCCAGCTCTGTGAAAAATGCTGATGGTATTTTGATAGGAATTGCATTAAAGGCAACATATATATTAATAGTAGCACAGTAGAGAGTCGACTAGCATGAATTCTGAATAAAGATTGCAGGAAAATTTAGGGGGAGTTCCACATTTTTCTCTTTAAGAAGTTATACTTTCTCTTTAAGAAAATGATCAAGGGTAGGATATTCTCTCATCACTTCTATTGTACATTGCAGTAGAAGTTTAAGAAAGTGCAATAGGCAAGGAACAGACATAGAGATTAGAAAAGAAGAATTAAAACTGCCAATATTTGCAGATGACATGATTGTCTGGGTAGACAATTATTATCCTAAATAATATACAAAACATTGACTAGACCTAATGGTGAATTTAGCAAGGTCACAGTATACAAAGTTAACATACTAAGAGCAAAGATTTGGAAAATAAAAATTTTAAAGTTGCATTTAAAATAGCATCAAAACCATGAAATACTTAAGGATAAATTTAGCAATACATAAAAAAAAACCTTGTACACTGAATCCACAGCATATTAATGAGAGAAATTAAAGAAACTATATAAAAGACAAAGTTGTCAAGATACCAGTTCTCCCCCAAATTGTTGTATAGATTCAAAACAAACCAAATCACAATTCCAGAAATTTTTTTATTTTATAAATTGATAAGCTATTCTAAAATCTATATGGAAGTGCAAATAACCTGGAATAGTCAAAACAGTCGTGAAAGGGATTATAATATAATATAGGAGGGCCTCCCTGACTTCAGGACTTATTATAAGAGGTGCTTGGGTGGCTCAGTTGGTTAAGCATCTGTCTTTGATCCCTCTGGCATGGAGCCCCGCATCGCATCGGGCTTCCTGGTCAGTGGGGAGCTGGCTTCTCCCTCTCTCTCTGCAGCTCCCCCTGCTTGTGCTCTCTCACTCACTCTCTCTGTCAAATAAATAAATAAATAAAATATTTTTTAAAAAAGATTACTTATTCTGAAGCTACATTTAAAGACAGTGTGGTATTTATGAAAAGATAGTTAAATAAAACAGAACAGAGAATTAGAAATACACCCACACTTGCACGGTCAATTGATTTTTCATAACAGCACTGAAGGATTTCAAGAAATGGTGCTTGAGCAACTTGATATCCACATGGAAAGAAATGAACTTTAACCTCTACATCCTGCTGTGTGGTCATTTGAGATGGATCACAGACCTAATTTTAAAATCTAAACTTATAAAACTTATAAAAGAAAACTTATGAAAATATCTTCATAAAATGAGAGTGGGCTGGGACAAATCATCTGCAAAAACATATACCTGGCAAAGGACAAAGAACTTATATCCAACAATTAAATAATAAAAAGATAAACAATTCAATGAAAAATGACCTGAACAGGGACTTCACAGAGGAAGAAATACACGTGGCCAAAAAATAAATGTAAAAAGGATTCAACATCGTTAATCAGCAGGAAAATGCAATGAAATCACAAAGTGGTACCACTCCATGTTTAGTAGAATGGTTAAGTTGAAAAAGAACAATACTAAATGTTGTCAAGGATATGGAGCAACTGGAATTCTGACACATTGATGATGGAGTATAATATAGAACAATCAAATTCGGAGGGGGGAAAGATGGTGGAGGAGTAGGGGACCCTATTTCAACTGGTCCCCGGAATTGAGCTGGATATCTACCAGACCACTCTGAGCACCCACGAAACCAGCCTGAGATGTAAGAAGATCTGGGCCTCTACAAACAGAATATCGCAGGCAGTTGGTTTTGAGGTACGAAGTGGGGAGCCATGATCCTGCGGGCAGATATCGGAGGATAAACGGCAGCGGGAGGGTGCCTGGCCGTGGGGATCCTGCACCACCGTGAGTGACAGCCTCACACGCTGCGATCAGGGCACAGACTCACAGACCGGTAGTGGTGGGGAAAGGCCTTTAGGGCAGCCCCCGGGGTGAAAAACCAGACCGGCGGGGTCGCGCACACGCGAACCACAGCCCCCTGGACAAAAACCGGAGCGCCGGTCGCGCGCACGGGAACTGCAGCCTCCGAGAGGGAAACCTGGTGCGCCGGGGTCGTGCCAGTGAACTGCAACCCCCGGGGGTGGAAACCCCGAGAGGCGGAGTCACGCGCGCCGCGAACTGGGAGAGGCTGGCGGTTTTAGAAGCACAAAAGGCAGAGACGTGCCCGGACCGGGAGGCAGGACTGCGAGCGCTGCAGAGGGGCGCACAACACAGGATGCTGCAGTTTATAGCAGCTCGGACAGAAACGGAGACAGTGTGGCCTGGAGAGCTCACTGAAGAACAGACTGTGATCTCTCTGCTCTGAGGCAGAGGGTTGGAAATGGTCTCTTCTGCTCTGACTCGCGGAAGAGACACGGAAAGCCACCAGGAAAAGGCGCCAGAGAACAAAAGCCCCAAAGACTGATTCCCGCTGAGCCCATCCCCCGCCACAAGGGCGCAGGGCAACTCCGCCCAAACGGGGTTGCCTGAGTAACAGCGCGGCAGGCCCCTCCCGCAGAAGACAGGCTGGGAAAACAAGAGGCCAGCAACCCTAA
Source organism: Mirounga angustirostris (assembly GCF_029215605.1). Taxonomy (NCBI): domain Eukaryota; kingdom Metazoa; phylum Chordata; class Mammalia; order Carnivora; family Phocidae; genus Mirounga; species Mirounga angustirostris. The sequence goes on along the minus strand of NW_026991709.1, from coordinate 132,580,637 downwards.
GGACCCAAGAAAACAGGTGCATCTTGCTTGGGTTCTGGTCAATAATTTCAACTCTATACATTCCCTCAAACACCCATCAACAGAATGACTAGGAGGAGGAGCCCCCAAAACAGAAAAGACTCAGAGATTATGACTTATGCTGCAGATTTACAAGTGGATGCAGATATAACCAAGATGTCAGAGATGGAATTCAGGCTAGTAATTGTGAAGACAATGGCTAGAATGGAGAAATCCATTAATGGCAACACAGAGTCTCTAAGGGCAGACATGAAAGCTGAATTGGCAGAACTTAAAAATGCTATCAATGAGATCCAATCCAATCTAGATAATCTAACAGCTAGGGTAACTGAGACAGAAGAGAGAATAAGAGATCTGGAAGACAGTATAATAGATAAAAAGGGAAAAGAGGAGGCCAGGGAAAAACAACTCAGAATCCATGAAAATAGAATCAGAGAAATCAGTGACACCATGAGGCGTTCCAATGTCAGAATAATTGGAATCCCGGAGGGAGTGGAGAGAGAGAGAGGACTAGAAGATGTATTTGAGCAAATCGTAGCTGAGAACTTCCCTAATCTGGGGAATGAAACAAACATTCGAGTCCTAGAGGCAGAGAGGACCCCTCCTAAGATCAAGGAAAACAGGCTGACACCCCGGCATGTAATAGTAAAACTTGCAAATCTTAGAACCAAGGAAACCATCTTAAGGGCAGTGAGGGGGAAGAGATTCCTTACGTACAGAGGGAGGAACATCATAATAACATCAGACCTATCCACAGAGACCTGGCAAGCCAGAAAGCCCTGGCAAGACATATTCAGGGTACTAAATGAGAAGAACATGCAGCCAAGAATACTTTATCCGGCAAGGCTTTCATTTAGAATGGATGGAGAGATGCAGAGCTTCCACGACCGGCAGAAGTTGAAAGAATATGTGACCACTAAGCCGGCCCTGCAAGAAATATTAAGTGGGGTTCTATAAAAGGAGAAAGACCCCAAGAGTGATCTACAACAGAAATTTACAGGGACAATCTATAAAAACAACGTCTTCACAGGCAACATGATGACAATTAATTCATATCTTTCAATAATCACTCTCAACGTGAATGGCCTAAACACTCCCATAAAACGGCACAGGGTTGCAGATTGGATAAAAAGACAGGACCCATCCATATGCTGTCTACAAGAGACTCATTTTGAACCTAAAGATACATCCAGACTGGAAGTGAAGGGATGGAGATCCATCTTCCATGCCAGCGGACCTCAAAAGAAAGCTGGGGTAGCAATTCTTATATCAGACAAATTAGATTTTAAACTGAAGTCTGTAATAAGAGACACAGAAGGACACTCTATCATTCTTAAAGGGTCTATCCAGCAAGAAGATCTAACAATTGTAAATATCTATGCCCCCAACATAGGAGCAGCCATCTACATTGGCCAGCTGTTAACCAAAATAGTCATATTGATAACAATACGTTAATTGTAGGAGACCTCAATACTCCACTCTCAGCAATGGACAGATCATCTAAGCAGAAAATCAACAAGGAAACAAGAGCTTTGAATGATACATTGGACCAGATGGACCTCATAGATATTTACAGAACATTCCACCCTAAAACAACAGAATACTCATTCTTCTTGAGCGCACATGGAACTTTCTCCAGAATAGACCATATACTGGGTCACAAATCAGGTCTCAACTGATACCAAAAGATTGAGATTATTCCCTGCATATTCTCAGGCCACAATGCTCTAAAACTGGAAGTCGATCACAAAAAAAAAAAATTGGCAGAAATTCAAACACTTGGAAGCTAAAGACCACTCTGCTCAAGAATGTTTGGGTCAACCAAGAAATCAAAGAAGAACTTAAACAATTCATGGAAATCAATGAGAACGAAAACACATTGGTCCAAAACCTATGGGATACTGCAAAGGCGGTCCTAAGGGGGAAATACACTCAGGAAAGCCTCACTCAAAAAAATAGAAAAATCCCGAATTCACCAACTAACTCTACACCTTAAAGAACTAGAGAAAAAGCAACAAATGATGCCTAAGCCACGCATTAGAAGAGAAATAATTAAAATTAGAGCAGAAATCAATGAATTAGAAACCAGAAACACAGTAGATCAGATCAACGAAACTAGAAGTTGGTTCTTTGAAAGAATTAATAAGATTGATAAACCACTGGCCAGACTTATCCAAAAGAAGAAAGGACCCAAATTAATAAAATTATGAATGAAAGGGGAGAGATCATGACTAACACCAAGGAAATAGAAACAATTATTAGAAATTATTATCAACAACTATATGCCAATAAACTGAGCAATCTGGATGAAATGGAGGCCTTCCTGGAAACCTATAAGCTGCCAAGACTGAAACAGGAAGAAATTGACAACCTGAATAGGCCAATAACCAGTAACGAGATTGAAGCAGTGATCAAAAACCTCCCAAAAAACAAGAGTCCAAGGCCTAATGGAGTCCCTGGGGAACTCTACCAAACATTCAAAGAAGAAATAATACCTATTCTATCGAAGCTGTTTCAAAAAATAGAAACAGAAGGAAAACTTCCAAACTCATTCTATGAGGCCAGCATTACCTTAATCCCCAAACCAGGCAAAGACCCCATCAAAAAGGAGAATTTCAGACCGATATCCCTGATGAATATGGATTCCAAAATCCTCAACAAAACCCTAGCTAATAGGATCCAACAATACATTAAAAGGATCATCCACCACGACCAAGTGGGATTTATCCCCGGGATGCAAGGGTGGTTCAACATTCGCAAATCAATCAATGTGATAGAACACATTAATAAGAGGAGGGAGAAGAACCATATGGTCCTCTCAGTTGATGCAGAAAAAGCATTTGACAAAATGCAACATCCTTTCCTGATTAAAACTCTCCAGAGTATAGGGATAGAGGGAACATTCCTCAAGCTCATAAAATCCATCTATGAAAAACCCACAGCGAATATCATCCTCAATGGGGAAAAGCTGAGAGCCTTTCCCTTAAGATCAGGAACACGTCAAGGGTGCCCACTCTCACCATTGTTGTTCAGCATAGTACTAGAAGTCCTAGCAACAGCAATCAGACAACAAAAAGAAATAAAAGGTATTCAAATTGGCAAAGAAGAAGTCAAACTCTCTCTTTTCACAGACGACATGATACTTTATGTGGAAAACCCAAAAAACTCCACCCCCAAATTACTAGAACTGATCCAGCAATTCAGTAATGTGGCAGGATACAAAATCAATGCACAGAAATCAGTTGCTTTCTTATACACTAACAACGCAACTGTAGAAAGAGAAATTAAAGAAACAATTCCATTTACAATAGCATCAAAAACCATAAGATACCTCGGAATAAACCTAACCAAAGAGGTAAAGGATCTATACTCTAGGAACTACAGAACACTCATGAAAGAAATTGAAGAAGACACAAAAAGATGGAAAAATATTCCATGCTCATGGACCAGAAGAATAAACATTGTTAAAATGTCTATGCTACCCAGAGCAATCTATACCTTCAATGCCATCCCGATCAAAATTCCAATGACATTTTTCAAAGTGCTAGAACAAACAATCCTAAAATTTGTATGGAATCAGAAAAGACCCTGAATCGCCAAGGAGATGTTGAAAAAGAAAAACAAAGCTGGGGGCATCACGTTCCCCAATTTCAAGCTATATTACAAATCAGTGATCACCAAGATAGCATGGTACTGGCACAAAAACAGACAGATAGACCAATGGAAAAGAATAGAGAACCCAGATATGGACCCTCAACTCTATGGTCAAATAATCTTTGACAAAGCAGGAAAAAACATGCAATGGAAAAAAGACAGTCTCTTCAATAAATGGTGCTGGGAAAATTGGACAGCCACATGCAGAAGAATGAAACTCAACCATTCTCTAACACCATTCACAAAGATAAATTCAAAGTGGATGAAAGACCTCAATGTGAGACAGGAATCCATCAAAATCCTAGAGGAGAACATAGGCAGTAACCTCTTTGACATCGGCTACAGCAACTTCTTTCAAGATACATCTCCAAAAGCTAGTGAAACAAAAGCAAAAATGAACTTTTGGGACTTCATCAAGATAAAAAGCTTCTGCACAGCAAAGGAAACAGTCAACAAAACAAAGAGGCAACCCACAGAATGGGAGAAGATATTTGCAAATGACATTACAGATAAAGGGCTGGTATCCAAAATCTATAAAGAACTTCTCAAACTCAACACCCAAAAAACAATCAGTCAAAAAGTGGGCAGAAGAGATGAACAGACACTTCTCTGAAGAAGACATACAAATGGCTAACAGATGCATGAAAAGATGTTCATCATCATTAGCCATCAGGGAAATCCAAATCAAAACCACACTGAGATACCACCTTACACCAGTTAGAATGGCAAAAATGGACAGGGAAAGAAACAACAAATGTTGGAGAGGTTGTGGAGAAAGGGGAACCCTCTTACACTGTTGGTGGGAATGCAAGTTGGTACAGCCACTTTGGAAAACAGTGTGGAGTTTCCTCAAAAATATAAAAATAGAGCTACCCTATGACCCACCAATTGCACTACTGGGTATTTACCCCAAAGACACAGATGTAGTGAAAAGAAGGGCCATATGCCCCCAAATGTTCATAGCAGCAATGTCCACAATAGCCAAACTGTGGAAAGAGCCGAGATGCCCTTCAACAGATGAATGGATAAAGAAGATGTGGTCCATATATACAATGGAATATTACTCAGCCATCAGAAAGGATGAATACCCAACCTTTACATCAACATGGCTGGGACTGGAGGAGATTATGCTAAGTGAAATAAGTCAAGCAGAGAAAGTCAATTATCATATGGTTTCACTTATTTGTGGAACATAAGGAATAACATGGAGGACATTAGGAGAAGGAAGGGAAAAATGGCGGGGGGGAATTGGAGGGAGAGATGAACCGTGAGAGACTATGGACCTGAGAAACAAACAGGGTTTTAGAGGGGAGGGGGGAGGGGGGATTGGTTAGCCCGGTGATGGGTATTAAGGAGGGCACGTACTGCATGGAGCACTAGGTGTTATACGAAAACAATGGATCGTGGATCTCTACATCAAAAACTAATGATGTATTGTATGGTGACTAACATAACATAATAAAATTAAAAACTACAAAGAAAATTATAGTACAATCAAGTAAGAAGGCTGTTCATTGTCATTTTTTTTTTAAGTTGAACATATATCTTCCCTATTATCTAATAATTTCACTCCTAGGAATTTATCCAAAAGAAATGAGAATATATGTCCACATAAGACTTTATGATAAATATTCATAGCAGCTTTATTCATATTCAAAATTAGAAACAACCCAAATGCCTATCAAAGAGTAGATAAATAATTTTGATATATTCTACAATGAAATAATATTAAGCCATGAAAATGAAAAAATATTGACTCCTACAACAACATGGATAAACCTTCATATGGAGCAAATGAATCCAGACACAAGAGAACGAACATTATATGATTTCATATGTATGAATTTCTAGAATAGAAAACCTTAACCTACTGGGGCAAGGGAAATCCCTGGAAGAGTCCATAGAACTTTCTACAATGGTGAAACTTCCTATTGTCTTTTTTTTTTTTAAAGATTTTATTTATTTATTTGACAGACAGAAAGAGCACAAGCAGGGGGAGTGAGGGAGAGGGAGAAGCAGGCTCCCCGCTGAGCACAGAGCCTGATGCAGGACTCTATCCCCAAACCCTGGGATCATGACCTGAGCTGAAGGCAGATGCTTAACTGACTGAGCCACCCAGGTGCCCTGATATTTCCTATATCTTAATAGTAGTGTGAATTACATGGATGCAGGCATTTACCAAAATTTATTGAATTGTACACTCAACGTGCATATTTTAGTGATTATAAATTTTACTCTAAAAAAAAAAAAGGAATACTGAACTCTACTTAGTAGGAATGATTTTCACAGTAGTATGGACAAACAATTCCGAAATGATCGTGTGTTCTCTGAGCAAATAAGTAAATATATTGATGATAATGGGTGCCAGATTTCCCTCTGTTGCAGTTATAATTAAGGGAGTGAGACAGCTAGAATGAACACAGGAGTGTTGAAGTGGAATTAGAATCACCAGGTAAATTCATTGTTTTTAATATGTAAATAGGTAGATACACAAATAAATGTGTGTGTGTGTGTGTTTTATTGTTTTTCCTAGTTCTGAACACTGAGAGAGGTTGAAAGCAATGGAAAACTAGTAACAATGACCGCAGCTAGGACTCAGATACTGGCTCCTAAATATCATTCTCCACTAAAAAGGACCAGGGCCTCCTGGAGAAAGATGAATTCCAGGGCTTAAGCTAAAAAAATACAACATGAGTTGTTCAAGCAAGTCAGAGACTACTCAAGGAATGTTGGGGACCTGACAAAAGGACACCAAAACCAGACTGAAGGGGTTACTGATGTCCACAGCCTGGACGATTGGAGCATCAATACAAATAATGCTAGAAAAGGATTATAAGCCATTTAATTAGATAGAAATATGTGGGTCCAAATTGATATAAAACTAAAGGAATGAATGAAGACGTCACGTAGTAGGGTGGTGGTGGGGAAACGCCAGGGTGGTGAAAGCAGGTGTCAGATCGTGGGGCCCGGCACGTGTCTTCACAGCCCTCTGCGCCTGCCCGGACGTCCCGCTGCGCTTAGAATAGCCTTCCCGTTCCCTACCAGCTTGGTGTCCTCCTTCCCACACTTCTCATGGCCCAACTTTTATGTTACTTCCTTTGGAAAGGTTTCTTGAATTTTAAGAATCATCTTAGTGTAGTAATTATCGATCATTTGTCGTCTTATTTTTCATAATCCCTTTCTCAGCATAGGCAGCAGACATTGTTTTTATATTCCTTAGAGCTCTCTTTTTTAACTCAGGGTCATGTGGTCTCCTATATTTCCTATTTCCATTCCTCCACCCCCTCTGGTGGGCACTTTAAGATTTTGTTTCCTTTTTTTTTTTTGATGCTTTGTTATGGAGGACGCTGTAACATTAATTGCATTGTATTAAATTGTATCCCATCAATTGGTTGCAAGCTATGAAAATGAAAGTAATAGGGGTCAATTTAGTAAAAAATTAGTTTATCTTGATGCCGGCTGTGAAAAATGCCTAAGACTGGCTGAGAGCCAATCACAGAAGCCCTGGAAGGTACATCCTTCCACCTGCTTGCAGGAAAAACCTTATTTAAAAAAAAAAAAAAAACAGCAGATAACTGCAGCTCTCCTTCTGTCCTTTGATTTAGAGATGTGTTTTGTTTTGCTCCCTGACTAGACAGTCCTGAATCGGGTTCCCTGACAACAGATGGCTCTGTCAGCCAGTTGGGCCAAATGAGTCAGCGATCTGCCACAATGATGGACATGAAACAGCCATGGAGGTATCAGGATGCCCACTCGCCCAGGATCAGGAAGAAACCTCATGCTGGTTTCCAGGCTTCCCTTCCCCTTTCCTCAGCTCCTGCTGAAAATAAACTTACAGAAGCCATAACAAAACAACTCCTCCACCCACCAATCATTCTTTCTGAAGCTTAGATGCAAAAGTAAGAGCCAGTTCAAGAAGCAGCAAGTCCTCTCCGAGGAGGGTGGGAATTTCCCATTAGACTTCAGGGGGCAGGCCCGTTCAAACAGCAGATGTAACGCGGTACGGTGCTAACCTTACCTCGGCTGCTCATTGAGCTACAAGTCATTTGACAGTTTTGCTTTGCTGCATACAGACGTCACAGCCCTAACTACTTCAGCCAGCTGAGCCTGATCACATTATTGCAATGATAATTGAGTTGCAAAGTGAGGCTCCATGTGTACCTGTTTGAGACAGAATTCTGGAATATGGTGTGTACAGCCCAGGGAAGGGAGGGCAGCATCTGAGGGGTTTGGGGAAAACTACCATTCCCAGTGTTTTTCTTTGTATTTTTAGAGGTTTCCTCAGACCTGTTTGCAAACATTTCTATAATCATGGGAATTACTGTATATTGTATACAGTTATAACTGATATCGATATGGTCATTTCTGATTTTCACAATGTTATCAGATTATCAGATCTTCAGTCTCACCATATTCTCATGATAGGGTCATACATATGACACCCATAAAGGAAATGTAATAATCCCCATTTTATAGATGAAGACAGAGACTTGGAGAGGTAAAGACATTTTCTATTTTAAAAGGAAGAGGATTATGCAGTTCTGGGTTGAAAATGAGCTATTAATAGAAAATGGAGTGTCCAGTAAGCTGTATCGTAGGTATCTGAAGAACATAAAAAAGGATGGTGAAAAGAGAATAATTGGTTATTATCGGGCCAGATGTTCTCAGTAGAAGATGGTAACAAAGGGATCAGGGATAGGTTCACCTCATACCTTACTGCCTATAAAACTTGGATTTGAGATGTTCAAGGATGTCGCTGGGAGACACCCCTCCCTAGACTCACCCAGATGTTTCAAGATTTGTATTACCTGGAGGAATAGGGATAGATGAGACTGTAGATGACTCAAGGCACTTCTATTATGTAAATAAAGACACTTCCCAACTCACAGCCACATAGGATACTATTCTGTTTTTCCCTCTGTCATTCCTGCTTCCTACTTCCTTACTTCACATGCAGGCATTGGTGACTCCTCATCGGTACTGATTAGTTCAAAAGAGGAAAATGCAGTAAAGCTAGAGAAAGAAAAACGTTTTGATTTTCAAAAGTCTTGTTTTAGGTTTGAGATAAAAGATGAAGAGATCAGTCAGATTGTTGTTCTTACCATTGAGGAAAAATAAAAATTTCTTGAAATGGGAGAATAGCAAAGAATGAGTGGAGAGTACACAAGGAAACTGGATAAAGATGGACCCCAGCAAAGGGACCCTCAGTTTTTCACTATGCTTTCTCCATGCTTCATCCCTTCTGTGTTTAATCCCAGGGGACAAAATTGAATACCAGGGAATTTGAGGATTTGAATGTAAATACGAACCTTGCAAATTTTCACAAGTAGCACCTAGGATGAAGGCAAGACTTAAAAGTTTTCCTGTGAAGGAGCAGAAATATCTATGATGTATTGTAGACAATATATCAAAGGATATTTCACCCTGAGGTCAGTCTATTGTCTGGCACACCATTAAAGAGGGATTATGCAGAGGATGGGTCAAAGTTCAGATACGTGGGGGGAAGGAGAGAAAGTTAGCCAGGGTTTAGTTAGCAGGTATTTCGTTCATCACTGATCAGTGAGGACAAAACAGTCCAGCTAATCATTTATGAGGCAATGGGAATTTTGAGGATGGGAATTTTGGAGGTCTGCGTTGCCCTGTCACAGGTAGGTAAGGAGGAATCTGTGCATCTTATCTAAGTCATGCCTGGAATGGTGGTTCTTTGCCATAAGCAGTTTCCTAGAACACAACAGTGGGGGGATTTTTTTAACATTGCTCTTTTCTTTCTTTCTTTTTTATTTTATTATGTTATGTTAGTCACCATACAATACATCATTAGTTTTTGATGTGGTGATCCATGATCCATTGTTTTCGTATAACACCCAGTGCTCCATGCAGTATGCGCCCTTCTTAATACCCATTACCGGGTTAACCCATTCCCCCACCCCCTTCCCTCTAAAACCCTGTTTGTTTCTCAGAGTCCATAGTCTCTCATGGTTCATCACACCCTATGATTCCGCCCCTTCATTTTTCCCTTCTCCTAATGTCCTCCATGCTATTCCTTATGTTCCACAAATAAGTGAAACCACATGATAACTGGCTTTCTCTGCTTGACTTATTTCACTTAGCATAATCTCCTCCAGTCCCATCCATGCTGATGTAAAAGTTAGGTATTCATCCTTCCTGATGGCTGAGTAATATTCCATTGTATATATGAACCACATCTTCTTTATCCATTCATCTGTTGAAGGGCATCTCGGCTCTTTCCACAGTTTGGCTATTGCGGACATTGCTGCTACGAACATTGGGGTGCATACGGCCCTTCTTTTCACTACATCCATGTCTTTGGGGTAAATACCCAGTAGTGCAATTGGTGGGTCATAGGGTAGCTCTATTTTTAATTTTTTGAGGAACCTCCACACTGTTTTCCAAAGTGGCTGTTTTCTAGGATTTTAGGGCTTAAGTAAAGTTTAAGATTTTAAATGGATACCAGTAAACCAGGAAAATGGATTCAGTATGGTCAACTCTAAGATGTGTACTTGGACTCTAAAAACGAAGAAGGAAGGCACCACCTCTGCAACAGTATCCAGGAACAAAACAAAAATTCCTAGAATAAAATACTAGTCTCATGTATCTTCTGATCAGTGTTTCAATACAAGATGCTGGAGAGCAACAAGATACTTAAGTAAAGAATGTAAGCTGAAGATTGTTTAACCAACCACATCTTATTTGAATTATAAAGTCTATTCTATGAACAGTTTTGAACATGCAAGAGCTCAGAGAATACTGTGCCATTGAGTCCTAGAAGGAATGATTAGACAATGAATTTTGGCCAACCAAGTGACTAGGTAAATAGTAGCAAAAGGACTGGGAATAAACATTGAATGTATTTGCCTGTAGAAAAAAAAATACAAGGATTGAGATGTCAGAACGAAATATATATGTTATATGTCTTTACTATGTAGAAATGATATACCTAACAAAAATTGGATAAGCAAGGGGGAAAGGAGGTCAGAAATTAGATAATTTTATTGTCTCATTTAATTTATTAAAAATAAACACTATTAGTAACTAAAGTCAGGTGAGAAGAGATGAGGGAAGAGAAGGAAAAGAAAGAAGAAATATCCTAATTTTTAATCATTATTTATAGTATGTAACTTAGAGATGCAGTTAAAAGAAGTACATGACTAAGGGTCTAATATAGAATTATTATTATAAAGGTAACAACTAAAGAAAAAACACATACTTGAATAGCAGACAACACACAAAAAGCAAAGAAAATAGAACTTATAATAAGAGAGTATCTTTAAAATGACACAGAAAATGCAATACAATAATATGATGGAACAAAGTTGAAATATAACTTTTATATCAATAAGTCACCTGTTAACACACTTATCTTAGCTTGTTTAACTTTTTATATATTTTTTAAAGGCTTAACTTAGGTTTTTTTTTTTCTAGACTTAACTTAGTTATTTTTTTTAAGATTTATTTTATTTATTTTAGAGAGTGAACATGCACATGCGTGTGGGAAGAAGAGAGCAAGTGCACAAACAGAGAGGGGTAAGAGGGAAAGGATCTTAAGTGGATTCTGAGCTGAGTGCAAAGCCTGATGCGGGGCTTGACCTCATGACTCTGAGATCAGGACCTGAGCTAAAATCAAGTGTCCAACGCTTAACCAACTGAGCCGCTCAGGCGCCCTTTAACTTAGTTTTTAAAAGAAATGAATCTCCAGGATGGATTATACAACCTAATTCTATGGCACAGACTTATCTAAAACAAGGTACTTCAGTAAGGTTGAAAATAAAAGAATTAAAAAGCGCAGACCAGCAAATACAAGTAAAAATAAACCAGGGACTCCAACCAAACAGAATTTAAGAAAGAAAACCTAATAGTGCGGACGTATGTAGCTCAACAATGGACATATTACAGTTATGAGTATCTGTGCACAAACATTCATAAAGCATAAATTAAAGGTGATAAAAGCAGAAACAGACATAAAAACACTAGTGGGAGACATGAATTCACCTCTCTTGGTCCATGTCAGATCAAGTGGATGAAAATAATTAAGCATATTTAATATTGAAATAACATAAATAATAAGATAGAGCTAATTGATAAGGTAATTCTGTACTTTATTAATTTTGAATAAGCCTTGGAATATTTAGAAAAATTGGCCATATATTAGGCCACCAGAAAATCCTTAATCTACTCTGAATTAAAAATAAACAGGAATCTTAGGTACAACCTTCTCTAATCACCATGCAATGAAACTAGACAACCAAAAGGCCCTTTTACCCGGAATTTGTAATAACATTTTCTTAAAATCTAAGTTGAAGAGGAAATAAAGAATGAAATTGCATCGTATGGAGAAAAAAATGTAATAAAAACACTTTTGAATCTATGGGATGTAGTTAAAACGGGCTTTAGAGGAAAATTCATCTTAAAATACTTGCTCAGCAAAAAACGGAGTCGTGGGGCTTGCGCACCCTTGTTGACCAGAGCAGACCTAGGGGAAAGCGGTTGAGTGCAGGCCTGGTGTGTGCTTCTGTCCGGTCAGAGTGAGAGAGAACAATGCAGAAGGACTCTGGCCCCCTAGTGCCTTTACTTTGGATTGGCTTGGCTATGCAGCGCTGGGTGCTTCTGGTGGGATCATTGGCTTTGCAAAAGCGGATAGTGTCCCATCACTGGCTGCCGGACTTCTTCTTGGGGGCGTAGTAGGCCCAGGTGCTTATCAACTATCTCAGGATCCGAGGAACATTTGGGTTTTCCTAGCTATATCTGGAACCTTAGCTGGCATCACGGTAATGAGATTCCACCACTCTGGATGGATTATGCCTGTGGGCTTAATCGCGGGTGCCAGTTTGTTGACGGTCACCAAACTTGGAATTAATGTATTGAATAGACCCCGTCAGTAGTAGTCATGTCCCAGCTTGGACTTACGAAGAATTTAAAACTTCCACTATTTTTAGTGTGTTAAGAGAAATAAGTGCAGCATTTTCACATATTCTGACATTTTACTTAAACTAAACCAAACAAAATGTCATTAATGTTCCAGGAGAAAAAAAATCAGTCATTATCATTACAACCTTAAAGAGGTGGGTGGTATATAACCCAAGAGCTTATTGTTATTCTCTCATTCAATTTGATTCTTATATATTGATGTTATCTCTTTTTTCTGCATCTATAGGTAAAGTCTAAGGGGTAAAATGTTAGGTATCAACATTGGGCGTGCTGAAACCCCATGCCCGACTCAGAACAATGTGAAAAAATTCTTTTATGAGATTTAGGATTTCTGTTCTTTGCCTCATCCTAGAGCACAGATCTACTTTGAAATCATGTCAAGTGATGTATCAATGAAAATAAAGTTTACTGTAAATTAAAAAAAAAAAAGGAGTCATGAATAGGTAGCCAATTCAAAATTTAGAGGAGAGAAAATGAAATTAACTCAAGGAAAGCAGAAGTTTGGTAGATTGAATATCGGTCCCACTTTTTCAGCTCTCTCTGTGTATGTCCCCTGCCTCTTGCCCTTGGGCTCCGCCAAGTGGATTTCTTTGGCAGATGAGATGCCAGTAGATGGGATTCAGCAGAGCCTTGCAGTGCGCATGTGCAGCAGTGTAAAATCTTGTGTGTCTGCAATTGCCCTGAGACTAACATGCGTCAGCTAGCCTGCTGGTTCTGGAGGAGGACAAGAGACACAGAGAGGAGAGCTGTATAAGCAATCCAGAGCATGACACAGAACTGCTTCAACCACCACGGCCTGGAGAGAGCCCCAGCCGACATCGAAGTTCAAATGTGACAGTGCCCTGGAGATTTTGCTCTGTGGCATTACTATGACAACATGAATGTATTATTTAGAAAATAGAATAATGGTAAATTTTATTTTTAAGTTTTTATTTTTAAATGTCTATAGCTTTCATTTATAAACTTCTAATTTTAAAAAACAAATTGTTAATCTCATCACAGAGAGAGAGAGAGAAAACCTCAATAGCAAAAGTAAGAAATGTTAAAAGAGGGGTGATATTCTGAGAAACAGAGAACACTTAAAGCTCAATAAAATAATTTTGCTGAAATATCTGAATAAATTTGAAAATTTGTATGAAGTGTTTTATTTTCAGAAATACAAAATATTCTAAAATTTAGATGAAATAGAAAATTTAAACTGAGTGTTTCCATCGAAAAGAGCCACTTCCTAAAAACACCAGGCCCAGATAGATTCAGAAAAGAGGCCTACTAAACCTTAATGAGTAGATAAGTTAATAATATTTAAACTTTTTCAGAGCATTAAAAAAAAACTGAATTATTTTTGTAACAAATACAGATATCAAAATCTAACAAATATTGTACAAAAAAGAATACCAAGGACAATATCACTTATGCACATCAATGAAAACTTTATAAATAAAATATTAGCTAATGGAATCTAGCAACAATTAAAATACACCAGAAACAACTGGGTTCAATTGAAGAAATGCAAGGATGGTTTTATATTAGGGCCTCTATTAATGACCTTCGTCATGTTAATACATTTAAGGGGAAAAATAATACGAACATAACTAAGACTGAAAAGGCATTTGATGAAGGTCAACATTCATTTTGGATTGAAAAACAACAAACACAATAAGAATAGGTACAAGTTTCCTTAACCTGATTATCTTACATCTGTATATCTACCTATTTTTCCCTGTATCTATCTCAGCCCCAAAACCACATGTTACTTATTATGGAAATAAATTGCTTTTGTATGCAATTTATAAAAATTATGTAAAAGAAAAAAAACTTATCTGCCAAAGAAATATTAATAGAAAGTGAAATAACTAAAAATAAATCTCATGGGAAATGTGTAGTATGTATATAAAGAACATATTAAAAATCTCCTGAAGGACATACACAAAAAAAGCCTGAAGAAATGGAAAGAGAGGGGCACCTGGGTGGCTCAGATTGTTAAATGTCTGCCTTCAGCTCAGGTCATGATCTCCAGGACCTAGGATCGAGCCCCACGTAGGGCTCCTGGCTCAGTGGGGAGTCTGCTTCTCCCTTTCCCCCTGCCTCTCTTCCCTGCTCATGTTCTCTCTCTTTCTCACTCTGAATAAATGAATAAATAAAAAAAATCTTAAAAAAAGAAATGGAAAGAGAGACTATGTTCTTGGTAGGATACTCTATATCATAAATATATCCAGTCTTCCCATATTAATTAACTTTTTATGGTACCAATAAAAATCCAATTATAAAAAAAGCTAGAAAAGCTGATAAAGTTCATTTGGAGAAAACAAAAACCAGGATAACCAAGGAAAATTTTCATAAGGGAAAGCATTAGGGGTGGACTAAACCCTTCCATATATGAAAACATCATTAAAACACTCTGGTATTTGTGATTAATAGAAAAACAAACCAGTTGGATAGAATTCCCGAAATAGGTCCAAGTGCATGCACAAATGCATTATATAATAAGGATGGTGTCTTAAATCTATAAAAAAATGGGTGAAATATCCCTGAAAATTGAATCTATATGTGATATATACCATAGCAAATTCAAAAAGGATCAGAGATTTGGATGTAAAAATATATCATAATAAAAATAATAGAAGAAAACATAGATTAATTCCATTATAACCTAGGCATGAAGTCCTTTGTTGCCTCAAAATCCAGAAGCCATAAAATAAAAGGTTGATAAATTCAATTGCATTAACAACAAACAAAAAAAGACCCATGCATGGAAAATGAAATCACCAATCACCATTAGCAACAATAAAAGATAAACAGTAAAGTGGGACTTACATACATAAATATCTAACTGACCTTACAGACAAAGGACTAATATCTCGAATTTATTACACACTAGAAATAACCTTATTAAAGGATAAGCCGAAGATATATACAGATATTTCATGGGGAAGGAAATATAAAAGGCTTTAAAACATGAGAAGATACTCAATCTTATAAAAAGTTCACATTAAGGGGCGACTGGGTGGCTCAGTTGTTAAGCATCTACCTTTGGCTCAGGTCATGATCCCAGGGTTCTGGGATCAAGTCCTGCATCGGGCTGCCTGCTCAATAGGGAGTCTACTTCTCCCTCTCCCCTCTCTGTTGCACTCTCTCTCTCTGTGTCAAATAAATAAAAAAAATCTTAAAAAAAATAAAAGTTCACATTAAAACCACACTAGAATATAATTTTTTAACCATTAAATTGACAAATATTCAAAAGTTTGATAGCACCTTTGTTTGCAGAGGTGGTGGGACTGGATACTGTGAGAATGGATATTGACTCAAACCAGTATGGTTTCTTTCTTTTTTTTTTTTTTTGTTAAAGATTTTATTTATTTATTTGAGAGAGAGAATGAGATAGAGAGAGAGCATGAGAGGGGGGAGGGTCAGAGAGACAAGCAGACTCCCTGCTGAGCAGGGAGCCCGACGTGGGACTCGATCCCAGGACTCCAGGATCATGACCTGAGCCGAAGGCAGTTGCTTAACCAACTGAGCCACTCAGGCACCCAAACCAGTATGGTTTCTAAGGGTAATTGGCAATATTTGTCAAAATTATAGTTTCATCTGCCTTTGACCCAGCTATCCTATTTCTACTATTTATTTCACAGATATGTTTGTACATATGCAAAATAATGCACACAGATTATTATTCATGCAAAAATAATACATGCAGCGATTTTTATAATATACAATGTTTGGAAATTATTTGAATATCCACTAGTATTGGACAGATTAAATAAATTATCTATATATCTAGGTCTATATCTCCTTTCAAAGGAATACAATACAGCTATAAAAAAGGAATGAGGAAACACACTATTGGGGGGCTTAGGTGGTTCAGTTGGTTAAGCATCTGCCTTCGGCTCAGGTCATGATCCCAGGGTCCTGGGATTGAGCCCCGCGTCAGCTCCCTGTTCGTGGGAAGCCTGCTTCTCCCTCTCCTCCCCGTTCATGCTCTCTCTCGCTATCTCTCTCTCAAATAAATAAATAAAATCTTAAAAAAAAAAAAAGGAAACACACTATTCATAGATCTATATAAAGGTCCCCAGGGTAGATAGATGCTAAGGGTGTGTGTGTGTGTGTGTGTGTGTGTATTTATTTGTATTCATATATTTGTTTTTAAGTTAAGTGATTCTTAAATGATTAGCTTAAAAAAAAGGAAAACGTAGGTATAGCATGCAATATTTTGTCTGTAATTGGGAGCATAAGACCGTATGTGCCCGTGTGCTTGTTTAGCTTAATACAAAGATAATGACATTGGTGGAAGCCCAGAAACCAGTAACAGAAGTTGTCTGTGAGGGAATGGGAATCAGGATGGGAACTGGGCACACACAGTGGGAGTAGGAGAGAGGCTTTCACTGTGTATCACTTTATATTTTCTTTTCATTTTGAACCATGTGAATGTATTATCTATTTAGAAAAAAAAAAAAAAAACCCACCCCAGTGAAAGAATAAACATAATAGCCAGAAAAACATTGTTGGGGAGGGGAAATACGTCAGACGACAACCAGCAGACTAATGGATGAATGTGTGAAAGAAGGGATAGAATCAGTCCCCTAAACTTTGTCATATTGTGTAGTTTGGGAATCAAAATCTGGGGCCCCACGGGCCGAATTTAGCACACAGATGTGTTTTTTTCTGGCCAGCACAATATTGTTTTAAAATGAAAATCTTAGTGTCTGTGTGAACCTGTACTTTCCCATTCGCTGCGGTCACCAACCATCTATTATTTTATACCAGATGCTGAGAAGCCTTTGAGTTATAATCTCTGATGGAGAGTCGCCTGTGGCTATATATTTTCATCATTGGCCGGAGGAACCGTTACCTTCTCCAGATCCATCTTTAAGAGCTTTTTCCCTGGACGAGAGCTATTAGCTTCAAAACTCAAAGTTTTAGATGATCCTCTAACCACGGTGAGAGATAATCCTTTTGTAAGCCACTTCCTCAGGAGTTAGGGGACCTAGACGGGGTACAAAGGAGCATGTGTGGTTCTGCCACCTGTAACATATTTGACCTGTTTGTGAAAAGCTTTTCAGAAGAGAACCAAATGTTCCTCTTAACATTTACTTAAAAAATTAGAAAATGCGTTAGTAACAGCCTTATCTCCCAGATTTGCACAGGAAAGGACAACATGACCTTTTAAATATTCTTTTTTAGTTAATTCTTAGGATCAAGATTGAGGAAAGAAATTGAGAATAAATATTGGAAAAAATATGACTGTTCAACAGCCAAACCTGGAAGGGTGAGCCCCACAAAAGGGAAAGTAATTGATAGATGAATAATACAATGTGTAAAGATGTATTAGTGTTTTCGTTATTTTGTACTATTTCTATTCAGTTGGAGCTGATTTCCATAGTAATATAGTTAGCTAAAAATCTGCCTTTGTATATAAGGTCTCCACAGAAAAAGCAAATATGAAAATGGCAATTTTTAAAACAATATTCTGTTTTTTGTTTAATAAAACTAATGTTTCCAAATCTGCTTTTATTAAAGCACAATAAATACCATCAATTTTTGACATGAAATCTCATTATATACTGTAAATATTTATTCCTTTCTAGGGGGAAGATTATGCAGTAGATGACTTCTCATTGATTTGCTCATAAGGCTGAGTTAGAAGTGAAGCTTCTTTTTATTTTCATAAAAATAAAAGGAACTCAGAATTTGACATCCATTCCATTTGGACCAGCTAATCAGACAAAGCACAGATGGTGCACTTTTCAAGAGCATTTCTTTTAGCATTAGAAAAATTATAAAAGTATTGTTAATATAAAAACCTTCAAGGTAAAATAGAAAACAGACAATGCTATTGCAGAGATCACTTCCTCTCCTTTCTGGGATTTATTATCTTACTAAATCTAAAGTTTTGGCATCAAATATTACATTTAAAGATGGGTAGAACAGCATAATTTATATTGTTCTATGTTTATAGATCTGAAAAAGAAAATCTTTAGACTCAAGACGGTGGCTTAAAGTAGAATACAAGGCAATGTATGGTCTTGATGTCAAGAAGCCCAGGGCTCCTTGGGGACCAGTGTAGCTCAGTCATGAGTAAAATTTCTGCAGACTTATAGGTTCTTGGTCAGTGATCATTGAAATCAACAAAGCTATAGATTTGTGAACTCTGACATGGCTTTTGGGAGTCTGATGGAAGCTACCTATGCATATGCATCTAGAAAATTTTGGATATACATTCAAGTGGATCACAAAACTTCAGAGAAATTTCTCATTAAGGATCCGTGGACCGCTAGTTAAGGGCCCATGAAATAAACAGTCTCTAAAAACATACCCCAAACATTTTTATCCATTTATTATTTGCTCTCTTACATTCCCTTTCTCTTTTCTAGAAATGTATGAATCATGGCCCACTTGCAAGTATTCTGATATTCAAAATCTAAGTTTGATTCTGTCATTAAGAGTCTTTTACATACAACCCTACCTTTTAGCTCTAGTCATAAATCTGTAATTTCAGTCCCACTCCTTGGAACAAAAGAGAGCTGGATTTTATTCAATTTACCTCTTCTTCCTTCTGTGCTAATGATGATGGGGGAGGAAAGGAAGGTGAGATTCTACCATTTTTACTGAATAAAAAAAAGTCAACTCATGTAAGACCTGGCATGTTAAGTTTTGGATATTTGCTTTTCCCCACAGTGCACTAAGTTATCCTCCTCCAGACTGTGACACATAATAGTTTGGTGTTTTTTAACTGTACCTAGAAAACAATTTTTTTTATTGAATAACATAAGATCAAACCATCAAAAGAATAAACGAGGTAGGTTTAGAATATTGTTTTTTTATTTTGACCGTTAAATACTTAATTCATGTTTTTGAAAAGTATAATCACTTGGCAGAGAAAACTTAACATCTCAGAGTTCTCAAAATGATTCTGACTTTTATGATCCCTTTTGAAGATCAGAATTCTTTTTGTGGACGCAACTTGCTGATGCAACTACTCGCGTGCAATCAAACAATTTCTCCTTTAAAGATAGTGACTTCTCAATATTCAATTGATGTATTTTTAAAGGGGACTAACTATCCACTTTATGAAAGCAATTATTTAGTTGTTCTGGACAAAAAGAAATAATAGCAAGCATAACATCCCAGACTCAGCCAAAGTCAATTTCAAATGCTGGCCTTCTCTATTCTTGGCTATCATGATTATAGTGTTACAGTCAGACTCCAGGACTAAAAATAATGAAATGTGTTGATCTTGAACTTGGTGCCTAGAATATCATTCTTCTTTTTTTTTTTTTTTTAAAGATTTTACTTATTCATTTGAGACACAGAGATACAGATACAGAGAGAGTGCATGAGCAGGGAGAGAGGCAGAGGGAGAGGGAGAAGCAGGCTCCTCGCTGAGCCAGGAGCCCGATGTGGGGCTCGATCCCAGGACCCTGGGATCATGACCTGAGCTGAAGGCAGATGCTTAACCGACTGAGCCACTCAGGCACCCCGAGAATATCATTCTTAAAAGACAGTCTCCTTGAACATGTTCTGGGGAAACTGGGTTAAGATAGCAAACTGAGAGCAGGTAGCTAACTTTCCTTTTGCTCAACATTTCTAAAAATAATAAAGATATTTTTAAAAGAATTAAATAATTCTGTGTTAAAATTTTTTAAGAAGTCATCAGTGAAGCAGAAATATTAAGAAACTCCTGAATAAATGGAAAAAAAGATACTGGATGGCAGTAACTGAAGGTGACATATTCAGAAGCTTGGACAGTTGTTTTATGGAAATTCAAAGCTAAGAGTCAAAGATTCAGTAGGAAGAGGGGTCACTTGTGGGGGACAATTGTGAAGGTGATAAACTAGGAAAATATGTTCTGAACATATGGGTAGCTTAACTCTTCCTTCTGATCTGATTCAGTAGGACAAGTTAAAATAGCAAATGATTGGGAGAAGCTGATGCATATCCAGGTAAATGGCAACATTTAGGAGGGCTTTATTTTATTTTTTTTTAAAGATTTTATTTATTTATTTGACAGAGAGAGAGACAGCGAGAGAGGGAACACAAGCAGGGGGAGTGGGAGCGGGAGAAGCAGGCTTCCCGCCAAGCAGGGAGCCCGATGCAGGGCTCGATCCCAGGGATCATGACCTGAGCGGAAGGCAGACGCTTAACAACTGAGCCACCCAGGTGCCCCTTCGGAGGGCTTTAGAATCTTCCACAATTAGAACACCAATTCCAGGCACTCTCTAGCTAGGAGTACGTCCTGCCCCCATCCTAATATCACTGCTGGATTGATATTTATGAATCAGGGTAATTGAACAGGGTAATTCTCCCCAAAAAACTCTTTACATATATATATATATATATATATATATATATATATATATATATATATGTCATATGTTTGATATTTTAGAAAAGTCATATTTGTCATAGAATAGATATAAAAAAATTTCAAGAGCAATCCCACCTAAATTTCAAAATTCTAATAGAAGAGAAAAGAAAGAATGGAGGAAAGGAAATTATTAAGAAAAACAAAGAAAGTAATTCTGAAGAAAGAAATGATTTTTTAGTTTTTAAGATACACTTCATATTAAGCAGAATACATGCAGTAATTTTACTTCATGTATAAAATTTTAAAAACATTGAGGATGAGAAAATTTAAACTTTCTGGAAAGATAAAAACTGGTTTTCTACAAAGAAATGAAAATCTAATTGACATCACACTTTTCATCAAAAAAAATGTATATTAGAAACACTGGAGCAAAATGTTGACTAGTACTATTTTCATCTAAAAACCCTGAGGTATGCATACCTAAAAGTGAATGATATGGAAAGATTTTATAACAAGATGCTAAAATAGTTTTGGATAAATCACGAAGATCGTAGATATTACATTCCAAGGTGAGGTTCTAGGTCAGAATGAAATTTTCAAAGGAGGTGACCCAAATCCAGTTATATGACCCTTACATCCCCTGCCCTTAAGAAAGATATAAAAGGGTTGGATTTAGAGACGAAACTCAGTAGATTTTTGGAGAACCCCACCCCACAAAAGAAAAAGTCTTCCAGAAAGACACCTTGAAGAGCTTACTAGGTGAAACTCTGAGAATTTGGGGGAAACAGGGTGTCTGATTCCATTCTAAGAAATCTAAAAGACAAAATGAGGTTTGAGGATGGAGTAAAGGAAAAGGCTTTGTAGTATGGCCTATATGAGAGAAAAAGGATGCAGAAGTATATCCTGTGGGTCCAACTAGGAGCCACGTAAAAGAGAGCTGGCATGGAGTCATCGTAGGTCCTATCCACCTTAAGTCCCTGGAGGTATGACAGATCATATACAGAGAAACTGTAGATATCACTGAATGCCTATGGATCCAAGAAAGGGGAAGTAAGAAGCTAGAATAAGATGGATTTGCCCACATCAAAGAAAGTGGACTTGAGATTCTCAACCATGCTCTAGAAGAGCAAGAAGCAGATTCAAACATCTTCTGAGTCAGCAGAGTTCTACTGGTTGATCACTACAACAGTATTAGTTAAGTCAAAAATTTCCTGCCCCCTTACCTTTGTTCTCTACTTCAAGTCAGAGATCATCAATAGCAAGGTAGAGGACCATGAGTAGAAGGGCTAGCAAGAGAAAAATTAAAGAAAGCCCACCTTCTGATCATAGGCTTCCCATTAATCCAAGGACTGAGCTGGATGAGAAGTAACTTCAGGAGTTGAAAAGTTGTCTCCTACACTGGGATGAACATTTAAGTTATTAAACTCAGCCTGTGTTTGAGACTTGAGGTGCCAAAGATTCTACTACTGAAGAAAAATAAAAAACTATATGGTGTGTTTAGGCTTTGTCTGAAAGCAAGGGACACTCTAAGACAGATTTGAAGGCATAGACAGAAAGAAAAAAAGTTGTTTGGTAATTACATCTCCAGAGCTGTGTTTGTTTTCAATATTGCTATTACAATTATAAAAGGGAACAGGAAAAATATATATTTCACAACTACTAAAAGGAGGTAGGTACCGATTTTAATACCAGAGAAAATAGAATTTAAGGTGAGAAGTATTAAGTGAGATAAAATCATATTGGTAAAAAGTAGAATTCATCAGGAAAATATGAGTTACAAACCTCAAGGCACCAACAGTGTAACTTTGATACATATTAAACTAAAACTAATAGAAATTCAAGAAGCAATTGAAATAGATGTATAGGATTTTATACATGCAAAATAATTTATATTCCATTCAAAATTCAGTGAAACATTCACCAACATTAACTCTCTATTAGTCCTTAAAGTTTACTTCAAGAAGTTTCTCAATTTAAAAGTCATGTAAGCCATATTTTCTGGACACAAACAATACAATTATTCTTATTCTAAGTAACTATGATTATCGAGGAAATCCAACAGGAAATTACAAATATTTAGAAATAAATAATGAAAGCAGTGTGTGTGTGCATGCATGCACATGCGTGCCCATGCGTGTACATAGACATATCCTGTAAAGTGGTACTTAGATGAAAATTTCAATATTAAATATATTTGTTAGGAAGCCATAAAGAAATGAATTATGCATTCATTTAAAGAAGATAGAAAACAATAACAGTAAAATATACAAAAAAGTAAAGGGAATAAATTAAGAGAGAAAAGGGAAAATTAACCATATAAAAAACAAAAGTATAAACCAGGTCATTAAACCAAAAGCCAATTCTTGGGAAAGACCAGTAAATACAAAGTCTTCAGTAAATCTGATCAAAGAAATAAGAATAAATTTCACAGTTTTTGACAAATGCATAGTCTCACGCATTCACCATTATCGTATCATACAGAATAAAATCACCTTCCTAAAAATTTCCCCTTTTCCACTTATTTATCCCTTCATCCCCTAGAAACCCGTGAGCCATCATTATAATACCATTTAGAGAATTTTCACCATCCTACAAATCTTCTGTGCTCTACCTATTCATCTCTCCCCACCCTAACCTCTCCCTACCCTAACCACCCTAACAATAATCTTTTCATTTTATCTGTAGTTTTGCCTTTTCCAGAATGTCATATAATTGGTATCATATAGTGTGTAGCCTTTGCAGGCTCTCTTCTTTCACTTGGCAATATGCATTTAAGTTTCCTCCAAATCTTTTGGTGGCTTGAGAGCTTATTTCTTTATATGCTGAATACTATTCCATTGCATGGGTATACCACAGTTTGCTTATCCAGTCATCTGTTAAAGGACTTGGCTGTTTCCAGTTTTGGCAATTATGCATAAAGCTGCTATAGACATTTGTGTACATATTTTGTGCTAACATGTTTTCAACTCATTTGGATAAATGCCTGAGAATGCAATTGCTGGATTGTATGGTAAGCCTATGTTTACCTTTGTAAGAAAATGTTAACTTTCTTCCAGAGTGGCTGTGTCATTTTTGCATTCCCATGAGAGTTCCTCATGCTCCATATCCTTGCTACCATTTGTTGTTGTCGACAGTGTTTGGATTGTAGCCATTCTAATGGCTGTGGAATGGTGTCTCGTTGTTTTAATTTGCAACTCCTTAATGATATGTGATGTTGAACATCTTTTCATACGCTTACTTGACATCTATATATCTCTTTTGGTGAGGTGTCTATTCAGATCTTTTGTCCATGTTTTAATTGGGTTGTTTGTTTTGTTATTGCTTGAGTTTTAAGAGTTATTTGTAAATTTTAGATACAAATTCTTCATAGGATGTAGGTTTTACAAATATATTTTTTCCAATTTGTGGCTTGTCTTTTTGTTCTCTTAACAGTGTCTTTCACAGAGCAGAAAATTTTCTCTTAAATGAAATTTAAAAACCCAATGTAGATTTTCTCCTGTGTTATCTTGTAGAAATTTTAGACTTTTTTATTTTACATTTAGGTCTATGATTAATTTTGAGTTCACTTTTGTAAAGGTATAAGGTCTGTGTCACTTTTTTTCCATGTGGATATCCAATAGTTCCAGTGTCATTTGCTAAAAAGATTATCCTTTTCCACCTGAACTGCTTTTATTCCTTGTTAAAGATCATTGGCCATTTTTGTGTGGGTCTATTTCTGGGCTTTTTATTCTATTCTGTTGATCTATTTGTCTATTACTTTGCCAATACCATACTGTCTTAATTACTGTGGTTTTATAGTAAGTCTGGAAGTCAGGTAGTATGAGTCTGCTAACTTTGTTCTTCTTCAATATTGTGTTTATTATTTTGTGTCTTTTACCTTTTAATATAAACAGTAGAATCATTTTGTCAATATTCACAAAATAATTTGCTGGGATTTTGTTTGACATTACACTGAATCTTTAGAGCATACTGGGAAGAACTGATACTTTAACAATATTGAATTTCCCTTTGTTTGCTGGATCTGTCAATTACTGATACAGGAATTTTGAAGTCTCCAACCATAATAATGGATTTGTCTATTTCTCTTTAAAATTCTATCAGTTTTTGCCTCATATTTTTTTTTAAAGATTTTATTTATTTATTTGAGAGAGAGAATGAGAGAGAGAGAGCATGAGAGGGGGGAGGGTCAGAGGGAGAAGCAGACTCCCTGCCGAGCAGGAGCCCGATGCGGGACTCGATCCAGGAACTCTAGGATCATGACCTGAGCCGAAGGCAGTCGCTTAACCAACTGAGCCACCCAGGCGCCCGCCTCATATATTTTGATGCTCTATTGTTAGGTGCATACACATTAAGGATTGTTAAGTTTTGGAGAATTGACCTCTTTATCATATGTATGACTCTCTTTATCCCTGAAAATTATCCTTGCTTCTGAAGTCTGCTTCATCTGCCATTAATATAGGCACTTCAGCTTTCTTGATTAATATTAGCATGGCATACCTTTTTTCATCCTTTATTTCTTTTTTTCACAGCACTATGAATTATAATGTCTAGACCTTTGGGGGAGGGGAAGTCATACAATCACTTTGGAGACACCTCCAAGGGGTTGCCAGGCACTTTGGTACAGAAAGGATTTGGTCCAGTTTCTTGCTAGCTTAGGATACAAAAAGGCACATAATGTTGGTGGATCAAACCGCCCTGGGCTGGGGTGGGGCAGAAGGTAGACAGGGAGGTGGTTTGGGGCAGATGGGCAGAGCATGGGTGTGGGCTCAAGTTCTTGTCAACAGAGCTAGTTGGTCCTAGGTGAATGCTGGGGTGGCAGAGGGCAGCCTGAAGGCTCAAGCTGGGTAGATGTTTATGTGGTGGCCTTCTTTTGCCCAGTCCACCAGCTCACTGCTCTAGAATCACAGCTGGATTTCCTTCTGGGTCCCCTCCAGGAGGCTGGCATGAATGACGTTCCCACAGCTTCATGGACCAGTCCAGGCTGTTTCTGGGAGCCTCATTTTCCCACCAGTCTTCCTGTGCCAACCCCTCAGGTTGTGCTCTGATGTGACTGTTGAAGTCTCCTGTGAAGGTCAGGGGCAGCCTCAGCCAAGTTGCTGCAGACTTCACTGGGGTCTTCCCAGACCATGGCCACCAGGGTGCCAGTACCTGATGAGGACTGGGTAGAGGTCTTCCTCTGCAAGTCATGGTAGAGCTCAGCAAGAATGCTTTCTGGCACCTTCAGCATCTTCACCCCACTAGCTTGTAGCCCTTCCTCTCAAAGCACCGGATTTACATTCCTGCCCCAGTGAGTCACTGCTGCAACCCATCTGCTCACCAGAGTCTGCTCCAGGTCCAGGAGGGCCCTCCTGAGCTGGGGTGCACAGGCAGTCTCTCCCAGGGGCAGTAGGCTCCACAGCAGGCCCCAAAGCACTGTGCACCTGAAGAGAGGCCACTTATGTTACCCACTTGGGGGCACCTTGCAGACCTGGACTGACCCAGCTGCCTGAGGCCTCCTTTATCCCTTCACTTTTAATCTATTACTTTATAGTTAAAATGAGTTTCTTGCTGAGCTGAGTCTGGTTTTTGTTTATTTGTTTTTAATCCACACTGACAGTTTCTGTCTTTTAATTGGTGAATTTAGACCATTCATATTTAAAGTGATTATTCATACAGTTGGATGAATTAACTGCCCTATTTTTACCATTTTCTACTCATCACTCTTTGTTACTTTGTTACCTTCATGTCGTTTTCCATCTTCTTTGATATTAATTCAGCTTTTTTTTTTTTTTTTAGTAATCTCTATACCCAATGTGGGGCTTGAACTCACCATCCCCAAATCAAGAGTCACCTGTTCCTCTGACTGAGATAGCAGGTGCCCCTAATTCAGCTTTTTATATGATTCCATTTTCTGTCCTTCTTCCTTAGCATACCAATCACAAGGTTTTTTTTTTAATTGCTGTTACTCATTTCATATTTTCTTTTACCTTCATTTATTCCTATTCTATTGCCCTTCCTTTCTTCATGTAGATTGGATTTTCTTATCTATCATTTTCCATCTCTCTGAAGAACTTTTGTTTAACATTTTCTGCAAGTCAAGTCTACTGGCAACAAATTTCCTCAAAATTTTTGTTTGTTTCAGAATGTCTTTATTTTTCCTTCACTTTTGAAGGATAATTTCACTGAATATAGAAATCTAGGCAGATAGGATTTTTTCCCCCCAATGATCTAAATATTTCATTTATTCTCTTACTGCTTGCAAGGTTTCTAAAGAGAAGTCTGATATAATTCTTACACTTTTTCTTCTATAAGTAAGAATTTTTTTTTAGATTGCTTTCAAAACTTTTTTCTGTTTTTGTTTTCTGCAGTTTGAATATAATATGCCTAGGCATTGTTTGTTTGTTTGTTTGTTTTTAATTGCTCTTTATCCTGCTTGGTGTCCTCTGATCTTTGATCAGAGGTTTGGTGTTTGTTGTTAATTTTAGAAAATCTTTGGTCACTATTACTTCGGATATTTTTTCTGTTCCTTTCTCTCTTTTCTTTCTGGTATTCCCATTATAGGTGTCTTACAACCTTTGTAATTGTCCCACAATTCTTGGATATCTGCTCCTTTTTTAAAGCACTATATTCCCTTCGCTTTTCAGTTTGGGAAGTTTCTATTGACACACCTTTAAATCTTATGCCATTGATCAGCTGTGTTTACTGTTTGTTGTTTCTGCAGGTGTCAGAGGTTAAAATTTCCTCTAGTGTCTTTGTTTTTGTGTCCTATGTTGACTTTGGGTTTCTCCAAAGACCCCTTTTTAAATAGAATCCAAGTATTGCAGTTCTTTCTACTATACTTCCCTGTTCTTATAAAGGAGGACGGTTGATGTGGCAGTAAGGTGTGAAGGGGAAGTGTTCTCTGAAACTACTATGATTAGATCTCAGTCTTTTAGTGGGCCTGTGCCTGGCCAGTGATCTTTACAATTATTTGTCAGTTTTTTCTCCCCCTTAGGTGAGACAGGAAGGCTTGACTGTCCTGGAATTGTGCATTTCCCCCTGCCATCTGAGAAGCTAGAGGGAACTGGTTCTGGACATTTCCCTTGCTCCATATCAGTTACAGTCTGGTAAAATTGTTTCTCTTCAAAGATGGTTTTCTTGTTAAAGAGAACAGAATGATCTGGGCATATTTCATAATGGTTACTCTCCCCCTTCCTCTGTTAGAGCACTGGAGGATTTGTCTCTGATCTTCACTGTAAGAGGCTGGTGGGGCTTATGAGTGTAAAACTCACAATAGTGTGGAGAGATCCTTAATGCTGGGCTTCCAGGAGTTTTTATCTCTTAAGCTAGTTCATACTCAGCCTCCAGCAACCTATCAATTGCCATTTTTATGTTCTTACCAGTTCCTGGCTCTAATGGCTTCTGTTCCCAATAAGCTGTGATTCTCTCTATCCATCTGTCTCTTCAGTTTGGGGGGCATTGGTTTGCCTTGTGGTCTCAATACTCTGATGGATCTAAGAACAGTTGTTGATTTTCAGTTTGTTCAGCTTTTTTTTGTTGTGAGGACCTGAGTGATGGGTTCCAAACTCTTTACATGTTAGACCAAGACAGTTTTATTGATAAATTCTATTAAGCTTAAAAGAACAGATTTTGATGATATAAAAATTATTGATAATCATAAAAATTCAATGATTTCAAATTACTATGCAAATTTATTATAACTCATATAAATACCAAAGTTACACAAAAACTGAACATTGTAAGGCCATCTCTCTTAGGAACATAGAGGAAAATGTCCTAAATAAAATCTTTAAAGGTGATCAGATTTATTTTCATTTTTTAAATTTATTTATTTTGAGAGAGAGAGAGAGAGAGCAAGCATGAGCCGGGGTGCGGGTGGGTGGGAAGGGCCAGAGAGAGAGGGAGAGAGAGAATTTTAGGCAGGTTCCATGCCTAGTGTGGAACCCAACATGGGGCTTGATCTCACAACCCTGAGGTCATGACCTGAGCTGAAGTCAAGTCAGACACTTAACCATGTCTGACGCAAACCCTCCCTGCTTGCCTCCCAGGCACCTCCAGAGAAACTTTTTTATGACTACTTTTCCTTTAAAAAATGTTTTTGGAGAAACATCTTGGCTTTCCTAATGGCTTAGTTACCACAAAGGAGAAGCTTTTCATTTTCAGTTCCCTGAAGCTTTTATTGAGCACAGTGCTGGGCACAGAACAGATATCCTATAAATTCGTTTTCAACGAACGAACGAATGAATATTGAACACAGTGCTCTACAGAGGAATTGTGAGAGGCACATAATGAAAAGTATAAGGTCACTGCTTTTCCAGAGCTCACAATCTTGTGAGGAGTCAGCCACAAACATAACAGACTAACCCAAATCAGATTGTGATAATTGCTACTATAAGGAAAGAAGCACACTTCTATTAGTGTATGTGGGAAAGAGAGATTAATTCTAAAAGGCAGTGTTTATTTAGATCATGGCTTAAGAAATAGAAGGAAATGAAGCTTTCTGACTAAACTTAATTTCACAATTACCCAGAATCATAGAATTAGATTTGCACAGTGGTCTATCAGAGGCTTAGTTATTGCCAATTAGATCATAGAATCATTTTAGAATGCATTCTAGATTTAAAAAAATGATTTTGGAACCTGAGTTTTCCAAGACTTTATCACTTTAAAGGTAATACCATGTCATTTTTATGGCAAATATAAAAGATCTTTGGTATCTTGTCTCAACGTGCATACCTTAAAAACTCCAGCCCCTAAACGTTTCTGGAGATCTTCTGGAAAATTTCATATGAACGACTGAATAGTCTTTCGTGAATCTTCTGCCCCGTTCTGCCCTCTTTTTGTCGTCCACAGCTCTAGAAGCCGCCAGGTGCTGCCTCACCTGTCACTGCCGCTAGGGCCTCCTGCCCTTCGGCAGTGCGGCCTCCCTCTTCTTTTCTGCAGCAAAGTTGTTTTATCCACGTAAGAGGGAAAAGGTCTCTGTGCCCCACAATGTGTGGTCCTTTGTAAAATGGGGACTAGCGTAGCTTGTGTTTTCATGTCCCATAATCACACACGCGCACGCGCACACACCCTCCTTTCTCTTTTGCCCTCACCTAAACCTACGTGGTTTGGCAAGGGAACCATCTTCAAAAACGCCCTCTGTTTTCTTTTCCTCCATTCCCCATGAACTTTCCTCATTATCCTCTCCTTTAGGAAAAACACTCTCTCCTCTCCCAAACCAGGCAAAAAACTTCTCCAAATCCTGGAAGCTCAACTCATCAGTTCTTGAAATATCTCTGATCACTCCTAACTCCCAGTGTAGGATATGAATCACCCTTCACAGACTCAGGAAGACAAGAAAAATCACATCTCTTCATTTTTTATATGTCAACTTATTTTGATTTTCAGGTTCTTCCTGCTTGGTAATTCTCTGGGGCTTCATGCCATGTTTGGGACATGGGGCTCTATTTCAAGTCCTCCCAGAATCCTACTGTCCAGACATAATCATTCTTCTCTGCAGATTTACTGCTTCTTCAGGCTGCTGCCAAGGAGATGCACACAGCCCTCCCTGCTTGCATGAACTTCAGATCTTTCTTTCCTTTCTCTCCACCTCAACCTCAGTCCAGAGGAATCTCCTTCTAGTTGTGAGGGGGGTGGTTTGTCTCTCTCCCGCTCCTATATTTTTTTTTACAAACTACTCTGCTTCTTCCTGTATGCTACTTTACTTCCTTTCTTCCATCTCTTGAAAATGCATGTGATTTCCTAAAGGCTTGGGTTTGGGAGACAAAGAGCTAAGACACCCCAGGTTTTAGTCATATGACATTCCTCCCCAGGCCCTGCCAGATAGAGAAATCTGTAATTTTTTTTAAGATTTATTTAGCCATTCAAGAAGGAGAGAGAGAGAGAGAGAGAGAGAGAGAGAGAGAGAGCAGGAGGAGGGGCAGAGGGAGGGAGAGAATCCCAAGCAGACTCCCAACATGGGGCTCGATCCCACCACCCTGAGATCATTACCTGAACCGAAACCAAGGGTCAGACACTTGACCGACTGAGCCACCCAGGCACCCTGAGAAGTCTGTACTTTGAAGGAAAGAAAAGAGGCAGAATATGGGGTTAACCTAATCCCCAAATTTACCCCAAACACTATCTATGCACATCAGCTTTGACTTCAGCTTAGATTCTCCACTATGTTTTAGAATTGTAAAGACATTTAGAGATGGCCTACTCCTATTCATGAAGAGAAAGAGGTTCAGAAAAAAAAAAATGGATTTAAAAGTTCAATTCTGGTTATCTATTAATTGTGTAACAAAGCATCCCAAAACTTAGTGGCTTAAAACAACGACGGTATTTATTATGATGATCGTTATTTTCTCTGATGGTCCTGGAGTTGACTGAACTTAGTTGGCAGTTCTCGCTTGGAGTCTGCAAAGTTGAATCAGACAGTGGTGACTGGGACACCTGAAGCCTTGTTCACTCAAATGTCTGAAGGCTGATGTTGCCTGGGGGCAGAGTCAAGTGAGGGCTGAACAGATGGGGCTCCTTCAGCTTCTTCCTCTATCTTTATGCAGTCTTTTGACATAATCTCTCCAGCATAATATCTTAGCTTGTGGCTCAGGTTTCCAAACATACATGTTGAGAGAGAGAGTGAGAGTGAGCTGGATCCTTTCTCATGAGCTAGCCTCTGACAGTAAGTCTTAATGACATGACTAAGACCAGCCACTGTTCAGTGGTCAATGATTAGACTCTAACTTATGATGGAAGTGTCAGGTAATTTGCAGACATGTTTTATTTTATTTTTTTAAGATTTTTATTTATTTATTTGACAGAGAGAGAGAGAGAGAGCATAAGTAGGGGGAATGGCAGGCAGAGGGAGAAGCAGGCTCCCCACCAAGGAGTAAGTAGCTTGATGCAGGACTCGATACCAGGACCCCGGCATCATGACTTGAGCCAAAGGCAGATGCTTAACTGACTGAGCCACCCAGGTGTCCCTGCAGACATGTTTTAAAACCACGACAATTTGTATATCTTCTTCCATGATGTTTATCAACTCCATTTCCTTAATGTCTCATATCTAGCCTCCCCTCCCCAGCATATAATTTATTCCTTTAATATGAGTGATGGTTAATTTTATGTGTCAACTTGACTGGGTTGTGAGGTGCCCAGATATTTGGCTGAACACTATTTCTGGGAGTGTTTGTGAGGATGTGTCCAAATGAGATTAACCTTTGAATTAGACTGAATAAAGAAGATATCCTTCTCAATGTGGTGAGTATCGTTTGACCTGTTTAGGGCCTGAATAGAACAAAAAGGCAGAGGGAGTGAAAATTTGCTTTCTCTGCGTGAATGCTTGAGCTGAAACACTGATCTCTTCCTACCTTTGGGCTAGGATTTACACCATCAGTTCTTCTGGTTCTTAGACCTTCAGGCTCAGACTGGAATGACACCAATAGTTTTTATGGGTCTTTGGCTGGCAGATGGCAGATTTTGGGACTTCTCAGCCTCTATATCTGCATGAGCCAATTCCTTATATTCATTCTCTCTTTCTTTCTGTATGTGTAAACACACACACACACACACACACACACACGTGCGGTTTCTTTGGAGAACCCTGACTAATATAATATATCTTTCAGATTGGAAATTTTCTCTTCACTTTTAGAGTCAAATTCCTTATTGGCTTCCTTGTCACTTAACATGTAAAGTTCAGCCAACTCCTCTCTCACTTTCTTGCCTTTTCCACTTTTCTGCCATTTTTTTTCCCAGCTCTAGTTAGGCTTAAACGTTAGAGTTAAAATTATTTTCCAGACTCTTAGATGATTTCATTCATTTATTTTCAGACTAATTTTAAAGATACATTATCACATTTCACATTCCTCTAGAAACTGATTTTTGTAGTTTGAATGAGGCACAGTAATTATGGAGCACTGAGGGTTTGACCCAGAGGAAGCAGTCCTGCTGATGAGATTCTGAGCTCCATCTTACTTGCAGGAGAAAGAGAGATTCACAATCAGATGTTATGAACCAAAGGAAACCTTGGGAAGGAGATAGCAAGGACCCAACGACAGGTATTTTAGAAAGTGAAAAGCGTGGAGTTTAGGACAAGGCTGGCAAACGCCCAGAGAATATGTCACAATGCTCGTTTTCCTTACCCATGTCAGGCATGGCTAATCAGGCATAGCTCTGCAGCTGGAAGTGGCCTCAACACAGGGCCCTAGGAGTGACTACAAATAAAACTATCTGGATTGATACAAAAGATAAAGATCTTTTGCCCTCTTGGGTCCACAATCTAGAGAAAAAGAGCTGAAGTCAAGCTAATGTTAAGAAGACTGTGGGTGTGGATTTTTGCTTCCAAAACTTACTGATGACAGAAGGCATATTTACAGCGATGTGAACATGGTGGTTTTCTGACTGGCATGAGAGTCCTGCCAGAGAGTCCATCCAAGCAATTATAGTCAATAATCACTTGTGTTGATTGTGATGTGTGGTACCTTCAAATTACTGTGTCCTCAGCCTCTAAGAGACTAATCACCTTGGGTACACATGGGGACATAGTTTTCTGTTGTTCATTGGTTTTCTCAAGCCTATACAACTTATCATCATAAGTGACACAAGAATCTTCTAGCAGAAATAAATTGATGTAATTGTGGTAAATATGATTCTGTCCTCAAGATACTTCCTTTTCAGACTTCCCTCACTTCTTGGATTTCTTTTACTTCCCCCCCCATATCCCTACCTCTGTGTAGACTTTAGCACACTGAAGAGGTACAAGAATCAGTGATGAGGATGTGACACAATGATTTTTAATTTTGTACCTTTCTACATGCTCCAGAAAAATCAAAAGAGAAATTAAGAAATTTTTACAAAGCATATCACATATGTCATTCTGGATACATATATAGTGTCCTGATGCTACAGACAACTGCTTAGTTGTTCATTTTATTTTAAAAAATATGAAAAAAACCCTGAGCCTCTTAAGAGCTAAAACTGAACCACATTTTGATTTTAATGTTTAGGAAATAGAAAAGAACATTTTGGCAAGCCTGTGATTATTTCTAATTGCCTTAGAGAACTCGTGTTCTGGGGATGGGTTTGATAAGAAACAAAGCATAGAGAATTGATTTTGTATGCTATTAATTGGATGCCAATGCCACACTCAATAAATGACCATTCTGTGTCATAGCAGCTCCTCCTAGAGGGCAGAGTGGAAGAGAAGAAATTCCTGGGCAACCTCTGGGTCAGTCTCTGTGGAAGGCCTCAGAAACACATGCTATGTGGGTATGCACATTTATCAAACAATTTACACAATTTTCTTTCCTCGTCTATTTTCCCAACATGACACAATTACTAGATTTATTAATTCCTTGTTGCTGGGACTAGAGTTTTCCCAATGTGATGGACTAATGCATATTGCTTTTGCTCTAACATCTGGGGCTCTACACCCACCAACATCAAGAGATTAACTGAAATACAACAATACAACTTTTCCCTTTGTCTCAATGTGAGTCTCCTCCCTTCCTCCCTCCCTCTCACATCTTGCTCTTTCCCTTGCTCTCTTAAGCACTCAACAAGCTTTTCTGAGCAAGGAAAGTAAGAAAGTGTTTGATTTACAATCTCATTTTGTCTCTGCTTGTATTTCACCTTCCATCTTCACATTTCTTATTGAAACCAAGATGAGTGGGGGGAGACGAATAGACTATCTATTTTCCTCTCAATCTTTCAAATCTTTGGAGAAGCACCAATCACCATTCAGGTTGTCAAGAATTCTATCAAGATCTAGGAGCAGGGCTCAAAAGAGCACAACAGCATATGGTTCTTACATTAGACCTGGGGCCTGGGGGCCACTTTATCTTTTGGTCGGGCTAAGAGAACAGGCAGAGAATATGATGGTCATATGCCTTCTGGGATCATTGTCCTCTCATCACACCTTCTCATATAAATGCCTTCTGCCATCACAATTCTTGTTGCCTGAGATCCCTCTGTTAGCAATACTGCCGTCTCTTATTATCTCCCACTTCCTTTTGTTCTTGCTGTTCAACCCTTGTGCCCTAGGATCTTGCCCCAAAAGCAAATGTCTAAGTCAGGTGTTCCAATATCTTAGGTAGGGCTTTCAATCTTAGTTATTTGTAAGATTGCCTATGGAAGCAGACCAAGTTTTTAAAAAGCAAGAAAGCAAGCACTGTGATATAGATGGCAATTGACAAATAACCTCAATGGGAGAGAGACAATTTCATAGTCATCATGAACTGGTTACTCATGTCCTAACTAAAAGGGGAAGCCATGGTTCCATATATGCCATAATTTTCCAGATCTTTCTATTTTTCAAAAGAAGCCAGAAACATAGATTTCCATGTAAACTCTATGAATATTTGCGACTAATTCACATTTTTAAAAAAGCATAGTGCAAGCCAAAAAAAAGAAAAAAAGAAAAACCCATCTGTAGATGTGATTAGACCCATGGGATTACAGAGGGATTCTTTTGGGTTATGACTATATTTCCCAATTGG
The DNA here is from genome assembly GCF_029215605.1 of Mirounga angustirostris. Classification (NCBI taxonomy): domain Eukaryota; kingdom Metazoa; phylum Chordata; class Mammalia; order Carnivora; family Phocidae; genus Mirounga; species Mirounga angustirostris. The sequence continues at coordinate 132,545,255 of NW_026991709.1, read as the reverse complement.
TATGCCTGGCAATGCCAGGAAATCTTGTCTAGAAGTTTAGACTTCTTAAATAGCTTTTCTTCATCAGTGGATTGCCCCTTAATATACTTTTGCCTAAATACCCTTTATCTTCTCACACTGTCTCCTCATGCACCCCATGTCAATTCACCAAATGTTCAATTGAGTATCTCTGATAAGTGAGATACCATAAAAGACACTATGAGAAGTGCAAAAATGTTATTGAGAATGGACTAGACTGCTACAAAATTGACCCAAATTAGTGGTGGCTTAAACAGATAGGTATTTATTTCCCACATAAATCTTAGGAGTAAATAATTCCAAGGTGGTATGTTATCTCCACAATGTCAGGGACCCAGATCCTCCTATCATGGCTCTATTACCCCTGAGGTGTTGAGCTTGACTTCATGGCCTCAAGGTGGTTCATTATCTACTCTAGTCAAATACCACCAGGCTATGCTGCATTAAGAAACTTGCTCCAAATCTCAGTTGCCTTATATGGGTCCAGTGGCCCTTCTCATTGCTCTAAGTCTAGCACTAGGGGTCTCCAAGGTCACTGTGGAAAAAAGAGAAATGGAAAAGACACCTTGGGTCTTAGCTGACTCTTTCTGGAAGTGACATAACTCATGCTCCAATCACATGGTAAGAGATAGTCCCATGATCCCAACTTACTGACATAGGAGAATGGTAAATGTAGAGGATCACATATACAATTGGTGATTAATAGTATTCTTTGCTATACCATCAAATTCATGTGCCTCCTAGCAAAAATATGAATTGGCAAAGGGGAAAGGAATGCCAAAAAATTGCATGCATAACTAACAACTCTTATTCCATTGTATGCATTTTTATCACATGGTTATTCCTAGCTACAAAAGTGGCTGGCTGAGAAATACAGTTTTAATTCTGGGTGGCCATGTGCTTAGCTAAAACTTAAGGTTCTATCATGATAGAAAAAGGAGAAAACAGATATTTAGAGGCAATTGGAATATTTTGCTATAACGAAGTTGATATGGTCTTTGCCCCAAAGGAGCTTACTATTTAGTGGAAAAGATAGATGTGTACATAAAGGTTTATATTGAGGTTAATTGTGTTCTGCTTTAAAAGAATGAAAGTGTTGTGGGAAGCAAAAACAAAGTTAGGAGAGAGATAATTCATTAATAATAACTCAAGGAATCAAACAAGTATAATGAGTTAGAGAAAAATTTATTCTTTGGAATGCCCTAGGGTCCTGGGAAAGTTTACCAAACCAATTAGGGAAGCCCTCAAAGATGAGGAGACAGAACTACATTTCCTATAGGTCTGCTCACAGTGGGTAAGGGTCACATATTGGTGAGAAAACCTCTCTCTTATTTTCTCCCGCATAGTCCAAATTTACACTTATCATCCCAGTGTATTATTAGTAGTGTCCTCTTTTAATTTCAGAATGTTCTAATTTGGGCAATAATAAATTATTTGGTCACTCTAGTGATTGGAGGCTGGGCTTTAGGAAGGGAGGAGAGAATGTGAGGAGGGGAGCTGGGAAATGGTAGAATGCTATGTGGTGTTAATGTGATTTCTTCCCCAAATCTTGTAAATGTTCATTAAAGTTACAAACTTCATGAAATCATGAGTATGACTGAGTTTCTTTTTTTTTCTTTTTTATTCTATTTTATTTTTTTTTTATGACTGAGTTTCTTAAGGAAAAAAATGAGTGGGATAAAGTCAGTATACTAGCTGGAATGGAATCATTTCTACGAGGAAGTGATTTTAGAAATTGGCAGAAATCTTGGGGAAGGTACTAGATTCCATAGCTGTGAAATTGAAGGCTCAAATCAAGTGTAGCTCGGTGTCCAAAGGATGAGGACATTCCACACATCATCACATCATCAGTGTTATATCTTACACTTTATAGGAGGTACCACCTGAGCAGAGTCCTGAAGGACAGTTTATTGATTTGGAATTCCACTTGGGGTCTGCATTTCCATGTACTATCTAAGTCCCCTCTCACGCCCTCTAATAAATCAGTAACTCCCCTACAACTTTTCTTTTTATACTCATGATCATTTTAAGGGCATGCCCTAAAGCCTTCCCAACTTCTTCCTTCACCCCCTAGAATTATACGAGCCACCCCACACCAATGCTCACCACTAATAACTTTTCTACTCCTCATTCATATCATAGCTGATTTAGACAAATGGAATGAAAATGAGAAAGCACTAGTTTAAGGCAGGCTTGCCCACATGCCATTCAATGAAAATATGTCAACAAACAATGAACTGACACACACAGGAGACCTGAGTTGAATTTAATTTGTAATCATCCACAGGTTTTGGGAAAGTCACTTCACCTCTTCGAATTTGAATTTACTTATTCATAAAATGATGTTTGGAGACCAGATCAGTTCTTGACTAAATGCATTCCACAAAACGCTTATTCTATGAGATGCTGTTCTTTAAGCAGAAAAACACTTCCATTGGAGTGCATGATGAACCCACCTCACACATTGGAATTCCTGGAGAGAGTTTCTCCCTTAAGAATTCCTTTTTAATTATGTTCAGATTTACCAAATCCCAAACAAAGAATGTCTCTATTGGTATTTCACATTGATAGAACAAAGCTGGCTCCATGATTTGGATGCTTGCATGAATCAAATATATCTTCCCTTCATCCACTTCCACCCATCTATGTCTATACTGGTTTATTTTCAGCTCTTGCTTCTCCTGGTTATGCCTAGGATAAGTTATGTCCAAATATAGTTACCCTGGGGCAGTTTCATCCAACTTCATTAGGTTTCTCCCTTCCCAAGGTCACCTCTACTCTGGGTCTTCTTCAACTTAGCATTTACAGTATGCTTCTGAATTTTCAACTTTCTTTTCTGAATTATACTTTCTCATATTAAAATAGGATTTGCCTATTTTTGATTTTGTCTCTTAGTATTATCTGAAGGGGTCAACCTATTCTGAGCTTATTGTTTAAGCAGTATTTTTTCTTTTAGTATTTCCTTCCAGCTCTTTTTTCTTTCAATATTTTTTTTCTCTTTCGCTTAAATGGAGCTCCTATTTGGTTCTATTACCCAACTGTGGTTGATATTTTTATGTTTTGTTGCTTTATTTGGGCATTTTTTGGGGGGAGGGGCAGGGGGTGTAGACTTTGAACTTCATAGATTATCATACTACTTTTCCCACCCAAGCAGTGTCTCAAAGTCATTTTTGTAAAAAAGCAGGTGAAAAATTCTTGAAAACTTATCTGGTCTTTATTTATAATACATTTATTATAATTAAATGTTTTGTTTTTGTTTATGAACTTTATTAATAGCTAAGCTATTGACTAGGAGTATGTCAAACAGTTTTTGTCGTTGGTTTTTTTTTTTAAGATTTTTATTCTTTTAGAGGGAAAGAACGCAGAGGGACAGAGAGGGGACTGGAGAGGGACATGCAGACTCTATGCTCAGTGCAGAGCCCGGTGCGGGGCTCAGATCCTATGACCCTGAGAACATGACCCCAAGACCATGACTCCAGTGGAATCCAAGAGTTGGGTGTTCAACCGAATCACCCACGTGCCCCTGTTGAAGTTCTTAATGGCCTTGTGCATCTGGGGGTCTTCCACCATCTTAGATATGTAGACAAAGATTTTCTAGGATGAAATGTGTAAACTTTTGGTTTGTGAAGATGTCCCATATGCATATGTAGAAGATCTCTGCCTCATGGTGGTCTAAGGGAAAACTTTGAAGGAAGGAAAATCTGTTTTAGAAAGAGCATGGACTTGTGCTACTGTAAGCAAGTTATTTAACCTTTGATCTTCATTTCCTTAACTATGCGCATAATAATGTCTGTTATATTAAATGAGCTATTCAACATGAATTGCTGATGCTCATCCACTCCTGACTTACAAAAATGACAATTTCATATTTTTAACCCTGCACCTAATAAAATGAGCCAGCATCAGTCCTTAATAAAAGCTGATTCTCTTAGCCTCTCCTCTATCATATGATTTCTCCAGTGCCCCAGTAATGCTCTGCTCTTCCTCTTCTCTTCTTAGGCTCACATGTTCTCTCTAGTCTCTTTTATCAAAGCTCAGGAATAAAAGACTGAAAAAAAAATCTGAACGTCACAATTTATCTACCACACCTCGTAAACATTTTTTTTCTGATAAAATTAATGCATTTTCTGTAGAAAATTAGGAAAATACAAAAGATTCTTAAAAACACTAATAATAAACTATTGTCCACCAGCCCCCCAAATTCATTTCTAACATTTCCAGACATACAGAAAGAAATAGAAATAGAGCATGTAAATATATGGGGAGGAGAGAATTTTCATTTTAGTTTTTCAAAATAAGTTTATTTGATAGGTACTGTTTTGAATCATTTTTAAATTTAATATATTATTAACATTTTCAATGCCATCAATGATTCTTTTTCGAATCTTAATGTATTGTTAATGGTTGCATGATAGTCCATCTTAAGGGGATACTAAAATTTATTTAAACGATTCCCTGGATGTTTACAGGTGTTTTTTGGTCTTATAGAATATACCATGATGAAAATTCGGATAAATAAATGTCTGTTCCAATCTACAGCTCTTTGTTAAGGATTAAGTACTAGAGGTGGAAATTGTTGGTCACAGTTACCCAAATTTTAATAGTTTTGGTAAATTGCCCTGCAGAAAGGTTGTACCAATTTACACATTCAAGGGCATTTCTTACAACTGTTTACTTCCTTAGACCAGCAGTTCTCAAACTTTTGTTGTTAGATGCTTGTACTCTCTCAAAAACTACTGAGATCCCCAAAGACTTATGTGGGTATTATGTATGTATTAATATTTACCATATAAGAAATTAAAACTGAGAATATTATGAAAGTTTATATATTAATTGATTTTAAAACTAATAAACTCATTATAAATTAATAAAAGTTCACATTTTTATGAAAAATAATTGTATTTTCCAAACTAAAAAATCTCTTTAATATCTGGCTTAATAGAAGGCTGTTGGATTTGCTTCTACATTCAATCCACCTTTGGTTGAAATATATATGAAAAAGGTTCTGACTCACACAAAAATGTAACTGAAATAGGGAAAAGCATTTGAACAGCCTTTCTCATATAACTATAGATATTTTTCTTTGATACTACCTAAAATTCAACACGTGTTAGTTTCTTTTTCTTTTTTTAAAAAAATTTTATTTATTTATTTGACCGAGAGAGACACAGCGAGAGAGGGAACGCAAGCAGGGGGAGTGGGAGAGGGAGAAGCAGGCTTCCCGCTGAGCAGGGAGCCCGATGCGGGGCTTGATCTAGGACCCTGGGATCATGACCTGAGCCAAGGCAGACACTTAATTACTGAGCCATCCAGGCACCCCAACAAGTGTTAGTTTCTTAAAGGTTATTTGCAATATAGAATCAGAAGTCAATGTTTTGTATTCTGTTGAGTTAAAATCGAATGGTCTATCTTGCACTTAAATGGTTCTTTTACTCATCCATGATTACATAAAATCATGTGTAGGTCATGCATTGAAAAATATTGTTTTTCAGGGTTATGTATATCTATCAATCTTTGGCACATTTCACTATCAAATATCAAAACCCCACGTTTATTAGTATTATCATCAGTCTCATCAGAAAATTCTTTAAGTACTGGGGAGCTGTCAAGGCACCATTGCTTGAAAGCTTTAATTTTATTATTGGCAGTAAATATTGTCAGTTGTTTTCCTTAAAGCCACAAGCTCCCTTCATTTATATTTAAGACAATATCTGCCAAATATACAACTGAGAAAACCCATCCTTCATCCCTCATTCTTTTAGGTAAAAGTGGTGGCCCTTGAACACACACAAGTGCTTTTCCTTGAGACAATTGTCATACTTTTGTATGCAGCAGAAGGGCTTTAAATGTTCTTCCCATTTCATCACACAGAATATTAAAAAGTCTTGTACTCAAGGGTTGAGATTTAATGAAATTAATATTTTTACTACTTTACCAAGGACTTTCTTAAATGAAACTGACTTTTTTTCGCCCCTGCACATGAATATTGGTGAAGAATACAGTAATTATCAGTATAGTTTGTTTTCATGGCCTTAATTTGTGCTACGGTACTCATTGCTTTGGCGCAATCAGTGCAAGTCTCAGTCCAGTGAAAAGGCAAAGCGTATTTTAGGATTACTGTGAAAATAATTTTGGTCTCACGACCCCTGAAAAGGAAAGAGTGGCTCTCGCCACTGTATTATTACTATGATTATTATAACTGTTCTTCCTGTCTATCCCCTCTTCAATGAATGAGGGCGGGGATGAAGTGAGAGATCCCACCTCCTCCGCCCCCCACCAGCACTGTTTACTGTTTAATCCCACATACTAATTCTCAGAAAACAAAGCTGAACTTCTCAACTGATAGTGCAGAGACACCACAAAGACACAGGTTCTGAAGCAGAAGAGAAGGTAAACACACAATTACTTTAAAAACATTATTATTTATGTGTTTAAAGCAAAAATTAGTTTGGTAGAGAGCATCTTATGTCTGTTTTATTTCCATATCCCTCAGACTGACCATGGGATGCCTATCAATTAATTCATTTAGAAAGCCATACACCACAAGAAATAAATTATTTGTCCTCTGGAGCTTGTCACAAGGGGATTTTTAAAAAACCATTAAACAGAAAGACAACTGCTCATCTTCAAAAGATGAAAGGCCACTTCTTCCTCCTCAGCTGATAGTTTCTTAGTAATGATACCTACAGTGGATGGCGTTTCACATATTATCAGGCATGTCCATATACAAATAACTTAGCCTCTTTGAACCTCACTTTTCTTATATGTGAAATTGGATTAATAAGAATGCTTTGGGAGTATTTAATAAGACAGTGCATATGATGTGTTTAGCACTGTGCCTGGCACCCAGGACGTTTTCAGAATGGTCATAGTGGTGAGAATAGTGGTAGTAGGATCAGTAGTAAGAGTAACAGCTGTGGGAGTTTTAATTTAGGCATTAGTAAGGAGGCCTGGCAGAGTGAATGGGCTCTTCCGTGGTCACCCACAAAGGCAAAGATGGAGCTGTTCTTCAGACCCTGGCTATTTTCACTCCATGCCCCAAATTCTTCCTGCTGAATCACAGCTGTACTTCTGGGGCTCTCAGAAAGTGTCCTTAGCTCTCCTGTTGGCTTGATCTCCCTCCTGACGGTGGGCTTCTCTTGGGCAACTTCCATGCCCAGCATCTCCAAGCCGGACCCCTCCCCACCCTGACAATGGTTCAGTGTTTCCAGAGCCCTAACAGGAACGGTATATTTACATGGATGCACAGGTAGTAAAGAGTTTACAGCATGCACTTTGGAGTGAGCAAAGCCCGAGTCAGAGACCAGTTTTCTGTTTCTTATACCCTTGACACTGGGCACATGGAATGGTGCTAATACTTGCTTCGTGGAACTGCGGTGAAGGTCGTTATATGAAGTAGCATCTGGAACAGCTGAGCGCGAGCACACAATACCAGGCACACAGTGAGTGACCAATAAATGCCTATTTGAAGACGAAGACTTACAAAAACAGTTGCTCTTCTGGGTCCCGATTTTTAGCCTCCTAGACTAAACATCTTCACTCTTTTCCTCCCCGCTCAGACCCAGACACATCACAGAATTATAAGAATACTAAAAACTCAGGACTATCCTTACACAGAATTTTCCCTAATCCTCTTTTTTCTTTGAGCTCCTAAAGCTATTTCATAGAAAAGTGACCTTATTTTTAAATAGAGGGGGCAATTGAAAATCAGTGAACGGACCTACCCCCTAATGATTTTTTTCTCAGACATAATTATAATAATTAGCATTATAAAGTGCTAATTATCTTTGGACACAGAGGACCTGCACACCAGAGACAGAGGTCCGCATTAAGTAAAGTGGATTTCACTTTCTTTAGTTACGAGATTTCTCTATTTTTCTCTTTGTAATGATGCAAAAGATATTTAATCCACCAAGCCTCATTTGAAAACTTTTTCCAGTTAAGGAAACTATCTGCTGGCCATCCACAGCCCAACTCCATATTGAACTTAGGGAGATACAAAGAATTGTTCCAAACTCCTCACTTTTTGTTAGATGACTGGTCTGTAGTTCTTTTTTCTTTTTTTTAAAGATTTTATTTATTTATTCAACAGAGAGAGAGAGACAGCGAGAGAGGGAACACAAGCAGGGGGAGTGGGAGAGGGAGAAGCAGGCTTCCCGCTGAGCAGGGAGCCCGATGCGGGGCTCGATGCGGGACTCGATCCCAGGACCCTGGGATCATGACCTGAGCTGAAGGCAGATGCTTAGCGACTGAGCCACCCAGGTGCCCTGACTGTTCTGTGGTTCTAGGCCAATACCTAGAACCTGGGAAGAATCTCAAACCATAAAGATCATGAGTTTCTTGTTAAGATAACAGATCACTTTTATTAACAAATGGATAGATAAAATCCTACCCTAAGCCTCGGAAACTCTGGTGGGCGATTGCTGAATGTGTTAGGTATGTACAAGCTCAGTATGTGGTACATAGAATTTCAAGCTGAATGGCACTGAAGGAATCATCTATTCTAACCGTTTAATTTTACAGAGGAGAAACTGAGAGGCAGAGACCTACTCCCTAAGAGAACCAGAATTGAAACTGTAGATGTGGATGTTTCCAATAGAATTTTTATCACACTGCATTGGGCTTTAAGTCAGAAGGCTTCTTATTAAGTAAAGTCAGGGTCATGTGTTAAAGTGTAAAAAAAAAAATTAGGACAAATAATGAGTCATTGGGGTAAGGCTATGAAGAGTAGAACTCTGGACTCCCCTCTATCATTGGTTGTCTGCAATGAATAATTATTAATATTATCTAGTCCTCACCTCATTAACACAGACATGGGATACTGAGGCCGATTTTAGAGCAGAATATTAGTAATGCTGAGATATACAGAGCCATGGACATTTTCTGAGAGCCCCAGAAAACCGTATAATTAGTTCATTCCCCCCAGTCCAATGTAGGCACTTGTTTTCCACTTCAACCTAGAGATACCCAGTCATCCCTGAGTGGGTCAGTCTCATCCACCAACAGCTCTATGCAATTGGAAGTTCTCATCTGTGTCAGGTCAAAATCTACCCCCTTAAATGTCCATTCACAGGACCCGTTCTGTATGTTGAAGCACAAATAAATAAGTAGGTCTCACTTTAAAAAAATACTTTCAATTATTTAAAAATATGAACGTAATCCCCTTGAGTTTTTGCTAAACTGGTGTTTCTCAAACTCAGCTATATCAGCATACCTTGAAGGGCTTGTTAAAACACCTATCACTGGTCAGACTGAGAAAGACAAATACTGGATTTCACTCACATGTGGAATAAAAACAAACAGACACAAAGCAGAATCAGACCTATAAATACAGAAAACGCACTGATGGTTGCCAGAGGGGATGGGAGTGGGAGGATGGGCAGATGGGTGAAAGGGAGCGAGAAGTACAAGGCTTCCAGTTAGGGAATGAGTAAGTCACTGGGATAAAAGGCAGGGCCCAGGGAATAGACTCACTGAGACTGTAACAGCATTGTATGGTGACAGATGGTAGCTACACTTGAGGTGAGCACAGCAGAACATATAGAGAAATTGAACTACTCTGTTGTACACCTGAAACTAATGTAACTTTGTGTGTCAAGAATACTAAAAAAAAAAAAAAAACAACCCACTAAATCCCCACCTATTGCTCTCCGCCATCTTCAGAGCTTCTGATTCAGTAGGTCTGGAGCAGTACCTGTGAATTTACATCTCTAACAAGTTCTCAGGCAATGCCCATATGCTGGTCTGCTCACACCTTAAGGTCCGAAGCTCTGTCAATCCTCTCTATTATACCTTTTGAGGCATGTTTCCTAATCTGATGCCATTCCATTTGTCCTTTTTTTAATGCTTTAGAAATTTGGCTGTTATCTTTTTTACACTTTTTTATATTTGTTCAGGCTTTCCTTAGTGGGCATATGTGACTTTTCTTGAGGGAAAAAGGTGCATTTTCCTGGAAAATAAAGTTAAATGAAAGTGTAATTACCAATATAAAGCAAGATGACTAAAAAGAATCTGTCTCATTATTATGTTTTTATAGTTTATATACAGATTATTTGAACTAGAATGCATTTGCTAAGTCATTTATTTCTATTTCCATCACTGCACAGTGTGGTGATTGGGGAAAAAGATGCCTTTTTGGCATTAACTTTATTTTCACACTCTGGAGTTTATGGTAGTATGAGAAGGCCTAAATTTGTAAGCAGAAGGCCTGATTTCACAATCTAGAGATCTGGATTTCATGGACACTGCAATGTAGTTTGACTGCGTGTCTTTGGACAACTTTTCAGCTTCCTCATTTTTAAACAGCAATAAAATAGCAATGGCTGCCTTTTATTCTCCATACAGAAGTAAGAGAAAACAGAACAGCACTTGTATATCTATGAAGGCTTTGCAGATTTTGTTATTATCGCTAATGTTTATTCACATGGCTACTCCTTTCATTTTTTCATCTGGAATTCCCTTTTGTGAGAAGAAAAGTAGTGTAAGAATTCATTTTGCTTATAAGTGTCTTTAAGCATGAGCCCCTCCACCCACTGAGCACAGTGCCTACCTTATGTCCCCTAACTCAAGTGAACTTCTAGTTAGACCGAGTCAGAGAACGTGAAACCTATGGTCCATGAACACATGTGGTCTGTGCCTCTTAGCTCCTCTGATTAGATAGTTGACCTGAAGATTCCCCCTTGGAGGCCACAGACAGTGCCTGTTTTCACCCAAATTTTAAATGTATACTCTTTGTTAAGAAAGAGTGACAGTGAGGGTGCCCGGGTGGCTCAGTCAGTTGAATGTCTGACTCTTGATTTCAGCTCAGGTCATGATGTCGGGGTCGTGAGATTGAGTCCTGAGTGAGCTCAATGGGGTGTCTGTTCAGGATTCTCTCTCTCAGTCTCCCTTTGTCCTTCCCCCTGCTCATGCTCTCTCTCTCTCTCAAATAAATAAATAAATCTTAAAAAAGAGAGAGAGAAAGAGAGAGAGTGACATTGACTTGATATAATTCCTCCTCTATGACTGGGGAAAAAAGACTAACTTTCTAAGAATCTGACCTCCAGTTGAAGCTCCGATTCAATAAATCATAGGACAAGTTTTGAGGGACAAGTTTTGGACAGGACTGAGGTTGTTTTTTAATACTCTGTATAGACTTTTACCAATTATTGAAGAAAAGAACACGGGGAGAAAATTTGCTGAATCACTGAACATTCACAAAGGTGGTACTGACGTATCTCACGTAACAACTTTTCAGGTACCTGCTCTGGGAAAGGCCTACCATTTATTTTCAGACAATTCCTTTTTATTTTATATAACCACTTTTTCACCAAAATGACACTAAATACACTATAAGATGTGATATTTTGACATTACTGTTTTAGGGAAAGATACTCTCACCAACCTACTCTGTAAAGAGTTTCTACTCTGAGGAACCCATGTGGATTCTTTTGAATTGCTCCATTGCTTGGCTGAGCCCTAAATATTTGCTGTACCCCAAGTGAGAAGGCTGGAGAGATGGCATCTGTGCATCTCTTTATTCTGCTGTGTGTCCCGTTTCCATTTGTTTTGAAAGGCTCTCTTTCTTAGTCTTGTTTTGCCTTGAGATTTTTTTCTTCTCTGTGCTAAAACTTTATTTCTATCTAGTTTGACCTCAAGGAAACCATAAGCTCACAAAAGGTTAAAAAACAATTTATGAAGAAAGTGATGCAGAAAGAAAAATGCATTTTCCAAAAAATAACTCCTTTGGAGCCCTTCCACAGTACCTACTACTTTCTGTTGTCTTTTTTCTAGATTGAATGTCACAAACTTTCAATTCATTACATTCTCAGTACAGGCTGTACTTAATTAACTAAGCTTCATGTTGTTCTTTGTTACTTATATAAGCTTGCTTTCCATGTTCAACTGATGTATTATTCAACTGAATTCTCCTTTTGATTGTTATATTTTGATACAAATTGATCATTGATGTAAAGAACTCAATTGATATATTTTGGATGTAATGGGTTGGGATGGAACACATTTAAAATTAAAAGAAAACTTTTTTCATTTAATAGCTTCTCCCTTGGAGATAAAGTTTTCAGGGATACATGAAAGTCATTAAGCCAAGCATTCATGTACATTTAAAAATTCACAGCAAAAAGAAGTGACGGTATACTCCGGCAGAGGGATGGAAGTTTGAACCTCAGTTGCCTGATTCCTGGGACAAATAAATTCTTTATTCTTGGATATTTTTGCAGGATGCCCCTTTTCCTTTCTAATCTCCAGGTCAGTATTTACAGCTGAATGAGTCTCAGCTCTTTAAAAGATGGGCTGGCTGAATCAGTTGCTGTCTCAGACAGACTTTAAATGTATTTTCAGCATGTCTTCAGACAGTTACTTTTCCTCTGTTCAATTTTGTTCATCTTCTTACTTAACTTTTCAAGTGCTACTGTTTCCTTTTTAAATGTGGTATTGAGAAGTGCAAACATTATTGGAAGAGAGAGTCTTACTAGCATAATTGTGCATTATCTTCCTTTTATATTGCAGATGGAAAACATTAAATCTAGGGGGAATAGAAATCTGCTCAATCAGATAATGATAGTACAATTTCCTTTTAAAAATACTTACGTGTGGAGAAGAAAAGTACTGATTTTTTAAGGTGGCAACTTTCCATCATTTTTAAAGAGAGCCAAATGACACAGAGAGTTAAAATTCTGTCTTTTGGGAGCCAAACTTCCTTGCTGATGCTACTCCTTTCCCTCTTGCAATTTGGTATTTTAGGTAAGGATTTGGGTGGGGTGGGAGGAGGGAGTACTCCTGTAGAGCAGTATATCATAATTTGGGGATTAGTAGAGTACTTAGAAAGCACACAGTGCTCTGTCCCATGTCTTATATTAAGATTTAGTAACAACAATTCCTTACAAAAATTTTTAACAGCTGTATTAAAGGATAATTGATAAAGAGTAAACTGCCTATATTCAGTGTGCAATATGATAACTTTGATCTATGTAGAAACCCATGAAACCATCATCAAAATCAAGATAATGAACATGGTCATCCCCAATAGTTTCTGCAGTCCTTGACCCTGGTTGGAGATAACTATGTATCTGCTTTCTGTCCTTACAGATTAGTTTATATTTTTTAGAGTTTCATTTAGGTGGAATTATACAGTATATAGTCTTCATTGTCTGGCTTCCTGCATTCTGCATCATTATTTTTAGAATCATCAAGGTTGTTGCTTGTATCAACTGTATTCCATTCATTTTTATTGTTGAATAGCCTTGTGTGGACATGTGCTTTCATTCATTTTGGGTAAATAAATAGGAGTGGAATTGCTGAATGGTTTGGTAGTTGTCTATTTACTTTTTAAAGAAATCACCAAACTACCTTCTAAAAAACACCTTCTGAAAAAACAAACACAAAGCTGGACAAAGTACTTTAAATAACGGTTTTTAAGACAGTGAACAAGGTGGGCAGATATTTTGTTCCCTCTTATTCCATTTTGGCCAGAAGCAGAAGAACAATAATTAATTTTAATGAAGAAAAGAAATAGTCAAGGAGGCTTGAGATTTCTTTTTTTTTTCAAAAACAGCATGAAACTTTAGTTAAAAGGGATAATATCTGAAGTATTAGCCAAACTGGAGTTTTACTCCACCGCCATCTTCACAATAGTGCATATAGAAATCTGGAATTTCATATAGCTGCAAAATTTTGTGATTTGACAAATGATAATTTTCATTATAATGATAATTCTGATTAATGCCCATCTTCAGAAATATAAACTTTGCCAGTTAAAATGGGAAAATTTTCTTTTGTGTAATAATTTCCAATGTAAAGGTATTTTAATATACTAACACTTCAATTTCCTAAGTCTTTCTTCCAAACTTGAATCCTTCTAGAAGTCTTTGAAAAATACTTACATCGAGCATTCTCCCTTCTCTGTAAAAATATGGTTCTTACAGAATACATATGTTTCTTAGACATGAAAATAAGTAAGCATAATTTGAGACTCTAGCAGTTAAAAGGAAATAAAATCTAGAGAGCTGGGCTCATCCGAACTTTAGGGAGAAGTGGCTAGCTTTGAAGACCTCTGACAGGAAATGACTGGATACTGGCTGGAGAAATGGCTGTTACTTAGCTCATCTCTCACAGTGAAAACTCATACATGTGTGCAACAGAAATGCTAAGGATCTCCATTACAGGTGTATATTGTACTACATGACCTCTTATCAGCTCTTTATGATATTGACTCTTCATTGCCCTCCCTAACCCTTCTCACTCCTGCCAAAAATCCCACAACCAAATCTTTATTTAATTTCCAGGTATCCATATCTTTTCAGATAAGATTTATTTGTCTGACTACTCCTAGAATTATTTATCTAGCCCAACACTGCCACATCCTTCATATTCAATCTTACCTCTATAAAGGTGGTGATTGTTAATTCAAACTGCAATCTCCAAAGAAATCAGCTCCATCAACCCAAATAGCTGTCTCAAAAATCCCTAAAATCATTTTTGTTCAAGGCTTGACATGTTGTCTTCATTAGCCCAGCCATGTGTCCATCATAAGTCCCATCAAAGAGCTGACTGTTTTCTCCACACTGTTTTGAAAGTCTAATTTAAATGTTAACTAGCCCAGCAATAATACAGTTCGGATTGTTAACAGCAACCTCCAGACTCAGAGACAGTTCAAATGACCATTATCTGGAAAAACGAGACAGAGTGAAGAGCTGTTTCTTATTATGATGCTTAATTTACAAATTAAAAGCTCCTCAAACCCCCATTTCAGAGCTAGCCCTATTTGGGGCAGTGGTGATGGATAACAAACATTGTTCTAAATAATAAAATTGTTTTAAAATATAGGAAGACAAAATAATTATACTTTAATTGACAATTTTTTCAATTCCTTAAAACTTTCACAACTATGAAGTGATCAAAATTGTTAGGGGCATTATATTAGTCTATAAATAAACATGTGAAATAATATAATATGTACTTAATTTACTTTAAAGTTTTCCTTAGCTATCACTGCCTAGAATTTATGCCAAGTCCATCTTTCTAGATTGTGAGAAAACATCTGCCTTTAAACATGTAGAGAAGTAGAGGTATTCAAGATTGGCATCATTAACTCTTATTAAATATTAACATACATGTATTACATATATATGTATGTATTTAAGAACTAAGATCATATGGAATGTCAAAGATTATGAATAATGATTCTTGCGGATTGCTGGTCTACAGAAGCTCAGAATTATTATCATCTGAGGGGAGTTTGTCAGATCAGTACTTTTCAAATTTCAGGGATTGATACATTAATTTTTGTGATAGACAGGATCTAAGGTGCTCCCCCAAGTCCCTTCCTCTTGGTTAACGCCCTTGCATAATTGCTTCTATTTGTGTGTGTAGTGGACCTATGATGTGCTTCTAACAGAGTGTGGTAAATCTCTCAGGGCATTTGTGATTCCGTGTATGTGATCATATTATGCGATTGTAGCACTTGTTTTGCAAGGAGATTTGTTCTCTTGCTGGCTTTAAAGAGCAAGCTGCCATGTTGTGAGCTTCCCTATGTAAAGGGTCACGTGGCAGGAAACTAAGGGTAGCCTCCAGCCAACAGCCAGCAAGAAACCCAGCCCTTAGTCCAACAAGCCCACAAGGAACTAAGTACTGACAAAAACCAAATGAGCAAGGACATGAGTCCTTTCCCAGTTGAATCTCATGTGAGATCCCTGCCCTGGCTGACATGTTGATTGCAGCCTTGCAGATGACTCAGCCAGGCTATACACAGATCCCTGACCCACAGAAAGTGTGACAAAATAAGAGTGTGTTTTTATAAGCTGCCAAATTTGTGGCAATATCGTTACACAGCAACAGGTAATTAATATAACGTGTCATAAAATAAATTTGGTAAGTGGCAATCTACAATTTAAAAAATGAAATAGAATGGAATAGATGAATAGAACCGAATGAAGTATAAGCCTATTTCATTAAAATTTTACTTTATTTATATAGTATACATATATCTATTAACATTGGGTCACAATATAAATGTATTCATAATGTGGGTTGTAGTAAAAAAAATTGATAGAAATCTTCTGCAAAAGACCCTTTGTAGTTTTAAAGGTGTATATTCTCAATCTATGAACACTTTACAAGGCCTATGAATCCTGCTGAAGCAGGAATATAGGAGCGGCCAAGGAGAAAGTACAAGTATTGAAGACGAAGAGTATCTCCTCACATTTAGGGGATTTTCGACTTTGGAGGAGAAGTAAGAAGGTTATATCTGGACTAAATTATAGCATTATTTAATGTTCAGTACTCAATTTATAAACATATAGAGACAGAACTAGGCAAGACTTTAAGTTGTGCTAATTTAGACTTTTTCCCCCAAAGTGTAGCATTCCTCTTGCTGGTAGTAAGGTATGATTTTAGTTTGCACATAGAAAATTCAATTTTTTTAACATTTATGCATTTATCTTCCTGAGTACTCACAATCCAACAATGTTACTGCTTAGGTTGAAGCTGACGTTAAACAGTGCCTCTGTCCTAGCTCTGCCTTCTAACAGTCTGTGATCTTGTGACGACATGTGAATAAGGCCATAAAACATCAGGAAAGGAATTTGCAAATGGCCAATGTCTGAAAATTGGGAAACCCTTTTCCAGACCAAACCTTGGTTTACCACAGAACTGGAAACTCAGAGAGGTTAAGTCAGAGAGGTTAAGACTTGCCTTGCTCACTGCCTTGCATGTGGGATCAAACACTGGAGGAAAAGAATGAGCCATTGCTCAAGTTTACGTAAACCGTAGACTCTCTTGAGTTAAAGAAGTTATATTGGTAGGGAATGTCTACGTGGTTGTGATGTGGGTAAGTGTCTGAGGGGGAATGTGTGGTGTATGTGTGTTTCCTGGTGGTTCCCGTATCAGACATTGTCCTAGACACAGCCAACAAGACAGTTAAGGCATATCTCTTGTCCTTTCAGAGTTTACAGAGGAACAGATCATCATGGTTAGTCATAAACCCCAATAATCAATAAATTGGTGAAATTATTATTAGAAGCCTCTTTTGAGAGTCATGTAAAAGATGCAGAAGAACGCTGACTTTCACATTAGAAGATGGGAGGTCAGATTTTAGCTCCACTTTTTGCTGGCCTTATGATCTTGGACAATGAAACCTCTGTGAGCTTCATTTTGCTCATGTATGTAATTGAGATCTGAGTCCTTTCTTCACTGAACTATGCATAGTCAGGCTTCTCCAGAGAAACAGAACCCATAGGGTATATATATATATATATATAAAGAAATTTATTTTAAGGAATTAACCCACATGATTATGAAGTAGGGCAAGTCTAAAATCTTCAGGGTGGGACGGCAGGCTGGTGACCCAAGGAAGAGCCAGTGTTGCAGTTCGAGTCCAAAGGATGTCTGCTGCACAAATCCCTTTTGCTCAGGGAGGGCCGATCTTTTGTTCTATTCAGGCCTTCAACTGATTGACCAAAGCCCACCCACATCATAGAGAAGAATATGCTTTATTTAAAGTCCACTGATTTAAATGTTAATCTCATCCCAAACAACTCTCACAGAAATATCTAGAATAATATTTGGCCACATCTCTGAGTACCATGGCCCACCCAAGTTGACACATTAAAATTAACCGTCACACATTCACCCCCTGTTAACTTGGCCCCCATACGCATCTCCTTAAACAGAACTTCATCTCCAGATAAAGGTCATACTTCCACCTGACATGATACAACTATCCTGTGTGCAGGTGAAAACACATTAATCCTTTTTTCAGAAGAGGATGTAGAGTCATTGGATGATGTTTACCTCTCTCCTTGATATCCCAAAACCTAATACTATAATACTGATATCCCGAAACTAAATACTATGATGTAAAGTTAACAGCACTTCAATACTATGATATAAAGTCAGCACACCTTATGTTAGATAATAAGAGTATAAGAGAGGGAAGAAAATAAAGATTTTATATATATACATAAATATATAAAACATTTATAATATATATAAAAATATATAAATATAATAAAACATATATATACCACTGGCCCTTGAATGATGTGGGAGTTAGGGGTGTCAACTCCCCCACACAGTTGAAAATCCGTGTATAACTTTTGACTCCCCCAAAACGTAAGTACTAATCTGGAAGCCTTACCAATAACATAAACAGTTGATTAACACATAGTTTGTATGTTTTATGTATTATATACTATATTTTTATAATAAAATAATCTAAACCAAAAAATGTACACTTACAGTTCTACACTGTAAAAAAAATCTGCGTTAAGTTGACTCATGCAGTTCAAACCCAAGGGTCCTAGGGTCAACTGTATGTGTGTGTGTGTGTGTGTGTATGTGTATGTGTGCATATAGTAGCTAGATTTTCCAGCACATGGCATATTGTTACTAAATGCTGCTTCTTCACACTGTACTTTGATCTAGGATCAGTCTCTGTTACCTAGTGTCATACATTAACCGTGGTAAGAATTAGCCTCTGTACAAACGTGGGCATAAGAATTTGTATGTGGTATGTGCTCACACATTTTGGTAAATAATAAATTATGTGTGCAGTAATTAGGTGCCTGTTTCTTTTATATAAAAGATCATCTACTTAATTTTTTGCATTTTAGGCCAGGGCACACAATTGTAGAATTCTTGGCAGAGGAAATCAGGGTTTTCTATTTTTAAGAGTCTGAAACTAAATTTTCAAAAATTCTGCCTGCACATAATGAAATGGGCCCAAAAGGCTGCATGCGAATTGGGCACCTATCTGAATTATTTGCCCTAAAGTGGTGGTAATGATTGTGTGTGTGTATGTGTGTGTATACATATATATATGTATGTGCATAAAATAACTCACTTTTAAATCTCCTGCAATTGATACCTGAAACTTTATGTAATTCGCTCAATGTTCAATCTAACTATATATCCACAATTTAATTGAAAATCCTGCCAACATTATGTACGTTACCCCCTGCTCTATCCTAGCTAATCTGAAAAATAAAGAAAAATATTGGACTTTGAGCATTTAATCCAGACACAGATAAAGAGCTCTACCACATACATTGCATTTATATTCTCCCTCCACTTATAAAATGTCTTTTCCTCAGTGAGGCAAGAGATGCATGTCTATGTTAAAACTCTAGTTCTATCTTCATAATACTCTTCCTAATTCTACTCTGAGTATAATAGGTAGCAAATATTTTTTCTATTAATTAAAGTCCTTCACTTTAAGGATGAATTTTTTTGAAAGCTCTCCAAGCCTCTCCTGCTCTTTAAAAAATATCTTCTCCCATGGAAATGCTTAATTCACTGCTTGATACTATAAAAATTAAAAAGTACTTATTCAAACTGGTTTATTTTGTCCTTCCTTCTCTAGTGCCCATTATGCCCCTCCTCCTAGGCTCAAGCAAATATGATGAGGGGAAGAAAAATGTCACTCACGCACCTGCATGAGAGTCTATGGAAACTCTTGCATACCAAGAAGGTTAGTCCACATTATAGCTTTCCTCCCATCCAAAATTATAATAATCAGGATGGCTAATAATTGGGAATTTAAATTCTGCTTTCTTATTTCCAATCATTATGCTAAGATCACAGAGATAAATAAACTTTTAGCAGTGTGTAGGGAAAGAAAATCTTTTCAAATTCACCAATCAAGTTATTCTAAATGCAATCTTTCTATGCCTTGCAAAATCAGCTATATCTGGTTGTTTTCACAATTTCCTGATTAAATCTGTCAATAGATTTTCTACTGCTCATTCCGTTATTTATCCAGAGCATTAATGAACTTCTCTACCTCCTGTGGATCCATAAATATTTCTATTTTATTATCAAAAACAACGCTTAATTGGACTAAAAATAGGATTGTAGATCTATCCGCTCTGCCTAAGTAGTGAATTAACTTTTGTGGCTCCGAAGTCACCATTTATTTTTTCATCACTCACTGCTATTTATTGCATGCCTACCACACACCGTACCGTGCCTGGGGCTCAGGATTAAATGGTGAAAAAGGCAAGCAGGGCCACCGCTCCCACAGATGTTAGATTCAGTGAGAGAGATAGTTAATAAACATGTCACCAAATAAAGCAGAAACTTCTTACGATGAAAAGTTGTACAGGAATACAGAACAGGGGAAATCTGGAATGTGGTGACTAAACGGAGGCAAGGAGAAATGTGTGTCAAAGAAGAGGGACCCAGGAAGTCCTCTTGGAAGAGCTAACATTTGAACTGCTGTCAGAATAATGAAAAGGAACTGGCCAGGCACAGATCCAGGGGAGAGATTTTTTCAGACAGCAGGAACAGCAGATGCAAAGGCTCAGAGTCAGGAAATTGGTGTGTTTGGGGACACTGAAAAAGACATGTGATTGGATCTAAGTAAACAAGTAACGGCAACTAACGTGACATTTGGCAATGTTCCCACGATCTGACTTCAATAATAATGGCTAAAATGTACTGGGCTCTCTGTATGAGTCAAAGACCAGGAACATTCATTCGTTACCTCAATCAATTAAAAAATAACTGCATAAGGAAATTAACTTTTATTATTTCCATTTTCCATTAAACTGAAGTTCAGAGAAGTGAGTGACTTGCTGAAGGCTATTTATCTAGTAAGTGGACCAACTCAAACTGAACCCAGCCCAGTTCCTTAAGCAGTAAGTTACAGTGCCCACCTTACATCTTTCCCACTAATAATTTGGACTGTTTTTATCTTCATTTATGAATTACTTTTGCAAGTAGCATTTAGCCACTTTTGTTTCAGGACTACTATACACAAGAACGTCAGTATCTGTGTAATACTTTATCTACTAGGTAGGAGGCAGTGATACGCTGGTAACTGCAGAGCAACTAACCCCCATCTTCCCCCAAGAAAGCCCTGATTTGTGGCATTTGTTGATTTCCATAGTGTAAATACTCCCACAATGGTCTATTTCAAGTTAACAATGAGTCATCTGCTAAATGTGCAATCGAGAAGAGATGTGCCCAATCAGCTCCTATGAGCCAGAATGAATGGGCTCCAATATACCCCTGCTAGGAGATGCCCAATAAATATTCATTTGAAAAAAAAGCCTACCCATAGGAAAACAGTTTGGAATCCCTTTGATGAAAGTCAGAATCACAAAGGCTAAAACCAATTGCATTTTATTACTTTCCATCATTTAAATTTACTAGTTGGGAGAAAGGTAGGAGGCCGTTCATGAAAAAAAAAAAAATGGATGTCTTTCCCCCTGATTTGTGCCAATTAAGAGTTTTATCACTGCCGCCTGAAATGTTTCGCCATTGAGTTTGCTCATCGTTGAGCGCATCATCTTCTTGAATGTAATGTACACAAATGGTTATTTCAAAATGAAGAGGCACAGCACCTTAGGCACCTATATAAAAGTTCAGGATGGTTTTGCTAATTGAGAATTTAGGAGACCAAGCCCCTGGATGCAGCACCTGAGGAATTGTTTTACAACATGGAAGCCATTAGGCAATATGGACCTTCTATGAATGAGCGGGAATCCTTGCGGTGGGGGTGGAGAAACTGCCTTCCAAGTGCAAATTCCAATGTGGAATCACCAGATAATAATTCATGACAGAGATACAACATATGCTCTCCTGATAGAGTGGGAGTTACAGGACACAGAGAGCAAGTAAGCAGCAGAAACTCTGTGAGTTACGGCACCTCATTGCCATTATAAAACATCTTTATTGGGAGGGAAAACGCAATATTTTGGTAGAAGGAGATGAAGGAGGTAGTCTGGATTGCTCACTTATGGTAGAATGTGCAATTTTACAGCTGGGATATGCCCGTCTGCTCTGTGTCTTCCTTGACTCACAGCCTATCCTGAGCAGGCGTTGAGTATACACACTTTAATCCGCAAGGCAATCAAGGTGCTTAGGTAGAACCTGGGAAATGGAGAATTTTGTGAAAGGGGAGCCTATATTTTCTACACGAAGTTCTCAGCACCATCCTCTCCATCCCTTTTTAAATGTTAATTTGACTTGCGCTACTTCTGGGAAGCTGTGTTAGTGGTCATTGTGTGTGCGTTCTTGAGGCAAGTGGATTGATTCCCCCAGTATAAAACACTTTGTTGTTGTTGTTTTACTGTTCAAGTTTGGAAGTGGCTGTCATTTCATTTTCTCAGCAAAGTCTTAATGCTAAGAACACATCATTGGAGTCAGGTGCAGAAGCCTGGTGCCCTCGGATCCTTGAGGCTTAGAGCAAATGTCTGCTTTACTTTCCCAGTGTCATAGAAAAGGGCAGCTTATAAAGTCATCAGAGAGTTGTAGTCAATCTGAAGTTTAGAGCTGTAAAGAAATTGACCATGCAAATCCTTTAGTAAGCGTAGTGTGGGAGATTCCCCCCCCCCCCCACCGGCCAGGAGCAAGGGAAGGGTACTCATACTCTCTCCAAAAAGAGTTTTCAATCTAGTGTTTCTGCATTTTTAAAAATTCTTTCTCATGAAAGGATAAGTTGAAAGATTTGAACCCTTTATCTGCTTGGCAAATCAGAATATCAGAATAACATGAGGAAGGTTGATAGCTAAAGATAGGAGTCACGGAGAATGGAGATGAAAATGCGTGATATTTAGAAGTCTCTAGTATACCTTCTCATTTTCATCAAAGAGAATATAATTCCTCTATGCAAACATATGAGTGAATTCCTATATTCATTCTTTCTTAAATCTCTCCTGCTTGTTTTGTTGAAATGTTCCTTTAAAATATTTTGAATCTCAATCATATATTGAGGGGTTTTTGAAAGCTGAGAGGTCATCAATTTCATGATTTCGGTGGTATGACTCTGGAATGTCATTATTTTCCTCTTATAAATTTGATCAGTAAAAAATCCCATAAAATGGTCATGGTGATTCCCTGTAAGGTAGTCTCCTAACATCTAAGTTTAGAAAGGAATGTTTCAAGGGGTACTTTATGTTGATACACATTGCTGTGAAGTCTTCTTTATTTGTTATTGTCTTTTAGAAAGCATGAAAATGTCTTTTCTATTTGGAGTTGTTTTCAGGAAATATGGACTCTTGCCTCTCTCGTTACCTCCTGGCTACACTCACTTTCTATGCTATTTGTGTATCTACATTATTCATGCTTACAAACCCAGCTGTAAAATAAAAATAGAGTGAATGAATGAGTTCTAAGGATCAACATAAAAATACGGCCTGAACTCCAGCCAAACCTTGACTCTAACTTACTTTACCTAGTTCAACCCTTCCTTATCTCATCCAGAAATTCTGTTAGTCAAACCACTTCTCTTCTGAAAACCTGCTCATCTGAAATAAGGTTTGATGCCCAGGACTTTTCTTAATTAAAATGATAAAATCTATAATATTCCATGTGTTTGGTATATATCCCCAGATTCCCTGTTAGACCTGGAAAGTTTTCATATCAATCAAAAATGAAGAAAAGTACTTTGTTCTGTTTCTACATTTTTGAAATTTAGCCCCCTTTATTTTTATTTACTCACCAGCCGGGAAACATCGTGTGGCTTTCTTTGAAGCCCTGAAAAAATTAATACGGAATGGCCCCAACTTCACTATGCTAATATTCTGGGAGGCACCGTCCTCAGAGACCATCTTAGGCTGGCAGCTGCTGTTTCTGATGCTGGTAAATTGAAAAGCAAAATACCACCGACACAGCGAAAAAGCATGGTCAACTTTACATCAGACTTCATTGTTCCTGTTGTAATGCTCTGCTTTCCACACATAATAGTGACTGAGCTGGGTGATCCTTTTCACTTAGGGGAAAAAACGTTTCTAAACTCATCTTGTCAGCTCCAGAGTTTCCTATGTCTAAAACAGAGAATTATATATGTGACATGGCTCAACACTGGGACTAAGAGATCGCCAAACCTGGAATGAAAAACATATAGTTTTCTGGCAATTTGAGCCTTTTGTAAATTTTCCTCTCAAGCTGATTCACATGGCTGAGTAGAAAAATGCGTATTCCTCATTGAACTCCAACCGGCAGCTTCCTAGCTTTCTGCCGTCAGTTGTAGTGAAATCATTGTCAATTAATCAACTGGAAGAGCAAACACCTGCCCAATTTATTATTATTTTTTTAAAAGTAATTAGGGGGTCCAATAAAGCAGCAGGAATAGATACATTTTCAGGTAAAAGCGTATGTCAAAACCTGCATGTTTCTAAGCAATCCCACAGCAGAGAGAAAGAGAGACAGAGAGAGAGAGACAGAGACAGAGATATATATATATTTCTTTTGACAACAAACAACCACAAACAAATTCTGAAATGTGGAACAAAAAGGCTTGTCAAGCAACGATCTTTATCGCCAAGGATCCCAGCACCTGTGAGTATACTTAAGAGCATCATGTGTGACAGATCTATGTAGGTCACTGATGTGTAGGTAGCATCGGGACCACTGGCCTGGGTGCAGACAATGAGCTTCTATCTACTGGTTTTATGTATATTTTGTAAGCCAGGCAACAGAGACAGATGGAATTTTGTCTCTCCTCCAGAGAGAGGGAGAGGGGGAGAGGGGGAGAGAGGGGGAGAGAGAGAGAGAGAGAGAGAGAGAGAGAGAGAGAGAGAGAGAGAGGGAGACAGAGAGACAGAGGGGGAGAGAGTGAGGGGGAGAGAGAGAGAGAGCAGGAGAGAGGGAGAGAGAGAGAGAGAGCGAAAAGCAGCCGGGTGGCAGAAGCCCATGTACACTTGCACAAAACAGGTGGTGTTCTAGTTAGGATGCCATATTTGCTATTTAGGGTTCTTGTGATCTCTGGAAGATGGGTAAGCTATAGGGTGCGTAGGATGAATCTACACAAAGCATCCCTAGCGCTCCAAGCCTACAGGCTCCGAGCGACCTGGCACTCCACATACCGAGATGGGTTATCTCAGCAAGCCTGCTACAGAGTCTCTGTGAAATTTGGGTTACCACATTTAGCTGTGGGATTACAGCACATAATACCACAGATAGGAGATAATGCCTGAGGCGTGTGGCTGTGGCGATGTAAGCCTCGTAAGGCTAATTATGGCAGATTTGGGGGTTGGGGCAGATAGAGGGGAGGCAGGACGTGGAGTGGGTAATACAGCGTGGCTTGTGGCTTGTGGCTTGCTAGTGGCTGTCATGGCATGCTTGCCCCCACAGCCTGGTACTCCACCTACCCTGACAACCCAAACAAAGCTATGAAATGTCATTCTGTGCCTCCATCCTTTCTGGGGCAGACAGCAATAAATCAGAATTTATTTTTCTCAATAGGAGTCCAACAGCACATAAAAAGGGCAGAATTTATTTTTATTTTTTTCTCTTACTTTTAACCGTCTTTCGGAGGCTGAAGTGATAGGTTAACATTTTCTCTCCGATGGCACTGTATGAATTTTTTCTTTAATGATTCGTGTTCACTGCTTCCAGTGGCCAGAAGCTCTCAAGATATTTATGAAACAAGTTGTCACCTCATGGTACCTCACCAAAACTTTCTTTTTTCACATTTTTTGTTAGTGAGCTTTATTTCTCACTGTATTTCTGTTGAATAATCTCCCCAACACTTGGACAAGTCCTGGACAAGTCTGGTAGAGTTCAGAATAAAACTGAACTGTGGTGGGTGATAATTCTTGCTAGTCCAGCTATCTCAAATTTTGAACCTGTTCACATTTCCCGAATCTCAGCATTTCCTTCTGATTGACAAAGACCATTCGAATGCTCTATCAACTCACAAAAGCCATTACCTCATCTCAATTTTCTCAAAAGGAAACAATGCTTATCATTATCCATGCCCTACTCTTACAACAGTTGTTAGGAAGCTCAAATGTAAAAGGTGTTTCTCCCATAATTGAAGTACTTCCAATGTACAACTGTGTTGTACTCTCTTCTCCCTTCCTTCCAGGTGCAACTCTTCTTGATCTTGGAAAAAGGCACAATGAGACTTGGAATATCTAAAAGACATAAGTTGTCCAGAAAGTCTTAAGATATATTCTGAAAAATACTAGATATGGTACTTATTAGTGCTATTCATGGGTTATTTTAGGATCTCTGCATTTTGGGCACATATTAAGATTATTATTTCTTGCCCCCTTGTGTTTGCACGGAGCCATCTGACTAGTTCTGCACAATTAATTGTGATCAGAAGGGCTGCGAGTCACCTCTGATCCAGGGCATTTAATGGTTGATATATGTAGGAGATTTTCCAGAGCTTTCTCTTTTTCCTCTAGCATGGCAACTGGCCCACTTTATATGCTAGCTCTTCCTTCAGGTTTGGTCCGTGAGTGACTGTAATGAACACAACACTCCTGCTGATCCCTAAGGACATGCTGGGCATGGACCATGAGCAGGAAGTCAATGTGTGTTGAGATAAACCATTGAGATTGGGAAGGCTCTTTGTTACCTCAGCCTAACCTAGCCTATCCAGACTGTTAAACTAGTTCCTGGGACTGCAGTACACGTGGTGTGCAGTGAAGGGGTGCCAGGTGAAACAAGTTTGGGAAAAGCTAGTTTGAAAAAGATGAAATAGGTTACCTAGGCTGTTTCAGATTCATTAATGGCCCGTGAATCTTCCTAAGCCTATCATAAAGAAATGAAGGCATCCCAATACAGCACTTTCTATTTGAGGATCATCCCGAAGGACTCACGTGCTAAGGAATGCATGCCAACTCTCCACTACCTCATCAGCCTTTGTCCTCCTGTGACGGCATCCCGACAGTCTTCCTCGCTCCTTGGTAGCCCTAGCTCATGGCACGGTGCTGGTTTCACTGCAGTTCCACGTTCCCTGTAATCCATTTGCTTGAGGAAATCTATAAATTCATTCTCCTCTTGAATGTTAGCTAATTTCAAAGGCAAGTGTATAATATTCTGCACGTGGAGGAGAGAGTGGTGCTATTCTCTAGAAGGTGAAATATATATATATATATATTTCAAAAACGTAGACTTTGACATTTTTCTGGCTCACTAATTTCTTTTCTTTTTCCAGTTAAAAAATACACCTCATTTATGAGAAAAAAATATATTACCATACATGCTACAAATAGAAGCCAACACACCAAAGAAAGTAACTGCTGCTAAAAGCTGGCTAATTGAAATGTAATTCATTAGTTTCAAACAGAACTGGCTCTGCGTGTGCGTGTGCGCATGCGTGCGCACACACACACGATTACACACACATGTAGAATTTTGGCCTCACAACCCTTTCCAAGGTTGCATTTATGCTTCTTTATCTGGCAGTGTTTTTGCTGCACTTGAGAAACTGGAAAAATCTATTGTATTGAAAACTAAAGGTGGCCACTCACACACAAAGTCTGACTATGTTTTTTTCCACGACTATTTTCTGCCCGGGGATGATTGTATAGACGCCAGCCTAACAAAGCATTCTGTCTGTCAGTGGTGTGCTGAATTTGGAGAGAGTGATCAGAACTTAATTCTCAAAATGTTACTCTGATGCAAATCGAGGCCAGTCTATTTCAAGAGACTCTGGTTTCTTCATTCAAAGTCACCCTGCATTTCTGGAGCTAATTTGGTCTGAAAAGTAACCGGTTAGGTGAAGAACCAAAGTGTTTCCAAGCCTTAGGCTGCAGGTGGCTGAGATAAAAGTAAATCCCAAGCTGTTAGAAGAAGAAAAGGAAGTGGAGGAGGAGGGAAAAAGTAAAATAAAGAGAAAAAAAAGGAAATGAAAAGGAAGAAGGAAGAAAGGAAAGAAGGATGGAAGGCAAGAAGGATGGAAGGAAAGTAATTCTGCTCCGGCGCTCATTTACTTTCTGAATTGACACACGAGCAGCCCAGATCTTATCAGATAATACACACATTTAGAAATCCGTCTGCACGTGTCTATGTTCCTACAGCCCATTCTGCCTAGCTAAAACAACATCTTTTTTTTTTTCCCGAAAAATCTGTTTCCTTCTTACATAGTCCAAATGTTAGAATGTGGTTTGAATTCTTTTTTGAACATTAATTTAAACAGTATGGGAATAGATCAGCCCTTATAAGTCTAAATAAAACTTCCTTCGACATATATAATATGGTGTGCTTATTTGGAGGCTAATGGAGCTGGAAAGAAAAAGTGGGAAAGAGTTAAATACAGAAAAGAGTAAGCTTCATGGGAGTTTTTTTCTTATAAAAATTTAATTGCTGCTTATTTTTTTTTTCCATCCAACCTATTTAGCAGAAATTTACAGCAAAGCTTTAAACTGGTTTTCATACCAGCATTCCAAATGTTCGGATATTTTGACCTGAATAGAAAAATGCAAATAACACAGTGCCACTTAGTGGAAAGGAAAAAAAAAAAAAAAAAACCCATGTGGATGAGGAAGAAAGTCAACAGGCATCCAAATCGTTGCCTGGAATTATAGATACAAGTCATGTTTGACATTCAGATGCTATGCCTTTTGATGGCTTTCAATCACATTAAATTTCTACTGCCACAATAATAAGTAAATTGTGTCACATGCTATCACAACAAACATTTCCAAAAAGAGCATGGAGGAATCCATTCAATGCTGATAGTATAGAAACATTATAAACTCTATTCACTCAAGGAGAGAAATTTTGGTAACTTCTTAAGGTGAGGCGGTCTCGTAAACTGATAGAACCATATACTTTTTGTAGCTATATGAATTATAATCAGACACTTAGACTGCGCAAGTTTCTTCTCTGCATTAAAGCAGAAGTCACAGTCTTAGGAAAACTGGCGGATCATTCACTTCCATAGTGTTTTGAGGACCTTGAGAAAGCCAGAACTGGGGTGGGACCACATCTCTCCAGCTTATGGTGAGTCAGGGGCCAGGGCCACAAATTTCGTTTGCAAGCTAAATATTTTTTTTTTCCACTAATAATGAAAGTCACTCTCTAAAGTGAAGCTTTTTGTAACTATTGTTGCATTGTCCTTGGGGGTGAGTTTTGTAATGCCTTTAGGTGTCTCTCTATGTGCCTATTAAATGTAATCATCCATCAAGCTATCCAATAGCATTTCATTATTCTAATATTTTGCAAAATTCACAGCATGCATGGACAAAAGCACTGGCTCTATTTATGTACATATAACTTGACACACCCAGTAAAGAGCATCAAGGCGCTCTTTCCCTCTCCCACTCCCTCCTGTTCTCTGTTGAAGCTAGAGCTTATTTATCCAGCTCTGAAGTGCTCTTAAAGTCTGCTTCCTCCCACCGCCTCTCGGCTTCCCAACAACTCTTATAAAAATGCTACCTTTGGATACTAGATTTTATTTTTACAGCCCACCCCTGCCAGCACTCCACTGTAACCCTCACCTAGGTAACTCAGCAGGATATGTTCAGAAAGTCTATGGTCTTCCATCGGGCCAAGTTGTGATCTTTTAGGCTGGGTGGTGCTGAATGCAAATGGCAGCACTGATGGTTTTACAAGAAGTATTTGAGGCATCCTAGACAGCACTTGGGGAGTCAGCATGGAATTAAAGATGAACAGCATTCACAGCTCTTAATCAGAAGCTCTTTCTACAAGAAAAAAAGAGAAATTAAAAAAAATGTTCCTACATTACCTACAGTGTTGTTAATGTAACTTTCTATTTACATAATATGCAAAAAGGGCTGTCTGCAAACTGCAGTAATCTATATGGAATGAGGACAAAAGATACTGATTTCTCTAAAATGTTCTTGTTAAGGAATAATCAAGAAGTTAGAACCTCTAATCTTGCAGTCAAAGCAGAAGTTTGGGAGATTTTTTTTCTTTTTTTCATTTTGCTCATGTATATATATTCACATGCACAGACGAGTACAGACAGATTTACAGATATCAAATATATCGTCTTTAACATTCAGGAACTAAATTAAACTTCAAAGAAAAAGTTAAAGTTCCCAGTAAAAGAAACATTTATTCACTTTTGATTTAGCCTTAAGCACTTCCAGCAAGTTTGCTCCGAGATATCGAAGGAGAAGTTAAGGGTGTGTGTGTGTGTGTGTGTGCCTGTGTGTGTGTGTGCCTGTGTTCCTGCTTGTGTGAGAGGGAGAGAGACAGAGAGAGGGAGAGATGAGAAGGGGAGCAGGGAGGAAAAGGGAGGAAAGAAAAGATAGACCAGACTGGACTGAACTGGACTGGAATGGAGCACGCCAGGGAGGGGAAGTAAGGAGAGGTGGAAAGAGGGAAGGAGAGAAGGAAGGGGGGACGGACGAAAAGATTTCCAGATGTTCTTTCTACTCCCAGTACCTGAACCTTCCAGTCTTTTAATCAGTGGGAGGTATATTTTACCATGAGTTAAAGCAACGCATAAGGGAGCTTCTGGAGAAGGAAATTTCAAGGCCAAGGCTGTCTAAGAAAATGTCCAACTGCTTGTCAATTCCATCTTCCATCTCTAGATGAGGATAAGAAAAATTCTGGTTGACATCACCTGCGAGGGGACAACATGTAGGGAAAAGCACGTCTAGGGCAACACAACATTGAGCCAGTAGGGGATGGCTGGATGAAGAATCAGCACCTGGAAATGCATTTGCAAACAGCTAGCTAGTCGCCAATACCGTTAGGACCACTGTTAAACTGCTGCCTCCTGTACCAGCAGAAGCTTCCCAGAGCAGGGATCCCGGATTCAACCAGCTGACGGTTCCCATAGGCCTTCAAATGTCTCATTGACCTCCATGTCTTTAGAGTCCAAAGGTGTGCTAAATTCAGGTGTAAAAATGTAAATCATCAAAAAGTTTCGGACTGACAAATGCATATTTTGGGACTAGAATGGCTATTAGATTTCCCTTGGAGCTATTCATATACACCAGTTAATCCACCCACTGATCAATTTTACTCTGAAATAGAATGATAACTTTAAAAATTCACATTATTATTCAGGTTTTCTATAGTGAAATTACAGCAGCAAAGGTTTCCAGATCCAAAGACCCAGGTTTGAATCCCATATCTAGTTTGGACTAGCTCTGTGTCCTTGTTCAATTATCACATTACTCTACACCTCCATTTTTCCCCTCCATAAAATAGGAATGATCATAGAAACAATACCTCACAGAGGCTTCACGGGGGTCAAACGCGAGCATCTTTGTGAAAAACCTTTCTCGGTTGTGACTAGCACTTCCATGGGGCCTTTTAGCAATTTCTTTGTGTGTGAGGCTGATAACTGGTAACAGCATCTCTGAAAATTGTCCATTTTAAAACTCTTTGTGCCATACGAGGTGATCTAGAGTGCTGGGTCTCTTAATCAAGCTGTTATACAGGCCCTTATAAAGAAAACCCGGATCTCCTTCCAGAATAAAATGAGGCTTTACCTGCAGAATCCCTGGGGGAGCCTGTGTGGAGATGAAATGCCCTTGTCAGTTTTCCCAATGGAACATCTTATCTACCACCAATTAGTCCGGTTCCTAAAGCTCAGGGCTTTTCTCACTTAGCATCGCAGGGCTTTAAAATGAGATCTTTCTTCTTGCAGGTGCTGTTCTTAGCATCCATATGCATATCTCATTTAATCCTCCTGAAAGTCCTGCGTGAAAAGTTGTGTACTGTTATCATCCCAACTGTACAGATGAGGAAACTGAGGCTTAAAAGCTTATTTGTCGAAGATCACGCAATTACTGACAAGGGAGGTCATAATTAACCACACACCAGGCTCTAAAGCCCATATTTTTATCCACTTATCACAATACATACTTCGTTTTCACTTTTCCCCCTCCAGGACCTAGCAAAGGCTTTGCCAGGAAAAAGAAAATGCAAAGGAGATAGCAGAGACAAAACACTTTGGCAGGCGCCACAGCGGGTGCCACGGTGGGTCAGGCTCTAGGCTTCGTGTGGGCATTACAGTGCAGTAGCCTAGAGTCACAGTAAAGGGCACATGAGAAAGGGAGGTGGATGAGAGGAGACCTCCATGTCTGCTGCCCAAGGCTATGCGGGGAGAATGATAAAGGCTGTTTGAGATACAAAGGGCTACTAGATCAAGATTTGGAAACTGACTGCATTCTGAGAAGTTATCCTAGCTTTCTCGTTCGGGTTGGGGGATCAGGGAAGATTTTACATCTGGTGTGAGACAGTCATAGGAAAAGTAATAACAAAGGGGAGGCCGTTGTGTCATCCGAATACGAGATGGCTTGAGACCATAACATTGAGAGTGATATGGACTCGGGGTAGGAGAGGATGGGGAGTCTGTCTTCCTGTCCCTCCCTTTGTCACTTTATCCACGCACCACAAATCTGTCATTCCATAAGGGAAAGGTCCAAGCACTATGTAGTGCTTGCATCAGATGTTTTTGGTATACTGTGTCATATGAGCTCAGCTCAATTCTCAATCCATACAGCCATGGTGGGGGTACTGTGCATGCCCGTGACCGTCCACCTCAGTCAGCCAGCTCAGCACCTCTCTATTTTTCTGTCCTCGGGCTTTACCTGAAGCCAAGAAAGTATGCTCAGAAGGCATGCAGATGGCGCCTGGACATGAGGGGGTTAACGCCCCTCTGAACAGCCCTCCACTAATGAGGAGTGGGTGTTGGTGGATATTTGCCCAGGCTTCTGGCCCTTGGAGGGATGATTCTGATGAACTTTCTATACATTTCCTCACAAATTCCCCAGCTGGACTGAGCCCCAATTGCTCACAGCAATAACCAGCTTGGTAATGTACAGTTTATTACTTGTGCTCTTGTGCTAGTTGCCCATCTTACTCTCCCTGTTCCCTCATTCCTGCTTCCTGGGATCACTTCCCAAATAAATGACCTAAATCCAACTCTTTCTTTTGCCTCTGCTTTCAAAGGAACCCGAGCTAAGAGCTCAAGGTGTTTCTGTAGATTCTCTCTTTCCTACTACTTTTTACTGCCCCAACTTACTTTGGCTCTAATTTCTTAGTGGCAAATCCTGTTTTAGTTCTGAGAAACCCCAAAGCTACTGCCAGTTGTTCTAACTGCAGGCAAGAATTCTGACCTAAAGAAAGGTAAATTTCACCCTGAATAATAACAGTCTCCCTCCACCCAATGAAAGGAGCAGTTAAAATACTTTCAATTATTGCCTATTGCCTTTAAGACCCTTATTGACTCTCATCAATGACGAAAGTTAACAATGGCTTTGTTCAGAGGTATTAATGCTTAAAGTTGGAGGTGACAAGTAAAATGTAACTCAGAATGTTATCAGAGTGGACCTGTTTTTCTTTATATTGGAAGACACAGTTTTGGGATGTACCCTCATGTAACTCTACATTCCAAATGAGGCCTTTAATCGGTATGGTGTATCCATAAAATGGAGTACAACCTAATGTACAGATATCACAGAGGGGCATTTTCTTTTATTTAAAAAAAATTTTTTTTTTAAAGATTTTATTTATTTGACAGAGAGACACACAGCGAGAGAGGGAACACAAGCAGGGGGAGTGGGAGAGGGAGAAGCAGGCTTCCCGCCGAGCAGGGAGCCCGATGCAGGGTTCGATCCCAGGACCCCGGGATCATGACCTGAGCCGAAGGCAGATGCTTAACGCCTGAGCCACCCAGGCGCCCCACAGAGGGGCATTTTCTATGTTTACCAACTGGGTTATTTTCTTTTTTTTTTTAAAGATTTTATTTATTTATTTATTTATTTATTTATTTATTTTTTTTATTTTAGATTTTTTTTATTTATTTATTTGAGAGAGAGAATGAGATAGAGAGAGCATGAGGGGGGGAGGGTCCAAGGGAGAAGCAGACTCCCTGCTGAGCAGTGAGCCTGATGCGGGACTCGATCCCGGGACTCCAGGATCATGACCTGAGCCGAAGGCAGTCGCCCAACCAACTGAGCCACCCAGGTGCCCTAAAGATTTTATTTATTTATTTGAGACAGAGAGAATGAGAGACAGAGAGCATGAGAGGGAGGAGGGTCAGAGGGAGAAGCAGACTCCCTGCCGAGCAGGGAGCCCGATGCGGGACTCGATCCCAGGACTCCAGGATCATGACCTCAGCTGAAGGCAGTCGCTTAACCAACTGAGCCACCCAGGTCCCCTTATTTTCATTTCTGTTCTCATCTCTAATAATGCATTTATTTGAACCAAGTTGCCCTTCTTTCATTAAACTTAGAAGTAACTATCAATGATCAATAAGATGTTTGAATGTCTAAGGTAGAATAAAATTATTATAATGATAGCTAATGAGTCGGGATAGTATTTTTATGTAGCAATCAATATCATCTCCCAAAATAGCTTCTAAAGCATTGACCCGCATTGTCTTTGGGACAAGGTTGCTACTGAAAATTGAAAAAAAATTGATAATATTAAGCTCATGTACTTCTAAAAAGATGCTATAATTCCGAGGCAAACAGGTAATAGTTTTGAGAAAATCAGCACTTTTGAGTAGCAAGAGCCTGTATCTTTTAAGCACCCCATTCCAGGATCCTGACCCCAAGTTAGATAATGCGGGCTGATGAGAGAAGTCAGAAATTGAAGCAAAATGGATTAAATGCTTGGAAACTGACTGAAAAGGGGGCACCTCTATGCATCCTCATTCTCATTCGTGGATGACAACACGGAAGGCTGGCCATCACTGAGAACTAGATGCAATTGTATGTATCCACAGATGCCGGAGAGGACAGGACCTGACACCAGGATGAGAATCCTCCCTCGATGCCATGACACCTCCCATATCCCTGGAACTTAGCTATCAACCAGGGAGGATGAGGATGGGAGGAGAAAAATGTATATTTGAGTGACTTTAAATCTGAATGGACTGATTTTGCATTTTTCAGTTTGGGGAGATTTCATTTAAAAGTTAATATTTCCAGTATATCTCATAAAATCAGAAGATCTGGCAACACCAGGGGCTCCTTCTGGCCTGGAATTTTCCCACTGAGTATTATCTGCCCCCCTAACCTTAGTTCTCTAGTTTGCCCCAATCCCTACCACTCCTTAATGTTTTACATCTGAACCACTTCACTCTCTTAAATTATTAGCCCAGGGCCTGTAGGTATTTAAGTGCCTATCTTTAAGTTTAGAGGGCAAAACAAGGGAAAGGAGATGTGCAGAAGATGTACGTTTATTTGCAGAATAGGATTATACTTATCAGGTTAATTCTGTCAATGGAGTTACCACTTCATGCGCATCAAAATCAGAGGCTGTTTTACCTAAGCAGTCACTGCCTGCTTTTCTCATAAAAAGGTTGCCAACTAGACCCCTTGAGACTGGGAGAATAGAAGCCTTAGTCCCTATTGGGTATAAGTGGATATAATAATAATAATTATAAACATATATATACACATTATGTATATGTGTCTGCATGCGCATGAATTAGCTCCCCCGGCACCCAGCAAGTTTGTCCATATCTTCCTATAGCAAAGCTTAGTTAGAGAAGACCCGACTTTCAAGTTACAATTATGAAAACAAAACTGGTTTCTTCTTAATTTTGTAGATACCAGGTTTGCATACAGCATTAGCCATTTTCCTGTACATTTCCATTAGTAATGTCTTTGCTGATTAGTTTTTTCTAAATTAGCATGTTTATCCATTAGCATATCAATATTGCTGCCAACCATCCTCTTAATTTTTAGTTTTCTTGTTGCAACAAAAAATTTTTTTTGCCAATAAAAGCAGGCATTTCTTAAAGCCTTAATTAACTCCAGCACAATTCCTTTCTGCTTCTTTAATAATAGTGTGTAATATTTACTAAGATTATAGATTTTGCCTTATTCAAAACCACCGCTCATTCGAATAAGCAAAATCTTCACATTTTCGGGTTTGGCATTAACACAGTCTCCTCTTGTCAAGAGTTTCCCTGAGTTCTGGAATGCTTTGGAAATACTGTACATTTTCAAGATAAGCATCAAAGAAACTTCAAGGACAAAGATTCCATACATGTAAGATTTTTTTCTAAGTGAGTATTGAAGCAAGTTGGGTTCTCAGTAACCATGTCAAAGGAAAAAGATGATGGTCCAAACTCAAATTCTCTTGGCCAAGTCGCTTTATCTATATTACCCACCACAAATAAGCAGAATTCTGGCTGACTCATAGCTTTGATGTGTACAATTATATAAATTTAAAGTCACCTACATCAAATAAGTAACACTGTGTTTAACAAAGTACACAGGAAGCACGCTAAAATATATAGTCTGTTAAAGACTCCTGTCTACACTGTTATTCAAGGTGGGTTCTTTTGACTATAATGATTAAATATCTGCAATAATTTTTTTTTCTTGCTGAGTCTGTGAAGACTGTTAAAGTTATGCTTACCTAATTCTGAACACTGTCTTATTAAGGTAAGTGCTAGTAATTATAAATCTTTATGTGTAAGTGTAGGGTTTTTTTTTCACACCTTTCTGGTGATTAAGAAGGAAAAATGATGAAGAAGTTGATGATATTGATGACTGTATCTCACATACTGTTTGTGGGAGTGTAAATTGCCACTGTCTTTCTGGAAGGCAATTTGGCAAGATCTCTCAAATGAGAATGTCCTTTGCCCTAAAAGTTCCACTTGTGAGAATTATTCCTAAGGAAATAATTGGAGAAAGCAGAGATGAAGATACAAAGATGTTTGTAATCGTGGGGAAACGAAAACCAGCTTCAGTACCCAACAATCGAAAATAGTTGAATAAATTATGAAAATCCAAACAATGGAATACTAGGAAGCCATAAAAACTGATTAGATCAATCTATACAAATTAAAATGAAAAAGGTGAATATTTAATATTGGAAGTTTAAGTACAGTTGTAGAATAATATACATATTATGATACAGTAAGATGTATTTATATATGCAAATACAAAAGGCCAGAGAGACATAAACTAAACCACTCAAATTGTTAATCTCTGATAGTCCCATTATGAAGGAATTTCTGCTTTTTAATTTTATTTACTTCTGTATTGTGTAACGTTTTCACAATTGCCCAGTTTCATTGAATAATTGTCGGTATTATTTATTTATTATTTTAGGGATGTGTTCCAGCACTCAGACACTCACTTTTCTCTTTTCACCTTCATCTTCCTTTGGAAGGAAGTCCCTGTCATGTGCCTCTTGGCTAAGCACAGTGCCCACTGCGACAAGGGTGTCAAGGTGTCTAGATCCTCTCTCTTTCCTCCCAGGGCTGTAAAGCACACACATTCTTTCTCCAGGACTTGATGCTAAAGAGAGTGACTCAAGGGCACGGGAGGAATTAGTCGTAAGGTTCATTGTAGGGGCGGAGGTGGCATGGAGCCCAGCCAGTCCCACGGCGTGACACTTGCTGTGGGTCCTGCTGCCCAGCTCTCGGAACATTCCTGGTTCTTGTCCATTTGTTAAACCTCCTCCTCTGGCCACCTGCCATTCTATGAGCCCTTGCTATGCTTCTAGTTAATCTCCCTCTGCCTTTGGATGGCCATAGTCTGCTTCTGACTGATGTGCATGTTTTGTTTTATAAGAGAAAACAAAACTATGTTTCTATCTATCAAATGAAACAAATAGCATACACTATTGAGAAAAGAAGCCAGAACACTGAATAAAGAAGCAAGAGGGAGAAAAAGAAGAGGAAAAAACAAAACAGAACAAAAAAGCCCTTTTGATTCCAAATGGGTGTAAGTGTGGGTCAGCCAGGCGCATTATGATATGGACAAAAAACCAAAAGTGAGAATAAAAGTCAGTGTGTCTTTAACTGTGAACATCTGATCAGTGTAATCAGTATATGTCAGGGAGAAGTTCACCTCTGTTTTGCTTTTCATAAAATAAAACAAGGGCTTTAATATTAAGGGTTTAATTCTTATTGTTCACTGTGGATTTATTGAACTATGAGTCCCTTGA
Source organism: Mirounga angustirostris (assembly GCF_029215605.1). NCBI lineage: Eukaryota > Metazoa > Chordata > Mammalia > Carnivora > Phocidae > Mirounga > Mirounga angustirostris. The sequence continues at coordinate 132,507,659 of NW_026991709.1, read as the reverse complement.
GGAGGCCTGGTTAATTTATTTCATATGAAAGAGGTATCTTCTGTATTGGATGTATTGTATTTTATTCAGTTTTGAATTGCTAAACTGTCCAGACTTGTATCTTTCCCTTACCAAGATGAGATAGATTCATGGAGTCACAAATAATAATAGCATCATAAACAAATAAGACTGAAATGCTTTATATCATGACTTCTCTAAGCTGAAGACATAAATGTTCCCTTTTTGAATACCTGAATAATTCAAGTAAAGGTATTCTTTAAACTTTTCCAGTATTCATATCTAAGAACATAAAATATTTTCACAATACAAGTACATTTACCAAGAGCAAATGTTTAAACAAAAGAACCAGGGTTCTTAATGAAACACCCTCAGGAAAATGTTTAAACTTTGCCCTTAAGTTTACTTTGTTCACTAATAGGCTTCTATTTCGAGTAGAGAGTAGGAAGGGTAAGTTCAATGTGTTAATAAGAAAAAAGTAATAATATTTAATTAATTCTGGCTGAACACACATGGTTTAATATACTTGGCAATATCATTCCATCACATGATATGATAATTTAATGGAACTTTTTTATTTAAATTGCTGGCAAGTTTATGAAATTATAAAGCAAATAGGCCATGCACTTGGGTGTAATTGACTGTATAAATGTGTTTTATACTATACTGTTGGCAAATTAGCCAATCCCTGTCACGGAATCAATTATTATCTAGCTGAATTTCACAAACACAATAGCAGAAATACTGCATTTATACAAAAAACACCATGATTGTTAATCTTACGTTGTGCATCTTAAAGCAAGGCAATAAACATTTATACACTGGATAATCGTCTTAAGATAATGCCACTGCCAAATGATGCACATTTAAAGATTCCTTGTTGTTGGAGACAGTCATTTGGGTTTTATTTGTGCTTGCCTCTCCGGATCAATGAAGAGGATAATGGAAGCTTTGGTAGTTCAAGTCAAGTAGGGGTTCAGGCATTTGACCTGCATTTAAGAGACGCACACTGACCAAAGCCAGCATAACACGGTGCATGCATACCTTGCTCTAGAGGCTTTAGAATAACAATGTCACGTGTTTAGACAGAGCTATCACTTTCCAAGTGCTGTCATGCACACTCTATCTTGTCACCTTTCCGAGTGAAAACTGTGGCATGGATGACCCAAAGAAGAACCCTGTTTCACCAGTTCTAGTCTGGCTTAATTTAGAGCAGTTTATTTGGACCAGAAAGAGGTTTCTTCTTCTCCAGGTAGCCCTCCGGTGTTCCCAGCCGAGGCTGCTGCGAACTGCTTGTTGGGAAAAGCCTTGACACCAGCTTTTTGGATTCTGAATGGCCCAGGATGCAACCGCACTTGAGATAACTAACATTTTCAAAACTGAATCTGATGAGACCAAGTGTACCTTCTCCCGGCTGTTCGCATTTAAGCTTCATAAAAGTCTGTGAGCCTTACTTTTCTCAACTGATGAGAAAATTGAGGCTTAAAGAGTCACAGAGATTTATCCAAGACGACACATAGAGAGAGAGTATGAACGTCCATCTCACACGGGCTGATTCAAAACCTTTGTTCTTTGTGCTAAGACAAAAATCCAAAGAGCAAGACCCGCTTCCTGTAGATGCTGATCAGAAACCAAGTCTGCAGAAATAATGCTGGAATGGAGTCAACAGGGAAACTAGTAAGCATATTCCTTACAAGAATATTTTTCTCCTTAAAGGGAGCACATTCTTTTTTTTTCCTGTTCAGCAGGGAGTAGATTTCTTTAAATATCCAGCTGAAGTGCGTTATCTCCACTTTGTCTTTTTCATATTCGCTTGAATACATATTATAATATGCTGTCTGTTTTAATAGAGGTTTTTCTACCTTGTAGTAGCATTTGGACATTCCCTCCTTCCAGAAGAGTTTCTTGCCCTTAAGAGTTTCTTTCTGTTGTGTTTTTTTTTTTTTTAAATGCTGACTTTGAATCAGTTTCTCCACTGCTCCATTTGCTTCCTCCTCTTTAACCTTTGAATTTCTTCTGAGCCTTATCCTCACCACTTTGTAGTGGTCAGCCACACTGTTTGGAGAGCTACGTCTCCCAGGGATTTGCTTTGCAGCCGAGGTGGAGGAATGACAAAAGGGAGGAGAGAACCTTGCATTAAAATACTGAGTTTTCATTTCTATTGGGCTTTGTGGGTGTATGATGTTCAATTAATATTTGACAATAGTGAAAAGCATCATACAAGGAAGCCTTGTAAGCTACACTGTATTTAGTATAAGTGAATGCATCTTTAAAAACTTAATAGCTTTTATCATGAGATTTACCCATCTTTAGCGTATCCAAAGAGCCAGTAAACTCTTAAAAATCTGCAGAGGTCCTTCCCTACAAGATCTTTTATGAAATAAATATTTGTTGATTGGCAAAATTTAGTCCATGGCCACTTTCCATTCCTTGCTTCAGAAGAAACGGGAAGCACTGGGATATGGCTGTGACTTTTATAATAAAACAAAGGTAGATCTCAAGAAACTTCAAAAACAATCACAGATGATGAAGCAGGTTTTCCAACATAGTCATTAGGTTAAAGGTTTATATCAAACTTAGAGCGACTGTAAATTAATTTCTACATCCTTCTGAATATCCTTTCTGTAGCCACTGGATGAAAGAGAATATTTTCCAGCTTACCTTGCTCCCAGCCTGAAAAATGTGAAAAATGATGAAAAGAGGAGCAACAAATTTTACTACCTCATCAATCAACACTTCAGATTTGGAAACAATATTTTTTTCTAGAATAGCAGGGAGAGCTGTGGCGATGTGGATTACAGCCTACCTCAACCGTAGAACTTTCGCCTTTTTCTTGCTGACATAATTTAGACATTCATTCAACAAATACTTGTTGATTTATTTAGGATTTTTGCTACGTGAAGCATTTAGATCCTGCAAAAGTAATCTTAACTGAATGACTGGATAGGTAGTGATTGAATATCCAACCCCCAAGTCTATCTGTGTGTGTGTGTCTTCCACTGGATATCCCCAAATCATCTCAGCTTCAACAACTCCAGAGGTACAAAAACTCCACAGAGTCCCCCTAAAACTGGCTCCTCATTTAGTAGCATTTATCTCCTTGGGGAAGTACAGCTACCCAATCCAGAAATCTAATTTAGAGACCCAGTCTAGAAATTTTAAAGTGGTCTTGAACTCCTTTGTGTAAATCAAAGAACCCACCAATCAGTAAGTCCTTAACACCTACGCATCCTGCCTCAGAAATATCTCTTCTCCCTCGATTTCACTATGGTTAGTTCTGACATTTATGATTTCTCAGTCCTAGCTATGCAAGTAGTCCCCTAACACAATGCAAGTCTGACTCTTTCCCAGGTCATTCTCCATGTGATCACTAAACTTTTTTTTAACTGAGAAACTAATCTTATATGTCATTCCTCTGCTTCAAAACCCTTATGATGTCCCCATCTCGGACAGGATAAAGGCCAATGTACTTAGCATGATGACAGGGTCCTTCATGATCTTGCCTACTGTAGCTCTCCACTCTTGTCTCCCAGCACACCTCCACACTGAAGCTGCTCCCACCAGACTTGTTGTGATGTATTTGGAAACAAGAATCTCACATATTTCCATGACTATGAGTGCAATTTTTTTACAAATCGATCTCTATGGGCCTCAAATTACTCATGTATTAAATGTAGCTAATAATATTGAATACTTTATGTGGATGTTGTGAGGATTAAAATAAGCTAATACATGCAAAGTACTTGAATAGGCTCCAGCACATGATACATTTGCAACAAATATTAGCTATTATTGCCGTTAGTATGATTCAAATATTGCTTTTAGTCTAGGAAACTTTTATTCTCCTCATCCTCCTGGACAATTCTGACTCCTAATGACCATCCTCTTTGGGAAGCCACCTCCGATTTGGCAGAAGAGTCACTCCTCTATACATCTACAGTTCTTTGTTCATTTATGTAATGGAGACCGGCTTAACTTAAAATCATATATTGGTTTGATTGTTTTTTTTCCTCCATTAAACTTTAATATCATTAAGAGCAGATACAAGGTCCTAATCCTTTTTGGATGCCTCGGAAAGCTAACCAAGTGCCAGCCATTTAGTAGGGGCATGATAAATGATTGTTGATTGAATAAAAGACATATGTTACATGACCTTGGACAATGAAGTCTGCTGTGTGACCTATCTCCAAACTTAAGGGGACTTTAGAAATTTTTAAAAATTCTAATAACCCATTTCCATCCCTCATAGATCTTGTCCTAGGCTATTGAACAGTGGGAATTCCTGCTTGGGGGCATCTTTCTCAAGTGAGGTGGAAGATTGGTCTGATCTATTGTTTTCTATATCATACTTCAGACAGAAATGGAATGGGTGGGGTGGAAATATCCTATCTTACCTTAGCTTACTTATATTTTCTGAGTTTGAGGTATGTTATATCTATGCTAGTAAAACTCAGAAAACATTTCATTCATTTACATGTGATTTATGCCAGAGACCTGCCAGAAGTGTGTAGATATGAATCAAAAAATGTGATTTATTATTCCCCATATAGAAGTAATTATCTGTGCCCATAAGATTCTCCCAAAGGGACAGCGTGGTATTTAAAACAGGAGAATTTATAGCTCTCACACGTATTTGCATCTTTTACGAAGCTGATAATATTTTGAAAAGAATTGTGTGGAATATATGGGTGCCCTCAGGCCTACGGAGTTCCAGTGAATCCTGCCAAATATTATATGCTGTAAAGAACTCCAGCTTGATTGGCCATTCTCAACTTGATCAAGGGGTGTGGAATATTAACTTCTTGAGGTGGTGGCCCTTAGAAGTAACGGCTCTTACACCCTCGGTTTTCTCCAGGACATTTTCTCAAGTGTGTTTTGGTACTTCCCAAGTGTCAGGGGGAATGAGAATTAATTTAAAATGATTGATGATTTGGCAACCATCGAATGAGAATGATTCACTCCTTCCCTCGTTGGTAGTCAAAACTCAAATCGGTTTCCTGCTTTCTGCAACCCGTGAAAGTTTTCTAAGCTGTAGTAGATGCTGTTGCATATCTCTGTCTGAAGCCTCAGCTGACTCCTCTCAGGGACCAGGAGAGGCATACGATAGGTGAGAAAGGCTAACATTTGACACACATTTTTTCACAGCTGAATGCTAAGACCACAATGGGTGATTTAGGCTTGGCCCATTCAAGGCAGACTTAACTGGTCAGAAAATGGTTCAATTTCACCTATTTGGGGAGATTTTAATTAATTCGATTCTTAACTACCAGTCCCTTCCCCACTCCCTGTCTAGCCAAAGTTCCCAAATTGGAAGGGCTTGTCCAGTTATTATGCTTATTACAATAAGATCCTCTATATTAGGGCTTCTCAAACTTTAATATGCATGTGAATCCCCTGTGGATCTTTGTTAAAAGGTTCAATAGGTCTAGAACTGGAGCCTGTGTTTCTGACAAGCTCCCAGGTAATGCTGCTGGTCTGCAGAGCACACTGAGTCTCAAGTGTCTAGATGCAGCCTCAGACCAGGGTAGATGCCTTTCTGCCACTCCGGGTTTCTCTACTATGCAGTATGCAGGCACAAAGTAGATATTTTAGAACAGTAGAGTAAAACAGACATTCCAAAGAGCAAAAAGTCCTTCAAAAGTCATTTAGAATTGGGGAGGCTTAAGACTGAGAAATGACGTTTCTTCTAATCTCTTTCTAGATAAATAAACAGGTCTAGAATTGCCTGTATTTTTGGCCTTTTCTCAGCATCCCCCCCGGCATGTCAAGAATAAGAAAAAAGTTTGTTAGGGGTTTATTTTCCCATTTCTGAAACTGAAATCCATTCTAGTGATATAAGGGGCAATCTTTAAACTCCTTAAAACAATCCAAGTGATGTGCCGGCCATCCATTGGCTGGGTTCCTGTAAAGGCTGCCATTTATGTCTCATCTGGACCTCTTGGTATACCTCTTGAGTGTAGGCTAGGGGAAATTTCCTTGGGGAAAATGGGGACCTTCTGGCTACGGCAGCTACCAAAATGAGCCATCTAAATGGTTGAAAATGACTCTATGATATGGTGGTAATATTTATTTCTTGCTCTATTTGTGGTTTAGAATAGAATAATTTGCTCATCCTTAGTAGAAGAATTATCCACGTTGATTTTTTGCTTAAGTAAGATGAGATGGGATAGCTTTCTCTGCTAGCAATATCTGCAAAGATAGCTAATGCTATCCATTCTTCAGCCAGAGCCACAGTCACTCCTGTTCACCTTCTGAAATCCAAAAATGATTGGGCAAAAAGCAAACTCTCATATGAGCAGGGCATACCTCAGACTGTTCAGGTTCATATAGATTAGCTGTGTTCATATTGCAAAGATTAGGCAATCATCTATGGATGATGTCTTCTTACTTTATCTTGTCTTTGAATGAAGGGGGGAGTTATAAATAAAATGTTGTTCAAGGAGGTGTATAAATAAATTGGCGTAATTAGGTGTCATAATTAGGTGCCCAATCCTGTTCCAGACACATTTACATAATTGTCAGTGCTGCAATGAAAATAATTGTTTGCCAGAATTGCTTCTGTTAAGGCTGATAGTTCCTTACTTAGTATAGTTTGTTCTAAGTGGTTGTTTAGAAAATACTCAAAACTCTGATTGTGGAATCATTGTACACAGACTTAAATTTTGGTTTATTCTTTAAAAGCGAAGCAAAGGGCAAATAGCTCATTTTTGGAAACTTCATCCATTAGTGGAGCTGAGAAAAATTTAAGTTTTTACACATATGCACATGAAGAATGAAATGCATATATTTAGACAAATAAAGTATACTCTGAAATTCAGCTTTTAAAATCTAGAACTCTCTTTTGAGCCTTAAATTGTACCCCCCACTAATGAGTGACTGTCCAAGGTCAACTGAAATATGGTTGAAAAGAAATTAGTATGCTTCTGTCTGAGAAAGGAAGGTAGGGCAGAGGTGCTCTTGTTGCTTAGATCCCTTTATTAATCTCCTGTCTCAAGGTCGAGACTTTCTGAAATTCTTTCTGTAATACTCTTTTTCCAGATGTTCCTCCTATCCTTCATGTCTTTGCTCAGATGTCACCTTCTCAGAGGGTCCTAGTTTGCCCACTCATTTTTAAAATTGTTCTTCCCTGCCCCCTCCCCCTGCTTTCTTGCCCTGAATTACCTTTTTTTAAAAATAGCATTTACCACCTACCAGTCTACATGGTTTACTATTTAATTATGCTTATTGCTTATTATCTGTCTCTCCACTCTAGGAAGTAAGTTCTACGGGGCAGAGATCTTCACCTTAAAAAAAAAAAAGTAGTTTAAAGAACAACTAAAAGGAGTTTATTGGTTCACATAAAAGTCCAGGAATAGTCAGCTGCAGGCATGGCTGTATCAAGGGGTTCACGTACTATCCTAGTCTGTGTTATTTCTTTCTTTGTCTTCTACTTTTCCCCTTTATTCTAAGGCAAATTTTTCAATCTAGTGGCAAGTTGACCTCCAGCAACTCCAAGTTACTTTGTATCAGCCGAAAAGTATCAAAGCAAGAAGGAGGTTATCCTTCCAATAGTTCCAACATAAGACTGAAGACTGGCTTTCAATTCCTATTCCAGAACCAGTCACTATGACCAGGGGTGGAATGCACACTCGTTGGCCAGAACTAAGTCCCACACCCATGCCTGGGGTTTGGTAGTGGGGTCAACTCCACCTGAACCCCATACTGAGATAGTTTCCTAAAGAAAAATCAAGGCTATACTAAGCTCTTGTATTTGTTGATTATGTTTCTCTACTGGAAACATCAGCCATTTGTAATTTAAATATTTAAGATGAATTTTGATGCTTGTCCCTTAGGAATGACTTATAGATATATGAATGCCTTCATGCACATTTCCTTCCTGGCTGAACAAATTATTACGGCAATGAAGAACTCAGGTGATCATTTACAGCAGAAGAACTAAGTTCTAACCCATTTTCCAGGCCACAGACGGATTTCAGCATGCTTCATATTATTCAGAAGGATTTGCTGCAAACTCTTGATTCCTCAGCTGCTAAAGCCCTAGACTTTCCTGGCATTTAACTCCATCATATGAATGTATTTTTGTTATAAAAATTGTCCCTAATATTAAGTAAAATGGGTGTAGCTCTATTCTTCTCATTGCCCTGTTCTACTACCACTAATAATTAATGGCTCTTCTGCTCGTAACATCATTTAGCTTTTAGGTAGACAGTTATATCTCCCCTCAGTCTCCTTCGACTAGAATGAATATTCCCATGTTCTTAGCCTTCTCTCACAGGTCTTGTTTTCCAGACCTTCTATCATTTTTGTCGGTCTCTTCTGAACTACCTACAGCCTATCTTCTTTAAAAACACAATGTCTGATATCCTCACCTGAAGCAGAACTGTGTCCTCACAGAGCAGAATCAGTTCATTTGTTTAAGACATTTTTCTGGGAGGGGGGCAGGGGAATATTATATAAAGCTTCTTTTCTCACCCACAGGTGGGTTCTATTATTGCTTAACCGGTATTCCCCAGTTTTACAGCTATTTGGAAATTTACCAATGTCATCATCAGATCCCTGCACAGATGTACAAAATATAATGAAGCAATTATTTAAAAGAACATAAAACTAATTGTTAAAAAAACACTTTCCAAGTTGATCCAGCTGTTAACTCTGACCTGCTTTTAGCAGGAAGTTTACATATAAAGAAGAGAATATAATCTGCAGGTGTGGACACCGCTTGACATAAAATTTGAGTTAAAAAAAATTTAACTTAAGATACTTGTTGTGCTATTTGGCTTTGCTCGTTTTTTTTTTTTTTTAAATCTTCCATTATATATAATCAGACCTTTAAAATTATAATAGACACTGAAGTATTATAAAACTACACAATGGGAGAAAATGACACCAAGTTATGCTTTGGAGGAATCTACCTGCCGTTCTACAATAAATGTGCTGATCATATTTTCATTATTATAGATGTGCCACAATGGCATATAATTTCCCTGGGAAAAGATGTCGTTTAAGGCATAGTACAACCCAGAATGCGTGTATAATACCATTATACTTTCTGATAGTCTAATGCAATGTATTGTCTGATTACACACACATATTCTGTAACATACTGTTATACCACCCAACAATGCTTCTTTAATGAAACTTCAAACCTTTGTGCAATATCAATCTGCCAAAGAAAGTAGTCCCTTTGCAGGTGATATAAGCAAACTCAGCTGCTTCCCTTTTAAACTTCCAATTTCCTCTTCCATAATCAATCTAGTTGCTACGATTATCTATGTGACAGATGTTAAATGGAGAGATGTTTAATTTTCCCAAGGTGTTATTATACACTTATTTTATATTCATTTGTTTTCACTCATTTAAGTGCTTCATTGGAATGAAATTTCCTCGATGACTGTCTTGGGTTGCGAGAACTCCACATCTTATTCCTAAATAAGCCTTCCCTGACCTAAAAAGGCATTTTACTGTCTTATAAAAATAAATCCTTTTTGTTTTGTGTCTACCCTTCTAGTTAATAATTAGATCCACATTTCCCAATACAAGGTCCATTAGATAGTCTATGGCCGAAGGGTCCTCAGATCAAATATGATTGCGACACTGTGTATCCTATTCTCCTCCCGGAGAAGGCACATATGTAGATATGAATAAAAAACGCTTTGAGTAGTCCCAGAGTAAAGAAACCTGTTCAAGGCACTGTTCCCCAACATTTTTGGACTCGACACATTTTAACTCCCACGTAGCTCCTATTAACAGTTCTGGGAAACCACTTGGAACACTGAAATATTGGTTTGTAACAATATTTCAACCAATAATACTTTCTCTGTCATTTTCAGACATAGTCTTCTACATCCAGGAAAGTAGTTCAGTGGTGTTTCCTTCATTTATGGACTTCTGTGAAATGTGAAAACAGATAACAAGATGGAAGGACACTCCATCTTGAGTTTGGGGGGGGATCGGAAGAGACAGTGCCTATGTGAATTTCTGGAAGGGGAAAAGAAGGGAATAATGATTAAGCACCTATGACATTCTAGACACACTTACTCTTACATACTTTATGTACATACATGAATTTATTCATTCAACAAATATTTAAGGAGTGCCTATTATTCTAAGAGTTGCGAATCAGTCCAGAACAAGGCAAATTCCCCATTCTGATGGTGCTCAGATTATCATGCTGAATCCTCAAGAGGTAAGGACTTCATCTTCATTTTACAGATGAGAAAATTGAAGCTCGGGAGACATTACACAAGTTGTCCAAGGTCACAGATTTAGTAAGTCTGCATGGAAAGGGTCTGGAAGCTCACAGCAGACCTCCTTGCAAGGCCCATATCCCAGCCCAGACCTCTGTGTGTGGGGTTTTGGTGCCAGGGAGTTCCAGTGGCTGGAACAGGAGGTGAGATCAGGGGATGTTATCTGGGAGACAGCTCATCAAAGGCATTGTCCTCCACATACTTTATTACCTGTTACACACCCTCTTTACCAACTGCCTATAATAATAAGAAGAGTCAAACCTGGAGGCATATTTATGTGGGTAAATAACACTCCTCTCCTTTCCAAGACAGTTTTGTATCAGCGTTCTCAGCAAGTACTTTCATCCTTGGTCTCCAGCCTAACTTTATGGGGAAACTTAATCTATATATTTACAAATCACTCTCTGACAGTGAGCCTCAAACCCATCTTTAAGTTCATAAAACCTCTTATTCTGCCCCTAACAGCTAAGAATATGCTGTATCCAGAAGTTCTTCTGAGTTCTTGGCCTGTGGCTTTCATGCGGATGTGAATGGGCTGTGAATTCTAGGTTGGAATCCCTGTTTTTCTACTTACTTAGAGAGTATGAAAGTATGAAAAATTCAGACCATGTTTATCCCCCCTCCTCAACCCCCCAACTGCACTTTCTCCTGCTTCCTTATATCCATGATACCCTTTCAAAACTTGCTGTGAGGAAAGGATTTGAAAGGTATTCAGGCAAACTAGAGTCCTTTTCTATGGTTTTGCCTCTCATGGGGTAAAGCTCCCCGAAGGTTCCATTGAGGACATTGTCTTTCATACTCCTATAGAGTATTCTCCCTGAGGAACTTCTTCACACCCTAGGCTTTAACTCCTGCTTGGATGTTGTTAACTCCCTAGTCTCTAGGCTGGTATTTTCTTCTGAACTCCAAACCCTTATTTCCAATAGCCTACTTGACATTGCCATCTACATGTCTTGTAAGTACCTCAAATTTACCCTATCTAAACCTGCTCCCCGACTCAGCATTCCCTATCTGACATCTGCTCTGGGACTTGACCACTCTGTAGGTCTTGCCTTTGCCAGGAGGGGAAATTTTGTATTTGTTCATCTATGCCTCTGCCTGTTCTAACCATGAAGTTTCCCTCATGGCACCTCTAAGTCATTAGTATGCTTATGGTTTTGCCTTCTGTCTCCCCTTCTAAGCTGGGAACATTTTGAGGACAGCTACCATGTCTTATCTGCCTCTACGGTCCCCATGCTTAGCAAGTGCAAGTGAGTGTCAAGTGAATGATAATTGCCTGAATGAATGTATAAATAAATAAAGTGCGAATAAAGGTAAAAATGATTGATAATTACTGAGTGCGATCTATTTGTTAAGGATACTTAGATTTTAAAAGATGTATGAAGCCAAAATAAAGTAGTAAAACAAGAACAGCAATTGTCTTTATTTAACCATGTGTTCAGCAGTGGTACTGAGGAGCTTTATTCATACAACATGATAAAGAGCCTTGTGGGAGTAGGCCTCCTAAAAATGGTTTTTAGCCAATAACTATGAAGTTTAGGGTCCTTTCTAATTTCTAAAATAGTTATAATTTTAGGTTTATGTATTTGTAATTTTTTTGGTTATATAGTCACAGTGTTTTTTTGGTATGACATTAGAGGCGAGGAAAGCCTAAGATGGTGGTTGGAACATTTCTCCAAGTTCGGCAACTATCTGGCATGCGTCTTCTTATCTGGAATTGCTCTACCCAACTCTTCCCACATTTTCTTCAGCTTACTGGTCACCTTTGCTTTTAAAGAATACAGTCTCTGCCTGTGCATCAAGTTTGTACATATCAATTCTGGGATGATAGGAAAGGGTCCTAGAAGTTGAGCTTCACTTTCCTTGTCATCCAGGGCAGAAGTTTATCTGCATATTAGACATACTAATGTCCACAAAGAACCCCTTTTTGCTTACAGTAGAACAACAATAATGAGACCGTAGCCAAATTTGCCAAGTTTCTCCACACATAAATAAAAGAATCATAAGCCTTCTGGTCTTTAAGATGTTATCTGTGTTCTTATAACCCATTCAGTACACAAACAGGGGAGATTCCATAACTTTTCAAGTGATTCTGTTGACACTTGCCTTTCTGACAATGAAAAAAGAACTATGTATCCTATGTTGCTTTTTAAACATAAGAGCTTCATGTTGAAATGACAGTCTATCTGCAGCACAAAATAAAGAACATCACACAAGTTATCTAAAAAAGGGGGACAGAGATTTTCCACTCCTAAGGAAAAAAAAGTATATTATATATATATACACATATATATATATTATCTCTGATAGCAGGGAGTATAATGTAGTAAATGGGCTTTGGATTCATAAATAATAATAGCAGATACACACTGGCACCTCCTATAAGCCAAGTTCTCTTAGTGTGTTAGATAAATCAACACAATCCTTCTTCACAACCACCTTCTGAAGTAGGTACTGTTTGTCTCCCTTTTATAGTTGAGGACATTGAATGACAGAGATGTGCCTGGGACCAAGTGAGCACATCTGGCGGGACCAGAATTTAGACCCAGGCAGTCAGATCCTGGAGACCATGTCCTTAGCCTCCAGGCTGTGCTGACCTGGCTCTTTAGGTCCCACAATGTGGACCCACAAACCTCTCTAAAGTCTTAGTTTACTAATCTGTAAAAATGATAGTACCTACCATCCAGGGTTATTGTAAGGATTAAGTGAATGTTGAATGTAAAGCCCTTATTGGAGTGCTTGGTGTAGGGAAAGGTCTCCCCAAATATAGCTATTATCAATCAGGATATCAGGACATATTTCATATGATTGTTCTTAGACTGTATCAGTGTCTCAGAAGGAAATAAATAGCATGCTCACACTGATGATTGAGGTAACTTTAATAAAAAGGCATTGTGGAAAGCCAACAGGGGAAAAGGAAGCACCCTAAGGCTAAACAGTAATTATGGAAAGATTTTACCACCCCCAGACCTGAGGGCGACAATACAGGGAGCAGTTTCCAGAACTTTCTTTCCTGGAAGGCTGCCTGATATGCACTGTATACTTTAGTTAAGGAATCAGCCCTGCAGTATGTGGCTGGGCAGGGAATGATCCAGAGAAATGAATACCCAGACCTCTGTCTCCTGCTGTCACCTCCTAGAGGCCACACCCAGAGGAAAGTCAGACCTCAAGGGACCCTGCTTCATGCTGTCCACAACCTTCCAGGATACGGTTTACAGAGTCTGCTATTACCTCTGTTACAAAGATGTGTGTCTATGTGTGGTCTGTGTGCTTCTGTGGAAAAACATGTTATAGACAAAATTTTAAATCAGGCATTGTAGAAAATTTCTGGGCTAAGAGTGAATCACTCCTACCATCCCAAAGCAATTTATTCATTTTAGTATGTCATGGCTAAAAGCTGAATTTATTCACTTATTTTCATTAATTTAACCCTCCCATAAGGCTTTCCTTATATTATTCTAAATGCTCAGAGATTAGCTCATTTAATTTAATTCTAATAAGGAGTCTATGAGATAAACACTTTCTAATTCCCATTTTACAGATGAAGGAATTTAAACAAGAGGCTAAACCCAAGGTCACACAACAGTAATTAGCAGAGTCTAGATTTGAACTCAGGCAGACTGATTCCAGAGGGAAAGCAGTTAGCAAGAGTGTTAACCATAGTCCACTTTTTATGTGTTTATTGTTGCGGGCATTGTAGTTTCTTTAAAGTAAGAAACTTTGTTTTTTGAGTAGAGATTTAAACTCAAAATGTCTAAACCTTGTCTGGATCCTGATTTGGACAAACTGAAAAAAAAAGAGAGACATTTTATTAAGCAATCAGAGAAGGTTAAACACTGGGTACTAGATGAAAATAAGGAATTATTGCAATATTTTTTGGTGTAATAATACTTAAAATATTCTTATCTCTTGGAGAAATCTTGAATTTTTATGGGTGAAGGGATGCAATGTCTAGGCTTTGAAGAGTGAGTAGAAGGATTAAACAAGAATGGTGAAATGTTGGTAATTGTTGAAGCTGGGTAATAAATAGGTACCTGGGAGTCATTGTGAAATTCTATTTTTGTGTATGCTTACAATTTCTCATCATTAAATTTTTTTTAAATACTGTCAATTCTTATAGAAATATTTTAAGAAGACTGTAACAAAGGAATATTTCTTAAGTTTAATGTAGTAATAACATTGATGGTAATTACAGTAAAACATAATAAATTGCACAGACCTTTAAAAACATAGGCTTGAAACTATTTTGCTTCTTAGAGCGGTGATCTGAACTGGTCAGCATTTACTTACATTTATGTTTATCACCTAGTGTTGTCTTTTCCACATGCCCAAATGACCACCTTTTACTGTAGTTGTGGGAAAAACCTTGTAGTAACAGCAGGGTTGTCTTCTCCAAAACATGAAGCTGCTGGAGCTGAGAGCTGACTTCCTTCCTCAGAGAGACGATGTGCCCTCAAGCTGAGCACAAGCCCCATCACTCCCTATTGTATTACCCTCCTTTGCTTCACCCACCTGGAAGATGCTAGCCATTGAAGATTATAGCCTCTGAAGACATATTTCTTCTCCTTCTTCTTCTTCCTCTCCTCCTCCTTCTCTTCCTTCTCCTTCTTCTTCTTTATTTTTTTTAAAGATTTTATTTATTTATTTGAGAGCGAGAATGAGAGAGAGAGAGAGAGCATGAGAGAGGGAGGGTCAGAGGGAGAAGCAGACTCCCCGCCGAGCAGGGAGCCCGATGCGGGACTCGATCCCGGGACTCCAGGATCATGACCTGAGCCGAAGGCAGTCGCTTAACCAACTGAGCCACCCAGGCGCCCCTCCTTCTTCTTCTTTAATTTTAATTTCAGTGTAGCTAACATACAGTGTTAAACTAGTTTCAGGTGTACAATATAGTGATTCAACAACTCTATATATTACTCAGTGCTCATCATGATAAGTGTACAATTTCTTCTTAGATCCCAATATGCAATACATTCTTTCTCAGGTTCATGTCTTTGTATGCATTGGAAACTCTGCTTGAAATTTCCCCCCAATCTGCCCCACCCCTACTCCATTACCTACCTCTCCACAATGCTTCTTCACTGGCTAGATTCACCACATCCTTTAATACTCGTTTCCTTGCGTTAGCCTTTCTCAATGGGCCATTCAGGATTTCCTTATCTGTCTTACTCCCCTGTATGGTCCTTGGGGGCAGGCATTGGGTTTTTAAAAATTTTTGTGTTCTTGTTTGCTAACATAGAAGGCAAAACAAATGATTGTTAAATGAATTAATTAGGCTGCTTATTTAAGCTTTGATGGACTACCTGTTACATTAACCAGAGTTAACTTCTTTCAACCAAGTTTACCAATATAGATGCCACCAGTCATTTGGTCCTACTTTCTCATTTCTCTCCATGTACCTATAAGGTTATTTGAAGGGACAGCATTGGATGTTTTCCTAATGTTACAACCATATGGCTCCTCAAAAAGCACCATGCATACCATAGGTATGAACTAGGTAATCACATGGTTTTTGATTTTCGTTAGATTTAAAGATATCATAAAATTTAGAGCTGGAGGGGCCTTAGAATAATTTAATCTTTGCTACTCTTTCAATAGAACAGATATGGAGATACAGAGAGGTTAACTGACTTGCCCAAATTTATACCAACGCTTAACTTGGGTCTTCCCTCAGAGGATGTAAATTCTGATTCTCTATTTTGCACTTAGAGAAGGTCAACACCTTGGCTTTCCTTTTAAATACCCTAGGTTTACATAATTTTGGCAATGCTTTTTAAGAAAAAGAACACAAGATTATAAAGACAAAATTTTGTATAAACACTAATATATAAAATATTATATGATACAATATTTTAAACTGCTAAAAATACCACAAATATCACAAAACGCTGAAAAGTAACTATATTTTTAGAATATATTTTAATATATTTTTATTAAATATATTTTATTATTAAATATAGTTATTTATTATATTATTAAATATAGTTATTATTATTGAATATAAAATATATTAAATATATTTTATTAAAATATATTTTAATATATTAAAATAAAAAATATATTTTTATATTTTTATAAAGTGCCTAACAAGTCCATTTATTTGGGATTATTGAATTAGTGGTTTTAAAAAATTCTCTTCTACAATTCCTCCAGACCGTCAAGACATTACCTCTGGTAGTTTCTGCCCTGTATACCAAAGTCATAGCAGAGGCCCAGCAGCTAGGCTTACATCAGACATGGCTAGGTAAGAGAAGTGACTATGTATGTAATCATTCATTCATTTATCAGACATTTGTGATGCCCCTACTAGGTGTCAGTCACTGTGCGGGGCAGTAATGATGTAAAGATGAATAAAGTATCTTCTCTTAACCCTTGAGGTCCCAGTCTACTGGGAGAGAATGGCAAACAAAGAGTCAGAATTCAGTGCCATACTTATTGAAACAGGGATGTGGAATAAGAAGATCAGAGGAGAAGTTGCTGATTCTTTTTGGAGGCAATATGGTAGAGAAGGATTCATAGAGGAGGTGACTCTGAGGTGAGTCTTGAAGGACAAGTGAAATGGGGAGAAAACTATAGGGACAACATGTTCAAAGATGAAGAACCAAAAAGAGGTATGCTCTGGCTCAATAAGGCTGGAACGAAATATCTAAGGAAGGCAGTGTCAAGGGTCAAGGCTTGAAAGAGGAAAGGAAAGATGTATGGTGTGCTAAAGATCTTGGGCAATAACTAACAGGGGAAGAGGAGCCCTCTATCTCAGTCAGGCTACTGTGACAGAACACCATGGACTGCACGGCTTAAACAATGCACATCTATTTCTCATAGTTCTGGAGACTGTAAAGTCCAAGATCAAGGTGCTAAGCTGATCTGGTGTGTGGTGAGGGCCTTCTTCCTGGTGTGCAGACAACTGTCTTCTTGTATCCTCACGTGGCAAATAGCAGAGATAGAGGGGACGCTCTTTATGAGCCCTTATGAGGGCACTGATCCCATTCATGAGGGCTCCACTCTCATGACCTGATTTCTTCCTGAAGGCCTCATCTCCTGATGCCATCACATTGGGGGATAGGATTTAAATACATGAGTTTGGGGGAGATAAATATGTTTTATCTGTTGCACTCTCGAAAGATTTTAAACAGGCGACAACATGACTTTGGTATTTGTAGGGAGGGTTGACTAGAAAGAGAGGGGAGAGGGCAACTGTCAGCCAGAAGATAACCATGATGCACATCTCACAGTCTGGGTGGGAAGGGGCATAAACAAGGGTGGTGATCCAGAGGACAAAGAGGAGAGAATCAAAATGAATTATCTGTAAAACAGGAAGGACAGGACTTAGTGATTGATTATATATTGGAGATGAACAGAAAGGGAGGAATTGGGGATAAGCTTGGGCACCCAGGAACAGAATTATTTTTGCTAAGATGAGAATATTAAATTAGTATAGGTATTCCAGTTGATAGTCTCCTAAGTACTTTCTTAATGTTTAAAAATATATATATTCACTCTCTACTTACAAAAATTAAATAATAATAATATTAATAATGATTCCTAAGTATTTTTAAATATTTCATTATTAACTATGTTCTCTGTTCTCTAATTACATGGTTTTAAATAAATATTTCATCTGTTTTATGTTTCATAAAATTCATCCTACCTTTACTGACTTGTACAGCTGTTTCATGTGTGGATAGTTTCACTCTTACAGTAATTCGATTGTTTTTCAGATTTCAAAATCTATATGGCTTCCCGTTCCTTCTTATGTTTTCTGATTTGTCCTAAATTGTATTTTAAAAGTGTGTGTGGGGGGGGAACCCATCTGCTACCATCACTTCTGCTTCTCTAACCTAGTACTATGCCCACAGGTAAACCGTTCTTCAAGCTTTTTCTTAAAGGGGCTTGATTTCTTACACTTTCCAACATGGTAATTACTGCTACATATGATTATTTATAATAAAATTAAAATGAAATACATTAAAAACTCAGTTATTCTGTCATACTAGCATCTCAAATGCTCAAGTCCCATTGGCTACCATATTGGACAGCTCAGACATAAAAGATGTATCATTCCAGAAAGTTCTACATTATTCTAGAAAGCTCTATTGGAAGTTTTGGGCTAGACCATTATCCTCTTGATCCTTTGAAACTATATATAAACTATTAATTCAGGAAGCTAATGAGATTTTCCTTCTAATTCTCTTCATTGAAAACACATTCCACATGCGTTTTCATATAAACTACCCATTGTGTTTTGAATATAAATTTGATATTATCATGAGAATCAAGAAGTTTTAAATATTTAGGAAACAATTTGGGGTCCAGTTAGCAGAGGTTGCCAATACTGAAAAGATCATCAAGATATAACAGCTCTCTGTTAAGATGTCAAAGTGTCACCACTAGTTTTACAAGGGAAAAGGTAGTTTGAAATACTAAACAGGCCATCTTGGTCGATTTGTCTCCAGTGAGTAATAAATCCTCCCTGTTTGCTAACTCAGCCAACGGATGTGCTTGGTTGACTCTAGAGAATTTATAGTCTCTTTCTAAAAATTTATTGCTGAATAGATCAGTATATTCATAATTTCAGGATTCCAAACAAACTCTTACCCAGCCATGTCACAAATGAATAAAGTGGCATCATTTATTTAAGGGTAACTAGAGTATCGTGAGTATTTCACCTCCAAATCCATCTCTGTCATGACTGGCAGTAAGTCAAAAAGTAGTTAACTTGGGAAAAAAAAAAAAGACAAAAGCCATATCACCACATAACCAACTCTGGGTACATTTAAAAAGTGAATCAATCTCCATTCCGAAAAGACCAAACACCAGTAATTCATCTACTTAGAATATCCAAAAGAGAAATAGGTCATCAATGAAGCAAAAACAATAAGCATAGCACTATTTGGAAGAATCAGTAGTGTCATGATAAATGAAGTCCCTTCTTGTGTTGCAGCAACAAACCTCCTGTGACTGGGAAGTCCCAACTGATTCTCCGTCTCCAGCCCCCCCTCCCATACACTGAGTCCCTAGCGTTCTCTCAGAGACTCTTCTAAAACAAGAGTCTAGGTCACATAAACCGCCTTGTAGATCCAGCTAGAGTCAGAAAAAAATGAACCTTTTCTGAAAGGGCACCCCAACGTGGTGACCGATCACTGGACCTTCGTCATATTTCAGCTGTGTTGGCTATATCGTGCAGTCACCCTACTTAGCAAGTGTGACGGACACTCGGTGCTGGGAGAAGTTGATGTCATTCCCGCTGACAAGGACATGAACAGACTATATTCTTCTTGTGCCATTTGGAGGCGTGTTGAACAAAGAAGCAAGTGGCCAGAATGTTCCAAGTTAACTGCAAACGGGGAAAAGAAAGTTAATGTGACACGCTGCAGTATTCTCTTAGCATGCAGTTGCAAGCTTTGAAAGTCCCGTTAAGTATCTCTTTTTTAAGATAAATACCTATTAAGTAATGTATATGCACAAGCTGAAGTGTTAAATGGTTTGTTGAAGCCTATTAGAGTACACAAGATGATAAACATAAATTATAGCTAATATACTGCACCAGTGATTTTTAAACATAAAAATTACTGACACTGTAAAAACACACTTGAGTCATCGTAGCAGTATAATAGCACTAATCCATGTTTATCCAACCATGCACTTTTCAAAAACAACACAAACCTCTAATAAATGCTTTGGCTTCACCTTGACAACTTATATGGGTTATTGCCTCGTTCATGCCTGGATAACCATGTGTTATGACTTAAATGTTCTTTAATATCAATTTATGCCTTGAAGAAAAAAGATTGAATAACATAGTGTACATATGGTTCAATTTATTACAGCAAAACAATCATTTTAGTTTGAAGATATTTTCTCATGGTGCATATCATAGAAATCTTCTTCAATAGAGCTCTCAATAAACCAGATTTTTTATGTCACAATAAATGAAACTAAGGCAGCTAATTGTTGCTAAGATTCTAAATAGATGGGTCTATTTGGCTTCCTTGTCAATCAAGAAATACATGCCTTAACACTTGTATTTCTGGATTCTAATGTCTCTAATTGGATTTTACACTATCTGATTAATGAGGTAGTTTATAGGCTACTATAAAAAAATTGATCTTTAAAAATTGAAGAAGGAAATTGTAGACCGTCAGCATTACTGAAGAGTCAAGAAGACACCAAGAATCATAGTGGTCGCAAAACCCAAAGGGGAGGGGGTGGGGTGAGGAAGTGAATTCTAGAAAGAGAGTAAGTCAGTATTGACTGTGACTATCTCAGAAATGCTTCAGATGGCATCCCCCCGCCTCCAGCCCCCCAAATTCCAAGTCTTGAAGTAGATATTTTTCTTTGGTTCTGGCTGGCTGAAGCATTAGTCTTGGGTCACACACTCAGTACACTGATCCAAAAGCTCGACGTGGCGGTGGGCTTGGTGTGCTGGCAGATGACATGGGCTCTGTAGATATCTATTTCCTTAAGAGGTAGCCAATTGAGTCAACAGGTCTTTATAGAAATAAAAATAGAACCAACATACTCATGCATGGCTCATTATAAAATGGCAAACACTACAGAAATTTAAAAACATACGCTTTAATCATTTATTCTTCATTTCTCACTTTCCTTCTGCCAATCAATAACGCTATTTGAGAACTCACTGTGTGGGGATATTGGGGATGAGTGAGCACCACTTTTGGTGTGGGCGAGGGGCTTGGTGCCGACAAGCTGAAAAAAAGATTATATTAGTGTCTGGTAAATGATATAATAAACACTTGCAGGGAAGCACTGAGGAAAGAAGGCTTTATGGAGGAGGTAGCATTGGTTGCTGAATCTTGAAAGACGCAAATTAGTCTGAAAATGACCCATGATCCCATAGAAAACCAATGAAAAATAGATATGTCTTTCTGGAAATTAATATTGATAATCAAATCTGGAGGCCCTAAGAACTTTATCCAGCAGATGTTAGGCAACAGAGCCTTCCACACACTCAAACTTGTTTCCAAACAAAGTTTCTTTGGGATGCATGAGCCATTACTTCAATCACCTTCCATTCCAGCAAACACTAATTCTCCTTCTTCAAATGAACTCAGCTGCTCTGTATGGTCTTCTCCATAGCCACTTGCGCTCTCTTACCCAGGCATTAATTAATTTTGAAGGTCAAGTAGGTGAAAAATAATCTTGCAACAAGATACATTTTTTAAAAAAAGATTTATTTATTTATTTGACACAGAGAGACAGCGAGAGAGGGAACACAAGCAGGGGGAGAGGGAGAGGGAGAAGCAGGCTTCCCGCTGAGCAGGGAGCCCCATGTGGGGCTCGATCCCAGGACCCTGGGATCATGACCTGAGCTGAAGGCAGACAACGTCTGAGCCACCCAGGCACCCCATAACAAGGTACATTTTGCTAGACATCCTAAACAAATCCAGTTACAAGCTGACTAATAAAAAATCCAATCAAACTGAATTTCTCTGTTTCCAGATCTTGGCTGTTTGTTTGTTTTTTTAATCTAGGTCTTCAAGCTTAAATTGCATTGGTTTCTCTAGAATTCCTTCCTCTCCCATACCTACATATTCAAATTCCACCTGTTCTTTAGAGCAACAATCTCATCTCCCTTCTATAAGCAAGCATTCCCTGATTACCAATGGCTTCAAGCAGTTTCTCTGTTTCTTCTCTTCTCCCACAGCTTGTTCCTGAACTTCTTCTGTTAGAACTTACTGATTTTCATCCTGTTCTCTTACTATTTACATTTATGTTTACTATCTTCCATGGTGGACTCTATACTCCCTGAGGGCAAGTAGGACCGTTACCTCTCTTGCTCTGTGCGCTAGAGTTGGGCACTGTTCCTTGAGCAGCGTAAGCTTCAACCAGGTTCTGTTTAATAAACATGATAGATTTGCCCATAATTTTGAGGCTTCATTCTATCAGTGCCATAGAAACTTGCCATCATGAAGATTATACTCTTGCAAAACTCTTAATGAGGAACTGGAAATAGAGATATTTCTTTTGTATCCCTATTACTGTGTTAAAAAAAAAGCTGACTTCCTTCATTTTAGTTTTATTCTCAATCCATCCAAAGGGATTGGATTGTACACCTCCATGATTCACAAATACGTAGAGGCATTTACAACTCCAAAAAATATGCCTGTCTTGTCCATCCTTGAAGGTATCATAGTGACACACTGCAAGTACCGGGACATGGTCCCCTACCAGGCTAGGCTTGTGTGTGTGCCCATTAGAATGCATTTTTGAACTGTCTAATCCTTCTTCATTATCCATTAGCCCAGCACACATATTCTGGGATGAAACTCAAAGTCAATGACTGTTTATCATCATTAGCTCCTCCAAGCAATGATTTACATGCAAGTCCTGATACTGTTCACCATGGCTTCTCTAGCCCATCAGCATCCAGGTTTCCCCTAGAGCATCCTTAAGTGATTCCAGCTTGAGAAGTCCCATCCCAGATTCCAAATGTGGAGGTCCTTGAGCAGCATCTGAGTAGACTAAACAATCTACATTTATGACGTCCCCCCTGGGAACATTACCTCCATAAAGGAAACGACACATGCAAATATACACGGTCAAGTAAACATCCTACTCCTTCCGTAGGAGCACTAAGTATGTGATTTGACATCAGTTTGCCCCTGGGGATGGGGTGCAGGTAGATGACCTCGTAATAGAGTCTTGGTAGTAGTAATTTAGAAAATGGCTGCCAGAATGTCTCTGGCTCACCGGGTGAAAAATAATTTCCTTTCTCTGGAGCTACATGAATGGTTTTATGTGATAACTGAAAGAGAAGACCATCCAGCAGATTAGAACAGGGACCTAGAAGACAAATCTCTCGGCTCTAACTTTGGCAATGCTGACAATTTGCTGGGTTGATCTTTGAAAAGTATTTGTTCTAATGTTTTAAGGTATCATTTTCTTCCCTAAAAGTACAGGAATATCACAGGGGATTGTGTTTTCTGATTTTTGTAAAAACATATTTCAATCCTAATAATAAATGATTTGGCTCCCATGAAATTTTAAGGTCATCTTCAATAAAGAATTTTATCATCTTTTAGAATTGTGATTACATGGCCCCAGAAATCAGCTTTCAACAACTTGGGAAAAATCCATCCGCTCTGTTTAAAAAGAAAAAACAAAAATAAGCAAACAAAACTGTTAACTTTCACCATGATCCCTATATTTTCAAAGTCTGTGAATCTGTACTTTTAAGCTATATTTAGGAATTATACAAGCAGTGGTGTTCATTTTATTTCACATAATTTTCCCTCTTCTGGTTTAAAATTCTTCATTTGCAGAAATGCAACATGCATTTTGCATATATTTACTCATATATACTCGAGGGTGAAGTTTACAAACTCATCAGGGTAAAAAAGTCCAGGCTCATGTAAAATTTTTAGTGAGATTTGCCTTCACAATTGTCACTTCCACCATTTTATCTTGCCCTCCCCCCTTTTTTTTTGTAGCCCTGTTATCAAAACCTGACCTCAGCCTATGATGTCACTCATTTATATTCTAATGTAAATGTGAGATAATGTATTCACTTTCCTGTTACCTTGTACATCAAACCTGAACTCAAATTTGAAATATTTGCTTCCTGTTAAGGAATTAGATCAGCAGTTGGTAGGTGAGAAATTCCGGGGGTGAGAGTTGGAAGAGGAGGCAAGATGTCTTCTCCAGGATCCTAGAGGTCCTATTTCTAGGATATTGACTATATTCAGCAAAAGAGTGTACCCATACTAACGAGAAACCCCACAATATTCACCTTGTATGTATATTTGTTTGATATTGTTGGGTTGAGTACCTACTGAAAAATAATTACTAAATTTGATAAAAAAAAACATTTCCACCAAATTACAAATTTCCAGTGGTATCTGAGAGCTTCATTTTTCTCTTTTTCAGAATTTCTAGGTAATGAGAAGGGACTGCTAGTAACAAAATGGCAAGGGCCAGGGTGACCTCAAAAGCACATGCTCTCAATTCCCATTCCCTGAATCCTGTTAACATTTTACCTCAATTTCCCCTGAGCGAACAGTTTGTGTAGAGACAGGGTTTATCTTCTTTACATTCAGATGGTTGCATTTCCTGCTTAAAATGTTAGCTAGATTGTCTCTGTACCCTGCCTCCCCCCATCTTTTGGTCTCCCAGAAGCTGTCTGCTGCTTCAGGCAAACTTAATGATGGCAGGGCCGCAGAGCCAAAAAAGGAAAAACACCTGTGGCCAGTGTAAAGTTTAGTCCTGAAATAGACAGGCAATGGCCATCACCTGCCTGCTGTGTGAGAGCCCAATCAAGTCTATTCATCACAACTGTGCAGATAAGGGCTTTTTTCACCCCCTCCTTTTTTTTTTTCTTTTTTTCTTTTTTTTTTTTTTTTTGCCGTTGTTTTTGTTGAACTGCATGTAATAGGAATAGAACAGAATACAGCAAAGAAATGGTGCCCTCTGCATCTCTGCATGGCCCTGAGGGGCTGTTGTTTAGATACATCCTATGGAAGTGGTCATTCTGTAAAAATGGCTCACGGAATGTTCATTTTGGAAAATAAACTTGGGCTTTCTCTTCAAAAATTCTATTACAAAATTTTCTTTCTGTTTCCTGAGGAAATTATGAAAGAGAAGAGAATGAAGGCTAAGGACAGCTAAATTCAATGAAGACCAACCATGTGTCAGGGAGCATGTCAGCAGGGGTTGACGGGGTGCTCTCCTGTCCATGTCTTGTAATGGCATGAAAAAAAAATAAGGGACAGTGAAAAAATCACAAACGTGTGGACGCCATGACAAAAACATATGATTTCATCTTTATCTTTCTGCAATTCTTGACACTTTTTTTTTTATTCCTATCCTTTACTGAACCACTAGCTTCCCTTGGCTTCTATGACTCCCAAGTTTCCCGGTCCTTTCCCAGCCTCCTTCGTTGGCTTTTCTCCATTTCTTTTGCAGGCTCCTTTTCCTCTGCTCATCTTCTTAACTGGTGTTGACCCTAGACCTAAGTCATTTATTCTCTGCACATTGTCCTTGGGAGATTTCATCTCATCCACCACAAACCTTCAAGTAGCTATACATTGACAGCTGCCCAAACAGTCTCTCCACCCAAGATGTCTCTCCTAAGCTCCACACCAATCCATAGGGTGGCTACCTACCACTGTGTTGGCCAATAAGATACCTGTCGTGTAGCTACTGGGGATTTCTTAGTGTGTTCAGCCTTTCCGATAGAAGTGCTGAAATGCATCCTTTCCAAACTCCTCTTGTATAGAGACTGACATGAGGCTAAAAAGGAAAGAAAAAAACCCCTTGTGAACAAGAAGTAGCCATAAGGAAGAAAGCTACCTGCCAAAAATGAAATAACAATGATAAATAGAACCTGGGACTTTAATGAAATTGTGAAATTACTGCATAAGCTGTGGATTGCCTGCTGTGGACTTCTTACATTGTGGGGAAAATCACTCCTCTCTTTGGTTTTATGCATAGTTATGTATAGAGAGAATTCTATGTACAGTTGCTTATTGTTTTATACCTTTTTTTAAATATTTTATTTGACAGAGAGAGACACAGCAAGAGAGGGAACACAAGCAGGGGGAGTGGGAGAGGGAGAAGCAGGCTTCCCACTGAGCAGGGAGCCTGATGCAGGGCTCGATCCCAGGACCCTGGGACCATGACCTGAGCCGAAGGCAGATGCTTAATGACTGAGCCACCCAGGCGCTCCTTATTGTTTTATACCTTAAATGAGAGAATACCCACTTAAATGAGAGAATCATATTTAACATGGAGGAAATGTTCATGAAAATCGATTATGCATTTTACCACAAAGGATTATCTCAACATATTCAAAATAGGAAAAATTCTTTGGGTCACATTCATCGACTACAATTTAATAGAATCATAAATTAATTATAACAAGCAAGCAATCACCATCATCACTATAACCACACCTCAGCATCCAAACTTACTCAATTGGAAATTGAAAATTATAATTTCTAAGAACTCTTGAATTAAAGAAAAAATAATATTCAAAGTATAAACAGTTTAACAATAAATGGCATTCTACTGTAAGGAAGAGTTTCCTTCCTTCCTTCATTCCTTCCTTCCTTCCTTCCTCTCTTCCTCTATCTGTATATCTATCTAGCTATTTGCATCTATATGGATCCATGAATTCTTATTTTATTCAATGGACATAACCTGTTATAATTATTAATTGTGACCCCAAAATTGTTCTAAATTTGGCCAGTAGGAACTTCTTCAAGTTGTGTATTGTGTATTTCTGACATGATTCTGTTATTTTTTGAACACTTCTTTACTTTCTGGCACAAGATATCCCACACTAATTTTTTTACTTATCCTGCTCTGGCTCTGGAACCAGCCATCTCCCTGGGGCCCCTGGTTCCTTTAATGAGGAATGCTATTTAGAAACCAAGCCGCAGGCTTGCCCATTACTCTGGGAGTGCCATCGCTTCTAGGCCCTTCCAGAAGACAAGATTCACAGTCTTCTGCTTTCTCATATTTGTAACTATTTTTTCTGTCAGTGAGGAACCTAGCTCCATTTATCCATGGTGCATTTATTCATTTCCTCAAGCGTAAGAAGTAGTTTCAGATTGCTATTTGATATATTTGTGAGAAGCAAACCTACTAACTAGAATTCGGTATTTGCTTACAGGTCTTTAATCTTCAAAAATACTAAGGTCATGAAAGACAAAGAAAAATCTCTAGATTAAAGGATTAAAAAAAACATAACAGCTGAATAAAATGAGTAATCTTGGTTTACATCTTGGGCCAGAAAAAAAAGAATATTTGGACAATTAGTGTAATTTAATATGGTTCTAAGATTAGATAATATCACTGAATCGATATTATATTTCAAGATTTGAAAATTTAATTGTGTTTATGTGAGAAGTACTTAGGAATGCAGAGACAAGATGTCTGCAATTTACTGTCCAATTGTTCAGAAGAATATATGTATATACTCAAAGACATATACATATGTTTATGTATGGAAGCATATAGTGAACAATAAAGGAAATGGGGCAAAGTGTTAACAACTGCAAACCTGGATAAGAGGTATAATGCAGTTGTTCATGATATTTTTGTAGTTTGCTGCAAATTTTTAATTATACAAAAAACAAAGTTGCAGAAAAAAAAAAAAAAGAAATAGATGACAATGCATGTTCTACATCCCAACCAGTGGTACGCTCCTGGAGAAGTGTGTAAGGAAAATTTATAACTTCAGGAACATGTATTAGAAATAGAGAAAACCTGAATGTGAATGAACTAAATAACAATGAGATAAGCTAGAAAAATATCAAGAAAAATTCTAAATATTAGAACTAGAGATGAAAGATGCAGGAATTAGAGAAACAGGAGAACAAGAACAAAAACAGAAGAGTATATCATAAGTATCAACCAATGAAATAAAAAGTTGGTTCTCTGAAAAGACCAATAAAATGACACATTTTTGATATGTGTCATTCAAAAGGAATAGTGTTTGTGCAGGGCAATAGTGTTAGGAGGCATAACTGTAGATAGAGAGATACAATGTTATGTCAGTAAACTTGAAAGCCTAGATGGAACAGATGATAGAATAGGAAAACAAAAATTTCCAAAATTGGCTCAAGAAGACAAGTTAATAGCATGACCTCATAGTCCTAACAAAAATAAATCTAGAAGTTGTAAAAGATGACCCCCCAGTGAAAAGGAAATATTCAGGTTAGTGGAAGACTCAACATTGAAAAATGTCAATTATCCTTCACTGTCATCATAAATTTAACCTTATCTCAATCAAAATTCTATTATCATCTGTCCTGTAACTTGAAAATCTCATTTCTAAATTCATGTGAGAGAGAATGTATATAAATCTAACCAAAATAATCTTGAAAAATAGGAAATATCGAGAGCCATTTTTTCTTGCTTTGTAACTTGCTTCTTTTATTTAATAAGAGCATTTGTATAAGACAAAAATACAGATTAGTATTCTTTTTAATGGCTGTATAGTTTTACATTAAATGGAATCTTAATAATTTTTTTATTATGTTATGTTAATCACCATACATTACATCATTAGTTTTTGATGTAGTGTTCCATGATTCATTGTGTATAACATCCAGTGCTCCATTCAGTACGTGCCCTCTTTAATACCCATCACCAGGCTAACCCATCCCCCCACCCCCTCCCCTCTAGAACCCTCAGTTTGTTTCTCAGTGTCCATAGTCTCTCATGGTTCATCTCCCCCTCTGATTTCCCCCCCTTCATTTTTCCCTTCCTGCTATCTTCTTTTCTTTTTTTAACATATAATGTATTATTTGTTTCAGAGGTACAGGTCTGTGATTCAACAGTCTTACACAATTCACAGCGCTCACCATAGCACATACCCTCCCCAATGTCTATCACCCAGCCACCCCATCCCCCCATCCCTCCCCCCCCTCCGACTCTAGCAACCCTCAGTTTGTTTCCCGAGATTAAGAATTCCTTATATCAGTGAGGTCATATGATACATGTCTTTCTCTGATTGACTTATTTTGCTCAGCATAATACCCTCCAGTTCCATCCACGTCGTTGCAAATGGCAAGATTTCATTTCTTTTGATGGCTGCATAATATTCCATTGTATATATATACCACCTTTCCAAATATCATACTGAGATGGTGTAGGCTTGTAAGCCCCTTGCAGGCCCAGATCATTTGAGGACTGCACTGAGGTTAAGGTCGGCTAGGCAGGCCTAGGCCAGGAGGAGAAAATGTTCTCTTCCCCTTATCTCATGTTGCAAGTTCTAAATGCCTGGATCAGCAGGAAGTGGCTCTTGCCTAGCTTAAAGTGTATCTTTCTAAACAGAAGTGTTCTTTCTAAAGACAAAGAACATGTTGTCTCCAAAGGAAGGATGGCTAAGAGAATTCTTTATTCTGCAAGCATAAACAGGATGTATTTTGTTCTTATTGAATTTCGTGTATCTTACTTCACGGATGTTGGGTTGATACTTTAAGTATACATTGTTATGTTTATCTGATCACTGCGAGTATATAGCTATGTGAGTAATAAACGGCAGTATGCAGTTGCAAGTGCTGCCTTTGCTCTGCATCCCCTGTGTCCTGGTGATTTCGTAGACCCTTACCCAGGGACCCCAACGCACTAGACGTTGACAATCATACCATATTAGAACATCATGACAAGAGTAGCACTGATACATAAAAAATACATCAGTGAAAAATAATAGAAATCAAAGACACAGATCTGTATATACATGGAAATGGTGTCTATTTTGCATGCAGTGAAAAAAGATCAAACAACAAAATCCCAAATAGATTACAATTCTAAATTTACAAAAAATAAATTGTAAATCTGTTCAAAAGAACTGTGGCAAAATGTGTTCAGAAACTTGGAATAGGATAGGTCTTCAAAAACAAGGCATACATTGAAAATATCTTTTATGAAGAAGGCTGATATATTTTATATTTGAAGAAAATATCAATAAGATAAATGATACCAAAAAAACCCTAAAAAATTTACAAGACAAGTACAGATTGGGAGTATGTTTTCATTGTTTGTAACTGAAAAGGATTAAAAACCAGAATATATTTTTAAACTCCTAAAATTACTAAGAAAAAGCTAATGAACCCAAATGAAAATGGGGAGAAAATGTGAACAGATCATTTACAGAATAAGAAATACACATGGGTGACAAAAACTTAAACAGCGCCATTAATGACCAGGGAAATGCCAAAGAATACAATGAGATTGACAGTAACTACGAAACTTGATAATATTAAGAGGTGGTGAAATGTGAGGAAATGGGTATTTTTAATACTATCCATGAAAATCAATTCATATAGTCACTTTGATATGGTATTTCTGAATCTTTCGACACTAAATAAATGAAGAATTCTCTTTGACCCAGGATTTCCCCTTCTCATTATCTAATCTTGGGAAATATGTGTATGTGTGCATAAAGAGGCTCATGCAGTGATATCTACTGCAGCACTGTTGTGACAGCAACTAAATTTAGGGAGTTAAGGTTCATCAGAATTAGAAGGAAAAAAAATACCAGACAATGGAATTTCATGTGTAATTTGGGCCATATGTGGTAAATTTATATAAGCAATATAAAAGGATTGTCAGGGCATATTGAGTGATAAAAGCAAGCTACAGAAGAATAAATATGGTATAATACAATTTATTTAAAAAATACTCATGCAAAATAAAACTATATACAACTAAACATCACTGTGTGTACATGTGTAGAAGAAATGCCTATACCAAACTGATTTAATGAACAAAAAAAGTCTTTGATTTCCTTAGGGAAAATATAGAAACAGAGATGATGATTAAGGATGACATAACTCCATCTGTATTGTTTACATTTTTTTACATTTATTCAAATGGCACCGTTGTAATTGAATTTTTTTCAACTTTTAAAAAGAAAAACAGAAGGAAGCTATTTGTTCTGCAGCTCTAACTAACCATGTGTATTATATCCACATAAATCAGTTAAAGGTCCCAAAGGTCACTTGCTCTGGTGAATTATCACACAATTGTCATTTACACAACTCCTTCCATCCATTCATCCAAACATAAATGCCTACATACATGTATGTGCAGCTACTTTGATTGAAAATTAATGTTTAAAATAATCATGTATGCTTAATTTTATGTAATACTTAAATTCCTAAGAAGTTGAACTTAAAAAGCTTCTTCTTAAATTGAATCATATTTTCAATGCAGTAACAGTGTACAATTATAAAAAAAAAACAAAACACACGCTATGGTGAATTATTTTGTGAAGTGAACAAACACTCCACCAAATGCTTGCCTTATAAATGTGAAATTTATACATCAACTTGACTTAATAGAAGATAGCCCTGCAGGTAACTTCGCTCTCCCTGTTCCCTGCCTTTCAGCTAAAGTATAGCTAATTTATACAGATTATTTTTATTATATTCTTGGACCAGTTGATTTTTATAAAAAGCACTGTCAGAATGCAGCCCTATCATTTAAATACCAAATATCCTCCACAGATTTCTTTCTGAATCATCAAAATCTCCCTGGAAAACTATGTGTTTCGGGGCAATTGCTATATTAGTTTTCATATTTTAATTTTCTTGCCAAATATTTAAATATATTTGATAACTACCAATGCAAGCTGAAGGATTTTAAGAATGTGTTCAAGGGGATTATATTAGAGATTTCAGAGTAACTTGCAGATCTAGAGGGGTTTCCAAGGCTAAATGAATTCTTAGCAGGTTTATGAGAAAACCTTTTGGAAATAATTTGTAAGTTTATCTGTTAATCAGCAAATCTGATTTCTACAATATTGCCCACAGTGAATTTTTCATGGCTGTGATGCTTAGTTAAGAATGATAAATTTTAATTATAGATTTTTATTATTTTTGTTTAAGAAAGACAAGATCCAAGAATAGAAGATATGCTTTAAAGGAAAAGGTCATCAAATTTCATCCTCTTTAAAATACAGGCCTTTGGGTGCCTGGGTGGCTCAGTTGGTTAAGCGTCTGCCTTCGGCTCAGGTCATGATCCCAGGGTCCTGGGATCGAGTCCCACATCAGGCTCCCTGTTCTGTGGGGAGCCTGCTTCTCCCTCTCCTTCCCACTTGTGCTCTCTCTCTCACTATCTCTGTCTCTCTCTCTCTCAAAAAATAAATAAAAATCTAAAAAATAAAAAATAAAAAAATAATAAAATACAGGCCTTTTCCTATCAATAGCCAAATCCCAGGAGACCTTAGTGATGCAAATCATATGTTTTGCCACCTTGTGGTAGTTAGAGGTAAGTCAAATATAGATTAGTATGAAAGGCCAGCAGACACCTGGACAGGTGAAAGATAATGCCCAAGTCTGGTTGTAGGATCCAATGTATTTTCTTCTTAAATATCATCCTTTTTCTCTCTCCGAAATCTGTTGATAGCTGCATCCTTAGATACAAGGGGAAAAGCTATGGTTCAAGCTCTAAACTTTTCTCAGGGATGAGGAAAAATAACCAAAACCAAGTGAGATAAAAATCTACATCCACAAAGCCATTTTTATAATCCATTTGAAGTGTTTTCATTATTATATGAAAGAGAAAAGCACAGAGAAGGGAATAATACAAATGAGAACAAATTATAGGAAATTTAAATTTGACCAGTCACATGACCAAGAAATATTTTTGAATGCCCACTGGAAGTCCGTAAAAATGTTTTTGTGTTTCCCTTAAAAGTGAAAGGCTGTCGCCATTTACTTCTTACACTTGCCTAACAAAGTACAAAGGTAAACCTACCTACACAATAATTTGCCTTCACAGTTTGGGGGAAACTAGTTAAAACATCTCAATAATCATACAGCAAGAAAATATGCACACAAAATTAACATACAGCAAGTATAAAATAGAAAATGGAAGTGCCTCATAATTCCATGCTCAAAAGAGAGCAAATGCAAATGGTTTGATATATATTCAGCCAGATGTTTTTCAAAGATAAAGATAGGGATATATAGATAAGTAGCTCATGTATATTTTCTTTCAATTTATCCTTTACTTTTCAGAATTCACTGTGAGAGTACTGTGCAGGGGAGAAGACAATGTCTTTAAAAAGCTGAAAGAAGCAGATTAGGTTGGGAGATAAAGCATTCCAGGCAAACTGAACAATGCCACGTAAAGATTTTTTGGAATTAGCTGTTCGGCCAATCTAGAAATAGAAATAATTATACAATGGCACATTCCTTTGGAATGCCTTGATCTTTCCCGATTACTTCGGCTAAACATATACAAATTGAACCTCGCAACTATTGACCCTTTTCACTAGTAGGGCATTTGAGTCTTTTTATTTAACTGTACTCAAAATCCCAATACATTCATAAAGGAGGGGAAGCAAAAGCATATAGTAGGAGCTGCCAGATCATAGGCACTCAGTGAATGTTGGTTAAGGTACCAAGATGCAATGGACTCCTGGATAGGGTTGGAGATTGACAAGGTTTCAAGGAGGACAGTTTTGCTTTTAGCCATTCTAGCTTGTTCTGAAGTTGTTTATTTAAATTCCTACCTCTGATGGCTGAGTAATATTCCATTGTATATATGGACCACATCTTCTTTATCCATACATCTTTTGAAGGGCATCTCGGCTCTTTCCACCATTTGGCTATTGCGGACATTGCTGCTATGAACATTGGGGTGCATGTGGCCCTTCTTTTCACTACATCTGTGTCTTTGGGGTAAATACCCAGTAGTGCAATTGCTGGGTCATAAGGTAGCTCTATTTTTGAATTTTTGAGGAACCTACACACTGTTTTCCAAAGTGGCTGTACCAACTTGCATTCCCACCAACAGTATAAGAGGCCATCAGAAAGGGTGAATACCTAACTTTTACATCAACATGGATGGGAGATTATGCTAAGTGAAATAAGTCAAGCAGAGAAAGTCAATTATATGGTTTCACTTATTTGTGGAACATAAGGAATAGCATGGAGGACATTAGGAGAAGGAAGGGAAAAATGGGGGGGGGAATTGGAGGGAGAGATGAACCATGAGAGACTATGGATTCTGAGAAACAAAGAAGGTTTTAGAGGGGAGGGGGGAGGGGGGCTGGTTAGCCCGGTGATGAGTATTAAGGAGGGCACGTACTGCATGGAGCACTGGGTGTTGTACGAAAACAATGGGTCGTGGATCACACATCAAAAACCAATGATGTATTGTATGGTGACTAACATAACATAATAAAAAAAAAAAAAATTCCTACCTCTGAATCTCCACATTTTTCATTTTTCTCATCCATAATATAAGAATAATCACCTTCCTGATATGCCTTGCAATGATTTTGTGATGTCTAAATCATGTTAAAATAAACCAATCTATGCCTAAAAATTTTAAAAATGAATTATATATGATGGTATGAACAGAGTGCCCCTTCTTCTTTGGATAAGAAATGTATCGATAAGAGTCAATTTGGGGATAACCACATTATTCCTCAAACTGAACCATCACTGGTTCTCATGAAAATGGGCTCAGGAAGGAAGTGATACTTCAAGCTAGGTCTCAGTAATGTCAGGATTTCTACTTATGAGGAGTAGCTTTGAAACAGAAATGTACTTGCTCATTTAAGACTGGATTGTGTGCCACTGCAGTAAAGTAAATGCGTATGTTTCTTTTATCACAAAGAAAAATTAAGTCCATTAGAAGCTACAAGAAAATCAAATATGTATAAAAAATACTTGGTCCAAATATGACTGTGTGGAGGTTTAAAAAAAAAAAAGTGTAGTGGATGCTGAGAGGTACCACCCGATCCCTCTTCAGGACCAAGGCACTCATTCCGGCAGCAATGAGGAGAGTTTAGCCAAAGTTAAGCCCCCTCTTCTTCAAAGGCAGCCCGGTCTATGTGTGACCCCCTTACTTCCTTCAGTCCAGGACAGCTCCACAGGACCATTGCAGCTTCAGAGCTGGGGTTCTGATTCGCAGTTCAATTTCTCTCTCTGCCCCATCCTGTTTGACTCACACTCTCTCAGGTATTGTTCTGGAGAGCACTCCCTAATAAAGTTCCTGCATATAAATCTCCTTCTCAGAATGGTTTTTTAAGGAACCCAATCGAAGACTAGATGCCAGTCGACTTTGACATTAGGAGCATTTTCCTTTTCAGTGGCTCATTTGAAGTGGAGAATAAATAAATATTATCTAAATTTAACAAATCAAAAAGTGCAGTAAAATCCGATTATTTGGCATCATGAAAGAAATAAACATAGAAATTGCTAAAACCTTTGTTGAACTCTGAAATAGAAGAAACTAGTTTTTTGTTATAGACCTTCTGTACACGCAATATGCATGGGCTTCTTTGAATTGTTTAAGGATAGGAACCTGTAAAAAATGCACATGTCTGGGCACCTGGGTGGCACAGTTGGTTAAGCATCTGACTCCTGGTTTTAGCTCAGGTCATGATCTTGGGGTCATGAGATCGAGCCCTGCATGGGGCTCTGTGCTCAGTGTGGAGTCTGCTTGAGTTTCTCTCTCTCCCTCCCCTCCTGTCCCTCCCCTTTCTCTCTCTCTCTCAAATAAGTAAATAAATCTCTCCAAATATATAATGGAATCACTTAAAATTTGGTTTAAAACAAACAAGCAAAAGGCTACCAAATCTCCAAACAAGGAAGGAGGTCAACCTCATGGCCCTAAACATCAAAACATGGCAGCCAAGAAAGAGAAGTCTGTAGTATGATCTTGTCTCATAAAACTTGAATCTTCTGCTTTTCAACCCTCAAGTTCACAATTTCATAAACACTATTCATGGAAAAAGATGAATTAAAAAAAATGAAAATTCTCCCTAATCTTTGCCCTCCAAACTCACACTCACCTTGATTTGAAGAAAAGTGCAATAAGAAAGTGAATCAAGACTATGAAGAGAAAGCCCTGTGCGTAGAAGCTTTTTCTACCATCCTCCTGTCAAAAGCTGTCTGATTCACCATTTTTAAAGCCTTCAGGCTGAGAGGAGAGAAAGAGTCAAAGCTTAGTGATATCTCTCCTTAAAAAAAGAAAACACATTCCTGATTAGGGAAGTGAAACTTAGTAC
This sequence comes from Mirounga angustirostris, assembly GCF_029215605.1. Lineage (NCBI taxonomy): Eukaryota > Metazoa > Chordata > Mammalia > Carnivora > Phocidae > Mirounga > Mirounga angustirostris. Next base: position 132,471,920 of record NW_026991709.1, on the reverse strand, counting down.
CAAATACTTAACAATGTTTCAGGAGAAAAAGCAGAGTCCAGGTCATCCTGGAAAGGGAAGAAACAGCCCAGGTGAGCCATAGTTTCCCCACCAGTATATTCTCTCTCTCCCTCTCTTCCTCTTTCCCTCTCCTTCTCTCCCTCTCCCTTTCTCCCTCTCTCCCTCTCTCTTTCTCCACTGTAGGGCTACACAGATGAGGAAAAGACACAATGCACAGTCCTTGAACTATAACTTGAAGGCAAAAGAAACAGACCTCAGATAAAATAGTGTGCTTAGGAAAATGCACCCACATGTATCAACCAATGAGATCTTGAGAAAACTTCCCATGTTAAGCAAGAAAAAGTTGAAAACAAATGGTATGAGAAATAGTCTGAAAAAACACAGCAGGAGGAGGAAAAAGAGGAAGGAAAGAGGGAGGGAAAGAAGGGAAAAATGGAGGAAGAGGGGGAAAGAAGAGTGAAGAGAGAGAGGGAGGGTGAGAGGTAGTAAAAAGAATGCAAAAGGACTGTGAAGAACCTATTCACAGTTGGTTTAACATTCAAAAATCAATCCATGTAATTCACCATATTAACAAACAAACAACAAAAAAAGAAAAACCATTTGATCAGAATCATCTCAATAGAGGCAGAAAAAAATCATTTAACAAACCCTAGAACTCATTCATGTTAAAAGGCTCAGCAAACAAAATAGAAGTGATCTTCCCTAAGATGCTTTACTTCTTTAACCGTTCTAGAGAAATGACCCCGAAGATGAATGTTAGGAAGCATAACAAAGGAAGAAGACAAGAAGGAAAGGCAGGCATCACCCAGTGCACCTGAATTACTCCTCATTCCTAGGTACACTTGCAGGCCATGGCCTTGTTAGAAGGAACATTCTTTTCTCACCAATGTGGGTCAATGGATTAATTCAAAAGGTCTTATGGGTTGAAACAATACAAAACTCACTAGGATAATAAATGGCTTACTCTCATTTTTTTGAATTCTCTAGACCCTTAGACTGACTCTCCATTTTCTCCTTCTTTTGAACCTCAATAATATTTATATCTCCCTTTCTTTGGCCACTTTTTAAATTTTTATTTGTATCAATAATTTTATCATTCTATTCAACTCTAAACCCTTGAAAACAGAGTTCTGGATTGATCATCTTTGTGTTTCCCCAGAGCAGGGATGAGAGCCCTTCTCATAGTTGTTGCTCAATAACTACTTGGTAAGTAAAATTGAATCAAATGGCATTATGAGGGACAGAGCCCTAACTAGAAATAAAAGGTCTTGAATTCTAAGACTGACTCAGTCATTAACTAGGTACAGGACCTTGTAGAAGCTTCTGTCTCTCTGGGTTTCAGTTTCCTTTTCTCTTAAATGAAGGAGTTAGAATTAATTGCGAGGTCTTAAGATTCCTACCAGCAGTAAATCTGTTTTGTTATGAATTTTCAAAGATAAACTTAAAAATGACTTTTTGGGCACCTGGGTGGCTCAGTTGGTTAAGCGACTGCCTTCGGCTCAGGTCATGATCCTGGAGTCCCTGGATCGAGTGCCGCATTGGGAGCCTGCTTCTCCCTCTGACCCTCCCCCCTCTCCATCTGACCCTCCCCCCTCTCTCTCTCTCATTCTCTCTGGCTCAAATAAATAAATAAAATCTTTAAAAAAAATGACTTTTCTTTTAGATACATGAAGGGTGCTTGTTTTTGCTGGATGTTGTCTTCGCTGTAAAGACAGGTTGGGGAAGAAGCAACCTAGGAAATAGATCCCTGATGGGAACGTTAGCAGTGACCTGCCCAGGTGTTTAAAGTAGGACACCCTCTGGGTGCCCCCACAGGCCTGTGGTGAGGCTGAAGATCAGAGGAACTAAGAAATTCGGAGAAGATAAGAGCATCACAGGTGTATCTACAGTTAAAGAGTTCTGTGCTGTGGATCACTATAAAGTCTGGAGGGGAAGAAAGGAAGCTGCCAGACCAATACACCATTTTTAGAGACTGAGTTTACACAGGAACAGTTGCCAGTGTGGGTCTGGCCTAATGATTTTATCTCATTCTCTGTCTGACTTCCCTCCAGTGAATCTTGTAAGGGAACCAGCTACCTGATCCTTTAATCCTGCTAACATTTTAAAAAAGAAGATTCAAATTAGTTTTGCTTATTCCAGATGCTTTATATGCAAATGAACTTTAGAATTGGTGGCAACTAAAATGTGAAGCAGACTCCATGATGGGTTGGAGGAAATACTCCCACCTGAAAACCCTCCCAAAACAATGAGATGACTCCCTTCTCCTTGTTGCTCATGGCTCCTTTCTCAAGGGAATTCCAGAATCTTCCAGATATCCACTGTGACTCTCTGATCCCAAGGAGGAACTCCTCAGATTCCTTTTATCTATAACTGGCTTCAACTTTCCCCGAACAACATGTGGATCACTATCCCTGCCTTCCATAAATAGCATTACCTATGCAGTATTAATCAGAGTTTGCAAGTCAAATATTAAGATCATTCCTTGGGGTAATCCAATGGTACAACTTTGCCATTTTATTTTCCCCTTTGCAACTCTAACTAGACAAGGGAAACTAAAACACTGAGCTAGGAATTATTTATTTAAAGCCTCAATCCAACACGCACAGACCCTGAATAAAGATTGCTCACTCTCCCTTATAATAAAGAAAAGTGGCATCTTAATGTGGAGTGGTGTGGAGCCTCAGCCTTGCCCGTGGGCCAGCTCTTACATCCTCCCATGTAGCCTGGCATCTGCCCTCTAGCATTCCCGTGTTGCTTGGCTCCAAATGGAAGTGCTCTTAATTTCAAATGATTTATTGGGGACAAGTGGGAGCCCTGTCTGATCTAAGTCTGTTTGTATTTGGTTTCCTGCATCTCAGGGGTGATTTTAAGACAATATCTTATGTTGTAAAGGAGGGATAGGAAAAAGAGCAATACCCACCTGCTGTTGGGCTAGAGCTCGCTGGTGTTTTATGCAGCTGTGGGGTGCCATTTTCTATAGCAATGAAAAGAAAGAGTGTCAACTCTGAGGACAGCAGCTAAATGATCGACTGGCAAGGGAAATTTGTGCAATCTCCATCAAGTTCTTTATTGAAGGGCAGTTCTGTTGGACTGTTCAAAGAACAGGGGGCTAGGGCTAAGGACTCCATCATGGCGGACAGGGTTACTGACCAGTTTCTCTGTTGTCCTGTTCCTACAGCGCTCACTTCCATTAAACATGTTCTAGACTATACAGAAATTACATTTTTTAAAAGATTTATTTATTTAGTTTTAGAAAGAGAGAGCATGAGCAGGAGGGGCAGAAGGAGAAGGAGAGTCTTAAGCAGACTCTGTGCTGAGTGTGGAACCTGACATGGGGCTCGATTTCATGACTCTGAGATCATGACTTGAACTGAAACCAAGAGTCAGGCACTTAACCAACTGTGCCACCCAGGCACCCCCAGAAATCACATTTTTTAAATGTTTGTTTTCGGCATTTCCTAGGAGCTACTCACAGGAAAGGGACTGTATTTGTATTCTATTGATTCTCCACAGTGCCAAACAAATAGTAAATACTCAAGAAAAATGTTAAATAAATGGGTATGTGTGTGAATGAAAAAACCTTCTCTTTTTCCAGCTAAAGCAGGTGTACCCTTATGGGAAAAGATGTTGTATTTAAATGGTGGCATCTAATGGGAATATATTACATGACCTCTTACTACCTGTTTTCTTTATAAAATATCAGATGAAAAGATTAAAGCAGCACTGTCTAATATAACTTTTGGTAGTATTGGGAATATTTTATATCTGTAAAGTCCAACACAGTAGTCACTAGCCAACTGTGGCTACTGAGTACTTGAAATATGGCTAGTGTGACTGAGGAAATGTATTTTAAATTTTATTTAATTGTAATTATTTTAAATCTAAATAGCCACATGTGACTTATAGTTACTATACTGCATAGCACAGGTCTAGAGACATCCTCAGGAAAGATGGAAAAAAAGAAAAGTATATTGCTTTTTGATGCTTTTCAGAGGAAAAATGTGTGTGTGTGTGTGTGTGTGTGTGTGTGTGTCTGGGTGAATATGATATATATGTGTATGTGGTGTTCATCATCAGGTTAGTATCAGGTTCATCAACAATATGGCAAAATACGTCAGGGGCATGGTCTTCAGAATAAGCCAGACCTCAGTTTGAGCCTTTGGCTGTGCCACTTACTAGCTATATGACCTTGAATAACTCATTGTTATTATTGGAATGTGAAATTGCCCTGCCTGCCAAACATGTCAGGATGGAAACCTTAATTTTTTGAAGAAGGTATGATGGGTTGTTGACCTTATTCTAAAAACAAGTTGCCAGTGAGGTCCCTGGGCCATCCTAACTGCAGACAATATTGACAGTGACATCATCAAGATGGTGACATAGGTCATTCCTGACCTCAGTCCCCTTAATGAGAAGACAAACTAGGAACTCTTCATAGACAAGACACCACTGTGAAAATCCCAAAACCCAGTGGTGAGGCTGAAGCACCCACCCCGGACCACAGAGACAGAGAAAAGACTACATTAGAAGAATTACAGGAGTGGCTACACTTTGACAGAATGGCCCTTCCTCCAGGCCAACATGGCATTGTATTGAGAGGGGCCCCCTGGGCCTTTGGTTCCTCCAGTGGGGAAAAAAGAGAATCCAAGGTGGACATCCAGCTCACCCAGCATTAGAAGACATTTTCCCAGAGGTCCACTTGAGTCTCACCTCACAGGGATCACTGTGGGACACAGGAAGACTCTACCACTGGGGATCAGATAGGGATGAAGAAGAGGGGCAGGGATTATAGCCACTAGCACTCAGATCTTGGTGAATGATGTTCTTGCCAGCAGCAGAACCCAAGCAGAGATCCCAGCCAGCAGCACTGGGCATCTGAAGAGCTGAGCAGGTGGCCTCATCTGGCCAAGGAACTCAACTAGCAGTTCTGCCTAATTTGAGTCCCCAGTCAAGGGGCCATACTGACTGTAGAGCATGGTCTACTTGCTCCACCTGGGCAGGAAACCAAATTTGCAACCCACCCAACTCCTATCAAAAACCTCCCAAAAAAGAAAAGTCTAGGACCAGATGGATTTACTGGTGAATCCTACCAAATATTTAAAAAGAATTACTACCAGTCCTCCTTAAACTCTTCTAAATAATTGCAGAGGAGAGGATACTCCCAAATTCATTATATGAGGCTAGCATTCACCTGATGCCAAAGCCAGATAAGGATGCTCTAAGAAAAATGTTGGCCAATATTTCTGATGAATATAGATGTAAAACTTCTCAACAAAATACTATCAAACCTAATTCAACAGCACATTGAAAGGATCATGCTCGGGGCACATGGGTAGCTCAGTCGGTTAAGCAGCCAACTTGATTTCAGCTCAGGTCATGATCTCAGGATCCTGGGACTGAGCCCTCTGTCAGGCTCTGTGCTCATCAGGGAGTCTGCTTGAGGATTCACTCTCCCTCTCCCTCTGCCCCTTCCCTCTGCTCATGTTCTCTCTCTCTCTCTAAGATAAATAAATTTTTAATAAAATACAATAAAATAGAAGGATCATGCTCCATAACCATGTGGGATTCATCTCTGGGATGCAAAGATGGTTCAATATACCATCTTTTTATTACCTCACATTAATAAAATGAAAGATAAAAATTATATGATCATCTCAATAGTTTCAGAAAAAAACACTTGAGAAAATTCAACATCTATTCATGAAAAGAACTCTCAACATATTGGGTATAGAAGGTGGGTACCTCAACATAAGAAAGGCTATATATGACAAACCCACAGCTAATAGCATACTCAGGGGTAAAGGTTGAAAGCTCTTCCTCTAAGATCAGGATCAAGACGAGGGTGCCCAGTCTCACCACTCCTATTCAAGCCAGTACTGGAAGCCCTTGTCACAGCAATTAGGAAAGAAAAAGGGGGGATAAACGTCCAAATTGGATGAGAACGTGTCAAATTGTCTCTTTGTAGATGACATTCTTATATATAAAAAATCCTGAAGACCACCAAAAGACTGTTAGAATTAATAAATGAATTCAATAAAGTTGCAGGATATGAAATCAACATAAAAAATCTGTTGCATTTCTAAACACTAATAATGAACTATCAGAAAGAAAAATTAAGAAAACAGCGCCATTTACAATAGCATCAAAAACAATAAAATACTCAGGAATAAATTTAACCAAGGAAGTGAAGGATCTGTAAACTGAAAACCATGAGACTTTGATGAAAGAAATTGAAGAAGACACAAATAAATAGAAAGATACCCCTTGCTTATGGATTAGAAGAATTATCATTACTAAAATGTCCATACTGCCCAAAGCTATCTATAGATTCAATATAATTCTTATGAATATTTCAATGGAATATTTTATAGAAATAGAAAAAACAATCCTAAAATTTGTATGAAACCATAAAAGACCTCAAATAGCTGAAGCAATCCTGAGAAAAACAAAGTGGGAGGCATTGCACTTCCTGATTCCAAACTATGTTACAGAGCTATATTAATAAAAACAGCATGGTACTGGCATAAAAAAGACTTAGATAAATGGAACAGGATTGAGAGCCCAGAAATAAACCTGTGCATATCCAGTCAACTAATATTTGACAAGGGAGCCAAGAATACTCACTGGGGAAAAACAGTCTTGAAAATGGTGTTGAGAATACTGGATACTCACATGCAAAAGAATGAAATTGGACTCCTATTTTCCACCACTCATAAAGATTTACTACTTGAAATGGATTAAAGATTAAATGTAAGACCTGAAACCATAAATTCCAAAAAGAAAACATAGGGCAAAAGCTCCATGATGTTGGTCACGGCAAGAATTTTTTATATATGACACCAAAAGCACAAGCAACAAAAGTAAAAATAAATACATGAGACTGCATCAAACTAAAAGCTTCTGCACCGCAAAAGAAACAACAAAATGAGAAGTTAACCCATACAGTATGAGAAAATATTTTCAAACCACATATCTGATAATGGGTTAATATCCAAAATATATAAGGAACTCATGCAACTCCTTAGCAAAAAACAACTCAATTTAAAAATGGGCAAAGGAACTAAATAGAGTTTTTCCAAAGAATACATACAAATGGCTGAGATATGGCCATTGATATCAGTATGTGAAAAGATGCTCATCATCAGTAATCATCGGGGAAATGCAAATCAAAATACAACGAGATATCACCTCACATCTGTTAGAATGGCATTTACAAAAGAAGATAAGAGATAACAGGTATTGGTAAGGATGTAGGAAAAAGGAAAACCTTGAGCACTGTTAGTGGGAATATAAATACGGCCACTGTGGAAACGGTATGGAAGTTCCTCAAAAAAATTAAAAATAGGAATATCATATGATCCAGCAGCCCCCTTTTTGTGTTTATAGCCAAAGAAAGTGAAATCAGGTCTCAAAAAGATATCTACACTCCCATGTTCATTGCAGCATTATTCACTATAGCCCAGATACGGAAAAAAGCTAAGTGACTATTGAGAGATGAATGGATAAAGAGAATGTGATTATGTGTACTCACACACACACATACACACACACACACACACACTAGAGTATTAGCCTTAAAAAGGAAATTCTGCCTAATTTGCAACAATATAGATTAAACTTGAGTGAAACTAAGTGGAATAAGTCAGACAGAAAAAGACAAGTACTGCATGATTTCATTTATATGTGGAATCTAAAACAAACAACCTCATAGAAACAGAAACAGGTGGGGAGAGGGGAAGAAATGGGTGAAGGTGGTCAAAGGGTATGAACTTCCAGTTATAATATGAATAAGTTCTGAAGATTTAATCCATAGCACGGTGACTGTAGTTAACAATACTCTATTGTATATTTGAAAGGTGCTAAGACAGCAGATGGTAAAACTTCTCCCCACAAAAATAAATCATGACTATGTAAGGTGATGGATGTGTTAATTAACCTTACTGTGGTAATTTTCTCTCTACATATCAATATATAAAAATATTTTATATATATAAACATACACAACATTGTGTATGTCAATTATATCTCAATTATTAAAGCTGGAAAAAATAAATAAATAAAAATGAACTGCTGATAAGTAGCCCTGCCCCATATATACTATAATATATATATATATATAAAATATAATATATATATTAGACACCAAAGCACCAACGATCCATTGACATTCTTCTTAGCTAATGAAATCTGTCACTTGTTCTGACTGCCTTCAACTTAATACCTCTGGAAAAAAACAGTCGCTTCATCTTTTGTGAGAGAATAGAGTCGAGAGTTTTGGTGTATTGTTGGAATTCATAACACGAATGGCAAACTTTAAATATGAAAAGTAAAGTGAGAAGAAAGGGAAGGGAAAGAGGAAAAAGCCTCAGGATGTAAGAACTCAGCTGAATGCTTGTTTCTTTGTTTGTTCTGGCTAACACCCCTGGGCTTTAGTGGAGTGTAGTAAAACAGAGAAAGGACTCATTTATCCTTAGATCCGAATTATCTCTTGGCAGGTAACTATGAATCTTTGGTCAAATTATTTAGCCTCTTTCCATATCAATTCTCCATCAGTAAAATAGAGGTTAATTTTACTGCGGGTTTAAGAGATTATAAGAAGGAATATTTGGCACATAGCAGACATCTAAAAATATTTTATCCTTCCCCTTCTTTGGTACTTCCATGACCACTGCCAGTGTTTTCCCCACTTTCAGCTTCAGTATCAGGGGCCCAGATTACATAAGATAATCAGCCTGTCTGTCATCTAACCTACCCATCCATACATCTTTTTTAAAAAAAATCTGACAAAGCTGTATTTTGTATTTTCTTTATCTGTGTCTCCAGATCAAATCTGATGAATATAGGAGCTGAAAGACAGCTATCCTAAAGAAACTACCAGCTTTTACTGTATGCAAAATGAATCAAATTCTATTCTTCTACTGTTCTTTCCACACTGGTGTGCATATATTCCAGTAAACCAGTATTGGAAATTTAAAAAGACATTAAACTATGAATTGGTCCTCACTGTCCCCAATCCTGGATAGCTTGGGCATGCAAGCTCCCTGATCTTTCCGCCTTAGAGACGAACCAGCTGGGTCTGAGTAAATGGATGCAGCAGTTTAGGAAACCCACGTGACTCTCAGACTGCGAGCAATCCATTCAGAACCAAGACTTACACTCCAATCTCCTATTCCTGGGTAATTCCCTTTAATGTGAAGAAGGAATAGATTTGGGTACTGTCTTCTTTCATGTGCCTTTGGGCACACTGTTAGTGATCAAAAGACTTTCTCTAAACTACCTTTCTGTCACCACAACAAAACAATTTCCCTTAGAAACACCTGCACATTTTTAAGAACCTCTATCAACCAAAAAGGGTTGGTCCATTAATCAACTGAAGTTGACAAAAAATGTTAGTATTCTTCACGTGCATGCGAAAAGCATTGTGGTCCTAGATTACTATCTCGTACCTTCCTTGCATTGCTTGAGGCACCTAAGGAAACGAGTCCTTCCCATTGATATCTCTGCATCATATTCTTTCTCCTCAGCAATAATAACAAATAGTTCTGCTTCTTGGGGAGCAAAATTAAAAGCAAAAAAATTTGAACAAGTTTGAGTTTGTTGCAATAAATATTTCAGAGAGACAAAATGAGTTCTCAAGTGCTTATATTATGACAGATGTATTCCTACATTTGGGGGAAAGTTGTGATCACCATCAAATACGTTCACAAACGTGTGATCTCTTTCTGGTTAGGGACTGGATGCTTTATGAGGCAAGATTTTAGAGTTAGGATCTTGGAGCATTGGTATTCGTGAAGGAAAAGTTTGAGGGTCTTAGAAATATTGGACAGGAGTAAAATATAAGCTGTACGATACTGAAGTACAATATGGAAGCAGACGTAGATGAAAGTAGTGAACAATTTTTTTCTTTAAATTTCTAGCCCTTCACTATATAAGCTTGTTATATAGTAGGTTGCTTGATGGCTTGTGCATGGGTTAAAATGTTGAAAGAAAAGAGAAAAAAGGAGACTAGGGGATGATTTTAGATTTTTTAAGACCCTGAGCTCTGAAAAGATGATAGCTTTTCCTATGTAATTCAAAATAATATAAAAGCAATTCTTAACTGTAAAACAAGAGTAAGGACATCCAATAACACTGAGATTTCTCCCATGGTACTTTTTAATAAGATCACAAAATAAAATCTTCCAAATATTTTTTCTAATTTTTTGGTGCCTCTGTTTTGCTGGTCTCCTAAACATTTGCTTGGTTTCCCACTGGGTAATCTAGCCCTGAGAACTGCTAACCTTTCACCTACAGACTTGTTTAATTGTTTATTCCACAGACTTGTATTGAAGGTAAGTTATTTGAAGAGACTGGAAACTCTTAGATAAAAAAAGTCCAGTCCTTCCTCTGGAAGGACTCAAAATCTGGGGGAAAGATAAATGTACGCATAGCAGCAGTTTAATGAGTATTATAAAGTTCTCAGCAAAGCCAAGAAGGAGTCATGAAGAACAAAGCAAACTCTGCAGATATCAGAGAGGCCTTTCCAGAGCTGACACCAGAGATAGGGCTGGAATACCAACACATGCGGAGAGTGGAAGGGAGCATTCTAGGTCCATGCCATAGCATTGGTCCTTTTATAAAGGGGACAAAGAAATGGAAGTCGGGAAACTGTAGTTGATCCCAACGTCAGGGGCAAAGGATTTCAGGCCCACTTTGACATGTTTCCTCCTTGTCCCTTTGTTCTCAGATTTGGCATTTTTACAATCTCTCTTACATCCTGTACTTTTTTGTTTTGTTTTGTTTTGTTTTGTGAGAGCCATAGATGTTCTCAAGCTGCCTCACCTGCTCAGATTGGATTCTGAATCTGGGTCCTTTATAATGGATCACGGTTCTTTTACAACCTTACAGTTAGTATTTAAATATCTAGTAGCATTCCACATTTCCTCTGCCTTGGTTTGCTTGAGTCGTCTCCTTTGTGATTAGAAGATAGTCAGATAGAGAGATCTTTCCCTCTGTCCACATTTATTATGTCAGATTTATGTAACTGTAATGCTCCTCTTAATTTGATGTGTGGATCCTGGACATGGGGGAGGACATGCATAGATTTAAGTGATACACATGGTGCCTCAATGTCTGAGCACCTGGATGCATCTGGGGACTGTTACAGAGCTAATTGGCAGGTGTTGTACATTGCAAGTACCAAGATCTCCCAAGCTTCAAGAAATAACCCCTCTGTAGGATCCCCAAAGAGAAATATTCAAGGGTGTCTCTGTTCTATTTGTTAATTATGAAAAGCAGATTGCCATGGTAATGGGAGTGAGCTAAATTAGGAGGGGTATGGAGACAGATAATAGAGTGTGGAAAAGGTGCCTGACATTTATTTATAAGCATCCAGAAAACTTTAATCCTTTGAGCCTAGCTTGAATCATTCTATTCCCTAAACTTATGCGGGGAGGCAGGCATCATATTTCTTCGTATTCTACATGGATGATTGGTCTTTCCCTTCTCTAGTGTCAAGAAAACCCCAGGTAGCTCATGGCTCCTTGGAGATGGAGGTAGTGTGTGCATGCAGGTGTGGGTGGAGTGAGGTGGCAGTCAGGAAGAGATTGCAGACCAGTGGGCCAAAGGTCATGGAGCACAGCGAGTGGCTTGATTTGGCTGCTTGCACAATGGCAGAGGGATAGCAAATGGGACCAGATCTAACGATGCACATTACAACCATGCCACGAGTTGACACTTTTGCTAATAACCAGACACTGGAGATTCCTCCACGGGTTTTAAATTGGGAAGCCATATGATCAGCTCAGTGTTTCAGAGAGAGTAACATACATGCAGTTGGAAACATAGGTGGAGGACAACACTATTAGCCACAGGGTTATCTGCTCATGGCCTATATCACTTGTAAAAGCGGAAAGGCCATGAAATAGAAAAGAAAAGGGATGAGGTCCTGAATGAAGGCAACACAGGCATTGGGAATGGAAATGATAGAAAAGAATTCAAGGGCACCCAGAAAACAAAATTAAAAAGTACTTGGTGATTACAAGAGGATTAGGAAAAATGTCTAAAATATCTCTCTTCTGGCTTTAGTACGTGAGTTGATGAAGGTTGAGACCAGTAACCCAAATAAGTAAGAAAAAAGTTTTGCAGATAAAACCCAGAGAAAAGAAGTGGTTCTGACAGAGCTGAACGTATATTCTTTCATTAATTCACTTTGGAAGTTTGATCCTTTGCTTTTATATTGATGTAAGAAAGGTCTTCTACTTTTATTTTTAAAGATTTATTTTTTTATTTTAGAGAGCAGGGGAGGGGCAGAGGGAGAGAAAGAGAGAATCTCAAGCAGACTCCCTGTTGAGTACAGAGCCCAGCGTGGGGCTCGATATCAGGACCCTGAGATCAGGACCTAAGATCAGGACCTGAGCCGAAACCAAGAGTTGGATGCTTAACCAACTGTGCCATCCAGGGGCCTCAAGAAGGATCTTCTTTTTTTTCCTTCTTTTTCTTCTTCTTATCATTGTAGTCCTGCTAGGCTTGACTTTTTATTCTCTTTAGCCAGCACTGTGTGCTTAAAATTTTTAATTAGTTGCTAAGATTTAAAAATAAGAAACATTTTACATAAAAATCTGGATTTCTGACTGCTGGTAAAAAATTGAAACATCTGTGTGGTGGTTAATTTTATGTGTCAACGTGACTGGGCTAAGGGATGCCCAGATAGCTGGTAATATATTATTTCTGGATGTGTCTGGGAGGGTGTTTCCAGAAGAGATTAGCATTTGAATCCGTCGACTAGGTAAAGAAGATCACCCTCGCTCTTGTGGGTGGGTATCATCCCCTCTGTTGAGGGCCTGAATAGAACGAAAAGGCAGAGACAGGTGACTTTGCTTTCTCTGCTTGAGACATCCAAGCTCTCCTGCCCATTGGCACTCGTGGTTCTCAAGCCTTTCGCCTCAGACCGGGACTTACATTATCAGCTCTCTGGTTCTCAGGCCTCTGGACTGGGACTGAATGACAACACCAGCTTTCCTGGTTCTCCAGCTGATAGCAGATTGTGGGACTTTTTGACCTCCATAATTGCATGAGCCAATTCCTATAATAAATCTCCTCATATATAACTATATATTCTATCGGGTCTGTTTTTCCTGAAGACTAATACAATCTGCTTAATTCAATAATCCCTTTAGACTGGACGTACGCTCTCCAATTTGGCATAATCCCTACCACACCCCGTTATCTCCTTCACAGGCCTGTTTCACTCATTCGTGTTTCCTGTGTGGGACCTGTATGTAGCCGATGCGGTCAAAACTCTACCCTTAATCCCTTGGCCTGCACCAGAGGTTGTTCTCAGAGAGTTCAGATGGCTTCCTGTATCTTTCTGCCTAAAGCTGTTCTCTTCCCACCGGAATGCACTTGGTGCATCTGGGGATCAGGCCAGAAGTGCCAGAGTTACTCCTCACACCAAAAACTATCAATGAGGGATAGGAGTTGTTGGATACAAACCCAGCTTCTTTGCCATCTCATGAGACACTTACGAGGTGTTCCCATGTAATCTGTCGGAGAGTTCCCAGTAGGACTGAGTCCTAGTTGCCCATGTGGTAACCCACTCATTACCAAATGTTATGATCTGTCTCCACTTTCCTGACTCTCTTTCCCCCACTTCCACATGCTTCATGGGATCTTCTCCAAATCCTTATCTCAGGGTCTGTTTGCTGGGGAGCTCAAACTAAGACAGGACCTGAAACCAATTCAATTTGTCATCTCTGATTTAGACCATCTCCTGGGTCCTAACTGCTCTGCAAGCATGAGTTTCAGTCTCAGACTGGCAGAGATAGAAATGACCTTGGAGGAGGTGGAGGCTTAGGACCACGAGTGAATTGTCTGAGGTCACACAGCATGGTTGCTTCAAAGACAGAACGAGCCTCTCTCTCCTGACCCCCAGACCAGTGCTCCATCCACTACCTCATGGGTAGCCAACGGACAGCACCCATGTCAGCCAAATCCAGCACCTGCCTGTTTTTTGAAAATAAAGTTTAATCAAAGCATAGCCGAGTCGACTTGTTTATCTATTGTCTTTGGCTTTCTCACCTCCTTATCAAAGTCGAGTAGCTGTAATAGAGATCATCCAGCCCACAAAACCTAAAATAGTTGCTTTCTGAGAGCAAAAGTTTGCCAACCCCTGTCCATCGTAGTGGTGTTGAGGCTACTGCACTCTCCTGAGCTCACTTATAGGTAAAACAGTAAGAGGAATCTCTCCTTTTCAGATACGCTCAGCGGCGCAAAAATTGCAGCTCACCTCCCTTGGTTCAGCCGGCAGAGGATGTTGGTGGCAGAGCTAAAGGATCAAGGCTGCAACTCTGACTTCTCTCAATAAATTAATTTATTATTTAAGCACATCTGCCTGTTTATTTAAAGAGGTGCAGTGGTCTCCACTCGTGCACTTGTGTGGAGGAAAATATCATACTGAGATCTCAAGTGTCACAGCAATTAGTCAAATGGGGAAAGATGCTGCTCCAGGATGTTCAGGGACACTGTACTTGATAATCTTTAATTTGCTCAATATTACAATTAAGGTAACTTCAAATGTGTTATAACCTTAATAATGTCAACATGTTTTCCATTATCTCGGGTGTACATATTATTTTTAACCTACTTCACACACAAGAATGTATTAATGCATTTTTTGGCTGCCGGTAAAGTGGCCCTCTAACAAGCTTGTGAAGGACTTAATAACCTTGTAGAAATGTTTTACTGATGAGTATTTAAAAATTATTGGAAAATCACTCCATCAGGATTGAAAAAAAAACAAAACCCGTCTGCTACATTATCATTGGCTAGAAAACAGATATTCACGAGGAGAGACACAATTAACAGGAAGACAGAAAAAATTAATGTTTTGGTGACAAAGGAGAGAAATGGGAGTGGTGAAGGAAATATGGTGGCATTAGAAGTCGAAGAGCTGGGGGCTTCACAGCTCATCCGCTGTGTGATCTTGGGAAAGTTGCTCAGCTTGTCTGAGAGTTAGTTTCTACATCGTTAGCTTAAAAGCCCTGCCGGGTTCCCAGTAGTGTTCATATGATAATGTAATTAATTGATGCTGGTAAAAGAGTTGTGTCAACTGCACAGAGCTATGGAAATGTCCATTATTGTTGTACAAAGCTGGGGACAAAAAATATTGGGATGATGAGTGATGCTGTTTTCTGTGGTCATTTATTGCATTTTCCAGGGGTATTTTAAGACAGTTAAATATAAACAAGAGGAAAAGGAGACAGAAGGGACAACTTATTTCCTCCATCTTGGAGCTGCCTAGCCAGAAATGATAGATGCTTGGTGCTCTACATCCCTGTCCCTGTCCAACACGAGGGTGGGTTCCCAGTGAGAGAGAAGGAGCTTGTTAGGTGGCGACTGCAAAATGGAATTTGTGGGAGTCATATTTTTTATACCGTGCTGAGAGTGACCAATGACCAGTGCCTGACTTTTCTTTTCTTATTTTGGGAGCAACTTCATTAATCTCAGGCAGTGGTTCATGTCCCCTCCTCCTTTGCAAAGGGGCCTGGATTATTGAGGTAAACATTTATGTAACTCCAACGCTTTCCACGGGTGTGAAATTACTGATACATTGGGATCCTCCATTTTCCCTAATTAGACCAGTGAGTGAGGGATTTGCAGAAACAATTCCAGAGACTCTCACTTTAATATTAACTAATGTGCACTTGGCCTACTTTTTGATTTTCCCACTGAACATATAGGGTCAGTTTCTCATCTTGCTCAGCACCCCTGCGGAGTAAGCTCTGAGCTCAGAACTGCAATGTTTTCAAGGGCGGTGTCTTTCCTCCCTTTACGTCTCTCTCTTCTTTGCTTCCCACTAGGATTTTGTTCACTCTCTATCCAGGTACACAAGCTGTAGTTTCATGGGGTTCTACAACTGATAGGGCTTGTCCAGAAAATTCAACTAAGGAAATTGAATTTTTTATAGACCTGTATGAGGATCACCACATGTGGATGTGTGTGTGTGTGTGTGTGTGTTTGTGTCCGTCTGTGTGTGTATTATTTTTTTTTTTATTTTTTTTTTAAAAAGGGACTGAATTTCAGAGAGACAGGGTCCTCTATTCAGGTAACTTTGGGGAAGGGAAACCAGGATCATAAAAGGAAGCACACTCCATGAGAATCCAAGTGAGGCTCCGTGGGATTAATGACAGTTTGCGGGGTGGCATTCAATTTCTGCCTCCTGAAACAAGTTCTTTGAGAGCTGTAGGTAGTCAATTTATCTGAACTCCAGATTCCCATCAATAAAATGGGGATAAAATGTAGCTCTTAATTTGGTTGTGAGGTCATGCTAATGTAGGTAGATTATTCCTCATATCCTGGCACATCAGAGGTGCTGGGTGAATTACTGCTCTTGTTGTGGTACTAGTAACATCAGCTTACTTGTTTCTGAGAGGATACGGAGATACATAAAAGGTAAGTGTGTAGAAAATCTACATAGTACAAAGGTAAATAAAAATTTTGACTTGGAGATCAAGAAGAGTGTGGTCAAGGCTGCTAGCTAGCTACTTTGTCTTTTTAGCTGAAAGAACCTTACTCAGCTAAGAATGAGGGGTTAGGACTCTCAGTGGTTTTTTCAAATGATTCCCTTCTAGCATCCTCCAGACTTCGGGGATGAACAGACTCACACTTTGGAAGGAGAAGGGAAAAGGAGGAAAAAAGAATGGACAGGACCCTAGCCTCCCAACCCAGCTTCCACCAAAAGAGCTGTTTTTGTCTCTTTTGCACGCCTGGCTTCTGGGTAGGATTTGGTTAGCTAAACAAGCTCCCTCATCTAGAAGTTGGCCAACGATTGGACAGGACAATCCTGAGATCCCTTCCAGCTCCCACATTCTGTCAAGATTTTGTCACCTTTTTCAAACTTTCATTTGGCAGACTGTCAGGCTGCCTGAGGCACCAAGAAATTTCAAGGTGGTTGTGGGGCAGAGTCAGCGTTTTGAAAACTATGAAGTAGGCACATAGTTCTCCATCTCCCTTTATATGTAGAGATGGCCCTGCTCATCTTCAGACTCCTCACTCCCACCGCCTGTCTGGCCCCTGCAGTTTCCTGGAGCAGCTCCCTTCCTTGGGCTCCGTCCTCACACACCCAGTCCTCCAGAGCCTCACAGCCCAAGGCTCCTGGCTCCGTTTTGTCATAAACACCCAATCTTTATCCCTGTGCTGGTGCCCATCTCCATTTGAGCTGTGGCTAATGAGAAGAAAGTACCTCACACCTTCCTCCCCCAGGAATAGCTTTATTACCCCAAATTATAAACCTCAGAGGGAAATACTTTACTTCAGGGGCATCTTTTTTCACTTTCAAGTCCCACCGCAATGCCAGCTGTCTGGTTTGTCTGCCCATAAAGCCAGCTTTGAGGTCAGAGGTCAAAGTGTCTGCTATAGTCATTAAAAGAAGAGCTTTGGGGTCAAACAGACACGTTAGCCCTGTCTGTTTAACTCCTTTGCTTGTCTACCTTGTGCAACTTAACTTCCCCAGTTTCTGTCATTTCAACTATCTCGGGTTTGTTGTAAGAAAATGAAGTTTTTCTGGGATACATGACACCTGAAACCAATCACACTTCATATTTGTTGTTATTATCAGCATTATAGAGTTACTCAACTCTTAGTCGAAACCTCAAGATCCAAGAAATATCACATCCTCTATTTTATTCAAATAAGTTCAATTCTATTTTAGTTATATGGTTCTATCCTACACACACATTCATCCAAAGGTGTGCCCAAAGGCCCTACTCTCTTCCCAGCAATAAAGCAGTGGGAAAGTCCTTCTATCATTGCTGGTTGGTGGCCACCCACTGTGCTGGCTCCTTTAGTAAACTTTTGGCCATGCAGGGGCTCTGCTGAGTCATACTCAGGTCATAAGACGCTTTGGTGAAAATGGGCACTCCCATGCCTGGAGTCCACTCTCATGCCCCCCCCCAGCACATACTCCGAGGCTAGCATGTCCACTCAGAGTAATGAACAATCACACCTTCTCTTGAGACAGGTCAATCGCTAACCTCTTTCAGTCTGGGGGAAATTTCTCTTTTTCCTCATTCTTTTCTTTTGCCCTCAGATTCATATTCCTCTTACCATCCCATTTGAGGATACCCGGGACTTTATGAAATACTAGAAGGGCTACACATATACCCACTGAGAAAATGGAGAATAACACCTAGCACTGAGCAAGAGAAAGTGTCTGTATGTAAACATGTTATAATAATCCTCTGCCATAATTAACATCACGATCAGCAGCAGGACTGCCACCACCATCATCATCATCCCTACCCATGCCACCAAAGGAACTCTTTCTAGAGTCGTGACACTTGGCAGTTCTTAAAAGAGAACAAAGATGAGTCAGATTGCAATAGATTGGGAGATTTTGTTATTCCTATGAAGACAGAGAGACACATATGAGACAGATAATGCAAAATTCTAGGCCTGAAAGGCATTCATTTTTGACCAAGACATATATAGTCTTGAAGACTTCCCTTGCACAGTGCTTTACAGCCTTTTGACGAAGTCAAATCTTCTTCCAATACAAAACTGTAAACTACCATGGCATATGAGGGAAGGCGGAATATTATCAGGAATGACTGAATAAATCAGCTTGACACTAAAGTTTCAGCTTAAATTTTAAGACGTTAGTGCCTTCTCCTTATGAGCTGGTAACAGTGCAAGATTCACATTAATCACATTAGGCATCTTGGTGATGGGTCCTTCCCCTACTTTTAAATAAATGCTAACTTCATATAAATCTCATTTAACTAAAGGAAAGTAAAACACTTTCAAAGACCAAGGTAAGTGGAGGTTATAATTGTGTCCCTGTTTGATAAGGAAATCCACAGAGAAAGTTTAACATTATTTATTAATCCTGGAATAGTATCAATGCCAGACCTTTGGTACTTACATGCAGAGCCCAAAGTATTCCTCTAATTCTGATTAAATAATAATAGTTTCCTACATCAAAAACTAATGATGTAATGTATGGTGATTAACATAACATAATAAAAAAATAATAATAGTTTCTATGTATTAAGAGGTAACTATGTGCTGTGGGCTTAGCAGCAAGATAAGATCTTTACAAACAATAGTTCAGTTAATCCTTACATCAACTTTGAAAAAAAAAATGTCACTGCATCTCAGAATGGCTATACAACTTCTCACATAACCAGGAAGTGGTAAATCATAATTCAACCATTGTTTGATTGACTCCAAGACCTGTGCTTGCAACTTCTAAGCAAAGACTGCCTCCCACTTCCTAACCTCTTCACCTTGATGAGAGAAGTAAGATTTGGTGATACCAAATTTTGTTAGTGCCAGCTACCCCTCTACCCCACCAATTTTCAACCTTTTCTACTCTTATAATTTTCCATTTATTCAATTCAGTTCAATAACTGGGAGCATTTAATGGCCTTACATAAACATGGTGTTTCCTTTCAATCCTCCCTCTCCCATTCCCCACGTTCCATTAGTTGACAAGCATTTTCCTATGTTCCAAAAGTCCCTTTAGGTTATCCCTCTCCCCATCAGTTTAGGTACTCATTCTTGTTACTTGTCATGTGAATGTTGAACTATAAATCTTCCTGGACTTATGATGGGGTTACCTCCTGATAAACCCAGCATAAATTGAAAATGTCCTAAGTCAAGAATGCAGTTAATACACCTAATCTACTGGATATCAGAGCTCAGGATAGCTTACTTTTAATGTGCTCAGGCACTTACATTAGCCTACAGTTGGGCAAAATCATCTAACTCAAAGCCTATTTGATGATGAAGTATTGAATATCTGATGTAATTTATTGAATTCTGTACTGAAAGTGAAAAACAGAATGGTTGTATGTGTATTGGTTGCTTACATCCGTGATCGCATGGCTGATGGAGTTGCAGCTCACTGCCACTGCCTGGCATCACAAGAGAGGCTCATGGCCCATATCACTAGCTCCGGAGAATATAAAATTCAAAATCTGAAGTATGGCTTCTACTGAATGCATATCACTTTGGCACCATTGCAAAGTAAAAAAAATCATTAAGTTGAGCCATAGTAAGTTGGGGACCATATGCCTATTGAAGTTTCTATGCTGGACTTTCCCATTTTCATCTGTAAGGAAAAGTTGTGAAGGACTGGAATGCATCAAACAAACAAACAGATAAGTGGCCGAGTGACCTTATTGGCATCCTCCCAGGTTTTCTTCATCCTCTTATTGTCTTTGGCCTAAAACTCTTCAATTGTAGCTGATAGCAATATAAATGGATGCAGTCTACACACATGCAAATGATTCTCTGTTTTGGTGAAGGAACAATTGACCTCTCCCTGCTCCAAAAAAAAAAAAAAAAAGAAAAGAAAAGAAAAAAAGCCAATTTTGGATCTATGTGTTCATTTCAGTAATCCTTGTTGAGCTATTTTTGTGTAGTACTTTGAATTCTCCTTTGAACCAGTTGTAACATCTTATTGGTTCCCTCACTAATTGATAAGTTAAATAAAATCTTTGATGTGTTCATTTTATATTTGTAGGAGAATTGTGGTTTTACCTTTAAAAAAAAAAAACCTTTAACACATAACACATCTTAACTTGACTTTGCTATTTATATTAATTTGGATTTCCCAGAAAGCTGAGCCTGAGGCATGGATTTGGTTGCAAATATTTACCAGGAGGTGACCACAGAAAGCTACAATGATGATGTGGGCGAGCAAGACAGGCAGGAGAGGAAAATCAGTCAGGGGTGTATTACTGATTTGGTTACCACTGTGGGCTCCAGGACTCAGTCCTGCTGGGGGATATCTGAGCAAACATATAGAATATCAACCTCTGAATGATCCCTCCAAAGGGGAAGAGTTTAGGACATTTCTGTTCCAACCATTGTCTTGTATATGTTGAGGCTTGCCCTATTGGCTTGAATTCCCTTGTCCTTCCTATCTGTACTTTTCATGGCTTAAGAAACAGTTGTAAGGCAGAAAAGTGAAGAAACACTGCTGTGTGCACAGGGGGTACTAAGCTGGCAGAAATGCAGAGTTGATCGTCCCAGCCACACTAAAATCAGGTGGCTGAGGGGATGTGGTGCAGGGCACAAAAGCAACTGCTATCTAAACTGAAAATTGTTATATTTCTCTTCACTTTAGAACGTTTAAGAGACTTCTCATGCCTGTAGGATAAAATCAAAACACACACATGGCCCTTCATGCTCTGCCCTTGGCCTCCTCTCTCTGCCCTCTCCTCATACCCCATCTCCTATCTACACTCTGATGCTTGCTGTGCCCCTGACGCTACTGTGACCTGGAATAGGCATTCATGCCTTTTCTGCCTCCTCTCTTCTAGCTAGGCCATCGTTAGATGTTGTTAGAAGTTTTTAGTGACTGCCCACCTCCCTCTCACTCACCCACAAGATAGGATGTTTCTCTATGACATTCTGCTGTGCTTCCTCTATCAGATCATCAACTACACTGGATTCGATTTGCGTCTTTTTTCTCTCTCATTCTAAGAGTTCTTTGAGGGCAGAGACAATTTTTTCTTTTTAATCTTTGTATCATCAATCCTCAATAGCTTCTTCCTCACCCCATAGTAGGTACTCAAAAACAGCTTGTTGATTTCATTAAGCACCTACTTGGCACCTATCTGTACTGGTCATGATAGACTATAAAGACTTTGCATTAGTCAGGATAGGCCAAGTCATGCTGCAGTAGCAAATAACTGGGAAGTCTCAGTGGTTTAAAACTACCAGTGTTTATCTTCCACTAATGTTACCTAGCAATCATACGTGGGTGGAGGGGCTCTGCTCATAATATTTATTCAGGAACCCAGCAGTCAAGTAGCCATGGTCTGGAATATTGTTCTTGAGAATTTCGCACTGGCAATTATATGTTCATTCCAGGAGTGACACAAATAACTTTTGCTCAAAATTCACAGGATAGAACTAGTCACGTATTCCCACCCACCCAAAAAGGGGACTAAAAGTCCACCTGCCATGTGTCCAGGAGGAGGAGAGACAGAATTATTTGGTGATTATTACAAATGACTACCATAGAGTTTTAGTCATCAACATTGCTATTGGTTGAATTGTGTCTCCCTCAAGATCCATCCATTGAAATCCTAACCCCTAATACCTCAAAATGTGACCTTATTTGGAAATGGGTTCATTGTAAATGTAATTAGTTAAGATGAGGCCATACTAGAGTATGTGCGGGCCCCCAATCCAATATGACTAGTATCCTCATAAAAGGGTAAATGTGGACACAGGCATGCATACAGGGAGAATACCAAGTGAACAGAAGACAGCCATCTACAAACCAAGGAGAGAGGCCTGGAACAGATCCCTCACTCACAGCCCTCAGAAGGAACCAACCCTGCCAACACCTTGATTTAGGACTGCTAGCCTCCAAGCTCAGAGACAAACAAATTTATGTAGTGTAAGCCATCCAGCCCTAGCAAACTAATACAGATTTCTGTACCAGGAGTTAGATGCTGCTGTAACAAATACCAAAAAGGGGAATGTGACTTTGGGAGTGGGTAAGTTGAGAGAGTTTTATGAGGTGCATGATAGAAAAAGATTGCCTGGAAAAGAGAGTTGGTACAAATATGAACCTTAAAGGAAGTTTTGGTGAGGTCTCAAAAGGAAATGATGAACACGTTATTGGAAACTGATGAAAGGCAATCCTTGTTATAAAGTGGCATAGAACTTAGCTGAATTATGTTTGTTTTTTTGTGGAAAGTAGAGCTTATATATAATAAATATGGATATTTAACTGAAAAGATTTCTCAGCAAAGTGCTCAAGAGTGGCCTGGTTTCTCCTTACTGTTTATAGTAAAACATGAAACAGATAAATTGAAAAAGGAATTGTTAAGCAAAAACAAACTAGAACTTGAAGATTTGGAAAATTCTCAGCCTATCCATATTGGAAAAAATCAGAAAGCTTGCTTTGGAGAGAATGTCAAGGATGTGGATAGATGACTATTTGCTAAAGAAATTAGACATGTGACTCATGAATCCAATCAAACATCTCAGCAGAAGCCATAAATAGAGATGAAGTTGTACAGGAAAGATATATGGAAGATTCTTTGGTCTGATGGTCTGGACTCCTGTGAATTGCATAGGAGACCAACAAAACTTTTGAAAATTTTATATCAGCATAAACTCTGCCAGCCTGGACTGAAAGGGACAGAGACAGGATAAGACAAAGGAAAAATGACCCCCACTACCTTTGTTCCAGAAGGCTGGGTCATCTCTTTAGCTGAAGAAGGTGGGGTTGCTACCCAGTGATGAGGGATCAGGGCCACCACTCCTATGGGCCTGGAAAACTGAGCATTGCACCAAAGAAAATTATCCTCAAGTCTTAAAATCGAATGGAATTCACCCTCGTAGGTTGTGGACTTTTCTGTGATCCTTTTCCCCTTCTACTTTCTTCTTTTGGGATGGGAATGTCTATCCTGTGCCTGTCCCACTATTGAATTTTCAAGTAGAAAACTTGTTGTCTGGTTTTACAGGTTCACAGACGGAGTGGAATTTTGTCCCAGGATGAATCAAAGCCTCAATCTCACCCAACTTGACTTAGATAATATTTAGATGATATTTTAGACTTAGAATTAATGTTGGAAGGGGTTAAGACTTTCAGGAATTTGGGGATGGGTGAATGTATTTAGCATATGAGAAGGACATGAATTTTGGGGGGTGAGAGGGTAGACTGTTATGGGTTGAATTATGTTCCTCCAAAAGTCATATGTTGAAATCTTAATTACCACTACCTCAGAATGTGATTTTATTTACAAATAAGGTCATTGAAAACATCTTGAATAATGACATAATGTCTTAATTTGGCCAAAACCAATGTCAGGGTTTTCTTCCAGGAGGTTTTGGTAATCGGGTCTTACATTTAAGTTTTCAATCCATTTTGAGTTAATTTTTGTGAGTGGTGTATTATAGGGGTCCAATTTCATTTTTTGCATGTGGTTATTCAGTTTTCCCAACACCATTTGTTAAAGAGGCTCTCCTTTCCCCATTGAGGGTTCTTGCACCCTTGTCAAACATTAGTTGACCATATACGCAGGGATTTATTTCTGGACTTTCTATTCTGTTCCTTTGGTCTATATGTCTGTTATTTATGCCAGTACCATACTGTTTTAATTATTATAGCTTTGTAGTATAGTTTGAACTCAGGAAGTGTGATGATGCCTCAGCTTTGGCTTTTTGTTGTTATTGTTCTCAAATAGCTTTGGCTATTTGGAGTCTGTGTGGTTCCATGTGAATTTTACAGTTGTTTTTTCTATTTCTGTGAAAAATGCCATTGTAGTCTTGACAGGGATTGCACTGAATTATAGATGGCAAACATTTTTCTTGAAAAGCTTCCTTACAAGATAGAGTAACCAATCACATTGATACAAAGCGAGATAGCCTTGACCCCCACAGTTGTCTCAAAGCAAGGAGTTTTGTTCTATGGTCACTTGCACACCTTCAAGTTCTCTTTGCTGTTCTAGGTTAATGTGCACATTTGAAGGTAATGCTAAACTCAATGGATGAGATCATTTCTATGACTTTCCTGCTCCTCTTCTCTGTGAATTTATGCTCTGTTGTTGTGGTACTTTCTTTTTCCAGTCTGTGTGTTTTTCACTGCACCTTCCTCTTTTATTCCTCCTATCCCAGATTCCTCTTTTCTTCCCTGCTATCCCCTTCACCTTCCTGATAGATAGAATAAACCATTTCAATCCAAACTTCTTTTCATAAACTTTCCCAGCATTCTTGCCATGTATTCGGGAAGAAATTTGTGGAGAAATTCTATGGCTCATCATATTATATTGAAGTAGAGATGTGTCAAGCATCAAAGTCAAGCAGGATCCTTCAGACACTTAAAGGATATATATTTGATTGCCTTCATTGATCAAGTTTAACCAGATTATTGCCACAGCTCCACTTTAGCTGAGCTAGGTAGATATGGACTATATTTGACAAGAGGCCTTCCCTTGAGTTCTCTTCACTCAGTGACATTTTCCTGATGGAAGACAGGTTGGGGATAGCAGTGGGGGCAATCATAATAGTAGTGGTGATAGTGGTGCATAACATATCCACAGACAGAAAATGTTTTCATAGCCCTGTAGAGTCTCTAGTCACTTTCTTGGTAAATGCCCTTCTCTGTACATTTTGGGAATAGCAATTTCCCAGCCCAAGTGTGCTTATCTCCAGACTCTAGTGTTTTAGATGAACTTAGTGTTTTAGAACCTCAAAATAAGTCTGTCTGTCTATTTATCTATCACCTATCATTCTCTATATTTAATTTTTAATGTTATGAGATAGAAAATGAGTTAGGAGAAAACCTCCAGTGAGAAAACAGAAGGCTCATAAAGCAGAAGAAAAACTACTTTGGTAAGGAAAATATTTCCATATTATATTTTCAAGAGGTCGACATAAACAATAGTGAGTTAAAAAATATTTTTAAAATTATGCACAGTGTCACTTGCCAGTGTTGTGTTAATTAATGCAAATGTAGAACACTGCATCAGTTCTTGCTTGAATTCTATCAATGTACATCTGTACAGTAAATATGTTAGTGAATAACCCTAAGCCACTGTCAGAAGATTCTTTTCTCAACTGCTAAATTCTAGAAAATCATTGCCAGCATTCTAGGCATATTTTCATATGCTCAGGAAGATCCAAAAGGAGCCAATAGAAGCCTACAAAAGGGGTGTGCAACTCTCCTATTCTTAGTATGTATAAATACTATTGCCCAAGAGTAGAATAGAGAATAGAAAATTGACATTAATTAATTAATTATTAACCTAATAAAGGAGTGGATTTTAAGCTAGTTAAATACTTTACTTTTTACAAAATATGTATTATTGAAATGTTTGCTAAGATATCCTAGTTTTTCCAAAGTGGTTGAGAACAGAATAAGTGAGAAGAGTTAAAACAAGGATAATGTCTTTTGTCAACACTCTGTTAGTGTACCAGCCCACCATTCCATGACTGACATTTTTACCACTTCAGAAGGATTTCAATATTGGCAATCTTTTTTTTGAACAGGAAACAAAAAATTAATGTCTAAGTATTCAAAACCTCTTCCCCCCACACAATATTAAGGAGAAATCTGTGTTTGCCAGCTTGGATCCTGAGTCTTTCTTGTCAAGAATCATGAGAAGAATTGAGGGAGAGAATAGCAAGTCACTGATAATTGCTTGAGTGATTGACATTGGAAAAAGAGAGGGTTAGTGGCAGAAGAGAAATGAACATATCCAAATAGTAAAAAAAAAAAAATAAAGACTAGAGAAGACAAAAGACTAGGTTGTACTGGGGGAAGGGAAATTCAATGAGCTTTTAGAAAGAACAGAGAAAGACTTAGGACCTAACTTACATGAAGCAAGCAGCTGTCAAGGTATAAGAACTTAAAATTTGATGTGGTTACTTTAACAATATAAATCACATCCTCATTTCTGTCAGGATAATGATATTCTTTCTCTATATGTCTCTGATTTCACTGGTCAGTCTTTGTTCCTGATCTTTGAAGATTTCATATACTTGACCTTGACTCATTGTAAAATAGGAAGAAAAAGAAATCATTACTTTTGCATTAAGATTTTAAAAACATACAAAATTCCCACTCTGAACAATACTTTGAAAAATTATTGGACTTATAATAAACTAAACATAAATCCATTACTGACCTGGAATGCAGTGTAAGGAGCTCTGCAGACACTCTCTTCAATGAAACAATAATAAAAATCGTTTGAAGAAAAAAAATATTTAAAGTTTCTGGAAATTATCCTAAGGGCATGCAGCAAATTATGAAATGTTTACTTAAGAAAATTTCCTAAATCTTAGTAAGAATAGTGAGATCTGTGACATTTGAATTACAACCAGATCCTCTCCCCTTCTCACTCCAGTTTAGTGTGATGGAAGCTCAACTCCTGGTGGATGTAGCAAAATTGCAGTGTTCTATTTCTTCCTATTGCTCAGTCTAAAACCAAGGTTTCTCCCCTGGAGAGCAGGACACCAGCATTTCTCCTCTCCCCAAACTCCAGCTGCAGAAGCTCTATTCAAGTCAAGTGTGGTACAGTGGTTTGGGGCTCTCTTCTTCCACTCTGTCCCCACTCATAGGTTGGGAGCTCTATCCAAGAGGTGGCAAGAATACTCAGCCCTGATTGGCCCATGTCCCAGCTCATTCATAGGGTTACCTCCTGGGTTTAGTGCCCCATTTATAGAGCAGTAGTGTCATTCTGAGAGAAGCTGACCATTGTCAATTCCCCAGCTCTCCAGAATAATAATACTGAGGTTCTTCCCAGGGAGAGAGGGAGGTTGTAGGAGAAGAAAGCTCCATAATTCTCTGTGGGGAGACTGATTTTATTTGGAACACAACATAGAGAAGTTCAAACCTAAGGGCACTATCAAAAACAATGAAGATTTTGGTGATGAGTAATTAAAAGGAGTCTAGTAACTCCATGACAGCAATAAGCAAAACAGCAGAAGTTTAACAGAGAACCAGGGAAAGATAGCTATCTTCAGGGGTCAGAGCAAACTTCAGACACAGGCCTCAAAGACTTTCCCTGAAAAGAAACCCATGCTTAATTGGATGGGTAATGTAGTAAATTATACCCTCAGTCATTGTTAAAAACAATAGTCCAATCAGCCAGCAGTTAGTGAAGACTCACAACTGGGTTGGTATCAATACAGCCAGGCCAGCCAGGAACTTAACAGGGAAATCAGACCAAGAAAAAAATAAAGAAAACCTCGATAAGATAATTGTCGACCATTGTCTTCCTGGGAGTGGTCAGAGGGAAAGAGAAAGTCAGGGTGACTGTGCACATGTTGCATCCTGTGAGGAGCAACACATAGGGTTGCGCACTGTGGGGGAAACAAACTTCAAAGACTCAATTTAGTCAAGTTACTAAACAAATCAACAAAGGATCGAGCAACAATAACAACTCCTAGGGTTGGGAAATTAATAACCAAAGTACCTACAATATACTATTTAAAATGTGTACGTAATAAAAAGGTTATCATTTTCTCATAATAAAAAATTATAAGACATACAAATAAACATGAAAATATGACCAATAAACAGGAAAGAAAAGCACGCAACAGAAATAGTCTCTGACAGGGGCCAGATGTCAGATTTAACAAAAACGTCAAATTAGCCATTATAAATATGTTTTAAGTACTAAAGAATACTATACTTCAATAATCAAAGAAAAGTAAATGTCTAATCACACCTCGATGAGATGATATTGTCTCATCAAATAGAAAATATCATAGATATTTTTTTAAATAGCCAAATGGAAATTGTGAAGTCAAAAAGTCAAATAAAGAAAATGGAAAATTCTTTAGAGGAGTCCACTAATAGATTGGAGCTAGCACAAGAGAGAATGAGAGAACCTGAAGACAGATCAATAGAGAATATGCAATCTGAAGAACATAGTGGCAAAAAAGAATAAAGAAAAATTAATAGAGATATATGATAATTTTAAGAACACTAACATAAGCCTAATAGGAGTACCAGTAGGAAAGGAGAAAAAGGAGCAACAAACATATTTGAAGAAATAAAGGCTGAAGTCTTTCCACATTTGATGAAAAACATTAATCTTCACATCAAAGAAGCTCAAAAAATTTTAAGTTGGATAAATTGAAAGAAATCCATACTCAGACACATCATAGTTAAAATGTTGAAAGACAAAGACAAGGACAAAATCTTGAAAACAGTAAGAGAAAAAGGATTCATCATGTATAAGTGAAGCCCAAAGAATAACAGATGACTTCTCGTCAAAAACAATGAATACCAAAATGCAATTTAGCATGCTAAAAGTAAAAAAAAAAAAAAATGGCAGCTGAGAATCTTATATCCAGCAAAACTATCTTTCAAAAGTAAAGATGAAATAGACATTCCAAGATAAACAAAAACTGAGAAAATTTACTGCAAGAATATTTACCTTACAAGAAATACTAAAGAAAATCCTTCAAGCTGAAAGCAAGTTACTTGAAACAGTAATTTGAATATACATAAAAACCCAAAAAGTGACAATAAAGATAATTATGTAGCATAAAATAATATGTATATAATTATATCTTGGGGCCTATAACATATAGAAATGTAACATATTTGATGACAGTTCAAAGGAGGTAGGCAGGAACATAGCTGTATTGGAACAAGAAAATAACATCAGATGATAATTAAAATCCATAGGAATAAATAAAGAGAACCAGAAAAGGTAAATAAGAGGTTAATATAAATATAGAGAATGTAATAAAACAAAATAAAATAAAAATAGGGAAGGAGAGCTTTATAGGAACAAAATTTCTCTATTTCACTGGAACTACATAAGTGCAAATTTGAAATCAATTCTGGTAATGAAACAGAATTGAGAGTCTAGAAATAAACTTTTACATATATAATGAATTGATTTTCTATGAGGGTGCTAAGATAATTCAATAGGAAAAGACTAATCTTTGTAACAAATGGTACTGGAACAACTGGATATCCATATGCAATAGAATTAAGTTGGACCCTTTCATCACATCATACACAAAATTAACTCAAAATGAATTATAGTTATAAATGTAAAAGCTAAAACCATACAACTCTTAGTAAAAAACAGGAATAAATTTTTATAATCTTGGGTTAGGCAAATCTTTCTTAGACATAATACCATAGATGCAAGTTTAGAGGAAATATTGATAAATTAGACTCATCAAAATAAAAACATTTTTTTGTGTGTGTCTCAAAGGGCATCAAGAAGGGTGCCTGGGTGGCTCAGTCATTAAGCGTCTGCCTTCGGCTCAGGTCATGATCCTGGCATCCAAGGATCGAGACCGGCATCCAAGGATCGAGACCTGCTCAGTGCGGAACCTGCTTCTCCTTTCTCTCTGCCTGCCACCTGTCTACTTGTGCTCTCTCTCTCTCTCTCTTTGTCAAATAAATGAATAAAATCTTAAAAGAAAGGGTGGGGGCATCAAGGAAGTGCAAAGATACCACACAGAATGGGAAGAAATATTTGCAAGTCATCTACCTGATAAGATCATTGTCTCCAGAATATATAAAAAAAATCCTAAAACTTAACATTAAAAAAGCAACTTAAAAATAGACAATGAATATGGATAGACATTTCTTCAAGGAAGGCAAATGATAAACAAGCATGGTAAGAGATCCTAAACATCATTATTCTTTAGAGTAATATAGATCAAGGTCACCATGAGATACCACTTCATGTATACTAGTCTGACTAAGTAAAAAAGGTAGACAATTATAAGCGTTGACAACAATGTAGAGAAATTAGAACGCTCATATATTGCAGCTCCACTCCATGGTATATATCTATGAGGAATGAAGACACAATGTCCACACAAAAGCTTGTATACAAATACAAATGCTTGTATACAAATATTCATAGTAGCATTATAATCAAAAAGTAGAAACAATCCAAATGTCAGTCAAATAATAAATGGACAACAAAAATGTGGTAAATTCATACTATAAAATATTGTTTGACTGTAAAAAGGAATGAAGTACTAATACATAGTACAACTTGGATGAACCTTGAAAATATCATGGCAGTGGAAGAACATGGTCATAAAAGATTACATATTGTATGATCCCATTTGTATGAAATCCAGAATAGACGATTCTATAGAGACAGAATGCAGATTAGTGCTTGGTCAGAATTAGGGGAAGAGGGAAACAGGGAGTGACTGTTAGTAGGTATTGGGCATCTTTTAAAGGATGATGAGAGTATTTCAAAATTAAATTGTGGTGGGGCGCCTGGGGGGGTGCAGTCAGCTAAGTGTCCAACTCTTGGTTTGGGCTCAGGTTGTGATCTCAGGGTCATGAAATCAAGCCCTGCATGGAGTCTGCTTAGAGTTTCTCTCTCCCTCTTCCTTTGCTCCTCCCCCCATTCCCTCTCCTCAAATAAATAAATAAATCTTTAAAAAATTAGACTGTGGTGACTGTGTACTGTAAATGGATGAATTGCATGATACATGAATTATATCTAAATCAAACTGTTAAAAAATTTATTACTAAAATTCTGTCAATAGTCATTCCAATCTTATGAGGAGATTAAATCTCAAAAATAGAAAGTGGTTGCTCAAAGCCATATAAGCAAAAAGTAGCAGAGATTAAGTTGGAAATCTAGCTCCATCTTGGTCAGAAGTTATTGTTCTTTCCACATCACCAAACTGTGGACAAAGTATTGAAATAAAAAAAATGTAGAAAAAAAGTGGGGGACTGAAGACATTTCATGCTATTTATTGAAGCAAACACAGATAAAGTTTCTCAAATGTTACATTTAAAAGGCATTTACTAAACATAACTTTGTGTTGGGCCTGTTTCTGAGTGTGGTAATGTAAATTCAAATAAGACATAAACTGATTTCTATGAGTGTAGAGTGATGTGGAAGACATGATGCAAATATATGGTGTGATAAAGTTATACTCTGGGAAAATACAGAGAAGATGGATTGGGGTCAAATAAGAGGTTTTGGAGGTGACATTTTGGCTGACTCTCAGAACATATACAGGTTTTTAGCTAGATTAAAAGGTACTTTCTTTCCAGTTGTGGAGTCTTAGCCAGTCAATTCATAGTACTGTTTTCTTCCTTTCCAGAGTTTGGACTCAGTTGAGAAGCAGACTCGAGAGTAGAAAGATGGAAATTAAAATATCTTAATTATTGCCAAGGCTATTTGGAGAACATGATTTAAGTCTGTGTCCATGCGGTTTTGCTAAGTCTTCAACCCTAAAACTACATAAAATTACCAAAAAAAAGATGAATTATCTATTGCTATGTAACAAACCCTAAAACTTAGTGTGTTAAAATAATGACTGATTACTTTGGGTGATCCTATGGGTTGACTAAATGGTTTTTCTGTTCCATGTGGCATTTTTTGGGGTGACTCATATGGGTGCATTCAGTTGGCAGGGAGGTTGGGCTGGATGGTTCAAGAGAGCTCTCTCACATGTTTGAACCCTTAGGTACTGGGAGTTGGCTGTGGTACTCTGATCCCCCTCTACATGGCTCCTTACTTCATGTGGTGCTTCCTTTCCACACCCCCTCTCTCTCCAGCAAGGCAAGCTGGACTTCCATAAAACATGCTAACCAGATTCTGGGAGAGAGAACATGGAAGCTACCAGGCCTTTCAAGGACTAAGCCTAAAACACATAGAGCATCACTTTCACGGCATTCTATTGGCATAAATAAATCAGAAGGCCAGCCTGGATTTAAGAGGTGGGTAAACAGATTTCATTTGTTGATGAGAGAAAAAGCAAGCATGTACAGGAAGAGGAAGAAGCGTTGGCAACCTTTTTCTTTCATTCTTTCTTTCTTTTTAAGGGAGATCCAAACCAGACTTACACACCTAGTCATAGGTATAGCTAAAGAACATCAGGCCTCTCTGCCCCAGGGATACTGATTGCATGGCAGAGAGCAGACAGACAAGGAGATTCTATAGACAAGTGGATTCAAAAAAGAAGAAAAAAGGCACTTCTCCAAAAACTCCCAATTCCTTCTCCCAAACTCACGAATCACATGAGTTCTTCCCTGGGGTAAGAATGAGTAAGAGAGTGGAGAGGAGCCGAGAGTGTTTCTTAAGTAGAGCCCCCTCCATATGGAAGCATGAAGGGATAAGTGGTCCACTGTAACACGAGGCAGTCATGCAAAACAAAATATCAAGAGGTAAATGAACTCTACAACTTCACATTAGTCAACATGACCTGGAAAAATGCCGGGATGTTGCTGTCCAAGACAATGGAAAAA
This sequence comes from Mirounga angustirostris, assembly GCF_029215605.1. Lineage (NCBI taxonomy): Eukaryota > Metazoa > Chordata > Mammalia > Carnivora > Phocidae > Mirounga > Mirounga angustirostris. The sequence continues at coordinate 132,439,210 of NW_026991709.1, read as the reverse complement.
ACAAATGGGTTTTCTTTTTCTGAGATGATATCAGCAGCACCTCAGCTACCTCGCCTAACTCCAGGTGGAGATACTTGAGAGATGTCTGCTTTTCTTCTTCTAAAATGTTTAAGTATTGTAAGTCTGAGTATATACTTGTGGAGCCTGAAGGAGGTTATTTGAATGACAGATGGGATAGGGCCCATGTTGTAGAGGGCGTATATCAATTAAAGATACAGAAAGATCTAGAGTCATGATCAGGTCAGGTCATAGCGCCTAGGCTCCTCCCACCATCCTGTATGATTCCACCACCTAATTAATGAGGCAGATTCTGGAATCTGTTGATAATCATTCTTAATGAGTACATACAGTAGGGCAGGATGCTTCCATCTAGATATGCTAATGAATGTAACTATAATTTTATTCCATCTTCTCTCCAAAGCAATTGAGGTTTCAAAGCCTGGAAAAAATAGTGATAGATGAGGAGTGTCAGAAATAGGCTTGGGGCGCCTGGGTGGCTCAGTTGGTTAAGCGACTGCCTTCGGCTCAGGTCATGATCCTGGAGTCCCGGGATCGAGTCCCGCATCGGGCTCCCTGCTCGGCAGGGAGCCTGCTTCTCCCTCTGACCCTCCCCCCTCTCATGTGCTCTCTGTCTCTCTCTGTCTCAAATAAATAATAAAATCTTTTAAAAGAAATAGGCTTTCTCCCTGAAGTAATTCACCTGCAACAGGAACCCTCATGCAAAATAAATAAATAAATAAATAAATAAATAAATAAATAAATAAATAAATAACATATAAAAATCACCATTTGGTGCAGAATAGAGAAGGCTTCTTGTCCTCATTTTGGAATCCTGCTGGGCCTAGAACACTCTATGCTCAAGGACTCTCAAAGTTATTTGTTCTTTTTTGTTTGTTATTCCTTCCTTTGAGTTTATTTTTAATGGTAGTTGCTTATAAGAACAAAGGGTATTAGCAGTGATTCAGGATATAAAGGTATCATATCCAGCTGTGTGAGTAACTACCTGAAGTTGGAGGTTATAACAACAAAAGTTGAGATAAAGAGTGGATTCAGATTTTGTGGAGTCCAACATTTTTATAAAGTGGGGTACCCTCCTTAAGAAAAAGAATTCAAATTTAGAGTATAAAATTAGGTACTGGGCCTTAGAAGGGGTGCATGTAATTGGGGCACCTTAAAGCTTAAGTGTCATTGGTTTCATGATAAATTTGCCTCTGTTGGGAAGTAAAATCTTACCAAAAACCACAGATGCCCTCATCATTTATATTAAGTTTTGGGTAAACATGAGCAGGACATTTCCTGCCGTTGGCATACGTGTTTTGTAGCAGACAAAAAAATTATGGAGGATGCACTGGGGTTACAGGTTTATTACTTTGCAAGGGCTGCCATAACAGAATACCACACACTGGGCAGCTTAAACAATAGAAGTTTATTGCTCACAGTTCTAGAGGCCAGGAGTCCAAGATAAGGGCGTTGACAGAACTGATTCCTTCTCTTCTTTGCCTCTTGACTAGCTTCTGGTTTCCTGGTAATGTTTAGCATTCCTTAGCTTGTAGATGCATCACTCTGATCTCTGCCTTCATCTTTCCATGATGTTCTCCCTCCCTGTATGTTTGTCTGTCTCTGTCCTAACTCCCTCCCACCTCTTTTTAGGGACACAGTTATACTGGATTAAGACCTACCCTAATAACCTCATCTTAACTTGATCCCCTGCCAAGACCAACTTTCCAAATAAGGTCACATTTACAGATAACCAGGGGTTAGGACTTCAACATGGTGGTGACAGAGGACATGCTATTAATATATGGATTATCATATGAAATTCAGTGTCCCTGGGTGAAAATGCTCTGACATGGCCCTTATATCCTTCCTATTCTAATAGGTGGAAACATGCTCAAAAAATGCCAGAATTTAACATTTTATCAACATAAAACCAACTTGTAAAGGAAACCTAAGTAAATTCCTTCCATTATGTGCCTAGAAAACTGCGGATCCTTCAAAATATTGTGGAGGCGTCATCTCAGAGACACCATTTCCAGCCCATCTTATTGTCTGTTTGCCCTCTAGATCCATGGTCACTTTTCCCTTCTGCCGTCTGCCTGGAAAGGCTGAGTTCGTAGACTATGTCAGCTAGGCTTTCAAGTCCTGTCACTTCAGGCTGTGGGGCCCTCCAGGTGGAGATAGGAAACAGGCAAGAGGGTAAGATCTGGGGATGTATCTCCCTAGATCTTTGCTGTGAACTTGCTTTTGGCTTTGTCTCTCAAATGAAGTCTATTGTTTTTCTCAAGGCCTCTGACTACACAGCTTTGCTTTCAGATCCAGGACCCTTTCCTCCCCTTTGGACCATGGATGATAATAGCTGAGCTTGTACTAAATCCTGGATGACGGCTTTTTGCCTATGCTCCCTTACATCCACATGTTTGTTAAAAAAAAAAAAAATCCTTATAGAATTATTCTTTTATAATAGAATATATCTGATTTGTATTAGGACCCTGACTGATACATCCCCAATCCCCACCCTCCTCTGTCTTTCAGGTGTTTAATTTTTAATCTTCCAGGATTTAATTCTATTTATCTAGGAAATCATACTTTATTGTATTTTATATAAACAATGATATATACCAGTCTGACTCTCCTACTAGGCTAAGAGGAACAAACTATCAAGTCAGATACTGTAGGGGCACCATTAGTAAAAATGAAATCCAACCCTTCAAGTGGAATTCATATGCCCAGTTAAAATGACTACATCTAGAATTTGTTTAAATCTGCCCTCTCCCCTGCCCCTGGCAATTGACCTTTAAAAGCCGGTGGTGTTTAAATTCATTTCAGGACCATAGGTCTTCCCTATATAATACATTGTTTGTCCAAATAAAGTAAATGAAAAAACATAATCCTAGAGAGAAAAAAGGTACAGCCTTAGGAAGCATTAACTTCATTCTGTATGCTTAGTTGTGCAAGAAATATTACTCTCTTTTCCATAAATGAGGCCATTTCAAAAGCTTAGAGGGAAATTGAATTTTAGCCATTTTCCATGTTCCACTTTTGGAATTTTACAGTGACAAGGTGTTTGGAGGGAATGCTGTGGAACTAGTCATGAGTCATTTGTCCACAGAGATACTGCCATGGCTTCCACGGTCCTGGAAGCTCTGTTTTACCTACTTGCGGTTTGAGGCCCTGAAATCCTTCAGTGAAGCTTCCTCTGCTCCCACACACCTAGACATACCTGATAAATCATTTTCTTTCTGAAATCCTTCTCACTATCAAGCCATGTGGAAGCTCTATCTCATCTTTTTCCTCTCTTCCCTTTTGAATTTCTAACCTTCAGCCAAGGGGAAATCTCCTTCCTCTCTGTGTTTTTTACTAAGACATCTTGTCTGTAGTGGAGTCCTCTTCCTTCAACTGTTGACCAATCTGCTCAAGTCCCCTTAAGTCTTAGCAGGGTGGAACAGAAAAGCCACAGAGAATTGGGTCTTCAGCTTTGATCACAGGAGCAAAGGAACAAGGAGGAAATAAAGGGTGAAAAAAGCCCCGCACAGCGATTAGCATTTCAGAATATTATCCTACCATAATATCATACATTGAGTTGGGGAGATAAGCGTGTGGCTGTGATGAGGAAATGAAGCAGGAGTCTGGAGCAAGTGAGATTACGACTGGGTTAAGAAGTAGCTGTAGGCAGAGAAGGTGGGGTAGTTGAAAATCCTAGGCCTAATCAGACTCATGTTATCTCTAGGCTTTTTAAATAGTTGTTTCTACAGGGACTGACTGACTTTAGATAAACAAGGACTTTCTTCAGGAGAGACATGACCACACCCAAGCTAGAGAACGAAATGCGGTTGTGTCACACTTTCATAATCATTTACATCAAATTGCCTGATTAGCAGGGTGGGAACCCATGATACAACTCATCAGTTTACCCAGAGCTGGCCCAACAGGAAATCAGCTACCCACCTGCCAAAAGCCTGTGTGGAAAAGGTAAGGCCAGATACCACTGGAGAAATCCCCTACATTGCGTCTGGGTAACTGTTTCTTATCTGCATCTGTCTGACGTACTTGCTCCTCATATTGCTTCTTACTCTTTCCACTTCTGCCTAGCTCTGCTGAATTACCTAAAGTTGCAGCTCAGTGGTTCCGTGTATCATTTCTTTTACTCACCAAATGTTCACCTAATGGAACCTACTTCAGCTTCTCCTTTTATTCAGTACCTCAGGAATTCAGCATTTCTAGATCAGTGATCCTCAAACTTGAGTGTGCGTCAGAATTACCTGGAGGGCCTGTTCACACACATTGGTAGGCTCCACCCCTGGAATTTCTGACTCAGTGGGTCTGGGGAGAAACTTGAGGATGTTCATTTCTAACACATTCCCAGGCGATGCTGGTCTAGCAATGCCAGAGTACAAATGCTTACGTTTTGAAATGGAACCCTTAATCTTGCTCTCCTAAAAGCCAGGTGTTTCAGTGACAAAGGGATCATTCCATTTTTTTTCTAGCCTGTGTGCTTTGATACAAAGTCAATTGGGAGAATGTAAGAATTTTTCTCTAGACTCACTTTCAGGTGAGGCCTATACAGTACCGTGTGAATTATTTATTTACTACGTATTTAGTAAGCACCTACTTTCTGTGGTAGGTATTGTGAGTATATGAATATGAGACATTCTGTGCCTTATATGAAGGAGCTAATACTGTGTAATCAAAAGCATGCAACTTTCGGAGTCCCAGAGTCTAGGCGAAAGCCTGTCTCTGCTACAAGGGATGCTATGTATGGCTCCCCAGGCTTTGCATTGTAAAATTCAGGGCCACTGTGTCATCTTTGCTCAGCTGGAGCTACATGTCTAAGAATTCTGTTCCTTGTAGGATTCTGGTCAGGGTGGGTCCCAAGAGAAATTTGTGCAAGGTGGAAGCAGCAGCCATTAGACTCTAAGCCCCCTGTAGGGCAACATGCAGTGTAGTAGCTTGTGCATATTATCACCGATCTCCTGGCTCACCTCTGAGGCACGGGCCACAGCCAGGCTGTAGCTCCAGTTCAGCTTCTCTGAGACCTAGGCCAGGTCTAAGTACAGCCACAAGGTGAAAGGCGCTGGCTCCCGCTGCACATTGCCCAACTCACTGGGGTTGGGGGCAGCAAGACACAGATATGGGTTCCAATACGTCCCTGTGGTATCCATTTTTCCTTGGGTCTTTCAGCTTGTTCTTGCTTTCCCCCACTTTATATAATATTGTCTTAGCACTTGTAGCCCTGGTCACCTACAATTACTTTCATCCCACTCTAGAGCCACCAACTTCCCATAGACTCTTTATCAGCTCTCACAATTATGGAAGACCTAATCTCTACCATAGATCCCTTATTCTACATCGCTGTTAGTGGTTCTGCTTCTCTATCAAATCCTGAAAGGTAGAGGCACCATTTACATGGTGCTCTTTGGGGTTTTGCAATGTGCAACCTGTACAATTATATTTGTTAGCCTTGTTCTAATACTTATGATCTAAATGACCTTGGTGAACCCGTGGAACTTCACTCAGTTTCAATTTGCTCATATGTAAACTGGGAATAGCAGTAAGTAATTCAAAGTATTATTTTGAGGATTAAGTGAGCTAGCATATGCAAAATGCCCTGGCCATTCTAACTTAATATAATAATCCCAATCCTCACTGTTATTCTCTATACCATTATTGTGTTTCAATTTCTACATATCACTTACCTCTCTCCAAAGAGTCTTATTATTTCTTTTTCACATGTTTATGACCTATGTTCCTCCACTAGGATATACACTGTATAGGGCAATGTGCCTTTTCTACTATGTTTACTGTTGTAGTCCCAATGCTTGGCTCCAAAACATGCTTTGATACTCAATAATATGATGGATGGCTGGAGCAGAGAAAGTGGGGGGTATACATGAATGAATGACTGAATGAATTAATGAATAAAATGCCTAGAAGAGCGGTTAGTTCATGATGAGAATTTGTAAACTAGTAATGGAAATGTGTCCACCATTAGCCACAATATCCAATAGATTGAGATATATGTCATAAAAATGGGGGCATATAATTTGAGAACACAGGGAAGTCAAATTTAGTTAAGTAATAAATCAAAACTTTATGGATAAGAAGACATTTTTAATCTTACCCATCTTAAATTATGGGTAAAATTTTAACTGGAGAAGGTTAGGTAAGAGAGTAGGAGGAAAAAAAGGAAAAAACTCAGGTGTTTAGCAAAGCATAGGATATGTTGGAATAGTAAATGGCCTTTTTGCCTAGAATATAAAGTTAGTAACAAGAAATTTGTAGAGAGTAAATAGGATAAATTTGTAGAAGGGAAATGAGGACTAAATCATGGAAGCCTTTTAATTGCTCTCTAATTACTTAAAACTTTATTTTGTTGAACAGTATATTACTGAATGGGTGCCCCACAGAGCACTAGCACTAGCTATTCAAGGTGCTCTAGGGGGAAAAAAAAAGGGTGTTCCTGGTCAAGTACCATATCCTTTAACTTCCTGTTGGAGTATTACCAGTACATTAGCATATTTAGGGCTCATGTTATCTCTAGGCTTTTTAAATAGTTGGAAGGAAAGAAGGGAGGGAAGCGGGAGGGTGAAACTGCCTCAGTTCAGAAAACATATAAAGATTATTTAACAACATGAGAGTCTCTGATTAAACCTAAGTACATTATGAAAAAGCCTAATAACATGGACATGGTCCAACAAATTTTTTTCTGACTTTTTGAGGCATCATATCAAAACCAGTGTATCTCTCAGATGCCTTCTAATTCTTTACCTTTATCAATATAGTGTTAACAAAATGCAGTTTGGTATTTGCATGAGTGAGTCAGCTTTCAAAGACTATTGTCCTGTGTATATGCTGTGAATGGTAGGAGCCATTTGAGCATGCACACTAAGGCACATCTATTTAGAAACACAAATAATCAGAAAATGGAGCAAAGTAGAGGGGGTGTTGTCATCTGATGAAGAGTGCTGAGAAGAAGATGGGTATTTGGGATCTAAAATTAGTCCATATTTTTACAGTTCAAAATTTTTGTCTACATAGACACGATAAAGGTGTCTTTCCAGCAAGCACGTTTTTAAAGGAAAAAGAAAAGTGATTTTTATTTGACATTAACATTTGCTTAATGGATAGTGTCAGCTGACATGAAGAAAAGTTGGCCAGGTACAGTTAGGGTAGACTGAATTCTTTGGGGGAGGCGGAGAAAAACTGGATTATTCTGGTATGAAATTCATTTAAATATCAATAATAAAGTAATGAGATTTTCAGAGAATTGCTTAAGCAGGAAAAAATGGCATAAAGTTATTAAATCTAAAGCAGAATAAGGGTTCTTTAAAAGTTTTAGCTCTTAATGTTTTAAACAGTAATTTCATGTTTCTTTTCTGATAAAAAAGAAAAGATCCATCTTTTCTGGTTTTGCGTGAAATCTAAATATTGTTTTGCTCATTGTACGAATTTACTGCTGAAATTTTAGTGTTGTGAATCAGCTTAGCATCGCACATTAAATGGATATTGATCTAACATTAGAAATAAAAAACAATACCCATTAAATTAATCAATAAGGATTTAATTCCTGATGAACTCAGCAGCCTAAAGTGGGGTATTTGTTTGCTTTTCTCTTTTCCAAGCAAACTATTTCACGATTATAGGAAATAATCCAACATTTAAAAAATTATACTGGGGGAAAACAGCATTGGTGAAAGCTGCAGTTTGTAATTGCAAAGTTAATTATCTTTCCTAAACCATCAGTTGTCACTTAGAGAGACCAGATTCTTGCAGACTCTCCAGGGACTGCCTTTATTTCATTCCTAATGGCTTGGGACCCACCATTTTGCTGTCTCTGAACATTTGGTCACTGAATGCACCATTTATGGAGTATTGTTTAATTAAGGACAAATTAAGAGAACTGTGCACAGAATTTAATTTCATAGACTCTGTAAATTCTTTTAAAGAGGATACTAACTATAGGCATGATAAGTTTTCATTATCCATTGCTTCTATAAGGTATTGACAATTTATTGTTTGCAACAGTTCCAAGTTTTGTTTACTCTTCAGGGGATTTTATTGGCACTGTACTTTTTGTGCTTCACAGAATCCTATGGAGGCATCTGATTCTTCATTAACCCCTTCAGTACTGAATCACCCAGCTACAGAAACCCACATACTTGAAAGGTTGCATTTGGTCTTTGTAAAGACTAGGGATTTATGGGAAGGGTTGAATGGGAACTGACATCATTAAAACATGTGCTTAATGTTCTAGATCTTGGGATATAAAATATCTCAAGTGGATAGTCATTCATTCTTTCTTTCATTTGACAAATATTTTCTGAGGGCCTGCTATGCATCAGAAAATATTCTAATGGAGAATGCACAATTTACTAGGAAGTAGAGGAGTTCTGAAATATTTTGGTTTCAAAATTTTTTAGAATAAATTATCACCAGACTCCCCACTGCTTCCTTTGAAAAGTCAAGTGCAAATAATAAGTTTGCCTACTGGCACTCTGATAGAATAATTTTGTGTTAGGTACAAAGTAAATCTTAGAGATTTTATTGTCCAGATGTCCATATGTTACTGATGATAAACTAAGTCACAGAGAGGTTCTTTTACTTGTCCAAATTCACTCAACCCATTAGTATCAAGTAGCAGATACTTGGATGCTCAAATGTAAAATTATTGAAAAATATCATTATTTAAGAAATAGTTATGAATAGTCTCTAAATTAGATAGGTAAAAATATCTATAATATTAGGACTACTGTATTTCCATGTAACAGAAGCTCACTCAAACTCTCCTAGGCCACTGGAACATTTATTATAAGGAAGTAAAAGCTTCAGAACAAACTGAAACCAGGAATTTGATCATCAGGATTCTTTACAGTCTTATAGTTGTGCCCCTCTGGGCATCTGCTTCATTCTTTTCTTCCTCGGTAGATATTTCTAATTTTTTCTCCTGTCCACTTAGAAAACATGGCTGCCAATAGCTCCTAGATTTACAGGTTATATTCTAGCAAATCAGAACATACACTCTCCTTCTGTTTAATCCAAAATTCCCAGGAAGGCACTCATTGGAGAAACTTGAGACCAAGTAGCTTCCTGAATCAATCCATGATGACCAAATAGGAAAGATCTCTTGAGGACACTGCAGTTAACTTATTCTATGACAGAGGTTCAACTGTAGATCAAGTAACTAATATGGAAGTTGGTGGGGGTAGAAGGACGGTGGGGGTGGGGAGAGATATGGGGGGGGGGGCTGTGTATTAATTTTGAACCTGGATGCTTTTGCTAAAATCATCTGAATTCTTATTCTAAAAACTGAAAATAATTCAAATTCCCTTCAACAATAAAACAACTAAATAAATTGTGGTGTTTTTATATAATAAAATTCTATATAGAAATAGAAAAGTAATAAAATGCAGCTACACACAATAACATGTATACACTTCACAAACAAAATAATTTTGAGTGAAAAAAAAAAACACAAACCAAAAAAAGCATGATTCCATTTATGTAAAATTAAAAAATAGACAAAGCTAGTGCTTAGTAATTCATACTTAAGTAGTAAAAAAAAAAAAGCTATATAAAGCTATAAATAAAAGCAAGAAAAACTATATTGAAAAATCAGGATTCTCTTTGGGGAAGAATGGTAAAATGGTTACTGAGAGGGCCCATGAAGAGGGTTTTGGAGACTGGCCATGTTTTATGTCTTGAGCTAGAAGGAGTGACATGGGTATTCACTTTGTGAGAATTTGCTGAGCTGTATATTTATGTTCTATGTACTTTTCATATGGGAATTATGATTCACAATATAAAATTAGCCAATATTTCTAAAAGGGGGTCTTGGCCCTGCACCCTCTTCCCAATTCAGAATTATCTCCAAAGAGTAGGAGGGACAACAGAACTCCCGCAAAATTTTGCGGCTCTAGGAGTAGAGGAGGCTTAGATCCTGCTACTACTCTAGTTGTCAGGGTGATATCAAGTCTCATCAGAACACCTTCTTATTACCGTAGATCACAGGCGTAGAGAAGGTGTGTGTGCTCTGTTTGCCTTCATGGACTGGTCTGAAAAGCCCTACAGAGGCCTCTTTTGCCACCTCTGGTCATAGGGGGTGGGCACCAAATGCTCTACACAGCCCTTAGTCCCGAGGGTTCACTAGACCTACAGAACCCTCTGGAATCCCCCAAGCCAAGGACTTTTTTTTTCAGACTGAAGGGTACCCCTGCCTCCAGCTCTAAACTCTTCAGTGGATATAAGCTTTTGAAGAAAGTACCCAGGAATTATACTTGCAAGCATCCCTAGGCATCAAAGCACAGAACCTGGGACCTATTTGAATTGGGGGTAAGAAAAGAGAAAAATACAGGTAAAACAACAGTAACAACAGAAAAATTAACATTAAAATTACAAATTTAATATCTACAAATGAGCCTTTTACATCTATTTACCATTTAAAGTAGTTAGAATTGGCTGATAGCAACGAAAGACATGATCATTGAAACAAGTAGGAAGTTACTTTTTTTAGCTTGTAATAAATCATGGAAGAAGACAGTTGCTAACATGGGTGCAGAGCAGTTGTACATTGTCAGGGCCAAGGACTCTGAAATATATTAACTTTTTCCATGTAGTCACAATATGGCTGCTCCACGTTAACCATCACAACTTCATTCAAGGAAGCAAGAAGACGGGAGAAGTGGTGGGAGAGTGGCACCATCCCTTCTGTAAAGAAAGGAAAGTTTTCCCAAGACTCTTCCAGTGGCTATCTGCTTACAAAACTCATTGTTCAAAATCAAGCTCACTCTTAAGTGAAAGAAAGGCTTGAGACGTGAACATCTAATAAGGCTCATTGAATCTCTGTTGCCACAAAAGCAGAGTGAACTGGATGTGGAGTAGAAAACCAAGAGTGTCAACAGCATGGGTATTGCATTTTATTATTTATAAAAGTTTCACATCAAAGGATGAAGGCATATATAACTGCAGAGTTACTAAAAAGTTGTTAAAGGCAACCCAGTCTAAACTATGTCAGAAGCAAGAGCCTACCTTATTTCTGACAAACCTTAGAAAGGCCCATGGGGAGCCATATCCCTACTCAGAACCACAGTACATTTGTTAATATGTGTTTATTTTTTGTTTACTTTGTTCAAAGCACGTTTATATAATTTCTGTGTTTCCAAGGTAAAACTCGGATAGAGGAGGAGGAGTACATTTAAAAGCACCTCAAATTCCCTCTGGCCCCATTTCCTAGTTTCACCTTCTAATAATCTCTCATAGCTTCCAGTATATAGAATCCTGAAGTGGTAACAGAATTACAATACATGAGTATCTCTTTGCTATTATAGCAACCAATTCTTAATTATTTTTCCCCCAACTGCATAAGTCTTTCTTTTACAGGAATAGTGCTATTTTTTTTATAAAGCCAAAATCTGGACAGCAGCCCTTCATTCACCAGAAAAAGAAATAAATATCCCCATTAAAGAAAAAAGTGTGTGTGTGTATGTGTGTGTTTGTGTGTACACATATACACACATGAAGTGGGGCCAAGAGAGATTTTATAAAAGACTGGATCACCTAACACAGTGTACAGGACTAAATCCTTGCAACTTGCATTCCTACCATAACAGAAAGAATGAGTATAAACATAGTAAATCAATAGGCAGATAGACAGGTAGATAGGTAGCTAATACTCTGATATGTATCCTCAGATTTGCAGATGTGCACACTCAGACTTGCAGCCAGACAAAAGGGTTTTTTATCATGATATTTCATAAAGAATCCCCTAGCCATGAACTAACTGCTAAAATATTTAGATAAGACTGAGTGTATAAAGAAGAAGGGGAAGAAAGAGGAGGGTGTGACAGGGGAGAGAGGGAAGATGTGGAGGAGAAAGACTGAGGAGCTTAGGCATAAAATGTCATCTGAATCATAGCTAACATATTGCTCACCCAACACTAAGATGCTATAGAAAAATTATACCAAATCCAAAACCTGTCAAATGAGATTTAGCAACACAGTTCAGAAGTTATCCCCTATTGGGTAACTGTCTATAATCTTGCAACAAACCCCATAAGTGTTCACGGTAGTTATTCCATATGCTAAGGGTAGCATATCATTTCAGAGCTGTCAGTTTTAATTTCAGTTTTATTAATTTTACCATAAGCCTACAGACATATATTTCAGAAGGCATATATCACAAAGATCGTAAACCCCCACAAAGAAGCTGGTGATAGTTATAGGTTATGTCACAGGTTTGATGGGAATTAGATTCTCAAGAGAATAGTAAGAGAAGGTTTAATGTATATGTCAAAGCATGCATGGAGAAACTAGCCTCTCCACAAATTGGCAGCTAAGATATGTCCAAGTGATTAAAAATATTTTGGTGAGGTTTTTTTTTTTTTTTTTTTTAATTAACGACACATTGTGTCACAAAACTGTAGACTTTCAGCAAACCTATGAGGTTGTGATGAAAGGTTTATTTTTTAAAATAAGAAAACTATTTTTTTGATTTCTAAAAGCCCTGCATCTTACATCAATATTTCTCAGTAACTTCATAATTTTTTTGAAAACTGGAATCAAATTTTTCATGGTGTATTAGCAGGCATCTTTCAATCACTGATTGGCTGGTGTCTGTGGACTTTAAAACATGTATAAAATGAAACAGATACTGTGGTCAGTTAAAGATGGCTGCAAATTCTTTGCCATTCATCCCACTGAAAGATAGAATCGATTTCCCTCCCCCTTGAATCTGGGGTGACTTGGGGACTTGTTTTGACCAATGGAATGTGGTAGGAGTGACTCTAAATTGCATGGCTAAGTCTTAAGATATGAGCCCTAAGAGTAATCTTAAACTAGTCTCACCAGTGGAAACACAATCATGAAAAAATATTAAGTCTCAAATATGACCCATTGGTATCACATAAGAGTTTAGAACCCTAGGGCTTTCACCTTTACCTCTTAGCACATTCATGCTAGGAAGCCAGCTACCACGTAAGAAGTCCAACTACTCAGACCACCATGTTGCAAGGAAGCCCACCTCACTTGGAAAGAGAAACTACATGGAGGAGTGTTGCAGTGCCAGATACATAAACGAAACTTTCTTAGACCTTCCACCTCAGCCCCATCAGTAACTGAAAGCAGCTAAATGAATGACTCTAGTTGATACCCTGTAGCAGAAGTACTGCTCAGAAGAGCTCTGCCCAAATTCCAAACCCACAGGATGCTGAGAAATAATACATTGTTTTTGTCTTAAACTACTGGGTCTTGAGGTGCTTTGTAGTGTGCAGTAGATAACCTACACAGATTATGTGTATGGTATGTGCGCATGTATAAGTCTATATAATACATGCACATGCATATTTGCAATTTAAAGAGAAATGATGCAAAATAAAACCCGCAATAAGAGGGTACCTTTGTATATTCATAAAAAACAAATAAGCATGTATATACTGGGAGATGGGCACAAGGTAGACAAGAAAACACAAATGAGACACTTGTCACTATGTACCCTTTAAAAATATTTTTAAACAATGTTACTGTATTTTAATTATTTAAAATTTTATTACTAAAATTTAAAAATACTTAACTCAGGGGCTGCTGGGTGGCTCGGTCAGTTAAGCGTCTGCCTTCTGCTCAGGTCATGATCCCAGGGTCCTCGGTTTGAGCCCTGCATCAGGCTCCCTGCTCAGCGGGTGTCTGCTTCTCCCTCTTCCTCTGACCGCCCCCCCCAACCCCCCGCTCATGTGCTCTCTCTCTCGCTCTGCTCTCTCTCTCAAATAAATAATAAAATCTTAAAAAAATATAATCAGGCAGAGAGAGAGAGACAGAGACAGAGAGATAGAGAAGGAGAACGAGGTGGAGAGGAAGAGGGTTGTGATTTGAATGCTATTTATTTTTAATAAATTGACTTGCCAGGTAGTAGTCTACCAGGAATAGCAGAGCTTTGGAAATACTTCTTCCAGGGATTATATTTTGAGCAGCCCGGATGCTAGCCCTAAAAGAAGTCTTCACAGAGGCTCATCAGTGAAAATGTACCATGAAAGAGTATTAAATCTCAATTGATGTACCCTTTGGTTATTGTGACATAAAAATTTAGCCCTCTAGGGCCAGGAAAGCTAAACCTATTCATTTAGGTACAATGTTTGAACTGAACATCTTTGCTCAAAAGAAGCCTCAATTTACCTTGTAAGTAAACTCCATTTTTCAGGAAAGATTTAGTAAAGATTCCTAGAACTCATCTAAAATCTATAAACTGTTCATTTAATATTGAAATGACCCAAACAAGAAGCTTTTCTACAAAGTATATACTTTAATAAGGGCTGTGTGTGTGTTGTGTAGATGATTATAGTTATCTTTACTGACTCTGATTTTTTAGTAAATATTTGTAATGTTAACTTGAGTATCTCTTCAAAAAAAGAAAAGATGGCTTTTAACTGGCTTTTGTCAGAAATCATCTTGAACTTCTCAGTCATGAAAACTGAATGTGCTGTCTGCCCTAGGATCTTTCCTATGCCTCACAAAAAGCACAGTATCATAAAAATCAGGCATGCAGTTCAACTCATGAGCATTTTTGAATGAAATGGGCAAAATAGCTCCTCAGGAAAATAAAGCCCAGTTTATTTTAATGATTACTGTGCTAATCGTTGAAGCAAATGAAAAACCTGGTCAGAATATTCAATGAGTACTGCACTGCAAAGTGGAATGTGAATATGACTCAGGAGGGCACATGTCTCCCTGCATAAAACTTCATTCTCAGCATGGATTCACTGATTCACACCCAGTGAAAAATGATGCCTGTATTCCCACCCAGATATTCCTGCATCCGTATTTTGTCTTAATAATTATTTAACTATTACTTCAATATTCTAACCTTTTAGGGGATTTGAAAATTAAGAAGAAAATGTTTGAAGAAAATGCACCTTCCATAATAAACTGTCAAAAGGGAGAATGCACACACACGCATGCTGGCCAAAGTTTCAACAACCTGGTCTTCAACCGTGTGAAAAAGTTGTCATGGGGGTCATGACAAACTTGAAAGCATAAAAACTTGCACCTGAAAGCATACGATTTGCTGAAATGAACATTTTATTTGAGGAGAGAATTACCAGAGTAGATTTAGTCTCACAGTAAGTATTTTGCCAAACTTCCTTTGAGACCAAATGTACCCTGCTATCTTTTTTGATTGTGCTTGCTGTCTTATGCCTCTTCCATCTTTATGGGAAGAAATTTACCAGCGCAGGTGCTACCCCTTTAAGCCTGGACCCCAAGCTGAACACATGTAGAACAGATCTAACACCAGCTCAGAGCAAGACACCAAACCCAGCTGGACCTATAGCTAGACCCACCCAGAGCCCAGCCTCCATATCCCAGCGCCAGCTGACCTACAGACAGGTGAGAAATAAATGGTTCTGGTGTATTCTGAAGATTTGGGGAGAATGGGATAAGTGGATTTTTGAAGAGCATTTGCTAAATACTCTGTATTTACACTTTTGATTTCTGGGTCTACTTAAGCAAACAGTAGGCAGAGAGAAAGCATAAAGGGGAATTGATATAAGCATCCGACAAAAAAAATTCTGATCAGGATCATGTCAGAAGAGGGACAAATGAGTTCAGAAAAACAAGCAAAATAAATGGACAAATAGACCTAGTCCCATTATACCTCATTGATAGCTAGGATTATGATGTCAATCATAAAAATATAGTCACATATTTAATTACACTTTTTTTTAAGATTTATTTATTTATATGACAGAGAGAGACACAGCGAGAGAGGGAACACAAGCAGGGGGAGTGGGAGAGGGAGAAGCAGGCTTCCCGCTGAGCAGGGAGCCCGACACAGGGCTTGATCCCAGGACCCTGGGACCATGACCTGAGCTGAAGGCAGACGCTTAACGACTGAGCCACCCAGGTGCCCCATATTTATATTACACTTCACCAAAAAAAATCTTTCTCGTATATATTAATTTTTTGTCATGTGACCCCCACAACATGCAAATGAAGAAAACGGAGAAGACATTTTTTTTTTTAATCTTCATTTCGTAAATTAGACAGACAAAGCTCAGAAAGCTTAAATGGCTCATCCGTTATCACCCTGTGCAAACATCTGACTCTAAGTCTTTTGTCTCCTAGGCCTGGCCTTTTCCACAACAATGCTTTTTCATCTCACTTTTGTCAGGAAAAGAGAAAAGTAAAAATGAAGACCTTACCCCAACCTGGAATTCAATACAGCATCTTGCCTAAGAACCATAAAATGCTGTAAAACATTAGCAGTGCTTATCGAAGGACCTTGTCTGTATGCTGCTTTAGGTTCATTTGGTTTCGTCTGTGGTACAGATGTGTCATCCAGGTCAATCACTCACCCTCCTTAGTGGTTGGCCTCCTACCTAATGTTACTGACTAAAGCTGAGTCCTAGCAATAGATGAAGTCAGAAATTGGAGAAAAAGGCATGGTGTTGGCTCCTATGTAATGGATTAAGCAGAAGCAAAATGCCAACAGTAATTAAAAATATATCTTGGTCCTGGGTTGATATTTAGCATCTTGTCCATTAGCTTACTGGCTTGAGAGTTCCCAGCCTTTGTGGGCATACCATTTGAGGGTTTTGATTTGGGCATTGTGGTAAACTCCAAACATTTGTCAGCACTCACTGGGGCTATTAATAGTAAAATGTACAAAGTTATATTGTATTAGATTTTTTTTTGTTTTGGTGTATTTTTCCATGGAAGTAATAGAACCATTGCCTTTCTCATTTAAAAAAATATTCTATTCTGACATTCCATTAGCCAAACATACAATAAGTTGCTCAGTCAGTTTTAGCACTAGGTTGTTCTCTGAATAAAAGCCAAGTATTTTATTCTAAAAACAAATGTCGCCTACTATGTGCCAGGAATTATGATACAAGATTAAATAAAACAAGATTCCAAAAATATTCCTTTGACTGGTTATTTGTTAGTTTTATGGTAAGAAAATAATTAAATCTCCCTAGTCTGCTTAAATAAATCAAATCCATTTGCTTGATGATGAATTCTTTTCAAGATCACCTACTATGAGAAAATGTGCTAGAAGTTCATTCAGAGATTTTCTCCAATTAAAACTTAACTAAAACAGAAGATAAGATGTGGACAGATAAAAACGAAGCTCTAGAAACAGTTTCTCTGCCCTGAGTAACCTCCTTCCTGGATCCCCCAGTAAAGTATACTGCCTTTGTTCATCTGAGGGAGGTCTTTCGATCATGTGGTTGTTGGTGTGACCTTCACAGAACCATGCTCCTTCCTATGGTCCCCTCCGGATTCTGCTGCAAAAACTGGATCTGCTGCAGATCCACACAAATATGGGCAGAGGTGCTCTCTACTCCGCTCGTGGCACTTTTTCTTGGGCTCCTCAGACAGTCTTTCAGATATCCTGAGTTTCCCAAGTTTCTCTGGATTCCTTGGCTCATAGTCCCTTATTCCATCTTCAAAGCCAGCATTAACTGTTCAAGTCCTTCTCACATCAAATCACTCTGATGTTGTCTGCTTTTGTTTTTATGGGCTCTTGTGATTACATTGGCTCGTCCACATAATCCAGGATAATTTCTCTGTCTCAAGGTCTTTAACTTAATCACATCAGCAAAGTCCCTTTGCCACGGGTTCCCAGGATTAGAACATGGACATCTTTGGGAGCATGGGGCATTATTCTGCCTACTACACACAAACCACACATACACATATAGTCTAGATAAACACTATATAAACACACTCTAATTGAAATGGTATCTGATTCAGCTCCCCCCGTTCCTTCAGGCCCTCAAAGACTAAGAAGTGTACAATCTTATGTTTTTCAGAATGATTGTATGTTTCAGTCATCCTCTCCCCAAACAATATAACTAGGTCACTTTCTACATAAACAGAAATCACCATTTAGTAAGAAGTATGAACTCTGAGGTCATAGAGACGTATTGTGACTTTGGGTGACATTTCTGAACTTTAATTTGTTCATCAGTGAATGTGGGTAATATATCTCCTTTCATAAAGTATCCAGCACAGTACTCACTGGTACTCAACAGCTATTGTTTCTCTCTCCTAGACAGCTATCGTTCCCTCACAAACCCACCAAAATTTGCTCAAAGAAGAAAACTCAGAGCTCCTGTAAGATTGCTGACCATTTTACACATGTGTGCACACACACGCACACTGACATGAAATCACAAAAATCAGAGGCATAAGCTTCACTTTGCTGAAACTACAGCCTGGGGGGTTCTGAGCGAAGGTTGATAGCAAATGCTTTGAGACACATCTACTCCAAAGGTGAGACAAATGGCTATTTTGCTTTGTCCTGGAGCCCTTGAAAGTCACATCACAGACCCCTGGAGTTGTAGAACTGGAATCAGGCTTGGAGATCATCTGGTCTGGCAGCTCAAATTGTGCGTCCTTCAGAGCCTGTTCTGGTGGGGCAGGCAAGAGCTGGAGCAAGCTCAGCATTTCCCAGCCTCGCCTCTGCCAAAGTTAACACCACTTGGGCTTGCTTTACAAACACAGCTTCTAGGTAAAATTTGTTTGATGAAGGGGTTCTGCCAAATTTGTATTTCTATTTTTCAAGCCATCGATGAGTTCAACCCCCTCATTTTACAGACATGAAAGTGATTTGACCTGTGTTCCTCACTTAAGCTTGCTGCCTTTCTAGGGGTCACCATTGCAAGAACAGGGATAGCTCACAGTCATTGTCAGATACGGCATCAACGGCTCTGCAGTCAACCAAGGGCATTGTGCTGAGAAACCATCAAGTATCCTGAGTAGTCAATGAGAGTTTGCTGTTGTGAAGGGACTCAGTCGAAGATAATCCATAAAAAATCAGTTACATTATTATTTCTTCATTAGGGCACTTGACAATATAGCTTTCCTCAGCAAAGCCATCAGTGAACAAGCACATAAATACACATAAATAAATGCCGCTTCCATCCCACTCTGCTCCTCGGTAAGTTCATAGTGACCTTTATCACCAAACAGTCTTCCAGACAAGAGCATTTGCATGTTTAAGAAGACTTCCAAGCTGTTTTTCTTCTTTTGGATGGAAAAATGAGTCCATCGCAAATGCTGAGATAATAATAATAATATGTTTGTAGATTATTAAAATATCATTTAATATATGTGCAACGCTTTCCAATTTACAAAGTGCTGTCACAGTTCATTTCCTCTCTTTGAGGCAGTGGTGAGCTCAAGTCTATACCTTGAAGTATGCCAAATATGCCCTTGCCCTGATAATTGATAAGGAGGTACCTCACCTTATGAGATTATTTTCCATGACCCTTCTCCATTCATCCCTGACCTTATCCCATTTCAAATGAATTTCTTCCCAGCTTCTGAGTTATGGCTTCATCTCTCATTTGTAGCCTTGAGAAAGTCCTCTGGACTTAGTGTTGTATTGGTTTTGTTTGTTCATTGAACCACTATTTGTTGAATGTATGAGATGCAACAGAGTTTGTGGAAACAAAGCTTCCTAATTTACAGAGTTGATACTCCAACAGACAAGTGATTATAATGCGGCATGAACACCAAAGCTCTACAGGCTTCTGGGAACATTGAGGAGAGTGCCTTCCCCATACTTAGGAGAAGGGAAGGCTTTCTAAATGAAGTACCAGCTAAGCTGAGACTGGAATAATGAATAGAAGTTAACAAAACAAGATGGAGTAAAATATTATGTTCAAAGGCCCAGGAAGAAGAGACTCTATGGCATAATTTCAGATCTAAAAGTAGATCAAAATGACTGGAGCTCAAAATGGGACTGGAGAGTTGATTAGAACTACTACTACTTTCTACTTCTTCACAGAAGTAGAAAGAGGAGAGCTGTGGGGAAAAGGTGTTCCAGGCAAAAAGTTCAGCATATGCAATCTCTGAGGAAAAAGGAAGTAGGGACTGAAAAAAACTGACTATGTTTGGTGAAGTATGAAGGCTAATGGTGAGCACTGGGGATGGGACCAGAACCAGACCCCAGAGAACCTTGTAAGACATGTTAAAGGATTTGAACTCTATTCTAACCTTGTATTTAGTCAGGTCACTCCAGAAAAACAGACCTAATAGGATTTATTTGTCTGTTTATTATAGAAATTGGTTAACACAGTAATGGAGGTCAAGCAGTCCCATAGTCTGCCATCTGCAGGCTGAAGAATGAGGAAATCTGGGGCCATAATTCAGTAGCATCATTCAGCCTGAATTAAAAGGCCTGAGGTGGGGTGGGCAGTTGGGGTCTGGTGTATGTCCCAGAGTCCAAAGGCTCAAGAACCAGGGGCCCTAATGTCCAAGGGCAAGAGAAGGTGAATAGCTCAGGGAGGGAGAGAGAGTGGACATTTCCTTTGACTTTTTGTCTGTTCAGACCCTCAATGGGTTGGATGAAGTCCACTCATATTGGTGGAGAATGGATCTTCTTTACTCAGTCTCCCGACTGATTCAAATGCTGATCTCTTCCAGAAACACCCTCACAGACACCCCCAAAATAATGTTTCACCAGCTATCCAGGCATCCCTCAGCCCAGCCAAGTCAACACATAAAATTAACCATCACAAAAAGCAAATCTCATTTTTTGTTCTGCCCCAGGAGAATCCATTCTACACACAGTAATCAGTGTGTTCTTTTTACAATATCCATCCCTATGCCATTTCCTATTCATCTCAAAACACTCCAATCACACTTGGGATAAAATCCAAACTCCTTACCGTGGCCTAGCAGGCTCTACATGGTCTCACCCCTGTTTACTTCTTTGACCTCATCTCTGAACTGTCTCCCCTTGCTCATGTTGCCCCAGTCACAGGAGCCTTGTGTTTGTTCAACTAGCGAGTTAAACCTCTTTGTGCCTCAGGGGTTTCCCACCTGCCATTCCCACTGCCTAGAATATTCTCCCCAGCTCTTAACATAGCTGGACTTAGCACAGACATTATCAGCACAAATGTCATCTCAGAGAAGCCTTCTCTCATTCTACTGTCAGGTTGCCCTTGGGTTCAACCACCTGTTACTCCCTAGCATACCATTCTGTTACATTTTCTGAAAGGCTGTATTGCTCTATTAGGAAGGGAAGGCTGGCTGACACTCCCCCTGTGTGAGGCTCAAAGGCAATGGGAATATATTTCTCATATATAAGAGTCCAAGGTGGGTATTCCTAATTGAATGGGGAATCTTCTACTTGCAGTAATGCGAAGACCCAGGATGCTTCCATATGGTGGCTCTGCCCTTTTCTAAGACTTCCATGGGAGGAAAAGAGAGACTTGTCCTGGCTGTGGCACACACTTTTTTTTTGTTTTCGCTCTTTCTTTGAGGGGAGACTGACTCCCTTGACCACACAAGCAGCTACAAGGGCTGTCCAGCCACTTCCCAGCTATGAGTGCAGCCTGCAGGGAGAAAGCAGGTTTCAGTGGATATTCATCTCTGCTCTGTAGCAAAAATGCTATTTAAAATGATTATGGTTATTTATCAATTCACTTATTGGTTATAGTATTGTTATTTTATTCCCCCATCAGAAATTAAGCTGAGCTTCATGATGCTATGGATAACACTATAGCTTTATTTCTTAGAATAGGGGTCTGGGAGAGTAAATGATGAATAAATTCTTGTTTAAAATATATGTTAAAACAAAAGCAGAGCTGGAATTAGCCTTGGTCTTCATATTCAACTCTCACACTTTTTCTACCATGGTGGTGGCTCAGCTTTCGGAAAAAAAGAGAAGCCAGAGAGAGACCTGGTCCGGGCTGACTTAACAAGGTGCAAATAAGAGAATCAGTGGCTTCGGAGGTTCTACCCAGCTCTGAGATGCTGGGTGGCCATAATTTCCTCTAATGTGATAAGAAAGCTTGCTCCTGAGAAGATAGGGGAACCTTGCATTAAATAGGACAATGACTTCTATTCAGTGGTTCATAGGGCTAGTTATACTGCATCTCCTGGGAAAGGCAAGCAAGCAGGATAGAAATGTGCTTTGAGCCAAGGAAGGCCTTTCTGTTATTTAAGTGCAGCTAAGGTGCAATATCCTTAATTGGTAAAATGATCGTACTGATTTCCTTCATGTCACAATAATTCCAGGCTGGTGTCTGGTATTTTGTAAGAAAAGGCTCAAAAAGCATGTGTTGAATATATATATTGGATTTAAAGTATCAGTGACAATTAGAATGCTTAAATATGTAAAAATGAAAAAGCTGACCAGAGGAGTTCCTCCGTATGCTTATAACTCACCAATTCCCCATCTTTTCACAATGTCAGTGTTACCCAGCATTTTGCCACTCTGGTTGCATGAAAAGAACAGCAGGATCTCACTAACACCCTTTGCAGGGATCGCCTTCTTCTGGAGTGTTTGTGGAAAAGGAGTATTTTGACGTGAGTGCTTCCGAGTCCCACTCCCTTGTGTCTCCTTTCCTGCTACTCCCGACTTTCAAGTACTAATAAATATCTTAATCCTCATCCCTGCAGTTACTATGCTTTCATTCTCTTGCTGTCTGCCAAGAAATGGCAACTCGCTCTTTTACTTCCCCCAAACACACCTCAGCTGCTCTGTATAGAGCGGTCCCCCGCTTTATCTGTGGGAGATACATTCCGGGACCCCCAGTGGATACCTTAAGCCAAGGTTAGTGCTGAACCCTATATAAACTATGTTTTTTCCTATGCATACAGACCTATGATCAAGTTTAATTTATAAATCTAGCACAGTAAGAGATGAACAACAATAACTAATAATAAAGTAACACAATCATAACAATATAATGTAATAAAAGTTATGTGAATGTGGTCTCTCTCTCAGAGTATCCCATTATATTGTACTCACCCTTCTGCTGCTTGTGATAAATGCCTACCTGATGAGATGATGGGAGGCCAATGACATAGCCTTAGGCTACTACTGGCCTTCAGAAGCTATGTCAGAAAGAGGACCATCTGCTTCCAGAATGCAGTGGGCCATGGGTAACTAAAATCTGTGGCAAGCAAAATGGCACATAATGGGGCCCTACAGTATGGAACTTTTACTGCCAAGATAAGACAAGGTAGCACTGAACAAGAGTCAACCTAAAGGTGAACCTTAAACTCTTAAAAATTCCACTAGCCCCAACAGAGGGGTGGTCATTTTTAAACTCACTTGCTTTCACTTTATCAGGACCCAAGATCTTTTCTATCTACTGGTAGAAGACCTTGCCAGTACTCTATCTCAACCCTCAGGTCTTACCAGTGGCACCTTCTGAAGCTTTGCTCTGGGTGCCATTGTGGGCTCTGCCCTCACCGGGTATGATTCCAAAGTGCAGGAGAATCCAGTCTCTCAGGAGCAGCCATCAACCAGGGTGAAAAATTACCCCTATTTTTATGCATCTGTCTTTGCATTTATGTCTTACAAGTGAGGTATGACTGTCTTTGTTCTGGAATGTCCTTTCAAGGATACTTATATAGCTAACAGCCCTGGAAGAGAGAGAGAGTCTTTCCCTCTGGAGCAAAGGGCAGTTTGTTTACTGCTCGTTATAAGAGACTTGAGATCCCTAAGGTCAGGTTATTACTCCTATAGTGTGACCTGCTCTGTGTGCACGTGTCTTCAGGTCCTCTTCATGTCTCCCCTGTGGGAACTGGGGCACAAGGAACCAAAAGGGAAATATGCCAATGGGCTGGCTACTTCTAGGCTGGGAGTAATAAGCTGTCATTTGTCTCCAATCCAGGTGTGTCACGTTTTCTACCATCATCCATGCAACTGTGGCAGAATAATATCTGCCTGCCAAAAGGGTAAAATCTTTGACACAGTCCTTGAGAATAGCTAACCCCTGATTCACTTTAAGACTTAGCTGAAAGGTTATATTGTTCAAGGAAAACTGAGAGAAAGATACATTTAGAAAAGGAAAGAAAATATTTTCAAGGAGTATGAAAGAGTCTATTTTAGTATCCAAAGATGGCCCCTATCTAGTCCTTCCCTTCCCTTTCTCTAGTCTTTCCCTTATATTATACTCCTCACATCAAGAGATTGTGTTTAATTTCTATCTCCTTGAATCTGGGCTGGCCTAAGTGTGAGCAATTACATTCTGGGACTTCTAAAAAGTAAATTACCGGAAGCTTTTCAGCTTCTACTTGGATCTTAGAATACTTGCTTTTGGGACAACAACCCCTTTTGTTACTCATCTACCATAATCTAAGAAAAATCTAAATCACATGCAGGGGCCGAGTAAAGGAGCACTTGTCAGTAGTCCCTACTGAGCGCTTAGCTCACACGTAAGTGAGCCACCTTGAACATCCAGCCCGGTAAAGCCCCCAGATGGTATCAGTCTCAGCCATCACTTGAATGCAACTGTATGAGAAACCTCAACTGAGAACCACCCAGCTAAGCCTGCTCAACGCACAGTACCATAGGTTAAGCAGCTTAGTTGTGGAGTAGTTTATTATGAAGTAATAGATAAATGGAGCAGAATTAGACATCAGAAGGCCCGTGTCACCAAATAAAATACATAACAAGTATTTTAAAATACACACACACACACACACACACCCATACCAATGTAAGCGTATTATTCTTATCATGGTGGAAAAACAGCAACTTTCTCAGATGATCTGAGTTATCTACTCAGGAAGATTATAACACATCTTCAGACATGAGCGTAGCTGAAAGCATGGATCAAATTATTTCCTTTTTTCTTTTCTTTTTTTATAAAGCCCAGGATAATGGGAAATAGTAAAGTCTTTATTCTTTTGAGGACCTGCCTGTACCTTAACTAACCCTAACAGGGTGATCCTGTTAGCTTTAATTTGTCTCAGGGTACATTTTTTTTCTTTCTGTGGAATGTGATGTGCACAGTCATAGCAGAAGTAGAACAAGGTGTCGGTTTTTTACTTTTCCAACACACATGAGGCTTTTCTGATTGCTCTATTTGTTGTGACGTGCAGATGCATGTTGTTTAATATAAGATCATTTTCATAAGAATGTTAGTTATCCTTAGTATATTACAGGGCAATGGTTCTCAAACTTGAGCAGGAAACAGAATCATCCGATGGGCAAGTTAAAAACCCAGATTATGGGCCCCACTGCAGATTTTCTGAGTCAGGACGTCTGGGGTGGGGCCTAAATCTGCATCTCTCTCTCTTTTTTATAGTCACATGGTTCAAATTGGGTTTTCTTTTGTTTGTTCTTTATTCTTTAACTTTTCCAGCTTTATTGAGATATAATTGACAAATAACCTTGTGTAAGTTTAAGTTGTATAAATTGATGAGTTGATAACATGTATATGTTGCAATAAGGTTAGCTACCGTATTTATCATTGCACATAGTACAATTTTGTGCATGCATTGAGAAATTTTAACCTTTACTGTCTTAGAAACTTTCAAATGTATAATACAATATTGTTAGCTATAGTCACCATGCTGTACATTACATGTCTAGAAGTTATTCCTCTTCTAACTTAGACCACCTTCACACATTCCCACCTCCCCCACCTTTAGCAACCACTAATCTAGTCTCTCTTTCTATGAGTTCAGTTTTCTTAGAGTCCACATATAAGTGAGATCCTACGGTATTTGTCTTTCTGTCTGACTTATTTCACTTAGCACAATGACCTCAAGTTTCATCTGTGTTATTACAAATGGTAGGACTTCCTTCTTTTTTATGGTTACATAATAGTCTACTGTGTGTATTTATGATATGTATATATATCCCATTTTCTTTTTCTATTCATCCATTAATGGTCACTTAGGTTGTTTCCATTTCTTGACTATTACAAATAATGCTGCAGTAAACACGGAAGTGCAGATATCTCTTTGAGATAGTGATCTCATTTCCTTCAGCTACAAACTCAGAAGTGTAATTGCTGGATAGTATGATATTCCTATTTTTAATCTCTTATTTTTGAGGACTCTCTATACTCTTTTCCACAGTTGTTGTACCAGTCTACAGTCCCACCAACATTGTACCCAAATTCCTTTTTCTCCACATGCTGACAGCACTGGTTATCTCTTGTGTTTTTGTTGATGGCCATTCTAACAGTTATGAGGTGATATCTCATTGTGGTTTTGATTTGCATTTCCCTGATGATTAGTGATGTTGAAGGCCCTTTTATATACCTGTTGACCATTTGAATGCCTTTTTGGAAAAGTGTTTATTCAAGTCCTTTGTCCATTTTTAAATTGGATTATTTGTTTTTATGCTATTAAGTTGAATTGAGTTCCTTATATATCTTGTATATTAACCCTTTATTGACATGGGGCTTGCAAATATTTTCTCCCATTTCACAGGTGACCTTTCAATTTTGTGCATTATTTTTTTTGCTGTGCAGTAGCTTTTTAGTTTGATGTCATCTCACTTTTCCTTTTTTCTTGTTTGGGCTTTGGTGTCATCTCCAAAAAAATCATTGCCTAGACCCTTGCCAAAAAGCTTTTTTTCTATGTTTTCTTCTAGGAGTTCTATGGTTTCGAATCTTGCATTTAAGTCTTTAATCCATTTTTAATTTTTGTGAATGGTTTAAGACAGGGGTCTAGTTTCATTCTTTTGTATGTGAATAAGCCATTTTCCCAGCATCATTTATTGAAGAGACTACCCTTTCTTCATTAAGTGCTCTTGTCTTTCTTATCAAATATTAGTTGACCATATATGCATGGGTTTATTTCTGGTCTCTCAATTCTGTTCCATTGATCTGTGTGTCTGTTTTTATGCTAATACCATATTATTTTCATTACTACAGCTTTGTAATATAGTTTGAATCAGGAAGTGTGATACTTCCAGCTTTGTTCTTCTTTCTCAAAATTGCTTTGGCTATATCAGTTGCTTTGGCTTTGTGGTTCCATATGAATTTTAGGATTGTTTTTTCTATATCTGTAAAAGATATCACTGGAATCTTGATAGGTTTTAGACTGAGTCTATAGATGGCTTTGAATAATATGAACCTTTTAACAATATTACTTCTTTCATGAACACGGGATATCTTTCCATTTATTTGTGTCTTTCTCAGTTCCTTTTGTCAACATCTTATAGTTTTTGGTGCAGATTTTTCACCTCCTTAGTGAAATTTATTCCTCCGTATTTTATTGTTTTTCATGCTACTGTAAATTGGATTGTTTTCTTTATTTTGTCTTCACATAGTCATTGGTAGTGTGTAGAAACACAACTAATTTTTGTATGTTGACTTTGTACTCTACAACTTCAGTGAGTTCATTTGTTAGTTTTAACAGTTTTTTTGGTGGTCTTCAGGAATTTTTTATAAATATAGGAAATATCATTTATAAACAGAGACAATTTTATTTCTTTGGTTTTAATTTGGATGCCATTTATTTAATTTTCTTGCCTGACTGTTTTGGTGAGGACTTCCAGTACTATGTTGAATAGGAATGGTGAGAGTGGGTACCCTTGTTTTGTGCCTTATCTTGGAAGAAAAACTTTTAACCATTCACCATTTAAGTATTATGTTAGCTGTGGGCTTGTCAAACATTGCCTTTATTATGTTGAAGTACCTTTCTTCTATATCCAATATGTTGAGAGTTTTTGTCAGGAATGAATGTTGAATTTTGTCAAATGTTTTTTATACTGAGATGATGATATGATTTTTATCTTTCATCTATGAATGTGATGTTTCACATTTATTGATTAATGTATGTTGAACCATCTTTGCATCCCAGGGATGAATCCCATTTGATTATGTTGTAAGATCCTTTTAATGTGCTGTTGAATTAGGATTGTTAGTATTTTGGTGAGAATTTTTGCATCAATATTTATCAAGAATGTTGGCCTGCAGTTTTTTTTCTGTTTCTTTTCTTTTCTTTTTTCTTTCTTTCTTTTTTTTTGTTTAATTTGGCTCACATATTAGAGTAATGCTGGTAAAATGAATTTGAGATTGTTCCCTCTAATTTTTTAGAAACATTTGCAAAGGACTAGCATTAATTCTTTTTTAAGTGGAAGAACCACCAGTGAAGAAATCACCAGTGAAGCCACCTGGCCCAGGGCTTTTTCTTTATTGAGAGGTTTTTGATTATTGATTCAACTTCCCTACTCATTTTTTTTTAAGATTTTATTTATTTATTTGACAGAGAGATAGTACAAGTAGGCAGAGAGGCAGGCAGAGGGAGAGGGAGAAGCAGACTCCCCGCTGAGCAGGGAGCCCGACGTGGGGCTCGATCCCAGGACCCCAGGATCATGACCCAAGCTGAAGGCAGCCGCTTAACCGACTGAGCCACCCAGGCGCCCCCCTACTCATTTTTAAAAAAACATTTTAGTTATTTGAGAGAGAGAAAGATAACGGGAGAGAGCATGAGCTGGACGCGGGGAGAGGGAGAACTAGGCTCCCTACTCAGCAGGGACTCTGAGATCAATCTCAGGACCCTGAGACCATGACCTGAGCCGAAGGCAGACACTTAACTGACTGAGCCACCCAAGCGCCCGTCAATTTCCCTACTCATTATTGGTCTGTTGAGATTTTCTATTTCTCCAAGATTCAGTCTTGGTAGGTTTTATGTGTCTAGGAATTTATTCATATCTTCAAGGTTGTCCAATTTATTGGTATATAATTGTTCATAATAGTCTCTTATGATTCTCTATTTTTTTCTGGTATCAATTGTAATGTCTTGTCTTTCATTTATAATTTTGCTTATTTGGTTCCTCTCCTATTTTCTTGGTTAGTTTAGCTAAAGGTTTGTCAAATTTGTTTATCTTTTGAAAGAACCAACTCTTAGTTTTATTAATATTTTCTATCATTTTTCTTCTCTAGTTCATTTATTTCTGCTCTAAACTTTATTATTTCCTTCCTTCTCCTAGCTTTGGGTTTAGGTTGTTCTTCTTTTTCTAGTTCCTTATGGAGTAAAGTTAAATTGTGTACTTATTTTTTCTTCTTGATGTATGCATTCATTCTAAAATCTTAGCTCTTAGAACTTCTTTTGTTGCATCCCTTAGGTTTTGGTGTTTTGTGTTTCCATTATCATTTGTCTCAACACATTTTTAAATGTCCCTTTTTATTTCTTCTTGATCCATTAGTTGTTCAGGTGTGTGGTGTTTAATTATCATGTATTTGTGAATTTTCCAGCTTCCCTCCTGTTGTAAAATCTGGATTTCTAACAAGTCCCCAGTAAGGCTGCTTCTATTGTTCAAGGGCTCACACTTTGAGAAGCACTATATTATAGGGTGGTAGTTAAGAGCGGTGTTGCTGCTGATGCATACCTGGGTTTGAATGCTGGATCTGCTACTTTCTCTTCTTTTGATGTTTTGCCTCTACTTCTTCATAGTAAGATAGGGATTGTAAGAATAATCTATATTATAGAGTTATTGAGAATATCAAACAAGAAAACACATGTAAGGCTTGGAGAACAAATCCTTATTGACAAACTGTTTACTCAAACTTAGCCTTTAGAAGAGATCATCTATTAATAAAAATCAATGTGGACATGTATAAACTTATGCCATTTTCCTCTATAGGATTTTAAAAATGTCTTTCTGCTTTCTTCTTTGATCTCTCCTATTTCTTGTTCTTCCTTTCAGATTAGTATCACATAGTTAAACATATTCAAGATTAGCTCAGTAATTAGTTTGCTCTCATTGACTATTTTATTTCAAGAACAACCAAGCCCCACAGAACTGTGATTGATCATCTATTTAAAAGAAGTTACCTAATTTGCCACTTCTGTACTTTAGTATACTTCCTTATTACATATTAAAGGCTTCACCAGTCACTTTTTTCTAAAAGAACACAAGGACAAAAGGTTTTTTAAAAATAATTTTATAGGCTCAATGTTTACCTGTTATTGCCTGAAAGATGAAGTGTTGTCAAGAGGAAATGTCAGCAGTACCAAGAAATGTTTACATAGTAGAAATGACTCTTAGAATTCTTACAACTGCAGAGAATATTTTATTTTGGATGACAAGACAATCAAGTATTTTCCAAATGTTTTTACATCTTACCCTGAGTATTGCTAATGCTGATCTACTCACACAGATTATAACCATTTGCCCTCAAAATTAGGTTTCGGTTTAGTTGTATCTGTGTTACCACTTTGCAAAATTTCATTTTTCCTTAGAGGTTTTGCCCACAAAATGCCCCCATGTCAGTATAGACTGCAAATGGGGTTTATTTAAGATTCAACCACACCTTATCCTGCCAAGCCATTTACAATACCACCTTATTTAACTGTTCAGATTAACCTTGTCAAAACTGCCACTTCTAACAAGTTGTGTGCTGATGAATGTTTAACAACTAGCTCTCTGAAGGAAAATTATAACAGTAATAACAACAAACCCTGATTTGTAGTGTTTGCCAATTTTCCTGGTGTAAATACTCCTACAATGGCAAATTTTAAGTTACCAATGTGATATTAGTGAATGCAAAAACAGGAAGAAATGTGGACAGTTGATTCTCATGAATAAGCTTGTATGAACTGGCACTAGCCCACCACTCCTTCTAACACACATGCACACTTTGATGCTTTAATCATAGCAGAGTGCCTATGATTTCATAAATACAATAGCACTTGCAAGCCTCCCTGCTTTTGCTTCTGCTGTTACTTTAGCCCAAAATACCCACCCTCATGTGCATCAGGCAAACCCCTACTTAACCTCTAAGGTCCAGGAAAAATGTTACCTCTTCAGAGTTTTGCTATTTCCCTCTAAGGGAAGAATTAATTACTCCTTTCTTAAAACACAACTTTATTGAAATATCGTCCACATGTAAAAATTGTATACATTTAAGGTGTACAACTTGGTGTTTCAGTATATGCACACATTGTGAAAAGATCAAGTTAAACAACTTATCCATTGCCTCTTCGTAGTTACCATTGTGTGTATGTGTGTGTATATCTGTATGTAGTGAGAATACTTAATTTAAGATCTATCTTCCTTGCAAATTCCAAGTGCACAATACAGTATTAACTATCGTGACCAGGTTGTACATTAGATCTCAGAACTCACTCATCTCGTGTTACTGAAACTTTGTACCCTTATGCCAGTATCTTCTCATTTCCCTCTTGTATACTCTGACCCTGGCAATCACTACTCTACTCTCTGTTTCTATTAGTTTGACTATTTTAGATCTCACGTGTATGTTAGATCATGCAATATTTGCTTTCTGTGGCTGGTTTAATTCCCCCTTTTTCTGTGTTCACTTAGCACTTTAGTAATACTTTAATTAAACACTATCACACTGCCTATGTGTGTATGTATTTATGTACGCCTAGCATAGTTCCTGGCACATTGTAAGCAATCAATACATTTATATTGCATTAGCCAGAAAAAAAATAAAAATATCATGCTTGGAGACAGGAATGCAAAAAAATGATGTGTCACCCAATGATTACAGGCCACTGTTAATATGGAATTTTAGAGAGAAAGATTAGAAATGAGTGAGAGAGGGTCTGAATGCAAGGGGAAGGAAATTGGACCTTATTCCTTAACCACTGTTTATGGAGGAGAGAATAACTGGCAAAAAAAAAAAAAAAAAAAAAAAGGTATTACAACATAATTCCTCTGACACCAGTTTGTGGGACAAGTCAAGGGAGGGAAGAGAACCGTAATCTAGATCTAGATGCTGGAGATTAGAGATGGGATGGTGATGGGAAAATGAAAGCATCTACTGTAAAAGGCACTATGAAGAAGACACAAAAAGATTTTGTGAGTACCGATGGAGGCACTCTAAAGTGTGTAAGCCCAGGAACTAGGTGAAAAATAATATTTGGGGGAGAGATATTAGTTTGTGAATATGGATAAGCCCTTTGTTTGCACATATGCTAAGTGTGATATGATAGAAAAACCAAGTAGAAACTTTCAGTAGGCAACTAGAGATTTTTGTAGAAATGAATTCAGAAGAGTGTTCTAGACCAGTAGTCAGAGACCCATCTATCCAGAGATAATAGATAAAGTCTTGATGGAGGGATAAATCTTGACTAAATATAATTACAAAAAAATAAGATCTAAATCTTTGAGTAAATTGACATTTAGGGGATGCGAAGAGGAAGTGCAACCAGTAAAGGGGAGATAAAGAAAAATCAGCAAGTGTCAAGGACACTGAAGTGAGAAAAGGTGTGAAGTACTCTGTGGCCAGATGTGCTGAGTACTGAAAAGAGGCCAAGTAAGGCATAAACTGAAGAAAGACTACTGCTTTTCACAACTGGGTTAAAGGATTCTTGGAGGGTTCTAATGCAATGGGACGTACAGAAATTGCATTGCTTTGAGTTAAGGACAGCAAAGAAATGGAGAGAAAAACTATAGACATATTTGATAGTGAGGTAGGAGAAGAGGAAGCAAGATGTGGGAACGTTTTTTGTTGTTGTTAAGCTGGAGGAGACTTAGGTACATTAGAAAAGAAAGATCCAGCATTGGAGAAAAGATTGAGAAAGGAAAGAGAGATGGAAAAAGATTCTTTTTTTTTTAAAGATTTATTTATTTGAGAGAGAGAAAGCAGGGGGAGGGGCAAAGGAGAGAGAGAACCCCAAGCGGATTCCCTGCTGAGCACAGAGCCTGCCCCAGGGCTCGATCCCAGGACCCTGAGATCATGACCTGAGCCAAAATCAAGAGTCAGACACTTAACCAACTGAGCCACTCAGGCGCCCTGGAAAAAGATTCTTGAGAAAGCAAAAGAAAATGATAAGGCCAAAGGAACAATTGCAGGGACTAATATTAGGCTGGAAGATAATCACCTTTTCCTTTCTACGAGACCCTTGAGAAAGAAGCCAGGAGAGGAGAAAATATTTTTCAGTGCAGGAGAGGGTATAGTTATTAGGGGAAAAAAAATCCTTTTGATAATCTACCTGCATCCAAACTTAGTCTGCCTGCCAAGTCGTCACAATCATTGTTTAATGGAAAGGCTTCCCCTAAAGGGAGCAGGTGTGATTGGAACCAGTTCAAGTGTGAAGGAGCTGACGCTTCCTTTGGCAAGCTCCTGCCTTTCTTCTCACTCTTTTTTTCTACCACATCCTGCAGGTGCCCAGTGACCCCCCACTGGGGAACTGCATCCAGTTCTGCTCCCTGGGGACATTTCTCAAAACTGTACTTATTAAAAATTTAGGTCACTGTTTTTTGCCTATCTATCAAGAAAATTTTGATAAAAAGTTGGGTGTCCTAGCAGCTGAATTATTATCACTCCCGTGCCTGGTTGTTTCCTCCAAAGGATTCTCTGTAACAAAATCTTTGTCCCAAAGAAGGAGTAGAGTTTCCAGTACTGAAGTAGTCCACTCTTGGTTGCTTTCTGGGTAAAGAGGACCCTGACAAGATTCCCTGCAAAA
Source organism: Mirounga angustirostris (assembly GCF_029215605.1). Lineage (NCBI taxonomy): Eukaryota > Metazoa > Chordata > Mammalia > Carnivora > Phocidae > Mirounga > Mirounga angustirostris. Next base: position 132,406,078 of record NW_026991709.1, on the reverse strand, counting down.
TTATATCATCTGGTTGAAATGGACATCGCCTTGAGGGACCACCAGCCCATAGAGAGTGGTTGAACGGGAATAGGCATTAGAGTACAGGAATGATGATTTGGCTGACACATACCAGTTCTGACTAAATGATGACCAAATATTAATAAGAAGAAGTGTTACAAATTATTGCTAACAGTTTTTTCTCTAATACCTGTTTTATGAAAGAAAATAAGATGGGTGGGAAATTTCAGGTAAGAGCAAGGCCTGTATTAGTAGTCAGGGTTTTTCAAAGAAACAAAAGCAGTAGGATGAAGAGCTAGATGATAGATAGATGATGATGATAGATAGATAGATATAGATAGATAGATAGATAGATAGATAGATAGATAGATAGATAGATAGATAGATATAGATAGATAGATGATAGATAATAGATTATTTCAAGGAATTGGCTTTATATAACTCTGTTTTGGGCTGGTAATCAGGCTGGAACTCTCTGGCAGAGCTGATGCTGCAGTCTCGGGCAGAATTTCTTCTTCAGGGAAACCTCACTTTTGCTCTGAAGACCCTTCAACTGAATGGATGAGGACCACTCATCTTATTGAGGAAAATCTCCTTTACTTAAAGTCAACTGATTGTAGCTATTAAGCATATCTACAAAATACCTTCATAGCAATACCTAATATTTGATTGAATAACTGGGTATGGTAACTTAGCCAAGCTGACATGTAAAACCAACCATCACAGTGCTTAAGCAATGACTTGTAAGAACAAGGATGTGTTAGGCAAGGTTTTAAATGAATGGTTGTGTTGCATTATTTCCATACCTTCACACATTTGCTATAAATAAGTGATGCTTTAGGGATAGCCAGAACAAGAGGCTCAGGTTAGATCTGAGTAAAGAGAAGAGGTTAACCACTGGAGGAGAAATACGAAGGATTTGGAGGATGCAGCAAATTCAAGAAATAAAATAAAGAGTTATTTCAAAGAAAAGATTAGAGCCCAGGAATCTCCATGGAGGATTCCCATGAGTATTCATGGGATGGTTTCAAACCACTTTTATTTAAGCATCCAAGAAAGAGTGACCTCACAATAGTGGAAGATTTGGGGATAGATTTGTCACCCAGATGAGTGAAACTTAAGTTACCTAGAGAAGAGTAAACTGATGAATGAAACAATGCTCCTTCCATCTGTAATATTTGCTTCTTTTGTGTTGATTCCTTTCTTTTTTTTTTAAAGATTTTATTTATTTGTTTGACAGAGAGATAGAGAGAGAGCACAAGTAAGCAGAGCATCAGGCAGAGGGAGAGGGAGAAGCAGGCTCCCTGCTGAGCAGGCAGCCCGATGTGGGGCTCAATCCCAGGACCTGGAGATCATGACCTGTGCCAAAGGCAGATGCTTAACCGACTGAGCCACCCAGGTGCCCCATGTGTTGATTCATTTCTTTGGTATATGAATTATTTCTTAAATTTAGGATGTAAAACCAGATATCGCCACATCAACAACTGATCAAAATTAGCATCAATTTTCCTATTAATTTATTAAACTATGCAGACTTGAGTAAGACATGTGGCTTATTAGGAGGAGGAGAAAGAGCTAACATTTGTTGTATGCTTACGACATGCCAAGCCACCTCACTAATTTCCTTACTCTCATTTTCTCCTCAGGAGGGCTCTTTAAGTTAGGTATAATTATCTTGATTTTGCATATAAGGAAGCAGGATTGAGGAGGTTAGAGATAATACCAATGATAAATGGAAGTGTTCAAAATGAACTTAGGTCTGAGTGTAGGGCCTCCAAAGTCCAAATTCTCAACCAATGTGCTGAGGTGCCATTCCAGAGGCGGTTGTTTCTGGAAGAGTTCCCACATGTGTTCCTTGGTGTCTTGGCATGCCATCGACCGGCCTTTGGGACAACCTGGGAAGATCAGGAGAAGTTGGAGCTGGAGATGGAACTGGGGTGCTAGGCCAGGAACTCCACATCAGCTAGATCTAGCACCATCTTCATCAAGAACATGTTGCTTTCCAGTCCTCAAAATATATATATATACATATATAAAAGCATCATTTTAGATCATTCACTCCAGGCATCTCTTAGACAACCTAGTGACTGCTTTTCTTAAATTAGCAATTATGATCAAAAGGACTCAACGTGGGCGCCTGGGTGGCTCAGTTGGTTAAGCGACTGCCTTCGGCTCAGGTCATGATCCTGGAGTCCCGGGATTGAGTCCCACATCGGGCTCTCTGCTCGGCAGGGAGTCTGCTTCTCCCTCTGACCCTCCCCCTCTCATGTGCTCTCTGTCTCTCTCATTCTCTCTGTCTCAAATAAATAAATAAAATCTTTAAAAAAAAAAAAAGGACTCAACGTGGTTTATGGTTTGGTGACTGAGATTTGCTCACAGTGCAGAGGACTCCCCCATTTAACATGAAGATCGCCTAATAAGTGGGGCCAACTTCAGGTTTAAGTAAGATAAATGTTCTCTGAATAAGTGGCCTGGGGCAAAGTGAACTAATTTTTAGACTGTTTCATCTTAGGCTGCCTATAGAAGTCTAGTCATAAATCAGAGCCTATCCTTACTGGAATTCTTTATAAAGGTAGATATAGGACATAAGCATCAGCTTCCATTATATTAGGTAGTATAATCCAAAAATCAAAACATAAAGGGTCTTCAAGTGTTATCAAATCTATTAAGTCCAAAATAGTTCATTGATGACCAATTTCCACGTGCTTAAATGGTGCAACTGCATCTTAGCTTATGTGAAAATCAATGCAAAGACATGAATCACCAGGGAGTATGCTGGAGCCTTCCAAAGACAATTTGTAATTAGCAAACCATCGATCCAAATAGACAAGACCCTGAAAGCTACAGAGACCAGGCAGGTGAAAAGCCAGAGTCCCTGTCCTTTACAATTAATCATTATTGCTCTGCTCCCTCCCAGCACCACATAAGGGACTTCCATCCAGAATGTAATGTTGGCATTTCAGTTGATTTTGGGTGATAACTCAACTGTGGCACCAAAGAGAAATATGTATGGTATTAAAGGGAACTCATTACATAACTTGTACATGCTCCATTTTAAGACCAACCCCATTATCATTAATATTTCCCAGTATCTTTTTTTTTCCACCACACCATATTCTGGTCAATATCATATAAATCCAAAGGAAGATTATAATTCATAGAATCACAGAATCTTGGAATGAAAAGAAGAGGTCATTTCATCTAACCACTTCATATACAGAGGTGATGAGGCAACTTGTCTCAAGTACTGAGTGGAAGATACGAGCCTAGAATCATGGTTTTATTCTTATATGGTGTACTTCCCACCACGTCTTATAGACTAATAGCACAAGAGGTTTAAACTGGTGGTCTGAATCTTTTATCTTAAAGTAATTGATCTAACTTTTAATTACACCACTCTCCAAAAAGAGCTATGACCTTCTCTAAGAGAAGGCTCTAGTTAGGTCTGGAAACATGCCATGAACCTGACATGCATTTGTAGTTTGTAGACTAACAAAGAATTCCCATCTTCTTTTTTTTCCATATTCAAACTATTGTATAGATTCCACCTGAGGCCAAACTTTCTACTGTTCACTAATATCCATTTTCCCTCTTGGGAAGTTGTGCTTCATCATCTCTTTGAAGATAGGCAATGTCATGACTACTTCCTGGTCAGTTAGGGGACTTGTTGATTTCAGTCAGAAAGGACATGTGTCACATTTAGGCCAAATCATTTTATTGCTGGTGTGAGACCCTGAACCTTGCCCTTTCCCTGTCTTTCTAATCCAGACCCTATACATCAAAATAGCCTGTCCATCCTCATGGTCCCTGAGTGACTCTAATGAGCAGAGCTGACCAGTATTGGGTATGTAGTGTGAGCCACTGATCTTTTGGGGGCCATTTGCTATGGCAAAATTACCAGTCCTATCCTGACTAATACAATAGTATTTGACCAAATCAAGCTTTTCTTGATTTGTTATGGGATTTGAAACATGTAGACCCACACTCACAATTTAGCTAGACAAAGAAATGTGTTGAATGATGCACACTCAGGCAAGATAAGAATCATTACTTTTTTCTTTGTGTATATACCTTGAAAGTGCAATGGAACTCATTTATTCATCTAATATAATATTATTGCATACTTTTGGAAACTAACTTGACTACAGATAATTATTTATCTGGATTATAATCACATATATAACCAGGGTCATTAACATATGATTTTGTGTATAAGTATGATATGTCTTTAAAAATCAGTGTAAGTAGTGTTGAGAGTAAAACTAATTGGGGGAGGGGAAAACTGAGTGTGGAGCCAGCAATTCCACAATAGTTACCTGAGAACACTATGGGGATAATTATTATTGAGTCAGTCAAATATTCCAGCAGCCTGGTCACAGCAGGAATCAATGCATACTTCTGTTTTCAGTATCAAGGGATCATCTCAAAATCATGAACATTTGTGAAGTGTGTAAATGCAAACGGCTTGAGTTTAACCCCTCAGGGGCCTTGGTAGGGTTCCCTGGGCACTTTTTTTTTTTTTTTCAAAATAAAATACAACTTTATTCAGATTAAAGCAACATTGTGATCTTTGTAAGAAAAAATGATCTTAACCCAACATCTTTTCTGAGAAGCGAGGGGGATCTTTTTAAAACTACATTTCATTAGTATAAAATAGAAATACAAATATAGTTACACACTTTGCCTCTCTTTCTCTCTCTCTGTCTCATTCTGTCTCTCACACTCCTGTTCTCCACTCCTTATAAGGTACATCTTGCTCCACCAGACAAATCCTATCATGGGGAAACAACTCCAGGTGCCTAATGGATACGTTTATATCAGATTTCTTCATCTTTGAACCTAATAATCATTGAGCCGTTTTTGAAGCAGTGGGCCAACCAGAGCTCAAAGACCAGTGGTCAGAAATTCCAGAGGTTCCAGGACACTTCTGGGCAGAGCAGAAACTTCCCAGAAAACTAACTGAAGCCTCTAGCATGTAGAGCAGCGCACTGCAGCATGTGGTCCCCGGATCTGCAGCATGAGCACCTGTGAGTTGGTAGGAAATTCAAAGGCTCAGGCCCCATTCCAGACCTACTAACTCAGAATTCTTAGAGAAGGGCCCAGGGCTATGTGTTTTAACAATTTCTCCAACCAAAGTTTGAGAATAACTTGTGTAGAGTCTCTAGTCAGCCTCCATGCATTTCTGTGCATTTCTACTTTCATCTGGAACTCAGCGGGCATCTTTAGGACCAGCAGATATTTGAGTGTACATTATTCAGCTCTTCTGAAGCCTCTGTCCAATTAGAACCTATTGATGGCAGTACTGATAATGGCTTCTGTTTTGTAGGTTGAGGAAATGCCAGGCAATTGCCTTTTCTTAGGTAATTCCAAGATTAACAGGCTCACGTTGCTCAGATTAGCAGCACTTCCCACCCTGCAGCCAGCTAGAGAGGGAACACGCTGTCCTCTCTGCGGGCCAAGGGGCTCGCTTCCCAGCCATCAGTTTGGGCAGGAGAGATGCTGATCAACATAAGTCACTGCCTGTTCCCAGATTGTCACCATTACCCAACCAGTGAGACATTCCATCCTGGTGCTCAAGCAATGCTCTGCTGGTTTGCCTGGCTCGAGCTGTGGATGGGCAACTGCATCACCAGTTGCAAAGGACATTCTGTTCAAAAGGGAGCAGGCAGACAGGGAAAATCCTTCCCACCTGATTTCAGAAGGAAATGTCAGTGCAGGAAAGCAGTCATTCACAGAGAGCAGGAGTGAGATGAGCAAGAACCTTCTTATACATCCCGTGAAAATCTAGCTGGACTTGGAAGTACTTAATGTGTGTCCCAGGAGAGGTCGCCATGGGGACACCTGTCCTCCTGGGGAGAAGGAGAGTGGTGGGAGAAGCTACCTTCATTCCATCTTACTCCATTTTACACTGCCTGAATTTTTGTTTTGTACAATTTGGAGCTAGCATCAGTGTGCATAAGTTGCAGGAAGCCTTCAAAAGGAAACAGATGAATGTAATGAATAGCTGCCCTCAGCAGCAAAAACACCTTCCACAGTGGCAATGGATTCCACTCCAAAATCTGCCACAGGCAGTGATAGCAATACAGGTGATCATAGGTTCTCCCTCCCTCTCTTAAAGAAAATAACATGAAGACATTTTTACGTGATAGTTGTCTGAAAAGAATGTTGCTTGTTTTAAAGCCTCTGGCCATAAGATAAAATAGAATCCAAGTGTTCAAGTATGCAAACGTGACCCTCCTAAAATACCCAATTTTGCCCAGTTCTGTTAAAATGGCTTAATTCTGTCCAATCCCATCAGATGAGATTCAGAATGGTTACTAGAAACAATAGCAAAAAATGTTTTGCTACAGAAGTAGCAATGGCAAAAGTCTGGTTCCCTCTCCAGCCTCTCAAAAAAAATTATCCAGGCTGCCCATTATAACACCTGCTGCTCACAATGAAAGCCCAAGCCAAACAACTCATGCCCTTCCATCCAAATATCCAATCTACCCGCAGAGAATTCAAGCTGTCCAGCCACACACCAGCTGCTTGCTTAGTCACTGCAGAGTGCTCAACTTCCACTCTCTCATCTCTCCTCATGTTTGTTCTCTCGGTTTCCCTCCCCTCCACCTCTTCCATGAAAAAAGAGTTGTTAACACAGTCTAAGAATCCCCCCAAGAACCCTTGAACCAAGACTTGGGGTGCTTTGAGCAAGGAACATAGACTTTTGACCTTCCTTTTCACCCTCCCCTTCTACTTCTAGTATGATACTAAACTGACCATTTATAAAATATAAGGGAGAACCAGCAGGTTCTACCCAGTGCTTAGGGACAACCGTGATTCTTTGATTGGACAACTCATGGAATGGGATGAGCTGTGGCCCAACCTCACTAATCTACCTTTATCCTATTTCCCAATTACAAGATGAAGGAATGGCTTTGATGATCTCAAAAAATGCATTAGGAAGTTCCATTGTCTTTTTTGCCATTTGGCTTTCTCAGTGCTTAAGTCACAAAAATAGTTTTCTGCTTTGCCTTGTCTTGAGTCATGACTTGCCCTACCTTATAGATGTATTTTAAAAATAACACAGATAAACCTTAAAAAAACCAATTGTATTTTCTCATGAAAGTGTATTTTTATTTCAGAGGCTCTTTGACTTTGTTGGTGATTGATTATTGGACAGTGTGGTTCTTTACATTTTAATTTTAAATGCATTCTCTTTGTGCAATGACACACACTGGTCTGGCAAACCCAGATGCTTATAGTGCCCTCAGCATTGATCTTTATTGATATAGAATCTTCATGATTCTGTGTTATAAATAATCACTCCTAGCTAATCATGTTTGCCTGCCAACATGGTGGCTTTCTGATAGCTCTCATAATGCACCATGAGACTTCCATGTCTGTACCCTTATCTGGGAAAGCTCAACCAAAGGAAGCTGAAATGCAGTGCTAACTTTACTGGCCAAGCCAGGTAGCCCAGTGGAAGGACATCCCTTAAAATTCAACTCTTCAGAGCAGGGGGTCTTTTTGCAGTTGATACAGAGATTCTGTATGTGCTGGCAGAGGCCCCTGGACCTGAAAGATCCTTATTCTAGCCTTTAGCAAGTCCGGTTCTTTTCCACCTTTCAGATCTCACCCCTCAGAGAAGCTCTCACTGACCATAGTATTTAAACCCCTTCCTCATTCCAAGCACACACTCTTTCCGTGATACTCTCTGTCATCCACTATGTAATTCTTAGCGGCAAAACAAAGCAATGATAAGTTTGTGGCAGATTTTATTACTGACCAGTTTTTTTTTTACCCTTCCCTGTACCCAGGGACTTCTCTGTGTAACTTTCCAGTCTCTTCCCATCTGGCCCTTGTTATTCCCCTTAACCAATAGAATGAGGCAGACATATATTCACAAATGCACATTTCAAGTCTCTGTTTGCATTAGTTTAATAGCATCCCATTGACCAAATCAAATTACATGGCCAATCCAAAAGTCAACAGGAAGGGAGGTGGAAGGAAATGCAAAAATACCTGGCAAAAGGTGTAGTCAGGGAGGCGTAAGCAACAGGTGCCAATAACTCAATATAATGCATTGGGCAATTTCCACCGATTGCGTGTGGTCTCCTGGAACACTGTGTTGAGAAGGATTCCGAAGTTTCAAGGGAGCTCATTTCAGTTTCAACTGGACTTATTGAAAGGTGGGCCATGATTAAAATTTGCCATGCTTCTCACAGTCTCCCATATATCTGATGACATAAGCAAAAAGCTGTAGAGAAAGTTAGAATCAGATTAGGAGGATCAAGAAAGCAAATATTTGTCAACGATCCCAGAGCTTAAGAAACATCACTGGTCAGTAGCTCTGTCTAGTGTACTATACCACTTACTTGTTTTCCTTTTCACTGTTCTAAAGTCTGTGTTTGGGAGACCACTGGCTATATTTGCTATAGTGAGATGCTTATGTTTCCCTCTCTTAAGAACTGAGAATGCTAAGGAGAATAGAAAGGTGGCAGATCAATGTGGGGCGGGGGGGGGTGGGGGATGCAAATGTTGGGCTAAAAGGAGCTTAATTTTTTGCAAGGCTAACTCTGGAATTGGTTTCAAAAAGTCCATTGTTTTTCTCCTATAACTTGGGTTCATCAAAAGATTTCTCCTGTGTGGGCTCCTTATTAAAGTTTGTTGATAATTTGCTTAAAAGCCTAAGAAAATGGCTGGCAAAGAAGTTTTGGCTTATAGCTTTATTTCTATCACACCACTATTTGAACACCCACACGAAATCTACTGTCTACTCCCCAAATTGTCTAAACCTTCAAGTACCATCAAGTTGTTTGTTTTTATTTCATGTCTGTCTCTAATAAAAATTTTGCATAATTGGAAATGCTGAGCTTCTGGTCTGGAGGAGCTACAGATTCCCTACTCACTGTAGTGGCTTTTGTATATGCTGAGGAGAGCAGCCTTTCCATGTTTTTGTTTCCCGAGGAAGACAATGTATTTGACCAACTACAGATGGTCTCCCACTTAAGATGTTTCAACTTGAGACTTTTTGACTTTACAATGGTGTAAAAGTGATACAAATTCCATAGAAACTGTACTTTGAATTTTGAACTGTGATCTTCTCCCTGGCTGGTGATAAGCAGTACAATCTTCTCTCCTGATGTTGGGCAGTGGCCCCAGCCGCAACTCCCAGTGAGCCACGCCATCATGAAAGTAAACAACCGATACACTTCCAACCATTCTGTTCTCATTCTACCATTCTGTTTTTCACTCTCAGTACAGTATTCAATCAATTACCTGAGGTATTTAACACTTTATTATCAAGTAGGCTTTGTGTTAGATGATTTCTCCCAACTGTAGGCCAATGTCAGTGTTCTGAGCATGTTTAAGGTAGGCTAAACTAAATTCTGATATTCGGTAGATAAGGTGTATTAAATGTGTTTCAACGTATGATATTTTCAGTGTACTCACTCATAATGGGATTATCTGGACATAACCCCATTGTAAGTTGAGGAAGACCTGTAGAGTGATTATAGTTGCCATTATAGAGGAAAAGAGCAGAAGGAAAATTAAATCAAGAACAGCCCTGAAGCATAGAGTTCAGAAACCATTGACATAGTAAAGGGATGACTTCATCTCCTTTCTCCTGCACACCTATACTCCTCATTTCAGTGAATATGGTCACAGTCTGCCCAGTTTCCCTAGACACAACACAAGAGTCATTCTTAATGTTCCTTCTTCCTCAAATTTCAGGTCCAAGTAGCCTCCAAGTCAAGCCAATTCCATTTTCTCAAGAGGTTTCAGATCTGTCATGTGTGTCTCTCTCTGTCCATTCCCACCCTCTGAGTTGAGATCATCCCACCTTTCATCCACGTTATTGCCTAGTCTCCTAACTGGTCTCCCGGTTCCCAGTCATGCTCACCCATCTGTAATCCATTTCCAAACAACCAAAGTGATTTTCTTTTTTTCTGTTTTTTGTTTTGTTTTGTTTAGAGAAGAAGAGAGATGGGTGGGGAGGAGGGACAGAGGGAGAGAGAGAGAATCTTAAGCAGGCTTCACACCCAGCATGGAGCCCAATGTGGGGCTCGATCTTACAACCTTGAGATCATGACTTGAACCAAAATCAAGAGTTGGATACTTAACCCACTGAGCCACCCAGGTGCCCCCAGCAAAAGTGATTTTTCTAAGGAACAGTTCTGATCAAGATGCTTGCCTGAATGTTTCAACCTTGCCACCATTCTTAAAAAAAATGAAATTCTATAACTTGGCTCCCAAGATTACCTACCATGTCTCTTTTCTGGCCACTATCTCTACATGACTCAGAAAAATTTTTGGTTCTCTGAACCCACTGTGTTCTTTCCAGGATTTTGCTTAGATTATTCCCTCACCCTGAAGTACTTCTCACTCACCATCACCTGGCTAATTCCTATCAAGTCATGGTGCAGGCTTCCCTATATCCCTAATGTCCTAAGATGGGTTGGGTGACTCTGTTACATGCTTTCTTGAAGCTTCTCCTGTGGAGCTCTGGCCACACTAGATTGATAATTGCAGTCTATCTGATATGAGGGCCCTATTGTCCTATAAGCTCCAGGATGGCAGTGTCTGTGCCTGGCTTGTTTATGATTGTATTTAGTCATCTAGCAAATTGTTTAGCACATATTAGACATTCAATAAACACTTTTGATTTGAATAGAATAAATATGGAATGTCAGAGGTCCATATCAACTTACCTCATGTCTTAAGAACTTGTCCATAAACTGTTATTTCAACAAAGTGATAGAGCCAAAACTCTAGTACCAGGATGCCTGGACTTGAATCCCATTTATGCCATTTACTAGCATGTGACTTTGGGCAAGTTATCCTAAACCTCCAATTCCTCATCTTCAAATAGGAATAATAATACTTACCTAAGGTAACAACCTAGGGTTGTTATACATTAGGCATCCTTATACATTGTTATAGGTTGTTATACATTAGGCACCCAGTACAATGTCTAGCTTAATGGGTGCTAAATAAATAATAGTCTTGTTACTATCAGAAATAGGATCGCCAGTGGAATTGAATACGGATAGCACAAAAAGTGTTGGGATTTAAGAGGGAGAAGGAAAGAAACTTGGGAAGCTGGATGGAATAGGAGAACACTGGAGTAACAGTGTTGGTATAGCTTTTAATCTTGTACTAAGCTTTACTATACAACCAAGGTTCCATTTGAGTTTACTCCGTGTCCCCCTCAGGTTCAAATATGCATGTGTATTTCTGGGAAGGCCTACCAACTTCAGGTTGGACTCTTTTTGACTGATGACAAAAGTGCAACTCACACAGCTTAAGCACTGAAATGAATTTATTGTTTCATGTAACTACAGTAGAGAAATAACAGTCGCTTCAAGCAGAGCTTGAGCCCATGGCTCTAAAATGTCACCAAGGGCCCAGTTATTTTCATATCTAATTCCAAAAATGACTGCCAGAGGCTCTCCATGGTACTTGGATGTGCCTTCATTTCAGCAGAAAAGAGGAAGTCTTTATCTGAGCATTCAAGCCAAAGCCCTCACTGTTTCATTCTCATGGTTCCAGGAAATGGCGCATGACTCCAGCAGTCCCAGTGAGAGCTGATACTGGGACATTTGTGTGTCCTTTAATCAATTCACTGTGATTAGGGAGACAGGATATACTATTTGCCTAAACTAATCTGAACCCTCTAGTGAAACTGGAATTAGGGTTAATCTCCTTAAACTACGAGGCTGAAAATAAGGGAGAAAAGTTTTTTTCCAAAGACCTTAGAAGTAGTATTATCATTAAAGAGAGGGAATGGATGCTTGCCAGCAAATAATGGTGCTTGAAGGATCTTGGAAAAGACCTTGTCTTCAATGATGATAGAAACCGGGCTTTAGAGCTTCATCCCAGGACCACACACTGTAGAAGGCAAGGGTGGAGAGCAAGGAGGATATCATTTTGCAGGAGGGGTAGAGGCTCTCCCTTAAGGGATGTCACAATAACCATACCAAAGAAAATCAAGGATCTAAAAGGTCATCCAAATTGCCCTAAAAAGATGAGCTCAAATCCAAAAATTCTGACTTAAAAATAACATGGCCCTGTAAAGTTGCATAAATTGAGGACCCACTTGAAATAACCAAACTTCACAGCCTTTAGAAAACGTTTAAAACAATAAACCCCAAAGTAAATTGATAGGTTCATGTAAGCAATGTACATATAATAGATACAACTACACATAGTATCTTCCAACCGATTGCATCCATGGGATCAAAGACAATAGTGGGATCTCATGAATCCGTAAGCCTCAAAGCTGTTTTTCCATTTAAATGTGTAACTTTTTTTTTTTGTAGTGTATGAACTTCTTATATTTATTTTTAGGCACTCTGCACTGAGCTGCTTGCATCATGTCAATGTTTGCTGTGCTAACTTTACATCTAAAGGTTACTCAACACACTGAGATCTGAAAAAAACACTCATATTTTTACCTCGAAGAAACTGTACTTGGATTCTGCTATATGTTCTAATGGTGTTAAATGTCAAAAAATACTGGAAATACAAGTATTGGGAAATGGGCTGCAACTGCTGTCCTAGATGTCTTGTACAGCTAAAGGGTACGAAGATGCCAGGCGCTGCAGCTCAGGGTCGGCGGTCTGGCAGATTTTGAAGAGGAATCCAAATTGGAAGATAGGAAAATAAGTTAGTGATCGTTTGTCAGTGCCTGCAATTCAGCTGGTACTAGTCTTATGCAAAAGAGGCAGGGGCAACTGAGTGAAGACCTGAACAAACAAAGTAACAAAATTTTGAATAGTAACACTGGCTCTTGGTTGAGTGTACCAAGCACTAATTTAATGCTCATGGCAACCCTGGAAAGTGGAGATATTATCTCACTTCTGGCAATGGGACAGGTGCAGTTACTGGCTGCAAGGTAACATGTGCCATTCTCAGAAATGGCACAAGTCAACTCTTACTGGCTTTCTGTTGAGGGAACTTTCAATTCTAACTCGTGGATCAGCAATGAGACCTTCTGTGTCTGTCACTGGTGAAAGAAATCCCCTTAGTCCTCTCTGCATTTCTTCCAATGCTTCAAAGCTTTGGCAAGATCCTGTTGTAACTGCTTTTTCAGTAATGCCACCAATTGCTCATAAGTCGGGAGAAAGACAAACCCACTCCTCTCTGCCTTATTTAAAGACTTTGAGAAAGCAATGGTGAGTTGGGGAACACCCACAGCTAGAAACATTTCAATCAACGCTTCATACACACACACACACACTCACACACACACGGGGGTTGCATACTATATCAAGGAAGGAGAGGAAGCAAGTTTGAAAATGAACTTTCAAATTCCTTCTTTATTTAGAAATCATACTGACTTGCTTTTTATGTTTCTACTTAAGATTAGGAGATGCTTGTAGTTCAATGTTTGGGAAGAGAAAAGAATAAAATGCTGTTTGTTTTTAATGAGACAGTAGATGTCATTAGTATATTATAATTAAAACACATTGTTACATTACAATTATCTTACAATTTAATAATAATGTAATCAGATAAATATTATCACAGAAAAAGCCGTATTTTGAATCTGGATGGCCAACTTATGACCCTATACAGGCATGAGACTTAGTGTCTGGGTGTGTTTTCCAATTTACAGTCACAAAGTTACCAGGCAATCATCTAGATTGGGGTCTGCAAACTATGGCCCACAGGCCAAATCCAGCTGGCTGTCAGCTTTTATCCTTTGATTATAACACAACCACATTCATTTGTTAGCATACCGTGTATGGATGCTTTCAGGCGACCGTGGCAGAATTGGGTAGTTGTGACAATGACTTGTATGGTCTACAAAGTGAAAACTATTTATTATCAGGCCCTTTACAGAAAAAGTTGCCAGCTTCTGACCTAGATTATGTGACAGTGTTTAATTTTCCTTTTTTATCTTCACAGGCATGCCTCGCCATAATTAGGCTGGCATATCATAATACAAAAAATGATAAAAACCATCCTATATCCATTATTTTGCTACCTTTGAAATAATCTATGAGCAGGAATATTCTGTTTCCCTTTACCCAGACCTGCTGGAGACTTGATTTAATTTAACTGACATTTGAACACCTACTGTGTTCCCAAAATAGAGATTCTTACTCTGAGATGTTAACACTGCTCATGAAGAAGGACCGAAGTGATATCTATGATTGGGGAACAAGACACGATGGAAACTCTTCCCCATTCTTTGAAAATCCAGAACTATCGGATGAGCTGATAAATAAATGTTTTCTCTCCTTTGCTACCCAGATTGATTAGGAGCAAAAACACAGAGTATCATTTGCCATCAGTGATGATACCCAACGTGCCCTTCCAGTGCCACTGCTAAGTTTTTTTAATATTTGAATAGTACATTGTTACCTTACAACAATACCAAATAATTTTAACTCCCTTCTCGCAAAGACTCCAATTATAACCCAATTCCTCTCAGATTAAATACACTTTGATAGCAATTCCCTTATACCAAAAAATATAGCCCAAGATAATGCTGTGAGTATAGTTTCAATGCTAATAAGAGGCAGTTTAACAGCCTCGAGAAGTTCATTCTGACTACATTTTCATTGCAGTGATAAACAGCATATAATGCCCCTCAATTATAGCTTTAATGTAAAAAAATGAAGTTATAGGACAATTTATCCCAACTAAATTGTAATTTCATTTCTGAGATATTGCCCTTTTAATAAATAAAAACTCCACTTACCCATTCCATTTTTCTCAGGTTGGGTTTTGACAGTGAGATTGACTACGGGAAAAAAAGAATTACCGATGAAATCAGTGCCACCACTATAAGTAAAGTAGTGAGAGTTTGTTCAAGCCACCAAGCTTGAAACACTTCTCTCCCCTTTTCTCTCAGAGAGCATTAGAAAATAAAATGTTATTGATGATTGCAACTTTAAGTAGAATCATGGATTCCAGCTGACTATGAGCAATGAAGCAAAGGTATGTGTGAGGGAAGTCCTTGAGTCATATGCTGAAGTTCATTTTTTTTGGACTTTATTGGAGTATACATACATTCAGAAGAGTGCACCTCTTACAAGTGTACAGCCCTATGAATGTTCACCAACAGACAAAGGAAGCCGTCAAGCAGATCAAGTAGCAGAACATTAGCAGTACCCCAAAAGCCAATGATGACCTCTCCTCAAGGATAACCATTCTCTAGACTTCTGACCATGTCCATTAACTTTGCTAGTTTGTACTTTATATAAAGGAAATCAAACTTCTGTGACCGGCTTCAATGACTCCACATTATGTGGGCAACAGCCATCCATATTGTATATGTGTGTGTTTCATTCTATAGGATGTGTCTCAATGTTGTTTTCATGGATGAACTTTTTTTATAATTTTAATGATTATGCATTTATTTATTTCTAGTAATGCAAAAACACAACAAGAACACCAAACCTATGATTTCGAGGAAGCTTAGAACAAAACGAACTTTAAGAAGATGGTTGCAATCCTGTACATGAAATGTTCATAGCAACTTTATGGGTAAGCTCAAAATACTAAAAATAACTTGTTTTAGTCAACTCAGGCTAATCAACTACATTACCTCATCTGAAGCCGAGATGTCACATCCAAATGCCATCGTGTCGGGGGTTAGGACTTCAGCATACGAATTTGGGGAGGACATGAACATGCAGTTCAAAGCACAACTCAAATGCCCCTAGATAAGCAAATGGCTGGACCAACTCTGTCATATCCATACAGTGGGGTACAAATTAGTAATAAAAAGCAATGAAGATTGATATATGCAACAACCTGGATGGACTTAAAAGGGCGTGGTGCTTAGGAAGAAATGTTAATCATAAAAGGTTACATATTGTATGATTCCAGTGATACAACATTCTCACAATGACAAAACTATAGACACGAACAGATTAGTGGATGCCAGAGGGTGAGGATGAGGGAGAGGGCAGTGGTGAGCTGGGAGTGGGTACAAATACAAAAAGTATCCACTGTCTATCTAAACTTCAAATTTAACTGAGTGCCCTTTATTTTAGCAAGAAATTTTGTCCCCATATTCTAATCCTCATACACATCTGTGTTAATTGCTTTTCTGAACACAGCTCTCACTTCTCTGGGTCACTGGACCCTTTCCATAGTGCCCTTTGGAACTCACTGTTGTACATCACCAAAAGCTCCAACATCCTCCATCTCTTCTCATTTATCGTGTTTTTCAAACTGAGCCCCGATTCTCTCCTGGGGACACCATTTCCCCTGTACCCTTTTCTTTCCCACCCCTTGTATACCACCAGGCTGGTTGGGAGATGGGAGCCCTCATTTAATCCTCTGACCACATCAAACCCTTCTGCCTCCCACTCTCTAGCTTGAATCCCTTGTCATCAGATTACACTACAGACCACCCTTTCTTACTCTAAGCATGTATGGGCTAATGGGTCATCCTCTCTCATTCTTTGAAGGATTTAGTTTCTAGCACAGTGTCATTTACTGCAAAGCCACTTCTATCACAATCCTTAGTTATTTCAATTTATCTGTGCAGGTGAGAATTTCAAAATCCTGTTTTCTCATTTCTTTAAACTCTTCTCCACACGATTTCATCCATCCCCTCTTGAAGTCCTGGTGCCTTAGACTCTTAGTTACCAAAATGTGTAACCTCTTCTTAATTCACCCCTCTCTGCTCACCATCTTCAGGCTTTCCAGCTGACATCCTCTCCTACTCCAGCTCAACATGGGCCTATACAATCCATCGATCCCCGACCTTTGGAACTGCCTCTTAGCTCTTTACACCCCCACTTCATTTCTTATCCAGGGACAATTCTAAAGCCATTTGTTAGAATCCCTTCTTTGCATATGCCCTTGTCTCCTTTATGCTCTCTTTCTGGCACACTCACTTGAAAAAATGCAGCTCTAGTCAAATCCCACTCTCCCTGTATGCCCACCCGCACCCATGAAACTAAATGAAGCTGGAAACAAACACAGGACTGCTCACTTGCCTCCCTTTGATTTCCTGTTCACTCTCCACAAGAGAGTCCTTAGAGTGGCTGGACAATCATACTACCTGTCCCCAGTCCATTCACCTTCCTGCTTTCCCAGGTGACTGTTTTGTACTTTCCACTCTCTCCTCAAATACCTGACAGGTCCTCCTTTGTTCTCACTCTCATTTTACGGAGGAAGTAGAGGCGATCAGATGAGAAGCTCTACACGTTCTCACACCCACGCCCACCACCTACTTGCATCTGTGTCATCTAACTCTGCCTTCTCGCCTGTCACCGAATGAGTGTCCCCTCTGTCAGGAAAGGCCAATCCCTTCCCTTTTGTACTTGATCCTATCTGCTTTCGTCTACTTGAGAACATTACTCTAGCAATTTCCTCTCTTTCTCCTACCGCAACGACTCCTGTCCCAAATGTTTCTCATCATCTCATAAATATCTAAAGAAAAAAAAAAAAAAACCCATCTCTTAACCCACTTCTCACTCCAGCCAGCACCTTCTTTCTCCCCTTCTCTTTACAGCACATCAAGTATCTATACTCATAATCCCTAATTGTTCTCCTCACATTATCTTTGAACTCCTCTGGCCAGGTTTTAACCTCATCACTTGATGGAAACAAAGCTCTTGTCAGGGTCAAGAAGGACCTTCTCAATGCAATGGTCAATGTCAATCTTTATTTTACTTATCTGTCAACAAAACTTGTTACATTTGATCTCTCACTACTTCCGAAAGCATTTCCTTCCCTCTGTGGCCACTTGGTTTTCTTTCTACATTACTAGCTACTTATTCTCCATCTCCTTTGGTAGGTCTTCCTCATCTATCCAACCTCAGAATCCTGGAGTGCCTCAAAGTTGAGCCTTTGGAACCCTTTTCTCATTGCCTGAGGAATCTCATCTGACTAGGTTCTGATAACAAATTTCTGTCTCCAGCCAGACTTCTCCACTGAAGTCTCAACTCATTCTTTCTGAGAAACTTCTCAGATTTTCACATGACTACCTAATAACCATCTCAAATTTAGCATGTCAAAACTTTGCTCCTGATCAGACTGCCACTCCCCCTCTAAAAATCTGTACCTCCCACACTCTTTTGTTTGCTAAGGCACACAATCTTGGAGTCATACTCGATCCGTCTCCTTTTCCTTACCATATTTCTTCTTAATCAGCATATCTTATTGACTCTACTTTCAGAATATACCTATAATCCAGTCACTTCTTATTTTTTACTGCTACCAATCTCATCTCACTTACTGCAATGGTTTCCTAATGAGTCTTCCCACATCCATTGCTTTCCCCTACATTCTGTTCTCAATCAAGCAACTGTAGTGATACCATTAAAAGGTATCCTTGGGGGCACCTGGGTGGCTCAGTCAGCTAAACATCTGCCTTCGGCTTAGATCATAATCTCAGGGTCCTGGGATTTAGCCCCTGTGTTGGGGGGGGGGGGTCCCTGCTCAGTGGGGAGTCTGCATCTACCTCTCCCTCTGCCCCTCTCTCTCTCAAATAAATAAAATCTTTATAAATAAATAAATACATACATACATAAAAAAAGGTATCCTTGTGCATATCGATCATCATTTCAAAACCATCCGATGCTTCCAGTCTCACTCAAAGAAAACACTGAAGTCCTCACAATGGCCTAAAAACACTATAAAATCTGCCTTCCCCATTACCTCACTGACCTCATCGCCTATGAATTCCTCACCACCACCACCACCAGCTCCCTCCCCTCCATCCACTTTGGCCTCCGCTTGCAGTTCTTCTAACATGCCAGCCCCAGTCGTGCCTCAGGGCTCTTGGATTAGCAGTATCTTCTGCCTGAACTTTTCTTCCCTTGGATATCCACCAACTCCCTTACCTCCTGTAGATCTTTTCTCAAATGTTTCCTCGGTGAAGCCTTCTCTGACTACCTTATTTCAATGGAAAGTGAGTCCTGCCATACTTTCTACCCTCCTTACCTGGGTGCTTTAGTTTTCTACCTAGCACTTATCACTTATTACCATTTAATATGCCATGCATTTAACTCGTTTATTTTGTTTACTATTTTTATTCCCTGTCTAGAAAGGCAGGATTATTTTCTGTTCCTCCATTCAGCTATCCACTGCTGAATCTCCAGATAATATTGTTGCCAATCGATATCTATGTTATTGTATTCTTTGGAAAGTAGGAAGACAAGAGTTTCCAGAGCCCCCTGGCAGTTAGACTGGAGTCTTATGACTGATTTATGGTCAGTGGAATGTAAGGCACTTCTAGGCTTGATCCATAAAACCCTGTATGAGTGATGCTCTTTTCACTTCTTGTTCAGCAAACTTGGAGGCCATTTGTTATAGAAGGTAGCACCTTCGGGAGAAGGAGCCTGGGTCTTAGGAAGACTGGCGTTGGACTGTGACACAGCAGGAAGTAAATCCTTGAATTAAGGAACTGATATTTTAGAATCATTTAAGGAATTAACATAACTCTGAGTGATACAGCACTTAATAAATATTTGTGACTATTCTGAATAAATAAAAAGTTATATTATTTTTAATCAAACTCTCCCTAAAAGACATAACACTGTGTTCTCTAACATAGTCAACAAAATATAATGAGCACAAGTTAATCATTAGTATCAAATATTGTTCTACGCCATACAACCAGACCTACAAAGACTTTTGCAATGTACATTGCTGTGTGCCCTTTATACTTTTCAAAAACCATTCCACTTACCATGATTACTTTTTTTTGATGTTCCTTGTTTTGCTCACTATTGCATTGACTTCTTGGGGGCTTCATTGTTGGTTTTCATATCTATTCTTAGATGTGAGAATCCCTACTTCTTCTCATTTTTGTTTTTTCCTTCTCATTTTCCCCTCACTTTTTGTTGTATAGTCTTTGCTTTTCAGCTGATAATGGCGAGGCTTGAATGTTTTAGCTGTCACCACTGAATAAGAGCATTTTCTGGTTTGTAAACCATCTATCATACAATATATTCTTTGTGGACTCTTGGCTTGTCTCAGCTCTTGTCATGAATACTCACATACTCACAATAAAAAGCCTTTTCAAATTCTTTTGAAACTTGAGTCCATCAGATATATAATCACCAAATAAAGGTAATAGAACGATACAAACAAATTTTGGGTAAAGCTTTTTTTCCCACATTTTCTGTGAGTTTACTTTATCTAATATCCTTGTTTATAAGAATTACTTTTCTTTTTTCATATTTCCAAATATACTGATGGACTAAAACAATCTTTTGAAGACTAGAAGAAATGTTATCCCTTGTGGTAACACTTAAGATTATTTTCAAACACAACCATTTTAAAACAATTTTAATCTAATCAAAGTGTAGTTATAGCCTGGAATTAAATATGCAAGAAGTGGGTTTCTTAATGGTTTATTTCAATGGGATGTGAAGTTAGAATAGTTAAGAAATGCAGAATGCTAATTAACTAGAGTTAAAAGCTGGGGATGAGATAAAATACCCTGACATGATCTCTTGATCAACCTTTCTTATTAAAAGTTCACAGGGTCCAGTTGACCGGGATGATACAGAGCTGTGAGGTCATGGCCATTTAGACGTCTGGGGGTTGTCCCATTTAGTTATTCCACCAACCAGCAGGGGGAGACACAGAATGCTCCTTGTAACCCAAGATAGAACTCCCTGTACCCTGAGCCCTCAGTCCTTTTGAGTCCGTAACAGGTAGAACAAGTTAGTCCAGTCTGACAAAGCTCACCCCTCAGTGTTTTTCATTTGCTTGAATTACAGTTGATTTTGCATTCAAGTGACTCACTAGAAGGAGGGATTTGTTTGTATTTGTTGGTTTTGCAGATACTAGATTATATCAGTTTTTAAATATAAGTAAATTTGGCCTATGCCTCCAAAACATGGATGAATCTGATTGAAATTCAGCTATTTAAAAAAAAAAAATTAAACTTCACTCTATCTCCTAATCAGTACCTCTAAAACTCTTAACCCAACATTCAACTATAAAGGAGCTAGCAAAAGCAACACTAGTAAAGCTAATGGCAATCTATATTAAAATTTTAAAATGTCTCGACAGGTTAGAAGGTTTTGTGTCTGATCTTCCAGGAACCAGACAATTTTGATTTTATCTATCTATCTATCTATCTATCTATCTATCTATCTATCTATCAGTTCAGTTCAACACATACCTGGGCTAGGAAGACCAACCAAAGGAGATATATGCCAGCTCCTAAGTTAAGTACTTGGGATAAAAGAAGGTCATGGCACTTGCCCTTTGGATAGATAGACATTTAACAAATAATTACTGGACAGTGTGACCCATGCAACACAAGAGGTGTGAATGAGGTGCATCAGAGGAAGCAGCAATTCTTCTGAAGTAAGGCACTGAGGTGGGCTTCATAAAGAGAAATAATGCTTGAGCATAACTAAGAGGAAAGAGAATGGATTGGGATTAAAAAAAGGAATAGAATGTGAAAAGTTACAAAATAGAACATCCGTTTGAGCAACTCTCCTTTGTGTTGCTGGAAGATGATGTGGGGGTGGGGCATACAAGTAAAGCTGAGGAGGAAGGCACAGGACAGAGGGTGAAGACTCCTGGACTAAAGCCCGGGAACAGGCTACAGAGGGAATCAGGAGTACAGGGCTCTCAAAATTAGATAGTTATTCAGGCTCTGCCAATCTGATGACAAGAGTGTCAGTCATCAAGGAGACTGAGAGAATATGAAAATGTAAATGAGAACCCAGCACCTTGAAGGACAAAAATCCATGTCTTGGTCTTTCAGGAAGATTGCCTTCATTATACTAGCAGAAGAGTAGTAGATATGAATTACTAGGCAACACAGGTTCTCAAAAATTAAATGTCATATTCAAAGATAATTTCAACTTCAAATTTATCTTGATACTCAACAACAAGTTTTCCTTCTTCAGGCTTTAATTTTGAAGATTAAATATTGGTTCACGGAAAGGCCTCAAAAGAGCACCTTGACAGGCTTATCTCTGAGTTCTTCAGATAACAACAAAGGTAAAACAACTTTGAGCGAATACCTATTTTACTAGTCCCATTTTGATTTCCTTGATTAATAATTTTTATCTAATCTTTTGCTAATTTTATAGAACGCTGGGTAGGGATGATGGGTTTGGAGAGATGAATTCCTGTTTATGTTATATAAAAAGTATGTGGGTTGTTGCTTTTTAATAAGTCATTTGAAAAAATAAAGATTGGATGTGCCAAAATCCCCACCCAAATCTCACTTAACACCCCTTTCTAAATGGAAAATAAAACCCTTAAATATTTACACAAAACCTAATTATGAGTTTGCAAGCATTTTAGGTGGTTGAAAATTCAGGGTCTGGACTGGGAAAAAGTAGAATGAGAAGCTGATATGCTGTTTCCAACAAATAAAACAGAGGTCAACAACTTCTGTCATAGTCACGGTAAAGAGTGCTTGTACATATTTTTGGCAGGGCTTGGTTTTTGCCAGTAGACAAGGAACAAAGAAATACAAAGAGGAGTGAAGGAAAGAAGAGGAAAAACAAAGAGAGAAGGAGCAAGAATAATTGTTGACTTTCTCTGATACTCATCCAGAAAAAGCAATTTACTAGAAGTAGCATGGAGTTGTAAGAAAGGCTGGACTGTGTAAATTGTTAGGCTTGGATTCAAATTTTGGCCCCTCTCCTCCTGGCAGCATGCCGTTTGGATAGTCACTGAACCTCTCTGGATCTGTTCTGTATCAGTGCGATCACATAGGCTTGTTGAGATGGTTAAATGAGATACTGTGCTTAACGTCAGGTACAATGGCTGCACAGAGATGGTGATCAGTAAAGGTTAGTCCTATAGCTTTCGTGAACCCTATTATGGAACTATAATAACTACCCAACCTAGAGAAACCAAAATTCATGACATTTCTCCTCTTGAAACTAAAGATCCAGTCTCCAAATTTGAGTAGCCAACACATCATCATGATGATCCCCGTCCAGAACAGAAGTAAGTTAATAATTTTAAGGACACAGACATGATATACAGGGTGGCACAGGGTATGATGGAATCAGGGAACAGGAAGACCCAAACTTGTCTGTCTGGGGAGTCAAGCAGGTGTCCAGGAAGAACTAACCCGAGGCCAAGAAATAAAGAGGAAGAAGGAATCATTTGGGCAAAATGGAGAGAAAACTCTGGGGGAGAGGAAAAAGGGGATGGTGAGCTTGCAGGGCTATAAGGACCGCAGACTAACTGGAGTATGGAATTCAGGTGACTTCAGCCTTTTACATCTAGAGAAAGGAAGGGGGTCAAACCACTCAATCCTTTCTCTTCCCTTGACTCTTTTTTCCTCTATTTATCAAGTAACTTTAACAAATAAAAAAACAGTACCAATAAAACAGTCCTTCTCTTCTGAGTGGAGGAATCTTAACCCCAGGTCACATTTACTAATTCCCACCTCGTCAGAAAAGACGTAGAAATTGTCAAATGAGCCAATTCTAGAAAGTATATCATTCTACACTCTGTCCCCGAACAAAGGAAACACTGGTAGTGTCAATATGTTTAAACTATGTGGGTGAGAGTTGAGTGATTTCCTGGCTCAGAGCAAACAAAGACCACCTTCCTGCGCTTTCTACTCTCATCATTTTTAACTCGCTTGCTGCAACTCATCCTGTATGTGGCAAAGGAGAAAGAGACCAGCCTGCATTTTTCTACCGACTATAGCTACTGTGAAAATGCAGAAATTGTCCACCTTCCACAGGGAGAGCTGGAGAAGCTAGCAGGGGAGAGACAAGGTGAAAAATTCCCTTTCAAAGGAACATGGTGAAGATAATAGGTAAATTTTATACTGTCAGAGTATGGACTCCTTTACATCAGGGGTTGGCAAACATTTCCGTAAAGGGCCAGATAGTAAATATTTTCAGCTTTGTGGGACACACATATAGTCTCTGCAGCAACTACTCAGTTCTGCTTTCATACCATGAAAGCAGCCACAGATGATAGGTAAATGAATGAATGTCACTGTGTCTCAATAAAACTTTATTTATAAAAACACTGGGCCAGATTTGGCCTATGGTCTGGAGTTTGCCAATCTCTGCTAACATAAGGTGATTATTATATTAACTGCATTTTACTTGAGGTATAAAAAAATTTCACACCCCAGCAGCCCATTGAGGGTTTCTGGTGCTCTTGGGTAATGTGTTGCTCACTTTGACTTAGCAGAGATCCCCAGGAAAGAGTGGAAGCATTCTGCATTAAGGGAAACCAATGGAGAGTGGGTTTTTTACTAATATAATAACATTTGCAAAATAGAGCATCAGATAGAACTACTTTTCATAATCAAATGACGGAAATTGTAATTTAAGTTTTATTTAGCCCAAATTTCGGTCTGATGAATCCCCCACTGATACCCACAATGGCCCTGAGACCATATGTCACTTATCCAATAACTTCGAAGGAACCATTGTGTCTTTTCATGTAAATCTTGCTAAGCTCATGGATCACTGACCTGCTTTAGGTGATGTGTGGCATATCAATTCATCCCCGAATACACACAACGAACTCATCCACCCTATTTCCTTCTGAGATTTTATTTCTAAAGTGACTCGCCAGCACGCACTCACGGATTTCCAACCAAGGTAGCCTGACGATTTTTTTTCCCCTGTCAAGATGCCAAAAGCGTTTAGAGTGCTTTACCAACGTCCCACTTGCCAAATTTCCATTTTAACATCAAAGCCGTTGGAACCCTGAGACAAAGCACAAAGCCCTCTCAGCCAGTCAACTCCTATTGTTCTGCTTTACACGGGTTAAAAAAATAAATAAATGAATGGCGAAACAGATTGTTTTTGAAACTGATAACACAATTTGTTCTCCGGCTTCATATGTTAGATTTCCGCCTGCAGCAAATATTTACAGCAGAGTTTTAACCCTCTCAAAATCAGCTTGCTTATGTAAGGGCTGCAACTGCCTTTCATGCAGTACCCTTGACAATGTGGCTTTAAGAAAGAAAAAGTAGTGACCTCAGACACCGTCCTATGTGCATGGTCAAGGTTTAGTTACAAGGAGACATGCAGATGGAAAACATGGTCAAAAACTTGTCGTCAATTATTTAGCATTCCCATAAACCATTAGATGGTCAAAAATATCTTTAATTGATTCCATCGCTACCTATGCTACTTCTTATTTATTACTATAACAAACTTCTCCATGGGAACAGCTAATTGTACCTCCCTGGTGGCCACTTCAAGTGGAATAAGCCTTGCACAGTGCAGCCTAAGATACGCTGAAAGGTCTTCAGCTTTGGGGATTTGATTAAAACTGTATTACATGAACACATCAGCAACCATTGCCAAAACAAAACACTAATTTAAAAAATCCTTCTGCTTTACTGCTTAACACAATTGAAAGGAGCTTTGTGTGCATGTGTGCATGCGTGTGTGTATGTGTGTGTGTGTGTGTGAAAGAGAGAGACATGGGGAGTGGTAGCAGAAGGAGGGGGTCGCATATGTTGTCTCCTCTGCAGACGATCATGTTTAATGGAAATAATGTGGCATTCTGGGGCATACTAAGGCAGAAGAAAAGGGCAATCCTGCCAGCGGCATTATGGGTACGAGCAAAATCTCTGACCTCATGATAGGACTGCAAACTATTGTACCAGAAAGCCAATGGTAGAAGAGGCGAATTTCTGGCCCAACCTCCCCTAAATACACACACACACAAAGTCACGCGCGCTTGTGCGTACACACACACACACACACACCTTTAAAGAAGCATAATTGTTAATCTGCTCTTTAGTAGAAAAGACAGATGTTATGGAAATAGTAAGCCACACTCTGCTAAGAGTGTTCTGTGGAAAGAGATTCCATAGGCAGCACTCTACACGGGAAGATTTAGACAATTAAGCAACCGTTGTGAGGCATGCAGATGAATAACACATGCTAAATTAAATCAGTACCAAACACTGTGTTGGAAATAGGTTAATTGTTTATTTTAAACTTCATGGAAGAAAAAAGAAAACTAAGCAACAGTGGAATTTGTCAAGTACTCGAAGCAGGTTACTGGCCTAGATTTACCACGGCAGCCCAGAGAACAGAATGCCCTACGAAGTCCTATCAATGGGTCTTTTAAAAACATTTCTTCACTTACAATTCTCAACTCATTTTAACGAAGGTGGTAGGTGAATTGGAATTCTTAGAAATTTCAAGACCAAGACATTAAAATATTGCCCAGTAATTACAGATACTCAGGCTGAGCCTAAGACCCTAAGGGGAACGTGTGCCTCAGTTTACCACATTTATTCATGTAGACTTAGAGAATAAGAGCAGAAGCCTTCTGCCATCTCTGAGTCTGGCCCCATGGATAAGGTAAGAGTCTCTGCAACATTATGGGAATGGCTCAAATGCAACAATTGTCTAGAGGTATCTTTGTGTCATTCCATAATATTTTAAATACTGTGATGTACCAAAGGGCCAATAGCTGATGCATTTCTTTAATGTAATGTTTATGTGTAAGGAGTAAACAAATGTGAGCTCTGATGTTAAACAAACAGACAGAGCAACAGGGCGAGAGCCTGTATATTTTGTACAACTATTTGATAACCCAAATGCTAGTTTTTGCATTTAGAAGAAACAGGGAAGAGAGGGAGGAATCTTTTCTTGAGTTTCTGAAGACTGCTACCATGCCAGAAACTTGCATATTAATCCCATTTTACAGATGAGGAAGCCAAGGCTCAAAAGGGTTAAATGACTTGTCCAAGCTCACACGCTGGCCCTCGATGGAGCTGGGCTATGAGACCTGTGTCTGGCTCACTCCAGAGCTCAAGATCTTTCTGTTACCATAGCTACCTGCTGAGAACTGTCTCCAAGGATGTCCTAGGTTGTAGCTCTAAGCCTGTCTTCCATCCATACACTGTATGACCTTATGTTAGCTATAGCAGGACAGCTCTTCTCTAAAGTAATCCCAGGGTAAGTGAATATGTGTCTTACCTACTCATCTCATCACCTTGTTACCAGGATAATTGGGCCAAATTGAAGTAATGATGTTGGACTTATTAAGCACTTATGTATTAATTTTTATTTCTTTCGTGTATTTTTAGATTTAAGCCCCTTCTACTCACAAATTGATTAAAATTGACTTTTACAGTAAATAGTCTCTTATCTGATATAATAGTTGGTTATTTTGAAAGAGGATCAATGAATTTAGGACATTATAAACAAAAGCTATATACCCTGATCATTTCCTTTTACCTTAAATATATAAATATACATTCATTCACTAACATTTGGATATAAGATAAAAATCTTTTCTTTGAATAAATGGCTCTACTCATAATCCACCACTGTCTGCAGTTTCAAGTTTTGGTTTCCTTAAAAAGAAGGAAGAACTTAAAGATACTTTCAAAACAATCAGAATGTGGAATTCTTTTAGATAACTGATTTTCTCCCCAAGCATTTCCACTTAGTTCACTGATGCCTAATTCCACATCATTATTTTTAGCAACGTAATGTTATTGAATCTTTCCAAAGGATACAACCTTGTTTTCATAAAAATGATTCTATTTCTTTTTGCACTAATATTTCAAACTTTATGAAATATTTAATTAAAATTTGTTATAACACAACTGGGATAAACTAAGCATAGGATCAAGCACAACTGTCTCCTGGTAAACATTCTGTTCAATTGGTGGGAACATAAACTCACAGGCTCATAAGAAAGGACATCATTCAGAATTTTTTCCAGACTAAATGGAGAATAGCAATTAATGCAGCAAAATGATTAGGGAATAGTTAGTATCCATAAAAAACAATCATAAATAAAATAGAAGTATTTAGACTAAAGGAATAGTGTTATCGGGCACCTAACATGACCTGCTAGTTGGAGTTGGACGTTGAGTGCCCTGGCAGTAAAGTCAAAAAGGGAAACATGTTGCATTACTGTTAGAGTTCCACTCCATTGACCCACGATGGAAAGAGCCACCTGCAGGCTCAGTTCCACCCTGGCTCTGAGCCATCTCAAACTCAATGAGGGCTGGATTTGAAGCTACATTATTTATGTCCTCATCACCAGCAAATGGGGTAGTGGGGGCCTTGAGGAGTTATTGTTACATCATCTTTCAGATTTCTCTGTAGAGACATAAATCATGGCATTAATTTACGGCTCCCAAGTTAGATCTCCAGACACTAGGGTAATTTTATGGCTATCATTATCATGTGTCTCCATTGTTCTTGATGAAGTTAGGAAGGGGGTGGATGAGTGCAGAAGTGGAGGAACACTCATTTTCCTTACCTTTACTTGGTGACATCCTGGCTAGTTTCTACCTTCTCGCTTCTCCATCAGTGGTTCTCCTGGGTTATCACTCAACTAGGGCGTGGCCCTTGAAACAAGTGTGGAAAATACACATTTTTGTCTGCAGAGATCAAATTTTCTGAGGACTCAGGAAAGTATTCATCACACGGATCCCTGAAAAATATCTTGCGTAAAAGGAGACAATGTATTCAAGCTGGATTTTGGCCAAAAAAAAAAAAAAATCAGAAATGTACAAAATGAATACAGAAATGAATGGCACTTCTGTTCTTTAAAAAGACTAAGGATTCTGTTAATTGTTATAAGCTTAAATATAACATTTCATTCATAGGAAGTATAAGGTTGGATCATTTTAGTCCTTTCCCAGGTTCATCCTCTCATAGCTTATGCATATTCCTTTGTCCATTTACAAGTAAATGTAGATATTTTGGGAACTGTGCAAGTTTAGAACCAGAAGGAATTCAAAGGTCATTTCATCCAACCTTATCACTGAACAATGAGAAAAACCCCTGCAATATTAAGGAACAAGGAAAGCTTCCAAATCCCCTGCTAATATTCTCTCTTGGCACCATGATCTGGAGGGGGCCAAAGATTGATAAATAGGGAGAATGGGAAGCAGATTCCCGCTGAGTCTAGAAGAAATGGTTGACAAGCAGATCTTGTTTTTGTTTACTCCTTACAAGTGTGCCTGACACATATTATGTGCCATGTAAGAATTGGCTATTATTGTTAACCTTGCACGCTCTGTTAACTGTGCCTGTTCTAACAGTGGCTGCCTGATCCCTTGGCAGGAACGTAGCATCAGAAGAGTATTTGGAATCAATACATTCCGACCAAGATATTCTGTGGGGATGTTATCCTGGACTACCAGAGATGTTTTGCTGTGACGCACAAGCATCTTACTTTGAGAATGAGATCAAAATATCCTTCCGGAGACACTGCTCTACTCATTTCAGTCTATATATTACCCTGAATTTCTAAATTAGGAATGTGAGAAATGCTTTTAAGCCATTTTTTTCCTTTGCATTTAATTTTTGTCCCCCCCCCAAAACCAGCCTCCTGACATCCAGGATTCCCCATCTTAATCAATGACAACAATGATCATCCAGTTTTGAGAGCTGGAAACTTGGAAATTATTCTGGATTGCTCATTTCACCTTCCTGTCATTTTCAATCCATCCACAAGTTCTCTTGGTTCTACCACCATCATCGATCTTGCGTCTTCCAGCTCCTCTCCATCTCTGTCCCCCGCACCCTGACAGCCACCTCCCACCTAGACAATCAGAACTATCTCCTGACCATGCAAGAGGTCCCCAGTTGTCATTCTTGCCTCCCTCCAATCTATGATATTGCAGCAGCCAAAATTATAGTCTCAAAAACAAAATCAGATTATGTCTCTTTTCTGTTTAGAAAATCTCCTGGCTCTTTCCTGCCTCCAGGTCTTTATGTTCTGCTATTTTACTGAAATGATTTTTACACTCTTCACATGGATGGTTCTTTCTCATCTCTTAGATTTCAGAATAAATGTCACCTCCCCAATGGGGCCTCATTAGCCATCCTTTCTGAAATTGGTCCCCCACTCTGTTACTAACTCACTCATGCTTGTTTCTTTCATAGTGTTTATCATTGTAATTATTTATTTGTTTGTAATTCTGTGCATTCTACTACAAAATTTAAGGAACATTAGAGAGGGGCTATGTTTATCTCATTCAACACTTTATTCCCATAGCATATAATGAACTCTCCGTAAATATTTGCTGAATGAATGACTGAATAAATGAATGAGGTAGGTCGGTTGTCATAAGCACTTGGGGCTGCCTTTAAGGAGATGGAAAGAAGTGGAAATGGAAACTGAGAAACATATCATATGAAAAAAACACTGAAGGTTTTGGCTTCCTTATGTGAGAGAAGGTGACTTACTCATTTCTTGTTTCTAGTACTTAGCGCAGTGTCTGGAACAGCACACAGGTTTCAAAAACACCTGCTCTGTGAATGAATGAAGTAACGGATGATGGGAACGTGAAGCTACAAGAAAAATGATGTAAACCTTGCCATTTGGAAGAACAGCTATGTGCAAACACATGGAAGTTGTTTTGCAATTAACAGTATTGTTGAAGATGTCATTATTCAGGCAGTGATTAAGAGTTCTTTTATTAGAACTCATTGTTTCATACGTGGAGAACAGGAGTCAGGCTTCCATTCATCAATTTTTAACCTAGTTATGCCAGTGTCTTCTTTCATGATTGTGAATGGTTCACTCAACTGCTTGGGATCTCAGTCCTTTCTCTTTTTAAAAAGTTTGGTCATTAACACTACAGTCTGATTAATAACTAAGCTAATACTACTGATAGCATGAATACTACTACTAAGATTATTATTAATACTAATATTAGCAAATTAATATTAAAAACTTACAATGTGGAAATGGTTTTCTGATATTATTACACTTAAATATATTTACAATTATCGTGGAAA
Source organism: Mirounga angustirostris (assembly GCF_029215605.1). Taxonomy (NCBI): domain Eukaryota; kingdom Metazoa; phylum Chordata; class Mammalia; order Carnivora; family Phocidae; genus Mirounga; species Mirounga angustirostris. Next base: position 132,375,422 of record NW_026991709.1, on the reverse strand, counting down.
TAAGACTACAGACTCAGAAACTCAGCTTTTTTGTTTACATGGATCCTCAATCCAGGAAGAAATGAGGAAGATTGACCACCAACCAAAAGCAAAGGACTATCACACCTCAGTTCTTAGCATATTAATCTGTAAAGTTTATTATGAGTAAACCCTGCAAACCTCCCACACACAAGTATTCCAGAATTTATTTGGGGGTCCAATGGAAAGGGAGACTCTTAGACTCAAAATAAACACACATCACAAGGTTGACGACAAACATTTGAAAAGGTATTCTTGTATATTGTGAATCTTGGAACATCTCCAGAAGGTAAAAAATACATCTGGAAGGAGATTCAGGTATACATTTAAGAAGAAGGGGAACCACAGTTTTCATGAAGAAGAACAAAAGAAAGCTAATTTCAGCTTCCTGACATTTCCATTCCATCAACAAACCCTACTGATTCTACCTCCAACGTCTGTCTGTCTTGCATCATCTAGCTCCTCTCCGTCTTTTTCAGGTATTTAATCTGATCATACCCCTCTCTGAAAAGCCTTCAATGGTTCCTTCTAGAATAATATATGAACACAACCCTGTAGGGCATGTGAGAGTCTTCATGATTGAAGGACACTAGAGCATATGAATTCCAAAGCTAGACTGTTTAGGTTTGAATCCTAGTTCTGACACTTTCCTGCTGTGTGACCTTGGGCAAATTACTTAACCTCTCTGCACTTTATACATTCTTCATTTGTAACATGTGAATGATAGTAGGAAAGGACTCATAAGGTTGTTGTAAAGATTATATAAGTCAATTCACACAGAACATTTAGGATAATGCCTGGCACATTATAAACACTGTTTTATATTTTATTATGATTTATGATGGGCTAGTGAGGTATATATTAGCAGATTGCTGTTGGATATTGGGTTGTCTTGATCAGGAATTAGCAGTAATCAAGCTACTTTCGTTTGAGTGGCTCTGGGCTTTATCACAAAAAATGTGAAAAGGAGATAAAATGAATGAGCCCTGGGCTGATAAGGTAGAAAGAGAAATGCCGTCAGTAGAGGTAACAAGCTTCCTGGAATCAAATAGAGGAAACTTACAAGTGTATAAAACATGGGGGAGCACCACTGTAATGTGAAAGAAACCAGCTGGGCAATCTACACATTTCTGGTGCAATCTGTATTTTCTGATCGCACGGCATGATCTCAAATTGTCCTATTTCTGGCGACAGCACCAACCAGTGGTTGATTAAGTATCAATGGAGATGTTTCTTGCTGATGGTCTTGGAGATCTTGGGGCTACATAAAATGTTCAGAACAGCAACCAAAATTCCAGGAATCTTTTGGGCATTAAACGCCTATGTCGGCATCCTACTCTGAAGAAATAGGGCTGAGATGATTTGGGGTTCCCTGGGATCTGCACTCTGCCCCTACCCTTCCCAAGATAGAGCTGCCTGATGGCTATTTCCCTCCTGTCTTAGTGTCCCCTACGCTGCCTTCAGCTCCTCCAGGACTCTCCATGTGAGAACAGGGACTGGGATGATGATGACTGGGTGAACCAATCACCAGTCACGTTACATTTAAATTTATATTATTACCAGGACTGATACTGTTGGGTTTTACTCACCACATTTTCTCAGGGATTTTTATGTTTGTACCATATATTTAGAGTCCTATTTGTTTATGAATTCTCAGGACCTGAAAACAATCCAGACTCAAAATCATAGCCATTTTCATTAAAATAATTATTGCAACACAAGTTTTGGAAATATATAGAAATTGGATCATTGGTAGTATCACGATTCTAAGGATTACGATTATGACTTACATTAGAGTATTACAGAATATAGTAGTGCCATCATTTAAAGTGTGTGTGTGGTGGGGTGACTGGGTGGCTCAATCAGTTAAGTATCCCACTCTTGATTTAGGCTCAGGTCATAATCTCAGGGTCACGAGATCGAGCCCCACACAGAACCCACTTAAGGGTTTTCCCTCTCCCTCTGCTCCTGTGTGCATACTCTCTCTCTCTCTCTCTCTCAAAAAAAAAAGTGTGTGTGGCAATGAAGGTTTTGAGGTGGGAAATGTTCAAAACAGTGAGAACATTCTAGGCACAGGAAAATATCTAACTTCACCGTATTTTTTTTATTTTTTATTTTTATTTTTTGCTTACGTGGCTCTTTCCTATGTAAGATTGTAAGCTGTTGATGGTGGGAAATCATTTCGTTTTTTTATCCCCTGAGTGTACTTTAGTGTCTCACACATAGTGAACCCTCAAAAAATACTAGTTGAAGGAACAAATTATGACAAAACAAGCATCTGTCAGAGAGGAGAAGATGACAGATAAAGAAGCTTCCTTTGCTCCCCAATTGTTTGGAGTTTGTATCTTATATAGTTTCTCCTTTTAAAAAATTTAACTCAGAGCATGATATGCTCAGGATCATCAGTGCATTCCTGCCTGGGTTGGGAATTTCTGTAAAAAAGGGCCGAAACGGGATAAACCAATATAAACCATTCTCTTGCCTGAAAACCAAGGTTAATGCTTTGCCACCCATAATGTGATCCATGCACCAGTACCATGGATATCCCTCAGGAGAAATGTGCTCGTGAGAAATGCAGGATCTCAGCCCCACCCAAGACTCACAGAATCAGAATCTGCATTTGAAGGTCCCCAGGGGATTTGTGTGTGTGTTGAGTTCTGAGAAGCATTGAGTTAAAGCACATGCTAATTTAAGGAGTCCAGTGACGTGTTAAGGGCTCCGGGCGGTGTCGTGGTGAGGTTTGAGAAGACTGTGATTTCAAGTGGGGGTGACAAGGAAAATAAAGGTCACGTTAACTAAAATCCGGAAGATGAGATGAGGAACTGGTTTGAAGTGGGAGTCAGGGAGAGGCAGAATGATGCCACTAAGCTTCAGGAAAGAGGAACTGCGTCACCCAAACTTTTGCCAATCAAATTAATAGCAATCAAATGCAGCTCACTTTCAATATCAGAAGTCCACAGATACAGAGAGAAACTGCAAGAGAGGGAAAAGCGAGGAAAACATTTTGGGTTGAACCTATGTAAAAGGAAAAGATATTATTAAAGGATATTGGAACTCCTGAAAGTCCAGAGAAGCAGAAACTGTTCTGGGTCCCACTGCTCTTCATACGTAGCCAGATCATTTCCCTGGGCTGGGTTCTACCCGCCAACTCTCCATATTTTTCATTCTTGCTCTTTGTGCATTTAATACCTTGAAAAAGAATCCTCTTAATATTTAAAACGCATTTTGGATATCCACACTGTGTAAAATGTGTGTAAAAAGCCTCTTAACACAATTGTTTTCAAATGACACTGTCAATGTCTTTTTTCCTCATTTTTGTAATCATTATTACTCACTGTTGCTTATAATAACTCTATATGAGCCCAGAACTGAAATCTGTTTTCTTACGGATTTTTTTAAAACCTTAATTTTCATCGCATGTCACAGTTATTCTTTTGATTTTTTATTTTGTAGTGATTTTGTCAGGTTCTTCTTGAAAAATATCACAAGCATTAATTTTTCTTAACACAGCCAGGAATCATTTACATGAACTTTGCACAAATATGCATATGATGGGGGAATAGGTTATATGGGGGGGTGGGGGACAAGGAGAGACGTGAACACTATTTAGTATAATGCACCTTTTATCGTCAGATCTCAAAGTGCTTCGCAAATATTAATATATCACATTACTTTGCTGGGAAACAAGTCAATATGATTAAACGCATTTTACAGATGAGAAAACTGAAAGCACAGATTGGTGACATGATCTGCTGAGAGCCATAACAAAGGTCACGGTGGAGGGGGGCCCAGAACTCGGTGTCCTAATACTGGTAGCACACATCACTTGTCATCAGTTACTTGGCCCTCACTTTTGTTTTGGAAAGGGAAACAAGCCTATGGTCTATTAACCCAGCATAGAGCGCTGGTACAACGTGTGTTCTCCTCCCTTGCCCTTCCCACAGTCCCAATCTCCCCCATCTCCTGCTGCCTTCACCTCTCAGAGGAGAGAGGAAAGAGGAATGAATATGGGCTCACTGGAGATAAGGTGAAATACATATTACGGTTGATTGTGTGTGTGTACATGCAACAGAGAGAGACTGTGTGTGTGCGAGTATGTTTGAGAAGGTGTGTGTGTGAGTGTGTGTGTGTATGTGTGAGTGTGCATGAGAGACTGAGACAGTGTGTCACAGAGTATGAGAGAATGTGTGTGAGAGATCATAGAAAGTATGTGAGTGTGTATGGAAGTGTGTGTACGAGAGAGAGACTGTGTATGTTCATTCAATAGCTAAAAGGATAGTTGACATTTCCAAGTTTTTCCAATAAGACAGGGCACTCTTAGGATTATTGTTACCATTGTACTATAATAACATGAAGACAAAAATGCTGTTCTAATTTTTGTTAAATGCAAAGGAGAAATCCCCAACAAACTTTGAAAGTTTTAGTGCTTAAAGAAAGGCTACCAGAGTTCCAGATGAGAGGCTGGAGTTCCGTTTTGCCCTAGCTAAACACCTCCCAGGATGACACTCACAGGTTGGTAAGAGTCAAAGCCATCTGCTTGGGCCTGCCTTCCCGCAATGTCCCCTGCAGCCTGCCACACATCCTCTCCCCTCTACGCAGGCCTTTGGGGAACAAGTAGGTTTGAGATCACTTGGAAATGATGCTAAAGCCACTCGTGGATGAGCGCTGGGTATGAGGCTGCCATAATGGAGAGTTTGCCTCTGCAGAGAGGGTGAGCAGCTTACCCTGAAAGCAAATTGCACAAGCTTTGTTCATCATTCTTTGGCTCCAGCTGACTTGACTGGAATTCACCTTTTTTTTTTTTTTTTTAACAGACTTGGTACCCATAACCTTGTCTTACCCTGCCTGCTTCGTCTTACCCTGGCCATCACAGACGTTTTCACGAATGTTCTAAATCCGCCTGATTTTTCATCTTCTAGTAAGTAAGCATATTCGTATTCAAGAGGGTCTCTCTTCTCAAGTCACTGAAGGGACCAGCCCCCAAATTCCCTATCCTGCTGATGTCCTGAGTTCCCTTTGCCACGGCTTGACTGCACCAGCCTGGGGCTGCCCAGGGGTTTGGGTGCACCTGTGCACGGTGGCCACCCGGGGATGCGCACGCTGAGCCTTCCATTCGGCCCAACATGCTCTGTCTGCCCTGCAGTGTTAATAATAATAGCTGTCGTTCTTACTGATGATAACAATAACAACTCTCTGAACAAAGCAAGAATCTTCTTAATGATGATTATGAGAATCCCAAGAAGTCTAAACTAAAATAAAAGCATAATTTCAGATTTTAATCCAAACAGTCTGCAAATTAAATGTGGGCCCAGAAGGTGGGGGAACCGAGGCATCGTCTACACAGTTGTCACAAAACCATTATTTCTCCCTCATGTTGGAAATCCGGCAGAGAGCAGATTTAAGACTGCTATTGTGACTGAAATTTGGTGACAATAAAACATTTTTACTTTATCAGAAGCAGGTTTCAGAAGAGTCAACGTATCAAAATGTTTAGAAAATTCCTAGTTTCCTGTCATGGCCGGGAAAACAGAAGAGGTGTTGAAGTCACTGCAGGGCAAGTAAGGTTAAGCAGAAGGTGCACTTGAAAAATTCACGTTTCTTCTTCCGTGTTTCGGACGTGACCTGTACCCGTCGTGTGTACTCTTCCTTTAAAATGATCCCAGAAATAACATCAATTTAATAGCGTAAATAATGTTAATTGAGGTTTGGAAAATACTTCTAGCTAATTTTTTACTTCCCAACACCTGATACTATACAAAACACAAACTGGATAATGCCAGTTAACAGCCTTAAAAAGGTCAAAATAGATACACTTTTAAAATGTTGAATTACTTTTAAGGGCATATTAAATTCCTACTTTCACCTATCCTTCCTCCTTGTTTTCCTTCTCCTGTTGTGGCAAAGGTATGAAAACAGACTAAATGGGGAAAAAAAAATCAGGAAGTAAGGAGAAATTGGCTAAGTGAAGAGCTTGGATAAAGGATGAAATATAGAAATCAGTTGTGAATGCACACACACACACACACGATTTTACAGTATACTTTTTTGCTTCCTCAAAAAAATCCGATTCTCTAAAATGTGTTCCTATGCTGTTTTTTCTCCCTTTTCAACTTGTAAACATGCATTCTTGTCTTTCTTGCCTTTAAAGCTTTAACAGTCACTCCTAAACAGACGAGAGTCATTTAAGAAACAGGTTAAAGTGTACATTTCAGAATTCCACTTGCCAAGAGGTTCTGATTTAGTAGGCTTGGGATTGGGTACAGAAATACACATTTTTTTCACAAGTACATCTCGGGGCCTATGAGGCAGGTGGACCAGGGAACTTCAACTTTGAGAAACACATTGGCCTAAAACCAAAACAAAGACACCTCGAGTCTTCAGCAGGCCAGAAACTGATGGAAACAAACTTCAGTGGACAGTAGGGAATGAACTAATTAACAACTCCAAATATGTCACATGTGCATCTTTCTGATGACATGTGTAATTAGAAACCATGATATGGGGCGCCTGGGTGGCTCAGTTGGTTAAGTGTCTGACTCTTGATCTTGGCTCAGGTCTTGATCTCAGGGTCACGAGTTCAAGCACCGCATTGGGCTCCATGCTGGGGTGGAGCCGACTTAAACAAAACAAAACAAAACCATTGTGACCACTGACTTTCTTTTAGGAAAAGGGATACAGAGTCAACAACCCCAGGGATAAAGCCATAGACAAAAATGAGCATGCACAACGGGTGTAGGATTGAGAGTATCAATTAAAAAAAAAAAAAGTATCTTTCAAAGTCTGGGATTTATGAATCTTTAACAAGTTTTTACCAATTACTTCCCATCAAGTTTTATGAGATAGAATTATTTCCCATAAACATACCTGGGAAGAGCTATTTAATGCCAAAGAACAGTTTTCCTCAGTCCACGTAAGGTCTTTCTCTTAGAAACAGGAAATGGCTTTCTCTTGCAAAGATGAATGCTGTTCACAGGATTCACGTTTTGCCTCAATTCAAAACTCATACTAAATTTGGCAAACTGTGATACCCACAGAAGGGAAAGAAATTTATATTATAGTCGGTAGTGCTGAATGTCTTTCTGAAATAATTTGAGCAATGCACACTCATATTACTCTTTAAAGACTCTTTAATGAGGCATTTCCCAAGAAATTTTGATGATAATCTGTGGAGGACTGGTTGGTAATATTTACGTACTTGTGAGGGACCACAAAGTTACATTCATGTGAATGAGTTACTTCCTATTAAATAAATGACTGTTCTTTCACTTGTGTAATAATACTTAGACTTCACTTTTTTTCCCTCTGCTCTCCCAAAGAAGTTTCTTTCTCTCCTGTCATTTGTTGTTGTTGTGGTGAAGTTATTTTTCTTGACGAGTTCCACCTACTCACTGTTAACCTGAAGGTCTTTTCCACTGTAGACACGCTGTGAATGCGCAGAAAGGAAGCTTGTTATCGCAAGATCAGCAACTCAAATTACAGCGTGATCAGAAGTGACATCACTGTGTGGTTTCATTAATGATATTAGAGGAGAACAAACTAATTTCAGTCATTCTTTTATTGTCGCAAAACTATGCATCTTGCCCCCTTCGTTCCCATTTTTCCATCCCTCCCTGAATTGTAGCAGGGATTTCTTCTCGGGACCTCTTTTTCTTCTTTATTCCCAGTCCATTGTGAGTGTGCATATCTCCTCATACAGCTTGTGTAGAACAGAGCAGAGACAAAACAAAACAAAGCACATTAACACTATTGACCTGATAACTTTCTTTTCCCAGAATAAGATCTGAAGAGAATTCAAGAAAACCACAGATACTAGAACTGATGAAGTCTACTTCCTGTGAATTTGTGTGGCTTGCTCATCAAGTCATATCCCCTTTTTAATTCTTATTCTTTATTCTGTAGTCACAGTATTTCTGCAATTGTCTATGGACCCCGCTCACCACAAACCATGATTATCATATGTGAGAACCTTGGCCCAGTTCTAGTCCTATAGCAACAAAGACTTGGACCCTGGACTGCCTTTTCACCTATGCTCCCATTTGGGCTCTCAGTGGTAATGAAACTGGTTGGTTTGAAACAAATGTGATCGGGGGGAAATCTGCCTTTGCTTGAGTTAGTTAAGCTCTCTGCTTTACTTTTCCAGTAAAGAAATTCTGTGCACGTGTTTGTGTTTCAGTGGATGGGAGGCTAAAGGGGGGTGGGGGTGGGGAACTGATATGTGGGGCAAATAAGGGTTCTGTATTCTCATATTATAGTAGAGGGGTTTGGAACGCTGAGAGGGGAGCCTGAATGCTAAGCTGTCTTCTGGCTTCTGGGTTTGTTTAGGGATCCTGTAAGAGATCAGACGGGAGCCAGAAATAATGCCATCAAACCAACAAACATAGCCAAGTCATTTAGCTTCTCTTGGCTTCAGTTTTCTTAAGTCTAAACCATAGTTTCTCAACCTTGTCCCTATTGACTTTTTGGCACAGATAATTCTTGTCATAGGGGACTATACTGTACCCTGTAGGATGTTTAACAGCATCCCTGGCCTCTACCCACTAGATGCCCGTAGTACCCCCAGTTGTGACAGTCTCCAGACACTGCCAAGTATCCCTTGAGGAAGGGGGAGAAGGCAAAATTGTCCTCCATGGAGAACCAATGGCCTAAAATAAAGCAGGTAAAATTTATCATAGCTTTCTATTTTAAGATTCCAAAGGATAACATTCCATGACTCTAGATCCATAGCTGATTTGTTGATGCAAAAGACTATTTTTTTTCAACTCTAATGGCAAAATAACTTACAGCATTAACCCAAATTGAGATTTAGTCCCAAATATTTGTCAGGAGCTTATCTTATGGCATAATGATAGTGGGCAGCATTTGTTGACCACTTACTATGTTAAGTGCTTTCAGTGAGATCTCTCACTTATGGGGGAAAGTTGAAGGAAGTATACTTATTAGCTCCAACTTAGAGAGAAGGCAAACTAAGGTGTACGGACATTGAACAACGTGACCCAGGTCTCACTGCTAGTAAATGGGGGACCAGAAACTCAGATCTATCTATCCTAAAATTGTTGAATTTTGCCATTATTTTATATGGCTTTCTGTGATATTTTGCCGGGCATTATTTAAGCTTTTAATATCAACAGGTTGACTCCTTATCTCATGGTACCTATAAAGAGGTATAATCATTATCCCCTTTTTTTTATATGTGGGGAAAGAAAAAGGTCACAAAGAGGTTACATAATTTGCCCAAGTTCACACAGCTAGTAGGTGGCAAAGCTGAGATTTCAATTCAGTCGGTGATCCCAGCCATGACTCTCTTTTGCCTTTCAACATAAAAAGCTGCAGTACTAGACCTTGACATCCTATGAGTCAATGCAAGTGAGTACTTTTTTGGTGTTCAATATTTAGTGAGACTTTATAAATGGTGGGAGATGTCATCAATCTCTTTTCTGTAAAGGAGTTGGTGTTATGGAATAAGAATAACAATAATAAGAATAATAATAAATTACAGTTGCTATCATAAAAAAAGATTTTTTATGCATTGTTACATAGAAGAAGAGATTTGACCTGCACTGCTCCCACTCAACCAAAGGGTGAGACATTCGAGAACACCCTCAGTGGCAATGCTATCCAAAGTCTGACCAATAGCTATCCAGTTACTCTCTCATGCCTTATTGAGCACTCCCTATGTCCTCCACATACAAGCTGGGGAAACAGCCACAGATAACATATAATTCCTGAAAAGTTCAAATATAAGTATTAAGAGAAGTCCACACTAATGACATGTAGAGGGGGATAGAAGAATCACAGATAAGAGAGCCAATTTTCCTAATTTGGAAAAAGCCCAGCCAGGACAATCTCCCAAAAGAAGGAGACCCTTGAGTGATTGTAAAAGGTTATCAGACATCCCAGTTGGAGAGACAAGTAATGTGGTGTGAGTTAAGGTAGGAATTTCAGAGAAAGAAATGTTATCAATTATGGCTGGAGAAAGAAGACTGCAGAAAATGAGAAGGCCAGAAAAAATAGATTAGGGTATGAAAGAGCCTTGAATTCCATCCTAGGATGACTGTTTTTTTTGTTTTGTTTTGTTTTGTTTTTTGGTTTTTGGTTTTTTCTTTTCAGTAGGTGACATGGACTCATCAAAGAGTTTCAAGCAAAAGAGTGGCAGAATCTAAAACTTGTGTTTGGAAAGTACTGCTGTTCACCTAGGTAAAAAATGAATGGAGTTGATATGTATCCAAGTATCCAGACATCTAAGCATCCAAGCACCTTGCCATTGGGCAGCCAAATTTTTCTTCCTGGAGTTTACAGTTTGTCAGACAAACATGATGAACTAATACAAAGCCAAGTACCAATTTGGCCCCAATTTTTCTGCCACTGCTCTACCTTGGGGCTAATTAAACTATCCTACAGGAGTCCTCCTGGGACACATTTCCTTGAGCAATAGGGTCTAGGGAATGCAGTTACAGCTTAACCTTCTTTTCCCACAAAAGAAGTCTCCTGAGTTTAAATGGTCTAAAAACTCATGGTGGGGGTGGAAGTAAAAGCAGGCAGTGCCAACAGTATTAATATTTTATGCCTACAAGGCAGCTTTGTAGCCAGGGTTCTCAAAGCTTTAACAAACATGCATTTTTAAAATCTCTCTCGCTATGTGGTGAAAACACGGGAAATTAGAGGTAATGATTGAACTTGCTGTGGTCTCAGTCTTAAAACAGAACCTGGAATTGGACCCCTCTCTCCGTCTTGTGCTGCTCCCTAGACCCAAGATGAATCCACGCTGGGTAGAGTTGGACCCTTGACTAGAGAAGTTGAATATTTTGAAAAGATGTTCTAAATGGTTAGGTCCTTATGGCAACATAGGTAAGTAGCTGTGTTGGGAAAGTATTCGCACTTCCAAGGACAAAAAGGAATCCACACGGTCCACACAAATAAATGAGGCCAGTGTAAAAATGGCAGCCATCACATGAGGAGAAGTGCTGCACAGGTTCCCCATCTGGGTTTCCTTCCCACCTCGCAATGACCATCAGGCAGGGGGGGAAAGTGACATAGATACGCATTTACTTCTTAAAGGAAACATGATCATGTCAGAAGTCAATGAAAAAGACATATAGTGCCTGAGAGTTTCCAATGTAGGCAGACTTAATACAATCTCTTCCACTGATAACGCAAGTAGATTTTCTCAATGTCAACTGCAAGAACTCTACCAAATTCTTCCCCGGACCATAACTCCCGGTAGAGCTAGTATGCTGCTCCACCCATAACTATGGCTTGCTTATTTATATGTGGCTTTTTTTCCTGGACAACATCCTTATGAAGAGGGGCCCTGTAATTACGTAGCTTGAAGCAGGTCCTGGCAGTTCAGTCACAACTTGACCCTCTACTCCATTTGATTGGACCCTAACTTGTATTACATTACTCTTGTGGTCCTAGGAATTTAAGCAACGTGCAGCTTCCTTCTCAGAACTGTGTCTTGTCTCTCCAAGGTCCTCCAGAATCCTCCTAATTTTTCTCTGACTTAACATGCTATCTACTAAGTATGCTACTATTATCAATCATTTTCAGATCAACAGATCCAATACGTTACACCAGGAAAGAGGAACTTAGGAAGGAGAAGGCACAATCTTGCTCCCAGCTGCCACTGTTTAGAAGTCAGTGGGTAGAATTGCTCTACCTGGGACTTCAGTTCACTGAAGCCGTTCCCCACAGGTTCCATGGTCCTCAGCCAAGTAAGTAGTAGTCCTCTTTCCTACCCCTCTTCTTTCCCTGGGAATGACAGGGTAGAGAATGGGGAAACCAGGAAAAAAGCTTTAGTTCCTGCTAGGATAACAAACATCTCTTCATAGCTGGAACATCAATTCTATTCTGTGTTGTGGGATGTTTATATCAATAAGACATTTGGATAAACTACAGTTATCATTTCAAGAGGTAATGAAACCCACGGAGCTCTGTGAGTAACCAGATGAGTAATTTTTAAACAAAGCAATCACGTCAGTTTTCTGGGCCTAGATTTTCTCACTTGAGAAATGAAGGGGTTAGACTAGAAAATGAGCTTTAAGACAAAGAATCATGATTCCAGCCATCCATAATGCTCTACTGGCTTTAACATATTGGGGTCATTGGGTTCCTTTGAGAATCTAACAAAAACTATGGGAAAAAAAAGTTAATGCTTCAGAAATTTTGGAAATAATCCAGGGGATTCACAGACGTTTTCTGCTCACCTGACCCCAATCCATTTCCGTACTCCAGACACCCCTCCCCTATTGCTCTGTAAGAAGGGGAAATTTTTTAAAGAGCCCCACAATGGGCATGTAACAGGTACTCAGAAATGCTCCTTGAGGGAGTGAATTAATTAAGTCTATCCCATGATTTATATGTTTTCTATCTTCACAGATGCAGTCTTATGTCACACCATCATCCCTCACAATAAATTATTTATTAAATATCCCCTTGCATTTATTATTATCTACAAACTAAATGGCATTATTAAATTCTAAGGACTGGTGCATACCCCATAGAAGCTAGAGAATACTAAGTATAGAGAAGTGAGAATGATCCAGAAACCCATCAGTCACTCCACTAACCACCAGGGTTTTTTGAGCTACTTGGGCTGGTGTGTATTCACTCTTCAAGTTCCGTATTTATTCAGAGAGGATGGTCTCCCCAAAGAGAGAAGGGCATTTTTAAATTCAAGTATATTCTACATAGTGGACAGGAAAGACAACATCTCAAGAACCCCAAATGAAATCTCTACTCAAGTTTGGTTCATATTTCCAGAAGGCTTTATAATGATATCTAACTCATTCAAATTAATTGGTCCTTTGTAGGAGATGATGACATCTTATTTATTTTCCTATTTTTTATTGTTTTTACTACTTATTGTTTTTATTACCTTGAATAATCTTAATGGAATCCAGTATCATTTGAGAAAAAAAAGTGTAAATCCCCTAAAATATTCAGCACAAGTAATAAGGAATCAGAGGTTTTGCCCATGGATTAGAAATTGGCTGTCACTGTAGCATCTGATTGTAGATATGATCCTGTTTATAGCAGGTGGTTTGGGTGGAAATTTCCACTTTTTTTTTTTAAGCTGTACCAATAATACCAGCTAAATGCTACCTTGATTTCTCATTACCAAACCTTGGCTTTTGACTCATCTCAGAATAATCTGGCATAATTTGTGTATTATATGGCTGCACTCCAAATTCTGTCTGCCTGGTGTAGTATGGTAAGCTAATCCAAAACATCTGTCCTGCACTTTGCATTCAAAATCCCTGAAAGAGGATATAGGCTAATGGAAAATAGATCTTCCTTTTGTGCTTTAGCTATTCAAAACTAGGTCCTTAAACAAACATTCAGAAACAAATTTGTCTTCTATAAATGGATTCCAAGCACATGTTGACATAAATAGGTGTGCATAGTTCTTCTCCAGGACCCACAAGCCTGGAAACAGTCTAGTCAGCCAATCCATCTTCCAGATTCACTAAATTCTCGTTATTCAGAAGGTATTGGTAGTGGTTGGCTTGAATTTTGGACCCTCATGAGCCCACCCCCTGGTATTCATGCCCTTGTGCTCCTCACACATTAAGTCTATGCTTGGACATGTGACTTGCTTTGGCCAATGGGACCTTAGCAAACTCGAAGCAAGCAGAGGTTTGAAAAGTGCTTATGTACTGAATCTTATCATCTTGGAATATCCCACCTTGGAAGCCCATTGCTGTTCTGAAAGTAGCTTAGTCTGACTACTGATTGCTATGAAGCCATGTAGAGAGAGGCCCTGGCAGAGGAGAGCTTGTCTTGAAAGTCCCAGCCCCCAGCGCAGCTCCCCCAGCTGAAAGTAGCCAACTGAGTGACCTCAGCTATACTATGCAGAATAGAAAACTGCCCAGCTGAGAACGGTCAACCTACAGAATCAGGAGTAATAATAAATAATAATAAATCATTGTTGTTTTAAACCTCAAGATAAAGATATAAAGATTTATAATGTTATATAGTTTTAACCCCACATTTCAGTTAATACAAAATGGACATATATTTATATCATGCATATATGTATATATATTACAAGATATATCTATATATCTATATTATAAGATATAATTGTGATATGAATGGTAGTTCTTGTCATTGTTTTTATTATTCACAAAGACTTCAAACTTTAATGCCCATAGTAGACAGGAAAGACAAATTGTCAAGTGTAAATAAATTGTGCCTGAATTAACATCTCTTTTTCAAAAGTATTTTTCACCATACTTGTACTCAAAATAAATAAAAGCATTGACTAAGACTTATAAAATTCTTTTTTTTAGAAGATTTTATTTTTAAGTAATGTTTGCACCCAACATGGGGCTCAGACTTACAACCCTGAGATGATTTATAAAATTCTAAAGCATTAAGAGATAAATGTTTATTAATTGGCTGTGCTGAAGGCTAAAGACATTAAGTATACAAATACATGTAAAATAAAAAAAAAAAAAAAAGGGCGCCTGGGTGGCTCAGATGGTTAAGCGTCTGCCTACGGCTCAGGTCATGATCCCAGAGTCCTGGGATCGAGTCCCACATCGGGCTCTCTGCTCCTTGGGAGCCTGCTTCTCCCTCTGCCTCTCTCTCTCTCTCTGTCTCTCATGAATAAATAAATAAAATCTTTAAAAAAAAACCAAATACATGTAAAATTGAACTATAAACTGAGGCATATGAAAACTTGTTTTTCCTCTTAAAGGACTGTAGGCCTAAACTACTTCTTTTGGTCTCCACAAAATCAATTAATTTAGTTGATAAATCATGTACTTTTTTCTACTTTTGTTCAAACTTAATTAGAAACTAACCAATTATTAAATTCTATCTAGTATTGTTTCAGTAATAATTACCACTTATTTTGTGATTATTAAGTGTTAGGAATTCTGCTCATACCTTTGCATAGATTAACTGATCATCACAACCTGCAAAGTGGATAGAGTATTCTTCCTACATTTGGAGGAGAAACATAAAGATCAGAAGGAAATTTTCCAAAGTCATAAAGCATATATGTGACAGAGCCACTTCCAAGTAGTTGGTTTAGAAGCCTCTGTTCCTATAATTCTTTTTTTTTTTTTTTTTAAAGATTTTATTTATTTATTTGAGAGAGAGAGAATGAGAGACAGAGAGCATGAGAGGAAGGAGGGTCAGAGGGAGAAGCAGACTCCCCGCCGAGCAGGGAGCCCGATGCGGGACTCGATCCCGGGACTCCAGGATCATGACCCGAGCCGAAGGCAGTCGCCTAACCAACTGAGCCACCCAGGTGCCCTGTTCCTATAATTCTTTAAGCCAGGGGCCAGAAAACTTTTTCTGTAAAGGGCTAGAGAATAGTAAATATTTTTAGTTTTGCAGTTCAATGCTGCTCAATGCTGCATACAACTCAATGCTGCTATTATAGTGCAAAAGCAGTCAAAGGCAACAAATAAATGAATGGGGTATGCCTGTGTTCCAATACAATTTTATTTATAAAAACAGGTGGTGGGCTATATTTAGCTTGCACCTATAGTTTTTTGTTTTTTGTTTTTTTATTTCTTTGAGAGAGAGAGTGAGCGAGAGAGAGAGGATGAGCTGGGAGCAGGGGGAGGGGAGGGGAAGGAAGAAGCAGAGGGAGAGGGAAAAAAGCAGCCTAATGCGGGCTTGATGCCTGGCTCAATCCCTGGACTCTGGAATCATGACCTGAGCTGAAGGCAGACACTTAACCGACTGAGCCACCCAGTCACCCCACACTTATAGTTTTAAGACTTACAACCCATTGTCCCCACAGCTTCCCAAACCAATAATGATCAAATGTGAGCTCAAATCAGAATCACTTGGAGGGCTTGTTAAAACAGATTGCTGGGCTCTCCCCCAGAAGTTCTGGTTCAGTAGGTCTGGGATATGTCCAAGAATTTGCATTTCTGTCAGGTTCCAAGATGATACGATGTTACTGGAACAGGGCACATACTTTGAGAACCACTGCTGTAAGTATACAGGACTTCAGTTGCTGACTCTAAAGTAGATCACCATCCTGAAGATCTAAATCTGTCTTGCTACATTTTTAGTGAACTCAAGCACCCTGAGATGGTAATTTTAATGAAACTGTTGTCTTTGTTTCCTCTCTCTCTTTGTTTTATTGTGGGTCCATGAGGAGGTGTATGCATGAGGAGCTGGAGGGAGGAGCGATAAGGAGAGTTATAGTGAATGTTGAACGTAGATTGACAGCGCCTGTCTCCACCACTTACTCCATTCCTTTGAGCCTGTCCCTTCTCCATCTTTCGAAGATGAAACACTTGTGACAAGTTTTAATCTTGTCTTAGACAAGACTCAGACATATGCATACATAACCATATATTTGTGTATGATATTTGATGTGAACTTTGAAGGTTATGGACTTAGGATAACATAACCTTACAGAATGACCAACTGAGCTTTCTACAGGGGTGACAAGATGCAGTAAGTTATGTTGGAGTGAACCAAGAAACAGAAGAAATAGTGATTTTTTCCGAGTGCTTAACTGAGTGTAAATGAGGAAAAAAAAGAACATTCACTATACATGATCTCAGAGCCCAGTGGTGGCCTTCCACGGAATTAGCATTCGTCATTTCTACATTTTTCACAATGATGCTATAGTTTAGAAGATTTCATCACAGGGTAGTTAAAAGCAAAGACTCCTGGGCCATAACACCCATGTGAATTCCAGGTCTTTACTTACTATATCTGTGAGCTTGGGCATGATTTTACCCCCTCTTCTCTTCCTCCATAAAACAGGATGTTGATTGCACTTCCTTTAAAGGTTATACGAGGGCTAAACAAGTTATTATGTGGACAGAGACTGATCACATGGTAAATACTTATTAAGATGGTGCATACTGTTGAATATGTTTTATAATTGAGGAGACTGAGTGTGAGAGAGATGGACTGTTGCATTCAGGGCGATTTTACATGTGTCCTAATCACCAAAACAAGCTTTGGACCTGGCTGCGGCTGATTCCAAAGCTTTGGCGCCCGAGGGAATGGAAACATAAGCCAAATAAAAGGAGCATCCAATCCCTTTTAACAGGACAACAGGCTTAGGAACACACACCAAATGATAATCCCAGTATCCAGAAACACAGAGAACTGTGCAGGTATGTAAGTTCAGAGAAGAATGGGCTTCTGTGAGGGTGGGCAAGAAGGAAGAGTTGGGGTAGAGACGTGTCTATGTGAAGTGAGGAGAGGATATTGTGGTAAAAGCGAGAGATGACTGCCTTGGATATAAGCAAGGTTGTTGGAAGCAAGAGAATATTCCTGTGGCGAAATTAAGGCCACAAACTTAGGATGACTTCCTCCCAAACACACACACACACACACACACACATCCCACAAATATAAAGAAAGAAAATCCCTAAATTAAAAAAAAATACTACAAACAAATCATTTGTTCAAACATTGAATAGAAAATATTATCAAAATAATTTTCTATTCATCAATAATGATAAATGGGAAAAAAATCATTATTCCTTCATCATTGCTTCTCCCAGACTCCAGTTATTTAGCTAAGCAGGGCAAAGGGGAGGGAGTGCCTGAGGTAGCTGGGAAAATATTAAAGAAAAAATTTTTGTGAAAATAATTTTACAAGCCCTTCTGTTTTTCAACAAGGGGCATATCTGTCCCCAGAGCCTTGCAGCTGTGCCTTGCACAGAGCGAGCTATTAGGTTTACAGCTCCCAGAAAATAGCCTCACACAGCTCTGATTGCACGGGGCCCTCTGAGGTCTTGCTGCAGGTTTGGTTTGGTTTCACAGTGATTTTATATTTCCTGTTCAAGCTTTTATTAGTTTTATATAGATACATAAGCATGAGGGGTCAAGGGGGAGGGAGAAACACAAGACAATGGAATGGAATTTTTAAGCTGTAATAGGAGTTTAAGGGAATAAGATGTTGCTCAAATCGTGGGAGGTTGGTGCTGGAGTCTGGACATTCAGACCCAGATCGAAGCAAGATCCAGTGCCAATAATCCATGCAGAGAGGACCCGTTGCATCTCCCAACTTGCGCTCCTTTCCCCTACTTCTAGGTATGAGGACTATTTTGCCAAAGCTGTTTCATTGCTGTAGATGTTAGGAACAGGAAAAAAAAAATACACATATGGACCAAGGTCATTGTAAACCTATTTCAGCTGGTGATTAAGAGCGTGGGTTCAGGAGCCAGAGTGCCTAAGTGTGAGTCCATGCTCTCCACAGGTAGCCGTGGGATCTGGGACACCAGTGTCCTTGTCCCTCATCTGTGAAGTGAGGACAACAGTAGAACTTAACCCATATTATGGTTGTATGTGTATATAAAGTCTCATTTAATAATAAATGAGAATCAAGGGAAAAACTATGATAAATGAAAATTTTGATACACACACACACATATATTAAGAAAAGTACCAGGCATACAGTAAATGAGATATATAATAAAGTATATAATAAAATGCTTAAAACAGTACTGCCATAGTCTCAATAAATATTATCTCTCAGTCTTATGTTTGTTATTATTATTAGTTTTGTTTTAATGAAATATTGATTTTTATAACTAATTTGCTTCATGTCAGTTTTCTTAAGTGCTGTCGTCATATATGCTTCTGGTCCATTGCACTGGGATCATGGTTGAACCATACAGGTAAGCTACAGAGAATGAAAGCCAGTGGGTATACATTTATCTGTGGTAAAGAACTCAATAGATTTAAACATGAAGAAGTGCAGTCTAGACCCTTGCTTCTCAAGTGTCCATATGCTTGGAAGGAATTACCCGGGGATCTTGTGAAAATTCAGATTCTGCCTTAGTAGGTCTTTGGTGGGGCCAACTCTTTGCATTGCTGCTGGTCTATAGACCAGACTCTGAGTCACAAGGAAATCTAGGCATGAGCACTTATCTGGGAGGCAGACAACCCAGGCACATGCCTATCTCATTGTTGAATTCAAGTATTTTTTTTAAGATTTATTTATTTTGAGAGAGAGAGAGATTGAGAGTACATACATGAGAGTTGGGGAGAGGGGCAGAGGGAAAGAATCTCAAGCAGACTCCCTGCTGAGCAGGGATTCCCAATTCAGGGCTTAATCTCATGATCTGAGATCATGACCTGAGCCGAAATCAAGAGTTGGACACTCAACTGACTGAGCCACCCAGGAGGCCCTCAAATGGTATTTTATAAAAATTCACTCATTTCCTTCCCCCTGTCAGCTTGCCATGTGAGCATTGGGAAGATGTGTAAGAACTGCAGGACTTGTATTGAGGAATATAAGGGTGACTGAGACATAACATTCCTGCTCTCATGTAATGGTGCAGAATGAGACACGTGCCCACAAATGAATGCCGTCCAAGATAGCAAGGAGAAAATGCCAGTGTTCAGAGGAGGGAGGGCCATTCCCTCAACCTGAAGAAATCAGGCCAAGTAACACATTTAACATTGCTTTGCCACAATTTGTCCCTCTGCAAAATGGAACTAAATTTCTTGCCACCTGGCTCTTAAGACTATATGAAGGGCATTATGAGCCCATTATGATAAAAGTGTTTTAGCAAGCAATACCTAGGTAATTGTTATTAATATCAGCAATAAAATCAATATTCTGGTTATGAATAGGTAGGTAATGCGTTTGGGGTGATTCTACTTATTACTCTGTATAATTCTTAGCATCAGAAGGTCACTTAATGTAACAGAAACAGAAGGGCTCCCTTGGCTGACTTCATAACCATGTAGAGCATTTCTCTTTGACATTGGGGCAAGAGGACCACATGTGGCTCTGCTTTCAGCTCATCAGCAGCATGGTAGAGTTGCAGAAGAGAAAGCTCCATCTCTGTCTCTCAGTGCATGATCCTGGGTTATTAACCCGAAGGAGCTAAGGGGTAAGAAAGGGGAATCTTCTGGAGATGCGTGGTCAAGTCTTTGGAGAAGAGCAAGCATCTGAAACAGAATTATCAATCTTATGCCATGCTTCCCATTATGGCAACAGATAGGAATCCCACCCATCATTTTGTCCACTTTCAGATTTTTAGAAGGTTCCTTTTTCTGTTCTAAGCAGATTTTTAAGTTTCTGGCCACCCTAGATCCAGAGCTTGCTGTGGGACTGCCTCAGTAGGGACGGTATCACAGCTCAGCTTCTGCCTAAGCACAGTCCCACCTTCCTCCCCCTTCTTTTCCCCACAAGTGTTGCCCTTGGGGGCATTCCCAGATAAATAACCTACTTGCTAATCTTCATCTTTGCGTCCACTTCTCAGGAAACACAACTTGAGATGTCTCTCACAACACCACCCTTCAACCCGGTGGCCCATCTAAACAAAATAAACCATTCTCAGTCCCTTGAGCAGGCCACGTCCTCTCACCTCTCTGTCCTTTTGTGCGTATTCTGTATCTGTCACAGGAAGAATACCTCGCACACAACAAATGTGCACTAAACGGTTGCTGTTGTTGTTGCTTTTGAATGAATATACGTCATTGGGTCCAGAAGACATCCTCCCGGCCCTTCTTCCACCATCCTCCCTTTCCTGAGTAACTCATCCTCATCTTTTTCAGATAATTCAGCCTGCTGGTCATCTCTTCTGCAAAGTATTTTCTTGCCCTTTCTTAGAATTGCTCACATTCCCTTTACTCGGTCAGAGATTTTTGTTGAACTGTGTTATAGTTGTTTACTTGCCTATTTCCTTCCACCCTCACACAAACCTTGATTTTTTAGCATCTTGAAGTCATGGCGCATTTTTTTTTTTTTTTACTGCTGTTTACCCAGCAAATAGTAGATGCTCAATAAGTATTTGAAAATAAAACTCAGATCAGTGATCTCCTAACATGTGTGTGCCTTAGAATCACCTGGAGAAATGTTAGAACTATAGATTCTCGTGCTTGACTTTGAACCCAGTGAATAAACTCCAGGGGTTAGGGCCTACTTCTGCATTTGGGAACTAAGTCCTCAGCTTGACTATTTACTATTTCTACCTAGAAGGGATGCATTGAGTTATACCTTCACTTTTTTTGTTAAAGTTAACAAAACTTTATTAACAAAACAAAACTGAGATGTTAACCTCATCTATTTTTATTCAAGGCTAAGCTCTTAGTCAAGGGATACACCAACCGATGATGCTTTTTCTCATATGGGAAAAGATACTGTGCTTTACAAAGACCCAGTTTGGTGACTGAGCCCGAGAGTTGCAGAAACAGGTTGCCTGGGTTGACTACTGGTCCTGTCATTCTCTGGCTGTACAACCTCAGACAAATTACACCCTCTCTGCGCCACCCCCCCCATCCTCATCTGCAAAATGGAAACAATAATAGTCCTTATATCATGAAGTGATTGAGGGTCAGGTGAGTGAATGCATGGGAAACGCTTAGAACTGAACTTGACATGTAGGAAAATCTTAATTAATGTTAGTTATTTCTATTACTATTATGACTATTATTTTTTTATTATTGTTTTAGGAAATTACCTTCCAGAAACAGTAGTTATAAGGGAGTTATTGTATAACTGTCAACGTTTACAAGTTAGGCAGGGGAATGAATAATAAAATTCACGGTTTGATACTTTAATCCCGAGACCTACATTATCTTCCCATAGTTAGTTGCTTTTCCATGATCTCCTGGTTCCTGGTGCCTGAAGAGTTTTCTCACATTTTGTTTTTCTGTCAGGGCTTTCCAAGGGTAAACAAATGTGCTCTACAGTTCACAGTTCTACAAGAGACTTGGGTGAAGGATGTTTTTTATATCTCAGAGGTTTGAAATTGCACAATCCTTCAGGTATAGCATTTCAACTGAGAGTGGCCTGTTTTCTGAAAGCCAGCCTTCCATACAGACAGTAGTATATCAATTTGTCACCAGCTTGGAGATCCTGGCAGAAAACTGAGAATTACATACCTGTAATTTGGTTTTCTCATTACAGGGACCTTGACTGTCTGGGTGCTGTTGAGTAAGGTCATTGACACTTAACAGAGAGCAGAGGGACTGGGGAACTTGATGCCAAAACTCAGCAGCCCCTCCTCTCCCCTCCGCCCCCACATCCCTCCCTGGCAGGAAATTACACCCAAACCACAGAAAACATTGCAAATGCTTGCATCCAAAGAGTTATAATTAAGTTGATCAGCTTAAATAAAAAGGCTGTGACCTGTTTTTTTACTTTGTGTAAATAAGTAAGGTGAAATAATCCATTTTACTTGTCCCCAAAGTGTTCATCCACCTGAAGGCAAGCGAAAGGTTAGATTTCACAGGATTGATCTAGGCTAACCTTGAACGAAAGTTTGCACATAAAAACCCTCAAAAATATTACTATGAAAATCTGTGAACTTTTTTCTCATAAAAAAATTATTTCTCAAAGCCCCCAATCCCAGATAAAGATAATGTAGATGTTTGACCTCTAAAAGGTCAGTACTAAGGAAAATATTTGAAAATCTGTCTCGCAGAAGATAAACTTCTTTTGGATCACTCCGTAGGGTAGAACTATATAGAATGGATAGAAATATATGAAGAGAGAGAGTTAGGGTGAATATGAGTTTATGGTGTAAAATGTCATTGTATCCTATTTGCTTATTGAAAGGGTACAATATTTGCTTAGGGATATGCCCTGACAAAGGCTTGAGGAAGAAGGTGAGCATCATAGAGAATTATGTGAGGGCAGAATATTCTTCTACATGTGGTGACCTCTCCTTTGTCCCCTCAGATTTTCAATAAAATAATTAAATCAGTACAAATCTAATTTCTAGAGGATCTTTCATAGGGACTGATGGAGAGCCTGGATGTTGCCTCCAAGACAATGTAGGATTGAAGAGAGGACTCACGTGTGACAGTTGGAATGTCAATGGACAGACGCATGAGGAAGTAAGTTGTCAGGCATTTGCAAAAACCATGAAGAGGGCTCTGGACTTTCAGAGAAGCTCATGATGAGTCGGCTTGAATCCCTGAGGGACCGAAAACCCTGGCTGTCAGCTTAGTTGCATGAGAGAAAGAACATTTCCACAGTGCTCTGACAGCCCATATAGTAATTCCCTCAGAGGTAGTAAGCCCTACTATGTTTTCTCACAGAGCTGCACTCTGGTCCCCTTGGGGACAAATGAATGAAGAGACCAAGACAACCCAAGGGGCAAAATGTGAAGATGCAGTCCTGCTTAGCATGCTAAGTGAACCCTCTAAGGAGCCTCAGACTCCACCTTGGAGGAAGACGATATCAGAGAAGGTTTCTCAGAAGAGGCAGCAGTGGGGTGGGGCAGGGGGTAAATCTGAACAAACAGTGCGCTCAAAATACCAGATTGGTACCGAGGGAACAGCAAGCCGTTGAGCATGGCTAACTCACATGTTTCGGCCTGAAACAAGCCTAGGAATGTAGCCAGGGGCCACATCACAAAGAGTTTCTGATGCCAGTCAGTCCAGAGCCTTTGGATTTTATCTTAAGGACAATGAGAAGCCACTGAAAACTATGAAGCAGGGGAGTAGTGTGATTATATTTGGGGACAGGACAAAATATGTCAAGAGTCTCTAGGCAACTATTTGTTTTGCATAGTTTAGATATTTACTTGTCCAAACATCCTCCTCCTAGTCTGAGAACTCACGTTTTCTCCAAGACCCACCTCCCCTCTGAAATCATATTTGATAACACCAATCCCCTTCTCCGATCCCTGTAGCATTTGTTTTTTGCTCCTGTTACCACTTCCCTCCTTGCACGGTTTTCCTCCCAATGTAAGCATTCTTCAAGTGTCATTTTGTATCCAAGTCTTTGTAAATCATTCAGGATAGAAATTCACATGCCTACCCGAGACAGACAGATATGGTATATGAGTAAAGCAAACCAGGTATCATAAACATTTGTTTCCACGATAAACATATAGTGATACAGTTGACCCTTGAACAAGGCAGAGGTTAGGGGCGCCGACCCCATCACAGTGGAAAATCCACATATAACTTTTGACTCTCCCCAAACTTAACTACTCATAGCCAACTGTTGATCAGAAGCCTTATTGATAACAGTCGATTAACATGTATTTTGTATGTTATGTGTATTATATACTATATTCTCACCACAAAGTCAGCTAGAGAAAAGAAAATGTTATTAAGAAAACCATGAAGAAGAGGAAATACATTTACAGTACTGTGCTGTACTTATAAAAAAAAATTGTGTGTAAAAGGACATAAACACTTTAAAACCATGTTGTTCAAAGGCCGACTATATTCTTTACTTCCATAAAGAAGAGGTAAAAACAACAACAACAACAACAACAACAACATACAAAAGCACAGGGAAGTGCTAATAGAGATGTCTGATGAGCCACAGCCTAGGGGAGCAGTAAGGAGTGGTGAAGTCTCTGGCCAAGTAGACAGCCCATTCACTTTGGTAAGAGAAGCAACTACTGCTTGATCCCAAGTCATTGTTAATATGAAGAAATGGAGGTCCAGTGTATGAGATCTTTTGGTTAAAAGAAAAAAAAAAAAAACCTTGGAAATTCAGATTTTATTTTTAAACAAAACTTTTTGAATTTTATTTTTTTCCTTGGGTAGGAGATTCATCTTAACATGCATGCATTTTAAAACAGTAACAGGGTCTCAAACTGTTCCGAGCAGACATTAGACAAGCACAGAAGGTTGAAAATTCCTATTTAAAAAATGGAAATTGCAGTAAGAAATGGAGAAGTCACACACATATGGTGGGGTGGTAGTTTATCGTGCTCCCTCAAAAGTTAAATCTAAACTTCATTCACATTTTTTTATTATGATATTCTGATGCTTGGTTGTGCTGAGCCTCACTGGGCCTCCCCACAAAGATTGTTGGTTCTCACCTTCTAACAAAATGGCTCTGAGCAAAGGGAGGAGGCTCCTCTGGAAGTTTCCCCCCCAGCCTCCAAAGGATCTCAGCACAACCCCTTGAGGGCCAGCTAAGCTTCCTCTTCCATTTGGAGGTACACTTCCTACGTGGCACATCTCAGAGGAAGACTAGGACCACATCACTGCCGCCTGCAGATGGCTGGTAGATGTGGGGGCAGCCATTCGAATGTGTTTTCCCTTTGGTTCCTGTGCTCAGGCTGGATCTCTCCTCTCCACATTTCTGCCAGAAAGAGATGAGGTCTCAGGGCTTCACAGGAGCCACAGGTCTATGGAAATCAGATTTGTAAATGAAATATCCTGATATTTAAAAGTTGACTCCAAAGCTTTCCGAACACTGTAGTCCAATACCAGCATATCAGTGGTGCAGATATATGACACAGACCTCCACATGACAACTGTGTCACACGTATCTATCCTTCCATGAGGTCTAGAAACTTGCTTAATAAATATAATTTGAAGACAAGGCACTCTCACTCCTGTGATTTTTTAGCACTTTGGTCTTTGTCATTCACTTGGCTCTTACTTTGGGTTGCCTTTTATTGCTATTGAGCTTTCATGTTTACTTCTAACCCCTCAAATAGATGGGACCTCCTGGACAGGAGCAACCATTCCTTGAGCGTCTTTCTGTCTCCAGTCCCTAACATGGTAGTTTTTCCTTTGTAGAGGCACCGTAACAACCACATAAACTAAAACGTATTAATTGTGTACTGCAGACATTACAGATAGTGATTTATTCATATTATCTCATCTGTTCCTTAAAAAACTATTACAAAATATCTATGGGAGTTTTGATTCTTATTTAGAGATGAAATCCAAAGGTAGGACAGGTGAAACCTGCCTAGAAAGTGGGGCTCAGGAAACGCTATTCTACGGCTGAAAACACTTGGTGATGGTGGCCGTGAGGTGGACAGCATCAGGGATTGTGATTCGACAGTGTTAATCCTTGGATAGTTAATTCATTTCCAATCTCTTTCAACATAATAATGGCAGAGCAAAAAAAGAAACTGGAGTGATCCTTTGACCTTACGAAGACCATTGTCAGGTGGTTATTTAAACCATCCTTAAAGAATGGTTTGTAAGCTATGGACTCACAAAGATGTGTCCTGGTTTCCTCCATATTTGATTTAAATTATATGATTTGGTTTAAAGTATGTCCTCAAATATTTTTAAAATACTAATTTTTTAAAAACCTGCACATTCATATTCGATTTGAATGTAATGGCTTAAATTATATCAAGTATTTTTAAAACACTAATAAAAAAAACCCCTGCATATTCAAATGGAAATTCAACCTACTAGATGTCTCCAATGTGCTAACTAGTAGTCTCCCTGATTAAGCATATAATAAATACATGTTATATATTTGAACATAAAGTACATTTATACTAATAACATGCCACTTTTCTCTGCTTTACATATTGGAGTTCTGTGTCAGATTTCGTTTGCATAATGCATTCTGCTCTGTGAGAAAGTTGGAAAGCCTCTTCTCTAATATATATAGCTTCTTACTAAGTCAGTCCCTGCTCTCCTGCCTAATTACACATGCCTGAATAGTCAGTAGGGGCCGATTAGCATTGTATTATATTTATGGAACCTAAGACACAATCAATTGTAAGGTGTACTATTATTTTATATATAAAGAAAGAAAAACACTCCCATTGAAAATCTAGCATGCAATCAATTCTGATATCTTAGATTTTTAAAAAATTAAGTTCTCAAACCAATAGAATATAGTAATTCAGAACTTGAACTCTGAAATCAGATTACCTGGGTTTGAAATCTAGGCATCCAACATACTCTGATCTTTAGCAAATCACTAAACCTCTATCTTCCCCTGCAAAACGGGACTATTATTACAATCTAACTCTGAGGGCTATTGCGAAGGTTAAGTAAGAAAAAAAAGTAAGGCCAGGGATTTGGGGTCTAGTAGGACCTTGATAAATGTCTGCTATTGTCAGTAGGGGCCCGAAGAAAGCCCTTGATTTTATGACCCGATCGTATAGGGTTTCTCCTGTTAGGTGCCGGGCAGAGTCCAGCAATCTACTCTTCTCCTTTTAATCTCCTTTTCAGAAGCTCTTTACTCTTAGTCAGAAGAGTGAACACACATCTGACTGAATGGGCTTTTATCCCTAAAGGAGAAGGTTTGCCTGTTGATATAAAGCTCTGTTCAGATGCCAATTTAATCTCTTCTGATGGAGAGGTTTTAGAAGCTTTTAGCCCTCCTTGGTGACCTCCATATTTCACAAATAGATTTCTCCTGCTCTTGTGTCCTACAACCCCAGAGTACTTTGGAAGGATGGAGTAGGCTTTCCTTCTGAAGTGTTGGTCTTGAGTGCCGTGGTGGGAAGGTTTATTTCGATAAATGATGAAAGAGTTGAAATTTTGGAGCTAACTTTAGCTATAGATCTTTTGTTTAAAGTGAAAAAATAAAGATTCTTGGACTATTTGAACTGTATATACTAATCATTTCATATGAAATTTTTATGTGGATAAATAGGAAAGTGGCAACTCTATTCTTAACATCCTCTCAAATGCCAAACATGCCTTTCCAACTGCCTAGTAGTTACCACCAGCCCATCATATCTCAAAGCAGATCTATGGACTTCTCCAAAAGCAAGTAAGTCAGTGTGGGCTAGGCAATGCTGCCGTAACAAATAGAACCTCGTGTCACCAACCAGCAGAGGGCAGATGGCTCTCATCAGCATCTCGTGAAAAGAGTATCTGAGCTCCCTCCCTTGCATGGCCACACCATCAAGCACACCGTCAAGGTTGTTTCTGGACAAGACTGAGAGGTCACTTCAGATGTTTGTGGGACCAGGACTTTCAGTGGCTTATCTCACTTCCACCCACATTCCATTAACCAGAACTCAGTCACAAGGCCCACCAAACTTGTTGATTCTACCTCAATGGCATCTGAACCGTTTCCTTTTTGTCCACCCTCACTGACACTGGCCTTTTTTAGATAATTTTCATCTGTACCACGAAAGTAACTCCTTAAGAATCTATTTACCTCCTCTCTCTTTTCTCCTGTCCCTGAACATATATCCCTCATACTACTGCCTACATTAACTTTCACAGACCTGATCTCATTCCCCTGATTGAAAACAACTTATTTGCCTGGACGATAAGGACTATGTTCCTTGCATGATTAGCAGGTACTGCCAGTTGCTAGTGTGCCTGTCCAGGCTTACCTCCTATAGACTTCCTTATGTGTAACTCTATCCAGCATACCTGGATTTCTTGTTTTCCTGGAAATTTCCTTATTCTATGCCCGGTCTCACACCAGTCAATATTTTTGTCTTTTGGAGGCCTACCTCTTATTCAAGACCCTGTTGGGTG
This sequence comes from Mirounga angustirostris, assembly GCF_029215605.1. Lineage (NCBI taxonomy): Eukaryota > Metazoa > Chordata > Mammalia > Carnivora > Phocidae > Mirounga > Mirounga angustirostris. Next base: position 132,347,279 of record NW_026991709.1, on the reverse strand, counting down.
TTTCCCTCCTTCTGTTAAGCCTTTCTTGAGTCACCCAGTCAGAATGAAACGATCATTCAAAGAGCTCCTAAAGCATATTTGAAAGAACTCTTATTTCACACTTATTCATTCTTCTGGGTGTTTAACATTAACAATGTAAGGATTTGTCTTCTTGACTCGACTGCTTGCACCTTAAATATCTGCTGTAGACATGAATCCCCTTCTATCTACAACAACAACCTCAATGTGTTGAATACAGGATGCTGAATACATGTTCAGTAGTTTAATTTTTAAAACTCTTAGTAACTACTAGAACTAAAAGATACCACAAAATTTGAAATGTTAAGTTTGTTCAATGTGTTTTTCGCTTTAACACAACACAAATGCCCTGAAAGCAGAGATTTGTTGTGCTAATACTGAAGTAATCTTTAATTTCCTTAATTTATAAAATTATGTTCAAGATGGAAAACAGTGAAGGGCATTGTCATTTCTACAAGATACAGTTTGGTTCTTTACAGTCTGAAAGCTCTACTGACTGATGATATCTGGGGTTTTAGGTAAAGAAACATTCCAATAGGCAACTAGCATTCACCGATTTAATCCCGAACGACCATCTATCTGCCTCTGCTCTGCTTAACACATTTTCCCTACTCGGTGTCTTACCAAATACTCTGGTTTTCAAACCTATTGTTTACTTCTGGCTCCATTTCTCTTACCCATTCTCCCTAACTCATGACCTTTTTGAGTCCTTAACTAGATACTTTCTTGGATGGGTCTGCTGACTAAAAGGCTTTATTTCCTCACTGAATTCGTTTACATTTGGATGAAAATCCAGTTTTTGAAGTACAATGAGGAAACAATAAAGGAATAAAGGTGTATCTGATAAGATCCTTTGGACCACAACCAGCAGCGAGCTCTAACTCAAACTGATATAAACAATATGACAAGTTATTCACTCTCATAATAAAAGTCTAGAAGTAGGATGAACTCCATATATGCTTTTTAGCAATTCTCTTGGCTCAGTCCTTCTCTGCGTTTGCTTCATCCTTGGCCCTGCAGGAAAATAGCTGTGGTAATTCTGGCATCACACTAGATACAACAACATTAAGAGAAAGAAGGACACTGTATGTTCTTGTGTTTTCTTTTTGGAGCAAGAAAACCTTTCACAGAAGTTGCCCAGAAGACTTTAGTCATGTTTCATTGGCAGGAATAAGTCACATGCTATTTTTAAGCCAATTACTGTCAAGGGGAATGGGATTACCCAGCTGGTTAAAACTAATAATTTAGGATTGAGTGAATTGTGAGGGGTCAACCACAATAATTACCACAAAGGAGAAGGCAGGGAAGAAAGAAGGCAGGAAGGAAAAACAAATTAGAATTAGCCTTTTCATTTGGCAAACTCAGCCTTTATAAATCGTTACTGTATTTCAAAGATCTCTCTAAATTTCAGAGAATTTCAATTGGGAAAATGAACTTTTCGGGCCTTCAGGAGAGGAATGAGATCTTGGAGGTGCATCCTGCCTTTAATGCTCGCTTCTATAAGGCATCTATGTCACATTTACTCACAGGTCATTGACCAGAACTAGTCATATGGCCCAACTAACCATGGCAAGTAGATGGCAAGGAATTCAAAACTACCACATGCCTCAAAGGCAGGAAGCTAGAAAAATTTAATGACCACCATACTCCACCAAATATGCAGCCCATTCAAACAACCCCCAAATCATAGAGGCTTGTCACAACAGAGGTTAATTTCTCATTCCTACTGCATGCCCATCATGAGTTGGAAGTAGGGTTTTCCTTTTGGAGTCACTCAGTGACCCTAAGGAGTGACCCTGAGGCGTCATCCTAATGCATGTTTTCACCATGATCATAGCAAAAGAAAGAGAATGTGGTACGCTATGTACTAGCTTTTAAAGTTTCTGTCTGGAAATGACACTTGTCATCCCACCCACATTTCATTGGCAAAGAAAGTCATATGACCACGCCTAATGCCTAAAGAGGAAGGGGGAACTGCAATTCTTTCCTGTGCCCAGAAGCAGAAAACTAGACTCTCTGGTACACTGCACTTATGAATAACCTGTTTACTTCTCCTTCCCCAGCATGTCATCTTGGGTTTTCCCATAGCTTCTCTCGTATCAGGTAATAAATAGTCTCTGTCTTGTGGTAGCAAGTAGTTCATTCTAGTATAATATCAGAACTCCAAGCTCCATTTGATTTAAAATCTCACCACATACTCGGCTTGGGGTTTGGAAGACTTCAGCGGGTATTTGTGTATGAGAGATAGAGTCTTGATCACTTTTCTCTTCTTGGATATACTTCTACTCCCACCCATTCTTTGAACAAATAGTTATTAGGCACCTATTCTATCAGATACTGTTCTGGATGCTGGAGATATGGCAATGAACAAAATAGACAAAGTTTCCTATCTCCAAGGAGTTTATATTTTAGTAGATAAATACTAAACTAATTGGATAAGTTCTAGAGTAAAAAACTATAGCAGAAAAGGGGATAAGAAATGTCAAGGAAGTGCTATTTAGATAGGGGTGTCCAGAGACCGTGATATTTAAGTAGGAATAAAGGTAAATGAGCAAATGGAGGAAGAGTTTCTAAGTCAAAGATGAATAAATGCAAAAACTCTGGAGTGGGATATGACCTGGCTCATCTGAAAAAGAGTTAGGAGGACAGTTTTGTTAGAGCAGAGTGATGGTGGGTGGGGAAGAGTGAATAGATGTGAGGCCAGAGTGTAAAGAGAGGCCAAGATCACATAGGGCCTTGAGGGTCACTGTGGGACACTGGAAGGCTCAGAGTAGAGAAATGACATGATATGGCATGGGTTTTATCAAGATCATTTAGCTGCTGTGATTGGAATGGATGGGGAAAGGGGCAAGGCCAGGAAAAGAGAGACCAATCAGGAGACTACTGCAGAAATCCAGGTGAGAGGTCTTGGTGGCATGGAAGTTGTGAATCCTTTTATTTTTCAAGCCTCTCAGGGCCACGGCCAATGGTGAGGGAGGTGATACAATTAAGGGGTTGAGGGCAGAAAAAGTTTTACCCAACTGCAACAGTTGGAATCTCATGGAATACCCTCTGGATGTGAGGGAAGCCAAGAATTGAGTCTCTCTCTCCTAAGGCATCTTTGTGGGTTTTTAGGGGTTTCCTGTTGCTGATCTCACATCTGCATTTTCCTTGATAGAGTCAAGGCCCACCAGCTAGCTGGTCACATACAACCCTCTCCACCAGCTTGTGGTCTCTGGCTGTTCCTCTCTTGGTTTGGCCTACTCTGCTCCTCTACAACTTTCTCTTGGGAGAAGTAAGTAGGCAGGCCAGCTCCCATTTACAATGCCTAAATTTCCCAATGGGAGACTCACTTATCAATTGTCCTGCACAACCCAGGAAGCTCTGGCCATTTCTGATATCTACTGTGCCATCCAAGGGCAACAAGCCAACCACAGCCTCTCATCTTTATAATGAGCTCAGAATACTGGTTCCTGTGTCCTTCAGTCTTTACAGGAGATGTTAGGACAGCAAGCCATTCCTTGAAGCTCTGAGGTGAGGGGAAAGCATGTCTCTCCTCTCGCCTATTGCAAGGGGAAAGAGAAACATAGCACACTGACAATGCCCTTAAAAAAGATTCTTCCTACCAGCCTCTTCAAATTACAGTTTATTTCTTGCCTCCCCTTACACAGACTGGGACAGAGTGATGGGTAAATTCTGGAAGAACAAGTTTCCCATTCTTAGCTGGTCCTGCAGAAATATTCCACCACCTAGTTTCATGAGATAAGCCATTCATCACCTGCTTGCAGAGATTCCAGGTCTCCAGAAAAGCTGGATTTAATATCCTCTTACTTTGCAAGCATGGGGCTGGGACTTGGATGAGGCATGTCAGCCTCTTAGGGCACACAATTTAAGAAGGCTTCACTCTCAGGGATGTGCAAGTACAGGGTTGGCACTCCATGATCTGATTATGAGCCTCCTTAAATTTTATGTCGCACATGCCTCATTTGCCTCTCCTACTCCCAACCTTGACAAGCAAACAGAAGCCAACCAGAGTTAATTTAAGCAGAAAAGGTGTTTGTTAAAGACATTTTTGGGTGGCTCACAGAATCAAAAAGAAAGCTGGGGTAATAGGTTTGGAGGCTCTATGGTGAGGAACAAGGCTCCAGGTATGCCACAGGTGCGGTGACAACATCCCACACTGTTCTGCTGGAGACACACCCAAGTGTGCACTGCCCACCACACTGGGTCTGGACAGCAGACCAGTTCCGCTGGAACCACGGTCTCTGTTGTTTCTGGAAGTGGATTTAACTACTGCTGCTGCTGCTGCCACTGTCACCATGGATTCTGAGGAGTCCCTGCTTTGTCACTTCACTAGCTTTAAGTCAGAGTCTGGGCAAGTGATCTGAATGACACAGTGTAGGTCATGTGTCCAAGATGCAAGGCACTCTGAGAAAGTGTGTTATCAGCCATTTTTAACCCTCATACTGGAGGTAGGCTTAGATTCCTCAGGTGGGAGATTCTTCAAATACGAAGGGAATTTAGATCCTGGGTAGCCAAAAATTAATGCCAAGTGACGATCAATCAACCAATAAATAAATACTGTGAAATAAGCGGAAGTTGCAGAAAGTTCTCTGAAAGAGGCAAAAATGGGGGTTAATAGAGAAAAAAAAAGAAAAAGGGGTGATCTACTTGCCATACAGTGATCAGTGAGGGACTTAAGCTAGACTTCAAGAAGGAAGGATCTGGCTCCGGCAAGGCTGGTTACAGGTGGAAGACAGAACCAACACAAAGACCCCTAGGATTAGAAGAAGCTAGGTGTGCTCCTGTAACTACTAATAGCTAGAGCATAAATGAAAGGACTTTTAGGTAGGGGAATGAAGTGATCTAATTTCCATTTTTTAAGAAAATCACTTTTGCTGCTGTCTGGGGAAGGAGTTGGTATGGGAAGAGTCAGACCAGAGATACGAGTTGGGTGGATGTTGAGGTACATGCTGAGGGGAAGAAGATGACCCAAATAAGGTGGTGACAGCAGTGCTGGAGATAAAAATCTGGATGTCTTGCAGATATTTGGAGACAAAATCAATTACTTGAATATGGGAAATTAGGAAAAAAGAAGAATCCTGGATCAGCAGTAGGTTTCTGGATAGAGTAATTGAATGGATAGTTGCAACTTTTACTAAAATGGAGAAGTGGAAAGCAGACGTGGTGGTAAAAGTTCAAGAGTTCTGTTGGGGACACGTTCAGTAGGCAATACCAGTATGTCATCAAACTGGAAAGGCTTCAACTCAAGCTGTAAAAGTACCTCAGGAGTTGCAACAAACCAATTTGCAAACATTTTAAGTAAAATCAGTATTAAACATTCCATGACGCCTGGAGTCCAGAAACATTATGCTGGCTTTTGTCTTCGGGGTTTTTTTTTTATTTTATTTTTAAAAATAACAAAATGTTTTAAACATACAGAGAAGTAGAGGAATAAAAACTTATAAGACACCTGTATATCCACCATCCAGATTTAACAAATGTTAACATTTTACTATATTTGCTTTAGATCTTTTTAAAAATAAATAGCACTGTACACACACAGCTTACTCCCTCATCCTGTTCCTCTTAACCGTATGATACCATTTATATAAAATTCTAAAACATTCAAAACAATTCTATGTATTTTTAAGGACCACTGCATATGTAGTAAAATTATAAAAACAAGAATGTGAGGACACGCCAACAGCAGAACATATTTTTTGTTTTTCCAATTTAGATTAAATGTAGTTCAGTCCCCAGACATCAGGGGTTCCAAGAAATCACATCTCAGTCATTTTGGAGACTGGCTTTCCCCCTCACTTGAAATCTTACAAGAAGTCTGCTATGGCAACTCAGGAACATTGGAGAGAACCTCTAGCTTTCAGTTCACTGGGGTCACACCTAAGATGCTCATTGTCTGAATCTACACAGACCTCTGGAAAGCCGGAAGGCTGAATCTTCACAGCATCGACTCCCTTATGTCAAATGTGCCTCTAGGACCTGATTCACAGCTCCCAGTATCACCAATACTTAGTGTTCAGTCTCAGCATCCATGCAACCCCTGCCCCAGAGGTCCCAGAACCTTGGTACAATTGTCTAGGCACAAAGCAAAAGACCTACAACCCCGCCCCTGACCCCAATTTAATTCTTCCCAGAATTAAACCTTCCTCCCGCTCCTTCAATATCCCAGCCCTCCAACTTCTGGGCAATATAGTTCTCAACCACCAGCTTAACACACTAAAGGCTTTTTAATTCCCCCCTCCAATAGTAAGGAAAACTGGCATTCAGGACAATAAGCTCTGTCAACCCTCAAAGAAAAACACAGAAGCGTCTTTCCTTCTTCTGCAATGAACCCATAGCCAAGGCAGTAAGACACCATTCATTTCTCAGACAGGTTATCTTGTCCTACTTAATAGTCTCCCTCTTCTGCCCATTGACCACATTCTTTTAAGGAGCTCTCTTGGGCTGTTCCTGACAGTCACTTCCAGAAGGTTCTCTCCTAACACCATGTTTTGTCCTCCTCAGGAATAGTGAACAAACACCAGGCCCCTGGCATCTCACTATTTTTACCACTCACTACTCTTACTTCCACAACACAGTCTCTTCCTTGCATTTTTGATCTCTAAATAATTCCAGTCATTTTCTATTCTCCTCAGAAAGCACTCCTCTTTTGTTCTTCCTTCTCCTGCCTTGGGTTTTGTTGGTGAACCAAAATACTCCCTGATGAATAAAAGGGGGTTTCTACCAATATGCCAGTATTAAGAAAGGAAAATAAAATATATTTTGAAGTATGAAAATTTTGCCCATCCATCCCTCACAAAAAGAAACACAAAACAAATAAACAAATGCTCTCATCTATTCAAACCAGTGACAGAATTGAAAAATCTATCTCCAAATCTCTGCCAGAGCAGAGTCACCTATATCCTCATATACTTCCTAACTAAACCTGCTTTTCTCAGGTAACAGCCAAGCAAAAGAATATTCAGTCTCTGACTGAATTTCAGTGTTAAAATATATCCATTTTGAGAAAAAAAGAAGTTCCCACTTAATTCATTGAAAAGCTGTATTGCAGGATCTTGAATAGACTGGGGACCTACCCACCACTTATAGCATTATTTCTCGGACACAATGGGTTTCCAGTTCCCCAGTTTGTGGTGAGTCCACAAACACAAAGTCAAATAATAAAAACAAAAATTCATACTCCTGGTATGGAAATATTTACCTTTTCTGGAAATATTTCACTTAAACATAACTGTTTTATTTCAATTATCAGATAATTATCTAAATGACTTTCTTCATAACTCTTTTATTTACAGGGCAAATATTAATTGAGCACATATTTAGGGCTCTCAAAAGTGAGTAAACATGGGGCGCCTGGGTGGCTCAGTTGGTTAAGTGACTGCCTTCGGCTCAAGTCGTGATCCTGGAGTCCCGGGATCAAGTCCTGCATCGGGCTCCTTGCTCAGCAGGGAGTCTGCTTCTCCCTCTGACCCTCCCCCCTCTCATGCTCTCTCTCTCTCTATCTCATTCTCTCTCAAATAAATAAATAAAATCTTTAAAAAAAAAAGTGAGTAAACATATAGGTGAAATGACAGTTTTTTTAATAGACTACTCCTTTTTGTTTTCATGTCCAAAGTTGCTAAATAATAAAAGTAGAATATTTAGTTACTCTTAGACCAAGTTCATAAAAAGAAGTTCATAACTACTAAGCTTCTCACATTTTTTAAAGCTTTTAAAAAATAATTTAAATTCATTTTTTTGTTTCTCTCATGCCTAGAATATGTACAGAACACAATAGGCATGAAATAAATATTTGAGAATGGAAAATTATCTGACTAAAATACTTTTAGATATAGCCTTGCCTAAGGGGAAGAAAAGATCATTCACAATCTCTTTGAATCCCTACATTTTATTTTCTCAGCAGCATGGTGGTATTCCACGTTCCCTTTTTCCCACACTCTCCCAACCCCAAATCCCTAAAAGGCTGAATGCAGGAAGGCAGGACTGGACAAATCAAATCTCTCATTAAGAATGCCTGAAGAAATATGCCTAAAGATGAAATTATAGCTCTTAGACCAGCACTCAAAACCCTGGAAGAAAAGAAAAGAGAGAAGGAGGGGGTAGGGGCAAAATTATGCGATTTGACCGTGGTTACTTATCCAGCAAATGTTTCTGAAAGCTACTAACTACTAATTGTGGTAAAGGTTTTTAAGCCGGGAAATGGTGAGTCTCTCTCTCTCTTTTCCTGACGCTCTGTAATTCATACGCAGTTTGAGGATGGCACTATGTCTTAAATATAATAATATTTTAGAGAAATTTGAACACCGGAAGTTAACAGGTATGCCAATTTGGGGCCATAAAAGAGATACAACTCCAGAGATTTCGAATAATTTAATAAGGCGTAACCATTTTTCTAAAGTTCTGTGGTATTTTTTCATCAGCCTAAAAAGCTCTACCATGTGGCCTAATTCAAGGCTGCAGGCAGGAGAAATTACTGACTTTATTATGCCTGCCTGGTGCTCTCCAGTAAAAGCGTTGGGCACCAGGCGTTCTCATTCTGGGAGGCTCTGTAGAAAGCTTTTGCCCTGACAGATCTCCACTGGTTTCTTGTAAAAAGCAACAGAGAGAAGGAGGTTATGTTCCATTGTGTGCCAGGCTTATAGGTTCCCATCCCTCTCTTTGCCTTAGAAAAGGCCCACAGCAGGGCCCAGTCACACCCAAGTCATAATGGCCCTTGGGCCACTGAATGCCATTCAGAGTTTGCTGAAGAGAGATTAATGTTTATTATTATTGCCATTAATGCTATTACGGTTATTGTTGTTATTATCCGTTGCTTATTGGAAATGAGCTTTCTGTGGTCTTTTCAAACATTCCACTGCTTTCCCTGCAGTGTGTTAGAATAGCCAGTCCCTTATCTACAAGGGAACAAAGGCTAAAAGTGAAGCCATTGCTTCTCCCTGAACTTCTTTTGGTGCAACTGGACTTGTGTTTTTATTTGCTAATATAGATAAGAAAAAAGAAAAGAATGGTGCATTAGCTACAGTGTAGCTGGCTTCTCTGGGAGGATAAGCCGCCAAATCCCAGTGGCTTAATGCAATACAAGTTTATTTTACTCATCCAAACTCTAAGCTAGGTATTACTAATGGGCAGACAACGTTCTTTTAAGCACGAACCAAGGAACTGGGTGTGGGGGGTGGGGCTTTCACTTTGAGGCTAAGGAGTTCACATTGGTAGATAACTCCATTCTAGCCAGATGAATGGGGGAAGACCACACATGGGAGGTCTCAAAGTAGCACACCCTACTTCTGCTCACATTCTACTAGTCATACTTAACTTCAAGGAGTCTGCGAAATGGAGTCTGGTGAGTAGTAAAGACAGGATTGGAACCTGAGCAACCCTACTTTGGAGACCTGTTCATCAAGTGTCAGGATTTGGGTCAAAGCACATGGGGATTCCTTTATATATGGAATCTAAAAATATTGAACTCATAGAAACAGAGAGTGGTTGCCACAGGTTAGGAAAATGGGAAGATACTGGTCAAAAGGTACAAACTTTCAAAAAATAAAAAAATAAAATGTAAAAAAATATTTTTAAAAAGGTACAAACTTTCTGTTGTAAAATGAACAAGTTCTGGGAACATAATGTACACCATGGAGATTATAGTTGACAACATTGTATCATATATTTGAAAGTTGCTATGAGAGTAGAGCTTTAATGTTCTCACCATAACAACAACAAAATAGTTTTTACATGAGGTAAAGGATGTGTCAACTAACCTTATTGTGGTAAACATTTTATGATACATATGTGTAGCATATCATCACATTGTACACCTTAGATTTACACAATGTTCTATGTCAATAAAGCTGGGGGGGGGAAGTACGTGGGGGTTCTAGGTAACCTTCCCTTAGAAGGTGACATTTGTGGATAGAAAGCACAGTGGGAGCAAATCTAACAGCTTTCTGAAAGTTGGACATACTTGTGGTTATTGTTTCAGAAAAGTCAGCATGAGCTCTTCTAAAGGTAAGTTCCTCTTGAAGCAACTTTTACATTTTTAGGAGTGAATGGTACAGTGCTAGACACTGAACAGTCTCTTAAATGCCAATATCTTTTATCTGGGGCCACTGAATTTCGAAAGAGAAGAAAGCTCCAATATCCTTTCTGGAGGGAGACATCTGGCTGCATGGGTTCTGCTTGCTCTAGTGGGAGGTAAGGAGGTCAACATTTCCAAATACAGATTTTCATTCAATTTCTTCCAGGTTTTAGCCTCCAAATGCACCATATTGATGCATCTGAGCTTGTAGTGCATATTATTTTTCCTCTTTTCTGTATTCCTCTTTGTAAAAACTCTAACCTGTGCCTTCCCCCAGTTCATTTTGTCAACTCCCACACCTCCAATGCTTTGCATCTCCAAAATTTGATTGAAATTTCTCCATTGATGATGCCTCCTTCCACTGTTTGTTCTTGAGGATTTAGACAATAGTCTTGATTTCTTGAGAGGTTTTTTAAAAATGCAGATACCTTGGCTTATTAGTTGAAAATCCAAATAAAGTAAATCTGGGTTGGAACGTAAGTCTATCTTATATTATGAAAAAAATTAAAGTAAGCAAATAGAAAGAATATAATAAATCCTCATGTAGCCATCACCTGGATTTAATAATTATCCAGACTTGAGATATTTTTTCCTTGCTGAAGTATATTAAGGTGAGCCCAGACACTGCATCATTTTGTCCCTGTATAGTGCAGTATGCATCACTAAAAACAAAGACATTTTCTTATATAACCATAGTATAATCAAATTAACCATATTTATCTGGAACCATCTAATGTTCAAGTCCACAATCTAATTTTCATGATTGTTTTAAAGTTTATCTATAATTAGTATGTTTTTCAAAACATGAAGAAAGAAAGAAAACTTTTTTTTTGATAAAGCAAGTGTAAGATGGATACCAAATCTGATGAAGATTGCCCAATAAAAGAGAATTTTTAGATTAATTTCACTTACCAATGTCAACTGACAAAAATTGTCATGCAAACAACAACCATAAGAAAACTGAAGTGACAATACTAATAATCAGACCAAACAGATTTTAATACAAAAAAGTTATTATAAATAAAGAAGGACAATTTGTAGTAATAAAAGAGTCTATTTATCACAAAGATATAACATATTATAACATATAGGCACCTAAAAATAGAGCCCCAAAATGCATGAAGCAAAAACTGACAGTATTGAAAGGAAAACTAGACAACTCAACAGTAATAGCTGGAGGCTTCAATACTTTCGATAATGCATCAAGTAGGTGGAAAATCAAAAAGAAAATAGGAGAGTTGAACAACTATAAACCAAATACCTAACAGACATCTATAGAACACTCCATTCAATAATAGCAAAAATTTACATTCTTCTCAAGCACACATGGAACATTCTACAGGATAGGCTGTAACATAGGCCTCAAGAAATTTAAAATGATTGCAGTCATTCAAGTATGTTTCCCAACCACAATGAATTCAATAACAGAAAGAAATCTGAGAAATTCACAAATATGTGGAAATTGAAACACACACTCCTAAAAAACATGGGTCAGGAAAGAAATCATAGGAAAATTAGAAAATACTTTGAAATGAATGAAAATCAAGATGCAATTCCCAAAACTTATGGAATGCAGCTATGCACCACATAGAGAAAAACTGATAGCTGAAAACACTACATGAAAAAAGAGGAAAGATTCAACTCAATAACATAATCTTCCACTTTAAGACACCCTCCCCCCAAAAAATGCAAGTGAAACCTAAAGCAGCCAGAAGAAAGAAAATGATAAAGATTAGAGTGGAAATTAATGAGATAGAAAATACAAAAACAATAGAGTAAATCAATGAAACAAAAAATTGTGTTTTTTGGAAAAAATCAACAAAATTAATAAACCTTTAGCTAAACGGTCTAAAAGAGAAAGAGAGATGATTAAAATAACTAAAAGTGGGAATGAAAGAGAGCTGACCTTAGAGAAATAAAAAGTATCATAAAGGTATACTATAAACAACAGTATGCTAACAAATTAGATAATCTAGATGAAATGGACAAATTCCTTAAAAGACAGAAACTACTGAAATTGATTCAAGAAGAAATAGAAAATCTGAACAGATCAATAACAAGTAAAGAGATACAATTACCAATAAAAATCTTCCCACAAAGAAAAGCACAGGCCCAGCTTGCTTCATTGGTGAATTGTACCAAATGTTTAAAGAAAAACTTGATAATAGCATTGCATTAATGTTTTTTTTTTTGTAAGTTTGATAGTAGCAGTAAGATTATGTGAGATAATATTCTTAGATAATATTCTTGCTTTTGGAAAAATACAATGAAGTATTTAAGGGTAAAGGAGTATGATGTAAATCCCTAAATGGTTCAGGAAAAAAATTTTATGTATGTGTATATGTGGTTGGGTATTGTGCATTTAGATAACTGTGTGTGTGTGTGTGTATGTGTGTGGGTGTGCATGTGTGTATGTGTTGTGTAAAGAGACACAGAGAAAGAGAGAGACAGACAGAATGATACATTAAATGTGTCAAATCTTAACAATCAAAGAAGCTGAATTAAGAGTATAAAAAATTTTATGGGTTTTCTTACATTTTACTTAAAATAATACAAAATAAGTTTAAAGTTATTTCCTAATAAAAGTTAAAAAATAATAATACATTATGACTAAGTCAGAATCATTCCAGGAATACAAGGACTGTTGACTATTAGGAAATCTATAAGGTAATATATCACATTGATAGAACTAAGAGGAGAAATTATATGATGATCTTCATAGATGTGAAAAGACATTGGAGAAAATTCAACGATCTTGATAAAACACACCAAAATAAGAATCAATGATATTTCTTTGACACAACAAAGGAGCCATACAGGGCTACCAGCCCTTCCTAAAAGTAAACTTCTAAAAACTTCTACAGTTGAAACGGTATAGTAAATATTGTTGCATGAGTAGATGGAGAGACCAACAAAGAAAAAGGCACAAATGATTATGGGAATGAAGTGTTTTATAAAAATGGCAACATAAATCAGTGCAGGAAAGATGGAATTTTTAATAAACAGTGTTGGGTTAACTGGATGGTCACTTTGGGAAAAAAAGCAAATATGAAGTTAGATATATACCTCATACAAACATCATGGATACATTTAGACTACAGGTGCTAACAGTAAACATTGAAACTATCACTACTGGAAGAGAATTTTGTAATTTGGGCATGGGGAGATTCTAACTATGACTCAAAATCTAAAAGCAGCTAAAAATAGGTAAATATTATTACATAAAAAAAGAAAAGGCAAACCCAGCAAATATAAAAAACAAAAACTATTGGAAAATTTATATCACAAAAGATCAGTATTTCTAATACACAAAGGACTACTAAAATCTGAGGGACAGAATGAACACACCAAGAGATGAAGGAAAGCCAGGAACAGACAGCTCACTGATTAACACATAAAAATACTTTCCTTAACACATGAAAAAATACTCAACCTTACACCTAATCAGCAAAATAAAAATAAAACAACATGAAGTTCTCTTTCTTACCTACTGGATTGGTAAAAATCACAGTTTAACAAATACTCTGCTGACAAAACTGTATAGAAATAGTTTCTTACCTGACTGATGGAAATGTAAAATGGTAAAAGGCTAATGGAGGAAACTTTGTTAATAACTAGAAAAATAACATGCATTATCTTTCCAACCTTATACTTCACTTTTAAAAATCTATCCATAAGTTAAGCTGCCATAAAAAAACCTATTTATGACAAAGTCATTCCTTGAAGAAATTTTTATCATCAAAAGATTATGAACAATCCAGATGTCCTTCTTTAGGACACATCCAAGTAATGGAGTAGTAGGCAGTCATAAAAAAGAAAAATTATTACATATGGAGATGGAGAGATCTTCGACACATTTTTAGGTTAAAAAAAGGTACAAAACAGTAAATATGCTACCTTTTATGTAAGAAAAAGCAATATATCAATATATGAAAATATAGTAAATTGAAGGAGAATTGACATCTTTATCATGCTCAAGGAAGATAAAGTGTGACTTTTAGTTAAACCTGGAGGAATGAACACATGTGTTTGTTTTAGGGTTTTCTAGAGAAATATATATGTAATTTTATATATAATATTAATAAATATTATATTATATATTATATTTATGTATTTATTTATAATTTTAATTTATTCTAACTATATTATTCTATTATAATTATTTATATATTATATATTAATAAGTATAAATAAAAATATATATAGAGAGAGATTGACTGATGTTAAGAAACTGACTCACATGACAGTGGAGGTTGCCAAGTCCAAAATCTACAGGGTAGGCTGGCAGACTGGATCCCCAGGGAAGAACTGATGTCTCAGTTCAAGTCCATAGGAAGTTTGCTGGCTGAATTCCTTGCTCTTTGGAGGAGGTCAGTCTGTTTTCTTCAGGCCTTCAACTGATTGGATGAAGCCATGAACATTATGGAAGGTAATTTTTATTCAAAGTCTACTGATTTAAACATTAATCCCACCTAAAAATATTTGCAAAAACATCCAGGTGTGTTTGACAAAATATCTGGGTACCATGGCCTAGCCAAGTTGACATATAAAATTAACCATCACAGTGTTTATCTCCGCTCCTTCCAGATACCAAGTAAAATGATGGTAAAGGAGGAAATAAATAACCACGTGTAGTGGGTGCAGAACAGTGTGAGATGCTAAGAGGATATGTTACAAGGTAATGACCTCTCTGGCAATCAAGAAAAGCAGCCAAAAAAAAAAAAAATTGTAGTGGGGGAATAGGATGATAAGGATTCATTAACCAAATGGAAGGAGCAAAGGAGTTCAATAAAGAGCAGCTTCTACTTTCTCTCCCCAGCCTGTGGTACAGGAATAGGACATAAATTTAGGGAAATGGCATCGATGTAACAGCTTTGTTTTGTTTTGTTTATTTGTTCATTTTTAAGAACAATGATGAATCCTCTTACTCAGTTCCCACGATAACCTAAAAATCTTCTGCTGGGCCTATGTGCAAAGACTTAACCATCTGGTCTTCAGCAGACCAGCAGAAAACAAACATGGACACTCAGTCATTTCCCAATGACTGCCTTTCTTGCCAACCCCATACATATCTTTGATATGGTTCTTTCTTTGCTTGCCTGAGACAGCCCTTTGAGTTTCTGCTCCACTGTCATTCTCCCCATCTACTAGAGTCACTGACACCCTCTCTTCCACCAACACAGCCTTACTCATTATTTAATCAGCTCACTTATTTGACCTATGATAGTTCCATATAAAAGTTGAGACCCTTTGCAGCATCCCAAACTCTTGTTCTCCCTGCTCTCCCTTAAATAGGGCTGGATGGTTCTAAAAATGGCGACAAGAGCATGGTGTGCTCCTCACAGATGACAAACTTGAACAAGTTACAGAATCTTAAATGACTCCTCAGAAAATTCTGCAGTATAATCTGAGAGATAAGAGGTATAACATTCTAGTTCTTATTAACTGTAAGATTATTGGAGGTATTACGACAGTATCGCCTAGTCATCTCTGCATCAGTGATTATTCTGAATTGTGTCTTCTAGTACATACTTTAGTGGATAAAACAGACATAAATTTCTCATTAATTTAGGGATGTGTGACTCCTTTCTCCCAGCAATGAGCTCACCTGGGCATCTAGGAGTAAATACTAATGTCAACCAAAAAACCTAATCACCTTAAATGTCATTTAACTGTTATGAATGGAAAGTAATTGTTACTGTAAATGTTTCGGGAATCTATTGGAAATGCTTTAATTTTTTGAAGGTTTTTAAAATTTTTTTTCATGAAAGATTGAGAGAATGCACAAGCAAGGAGAATAGCAGAGGGAGAGGGAGAAGTAAGCTCCCTGTTGAGAAGGGAGCCTGACATGGGGTTTCATCCCAGGACTCTGGGATCATGACCTGAGTGGAAGGCAGATGTCTGCTTGACCGACTGAGCCAACTGGGCACCTCTCAGAAATGCTTTAATATTTGGATAAGAATATTCTTAGCTGCCATTACATCACTTTGTCTCTATCACACCTTAATGACTACAGTTCCTATATCATATAGGTATTATTTTTGTTAGATTTTAGTCTAGCAATAAAAATCCATCACCAATACTATAAGGTGAATGTTTTATTTATCATCTTTGAGTTTTAGTATCAGAGCAGTGAAAACTACTCAGTAGCATTATAACAATTTTTAACTACTAGTTTGTTAGTTTTGTTTGTGTTTTTAAGGCACACTAATAAAGTTGACTTTCAACATGCTGTACACATTTTTACTTAACGTTTACCTTAAATGATTGATATAAAGCAGAATATTAGTGAATATGACATGTTCTGAGGATAAGTAGGATTTTTCTTTCTTTTCTCTTTCTTTTCTCTTTCTTTTTCTCTTATCTTTGTCATCATGAGATCCAGGATCTGTAGCAGAGAGTTACATAGAATATGTAATCCTAAAATTTGGGGACCACAGTCTTATATAGCATGTCTAGACACCCAGCATTATCTTTAGTTTGGGCAAATCTTACCTGGAAAGGAGTCACTGAAGGCTTTAGAGATTAATTGATCCAGTCCTCTCAAGTACATTACAAGAAATGCAAACCCACTGCCTTGCCACTGCTTGGAGTTTTGAAGGATCTGAGTTGTCAAAGCACTCTGCCTGCTTTGGAATCCACCACCTCTTTCAGTGCAGCCTTGAGCCTTGACCTGTTCCCTTGTCTTCTGGCTTCCAGTTGAGTTTGACCAATAGGAGGCACCACTGGGAGATTGGAGTCCCTTGGTTCCATCCTTGTTGGGTCACCACAGTTTTGTTGCATCTTCTTTGAATAGCCATATTTCTTCTCATGTAGACCTTTATTGCAGCTATAAATAACTCTCTCTGGGTTCCCTTAATCATTTCCTTCACTTGCCCGTCAGGATTTAAGGGTGGCAATGACTCCTCAGTATTGTTAGCCCTTGGGTAGTCTACCCTTCATTAGTTTCCTTTAACCCCGTCCATACTGCAGTGAAGAGTTCCTTTATTAAATGCTTCTCAATTACCCTGCTTGAGTGTGCTATTTCTTGCTTTCCTAGAAACACTCCTGTTTCTGTCACTCAGAGATTGAGGACTTAGACTTTGGTCCAATCCTGGGAAGGCCAGAGGGTCCAGGGTAGTGGTTCACTGTCATAATCCATTACACAATGTCTGCCTCCCACCAGCTCTCTGGGCTTTGTAGTACGAATTATTTACTTTTCATGTTATCGTTTTAGAAATAATATATTCCTAGAAGTGCTGAAGCCGTGGCTGGCTGTAGATCATGATTGTGAACAGATCACCACAAGCCTCCTGAGTTTTATTTATGAACTTATATTTCATGCTTGCAACTTTCTCTTATGTTATTTGGCCCAAAGAAGCATCCCACTCACCAATCCCTTGCTTTTTCTCTGCTTTTATGTTTCACCACCTTGTCAGCCCCTCACTGAAAGAAAAAAACATGCTTGTCAAGGTAATGTTGAGATCCAACAATGAAGAGATTTTAGGCAGCAAATTAATATTCACTGCCCATACTCAGCTCAATTTCTTATAATAATTTAGCACCACATATGGTAGTTATGAATAAGCATCGATAAGAGAAGTTTCCTAATCTTTTCCACATGATCCAGAAGAGAACGATTTTTAAAACTTGAGTGAGCCAATAAATATTAATAGTTCCAAAAATGGGTCCAAAACTCTAACCAATAGAAATTTGGAGTTGGGGATTTGCTTTGTCACAAAGTTGCAAAGAAGTAATTGTTAATATCATTACTTTGGTGCCATTGTTGGTCTCTGGACATCCAAAGGGTTCTTGGCACTGAATGAAATGTCTAGAAAGACGAAATAGATGATTACAAAGAACTTTCATTCTAAAAAGCCACAAATGAAATTAAAAGGAGAAAAGAAGGGGGAAAAATCATCTTTTCGCTGTTTATTTTCTCATTTTTAAAAATCTTTTCTTATTATGAAAAGCAGAGGTGGCAGGCAGAGAGCAAATAACTGACATGCGCACACACGAATCCAGAATGTCTACAATTCCTCAGCATTGCCTGAGATTTGCCTCTATCTAAAACAATATCCCCAAACATGAGGAAAACAGATAATATCCTGCTCGAAAATGCAATTGAATCAGATAACTTGAAATCCCAACCGAGAAGTTCATTTGAGAAATTTTGCAATAGCAATAATCACCAGCAGTCAGAAAGATTCCTTTAAGTCTTTGGCTAACTGGGGTCCAAAAAGTAGCAAGAAAAACAACATAGTGCTATTGTTTTTTCTTATTCCAATCTTTGAAATTTCTTTTTTTCAAAATTCACAAGGACCCAGAACTTATTTTTATCTATGAATTTAATGAAGAGGGAACCCTTCAAAATATAGCTTACAAATTTGTGTGCCATGGAGTTAAATGCCTAAGGATTCTGGGTTCGCATGAGGATGTTAATTTTAGTTTTACAAAGAAATATGGGCACAAGGGAAAGAGAGAATAAAGCATCATGATATGGAACAATTTATATTGTTTGGGAACCGTGCATTTATGTATAAACTAGAATGTCGAATTACGTACCAGTTAGAGTAAAGAAGAATGACTAATAATGTTTAGTAAACAATAAGAAAGACCTATCACATGGTGGAGGGAAACCCCTCCTACTTTTTCTAATTTTTAAAAATAAGCCAGGAAGAAGGAATATTGTATCACAAGGACAATTAACATAGCAGAAAGAGAATTGGATTTTGGTCCTAGATTTATCATGAACTAGTTGAAGGACCCTCCCTGAGGCCTCATTTTCTTCAGCCCTAGAATTTGGAAGAAGAGCAGTGAGGGGGTGGACCAGATGATCTTTAAGATTGCTTACTGTGCCAGAATCAAATGTATTCTAAATGTATCGTAAGTAAGTTCCATTTCACACATACACACACACAAGAGATAAAAATGCCAGTTGTTATCTTTTTCCTAAGGCTTTGGTTTTGTTTCAGACCTTATTTTGGAAAGGGAAAAAAATCACAGATGAATCACTGCAAATTATGATACCAGTCATGGATCTTATCAAAATTGGCGACTCATCCATTTTCAGCAGTTTTGCTAGCCATGGGAAAAATGCAATTTCTTTCTCTCCTTTCTCCAAAGGCCAAAGGAACATGATTGCATCGTTTCTCCAATCTATAAAAAAAGACTCTGACCATTCTTTATTGTTGTGTGCATTTTCATACCTAATCCATAGGAATAAAATTGTTCTAGTCTACGTTGAAATCAGTCTTTTCAAAAGATTAATGTTCATGTTAGGATTTTCTAGTAGAGTAATAATATAACAATTATAATAATATGTATTTACTCTAATTTGTTATTTATTATTACTTATTTAATGCCCAGTTTAATTTTGGGTCATAAAAATGCCAATTTTATGTAATTATAAAAGCATTGAATTTTGAGTTAAGAACATAGATATTTGTGCTCATCTTTGCTACTGACAGCTGTGTGACCTTAAACTTGTCATTTACACATTGAGTCTTAATTTCCTCACCAGTAAAATAAGAACACTAGTAAAGTCTATCACATATAATTCCCGTTTATTGTAAAAATTAAATAATATAATTATGTAAAACCATTTAAAATTGCTGAGCATGATGCAACTCATATTTATACTAATCATTATTTCCTTATTTATTTAGTTCTCAAATGATTCTGCTCTCCAAGGAGTATTGAAAGTCTATACGTATTCCGAGATGGGATTTACCATAACTCTAGAATTTTTATGTATTTTTTGGGTTTTTGATTGTTCAGTTCAAAACTCAAACACATCTAGCTAACCCAGGACTAGTATTGACAGAAAGTGTGAAGAAATAGTCTCACTGCTCAGTTAGCATGCGGATAGCTACAATGTACAACACATCTAGATGTCCATGACTTGCTTAAGTGCACAATATGGTCTAGCTTCTGAAAGATACGGAATCTGGTTGTCCTGCTAGTCTCCTGTGTCCCTGCAAGTGAGACAACTTGCTTGTTGAAAGTAGTATAACTCTGATGGTGATAATTTAAAGAGAGAGCAGATTTTCAAATATCACCTTTATTAACCCAGCGCCATCCAAAACTTAAATCTTTTCCACTCAGCAAAGTGACGATTTTTCACGTTTCCCTGGGCCTCCACAATGAAGGGAGTTCTTACTTATCGAGTTCACTGCCAGGAAATAAAGTTGAGAGTAATGATTGCCATAGATCTATGGAGAGATTAAGAGTTTGCAAAGATGGTGGAATATGCAATAAGGTGGCAGTTCCATATGCAGAAGCATGGTGAGAAAGTTTCTTTTAGCTTTCTCAAAGAAAGTCACAGTAACCTGGAAATTTAATAAAGTTCCTTGAATATAAACAGTCTGGGGAATTATTGGTTTTGAATTACTGGCAACAGTGAAGAGGGTTAAATACAGTTTCAGAATGAAAATTAGTTTTATTTTGTCAGGAAGTGAGTGAGCAAAAAGGTGCAAGGCAAGAAAGAGAAAGAAAAGATCACTGGGGCCTATACGAAAAAGTGCAACCTAAATTCAGAGATGACAGAGCAGGTGAAGATTTCCAGTGTGACCACCGCAGTGTCACCTATAGCTGAGGATACCAGAGAGGGAGAGAGAGAAGAGAGAGAGAGCATGAGAGAGCACCACAATGCAAATGTGAAGCAAATTTATAGTTGAGTATTTTACTACTTGAGTTCTGAATGAGATCTGGTCTTTTCTCTCTCCCACCTTTTTTAATGCTCTCATTAGAAATAGCGGGAAGAAAGAAGATCTCTAAAATTCATGGTTCCTTCTTTCCTGCAGCAAACATTGTCATAGTACCATTTTAATGCAAATGAGTCACTCCAGACTGCCTTGCTTGCAGTGTTGAAGTTTGGTCCTCAAACCACATACTCCAACATAACTTTTCTTGCTTTTGTTTTGGTTAAACACATGTCCACTTTCAAACCAGGTTCACATTTTCCCTCAGGCTCATTAAAGGAAGTCCCCGGAGGAAGGCTTTACATTTTCTCATTCCTTGCAGCCAGATATCCTGTCCCACAATTAGGTTTTACAAATTCATAAGGGTGGGATGACCTAAAGGGTCATTTCAACTTACCCATTATGGAGCTGGAATCAAAAACCCAAACTCAAAATCCGATGTCATTAATAATGGCATTACCTAAGTCACTTAACTCTCTGAGTTCTTTGAACTTCATATCACTCCCTCACCTACAAATAGGGACAAGCCTGTAATTTCAAGGGTTGTTTTGGGAAGTAAGTGAGATGTTGTAATTAAATTTCAGAAAAGACACTACACTAAATGTCAACTTCACCCCTACCTACTTACTACTCCTTAACCCATTTATGGGAAGAACGACATCTAAAAACCATTGAGTTAAACAAAATCATTCTGTGTTTTAAAAAATCACCTAAAGACAGAAGTCCCACACATTCATGGTAAGTTTGAATAAAGGCAAGGATTAGGAGGTAAATAAGCCTGTTTTGAATCCCATCTCCATACTTGTAAGTTCTGTGAACTTTGATTCTCAAATCTCTCTGAGCCTCAGTCTTCTCTTCACATCCACTGATATTTCCTTGAGTATTAGGGGAGATCATTTACCTAAAATGGATTGTTTCATTCATGCAACAAAGTATTTTTTGAACAGCTACTGTCTTAGGCACTTGGGAATATATCGGTGAATAGGACACACATCTATGTCCCATGTAGGTTTTAATTGTGGTGGGATAAGATAGACATGAAATAAGAAGTAGAATAATGTATATGGTATGCTAAAAGTTACAAGTGCTATAGAAGAAATAAGAAGTAATGGAGATTGGGGGTTTGGCAGGAAGTTTTGTTCAGTGAAGGGAGGGGAAATCATGTTATTGGTTAAATATGATGATCAGGGTAGGGCTCACTGAGAAGGTAAAATCTGAGCAAAAACTCAAAGAAGGTCAATAAGTCTGTCAACTGGTAATGTGACGAGAGCATTCTAAGCAGCAAGAACAGCTAAAGCAAAAGCCCTAACCACTGCGAGGTCAATATGATAGGAAAGAAGTAACAGGGAGAACAGTGGAAGAGAGACAAGAAGGGCAATAGGGACCAGATCACATAGGGGCTTAAAGGCCATTGTGAGGACTTTGACATTCAAAGAAATGGAGACCCTTTGGGTTTTGAGCAAAGCAATGACATGATGTACTAAATGCTTTAAAAGGATCTTTGAGCTGCTGTGTTGAGATTTCTCAACTGCGGGGACATGAGTTAATAGCCGACCAACCAGTTAAGAGACTATGGGAGAGGAATAAAGCAAGTGATAATGGAATGGTGAGTTGCAAAAGTCTAGATTTAAGTTGAAGGAAAGCCCACAAGATTTTCTGATGAACTGAATATTAAGAGTGAGAGAGAGGAGTTGAGCAAGATCTCTAGATTTTCATGCTAGGCAACTGGAAAAATAGAATTGCCATCAGCTGAGATGGGCAAGACTATGAGCTGAGCAAGTTTCAAGGCAGAGACAGAAGGAATTCAATCTAGGCATAATGAGCTTTAGATGCCTACTGCACACCCAAGTAAAGCTGTCCAAGGGACAGTTGGATCTATGAATCTAGAGCTCCAAGAAGAGGTCTGGGTTGGCTATTTCAATTCAGGAGTCATCAACACTTAGAGATATCTAAAGCCATGAGACTAGGTGAGATCAACAGGCAAGTGAATGAAGCCAGAGAGGCACAGGGAGCTAAGGACCAGGAAAACAGACCAGTGACCAGTGAGGTGAGGGAAAAAGATGGGAACGCATCTGGAAGCCAAGTCAAAGGAAGCACATTTAAAAGAAGGGAGCAATCAATGATTAC
Organism: Mirounga angustirostris; assembly: GCF_029215605.1. Classification (NCBI taxonomy): domain Eukaryota; kingdom Metazoa; phylum Chordata; class Mammalia; order Carnivora; family Phocidae; genus Mirounga; species Mirounga angustirostris. Next base: position 132,324,377 of record NW_026991709.1, on the reverse strand, counting down.
AAATGTAACCAATAGGTCATGTGAGATGAGGAGTGATTTGGCTACATAAACATCACTGCGACCTTGACAAGAGCAGTTTTGGTGGAGTGGTGCCAGTGGTGGGGGAAACTTAACTGTGCCAAGTTTGAGAGATAATAGGAGAAAATTTTGAGAGAGAATAGATGTTTTTTCCAGGAGTTTTGCTGTAAAGGGGAGAAAAGAAATAGAGTGGTAGCTGCTGTAAGAAGTGGAGTTAAAGAGAGACTTTCGATGTGGAAGAAATTATAGTATGATTGAGTGTTGATGTGATGCATGTCAAGCTCTTGGAACAAGGCTTGGTAGCTAATATTATCCATACTCCCCAAGGACCCATTTTTGCACTTGGTAGTCTTGGCTGTCAAAAAATCTTTGTGTGTTGATACTTCCCAATATATAAGTACCTGCATATATGAGCGACAAGGTTGGCCTGTGCCTGAAAGGGATGGGGAAGCTCAGCTTCAAAGAAAAGTCTTTTTCTGGGTCGTGGAAGCTCCTTTTCACTACATTGCAGACAATCACACTATTTCAAGGAAAAATACCAAGGAGAATTACCATGTTGGCCTCCAACCCCACTTTGGAGCTGTTGCACCTGCACCAAGAGACACATACTCTCCCTGAAATACCTCATTCTCTTCTTCAGTGCATTTTCCCAGAGAAACGTCATGATGATGCTTATATCCTTAGCTTAATACTCCCCACACTCTTCAAATATATTTAATTCACCCTACAGTTGAAATACTATGGAAAGGAGAAGAGGAGCAAAACTAGAGGAAATACTAAAACTAGCAGAAAAGGAATGTGACTAAGTAAGTGAGAAGAAGAGTCTTATGTGAGTGGCCATCAGTGATTCACCCACATGGGAAGGAATAAAATAACTCCATTGCAATGGCTGAAGTTGATGTAGGATTAGGTGGATGTGAAAAGCATCTGTTGGTTTTGTCTACCCAGTGCCCAATCTCCATTTTCTGGTAGTAGCCCCTTGATATTCCCTTGGAAACCATGGCTACTCTATTGCCTACAGGCTTAGTAGAATGTAGATCTAGTTGTGCCCTCTTCTTGGTGAGCTATAGCCAAAAAACTCTAGGGGGACTAATCACCTCTTCCTCTTGATGGAAGTGGCACCAGGAGGGGACAGGATTGCTATTGCCTTCTTGTCATGGGAATTTCCTTAAGAGATGGCCTTTTGGGACCTGCTTCCCAGATTCAGGCCTCATCCTCAGTGGGTGTGCTCTACCATGACTGTACCAGTTGTTCACACAGTTACCTATTCCATTTGGCCTCTATCCATGCTATACCTGTTGTTAAGTTTTTTGAGTATGATTTCTAAATTGCCTGGTCCCTGCCCATACCAAGGCTCAGTTCTTTAGCTCTTTCTTTTTTTTTTTTTTTTCAAGATTTTATTTATTTATTTGACAGAGAGAGAGAGTTAGCGAGAGCAGGAACACAAGCAAGGGGAGTGAGAGAGGGAGAAGGAGGATTCCTGTTGAGCAGGGAGCCCAATCTGGGGCTCGATCCCAGGACCCCGGGATCATGACCTGAGCCGAAGGCAGACACTTAATGACTGAGCCACCCAGGCACCCCCAACTCTTTCTTTATATCTGTGAGTTACCTATCTTAAAGATCATTTCCTCTTCCTTCTTTTTTCCTTTTGGATTAAGCATAGGTACTTGCCCGTGTATTTGCAACCAAAGAATGCTAGAGAAAGACTGGACTGTTTTGGAAATCCAATTGTTACTGTTGACCTTCATAATGACTTTTTTAAAAAACACACCTATTAGGGCACCTGGGTGGTTCATTTGGTTAAGCATCTGCCTTCAGCTCAGGTCACGAATTCAGAGTCCTGGGATTGGGTCCCGCATTGGGCTCCCTGCTCAGCGAGGAGTCTGCTTCTCCCTCTGCCCCTCCCCCTGCTTGTACACTCTCTCTTTCTCACAAAAATAAATAAAATCTTTTTAAAAATAACAAAATAAAACACACTTATTTGTAGGTTGGGATCTGCCCTCATGTGCAACTTCAGGTTTTTCCATTATTTTTCTCGATATAATCTCTCCCTACTGGTTAACAATTGGAATGACTTGTGAATCAAGGGCTGTTCCTCTTGCTCACCAAGTCCTCAACGACATGTCAACAGATGACTGCTTAAAATTCTTTTCCTTTATTTGCTCTTGGAACCAACAATAATTATAAAAAAAAAATGGCACTGAAACGTATAATATAAATAGAGAAGGATTCTTGAATTTTTTTTTGTATATTCTAGACTGCCATGTGGGGGAAAAAATCCTTGTCTATTAAAAAAAATCTTTTTAATATATAAAATGGAAATTAGTTATCTAGATGCCACTCTAAGAGCCTTTTGCTCTTGGCTATGAAACCTTCATTTGAAAGCCTTTTCTTTAGAATTCTCTGCCACAGTTTTATGGGATGCTCAATGTAAACAAATGTCTCATATAAACTTCATTTTTATAGGTAGCTAATATACTAATATCCTACAGGGATAATTTAAGCTCCCAGGTGTCCAGGTTTTAACTAGGCTACAAAGAAAATTTAGCCAAGGACAATAGGACAAACTACCTAAGCTAGAAATGTCATGGCTCTTTCATAAGGCACCAGGATTTCAGGGAACTTCAAAATAAGGTCTCATACAGAACAATCTGGCTAGGGAAAAGACTCCATTAACTGAGGTGATTCAAATTTATAGATTATGCTGGGGCAATTTAGAAGCAGGGAATCCTTGTATATATTACTTATATACATAGTTCCACATTGAAACTTGGAGCAGTAAAATGTCTCATAATGTGATGGCATCAAAATACCAACTCTTCTTACCAGGGTTACTGAGAATTCAGAACAGGATCCATGCTATGAGAGTATATAATGCAAAATTAGACCAAAATACTTCACACACACACACACACACACACACATTATATTTCTGCATGTAGTGAAGTTCCTATTGAGAAGAAATTTAAACCTTTGCAGGAGAAGCCACCAGCCAAGCTTTATATCCAGAAATTGTCTGGAAGCAGATCTTTAGCTTTTCCTTAAATACAAAAGTGGTCTTTGTTAGTAATTCAGACATAAGGCTGAGAGTCACCCCTTGCCCTGGTGTAGCGGGTCTTTTTATAGCTCAGAACTGGAAAGGAGGTAGGTACACTGGCATTAGGGCAAAGAGCTTTCTGGAAGAAAATAGTCCCTTTTCTCTAAGGGTTAGATATTGTAAGAAGTTCTGTAAATGATGAGCTCAGCAACTGAGGGCTGACAAAACAAAGGTGATAGAAATAGGAAGTTGGACTGAGGGCTGATATAACGCCTGGGGTTAGGTGGCTCATGGGATTGTGTGCAGCATCTTTCCACAACTGGAGATTCCTTAGGCACAGAAGTGATGCTGTGGTGGGGCAATGATCTAGTATGTTAAAGCCTATCATGCAAGCATGCGGTGGGAAGCGGGCAAGTGAGAAGTTTGCAACTATAGACCACATGGCTGCAACAGAAGTAACACACATCTCTTAGAAGGGAGGCCAGACCGACATCCAGAAGTCCTCTCCAGTGCTCCCCAAGGTGCCGTTTGGAAATAAGGTGAACTCTTTCAAGAGTGTAAGTCCCAGGAAGCCTTGACAATTTGGACATGCAGCTGGACTTAAGAGCAATTGCTGGATTTTCTCCTAACCTGGCATGATAGCTAATTTTATGCATTGACTTGTCTAGGCTATGGTGCCCAGCTGTTTGGTCAAATACCAGTCTAGATGTTTTTATCAAGGTATTTTGTAGATGGGATAAACATTTACAATAAGTTAACTTTAAGATTACCCTCAATAATATGGGTGGGCCCATATCTAATATAATTAGTTGAAAGCTGGGAGAGCAAAAATTGAGGTTTCCTGGAGAAGGAATTCTGGCTCAAGACTGCAATATGGAAATCCTGCCCGGGTTTCAGCATGCCAAGCTGTCCTGTGGATTTTGGGCTTGCCAGTCCCTGTAATAGCATGAGCCAGTTCCTCAAAATCAATCTCTCTCTTTCTATCTCTCTCTCTATATATTTTATGTATATGCATGCACACATATGTATGTGTGTGTATATATTATATTTTATATATATATATATATATATATATATATATATACTATTTTCTTTCGGTTCTGGAGTTTATTTTCTTTCGGTTCTGGAGTTCTCAGTTTCCTCACTAGACTCACTATATATACATAGTTAACCCTGACTGATACACCTGAGCAGGTGAGTACTTGAATGATTGTTTGGAAAAATGCAAAATATATGACTGCATTTGTACCCCCAGCTGGTGAGATAGTCCATTTTGATTACATACATACACAGTTGATAAATATAGACATATTGTTCTATCACTATGTTGCTTAAACATTCACATGCAGTTAAAATGATTTACAAAGAGCTGCACATTTTACCAATATAAGACTCAATCCTTTTTTGTAAGTAACATCCCTCATCTCTCTCTTTTAAGGTACATTTTCTTGTAAATTATCTTTCTAGCACTATTTTCTACTTGAAACGAAACCGTAAGAAAGGGGAATCCCAGGCAGGCTCTTCTTGTACCATATATTTAAATAACCCCAGAACTTTGGCAAAATTCCTAAATTCTCTTCAAATTTCAGAGACAGGTAGGGAGGTACCCAAAAAAGACTTGGGCAGAGTGAGTCTGGCCCACAAACTGAGAACTCTAGAACCCAACAAGAAGACAGAAGCTATTCACCTGTAGAGAGGGCAAAAACAAAATTCAAAACTGAAGAGACCAGAGACCTTAAATCAAATGCATTCATTCCTTAAAAATTTATTCAGCGTGTACTACACACAAGAGTGTATGCTTGGTGTCCAGGGGGTGTGTGGGAGGGATGATACACAGCTTATCTCCTCAAGGGCTGTGAAGTATGTATTGTGGTCCCAATTTGTACATTAGAAAACTAAATATGAGAAAGTTAAAAAATGTGGTGGTTCTAGAGTGTATCTACAAAACAAGTATAAAAATAACTGTAACACAAGATAGAAACTATAGGTCTCATCCATGTGGGAGGGAGGCAGCTGAGGAGAATGCCTTTAGGGGAGCAATAATAATGTGCTCTGAAATCCCAAGATGCAATGATGCCTGCAAATAGAACATTGATATCCTAAAATCAGGGCCAGATTAAGATCTTTAGAGGCCCTAATCCCCAAAGAGATTATGGTGGTGCCCCCCTCCCGCCATCACCACTATATATAATTCAAAACAAAACAGTACTTAAATGTTTAAGAAATTAAAGAAATCCAGCTAGGTTCTGATTGTTTTACCAGGATGATTACTTTATTGCTTTTCTTGAATTAATACATCCTTTCAAAAACAGTTTGGGGGAGGTGCTCTTCTTTTGTTTGTTCACTAAATTTGTACACCAGGATGCATAAAGTTTTATTGGCACATAGCCACACCCATTCATTGAGGTGTCATCTATGACTGCTTTCCCACCACAATGGCGGAATTACGTGGTTACAGCTGAGACCAATGGCCCAGAGACAGAATACCTCAGCACAGGTAGAAGTACAAAAAAAATGTGCAAATGGTATGTGCTTACCTGGGAAAGTAGGCTGACCATCTCATAAGAAGCATCACAGAATGGCAGATAGTTAGGTAGGTAGTTACTAGTTTCTTAGTTAGTTGGTTTCCCTTTAGGGGTACAACTTCCTGGTTCAGTCTCCCTCCTGGGAGCAGATCACCCAAGGTTAGAATGAAAATTGACTGAAGATCCTGAAATTGATGTGTATATAACGTCTGTCACATTTACCAAAACACTGATCCTATGACTGTCCCATCCCCACTTCAACCTTATAGAGGCAATCATTGCCAAATCGATGATCAGAAGAAGGTTGCTGGATGATCAGAGAACCAGGGGAACGGGCTGAAGTGAATGGTAATGGCAGCAGATGGAGAGAACCTAAAACCACTGTCTCATACAGACAGGGCTAGCCTTGTCAATGAGGCCAGAATTCCAGAGCCCATGGACTCTTGCAGTGTGTGGATAGGCACAGTTAGGGTTCACCCCTGTAATCTTCCTTTTACTGTGTTGCCAGCCTCCCTTCTTAGGACACATTCATTCTTTAGAAATCTGAATCTATTCACTAAGGTTGCAGTCAAGTTTTGAAAACCCAAGTGTCCGGTCTGTTCTATCTCTTTAGGTCAAGATTTGTTCTCATCTATTGCTTTTCTTTCTTAATTTTCAAGGGGCATCTCTCTGCAGTCTTCAAGTTCAACTTGGAGGAGTTGATGACTTTTTTTTTTTTTTTTGCTCTTCATTCACCCAAGTTGAGAGTGGATTCAGCTATTCTTATTGTCGTGCACCTCACCATGTGAATAATTACTTCCTTGGGAACTCATGTGATGCCACACCACAAGCATGTGTTCACCTATTCAGGAATGTAGACAAAGAGCTCATTTAGAAGCCCTAAAACCTTATCAGATCCTGATTTATACAGGTAACCACGTCAATAAACACCTCAAAATCCTGCGGGGTAGTGACAGTCGCTAAATAAACCTGAATGTGTCTTTCCTGACTGACTCCGATTTGGAATGCACAGCTCTCTTTCTTACACTTTGGGGTTGTACCCCTCCACTGGTGGCGCAGCTGTTGGCCCTGCCAACCACGTCTCGTCTACTTTGTACAGCATAGCACCCCTGGATTATTGGCAGTTTCGGTCATTTCCTTGTCTCTTGGCCAATAACTTAATGTAACATTGAACTGATCATTGAGCCATTGCAGACTTTTTTTATTATGTTGACACGGGGCAGTTTAGGGTAATGGTTGCTCTTTGAAGGCGTTTGCCAGGCAAAAAGGTCAACCTTTTCAACGTTATGAAAGATGGAAGAAAGAAAGAGAAATAACAGTTTTAAAGCCAGTCATTGTGTTATGTACTTTCCACACGAAGTATCTATTTTAAACCTCAAAGCACACACCTATTTTGGAGATGAAAATTGAAACCTCAGCTAAGTTAAGTAACTTGTCTAAGTTCTCACAGCTAGTAAGTGGTGAATCCAGGAATACAAGTCCAAGTCCCCCTTATTGGTGGTCTGATCTTTTGCTTGTGTGATCCCGTGTTACCTCTTTCCAACACTAGTCAGCTTGTAGGATCAGTGGCTCTTCAAGCCACTGGTGCATTATTATGAAAAGCATCTGGTGCAGAGCTTGTTTTGGGTTTTAGATTTCATAAGCTCACCATCACATCCATAGCTGTGCCTAATGTTTTCTGGAATAGGGTGGAGACCAACAACATAAATAAATTGACATTTCCATGATTTTCCCGCAATCTTAACTCCCTCACAGTCACCAAGAAACAGCAGCTACAGTCAATATTCATTCAAATAATGCAGCAGATATTTATCTAGTACCTACTAGGGGCTAGCCATTTGTGCTGAGCTTTATTAAAAAAAAAAAAAATTCTTGCCACAGATTGACCAAATCACTGAACACATTAGCTGCACAATGGCCATGAAGCCCAATATAGAGATGGACAAATAGGAGTTTTGAAGAATTTGAAAAAAGAACCTGTTTTTATCACAGATTTTTTAAAAATGTGTACTAATAGCTGAAAAGCACTGGAGTATGATTAAAACTCTGTGAACCACAAGTTCTGCCCTCTACTGAGAGCAACTGACACCAAACCAGCCCGGCAGAGAAATCCTGTTTGGTACTGAAGGCTCATGCTGCCTGATTGCAAACACCGAACCATTTCCAGTCAAAAGAGTCAAGCAGCCCCTGGCTGATGTCACTGATGACATCTCGGCTGCCCTTCTTGGAAGCTTTCTTTCTGTCTCCCGACTGGCCTCAGGGGTGTGGCGGCTCATACCACCTACAACATAGCAGAATATGAAACAATTCAGATATGAAGTGAGAGTATTGACTAGTAAGAAACTAGAACATGATTTGCTCACTGGACCTCAATGTCTTCTGTACAATGGGAACAGTACCCCAGTCTCAGAAGAGCGTGATAACATACATGAAATAAGGTTGGCATAATGTTCATTCGTTTAACAGAAACATAATCAGACACTTACGATAAACCAAATGCTCTGACAGGTACTGGAGCGACAAGAATAAGCAAAACAGATACTGTCCATGCTTTCACGGGGCTTTACGTGTGAGGGGGCAGACATTCAACGAATCGTCACGGAATGAGCTAAGCCATTAACATTTGTCAAATGTTATAAAGGATGCTATAAAGTACAGCGTGCTATGGGAATATATAACAACTCCCTGTGGCAGGTTGTTTAACAGTCCCCCAAAAGATGCCCAGCTCCTAATCTCCTGAACCTGTGTGAATATGTTACCTTATGTGGCCAAAGGGACTTCGAAGATGTGATTAAGTTCAGAGTCTTGAGAGGGAGAGTGTATCCTAAATTATCCAGTGGGCCCACTGTCACTGCAAGGGTTTTGAAAAGTGGAAGAAGACAGAGGGATATTTGATTATAGAAGAGGAGGCTGGAACGATATGATGTGGGGAGGACTCAATCTGCCATTAACTGCTTTCAAGACGGGGGTAGGGGCACAAGCTAAGACATACAGGTGGCTTCCAGAAGCAGAAAAAGGCAAGAAAGCACTCCCTAAGGGTGCCTGGGTGGCTCAGTCCGTTAAGCATCTCCCTTTCGGCTCAGAGTCAGGATTCCAGGATCATGGGATCGAGCCCCACATCGGGCTCCCTGATGAGCAGGGAGCCTGCTTCTCCCTCTGCCCCTGCCTGCCACTGCCCCCTGCTTGTGGTCTCTCTCTCTGACAAATAAATAAAGTATTTTTAAAAAAAAAAGAAAAGAAAACACTCCCTAGAGCCTGCAGAAAGGAAAGACTATTGACCCCTTGATTTTAGCCCAGTGAGACCTGTGTCAGACTTTGGACCTACAGAACAGCAAGATAATAAATTTATGTTATTTTAAGACACAAATTTCTGGCCATTTGTTAAAGCAGCCATAGAAAACTAATACAGTCCTACACTTAATGGTGTAGGAGGGTGGTAGGTAGTCAATGGAGGCCTCTTTGAGGAATTGAGCTGAGACTTGACAGTTGCCTCGGACTTAGATAGAGTTCTGGCCCATTAATGCCTGTCCCTCTGTCCTCCTGTCACACTCCTCAGCATTGCACTGATGCCCATGGCCTCTTCTGGTGGTAGCTGTGGTCTCCTGAGACAGCTGGTTCAGGATCCGTGAGGTCAACTAGCTCTGATTAGGACTTCTTCCCACCATCCGTCCACAGCACATTCTCTCTAACAACAAGTACTTATTGAACACCTACTATGTGCCAGTTCTGTTCTAGGTACTGGGTATACAGAAAACAAAAGGAGAGATTCAATGTTCTTCTATAACTGGGGTTCATCTTTATGCCAAAGATGAACTCTATTTGGTCATAATTTCTTTGAAAAGCAGAACCACACACGAAATAAATTGATGTGACCTTAAAAAGTTCTATAGTCTTAAAAAAAAAAATGCCAAGAAACAATGAGCTGGGCCCAACAGAGACCTCATGAAAAACATTCTAGATAGCCAGAGGAATCAGTCAACTTTGCTGTGTCCTGTTTCTTGCCACAGTGTTTAAGTGAGGGTTACTGCAGAAAGACAGAGCATTCCAACTCCGGTTCTAGGATTGCTAATGCTACACACACAACTGGTCTCTGGATTTAAGAACAGACTAGGGTCCTCCTCAAATCCTAGTGGTAAGGCTTAAGAACAGACTTTATTTTAGGGGCGCTTGGGTGGCTCAGTCGGTTAAGCATTCGACTCTTGGTTTGGGCTCAGGTCATGATCTCAGGGTCCTGAGATCAAGCCCCACATCTGCTTGTCCCCCTCCCTCCGCTCCACCCCCCACCTCTCTCTCTCTCACTCTCTCTCTAAAATTAAAAAAAAATTAATTTATTTTAAATCTTGAAAGTGAGAAACTCATAGACACTAAAGAGATAACAAAAATGAGTGGCACCACATTTGACATAAATATTGTTCGTGCAGTGCACAAGCATCTACAACATTTTTTAAAACTTGTATCCAAAAAATTCGTTGTAATTTCCAGCGCCTAATGATTTGGGGGGGGGAGGGGTTGTTTTGATTTTCATTTGTGTTATTTTCAAATCATAAATGTAATACCCATCTAGCATAGGTATATGTCCTCCAAATGCCTGCCCCAAATTTAAGAAAGCATCCCAGCTCACTCCAGAAAGCTGAAGAAAACCTGAGATCCCGGTGGAATGTGTCCTCATCAGACCTTTTAAAGCACATGGCAACGGTGCATAATAAACGAGAATTCTGAAGTAGCTTCAACTGCCTATTGGTTTGAGAAGGTGACCTGCCAGTCCCTGGATATTTGGGTGGGAGACATTAATCAAGCATTCCTTTGTCAGTGTTAGTTAAATATAGTTAAATGATCCTATCTGCCTGGGCTGTTTAGACCTGTCAGAAGTAATCTGCCCCTTCTTGAGGATTGCCAAACAGGTTTTCATCCCAAGTGACTCAGTCATTTATTCCTGTTTAAATACAAATCTTACTTACCTCTGTAAGTCCTGGCTCACCCTTAAAAACTCCACATGGGCTTAACATGCCCCGCTGTATAAAGTGATGAGAATTGTTACAGATTTTTCTCACTTTTTTCTGAATACTACAAAGAAGGTAGCCAAATTCCCCAGAGAGTTGGGGAGAGTAGAAAGTAAATCTAGGACAAACCACAGAGACAGTATATAGGGATTGCTTTGGAAGAAAGCACTTGCCTGACTTTTGAGCCTTGCTCACCCAGAACCTACAACAGGAAAGGAGGCATTATCCAAGCAAGGCTAAAATAATAGGTCAGAAAGCACAGATGAAAATGTTCTGATTTGGACCACATGACGAAGATTTATAACAGAAATGACAATAATGAAATCCCCTTTCACATGGATAAGTATTTTTAACATTGGAACAAAGAATTGGGAGCTGTTCCCTTCATTGTCACAGAAGCGCTGTTTTTTTGTTGTTGTTTTTTGTTTTTTGTTTATAAAGACACCAGATTGGTCTGACTCTGTTTCCTCCTCTTTGGTGCCAGGATCTTTGCCCAATGGGACCGTGCAGCAAGAAGTAACATTACAGTTCCAGCAGCAGGAATCACCAGCTTTCTATCCAGAATTGGCTTCTGGATGTAAGAGACTTAGAAAAGCTCATAAGCTTCCACCCCACAGTTTTCTCTTCTAGGAATTTCTCCTAACAGATTGTGTGGCCATACAAAGAAAGCTTCACGTGCAAAGATGTTCATCCTGGTTTTGTTTATAATTGAAAGAAAAATGAAATATAAATAAAAGAACACACCCACATATTCAACAAAAAGGGGTTGGTTAAATTAATTTTGGTGCATCCACAGAACGGGAATCATCAATAATTGTTTAGAAGACCTAAGAACAAACAAATCGGTTTTTACTCATTCACACTTTTCTGTACTTCTTCCTTACTTTTTTTTTTTTTTTTTTTTACAAAGATCATGATTTGCCTTGGTTCTTGGTTAGTAGGCAGAAGACCCTGGAAGCTGGCTGTGAGGGGACGATTACGTAACACAATGAACAACACTGAACAAGGCCTTTCGTTTTCAAAATGGTTACACCCAAGACTCAGTATTCATGATTACCCAACCAACTCTTCATCACCCAATCAAATATCTTTTCTATCTAGCTACTTTTAAGAACTGCCAACTGGTATTGCCCATGTTATTATTCTCCCTGTTCTCTGTTGGTAAAAGCTGATTGCCAGTTTGTGTGATCCTCTTGTGGGGAAAAAATGTTCTCCTTAACCATTTCGTTAACCAAGTCCTTTAACTTCATGGGTCAACTGCACTGGGAGAGGCCCTCTCATGAGTTGGTGCTTATTTAAAAGGAAAATTTGCATTTATTTACTCATAAAAGTGCCATTGAGCTGAGAATCTTATTTTGGTTTAAACACACTTTTCTTCTTTCAGTAGTGGTTGTCATGCCTTCCTTAGATGGATTATAAGCTTGTCTTTGAACTTTTCATATTGCCTAGACCAAAATTTTAAGTTGGCATGTTTCAACAAATCCTGCTGGACAAATAAATGAAGACCCTATATCAGTGAATTCCCACCTTTTTTTTTTTTTGCCTCAAAAAGCATTGTTTGAATTAAATCTTATTTGCACCCCAATATTTTAAATAAGTCAGAGAGGAGCTGGTCTAATTAAAGTGGAAGTGGGAAAGGATGAAAGCTGAGAGTGACCACTAACTAATCGTGCAAACTAGGACATTCTTGGGAAGGAATGGAGACACTATTAATGATCACATTGGGACAACACATTTTACAAATTATTCCTTTCTGCTTTGGGAAGATCACAAGTTCAAATTGCCCAAAAGCAGTAAAGGAAATGATTGGGAATTGGCTGCACAAATTGGAAAGGACAATATGGGGTGGGGGTGGGGGGCGGAAAACACTCTAACTGAAGTCCAGAGCCAAACAATAAACCGGACAAAAAAATATATCTGCAAAACACAGACGGTGGGCTAATTTGGTCAATTTAGAAAGTGCTTGAACAAAACAATGAGGAAAAGATGAACCTCCCCCAAACGAGCAAAAGATAGCTGCGTAGGCAGCCAAGAGGGGGAAATATAGAAATGGCAATGCCCAATAAAAATATATTTTTAAATGCTTCTCTCTATATATGCTACCTAAATTGAATTTAAATAAAAAATTTAAAAAAAATAAAATTATCTCACTCATAATTAAAGAAATGCAAATGAAAACAAAAAGCCATTTTTCACCTAGCAGACAAGCAAATGTCAAGGCGTAAGGATAGCTGATACTAGTTAGAACACAGGGAAGGAACCATTCTTAACACTGGTGAAAAATGTACTAACAGGCCAGAACTTTCTAGATAGCCACAAGGCAATAGCTATCAAAAGGAAAACACATATTGTTTCTGACCTGATGGTTAAACACAGCTAGAAATCGACTCAATGTTTGCTAAAGCAAACATATATACAAGTGCCACAGTCTGTCATAGCAAAAAGAAACCTGGAAATAACCAAAATGTCTCTCAATTAGGGAGGGATTCAACATATTACAGAATGGGATGTCCGTATGGTAGGGCTGGGTAGCCAATACAATAAACACTGTGGTATTTTATATGTTCTGATATGGAAAAGCCTTAAAAACATATCATTAAGGCAAAAAAAAAAAAAGGCAGGGTCAGAACACTGTGTATATTATATTTTTATTCTGCACATTGTTAAGAGGCTACTTACAGGAATTATGGACATACAGGTTTCTAAGATCACACCAGACACCATGCCCACTTGTCTTATTTGGAAGGATCGGGTAGAAGAGTAGCAGCAGGGGTTGTTTTTAAAACTCTGCTTTATACCTTTTTGCTTTGTTTGAATTTTCTAAATATGTTCATGTGCTCCTATTATAAATTTTTAAAATGTCAACAGAGGTTATTTTTGTGGTTGGATTATTGTAATAAATATTATAAAAGGTGGGGAAAGCTATGTGTGAGGAAAACAAAATGGAAAGCCCACGTCAAGAGAAGTTCCAAGCTTACAAAATCACATCACCTCCATTAACTATGAAATAGTTTGAAGCATAGTCTCTTTCTTTTCAAGATATTTAGCATTTGAGCCATTCCCTCACCCAAATGTTTATTACAATATTGAAGTCAGAAAGGATGCCATTCCTCTCCCTCTAGTAAGATAATGAGAGAAATACATATAAGGGGTTGTGGGAGCAGAGAACACACCCATGATGGATGTCAATACATTCAAAAAAAGAACCTAGAATATCCAACCCACTCCCATCTTCACTTCTGGCCCTCAGTAAATGAGAGAGGCCGCTGTTTCTATGGAGCCTTCCCTAGTATCTTCCTCTTATAGCATAAAGCCTACCATTTTGCATGAGACTGAAATATCAATGCTTTGACCTGCCACAGCCTTCAGAAAAGGTGCATGGTGGGGCTAGGTTGCAGTTAGAACTGGGAAGAAGAGACCGGATCCACTTACACAGTGAGACTCTTCTAGAAACCTACCAGAAGAGGAATGTCCTCACAAAAACCAGTGGAGACCACCAGTAGAACTCATTATACTTTGTTCTCATTAAGGTATCGAATGTGGGAATGAGGGAAGGAGACGCCAAAAGCACTGAAGAGGAGCAACTGAAGGGGCTGCTCTTCATTATTTATATGCCCAGTTCTCTTTCCTCCAGCTTAGTTGATAAGTGATTTATGATGTAGGGGTTTTGCTATCCTACTGTTTAATTTTCCAAACTAACTTTTTTTTGGAAGCAAAATACTTGTAATTATGATTTCTTCCTACGAAGTCTCATTCTTACCCAATATTTTTTTTTAAGATTTATTTATTTATTTGAGAGAGAGAGCACAAGCCAGGGGGGAGGGCAGAGGGAGAGGGAGAGAGAGAGAATCTCAAGCAGACTCCCTGCTGAGCATGGAGCCTGACACAGGCTCAATCTCAGGACCCTGAGATCATGACCTGAGGTGAAATCAAGAGTCAGATGTTCAACCGACTGAGCCACCCAGGTGCCCTTTACCCAATATTTCTTAACAAGTGAAGTTCCTCAGCAGTCTAATGATGGGCTTAGTTATTCCACAACATGAATGTTAACTAATAATAGTCATTAGGCATCTACTATTGCCCAGACTATGATAGTTGCTTTCCAGGAAACCACCCTGCTGAAGGGAATAGTGCACCCACTTCACAGATAAGGAAACTGGGGCTCAGAAGGGCTGAATAATTGGCACACAATCATATAGCTCATACGTGGCTGAGTACCTAGTTGAATGCATTATGGATGCTATGAATATTACCAAAGTTAAACTGAATAAAGATAAATTTTCCACGAGAGTTTGGCTTCTCCTATCATCCTACATAAATAAAAGATTGGATTTCTACACAGTCAAGTGAATGTGAAAATCTAAGAAAAGAACTCAGTTGCAGGTTTGTTCAGCTCATAGAACTTTCTGCACTGATGCGAATGTTTTACCTCTATGTTGTCCAGTCAGGTAGCCATTAGCCACATATGGATACTGATCACTTGATAGGTGGCTAGCATGATTGAGCAACTGAATTTTTAATTTCATCCAGTTTAGTTAAATTTAACTAGATAAAGGACTACCATATGGGACTGCACAGTTCTAGCCAAAGTCATTCAAGAAACATGTATTGGTAATTGGGATCAAAAGGAGAAGTGCAGGGAGAAGAAATGATATAAAATCACAAAATAGTTACAGTTGGGAAAACCTTAATGAGACCATCACATTCAACCCATTCGTTCTACATTGATGAGTAGAATTGTGACCCAGAGGGATTAAGCAATTTGCTAACGTCACAAAAGCTAGTAAGGAGCCTGATACAAATTCCACCTTTTAGTGAATGTTAAGCCTAGCTGTGATGTTACAATTATACAGAATTGAGTTAAACTAAGCACAACAATAGAAGGATTTTTTTTTTTTTGGTACTCTTTTTGGAGTCTGTATGAAGCAAGGAACAAGTGACAGTGTTAGGCAGGCTAGTTGTCCTTGCCTCCTCCCAAATCTCTCTATATCAGTAACAAATAAGGTAAAATTTCTACGAAGTAGGGACATAAGTAAGTATAAAGCTAATCTGCTAGTTAATTCCATGGCCTCTGTTAGGGAAACACCAAGCACTTTGGAATTGTGTTTTGATGTCCCAATTCTGTTACAAAAAAAAAAAACCTGACTCCAAATTATAATATTCCCTAAACGATGCCCTCCTTCCCAACTTCTACCCCCGAATGGGTAGAGTCCTGTATACCTCTCTCACAGAGAAGCTCTTCTATTTAATTAGGTTAATAGGTTACAGATAGGTTAATTAGGTTAAATCCTGGGCAGAGGGAAAGTGCTTCTAATTGCCTCTGCCATTGTATTACCTGGAGCTGAGATGGAACTTCAGTATACACTAGTCTGTATTCTGCTCATCAGAGGCCTATTTAAACATGGTACATGGCAGTGACTTACACACCAGGCACTGTCATTCCCCTAAACTCTTTGGCAAAAGCATTTTGAAAAAAAGTACTTTCTGCTTTATAAATGATTTCTTCCAGGTTTCCAGTGAAACAAGTCATTTAAAAAAATTTTTTTTTTTGACAAATGAAAAGGGAAAAAAATGCCTTTTCAAATCCAGGGCACTTGAAAGTTTCATTTTCCTGTTTTAATTTGCTTCGGCGTTTCAAGGGAATAATAATAGTTTTTTAATGCCAAAGGTGGCTTTCATCACTCAAAGCCCTCTAATTTCCTCCCATATTGCAAGTAATGTGTTAATAGTTCCAAAATGAAATATTACCTAAAACACAACTTGGTAATTTTCCTCACAGTTCAAAGTTATTTGAAAAAGAAGCATCACCTTTTACAAATATTTACTTTGCGACAACAGAAGACGCTGCAAATTATCTTCTTTTTTGTGCCATCTTTGAATCTTCTGTTGGGTAAAAAAGAAATAAATGGGAAAAAGAAAAAAAAATGCCTTCCCCCTTCCCTTTAATGTTCTAATACCGGGTTCCACCTAAAGACCTGATTTCTATCTTTAAAATTAGATAATGCTCATTTATACATATTATATATATATAGAGAGAGAGAGAGAGAGAGAGAAGTGAGAGAAAGCTTGGTATTCACGGCCTCATTATAGAATACACACACTAAAGAAAGGATGTGCATAGAGGCCATAGAGAATTTAAAAGATTTATTTATGATGTATTACTGTAATTTTTAATTTAGACATGCAAATTTTTTAATTTGCACCGACTGCTTTGCCTTAATGGTTTTGATTAATACTTGGAGGTAGTGTTTGTGAAAGAGATTTATACTGTGATTCATCTGCAAAATAATCAAATCATTACCAGCTAATGACAAAGCTGTGAAAAATGATATAGATATTGTGTAACTTCCAGCTATGGCTGAACACGTGGAGGTACCCAACCCTTCCAGCAAATGTGGACTTGTGTTAATAACTGCTGGGAAGTTCGCTCTAGGTCCACTCTAATTTGGCAACAAAAAACATTGATCTTAATAAAGCTGTCTGATAAAAGGAGCAGTGATTAACATCCCAAACCCTCTATTCTGCTACTCATGCCAAGGTCCCTTTTTTTTTTTTTTCCAGGAATGAAAATTCCACTGCACTTCCTGCTTATCGCTCCATCTCACCTCAGCCCTCCGTGGGTTTCCAGATAAGGCTGCAGACAGCCTCAGAAGGGGGAGGGGGCGGGGGACCAGAGGGAGTAGGGCTGGTGGCTGCAGGTGGCAGTTGCCGAGGGAGGAAAGTACAGCACGGTGAATTCTGAGTCAGAATCCCTTTCACAAAGCCAACACCCATTCCTTCCAGACCTCAGAGGCACCTCCTCCTTCCAGTGGGTCCTTCCTGCCTGGATTCAGGCAGTCAGGACTGAATGACTCTTCCTCTGTTGCTAATCCTAACAGAGTCAGCAAAGGTGGAGGAGAAAACTCCAGAGCATGCCCAGAGTCAGCAGAACAAACTCTCACATAGTATCAGAAAACAGAAGAGGGCAGGAAGCACAAACCCACTGATAATCCCCAAATCTCATTTCAGCCTCTTCTTGTGACAAGCTTCTCTACCACATCTCACCCAAGCGGCTAACTTGAACCAAATGGACAGATTTGGATTTTACCTCCATTCTGGCTGCCCCCGCTCCGACCATATGATAAAAATTAACATTTCTTACAGTCTCAACTGTGTGCCAGATGTTCTGCTAAGGTGCTCCCCACCCACTTCTTCACTTATCCTCACCACAAGCCTACAAAGTGGTGCTATTAGTGTGATTATTCCCATTTCCCAGATATGTAGCTCTCCCAAAGTTAATGAAAAAGAATTGGCATGTGATGGAAGCAAGACTTATTTCTGGCTCATTCTGCCACCCCAGACCCCACCCATCAAAACCATGTCCTTGGGCGCCTGGGTGGCTCAGTTGGTTTAAGCGACTGCCTTCAGCTCAGGTCATGATCCTGGAGTCCCGGGATTGAGTCCCGCATCGGGCTCCCTGCAAGGCGGGGAGTCTGCTTCTCCCTCTGACCCTCCTCCCTCTCATGCTCTCTGTCTCTCATTCGCTCTGTCTCAAATAAATAAATAAAATCTTAAAAAAAAAAACAAAAAAACCATGTCCTTATATGTCTGAAATTTCTACTGAAGAATGAAAATACCACAAACGAGGGCCGTCAGGAGAGAGAGAGGATGAAGTGGAGAGGCGAGTCCAAAACGAAGCTTGTCTCAGCCACAGTTCATACTGAAGCAATCACATTTTAACTCATTATCAAGAAATTCAGCTCCTTTTTTATTTCAGTCCTCACAAAGGAAAAGCCCAGTGAGTTGATAATCATTAATATTTCATTGAAAACCAATCCGTATTTTCTGTGATGGTGACATGGACATTCCACTTTATCAGGAAGCCATTTTACAAAATTAGAAAAAGCAAGGCACCATTCTGGAAAGCACAAGCCGAGACGACTTATCATTATTATTTATTACTTATTGGATGCCAACTGGGTCCCCACCGCAGAGAGGAAGTTACAAAAGCATTGTGCAGAGGTAGACGGTCCCTGTTCACTGGGTGCACAATCCAAATCCAATTGCATGCCTCCAAGGGACCCTGCGTCTTTAATGACTGGTAACTGTGACTGCTGTGGAACCACAAAAGGAAGACCAGAACTTTCTATCACTTTTCTAGACATGAAGACAAATGAGAAGAGAAGCAATAACTGTAATTAATTTCAGCCAGAGCTGGAAGAGGAAAACTTTCAGCTGTGGTACCGTACGCAGCCATTATCAGGAGAGCTTCTCTCTTAGCAGAGCTAGAGCCAGTGATTCACAGATAGGAAATCGGCTGCCATTTCAAAAGGAACCAGGAGAGGAAAATAAACTTAACATGGTAGCGTTATTTTGGTTCCAAGTGTCTATGAGAGAAACAACCATGTGACGTAACGGTGCCAGGGGCCCAAGGAAAGCAGGAAGAGTTAAGCCACTAAGTTCAAAGCAAAGTTAAAATTGAAGCCCATTCAGAGCGAGCCAACAGAATAAGCCTCTGGACAGATGGGCATCTTGTGCGATTCAACACAAGATATGGTACAAGTAATGAGGCTGAAGTGCTGAAGGAGAGGGAAATACGCTCTCAGAGGTAAACTTACATGCAAGTCATTGGGACTTAGCTGAATAATTCCTCCTAATGCTTAGATAAATAATGCTGCTAAATTCTTGGGAATCAAACCATAGCTCTGCCCCTCAGCTTTCCGGAGCTTCGAAAGACTGGACTGAGCGAGTGGTGGGGAAAATTAAATCCAAAATACATCCATCAGGATAGTTTCAGAGAAGGGAGATACTCCTTGTCCATGGATAAGAGAAAAGGAACTAAACTGGATTCTATGTTCCAAACCTGAAAGGCAACCTCAGGTATTTTTGAGGAAGAGAACCGGGCATTCAGGTTTTATTAGCTATGCTTCTGCTGCCAACTGATCACAAATATTCTGGAATCCAGTCTTTGTCCAGGTCCCCCAGCCTCTCTCCTCCAACACTATCAACAGTTACAGCCATGGTCACTGCAAAGCACGTCAGCTGTTTTTTCACGCAGTCTGTTTTCCCTGTCTGCCGACATGCAGCAAGACCTTCTCAGATGATGCGAATGTCTTCCATCTGGTACCAGCCAGTAGGGTAGCTCCGAGCCACATGTGGCTAGTGCCGCTGAGGAATGAGCATTAATTTGATTCGATTTTAATTAATTTAAACTTAAATAGCCGTGTGTGCCTATTCACTGCCCTACTGGGCAAGACGGCCCCACAGACAGCAGCGTCGGTTTTACTGAAGGATGCATGAGCGTAGATGGAGCAGTTTGTATTGCACATGGCACCGCATTCTCTTTTCCAGACTCCCTTGCGGCTAGGGGTGGCGCTGTGGTAGAAGTTCGGCCAATAAGAGGAGAGCTGAGGGTTACTGGACAAGTAATTTCCTTTCCCACATGCGACAACTTCCTATTTGCCTCTTCTGCGTCTCTTCTGCCTGGGCTGTGTACGTGATACCTGCACGCCTAGCAGCCGTCTTGCATGTGAATGCCAGACACCAGGTTGGCACATCAGGAAGCTGGAAAGGGGGCTCGGACTCTGAAAACTTCCTCTGAAAAATCCACCAACCTGTGGACTTCTGTGGCACGGGACAAATAAAGCCCTTTCTCATTTAAACACCTCTGCCTGTTTTTCTGTGCGTGGAGCCAAACTCACGAATCCTAATAGGTATTCCTAGGTCCCATGATAAAGGTTCGCCACGTACTGAGTATCTCAGTGTCTACAGAACTGGTGTGAAGTCCAGTTGCACTGACAGTGCTTCTCCATGGCACCCACCCAGCCCCACACTTCCCTTTGGGGCCAGCCCAGGACACTATTGTGAGGAGTGAGTCATTCTTACCAAATTGCCCGCCCCTCCCCCCGTTTCCAAGCTCTGTTCTGGTTCCCTGTGTTCTTGGCCTTGTCTAATTCTCAGTGTCTTCCCGTCTCCCCTTAGCAGTCCTGCTGCTATCATCCATGACTCTTGTGATACCTCCTTCAAACTGGGGAGTGGAGGGAGGATAAGCTTTGTCACAGGCGAAAAGGATTGTAGTCACAAGGAAGAAAGGGAAGTAGGTAATTGGACACTATAAGGGTGTTTCCTTCCATTAAAATCTCTTGGGTAAGTAATTTAACATTATGTACCTAGAAAGAGGCTGGCTTGGTCTCACTTCTGATGTCTTGTTCACTCTTCTGTTTTCTCTCCGATGACTCTTAATTGGGTAGAGTCTAGCATGCACTAAGCCTCCTCTTGGCCCTTACATGCATATTGTTCCTTTTAATCCTCAGAACCTCAGGAAGTGAACCTTGAGGAGACACTTGGGGACTATGGTGGACTTGTAAGAGTTCTTCAAATCCACACATGGTACCTGTTGATAGCCATTCACTAAAGTTGCTGAAAATTCCGCTCGTGTGTATGCCAGTTGCATCTATTGTTCCCATTTTGCAGATGAGGAAAAGGAGGCTCAGAAAGCAGAACTACTT
The DNA here is from genome assembly GCF_029215605.1 of Mirounga angustirostris. NCBI lineage: Eukaryota > Metazoa > Chordata > Mammalia > Carnivora > Phocidae > Mirounga > Mirounga angustirostris. The sequence goes on along the minus strand of NW_026991709.1, from coordinate 132,303,310 downwards.
TGTCATACATGACAGTGCCAGGATCTCTGGTTGCAAGTCAGAGCTCTTTCCACTAGAATAAAGAGGAGGCTTGGGGTTTATTCTCCCATGCAAAGCTATCTAGTGCCAGCCACTGAAAGCAAGCAGTCAGTTTCCTTCCTCAAAGGAGCTCTGATGGGGTGTGGGCGGGGGGGGAAGCAGGGAGAAAGGGAAAACTAGGGAAGTTGAGGAGCCCAGTTCTCTGCCCCTGACAGGATGCCTGGCAGAAAGGCACTTCACCTCTGCAGTTCCCGGATGTCAAGATGTTAATAATAACAGACAAGATGTTAATAATCCTCACAGGGAAGTTGTGAGGATTAATTCTTGTTTAAAATCACATCGTCATCCAGCGATGAAAGATTCTCTTGGTTCTTTGGTCTCCCTAGTTCGTCCTCCCACAGATGACTCATGAAAAGTAGATGGGTGGAGGGAAAAGTAGAGAGAGGCAGCTGAGAGCAAGTTGAAAACAGAATAAGATGGGGCAAAGAGGGCAGGTTGAGTGGTTCCAGAATTCAGACAATGACTGGGAGCCACTGGAAGATGTTGACTAACTGCCTGTCTCCCCGGACACTCAAATATACAGCAGGGGTTTCCTCACCCTGACACCATCCCATACCAAAGAGAAAAGTCGAGATCTAACTTTTGGTAAGTGCTATTCAAGGGTCACATTAGTGTAAAATCCTGCCTCTGCCTTGTCCAGTCCTCTGCCCCTTGGTGCACCTTCCTACAGGAAGATGAAGAAAAATAGGTCATTCAGTCCTTGGATATTTGGACATTAGGTTTAGATGTGTCCCCAATGCAGAAATGCTTTTTAAAAAAGCTTTCAGAGAGTTACAAGTTTTTCTACTTTTTCCCCTCCTTTTTTGTTTTTTTGTTTTGTTTTGTTTTGTTGTTGTTTGTCTACTATGAAGTCCTATATTCCTTTTTCCTCTTCTTCTAATTTAAAAGGATAAGGGTGGAAACAGAAGGGCAAACCTCCGGAGTCAACTCAGCATTAAAGCACCCCAAAATCACTTCTAATGAAGGACGTCAGTGATGGAACTGGGAACGGAGACACTGAGGGTAATGGTAGCTCTTCACTAAATTTGTAGAAAATTCAGTCTCTTGTATGTACACCAATTGCATCTCTGTGCCCCAGAGAATTGTTGCCCTGCAGCTGTAACTATGAAACAAATATCTAGATATTGGGGAGATGTAAAAAGGATGGAGGAGAGAAATGACCTCTTCCCTCTGCCCACAATATGACAAATGTCATCTCCAGGACCTGAAGTAGACTGGATTCACTTTTACTATAATATTTCAATCCATTTGAGCAAGATAAATATGCAACGAATCATTCAACAAACATTTACCAAAGATCTTCTCTATGCTGGTACACATGAGATGCTCAATAAACACTCATGAACTAAGAAGCTGAGAAGTTGAAAGATACATCTTGTTCTTAGGGTCGAGATGTACATGATCAATTCGTGGGGAGAACACAATTAATTCAGAGGCTAAAGTTTTAAGGAGGAAAGAACAGCAAGTTCAAAGCTGATTTAGGTAAGGACAGTGTACCCCAGGCTTTCCTAAGGAACACTGTGTACTCTTGCTCAGTCTGTGCACTGAACAAAAGAACTTAGCCAAGCTTGGGTGGGTGACAGAATTTGGCTCTTTCTACTTGCCAAACTGAGAGCCAGTGAGCCACATCTACCCAGATGTGAAGCCTTTTACTAATTTACACAAAGACATAATGTACTTTGGTGTGGTCTTATTTTCCTCGCTAAAAAGAAAATGTCCCTTCTTCAGGTTTGCTCTTCATTTATAGTCATGATGATCATGTGTGGCCCAGAGGAAAAAGAATCGCTGCAATACAACTCTCAATTGGTGGATTAAATAAAATGTTGTATCATTGATTTCTGAGCACTAAACTATCCAGAGATGTTGCCGGTGTCTATTTAATAGAACTGCCAAAAAACATTTAATTTTTTCATATAAAACACACCCAGAAAATTGAACAAATTTCATCAAAATGTTTAAGTGCCAGAAACTATTCCAATCTAATAAAACATTAAGGCCTTGCGTGGTCTGTATTGCACATGTGGCCGACCCCCATTAACGACACGGTTGGAACCTAGTTTTTAATTCTTTTGCACAAAATCACCAATTTATGTTCTGCTGGGAAACCTTTTGGAAGGATCTCTTTGTAAATAAAGCAACCGATGTCTTAAAATAAAGTTGGCCAAGAGTGCGTTTCCTTCAGGGTCTGAGAGGCATCCTTGCTGATGGGATGCTGAGGCGGGCCTGCACAATCAGCTGTTGTAACAGAATCTGTTGGCGTCTGCGGCGAGCTGAGTGACAGCAGTGTGTAATCACAGAGACGCACAGATACACATCAGACGGCAAGAACACAGAAATAAGCAGTGGAACGGGAGTATTTTGGAACCTAAATGGACCTGGGCACAAAACACTTTGAAATTGCCATTTTGCAAAGCCTGATGATTTTTGCTTGTTGCGTTTGGAATCTAGAAAGGGAAGAGTAAGGAAGAGGGAAGGAGAAAGGTTTATTTTTATGGAGTGTTTCCTGTGCTCCAGGCACAAAGGGCTTTGCATATATTGTGGGATCTAATCCTTGGAGTCACAAGATGATGTTAGGTGTATGATCTCTATTTACAGACGGGAAAACAAAATCTTAGAGGTAAAATAACCTGTCCAAGGCCACACAGCTAATAAGTGACAAGGTCAGAACTGAAATCCGGGTCTGCCAGTCCCGAAAGTCCATACCCTCCCACTTCCCTTGTTTCCATGCTGTGGTATAAATCAGGGGGAACATTTCCTTCCATCCCGACCCTAGAAGCCCTCCTCATCTGGTGGTTTCTGTGTATATAGGAGGAGCTGGCTTTTAGCAAGTGCCCCTCACCTTGTCCACTTCAATGCTCAAGAAGGGGAATCCACCCTATTCAAAAAGCAAACTCCTGTGAAGTTTAGCTAGGTTGGGCTCAGTTGAACAACAATCGGACAGCTCATTTTTCTGATCAGGTTTTGTGGACCGTAGGGCCAAAATAGTGGGATATGAAGCTCAAGATTATGGCCAGCCTCCCAGGTATCTGCCCTGGGGAGGTATCTTGGCAAAATCTACTCCAAACTCACATCAGATGATAGAGACTAGATATTAGCATGTTGCAAGACCTGCTGTCCCCAAACATATTCATCAGTAAGGAAAGTCAGGTTCCCCTCTGAGCAAGGGAGCAGATTTACAAGAAAGCAAGTGGTGTTCTCTGAGGGGAGTAAACCCACTTTATGTAAACCTGAAAGATCAGTTACAGTTCCCAGAATTCACCCCCAGAGTGTGCCCCTGAAGTCACCGAATAAGGGACTGTGAGAAACAGTGTGAATGGACTCAAAACAAAACAAGACTCACCTGATTACAAGTTTCATTATGAACCTCGGGTTTTTTAGAGCTGGTGACATCACACTGCTTTGAAACGTTGGGAAGAGAAGGGGGGCTGCTGTCTATGCTCCACATACACATGAACTTGGCATGTCTTGCAGGCCTCCGCATTGACATCACACACAACTTTGTCCTCATTCAAGCTTCATGAGCTTGATAGGCCACCCCTGCCCTTCTCCCCTTTCAGAGGTGGTTAGTAAGCAAAGGTGGATTTTTGTGATTTTCAAAGGCAGCTTCGGATACCACATCATAGCATAATTGTCAATGAATGTCCGAGTTGGAAGCTCCGAGACCTGTCCCAGCCTCTGCCTGCAATATATACTTTTTGGATTTGGGGTACATAAGAACTTGGTTGCTCAAAGTGTGGTCCATGGATGAGCAGAATGGGCCTCAACTGGAGCTTGAAAATAAAAAAAAAAAAACCAGAATGCCCAGTTCTATTGGATCACAATCTGTATTTTTTTTTTTTTTACAAGATCCCCAGATGATTTGTGTTGATTTGTGCACTCAAGTTTGAAAAGCTCCAAGATAGACCAATGTCCTCCAAGTGTCTTTCCAGGACCAGCAACATCAGCATCATGGGCAACTAGTTATAAATGCAGAATCTCAGGTCTGCTGAATCTGAATTTCCACCTTAATGAATCCCCAGGGGATCTGCATCCACAATGAAGTTGGGAAAACATTGTTTTAGGATCAGGCAGACCTGGGTTTCAGTCTGGGTACCACCACTTACTAGATGTATGATTTTTTACAAAGTAGCTAACTCTTGGAGTTTCTGTTTCTTCAATAGGAAACTAAAACAAATAGATCCTGTTTTCAGGAAATTCAAAGGGATTAAATTAGGTCATGTAGGTAAGGCTCTTAGCACAAGGCTAATGCCTATTAAGCACTTATTAAATAGTTGTTTTTAGCTTTCACTGTTTGCTCCCTTCCCTCTTGTCTGTCATTCTCTACCCTAGAGATATTTCCATGAGGCCTTCCTGGGTCCCTTCCAGCTTTAACGTGCCCCGATTTGACAATTAGTTCATTTTTCTTAAACTTGCTGAGTAGCCATTAAACCAAACCCTGTTAACTATAATAGAAACAAAACTGGATTAAGAATTAGTTCCTCATTTGTGTCCAACTTTCTGTGCTTGCCGAGTTTGGTTTTGTCTCCAATGTGAAATGGAAGCAGAAGGATGACAGAGTCCACAGCATGTCTGTTAAGCACTTTCCATGTAAAAAGTTCAGATACCAACACAAGGAGAAACAAAGCAGTCGTGGTCTTACTCTCATGGAGTTTGCTTATTTAACCAGGGAGATTGACAAATAAATATATACAATTGCCATTGAAATTGTAATAAAGATTGTGAACGAGGTCATAGGAGGTTAATAGAATGTATATGGTGGAGGTGGAGTTAGGAGGATGAAGCTGGAAAGACAGCCTTTCAGAGTGACATGCGAGCTGAAACTTGCAAAGGAAGAATAAGACTCAATCAGGAGAAAGGGAACCCTGGGCAAAAGCAAGGCAAGTGCAATGGTTCTGAGATAGAAAGTGGTTTGAGAAGCTAAAGAGCCAGAGAGAAGGTAGATGAGACTGGACTTGGGTCAGGAAGGGGGCTGGTTCCTAGAGGGCCGAGAGTGGGGTGGGGATGGTGGGGGGTGGAGCCAGATCTCGGCTCCCGGGCCATTGGTGGTTATTGGGGGTTCTATTAAGGAGGACAAGGGAAGACACCACTGCAAGGAGCTCATGAACGTAGGTGGCTAAAGCAAACCTCACTACTGACTGCATTATGAATGAACTCCTAGAAGGAACGCAGTAATATTTGTGATTAAGCACAAATGAGTAAATGGATGAGACATATAATTCAAAGGTACTGACTGATGACCTAATAAATGCAAAAGTTATAACCCGGGAAAAGTATTTTGCAAAAGAAGGCAGGTTATCATGCCTCCAAATGCCCCTTCTCTCTCCTGCATTTAAATTTTTTCTTGTTCTGCTGGATTTTCTTATCCACATACAAATATGTTGTAATATCCCGTGTCTTTAAAAATAACCTTGCGTGACCTCCACATTCTATTCCTGTTACTGGCCTATTTTTCCAGTACCTTTTACAGCAAAACATTGAGTCGTGGGTTCCTGCACTATCCACTTCCTTTCTTCTCATTTTCTGTCTTAAAAAACATAATATTGATACACTAAAGAATATATGTAATGTATATGTAGATCATAAAGCTTAATGATAAAAGTGGACACCCCATGAGAATTCTACCCAACTCATCTATTAGAACCTCACCAATTCCACTGAAGTGATTTGGATATTCCTCTTCATTCTACCCCCATCTCTGCTAACCCAGGCAATAATAAACCTGAATTTTGTATTTAGCATTCCTTTCTTTTGGAAACATAGTTTTGTCACAAATGCTTATATCCCTAAACAACATATATTTAATTTTACCTTTTTGTACCTTATAAAAATGGAAAATCTGGGGCACCTGGGTGGTTCAGTTGGTTAAGCGACTGCCTTCGGCTCAGGTCGTGATCTCAGGGTCCTGGGATCGAGCCCCGCATCTGGCTCTCTGCTCGGCGGGAAGCCTGCTTTTCCCTCTCCCACTCCTCCTACTTGTGCTCCCTTTCTGGCTGTCTCTCTCTCTTTGTCAAATAAATAAATAAAATCTTCAAAAAAATGGAAAATCAATCATGCAAAATCAATTCCAAATGGAATTTCCAATGGCAAAATATCCAAATTTTTAGAAGGAAATATAGAATAATATCTTTATGATTTCCAGTTGGGAAACAATGTTTTTAATAAGACATAAAATGCACTCATGATTTAAAAAGGGGGGAGGCACCTGGGTGGCTCAGTCAGTTGAGTATGGAGCCCTGAGTGTGGCTCCCTGTTCAGCACAGAGTCTACTTGTCCCTCTCCCTCTCCCTTCCCCTGCTCATGCTCTCCTCTCTCTCTCTCTCTCTCCCTCTGTCTTTCAAATAAATAAATAAAATCTTAAAAAAAAAACAAAAACTCCTCCCCTCTATATGCATAAACCACCCCACTCCCACTCCCTTCCAGATGTCACACTGCTGAGCAATTGAACCATCCATCAGTGACTCTTCCTTTGGAGTTACACATAGCCTTAACACTATGGAATTCCTTTAAAACACAAGTATCCTCCAGGGATTAGTAATATATTAAGCCTCTGCTGTATGTTGGGTTTCCTGGGACATAAGCTCTAATACAAAGATTAGTGTGTAGGAATTTTATTAAGGAGGGCTCTTAGGATCAATAGCTGTATGGGAAGAGAAGGAAGCAGGTTTGGGACAGGGAGAAGTTGAGCTGTGATGCAGTCCCGTGGAGGTCTCAGCCAACACCACAGGGTTCTGAAGCTGGGATGGCCCTTCAGAGTATAAGTGGTGGCACATTGGCCTTTATCTCCTCATCCACCAGTCACTGCATGCCATTGACCTTGGGCAAGATGGCTCTCTTCAGCCAAGCCAATTCCTTTAGGTGGCTGACTTGTAGATGTTTGCTGGTAGTACTTCCAGCAGCTGGGAGTATATGTACTCATTCCTGAAGGGAAATCTGGATGGCACATCACAGCATCCACCAAAGTCCATCATACTCTAGACTGAATTCGATGTCTTCTTGAGCCTGGGGCAACCTAGTGGCAAAAGAACATTAGATATGGGTGTGCTGAAAAGGAAATGAGAGGAAGAAAATAAGCCCCCAGAGCAACCTGGTTAGACAGAGTTGGGAAAGGAATATTTGCTGGGTCACATTTGCTGGGCATTAAGTAAGGACTATAAAGTACACCAGCTTCCTCTACAGCTTCAAAATGCTTTCCGGAATCCACCTTGGTCCTTGCCTCTAATTAGTACTGAGTAACCCAACTAGCAGACCAAGTACGTTCTTAGAGAACCAGCCCCACAGGAGAAGCTATCACCCCTCATCCACCTGCCCACACACACAAAAAGTCCACTTTGATATACTTACTTAGAATTTTGCAATCAGAAAATCTAGAAAGGAACTATTTTCATTTCAACATGAATAAAACGTTGAATCATTTTGAAAAATAAAATTTGATACTTTGAATTATCACGTGGGAGAATGACACTGAGCCAGGGGGGAGTAACCTAAACTTTCTAGGACTTTGGCTCGTTAATCTCTTTGTTAGAGCCATACCTCAAATGGAAACCCTGAGCGTCAGGTAATAGGTAGCCACAGCAACTCAAAAATGTAGAGGCAGGCTTACAGGCAACTGGCCATAATAGAACCCAGAGCCATCTGACCTGATAGCACTGCCATGAGCAACCTTCGCGAGCTCTGCTTTGCAACTTTTCAAAAAAAGACAAGATTGTCAGCAATATTTTTAAAATTGACCAAAAAAAGAGAGAGCCATTGAGAAATAAGCAGGCCCCTTTATGCTGACTTGGTATGGCTTTACTCAAGCTGAACAGGTAGAAACAATTGCAACTGGATGTGAACATGAACAGAATCAAATTACTCATCTTAATCATTCTCTAGAATGACAGCATTCAATAAGCAGCATTTCTACAAGATATTAATAAGTTTCTTACTTAAGAAGGCGGCTGGAGGGAGCTCTTTCAAATGTATTTGGGAAATTCTGTGTATTGTATCTCTCTTCTGCATAGTCAGGTGCCCATTAGCTTATTCAGAGATCTGAGAAATTCTACGGCAAAGAAAACTTTTCAATCTCGTTGAAGTGTGCAAGCCTCAAGAGTCCACTCTAGAACACATTTTCCTTGGAACACTCATTAACATCTTGCCAAACTAGTAATATGAAGAGCACAGTTTGGAAAATGCTGGTCTAACCCTACTTACTCTATTTACGGATCAGCAGCCTAGGGTCAGAAAGGAAAGGAAGCTTTCCCAAGATCACAACAGTTGTTAGAGACAGAGTCAGGACAACAGCACTTGGTCCACAACTTTCAAACCAGTGTTCTCTTTCCAATCTGCTGACTAATGGAAAAAAATCAAATTTGCTCTTTTATAAACTGGCTACTGATTGAGGGTTGGTCTCAGAGATGGCTGCAGGATTCATATTAAACAGAAAACGTTTTCTCTTTTTTTCTCATTCATAGGATTTCTATGGGTTTTCATATTCATAGAGTTATAGAGGGTTTTCATATTCTCTCTAGGACAGGGAGATGGAGGAAAAGAGGAGCTAAACAGAGTCAGCTTAGTAAGGTAAAAGAGCATCTACTTAGGACATTGAAGTCTGGGTATGCCTTTTGAGGGATTTTTCAGTTTCCTCTGGGAGCCTGCATGTTTGAATTGGAGGTGGGACCTAGGACAGAGGAAGGAAAAAGTGGGAGAAAACAGTGGGACCCCAGCAGTATGGCTGCAGAACAGACTCCAGGGAGAGAAACCACCACAAGAGGACTCTCTGTGGTAGACTACTGGAAAGGTGCTTCTGCTTCCTAATTTGAAATGATCTGTGCTTCAGTGTCCTTCTGTGGTACCCTCACCTTCCTCCACCCTCCCCCACCCCCAATGTCTTTTTAACAGCAAAAAGAAGTACCAGCCCTGGAGCATCCTGCCTTTGGGAATGAAGTGGAGGCTGGATCCACATTTGGAGGGAAATGTGCAACATGGAAGGCTAGAGTTCCTTAGTGGGGTACCACTGGGAAGCCAGAGGGGACCCAGGGGGAAAATGGAGTCAGATTTGAGAGCAAGAGGTAGAAGAAAGCAACCACCTCTGTACATAATCTGGGTGGGGACACAAGAGTCCTCAGATAATACTGGAGAAAGGACTGATCCTCTCTATTCAAAGTAAGATGGAGCCTCAAATTAATTTATTTGGCTATTTAGGCAAAAAGTGAACCAGAAGGCCAAATGGGATTTTTAAGGTACACCATGAGATGGGCACAAGGAATATCATGTGAGAATATCATTCCAACATGGCTCCTAATTTTTTCTAATTGGATTGATCACCCTGGCTTTCCTGTCACCACCTATCCATGTGGCTCCAGGCTTCTTTGTCTTGCTTTGTGGTGCCACTGTGAACCCAGCCCCTCTTGATTCACCAAAGCAGTGTACCACAGGCTAGCACTCATCAAACACTGGGCCAGTCCTTCCTACTCCCTGGGAAAATACCTTGAGGATTAAGTAGCCAGACCAGTGGGGAATAGGCCCAGAGAGGTGAAGAAAACATATGCATTCAATTTTCAAACTTGAAATGCTAAGGAGGTGGTGAAATTAAAAGTTTTTAAAATGCCAAGGAGTCTGTGTAACACTCTTCTATTTGACCTAACACCCCACAATGTGGCATACCCGTTATGATTTAAGTTTAATTCCAAGAAACCCCCTAAGCTTCCTTAAATCACTATATCTTACTCTACCCTGCAGCATTTTTACCTGTAAACATAGTCAATTCATGGTAGCCATTAAATTGGATGCTTTTGGGTAGTAACTCACACACCTAGGAGCATTTAATCCACTTTTTTTCCACTAACAAGGTGGGCTTGACTCACCTGTGATGGGCAAAACCAAGTTTCTCTTTCCCATCAATATTCAACACCTTTGAATGCAACTTTTGGAGCAGGCAGATATTCAGATTCATTCTTTCCTACAGTGCAATAATTGTTTTCTAAATTATCATTCTTATTTTGTCAAATGGTGTGTGCCTTCTCCCCTAAGCAGCTTACATGAGTGGGTCAGTTGGAACCTAATATGGATGAGGTTTCGAAGGTATGTGCTGTGCACTCCACAGGCTTCAGAATTTCCTGCTTGTGGTCATTTCTGTGGTTATTCCAGCCTATTCCTTTCTGAGCAGCAAGGCTTAGAACCCTTCCCCACAGCATTTACCCAAGCCGCTGCTCATGAAGAAAATAAATCCAAATGGTATCTTCAAAATCACATGTCAATGTCCCATACCTCTCAACAAGTCAGCCCATCTGCAATGAGTTTTACTTTGCATTCCTTCCATACACAAAAATATTCTAGAGTGCATATCGTAGAGTTTAGCCAAGAAGCCAGATGTTTGGATCAGTATTTTGTGGCTCAAGGGCTGCTGGCCGCCCCCCCCCCCCCCGCCCGGCCCCCATGGCCACCCCATCAGCAAGGCCAAGAGGATTTTATCGATAATGACATTATTGTACTTAACCTTCCTTTGTGGAAGAATCTCTATTTCTTTTCTGTCTTATCATTCATCATGTACATTTTATTTTATTTATTTATTTTTAAGATTTTATTTATTTATTTGACAGAGAGAGAGACAGCGAGAGCAGGATCACAAGCAGGGGGAGTGGGAGAGGGAGAAGCAGGCTTCCTGCCAAGCAGGGAGCCCAATGTGGGGCTCGATCCCAGGACCCTGGGATCATGACCTGAGCCAAAGGCAGACGCTTAACGACAGACACCCAGGCACCCCATCGTGTACATTTTAGATGAGGAAGGTTAAAACAGTTAACCAGATTATGTTAAAATATGTGTATAAACATGCTCAAAACTCTGGAACTGGAAAGCTGAAATGACTTAATTATTTAATATTTTAAGTGAGTGTGGGTGTGAGGTTTATTTTATTATTACTAAAGAATAGAAAGAATCAAGGAGCAATTTCTAGGCTGCACAGCTAACAGGTGTGTCTGTCAAGAAGTTCTGTAATTTAGTGAAGTTGAATAACAACACATTGCTGCTTCTCTCTAGTTGGAAAAGCAAGGACAACGTAGAAGTCTATGGGTCTGAAGGATAATCCAGGATTAAATGTTGAGAACAATGCAGAGGAAATGTGGATCTATCAGAAACCATTCTCCATCGTCCTATAATTACCAAGAGAGAATCCTTTTCTTAGGAAGTGGGGGCAGGGGTGTAGGCACAGAAAGTGGGTATAACGGTAGCTGTAAAGACTAAAACTTGTTCACATTCTGAGGAAATTTTTTTCCTTGTTGTGATTGGCCTTTAACAATTAAAGACAACATTTTTAGACCAACAAATCATAAGCCCATTACACTCACGTTTGGCAAACTTTTTCCATAAAGAATCAGATAGTAAATATTTCAGGCTCTTAGGGCCATACAGTCTTTGTAACAATGGCTCCACTCTCCCACTTTCCTCCCACAGGAAAGAACCACAGACAATACACTCAACAAAGGAGCATGGCTGTGTTCCAATAGAACTATTATAAAAGCAGACAAGGGGCTGGATTTGTCCCACAGGTGGGTAGTTACCTGACCCCTGCCCCAGACTCTTAAGTTTTATGAAGGCTAGGACCTATATTCCCAAGGCCTGGTACATTGTAATATTAGTGAACGACATTTTTTATAAAGTTGGAATTATGGCAGCTCTACCATTGTGTGACCTTGGCCAAGTCACTTCCTCCTTTAGAGCCTCAGTTTTTGATAGCATAAAATGGAAAAAGTAATGTTGATCCAGCCTATTTTCTGAGATATCTCATCATAATATAAGTCAACAACAAAAATGAAATCACCAGCATGTATTGATCTCTTTAAAAGTATCATATAAAGTTGTTTTTTATATATAACACATTAATCCTCACAACAAACCCATATTATCTCCATTTTGTCAGGTAAGGAAACCAAGCACACAGAGAGTTTAAATAGCTTAAGGTTATGTGGTAAATGATAGAACTGATATTCAAACCCCAGAGGCTGCCCAGTTAATCACTACACACTTTATTTTCCCTAAGCTGGGAAACTGAAATGAGCTCTTAGAAAGTGTTGTTTGTTGCCTTTTGTATTTTATAAATCATGGAATGGCTTGCTGTGTAGAACCAACAACATTTTATACTTAGTTGTCCAATCTTCCGTGAGTGTTCAGTCAACTCCACTGGAGAATAGAAGGGCCCAGGTGATAAATCACGTAAGGTCCTCTCGGTGGCAAACAAGTCTGGTGAATGAAAGCAGAAGTGGGGCAGGGGGAGATATTTATTAGAAAATATGAGATAGCTCATAGAACATAAGGAAGAGCAGAACAAGGCTCTGGGATGAGAGAGGACCTCTGACAATGTAACTCGAAGACGCTAATAATGAAACAATAGCTTGAAACCATCTCCTGCTTCTAAATATCTCAGCTCATGTTTCAAATTCCCTGGAAAGAGCATCTCTTTCGTCTAGCCAGCTCCGGCATTTCTGCCCTTATATTAATCATCTCTATCTAGCCAAGGAACAAAACTAGTGGCAATGTTATAAGCATAGATGAAATGGAACCATAAAGCAGGCAACCACACCAGTGAGTCTACCTTAAGTGGAATACCAGTACCATGTTCCATTTCCAGCTGACACCACCTGCTACATGCTGCCTTATTGTGACATTTTGACTTGAAAATAACATTTTGTGTTTCTTCTAATCCTTTATCATAGGCTGCCAAACACACACATTTGCTGTTAAAAATTCCAAATGCTTCTACCCTCCCTTATTCGACCTTTCCCTCCTTCTACCTGTCTCCTCCATACACTGTCTCCTTCCATCCATTTTGAATTTTTGGTCACATGATCTATGGATGCCCCTAATTCTTTTTTTTTTTTTTTTAAGATTTTATTTATTTGACAGAGAGAAAGCGAGAGAGGGAACACAAGCAGAGGGAGTGGGAGAGGGAGAAGCAGGCTTCCCGCGGAGCAGGGAGCCCGATGCGGAGCTCGATCCCAGGACCCTGGGATCATGACCTGAGCCGAAGGCAGATGCCCGACTGACTGAGCCACTCAGGCGCCCCTGGTTGCCCCTAATTCTTGAGCAGCCCTGTCTACCTCACTATTAACACAAATGCACACGCTGATAGCAAAATCATCACACTTGTTTGTTTGTAGGTTAGCCATAGCAGTAAAATTCATTCTCAAAACTCCAGTTTTATATATACATCCATGTTTTACAATTTCTCTGGCTTAAAATATAGCTTTAGTGTCATGACTCTATATTTGAATGCAAAATGGAATCATTGTTCTTAGTCATTTTTGTTTTACAAATGAATTCTTAACTTCTTTTCTACAATAATTTTTAGGACCTGAGCACTGCTTTCTGATCAACACAATAATGGAATGCCTGTTAAACAGATGAACGTCCTCTGTGGATAAAATGCAGTTTTTGTTTCCATCACACTGGGAGTCTGACTCTTTGCAAAAGCATTTAGATAAATGTGAACTGTGGAAGGTTGGAAAAGCTGTTTTAACTGTCACTTTTCCCTTTTCCCTAATTTGTAGTTGCATTTCTGCCCCCGTTGTATTTTCCCCTCCTCAGCCCAGAACAGCTTGTTCCTCTCTACAAGCCAACAGTTTCCATGTTATACCAAGAAACTGGGCCTAGAATCCAGAGAGAGTATAGAACTTTCTGCCATGGAATATCTGGAAGGAGTTTGAAAACGTCTGGGGACATTTTAGTCCATGGTGTTCTATTCAGTTCACTATGGGTGCTTTTTCCTTCAGACCTTTAAGTCATTATGCCAAAAATGAAACTATTTCTAACTAATCATAATCACTTCAATTTCTGATCCTAGGTTAATTTCCAGGCACTTTGCTGCATACTTCACAAGCATGATCTCACTGATTCTCACTAAAACCCCCAGGCCATGTTGTAGCTGAGAAAATCAAGGCTTAGGAGGTTAGGCAGCTTGCTATACCACACAGCTAATAAGAGACATGAAATTTGAATCCAGATGGTTTGACCCCAGTGCCTGAGCTCCAAATCATTTGCAGTTTTCTTATTCTTACCGTGCGATTTGCTTTGACCGTTACAGTTATAAAATGTCATTTTAAAAAATGACCTGGAAATGTTTGCTACCTTTTTCAGCATGAGATTATTATGCTTGATTCTACAGTCACCTTCCTACATCCAGCCAGAAATCACATCTCACATTTCATCATGGAAATCAGTGAGTAAGTAGAAGTCATTCTTTCTTTCAATTCATATTTATTGCTTTCTTATTATGTGCCAGGCTCTGTGCTAGGCTCTCTGACAAAGACAGGAATGAACAGTTTCTTCCTTCATGGAGTTTGGTAGGCAAGACACTAGAAGAGAATGATGGAGAAGGAAAATGAGAGAGAATAAGAACTGGTAATTAAAAAAAAAATTACAAATTCTTAGCTGTAGGATTTGATAAAATTTAATCAGAAGTTGCTTTGCCGACTACTTTTCAAGCCTGATTTTAGTAAATTTTATTCTTTAGTATAGAAATACCTTATGTTCCTATTATATAGGTCTTTTTGAACCACTGGGTTCTGCAGAGAAATGTAGGATTCTTTTCAAGAAAATGCCAAAGTATACCCTCTGTCATTCATTCATGACTATTAACCAATTGAAAAACGCCACACTATTAAAAATTCTTAAAAGTCATGGTGGGCAAAGGAATGCAATTGATTTATAAGCAAAGCAAATGTACAGACTATTGAGTGCTAACGACAATGAATCTTATCTTCAAGACTGGGTTTAAATGACAGAAATTACAATGGTATTAATTTAAGAAGCAATATCACCATCTTATCCTCAGAAACCCAGACTACTTTAATACTAACAGAGGGTCAAATTACATTACAGCAAATACTACAGTAAAATTTTCAGAATGATACCAAGAATTCGAATATTTTTCTTTTTTCAGCAATAGGGATACAATGAACAGAATCGAGACTAGAAGTCACTTCTCTGTATCTTAACTTGAGTAACAAGGTAACAAAATACTTAAGTAGAAGAATCAGAAAATCTGACTTTTTTCCCTTAGATCTATTATTGACCAAAATAACGATACAAAATGACTGAGACTAAGTCAGCCTGAATTTGTAAGCTCTCTCCCAGAGTTAATTTTAGTTAAAATTATGTTTGAGCTTCTGGATGGGATTTTTCCCCTTGTTTGATTGATTTTTGTTTTGTTTTCTTTAAATTTATGTTCCCTTTGCACATTCCACTTATGCCAGGTTTGGGAGGGGAAAGCGCCGATAATTCTGCAAGATGGTTGATTGCTGTGTTTTGGTTGATTAGGATGAGGTTCCAATAAAGCATCCAAACATGCTGGTGTGCCTCTCAGTTAAACCTTCAAATCCTTAGAGGTGTTTCTCATCACTAAAACAACAGACCATAAAGTTTGCTTTATGCAAGTAGATTTATTTCTTTATTTGTACTCAAACACAACCATAAAGGTTTATCTTCTGATCAGAGAAAGAAAATAAACAAAGCAACAAAGGTCTTCGCAAAAGAGAGTGTATAAACCAAATTAACAAGGTCTTTGTTCTTCCTAGGTTAACAATAGGAAGAAAGCAAAAGGTAGGAGTATGAGGAAAGGAGGCTCCATGCTTCTCTATGTTACTTTGATTCCTGATAAACAATTTCAGTGTGTGTTTAAAATCTTGAGGATTTATATTATTAACCAAACAAGAATTTTTACAATCAGGGAACATTTGTCTGGTTTCCCCCTCGCCTCCTCCCTCCCCACCCATCCCCCCAACCAGCACACACAATTTTTGTAGAATATTTTGTTGGCTATAATTAAACTATGTGTGTTAATTAGGATTAGATTTTAAATGCACTGCTTGGGAAGTTGAAAAATACAGGATCTGAATGAGCCCAAATTGAGATGACACTTGAATTTTCGCAGATGTTTCCATAATCCTAATTTCAAATTGATTGTACTTCCTGAACAGTGAGAAGCCATTTTCAGTTATTTATTCAGACGTGTGCACTACTTTTCCCTCTGCCAGTGGTAGAAAGCATCTAGCACTTTCGTTAACTCCTTCAAATAAACTGATTTCCGAGGCAGGTTTTAATGGGAGGGGTGCCAAATAAGACCCACCTGCTCCTAGGGTCACCCCAGAGCCCATGTACGGGCCCAGGCAGAAATCTGGGCTCCAGCAATTTCTCCCTCGCCTGTCCCCTCATGATGGGTTCAACTGGCTTTTGACTGTGATTGCTCAACAGGCCAGGGAAAAAAGCAAAGAGAGACAAAAAGGGAGAACTTTCCATATTATTGGCTATGAGCAGCCCATAATCTGTGACACTTGACTCAGTCACAAAGATGTGCAGCAATAGTAGGCTACACAAGCCCAGGGTTTGGACCCGACAGCAAGGCCACCTGTAAAACACATTCCCAAACAAATGGCCTGTGAAAGAGAGAATAAGCCCCCGCCAAAGCTAAGTGTGTCGGTACAAAGCAGCATTTCCGCTAACGCTGCAAGTCCAACACCAGACTTGGAATGTGCTTGAAAGAAAGGGCGGTCATTTCTTGTGTGCATGTGGATTTGTTACAGTTTCTCTCTACATTTTCTGTTCGACTCAAAATCCAGAAAGCCTTCAGAAATCCTGCCTTGGAAGCAACCCCGTTCTACTGACAAGTCTCCTATTTGATTGTAATTCCTTGCAGCTTTCCTGTTAGGGGGGCCTCTGCTGAATTAGAGGCATCGTGCCTTCTTCCACCTGTAACGATTTCCCACTCAACTGTAAGACAATGGCCATGATTGATCTAATGAGGGACTGGAAAAGCCAGCTGATTGCTAGAAATAGTAGAAAGCAAAAACTTGTGCTTGGCTTCGCGAAGAATTTTTCATCAACGTCTGGTACCCTAACCTAAGTAGGTAAGCTGCCTCATAGCAAATTAGGTAAGGCACTTAAGCTTTTTCTTGGTGGGAGTTCCGAGAGAGAGGGCAAGGCAGGATTTAAGCAGAGAGGGATGGCCGATGAAATGTTCACGTTTCAGAGCGACAATCACATGTCATTCTATATGGTCCCGCGAAGGCCGAATTCTTTTTTTTTCTGACAAAATCGGTTTGAATAAATGCAACTGCACATGAGAGTTAAAGTTTTTTTGTTTCTGTTTTTGTTTTATCAGGCTAGTGTTGTTTTTTAAATATTTGAAGTCCAGCGGAAATAGCCTTTGTGTATTCATTTGTTAAAGAAAATAGCATGCTGCCAAGGTATATAAAAGTAATTCACATAATGTCCCTGAAAATCACATATTTTTTTTTCCTCATTGCATCTTTTAGGGCTGTGTTTCTTAACCCTGGCTGCACAGTAATCACCTGATGCCCAGATCATACCCCAGATCAGTTATATCAGTATCAGGGCTCAGACCCAGGAATCCCTATTTTTATGAGTTCCAGGTGATTCTAATGGGCAGCCAAGTTTGAGATCCAATTATTGTACTAAAGGGTCTCCAATATCGAGGAGAAATTTTTTCCTCTGGTCTTACATGCAGATGAAAGAGTCAAGTAGAATGGTCATCTCCCCATCTCTTGCCCTGTTAGTTACCTGAGGATTCACAGTTCAGCATATGGGCACCTGGGCTAGTTCTGAGCCCTGCTAGAGCCCCTCCCTCTGGGGGGGTCCTTGCAATCCCTTGGATAATGGAACAGGGAGTTGAAATGACTTGCCTAAGGCCAATAGCTGGTAAGAGGCAGAACCTGGTTTCAAAATCAGGCCAGTGGGGCACCTGGGTGGCTCAGTCAGTTAAGCGTCTGCCTTCAGCTCAGGTCATGATCCCGGAGTCCTGGGATCGATCTCCACATTGGGCTCCCTGCTCCGCGGGAAGCCTGCTTCTCCCCCTGCTTGTGTTCCCTCTCTCGCTGTGTCTCTCTCTGTCAAATAAATAAAAATAAAATCTAAAAAAAAAAAAAAAAATCAGGCCAGTGTTGGCTCCAGAGACCCAGTCTTTTACCATGACAAAAGCAAAGGTTTAATGCTGGGGGCCTAGGAGCCACACCCAGCCTCAGACTTGTTTCATTTGGCTCTCATGGAAGTCTAAAAATGTTCAAATTTGTGTGCCTCTATGGTGGGTGTGTAATCTCTAGTTCACCTTCATCCCAACCACTCCCTGTGGTCTTCACATTGAGCACCTTTCAACCATTTACTTTAACAGCTTGGCCTGTGCAGGCGTTTGAATTCACATCCCTGTGCTAAGGCTAGAAGGGCCTTTAAAATTATAGCGAAGTCACAAAAGCATAAATGCAGTCACATATTTCCATCCATTACCCATCAAAAAAGACTAAAATTGTCCCTTCCTATCCGAAACGGATGCTCCTTATTAACGTCATTCAATTATTCACTTGTTCATTCGTTCATTTATCTAATGCATTCCTGCTAGGTAGAAGACACTTTGTACGTAAAATAATCCAGAAGGACAGGAATTAATTAACAGGTATGTCCCATTAAGGGCCAGGCATTTGGTTGGGCATTTTGAAGACTTTTTTTTTTAGCTAATATTTAATCCATTCAGCAACCTCTCTAATACAACTAGTATGAGTATTTTACTGATACTGTAAACAGAAAGTATGTGAACCAGGGCAGGGGCATTTTCATTCTTTCATTTAATAAATATGGATGAGTAACTGCCACGTGCCAAGCACAACTCTAGATTATGGTGACCCAGGAGTTTGAATAAGACTGACAGGTTGCCCACCCTCCGTCAGTGATATGCTGGAGCCCTTCTTATCTCAGCCCGTTTGCAAGAGCTATCAGATAAGTAAAATTTCAGTGTAAGCAGTTGTTAAACGACTGGGTAACTAGAAATCAGTCATATTAGGAGTATTCACACCATGGGAATTGGTGGCAACTACAAATAAGGACCTTTCTCTTTGTGAGCCAATTTACAGCAATGTATGAAGTTTTAGAATTCAGATCCAGGCCTGTCTGCCTCTGAAACCAGGGCCATTTCTACCCTGTGGCTGAAGAAAGATGTTTCTATCCTCAAAAAGCTATAAAAATAGGGAGAGGGGCACCAAGGTGGCTCAGTAGTTTAAGCATCTGCGTTTGGCTCAGGTCATGATCCCAGAGTCCCCGGATCGAGCCCCGCGGCGGGCTCCCTGCTCAGCAGGGGGTCTGCTTCTCCCTCTCCAGAGCCCCCTGATTGTGCTCTCTCTCCCTCTGTCAAATAAATAAATAAATAAAATAGGGAGAGAGAAGTACATCGGCACTAAGATGTAGACCCTGGATTTGAATCCCACCTGCTACTTAAGAACCATGTGACCTTGAGGATTTAAGTTAACACCTCTTTGCCTCAGTTTCCTCTTCTGTAAAATGGAAGGAAAATAACACTTACCTCACCGGATTGTTGTGAAGATTAAATTGGTCAATATATATAAAGGGACTAAAAGGCTGACATTTAGTAAGAACTATGTAAATGTTAATGACTATTACTAAAAAGAAATTTATTAAAGTTTATTAAAAAGAATAACAAAGAAATAAACAAAGCAAAGTGTGTGGATACAAGTGCTTGTACCTGGGAGAGAAAAAGAAAAGATTTTGAGTCAGAAGAGAACCATTTCTCTCATTCCCTTCCATTTTGTCAAATTATATTAAAAGCTCCTGCAATTATCCAAAGTTCGCAGATGCCCCCTGATTTGACCATGGCTGTTCTTATTATAGTGGTAGAAGGGAAAACTGCTTTGTCAAGTTGGAGATCCATCCAAATCCAAAAGAAGCGGATGCACTCTATATTGCCTCCTCCAAGCACAGGCTCACCAAGACCCCCAGAGAGCTGTGGTAACATAAAAATGCGTGCCTTCACTGTGTCCCTTGGCTCTGCCTAAGCAAATCAGTGCATAGCCTTTCCGGAGTCCATTTTTCTGTGATCCTTTGAAAGCAGGTCTTTTGAGTGTTTAAAAAATGTTAAGAACTTGTAATCAACATTATTTTATCTTTTTTTCTTTTTTTGTGATTTGTGTTGATTGATTATATCAGCACCTTTTTAAAACAGAACTGTGCTGTTACCTGCCCACTGAAATCTATAAATATTGCTAATCAAAGCTACTCTTGTGATGGAAGCAATCCTCATATAGAGTTAAGAAGGGAGAAAGGATCCAAGGATAAGAGAGACATCTAATCTATCAAGATGTGGGTACTTGAACACACTTTGTAACAAGTATGTTTATGTCTCAATGAAAATTTACAAGAAATAAGCTTTCAGTTTAAATATCAGATCTAGTTATTTCAGGTTAATAAGAATAAAAAGGCCTTGAGCAATCTATCTAGAAGTGGCCACACGATTTGTTAACTGAAGATTGAAAATTTTATGATTGAGAGTAGTTACTCAATCTTGTATCCACAAAGATCAGCAAAACTGGCTACTTGGATTGTCCCAGAATTTAAGTCCACAGAGGGTGAATGTGTCATATTTAGTGTTGTTTATTTCATCAGAGGTTAGATTAAGCAGTCGTTAGTTCAATCAAATTACTTAATATTATTACTTCATATAAAATGCGCCATAACCTCTGTACACATCAAAGTGTATAATTTACACCAAAATCATTACTTGCCAATATTTGGGGACCTTGGTAGGAAATCAAGATACCATCTAGTCTGGCCAGTGAAAATGAAATTTCTTTTCTTCCTTGCCTGAGAACTGCTTTCCCTCAGGCCTTTTCAAAGACTTTGTCAAAATTTTAAACTAAATAGATGTGCAGTATATAGTAATGATCTAGAATTACTACTAATAAATTTCTCTGAAAGCTGTAATATCCCAATGTCCAACTGTTCTGAAACTTCCTGCCCAGACTCTTAATGATATGATTCAACTCAAAGTCCAAAAGAAGGAGGAAAAGTTAGTGAAACAATGTACAAAAAGGATTTAAATTAAAAGGTGGAGAAAGTTACAGAGAATAAAATACATTCTTGACTTGATGGCAGGCTTAATGGGAACTTCCAAAGGAAGCTAGAAATTGGGAGGGGGGATCCTCTCTCTCTCTCTCTCTTTCTCTTTCTCTCTCTCTCTTCTTTCTCATTATTTTCTGTATTTTGAAATTTTGAGCCATTTGGGCGATTTTTGAGGATTGAAATTTTAAGGATGCATTTTATTTTTTTAACCTTAGGAGTAGCCTAATGATAAACAAGATTTTGTGTGGTTCCTCCCTTCATCAGAAACAAACTAAATTTAACTGAGCAAACATATATGGAATGCCTAGGCTCTGTAGAATGTTTAAGGACCAGGGTTATGCCCTTCAGAAGATTATATTCTGACAGAGATAGACACATGTATCATAAATTGAGGAATAGTTCACATATATAAATTAAATAGATGGACATTGAGAATAACCAAATAAACGACTGTGAAGAACAGATTTTTTTATATTTTTATGTTCATTTTTCTGGTGATAAACAATTCTAGAAAACCTAGAAAATTTTAAAAAGTCCTCTAGACACCAGAAAAATCCCCTAGAGATAATCACCATTGCCCACATTTTGATGTTCAGTCTTCTAGCCTGAAAGACAAATGAAAAAGGATGAGCATGAGAACCATGATAAAGGTACAACTGATAAGATTTGACAACTGATTGAATGTGGTGAGAGGAAAATCATCAAGAATAACCAACCGTATTTCAGAACTAAGCAACTTGGTGCACAGTGATACAATAAACCAGATAAGGACCATGAGAAGAGCAGCAGGCTTACAGGGAAAGGACAGGTGTAAATTTAAATGTTTGAACTGGAGGTAACAGCAGTAGAGTAACATGGAAATCCTAGTATGTGGATGGTTAGGTTGAGTTGATACGACTGGTAATATTCTTATGGTATCCTAATTTAGGTTGGTCATTTTAAATTTATTTTTTAAAGATCATTCTCAACTATATATCACAAACTCTGAATTGTAGTGAGAAGAAGCTGAGATCATATTTTGATCCTCATTAGCTCAGATGAATACATTTAAAACATATATGTGTTGTAAAATGGTCCTCCCGTTATCGGTGGTATGAAGTCATAAGGAGATATGAAATGAATAGTCCCATTCATAAATAATTTTGACCAATGTCTACCAAAAATGTCTTATCTTAGGCACCTATGAAAATATCAATTTATTAAAAATTGAAGTTTATGGGCCTTGTTCTGTTCTACAAGTGAGATAACAATGTCACCAAGAACTAAATGGTTATTAACAATGAAAATAAGTCACATAGCTAAAACTGAGAGAAGCCTAGAGAGTGAGGCTTAGAGAAGTCAGATTTGCTCACTGGGCCACTGTGGCTGAACAGAGATGTTGGATAAGGATCTATCTTCACTTTCCTTATTCTTGCAGATCCTTAACATCTACTTTGTGCAGAGTTAGTCCCCTTGGATCTGGAGCAAATAAATAAGTGATAGACATCACTGGTTATATACCCAATTTTCATTTTCCCTTATTCCTTGCTATCAGTTTCCTATTTTGTTCATGTAGGCCATGACCCCTGACCTGGGGGATTAATTTTGATGGTCTGAACAAAACATGATAATTCATTTCATTTTACTAGTCATTGGTCTATGTGCAGGCATGTGATACAGTTATGGCCAATGAGATCCAAGAGGAATTCTGTAAAAGTTTTTGCCTCCTTAAGGAGAAGGAGAGCAATGGGAATAGAAAGCCCATTGCCCAACCTCTGCTCCCACCCCCCAAGGATATGATTATTTTGAGCGTTAGCAGCCATTTCCAACCACGTTAAAACAACAACATTAAAATAAGGAGAGGATAGTTGTACAACAAAAATCAGAGAATCCTACCTCTTTTAGGACATCTCTGGAATGCTGTGCCAACCCTGAAATCCCTACCTCCAAACTTTATGTTATGTTTAACCATCAGTTGACTTTATAGTTGAAGCCACTATTAGTTGGTTCCCTTGTAGTGAAAAGTAGTCCTAATAATGTCTGTAAAGCATCTATCATAAAGCATGCCCTTGGTAGATTTTAATTTAAATAAAATTAATGCATAGGCTTAGATGCACATTGTAGAGCAATTTAGTCTAGCTGAAGAGTGGGTCTGGGATAGGCACTCAGGTCCCAAAGTCTTGCATACTTCACTTAAGACCAGCTTTACTATTATCCATATCTAGGTGTTAGCTTTGGTTTCTTGATTTGTTTTCCAAAGTAGATGTGTGTCTTGCAACAACCCAGGTTGCTGAGTTCCAGCAAGATCCAACACCGCCCTAACCCCAAGAGATGGGCACTCTTCATCAGACCAGTTTTCACTCCTCTGGGCATTGCTATGAGCCACCAGTCACCAGTATATCTTCTCTCTCTGCTTCTTTCTACACCCTTGAGAACAACCATGTTGGAGTGGAATGAACAGGAGCTTGGCAGAGTAAGAGATATGGAAAAGGAACAGAGGGCTGAATAATCCATCAGCTGGCTAATCCATCTTTGAATAATTCATAAACCAACTAATCTGACCCTACCATCCTGCCTATACATCTAGGAAAACAAAAAGCAGCCTTCAGGCAGCTAGCCTTTTTGCTTCTTCCAATGAGCTCCAATATCTCAGGGCAAAGCCAAGAATTGTTCCTGCCACCACCATATCCATGGGGCTTAGAAAGGGCAGCCAGTCAGTTATATGTTCTTCTCTGTAGTTTCACAAGCAATACAGCAAAATACTTCAGACAGAGGAAACAAAACATCAAAGAATTCAAAGGAAATGAGGTCATCAGAATCAAGTCCCCAGTGTTCCCAGGAAGAGAATCCTCATGGTTAAGAAAAAAGACACAAAAACAGCAAAAATCTGATTAGATCTCCCTTCCTTCTCAAGAACAAAAGTATGTATTTCTCGGTCCCTAATGTGGGGACATAATAGAGATCCCAGGTCATCGTAAAGGAGAGTAGAACTATACCTCATTGTTAACCTGGCATGGAAGGGTGGTCAATACCAGTGTTTTCAGTTATTGATGTGCTCTCTGTCCTTGATATAGGAAGTCTACATTTTAGGGAGAAAAATGGTTTGATAGGCTGTCCCCAGACAATTACTAGTGGGACAACAATACAACTGAAATGTTTAAAAGGTGGTGAGATTGGGAATCAGGTAGTCAGTATCCACACCTAAACTTTAAAGAGGAAGATAGCTGTCACTACATGTCCTTATTTGTTGAGGTAAAATAATCCTGAGATATTTTCCCTCTTGCGTGAGAAAGAAAACTGCAATGGAATGCAAACAAGTATGTCATAAATGCCTTTAGCATTTATCTTTTCATTCTCCACACTTTCTGGCTTTGGCTGAGTGTCACCTCTATGCTGAGCACTGTGCTGGGCAGAGGGACTCATAGAAGAATCACATAAAGCCTCTGCCCATGAGATTTCACAGACCGGGGTACACAATTACTCATCTAGAAGCCTTGAATTAATTCTGTTTGAACACTACCATTTGCCTTGATATAACTCACATAGAATCCCATAGAATGTCACAGGCAGAAGAAAGCTTAGAGAGCTAGCAGGGAAGCGGAGAGGGGGATACTGTAAGATTTGAATGGCTCATCAGCTGGTTTATCCATCTCTGAATAATCAAGGAACTGGCTACTCCAGACTAGCACTGCTAAACTAGCACCACATGGTAAAGGTGCTCAATCACATTTGTTAAAGGGATAAATGATCCCTCGCTCCATGCAAAAACGCAAAAAGGCAAAGCCATCTCTGAAAGGTAAGAGATCAGGTGGCAAATTCTCCCAATCTCTAGTTCATCGCTCTGCCACATGCAGTGCCCTTAAATGAAAATAAAACCTTTTATCATTCACACTTTGAGGCTCTTGTCTTCATGCCTTGACCTGCTTCATAAATTTTAATAAAGTTTTTTTTAAAGTAAATATTTTATTTGCATATAACACGGATGTAGAAACATGCACAAACTGTAAGGGTAAAGCTCAAAGTATTTTTACCATGTAATCATACCTGGATAACCACCATCTGGATTAATAAATAGAGATTACTAGCACCCAGATACCTCCTCTGTAAGCCTCTGCCTTTACCCACCTCCCAACCCCCTCACCCCAACACACACACACACACACACACACAGATAGCTGCAATTCTGACTTTTATCACTATTGTTTACTTTTGCCTGTTTTTAAATTTTATGTAAATAATTAAGAACATACTTTTTGCAGCCACTTTCTTTCTCTCAATATTCTACCTGGGAAGATTCATTCCTGTGATATAGCATGTATTTATTACTGTATAGTATTCCACCGGGTGCATACACACATAGTCACAAGCCCACATCCATCACAATTATTCATCCCTTCTATCATTGAGGGACATTTGAGTCACTCCCAGTTTCAGGCTGTTAAAAATATAGCTGCTATAAACGTTCTAGTTTATATCTTTTGATGCAACATGTACCCATTTCTCCTTCATATACACGAAGAAGTGGAATTGCTGACCATAGGTATATGTTAAACTTCATTAAAAACTGCCAGTTTTCCAAAGCAGTCTCACTAACTTCCATTTCTATTAGCAACTTGTCCTTACTGAATTTTGTGTTGTAGAGGTTGGGTTTTATTTTTAGGCATTTTGAAGGATATACGGTATCTCACTGTGGTTTTAACTTGCTTTTCCTGGTGACTATAATTAGTCAACATAATTGTTGAGCACCTTTTCCTATGCACATTGGGCCATGTAGATCATTTCTTTCTTAGAAAGTGTCTTCAACTCTCTTGCCATTTTTAAGTGGAATTAGCTTCCTTTTTTATTGATGTGTGGGGTTTCTTTATATATTTGGGATCTGAGTCTTTTGTCATATTTTTTGCATCACAAATTGCTTTGCCTTTTGACTTTCTGAATGGTATCTTCTAGTGAGCAGAAATTCTTCATTTTAATGAAATCTAATGTATCTGGTTTCTTTTTCTTTTACAGCTAGTCCTCTTGTGTTTTGTTCAAGAAATCTTTGCCTACCCCCAGTTCATGAAGATATTGTCCTATGCTATCATCTAGAATTGTGTCATCTAGTTGCCACTAACCACTTGTAACCATTTAAATTCACATTAATGAAAGCTAAATAACATTAAAACCTAATTTCCTCAGTTGCAGGAGCCATATTTCAAGTGGTCAATAGTATGTGGCTAGTGGCTAGTAGACAGTGACATGGACATCATCATAGAAAATTCTACTGGACAACACTGGTCTAGAAGCTTTGTTGTATTAACTTTCACATTGGTATTCACAATCTACCTGAAACTAATTTTTTTGTAAAATGTGAGATAGGGCCATTCAATCTTTTATTGGGCCCACTGATGGGATATTTGGCAATCAGGAACATTTGCACGAGACTCTGCATGAGCAGAAAAATGAACTTTTATTGTGTTACACCACTGGGGTGGAGGGGGTTGGTTTGTTTGATTTAGCAGCTAGTGTTGTTCACCTTAATGAGTAGTCTATAATGTCACCAGTCCTCCTGTTCTACCCTTTCTCAATCTTCAGTTTCAGTGCATGTTTTCTTCAGGGATAAGACTTCCAATTCCTATCCTGTTTGTCCTTCCTTTCCAGTAACTCATGCTTTGGAACCATATTTGCAGACTTCATTCCCATCACTAGATCTTTGACAAGTGGGGCATATATATTCATACACACAGAATAAGTTTTGTTGTTTTTTTTTAAGAGAGAGAGAGAGAGCACAAGCAGGAGGGGCAGAGGGAGAAGGAGAGAGAATGTCCAGCGGACTCTACCCTGAGTGAGGAGCCCCATGTGGGGCTCGATCCCATGACTCTGAGATCATGACCTGAGGGGTTGTTCCTTTAACCAACTGCACCACTCGGGTGCCCCCAGGATAAGATATTCTTTATTGATTATCTGCTCCGCGCAAACTACTCTCCACCAATATCTAACTCTTCCTCACTGGATTTTATAAGAATACTATCCCACACTTCCCTAATCTGTTTGGCTTCACAAAATATGATCTAATCATTGTAGACATATTCATCCTTCCCACAGAATTTACGAGTTGGAGAACCATTCTAAGACCTGTCTTTCATAGATACCTCTTTAAGAATAAGCTGCCATGAGCTGAAGAGTTACTATGCAATATTTAAAATGTGGGACTATATACAAAGAGAAGTCCTATTTCCCTTGAGGGGGGCTGGATCACACACATCGGGGGGTAGAAGCTGACCACTTGGACCAATGCTACATCACAGTCCTTGGGGCTCTTTGGGATCAGATAATTATATGAAGTAGACACTAGCCAATGGATAAAAAGGTGAGGCAGAGAAAAAATGTTGTTGGTCAAATATGAAAAGCTAAATTTGTCTTTGAGTATCTTGTCAAGTTGAGGATCTGTATGCAGGGAATTTATTATGGAAATGCCCCCAAGGAAGTGGAGAAAGCATGGGAGAATAGGAGACTAAAGGTAAATTTCAAGCAAAGCACCAGCCTTAGTCAGATCCCACAGGGGAGTTATAGAGTATAAATTACCCAGCTCATGGCAAGTGAGCCAGGCTTTGTGCGGTTGTATTCATCAGTCAGTCATTGACCAAAAGCTACTACTGGGGGGGAAAGAGGGGAAGCAGAAAGCAGGAGGTCAATGCAAGACAAAACTCCCAGGCATTGCCAGCAGTCTGTTTGTGTGGACAAAGTGCCTTCAGCAACCTGCTGTCAAGCCTCTAAAGTGAGTCACTCACAGATACAGGTCATTAGAAGCAAAAACACACAGATGTTGAAAAAGGGGCACCTATAAGCCAGAACAAGATCCATGGGATGAAAGAGAGTCACGTTAGTGTCCACATGTCAGCTTTAAGGGGCAAGGACACGCTTAGTGGTAGGGGACAAAACCAGAGATCGGGGGCAAGTAAACTCAGTAATAGCCCATGATGGGGCCAGATAGTCCAGCCTTCCTTTTTTATTGATTGATCCCACTGAGCATGACTGAGTTTGTCTGGGTTATAGGTTCAGAACCAGAACAGACTAACTGAATGGTTTAATCTGATTGACTTCATTTCATACATTCCCAGGAATTCTCCTTCTGCATGAGAGTTCTACAATTCAGTAACTGTATCATTCGTTCTTTCATTCATTCTCAAATATTTTTTAATATCTCCATGTATCAGACACTTCCTGAGGAATAAAATGAACAAGACCAATGTGATCTCTGCTTTCATGGAGGATACGTTATAATCTAGTAGGAAGGAACTAAAGTTCAGAGAGGTAAAGGAACTTGCCCTAAACTACAAAGCTAGAGAGGCAGAGGTAGTATCTCATCCCAGTTACCCAGATCCCACCCCTGGTTCTTCGAATCCAGCGGGCTCCCTGGAAGATGCAAACAGTCAAGTCACTCACAGCAATCTAGAAGCAATGGCTACATTTTTCTTCCTCCTTAAAAAAAGGCTTCTTGGGATGGTGGGAGAGAAAGGTCAAATGAATTTAATTATCTTATTAGCAATTTGGGGAGAGGTGTTGCTTTTTCATTAAAATACAATTATAAAAACTGAGCAAAAATTAAAAATCAAGTTCAATTTTTGTATAGAGAGCACAAGGCCAAAAGACTATCCTTTCCCTTTTATAAACACCTTTCCCAAGGTGTGAAAAGACTTGGTGATAGGTGTATAATTTTACTGATCCTTTAGAAGCAGCTGAAATGTGGAAAAACCAGAGAGGTAGCTTAGAATAGATCCCCTGCCTTAGCTTCAGCTGCGTAAATGTGGTCATTTCAAGACAGATTCCCAAAGTTAATTATGTTTTCCTGTAAAATGTAACATTAATTGTAAGTGTAGAGTATTAAAATGGAATGTATAATACACTACTGAGATGGTTTGTTGTATTTTTTTCCCAAATAAGTATATCTCACATGAGGTCCCTGTAATGGTATTAATTATTTATCACTCGATGTGGAGAAAATATCAATTATAATAAAGTATAAAAGGGTTATTAGCTTTTCTGAACAATAAATAAAGGGGAAGTTGTGAGATCAATATGATGAATATATTAAGTTAAAATTCTCTTTTGCCATAACAGCTGATAGGATTTTATGTACCAATCTCATGAAAGTGTTATAGATATTTAAAAAAGAAATATATTAAATAAAAATAAAATCTATTAAAGAGGGTATTTTAAATATTTAATGATATAATTAAGTCTTATTAATGTAACATTCTTTATTTTTCAGATGAAAAATT
The DNA here is from genome assembly GCF_029215605.1 of Mirounga angustirostris. Taxonomy (NCBI): domain Eukaryota; kingdom Metazoa; phylum Chordata; class Mammalia; order Carnivora; family Phocidae; genus Mirounga; species Mirounga angustirostris. The sequence continues at coordinate 132,274,109 of NW_026991709.1, read as the reverse complement.
CACAGGATTGTCATCCCTTTCATCTTAATCAGACACCATGTTTGTTGTAATTATTTGTTATGTATTTTCATTAACATTTGATGAATATTAACTGTTTGAAATAAAACGGTATTTTTTTCTTTAGCTATGATGACTAACAGGGGCGACTTCACAGTTAGCAGATGGAGAGCCAGAAAAGAAATGGGAGCTGTTCCAGCAAACTCTCTGAGGTAAAGGGCAGAGCACAGTCAAAAGTTCTCATGGCTCCACCTTCTGCTTCCCACTGTGGAGGGACCCATGGCTTTGCCATGCCTGCGAGAACACACCTTAGCATCTTCTGGGAAGCACGAGGTCTAGCGTGGTATAGAACTGAATTCAAATACAGCTTGTGGTACCTCCCCCTTTAGTTTTGGGCAAGTTGCTAACCCTCTCAAGCCTCAAGTTCCTTACCTATAAAATGGGAATAATAACACCTTCCTTGTAGTGCAGCTGTGAGGATTAGAAAGAGTAAATATGTAGAGCCTGGTCCAGAGTAGATGCTGAATAAGGAAAAAAATAATCATTTGATGCACCCCCTCGAGTACTAGAAATGATGGGAAAGAAGGCCATAGAGTAGTTCCTGATTCAGTTTAGCTGGAGTAATAAGACACAGTTCCTTTCAAAGAATATGCGTTAAAAATTGGTGAGGACTTTATGCTATGAGAGACACCGTCAGGAAAGTTAACAGACAAGCCACAGACTGGAAACAAATATTTGCAAACCATATCTCTGATAAAGGACTTATATTCAGAATATATAAAGAACCCTTACACTCAATAAGAAGACAAAACCTTGACTACTCATTAAGAAAAAACACATTCCAGAAAGTTCAGTGCTCAAAGTTGGCTGTTTGGTTGTTTGTTACTGGAAATTGTGTAGGTTTTATGAAATGAGTTAATGTATATAAGAGGAATGTGTATGCATTGTGTACAAATGCAATCTTCTTTGGGGGCAGCGGGAGAGGATAAGTAGGGTTCTAACATTGACACTCTTGTACAACATTTATCACAGCTTTCCAGGAATCTTCACGCTGAATGAAATTCACAACAGAACCCCCAAAGGAAAATTTGGTTCGAGGAACTTACGAGAGAATGAGGGAATGAGTGAGTAGCTAATACCTTCTGGTACCAATAAAGATGTTCTACTGAAGGAGCAGAGAAGGTGATAAATACTATCTAGATTAAAAAAAAAAGGGGGTGGGGAAGAAATGTTAAGACTGACTGCCTTGTCTTTGATATGTTGCAAGGGTCTCATTCTCTATGTGTGAGCATAATTCTACTAATAGCATGTAAATCACAAACTACTGCTACCCCCCGTAAAGCTTTGAAAGATCCCATGGGAAGAAAGCATAAAGATGGGGTGGAAAGAATAGTAAGCACATCGAACTGCATCCACCCAATATTGTTTACACAAAACACGGTGGCATTGGATCATTTTTTAAAGACTTGGTTTTGTCTCCTTTTTAATTATGAAGGATAAAATAAAATTGAGTGACTGAGAGGAATAAATAGATAATGAAGTATCAAGGGTTTTTATATAGAAGCTCCTTATTAAAATGACTGTCTCCTTCAACTGTTTAATCTAATTTCTGCAAGGCAGGTTTTCACTTGTTCTGCTCATATAAATGCACAGGTATTAGAGGTATTATTAAGACACTATGTAGTTCACACTCAGAGCTTGAAGAACTGCTTTAACCCCTTAAATGCTCAGTGAACCAACTGAAGAAGGACAACATGCAGTGAGGAAAAACCAAGCACTCATGGAAAACAGTGAAAGCAGTTTTTTTGAGCTCCAGATTAGACCCGTGTGCCTGTCCTCATGTGCGGGTCCTCTACAAAATATATAACCCCACCTGCAATCCATGTTCATTGAACTGGGGCCTCTATCTGGATGCTTTGTGATTCAGCAGTCATACATGAGAAAGATATCAAGATTGGAAATGGGACTTTCAAGCAGACAATGGGAAAGTCTCTGCTCCCTATACTTCTATAGCTTTTATGGTCATCTTGCCTGTCAGAAAAATATAAATAAATCAGACCTCTGGGTGTCCCAGTAACAATCTTCAAATAATCTTTCTTCATTTGGAGGGTGTTGCCAGTAAACCAGATTCTAGACAAGCTGCTCTCAAAGTATGGACTTCAGACCAATAACATCAGCATCATCTGGCTGCTAGAAAAGCAAGTTCTGAAGCCCAGCCCAGACCTGAATCAGAAACTCAGGGAGTGGGACTCAACAATATGTGCTTTAATAGAACTTTCCAGGGGGTTCTGATACTGGCTCAACTTTGAGAATCACTACTCTAGATTGCTCGCATTTCAAGGGCTGCTTGACCAGTAACAGAAAAGGGGGACACATGCAGCCAGAGCCTGGCATTTTTATTCTGAATTTGCCCTTCTCTAACTACCTAGGTACCAGCACTCTGAGTCAGACATTTAACCCTTTATAAGCTGAGTAACTGGGCTGCTCAACATATGGGCAACTCCGGCAAATTGGCAGGATGCCACTGAGAAAGCTATGCAAATAGGGTGTTTGTGCAGGCTTTGATGACACTTTCAATATTCCTTGTTGAATTAGCAAAGCCTTTAAGTGGGTAGGGGACTGTCCCCAGCCCCAGGAATTCCCCAGTAAGAGATAGGACCCTTTCTACCTTGGAAAACCCAAACCTTAGTAAGGCTGATGGAGTTCCTGAAGAGATTGTTCACAGAGATTGGGTCCAAAGAAAGTTAATCCTATAAACCAAACATGCATGCAAACACATACATGCACCCTTAAAAATCAACCCATTTAGAGCATAAATTATAAAAAAAAAACCTTTGACTTCACAGCTTTAAGCAATAGTAATTATTAAAATAAAGTAAAATATAATAAATAATAAATATATCAAACTTAATGGATTATCACTTGAAGCTGTTGGTTTGAATTACATGTGTGACATGGAAAATGATTAGTTTTGCATACTTAATTAAATCCTGGTTAAATTTAGATAAGCTTTTTTTGTATCTCTTTCCATACTTTCAAATACCTGTGGTTTTGTGTTTTTCTTCTCTAGTTATAATGAATAACACTCTTTAGCCTCATTCTTTTTTTTTATGAAAAAGAGAAACAATAAAAAGAAAGTTAAAATGAAAAACACTTCCATACACAATTGAAGGGTTGGAAACGTAACAACACAAATTCTGAGAAATACAGGTTTCGCCTACACTGCACACACATTATTCTTTTGTTACTATTTACTTAAAAGTACAGTGTAAGCCTAAAATAGCTCAAACATTATGACAATGTTTCAGTAACAAATACCCCATCAGGGCTCCACTGAGAAACTTCAGCAGAAGGTAGAGTTGTCAGTTGCTTTGCTTTTATTTATACTAAGCAAAATCTGAGAGGGCCAAACTCAAGTCACCAGGGGAAATTTGACGACAATTCCTTGAGAAATATCATCTCACCTGGTTAGGAGAGTAGGGCTGCTTCTGAGACTGTCTCTTGACAACAGTCATGGTTGTAGTAGGTGTGAAGGAGCACTCAGGAATATACTCTAACCCAATGCCTCTAAACTTTTAAAATATGTGGGAATTGCCTGGGGGTTTTGTGAGTGTGCGGATCTTGATTCAGTTGATGTGGGGCAGGTTCTGACCTCTGCATTGCCAGCCAGTTCCCAGGTGATGCTGATGCTCCTGATCCCTGAACCCCACTTTGAGTAGCAAACTCTACTCCAGCTTTCATCCCCTGGACAAACAATCTCTTCCCCAGGACAAACTTGACAATGAGAAGGACCTCTCCTGAAATTACTTCTTGATTCTTAAAAGCCAAGGTAAGATCATTCCATTGTATTAACCATTATTATTAAAAAGTTGCTAATAAATGTCTTCCTTTCCTGAGGGAAGACGTCAAGGAAATACTATAGAGTTTATTTTCTGTGTTATCATGGATAAGATTCTTAACTTTCTGAACCTCATCCATTTAGCTAATATTTAGCTAACTCTGCCCAGGTGCCAGGCCCTGTGCCATGCCCTAGAGACAGAGAAGACACACAGGGAAGCCGGTGATTTCAAAGCCTGTGATAAGGGCTATAATAAGGATTAGAGTCCCGTAGGTCACAGGAGCCCCAAAAGGAAGTACCTACAAACTGAGACCTATGTGACAAATATGAATTAGCCAAGTGAGGGGGAGATCTTTCCTGTTATGCCTGTTATTAAATAGTGGCCCTCAATGAATCATGACTCTCTGTGTCCACACCATTTGCAATGTGATGTTGCTGTTGTTCCTATCAAGCGATAGAAGCTACTTCTGTCTTGAATCTGGGCTGCCCTGTGACTTTCTGACCAATAGAATGTGGAGGAAATGACATACAGAAGTTCTAGAGCCTGCACTTTACGAGATCTGTAGTCTCCATTCCCACCTTCTTGGAACATAGCCAATATGTAACGAAGCTGGACTGGATGACTCAACGATAAGAGACTATGTGGAAAGAGACATCCCAACTTTCTAGCCATCTTTACCAAGGCCCCAGACATGTGAGAGAAGCTGGCCCATCTGATGACTACAGTCACCTGAGAATACTCAGGCAAGACTGGCAGAACACCCAGCAAACACACAGGATCATGAGAGATAATAAAGCACTGTTATTTTGAGATGGTAAAGGTTGGGATGGTTTGTTACACAGCAATAGATAACGAAAACACCAGATGAATGAGAGAGAGAGAGAGAGGAGAGAGCTGGGGGAGAGGGGACACACATATGAAAAAAGTTAAGTAATTCAATACGTCAGGACATGATGGTGTGAAAGGGCAGTAGTAAGAATTGGACCTAATGGGCAAGGCAAGGAACAAGTCCCTGAAGGGCCTTGCAGAGTTTAAACTTTATTCAGACACAATTTGGAGCCATAGCAGTGATTTCAGTTGGGGGGGATGCCATCATCAGATTCTTCCCTTGTAGAGGGAACATTAATGCAGTTACTTATTCCTCCTAGGAGTTTTTATCTAGTGAGAATTAAATGAGATATAATGGTGAAAAACATCACTGGGTATTGCAGGGGGCTCCGCTGAGACTCTGGACCAAGAAGACAAAGTAGGAGGCTCCTGAATTTCTCTCCTCTCACAGACACACTGAATATACAGCTACGCAGTGAGAAATTCCTTCTGAGAGGAATCCAGAAACCAGTTGAGTGACTCCTACATATTAGGCAACTGAGAAAATGCCCATAGCTCAGGAAAGGCTGAAATATATTCTTTTTTTTTTTTTTTAAAGATTTTATTTATTTATTTGACAGAGAGAGACACAGCGAGAGAGGGAACACAAGCAGGGGGAGTAGGAGAGGGAGAAGCAGGCTTCCCCGCAGTGCAGGGAGCCCGATGTGGGACTCGATCCCGGGACTCCAGGATCATGACCTGAGCCGAAGGCAGACGCTTAACCAACTGAGCCACCCAGGCGCCCCTGAAATATATTCTTGCCATGGACATCACCCCCAGCACAGTGCCCTATAATTAGGAGGGAGCCCCTAACCCTCAGCTTCTCCCTGAGAAGTGAACCTCCCATGTCTAGTGTCCCAACGTTTGAGGCTGCCACCCAAGGGATAAACCCCCAAACTATCTAGCTCAGGAAGTCAACAGGTCTTGCAGTCATGAGTCTTACAGGACTATAGCAACCAAAGAAGCAGTTCTCAACAAGCATGTGAGCACTGGCCATGGCTATCCCCCACCCACCCCACCCCAGGCTCAGTGCAGAAGGAGCAGACAAAAGTGCCCATCTCCCAGTTTTTGCCTGGTGGGAGTTTGACTTCAAACTTTCCCAGTGCTGGCTAAGGATCCAGTTTCTTTTTTTTTTTTCTTTTTAAAGATTTTATTTATTTATTTGCGAGAGAGAATGAGAGACAGAGAGCATGAGAGGGAGGAGGGTCAGAGGGAGAAGCAGACTCCCCGCCGAGCAGGGAGCCCGATGCGGGACTCGATCCCGGGACTCCAGGATCATGACCTGAGCCGAAGGCAGTCGCTTAACCAACTGAGCCACCCAGGCACGCTGTCCATACTATTAAACGTGGGCTTCACAAAGGCAGAGAAGTAGGTCTTAAAAATATTTATGGCAGGCTTATTACTTGTAAAGCATGTATAGAAAATGAAGACACACTGTGCATTTAGGCGCTTATAGGCTAGTTGAGAAAGAGATGGAAACAGGTAAACAGTAGGTTTAAATAAGAGCTCAGGACAGTGATAGAAGAGAGATAATTTTACCTTTGTATCTGATGCACATCGAAAAAGCCCATAAATGTTTTTTTTTTAAAGACTTTATTTATTTATTTGAGAGAGAGAATGAGATAGAGAGAGCATGAGAGGGGAGGAGGGTCAGAGGGAGAAGCAGACTCCCCGCCGAGCAGGGAGCCCGATGCGGGACTCAATCCCAGGACTCCAGGATCATGACCTGAGCCGAAGGCAGTCACTTAACCAACTGAGCCACCCAGGCGCCCTAAGGATCCAGTTTCTAATCAGCTTGCATCTAAGTGCTGATGAATCTTGGCACACCCCCAAATATGAGGAACCACAAAGACAGCAGCTTGGACAATCACAAAGTTTCGAGAGACAGCCAAGATCCAGGGCAGGGTTGTACAATAAGGTACATATCCTGTACAAGACCATTCCTTCAAGGCCAGGAGTGAAAATAGCTTAAGGGACTTATGTGATATCATCAAACTGACCAATATATGCATTATAGAAATACCAGAAGGAGAAAAAGGGATAGGACAAGTGTAAATATATATGCACCCAATATCAGAATACCTAAATTTATAAGGCAAATGTTAACAGACCTGAAGAGAGAAATAGACAGCAAAACAGTAACAGTAGGGAATTTAGATACCCCACATTCAACAATGGATAGATCATGTAGACAGAAAATCAATAAGGAAACATTAGAATTAAATTCTATTTTAGACCAAATGGACCTAACAAATATATACAGAATATTCCATCCAACAGCAGTCAAATACATATTTTGCTTGAGTGCACATAAAATATTCCCAGAATATATCATATTATTAGACCACAAAATAAGTCTTAATAAACTTAAGAAGATTGAAATCATATCAAGCATCTTTTCCAACCACAATGGTATGAAACTAGAAATCGATAATAAGATGAAAAATGGAAAATTCACAAATATATGGAAATTAAACCACAGGCTCTTGAACAACCAATGGGTCAATGAAAAGCAAAAAAGAAAGAAAAAATACCTTGAGACAAATAAAAACGGAGATGCAACATACCAACATTCATGGGATGCAGCAAAAGCAATTCTAAGAGGGAATGATATAGTGATAAGTGCCTATATTCAGAAACAAGAAAACTCAAACAGCTTAGCTTTACATCTCAAAAAACTAGAAAAAGAAGAAAAAAACTAAGTCCAAAGTTAGTAAAAGGAAGAAAATAGCAAAGATCAAAATAGAAATAAATACAATAGAGACTAAGAAGACAATAGTAAAGATAAACAAAAGTGAGATTTTTTTTTTGAAAAATGAGCAAAACTGACAAAGCTTTAGCTAGACCAACTATGAAAAAAGAAGACTCAAAATCAAAAATGAAAGACAACACATTAGAATTGATAACACAAATGCTAAGGATCATAACAAACTACTATATAACAAATTAGGCAATCTAGAAAAAAATGAATAAATTCCTAGAAACATATAACCTACCAGACTGAATCATGAAGAAATAGAAACTCTGAACAGATCAATTACTAGTAAAGAGATTGAATCAGTAATCAAAAACTTGCCAATAAACAAAACTGGATAGCTTCACTGGTAAATCCTACCAAACATTTAAAGAAGAATTAATGCCAATCCTTCTCAAACTCTTCCAAAAATAGAGGAAGAGGGAACTCTTCCACACTCATTTCATGAGGCCCCCATTACCTTGATTTCAAAGCCTGACATGGGACACTATTAGAAAATAAAATTACAGGCCAATAGCCCTGATGAATATAGTTGTAAAAATCCTCAACAAAATATTAGCAAACCACATTCAACAGCACAATTAAGGATCATATACTATGATCAGGTGGGATTTATTTCCAAAATGCAATGATGATTCAGTATAACGCAAATCAATAAATGTAATACACGACATTAACAAAATAAAGGACAAAAATCATATGATCATCTCAATAGATGCAGGAAGAGCATTTGACAAAATTCACCATTTCATGGTACAGATGCTCAATAAATTGGGTATAGAAAGAATGTACTTGAACATAATAAAGGCCATGTTTGACATGCCCACAGCTAACATCATACTCGGTGGTGTTCTGTTAAATCAGGACCAAGACAAAGATGCCCACTCTCACTACTCCTATTCAACATAGTACTGGAATTCCTAGCCAGAGCAATGAGTCAAGAAAAAGAAATAAAGGACATCCAAATAAAAAGGAAGAAGTAAACTTGTCTGTTTGCAGATGACATGGCATTATATATAGAAAACACTAAAATGCCACAAAAACTGCTGAAACTAATAAACAAATTCAGCAAAGTTGCAGACTACGAATCAATATACAAAAATCAATTGCATTTTTATACACTAACAATGAACTACTGGAAAAAGAAATTGAGAAAACAGTCCCATTTTCAGTAACACCAAAAACAGTAAAAATACTTAGGAATAAATTTAGCTAGGGTGGTGAATGATTTATATGCAAAAATTATAACATGTCGATGAAAGAAATTGAAGAAGACACAAATAAATGGAAAGATATTCCATACTCATGGATTGGAAGAATGCAGAAGAATGAAACTAGACCTCTTATCTTATACCCATACACAGAAATCACCTCAAAACGGATTAAAAATTTGAACATAAGACCTGAAACCTTAAAACCTCTAGAAGAAAATATAGGGGTCAAGTTTCTGGACACAGGTTCTTGGCAGTGATTTTTTGGATTTGACACCAAAAGCAAAGGCAGCAAAAGCAAAAGTAAACTTGAGGACTACACCAAAAGACTTCTGCACAGCAAAGGAAGACATTAACAAAATGATATGGCAACATACTGAACGGGAGAAAATACTTACAAACCACATATCTGATAAGGTGTTAATCTCAAATACGTAAGGAACTCCTACAATTCAATAGCAAAAAACAAATAATCCGATTAAAAATGGGCAGAGGAACTGAATAGACATTTTTCCAAAGAAGACATACAAAATGGCCAATAGGTCCATGAAAAGGTGTTCAATATCACCAATCGTCAGGAAAACGCAAATCAAAACCACAATGAGATACCACCTCACAGCTGTTCAGATGTCTGTTATCAAAAAGACAAGTGATAACAAATATTGGCAAAAAAAATGTGGAGAAAAGGGAACCCTTATGCACTGTTGATTGGAATGTAAACTGGTAAAATCACTGAGGAAACAAATGGAGGTTCCTCAAGCAATTAAAAATAGAATTACCCTATGATATAGTAATCCCACTTCTGGAAATATTTCCCAAGGAAATGAAATCACTATCTCAAAGAGATATCTGAATTCCCATGTTTATTGCAGAATTATTCACAAGAACCAAGGAATGGAAACAACCTTAATGTCCATTTACAGATGAGTGGATAAGGAAAATGTGATATATACATAATGGAATATTAGTCAGCCTTAAAAAAGAAGGAAGTCCTTCCTTTTGTGATGAGATGGATGAATCTGGAGGGCATTTTGCTAAATGAAATAAGCTAGATGGAGAATGACAAATACTGCATGGTATCACTTACATGTGGAATCTTAAAAATAGAAAAAAAAAAGTTGGATCCACAGAATCAGAGAACAGTGGTTGCCAGGGGCTGGGGGCTGGGAGGAATAAGGAAAGACGGGTAGAAGGGTCTAAACTCTCAATTAATAAGATGAATAAGGTCTGAGGATCTGATGCATAACATGGTGACTATAGTTGACTACATAAGGTATTGTATAACAGATTTACCAAGAGAGTAGATTTTAAGTGTTCTTACAAAACAAAAAACAAAAAAGGTAAATATGTGAGATGATGGATGTGTTCATTAATTTAATGGGGGAAATCCTTTCACAATGTATGTGTATATCAAATCATCGCATTATATACTTTACATATATTACAATTTTATTTGTCAATCAGACCTCAATAAAGCTGACCAAAAGATACGATAAAGGGAAGAGCCACAATTTCCGGAGCTGGTAAAAACTCAGTCCGGCTCTTTTTTCCTCTTTCACCACTCTTCCATATCCCTTGCTAATTCTGTGTCCCTCACCCTAGTTCAGATTTTGGCGGGGGGTGGGGGGCAGATAACATCTAGGTTCATCTAGATGTTTGTGAGAGCAAGAAAAATGTGAAAGTGCCAAGGCTGTAGACCTTGAAAGTCTCACCTGGATCCATGCCACTGGCATGGTTTTTCTTTTCATTTCTCATGAGATGAATTTTCTAGAAGAGAAGCTGATAACCTGAAGGATTCCTCAATCTTGATCCTTGACGATAAATCTCAGGTTTGTTAATTAATAAGTTTACTTTGAGAGCAGTGACTCAGTCCCAGAGGACTTAAACTACCTCTTTGCGGGGCGGGAGGGAAGGTATTCCCAGCCTGGTCTTCACTTACTGATGCCAGGAATGTTGTAAAATCTAAGACAGTTTAGGTAACAGGGCTCTGAAAATTTGGGAGTTGCTTTTCCAAGAAGCCTAGGACAAAATATAAACAAAGGTAGGTTTTTTTTTTGTTTTTGTTTTTGTATTTAATGTTTTCAGGAGTTGGGGAAGGTGTCGAGATGAATGGAACCAAAATCCAAATTCCCTGATCTGTCTACCACATGATCCCACCCTTGGCTTAGTAGGATCTGATTCAGCCCGTATGTGAGATACAATGTAAGCCACATACTACTGGCTTCTGATGATGAGTAGAACCCCATCATTGTCTATCAGAAGAGTCTGACTTACTCTGGAGACGATTTTACCAGGCCAATAACACCTCCCAGTCTCATGGCCAACCTCAGAGCAGTTTCAATTTTTTCAATACAGCTACTCAATTGGAAGATGACACCACGGGAAAGTGCCCCCAGAGTGTGTTCTCTGTATTTCCTAAGGGTGTGTAAAATGCAGCTCGTGGATTTAATTAGAATTACCTCAGAGAAAAATCTCCTTTCCCCTGCCAACAAGAAACATTAAGTGGAGCCAGTGATATTAGAATTTGAAATTCAGAAGGAGAATCCTCTGCAGGCTGGAACATTCTGTGTAGATAGGATTGTTCTTTGGGGAAAATGCTTGGCCTGGAGCCACTGGGGGGCTTGACAAGGCTCCTCCATGTCACATTTATGAGCAGGAGATACATGACTAAAATAAAAGCAGGGAGAGATTTATGAGGGGTTTATGATGTTACAAAAGGTTCCAAAGAATTGGTGGAGGAAGGTTTTGTTCAGGGTAATAGAGAAGAGTAAGTGTGTGTTGAAGGGTAGAGCTTTTTATAGGCTGAATTTATGCCCATGAGTATGAAATTTCTTTTCCTAGAACTAAAAGAACCCTATTCTTTTTTCCCCAGTAGCTTTTAGTTCAAACCCATGCTTCACAGAAAAGTGCTAACCTCGGGGTCCTGACTTACTGATATGTTGCATGTTTGTGGGGTGTGTCATGAGTAACTTGCTATTAATGCCAGTTAAAGTGTGGAAATGTCAGGTTGTCTGATTTTTTAAATACATATATATTACAAAAAATTCAAAATTATTTTAAGAGTTAAGCCTAGGTACAAATACATCTGAGGCTCAGGACTAAAGACAGCATAGGACACAAACAAGGGAGTGTTCTACTATGCCTGGACCACTCACTCTGTGAATCCCATCAGGAAAAGGTTAGAAACGTTTGCCCTACCTCTAATAAATGCAATGTGCCTTCTTCCAGTTCCCCATCCTTATGTGCAGATAAATTGATTCTCTTCCTACTATAGAGGTATATTCACAACTTCAACAATCTTAGAGGTATCATTATATCACGAGTCAGTCCAATAGTTAATACCAATAAGAACTGAGTGTGAAGCATAGAAAAAAATGAATGACTATAACTACAATAGATAAACTCCATAAATCTCAAAAAATTATTTTTCATTCACACAGAAGTTCAAGGCTAGAATTCAGTGGCCTTTTATTCTGGATTCAGAATTCCAGTCTTCTTCCCTCTTGAGGCCCCCACTATCTTCAATGCAAGGTTCTACAGAAGGAGAAAGAGAAAGCAAAAAAGACACACCTATTCCAAACCATATCAGCTCAGAAGTGACACTATCATTTTCAATTCCATTCTATTCATAAGAACCAATTGTAGAGACACGTCAAAATGCAAGGTGACCTGGAAATAAAGACTCTGGCCAGAGAGAGAGAAAGCCATTAGAAACAACTCTACACTATGGATGAAAAACACAAATACTTGGGAGCCTCTCTACATCTCTCCCAAATGGGCAGAGAAGTCACTGAACATGAAAGAATTAGGTGATAAAGCCAGACCCTCCTTTACCAGGTTCTGAAAATCAGGATCATGGTGCAATTAAGTCAATCAGATGGACCAAACCAGAATTTTGAATGTGGACCTGGCAAATCAAGGAGCAGGAATAGGAGAGAATTATCTCTGGCCACAGTGGCAGTGCCAACATACATAATGCCAATGGCATCTGATGGTGTCAGAGGTGCAAACCATGACACCCCACACTCAAATGCATTTCACGATGCTGGGTCATGGGGATTATTTGGGTTGTGCTTCTAACTGCGTGAATGCCCTTAGTGTCTGCCTGTTTAAAAAGCTGAGTTCTCTAATATTCTCAGACATTCTATGAGCTATTCAATTTTCTCTCAATAAAATTTTTTTTTTTTGCTTACATCTGTAAGAGTCAGTTTCTGTTGCTTGCAGCTCAAAATCTTGAAGGAAATAATAATACATGATGCTATTCTGGGTGGTAGAGGTGTGGGGAGATGGAACGTTAAAATAATGATATTGGTTTTATTAGGCATCTCTTAAAATGGTAGCAAGTGAAAATCCAATTAAAAGAAGCTCCAAAAACATTTCAAGAAATTGGCAGCCTTGTTGGAGCAAGTGCCAAGTCTTCCAAAGTAACTATATTGAGGGAGATGATGTTGCTTGGATAGACATGTAAAAGGGGACACTTGGTGATAATTTTTAAAATCATATGTGGCATATAATGATAGAAGGTTTAGCCTGCACAAATGAGGAATATTAGATTAATGGTTTAAGAATGCTTAGCAAATGTAACCAACGTATGTACTCATGGCTTTAGACGTGTTCAGGTTTATACATTATTGCCTTTTCCTATACTATATATATTGCCTTTGCAGATAACTAAGGTTACATGTCTGCAAAAAGTGCATATCACTCACAGACGTTCATTTACTAGACATTTCTAGTCTAGTAGATAACTAAAGGATTATCAGAAAATATTTTTCATTTTTAGCTATTGTGTAAGATAATTCACCATCACGTAACAGATAATTGACAATGAGATAATATGTCATCTCTTCCATGAAGGCTTTTTCCTCTTTCCTTTTCTTTTTTTTTTTTTTTAAATTTTGCTTAAAACATCACTGACATAACTACTATTTTTCTAAACTTACAGTTAATGGTTAGGAGGTTTCAAACAGGTATTTGAAATCCATCTCTACCGTTTCCCAGTATACGACCTTGGGCAAATCATTTATTTGTAACTGACTTCAGATTTTCCCTCCATTGAAGAAGAGACAGGACAAATTAGTGGGAAAGGAGCATAGATATAGATTATTATCAAGGGTTAGCTTTGTTTTGTTTGAAACGTGCAGGAACTGCTTACATATTTTAAATAATTAATTAACCCACTATAACTAAATCATACCAAGCCACACAAAGACCAATTATAAAATGCATAATGAACTAAAGATTTTTATTTATCCAGTTCTGTGCACCCAAGCCCTCCCTCCTCCAAAAGACAAAAACTAACAAACCAATGCAAAATGTTATCAAGTAACCAAATTAAATAAGTGACGCGTCTTCTGGTAACAGTGAAGAATCACTGGCTTAGGAAGCAAACTCACTGAACAGAGTTCTCATTTCTACTATTTATATGCATATCGAGGGTCCATTTCCTACCCCAGATCGAAAGAGATCAACTGAACCTAAAGGTAGTGACTTCACACTTGTCTGCTCAGTTCAGAAATGCATTATCCACTGTAAAACAAATAATATTTAGAGGCTTCAATGTATTATTTGAAATGGAAATAGAATGGATGGTGTTAATTGAAGGATCTGAGTTGTCATTTTATGAATATTTTAGTTCCATTATAAATTACTCACTTGTTCAGATATGTCAGCCTTCTTCCCCTCACCCTTCCATGCCCTAAAACATCTCCAGGCTAGTAAATAATTAAAAGATTATCAGAAAAAGTCAAAAGGAATCCGACATCAGAATAGCTCATGATGGATAGTGTTAAAGTTAGCCACAAATAAAAGTGTCTCTTAATTAACTACAGCTAACGGAATCACCTCCCATGTTCTGTCAGCAAAAACTCAGTCTCAATCGTCTCTCCACTTGGCCAGCTCTGATATGGTCAGAGCTACCTTATCTTTTTTCTCATGTGACAGAGGGGACTCAACAAGGCTTTGTTTGCTTTCAAAACCACTTGCTTACTGTGTGGGTCTTCTGGCTTCTACTCCCCTAAGTCTTCAAGCCTTGGACTGAAGACCAGGCCACTAATAAAAAGGGGCAGGTAATGACCCTGCCAATCCCAGTTGGCCACTCCAGCTCTGCCCTCTAGACCAGCGGAGCTAAAACAAGCAAGCAAAAAAACTAAATAAAGAGTATTCCAGGGTGCCTGGGTGGCTCAGTCAGTGGGGCACCTGACTCTTGGTTTCAGGCTCAGGGCATGATCTCAGAGTCCTGAGACTGCCATGAAGCCATGCCTCGTGCTCCGAGCTGGGCGTGGGTCCTGCCTAAGATTCTTTTTTTCCTTCTCCCTCTGCCCCTCCTGGCTTGTGCTCTCTTGTGCTCTCTCAGTGTCTCTCTCTCTTAAAAAAAAAAAAAAAAAAAAAAAAAATTCCAGATGCCAACGAAAGTCGCAAAGGACAAAGGAGGACAAAGAAGTAAAAAATTCAGCCAAATGGAGAAGGATGCTGAGAAAGCCAACGGTGGCTGAGAGAGCTCAGTGGGAAGCTGTCTTATGTTCACAACTGTGTTTCCCAATTAGTAAAAGCAAATGCTTGGAAAGAATACTGTGTCAACTCTGATACTAAATCGTTAAACCACAGATAGGTTGAATTATTTCGCTAAAAGATATTTCTTAACAAAACGTCCATTGGCTGGGTTGTGGTGCCACTGTCCCATAGGCATTAGTTTAATCAATCTGAGTCCACAGTTTATCAAATCATTTAATAACAACATGGTTTTAGGGGAATGTTACAGAAGAAGGCAGTGAAAACAGTAAGTAGATGAGAACTTGTTTTATCTATCAATAACCAGTATAAAAAGCCAAACCACAAAGTATCTATTGTCCTGTGTCATGGAAACCCCCTAAGAATACCCTGAATCATAATTAGAACTATTTACTGAACGTACAGCAACTACTCTATTATGGTTTTGAATTGAGAAACTTTTTTACCTCCATTTCAAAAACATAAGCTCAGTAAAGAATTCAGAAAATCTTACTTCATGGACAAATTGACGTGAGCCATTTTATGCCCAGCCTTTTTTTAAGGCTTCATTTTTTATTACAAGCAGTAAGCATTTGTACATTGTTCAGGATTTATATATTATATAAATTATTATATGTATTATATATACATATTATATATATTATTACTTCTAATGACAATTTTAGTTTTCTCCTTAATTTTTTAATCTTGTATTTAAAATTCCATTTTTCACTTTCTTTTTTTTACATAAATGATGTTTTTAATTTAATTTTTTCAGCTTTATTGGGATATTATTGACATATAACATGGGTAAGTTTAAGATGTACAATGTGATGATTTGATATACATATATATTGCAAAATGATTACCACAAGTTTAACACCTCTATCCTCTCACATAATTACCATTTTTTTGCGTGTGGTGATAACAATTAAAATTTACTCTCTTAACTTTTAAGTATATAATGTGGTATTGCTAATTATAGCCAATATAATTTAAAGCGGTACATAAGATTCCCAGAGCTTATTCATCTTACAGCTGGGAGTTTGTATTTTGACCAACATCTTCTCATTTCTCCCACCTCCCATCCCCTGGCAACCACCATGCTACTCTCTATTTCTATGAGTTCAGCTTTTTTAGGTTCCGCATATAAATGAGAACATACAATATTTGTCTCTCTCCGTCTGGCTTATTTCATTTAGCATAATGCCCTCAAGTTCAGTTTCATCCATGTTGTCTCAAATAATGGGATTTCCTTCTTTTTTGTGGCTGAATAATACTTCAGTGTGTGTGTGTGTGTGTGTGTGTGCACATTTAGTCTATTCATTCATCGATGGGCACTTTTTACCTTTTGTTCTAAGATTCAGTGACATTTGGAAAAAAAATTTACTCAATCTGAGAAGAAGTTTGGATAACAAGAGAAATCCAAGTCAGCACCAATCCCTGACAGCAAATATATTAACAGCACCCAAGTTTATCTGCAATGGACTTAGCCACAACTTCTCCGTGTCTTTGTTTATGACATCCTTAAAGTCAGGTTGCATGGAGGCTTTCCATAGTCCTGTGCTCTGCGGTCACATTCCCATTCAGAGGCTGTATCAAACACAGAGCAAATAGCATTAATGTTCTTTTCTCCTGTGCTTGGCCCAATTAGACAGTATTGCTCCAAACAATAAATGCTCATAAAAATAAGAAACATATTAAATAGGAAGGTTATTATTGCCCTGTGGCCTAGAAATTGGATTGGTTCACATATGTTTCCAATAGAATCTTTAATTAAGATCCTTTCCCTATCAATGTACTTCAGCAATTACCTGTATGGATGATGGGTCATTATTTTCCTGGTAAGGTAATAGAGATTCTCACAGGGGTATCTTAACAAGTCACTTCTAGAATACTTTCTGCCTTTTGATTTTTTTCCTATGACTAATTTACCTAAATGACTTGGTACTTACCGACTCCTTTCTTAACTGAGAATGAATTAGATTGTACACTTGAACAATATTTTAAGTATAAATTTAGTTGGCCTAGAGACCTCTATTCCTTAAGCACTCAGTGGAGTAATTCATTCATTCATCAATTCATTCATTTGGCAAATATATACTAAAGACCTAATAAGTATTAATTGCAGTGCTCTGATATGGTTGTTAATAAGTAAGATTGTTTGTCTGCTCATGCTGGACTTCAAAGTTGAGATGACAAGAGGTGCCTGGGTGACTCAGTTGGTTAAGTGTCTGCCTTCAGCTCAGGTCATGATCTCAGGATCCTGGGATTGAGCCCGAGTCGGGCTCCCTGCTCAGCAGAGAGCCTGCTTCTCTCTCTCCCTCTGCCCCTCCCCACCACTTGTGATTTTTCTCTCTCTCTCAAATAAATAAAGTAAAATAAAACAAAATAAAATAAAAATAAAAACAAAGTTGAGATGACAAATATGGGCCTGTGTGCATGGAACCTAGATAGACCTAGGTCTAGGACCTAGACCAGTGATAATAAAAAAATCATTTTTTATAAACACCCCTATATAAATAGGGTATTGACTATAAATAGGATAGTTTTGGATTTGGCATATCCTGTCAAATTTTGTTAAGGAGTCACCCTTCTTAATAAGTTTTACCTTAAGGGAACGCCTCCCACACACCTAATGTTAAAAAATATCTGTCCTTATGCCTTGACCTCATTGACCCCTGCCTGACTTATGCTACTCTTAGACCCCACCTCCTGGCTGTGCTGCCCCTTCCTGATCTGTGCTAGCCTCTTCCTTCCAACATGATGTGTGACCCAACCTCTCTCATCTCTGACCTTATCTTCCTTCCCATATTCTTTCTTCTCTACCTGGACTATTCCAAGATGGCCCTAAGGAAACCCTCAGATCTCCTCTTCCCATCCACTGTCCTGTGGAACTCCCCCAACTCTATTTATCCCTGTCATCTTCACTCCTTTCTCCATCTAATGATGCTGCTTCTCTTCATCCCCACCTAAGACACTCATCCCCCTCACACTCTCTTGTGCTGCTTGCTGCCTTTCCCAAGATGCTCTCGGGTTTTAATCTTGGTTGTACACAATGATCAGTAGGTACAAATTTTGAAAAATTTCCTGATTTATGCCCTTGATTGGGATATTTCCATCTTATATGGAGCTCCTCTCCCAGCTCTCGCATAATTCGTCCATCATTAAGACTTAAGCATGACAATGTAGTTCAAGAGGAGCGTGAGGTAGGAAAGGCCTAGAGAGATAAAAAGGGAAAACAAAAGTGAATCCTATTTCTCTGAGACATGACGCAATTATGTAGAGAAGCAAGAAGGGAGAAGTGTGGGGTTAAAGGATTGCTTTCTGATTGTCCATCAATAATGGGTGGGTGGGAGTTGAGGGGTAGATGGTGTGATAAACAAGGTTGAGGTGAACATAGACAACAGGAGGCCTTCATTCTAATTCACACTTGGGACTCCGGGTTGCGGCCTCTGACTCACCCACCTGGGAGCAGCCCTGTGAAAGTGGTCTAGGTGGTATAGAATGGCCTAAGTAGAGGGAGGGTCAGAGATTAGTTCTCCAGGGTCAAATTTAATTTTTACAGGCACGGATGGAACCCAAATGTGTGTGTACATGGGTCTGAGGAGAATGTGGGTGTCAGTTTAGAGTCTGGCTGAGTTACCACAGATGAGAAAAGAAGCCAGGGATGTAGAGTGGCCGTGGGTGAGGAGGTGCAAAGCAGATTTGGGCCTGAAGTGTAGAGGCTATTACTGTTCCTCAGGGGTATCTACAGCACCAAGGAGTGTCCAAATTGTGCCAAATCAGCAAGAGGGGGCCACTGTATTCCGACTACACCAAGAAGAGTGAGACTGGACAACCCAAAGCCCATGAGGTACACCTTTCAGCAGGAGATGCCAGTAAGGATGGAATCAGTCACACCTCAGAGGTCACCTTTCCAGAAAAGGCATAACGTGACTAAACAAAGACCCAGGAATCCATCTCCTCACCAACATGAGAAGACCGTAAGTTCGTCTCCCACACCTGCTGTTATATTGAGGAAACAAAATGTTTTAGAGTCTGGGGATTGGAGAAAAGTTTGAAAAGAACATTATCTCTGTTAGACCAAGTTGTTTCAAAACAATGTCCAGATTAGGAATTAATTAAAAATAATCCTCCCCAACTGATATTTGGTAGGTGGTGGCTCATAGAGAAGATCTAGTAAGTAACGGGGAAATGTCAAAAACAGCACTTCCTTTGCACTCAAGAGGAAAATCAGTGAGTGCTTTTGTGACCCAACTTCCTTTGCCTTTTTCATCCCCAGCAATTATAGAAGCAAATCTCCATTGCCTCGACAATGAGAGGGTAAAGCAGGATGTCCCAAAGCCAATGCTTTTAGGGCAGCAAATAGGGGAGTCTCCCTCTGCTTCAATTCAAAACCTCTGCCACGATCTATTTACATAATTTTTTATTTCTAAAAGTTGCACACGTGTTTGAAGGTTACTGCCTGATGAAGAACTGACTAAAAATGTTTTTAAATGTTGTCTCTTGCCCCATTCACACCAGCACCCGTGGGACTACAGAATCTTTTCTTCTGACATTTGAAAGCATTAAAACAGCTTCAGGGCTGAAGAAAACATCTTCCCTGTAATCTTTCAAAAGTTTAGTTGCCAAGGCGACAGAGGCCTTGGCCACCAGGTAAGAAGTCCCCCGCAGTATATTCACATGGTTATTTAGTGAAGGAGCAGGAAAGCAAGGGATGGTTGGAGGGAAGGAACGCGTGTTTCCCCAGGATCTTATACCTAGAGTCCCTTTTATTATGTAATTAGAGGAAACGCAAACTTGCCCTTCCTCAAAATGGTACTGTTTTTTGAAAAGATTGCAATTTAAGCTACATACCGCTTTGACTTATTATCACCGGGTTGAAATGCAAACATCATTCTCAGAACAGCTACTTTGCAGAGAAGAAAGGGTCCGAGGAGTCTTTTATAGATTACAGGATAAATGACAGCCACCCAACACTACACTCTGCTTTCAAGAAAGGTCGTAAACATCATATCTCTGTAACGTAGCTGGTAAGGAGCCGGTAGAGTACAATCCTGAGACAGAAAGGAAGAGATGGTGATGAGTGGATGGAACAAAAAAACAAGAACAGTTCAAGTTTTCTAAGTGTACCAGTCAAATCTTGCTTGTTCATGTGGAGTGACTTTTTCTCACTCAAGATCTTTTCATCCTACAGTCAAAGAGTTGTTGAGACTATGTGAAAACACATGAAATTCCCCCAGAATGCACCACAAGTCTTAGTTGACTTTTCTTTTTGGTGCGAGAAGAAGAAAATAAGAGGGCCAGGAAAAAGCTGAGAAAAGATGCACTTTAAGGCAACACTCTCACTTAGCCTAACGTATGTTCATACTTTAAAATGGGATGAATAAGACCAGACTTTTTATCTAATACAGTCTAACACATGGTAAGGAAATAAAGATCATTTTGCGTATTCTAACAGGTTGTTTCCTATATCGACCGTTCACCAGGCCCTACTGTTTTGTCTTATACACTGAACTTAGCACATCAACTTTTGAGGGTGGAAGCAACTTTTCATCTTGTCTGGTCTGCCTGATTTGTTCTCTTCCAAGAGAGCGAGTACTTTGAATTCAAGAAGACCAAAATACCAAGTTCACGGGAAAGGAGAATTTCTCCTGCTGGCCATAAATCCATTCAACCAGAGACCAGAAATGGTTATCTTCTCAAGACATGACCTTTTGTCCATTTATTTTCTTTTGACTCTGGTTTTCTTAGATAATTAATAAAGAATCATTCTAATAAGCTGGCTCTCAAGGACATTTGAGGTCATGCAACTATCCTTATCAGAAGAAAATGAAACTTAAATCAAACAGTTAAGCAGTAGAACCTCTGGTTGATATAATACATTTACTTGTCTGTATTGCCCTCACTATTTTTTATTTAAGTGGAGTTCCAAGAGACATGGTTTTGGGGATTCCAGAACAATACAGTTGGTTTCCCTGAAAAACCTATGCTCAAAAGAGAATTATGAGTATAGTGGACACAAGAAAACTCTTGCAATTTTTCTATAAGACTGGATTAAGTATCCGTAGGAAGTAAGATTATAAACAGAGTGGACACTTAAAAATCAATTAATTAAGTAATGAATAACTGATAAATGTATATAGAGACAAGACAAATTTTCCTACCATGTAATTCTTAGCTATTATATATGTAAGATTGTCTTGAAAACTTTAGAATGTATTAATATTTTTCAAAATTTATATCATTAGCCTGAAAACATATCAATAAGCTTTTTCTGTTAAGCAAATAAGTTATTAATGGCATTTCAAAAGGATCTAAACTATGAATACTGGCGTTCTAATTCCAATTTTCATAATTAAAAAGCCACATGAAGAAGGTAAAATAGCCCATAAACAGTCACGGAATGACAAAAATGATAACAATATTTCATACTTTGTACTAGGAATTAATGTGGAATAATACTCAATTCAATAGAATAATTCTGGCAGGGTGTTATTCAAGCAAAAGTTCTGGTTAAGTGGGTACCTGAAACAATTTTAATATTTTGGCTTCTGATCTTCCTACTCTATTGAAAGCCCTGTGGCTATTAGAACTCAGATTTTTATTGCCCAAGATGCTGGCCCAGTATTAGTGCTCCCATAATAAGTCAGGATTCCTTTATACACAACATTCCATGCTCCTTATATAGATCAGAATTTTTCAATTAAACTCCTATTTAATTTTTCTCTTCCCTTTAGAATACTAAAAGGGATATTGTTTTCTGATTCTTCTTAATTGTTCTCCTTTTTCTGATCCAAATCAATTGAAACATCATAACAGCCTCAAAATTAATTACAAGATTTCCCCTCTGCTTGGATAGATATGTGCACATCTCAGAATGTGACGGCTGCGTTCATATTACTAATTACTCACAGCATCCTTTGATGGTTGTGTGTCTACACTGGACCAAGTGAAACAGCTCACCTTTACTTAGGAGTTGTTTTGTTTTTTTAAAAAGAAGGGGAAAAGCACAATGAAAAGGTGTTGATGATTTGGGTTTTCTGTGACTGAACAGAATCTACCCAGCCTTTTGCCTTACTGGCTCAACTTGTGCTTTTTCTTTTCTTTTCCTTTTCTTCTTTCCTTTTCTTTCTTTTTTCTTTTCTTTTCTTTTCTTTTTTTAAATCAAGTTTGCATAAAGAGAAGCCAAACATTTTACTCTAGAGTATAATTTTTGTCTGGAGGGGTAAATTGAACAAGTTCCAACCAAAATGGGAAATAAGACCTGCCCTTTAATATCCTTAAAATCTATAATAAGGGAAAACTAGAGTCACTAGAAACTTCAAAAACCCTTCCTCATTGTTTTACCTTTTTTCCCATATGAAGTGCAAAATCCATAAAAAAATGAACTTTAAAAAGAAAACCTTTTAGAGCATTTGGATCAATTTAGAATTTTTTGTCAATTTGTTTCAATGAGACAGAATGTGGCAATGATATTAACAAAGGAGAAAAAAAATATCTTGAGAAGTATGTTACAGACAAAAAAGTCCTTTTTTTTTTTTTATTGCCCCTACAGTAAGTGTTGCAGGGCTGTCTCAGAGGGCTGAGCAGTTTGGGCACTACACAACTCCAGTGGGAACCTTCCATAGATAGGTCTGCACACGCAAGTCCCCCTGGGGGGCTGTGTGACATGCTGTCCAGACATTTGTCCAAATGGGAAGTTGTTGTGTGTTTTTTAATTAGGAATTTAAGATGAGTAAACCAATTAGTGTTTTTTCCCCTCAAAGGGGAAAAACATTCTTTGTAGCCTCACACTACCTAGTTCTAGGTACTCTGTAAATATTTGTTGAAAAAATAAATGAATGAACAAAAAGCTACCATATCTTTCATTTTCCTCTCTTTAACCTCTTCTCCCAGTTCTGCAACCACTTTCTAATAAAACATTTGAACATAAAAGGAAGTGAGAGAAAGTAAAAAATTAGAAGACGTGGTGCCAGGTATAATGTGGTATGACCCCATTTTTAAATCTGAATTATCCTTCTCAAGTTTAAGTCCTTTTCTGGGAAGAGGGGAAAAAGAGTCCTTGGCAAACTGGAACACATGGTATCAATTAGTTGTCTATTAATTATGAAGTTAGTTAAACCCCGAAGAATTCCTAAGCCAATCGGAAAGGTTATTTTAGTCTTCAAATAAATCCTTACCCCACTAACACCTTGTGCTCAAACCGGAAGCTCTACAATTCCCTCTGGTCCTATCAGTTCATTAACGCCTAATTTTCTAATAACTGGAATGTCATTTTCCAATTTAAAATTATAAGACAGAATTTAAACATAAACATGCTTTGGAAAAGCAACATTGATTTATATTTATACTTCCAATAGCTGATATTAGATTACTCCCTAAGAATCTTGCATAAAAGATAGGAGGGAGAGAGATAAGGCAATAGGTACCTGATATGAAGGGATGTTGGAAGAGAAGGAAGAAAGAGATTTTTAAAAATGAATCTGGAACATGAAAAATAGCCTTTGTTTGCAGACTTTCTATTTTGCCTGCATTCATCTCTGTATCACAGAAAGAACTCAAACCTGAAAGAAGTCCATACACACACCAAGAAAAAAATAAAATAAACTTAATTAGAAATGAACCATTGGTATTCTATTTCTGCCAAGTGTTTGGGTGGTTTCCCATAGTACACAGCTGTATCATTGCTACGAAATTGCTAAGTGTAGAAGGAACCCACCATTATCTATCCCACAATAATACACTCCTTTACAATTCTCCCCAAAATGGGCACAAATATCTTTTGGGTGTGATGACCTTCTAGTTTATCAATCAGACCTATAAACACATTCTTCAGCCCTCCAAATCAACATTTGTGCTCACTCCCGAAACTTACTGATCAGCCAAGGGAAAGAATTAATTAAAACTAGCCCAATAGATGCACATCATTCTTAATTGTCAATCAGCAATATGGTTCATAAGCCTGGGATAGAAAATCTATTTGTAACAACTGATGGCTGAGTTATAAAACTTTGTTGTTGCTGTAATCTTGAACTTAAATTTTGGAAAAGGACTGAGAAAGACAACAAAACAAAGGATAATTTAAAACTTTCACCTCCTTAAAAGGACTTTTTAGTGTTACATCCATATATACATTTAAAATGACTATGTTTAAAAAAATTTTTAGGGCGCCTGGGTGGCTCAGTTGGTTAAGCAACTGCCTTCGGCTCAGGTCATGATCCTGGAGTCCCGGGATCAAGTCCCACATCGGGCTCCCTGCTTGGCGGGGAGTCTGCTTCTCTCTCTGACCCTCTTTCCTCTCATGCTCTCTGTCTCTCATTCTCTCTGGCTCAAATAAATAAATAAAATCTTTAAAAATAATTTTAAATAATAAAATGACTATGTTATGGTTCATGCTACAAATAACAGGGGTTCAATAGCCAGAACCACTAATTATTCCTCTGAGCCATGCAATCTTAAGAACCCATCATTTGAATACATCCCCAAATAACAGAACCTCTTGGTTCCTTCTATTTCAAGTGTGATCTATGAACTAGCAGATCTGCACCACCTAGAAGCTTTTTAAAAATGCAGATTCTTGGCACCTGGTGGTTCAGTCATTAAGCGTCTGCCTTCGGCTTGGGTCATGATCCCAGAGTCCTGGGATTGAGCCCCGCATCAGGCTCCCTGCTCAGTGAGGAGCCTGCTTCTCCCTCTCCCACTTCCCCTGCTTGTGTTCCCTCTCTCACTGTCTCTCTCTGTCAAATAAATAAATAAAGTCTTTAAAAAAAATGCAGATTCTTCAGGCCACACCCCATTGGACAATCTAGATTTTGTCAAGAAGGATGAAGAAAAACAGTTGGAGATTAATGTGTGCAGGAGGGAGTGGAAAGGAACAGCTGTCATGGGAAGGACATGCAAAGGCCATGGTGGAACATTTCTAAGTCTGACGTTCCTCAGGCTCTCTCACATTACTAAAGCTTTGTTTTGAGGTAGGGTCTTCATTTATTTTTCCTTTGTGTGTGTGTGTGTTTTGGGTTTGTTGGTTTGATTTGATTTGGTTTTATTTAGACAGCCAGACACATCATGGCTAGACTTGACTTTAGGACGGAAATGATGAAGGCCATAGGAGAGATCTGAAAACCTCCCTTAATGTGACCAGCTCCAAGGAAGATGAGTCCCCAGGAAGAAAAAAACAATTTTTAAGTGCTATGATGCAAGTGAAAACGGTTTTCATCAGAATGTTCATGATGTGTAATAGATACTCAATTGGAGTAATATTGGACTCTCTAATATGTGATATGGAGTCTCTAAGATTCCAGTAGCCAGGGATGATGCCATATTTCGTGAAAGAGAACCGGCCAGTAACAATAAGTTTTCCTCTATTGAGTGTCTACCATGTGCCAAACACTGTAGTAGACATGTTAATTTTTTTAAAAATTCTATTTATTTGGAGGAAATTGCCACATTCCATTTTTTTTTGCCTGTTTGAACTCTACTGGATTGCCTACTATGTTCCTTTGATGAGAATGGGGCATTTAAATCCTTCTGTGGGGTACCCGGCATGCCTGTTCCTTCAGCTTTGTCCTGATCACTAAGGCCCATTTTCCACATGTTTATATAATTTCTTATCCATAACGCTCTCCACTTCTAGTGCTAATCATGTGCATTAAAATAAAATAGCAAATGTGCTGAAAGAAGCGCACACTACGAAATGATACTTGTAATATCAAGCACTTTCCAAAGAGTATGATATTTGCTTAGGTCATTAAATATATTCCTCCTGTCAGAGAGCGCTTTTGTTCTCTGCTCTCCTCTAACTTGGTTCATCTCTCACAATTGAAAATATCCTTATCTCCACTAACCCATTCTTACATAATCTTCAACTTGCATCAGTTATTATTCTTATGGGAGAATAATATCACTCTATACGAACAGAGAAAAATCCCAAGCAAAATATATTACAAATGTATTTGTCTATAGGAGTGTTCCCTTTAAACATGTTGGGTTCAAGCCTTAGAATTCTTTCATTGTTTATAGGCACAAGCCTTAGAATTCTTTCATTGTTTATAGGCACAAAACTAGGATTCCTTCTAGAATCTGGATGCTCAAAACTGCAAATTAAAAGGCGTGCTCTGAATATAGCTGGATATCTTCCACCATGCTGCTTTAAAGAATATATTAAAGAGAGGGTGAAGGCAGGTGGTACATTTTTAACTGGCAGCTGAACATTTGCTTGGCTTAAAGCCAAATGAAATAACATAATCCTAACTGACTGGTACACTTCTCCCTGATCCCTTTAAATTCCTCTTTCTCAAATTCTTTATGACATTTAAATATCCTTAGAATTAATCAATATTATAAAACACTGAGACGGTTATAAATGAAGACAGCTAATAGCAATAACCATAATAAAATGGTTATTTTTTTCCTGAGTATTTAGAATGTTCTTTGACTTTACATGGACTATCAATTCCCACACAAACTCTGTAAGAGATGTAATCTTACTGCCATTGAATAGATGAAGAAAGTAAGGCTGAGAGGAATGAAGTGACCTGCCCATGTTCCCAGAGGTAATCAGAGGGAAGACAAGATTCAAGTTCGAGTGTGTTTGTTTTGTTCCATAGCCCATGTTCTCCTCACCGTAGTCCCCAAAAATCATGTTGCCTAGATTCCCTTACCTTATTTCCGTTCCTTGTGTCTTTAGGGAAGGCTACCTAAAACTTTCCCAGGTTCTCTTGCTGGGAAGAAATGCCAACAAGAACGCTACTGGGAAGTGACAATTTTCAACTCCGCCGTTGGAAGAACGGTGCCCACGTGGCTAGGGCTCAATCAACGTTAAGTAATAACAGTTCAAACCCAGTAATGATGAAGCAGGAAGCGCCTCCCTCTTTATACTTTTAATGACTTCATAGGGTTCTTTTTTGTTAATTGTTTAATCACAAATTTCAGTTATTGCTATTTACATGCTCTTTTTCAACTTTTGAATACAGACTTATTTCTATTTTGCCAAGCTTTCAGAAACGCCAAATTAGAAACAAGCCTATTGTCTTCCACACAATTTCTGCACTGTGAAGAATGAAAACGCCACCCACGTGCCGGCGTGCCTAATAGGGGAAAAGAAAGAAAGGAAAAGAATCGACTGTAAGTTGCCTAAAGAATGCCACCTTTAGATCCAGTGTGCCCACGGTCAAGAGTCACTCTTTCCATAATGGGAAACACCCCTCACACCATCTTCAGGATGCTCATGGACAAATCAAAAAGGCTTAGCTTTATACAGGTAGAAAATCCAGCAGAAGAAAAGGGGTCAGTGAATGAAAGTAAAACTGACCAGCTTTTGTCTTGGGATGAGTGAGTGACTTGCTCTTTACAGGAATAAACAGATTTATTCTCTCAGTCTCAATCAGTGAAATTAGAGATTAAAAAAATGAAAATTTCACCTTGCCCTAGAGAATTAAGAGAAAGATATGTGCATGAAGTTTGAGCTTGGCGTTGTCACTTTTTCGTGATAAACCACCTGTACTAAGCATCAGGCTGCCCCATGCCCTCAAACATTTGGACCCAAAGTTTACCTCTAACATCGTTGAGTACTTGAATCATCATCTATACTGAGACATGTACGTCCTTCTCACAAGACCTTTCTAATGTTTTGTGAAATTCACACACTAAGCTGACAAATCAAACTTTGCTATTGAAAATTAGCAATGGCATTTGGACTTGTGACATAGAAAGCCTTAAAAAAAAACTTGGGAAAATCCAACAGGAAGCCTTGACTGTGTATTGACCAAGGTGATTCCATTTGTTTCCGAGGATGCTTCTGTGTTCTTAAATTTAGCCACGTGTGAAGAGTAAAGGGATTACAGGTCAGTAAAAAGAGACATGCCATTGGCCAGGCCCCCTGACAGATTTTATGTGGCTTATACAGTGCCTCTTAAAATTTGTGGGTTTTTTTTTTCTTTTGGTCCATATTTAAAAGATGGAAAATGTTAAATAAAATCCAGATTCTTGGGTTTCCTTTCAATAACAGAAGATCTGGGCACTGAGTGGCTCAGTCATTAAGCATCTCTTGTTGTCTTAGGCAACATCAGACAAAAGTGACTACGATAGGGCGCCTGGGTGGCTCAGTTGTTAAGCGTCTGCCTTTGGCTCAGGTCTTGATCCCAGGGTCCTGGGATCCAGCCCCACATCGGGCTCTGTGCTCGGCAGGAAGCCTGCTTCTCCCTCTCCCACTCCCCCTGCTTGGGATCCTGCTTTCTCTGTCAAATAAATAAATAAAATCTTTATTTAAAAAATAAATAAAAATAAATAACAGAAGATCGGGAAACGTAAGCACATTGCTTTCACAGGGCAGTAAGCGGCTGGGCTGAGAAATGGTTGCCCCTGTCCCCCCTTTCATAGATAAGGCCTGTGTTCTTCAGTTTGCCATGAGTGCCTTGTTACTGACACGCAACCTGGTTGATTCATTTGCATGATCTGTCTGATTCCTGTAAGCATTTAAGCATTTATAACCTTTGTTGTAAACATTGGTGAGGGAATACAAGTAGTGTGTATCTGAGGGCTTTTCTACCTAAAGATTTTAGGAATTTACTTGTATATACAAAAACAGTGATAAGCTAAAAAGCTCCCATCTTCAGATTTAAATGACATGGTTTTCATTCCACTTCTACTGTTAATTAGCTGAGTGCTCTACAACAAATTATTTTAACCTCTTGGGCTTGGATTTCTTCATTAGTAAAATAAAGGTATTGTATTAAGTTACTTATAGGATCCCTTGCATGTCGAGAAGGCTGTGTCTTCTGTGGCTAAACAATAGGTGCCAGGAAGTCAACCTGATATATAAGTTACCTGTTAGCAGGCGAGTGAGGGTGCTTATGAGAAAACATCCTAATGACACCCCTGTATGTGGTGAAGAGAAAGTGAAATTTTAATTTCCTCTGAATAGTAAAATTCTAAGGGAAAAGAATAGAGAGGTCGCAGTTACTTTATAATACCACAGAAAAATGAGAGAATTAATTCAATCTTATTCAAAAGAGAATTTAATATAAAAATAATAATAATTCTGTATAAAAGAGATCCACCTGTTCTGGGTTGAATTGTGTCCCCCTACCTCTGGAAAAAAAAGTATAATAATTTCAGCCCCCAGAATCTCAGAATATGACCTTTTTCGAAAATGGAGTGTTTACAGAGGTAGTCAAGTTAACGTGAGGTAATTAAGTTGCACCCTAATCCAATATGACTGGTGTCCTTATGCAAAGGGGGAATTTGGCCAAGACACAGAAACACATGTACAGATGTAAAGAAACAGGGAGAAGACTATCTGCAAACCAAAGAACGTCCAAGGCTACTTACTAGAAGCTAAGAGAGAGGCATGGAACAAATTCTCTCTCACAGCCCTCAGAAGTACTCAACCCTGCCTTGGTCTTGGACTTCCAGCCTCCTAAACTGTGAGACAATACATTTCTGTTGTTTAAGCCCCCCAGTTTGTGGTACTTTGTTAATAGCAGCCCTAGCAAACTAATATATCATCTTACATCCATTTGCCCCCAGCTGGCTGGAGGCACAGCCTTGTTCCTGGGGAAAAAAGGACCCAGGGAAGAAAGAAAGTAAAAAAGAAATACTAATAGAAATGGTAATAATATCCTTGTGACCTCTGCAGGGACAAAATGCAGATCACCTTGGCTCCTTTGATTCTTAATCTCCACGTTATAAATAGGGGCCAGTGTGCTAGTTCTTAACTAACTTTTCTGAATCTTAAAACTGCTTCCTAAACTGGATCCAAGACCAGTTACATTATGTATAGGACCCAGTGCAAAATAAAAATTCAGGGTCTCTTGTTAGAAAATTATTAAGAATTTCAAGATGGCGACAGCAGAGCATAAACTACACAGGCTGGACTAGGACTACACAGGCTGCATAGCCATGAAGCTCAGCCCTTATGGGTCCCACCAGATGTTTGAGAAGGCCACTGATGTCTTCACTCCCCTTTCTTCGCTGGGTAATTCTGCAGTGTATCTTGTCTCTTTGTGGAGCATTTGTGACTTGTTCACAGTGAGTCAAGCCCAAAGTTTCTAGCAACTTCTCACCATCTCTTTCCATAAGTACATTTATTTGCCAAATGTGCTGAATCCATTCAATGTCCCAGCTACCATGCTGGCTCTGGAAAAGTCACATGGACCTTGTCTGAAATCATGTATAATTTAGTGGCAGAAATAACTACAACCTAAGGAAGTATGTAATAAGTGAGAAAAAGGGGATATAAGCATTGCTCTCTAGACATTCAAAGAGAAAGACTTTACTTCTAGGTAGGTTGCTTTTAGAAAAAGCAACATTGGGAGGACCCTTACAAGAATAAATTGGGTTTTGTTAGGCACTTATGAAGACAATTCAGGTAGAAGAGCTAGTATATGCAAAAGCATAGAGATGGGACCCAAAGAAATCTATTTGAAGAATATGGGCACTTTGGTATAAGGTGGAAACAGAAGGAGCCATTTGGGGGTGAGCTTGGGAAAATGGGTTGGGAGTAGATCAGGAGGACTTTCTCTATTTAGGAGGCTAGTGGTGCAGGAGAGCTGACTTAATTATGTTGAATAGCCAAAAATAAGCACTAAGTTGAGATTAATTGAGCTTCAAATTAATTTTATGTCTGACAATAGATGGCACCATCCTTGCAGATGTATGTAAATCTATCTTACCAAATACTGTTGAGCACTAGTAACTATTTTATTCCCATGGGGGAAAAATCTTTATAGAAAATCTTGGGCCCACACAAGCAGAGGCCCTCTTTGGGTCCTTCTGATAAGCCGGTACCAACATTTATATTGGGACATATCATATGGATTGGAATTATTTGTCTTCAAGTACACCTTCCCCACCAGACAATGAGTTCCTCCAATTCAGAAACTGCATCTTATAATTCTTTCTATTCTGGCATCTGTCATAATGCCTCATATATGGTGAGTGTTTAGTAAATATTTGTCAGATGACTAAACACAGATTGCCGCTAAATGTGGTTGCCTCCATCTAAATACCACCCTCCTGGGGCGCCTGGGTGGCTCAGTCAGTTGGGCGTCTGCCTTCGACTCAGGTCATGATCCCGGAGTCCTAAGATCAATTCCCATATTGGGCTCCCTGCTCAGCAGGGGGTCTGCTTCTCCCTCTGCCTCTCTCCCCAGCTTATACTCTCTCTCAAATAAATAAATAAAATCTTAAAAAAAAAATCTTCCCTCCTATCTACTCATAAACGAGGGGTATTAAATAAGAACCTGGAGTGAAAAAAGACTCTCATCCAGCCCTATTTGTGAACAATGGCTAATTGTTCCACTCTCAAGTAGACCCTGTTTCCCATACCCATGATGCTTTGCTTTCCAGTCTGGTTTCATCATCCCTCAGTGTCCTTGGTCTGAGGATTGACCTGGTTGCTGAGTTACGTGGTACCATTGTTTTCTTACATTTGGCAATGGACTAATTGTCTCCTGGCAGAGCCACCCCTCCTGAGATAAAGATGAGAAACTCCAGGTATGTTTAGCTAGATCAATGGCAGCCAAAGTGTGAGTATAACATCCCCTCCCTGTGCAAAATGGCTCCCTGGTGGTCAGTTCAAAGACTCAACATTGCAAAGGAGTAAGGTAACATGTGGCAAGGGCAATCCAATCCTTATCCTGCCACCTCAGGAGTTTCTCTGCTGGTTAACTCTACAAAGTACTTTCAATGTGTCCTCATGCCATCCTCTTTTATTTGTGGTTTATTTGTTTGTTTCTAAGAGAGTATTCGATGGCACTTTCACCTCAGGACGCACTTCAGAATGTGAAGGTGAGAAGAAAATTCCTCTGCTAGATGGCTTCTGTTGTTTGGTTGTTGAAAGGAAGACCCTATGACATAAAGGCTACTAACTGGTTATATTGATAAAAAAAAAAAAAAAAACTGCTTGCAGCACAGGCTGGTAGGTGGGGAGTTTTTAGATGGTGTCATGATGTGAAATACTATGTGAGACACTTATCATGACGTCGCAGGACCCAGTGGTGTTCTCACAGCTGCATCCTCGGCCACATAGCACTTACAAGGAACAATTTTAAATCACTTTGATTATAAAACAATTTGAAATCACAGCGAACATCAGAACAGAGTTTTTACCATTTTTTAAAAAATGTATATGGTGTAGCCCATGAGTTTTAGCAGTAGCAAGAATAGAAGACGCACTCATCTTTGTAAAGATTGTGAGGCAGACTAAACTGGAGTGAAGAAGGAAGTCTTGGGCTCACTGGATCTGGATCCTAACAAGGTGCTTACTTTCCAGACTTGTTTCCCCACCACTAAAATAAGATGATAAAAATGACTACCTCATAGGCAGCTCGACAAAACAGCATTCTTTGTTGTTGTTGTTTTTTTTAAGATTTTATTTATTTATTTGACAGAGAGAGACACAGCGAGAGAGGGAACACAAGCAGGGGGAGTGGGAGAGGGAGAAGCAGGCTTCCCGCAGAGCAGGGAGCCCGATGAAGGGCTCAATCCCAGGACCCTGGGATCATGACCTGAGCCGAACGCAGACGCTTAACGACTGAGCCACCCAGGTGCCCTGACAAAACAGCATTCTTAATAAATTAGTGGATGCTGTAGCACATATTAATTACTTGAATTATTATCATAATTAGCACTGGTTGTGGAGCCTGGATCTTAAGTGGTTTGAATCCTATTTCGCTCAACATCTAATCATCTAGCCTCGGGCAGAACCTCTCTTTGCCTCAGTTTCCACATCTATAAAATTGGCTACTGTGTCCTCATAGGACTAGTGTGAATATGAGATGAGTGGATATCTATGTAAAATATTCAGCAGAGTGCCTGGTATGTAGTAAGCACTAAATAAATGTAAATTGCAATTTTTATTATTCCATTGCTGCAAAGGTTACACAAAGTACAGGATCCATTTTCTCTGGGAAAAAGAAAATAGCCCATTGTAGCCATTTTTGAAGATCATTCTGAGGACCAAGAAACAAAGAGCTGACAGTTAGATGATATGTAAGGTGCAAAACTTTAAAAAAAAAAAAAGGTACATTCCTTTTTCAAAAAAATCAACTATTTCTTTTTAGATAATAGTACAGATAGTTCAGAGTTGCCATATACCCCCTTCCTCCACCTTTCCTAATGTTAGCATTTTATACAACCATGGTACAATGATCAAAAGTAGGAAATTAACACTGGTACAATGCCATTAACTGAATGACAGATTTTATTCAAATTTCACCAGTTTTCCATTAATGTCCTTTTTCCATTCCAAGCTCAAATCCAAGATTTCACATTGTATTTAGTTGTTGCATCTCTCCCAATCTGTGACAGTTTCTCAGTTTATCGCTCTCTTCCATGACCTTGACCTTTCAAAAAATTCTGGTCAGGTAATTTGTAGACTGTCTCTGAATTTGGATTTGTCTGATGTTTTCTCATATTAACTGAGATGATAAAATTTGGGGAAGAATACCAGAGGTGAGGGGCCTTCTCAGTGCATCTTATATGGAGGTACATGATATCAGTATGTTTTGTTATTGGTGGTATTAACCGTGATGACTTGGTTAAGATAGTTTTCTGTCAGGTTTCTCCATTGTGGGTTACCATTTTCCCTTTCCCTACTCCATTAATTAGAAGTGAGTCACTATGTCCACTCCCCCCCAAGAGGAAGAAGAAATAAGCTCCACTTTTTGGAGGGAGATATATCCAAGAATTCATGGACGTATGATTACAACCAGCACAGTAATTAATAAATACTTTGGAGACATAATTTGTGGTGATGCAAAAGTTTTTCCTTAAACTTTTGCCCACTAATTTTAGCATTCATCTGTATACCTTGCCTGCAGCAATTTTTACTACAATGTTCTTGTGGTAATTTTCTCTTTCCCTCATCTTATCTATATTTATTAATCGGAATTTCTCTGTAAAGAACAAGTGTCTTATCTTACTTACTTATATAAGCGTGGACTCATCAATATGTATTTTATCGTTGGGGCTATAAACCCATACTATATTTATTTTTGTTTTTCAAATTATTGTAGCTTTGACCATTGGGAGATCTTTAAGTTTGCTGATTCCTGTATCCTTTTGACTTCTTTTTTCTCACTTCCTTACTTCTTGAAACCATAAGATGCTCTGGTCTCATCTTATATTTTCCCTACCTCCGGTCTTTCTTTAAGGAGATCTTTTACTGGAGAGCGGTATTTAGAAACCAAGTTCTGGGTGCTAAGTACATTTCTTGCTACTAGGATATCCCTGCTAGTAGGCCCTCTCAGGGAATCTATGTATGCATACCAACCAATGAATAAATATACACACACGTTTGTATCTAACTGTAAACTTATTAAAATAAACATTTTAATAAACAATTTTAATAAATTAAAATTAAAACATGTTTAATATTGAACAATTTAATATTTTCAAAAATACAAATTAACATTTTAATAATTAAAATAAACATTTTAATATGATATCTCTGAATCTCATCTACAACCACAGGGTTCTTTCTAGCCTTCCCCCTGTTTATCCATAAACTTCTTTCTCTAGCGATGAGAAATCTGGCATTTGTTTTCCACAATGTATATATTTATTTGCTCAATCCTCATATACGTGTAACATAGTTTCAGAATTGGGGCTGACCCATACCCCTGTGAGAAACCAGTTTATCAACTAGAGTAAGTAGTTTGTGCACAGTTTTTGTCTTTAGCCTGAAAGCATCTAGCTTAAATATGGTTTTCCAAAGTCACATAGGTCAGCTCCTTTCTTCCTCACCACTCCTAATAATTATATCATACACTTGTTCGTCACAGTCTGTATTCCTTCTTGGCTCTCACTGTCATCCTGGTTATGTTTTTTTAATTTGCATAAGTAAAATTCATCCTCTGCCATGTACAGTTCTATGAATTTTGACAAATGCATAGACTCACACACCTACCATCACAATACCATTCAGAACATCCCTCCCCAAAATTCCCTCATGCTCTCCTTTGTAGACAAACCCTCCCCTACTCCCCCACTACTGATCTGCTTTCCGTTTCTATCATTTTGCCTTTTCCAGAATGTCATATAAATGGAATCATACAACATATGGACTTCTATATCTGGCTTCTTTAATTTAAGAATATGTGTTTAAAATTCATTCATGTTGTTGCATAAATCAGTAGTTCATTTCTTTCCAGTGCTGAGTAGTATTCCATTTTATGGATACCCTACAGCTTATTTATCCATTCTCCTGTTGAAGGACATCTGGGCTGTTTCCAGTTTTTAGCCATGATGTATAAAGCTGTTATAAACATGCACATACATGTTTCAGCGTGATGATAAGTTTTCAGTTCACTTGTGAACTGAAATGATGTGAAATATACTTTTCCAAAGTAACCATACCATTTCACATTCCACCGGAACTAGAGTTCCAGTTGCTCTGCATCAGCATTTGGAATCGCCAGTTTTGTTTGCTTTTAGCTATTTTAATGTTAAGGTGTCTCAGTGTGATCCTTATTTGCATTTCTCTAAAAACTACTGGTGAGGAACATAGTATCATATGCGTATTTGCCCCCTCTATGTCCTCTTTGGTAAAGGGTCACTTCAGATCTTTGTCCTTTTTTAAAAATGGGTTGTTTGTTTTTGTATTGTGGAGTTTCTAGATTTCTTTATCATTCTGGATACTAGTGTCCTATGAGAGATGTTGTTCGCAAATATTTTACTTCAGTCTATGGCCTTTTTCTCATTCTCTTAACAATGTCCTTCACAAAGTAATAAACTTCAGTTTATCATTTTTTCCCCTTTTTTTAGTCTGTACTTCTGATTGCATAGTTGAGAACCTTGCAAATCCAAGGTCACATTAATTTTCTACCAGAAGCTTTATAGTGTTGTATCTTACATTTAAGTCAATGATCCATTTTGTGTTATTTTTGCATAATGTTTGAGGTATGTGTCAAACTTCCTTTTTTTTTGCACGTGGATCTCAGGCTTTTTCCTCACCATTTGTGGAAAAGACCATCTCCTGTCCATTAAATTGCCTTTGAGTATTTGCCCCAAAGTTGGTTGACTCTACTTATATGAGTCTATCTCTAAACTTCATATTTAGTTCCCTGGTCTACGTGTTTGTCTTTTTGCCAGTAACACACCGTCTGTGTCCTATCTGAGTCTGGTTCTGGTAATTGCCTTGATGATGACTCGCCTTTGCATATGTCTCATGATTTTTGTTGAAAGTTGCTTACCTAGTAAATACTGAGGTAAGTATGTTTTGTGCTTGGAGACAGGCATACCTTTCCTTTTGCTCAGCCTCTGGTGTCCGAAGTTTGTGTGCCCTATTCGGGAGCTGGCTGGGTACAAGATTTGTTATTGCTATGGTTACACTCATCATACCTCAGACTTCAAATTCGGCAAGG
Source organism: Mirounga angustirostris (assembly GCF_029215605.1). Lineage (NCBI taxonomy): Eukaryota > Metazoa > Chordata > Mammalia > Carnivora > Phocidae > Mirounga > Mirounga angustirostris. The sequence goes on along the minus strand of NW_026991709.1, from coordinate 132,237,580 downwards.
GACACCTTCTCTTCAGGCCGGGGCTGGCTTGCCAAAGGTTATTTCCTTGGTGTCCACTTCCTTCCTGGATCTGGGTCTGCTCTTTGTGTAGCCCTCCAGGGAGAATCTGACTCTTGCAGCTGTCCCAGGTTTATTAGAGTTATCGTTGCCTGACATTTGTCAACCTGGTGCTGAGGGGTAGAAGACAGATGGCTCTGATGACTGATGCTCTCATTAATCCTCAGCTACAGGCAGGCCCAGGGTCCCTGGGTCTGGAGGGGTGAGGGCGGTTCACACATTCTCCTGCTCTGCCCCTCCCCCAGCTCTGCTCTGGACCTCGCCTGCATGCCTCACCCTCAGAGGCAGAAGGGTTTTTCTTTTCTCTTGCTTCGGTGGCAGTGAGTTCTCCCTAGTGCATTAAGTCCCCACTTGTTGCTGCCTTACTACAGATGAAAGCGCTTTTTTTTTTCTCTAGGGAGATGGTTCTGGGGCAAGTTTTTGCCAAAGCTGCTGCTCCCTTCTCCCAGGCAACACCCTGAAGGAAGCTTTGAACGGTAGAGCAATGAGAACAATGAGAAGACGATCAGTGATACCATCAAGTTTACCTTTAAAAAGCACAGGGAGAGGGGCACCAGGGTGGCTCAGTCGGTTGGGCATCTGTCTTCAGCTCAGGTCATGATCCTCGAGTCCCAGGATACAGTCCCACATCGGGCTCTCTGCCCGGCGGGGAGTCTGCTTCTCCTCTGACCTTGCCCCCTCTCATGCTCTCTCTCTCTCATTCTCTCTCTCTCAAATAAATAAATAAAAATCTTTGGGAAAAAAAAAAAGCACAGGGAGGCTGGTTTGGAGCAGAGCAGAATGTGAGAAGACCAGTTACAGAGCTCTTGAAATTGTACAATATAGCAGGGTACAAGGAACATCCATTAATATCTTAAGAGCTGGCACTAGAATTCCTCTTAGGGAGGAAACTATCTCTGTTTAGGAAAATCCCTTAACAGGCCATTTAGGTATGAAAAGACCCCCCAGGCAAGGAGTGAAGAACAAAAGCTCAGCTGAATTCTTCACTGGAATAAAATGAAGTAAATTTGAGCTTGTTTTGCTGAGATTGATGACAAGGGGGAAAGAAGTTGGAAAGCAGATCAGCAGCCTGATTACAGAGCACCTTGCAGGGAGGTGTGATCCCTGAAATACCGGGGGGAGGGGGTTATCGAAATTACACATATGTATAAGGATAGCTAAAATGCTAATATAAAATGATCGTGCTTCTGTGAGGTAGATGCCCTCTATTGCCCTGAATCGTCAATAAAGTCAGGCGCACACAGCAAAAGGAATATTTTAAGGAACCTTGATGTGGGTGGGGTGTGGGGAGTCTTGGGACCAAGGATAGACACTGAGTCCCGTGCCTGCGTGGATTAAGTTCACTCCAGCAATAGTCCAAGAAGGAGGTCCAGAGAAGGCAGGTTCAGGGAAAGTAAGAACTCCATGCCTGACACAAATATGACAACTAAAGTGCCCGAAAGGGAACACTGGGCTTTTTACAAGTCAAAGATCTAGGTGTTTGAGGCAAGGTGATCTCAGCAAACCCTCTGTCCATAGTCAGAAGTTCATTCCCACAGCCAGGAATAGGTTAATGCTCAGGAATCAAGTATATAACTGGGGAGCCTGTCGTGTACATTTCCTCATTTAAAATAATTTTTAAAGAGATATTGATTTTTAATATAATTACATATACATTAATAAAAGCACAGCAAACCGAGTGTGTCAAAATAAGCTGCTTTGGTCTTCAACTTATACCATCAAAAGAAAGCAACAGAGTTGAGTTAACTTATTCAAACCACTTAGAATTATTTAAGAATGTCATTATACATCTGCAAAAGGGAATATACAGTTGAGGTTCCTATCAGAGAATGTTACTCATGGAGAAGATAAAATATAGTTTATGAATTGTTATATTGAAAACAGAGTCGGTCTACTTCAGAAGGAAAATCGGGCGTTTTCATGATGACCTGGACGAAAGTAGAGATGGCAAACGAGAAGCCTCTCCTCCAGGTAAATGGGGACTATAGCAACACCTTGAACCACTACTCCAAATATGAGTCCTACAAAGACACTGAAGTCTTACTGTACATTAACATATCGCTAGCAAAAGGCAAATTGGGCATGAAATGCCAATTATTTTACACCTGAGACACAAAAGCAAGACATATTACAAACAAGTGTATTTTGGGAGATTCTTTCAAAACAGTTAATCACTAACTTTGGCTCATAGTCTGTTGTATGAACTTCAGTACCAAACAAGAGGCAGTTGGAGTTACTGTCAACAACAGAAGCACTACATAAGAAAGTCAAAATTTTTAAAGAAAACCTCCTGTACATTTATATTGTAGGAATATGTCTTATAAACAAGGGAGAAAATGTCACAAAAACTCAAGGTATTATTCTTGGAAATATTCACATTCGCATTGTCTTTTTTTTTTTTTTGTCTTCAAAATATCTCATGCTCTTTACTGAAACTAACACAGAGAAATTATTCTCCTCTGAATTCCCTTGAATTTGGTCCATGATGGGGATACAACTCCAATATCAATCCAAGTACATTTGAAAGTGAGGGTTTTTTGAGTTAATCCAAATAGGCTTAATACTCTCTTGATTTAGTTCCCCCAGAACCAGACTCTGATGTAAGGAGTTGAGTGCAAGTAGAATATTTGGAACATGATCCCAGAAAACTCTAGTAAGGGTAGGGAGAAGTGAGACCAAAAAAAAAGAGACAGGGGGCGCCTGGGTGGCTCAGTCGGTTGAAGTCTGGCTCTTGATTTCGGCTCAGGTCATGATTTCCACAGTGTGGAGCCTGCTCAAGATTCTCTCCCTCCCTCTCCTGCTGCCCCTCCCCCCCTCAAAAAAAGGAAAAAGAGAGATAGAAGTCAGTAAAATGTGCACTTCAAGGAGATAATCACTGTGGACAACTGAGAATGCTCCTGGGGATCTGTGGAAAACTAGTCTGGAATACACCTCAGACTTATCCCAACTGAGGGGCCTCAGGGGTTGGGTACTGTCTGCTAACTCCTTGTGTACCTGTTGAGAGTTGCTAGGGACATGAAGTCTCCAGTTTGCCCTGTGGCTGGGCCAGCCATTCCTCCAGGGACCAGAAGAAGGGCCCTCCAGAGAGAGCTCAAAGTGCTTACATAAGCAGCTTTGGGAGCTTGTAGAGGGAAATACTGTGAGGATGTGTGTAGGGCACCCACAGCACCTCTAATGGCACTCAGCATTGCTCACAAATTAACAAATCAGAGAACCATGGGTGTCAGGGATTGGGTCCTTTCTACAGGTGCTTCTGATACCTTGTACCTGTTACCGGTCTCTGCACTTCTGCGGTAAACACTGAAGTTCTTTCAGGGAGGGAGAAAAGGAAAAACCCTAAATGTGTTGTGGGTGTTCCCAGCAAATTCATGCAGTCGTGCGTTAGGAAATGAGAAAAGAGGGTGAACAGATAGTGACCTGTGACACAAAGGGCAGTCCTTGGCCCCAGGGACTCAGGCCATGGCTCAGTGTCTCATGGGAAGAAAATGAAGAGCACCGGAAGACAATAAATAGAAGAATACCTATTTGCTGCTTATATGAGAAACTGGGCCACCATGAAAATGGGAGCCTTCTTGGCTTTTCTGGCAAGAGCACAGTGTGACCCCAAGGCCGTGAGGACCACTGAAAACCTAGCCCAACTTGGACAAGTCTGAGATCTGAGAGCTGGGACACAGCCCCCTCGGTACGAGCATCTGTGATTTTTTTGCTAGAGGGGAAGTATCAGCCTCCGTGGCCTTTATTGGGGTATCTCTCCCAAACAGCTCCATTGGTAACATAGCTGTAAGGGACGTAGAGTTTAACCTGTGCAAGAAATGTTCATGGACTCCTGGGATACTATCAACAGCTCTTGGAAATAAATAGAAAAGTCTCAGAGAGGTAGTGAGGTTACACTGGAGCTGGGTAGAGAAATGGGCAGGGTGTCAGTGATGGAGTGAGGAATGGATAAGGCTCAGGTAGTGGCTGAGGAATGTACTAGGACTTCCGGATGGACCAGGGTTAGAGGGAAGTTCATGGATGAGAGAATCAGGGCACAAGTGGTGGACCCAGTGGGGCTCTGGAATGGATATGGAGCAAGGATTTATTTCTTCAACAAATGTTGATTGAGCTTTTAGTACTTGTCAGGCACTATTCCACGTACTGGAGATACATTGCACAAGATAGAAATTTCCTATTTTTATGTGGAGTTTAAAGTTTAACACAGTGGTGGTGTTCTGTGTGCATGATACTAGACAGTTTTTCCTACCTTTTTAAAGACATCTTTTTATTATCAAACAATAATTATCTTTTAAATCTCTTCTCTTTGGATCAGGAAATATGCATATGGCATATAGAAGTGCCCCAGGATGAAAACAGCTATGTCAGAATTTAATATGCACAATGTCTTGAATAGTGTAAGCTTTTTTCGGTAATTCTGTTCCTCTTGCAAGTGATTGGCTAAGGCAATGGCGTGTGATACAACACTGGCCAATGAGACTCTAAGGGATATGGGCTAAGGAGCTTTTAAAAGGGATGCCTGAGGGGCTCAGTTGGTTAAGCACCTGCCTTCAGCTCAGGTCATGATCCCAGGGTCCTGGGATCAAGTCCCGCAGTGGGCTCCTTGCTCAGCAGGGAGTCTGCTTCTCCCTCTGCCTGCTACTCCCTCTGCTTGTGCTCTCTCTCTCTCTGATCAATAAATAAAATATTAAAAAAAAAAAAAGGAGCTTCTGAAAAAAAAAAAAAGCTTTCCTCATTGACCAAGAAGACACTTAAGGAGAAATTGCCTCTTATCTGTCTCTCTTCATGGTTATGTAAGGATGTAGCATCTAAGACCACAGAGCCCATCTTATTTCCTTGAAGAAACAAACCTGGGGGGTGGGGGAATGCCAGCCCATTGAAGGTAGGGGAATGGACAGATAGAAAGAACTGGGTCATTAGTATCATCTCTGGGCCACTGATTTAATAAATCCTGGAAATGTCTGTTTCCAATGGTCCTGTTTTCGAGCCTACAAATTCTTCTCATTATTTTTTTTTAAGATTTTATTTATTTATTTGAGAGAGAGCACAAGAGGGGGAAGGGTTAGAGGGAGAAGCAGACTCCCCGCCGAGCAGGGAGCCCGATGAGGGACTCGATCCCGGGACTCCAGGATCATGACCTGAGCCGAAAGCAGTCGCTTAACCAACTGAGCCACCCAGGCGCCCTCTTCTCATTATTGAATACACTTTTAATAGCATATTCTGTTAGTTGCAGCCAAAAGCATGCTATCTGATGGACTCAGTAAGTTTACCAAAGCATCAATCATGAATACCATTTAAACATTGGTACCAAATGTTCAAAACTGCCTGGGTTGCATCGCTGACAACAAAAGTGTTGTTTCTTGACCTAAAGTCAATACACTTATTCCAAAGCATTCCATAGACTGACTTTACTTGCTTTGTTCTCATTGCTCTTGAAATAAAGCCCTTAATTTTTGCTCTATACAGCTAAAAAGTATATATTGGATATGCTAAATGTACTAATTGATATACTTTTAGTAATGCAGAAGAATAAAAGTAACTCAAGCCCAAATATTATAGTAAAGAGTTATCAAAATTCTTTAGGAATTCCTGAGGAATTTGCCCTTGGTGATAATTTGTTTAGCATCCAAGACACTTTATCCTTCATCATACACTTTCAAGGTGCAGAGAATACCTTCTCCATGGATCTGCCATGCCTCTCCTTCAGCACCCCTCCCTCTGAATGGCTAGCCACTTACTCCATGAAAAAAATTATCTGCCACAATCACTTAATGTAGGAAGCAACATGAGACAGTAAGAAAACTTCCAATTATACTCTGACCTAACCTCTCTTACGATGTCTTTATATTCCCATAAATCAAAGCAGGTAAACCCTTAACACCGCCTTTGAAAAGTTATATATATATATATATATATATATATATATATATAAAGAAAAAAGAGAGGAATAACCAGTTTTTCTCACAGTCAGATTTTACTGTTACATTGTGAAGACCTTTCAAGATTTTTCCAATATAAGCTATGTCAGGAGAAATCTCAAAATATATCATACGATCTGAATTGTGGATGACAAATGGCCTGGGTTTCCCATCATTCCAATGTTGTCAATTTGGCCTTCCTCCTCATTGACTCAGGACAGACAGTGGGACTCCAGACTCAGGCCTGCATTAAGTATCACATCCAGTAAATGAATTTATTTCTTTTACCAATATCATTGCATCAGGGAGACTTGGGGGGGAACACTGGCTTGGGAGAACCTTCCTGGTAGCTGCAGATAGTTCTATTTCCTTCCTGTAGTCCCAATAAAGATGGGGGGGGGTGAGGGGAAAGAAAGAAAAGAAAATCAGAACGATGAAGATAGGAAGGGTACACTTGATCTCAGTTTTGTCATTCCCATCCACGTTTCACACAAATTCACCACGTGATGAAATCCAAAGCTTGCTCAGAAGAGTGGGACAGTGTGGAGCCACAGAGTCCTCCCCCTCCACCTGCACGCCTTTTTCAGAACCACAAAGTTCACAGGTGATACGAAGGGAGGGGTCTCTGATACTAGCTGCCAACCCCCCGATGCAATTTATTCCCTTCCTGAAAGCTTCCATCCTCAGATGTGGCAATCACACCTCCTCACCTTCCTCCTCCAAGAGCTCTGTTAACTTTCCTGATTTGTTTTTCCCTGCTTCAGTAATCCAAAACCTGCTACTGCCTAGTACCTCGCGGAAGAACAGATGCAGTTGGGTGCACCTGGGGACAGCTGCGGTCTGGACTCCGGGCCCCCATCAATTATCACCCCCCTTACACTCACCCTCCCCTCCGTCACGTTGCCACCTGTGCTTCATGTGTTCCTGAGATTCCCTGGGAAAAAAATGCAGTGAGTGGCATTCGGGAGTCTCTCCGGTTGCCACATAGTGTGTAGCCTTCCCCTCTTCTAGCCCTCTTTTTCAACGTGCTAACTGTAAATGCAGCTACAAAGAAATGCCTCCAGGGCGCCTGGGTGGCTCAGTCATTAGGCGTCTGCCTTTGGCTCAGGTCATGATCCCAGGGTCCTGGGATCGAGTCCCACATCGGGCTCCCTGCTCGGCCGGAAGCCTGCTTCTCCCTCTCCCACTCCCCCTGCTTGTGTTCCCTCTCTCGCTGTCTCTCTCTCTGTCAAATAAATAAATAAAATCTTTAAAAAAAAAAAAAAAGAAAAAAAGAAATGCCTCCAGAAAGCGCAGGCTTCAAGCTCAACCCAGACAAAGGTGTAGCGACTGCCAGAACTCAAATACCATCGGCTTTCAGTCTGAGGCTCGGGCTTTGAAATTACTGCAGGCTCCCAATTCCCCTTGTCTTCAAGGACAGAACCGGGCCCAAGCAGGCGGCACCCACTGTGAGTCTGAGGGCCACCCAGCAGTGCGAGGGTTTTCACTGTGCTAAATAACCTGATCCAGTCTGAAGTGCTCCTGAATCTCCCAAATCACTCATTTCTTAACTAGGTTGGCACTAGAAAATCAAGGTCAAGCCAGGTTCAAAATCTCTTGAAGTCCTCTCTCACCTGCGTTCCGAGGCATGCTACATCTGCGCTGAAACTTCTCACTCCCTTATTCTCCCGCAATCCTGGTGAAAACCAACCCAGATTTCAATGGCACTGAAAAAGGCAACCACGGACAGCCTGAAGAAAGCAGCTCAGGGATGAAAGGGTGCCGTTTCTTTGGATTAGGAGTGGAGTGGAAGGAGTTTTTCCCACTAACGTGAGATGATTTGGGGAAAGAGAATTCTGGGGTGAACCCTGCAGAGACGACAGAGATGCAATTTCAAGGGAATGAATTCCCTCCTGCTTCTCAAGATGTACTGAGTGTCCGTGTCATATGCCTAGGCTGTTTTAAAGCAGCTGGTCACTTACATCGAAAATCACACAGATGGATGAAAAGTTCTCACAGGATTAAGAAATGTCTTTAAAGTAATCACGGCCACATGGGCTCTGTGGCCGTCAGCAAGGCTAGGACTTTGGCCTCTTTGCCCATGAGCCCACGGACTCTTACTGTTCGAGGAGACTTCTGGCGTTAGCAGTGTTTCTGCTTCCTTCAAATGCAATTTCTTCTTTGGCCAGGGTTTCTTCCCTAAACGGTAGGGCTCCGTTCAGGTATTGGCAAGTGTTTCAGGAAATGATGGAAAGAAGCCCTACACAGGTTCAAAGAAAATTCCATTCTTATCTAATCTCAGAAACAGAGTGTGGCAAGACCCTGGGTTCCCCCCATCCCAGGGCTCTGCAGGAACGCTGGTCTGGTTCTGAGGCCAGCCTGTAGCTGTGCCCACACTTGAACTTCTCAGGCACCTCTCGGCTTCTGGTCAAACTACACCAAGCCAGACTGAGTCCACAAAAGCAGCCCTTGACTCATCGCCATACCAACGTAACCTAGGAAGATACAAGTGGATGTCATTAATGCTTTGACAATCTCTCTCACGACCTCTAACATTTCATCAGCATTTACTATGTTCGGGGAACTATGCTAAGGTATTTTATATGATCTATCCTATTTATTCCTCACAGCAAGCTGGTATGGAAGGCACTATTCGTGTCCCCATTCTATAAATGAAGAAGCGGAAATATAGGGTGTGTGAGTAACTTGCTCAAGGCCACAGAGCTGGTAAATATTGGAACCAGAAATGGACCCACACATCCTAATTCCAAAGCCTATACTCTTAACTGCTACACAATGCATCCAAAAGCAAAATAATCACTACGCACATGCACGCACACACACAAAACCTGTTTAACCTCATAAATAGTATTAGAAATGTAAAAGTAACAGTGAGACACCCTTTTCTTTTTCTTTTTTTTTTTAAGATTTTATTTATTTGTTTGAGAGAGAATGAGAGAGAGCACATGAGAGGGAGGAGGGTCAGAGGGGGAAGCAGACTCCCTGCCGAGCAGGGAGCCCGATGCGAGACTCCAGGATCATGACCTGAGCCGAAGGCAGTCGCTTAACCAACTGAGCCACCCAGGCGCCCCACCCTTTTCTTTTTCAAACTGGAAAATATTTACAATGATAATATCTGGTTGGGGTGGGGGAGGTAGGAAAAGTGCTGTCATTGCTGCTGGGGACACAATTAGGTACCAACTACCCGGAAGGTAATTTGGCAATGATGTCCAATGCCTGGGGATTTCACCTACTATTCCAATTGGTAAATTTATTCCCGTCTTTATCCCAAGGAAATAATTTAGACAAGTGTGAAAAGATGAATGCTCAGTAATTTCTCATAGCATCGTTGGCAATAAAATGGGAAATAGCCATGGTGTCCCATCACAGGGAGTTGGCTGCTCAAGTTGTGGTATATCCATATATTGGAACACTGGCAGTTATCCAAAATTGTGATTTCAATGTGTATTAAAGGATACGGAAATATGGTTAAGGTATATTATTGAACAAAAAGATAAAAAGTCATAAACATCATATAATCTCACTTTGCCAAAAATTAACACACCCGCTTGGACCTTTGATGAAAAAGCATTTCTTATTCCCATTATTTTAACTCTGATTATCTTTGGTGAGTGGAATTGTGTGCAAGTGTCCTTCACTTATTTTTCATTGTCTCTGGATCAATAATGTATTATTTGTATAATCGAAATATTTTGAAAAGCTATTGATAATTGTGATAACAGGATTAAATTGATTTTATAGATCAGCAAATCTCAACCACATTGTGTAGGCAGATGTGAAATCACTTATGAAAGGTCAGCATTTTCTTATTACAAGCAATACTGAACTAAAATTAGCAAAAACTTTGTGAATTCAAATTATCCCTTTAATCATGCCTCTTTTACCCCCTTGGGTTCCAACATGCTGTTTTGAGTAGAGGTGGGTAGGAGGGGGCGGGATTGCCACTAACCTGGAGAATTGCATGCCATCCACAACTCATGTTATCCATATCCAGTGGACAGCCATCTCCAACCGACAAATTGATAGGGTTGGGGGATGATGCATAGTGACAATGTGTGGCCTTGGTAAGGGTGGGATCAAAGTCTAGCTAATGTCTGTGTGTGAATGACTGTTCATCATGTGGCCTCTGCAAGGGAAAAAAGAAAAAAATGTTGAGAACAAAAGCCACAGACTAATCAGACTATTCCCAAACTCAAATATTCAAAGTCCTTACATGCCAAACTACTTCAATCCTTAACATTTCAAGCTATACTCACAAGTTAGAAGGTTCTGAATGTAACTCTTTCCTCCCATTTGCCTCTTTCTTCATCCACTCTTATGAGGCTCTCCTGAGATGAGACCACGATGCTCCCAGGGCCGAGGATGTGGGTCCAAGCTTTTGGTATATCAACCACTGTGGGCTCTCTTCCATGGACACGTGTCGAACTCCTGCCATTCTTCTCAAAACATATGCACAGTTTGGCCAAAGGAGCCCAAAAGAAATTACATAGCTGAATCTTTTGCCAGTGTGGCAAAAATCAAAGCACACGGTCTATGAAAGATAGGTCGTTGACAATCTTCTGGACTGCAGAAACAAGCGTATGTAGTGTTAAATCATCCCGCAACCGGCACACTTGCTATTTGTTTATCGCTTCATCCAACAAATGTGTGAACTGATAGTCAAAGGCACACTCTTTGACAAGAACAAATGTGCAGAAAATATGAGAGCCCAAATGAGTAATTGTTTCCACCACTTACAATAGGATTAAGCATTTATCAGATAAGGAAAATACTACAACTCAATTGGGAGCATGGGTGACAGTTCAAATATAAAATATTTGGAATATGTGTCCATATCTGATAAACATCACAATCTATTTCCATGTTATTATATCAATTTTGTCTCTGTAGAAATCTCAAAGCTTCTGTTTTTAAACACTATGCAGATATAAATATTTACATTTGTTTGTGATACATGTATGTGTGTACTGTGCATGTATTTGAGTGTAGGTACACATCACATACCATACGTATGTGCTATAATTCACAATAAAGTTAAGCCTGCCTGAAGTGATTTTGCATACAAACCATATGTTATCACTTCAATAAAAATATTTAGTGAGCACTTTGTATGTGCAAGGTTTTGTGTTAAGTGCTAGCAAGGGACACAAAAATGAACAATAAATTCAATATGTACGCTCTCAAGGAGTTTATGAGTTGGAAAGACGAGCAAACAAACAACTATTAGGTAAACCTAGCCAAGTGATAATGATAGAGATGTAAACAAAGTGTCACAGGTATTTCAAAAATTGTATATAAATACAAATGTAAAGGTCGGCCATTGTCAAACGTTTTCCATAAAAAGCCAGAGAGTAAGCAAATTCTGAAATCTGACATTATAGACAAAAGAATCCATAGACAATTTGTCAATCAATGGGCATGGCTGCCTTCCCATGAGACTTTCTGTATGGACATTGGGATTTGAATTTCATATAACTTTAACGTACTGCAAAATATTCTTTTTCTTTTTATTGCTCTTTTCAACCATTTAAAAACATAGCAACCATCCTTAGCTCACAAGCAGTCCAGAAACAGGAGGTAGGCTAGATTTGGCTTGAGGGCCAGGGTTTGCTAACTCCTGATATAGATATAGACCTCACTGAAGAGCTCAAGATCACAACAAACTGGGGTGTGAAAAGAAAGAACTTGAGGGAAAAGCTTCATGGAGAAAAGGGCTGTGGTATGTACCATGAAGACAGGAACTGTTTAGAAGAGATGGCAGTAAGGTAAGGAATGGGAGAGGAAAAGCAATTCGCGGTAACTAGAAGGCCTTGCTAAGGAGTTTGCGTAGGTCCTGAGGAACCAGGGAAATATTTCAAATAAGGGCAAAATGAATGAAGCTGCTACTCAGATAGTGGAAGGTGGGAGGTTTGGTGAAAAAAGGGATGGAACTACTGCAGTCATCCAGTTGAGTGATCACAAAGCTTTGACCTTCCAAAGGCGCCATGGGACCAAGGAGGGGAGGAGGGATTCGGGGTTCAGTGATGAAGCCAGCAAGACCTGGTGGCAGATGCCTGTATGTGTGAGATAAGCACAGGAAGAAAGCTGACTCCGTGGTCAAGGTCTGGGGAAGGTGGAAAAGCTGATGCTGTGAACAGCAAAAAAAGGGACAGAAGGACTAGTTGCAGGGAGACTTCAGGAAGGATGATGAAGCTCAGGGTATGTGAGGCAGGAGGGACAAGCACACAAAGGAGTCCATATTCCACTGGTTTCTGAAAATGGTTTCCACAGACAGCCTATCTTCTCTAAGCTGCAGGCCATTGCTATTGTATCTTGAATAGTTGCAATGATTTCAAATCAGTGTTGAGCATTACCTGCCCGCAAGGTATTTTTGGATACTATCAAAATCTGGGCTCAGAGGGTTGTCATTTACCTTATATTCTTTGGCAGAGAACAGGTTAAGAGCCACTGCTATCAACTACTTCCAAACACAAAAGCTGAATGTCTCGTGTTAGCAAAAACACCTGAATAACTGAAGGATGAACTGTGTTCCCACCTTACCTCTGTAGCTGCCTGTTAGCTGTAAATTTGGACCTCAGAAGGAATTTTAGACTTCAGATATAGTTTGGGAATCATTAGCATACAGAGCCAGGCCATTCAATAGAACATTCTACAATAAGGAAATTGTGCTATATCTTGCTGTCCAATATGGCAGCCGTGAACCCATGTGGTTAGCGAATACTTGAAATGTGGCTAGTGTGACTGAGGAACTGAATTTTAAATTTATTTCATTTGAATTTAAGGAACCTCCAGAAACCAATATTGTACTGTATGTTAACTAAGTAAAATTTAAATTAAAAAATATATAAAATAAAATGAAAAAAAAAATAAATATAAGGAAGCATATGTAGCCCATGGTTACCCTATTGGCCAGTGCAGATATAGATGACAATTGGAGCTGAGGGAGTGGGTGAATAGGAACAGCGTATCCAGAATACCGGAAATAAGGGACATTTTAGAGTGGGAGGAGGCAAAAGGTGGGTAGAGATTAGCTAAAGGAAAGCTAAAGAGGAAAAACCTTTGAGGAAGAGTGGTCAACAGTTTCAGCAGAGGAGAACATGTAACAAACATGAGGAGATGCACAAACAAAAACATCTCCATGGACGGTAGATATTAGGTGACTGTGGGGACCTTTGATACCTACAGGAGCATGAGAGAGGCAGAATCAAACTCAATGGGTTTGGGAATGAACTGGTGACTAAAATTAACATAATAACAGTAATAACGGCAACAGCCATGGCATCATGCGCCAGAACTACTTCGGAGAGAAAATAAATAAAAAGACATCCTTCTCAAAATCATGTGTGGCTTAACTCAGAGTTATTGGAAAGACCAGACTGGGAAGGACATTGAAATGACTGTATTCCCTGACTTCTAGGATGCCTTCAATTATAAGATGCACCATCAATATAATAACAGCTTTCTGTGTAGGGGGGAAGAGGGAGTCACCACTTAATATACACACACGAATTCTTTTTTTTTTTAAGATTTTATTTATTTATTTCAGAGAGAGACAAAGTGAGAGAAGGAACACAAGCAGGGGGAGTGGGAGAGGGAGAAACAGGCTTCCTGCGGAGCAGGGAGCCCGATGCGGGGCTCGATCCCAGGACCCTAAGATCATGACCTGAGCCGAAGGCGCCGCCCCACACCAGTTCTAATAGCCAGGCTTTCTAGACTCAAGGGAACATAGTATATAATACACAAAGGTAAAAGGTCTTCCTTAAAAATGCAATGGTTTTCCTTCTCTGCTGGAGAAGGAAACCTTAGCTTTGTGGAGAGATTCCAATCAGCACCGTCACAGATTCTCAGAGAATTCTGGCTATGCATTCTTGCGCAAATGGTAACTAGAGGAAAAAATGTGTGACAGTTGCCCCGGGAGGTAAGAACATTAGGACAAGGAGCAGGGCATGAGAAGAGGGTAGGTTGACTTAGGTTCCGGAGAGAATGGAGACATGACGTCACTCTGCCATCGCTGGCCACAGTTAGACATGGGACCAGCAAAGGAATCAGACTCTGAGCATATGCGCTCAAACTCTGAGCACACAAGCTCTTTCTTGTGAAAGAGCACGTATGCTTAGGTTAGCTCCGGGTTCAGGTAAGGCTGCTCTGGAGTTCCGGTGCCAAACCAAGGCTCTTCATCTGAGGCACTGCCAACATAGTCAGACGATCAGAGGAACACAGACCACTCTCATCTCTCCCACTCCCACTCCTGCCATTTCTGGGCTTCTGGTTAAAAAAGGAGACTTTTCCTATGCTTTCCTTGGGGCAATTTACAGGACCATGGCATCCAGCTCACATCTTCAGGCCTTATATGCACACTGAGAAATATTTACTTTTATTAAAGAACATAGAATCATGGGACTAGAAAAGACATCAAAATACCAGTCCCGATCAGCGATCTGTCTTCAGACAGGTATTTGTCTATCCTGCCCCCAAAAGATGATTATTTATTTCCTTCTTGCAAATCTCTAGGGACAGAGACGAGACGCTCTGCCTTGTTTGTTTGCTGCAGCATTATACCCAGATTACCCAGATGTTGCTCATCCAGAAGAGAGACCTGTATATTCATGGCAAAATGCACCAACCTCCATGCTGGAGTCTTTGTTCAAATGCATACTATATTTGAATAAACACGTCTGGGTCACTAAGTTCCTCCCAACAAATGTTTTAACATCTTCCCATTTCTTTCTTCCATATGTTCAATTCATTTCAAAAATAATAATCATTGTTCTTTGCCCTTTTGTCCAGTTTGTTACTCTGTCTTGTATTTTTTTTTAATTAGGGAAATTTAGTGCAACATGTTATGCCTCTGATTCTAAATGTCGACAGTAAAGCTCTCCAAACTCATGATTTCTGTGGCAAATATAACCCAGTCTCACTGCCGAGTCACAGAGGCACAAGCATTAACATTTTATGCTATATGACAAAATACTGCACTTTTGGAAGGGGCCAGAATTAATGTTACTATGACAACTCCAAATTTCTGACTTTTATGCATGTACAATTTCAAGGATACAGTTGCATTATAACACAAGGTTGTTTATAAAATCTCGCCTGAGCACTAAGATATTTATTACAAGTCCTCACTGAGACCAATAGAAAGTGTCACACCCCCCCATAGCAATACACATCAGTGAAATAGATGGTAGTGTATATGTGGTGGCAAAATATTATGAAATCGATTAGAATCTTATTTCTTTCATAGCTGCTATACTTATAAACACATACATACAGTATGCAGCACTGGATATAAATACAAATAAAACATAAAGAGAAAACATATAAAACCTCATAAATATACAGTATCCTGCCTTATCAATATTCATTTATGCATATCTCTGCACTCACACATTAATAAAAGCACATATATTGGATTTGAATGTGTGAGGGATGGGTAGGGAAGCTGTAATCAAGATATTCGAGCTCTCCTCTTCATGGAGAAGTATTACATTATCTCTCTCAGCCTATTATGTTTTCTGAAATTTCCAAATGTATGTTTTGGCCTCTTCAACTTTAGTCTTTTGCATTTAAGTAATGAGAAAGTTAAGTGCAATAAATGGATCACTCAAGGGCATTACAAAGAATGTTTTGATCTATTTAGAGCCTTTAACTTCAGAGCAAAGGCCTGGTTTAGTGTGACCTTAGTGAATTCAAACTGTTTTGTTTCACTAACAAGTGAAGCATATATTTCAATAGAATTAATGAATGACTAGCTTCTCAAAGAGACTCCATTACGGGCTGGGTTGTGAAGGCGGGGTAGGGGGGTCACCTGATTTCAAAACTCCCTCAGATATATTTCTAAGAAAGCATCTCACTATAATGCCAGCTGATGAAAATTTGAGAAGTATATGGTCTTGCAGCTCTATTTTATTTGCGTTAGTTAGTAATTAGTGGTGCAAATATAGTTTTCTTCAAAAACTCAAAGCTCCAGGACTCTTTTGCAAGAGACCTGGACTTTTTCTCAACAAATTCCAACATGTTCCCCATAGGATTCAGGGGGACAGGACCCTGCTCTGTATTCTTATTTGGTTAACTGTTAATATTGAGGCCAAACCAAACTCTGAGCTGAGATTCTTTCCTGCTTCCTGGGCCCTCACCTCCCATAGACATCTTCCTTTTCAATGGCTTCTGTCCTTCCTTCGGCAGCTATGAATAATGCGCCAACATCCTTACTAAAGGCCAATTGTTTTATGGAGCCGGGATGGATAATTAGTAAATTAATTCATTAAAGTTACCCTCCCATTATTGAACCAATCATCTGTATAAGCAAGATGTCCTTAGTTTATAAAAGACATTTGTGCCCATGAGTGAATAATTGTGAACCTGTTCTTTTTCCTTTCTTGACCGAGTTTAGAAAGACATTTTACATGGAGTTCCTTTATGTCCTAACTAAAACAGCTGACAAAATATAACAGGGCCAGAGGCAGCCTAGGGCACAAGGAGCCATGGGGTTCGACACAAGACTTATAATCAAGCTTTAGAAACAGAGCCTTTGATTTAGTAATAGCTCACATTTATTGAGTTCTTGCAGAGAGCAAGGTGCTATTTGCATGCTTTCATCCTCACAATAACCTCCTAAGAGTGAAACAGCAATTGAACAGAAGGCTAAGTGACTTGCTCAAGTTCATACAACCAGAAAGTAGTGCAGCCAGGATTTGAACCCCAGGCAGCCAGGCTCCAGACCACACTCATCTGCTTTTCTTTTCTTTCTTTCTTTCTTTTTTTTTTTTTTTTAAGATTTATTTATTTATTTGAGAGTGAGAGAGAGAGAGTATAAGTGTGAGGGTCAGAAAGAGAGGGAGAGAGACTCTCAAGCAGACTCTGTGCTGAGTGTGGAGCCTGACCTGGGGCTCGATCTCACGACCCTGAGATCACAATATGAGCTGAAACCAAGACTTGGTCACTTAACTGACTGTGCACCCTTCGACTGCTTTTCTTGACTTAAGTTTTTTCAGATCTCTTAAGATCCAGTTTTAAAAGGCATAGAGTTTTGGACTTTCTTGAGGCACCCCTATGACCATCCTCCATTTGAGGATGGGAGAGGTATTCCATATAAGTAAAAGCTTCAAAGCACTTCCTCTCACTTTAAAAAACTTTGCCTCTTACGTGTCTGATATTTTAAACTACACGCTTGCCCTTTAGTCAGTGGGAGAAGAGAGAACCAGACTTCAACTTTGATGGTAAGAGTTTCTCTTTATAATTGTATAAGCTTTTTTTCTTATGATTAAATTCTAACCCGTGATTGTGGAGAGTTTGTAAAACACTGAAACAATCCTTAATAGTTACGCCTTATTAATGATCAATCCTGGTAATAATGCTATGGTAATTAGCACATCAACATATTTTATCTGTCTTTTCTATGCACACTTTCATATTTTAGGTAACATTGTATATAATAATTACTAATAATATTTAATACCTGTGCATAATCACTAATATGCTAAGAACTATTCTAAGTTTCATATACATCTTGCTTATTTCATTTATATCATAAGCCTCATGCCAGTAATGTTATTTATTACCAGGGCAATGGCTTTATGGTATTTTATTTGTGCAGTATCTACTGTGTTTACAATTAAAAACTTGTTTTTTCCTCTTTTTTTTACTATTATACATAATACTGAAATGAACATCTTCATGTGTTTCAGATTCTTCTAACATGGATAAGGCAGATTGCTAGACATGGAATTAGTAGGTCAATGGGCTGACCCTTTATAAGGCTCTTTCTGGTAGTTTTTGCCAAATTGCTTCCTAGAATCTACTATACAATTCTTGTTGGAAGCCTGAAACACTTAGTGAGGCAACCGTTGTTTGGGGAGATTAAGTTAAGGGATATGCCAACCCTCTTGTCAAGTTAAATCATCAGAAAGCTCCAAGTTTAAAAAAAGAAAAAAAAAGAAAAAAAGAAAGCTCCATGCTTGAAACTCATTAATGTGACTTCTCAGAATGGTCTTCCCAAAGTCACATGTCAAGAGTATGGCCTTGACTTTCATGGAGAACAATTAGGACTTACTCCAGGTGAGCAAAATCACTGTTTAAAGCATTGTCTAGTGTTAGTCATCATCCCTTAAATAGGAGCAAACAGCTTTTGTCCTGTTTGATTAACAGGTACACATTCATCTTTTTTCATTTGAAAAAATATAATTCCATTTGTACCTAGACAGTCAGGAAACCTAAAACCTAAGTAAATATCCTATAGTAGCCTACAAAATGACATATAAACCCTTTATTGGCAAAATATTCTGCCCACCATTTTGTCCCAGTGTAGTGTTCCAATCACATCTCCTATTATTGCTATAAGCAAACTCTCTGTCCTAGACAATTTCAAGTCCCATTTTTTTTGATGACACTTCAGGTGTCTTCAGCATCCTCATTACAGGCATAGTACCATTATCTAACCACCTTATTTAGACTTTTACATGTTACCCTATTTTCTTTACTTGCCTTTTTAAGTCCAACTTGGTGACTAGGTCATAAGCCCAGAGAGTCTCTCTCATGTTTGCATCCTGTAGGAATTCTTAGAGGAGAGGGTCTCGTATCTTCGGTTTATTTAGTGACATGTATGGGGTCTGTTGGGCATTCCCCAGGGAAATACAGTGAGGCGAGAAGAGTCCATTATTACCCCCTTATTACCCTTAAGAACTTGAAATCCCTTTACATCATAATCACTTCTAATAAAGGCATAGTCACTTAAGCTAGGAAGTCATTCTCCTGTACAATAGAAACATAAACTGCTAAACAGGTCCCACTTTCATTGTTAGGACTACAGCTTAGTATAAGATCTCTGCTCTAGAATTTACTGAGTGGTTAGCAAAAAACAAATGTTGACTCAGTACTT
The DNA here is from genome assembly GCF_029215605.1 of Mirounga angustirostris. Lineage (NCBI taxonomy): Eukaryota > Metazoa > Chordata > Mammalia > Carnivora > Phocidae > Mirounga > Mirounga angustirostris. The sequence goes on along the minus strand of NW_026991709.1, from coordinate 132,218,734 downwards.
ATCGTATGTACCTAACCTCTCTTCGAGAGAAGAGGACATCACTGAAAACCCCCTTTCAGTTTGGTTAGGGTTTAGAAATTTCTTTCCGTAACCCTGTACCAGGGAACCTTTCTGAGCAGCATTACTTTGACTACTGTAAGTGCGTTTTGTAGAAACATCTCTGGAGAGTGCTTATGTTCTATGGAAAGCCAATATTTTTCAATATGGAAGCTCAACAAACTAGCTTGTACCCTTTTGTGTCCCCTAGTCATTTCCTCTCAAGTTTCCAGAGTTACTTGAGAAATATTCACTTTATGAACCTCCCTTTGTAAAGTAACAGTTTGACCTGTACACCTCAGTCAAGAGCAGAGTCATAAAATGTGGCTAAACAAGGCACTTGAAGAAAAAAAAATCAGGGTCAGTGTGCAAGTCAGCCTAGCAAAGGGATGAATTCACTGCGTGAAATCACCAGGTAATGAGTAGGTTGGAGGCAACTGAATTTTCTCCTGGAGAAGTCTTAAACTCTTGGGAGGGCGCGGGAAGGAAAACAGATTTGTTGATCCAAGAGACTCTTTAAGTCTCTCATGTCTCAAGTGTGGAAATGTCCAAAACTAACCATTGAGATAAGAGAGGCATCTTCAAAACAGGCAGCAACAACTTCCCCTAACGCCATCAAAAACCTGCAACAGAGAAAATGCAGAAACCGTCATTCAGATCCCAGAGACCGGGAAGTAGCTAATGGAGCCATATATTCATCATATTGATTGGGCCATTGATTTTTCCCCCCCTTTTCAGCACCCATTTCTTGGTCTTGTGCCAGATGCTTTAAAGAGCTTAAACAAAACTTACACCAAATCTTGCCAAAGGCCCCCAGGGAGCCTACAAACTAACTTTCTCTGTTGCTGCAAGTTTGGCTGCCCAGGCGAATCCCCTCCAGAAGGAAATTGCTTCTGGATCCAAAAAGCTGCCTAACCTATCTAATGAAGAACCCCAACTGGGAAGGGAGGTAAGCAGAAGCCTAAGAGGTAAACCTGGGTGGCTGGGCAGAGAGGATATGAAGAAAGATTTGCTAAGCTGCCCCTGAGCAAACAAAACCTAATACCTTAGTACAAGTGGAAGAATTCTTATCTCAGCATCAAGAGTATGGAAGGAGCATATTCATTTTCCTAGAACCAGTAATAGAAATTTTGGCATCAGCTCCTTAATCTATTAGTGTCCAAACTCTGCTGTGTTTAAGAATCATTCAGCAGATTCCTCGGTCCACTTTTGGTGAGTCTGGTTCAGTAGGGAACAGATTATAACAAGCAGATTCCTAGATGAAGGGGGTCTTTGGATCAAACTTGGAGAAACACTGCAAACAGGTTAACTGCAGAGGAGTTAAATAGTTGAATGATTTAACTTTGTTAAATAGTTGAATGATTAATAATCATCTTGTTATTATTGTCCACTTATTCTATGCACAGGAATCTAGAGAGCCTCTTGCCAACCCTTGAGTAACAGAGATGCCCAAAGACTGGTATTCATTAGAAATCTTTGGTTGCAAGTAGCAGAAACTGACTTAAGTTAACTCAAGCAAATCAGTGCGACTTTATTATGAGGCTATAATGACACCCCATGGAGTTTGATGACCTGAGTTAAGGAACTAGAAATTCATAATACTCTTCCTCTCTCCTATCTGCTAGTTCTCTCTCTCTCCCTGCCCCCATATTCCTTCCCTGCTTCTCAGTTTATAAGGCAGGAAATGGCTGCCTCGAAGCTCCCCAGTTAACACATGAGAGTTCTACACAGAGAGACTAAATTCCAGTTCTAACTTGGCTTGGTTGCTGCCTATAGCAGAATTAATATGGTTCCAAGGTCACCTAGAGGTCAGAGGCCACATGAAGGGTGAAGAGTAATCTTGAGTAGGGAGTGGTAAAGAACTTAAAGTTTTAATTATACTCTTTGTAGGCTCTCACTCTGAACAGAGATGTTTCACAAGAAATCATGCAACATGTAGCCTTATATAGCAAGGAAGCAATGATCCATAGATTGCTGTTTCTTAGAAGGAAAACAAAACAGATGGACAAGATTTAGTCTTAGCACAGGGTCAGCTCAAGGTATAATTGTCAAATAAATGAAAGGTATCTGATTCCCCTTATCTTCTCTTTCCAAGCCTTTGCACTCCACCTGTGTCCCCCTGCTTACTCCATCCTCTTCCGCCAGTGGAGTTGGTACTAATCATTTGTACCCAGTATGCATGGGTTAAATTGATCTGTCTCTTACTTCTTCCGGGCAAAAGATGACCAAATGAGACTAAAATCACCCATTTGAATGACAGGACATTAATTTCATTTACCCTGAAGGCATCTCCCCTTCCTGAGGCATTGGGCAAGCGAGCATTCCTTGTGCTAAGATTTTGGTGCCTCTCACATTTGAGCAATAAAGCAAATCAAAATGGACAGAGTATAATCAGGAGTTCTGATCTCAAAAGCAGATGTATTCTCAGATATATTTTTTGGCACTTCGTGACCTATTTGTCTGTATCAGGAGATTTTTCTGTTTTTAAATATTTAAACAGGGTGAAAGAGTTCATTTCAGCCTCTGCGATGAGCAAACCTCATGGTACTCTTCCATAGGCTTAACAGAATTTTCCTTCTGAAAAATTTCATCCTCCGAAGGTTGAAGGTGGAATTGTGTGCATTTGGGGTGGGAGTAGGTGAGAGGAGTTTGATCACAATTTAGCAAACCTTGACATTCTTTACAAACTCCATCATCTATTGCTTGAGGGGCTTTTCACCTACCCAGGTGTTCTCTACTGGCAGCTAATTGGTGTGTGTGTGTGTGTGTGTGTGTGTGTGTGTTGTTTTTTAATCAAGCCAGACTTCTTTGCTTGAAATTTTATAATTTATTTCTAGATTTATTTTGTGCATTTGAAGAAAGAATCACCAAAAGGCATCTGGTCTCTTGAGGCTAAATGTACTTACAAAGACTCCCATCAGAAATTTCAGCCAACTTCAAATGAGTCTCCCTTTGAGTCCAATGAGCACAAATTTGAGCTTTCAGCTGAGGTGTGGCTCTTCAAGCCTCTAAGATAGGATGAGCTAGTGCCCCGGAAATCTGTTAGGACAAGATGCAGCAATTTGTTCCCACGCTTTTTCTACCCTCTGGGCATTCACACTCAGAGGGGAAGTCATTCTACACTGAGCCACCTTGTGGCATGTGGGAAAACAACAGCCAAAGGCAAAAGTTCTGGGTGACACAAACATTTCTGGGACACTCTTTGGAGAGGGTGTGGTAGTGATCCTGTTGGGCCTTCTTAAGGGAATTGGGCAAGAGAGCTTTTTTCGGCCATTCAATTTGTCTTCTGTAACTTAACTCTTCTGGGAGTTGGTATTATTGTAGTGATTAAGAGAGAAAACTTGGGAGAGCCACAAAAACAAATCACATCCTTACTCCACCAGCTACTTAAAAAGCTTTTCAGTCTGGTGTGAGCCTCTGAAAAATGAGAATGATAATGATATTTACCTCATACTTTTGTTGTGAGAATTAAATGAGATAATACACAAGAAGAGGGTGGCATAGTGTCTGGCACAAATCTCAAAACTTTTCCAGTGGATAACAAGAAAACAATTGTATCAGACTTGTTTGGCAAATTCTCACTATTGCTCCTTTGAAATTAGAGCCATGCTTTTCTTGCATGGCCAAAGATTTGATGACAGAGTTGCCTTTTTAGAAAAGGAAAAAGATCTTTCAGAAAGTGCTGTGAAGTCAGTGTATTCGTTTTGTGATTATTAGATTCAATTAGTCAGTAGAAGCTACTTATAAGCTTTTCTGCATTAACAAAGAGGATATCCACTTGATATCAAGGTAGACTTTGAAAACTCCCCTTTCTCTTTGTCTCCATGCCGTATTTTACCAAACTAGCTATCTTGAAGTATTAGGAGATATTAGTCAGAGAAAACAGATCTACTGATGAGTTCCAGGAGCTTAACTTGATGTCCATTCAGATGAAAGTTGAAACTTGTTGGTGATGTTCATAGGATCATTCTAGATCAGACAGATTGATTGCATTGGAAGCCCAGCTAACCCAAAACCAATGAATGAAAAGTTCTTTTCCCATTTCCTCTCTATCTTCTTGCTTTCTCTTTATATTTTAAAAGCAAGTAAATCCTTTTTAAGTCCTGATCTTTTGGATACATCAGAAAGCTTTGCCCAACTTCACAGACCCTTTGCCTCTGCCAAAATACAACGGACAATCCATTAAAGGGGAAAAAATTATAGAAAAATACTATCTAAACCCCAAAGACTTTCAATTTTGAGTGATTTTTTTTTCTCGGTAGTGTCTTAAAAAGAAAAACATTTTATAGAATTATATAGAGGATGAAATCTCACATCATTAATAGAAGGCACCAGATACCCAGGGAGATACTTCTCATTCTATTCCTTAGGCTAATTCACCGAAAGAAGCTCTTGAAAGATGGATTCAATGCACTGAAATAGTCACAGTCCCAGGTCATGGGACAAGGCTATGATTTTCCTTATCCATTTGGAATATAATTGAGATGGTGTGGAAACTAGAGTCAGGGAATCAAAAGAATATCCAAGTGTAGGAACAGTGATATTTTAAGTCTTAAAGACAGAATGTATGTCCTTTGACCTTCTTCCATCATGTTATTCAGTATGAGGTATTAGGAGGAGGGGGAAACAAGTTGGTTTTCCATCTCTACCAAGAAATTCAATATATTTTGTTGATTGTATTTTATTTTGAGAGGTGCTACATGAGTAGGAATTATGTTTAATATCCCAGGAGCTTATCATTGTACAGTACTTCACAGTTTGAAAATCCCTTTTAAGTGGGTTGTTTGGTTTGATCTTCACCACAATAAAATATGTTCCACAGATCATTATTAGAATTCAAATTTGATAAATGAGATTCCAAGAGATTAAGTGACTTGTTCAAGTCCACTCTGCTAGTAAATATTCAGGCTGAGTTAAGATGTTGTTGGGAGCTTAAATGGAACACCAAGAAAACTTATGGAACTTCCTCCCCTTCAAATCTTTCAGAAACAAAGTATATTCTCTTCTGACTAAAGTGTTTGCATACGTGGTACCCACTAATGGTAAGGAAAGAGACCAGAGACCTCTCCTAAGTATTCTGCTAGCCCTGTAATTGGGGCAGTTTCTTGCTCTCTAAATGGAAGAGCAGTGATGATAATAATTAAGTTTAGGCTTCTGTACTTCCTTTCATCTGAGTTCTTCAGCCAGACAGGAAGGAACCACCCCCTCTACATAGTATGGATCTCTTTTCAAGCTGGTCCACCTTCATTAACTATCTAGATCTTCGTTTTGGGCAAAAGTAAACATCTTATGGAAAACTCAGGAGTTTGCACACACCACCACCACCACCTCCACCCCCACTCTCTTAAATGTGTGGTCAAGTCTGCTTTTTACACAGCAAGATGTCATAGATTTATAAAACTTTCTAAGCAAATAAAGTTGCTGCTCACATAAAAATGAAGTTAAAGACCCATCAAAATCTCTAGTCAGCAACATCTGTGAGTTTAGTGGGGAGAATCTGAAGGCAGAGCCTGAATAGAAATGTGAACACTCCTTCACTCTGTCCCTGCCTCCTCTCAGCCTTCCACCTGCAATAGACTGTATTCATATCTCCCAGAGGAAATATGCTATTACTGATAATATGATCACTGAAACACTGGGAGTGGTTAGATACAGAGCTCTGGCAGTGGGTTAATAAAAGGCCTAATGAAGAACAAAAAATCCTGCCAGTCGCTGTAAAAAAATATTGCCCCCGGGAAATTATAAATCAGACACCATGGTGTGAAGTTTAAAAATATATATATATATTGCATTGGCTCACTGATAAATGCAGGAGTGGGCAGACGGGTGACGAAACAAATATGTCACTGGATGCCCTTGAAGTTTCAGTCCACCTCAGCATGATGCAGTCAAACGTCTCAGCAGTGCAAAGCCAAAACCACATTTACTCAGCCTTGTCAGATCACTCTGCACCGGGCGGCAGAAACAGGATGCCTGGTCCACAAATTAGTTATAATTCCCAGAGCCTCGCTCGCCTTTTCTCTTTTTATTTCTCTCTCTCCCTCTCTCTCTCTCTCTCTTTTTGTTTGTTTGTTTGCCTGATTCCACAGCATTAATCTCAATAGACTCCTAAATGCTGCTTCTGAATAGAGACCTGTATTTAGGGTTTTCTTAATATATCCACACTGAGCTTGTCTGGAAAGAGCCCAATAGAAAACAGTTTCATGGGCGGCCTCAAGGCAATTCCATCTGACCCATACAGGAACATATCAAGGCAAAGGCCCTAACAACCTCACCCTACCTTTTAGCTAAACTGTCAGTAATCTAGGAAAGAAGTTGACCTCTCCAACACTAGGAACACTCACATACCTTGAGTCATGAACACATTGGCTGCCTGACAAATACTCACTGAGGGGCTGCAGTTCATCTTCTTGGCTTTGCCCCTTCATGGAGTCACTCTTGCCTGTGACCTCTCTCTTTAGCCCACTACCTCCAACAGGCCAGTTCTTCTCCAAGGGATCACTTCTGCCTGCTTTTCAGCTGGTTGATTGTGTGCCAACTGTTGAATCCCCATTGGAGATAAGCATGTGTCCAGGGCACTTGAGGAAAGGTGACCAAACAGTGCAGTGGGGTCAAGGCCAAGGAGAACCCCTCATTCCCTCCCCCACCCCACCCCCATCAATGAAGCCTGCTTCACTCTCTACCTGCTGGAGCTGGTGTCACTCAATGTGCCACTAAAAGAAAAGGGCAGAAGCTGAGATGTTTCCGGAACTCCTTTCCATTTTTTAAGAATTCCAGAAAGGCAATTCCTGAAATGTAAGGAAGCTCTATTAGAGAAATTCCATCTCTTTTAGGGAAATTCAGCAGCAAAACTCCAATAGATTATACAGGGAGACATCTCTACTTATCATGAACATCAGGACCTTTATCTTGAATTCTCCTTACATCTTCCTGGAGATCTCTAAAACATCAGCACCAGCATATTACCTTGGTATCAGAGGGTCTCTTGGTCTCAGATGTGGATTCATCTTTCTTTTCTTTATTGAGATGAGGTGAGACTATGTAAACCAAACTTTACCAAGGATTCAGGGATGGGAGAAATGAGAAAAGAGATAGTAAAAGGAATATACAATTTAGTAATCTGATTCACACATTAAAGCTTTATAAAGCTGTCTGATGGAGCATTGATTTCCATATGCCAGAGCAAATTTCTGAGAGAATTTTCATGGGTGCACAGTGTTACAAAATGCAAAAGAACAAAATGCAGTGAGATTTTCATATTATATATAATATATATAGTAAATTACACTTTATTTTATTTATTCTCCTTCTTCTTCTTATCCATAAATAGTCCTCTCTTTGAATAGATTACACTGGCTTTTTTGGTGTCCTTATTTGGTAAAATAAAAACTTGGTCGTTCTGTGCAGCTCTCCCACTTTCTAAATTTTACTGGTCCCCCAGATCCAAAGACCTGGTACCCACCACAACAAAGAGGTGACTTCCTACCCTATTCCCAGTATGCCTCAACATGACAGAGGCTACCTTCCCCCATCACCATGGAACCAGTCACCTCAAACATATCCAGAGATCCTTAAGTAATGCCCAAGACAAGAAGGTTTACCCCCAAAATAAAGGAGCTCCCTTTTACTCCAACCTCAAAGTGCCAACTTCATATTTTTATTCTGAGGATATTTCTCTTTATTTTGAACTTTGAGAGAAAATTGGTTTCTGGAGGGTGCTGTAGTGCTACTAAGAGGACATCTACCATGTGGAGACCGAAACAAGACCACTGGCTCCCCAGTGTTCACACTGCCACCTTCATAAGCCAAACCAAAGATTCCTTTTCCCTTCCTTGTACACTTAACAATTGTACTGGGTATATTTTGTTGTGCTATTATCAGAGGGAGGTTTGCAATGTTGCCAAATGTGTGGCCACCAGACTTATTTGTAAAATAAAGTCCTTGACAGAATCTAGTTATGTAGTCATTGTAGTTTATGAAATCCAGCTTATAACTGGTGTTACTCAGTGCAAACTGCAAAACCCAACCACGTTAGGTTAACTAATTCTTAATTCAGTAGGTTATTATGTATATATAGCTCTCGGTCACGTGCAAAGGTAAAGACTATGAAATGGCATGTTGTGCACCCTTAATTTGGAAGTATTAAAGAAATGACTTGTGTCCAAAGGAGGTCCTTAAGGGACAGCCCTGGAGCCACAAACCATTCTTTAAGAATCAGCACTTTGGGAACCCTAAGCTACAGGTGAATAAGCCATACCTTCCAGAATGCTGGCTTAATTCTTTCTGGGTTTGTTTTCTTTTGTTATTCCTGAGCTTTTAGTTAAGTTTTTTTACATGTTCCTGTTCTGCTGAGAGATCTTAAAGAAGAGCCTTAAGTCTACATGTGAATGAGGAATACTCTGAGATAAAATAGGAAGAACCTCAAGTTCACATCTGAATGTGGAATTAGAGAAGAGAAGGAGCAGAAGCCTCTGTGCAGATAAGTTTTCCCAGGGAAAAAGGCATCTTAGAAATAGAGAGAAAAGCCTATAGCCAAAACCACCTCTCTCTCACTTGGAGGTTCTTCATCTTGGGCAATTTTAGAGAACTGGGGTCCTATTTGACTAAAGATCCACTAAATGCTGTTAGATAGTCAATAAAGATAAGGGCAAAAAATAAATCTTTGAAATTGGTCCATGAAGCGTGTTGGTGGTCTTAACAAAAGCAATTGCAGTGGAGTGGCAGGGGCAGAAGCCATTGCGGATCTGTTGAAGAGTGAATCCAATGAAAATGTAGGAGTACCATTTGCAGACCAATTTCGGGAAGCTGAACTATGGAAAAGTGTGGGGAAATGGGGCGGTAGATGGAGGGCTTACAGGGTAAAGAAAGTGTGAAGAGGGGAAATAATACAGCATGTTTGTATAAGGGGAAAGATCATTTAGGAAGAGAAAGATTGATGATGTGAGAGAGATTGAGAGATAGAGAGAATAGCCAAATGAGCAAAGACCTTAATAAATTCAGAGACAATGAGATAGGGAGGGTATATGGAAGTACCAACATTTGGAAGGAGAAACTATATGTACTTCATTTTAATAGTAAGAGAGAAGATGCTAGGTGCTGTTGTAGATTGGTTTGGATCACCAATTCTGATGATGGAAAAAATGACAAGAGTTCTCATCTTATGGTTTCTATTTTCATAATGACTCTAGGTTATTAGCTGAAATGAGGGGGAAAGAAGTGAAAGCAGAAGAGATTTTTTTAATGGTGCTTAATTTTTTTTAATGTAGGATGGTTGAGTAGCGTTGAGGAGGCTTTTGAGGTTTGGTTTTTTTTTCCCTTTAGCTATGTTGTACTTTTCCATGCACAAATATGGAGAAAAGTGGACCAAAGTTGGAATTCTACAAAGTTCAAGAATATTTGCAAGGGAAAAATTACAATAATGTATCATGAAATCTCAGCTAGAAATGAAGGGAGTAATAGCAGAAATGAGTTGAATGACTATGAACAAATGATTATGATTCAAATGAATGTCATGAAGTAGGAAGTACCAGAAAAATGGGAAGCTGTGGTCAAAGACATATATGCATTTGAGATTTTGGAGTGGGTGGAGAGGAAAAGATCACTTCAAAGAGAAAGAAAGGAACTGAAAAGCCAAATTCCCAGGAATGATGAAAGGAGCATCGAAGGGATTGAGGATGCTGGGGTCAAAATTTAATAAAAGCGAAGTGGCTAGGAGGAAATCTATAAACAATGGTCATGAAAAGAAGATGATGGTCTGTGTAGAAAGGCAGAGCCTCCAAGATGCAGGGGTTGTGTAGGAGGGAGGAGAATGCTGGTCTAACAGCAGTATGGTGCAGAGGAGGATAATTAAGTCTCCTTCCAGTCCTGGCAAAGGGAAAAAAGACCTCTCCAAAAGAGAGGGCTGCCGAGCAGTGAGGTCTTCGGAGGACAGTCAGATTTCAGTCCAAGTCGTGAGTGGACATTTATCAGAGAGTTTGACTCCCAAAGGCTGTTTATCTCCCAAGAGGAGAGTGTCAGGATTTGAAAATGAAGGGCAAGTGGAGGGCTAAGCCAGTTGTCCAGTGATGAGAGTTCAAAGACTAGAGAATGAGAAGAGGATGAGCAGAACTGAGAGGCTTGATGGAACTGTTCTCAGGTACTGCTTTTTCGGCACACATCACCACGATTAGGAGCACTGTTGAGTGTCTGCAATGTACGGGGTCTGCATTTTACATGCATCATCTCATTTAAACTGCTGACAGTTTATGAGCAAGTGGCCTCATTTCCCATTTTACAATGGATGAGATTAGGATTTAGGTCATGTAAGTTTCTTGAAAATATACAGCTTTTGAACAACAGAGTTTAACCACTCTTCTACATTGCCTGTCATTTAGTAACAGGTGTGGGACTGAAAGACCTGATCATCTTCAGAAGTTTTGTAAATCAAGCCACAGCTGTAATTCACTAAAGGAGTTCAATATTTCTGGGCATACTATTCTGAATTCTTTGTCAAGGCAGAAATAACTCCGCCCCCCCCCACCCCCAATGGAGTAATCTGTTTGGCCAATCCCAATTTTCTTGAAGCAAGATTAATTTTTATTAAATGGTGTAGTTACACAGTACTTTAGATCAGAAATGATCAAAACATTTTACAGACAATAAGGTTTCTCTCTGACTTAAAAAAAAGTAAAATAACCCAATAAGGTCAGTGGAAAAGTAAGAATTCTACCAAGGCATATGACACTACTCACTATAAAACACTGCAATTCCTTACTCATTAGCAAAGCTTTATTTTCCATGGGATGTATTTCAAATGAGGATATGCTATAAGTAGAAAACAATACATACGGGTTCATTAGTCTTGCTCTTTTAAAGATAAATGCTGTATGTGGGATAAATGCTGTGAGCAAGAAATTATAAGCAGGTTCCCATATGCTAGATATCTATTTCCACAGCTCCTATCATCATGGTTTCTGGGCACTTTGACAGATAGATGAGGCTAATTCAGGCAACGCAGTACATTCGGAAGAGTAGGTGAAAATCCTCTTTCTCCTTAGCTCCCTGCCTCGAAAAACAATAATTCATTGGAAAATAAAAAGGAGAAAAGACTTTCTGGAATGGAAGGAAACCTAAGGGGAAAGCCATGCAAGAGGGGCAAGTTTTAATCTTTTGGTTACAAGTAATAAAGGTGACAGTATGACCCTTTGACCAGGTGTTTGGAAATCTATCTTAAGTAAATAACCCTAAGTGGGGAAAATGTTGTATGCTAATCATCATAGCATTAGATAGGGAAAAAATTCAAAAACAAATAAGAAAGAGTTTTTCAAATGTAGGTAGTATTTTAAAATAATTTATGGTGTATGTTTACCTGGATATTATGTAACGGTTTAAATCATATTTATAAGAACCGTAAAATTATTTGGGAAAATTCTTATAATGTTAAATGGCAAAAGTGGTAATACATTAAACGTAATATGTGAAATGTTAAATAATTTAAGAGTGTGATTATAGCTGTGAAAAAGAAAAATATAAAGCATAGGGAAAAGATTGGGCTTAGGTGTTGAGACAAGCGGTAATTTCTTTTTATTCTTTTAACTTTCCTGTATTTTTCAAATTTCTATTAAGAAAAAAATGTCCCATTTTGAAATACAAATGATAATGCCATGATCTGGAGGTCTGAGAGCTAGAAATTTTACCAATAATAATCACATGTTCAAAAATCACTCAGTATGGGTTTCCAAGAAGTATATCATTCTGGCTAACCCTGTATTTTAATCAGATTTTCCCGATTTTACATTTCTTACAGCACATTAAAGTGTGGACAGTCAAAGGATTTTGACAAGCGCACCCACCCACGTAACCCCTCCACAATCAAGCACATGTCCATTACTCCAAAAAGTTTCCTTATGCCCATTCCCAGCCACATCCTCCCAAGCTGCCAGGAACAGGCAACCACTGCTGTGTTTTCTCTCACCGATAGATTACTTGGTTTTGTTCCAGAATTTCACATACGTGGAATCATACAGTTTGCACTCATTTGGGTCTGTCTCCTTTTGCTCAGCATAATGGTTTAAGATTAATCCATGTTGCTGCATGTATCATAGTTTATTCCACACACACACACACACACACACACGTATATATATACCATACATTTTCATCCATTCATCTGTTGATCTGTTGGTGGTCATTTGAATTGTTTCCATTGGGGGATATTATGGATAAAGATATTATAGACATTTCTGTTCATGCCTTTCTATGAATATGTTTTCATTTCTCTTGGCTAAATACCTACCAGTGGAATTCCTGGGTTATATGGTAAGTATATGTTTAACTTTATAAAAGTTAAACCACTTTCCACGTGGTTTTTCCAAAGTGGTTTTAACCATAAAGGTTCTAGAAGAAAATCTTTTCAGCCTTAGAATAGATGAAAAATTCTTAGATAAGACACAAAAAGCACAAACCATAAAAGAAAAATTTTTATATATATAGAATTTCATCAAAGTTTAAAATTACTGTTTTTCTGAAGGCAGCACTAAGGAAACGAAAAGGCAAGCAACAGACTGGGAGGAAATATTTACAATATATATATGTGAAAAAGGACTTGCATCTGAATACATAAATAACTTTTACAACTCAATGATAAGAACTCAAACACCCAATAAAAACATGGGCAAAAGATTTGAACAGACATTTCTACAAAGAAGATAAACAGATGGCAAAAAAAAAGCACATGAATAAATGTTCAATATCATTAGTCATCAGGGAAATGCAAATTAAAACCATGATGAGATGCCATTACACTTCTACCAGAATGTCTAAAGTTGCAAGGATTGACAGTACCAAATGTTGGTGAGGCCATGGAGCAGCTAGAACTCTCAGACATTGTGTTTGGTGTTTTTTAATGGGATAATTCATCTCACTTTAGTTTCTTAAATAAGCAAAGGATTATTCCCTTGAGTCAGGCCTGAGATTTAATTAGTGTTCAGACTTGTTTTCTATCTCATCATGCCCTTAGACCTCACTAATCTCCATGGCCAGATGATTGTATCTAGCATAGCTAAAAATATCAAACACTCTCTACATGAGGAAAGAAACAATTATTATTGGCCTGGTAAGTTATTTGAGGATATCATCTCTAAAATGCTACCACTTCATACATTTAATATTTCATTCCAACTTTGTTCTATTTAATTGTCATAAATTATTTTAGACACCCTACTATATCTCCTTCTTCCCATCTAAATCTTGTTCTGTATTTGACCAAAAGTAATAAAATTCACACCAGAAACAATTAGCAAATTCCTGGGTTATCTTTCAGTTTACACATCAACTTCAAGAGTTAAATTTCCCTCTGACTCAAGTCAGGCTATATGAAATGGACTAGAATGTTGATTGTGCTAGGTTGCGGAGTTTGAACTGCGAGATTAGGAAGACTCAAATATAGTTTCATTTACTTGAGGCTGTTAATTTTCTTTTTTTTTTTTTTAAAGATTTTATTTATTTATTTGAGAGAGAGAATGAGAGACAGAGAGCACAAGAGGGAAGAGGGTCAGACGGAGAAGCAGACCCCCTGCTGAGCAGGGAGCCCGATGCGGGACTCAATCCCGGGACTCCAGGATCATGACCTGAGCTGAAGGTAGTCGCTTAACCAACTGAGCCACCCAGGCGCCCGAGGCTGTTAATTTTCTATAATGCTCTCAGTCTATGATAAGACATTTCAGTGGTCTCTCTGAAGTGAAAACAGGGTTGCTCCTGAATTTTACTAATTACATTTCCCTGCAAGCCTTGTTTGTTCTATTTTTGTGTTATTCTGATTTCCTAAACCCCAAATCAGATATTTTAGGGGCAGCTGAGAGAAAAATCTGAGAAAGGTTGTTTCTATGTAAAAATAATGACAATATTTTGATGATCTATCAAAAAAATGAAATAGATATTTAAAATCTGATTTTTCCTACATCCTCAGGTCATTCATTTCCTGGAGCTATAGTCATACCAAATGTTCTCATCACACCAGAGCAGAAACGTGTTTTGATGATGTACTACTGCGACCTCCATGTTTAGACATCACATATATTTAATGGTTTTCTAAATTTTCTGTGGATTCTGCCCTACATCAACCTCCTGTCCCCTTTTCAGTACCAATATTGATGGACTCTACTTCATTGTTCATTTCTTCCTAAATTTCTTTAAAATGGAGGCATGTACAGATTACATCAGATGGCAGAATTGTTCATGGTACAGCTTGTACTTTCTTGGAGAAACATATTTAATTAATTAAGAAAATATAATAGCACTCTGCGGGAAAAGCAAAAAATGCAAGATCAAAACTCCAGCTAAACTCTTTAAGCCATTATGAGTGACCTCTAAACCACAAACAATGCTAAAGTTCTTGGGAAAACTTTGTTTAACTGGCACTTACAATGCATATTAGCTCAGAAGCAGAACCCTGCCAAAAATGTAAACTAGTCACTGTTTATAAATGTGAAAAGAAAATTAGCACGTGAGCAAAAGGAAAAACACATCTTTGGTGTCAACGTTTCTGTGAACTTCTCTACGGGTTTTATAGTTGCTTTTGCTGGTTTTTGCAAAGATGTGATGGGCAGGGGGAAAGGTACACCTGGAGTGAATGGTACAGCTATTTGTAGTTGCCGTCTGCAACTATGTCAGGTACAACTGTGCTCATTGTGATTCCTGATTCACAGAGCCCCTTAAGGTAGCTGCAAATGTAGCAAATTCCCCAAAGTTCCCCAATTCTGGCTGCCCATTAAACTCACTAGAATGTTTGCAAGAAAAACCTCCCAATGCCTAATTCCTTCTCCAGATTCACTAAATAAGAACCTCTGGGCATGGGGCCTGAGCATCAGCATTCCCTAATGACTCCTGGTGATCTTGATGTACCAGTTAGGTCTGAAAAACTCTGTACTAAAACAAACTTTAGCAGCTGTGTCCAACCTAGTCTTGTAAGATGACAGAGGAGATAGGAGCAGAATTGAAGGTCATAGAAGTATTCACGATTTGTCAAAAAGTCCAAGAGAAATCACACATGAATTCTACAACATCTGGGTTTTGCAGTGTTTTGGGGGGGTTTTGGTCTCTAATTATATTGGCTAAATATTGTGTCATGAAAGAAAGATTAATTTCTTTGAGGAATAGGCAATGAAGAAATGAATTATGACATAAGAAAGCATTTTAGTAGACAAATATATTCAAACACGGGCTTCATTTGGGAAAAACTAAAAAGAGGAATTCTAGTAGATAGCTATGGCTTTTGCCTACACTGCTGCCTACACTTCTTTTGGAAACAATGCTTTAATTTTTTATTGGGAAAAGAACCTTCCCCCAGTGTCAGTTGGAGTCTAGTTAAGCTCACCATTTGGTTCTGGGATGAGCATGTGACATAGACCTGGATAATTCCAGTATCACATCCCCTCAGCCAGAATGACTGGTTCAGGTCCTTGTGGATGACCCTAGTCAGGCTATTAGAGAGATCTAATGTCAGCTCTGGGACTTTCTAGAACAATAAGAAGGAAACCTGAGCTATCAGGACCACCATGAGGGCGAAGTCTGTGTTAACATGAAGGAAAGCAGACTAGCAAAGAAGACAGATAGAACTGGTTGAACTGACATCACTGGATATCTCAGATACAGATGTACATCAGCTCAGCAAGATCCTGGACTTGTCAATTATATCATTGAATAAATGTAATTTTATTACATTCATTCATTCATTCATCTGTTCATTTTGCGAAAGCTAATTTGAATAAAGTTTTTGTTGCCAACAGCAAAGTAAGTCCGATGAATGCAAGATCCTTGTTAGTGAAATTGCCAGGACCATTAAGAAATCTAGAGATGCTTTGTTATTCTATAGTCAGTTTTTTTGTTTCATTAGACAGACTAAAGATTTAATATCCTACCATCAGAACCTCAAGGAAATTTTGAGTCAATAATTCAATCCATCAGCAAGTATTAAATGAGCTCCCCTCTGGGCCTACCACTCTGCTAGCATGATAGGAAAAGGAAAGTAAGTAGGAAGCCTGGTCCCTGCCTTCAATAAGTTCACAATCTTCTCAGAGAAAGCACATACATTAGAAATAATTCAGGGAGAAAGAATAACCTAAGTTTCAGTGGAAAGAAGTGTTAATTAGCATGTCTGAAGTGTTTTCTGTGAGCCAAAGATCATATGAAGTGTGGTAGAAAGATCCTGAGAAATAAAAAGTACCACCACTGCCATCAAGGAGGATATTGTCAAGAACATACAACACGGTTTTGCAGAGATGTTTTAAGTGCGTTATAAAGTTACATGCCATAATTTACTAACAATTTAATAACCTCTGTACTAAGGCCTTAATGAGAAGCATGGTAAGTAGTTTACTAATTTACTCTAGGAGCTCAGAGCTTTCTTCTTCTGGGGCTTCCAAGGGCCACCAACTTTAATCTTGGAAGCTAATCTCATCTAAAGGTTGGATCTCTAGGATTTGGGGTTTTGTCCAAATTCAACCACAGAGTCCCATGACTTCTCTATTGAAACATGTCATTCTCTAAAAATCAAAACAAACAACCTCAGGCTTCCCAGTTCTCCATCATTCTCCAACCTGTCATCATCCCCCAACTCCTTTTTGTTCTCCAGATCTCCATAATTCTCTAACTGTCCGCCACCTCGCCAGCTTTGCAAACTGTTTTCAGCCCAGTTTCCAGAGTTATCCAAGTGTAGCATAAATAGAGTTCTTGTAGTAAAGGGAGAGGAAGAGATGGAACGATGGACACAGGAGAGCAGAAATTGGATGCACGTTGATACAAAGCTTTATTTTTTTTCCTTTTTCCTCTGTTTTTCTTCTTTCTTTCAACCTCCAAATCCAGACTCCTTTGGAAAGAAACCACTATTGAGTAAAGAGTTGCTTTTGTACTCCAAAAGAGGAGTTTGCTAACCCAAATGATACTCCAACATATGTGTGTCTGTATGCATGTGTATGTATATACATGTATGTGTGTGTTATGTCTTGAGGGTTAAGATTTCCGAGCTTTTGAAGAGTGAGGAGGCCAGGGGAGGTTGAGAGTGAAATTCACCAAATAAGTACCCTTGTTTACTTTATGTACTCATCATTTCTTCGGAGAGGGTGGGAGACAGATTAGATCAGTACTGCAAACATTCACACACCCAAAACACAAAAATAACTCAGTGATGGAATCAGAAAAAAAATCCAAGAATTCAAGGTTCTCTAGTATCTATTCTGGTACCTTACTACCTTAATTTTCCCTTTGAATTCTTGCTAATCTCCTTGTTAATGCATGGAGAGCATGAGGCATTGAAATGGAAATTACATGATTTGACTACATAGAACTCTTATTTTTAAATAACAAGATGACATTTAATTGAGTGATAGAATAATAATGTTAAAATATTAACCAGCATGATCCCACCCACACACCCCAAGTGGTCTCTTACCATGTCTTTGGCTTACCCACTGTTCAGTCAGCTAGGCTATTTCTATATAATTGTTTCAGAGAAAGGATATGACACCAAGAAAACAAAGAAATCGTTGCTTCCCAGCTCTTTGATTCAAAAGACTAAACAGTGAGGTAGAGGAGTAGAAAAGAGTCATGATCTAGCAAAAGATTTAGCATAAAATATCATGACAAGGCACAGAGCTCACCCTAGGTCCCCATGGCCAATTTAGAAAATAACATTCCCTGAATGTTATGAAGGTAGGAGCAAAGGATATGCAATCCTAGCACAGAGACTTCAAGGTCCTCCTAAAAGAGTGTCACTGCCCATGCTGCTAGGTTAAGCCCAAGGCAGGGGACAAAACCCCTGAGAAGTTTGTAGAATCTAGGTTAAGCCAAAGGAAACAAAACCCAAGAGAAAAAGTGACTGCTGTGTACATTTGAGCAGGTAGAACATCAGAATTCCCCACTCTGCAGTGTGGCAGACGAGAAGGAAGACGACTGGCTTTGGTCACTGTGGCTCAGAAGTGGGAGGAGGAGAACCAGTGGACAGGAAGTGACTGTGCGTACTGGAAGTAGGCGTGTCTTCAGTGATCCAAGTAAACTAACAGCGGAGGTCCAGATGAGACAATGAATGCCACAGCCACTGTGGACAGAGATCATTGAGGATCATATAAGACAATGGATGTCTTCAAAGGTGCCCATATGGGCAAATGACATTGAGGACCAGATTTTGCCTGCTCCCATCCCCGCCCATGCAGTCACCCATAATGTAAAATCTGTAACATTAAATAATTTATAAAGGCAGATGGAATATCTGTTAAGCTCTATAAAAAAACTGACATATTTAAGTAATCAAAACCCACTATCCAGCTGAATAATAATGTTCAAGTAACTGTTTTTAATGCAAAAACTTCCCTTTCATATTTCTATGACTGATCTCTTTCTAAAATGAAGCTGATCAAAATTTTAGAGCTGACAAATATGATCAACAGTCACCACATAACCTTAGAGTAATAAAAGCTGAAACAGTTGCACTTCACCCTCTTGAAAACAGACATGACTGAAATATTTGTAAGCCAACAGGCACCAAAGGCATGGCTTCAAACAATGCTCAGTAATAGCACTATTTTCCTGGTTCCCAGAGCAGTGAGTGGGTGGCTTAAGACCAGAGCAAAGTAAACCTCTGAGCTTTTATGCTGGGAGTAAATTAGAAAGTATTTATAATGTCACTCATTCGATGCCTCCACACTCATGTGCCATTTACATCATATCATGGTATGCTGCTTTTAAATGCCTTGTACATTTCCAGGATCTATGCTTTGTGCCATCAACAAAAGCTATTTGAGGACAGAGATTGTGTCAAATCCAATGGATACCTCTTAATTTTATTAGATCTTTCTCCTGTATTCCACATTGTTGCTCATTTAGTCTTCTTAAATTTCTTCTTGCACTTTGCTCCTTGACTTGAAACATTTGATCATTCAATAAATAGTTACTGACCATCTGCTATGTGGTAGGTACTGCCCTAGGCCCTGGGAATACCCCTACAAGGAAGAAAGACAAGATTTTGGCTCTCACTGTGTCAACATTCTTGTGTATACAAAAAAGGCAATAAAAAAAGAAATATATGAATTAAATAAGTTCAGATTGTGACAAGTGCTTTTATTTAGGGTTATCAGGAAAAATTTCTCTGAAGAGGTGATTTATATAAGTTGAGACTTGAGTGATTGGAATGAATCAGGCTTCCATAAATATGGGAGAAAAGAAAATAGCAGGTACAAAGTCTCAGAGATAGGATTAATCATGCCTCATGGCAAGAAGACCAGTGTGTCTTCAGCTGAGTGTCCAGAAGAGAAGTCATAGAAGGTCCTAGAGAGGCAGGCAGGGGCTGGCTCTCTTGGGCCTTGTTGGTCTTGTCAACACTCTCCCTGCTTCTTCTCTTCTCTTCCTAATCATTCCATCTTAATCTCCTCCATAAGCTTTACCTGTTCTGCCTTGCTCTCAAATAGTGGTATCCCCTAGATTTCAGTCTTGCCTCTATTCTTTCCCTTCTAGGCTTTTCCTAGGTTATCACCAACCATTTGATGAGAACTACAAAATCATCATGTCCAGTTGTAGACCATATTGATCATGATTCTTAAGTCTCAGTGATGGCCACCAAACCATATCAGTAACAACCTATGAGACTTGTCTAAGTTGCATATCTGTATAACCCATAGCCAGGTAAGGAGGAGTAATAAAGTTAACATATGTGGTAATTATATCTAGGATCAACATATGAGAGTTGTATACAGCACATTCTAACAACATTAGGAATAATATCATCTATAGGGAAGCTAATCATGAAAAAAGAAATTTCCTAATATGGAGCTGTTATACCTCTATGGCACTTCTCCCAAGCATGCACATTGTCCCTCTTCTCTCCTAACTTCTCTCATGCTTCCAGAGACAAAGAGAACATCCATCCCTACAAGGTATCTAGTGGATTATTCTGGGCATGCATGCTGTAGTTAAGATAATATGTCTTTATACCCCTTCTCCAAAAGAACATGAAAGTTGAATCCAGATAGATGAAATAATGTCATATCGGAATATTTCTATGATGTTCAATAGTCCTATAATAATTATAAGTTATTTGGAAAGGCTCCTCCTGGTCATTTCTACTTATTACATGGAAGCCAGAAGAGCAAGTCTTGCACTATTTGCTATCTTAGACCTCCATTGCTTTGACACTTGAACTCCCCTGAGTTTTAGGTTCATATATCCAACCTCCTTCTTAGTCTATCCATTTTGATACAGCCAGGAAATGCAAACTCAACAGACCCAACACTGACCCATCACTCTCCTTCAAAACCCTATCCTATACTCCTCCTATAGTTCTGATTCATCTTAATGCTGTGATTGTGTTTTCAGTCACCCATGCCTGAACCTAAGAGTCAATTTAGACTTTTCTCTCTCTCTCTCATCCTCCACATCCAATCAACTGGCAGATAGTCCCATTTTTATATCTCTTAACTATCTCCCCAAATCCATTCCTTTCTCCACACTTTCATAGCCTCTATTTAAGTTAGGTCCCATCACTTTTGGCTAAACCATTATGAGAGCCTCCTAACTAGCTTCTCTACTTCTAGTTTTATTATCTCTGAATCCCATCTAGACACTAATGTCATTGAAATCCACTATCTGCGCACACCATTCCCTTGCTGAAACCCCTCCAAAGATTTCCCATTTCCAACAAAATGCCTCTACTAAATGCACAAATCTCTCGATGGCTTCTTTCTATTCAGTTTTGTAGCAGAATCCCACTATAACTCTGTCTTAATCCTTTATTTCTTTCCAACAACAGATTTCTTGCGTTTCCTCACACCTGTGTTGTTTGCTGTCTCCTTGGAATTCTTCTTGACATTTCTATTCTTTTCATACCACCAAATCCAATCCAGCAGGAACTCCTATCAACTCTACCTTCAGAATTTATTTGGAATCTTACCACTTTACAGCATCTTTCTTGCAATCAATCTGTTTCCGAAATTTACTGTCTGTCACCCAGATTACTGTGACAGCCTCCTAATTGTGCTCCTGCTTCCACCCTTGTTCCCTGCAGTCTGTTCTCCCCCAATAAGCCATGGTGATACTTGTTCAATGACAGTCACATCATGTCTTTTATCCAATCTTTTCCCATTTTCCTTAGGTATAATCCAGATTCTTTACAATGGTTCATAAGGTCTTATATGATCTGCTACCTTGAACTCATTACTTCTCAGACCTCATCTCCTTTCACCCTCCCTTTGCTTACTCTTCTCTAGCCACATGGCCTCCCTACCCTTCATGACCATGCCAAGCATGGCCTGCCTCATGGCTGTCACATCTTCCTTAAAAGCTCTTCTCCATATCCACATGGCTTAGTCTCTAACTTCCTTCAGAGCCCTCCTGGAAGAGTCCTTCTGTGACAACCCTACATAAACTTCCATCTCTTTCTATGGTCCATATTCTGCTTCATTTCCTCCTGATGACTTTTATTTTTCTTATCAACACCACTCTATATTTAAGTAAGATTTTAAAAAATTATTTGTCTCTCCCACAAGAATATAAGCTCTGTGATGGCAGAGATTATTTTCTGCCAAGTTCATCTTCACTTTTCTGAATCTATAATGGTATCTAGTACATAATAGCTGCTCAGCAAATATTCCTTGAATGAGTGAAAGAAACTCTGTGTCCCACATAAGCTATTTTTCTGCCTGGTGTATTCCACTTTTTCTCTTCTGCTTTCCTTATGTTCATTTTCCTCAGTATAGATGCCATCCCCTCCATAAAGCCTTTCCAGAAACTCTAGTTTGGGCTAGTTGTTCCTCCTCTCTACAACCATAACACTGAATGTGTTATCATCTAGCAATTATTTTTCTATTAAAATGACATAAATCAATGCCTTCCACTTGCAGTAGACTTCCATATCCATAACAAGAGGGAATATGTCTTCATTCAACATATTCAATAAGCATGTATGAAGCATATAGTGCTAGGCTGGAAACATACAACACTGAACAGATAGGCAAGCCCTCATAGTCATGAGGCTTGCAGTCAAATGTTTTACTCAGTGATGCACTCCCAACATTTCACTGGCTTGGCACATCTTGGATGACTAATGAGTGTCTCTATTTAGAACTTTTATCTTACATCTTACCTTTGGAAAGGGGTCTCTTCTCAAATTACCTCTCTATCTTTCATCAGAATAAAGGGTACAAAATTTGAAGATGCTAACTTGGGTTTTCCTTTGTAGTTCAAAACCCTGCTCCCATTCCAAAAGTCAAAGGCATTCATGCATTTTCTCCAGGAACAGCAGGACCAAAAGTGCCCAAAGTCAATAAAGAAGTAAATTGAGCTTCTAATCTGTGTACTTTTCAGCAACTTTATTGATAAACAATTGACATACACTAAAATGTACCCATTTTAAGTGTACATTTTGATGAGTTTTGGCTAATTTATTAACCCATGCGACTATGAAGAGAGATAACATTTCCTTCACTTCAGAAAGTTCTCTTGCCTCCTTCCCAGCCAACCACACCAACACCCCTTGCCCAAAGCAACTACTGTACTGACTTTTGTTTGTTTAAATATGATTGGTCTTCTCTAGTTTCACATAAAGGGAATCATTCAGTATGTAATATCTTGGATCTGAACTACTTTTAATGTTTTTGTTTGTTTGTTTTAAAAGATTTTATTTATTTATTTGAGAGAGAGAATGAGATAGAGAGAGGGAGAGCATGAGAGGAGGGAGGGTCAGAGGGAGAAGCAGACTCCCTGCTGAGCAGGGAGCCTGATGTGGGACTCGATCCCGGGACTCCAGGATCATGACCTGAGCCGAAGGCAGTCGCTTAACCAACTGAGCCATCCAGGTGCCCCCCCCTTTTTTTTAAGATTTTATTTATTTATTTGAGAGAGAGAATGAGCTACTTTTAATGTTTTTGAGATTCATCTATAGTGTTGCTTGGTAGAATGTATTTTGTTCCTTTTGGTTGCTGAGTAGTATTCCATTGTATCTATATACCACAATTTGTTTATCCATTCATCAGTGGATGGATATTTGGGTTATTTCCAATTCAGGACAACTATGAATAAAGCTGCCATGAACGTTTGCATATGAGTCTTTGATAGATAACTATTTTTATTTCTTTTGGACAAATACTTAGAAGTGGAAATTTTGGGTCATATGATAAGTGTAGGTTTAATTTAATGAGAAACTGCTGAACTGTTTTCCAATCTGACCGAACCATTTTTCATTCCCACCAGCAAAGTGTTAGAATTCCAGTTGCTTTGCATCCTAGCCAGCACTTCTTATTGCCATTCTCTTTTATTTATGTTAATCTATTTCTTATAGTTTTCAGAGCAGACTAGTATCTTCATAACTAGTGCCAAGTTAGGGAATACTCAAGCCTTATAGGATAACAAGAACCAATCCGCAGATGTATTCTCATAGGCAACTTGCTGAAGCCTGATATTAGTCAAGCCTCGTACAAAGAAAGTAGCCAAGATTTTCTGAGCCCCAAAAGCTGAAAGGGGGCAAAAAAAAAAAACCCTAAGAAGACTTTGAGGTTCAGAAGAATACAGAAGATAAGAATGCAACCAGAGATCATGGTTGAGCCACATAGCTTTAGTAGGGGAAATACAGGGTTAGTTTCCTGCAAGGCGCTGGTCACATTTTCATCAACCAATCAGTACATAACCTCATTTTTATGTATGTTTCTGCTTAAGAACATCTTCTTTAATATATACTTTTCATTCCTAAAGATTGAACTTATGGCCAACAGCACTAGAACTCATGCCTGAATGAAGCTTATCTAACACAAAATTTTCTTCATAAGGCACATCATAGCCTTCTTGCTCTTGGGAAAGCTAGACAGCACTTCAGTGCTTAAGCTGTGTTTGGGCGCCATTTTAAGTAGCAAAATTACCAAAATTGCAAAAAAAAAAAAAAATGTGGCACCAAACAAACCATGAAAAGACTACTTGTTTACAGTATCAGAACTGAACAAGAAGACAGAATGTTGCCCTGCTCAACCTTAGCTGGGAAGGTGCACGTCCGGTGACAAGAAACTGCATGTCCACAAATGACTGTGAACATGCCACAAGGACTGAGTTTGAGGTTACAGATAAATTTTAGCAAGTAGGCAAATTTGCAAATATAGAATCCGCAAATAATGAGGATCAACTATGTGTGTGTTAGTGTGTGCACATACAGTAGATAGTATGCTCCGTGAAGATATGAATATTGTTGATATCACTGATAGACCTGCAGAAAGAAAATTAGCTCTCTGTGGATATCAATTTCATTGAACAATCAGTCATTTTGGGTCCAACATTAGTAGATCAAAGGTATTTAACCAAGACCCTGTTTCTTTGCAGAGGTGTTTGTAAATTATAATCATTTAACCTCAGACATTCTCTAGATTAGCTGAAGTGCTTTATATAGGCGATGCTTAACTTTTTGAAATAACAATTGCATCCAAAATACTAATATCCCACAGTTCAGAATCAGTCACTTTATCATTATACATCAATTTACCAGGCTTAGAAACCTTATTGCTTGGGGTTGGGTCTTTGTGGCCCTTCCTTAAGGAACCTCAGAATCAGGTCTTTGTGAGATCATACTTACTTAGCACCCCAATTTTCCCTTTCACTACATAGCCCTCCCCTTTCTAGAAGGAGCCAATATGGTACTATACTCTTCTATATTTTAAATAAACCTATGTTGTCACCTACACCAAATGTAGACTGCTCTTTCTATAGTTTTAATATTTCTTTTCTTATTGCCTCAGGGAAGATGTATAATAACTGGCCATTCATTCACTTATTTTTTTAATTTTTTTAATTTATTTTTTTGAGAGAGAGAGAGCATGCACAAGTAGAGGGGAGGAGCAGAGGGAGAGGAAGAAGCAGACTCCCTGTTCAACAGGGAGCCTGACACAGGGTTCCATCCCAGGACCCTGGGATTATGACCTGAGCCAAAGGCAGGCACTTAACCGAGTGAGCCACCCGGGCACCCCCACTTCACTTATTTTTAAAAATTATTTAGGAATTGATGATTGAGTGATGATATGTCCTTGATCACCATCATGCTCTGTGCAAGAATCTATCATATACCTAAATGCCACCCAGCCAGCTCTCTGCTGGTCTGACAGTCTTGACTCATATTTCCCAAACTTTGAGTCATCTTCATGTTTCTTTTCTACTATCTTCTTTCTTTTTCTGAGGATCTTTTTTGGTTCAAAAACCTAGAACTGAATCCAGTAAATATCTGACCTACTGTAGGTGAAACCAACAAACAACCGCAACAACGACAAATTCTTGGTATTTGAGATAAAGTTTACATTTTCCTAAATATAAAATTAGTGAATTTTATTGTCCCAATGTATTTGAAAAAGTTTTTAAACTTACAAGAACGAGAATAACATTAAAAAAATCACCTCTGACCCTAGCAACCAAAGATCATCCTTTTTACAATGTTCTGAATGCATAGGAGACTATGCATCTCATTTCAGATTGACAATTTATGTATTTCTTGCCTTTTCCACTGTCCCATAATTTAAATTACTTATAAATATAATATTCTTTTATAATGACATCATAATTTAATCAATCATTCCTGTGCTGTTAGACAAATAAATTCCTTGCAATTAAATATCATTGCAAAAGATTAGCTTGCTTTCCAAGTGAAGCCTTAGTCACTTCTGCCATGGTTGAAAATGGCCTGTTATTTCTTATTGGAATACACAGTGTTAAGTTTATTCTTGGAGAATATAATACTCTGTGTTTTTTTGCTTCCATTTGTGTTTACCAAGGTCACTTCAAATTTATTCCTACTAAAGGTGTGAATTTAGCAATGGAACTTTAAGTTGCTTTATTATAAATAAGTGACACTTGAGCAGAAAATATATAGAAGGACATCTCTGCTATAAACAAAACAAACAAAAAATATTCTTTTAAAAATAAAGAATGTTAGAATAATGCCAAAAATGAGCATGGAGCTTATATATGGTAGACTTCAAATTAAGCAGTAAAGATAACAGTGCAGTGTATTTAGGGCAGCCCATTTCACAATAGATTATATATTTTATATCATGCATGATAACTAAAAGAAATTTGAGCTCTTATTACTCAGAGCTTATGAAACAAGATCTACTTTTTCAAATGTAAGCATTTATTCACTAATTTTAATCACGGCAACCGTTCTCACCCCTTAATATTTATTGAGCCCCTCCCCAACACTCACCTCAAGGAATATGGCAATGTACCAACTTGCTTTGTATTTGCTGCAAATAACAATTAAAAAGTCAAGAGAATTTTTATTTTAAAGAAAATTGTTAACCCACTGCTAATAGGTAAAAAGTGCTCTCTTTATCTCATTAGGGTGAAGAAATCAATAGAACCTCAAGTATGGTCACCTAAGAGTATAGAATGTACTATAATTATTTGCTTATATAGTAAGAACAGGAGTAGAAGAGCCAAGTAGCCACTTGGGTCAGGCAGCTTCTCTCTGTCTCTCTGTCTCTGTCTGTCTCTCTCTCTCCACTGTGGGTATGGAGTAAGAGAAAGAATGTGTTCTGGGAAACAGTTTATGACAAGGGGCTGTGATATAAGCATAAGAAATAGGCCTCATGAGAAACGAAGCCAAAGGAGGATGTTGAAAAATACCTAAATGTGGGTGATTTTCCATGGAAATAAATCCCTCCCGCAATTCCTCAGAATAGCACATTTTGAGATGTTGCCTCCATCCACCTGGGTTCCCGAGTGACTATAATGAAGAGAGTCCCATTGCTAATTTGTTTGGGAAATGTGGCATGCACACGAAATAAATTTTTGTTGTTTTAAGCCACTGAGATTTTGGAGTTTTTACTAGGGCATAGCCCTAATTTATCCTGACCGGTAACCAGCCTTGTGAAAGAAATCTCTAGCAACAAAACATAAATTGTTTCTTGTTCTCAGAATAACTTCATCTGCAAAGGACCAAGTAGAACTGTGGTCTGCTCTGGGGTCTTGTGACTTATTTGAAATGTGCCCCTGGCAGGCACAGAAGACTTATAGAACATTCCTTATTCTGAGGTAAAATGCCCTTCTTTTTTTTTTTTTTTTAAAGATTTTATTATTTATTTATTTGACAGAGAAAGACACAGCGAGAGAGGGAACACAAACGGGGAGTGGGAGAGGGAGAAGCAGACTCCCTGCCGAGCAGGGAGCCCGATGCGGGACTCGATCCCGGGACTCCAGGATCATGACCTGAGCCGAAGGCAGTCGCCCAACCAACTGAGCCACCCAGGCGCCCCAAAATGCCCTTCTTAATTCATTTTCTTTTTTCCTCTTTTCATATTCATTCACTCCACAAACATTTATTTGTTACCTAATATGAGCAAAGTGAGCTAGAGATTATCTTCAGAGATGACAGGAACCTGGTACTTGAAGACTTTATCACCTAAGGCAGGGGATAAACTATTTCCAAACATTAGCATATAAAGTAGGAAGTGAACTTTGCTCCCGTAACTCAATACTTTGAAACAATTATTTAATTTGCTGCATAGCTTTCAGAATTTCAATGCACATAAGAATAGTTTTCCTTTTACAGAAATGGAAATGGATTCTACGTGGTTGTCTGGAACCTGAATTTTTCTCCCACTTCTGGAGGTTTTTTTCTATATGAATACACCTAGATCAACCTCATTATTTTTTTAGCAGCTGTTTTGTGTTACATTTAGAAATATCTTAGTTATGTAACCAAGCTTTCTAGGGTACATGTCTTTTAAAAGTATTTATTTATTTATAAAATCATCTTATTTATAAAATACATTTAACTACAAAAGTGACATATGTTGATTCAAACTGAATGGAAGGATATTAAAGGAAAAGAAAAACCCATCTCAGGTCCTAATTCAAAGGTGCTTAAGGTAATAAAAAAAAAAAGGC
Source organism: Mirounga angustirostris (assembly GCF_029215605.1). Lineage (NCBI taxonomy): Eukaryota > Metazoa > Chordata > Mammalia > Carnivora > Phocidae > Mirounga > Mirounga angustirostris. The sequence goes on along the minus strand of NW_026991709.1, from coordinate 132,190,822 downwards.
TTATTTTATCTTTTATCTCTATATTAATTTGTTTCTTATTTAACTGAAATGTCCATGGATCTTACTTTGAATATATAAGCTCTGCTTCTTCCTTATGCTTTGTTTCATCTATCATAATATTCAGATGGCACAGCTGTTCCAATGTACATTTTTCCAGACACACATCCAGAAAAAAAGAGTTTACACTCCCAGCATCTCACAAATAAGTGCCAAGACTGACTCTGACTTGACCAGTTTGTAACTCACAATGTCCCTGACACATCAGTGTGGCTGGTGGAATTGGATGGGCCATTTGACCAGGCTTGGGCGTTATGCTCCTATCTGCAGTCACAGTGATAAATAACCTGCCCAAAACATATGACTTGAGTGAGAGAGAAGGGTATGACTTTATAAAAAGGAGGAACAATAAGAGTTCTTAGCCAAGAAATAAACAATGTCCACTACAGCCCCTGCCTACCTCTCTGGAGCCCTGGTAGCTCTGCCTACATGGTATCACTCTTAGCAATCACTCCTGTATTCTTTTATAAATTTTCTATGCGTACACAAGACATACACAAATGGGACCACATTACATTTTTTTGCTATCCTATATTTCATTAATAACCTATTCTAGACTTTCCAGATTAGTCCAAAGAAATCTACTTCATGCCTTTCAATGGCTATATAATAATCCATTACAAGTATGTACTATAATTCATTTAAATAACCTCTGATTTAGGGATATTTGTTTTTTTTCAGGGTAGTCAGTACAAATATTGTCCCATTGAACATATTCGTACATAAATTTAGATGCATTTGTTCAAGTTTATCTCTACATTAAAATCCTAGACAAAAAATTACTAGGTCAAAGAGGATGTGCGTTTAAAATGTGAGTAGATATGTTCAAAAATACAAATAAAATTAGTGGTTGAACATGTTTGGACTCCTTTCAAAAGTGTATGAGAATGCTTGAGTCTCATTATATCCTTGCAGTTTTGCTCAAATGATGACTATAAAGCAGTGTTTTTATTTTATTTTGTATGTCATGGGCCACATGAATGCCATGACTCGTGAATTGCCAGTTTCCATGCTTATTTTTCTTCGGGGTACAAAATTTCTCTTATTGAGTTCTTCATATATTAAGAAGATTAGCACCTACTCTGCTCTACTAAAACATTTTTTGGGGACTTTTGACTCTTTAGTTTTTATGGTATTTTTTGTTGTATCAAACTTTTAAAACTTTTATGCATTTAAATGTGTCAGTCTCTTTCCCTTGCAATTTCTGGGTTTTGTAGGTTACTTAAAAATCACTTTGTACACAAAACTCACTGGGTTTTCTTCTATTCATCTAATGCCACTTTTTCATTGAAGTCATTGGTCAATCTGAAATTATTGTTAGTCTTCGTATGTGGAAGTCATTAATCATCTGCTTCTTTCTTTTTCCAGATACATGGTAGGTGGCTCGTACCCAACTGTAGTGGGTTGGGGCCGTGTAACTAGCTCTGCGTAATCATTTGTAAATGGAAGTTGACACAGATCACTCTGGTCAGGCTATTTAATTGCCAGTGCAAGGCTTTACATTTCCCTCTGATCCATCATTGGCCAAGTTTGAGGTAGTGGCCTTTCCACCAACTTGGGCCCTTTGAATTAACACAATCCACAGAGGTCCCCCCCCGACAACCATAAGTGAAAAATAAACTTTTGTGGCACTGAGCCGCTAATACTTGGTCACTTTTTAACTGCAGCATAACCAACCCTACCCCAACTGACACAAGAGATCAAGTACTATTCTGGAATTTTTAAAAAAATAAACACTCATTTGTCCTGAACGTCCTACCTTTTCTCTTGGGTGCAGTTTTATAGCATATGGTATCAGAGCCTCTCCCACATCGCCTCCCTGTTAGTATCTGTTTGCCCTTGCCCAACTTCCAGCTCTTAGCATCAGGAACTCTTTGCTGAGGGTGTCCTCCCATTGATGAAACTCACTCTACCACGTGTCCAACAGGTTGGAAGTTATTGGAATTCATGCCTCCAGGAGCAACTCTCAAGCAATATCTCAGGAATGTTGGAGTATAAATAAATACTGTCACTCCCTTACTCCTTAGGTGGGATAACTCTAAAGTAGAATAACTTACATGAGCTTCCGGAGCTTCTCTAGTGGGAATTATGCTGCATAGCACTGTGCTCAGTATTTATCTGATTACAACTTTGGCAACCCAGGGTGTTCACACTCAAAGGAAATATAGAGGAGGGAACATGACAGCAGTTATCAGAACTTAACGTGAACCATGACCTGGAAACTTTCAAGTATCAGTAGACAGAATCATTTCCAAAACGGTAACAAGCCAGTCAACTATCCCATATTTATTCACATTTAGTGTTTATACTTAACCTTTTTTGTTGTTAAATCTCTTCAAATTATATTTGAAATTTTCTTTCAACAAAGATCTCTCAATTTTAAACTGAATGGTTGAATTCTAATTAAAGGTATATTTATATAAATTAAGAGCAACTAGTATATGGGTGGCCAGAAAGGCACAGATCTCATTCAAAGATAATATGGTAATTCTTGAGGTATTATTAATTGAATTAAATCTTTAAATATATTTTTATCGGTGATAAAGTTCAAGTGAGAAGAAATTTTTTTTTTGAATGAAAGAGAATGTAATGGTATCCAAAGGATTGAATATTTAGTTACCTCAATTAATTCAAACCTCATCTAATGTCTCCCATGAGAAGGGCATTTCAGGAATGCAGAAGTCTAAGTTGTGAAATTGATACCTTTCCACCATGAGTTAATCAGCATCCTCAGAGTTGAACAGGTGTCAGATGAGAAAGTTCAGGCTTTGCTGACCCAGGGCGGCAGGAAACCAACAAACTGAAGTCCCTACAATATATTACCAGACGGCAAATCAACAATCAAAACACTATTTCAAGTGATAGCTTTTAATGTTTTGTCATAAGCCAATAGTGCTCTGTCTTAGAGAAAAGGAGTTTTGAGAAAGTCAGAGAGAAAAATCCACGTGAGCAGTTTACATGAGATTATGGCTGTGGGAGGAATTTTTCCATTACTGGCAAAGCCAGGAAAAAAAAAATCTTTGTTTGGTTTTTGTTTTTTGCAGAATTTGCAAAAACAATAACTTTAAATCAGCCCTCCCGATCTACCACAGTTTCTGGGTAATTATCCCCAGTAGGTTCCTTTTAGTGAGTCACTTTCTATTTTTTTCTTCAAAAGTAGTTTCTTTTTGACATTTTTATGCAGTCTTTCTGTTTGCTAAAATAACAGAATCTCCTATTACAAAAACATCAACAACTGTCAGGGATTTTGTTTCTCCAGAGCTCAGCTCTCAAGCCTCCTGACACAGGGGCTAACATGGCAATCTGAGTTGTGAATTTCATACAGATCCCTCTTTTTCTTTAACAAATTAATGAACTGAAATTGAGACGGGCCTACTGTTCTGTTTAATTGTTAAATACCTATGCTGCATACCTGAAGTGTTTGGGAGTTCCCTAGAAGATTCTTTACTTTTCTACTCTGATCTTAAAGAACCCAGTGTGAGAAAAAAAAAAATCAAGTAATGAGAAATTCTGCTTCTGGCCAGGATGGAGAAAAAAGAACCGATTTACTCTTTCACCGGAAACAATCAAAAATTAGACAAAAATATATGAAGCAATGGTTTGTAAGCCATTGGATCATCAGGTAATGAAGGATATTGATCCTTGAAGTGTGAGAAACAAGTGAAGTGAAGCCTATGTTCCTCCGCCTACTACCTTACTGAAGTTTCCAGGGCATATCCAGAGAGGGAGTCCCAAGGTTAGAGCTGACACCTTGATTTGAGGAGATTGAGCTGAGAGTCTGAGGAGACAGACAGTAAAGAGGTGCACAGAGAGAGCACCACAGATATCTACAGAGTATCCCCCCTTAAGTACTCAGCTGAATACAGATCAGTGTGTATATATGAGGAAACTACCTGAGGCCAAAGAAAGAATCACCCTAGACAATTAGAGGAATCAGTGCCCAGTGAACACCCAGGGGTAAGAACAATGCCTGTACCCATCAGGCAGACTGGAAACCTCAAGATTTACAGGGCATCGAATATAGCACTCAGAAGGATCTTTCCTCAGTAGTCAGGGATAATTAACCCATGATTAAACCCTACACTGGTTCTGCCTTGCAATTATTAAAAGCAAAACCAGAAAGGACCAAACTGTTTCTAAGTAACTTAACTCTGTCCTAGAACAAAGCTCAAGGGTATTTCTAAGAACACAAATATATCAGCATCCCACAAGATATAATTTACAACGTCTGGCACCCAATCAAAGGGTCCAGGGAAGTGACGTCACCAGGATGGCAAAATAGGTTTTTCCTGACTCTTCTCCCTTCACAAGAAGAGCTATTCAAGAACAAGACACCACTGAGAGAATATTAGAACATGGCGATGAGGCACAAGCACCCTCCTGAACCACAGAGATCAAGACAAATTGCATTAGAAGGATAAGAGAAGCAGCTACATGTTGACAGCATTGTCCCTCCTCCAGGACAGTGCAGCACCATGCGGAGAGGTCTCTCCTGAGCCTCCAGTTTCTCCGGCGGAAACAGAGAACCCAGAGGGGGACAACCACCACCCCGCCCCTAGCACTGGGTTACTTTGTAGGAGCTCCTGCCATGACCTTGCATCAGGGAGACTGCAAGAAAATCTGTGGGGCTTAATCTCTGGGAATCTGACTGTGATGGAGAAGGTGGGAAGGAGCTTGCCACAGCTAGCACATGGAACTTGGCAGACAGAGTTCATACCTACAGTGCCCAAATAGTAATCCCAACCAGTAGCTTTGCTCATCTGCCGAATGAAATCAGGGGTACACTCTGACCAAGGAACTTGGCTGAATGTAGATCTGCCTAATTCAGATCCTCAAATGAGAAGTTTTGCCTGCTGTTGAGCCTGGTTGGCCCACACTCAGGCAAGGTGCTGAGTCACAGCTCCACCAGCTATGGAGAGTGTCATCCAGGCCCATCTGAACAGAAGCACTGGTGATAACTCCTAGAAGCAATGAAGCCCACTGGAGCTTCAGCCAAAAGATGGATGGTAAGAGCTGATCACTCACAGCACAAAGCCAGTACTGGGGGTGGAGTGGTCTCCTGTGTTACTCATAGGCAGAGGGATTAATTCATAGCCAAGGCTGAGGGTAGCTCCAGACCCTTCCAACTAGAGAGACTGTTTGGGAAATTGAGAGAAGCCCAGGTGGCCTGTCCTCTTACAATCCAGGCAAAGGGGCTAAGACATAGCCTCACTGACTGTGGATAGTGTCTTCCAGCTTTATCTGACTGGAAGAGCTGGCAACAACTCCTAGAGGCTGTGCTGGCCCAGCAACACTTGAGCCTAGAAGAGGGCGGGCAAGTTGATAGTTTGCAGAACAAAGCCAGTGGTTCTCTCCAGCCAGGAAACTTGGGGTGCAGGTCAGTTAAGACATAAAATGCTTTATTGATTTTAGAGATGCTTCTCCTGCTGTGCCCAGGCAGGAAACTTAATTCGTAGCCCTGCTCATTACTAATATAGCCTTCAGCCTGTCCAACCAGAGAATCTAACCAGAGCACACAGAAAGCTGCATAGCCAATTCAACAGCCTTACATACGGTGGCACTTGAACAGAGAGCACAGCCCATTGCTTCCCCTGCTTACAGAGCAAGCCAGTGGCCTCACCTAACCAGAGAATTCAGTGTACACTGTAACCTTATTTGGATCCCAAACAATGAGCCATACAGGCCCTGGGTCCTATCCTGTTGCCTTACCAGGGCAAAAAAGCTAATTCATAGTCCTGACTACTAATAAATATAGTATGAAGTCCTAACCATCTAGTAAGTCTGACCAGAGAACTCAGACAACTGCAGAGCCCATCCTCCAGCCTCACTTGAATAAAGAACAAAGCCAAAGTCCTACCCAACTGTTCTCAGCCAGTGGCACATCCTCCCATCTTCTACCTCAGAGCTTGAACAGTAGCCTCAACCAAAATTAGACCATAATAGTAGGCCCCATCTGCCCAAGGACGTTACCAGCAAACACACCCAGAAACCCAAACTGAGCTGACTGGTAAAGAACTGTCTCTGCCAGAACAAACCTGTAAGGTCTGGAAGAGGAGCCCAATTACATAAATGTGCAGATACCAACATAAGGAATCAAAGATCACTAAAAATCATGTAAATGTGACACCACCAAAGGAAACTAGTAATGCTCTAATAACTGATTCTACAAAAATGGAGATTTATGAAATGTCAAACAAGGAATTCAGAATAATCTCTTAAGGAAGTTTAATGACCTACAAGGAAACACAGACAACTAATGAACTTAGGAAAACAATGCATGAACAAAATGAGAAGTTTGACAAGGAAATAGCAACCATCAAAGAAATAAAACAAAACAAAACAGAAATCCTGGAGTTCAAAAATACAATAGCTGAACTAAAGAGTTCAACAGAGTTTCAGAAGTAGAGTCAACCATGCAGAAGAATCAGAGACCTGGAGGATAAGACATTAAAAATTACCTAAATAGAGGAGCACAAAAAAAAAAAAAAAAAAAGATGAAAAAGAGTGAAGAAAGCCTACAGAAATTATAGGATGCAATGAAAAGAAACAATATTGCATTATGAAAATTCCAGAATGAGAAGAGAAAGAGAAGAGGACAGAAAGTATATTTAAAGTACTAATGGTTGAAAACATCCTGATTCTGGAGAATATTATGGACATCCAGATCCAGGAGAAACCAAAGGATCCCAAATAGGTTGAAACTAACTAGGGCTACACTGAGGCATACTATAATTAAATTGTCCGAAGTTAAAGACAAAGAAAGAACTTTAAGAGCAGCAAGAGAAAAGAGAGAAGTTACATGCAACCCCCATAAGATTATAGGCAGATTTCTCAACAGAAACAACAAACTTTTCAAGCCAGGAGAGAATGAGATGACATTTTCAAAATACTCTTTTCTTTCAAAGAAAAAAAGTTTCCAGATACACAAAGAAACAGGAAAATATGATCCATAATGAAGATATAAATCAATCAATTGAATCTGATTAAGAATTAACCACAGATGTTAGAGTTAGCAAAGAAGGACATTAAAATGGTTATTATAACTGTATTCCATATGTTCTAAAAGTTAAGCAAAAACATGGAAGTATAAGAAAGATTGATGTCAAACTTCTAGTGATGAAAATTACAATGTGTGAGATGGAAAATACACTTTCTAGAATTAACAGTAGATTAGAGATTGCAGAAGAAAAGATTAGTGAATTTGAAGGTATAGTAATAGAAACAATCCAAAATGAAACATAAAGAGAGAACTTTTAAGAATTGGACAGAGTAGGGGCGCCTGGGTGGCTCAGTTGGTTAAGCGACTGCCTTCGGCTCAGGTCATGATCCTGGAGTCCCTGGATCGAGTCCCGCATCGGGCTCTCTGCTCAGCAAGGAGCCTGCTTCTCCCTCTAACCCTCCCCCCTCTCATGTACTCTCTCTCTCTCATTAAAAAAAGAAAAAAAAAAAGAATTGGACAGAGTATTGGTGAAGTGTGGGACAGCTTCAAGAAGTCTAATATATGAATAATTGGAGTCATAATGGGGATGGGAGTAAAAAATTTTGAAGAAATTATGGATGAAAAATTTCCAAATTTGCGGGTGCCTGGGGGGCTCAATCGGTTAAGTGTCTGCCTTCAGTTCAGGTCATGATCCCAGGGTTCTGGGATCGGGTCCCATATCGGGCTCCCAGCTCTGTAGGGAGCCTGCTTCTTGCTCTTCCTCTGCCTGCTGCTCTCCCTGCTTGTGTGCTCTCTCTTTCTCTCTGTCAAATAAATAAATAAAATATTTTTTTAAAATTTCCAAATTTGCTAAAAACTATAAACACACATATCCAAGAAGCTAAAGAAACAAAGAAAATGATACCAAGGCACAGCATAACCAAATAGAACAAAACCAGTGATAAACAGAAAACCTTAAAAACAATCAGAGAAAAAGATATGTACAGAGGAACAAAGGAAAGAATAACAGTAGATTTTGTTGCAAATAATAGAAGAGAAAAAAAACAATGGAGCAGCGTATTGAAAAGAAAAAAAAATCTGTCATTCTAGAATTCTATACCTTTTGTAAAGGTCTTTCAAAGATGAAAACAAAATAAAGCTTTGTTCAGACATATGAAAGCTGAAAGAATTCATAAATTTCTTTGAGAACATGAGCAAAATTAATAGATTTCTAGACTAATCAGGAAAAAAGAAAATATAAATGGTTGATATCAGAAATGAGAGAGGCGATATCACTACAGACTTTACAAATATCAAAATACAAAGGGAATATTAAAGACAATTTTATACCAATAAATTCTACAACTTAATGGTGATGGATAAATTCTTTGAAAGATACAGACCACCAAAGCTCACTTAAGAAAAAACTAGGTAACATAAATAGCCCTCCATTTATTAAAGAAATTTAATTTGTAATTTAAAAACTTTCCACAAAGAAATTCCAAGGCCTACATGGCTTCATTGGATAATTCTATCAAAGGTTTAAGGAAGAAGTAATATAAATTCTACACAAATACTTTCACATAATTGAAAAGGAGAAATACTCCCCAACTCATTCTATGAAGCCAGAGGTGCCCTGTTATCAAAAACAGAGGGAGATATTACAAGAGAAAATATTGCAGACCAATACTCCTCATGATCACAGGTTAAAAACTTACCAGAATTTGAGCAAATTAAATCCAAATTATATAAAAAGATAATACATCATGACCAAGTATGGCAGGTTATGCAAGATTGGTTTAACAATAGAAAATTATCAATGTATTTCATAATAACAAAACAAACAAGAGAAATAAAGAAAAATTATATGGCCATCTCAATATTCAGAAGAAAGCATCTGATAAATTTCAACATACATTCCTGATAAAAACTCTCAGAAAACTAGGAAAAGAAGGGAATTTTCTCAATTTTATGAAGGGCATCTACAAAAATACAGCTAAAAAACTTCAAATATAGCTTTAATAAGATAGAAACAAGGCACCACTTCTCTTCAATATTGTACTGGAATTTCTAGTCAGTGCAATAAAGCAAGAAAAATAAATAAAATGCATCCAGATTGGAAAGGAAGAAATAAAACTGTCTTTATTCACAAACAACATAATTGTTTATGTATAAACTCCATTGGAATCTATAAAAAAACAACTAGAACTGTTGAGTTTAGGAATTGTTTCAGGAAAAAAATATCAATATGTAAAAATCAATTGTATTTTTAAATATCAACCATAACAATCAGAAATTAAAATTTAAAAAATAATGCCATCAAAAAATATCAAATAATTAGGGATAAATCTGACAAAAGACATGCAACACGTGTGCACTGAAAACTACAAAACATTACTGAGAATAATTAAAGAAGGTCTAACTAAGTGGAGAGAGATACTGCATTCACTGAAGACTCAATAATATTAAGAAATCCATTCTCTCCAAAGTGATCCACAAATTTAAAACAATTCCAATTAAAATACCAACAGGCTTTCTTATAAGAAATTGACTCCTTCTGAAATTAATAAAAGAATTCAAAGGACCTAGAATAGCCAAAACAATGTGGGAAAAGATGAACAAATTTAGAGAATTAACACTTATTATGAAGCTACAATACTTAAAATAGTTTGGTATTGGTATAAAAATAGACAAATAGAAGAAAAGAACAGAATAGAGTCCAGATATAGACCCATACATATACAGATAAATGATTTTGACGAGTCTTCAAAAGCAGTTGAGTAGAAAGATTAGTCTTTTCAAGAAATGGAGCTGGAATAATTGAATATATATATACCCAATTTTATATATACATATATATCTCATGGATATGTACACATATTTATGTATATATGTATGATCCATTTTTCATAACATAAAATTAACTAAGCATGGATCATAGACCTAAATGTAAAATTTAAACCTATAAAACCTCCAGGAGAAAACTTTTTTGGCTTTGGATTAGATAAGGTTTTCTTAGCTATGACGCCAAAAGCACAATCTGTAAAAGAAATATTGACAAATTGAACATCGTCAAAATTAAAATCTTCTGCTTTTTGAAATAGACTGTTACCAAAATGAAAAGACGAGCTACAGACTTAGAAAATATATTTGCAAATCACATATCTGATTAAGAACTTATATGCAAAATACACACTTAAAAAAAACTCTTAAAACTCAATAATAAAACAAATAGTGGGGAAATGATTTGAAAAGACACTTCACCAAAGAAGATATAAATGGCACATAAACACATAAAAGATCCTCAACAGTATTAAAGTAAAACAACAATAAAATAGTATAACAGACCTATTAGAATGGCTAAAATTATTTTAAAAAAAAGATTGACCATATCTGGTGTTACCAAAGATTCAGACCAACTGGAACACTCAACACTACTGTTGGAATGAATGTAAAATAGTTCAACTACTATTGAAAACCATTTGATAGTTTTCTTAAAAAGTGAAACATACCTAAATATAATCCAGGCAATCCACTTCCAGATATTTACCCAAGAAAATTAAAGTGTTTACTAAGACAAAGACTTGCACACAAACGTTCACAGTACATTTACCTGTACTAGCCCAAAACTGGAAACAGCACAAATGTTCAGCACAGAAAAATGGATAAACAAACAATACAATTGGAATACTACCTAGCAATAAAAATGAATGAATCATTGATACAAGCAACCAATGGGTGAATCTCAAAATAATTATGCTGAGTGAAAGAAGCCAGATCCCATCTCCCCCCCACAAAGGTACATACTGTTCAGCTCTATTCATAAAAATTTCCCCAAAATGCAAACTAACCTATGGTGACAGAAAACAGATGAGTGGTTGACTGGGGAGAGGAGGAGGCCATGAGCAGAGGCAGGAGGAAGAGATTACAAAGGAATTTGAGGAAACTTTTGATGTGATGGGCATTTCCATTATCTTGATTATGTTGACAGCTTCATGTGTGCAAACATATGTCAAAACTCACCAAATTGTACACTTTAAATATGCACTACTTATTTTATATCAGTTGTTCCTCAGTAAAGCTGATTTTAAAAATTTAAATATGAAATAAGTAAACTTGATCTTTCCTTTTATATGGGAATTCAGAAGCCCTTTTTTTTAAGATTTTATTTATTTATTTGAGAGAGAGAGTGCAAGAAAGAGAGCCCAGGGGTGGGGGGTGGGCAGAGAGGGAGAAGCAGACTCCCTGCTGAGTGGGGAGCCCGACGTGGGGCTCGATCCCAGGACCCTGGGGTCATGACCTGAGCCAAAGGCAGACACTTAACTGACTGAGCCACCCAGGTGCTCTGGGAATTCAGAAGCCCTTTAATGAAGACTTGAGAAGATAGCTATGGTGACCCCACAAAAAGTCATCAGACTGTAACCTTAGGAGATAACAGGATTTATCTAGAGGTTGAACTAATTCTTTTTTATTTGTTTATCTATTTTGGGTGGAGGGCGAGAGTGGGAGGAGTGGCAGCGGGAGGGAGACAAGCGGTCTCCACACTCAGCTCTGAGCATGATGTGGGGCTCGATCTCATGACCCTGAGATTATGACCCGAGCCAAAATTAAGACTTGGACACTTAACCAACTGAACCACCGGGCGTCCTGAACTAATTCTTTTCTTACCTGAAGCTTGAATAGTTCAAGGTCAGATCCAAGTGTTTGGGGCCTAAAGAATGTTTATTTGAGGATATTAATTTAAGAAAAGAAAGACATAATATGTTAAATTAGGCTCAGAATTGAATATTAATACAGAATAAGAAACCAGAAAATCTTTCTAATTTTGAAAAGCTGACAAATATCACAAATTACACAAAATTTATTAAAATGATGTTTATATTTACTAATTCACCGCTAAATACATTTCTTAACAGTTTTTTGCGCAAAATCTTTGTTCATTTCTCTCACGACAATTTTATAATACTGCCTATAAGAAAATAAAAAGATAATTCAGTCTTTCCTCTATTGACATGCTTATAGCATTAGTAATTATATAGGCAGCATTATGTATTATAGTCTTGACCAAAGCAAACTTCCCATTTGACCTCATATTGATAAGAACTGAATCCTCCTCTGGCAATTTTACATTTCTGATAATTGGAAGAATTTCCATAGAAACCTGAGTTTCTCCTCACTATGTAGATACTTCCAGTGCTGGACACCTTAGCACCCATTCACATCAGGATAAAATTTCTGACCTGAAGATTCTTGATTCAATGGCTGGTGAGTTGGCACAGTTAACTGAATGGTTTATTCCTGAAAGGTGATCCTATACTGGGATGGCTTGCGATGCTAAATATGGAAGTGTTTGTGACACACATAAATACAACCCTCTTGAACTGCAGCCCCAATAGAACTTTCCCTTAGCCAGATCCCCAAAATTTCTGTAGTTATTCCAATGCTATCAAGCCTAAGTAGAATATAATAGGCCAGCACAGATTAGAGGGGAGAAAAGACAATTGTCTTAACCAATTGCAATTAAAACATCTGGTTTTGAAAATTTTGGAAACGCTTACAGCTATAAGAACACATCACCAGAGTCTGTCCCACAGCCTTAGAAGGGGGCCCCAGCAAGTAAGGGCCTTAAGCTTAAACTTTGTTTGTTTTCCAGTGAAATGACCTTTAAAATGAGCCTCAACTTCTTGTCCACCTTCCTGTTTTCTCTGTGCTGTTTGTTTTTTTCCCTCACAGAGTCTCTCAGTTGCTTAATTTAGAGTATGATGATAAGCACTTGGTTTTATATGTGATCCATTTAGCACCTTGAGAACTATAGTTATGTATTCTTACCACATGGAAGGGAAGGGACCAATGATAATTTTTGCAAAATGAGCAATTATCAAGAGAAAGGAAAATATACTTTGCTTAAGATATATTAATATATTGTCTCAAATGAGAAACCAATGTGTACATACAGTTTTAAATTAAACATATGTAAATAATTTGAAAATTTTGCTTCTCAAACACAAGTCCAGACCCCAGATTTTATTATTCCTATGAAATTAAAACTCTGATTAACTAGAATAATCAGAGAATAGCATCATTTAATTAAGTTTTTTTCTGTCTAACTTAAGATCATTAACCAACGCATTCTTTGTTTTCATTCTGTATTGTTCAAAATCTTCGTACATTTTAAGTGGACATCTTTTCTCACTTAGCAAGAATAGCCTGAGTATATTTTAATTTCATTAATTAGGTTGCTGAATTGTCTCAGGAATGTGACTCTGGGAGTCAATTTCATCATACCAGAGGTTTGGAAGATGTAAAGGTTCTTAATGAAGGTACATTTCTTGGGCAATGCCTGGGTCACAACTTTTTTGTGGTGAAAGTACCACAAAACCTATAGAGTCACCCAAATTACAGATGGCAGTTTGAGCAAGTAAGTTTGCAGTGAAGTTAGAAGCAGCTTTTACTTCAGGTAAGGCTTGATCCAGGAGTTCAATCATTGCCAGTATGAACCCGAATCCCCTCTCTCTCTGACCTATGTCTTCTGCCCCAGTGGCTTCACACTCAGACTACATAGTGGTTACCCCAGTAGAACCATGCTCTCTCCTACAAATAAGAAAATGCTACCATCGTTTCAGAACTTCATATCCTTCTAGAACACAGTTAAAGATGGGAGCTTCTCATTCCCAGAAGACTAGCAAACCTCTCATTCTATTTCACTGGTCTGACTGAGTTGCCTACTCATATTTGAACCAGAAAATAAGGCAGGAGGAATGGTGAAGAGGAATAAAACATAGTGGTTGGTTTAAGTCAGTCTGGGCTCACTCTTAAAGCAGGTGGTGAGTTCAATTCCACACAATCTAAATGGCTATGGTATGATGTGGTACAGTATGGGGGACAGGTAGTGAGGGCTAAATTTTCCTAAGGAAAATAATGGGAAAGGAGAATGAATATCGGGGATGCAACCAACAAATATCCACCACAATATCCATGAAATGATTAGGCTTTAAAGTTAGGCAGTCTAGAGCTCTGATTTCATCAAATTTCATCATTTATTACTTTTAGAACCTTAGGCAAGTTGACTCTTTTAAGTCAGTTTCCTCTTCTGCAAAATGGTGACAGTAATTATAGTTATTTTATAGTTATTATAAAGGCTGCATAAGATAATATACATACAGTGAATGACATAGTGTCTGATACATACTAAGGTCTCAGTCATAATAATTGTTACTCTTGTATGAATTCTTCAGTCCTGTGAATGGCTGCTATTAAAATGGAAGGTAGGGTATTCTCTTCTACAGAGAACAAATCACCACTCTGGCTGCAGCAAAAGCAGCCATGGATTTCAGGGAACAATTGACTTTCCCTTATTGGCCTCACCCAGTGTGTAGAAAATTCCCTTTCAAACCTCCACTGAGAGGTATTATTAGGATGGAGATATTCCTGGGGTTGCAAATCCAAAACTGGGATTCACTTTTCCAGAGAAATAATGATCTGAATGGTGACCAAGTTTCTGAACCAGCTCAGAAGTGTCAAGTAAGTCCACAGTGTAGCTGAAAAATAGTACCTTCACAGGTGGGATTACAATGATAACCCCAAATCATAAGTCCATCCACCATTCACGTCAAACTTTTTATGGGAAAGATATTCATAAGATATGAATATGATATATTGATACAGGATATATTGATATAGGATGTATCTTATGAATATGTTCTTATATATTCAAAGACAAATTCATTACTAAATGAATTTTCAGCATGTACTCTATTATAAAATAGTGAGATAGTTCAGTCTGGCTGCAGGACATACCACACAGATGCATCATTGAGTATATAATTTTTGAAATATTTAAGAAATCTAAATGGACATCTCACACAGAAAATCCCCGCCCCCGGGGGCAGGAGCAGTGGATGGACAGAGAACAACAAAACAACAGATTAGTGAAAGATACATAACACTTCACAAGATAAGCTGTCCAAGTCCATTCTCTCTGCTACCCAGTCATTGGCTCTATGCCACACTGTAGTGTTAAAAATGTTATTTCTCTGTATTTCTCCATAAAGTGCTCTTTTACACATATGGAACAGCATTTGAGATTTTTTCTTTAGGAGACAAGGAACCACAAAAGTGAAAAAAAAAAAAAAAAAAAAAAAAAGTGTTTTCATTGGGAAGCAAACTACCAGACCAGATCAATATGTATCTTTCCCCTGGCACAAACAATATGATAGTTTCTGGAGGACCATCAGGTTCCCAAGCATCCTGGGCTCTGGTGAAGTTTACTGCTTTTGTTTGTTTGTTTAAATTCACAGTTCCCCCTCTGTGGAAGGTTGTAGGTGTGAAGCAGCTGTGTTCAAGGTAACATCTCATACATTTGCATGGCGTGGCAAGCTGGGCTCACATCTTTCTACCTTTCTTTGCTTTTCTTCTCTTTTTCTTTTCTTTCCAATTTGAGTTTATAGGATTTCACTCTAGTGCTCAATAGCAATGAAGACACGGGAGAACCCCCTAAAACTCAACCTTAAATCCTCCTGCTACAAAAGCAAGGAGGTTTCTTTTCTATTCTACTCTGTAGTTATGTGAGCACAGCTGGTCAGTCTATTTTGGGTTAAAACCCTTCATGAACTTGAAGATCATTATTAGATTCCCTCCTTTCTTCTGGACATAGAATTTTCCCCACTCATTTGTTATAATATTTTTTGATTACGAATGATTTTTATCTTCTCTCTTTTTTCTGTTTACCCTGTCCCAAATTCTCCCATCCCTTTCTGAACCGAACCCCACACTTTTGTCAAGGAATATATAACCAAAGGGAATATTGGAATATGATAGGAGGAGAGAAAAGAGGGGAGTAATAAGGAATATATAAGTGACCAGAAAGGAATATAAGAGGAGGGAAAAGTAACTGTGGACATGGTCTTTAGATAGAGCAGGATTTGACTCTTGGCTCTGTCACTTACCCTTATGGAACATTCTTACAAGTTACTTAACACTTCAGTCCCTTGGTATATAAAATAGAGATAATTCATGGGGGTATTTAAGAACTAAATGATATACAACATGAAAAGAAAGCTTCCTGGCACTTGCAAAGGCTCCGTAAACGTTTATGATGTGTAAGCACTGCAGTGCCCCACCCAGACCCTCTGGAATTCCTTTGACCATTTCTGTGCATTCCTTCCTGCACTGGTGGCTTTTACTTCCAATGGCCTCCGCATAGGACTCTCGTTTAGAGGATTAGCCTAGGGCTGTTGGAGCAGAAGTCCCTGGGAGTGTACATGGCCCTGGGGTTGGTCTCAGCAGCGACTGGTGACGCAAGAGTATAAGAGCCCAGCCTCCTCCCTGTTGCCTTGTGGTAGACTACTCAACTTCCACTGTAGGGCTCCCTTTGCAGGAACAGGCTGAAGCCTCCCCCTTAAGGGGCTTGGCCTGAAACAGACATGTTGCTTGACTTCTTCCCTTTTCCTGTCTGGAGGACCCCACTCCCTCACTGATATCTCCTGGGAGCACTTCCTTAAATAAATCACCTGTACACAAATCCTCATCTCAGGATCTGCTTCTGGGATCCCGACCTAAGACAATTTCCAATTTAATTATCATTCTCACTTCTTTATAGTGCAAATTGTTCAAATACCTCAGTTCAAGGAAGATAGTAGTGATTTTCAGCTCACGTGGACAAATGTTCCCAAACAGGAAAAAATTTCCAAACAGGGCAACTTCTTTAACTCATCACACTGTAGACAAACTGTGGTGCATAGTGAATCATTTAGTGGATTACCAAAAGTAAAGGGGGTTTTAAGCAGGTGGCACATGCATTTCCAAAATAATTCGCAATTATTCATTCTTTAGAAATTGCTTTGCCATCCTTCATTTTGTTTCTGTACTACTGAGCCTACAAGGAAGGAAACCTCCCAGCCTGTGGACTTAATTATGCTCTGCCTTAAGAAAATGTGGTTTCAACGTGTCTAATCTCCTCCCCTCCCTTGCAAGAGAGCTAGGGCCAGAGACAGGGTCTTGTGAAGTTGGAACCAGGCCTCTTACGAGAGTCATCCTGGAAAAAGAGACATAGACCCAACTCCCTAAAAGACAGGCACAAACAGACTCTGGAGCTGGAGTGGGAAGAGAAGAGCTGGTGGTCTCCCAGAGACAGATTCAGGGCAAGAACAGCGAAGAGCACTCACGCCACCAGCCAGACCCTGGAGTCATTGCACGTGAGGTGTGGGACTAGGTTAAGCTGGCTTAAAAGCCCAGATGCAGAGACCACCAGGCATGGGGGTTTAATGTATCTCAGCACTGCCGAGGGGGTTATTTGAAAGACTTAAAGTAAGTAACTTGTTTCTCTCATGGGTCATCTCTCATCTTCGCTTCTATTATCCCCATTGCTCCCAACTCTTGAATTTGTCAGTAATTAGTCAATAAATCCACTGGCCTAATTTAAGGGGCACCCAGCTAACCAGTAGGAATCAGTATGTTTAATGTTCCCCTCTGCCCTGCGAGGCAGTACCAGGTCTATCCTATACTACATGAGCTTTGTGGCAGCTTTCTTTTAAAAAACTGTGTTTCAATTAGTTGAGACTGCCAAAAACTGCAATTCCAAATCTGTAAAACAGTATCATCATTATTTTCCATATGCATTTGCCTTTCCTGCGTTTCATGGGGCAAAGGTCTACATTTTTCCAATTTTAAAATTAATCTGATCCCTCCCTTCCATTTCTCTCCCTTTTCCCAATTCTTATTCCAATCACACTGAGTTTGAGTCTCTCTAAAAGTTGAAGGGATGTGCTCTTGTTTTGGCCAAGCTCATCCCATCCCCCACCCCCAATTCTGCCACCTAAGTACACGTTCTACCAAATCCCCACCGTCCCACAACTGCAACCCCACCCATTTTTAATTGAATTTTTACATTTAAATTGATAACTTTAGAGAGGATTTTTAACCACTTACATTAGACTAGTTTTGTTTTTTCCAAAAGAGAAGGAATCACTTATTTATTTTTCCCTAGCTCTAGCTCTTATTCTTGCCAAGGCCACAGCATGACAAATACACTGAGAAAACAGAGCACACACATGCGCATGGGCACACACACAGAGTTTCTACAAGGACTTTTTCCCCGTTGTCATGGTTTCTGTTGAAGCCTATTACTTATGGTAATCCTACCTGGATGATGTTCTATTTGCTTGTTTGTTTGCTTATTTGTTTGTTTTAAATATCACATCATTTTCATACTTTTATTTATAGGATGTTGCAGGTAAAGAACTTGGAACTTTCTTCTTCAATATCTTGTTCTCTTACTCCAGCCTGCTTTTGAACAAGTTGTTTACATCTGAACCTATTTTCTTACTTAATCCATAGAGGTTGATGAGGTGTCTTGGATTATTTAGACCTTGAGCCTGACAGAATTAAGTTCTTCTCAAAGTCACTGATGAACACTATATTGTTAAATGCAATGGCTAATCCTATCTGATGATTCCCATTTTATTAGAACTTTCAAGAACAGTTGACACAATTGATCACTATTTCTGCCTTGAAACATATTCTTCACTTGGCTTCCCAGAACATCGTACTTGCTTTAACCATTCCTTCTCAGTTTCATTGGTTGATTTCTCCTTATCTCCCTGAAGCACAAGGTTCGATCCACAAACCCCTTTTCAAAGAAGTGACTTAAATGATCTCATCCAGTCTCATGAGATCTTTACATATCACCTATATGCTGATGATCCTCAAATTTCTATCTCTAACTTTGGCCTCTCTCTTTCAACTTCAGACTCACATGTCCACATGCTTATTTAATAACTCCACTTGGATATCTAATAAAGAGATCACTCTTAGTATGCCCCAAATCAGATCTTTACACACACACACACACACACACGTAGACACACACGCACACTCTCACCCTCCTTCTCCAGTCCTCCCCATCTTAACTGAATCTCCTTCTACCAGTTATTCAGATCAATATCCTGGTGGCATACCCAGCTCTACTCTTATTCTGAAAGCCATTATCAAGTCCTATTGTCTCCACTTTCAAAGTGTATCCTGCTTACCACCCCCACTACCACCACTCTGATACAGTTCTGTCTGGATAATTTCAGTAGCCTCCTAACTGATCTCCCTCCATATGCCCTTGCCCCTCTTCCACCTATTTTTTGTCAACATTAACATCCAGAGTGATCTTATTAAAAGGATCATCTCAGTCATCTGCACAAAGCCCTTGAATGGCTTCCCATGGGGCTCAAAGCAAAAGCCAATATCCTTTCTATGATTTACAAGGTCCTACATGGTCTGATTTTCATTACCTCTGTGACATCATCTCCTATAACTCCCCCCACCTCGTTTATTCCACTCTAGTAGTCCCAGCCTCTTTGCTTTGCTTTTCCCCACAAAAATGCCAGGCACGCCCCAGCCCCTGGCCTTTGCACTTGCTTTTTTGTCTGCCTAGATTACTCAATCCTCAGATACCTACGTGGTTAGTTCTTTCACTTTCTTCAGGTCTTTACTTAAAATCACTTTTTCAGTGAGGCTGCTACCCTCACCGATTCTAAAACTTCCCTTGTTTCCCTCTTTTATTACTATTAGCCCTTATCACTATCAATTATGTTATTTAGTTTGCTTACATCTTTTGTTTACTCCCTGTCTCATTCACTAAAATACAAGATCCATGAAGGCAGAAGGTTTTTTCTGTTTTATTCAGAAAACTACTGAATCCCCAACTTCTGGTGCCAGAAGCACAGTGGGTGCTCAAAGGATATTGGTGGAATGAAGAAACAATGCCAAAAATTAAGGAGATAGTTTTATCTAACCCATCTCACTTACCCCCGATAAAAAAGAAGATAGGCGCAGTAAGAGTTGCTCTGGGAATGGGTACAAGAATGACCACAGGAGGACCATCCCTGATCATTACCAAAGCAATGTAAGGTGTTGAACTATAACTCGTGACCTTCCAACTTTAACATTACTTCCATATGTATTAGTCATTGGATGCACTTAATTGGAAAGAAATGGATTTCACCCAAATTGTTAGGCATGGTAAGCTCCTAAGAATTTGTTTTGTGCAAGATTACCTGCTAAAGTTTTACCAAACCCCCAGCTTTCTTCCATGCAGTGGACTTAGCAAATTCACTATTCAGTAGTGTTGATTTTATTAGGACCTATATCATTGTCCCCTTCTTTGAGGTATATGCAAACATGAAGTCTCTTGGCCTTGATATATCAAAGAGAATTATGTGAAGTTTTGTCTAAAAATGAGGTTTTCATAAAAACATGGGTCCCACAGCTTGGTGATTCAAATCCTTTTGCCTGATTCTCCTGCCCTTTGTTTTCCT
The DNA here is from genome assembly GCF_029215605.1 of Mirounga angustirostris. NCBI lineage: Eukaryota > Metazoa > Chordata > Mammalia > Carnivora > Phocidae > Mirounga > Mirounga angustirostris. The sequence goes on along the minus strand of NW_026991709.1, from coordinate 132,170,542 downwards.
GATTTTTACCATTCTCCTTTCTGCAAATTCCTTTTTTCCAACCCCCCTTTGTTGTTATTATTATTTTTTTAATTTGAAGGTACCTAGCAGGGATTCTACACAGTTCACCTGAAAGCAACAGAAAATTAGTCAAGGAGTGAAGAAGTACCTGCGATTTTATTACTTGATAGAGACCAATTTAGACAACTTTTCAGAATTGTGGCCCGTCTTCCCATTTGGTTTGTTTGTCTTTCTGTGTCTCTGATTCCATCATACCTAAGACCTGAGGGACCTTCCCTTCCCATATCTGTGTCACCTGCAGGCAGGCACTTGCATGCGTTATCTGCTCACTTGGGGATTGGGGATATTACTCTTAGGGTGTGGAAGATTTGTTTCATACAGGGAGTTATGTAGCGTCTTCGGGGGATCTGAGACCTAGAAAACAGCGGTCCTATTCAAGGAAGGCCATGTTACCAGGGAGCCCAGTTATCAATCAATGTACCACAAAAATTAAAAAGTCTCTTAGAACAGCAGTCGAAGCACTGTGGGCAATGAATTCTTAGGGGGTGGCAAAACAGATGAAATCCAGTCATCACATTTTACAACAGATCTGCTGCTTGATAAAGTACAACTGGAGAGCAGACTGTTAGCGATAAGGCCATTTCTAAGAATAAAATGAGAGTTTGTAAAAGATCCGTTTGAATTATTAACTCCAAAAAAGTGGCTGGAGAAGAAAATGGTTGCTGCTATCACTGGCTTTTCTCCTCACGTGTATGATTAGAACAAAGGGAGGCACAGAAGAGCAGGGGGAAGAAGTGCAAACAAATTTCCCTCCGACATAAGGAGGCACATTTTCATGCAGTGCTTCATCGATACATAGAGAGGCCACCTACCAGGTAAAGAAAACACTGTGGCCATTGTGAAAGCAAGCAGATGCCGGAGCAGGGGAAAACGACGCTTATTTTTACTGAACACCGTTGCCTTTTTTTTTTTTTTTTTTGCTTGCAAAGCATTCTTTTAATACCAAGTGGACACATCTAGCCTTTACTCTACTCTGCACCCTGTGGATTTCCACTCCCTGCTCCCAGATGCCCCAATCTGGATTCAATTTAAAATGTGAGGCATGTTGGAGGTCACAGGAAAACAGCCAAGGTGACCATTAATATCTCCTCTCTTGCTCTGAGGTGACCATCCGAGGACGAATCGATCTGGAAAGACAGTATTAGTGTTTTCCAATTCAATACTTCTCACCACATTGATGATGAGATTTGAAATCTTTCATCCGAGGAGACGCAGAGAAACATGTTAACAGGCCACAGTAGTCAATGCTCTCCTTGGATTTCATGGGCATGTTTTCTCCACGTTGTATGGAGACAGACACATGCATTCTGACTCCAGAAAACAAAATGTTTCCTTATGGAATCCAGCCCCGCCAAGAAAAAGAGAATCATACTATCACTGGGACTTAACAGATTCGGGGATTTCATTTGGCTTTTTCCTCTTTAGGAAGTTGCTCTCAGGACCGACCCTTCCAGGTCTCTTTTTTCAAATCCTTCCAGTAGAAAATCCCTAAGTCTTCTTTCAAGATTGTATGACATGACTTTTCAGAACAGGTAGGTCCTATTGACCATAAAGACTGTTAATAATTCCTGTTCACTTTATTGTTAAAGACACATCCCTTTCTCATATAAAGCAATTGAATGTAAGACAAGTTAAATAATATTTGGGACCATTAAGGATTTAATTATCCTTCTATTTAAAGGAGACAGGAGAATAAAGTTTACATCTTCAATATTGCAGATCTGATCAAGGCACTTCAAGAAAGACAGTGTAAGACCCAAGATTTAAAAAAAAAAAAAAATGTTACCAATATGATTAGTCTAAAACTTTGGAGGGTGAAAGTCATATGATCAAAGGTTATAGAATCACTACAGTTAAAATGACTGTTCACTGAATTCTGAATAACATGGCTAGAATACTTGGAGAAGTAGCATTGGGTTAAATGCTTGCAATTGTTTGTTGTTGGGTTGGGTTTTGTTTTGTTTTGTTTTGTTTTTTTAAGGAAATTTTTCATATCGTGGGATGGATATAGATTTAGAAAGTCAGTTTTTTTCTATGATCTTGTATATAAGAGTCAAGGAAGAGTTGGGTTAATTTTATTTGTATATATTTACTTTGCTTTAAGCATGCTTCTAGGCACTTTTAAAAGATTACCTAGGGGGTGCCTGGGTGGCACAGTAGTTTGCCGTGGAGTCTGCTTGGGATTCTTTCTCTCTTTTCCTCTGCATTTCCCACTCATGCTCTCTATCTCTCTCTCTCTAAAATAAATAAATAAATCTTTTTAAAAATTATCTCATTAATCCCCACTTTGGTTCAGTAAGGTAGGTATTCTTATTATCCTCATTTTTTGAATGGAAACTGAGGCTCAGGGAAGGTATGACATCACACAGCTGATAGGTAGTGGAGTCTGGCCCCCAGATCTGTGCTCAAAACTACTGCATCACCTCCCATTCAATCACGTATTCAATAAATGTCCAGTGAGCACCTACTGTGTGCAGGGGACGATGCAAAGGTAAATTAAATGTTGTCCTTTCTTCAAAGTGTCTATAGATTAAGAAGAGAGAAGAGACACGAGACATGAGATGGACACAAATCCCTATATCTTAAGGAAGCATGTGACAAGTTACCTGACAGAGACACTGGGAATCTATGAAGCAACTCTGTAAACACTCCATGTGGTCCAAGGAGAATGGGACATAGGAGAAGCAGAAGAGAAGGACTTAGGAGGAGGGGGCCAACAATCATGTTGGGGATACTTATAAAGGGAGCTTATAGTAAATACCTCTCAAATGTTGAGAAAAGAGAGTTCCCCATGGGAGATAAATCAATTCTTACAAAATGCTGGAGCTGTGCAATTTCAGTGTTCTGTAGACTCAGTGAGGCCAGGTCTCTCGGACTAAAACTCGGCTGTAGCCTTTTTCCCACTTGAGCAACAAAGAAACCAAGCAAGTATTTACACATTTAAAAATACAACTGACCTACTATATACCCATGAGAATGACTAAAATTTTTAAAAATAAAAGTGAAAAGACTGACAATACAGACAATGCCTAATGTTGCCAAGAATATGGAACAAATGGGACTCCTAAATTATAGGTGGGAATGTACAAGGGTACAACCTCTTTAGAAAAAGTTGAGCAGTTTCTTATAAAACTAAATATACACCTACTTTATAATTCAGCAATTCTACCCCTAGGTATTTACCCAAAAGAAATAAAAACAGGTGTCCACAAAAGTCTTGTACAAGAAACACAACATAGATGAATCTCAAAAACATGCTGAGTGAAAATAACCAGACACAAAAGACTACATGGTGCAGGATTCCATTCATATGAAGTTCTAGACTTGGAAAAAGAATTATTTGGTAGAATCAAATCAGAACAATGGTCGGGTCTGGGGGGGTCAGTGCCTAGATTACTGGGAAGGAACATGGGAGGACTTCCTGGGAGTTTGTGTGACATGGGTATATGTATTTGTCAAAACTTGTTGAATGATCATCTAAGATTTACATATTCCATTGCATATAGATTTTACCCTGAAAGACAAGAAATATAAAAGATTGAATTCTAGCTAAAGATATGCATGACGTAGTATTTAAAAGTGAAATGTCTTTATGTCTGCTACTTACTTTGATATGTATCAAAAAATAAGACGGACTGATGGGTGGACAAATAGATATGTGATAAAGCAAACATATTAAAATGTTAATTATGAATCTAGCTGTTGGGTTTCTGAGTAGTCACTGTAATAGTCTTTCAACTTTTCTGTATGCTTGAAATTTTTCATAGTAAAATTGCTTTTGGAAAAATATAACTCAAGAATATAGTAATACATATTTTTGAAGGTTTGAAGATTTGAATTACCTACAAATCAAAATGACTTTGCAGTGAAGAAAGCTTAGGCTCCTATTTTTGTAACTACCCTCCTTTCTTGAAGTGTAGAAGGAAATAACCAGAGAGGTAATGCTACTACAGTGCATGACTGAAGGACCCTCAACTTTATGACACAAAACATGTGTCTGATGTGTTTTAGAAATATTTTGACTGTGTACTTCAAATGGACTTTTAGCTTTAAAAAATTAGAGTGGATAAACCAAAGATATTGGAATACAAGGGCAATTTCTGGAGTCCTAAGAATTTGTTAAAGACGTTTTTTGTTTGTTGTGCAGAAAATTTAGAAAAGCTCATAAGTACATAGTGAAGAAGAAGGAAACCACCCATAATCTGATCATAAGAAAAAAAAATCACTGTTAATAGTTTGAGAAACTTATTTCCAGTGATTTCTCTTTCCACATTTTTAACAGAATAAAATGGTAAATAGATCAGTATATAGTGTGAATAAAAAAATTTTCATAAATAAATTTAGGAAGTACATAATGTTATTTTAAATGGGTATGTCATATTTTACTACGGAAATGTGGGTGTATGGGTTGTTTTAATTTAGTTTTCTGTAATAAATAATGTTGAAAAGAAACATCTGTGCAAAAATACTTATTTTTAGGACAAAAATTTTCTGGAAATGTACATTTAACAGAGCATCTTAGCTGGTCTGTGGGTTAAGAATTAGTCCCCATGCGCTTTTGACAAAATGTCTTTATTGCTACAGACAGTTCAATTATAGTAAATATGAGCTTAGCCTCATCCCATGGTTTGTCAGCATTCCAACAGTCCATGGAAAGAGACTTGAACCCTGTCTACACCTGCAGTTCAGGCGAATACAGACTTATGCACTGGGTGGGGGATGGGATGGGAGGTAGAGATGAAGAACTTAGTTTGAAAGTGTTCCTTTCTTCTCCAGCAAGGGAGAAAGGAACTATAATCTTAAGTGAGGCAGGAGCCCAGCAGCGGAAGCTGCCTGAGACAGTGAAGAGCTGCCCTTCTACAGGATGAGGCTGTGCTTGAACCCTCCCCAGGTTCACGCATCTGCTGGATATCCCTGGAAAGAGCAGCCTCTGTATTAAAAAAGGATAAAGAAACTGTATCATGTCAACAGGAGAGTGGGTAAACCACTGTGCTGCGGAGGCCCTCTTTAAAAGCAGTGGACGTAAGATGATAAGGTATTTCCATTCTACAGCAGAAAAAGATGTGAGCCACTGAGACACATTCAGAAATGGGGACTCACAGCAAAAGAACTCAAATATATTGTTATTCTGAAGGCAAGAGGACCTGGTACAAGATGAGAAAAGATTTGTATCTCTCCCTTGTTCTGTTTCAGCAAATGACTCAGATCTACTAGAATACTAGAGCCGGCAGGCACCAGCTGGAGAAAGCTCATTGGTAAATACTCAGGAATTCTGCAAACTGGTTTAGTAACTTGAAACTGGCCTTGCTGGAAGTATTCACAGCATGGAAATCAGCAAATACCGCATATCAGAGCTCTCCCTGACCCCTGGAGATTTGGCTTACCAGTTCATCACAGCTCAAATCCAAAGCTCCATTTCTGATTTCTCTCCCAAATTCCAGACCCATTATTGCCGACTACATTCAGAACATCTCCACTCAAATTCATTAGGTTCAAAAGAGAACCCATTATATTGTCTCTCAGGTATGACCTTGCTAATGCGTTCGTACTTCTGTTAACAACTTACCATCTTCCCAAACACTGTAACTCAAAACCTCACAATCATATCTGACACTTCACTCAATAATAACAAGAAAAAAATGAAGGGACAGAAAGGAGAATTATTCAAGTGACATTAATTTAACACATTATGTCAGCCCTTGTGATTAGCCCTTTACAAACATTCTTACAATGTCTCTTGAAAGAAGAAATCATTCCAGTTCTGCAAAAGGAAAACTGAAGCTCAAGGAAGTTATATTACTTAACCCCAGCTTATAAGGTTATTAATTGTCAGAACTATGATTTGAATCCAGGGCCCTCTGAGTACAGAAACCATTCTTAAACCCAAATGTCATATTTCTAACCAATCAGCTGCTCAATTTGGCCCTTCAGACCTTTTGTCACTATTTTTATGGAGGTATTATTTATATACAATGAAATTCAGAAATCCTAAGTGCACATTCACTGTGTTGACAAATTCACACATTTGTGTCAACTCACACTTCTATGAAAACATAGAACACTTTCATCACCCCAGAAAGTTTCCTCCTTCTTTGTTCCAGTCATTCTACCCTGAAAAGTAACTACTGCTTTGATTTATTTTATCCCAAAAGGGTTTTATCTGTTCCAGAATTTCATATAAGTGAAATCATACAGCAGACACTCTTTTGTGGAAGGCTTCCTTAGCTGAACATTTTGAGAATAATCCATATCATTCATGTATATCAGTATTTTATGTCTTTTTATGGCTGAGTTATATTCCATTGTATAAATACATCAATGTTTGTTTATCTACTCTTTTACTGACAGATGAATGATCGGCTATTATGCGTAAGGACGCTATGAACATTCTTGTACAAGTCCTTTTGTTGACATATGTCTTCATTTCTTTTGGGTAAAACTTAAGAGCATGAGTGCTAACCCATAGGTTTGGTGTATGTTTATCTATATGAGAAGATGTCATACTGATTTCCAAAATGATGTCATCATTTTATATTCCGACTACCAGTACAGATATTCTCTATTTACAATGGGGTTACTTCCTGATAAACCCATTGTAAGTTGAAAATATCCTAAGTTGAAAATACATTTAATATACCTACCCTACCAAACATCAAAGCTTAGCCTAGCCTACCTTAAAGGTGCTCAGAACACTTATATTAGGCTACAATTGGGCAAAATTCTCTAACACAAAGCCCATTTTATAGGGAAGTGTTGAATAGCTCATATAATTAACTGAATACCGTACTGAAAGTGAAAAGCAAAATGGTCCTATGTGACCGGAATGGTTGTAAGCATATCAGTTGTGCACTCTCAACTATAGTGCTAGAAGCTGCCTGGAAGCTGCGGGCTGGCTGCCACTGCCCAGAAGCACGAGAGAGGATCCTACCATGTACGACTAACTGGAAAAAGATCAAATTTCAAAATCTGAAGTTCTGTTTCTACTGAATGCATATTGCTTTTGCCTGATCGTGAAGTCGAAAAATTAAATTGAACCATCGAAAGTTGGGGACCATCTGTATGTGATGATTCCAGTTACTCCACATCCTTGCCAACACTGAGCACGTATTGTCAGTTTTTTTAATTTTAGCCATTCTGGTGAGCGTGTAGTGATAACTCATTGGCTTTGATTTGCATTTCCCTAACGACATTTCCCTTATGATAGATGATGTAAACCTAGACGTTGAAGAAAACACGGGAGTAGCAGGAATATTATCTTCATGACTTTACAGAAGGCAGAAACTTCTTTGACAGGACCCAGAAAGCACTAACTTAAAAAATCTACATATCTATAGATATATTTTGTGTGTGTGTGTGTGTGTGTATATAGAAAGAGAGAGAGAGAGACATACAATGGACTTCATCAAAATTAAAACCTTAAGAAAATGAATAAACAAGCCAAGTCCTGGAATAAATACATACATACAAGACGTTACACCCAGACCATAGTAACAATTCTTTCAACTCAAAGTTTTTTTAAAAAAATCCAATGGGAAATTATGGGCAAAAGACTTGAACAGACACTTCACAAAGGAAGATCTGCAATGGTCAAAAAGGTACATGAGAAAATTCCTCACAGTACTTCATCTTTACCTTTTTTAGGAGCTGATCATTTTTTATTTTGTACTACAGTTTCTGTAAGTATAACTCCCAACCCAAACTGTAAACCACTTGAAAGCAAAATGAACATTTGAGGCATCTTTGTACCAGGGTATATATACATGGGGAGACAGGAAAGGCTCACAAATATTTTTAAATGGTTGACCCAATGAATTCACAATGTACACCATAAAACATTTTTAGCTGGTCATTAATATTGTAAGCAAATGAAATAGTAGTATTAGAGCAGGACCAAGAGAGAAGAAGGAAAATAGAGAACAAGAGCAATAAACCTGAGAGAAAAAAAAAGTATTTCCCACAGACAGTTGAAATGACATTTTAAGTGTTAGTGTAAAATATAAGAGGAAATAGAGTTAGTAGAATAAAACGACAACGATAATGTGAAATAAAGCTTTCCAAAAATAAGACACCTACTTTTTTGCATGGGCAACCCATCTCTGTGTGAGTAATTTTGCATCTATGAAAGCCCAGGGGAAGCCATCAGACCAAAACAGGAAGCTGTGCATGTGCTCTCAGGCGGAAGTCACCAAGACATGGCATCCTGCTTGCCAGAAGACTCAGATTCCTTGTCAAAAAAAAAATAGACCCCAAAAATGCAGATGGTAGCAGTACTGCATCACAATAGTGTTTTCAGATTCGGGTGACATCTTGGAATTCCCAGCATACCATAATTTTAACTCCTATAGGGCATGTCCTTTCTGAAATAAAATTTGTTCACTGAGGCACATGTGAATAACTTGTGCAAAACTTGTTTATCCCCATGACTCATGAACCACTGTTCAATATTTACAGTAACTCTAAAAAGGAATTTTCTAGAACCAGAGGTTTACTCAGGCCATCTTCATAATTATTAAACAACAACAACAACAACAACAATGTACTCTTTGTTCCAGATGATGTCCTCAAGAACTAGTTCTTTTCAGGAAAAAAAAAACCTGAAAAATTCCAGGGATCTTATTTCTGTCGCAAATTTCAAATTAATTTGTATAAATCATTCAATTCCCATGTAAAAGAAAGATTGGTTCTTTTCTCTTTCCTGATCAGAGCTTTGACACATGTGGAAGTTCTGACCAATAGAACCAATTTTCATGACTTTTCCTTTTTGAGATTCTCAGAAGGAAAAAAAAAAAAAAGCTTACTGAATAAATTAAATTACATTTCATGACTAGAGCAGTAAATAAGAGGATTAGAGAGACACTCTGGGTGGGATTCATACAGGTCCTGGGAAAAGAAAGAAAAATGGGAATTTTTTAAAAAGAAAGAAAAAGAGAGAAGAGTTAAAAGATTTAGAAGACTCTAAAAAAATGACATTCCAGAATTGTACAATGTGTGTGTGTGTGTTTATGGAGGTGGAAGGAGGAGGTGTCTAAGAGTCAGAGAAAAACAAACTTTAAGTGAAAGTTACAGTTTTGTCAGGAAAACCTTGGTGAATAAACATATTTCTCTCTATTCAGGCAAAACATACCAAGATAATTAGCAGAACTCCTTAAAGAATATGACCTCACCCGAGATGCCATCTCAGAAATATTATTCTCCAATAATAGAACCATTTAACACACACACACACACACACACATTTTAACATGTTAACACCAGACCCAAAACCATAGTAATAGACATAAAGGAAATTGCAAAATGGCAGAGTATTCTTAAACACGTTGGGTGGACATACTTAACACACTTCAATCTCTTGAAATCTCACTTCTTTCTCAAGTTTTCTCAATGAAAAGCTAATAAGAAAAGAAAGTATTTGTGGCCAGGGTTGGGAGAAAACAAAAAAGTAAATGGTTCAAAGTTCTGGAATGACACCAAGGCCAAGGCACCTTCAGTCCAGGTGTTGCCTTCTTTGTCCTTTTCAACCTGTGAATAGACGGAGAACGCGGTGCTTGAGGCTCCTCTGCTCTCCTTGACCGCCCTCACTCAGGGCAACCTTGGCTTAGAGTTTCCGCAAATGTGATGTGTTCCTATAAAAGATACATGTATATAAGTTTTTAGATCTGTCATATTTTTAAATGCTCAAGGAGAGCCTATCATTTAAAGGATTCCCCCTCGTTCATACATGTCGAAGTTCCAATTTTGGCATTTGGGACTTCTATAAAATGTAGTGTATCAGAATAGTGTTCCATTTCAGAATCAGTGAATGGCTTTGCTACACCAGAATGTCAGGCTTCAGCATGTTATTTCTGTATTCTAATTCAAATCCTTTATGTGACTACCTATCCATTTCTAATTTGAATTTTGCTGGGTGGTTTAAAGCTGTTAAGTCCTTTCACATCTATTCTTTAAGATGCTTAGTTTAGCATCTTGCATTTTCCCGCCAGGGTTTTCTTGTGCATAATTCTTTGGCACGCCAGGTGGCAGGTTCTGAAACAGTTGTTGGGCGTTCTGTGGCCCCCAAACTCTCCCAAGGAATATGGGCAACTTGGGAACGTCCTGAAGGATTTGGTGCCTGGGGTAACATGTGCTGTTTGTTTAGTGAATTAGCACCTTCGAAAAAGATCGTAAAGAAGGTGTTCCTGATGGCATGGAGCACGGAAATAGGAAGCATAGTTGATCTGTTTCAGCTCTAGCTGGTGCTCTGTCAGCACTACACAAATGCTAGACCCCAGTTCAAAATTGATAACCTCAATTTTTTTAGCCCGTGTTCACCATGTTTGAACATATGATTTAGAAGATGTCAGCTGGAATCCATGATCTTGGAGGAGGTTTTAATGAGAATGTGGTTTATCTGGTCATGGATGGTTCTACTGCCTGTCTTATTCTTTCGTGCTCCCTTGGCAGGAACGTGGAGCAAATTTTCCAGGGACTTCAGTTCTGATGTGGATTTTTTTTTAAATTCTGTGCATTAGCAATAAATCTATAATGACTATTTTAAGGTCTAAATATATGAAACACGAATGGTGAAAAGGCCACCTGCATTATGGTAGTACCAATAATAGCTCCCAGTTCTGCATGCTAACTAGGGCGCAGCCACACAGCTGAGTTATTTACATACATCTAATCTTTATAATAAGGCTGCAACTTAGGCACTCTTATTAATATTTTACAGATAAAGAAACTGAGCCTGTACATTACTGAAAATATGTCACCTTGACCCCAGAGCCTAAGTTTTTGACCATTACACTCTCCTGCCTCTCTCTGCAATGCATTTAAGTGTCCTTTGAAAAGCTGCAACACCTGTAAATGTCAGGTGGTATTCTCGTGGCTGTTGGAAAGGAGTCTAATTCCTGCACTCTCCTTATTGCCACAATCTAAAGGAAGAAATGCCTTAAAGTGTTTGAAGGGTACAGCTATCCTTGTGAGTCATTTGAGTGTAGCTATCCCATGGGGATTCGGTGCAGAAATACTTCAGAACTAGTGTTTCAGATTTTCAAGAACTCAAGTTAGGGGCCAATGTCACCAGAAACTGCTGCCATCTAATTCTGAGTGTGGGGAAGAAAAAGCCTTGATGAAAAGCAAACAAAATAGCTACTTCAAGGCTGAAGAAGGCCTGCCTGGGATGTCTATATTTTTCTGCTGTGGTTACAAAGAAAATGTTTGCATTCTGAGAGCACTTCAAAATGAGATCATGTATCTGCTCCTTGGAAGATCCCTCTATGTTAAGGTCTCCCAAGGAAGATATTGTTTCTGTGACACTACAAGGTAAAGACATCTGGTTCCATTATCCATCACGTTATTTAGAAGTGAGAAATGGAGTGAAGGCCAAAGGTCAGGACTCCCAAAGCAGAAAACTCAAACAATGTGTTCAGTACTTGGGTAACACCCCTCCGGCGTATCTGTAGATATGACATCTCAGAGTTTAAGGCCTATTGTTTTCTGACATATCTCTATGACAAAATATTACTTGTCAGTCCTCTCTGAAATAGAAGTACACATCACTACTGAGATATGAGACTGCTTTTGCTAACAAGTTGATCATTTGGGCAGCAATAAGCAATTGCAAGTTATCAATAATCGCTTCGTTAAGCAAACAGATTTCAGTGATTTTTCTCAAGTAAAATATTGCTTTCATGACATCAACCCTTTAGCTGAAAAGAGGAATTAATCCGTTGTTGAGGCAACTGAAGTGATCTTAATTATAGTTGTGAATTTGGTCTCATCCATAGATTAGGGAAACTATTTTGTTGATCTTAATGGATTCTTGAATTTACAAGAATTTCCTCTCTCTCTCTCCTCTTTCTTTCTCTCTCTCTTCCTCCCTCCTTTTTCTCTCTCAATTAGACAGGAATCTTCAGGCCTGAGCTGGTGTAGTAAATGTCTATTAAAGCATTCAAAAATTTACCCCTCTACAATCATTAGTAAGCACTGCTTTGGAGCAGGGACAACAACAAACAGCCTCTGTCACTTGAGAGGAAATGTCAATACATCCTTGTTGATAAGGGAAACTACCTGCGATCACACACATTCGGCGGGGGGAGGAGGGGTGCGGAGCAGATGTAGTGTGTTTGGGTAAGAAAGGTGAATAAGCCAACGTCATGACCATCCAAGCCAAGAGCAGCTTAAGAACTGGAATTGGAATATGAAACAGAGCTATGGTGCGTAAGTAAACCCATTTCTGTTTTCTAAATTCTTATTTAAAAATTCAGTGGAGAAGCTGTCCATGGTTTCCCATTTCAGCATTTTAATTTTTCTCTGTCCTAAAGAAGTCTGATTTCTTATTGAATACTGAATACAATTCTAATGTGTTTTGTGTTATTACCAATTTATCTCATTTTGTTTTAAATTGCACTTTCCTTTGTTCTGGAGGGGAAACCTTGAAAATCTAAATCTCCCTAAGGATAACGTGGTGGAGAATCCATGGTAGGTTTTTTAACTTCTATCAGCCTATATTTATAGATACAGTTTGAAAGATCACAGGATTCTATGTAAATTGTTATTCCTGAGTTAATGAGAAAAGCACGTTGGTCAATTAATACATACTGTCAGCCTTTAGAACAATGTGGGAAAGCCCTTAAAAGATTTCTGATAGAAGTAGCTAAAACATTGTGTGTGTGTGTGTGTGTGTGTGTGTACACACACATCCCTTAGGTTTGGGTTAGAAGCCAGAATGAGAGTTGAAAATTAAAACTAATAGGGAAAGTCTCAAAAATCTAAGTTTTATTTTCAGTTAAATCTTAAAGAAGGGTTTGAGTGGTTCCTATTCTATCTAAAACGGTTTGTTCATAAATAATGAATGTTAGGAAGGCAGAATGCCTGAAGTCCCTTTACATCCAAAAGGAAATTTATGATCCCTTCAAAATTTTAAATCATTTCAGGCTGGGTAAAAAGAATACCTTTAGGTATTATTTTTGACCTAAGTTCTACTCTGGCAACTTGCTAGAATTATATTCCATATAAGCCAGAGTTAATCAACCTCAGCACTATTGGTATTTTGGACCAGATAATTCTTTGTTATCAGGAGCTGTCCTGTGAATTATGAGACTTCTAGCAATATTCCTGGCCCCTACCCACTAGATTCTAGTAGCAACCCCACCATCAGTTGTGAGAAGCAAAAATGTCTCTAGACATTACCAAATGTTTCTTGAGAAAGATGGTGAAAAAAATCACCTCAGCTGAGAACCCCCGATAAAAGAATTCCTATGTAGTGTGTGTGTGTGTGTGTGTGTGTTTGGTGGTGGTGGGGGGGGTTCTTACTAAAGAAACTAACTGTAAAATAATTTCAACTTTAATTTGGTACCACACTTTGAAAAAAATGGCCTCAACACCTGTCATCTCTCATAAGACGTGGAGAATATCTTCCTCCCCTTTGAATCTGGCTTTGTCTTGTAAAAAGCTTTGGTAAAAAGAATGTGAATAAGTGACATTATGTGACATCTGAAGCTAGGCCTTGGGAGGTCTTACAGGTTCCAGTTTGCTGTCTTGGAGTGCTGCACTGAGGCCACCATGTAAGGAAGCCAGTCTAGCTTCCTGGAAAAATCAAAGGGCACATGAAAGAAAGACAAGATGCTCCAACCAACAGCAAGCTCCAGTGCCAGACATGAGTGAAGCCATCTTGGACTTTGCGGGCCAGCTGATCCTCCAGCTAACTCAGCCTCATGAGTGAACCTGGGTAAAAGCAGTGGAGGAAATAACCAGCCATCCTATAGAATCAAGAGAAATAGGAATTGTTCTTGTTTTAAGCCTCCAAGTTTTGGGATGGTTTCTTATGCAGCAAGGACTCACATGGTTCCCTGGATTGGACCTAATGTACACTACTATCAAGAGACTCCTGTATGAAATGTGGGGGATCAGATCCAGAGAGGTGAGTGACTTATAATGAGAGTCATGAAGACACGGTTCCCAGTCCTCAGAGACTTCATACAGCTTCTCAAGAGTGTACATGTAGATTGGTTACTAACTTTTCAAAACTTCACCCAATTCAGTTAGGAAAAAGCACATTTATGCAGTATCAACAATGTACAAAGTACAGAAGGGCACGGGGGGATAGGCTATAGCTCTCTACATGTTTTAAAGTAAGTTAAGACAAAATCTTGGTTATTATTGTGAAAGGAAATAAAACATAATGCCTGGAACAATAAAACTATATGCATCAAACAGATAATGATTATGGAAGTTTTGTATTGATAACTTGTCAACTTGGTTATGCTGGAAGAATTTTCCCTAAACCTCCTTTCATCCTTTAATCCTTTCTAGATTAAAGTTGACCCAAAGAGAAATTCACATGACATTTTTGATAGGTGGAGGTGAAGCTCTGCCATTATGCTCTGAAGGTTTTCATGGTTAGATGCAGTGAGAAATAGATGGAGAGATGCCAGTGGATTCCACCATGTCCTTGCTTAACCCCTACCTTGTGTCCAGTTCTTCCAAACTGCTGGTCCTGCTGATCAACAGCTACCACAGACCCACCGCCTGAAGTCGAGGCAACAGCTTGCATGTATTCTGGACCAGCTCTCATTCATAATACAACTTCAGCATCTGGACATGCTTAGCTTCCAGATTTTCCTGTAAGCTATCACTTGTTCTTTTGTATAGTGTGTCAGAAGGGCTGGCTAGTGATTTTTATGTGATCCTTCAAGTCTTCCTTTTGGACTTCTCTTCATCTTCTCCCATATTTGTGTATGGTCTTCCAATAATAGACTTTTTCTATCATGATACTCATAGTAATTTTTACTTCCCAATGGGACCCTGGAAAATAGGGTAACACAGTTCAGAAAGAAGAAGTAGAGAGGATTCGATTTCACTCGGGCTATTCTATGGGATTGCACTTAATTTGGGGGATCCCGTATATGTTGGATTTCCTAGCACTGATGAGAGTGGAAAACATCTTACAACATCGTGTCCATTCATTCTTCACCTGGTCATGGAAAAGCAGAGGATGGGAGAAAACATTAAAAAATCGCTCCTGCTCCTTAGTTGTTCCAGTTATAAATCCAGGAGGACTCAAAAGGAGATTTTTACAACATGGCCAGGGGGATTAATACACTGTCTAATGCAATAAAGATCTCATGGGCAAAAACCATATTGAGGAATAGTAACTAGGGACATTTTTTAAATCAGAAGTAGAGGAAAAGTAACACTAGACATTTGGTGACACAAGAAAATGTTTATGGCATTCAAAGGGAGGTGTAGCTCAGAAATAATTTAAATAGGTTTAAGTGCCCATCATAAATACCAAAAAAAAAAGAAAAAGAAAAACTGTAGGCAAATGGAATCTTGAGAGGTATAAATCAATAAAGAATAAAAAATTTTCTGTAAGATAAATTGAAATGTACCAGGGAGAAATAAATGCTAATAGCCCCTTGGTTGATAAAATTGAGCTTTAGACTTCTGAAAGTATTGTATGTGCAAAAAAAAAATTGTGATGTTTGTGTTCCATAATGATTAGAAGGAATCCTGAAATCAAGAAAGACTACAATTCTGAACTCTAGATAATCTTGTAAAGCTCAGTGGATCAAGTCAAACATACGCTACTGGTTTTCACTTACTTTTGGTCCTAAAAGATTACCCCTGGGCCAAAGGGGATGCAATATCTACACCAATGGTTCACAAACTCTAGAGGGTATCAGAAATCACCTGGGGGCTTGCAGAAAATATTCCATGTGGGCCCATATTTAGAGATCCTGATTCAATAGACCCTGAGTGGAATTAGGAAATTTCTACTTTTTAAAAATATCCTGGACGATTCTGACCTAGATCATCTAAGATATACCTTGACAGACAGTTATCTGGACCCAAGAGAATAACTTCACAGGTTCTGTACTGAGTATACCAAATGAAAATCCCTAAATGTTATTTTCAAAGTATAAAAATACCCCATAATGTCCAACATGATGCTTTGTTGAAGAAAAGATACCAGTTGCTTTGTTCCCAAGGAAAATGCATGAAGTTCATTATTTGTGTGTGTGTGTGTGTGTGTGTGTGTGTGTGTGTGTGTGAAAGAGAGAGAGAGAGAGAGAGAGAGAGAGATTGTGAGAGAGGGAGAGAGAGAGAGAAAGAGAGAGAGAGGACACCCTGTACTTGATGATGTTCCTGATGAGGCTGGCAGCTTTATCTCAGATGTCAAGGCATGAGGGTCTCAAATTTGCTAACAGGCTCAGAAAGATGACTTCAGACCAAAGCGGGATTTTTCCCCATCCTGTATTGCTAATTCCAAAGCAATGTATAAAATTGCTCATGTCATTTATTGATCAAGGAAAATCTGTATTTTTTCCTAATAAGGTATAATAAGGAAAATTAAGGAAAACTTTAGCTCACTATGAAGAGTTTACTTTTGGCAAAAAGGAAACATGTTCAAACATTCAGCTCTTCAACGATGGCAAGGGAGTACACATTTTGTATTTAAGGATTTTGCAATAATTCAGATGTGAAATGGGATATCAATCACCCAAACTTGGCATCTCAATTTTGCTTATATTTTTGTGAGTGGTAATGTCATTGCATTTTACAAGGACAAGTGTTTCAAATGTTCTTTCTTGCATCCTTGCTTTGTAGACTTTGTTCCCTCTGTCTAAAATGCCTTCCTCATGCCTTCTTCACTTAACTAAATCCTGCTTATCCCTGAGACTCTGCTCAGACTCCACTTCCTCCATGGGGTTTTCTTTGAAATCCCTCAATCCCTACCACTTTACTCCCTGAACTAGACATTTCTTCCTACCCCGTCCCAGAGTAGCCGGTGCTTCCCTCAATCAGTGCACTGTGACTCCGATGTCTGCAGCCCCTTTGCCTCCACCAATAACCTAGGAGTTCAACGAGATCAAAAGCCTCATCTTATTTGTTTCTATTTCTGGAACTGAGCAAATAGTAGGGGTTAAAAAATAACAGCATAATAATGGATTTTTTAAATTGAAAAATATTAAATCTTAGTGAAGCATAACACTAGTGTTAGTTGTTCCTATACAAAAAAACCAGGAAATCATTCATTGCAAGATGTGTAACCACATCAAGAAAAGCTAACATAATATATCAAACACCCACCACAGCAAACATGTACATCAACACATAACTAAAAGAGTAGTATGATCTGCTATGTTTAAGGGCTACAAAGTTACAGTATGGTTAGAATTTATTTTCCCCCTTACACTGAAATACACACACACACTCAAAGGCAATGAAGTTTTCTGGCACTTCTGTTTGCTCCGCATAGCACCTAGCACAGAACTGAGCAAACGCTGTTTCTATTTCCTTTGGTCTTATTAACAGGAACAATCTAGTTAGTACTATTCCTTGAGGTAAATGTACAGATTCTCCTACCCCAAAATAAGAACACAAATAAGTATTTGATTTTCAAAGAAAAGACATAAGATATTTCTTTCCATTGAATTATGTATTTAAAATACAACTTCTTCGGGCCCCTGGGTGGCTCAGTTGGTTAAGCGACTGCCTTCGGCTCAGGTCATGATCCCACGGTCCTGGGATCGAGTCCCACATCGGGCTCCCGGCTCAGCGGGGAGCCTACTTCTCCCTCAGACCCTCTCCCCTCTCATGCTGTTTCTCTCTCTTTCTCTCAAATAAATAAATAAATAAAATCTTTAAAAAAAAATACAACTTCTTCACTTAATTAGTATTGACTATTTGGGTAACATTTTACATTTACTTTTAACATTCAAAACTTAAAAAAAAAAAAGTACAGGGGGGTCTGGGTGGCTCAGTCGTTAAGCGTCTGCCTTCGGCTCAGGTCATGATTCCAGGGTCCTGGGATTGAGTCCCTTCTCGGCAGGAAGCCTGCTTCTCCCTCTCCCACTCCCCCCTGCTTGTGTTCCTGCTCTCGCTATCTCTCTCTGTCAAATAAATAAATAAAATCTAAAACTAAAAAAAAAGAACAAATTATTTACTTGTTTTGTAATTTTTCCCCCACTGCAGGCTGAGCTAGGCAAGGCCAAGCAAACTGTGATTAAGAAAATGCGTATTTCTTTTAATCAATTAAATTAAAAAGTTGGCACATGATGCTCATAGCTCCTTAAAATAATGACTAAATAAAGAAGAGATAGTTTAGTACTTAGGACAGTGAGACAATAATCAGAAAGTCATAAAAACAAACACCTTTAAATAGGCAAATCTATATAATGCATAGGGTTTATTCCAATATCCTTTAAAATTAATATCTCATGAAAGAGTGAGTGCAAATCACTGCACCTTATTCAGTGCAATCAGACAGAACCTGCTGTCTGACTATAAAGCTAAATGCAGAGGCATTTATATCCTCAACAAACAAATATTGTTCAGGTGGAAGATGAACACACGTGAAAAGGAAACCATGTTACATATTTCAAATGAAAAACTATTGAATTTTTTTTTAAGATTTTATTTATTTATTTGAGAGAGAGAGAGAATAAGAGAGAGAGCACATGAGTTGGGGGAGGATCAGAGAGAGAAGCAGACTCCCTGCCAAGCAGGGAGCCTGATGCGGGACTCCATCCAGGGACTCCAGGATCATGACCTGAGCCGAAGGCAGTCGCTTAACCAACTGAGCCACCCAGTTGCCCCAAACTATTGAATTTTTAAAAATTAAAAGACTTCAACTATTTTGAGCCCTATATCCACTCAAAATCCCTATGTCCCTTTATATCATTCTTAGAAATCATGAACTTTTATGATTTCAAGCATAGTCCAGCTTGAGATGTGGGTGAAGATGCATTTATTTTATTTTATTTATTTTATTTTATTTATTTTATTTTATTTTCATTTTTTAAAGATTTTATTTACTTATTTGAGAGAGAGAGAAAGCACACGAGTGGGGGGAGGGGCAAAAGAAGAAGCAGCCTCCCCGCTGAGCAGGACCCCCGGATCACGACCTGAGCCAAAGGCAGACGCTTAACCAACTGAGCCACCCAGGCATCTCTGAAGATGCTTTTAAACATTTCAGGGGTACAAAATGAGCTACTGGGACTTCATCAAGATAAAAAGCTTCTGCACAGCAAAGGAAACAGTCGACAAAACCAAAAGACAACCAACAGAATGGGAGAATTTATTTGAAAATGTCTTATCAGATAAAGGACTAGTATCCAAAATCTATAAAGAATTTATCAAACTCAACACCTAAAGAACAAATAATCCAGTCAAGAAATGGGCAGAAGACATGAACAGACATTTCTCCAAAGAAGACATCCAAATGGCCAACAGACACATGAAAAAATGCTCCACATCACTTGGCATCAGGGAAATACAAATCAAAACCACAATGAGATACCAGTCAGAATGGCTAAAATTAAAGACTCAGGAAACAACGGATGTTGGCGAAGATGCAGAGAAAGGGGAACCCTCCTACGCTGTTGGTGGGAATGTAAGCTGGTACAGCCACTCTGGAAAATAGTATGGAGGTTCCTCCAAAAGTTGAAAATAGAGCTGCCCTACAACCCAGCAATTACACTACTGGGTATTTATCCCAAAGATACAAATGTAGTGATCTGAAGGGGCACCTGCACCCCAATGTTTATAGTAGCAATGTACACAATAAACAAACTATGGAAAGAGCCCAGATGTCCATCAATAGATGAATGGATAAAGAAAATGTGGTGTATATATAAAAGGGAATATTATGCAGCCAACAAAAAATAACATCTTGCCATTTGCAACAATGTGGATGGAACTAGAGGGTATTATGTTAAGGAAAATAAGTTAATCAGAGAAAGACAATTATCATATGATTTCACTCATATGTGGAATTTAAGAAACAAAACAGAGGAGCATGGAGGAAGGGAGGGAAAAATAAAACAAGAGGAAATCACAGAGGGAGACAAACCAAAAGAGACTCTTAACCATAGGAAACAAACTCAGAGTCGCTGGAGGGGAGGTGTAAGGGGATGGGATAGCTGGGTGATAGGCATTAAGGAGGGCGTGTGATGTAATGAGCACTGGGTGTTATATACAACTGATGAATCACTGAACTCTACTTCTGAAACTAATAATACAATATATGTAAATTAAATAAAATTTAATTTAATTTAAAAATACATATATACATTAAAAAAACATTTCAGGGGTACAATACCTGGTTTGTTAATATATGTAAGAATTTTTTTTAAAAAAGGAATACCTGCATCTTAGATTCTGATAGGCATAAACATATATGTTGATTTTATGATACATACTAATATATTGAAATTGTTCCAAAAGTAGCTAGATGTTAATATGAAAAGAACTTCAGTATATTTAAGGGAATGTGCTGGAGTTAATGCATATTTGGGATTTTGACGAATCAAAATGTTTGGCCAATTTAAGTAGAAGATAAATCATGATTTCTCTCTGAAAACAAATTTCTCTTTGCAGAGTACTTAGGGTAATAGTTCATATTCCTATTTGAGTGTTTGACCTTCTTCATGTCTTCACTCAGTGAGGCCCACCCTGAATGACCTATTTAAAATTGAAATATCCCACCCATACTTCTGAACCCCTTTACCCTGGCAGTTTTTTGTTGTTTGTTTATTTTTTACTTTTTTAATAATACTTCTTCCTAACTATTTAACTTACCTACTATGTTAATTGATTACAGTTTGTCTCCTTACATGAGAATATAAACTCCTCAAGAGAGGGATATTTTACCTGATTTGCTCAATGGTAGCTGGTACATGGTGGGCACACAATAAATACTAATTGACTTTCAGTAAATTTGTATACATACCATCTGAAAAAGTCCATAACAGATTTTAGTAAAACCCACTTTACCAAAGGATAAAGTTGAGCACAAGTATTATTTGGTATCCATTCATAATACAAATTTCAAGCAATATTTAGAATAATTGTTTTCAAATGTATTTTTGTTAATATAAATATGCCTACTTCTGTATATTAGACTGTAGAAAGTCTTTTGACAGTTTATAGACAGACATATGTATGTGGGGAAACTCACTTTTACAAGAATATCTTAACAGAATATATCAGTCTGAGAAAACTGGGTTTACTTTACAGTCAAAATTTTGAATCTGAAAACTCTGCCTTAAATTTGACATTAAGAAACTTTTGAAAGAAAGAACCGAAAGGCATTTTCAAAATACATTGTTATACACCCATTTCCTTGATGACCTCCTCCATCTCCATTACTGCTCTACTGCATCTATACCACTTTCTCATCCATTTAAATTTCAACACCTGCTTCACATCTGTCTTGCCAAGATGACCTCAGTGCTTTGTCAGACATAGGACTATGAGTAGAGCAAATACTTTCATCACTTTTTTCTTTTTTGAAGATTTTACCCATCCATTTGACAGAGAGAGACACAACGAGAGAGGGAACACAAGCACGGGGAGTGGGAGAGGGAGATGCAGGCTTCCCATGGAGTAGGGAGCCCAATGCGGGGCTCGATCCCAGGACCCTGAGATCATGCCCTGAGCCAAAGGCAGACGCTTAACGACTGAGCCACCCAAGCGCCCCTGCTTTCATCACTTTTATTACTACACTTTCATTAAGTTTTCCCAGTGCCTACCTCTCTAGTCAGAGAAATGTGACCTTGTTTGTAAATTCTACTATTAGAGTAATGGGTTATCCCTGAACTAGGAATGCCCTTGCTCTTCAGGGAGCATTGACTTCTTCAACTACCCAGCACATATTTGGGAATCCACCCTGGAGTTTAGGGATGAATTATCTTACCCTCTAAATATCACATCTAACTATCTAGGTTCACAATGTGGAATTGATCATGATTCCTTGCCACTAATATTCAAATTTCCCACACAATCCTAATATAGCTTCATCTTCTAGCATTCCCATGATCTACCCATTATGCATGAAATATATGACCTGAATCCATATAACATATAATGGTAAAGTTATAGAAATTTACTGACAGTTCTCTTTTTTTTACTACAATGTAGATAAGAAAAAAGCAACAAAACAAAATACAAAAATTTGACCATTGTGGTTGGTTAATTTCATGTAGATCTTTACATAAGATTTCCTGCTGTTTTTGAATAAAAGTGCATATAGAGAAGGTATGGGGTCAGGTACATCATGCTCCTCTTCCTGTCTCTGATGTCATTACAAAAGTTCAGGCGATCATGATCCTTCTGGACTATAGTAATTGCCTTGCAAGTGGCTTTCCCTTTCCAGTCCTGCCTTTCTCCTTTTCATCCTTCACAGTATTGATACAATTATCTTCCTGAAAATTTTTAATCCCTTGCTAACTCCTTGGTGCATACAAAATAAAATCCATCCTCCCTCAGAGCCTTAACGCTGACTTGTTCAGACAACTCTCTCTGTCTCCCACCTTTTCCTGTGTGTCTCAGAGGAGCATGGTTGCTGTCTGAGATGTTCATGATGTTCCACTTGATTAGGATCTCTATGTGTCTGCTTTGGCCACGCAGTGACTAAAATGGAACATGAGACATACTAGACACCAATAAACAGATGGCAGATTTAAGATGGTTGATGAAAACTTCTAGCTTCCATCCCTTTCCAAATCACAGAGGAAAAAAAATGAAAGTAAAATATGTCCATGGCAGCACTGGAAACACAAGAAAAGTGCAAACAGTAAATGAGCTCAGTCAGGAACTTGAAGAAGATGGAAACATTGGAATATAAAATCCAATAGGGTTGATGAGTCTGTGACCCAATATATGTTAAAAAAGAAAGCTCCTGTAAATGTTCATGATTTCCAATTTTGTAGCTCTCATGGTTTCCAGTTACTTAGCATGGACACAACTGATGAACAAATTAGTGACCTGGGAGATCAAGCAAAGCAATTCTCTCAAAACACACTGAAAGGATAAAGATGCAGAAAGTGTGAGGAAACCATTAGGAAAAATAAAGGATCAATCCAGAAGTTTCTATTTCTATTTAATAGGAATTCCAGTAAGGCGGAATGAAGAAGATGCAATGTTGGAATAATTCAAAAATAATAGCAGAAAATCTCCCTGAGGTGGAAAAAAAAAAGTAAATCTTTCATTTTAAAAAGCTATCAGTTGCCAAGTTGCCATGTTCTCAGTGGAGTAAAAACTCACCGTCAAAGATAAAGAGAAAAATCATAAAAACTAAAATCACAGAAATATGAAATGAGTTTCCTTCAGCTTCAAAGGAATGGAGTTAAAATGAGAATGCAGATGTATCATCTATAAATCTGGATGCTTGAAGACCATGGAAAAAATTCCTCTCAGATTCTGAGATTAAATTATTTTGAACCTAGAATTCTACATCCAGCAAAATTATCAGTCAAGTATAAGAGTAAAAGAAAAAACATTTGGTGGGGGGCACGCCTGGGTAGCTCAGTCATTAAGCATCTGTCTTCAGCTCAGGTTATGATCCCAGGGTCCTGGGATCAAGCCCCGTATCGGGTTCCCTGCTGGGCGGGAAGCCTGCTTCTCCCTCTCCCACTCCCCCTGCTTCTGTTCCCTCTTTTGCTGTGTCTCTCTCTGTCAAATAAATAAATAAAATCCTAAAAGAAAAAAAATTAGGGGGCATAGCAAGACTCAGGCAACCTAAAATCCACAAACTTTTTGTATATGGAGTACTTGATACAGTACTCAAATAAGGCAATTGATAGATAGACAGATAGATATATACATACATACATATATATATTGTAAAGAGAAAAGCACAGAAGAAAGGGGAATGTAGCAAAAAAGAAAGAAATTAAACTCTTTATTTTTTTTTATTTTTTTATTTTTTTAAAGATTTTATTTATTTAACAGAGAGAGACATAGCGAGAGCAGGAACACAAGCAGGGGGAGTGGGAGAGGGAGAAGCAGGCTTCCCACAGAGCGGGAAGCCCGATGTGGGACTTGATCCCAGGACCCTGGGATCATGACCTGAGCCGAAGGCAGACGCTTAACGACTGAGCCACCCAGGTGCCCAGAAATTAAACTCTTGATTTAAATGATCATTATTAAGCATCTAAGACATTTATGAAAGTTCTGGAATTCTTATGTCCTAGAAATTCCTAAATAAAACAGCGACAAAGTAATTTAAAAATAGGCATGGAAAAACATAAAATAATATAATATAATATTATATTATATTATATATTACTTTATATCAATATTTTGGTAAATCTAGATTCCAGAACTCTAGAGTCTAGATTTCAGTGAGTCTATAATCTTGGGTGGCAAAATAAATTATATATTTATTCCCACTAACCTCTAGCTGAAATTTAGCGTAAGCTTCAATGATAAATCTAAGCAATAAACATAATGGTATTAGCAATACCTGGGACTTTCATCAGTACAAATCACAGAAATGTATATCTCATCTTTCACTTGGTGAAGGTATGTGAAAATATCACTTATGATACTCATTAGATCAGCCTGTAGATTGTACATAACCTCCAAGTGACTGCCTACAGATGCTCCTGCAAATGAGCTGATCACCTCCTCAGACAAATGTGCCCAATTGTCCACATTCTCACATTGGTGCCTCTGCCCCACCTTTTACCCTCTATTAGTCTGATTGACCTCTAATTACGAATACTTGAAAGGAGATGAGCTTTTTCCCTTACTTGCTAGAGGTTTGTAAAACTGGACAGTTGAAATGAGAATTTTTAACTCTCCCAAAGGCAGTACAGTGTTCTGTAACACAGATAACTGAGTGAACTACAAGTATAAGCCTTGCAAATTCAAACAAATCACATGATTAGGATAACTGTTTGAAGTATTATTTCAAGTAACTTATTAGCATTCATAGATGGTACAGGGGTACGGATCATGTGTGCTGTAAGTTCTGAGCAGCAGAGGTTCTTCTCTAGACTCAGTTTCCTCTTCCATTCCCATTCTGAACACTGAACTATGAGGTAAAAGCAAGCACACATAGTATATCACACAAGCAGGTTTTGTGCATTTGCATTCCATAAAAATACTGAGCATATTGAGAATAACATTGTGAGAACACCATACACATAACTGGGGGGGGGGGAACCCACAACCTAGCCACAAACATTATTAGCAGGAAGGCACAGAAAATCATGTGACTTCACTCATGATAACAGTCAAATTCCAGGGCGGACATTTTTAAAAGTGATTCTAAGAAGCCATCCATAGACTTCAACCACAAATGGGGTCTGTGGCATTATAAAAATTTTTTTAAAAAGTAAAAAATGTCCCTGATCTAGATCAAGTTAATGTTTTCTAAGGAGATAAAAAAATTAGCAACACCAACTCAGGAGGTGGGGAAAAAACTGGGATAGACCAATAATTATAGGAAAAACTGAAGGGTAATCAAAGATTTACACGCACACATCTCATCACCCTAGCACTATGGAAGAAACCTGTTGCAAAATGCTACTCTCCAACCCTCAACTAACAGATCATTTCTCTTAAGTCCTTTTAATAGTTAGAAAAAGGAAAAACAAACAAAAGAAAGTGCACGAATTCATTCCACAAATCAAGCAAAATAACCATGATATCAAGACTAAGAAAAGTATGTATACCTTGGAAAACCATGAAAGCAATATTACCTATAAAGATGTACAAATTTCCTAAATGAAATAACAAGAAAGCAAATAAATTTCCTCCAGGGTGGCAAGAAAGAAGGAGAGAAAAGGTATGCAATTGGGAAGGTTGGTAAATTGGTCTCTGAAAGTTGAAGCTTTGATTGTCTCTACATTGGGAAGCACTACCAACATCTGAGAGAAAAGCTGAGGAGACTGGGGGTACCTGACATTTGAAGGGAATGGAGGCAGTTTGACATAATTGTGGCAGACAGGGGGAGGGTGATTTAACCAGAGAAATAATTAGGATCGCTGGGTAGGGTTGAACGTCTATTGCTGCCTTTTGGTGAATTTTTCTGTTTTTTTCCCATTTATTTTTATTTATTTAATTTTTTTTTTTACTCAAGTATAATCAACATACAGTGTTACATTAGTTTCAAGTGTACAATATAATGATTCAAAAATTCTGTACATTGCTTGGGGCTCATTACTATAAGTGCACTCTTAATCCCCTTCACCTACCTTATCCATCCCCTGACCTGCACCTCCTCTCTGGGAACACAACAACCAAATTGTTCTCTGTATTTAAGAGTTGGCGGGGGGTGGGGTGGGTGGGGCTGTCTCTTTGTTTTCTTGTTTTTGTTTTTTTAAAGATTTCTTTATTTATTTGAGAGGGGGCGGGGAAAGAGAGAGCACAAGCAGGGGAGGGGCAGATGGACAAGGAGAGAGAGAATCTCAAGCAGACTCCCCACTCAGCACAGAGCCCAACACGGGGCTCAATTCCATCACCCTGAGATCAGGACCTGATCTGAAATCAAGAGTTAGACGCTTAGCCCACTGAGCCACCCAGGCGCCCCAAGTGTCTGGGTGTTTTTTTGTTTGTCTCTTCTGGGTTTTTTGTTTGTTTGTTTTTCCTTAAATTCCACATACGGGTTTTCTTCAACAGAGCTTGTCTGCTTGGTTATAGGCCATTGAGAGTTGTTTTGCCGATAGAAGCAAAAAAAAAGAGGAAGAATCCAATGACATAATAACTACTCTGGAAAAGATGAGAAGTGAAGACTTTAGGTCAATAATCTAGAGATCCTGCTGTTGGAACAGAATGGCCTGGTTGAAAGTAATTGATAAGGAAGATTATTACCTATTTCTATTATGTAATACTATGCAACAATTTAAAAGAATGAAGTAGATCAATATGCACTAAAATATAAAACTCCCCAAGATATACTGTTGAATATGTTGAATATTGAAACCAAGACATAGAAATGTGTGTGTGTGTTCTACCAAATGCAATTGTAAGGAGGAGGGCTTATAATTTTTTATTTTTATTTTACTTTCCTATGGTTTGAGTTTTCTACACCTAGTATGCATTTTAATTTTAAAGGCATAAAAAAAAAGCTATTTCCATGTTGGAAAAAATGGTGTGCCCAACTCCATCATATAAAGATACTGCTGCTAACACTTCTATTTGGTTTCATCCAATATTTTTTTGGTGCAAATATCTTTTCTTTTTAACAGAAGGGAATCACATTGTGCATACTGTTTTTTTTTTTTTAAGATTTTATTTATTTATTTGAGAGAGAGAATGAGATAGAGAGAGCCTGAGAGGGGGGAGGGTCAGAGAGAGAGGCAGACTCCCTGCTGAGCAGGGAGCCCGACATGGGACTCGATCCCGGGACTCCAGGATCATGACCTGAGCCGAAGGCAGTCGCTTAACCAACTGAACCACCCAGGTGCCCCTGTGCATACTGTTTTTAATCAGCTTTTTCTACCTTTTCCATGGCATTAAATATTTCTCTAGTATCATTTTAGTGGCTAAATAAAACCTTGTTGTTAAATATTTATGTTTTATTCAGTTCTTGTTTCTACCAAAAACACTTCCATAAAAATCTTGTAGCTATAATTTTGCAAACATCTATGACTATTTTCTTAGCATGAATCCCCCAAAGTAAAAATGCTTGTTTAAAGGTTTTATGCAGAATTCTGAGGCATTCAATAGCAATGGCCAAACTGCCTTCCAGAAAGATTTTTATAATTTCAGTCTCTTGGTGACAGTGCCTCTTTCTGTACCATTTTGCCAACACAGAGAATACAATTCTTTTTAAATCTAGGTCCATAAAACTAGATTTATTATGAAATTAGAATTTCTTCTCACTCTAATTCTATATTAAATGGTATTTTCAAACTCAAATACGCTGTAATGCTGACCTGAATACAGTTTGATTCTGTGGGATACAGAAATCAGGACAATATTTAGGTACTTTGTACAGACTTTTTTTCCTAAGCTTTTCTTCTTTGCCAGTCAGTTACACTGAAAGATTAAGGATTAGGTTTTGAGAGTCTGGTTCTAACCTACTTCGATGTAAAATTATTAAAATTTAAATATAAGTTTAAAAACTGTGCATTGGACCTTTGTGCCATTGAAGAAGGTCAAGTTCAAGCCCCTTATTTAAAAAGACTTCTCCCTGAGAGAGCACAAAAGGAAACCTATTAACATTACATCTTTTCCCTTTCTTTTCCTCTTTGTTCATTTTAAAACAAGGCTGATACTGACTGAAAGCTAAAATTGCAGAAAACAGTCATGGCTTATTCTATATTGATATGGCATCAAAATTGAGTATGCTCAACTGAACTCACTGGCCACGATTATTAGTGGAAATCCTTGATGAATTATCCATCTAAACAAAGCCCAGCTGTTTTGTTTTCTAAACAATATTGGAGAGGACCCATTAAACATTGCCAACTTGGGCACTGTGTGTTTTTACTTTCAAACAAGAAATTCGGAGTTTGGTATGGCTGGAGCTGGGTTATCAAACATTCTGTTATTCCTATAAAAGATAGTGTAAGTTTCCAAACAAGAATGCTGTTTGAAATACTTCAGTGCTAACCTTTGAGACTGTGAAATGGTCTAACATTTTTTAATTATTTCTTTTGGAAAGAAAAGAATATGTATTTACTTGCTCTTGCTACAGTTGTGCTGTATACATGCAAATAAAATAATCTACTAAAAGAAAGATGAAGATGATGGTTGCAAGTGATTTTATTGTAGAGACAGAACCATACTCTTCAAATTAATTATAGTGACAGTATGAACTTTCATTGTTCTTTCTCATATAAAAACTGTAAAAATGCTACAATGCTGGAAAAAAAAGAGTAGTTGAGGGAGATCAAAGAGGATCAAACACAACTGAAACCTCGGGTGTCTTAGCAGTTATCAAAGGAAATCACACAACTCTCAAGACATCTAATACTTATTTATTTCATTAAAAAGCACACCGTTGAAGTCAAAAAAAGAAAAAACAAGATACCGCAGTAAAACACTATTTTTCTCTGTAATTTTACCCAGGATCTTTTCAAACATGTAAAGACCTCTGTATCTTATTTTTAAAATAATTACAAACCCCAAAACTAACCTTTTGCTTTATCTACTAATTACCTGTCCACTGACCTATTTCTTTCTTTCATTGCCATGCTCCAGTTATAAAAGGTCCACATTAACCATGTCTATTTCATTTATTCCCAGCACAATTTTTTGTAATATATCAGCCCTATCAACATATTAAGTTGGTAGTTTCAGTTGAGTTACCACATTAGAGTAACGCCATGTGACAAAAGAGGTGCTAGACCATATGGAAATTTACAAAGGAGGTATGCTGAAACCTGGTTACAGATTTCCTGGAACCCCTCACCCACACCAAGGTTATAAGAGGATCAGGTTTGGGAGATGGAAAAGGAATCTGTGAGGGGAATAACTTGAAAGAGAACTGCCCTTGAGTCTAGCTCACAAGAGGGAAGGGAGACACCACCCCTACCCCAAACCTAATGAGAGGGGCTTCAATGAGACCCCTTAAGCTGCAGCCTGACATATGTTCCTTGCAGTTGGGGGACACAGAGGACCTTCCTTGACTCCTGTATGGGAAAGCTAAAGGGGCTTGGGCAGCGCAATGGGAGAAACGGGAATTGCTGGTCTGGGAGGAGACTGCCCTTCCCACTGACAGTAAGTTCAAGGTGCACAAATCCCAGAGTAGGTGAGTCAGACTTGAGTAATTTAAAATCCTTCCCACGAGGACCACAGAGAGGGTCTGTGTGCAGCAGACTGTTGAGAGACTCAAGGACTGGGCTGGGGTGGTGGGGAGGGTGGCTGCCAAGGGAGACACTACCACATCAAGGGAGTTTCAGTCAGAGAGGACCAGCAGAGGAAACTCTAAAGAACCTACCAAAGTGTTTATGAGAGAAAGTGTCAGTTGTAAATGTCTGCCAGGCGTAAAAAGGGTACCAGCATCTTAAAATGGCACTGCTTCTCTGTTCCAGCCCTTGGCCATAAACTAGTTAGCAAGCTGGAGGAAGAGGAGTAGGGAAAGAAAGAGGAGTTAACTTTAAACCAAGTTGGACTCATATCAGGACTGGATACACTAATTTCTCAGATGAGATTGTGACCAGAAGACTTTCAGTTACACGAGAAAGACCAGAAGAGTCAAGGAGCCTCTCCAGGTTACTAAAGAGGAGCAAGGAAAGACTACCACCTGGGCAGGTTTAATGGGCATGTAGAAAGCAAACATAAATTGTTTATTGTGAGTTCATCCCATGAGTCCTAAATGCTCCATTTCTTTTTTGAAATCACTTTCTCAAAATTGCCAATAATCTTTAAAAGGCAAGGTGATATGATGAGAAAATAAAGGGATTTGGAAGCACAAGATCTGAAATCAAATTCTGAATGCACACAGCTAAATAGTTGAGTGTCCTTGGCTGACTCGTTGAACCTTTCTGAACATTTTTTTTTAATCTATATATTTAAGAGGTTAGAATAGTTCATCTCAAATTCTTTCCTGTTGTTAATGCTATTTGTCTTAGTTTGGGTTCTCAAGAAACAGACCCTGGCAATCCCAGGAAACTTAGTAGAGAAGCAGGAGAATGAGATAGGAAAGGAAGCCAATAAAGGGTGTATTTTCAAGCCAGTTACCACTGTGGGCCACAGGAGATCCATCCCAATGTGGAACCCAGGGAAAACGTGTAGAGTAGACCAGCACTGTCCAGTGGAAATTGTAGTTTTAAATGTTCTAGTAGCTGAATTTAAAAAGGTAAAAAGAAACAGGTGAAATTAATTTGAATAATTTTTCAACCCACTAAATTCAAAATATTACATTTCAACATGTAACAAAAATTTTTTAAATATTTTATTTATTTATTTGACAGAGAGAGACAGAGAGAGAGAGGGAACACAAGTGGGGGGGGTGGGAGAGGGAGAAGCAGGCTTCCCGCGGAGCAGGGAGCCCGATGCAGGGCTTGATCCCAGGACCCTGGGGTCATGACCTGAGCCGAAGGCAGATGCTTAACCGACAGAGCCACCCAGGTGCCCCAACATGTAAAAATTATTAATGAGATGTTAAAACTTTTCGAAAAAGTCTTTGAAGTCAATTTTATACTTATAGGACAACTTGACTTGGACATTAATTTTTCATCTTGATGTGTATTTAGAGTTTGTAAAATTATAGGGGGAAGAGTACACTCTTACGGCCAAGCTTTTCCAAATATACTTAAAAGTGTTCCAGTAACTGAGGAGTATCATTTTACTTTAAATTACTTAAAATGAGATGAAATGCAAGATTCAGTTCTTCAGTTACACTAGCCACATTCTATATGCTCAATAGCCACAGGTAGCTAGGGGCCACTGCATTGGACACAGATGTTGAACATGCTTCAGAGTTATTCTACGTTAGGGGCAAAGAAGCTGGGGAGTTTACCCACCTCATGGACCATCACTGGTTAATGGCTGTTTCTGGGGCCGTTGACAGCTGTGCTCACGACTGAGCTTGCTTACCCCCAGAACAAAGCTTCTTGCAGAGAGGTGCAGGTGTTCACAGTAAGAAGCCTTCTGCACGTAGAGGTGAATGCCAAGGGGATGTGGGCAGAGCCCTGACAGTGTTTGCTGCACTATATGACCTCCATTTTGTCAGAGATTGTCATGTTTATCAAACCTCTTCTTGATCTCTTGGAAGAATGTGGCAGATCGATTTTTTGTTCCCAATACCTTTCACAGTCAGGTCTTTCCTTCCATCGCCACTGACGGCGCGCAGTGTGTCAGAAGCCTTGCCTCACCTCGCATGGTTGGCCACGTTGGCAGCAATTCCGTTCTTGCTTATGTGCTGTGATTCAGGCATGAAGGTGGATGCTGCCATATATTGGGAGCCAGGGTATTTGTTATGTGGCATTCCCCATCCTAGTCTCCAGAACCAAATCTGATTTTAGGTAGAATGACTTTAAGGTCCAACTTAATACTCTAGGAGTTGGCATTTAAGTATCTCTACCCCTAGTTCAGCTAAAAGCTTGATGTTGAGACTGTTGCACCCATGAGACCCATTCAAATTTGCACCATAGTTTGAATATCCGATTCTCTGCTTTCTTCCCTTGAGCCCCAGCTCAACTAATGTCTCTATTCACTAATCTCAGGGACAATGCGGTCCAGTCAGCCAATTTTCCTGGTAACTGTGCCCTACCTACTTGCCCCATAAACCTCTAGATACCTTGTGGCTCTGCCCCCACCCCCAACTTTATTCTCCAGGGCTCCTTGGTCTGTACTGCCCAGTGCTTTCTGGGTTGTGTAAGGCTAAACCCTCTGCAAATCATGTTCTGCCTGCCAGAATGAAACTCCTCCCATCTTCTCCTCCTGGCCTCTGCCACCTAACTGTCAGGATCTCATTCGGGGTCGCTGCCCCTACCTCCCTATCCCATAACATTGCACTTAACCAGGTCATGTAATAGCACAGTCCCAAAATAGGATAACATCTGTTTTCAAGCCTAAATTAATGCATATAAGCTAATATCATTCCTCTTTTTTTTCTAATCTATTCTGCGTTATGAAGTCATATCTATTTCTTAAAATCTTGTATTTGACATGCCAAAGTTTGCTAAGGAAAATCTGTAACTGTCCTAGATGGAGTCAGGTGTTGAGGAGACAAAAGAAACATATGACAATGTTCCTGTCTTCAAGTAGTTTTCTAGCAAATTTGAGAGGCAAGGTCCATATGTATGACAGAATTAGCAAATAGTGTAGAACAGAGATTGGCAAACCTCATCTGTTTTAAAGGGCCAGAAAGTTAATATTTTAGTCACTGTGGGCTATATGTTCTTTTTGTTGAAACTACTCAACTCTGTCTTTGTAGCGTGAAAGCAGCGACAGACAATATGTGAAAGAAGGGGCATAACTGTTCCAATATAACTTCACTGGCCACTGAAGGGGACACTAAAATTTAAATTTCATATCATTTTTCCATGTCATGAAATATTCATCTTTTGATTTTCCCCAACCATTTAAAAATATTAACATTTGGGCGTCTGGGTGGCTCAGTCAGTAAAGCATCTGCCTTCGGCTCAGGTCATGATCCCAGGGTCCTGGGATCGAGCCCCACTTTGGGCTTCCCCTGCTCGACAGAGAGCCTGCTTCTCCCTCTCTGGAGCTCTGTGATCTCTCTCACTTTCACTCTCTCTCAAATAAATAAATAAAATCTTAAAAAAATATATTAACACCACTCTTAGCTTGCAGACCACACAAAAAGGCAATGGGAAGGCTGTATTTAGCTGTCATTGTTTCTCAACCAGTGCTGCAGAATACAATTAAGTACTTAGTTGGGTGGTTCAGACCCAAAACAATATAGAAGTTTAAGAAAGAGAGACAGTCATTGAGATACCTTATAGGAAAGTTGAAACAAACTGAATCTGGAAGGTAGTAAAATGATTTGGCCGATGAAGGAAAGAAAGAGGCTCTATCCAGTCAGCAGTAGCATAATCCGAGAGAGATGAGTTGAGTGTGGTATGCTAATGATGGGGCTACACTGAATAGAGAAGGTCCTTATTATCAACCAACTGCTGCGTATCTGTTGGATATATACACTCGGCCATAAAGTTGAATAAATAAAATGTAAACATTATTTCTTCCCCCTATCTGTCCTTGCAGATTTGCTCTTAGAAAAATATGGAACCTGGGGTGCCTGGGTGGCTCAGTCAGTTGGGTGTCTGTCTTCAGCTCGGGTCATGATCCCAGGGTCCTGGATCAAGCCCCGCGTGGGCTCTCTGCTCAGTGGGGAGTCTGCTTCTCCCTCTCCCTCTGCCCCTTCTCCCACTAGTGCTCTCTCTCTTTTGCTCACTCTCTCAAATAAATAAATAAAATCTTTAAAAAAAATATGGAACCTTCTTCTTCCAGCCTCCACAACTCAAAGTCTCTTCCAAATTTTTCTTCTCTGTACTTCTTTGATCTATATTCTGAAATTTCCCTCCAATCTCTTTCCTAGTATCTAATTCTCGTTCTCAGTGGGGTCTAAAATACTGTGTAACACTTCCATTGAGGTAGGATGATATGTTATTTCTAGAATTTCACTTTTTAAAATCTTTTTTTCCTAGTTTCATATTGACTTCTTGGGTTACAGTATTAGATCTTCATATTTCTCCCATTAAACAAATTACATATACTCACTTAATAGTATAGATTGTTTTATTTCTCTCTAGGTCTTAAGGTGCTGATTCTTTTCTTTCTCATGATTATTTGTTTCTCTAGGCAGTTTATAATTTTGATAGTAAACTAATATCCGATGGGGTTTTTACCTGAGAGATCATTGTGCTCAAGATTATAAAAGTGTCCCTACAAAGTGGCTTTGCATTTTCCCCTGCTAAGCCTACAGGGGTTTTACCCATTCCATAAGTTTCTACATTAATTTCTTGACTTCTATACCATGTAGGCAGTATAAATTTGAATCCCACAACCACAGAGAGTATAGGCTTGAGTTTGATATCTTATGAGTGATTCTTTTCCTATTTATGGCCCCTGGCAGAGGGCCGACCTCCCTGACGCCTCTCTAGGCCAGTGGTTAAAGTTTTCCAGTCTCTCTAGCTTCTTAGCTGACACAGGCCTGACCTTTTGCTTCCTGTCCCAGCAATGGCATTACAACTTCAGCCCCCTGCCTTAGGTCCCTGGGCTTCAGGTCTATGGATCATTGCGCTCTGCTCTGTCACTAGGGGTTTCCTTTCCATTTGACTTTACCTACATATTTCATTTTAAAAATTCTATTTTATCCAGCATTTCTGTACTTGGAGGAACAAAAGAACCCTACCATGCACTTCCATTTGACAAATTCTTCAGAAGACCCAGTGGTTTTTATTTTTAAGGAGGAAATCAAAACATGTGAGGACTAAGAGGATGAAGACTTTTTTTTTTTTTTTAAGATTTTATTTATTCATTTGAGACAGAGAGAATGAGAGAGAGAGAGCACATGAGAGGGGGGAGGGTCAGAGGCAGAAGCAGGCTCTCTGCCGAGCAGGGAGCCCGATGCGGGACTCGATCCAGGGACTCCAGGATCATGACCTGAGCCGAAGGCAGTCGCCCAACCAACTGAGCCACCCAGGCGCCCAGGATGAAGACCTTTTTTAAAAAAAGATTTATTTTAGAGAGAGAGACAGAGAGAGAGAGAGAGCACGAGTGGTAGGGGCAGAGGAAGAGGGAGAGAGAATCCCAAGCAGACTCCCCACTGAGTGCAGAGCCCATCTTGGGGCTTGATCTCACGACCCTGAGATCATGACCTGAGCTAAAACCAAGAGTTGGACACTTAACTGACTAAGTCACCCAGGCACCCCTAAGAGGATAAAGATTTTAAATGTGGGTAGGAAGAGTATAAAGATTCTAAAAAAGAAAGATCCCTCCAGAAACACAGAGGATTGGGAGTTCTCTGTATAATAGATATTTTGTCTGTTTTTAAGATTTTTTATTCAGAAATAATTTTATATTGATGGAAGATTTGCAAAGATATTACAGAGTTGCCATATACTCTTCACCCAGCTTCCCCTAAAGTTAGCATCTTATACAACCAATGATCAAAAGTAAGAAATTAACATTGGCACAATACTATGACTAGATTACACACTTTATTCAGATTTCACCGGTTTTTCACCGATGTCCTTTTTCTGTTCCAAGATCCAGTCTAGGGCTCCATATTGGATTTAGTGGTTGTCTCTTTAGTCTCCCCCAGTCTGTGACAGTTCTTCAGCTTACCACTGTCTTCCATGACCTTGACATTCTCAATGAATACTGGTCAGGTATTTTGTAAAATGCCCCTCAAATTTGCACGTGGTTGCTCAAGATCAGATTGAAGTTATGCATGGGAATGAGATCACATTCATTGAGGCTATGCAAATTTCTATTTTCCCTTTCAACTTTTACCCACTAATTTTAGCTTTTATAGGTGGATCCTGGCTACAACAGTGTTTACTAATGTCCTGATGATGACTTGCTATTTCCTTCTTTCCTTTTACATTTATTAATTCTGTGAGGAGGAGTTGTCCTTTCCCCACCATTTACTGATTTATTTCGTAATTTATTTATATTGGTATGGACTTCTGAGTATTTATCTTACTCTGTTTCATCAACCGATACTTTCTTTTGTGGCTGAAACAGTTTCAGCTGCGGCCACTGAGAGCTCTTTCAGATTGGCTCCTGTGTCCTTTCAATACGCCCCCATCCTTAGTACTGCCTTACTTTTTGGTACTGTAAGATCCTGCAGGCCCACCTTGTCTTATCCCTGCCCCAGCTCTAGAATCAATCACTTCTCCAAGGACCTATGCAGATGTTTTAAACGACAGGACTAGATAGTTTTGAAGCCTCAACTCTCATCCAGGGAAAGCACAGAGTCAGAAAAGAAACTGGAAGGACCATGGAGAAACCCAAGATTCGAAAGTGGAAAAGAGAGGGGGCTGGGATCCGAAGAAGGAGACAGAGAAGCGGGGGGAGCTCAGAGCATGGAGTCAGAGAAACAAGAAAACACAGCTCACAGCTGAACTTTAGGGTCCTGCATAAGGCATCCTACCTGTTCTCTGCCACCTCACCTCTTCCAGCCAGATATCCTTATTGTTCCATTGCCCCGAGCTAACCAAACCCCTAACTCTGACCAAACTGTAGTAAGCACAGCCACAACTAACAAATTCAGCCTGATGGATTCTAGACCTTCACCATCTAACAGAAATGTTTCCCCATTTCTTTCTCAGGCCCAAATTAGCACTCAGCTTTCCAAAGTCAGGGCAAGTCGCACCTTTTCCTGGAACATTTTCCCAAACTTTTAGCCTACATTTATCATTTGTTTTTTATAAATAGTCTGGTATTTATCTCTTTAGTTAACTTATTGTTTGGATAATCTTCTTCTTTAAAATGTTTCTATTTGTTTCATATTATTTATTTCCCAACAATACTGTAGCTTCTTAAGGTCAGAGGCCATATCTTATACTCTCTGGTATGCTCAGTAGTTAGTAACATTTAAATACTTAATAGACATTTAATAAATATATTTCAGTTTAACATTCATATCAACAAATCAATCACTATACTGAGTCTTCAAAGAAATAGTTGGGCACTGGGAAGATTCCAGGAGCTATCTTATCTATGCAGGAATGTTAAAAACTACTCCTTAAGATACAAAGTTAGAATAGTTATGCAAATTGCTTGTGACTTTGATGGTATTCCAGGAGAATGTAAACCCTGAGCCAGGGCAATTCCTATGTTTCACCAGGAAATAATTCATTAGGATATTTATGGCTTATCTATTAATAAAGTAAGTCACTAGACTATTTTACAGGACCCATTCTTGTTTTGTTTTAAAACAACTGTCTGATCTGTTTCCATTTTTTTTTTTAATCAACTACCTGTTACAGAACTCAACATATAAAGCTATCAGATTTTCAAAGGACAAGTGGGAGAGTATTAATGGAATTCACTGATTTTTAAAAAGGTTAAATATCATTGTTTTTCTTATTAAAAACAATACATACACATTGAAAAAATCAAGAAAATATAAACAAAAAGAAAATAAGTCCATAACCCCAACACCCAGAAACAGATATCATTAATATTTTTCCAGCTTTATTGAGATTTCCAATTTATTGTGTAACATACCATCTGTATATATATGGGGATTGTGTGTATATGATTGTTTTAGACAAATTGTCTTCTAACTTACTTTTTTCATCTAATGTTTCATGTTTCTCTCATCATCAAACATTTTCTACATTGTTTCTTTGTGATGGTGAATGAATTTTATAGGTGGACGTCTTATAATTCATTAAATTACTCTCTTAGTTTGGACACTAGGGTGTTTCCGATTACTCCTCAATATATTCCATTCTATGATGAACAGTACTATGCTTAATCGTGAGCATACCCATATTTCCTTAGCATAAGTTTCTAAAAGTGAATGGCTCTGTATGAATGATTATAAAGTGAATGGCTCTTTATGAATGATTATACACAGTTTAAAGTTTTTGTTTTTGTTTTTTAAATGGCCGTGGTCCGAAGTTGTACCAGTTGGCTGTCTCAATCAGTGATAGTTAAAGCAACTTTCAAACAATGTATCATTTCGACTTTTTAAAGGAACCATGTTCACATTTAGAGAATCTCTAAGAAGATGATGAAATAAAGTTATATTTCTTGTTTTCTCTTATGGGAGAGCCCTTTTTCCTGCAACTTTGATTAATTTTTTAATATTTTGCTTTCAGATATAAAAAATGCAAAACGCAGTATTTAGTGTGAGTTGCAGAGAAAGTACAAGGTCATCTGAAATAAAGAAGTCCAAGGGGGCAGGGCTGCAACTAAGAAGAACAATAGTGAAATTTATTAATTAGGCTCCTATTTATAAATCTCTTGTCAAAAACAATTTTTTCTTAAGATTTTATTCATCCATTTGACATAGAGAGAGAGAGACAGAGAGAGCACAAGCAGAGGGAGGGGCGGGCAGAGTGAGAGGGAGAGGGAAAAGCAGATTCCTCACTGAGCAAAGAGCCTGATGTGGGGCTCCATCCCAGACCCCTGGGATCATGACCTGAGCTGAAGGCAGACATTTAACTGACTGAGCCACGCAGGGGCCCCAGAACAATTATTTTTTTTAAGTAAGCTTTCTTGCTTTCTTGGGTATTATTAGTATTATTTGCATGAGAGATAGTATTTTGCATTTTTATTTCAGAGTCATCAATTTTTCTTACATATAAGAATCTGGCTCAGCCAACACTTGTGTGTGCACAACCAATTGAGGGGATAGTTGTCACATTTAAAATATAAAATTTTCACAGTAGAAATGGATCAGTAGTTATTTATTTGTACTTATTTATACACTCACCACTGCACAAAGAATTTGAGATGAGCATATGTTTCGAAATGACAAAAATAACAACATTAAAATTAAAAACAGGCCAATAGGGCCAAGAAAAAAGGAAAATACAAATCCATCAACATGAAAGCTGGGCTTGAACTTTAAATTTGGTTTCATGAATTGTTCTTCCGTTTAAGACATAAGTCATTGTTGCTAATTCACATATCAGATTTATTTCATTGGAAACATTAAAACAGCAATTCTCTAAATTCCAATTATTAATATTTATTTCAAGAGAAAAATGAGCACAAGTACTGAAAGAAGTAGTTGGCACATATATGTCCCCATATCTACAGATAAAAATCAAAATCATGTAGGCTATGAATACTTTCAAACGACTGAACAGTTTTCAAAACCAGTCCACTTTCTCTTTCAAAGCTCTGTAAGGCAGAGGATAAAACCAACCTACATTTTTCTTCTACTCACCTAACATCAATCATGGGTGACGACATCTCGACAAGGTTGCTTTAAATTGAACAGTCCTTTAAACTAATACTGTATTCCTGAAGTATTCTTAAACTAATACTGTATTCTTAAAGTATAAAGAAGATGAAGTTGGCATCTAGGAAAAAAGAAACACTCTATTGATCCCCAAAGAGACATTACGAAAGCCAAAGATCGCATAAGCAGTCTGTTTGGCAGTGGCAACAATGCAAGGGAAAGCTATTACTAAATAGGACTGTGCCCACTGGGATGCAGGAATCCGCACATGGATCTCATTTTGCTATTTGCAATATTATTTATATTTTCTGCAAATTGGATAATATGTATCCATTAAGACAAGCAACACTGCTTCTTAAATAAAGAAATTCGGGCTAAAAAAACGAATAAGTGATTGGCAAAGCCAGATCTGCTTTGGTCAAGTTCATGACAACATTTATAAGTCATGGATAAGATCGCCAGAGGATCTACAAGACCACTGAGCAAGTCTTCCAGAAAAATACCTCAGTTTCAATGCTGAGAGAGACTCTGTAAGTGCATGTTACACCTCGGAAGCTCCTAATGATGGTGGTGGTGGTGGGGGGAACATACACATGCACGTGAATAACACTTTCTCCTCCTAGTAATGTTTTTTTTGACTGGCATGAGTTGTCTCTTTGATACAGGCAAATTACCTGTTTTTCTAGATTAAAATTTTGGAAGAACTTTTTTGTAGGTTTAGAGTATGCATTGAAAAAATGACATATTATTTTCCAGGTACTATAATCATTAGAAACTTTTGGAAGAGGGAAGAGATTCATGTAAATTGGTACCGTACAAGTCAGGAATTCCGAAAGCTGCAGTTCCTCTTTAATAGAAAATGATGAATTTTCCTTATGCAGTGAAAGGGAATGACTACATAAATGACTCTTAGTTGGAGCTTTCAATTAAACTTTAAAAACAGCTCTACATGTCCAGTGACCTCCTGATTAGTCCTTCTTTCACCCCATCTCAGTATGTGCAATAATGTCTTATTTTTGATTATTATGTTTCTTCTTTGTTTTAACTGGTTTATTTTATTTCTGGTCTTACAGAAGTATTGCACATTTCCTATGTGTCTTTAAGCCTCTGGCCAGTAAGCACTTTCCTTATGCCTATTGTGTCAGGGGAAGAGGAGATTCCTTAGAAAGGGTCCTTTACTTTACTCTTGCTACTCAGAGACCAGCAGCATGGCATCATCCGGGAACTTACTAGAAAATCAGACTAATTTGGGGTCCCCACCCCAAACCTACTGAAAAGGAATCTGCATTTTAACAAGATCCCCAAATGAAGCAAAGGCAAATTAAAGTTTGAGAAGCATTGCCTTAGAGCACATTTATTCTTCCCTGTTCAGGGATTTTTCTTCCTGGCTAGCCTTCCACTTAGAAACGTAGCTATGTGATTCAAAAAGAAAAAAAAAAAAAAGAAAGAAACATAGCTATGTGAACAGTGGTCCATTTTCAGGTCCACATAAAATAAAGGTACTATTTTTAATTTATATTAATCTATGTTCTATGTATTTTTCATTGTCTGAAGACATCACTTTCAGGGCAGGGGGATTCGTTTCATTACGGCAAGATTATTAAGAAAAGGAAAGAAAGAATTATTGTTCAGCCTACAACATCTAAAATTTGTTTTTATTCTGCAAAGGATGAAACACTTGAAAGTCAAGCTTCAGTAAGAGAAAAAGATTTTCTACCACCCATATCTTTCCTCCCGTTTGCATATCACAAAGCAGGTGGATGCAGATCATAAGTTTTCTCCATAGAATAAAAAAAATATCTATCCCACCTATTACTTAGGTCATGAATTTTTCCCTTCATTAGTTTTACTTGGAAATAATTGTATATTTACGGAAGAGCCGCAAATACAGTATAGGGTTCTCATATACCCTTCACCCAGCTTCATATAATGTTAACATTTTATAGAATGTGATACAATAATTGGAATTAAGAAATTAACATTGGTACCATACTCAGACTTTATTTGGATCTCCCCAGTTTTCCTACAAATTTTCTTTCTTTTCCAGGGTCCAATCTGTGATACCACATTGAATCTAGTACATTAGTCTTCTCCAAGCTATGATTGTTTCTTGGTCTTTCCTTGTCTTTCACGATCTTACAGTTTATGAGTAGATAGAAGTTTCATAG
Organism: Mirounga angustirostris; assembly: GCF_029215605.1. Classification (NCBI taxonomy): domain Eukaryota; kingdom Metazoa; phylum Chordata; class Mammalia; order Carnivora; family Phocidae; genus Mirounga; species Mirounga angustirostris. The sequence continues at coordinate 132,129,253 of NW_026991709.1, read as the reverse complement.
AATGTCTCTCAATTTGATCTCATGTTTTCTTATAACTAGACTAAATTTATAGGTTTGGGGAAAGAATGTCAGAGAGTAATGTTAGGCCATGAATGTTTATCCTTAATGTATAAGGATACACTGTGGAGGAAATAAAAAGCCAGAAAATTGCTTCTTCCGGTCCCAAGAGACGGTAGGGAGAGAAGGGAGACAGAAGTAGGGCAAGTAGATAAGATGGTATCAGGGTTCTAGTCATCAATATCTCTTCCACATACACCTTTTAGGGGCTAATCTTCAGGGGAAGGGCAGTTTTGTAACATCTAGGTAAGTAAAGGGTGACCGGAAGCCATTGGGTTAGTAGCTCACTCCCAGATTTAGGCTCTAAGCAATGGTGTGTTGGTAAATGTTTAACAACTGGCCTCGGGGAGGTGGAGATGAGGGAGAATGGAGCCCTGATTTATAATGTTTGCTCATTTCCACGGTGCAAATACTCCTATGTTGGCTGATTTGAAGCTATCAACATGGTATCTCTGAACAGAGCTAGAAAAGCTGTGTGGTAGTACATTATTATATAGTATTTCTATCAAACACATATGTTAAACATAGGTTAATAGTCCAATGTAGTAAAATAAATAGGAGGTGATGATTTTGAGTATTAATTACCTTTGCTTTTAATATAACTTGTTTAAATATATGTTCTTATCATTTAATTTTTAATAATGGCCATGTTGAACAATTGGGGTGCAAAATTCCTGAAAAACTAACAATTGGCTAGGTTATGAGTTCCTTCCAGCACTCCACTGCTTCTAGGGGATTCTGACTATTTGGCTCAGCATCACATTACACGGGGCTCAGAAGCAATTGAACAGAGGCGGCAGCAGGTGGGTAGATGCATAGGACTTAGAAGGCATCCCTGCCAGGGCACCTGGGTAGCTCAGTTTGTTGAGCATCTGACTCTTGATTTCAGCTTAGGTCATGATCTCGGGGTCATGAGACTGAGCCCCGAGTGGGGCTCCATGCTCAGTGGGAATTCTGCTTGAGATTCTCCTCTACCTCTCCCTCTGCCCCTCCCCGCCCCGGGCTCGCTCGCGCGCTCTTTCTCTCTCAAATAAAGAAATATTTAAAAAAAAAAAAAAAAAACCCCAAAAAACCAGAAAGAAGGCATTCCTGCCTCCTAATGGCCTTTATGTGGGAAACAGGAGTCTCTGGAACTTCTTACTTCCCCAGTGAGACTACTCATATGTAGACGAGCGGCCATCGAGGAGCAGAGAGAGAGGCCACAGGGATGGAACTTGGGTACTACGGGGAGTGTTCAGGGCTGTGGCAGCACACATCATTCCTAAAGATCAGGCGGGACCTAGTTGCATTTCAGGGGTCCCCATTCCAGAGAAAAAATGAATCCGAGGATCACTGAGTATCTAGAGGATGGTGCATGCTACAAGGGTCCCACAAGGATAAGGTAAGACCCCTACCACCTTGTATACCTGAATGCAATCTTGGGCAAGAGAAGGAATAGGGGTGTAAAGAATGTGAGAGAGACTGAGTCATCTAAACAGCATTACTCAAAACGTGGTCCATGGGCCGGTGCCAGTCCACAAATTATTACTGGTCCGAAGTGAGCTAGATACAAGTGAGAATTGGTATTTAGAAATTTTCATCACAAACTGACATTGCCAGGACATCCTACCATGTGACCAGAGGGCTTGTCTTGTTGAACAAGATACAGACCAGTGCAGATGCGTTGAGCTGGCACTGTGAGTGGCTTGTGCCACGAGCTGCACTCTCGTCATATGCAGGAAGATCATGTATTTGATCCAAGATAGAACAGAAAGTCAACCAACTTGACAAGTATTCATCTAAGGCTTTTGAAACCATCACCTTTGGATGGGAATGACATGCTGAACAGCATGAATCAGAGGTTCTAAAGTGTGTTCCTTGGACCAATAATATCAGCATCAACTGGGAACTCCTTAGAAATACAAATTCTAAGTTGCTACCAGATGTACTGAATCAGAAACCCTGGGGGTGGGCCCAACAATCTGTGTTTTAACATGCCCTCTAGGTGATTCTGCTGCATGTTTGAGTTTAAGAACCACTAGTTAGAATGTTTAAAGTCAAGGAATTATGTTCAAGCTGGAGAAAAATGAAACACTATTCATTAAGTGCAGATTGTTTTTGCTAGAATGCAGAGCTGGTACCCATAATGATCAGACCAGGTAGAGAAGAAGAAAAAACTAAACTTGCTTTGCATTTCTGAGTGATATGCAAGTGAGTAAAGCCAAGATGCTAAAGTTGAATACTTTTAGTGGGTGATCCTCTTTTATCTTTCTCTGAAAGCTTACCCACAGTGCTGTGACTCCACATTTTCAAGCATAATTCATTTCCCAGACCCACATCAGCTTGTTTTTTTTTGTTTTTTTTTTTTTACCAAAACGGGGTCACAGTATAGAAACGGAAGAGTATTTCTCTAGCTTTACTCTCATCACGTAATTGCTGGATTTCTGGCTTTCCTACATTCCTACAACTACTACTATTAATAGCTTAGGAGGCCCCTCTTGGCTGTTTTGTGTCATCTGTCCTTTTCTCCCTTTGCTCTCAATTCCTGGTACCCCTAGTATATAACCTTCTCGATGCTTCTGCTCCTTCCCGGGCAGTGTTGATGCAGTTTCAGCTTAGAATCAGGCCAACCTGGACATTAGCTATATCACAGCCAAGAAATTCTCTCTGTTCCCCACCAGTGCTACTTTTTTTTTTTTTTTTTAACCGGGGGGGAAGCCACCCAGGGCTCACAGCATCTTCTAAATCAGTCTTTCTCAACCCATGTGCATGCAAATCACCTGGGGCTCTTGCTGTCATGCAGGTCTGATCCTGTCGGTTTAGGGTGGGCCTGAGGAGCTGCATTTCTAACAAGCTCCCAGGTGATACTGACGTTGCCAGTCTGTAAACAATATCTTGAGAAACAAGGTTTAGAGCAGTGAATTTTCTGCTTTCACAAGGTCTCCTCCCCAGGTCTTCAACACAGCTGAGGGTGCATAGTTGTAGGGTGACCAACTGCCCTGCTTTGACAGGGATGGTCCTGAACATCCTGAGTCCTGGGCAAACCCAGATAATTGGTCATCCCAGCAGTCCAAAACCACTCTGAACAGCCCTCATCCTTCTCCTCCCCACTCCCTCCCCACCTGACACTCGTATTATGGGCTTCTAGACTCTCTCTTCAGATAACTGCTTTCCCTTGAGGCTCTTCATTTCTCTTCCGCACAATGCCTTCTCCTTTGGCAAACCTGTCTCCACCAGCCCTAACTAAAGAGCTGCATTTTCAGCCAGTGTAACTAGTTAGGCCAGTTGCAGGAAGCACTGCCCATTTGTCTTGGCAGGGGAGGTTCCATTTCATGTTTCCCCACAGCTGGCCAGGACTAAGAGGCCACTCTAAGATCAGTTAGGACCATATCTGACAGTTAATTCATGTATTTTCTTTTCTTTTTTTTTTTAAAAAGATTTTATTTATTTATTTGAGAGAGAGAGAATGAGAGAGAGAGAGCACATGAGATGGGGGAGGGTCAGAGGGAGAAGCAGACTCCCTGCCGAGCAGGGAGCCCGATGCGGGACTCGATCCCGGGACTCCAAGATCATGACCTGAGCCGAAGGCAGTCGCTTAACAAACTGAGCCACCCAGGCGCCCTAACTCATGTATTTTCACAGAAACTTTCTCATCCTGCCTGGTCTCTGTAGACCAAGCTGGTTTCTCCAGTGCCTGGGAGCAATGCCTGCTCTGCTTTGCTTCTTAGCTGATGATGTGGATACTATCTGGAATCAGGAAAAATCAAAATCTTTCACTCTGGGGCTTGGCAAATACAATGTGTTTTCCAGTATTTCCAGTGGTGCTTTTTACATTGAAGTCATAAATTCTTTGAGGCAAAGCTTCATGCCTCATCGTCCTAGAAATACAGCTCTGATTATATCCATCCACAGCTAAAAACCTTCATTAACACTGAATTTACAGCAGAATAATTTCCAGACTCCCCATGTTAGTACAAAGTAATGGTTCTCAAAACTTTACTTTGCACCAGAATGACCTAGAGGGATTGCTAAAACAGATTGCTGGCCCCACCCCTGAGTTTCAGATTCAGTAGGCCTGGGTGGGGGCCCAGGAACTTGCATTTCTAACCAGTTCCCAGATGATACTGATGCTGCTGGTCCACAGAACATACCCTGAGGACCACTGCATTCCATCCATCCACCTAGCTATGGGTTACACTCCTAACACCCAGCTACACCACATACATTCAAAGATAACCCTTTATTCCTTGTTCATATTGTATGTTTTCCTACTCTGTGCCTTTGTTTTTTTTCACTCATTTACTTACACACTGTCTTAGTCCACTCAGGCTACTATAACAAAACACCACACCTGGGTGGCTTAAACAACAGACATTTATTTTTCATAGTTCTGGAGGCTGGGAAGTCCAAGATCAAGGTACCAGTAGATTCAGTTCTTGGTGAGGGCCCTCTTCTTGGCTTGCAGATGGCTGCCTTCTCACTGTATCATCACATGGTGGAGAGAGAAAGTGCTGGTGTCTCCTCCTCTTCTAAGGGCACTAATTCCATCATGGGGCTCTGCCCTCAAGACCTCATTAAACCTAATTACCTCCCAAAGGTCCCACCTCCCAAAGACCCCACCTCTTAGGAGGTGGGATTTCAGCATATGAATTTTCGGGGGACACAGACATGACATAACATCCATAACATTCATGGATTCATTCACTCAATCAATGCTTCATTGTTTTATCAAAACTTCCCCCTTCTTTATTGACACATAATTGGCAAATAAAAATTGTAAAGACTTAAGGTTTATAGTGTGATTTTTTTTTTTTTTTATACTTCATGAAACATTTTTTTTAAAGACCAACACAACTGACCCTGTCAAATGCTCTCATGGAGTTTATGGTACAAGGGAACAGAGAAAAAATTTACCCTTTTCATTCACAGAGTGCTTCAGGGTTTCCAAAGAGATCTCATATGCAAGCTCCCCTTTGATCTTCTCCAGACTCCTGAAAGACCAATGGGGCAGAGATTATTTTACACATTTCACAGATAAAGAAATTGAAGGCCAGGGAGTAGTTCAACCGAGGTATTGCCAACCCAGGTCTTCCCAGTCCCAGGTTACTGTTTTTTCCACCCAATCATGCTACTTCAAGTAGTCTTGGTTCACTGTATCCCCTCTCTCACTGCTGCCCAAATTGTACCTCTTCTTTAAAGCCTAATTGGTCACTACCTCCTCCATGAAGCCTTCCATGATAACCCTAGTTAAAATAATTTCTCCTTCTAATAAACGAAGACAATACTTTGTCTTTCTACTGGCATTAAATATATATATATATGTTTTATATATATACAAAATATATATATATAGGTTTTATATCCTTTTTAGATCCCAATCTCCATGAGAATAGGATCACTCTCCTTTTTGTCTCCCACAGCACTCAGCTCTCAGCTTATAGCTCTAAGAAATGAAAAAAGAATGAAGGTTGGAAAGATGAAAATTCCACCTATTTTCTGAGTCAACAGTTCTATTCATTAGATAATCAATGAAGAATAATATATTTGAAGATGAAAGCAGAGTTCTCTGTTATCTCTTTATTTTCTATCTACATAAATAGGGGTAGGGAGGACTAGCACTCATGAAGTGATTGCTGGGTGTCAGGTGTTTTCCTGTTCTAACATTTTGCCTTCATAGCCTAACAGATAAATACTATTGCTCCTATTTTCAAGGGGAGATCCTGAAGCCCGGAATTGTTTAGAAATTTCAGCAAATTCAGACACCGATTACATGTTAGAGAGGGGACCATACCCAATTCCATTTAACCTCATGTGGCGATACAAACACATGAAATCACCTCCAGTTATACTATGGCAATAATAAATTGTCCAGCATTTATCTACATAAGAAATTAATTCATTGTATAGTAATAATCTTGAGGTCATCCTTTAGTAACATAATCTCTCACCTTATTATTGACTTGTCATTGATTCACCATTTGCTGGTTGAGTCTTTTGATCCATTTCTGCAAAAGGGGAAAGGAATTTCACTATTACCATGTGACCAGTCATCACTGTGAAATGCTGGCCTATGACTTAGACAGTGAATCTGTCTTAAGTGGTATTGTGCTCTAACAGAACATGCCTGTTAGGAGAGAGAGTGGGAAAGGTTTGTGGTAAATCCTGGTACAAAGTGGGGGTGGGGAAGACAAATCCAGAGATAGATCCAGTTCATGAATAACCCCAAAAGGAACGATAACTTTAGCAACAATGTAAAGCTCAGACATTAAAGCAATTTGTTAGACATTTACCGTATCATAGAACTGAGAATTCTTAGAGAGTTTAACCAAAGGACATTGCCAATGAACATTGCAGGGCCTTGACAGAGACGGGTAGGAGACAGACAGTATTCAGGAAACAGCTAACTCACCTAGAGGTGTTCAGCCCTGGGTTCTGCAGCCAAAGTCTTACAAGAGCAGAGACCTGCAACATCCTGAAAACCAGACAGACACATCAAAGGTGATCGTTCTCACAAATGTATGAAATACCTATCTGCATCCTTTCCTCTAATAGGTACTGCAATATTCTACCTGACAAGCACCCGTTAATTTTTAATTGGCAAGTGTTATTGCAAGGTCTTATCACTTCATTAGCCATTAAGAGAGCCAACAGTAAATCTTGGCATCCAACAGATTTTTTGTTTGTTTGTTTACAATTTCAATGAAACTATTTTAAGGGAAGAGGAAATTCTATAAAAATCTTCTGAACTTTTTGGATCTGCCAGGTGGAAAAAAGTTCCAAAACACATTTTCAGGCTCCCTGGGGTGTTCAATTCAGAAAAATTAAGTTACAACAGATGTCCTATTTCATAAACAGCTTTCTATTGTTACTCAAACTGTCAGATCAGGGAGCTGGTAAAAAGTCATTCATCCAGAGAAGAGTAAAAATTGGGGAAATAGATAAATATTTTCTCTAGTTTACCGATGTTGATGTTAGTACAATGTTGGCTTCAATGGGCAGTTTCAATCACTCTTGTCCTCAAGATAAAATAGAAAACATATCAGACATTTGATTATCACTGCTTCTTGGAAAGAGTTCAGAAGTGCCCCCTCAGCCAATGGTTCTTGGTTCCTAGACAGCTCTGCATTGGGCAATTCAGAATAAGGACAAGGATCTATATATAGAAACAAAACTTGTCGCTAATGTGTGTGCCTATCAGAGGACTGGCAGGAGGGAACTGTCATTTTGTCTGGTCACTCGGGGTCTAAAATGATGAGGTTTCTTTGTAAAATAACAATACTAGATCATGCTTACATATTTAACTTTCAGACACTGTTCTAAATATATTTTAAGCATATTTAATCCTCACAATCACCCTGTAAGTACTATAATTATCCTCATTTTACAGGATAAGCTTAGAAACTTAGAAACAAAAGTTCAACAACCTGCCCAAGGTCACACACCTAGGAAGTGGTGACCCAGGCAGTCTGGCTCCAGAGCCCGGGTTCTTACCCAATACACTCTCCTGCTTTTTTATGTATAGTTAGTGGTATTTTATATATGAAGCACAACGACTGAAATACATACATATAGATAGATAGATAGATAGATAGATAGATAGATAGATAGATAGATAGATGTGTGCATGTGTATGAAACACACATTATTAAAATTTTGAGAAAGTGAAAAACAGAAGAAGAGAAAAAGGAAGAAGTGCTACTAATGTCATATAATTGTCATTAGCCTTTGGGAATATTTGATTTCAATCATATTTATATGCATATTTTTTAATTTGCTGTAGTTCTACGATTTTGATTTTTTTCTCTTCATATTATATCAGAAGTATTTCCTATGTTGCTAAGTGTTCATGATGCTCATTTTTAATACCTGCATAATATTACATAGACTGGGTATATTACTTACTTGACAAGTCTCCAGTTGTTAGCTATTTAGGTTGTTTCCAACAGCCCAGGGCAGATTCAAGGGCAGGCTATGGAGCCAGAAAGCCTGGTTCAAATGTTTCTCTACTCACTAGCTGCATAATCTTGAGCAAGCTACTTGACCTCTCAATGTTTCAGTTTTCTCATCTGTAAAATGAGGATGTTAGTAGTAACTACTTCCACCTACTTGGGTTTTTGGGAGGATTAACTGCATTAATTGAAGTAAAGCACTTAAAATATTGTCTGCACAGTTATTAGTATCATGAGTAAGTCTGTAGTAAACATCTTTATACATAAAAAAATTCACACCAGAAACTTATTTCCTTAATAGATATTCCCAGACATAAGATTACTGGATCAAAAGATATGAATCTTTTTTGTCCTAATATCTGACTTACATTGCCAAAGCATTTCTAAAAAGTATTATATAGATTTATATGCCACCAGTTATGTAAGAAGAAACCACTTTCTAGTGTACTTTGCTGATTTTGCGTATTAACATTAAATCTTCTATTGGTTTGCCTTCCAGTTCATCAATCTGTTCTTCAGCTGTTTCTAGTTTGCCCTTAAACCCATCCATTGAATTTTTAATTTAGGTCAGTTTATTTCTAAGTTCCAGAATTTCCATTTTATTTTTATCATAGTTACCAATAATATACCCAAATTCCTTATCTTCTCATCTAATTTTGTTAATTTATTAATCACAGATATTTTAAAGTCTATTATCTAATCTACAGGTATGGCTAGTAATTTTATTGCCTGACCCTGTGTATGAAAAATTGTAGAGATAATTTGAGCCTCTGGGTGATCACATCTTTGTCAAGTGGGGTTTTACCTTAGCTTCTAACTACCTATTAGAACTACCTCTTTTGGATTCCCTGCTCTCTGGGTTCTCTGCTTCTCAAATCCTCTCTCTGCCCTGAATCTCTGTGATGCTTTTAAACAAACATTTGCTAGATTTTATCCAGGTTTTCCACTTTCTCTCAGAGGATAAGTTGATCCAAATGAAAATAATCCATAACAGCTGGGAATGTAAATCCTTGACATTAATTTTAAAATAACTGATTAAACCTAAATACAGCTTATTTTCGTTTTAGTGTATATCCAATTGATTATTAGTAAGGCTGAATGTTTTTATTTGTTTGCAAATGTGTTATATTTCATCTTTTGTGAAATGTGATTTTAGTCTTATCTCATATATTGGCTAGATTCTCTTCTATTCTTATCTCTTGTATTAGTTCTTAGCTGTGGAGTTTGTATAAGCTTCTGTTAATAATATGATTATTGACCCTTTCGTTATGTTCAAATAATGGTACCTTGCCTGGTGTTTGTTTTTTTTTATTGCTGTCTTAATATAACCAAATCTATTTTATCTTTACTTTTGCAATTTGTTACACTATTCTAAGCTTATAAAAACAAATCCCTTTAGACTTCCTACAGTTTAAGTTTTGCTATTTTACTTTTTTTGCTATTTTATTATAGGTGTATCATGAGTATATGAATTGATTTTTTTCCAGTTTATCAGTCCATATATTGTAAAATATTTTCCCTTCCCATTGATTTGTGTTCTGATATTATCAAATATTCCTTTATTATATAAAATATGATTTATTTTGACCACATATTTTGCCTCATTAATTTACTTTGGTGCCAGTATCACATGGTTTTAATTATTATAACTTTATATTTTAATATTTGATAAGACTAGTCTGTCCTCATTACTTTTCTTTCTTAGAATTGATTTTTACTATTCTTGCCTACTTTCTTTTCCAGATTTATGTCAAAATCAAGTTCCTCTCACCATTACTTTAAAATGTAAAAAACAAAAGAGACATTATTATTAGATTTCCCATTAAGTCTATACTTTGGAAAGAATTAACAATATCTATCTATCTATCTATCTATCTATCTATCTATCTATTTATTTATTTATTTTAGAGAGGAGTTGTAGGGGCAGAGGGAGAGAGAATCTCAGGCAGACTCCCCACTGAGTGCAAAGCCTGACTCAGGGCTCGATCTCATGACCGTGAGGTCATGACCTGATCATGACCTGAGCTGAAACTAAGAGTGAGAAATTTAACTTCTAAGTGCCACCCAGGAGCCCCAAGAATTTTAAAATGTTATTTTTTTACACCAGAAACCAATCTTTTGATTAATTTAATATTTTTATAGCTCTCAAAAAGTTTCATTTAGATAGGTAACATATTTCTGTTTAAACTCAGAGTTTTATACATTTTGTTGCTCTTGTAAAATAAGTATCTCTTAGAGGTTTATGTTTAAGCTAATCATTGCTAATATGTAGAAATACTACTGATTTATGTTAATAGTCATATGTCTGCCAATATTCTACTAATTTATTAAGTCTATTCACATTTTTGTTCACTTCTTTGGGTTTTCAAGCTACAAAAATATTTTTCCACTCATAATGATAATGTATATTTTTTCACTCTTTATAGGTCTTTATTATTTTTTTAAAAAAGATTTTATTTATTTATTTGAGAGAGAGAGAGAGCACGAGCAGGGCAGGGAGGGCAGAGGGAGAGGGAAAGGCAGACTCCTCGCTGGGCAAGGAGCCCAACTCAGGGCTCAATCCGGGGACACCAAGACCATGACCTGAGCTGAAGGCAGATGTTTTACTAACTGAGCCACCCAGGTGCCCCAAGGTCTTCTTTCTTTAGTATGTTTTATTATATTGATAAGGGCTTTAAAAATAATGTTTAATAACATTATTATGACAGAACCATTAGACCAACTTCTACCCCACGCCTGTTTTTAAACATGTATATTTCTAGTATTTTATGTTAATTTTAATATTGACTATTAGTTAAAAATATTTATTATCATACTAAAAAATAGTTTATTTTTTCTTCTTATCATTTTATCAGGAACAAGTATTAAATTTTATCTAACGCTTTACAAAACAACCTATGAAAATAATCATTTACTTCTTATTTAATTTACCAATATGAAATATTTCATTAGTTTCTAATTTTGTAAACTTTTGCACTGCTTGGGTATACATTATTTTCATTATTTTGCTATGATGAGCTTTACTGTGTTTTTAAAAAGCATGTTGAGTTATTTTAGGTTTAAGCTTATTTAATGCATTATTTTTCAGTGCCATTATTCCTTTACTAATATTACATTAACAATAATTATAAAATAGTCCTTTTTGTCTTATTTACTGTTTTTTGAAAAAAATCTGCTTGTGACCATGTTAGGCTACAAAATCTTTGCCCTTTTAAAAAGTATTTCCATGTCATTTTTCTTTAAGTATGAATCTTTTAAGCACTACCAAATCATAAGACTTTCATTTTAATTTAATGTGAAGATCTTTCCATTTGAATAGAGAAATTTAAGACATTTATACTTGTCATAATTTTTTTAGCTTGATTGTACTTATTTTATACTTTCTTCTTTTCAATAATTCCTTATTGTTTCCTTTCCATTTTGTCTTCTGAACTGTTTTGTTTTATCTCCTACAATTACTTATAAAATAGATATTCTTCTTCCCATTCAACTAGTATCTATATTAAATTGTTCACGACTACCCTTAAATGCATTCTTATCTAATGATTTAAAAATAAAGCAACAAGGGTGCCTGGGTGGCTCAGCTGGTTAAGCGTCTGACTCTTGATTTTGGCTCAGGTCAATATCTCATGGGTCATGAGACTGAGCCCTGCGTTAGGCTCCCTGGTCAGTGGGGAGTCTTTTTGAGATTCTTCCCTTCTACCCTCCCTTCTTCCCCTCCCCCCCCACGATGTCTCTCTCTCTCTCTCTCAAATAAATAAATAAATCTTTAAATTAATAAATATAAAGCAACAACTTCTAATGCTTTTGTTTTCTCCATCTCCTTTTCCCACATCGTGGTTATTAATTACAGACTCTTTTTTTAAAATTTAAAAAAAAATCTCCTTTTAGGATTATTTTATTGGAAACTTTGCTCCCTTAGTAAAGAAAAACATCTAGTCATTAACATCAATTCTTAATTCACTTCCATTTTCCCTATATTTTATTCATTTATTACTTCGTCTTGACCCTCAGTGCTTAGTTAGCACTAAGCTTTTTTCCTGGTACTTCCTATTCTTGATTTTTTTATATATCTGACCACTTAGTGATCTAGATGATATCTCTGCAATTTTTACAGAAAGTACTCTTAGTTGTTATACTTCTGACACCTTCCCGACTTAAAAATGTTTTTCTGTTGCTTTTATGTATGAGCCAATAACCAGGTAGGCATAAAACTTAAAGAATCAAATTTGTTTTGCTTAAAATTATGTAAAAATTTACACTAGGTCTTAAAAATGTCCTTGTTCTGTAAAAGACATATGAAGACAATCTACAAAAATATATATCTTTTTTCTCAGACACTTGTAGGAATTTTGTTTGTTCTAGAAATTTAAAAATTTACCAGCCTATGACTGGGCAATTATTTCTACCCCTTAATTTTGGTCAAAAGAACCTTACAATGTTAGTGCAGTTTTTATGCATAGAAAGTTTTCTTCTGTTATAAACTTTGATTTTTACTTCTGACCCACTTGCTCTATTTTCAGGGGAACACCCATTATTTTATTCACAAATATAAGAAATGTTTATCTAATACTAATAACATATACTATGTGTTAAGCCCTCTGTTGGGGGTAGGGTTATAATAAGATGCTTACTGCTCTCAAGGAGTTTACATTCTAAGTTAGACCTCCATAATTTGTCTATCCAATTTCCTCTTACCCTTTTAACTTTTATTCATTTTCTTTGGATGTTTAGATTAGTTATGAAGTTTTTCTTCTGTATCCCTAATTTCTATTTCTGTAAAACAGAAATTTCACCTACTGAATTTTTCATTTAGTCACAATCTATTCTTATTTTTACCTATTCTTGTTTAATTAAAAACAATATAGTCCCTCCTGCTATATTGTTATAATTGCATTCCTAAAAAGCCTCATATTATCAGAAGGCTATTATAAAAACAATTATTTCAAGGAGAAAAAGGGCTGGGGCTAAGTAGTTTCAAAACAATAATAAGATAATTTTACTACTGTAATTTCAATAATAAATGTGTTTTTATATTTCTAAATGTTTTTAACTCAAATTGTAACTAATAAATTGGTCTATCAAAACAAGTAAATATGATTCTCAACATTACCAATCAAGTAATGTAAGACTTACAACGTAAAGTAAAACCAGATCTTAGATAATGGGTTACTAGGACCATAAAATAAATATATTACAGTTTGCAACTCTCCAACTAAAGAAAAAACTGTAACACCAACTGATCAACCAGCTATTCAAACAAATCTATTCCAAATATTTTTATGGAATAACTGCATGTCTGCATATATAACTATAGTTCTAAATATGCCATCATGTTAAAACTAATAATAGCAAGTACAATGCAAATGATGTATCTTAATGTATCCATGATGTTATCTCCAATTCCATCTATAAAACCACAGGAAGTGGGAGAAATGATTGAACTTGCATATGGGAACAACCAGTTTCTGGTATCCTTCATGTGTTGGGATATGTTCATTGCTCCATTTCCAAAAACTGCAAGGAGACCCAAGAAAGTGGGAGCCCAAGAGAAGAAGACCCCAGGTCTTCAATGTACTTTCACAAAACTCCCGGTTTCCTGTAAGCTTGCAGAGTCAGTTTCTAGCATTTACAATATATTTCAAGTCATTGGTGCACAAGGCCCAAGAAGCCATCAAAGGGAAGTCTTATATTTGACCATTAAACTGCAGAAATGCAATTCTGGCCAGGAACAACTTTCACTCTGCTAGCATAGGAAACTGCCAAGGTATGTCCACTCTGCTAGCATAGGAAACTCCCAAAGTGTGTCAAGGCCAGCAATATAGAAGGCCACAGGAGCATGTTAGAGAGCAAACTGGAATTGATGAAGTAGCCTCTTCATTCCTTCCACTCTCTAGAATATGCTTATTTCCTATATTTTTATTGTTGATTCATAAAATTCTTTTTTAGGTGGTTCTAAATCCTTAAAAAAAGTAATTCACCAGAAGAATGTTCATATAGTGCAACTCATTTGTGTCTTCCCAGAAGTTGCCCAAGTTGGAATCTTAAAATATGCATATTGGGATGAAAAAAACAACTTAAAAACAGTTTTGTTAAATGTCTGTTTTTTTTAATTCAATGAATGATTTTAAAAATTAGCTTCATTGTTTTTTAATTTACCATCTGTTAACTCAATAAATATGAGTTCTTAAAGTTAACCTAATTGTCTTGGAATTTGCTGTTTTTGAAGCTGATTAAAGTTATTTAAATTAATTTTATTGTATATCCAGACTAGAACCAAGCATGTCTGCATTTGAATAGATCTTGGCTAATAATTTACAACGAACGTGCTTTTAAAATGGACTAATTTTGTTTATGGCCCTTAATATATATCAGTCAACTGGTAGAGAAGCAGAGATGTTATTAGATACTCAAAGGGATAGTATATCAATAAACCAAAACTGGTAGCCATTAAAAAGTGACCAAGTACAAACTTCTATCAACTCTGCCTTTTGTCTAATAAAGAGGAAATGAGGAGAGACTATCAACTGGAATGCTATTTCTTTTCACCCTACATTCCCATGGATAAAAGGAGTTGCTATGTTTTTTAAATATCATCCTGCCTCTGGTCATAGTTTCTTAGACTAAGGATGGTCACTGGATCCAAGTGAGCCAATCAGACTCATCCCTAAGAATTGTGAAGACAGAAAGATGGGCCTTTCTCTGGGTGGCTTGACTGAAAACATCCATGGTTCAAGAACAACTGGCAATCATGATCTGCTATGTAACTGAGGAGAAGAAGTAACTGTATTGCCATGAGAAAGACAGAGAAGAAATATGGAGAGAGAGGACTGACTGGGTTCCCTGTAGCACTTCAATACATCTATTCCTGAAACTCCACTGCACCCTTGACTTTGGATTCCATGAAAAGCTCCAGTTGTGCTTTTCCCTTTTCACTTAAGCTCACAGAGTCAGCTTCTATCACTTACCACCTACAAGTCAAAAGAACTTGAACTAATGCACTGGAGAGAAAATCCCACTGGAAGTAATGATTATTTAATCATGGGTTTTTTAGGCTTTACTCATCCCCCTGCTTTCCTTCAGATGAGAAGTTCTTAATTTTAACATGTAATTTAGCTAGTCTTTCTTTTATGGTTATTGCTTTTATGGCTTATCTAAGAAATTTTGTCTATCTCCAAGTGATGTTTTCCTCTAAAACTTTATGGTTTTAATTGTACATTTAGATCTATAATCCACTGGCAGTGAATTTTTGTGTATGGTTTGAGGTAGGAATCAAGGTTTTTGTTTGTTTGTTTTCTGTATGGACATCTAGTTATCCTAGCACCATTTGTTGAAAACACTTTATTTTGTGTATTGGGTTGCTTTGGTGGAGGGGAAAGTTGGGGGGGCGGTCATCCGAAGCCATCTGAAACTAATGACTCAATACTAAAATGCTGAGGCAGACTTACTAACTTTATTAATGAGTTTAAGAAAATAATAGTAACTTCTTCACTTAAAAGAATGAGTTAATAATTCATTCATCGGAATTCACTTCTTCCATAAACTTGCATGCAATATACCTAAAATACATCTCAAGACTAATAGTCAAATCCGTTTTCTGTTCCATGCTGTTGCCAGCTTACCCCTTTCCATTGTTTATATAATGTGCAACCATTTATGTTCCAAATATTAAGAGAAGCCAGGCATACTGAGGTCCACGTTAGGACTATATCTATTAGATAGAACAAACTACATATGTCCAAGAATACTAAACAAAACAAAACTGATAACCAAGTCAAAGTAGGATTCAACTGCTGGTCCTATCTGTTTGTCCCTCTTCTGTGTATCATACCTGGAACTTTTACTGCCCTTTCAAGTATAAATCAGCTTCCCAGTTGTCTCAGGAAGATCCAAAAGAAAGAATGTTATTATATATTTGTGATCTTGAAATCCATTGATTCCCAATGCGCAAGTCACAGATGACCTGCATACAAATCATCTTCATGGCACACACAGAAAATGTTTAATATTGGCCCAAAACTCTGGGGTAAATGTATGAGGCAACCGGCTCAGGAACTCTGAGTATCCTAAGTCTTTCCCAGGCTCTCGGGTGGGTCACCTTTAAGGCTGAAAGCTTCAATACCGTGGCACACTTGTTATCCTTTTGTACCATAGCACCTGGCTTATTCTAATCTAAGTACTTCTAAAAAATGTACAGTAGTGGATGGAAAATTTATAGGTTTGGCTAATAAGCATTCCCTATTTCTGGAATAATTATCCCCAATTTATATTGGAGAACAATACCTACCCCATTCCCAGCCTACACAATTTGGGTAGGGTGGCTGCACACTTAAATCCAAGGTGGGCATTTGCCCCAAGCCTGGTGAATTAAAGAACCATAGCCCTTGACCAGGGTTATAAATGCCTGCATGAGTACATGATACAACTTGATACGGTCACAATCAGGTGAAGTTCTTTTGCTGGAAACTTTAGAAAGAGGAGTGCTCTTTTGTTGGAGTTTCTATATCAGAATAGAAGCTTGGAGGGACTAGTTTACTATAGTAAAGGGAGAAGTAGACTAAGACTGAAGTTAAAGCAGAAGTTGACACAGAAGAAAGCAGAAACAAGAGATGGTGACATTATCTGAACAGATAGACCTAATTATGCCTAAAGCACTCCTTACACTGTATTTCCAACGTGTGTGTGTGTGTGTGTGTGTGTGTTCAAGGATAAAAAGTGAAACAAAACTTTCATTTATGATTTGGATTTCTGCCCCTTTCAACCCAAGTTTCCCAAATCCATATGGATCACTGGATCCCGACTTTATTTCTACCAAATCTGAATTTATGGACATGGAGCCAAGGAATCAGCATTTTAAATAAGCATTTTATTTAATTCCTATACACAGTAAAGTTTGAGATCTACCAGTATGTGTGAATTAGGGCTGAAAAGAACAAACATTCCCCACCCTGATGTTTGCTGACATCAACAAGATAGTTGGTTAGTTATAGAATCAGAACTAGAGGCCAGTTCTCCTCTTTTCTTCCTGGTGACTTATTTCCCCAAGGTCATGCTCTATTACTTTTTTTCCTACTCCAACACATTTTTCATCTAAAATGTAAACATTTACTAATGGCAAAGATTCTACGTTTGGGCAGCATTCATAGCATATAAAAATAGGAGGTGCTTCAACAATTTTGAGATAAATGTTACTAGCGAATATGTTCTGGACTTGGCAAACATTTCCACAAAAGTTATAGAAGAGAGAAAGCATTCCACTGTGTGTGTAGCTGTTTTAATAGAAAAATAATTTCTTCCAAAATCTTTCAGTAAAAAATAAATATTCCAGAAATAGAGGCCATAATTATTCTCTGGCTTTGAGTTCCCTTGGCACACCAGCAAGTCACCCAGGAGGTACTTGCTTCTTTTTACCCCACTTACATTCCAGTCAATTCACTTTCTCTTCTTGTTTACATCCCAGGATTTCCTCTCTATTAGAATAACAATGACAACATTAACAAAAGAAAACACAGTTTAGTCTTTATTGACTACTAACTGTGTTGAAGTGCTGGCATTTGCTAACTTCAGGAGTTGAGTACCACGATCCCCACCAAATGGATGAGGAAGTTGAGGCAGGAAACTAAGAGACTTGCCCAAGGTCATGCTAGTGACTAGTCGAACCTGGATTAGAATCCAGGTGGTTTGACACCTAAGGCTGCTTTGCCTATACATATAAATATAAGTTTTGTCTCTGTTTTTTTTCTCTGAAGATCACTTAAAATATTATAATCTGCTCGTGCTGCTTCTTTGTATTCAAAACTCATGGAACACATAAAATGGGTGGGTTTTATTGTCCATAAATTATACCTCAAGAAAGTTGAATTAAAAAATTACAATTTGTAGAGCCAAATTGCTAAGAATTTAAAGACTTGATTGTCCAATGAATTGAGTGGCTTTAAGAATATGGATGTGCCCCTGTATATATAATGTATACTATACAGAGTTTGGCCTTCACTAAAAATATGCATAAGTTACACAAAAGGGTATAGTGTACTTTTACAAAGCCTGGGAATACAGACTTTCAGGGCTTGCTACAAGAATCATGTGTTTAGCTGGCATTCCTTTACAAGGTAGGATCAGTAAGCTTAGCTCTAGATAATATTCTGATGCTAGGCTGATCTTTATATCCTATGCTACAGGATTTATGCATTTTTAAAAACCAATAATGTTTATCACAGAGAGAGAAAAAAATTACATATGATCAATGTAAGATCATCGTGCTCTTGAAAACCTTGTCTAACAAAGGAAGCATATGGCATAAGGAGTCCTCAAAAAATGTGCCCTCCTTCTAAAACTTCAGCTTTTTTTCTCTGTCATTCATTAGCTCTTCAAATATTTATCAGGTGCCCCCTATATACATGGAAAGTTGTATACTATAAAGGGTTTTGCATCATCCCTCAAATGATATTATGATGTTATGGAGTGTCAATTACAGCCTCCCATCCCAGGCTCCAGAATTTTCTTGTCCACTTTGCCACCAGAGGAATCTTTTTTTTTTTTTAAGATTTTTATTTTTAAGCAATCTCTACACCCAATATGGGCCTCGAACCCACAACCCTGAGATCAAGAGTCATGTGCTTCATCAACTGAGCCAGCCGGGTGCCCTCAGAGTGATCTTTCTAAAGATTTCGGTTGGTGTTACTTCCATCCTTACAATCTTTAATGACTCCCTATCTCATACAGTAGGAGACATTTGACTAGTGGTCTTTACGCTGATTTTGATCTGTAGACATGTTTTCTCTCCACGTGAGTACTTTAAGATGTGGGTAAATTCTCAACATTTAATATTTCAATTTTTCATATAAAACCAAATTAGCAACCTCTCTCCTTAACAACTGGAAGACCAGGGGCAGCTGGGTGGCTCAGTCAGTTAAGCCCCCCCGCCTCTTGATTTCGGCTCAGGTCATGATCTCAGGGTCCTGGGATGGAGACCTGTGGGGGGGGGGTGCTCCCCACTCAGTGGGGAGTCTGCTTGAGGATTCTCTCTCCCTCTCCCTCTGTCCCTCTGCCCTTCCCCCACTCTCTAAAATACATAAATCTTAAAAAACAAAAACAAAAAGTAACCTCAATTGGAAGACCTGACATTTGGCATCATTGGACAGGGAATATAGTCTCCAGATTGCCACAGTATCCACCACTGCTTATGGTCTCAACTTGGTCTGCTTTGTTCACTTGTTTCCATGCTTGGCCCAGAATAGACAAAAGAGTTTGCAATTCGATGGTTGGGATATAGCTTGTCCACAAGGTTCTTCTCAAATTGTAGTTGCTTGATTTCATCCTTCCCAAAGATCTCATGTTCCAGCCACACTGAGTTCCTCCTGGTAGTTCCCTAAACAGCAAGACTGGTCATCCCATTGCCTTTACTCACATTGATCTCTCTGCTTGAAATATCTTTTTTTTTTTTTTTAAAGATTTTATTTATTTATTCGACAGAGAGAGACAGCGAGAGAGGGAACACAAGCAGGGGGAGTGGGAGAGGGAGAAGCAGGCTTCCTGCGGAGCTGGGAGCCCGATGCGGGGCTCGATCCCAGGACCCTGGGATCATGACCTGAGCCGAAGGCAGACGCTTAACGACTGAGCCACTCAGGCGCCCCTCGAAATATCTTCTATCTTCCTTTTCTGCCTAGAAGAGTCTCACTTATCCTCAGTACTTAGTTCAATTCCTCTATGAACTTTCCTAAATCCTGCCAGAGGTATTTGCTCCTTCCCAAGTGTTCCCATAGCACTTTGTGCCTCTATTAGCATTGCAATGGCTTTTCTTTCTGTGTGCCCAGTTGGAAAATATGTTTCTTGAAAAGAAGAACTCTTAATCATCTCCATATACGCAGTTCTTAACAGAGTATCTGGCATCAATAAGTGAGTATTTATTGAATGAACAAAAAGATGGGTAAGTGAATGAATGAATACTTCCAAGGGAGTTTTTTAATTGTGTTGTAAAATTCTGAAAATTTGATCATGATCATGACATCTTCAGATAACACTTTTTTTCCCCCAGATAACAAGTCTCAAAGGTTCCTGTTCATGTTACCCTTTCTCGGAAAACAAGTCTTGAAAAAATAAAATACATATAATATTAGGAAATACAAAAAAGTGGCTTAAAACTGATAGGCCACCGCAATTTGGGGAGAAGGGGTGGGACTGTGGCGCTGCATTCAAAGAGAGAATAGATGGTGAAAAAAGTCACAGTATGCGTGTCTCCCTATAATTTGGTGGCCTCTCCAGCAGTGTTTACCCTGAAGAATGAAACATTTAGGCCACAAAGGAGCAGGGTGGGATCATTTAGCTAGAGGATATCAGTGCACAAGGGTTACTAAGAGTATATTAGTCCTTAAAAGCTGTGCACCGTAGCTCTCTACTTTGGGGCACAAGGTAGGCTGCATTATCTGGCTTCATTGTGATGATTCTATGGAGCCGTGAAACTAGTATTGGCCAATTAGTTGTGAGTGCAAAAGACGTGTGTCACTTCTGGTCATAGAATTTTTTTTTTTTTTTTTTTTGTAAAGATTTGACAGAGAGAGACACAGCGAGAAAGGGAACACAAGCAGGGGGAGTGGGAGAGGGAGAAGCAGGCTCCCCACTGAGCAGGGAGCCCGATGCGGGGCTCGATCCCAGGACTCTGAGATCATGACCTGAGCCGAAGGCAGACGCTTTACGACTGAGCCACCCAGGCGCCCCTGGTCATAGAATTTAAATGCCAACCTGACACCCTCTGAATGATCTTTATTTTTCCCATAACAACATGAAACGTTCAAGATGGCAACTGTTCTATCAGCCTGGGACCCTGAATGAGGAGACATGGAACAGAGCAGCTGACTTGCAATGGACTCAGCACGACCAAGAAAACAATTTTTGTCATTGTAGATCACTAAACATTGGAATTGTTCGTTATTCTGGCATAAGATAGCCTCTCCTGACTAATACAACAGATTTGCTCTGTTTGGCAGAACTAAGACTAGTGGTTGGAAGTTTTAGGGTTTATAGGATTTAGGAGTTTTAGGGTTGAAAGTTTTAGGAAAGCCTGCATCAATTTTGTTCAATTAAAAAAAATGTAATAAAGTATACAAAGATGGAATGAACTACTTAGGATATTCCTCATTTATACACACAATATACATTGAACTTTACCCTGTGGTAACTATTCTGTAGATAAAATCTCTGCCTTTATGTAGGTAAGTGGTAAGTTCTCCTTCACTCAAGGTGTTTGCCTTGATAGCCCCTAAAGGTTTGACTTGACAAATTAACTTCAAAAATACATTCCAACCAGGAACTTCAGGATGTCTATTTCCTCTGATCTAAAAAAGAAAAAATCTATTTTCTCAAATATTCTTTTGATTTCATCCATTTACGGATCCATTGAGTTGTCTTTTCACATTTTGATGTCATCTTGCCACCAAATTCCTTGAAGGCCAGTACTGTTTATCCTTCCTTTGCATCTTTCTCACACTATTTAGTAGGCAGTATTTGTTGTCTATTGTCCTAAGAAAATAATCAGCTTTTGACACTAGTTATTATTATTGACCATTTGATATGTTTCATATTTACTTGTCTTTCAACCATTTAAATTAGATTTGGACTTGTTAAAAAAAAATCTAGAAGCAGAAATATATTACCCTAATAACTTCCAAACAAAATACCTTTTTCTTTTGGAAAAAAAAAAGGCTTATCCTAGTACTATTGAATTTGTGGCCAATTACAATATTTCATTAACATCTTAATTCAGTAAGTATTTAATGTATTCCTACTATGTGCCAGGGGGCAAGGTTTACAAAAGAGTTTATCAAGTTATGTTACTTAATGCACTGTACGCATCATTACATAATCCTGTATTATAATAGAGCCTGTGAGCTCTCTGTTCAAGACTATTTAGGGGGAAAAAAGCAAATTCACAAGGTCAGGGCAAAATGTTCCTTTGGTTTAATTCAGGGGAGCGTATCACACTTTAGATTCGGGGAACTTAGCTGATAACTTTGGGAAATAAATGAGTATGTAAGAGTGTGTAAAGGAAAAAAAAATGAATCTTTTTTTTTTTTTTTGTATTTCAATTTCTGTTAAGCTTCACTTCAGCCTTTCAGAATTGGAGAATCAGCTGCCTGGTATAAGAAATTGCTAATAAGGAGTAATTAAAGACTGAGAATTTATTCTTTCCATTCCAAAAATGATGTCATTCCCAGATGGAGATATTGGTACTAGTTAGGCAATTCAGCATTTTGGTAAATTAAGGCAGGAGATTTGGTGTCTCTTGGGTCCTATGTATGCAGAAAGTGGTCCAGGAGGGAAATCTTGTGTTTTGTTTTTGCCCATGGCATTTATATCTTTTTCCTTTGCTTTACAGAACCAGGAGTTGAGGTGGGCACTTGCATCTTAGAAACAAGGTTAATTCTCTAAAATAACACTAATTCATAAACTTTTTATATTCTTATGTCTTTGGAATTGTTGCCTTCGCATAAAATGACAATCAACTGAAAAAGATGGACATTCCAGTGAATCCAATATCACTAATAGGAAAGAACTGGCATATCAGAAAGCAGCATGAATACATGCGCTATCCTCCTTTATTTAGAAAAACCACACAAAAATACAGCACAGTTGATGTGCTGTTACCAGGACTTGAAAGTAGAATCAACCACTGTGTAAAAGATAAAATAAGACTGCACGAATATGAGGATTTTCCCGGCGTGCTTTATTCATAGACATCTGACAGAAGAGGACCTAACAGAGCTTTTAGGAAAAACTGAATTCTCAGCCCACAGCCACTTTCCAGGAACTTCACTGCAAACAGTGCTCCGCGCTGGCGGGATGGAGATCTTAGCAATCTCCCTCCTGCTTCCATAGTTTCCTTCTCTCTAAATACAATTATGTATGGGGACTTAATGAGAGAGCAAGCCTTGTGTGAAAGGAACTCAAGAAAGTGCAGCTTCTAAAAATACACCGAGGCGGCTCTACAGTCCTTATTGTTACAAACTGACGTTTTGCAGTTCAAGCTATGAACCTAACAACTACACACACACACACACACACACACACACGAAGAAAAAAGAAGACTGTTTTTCCTTTCTGCAATCCCCTTAACTTTGAGTAAACAGTAGTAATTTTCTGTTGTCATACTCAATGCAAATTTCCCCAAGACGACACGACACAAAACAAAAGACCTGTTAGCTTCCTAGCAGCGGGGTGGGGGTGGGGGTGGAGGATGGCAGGAGGAGAGGGGCAAAGTTGATGGAGTTCTCATTTCTCCTTAGCCTGGGGTCCTGAACCTCCAAGTCACTCTGCTCTTGCAGAGGTTTTTGGAGTTTCATTCACCTTCTGGGAAGCTTCCCTTGCCCCTCTCCTCCACCACCCCCTGTCATTAAATTCTCATCACTTGCCCCCTTTGCTTCCAGCTTTTTGGAGAAATTGGACCTCAGTTCAGGGTCTTTTCCCAGTGGATTTTAAAGAAAAGTACAGCTGCCGACGGGAGGATACATATTAAACAAATGGGCAGGGGCGCGGGGTGGGGGTGTTTAAGAGGGTCTCCCTCCTTCTCCTTCCACCACGTGCTCCTCAGTTGGGGTGCAGCACTCGTGGATGGGTGCTGAGAGGGGCGAGGGTAGGATGGAGGGAGATGGACAGAGCTGGCTGTAAGGGAAGGAGGCCCCCTAGGAGAGATCGTCTCGACCGAACATTGACTAGAGAAAAAAACTGGCCCACATGCCCCTAGTGGGGAGCGATATACCCCACGCGGGCTGGGTTTCGGGGGGTGCGTAGGGCCCTCTCACCTGACTTCCTCCTCCGCTGGCACACACACTACAATCACCGGCTTCTCAACCCCCCTCAAAAAACCCCCAGCCAAACAACGAACAACAAGAGGAAGCCGCAGGCGGCAAGGGAGGGGTGCGCGTGGTGGGGGCCCGGGAGAGGTGAGGGGGTAGGGTTGGCGGGCGTCGAGAACCGCGCCGCGCACCCCGTGGCGTACTCCCAGGCGCCCACACTTACCCCTAGCGGCTGAGGGTCCGGTCTTCGGCGCCAATCCCAGCGCGCGCCTCTCGCCCGCCCTCGTCCCTCCGGCCCGCCGCCCCCCACACCCCGGCCGGCGCGCTGGGAGGGAGCCTGGGAGCGGCGCGCGGCGGCGGCGGCGGCGGCGGCGGCGGCTCGGGCTCGGCTCGGCTCGGGCTCCAGCGCGTTTAGTGTAGCCGGCGGCCGCCGAGGCTCCACCGCCAGGGGGAGAAGCCGGGGCGGGCGCTGGGGAGGCGGGCCGGGCCCTCGCCGCCCCGCCGGCCAGCCCGCGTCGCACAAGCTCGGGAGCGGCGGCGACGCGGGGTCCGCCGAGCCCCCGGGCGCAGCGTGCCGGGCCGAAGGAGCCGCGGCTGGATGCGCGCCCCGGGGAGCTGCGGGCTCCCGCGGAGGGCGCCACGGCCGCTCCGGTGCGCCTCCAGACTGCGGGCGCGGCGACCGCCGATCCGAGAGCAGCTCCCGCCGGCCCCTTCCCCCTCCCGCCCCCGCCGCCGCCCCCTCCCCCTCCCCCCGTTAACATCCCCTCCCTCCCCCCCTTCCTTCGCTCGGCCCCGCGCGCTCGCTAGCTCGCTCCTCGCCTCGCTCTCCCCTTTAAACGCCCACTTCGGATGGGGAAAGAAGACAACTTGAAGTCAAGTTGCAATTAACTTCCGCGGCAGCCGCAGCTCCGGCGGCGGCGGCGGCGGCACAAGAGGCAGAAGCCGCCGCCTCGGAAGTCCGACGCCGGCGCGCCAGCCCGGGGAGCTGTTCCTGGTCGCGGGCCCGCACTCGACAGCCACCGCCGCCCCCAACGCCAATGCCTGAGTGAGTTCTGCTCCTTTGCCTCTCCCCCCCCCCCCCATTCTTGCTCTTTCATATCTCTCTCTCTCTTTTTTCGGAATCGATCCAAACTTCTCTGTAGCACCCACCCACGGCGCCCCTTGTTGGGGCGGCGCGGCTCCCCTCTCGTGGCCGTCCGGCGGCAAGGGTCCTCCGAACCCCTTCTTTCGTGCTCAGCCGAACCCGGGAGGGGTGGGCCGGTCGAGCGTGGGAGAGCACACGGGATGGGGGACTTGGAGATGCCATTCATTCAATCTCAGGGTGTGGGCACCCTAACACACCTGCCTGACAGACCCTGGCTGAACAAACTCCTTCAGGTCATCAGTATGACCCCTCTTGGAAGAGAAAAGGGGAACCGAAAAGACCGAAGGAAGCAAACGGGAAAAGGGAAAGAAAGCCTCTCTGTGCGCCCCGGAGCTGGGCTGGCAGAAAGGTGCCCGGCGGAGTAGGCTGGGGGAGTGGAAACGTTCCCCGCCGGATCGCAAGTAAGCTCAGCATCCTTCCCCGGTCCATCTCCTCCTTCCTCCGCCCCCCGCCCGCGCCGCTGGTTGGGAGCGGCGGCGGAGAGGGGCCTAGGAAGTTAGTGGCAACTTCTCCATCCCGGGAACACTCCGGCGCCCAGGCGCTCAAGTTGGAGCCGGGATTTGAAAGCCGCGGCACTCCGCATCTCGAGCCCTCGCTGGCGGTAGTGAGGTCGGCCCTGAAGGGGCTCCTGGAGTGAATGTGGGTTTGGAGTAGGGCTGGAGGCAGGAAGAGGTGCTGCTCTCCTAGCAGGACCGAGACATCACAGGTGCGGCCTCGGGGTCCGCACCGTGTCTCCCTCCTGCGGTCCCGACCCTAGCGTGGCGGCCTTCTCGGAGCGCTTCTCTGCGGAGGCTCCCGGGGCGGCGGAGCGTGGGTTTGGGCAACCACGATAAGAGAGGCACAAAGCAGGCAGGTGGCAGGTACGGGGAGTGACACGCGTGTACCGGGCAAGTGCACTGAGCAGGACTCTTGGGATGACCCCAGAAGACGGAGAGGGGCTTAGGACCCTTTCTGGAGGTCTTGGCCCGGACCTCCAATGGGGCGTTGCAAATCTTACTAGTGTCAACCACAGGATCGCCTCTCAGAGTGCCCTGGTTGGCAACTTTGACCTCTGCGCCGGTCCTCGGCGAACTTTCCTTCGCGGCATTCCAGATTTCCAGGCAAATGTTGTAAGACTTGGACTCTACACGGTTGTATAAGAGACGGGGGAAACAGAAAGACGTCCTGTTCTCAGGAGAAAACCATTCTACCCGGACTGGCTGGGGTTCCCTGCTTGCATCCTTGGAGGCCAGGGGACCTGACTTTTCCAAGAAGACAGAGGAGGGGTAAGAAATGAGTGAAAGGCGACTGGTCAGTGTCAGGTTTTGTCCTAAGCAGTCCCTAAAATCTACAGTGTTTGTGCTACTGAGGAAGTAACTCGTGCAGTTGAAACTTTATTGAAATTTACACCCTATCTGAAGTGGATTTTTCTGAGGTGTCAGGACTGTAAGATTTATTCTATAGTAAAACGTAGCTACAAAAACAAACAACAACAACAACAACAAAAACTGTACTTTAAGCCTGGAAAAAGCCAAGGTTGAGGTGTTCGCTCTAAAAACCTTTAATCTGCTGTGGGTACTAATGCTATGATTTAGCAGCAGTCCTTTATTTCTATTGCATATTATTTTAGTAGAACAGTAGTACATTCATATACTGGCTGCTCCAGTCTGCTGGCAAACATTAGCATTCAAGCTTACATTTTTGACAAATGTGCAGACAGGAATAGCATGAATAGGCATCTTAAATATTAACAACCTAAGCATCTGTTGTGAAACAAATTTAATATATTTACTCTGTTTTTCTCACATTGTTAGAAAAGGTTATAATAAGTGCATAATTTCAACTTTAGTTAGCAGAAGTAACTGGCTGTATCTTTCACTACCTCTCCAAGTGTTTAACACAGTCACCAGACATAAATACTTTAATTAACTTGGTTAGGCGCATTATTAAATACACTTTAGACCATGTGTATACTATGTAAAATGTAACAGTGGCAAAATATGTATCCTATTTGTGCACATTTTAAGTGACTCTGCATTTTATAAATACACCAGGCATGTTTATTCTTCATCTTCATTTGACACTTACTACTTCACAGTTTTTCTAATGGAAACAGTATTTTAAATGTAGAGTTGTTCAGTCATATCTAATACATAACATGTAAACAGTAGCTATAAAATACAAAGCATTGTTAAATTTAAGTATGGCTACGTGTAGCAAGATTATACAAGAGAAACAAAAATCACTGCTCAATTTTGTATTCCTTTCTAAATAATGAATACAAAAGATGGATGAAAAAAGAATAGGTAGGGATTTCCCTCCTAAAGTAACTGGTGCCTTAAAATGTGTGTGGGGTGGGGGTGGGGAGAGCAAGGGGGAGAAGGGGGAAAAAAAGAGATAGAGAAAGAAGACATAAAGAACTTCCAAAAGTCTGAATAGTTATTTCCAGAATCAATGCATTCCTCATTTTCCCACAAGCTGAAATATGTAATAAATAATAGTTCTTTGTATGTAAAAGTATTCACAAGGAATGCCTTTTGTTTAGTTGTTGTAATAAATTAATATATTCTTTGGTTGATAATCTACAAAAGTAGTTCTTTTGTCTCCCAGCATCTTAAACAAGAACAACAACAAAATGAGTATTGGTTTATTTCTGCAGACAAGTCTGTTGCCAGCTATATGAACTTGTGACTGAATAACCTATGGTATGCTGAGTGATGGTTAAGAAAGACTACATTAAATTAGCAAAGACTGAAATATCTGAAGGAGGTTTTCAATTATTTTTTCATGTGACAGGTTGTGGATTGTAAATTAGGCCTAAAAGGTCAGGTGACAGGCACCTGTTCCTCATTATTGTAAAAATCTTTTGGTTACAAACACTATTAAAAGCTAAACACAACATGGATATACAGCAGGGACTCTATAAAGCACTCTAGTGGTTTTTCATCTCCTCTGTAAATTTCCAAGAGGGCCATACATTGATATGTCCTTTACACAAACAAATCATTTCTTCCAAAACGTGTTGTCTTGGATGATTCTTATATTAGTACTTGGGATTGATGAAGTATATAAAATAAATGCATATGACTGACTCAATCTTCAGACCATGTCTAGACATGTTGTTATCGAATGCAAAAATATTATTTTTTAAGCCCCTTTTTCCTTTGCAGTCCACTGTTAAATTATCAGAATTTGTCCACATTTTAAATAGAAACCTCCCCAAATTGCCTTCTGTCTTTTTTAGATGAGTTCCCATTTTAAATAATGCCATGAAAGATTTTGCTAAATACTTGTGTATAAGGAAAAAATTAGTTGCACTATATACCGTCAGAGCTTTGTGGTATATAGAAAATGGGAAGAAACCCACATTTTACATGAATGCTGTTAGGAAGGGTATCATCATTTGATCTTCAAACTTGCTACTTCTCTCAGGAGAGTTCAGTAATATTTCTATTAGAATTAGAGAGTGTGATTTGATTTTTATGAATGGTTTACTTTTAGATATTTCAGACAGCAGAATAAGCATACATATTGAACGGACCTAAGTAGCACAAGGTTGTGAAAATATTAAAGGTGCCAGTTGCTTTTAATTGGCAAAGGAGGAAGATTTTTGAGTAAATTTGGTAACTCAGATTATTAAATTCTATATTTAAATATGTACTTTGTTTTAGTTTTGTATAGTTTATGCTTATTATATTTAGTATTCATTTTTAGCATTTGTGATCAGATTAGAGAATAGTCATTACTCTTGCTTTTCAAATTGATTTGGTTTTCAAACTCCAAAACTCTGGGATGATTTTAACAAATTGGTTTACATTTTGACAGAACAGAGTTAAGTTAATTAATAGATCAGGCACGAAAAATCATCCACGGTAGGGTGTATTTTCTGGTAAAATGAAAGTTATGTTTCAGCATGATGAGCATCAGGCTTCAGTAATCTGTTCCTCGTGTGGAATGAACACTTCCTACTTCGAGCTAGCAGGCACCTACTGTTTATTTACGCTGCATTAAACTGACAGCTCAGCAATCAGAGGAAAAATATTACTTACCTTCCTGAAGTAAATACCAGTTTATAGGTTAGTGCACGTATTTATATTCCTGTCACCACTAAATAACGGCTCTGTCTCCACTTTAATATCTACCTGTACTATAACCCAGGGCTTCACACTCTTCCTGGTTGGGGGTAGGGGTCGAGAGGAGTTTTTCTTACCATTTACCAATGGCAAAACTTTAAAGAAGAGTAATATCATCTTATTTCTGTCGTGTGAGAACCAGTCGAAAGAAATGCTATGCACTTTTTCTATACATTCCTCCACTGTAACACCAAAACCCCCAAAGAGGCTGCATGCCACTTAAAATAGTCATCTTAGAGCCTCACCTCAGGACAAATAGGTTCAAACACATCGAAGTGTGTGTTTGCTAAATTAACTTTCTGCAAAGTTCCAAATAGATTACTTAAATTATCTTATTACTTAGGGAATAACTTTGATAAAGGGTGGTACCTTCAAGTCTTAGATGGAATGTTTCAGTTGTTAATGGAGATCTGCTAACATGAGTACAAAGTGGGACTCATCGATCGATCAATCAATTGATTGATAGTGTTAGCTTTCCTCTGAAAATATTCTCATCCCCTGTCTCCTTGTTAATCTGCCAACCTTAAGATAAGAGATTTTTCAACTTTCTTATAAGAATAATACTAAATGCATTTATTGTTTTCTTTTTAAATTAAAAGTCCCTTCTTTTCCAGGACCCCTGGAAACATCAAAATACTGTCAAAGTTGAATTCTAAAACCTAGGATTGACTTGAGAAAACGCTTATTTTCACTTA
Organism: Mirounga angustirostris; assembly: GCF_029215605.1. Taxonomy (NCBI): domain Eukaryota; kingdom Metazoa; phylum Chordata; class Mammalia; order Carnivora; family Phocidae; genus Mirounga; species Mirounga angustirostris. Next base: position 132,099,529 of record NW_026991709.1, on the reverse strand, counting down.
CATTCTATAAGTAGCTCTTACACCATCATCTACACACAGTTGTCAATCACTAATCACATATTACATTGACATCATAGCAGAATGTGGTCTTAATACAGCATATAAATCGAATCTGTTACACAAGATTCTTCTTCACTATATCAAAGAAAAAGTGTCTACTATGGTAATTTATATATCGTTCCTGAGTGCTATTCTCAATGGTAAGTCTATTTAAACTTGATGTCTTCATAGAGTGTGATCAACACATTAACACACATTATTTAGTACTTTTGAACTTATGCCAACTGTACCTTTTGCTGTTTATTTTTTTAAAGTCTTTTTTTAAGATCAGATATTTCATTTCAGAGTAAATAGATACAGATTGTGTGTATATATATTCAGGGTGAGATTTAGTAGCAGAGCATTTCTCCAGCATATTGGCCTATTTTTATGCTTTCAAGTTATTCTGTATCACTTCCACAGTTGTTGCTGTCTGAAGGTTCATAATAGAAATTCTAATCACCTCTTTCAATGGACTTTCAAGGATGTAATTCAGTTTATGTGATGATCTAGTTTAGTTATGAGAGATAAAAATTGGTTAACTGGTACCCCAGCATTTATGTCCCTAGGTTCTGCTGAAATTTATTCAGTCCAGTTATTTGACATTTGGTAGTGAAGTATCTTGTAATCAAAAATTAAGAGTTGGTTCAGTTTCCAGTGGAGGAAAGATCTTGCTGGATAAAACATTTAACTGCAATATTTTATTACACTCATCACTCATTTTAGAGCCGCTTATTGTTGCACAAATTTTTGAGTACCTCAGGGTGCAGGTCCCCCAAATGAAGCTGAAATGCTTGCAGAAGAAGCAGATGTCAGGCTGCACCTGGTTGTGCCTTTACTAGAATGTCTGTGGACCTGCACAGGCCCCCCCTCCTCGGTACCCCTTCCCCCCAGGTGTGCAGGAAGTGGAGGGCGTTGTACCGGGTGAAGTGGGTGGACTCTACCCAGAGCTATGACCTGATTTGTGACGCACCCTCAGAACTGCAGTAATGGTCCAGCTGCTTCACAGGCAACTGGTAACACCTCATTTGGGATGCTTCTGCCTTGCTAGCAGTGCCAGAGAGAACTTCGTCATTGTCACCTCATCAAAGACTACTTTTTGAGAGCTCTCCTATAGGGCTAGATTTGGAGAGCAGCCTCTGATATTTGGAGGGTAAGTGCCAAAAAAGTTCCTCTCAGTTTCATATGGAGAATCAGGGCTACAGCCACGGGGATGAGAGACAGGCACTGAGTTTCCCGGGGAGATCTCTGTGTTGGGATGTTGCTTTTTCTCAGCTGGAGATGATTTGGGACCAGATACCAACAAAAATTCTTCAGTGGGCATTCTTCTTTGGGTGGTGAAATATGGTAGGCAGTCCCAGGGGAAACTATTAGACCCTCTTTCCTTGAGATATTTAAAGAAAAGGTGGTAATCTGTGTGAGAGGGAATTCTTTAGATGCTGTTTTCCAGGAAGCCAGGCATATAGTGGAGTTGATTGCTGGAGGTTCCTTTCTAGTCTTACTCAATGGTTTCAGATGTGCCGTTAAGAGCATGTAAATGACAATTTGGCCTTTTAATGTTTATAATGTTAAGGACTTTAAGGCAAAAGAGGTTTTATGTTATAAATATTTTATTGTGATAATTACTATAAATAAAATAGAACCTAGTATATGCAGATATCTTTTGAAATGGAGATTGTCTTGAATATAGCGTATCCATAATTAGCTGTTTGATGTTGAATGCAATTGAGTTTTCCTGTTCCAGTGAACCGGACGATGGAAATCACTGGAGATTAACAACAGGGCTATGTGATTCTTGATATAGCAAACCTCTCCCCATTCACTGATAAATTTTTTTTTTTTAATCAGTGAATGAAGAACTAAATTAAACTGCTTTCAGTTGTAAATTTTAAAAGAATATATAGAATTGATAAAAATAATCCAGGTGTTTTTCCGTTGTATTTTCACCAACTGAAATGATACCTGGATGTCCTGTTTAATGTTAGACAGATTTCTCCAGGCTGTGGATGGAAAGAACAATATTTTAATAACTATTCTTTAAAAAAAAATTCTTAGAGGTGGGCTCTCTTTTGGGTGGTTTAAGAGGACTCAAAAACAATTTAGAACATTATCTTAAAAGTTAAAAAAAAAATGACAGCCTTACTTTGTATGGAGTCATTGTATTTTAATAATACTGTATGCTTATTAGTGTTATTAGAGCAGTAGACAGTTAATTACAGCCTTTTCTGAGACATGTTAACTGTATATTAACAGTCATGTTAAAAAAGAATGATGTATACTCTTACATACAAGCTGCTACTTGCTAGACTCTTTTAAAAATATTCTTTTAGAATGTATAGAGTCAGATTTTTGGTCCAGAATCATCAAAATGTTTTCTTTCTTTCTTTCTTTTTTTTTTTTTCATCAAAATGTTTTCTACTACAACTTAATTTTAAAACTTTTCACGGGATATACAATTTTCTTCTTCTTCTTTTTTTTTTTTCTTTTTTCTATTCTCCTTTCTTTGTAATTGTTATTGACTTGGTCACTTTTGCCAGCAGCATTAGAAATTGTTGCCCCTCAGCAGTTTTAGCTTTCCCACATTGTATTTTGAGACGCCTACATTTTCTTATATTCGGATGACTTTGGCCAACATAAGCCATTAAAAGCTTATTGAGTTGATTTAGCACCTCTTCATACTTCTTTTTGTAGAATGATTTTAGTCACCGTTTTTGTAGCCAAGTTATGTTTTCTTACAATTCTCTATAACCTGATATTTAAGGTACATTTGAGCACTTGATCACAGAGGTGGTTCTAAGTCTATTTCCTTTTCCAAACTTCAACCCTTGGTTTTGCTTTGGCTTCTGGCATGGCAGAACAAAGGTGCCTGGAACTAGAGTTTAAAGCTGGACTTAGCCTTACTTAGACAATGCTACTAAATTGGTTAACTATTTGAATTCCTGTGGTTAGTTTGGATATGTAGACCTTGTAAACTTATACTATATAGCATTTTAAAGTCCGCTAATATTTCCACTTTATGAATTTTTAGGTGCTGCTGTTATTTATTTCTACAAGGTATTAAAAGACTAAAAAAAATTCGGTGTAAGCTACATGTCTGTTGTGTTCTATAAAATAGGAGAAACTCCACAGTTAGCATCCTTTGCCTTGCATAGTGAGCACTCATTAAAGATTTGCTAAACTAATAATAAAATAGTAAATTTAGCTTGTGCTGAGAATGATTTAATGGGAAAAGAGACTTTTTCCTCTAATTTTCTCTTTTTGCTGGGGTTATCTGGACACTTAATCTACACATGTCCCGGTTTTCTGGATAATTGAATGTTTTTCTTCTTTAACTATGTGCTCTGTCATTTTTTGACAGTAGCACCAGGGTCTGCTCTATCCTCATTGCCTCTGACCTTCAGGATTAGGTGAAGAATCTCAGTTTAGGTTCATGGTCCTTTGGTGTTAGGTGTAGTAACAGACTGTACTGGAGTCAACAGAGAGCTCTCCCCTAAGGTCCTTGCAGTTAGGTCACCCATGTAATGGTCTTCCTGATATCATAGAACCAAAAATACTACGGACTAGTGGCCCATGGCTGATTGACCTCTACCTGTTCTTTACTAAAATGATGATTTTTTTTTTTCTGGATCCCACTGAATAAATATCTGTCATGATCATTGCTTAAAAAGAAATTTTTCATTTAGCTGTATACATTGTTGAAAAAATGTTTTAAGATTTAGAGTACTTGTATTAACAAAGATTTCACTCCATTCCTTAAAATTGATGCTAGAGTTGCAATAGGAATGCATCTAAAACATTCTGAAAAGTTCAGTGAAAGTTATTTAAAAAACACTCTTGCTTTTTAAATTTATTTTCTTTTTGAGACCTGTATGGAGCTATTTGCAAGACAGCCCTATTTAGTTCCACAAAAGGAAGTATTCCTCAAGCAGTACACTGCTGTGTGACCTATTACATTATCATGCACATTCTGTCTCTTTAAAAACAGTCTCCTCTATTTGCCCTATTAATTGTTGATATGTTGCCATCCACGAGACAAAAATTAGAGCTGTAATTAAATAATCATGTGATGCTCCTTAGTGCCAGTGAGAGCAAACTCATTTTTCCAGGCCCTGATGGTCACTGATTATTGTATTACTACTGGCTTGCTTTATTTTTTTTTAATGATTCTCTATCTGTAGATTACCTAACTACTGTCCTTCTTTTCAAAATTAAAGAAAGTAGGGAACATTCAGCCAGTTAATTGGCTAGAGGTCCTCAGGGATGTAAGGTAGACATACCTTTTTTTGCTTTTGGTCACCTGGTAGGTTCTTTGGGGAGGCTACATCAGTGGTGTGGTTGCCTGCCATTTAATTTACACTGGTGTTTTGGCTGGGTTGGAGGCATATGGGGAATGCCAGGAGAATTACAAAAGGAGCCGGGTATTAAAATTCAGAAATGATTAAAATTGAAATAAAAGGATGCTGCTTCTTTGCCAGTACTCTGGCAATCATAATGACACATAGAGATTAGTTCCCACCTTCATCTTTTCCTTCTTTCTCATTTCCTCTTGTTTATTGTTGACACATTTTCCTTATGTCTGCCTCCCGTCTCTGTATCTTTTTGCACCATTATGCATTCATTCCTACTTCTCCCTCTTTCCTTAAGCATGGAGAAGCCTACTTAACCTTATTATAACAATAACAGAATAGGCTATTAATATTTAATGTGCACATGATTAAAATTTCTCTCCCTTAAACATAGGTCAGCTGTATTATTATTAACCGGCATGTAATTTTTCATTTAAAATATTCTTATTCTGCCCTTGCTGTTTCTAAAATGTAGTCTACTTTAGTAGTGATTTAATACTTAATGTTTAGAAAACTGTGGTCGGCTAGTGAGAAAAGAACTTACCAGTCATGGATAATCAATTATGCATGAATTCAAATGTAACAGATGGAATCTGGTGAGTTAAAGTTTCTCTTTGCCTTAGTGGGGTTTTTTTTTCCTTGTTTGTTTGTTTGACACCTGTCTCTTATATAGAGATAAACATCTAATGTAGCATGTGAGAAATTTCCTTATATCTTTATGTTCTCTTTAAAGTGAACTTCATTTTTTTAAATTACACTTGAGGGCAGAGAATTTTTTATGTGGTCTTAAAGATGATCAGATTCTTTTCCATCACTTTATAGATACAGAACCTGATTCTGCTTGACTTACAAAGGGTCACTCAGTGGGCTAGTAAAAAGGAAGAAGCAAGACCCAAATCTCGGTTCCTTGCCTTTTCTCCACTACTCTTCCCACTGTCATTTTTCTTCTTTTGTAGGAGTTGCTTAATAATAGAGGTGTTACACTAACTCTGGGTTTGAAAGAATTTCTGATGGAAACTGGTAGACGAGTGTTAAAGTGGGTAGTATTCTCTTCTATGGTGAACAACTGTTATCTGTGAACATGTATAATGTTATGCTAAATGTATATTAGATATACGTTTATTCATACTTGGATGTTGGCCAAACAATTGGATTTCCCAAACCTATTGAGAATTCCCCAAGATTTGGTTTATATCCTAAACTGTGGTATATGCCAGCCATGAAGATGCCTTTGCTTGCAGTATTGTAAATTCTTAGTGACAAAACCCCTTTGTGCAAAGTGAACTAAAAAGTTATTTTTGAGAGCCTTGTTATTTCTATGGAGAGATGAGTTTAATTTTCATTAAGTATAATGTGAATCTGTGGTGTTTTTTTCAGTTGTAGAAATAATAGAATAGTGGGTATTGTCCATCTTTAAAGCAATACAGTCTCAAAACAGTTACAAGCTGGTCCCCATCAAAATTTTTCATAAACATGCTGTTTGTTTCTCTCCCAAGTGTATTTATATATATAAAAAACAATACAAATGAAAATAGTCTTTACAGAGTAAATAAAAATAAATGATTAAAAAATAGCCTCAAGGCTCACTAGTTCTGTTTTTAAAGTTACACTGTAGCATTATTTATCAACTTTTTGCTTCATATCAGCTAGAAATTTGCATGTATATTTATACTCCATGTTAGTTATCTAATGAATTAAATCTCACAATAAACACACAAGTTAAGAAAGAGGCAACTACAAAATAGGTAACTGGATATGCTCTAGCAATAGCTGTACTGTGCAGCTATTTTTTAGTATTTTATTTATGATTTTATATATAATAAATATGTAATTTTAATTTGGCTTCACTATTCATATTCCTTAGTCATGCATCCATCAGAAAAATACATATGGGTAGGTATGAAGTCAGTGAGACCTAATTTATACATGAATTTCCAATACATTGAAAATTCCATTATTATTTTAAATGTCCCTAATATAAAATCAGTAAGAATAGATGATAGGAAACAGAATATAGGACAGTATTTTATGGAAAAAGATGGTATTAGATATTATTGCATGTAGAGGTAAATAATCCTATTACTGTTGCTAAAAAGTGACCGATAAAATTAAATTTGAAAGCCATTTGGGCCTTTTATAACCAAAAAGTTCTATTTGTTTATTTTAAAAATTTCCTTATATCTTTATGTTCTTATCCAGAGACAATTTAGAAATTATTACACTGACTACATTTATACTGTTGGTGCACATCTGTGGCTCTCCTGCATGCAAGTGTTTGACACTCTTACATGCTGTTTAATTGGGAGGGTCTACTATTTTATGAGTATAGTTAATTTTTACTCATTCAAAAACATCCAAAAAAGAGTTTTTGTGCTTACAGCACTCTTATTTGTCTGTTTTTGTCTATGTTTCTTTCTCTGCTTTTGCTAACATGCCATGGAATAGAATAAAATCTGAAAAGAGAACCATTTTCTTGCATCAGAGGACCATCAAATTACCTACTTTGGGTGGGATCTTGGTCTCTAATTACCAATCCATGTTAATTATCCTTGGGTCAGGTATTCATCATGTGAATTAATTATCTAGCATAGACTGGACTGTGGCTGTTGGCGGGTAAGGACAAAGCAATGGAAGGTTGGCGGTGAGGAGAGGTTTGTTCGGTATGTTGTAGCTCATTGTTTTTTTGCTTGGCATGATATTTTCATGATAATATACATATATATATATATATCTGCCAATTTTAGGAATATATGAAAGTTTGTTTTCCTTTAGTTTTTGTTTTGTTTTGTTTTTAGTTATTTTGTTGGAGTAAAAGATATATAACATAAAATGTTCCATTTGACAAGTTTTAAGTGTACGATTCAGTGGCATTAATTACATCCACACTGTTGTGCAGCCATCCTCACAGTCTGCGTCCAGATCTTTTCCATCATCCCAAATAGAACGTACTTTAGTTTTTCTATTCAACTTCTCCTTTGCTGCAATGCATTTCAAGCATTATAGTGGCATTTAATCATTGTCCGGGTGTGATGCAGTTGTTTCCGGTGGTGGCTTTCTTTCCTGATGGACAACCCCTGTCCACTGCCTTGTGGCAATGGGGATGGCAGTACAATATCAGGTGCGGCCTTTGGATGATACTCCCCAGAAATGATCTGGACAAACATTCAGGTCTATTGTAACCGCAATATGTTCCTCCCTCCAATTAAGCCAAGAAAGATTAGCAATACTATTCACATCACTAAGAAGATTTGGTTGATATGTCTCGGCTAAAGTTTAATTGGAAAGTCAAAGGTTTGACTTCATTGGAATTAAAATCCCCTGAGCTTCCCAAGAGTATGGCACAGCTGCGGGGGCTGTGACGCCCTGCCATTGATGGGCTCCTTGGCACGGACGATGTGAATACTTCAGTTCTGCTTAAGTGCAGGACTTAGCCTGGAAATAAGTTGAACAGTTTTTTTCAACTGTTCAAGAGGAAACCTACTCAAGGTTGAAGTTTTCTGGGAGAAAAATTCATGCTCATCTATGTTGAAAAAAGACTTACAGGAAACCAGTATGGTTCTGGCTCCAGTAAATAATAGACTGGTTTTAGAGTTTTACTTCCATGTGTAATTTTGTGGTTAGTCACTTATGTCTGTAATGATAAATCATATACTGGCACAGGATTTCTGGCACCTCAGTAAATCTCAAGCAAGTGCCCAAATGCTAATTTATCGTGGTTCCTTACACACCATCCCTGTTTCACCAAATCAGTGATCTAATAGCTTGCTCCCACGTTTTTTTTGTTGTTGTTGTTGTTTGTTTGAAACAAGTGGCTTGCCTGCACATACATTCCTTAAATTGGGGGCAAGTGCTGGTTCCTAGAACAGCCTTAAGTTTTCCAAGTGACTCCAGGTTTGGATTAAAAAGCTCACTTTGAAGATGTCCTGGCAGGTATATTTGACTTCCTATCTCCAAAACATGAACTTACCCAGTAGATGCCAAACCTGGCTGTACATGGGCATCACCTTGGGGAGCTCTAACAACTAAATGCCTGGCTCCCATTCTCGGCCATTCTGATTTTTTGCAGTGGGGTGCCGCCTGGACATCTGGATTGTTGAAGGAGCTCCTCAGGTCACATCGATGTGCAGCAAATTTGGGAAGCCACTGAGCTAACTTCTGATCCTGGCACCTGGCTTTACTTCCTAAGATTGCAAGAATCTTTCTAAGATTCTTATGAGCACTCTCTCATAAGAACAGTTCTTGGATTCCTTCTCCTGTGATGACACTGTGGGAGACTCTAGGAACACAGACATAAGTATAACCTCAGAATGCATACAGACTTGGCAGTTCAGAGGAACAGACAGGTAGATAGAGAATGTCCCGCTGAAGGACAGGTAGTGTGACGGAACATCAAAGGAAGTAACTAAAAGCTGGAGAAGGATTCAGACAGAAGAGGTGCCATCAAGCTACATATTAAAGGCTATGGCCCAGGTAGGTTCCCAGGTGAGAAGGGGGAGGAAGCAATGGGGGGGAAATGTGGCAGCCTGAAACTGTTAAGTACTTTGGTAGTGATCTCAACACTGGAGGATCAACAGCAATGACCGGATTCCTTCCTGTCCCTACTCAATTTTGGATGTGAGTCTAGATAGAGATACCAATTTTGATGGAATTACTTACTACCATTGTGCCTTGTCAAGGTTATGATCCATACTGACGTCTGTGGAAGGAAAGGTAGCTTTTAAAAAATTTTGCTCAATAAATTTTTGCTAAAATGGTACTATTTCTGGGTAAAAGACCCAGGTATCCAGTCAAGTTCTAGAAGCCATCTATAATGGCTCTTCATTTCCCTTATCCATCATTCCCCAAACTAGCTCTTTGCTCAGTTTTAATAATGACCCTTGCCTATTAAAACCATATCACAAACTACCAGTGGGTATTCACATCCACCCCAGAGTAATCAGGAAATAACTTTTGATCACTATCAGTCTGGCTATAACTGAAACCTCACTTATTAGGGAAAAAAACAAAAACAAAAAACCTTAAGCCCCATATTTAGAGTCCATTATCATTTCTCTTTTATCTCCCCTGAAACATATTCAAGCCTTTTACTATTGTTTTCTGCAGTACACCATTGTTTGTTTTGTATCTGGAACATCCCCCCGCCCCCGTTTGAGTAGGTACTTACTTTAAAGCTTCCAAAAGAGCCTTTTCTAATGGCAACTATTCTTACTTAATTCAGGGGTGGGAGTGAGGGTGGGAAATTACCCTGTGGTTTTTAACTTCACCTATGAGCTACTTAAATGTTTATGGAAAGCAGCATTTGGGGTAAATGCATATAATTCCAAATGTACAATAGGACCCTTTCAAATACAGACATGTCTAGAAAGTTGTCTTAAATTTGTGTGCGGCAACGCACAAGCCTCATTCCACGCAACTTTACAGATCTATGGGCTAATTCTAAAATGGAAAATGATTTCAATTTGGACATCATTAGAATGTCTGAAAGCCATTCAGCACCTCTAAGACTCTTCCTGGCTATGTCCTGGATTTACATAAGTTGTCTTTTATAGAAGTTCGCTAGGTAAGTGCTGTCCAGTAGAACTTCCTGCAGTGGTGGAGGTGTTCTGTAATCTACATTGTCCAACACAATGGCCACTAGCCACATGAGGCTATTGAACATATGAATCATGACTGAGGAACTAAGTTGTAAATTTTATTTTATTTCAGTGAATTCAAATTTAAATGTTAATATCACCTTTCTTCGGGGGTTACCGCCTCCTCACTCCTGCAAACTCTAAAAGGAATTATCATTGCATTTAGCAGTGGAGGCTGGTTGCAAGGGACACCATGAGCTTTTTGCTCACATTTATTTATTCATAATGTAAATATTGCAAGGATGGTGTATGAATTCCTGGTAACAGGCAGTGAGCAAGACAGTTTCTGCTCTCATAGGGCTCACAGTCTAGTATGTGAAACATTTATTAAGGTAATAATTAGCCAAATTATTAATTGATTAAGACTGTGATGGGACACCTGGGTGGCTCAGTCGGTTAAGCGTCTGCCTTCAGCTCAGGTCATGATCCCAGGGTCCTGGGATCGAGCCCCGCATCGGGCTCCCTGCTCAGCGGGGAGCCTGCTTCTCCTTCTCCTCCCAGCTCGTTTCTCTCTCTAGCTATCTCTGTCTCTCTCTCTCTCTCAAGTAAAAAAAAAAAAAAAAAAAAAAGACTGTGATGACTGTTACAAAGGAGCAATGCAAGAGGCTATGAGAAATGGGGGCCATTCCTTCTTGTGCGATTAGTCATATTAGCTTAAAGCTAATCAGAGTTCCATTTATTCACTAAGCAAGCAAATTACCTTCCCTTTCCCAAGTTCAAGGTTGGACCCAGGGCTCTCAGAGTGGGGCAGCTAACATGTGCCATGCCATGACCGCTAAAGATGTGGGGTCTGTTTGATTGAGCTTCATGCATCCGCATATACTGCAAACTTCTGAACTTGATCAAGTAGATTCTCTCCTAAGTTGTGCAGTTGTGATGATGTCAGTCACAGATAAGATGTGAGAAGAAGGGTGCAAATGTTTACAGGATATTGTATTTCCTCTCCAATATATGTTTTGACAAAGTTGTTTGAGTTCCAGCCCCAGCTTTTTCCTCTCTGTTCTTACAAATTTGTATTTGGTCCATTCAAGAAACGATGTGGAAATCAGTCCTGACATTCCAGACAGACAAAATGAGACACATGACAGCAAAACATATGGCTCAAATAGACATCCTTATATGGCCAACACAGACCATATTCCCAGAAATTCATATATGGAAAACACCACCTGCAGCTAAAGCCAAAAAACAAAGAGTTGACATGATAAAAAGAGCAATATGCTACGTAAATTGTGCTGCTCTAAGAGTGTAGAGAGATAGCCAACTGTATTTGAATTTAAAAAGATGCAAAAAACAAAACAAAACATGTCCTTAGAAAGTGCTATGGTGGTAAGCATTGCTTTGCTAACACAGTCACTGGCGGAGTTGCCATATCTTAAAAGCGTTCAAATTCTAAATGCTTTCTCTGTTTATTACAAATGTATGTGCTATTCAGAACTCTGAATGTGTTTTAATGCTTTCGGATATCTGCCTGCATATTTATCTTAATATGGTGCCATCTGAAATATGCAGTAGTCCTTTCATTATTTTTTTTTTAAATCGTGTGTATCTTTTACAATATTTTATCTTTGCTACCTTTGTGTAGTCAGTTTGAATGCCTTCTCCTGTGATAAAAATTTGGTGCACTCTGTTTTAACTGTTTAACATGTTAAATAGTTCATGTATTTGACTTGCAATATTTCATATTCCTGAGGTTTTCCATTTTGATAGCTAGATTTGTAAAGTTTATTTTAACTTTTTTTCTATACTTGCTTGCATCTTTATTGCCAAATATAAGATGCCTGTATAGAATAAATTGATGTTTTTCCCCCTCCAACATAATAGTTTATCCTCACATATGCCTAGGAAGGTGGTATTTTCCTAATTATCTTTTTTTCTTCTTTATTTTAACCTGGGTTTACAGTGGCCAATACTCAGGGTACAACAAGTATTCTAAAGAGGGAGGTACTATGTAGTAAATAAGTCCATCAATGTACTGTACCACTTGGAGGACATAAACCTCCTTGTGTCATTTCTTATATAGTTTTGAAATAAAGAATGTACTCGAAGGAAAATTAGTATATATATATGTGATTAATATGTACATAATTGTACTATATCGGCATTCTTTATAATAAAGTCATCATTAGATGTCTCTATCCTCATTTATTTTATCATTTTCCAAGGCCATGTCCATCCTTATTACACACTTAGGTTGTGTTTAAGAATTAGCTTGTAATTCCTGGATAATAGGTGCTATTCAAGTTTTAAAATTACTATTTAATTCCCATTAGTTATGTCAGTATTGGCCAAGTCATTAGGAGACTAAGGCAATCAGGATCTTTTTGTCTTATATTATTTGTGTAAATGATAGAATAAACATATTTACAATATTTTATTCCATTGTGTTTTAATATTGACATTTTCAGTAGCCCTTTTTAGTCTTCTTTTCTCTGCTCAGGTTCTGTATTATCCAACAACTTTCACTCCCTTTTTTTCTTTTTTTAATATTTCACTTGAGCTGAAGTTGCATGGATAAATTTTGTTTTGTAATCCACTATAGTTTTCCTATTTTCTAAAAATTTTGCTACTATTTGTAAATTTGCACAGCGTGATACTAGAATGCACTGTTCCTACTTGAAAACCAAGCAGGTTTCAGGGAAACATGTCAGGCATCACCAGTTTGAAGCAACTCTTAAAATATACATCTTGGAAATTCCTAATTTAACCTATCATTGCAAAAATCATTGCCATAGAGATTATTGATGACAACTGGTTATCAGTGTTTTTCTTTAAATATCAAATATCTTTCTAAAATAAGCTTAAGTACTTCCATCCACAATACCAGTTCGGACACCCGTGCTACGTTTTTGCCATGTTTGTATTTTTCCTTATTGATTGTGTTTCTTATACTTGAATTAAAAAATCCTCCATATTTCCCCACGGTTCAGCTTTTAAAAATGTGGTATCATTTGGGCTTTTTGGTAAAGATTGCCTTATGTTTTCTTGGTTTTGATGTTGTGTTTTGTGTTTTATTATCACATGTTCTTCCTTTTGCTCAAGGCTTGGGTTTATATGTGCCAAGATTCACAGTTGCCTTCCTCGATTTTGAGTAACCTTTCCGGTTTGTGGGTGAAACTTGGGTGCCATTAGAGTGATATATTTTCATTGTGTTTCTCCTTAACTTCTTCTCCCCAGGAGGCCATTATTTCCTATACTTTATCTCCTGCTTTACCTTCTGCTTTTCTTAGATTTCTAATGTAAACAGTGTCTCTGAGAGTGTATTGGTAGCTTTAAAGAGCTTAATTTGCATATTCCCCTCTTATCTCAGTACTTGTGCTAACTTGTTGCTTTTTAATGTGTAACAAAATGTTTATCTGACTGATTTTTCTCTTTTCCCTACTAGTGTATTCTGAAAAATAATTCTTAAAACATTTTTGTTTTTGTTTAATGATTAACTGCCTTCAGGCTTCTAAGATGTTAGTATTGAAACCCAAGCGATAAACGCTGCATCTCTGTTTTGAATGAGATTGTAATGTTCTTCACTTTTATAGGAACTGTATTTAATAGATTATCCAAATAAGAGGATCATACTTCTGTGCTAATGACCATTAATCTAACTGGGTAACTTACCCTAGATTACAGAAGTATTTATTGCTACGACAGATGTATTTACCAACCCAAACTTTTCTTTCACCCGGGATAAATTAATTTAGGAATGGTGGCGCGTCTTCTCCTTTGTGGTAACAAGTCACATCTCTTTCAAGTGACCCAGATTTTGTTTGACTTGGCCACTATGGGCCACGTATTTCTTCCTCCAGCGTGTTCTATGGCTCAGAAGCGAGAGAGTTTTGAACCTACCCCTGACTAGATACAGAAAGCTCTTACTCATCTTTTTTTTTTTTTTTTTTTTTTTTAAACGTCGGCTCTTAATAGTTCGGGATTCAACCTCCTTTGAGGATAAATATTCGCGAGAGCTTTTCAGGGCTCCCGGCCTTTATTCTTGTGCAATCGTTTCTGTAACCCCCGCGCTTCTCCGGAGATCGACCTCCCGAATGTTCCCTTTGGCCACTTCCTGAAGTCCCCCTACCTCTGTACTCTGTGCTCGTCACCTGCACGCCCGGGCCCCTCTCCCGCGAGCCCAGTGCGCCCTCCCTGCCTGGCTTGCCCCTCGGGGGCCCGCCCGCGACGCTCCCGACGTACTCCTTTCTGTGGCTTTTTCACGCGTGGGTGGTTGGCTAGTTTTCCCCCCTGGCCCTCACCCCCTCCTCTCTGGGACTTTCTCCCCCCCCCGCCCCCCGCCTGTCGCGTCCCTCCTCCCGCCCCGCTCGCTCTCGCACACCTGCCCCTGCCGCCCGCACGCCGCGCGCTCCCCTCCCCGCCGAGGCGGCCGCTGCCAGGGAAGCCCCCTCTCCCCTCCCCTCCGCGCCCGCCCCGGCGCGCCTGGCGGCGGCCGGCCCTAACCCTCGCGCGGCGCCCTGTTATTCTCGGTATTGTGTGTAATAAATGTCGGGCCGCCTCACTCTAATCAAGCTCATTACAAATTCTTGCGCGCCCGGGGCCGGAAATCGTGCGCTCCCCCCCCACCCCTTCCCTCACTCATTCACTAGTTACTTGTCTTTCTGCTTTTTAACTCGCCGCCCCCGCCCCCTCCCCCAATCCCGGCCCTCCAGCCCGGGTTTTAATCCCCATCCCTTTTCCGCCTTCTCCTTGCACCCTGCCCCCCCCGCCGCCTTCCTCCTCCGCTCCGCACCCCCTTCCTCCTCCTCTCCCTCCCCCCTCCGCCGCCGCCGCCGCCGCCGCCACTTTCTCGCTCGCTCCCGCTCCCCGGACGCGGCGGATGAGCCGGCCCCGCTGGGGAAGGGCTCGGGGCGGCGGCGGGCGGCCGGGAGGAGGCTGCGTGCTCGGGGCTGGGGCTGCGAGCGGGGTGATTTTGTATTAAAATGAGGAGGAGGAAGAAGAGGCAGCCACAGCGGCGGCGGCGGCGGCAGCAGCAGCAGCAGCAGCAGGCACGGCGGCGTAGAGGGCTGCAGCCCGGGCGGACGCGCGGAGCCGAGCTGGGCACGGCGGCGGCGGCGACAGCGGCCGGGATGAGTCAACTAATAATTTAATGGGGGCAGAGACGGCAGCGCGGGGGAGAGCGAGCGAGAGCGAGCGAGGGAGAGAGAGAGAGAGAGAAGCAGCCCCGTCCGGGGACTCGCGCTCACACGCACGCACACACACACAAACACACACACACACCCCTCTCCCTGTGCCACCCAGCAACAACCGGCCTCGTCACAACAACAGCAACAGCCGCCCTCTAGCCCGGCCCGAGGACCGAGCATAAAGCCGGGCGACTCCGGAGGACGCTTCCCACCCCCTCTTGCATTTCGGGAAACTCCTCATCAGTTTTGTTGGGGTTTCTGGGTTTCCTTTCCCCCCAAGTCCCAGTGCCATTGTGGTGCTCGTTGTTTACCTCGGACTCTGGCTGAGTGAGAGCTTGGCGACTTTTTGGGGGGAGGGGGCGGGGAGTTTGTCGCTGCTGAGGCGGTGGAGGTGGCTGGGGGTGCCCTCTGATTCCCTCCCCCTCCCCCCAAACCCTCTTTCTCTCTCCCTACTCACTCGGCTCGCAGGCGCTCGCAGCCCCGCGTCAATGGGCTGGGAGAGGGTCCTCGGGGCTGCTATCAGCGAGGGCCGAATCAAAAGTGGCATTTCAGTGCCTTTCCGGGGCTCTTTCCGCGACCTTCTGCCCCCCACCCTCGCTATCCCCCGGTAGATGCCCTCGTTGGGGGTGCGAGGCTGTGGGAAGAAAGTTTAAGGTTTGTTAATAATTAGTCGCAATTGTTGGGGAGGGGGTGGGGGCGACTGGAAGGGAGGTGAGGTGGCCTTCCCCTCTCTGCGTTCTCCGGGGTTGTTAGAGAATAATATTGCAAGTGACAGCCAGAAGTAGACTTTCTGTCCTCACACCGAAGAACCCGAGCGAGCAGGAGGGAGGGAGGGAAGCGAGGGGACCTTTTTTCCTTTCTTGAGACCTTGTCCGCAGTGATTTTTTTTTTTTCTTTTTAAGAGAATCCTCAGTCACCACCTCGCCTCCCCAGCACCACCACAGTGTACAGCTCATAACGGGTTTTGCTTTGTTTTTACGATTTTTCCCCCAACGAATCACTTGTCAGATCAATTTTATCTTCTCCCTCCTCCCTACTTCCCACTCTCCCCTCCTCCCCCATCGAAAACCCCGTTCTCTGAGGTTAGACATTTTACAAACCATATATGTTGTTTTTCGAATTGTGATTTTTTTTTTTTAAACCCTTCTCCCATGGCTACTCTTCTAGACGTTTACTTCTGCCCTTCCCCCGCTTAGGGGGGCGGGGGTAGGGGAAGAGAAAATAATACAATTTCAGGGGAAGTCGCCTTCAGGTCTGCTGCTTTTTTTTTTTTTTTTTTAATTAAAAAAAAAAAAGGACATAGAAAACATCAGTCTTGAACTTCTCTTCAAGAACCCGGGCTGCAAAGGAAATCTCCTTTGTTTTTGTTATTTATATGCTGTCAAGTTTTGAAGTGGTGAGTTTCAGGTCGGTTTTGCTAATTTCACTCAGTAAAACTGCAGTGTTTCTGTTTCTAGATAGTACTTTGCTTCTTTGTCTCTTTAAAAGGTCACAGTGAAAGCTTGGCCTGGATCGTGCCGGCCATATGGAATGGATAAGAGCACAATCTCTTAAAATGTGATTATGGGGTTCTTTGGGGGGGGGGGCGAATGAGGCTATCCAGCAAGGAACTCGTTGAAAAAGATCCCACGTTGCAAAAAATAGGTTGTTGAAACCGGAATTTCGTGTTTTTCTTTTTCTTTTTGGAGGAAGTAATAGCTGTGTCTGATTTCACTGTTTTATTCAGTAATGATCATATATAGACTTGGTTTATGGACAGGGAAATGGGATTTTGAGAAAGTAGCCTGCATTCTGTGTGCCAACCAGACGTTACACTAAAATGCATTTTAAAATGTGTAACTCAAAAGAAACTCTTCAGCCTGGCATCTGTTGAGACCGTAGTTAGTTCCCGTGCTGTCAGTCCAGCAGGCCCCGTGGAGGCTGCTCTTTCCAATACCATACTGAGGTTTGATGAACTTTAGCCTTGGGCATAGAGTTTAAATGAGTAAATTGGGTGTTTTATGTGCATGTAATTTCGCTTTATAATGTAAAGCTTTTTACAAGATGACTGAGTGTTTAATAGACTCTTATAGGTGGGTATTGGAAGGATAATTTTGCATGACCTATATGATGTTTTGATTGTCAATACATTAACTAAATTATAATCTATCACTTTCATTTGCTGTAGAGCTTATAATGCTGTTAAGCCTCATGACTACTTAATATGTTTTGTAGCGTTAACTTTGATGCTGTTGCCTATTCCCCTCCCCTTTTTTTCCCCTCAAATTGCCCCACGGGTTAAGTATTTTCTTTTTAAATCATATGTTTTAAAATTCATCTTCTGCTCTAGGGTAAGGCAACCAATTTCAAAAAAAGCAGCTCTGTATTATAATCCACATAAAACATTATAAACAGTGTTTTGAATAAGTTAATAATCACTGCTCTCTAATTTTGGCTTTAGACTGTAGTTTAATATAATGGAAAAGAGTAATCTTGATAAAAAGTGGTTAAAAGAGGCGCATTTATTGTTAATGAACCTCATAACCAAAAACAGATGGGACCTCGATCAACGGTAAACCTTTAGTTCTCAGCGTGCCACCCTAGAGTACAAGGATAAATAGCCATTATTTCTCAAACTTTATAGTTCTTCAGTTGGCATTCTTAAGGTTGCTTTTAAACCTACAGATTACCATTGCTCCCCCCACCCCCATTCACCTCTTTTCTTGATTATAATGGACAAAGTAATCTATGGTTAAAGAGGGAAGAAATGCTTACAGAAAGGCCATGCTAATACAAGCTGGCTTTCAACAAACACAGATCTCAATAGCTTCTTTGGTACAATAATTTTTTTTTTTTTTTAAGTACAAGATATGTTGAATTACCAGACAGCTGGAAGAAAATGGTAATTATTATACTCTCGTTAGCTTTCCTAAATATGATCCCTTTTCCCTTAGTATTGGTGAGTTCCCACACGTAAAGTACCGTGAAAGTTTATAAAATAATTCTGCTAAACCTGTTCTTATCAGTTCAGTTAAAACTGCATTTTAGAAGTGACTTTGATATTGTACTAATTGCTTTATTATAAACAGTATGAAAATTGATGTCCAATGTATAATATAACTGAAAACAATTATCTGCTATGTTTTTTCTGAAGTCAATTAAGATGTTGACTTCATTGCGTACCAAGATTATTTTTAAATGCTGGTGACTGTGTTTTACCAAAATCATCAAGATTTTTTAAAAAAGTGAGTTTGGTACTTCAATCTGGTATGTATATCACAAAGTATTTTCAAGGTTTTTGCTATTTAAATTAAGAGCATTCTATTATTAAGGGACACCTAAATATTAATGCTAAAACACATAAGTTGTAATGCTTAAGCACCTGGGGTATTTAAAGAAATCCTCCATTTCTTTCCATTTCCTTAAGGGTGATGTGATCCAATCACATGTTTGAGCCAGGACTTGACTAGATTTTTAACAGGTCACCTAATTCTTGAAACTTTAACAGTAGAAAACTTTTTCTGTGAATTAACCTGTAAAGCCAATGAGGAGTTTAAAAAGCAGATATTTGCTACCTTCTTTTGAGGTGGTATATATATATTTTTTTCCTCATAAAAATTAAACTGTGTAAAAATGTAAACATGTACATCAGATTTAATTAATATTTTGGACTGTGATAGTCTTTCCATTCTTGATTAAAGTGTTACTTACTATTATGTTCGTAATGAGTTTCTAATTTTTAAAAATTGGGACTACGTAAATATGTTGTTTTCTTTTTAGCTATACTTATGGTAATTCTTGTTCTAAAAGTAAGCCCATTTCCCCCAACTTAGTTTTGTTGGTAGGTGACAAGTTACCTTTTTATTCTAATATGTGTAGCTACAGTTTCCACAAATTATTCTGTTAACTTGAATGGAAATGTAATACTGTTACCTAAAAATACAGTAACATCCGCAGTATATTATTTACCTAGTTAAGCAATTTTACAAGTATGTTGTATTTGTGGAGAGAAATAGCTAGGGATAAAATATTTATTCAGTGTATCATATATATATATGAGAGGGTGGGGGAGAGAGAGAGAGAGACCCCCATCTAATTATAACGTGTCTTCTTTTTAAATTCTGGCAGGTGATCTTTAGAGGGTAACTGAGTATGGATCATTTGAACGAGGCAACTCAGGGGAAAGAACATTCAGAAATGTCTAACAATGTGAGCGATCCGAAGGGTCCACCAGCCAAGATTGCCCGCCTGGAGCAGAACGGGAGCCCACTAGGAAGAGGAAGACTTGGGAGTACAGGTGCAAAAATGCAGGGAGTGCCTTTAAAACACTCGGGCCATCTGATGAAAACCAACCTTAGGAAAGGTAAATACTTTTCAAGCCAAATCCTGGAAAGCTGCAAGCCCTGGTGTCTACTCAAGTCCACTTTGTGTGGGGGTGGAGAGGCAGAACATGTCTTTGTATGTTCTTTTCCTTGATTCTCTTTCTGATGTGAAATTAGTTACATTCCACGCTGCCGTGTCAGTCATGTTTGGAAGGTGTAGGCTCTGTGCTTGACTGGAGCACCTTACCCTACTATAGAGTGGAATCGTTGGGTGTTTGGATGAGAAGGACTGAGTTAAATGTAACGGCCTTTGTTACACAAGGCTTCCATTGACAAGGTGTTATTGTAGTAGGGGTTGTGTAGGTGGCTGTTACTTAAACTAACCCCGATTAAGAATAAGACACTTAGATTGTTTGAGGACTGTCTTGGGTTTTTTCAGAGGATTACTAGCTATAAGTCATTTTCAGAGATAATGGGAATCTTACGTGATATGATGTAAAAGTTTTGCGATGTCATTTTTTTTTGTGGCTTGTTTTCTTAAGAGCAAATTTATTATTTAGCAGTGAAAAACCTGATGATTCTAGTTTTTTATTTTTGCTGTGGTTGAATATTTTTTGATAAAGGAAGGGCAGACTTAAGCAAATTTATAAAGGGAGGATATGAAACTGTGTGACTCCTTTCTACCAATTTTATATTAAATTGATGAAGTTTAACAACTTTGTGTTCAGCACTGCTATTTATGTAGATCAGTGCCTATGCTGGGTATAATGTGTGTGTCTCATAATGGTCTTTATTTTGTCTCTGAATAACTGTGTTTAGGATTCAGATTTTTCCTTACATTTGCTAAGCGAAGGATAAAAATGCCATCTTTTAGCAACCAAGAATATTAAGTAGATAAAGTTAGAAGGCAGAGGAATTTCATTGTGTTTGATGCATAACATTTATCATACAATCATTTATTTTTTTCTTGGTTTGGCGAAAACAAAGAATATATTGATCCTGAAATGAACAGACACAGCAGTCCGTATTGTTAGATCTTTATCTATTAAAAATGGAAAAACAGCACTTCAGCAAATTCTTTGGCCTCTACTCATGATTACCCTATTTATTGATTGTTTGCCAAGAATGTATGCATCTTAAGAAAGCCAGGGTAAGAGCATTAAAAATATAATTTATTACGGCTTTTGAAACTGAGTGCATTAATATTGTACTGTGAAGCACTGGGGCTCTATAAAAAAGACTTTCTGACGCCTGCAAACATATAAGTTCCATAAATTCCTAAATAGGAGATTTCAGCTGTCTCTGGTATTATGTGATATTTGCACAGCAAACTTTAATGCCAGGACAGTTTTAGACAAGGATTCTACAGACTTCACTGCTCCTTATGGCAGACGTGCTGTTTACACAGGCTCATAAACCTTCAGCAAAAGCTTCTAAGACTGCCTCCAGGTTTAAATCATGTGGTATTTTTAGCATTCAGCAGTGACCAGTGCACTCCCCTTTTAATGCTGGAAGGTTATGAAGTTGCTGTAGTTGGAAGTCTCGCCAAACACTAGCACAAATAATCAGACAGTTCAGAGAAGGCTCCTGTTCAGCATTACTCCAGTATCAGGAAGGCAAGGGTGACAAGTTTGCTAGAAGGTTTAGCAGCTAGATTTGTCATTAAACGATTCTCTTGTCACTTTCTCAGTAGCCACCTTAATGGTCTATAGGGTATCTCTAAATAAAGTCTGAAGTAAATCCAGTATGTTTCGACAGCTTTGCAAAACCTATAGTTATTTTCATAGGTCTAAGGAACAGATAGTACAACACGTCTGTATCATTCTGCAAGAGGAAAAATCAATGCGTATGTTTTTGTTGTACTAACCCAACTCTTTGAAGCCATCAGAACAGGGGGAGGAGAAACCAAAGTACAGTAATTTCCCTTCCTGCTCAAATTTTTTTTTTTTAAACATTGCTTTCATAGTGACTTATTTTAAAAATTTAGTTTAATTGTAGAAGGTTCTCCGCTTGCTTCAGACAACAAAATTACTAAAGCTTTTTGGTGGTGGTGGTGTGTGTGTGTGTGTGTGTGTGTTTTAATCTTATTTTTCATGTGCATGGTTTCTGTTTGACAGGTGCTAGATAAAAATTGTGGTTGAGATGAGAAAGCGCTACTTAAGAAAAAGAGGTTGGGTGTTTTTGTTTATTTGTTTAGGAAATTTTGCCAAAGTACCTTCAAGCCAAGGAAGAAATCACCAGTTTGCATGTTGCTATTTTTGCTGTGGTCTTCCCAAGTCTTCTTCTGATCCCTGACAGGTTCTCTCTCTGGTATAAAACAGATGAATGAATGACAAGAATATTGGCAAGCCCTGCGGCTTGTTTTTCATGCCTAGCCTGTTGGGTACCTCCGAATGAGTTTGTGAGCTTTTCTAAGTAAACCTAAAGGGGTTTATTTGTCAGAGCTAGGATCTCTAGTGAACAGTTCACGAAGGCTTTGGTGAGGATGCACATGTAAAAAAATGTAGCTGTTTTACTGCTGGCTTTTGTTCAGCATAAACAAGAAAATAGAGCCTTTTTAAAGGGCATCTCTAGTGTCAGGAGGAAATCCTGATTTTGAGCTCTGGTTGGTATGCACTAGAAATCTCCAGAAGTTGGTAGGATTCTGTGAGTCCAGAGGGCAGAGACTTACAGAGGCATTAATGTTATAGGACTAATTGGGGATCCTGGGTGCCCTGTTAAAGTAACCCTTGTCATCATTTATGCTAAAGATGATACCCTCCTGGCAGTTTGCCACAGTACAGTTCAGATGCATCTGCTTTTAACCCTTTTCCGTATATCACTGGGAGTCTGACAGTGCGCTGCATAAACACCTTGAGTACTACAGCATTCCATGATTTCAATTTCTAGAAGCCTCTTTTCTAACGGTGGTGTAGCCTGTGCTTATTAATCATCTGGCTACTGAGTTACTACATTGGATTAAAGTAAATAGAGAACACATCAAATCTATGCAGATTCCTTTATCCTCGTATGTCCTTCTGAGGCCACTTTCCTTTTCTCTCTCTCATAACATGCAACAAAGATTGTTCATTTTCAAGACCTATGGTTGCTGTGGTATCTTTTTAGTCAGGTAGATTAAATCAGTGGCCATAGAAATAAATCTTATTTACATTATGCACATATTGAAATCATATATTTTGAGCATCAGTTTGGTTAAGTTTTGTGTTTCTTTTATGGAACTGTTAAGTAAAGGTCTTCAAAAAGGAAGAAAATGCTAAAAATGCTGGAGTCAAAGATAATTTGGACACAAACAGGAGAAGTTTAATATTAACAAAAGCATGTAGAAAGCATGAAGGTGGGTTCTTCTGAAGACAACTATAGTGAGTTACATTTGCACCCTGTATACCACTCATAGCAGATCAGACAAGACACTTCTCTCTCATCAGCATTATTATTTGATCAAAAAGGTAATTCTGCATTAACTGATTTTGGAAAATGTACTGCTAATATTAAAGCAGAGCCCAAGTTACCTTAGGACCAAGTTCACATTCTATTTAAATAGAATCTCTTACAACTTTAAACAATGAAAGAGTGTGTATATGTTTGTGTGTGCATGCTTGTATTTCTGTGCCCTGTCTGCCTTGGAAACACAGTCTCCCCTTCTCTCACTGTTGGGAAGATTTATTTTCATGGTTTAGTTTTTCCTCCCCCCAGATTGTATTTCTGAAGATTGTTGGTTTGCGTCTCTTTTTCTCTGTCTCTTTGATAGGAACCATGCTACCAGTTTTCTGCGTGGTGGAACATTATGAAAACGCCATTGAATATGATTGCAAGGAGGAGCATGCGGAGTTTGTGTTGGTGAGAAAGGATATGCTTTTCAACCAGCTGATAGAAATGGCATTGCTGTCTCTGGGTTATTCGCATAGCTCTGCTGCCCAGGCCAAAGGTAAATAATGCATACGTGGGGTTGGAAAAATTGCTTGGCATCCTTTGTTTACTTTGCAGAGAAAGCACTGAATATTTTTATTCAAAGAACTGTAGCCTGTGTGTTACATTGGTTCCTTATAGACTGTGGGTTTAAAAAATTGGCTTAATTCAGTTTGGTTTAGTTAACACACATTTTGCTCGTGTGGAATGTCGAGGTAGATTTTTTTTTTAAATTACTTCAGCTGAATCATTAGTATGCTTATTGACCTTAATAATCTGCTCCACTGAGGACCCACAAGGAAGTGAGGAGCGTATTTGAGCAGATGGACTGTTGAGAGTCAATTTGCATTTATGACTGAATATCTAGTTCTGTTTCTTTTATTCTGTTTCTGATGGTTTTATGGGCTGTAAAGTATTTTTCAGTACTGATTCCCATTGCAATAGAGAATCTTATCTAAATCGTAAAGCCATTTAGAACTGGTTCAGCTATGTCTTATTGGAACTTCCTATAAGTTAGGAAAATGTGGCCTATGCATAGGTTTTATTGATGGGGTTTTATTTCCAAAATAATAAACAACCCTACAGTCATTTACATAATTTCACAATTTGGAAAGCTAAGCTGTGAATATTTTCATTGACCTGCCTTTTAGAGGGAAGGGAATCATTCAAACAGAAATAACAATATTGCTTGTGGTGGGGGCAATGAAAAAAACCACCACCACCTTCTACTAGAAATATTATCTGAAAGGTAAAATATTTAGTGACATATTCTCTTTGTCTGGAATAGGGCTAATCCAGGTTGGAAAGTGGAATCCAGTTCCACTGTCTTATGTGACAGATGCCCCTGATGCTACGGTAGCAGATATGCTTCAAGACGTGTATCATGTGGTCACATTGAAAATTCAGTTACACAGGTGAGTCAGGACAGCAGTTCTAGGGCAAAACGTTCTATGTGCCTGATCTTTTGAAATAAAGTGTCTCTGGTCAGCCTTTGATTTTTATTTACTCTGTGTTTCAGAAAGGTTAATCCAAACTGATTTTATTACTTTACTCTTTCTGCTTTTATTTTTCTAACTTCAGTGTATATTTAAAAGCAGCCTCCCTCTACTACCCCCCGCCACCACCAAATTTGTAGGTTTTGTGCAGGATATCAAAAGACAAGACTTTTTATATTTAGTCAATTAAATGATGCATTACAAGAAGGCATTTTACATAAAGTTTACTTAAGAGAAAAATATTTTTGCATATCATGAACAGTGCCATCTGCGTACATTTTGTGAAAGAGTGCCTTATTCACTCTTGCCGCGATCTTATTTATTTATATTTTTTTACCATTTTAATTCGTATGAACAGAGTCATGAAAGGAAAACGGTTAATACGTTAATGCTTTTCACGATGGCTCGTGAGAAAGCAGTACACCTTAAATTGTCTTCCCAAGCGCATCAGAGCAGGAAGGTAGAAGTAACATGAAAAAATAGCCACCACAGGCAGCTGATGTATAATTCATGCATCGATACAGCAGATGTGTTGTATAAAGTAATTAACTAATCGGAACAATCAGGAGACCGAGAGCAATCTCCAGATGCATCTGTTTGATGCGCAAAATGAAATCTGTCTGTCTTAAAGGAATGTTCTGCAGCGGGATGCAATCTTGTAATAATCCCCTTTCTAATCTATGTCTCAAATAGTTGCCCCAAACTAGAAGACTTGCCTCCCGAACAATGGTCGCACACCACAGTAAGGAATGCTCTGAAGGACTTACTGAAAGATATGAATCAGAGTTCGTTGGCCAAGGAGTGCCCCCTTTCACAGGTACTTAGCATAGCATGTAATAAATAATAAGCCATCATGGGCAGCCCTGATTTGAGGTTTGATGGGGCTCCATAGTCTAAAGCAACTGGTATCTGAAGCAAGACTGTCAAAATTGCAAAGTGTCTTGACCACTGGTGACTTTAAACAGTATGCCTGATTTATTCTGAACAGAGCGTTTACACTTTCTCTCCCTTGGGGAAAAGAGCAAAGGAAAAACAGTTCAGCAGAAGACTGTGCTAGCTTGTTTTTAGATTCCTCTTCTGAGTGCTCTGATCATGGAAGCCGCATTCTCCTGAGTGCCCTAATTTGAGAAAGAGTAAAGGTGGTATAACTTTCAGGAGCCTTTGGTGAGTGGGAATGTCAGTGAGAGTGTTAATATAAAACTTTGCCATGCTACCTGAACAAAATGAGAGTACGGTTTTGGGATATTTTGTTCATTGCAAAAAGGGGGAGAAAAGCATTTAGTATAAGCAATTATAAAAATAAGTTTCTTCCCTGTAACTAAAGATTGAGTAGTTACTTTTGGGGGGATTTTGTCACCAGTTTTGTGGCATTGGTTTACTTTTTTTGTTTTGTCTCTTGGTGGAATCTTTTTTTTTTTTCTCTCTGAGATTCCTGTCCTATCATCAGAGATTCTTGAAGTGAGACAAAGATTTATTACTATTGTACTTGATATTTTAGAATGAATTTTGGTGAAGCGTAACTAAAACTCTCGATAGAGACTGCCCCTGTCTCTAAATTTAAAACCAAACATCATTTTTGATAATGCTCAGCTGACTTCACATAGAAAAGGGTGCTGTGAACCTGCTCTTAATGGGCTGCTGTGTAGTCACTACATAATTGTGTTAGAATGCCATCCCTCAGTGTCAAACCCAATGTGAGGTCATCCCATGATATAGTATAATTCAAGTACGATCTAACTGGATTTTTACCCCGTTTCGAAGTTCTTCTTTTATTTCAAGTTCAAAATGTAAGTCTGAGTGTTAGTCTGTCAGTCACTTGAATGTGAACTGATTTTGCTATAAACATTTCTGCAATTGAGATATTCTCAAAATGTATTTCCAGTGTGATGCTCGTGAGGCTACTAACACCTTTGGAAGGAAGCTTTGTGGGCTTTGGTGCTGCTGTGTTATGGAAACTCCATGCATCTCAGGTTACAGTCCATCAGCTTTACTTTGATATTTGTTAGCAGTTGCAGGAATAGAGCGAATGAATTAAATCTAAAGTTAATTACGGCTTTCGATATTCTTTTAAGGTAGGCTATAGCCATAGGTAAAATATTTTCTGTATCGCAAGTGTCAAAGGGCAAACGCTCTTTGTCATTTTAGCTTATTTCCTTCTATCTTCCCTCTCTCACCCTTGGAATAGAGAGGATGTGGATTTATAACCATCGAATAAAAGTAATTTAAATTAATTAAACACAGTTAAATCAATAGGATGATATAATGAAGCAGGTGACTCTTACATCTGGGACTTGGGGTTTTGCAGACAACTTCAGATAATATGTCACTTGGTTGCTAGCATTTGCACATTTGAAATGTCCTAGAAATAAACTTTTTTTTTTTTTTTAAACCCAGAGTTAAAATACGCATAAACACCCAGTACAGGAATGCTGTGCATCTACGTGTTGCTAAATGTCCCATTGATTTTGGAAGTAAATTCAGGCAAAGATTTAAGGCATTTACCGTGACCTGGAGAAGATGATGCTAGTACGAGTATTTACTGATAGAAGCAGTGAGAATTAATTGTTAAATGACATCAACATTCAGCCAGTAAACTCCACCTCACTATAGCTTCTAAATATAATTGTGAGTTTACTTAATGTTATCATGGGAAATGAATTGAATACAGACAATTATAACATTAAACAGAATGACAAAATGAAATTCGGGGCTTGGTTTTAGAGTCCTACATTGGTGAATTTCTGTAGAGAGGCCTTTGGAGGAACGTGCATCTGTGTGTAGCTGGAGACCCTGCAGTAATCGCTGAGCGGTGGAACTAGGCTGTAACTTCGACATCAGTTATAATTACAGTTGTCTTTTCTTTAAAAATATCTTTTGAAAAAGCTATGTGTCGTTTACCAGCAGCAACAAATATTTGAAATTAATTTAATGTTTAATATTATGAAAAAAATGCAACCTGTTCTTTTAAATGAGTGAGCTGTTTTATACTCTGCTGTGTCATCTTTTGTTTCTTTCTCTAGGATGAGTCCATGACTCTTAGTACTCAATGCAGAATGTTTTAATAATGAACTATTTTCCATTCGCTTCTTTATTTTGTTTTCTGTTATAAGTTATTAGTTAAAGCAGAGAAATCCAGGCTCTGTAAGGCCTAAGCCCAAAATATATGCTGAGCTTGGCAAAACTGCTCTTTCTTTCCCCTGTGGTTGAGAGATAGTGATGAAGATGGCATTGTGAAAAATGCCTAGCAAAAAAATATTGCCTCAGTCTTATACAAAATGGAACCTACCATCAAGAAATGCCAACTCTTAAGACTTGTTTTACCCCCCTGTGGAGTTTTGATTTATTCACTTGAGAATTTTGAACATACAATCTAGCATCCACATTTTGCTGTACATTAAGAGTTTTGTTTAATATGATAAAATACTTCAGTAGCAAGTATAGCTATAGAGTCCCTTACTGTTATGCTGAGCAGAATGTCCACCCTGCAGACCTCAGTTCAGCTCCCTTCACAGAGTAGAGGCTGGGAGAGAATACCAGTGGGAATCCAGCATGAATGTGCCTGGGGTATCTGACAAGCCTGCCTCCAGTGCTCTTAGGAGGATTGCCCACATTTGCTGGGCAGATGTCCTTGGAATCTTAGAACTAAGTTTTATCCTACCCAGACTCCTCCTTGGACAGATGAAGGAGCCAGTGGCCCTAGAGATTAAAGTCAAAATGCTGGTCAGTGACCGACCCAAAAGTCCTTTCCCAATGATAAATTTTAGAGTGTGTTGATTTTAAAATGAATACTTATGTTGTCTTTCCATAATGTCTGATAATATTTGCAAGGTTTTCTCCAGATGCAGGAACTCCATAAGGGTGCATGTGGTTTGATTTGTAACTATGCCCTTATTTCTGTTACTGCCTTCCTAAATCATAAATCTGCCCAAATAGATTGACATCCATCTATTAAGTTTTTGTACCACGCATTTATTTTTGTAAAAACCTGCTAAGACACAAACACTTAGCTCCTTATGGATCTGAAGTTGGTCACTTTCTTGTTACTCTCACTTTTTCAGTGGATGTGGTTAGATAAGGTGGGCATTGTGTTTTGAACTGCAAGTAAAGAAAGAATACATCTGGCTTGGGGAGAAGAAAGCCTGTGGTGATGAGAACATTGAGAGTATGGATTTGGGAGGTAAATGGGGAGTTAAATAAAGTAAACATTTTGATTTACAATAAAGCATTTCATTTTCATTTTCGTTTTCCCTGAAGTTTTAGAAATTGAACTTAAGAACTGGAGAAATATGTATACATTCAGTACAAGGATAGATTCATTTTGTGAAAAGTACCATAAGTAAAAGGTCAGTTATTACTTCTCCCAGCCTAACGTTTTCCTTCTAAAAACGTTTAGGTCAGGTAGTCCTGAGAAATTTTAAATCTGATAGGTAGATTTTTCCCACCCCTCCCCCACCACACACACGTGCACACACTCACACATTTTTAAGGCACTGGGTCACCTTCTATTTCCTTTCTCACCTGGGGAAAAGTAGCTCCAGGCCCAAGTCCCACATGAAGTAAGTGAGAATTGTCATTTTTATTTTCAAGCAGTAAAACATATATAAAATATATTTAGGTTTGAACGTTCCATTTAGAAGTCATACTGAGTAAAATCATTTTTCCTTTCCTTTTCCTGACAGCATCTAAGGATGTAATATATGTCAGACTTTTTATTAGGTATTGGCAAAACAGGTAAATCACCCTGCCCTCTGGAAGCTTACCATTTAACCATGCCGATTCTAGGAAACTTGATAGTCATTGCCAAAGACATTTAATAAACCTCTGTGCTCAGTTGATTTTCAGTCTATATGATGCATAACACCGGAGCAACATTTTAAAAATCCCTATCAGTTATGCTGTAAATATATGTTTTTTAAACTGCACTTTGCATTATTGTTTCATAATTTTTAGACTGAAATAACATTTCTGAAAATTTTTAAACATCAGTAATCACTTCTCTCGAGAATATCCAACATCAATATTCATATATTGTATTTCATGTGAGAGTCTAACCCTATGAAATTTATTCACATATTCACATACTTATTCATTCAAAAATATGTATTGACAGTCTGCTATGTGACAGGCATCCTATTTCCTATGTAGTAATAAAGATGATACACTTTAATGGTTGAAATAATAATAACTTTTATTTAGTGCTTTTGATGTATCATGGCCAAATCTATCACCCTAAGCAGTATATAGTTTGTATCCCATTCTCAGTTGAGGAAATCTGAGGCATAGAGTGTTTAATTGAGTGTTATAGTTACACAGCTGGTAAAGCAGAGGGATGAGAATTCATGCCCAGAGCCTGTGAGCTTAACCAAATATCCTTCTTGGTCACATATAGATGACGGACTTTTTTTTTTTTTTTAAGGCTTTCTCAAATTAATTTGATGTGGTTTATAAAATACTTCCTTTTCCCTGAAGTACTGATAACTGCTTACAGTTTTCCGATTGCATTTATTCTCACCGCTGAAATTTTTCTTTAGCATATGGGATTTGATTCTGTTATTTGTACATTGACTTCCTTTAAAGGTATCGTCATTCCATGCCCCTAGTTTAGAGGCGAGAGGGTAGTTCAGACCACAGGGACTGACTTCTGGGATAATCTGGTATTTGGGAGATTCCAAAAGGTTTGAGTTTAGCAGCTCTGTGGCAGTCACTTCCTCCCACATCCTGTCACATTCATCTGGATCAGTAGGTATAATTGAGCTACTAGCCCTTTGTTTGAGCCCCAAGACAATGTTAGGCATTTGCATCGGAAACAGTGGGCAGTTGAATTTCTTGAGTCTGTTTGCAAGTATAGACCTTAGTCAGCCACTGGCCTGCTATGATGGATGTGGATATAGCTGGCCACTCCATTTAAAAATAGAGCATTTCCTGTTTGAGATGTGCTTGTAGGATTTTGTACTTGCCCCTTCTTGGTGTAATACATAAATCTTGTTGTTAAATGTGTATCCTTTTTTAAATTACAAAACTTTTCCCAGCCCTTACCCTACTGACCATGGGAATCCAAGGTTATGAACACTGCTTGGCCAGGCCCTCAAGTACTTGATACTGATTGGATTTTATTACCATTTTCAGCAATTGTATTCATGGTGAGATCCATAAAGGAAATGGTCAACCAGTCTTACATGGGTAGTAGTATGAACTGCTGATAATTTTTCCTGCCTTCTCTTTTGAACCAGTTACTACTTCATTCTCTTTCAACCTAGTGAGTTATTGTGTTAATATTATAATATAGAGAATTTACTATATAGAAGAAAGAAGAATAAGAATGTGCTCTAAATTGCAAGTTCTGCTTTTTGAATCTCATATATCAGGCTCATTTTTAGCTGATTT
Organism: Mirounga angustirostris; assembly: GCF_029215605.1. Taxonomy (NCBI): domain Eukaryota; kingdom Metazoa; phylum Chordata; class Mammalia; order Carnivora; family Phocidae; genus Mirounga; species Mirounga angustirostris. The sequence continues at coordinate 132,068,799 of NW_026991709.1, read as the reverse complement.
AGATACATAAGAATTTTACTGTAGCTTGATGTTAGCTCTCTGTAACCTTTCAGATAAATTAATCAAAAAAGCCAAACTTAATAAAGCATCTAACTTAAAATGGATTGATCTCAAATATTTTATAGCTACTATCTTTTCACAATAGTAAAACATGAAAGAGTTTAAGCCATGCCAATTTAGAGAGTGCTTAACAGTGTGTAAGTACTTCATTTTCACTTAATAGATTTTTACCTGTGCTTTGTTTTAGATCTGAACAGGTTTCCTTTGACCTCAAAATCACTAATGCAAGGAAAATTACCATATCATGAGAGCATTTCCCCTATTTTTTTCTGATTTGCAGAATAATAAATTCTGCCAAGGTTTAGGAGTAGACATGGCCTGGAGAAAGACTACTAAATGCTATTTTCTAATTGTTTTTTTTAAGAAGTTAACCAAATCATGCTAATCAATCTGATTTTCTTGCTAAAACAGAGCTAGTTTTAGAGTGCTTTTGGAGTGTCTTTTTTCACAATTACTACTTAAATTTCAAGTTGGGCTCTATCTGGATTTGCTTTTTAAACCTGCTCTATTTCATGTTAGAATAGGCCAAACAGACTCATAAACAAACAAAAGACCTTAAATTTCAGAATAATCAAAACAAACAGATACACGCACCCAATTTTTTTTTTTCCTGTTTCATTGGAAACTGCTCGATCATAACGTGCTCCGAGTATAAAAAACATAAGAGAGCCTTTAACATAACAGGAGAGAGCCTCAGCCCGGCTCTGCAGCTCATTGCCAATTGAAGTGAGGAACGCTCTGGCTATTGGGACTTTTAAATCTAGACTTAAAAGTTATTTGTTCTGTTTAGCATTTTTAAAATGATTCTATTAGGAATTGTATGTGCTTCAGTTTTAATTTTAACTCATAATGATTGTAAAGCACCCTGGGATGCTTGCATGAAGGGCGCTTCAGAAATGTAAGATTGCATTGTGTTCTCATATGCAGAATTATGATGGGGTGCTGGAGTTTCATCGTGGACAATTCATAACGTTGCAGAATTCCTCATTGTGGAGAAGGTAGCGGACTTCCTTCAGTAGTCTTTTTTTTCTTTCATTTTTACACTAAAACTTTATCCTTTTTAGCCATCATCTTTTTCTTTCTTCTTTAAAAAAATATTATCTTTTATTGCCATATTTTCCCATAAAAATGCTAATCTAATTTAGTTTACTCAAAGGGATTAAAGATGCAAACCAGATGATAGGTTGAAAGTTAAGAAGAGATTAATGCTTCGTTAGCACCATTTGAGATCACATTCTTACCAAAATGAGAAGACAGGGGACTTCATCTCTGGGTACCACTGGTTCAACTAGGCTTGTCCCTTTCTACTGCCAATCCAGCATTTGTTCCCAGGCAGTGAAAAAATGCAGAGCTACCTGAAACAAGCATTGACTTTATGAAACGTAACAATAGGATTTCCTGGGAGGTATTGAAACTCCTGGGTTATGTTAACGTAGGATAGAGCTTGATTTTGTTTTCTTTTTATTTCTTGATGGAACTCTTTCTCCAAGTGCTGTATTTCTTCAGCAACTTCATTCTGTCACTTTTAACCTGAGTCTTTGAGTTTGTCATTGCTCTTTGCCATCAGTTTCGTCAGTGAGCTTGTAGCATTCATTACCTAGGAGTCAAGAATGTGAGCTCTCTCATTACCAGCTCTGTCAGCTCCAGGAAGTGACTCTCCATGCCTCAATGTCCCCCCTCTATAAAGTAGGGCGATAATAGTACCAATTTTTCAGGATTGTTATGACAGTTACGTGAATTAATACATGTTACACGTTTAGAAGAGTGCTCAGTTCTAAAGTGTACAATAACTTTGGCTGTTTTTCTGCAACATGGGTATTGAGAGGTTGAAATTTCCCTTGGGGGTGCTGCATAGTCTGAGAAACTGCTGCTCCATAGAAGATTTTGATGCAAAATTCATTTTTATGGAAACAACCAAGAACTTTTCATTCGTAGAAAAATCAAAGGACTGTGTTATATAGTACATTCTCACCTGTGAGGGATACTTTAAGCATCATCCTTTGAATCATTATAAAGTTCCCATGTATTTTAAAATGGAAGTGCGGAAAGGCTAAACTTTGCACTTTATTTTTTTTTTAAAGATTTTATTTATTTTTGCGAGAGAGAGAGAGAGAGAGAGAGAGAGAGAGAGAATGAGCTGGGGCGGGGGGGAGGGAGAAGCAGACTCCCTGCTGAGCAGGGAGCCCGATGAGGGAGTCTTAATCCCAGGACCCTGGGATCATGACCTGAGCCGAAGGCAGATGACACTTAACCAACTGAGCCACCCAGGCACCCCTAAGCTTTGCACTTTAAATGCCCATCTGTAAGTTAAGCAAATAAGGTACCCTAGACTAGACAATGTCCAAAGAGGATAAAGATGCCTCAGGGGACTGTCATCTAGGTGGGAGTTTGTCTGGTATCCTTTTCTTGAACTCCCGTCATCCCCACTCCCTGCACTCAGGGCTCCATCCTGCCTTTGTGCACCTGTCATAGTACTTTCCACACTGTTCTGAGATTATGTGCAGACTAACTAGGCTCAGCTTACATTGTGATTAGCTGTCACAAAGGGACTAAGTTTGATTTGGTGTCGCAATTGTAAATCCTGGCACACAGTAGGATCTCAGGAATATCTATGGAGCAGACGTAGCCTCATAGGATTTTCACCATATTAATTTCATGAACAAACTATGTCAGTAGTTTTATTAGTAGTATTTTATAGATACTCAGATCTATAGTATCCTACTGTACAAAATATTTTTCCTATTTTACTTACTTCTGAATTTTTAATTTATCTAACCAAGAGCAAATTACCTCTGAATTTTTCTCTAAGGAAACCTGTTATGCCAGGCTGTCTCATCTTTTTGCTCATGTTGTGATATTCTTGAATATATGTACAAATTTACATGTTTGTAAGCAGAACGGTAGTCTTAGAGGTACAAGGGGCCCAGAGATGTAAAAAATGCTGTGAAAGACCCAATTATAGGTCACTGTTAAGCACAATCTTTAGCAATATATTTATATGCATGTTTAAGATTTTTCTTCCATAATCGAACATGTATTTCAGCATGGCTAATACTTTTCATTTTGGCTCAGTTGTGTTATATTTGAGATCCGTGCTTTCTTACTGTTCCATTTGCCCATTTCTCATATTTAAAAATATATAAAGAAGGGAAATTTCAAAAGCCCAGTCAAATGATTTATATATAAAGATGCTGATGCTGCCAACATAGAAATGCTAACAGTCAGTACCACCCCGTATGGGCTCGCAATGTCCATTCCTCAGTTGATGTTCTAAAGTCCACATTTGGCATTGGAGACCCCGTTTAGAGCTATAAACACATTATGTGTAAAAGTCAGCTGTATAAAGGCTCAGAATCACCTGAATTTAGGGAGAGCTGCAAGTGTAGATAACTGTTCAGCCATTCCAGAATGGGCCTCAGGGACTTGGTCTGTCCACCCTTCTGCATGCGCACTAGCTCAGCCTATGGTAGCACATACCTCCAGTGATGGACACGGCTCATTATCTCTTGATGTCCAACCTCAACCTGTGCAACACATTTTTACCATTTTACTATAACTCCTAAAGAGGTGATTACCAGTATATGGCAGTTTGCAAAACTGTGAAGCATTTTCATACTGTTGATAAAGATGAGACAGATTCATTTGATTTTTCTTTGTGACCTAATGCCAATGTGACATTGGTTTATATTTATTGAGTAGACATGGAAAGTCTTGGTTAACAACAGTAACTAAGAAAACACAGAAATCAAGAACATGATTTGGACTTTAGCCTCCTGGGAAATCTTGGATCAGATCTGAGAGGATCCATGGACCCTGTAATGGGCTCCTGGGGACCTAGAAGTTAAAAGTTACTTTCGGGAGTATATGTGGCGAGACCTTTCAAAGGTTTCATGAGATTCCCAAAGAGAGTTTTGTGGTTCCATAAAAAGCTAAAAGCTGGACTGTTTTTTCTCTCCCAAGTTTCAAGCAATATGGCTTAAAATCTTACTAGCATTCATATGGAGAAGGAATGCAGAGAAGGAATATATAATCTGTAAAGAGTTACAGAGCCTAATTCTGGTACAGTTGACCTTTGAACAGCACAAGGTTAGGGACAGTGACCCCCTGCACAGTCGAAAATCCACATACAAATTTTGACTTCTCAGAAACTTAACTACTAACAGCCTACTGTTGACCAGAAGCCTTACGGATACATAAACAGTTGATTAACACATATTTTGTATGTTACATGTATTATATACTGTATTCTTACAATAAAGTAAGCTAGAGAAAAGAAAATGTTAAGAAAATCATAGGAGAAAATACAGTACTGTAAAAAAAAAAAAAAAACAAAAACTGCATATAAGTGGACCCATGCAGTTCAAACCTATGTTGTTCAAGGGTCAACTGTATTTATTTTTAAAAAAATGGATTCAAACTTCTTCAGTCCCTTTACTCTGTGGCTTAACGTTTTTCAGAATGCTTTATTTAGGACCCCTGGATCTGAACACAAATGTGCTATTTTTTTTTCTATGTCTAAATGCAGATATTAGAAATTTTAATCTCCATAGAGGATGGGAGATTTAAGTACACACGGACCATCAGAGAAAGAATAAGCAAGCATTCCCCCAAATTTGCAAGTTGGTACAGAGTACCTAAAATTTAGAATCTTAGGAAACAATTTTTTGCTGTAAAATAAAAGGTACTAGATTTAGATTAATGAGAAACTTCCAAAAATTCAATTTGGAGTAGTGTAATGTTTAATTTAATAATGATGGGTGTATTTTTAATAATCACATTATAAGCAAGATATGGGGGGTAGGGGGTATATTTTAACCTTCCTAAAAATAAAACTGTGGTTGGGACATTGGCAGTGAGTGCCTGCAAATGGATGATGTGTCTTACAAGTCAATCTTCTTAAGTCACTGAAGAGACCCTATAGGATCTCTGTTTGGGAATACATGTAGATTTCATAGACCCTGAAAGCTGTTAGAAGGGACCTTGGAGATTAGTTCAATCCCCTGCCTATTGCAGATGAACAAATGTAAGCCTCTATGTGCAGTTAATTTGAAATATTACATGCCCTTAGTCATAATACATCTTTTAACAAATATTTTCTAATTTAAGCGCTTTACTAGCATATTTAATTAATTCGAATAAGAAGGTTTAGGTATGGTAAGAAAGATCTAGAATAGTACTTATATAAGAAGAGTAGAGAATCTGGTCAAAGGATATTATCCAGGCCTTATGTAAAATTACTTTAATTATGTGGAAAAACCATATGAACTGTGAACCAACATTTTCTTTAAAAAATTATGAATTGGATATTTAAATAAGTAAGATTTCTGTGCTTTGCAATGATCACATTTTCATGTTTAGGAGATGTAGTAAGAAAATTAAAACAGTTTTAGGTGTGTTCTCTTTGTGCTTCCTTTTGTATTCTTTTGGAGCTTTGTTCTGAGATTCCATTTTTAGCATGATACAAGGTTTACTTTCTGTGAAAATGCCATTTTCAGGCACTGGGATTGATCAAGATGGCAAGAGCCATAACTATGACAACTGGAGTTTAAGTAAAATTTATAAGTGATTAGTCTCTTCTCAACAAATTGAGATTCCGAATCTGCCCCCAGTTGTATCTCCCAAGAGAATGGCTTAGAAAGCAATTGAGGATCCAGAGGGAAAGATTTGGGGAACATAAGCTAACATGCACAAACAGAGTATTACACTTAGAAATCCTGCCATTTGCTTCTCGTAAATTGAAACCATTTCCCTTCCTTCCCACCCCCAAATACCAGATGGGGGACTACCTGTTAATTTTCAACAGATTCGCTCCATGTCACCATCTCATGTGATACCTTTTTAGTAGAAATTATTTGTGGTATTTGGTTTCCTTTGGGATTAAAAGAAAACTCCCATTTGCTGAGAATCCCTATTAAAACTGTATTTGAATATGGAGTTGATTCCATTTGATTCAAAATTAAAGTTTGACCTTTGAGCTTTTCACACGCATGTAAAAAAAACTGCTGTGAAAATTCAGGCCGTAGACAGGACATGGGGAAAGAGGAGGGGACATCAGAGTATATGAAGTTACACTTCTCGAAAAATAAGAATGTAAAAGAATAGGGAGCCAGCAGTTTGACAGATTGTTCAGTAAATGCTCATTTTATTGAAAATTATAAAAAGGTGCTTAATGCCTCTGTGCCATTAATACAATACATAAAAAGGTTACTGTCAAGATTAGTGTTCCAGTCCCGAAAATTAACTGTAGGGTTTTATGCATCACTCTGCATCGACTGAGAAGTTAAAGGTTTCTGTATATACATTTTACATGGGCGGGCATTTATTTCAGAAAACAATTATTTTAGACTTTATGCCAAAGACATTAGCAGTAATGTGCTTTCATTTAAAACATGGACATAGCAGATACATATTACAGACAAGTAGAACCATGAAAATCGCCTTATAGAATTAAACCTGAGCAAGATTATTTCCCTTGCTGTCTCTGGAGTATTCCAATTCAAAACATACATTCCTTCCTACAGAAAAAGATATTCAGATTCCTTAGTTGAAATTAATTAGCATTCAGAAACCAGATAGCATGTTTTTGGGTATTCATGAGATCTCTGTTTGAAAAAAATGTTTTTAACTTGTAGAAATGTGTTGCAACACACAGATGGGAAGAAAAAGAAAAAAAAAATCTCTTTAGCAAGCACTGTGTGTAAAAGGAATATTACATTTTGCACGCTCCTGATTGCTCTGTGTAAACAGTTTTTGACATCTGTCTTTATAGTTTTCGAGGAGAGGAAGACTTTGTTAAAAGAATCATTTTTATACAGCAGTCACCATTTCAGTCTTGCTTTACCTGTATTATGAAAGCAGATGGTCTGCATGTCTTTTGAATATTTATAACTATCAAAAACAATCTCTTGCTATTCACCCTTAGGCTTATGAGATGTCAGGACTGTTCTGGTTGAAAAAAATCATCCTGGGTGTTTACAGAAAGAGGATTACATTAAGCTGAAATGACTATACATTTTCCAGTTTAATATTTGTCCATCAGCTGTTTAATCGTATTTAGATAATTGTGTAAATAAGATGTTGTAGCCTTTGCCCTCTCTGCTGATGGAGCCTGAAAGCTTTAAACATGGGTGAGCCACCATTTTGTAGATGCTCTTGCCTACCTCCTCCCACCTCAGTTAAACCGTCAGCAAGTGTTTAGTAAGTTTTGATCATGATATCCCAGTCCTGTTTAAAAAATAGAGAGAGAGTGCACAAAAGTCAGTATGGAGATCAGATGAAATGCTAGGGAGCTGCTGGCTTCCGGGACAGGCTGTTTAGTTTATTGGAGTATATTGTAATATGCAAATATGGTACAGCACTTCAATTACCCTTTAAAGATGACATGGCTTTCTCTTTATTCTCCATGAACACGCAGAGCTGGGGAGGGTATTTTGGAAAACTTTTGGTATAGTGGGGGTTAACTGTTTTTTGACTGGAAGCTGAGCAATCAGAGATAACAGATTTTGCTGTGGTTGGTTGATTTGGCAGAAAAGCATGAACAGTTTTGGTTTAAATGATTGAATAACCTGATTAGCATTGTTTTGGGGTGGGTTTTTTTGTTGATGTTAAAGGCACAACAAAGCAATTTTAAGGGTAATCAGATCACTGCCTTTCCCCAGTTGATAAACCTTTTTTTTTTTTTTTCCCTCCAGAAGGCCTCACCTCTCCCTAAACCTCTTCATTGGCTACTAAGATGACCAAGTAGAAAAAATAAAACAATCTTCCTTCGGTTTCTAAATATGTTCTAAATATATATACCTACAGCATAGTTATATTCCAGTAGGGGTTTGAAAGAATATATACTATCTTGAAAAAGGATATGACCTCAACCAATTCCTTATGGGTTTTTTGTTGTTTTTGCTTTTCACATTTGGAGACCTGCAGTATTTGAGAGCAAAGGTTCAGAATGTTCCAACTATATCTAAGTCAGGCTTTAGAAAAATTCCACCCTTACCTTTTCACAATTAGAAAGGTTATAAATAATGTATTTGGCTGAAAAGGCAGCTCAGCCTGTGGCAGATGGTATCATTCTAGAGTACTGGGGTTTCTGTGAAGATGGCATTCTTTCAGATCGGAACTTCAGCAGACTCTCAGAAAGAACCGAAGCTCTTCATAGGGAGCAGACATGTGCTTTATGGATCTTAGAAAAGCTTACAACTTGGCTCCTAGGATGAGAATATTGTGTCACACTGGGGTTATGAGACCCACAGCCAATTTCTGCCAACTTTCAGGTTGCGTTTCCCAACACTGGAAGCTGTGGGCCTATTCATTGGTTGGTGTACTGTGTGGCATTTGAACTTGGGATCTGAGCTGAGTTTGGTCAGCCTGATTATTTTATTCCCTGAACACTAACATTCTGCAGAGACCGGCCACTGAATAGGAAAACTTACGATACAAGTCGTGCCTTTTTCCAAGTGCTTTGGAGAGCTTGTATAAATAGACACTGAGAGAGAGAGAGAACTGGAATAACATAACCACCAAGCACTGCGACTTCCGAGACATCTGTGTGGATGTATTTTGAAAAACCTGGGAAGGGATCTCTTGCAAATTAATGAACAAAGTTTCTTTAAACTATGAGTTCTATCATGACAGCTAAAAGTGATGCATTTAAAAGATTCATGTGATAAGCTGCCATTCACCTTTGACCTTTAGGAACAACAAAAAAAAGGATTTTCTGGTAGCCTGCAGTAATGGCTAATTTCAGTGACCTTTAGTCCTTTGACTGATCACCTAATACGTGCCCAGCCCTGTGGTGAGTCCAGTGAGAGATAAGACCCAAGACTCACAGCCAGAAGAAGAGTGCTGTGGAGGTGCTATATGCCGGATGGACACTAAGTCAGGAAAGGCTTTGCAGAAGTGGGGATCCCTGAACTCTGTCCTGAAGGATGAGCTGCTATTAGCCAGAGAGGGGAGAGGGCATGGCTCGAAAATCCACGTCACAGAAGTGGTGTTTGTCTTCCCGAGGCCAGCTGTCAGGTACAGGCTAGCCTCACCAGATACTGCCAGACTGGAATATTGAGAAAAAGGAGGGGAATACTTTTTTCCTTTGGTGGTTTTCTCATGGTCCCTGGACCCAACTTATAACTTAATAAATTTAGTTAGTAGACTCTCTGTTCTTCATAAGAAAATGTGTTTGACTTAAAATACATCATTTGAAAATTCTGATACTCTTCTGTTATTTAAAGCATAGTCTTTCGACTGATCTGAAATGTGATCATATAATAAAAGCCAGTGAGGAGGAGGAGGCAGAGGGTTGTCATAGTAATTAACATCTCTTAAGTCCATACTCGGGTATCTTCCCAGCTTTGTGCTAATTGCGTAACATTCATTATTTTATTTATTGTCTGTGTAAGTGTAGATAGTATCTCTCTTCAGGTCATTCTTTGTCTAGTAACTTGCCTAGTGCTTGGCACCTAGTGGGAGTTCAGTAGTTATATGCTGAATGAATGAAAAAAACCATGCCCAAATGGATGGATTCTCAGAACAACCCTTTGACGTGAGTGCTGCTATGATTCCCATTTAGTAAGGGGGATTATGGTAGAAGGAGAGTCAATTACCTTGAACAAGGTCACACTGCCAGTGTGCTACACATTTTGGACTTAAATGCGGATTTAGCTATTCTCTTTCATCAAATGAATATTTAGTGTGTGTTTAGTATATGCCAGACATTTGGGCTGGAAAAGAATATGGAGCCCCAGAGCTGCATAAACTCACAACTTAGTGTAATCTGTTTAAACCAAAGTGTTTTTTTGATTGACGTAAGAATCCTAAGCATCTCTCCTTAAAAACGTGGATCTTGGTCTGCCTCCCCCCTGCCTATCCTCATCCTCTAGCAAAAATCTTACCCCCCCCTTGATTTTGTTATTTGTGTTACCCAAGTAATAGGCGTTTCTTTATGATTTTCCAAATTTAAGAACCAGTACTGAATACGATCTTTCAAACGCCATGTGCCCCACAAGATTCTGAAATCTCTCTTTCTTGCCCTGAAACCTGTAGTCCAGTCAGATGCCACACCTAAGTCTCCAATAGGGATTTTACTGCAAGAAAAAGTCCTCATGCAGTGGCCACTTGAGCAGTTTAGTCTTAGAGATTACTGCATATTGTTCCAATAAAAATAGAGTTTACCCCAAGTTACCCTGAATTATGGAATATTTTCCAGCCCCCTGAAAGCGCAGAAAGTCAGAGAATTTAAATAGTGGCTTTGGCATGTGTCATACCCTGCGGATTAGCCTTTTGATTTACGTCTTGCTTAGGCTAATATTTACATTAATCAGAGTTTCTTAAGCACACACCACTTGACAGAGTAGAAAGCATCCAAAAAGTCACTGAAGGGCAAAGCCTTCCAAGTCAGGGTTAAACAAGGGCAGGAGGAAGCTTTGATGATCATGCACATATGGATATTATTTTCCACATATGGATAATAATGAACTACATAGCACTATTACATACGGGCTCTAATGTTATAAAAATATTTCAGATGGGTTGTTTTTCCACATACCATGTATTCTTCCTTTTGTCCCCCCGTATATTTTCCACTGTTGGTCTCCTAAATCACATTAAATTGAAGTGATCTGTTTATGTATTTGTCTCCCTAATAGATGGTAAAGTCCTTATAGGCAGAGGCTGTGTCTTAATCCGCCTTTGTATCCCTAGTACCGGCCAGGCACATAGTAGGTGTGTGGCAAAGAGCAAATACAGAACTGTTGGCAAACTGAAATAGACTGAATGTCTGTCAGAAACCTCAGCAAAATTTGGGTAATTCCCATACATTTTTGAAAACTAAGACATAAACTACATCTAAAACTTGTATGTACTATTATATTGACATTTAAGAAACTGCCAGAATGTCTAGGAATAAGAGTAATAATGTCTTAAAAATTGGACCAAAGTGGAAGAACATCAACTGTCATCCATTTGCAGAATCACCATTATCCATCAGCAATCTCAGTAGTTTTATTAGTGTCTGACTTTATTGATCCATTATTACAATAGAGTAAGTGTGATTGAAGCTGACAGATTGTTAACTGGATCAGGTAATCTTCTGGCTCTGGTTTTGGCAACCTTGCTAGGTATCTTTTTGTACTCTGGACTGAGGGAGGCTCTTAGTAAAATTGCAAGCTACTGGATTAATGGCAGAGAACTACAAGCACATTAAGAATGTCTTTTTAGAGAAATAAAATGTGAAAATGACTATAAAATAGAAAGTGTCCAAAAAAAAAAAAAAAAGATATGGTGCCTCTTAGGAAAGATAGCCATATTTTACATAAATAATACAACTTCACAGGAAGTTCTTCAAAGATCCCCAAGAGTTACATATTATAGGAATGTCTTCATGTTATAATATTAACACTGATACTGGATGTCAGGAGAATGAATAATAACCAAAAGAACTCTAAATTAGAAGTAGCTTAAAGAAGATAATAAGAATACTTTTGTCCCCAAACTGACTTTTCTGGTTGTTCCCTGCCTCCGAAACAATGCTTCCCTCTGTAAACTATTTCACCATAGACCAACTGAAGTCTGAAATATAAGTTCTCGTGTATCTATACAGAGGAGCTGGGGAAGGATTGGTGGTGCATTTTATTCCTAAAATGTAGTTGGGAATTAATTGAACCGCTACTAGGTAATGGGAGTTAGGGTTAAAAATAACAATGAATTAAGTTACTGAAATTACCATAACCAAAATTTGCTGGGAAGAAAACATTTTTGTTTGTTGAAAATGAGTTTAAAAAAAACCAAAACCTCCAAAAATTATTCCTGTCTTTGTTTTTATATGTTAAACTGTTGACTTTGTTTTCAGGGTTTTTGTTAAAAGCAGAATGAAGACAAATGACAAAATAGGTCATTTTCTTTTCTGTGGTATCCTTGAGAAATTTAGTAAGCATGAAATGTGTATATTTTAAAGTTTTATGGTTAGTTTGAAATTCAGAACTTGGCTTTACTGTACTTGAAGCTAGCGGTAAGATTGTAGGATGTTTCTTTCTCTGAATGAGGATCTCTGTGAACAGTTTGTTTTCATCTTAAATGTGGTCAGTTAACCTTTGAAGAGTGTTAATGTAGTTAATGCACCTCCAGTTGAAACCCAGATTATTGGAGTAGAAAGTGCAAGTGGTGTTTCCCAAGCCTTATGTACACTCAAATCCCCTGGGGATCTTGCTAAACTTGTAGGGCCCAAAATTATGCATTCCTTTTTAAAATTTTTTTTAAACACTTTATTTATTTGGCGGGGAGGGAGAGAGAGACAGAAGAGCACCCGAGCACAAGCCGGAGGGGGGTGTGGTGGGAGCGGCAGAGGGAGAGGGAGAAGCAGACTCCCTGCTGAGCAGGGACCCTGATGCTGGGCTCGATCCCAGGACCCTGGGATCATGACCTGAGCCGAAGGCAGATGCCTAACCAACTGAGCCACCCAGGTGCCCCTAAAATTATGCATTTCTACTAAGCTTCCAGGTGATGCCAATATTGCTGGTCCCTGAGCCATACTTTGAGTAGCAGGGATGTAGAGTACAGTCACTTAACCTCAAAGTAGTGTTTATTAATGAATTGCAATCGTAAAGTCATCTTCACGTACTTGTATTTATTGGGATCAGTGAAGGTTTGTCAGCCTAAGAATAGATGAGATTGATAGAAGTTCCATAAATACTAGAGCAAAGTCTGTTGGTTTGATAGCTTTATACTGGTCTCAGTGGACTCTTGCTTTCTACTTAAATAAGCATTTGATGTGCTACTTAATGAATTTTAAGAAGTTGAGGCTTTAAGCCAAAGTGCAAAACAGAAATGTATTGGTACTCAGTTGATTAAAAAAAGTACCATTTACACAATTGAAATCATTTTTGTGTTCCATCTTGTGCCGATATGTATTACAAATGTTTCCCCCCCTCTTCATGCAGAGTATGATTTCTTCCATTGTGAACAGCACTTACTATGCAAATGTCTCAGCAGCAAAATGTCAAGAATTTGGAAGGTGGTACAAACATTTCAAGAAGACAAAAGATATGATGGGTAAGCAAAAAACTGTTGAAGTGGTGGCTACATACCATTATGTGTCATTTGGGGGTTTATCAAAGTCACATCTAAAGCCAGGTCTTGTGATTGCCCAATTAGAGATCAATTTAGAATGTTTCTTTGAGGGTGGGGAGTGGGTATGAGTATAATGAGATAATTAAATTCAATAAATGTTTGTGTTTAAATCAGCCAAACTGACTTGGTTGTCAGACATGCAGGAAATCGAGGCGGGAGGAGGGAAGCTGTCATTTTTTAACATCTCAGTGAAGACCTAACCAGGCCTTGAATAACTAATATTAGCTGTGATTTCTCTCAGAGATAAATCATGCTTTTATGTGTTTTGTTTTTGTTTGAGAGAGAGAGAAAGTGCCTATTTTTACACCCAATTTTTAAGGAAATTAAATTGTATTTATAGTTTCCACAATTGAGATCAAGTGATTTTTATAGCTCTCATCCCCAGCCCCTCTAGATAGGCACGTCGGTGAGCACACTGCTTCACCATCCATACGGGAGACCTCATTACACCATTTCTCAACTTTTAATTCCGATATGGCTGCCCATCTTCACAGGTAACTTCAGGTCAATATGCGTTATGCAGGAAATGCATTAAAAATTATCGGCAGTGTAAAAAATGACAGAGAAAAGTTGTGTGTTGTGCCTGAGCATTTAGATTATGACGTTTTCTCCCTTTTGAGTTTGCCAGTGTTGCAAAAGCAAACACTGTGATCAAGGTTAATGTTTCAATTTCTATTAATGTTTTCTTCCACATACTCGTACCTTCCAAATAATATAGGAACGGGATGTTTAATATGCATAGCATTGTGCCCTGTTTTAAATCTGCTTCTCTTTCCTTCCATTGCATCCATTTAACAACAACAACAACAATAATGACTTCTCCTAAAGATTTTAAGAAACAAGAGAACCTGAATTTTGAGCATGTTTTAGCTTTTAATATTTGAAGCAAAGCCATCCATCTACCAAAACAGATTCTTTGCCTTTTATAGCTTAGAGCTGTAATGAAGACAATGCATCATTTTTGGAATAATTGCTTGAATTACTATTCCCTGTGAATGGCCCACTTGGGCTGATATCACTGGTAGAAATGGAAGGTTTCTTTCCCAATTCTTAGTTGTATTTTGCATATATCAGTGATTATGGCAATATGATAAGTTCCTCTAAATATAAAGCCTGAATATTTAATAAAGAGAGAAATGATGATTAAAATCAAGCCAGAGTCTATACATCAGAAACATGGTGTGCTATTTGGAAAAGACTCACCTATTTACATACACCAACCATGCTCGGCCTTTCCATTTAAGAGCATCAAACCAGTCTCTTCCTTGCAATAGCAGAACATTTGACATACTTACAGCTGACTCTCAGCCAATCCACATTAGAGACCTAGCCAAGGGAGAAGCATTCATCCTGGTAGGTGATAATAAATTGCAAAATCGTGACAGTATCACCATTGTACCGGGATGCCTCCCCGCCCCTTCCTTGAAAGATTGTCTTTAGCATCTGGTGATAGCCATAGCTTCTTCAAGAAACATTTGGATCTTAGCAAAACTAGGTATACTGGCTTGCAATACAGTAAATCATTTGCTTCATTCTCTTGCAGATATACCTGCCACCCGTGATAGTTAGAATTAAATGAAGCAAGCCATATAAGATACCCAACCCCAGTGTTCAATATGTCCTCAGTTATTATTACTTATCATTATGATCATTTTATTTATTATATTGGTTACTTCTTTATATGTTCATGGCTAGGTAAAAATTGACCGTAGATAACATTTATGTCCTCTTTTTCCTTTCAAACCTTTTGCCTCGAGTAATAACAGTTAATATATATCATGAAAAAATACATGTATATTTCTTTTTTCGTTAGTGCATGTATTTTCTTAGCTCTAGTTGCTATTAAGCAATCTGTGTTCTTCTAGAAGCTGTTTTAATTTTAAAATAGTCATTGCTTATAAGCCTTCTTGGAGTAGTGAGAGTGAATAATAGTTTGACCCCAAAACTAGTCACATAGAATTTGAAAATAATTAATTTTATGCCTTAAGTCTAAACCGCATTATAAAATTAGACCTGAAGTACCTGATAGTACCCCTTTCAAAGTTTGTAGAGTTGTGCAGAAGAGGGAAGTAAAAACATAGCCATTGAGTTCCATCTTGAAATTTTCGTAGTTTAATTGGATCTTTAATGTGCCCTGTGCCTACTGTCTGTATTTAGGAGATGGTCAGAAATCCTTATCAGTACCATCGCTGTTGGCTTAACCTGACTTTCCTTTTGTCTACTTTAGTTGAAATGGATAGCCTTTCTGAACTATCCCAGCAAGGGGCCAATCATGTCAACTTTGGCCAGCAGCCGGTCCCAGGGAACACAGCCGAGCAGCCTCCGTCCCCCGCGCAGCTCTCCCACGGCAGCCAGCCCTCTGTCCGGACCCCTCTACCGAACCTGCACCCTGGGCTTGTGTCAACGCCCATCAGTCCTCAGTTGGTCAACCAGCAGCTGGTGATGGCTCAGCTGCTGAACCAGCAGTATGCGGTGAATAGACTTTTAGCCCAGCAGTCCTTAAACCAACAGTACTTGAACCACCCTCCCCCTGTCAGTCGATCTATGAATAAGCCTTTGGAGCAACAGGTTTCCACCAACACAGAGGTGTCTTCCGAAATCTACCAGTGGGTACGTGATGAACTGAAACGGGCAGGAATCTCCCAAGCCGTATTTGCACGTGTGGCTTTTAACAGAACTCAGGTCAGTTTTGTTCTCTTGGTAATGGTTCTCTCTCTCTTTTTCTCTCTTCTTTCTTTAGTCCCATCTTCTACTAATCCTTGTACTTTTACTCTGTGTTAACATTTAATTCTTCTGTGATCGTATTGTCTGTTCTTGGGGGTGCCTGAGCTTTATCACTCCTTTCCCTGTCATAAACTTCCAAGAAAGAACTATATACAGATCGATCTTGATTCAGGGGCCTTGAAAGAATAAATTCACTGTCCATTATATTTCGAACTGGCATTACCTATCCTTTTACATAATGAGAGCATAGGCTGGTGGTAGTAGCAGATTGAGAAATGTTTCATGATTTGGTCAGGGCCGTTGGTAGGACTCCTGGCTGCTAGCCTACTACTGTCTTCCTGTGAGCCCCGTGTCAAACATGACCATGTAAACGTGCCCTGTTTATGTTCCAGTACAACTTTTGGCGGGGGGAACCCCAAAACATTGTGGTACTCAGTAGCAATTTCTGCCATTTAATTTGAACAGCCATTGCGGGGGCGGGGGGAGGATACATGTACGTATACATATGGCTTATTAACCTAAAGTGTTTCTTAGCTTTGTCCTCTCCCCCTTTACATTATTGTTAGTATTCCTCCAAACTTCATTCTTTAGATCAGAGATCAGCAAATCTTTTCTGTAATAGTCCAGATAGCAAACATTTTAGGCTTTGAGGGCCGCAAGAGCTGTGTCACAGTGTCCTGTGTTGGGCAGCCACGGACAGTAGGTGAATGGATGTGAGCGTCCTGGTGTTTACAAAACTGGCCTCCGGGATAGGTTTGGCCGGCAGGCCTTAGTTGGCAGACCTCTCCCCGAGATCTGCATACACCTCCTCGTATTCACACCTTTGTCCTCCTGGGCAAATACCTGTGAAGATACCATCAGCAGGGAAGATGTTTAGAGGGACCTGGAGAAAGAGTGATAATATGGTGTGGGAAGGCCTTAAGATGAAAAGCCCGAAACAAATCCATTCTATTAAATTGTGAATGAGAGGAATTTTTTTTAATTTCTTTTTTTGGAAATTAATACAATATGTATGGTGTTTATTTTTGGCCCAGGCACACGAAGAAAACCAAGAGAACATGTAACTTTGATTAGAAATCAGGACATTATGTCCTTCAACTTTCTTGTTTTACCACTGTTCTTTCTTTCGTCAATTTGTTTTTTGGCCTGACTCATACTTTCCTTTCATATTTAAGTTATTTTGTTTATTACATGATTATAAGAATGAGATTCTGGTACAAAAATAATCTGGTATTAATTCCTTGTTGGCAGTTTCCATACCTAGGAGAATCCCAGCAGTGACTTATTTTTGGCTTGCCTTAACTGGATTGAAAGTTAGGAGGCCTGACAAAGCCTCCTAACTTAAGTAACTCCGTGTTTGTTTTCACTTTCTTTATCTGTTTTTTGTGCATCATTTGTCTTTTTTGAAGGGTAGTTGCAGAAGGTTATGTCTCAGGTTAAGATTGTATGATTTTACCTAGTTCTCTATTCTACAACTTGAAAATGTGTTCATTAGTATCTGGTAAATTTCATGATACCATATTCAACTGGGAAGCAGTAATTTAAAGAATTGAATGAATGAATGAATGAATGAATCAAGAATCAACCTCTAGATAATCCTGTTTCTGGCAGCATTCTTTATTTTTGGAAATAGCAGTAACTGCTAGTATTTCTCAGTACTGGGCAAAAAATAGGTTTCTACATAATAGATCAGTAAAATGCTTGTCAATTTAATTGAAAGCCCACGAAGACAACATTGACATGAACACAAATGAAATACAGATTTACTGATAAATGTTTTAAAAATTGAGCAATTTATTATTTCTTAAAGCACTAAGGAATGTATTTTATATGGTGAAGAATGACAAGAGACTTTAGCTGAGGGATGTGTGAAGTCACTTTCCATTGGTACAGTTTTTCTTCTCTTGGGTTTTGATGTCACACCATTACTCTGAAGATTTGACCACTTGTTCTGCATTTGGTTCTCACATTGACTGATTCCATGGATCTCTCTAGGATTTCCTGCTGGAAAGATGGCAGAATTAGAATTCACTCTCTTTTTATGCTCTATTAATCTCTTTGAAAAGATAGTTATCTCTGTGGTTAACATCAAAAACAGTGACTTAAATTTTCCTGAGGGTGGTGGGGGAATGAAAACAGTGACCGATTTGGTATCGAGCTCTCTTTATTAAAAAGAGCTAATGTAGAAAAAAGTTACTACCATAAAAATTATTTGGAGCCCTGGGTGATAGAGATTTGGTTTTAAACCTTTATATTGGTAATTGGTATCCTCAGTCGAAGTGGATATTGGCCATATGTGAAGCTGTTTCGCTTAAATAAGCGTAATTTTCTATGTATATTTAAGTGTTCACTTTTGGGGAACAAGCTTTTAAACATGCAAGCATACATGTGTTTTTGGTGGTCATACTTAAAAACCACACACACGCACGCGCTCACACACACAGCTGCATTTATTTTAATGATTATACATTCATATGAATGCATGTAGTGTGTTTATTTCAAAGTGTATGCATTTCAATAAAAGCAGGTGCAGAGTGAGAGTGTATGGTGTGAGTGTGGAGTACGAAAATACACATGCTAATGCATATGTATAGACAAGGAGCTCTGCAGAGTTAAATCACACATCACACATTTGTGTGCACTTATTACAATGTGCAATTCCAACTCCAAGTTTTAAAAAATTAATGTAAAATATGTACATGCAAATGCAAAGTTATGATATGATCAGATAAAGAAACTGGTACCCTATAAACAGTATGTTAAAACATTAATAGATAAAACTAACATGAATTGAGACTCTTTTAGTCATTGACAGCTCTGTGCAACTTTAAAATCCTGGATTTCATGTTTTAACTCTTAACTGGAGAATTTTCTTATCATCCTAATTGGGTCTCCTAAAACCCCTCTTTTAAGACTTTCACACTTGACTATTAAAAAAAAAAAGTTTACCTTTTCTGAAAATTTATGGTGAATTTTATATAATTACTTGTTCTAAGGACTTTCCCCCCCCCTTCTGAATTGATGGGCATATGTTCTTTAATTGCTACTGAAGATACCAGCTTTTAGCATATGTCATTCATTCAGTTATGCCTACTTGATGTCTTTTTAATGGAAACCTGTGGCTAAAAATAATTGCCGAAGCTTCTAGATTTATACTTTCCAGTTCACTTCTCTGTATTATTGCTATTTAAGGATTGTGATAGAAGCGAATATATTTGTTAGTGCCTTTTTTTTTTTTTTTTAATAAAACCCAGAGTTAACTCTCATCCCATTCTGTGGCTTTTTTCCCTTTTTTCTCCCCCCTCCTCTTGTCTTTGGCACACTTTATTTTCCAGTAAAATAAAGAATGAAGATGGATTATTCAAAACTGATAACAGTAATGGACCATCATGTAATGTTTTATTGAATTTGAGTTCTGTAAATTATGTGGTGGAGAGAAATTTGCCTGCTTAAGTATAACAGAAATTGCTACTGTGTTCCTATAATTCTTCACAGTGTAATTTAAGGAAAGTCCACTATCCATATCACTATTGAATAAAAGGTAAAAAGGTGCTATTACCCCAACGTGACAGCTCTCATTTAGCCTCCCAAGCGACAGAGATAAATGCGTCTGCTTATAACTTACTTGGCAGGAGTCCAAGGTAGTAGGTGGAGTTGAAAATAGTCTTTCACCTGGACATGTGATTAAAAATTCACAAAACAAGAGAGGCAGGTAGTCTTGAAGAATATCAACATATTTTCTTTTTAGAGAGGGAAGTTTCATGAAATCATATTTTCCTTCTGAGGGCTTTGAAGTTCCATGAAGCTGATAAAATCTATTTGAATCAGTGATTATGTTCAAAGAGGAGACAAACGGGAGGCCAGACAGACCTTTTGTTCTATTGGCAGTCTCTTTCGCCTATCTGCTGTTTTAAAGAATTCCTAATTAGCTTTTGGAAGTCCTGATAATATTTATTGAAGGTTTTTTTCTTTCTTTTACAGTTACTAATGAATTTTACTTGTAATAACTTGTAAACTCTTTTTGGAATGTAAAAAAGGTTTAGGAATTCATCAGTAAGTTCACTCTTTAAGTCAAAAAAATGGGAATTCTCACTTCACCCCTGTGTAATGACAGTGCAGAATAATTTTATATTTTTAGGTATAAAGCACGTAGTACATTACTTGAAGATGTAAAGTCCAAATGAAAAGCAGCTTCTCATTTCCAATAAAATTAATATTCATGAGTTGTTGGTCACTTACTACGTACCACAAATTCTCAAGTTATTTTCAGGCACAAGAATGACTGATGACTTTGTTTGATTTTGTTCAGTAAATTCATTGAGCACCTATAGTGCACAGTACTGATGATATGTTTTAGTCCTGATGTTTTAAGTGTTTTCTCTGAGATGGCAAGTAAGGTACATGATGACCTTGACATATGATTTTTTAGCACGAAGGAAAAATTTTGGTAATAGATACCTCTTACTGTTCATGGGGGATTGCTACAAATGACCTTGACCTAAGTCTGAAGTGTATTTTTGACTATGGGAAACAGAGGCCATGTACATCTTAGTCCGTAAATGCACCTCCTCAGATAACAACAACTTGAACAGGACGAGAACATGCATCCCTCATATTCAGATTCTAATAGTCATTTTGCATCCAGATTTATTCTCAAGTGACATGAATTTTTTTAGGGGGGTAATTAACACATTCTAATCAAAACATTTTCTAACAATATTTTCAAGCATTTCCACCAGGGGGCACTCCCCTCATTGAAAGCCTGGGCCAAAAAAAAAAAAAAAAAAAATCCAAAGGTTTCTAAAACACCTGACACTGTCTAGCCTGGCTGCTTTAGAGCTCGTTGAGTGTTCCAGGATTTGAAATACCGCTTTAGATTTTAACATATTTCAGGCAGAAAAACTGTACTTGCTGCAGTAGAATAATTAAGTGGAAATAAATGCTTTGCCCCTAAAACATTTTATATGCTCAACTGAGAAGTCATACCAACATCACAATACGGGTAGAGGAAATTTTAAATTTTCTCCCAGGTGACCTACTATCTTCTAGTTTTAGACATGCAGGGATGACTTAGTTTCATGTTAACAAGACTTGATAGAGAATATTATGTATTTTTTTCATGTGTTTGCTTTTCTCACTATAGTTCTCTGCTGTCTCAGAGAACATTTTTAATGGAGATGATACAGTATTTTGTTATTTGAGATTTGTAAATGTCTAATTTAAAATTTCCCAAACACAATAATGTCCTAAATATTTATAGGATCTCTTTTGACCTAATCTGTTTTTTTTTTAAATTAACTGAATAGTTAATGTAGATAAATGTCTTACAAAGTGCCACATAACTTTTCATTGAAGCCTTACCTTGATTCAAGTAAGAATTACCATTAGAATTTACCCATGAGTAGCATATCTTGTTCTTAAGTTTCTATCAGTCACTTATAATTTTTTCCTTTTGTGGTCTGAATACACATAATTAATCCATGTAGTAAATATTTATCAAACACTTATGTGGTAGGTATTGTGCTGGGATGACAAAAATGAATATTAGGTTATTATGCTCAAGGAATTGATAACATTGTATTTATCTATACTGTACATTTCTGTCTCTTGATTTCTGTGTAATTCATATATATTGCTTTGCCAAGCACATCTTTTAATATAGAACATTTGGTGAGGAAAAGTAGAGCGTAAGGACTATTTTTTTACACCTCTTTTCAAGCATTTTTTGAGACCTGTATTTTTCGGTTTCAGTGTGACACATCAAAAACACAGTCAATCTAATTAGTTGGCCTTGTGCAAATTAAATAGCTGGATGATTGACTGCCTGTTTGAATTTTAGTTAAATTGACTGGATGTTTTATTCTTGTATAAACACAGTTGCAGCATTACTTGTCAGTCTTATGAATGAAAGGACATGCACCCTTCATTCTTCAGTCACATTTTTTAATGATGAAACTGAAAGTTCGGGTCCACTCTCCAGGTTTTGGATGCAGGAACAAGTGAGAGACTAAAATTTACTCTTAAGCCCCCTCAGCCTATTGGAGGTTCTTTTTAATAGCAGCCTATTAACCATTTTTAAAGTGGACAGTGCTTCTATCTGCATGTAGGTGTTATATGTGGGCAATATGGTACCTTATCCCTGAGGAATTAGGAACAAAACTATATTTGCACTTCTAAGAAACCATGAAAAAATGCAAATGTTATCATCTTTAGTCTCAATCATTTTGATATGACACTTGGCCTCCCCTTCCCCAAATGTTCCCTTTCACCGTTTCTGCAGGGTTATTGGAAAGTGAAATTTGCAAATGGCATGGAGATCTTGACAACATTTTTATTTGGAACTATCTTGTGATAAACTGATATTCTGGCTAAATGTAGAAAGCAAATGTGTCTTGGTATTCCAGGCATTATTTCGTGTACAAGATGGAAGAGGTAAAGGCTGCTCAGCTCTTATCAAATGGGCAGAAAATTTTTGTAATCCTTCTATTACATATAATTCCTTAAACAAAAATGAGGAAATCCATTCATTTTTGAAAGGCTTCTTCCAAAAAAAAAAAAAAAAAAAGGTTGACAATTAATGCTCTAGTATTTGGGGAGAGAGAGACACCTTAAAGGAGTTTACTAATGGTTTGTAAATTTCTTCTATTACTAATAAAGACTTCTATTCCTTAAGAAATTTGGCAACTACAGAATTTAATTGTATTCTTTTCCTGGGCATGCCGTGATGGATTTTTGCAATGTAAAAATGGGGTTATGTATTTCAAATTTAATCAGTGGTTTTCTGAAGTTCAGAATTCCAACCTGTTACCCAGAGGTATAGTGATAGCATGACAGTATTTAGAATTATTCAGGGTAGGCTGTAGAGTTTCCTTAAATGGTAAGTAGAAGGAATCACTTGTCCTTAATTTGAAAATTAAGGGATAACTTAAAATATTGCCTGTGAAAACATAGCATGCTTTAGTAGTATTCTTTTTTCTAATATGTTACAATTCATTTTCTGGTATTTTCTTTGAAAGTTCTCCTTCTCTAGAAGTGGCTTTGTATCTTTACATATTGGGCTGTCGGCATTCCACTGTCTTTGTCTAGGCAGCTTGAGAACTATACAGTTCAATGCTGTTGTATTATGAGCATTTCATTTATTCTTAACTTCCCTCTATCGTCTCCCTGTGAAAGATTTCATGGCAAGTTAAGCTACTCAAAGGAAGGAGACCAATTAGGCAGTTTCAGTTTGTGTTATATGTAAAGCAGATGCTTAATAAAATTAAGAATACAATTGAGGCTCTCCTCTCTACCCCTTCAATTGTAACTCATATATTTCTGTGTAGAATTAATGCTTCTGACTATTCATTTTCTAAACAGAGTGGAGAAGGAGAGGGAAGGGTCCCCGGTGGCTGGCTGGGCAGAGCTCAGGAGCAAGCTCACCCTGTGCCTTTCATTCCCTGCAGGGCTTGCTTTCAGAAATCCTCCGCAAGGAAGAGGACCCCAAGACTGCATCCCAGTCTTTGCTGGTAAACCTTCGGGCTATGCAGAATTTCTTGCAGTTACCGGAAGCTGAAAGAGATCGGATTTACCAGGATGAAAGGGAAAGGAGCTTGAATGCTGCCTCGGCTATGGGTCCTGCCCCCCTGATAAGCACACCGCCCAGCCGCCCTCCCCAGGTGAAGTCTCCTTTCCTCTTTTCCCTTCTTCTTTTTCTTCTCTTTCTTCCCTTTCTCCTCCTCCTCCTCCTCCTTCTTCTTCTTCTTTTTCTTCCTCCTCCTCCTCCTCCTCCTCCTCCTTCTTCTTCTTCTTCTTCTTTTTCTTCCTCCTCCTCCTCCTCCCCTTCCTCCTCCTCCTCCTCATCCGCTTCTCCTTTTAATGTTTGAGGAAGAATCTCAGCAAGAAATTGGAAAGATAGATGAGCAGATATCAGTCTTTCTAAAAATAATAATTCATAGGGTTGCTTGAGGAGAAGTTGGTCCCAAATCAGTGATTCTGATAGAAAAACAATAAGCTACTAATTAGAGGAAAGAAAATTGCTTTGTGTCGCTTCCTTTTGGAGGTTCTTTGGGGGTGAAAAGTAGTCTTTAAATGGGATGTTTGTCTCAACTACAATTATTAAGTAAAGAAACATTTAAAACTCAATAGGAAAAAAAGTGATAAAGTCAGTTTTATCCCTATGAGTTTTAGAACTGCCATTTGAATAGTAAATAAATAAAAATAAATAAGTAATTCCATTTGTATTTATGCTTTCCAATACGAAGTGCAGCTGGTACCAATTACACATCATCTCGTTTGTAATCTTTCATAATTAAGTTTAATACAATCCTTGAAGGCAGCTTTAAATGGGGCGGATAAGGAATTCCACCCATATTCCCAGAAATGGGCACATTTTCTATTTCCTGAATTTTCGTACTTTTTAGAAAGGACAAAAGTCACCATGCAGGTAACTTTGTGTATGTGCATCTGTCTTTTAATTTTTTTAAATCAAGTTTTAAAGATAGCCTTATGGGGCGCCTGGGTGGCTCAGTTGGTTAAGCGACTGCCTTCGGCTCAGGTCATGATCCTGGAGTCCCGGGATCGAGTCCCGCATCGGGCTCCCTGCTCGCCGGGGAGCCTGCTTCTCCCTCTGACCCTCCCCCCTCTCATGTGCTCTCTCTCATTCTCTCTCTCTCAAATAAATAAATAAAATCTTAAAAAAAAAAAAATAAAGATAGCCTTATAATTAGGAAAATTCAATAATAAAAAAGATAAAAGTTTGATAGTGTATTAGACTTAAAATCAATAGGCAAATGTATTTCTTACACATTTATTGCATGTACAGCTCTTAAAAATAAGGTCAGCTAAAACTGGATAAAAATTGAATATGGAATACAGATTCAAAGTATTCATGTAGTATAATGTCATCCTGAAATCATATCTTGATGTTAATTTCTTTTCATCAACAGTAAAAAAATGAAATAAAACACCTTCCCATGTATGGAAATATAGAAAAAGCACACTGAGCACTAAAAATGAAACTGCCACAGATCCTTCATTGATAAGGAATAGATATAATATTCAGCCACTTGAGGTTCTTAAGCTCTATGTTATAATGTTATGAAATGAATCTTCTGTAGAAACATCCAAAGTCTGTTTTCTCCATTTTATGTAATGAAAATCAATTTGGTCTTAATGTGTAGGGCGCAGACTGTAAGGAAGTCATTGCTGTAATTGTGGATAAGAAAGTCATGTGTCTGTACCAGAGAAAAATGCTATCTATTTGCATATATACATATCCACCTGCCTACACACACAATTATTGAATTTGATCTGTAAAGCCTTCTATAAAATATTTCTTAAGAGAAAGAATGAGGATATATATATATATGACTTTATATATATATGACATATATATATGACTTTTTAAGAGTGATTAAACAAAAAATACTGTACTTTGGACTTGGTTTAACACTTAGTTTGTGGTGTTTAGAGTTAATACACCATCATTAGTTAACTTTGCTTCTACAATCAACACAGAAGGCCTCTGGGCAAAGAGTTATTTTACTTATCACTTAATCTGCAATACTAACAAAAGAATTGCTTACTTAAGATCAGTATGAACTTCAGCATTGAGCTGTTTCTTTTTTCTTTTTTTCCTTAATCTATCCAAATATTTGACTTAGTAGTTCCTTAATGCAGTTTTTGTTTTCTAATTTTTCTATGATCGCAGTGCTTTTGTTTTTCTAAATGAGATACTGCTGTCCTTATTCATCAGGTTTTTTCTTTAGCCACATTTACAGTAATTCTTAAATGGTATTTCTTTTCATGTACTATTAAGATACTCTTGGGTAGCTCCCCTATATATGTGTCTAAAGACTATGCCTGCTGATAAGTTGGGATAGAAAATATAACTTATTTTGGCCTGCATTACTGATTAACTGGTTAAGCCACCCTTATATTTGTTCTCAAGAGGGGTTGAGACCAAGCCCTTAGCTGGGATATCCAGCCAATGATGAATGTGTAAGGTATGTAGATACCACAGATTCTTAGTGAAACTCTTTCAAAGGAGAAAAGTTTCTGTTAATGCGGTATTACTGGCCATCTAACCAAATTCTGAAATGATTATCTGATGTGTGTATAATTTTATTTCACTGCTATAATATGCATCTTCAAGTATCTTAATTTGCCTCACTGAGAATCCCTTTGCATTAACTTAATATTATTGTAATAGAACTCACAACTAGTTTGTTCACCTTTACCCTTTAACAGTGACTTTATAAATGACATTTTAAGAAATCTTTAATGTATTAAAAGTATTATCAATGTAAAATGAGTACTTAAGATTTGGACAAATGTTTCTCAAGCAGCTGAATTAGTAATGTTTTGCAACCGTTGAAATTGAATGCTTTTGAAAGGGAACCAATACACTATACTTAGGGTTTTAATACGCATATTACAAATGATTAAAATGGAAGGGGGAAAAAGGACAAAACGACAAATACAGAAACAGACTGCAGAATTTTGTCTTTTTTAATTTTAAGTTTTGACAAAGAGGAGTCTATTATTGTATTTCATTTCCCCTTAAATGAGATTCAAAACATATTTTGAGACAAGTCTTTGACTTAGGTTGGACCCAAACCCTGATTTTCTTGACCTGAGTTGAGATCAAGAGTCGGACACTTAACCGACTGAGCCCCTCATTCGCCCCTAAAGAACTGCTTTTTAAAAGGCAGAGGTCCCTTGTGGCTCACAGGAGATCTAGACCACCTTTAGGCCCAAGAGAGCTGGCTTCTCTTCCGGCTCCTACCCTGTAGAGTTGAGGTCACACGGAAGATGATTGAGATGTCCTCCCCGGATCATACCAGACCGAAGACCTACACTGTTGAGGAACTTGGATTCTAAATTATATTTAAGAAAAGACTTCCCTGCTTTTAGTCAGGCCCCAAGTTTTATTCCAAGGACTACTTCCCCTGGGAAGATCTAGACCAGCCTCAGAAATCACCAGAGCTCTTGCCTCGGTGAGATGCCTCTGGTACAGACCTGTCCCTTCTGCTTCAAGAGGGGCAACCGTGCTGTGAGCTTTGTCCTCTGTCTGTAGCAGTAGGCTCCAGGCCGAACCTGTTTGCTGAAAGCCTGTTTTCATAAGTTACATGTTTTAATTCAAGAAATAGGAATATCTTGTACTTGATAATGGTTCACAGTTCTCTAACACCTTCATGCCCATGAATTCATTGAATCCTCATACCAATCTTTTGGTTGGAGAAAGAGGAGAAAACCAAATTTAAGGTTGAGTCTGTTTTCACATCCCCTGTTAAGTCTCTTGCTCTTTCTCCTACCTCAAGCCAGCTCCTCAAAACACAAACACTTTAGAAAGGGGAAAATGAGACTTGGGGAATTTTTCTGTTTGTCACAGAGGATGGGAAGTTTTATTTTTAGATTAGGAAGAAGAACACATATGAGAACCTTCTCCTGATAGAATACGTTAAATGTTTGACAAATGATCCACTCTTGAAGACTTCAGACAGTTGGGCGTTTCTGAAATGGTAGAGAAAATAACCCTTTCCAAACTTCGCTCATAGGAAAATGTTGGGGGAACCCAAGCCCTCCAAAGCTCCCTGGTCCTTTATAAAGGCTTCTTTTCTTATTATGCTTAGCAAATTTTACGAATGAGTTTCTAAGAGGGATTTGATTAATAATAATTAGTGATTACTTTCTGGAACTTGTCTGTTCCACAGATCAGTTTTAAGTTGATGATTTCTATTTAGGTGTGTGCTTATTCTGATTTATTTATGTTTTTTGTTTATGTTTTTAATATATGTGATGTTTGGAGTTAAGTTAGCACTTTGTTTCCATAAGGACTGTTTGAAAGCCTGTGATTATCAAGTTATAAATTCTACATGAATTACATAATGATTTTTTTCTTTATATTTTTATGTCTTTCTGTAATTCTTTAGTTTCTTTTAAAGGAAGATGGGATATTTTATAACAGTGCTTTAGAAAATGTAGTAAGTTCATATAAGCAATGTATAATTAATCTAGGAGCTGCACCCTCTGTCTCTTTCCAACAAAGTCTTCTAGAATGTAATGAAACATAGGTTCAGTTATGGGCAGGAACTTGATAAAAGTTTTGTTATGAATTGCTTGGCCAGCATGATTTTAAGATCTTACGTGCTCATAAAATGCTTTTAAAATACTAGACTTTTTAAAGTCCATATTTGGAAAATAATTAATGTTGTTCCTAAAAAGAACAAAAAGAAAAGTATAAAAAGATAGAACCATGATATTCAAGACAGTGTTAATACACAAAAATTTGAAAATGGGGACCATTTTCTATCACCAGTAAGAATACCTCAGAATAGCACATTTCTTATATAACATTACCAAGAAAACATTTATAGTTTGCATACCTTGATAAATAAATTCAGGTTGGATTTGTAAAATGAATGACAAAGCCATTTGCTAAAAATTAGACATTAATGAGCCAGATTTAGCAAAGGGCCACCAAAAAGCAGATCCAGTGTGTCTTTAAAAAGTTAGAATTTTTCCAAATAAAGAAATCCTGTATAACATCATGACTTCAGTGCAGTAGTTTCTAAGATAAGCATTAGCGGTTAGACAGACTTCAGTTTAGATCTCATGTTGCCTTATGAATAAATTTTTGTTTTAGGAGAGTTTTCTCAATTTTAAGATGGGGCAATAATAGTACTTATTCAGGGCTTTTGTGCAGGTGAGAGCTAATGTACCTGAACATGATGCCCAGCACGTGAGAAACAGGTAATAAATGCCAGCCTTTGTTATTATCGTAATTATTATTAAAATTACATCAAACTTTAATTGCGTGTGTGTGTGTTTGCGCACATGAGCTATGTGCTTGCAGGCAGTTCCTCCTCGATCAAGGAATAGTACGTTCAATCAGGACCCCAGTAGAGTTCGTTTCGTGTTGTACATGTGTAGTATGTAGCATGTATATAGTATTTAGAGTTCCTTTTCTAGTATGATTTCATGCATTCAGCAATCCAGGAAGAAACAGAATAAAATTTTCATGGAAAATTTGGGTTCTACTGCACAGTTTTAGGGAAATAATAAAGCTGACCCTAGTGCTTTCACCCTTTCCTCACGTGGGAGGGTAAAGAGTAGGAGCTCCAATTCCTCACTACTTCCCCGGCGCCGCTGTAATGATGGAGTAGTACGCCCTACCTTGATAAAAGCTATTCGGAAAGCAACTGCATTTATTTTACCTCCTGTGCTATTTGTGGAGAAGAGCTGAAGAGTAGTTTGTTTTGCCTGGAATGAACTACTTTATGAATTTTAATGTGTGATATAATATTAAAAGCTAAACCAGGATTAAAGAAGATTTTTTTTGTACTAAGCTAAAATAGTACTTAGTAGAGTGAGGTATAAAAGATTTTTGTCTCCCATTTTTACCTGGGGAAAAATTCAGCTTTCCTGTTTTTGAAAAGCTGTCCAAGTCAGTTCCCCTTAAGCAATAGCTTGTGTTTAGGAAAAAATGTGATTCCAGAATTCTAATAGCTTATCTATGATAAGATACGTTATCTGAGCCAACAAGATGATAAAGAAGAGCTTTTCTAAATATTTTTAAAATGAGTAATACAGTTTCTTACTTTATATTTAAAAAAAATTGTTGCTCTTTTTTTTAATTTTTAAGTTTCATGTGTATGTCTTTTCCTCTTTTGATTATGTTGGCTACTAGGGAACAGTTATTTGATTTTTTTTTGTGATTTGAAATTCTTTTTGGTTCAAGTTGTAATTGTTTTATTAAAAAAAATTAAACAATGAAATTTTTAGAAACCAAATCACAGGGTTGAAACAAATGATTATAGCCCACCTCAAAGATAAATTCTTAAACATAGTTTTTACAAAAGAATGAAAATTATTTTAAAAACATACTGAAACAAGAAGTTTCCAAAGCCTGCTCTCTTAACAGTTGCTAAGCAGATGCTACCAAGGAACCATTTCTTCCAATGCACTGGACTTCATGCCTCCATTTCCATAACATTCAATTTTCAAAGCGATTGAAATGGCTTTTCTTCTCTCTTTCATTTAAACAGTGAGAAAAATAGGTATTAAAAGAGACCCCATGGGGTGATCAAATCTATCCTTCTGCCTCAAAGCAAGACCACCCCAGAGCAAAGTTGCGAATCTCACCAAAGCAACTTT
This sequence comes from Mirounga angustirostris, assembly GCF_029215605.1. Taxonomy (NCBI): domain Eukaryota; kingdom Metazoa; phylum Chordata; class Mammalia; order Carnivora; family Phocidae; genus Mirounga; species Mirounga angustirostris. Next base: position 132,038,760 of record NW_026991709.1, on the reverse strand, counting down.
GTAGGCAATTTATGGTAATGCGTTAACTCTTCTGGCTCCTAAAGTGGTATTTAGCAGATTATTGCTTCAAAGCCCTGTGTATGTTCTTAGTGGCCTCCAGTCCTTAATATTACCTCCGTGAGTGCCCTTGCTTTCTGGAGCCACAGAGCTAGAAGGGGGACTCTGGAAATCGAGCCTACACACTTGCCATCACTGTCTCCAGCTTAGAGTTTAGCAGTGGCAAGTGACACTTTCTGTGTCTTCACTTGGGCCGGTGGTGCACTCATTTCACAGCATTTTCCTTTCAGTGCTTAGAAGGGTAGTGTCCAGGTGGAAAGCTCTAACTACCTCCTCCAGATAAGCAAGAGGTGAGTTATTTTGCTAATTGGCTAGAAGTTAGAAGGCATGTTTTAAAGACTCCTGTTCACTCTCTTAAGTGCAGAGGATCGAATTCCTTAGGATAACCTCTGCCCGTCTTTTGATACCAAATATTAGGGGGAGAATGAAGTAGACCCGAAAGACTTGTAGCGTGACTAAAAGGGTGTATCATTTCATGACAAAAGAAATCCTTCATTTATTCCAAAATGGACTTCATTTTCTATTGCTCATTGTATATGCGAACAGAAACCTGGGTTCTGGAAAGGATCCTAAGAAATGTGGTCCACAGTGAATCATCTGGCTGGGAGAAACAGGGTCCTGAATCTGTGGTAACTTTTCGTTTACATTTTCACCAATTTCCTAGTGAAAAAGCAACTACATAGTTCATGCGTATATTTCCCAGGCTGGTTCACATAACTGCATAATAAAAATTAAATTTGGAGTTTTAAAAATTAATAACAGTATCAAGACATTTTGAGGGTGAGATTTTATTTTTACCTCAAAATTTTGTGTCATTTTACTGCTGATACCTGCTTATCATTATTACCAAAGGCATTGATACTAATTTTTCACTCCAGATTATTCATTTTGAATATATTTATAAAGTCACTGATTATATAATTTGTGTAATTTGCAGTAATGTTCTGTTAAATATTGTGAAACATTTTCTTATTGTCTGGTTCCACAAGTCAAAAGGAAATAGTTATGTACAGGGGTGCCAGGAAAAGATGAAATAATTATACAGAACAGCTTGGACATGCACGTGTAAAATGCAACCAGCCTTTATGATAATTAAGCAAGGCACTCTACCTGTTTCATGGATGGATAGAAGATTTAAATATGCAGCTCTGCAAATGGCTTTGTTACGGAAGATTTTTTAAATGAAACATAAGAGGAACAGGCATAAAAAGAGAGTCTAAAATTAAAAAGGCCATAGTATGTAATAGCTATTAGTGATGCAGTTGTCTGTTAGGCACTGGGCACCCAGTGAAGATACAGCACTGGGCATTATGATTTTAATTGTGAATTTCCTTTGTTAGAATTGCAATGGACAGTAATTGGGAAACAATTAGTTTAGGGTTTTCAAGTCTTTGAAACTATTCTGTTTTCCAGAAAACTTACTTTATGGCGTTCTAATTCCTGTTTGTCAGCTGGCAGTGGCTGTCTTATCACAGATGCAATCACCTGTGACAATGTGACTTTCTTAACTTAAGCAATCTGATCTCGGGGTAATAACTAATGTTGAATGACTGCACTGTTGCTCACCTGGATCATAAAAGGAGCAACAGTGTCCAGTTTGGATGCCGAGCCTGAAAAGCTTCAAAACAATTTGGCCAATGAAAAATGACAGTCACGTTCAAAATGTTTTGTAGGTGAAAACAGCTACTATTGCCACTGAGAGGAATGGGAAACCAGAGAACAATACCATGAACATTAATGCTTCCATTTATGATGAGATTCAGCAGGAAATGAAGCGCGCTAAAGTGTCCCAAGCACTGTTTGCAAAGGTTGCAGCAACCAAAAGCCAGGTAAGAACCTTGGTGAGGCACTGAGAATGTTGATCTGCGATGCCTGTGAAAATTTCATTCAGAGGGGTGTCTGTTTGCAATGTGGACCTGCATCGCATCACTGAGAGGGCAAGGTCTCCAGGATCCTTGACAGAGCTCTGTGATGAAACAAAGTGTCGTTCAGATTCAGGGAGTAGATAAGTGGTTTTGTTTCCTCCAACACCCACTCTCCAGACCAGGGACTTCTCAGGAAATCTCGGGTCAGTTAATAGTTGTTTTCAGAAGAGTATGGTAATGTATAGGCAGTTTCTCAACGTGGTCTTTTGTACTTGTACAAGTAACTTGAATTACTATTGTTTCATTATTGTTCAGATGACCTTAATTTCCATCCTAAAAGACTACGAACGTAATAGTTTCTTCTGTTCCAACTCAGGCATCCACAACTATTAGGTACACTTACTAAAACAAACTGGCGCGCCCGCCACACGTATCTTTGCACATTAATGACCTTAGTTTTTCCAGAGATGCACGATATATAAGCCATACAAATTGAATTACAGTTAGAAAACCTGTCCAAATCTGATGAATTATAAATGAATAGACTTGAATCGGAAAAGTTACAAGTCCCTACCAAACAAGATAAAAACATAACAAAGGAGAGATAATGCAGTCCTTTATCAGTGTAATGTTCATATATTGAAAATTTATGCTCATCAAAAGCAGCAGGGTCATCTGTAGGAACAAATTTATAGTTACTTATAAACCCTCGTTCAAAACCAAGAATACTTTTTAAAGGACCAGAAGAATACTAAACTGTCTTCCCCTTCCAACAATAGTTGGTAACATTATCAAGGTGGGAATTTAGAGGCAGTCAAGGGCTCAGGTGAGATTTTAACAACTTGCGATTTTAAACAAATATATTTTCCCTATCATTAATGAACTCTCCTTTATAAAAGAGCCTGGCTGCCGTCAACTTCTGATAAAAATAGTTCTGAGAGTATTTACAATATGCTGCATTTACTATACCATACTTTTTTAAAAACTCTTCCTAAAATTTTTCTCTACCGGCGTTAATGGTGGTGCTTGGTAGGGGTTTTGCTTTAGAAAAGGTTGTTCTTAAGTTATAGGCTGGATGAAATACTTAAGGGATATCTTGGAAATGTTATATAAAAATGATTAAGCTCAAGCTGTGGACTGTAAAAATTATAGCTTTATAGGCCACATGCCTGCCTACCCTTCAATCACTGTCAAAGTGATAATTTCTACAATAATATGTTTCTTTTATTGTGAGATTCTAAACATCAAGTGCTGTTTAAACATTAAACTGAATTGTTTATGTTAGTGCTGTACTCAGCGTGTCATACATCAGGCCACCGTAATCTCTCATGGAATGTAAAATTCTGTCATGAATCATGGCTTGTATATCGGAAATTACTGTAATTTTGATTGGAAATTACAGGGCTCTTGAAATGTTTCTAATTATGATAGAATGTTAGAGCCGCTTCAAACCTGTGTGCTTCTTCAGATGTCTTCATTTACATGCCAAGACTATGCATTAAGGAGAAATGTCCTGCTCTCACTTTGCCCCTCACCCACCCACCCTGCACATTCTTGTTTTGGCTATTTAGTCTAATTATGATGAGGATCTCGTATTCAAATGTATATTATCTTGCCTTTCTTTCTGATCCTGCATCTTTTCTGACCTGTCCAATTAAATTTATCAAGAGTAACAGACTGTATTGTTACAGAGCCAAACACTTTCTCCAAATCCCAGAAATAGATAAACAGAGAAACTAGACATGTATTATTGTAATAAGGGTCAGCCTTAAAACGAACAAAAATAAATATGAAAACTTTTCGATAACTGTCATTTAGTTGCTTGTCATCTGTCACTTAATCCAATGACATAGTTCCTGCCTCCCCATCTCCTTTCTGACTATAGCATAGCTCCTTTCAGTTAGCAGCCCCTTCGCTACCTTCATTCTTTCTTTCTTTTAAATGATATCCCCAAATCTGCCCACCTGGCCTGAGTTACTGATTTGGGAACTGTTTAGACAGTGGCAACAATTGGTTGGTAATGTCATGTGAATGATGTTCTGGTGGGTTTTTTAAATTTGCTTGCTGTTTGTACCCCTGTCCTACAAAACTCCCCAGGAGTCTCTTTCAGCAGTGTCGACTGGCAGCTTCTATGTCCCTGCCAGGATGGTGTGTTTCCCAGAACCCCTAAAGCTGTAGCTAATCCCCTCATTACTGATTAAGAGAGAATCCAAGGAGCCAGTTGTTGGCAGTGGGGTCAAGCATATTGGTAACTTTCATTCTTTCAGATGGTTATTCCTAACTATTAATACCCTGTAACTTCCTAGCAGAGGATTTTTGTACTTTTCCCTTTGTCATTCAGTTTAGGTGTGAGCACTACCCTCAGTATGAAAATATGTAGAAAGATAGATGATTACTTAAAAATAAGCAGTCCAAAAAGTGTATATGTCACTGAGAGAAGAAGTCAGACTTAACAAGGGAAAGTAGTCACTGTTTAATTTCTGTTCTGCCATGATTTTTGTGAAGGAAACAGAACTAGCAAACAAACCAAAAAAAAAAAAAAAAAAAAGATCTTCAAATCAGACTGACCTTTTCGCGGTCAAAATTTTTAACTTCTAAAAGAGTTATTTACTTCTGAGATGTGTGTGCCCCAGCTTGTCAGTGTGAGGCAGAGGTCACTGAAAATGAAGCGTGTATGAAGAGGGATGAGCTGGAGTCACTTTTATCTCAGCCCGTCTCGCTCCATCTGCTTCTGGTCCTCTGAGTTGGCTTACTGTCCAGCGCCATCTTTGTGCTAGACCCCACTGTGCATTATGTATGACCTACATTTAATTCTCAGAGTAACCTTTGGAGCTAGCCTTGTTTTCCTCATTTTATACACGAGAGTCACCAGACTCACAAATGGTAGAGCCACCCCAGTCTCTCAGTTCTCTTCCTCTGTCCTCCTATTTTAGTATTTCCTCAGGGTTCTAGGAGGAAATACTAAATACCCTGCTCCGGGAAAGAGGAATTAGGGGAACTGGACTAACTGATCGAGGAAACGGCTGGAGCTTTCCTTTCTTCATTGACATTTTCATGGAATACGGGTTCTTATCAGCATAGGGTCCTAGGAATCCAGGCTTTTTCATGTCCAGTCGGGCTGAGGGGAGATACATGGTAGAGGACTCCAAGTAGGCTATGGTCCTGTCTGTATCACGGTGTTATAATATTGAGAAATTATTTAACCTTTTTGAGCCCAAGATTCTTGGGAGAAGATCATATGCTATAATAGATGCAGAAGAGCTTTTAAATTATACAGCACTCTACACAAATGGATAACGTCTTATAATGTGCCAAGCAAGAGGCTCAGACCTCTACACAGAGTGATTTATTTATTATCTCTGTATTTATCTCAAATACTTTTCATTTTAGACTAAAAGGTAAAGCTTTAGGTAGGTATCCTGTGTGGCAGGCAGCATAATCATTTTTTTAAAGTTTCTATAGTCCCAGAATGTTATGAAACCAGACACATCATAGTCGTGCTATGTACTGACTAATGCACGAAGTATTTTCAGTAAAAGAAACCAAGTCTGTGGATTCCACCATTTCACATGTATTCTATCTTCTCTTTGATGAGTAATAGAAATGAGATTGTTTTTAACTCTAATAGAAATGTCTGAATAAAATATGCAAGTAAAAACTGAAGGTAGGCTACTTTTTGTGCTTGGGTAGGAAGGCAGGCTAATGCAAACTTTAAATAAAGATGATCTGCTTAAAACATAATGTGAATAGCTACAAATGAATACACTTTATATTCCGGGTATTCAAATAAGCAGCAGTTTTTCCAAGTGAATCATATTGGAATTTTATCAAACATTTAGTCTGATAACATTCAAATAATTATGAGAGCAGAATTCACTAATTTTACAGTTTAAAAAAAATAGTTGATTTGGGTAATAACCATTACGGTATCAAGGTTCAGTTACTGTTCATTGGTTATAGTGTTTTCATATGGGAGATGGAAATGGAATTTTTTCCTTAATGGTGGCAGATGTTGGAATCTAATTTTATTCCACAGCAAACCTCCTGAGAGCTCTGAGACTTAAGGTGTATGTCCAGCAAGGGGACATTAGCCGCGCCATAGGCCTCGCCTTGTACATCGAATTGTTACATTGATTTTCATGTCTGCAGAGTGGAGCTTGCAGATACGGTAATGTGGGAGTAAAGGGCTTTGACGGAGCGGTGCCGCATCACCACTTGTGTTTAGAAAATGATTTCTCTCTACTGCTTTATTGAACAGGGTATTTCTTTTAGGTAAAGTGACTAGATGATGAAAATTCTATTTGACTGAACATGACTGAATATAATCTTTGGCAGTCTCTACCCCACCAGTCCCCTAGAGTTACAGAACTCTGGATGCTACTACTTCAGCTACTGGATAGGTATGGTTTTAGTGCTTTAAAAAAAAAAAAAAAAAAGTGGCTTTTGCCTCTGCAAAGATAGCACAACCAGTGGAAGAGAGCAAATAATTTAAAGCCTTTTGCTTTTTTCCATTCCCCTTTCAGACACTTTTGTCATTGAGATTCAAAGCCTTTAGTGAGAGGGAGAGAAGAGCAGGGGGCAGAAGAGAGAAGGAAGCCTTTGGTGCATCTTTTTGGCCTTTGGGCTTGGAAATTCTGCCATGGTGATTGGAATGTCTTAAATACAAGTAAGATGATACATCACGGATCAGTGGGGCTAGAAATGGGGCAAAAAAATGTAATTTTCATTGCCGGGAACAGGAATGTATTGTGACAAAACCCAGGGAAAAAAAATCACGGAACCATGATTGCACTCTGTACTCCAGCATGTTAGCGAAGGCATCTTTTATTGTTTAGAATTAAATTACACTTCAGGGAAACTACACTTTGAAGCGCTGTGCTGATTCATTCTTTTGGAATGTTCATGCAGCAGACTTTGCTGCAACAGGATTTCACCTGTGTAGCCTCCTAGGGAAGACACAGAGGAGACCCCTGCAGATGTGAGAGTCACTGTTTCTGTTATTTCTGGTGCCACCTCCTTTTCTGGGAGTCTGTGGGACAATCTTAACGTACTGTCCTCATCGCCCCTTCTCGGGCAAATCAAGTTTTCTTCAGGCAGGTTCTGGGGACTCTACACATTTTCCATCTTTACACACTCTCTTTACACACCCTCCATCTAGTGCTTTATTTTATTAAATTTTTTTTTAACTGGGTAGAGGTGACTCTGTGGAGATGCAGCTTAGATTTCCCTGAATTGGCTTCCCTGGGGGAGGAAGGGCCAGAGAAGTACTTTGAGGGGTGAGCAAGGAGAGAAGCAAGACAACCCCACAACCCCGGGTATAACCACGTCAGCAACCTGCCCATATGCACTTTAACACCCATGTGGGAGGCCCCTGTGCTGCATTCTTGAATAAGAAGGATGTGGAGTTCCATCAATCTCTTGTTTTAGGTAGCCAGTGTTGGTAACTACCTCAAAATCTCTTATGTCTTAATACTGGAAATCCATACTGGACTTAATTTTCTAAAATGCAGACCCATCTTTATATTTCCAGTTGGTTCCTAAACAGGACTGTTGAAATCAATGATTTTAAATACACAGGTATTGACATACTCTAACAGTTTAAAAGGTACGTAATTGTTACACAGTGTTTTAAGAAAAACTAGTTAAATTTGTGGATGTGAATATTAGCCTGTCTACATTTTAAAGACAAGCCTATGTTTTATAAATCTAGGGTTTGATCAAGGAGGTCCAGAATTATTAAGTAGAACACTTACTTGCTCGTTATATTTTGGGCTAGAAAATCATGTAAAAGGATGTTTTTCCTTCTATATACTTGATGTTTATCTATTTTAAACAAGTTGAACAGAAGGTTTTCAGTTACCTTATTGCCACTTTCAAATCACTTAAAATTTTCACTCTTTTCCCTTAAATTTAAAATTAATTCCTTAACATCATATAAATACATTTTCTTCATTGACCCACTTAATAAGTTAACTGTTACAAATACAGTCATAATTCATTAAGCCCATTTTCTCCATCTTGAGAAAATGTCTCAAAATTTTAGACAGTATTTGAAAGGAATCAGTTGGTGAATATTGGGCCAGCTCTTTATTATTTTTTTTTTAATTTTTTTCAAAAGGCTTTTGGTTTTCTTTTCTTTTTTTTTTTTTAAGATTTTATTTATTTGTTTGACAGAGAGAGATCACAAGTAGGCAGACAGGCGGAGGGAGAGGGAGAAGCAGGCTCTGCTGAGCAGAGAGCCCAATGTGGGGCTCGATCCCAGGACCCTGGGATCATGACCTGAGCCGAAGGCAGACACTTAACCGAATGAGCCACCCAGGCGCCCCTGGGCCATCTGTTTAAAGAGGATCATCATATGAGGAAGTCCAAGGAAGGTTACCACAAGAGTGGGCCACTTGAAAGTATCTCAGCATACACGTTCTAAAGCATGAGTATACCAATTATGCATCTGTAGAATCTGCTTTAATCTGAAACCACGTTTTGTCCTAAAATGTTAGGGTAAAGTTGAAAAGTGTGGACGAAGAATATTCTGTGGAAGTTCATCTTTCTGGAAGCTCTTCCATGATACGATCAGTTTTGACAGGTGACGAGTGAGTTCTTCGGGACAGGCTCAAGGCATCCATAGAATGGGAGCAGGGAAGAGAGCAGCAAGCCCGTGGGATTTAACTTTTAACAGCAGTCGGTCCTCAAATGGAATGTAACTTGCCTAAACTTAGCACGTAACTGTTAACACTGATAGAATCCTTCAACAGACTACCAAGTTGAAAGGAAAAGTGTTTTCTCAGAAGTCTCCACAGTTGTCTTTTATGTTTTGGGTAGTAAAGGTAGGTTTTATTTTAGCTTTATCTCCTTTTTTCCTCATATGAGAAATGAAAATAAAGGCCCTGTGAAATGAATGAAGTATGAAAATGCATTTATGTAAAATAACAATAGAAAAATAGATCTGGAAGAAACTGCATCATTAAAATTTCACATCAGTGAAAGGTGCTAAGAGAAGGATGGAAGAAGTTATGTTACTAATACGAATCTCAGGTGGATTTTTTTCTGCTCTGCCAGAATACCTTCAGTATCTTAAAAAGTAACCTTTAAGATTATTCATTTTTATAAGTATAGTTGTTAAGCTTTTACACATGCGATTCTTTTGCATGACAAAACACTACAGTGTGATAGACCACTCCTGTAAAAATAAATGTATATATTTTAGAGATTAGCAGAAATATAACCATCCTGTAATTTATCATGAAATACCTTGTAAAAATACAAGTTCCATCCTCTGGTGGAGTTGCCATACAATTGTTAAATTGATGAAGTTGTCTTTTTTCTAAGTCTTAATCTACTTCTGTTGTATGTTAATAGAGAATCTGTTCTCCTTTGATTGCTTGATTCAACAGCTCCAGTTGCCTTTGTGTATATTTTTTAACAATTCCCTTTTCAACCAGTATGCTTCAGGAATTGGGCTTAAACACACTGTTTCATAAACTGCCAGCCTCCTCGGCCGCCTCAGTGCCTCTGATTCTGTAAATCAGATCATAGGCAGCATGCTGTCATATAATAAGGTGTCTGATCCTTATTACCAGTTTGTTGATGCACAGACTCCTTCAAATTGACCATTGCAACACATGGTTTCCCCTGAAACTAGCTGTGATAATTAGCGTGGTTCTAATGAGACAGAATGTCACTGATCTTGTGCTGAACTGTCGAGTATCGGTGCTACGGATGGGAACTGTCAGAGCCTGCCATCTGTGACAGCTCTTGGCATATTCCAGTGGCAAGGTAGAGCATGCTCAATAGAGTATTTTCAAACAAATGGCCCTTTTCTTGATGAGGGCTCTGTGTTCTGCTCAACTGGAAGAATGTTTGCCCCAACTTTGGCCTACGCTGCACCCATTCTGAGATCCAAATGCGAATAAAATTTTAAATCTCTGTTCTGTGTTATATAAGAGAAGAATCTTTTGTTTAGCAGGTGAATTTTAAGTGGCATTCCTTCCCCTGATTTTTGACTCTCCCAGTTGCCCCATGTTGTCAGTGAACAGTCAAGCATTTACGATACTCTTCCCAATTTTAAAATTGCCTTGTTTAAAAGAGATTTGCTGGGAGTTGGGATGGCTCTTGGTGATGAAGCAGTCTGATTTGATGGAGAGGAAAGGGGAAACGAAAGAAACAGCCCCGAACGTGTATAGAAATACCCAAGCTGAATAGAAGAATTAAAATGGACAGGACATTTAGGCTCCAGAGAGAAGTAGAGATTTTTTGCTAGAGTAGAAGAAGTCCAGCGCTGCTTATCATTCCAAAATATGCTTTGTTGCTTTTTATTTCCTCCTCTCTGGCAGACCACACAGGGCTTGTTCTGAAGAACATTTTCACTAATCTGATCAGGCAGCCAAATACGCCGGGAAAACTGCTTTAATGATCCCACTAATTACCTCAAGTCAATATGAACTGTATTATTAGACTGAGGGAAAATATTCCATTAGGTCTCCCCCTTGGGAGTTTCTCCGCTTTGTGATGTCACTGAAGCCTTCACCCTCTCGCTTGTAATTAATTTTATTTACACACGCAGGCACGCACAAGGTCACACCTGCACAACCAGCGCTGGCCAGGGAGCTCGTGGCACTCCGGCTTAATCAGATCTGTCATAATTACCATCCTGCATGTTTCTGACACACGCTGTGAAATATTTCAATTTAACTGCCGCTACCAGCACAAGCAGATGTAGTGCGAGTGTGGCTGCATGGGAAATATTATTCCTCAGGATAAACTCTCTCCTCCTCCTTTTTCCTCCCCCCCACCCCTTACAGCTAATGTGGCACAGAAGCTGATGTATCCTGTAAATCTTGAATGCAGCGCTAGATTGATAACAGGCGATTAGACAGTTTAACCACAAACAGCTTGTTCATTTTTCACAAATGAAAACCACATGTGGTGTAACTAAAATTTCAGGCCCTTTTTTTTTTTTTAGAGTTGGGGTATGTGTGTGCGTTGAAGATGTGCTTAAATAAAAATAAAATGCGATGAAAAGAAGTTAAGTGTCTATAAAAATGGAGAAGTTGCCTAGTCTTTTCCAGGTTATTTTATCAAAATCCTTATCGAATCCCATTTTTGCCACTTTCACCAAAACTCGAATGAGAGAAAGATTCTCCGTTGGACTTTCCGTTATTTTCCGTAAGATTTATTTTGGTTGGGAGAGATAATATCCCTCTGGTCTGTCCCCCCCTTTTTTTTTTTTTCTTTCAGTGCTAGACCTTTTATTTGAACAGGAGTTCTGAAAGAATATTTTACTGTTGGGCATGTATAGTTTTTTAAAGGTCAGTCTCCCTATTTTTTAAAATGAAAAGTTGTTAGTTTAGGCTTTATGGTTCTATCCCAGACAATTCAAAAACAAAATGGACCCAATCAGGAAATTTATTTTAGAGACGTTTGTTGATATGCAGAATCAATCTGAAAGGTAGAGTTCAAAACAGTGAATTCTGCTTCCATAGAAATTTTGGAGATAACCTGGCAGAAAGTATACGCTTACTGGGTTACCATATAAGGCCAGAGTTATCACCAGTCTCAGAAGAATCCAGCCATAAAGAAATTAAAGTACTGGAGCCATAAGAAGGCAAATAAGCTGGTAGAAAACTAAGATTAAGAGAGGAGAAAGAAATAGGATCAGTGGTGATTTAGAGCTGTACCTCTAGAGAAGGTTCACCACAATCCAGTTTAGCGAACATTTAAAACCATAGCTGTAGCCTAGTTAAATGTCTTTTAATGCCAAATAGAATACACTCCTTTTCTTTTATCTTTATTTTTGTTTTACTACTTCAGTTATGAACCTCTCTTGGGAGCTTCCTAGGATTCTGTGGTGATTCCTGTTAAATGATAAGAGGTGCCATTTCCCATAGACTAGTGGGTTTTTTACCCTGTTCCCTTAGTTTATTCATTTCCCCCCTTCCTTGGTTATTTTCTTACATAAAAAAAAAAAAAAAAAAAAAAAACAACCAAACAAAAAAAACTTCACTTCCCCAGTTTTTCACCAGAACTTTCTTTCCCTTTACCCTGGCTGTTTTCTCTGTGTTTTGGGTTTGCTCCAGGATATCTTACAGATTTGAAATTTAATATTTTTCTGCCTCTTCATGCTTTCTTCTAGCTGCAATATCACTTTAAAGAAAAAAAAGTTGTTTGCCTTTTCGTTAGAACCCTTCTCCCATCTCAGATGCTAAGCAGTTCACACAGTTAATACCAAATTATTAGGTCAGTTGCTTCTAACATTGTTCATCTGCCTCTATAGTCATTTTGCAAGATGCAGATATTGTGGAAGATTTGATTCAACCCCCACCTCAGCGATCTGTCACAACACTATTTCCTGTTGAATACAGATGTCCCCTCAGAATCCCTCTTAACACAAAGGTGAAGGCACCGGTCACTGATCATTAGCTCAGCCGACCGCTGCTTCAGTCACTTGTATTTTAGGATTCCCAAGAAGAGGTTTGATATACAAAGCATAGGTGTATGGGGATGAGTCCAAGAAATAAGAAAAGTGGAGGTAAAAAAAAAAAACCCAAAAAACCCTATACCTTATGATGTCATTGCTACTGCCTTTGCTTTAATGACCTGGAAGTTTTTGCACAGCTACTTCAAGATATGTTAGTGATAAGCCAGCATGCAAATTGAATCACTTCTTGCAGTCATTGGTAGAGCTCACCACAGAAAGGAAACTTAACTTATTCCTTAGCAAGTCAAAGATTTCATTAACATTCTGAAAAATCATCCACTAGTTTTCCATGTTCGCAAACTTTTGTTTTTGTATGTTAGAATTTCTTTGTTCCCAGCACACCTGTTGATATAAAAGGGAACAGGAAGGAGAGGAAAAAAAAAAAAGAGTTACTGTTTAGGGATTGCCATGGTATGTACAGAGTCTGATAATATTCAATATTTTGAGTATGAGGGAAGAGCATATCTTTTCATTTCATTAAATTTAATTAGACTACAAGAATCCCATTGTTCAAAAAAAGATTATCATTTTCTTTATGGACCCCGCTGGATCCCTGTCTAATAAAAGGACAGTTTTCATGTATCTGGTAACAAATCATAGTTGAAGATCCAGGAGAAAGTAGTTCGGGAAACTTTATCCTGCCCAACTCAGTCCACTTCCTTAGCACTGTGCAGTTGTTCTTCTGCAATGTTCTTGGATCCTCATGAAAATGTACAGGAAGGAGAATTGGCTATTTGCCATTTTCTTTTGGACCCGCCGTTTGCATTTTTCGTTGTTGAAATCATCAATATCATTTACAGTGTAGCTCACCTTTGTATTCCGAAGCTGACAGGAATGGGAGGGCATGTTCCTGAATGTGTGTCAGATAAAAAATAAGGTAATGGTAGCTAATTGACAAACTCACAGATGGTTTATATAACAATTTGGACATAAACTTCATCTTTCAGAGAAAGCATTGAGGATTGCAAAGAGTGGTGATCCCAGTTCCACCGCTCTCATGCTGTGTAGCCCCAGGCAAGTCGTTTAACATCTCAGGCTCTGCACTTCCCCTTCAGGAAGGTAAAATAGGTTGGGTCAGGTTATGTCTAATGTCCCTTGCAGTTCCAGGTTCTGTGAGTTTGCTGCTGAAACAGGTGTACAAGTGTGAAAGGATGCTATTTTGATTGAAGGTACCAACGACAGGTGTGTTAGTCTGAAAATGAGTCACAGAGGAGGCAAGGTTTTGAATAATGAAAGGGCTTAGTTTGGGGGTTTGGACAGACCAAGTGCTATTTTGGGGTCTGTAGCCAAAAAGCATTCATAGGTGGGATATAGTGGGGAGAACTGATTGGGATCCAGTGTATAAACTTCATGTTATATAGTGTGAGATGAGCTGAAGGTTGACGTAAATGCGTCTGAGACTGGTTATTACACACCTGGATGACCTCTCTCTCATTATCAAGGACCTAGCAGAACCAGTACAGTGTAGAGATGAGATGAGCTCCATTTAGTTGGGGAAAGGGCTCGGCTGAATATGCGGTGGGGCGGTGGTTGCCACAAACAGTGTGACTTGAAGGGTTGCTAAAGAGTCTCCACCTTAAACACATTCTTCTGTTTTTTTAACTGATACCTGAAATTCTACCTTTAACATTTCACTATTTTTGGACTGGTATAAGTCTTGGGAAGGATAACACTTTAAAGAGAAAATAATAATTCTCGGTCCATGAGAAATCCCAGGTTTGGAAGAGGTTAGTGAAATAAGAAAAACGAGGCAGGGAATGACAGCTCAGTTGAAGGAATATCTTGAACCCCATATTTGCAAGTTCATAAATTGGTACCTGTAGCATTTAATAGCTGCTGAGGACTGCCCATTCCCAAATGTCTCCTTTAAATGTTTACCCATTTACTAATGGTACCAATACGAGTGCTACTTGTTAGGGTGCTACTTGGCTGGTTCATTGATGGAGTATTTGGTGGTTTAAATGAAATGCAGATTAGCTAAAAATAAATTACTTTCAATAAGGTCAAGGAAGTGAAGGCTGTGAATAAAATATACATTCACAAACAGACAAATGCTATTAGGAAATCCAGCTCAGTCCAATCCAAGCTGTTACTGTCTAAATTGCCTTCTTTCTTCCTGGCTTGCAATTAATTTTTGCTTGTGTGTTTGGAGATTGGGGGAAGGGTAATAGCCTAATGGGTAATGATTTTATTTTAGTATTTTGATTAAAGAGACTAAATAACTTGGACCCTGGATAACCATAAGGACTAAAGCCTTATCCATCAAGCTTAATTTCTAGACAGAAAGTTGCATTATATTTCTGGATAAATTTAGCTTTGTGTTACCTATAATATATAGTGAGGAGATGGTTGTGTGGGAGTTATTTTCTACCTATGCCCCCCCCCTTACCATCTTCCTATTCACTTTTTTTCCTTTCTTTAACCCTCTACTTGACTAGACTCCTTCTGTTCTGTCCTCAAATCTTAAAGGCAAATACTTTAAAACCATTTGCACTTTGAAAAGTGGTGCTGAGAGCAAGGACCATTATTTGATTACCTCTGGTTTCCTAACCTTTGCATAGCTCCCCACACCCCATGGCGTGCCCAGGTCACTGTTCTGTTCCTTTCCCTGCTGCCATCCTCTGTCTGCTCTGCTACCTTATCCCCTTCTGTTTGCGAAACCCAGGTGTCTTTGGAAAACCTCGTTAGTGTTCCTTTTCTGACAGAATTTCTCAAAGGATAATCTGCTAATCTTGTCTACCTTTACAGTTACTTGGATGGTATGAAGTTAACTAAATTAGAATATGGTTGCTTTATTCATGGTTGTAAACCCATTTTCTGAGTTTATAATAAGACCAGGGAAAAACAGTGCGGTCCATATGTGCTAGTTCAATTGTTAATCAAAAATGTTTAAGCTGTCAAACTATTGTTTTATGAATGAATTCTCCTCTAGCACTGAAATAAATAAGTCAAATAAAAGTCTTCCCCCATTTTCGCCAACTCGAGGATTGGGTAAGGGTGGGCATTCTTATCAACCATGGCACTATTGAGATGCCCTGATGGAAACCTGGGGCTCCTCAGGGCACAGTCTGGGAACCATCGTACTAGTGATTAACTATTTTCCTCCAGCCCATCCCTAACAGGCATGGTCCTTTAGTGGCAAACAACAACAAAAACAAAAAACAAAAAACAAAACCACCAAAAAACCCAGGAAATCTGTTTCATGAATCCATAAATACCAAAGTTTCCTAAACTACTTGGGGCTTATATAAGATAGTTCTAGAAAAATATTCGAAATATATGTGTGTATATACACACATGCATGTGGGGTGGTGGGAGTTCCTAACCTGTGGCCCACCTTCCCCCAAGGGGTCCATGAATTTGGATAGAAAAAGAAATCTTTATTTTCATTAACATGTTACTGAAATTTGACATTTTATTCAATTATCAATATGGGCAGTAAATCATAGTAGTATTAACATTAGGTATGAATTTGTCACCAGTAAAAATCACAAATATTTTCACATCACATTACGTTATTGCAGATATCTCAAAATATTATCTTTGCTCATCACTATAAAATTACAGTAGTTATCAGATCTGTTGTTAGAGCTCGTTATTTAGTGTGTTAATAAAGAAGCATTTATATTACTATAGCACAAATTTTTGATAGCTGTATTTCAGCATAATTGGTTGTCTTCATAATCTTATGTATTTTATTTCAGGCACATAAAAACATTGTTCTGGAAAGGCATCATCTGTGGGCTTTACCAGCTTGCCAGAAGGGTCGATGGCACAAAAGAAATGAGATCAATGATTAGATCAATTAGATGTGGGGGGAAAAATTACATATTTTTTCTAGTACATTAGCGGAACAATTCTTGAATTTACCAGGGAAATGTTTGTTATTACTTTATAGTATGCTTATTTTTCAAATGCCTTTCACTTCAGAGCACGTAAGCAAGGGTTAGAGTCATTGCAGTAACATTTAAAACAGCCGCAAAACCAGAAAGCTTATCGGCAGCCTTTTCTCCAACATTCTGATGCCGCATACGGTGCAGGGCTTTGAGAGAGAGGGAGGGCCTTTGCCCTTCGACTAGAGACTTTGTGTCAGGGAGCCTCACCTTTAATATCAGTTTCCATCTGAAGTGTAAGCTGTTCTTCCCTCACTGGACTCTAAGTGCTGGCAGAAATGACTCCCTATTATCTCTGTCCCCACATTGGGTGGCACATAGATGGCACTTAATAATGATTTGTAGAAGGAAAAATGATTCAGAAGCATATTTCATCTGCTGTCAGTTTTGCCCTCGCAAAACTCAGCACATTCCTGGACACCTGGGTGGTTCAGTCCTTAAGCGTCTGCCTTCGGCCCAGGTCATGGTCCCAGGGTCCTGGGATCGAGCCCCACATCAGGCTCCCTGCTTCTCTCTCCCTCTCCCACTCCCCCTGCTGGTGTTCCCTCTCTGGCTGTCTCTCTCTGTCAAATAAATAAATAAAATCTTAAAAAAAAAAAAAAACCCAAAAAACTCAGTACATTTCTAAGGGAGTCCGGGTGGGAAGATGGAGAGCTCTCCTGTGCTCAGAAAGACAGAGTAGGGGCAGACTCCTGTCCTCTTCCTCCCGGGGCGCTCCCATAGCCTGCCTTCCCCAGGTATGAAACAGGATCAGTGGTCATGAGGAGTGACTGATATGGCCTGTACAGAGAGCCCAGCCTCCCTTATCTCCCTTTATTGGTAAAATTATAACCCAGCCATTGTCACTGGGATCCACATGATGCTTCTAGAAATATTTATGCGTTCTTTTTTTGAAGTGTCCTTGTGAAGAGATTTGAGTCCCTCAGTTAAGCCAATTTCTGATTAGTAGGTTTGCATAATGGATAAAATGATGTGGGTTTTGGCCACAAAATGGGTGTTACTTTATCAGCAAAATCATAAGCAACTCGGGAGCTCATAATGACCCTGCCCGCTTAATTGTTCCTCTTAGGATATGAGTCCCATAACTTTTACAATCCCAAATTGCCTCCCCCTGGTTTTAAAAATTCTTTGTTATCTTTCCTAGGATATCAGAGAGGGAAGATTTAAATTTTTAATTCCCAGCCCCTAAATATGCATAATGGGACGTATAGCTCATTCTAGCAGATATCTGCAGTGTTGAAAAGTTTCATATAAATCAATTAAAAATGCACTGGCAGAAATATTTGTTAAAATAACCTGCAGTAAGTTATTTCTGTAAGCCAGCAAACCACTGTATCAGGTAAATCGTCACCTAAAAATGATTCATTTTATAAGTTCAAATTTTTATAGTTCTTTTTTTCTTTGCACGTGGCATATGTGGAGATTCAGCAACATTTTTTTCTTGATATCTTTACAATTTTGAATAGAAAAATAAATACTGTAAAATTTTATTAGTGACTTTAGGAGGCAACATGTAAGAGATTTGCTTCATAACATTGCCATATAAGAGCACATATTTATTTGGATTGAGGGGTTTGGGAAAAGTGAAGTTTCCCATTAAGCTTCTTTAAACAATTGATGTATTTGCTTTTGACCGAAGCCTTTAATAGTGCTTCCCTGCCTCCTTAAACCTAGTAAGCTGAGCTCAGTTTGAATCTTATTTTTTGAAATGCAACATCATTATAAATGTAAGTTGTTGGACTTTGCTACAATACATGATATCCTCAGGAATAACGAGATGTGTAGTTTCTTGCCCCTAACTAAAGGGTCCAGATTGTGCAGTTTTTATACCTTTCTCTCTCCCCGAACTTACTGCCACTTCAGTGTTACAGGGAATCCTTTGCTTCATTTTTACACTTACTCATTGAAGTGTGAGCCTCGGGGTCTGTCCAGGCCCTTTGGGTGAAGGAAAGTGAAGAGGATGCCATTCAAAGGGCTATTTGTGTGGACGTTTATTTATGGTAAATGTAATTCAGCTGAGATGGGGGAGGCCTGCATTAAAGAAACCCATCAGCGTTAGTTCACGGAAGAAATGCTGAGGGCCTGAACCAGAGCAGTAGGAATGGAAAATAAGGAACCAATTCAAGGAACGTTCTGAAGGAGAACTGGCAGGAATTCATGATTGTTCTCTTATAAAGCAAACAGACAAGAAAAATCAGATTTTTAATTGAAGCTCTTTGCTATTTTTTTTATTAAAAACAGCTACTATAGAAAAATTAAAAAATGTAAGCATAAATACATAAGGAAATACCCGTAATCCTAATTAACAAAAGATAGCCTGATTCATGTTCTTTATACACACACACGTATATGTATGTATACATACATATATGTGTGTACATGTATCTGTCTTACATTTATTCAGATGCTATTCATACCTTTTAATTCTCTACTGAGATATATTTAAGTTATATTCTCCTTTTGCTATCACAGATAATGCTAACATGAACATTATTATAGTTAAGTATTTGTATACATCTTTAATTATCATTTATTTAGGATCAGTTCTCAAAAGTAGAATTACTGGATCAAAAAGCCTTTTGTGTTTTGAAGGTGATTACTAGACATTTCTATATTCAACATTTCCACATTGCCTTTCAGTAAGATTATACCAATTTATACTTTAAATAACAGCCTTTCAGCCCAGGTGACTGGGTGGGTGGTGATGCTATTAATTGAGTTAAACTACATCAGAGGAAAACCTAGTCTGTAGGAGGAAGATAGTGGGTTCAGGTTAGGACATGATAACTGAATTCTTTTCATTAACTCTCTAGATAGTCAAATTCCTTTGGATTATCTTTGTGATAATGACAACAATAATAAAAATAGTAATGACGTTCATCATAACGTTACTGTGTGCCAATCCCCTTGCATGAATTGTCACAAACCCTATGAATAGTGGTAAAATTACCCCCATTTTATAGAGGAGAAAATTGAGATCTAGAGCATTTCAATAACTTGACCAGGTCTAGTAAATAGTAGAGTAGGAATTCAAATTAAAACCCAGGCTTTCTTAACAAATGGATCTTAGAAGTACAGTATGTACAGGAGGTGAAGTCCAGGAATTAAGTATTCTCAAGAAAGTCCAGTATGGTAAAGAGTTATAGCAAAAGAATGGTGGGCATAGTCAGTTCAGAAAGCAACTCGTCTACCTATTTTTCTTGGTACATGGCTAATTCATCTCCCTCTTTTTTTCATTATCCACCCCATTTTAAATACTGCCCATTTTTCAAACTCAAGCCAATATCACTTTGAATCAGTAAAGACTTCCTTGACCACTCAGCCCATCTCTTCTTCCTCGCCACTTGGATTCCACGTGGTGTTTGTCCATCATTGACTTTTATCATGCACTGTCTTTCACTGGTAGTTATTTTTGAATGCTTCCCAAATATACTGTGAGCCATTTTAAGGCAAGTGCTTTCAATTAAGTTCATCAGACCTTTTTGTAAATATCAGGAGCCAGGCACGGGGCTGAATGTGTTCTATTTCATTTGTACCAGCCACAATCCTGCAAGATTAATACTGTTACTGTCTGTTCTTTGTAGAGGAGGATGTGAGGCTCAAAACGGTAATTTGCTCAAATTCACATACATAAACTCCTATATGGAATATAACCCTTTATCGATATACTGAGGTGCTTGAGCATGACTTGAAGGAGAGTTAGTATTTGGATGGGCAGGAAAAAGGAGAAAGGGCTTTCCTGTAGTATGAAGAATGGAGAATAGAATGTGGGGAAATGCTGGGCAACAGCTAATAAATAGTCCAGTGAATTAGGACAGGAATGCAATTGGGAGCAGCCTTCAGGGCACTTCTAGGGAGTGTGAGCATTTTCTCTATAATAGGAAGCCTTTGAAGGTCATTTTGAGTAGTTAAGATAACTTTGGCACTTTGAAAGCAGAAGACCAGAGCAGTGATTTTCATCCCAGCATCTTTTTTCCAAGGGCATCTCAGAGATGGCTTGGGGGATTCAAGAAAGCTTAGTTACACCTGTGATTTATCTGTCAGGAAGTTCCATAGGCTAAATTAAACATCATATTTATTTGCTTCTTGTAGGCATCACAACTCTATACGATAGCACTGGTTCTCTCATTCTTCACGGAAGCTCTAGTCATCATTGGTGTACTTTTTACCCTGAGTTAAGAAAAGGAATGATTACTTAAAAGCTTCTTTGTTCAGAAATTGAAATAATTGTCTGTCGGAAGTAATTAAAAAGAATGTTTGGTGTCTAAGAACATAACTCAAAGAAGAAGGGTCCCCGACTGACAAGGCATTGGTGGACAGGTGGAAAGGAGCAGATGATTCTTTATGATAGAAACAAGGCTAAAATTGATGAACCTTGGGAGTACTGAGTTTTCTGGGGGTTTTTTCCTTGAGTTTTTTTTTTTTTTTCTTGAGTTTTCTGTTTTTTAACGAACACTAACCATGGAGAATGAGGAGAGAATAAAAACTTAAGTAAGATATTGGAGTGCCTGCGTGGCTCTCTGTTGGTTGAGCATCTGACTCTTGGTTTCGGCTTGGGTCATGACCTTAGGGTCCTGGGATTGAGCCCTGCATCAGGCTCTGTGCTCAGCTGGATTCTCTCTCTCCCTCTCCCTCTGCCCCTTCCCCACTGCTCAAGCACACGTGCTCTCTCTCTCTCTCTCTAAAATAAATGGATAAATCTTTAAAAAAAAATTTAAGATATTAAGGCACAGTGTGTATAAATGTTAAACAGGAGCCAAATCATATCACTGAAACAAAAAATTCTTTTACCAAGCCCATATCCAAGCATCAGGCATGTAAGCCAGATTTTTGTTTGTTTCATTTAAGCTTTGAAGAAACTATCTTGAAAGGTTAGTTTGTGAAGTATAAGAAAAAGTAAACTTTTAAGTTAGATATCTTCCAAATCTAATGTTTTTAAAGGAAAAGTCAGCCTTTCTTTGGAAATTCTGTTTCAAATTACAAGTTTATGTTCTTGCTAGTTTAATATGTTATCTACAGTTTCATGCTTTTCTCTTCATTCCTCCTTTTTTTCCTTACTCTGATTCTCCCTCCTGAAAATATTCTTTGAACTGTAAGATCTCCTTCCCAACAACCTTTTTAAGTGAGAACTGTTTTTATCTTCTCTGGCCAGATTGTCATCTGATAATCTTATTATGGATCAAACAATCTGTAGCAAAAGAAAAAACACTATATGTGTGCCATAAAGTCAGTGGCCTTTGAGAAGGTAGAAAAGAGGGGAACATAAAAACCACTTTCATTTTTTTACTTGCTTAAATTTTAAGCAAAATTGCATAATAAAAAGTACTTACCAATGATTCTTATTATTCAAAATTCACTAAATTTTAATGGGAGCTTTTCCTCAGATTGTATGAACACAGACCTCCAGGAAAAAAAAAAAAAAAGAAACCTCCAGGAACTCTGCTAGATGTGTTTAACCTCTTAAAGACAAAGTAGCAAAAATGGATTCATGAGAAATTTATGGGTAGCCGTTGTCTGTCCTATTTCCACAATATGGAAACCCACAGATTTTTGGCTAAGATATTAAGTTCCTTATATAACCTGGAAAGAGAAGTGTAAAAATCATAATAATTTTTAAATATCATGACTGTTTTTTTTTTTCTTTTCAGCAAATATAAGTATCAGAAACCATGCCTTGAAAATAAATATATTTGGGGAATACACACACACACACAAATATCCCATTTAAATGTTTCTTTTTAAGTAGGCTCCACACCCAACATGGAAGTTGAACTCGACCCTGTTTCTTTTTAAAACCCATCTTTAAATAAAGTGGATGTAATGTGCTACTTTTAGCATGAAAATTTATTGGTACGACTCTGTTCAAACTTATTTCCCATGTTTTCTTTTAATAAGACCACTGTTAACTTAGCAGGAAAAGTTACTCACGGCACCTGCTGAGATTCTCTTCACTGTACACAAAGTAGATGTTATTAAACTGAGGAGAAAGATTAATGTATTTCCTACTAATTCCATAGAAGAGGACATGTATCTTTATTAATGTTAATGGTGGGGGCCTCTCATTATTTTATAGAATAATCTGCTTTAGCAAAGGTTTTTCTTCTGAAGAACTTCGTAACATTTAAAGGTTAATATGTTAGGTAAAGAACAGTATCTTAAGATAAGCGTTTTTATTACAGGACATGATGGGATGGTTTTTATTAAATTATAGGATGATTTGAATGGGGAAGAAGAAAAAGTGCATCGCTTCTTGCCCTCAACTTTAATGCCTTTAATCAAATAATGACCTTCTGGAAAATAGTTAATTTTAAGCATTTGGAAAGATCAATACCACTTTGCCACCAAAAAATGGCCTAGACGATGAAATTTGATGTATTTAAAGTATCATTTCACCCTCTTAACCTAGTAAATAATTTAAAAATGCTTTCAATACCGCTTTGCCACTGTTCTGTTCCTCACTCTTTGAAGTGTGAGGATTGTGCTTGAAAAAGAGGGTCGAAGTTGGTACGTGAAGCATCCAGGCCTCAAACCTGGAAGCCGGGGTGATCCCCTCCATGAGGCCTTGTGTGTCTCTGCATTCGGGCCCCCAGAGAAGTACTGTGTGTTAAGACTGTACTTGAGGCAGCGTGTGTTAAAAACATAAAAAGTGTGAAAATGGAACGCTTCTGGTATGTTAAAGGGGTGGCTTAAAACATCACTAGTCACTTTGCATCTTTGTGATATCTTTAAACCTTCATGCTAAAGGTGAAAGATTCCGCAGCTCTGACAATTAGAACCCATTTTACCCCCAGCTTATAGAACATTGATACGAAATTACCCATGAGTGCCGACAGCTTTGTAAATAAAAAAAAAAATTGCCCTCTATTAACATGTTTGTGGGCAGATTAAAAACTGTCTTCATTAGCATAAGTAACACTTAAACGGATTCTTTTAAAAGTAGAAAATTATTTGCTGAATGATAAATTGCTAGCTTTATAGTTAGTTGTTGTTGAAAATGTACTCATTCAAAATGCCTGGTGTAGTTTAGTCTACAATACTGAATTTTTTGTGTTGGAAGTACTATTTAATGGATTATGTACTTAATCCTTGTTCCTACTACTTGCTAAAATGTAATTCATGCTTTCCACTAAAATGTTTGTATCAAATACCTCCCTATTTAGATTGATTTCTTTTAATATCATATATTATTATACTAGGTGCCCCAGAGATTGGAACAAAATACTCCTGCAAATAACACATAAAAGATGAGGGTGAGGGGAAATAAATACAGACTATAAAATGTTTTGCTTTTTAGAATTCAAATTATCCTTCCGTTTCTTAAAATGCATTTTTCCTTCTTCGTTGCAGCAAGAATTGTCATTTTCTTTCTTTTTTTTTTTTTTTTTATAGCTCTTGGGTTTAAAATGTATATGTACATAACAGTAAGAGATACATATCTGTATATTGTACGCACTGTATGAAATGAGTTTTTTTTTTCTCAGAGAATACTGAAGCCTCTTTTCCCCTGGAAAGCTAGCTGTGTAACGTGCTCCCAGCTTTGTCACAGAACGGGCTCTTGGAAGGGTTCTCCTTTTTACATGCGTGAGGCTGTAGAGGTACAATAAATTCATTCAAGAAAGGAGGTTACTTCTCTGCCTCAATTAAAATCACTGCACACCCCTTCTCTGTTAAAATGTTCAAAGTGAATTGACTTGAATTAATTGTTCTAAAAAGAGTGGAGTGGAAATCAAGGATTGAGTTTGGTTGGAAATTAGCAGCTGAGAGATGAAGGTGCCAGGATTTTTATTTAAATGTGGTACAACAAGATTCTGTCAGTAAAGCACATCATTAGAATATTGAGTTTAGAACTGCTAATTTTTCCTTTAAAATGAGCATACAGTCATGTGTTTCATGGACCATAATAAATCGCCATTGTGTTGTCATTGAATTTGTTTTGCTTTTTTTCAGTACTGGTTTGGCAGTCATTCTGCATTTTCTCTCTTTCCTTTTTTCCCCCCCGATCTTACTTTTTTTTTTTTTTTTTTAAATAGATCCCTCACCGAAACCAGTCAAACGAATGTTATTTATTTCATGCAGTCTTAGGTTTAGCATCTTCTGCACCATTTTCTTGCTTACGGTAGCAAGACATTTGCAGATGGTTCTTGGTTACTATAAAGTACATAACAGTATTTCCTTTGTGGCAGATGGATTTAAGACTTTTAGTTCTCAATAAATGTAGGTTTACAATACATAACTTTACAGGATTTGTGTTGTATATAACAGGTTTGAACATATTATCTCAGAATTCATCTGCATGGCATTTTCAGCTTATTCAGGGTTCATGCCAGTTTTTTTAAGTAATAGGGGGAGCGCTGTGATTGATAGCAACAGCTCAAGGCGTGATTTTGAATAGAAACAAAGGGTTTAGAACAGAAGGTGTCAAATTAAACTTCGTCAGTTTGAAAAGTAGTAACATCCTGAAAGTTTTACTAATTTATTTACATGTGGCTACTGTTTATATTTTGCCCTCTTTATATGCAGTGTAATGTTGCTTGGCAAATTTACTACATTTAAAGTTTAGGTTGTTCCTTGTACCATTTTAGTTTTCTGAGAATGGATCAGTCTCATTATTTTAAGGCTGTTACTCTCCTGTCTTTTCTACTGTACAGAACAGTCGTGATCTAATTTAATTTGGGAAGCAGCTCACTACTCCTGCCTATGGTCTTACAATATTTCAAGTCCCAGAGACCGCTCTTAAAAATGTAATTACGTTCACATTTTGCAACAAAGTACCGCATTTCATTTCTGGTCTCTCCTCTACCAAGTAAATCTATACATTTATCATTTAAAAACCAATACAGTACTTAGGGGAATCATCATTATTTGTCAGATATTACAATATTCTGACATGTTCATTGTCTTACCAAGTTTATTTGCTCTAACAATATCACTTATGAAAAAGTGACCTAGAAAAAGGTACTGGGGAATTAGAAAGCATTTGGCTTTTTTAGTCACTTTGTGCAAAACATAGATCAGATTACTGTCATCATTAATAGAGTCTCAATTGATAGGATTTGAGGTAGTCAGAATATTCCAAGGTATTTAAATAGTATTAGAATGAATTGATCTTATTTTTGCCAGCATAAATTGGGAATGAGCCAGTGTCTCTGCTGACAAAGAACTAGCGTGTCAAAATGTCTGTTTTCCATTATTTTTTAAGAGATACACACATCAAGAAAAGCACTCCCCCCTTAATTTTTTTTTTCTTCTTTTTGGAATACCCTTGTAGAACTAACAGTTCCCAGCTGCACCGTTAAATATTTTTCTAAGCATCATCTGATTTCAGTCTCTTAAAATCATCATGTCTCTTGAAAGGCTAGCAGAGACATGCTTCAAACTTATAATTTATCAAATTATTTTTAGATAAGGAATTAGAAGTATTATTTAAGGGCAGAGGTTAATAGCAAACTACTGGAAATGTTATGTTAGTCATGGGCAATTAATAAAAATAAGGATCCATCTCATAAGTATAGAGACACAGAAGTGACAATATGAGCAAAATATTTGTTGAATGAGTCAGGGCTCCTTTTCTGAAATATTTGTTAAACCAGCATGAGTGTGATTGTTTAGGAATTAGCTATCATTATTAGCCATTTTAAAAGAACTAATGATTTTCTTTTCCAAAGAACATCTGTGATCCACATGTTTTTTCACATATATCCGAGTGCTAACTGATCTGTTACTTTAAAAAGTTTCTAAAGGATTGGAAAAATTATTGGCGTTTTTCAGCTCTCTCAAGCATCTTTTCTCACGTGAATTGTTCTTAATTTAACTTTTAGTAATTTTTAGTTACAAGCGTTTATTTCTTTAAAAAAAAATCTTAGATATTCGATGTTTAGCATGTATTGCAATAGTATACAGTACTAGCTAAGTACAAAAAAACTCCCCCCCCCAAAACAACTTTTCTGTTCTGTTTTTTTATGAACCTGCTAACATCTGGAAAGGTAAATAGAATTGTAGCAATTTGCTCTGTTTAGGCATGGGGGCCTGTCAATTGCTGTAGCTGAAGAATGGAGACAAAGGGGAGGAGGAGAGTCATTTTAACCATAGTTAATATTCAAGCCTACAGGAAGATGTAGATCTAAAACCTGCATAGCATCAAAACTTAGAGGTAAAGTGTAAAGAAATAGCTGAGATGTAGGAAAATATAAAATGTTTTCATGGCTCAATCCAGATAGCAAATATTTGCCAATAAGAGCTAAATAAACATCTCCAGGGCATCATATGCAAGTGGGTCTCAAATACTTCAACTACTCAAATACAGTTCGAGAGTTAATATTATACTCATATAAATAGAGCTAAAATGTGACACATCATCATATTTTTCTGGAAATAAACATAGAATTGCCATGGTTAGAAAAGAAGCATAGTCGGTGACATTCTAATCACAATTATTATTTTTTTTAAACTAATATTCTCTCAGGTAAATCTTCAGTTTACTGCCTGCTCTCTTAGCCTTGAATTACGCATTCAGTGGCATTGAATGAGTGCATGATTGCATGACCGTCCCCTTGTACGTGTTTGTTTAATTACAAGACCTGCTGAGTAGAAAAACAAATGTCTCAGAAAAATTAGTAGATCTCATGAGGGTTAGCAACAAACAGTCACTCACCCTTGGCTGGTTAGTAGGTGGGCCTTGGGAAGCTGATGTTATCAGCTCTCCAGCTTTTCTTTTAAATTCTCTCAAATAGGCCATCTGGGGAAGAATGGGCCTTATTTCTTTTCACCGTATATTGCAGTTGGAAGGGGAAGGAGAATTTTCTCCAGTGGTTCAGTTTGGGAAGAAGGGAAGAAAAGTCATACCATTCTCTGGTCTCACCCCAAACAACAATCGCAACAACACACACACACAAAAACCCTCTCCTTGGCTAGTTCTAAAATCAGATAATAAACTGTGCTCCTTCCACTCCCATCCAACTAATTTACTTGGAATTTCCAAGAAATCCCTTCATCTTAGGTCAAGTCCCTAAAGCAGAGCCTAAGACAGGGAATCGGGTGTCTATGATTTGGTGAAGGACCCGGAAGGAGTGAGGGAGGATAGGGAAGAGGAGAAGGGGTCCAGTAAGAATATGGTCTCAGGTAGTCTGTATTGATGAGGGGAGGGCCATCTCCAGAGAGTAGATTGAAGGGTTGAGTGAGTTGTTACTTTGAGGGAAGAGGGCAGGGACATTGTACCACGGGGTAAGCCAGTCACTGGCCACCCCAGGGTGTGAGGGGGTCAGTGAGGACGTGGAGTAATTGTCCAGTCATCTCCAAACATTGCTCCAGAGAAGAGTATGGCTGTGAGCTTTTAGCAGGCAGCACGGCAGCTGGAGGTGGTTGCCTTGCTTGGCAAAGGGGGTCTGGGTGGGACAGGCTCCCTCTTACTCTCCACCCCATTGCCTAGTGTCCATCATGGCAGCCAAGATGAAGAACGTTTGGCATGAGGATTAGAAAATGTTAGACGATGTACTCTCTTGGACCACTCAGTTCTTGATAATCTGAGGATCAAAAATGGGGCCTTAAGGGAGCCATCAGAGAGGTTCAGGTTTTGGCATTCATTGGACATTTCCTTCTCTCTCAGCTCAGGAAATCTATTAAAATTCTTGTCTGGTGAATCATATTTCGCGCACTGCAATGAGCAGGAAAAAACAGGCTCCGAGATGTCCTTTTGGAAAGTTGTTTCTTGGAGAAGTCTTCTAACGCCCATTCTGATCATTATGCTTTACACTGGATGGCATCCTTGCTCATTGTACTGCACGTGTCTTTTCTCTGTCTCTCACACACACACGCACACGCATTTTTACATGTAGTTTCCTTCCTAATACAAAAATCCTAAACTTTGGGAATCCTTTTAGGAAACAAATTATTTTAAAAATCTGTCCTGTCTCTTCTTAAATACCTTCAGGATCTCAGATGGCCGCTCATCCGACAAGAAAGCTGGGCAAGACAAGAAGCACGTTCAACTTTGCTTTTCTCCTATTTCACATATTGCAAAGTCCGTGGTAAATGTGTCTTGCCCTTGGAATCATAAAAAACATGACCTTCCTTTAAGATGCAAATCTGAACATTTATTAGAAACAGAGCCTGCCTCCTTGACAGCCACAGCTATTCTCTCTTAACAGGTTAAAAACATTTTTTAAGCAGATTGGAGTGTTTTTGAGCATATAAAAAAAAGTTAACTTCACAGGGTCTTTTCTTTTTAGCTCTTAATGGAAAATATCAGCTCCCCACAGGCATAACTGACCTATTATGCCCTTGTCTCTAAGGGGTGGTTGTGTGAGCTGTTACGCTGGAAAGAAGATCCTTCTCCAGAAAACAGGACTCTGTGGGAGAACCTCTCCATGATCCGAAGGTTCCTCAGTCTTCCTCAGCCAGAACGTGATGCCATTTATGAACAGGAGAGCAACGCGGTGCATCACCATGGCGACAGGCCGCCCCACATTATCCATGTTCCAGCAGAGCAGATTCAGGTTCGTTTACCTTGGCCAATTCAATATAGCACTAAGTAAATAGAGCTTTAAACTTAGCAGGGAAATTAGCGTCTCTCTTCTTGCCGCCAGTCTAAACATAGGCTTTATTAGCAAGAGATAACGATACACTGCCATCTTGCTCATGGGAATAAAAGGAAAATTAGCACACTTTTTCCAACATGTGTATTGTGTTCCTTCTCCCTCATTTCCCCAACCACAAAATGCCAGGAACCCCCCTTTTTTACACTTCTGGTTTGGCAAGTGCGTCTTTGTTAGAATTGGGTTGTTTTTTGTGTGAGAGGTCAAATTTTGTTTTTTGTTGTTTTAAAATCCATTTAAAAAATACCACCTATTTTTTAATGACTACCAATACTGCCGTTTCTGTAGAGGAGGTTGTACAATCAGAACTTTCTACCTTGGATACTGTCCCAAGAGAGGAGGGGAGGGAAGCCTAATTGGAATCTTGTTTCTGACTAATCTTGTTTCTGGCCCTTCCTTCACCTTGTCGCTGTCTCCCCACACCCTCACAGAACACAGGTTAGGGGTGAGTCATGTCTGTTTGTCTTTCCTTTAGAGCCCCTCTCCCACCAGCCTTGGGAAAGGAGAGTCTAGAGGCGTTTTCTTACCAGGCCTGCTGACCCCTGCACCATGGCTCGGTGCTGCTCCTCAGGTGAGCGGGCACAAGTTACCTATGCCAGCAAGAGAGGGGGTGGTGTAAAGACCTGCTCCCTTGGTCAGAATTTGCAGACTTGCAGAGGACGTACTAACCATGGTGGTGGCCGAAGACCACTGTGCCAGCAGATTCAGCCTTGTGCTTAGCGGGTTCTGTCATGGGACTTATCTCCATTCGTCCGCTGAGGGACCTCCCCTATGAAGCTAGATTGGAAAGCTCTGGGACCAGGTAGTTTTTTGGTGCCCTATGGCCTTGATTTCTGAGGAAGCGTGTTGAATGGACTGGGGCTGTAGAACCTATTTCTGTTAAATCTAAGGGGATGTTTTTAGCTTTTCCCTTTAAGAGAAAATTCCATTGCCTTCCAGAGTCCTAAAATTCTACTGTCTTTGTTGAATCACCTGCATTATTTCTTGGTATTGCTGTGGGCGTGGGTGGGGAATGTATATATTTATCTAGTTAAAAACAGTGATAGAGTTATCCATCCACTAAGAAAAAAAAAAAAAAGTCCTTGAGTGTGTATTAAAGATAAATTGGAAAAGGGAATCCCTTAGGATATCAAGCACTAAAATAATCATGAAAGCCTGAAAAACTTACTGTTGTTTGGCAAAAACAAAAAAAAGAGACAGGTATATGTATAGTAATAAAAATAGTACTTGTTTGAAGATGCAAATTGTTTTTAATAAAATTGTTTCTTAGGGGAATAAAAGGAAATGCTTAGGCACAGTATAAACGCTCTAATATTTTGCCGCTTACTCAGGTTGATTTGCTTTGATGATAAGAATTATAGATATAGAGTGTACAGTATGTGCATGTGTTACACATTTGTTACGTATAATTGTGTATGGAAATTACAGAACACATACAGACACTAATTACGAAAACGTGTCTGTATACACTAAATTTAAATTCTAATCACATGAGTTTACTATAGACAAAACAATTTGCTAGCCGTTCGTTGTACGGTGGATCAACCTTTTACTTTTCGGTAAGGAAAAGAAACTTGCAGCGTCAGCCTAGTGCAATTTGGTAAGAAATTGTGTGTGTATTAAATCGGAACTGACTGGTAGGAAATTCACAAACGTGAGAATCTCAAAAATCCTTTGGAGTCTTAAGGGATACTGTTGAAGAAGAGCAGGCGTTTATCCATTTTATTTGGAGTTTAAATAAGGCTTTCTGTTCTTGCTCCATGCTTTAGCCATGGATGAAATGGGGCAAAACACAGGTTTCTTTCTCCCAGGGCTCTGTAGCACTCCTTTCGAAAACGCCTTTGAAATCCTTACTCCTCAGTCTTCATTTTAAATCTTTGTTAATTATTTACATCGTAATTTGCTTTGCTGTCTTCGCCTTCCGATGCATATCCTGGTGAAGTCCACGGCTCACATTTTCAGCGCGCTGAACTCTCACTTCCGTGAGCCGGGCCGGAAACGAAGGGGAGGGAGGTTCCGCTGACCTCCGATAAGGAAGCCCCGCAGCGCCCCCCCGCGCGCCCCCGCCCAAAACCCTGGTCGTGCCTCCCCTTCCTGGTTCTTACCACTTGGACTTCTTTCCCTGGTGCCGTGGGCCGTCTGGCTGGCCTCCCTTTGCGTCCTGGATCTCTGTCCCCCTCGGAGGAGCTCCCGGTGGGATTCCCAGCCCCCTGTCGCCTCCTCCGAGCCGGCTCCGTCCGCGCGCGGGAAGAACGCAGAGCCCTGACCGTCCGCTTGTTTCTTTGCAGCCGCAGCCGCAGGCGCAGGCGCAGCAGCAGCCCGCCGGGCCCCGGCTCCCCCCGCGGCAGCCCACCGTGGCCTCGCCCGCCGAGGCCGAGGACGAGAACCGGCAGAAGACCCGGCCGCGGACGAAAATTTCCGTGGAAGCCCTGGGCATCCTCCAGAGCTTCATCCAAGACGTAGGCCTGTACCCGGACGAAGAGGCCATCCAGACTCTGTCCGCGCAGCTTGACCTGCCCAAGTACACCATCATCAAGTTCTTTCAGAACCAGCGCTATTATCTCAAGCACCACGGCAAACTGAAGGACAACTCCGGCCTGGAGGTGGATGTGGCCGAGTACAAAGAGGAGGAGTTGCTTAAGGATTCGGAAGAGAGCGTCCCAGACAAAAATGCCAACACCCTTTTCTCGGTGAAGCTGGAGGAAGAGCTGTCAGTGGAAGGAAGCACGGACATCAGCGCTGACTTGAAAGACTGAGGTCCAAGTACTGCTTTCATTCAGCAGTGCCACTGGTATTTACTGACGAAGGGAGAAGTCCACCTTGTATTCCCTCCGAAAACCTTTGTTGTTCCTTGTTCGGCCAATGAATCTTCAGAAACTTGCACAAACAGGGAAGTTGAGAAAGGATAATACAGACTGCACTAAATGTTTTACTCTGTTTTACAAACTGCTTGGCAGCCCCAGGTGAAGCGTCGAGGATTGTTTGGTATTAAAAATTAAAATTTGTGTTCACGGGACACATCAAGGTGTGTACCCCGTAAGCATGATACCAGTGATTTTTTTTTTCTTTTTTTAAGAAATTATTATTCTGGAGCCTCAAACAAGCATTATAACTTCTGTGATTATTATTTCCTTCCTTTAATTATTTCTGTAACACTCCACACTGATCTTTGGAAACGCGCCCCTTATTTTAAAAAAAAGAGTTTGTTACTCTATTGTATGTTACAAAAGAACTATAGACTGTGGAATGCAGTTTAAAGATGACATATGCCAACAAATGCCTTGTATTATATGGCACTGCCGTAATTCAAATTTGTTTTTATTTTGGAAATAAAAGTTCACTGTAATTTTTTTCATTCTCATTGTTACATGATTTTTTAAAAAATGAAAAGAAAATGTGAAACACAATTTAGTCCTCATTATTTATTTGTAGATCCTGCAGCATCATGTTGTAATTAATTTTTTGGAAGTTTCCGTTAAATGTAATATTGCTTCTCTTGTTACCATACTGATTCTTTTCTATTTATAAATGTATTTTGATGGGCAGTAAAACAAAGTGTCTTAAAAGTTTTAAATAGAGAAAATGTGCTTTACACAGTTGCCTATAAAAAGTGCTCTATGTTATCCAAGCAATTCATACTATAAGCTTCACTCTTATTGTTGTATGCAATTTTTACTATCATGCAAATAAGCTTAGGTAAATAAAACTAATAGATCACCTTAGAAAATTATGCAATTAATGTGAAAATAATTGATGTTTGCAATGTGTCTTCCTTTGGTTTACAATCAATTTTAAAGCTACATCTGTATAAAATTTCTGTATAAAGGTGTATTTCTTTTTTATGAGTTTATGGCTATGAAAACACCAGCTATTTTGTTACAGCTGGCTGTTTTTATAAGTGTATCACAATTTTCTTTATGCAGAAATGTTCTGATTAGGAGTGGTTATTGACTGTAACTACACAATTAAAATTGTTTGTATGGTATGACATGGTAGGGTTTGTCTGCTTATGTGAAGTAACTTTAAAGAGTCAAAGATGGCCCTCTCAGTTAGGTGCATGTTAATATTTTCTTGATGATATTTTACTGATTTTAAAAAGAGCGATTGAAAAGTCACTAGAAACACTGTAAATTTAAATCACAAACACGCGCTCATTTTTTAAGTTTAACAGTGAAGACCATGACCTGTTTGGGGTTAGCATTTTGCCTAATAAACAGAGATAGTAGGATAGTCAGAAGACCTGCCAACAAAAACATAAATCTAGTCTCTAGGAATTATGTGCTTAGAGTGAATTCATCTGCATTTGTTTCACAATATTTAATTATGGCAACACTTCTTTTAAGCTAATGTATAAATATTTTAAAGGCCTTTAACAGTAACATAAAGTAAGTAGGGAAAAAATGGACCTTCTGTATAAAAACCTCTTAGTAAGCAATGTATTTTTTTTAAGTTATAAATGGAATAGAAGTTAATAACTGAGCTCATTTGGTTGTGTTATGTCCTAACTATGAGAACTAAATGAAGAAAGTAAGAATATCACACCTGGAATTTAAACACCGTCTTCAAAATTCTTGCAACATAAAACTCCATACACGCCATGATATAAAATGAGGTGTGCTGATGGTCACGGAAAGGATTGAGGCCAGGGTTTCGGGCTTTGTTATCATTTTTTTTGTATTCACTTTATCTTTTGCTGCTTCTTTTTAAGACTTCTTAGATGTTAATAAGGGTATCTGGGTTCCTTGATAGTTGGTTCTGAAATTGTCCAATCTCTTCATGACTAACATTTTTCCAGGCACTGATGAGCTCATTGGTAGGCAACTGGGCTGCTTTTAATATTGAACTTTTACTTAAGAAACTAAAATGGCATCATTGAAGACTCCCGATTCAGCTGTAAAAGTACTATTTACTTTGGAAGCACAGCTGAACTGCTTTGAAGGCAGCTGGTTTGCTGTAACTTGAAACTGTATTGAAAAAATTTTCAGTTCTCTTTATTAAATAAGACAACTTTTAAACATTCTTGCTCACGGTTCAGAAAACCATTTGAAGAAAAGAAATTTGAATTAATAAATTAGAAACTAGATTTTATATAGTAAAAAAATGAATAAATAGAAACTAGTATGCCATGAAGTTTTTTACAAAATCCTTTCTTTCTCCTTTTTTTCCTCTGGGCTTAGAGGGAAAAGCTAGAGCAAAAAGTAGTCTTTGATTTTATTTTAATTTTTTAACTAGCCCAACAGAATATAAAGGTGTCAGAAACTTTAATTATTTTGGAAGGAAAAATTGGGTTGCAAATACGATTTTGCCATTCCCAATAAGCTAATGTCTTTTGAAATAACATTTTGAATGAATTTGATGAGTGTGTGTGAGAAATCAATACAATACTAATAGTCTCACTTAGACCCTTTAACTTAAGCAGCATAATCTTCCTAATACAATCTTTTAAACCAAAAATAAATAAATAAAAAGCACATATCAGAAAACAGTTGATGGTCATGATGGAGTGAGCAAAATTGTTTTCAGGGAAGACGGCACAATTTGGAAATGATTTGTTTGGGTGATCTTCCACATTGCTCCCCCAATGTCATTTATTGTTCATACCAGTCCTCCTACCAGTGGCTATGGTAAAACTCCTTGAACAAGCTTCATTGTGTCCAAGTATTTCAGAAACTTTTAAAAGCTGGGCATGACATAGCGCTTTGTGCTGTTAAGACCTTAGCAGAGTCAGGTAGTTTACGGGTAATATTCAACCTTGTGCATCTGAATCTGTCATGGATTCCTTCCCTCAGCACTTTGCCACTAATTTGTATTACACTCTGTGGCCATATAATACTTGCACATTATGCAAAAAATAATGTTGACAGTATCTCCCTGGCACGTAATATGCAGAGTTGACACATAACCTTTGAAAACCAAGGTAACTAATACGTGTGCCCTAGTTGTGTGGCACTTGGTTAAAAAGTCTGTACATATGTATAAAATGTGTATTGATTAACATTTAGTCCTAAGGAATTCTGAGCTTAAAAGAAGTGGGTTTTTTTTTTCCAAGTAGTGATATCTATATCTAACTGTGCTTATCTAAAATATGTAGCTTGAGTAGAAAACATTTTCAAATGGTTCAACATTGAGTAAAAATGACAATCCCATACATTCCATTATTAAATTCTGCCCTATTCCCTATTGTTATCATCAGCTGATATTAAGGTCCTTGATTGTCACGATATTATCAATAAATGAGGTATTCTGAACTGCCTGGTGATATTTTCAAAAAGAGCAATTAAAATGTGTATACCCTATTATATAGCCAATAAAAATAGGACTATCTTGCTGAAGCCAGCCAAAAATTTGCATGATAGTGTGGAAGGTTCAAATGAAGGTTCAAAAATATGAATCACATTTAAAATATCAGAAGATACTGATGCTATAGTTTATCTTACCAATAAATATTTTTTACTTTTAAAGGGGGCATATTATGGATTCAGTATTTCTTCTGAGGCAATCCTTTTAATGTGAATACTAAATACTTGCATGTCTTTTGACAAAGGTTAAATTACAATCTATTAACATGCAGATTTTTGATAAAATACAAAGTACCCTTATTAAAGAAATGTGGTGGAAGGTGTATGTCCAGAATACGATTACCTGTTTAACAATACCAAATGTTAAATAAAAATAGTTTGGAATTAATGTTTAAAAGACGAGCAACATTTTTAAGCCTTTCTTACATTACCCTACTTACATGAATCATGTATTTCCAAATTTAACTTTATCAAAATAATTCCAAAAAGTTCCATTATGGCTTCTTGCCTTATGCCAGGGTTGTGTATGAAGTCAGCTTCTGTCAACTATTTTCAGTTGCTAGTATCCCTATTGTGATCAAAAGCATGAAACTTGGACCCCTGTTCTCTATGATGATGTTTGATGAGGAGATGCAATAAAACAGTACCTTATACTTGTTGCCTGGCCAAGGAAACAGACTCTCAAGGGACCTATTTTGCTCTAAATTAAATATTGAACATTATTTCAGTACTATTAGTTGAAAATTTTTTTTTTTTTAAGATTTTATGTATTTGACAGAGAGAGATAGGGCAGGAACACAAGCAGGGGGAGTGGGAGAGGGAGAAGCAGGCTCCCCGCTGAGCAGGGAGCCCGATGCGGGGCTCGATGCGGGGCTCGATGCGGGGCTCGATGCGGGGCTCGATGCGGGGCTCGATCCCAGGACCCTGGGATCATGACCTGAGCCGAAGGCAGATGCTTAACCACTGAGCCACCCAGGCGCCCCTAGTTGAAATTTTTTTACCGTTACTCTTTGCTTTTTGTGGTATTTAAATACATTTTCATTACAGTGACAGAATCTAATCCCGTCTTTACACTCCACCAAAAGATAGGATGCCCCATGTGTTGCTCTGATATTCCACTCACAAAAGAACACACGGTACCTGTTAAATGAGAATGTCGAGAACTTTCTAATATTTAATGTCTGTTAGTTCATCAAGTCTGTGGCAGAGTGATGCAAAGTGAGCATTTATTCAAAGCACGAACTGTCCAACAGCATCTTACTGTGGCAACAGGTTTCCCCTACTCCACCTCTGTTTCCCATTTTAATGTCCAAATTTTACCAGATCTCTCTCAAAGGCTTCTTACCTTTGAGTAGGAAGCACACTCAGATATGCTTAAAATGAAAATCACAACACCATCCGTAGAAGACTTTGTTATATAAGGCACTGCCACAAACCTATCTCCATTCCACTCCGAGGTACAGAAGGCAGGCTCTGAAACTCCCCCTTCAAAGACCAGGGAGGGCCAACTCAAAACAGGCTGATTGCTTCAGCTCTTAAGTGGCCTCATCGGTTTCAAACCCAAGCCTTCTACCCTTGCATTCCTATCGCTACTTCTCCTTAATAAAAGCTTTTTCAAATGCAGAAAATGTAAAAACATTCATCGCCATTCAGAATTTTCAGAAATCTAATGTAGCATGTATTTTGCTAATAGGAAAAAGTCTGTCACTGAGTAATTGAAATCAAGTGTATGAAATATTATCCCCCAGATTCTGCTGTCCTGGTGTAAGAGCCGTATACACAAAATATTTTTTTTCTAAAAAAGCATACACTTTGTTGTAGGAATGTTCAGATATACGGAAAAAAGGTAGAATAATATAATGAACCCCTGATGATTCATTCCCAGTTCAACAATTGTAACATTTTCCCATTAATAAGTACTTTGTGAAACTCATTAAAATTAAGATGAAACTTTTATGAAAATATTCAAACTGTTCAGTGGGTTTTGCCCATAATGATATTCTGACATTATCTTACGCTTTGCAAAGTAATGAATTTTCTGATTCTTAGAGAAAATATTGAAACGAAGTTTTTCTCAGAACGCTGAGAATTTTCAAAAAGCCAATTTTAGGAGAACCTGTGAGAATTCCACAAATATTTGTAACATAAAAAAAGAGACAACCCAGCCTCTCTTTATTTATAAACAATACGTGCTTTCATATCATTGTTGAAACTAAAGTACATAATTTTCAGTTATGCATAATAAAATATGTAATTAAGCAACATTCCATAGTGGATTAAAGAATTAAAAGCTTCAGGTGCAGAAAAGAATTTGTTGGCATTTTCTTTTTCAAGGTGGTATTTTGAGGTGTTCCTTTTCATTTTCCTTTGACATCTTATACACAAATAAATAGACAGAAACAGGTGAGAAGCAGAGAAATGAAGAATTGGCTCCTACCACAATAGACCTGAAAAATAGTGAGGTAGCGTATTTGCAATGTGCCCATAAAGGCTAAACTAAAAAGGACAGAAATCTTCTTAGCCTGGGGAGAAAAAAAATCTCTAAATGGGGGCGTGTGTTTCAAGAAAGAGAAATAACATACTAAAAAGTTAACTGCACTCAATCATCCTACATTTCAAACTACATTAAATTAATCACACTCCAATCGGTCGAGTCCAGTAGACTTATTTTTCAAGTGAAGAACTACATTTAATTAATAATCCTGTGCTAGTGATATGAGGAATTCTTAATCGCAGGAAACAAACTGAGTGTTGTTGGAGTGGGGGGTGGGGTGGGAGGGATGGGGAGACTGGGTGATAGACACTGGGGAGGGTATGTGCTCTGGTAAGCGCTGTGAATTGTGCAAGACTGTTGAATCTCAGATCTGTACCTCTGAAACAGATAATGCAATATATGTTAAGAAAAAAAAAAAAGAAGAAGAAGAAGGTAGCGGGAGGGGAAGAATGAAGCGGGGGAAATCGGAGGGGTAGACAAACCATGAGAGACGATGGACTCTGAAAAACAAACAGGGTTCTAGAGGGGAGGGGGGTGGGAGGATGGGTTAGCCTGGTGGTGGGTATTGAGGAGGGCACATTCTGCATGGAGCACTGGGTGTTGTGCACAAACAATGAATCATGGAACACTTCATCTAAAACTAATGTTGTAATGTATGGGGATTAACATAAGAATAAAAAAAAAAGTAAAAATAAAATAAAATAAAATAAAATAAAATAAAATAAAATAAAATAAAATAAAATAAATAATCCTGTGCTAGAAACACTGAAGTTCATAGAGGCATTTGGCATTTATCCTATTTTTGAAAAAGAGTAATGCATCAAATAAAATCAAGCCACTCCGATGTCAGAATGTGTCACAATGATTCTGAAAATAAATTATTCTACTGAACATTTAAGAAAAAATATTAATATAGAGATGAGATGCCACATCTAACATCAGGAGAATTTTCTAGTATCTACAGGTTTTCATATAATGCTTAAACTACAGTTATAATCAACCGTACGAGAACAAGTAAATGCAGTATCATGTCTTTATATTAGTCAAATCCTGACACAGAAATATATGTTTGGTTAGTCTATGAATGAGATGAGACAACTTAGAAGAAATACAGAATGAGACCCATATCCCATGGACAATCCTTTTAGTGGGGCTTTTTAAACTGACACATGTAAAGAGTCTTTTGTTAGCCTTTAGCATCTCAGAGTCCTGCTGCAATATGACATTTTTGCATTTGTGTGTGTTTTTATTCCCCATCTTATTACAAAAAGAATTAGCTAAGAGTTCCGTATGTACTGCAATAACATAGGACAAAAAAAGAAAAACTACAACAAAATCAATCCAAAATTACATAGAAAATAACACAAATTGAAAGGTATGCTTGACACAGAAATGCATATCATGAGATCATTTACAGTTTGTTAGAGTACACTACCAAAATTGACATGCAATAAACTGCACCTATTTAAGGCATACAATTTGGTAAGTTTTCACACACATGCATACACACACACACACACATATAGATATGCATGCATGAGTATGTATATATCCACCACACAATTGGGAGCACGATGAACATATCCATTATCCCAGTAGTTTCCTTGTGCCCTGTTGTAATAATCCCTCCCTCCCACCTTCCCATCCTCATTGATTAATCACCATCCCCATGACACCACTGATCTGCTTTCTGTCACTATAACTTAGTTTGTATATTCTAGAATTTTATATAAATAGAATAATTCAGAAAGCACTCACTTTTGTCTGCCTCCTTTCACTAAGCATAATTATTTTAAGATTCATCCATGTTCAGTTCGTTTATTATTGAGAAATACTATCTTTTGTGGATATAGTGCCATTTGTTTTGTCGATTATGCGGCTGATGGATATCTGGGTTGTTTCCAGCTTGGGGCTGTTACAAAGATGCCATGAGCATTTCTCTGTGTGCCTTTCCATGGACATATGCTTGTGTTTCTCTTGGGCAAATTCCTAGAAGTAATTTCTCATACCATAGGTATTTAACTTTTTAAGAATCTGACAAACTGTTTTCCAAAGTGGTTGTACTGTTCTACCGTCCCACCAACAGTGCATGGGAGTTCTCATGCTTTCTCCTTGCCAACACTCGATATGGTCAGACTTTTTAATTGTAAACATTCTAATAGGAGTGTAGTGATACTCATATTTTTATTGGTATTTCTGTAATAAACTGCATTTCCCTTCTGAATATGTTTTCATGTGATTTGCTATCCATGTATCTTCTTTTATGAAGTGTTTGAACTTTTACCCATTTTTTTAAAAGTTTTTCTTTTCCTTTTTAAGATCTTATTTATTTATTTATTTGAGAGAGAGAGAGAGCGAGAGAGAGCAGGAGCCGGGAGAGGGAGAAGCAGGATCCCTGCTGAGCCAGGAGCCTGACACAGGGCTCGATCCCAGGACCCTGGGATCATGACCTGAGCCCAAGGCAGACACTTAACCAGCTGAGCCATCCAGGCGCCCCTACCCATTTTTTTTTATTGGTTTTCTTATTATTGAGTTTTGAAAGTCCTTTATATATTTTGGTTATAAGTCCTTTGTCAGATACGTCATTTGCAAGTTTTTCAGTCCATGGCTTACATTTTCATTCCTTTAACAATGTTCTCTGGAGAACAGAAAGAAGTTTTTTGGTGAAGTCCAATTTAACAATTTTGTTTTTGCCTTTAAACGTCTTGCTTTTAGTGTTATATATAAGTAATATTTGCCCAATCCAAGGTCACAAATCCATGATCTATTTTGAGGTAATTTTTATATATGATACAAAGTATCAAGGTATGGGTCAAAATTTTTTTCTTTTCTTTTCTTTTTCTTCCTTTTTAAATTTTTTTTTGCATATACATTTCCAATTGTTCCAGTACCATTTGTTTAAAAGACTGTTCTTTCTCCGCTTAACTGCATTTGCACTTTTCTCAAAAATCAATTGACCAAAAAAAATTTTTTTTAAATCAATTGACTATACCTGTGTGTATCACTTCTGAATTTCTATTTTATTTATTTTTTGCTCTTTATCAACGTTTCCACCAAGACTAATGCTGTCTTGATTACTATAGCTCTAGATGTCCTAAAGCCAAGTAATCTAAGTAATCTAAAGTCTTCAAATTTTATTATTCTTAAAAGTTGTTTTGGTGATTCTGGGTCTTTTCATCTACCTGTGAATTCTAGGTTCAGCTTGTCAATTTCCACAAAAAAACATCTGCTCAATTTTGATTGAGATTGCTTCAACTCCGTAGATCATTTTGGAGGAGAATTGGCCTTTTAACAATATTGAATCTTCAGATCCATGAACATGATATATCTCTTCATTTACTTAGGTCTTCTTTCATTTCTCTCAGCAGTGTTTTATGGTGTTTAATGTACAGTTCTAGCATACCTTTATCAGATTTATCCCTAAATTATTTCTTTTTTTTAAGATTTTATTTATTTGACAGAGAGAGAGAGAGAGAACAAGCAGGGGCAGCAGCAGAGGGAGAGGGAAGAGCAGGCTCCCCATTGAGCAGGGAGCCCGATGCGGGGCTCGATCCCAGGGCCCTGGGATCATGACCTGAGCCAAAGGCAGCCGCTTCACCGACTGAGCCACCCAGGCGACCCTATTTCATATTTTTTACTCCATTACACATATTTTTAGAATTTTTGATTTCCAACTGTTTGTTCCTAGAATATAGAAACAGAATTGAATCTTTTTAAAGATTTTATTTATTTATTTGACAGAGAGAGACAAAGCAAGAGAGGGAACACAAGCAGGGGGAGTGGGAGAGGGAGAAGCAGGCTCCCTGCTCATCAGGGAGCCCGATGCGGGGGCTCGATCCCAGGACCCTGGGACCATGACCTGAGCCAAAGGCAGACACTTAATGACTGAGCCACCCAGGCACCCCAATTTTTTTTTTTTTTTTGTATGTTGATCTTTTATCCTGCAACCTAGCCTACACTCATTTAATAGTTCTGGTAGCTTTTTTGTAGATTCTATCACATTTTCTTTTTTTTAATTTTTTTTTATTTTTTAAGATTTTTTATTTATTTATTTGAGGTAGGGGGGCAGAGGGAGAAACAAACTCCCCGCTGAGAAGGGAACCTGACACGTGGCTCAATCCCAGAACCCTGAGATCATGACCTGAGCCCAAGGCAGATGCTTAACCGACTGAGCTACCTAAGCACCCCCCACAACATTTTCTATGGAGACAATCATGTCATATAAAAATAAAGACAGTTTTATATCTTCTTTGCAATCTAAATACCTTCTTTTTTTTTTTTTCTTTTCTTTTCTCGAACACCCAGGGCAATGTTGAATAAAAATAGAGAGAGAAGACATCTTTACCTTGTTCCTGAACTTAAATACTAACACTGTTTTAAGCCATTGACAATATAAATTCACTTAATCTGTATAACAACCATATAAGGTAGATACATTATTATCATTATATTACTGATATTAAACTGAGGCACTGAGAATTTATTTCACTGGTCCTAGTGAACATATCTCTCAACAAATCTTTCATTTGCCTTGGCACTCCCTGCTTTATCCTTATTAAAGGTTCATAGCTTTAACACTCAATTCTTGATTAAGTTGTTAGACTATGCTACAAAATCCAACTTGACCAAAATGAAGTTGAAATATGGAAAGGGAGTAGGGGGAGGATTGTGCAAAAACATAAAACTAAGGGAAAAAGAGAAGAGAGCTAGAAGAAAGAACAGGGACTCAGGAAGAGAAAGATGAAGACGTTGGGGAAGATACAGGAAGACTTTGATTGGCAAGTGAGATTACTCAAAGGGGAAGCATACTTCCTGCACATTTCCATATTATGAGTGAAAAGGAAATTCTGGAAACCACATGCAAACTGACCTCTTTTAATCATTCTAGAAACACTGCTTTTTTTAAGTTTGGTGCTTCTAATAAGTGCCCTAATTTCAGAAAGGGAAAATATTCTATCGATACTATTAGAGGGGATCAAATGACCATACCAAAGCCCTAGATCAGAGTTCTGCAATCTATGGCCCATGGGCCAGATCTGTCTTGTTTTATAAATAAAGTTTTATTGGAAATCAAAGCCATGCCCTTTATTTATATTCTCTGTGGCTGCTTTTATGCTACAACAGTAGAATTAGAGTGGCTGTGAAAGAGACCATATGGCCATCAAGCCTAAAATATTTTACTCTCTGGCCCTTTATAGAAAATGTTTGTCAACCTTTGTTGTAGATCACTAAACTGTGCAAAAGATTTGTAAAGGAAAAGAATTAAAGCAATTTTCTGAATAACTTGTGTCAAAACAAAATAATCATTTCAGTATTTTTTAGAAGAGTTAGAGCATATATTAACTAGAAACTCATTTGTTCTCAACTCCACGATCTCACTTGATGTGTATGAAGAACCTCATTCTTTCATTTCTACTAGTTACCTCGTTGTCCTATGCAAGAGCACAAGACTAGATATCCCACACCCTGTTGCTCACCAGTAACTCTTCTATAAATTTAGAAAATTATTGACTAGAAACTTCACCCTTTCTTGATAAACTCAAGAAGTGTTAATATTCTTGGCAAAATTGTTTTTGCACTAATTGCCACATCCATCTGCTCTGTGAGATTGATTAGACTGTGAGAGCATTTGCTCTCCCTGCAATCAATGATTCCTGGCCCAGGAGAAAGCTAGATCTGTCTTATTTCCATCTAGAGAAGGACATACCACTGACGACTATAAGCTTTTCCTTTGAGGATTTGAGAATAAATTGGCACTTGGCTTGATGGCCCTTTGGGGAATGATTCAGTCTAGAGAGAATTCTGTTGAAGTAAACCAAGGCCACAGGAACTTCAGTGATTCCTTTTTACATAGAGAAACTCCACTATTTCACAAAGCCTATTTCT
This sequence comes from Mirounga angustirostris, assembly GCF_029215605.1. NCBI lineage: Eukaryota > Metazoa > Chordata > Mammalia > Carnivora > Phocidae > Mirounga > Mirounga angustirostris. The sequence goes on along the minus strand of NW_026991709.1, from coordinate 131,995,202 downwards.
GTAGACTCATTGGTTGGGTACTATGTCCTGGAGAAATATTCTATTGACCACTGGAGAATCCAGGAGGAGCAAAGGGCCCTGTCCTCATCTCTCTTAACTCTTGGGTTCATAAAACCTGCAGAGACTGAGTAATGCTGTCAGTGTGTCTAGAGGAGAGCAGCTGCAGAGCTTAATTCTATCTGGATTGGACCCGATATTTTATTTATTTGTTTGTTTGTTTATTTGTTAAAAATACACCTATTACAACAGCCTCTAGGTAAAAACATGAGGAAAAACATAAGAAAGAAAAAACTTATAATAAACATCTATCCAAAAATAGCAACAAGCTTCTGCCATTACTGTCGTTCTTATGGACCTTATTGCAACACCATATTGGACAGTTATCCCAGAACCTGGGTATGTGTAGTGCAATGTCCTACATGAAGCAAGCAACTTGACTCTATAGTTCCAGTGTAAAAAGATACCTTTCTCTGAAAACCCACATAATGAATCTGGAGAGAATTTCATTTAACAGAATTTTATATTTTCCTTACAATGGGCCAGGTAGTTTGAATTTAAAATCACCACTGCCAGGAGCTCCCACATGCTTGTCTCTCTATTGGTACTTATGTAAAGTTGAGTTTTCACTGGACCAGAGGGAGTTGAGGTAAATAAAAAAGACTGTTTAGGGAAAAAATTTAATGATGTGATATTTGTACATTTTGAAGGACTGTAACTTTTGAGATTTTGGTTTTTTAATTTGTGGTGTTAATACATTTCTTTTGTGAAAAAAATAGTGATAAATTATCAGAAGACCATTTTTTTTTACTATTTTGTGTGGTGTAATGAACAGAAAGCAACTTTATTGAGATACCTTTTAAAATCTTTGATTTTGTTTTATATATCCATGAAATCTAAAACCTGAGAACCTTTGAATATAATCAGCAGTTCTCAAACATTTTGGTCTCAGGAATTCTTTGTACTTGTAAAAATTATTGAGACTTTCACTTCTAGGAAAATTGAGTAAGCATACTTTTCCATATTCCTCTTGATAAGTACAATAAAAACCCTGATGTTATATGTAAAATAAACACTAAAAGACGCCAAAAGGTGGCAAGAAGAAGGCAGACCAACTAGGGAACTCAGGACCCAAAGAACAACATAGTGGTACATTCCCTGTGTTCCCTTTTGCCTCATCTATCCCAGAATTAGAGCTGAAGAAGGCAAAAATCCAGAAATGCCATTAGGCATAAACGAAAAAAGGTTCTGACAACCTGCTCTCTCAAGCCAAAGGAAAAGAAAAGGAGCAGCCAGTAAAAAGAAAACTTAGACAATAACTGCCCTACTCCATCACAGAAAAAAAAAACCTGTACCTTATTCCTACCTAGGCCAGCAAAGTTAAGTAGAGAGCCTAGATTTCTACTCTCAAGACACTGTAACCAGGTGAGGTGGTGTCAGAAGTCTAGTGGATAGTCAAAACTTTCATCACTGCTCAGTGGTGACAAAGCATTCCTCCATGACAAAAATGGTGTCAGTGGAGACTTTGTGAGGAAAGGTAGCAAGGTATTCCTACTTCTCCCAGCCAGGCAGATATCACTGGAGTTTTAGTGGGGAGTTGGAACTCCACTCCCCACCCAGCAATAATGAGGAGAACCCCTCCAGATGTCAAGGAAAGCCAAGTGGGGAAGCTGGACTTCTACCCTCACTTGGTAATAGTAAAGAGGTATTGCCTCTTCCCTGGCCAGATCATTGTCAAAAAAAGTCAGCTAACACAGAGGATTTAAATAAGATCCAGAAGCTCAGCAAAATATCCAGGCTTCAGTTAAAAAAAAAATCATACCAAAACCCAGAAAAATCTCAAACAGGATATAAAAAAGACAACAAATACAAACACTAAGACTATAGAGATATCAGAATTATTCAACAAAGATTTTAAAACAGTCATAAAAATGCTTTAATGAGTAATTACAAAGAAAAAAGTAGAAAGTTTCACCAAAGGTATAGAAGATATAAATAAGAGCCAGGTGGAAATGTTAGAACTGAAAGGTACAAAATTGAAATAAAAAACTGAACAGAGGAGAAAGAAGGCAAGGCTGAAAAAGTAATTGCAACAATGGCCAAAAACTTCCCAAAAGACATAAACCTATATACTCAATAAGCTGAGAAATCCCCAAATATGATAAACCCAAAGAAATCAAAGACACATTATGATAAGACTTCTGAAAACTAAAGACAGAGAAATTATCTTGAAACAGAAAGACAGAAATAACACCTAACATACAGGTGGAAACATTTTGAAAAACAGCAGATTTCTCATCAGAAATCATGTAGACCGAAAGAAAGTGGCAAAATATTTTTCAAGTCCAGAAAGAAAGGTCAATGCAAAGGTTAATGAGGAGATGGGAAGGAAGTCAGTGTAACTATAAAAGGGCCTCATGAGGGCTCCTTGTGTTGATGGAAATGTTCTGTACCTTAATTCTATCAGTGGCAATGTCCTTTTTGAGATATAGTGCTATAACTTTACCATTGGGAAAAACCAGGCCAAGAGTACATAGATCTCTCTGTATTATATCTTACAACTGCATATGAATCTATGATTATCTCAAAATAAAAACCTTAGTTAAAAATACATTATTAAAATAAAAATAGAACTACCATACAATTTAGCAGCTCCACTTTTGGTTATAAACCAAAAGAATTCAAAGCACAGTCTCAAAGAGATATTTGCACACTTCTCTTTGCAGCAACACTATTCGCAATGGCCAAGAGGTTGAAGCAACCCAAATTTCCATTGATGGATGAATGGATAAACAAAATGTGGCATCACACACACGCACACTGGAATATTACTTGGCCTTTAAGAAGGACAGAAATCCTGTCACATGTTACATTATGCTAAGTGAAATGAACGAGTCACAAAAAGAAAAATACTGTGTAATTACACTTATAAGATGTATTTAAAGTAGTCAAATTCATAGAAACACTAAGTAGAATGGTGGTTACCAGGGGTGAGGGAGGGGGAGATGGAGAGATATTGTTTAAGGGGTACAGAGTTTGAGATTTGCAACATGAAAAGAGTTCTGGAGATCTGTTTCACAACAATGCAAATATACTACCGACTGCACACTTAAAAATGGTTGGGATGGTAAATTTTATATTATATGTTTTTCTCCACAATAAAAAAATAGGAAAATAATTAAAATATATTATAGAAGACCCTAAAGAGCTTTTGTTTATGTAGATTGTATCTTTTAATACTTAACTATATTTGGAATTAAAACTAAGACATTTTAAAAATATTTATTTACAAATTCATTTAAATGTCAATTATAAAGTCATTACCTATTAATGTAATTATGATATATTTTTCCTTAAAATTACCATCTGGGGTACCTGGATGGCTCAGTTGGTTATGTGTTCAGCTCTTGATCTCAGCTCAGGTCTTGCTCTCAGGGTCATGAGTTCAAGCCCCATATTGGGCTCTACACTGGGCATGGAGCCTACATAAATAAATAAATAAATAAATAAATAAATAAATAAATAAATAGAATTACCATATATTTGAAAAGAATTATTGAAAATATAGCATTGTTTAACATTTTGCAAATATCTTCATATCTGCCTCCTCAGAAGACAGCTGGATTATCTGCTTCCGCATTCAAACTGTTGCCATGTTATATATCTCATACACTGGAAAATTGCACTGCACACTCATGAAAAAATACGAGTAAATTAGTCAGATAATATCACATTATTATTATTATGAACATAGTGTCAACCTTGCAGACTGCTTAAAAGATCTCAGGGACTCCCACAGGTTTCCAGATCACAATTTGAGAACCGCCAAACAAGACCATTCATCATCCCAGCCAGGGTTCTGTGGGAGATTGAGTTATTAGTTATAATTCCTGGCCCTCATGGGGTAAGATTTACTTCCACACCCTTGCTACAGCCAAGTACATTCTCCCACCCCTTGATTTTGAGGTTGGCCATGGACCTGCTTTGGTCAATGCAGGCAAGCAGAAGCTTTAAATGTCTTGGTTAACTACTTCCCCTTCAGCCCAGGATAAACACACATGGATCAGATCTGAGTCCAGCTCACAGGGAGGAACCAAGCTCAGCCAAACACTCAGACTAAAGCAGAGCCCAGCTGAGTCCACCCTAGATTAGCTGATTTTACAGTGAAACAGCAGACTCATGACCATAAGAATAAATATTTATTGTTAAGTGCTACTGAGTTTTTGAGGGGTTTAGTATACATTACTGTGATAATGGCTGACTAATTGAAGCCTAAATCTTACTAGTTGAATAAAAGGAAACATATAAAAATAAACAGTTATTCAGTTAGGAGGAAGAGAAAACCAATGGGCAATCTTATTCAAAGAATTGTGACCATGAACCCTGTCTTGAATGAGGTCAGAACACAAGAAAATTAAAACACAGCCCAGTATATTTAAGACAAATTCTCTGATGAGAGAAGCCCTGAAATATTACTGAATGAGACCAGGAAGAAGCTCTTTCCTTTCTTTTTTAACAGGTGACTTCACAGTTCAAGATTGACAGTCTTGCTTATCAACCCAGGAAAAGGAGTCTAAATATCAGAGGTTGTGAGAGAGGGGAAAAAAATGATGTAGAGGGTGTTTGCCCAGAAATTTTCAGTGTCTTAGTGCATTCTCTCTATTTGTTGTTCTATTTGTTGTGTGTTCTTTTCAGACAACTCCATTTAAAAAGTTACCCAACAAGTATTTATTGAATACTTTCTATTTTATTTTGGATTCCCATAAAAGCAAACCCTAGGACTAGATTTGGGTGACAGTAGTGTATTATAGACTCAGAGGAACCATGTAGAATGAAGCTCCGAATCGCCCTCCTATGGATGGGAAAGCTGAAGTATTTATCCACTGATTCTCACCTCTCATGGGTGCCAAGTTGGCTTTGGGTTTGTTAAATCTCCATCACTGTGGTAGTTGTTCTTAACATAACTTTATTGGCAAAATTTCAAATAGAGTAGGAAACCCGAGGACTACTAGCAATGTGATGAGGGTGGAACAGGCTAATGGACCAAATTCTAGATAACTGCTTACCTGGGAGCATTAATAACCCACATATTGATGAAGGCCACGACTGTCATAGAGTGGTACAAAGAGGAATGCTATTGGTGCTTTTTAGAAATGCAAATTCCTAAATCTCTGAAGAAGACTCTTACATCAACAAAATGTCAGGAGATGCATTCATATTGAAATTTATTTGCTATGGATTGGAATGCCCCAGTCCCTAAAGCAAGATTCTGTTAACAGGGAAAGTATGGCACATTGGATAAAGAATTGTTTTCGCTCTTAAAAACTCCATACTAGAAGCTACTATTTTGCAAATTAAAGCCCCACCCTTGCATATCATTGTATGTTTTCTTCTGTTCTATTGCTACCTCCACAACTCCACCGGGTTTTGGAACAGTGTGGTGAATATACAGGACATTCTGTAACTGATGACAAATAAATCATGAGTAGAAAAGCCTGCAATGAGGAAAATACTACCATAATATAGAGAGAAAGCTCTACCAAGACACCCGCTTCAAAGCTTTATTCCTGAGAATATTTCAGGGTTGCTTAATTCTTTTAAAAATCTTATCCAGTCATGAAGTTCCCTTTCCTATTGGCTAAAATGGGTAGGGTAAGGTGGTGTGGAATGGGAATTCTATGCACAGACCAAAGGACATCATCCACATGACTCTCCAAACAATATTGGCTTCCAATATTTAAAATGTCTTTTTCAGGGGCACCTGGGTGGTTCAGTCAGTTAAACGTCTGACTCTTGGTTTCAGCTCAGGTCATGATCTCAGGGTTGAGAGATTGAGCCTCGTGTAGGGCTCCATGTTGAGCATAGAGCCTGCTTTGGATTTTCTCTTTCCCTTTACCCCTCCCCACCAACTCATACACGTGCTCTCTAAATAAATAAATAAAATGTCTCTTTCAAATTTTTCAGTTGAAGATAAGTATAAAAAACAAGTTCAATTTTATTACCAACATATGCTGGGAAAGCATATCATATCATAACAAGCTGATTTAATCCATTCCAGTATACATATCAACATTTAGAATATTTGTTTCACTGGAATGGAAATTGCAGATTAGACAAAAATCAAAAATTAAGGAGAACTAAATTGGATAGAATCGAAGTTTTACAAAGTATATCCTTGGAGATAATGGAATTAAACTAGAAACTGGTAACAGAAAGATGATGGGAAATTTTCCAAACACTTACAAATTAAACAACACACTTTGCAATAATCCATGGGTCAATGAGGAAATCTCAAGAAACATAAAAAACTATTTTGAAGTGAACAGATACAACACATCAAAATTTGTAGGAGCAGCTGAAACAGTGCTTAGAAGGAAATTTATAGCATTAAGTGCATATATATAATACTAGAAAAGAAGGAAGATCTCAAAGAAATGACCTAAGTTATCCCCTTTATAAACTAGAAAAAGAACAATCAAATGAACCAAATTGAGCAGGAGGAAGAAAATAATGAGCAGAAATCAAAGAAATGAAAACAAACAAATAAAAAATAGAGAAAATAAACAAAACCAAAAGCTGATTCTTTAAAAAATCAATAAAATTTTTAAAAGTCTAGCAAGAATGACAAAGGAGGGAAAAGACACAGATTACCCATGTCAGGAACGAAAGAGGTGATTATCACCACAAACACAGCAGATGGCAAAAGGATCATAAGAGAAAACTATGAACAACTCTGTGCACATAAATTCTACAACCATGATAAAATGGAGAAATTCCTTAAAATCACAAACTGCTAAAATTCACCCAAGATGAAATGGACAACCTAAATAGCCCTGTAATTCTATAAAAAACTGAATTCAGGGTTAAAAAAATTTCTAAAAATAAATCTCCAGGCCCAGGTGATTTCACTGGTTAATTGTACCAAACATTTAAGAAAGAACAATACCAAATGTACACAATCACTTCCACAAAATAGAAGAGAAGAGGATAGTTCTTAGTTCAATTTATGAAACTAGCATTCTCATACAAAACAAAAGGCATTAAAACTAGATGTTGGTCTCAACATCTCCCAAGAACATTGACACAAAATCCTTTAAAAAAGTAGCAAATTTTATTCAGCAATATGCAAAAAGAATAATTTATTGCAAACAAGTGGATTTTTTCCAGAGATTGCAACATTGCTTCAATGTTTGGCAATCAATGCAATTCACCACATTAGCAATATAAAGAGGAAAACCACATGACCATATGAATGCATACAAACATTAAAAAAAAAATCTATTTTCAGCAAACTAGGAACAGAAAGTAATTATTTAGCCTGATAAAGGGCATCTACAAAAATATCTACAGCTAACATCACACTTAATGTTGAAAGGCTGAATGCTTTCTACTTATTATTAGGAAAAAGGCAAGAATGTCCATTCTCATCATCCCTATTCTTTGCAATAAGGTAAGAAAAAGAAATAAAAGACATAAAATTTGGAAAGAAAGAAGTTAAACTCTCCCTACTTGCCAATAATATGGTTTTTTTAATGTAGAAAATTCTAAAGAATCTACCAAAAAACTAGAAACAATAAGTGAGTTAGCAAGGTCATAGGAATCAAGGTGAACAAATAAAAATCAAGCAGATCTCTATAAATAAGCAACATGAAATTAGAAACTAAAATTTTAAAAAAGATAATTTACAATAGTGTTATATAGACGGGATGTTTTGGGGCCTCTCTCTTGGCTAGTCCAGTCAGATGAAATCTGAGCAGAAGACATTAACAGGATAAACTTCTGCTTTGCTTCCTTTCCCCTTTCTTCAGACAGTTTTTTTTTTTTCTATTCATGTTCTTTGAAGGCAGATACTTTTGGGAGGAACTGAGAAAGCTCAATGGATAATGTAAAACAGAAGAAATGGTGATTTAGAGAGCATTCACTGGCTTTTTAAAATTTAAAAAAAAATTTTTTTTAGAGAGAGATCAAGCACAGGGAGAGGGAGAGAGAGAGAGAGAATTTTACGCAGGCTCCACGCCCAGCATGGAGCCCTACATGGGGCTCAATCTCACAACTCTGAGATCACGACCTGAGCTGAAATCAAGAGTGGGGCGCTTAACCAACTGAGCCACCCAGGTGTCTCATGGATAACATTTGCTGGCTTTTTAAAAGCTGGTTATCAAATGACCCAGGCATCTCATCCCTAGATATTCACCCAAGAGAAATGAAAGCATATGTCAACACAAAGACTTGTACACAAATGTTCATAGTGGCTTAATTTATAGTAGCCCTGAGGTTTAAACAACCTAAATGGTCATCAGCCAATGAATGGAAAAATGAATTGTGGCACATCTGTGCTGTGGAATACGACTCAACAATAAAAATCAATGAATTATAGTTATATAACTACAATGTGGATGAATTGCAAAAATATTGTACTGGAGGAAAGAAGCCAGATATAAAAGACTATACACTGTATAATTCCATTTATATGTAATTCTAGAACAGGCAAAATCTAATCTACAGTGACAAAAAGTGAATTAATGATTACCTGAGACAACAGGTTGGGGTAATGGAGTATAATGGGGCATGAGGGAATCTTTTGGGGTGATGGAAGTGTTCTATCAATTATGGTGATAGATACACTGATAAATAAATTTTTCAAAACTCACTGAAATTGTTCCACTTAAAATAGGTGCATTTTTATTTATGTAAATTGTATCTCATTACACTTTTCTTCATTCTCTTCTACCATCTGGCTTAGAATCATCTTCCTTCCTTCCTTCCTTCCTTCCTTCCTTCCTTCCTTCCTTCCTTCCTTCCTTCTTTCCTTCCTTCCCTCTTCCCTTCCATTCCCTTCCCTTCCCTTCCCTTCTCGTTCTTTCTTTTTTAACTCAAATGTTTCTCAAGCTTCAAATGGTTCCACTAATCTTGGGATCATAAGGAAATCAATATCCTCTGGTCAGCATCCTGGGATATGAAAAACAGTCTGACAGCATGTTGGAACTATTTGGGGTCAAGGGTGAGGAATACATGCAGTCAACAGGCTGAAGACATAAATCAGATCTTTACACATATTTCTGAAACAAACTCAAGCTCAGTATAAAAGGGGGGGGGGGGGAACAGGCCCTGCCGTGGCATTGCTGGCAGAAGGCAAGGCTCTCCATGTCCCAAGACTGTAGAGGAAGAGAAGTGTTTTGGAGGCAAAGGTATTTACTGCCATCAGTGACTATGCTGTTTGAACCATCCTAATAGAATAGACAAAAGAAAGATGGTACTTCCTCTTAATATCAGATCTGGGCTCACCACCAGGAGGAAGAAAATGACAGGGGTAATGTCTCTTTGGGGACACTACGGCTACCAGTATGACTTTTTAGCTCTCGCTTTATATGGTTCTAATGTTTGAAACCTAATTTCTGTCTTAACATGAACTTTATTTGGACCAATGAAACATTATTCCTTCAGAGAGAAAAACCTCTGCTTGGTTCATTGGGACAGTAGTCTGCCTCTATTTTTTTTAAACATAAAGATCAGGGCTTCTCCAAAGGACAACCTATTACACAATCAAAACTTCAATCAAAGAAATTTCTTGAAGTTATTAAAAACAGAAATTAAACTAAAATAAACTTTTTCTCTGGGAACAGAAAAGACCCTGAATAGCCAGAGGAATGTTGAAAAAGAAAAGCAAAGCTGGTGGCATCACAATTCCGGGCTTCAAGCTCTATTACAAAGCTGTAATCAAGACAGTATGGTACTGGCACAAAAACAGACACATAGATCAATGGAACAGAACAGAGAGCCCAGAAATGGACCCTCAACTCTATGGTCAACTAATCTTCGACAAAGCAGGAAAGAATGTCCAATGGAAAAAAGACAGTCTCTTCAACAAATGGTGTTGGGAAAATTGGACAGCCACATGCAGAAGAACGAAACTGGACCATTTCCTTAACACCACACACAAAAATAGACTCAAAATGGTTGAAAGACCTAAATGTGAGACAGGAGTCCATCAAAATCCTAAAGGAGAACACAGGCAGCAACTTCTTCGACCTCAGTCACAGCAACTTCTTCCTAAACACATTGCCAAAGGCAAGGGCAAAAATGAATTATTGGGACTTCATCAAGATAAAAAGCTTTTGCACAGCAAAGGACACAGTCAACAAAACCAAAAGACAACCGACAGAATGGGAGAAGATATTTGCAAATGACATATCAGATAAAGGGCAAAATCTATAAAGAACTTCTTAAACTCAACACCCAAAGAACAAATGATCCAATCAAGAAATGGGCAGAAGACATGAACAGACATTTTTCCAAAGAAGACATCCAAATGGCCGGAAGACACATGAAAAAGTGCTCAAAATCCCTCGGCATCAGGGAAACCCAAATCAAAACCTCAATGAGATACCACCTCACACCAGTCAGAATGGCTAAAATTAACAAGTCAGGAAATGACAGATGTTGGCAGGGATGCGGAGAAAGGAGAACCCTCCTACACTGTTGATGGGAATGCAAGCTGGTGCAGCCACTCTGGAAAACAGCATGGAGGTTCCTCAAAAAGTTGAAAATAGAGCTACCATATGATCCAGCAATTGCACTACTGGGTATTTACCCCAAAGATACAAATGTAGGGATCCGAAGGGGTACGTGTACCCCAATGTTTATAGCAGCAATGTCCACAATAGCCAAACTGTGGAAAGAGCCAAGATGTCCATCGACAGATGAATGGATAAAAAAGATGTAGTATATATATTCAATGGAATATTATACAGCCATCAAAAGGAATGAAATCTTGCCATTTGCAATGACGTGGATGGAACCGGAGTGTATTATGCTGAGCAAAATAAGTCAACCAGAGAAAGACATGTATCATATGACCTCACTGATATGAGGAATTCTTAATCTCAGGAAACAAACTGAGGGTTGCTGGAGTGGTGGGGGGTGGGAAGGATGGCGTGGCTGGGTGATAGACATTGGGGAGGGTATGTGCTATGGTGAGCTCTGTGAATTGTGCAAGACTGTTGAATCTCAGATCTGTACCTCTGAAACAAATAATACATTATACGTTAAAAAAAGAAGAGGAAGCAGCTAGCAGTAAGGGAAAAAGGATGGGAGGGAAATTGGAGGGGGAGAAGAACCATGAGAGACTATGGACTCTGAGAAATAAACTGAGGGTTCTAGAGGGGAGGGGGTGGGAGGATGGGTTAGCCTGGTGATGGGTATTAAAGAGGGCACATACTGAATGGAGCACTGGGTGTTATACGCAAACAGTGAATCATGGAATGCTACATCAAAAACTAATGATGTAATGTATGGTGATTAACATAACATAATAAATAAATAAATAAATAAATAAATAAATAAATAAATAAATAAATAAATAAACTTTCTCTCATTTTTCAAGAAATTCTATTTAAAGGCCCAATCTAAATCCTATCTCTCAGTCTACAGTTCACTAAGCAGAGAGGAACCAGGAAGATTGCGCCAGCACCTCCGTGTAGGTGCACAAATCAGTTTGGCCATGGCAGACAGGACAGATGAGGACTATGGGGCATGATGATGAGATCAACAGTATTCTTTTCTAGTTCAGTGGACAAAGCCACATAGTGGTTGAATGGTTTGGCCAAACATCCTGAGGAAGTTGGTGCAAATGCAAAAGATATATATATAAGTATGTGTGTGTAAGGGTTTCCTGCCCCCATAGCATAGACTCATGGCTTTGTCTTGAAGCAATAGTCACTGAAAGTTTGAAATGTCTGTTTGCTTACTTTAGTTATACCCTACCAAAGAACAGGCAAAAGTGCCGTAGTCAAAGAAAGACCTACAAACGAACAGAATGACATTACTTGCTAGAATGACATTATTTGCTAGACACAGAGCGAAAACTGTCATTTCTGAGCAAAAATTACTTTTTAATTGTATAAATAATACAGTGACCAAAAAAGTCTTTTTGGAAAATAAAAGCCTAATGTTATCACCTTCATAGGACTATATTCATTCTGTGTGTTCTTTTGCTATTGGTCCATAAGAATAAAAATGTACTTTATTGAAGTCCGAGCTTGCTTATAATTTTGTTTTAGGATTTTGTCACTCGTCAGTAATTTTTCATAAGGCTTAAAGCTATTAGTCTTGAAGAATTTTCTTAGTTGGAAACAGACATATGGATCATTTAATCCAGCTTTGTTGAACTGTCTTATCTGGGTTTTAATAGGTATTAACCTGGAAAAAGGATTCCATGATTAAATAAGTGGGTTGATTTGTGATAATGCTCCATAGACTTGAGGAACGGGCACTGATATGGCGTACTTGATTGCAGGCCCCTTTTGAAAAGGAGCATCTCATAGGATTTGTGCTTCGCATAATTTGTTCTTTACAAAGTGTTATTTAGATCAATTTCTCTATCGGGAAACTGAGGCCCAGAGACATTAAGACTCAACCTTACACAGTTAATTTGTGACAGAATCTAGATCAGAATTTATAAATATGTTTCCAGAAAGAAAACATCTACCAAAATCTCCTTAATTCTTTCGACTGTCATCAAGTGACAAAACTTGGAATATGTATTACAGGGGTGATGCCAGAAGACTTGGAGCCCTGGTGAGGATATTAGCAAAATCAATGCCTAAATAAACATACATGTGTGCAAATTGTTAAAAAGTTCTGTACCCTGTGAAAACAAGAGAACATTATTGAGAAAGTACAGTAGGAAAATTTTGAGGAAAAAATTCCATTTTGGGCTGTTACTTCTAAATGCCCTAAAATAAAACTATTAAAAATTTCTGCAATAAACCATAACTCTCCATGAAAAGAACTGTCTAGTGAAAGGATGGGCTTTTCTCAGTCCCAGAGTGCTTTAAAATTTTGATTTTGAAACTACAAAATACCTGGTCTGGTTGCCAGAATTGGCTGATAAAATCCCACTGTATTATAAAGGAATGTAATCTTGGCATTGTATATAATTCTTTGTTAAACGTTCTACTAGCTCACATACTAAAGTGATCTAAGAGCTATACCATTAGTAATGTCTTAGTTCAAAACACTGTTCCCTAACTGATATTGGTTGGGGTATTTCTGCTTATTAACAAACAAACAAAACAAACCCCCCCTTTCCCTCATCCTCCAGGTGGCAATCGATATTCCCAAGGTAAATTCGTCTTTCTTTGCACTTAAAACTTGATCCCTATGTGATGCCAATACAATGAAGACCTCATCAGTTTTATAGGCAAATGAATTTTCAAGGACCCAAAGTTTTTGTTCTTGCACTGTCTACCCAGACTGGAACCCTCTTCCACTTTCAAAATCTCTGCTGAGCATTTCTGGGAGCCCCCCAAAGGGCTGATCTGTAGCTGGCGTATACTGGTGCATCAGTGATTTACGGCTGGCTTCTGGTGCAATCAGCTGCTGTCAAGTCCTTAAATTTGACACCCACGTATGTGCTGACAAATTAGGCTACGTGCTACAGACTCCTACTACCCCCATTCCTCCTACCTGCTTCGTACGGGGAGCTGCGTGTCTCAGAAATTCACTCTCAGATTTCATGCCTGCCACGGTCGGTGGAATTCACTGTGAAAGCCTTTGATGTGTCATGGCCGGCTGTGTAAAGGAAGAGAGAATGACTCTTGCCCTCCCTCCCTGCCATCCTTTGCCACCTAGAACCTGAAGCCGACTTTCTTCTGCCCAGAGCTTCAGAGAGTCCCTCATGAAAGCAGTTCTGTCCGACTGCAGCCTGCAGACAGTTCACCAGACTCCCAATCCTCGCCCCAAGAACTGGATAAGTCAGAGCTGCTACATCACCTCTTCCAGAGGGCCCATCTCCCTTCTGCATTTTCTGGACTCTGACCTCAACCGAACTCTTCCCCTCTCAACCAGTCGCAAGATGCAAGTCCCCATGAGTATCAGTGAATGCCACCTGATACTGGTGGTGGCTTGGGAGTGGGTGCTGTTCTCACCAGTTGCTATCCCGATCCCAAGTCAAGTTAGAAAAATACCCCTTTACACTTATTAAAAAGCATCAGCCCTAGGAGGAAGAAAAGTGCACGTTAGTATATATAAAAAGACTTGCCTAAGTAACAAGGGGGAGTGTGGAGGGGTGGCGAAGCTGGGATGAAGCCATCTGGAACATTTATATCGAAATAGCTGTTTCTTGGATATTTATTGAAAGCTTCGCCTGTTGACAGCATTGACTCCTCTATCTCTATTGAGAAACGACTTCCTTTGTAATTCCATGTAGAAAAAAATGCATCCATATCTTTTAATTTTGCCTTACGTGACAGGAATTCAAGTCATAGACCTATGCCTTCAGATTTAGGGCTGCAGTACAAATCTGACCTTTGATGTTTTCAGTTTGAAAACATGGATTTGGTAAATGGTTGGAAACACTGATGGGTGAGCAGCCATGGTCAGTTGAAAACTTTCATGATGGTGGTCAAATTCTGTTTTCAAAAAGTTCCTTTAAACAATCACATATGATGCAGTCCTTCAAATAAGTTATGAAGTCCACATTAGTCGGTTTGGAGTATTTCCAAGATTAAAAAATGGTAATACTCCAAAACTGATTTCACAAATTAAATCAATGTATCAACATAACAGTGACATCTAATATGACTTTTCCTCTGTGTTTTTGAAGTTACCATGCTAAAAGAAATACACAAAAAGTTAAAACATGGCCCATGTGTTATAGTTAATAATTTCACTTTTTCTTGGTAATTTTCTTCAATATAAATTTATATTGTGATTGCAACTCTAAAACATAATTGTTTTATAAACAGCGATGGTGGTCAATTTCTTGGGTTTGGTTTGGATTCCAACTCCGGAAGCCTTTATAAAAACAACAAGGGCTTTGTCAGTGTGGGTAAAGAGCAAGTGAGGGTTCAGGAAGTATCTCAGAGGCACAGTCCAGAGGTACAAAGTCTTAGAGACATGGCGATTGGACGGATGTGGACAATGATGAAGAGAGGTAAGTTTAAGACCATTCCTGTTTGGTGTGTTTGTTTGGTTTGGTTTAGCCTTGCAGGCAAGGGGTATTGTAATGCCCTTCACCAAGGTAGGCAAGCAAAACAAGTGTAATGTCAGGAAATCTGAGGAATGTGGTTCTGGACATCATAAGTTTGAGAGGTCATTAGATCCAGTAGGCAGTTATATACATGCATATGGACTACAGCAGAAGTCAGACAGGTGATAGCCATTTGGGGACCATCAGTAGAATGAAGAGCTGAAATGATGAGTAAGGGTGTGGGAATGTACTGATGATGAAAAGATGAGGCCTAGTAGAAGATCCTTGGAGAACCGTGAGATTTCAGAATCAGGGGGGAAAAGCAAAGCCTGAGAGGATGAAGAATGTTCTAGAAATAGGAGGAAAACTAGGAGAAAGTGTCATGATGGAAGCTGGCCTGGAAGAGAATTTTGAGGAAAAGAGGTAAAGTGGATATTGTTGTTTTGACTTTCAGACATCCAATTCTCTTCGTGCCTTTCCTTCGTTGTGGGTACTGTTAGTATGATACAGCACCTATTTTCTATGATGAAACTAAAGGAACCAGGTCCATCCTCTTCTTGCCCAGGGCAGACACAGATCTAGCCTGGGCCTGTGGGGACATCCTCTTCAATGACGTAGCAACTTTTAATGTAAACAGCCAGAAGACAGGAAGCAGTCAGGGTTAACTCAGCGCAAGGACAGTGTGGATAAGCCTGGGTCTGGTGTGTGTACATAGTGGTAGTCCTTTTACTCAATTTACTTGTCCCTCTGATCTTCTAGTTTCCTATTTATCTGTCCAATAACCCTATATTTTACTTAAGATAAAAAGCTAAATGTAGAGTCAAATGAATTATACCTAAAAAGGGTGGTGAAATAATGATTTCACTGAATAGATAGATGAGTAAACTCATGTTCCAGTAAAACTAAAATCACCCAAGATTAGATTTAATTATGGCGTAGATGGGACTAGAACTCATTTCTCTTAACTTCTAGGCTAAGGTATTTCTACCTTTTTAAAAAAAATTTTGTACTGAGGCAAAATATATGTAACATAAAATTTACCATCTCAGCATTAAATGTATAGTTCAGTAGTCTTAAGTACACTCACATTGCTGTGCAACTAATCTCCAGAACTCATTTCACCTTAGGCTGAGGCACTTTTCATTGTACCATTGGTGGTACATGGCCACTCATAATAAATCTACCTTCTCAGCCTTCCTTACAGCTAAGTCTGGCCAACAAGACGTGAGCCGGTCGGACTTGTGCAGCCCTCCAGGTTGTAGCCTTGAGAAGAAAGAACGTGTCCTTTTTCCGCTTTCCCGTGTGAAATAAATGTGGATCATGGGCCATGATGATGAAGGCAGTACCTAGGGATGAAGGCACGACAAGTTGAAAGACAACCGCAACAACCTTATGAAGCAGAGCTGCTATGATACGTTGCAAAAGTAAATTTCGATACCGTTGAAGCCACTGTTATTTGGGGTGTTTCTCTTATAAAAGTTGAACTAATCGCACCTGACATAACCACCCTGAAACTTATTTCCCTTCCCCTTCTCAAGCATTACAAGAAAAACATAAAAGACTTATGTTCCTTCCTTCTGAAATGTTGGCTAGGCTGAGACTCACATTTATTATCCTTAGACCCCAGATCCAAGAATGACATTCAGTTTATCCTGCTAGCAAGGCCAAGTTGACAGAGACACACATGGCATATAATGCTACAGGGTAGTGGATAGGGAAGCTGGGAGGAACTCTATTTTGGGCAACATGTTTAAAATGAGACCTTTGTGCTAAAACAACTTACCAGATAAATAAAGGGAAAAAATAACCATCTTTTTTATTCAGACTTATTTCTGGAAAATAAGTGTGTGCAAGTGGGACAGGGGATGAACAACAAGAATACCTCACAACCATTTTAACGTATTCTGACAAGTGTGAAAACTAGGAATATGCATTCAGGAGCTGGTGGTTCCACCAGGTGGTAAAATACTGGATAAAGAATTCAGGATAGAATGTTTAAGGTTTGCATTTAGCAAACGATGGCGAGCACTATAAATGTTATTCATTCTAATTCACAAAAGTCTGTAATTCTTATGAAACACTCAGTTTATGCAAAGATGAATTATAATGCTGTACACTTTCTTCCAAAGGCTTCTTAGATAGAGAAGCCAATCACGTACTACTTCAAATAATGACAAGAGAGCTACTTAATTTTTTCCCCAATAAGGTGATTCAGTGTGTTCTATATAGATGCTCAGTGTCTTCAAATCACTTGTCTAAGAATCAGAGAGACATGGGTACAATCCTGACTCAACCACTTGAGAGTGTAAGATTTGGAGAAAGTTACTTAACTTTTCTGAAACTGGAGATAATGGTATTTGCACTATAGGGTTGATATGATAATTAGAGTATATAATTATGTAAAGTGCTCAGCATATTAACAAGTGCTCAGTCAACTGTGCATGCTGCTATTGGTTATTGTTAATATTATTACTGTTTCTAAATGATAATTTCAATAGACTAAAGTTTAATAGCTATGAATTTCCTCTCTTGTGTTTCTTCTTGAATTTTCTTGACCCTGGTTTTTGGATATGCATATTAAATTTTTGATTAAGAAGCTTAAAGAAAAATTTTACATGAATTAGAATTGGGATGACTATTTCCTTAAAAGAGTGGAAAGAGAGAGAGAAAAGAAAATCTATCTCATATAGAAAAATACAGAAAACAAAGGAATCAAAAAGAGATCAAATAACAGAAAGTGAAAAACCAAGATGCCTAGTATTTTGTCAGCCCTCCATAAGTATTAGGTATCACTACCTTTAAGTGTTATTATTGAAGAACATTGCATCAACGTACATAGAGTAAACTTTTGGAAATACAAGGAATAATATACAAAACATTATTTTACCAAATTACTTAACCCACTCCGTCTTAAATAATGCAGGTAAAAAGTAAATAGATACATGGGATCTAAGTAATATAGTTTCTATGATTGAATAAAGTTAATGTTATGTATGCATTAATCCTTAGATCTTTCAGAAAATGCATCTGTTTTAGGCAACTACGGAACATGTAGAAAATTTATGCGTCAAATGGGTCTTTACTATTTCAAAACCCTAAATTTATATGGGCTCTGAATTTCAATACAGAAAAAATAGAAATCAGCACTTCAAGTTAAAATGTAAAGGCCCAACTACTCAAAAAACGTAAAACCTCAACTTTTGTGTCAAAGGGGATATAAAAAGTATAATCATGGGATACCTGGGTGGCTCAGTTGGTTAAGCGTCTGCCTTCAGCTCAGGTCATGATCCCCAGGTCCTGGGATCGAGCCCTACATCAGGCTCCCTGCTCAGCGGAGAACCTGCTTCTCCCTCTGCCTGCCGCTTCCCCTGCTTGTGCTCTCTCTCTCTCTCTGACAAATAAGTAAAAATAAAATCTTTTAAAAGGAGGAAAGAGAAAAAAAATAAAATCACAAAAAAATTTAGAAAATAGTTGGGGCGCCTGGGTGGCTCAGTTGGTTAAGCGACTGCCTTCGGCTCAGGTCATGATCCTGGAGTCCCGGGATCGAGTCCCACATCGGGCTCCCTGCTCAGCGGGGAGTCTGCCTCTCTCTCTGACCCTCCCCCCTCTCATGCTCTCTATCTCATTCTCTCTCTCAAATAAATAAATAAAATCTTAAAAAAAAAAATTTAGAAAATAGTGATGACAGCAGTACATATTTATAATTGTAATTGTAATCAAAGGTATAATCTGAGGAAAATTCATATACTTTCATTTATAATAAGAAAGAATTTAAATGGACAAAACACATGTTTAACCTAGGGAAGAGGGGAATTTGCTGAGATCTTAAATAGTCTTCATTAAATAATGTTCACTTTAATCACATAATGTGTATCCTGTATCAGTCATCTTAGATTAAGCTAGGTTGAGGTAAAAAGTGACTCAAAAATCATATTGGTTTACAATGATATAAAGACTTATTTTGAAATTATTTTATTGCTCATCATGAATTGTCTGCACATATGTTTCTTCATCTCTTCATCTCTCATCTCTGGGATGATGGAATAGACCTTAGGGCAATGGCTCATGGTATGGGGAAACAAGAGCATGGTAGAACCATACAACACTTCTTAAAAGTTCTGCCCAGGAGTGACACATGTGTCTTCTGCTCACATATCATGACAAAAACTGACCTCCATGGAGTGTGAATGTGTAATTCAACCACAGGGAAGACAGTAAATATTTTGTACACTAATATGATCTTACCATGGTCCTGAATCTCTGTCACAGGTATTTTCTCCTTCCCTTTTACATTGAAAATACACTCAGTCCCTCCCTAATGGAGACAACACAAAAGTGTCCTCCAATCATAGTATTAGGCTCAAAGAACCAGAATTCTTGTGATAATCTCTATATCAGGTCTACATGTGACTCCTTTTGATCTGGAGATGTATGAACTATAACGGAATCAGTGACAGAATAACTACAATACGCACTGCACTCCCTTTGGAAAGGGAATGAGTTGGAGGTCCATCAAAGCCACCAACCCATAACAATGCTGAAAGCCCCTGGTATTCATGGCCAGGACCCTGACCATGACACTGGAAAATATTCCTTGAATAGGTCCTGGTTCTGCCTTTACAGTAGTTGTCCAGGCTATTATTCTCCATGGCTCTTGGTTCAGCCTCTAAGAGATCCTTTCTTCACATCTTCCCTCTTGGCCAAATATAAATACTTTGGGGAACAAGTCCTCCTTGGGTGCTGAACCGCTCTCTTGATCTGCTTTTTGGCCCCAGAAACATGAGGGTCTGAGCATAATCTTCCTGAAGTTGGGGTGAAGGGGGCAGAACATACTTCGTACAATAATACAATGTACCACACATACGTTTATCTTTGTTGAAACCTTCCATGGAAAACCAGTTCCACTGGCTTGGGGCCATACTGGATTCGCTTTAGAACATACGTTTCAAGGTTTAGGTTTTTGGCTTTTTAATGAGTTCACAATTTGTCTTAGAAAAAAGCTCTTTAGATAGCAGCTTATTTTTTCTGTATGTCCATACAATTATGTTGACTTGGGCCTATTAGATCTCAACTGGGTCAGGAGCTCCCAGGAATTTATTCCTCATCAATGCACCTGTCCATCAGGTCAGAGGAAAATGAAATTTATCAAAATATGATGGCTCTTCTTGCCTTTTTGTTGTAGCTTTGGAATATTCTACCTGCAATGAAAAAGGGGCTCCCATTGAGGCACTGCAGTTTTTTTTTTTCAATTACTCTCAGTCCTAAATCCTGTCCATCAATATTAGAATTTTAAAAAAGTATTCCCTTCACATTATGGTGCTTTCCTGAAGGTCAATGTGAGTTGCTTCATGGTTTCATGTTTCAATTTGATTCAAAATTTCCATTTTGTTTTCAAAATGGAAATATATTATTCTTTTTTCCAATTATAAAAGTAATCCATGCTTATGTAAAAAAAAAAATTAAACAATGTGAAATTGACAAACCCTGTCACCTCACCTGCTGGGAAGTAAGAATTTCCATGACACTCATTTACAAAGCAAAGGCAGCTGATGCCATAACCCAGAGATGGGCCCCCATGTGTGCAGCAGACCATCTCCAGCCAGCCTGTGCTTACTTAACCAATAAATCCAGTTCATCACCAGCTAATCAACAATATTCAGAGACTTTGCTTCTTAATATGGGACACAGACGTGTGCATTATTCTAACTTTAGAAGACCTACCTTGTTTTCTCTACCATGGATTGTATTCACCAAATCCTAGACTCTGTAATCGGATTTCACATTTGGCAGTAAAATTGCTCCACTCAGTGCTCAATCTCTGAATTCACAGTCTTTTGTTTTCTTTAACAAAGATATTTTTATGAGCTTCTTGATAATTTTAATTTCTGCTTCTTGTCATTACCAGTATATGATTTTTCCTATTTTTCTGTTTTTGTCAATTTATGTTTTTAAAAACAGTTTAATTGGTAGGATATTATTCTTTTGTCAAATATGTTCTAAGCTGCTTTCCAATTTGGAGGTTTGTTTATTGTATTATTTTCTCATACAAAAGTAACTTTTAAAAAATAGTCAAAACTGCTAATTCTTTTTTGTGGGATTTATGATTTTGATGTCCCAAATTATGCTATCTTTTCCCTTACTTTTTTCCCCCTTTTTTTTGATTGACTTTATGGAAAAGTTTTTTAAAACTTTCATTTAATATAACTGCAATTCTATCTTATTTATAAGAATTTCCACTTTGTGTATGTAGTTATAATTTTATTTGGTCCAGGAAGGTTTATGATTTTCATACTTTCTTCATCAAATATACTTTTTATTAATATGAAATGACCCTTCAAGACAGGTAACTCCTTTATCTGTTATACTGAATTCTACTTTGTCTAATATTAATCCTGCAATATTGTTTCCTTTGACATTTATTAAATATACTTTTACCTGGGCATTAATGTTTACTTGTAAAATTGTGTCCTTTTTTGATGTTATGTCATTGCCAGCAGTCAGATTTTGTTTTTGACCCAGGATAAATCTTGGCTTTTAATGTGGGATTTTAATTTACTTATATTTTTTGTTATAACTTAATCATTCACTTTTAAATCTATCACCTTATTTTGTGCAATCATTATGCTTTCATATTTTTTCACATTTTTCTTACTTTCTTTTTAAAAAGATTTTTAATTATTTATTTGACAGAGAGAGAGAGCGCACAAGCAGGGCTAAGGGGCAGAGGGAGAAGCAGGTTCCCCACTGAGCAGGGAGCCTGATGTGGGGCTCCATCCCAGTACCCTGGGATCATGACCTGAGCCGAAGGCAGACGCTTAACCAATGGAGCCACCCAGGTGCCTGACATTTTTCTTACTTTTGCTATATAAACCATGTGTTCATATTTCATTATCTCTCAGGTATGTGAAGATAGGTTCTGATTTTAATTGTCAATGGTTATATTTAACAATTTCAAAATAAATCTTTATATTGCTCTAATTTTCAACATCCTTAGTGAAACAACAATTTTTAAATTTTCCCTCACTCCTATAAGCAAAACAGTTCAGTACACTTCTTCCCTTATCCCTCACTCTTCAATCTTTCTTAATATAATCTGAGGTTTTAAATGCATATTTATATTATATTACATTATATTATATTATAATTATATATCATTATAGTTACTTTTGTTTTTCAATTATATAGTTTTAATTTTGAAGACAATTATTGATAAGTATAATTATTTAATAACTAGTTTTCAACAATATTGTAGTGTTTTATACTTATTGATAGTTAATTGGCAGTGCTTACTGCTTTTTGTATCCATTTCTCCCTTTTCTTAAACTTTTTGTTTCTTCACTACCTTATTTGGAAAGTATCATCAATTATTTTTTTCCAAGAAAGACATATAGGTGGTATATTTTAAGAACGCTTTGGTATCTGCGAGTGACTTGGCTCTGTATACAATCATGGAGTCAGAGTATTTTCTTCAAATTCAATAGATAATTCCTTTACTGATATCTGCCATTTAGTAATGTAGAAGTGAAGTCAAAGGCTATTTCTATTTTTGTTAAGTAATTTTTCTGTAGAGGTGATTGCTTATTATCAGCACATAACTATTTTTCAAATAATTTATATTTAATAATTTTTGCATTAACATACAATAAATTTGAAATTAAAAATGTTGCCAGGATGTATTAGTTGTTTATGGCTGTATAAAAAATTACCTCGGGCGCCTGGGTGGCTCAGTTGGTTAAGCGACTGCCTTTGGCTCAGGTCACGATCCTGGAGTCCAAGGATCGAGTCCCGCATCGGGCTCCCTGCTCAGCGGGGAGTCTGCCTCTCCCTCTGACCCTCCCCCTTCTCATGTGCTCTCTCTCTCAAATAAATAAATAAAATCTTAAAAAAAAAATTACCTCAAAATTGGGTGGCTTGAAACAACAAATATTTGTTATCTTCTCATTTCTGTAGGTCAGAATCCGGTAAAGGCTTAGCTGGATAATTTTGGCTCAGGGTCTCTGATGAGGCTGTAGTCCAGTTGTTAGCTAGGGCTATAGTCATCTGACAGCTTGCTTGGGACTGAAGGATCTGATTTCAAGATGGCTCCTTACCTGGCTGCTACCTGTTGACTGGAAACCTCAGTTCCTTTTTGTTTGTCATTAGGAAGCCTCAGTTCCTGACCATGTAAACCCCTCCACAGGGTTGTTCATCATGGCATTTGACTTTCCCCAAAGCAACTGATGGGAGAGAGAAAGAGAAAGAAAGAGAGACAGAGAGAGATAGGGAGAGACAGAGAGGCAGAGACAGAGAAAGAGAAACAGGAAACTGTGGTGCCTGTCCTGGTATCATTTCCACTTTATTCTATTTGTTAGAAGCAAGGCACCAAATCTGGTCCACACTCAAGAGAAGAAGAAAGAAGCTCCACCTCTGGAAGGGAGAATTATAAAAGAATTCGAGGGCATTTTATAAAAAACCACCACACAGAATAAATAAGTACAGTTATGGGTAAGATCTCCCTGCTATCCCCCCCTCCAAATTATTAGCCTATGAAATCTGATTTTTATTTAGTTTGTGAGAATTTTTAAAATACTATCTCTAATACTTTCTTCTCTTGTATTTGCTTTAGCTTTTCTTCATGAATTCCATTTATTCTATGGCATATATTACAGCTTTCTATTTTCTGTACTTGTATCTCTTTTGTAACTTTCGTATCTGTGTGTTTTTTCTTCTGCAGTCTAGTAAAAGATCTCACGTTTGTGCTCTACCTTAATTCTGTTCTTTTTGACCTCCAATAGCATTTTAAATTCTGCTATTATGTTTTTCATTTATCGCAATCCTTCCACATCTCATCCACATCTATTTTTATCTCATACTCTTGCCTTTTCATGACAACTTGTTGGCTCTCTTCCTGGGTTATTCTCACTGTACACAGTTCAGCTCCTCTTCATTGAAGTAATTTTTCCTTGTATCAATCTAAGATGCCAAAAAGTTTCATGAAATTTTTTTCTGAGTTAGCAGTTTATAATTTTTATAGTTACCCTCCTCACCTGAATCTTTCATATTGACATTATTTTCTCATGGGCTTACTGGAACTTTCTTTTCATTTCTGTTAGAACCTTGGCATATGTCAACAAACACGATGTCTACTGCTTTCCCTTGGTTTTGTCCACTTGTGTCATGGTACAATTCCTTATTTATTATGACAACTAGAAGGAAAGTTGATGAGTTCACTCCAAGTTCAATACTTACCTCCTAGAAGGCATTCATCTATTGCAACTCTGCTTTATTGAGATGGCATCTTCTACAGCTACTGTGAGGCTTTACGAGGCTGGAAATGGGCAGAATACTTGGAACACAATACTCTTTGATAGATATTTCCAAGAAGTCTGCTTATCCCTGTGTCCCTGACTGACGGAGATGGTGGATGGAGCCTCCACCACCTGGGCTGGGGGTCATTACTACCACCAGGCCATTTGTTTAATAAGTTGCATTCTAAGTAAAGCTGTTTCTGTAGAGGTGTGGAATACGGGGTATTGAAAGGAAGAAGGCACATCCTTAAGAAGTACCAGCTTCTAATTTTCTGTTTAGTGACGGTCTTGAATTCTGAGTAGAGGACAGAGAGTAGGAAAACATACAGTCCCCCATCTGTGACCCCCCCTCCTCCGCCCCGTCAGAGATAAAGGAGAGGCATTTCAGAAGATAAAACCTAAACAGCTTTTTTTTTTTTGCTCAGTTCTTTTTGTCTTATACTTAATAGTCCTTCCAGATTCTAGCATTAAATTGTTCATAAATCAGTTTTAGGACTTATTGTGAATTTTCATTCTTTTCCGGTCTTCACTGATATTTTAGTTAAAAATGAGGTGAAGTTTGATGGTGGTGACCAGACAAGATGGCATTTTAACCTGGAAATTTCTCTTGGCATTTTTATATTAACAAAAAAGGATATTTTAATTGCCCAAAAATAGGGGATAAACAGAATAAATTATGGCATATCTTTGTGAACAGACACTTTGTAGTCATTAAAAATCATACTGTTAAAGCGTATTTAATGGCATAGGGAAATGCCCACAATTTATCTTTTGGGAAAAAAATTACAAAACAGTATTTACAATGTGGTTCTGATTTCATAATGCAACAAAAAAGGAAACACAAAAAAATACAACAAAGATATATAACAGAGGTATAATATAATGAAATATTAATTTCAATATTAATATTGTATTTATTTCTTTATTTTTAAATCTTCTATTAAAATACATATTACTTATTAAAATAAAACAACTTTTGAATTAGCAGTTTATAACTACAAGTTAATTTATTTGCAAAGGTGCTATCTTCTCTAAGTGTTAATATTATATACATAGCGGTTGGGGGGTGGCAAGGGAAATGTATTCTCAGATATAGAGAGAAATTTCTGTGTCTCACTAAGAACAAAGATTAGCTAGATAATGGATTGAGCTAAATTGGATTTATTGCCCTTCAAAGTAATTGATTATAAATATGATAGCATGGTGCATGGCACATCCATGTGTGTATGTGTGTGTGTCTTCTAAAATTGATTTGAAGGTATCTGATGGTCACTTTAATAGGACACTGTTATTTTACATCCATGAGAGGACAACATCTGGCCACAACAAGGAAGACTGATCTGTAGCTTGATAGTTCTCAAAGTGTAGACCCTGGACCAGCAGTAGCAGCATGACATGGGCTCATATTACAAATGCAAATTCTCAAGCGTCACCCCAGACCTATGGAATCAGAAACCCAGCCTGTGCTTTAGCAAGCCTCCCCGATGATTCTGATGCATGCAAATTTGAAAGTCACAGCTATGAACATTAATTAATGTCCATTAAAATAGGCATTATCAAAAGAAAGAAGACTGCTATAGATATGGTCATGAAGAAACACTCTGAGAGGCAGAAGCATCTCTGATGCCCAACTAGATAAGAAATTGTTCAGAAGATGTGATCTACTGTGTCACATTGAACAACAGGAGAGTGAGAACTTGATCATATGTCCTCTGTGGTTCTGGTATCCCACCTGTATTTATTATGGGAAATAAAGAATACTATGGGTACTATAAACTTCTTGTGAACCCATCACTTTAAGTGTTCTACCATCCTTCTGTAAGCATTAGCAGAGGCCCAGAAATATGCTATGCTCTGGTGGAAATGATGGCCATCACCACACGTGTGGAAGAGGGTGCTGATATTGATGAGCCATGTCTAAGGTCATGGGTTGGGCCAAAGTGCTTGGTGGTAGAGATTGTGAGGTAAAGATTGGAGGTACTGAAGCTCGAGACCCTGAAGCAGGCCCACTCTTCTTAGTGACCTTTCCTTCTTATACATGGCTGACACGAGGGAGGGGTCTTGGCTGCCTCCCATTTGGGAGGAGGCATCTTCCTGGGGAAGCTTGGGCTGAGAGGAGTTGACACATCTTCCTTCCACTTCCTTACTTGTGGTGTTTTTTGCTGGAAAGTGGGCTAGTAACGGTGTATGTGACTGGGACAGGGGTGTGGGTCCAGGTACAAGAGGCAAAGCAGGGCACTTATCTTAGGCCTACAGGCAGCCCAGCTAGTAGGAGTCCTTTTCTTCTTAGTAGGGTTGACAGATTTAGCAAAAACCAAACCAAACTAACGAACCAAACATAAAACCCCAATGCGCAGTTAAATTTGAATTTTGGATCAACAACAAATAATGTCTTATTATAAATATGTCCAATGCAATATTTGAGATTTACTATATAGTATAAATATATTGTATAAGTTATTTTAGTATAAAATGAACAAAGTATTTTATATGCATACCATAGACTATGTTGTTTTAGTGTGATTAATATTTCATTATATTATATGTCTACATATCTGATCTCACTAGATTGGATGTTTTTGTTATTTCCAACGTGCAATATTTGGGACATACTTATACTAAAAGATTATGTGTTTGGGGGCGCCTGGGTGGCTCAGTGGGTTGAACATTCAACTCTTGGTTTCGGCTCAGGTCATGATCTCAGGGTCCTGGGATCAAGCCCCCTCACTGGGCTCCAAGCTCAGCAGGGAATCTGCTAGAGATTCTTTCTCTCTCTCTCCCTCTGCACCATCACCTCCCCCCACCGCCCCCCCGGCGCTCACGTGAGTGCACGTGTGCTCTCTCTGTCGCAAATAAATCAATAAATCTTTAAAAAGATAAAAGATTATGTGTTTGTCTGAAATTCAAATTTGACTGGGGGTCTTTTATATTATCTGGAAGCCCTACTGGATATTTAGCTACCTAGGACAAAAAGGTAGCTAAATTGGGGTTTCAGACAAAAGCCTTATAAGAAAAAGGAAGATGTTGCTTGAATGTTTATCCTCCTTCAGGAACCTGGCCTTGTGACAGGTGACTAGCTGTGAGTTGGGGTGTTCAGTGTTCCCGTACCCTACCCACCCTGACACTATCCCAGTACAACTCCCAAAGAGCAGTTATACACCAGTCTGGCTATATAGTTTAATCACTTTTTCCCTTGAATAATTTCCAAATTTCTCAAGGATGTTAGAAAGGCACAAGGGGTGGAGCTGGGTCCTTTCGCATATCCCATGATTCACTTCTTTTGAGAAATCTCTTTTCCTGGTTTGTTCACTATGGAAAACACAATTCTGTGTCTTCCATATTTCAAATAGAAATAGGAGCATTACTGATCAGTGGGTCCATCTCTAGGACTGGCAGGCAAATTCAGCCAGGACCTCTGCAAAGCAGTTGTGACTTCTACTTGGTTTTCCCGTTCTAGCCTCAATGGCAGTTTGGGTAACCAATTTTGCTAACAACAAAAAGAATTTTTTTTAATAAGAGGAAGGGCCATTTTATTAAAAAATCAAGTCTGAAGCTCATCAGAGTAGGTTAAAGGAATTTATTTCGTATTCTCCAACTTGGTCTCTTTGTCAGTCTGGGAGCACGGTTCTATGCAAAGGCTTTGTGTACTGCTGGTTTTCAGCTGGGGAAGTTGTGTATGAGCTATTGCTCCTCTCCCAGGTGAGAACAGGTGTACACCACTTTAAATTTCCCGTGGATCTGATTGCATCATTTGTTATATTATCCAGCATAATGACATGAAATACGTAAATAATAAAATGCCAGTTGCCTCCTGAAAATTTAAAGTGGCAGGTCCTCTTTCTTCCGTTGAAGAGGCTGCTGTCTGCTGATGGAGCTTTCACCACTGAAAAATGACAACCAAGCTGAAGGGAGCCACAGGGGAAAACTTACTCATCTGGCTGATAAAGTGAATACAAAAAGGAACATCAGGTCTCCACTCTCCACAATTGCCATATCTTCCTACAGTCATCATATACTTGACAAACGTTAAGTATGCATGTAAATCATGAGCCTATGGAAAGGAGTGTGCAAAGGTCAAATGCTCTGCTATCACAAGAGTGAAAGAGGGGTGCCAGGTTGGCTCAGTTAGAAGGGCATGCCACCTTGATCTCCAGGTCATGAGTTCAAGCCCCACGTTGGGTGTAGAGATTACTAAAAATAATTAAAAATGTTTTAAAAATAAAAAGAGTGAAAGAGGTTGCACCGTTTTCTGCTGATTTTTTAAAAATATACACATATATGGTCACTTTTACTTGTCTTTTTATCCAAGTGTCAGTTTGGTAGGTTGTTTGTACTGGGTAGAATCCATAGCACTGGGGAGGGATGCGAAACAGAAGAGGTTGATTAAAGGATTCCTCCACGGATTTGGGAACTCAAGGCAAAACTCTTCCAACCATTCCACATACTGTCTCTCTTGCTACTTAGATTCTTTAAAATCCAAGAATTTTCGCCCAAACTTGGGTAACATTACTAGCGGATTTCCATCTGCAGCGTAAAACAAAATGAACCACAATTTCTTATTCGGCTGGATTCAACACAAATGCCCTGAGCACCCATTTGGAGGCTTTGTGTGAGGTGCAAGGAATAAACACACCTTCTGCTCCCAAGGGCCTTACGGTCCTGTGCATCATTTTCATATGCATTCAGAGTTTCAAATGTATAATGTCATTTACAACCAAAAGATGAGAATAAAGAAGCCTTCATGAAATTACAATTCTTTCCCTCTAAATGCTCTTTCAAAAAGAAAAAAAGGTGTAATTTTCAGCTTCGTGCTCTTTAATCATCGGTGAAATGTCGGTGGAGACTAACTCCCAAATGTCTCTCAAAGGTAATAGTAGGACATGCGTTGAAAGGGGTAAATGAGTATATGGAATATGAGAATAGACGACCCATGAACAAACTAACGTTTGTCCTAACCAATACCGTTGGGCTTCCAGTTCTGGACGGAGAGAGACGATACACACAAAATATATTCTGGAGGCCCTACAGGAGACATAAGCAGTGTGGGGAAGGACTTACCGGGGGATTTGGCTACGGAGCAGTTGCTGGTGTGTTGAATAAGGGGTGGATGCCAGCACCGTACACAGCTCTGAGACTTGCCAGCTCTAAGTATTCTCTGCTTATGAATTAAGGATGCATTTTGATGGCGCTCTGCTAATTTGCCTAAAGGAATGAGAGCGAGAGCTATAGGGACAGAAAAATCTCCCAGACCGGTGAGATGCTGGTGACCTCAAATAGTTCCATGTGCACGTGGGAGGAGGCAGCATTATGTATTTATATTGTTACCGTTTGGGGCCAAGTTTTGGATGGTGCACCGTTTGACTACAACTATTCCGACTTAAACTTGCCATTTGCAATAAAAGTGAAAATGAGTTTTGGAACTATTATTCGGAGCTACCATGATGTCTTACGTCTGTCTTTTGCTCATATACATGAGCATCCCTTCTCTGCTTTGTCTGTGTATTTCCTTTCCTTCCAACTTTCAACTTACTTCCTCTTAGGTATGGCAGTGCAAATGTATTGCAAACTGATGATGGCTTGAAAGTGGGACTCTGTCTCAATGAAATGAAAATGGTATTTCCCCTCAAACTGAATAGTTACACAAAATTCCATTATAGTTATATGTGTACATGTCTTATCTCACTTATGCGTGTTTTTGAGGGCATGGATTTAAAGTTATACCTCTATGAACTCTCTATAATGCCTTCAACACAACAGACGCTCACTAAGTATTAATTGGATAAATGAATAATTCTAGAAAAATGGGAGAGAAACATTCACAGACCTGTTGCAAAATGATACATAATACCACGTGTCTTAGGGGTTGGAGATAGAAAAACTAAGGAACAGAAGTATCAAAATTTGTGCGCTCACAACAAAGAGTGCTTTCTAATTCCAAACCTGCCCAATCAATCACTATTTTACTATAACAGATTTCAATCTTGCCACCAACAGGGTAGAATGCCAACTCAGGTTTGTAGAATGAGCTGATCTTTTTTCTCAGGCTCCAGCTCCACTTAATCTTGGTCTTTCCATTCAAAGAGTTCACATTCCGTAGTATAAGGAGAGATTTATAAAACTAGTTCTGATATGCTTGGCTGATGGGGGCCAGATAGATAGAAAATAAGCCAAATCTTCATAGGTTTGAAACTTAGCTCTACCACTTCCTAGCAACTTGACCTTGGTTCTCATTTCCCACTTCTATAAATGAAGAAAAATAATTGTGAGAATTAAATAAGATAAATGCATGTGAAGGACATGGCATATAGTAAGCCTTTGTACATAATAAAGTTATAGAATACTGGGGAAGACGTGATGTGATCATTTTTCCTGATGAAAGTTGGAAGTGAATTTTGAGCTTTTAGGCCTTTAAGGATAAGCAGAGGTTTGTTTTATGTTGTTTTGTTTTAGGCACAAGAACAAGGGAATGTGGGGCGCCTGGGTGGCTCAGTCGGTTAAGCGACTGCCTTCGGCTCAGGTCATGATCCTGGAGTCCCTGGATCGAGTCCCGCATCGGGCTCCTTGCTCGGCAGGGAGCCTGCTTCTCCCTCTGACCCTCCCCCCTCTCATGAGCTCTCTCTCTCTCTCATTCTGTCTCAAATAAATAAAATCTTTAAAAAAAAAAAAAGAACAAGGGAATGAGATTCCAGACAGAGGAAACAGCATGAGCAAAGGCACTGGGGTTAGAAAATATATAATACATTCAGGGACCAGAAGACCATCCATAAACGGTCGATGGGTGGCCCTGAGAGCAAGTAAAATGTACACGGGGATGGAGAGGAGAACATTCAAAGCCATGGACTTGCTCGTTGCACAGGTGATGTTCGAACGGGTCTCTTGACTCCAAATGAATAATTTTGTTAACAAATACCAATCTTCCAGAAACCTAAATTTAAATTTCTAGCAGTTTTCAGTATCTCCAAGGAAGTTTAAATGCAGTCTACACAGATTGCTGGGTAGAGGATCTTTATTCAACCACCCTGAAAGCCAAGAGCCTACCTGTTCTGGGTGAATATTAAAGCCTTCTCAGCATGCATCGACAATGAGGGCAGATGTTGCTGCCAATATTTTTAGACAGAATTCAGAGACCTGCTCAGAATTCTGAGCAGCTGAGGATTTCACTCTCCAGATAGTCTATTAGTCATTCCACAGACATATCTTTAAATGCCCTAGTATGAAGTTTGCTCATCTAGATCATGCAATTCTAACATCAGCTGTTTGTGGATGGTTACTTAGTAATTGTGATTTAAAGAAGTGCAGTGGGGTCCATTTAGAGTGGACCAACCTATTTATAGACAGGAAGCCCAGAATTACTGTCATGCTTTGGGAAAATTATGGTTCTACTTATAATGACTTCTTACTTTCCATTACATTCTGTTAAGGGGAAATAACAACTGTATGTTTTTAACCTGGTTTTTTGATTCACTGTGTAGGAGTGCAGTGATTAGCTTAACATGTTCAGTAGCATATAGATGCTTAGCATAAAGTTGGTGTTCAATGGCATGTGAAAGGCATATTTTCCACAAATATTTGTTGCATGAATGAATGAATGAATGAAATCAGATGAACCATACCCCTAAATTGTATTTCAGAATATGTGGAGTATTGGTTAAAGCTGATACTGATGACCATGTTATTATCACAGGCAAAAAAGAAGCAAGATACGTTCTAGAAAGATTCATGGGCAGGTGTCAGTTTACTGACCTTGAGCTAGTAGTTTGACCTCTTGTATTTCCTCATTAGAAAAATGAAGGGTTTGAACTCAGTGATAACTATTGTTCCTTTGAGCTCTAAAATTCTATGACCCACATTCTGGTTTGATAAGAGAAAGGCATACATGGTCCCTTGTCACATTTGCCCAAAGTTGAATTATTTCATTCTACATCTGAAGCATCACAATCCATCTTCAGTTTCTTTATGAAAATAATGTCTTCTTCTTTAGTGGTTTACTGCCGTATTTGAATGATTTTCTTCTCCACAACCATTGCACTATGTATGTGTCTCTCCTGTCCTGAGTCATTTTTTTATTCTGGTCTCACTCTGTCAAGCTGTGTGTCCTGAGAGGCGGGAACTGTGCCATATTCATCTTTGTGTCCTCTAAGCACCTACCTCCATGCCATGCATTAGTGGAATTCCTTCTTTACAATCCCAGTGTTATCTGTTTAACAGTCATCCTGGAATAATGGTTCCACCCTAATTTGTGGGTTTAATAAAATGCAGCTGCTGCAGCAGCCAACCCATTTCCTCTCTCCCTCCCTCACTGTGTTCAAGCCACGTGGCTGCCTTTGGATTCCTCAAAAAATGCCAAGTTTGTTGTGGCTTCTAGGATTATGTCCCGTCTGGAATGCTTTTTCCTGAGGTCCCCATTCAGGTCTCGGTAGCAAAGCCATCTCGGAGAGGAATTTCCTGGCCATCGCCTTCAAGGGACCCATTCAGCAAATAGTGCCTCCTCTTTATAACACCACTACCTGAAACGATTATAGATTCTAAACTTGCTTTGTTTTTTTTTTTTTTCCTCCCGTACTGGAATATAAGATCCACAGAAACATAGTGTGTGTGTCTCTGTTGTTTTCCCCTCTATTGCCGGCAGCTGGGACAGTACTTGGCATGTGGTGGGGGCTTGTTAAATATATGTGGAATAACCTAATTGCCCCCTCCCTCCATCTTCGCTGACAGCTCCCTGTCACTAGCTGCCCCTTGCCCACCGCTGTCCCCCACTCGCCTTTGGCACACCTTGGTCACTGACCATCACTCAGCACTTCCCTAAAATATCCTTTACCACACTTTCCTTTTACTCCCTTCAGCATTATCAACCAGAAAAATTCCTTATATCTGCCCCATGTGATGACTAAAAATAGGAATTATAATCTGTAAAACAAGTAAAGATTTTGTCAGGGAACAGAGAAAAATTCTTTGAAATTTTAATGTGATGTTATTGCTAGACATTACATGATTATAATAATGGGAATGGAGTTGAAGGCGTACCGGAAACTTGCCAGTTTATGGAATAAGAGCATGCTAATAATAATTGTTATTATAAGACTTCATTAGCACTGATACTATCTTGGGTTCTATATATAGAAGAAAGAAAAATAAATAGCTCATCATAAGGCAAGGCAAATAAACTAATATTTAAAAAATAACTATAATCTGATGACATAAGAGAATGCTTTGTGTGTATTATCAGAACAGCTTTTTGTATACTGAGAGCCCTCACAGACAGTTGCCTCTAGAAAGATCCATTCAATAACTCACAGGAAAAAGAAGAAGGGGAAGTAGTTTCAGACATCATCCTAGTTCCAGACTTTTCCTTAGGTTGCTGTTTGCTCTTCGGAGGACTTCCCTCCCATCTCTCACTTGGCTATGTGTCACAGCGGACTGAGATGTAGATTTCCCAGGTTCCTTTACCAACTGGCTTTCAAGTCGACCCCACCAGTGGGAGGTCCTGGCAGGAAGTGGACGTGGAAGAAAGGGAAAACCCGGTGTATTTCTCCCCATTTCCCTGCTTTGAGCTGTGTCTCCAGCAGCGTCTGCATGTCTTCTCGGGTCCACTCTCTAGAGGGAAGCCCGGGCACCTGGGATCCGGTGACACCTCCTGCATCTGTCCTTCCAACCTTAGGGATGAGAGCAACTTTTTGCTGTTGTTAATATCTGGACTTCTCACCATCTCCTCTTTCCTTTTTGTTCTTACGGTGTCTTTCTAATTATAAACTTCCCTTTATTAGAAGATGTGGAATGAGTTCTCTTGTCCTGAGTATATCCTGATTGTTACCATAGCCTGGTTGTCATCAGTTTGGGAATTTTTGTTTAAGTTTCTGAACCTATGGTCTTTAGAGAGGCCTTAAGAAAGAGAAAACCCATCTCTACCAACTTGGACCATACTCTTTTCAGGCACCTTATGCAGTGCATAATCCCCATTGAAAAAAAGTAATTGAAGTTTAAAAATGATGGATAATTCATACACAATAATAATGAAAACGTAATTTAAATATAATAATGGGAACTTCAGTTTTAAAAGACCCACTTAAATATATAATTAATAAAGGAACAAGGAAAGGCAGGCAATAAAAGGTCTTGACACAAAGCAATTCACTGAGAGCACAAACAAAAGTTGCTCATTTTTAGAAACCAAGAATGTTTGTCTATTCACAGAACATGGACGTCTCAAAACTCATTTTACTAATCTTTGAGAAGAAGCCAGATTCAAAGTCAAATGAACATTTCTAGGGAGTTATATAACTCCAACTCCAAACAATAAGTGGGGAAGATAAGCAAGAAGGGATTCAGAAGCCTTCACTAATGATGCAAGCCAGAAGAGTCCCTCATGACACAGAAAAATAGGGCTGTGTGTTCCGATCATGGACGCAAGCTACAATGGCAGTGGTGGTGGAGGGGGACAATATCATTAGAAAATTAGAAGCAAATTAGACGGCGCACACTCTGACAACTTTAATTTATCTGAACCGAGTACCTCAAGACATAGACCTGCATTTCTTTCATGAAGATATGATAGCTTGAGGAGTGTTGTTGTCACCTCCTATGGTATTCCCTGATTTTCAGCCTATGCTTTGCAAAAGACATGACCAGAATGAACGTGCCTCAAATGGAAATCTCTTTGAAAAAAAGTGTAATCTGCAAACCTTTATTTTGCAAATTTGTTCTTCTTCTTCTAGCCCAGACTACTTAGGATCTTCACTTTCTTCCCTGGCTTCTGCAGTGTAACTCTCGAGACCATGAAGACATTTTCTTTTTTATGATTTCTTTCCTCCTCTCATGGCATACCATGTTGTCACGGACTAAAAAACTTGTCATTGAACAGGATCAGACATAAATATGTCCCAAGGACTGTGTGATTGGTAACAATTCAAAATGTAGCCTATCCCCGGGACAGAGTTTAGGGTATGAAATATTAAAAAGCCACTAATTTCGATTCTACCTCCAACACATTCTTTGTGTAGGATTAAGAAAAATTACTTAACTTCCATGTGCCTCCATATATTTCATGCTTAAAAGGAGGATAATACAAATAGTATTATATTGCTCAGGGGGTCTTAGTTGCCAGTAACAGAATCTACTTTGGCTATTTTAAGGTGAAATTGAATATTTTAAAGGATATTAGGTAGCTCATAGCATCAGTAGGAGCGATGAAGTAACAGGCTCAATTCTAAAGTTTCAGGAACAGTGAACAGCACCCAAAGCCAAGAAGAAGAACTGGATGAATAAGAATACCACTAGTATAGATTCCTCTGGAGCCCAAGTTGACAAGGACTCTCTTGAATTCACCACTGCCACCCATTTCTGCTTCCACCACATCAGCGAAATGAATGCTGCCTCCCCCAACCCCAATGCAGAGCCTGTTATCCCAGATCACTCAATTCTGAATGCAGTCTTTTTTTTTTTTTTTTTTTTAAGTAGGCTCCACCCAAGCACGGAGCCCAATGTGGGGCTTGAACTCACGACTGAGATCGAGACCTGAGCTGAAATCAAGAGTCAGATGCTTAGCTGACTGAGCCACCCAGGTACCCTAGAATGCATTCTTCCATGGGTAGATCAGTTAGTTTGAATTTTTGACATAGCTCTACCCCAGCTGCAAAGCAGCCTGTGGGAAGCAGATGTTTTGTTTACACCTCGGGAAGGTGGGACTCATACAGAGAATTATCAAAACAAAAGATGTCCACCGCCAGGACTACTGGATAGAATTTGAGTAAGGAAAGCTAGAGGTGACACACGTAAAATGCTTAGTAGGTGTTCAGCTGACAATACACCCTGAAAAAGGGATGAATTTTATTAATAGTTGTTATAGGAAACTGGCCATGACCCAGATACCCAAGCTAAGCACCTACTAATGGTTTTTCAGGAAAAATTAGCTCAACCACCAGGAGCTTTCACATGACTATATTTACTTCGTAAAAAATCAAGAACAAGGCTTTAGCCACTGAACATGGAGACCACAACCCTAGATATGGGGCTAAGGGCTTGAGAAGCAAGTACAAGAATTCTGCAGATTTGTGTAAAAGGACACGAGGGAATGCTGGGAAGCAGAAATGTGATTGAACAGACATGAAAGAAAAATCCTGCTTATCAAAGAATTCTTGGCCTTTTGTGACTGTCTTTGTTTGTTTATTTCTAGCCAAAAGGTGTTTATGATTATTCATACTTTGGTTGAGTGATACTTATGAAAAGAGGGTATTATTTTTTATTGGCATTTGTTGAAATTTAACATAGAATATGTAACTAAAGAAGCTTAGGACCCTTACATCACCTTTTCTTCTTGTCCAGACTCTATTTGGAATCGTGTACCATTGTGTTTATAGAAGATGTTATTTTTCACATCACATTAAGGCAAGAGGTGGTATGTACGAAAGCTTGGATGTCATGCAACCATTTTTCTTAGCTCCTGGAAGATGTGCTTACATCCTGCCTCCCTTTAGCATATGAGGCACCTTCAGTTTAAAATGCAGATGTTCTTGGTTACAGTTGCTATGTGAAATGTTATGAGATAGAAATTACTGTCATAATTAATAATAGGTAAAGGTTTTACCTTTGATGTGCTGCATTCTACATTTGATTGAGTCTTTTTGATTGTATTTATTGTACATCTCTATCATCCCATTGGTTTTCTGTGTGCTTAGCTTGATGTCTGTTTCTATTTAGTCAAGGCTATTAATGCCTTTCAGGCTTCTTTTCAACTGCTCTGTAAACCCATATGGTTTAAGTTTAAAGGGAGATTTACACTATTACACTCTTGGATATTAAAACCCACTTGTGTCCGTCTTCATTTTGTTGTCCCAAAAATATGCTGTGATTTATTAAGAAGGTACATATAATTTTGCACTCACAGTAGCCAGAGTAAGAACAAAGACAGTATAGAAAGTAGGCTCTCCCAAAGCCAAAAATGTGGGTAAAATAAAGATCCCGAATATATGTAAAACTGTCACAACTTACACAGCCCATTCACATAGCAGGGAGGTATTTACTATAACCAGTGACTGGGGTGGACACTGCATACTGCTACTTGCTCAGCATTTTTTCCTCTTTCTTCTGGGAATAAACATCCCTAAGTCTGCTTCTTCCCTAACTGAACACAGTATTGGTGAGACTGTTAATCAAGCTGACATGACAGCTCCTGGCAAATGAGTAGACACATGGTTAAGGAGGTATTAGTCTCCTTCCTCCTGGAATGTGAATATTGGATTTCTCAAAGACAGCTCCTCAAAGACCAAAACTAGTTGTAGCCTATTCATTTTAGCCATGTACCCCTCAAGAGACTGCCTGTTAACTTTTGCTACCTACTTCTCCAGAGCTGTTCTGGTTCTAGTACTTTACAAAGCTTGAATTTGAACTTTTCCTCCTGTTCTAAGGGCTATCTGATATCCATTTAGTTAGACCATGCTTTCTTCTTCACTTGGGATCCTTTGTTTGCAACCAAAGTACCCTGATACAAAAATTGAAATATGGAGTAGGGGACAGCTAACACCATCAGGAAAATATGTAATATTTGGAACTGGTAATTTGGCAAAAGACCCTGAGACACAATATGGCAAAATAAGTAAGTTGTTGTCTCTGAATACTCGGCATTTTATGCCCATTCGGAATGAAAATCTAGGGTATGTGTTTCAATTCACAGAACAACTTAAAAGGCACGAGGAATGGTGGGACTGGAGTAAAATTGTCATTGACTGTCTTTAAGGTAAGAGGATGGCAAATTGAAATACATATATTCTTGCCTCAAGGCCCCAGATGAAATTCAGAGACTGTCTTACCTCTTTTAAGTAAGGGTCTAAGACCGCCAAGGAAACAAAGCCCAGAGTAAGATTCACAAGGTTGCTGGATTATGACAGTTGAATTCACAGCCACATAAAGCTTTTATGTGAAGGTTAAGTAGTGGCCTGACTCCTTACAATAGGAATGGTGACACCTGGAGAGAATTCAGAGTGCTTGCAATACCCTGAATCCACTAACACCCTTTGAAAAATTCCCATGAAATGTTCCCTTACTGCCTGTTACTGGAGGAAGCAAGGAGGAGACTTATAATAGCTTCCCCCACTCTTCCCCACCCCCACACACCGCCTCTGCCCACCCTGCAATTGTTACAGGCCAGTATTCAGAATCTGATCTCAGCCTGGACTGGGGTGAGAAATCTGGAGGCAGAGCAAAGACAAGTTGCACGCCTTGCTAATATGTTCCATAAAAGTCTGTGCTTTCTTTATGGGGATGGATTTTGAGGGTACCTGATCAAAAAGCATGGGTTTGTCTGAATTGTCTGGTATGATTGTGCCTTCAGAATGCTTGCCTTCAGTGTGTTAGCTCAGACAGCTGGCTGTGGTTCTAAAAACTCTCTAGGTGGTAAACGCAAACCTAGATCTAATACTTTCCTTGGTAAATTATATTGAAAGGCTAGAAAGCCTATGACTTAATGTAGAACAATGGTTCTCAAAGTGTGGTTCCTGGACCATCAGCATCATTTGGAAATTTGTTAGAAATGTAGACTCTCAGACTTCAGAAACTCTAGGGGTGGAACACAGCCTTCTGCTTTAGCGAGTCCTCCAGGAGAGTCTGATGCACGTTCAAGTTTAAGAACCACAGATGTAGTGGAATGAATTTGAAGACAGAGAGGTTGAAATGCTGGTTTGTTTTTGCCAGGTTACTTTCTGCCCTCTCACTCCCCACTTAATGCCTTTCTAGAGGGCTCAGAAGATTCTTTCATTCAGCAAAACCATGAGCACAAGATCATAGAAAGAACTCTTGGTTCTTCTCTCTAGGATGGCAGCACTCATGAAAAGGACTATAGTAGAACTCCGCCCTAACTTTAGTGAGCATGGGAGACCAGATGCCAACTGCATGTAGGCATCAAGGCTGGTGAAGGAATCGGAATTTTTTAGGCTACTCTGACTTACAGATAACCTCAGATGTGCCTAATGAAGTGTGGGTTTGTAAGGATTAAAATTAATAAACCACCACCCTTCAGTCTTTCTTGAGTTATTTAATAAACAATCAAAACCGCTCTAGGTCTGGTGACTAGAAGTCCGACTTGAGACCTTCCCCTAGAGACCTGAGTCAGTTATTGTCCCAGAGTCCCAAGCATGGAAGAAAGGCACAACCCCCAGAAGAGAAGGTATGTTGTTATGCGACTGGTGCTTAACTGCACACTTTCCATGTAGCCCTTCCAGAAGGGCCTGTCCACATGTATCGAGGTAACTGTGTGTTAGGAAAAGGAAAAACTTAGAGGGAGTTTGACTCCACTCTGCCTCATGGTAGATCCAATATATCGGAGAGTTAATCCCCCAGATTTTTAATATACGGTTGGAAGAGATGTTGCTAGCAACCATTAGAATTCCTTCCTTCGATCTTTGAGTCAGTCAGGGCTATTACAGAAAAGGACCAGTTGAACTAATGCTGCTCCCTCCCTATATCAAGGAAGCAAATCAAAAGGTACTGAGTCTCCCCGAAGGGAGTATGGCAATAAGAGCCCCTGTGACAGACTGGACGGATGCAGGGGAAGTGTAACATTCACCTATAGCCACTATCACTGAGGGTGGAGTCAGAGTATTGATGATGAATGATGTCCATCTTCAGGTTCCTTGGCATGGGACATGGTCAGGGCCACGGACTCCAGCACCAGCCTACTTAGGTTCGATCCCAGCTCTGCCACTTACTGACTGTGTGACCGTGGGAATCACTTACTGCTATGTGTCTAACTTTCCCCCTGTAGAGAATGGAGATGGTTGTAATGATTCCTAATGAAGAGGATTTATGAGGAATAAATGAGTTAAAACTTACAAGGCACTCAGAGCAGTATATCGCATATGCTAAATGCTCTTTAAGTTGTTATATAAGATCAGGGAAATTCAGAGCTATGCCTTAGTTTGCCTTTATTTATTCATCACCAATGACTATATTTGCCCTGTAGATCATTGTGTCAAGAGTTTCAGTTGGTTCAAATCAACTATATTTGAGATGCTCATCTAGACAATGGATGGTCCTTTCAGGGCATCTGTACTCCTTTCCTAGGGCTATTGTGACAAAGCACCGCAGACGGGCTGATATAAGATAACAAGCATTTGTTTTCCCATAGTTCTGGAGGCTAGAAGTTCAAAATCAAGGTGTCAGCCTGGTCACACTCCCTGTGAAACTTGTAGGGAATCTATCTTTGCCTCTCTCCAGCTTCTGGTGGTTTGCCTGCATTATTTGGTGTTTCTTGTCTTGTCGATGCAGAACTGCCATCTCTGTCCTCACGTGGCATTCTCCCTATGTCCCTCTCTGTGTCTCTTCTATTCTAAGTACACCAGCCATAGTCATTTAGGGCCCCACCATGCTCCCCCGCCTCATCTTAGCTAATTACACATGCAGTGTCCCTCTATCTAAACAAAGTCACATCCTGAGGTACTAGGAGTTAGTACCTCAAATACTTTTTCTGGGAGATACACTTCAATCCATAACAGCAGCTTAAAATGAACTTTGATGCCATGGGATGGGCACAGGTTTTTTGTTTTGCTGCAGGTCTCACCACTTCATGTGCCTCACACTGAACTTACTTTATTAATTTATGCGACCTAATTTCCTGTTGCTTTAGACCATGAATATTAACTGACAATTGGATCAGAAAAACAGAGACAACTTTATAAAAATGTTATATTCAAAACTGGATCATGTTCCACACACCTAGAAACGCCCATGTGTCTGTATTTGAATGCCATAGAGAATACCAGATTGTGAATTTTTTCTTTTTAAAAGCTCAAGCTTTTTAATCAGATTTATTTGGGGACAGATTGCAGCTCCACCATTCACAAACTATGGGTTTAAACTGAGCTTGTTTTATCCCCTACAAAATAGAGAAATTAATATCCATCACATAGAATTGATCTGATTATTAAATAAAACCAGGTATGTGAGGCATTTAGTATAGTTCCTGACACACAGTAGGCTCTCAAAAAATGCTAGCATAGCAGCAGAATAGTGGTAGTTATTCATAGGTAGATATTAATATCAAAATTGGCAAAGATATACTTTAGCCATGAATTCTGGTTTTTATTATATTTATTGCTTGTATATTCTTATTCATGTGTGTGTGTATGTGGGGGGGTTCTTTTTAGCTGATTATATGTTTAATTTAGCATCTTTCTCTAAGAAAGCAAGGCCTTAATACTTATCTGTCTTTGCACTGCAGGGTCTTGCCTGCTCTTGGCACAGACTGACCCTGTCTGTGCCCAGTGACATTAGTACAACACTTGAAAATTAATTCCATATATTTTTTATATTCAGCTACATCCCTGCCTGCTCTTAGCATTCAGACTTCATGTATCCTTGGGTCTATGTTTGCATTATTTGTTCACCCCTAGAGAAGAAAGCCAAAGAAAGATTAATTCATAAAAAATGAATGGTTGTTGAAACTCTTCAAAGCCTTGATTTACTGCATAATTAGTAGACAACACTAGAAAACAGAATATCTTTCTGCCTGTGAATTAAGTAAATTGATTAATTCATTAATTACGTATGATAACTCCATAGATAGCATAATTGTATCACTGGTTAACAAAACACAGCAAAAGAATCAAGCATGTTTTCAACATGGTCAAAAATTTAATTTACAATATTGGGTTCTTCTCTTGGAATCCTAATTAAAGAACTCAGGAAAGGCATATATAGTCCAAACACATTTCTGGAAGGAGGGTTATATTACTTGCAAAGCATGCCACAATTAGGAACCATTCTTTTTTCTCCCAGAATTCCAGCCCCACCAGAAATCACTCATTCACTCATTTATCATTAACCAGATATCACTGAGCATCATGAGGCACTTTTGTCAACACTGGGGGTATAGCAATGAACAAATTAAACAAGGATCCATGCTTTCATGGAACATACATCTGAGGGCTTTCTGTTCATTATGATAGCCAGTAGCCACATGTGGCTATTTACATTTACACTTAAATTAATTAAAATAAAAAATTCAGTTTCTTAGTCCCACTAGTTAAATTTCAAGTGACCAATAACCACCTGTGGCTAGTAGTTGCTATATGGGATAGCAGAGGAGAACATTTTCAACATTGCAGAAGGTTCTCTCAGACAGTGCCATTCTAGAGGGTGGAGACAGAGAACAAACAATAAATAATTAAGTGAAGAAGACATTTTTAGACTGTGATAAAAACTCTGCAGGAAATAAACAGGAGGATGTGGTAGAGACCTTTGGAGAGTGAGATGACCACTTTTTATTAGGTGATCGAGATAGACATCTCTGACAAGAGTGCATTTTAACTAAAACTTAAAGAATCCAACTCTGTGAAAAGCTGTCAAAGCAGAGGAATCAGCATGTGCAAAGTCTCTGAGGCATGAAAGAAGGGGATGTGCTTGAGGAATAGAAAAGAAGTGAATGTGGCTGCAGGATTGTGAGAGGGGGAGTAAGGGGCACAGGACAGAGGAGGGAAGGAAGCCATGAGGAGTAGGGTTTTATGCTAAGTTGCATGGGAAATCACCTTAAAGGATTTAAAGGAAATGACATGTTTTGATTAATGATTTAACATACAGGCTTCTGCGTGAAGAACAGACTGGATGGGGCAAGGGTGGAAGGTGAGATCCCTGTTCAAAGGTAAGATATTAAGGTAAATGGAACTAGAACTGTGGCAGGCAACTGGAAATTAGGATGGAAGCAAAATATTTGAAATGAGTGGAATGCTCATGGATTAGATGTCGGGTATGAGGAACAGGGAAGAGCCAAAG
Source organism: Mirounga angustirostris (assembly GCF_029215605.1). NCBI lineage: Eukaryota > Metazoa > Chordata > Mammalia > Carnivora > Phocidae > Mirounga > Mirounga angustirostris. The sequence goes on along the minus strand of NW_026991709.1, from coordinate 131,952,191 downwards.
ATGACCCCTGGATTTCTGCACTGAGGAGCTGAGGGGGTGAGAGTACCATCTACTGAGACTGGGAGGATTACTGAGGGGCCAGTTTGAGGTAAATCAACATGATTTCTCATTTGGCTATGATAAGCTTAAAATGCCATTTAAGATCTGAATCATTGGAGGGCTCTTGGGTCAGTTAAGGGGCCAATTCTTGGTTTCCACTCAGGTGGGGATCTCCGGGGGGTGAGATTGAGCCCGGCATTGAGCCCCATGCTCAGCGCAGAGTCTGCCTAAGACTGTCTCTTCCTCTCCCTCTGCCCCTCCCCCACCAAATAAATAAATAAATCTTAAAAAAAAAAATCTGAATCAGAGTGTTGAACAATAGATAATTGGACCTGGAGCCTGCAGAAAAATTAAGGTCAGATGTATCAATTTGAAATTACCATCAAATCAGTGGTATTTAAATCCACAAGTTTGCATGAAATGATCAATGATAAATGGAGGTAGAGAAGAAATAAAAAAGGACCATATGATGGTCATAAGATAAGTTATCTCCATCATGGCCTCCAAGCCCATACACCATTCTATGAGTCGGCTGGCATTCCTAAAACCTCCAGGTTGTAAAAGTAGTCTATTTATGATATACCCAGCTATGGTGTATAATAAACAATGCCAGAGTGAACTAAAAGCAGACTAATTTAATAAGCAATTCCTTTCCCCTACACTGTTTAAATTTACATAATCAACTGGCTATAATATTTAGCATACTTCTAATGTTTCTCATTTGTTTACACTACAATTCTGTGCTTCAGACTGCTCCATTCACCGAAATATTGATTGGTCTACAAAGGGTACAAAACAGCAAACATTCCACTGGCAATCAGTATGTGAATGTGAAGGAAGTGAAGGTGGATCTACTGTATTTTTCTTGCTAATTACAAACCTAATATTCTATTAAAATGTATGAGATGACAAAATCTCAACAAACTCTTTAAAGCTATTACTAGCAGATAAAGTGTTCTACCAAAGTATTAACATTAGCATCATTCAAATAGTTTTATCAAGTGCACATTTATCGCCACATTGGAAACAATAGCAGCCTGAAGGAGACAAATGCCCTTGCGTATTGTGGTAGGAAAACCGACAGCAGTTGCGGAGGCACGTCAAGTCTTCTTGTAGCTTCCTGACCAAAACAAAACAAAACAAAACAAAACAAAACAAAACAAAAAAATTATTGAAGCCACAGTTATAAGATGTAATAGAATAAATGAGTCTATTTTTCATCACCTTGGGTTATGAGAAGAAAACATTGCAGAGTTATCTTGATAAGGAAAGAGCTCAGATATTAAAATACATTAACTTTATCTTAATTGATTTAAACAGATCCAGAGCCTTGGAAATGCACATGATGTTATTTCTGCATTAGTGGACAAAATAGATCTGTTTTAGATTGCAAAGCTTCATCTCTGTATCTCTCGTCTGGTAAGGAGAGAAAAACCTATTTCTTAGTCTCATAAAAAAAAAAAAAAAAAACAGCACAGGAAACCGTATACATTTATTTGCTCTAGCTACATAATTTCTCTTTTTATCCTTTCCTCAAAATACCTTTTGGTTAACACTGATACATTGTTTTCCTGTAGCTCAGAATGCTATAGTCAGAAAAGAGTAACAATAGATAACACTGAGTTTTTATTCTGTCCCAAGCCCTGTGCTCCATTATGTTACTTTCTTTAATCCTCAAGTGACCTTTTGAGGCTGACTTCATTATCTCCATTTATACAGATGAGGAAACTGAGGCATAGAGAAGTTGAGTAACTTGCCCAGGCGGCAAGCAGGTCACATGGGTTAGGAAGTCAGCAGGGAGACTCTGGGGCCCTTGCTCTTTAGCAACATTTCATGACGGGTCTTCTCAAGGGAGGGATAGTGAAATCAAAGGCCAAGGTCAAAGATTCTTCTATACACCATAAAAATAAAACATTTACATCAACCCCTCCCAGTCTCCAATGGAGATGGTTTCTTTCATCGGTTTTCCCCGTTATTATTTTTTGTTTTTGCAGCATGATTTTTAAGCCAGAGACGAATTATCAAAGGGTAGAACTAACGGGAAAGGCTCACCAGATGTCACATCCAATCTCACACACACAGGAGGAAATGAGCTCAAAGAAAGGAAGAGGGGAAGTAACCTACCACAGAACTTCTTTAGGTCAGAGTCCACGTTAGACTCTACATCTTCCTTATATGATTTTTTTAAGCAGGTTTATGGTGTCCAAGAGAACAACAACAACAAAAAGACATGTAAGTACAGGATTTCATTTCAACGAATGCCTTTTAAATGTAGACTATTTCTATTTTGGGCCAAAATCCCGCAACAGTCCCCTGTTCTAATATGAGAAGAAAGTGAGAATCTCTTGTTGTTTCTCTGGCAGTTGAATTAAGAGATGAAGCTTCCTCTTTATCTCTTGGCTCATACAAAATATTTTCTTCTAGAGTCCCTGAAGACTGGAGTCCTGCTTTTAAGCTTGGGTTCACTAAGCACCAGTCAGGGCCATCCAAAGAATGTTAGAAACGTATGCAGATTCTCAGGAAGGTAGATGAAGAAAAAGGCCATTGCCATCCCACTTTCAGTGCACTGCTCCATATGCAAGGCTCAGCAAATGAAAGAGCCCACGGAGGCACACAGTGTGAAAGCCAAAACTCTGTATGTCTTTAATAACCCGAAAACAAATGCTATTGAATGGACTGCTTTAAGTGCTTTGTTTATTTTAGGGAAATATTTCCAAAGAAAGCCTTCCTATGTGGGGCTGTGAAAAGCCTTTTGTAAAAGGATATTAATTATATGCTGAAAGTTAAAAGTATCACTGAACAAGTGTATTGCTGGATAAAATACCAATATACCATCTCACAGATCTACCAATGTCGGCTAGTCCTGATCCTAGATTTCCAGCTGAGAACTGGAATTATTTAGCAATTATTTAGCTGAGCATAAATATTTAGAGACAGTTTTTGCTAACAAATCTTGCCTCCAGGAGCCAGGCCCATAACAATATTCTTGGTGCTGGTTTTCCACACATAAATCAAGCATCTAACTTCACACATTCTCTATTTCATTTTTACTATTTTGGGTGGTACCATTGCTCTTTTTTATTCCTGGCCTCTATTTGCACTGCGCTGTGGAATGGAAATCTGGCCCACCTCACGTGACCTGGACCGAGAGTCTGAAAAACGGCTCAAGAGAAATCGGTTGGATTCTTCTTGAGTATTTCCTTTGGGATTAGTCGAGTTTATGAGAGTTTGGGATTTTCCAGGTTTGGGTCTTTCACCTTTGTAAAACGTGCTTGCTGTCCAACCTTCTCTCTTGGCCTTGTTTCGTAGATGTGCACACATGTGCACAAGGACAGGCCCCCGATCTATGACGCGAAAGGCCACGCAAAACACTAGTATATTTGTCAACCCGCAAGAGATCCCTGTTTGAAATAACCGACCAGCTGTGCATATGGGATCAAGTGCTCAAAGCTGTGTGGCCCCTTTGGTGGCATGAGGTGGACTCTCCCGTACCTGGTGGTTTTTGAGCGCTGGGATTCCTGGTTACTTTTCTCCTTTGAAAATGCACAGTTTCTTAGGAAAGAGTTCACTGGTTTTCCAACTCCCCACGAAAATTTCCCAGGGACCATCCGCCACAGCACTGCTCCAGCTGAGCTCTCTCTATGTGGTAAATAAATCATGTGAACAACAGTCCCCAATTTCACATTAATTGTTTGGAAATCTCCACAACATCAAACATTTTGTTAAAAGTCTAGAAAAAAATAAGTGTAGCTCTTTTGTTGTCGTTGTCATTGTTTTGCTTCAGAGTGATTTGTTCTAAATACAGCTTAACAGGCAGATGACTGGTTTGTGACTAGAGTATCTTTTCTGAGATGAAAAAGCAATACAAATGCTCCCCAAAAGGATGCCAACCAGGCACAAAGCAACACGGGGACCATGGAATGGGTGCACCTGGGGAAATCCTTATCACAAATTGGATTGACAGGGAGGGCTCGGTTCCTTCCCAGCACACGTGCCTCTGAAAAGCTGAAAGGGAATCACAATGCTTTAGGAACGAGATCTGGGAATTGCCTATATATGAGAGCTTCAAATTGCTCAGGCATTAAGAGAATAAGAACATGAAATGCAAATATTGCAGAAATAAAGGGGGAGAAGATAGGGCACAAAACTCAACAATCACAGAGAAATGGAGGCGGAATCTGAAGCCATACACTCGGGATTAGACTGGGGGGAGATGGCTTGCTCATTGTGGAGGGCCACTCAGTTTTACCCCTGCCTTTCACTGGTGACTTCTGCGCATCCGAACAGAAAAGAGAAGACGGAGGATTCATTCAGCATTTGGTGGAGCGCGGAAGTGGAAAACCTATTTAGACCCTTGTTGGTCAAGATCTTTCTCACTTGTGAAAAAAACTACCAGACTGAAAAGATAAGTAAAAGCCAAGCTATATTTGTCTGCAAGAGTTACTGTAGAAGTTAAAAATTAAGGACTTTAGTTATTTATGCAATGGCCCCTTGGTTCCTCTAGAAATTTAAGATGCCAATGTCTCTATTACCTTGAACGTTTCAATGGCATGAACAGTGCGCTTCATTCCACAAAATTCGCCCAGAAATGTGGTCAGATTTCTTTAGGGTTCTCTTATGTTAGCTTTCCATTTTAGAGTCTGCCTTGCAGGTAAGATTATGGTGAATGGTACCCATGCTTTTATTTTCACAAGAAGGATTCTAAAATCCCTCTTTTAAAGTGTTTCTCTCCAATCAATCATGCCCCCCCAACCAAACAATCATGTTATTATTATTCTGATGAACTTACTCCTTGAAGCTACAGGCATGTGCATTAAGTTACTGATTTTTCGAAGGTACATGCATAGTTCACGCAGGCTTCTGGAAGATGAGAACACTGAGCCCCACTGAGGTGAAGGGACAGACTAAAACTCACAGGAGCAGTTTCATGGCCAAGCCAAGTGGCTGAATATCAGCCTGAATTCTTTCTACATTACTTTGTCCTCTTCATGCTCTTGGGGAGGAAGCAGGATTGGGCTATTTATATTGGCTGGTATCAATGCAGCTTAAACCTTGGGGTATCAGGATCGAAGAAATCAGCCCTATTGACTCTTCTCCACAGAAAGCAAGAGCTTGTTCATAAAATGAACAATGGGAGCTCATACAGTTTTACTGTGTATTTTCTCTTTCTCCCCACTCTGTATAGCATATTAAATATTAAGAAGGAAGCAAAGTGTTCCTTTCACAGAACTGTGAGGGATACACTGATTAGCACATCAGGGTGGGAGGCCAGAGCACTGGATCAGGAGGTTAAACGTCGCCCATGGCTGTTAGGAACCAGGGGCTGCCTCATTACCCTTCATCCCCACCCAGACCATTGCTTTTTAGAGTGGAATCAACCCTGCCCCATGACTTTGCTGACTCAACTTCCCTTCTTCATCTTAGTGCTGTTTACAAATCCCACGTAACTCTCACCACGGGGCTCCTTATGCGCACCACGGACCCTGGGCCTTCTGGACTACCAGGCTACAGAGAAAAGAGGAAGCATTCTGGTCTTATTGAGAGTGAGGGTTCAGCTACTAGTGAGACCTGTGCTGGCTCTTGAGTAAGGTGCTGAAGTTGTCTGAGCCTCAGTTGCCTCCTAGGTCACACAGAGCTCTGACTGCTATCTCCAAGGACGATTTAAGGATATCAAGAGTTTATGTAGCATAATCTGAAAACTGCCTGTCTCTTAATAAACTGGCAATAATGCTTGCTATTTGGTGTCATTATTCTTAAAATATGTTCAATAATATTTCTGAAATTGTTCCATGACCAAATTGGGAACAACAAGGCAAAGACCTCTGCCCTCCAAGTTGGAAGTGCTTTTCCTTAAAAGGTTGACCCTCATTTCCCCCGGTGGCTCTGGAAACATTTGTGTATCCCCTACGGTTCTACTGTTCTGCATGCAGCTGGCCCTGAAGTGAGACGGGCTCCTACCCTGGAATTCTTTGTCTTTTCACCGGAAGCTAAAAATGAAAGGCTCAGATATGCTAGTGATCCCTGGAAGAGCAAAGCGAAAACAGTAGTACTAATTAGTAGCTACCAGAGCTGTTCAGCATGGCAATAAGCTGTAAATTTATGGTTTTGTTAAGAGTCAGGATACATTTGAAATCTTTTATATAATATTAGATATGAAAATACACACCATCTGGACCTCTTGCTGGTAGCCTTGAAATGTCTACATCTCACAGGAATCAAACCCATTTTACCTGCTAGGGAATAAAACACCTGTTTCACATATTACTTCACACTGGGTGATGAACATTTCCACCATCTCCAGCCAGAAAGAAAAAATGAAACTGTGGCTTCACATTGTTTAGTAGATTTTAAAAAGCTAGCAGGGTTGGGGGCTGTTTTACTATCTGGTAGGCAGAAGGCTCTGCAAATCGCTCCTGTATTAATAGTCGCTCCCTAATAATTGGGGGGAGTTCTCTGCAGCCCCTGTTTAGTATTGATAAAAATGCATTTCTTTCTCATTATAAATGTGTTTATGAAAACACTTAGTGAAATGAGCCAACTGTATCTTGGCTGCTAGTTGCATCTTGTAATGGATGGTCCCAAAGTGGATAGAAGGCTGTAATTCACTGGAGGAACTCTGCTGATGACATAAAAGAGTTGAACAGTTTATGAATAGCCCTAGAATCTTCAGAAAGAAAGAGGCTTTGCATGCTTCCTAGGACATCTGTTGTTATTCTATAGATATCCTCTTGAAACTTAAAAAAAAAAGGAGCTTCCTTAGCATATCTCTCCTTTGCACTTTCCATAAATCCTTTTGTTCTTCAGCGCAGATATAAGTGCCCTCCTAGAGAATTAGGTTGCATTTTTAAAAACATAATCACAATCCCTCTCTCTCTTAAGAATATCACAATGGTTTCTTAATGTCTTCAAATATCCAGTTAGTTGTTAACATTTCCAATTGTCTTGTGATTTTTTTTTTTTAGTTTACTAGTTCGAAGCAGAATCTGAATATGATCCATACATTGTTCTTTTCTTTCCATTTATCCCTTGCATGGTTATTTGTCGTGTGGAGATTCCCCACGGTCTGTATTTTACAGTTGCATCCCTGTGGTGTCCTTGAACATGTTCTTATGTCCTCTGTATTTTGTGCATTTTAGTACATAGTATATATGCACATTCTGTATATTAGAGACTTACTCCAGTTCGGGTTTGATTTCTTTGCTAAAACAGTCTCATTGGCAGTATGTCTTCCTTCTAGCGGGAGGCATGCCATGTCTGGTTGCTTCTGTTTATGTCATGTCAATAGTCGTTATTGACCAATATCAAGATTCAGTGGTTGAATCCTTGGAAGATACTGTGATTCTTCATGTATGAGTGGTAATAATTCGATAAAGAGAAAAATTTACCCTGATTTATTAGTGGCTTCTCAGTAGTACAGGTCATATAGGAAAGGCAGGATAAAATATTTGATTTTTCCCTTTTATCTATCAGTTTTCAAAATAGTTTTCTAGCATAGTCCAATGGTTATTTTTTTAAGTACCATTGTAAAATGGATTTAAATGGCTTTGAAGTGTTTTCTACATTTAAAGTTTTTTATATTTTGAAGACTTTTCCTGACGAGGAGACTTTTGACCTGTTGCTAGTAATCTTCGATCGCTTCTTTGTTCTCATTCCAGGCTCATTCTGTGCACATTCTGCCTCAGAGCTGGAATCAGCGACTTCGGAAGGGGCCCAGACTCCTTTAGTGGGAAATGGTATTTGGATACCACAATCTGCACACTAAGACTGATCATTGTTACTGGGTTGGGATATGTTTCTAGATCTTCTCAGTGGACTGGGTGATATATGTATACCATTACTTCGTAGAGATGCTTCCACTTCAAATTCAGGACCACAGAATTTTTACTTAAACTCTTCAATCTTAAGTATGTATCTGATTTAAGAATCCTGGGTCTCAACAATGCCAGAAATTATGGAATTGGACTATCTTATACCTATTCAATTGCTTTATCCCACAGTATATTCACAGCAGGACCAGAATAGCAATACTTACACTACCAACAATAATATGATTACCAAAAATAGATAATTGTTTTAAATTCTTTTTGTACATAGACTATATCCTATCAGAGTGGTCAAATTACAGTGTTTTAGTATATCACTTGGAACTGTTTCTCTCTTTGTTGCTATGCCACCAACTGGATATACATTAGGTCTATTTGTGTCATTTTTTAATAAAAATACTTTTAAAAACTTATTTTTATTTTATAATTGTGTAAAATATTTACATGGTGCCTAAATCTACGAATAAGGCAAATTCAATAAAGTCTAGCATCTATCTCTGTCCCCTATGCCTTCCCTCTTTCTTTAATGTTTGCTTTCAAAGAGCAAACAATTCCATGGAAATTTTTGATCCACACAGTGTAGACATGAAGAGCCTATATTTGAGAAACCACAACACATGAGCATAGGTACTATGTAAGATGTCTGAGGAAACAGTGACTACTTCAAGCAGATTTTTCCTTGGCTAGTTGGACTTGGTGCAATCGGGACCCCAGTTCCCAACTCTTTATCTCTATTCCCAGTTATGTCCTATTCTTAGGAGGAATTCTAGAGGCCAGTCCCCACTGCTCCCTCAGTGAGTATTTTCAGTTACCGTCTATTTTTCTTCTTCCTCATTATGAAAGATATATTCATTGCAGAAACTTTAGAAAATATAGGAGAGTAAATATATTAAAAGAAAGTCCCCAATACCATCACCTAGCACAAACGTTGCAAATGTTGTCATGGGCCTCCTCCTGGTGTTTCCTTAAGAATACATATAATGAGGGCTCCTGGGTGGCTCAGTCGTTAAGTGTCTGCCTTCGGCTCTGGTCATGATCCCAGGGTCCTGGAATCAAGCCCCACGTCGGGCCTTCTGCTCAGCAGGAAGCCTGCTTCTCCCTCTCCCACTCCCCCTGCTTGTGTTCTCTCTCTCACTGTCTCTCTCTGTGTCAAATAAATAAATAAAAAATCTTTAAAAAAAAAGAATACATATAATGTGTATGTAATACACATATTGCATAGTTGTACCAATATATGATACACATGTATGTTATATTATATTATATGACAAATACAGTATCAATTTATATATTGCAAAAATCTCTTTTCATTATGTTTCATTTTATGAGAGGATTTTCCAATAATTCTCCTGCATATAAATCTCAATCTCCAGAGTCCGTTTCCTTGGGTTACTTGACCTAAGACACCATATCTTCACATGTTTATGTGTTACTTGAGATGATTCTGATTATACCTTTTATCCATTTTTTTTATTGCTTGGGTTGTTTGAATTTTTTCTTATTGATTTGTGAATGTTTATATATTCTGGAAATTAGTTCTTTGTTAATTTTATTGCAACTATCTTCTTTCACTTTGTGACTTGTCTTCTCATACTCTTTATGGTGATCTTATTTTTATGGTAGTTTAATTTGTCAGTCATTTCTCACATTGTCAAGGTTTTTCTGTTTTATTTAAGAAAGACTTCATACATTGAGGTCAGAAATATATTCTCCATAATTACTTTAAAGTGTTATATTTTGTCTTTCACATAGTCTTTCAGAGATAATATCCTAAAGGTAGTTGCCAATGAAAGCCTTTTTTGTGAAGTGTTTTTATGGGACCAGGTTTGCAGAGGGAAAACAGGGAAATCCTAGTGTAGGGGTTCATAATTTTCTTTCTACAAAAATGGTGTAGTAGGAAAATGTCAAAATTGACATTTGACCAAAAAAATTTGACAAAAATGTCAAAATTTTTCCAATTCCATTAAATTATCAAGGGAATTTACTGGAAGGAGTGCTAGATAGGGGTTCGATTTTATTATTTCTAAAAGGACCCCAAATCCATACATCTTGTTAGGCTCTCTTATTTCTACTAATTTATCCATAATTTTTGGAAATTTTTCTCTATTGAAGTCACATCCTCTTTGAAACTGATAATTTTGTTTCTTTGTGGCCTTTATATCTTCAAATCCTTTTGTTTGTTTGTTTTATTCCTCTGACTAGGAATTCAAATTCAAGCTTGAATAAAGTTGGTGGGTAGTGGGCATTTTTGTGTTGTTCCTCATTTTAGAGGAATATTCTCACCATTAAGAGACACATTTGCTTAACCTTTACAGTGACAGCATTTATCAGGCTAAACTACAATTGTATTCCTATTTTGCTAAAGGAATGTTTAATCATTACTGAATGCTGGAATTTATCGAATGCCTATTTTGCATATATCAAAAAGACCATATATACACATTTTAAAAAAATCTTTTAATGGTGTAATTTATATTTGTTATACAGTCCTTATACAAATATGATAAATTCAACCTGATCATGATGTATTATCTTTTTATATGCTTCTTGAATCATTTTGGCCATACATTGTTTTATCTTTTTATATGCTTCTTGAATCATTTTGGCCATAACATTGTTATCTATGTTCACATTTAAAAATGACTTATCTTATATTCTCCTCTGTCTAGATTTGATATCAAATCTTGACTCATAAATTGAATTGGAAAATATCTGCTTTTCCCCTCTATTTTGGAAAGTTTGGGGTAAATTTAGAATTACTGTTTTTGAAAGTTTATAGACTCACTTAAAAAAACCATCTAGGACAGTAGAAATATTTTAACTACTGATTAATTTCTTTAGAGGTTATTGGCTTATACAGACTTCTTCTCGAGAAAGTTGATTAAGTTACATTTTTCTTGAGAAAGTTGAGAAAGTTACATTTTTCTAGAAATTTTCACGTTTTATCTTAGGTTTCAATTTATTGCTAGCAGGTAGTGGTTCTATGTTTGTTTAAAAACAATGTTTTCTTTGGTTGCAATATTCCATGAAGTCCAGAATTACAAATTTTTTAGTTGTCCTTTTCAAATAGTCTAGCTTTACTAATTTTTTGGCCATTTGGGACAGGTATATTGAAACATCCCACTATGATCATGGATATGTAATTTTCTTCTGGGTTTCTACCAAATATTGATTACTATTTTGAGATATTTAGTGATGCACAGACATTTAGATTTTTTTATCTTCCTGGAAAATTGAAACTTTAGTCCAAGAATAGGTCCCCTCCCCTGGCATAGTCCTCATCTAATGGCTTTTTGGTAGACAGAATTCTAAAATGTCCCCAAGATTTCCCACCTTCTTGCTGTATATACCCTGCCACAATTCCTAGGACTGAGAATTTGATGGCTTTTACCCCATGATTATGTTATGGCACATTTGACCTTAAGAAAGGGAGATGAGAGATGATCTGGGTGCACCTAATTTAATCCCACAGCCTTTTCAAAGCAGAAGTTTCTCTGGCTGGGAGCAGAAGCAGAAGCCAGAGAGATTTAAAGCATCAGAGATTTGATGCAAGGGAAATTCTCTGTTGCTGAGATGGGAGGGACCCCAGGGCAAGGACCTGAAAGTGCCTCTCAGAGCCAAAAACGGTCCCCTTTTAACAGCCAGCAAAAGAACAGAAATCTCAATACCAAGGAAATAAGTTCTGCCAACAATCAGAAGATGCCTGCAACAAAGCTCTCCCTAGTCAAGATGGAGATGCATCTTGCTAACACCTTGATATCAACTTTATGAGACCCTAAACACAGAGCCTAGCCATGTTGTGCCAGACTTTTGACCCATGGAAACTATGAGATAATAAATTGGTGGGGTTTTTTTAAGCCTGAGTTTGTGACAATTTGTTATACAGCAATAAAAAACTAACACACTCTCTTTATCCTTAAGAATTATTATTTTTTTTTGGCCTTAGCATCTATTTTGTTTGTTATTAATATAGTTATATCTTTTGATAGTATTCTGGGTGTACGTGTTCCATCTCTTTATTTTCAGCCTTTCCATATTCTTATATTTTGAGTGTTATTTTGTAAGTAGTGTATACTGAATTTTTAAATTCCAAACTGAAAATCCTTTTCTTTTAACTTGAGAATTTTATCCTTATACATTTATTGTAATTACTAATGTGTTTGCATTTGGATCTACCATGTTCTTTTCTGTGCTTTTTTAATGCTTATTTGTCCTTTCCTTCCTTTAAAGAAATGATGATTTAGCATTTGCTTTTTATTTTGTTTATTTCTTATTAAATGTTTCCTCTTGTCTTGGTTTGGAAGTTATACACTCTAATTCTATTCTTTTAGTGGTTACCCTTGAAATTTTACTATGCATATTTAATAAAAATACGGGACTTACCATGAATTTGTGTGTCATTCTTGCATAAGAATGAAAATTTTCTTATATTGTTTAAATTTAGCAAATGTTTAACCAGAATGAGAAGCTTCCCAGTGATTCTTTGCCTCCGCACCTCACCTTATCTGATGTCTTTCTATTCTTCCCACCTGTGCTCTATCCATGCTGATGTTGTTTTATGCAACAGAGCTCAGATTTCAAAATTCTTTTTTTTTTTTTTTAAGATTTTATTTATTTATTTGAGACAGAGAGAATGAGAGAGAGAGAGCACATGAGAGGGGGGAGGGTCAGAGGGAGAAGCAGGCTCCCTGCCGAGCAGGGAGCCCGATGCGGGACTCGATCCAGGGACTCCAGGATCATGACCTGAGCCGAAAGCAGTCGCTTAACCAACTGAGCCACCCAGGCGCCCAAGATTTCAAAATTCTTGCTTGTTATGTGCCACTGGTCAAGCTACTTATTCTCTTTGGGCTTTACTTTGCTCATCTATAAAATGGCGATAATAAAACCTAGCTTATTGGGGGTTTGTGAGGAATAAATAATATATGTATGGCACTTAGATAAATGCTTAGAACTCAATAAAATCATTGTTTTTATTCGGTATTGATTTTCTTTTTTGTATCATAACTTCCTTTGCTGATACAATTTCTTTCTTCTTTTAAGAGTATGTGGATGTTTCTGTGTTTCTGTGTTCATATCATATTCCATCTTCTCTCACTAAATTATATCCTCAAATTAGTCAGCCTATTAGGGGCCTCTATGTATAGGATTTAGAGTGTGAAGGCTATCTTAGTCAAGTGGAAAGTGGTCCCTGGGGAGCACCATTCTGTATGTTCTCATAATACTTTTGCATATAACATGCCATGGAATGAGTGAGCAGCAATAAATGATAAACCTATGATAAATGATAAATCGCCATTAACAGCTAAGAAGGACAGGGCAAGTTTAGGAAGCTTATGTAAATTGGATACAATACAATTTTTAACTCATGTATTTGGACTTTAGTAAAAGCCGAGTGGAGAGCACTGCTCCAAAATAGGCTTTCAAAACAAGCTCCTGAGATTTTAGTAGCTTTCTAAATTTGACCATGAATGCTTATACCTTTTAATTTAGTGGACTTGAAATGCTTGGCTTCCAAGTAACATGTTGTAAGAAGGTTATTTCTGGACCTCCTCCACATGTAATGTATAAAATTAGCATCCTTCGTTGGCAACTGAACCTTTTTGTTTTAAAGCTAACCCAACTCATCAGATTGTTACAAGTGAAGACTAATTAAATGGTCTTCTGCTTCCAGTTTGAACTCTTTATTGGCACAGACTCTTAAAGGTCAAAATTTGAGTGGCATCAGTCAAATAAACCATCAGCGGTATTAAAACTGCATGGAAGCACATACACTTTAAACAATAACAACAATAGAGTTACTGCTTACCATCGCATTAAAGCCACAATGTGATTATAATGGTCAACCCTCAAAGATTCAAACTAATGTAAAAAGAAGGAAGTCTGTTTAAAGGATATCTCATACCCTCACATTTCTATCTTTGCTGAAGTTGAGCAGCTGCTGTGGAAGCAGCCAAATGTCTGCCTTCTGCAAGAACAATGAAAAACACCCCCACCATTGTCAAGATAGTTAGAACCTATGCGGGTGGAGAAGCCGATGCTGTTAAAAAGCATGCAAAATGTCACTAAAGAACAGCATAAAGACATGTCCAAGGCCTCCCCTGCTAGGGGCAGGCAGGAGAGTTCTTTGAAGACTGAAAGACACAGAAAATCATGTTGTTTTCATTTTTCTAGGAACTGGGAACATTAGAGGCAGGGAAATGTTGAATGTGGGAACAGGCAAGCAATATAACAAGGCTACATTGTATTTCTCCTTTCAAAAAAGTTCCACTCAAAGGAGAAAAATTAATCATTCTGCAGCAAGACCTCATGTAGAAAAGGGGTGCTTGGGGCACTTGAGGAGGAGAGGTACATGAAGGAGCTGTGCTTGTTTTGTTTTTAGAAATCTGTATAGTGTGGGTGCCTCCACTCCAAGGCACTTTTTTAAAAAAGGATTTTATTTATTTTTAGAGAGAGAGAGAGAGAATGCGAGTTGTGGGGGCAGGGAGTGGGGAAGAGGCCAAGGGAGAGAGAGAATCCCAAGCAGACTTCTGGCAGAGCACGGAGACCCACCCAAGGCTCGATCCCAGGACGCTGAGATCATGACCTGAGCTGAAAGAGTCCAACGCTCAACTGACTGAGCCACCAAGGTGCCCCCACTCCAAGGCACTTTGAATTATTAACTGTATTTAATTATTCTCCCCAACAGCCTTGTGAGGCAACACCATTTTTCAGATTAGGAAATGAAGGTAAGGTAGATTTAAGAAGTAGTCATCATAATACTCCTATCATTTGCCAGGTATTAACAATGCCTGAAACATTGAATTACTGAGTTGGGAAACACTATCTCACTAAGTACAAGCAATAGTCACAGGGGTAGGTCCCAATGTTACAAATTAGAGTTGGAAGTAGAGGAGTATAATAATTTCACCCAGAGCAAGCTGCAAGGGAATAGCAGAGTCCACATTTGAACCCAAGCCTGTTGGATTCCAAAGCCTTGTTCTCTTTTACAGGGTTCTCTAATCTCCCAGTCTCTCCCCATACACTATATTGTTCATATGTTTAGGAAACTCCAAGGGTGACAACAAGTGCGCAACAGTCAGTAACAGTCCTGTTTGCGCCACATCAACAGTGGCGCTATTACTCAAGTGCGCCCTCTTGAGGCTGGAGGACTACAGTGCTCCTGGAAAATGGTAGCTCTCTAATGAGCTACCATCACTGCCAGTGGGCTCATGTTAAAGTAAACACGGGGACAGCTCCAGTAGATTCTATCTTTGTGGCTCCTACCACAGGTGCTGGAGTCCATGGTGTGGCCCATCACAATGAGCCTCAGCCTCCTGCTTTAGTTGTTACGGCTGCCCTTGGAGTAAACTGCTACTCAAACCTCTATGTTGTTCTTAAGATGTCAGGGAGGACAATGCTCAGCTGTTGTAATATTTGCCAGGGACCCTGGTGCTCTTTGTCGTCATTCATATTGCTCTTTCCTCAAGGTACAAACCTGCCTGTTCTTCTTGAATCACTGAACTCAGCCCAGGCTCTTCCTGTCGTCTTGGTGTCTCGGAGATGTGGCCTGACTTTGAGCCTTAGGGATATTTGTTTCTCTAACCAATGATTTTCTGAAAATTCAGTTTCTTACAGCAATGGCATCTTTTTTCTGCTATAGACTAATCAGGGAAGAAATGCAGCATCTCTCTTCTTTCTCTCAAATGAGAGACAACAGCACTATTTTTCTAAAGGATTGACTTCTTGCTGAGGTGGGTGATGAAGCAGGGAGTTGATAGCAGTGTTTTATACTTCAGAGCAAGTAGAGAATTTGAATCCTGGCTCCAGTACTCTTTGACCTTGTGCAAGTTACTGAATCTCCCTGTGCTTCATTTGTCGAATGGAGATAATAATTGTATTTACTTCATAGGATTGTTGCGGGCATTACGGGAGTTAAAACATGGAGAGTGCTTAGACCAGGTTTGACCACAATAAGTGATATGTAGTGTTCTCTCAATAACATAAAGAGAAGCTCTATCAAGTGTGCCCACCATATTGTCATAGGGAAGGGTAGGATGAGACTGTGTACTTCAAGGACTAATAAGGTTAGCCTGATTGCGGATGATTCTGAAGAATGGGAAGGGGAGACAGAAAATTATAAGCACTACAGGGGACAGAGACCAGATTACCATGTGTGATATAATAAGATACATATTTGGTCTTTGTCCCAAGTTCCTAGCACAAAGCTTCTAAAACCCTTGGGATATCTGGGGTGATAAGAGTCTTTTGAATGCTAATGAGATGATTGCTAGCTGAAGATGAAGTTGGTGACCAGAAAACCAAGCATGATTAGAGGATTAGAGCTTTAAGCTCCAGCCCCGAGCTCTGAGGAGGGGAGCGGGGCTGGAGTTGAGTTAATTACCAGTGGCCAAAGGATTTAATCTATCATTCCTGCATAATGAAACCTTCATGACATGAAACCTAAATGACAGGGGTTGAAAGCTTCTGAGTTGGTGAACACACCGAGGTCCTGGGAGGGCGGTACACCCAGAGAGCGTGTAAGCTGCCCACACACCCTTATCTCCTGCCTTGCCCTATACATCTCTTCCATTTGGCTCTTCCTGAATTGTGTCCTTTATAATAAAACAGTAAGGGCAAGTAAAGTGTTTTCCTGGGTTCTATGAACTGTTCTAGCAAATTGTAGAACCTGAAAATGGGGTCATGGAGACTTCTAATTTATAGCCAGTTGTCTAGAAGTACATGTGACAACCTGGGACTTGCAACTGGTTTCTGAAAGGAGGGCAGTCTTGTGGGACTGAGTCCTTAACTTGTAGGGGTCTGCTGTTATATCAGGTAATTCGTATCAAAATTGAACTGATTTTTGTTGAAAACAGTGCAGAGTATGTGAACTCCCATAGGAAGTTGGGCTGTATAGTGCTGGTGTAGACCAGGCTCTCAGGCATCTTGGCCTTAAAGGCTCCAGAGGTTGAGCTTGTTATGGGGAGAGGGGAATGACGCCAGAGCAGGAATTTCAAAGAATCCATGCAGGCCTGAGCAAAAAACTACACAGGGGCCTGAGAACCTAAATTCTCCTTCATTACTCTGGATTATGCAAATCCCTAAGATTTTATGTCATTGAAGATAAGAGAAAAGAGCCTTTGAAGTTGAAAATTGACCAATGTTGGATTTCTCATCAATTTGGTTGAGTGGTGGCTAGATATGGATTTAATTTGATTTATTTAAAACAAACCAAAGCAATGTGACCTTTTTTGTTCTCAAACCTATCAGTTATATTGATCTTTCCTATTTTTTAATCCTGCAGCTTTGTAAATACCAGGGACAACTATGATCCTTGGATAATTTTGCCAAGCACTGTGGAATTTCATCATGAGTTGTAGGAAACAGGAGGCAGCCAAGCAGCTCCAGAGTAAGCCGCTAGAAGAGAGCTACTATTTTATACCAAAATTTGCCTTTCTAGTGATACCAAACTTGTGGTAGTGGGGTATCTATTGCCTTCCTATCCCCTTTTGATGCCATAAAAGAGAATTCTTAGAAAGGGTGAGGACCCTTAGGGAGGGGTGCATTAACTTCTGAAAGGTATTTCTACCGCTTTAAAGCACTGAACTTGGCTTCTGGCACACACATCCAATATGGTGGCTGCTGGGTGTTAAAACCCAGCATCTGTAACAACTCATTAGGAGACCAAGCTGAGAGACTGCTCAAAGACAACTGCTTTGCTCTACTCCTAGGAACCCGCTGAAGGTCTTGGAAGAGGTGAGGAATCTCCATTTTCAGAGTCGATGGACTTAGATCTAACTGCTTCAGTTATCTGAAATCATAGATGTTTGGTTCTCTTCAGAATAGCATAACGGATAAAAGGGCAGGGTCTGGGACTGAACTACATGGGTTTAAATCCTGGTTTAGTCATTTACTGTCTGTGAGACCTTGAGCAAGTTGTTTAACTTCTTTGTACCTCAGGTTCCCCAATCCCCATATTAAAAAGAGAATAATAATAAACACTTAATTGCTGTGAGGATTAAATATACAATGCATTTGTAATAATGCTGGCATGTGCTAAGGACTCCAGTGTTGGCTCTCATTGTTTTACTAATACTATTATCCTCTACCCTGGAGAATTCCTGATGCAGTGTTTGTGGTCATGCAGGGATGCATACCTGTGGCCTGGGCCACTGGATTTTGTGGTTTCTACATTGGATATCCATCCCAGCTGACATTTAGGTTCTGTTCACTGCTAGACATCAGAAAAGACTAGACATTCTGAGCGGCATGTGGTGAGGACTCCTAGGGCCTATTATATCAGAAGATAGACAAGATTTCAGGAAGATTGGTGAAGAATCACCTGAGACACAAGCTCCCCATGGGGAAGAGTCGTCATGTACATAGCATGGCTGGCTGATCAACACTAGCCAAATTGTTGGACATGAGGGGAAAGGTGATTCCAAATACATCATGGAACTTACTCTGTTCTCCCCACTCCTCTTGTTTTTAAATCCTGCGAAAATTTAGGGGATTTGAGAAAAACCACTGTTTTATTTCTTTCCTTTTTTTTTTTTTTTTTTAAGATTTTATTTATTTATTTGACAGAGAGAGAGAGAGAGAGAGAGAGCACAAGCAGGGGGAGGGAGAAGCAGGCTCCCCACTGAGCAGGGAGCCCGATGCCGGACTCTATCCCAGGATCCTGGGATCATGACCTGAGCCGAAGGCAGACGCTTAACCATCTGAGCCACCCAGGTGCACGAAAAAGCACTGTTTTCATCGACACCTCTGCTAGATTGTTTGGAATTCTCAAGAAACTCCCCAATGTAATGATTCTCTTTTCCCCCAGGAATAGAGGGTGCTAATGAATGGTGACCAATTTTGCTAAGCAAAGAAGCCCTGGGGAATACCAATCAGATTCCTAACAGTTGTCCTTGGAGGAATCTGAATGTTTTTACAGTGGGCAGGAACCTTCCATTCTTTTTTTTTGTAATGAGGAGGAGAGTCTGGGAGGTTGGTGAGGGCCAAAAGAAAATACAACAGATTGTGTTCATCCTGGGTGGGCTAAGTCAATGGAACAAGACCCTTGCTCCAAAGCTTGAAGGCCTAATGACTTTTCAGGGAGACTGGCCTGGCTGACCTGCATTCATATTTCAAAATTCTAATCAAAGTGTATCAACTTTCAGTTATGCAAGAGAAATAAGTTCTGCAGATCTGCTCTACAGCAGAGTGCCCATAGCTAATAATGCTATAATATAGACTTAAAATCTGCTAAGAGGGTAGATCTTAGGTTAAATGTTCTTACCCTATGTACCAAAAATATACAATAATAATCATCATGATAATGGAGGTGGGAGGGAAGTTTGGGAGGGAATGGATCTGTTTATGGCCTTGATGGCAGGTGTATACTTATCCCCAAACTCATCAAGTTGTGTATATTAAACATATACAGCTTTCTACGCGTCAAACATACCTTAACAATGTGGTTTTAGAAATAAAAGCAAAACAAAACAAAAAAATCTTTGGTGGAATATTTTCCTCTGTTCGGTTCCATGTTTTTTTACGTGGGCATCTTTGCCTCTGACCCAAGTGCAGGATGATACCAGAATCCTCGGAAGAACAGTGCTGCAGGCCATTTGTTTTTGGCCTGTGTGTCAAAATTTTTCCTCCAGGGGTACCCCCTCCACTCAAACTTCTATTCTGCTCCACCCTTCTCCTTTTTTACTCTTCCTTCCAAAGAGGCATGTTTTTGTTCACAAAGCCCTGTCTTAAGATAAAGACATTTCTCTTAAGGCTAATACACTCCACCCTTCCAAAAAGAGTGAGTCCGAGGAACAGTTACTCTTAGAAGAAGAATAGGAAGCTGATGGTATGCACCATATCTGCTCCAGGCGTGGGATCTGGCTTCCATTGAACTCTGGCCTGTTTTTGCATTGTGACTGGCCACGGGAACCAGAAACCAAAAGCCGAGTGCAGCATAGATCATTTACAGAAGATTAGCTCACAATACCCCTGGAAATAAAGAGCTCTAATAGGGCTTGGGGTCAGAAAGCATTCACCTTGGTTACCCTCTAGGGCTTTGGGTTTTGTCCCAGGCATATTCCTTGATTGTTAATTTTCTAAAATCCAGTAAAATCTCTTGTTCTTGATGACTTACTGATGAATTTCTCTACAGGCCTCCTCCTGAGGAGCTTTTGAGAACTTCCACGTATCAAAGCTGTTGAATTATACATTCCTTAAATAGAATGTTTCAATTTATTGTTGAGTGCCTTGACAGTTGCCCTATTTATCTGATATTGCTAATCTGACTTAATCTAGCTGAACCAAAAAAGAAAAAAAAAGGCTGCTTGGCGCCACAAAATACAAGGGAACACTCTTCCCTTTCTAACTACAAAGCTGGCTGCTTAATTGTACAAATATTTGTGGGTTTGGCGAAGGTGAGTGCTAATTTGTTGTTTTAGTATGAAGCTGAAAAGGTTAGCAGAGTGCTAAGAAAATAGGACCTAAGTGCACATGATGTGCTAAATTCTTAGGAGAAGCTGGGGCTCTTGCAGTTAGGACTGCAAGCAGAAGCTTGCAGAAAATCTGAAAGGAAACATTTCTGGGGGGTTCTCAGGTACACGGCACCAGGCAATAAGAAAAACAGGCAAGAACCCGTTCTGAGGGTCAAAAGGCATTTTTCCCCCCTGTATATAGATATGCCTCCATCTGCTTGTTCATTGCATTTGATTTTTACTTTAGAAATTGGTTTAGGGATGGTAAGGGAGGGAATGATTTAAAGAGTCATAATGCCTCAACCTGGAAATTAGAATACTCAACAAAGAGAAATAATCAAATAATTAAAAATTGCAAATGTGCCTTTCTTTATGCATCTCTAAAATAGGTCTAGTGTCCCGTTAGGAAGATGAATTAGTTAATGACCACGAAGCACTTAGAGACCTCAGGTGGAAGCTTTATTGCTCTGTTGGATTTATTTGTCTAAATGTTCTGTGTGCTAAGGCAGTGCTTCTCAAACTTTAATGTGCATGCAGATCCCAGGGGGTTCTCATTAAAATGGGGGTTCTGATTCAGCAGGTTTGGGGTGTGGGCTTAAGAGTCTGCATTTCTGACAAGTTCCCAGTGAGTTCAATGCTGCTGGACTACACTTTGAACAGCTAGGCTCTGAAGTCTCTGCTTTTCAAAATTGGCTGCACATTGGAATGAGCTGGAGAACTTTTTAAAAACTCTCCAGAGGTGGGGCGCCTAGCTGGCTCAGTTGATGGAGCATGCAACTCTTGATCTCAGAGTTGTGAGTTCGAGCCCCATGTTGGGTGTAGAGACTACTTAGATACAATCTTTAAAATAGATACAATCTTTAAAAAAAAAAAAAAAAGCAACACTCCCTGAAGGTTCTGATTTAATTAGCCTGGGGCCTGGGGCCTGGTCCAGATATTGGGATCTGTTAAGCATGTGCCCCGGCCCCCCTTCTCCTCCTCACCAAGTCTAATGGAAGTCGTTTTGAGAATCATACTGGTCCAAGGGGCTAGTGTCCAAGCCCGTTCCAGAAGGCTGTTGTAGGGTTTAAATGAAATAATGCAGCCAAGTGCTTAGCCTAGCCCCTGCCACATGGTGGTCCCTCAATAAACCTTGACCGTTAGAAGCAGCTTTCTTTAGCTGTAATAAGAGCCACCTGCAAGGCACAGACAGCACCCGTGCTCAGAACATCCACTGTGGCAGGTGTCAAGATCAGCAGCAGGACAGAGGAAACTTTGGCCACTGTTAGAGGCAAGTCGAAACTGCTGTGTGGGAGGAGTAAGACAGGAAGAACTGGGGCAGTTGTAAAGTCATGTGTCACAGCCTCTGAACAGTCTTGGCACTTGAGAGGGAAGCATAATGGGGTGGCTCACGCTGCGGAAAACAGTATGGCAGTTCCTCAAAAAGTTAAAAATAAAACTACCCTAGGATCCAGCAATGATACTTTTGGATAGGTACCCAAAAGATTTGGAAGCAGGATCTGGAACACCTGTGTTCATAGTACCATTATACACAGTAGTCAAAAGGTGGAGGCCACCCAAGTGTCCATCAGTGGATGAATGGATGAATAAAATGTGGTACATACACACGATGGAATATCACTCAGCTATAAAAAGGAAGAAGTTCTGACACATGCTGCAACATAGATGAAACTTGAAGACATAAGTGAAATAAGCCAGTTACAAAAAGACAAATACTGTCTGCTCCACTTACATGAGGTGCCTAGAATGGTTGAATTCATAAGGACAGAAAATAGAACAATGATTGCCAGGGGCTGGGGAGAGGGGGAAGGGGGGAAATGTTTGATCAGTAGAGAGTTTTAGTTTTGCAAGATGAAACGACTTCTGGAGATTGGTTGCACAACAGTGCGAATGTACTTAACATTACTGAGCTATACACCCTCAAAAATGGTTCAGAGGGTAAATTTAATGTTGCATGTATTTTACGAAGGTTTAAAAAAAATAGTGATAGGAAAAGAAAAGGTCCTCAGAATGAGTGGAAGAGGAATCAGAGAAATGCTTGCTGTTGCTGTGAACAGCCCTTTTCCCTGGACTTCTGGGGTCTGCGAAGTCCCAGGTCCGTAAGGAGGATGTATGTCAAAGCACTTAGTACAGGCAGGCCTCGGAGATATTGTGGGTTCAGTTCCAGACCATTACAGAAAGTAAATATTTCACTAAAGTGAGTTCAACAAATCTTTTGGTTTCCCAGTGCATATAATAGTTATGTTTACACTATACTGTAGTCCACAGAGTGTGCAATAGCATTATGTCTAAAAAACAATGTACATACCTTAATTAAAAAATACTTTAATGCTATAAAATTCTAACCATTGTCTGAGCTTTCAATGAGTCCTAATCACTGATCACAGATCACCATAAGAAATCTAACAATAATGACAAGGTTTGAAATATTATGTGAGTTACCAAAATGCAACACAGAGACATGAAGTGCGCAAATGCTCTTGGAGAAAGGAAGCCGAGAAATTTACAAACCTTCAATTAGTTTAAAAAAAAAAAACGCAGTGTCTGTGAAGTGCAGTAAAGGGAAGCGCAATGGAACAAGGTTTACCTGTATTATATTTGGCTATTGCAATGATAATTTTATAAGTAGAATAATGACTGAGAGCCTCCTATGTGCCAAACATAGTACAATCCTCTCTATTCATTATTTCCATGTATTCTCATTTCAACTGCATGGATTAGGTTGCAGTTCCGGTCCATTTTCCTGATGAGGAAGCTGAGGCTGAGGAAGGGTCAAGCCTTCTGGGAGGGTAAGAACTGGGACTCAAGCCAAAGCTAAAACTATGCTCTCCGTTACCACACCATTCTGCGCATGAATATGCTCTTAGCAAATATTCATTTGTTTTTTAATCCCAAAGGCTCATATTATATGTTAGAAAATGACACCTATTTAGGATCTGCCACAGAGAAATACTGGTAGTGAAGTTATTCAGATATTTGAAAACATTGAATACTTGTCCTCAAAAGAAGATTAAAAAAAAGTATTTGGGTGCGCCTGGGTGGCTCAGTCGTTAAGCGTCTGCCTTCGGCTCAGGTCGTGGTCCCAGGGTCCTGGGATCGAGCCCCGCATCGGTCTCCCTGCTCGGCGGGAAGCCTGCTTCTCCTTGTCCCTCTCCCACTCCCCCTGCTTGTGTTCCCTCTCTCGCTATGTCCCTATCTGTTAAATAAATAAATAAAATCTTAAAAAAAAAAAAAAGTATTTGGATTTAAACAAGAATGCATTTAGAAGCACTCTGACCTCATAAAAATCTGTGTGTTGAGGTATTATGTTACTAGAGATATTCTGGATTGAAAAACAAAACAAGACAAAACAAAAAGCCAGGCCGTGGCACTTCTTGGGTGGACAAAATGACTTCCTGAGTTTTGCCCTCCTATGTAGATTTATGCAAATTTACAACTAAGTGTAAACTTGAGACTATTTCTTTTCTGGGGGGAGGGAGAGGCAGGAAGAAAGAGAGAGAATCTCAAGCAGGCTCCACGCCCAGCAGGAGCCCAAAGCCAGGCTTGCTCTCACAACTCTGAGATCATGACCTGAGCTGAAATTAAGAGTCTGACGTTTGACCAACGGAGTCACCCAGACGTCCAGAGGTTATTTCTTTTTAATGCTTCATTTTAGGAATAAGGAAAGCCACATGGAAAATCTTACGGAATGATATGAGGACAAATAAATATATATAAATACACACACACACACACACACATAAATATAAGGGAACCATTGTAATTCTGGGCGGGAGGGGGGGAGAAAAAAAGGAAAGAAAAATAAGACAAAGTCCCAATCTTTGAATATAGCCTGAGGAGGTGCAACACGAATTCATGGAATTATTCAAGAGCAAAGGCTTCATAAGGGAATGTGTTACCTCTGTATTCACGTTTTACTATACTTATTGTTGCTAAGCATTTTGCATATCTTATTTCATCTGACCCTCACAGCCACTCCATGAGCTAAATGTTCTGGTACCTAAAATACAGCTGAGAAAACCGAGGACCAGAGAGGTTGACTGACTTGCCCAAGGTTGCACACCTAGTCAGTAGCAGAAGGATGCATTAGATCCAGGTCTTTTTAACTCTTAAACCTGTGTCCCCAGGAACACTATGCCAGGAAAGAGTTGGGGCACACACCACTGTGGGGAGAGGTAGAGTTTTAACAAGCAGAGTAAATGGAGTAATGTCAAGGACATTGGGATGATGCTCCTGTGCACTCTTCTCACCTCCCCCCATGTTTCCCTTCTACTTGCATGACACGCTGTATTTCTAGTGATTGTTGGGCTATTGTATTGTGTCACACACTATCCCTTTTAAAAATGAGATACTTATTTATGACAGGGATCAAAAGTATATTTATATTTATTCTATTATATGAATTAGTTTATCAGGCCATTTAAGCTCCCAAAAGCTCCTGAAATCTGAATATCATGGAATGGAACCGTAGATGGACAGGTCAAGAGAGAGAATAACTTGGAAGCCCACTTGGAGGAAGCCTCAGTGAGAAACTCAGAATCATGAGGCTTTGGGTGTCGGAGAAAATGGACAGATTAAGGAGCATGTGGGGCCCAAGAGCAACCCTTCTACCTCACCATTTACAAAATGAGTCATGAGATGATTCTTGCAGGAAATATTCAGGAACAAAAAGAGGGCCTTCCAGACATAAACCATGAAGGACAAGACTGGGTGGACAGGAAAGGAGCTGGTTTGATTGGAGAAGGGGGTCCACATAGGGAGAAGTGAGATTGGGGCCTGTTGGATGAAACAAGACTCATGACCTAGCTAATGAATCAACAGATAGTAAGACTGGAGGTGGTAGTGAGCCACTGCATATTTTAGACCAGAAAGGTGATGGCATCAGGATAGCCATGTGAATGGCTTAAAAGGGAGAAGCAAAACAAAAGGTTTCTGTCACAGGCTCAGAAGCTGATGACTTCCATTGGAGTGGCCACCACTGAGAAGGAGCAAAGGAGAGAAACGAGGAATATGTCAGAAGGTGAATAGGCAAAATTTGGGAATGAATTTAAGCATGAGGGACTTAAGAGAAGTCCTTAAACCAATGGGCAAGTTAAAAGGTTGGGAGAGGAGATGAATTCAAATCAAGATTATCAGATATATGGACTCATATTGATAATAATTCAACATAGACTCCCTGATTTTAAGATAAGCCATCATTTAAAAAATTCTTTTAGGGGCGCCTGGGTGGCTCAGTCGGTTAAGTACCTGCCTTCCATTCAGGGCATGATCTCAGGGTCCTAGGATCCAACTCTGTGTCGGGGTCTCCACTCAGCAGGGAGCCTGCTTCTCCCTCTCCCTCTTCTCCTCCCCTCTGCTTGTCTCAAATAAATAAATAAATAAAATCTTTAAAAAAAATTTTAAAAAAAATAAAATTCTTTTAATCACTGTAAAACTATTGAATTATAAAAACACTGGCCATTATGCATAGAGCACTTTATAAATTCCCCAACACTGTTCCGTATTACCTTACTGAGTTGTAGGAGTTGGGATTTGAATCTATGACTTCTGGCTCCATCTCGATTCCACACTGACTTCTCCAATGTGCTTGTTGGGCCTCTCTCGCCAGTGATTGGAGAATATAAAATGGCCACATTAATCTGAAAGAAGGGTTTCAGCCATGGGTGAGGAGGGAGTTTTTTGTCTACAAAAATGCCAGCAACTCTTATCGAGACCTCTTTAAGTAACTATAGGTTGGCAGCTATTTTTCCTGCAAGTTGAATTTTCTTGGAATTGTAACCACCGTGTGATAGAGTAGGTGGTTTTATCTTTGTTATCTGCTCTGCCCTTTACTATTTTGGTACTCTGTCTTTAAAATGATACATAGTACTGGTCAATCCCTAATGTGAGTAATGAACTTCTCTGGGGACAAAAGGTCCTGGTTAATGTGGCTGGCAAATACCTAAGCTAGTATTAGAGTGATAGATCAAATGACCCTGTCCAGGTCAGGCACATGGGGATATGCTATTAAGTTTTCTTTTCTTAAATAGCTTTATTGAAGTGTAATTTATGTACCATAAAATCCACCAGTTGTAAGAATACAACTCATTGATCTGTAATAAATTTATAGTTTTACAACCATCACCACATTCTAGATATTTTTTTGTTTTTAATTTCTTTTAAGTAATCTCTGTGCCCAACATGGGGCTCAAACTCATGACCCCAAGATCAAGTCACATGCTCTACCCACTGAGCCAGCCAGGTGTCCCCACATTCTAGGTTTTTAACATTTCTATCACCCCAAAAAGTTTCCTCATGACCATTTCCAATTAGTCCCTGTGCCCACTCCCAGCCCTAGGCAGCCATTGGTCTGCTTTCTGTCTATATCATTTGGCCTCTTCTAGACATTTCATATAAATGGAATTATACAATATGTAGTCTTTTCACATCTGGCTTCTTTCACTTAGCTCCTTTTCTGAGGCCCTTCCATGTTGTAACAAGCATCAATACTTCATTTCTTTTTATTGTTAAATAACATTCCACTGTATATACATATATCATATTTGGTTATCTATCCACCAGTTTTTGGACATTTAGGTTGTTTCCAGTTTTTGGTTTTTATGAATAATGCTGCTATGAACATTTGCACACATCTTTGTGTAGACATATGTTTTCATTTCTCTTGCATAGATTCCTAGAAGTAGGATTCCTATGAGGTATGGAAAGATTGTTTTTAAGAAACTGCCAAGCTGCTTCTAGAACAGCTGTAACCATTTTAGGTTTCCACCAGCAAAGCAGGAAGTTTCCAGTTGCTCCACACACATCCTTCCCAACAGTTGGCCCTTTTTAATAATAGGGCCTTTCTAAGGGGTGTATAGTGGTATCTCATTGTGTTCTTAATTTGCGTTTCTCTAATGAGTAATGATTATAAGCATATACTTATATGCTTATTTGCCGTTCAAATTTCTTCTTTGGCGAAATGTCTATCAAATATTTTACCTGTTTTATAATTGAGCTGTTTGTCTTCTTATTAATAAATTGTCATAATTCTTTATATATTCTGAATGAAGTTCTTTATTAGATATATGGTTGGCAAATATTTTCTCCCAATCTGTAGCTTGTCTTTTCATTGTCTTAATGATATCTTCTTTAAAAAAAAATTTTTAAATGATATCTTCTGAAGCACAAAAGTTTTCAAATCTGATAAAGTCCAACTTCTCAGTCTTTCCTTTTAAGGATTATGCTTTTTTAATAGTAGCTAAGAATTCTTTGGCTAACCCAAGATCACAAAGATTTTCTATACTTTATTCTAGAAGTTCTATTGTTTCACTTTTGTACTTAAGCCTACAATCCATTTTTGCAGATTTTAAATTCACTTTTTTGCATGTGTACATCTTTTAAAATTTTATGACACTTTACTTAAGGAATATAGAAGCAAACCTGTGTTGGAGTTAAGCAGAATCTGATATCTTGTCAATGTATTCTGGTGGTCAAGCATAAAAGTATCCCTAAAATGTGAGTCTTAGAAGGTGAGCACGTCTTTGGTGGGAGAAGCTGTTTCTTTGTGTGACTTGGGGATTAGTGCAGAGGAAGGGAGGACAGAGCCAGAATATACTGCAAGCACATTGTTTTCCAGGCCAGCAGCTCAGACTGGGCTAGATGCAGTGGCAAGTAGAACTGGCCATCTGGTTTCAGCTGAAAAACGAAAAGTGACTATTTAAATCTACCGTCTATATGCACTAGGCATCACCTAGTATATCCGCTTGGTCAATAAATAACAATCAACTATAAATGCCATTTCTTCTCACAAGACTGTGTTCATTTGATTACAGGGCTGGTGTGGTGGGGAGGGATGGGAGGACCGGGAGATAAACTGGGATAAACTATACTTAAGAGACAAAGTCATGTTGATTCATCGGGGAAACTGAGGATGTTGTGTCAGATCTGGTGGAAGACAGACAATTTCGAGAGCACAGAGACCTTCCAAAATACTCCCCCTTCCCCAGACATCAGCCACTTTAAACCCATGCTGCAGCTATTGGATTCCCAGCCTCTCTCAAACTGGAGTTTTCATACCCTTTCCAATTACACCAGGGACATTCATAAACAATCTCCACAGGGCTAATAAGTAACACTTTAATGGAAGATAAACAAATAGTGATGATGAGAACAACAGAGGAAAGGTCATGTGCTTGGAGGCTGGCTCCATGCAGATGCATCAGGAATAGAAGGATTTGCCCATCCAGGCTGAAAGGGGCTGTCTCTCTGCTTCTCAGAGGGCAGAGCCAAGTCAATGCAGAACTAAGAACTGATATCGTCAATTAATATGTTAAAATTAAGTAATTCCTTAACATATAATCCTTCGAAAAAACATTATTGCCAATAAAAGTAAAAATGTCCTTTCTACCACCTCCATAACTTCCAAAGCCACCCCTTCCTTCTTCCTTCGCTATGATACCTTTCAGAAGTTTTCACCGCATTTATATACACACACAGGTTCCCATCAAGTGTGTAGGTGTGTAGGTGTTTGGAGTTTTTTACATAGGCCATATGACTCATTCCGCACCTTGCTTTTCATTCATTAATATTTATATTACTTATAAATTGACATTTATGTTATATAATAATTTTTCTTAGAAATCTTTCCACATCAGGACATAGAGGACACCCCATTCTCCTGCTCTAGATGTGCTACCTTGAGAGGGTTAAGAATGCACCCCCTGTAACTAAACTACATGGACCCAAATTTCATCTCTGCCCCTGCTAAATCACCTTGAAAAAGTGATTAGCTCTTCCTGTGCTTCAGTTTCTGCATCACTAAAGTGGGGCTAAGATAGGTCCTATGTCGTATTAAAAAGTCAGTACATGAAAGCACTTAGAACAGAGTCTGGTACCTTGTCAGTTAGCCAAGAAATGTAATCGGTTGTTCTTCATTTTAATGGCTATGTGCTATGTCTACACTATAGTTGTTTTCCTACTGATGTACATTTCGAGTGTCGACAAGTGTTGCTATCATCAGTAATGAATAAATACTTCAGCGACTGCCTCTGAATATGCTTCCTCATGTATCCATGTGTTTCTGTAGGGTAGATACAAAAAGCACAATCCCACAGACGTAGGGATTGCACAGGGAGGACGTAGTGGTGACTTCCAGTTTATATTTCTGTCCATGAATGAGAGTACCCATCTCTCCACACTCCTGCCGTCAATTAGTGTTTTAAATATTCATCCTGTTAAAGCACAAGAAATAATTTTGTTTTAATTTTATTAAGTTTTCAGGGCACCTGGGTGGCTCAGTCAGTGGCACGTCTGCCTTCAGCTCAGGTCATGATCCCGGGGTCCT
Organism: Mirounga angustirostris; assembly: GCF_029215605.1. Classification (NCBI taxonomy): domain Eukaryota; kingdom Metazoa; phylum Chordata; class Mammalia; order Carnivora; family Phocidae; genus Mirounga; species Mirounga angustirostris. The sequence continues at coordinate 131,922,558 of NW_026991709.1, read as the reverse complement.
GGGATCGAGCCCCGCATCGGGCTCCCTGCTCGGCGGGGAGTCTGCTTCTCCCTCTCCCTCTGCTCCTCTTCCCGCTCAAGCTCTCTCTTTCTGTCTCTCAAATAAATAAAAAATCTTTAAAAATTAAAAAAAAATTATTAAGTTCTAAACTTTAATTCCAGTATGTTTTAATTTGAATTTCTGAAATTACTAATGGAAGTAAAATATTTTCACATGTTTATTGGTCGTTGCGGTATCCTCCTACGTGAATTCCCTCCTCGTAATCTTTGGCCGTTTTTATACTGAATTTTTGATTTGTAAAGCTTCTTTTTAAGTCCTGCATGCTAATACTTGGTTTGTTATATGCAAATATGTTTCCCCCGGTCTAGGTATTAATTTATTAAAGTCCTCTAAGGAAACGTGAACCCACCCTCGACTACTCCTGGTGGGATCCCAGGAGAATTAAACCACACGGAAGCCATGCTGGCCATGCCAGACCACAGCTCTGATAAAGGTTGAAAGATGACACAGATGAACCAGGTGCTTGGACAGAGTTCAGAAAAGAATTTCTATAGCAGACAACATTTAGCTTCCACAGGTTCCGACCTGAGTGGTGCCAAGAGTCTCTGAACTTTGTTAATTAGAACACTTTTAGGCCCTGAGCTAGAATAGGGTTCCAGGTGAGGAGGTGGTGACCTTCAAGCCCTTTGGATGAAGCACAGTGAGCATAACCAACATCAGAGACTGGGAATGAGAATAAACTGCCATACAATTCTTCTGGGACCTTGTTATTACTCAACGTAGCAGCATCGTCATCACCAGGAACTGGCTAGAAATGCAGAATCTTGACCCCTACCCCAGACCTATGGAATCAAAGTCTGCATTTTAGTAAGATCCCCAGGTGATTCATGTGCGCATTGCAGTTGGAGAAACACGGCTCTAAGCCTGTTTCAAAGGGTCAGAACTGCCAGTTTGGTGGATAGAGTTTCATTTACCATCTGTTAAGAGTTGAATTGTGGCCCCTCAGAACTCGTATGTTGAAGTCTTAACCCCCACTACACCGGAATGTGACCTCATTTGGAAATAGGATTGTTTCAGATAGAATTAGTTAAAAGGAGGTGGTACTGGAGTAAGATGGGCCCCTAATCCAATGTGACTGGAGCCCTTATAAAAGGGGCCATTTGGACCCAGACTCTCATACAGGAGGACACCATGTGAAGGTGAAGGCAGAGATCAGGGTGATGCAGCAGAAGCCATGGGCAGCCCTAGTAAAGAATATACTATCCCTTAGGTTTCCCACGATGGAGGGCCTGGGCATGCGGTGCCCTAGAAAAGACACCCTCACATCTATCTTCTGGATGATACAAAAATTTAGTGGGAATAAATAGGGCACAAGACACCACCTCCCTCTCAGGCAGCCATGGTCCTTCCATCAGCACCTCCTGCAAGTTCTTCACTTTTCGCAGGGTCAGGTGATGCCTCCAAGGCCTTCAGCAGTTGGCGCTCTTGCAGGGCTCACACCGAGGAGCACATTTAGCTTTCCGTGCCTTTACATAGAAGTGGGAAGCGATTGGGTACAGAGAAATGCTGGCTGATGAAACAAACCCCATTGTCCCAGCTTATGCGTTTTAACGAATGGGCTATTTAGAGGCAGTTTGCGCTGGTGAAATTTAAAGAAAAAAATGTGTTTGAAAAAGTATCCATTTCTTTATCACTCATTAGTGACTCGGAGCAGTGAAGTCCACAATTCACAGCCTGTTTAAGCAAAGTCCACGGCCTTTATTGAAATCATAGAGTAGAAAAATCACCATCTTCAGCTCAGTTAGTTACTTCGTGAAATGGACAGTACCTGGGAAACAAGGTCCTTTGGACACTGACTGCTTTTCTCTTAGGTTTATCTCCATACATTAGAATATAAACTTTTATTTGTTCTATATATTCTTTTAGGATGATGCCTGATTCTTTTCAGACAAGAATTTTTTTTCTAATAATAATAGCTAATGTTTATCGAGTAAAGACGCTAAGCTCAGAGCTCATACTTGACACATGGATTGGCACACTTAACATTCATTACATCCATTCGAAGTGGGTGATGGGGTTATCTCCACTGCACAGCTAAAGACATGGAGGCACAGAGAAGTTAACTCGGTTAACATCATTGGATTCTACCCGCAGACTTGCTGATTCGGTAGGTCTTGGGTGGGGCCTGAGAATTTGCCTCTGTTATAAATTCTCAGGTGATGCCGATGCTGTGTCTGGGGACCATACTTTGAGAATCACTGGGCTAATAGTTAAAAGCACAGTTTCTGAAGTCACAAGGAGCTAACTTCAGTCCCAGCCTGTCACGAACCAGCTGTGGGACCTCGGGCGAGGTTCTAATCTCCTCTGCACTTCAGTTTTCTTAGGTATGAGATGGGCTAAACATTGTACCTTACCTCTTACAATTATCGTAAGGCATGAACAAAGTAATGCATATTTTATTTTATTTTATTTTATTTTAAAGATTTTATTTATTTTTTGACAGAGACACAGCGAGAGAGGGAACACAAGCAGGGGGAGTGGGAGAGGGAGGAGCAGGCTTCCCGCTGAGCAGGGAGCCCGATGCGGGGCTCGATCCCAGGACCCTGGGATCAAGACCTGAGCCGAAGGCAGACGCTTAACGACTGAGCCACCCAGGCACCCCAGTAATGCATATTTTAAAAGTTAGCAGAAGACCTGGTGCTTATTAAAATGTTCAACAAATGCTAGCTGCCACTACTCTCACCACCACCATCAACCCACTTTTTATTCCTGTACAGATGGTTTATTCTCATACCTCTGTTCTTTGACGTTTTTGTATTTCTGTGTGAAAAAAAAAAATGGGTCTTCATCACACCTCCTATGTCAGAGCTTTGCTGTGAGGATTCAGTGGCTTACTCTGTATAAAGAATTGAGCCCCGTGTCTCACACGTGGTCCGAATTCCTCTTTCTGCTATCAAACATGCATAGTACTAATTGTTCAATATGCATTATGTCATTTAATCCTCACGGTAACCCTGCGAGGTGGAAAATGTTAGGATAATCTTATAAATGTTGAAACGAAAGCATTAGAGGCTAAGTTACTTGCTCAAGACCACTCGGTGATTGAGTTGAGATTTAAACCCAGATCTGTGTGACCCTATAAACACTGCCCCTCCATACGAAGTCACACTCCTGCCCAACTTCATAACTCACCTCAGAATGGAGGGAGCCCTCCTGGATTGGGGAGTGGGAGTGCCGAGAGAGCAAAAGTTTTTGATTTAGAAATGGAGGTTTGGAAACACAGTTTCACTTATTGGTCCATGAAATAAATCAAAGCCTGTTGCTGTGATGAGCCCCTTCACTTTTTAGACAATCAAAGTGACTTGGCAGCTTGTAAAAATTCCCTCAGAAAGAAAACAGAACAGCCGTGAGCCAGGCTCATACATATTTTCCGCATCACCAGCTGAAAAGCGTTCATCTTACTCCAGGCTTTACACCTTGTTCCCTTGCTGGGTCATCGTCTATCCACACAGCCAGACATGGGAATGTTGAAATAATAGTTATAATTATTTGCAACTGTCATATGCAATGTCACAATGTTTGACTCCGATTTCCCTGAAGGAAGAGGTATGTAAGGATAATCTAGGCACCAGCTTCGAATCCACCCGTGTTAACTATGAGATGAAAATTATTTTTCTTTCTGTAATTACTGAGGTAGTCCCCAAAGATGTTTATTATGTTAAACTGGTACCAAGTGTCAAAGGAGTGTTCATAGGTAGCTTTTGGGGTTATGGAGGAAGGGACCACAGGCTTGACCTGGGAGTGGAATGCCTTCCAACCGATGCATGTGGTTAATGTTTGTAGGGAGGAGAAGCCTCCAGCAGTAGAAGATCACATTTCTATTTACCTGGAGGCAAAAAGTCATCATAAACAGGTGCTCCTGAATGTTCAACCTGCGGTCTGACTTCTCAACCAAATACCTCCGCAGCTACCTCAGGTTCCAGTGAGGAGAAGGCAAGTTTAATTCACTGCTCTGTTATCTATCTCTGGCTCCTTTTTAAAATATAAAATAAAATCTTTTGGGATAACAGAACATGTGTACAGAATGTGGTTGTAGCCAGAAGTTATCCCATAGCTCTGGCCTGTGACCAGTTTGCCTGGGAGGATTTATTTTAAGCTATTCTTATCTGAATTCGTCTGGCTGCGCCAGCATGGGAACTAATTCTCTGACAATAAGCCTGCTGGGGTGTGTTTGGGTCTCTGTTTGTTTGTTTTGATGTGTACAAAGACTGCAAAATGGATAGTGGCACCACACTCCGATCTAAACGAGAAGCGCAGGCTGGGGGGACGGGGGAGGTCGACGATATTGGGAATCTGGGTAGCGAACAAACAAGCACTTCAGGGAAAACGTAGGTAGGCACATTCTCTCCCTGCAGGGAGACCCAGAAGTGCAGGGTCTCTTGAGATGAATGGGACAACCGGAATTCAAAATACCAGCGTGTCAGGATTCCAGGGAGGAGACATCCCAAAGTCTCTGTGCAGGCAGGGAAGAGAGCAGAAACACCCAGCTCTGGAGCTGAGGTTGCTGTAAGGAGCCCCTGATTCAGGGCATGTCACGCCATTCCCACGGCCAGTGGAGGGGTGTCCTTGCTCACAGCCTTCTGCTGTCACCCAGTCTCGGTGGCGGACGTTGATGAAACTTCTGCTCTCAGTAACCTCTGTTCCAAACACTCCCATCTGGACCTCACTTCACCTCGGCCACACACCTTAACATTATCTCTCCAAACCGGGCCCCTGCCAAGACATCATTCACTAAAATTCTCCCCAGCTCCTGCCACTGGCTGTCCACGGAGCACAAAGTTTTACCTTTATTATTCCACTCCATCACCGTGGTTCTGACCTAACCTCTCTCCCTCAGCCTAGAACTTTCTTGCTGCCTTATTATTTCCAAACCCCTCTTCTTCTAGGACGGCTGTGGTCAGTCCAGGCTTAGGAGGTCAAGATATTGATACTGAGCTGGCGGAGTCTACCACCCAGTCATGCTGTTTGACCACAGGTGAGCCGTTAGCCTATACCAACAGATTTGTATTGCTCTTGAATCGACTCTGCCAATTCCCCACAGCGCTTTGTTCCAAACCTTTTGTCTCTCTCATGCTCCCACTCCAGCCCCTGGCTCTTCATTAGAGAGAAAAAACCTGACTACTTAGTCCACCCGGAAGACTGAGAGCATACAATGTAAGAATCCTCAGTCTCTCTCCTTCTCACCTCGAAATCACTCTACCCTCAGGTTCCCTTTGTCCTTGTTTCAGAGAAAGAGATATTTCCCTTTTTTGCCAAGACTCACTCAACCTTATCCTATGACTGGCTCCTACCTCTTATAATTTTAGCTATTATTTATCTCATCTCCCATTTCTCTGTTAGGTCAAAGTCTTCTTGCCAACTGTTGTACATGCTCGGATCTGCCATACATTTAAAAAGCAAAATCTGTCCTTGACCCTATCACCACCTTAAATAACCAACTTTCTCTGGCCCTTTTAGATATCTCAACACATACATACTCTCTCTTAATTTTTTTTTTCTTTTTTGCACCTGGATTCTACTTCTCTCCCAACAACAACAATTTGCTCAAAGATGGCCAGTGAAAATGGCAAACCCAATGGCTCCTGCTCACATGGTCTCTGGGATGTCCTCAATCTTGTTTCTTCTGTCTTTTTAACTGATTCCTCTGCTATTTTCTAAACTTTCAGTGTGGCTTTACTCAAGGTTCTACCCTCAGTTCTCCCTTCTCTCTCTGTGCTGTCGACAATTACATCTACTTTCTTTGTTCCAGATGCTGTCACCATGCAGAGAATGCCTCAAATAAGCTCTAACCTCTCTTCCAAGCTCCACCTTACAAATCCAACTTTCAAGTGGATCTTAGATGAATAATACTGGTGGTAATAACAGCCACAATGTATTCAGCATCTACTGTGTTCCGGACATAGTACTAGGTTGTCCTCTTAAATTCTTATTTTTTTTCCTCCACAACTCTACATGTAGATAATACTGTACACTCCTTACAGATGAGAATATCAAGGCTCCAGGAGGTTAAATAACTTGCTCCAGATCATGTATTTTATGGTACAGTCCTGGTACTTGGACCCTGATTCTGGAAAAAGGGTTGGGCTAAGGGTTATAGGAGTAGAACTCCCATCCTGGCTTTGGCATTACCTGGGTCTGTGTTTTGAATGCATCGCTTAGCCATACTGGGCCATTGTTCTCTTATTTGTAAAACGAGAGCAAAATACCCCCAGTGTTACCCAACACTAAATTTCCAAATTTTTATAATTCTAAGATTGTGTTATGTATCGTTGGCACCTCAAATTTAATAAGATTAAAACAGTTAACTTGATTACTTGTTCAAATCTATTGTACTCCACTTGGGCTTAATTAGTTCACAATTATGGACTGGTTCCTCTACAAAGTTTTCTTCCTTTGCTAGGTGTAGGATTTGCTGCGCCAAGACAATTATTGCAACAGAAATAGAAAAAAATTCAGTTGTCATTTTTTTATAGGATGATCACTTCTCTAACTATCTGCAAATAGTGAGTTTGGAACATTTTAAATAAAGTGTTTTTGAAAGTGGTTCATTAGTGCTTTATAAAATGTTATTTATGATGAAAGATGTTACCTAGACCTTTTGTGGTAATCATTTCATAATATATACAAATATTGGGGCGCCTGGGTGGCTCAGTCGTTAAGCGTCTGCCTTCGGCTCAGGTCATGATCCCAGGGTCCTGGGATCGAGCCCCGCATGGGGCTCCCTGCTCGGCGGGAAGCCTGCTTCTCCCTCACCCACTCCCCCTGCTTGTGTTCCCTCTCTCGCTGTGTCTCTCTCTGTCAAATAAATAAATAAAATCTTTAAAATATATATATATATATACAAATATTGAATCATTATATTGTACACCTGAAACTAATAGAATGTTATATGTCAATTATATCTAAATAAAATAACTAAATAAAATGAAATGGCATTTAAAAACAATCTAATGGTTTCAAAAAATTTTACCTTTAAGTCAGTCTGTGAGATATCCTAGAAGATAGAATGATCATTAAAAAGCACATAAAGTCATGCAGAACAAATCACTTCATAACCAATCAAGATCTCCTAAATCAAGTGTCTGTGATTTTTAATAATGTCTACCTTTTTCTCTTCATAAAGTAATACAAACTTTTTTTTAAAAGCACAGAAATTACAGGTAGGAAAAAGAAATCATTCATAAACCTACATCCAAAGGACATCAGCTACTAATATTTTTGTGTTTAATTGTCAGTCTTTTCTTTTTTTAAACATGCTTTTTTAAAAAATGAGATCCTACTCCAAATACTGTTTTTAATTGGATTTTTATTTTTAAAATGTATCTTGGACATCTTTCTATGATGTGATGTATTTTTTCCTTCAACCTCTTCCTTAAATGGATGCACGAGAAGTTGGAGTCAGGATGTACCATAATGTATTTAACCAATCTCTTAACATTGGCTATCTAAGCTATTTAACTCTTCAGAACAATGTTCATTGAAAGGCGTGGAAATAAGCCTTTTCACAAATCCTTGAATATTTGGGATAAATTCCTAAATATAGAATTGGAATGTCAAAGAGTTTGCAAGTTTTAAAAATCTTTGGTTTTGTTGCCACCAAACTGTTTCCAAAAAGTTGCCATCATGCATCTTCCTCCACCAGGTTAAGAAATTGCCTGCTTTTCTCCACTTTCTCCAGTAGATCAAAAACAAATAAATAAAACAAAACAAAAATCCGATTAAAACACACACACACACCCCAAAATCCAAACCAGAAAAGATGATGTTGGTCACTGGAGAAATTATTCCTCTTAGGGAAAAATATTTCCTGATGATTCTATGTGAAACAGAAAGCAGTCACACTACATATGATAATAGTTAATAGAGAGAGGCCTTCAACACAGAAGGCAAGAACTGGTCCACACATTCTGCTAGAATAGAGCATTTCCTAAATTGTTACAAGGCTTAGGCAAAGAAACTCTCTTGTGTCTCAACAAAACTCTCGGATTCATCATCGGAAAAAATAATTCAGCAGCCCAGTTAATAGAATGAGCATCTCATCAATAATTTAGTTCTAAAGAGCCAAAAGGTTTATACCTTGATAATCTCAGCCCTCACTAAGAATAATGGGGTTTGAAAAGTTCCTAAGACTTCAGTTTGAGTCCTAATGCTGTTACTTCCTATAGCTGTGTGACCTCTATTGGGTCACGTAAATGTCCAGAGCCTGAGTTTCACTCCAGTGAAATAAGGATGATAATATTACCTTGCTTTCCTCACAGAGTTGTCACAAGATGAGAAATGTGAAAAAGATCTTTGCAAACAGTTGGGATTGAAGACTATAAAGTTAAATACGGTGGGATATTGAAATCCATAAATCTCACACGACTAACTTAAAAAGATACCCACAGGATTTCCCAGGTCCAAAACATCAGTCATATTTTAAAATTCCAAAGTCTGAAAGGGCTGTAAGGTCCATTTTTGCAAAATATTTTAATAATTACCAAGATCAAATAAGCTTAAGTCTTTCTGCTATCCGGAAAGCCTGACTTTCTTAATCTTGCCTTGGCAAACACACATCACAACTTGAAAAATGTGTTGGCTCAAACCCACCTGACTCTATCCCCAGAGCATACAATGTCCTACTTTCTTCCAGGTGCTTGGCCTAAAACTTCTGGGTCCCTTGATGTTAGTCACTTTTATCTCCTCCCACTCTATCAAATTAACTAAGAAAAATCCTTTAATGAAGATATATATAAAGTTTTTAAAAAGTCTCATCAAGGGGCATCTGAGTGGCTCAGTTGGTTAAGTATCTGCCTTCGGCTCAGGTCATGATCCCAGGGTCCTAGGGCCCCCCACCCCCTGCATCGGGCTCCCAGCTCAGTGGAGAGTCTGCTTCCCCCCCCCCACCGCCTCTCCCCTTCTTGTGTGTGCTCTTGTGCTCTCTCAAATAAATAAAATCTTTTTTTTAAAAGTCTCATCAAAACTATAAAATTAGTCATGCAGTCCCCCAAAACTTAAAGGCAAAATAAAGTTATAACTTAAATGGCTGAGTAGGTATCTTGAGGTGCTAGCTTCTATTCTGAATGATAATATAGGACTTGTTTACTATTTCACAAAACAGAAAATGAATGTCCATTATGAGTTTTCTTCTCTCATATTCAAATGAGATAATTGATGTTGGAATCACACACTTGTTGATTGAAATTGGCTAGCTCTTTCTCATCAGTTATCAGCTTTTCCTGTCAACAGTTGGATCTCCTGCTCACCTTGAGAACTCGAGCAAATACATATTAGCACACCAGAACAACTATTTTCAATGACTTCTCAGTTGTTGATACCTCTATGGTGAATGGCCGTGCTGTCAAAAATACTGTCTGTGACTCTTTGGTTTCATGCAAGATGAGAAAGAAGCCCAATTAATTTATTTATCTATCCAGTGTTTATCGTGTACCAGTTACTCTTACAGCCACAGGAGTATGGTGTTACTACAGATAGACAAGGTCCTTGCTGTCATGGCCCTTGCATTCTAGTGAAGAAGATTTATTATAAACAAGTAGGATCAATGTCTATAAGATGCCACAAAGTGATGGGTGCTGTGATGGTCAAATGTTACGTGTGCTCAGATACTCTGTCAAACACTAGCCTAGATGTTGATATGAAGGTTGATACTGTATTTTGTATTTTAAATTACAACATTTAAAGTCAGTTGCTTCTTTTTTTTAAAGATTTTATTTATTCATTTGACAGAGAGAGAGACAGCGAGAGAGGGCACACAGGCAGGGGGAGTGGGAGAGGGAGAAGCAGGCTTCCCGTGGAGCAGGGAGCCCGATGCGGGGCTCGATCCCAGGACCCCGGGATCATGACCTGAGCCAAAGGCAGACACTTAACGACTGAGCCACCCAGGTGCCCCAAAAGTCAGTTGCTTTTAAGTAAAGGAGATTAGATTTGATAAGGTAGTTGGGATTCATTCAATCAATTGAAGGCCTTTAAGAGCAAAAACTGAGGTTACCCCAAGAAAAAGAAATTCCTCCTCAAGACTGTGACAGAAATCGTGAGTAACTTTCCAGCCAGCTGACCTGCTCTACAGATTTCAAACTTGCCAACCCCTATCATTGCATGAAAAAATTCCTCAAAATAAATATATACATGTTTATATGTAGAAGGATCCTATTGGTTCTGTTTCTCTAGATAACCCTTAGGGATGCATGTGCTATGAAGGGAATGAAGCAGGTGGAACGGAGACATGATGTGAGAATGGGAGGGGGGTACAGTTTGGAGAGGTTGTCAAGACAGGGCTTCATGGGGAAATGACATATCAATAGAAGTGAGGGAGTGAGCAAGGCAAGGATACAGAGATAGGACCTTCCAGGTTCAAGGAGCAGTAAGTGCAATGGTGTTGTGCTAGAACAAACCTCAGCTATGTTTGAAGAGGAGCAAGACAGTGAGTCCATTGAGGACACAGTAAATGGGGAGAGAGGAGTGATGGGCAATGAGTTGAGGGAAAGAGGCAGAGGAAAATCATGTAAGATCCTGTAGATCATAAGTGTGATGAGAAACCACTGGAGGGTGTTGAGCAGGGAGACAATGTAATCTGACAACATTGTGAAATAATCACCACTCTAGCTACTGGGTGGAGAATAGACTAACAGTGAGCCATGTTACAGCACAAAGAGAAGCCCTTCCGAGCTAGTGTGATGGTGGCTTGGATGAGGGTGGAGGAATGGAGATGTTGAGAAGTGTTCAGACTGGAGATATATTTTGAAGGGAGAGCTAATATCACCTTACGCTTTTCTATCTCTTTTATAGGGTATGTGATAAAAAGAGAATCAAGGATGATACCCAAGTTTTTAACCTAAGCATCTCAACCAAAACTGTGCCATTAAGAAGATGGGGAAGACTAAGACTGGATAAGTTTTGGAGTGTGAGGGAAATCAAGAATTTTGTGTGGACATTACTCGTTTGAGAGACCTATTAGACATCCAAATGGAGATACCATGTAGGCGATTGGCTATCCTGGAGAATTGCCCAACTGAAAGTATTTTTTTTTAGTTTAAATCATACAAATTCATTTTGCTTTCTGGGCATCAGCTATCCATCAGTGATCAGCAAGTTGGTATACTGACTGTAAATTGCTCTCAATAGACTTAACCTAACAGTATGTTTATGTAAAGATGGCTGTTCTCCTTGTGAGCTATTCAAATACTGAAACAAGTAGTGTAGGAAAGTGATAAATTCTAATTAGAATTACTTTTTTGCCTGGGCCAATGTTTTGGGGGTTTTCACATAGCCTTTGAATATGATAAAAGCTTTTGATAATTGCAATGATTAAGGAAACAGTACAAGGTAAAAAGGAAAGAGGCAATATCTATTACTTTGTTAATCACTGCTAAATACAGGCAATATAGACATACCTACCTCTAAGCAGGTGGTTTTGAAATCTCCATGAAGAGATACCAGGCCGAGATTCTAGGGGAATGTGGTCATAACTGATTCAAAAGGACGTAAATTGCTAAGGTGCTATCCAAAGGTTAATTTCAGGCATAAGCTGGAACCAGCTTCACTTGAGCAATAACTTCCTCCACAAATAGTAAGCGCAAGAAAATTCCCAGTAAAGAAAGCTGCCTACCTAATTGATAGAGCTTGAAGATCTAGAAGAAGTTGAGCTTTGACCTGAAACGTCACTATAAATGGTCCTTTATGTTCTTAGGAAGCAGGCCCCGTATGGAGGCTTTCTGTTTCTTTCATGCCTGCTCTGGACAAAGGAACATAATCGGATCTCGTCGCATGACATCCGGCCAATTCTGTCACACTTTGCAGGAGTCCAGATCCACTCTCACTGCCGACGCCTTTGGGGCCACAGAGTGATAGTCAGCCCGGCTGTCATGGATGCCCAACACATGGCAGACCTGAAAGTAAATGTTACGAGAAAGGCCACAGGGCCATAATAGAGTTGTTATTAGAGCCGAGCTGAGTGCTGCAAAATGACTGAACATCCACTATCCAGAGAGGGACAGAAATTTCAGAGACTGTTTGGGGGTAGGCGACGGATGGAGCCGGCTGGTTCCAATTTCTGTTTCTGTGCCAGCCAAGCAGAAGCTGAAAAAGCGGAATGCATATTCAAATGCCTTTAAAAACAATCTAAACTATGGGTGAGTCTAGTTTCCAATCAGCAAAAGGGTAAGGAAGAAATGATTTGGAATGCTTTTCCATTGTGTCCCGTCTTTCCTGTAAGGAATGGAGGGCTTCTACTTGGAAATCTGAGTTCCTAGTAAGGGAGAGATCTTGCCTCAGCTGCTCGGACAGAGAGAGACTCGGGATTCACGTGTGCCCAAAACTTTAAGACTCAGATCCCGCAGAAATGATCACTATTCCTCTATTCTATTATTTCCTTGTAAGTGTTAATTCTGAAAGGAATACGGGAGTTCAAGTTTTTCTTTAAGATCGATGAGGCTCTTTCAAATGGTGTAAAATGTCTTCAGCCAAAATGTCAAGGGGACTCTCCAGAATGGCTTTTGAACCAGTGTAACTTGCCCTTGGAGTATAGACAGGTTCTTCTGCTCTTATTGGTAATTCCAGATCCAGTTTTCAAAATAAACTAAAACCACATTGGTGATCACCACCCATTTTGCTGAATGTCTATCCAAATGTCTAATTGACCCACCAGTTTTGAAAAAGTTAATTTGCTGACCCTTCCTCCGGTGTCAGTCTTCATTCTGCCACCTTGACACCATGTTGACTCCTTCAGGAAGCAGTGTTAAGAAGAGTGAAAAATGCGTCAACAGGGAGTGTTGTGGGTGAATGTACTACTCTGCAGGCATTAAACTTTTATGGATGTGTTTATGTATTATACATGTACAAGTCAGCAAGTCTGTATTAGAAATAATCTGCAGAAGCAATAAATTAATGCTGTATTATTAATATTTGTTTACATGTTCAACAAATGGCTCCAGATTTGTGGCCAAAATCCCCCTCATCATGAGCTACCAAACACCACGATGCCCTGGTGTCCAACCCTCACCAGGCTGAAGCTGTGATGTGCCCTTTCCAGCTCTGAAAATCTCAATTTGCATAAAGATTCTCAGCCTTCTAAATTATCTTTGTTTCTGTGTGGAATTGTAAAGGTTGAGTAGTGAGGACTTACAGAATCCTCTTAAATAATTAACTGGAGTAAACAAAGTAACATCTTGAAGAGTGAGTTTTTGTCCCTCCCCCTGGGGGAAAAATAGCAAATTTCTTAAGATAATAGATTAGATAGAAAGGAGCAGGTGTTCTTAAAGAGTAGAAGAAGAGGGTTGAAGGAACGGTACAGGTTTTTTTGGTTAGCTGCTTCTGGTGCCAGAAATGATTTCATGTCTTCTTTATCAACCCGGCAACAACAGCTATGAAGTGAAGATATTAAAAAACACGTGGCAGGCTTGCTGTAGAAGATAAAGATACACCATTAATGACATAAGGGCACATGAGTCAGTGTGTGTGTGTGTGTGTGTGTGTGTGAGCACATGGGTGCTTGTATGCATAGGAGAAAATGGAGTAATCCTTCTCAAAAGTGTTTAATGAGAGGGTGCCTGGGTGGCTCAGTTGGTTAAGCGACCGCCTTCAGCTCAGGTCATGATCCTGGAGTCCCGGGATCGAGTCCAACATCAGGCTCCCTGCTCAGTGGGGAGTCTGCTTCTCCCTCTGACCCTCCCCCCTCTCGTGCTCTCTGTCTCTCATTCTCTCTCTCTCAAATAAATAAATAAAATCTTTTTTAAAAAGTGTTTAATGAGAGAACAAAGAATCTAAGACATAAGGGATTTTCTGAGGTATCAAGCTGTTCTGCCTGCCAGCTAATGAAGAAACTACCCATGATTTTCATGAAAGATGAAATTTAATCATGAAAAGTGAAAATGGGAACATTTTCTGATGCCGTTAATAATTTAGTGAAAATACATATGTGCAGCTGAATTTTATTTTCCAGGGGCTGAAGGGGAAATGTGGACTTCCAGAACAGGTTCATTTTTGCAGTCAGAAGTACAACTGAATGAGGTAGCCCCAGACAAAACCTAGAGCCCAAGGTTTTCTCCACTCCTTTCCCGTACACCTATAACACTCTTGGGAATTTTGACTTCGTAAGACAACCTCACATGCATTTGAGTATTCAGGATGCACGGTGTATGCAGATTCACTGTGGCATCTGTAGGTCCTTGTTATGGCTAAATTTCTCTGCACAGTGGCTCAAACTAACTGTCACCACTTGCCCTCCCTTATTTCCTGTTGATCTGAAGTTCAGACCTTAGCTAAACAAAATGATACACTTCCCTCCACATATATATCGTTTACTTCTTCATTTACCTAGAGAAACATATCTTCCTACCCCAAACATTGCCTTCTTTAAAATTCTGCTCAAAACTCCTCTCTGCTATAACCTCCATCCAGTTTCTCTTCATTTATTGTACTATGCCTTCAGCATTCATTCATTCATAAACCATTTTTGAGTGCTTACTGTATACAAGGCAAAAAAAATTAAAAAAGGATGGGGTCATGGAGAAGAACAAGTTGCATTTTCTACTCTCAAGGAGCATACAGTCTAACTGGACAGAAGGACCATATACTGCGGCAAGTGCAATGATCAGAGGAGTCCATCGAAAGGGGGGGTCGGTGGGAAAGCTAACAGGGAAGTTTCCTGAAAGATAAAGTGTCTTTAATGAATCTTAGAAGATGAGCAGAAGTTAGCCAGGCTGGACATACAAGGTATGGAGGTTAGTTCTGAGACTGGAAACTGTACGACAGGAACTACAGTTATCAATGTAGCTTCTTTTGCCCAAATGTTCATGAGTCTGTCTTTTCTCCCCCTTCAGACTGACTTGCCCTTTGGACCATAGGCAGACCATAGACATCTGAGGGAGGAATTAAGTGAGATAATGTACATATCACAAAGTAGTAGAAGTCGGCTTCTAGAATTATTCTTATCATTACAGCAGTCCCCCCTGATCCATGGGTCTTCTTTCTGTGGTTTCAGTTACTCACAGTCAACTGTGGGTTGGAGACAGATGACCCTCCTGACGTTACAACGCCGGGGACATTTCCTCCCGTCATCTCATCATGTAGGCATTTTATCATCCCACAGCATTACAAGAAGGGTGAGTGCAGCACAGGAAGGTATTTTGAGAGAGAGAGAGAGAGAGAAAGAGAGAGAGAGAGAGAGACCACATTCACCTAACATTTGTTACAATATATTGTTTAATTTTATTATTAGTTATTGTTATTAATCCCTTACTGTGTTTGATTTATAAATCAAACTTTAGCATGGGTAGGTACATAAAGGAAAACACAGTATATCTGGGATTGGTACTATCCGTGGTTCCAGGTATCCAGTGGGGGTCTTGGAACATATCACCCCCTCGCCCCCATAAGGGATGCTACTGTATTTAAACCGAGTCTACCATTTATCTTCCTGAAGTACCATTAAAGTGCTCTTTAAACGAATATTCAAATCCCTCTGCTTGCTATTTTACTCCTCTCATTCCTCTGGTAGCAGGCAGGACAGGAGGTGGCTACTGAAGCTAGAAGGAAGACTCAGTGAAGAAGGGAGAGAGGGCCGTGGAATGAAACCAGGGTCCCCAAACTTGCAGCTAGGAGCGGCACTCTGTTAATATCACCAGGGTGCTGGCAGTAACTTTCAGGGGAGCAATGGGCTGTAGAAAAGCTCAGCAGCTGGCTTCATTATTCCCTACCCAGCAGAGCACCTCTAATAAATGAGCCGGGAGGGAAGTATATGCTGGGCAGGAGGAGGGAAGTTGGGGTATTCTTTGGTAACTGCTTTGGAACTCGATAGGGCTTTGCAGTCTCCTGATGGATCCTGATCTACTGATTTAGGAACTCCGAATAAAATCTTTCACTTCTGTTCTAAGCGTTACCACCAGTAAATATAGGTTTTGTATTCTGGTTTAAATGTGAGGCCAAAAGACACATGAGATATGATTTTTTAAGTAATGTGTTCTTGCAGTCTTTATTTCCTTTTAAGCAAATGGATCATCACCAAAATTGCAACATTAAAATGGGTAGTAAAATATATGCGTATCATTTTTAATATAAATCTCTGCCTCTTGATCAGTTTCTACATCGCCTGCACATTTATATCAGATCTCAGAAGCCCACTGAAAATTAGCAAGAGAAAAAGTGTGAAAAGACAGAAATAGTATCCAATCCTTGCAGAATCTCTCATTTAGTAGAGTGGGGGAGCTGAGGGGAAGAAATAATAGTACTACTTTTTTTCCATGTGGCCCCATGACTTTTTCAAGTTATTTTCCACCTTTCATTTAGCTGTGACCTCCCAGTTGTTTCTGACAGATGGAAAAACAGAGACAGGTAGCAGCCAGTCAAGTGACACCCAAGCCACACTTCCTAGAGGAGCTGCATCCAGGCTCGGTCCTTGCTGTGTTCTGCCAAATCCCCTGCTTTCTTCACAATGAACGCAAGTTTCTGATCACACCTCAAAATAGCCAGCACATTCTTCATGTTGGCTTTCAGACCAACGTCAGGAGTCCAGAAAAGCTCTAGGCAGAAGTCATGGATTCCAGCACCCGCCGGGACCAAGGGGGTGGGAAGAGGAAAGGGGAGTCAGGCGAGGACACCATGAAAAGATGGGAACCCAAGAGAGGGCATGCCCTGCTGAAAGGGTTGTGCTGGAGGGGGCGTGCAGAGGCGCCAGAGTTGATAGTACACCTACATCTCTTCCTAAATCTCCTTGTAGCGTTCTCACCTTGGTAGCTGGAAATCAACCTTCTACACCACAGAGATGGCAAACACTCCCCATCAGGGCTTCTATTCCTCCCCTGCCCCCTGAGAGCTGGTTAGGAAACATTTACCTGCACATTACCGCCTAAGTCCATTCAAACTCCATTTTTATCAATGGTTTATGAGTCAAACAGAGCTCATGTGCTCCTGTACCTAGTTCTGAATTTAGACCCCTGCTCTAGGCCTCCGGCTCTCATCGACACTGGGCCAGATTTGTTACGTCCTTCCTTCCTTTTCTCTCTCCCTTCTTTCCCCTCTCTTCGCTCTCTGGCATCGGAAGGAAAAGACCAATAAGGTGGCCCCCACAAAATCATTACAAAGGAAAGGAGTCAGAGGAAAGAGGACAACTTGCCAACAGGTGTTTGAATAACTCCAGGCTCAGAGTTCCCTTCTTTCGGTTGCAACTCTTCAGCCCACCGCTATTGTTAACACCTGTGAAATTGTTCAATAAAACAATCCCACAAGCCCTGTTCTGTCTCTCGAATGTGTAGTCTGTTACATTTCTTGTCAATGAGGCAGCACATAATTCATTTAGAAGGCCATGTGAAGTGTTCGTGAATAACAGATTAAGATTTAGTTCGAACATTCCTGACGGGGGCTCGGTGTGCTTACCAGGTTTATGGATCTGTTTCATTGGAATGCACTTTACAAAGTTGCATTTGTGAGTTGTTTATTCAGTGACTATAGGTATCCATTATATTTTTGTCACTGCTGTAGACATGAATGAAAGGGAGGAAAATTATCACTGGAAAAAGCTATTTCAGATTTCTGCAAGTTGAAGTACTGTGGTAAAAAAGAAAATGAAATAATACGTCCAACACTAGACTATTGGATAAAATAAAATAATTGTAAGTATCACTGTTTTTTTTTCTCTTCACGCAGCGATTTTTAGCCAACGTTGGAAAAGCTCAATAAGTAAAACCTGTGAACTAGCCAAAAACAGGTCCTTAAACTAGGGTTTTTAGACCTTAACAGGTTCATGAATAGAATTCAGGGTGTCTATGAACTTGAATGTGAAGACAATTACATTATTTTCACTCACCTCCAATTGGAATTGAGCATATCCTCCAATGATATATATAGGGCAATAACCTATAGTAATATTAGCAGGACCTGTCTCTTCATACCCTCCCAAATCATAGATATTTTCCTATCAAATTACAATTGTTGCAGATATCTGAAAACATTGTTTATATTCATCACTTCTTCAAAATTGCAGTAATTCTTAGATCTGCTAGATTTTGTCTTTTAAAAGCACATATTATTACATCACACATATGACTTTTATATATTTTGATAACTATAATTCCATATAATTGGTTTCCTTTGTAATCTTTCTGCATTTTATTTTATGCATTTAAAAATATTAACCTGAGAAGGGGTCAGTAGTCTTTATCAGATTGCTGAAGGGATAGGAAACCAGGCACCAAAAAACCTTAAGAACCCCTGTTCTAAAACTGGCCCCAAGTTTCTTTTATTCACTCATTTGACACAACCGACATTTGGGTACCTTCAATATGCCCTGTAATATTCTAAGCACTAGGGATATAAGAACAAACAAGACAGAATTCCTACCTCCAAGAACCTTAGAGTCTAGAGAGGCAACTTCATTTGTTTTTCCAAGTACAGTAATTTCTTAATCATTCAGTCCAAAAGCAACAACAGAAATTCACAATTAGCATAGATCCTTGCTACTCAAAGTCTGGTGCATGGAACAGCAACTTTGACATCACCTAGGAACCTGTCAGAAATGCTGAATTTCAGGGCCCATCCCAGAATCTGCATTTTAATAACATCCCAGGGAACTGGAGAGCTTGAGAAGTGCTGGCTTAGCTTTTAGACCCCATTATTACCACCCTTACGAGTCGCTTCTTCCCATTTGTCCTTAACATCTAGAACAGTGATGAAAGTCCCAAGGCATTAGGAGGCCACTGACAAAGTCTAGAGCAAACTGATTTTTCCAAAGCTCATGAAAGAAAGGGTGGCTCTTGAGAATTCTATTTCTAGCAGCACAGAAGAGTAAAAATTCAAGCTGGAAAAAAAAAGTCACGATTGAAAATCTTCTCACATTTTCTCATGCTTAATTTGGTCATTCCTTTGTATGAAATAAAACAAGCTCATCTTGTTTAGTGTTACCTCAATGGAGTGAAATTGGCTACACCGTTCTTTCACTCAAAGCACTATTCATAGATTTCTATTCTCAACCATGTTATTTATACTCTGCCTAAAAGTAGGTTTCACAGTTATTTAGAATCATGCAGCACCAACAGAGAACTTCTTTAATTTTGATCTGAAGAGTGAAATACATTAGAATTTCCTAATATAATATTTGGGGAGAACCCCAAAGTGTGAAGATTGAGAGGAGAACAACAGTATGTAAGAGAAGATATTAGAGCTCAGCGACTGCTTAAGAGCTTAAAATTGATTGAGCTCTATGTATGCATCTGAAATTTATGTAAATTACAGTAATGTGGTTTGATAACAAAATCCCATCATGGTCTGGGAGCAGAGAATGTTCTCTACTCACTGCAATCTCTGATCCTGTCTTTATCTAAAATTCTGACTCTTTCATCACACATTTTTGGCATTAATTTTTTATTTTGAAAATATTGTATGAAAATCTTTTTTATCTTGATTATGAGTTTGGGGGCATCCTTTAAATTGTGCACCCAAGGTCCTAGTCCCAAGCTTGCTGGACATAAAAGGTCAAAGGTGAGGAAATAATTACAATTGGGATAAATTTTGCAAATAACAAGAGTGGTTCATTCTTCCCAAGCAATCATCTTACTCTTCAGTGTCATAGATGGCGTTAGAATTACTTTTTAAAGCAATTATAATATTTGTGTCATAATGCATTCATACACCACTTGTAAGTATCATTGAGATCTGTGTTTTCAGCACATTTTACAGTCAAAAAACTTTCTTTTGATTAGTAGGTAAACTGAGGCTTGGATCATTAACTCATAAATTCGTGGTTGTTCCAAACTGCTCCCAAATAAAATGTTTACCAAAAGATAACCCCACAGTAATGTAAGAAACAGAGTTTTATGTTTGAACATTGTGTGAAATGCTATCGTCATCAAAGTTAATCACCAAGAAAGCGAGGGCTAATAAATGGCTTAGATGAATTGGAAAATTTGATCTTTACTTGGATTTCAGTTAATGAAATTATCCTGTATCAAAGACAGCACCTCGCTAGGGCAATTTAATGTTAACAACTTTCATAATAGTCTCAAAGGGCATTGTTAAGAGGAACTCTCCAAATTGCCTGATGAAAAATTGCATTGTATCAGTATTTTTGCAAACAAAATGTAACATCAAATAGAAAGGGGTACATGATAGGAAAAATAAAAACAAAGTTAAGCCCTATAATCCCATAAAGCCACAAATAATCCCAAACATCTCCAGTGGCACATAGCTAAATAAAAGGAGTCTGGTTCTATACCAATAATTCTTTAAAAGACAGGAAATAAGTAAATAAGACACTGTGACCAAACCCTCCACTTGCTGTTGTATTCAGCTTTGTTTGGTTTTAAGAAGCAAAGCCCATATCAAACTGGTTTAAGAGAAGTGAGGTTTATTTTAAGGATGAATAGGAAGCAATATGGAGACAGGATACAGTGGAAATGTGGCTAGTTCTAACAGGGATGGGTGATAAGTGCAAAATACACTGTGGATTTCAAAAAGTCAGTGTTAAAAAAAAGAATAAAATATCTCAGTTTTATAGTGATGAAATGTTGATATAATATTTGGATATATTGGCTTAAATAAAATATACTATTCAAAATAATTTCACCTATTTCTTCTACCTTTTCATAATGTGGCTACAAGAAAGTGTAAAATTATACAGGTAGCTCACATTTGTGGCTCATGTTCTATAGCTATTGGACAGCACACACAGCTCTAGAGATGTAGGTGCTGGGGTTTAAGTTAGGGGGGATTCTCCTTGTACAAAACAGGAAGGCAGCAGGGACTGCGAGTGGGGCAGTTCCCATTTGTACGTATGTATGTATGTATGTATGTATGTGTCTGAGAGAGAGAAAGAAAGAGCACAAGCCAGGGATGGGGGGGTGGTGGGGAAGGACAAGCAGACTCCCCGCTGATCATGGAGCCCAGTAACAGAGCTGCTCCCTACCCTGAGACCACAACCTGAGCAGAAACCAAGTTGGGAGACCCAGGCTCAGCCTACTGAGCCACCCAGGTGCCCTGTGGTAGTTCCCTCTTGAAAGGAGTATGGGCTTGATGGATAAAGCTTTCTGCGGACCCACTAAAGAGCAAGAGAAACCAACAAGGAAAGAGACCCTCTAGCTACCTACCACCAGTGTGATGGAGGAGTCATCTGCTTCCTCGTTCCATTTTCTTTCCTTTCTCTGATTTCCTCCCTCTCTTCTTAGTCCACCTTCCCCTCCCCTCCCTCCTCCTTCCTTCCTTCTTCCTTCCCTGCCTTTTTTTTTTTTTTTTAAGAAAAGAGAAAAAGTCTTGATTATCTTGAATGGGTCCAACAGAAAAGCAAGTGATGATTACTCACTTACTATATAATACCTACCAGAAAATCTGCAAGTGAAACAAATGAAATTTTAAATTCAGCATTTAGTAAGATAAAAGCTGAAGAGGAATTCCTAATTGTCTCCTAGGGATGGCAATATCTTGCTTGCTCTGGAGAGCCTGTTGCCCACGCTTTACTGAATTGTTCCTGCTCACGGGCTCCACAGTGTTAGAGGTGATTCTTAAAGGTTTGTGGAGACCATCGTTTACGTGTATGTCAAACAGATTGCATTTGTAACATTTAATGCCCACAATAACAATAATAAAACATGCTGGTGTGTGCTCTATGTGTAAACACTTTCTTCTGAAGATAGAGCCAGTGAAATGTTTTAGGAACTTTGACATTTATGGCTGTATTTATAATCTTTTTTGGATCATTTCCTCACAGAGTCACATGTTTGTATATTTTAAATTCTCTGGAGAAATAAAAATGTTTAAACATAATATAATGATATGATATGCATTTTATGAGTCCTTGCTTACCCTCTAGGCATGAGAAAAGAAGAATTGAATGGTGAATCCTGAAAAGGGTTTCTATATGAGTCTTAAGTTTTCTAGAAATGTGCTATAATGCCAAGGTGATTAGAAAGAGAAAGGGGAAGTATATATTCAAATCTGACAGAGACTTTTATTTGCTTGAAGCTAGGCTACCCCCAAAGTGGGACACTAGCCATTTACCCAGTGGGGAATATACAGTGTGGAGAATTCTCTGGACAGAGATGCGTTTTTTTTGTAATTTCTAAGAAGGTGAAGGACACCAAGGAATTTTATCACCACTCTATATTCATATATCATACAAATTTACCTACTGTTTATTTTTTTAAATTTCTTGGCCTATAGCACAGCAGCCCAAGATTTATCCTTTATGCCAGTGGAAAAGGGTAACACTGTGATTATTCAAACAAATCCCTTATTAAGAAACAAATCCTTTATTAATAAATGAATCCTTTGTTTTAGCTAAAACAATGAAGTTCATTTCCACTAAACACTTAATTTGGTATATACCAAGTATCTCACATGTGTTAATTTATTAAACAGTCAGAACGAGTCTAAACAGTAAGTGATGGTTTTCAAACCAGGGGATCTGACACCTAAAACTGCTTCTACTCCAATATGCTGTCCTTCCTGAGTGAGAGAGTACAAAGATTTTCAAACATATCTTCACATTTTTTGCCATTCCTCCTAAGAAAGGTGATCTCTAAATATTCTTGAATACGTAATCTGTAAGCGCTGCCCTTGAATCTGAACTGAGCTCAGGGAGCGGCGGACAAATAGAGTCTGGCAGAAGAGGCTCTGTTGGCTTGAGATGTTAGGCTGTAGAAGAAGGCTTTTCAGCATCCATCTCTTCAACTGAGACACTCATCTTTGGAACCCCAAACAGTTGTGTAAGATGCATCAGGCGGCCATGTAGTGAGGAGGTTCAGACTAGTTTTAGAGTGATTTCTTATGCAATTAGAACAGATTTTTTTTTTTTTTTAAAGATTGTATTTATTCATTTGAGACACAGAGATACAGAGACAGAGAGAGAGCATGAGCCGGGAGAGAGGCAGAGGGAGAGGGAGAGGGAGAAGCAGGCTCCTCGCCAAGCAGGGAGCCCGATGCGGGATTCGATCACGGGACTCCAGGATCATGACCTGAGCCGAAGGCAAGACGCTTCACCGACTGAGCCACCCAGGCGCCCCGCAATTAGAACAGATTTTAAGTTCAGCTGAGTGTTAAAGGTTCAATTAATACAAAGCCTTATCTCTTATTATTATTTTTAAAAGACCAATTCTTATCCATGCTCCTTTTTTTTTTTTTTCATTTTTATACACAAGCAAGAGTTATGGCTAATACATGTCAAACTTTGTTCTATGGACCTTAGAGCAGACACAAGCTATCTCTGTTGTCCTCTGTCTAAATTCACGATCCACAGAACCAGAAAAAATAATAAAATGGTGGTTGTTTTGTGCCCCTGAATTTGAGCGGTTTGTTACACCGAAAAGGATAACTGAGATGCCCTCCTTCACCAACAACTTCTGTACTCTATCTCTACAAATCCACACTAGAAATACTTTGCTGCTACATTTTCAAGTCCCTTTTCTATACTTTTAAACACATGTACATATTCAATGTTAAACATTAACAGGACTATTATATTTAAATTGTTCACACATTTGCCTTTTTTCACAATCATTGACTTGAGAGATTTTTTAAATGAGAACCTTCTACATGCCAAGCATTGTTGAAAGTGATAAGGATATGAGATGAACAAAACAAAGTCCTCAAGTTCATGGAACTTATGTTTATGTAATAATGCCTTGCTTTATATGTCCATATGTATAGGTTACTATAATTCCTTTTTTCTGCCCACATAGTATTCCCTTCTTCTGCCCACTACATTATATAGTACTAGAGAGATTCCCATTGTCAGATACATATGATGTTTCCAATGTTTGGCTATTATGAACAATGTATTTTCTTTCAATGGAAAGCCCAAAAAGTAAAACTGGGGGGGATTTCATGTTTAATTCCGATATTGCCAAACTGTCTTCACCAATTTATATCCCCACCAGCAACATGGGAGAGTGCCTCTTCCCTAATCCTCACCAATACTTGAGTCAGTGTTCTGGGAACAAAATTCTCATTGTAATTCACATGTCTCCAATTAATAATAAGGTTAAACATCTTTAGGAGCTAATAATAATTCTTTTTCAGTAAATTTTTATTCTTATCCTTTGCCCATTTTAAAAATTGGTTGTTTCTTTTCCTTTACTATTTAAAGGTGCTCTATTTTTGTCAGATTATGAATCTTAAAAAAATAAAAAAAATAAATAAATATGTTGCAAAAACAGTTTGAGTCTAAACCTGCTTAAAACTTCATATTGTTTTTTGTCAGGCAGACAATTTTGATTTTGATGTGGGCAAATCTGTCCATCTGTTACTTCATGTCTTTTGGATTTTATATCTTACTTATGAAGGCTTCCGTGCTAAAGTTATAAAAATATTATCTTTGTCCTCTATATTTTTAAATGTTTAAAAAACTTCACAGTTTTTTAATGCATATGGACTTTTCTCTTAGTGAATGGGGTGGGGTAGGCATCTAGATTTCCATTTTGATCTATTGACTGATGGGGCTCCTGACTAATAATTGCACTTTTTTAGTTATTAGGGGTTATAGTTTGTTTTTACATACCACAAGGCAAGTTGCTCCTTACTGTCCCCTTTTTTAAAAAAAATCTTAACTTTTATTTTTAATTCCAAAGTTTGAAAGTGTCTTGTTGAGTTCCTTCCAAAAAAAATTGTATGGGATTTTTGATTAAGATTTAATTGAATATATAGATAAATTATAGAGAAGTGATGTTTTTACAATCCAGGAACATGGTTTCCTCTTCATTTAAGTTTTCCATAAAGTTTTATAATATTTTCTCTTCTAGTTCTTGGCATATTTCTTTCAGTTTTACTACTAAGGCTTTAATTGTTTTGTTACAGTTGTGATTGGGACGATTATTAAAGTTTTATTTGGTTATTGCTGGAAGAGGAAAAAGCCACCGATGACTATATGTTGATCTTGGAATCAATCTCTCAACAGTTGTCACTTGACCCTCTTCCAGTTCCTGAGCATAAGATGGTACCATCTGTGGATAATGACTGTTTTGTCTCTTTGCTTCCCCAAATTCATAGTTTAAAAAAAAAAACTGTTCTCTTTATTAATTCATTAACTAAGACTTCCAGTAAAGTTTTGACAAGTCAAGGTAAGCACACTTTTCTTGCTCCTGAATCTAGTCTTTCATTACCAAGTATAACACTTACTGTGTGTTTCTGGTAGAAACTTTAGTAAGATAAAAGGGCTCATTCTATCTCAGAGTTGGATGAAAAGTGGATATTGAATTTTATCAAAAATTGGGGGGCATCTTTTAAGACATTATGTGATTTTCTCCTTTAATTTATGAATGTAGCAAAATAAAAAATTACTTAATGTTCATTCTTCAATCAAAATGTATTTATTGAGCACATATTATATGCCAAGAACTATGATAAATGCCAGGAATATAAACAAGAACAAGACAGACAAGTTTTCTGCCCTGAAATTGATCAATCTTTGCATTCTTTGAATATACCTTATTCGTTCTAGGTGTGTTACTCTTTTAATATGCTACTAGACTTGATTTGATATTGTTCTGCTTAGGATTTTTGCATCTACATTCATGAGTGGAACTAGATTATATTGCTCTGAGCCCCATTCAAAACTGACAGCTTTACAAGTTCTCAGTAAACAAACTGGAGCAAGTACAGTGTTTCTCTCCATTTATTCAAGCCTTCTTTTAAATCTGTAATAAATTTTGTAGTTTTCTTCCTGTGAGTCTTAAACAGTTCGTATTAAATGTATTCCTAGGTAATTTATTCATTTCATTATGAGTGGGATGTTTAAATGAAATCTTCAAGTTAATTATTACTTGTATACATAAAACCAATTGATTTTTGTATATTTGGTTTGTGACTGGTCGCTTAGACAAAATCTCTTGTTAAGGATATTCATTTTTCAACTGCTTCTTTCTTGTTTTTGATACTTCTGGATAGACAATCAAAACATCAGTAAATAATATTTTTCCTCTTTTTCTTCAATAACTAAACCTTTTTTTTCTCTGATCTTATCTTGTGGGTTAGATATTGCAGAACAGTGTTGAATAATATTTATAATAAAACACATCTTTGGGCGCCTGGGTGGCTCAGTCGTTAAGTGTCTGCCTTCGGCTCAGGTCATGATCCCAGGGTCCTGGGATTGAGCCCCGCGTCGGGCTCCCCGCTCAGCGGGAAGCCTGCTTCTCCCTCTCCCACTCCCCCTGCTTCTCGCTGTCTCTCTCTGTCATATAAATAAATAAAATCTTTAAAAAAAAATACATCTTTGTATTTTTTCTTCTTTTAAAGTGAATGTTCCTAGAGGTTATTATTAGGTGTCATGTACTGAGATGAATAATCTGTACCAACTTGAAAAAGAAGACTCCATTCCTATTCTAGTCCTAGTTATGAGGTGCTTTTACTAAAAATGGACGTTGCATTTTTTCAAATTACTTTTTGGCATACTTGGAGATAATCACTTCATTTTTCTTCTATGACATATCGATGTGAAAAATTATATTAATGAATTTATAATATTGAATTATCTTTGCATTCTTTTTTTTTTTTTTTTAAGATTTTATTTATTTATTTGACACAGAGAGACACAGCAAGAGAGGGAATACAAACAGGGGGAATGGGAGAGGGAGAAGCAGGCTTCCCGCGGAGCAGGGAGCCCAATGCATGGCTCGATCCCAGGACCCCGGGATCATGACCGGAGCTGAAGGCAGACGCTTAACGACTGAGCCACCCAGGCGCCCCTTATCTTTGCATTCTTGAAACAAAACCTACTAGGGGTTTCTTTTCATTATTTCATAAACAGCTGGATAAATTTAGTATTGCATTTTAGATTTTGGCATCTAAATCTAAATATTTATGAGATTGTTGTGTTTTCTTTTTTGTGTTAGTTGGAAAGTTTTTAGTGTTAGAGTTTTGTATTTGAACTGGGATTTTTTCCCACATATTTTAATACCCTTGAAGAGTTAACAAAGTGAGAAAATGATTTGTTCTTTAAATTTTGAAATAATTTTCTTTAAATCTTCTAACAGGTAAATGTTTACATTTGTTTTTCAACTCCTTCTTAAGAATGTTTCCTGCCTCTTTTGCAGTTAATATTCATATTTGATATGAATGGGAATGATTCGTTATATCAAGATTTTCAAATGTTTTTGTATCTAAGATGACACTTTCTTTCTTATCCCTAATTTTTCTTCATCTCCTGTTTTTTACTTGATTAGAATAAATAGAGGTTTGTATATTTTGTGCTTTTTGTTCTATTTACTGCTTGTTTTTTTCTAAAGAACCACTCTAAGATTTATTTATTTATTCTATTCCCTTTTGTTCACTAAATTTTAATTTCTGGCTTCATCTGTAATAATTTCTTCTCCTTTTTTCTTTAGGCTTGTTTTGTTTTGCTCTTAGCTTCTCAAGTTAATGGCTTAATTCATTTGTTTCTTTTATTATTTAAAAAAAATAGAAGTATATTTTGTGAATTTGCCCAATTATGGCTTTTTTAAAAAGATTTATTTTGTTTTAGGGAGAAAGAGCATGTGGGAGCAGGGGGAGGGGCAGAGGGAGAGGAAGAGAGAGAGAATCTCAAACAGACTCCCCGCTGAGCATGGAGCCCAATTCAGGATCTGAGCTGAAACCAAGAGTCAGAAGCTCAACCAGCTGAGCCACCCAGGTGCCCCAGTGAATTTGCCCAATTATGGCTTTGACTAAGTACCATAGGTTTGAATATGTAGTATTTTTATAATTGTAATTTTCTAAGTATTTTGTAATTATACTTTTAAAAAAATATGTTTTAGTATTTTTTTTTCAAATGTTTATTTAAATTCTAGTTAGTTAACATATAGTGTAATACTGGTTTCAGGAGTAGAATTTAGTGACTCATCACTTACAAATAATACCCAGTGCTCAACACAACAAGTGCCCTCCTTAATACCCATCACCCATTTAGCCCATCCCCTGCCCACTTCCTCTCCATCAACCCTCAGTTTGTTCTCTATAGTTAAGAATCTCAATGGTTTACCCCAATGTTTATAGCAGCAATGCCCACAATAGCCAAACTATGGAAAGAGCCTAGATGTCCATTGACAGATGAATGGATAAAGAAGATTGGGGTGTGTGTATATATATATATATATACACACACACACACACACACAATGGAATACTATTTAGCCATCAAAAAATGAAATCTTACCATTTGCAATGATGTGGATGGAACTAGATGGTGTTATACTGAGCAAATAAGTCAATCAGGGCAAGACAATTATCATATAATTTCACTTATATGTGGAATTTAAGAAGCAAAATAGAGGATTATAGGAAAAGGGAGGGAAAAATAAAATAAGATGAAATCAGAGACGAGGACAAATCATAAGATACTCCTAACTATAGGAAACAAACTGAGGGTTGCTGGAGGGGAGGGGGGTGGGGGGATGGGGTAACTGGGTGATGAGCATTAAGGAGGGCACATGATGTAATGAGCACTGGGTGTTATATACAACTGATGAATCACTGACCTCTACCTCTGAAACTATATGAATGAAATCATATGATATTTGCCTTTCTCTGATGGACTTATTTCACTTAGTATAATACACTCTAGCTCCATGCACATCATTGCGAATGGCAAGATTTCATTCTTTTTGATGGCTCAGATAATTACACTTTTAATCTCCTATTTGATCCAGAGTTACATAGAAGAATATTGGTTTTTTTTTTTTGTCACCATCTAAAGCTTGAGAAATCTTTTTAAAAAGTTTTGTTTTTCAACCATTAATTTTGTTGCATTTTGATCAAAGAATCTGATCTGTGTAGGTCTGCTTTTTAGAAAATTCTGATGCTTTCTTTTTGTATATATAAGTATATATAAATATATGTATATGAAATTTTAAGTGTTTCTCAAATATTTAACAAAGAGACTATATCATTGGTTTGAGGTTATTAAATTTCCTTGTGTATTTTCAAATCAACTCAATTGATGATATTATCAGGTCCTTTATTTCCTTGTTTATTGCCTGCTTTAACTCTGGAGAGCAGAACAAAGCTTCATTTTCTTACTATGCATCTATTTTAGTCAATTTCTTTTTCTAGTTCTAGCTAGTTCTAGTGTTTGCTTTATCCTTGTTACATACTCTATTATTTGGCACATGAAAGTTGAATCCTGATATGTTTTCATTTGGGATCTTCTTACCACCACCAACAAAAAGATTATATATGAAATATTTAATTTTTTCCTTGAAAATCTATTTCATCTTCTATGATTATAATTCTTTTTTTCTTTTTTTCAGGAGGACCCAGCCACAATGGGAAGCAGGTTATCTCATCATTTTTATTTTATTTTATTTTATTAAGATTGTAATTCTAACCACTTGGTGGGGAGAGTAGTTAATATTATTTTAATACAATCTTATACTTTGAGTTTTCCTGAATTGCTATTTCTGAGGTATCTTTGGTAAGCAACAATTGATGATTATGATCTAATCTTTGCCATTATGCTAAAGTTGTATTTGCCATAAATTACATGTCTGTGCTTACTCAAATCAACACATTTTATTCTGTTTCAGTTTCTTTGCTATTTCTTTTGATATTTATCTTTGACTCTCTCACACATGTTTTCTTTTCCCTTTCCTCTCTTCTAATGTAAAAGCTTACATCCTACTTTTAATTTTGCTAAAGATCGTCTTTTAAAAATAAACAGCTCTACTTCTCTGTCCGTGTCAAGGGGAATAAATCAGGAAACCCTAATGCACAATAGAAATGCTAGCATATTATTTTTTTTTCTACATCTCCTCCACTGCTTGCAAATTTAGACTCAACTTCTTATTTGCTAAGTGATATTACAGTAGTCCTCCCTCATCCATAGTTTCACTTTCTGTGGTTTCAGTTACCCATGGTCAACCATAGTCTGGAAGGAGCTGATCCTCTTTCTGATGAATTGTCAGAAGGTCAGTAGTAGCTAACGCTATGTCACAATGCCTACATCATTCCCCTCACTTCTCTCATCATGTAGGCATTTTATCATCTCACATCATCACAAGAAGAAGGTAAGTATAATAAAAGAAGATATTTTGAGAGAGAGAGAGAGAGACCACATTCACATAACTTTCATTATAGTATATTGTTATATTTGTTCTATTTCATTATTATTGTTGTTAATCTCCTACTGTGCCCAATTTATAAATTAAACTTATCATAGGTGTGTATGTATAGGAAAAAACATATAGGGTTTGGTACTGTCTGTGGTTTCAGACATTCAGGCATCTTGGAGTATATCCCCCACAGATAAGGAGGGACTACTGTATGTACATGCTATAGCTTCTTTTTTAGGATTACTGATGAAGTTTGCAAGGTCTACTGTAGATACCATGTATTTGCATCAATTTATACTTGATTCCTCAGTGAAATATTTCAGTATTTACTGCCAGCCCTTTTAATAAAGTACATCTTTTTCTTAAAAAAAAAAAAGATTTTTAAATTTTATTTTAGATGGGGAGAGAGAGAGACACAGAGAGAGAGACAGAGAGTGAGAGCCAGGGGAAGGACAGAGGGAGAGAGAGGATCCCAAGTAGACTCCCTGCTGAGCATGGAGCCTGACAGAGGGCTCAGTCCCAGGACCCTGAGATCATGACCTGAGTGGAAACCAAGAGTCAGACACTCAGCCAACTGAGCCACCCAAGGGTCCCAAAGTACATCTTCCTTGTAAATGAGGTTTTTAAAACTGAGCTCATTTCGTGGTTGTCTGGAAAGCTTTGATTTTTTTTTTTTTTTCCCCATGAAGAGAACCTGATTGATTTAGTTTTTGACATTTGGTATCAGAGAATGATTTTTTTTTCCCCTTCAAATGTGAATGATAACATGTTTAGATCTAGCATTCTTAGATATTAGTCTTCTCCCTGAATTAGGCCTCCAAAGATATTGCTACATTAACTTCTGGTCCTGATATTTTCCCCCTGTGGTTAACTCGTTTATTGTATTTGTTTGTTTTATTTTGTTTTGTTTTTTCCTATCTTCCAGGGTTTTATTTTGAAAAATTAAAATTCCAAATTTCCATAGGAACTGGTCTTTTTATATAAATTTTGTCTAATACTCATCAAGCCCATTTGATCTGAACATTTACTTCTTAAATTCAGGAAGTTATTTTCTATAAACTCTGGAATCATTGCTATTTTTTCTATTTGTTTGGGCGCCTTCTTTGCAGATATGAGTCTTCTTCATGTTGGATTTCAGTAGAATTTATCATATCCTTTCTCAATATTTTTCTCTCATATTCACTTTCTTTTAATTCTGGAAGAGCGCTTCAAATATGTTCCCTGTATTACTGATTAATTATAAGCATTGTCAATTAAGTACTTTATTGCTTCTAATGTATTTTCAATTTTCCTATTTCATATTCAGTTTTACATCATTTTCTCTTCTTTCATGTTGCTCTCCCTATATTCTAGTTTCTCAACCAGTTTTCTACATACCTCAATGTTTTTTGCTCTCATTTTTCATCTCCTGCTTCATGGGGTCCTTGAATGTTATTTAGATCACAAAGCATATGCTGTTTAAAATTTATTCCCATTTCCTATAGTAAATCTTTTTCAAAAGTATGCTCTTCCTCTGCCTCTTGAGTGCTATATTTTCATTTCTTAAAGTTACGGAATTTTTCATATGCCTCATAATGAGGTTTTATTTTGCCTGTTTATTCATCCTTGAATGATGACTATTTTATCTGGCTTGTTATTTCTCTGCAAAACAGAGTGAATACATTTCTCTAGGATCCCATTATATTTTACTTGGTTTTTGTTCTAATCTTCTCTTAGATCTTATGGTATATGACATTTACGCATTCAATGATTAAACATCCTGACGAAGGATTTACCCTGACTTTACGTGAGGTGAGGTCATAGCTTTCTCTGTGTATGGCAAAGCCATTGTGCCAGAGACCTGATCTGTAATGGCCTGGCCTCATTCTTTTTGCTATCAAAAAACAGACTGAAAAAGACCCTCTCAACTTTATAGAGAATCCCTCACTCCGTAATTCAACTGCTAGCCACATGGTGCGGCCACAAGTGCCTGGTCTCAAGCCGTGACTGCCCTCCGGTTCTGTGGGACCTGCAAGGGGGAAATCGCCGGCTAGCACCACAACTCGTTTTGTCCTCCCACTACAGACCTATATTTCAGGGTGTTATTAAAATGCCTTCAGGATCTCCTTCACTTTTTTCTTCTCAAGGCCACATCACTTTCTCAAGAAATGAGGAGTATAGTGTCTCTCAGTAATAGGATTCCATTTGCAAAAACTTACCTGACATTTCTGCATGCAAACGGTGTTCTTCTCTAGCTTCCAACACTGATGCAAGGTTCTCCAGTTCTTCTGTCCCCTTTGACACTTTCATTGGCATCTGGAAGACTCTGGTGCCTAAGATGCTATCTTTACCTAGAAGTGAGGCAGAAACATTGAAATATGCAGAGCGTGTCTCAGAGGCTGCAGCAGTCTCTCTGTTGGGGCTTAAATTTGGGGTGCCAATGCAGATCTATAATCCACAGAGTCAGCAATAACTGATGGATTCCCACGTGGTTCTCAGAAATCATTTGCTGCCAATCCCAGCCTATCTTTTGGGTTACTGCTAAATTCCAGTGATTCTTTTTCCTGTTTCCAAGTTGGCCTGGGCCATACATCTATTGGATTTCTACCTTGGCTCTTACTTTTTAAATTTTTTTTAGCCCAATTACATATGCATACCTGTGAGGTACCAGACTCTTTACATGTATTTTTTTCATTTAATCTTCACAAAATGGTATAACATTGATACTATTATAACCCCCAATTTACACATGAAGGAATTAAAGCCTCGAAAGGCTTTAAATAATTTGAAGTTACTCAGCTAGAAAATATCAGAATCAGTACTCATTGATCTGTCACCCTCCAAAGCCCATGTTTTTAACCAGTATTTCAAAAGCCTGCCCTCGTTAGAGATCTTCCCCCTCCCTCCCCCACCCCCCAAAATTATAGATTTCCCACCTTACTCATGAATGTTGGCAGCCATATGGTTCTCCTGCCATGTGTCATACCTTCTCGCTTGGGACCAATGGTCTACTAGATGAATATATATTCATATCAAACTTATTCTTCCCTTCCACCTCAGAATAAAAGGCATCTTTCTCTCAGAATAAAACACCTACCTCCCTGTGTCCTTGAGATTCCATTTCCCTCCGTTTCCTTCCATTATTCTCCCTCTTGACTTGCTCTGTCATCTCAGCATACAAACATGTTCAAGTCTGGCCCATCTCCTCTTAATTTTCACATTGACCTCTAACCACTACTCTTTCTTTTTCTTTCCCTTTACTGTCACATTGTCCCTTCCACTGTCATGGAACTAGTTTTCACTAGCCTTTTCTATTTTCCTTTTGTTCCTTAATCTACCCAATTTTCACTCAACAACTCTACTAAAATACCCATGCCAAGATGACCCATAACCTCCCACTTGGGAGATCGCATAAACACACTTTGTTCTTCCATTCTCGCTTTCTGCTATTTTATGGTAGCAACTTCGACTGCTCCCTTTATAAAATTTTCTTCTCTCTTGCTTCCATGACTCCATTCTCCTCTGCCCTCCCCCTGCCTCCTTGACCGTTATTTTTCCAACTACTTTCCATTTTTCTCTTTTTCCTTCTACACAAATGGTAGGGCAAAATGTCCCAGCATCCTGTTCACAGGTCTCTCTTTTTCAAATATTTATTTATTTATTTATTTTTAAAGATTTTATTTATTGAGAGAGAGAGAGAGCATACACGAGTGGGGGGAGGGGGAGAGGGAGACATAGAGAGAATCTCAAGCAGACTCCATGCTGAGCACAGAGCCCGGGGTGGGGCTCGATCTCATGACCCTGAGATGGTGACCTGAACCAAAACCAAAATCAGATGCTTAACCAACTGAGCCACCCAGGCGCCCCTCTTCTCCTTTTTTTTTAAATTATAAAATGATCTCATTCTTGCCCAAAGCTTTAACTAACACCTGAATGCTGATTATGTCCAGATTTATGTCCAGAGCATGGCCCTTCTCTTACACTCTAAAACCACACTTCCAGCTGAGAGAGAATGTAACTAGATGGAAATCTTCTACAGGCATTTCAATGATTTTATTTCTCCTCCATCCTCTCGTGTTTCTGATTGGGGGTACTAGTAATGCCGTCCACAAAATCCTTCACCTCTCCTCCAAGCCTTGCATTTAGCCACTCACCAGGTTCTGCATTTTCTACTATTTTGTCATCTTAGAGTTAATAACTTTCTTCCATCCTTGCTTAGTTCAGGCCCTCATCCTTCTTGCTTAAATTTCCTACTGGGATTTCCACCTTGTCCATAATTTTCAGAGTGGTTACACTGAAATGTAAATATGATCACATCACTCCCTTCAGAACCTTACCAACTTCAGAATAAGATTGCTATTCCTTAAGATTCATATTGAACTTCCTGAAATGTCCAGAATGCCCACACATTATCTCTTAACCTGACTTTGCACATGCCAGCCATTATTCTTGGAATTTAATCTCCCTCCTTTGCAGTCTTGTCTTTTTGGGAAATCCCCAGTCATCCATCAAGGATCAACCCAAACATTACATCAATTTTGAATTTTGTCCGTGCTCTCTAGAAACATTTAATACATCATTTTTCTATGTTCCCCTAGAACCTGGTGCACACATTCCTATGCCAGCATTGAACATATGGCTTAAAGTAGATTTGTTCACTTCTCAGTCTCCCATCCAAGACAGTGAGCTCTTTGAAGACCAGAGCACGGTTTGTTAATGACCCACCTGACTCTCTAGGGTCCATCATTGCAGCTGGGCCACATATCCTAGCTATCCTGTGTTGTCATGCAGATCTTGAGCCATGTCCTAACTTCCTTCTTTGCCCAGTGGTGCTGTAATAACTCATGATGCTCTATGCCTGTGTCCAAGTAATATCACAGCCAACTATTGGAGGAAGAGAAGAGAAAGCCTGCTATCATGTAAGACTCTACCACTAACCCATAGAAGGGATGACTTCTTATTTCTCAAAACTGTAGACATTCATATTAAGCATCAGACAGAATATAAGGAGAATTTATGATATCATTGGAAACCAAAGTACTCTAATAGAAGCACTTTCTAAAACATAAATCATTGATTTTCTAATTTGCTTCTATCCATAAGTAGGAGTGTGGGCCAAACACAACCTATAAAGGAATGCTGTTCAAACATGTTTAAAAAATAGGTTTACCTCATGCCAATGAGGTATTTTTTTTTTAAAGATTTTATTTATTTATTTATTTGAGAGAGAGAGAATGAGAGACAGAGAGCACAAGAGGGAGGAGGGTCAGAGGAAGAAGCAGACTCCCCGCCGAGCAGGGAGCCCGATGCGGGACTCGATCCAGGGACTCCAGGATCATGACCTGAGCCGAAGGCAGTCGCTTAACCAGCTGAGCCACCCAGGCGCCCGATGCCAATGAGGTATTGACATTTGATTGAATCTGGAGATTTCTGTGAGGAACTTGCTGTGGGACGGAGTTTTCATCAAATTCTAATTCTAATTCTGATGAGAGCTATCTCCATTTTTCAAGGCATTTGTCCTTGTTGTTGTGTATTTGTCTTTCTGTTTATATCCACTCTATTTGTATTAGCCTCCTTGGCTACCATTTATCCCTCTGGCTTCTGGATTTCAATATTTAATCATTTCCACGATAAACATTTGTTCACATTTTTAACATCTCTGAAATTGGAATGTGCCATATAATTATCAACATCTGATAGTCACTGGTTGGCTAGAACCGTTCATGACTTTGTTGCCCTTGTCTGTACAAATTTGGTTGTTACACCTGGTTGCCTGACTAAGTAACTTCAGCCCCTTGACCCAGAGGGGAATATTTGTGGTAGCCCCCGCCAAAGTGATCACAGGGCAGAGTCGTCTCCGCTGTGTACCTTCCCAGAGCAACTGAGCTCTCTATTTCTTTTACCTCTTGTCAGGAAGCTTCTTTGCCAGCAGCTAGAATGACTACCAGTCCAGAGTAGATGTGAGCTGAAGAAAATGAGAACTGTCCTGCTCACGATTATCTCAGGATAAAGATAGATATCATTCCATACAAGATGGACTGCTAACCTCAGAGTTCCTCCTCTGTACCACAGAAGCAAACACTTCTGTATTTCACTAATACAATGTCAGTGCTAGCCTCCCCACATTCCAGTGTTACCAGATGTGTGTTTGGAGGAAAAAGAATGTTACTTCACAGTGGTCTCCAAACAAACCAGTTGGTGGCTTCTATTCTACTCTGCCAGCTTCTGCCTTACTCTTAGCTCTACCATAGGTATATATGTCAATGTTCATTCAGGAAGGTAAATGCCATGCAGCATATTTAAAGAGAGGGGATTTAATACGAGCAATTGGTTACACAGGTGTTGAAGTTTCAAAGAACAAAAAGAAGGCCTAAAAATAATTGTAACTGTCAGAAGCAGATATTACTCCTAGGGTTGAGGAAACTAAAGAGGAAACATAGAAAAATAATATATTATATATTAGATTTGTGCTCAAAGAACCTAGGAGTTGAGAGGAAGGGCCTTATGTTGCTAGTGCTCAGGTAGGGGGTTGCCACTTGGCTGGTATGATCAGGTCTCTGAGGAAGATGAAGTGCAGCTGGTGTTCTTGTTATAAAGGAGTGCAGCCATAGGGCTGGTCATGGTATCTACACGGCAGAGCCACAGGCTGGGCCTACAGGTGTTTTCAAAAGCTGGAGACCAGAGAAGTAGCTGCTCTCTGCTGCTGGAGCAATGTGCCAGGAGCTGGAAACAGGAAGTCCTTCCCCCATCCTCCCAATCTCCTGTCAGTTTCACCCATTAACAAAACAAACCTAGTAGAAATCTAACTAGCAAGGGAATCTGGGAAATGTAGTTTTTTTTTTTAATATTTTATTTATTTATTCATGAGAGTCAGAGAAAGAGAGAGAGAGAGACGCAGAGGCAGAGGGAGAGGCAGGCGCCCCGCCTAGCAGGGAGCCCGATGCGGGACTCGATCCCAGGACCCTGGGATCATGACCTGAGCCGAGGGCAGACGCTTAACCATCTGAGCCACCCAGGCGCCCTGGGAAATGTAGTTTACAGACTCCTAGTAGAATACAGAGGAAAGGTGAGCTTGGGGCTCAGAGACAACAGAGAGATAGAAAACACCATGGGCCACTGCGTTCTCTGCGGCTGATGACTTTTCGGAACTTGGGACATTTTCCCTCCTAGATGTGATGCTTCTACCAGCGCATAGACTTCAAGCAGGGTGATATGAAGAAGACCACATTTCCCTAGGCTACCCCTTCCTGATCGTCTTCTATCACACTATAGACACAAGACAATATGTGCAGAACATACTCTACAGATGGGTTGAGAATTAAACCATAAGGAAAAGAACTTAAATTAGAATGCATTATGTGACGATTGTTAATCTAAGATAGGGTTTTTCATCCTTGGCCCTACTAACATTTGGGGCTGGATAATCCTTCATTGTAAGGGACTGTCCTGAGCATTGTAGGTATGCTTAGCAGCATCCCTGGTCTTTACCCACTAGATGCCAGAAGCACAACGCCCCAGGTTGTGACAAAAAAAAAAAATTGTCTCCAAACATTGCTAAGCAGTCCCTAAAGGGCAAAATCACCCCTGGCTAAGAACCACTGGTCTAAGGGTAAATAACAAAAGTTTAAACTCCTCAGGGGGTTTCCTGAAGGTAGTCCTTAATTCCTAGATTTGCTTCCTCTCAAAGAGAGAGAGAGAAAGCCCTTCTAATGTCTTCCTATTGAAACTATTTACCCTCTTTCTGGAACACTTGATATCTTTTTCACAGGGCTTGGTTATATCATGGGCAGGTGGTCTGCACTCTTCTCCTCAGAAGAAAGAGGGGCAGATATTACAACCCACAAATTACACTTCCCAAAGTCTTGAATTATTTGGTCTAAGATAACCCCCTTCAAGATCTCTTTGTCCATGTGTAGTGACAATGTTTATTCATCTTCTGTGATATCCAGGAGGGTAATCCCCCTCACCTTACACACATGCCACCTAAAATAAAACTACAATTCTCAGAAACAGTGCAGTCCACACCTAAATTACAAAAGAGGAAAAATTCTCCTCTATGCAATGTAATCTCCCTCTTGTCTGAGCAGAAATAATGCTTCACTATGTGGAGTGGTACAGCACTTGCTTCCCTTTATTCATTCTCTGACTTCCAGACCATAGCTGCAGGCTTGCTGGTGTAAAGGGTCTTTACAAGTAACAAAGCTATTTAGCCCTCTTTAGCTATGTACAAACACTGAAATGACATCTTTTTCTTCCCAGTGCAAAAATTATGTGTTTACGTAGGATAGTCACTATCACCCTAAGTAGAAAGTGATAAGAATAAATATATATTTTCATTTTATCCATAATTGGAAACTAGGGTGGAAGGATGAAAGATTGTCCTTTCTGTTATATTGTTGCTAGATTAATGAAATCTCTTGTAGGGTTGTACCTCAGGAGTTTATATGGACATTCTAGAGCACCAGTTTGTGGTGATACTCATGGATAACTAGACAGAACAAAGGCTTGTTTATAAGCATCACTGGTTTGGTTCATCATTATCATGATCTGGGTGAGATTACAAATATTAGGGAAAGAATTCTCAGTCAAATATCAAATAAACTCTGAGAGCTGACCTCCTTTCCATTTTGGAAATAAAAAGCCCTGTATTTCGCTTATAACTTGAACACTGCACTGTATTTTAACCGGCATGTGTCTATTTCAGAGACTAATGTTGTAATGCCTTTTTAGGCTTAGAGAAAGAACTAGTTAGTATTATAAAGGTGCGGTGGAAAGGCTGCTAAATTTGGAATCAGAAGACTTGAGCTCTAGGCGATCCTTTGCCATTAGCCCACTGTCTCTCATTTAATCTTTCTGGCCTCATTTTCTTCATTCATTATAAGAAGAGAATAAATGAGATGATCCCTAAGCTGATTTCCCCACTTCCCTAATTCTGTCAACCAAAGATCATCTTCCGTAAAACATGGATAAGATAAAAACTGCTTCCCCTGCGGCATCATTATTCAAAGGGAAGTCTTCTCATTGTGGTGAAACCATATAAATCTTTGTCAGAGGCTTTGATGCAAGAGTTACCCAAATCTACTTTCATTTCAGACAATATATTAACATGAATAGCCAGATAGTAAACAGAACCTGGACAATTCTCTCCTCTTTAGGCTCATTCATTCATGAAGAGATTTACACAGTACAATATTTTCCTCACATAAGCTGTTTTTGTTGTGATAGTAAAAATAAGAGATGATGAGATGAAGCCGTAATCTAACACTTTAGTGGAGTACACTTTCCTCCAAATCACTGAGAAATCTTTATTACAAAGTATTCTCTTCTGGTATGAATAAAAGCTGATCAATATGTAAACATTGAGATTTCTTTCCATAAATTGTGGATTTTGCAGAAATAATTGGTATATTCCTAAGTAGTATTTGTTACTCAAGCTCATAATTACTCCATTTATTTCCCCATTCTCTCTTCATCAGTTTGATCATTTTTTTTTCTCTGTTGAGGCCCCAAAATACAGAAAGAGTTACAGCGAGTTTGTGAAAACAGCTTTACATGAGGGAATGATTATATTTTTAATCATCAACAAAGAACTAAACAAAGACTTGAGTGGTAGGAGAGCCACCACACATTACTAATTCAGTATCTCTCTGCCAATCAGTTATTTCCTAAAATTGAGAGGGGTCTTTAGTTTAAAGTTTTGTCATCTCCTTGACACTTCCTTCAACATGGGGAACTGTCCATCTTTACACTTATTCAAAATATACTGCAAAGTTAATTACAATCAAACAATTGTGTACCCAGGGATCAGATTTTGGAGACCCAGAGCACTCATAAAGTTTCTGTCCTTTGGATATGTAATAATATTAAACTGGAACTACTTTTAGCTAAGGTCCCAAAACAATAGAAATCATATTCCAAACCAAAGTGTGAGACATCCATGTAAGATCCATGCAAAGGAAGTGTTTGATACCCAATTTTGCAATTCTTAGCTGACCACCCACCTTTACCTCATAAGAAGGGTGGAGAAGAGAAGGAAACAAAGATTCAATGAAAACATACTATTTTGTAAAGAGCTCTTGGTGTACTATGAATCCCACTCTGTCCTCAAAATGGAAGCCATGAGGGGCAGGAGATGGTTTTAGGGGAAACCACTTGAAGAATTAATATGTGTCTTTTGAGCCTGGATGTCACAGTGGCTCCATGTCTTTCTCACTCCTAAAAAAATCTAATATATTGACTGTTGAATCACAGACCTGTACCTCTGAAACAAATAATACATTATATGTTAAAAAAAAAAAAAAAAAGAAGATAGCAGGAAGGGAAAAATGAAGGGGGGGAAATTAGAGGGGGAGACGAACCATGAGAGACTATGGACTCTGAGAAACAAACTGAGGGTTCTAGAGGGGAGGAGGGTGAGGTGATGGGTTAGTCTGGTGATGGATATTAAAGAGGGCACGTACTGCATGGAGCACTGGGTGTTATACGCAAACAATGAATCATGGAACACTACATCAAAAACTAATGATGTAATGTATGGTGATTAACAGAACATAATAAAATTAAAAAAAATCTAATATATGAAAGGCTGGTTAGTGGTAGAATGAATAAAGTTGGGTATGGTGGAATCAGCCTGCATGTCCAGGTTTTGTCACTTACAATTTGCGAGTTTTTGCAAACAGAAACAGAAGTGGGCTCTTTTGCAAAGACAGAGAGCTGAAGTAGGAGTCATGTTAGATACCATCCAAGAAGATTCTGCCAAAGGGACAAAAAGATTTTAGCAGAAAGAGGCTGAAAGTATTCCATGGGATGCCAAGAAGCCTAAGAGGTAGTTAGGGATCAGCGGGTGGGAGTTCCCTAGTGATGAGGCATCTTTGTATGGGTTATCCCAATTCTCAGAGCCTGAGACAAGGGTTTGCATACAGGTAGCTTAGTTTGCAAAGCAAATGAAAACAAGAGTGGGAATGGGTGAGAAAGAACAATAAAGGAGGAAAGCCTATACCTATATACTTAAGCTTGACTGTGAGTAACTGGGATGCAAGCCCACCAGGACTTCCTGGGGTAGAATATACCTCAGAATTGTCCACAGGATAAAGAACATTTATCCATAGGGCATAAACTCCCTCAGACTTGCCTGTTTCAGGTGGGTTCCCAGAGGGGTCCTACACAGCAGCATCAGAAAATCTTCAGCACAGAAAGCCAGAAATGCATGGTCTGCCAGAGGTGAGATGGTACCAGGTTACCCCTGCCCTTTGTGCTTGCCCTAGCAATGACTGAAACACAAGGCACTTGAGTCGAGATGTGAGGTAAGGCATAAGAGGTGTCTGATACATAGGGCATCTCCAAAGAATCTGAAAAAACATCAATCAAAGAAGAGTTCAGCTTTAAATTTTACAAACTCAAAGAAACTGTGGAAACTAGATTATCACGACAGTATTTACCAAGGTAGAAATTGTCTCCTGCTTTCCTCTTGGCCCTCACCTCTCCCTACAATTCTGGTTTTTAAAATTAGTATTATTATTATACTGGAATGGAGATATTAATTACAAACCCGAGTCTGTGTTTTGTGACTTGGAGAGACAGGAGGACATTCGATTATCTAAGATGACTAGAAGAGTCATGGGGCTTGCCCTAAGCTTCACATAAGGGCAAGGCAAGAGCAGGTCCTACAGAACAGATTTAAAGGAACCGTAGAGAAAAAGTAAAGTATCTTTAATGATTATACCCCACACAACATGCTTATTCAACACAACAGTTGCATATGTAATAAAATTTTGGCTTTGGCCCTGCTGTCACTTTCAAGTTTAATTATATGCCTCTGTGGAATGTCTGCTTTTTTGTGGAGGGTAAATAATTGGAGGAACAAGAATCCTTCTTTTATTTCATGCAGTTGTTTCAGCATAGTGAACATGGGATTGTCAACCAGACGGCTCTATGCGTCTAT
Source organism: Mirounga angustirostris (assembly GCF_029215605.1). Classification (NCBI taxonomy): domain Eukaryota; kingdom Metazoa; phylum Chordata; class Mammalia; order Carnivora; family Phocidae; genus Mirounga; species Mirounga angustirostris. The sequence continues at coordinate 131,880,582 of NW_026991709.1, read as the reverse complement.
GGACACCACCATTCCACTACACTAAACCTTCCCATACAGCCTCCTATAGCTCTAAGTGCAATCCCAGAAGCTGCTATTCAACAGAGCAAAATATTAGGGGTGAAAATGTGAGGAACATTTGCCAGTATCTTCCAAGCTTTATCCCAACTGTGTCTTATATCACAGTTACTGCACTGACCGTCAAACTCCGAGCCTTCACGGCCATGCGTTACCATACAGCCTCTCCCCACTGCTGTGTGGGTGCAAACAAGCCTTAATCTGACCCTACCCCACGTACTTTCCTTCCTTCCGAGTCCCTACCATTGGTGCCACCTGAAACTCCAGATAGGGGGTCAGCTAATGCCAAGCATTCCCCTTTTCTGACCATTCTTGAATGCCCCCCTTTCTTTCACATCGAATCCATTGCAAGTTGTGACAGTTTTGCCTAATATACATGTATAAACTAGCATACATGAGTGCCTCTCTATTTTCTCCATCTCCATGTCCCTCCATTTCTACTTTTGTCTCCAGACACCCAGTTACCCTTCACAGCTCTCCATTACTACATCCAACTTTTTCTTCCCCTGCTTCCTACCAAAAAAAGTTCCTTTGAGGCTCTTCCAATTTGGCTATCCCAGTATTTTCTCCAGGCTCTCTGTTATCTGTCAGCCACTTCCCTTAATTCATGGAACACACGTGAGCCTCAACACATCCCATAATGTCCATCATTTTTGGTGACTTCAATATCTAGGTAAATGAGTCTAGCTTCTCAGTTCCTTGACCTCCCCACCTCAACACTTTCTCGACCACCATAGCCATAGTCACATACACTCTATCACTAAAAATCTCTCCAGCTCTGACCATGAACTATTCCATTCTTAGGATTGTATCTTCCCTGCTCACTTACTCTAGTTCCTGGTCTCCTGCAATTCTTTAGCCACATTAAATCCTCCAATGGATTAACCCCACCAGTTTTGGGTAGTCCTTTCTTCCTTACTATCTTTACTTACCTTTTTGTCCAGAATCCATGGTATAGCATTAAAATTAATCCTCATTGTCCACATAAATGTTCCTAGAGAACACTAGGAAGCCAACTAATTTCACTTAAATTAATGATTTCAAGATTAAATGGACATTTACATCAACACTGCTATGTTTCCTTATTAAACTCACTTTAGCGTGATGGTTAGAGGTGGTGAGGACAGATGAATTTACTGAATTTACCCATGTCTTCATGGGTTCCAGTTTGTCCTTATGGGTTCTTGCCTGTGTTCATGCATTCCAGTTTGTCCTTGCTCTCTCCCACTTCATGTCTAGTTTCTAAATTTCTTTCCCAAGTGGAAAAGATGATACCAGGTCTGATACCACATACAAAAGCTCAGCCTTCCGAGGACTTCACCAACTCCCACAATTGTGTATGGTCTAATCATGGTAATAAGTCCCTTACTTTGTAGACCCATATAGTTCTGCTTTTTTAATTGAAACCTAACTAATAAAAACATTCTCTCCTCAACACTTCCCATTTCTCTCTGACATTAGTTGATGAACATCCTTCATATATCACTGCAAAACAGAAGTCAGCAGAGAGGAAAATGCCCTCATCCTCTATTACTGCATCCACAATCCCTAGCAGAAGAGTGACCTCTATTCCCTCACAGACTGATCCCTCCAGACTCCATCCCCTCTCTTCTCCTTCTTTCTTTTGATTTCTCCTGCATCACCTACCTTTTATTTCTACTGGATCACTTCAATCAGCTTTAGTACCTCTTACCTTTAATAGACCTTTTCTTGACCCCACATCCCCCTTTACAACCCCATTTCCCAGTCTCCTTCATAGAAAAAGTTCTCAAAAGGCTTTCTATATACACCATCCATGCTTCTTTCTGTCCTAGATGCTCTTGAATCCATTCCAAAGTGGCTTCAGTTCCCCTCAGTTCCACCTGAAACTGATCTTGAGACATCCCCAACAATCTCTACCTTGCCAAATCCAAAGGATATTTTTCTTCTACCTGTTTACTTGAACATTGAGCTCTATTCTGTCGAATTGGCCTCTCCCTCCATTTTGGAATTTTTTTCTGTGACATTACACACTTTCTTGGTTTTTCTTCCACCTCATGGACTGCTCCTTTTCCATTTCATTTCTGGCTTCTCACCTCCATGTCATCATCAACTGTTGGAGTTCTACAGAGTTCACTCCTGGGCTCTCCTCTTGATTTACACTCCATCCCTAGATGTCTCGACCACTGTCATGTTGTTAATATGCTATCAGCTCCTTGTTTTTCTCTCCTTACCAAAATTCATCTCTACACTGAAGATCAAGGTAGCCTATCTACTTGACAGTTTCCTTGGATGTCTCATCAGAACCCTTGATCTTCCCCAAGTCATTCCTATCTCAGTAATGACTACTAAAGCCAGAAACCTGGAAGCCATTATGAAATGTAACATACAATTTAAAATGTAAAGCAAATGACATCATTCCCTTGCTAATATTGTTCAGTTGCTTCCCATTGATCTTAGAATAAAATCTAAGCTCAAATTGCGGCTAACAAAGCTTCACATGATCTGGCCTCTGCCTACATTCCCAGCTTCATCTTGGTTCTTCCCCCACCCTCTGCACAGCCCTTCTGTTAGGTCAAAGAACTTATCTCCAGCTTAAGTATCACCTCCTCAGAGAGAGTGTCCCTGATCATCTGTCCTCAGTGAGTCCTGACTTTTCTTTATCATACTACCCTGGCCATTTCCTTCCTAGATTTATAAAAAATCTGTACTTATTTCAGGTAAGTTTATTTTAAATTCATTTGTTAACTTGTTTATTCTCAGTTTCACCCATTCAAATGTAAGCTCTATGAATACAGGGATTGTGCTGTAGCTGTGCACCTTGCATAGTGTCGGGCATCTCGTCAACACATTATAAGTACTGAATTAAAGAATGAATGATGCCAGATGTCCTTCTTTGAGGGAGGGAAGAAGGGGGGGGGAATACTGGGTTAAACCAAACTCTATAGGTGGGACTCCTTGGAGAATTTTAAATGTCTTTTGAATTTTCATGATGGAGCTATGGTAAGAATTACAGCCTCAACAGAATCCTTTCCTATGAGAGCATCAAGGGCTAATGCTTTGTATGACACACTTACATGCTTTTAAAATTGTAATTCAGCTTAATCTTTCATCACAAATGACCAACACTTCTCTCACGCAGAATTAAGAATCATAAATCCACTTAGAGATTTTTCCCACTACCTGTATTTTTTTTTCCTTAGAAGTTCCTCTTACTATCATAGTCCACACCTACCACAGATACTGGGGCACCTGTTGAGAGGTAAGTTTGCTCTTTTGAAATAGATCATTTTCATAAGGTTTTGTTTGTGCATTTGCTCATTTTAAATTTGGTGGTTAACCTCATCTTTAACTCACCAAACAGGGCCAAAGTGCCAAATCATAGCCCTCCAGTTTGAGTCCTTGCAATCGTTTTTTTCACCCAGCCAATGGTGCAGTCAACCCTATGCCTCAACTGGTACGTTTCAATCATTTCTCATCTTCAAAAAGTGAAGGAATGGTTTGTATGGCCTTAAATAGATCCAAAGAATAGTTTGGGTTATATTTCATCATGGAGTTTAAATATCGTTAGCAATTAGTGGGTTTCATCCAATTTATCCTTTTTAAAAGATCAACAGATAATTTGTGATGCCTTTAACAGACAAAATAAATAGCATCAAATTTTATTTAATGTATTATTAAAATATTGTGACTATCTCCCTCCCTAATAACTTTGGAAATATGAAATTCAGTTTGAGTTCCCTTATTTTAAAAATAAATACATATTACCCCCTTTTAGCAAAGGAAGTCTTTAGTCTGAAGAGTTTGCATACCTAAACTAATAATGCCTAACATGAACTGGCCATACAAAGGCTGGGTCATTATATATATATGTAGATAGATAGATAGATAGATAGATAGATAGATAGATAGATAGAGAGAGAGATAGATTTTTTTTTAGAAATCTGACTAAAAACATTTATTACCACTTGTATTATTATTTTAAAGGGAGATGGAGAAACTACTAATGGAAAAGAAGAGAGTAGGAAAAATTGGGAACAAATCAGAGGAGAGAAGTAGTAAGAGTCAAATAGGAAATTTTAAATTGGGGGAGAAAATGCTTCAAATATTTGGCTTTAAAAATGCTAGAAGTTTTCAATTTAGTGATCTTTGTGGCCTTTGTGCCACACTAACATTGCTTTTCCAGCATATAAATTTATGTTAATTGCCATTTAAAAAAAAATATTTATTAATTTTTTCAAAGAGAGAGAGAGAGAACGTGCACACAAGGGAGGGGCAGAGGGAGAGGGAAAGAGAGAATCCCAAGCAGGTTCCATGCCCCATGCAGAACCTGATGCAGGGCTCCATCTCACATTCCTAGATCATGACCTGGGCCAAAATTGAGTCAGATGCTCAACTGACTAAACCACCCTGGTGCCCCGGTTAACTGCCAATTTTTAAAGTGAGATTTCAACTCCACCTTTTGGATGAGAGTTTTGTGAACTGTAGACCTAATTAATACATTTTTCAGTAAATGTTAACCAGGAAAATATTTACTTGAAATCCACTTAAGGTGGCAATGAACACATTCAAAATCACTTTTCATGTTAGTAGATTGACCCACTTAAATTAATTTGAATTAGTGGGTAGTATCATAACATTCAGAAGACCAAATTTTGTCAGGAGGCAGAAATCATCTGAAAAACTACCCTTGTATTATCATTGTGAAGTGCCAAGTCAAATTAAATCAGATTTAACTTTTCCCAGTTCAAAAAAAAAAGAGGAGGAATTATTAGCAGCAGCAGTGGTAGTAATAAAACTGATCAGACAAAAAAAAAAAAAAATCATTGAAGAAACTGACCTCCAAAATTACCTACATGAAAGTTTTCTGGCCTAATAATATAGGCAAATATGTCCAAGATTCCAAGTAATTGATAATTCCTAGATTGTATAAATGCTCCTGAACATGAAAAAAGTGGAACTTCTCCGAAATCACTTTAAAGCATGGCAAAATTCTGTCACTACAATTCAAGAGATCTCTAACACCAAAATAATCAGCTCAACTTCACCAGTGAAAATACTACAACCATGTCCTAAATTAAAAAAACACCTGAAACATATGCAGCAATTCACTAAAAGAATACTAGTCCATGGAAAAATAAAGTTTGTTTCAGAAGTACAAAGATAATTCAATAAGAGGAATTTTATTAATGTGATACATAATGACAATAGACCAAAGAGGAAAAATATTCCTCAAATACCAAAACACATTTGATCAAATTTATAGGTTCCTGGTAAAAGATACACCCTAACCATAGAGAAAAAGGTCAGTCAAAAAATACAGGTTTAACTGTGTTTAAGTGTATAAAACTAGACATTAAGAAAAAAATGGTAGGCTAAATTAGAACGTAGATAAGATCTAAAGCAAAACCTGATTATATTCTGACGATATGAGAGATATACAAAAAGAAATAAAACAGAAAGTTTGAAAGTAAAGGGATGCCCTATTTTTTTTTAATACTTTATTTATTTATTTGAGAGAGAGAGAGAAACAGCATGAGAGGGGATAGGGTCAGAGGGAGAAGCAGGCTCCCCACTGAGCAGGGAGCCCGATGCGGGACTCGATCCCAGGACTCCAGGATCATGACCTGAGCCGAAGGCAGTCGCTTAACCGACTGAGCCACCCAGGCGCCCGAAGCGATGCCCTATTATTTGGGTTTCAAATTGATCACCTGTGGAGAAACTTTCAAATTAAAAGGCCTTAAGCACATGGATTTTGTTTTCTCATAAGGCTGGTACAAGGCTGCTCTAGGAGTTCTGTTGATTCATCAAGGACACAAGTTCCTTCCATCTTGTTCATGTCGGTATGACTGGAGATGGCTGTTGAAGCCCAGTCATTATGTTCACATTCCAGAAGCAGGAAGAACAAAGGGGAGGGAAAGTGGCAAGTCTCCGCTCTTTAAAAACACATCTGGGAAACCACACATATTTCTTACACTTATATTACTTATATGCCATTCGCCAAAACTTGGTCACTTGCCACAATTAGCTCCTCTCATCAAGAAGTGAAATCTATCCCCTCCTTTGAATCTAGGCTGACCTTGGCCAGTAGAATGCAGCTGATATATCATTATGTGATTTCCAAGACACTATCTTAACAGGCCTTATACCTTCCATTTATGCCCTCTTGGAGCCCTGTGACTGTCGTGCCCTGACGAGGCCCGATCTATTCTCACTGGAGGATAAGACGCCATGTAGGGTACTGAGGCTCTCCAGCTGACAATCAGCGCAACTGCCAGACATGTGAGCAAGGCCATCTTGGATTTGCCAGCCCTCCAGCTGATGCAGTCCAATGAATAAGCCCAGACAAAGCCAGAGGTGGAGCTAGTGAGCCAATCCACTGAATGAGAAATAACAATAGTTTTTTAAGACACTGGGTTTGGGGTGGATGGTTGCACAGCAATAGATAACTGAAGCAATTGCTTATCTCCAGAAAAACCGGGTGGATAGGGGACAGAGATAAGACATGGTTTTACTTCTCACTTCAAGCCTTTTTGACTTTTATACCACTTTTATGTATTACCTTTTAAAAATAGCTTTTATTTTGTATTATTTTTGTTAATTATTTCATCCTATGAGTATTTTTTTACTGAGGTATAATTGACATAAAATATTATATTAGTTTCAGGTATACAACCTAGTGATTCAACATTTATATACATTGTGAAATGATCACCACAATAAGTCTAGTTACCATCTGTCACTATGCAAAGTTAATACAATATTATTAACTATATTCCCCATGCTGTACCTTACATCAGTAACCTTTATTTTCAATGAGAAAAAAGTAAATTTTAATTTTGCAAAGCAACAAAAAACAGATATAATTGTTCCCCTATGGAATTTAAAAAATTATTTATCCCTGGTGCTAGTGATAGTGTGGAAACAAATTTTTCAGGAAGATTTTGTCAAATGAAATTTGGATCAAATTTCTTTAAAATGGGCATGTCTTTTGATCCAGAAATTCCCTTTCAAGAAATTTATCTTAAAGAAATGACCTAAGCTCTGAGTAAGCATACCCAAATGTACTCATAACATCTTTATAATAGCTAAAAATAAAAATTTTTGAATCTAAGTATTCAATAATAATAAATTGATTCCCTGATTGTTAGTTCCATATAGTGGAATACTACACAGCATTCTAAATCTTATCATGTAACCTTGTTTATTCATGTAAGAAAATAGTTATGATATATTATTAAATTTTAAAACATAATACACTGCTATGTACCATATAGCTACTCCACACAGTTTCAGGGGTCATAGACTGCTGAGTTTATATGCTACGTAAAATATTTTGCTAGGAAAAATACCTGATGGGCATAGAAAGGGGTCATCCCTGGACATTTGAATTATGACTGACTTTAATTTCTTTGGATTTTTTATGGGCCTTCCAGAAAACAAGTAACCAGTGCCTTTTAGACTTTCACAGATTTCTGCATCTAGAGTGAATATTTTGTGATAAGAAATATATGTTATATTGCAAATAGTAATAAAATATTTAATCCTACATATAAACCATGCCATTATAATGAAAGTGATTTGATTAAATTTAATCAGATAGGGCAGTAATTTTTTTATACAACATCCTTTAAAAAAATACATATGACACCAGATATAGAGCTTAACAAAAATTTTAACTTTTTTAACAAATTATGGCATCCTGAAAGTCATCAACACACACATTCATGGCTTAGCGCATGGTTGTGTATTCCTATCTATATCCATACATTTATACTATACATACACTCAAAGCTTATGTTGAAATTTTGATTTATAAAGAATTTATAAAATAATTTTGCTCCTACAGTCATTAATCATGGTTCTTAGGTTTAAGCTATATGTTCATTATTTAATCACTATAAGTCAAGAACAGGGGGAAGGAATCTTTGGCAAAAAGAGTTATAGGATTTTCTAACATTGATAGTCACCTACCTAAAAGTCATTCTTCCCTTTGTTTTCACTAACAAAATTCCAGGTCTGTTCTGATATTGGATAGCCTTCTGCTTCAGGAAAGGATGAACCCTGGCCCAGCTCCAGCCGCAAGAGGTGTACAGTGATTAATCTAAGACAATCATAGTAACTTTATTCCTGTTGCCAGTTATTGGTTTAAGAACGAACACTTGAGAAAAAAATCTGTCCAGAGAGATATGAATGAAGTCTCCTAAAGGAGCTTCTGAGAAAGGTTTTATTGTTCTTAAAGACAGACCCAAGGAAGGAACATGCTCCCTTCCCCTCTTCTAGTCTTTGACATGCCTATCATGGTGGCAACCATCTTGTAACCACAAGAGGTGTGGCTAATGTTTTGAGGATGAAGGTATGGAAAGATGGAAGGAAGCTAGGTCCTTGATGACATTATTGAGCCAAAGTATTATCCGGCCTGGAACTTTCCTACCTCTGGATTTCTTACTAATTGAAAGGATATATATTTTTTTCTTATTGTTTAGTCACTTTGGGTTAGATCTTCTGTTAGTTGTAGCTGAGAGCACTCTGATACAGCCTCAAAGAACAACTATCCCTCACTTAACTCCAACTTTTCCCAAGGTCTCATTGCTGTGTGAAAGCATTTAAATAAAACAATACTTTATTAACTTTAATGGTGGAATATATGATGCATTCCATCCCAATCCAAAGTATCCAAATAATTTCACAGATTGAAAATATCTATCAACCAAACAATGAAAACAATTCATGTAAGTAATAAATAAGATGATAATAAATAAATATAATTTGTACACAAAATGTTAGATAATGAGGTTTATTGTAGTCATCAAAGGTGGTGATTAGCGGTGGTTGTTGGAAAAGGTATGTAATGGTGTTGCAAGCAGGGTCTCTTTCTCCGGAGTGAGTTTCTGAAACAGAGATTAGCATACCAAAAGTTTAAGGACAGATCCCAGGATCAATACATTGTGGAAGGGAAGGAAAGAAAGTAAGATCAAACTCAAGTTCTTCAGCCAATTCCACTGAGAGTTCTGGAGTTGGGATGGACCTTCCAAATTATCTTCAATTGGAATGAAGGGGTTTGGATTTTACACTCTCGCTTTGACCAGTCATTGGGGTGAGGCTGCCCCTAAGAATGTGGCAATACGTTGGTCAAGGTACTTCAAATTAGGGGAATTCCCAGAGAAGATTGCAAGTTGCAGGCTGTCAAGTAATAATCCTTCAGTGCTAGAGAGAAACCTTTGTCATGCATCACTGCATCCACTCAGAGCAAAGCCTTTTTTGGGAAGGTGGGGGAAAGTCATGAGACTGATTTTCATGCACACACTCCATATCAGAATCACACAGCCTTGTCTTGATAAATTTTTCCTTTGAAAATTTGACCAAAAATGGGTAAAGTTGAGCTTTGACACATATGGAAATAGCATCATAGAAAATGCTACATCTTTCTTCCTTTTACTTGGTTTGTACATATAGTGCAAAACTTAGGGGTTCACCCAAATACGGCATGAAATTAAAATTTGTTCCACGTGTTACTCCTTTGACTAGAAACTTGTGTTGAATGAATTAGTATGTCTTTGTCTGAAATAATAATGTCAAAAGATCACTTCTAATAGCATGTTTATCTAGTGGGTTTGGGGGCTTAAAAGTTGTTACACACAGAAAAAATCATTGTTTGAGAAATAGTATCTTTTGTTGTAGTGAAAATTCATTAACTGGACGGTTGTTATGTGCAGTAAGTTTGTATATAAAATATCCTAACCACACATCCACAAAATACGCCTTCCAATTTTAAGATAATTAAATTTTGTTAAATTTTCTATAGTGGTCCATATATCATCATTTACCTCCATGCTGATGGTGTTAAAAGTACAAAGTAGAACATTCGCTTGGAAATGGTCACTTTATTTGACCATTTAAAAAGTTTTCATTCTATGGGATTTTTAAGTGGCAAAGATACATTCAAATATAACATAATTAGATTTAATCTGTGACAAATCCAATATCTTCGGATTACATTATCTTGATACTGAACATTGTAAACAACCTTCCCCCAATTATCCAAAAAGAGGACCACGCTAAGCCAGCAGAAGGATGGAATTTTTAAAAGTCACCCATCTAACCACATTCTCTTCTATAATAGACTCTAGTTCTGGGTGACCCACTAACTATACCCAACATGCTTCCCAGAAGCAGAGCCTGACATAGAGCCCACTCCCCTTGACATAGAGCAGATGTAACGACCTTGTGGAAAAGGACTGATTGAGCCAAGGGTATGAACAGAGTCTAGACACCAAGATTATTGAGAGAGAATGTTGGAAAGAGAGAGTTAAAAGGCAGCCCTGTACCTAAAGGGTCCTGTCTCCCTTTCACAAGATTTAGTCCAGCTCATTATGGAAGTGACCTTCAGCAACTAATTGGTATTGTAGTGCTTCTGAGCTGTGACCTAAAAAAGGGGGTGATGTAAAAGCCAAATAAAGTGACATAAAAAAAATTCCCATCCTGGTCCTAGGTTTTGGTGAGCTCTTTCCATACTGTATGTACATAAACAGCTCTTCTTGGGTGGTGGTTTAATGTTGCTACACCTTCATTTGCAATTACACTGAATGGAGCTGCAACAGATCTTTGTAATGCCAATCTCATCTTTCCACCTCATTGACAGCTCAGGAAATGCATCTGAAATTCATAGTAGCCTCATAGCCTATGGCAAGAGAAATCCATGCTGCTAAAATTTTATTTTAGAATTCAAGCTGGTTTTCCTCAGTTTAGGATGCTCCATTTTTTAATCTTTTGCTGCCTACCACACTGTATCAAAATAACCAGCCAATATTGTTCAACTGTCAGGGGCCTCAGCTGCCTCTGAATTTTATCAGTACAAATAAATACTGGAACATGTTAAAAATAATCCCAATAGATGGGAGCTCATATTAATAGAATTAAATGCAGGAAAAAATGTGCATAAACTTCGACTTGACTGCCCCCCCCCCTTTCTTTACTGACTTAAAAAAAAAAGGTTGAATAGATATTCATACTGATTTAATGTTTAGGCTGATAGGGATGCTAGGCTGGGTCCCAAATTTGTGCAATGTTCAAAGGGAGAGAGATTTTAAAATCCCAGAAAAAGAGATATTTCCAAATTAATGGCATTGCCCGAATGCCTTGGCTCCCTGCACCCCACCAGGAAGGTTTATTATTTTCTGGTAAAATGTTGCTCGGATGGGGAGTGGTAGTCAGCGATGCGTCAGAGCTGCTCTTTGAACACATTAAAAAGCTGAATGCACAACAAAGAACAGATGTTCCAGCATGCCTTATTTATGCACCCATCAGCAATCTTCCAGTGACCACAAAACACAGCCTTTTTTCCCCTCCTCCTCCCCAGAATATTATTTTCTGATAAACTCGCCCTCTTTATTAGTTTATTTATTTTTGACCCCAATTGAACTCCTGGGTAATTGTGTGTGTGCACAAGTGTGCATGTGTGCATGTGTGTGCGTGTGTGTGTGTGTGTGTGTTATTTGAAAGTCTGTCTCCATCAAAGCTGAATTCTATTGAACTGTGGAACAGGTGTGGATTCTGCAATTAGATCACATTTCAGAGAGAGAGACACTGAGGGTAATAATGGCGGTGAATTCTTCACAGTCGAATGCAGCACCATAGCGACCAGCAACAATGAAGGAGAAGAGGTATTAGTATTGGGGTGATTATTTTTAGTTTATAGGATCATCTGATTGAATACGGCCATAAGGCACCGGGAACGTTTGTTTGGGGCTCACCAGCTGTAAGGCAAACTTGTTTTACTGGCACTTATCTGAAATGCCTCACTCACCCACCCTCTCTGCTTACAATTGGAATGGAAGTAGCGATTAGGAAGTGAGATGTAATGCAGATTAAATGTGATGATGGACCAAGATCCTGTTGGGTTATTAAAACCCACTTGCTTTCACTGGGTTTAAAGGCATAGCACCTTTATTTAAACCTTCAGCTCTAGATCTCTGAGCTTTAAAAGGTGGGAGGCAGAGGAGTGGGGGGTGGGGGGAGTTTAGGTGGAGAAAATAATTTAGAATTTAAAGAGAAGCAAGAATGTTTCCTCTTCCTACACAAGAAAGCTGCATTTTTCAGTGAGTGAATCTAATCTGTGACCCCAATTTGAGCTTCAGAAAATCACGATACATTAATACAGAAAATACCTCCCAAACTGATTTAATAAACTAAAAATAAATAGTGCAGGCAATTCTCACAATATTTGGTCAGTTTGGGAACTTCTGATTGTAAGTGGTATTTCTTTAATATATTTTCCGTATTCTCCAGACGGGAGAAATATTTGGTACCACACTCAGTGATGTAAAATCAGCCCTTGGGAGAGTTCCCGCTGTTCCCTGAGGCTTCTCAGAATGGGGCTGTGGGCTGGCTGGTAGCAGCTGCTGTCCCTGGAAGAATAAAGGAAGCCAGACAACAGAGGGGAGGGGTTTGCCCAAAATGAAGTCACGGGCATCCTATGGCCACATCAGGAATCTGAGCTCAGAAGAAAGAGATGTGGGGAGCTTTATGGGATACAGATTCTCCTCTCCCATGGGCCTGGGAGCTTAGCATCAGAACCTTTGCTCTTTGTCCAGGGGTCTTGAACACTGGATGGCCAAGATCAGAGATCAGCATCATAGGATACTGGATCACAGCCAACACATTCCCAAGGGCAGAATTCTTTTTCTGCCACCAAAACGAGCTCTTCGGATGAAACACCTGAGGGATGGGAAATGGTTCTATTGTCCACAATGCTACCTCACATCGAGAAATCTGTTACCAGGACAGGAATTTTCTGTTTTGTATAGGTGGCCTAAAATTCTTAGCAGAAAACCATATTTTCTGGCTAAGAAACAGTAAAGCAAGAGTGACAGCAGACATGTATACCAATAAAAAAAAAATGTTTTTTTTCTATTACTATCCAATTCATTAATTCTCCAGGCAACAAGTTCTGTCCAATATGTATTATTTCTCTCTCTATTCAGCAAAATTGTTCCTATATTATTAATCACCTGAATTTAGTCACATGGCCCTTTGGTTGGGTAAATCACACCCTCTGCCAGTCTAGTTTTCTGTGAAATGAGGGGCAAAATTAAAGAAATCATTTACAAAGGTTAGCAGTAGAACCCTTTTTACAGACCTAAAATATTAGGTAAGGATTAGAATTGCTGTATTCAAGAGTGGGAGTGGGACTCACACTCAGTTCTCAGCCTTCTTTGTGGGGCTTGAGCTGCTTTTATTGACATTTATGATTGATCAAAACTAGGAATACAATGTCTGAATTAGCTATTATTGAACATCCCTTCCAACAGAAAGTGTGATTGAATACTGGCCCCCCTAACCCAGAGAATCCCTAGATGGGGAGGGAGCAGGCTAGCAAGCAGCTGCCATGCCCAGCAATCTCACACAGCAACACCTAAGATGGTGGGGCATATTCTACAAGCACCAGCTCCTGGTCAAGGCTGTCAAGAGATTCTTGTCTCCGCCGAGGTCAGGCACACAATTTGACAGCCCTTCTACACTATATTGTTTGAAGAGACTGACAATCCCAGTTATCCTGAAAACACAGATGTGTGTTTCATTTCTTTTTCTCTAACTACAAGGGGAACAGAAGTTTTCAATGAGGTCTGACCTGTTTTGTCTTATCCATCACTTATCATCAGTGATTTTAACAACCACACTAAGAGCCTAAAGATTAGATGGAATTATTATATAGTGTTAATTTTAGAATTTTTCTCAACCAAGCTCCAGACAACTCAGGTTCCACTCTGGGTCTTGGCCGACCATATTGAGTGTTTACCTTGAAATATCTGAATATACTTTCTGAGACATCCTTTTGTTTTGCAAATGACCCTTTACAAAAACCCAATGAAGCTCAGACAGATCTTTCCCATATTGGTTCTGTAACAGTGTCCTTTATGGCTGAAGAATGGAAGAGAAATGGCGGTATTATTGTTATTGACATGGTGAAGCCTCCTTTGCAGATGTTACAGTGTCAGTGTTTTGCAGCAAATCTGTGTTGTGGTTTTAACAGGCACTGATACACCTTGCCATTTAGTCATTTGAGTGAACACTGACAAGAGGCATGGCAGCCCCATGTTGGCAGAATGTAGGAGATACTATGTACACGCTGTGAAAATGAGGAAGTCAGACCATAGAATTCTGATTGAAGGCTTGACATCACGGGACCAAGTGATCCAAACAAGATGTAAATCATAGCCTCTGAAACAGAAGAATTCATTAGCTCTCTGGTATTCAGTGCAGCAACACATCAGTAATGGAATTAGCTTGGAATCATATACTCTTTACCCAGGAAAGACAATTGGATTTATAAGGCAGCAAGTGGTTTGAAAAGCAAAGAGAGATCTTTAAAAAAATTTTTTTCTTCTAAATTTTATTAAGCCTCCCCACCCTTCCAAAAGACCAGGCATAATGATAAAATAACATTTGTATTATGCTTCTAATGCCAACATATTGCATAACACGGTAAATGGTTGGCTATAGGCAAGTAACTTTCCAATGGGTCAAAACTTGGCTTTCTGAACATTGCTCTTGCCACTGCACCTCACTTCCCTCAAGCCTGGGAAAGAACTTAAGTTTCAACATGTTTTGCATTAGGTTAAATACAATAAATCCAACCTAAATACAAGGTATTGATTAAATACAAGGTATCGATTAAATACAAAGCATCAATAGCATGTAATTAAGCTCTGACTCCAAATTCTTAAGTTTTAAGCCATTTCATCCATACACATTGAGACTACATCAACAAAACAAGTAGCCAAGGCATTTGGTCAAAAGGTAAATTTTTTTTCTCTGGATTATAATGTGTTTAATAAATTATGTCAGTGACCCTCATGGCAGAATGCTGACCACATGGGTCATGCTTTCTGGCAACCATCATTCCAACTCTTATTTCCCATCACTGAAAATATAGTTGCTAAGGAGCTATTTTTCCCTTAAAATATATGTAGAGGAAAAAATGAGAAATTTCTATATTAATGACATGATAATGACATTGTGAAAATAAAACGGTGATGACATATCTACTGTGGGAATAATATGACCTCAGGCTAACAGAAGCAGCTTACCTGTTTAACTTATTAGAGTATTTCATAAACATATTTGAAATGAGTAACTCAGTTTATCCTGAAATAAAACAATGCTATATTTTCTTTTATGCACATGAAAAGAGAAGATGATAATTGCTCACCTACAACCCACCTAAGAAACTGACAGAAATACATTTACAATAAAATCAGAACAATATCATTTCCAGTACCTGTATGATACTCATTCTGGTGAGTCATCCCCAAAGACTTTTTAAAAGAAAATAGAGTTCTGATTCTGTGTTTGCCATTAATTTGTTACAGAGTTGGGCAACCACTTGGTTCCTCAGTTCCCTTCCATCAAAAAGAGTCAAGAGCAATTATTTGACTGGAGTGTAAAGTGGATAGGTGTGAGTTAAAGAACTTCAGAATTGCAGAGATAAAAGGTTTTCCCTCATGGAATGCCATTATTATTAATATTATTGCCATCATCATTATTTATGCTCCCAGCACACGTATTGTGAAAATGTGTTATTCGCGAAACTGCTATGCCCTCACCATGTCATTTGCAAAATCACCATGTTCTTCTCACAGAAATGTCACTGAAATGTCATTTTTACAATAGCTGCATTATGAATCTGCTATAACTTGAATTGCTGTACAATGAAAATGCAATTTCTTAGCAATTAAATTTATTCCACACACCCCAGTCAAATAATAGAAAATCGCCTCCCTGTCCAATGTTGCTTATAGTGCAGTGCAGAACACTACAAATTGAACAAAGTATGGCTTCTTACATGTCTAGGAAGTTCTATGTCTTAGCCACACCAGTGGTTGCATTGTACCTCATGCGATTATCTGCCAAACCTATTCTGAACTAGTGTAGCATATTACTAAAATTCTTACAAGATAGGAGGATTGTACTCACTCAGATTCTTTTTGAGTTTTCCCAGGACTCTAACCACATCTAAGTTTATAGGTATAACAACACTAGATCAAGGTATGTAAGAAACTAATGTCGGTTTTCATTAAAGATAAATTCCTTTTATAAATGCAAATCATTACCCTTAGGTCTATTTAAATCCCTTTCTTGCATTAATTGAAAGTTTTCTTCTTAATAACTGAGTCTCAGAAACTGTTGATTTGACATACATTAATATTATCATTAATAAGAATGTAGAAATGTACAAAGCATAATACAAGTCATCAGCAAGCTGCTCATAGAATGAAATTATTAATGGATATAGGGTCACATTTGAAGAGATTTTTAAAGGTTTGTTTACAAATTCACTTGTTTTCAAGTGAAATCTTACACGAAAACCCAAAATGCAACAGGCTAAAATGCAGGACAATGGAGATTGTTCAAGATGAGAGTCTGGGCCCAGACCCTTAGAAATAAGAAAAAATATGTATATTTACAAATATACCTAACTGGACTGAAAAATAAAGAGCTGGGGCCATGTGACAAATATAAGTGTGAACAGACAAGACAATGTATATGAGGCAGCATGGCATTTGGCTTCCCTCTGACCCTCACTTAAGCAAAGCAGTATGTGTGGTTGTCTTTACCTTCAGACTAAAGCAGATGGTGTGGAGGTTGTTGGGCCAAAGAGACAAGACACTGCTTCAAATAGCCAAAGAATAGGGAGAAGTGGGGAAGCTTCCACCCATGAAATATAAGTTATAAGTGTATCCCTTCTGGAAGCACATCCAACCCATACCTGAAGACCATAGAAAATGTGTTTTTATATCAAGTCCAGGATCTCTACAAAAGCAAAGATGTATTTTCAAACATAAATATAAACAAGCAATCAAAAATTCACAAACATTAAGGAAATCCAACATCACAGAAGAGATGAATGAACAGAAGAACTAACTCTTGAGGAAATGAAGCTAACAAAGTAAGCACACACGCACAAAAGCTTTAAGAGCTTAAGAGATTCCGAAAAAAGTTACAAACATGAAAAATTTAAAAACAACTCTAATAACTAAAAACATTAATATCAAAATTAAAATATCAGTATATGAACTAAATAACAATATTAATATAGATGAAAAGCAAATTAGTGAGCAGTAAGGCTAGAACTAGAGAAAGTACTGTGACTTCAGATTAAATGGCTCACTGAGTACAAATACGGTAAGTAACAATAATTTTTACAAATACCTAAAAAACAAGAGGAAAACTTTAGAATACAAGAATAAAGCTTCTAGAGGGGATTTGTGAAGCTAAAAATAGAAATAAAAATCAGATTAGGGTCTGAGTTCTCATTGGCAAAAATAGATACCAGAAGAGGATACAGGATTAAGGTTCTGAGAGAAATCTATTGTGTATTTAAGTCCTGATCTTGCAAAACTAGCATTCAGTAACTTTATCTTCTACCAACTATCACAGGAAAAAAAAAAAGTATTCTAACAAAATGAAAAATGAGTCAAAAAAGAGTAAGAAGATATCAGCCATCAGAAATGGTAATGAGCAAAAAAAATAATCATTAAAAAGGTGTTTTAGAGCAAAATAAGTCAATCAGAGAAAGACATGTATCATATGGTCTCACTGATATGAGGAATTCTTAATCTCAGGAAACAAACTGAGGGTTGCTGGAGTGGTGGGGGGTGGGAGGGATGGGGTGTCTGGGTGATAGACATTGGGGAGGGTATGTGCTATGGTGAGTGCTGTGAATTGTGCAAGACTGTTGAATCACAGACCTGTACCTCTGAAACAAATAATACATTATATGTTAAAAGAAGAAGAAGAAGAAGAAGAAGAAGAAGAAGAAGAAGATAGCAGGAAGGGAAAAATGAAGGTGGGTAAATCGGAGTGGGAGATGAACCATGAGAGACTATGGACCCTGAGAAACAAACTGAGGGTTCTAGAGGGGAGGGGGTGGGGGGGATGGGTGAGCCTGGTGATGGGTATTAAAGAGGGCACGTAGTGAATGGAGCACTGGGTGTTATATGCAAGCAATGAATCATGGAACACTACATCAAAAACTAATGATGTAATGTATGGTGATTAACATAACATAATAAAATTTTTAAAAAGTGTTTTAATATACATGGAAAAGATAATTATTAACAATCTGGAACTAAAGTCCCAAGTGATCCCAACATGGGAGAAGTTGTAATAAGGGATCTGAATTTACTTTTGATATTTGTCCCACCACTCCCCCTTTCTGTTCTGCTCCATAACTGGGCAACCTGATAAGAAATCTCAGATTATCTCTCCTTTGGTTTTGGCAAGAAATTTAAACCACAGAAGCTACTACAATGTGCAAGAACCCTTACTCAGGCTCCAACCCCTAGTCATAAAAAAAGTCAAACTAGTCTCCTTTCCTTGCTCTTTCAGGTTGTGCTTAAACCAACTTGAGGGTCCACCCTGTTCTCCCAGGAAGCCTTATTATGTGAGTAATAAACCCTGTCATATCATCTTGACGGGTGTGTGGTGTCATCGGTCTTGATATCCAAAACCAAATTTTGGGTGGGAGATCCATGCCACCTATTCAGGGTGACCACAACATGTGTGGAGAGAGTGACGAGAATAAATAAAATGATGGAAAATATGTAGAAACTGGTTAACTCTAGAGATCAATTTTTAAAGTCAACACATTTAAATTATAAATATTAAAAGTAAGTCCTAGAAAATAGAATATATAAGTTCAAAACAATTAAAGAAAAGAAAGAAATAAAGAAAAATTATCAATTCAAAAGGTAAGAAATAAAAAAGAAGCAGCAAGAAAGAGTTATTTTGAAAAAAAATTTTCATGAACAAGTCCATAATGCAATAAATGTATTAAAACATCTTTATTATGCAGCCATCAAAAAAAATGAAATCTTGCCATTTGCAACAATATGGATGGAGCTAGAGGGTATTATGCTAAGAGAAATAAGTCAATCAGAGAAAGATAATTATCATATGATCTCACTGATATGTGGAATTTGAGAAACAAGGCAGAGGATCACAGGGGAAAAGAGGAAAAAATGAAACAAGATGAAGCCAGAGAGGGAGACAAACCATAAGAGACTCTTAATCTGAGGAAACAAACTGAGGGTTGCTGGAGGGGAGGGGGGTTGGAGGGATGGGGTGGCTGGGTGATGGACATTTGAGAGGGTATGTGTTGTGGTGAGTGCTATGTATTGTGTAAGACCGATGAATCACAGACCTGTACCCCTGAAACAATACATTATATGTTAATTAAAAAAGAACAAAAATAAAAATAAAAATAAAATCAAGCCAAGAACTGTCAAAAAAAAAAAAAAAACCCCAAAGCAAACCTCTTTATTCAATAAATGAATCAGAACTTCTATTAACAAATAGTGACTCTTAGTTTAGGATAAAAAGAAAATCTATCTCTCTGCTGACAGACACAAACAAGACCAAATTATTTTTAAATGACTAAAGATAAGTAATAGAAGTAGATATACCATGACAAATACTAGCAAGAAGAAATCAATATGACAATATAAATATTAAATGAAATGCAAAGGCATTAAAGGGAATAAAGAGGATACTTTACTTGACATAGGTAAAATACACCAAAAAAAGTCAACAACAGCTGTAAATCTTTATGTAGATAATAACAAAACCTCACAATAAATTTCAAAGATAGTTTAACAAAGTAGTTAAGAGCAGAGACTGGAGTCAAACTGAGTTAAAATGCTAGCCCTACCACTTAGTAGGTTGAGATTTGGAGCAAGTTATCTCACATACAGTGCCTCATTTTTGGTATAGGAAAATGGGGGCAATAATAGCACCACTTCAGAGTTATGTAAGGATTAAATGAGTTAAAAAATATTAAGTGGGTAGGTAAATGCATAAATATAGCTACAATGTTACATTAAATTGTTATCAGAGATTACACATTGGGAATGAAGTAGGAAGGGGTGAAGAACAGGGATACTCACTCTTTTTACTTTATCCACATTTAAAATTTTAATTTAAAGAGTCTTTATTCTAAAAATGTGTAGAAATAGTATATACATAAATTGGAGGAAAAGACCCAAAGTTCCACATATATCTTTTTTAACCTCCTCTTGCTTCTCCTCATTCCCTAATGGGAGGTCCTCCAGCCCTGGGTCAGTGGAAGAGAATTTGACTCTTCTAATGAATACATTCTCTTACTTCCACCCTTCTAGTGAATATACTCTCTCTTTAACCCATAAAATTTGAAGGACCTTGGACCTTTGGTCCTACACTTATCTACATAGCTTAGGCAAAAGGATTTTTTGTTTATTTGCTTGTTGTTGTTGTTTATTTGCTTGTTGTTGTTGTTTTAACCAGGTACAATATAAAATAAAGAAAAAAGCACTTATTGTCTTTCTGTGTGAATGCTCTGGTTAAAGGCCCTCCTTCCCCATGTCACTCTACTGGTGGTGCTTTAGAAGTGATCTCTAGATTTTGAGGAAAGAGTGAGGTAAAATCAGTTATTTTATATGAAATGAAGAAAAATCAATTTGGCATGATTCAAATGAGTCTAAATCAAATATATTTCTTTAGAAGTAGGTAATATCTGTGGAATGACAGCAAAACTGGGTGTGGAAGAAACTTCACTAAAAACTGAAAATCCAAAAGAAACTCCTCATATTTGTGGATGTAAGAGAAGAGCAATTTAAGATTTCCATGCAAGCAAAAATAACTGATCCAAAATCAATAGAGGAGGGCTATCCAACAACCAAAGTTTTGGAGAATTTAAAGGCAGGAACAGAAAGAACTGTATAGGCTCCAAAAGTTTTATAAAGGAAGGTTTAAGAAATTTAGAGATTGCAATCTGGCTAAAAGGGAGGCCAAGAGATTTATCTTGAAGCTGTGTTTTCAGAGTAGGCACATGGTATTTAATTAGATTTATGCTTGTTTTTATTGGCTGAGGGGGTGAGTTTGGTGGTGGTGGTGGTGTGTGTGTGTGTGTGCGTGTGTGTTCGGTAGGGGGAAGATGCAGTAGTCACTGCTTTCCTTAGCCAAACTTTGGCCTTGAAAATAAGAACAAAGGTAGAGCAATGATAATATATTCCTAACATAAATGTTTTTTATTTGAGAGAGAGAGAGAGAGCATGAGAGGGGGGAGGGTCAGAGGGAGAAGCAGACCCCCTGCTGAGCAGGGAGCCTGATGCGGGACTCGATCCAGGGACTCCAGGATCATGACCTGAGCTGAAGGCAGTCGCTTAACCAACTGAGCCACCCAGGTGCCCTCCTAACATAAATGTTTTTGCCATTTTAAAACATAAACTATGTTTAGAATATAATAAAAAAGTTAAATGAAAAAGTCAAGTTACCATACATGCCTAAATATAAAGCTTTTTTTCCCCCTGCAAAACTTAAAGAAAAGGAATCTCTTGATATTCAAATGAGAACAAAGTCTCTCATATTAGAAAGTTCTACATTATTTATTTTGAACAATAAAGTGCAGTTTGTGAAAGGACATCATCCAGGACATGTATAAATCCAGGGAGAAGTGCCAGTGCAAGAAAAAAATAGTTTTCCTGGAGGTATCTGCCAATCCCTGATGGCCTATCATCTGGGACTTAAAGGGCTAAGCACATAGCAGATAAAAGACAAAACTTATAAAGTCACACCAGAGAGCACCACTTAAAGTCCAGACCCTTGAAGGTTGGACTAGGAAAAACCTGTCCCACAGCAGGAGGCAGAGAGGACAATTACCAGTCTTGGCTTTAGATTTTTGCTAAATAGAAAAAGAAAAATGTCTCTCTTAAGAATTGTCAACTACAAGACTATATTTATGTATGTTTGAGACCATTTCTAAAACCTCAAGCTGGAAATTTAAAGTTGTCCTTGATAAGTACTGTCTCCAGGCATCAAGCATAAGCAAACACAAATAATTCATGAAAAACATTTAAAAACCAGATGTCAAAAAATTCTTATGTTCTAAGGAACCTGTATTAATATACAAAAATCACAAAGCACGAGGAGACAAAACACAATGAATGAGTGGAAGTAAGTAGAAACAAACAAACAAAAAAAAATGGCATAATCAGACACCCAAAGATCATAAATACTGGAATTATCATCTATGCAATATAAAATAAGTTTATTTTATAAGTTTAAAGAAATTTTAAAGGTAATAAAAGTATAACAGAATAATACTAATTTCTCAAAAAAATAACAAAACAGATTTTTAAAAGAATCAAATATAAATTCTTGCAGCTAAAAATGTAATAACTGAAACTACAAAACTCAAGAAAACAGTTAAACAGTGGATTAGATAGAGATGAAAGGAAAATTAATGAATTGTAAGACAGTTTAGAAGATATTGTTCAGAGTGTTGCAGAGACAAAGTGAAGAATAAATGAAGAGAGTATCATGAAATATAACTGGAGTTCTAAGGGGAGCTAATACTGAAAATGAGGAGAGATAGTCTTCCAAAGAAAAATGGCAGAGCATTTTCTAGAATGGATGAAAGATGCCAGACTCATATTTGAGAAGCCCACAGATTTTCAACAGAATGAGTAAAAAGAAATCTAGATTCATCCACATTGAAAGCATAAAACACTAAAATAGATAAAAAGCAATAAAATCAGCCAAATAAGTTTTACAGAAGTACAATAACTAGAATAACAGATGATTTCTCAACAGTGACAATGGAAGTCCAAAATAATGTCTTCAAAATAATGGATGTAAATGAACTGTTGATTCAAAATTGTCTATCTAGTTAAACTGACCTTCAAAAGCAACAGTAGAATAAAGACATTTTCAGACATTTTAAAAAAATAGGTAAATCTTAAGAGTACAATGTAATGAATTCTCACAATTGGAGTTCAATCCCCTACCAAGATATGGAACATTTCCCAAGAAAAGTCTATGATACCGCTTTCAGTCAATCCCCATTCTCCCACCCCCACTCTAGAATAACCATGTTTTTATGTTTTTTCCACTGGAGACTATTTTTTGCCAGTTCTAGAACTTCATACAGAAGGAATCCTACTCTTTGGCACTTTTTATGTATTCTTGTGTTAGGCTTCTTTCAGAATAATGTTTTTGAAACTCATTTGTATTTTTGCATGAATTGTATGTCATGCCTTTATATTGTTAAGTGGGTGTTCCATTGTATGAGTATTCCACTCTATCCATTTTCCTATTGAGGGATGACTGTGCCAGTTTGGGGCTTTTATGAGTAAACTGATATAAGCATTCTTATATATGTCTTTTTGTGGATGCTTATTCTTTATCAGCCTATGTGAAACATTTGCAAAAAATGATTCTTTGCTTTGCTGTAAAGCAAAGTTCACCAATATTCAGTGAATCAATACCAAACACACATACTCTCTGAATAACAAAATATAAACCAGTAAGGAAAAGAATTTAAAAACACATACATTTGTGCATTTAAATATACTTCTAAATAATTCATGGATTAAAGGAGAAACCATAATGGCAATTAGGAAAAAAAAGGCAAAAGATTTTTTAAGTTGCATATGATAGTGTGACATGCAGCTACAATGGCACTTAGAGGAAAATTTATAGGCTTAAATTCATGTATTAGTAAAAAAAAAAAAGGCAGAAAGGACAAGGACAAAGAACTTAAGAAGTAAGAAAAGAATGGTGGAATTAATCCAAAAAAAAAAAAAAAGGAAATTGTAATAATAAGCACAAAAATTAGTGAAATGGAAAGTAAAGATATACTACAAAGGAACAACACACCCAAAGTTGGTGTTTTGGAAAGACTAATAAAATTGACAGACTTCTAGCACAATTAATTAAGAAAAAGGAATAGAAAGCACAAATAAGTGCTATTAGCAGTAAAAAATGATCATAACCATTACAGAGATTGTTTTATATAAAAGAATATGAAGAAACTGTTATGAAAATAAATGTTAAGTTTAAATAAACTAAATAAATTCCATACACACACACCCACATGTAAAACTTAACAAAAGTGACATAAATGTTCTTTCTGGGAGCATACTTTAATCTCAAAACTTCTCTGCTCAACTAGCCAGTTTATTAGGTATATTTCTGTTTTTCAACTTATTGCAGAAGTAAAGTGGAAAATGAGAACTGAGAAACTCCAGGAGTTAAAAGGTTGAAATTTATAGCTATCGCTCATCTCCAGTTGGTAAATCACTTTGAAATTTGCACACAGTCCCAGGGCTAAGATTGTGACCATTAATATACAGTCTGGAAGAAAACACCAAATAACAATCCTGGTTGCCACACCTTTGTTAAATCCTTTGAGTGGATTAAGATGGCTCCCTGTAAATCCTCTTCAATTAGACAAATGGTTCAGGTAGTAAGATTATGGCAAGAATCCTGATAAGCTCAAAGGACCATAATTATGTTTAGAAGGAGGTCTCACAAAGAAAACAGCATGCCTCATTTTACACAGTGAAGGGAATCATTTTTTTAAAACACTGAAAGAATTGTTTCCAAAAATGCCAACAGCCTGGATTAAAAGAGACTGTGATTGTTCAATACAGCTAGGTTGCAAACGTCATATAGGCAGGCAATAGACTGAAAAAGCCCCTCTTCAGATGTGGCTGAGGAAAACTATGGGGAATGATGATCCAAAGAGTTCAGGTTAAGAGTCAAGGTGAACAGTGGACTGGGGAACTGCTCCCAGGAACCACGACCACAGTCTAATCAAGAAATGCTTCCTACCTCCAGAATAGCGGAGCTCACTGCATTTTCCCAGAGGAATTTCAGAATTGCTATGGACTAGTAAAAATGATGAACTTCCAATTCTTCCTCTTTCTAATGGGGGTGTTTATTTAGATTCTACTAACTGTTCCACTATTATAGATGGTGCAGGGGAGATGCACATAAGATGCCCTTTTTGTACTTACGTCCCAGAAGTAAGAGACATGAGTCCAGACATGATGTAGATCACTATATTCCAGACTTAGAACCTAATACCATAATTAAATGGGATTTTTTAATGTCTTGGTGAGTGTACTTTACTTGTAGAAGGAAGAAAATTTTTGTTACCGAAAGTGTTGACTATAGTAGGCTGTTATTTATTAACAATTACTCATTCCCATTCTGTCATTGTCAAACTTCTCTAAGAGACAGAGTATAGTCTCATCTCATTGATGCCAACTTGTCCATGTGACTTGCTTTGGCCAAGGAGAAATGAGAAAATGTGATGTCTGTCACATTTGGTTTGACTCATGCCTCTAATGCTCCTAACCCTCTGTTGTGAACACAGCACATGCCAAATATGAGCTGCTTTTTCAGCCTGGTTTCTAGAATGAAAGGCAAGTTAGAGCAGAGCCCAACTGAGCCAACAAAGACAATCAAAATTACAATATAGCAGGTAACATGAGCAAAAAATAAATGATATTACAAGCCATTGAAATAATGGAGTTATTACTATAGCAATAGCTGATACTTGCAACTTGTGTTATGAGACTAGTATAAACTTATTATCAAAACAAAGAAAGAAAAACAAATAAATAAGCAAGAAAATATATAGGTCTGGGGCACCTGGGTGGCTCAGTCTATTAAGTATCAGACTCTTAATTTCAGCTCAGGTCATGATCTCAGCTTTGTGAGATGGAGCTCTGTGGGCTCTGCACTAAGCAGGGAGTCTGCTAGAGATTCTTTCTCCCTCCTATTCTCCCTCTCCCCCTCCCCCTGCTCATGCTTACTCTTTCTCTCTTAGATAAATAAATCTTTAGAAATTAAAAAAAATATATGTCATCTCATTTATAAACACATATTAAAAATTCTAAACAAATATTGTCAAACTGAACCTAACATCGCATAAAAGAGATAATACCCAATGACTTAACCCAAATTTATTACAAGAATGCAAGTTTGGCTCAGCAGTAGAAAATGTATTCATATAACTTATTATATTAAAAGAATAAATAAAATCAGATGATCACCATAGATGTAGAAAAGGGATTAAATAAAATTCAACCTTCATTTATAATAGTAATTTTAAGAAGACTCTCAGGAAAGAGGACTGTCCTAAATTTGGTAAAACATGTCTATGATAAACCTACAGCAAACATGCACTCAATATTAAAATAATTTCTTTTGATGTCAGGTAAAGCACATTTACTGGATGATCTAGTAGATTATATACAAAACTTTTTAAAATGAAAAAAATAAGAATTGGAAATAAACAAAAATATCCTATTTCATAGGTATTATGAGAAACTGAGAAAAACAAAAAATATTGTTTCTTTCTAATTTTTACCTATTTTTTCATATATTGTATATTGTCTAAGTCTGTATACTTTAAAAATGTAAGGAATCTTCAAATAATATATTTGATCTTAAAAGAGGATTAAGCAAGTTTGCTAAATGTAACATTAATAAATAAAAGCCAGTTGCATTTTATATACCAGTAGCAGACAGAAAACATAACTTAAAAAAATGCAATTTAGAAGATCAACAAAAACATAAGATATACAGAAATATATCCAACATGGTATGTGTGAGACCATCATGTCGACAGTTTTAAAATTTAAAAGCCGTAAAGGAGATCAGATAAATGGAAGAACCAATCAGTTCATCGATAGGAAGATAATATTTTTAAAGATGATAGCTGTCCCCAAATTAATCTCTAGATAAAATGCAGTTCCAATTGGAATCCCAGGAGGATTTTTGTGAAACTCCTAAAATTTATAAAGAATGGCAAATGGCTCAAAATAATCAAGACACTACTAAAAAAACTAACCCTGCCAGATAATAAGACTTTTTAGGAAGTTCTAGTAATGAAAACAAGGTGGTGTTGGTGAAGGCATAAATAGAAAACTGAAGAATACAAAGCCTACAAATTCTACTACATTAAAATTAAGAATAAACAGGCAACTGGGGGTTGCTAGGCCTGGGGGTGGGAGAATGGGGAGCAACTGTGTAATGGGTATGGGGTTTCCTTTTGGGGGTGATGAAAATTCTGGACCTAGACAGAGGTGATGGTTGCCTGGCATGGTGAATGTACTAAATCTCACTGAATTGTTAACTTTAAAATGGTTACTTTTGTGTTATATAAAATTCACCTCAATTAAAAAATACAATGATAATAATACCAAAAAAAAATTTCTGTCTGTTAAGAAATATAATAGTGTAAAAAGGTAACTCACAAGCTGAGTGAAAATTGCAACACAAATAAACTGAGAAAGAATTCAATTCCAAAATATATAATGTCTTCACATGGACATGTTTTTACAGCAAAAAAAAATCATGCCTTTCCCATAAACATGCAAAAAGTGACCAATATCCTTAATGAGGAAAATCTAATTTAAAACCTGAAGGAGACAACATTTCACACCCATCAGATTAACAATAACAATAATAATAATAATTACATAATATAATAATAAAATCTCACAATACCAAATTTTAGCCAGAACATGAAGCAATGTATCTTGTACACTACTGATTGGATTACAAAATGCTGCAACTACTCTGGAAACCTATTTGGAATTACCTCTAAAGCTGCAGATGCTCTTTTCCTATGACCCAGCTATTGCACCCCTAGGTAAGCACTCCAGAGAAACTTACACATATGCCCCAGATGACATTGTTTATACTAGCAAAAAATTAGAAACCATCTAACTGCCCTTCATCTGTAGAATGTGTAAGTAAACTGTACATTCAGAGCATGGTAAAGTATATAACAGTGAACAAGAATGAACTTTGCCTATACATTGCAATGTGAATGAGTTTCAAAATTCAATGTCAAACATAAAAGCAAGCAGTGGAAGAATTTTATTTTGCAGGAGTCTGTTTACATAAATGTTAAAATTGCAAATTAAAGACCATAAATTGGGAATGCACATATAGTAATATTTTACTTTGTTTTGTTTAAGATCTTATTTTTAAATACTCTCTACACCCAACATGGGGCTCAAACTCATGACCCTGAGATCAGGAGTCACGTGCTCTACCGACTGAGCCAGCCAGGTGCTCCATATAGTAATATTTTAAAGAAAAGTGAGAGACTGATTAACAGAAAATGCAGTATAGTGGTTACTTTCATCGGGGATAAAGGGAGAGCCATATAGGAAGGGGCACCTAGGAGGTTCAAAGGCACTGGGATTGTCCAGTTCTTATGCTGGTCAGTGCAAGTTTGCTCATCTTATTATTATATATTAACATTCTTTCAAATGTGCTTATACATTTCACATGTATATGCTATATGCATGCTGTGTTTCACAATTTTTAAAAAGAAAAAAGAAAAACTTGCAGAGATCACAATATATTCCAATTGGACAAATGAGTAAAGCCAACCCATAATGTGCTATGAATAGGTATTTGTGATTTTGGAAGAAAAAAATAAATACCCAATGATATAACATTTTATATGGATTCCAAAAATGCTTACCACTTTCCATGGAGGAGTCTCAGGTATGCCACAGTTCCTCAAAGTAAAATTACTACTGTATTCTTTAGGATTCTTTTGGTTGTAAATGAGAGAAACCTAAAAACCTAACTATCTTAGACAAACAAGTAGAATGCATTGGAGGATTCATGGGACCCTGGGAAGAGTAGGAGTGCAGCTAGCCTCAGAAGCCTCACACTTCTACCATAGAACAGAAGAGTTATAGTTCACTTGTTTTTGCTTAAGACAGGTTTTTTAGGTTCTTAAACAGAGTGAAAGGAATCCTAAGTAATACAATTAGTAATTTTACTTTGAACAAAAGATTCTTTTGCTGTCTTTTGCCTCTGTTTAACTCCATGTGGCCGCTTTCTTCTCCTATATCAGTGTCCTCTGCAAGGCAAGAAATATGATTGATGACTACACGAGCGCTTCATATTTCCAAGCTTCACCACAGAGAGGAATGGAAACACTTTCCCTGGCAACCAAGTTTTAAAATCTCAGAGAAAGGTTCTGAATGGCCCAGCCTAAGTCAGATGCCCATCCCTGGGCTAATCAACTGTGAGCCAGTGGGTAGCATCTGTAAGAAGATGGTGACACCACCAAGTCAAGTCCCATTGCTTGAATGAGAGGGAGATTCCATCTTATCCCTTAGTGCTCAGCTTAAATATCCCTTCTCCAAAATGCCTCTCTTCACTACACCATCTACAGTGGGTGCCCTCCTCTTATCCTCTCTCATGGCACCCTGTTGCTTTTGCAGCACTTACCACAATAGGTAACTCCTTTAGTTTTATTTATTTGTTTACCTGATACAGTAGGCAAAATCATGCCCTCCCCCAAAGATGTCCATGTCCTAATCCTCAGAACCTGTGAATAAATTTCCTTACATGACAAAAGGGAACTTTGTAGATGTGATTAAGGCTACGGGACCTTGAGATGGAGAGATTATCCTGGTGAGTCCATTCTAATCACATGAATCTTAAACGCTGAGGACCTTTCCCAGCTGTGGTCACAAAAAGATGTGACGACAAAGGAAAGGTCAAAGGAATGTGACATGAGAAGGACTTGCTCTGATGTTGTTGGCTTTGGTGATGGAGGAAGGGATGCCATGAGTCAAGGAAAACAGGTGGCCTCTAGAAGCTGGAAAAAATAAGGAAATGAATTCTCTCCTATAGCCTACAGAAGGAAATGCACCTTGATTTTAGCCTCTGTGAGACCCGTGTTGGACTTCTGACCTACAGAATTGCAAGATAATAAACTTGTACAGTTTTAAGCCACTAAATTTGTGGTGATTTGTTACAACATCAATAAGCAACTAATATCCCTGGCCATTGTCTTTTACTAGAATGTAGTCTTCAAGAAAGAGGGAATATTTCTTTTTCATCTCCATGCACAGTAACTAACACATACTTGTTGAATGAATAAATAGATTAATTAAATGAATGAATGAAGAAATTTGTGACTCATATCCAAAAGTTCATCTTGCAGTTTTCATAGGAAGTGTTTATCTTCCCTCTGTGGGAGTCACAAATGTGGAGAATCAAATAGAAATTGAAGCTGATGATCTCAAGTTTCTCTCTATGGGTCAGAAGGGAAAATCTTGGCTGAGAAAAATGTGAAAAATAAGCCCTCTTCTGCAAAGAGAGAAGAATTATGCCAAGCCAAGAGGACAATCAAAGATGCTAGCAAATCATAGAGCTGGAACAGCACTTACTCTTTATTTGAGCCTTCAGATGGGATGTGTTTTCAGTCAGCTGACATTTCCTATCCAATTTCCAGAAAGTTCCCGCTGTCACAAGCCTGGTAAAATACTGGGTCATCCACATCAACTCCAAAATGGTTTCTTTTCCGGTGCAGTCAGATTTTATGATTTACGCCCATTAATGGAAACTAGTAACTTTTCCAGAAGAAAAATGATGGCATGTTCTGAGGAATGTATCCTTTTTCAGGCAATTTGTTTTTGAAGAGAAGTTCAAGTTACTGATCCGATAATTCACTCTGTCTCTATGGGTTCAGCAATAGAATACCTTTAGTACTGAGAACCCACTAGTTAAAACTGGCAGCTCTTTTCACCTGGGATAATAAAGTAATTGTGCCACAAAATGAGCAGGCCACTGTAAGGAAGAGGTTAAAGCAGTATCATCTGAGACAGATGCAGAACCATTAAAATACAATAAAATGTATGCTGCAAAACAAGTTGTTTGAGGGCTAAAAAATGGGTCTTGACTATTTTCATGTAAAACTTTTGTTTCTACGCCATATCCTTAACCAAAGCCACATATGTATATACACGTGTGTATGTATGTACACGTGTATACATATGTATGTATATGTCAGCAGTAGCTAGCATATAATTTCTTACTTAAAACATGTACATATGGAATGGCTTTGTATGGTGGTCCAGCCAACTCATGAAGCTCCAGGCAGAGAAAATGTGCCTTACCCCAGAGTCCAGGAGCACCCACTGGCAGTAAATCATTATTCCCATCTGCAGATGAATTCCACATCTGAATTAGCCTTACTCTCACTTTCTTCTTCCCTTTCTCTCCACCAAATATTCTTAGATCCTTGAATTTCCATCTCTCTTCATGGTAACTGTGGAGGAAATGATTTTGGACGGAATTAAGTGGGCCCAGGTGGTATATAGTACGTACTAGCTCCCAGCATAACATCTGCTTCCGATTCTTCAAAGCTTCTTATTTCTACAACAGTCGTCTTTGTCTGTTCTCTCTTTTTTGTAGTTCTGTTGGGTTGTTTTTTTCTTCCTATTTCAAGTCCCTGGAAGAAAGAGGAAATGGGGTGGAGGACATAGAAATTTCCATATGCTTCCTCAGATGATAGCATGTAGTTATGTCTGTTGATCTATGATGGCTCACACTTTCTAGACCAGCACTGTCCAACAGAGTTTTCTGTTCTGTATCTGCACTAGGTCTGTCTACTAGCTTCATCGACCTACTGAGCACTTAAAATGTAGATAGTCTAACGACTAACTGAAGTTTTAATTTTGTTTAATTTTAAGTAATTTAAATTTAGCTGTCTGTGGCTAGTAGCCAACACTTGATGAGCATTAGAGAATTCTACTTCACTTTTTTCTGTATGTTATACTCTATACATTATACTTGATTTACTTAAGATAAAATCCTTCAAGGTTAAAGTTTGCATCTCAAACATTGTGTTCCTAAGCCTAACCACTCTGTCTCTCTCTCTCTCTTTCTCTTTCTGAAGTTCACTCATACCTTGTTTCCTCTATTATTCTTATTCTCTTCTCAATCATATTCCAATTACTTACACACACACACACACACCAGAATGCTAGATACCATGCAGAAAGAAGAGTCTGTCATTCCTATGTATATTGCTTCTGAAAAAAAAATGTGAGAGAAAAGGGGGAAATGTGTGATGGCCAGTCTCATAACATTTTCAAATGTAAATATTAGGGAAAGTTTATAAATACAGTGCAAGGTGTACATGCAGAGCCATGAGTTGCAGCTCATCACAGAGTACTTTTGCAATGACAATGCTTTGTCCAAATTGAAACGTGTGATGAAGTGTTATTAACTAGGGAAGGAAAAGCAAAACAGAATTGGAGATTTTTGTTAAGTTTAGACCTTTAATAACTTCAGAGTTGTGTGAAATGCTTTTTTTTTTTTCCATCAAGGAATATTTTTCTTTTCTTAAGCCATTGTTGGTCAAGTGAATGTTTAATAAATAACTTGCTTTTATTCCTAAGTGGTAGGCTGGACTGTGTAACTAATAAAGCCTGTTGTTTGACAGTCCTGCTGACCGTCTTTCTATCATAGAAATAAAGATGGTTACATGCTGTTTTGAATCCAACCAGATCCACAACCTCCCATCAGAAGTTAAGGTTTAGTTTCTAAATTTAGTACCCATAGTTTCTCAAATGTGACTGCTAATAAAAAGAATTTCATTACAACAAAACATTCCTTAGGAGAACTAGCATGCTGTTCTAGTGGTCCCTTCCTATTGAGTGCTGTCTCCACCAGCAAATACCAACATAGCAGGTTTCACCATGATCTTTCAAAGTTGAGTTATGGCCCTAAAATCCTTTTTCGTAATGTTTTGGTTCTGCTAGGAATCAGATCTGAAATAGGATTGGTGTACTTGGTTTATTTCAGAGATATAGTCACACTTGTATGCCAGTAAGCAGGTAATACAGGAAAGAAAAGGTAATCAATGGGAAGTGCGTTATTAAGCCAGCTACTATTATGAGTGACTAGGGTTTAATCCCAGGGATTAAGTGGGATACAGTGGGGATGCCTTGATGGCTCAGTCAGTTAAGTGTCTACCTTCGGCTCAGGTCATGATCCCAGGATCCTGGGATCAAGTCCCATATCGGGCTCCTTGCACTGCAGGGAGCCTGCTTCTCCCCCTGCCTGATGCTCTCCCTCCTTGTGCTCTCTCTCTCTCTCACAAATAAATAAATACAATCTTTAAAAAAATAAGTGGATACAGTGTAAAATATTGTATAAGGGACAAGGGCATTGGGATACTTATACTTCTATAGCCGCTAGTCATTGGTTAAGGAATGCCTTGGAGAGTATGTGAATTTCCAGACATATCAGTCAGGTGACATTGGTTCTTCTGACAAAGGGCAGGAGCTGACCCTTAGAAGCCAGGCTGGCATGCACCAGGAAGATGAATGGTTCTGAGGGCATATGGGCAGAGTTTTGACAGAATCTATTACATAAATATTATATGAAATGGAATTCTTCTTAAAGAATAGCAGTTTTATAGAGTTCATTTTAGTTATTCCAAATATTGCATTTTCTAGCTGAAAGAAGGACTAGTCTAGAATTTGGTGGTTCTTCGATATTTGGTTCAATATTTAATGATTTTCAATAATGACCTCCCCATATTTCTAAGGATAAGGAGGATCCATCTTTATTTTGTAAAGAAGCTACTCTATATCCTTGATGTTTTAGCCACATGACTTTTCCTAATTTGCTTAAATTTTTATTCATATAAAATAACCTAAATGTGAGACAGGAGTCCCTCAAAATCCTAAAGGAGAACACAGGCAGCAACCTCTTCGACCTCAGCCTCAGCAACTTCTTCCTAGAAACATCACCAAAGGCAAGGGAAGCAAGGGCAAAAATGAATTATTGGGACTTCATCAAGATGAAAAGCTTTTGCACAGCAAAAGAAACAGTCAACAAAACCAAAAGACAGCCGACAGAATGGGAGAAGATATTTGCAAATGACATATCAAATAAAGGGCTAGTATCCAAAATCTATAAAGAACTTATCAAACTCAACACCCAAAGAACAAATGATCCAATCAAGAAATGGGCAGAAGACATGAACAGACATTTTTCCAAAGAAGACATCCAAATGGCCAACAGACACATGAAAAAGTGCTCAACATCTCTCAGCATAAGGGAAATCCAAATCAAAACCTCAATGAGATACTACCTCACACCAGTCAGAATGGCTAAAATTAACATGTCAGGAAATGACAGATGTTGGGAGGGATGCAGAGAAAGGCAAACCCTCCTACACTGTTGATGGGATTGCAAGCTGGTGCAGCCACTCTGGAAAACAGTATGGAGGTTCCTCAAAAAGTTGAAAATAGAGCTGTCCTATGACCCAGCAATTGCACTACTGGGTATTTAGCCCAAAGATACAAATGTAGGGATCCAAAGGGGTATGTGTACCCTGATGTTTATAGCAGCAACATCCACAATAGCCAAACTATGGAAAGATCCAAGATGTCCATCGACAGATAAATGGATAAAGAAGATGTGGTGTATATATATACAATGGAATATTATGCAGTCATCAAAAGGAATGAAATCTTGCCATTTGCAATGACATGGATGAAACTGGAGGGTATTATGCTGAGCAAAATAAGTCAACCAGAGAAAGACATGTATCATATGATCTCACTGATATGAGGAATTCTTAATCTCAGGAAACAAACTGAGGGTTGCTGGAGTGGTGGGGGGTGGGAGGGATGGGGTGGCTGAGTGATGGACATTGGGGAGGGTATGTGCTATGGTGAGTGCTGTGAATTGTGTAAGACTGTTGAATAACAGACCTGTACCTCTGAAACAAATAATACATTATATGTTTAAAAAAAAAAGAAGAAGAAGATAGCAGGAAGGGAAAAATGAAGGTGGGGAAATCGGAGTGGGAGACGAACCATGAGAGACTATGGACTCTGAGAAACAAACTGAGGGTTCTAGAGGGGAGGGGGCTAGGGGGACGTGTTAGCCCACGGTGGGTATTAAAGAGGACATGTACTGAATGGAGCACTGGGTGTTATATGCAAACAATGAATCATGAAACACTACATCAAAAACTAATGATGTAATGTATGGTGATTAACATAACATAATAAAAAAAAGAAATGAGCAATAAAAAAATAAATAAAAAATAAAAAATAAAATAACCTGAACTTTTAAAATATTCCAGGTTTGGATCCACTCACGATTGTGCCCTATATAGAAATAGCACAGAACTCCATGAAAGTGCAGTTGTGAACCTCCCACATTGCTAAGATATATCAAGAAAGAAGACATGAAGAGCATGAAGCTTTCATCTAAGTTACGTGTGTACGTTGAGTTAGTGTACTCAAAACATGAAATGATTAAACAGTAAAACCCCATAGCTTCACTCAGGCACATGCCAAATTATAATAGAATGTACTTGTCATAGATCATACTCAACAAAGAAGTTTCTCTCTCAGAGAAAGTCAGGACTTTATGTAACATCCAAGGTAAGCAACATGAAGCAGACCGCCCAAGCCTTACCAATGAGGATGATATAAATTTGGTGAAGAGTGCCCACCATGATGAAGTATGGAAGGGAAGTTACCATGAAGACCACTCACAGAACCACAAAGCAGAAGAGAGAGGTGTGATCAGGAGTCACAAAGCAGAACCAAAATGAAGGACTATGAGACGAATTCAAGCATCCACCTGGGCACAGGAACTGATAGGGGCATGGTCAGCAGAGGAAGAGGCCAGAGTGTGGATCTTCCCAGAGAGCAAAAAACACAAAGAGGGATAAAGGAAGAGAAGAGAACTAGGAGGAGTGAAAAGTGGTTCAAGGTCTCATCGAGGAATACTAGTGACCATTGGGGGCTCGCCTACATGGCCTTGGCAAATCCTTCCAGCCAGAAGCATTTCTTCATAGAATTCTACTGAGAACACATCGACACATGTGGAAACAGCACCCTAAATGACAAGGCTCATTACACTTTGTATTCCCTATAGCTGGCATATGACAATGTGTCTTTGGGATTATGCTCGTTTGATTGATAATTTTTAAGTATTTATTGACAAAAACAGCCCATATTCATTGTAGAAAGTTTTGAACATACAGGGGAAAAAAATCAAAGAAGAAAATTAAAATCTACCTCCACAGAAATGTTTGTATATATTCTAGAGTTTTAATAAGAAATTATAACATAACATAATATATAATTTTATATATTATATATAGTTTATAATTTTTTAACTTAATACTTCAGAGCACTATTATTCTACCTAGTTACACTTCATCCATTTGTGAAAATACTTCTGAGAACATGGTATTTTTGGAGGTAAAAATGTCACTACCACCACTGCATCATACACAAACATATGAAAGAACAAAATGTTGGTTTCTATTGGGATTGTCACTTCCTAACATGTCAGGGTGACTTCCCTATTCACACTGTTAATGGTCCAGTGTCCCAGCAGGAAACGGATTACACAAATGGGAACACTTCAAAGAGGGTTTGGAAAAGGGCGTAGGGAAACCGCAGGTACCCAGGAGGTAGGAACAACAGGGCTACCCCCACACCTGAAGAACAGAGGAGAAGGAGGAGCAGTCACCAGAATGTGGAAAGAGAATCATGTGCATGAAGCCACTTTGACAGGAGCTGTGATTTGGGTCAAGGGAAAGAGCCAACCTAAAGTAACTCTGCTGGGAGGGACCTGGGAAGGAATATTCACCAATCTTACTCTTCATCTCCTTTGGCTTTCTGTCAGTGTTCCCCCCTCTCCTTGTTAAATCCAGCCATCATGGAAGTCTTTGGATGGAGTACAAACAGGCAGCTTTCTGTGGCAGAAAGCAAGGCAGAGAAATGTAAAGAGTGACCTCTGTCAAGCACCAGGGGCTACATCCCTTGTCCATACATTCTGGGTAGCAAGACCTGTCTATCTTTCCTACATTCACTTAATTATTCACTTATTCAACAAAGATATTCAAACATCATGTTAATACTAGTAAAAAGTGGGGGTGGTTGCAGTGGTGCAGATGATCTAAATACCGAGCAATAAGGGATTTTTAAATGTGGGTACATCAAAGGATGGAGTTCTATGCAGGGGGTGATAATGTATAGTATTCAAATAATTGTGTCAATCCTCGTTTTCACTTCAGTATACTGACAGGGCCACATTTGGAAGGAATTAAGATGGTAAACAATTGAACCATGGGTCTAAAAGTAAAAAAATCATTTCATTCAGACAGGTTTGGGCAATTTTCTAAGTGCATGTGTGAATTCCTTTCCATCTCCTATGTTTGAAAAAAAAATTCTCAAATTCTTGGGTTCAGAGTTCTAGTTTAATTTTGATTTCCTTTTTTTCCTGGCAGTCAATATACAAATTTGATATCAGAGAAGACTGTTTCAGTACACACATTAGAAACAATCTACACACAAAGCTTAAGTCGTTGCAGAATAAAGATAACACTGACTTGCCCTGTTTCCGTTTACTCTGTCTGTCTAATTATTTTCTACCTCCTGCTTTGTGGTATTTTATCAAGTTTTCTTTCTTTCTTTCTTTCTTTATTTTTATTTTTTTAAATTTTTTTTTCTTAAGATTTTATTTATTTGCGAGAGAGACAATGAGAGACAGAGAACATGAGAGGGAGGAGGGTCAGAGGGAGAAGCAGACTCTCTGCTGAGCAGGGAGCCCGATGTGGGACTCGATCCCGGGACTCCAGGATCATGACCTGAGCCGAAGGCAGTCGCTCAACCAACTGAGCCACCCAGGCGCCCCTTATCAAGTTTTCTTTAGAGTCAACAGCTGACATAGGTGTCAAATTTTAGTCAAGTCTTAATACAATAGCAAAGTATACATAGCACATATAAAACAATATCTCTGCAGCAGCACGAATGAGAATAACTTTGATCCCACTTAACCAGGTCACTTTTCAGGGAGAATAAAAGATAACTCCCTCTAGTCTAGGTCACAATGACCTTGATAAGTACCCAGGCTACAATGGCTTCCAATTGTTCTTCGTACCAACCTGAACTGACCATCCATGTTGCTTTTCTAACTAGAAGCTTTTCTGGAAAGGCCACAAAGATTAAACTCCTTATCTAAATCATGAGACTTTTCAACTATTGGCATTTTATGTTACAAAAGAGACAGATTAAAGTCTTAATATTCTGTTGGATTAAGTAACCCATTGCACTATGACAGAATATATGAGTTAGTGTGTTAGAAATGACATAAATGCCCTTATATACTAGCACATTTTATGTAGGGTCATATAAATGAGAAGGGATAATTTGTAATAAAAATAAACATAATATTCACTATTGTTAACAATCTCAGAATAATTGGCATTTGCTTTTTATGGCATTTGTTTAATACTCCTTCAACTGACAGAGGGTTTTACTCTCCCCAGAGGAAAGAGAAGTGAAATCTTCCTGGGGAAATAGTGTGTTTATTGTGGGTAGGTGCCTCTATTTTCTTAGCCTAGTGAAATGCTGTGACAAATTTCTTTCTGGAAGAGAAAACTGACATTCTGTAGACAAAACCCAGGTAATTGTAGCTGTAAATCATCCCTCCTTAGATATTAAGGTGCTCTTTGTGAGTTATTCAAAAAGTGAGTTTGCAGAGTTATTTTTAAGAAACTGATTTTATTACAAGGTAAGAAATCATTGTAAGTATTTCAACAACTAATCGATACTTTTCAACATCATCCCCTAACCGATTCAAGCATCACTCTTCGTTTGGGACAAGCTTTCTGGCTGTGGTTGAATAAAATAACAGTTCCTTAGCACTCATAGGCTTCTGTTCATGTAGCATCAGAGCTGCCTGCAAACTTTGTCTGCTGTTTTGCCACCCTTTGTATACCTTCTAAAGAGTTCAACAAATTGTCAATAAGCTTTTTTTTTTCCCGAGTTAATTTTTTTATGGCACACACTTTGTCCATAGAGGTGGGGGAGAGGGGGAACACATGTTTAGGATTGTGGCCATTTTAAACTAAGGGGATGCCAAATCACAAACAGTCTTGCAGCTGATCCACTTTTCAGTGTTGTCACACATGCCTAACAAAATATTGTACTACCCACACAATCATTGTATTCTGCACTGGTAATTAACCTTGTGGAGTTATTTTAAACAAGCCTCATGCATATGTCATAAAGCAAATGACAAATTAAATGTTCAGATATGATTACAAAAGCTATTTTCCTTTTGGATTTAATTCTGTTCCTGCTGAAGCTTCTGTTAAGTCGCATTTTATAGACCCATAATGTTAGAAAGAACTTTAAAGACGCCCACATACCCTTTACATTTTTGTTTTGTTTTGTTTTCTTTGTTTTGGGGTGAGGCCCAGGGCAGTGATATGATTTGCCCAAGGTCACAGAGCTAGTTTGCGATGGAATCAATAATAGATTCTCTTGACCTTGCAGTTAATATTTGTTGTTCTGGTCTTTGTCTTGGTGGATTAAACATATGGCCCAATGTGAGGAGAGGAAATAATTTGGCCTTATGGATTAAAAACAAGCTTATGTATTTGCCTCTGAAAAATGTCCAAGATTCATTCCTGTTCTCCTCTTTGCCTTTTCATTTACTTCCACATTCACCCAACTTTGTCCAGGAAGCTTATCAATCTTCCAAACTCATTAAAACCTCAAAATTCCATTTATCTGAACAAATACCATTTGGCTTGGTCCATGCACTTCAATACCATCACTTGTGCTATCTCAGTAATTTGTTTTCCAGCACCCTAGGCTGAGGTGATAAAAATATAGCTTTCTCTTTGGAAAAGGGCACTTAAAGACATGTTCCACACAGGTAGACTATGAGACCTATAGCACTTCCAGTCAAATTGCTGGATACACATAGGCTGAATATCATGGTCACCTATATATGTAGGGGAATAGCTAAATGAAAACAGAATGGAAAAACAGAGACTTTTGTTTTCATTAAACTTGCTACCTATTCATTTTTAGGACCTAGATCCATATTTATCAGGGTTGACATGTGTGCCCACATCATCTTCACTTTGGTCCTAATATCTCACTCCACAATTAGTGTATCTCTGGCAAAGACAATTTAATACTACCCAAATGTGCATCTGACCACTACTGTCTTTAGCTATCATTTTCATCTTCATGGTCTAAAATTCAGGGATTTAGTCCCAAACTACAAATCATTAGTGATAAAATTAATGTAATCATTCTTTGTTCCAATCTCATACAGCAACTTCTCTTAATCCTGAAATGCCACTTGAAGTGGAAAAAAAAATTACAATGAGTGTGTATTTTACGTGTTATTATGTGTTTGTGACATAAAGGAAACTGAGAGATAGATAAGAAGAACAAATTTGGAGTGATTTTCACAATAATTGTTTCTAATCTGTTTCTTCCATAGTTTCAGCTCTGGGCTTTAGCACTTCGCAAA
The DNA here is from genome assembly GCF_029215605.1 of Mirounga angustirostris. Taxonomy (NCBI): domain Eukaryota; kingdom Metazoa; phylum Chordata; class Mammalia; order Carnivora; family Phocidae; genus Mirounga; species Mirounga angustirostris. Next base: position 131,840,574 of record NW_026991709.1, on the reverse strand, counting down.
GCTGTAGCAGGCAGCTGATGCAGCCCCACTTCCTTACACCAGTTTTACTCACCTGGTTGTAGGTGGAATTGAATGTCTAATAAATGGACCATAAAATAAATACTCACTCTTTTCCTGACCACAAATGACTACATCTAAGCCATATATGTACATCACGGGGTTGGTGGAAAGATACACAAATAAGCTAATGAAGGGTGAGGAGCCACTCGACAGAAGTAGAGAAACTAATTCTATGTCTCTTTCTTTATAATTTAGGACAGTAGCTCACTATTCCCTTGACTTTACTTCTGTGAATTCTAAGTACATTTGGTACACATGCACATCCATCCACACTTCCTTCAAATGTCCACACATTATCTCAAATGACAGCACTTAACGGAAGAAACTCTTTTATTTGTTATTTCCAGCTTTTCTGTGAAATTTCTATTTTATAATTAATATCCAGGTGGCCCGGAGGACTGTGAAGGTGATAGCATTGTAGGCAGATGCTGTCATTGCCCCTCCTATATGGCCTCTACATTCATGTCTACACGCCAAAGGCTGCCTACTGCAGACACCTGTGACTCTCTGCCTGGGCTCTTTTCTGGTCATGGAGCCATACTCAGCCCATTTTCAGGTCAAACCAGAAGTGTCAGAGAATTCATACACTTGGAAGCAGCCCTCAACCAATCACAGATGAGGATTTAGAGGATAACTACTCCAGCTTTTTCAGGACTCAGCTGCGATAACTCTGAAGCCTGTCTTACACTGTCTCCCTTGGTTTTCCAGCAGGACTGTGCTCCAGTTGACCAACAGTAGTAAACTTACTTAATAACCCATCCTTATGGGCTTCCTTCCCTTCCCTGTTTCACTTCTTTACAAGCTTATAGTGTTTACTGTGATCAGCTTCCAGATAAACTACTTGCACTTGACTCCTGTCTCAGAGCTGGCTTTTGGAAGAATGCAGATTGAAACAAGCATTGTGGTTGAAAAGTATAGCTCTGTATTAACCTGGAAATCATTCCAACCCTAGCTCTATCATTTCCTAACTGTACAATCAGGATCAAGTTTCCTGGTCTTTAAAATAAGAGTAGGAATAATAAAGTTATTGATAAGATTAGTTGAGGTAATATAGATAAAGTGTTTTGCACAGTAAATGGCACATAGCAAGCATTTAATGCATGTTAACTCTTTATTCCAGTTATCTACTGCTGTGTAACAAATTAGCCAACACTTAGTAACCTAAAAGAGCCATGATTTTGCAGAAATGACTCTTCTGGATGGCTCCCCTTAGGAGTCTATTGTGCAGTTATGGTTGGATAAAGGCCAAGAGTCATTTGAAAGCTCGGTTGAGTTGGACATCCCACATGGCTCATTCACAAGGCAGGCAGTGCACTGGATGCTAGTGCTGTCAATCAGAGCATCCACGCTTGGTATTTTCATATGATTTGGGCTTCTCACAATATGATGGCTAGGTTCTGAAAGGAAGCATCCCAAAAGTGAAGGTTACCAGAGACCCAGGTACAAACTGCTTACCTTTCTTGACCTAGTTTCAGAAGTCATACCCCATTCACTTACACTGTATTTTACTCGCTACAACTAATACTTGAAAGCCAGTGCAGATACAAGGGGAGAGGAATTGGGCCTCAGTTTTTCATGGGAGAAGTGTCCAAAACTTTTCATCTATATTATTATTATTATTACCACTTATCAGGATCACTTGCTGTTGGCTGTGAAAATTCACCAAATATTTGTTGGATTAATTAATACAATTATGTACACCTCATCCCATCATCACTCTCATTCAGTCAGTTGTCAAGCCTTATCTATTCTATCCACAGTCATCCTTAATAACATACACAGCATCTTTAGGTCTGTTCCATTTTCTCCCTTATTATTGACCCAACTCTTGATTTTTGCCTGTGTTATCTTGCACCTGCACTTTTGTGATAGGTTTATAACTAGTTTGCTGATCTCCTGCCTCTTCTTTGTCCTTTTCATCTTACTGGCCCCCAGATTAATCTTCCTAGAGTTCAACCTTAATCACGTTTAAATTCTGCTCACAATTCTTCAGTACTCTCTCATTGTCTACTTAATAAAATACAAACCCTTAGAATTCAATATGAAGCATTGTGAAATATGGAAAAATTAAAGCTAAAAATAATAAATACATTAGAACAGACATTACTCTAATTGTTTTATGGATATTTATTTGCTTAATCCTTACAAAAACCTTATGAAGATACTATTATTATCTCATTTTACATTAAGGATACAGGTACTTGATATCCAAACTGATCATTCATTCTATCCATCCCTGCTTTCTCCCCATTCCCTCACCAACCATAGAGAAATGTTGAATAAACAATAGTATGTTCTAAACACAACAGCCAAATGTAAAGAAGCTAAAGAAATCCCCAAGGGATTAGAAACAAAGAAGGACCTGAAGCCTAAATGCCTAGTCAGTGCCATTGCAACCCTATCATTTGGTGATAGGATGTGTGGCTTTGAACTCACAAAAGTGGAGGAATTGGAACTGGGAACCCAAAGAATGGTTTCCTTGAGGAAAAAAAGATTAGAAAATCTGTTTGCTGACCCAGTAAGAATTTAGTATCTACTCCAAGCTCTTGGTGGGAAAAAAATACTTCAATGAAAATTTAAGACCTCAAACCTGTGCCACATGCAGATATAGGGTATAAATTTAGGTATAATTAATGGTAAAGAAAGGCTTAAAATAGGCAATCAATATGGAGATTTGTCCTAAAATGGTGATGGCTTTGGCCCTGAGTATCTGAGCCCCTGACAGAGGAAACAAAAAGCCGCTCTAGTCTGCTTAAGATTCTCTCCCTCTCCCTCTGCCTTTCTCCCACTCTCTCTCTCTCTTTCTCACCCTTTCTCCCTCTCTCTCTCAAATAAATAAATCTCAAAAAAATGAGGTGCCTGAGTGGCTCAGCCATTTGAGCATCTGACTCTTGGTTCTGGCTTAGGTCATGATCTTATGTTTGTAAGATGGAGCCCTGAGTCAGGCTCCACACTTAGCTGGGAGTCTGCTTGAGATTTTCTTTCTCTCTATCTCCCTCTTCCCCTTGCTCTCTCTCTCTTAAATAAATAAATAAATCTTAAAAAAAAGAAAACCACTCTTCAGGGACATTTATATAAAAGCACATGAGATTCCTACAAAGGAAAAAATGTCTCTGCTAAAGATAAATTCACAATATAATTTAAAAATTCAAACATTTTGAGGAAGCAATTCACCATCAGAAAGATTCAGAAGGTACAGCTAACAGATATAATAAAAAAAGAGCCAAAAGCAACTTTAAAAATAAGAATATTTAAAAGAACTAAAAATTAAAGCATAATTATAACCATAATGAAAGACCAGGATTCTTTTTCAAAATCAGCAGATGTAAAAAATAATCAAATAAAACATTTAGAAATAAAAATTATAGTCAGTGAGATTAAAACTCAGAGAATAAGTTAGATAACAGAATAGATATGCCTGAAGAGAGAATTGGTGAACTGAATTAAATGAAGAGATTATTGAGAATAGAACACAGAGTAATAAGGAAATGTAAACTATAAGGGAAAGTTTATGAGACATGTAGGCTAGAAAAAAATCCAATATAAGTCTAATAGAATCTTCAGAAAAAGAAATAAAGAGAATGAGGAAAAGATAATATTTAAAGAAAAAAATGGATGAAGTTTTCCAGTATTGAAGAAAGATATGAGTTTAAGACCGAAGAAGTCTTCTGTCTTCAAAACAACATGAGTATAAAATACATTTAGTCTTGGACAACACATTGAAATACTTCTGTAGAAAGAAAAAAAATTTTAAAGTAATAACAGGACTTCTGCTTTCACCCATGATGGAGTAAACTTATTATCACCTTTGTTTACTGTCTGGTAGTACTTTTTGGACTGTGGTGCAAGCTGGAGAAGCCCAAGCTGAGAACTGAAGTCTTCCCCTGCTGAACCAGTGAAGATTAGAATCAAGGTTACTGAGGTAACTAGAATATGCAGGGAAAAGTACCAGAGAAGAATAATTACAGAGAGAAATGGCTCTAGGATTTATACAGAATTTCCTTTAGCCTTTGGTCAAACACTAAGTTGCACATGTGCAGAATGAAACTCCAAAAGACTGAGCAAAGAACTATTTAGAAAAAAACAACAACAACAATAATCTACAAGATTCTGGAGACTGCACAGGGCTTAGAAATGCTTTGGTTCGGGGGCACCTGGGTGGCTCAGTCATTAAGTGTCTGCCTTCAGCTCAAGTCATGATCCCAGGGTCCTGGGATCGAGCCCCACATTGGGCTCCCTGCTCCGCAGGAAGCCTGCTTCTCCCTCTCCCACTCCCCCTGCTTGTGTTCCCTCTCTGGCTGTGTCTTTCTGTCAAATAAATAAATGAAATCTTTTAAAAAAAATGCTTTGGTTCCAACCAATAAGGGTGAAGATACTGAAATGAACACCCTACAAATTCACTAAAGACTCTAGGAAGACCATGCCTTGGGAATAGAGTCAATTTAACCCTAGAGGAAAGTCTACTCTAAACCCTCCCTCACAACATTTTAGAACAAACTTTAAATAGATCAAGGTGACCTGCAAGTAAATTAACTGCCTTCCAGGAGAAACAACAACAACAACAACAAAAACAATATTCTTTAAAGAATGATGACAAAATCTAGACATTCAAGATGTTGAGTTGACAATGTCCAGTGTGCCATCAAAAATCACAAGCCATGTGAAATTAAAAAAAAAAAACAACAACAAGACAAAACATTTGACTCACAACTGGAAGAGAAATTGGTCATATACAGACTAAAGTGAAAGTATGATGGAATTTCAGATAGCTAGGAAAGACTTTCAAATAGCTAGCATAAATATATTCAAGAATGTAAGGAAAACATAAAAGAATGAGGAAACAAATGGAAAATTTCAATAGAAAATTGTAAACTATATTCCAGAGTGGCTGTACCAGCTTGCATTCCCACCAACAGTGTAAGAGGGTTCCCTTTTCTACACATCCTCGCCAACATTTATTGTTTCCTGTCTTGTTAATTTTTGCCATTCTAACTGGTGTAAGGTGATATCTCCTTTTACTTTTGATTTGTATTTCTCTGATGGCTAGTGATGTTGAACATTTTTTCATGTGTCTGTTAGCCATTTGTATGTCTTCTTTGGAGAAATGGCTATTCATGTCTTCTGCCCATTTTTTGACTGGATTATTTGGGTTTTGGGTGTTGAGTTGGTAAGTTCTTTATAGATCTTGGAAAACAGTATGGAGGTTCCTCAAGATGTTAAAAATAGAGCTACCCTATGACCCAGCAATTGCACTACTAGGTATTTATCCCAAAGATACAGATGTAGTGAAAAGAAGGAGCACATGCTCCCCAATGTTCATAGCAGCAATGTCCAAAATAGCCAAACTGTGGAAGGAGCCAAGATGCCCTTCAACAGATGAATGGATAAAGAAGATGTGGTTCATATATACAATGGAATATTACTCAGCCATCAGAAAGGATGAATACCTACCATTTGCATCAACATGGATGGAACTGGAGTGGATTATGCTAAGTGAAATAAATCAAGCAGAGAAAGACAATTATCATATGGTTTCAGTTGTATGTGGAACAAAAGGAATAATGCAGGGGACCACAGGGGAAGGGAGGGAAAACTGAATGGAAAGAAATCAGAGAGGGAGACAAACCATGAGAGACTCTGGACTCCGGTAAACAAACTGACGGTTACAGAAAGGAGGGGGTGAGGGGATGGGGTAACCAGGTGATGGGTATTAAAGAGGGCATGTGTTGTGATGAGCACTGGGTATTATACACAACTAATGAATCACTGAACACTACATCAAAAACTAATGATGTTGGCTAACTGAACATAATAAAAAAAAAAAGAAAGAAAGAAAATTGTAAACTATAGGGGCACCTAGGTGGCTCAGTCAGTTAAGCGTCTGGCTTCGGCTCAGGTCATGATTCCGGGGTCCCAGGATCGAGCCCCACATCGGGCTCTCTGCTCAGAGGGGAGTCTGCTTCTCCCTCTCCCTCTGCCTGCCACTCCCCTTGGCTTAGGTGCTCTCTCTCTCTCTCTGTCAAATAAATAAATAAAATCCTTAAAAAAAGAAAAAAAAATTGTAAATTATAAAAACAACTAGCAGAAATGACTAATGTTTTAATAAAGTGGCCACATATTTCTTGTCCACAATAATACAGATAAAAAGACAATAAAATAATAATTCCAAAGTGCTAAGGAAAAATAACTATCAACTTAGAATTCTATATCCAAATCAAGTATTGCTGAAGCTTGAGAGCAAATTAAATATATTTTTAGAAAAGAAAGTTTATATTGCAAAAATACATATTACCAACCTCAGCTCCTCATATAAACACTACTGAAGAATCTACCTCAGCAAGAAAATAAATTAAACTCAGAAGAAACAGTGGAACGTAGGAAATAGTAGAAAATAAATTAATTAAATAATTAAATGTGGGTAAATATAAGTAAGCATTGGCTGTAAGAAGAGCAACAATAAAATGAAAAATAATTGTACCAATAACAATAGCAGTAGTAGTTTAAGTGTACAACTGAAATATTAGAGGACAATATTTTGGAAGGTGAGAATATGACTTTAAAAACTTAAAGGATTTAAAAATTCTCACAAATTCATCGCTTGGGAGAAGCACAGAGATATTAACTTCAGACTTTAACAATATTCTATCATTGAAGTATAAACTTCAACATTTTTAAAACATTTAAAAACATAAGGATAGATTCTAAAAAATAAAAATAAAATTTTAAAGAAATAAGGAAAATTTTAACAATTAAGGTAGGAAAGATGGTGAGGGTCAGGAAGTAGAAGTAATACATGGTAATTTTAAAATGCAAAATACAAGTGAAAATATGCCTGAGCATATAAGTAAACGTCAACAAATGTAAGTGAACAAAAAAATTATCATACGTTGTTTATGAGAGATATACCTAAAATACAAGCATACTGAAGGACTGTAAGTATCAAAGAAGCTCCTATAACAATTAATATGGGACAAGATAGACTTTAAAACCTAGAACATTATTAGATAAAAAAAAGTAATTACTTAATATTAAAAAGAACAGTTCACCCAGAAATATATGATTATCCTGATTTTCAACATATGCAAGCAAAAAATAGAAAGAATCCTAAGAAATTCACAAATCTTTAAATGGAGATTTTTTGCACACCTCTTTCAGAAACTGAGAAGTCAGCCAGAGAAATTAAGAAAATTGTCAAGTCCAAAACCTGACTTCATTCCATGGATGTGCTTTGTCCCTCCCATCTCTGGATGTTTAAATCTCAAAAAGACTTTGAGTTCCAGTTTAATTGTGCCCTTTGTGCCCCTATCCCTCTTGTCTTTCCCATAGACATGAGGCATACTTCCTGCTGGTACCATTACTAGTGGTTAATAATGCTATAAATATTTTATATGTTAATCCTCACAACTCTATGACATAAATACTACTATTATCTCCATTCTACTGATGAGTAAAGTCACATAACAATGAAGACCGCTCATCCAAAGCTTTACTTCTACCTTTCTAGTAGCATGTCCCTTTCTGTTTGACTTTACTGTTACCCATACTCCATGTCTTATCTTTCCTGATTGAGTTGAAGCTTTTTAACAGGGATATTCTTTAGGAATTTTTATAATTTTTTATAATTTTTATAATTCCCAACTCCCAGACCCTGTCTCACCAGATTCTTTGCCCACAATAGGTGCCTAAAAATATTTTTTGAATGGATTGTTGCTTTGTTTTGTTAGATTTAATTTGTTATGGTTTCCCAAGGAAAGGTAAATACAGTCATGAGGTTGGCATAAACCTATTTTGGCAGACAGAGTAGATGTGGAAAGCAAACAATCTTTACTTGTGTTTAGCCACTATAAAATGTATTAGGCCACTTACCAAATATGGTGACTTACTAGAAAAATTCACACAGCAGGTAAAGCAGGCATTGTTCTGCTTTCCAGAAGTCTGTATTTCAGAAACAATGTAGTGAATAAAAGATGGAAGACTTGAACGGCCACACTCTACTCTGACTGAAGACAACTTCATTTCTTGAGCTGATACTTAGATACCTGAACTCATTTAATCCTTACAACAATGTTATGAGTTAGGTATTATTGTTTCCCACATTTACACATGAGGAAAGCAAAGAACAGGCAATTAAATAACTTGATAAAGTCACAAAGACAGTAATTGTTTGAGGTAGAATTGTAACCCTAGCAATCCAGCACCAGGAACTGCACTCTTACACAATACTATCTCTAACAGGACTATATGGTTATATTGATGTCAAATCATCAATTTAAAAAGCAAAATTGCAGCCGTGCAAGATTCCTGATCCCTCACCACTACAAACAGCTGCAATGTTTGTCACCAACAGCCTTCCTCTGATGAGAGTTATAGGCATTTGCCAGAGAGGAAATATATTATGGGCCATGTGGTAGATTGCAGTATTGATGCCATTTTTCCCATCAGAGGTAGAATATATTTCCCTTAACCCCATCATTTATGTCAGTTTTGGCCAAATGATTTGCTTTGGCTAATGGAATGTAAGTAGACATGACAATATGCCAATTCCAAGTTTATACCTTTGGATGTTTCATGTGTTTCCACTAATCTTTCTTGCACATGAACCATTGCCATGAGAGGAACATGCCTTGGGTAGCCACTGATCCAAGGAGCATGATAGACTCTTGGAACAAAAATGGGTCCAACCTACCACATGGAGCCAAGCATAACTGAGCCAAGCCCAAGTCAGCCAAATGCTTACTGACCCACAGACACTAGAATGAATGATTATAAGCAACTGAGCTAGAGTGATTTGTTACACAGCATTATTATAACAATAGCTAACTGATACAGGCTGACACCAGGGGTTGTAGAACTTACTTCACCATCAATGACTATTGCCCTCCTGTTCTAACAATAGAAATGTGTGGGGCAAGTGGGTGTGGGTTCCAATTAGAAGAATAAATGTCAAAATCAAAAAAGATACATTTGGGAATTTTTCATTTTCTGCCATGGTGGCATTTTACTCACATATGAAAGTCCCTGAAATATCGCTTGTTGGCTGTGCTGTCATGATCCGTTCTATAGACATTTTGATGCACTTTATTACAAACTTTAAAATCATATTAGCAGCTGTTATTTTATATCACAATGGATTAATAAGATGCATTTTCACAAATAAGACACATTTTAGATAGTTTTGAAAAAATTTCAGTGTGAAAATCTTGTGCCAGGATTCCACATTTTAAATGACACATTTCCAAATAGCCTAAAGTGAAAACGCTCAAGTAATATGCCTATTTGTACTGTGCCTGAAACTATCAGCTCCCCCAGCAACCCAGGAAACACGTAACCTTCCTACATATTGTGTTGTTTTCTATTGTAGCGTATGAAATGCAAGGAAATTACGTTTCTTGGTTCTTGTTGCAGGGGAGTTCAGTGAGTAACACTGAAAAAAAATAAGCAAAATAAATATTTTTTTCAGGTTTCCATTGCCATACTTGAATAATGTGTGGGAGATTTATCAGAAAAGCATTGATTCCCCTTCATATATTAGAATAATGGAATGTTCTATTGCCTTTTCATGTGGAATAATTAGGAAAGATAAGGATTTTTTTTTCTTGGAGGCAATCCTGCTTCCTATGGTGTTGCTAAGGAATAAGGAATTTTCCTTCCAACTGATCTTAAAAGAGATATCTAAGATCTATATCGCCTGTTTATGGATTACAGCTAACTTTACAGTCGTGCATAAACTGTACATTTGAGTGCAGTAAGACACGTCCCCTGTCTCACAATAAAAATATTATGGAACATTATATTTCCATATAGTAACGGTACTCTTATTTTACTAGTAGAAAGGTACAGTACTAATTTAATTGACTAACACAAAAGTCTCTCAAGTAAGATCAATACTTTTTCTCAACAGTTTTCATAAACGAAGATTTAATTCAACCTGTATTCCTTAGCCCTCGAGACAGGGATAAGGGGCAGCTCTGCTGATCATCCTGCTCTCTGTGACACACACGAAACCTCTGGAGCAGCTTCATAATGTAAGCAACAGATCTCAAACTGGCTGCACATTAGAATCACCAGGGAAGCTTTTAAAAGACACCAATGCCCAAGCTCCTCCTCAGATCAATTAAATCAGAATTTCTGGGGGTGGGTTTGAGATATTATTATGTTTTTAAAACTCCCAAGGTGATTCAAATGTGCCATCAGATTTTCTATCCATTGAGTCAGGCTCTAAATTTTAGGGGGACAGGACACAAGCTAAGATCTCGGGTGGACGGTCTTACTTGGTGCCTGCCCTGCATTCCTGTTCTGGTTGCTAAGGGCAGAAATTCCCCATTCCGGTGCCCACATTAGGCAGAGTTTTATTTATCTTTTTTTGTTTTTGCTTTTTTGGTGGTGGTATTATTTTCCCGTTTGTACACTGTGGATCTTTATTGCCATTGCTTCAGTGCTTTTGAGTGCAGATTTCCCATTGACATCGATGGGGGTGCTGCTCCTGGAACGAGTTTGGAATGCACAATTGAGAGCTCCTTGGTGCCGTTGGAGAGAGAATTTTGCCCTGAGCTTTTTATACATGCCAGGGTTTAGGTTTCTTTCTTCCTTTTTACTTTCTTTGTTTTAATCTTGCATTCTCATGTCTGTGCCTTGTGATTGTGAATTTTGACTTTGGAGTTGCTCTTTTACTTTCTCTAAACTTTGCATGTGTTGTTCTTGTCTCTCTAGTTCTCAGGGAGGTCCTCCTTGGGCCAGTTTTTCTTCTGAGTCAGCAGATAGGAAGAGAGACGTCAGTCCAGTTTCACTCCTGACCAGAGTCAGATCTTGGGCCAACAAGGTCAATCATTTAGATCTCATGTTCCTGCTCAGTGTAATGAGCATACTGAATGGGAGAAACTTTTCAGTTCCTTTTGATAAAGAGACTTTAAATCTGAGTAGGGCCCTTAGAGTCTAATGATATTTGGCATATGATTGTGTCGTAGTCTATGGGGAAAACATTGTTTCATGAACTTTTTAGTAGAGGAAGGGGAAGAAGGGACAGTTTCCTGGGAATTTCTCTAGACTTCTATGCAGAAATATCCATGGAAGTCTGCTCCACGACAGTCACACTTGTGCATTCTCCCAGTCTATCAACAGTGACACTACCCTATATGGACCAAGGTGGTGAAATGGATAATGGGGCTCTTTCTCCAGGAGCACCACCGGAATTCTATTGTGTTATAATAGACAAAATGAGAACATATGGCTGAAATGATGGACCCACTCTTACAATATAAGGTCCAAGGCTGGCAATCCAGGGGGAAGGGACGGGCACCAATCCAACTGCACAAATGGCCTCAAGTGTGTGAGATCATGCAGTCTCTCAACTGGTCTGTAAAGTACTTGCAATGGCAGTAGGTTCTACAACATGGCATTAGTCCAGCCACTTTCTCAGGAAAAAGTAAAAGATAATTTTCAGTGGCAATATTTGATTTTCATCACCCCCCACTTTCCTTGGATAACTATTCTTTGAATTCTTTAACCCAGAAAAATCCAGAAATTCATGATAGTTCTCATTATCACAAATTCAAATTGCTGATTTTTTTCGTTCTTAGAGGAAAATGGATGTTTTCATTTATAATCATATTGTTCAGTTGATACTTTGCTCCAAACTCTTGTCATCAAAACTGATGACAGAGCTCTGATTGGTGTGGGATGAAGTCCAGGGATGGGGTCCCATAAAACCTGCCGGAGGACTCCACTGTGTGCAATAATTTTTTTCTCTCTATCTAGTCATTTGAAGGTTTTTGTAAGTAAAATATTTGAAGAGATGGGGAAGGTAGAATTCAGAACTAAGTTGAATACCCGTGTCTATTATCTTCAGATGGAAATCGTACATCAATAACATCTGTTGTATTTCCTCCAAAAGAAATCTTCGAAAAATCATCAGCATTAAAAAATTAATACAAAAACCTCCCTGTTTCATTTATTATTTTTTCGCCTGCAACTAAAGGGGAGGAGTTAGTAAATGCTAGACTTAGGCAGAAAGTTGGTGAAGAATATTTCTGATAATAAAAGAAAAGGGAGCCAAATTGCTGGTGTTTTCTTATTTTCTATTCTGTAGTTCAGTGCTATTTAAAATAAAGAAAGATCTTTGAAAATTCGTGGATTTTTACTACGAATTCTTTAGCAAAACAAAGCAAAAAGACAGGTCCATTTCCTTTCATAAATCTGACATACCACTGCTCCCACAGCAAAAATGATCAGGCATTGTTGGAAACCCAAAAATGGGAAAATTTTAAATTCACATTCACATTCGGCTATAAAATTTCCTCACATTCTCATCGGTTTTTGAAAATGGAAAGACTGTAATAAAAGGCATGGAGAAAGAACCAACTTAAAAGAAATGTATGGGGGATTAAACTCCAGGGTTACATTTTTTAAAAGGGCTTCAAAACAAGTATACAGAATGGGAGTGAATGTGCTACTGCATGTCCATGGCTGTTTTGGTGTGAGGAAGAGAGCAAGGGGGGCACCTCAGGAGCCAGTGCCTCCATTCAGTACACAGAGATTTGCACAAACAGGGAGTAAGAGGTTGTTGAACGGGGAGTACCTGGACAAGGAGTTCGCAGGGAGGTATCTAAGCCTACAGCAAATTCCCACAATATACGGAGCTTGGCAGAAGGCTGGGCAGAGAGACATCTAAGCGAGCAGTGAGGGAACAGCTACACTTACACTAAAATAAATCAGATCCATTGTGTAGTTGATCAGAGCACTAATACAAAAATGAGTCTGTAAGGGGGCCCTGAGCCATTTACCCAAATGTTGGCTTCATCAGTGGCTTTCTTATCAACATGGCCACTGGGTTTAGAAGTCACATGATAAAAGAGAGAGAAAGAGGGAAGGGAGAATGAATGTGAAGGAAGAAACAAATTCAAGTATAGATAGTTCATAATTAAGAATAATAAATACATGGATGATAAGGTAAATATCTGAATAATGGAACAAAGAGACAATAAACTGGAATGGTCCCTAATTTACAAATTGGTTAAGTGCCTAAATGGTCCCCAAGTCATATTCTGCTCATCCCTCTGGCTACTTACACCAGTATTCCTCAAACATTTCTACTGGCAAAGGAGAATGGATACCCTCCCTGGAGGCTCTGGGGGCATAGCCTGAAGCAATCCTAGAAATGTGTTGTTTTATCTTCAAACTGAATGCAAGTTTTATATTCTAATCCCCATTTTACCCATACGTATGCACATAGGTTTCCTTCAAGTCTAGATAGGTCAATGTACCTCATTGAGGATGCAGCTTGGCACATCCCTTAGTACACACTCCCCCAGAGCATACAGAGTCGAGTTTGGAGAGGCAGTGATAAGAAAAGAAGAAATGAATTCTCAGCTACTAGTAATGTGCCTTGGCCTACCTAGAGGACCGAATAAAAGAGACACCTACATCTTCGAGGAGCAAAGAACCTTGGCTTCTACGAACATTTCATCACAGCTTCTGGGCCACCACAGTCATGACCCTGATGTGTTAAAACAAACTGGTACACAGGAAAGGAGGACCGTGAGAGTAGATCTAAGCACAGCAATGATGGGGTGAAATGTTGACAGACTACATTCATAGATTGCATTTTAGATCAAATGCTTTCTTCCAATCTCCATTCTCAGTACCACTCATTCTCATCCAAGACTTATCAAACTCTAGCCTACATCAGAGTCACTTGAAGATCTGGTCAAATACAGATTTCTGAGCCCTCTCCCCAGGGTTTCTGGTACAGTGGGTGTGGAATGAGACCTGAGAGTGTGCATTTGACCACCCATTCCCAATGATATTGATGCTACTGTCCCCGTGGTCCACACTTTAAGAAAATGCTGATTTAAGCCATTCTTTGTTCACTGCCTCAGGAAAGGGATACACAATGGAAATTTGAGAAATAGTTCTGAGATCTGAATTTTAAACCTTAGGCTTTGGAGGAAACAAAGGGACACTTAGCATAGACAAAGATCTGGAAAAATACTTGAAGGACTAGAAGCAGTTCTTCCTTCTCTGGGGGGAGTTGATTAGAGCTTAGATGTTGATGAGGCCCCTATGAGAAATGAGACTAGATTCTGACACCAATGCCATGGAGTCTGGGTGTGGAGACAGGGAAAAATGACAGTGGATGGGATGTGAAAGCATAGGGAACCCGATGCCTCAGTCCCCACATAAAGCACTGAGAAGGTGGGAAGTCCTGAGAAGATGTGGGTGCGAGGTGTTCCTGAGCCAGGAGTTGGCAAACTTTTTCTTAGTGAATATTTTAGCCTTCGCTTGCTGTATAAACTCTGTCGCCACTATTCAGTTCTGCCATCGGCACAAAAGTAGCCAGAGACAATGTGTAAAAATGCATGTGGCTATGTTCCAAAAAAACTTTATTTACATAAATAAGCAGCAGGCCAGATTTGGCCTGTGGGCTGTAATTTGCCCACTCCTGGTCTAAGATGACAGAGCTCCAGATAGCCCGCAAGGGCTTCCTACATCCTAGCATGTTCCAGGAGACCCAGAATTACACATGTGCTAGAGAGCAACATGGCGCTTGGAAAGGACCTTGATTCCCTGAGATTCCAGCATCGAGCATGGGGAGGAAAGGTGACCAAGGTAACTGCTGGCCCCAAAGGGGCCTTGCCCAAGGTGAAGAGATGCTAGGTCCCTCTTCCCCACACTGTTGCAGGACTATGTAAGCCCCCAGAACAGTTACAACCCTCAGTAAAGGAGAAAAAGGGAGAGTGTCTTCACATTTATTACGTTTTCTTACCCTGCCAGAATGGAGAGACTCAAAATAGAAATCAGTTTACTTTTAAAAGCCAGATTTATGTCCTATTCTTATGTTTGCAGGGATGAGCTATTTTACTTTTTTGTTAATTGGAAAATTTTTCTTTGAAATCTGGTGCGCATTTTACACTTAGAGTGCGTCACTAGCCACATTTCAAGTGCTCAATAACCACATGTGGCTCGAAGATACTGTATTGGACCGTGCAGCTTTAGATGCCAAGATCTTCCCTCCTTTCCCTTCTCAGAGCCATCAGACCAGCCCGCCTGGCCCACCTTGACTGACCTTCAAGAGGGTTAAGAAAACGGTTGTTAAACAGGGAGAACACAGACTCCCAACGGCCAGAGGCCAGAGAGGAGGATAAAGAAAAGAATTTTAAAAACCTCCCTTTACAGGAGGCTTCCCAGGAGTACAAAAGACCTGGTGGACAATCATTTGCTTGGGAATTTGAATAGTTCCAGTTAATCTCTAGGTCTGTGTATACGACCATTCTAGAAAACCTGCACCTTGGGTTAATTAAAAAATCTAAATGTAGCAACATTTCCCCACCATTACTCACTTCTAATAATTTTCAAGTAAAAGAGGAATAGAGTAGTAAATCAATGTTATTAAAATAATTTACAATTCACCAAGAATAATGAGCAAATAGAATAATTTGATATTCACACATTTGTAAGAGAAACACCCAGCATTTATATATACATCACAGTGCATAGTTTATAATTCAGTTACGGTCTATGGAGAAAATTTGGAGGTTGGGTGGTTCACCCAGACATTAGAGTATTGAGTTAAATAATGGGATAGCTCGTAATTTAGAATGCATTGAGAGTCGTCCTGCATTTTGAATGATTTCACAAAGTCTATGTGCTTCATCTCTAGCTCAGTGGGGTGGAAAGTTTGAGTAACATTCAGATATTAGATCCGTAGAATCTTACAAAGCAAGCTAAATCTGGAAATGTCGGATCTAAGGTGCACTAAAGAGCCCCTTCGGTGAGTCTCCAGAATCAGGGGGACACTGCTGGTAACACTGCACTACGAAGGTAACGGAACATTGCACCTCACGGACGAGATCATTAATACAGATTACTGCCTTTCAGCTCGTGCCAAAACAGGGATTGTGTGGTTCATAGATTTTTTGGAAAAATATGAAAATGATATTTTTAAAATCGGGCAAAAATATGCTGCTTAATGTTTTAAGAACTTAAATTCCTGAGGTGGCAACACATTATCATGGACTTCTGTTTGGGCAACACCTTCCCTGTCTCTCTAGATCAGCCTGGTCCTACAGAATATGGCGAGCCACACACATCATTTACAATTTTTTAGGAGCGACATTTGTAACATAAAAACAAACAGGTCAAAGTAATTTAAGTAAGACTTTACTCTGCTCCGTGTATTGAGAATGTCATTGTTTCAACACATCATCAATATAAAACATTATTAATGATCTATAACACGTTTTTTTTCTACAGTGAGTCTTTGAAACCTGGAGCGTGTTGTACACTTGGAGGCTATCTCGGGCCCCATCCCACGAGCTCCACGGCCACAGGTGGCTGGTGGCTGCCGTACTGGACAGTGCTGCCTCCCACACCCTGCCGTCACCGGAGAGGAACGAGACCAAGACCTGCTTCCCGCCAGATGTGGCCAGAGCTCTCCTCCCCTTCAACCAGCACAAAGCTGCTCCCCAGACTGACTTCAGTGCAGTCAGCAAATTTCACTGAGTGGAGACTCTTACTATCCCTGATGTAGACATGTGACATGTGTGGAGACCCTGATTATTTCTACCCATGGGTAGACCCATAGGACTGATGCTTTGCTGTCAACGACGGCTAAGTGTCAAACAGCAAACACTCAGCATGACACCTCCAGCTGATCACATGTCCTTAATCTCGCTCTGTTTTTTTTTAAAGGAAACTGAAATCTTTAAAAGCTTTCTTGAAATCACATTCTTCTGATTCTCAGATTTGATAAATAGCATATGTGTTGGGAGGTGGGGAGCAGGGGAGGAAAGATTCATGTTTTTACAACTGACATGTTGCCTAGGAAGAAGTCCCAGGGAAAAATAGTTGGATGGTGGAGAAAGAGGAGAATCATCCTGTATCCCTATCTTGCTTAACTTGCTAGAGCCTTCCTGCTGTGTGGATATTCTGGCCAAAGCGACAGGTATCCCCTCAGGTCACAGCCTGCCAAATAGGATGATGACACTGACAGATGTGATTAAAATCTGCTTTGAAAAATGTAAAATAAAAATATGAATTAGCCAGCATGTGAAAGGGCTGTTTTCTTGTCCTTGTCCCTTTGGGAAGGAGAGTTACTCTCTGGGCTTTGAAAAGCCCAGAATTCACAAGGTATGAGTCCTAAAATGACTCCCATCAATGTATTTACAGCCAAATCAGTGACTTGCCAGGTTTTCTGGGGATTTTAAGAGGGTCAGTGTGTCTTTCTCTTCCATCACAGAGAGAAAAAAAGGTGCAGGCCATTTGGGGTAGCCCGTCTGGTTTTGAACCATACTGATTGATAATCTCACAAAACATCCCCAGAGGAAGTCAAGCGCATGGGTGTGTCTATACAACCTGAGCCAAAATGGACCAGACCGAAAATGTTTTGCCACCTGAACGAGCTGCTGGGCTGCCAAATTGGCTAGAGAAGGCACAGCCAGGACCAGTGGGCAGAAGTTGCTGGAAGTAATTTCCAATTCCTTATTTGGAAAGGGCTTCTAAAAATCAACAGTCTCACTATGGTATGGATTCTGGGAGAGGAGAGCTTTAAATCAATGGTTCTATCCACGTAGGGATCAGCGGTCACTTCTCAGGCAAGCTGCATTTGGGAAATCCTACATTCTTCAATTCATTCCATCAATACTCATATACATTCATTGAAAACTTTCATGTGCCCAGCACTGGGGTTAGAGAAATAAAAAAAAACATGGTCTTGGTCCTCAACTAACTCTGAGGCTTAAGATTCTATCCACGATTAGTGTCTAAAATCACAGGGTTAAGTTTCAAGTTGAGTGAGTGTGAAAGACTGTAACCCCTTCTGGGCCCCACATTCATAATAAGGCAGCCTACCCCAATCAGGCAACATAGTGAATCAAGCCATTAGCCGTGATGCACACCTCGGGTTATGCGAGCCTGCCTGCCTGGGATCTTTCCTTTGCCTCGGTTTCTCTTTAAAGTGCCAGGTAGGGGCCGACTTCCCTCAGAGTTCCTTCTTTGACAACCAAAGTGAGCTGATCTCTCTCTTGGAAATCCTTTCACACATACAATCAACATCAGTACGTTCCAATAATTTCATGCATGTGTGTCTTCTCAATAAGATTATAAAGTTCTTAGAGTTCAGGGGAAAACATAGTCTGCATTTTCTGTATCTTTAACTGTGACAGCTTGAGGTTGTTTGTGTGAATGGTGAAAAAATATTTATTGAATGAGTTGAAAATTCAAGAGCGTTAAGAATATTGACAAATCACATACATTAAATAAATGACATCAAACAAGAGAATCAATGAGAAAGTTACTTCCTGGCATGTGGGAAACTAGCGTATATATGGGCAGACACAGAGAAGGACACAGAAATGCAGGGATCCATGTTATAAGAATTCAAATATTTGTCAAATTACTAAATTAGTTAATATTTGAAACTTAATACATACATTAATTAATTACCATTACGAATTCTATACAAACCTGGTTTTTGGTTGCATATGCTCAATATAAAAGGCTTTACTGGGTAATTCAATTAAAAGCACCTTGTCCTTATTGTGTTCTCTTTCCCTAACAGTTTTTTCTGTTGTTTTTTACTGATTTAGATATAAAATTAACTCAAAACTCTCTTCACACTGTCTAAGTGCTTCTTTCTAGTACTCAAACATTCCTCAAAAACATGGGCCAATCCAACTCCAAAATAAAGACCACCCAAAGTTTTCTCTCTGGAAAAGGCTTAGCCCCTCCCAGTCCCAGCTAACAGTTACCCTCAACTGATGTATTTCAATCTTCCCTGCCTTTCTACAAATTCAACGCATGGTATAATTTCTATTAAAAAAGAAAACGCATAAAAAAATATTATGATTCACTTTATATGTGTAGGAAAGATACTAAGGGTTGATTACTAC
Source organism: Mirounga angustirostris (assembly GCF_029215605.1). Classification (NCBI taxonomy): domain Eukaryota; kingdom Metazoa; phylum Chordata; class Mammalia; order Carnivora; family Phocidae; genus Mirounga; species Mirounga angustirostris. The sequence continues at coordinate 131,821,630 of NW_026991709.1, read as the reverse complement.
TGCATTTTAGCTCCTAGAGAAACACAGTATGATTTGTCTAAAAATATTTTGAAGAATTAAGGATTTTTTTAAGCATCCTTCTTATTTAAAAATATAATGATGGGGGTCAAGTTATTTGTTTGTGCTGATAAAAGATGGAGATGGGGGCACCTGGGTGGCTCAGTCATTAGGCATCTGCCTTCAGCTCAGGTCATGATCCCAGGGTCCTGGGATCGAGCCCCACATCGGGCTCTATGCTCAGCGGGAGGTCTGCTTCTCCCTCTCCCACTCCCCCTGCTTGTGTTCCCTCTCTCGCTGTCTTTCTCTGTCAAATAAATAAATAAAATCTTAAGAAAAAAAAAAAAAGATGGAGATGAAGAAATGTAGTCAACTGAAACTTCCAAACCTGAGTACAGTCATTTTCTCTATCCCGGTTCAGAGCAAATTTGAAGTAACATAGTGAAGTGATGTTGGAGTAAATCAAGTAACATACTGAATAGGAATAAGGTCCACTTCCCTTTTTTTATCTTCTTTCCTTATGGAGGTATTCATGTCAGTTATGTAAAAGAAACTTGGGGAAAGAAAACAGGTGAGTAGGTCAGGAGCAGTCAGGTAACCAATTGCTGGTTAGGCATCTTTAAGAACCTTCCTAACATGGCTGAGAGAAAGGTAAGGGAATGACCACATTCAGGGCTAGTCCCACCCCTCCAAATGCAAACCTCAAGGAGGAGGAAATGTCAACAGTAGATCCAGCTTTGCAAGCTTGGGGTAGTGAGGTTAGGCTTATTTAATATTCATATTACAAGGCTTTTGGGTCTCCGTGTGCCTCTCATGAAAATATTTCTTCCACACCCAGGCTGCTACCCCACCTTGGAACTCTGAGACCTCCAGGAATATTTACACAGCCCAGTAGTCCATGTCCTGATTATTATCTTTGTCTGAGAAAAGAAAGCTAAAATCCTTGCTCAGTCACCCCCAAGGAGCCCAATCCCCTTTAGCTCTTGTTCACAGAGAGTGTTCTTGTGTCACACTCAGTGCTTACCTTGTGTCACAATCAGTGCTTACTTTGTCCCCAGCTAGACAATCTACAGTGACCTCAACAGACCCTGCCTCTGACACTTGGAGACCATTGGTCCCTGAATAAAGGGGCCTTAGTGACCTAGGATCTTCATTACCATCACTGACCTAGGAGCTCTTTCTCCAGGTTCAAGGGATGCGGGGTTGAAAATCTCTGTCTTGTGAAATTAGTCATATCCTTCTACCACAGCTTCATGCCATCTTATGCCTAGGTTCCTCTGTTAAAGCCCTTTAGTTACACACCTCTTTCTGTTTACACACACACACACACAGACACAGACACAAAGCATGGCCCCTTTTGTTGAGGCATTATCATCATCATCATCATATATATTGAATGGTTACTGTACTGTGTTAAAGGTTTCACTGTTAGTAATTTATTTAATCTTCATGACAATGCTTTGAGGTGAATTCTACTATTCAGCCCATTTTATAGATGACAAAACTGAGGCACACAAAGGCTAGACAACTTTCCTAATGTCACATAGGTGGGAAGTACACAGCGAGGGCCTGAACCAAGTGGTCTGACTCTAGAAGCCACACTTTGTTCTGTGCTCAATACTACCTGAAAATACTGACTTCCACATCCCAACCAGAGAGAGGAAGAAGCTACAAAACCCACAAAACCCATGGTGACCTAGTGACACACTCTAGGTCATGGAGAGATGGTGAGAAATCAGTTCCTGTAGCATTCACATGAATTACCTGTATAAGAGGCAACGTATGGTGACTTGGTCTGTGTTTGGGGCAGAGATCTGGCAGAGAATATTCAGAGAACTTGGATCCTCTAGAGTCTCTCTGGAGGGCCTCCAGTGAGTTTGGTATCCCAAGCCGCAGAGATGTTTCTCATCCATTCTCCGCACTAACAGTCAGCCCTGCTTCCTCTCTGAGCCTTCTATTCCCTTTGTAAAGGAGCCGGCTCTGGCTTTATATTTCTGAGTAAGAGCCTGCTCTAATTTTAGCCTGATGCCCCAATGTCTTCTGTATCTAGCATTTATTTGTCAGATGTAAGGCTGGTTGAAACCATTCTAGATGAACTGTGGGAATCCGGAGCATGTCTGGAGACCATATTGACTATAACAGAGAATCATTTCTACAAGATCTACTGGATACAGAAAGTATATTTTTGGGCTGAAGCTTATGTGTTTTCTGTGCCATCTTGTAATTAAAGTGAAAAGTAATTACCCAGCTCCAAAGTGTGAATGGACTAAAAGTTATTGTGATATTTCCCCATAAGACAAAGGGGGTACCAGAAAATCCCTGTTTCCATTTATTTTTAACACCCCCACCTAAAGAGGACAGGATTTGCCATTTTGTAAGAACCCATCTGATTCATCTTGAACTTCAGCGAATCCAAAGTTGAATTCTATGTGACATTTCTGGTGGTGCATTATATTTTTGCAAAAATAAAATCCCTTTGATTAAAATTTCACACCTAGCTGAGGACCACGAAACGCTGATTACCTGGTCCAGTTCTAGTCCAGTATTGCCAAAAGATTTACAAACCTCAGCACAACTTGAGGGGAACTTGGCCTAGGCTTCAAGTTAGTGGAATCAGTCAAAGCCCAAGGCATTTGCCAGGTGGCCTGTTCCCTGGCCTCTGTCAGCAGCTCTAAATCAGGCACATGCTCTTTAAACACAGCCATGAAAATGATTGGCCAATAGAGCCAGAACCCAAAGGAAATGCAAGCAGGCTGGCCGTGACTGAGACCAAGGGCATGCAAGAAGTTTTCAGTGTTCCTCTCACCTGCCATCCTCCATGTGTTTGAGGACAGAAAGCAAAGTTTATTCTCTAAAAGCAGATGCTCGAGTTCCAGTGACATTGAAAGAAATAGAAAGAATTGCAAATGCCCAGATTTGCAAATGTTGGTGTTATGGAGTAGAGGCAGGGGCAATCTTCAGGCTAATGATATTACAAAAGTATTTGTAAAGCCTCGGGCTTAAACATCTCTAGTGCCATAACTAGCTGCTGTTTTAAAAAGGACATTAGGTTTACATTTGCATCTCTGAGATAAAGATTTTATGTCAGCAGTTCAGCCCTCTGGACAGCATAAAATCATAAGAAATGACGCCTGGGTTATACCAGCTGGCCACAAGTCCAGGGTTTGGTCTTCGATGACAGTCTGCAGCGTAGGCCCCGTGTGACCTCACCCTCCAAAGGTTAGGGGATATGCGTCTAAAATATTGTCTGTGAAGTTTAAACCCTTCTTAAAGTCATTCATGTTCTCAACTTGTACAACCTTTGGTATGCTATCTACATGCTATGTAAAATAGTATTTTCTCAGGTGTATTCTTGAACACTTGCTGGTTTCAAGGAGGTTCATTAGTTCTCTAATTACTAAAGTTGGTGAACGAGTTCTATGATCGCCTCTTTTGATTAGATAGATTTTTAATCTTAGCCAAACTCAGACTCTGGTGGCAAGGTGGAAGACGAATTGACGCGTGTCAAGACTGAAAGCAGGAGACCAGGAGGGATAGCCCAGAAACAGGTCAGGAAAAGAATGGAGACAAGCTGGACTGAGGGAGTGGTAGGAGGGCAGGAGAAGAGGGGGAGGGCCAAGCTATGTGAGAGCCCCAAAATCATCACAATTCATCTTATCACCTCAGAGTAGAATCAAAAGGGTCTGAGACCCTGTAGAACTATTTAGAGATCCCTAGCAGAAATAATGAGTGTTGAGAAAGAAGTAATGAGAGGAAGCAATGGGTAGAATCTGGAGCAGAAGGCCTGTTAGGGAAGAATCTAGAATGTGGCAGAGTCATTTGAAAGGAGGCAGTAGGAGAGCACAGCAAATGGAAGGGGTTCATTTAAAAATGTTTGGAAGATTTTGATCAGAACAAAAGGTATAACAAAAAGAGGTGTAGATGCAGTATAGACAAAAAGACATGAAATAGTAGAGAGCACGGAGGGTCGAGGCTGGACCAATTTTGGAAAATAAGCACTAGATGCTACAACAAGGCACTGACGGGGGCCCTGAGAATTAGGGACACATAAGACCACCTGACAGATGCATGGAGGTGTGACCCACACAAGTCCCAGAAAGGAACAGAAGAAGCAAAAAAAAAAAAAAAAAGCAACTGATGACTTTAAAATTAGAAAAACTAAATTTGGGCTTATTATGCCCAAGAGGAATATAGCCTGATGCACAATTTATGCAAATTGATAAAGCTGATTACACAAATTAGCCAAGGCTTTGGCTTGTTTTTTCTCTGGTCAATAAATCCCCCCCCCTTTCTTTTTTTTTCAAATTCAGTCTATCACTATTGGCGTTTCCAACAAACCCTCTTGTTAGTTGTGATGGCCAATTACTTGAAAACACTAAGTGCAAATAATTTCTTATTTCAAGCTCTAGGCCTGAACTTGTAGGATGCTGACAGAGCAGGATAGATTTGAATAGTTGGTTCTCCTATGGCGGGGACATAGTTCATTTAACACATGCATGACCATCCTTAGCGAAATGTTCCATTCAGATAACAGTTACCCAAACCCCACCCAACAGCATGAAACCACATTATTTGTGAAATAGTATTAATATACTTCTTAGCCAATCCTCAGAGCTACCGTAGCAAGTAGAATCTATGATCATCATTCAAATGAGAGAAACTGAGTTACAATGATAAATAAATAGTGATATATAACCTTCCCCAGGTCGGAGTCAGTAGGCAGTGGAAACAGGGCTCAAATCCAAGTCAAATAAGGCTTACCACTTAGAGTCAATCTCCTTGGCTCCAGAAGTAGGGTACACAAGGCTGAATTTTCTGGTTCAAGGGCTCGTCCCTGTGTGGAAGGGTTTTGGGGAGCAAAAGCACACTGCAGGATTCCTGGCAGGGGGTAGTGTGGTCTAGTGGTTAGGACCACGGGGTTCCAGGCTCTGCCACTTTCCAACTGCATCCGCCTACACTTAGTAACGAACCATTACTACCACTAAACCTTGATATTCTCATCCATACGATGAGGGTACTATACTATAGTACATTTCCTATGAATTGCTGTGAAGAGCAAATGAAAAAGAATTAAAGCATGTAAAACACAGCACCTGGCCCAAGGAAATGTGCCAGTAAACCATTAGCTATCAGGACAGTCTTAGTGACGGACAGAGCAGTATGTTATCTAACAAAACACTCCTGCAGCGCTAACGTAGCACCAGCTACTTCTCACAAGAACCAGTCTGTGAGGTAAGTATTATTATCAGCCCTGGTCTACAGCACGGGGAAACGGAATCTGAGGCCCCAGAGCTGGAGAAGGGGGAGCAGGACTCACTCTCCATCGGAGGACTGCAGGACCACTGTGCTCGGCGCTCTGCTCCCCCCACCCCTGCCACGCAGCCTCCAACCACAGATCTCTGCTCCTTCTTCCCTGCTTTGTTTGGTTTCTACATCAACTTAAGTGACTACTGGATGCCAATCTAGTCTCCAGAAAAGCACAGCCAAATGCAAATAAAATAGAAGCCACATTGTCAATGATCACGATTCTAGCAACAAACAGAAACATGTGTTTTAAGAGCCTTAAGGAGATAAACATCCCCAAATAGAGAGCCCTGATCTCCCAGTGACTCATTTTATTCAACTTTCTTCTCTTATATTTAGCGTTCACTTTGATGAGGCATACCATTTCTCATGAATGAAAAAGGATAAAGTAACAAGGAAAGGAAATCTTGTCCAAAAAAAGAGCCTGTTTTGTGCAAGACCTGCCCACATGCTAGTTGTGGGCTTTGATGGCTTAATAGGACCTCGCCAGAGCCAAAGGACAAAGGAGCTGTCCATCAAGGTGGAGAACGGGTCTTGCCACCAACGTACAGATTTCATTTCTCCAGTTTGGTGACATGTGACTGATGAGGAGGTCACCAGGGCAAGGCAGAAAAGTCCGGAGGAAAGACGAAAACCCCCAGGTTTTAGCAAGAGATTTAAATAAAAATGAGCTTCCTCGTTAGTGGGTTTTTCTTCACGAAGCATTCTCAAGTCATTTATTAAAGCATTTTTAGAAATCCACCTAGTAAACACAGATCACTTATAGCCCCTCCCTGTCACTATTCTTAGTAGTGGCAATTTGTCCAAGGAAACAATTAGCAACATTTGGGACATATTGTTAAATCATAGGAAGCATGAGAAAATATAATACTGCCTATGTGAACTATAAAGAGGAATCATTGAAAATCTTTACTACACTAAGAGAAGTAAAGAAAGCTCTCAAGAGCGGGAAAAGCAAAAGCCCTGATAAGAATTTATGTCCATGCAATGAGAGAAGAGCTGAAATAAGTAAAAGTAGAAACAAGTTACTCTGGTATAAAATTATAGCTTTGGCAAGAAAGTAAAACCCAGAAATTGTATGTTAATATTATCAGGACAATGGCTTTACCTGCCTTTTGAGTATTGTGTGGGAATAATATAGAACTTGCAGTAACTTTGAGATCTCAAAGAGTTCATGAGAAAGGCAACTCAAACCATGAGGAGTTGTAGATCCTAAATTACTAAGGAGGAAAATTAATGGAAAAATTGGTCAGCAATTCACTGGGACACTTACCTTTTGCTTGGTAAGTATAGAAAAGGACATAAATTCCAGGTATTACCAAGAGAACAGATCCACAAATGTGAAAATTCTCTCCCTCACCTTCTGGCTAAACGTTACCCAGCCTTTTTCCCCCCACATGCTATATGCCAAATTTAAAATCCTATAAAAAGCCTGTCCCTCCAAGCTTTAGAGAAAGGTGGTAGGCCCAGTAGTCCTGGAAGGTTATTTCAAGATTTCTCCTGAATTTTCAGAGGTGGACCCACTGAAACAAACCACCAGGGTGGCAGTTGGGAGGGTCTTTCTGTTCATTTTCTTTCCCCACACTTTCCACTGTTCAGTACCTACACTATTTTCAGTAAAATGACAGTGACTTCCATATCACTGTCATATCCAGTGGGCCATTTCCCTTTCGTTTTCCTCGGGCTCTCAGTAATAACCAGCCACGTGGACCATTGGAAGCATCACTTCCCCTGGATTCCAAGACAACGTGCTGTCCTGATCTTCTTCCTAACTCTCTAGACACTCCTCAGCAATATCTGCCAATCATCTTCTGTCTAAATTTACGTTTCAGAGGTTCTTAAGACTTGTTTCTAGAGCTGTTTGCCTTCTTACTACCAGTTTTCTTCCTGGGGCATCTACTGTATCTATGGCTTCAGCTACTCTCTACATACCTGGGACTCTCTAGCTTATAGCTCTAGCCAGGATATCTCCCAGTCTCAGCTGCAGTGTCTCAAAGGCACTCATACTAAACATGTCTGAGGCCAAACTCATGGGCTGTTCCCTCATCCTTAACCTGCTCCATCTAGATAGCCACACAGGCTATAAACATGCCTCTTCCTCATTATCCATCCATTTCTTCTAACTGTTACTGTTCTCCATCCCCACTGCCACAACCCTAGTCTGAGCTTCTTCCATATGTCACCTGGCATGTCTTCCTCATTGATCACCCCCTTTGGTCCCTTACCCCTCTCATTCATTCTACCCTAGTGACCAGGGCTATTTTATGCAAATGGAATCTGATCTGTCTACTCTCTTACTGAAAGCTCTTTCAACTTTTTCATTTCTCTGAGGAGAAAATGCCAGTCTCTAACATGGCCTAGATACAAAGGCCTGCAAAATAGGGACAGGTGTAACTTTACAAGATCACCTTTACTATATTCCCCTTAACCTCTTGCTTTAACCATGCTTGCTTTTTTCATGACCTGGTCAACACCTGATAATGTTCCCCTCCTCTCACTTCCTCCAAAGGGCATGTTCCTACTCGCCTCGGGGTCTTTGCGCATGTCTCGGCCTTTTTCCCTACTTACTCTTCAGAGATCAATGCCACATTATATCCTCAATGAAGGATTCTGTGACCTCTCCTCAAGTCCTCCTTTTTGATGATTATTTAGCCCCTGAACTTTTATTTTTCCTCAGGGCTAAGGGTGAGAGGTAAGTCTGCTTTCAAATGCAGCCTTTAATTTACACCAGATACCACTCTGATTGCTCCACCCAGTTGCTGAAGTGTGAGCTGAGGTAAATAGGCCGGTGTATAAATGGAAAGAGGTAAACCACAAATTCTAGATAGAATAAAAACTTGAGGATGAAAAATAGCATATCAACATTTAGAGGAAAATATGGGAGGATTTAGTTGGAATGTGGTATAAAGGGGGTATTTCTTTAAGCAAATTGAAAAATACATAAATCATAAAGGAAAAAATGCATACATTTGACTACATTAAAAATTGTTAAATGCTGTTCAGTAAAAGTCACTATATACAAAACAAATGAAAAGCAATGGACTGTTACACACACATACAAACACACACATGATCTAAACAGGAAAGCATTAGTATTTAAAATATACAAAAACACTTTTATAAATCAATAAGAAAAACAAACAATTCAATTGGAAAATGGACAGAGAATGTTAACAGGAAACTCATGAGAAGAAATCTAAATGGTTAATAAAAATAGGAGGATCTATTCAGTCTCAGTAAAATGAAGTGTCCACTTCACCCACCTATTGGCAGAATTTTTAAGTCTGACTTTACCAGGTGTTGACTAGATAGTGGAAAAGTACAAACTATCCTAAGCCACCAATGGGTGTATAAATCTATTTAATCACTTTGGAGATTAGTCTAGCAATGGCTATCTACAATCTGAAAATTCCATTTCTAGGTGTATAT